>NC_134214.1:81253492-91253492 GCF_965140235.1 Caretta caretta
CTTAGTCTTCCCTATCCTGAAAGGCTAATAGGAGACTTAATTAATGACTGTTAGTCAAACTTTGTTAAGAACTCCCTGGATGAAAGTTGCTAGAAGAGTGCACTACATTATTGTTACTGGTATTTCAAATTCTCAGGTCTTTGATGAGGGAGCAGTGTGAATTTCTTACACTACATCAGGGGAGGTGCCTTGAGCAGATCTGATCTTAACCCATGGCCTGAAAAGGGAGACTCTCTGTACTGCAAAGGGTCTAATTAAACCATCTCTTTCTACAAGGATTGCCAACAACCCACAGCTGAGTGGAAAACTTTCTCTTCTCCTGCCCTTTCCTCTGAAAGGCTTATGGTGTTGTTTGTTAGTATGTACATAATGGATCATACTGTTTTCATTCTGCCCAACATGTCAGCACTGCACTATTAATTGCTGGACCTCATCAGGCTTAGACAGCTGAAAACATTCTATTAGATATGCTCTTTAGCAGCACAGGAGAGGTGATGCATTGACTTTTAAAGAATCTTACTATGTTGTGGCAAAACTGAAACATATCCTTGATTCTCACATGGAACTGCTTTGTATCCTTTCTGCTTCTGAGCATCTGGCTCCTTCTTCCTCAAGTACACCATCAGGCACACTGCCCATGGGTTCTATAAGATTGATCCCAGAAGGTGAAATCAGTCTCCACTTGCAGCCATCAGATTTCATGTGGAGATCTGTGCAAGGTTGTGAGAGGAAACTGAATGTTCACCTTCAACCTATGGGGCAGGGATAGCTGCTACCATCCTCTACAAACCATGGGGTAAATCTAATCAATGAACCAGCACTTCCACCCAAGGCTTATCTATCCCCAAAGCCTTAAATGTGTCAACCCATTGGGGATGGCACAGAGATCCTCTTTCAGGACAGGCAGGGGTGCAAGGACTCCTGTAGTCACTCCACCTTTTCCCTTCAGCACCGTGTGGCTTAATGCTGTGGACAGCCTTGCATCCATCCTCTATTCCCTCCAAAAATTTCCCCCGTGGAGAATGCTGAGGGGGACTATTTCCAAGCATTTTTTTGAAAAGCGGAGTGAGTGTAGGCATGAGGTTGTGCACTGAGCCTTCAAGGAGTACAGAACACACCAGGGTAGTATGGGAAGGGAGTGGGCCAATATGACATTAACCCAGCTTGGTGCCCTCAGGTTTCTGGGCTGTTGTGGGGGCTAAAATGGCCTCAGTGTAAGTTAAGCAGCCAGGGAGCTAAGTTGCAGCAGCTCTGCCTTAGCTGCTTACAGGCAACTCTGCAACCCTCAACACACACCCTTAATGTGCCCCCTCCTGCTCATGGCCCCACCCTTGTGCACCCTGAGGTGGCCTGCATAAGGCAGTTGGTAGCATAACAATGCAGCGCCTGCACCAAATATATTCTCCTTCAGCTGGCTGGGGCTTTTACAGCCTCTCTTCATCAGCCTAGAGGGGTTATACTTGTAACATATAGGAGAATCCATCCAAGTGCATGTCCCTATAAAGTGTTTGAGAAAAACAGAGAGGAGAGCAGAACGTGAACTGAGCACCAAAACAGGCCTTGTGACCATGTCTGTTACCACTTCAAACCACAGCTTCAGGGAGAAAAAGGAGGGAAGCAATTAGCTCCTCAAAGCAGAGACTAGACAAAGCTGGGAGCATTTCTCATATGTACTCCTTTCATGAGAGGAGTAAAAATGTCAGTGTTTGCCTGGTGGAAACATGTCACATAAGGAATGAGAGGGGGCTCTTTTCCAACCCAAAATGACTTCTGCAATGTCCTGCAAGTGAGTTGTACAGGATGCAGGACAAGCCTGTCCCATGCAGTTCAGGACAGGGGGCAGCTGACTTATTTTAACCAGTTGGGATAAACCAAGAACCCACTGGAATCTTTGCCCAAAATGCCAGCTGAAGCCAATGCCTGAACCCCAAGCAGGGATTTCCCCACACCAAGTTCCCCTATCAGCCCACCCAGTGGTCAAACCAACCAAGATGAAGAACATACCAAGAATATGTCATCTGAAGGTTCAAGTGGTGTATCTACATCCGAGCAGCCCAAAGCACAAATACAGCTACCTACTGAAGAAACAGTGTCTCCACAACAAAAGGCAGTTCCTGATGTTTGTCGGTCAAACTTTTCCCATTTATTGAAGTTACAAAAGATGGCTACTTGTGCACCTCTTGCAAAAAAGCTTATGAATAAGGAAAGCTTCCTATTGCTACAATTGGTAAAAGTGGAAGAGTTTGGTTTGCCAGACCAATCAGTAAAGCCAATGCTGACAAACTATATGAAAAGGCTGCAAAACACCAAGTCTCTGGACTGCATCGACATGTAGAAAGCCTTACAAGCCAACCACCATGAAAGCCAATTTTAGAAGTTCTTTATGAGATGGTTAATGCTGGAGACACAACACAGTTTATGTGAATAAATATGGCTGTCACATCATACTTTCTATTTTAGCAAGAGACACCACACACTACGAACTAGAGGCCAATGTTAAGTGCATTGACACTTGTTAACCCTAGGGTTGGAGGCTGGTTCTGAACAAGACCAGCAAATGCTCACTATCTTTCTGCAAGAAACTCAATTGACTGGTTAGAAGCATGCAGTACAACTGTGAAAGACTCAGCAGTTGAAAAAGTGAAGAACTCTCTCATCAAATTCAAAAAAATTTACATATATGGCTGAAGAATGTATTGATGCAAGTATCAAGTATTGTCATTGCATATGTTATCTTGATGTTAGTGGTAGGCCAGTAGGTGCATTTCTAGATGTTCAGGTTATAGAAGATACATCGACTGCATCTGTGACAACCTGCATTTTAGAAGAGTTAAATACTTGTAAATTGGACCACAAACAGATGGCTGTTTGTGATTTGATGAAGCTGCAAACTTCTCTGGAAGACATGGTGGAGTAGAAGCTTTGCTCAGAGAAAAGTGTAACCCTAATCTCTCCTATACACACTGCAGAGGCCATCTTAACTTCAGTACCCCAAAAAATAATGGAGCAAATAATTAATCTATTTTCAAACATCTAAAAGATAATAAGGAGATAAGTAAGAGTCAGCCTGGATTTGTCAAGAACAAATCATGTCAAACCAACCTAACAGCTTTCTTTGACAGACTTTGTGGATGGGGGGAAGTGGTAGATGTGGGATATCTTGACTTTAGTAAGGCTTTTGATACCGTTTCACATGACCTTCTCATAAACAAATTAGGAAAATACAACTTAGATGGAGCTACTATAAGGTAGGTACAATACTGGTTGAAAACCATTCCCAGAGAGTAGTTATCAATGGTTTGCAGTCATGCTAGAAGGGTATTTTGAGTAGGGTCCCGCAGGAATTGGTCTTGGGTAAAGTTCTGTTCAATATCTTCATCAGTGATTTAGATTTAGAACCATTTGGCTTTTGGTCACAGATTTAGTACTGACCAAACAATAAGTGACTGGACTGGAAGCTCTTACTATTTGATTTCTGCCCAAAATTCATAAACCAGGCCCTGATCCATTTGGAACAGTGTTTCTTACAGCTGTCATTTTAACATAGCTTGTTGTGTCTGAAAGCACATTATTATTACTAGTAACTTGTGATCAAGATTTAAAAAGTAAATCAAATTGGGAAGTGTCACTATCCTTATTCTTAGTTTGTTAAAAACATGTCTCCTGTAAGAGGCTGCTCTCAACATGAGGCTGGATGTGAAATTTAGTGACTTCTTACTGTTGTACACAACAGAGACACAAGGTGGGTGAGGTAACATCTTTTACTTGACCAACTGCTGGTGGTGGGAGAGACAAGCTTTTGAGTTAAAGATAGTCAGAGTGTCACAGCTAAATACAATGTGGAATACCAGCAGGAGAGTGAGTTTGTGTGTGTTTGGGGGTGGGGGTGAGAAAACCTGGATTTGTGCTGGAAATGGCCCACCTTGATTATCATGCACATTGTAGGGAGAGTGGTCACTTTGGATGAGCTATTACCAGCAGGATAGTGAGTTTGTGTGTGTGTTTTTTTGGAGGGGGGTGAGGGGGTGAGAGAACCTGGATTTGTGCAGGAAATGGCCCAACTTGATTATCATGCACATTGTGTAGAGAGTTGTCACTTTGGATGGGCTATTACCAGCAGGAGAGTGAGTTTGTGTGTGGGGGGTGGAGGGTGAGAAAACCTGGATTTGTGCTGGAAATGGCCCAACTTGATGATCACTTTAGATAAGCTATTACCAGCAGGACAGTGGGGTGGGAGGAGGTATTGTTTCATGTTCTCTATGTGTATATAAAGTCTGCTGCAGTTTCCACGGTATGCATCCGATGAAGTGAGCTGTAGCTCACGAAAGCTCATGCTCAAATAAATTGGTTAGTCTCTAAGGTGCCACAAGTACTCCTTTTCTTTTTGCAAATACAGACTAACACGGCTGTTACTCTGAAAAATGTGGAATAGCATAAGTAGTTAGCCCATGTTCTGGGTTGTACACAATGGCTGTTTCCTTAGCTGTTTTATGCCAAAATAATATGATGTGGGTTGGGAAATCCTTGTGAAAAACATGTAACTGTACTAAAAACACAGTCATACTCTACCTACCTGCCTCAGGGTCTTATATGGCCCCCACATCCTGGTATCTGAGCACCTCACAATCTTAGTGAGACACTATTATCCCTGTTTTACAGATGGGGGAACTGAGGCACAAAAAGACTTGCTTAGCTTCATGTAGGAAGTCTGTGGCAGAACAGGGAATTGAGCCCAGGTCTCCAAAGTGCCAGGCCCTAGCCACTGGACCATCTTTCTTTTCTCTATTAGTGAATTCAGAGACAGCAGAGATTTCAATGAGAATTGAACTGTTGAAAGCATAAGTCCCTACTGCTTGAGCTAAAGGAGTGTCTCCTTTAGTTGTGAGTAAGTCCATTATAGTCACTGGGGTTATCCCCTAGTGGGAGACATGATCACATGCCTTAAGCCAGTTTATTAAAAATGCAGATATGTGGCATGAGTCTGTGGGAACAGGTGCTGCTTCTTTAACGACATAAATCTCAAAATTAACAAGATTACAGTTGGTATTTTTTCAGTGGCCTCTCCAATTTTCTCTGTATTTGAGTCCAGTACATTAAAAAAAGTGAAATTTCTCAGTGGAAGCTACTTGGACCATTCCTTATTTGTATGGTCTGTGTTATGCCTTCAGAACTGTCTCCTGACTTCTGATACTAAAGATGTCATCCTTGAACTCTCATTGTAAATTGTGGTTGTGAAAGCTCCTGTAATGTGAGTGTATGTGTATGCTGTCCCTGGGTGTATACGCTAAGGTTATGGGGTGGATGGCCACAAGGAGTTCAGATTTAGATTTTTGGTGTTCAGCACAAAGAATGACACACTTGAATCTCTTC
Organism: Caretta caretta; assembly: GCF_965140235.1. Taxonomy (NCBI): domain Eukaryota; kingdom Metazoa; phylum Chordata; order Testudines; family Cheloniidae; genus Caretta; species Caretta caretta. Next base: position 81,258,863 of record NC_134214.1, read on the forward strand.
TCTTGTCCATGCTCCTGCACATTTGTACCCTTTCTAGTGTCCTACCAAATATTCTGCTGAGACACATAGTGGCAATTACCAGATGCCATGTTTGTGAGGTTAGCACACAACAGAAGCCCCTACTGATTCTGTTTGTAGGAAGTAGAGATGAGTGTGAGCCACAAGGTTAGGTTCCAGATCCAAACTCCCCCAGAGTCCAAGGGCGACTGGGTCTGGGATTTTGGTTTGATCCATTTTAGAGACGGAGACCAGCTGTAAGTTAGGGTTCCTCTCAGTGGTGCAAGTACAGTGATATGGTCCGGTACGCCGTACCTGTAAGATATTTATAGCCGGTACTCCGTACCACAAAGATACAGAAGGAGCAGAACATGGGGCTTCCCAGCAGCCCCACGCCAGCAACTCCACACCAGAGGACAGGGCTGAGGGCAAGGCTGGGAGTGGTTAGGCTTGCTGAGTGGCAAGGCTGGGCTCTCCCAGGAATCACAGTGGTGAAAGAAGCAGAACGTGCAGCTCCTCCAGCATGGCTGTATCACCCCAGCCTTGACCCCAGCCCTGTCCTTTGGTGAGGCTGCTGTACAGACCCCAGACAGGAGACGCAGCTGTGTGGAGGGGCTGGGGGTGGGGCTGGTACAGCCGCCCTGGAAGAGCTGCCGGTGTGAGGTTACCCAGGGGCCCCATGTTCTGCTTCTTTCATCGCGGTGGTTCCAGAGAGCCTTGCGGTTCAGAAGTCTCCAGCGCAGCGGGAGGAGGACTGAGCCCCCACCCTGGTAACGTGGGATGGAGAGGGGATAGGGAGAGCGCAGGCGCCCCCAGCTGTGGGTGCGGCAGGGAGGAGTCACGTGGGGAGGTCATGTGCTCCCCTTTAGCTGGTGTGTCCCCCCCACCTTTGTGTCCCTCCGATGAGTGCAGCGTACTGGTAAGAGATGAATTCTACTTGCACCACTGGTTCCTCTGAGTTTTAGGTTGATCAGATCCATTGCAGTTGTAGGAGGAGTCTGTGGCAAAGTTCAGACCCAGACTGGAACTTCCTCAAAGTTCAGAGGTGATCGGATCTGGGGGTTTGAAACAGGTTTATCTGAGCTGGAAAAAAAACAGCCAATGGAGAATATGAATGAGCTTGGAAAATCATGACATCACCAACAAATACTCCACACCCTTTCAGTGTATTTGTCCTTCTGGATAGTTTGAATCAGTAGAATATATGCATCAGGCTGAAGAACCCTAGAAACACTCCTTAAAACTAGAAAGTGCAAGTTCAGAGAGAAATACTCCAGCAGATCTGTCAGGCTGGTGAAATCTGGTCAGTGTGTATTAATGAGGCAGTTGTGTTGTTTTGGGCAAGTTTATAAAGCAGCTTCTTGTAAATATGCAGGTGGAAATCATCCTTCACTGTCTCCTCCTGAATGAGAAATGTTCTGTTTGAACTGAACCAGGGACCTCAGCCATTGGTGATGGAGTTTTCCTTTTATTTTTTTTTATTGTTTTTTTTTAAGGGAAGCAGAAGAATCCATCTTACATCACACATAACACAAACCTACACTTACTCCTGACACACATCAACACAACACAGCCTAGCCTACACTTACTCTAGACCTAGTCAGAAAATGGTAAATATTTTGTAGTCTCAGTCTAGCTCCCAGTAAACAGAAACAGAACGTCACAGAAACCATTAGCATCCTCAGCAGAAGCCATAGTGTGAATGAGCCATGGAGCTTGGACTCCCCTCCCACCCCCAAAATATTCCTTCCTTGCCAGGATGGGCTGAGAGTGTGGGGCGAGCTTGCACAGTTACTGTCTGGGCTGTACCTATTCTATGAGCTAAAGATCCAGCACAGTGGTGGACAATCTGTGGCCCGTGGGCTGCACACAGGCCGTCAGGGTAATCCACTGGCGGGCCACGAGACAGTTAGTTTATATTGACCTTCCACAGGCACGGCCACCTGCAGCTCCCAGTGGCCGCAGTTCGCCGTTCCCAGCCAATGGGAGCTGCAGGAAGCTGCGTGGGCCGCAGGGACATGCTGGCTGCTGCTTCCTGCAGCTCCTGTTGCCTGGGAATGGTGAACCATGGCCACTGGGAGCTGCGGGCGGCCATGCCTGCGAACAGTCAATATCTCGCGGCCCGCCAGTGGATTAACCCTCGCGGGCCACAGGTTGCCCACCACTGATCCAGCACCTTTCACCAGCGCTGAATGTGACAGACTGGCAAAGTGGGTGGCAAGTCTGGTGCCAGGCCTGCTAGAAGGTAACCGCCTCTGCTGCCAGAGAAAGGACTTTCTCTTTTAGGGTCAGTGGTTGAGGCCTGTTCTTTGGTGTGGAGGTTCAAACCCTACTGGCAACTTAGGAAGGAGTCTGTTACATAAACTCACCCAATAGACAGAGGGGAAAATAAAATAAGCCCAAAAGCAAACATCTATTTCTTTAACAGAGCTTTAAATGACAGCTCTGACCTAGTGCCTGATGCTAATCTCACACTGGTGTAACTCCATCAGCTTCAGTGGTGTGAGGTCAGGATTGGATCCCAATCACTTTGAACGCCATCAGGAGTACTTCTATCGCTATTCTATTCACTGTTCTATCATGAAGGTGTCCTGACAAAAACACTGCCTCCTGCTGATGTGACTATCATGTAACCTACACTAACCTACTATGCGGCTTTGTCGCCTTCTAAGGATTGGATCACGCAGAAGTTTGTCTGAGTCTGCTACTGCCTCCCTTCTAAGGAGGCTGGTCTTTTAGCTTAAGTAGCCAAAGCTTATGCTTTTTACATCTAGAGGTCTTGAGTTCAGACCCTGGATATCTCTGGGTCGGGGGTGGTGTTGTTGTATCCCACGGCAACAGAAGTAACATGCCAACTCAGATCTTTAATGACTAGGATCATGTGATGAGAGAAGATGGCTCAAGGAGGCTTGGGCACCATCCACTTAAATTAAAGAGCCTAGCATCTTTCTGAAATCTTGACAGTTTTTAATTTCAATGAAAATGACACTCAGTTCTTGCATGTCATCCTGGTCTCCATGCATAAACTTCCTGAGTAAATTCTCAGGAGAGATTTCCTGGAATGCATCGAAGATCAGCCCTGATTTTCACATTTCAGCATGTAAGGTATCTGCATTGGCAGTGTTTCTACATTCGTCTTACCCTTACTGCCATCAATCATTTGCTTTTCAGAATTCACTGAGTGTAGAGAGGGGACATCAACTGGGAAACAGAGTATTGTATATTTATCTTTAAGGACCTAAATGACCTGTGGGGGTCGGGGGTGGGGGGAAAAAGAGGGTTGTTTTGTATTTTTGTTTTCTTGGTGTAGGAATCAACTTTCTGGATGGTTGTAGCATAAATAAAGTTACTACAATCCCTTTTCCCTTTACGCCTGTGTCCACGGGATTAAGGTATAATTTAGCTCTCTGGGTGGAGAAATCTATTCACAATGCAGCACGTGCAGTACCAAAGACAAAAAGATTGTGCAGTGAGGTATTTATAATTTGATAGCATACATGGTGCTGTGCAGAACTGAGAAGAGATAGTCCCTTACTCCTCAAAATGTACTGTCTCTTTTTCAGACCCACACTGAGGTTCCAAATGTTTGGATGTGGGTTGCTCCTTATGACAAGGGGCATAATAAGCACTCAGCTTCTCTGCCTGTGGCACATAATAGTCTAGTCTCCTGTGGGCTGTAATGCTTTGGTCTCATTTCAGTTGTTGGGTTTGGTGTGCAGGTGGCTGGATGGTGCTGGTGGCCTGTGAGATACAGGAAGTCAGATGAAATGAATCGGTGGTTCCTTCTGGCATTAAACTCTGTGACTGTGTGATGCTCTTGCCCTCTTTATCCCCTCCCTAAACTGAACAGCCTCCTGGAAATAACAGCATCATTCATCCAAAGATTAAATCCACAATACACACAGTGCCTTGATCAAGGTTACACAAGAAGCCTGTGGACTAGAAGGCAGGTCTCCTGAGGCACCATCCTGTGCTCTAACCACTAGACCACACGCTCTGTTCCATGAAGTGATGTATTTTCGGAACTGCTTTAAAAGCAGAAGAAACTGCCCTGCTCCTCACTGCCATACTAAATGGAAGACTCATTTCTGGTTCCAGCTTTTCCTTGGCATTTGACTGACAGCCAACTTCCCTTCACTGCCTGGTCACTGGAGCTGATTAGTATGCGAAAGGGCCCGCCTCACATTGAGAGATGCAGCAGCAGCAGCAGCTTGCCGAGCTGTCACACTCACACAGGCTTCTTATCTGCACTGGCTTGATGAATTAAAAAGCAAGCCAGCCAGCAAGAAAGAGAAGGAGAGAGAGAGGGGGGAAGAGAAAGAGAGAGAACCTTGCAGCCAGCATTTGCCTTTTGGTTTTTTTTTAAAGGAAGGATTTTGCGTCTGAAGTGATCACTGCTTGTGATGAGGCTTCACTTAGCAGGCTCCAGAATGAGCTAGAGGCGGCAGATAGGGGGATAAACAAACAAACAAACAAAAAATCAGACCAAACCCAAATACCAACCAGCAAACCAAACCAGGAACAGTTTTCTCCTTTATTCTAGCATGGTGGATGTATGGACAGTCTTACAGAGCAGAGGTTGACATCTCCAAATCTACCAGCCCCACATCTTGAACACTACAGTGTTCTGCATTGCACCATGACCTTGGATGTTCAAACGGTGGTCGTTTTTGCAGTGATCGTAGTGCTGTTGCTTGTGAATGTCATACTCATGTTCTTCCTGGGCACTCGTTAAATGGATTTTTTCTCCTGAGCTGTTGGGGGCTACTGCCACTAGCAATTCAACAAGAGAGCGAGAGAGAGAGAGAGAGAGAGAGAGAGAGAAAGGACAGAGAGAGAGAGAGAGAGAGAGAAAGAGAGAGAGATTTCTTACTGAGGGGGGAAAACGCACTGAGCTTCAACATGGCCTCGCTGTGATATGTATGACGTTGGTATATTATCTCTCCGTAAATCTTTTGTCATGTCTTGTCTTTTAAGTATGCCTGTAAGTGTAGCTGCTTATTGCCTGGATTTTAAATGTGATAAATAATAATAATCCATTCATATATCTCTTGGTTACAGATAGCTAGAGACAGCTGTACATACCTAGATAGAAACAGAGTAAAAAAAAATTGTTAAAAGAATAATCACTACGTGTGTTGTTTTGATTCCTTTAAAAAATACGGACTCCTGTTAAGAACAGAATAGGGATTTTTTGGTCAACATTTCTTGCAAGCAATTAATGTCGAGTGTCTCTGAGAGCAACTATGTAGGTACCAGGTGAGAGACGGTGTGTATTTAATTGAATCTAGAGCACTGGCCGTTTTTAAAAGGTGGAAAGAAATCCTAGCTGAGAAATGAATGTTATTAAATCTTTGCTAAAATAGCATTCAGCCGCAAAAAGGGGAAGAAATTTGGTTGATTGATTCATTTCTGTTGCCTTGACAGTGTGACTGGAATACTCAATGTTCAGTCCAGAAGCCTCCAAATTCTATGTTCCCACCAGTTTAGCAGAGCTCTTTTCTTTAGACATATAGCAGAGAATGAAACATAACCAGCTGGTTTTTTTTTTCTGTTTATGTGTGTTTCATATCTTTGCAGAATGGGAAGAGATCAGAGATGAAAAGTAATGCATGCTTTGTTTTCCTGTGTTAAAGCAACAGATGCAAGGGTTTTGCTCTTGTTTTGATTTTTTTCCTAAAAATATTAGTTAGGCTTCCTTTTTTTAATGTACAAATGAAAAATCTTTGCCCATCTCAGGGATAACAGGATTCCAATATGGGCGGTTTTTGGCGACTTCATTTACATTGATTTTCTTGAAAATGAAGTGCTAAGTTACACATTATAGGCTCAATGAGAAGTTGTCCACTAGTTCAAGGTCCTTCTGTTAGGAAATGTCCAGAGCAAAATGAAATTGTTTGCAAGCTGGGTAACAGGGTGGTTTTGGAGGTGGGTTTCAATGCACAAAGTTTAGTAGCAATACAAAATGTGCTGGGAAGAGTAATAGCTTTTCTCCATGCAAATACCATACACAGAAGCAGTGTTTCTGTGTGAAATCTTGTCCACTCTTTATTTATTATTTCTGCTACAAGAAAAGATCCAGGCTTGTTGAAATAAACAAATAAAAATTAAAATAATCACAGCATGTTTTGGAAATGTTTGCGTCTCACGATAATATTAACTGTGAGTGTATTTCTGTGATAATATAGGCAGTTCGAACTAGCTCCATCTGTCTACATTATTTTTCCTATGTACTCCATTAGCTGGAATAATACCTATTCACAGAGCCATAGATGGAGATATAGATATAGACATATATAGACATATATATCCAGATGAGTATGTCAGTTACAAGTTAAGCAAAAAGTTTTATGTATAGTTAAGTGGATAGTTATAGTAGTTAAGTGTCAAAATTTGAAATTAAAACAAATGCTGCGAATCTGACACTTTCAAACCTGGCTTTAATGGCAAATACAGGGAAGAAAAAAAAATCACTAGGGTCAAATGTTGTAGCATTCAGTCACGTAAACCAGCAAGAAATGTTTAATCAATATAGCCAGTTTTAATACATATTTTATCTATTGATCTATAATAACTCCATAAATTGTGACACAATCCCATAGCAACAACTCCAGTGCCTGCTGGCTGTCTTTCCTTTTACTCACTTGTAGCTATCCATGGAACAGGTGATTGCTTCTGAGTGGGTCTTCTTTTATAAAAATCATCATGATGATGGTTTGGATCGCTTAACAAGTAGAATTTGCTTTGTTTTCTATTTTAGCAATCTGATGTCAATATACGCATGGGTTGGAGAACCTCTTGGAACCAGATTGAATGAACATAGGTGACCATGAAATGGGAATTCTTTGCCTGGGATTTCTCCCTTTAGAAAACTAACAATCAAACAACCCCCCAAAATGATTTGATTTAATAATTTTGAATGGCATAGTTATTTAGAGGAGTAGGGGAGGAAACATAAAAACCAAAAATCAGGGAAAAAAGCAGAGAGAAAACTGGTCTTAACTGTCTGAATTTTTTTTAAGGTTAGATTTTGGCATGAAGGTTTACCTTCAAATAAGATTTGTACAAGGAATGCTTGGTAACTAATGTGTATTTACATCTAGCACACTCACATTCCTAATGCAGAGATTCTGGCTGACATTTTGCATTCTGGAAATGTGTGTGTATATGACAGCGTATGTTAGAGTATGTGTGAGCATGCTAGTATGTAAAGGGTCTGTGTCTGAGTGTGTTAGCTTGTATGCTACAATTTTGATTCCATTAGTGGTGCGGTTTTGTATTTTGTGTTGCTAGGGGATTAAAATGGGGGTACAGTGTGTGGAATGAGGGGTGCCAAATGCTACATTCAACTAATAATTGTAGAGTGATCACTGGGTATTGTTTTTTTTATTTCATTTTATTTAAAAATAAATAAATCTGGAACCTGGACATTGGAAAATAATTTCAATTTAAATCTTGTATTTTATTTTCCTGAAGGCTAATGGAATCAAAGAAAGCAGATTTATATGTAACAGTGTGAAAATGAAAGCTTGGGAGTAGAAAAGTTTGTGTGTCATTTAGACAGTGTTGTTCTTATTGTATGGGTAGGGGTTTCTCATAGACTTTTGGATGGGAAGGGAGGAAAAGGGCATTAGAAATGAGTCTGTTTTTAACCCAGCCTGTTCATTAAAGGCCAGTCTTTCAAATGGCCCTCAACCCAGCCTCTACAATCACGTCTTGGTGATGTTGCAACTGCAATTCTGCATTTAAAAAATATAGCATTCAGCCGTCTAACTGCTTGATTCTCAGGAGCAATTAGCTAGTTGTCTTTATTAAAGAGGAAGAAATATCACAATATTCCACATTCATGGTCCAAGCCATGACTGCTTATAATAATGAAGTGGTGTTAGTTGGGGTGACAACATGGCTAGATGTCCATATTTTATTACCTTCACTCTCAAATAATTGCACTTGCAATTTCAGGACCTGATCATACAAACACATATGCATATGAGTAGCTTACATACTTGAACTCAATGGGTCTATTCAAGTTACTTGCATGTATAAGTGTTTGCAGAGTTAGGGTCTCAGAGGCGGTTGTGGAAGTTTGGCCCTTTAAGTCTCTCTTTCCCTCGATCTGAACAGGGTGTGCTTCACTTTTGTGGGAACACTCAAGCCAGAAATAGGGTGAGAGGGGAAAGTTACCTTTTAATTAAAAATAAAAGAGAGAGAGAGAGAGAGAGAGAGAACATCCCTTGTGTAATATGCTGGCCATGAAAATTACCCCCTATTAATCCCATAAAAGCTTTCCATTGACTGCTACATGTATATGTTCGAGCTGGGGTGACTGGAGACCTAACTCACTCTTTGTCAGCTTCAGCAGGATTCAATGTTATTTCAAGAAAATGCCTCTGACTGTATCATAGCAACCCTTGTATCACACAGTACATAAAAAGTCCATTCCTCCTGAGCTTTAATCCACCTTCTTAAAGATCCAGGCACCTTTCTAGATAAGGGGAAACACGGGTGCATATTTTTCCTTCCCGATGCTTCAGAAAAAGCGAATATGTCACCATTATCAGTACTAAACCTATTATTCTTTCCATTCTTCAGTGTGGTTTTAATTCTGATTCTTTAAGGCTAACAAAAGGGATTAAAAAAAAAGCTTTTGCCACCCCTCTTGATATCCCCCCCGTCCGTTTTAAATCTCACATGACAAGTAAAAGGGGACGGGACAGCTCAGAAGTCTCTGACGTGATTGTTCTTTTCTGTCCTGCCATTTGGATTTTACCCTGGGATGGCAGCAGTGCAGCATTTGTTTATGCTTTATAGTGAATGAAGAGCTGAGTAGATTCCAGTCCTTTTGTGGGAACGCAGAGGTGCTTTCTCATCCCATAGATGAATGTTGTTAAGAGCTGCATGTTCACCTGACTCCTGCCCCCATCTGTTTGCATAATGTGGTTATATTTCTTTTTGGATCAGGTATTCAGTACACAGCCCAACTGCTGTGTATAATGTCTGAAGGAAAATTGCCAAAAATCCATGTAAGTTTTTTTTTAATTTGTTAAATTAACAGAACCCATCTCTTCTTTACTGTTCATTTCATTGTATTGTTGTTCTTTTATTTTTATTTAGTGAATGCTGGTTGTGATTGGAGATATAGTTCTTAATTCTCTGTATACCGTGCTTGCCTGCTTGCATGTATGTATCTATGTACCTATGACCGTTCTGTATTTGTATATGCTATATATTGTTAGTAATGCATCTGGGTAGAGGAGGAGGGGTTGTCTTTTTTTTTTTTGTATTCACAATGTATATCTTTCTGAACTGGCTACAGTAATTGTATTCATTGTACATCTCATCTAATGGGATGTTCTCCAGGCTACTTTATAAGTTGTGTCATTTGCTCTCTTTCATATGAGATATTCCCAACTGTCCAAAGTTAGGAAGATTGAGGAGAACTATCAAATTATTATCAATAATAATAACCGTGCTGCTGCAGAGAGGATGTGTTTGTCTTGGGGGTCACAGCTGGTGACTGGAGGACAGGTCTCCAGGTAGCCATTCCCAACTCTGCCACTGACTTTCTGAGTGGCCTTGGCCAAGTCACTTCACCTCTTTGAGCCTTGGTCTCCAGGGCTGTAAAACTGGGATGATGCTACATCAGTGGAGTATTGTGAGGAACGATCAATTAATGTTTTCTCATATACTAATATGTCATTTGAATGTAATGTTTTATTATTCTATTCAAACGGCTGAGCTGTGTGGGGCATTAGTTGGCTAAAGGGCGTCTGCCCATACCATAAGCGGTTGGATTTAGTATTTTGTTTTAAGGGAATCCTGTTCTGGCCTGTGAGCTGTAGTGATTTATGCTGCCAACTAAAAATAGATGCTCCTGGAGGAAGAGCTGCTGAAGAAACCGTGAAGGATCTTTTTTTTCATGTGACTACGAGCTTTTCCCTGAGAGAAAAAAGATTTTATTTTTAATTCTAGAGAACCCTCAGACTGCTGGGCTCTCTGTAACTCTTTCTGTGATCGTTGTCTTCAAAGCATCATGCAGCCTGCTTTTCCACTCAGAAAAGCGCTTTTAGAATATTATCTTCTGCATTGTCAGGACCATCCACTGGGAAGACGAAACTTGTGGCAGAAAGCCCTCCAGAGAATTCCCATTGATGAGTGTGTCTTTAGGGTCAGGAGGCTTTGTCAATAGAGGATAACCAAAATTAAAGAGAAGCCCGAGGAACTGTGTTTCAAAGGCAGTAAAAGAAAGAGACGTGGATTTGTGATAGCAATACTTATCATGGTTTATCCATACTGTATCCTAAAGTGCTGTATAAGGTCCTTTAGCTATCTTTATCCCCATTATAAAGATGGGGAAACCAAGACAGAGAGGTCACATGGTGAGTTAATGGCAGAGTTAGGAAAAGAATCAAGGCCTCCTGATTCCCAGTCAAGTGTCTTATCCAATATTCCACACTTCCTCCTGAGTGTCAGAGGTGCACTTTAGGTAATCATGCAAAAGTGTGGATGCCTCTTTGAAGCTTATATTAATTTTATCTGAATGTTGTTATCTGGAACCTCATGAGAACAGGCTTGATTTTGAGATTTCCAAGATGGCCCTATTTTCAGTTTGGTAAGGAGTATCTTTCTCACAGCTATTTTGGGATTTCCACTTCTCCTTCAGATAGAATCCAGGAACCATGAATGCATGAAAAAATTAAGTATATGCCCATGCCAGTTTCGGAAAATGGATAATGGTGGCTAAGAGGCTTGTCAGTCCTTAGCCTGAACAGAGACATATGAGTTGATATTACTCGATTGCTGCCTGTGATTGTCTATGTCTGTTCTGAGTGGAAGCCTAACTAAAATATGGGAATGTGTTTCCAGCCCATTTCCTCTACTTTCTGGTCTGATTGGATATAGGGGTAACTGCTTTTTCCCTGCTGCCCTGCATCAGTAGGTGGCACTCTTCTTTCTGAGTCAGTACTGAAGCAATGCCCCAGCTACCCCAGGGGATGGTGTGCTGCTTGTGTTTTTTATTTTTCTGGCGTCCCATATGTAAACTTAGGCTCCTGATAATTTCGAGTCATTAGCTGGCTCATTGCACTTTCATGAGAATAAGTATGTGCTGAGCAAATGTTAGTTTGTATTTTGCCTGCATCAGTTTCCCCTTCAAATTTCAATGTGCTCTGTTAATCTTTACGTCTTGTGCTAAGCTGTCATGTATTGTTGCTGTGCACTGTTGAGCAGCTGCCACAATCTTCCCCAGAGAGAGCTGCATTTTTGCAGTGGGTGAGGTGATTCGTTGTACAGAGTTTGTTAATCTCTTCTAGTGAAACGCACTGCATAAAAGAAAAAAAAATATTTTAGTTTATTTTCTGCTTGGAAGTACAGCCAGTATCCGTTACTCTCGTTTTCATATACATGTGGCAGCCCCACAAGTTGGCTTTTATAAAGAGATGTCTTACACATAATGATGAGGATAATTGTCATTGACCTCACAGCGTGACAGTTATTCAGGGGGATATCAAAGTATCTTTTAAACGCCCAGTAGCAAATCTTGAGAATCATATTATTTAAGTCAAAGTCTGTTGATTTATATTTTCTTCCCAATTTCCACCTTTTTTCAAATACTTGGGGCATTTGCCTGAATGAAGGTCTCTATTACTAAACGGTGAACTTTCTCCAGGGGCAAATTTCTGAATCCACAGTCCTGTTTGTGACATTGTAACCGGTTGCTGTAAAAGTGAGTGCAATGTCACAAACAGAAGACTTTAGGAGTGGAATCAGCAGAAGAAATACATTATTTTTTTAAAGGAACATCCTGGGAGATGTCTCTAGTAATTATTTAAAAAAAAAAAATGGTACAAAACAGCCTCCTGCCTAAAATATAAATAAAATACACATTTGAAATAACAGCAACATAGGGCTTAGTCTTTTATCTTGCTAAGCTGTGGAGTTATTTTGCTGGTAATAGCTGGAGAAAAAGTTTTTTGACATCTTAAATGAACTCACTGGGACAGCAGAATGAAGATTTGCTAGTATCCTCAGGAGAGGATTTTTCAAAGAATTCCTATTGACCAGATTTCGTATGTTAATGTTGACGGCACTGTTCCCTTCTGTATTAGTTAATTCTCTTTGTCTGGCAAGATTTATGCAATAGGTTGTGTACTGTAATTTCTATTCTGACACTAAATTTATATTTAGGTAATGCTTGCTATCTAAAATTCCTTCTCTGTGATTCGATAAGTTACTGATTAGTTTATGTGCTGTTCTCCTTCCTTACCTGGCTGAGGTGCAGTCATTTTCATTGTAAGCTTGCAGAAGTGTGATTAAGCTTTGGTGGTTGTTTTTAATATGCATTCCTGGGCCCAAGAGTAATGCAGGTGCTTTGATTTTCTAAGCTTCCATCAAAATTCTGTTTAAAAAGCACACACTGTTAGAATGCTTTCTGGATCTGAATGGAATGTGTTTGAAAGCTTCGGGGAAGCATCAGTTTGTTTTTAATGGCAACAGGAATGTTTACACGAATCTGATCTAGAACTGTGAATTGAAATGCACATTTATTACCACAGTTGTGTGTGTGTGTGTGTGAGAGAGAGAGAGAGAAATACCTGTGTTAACCATATACTAGATTGACTATATCTGTGCGTTTATCTGATTTTATATATATATATAGAGAGAGAGAGGAGAGAGATGCCTATATATATAAAAAGATACACACAGACATTTTATATATATATATCAAAGAGATACACACACTTGCCTCTGCACATGAGGATGAGCCTGCACAAGTAGCTTTCCCTCATTTTGTCCCTCAGTAGGACCAGCCAAAGTGGGAAGCAGAGACTGTTGCCACTGAGAGGGGATATGGAAGGTGGTGTGGTGTGAGGATGGAGCCTGGGTGAGTGGACTTGGCCTGTGAGGGGAGGAGTGTGCACACCCAGCATCCTTCCGAAGGCAGGCAGGCACTGTCACTCCAGCCAGGGTTCCTCTAGATCCCCAGGAGGAATCCTGGCTGCATCAACCAAAACTCCTCCCCGGCCACAGACGGCCGCGCTGTTCCTCACCAGCCTTCCAACCCAGACAGTGGCTGAAAGCCACAATCTGGCCTGATTATACACCAGTGCCAAGAGGAGATGGAAGATGAAGGAAGTTAAAAGGAATGAAGGTGTTGGAATGAGTTATGGGCCACATCAGTCTTCCACATGTAGTGGGCATCACACCTGTGCTGGAGAAAAAGGCCTTGCCTCTTGTCACCGGGCCTTGTTTTCAGTGACGGCAGCTTCCGGACCATGTCAGGCTCAATTCACTGGGGGCATCAAGTCTCAGGTTTTGAACAGCATCAACTGTAATTAACAGGGAGAGGCTGCTATAATTTGGGAGGGTTTAGGCAACAGCTGGATGGGATGTTCAGCCCCTCTGGTTAAGGCTAGATGAATCTCTAGTCGCATAGCGTCCAGGGCCAGATTGCACCAATCTGCTTGAGAGCTGGGATTCTGTAGAGACATTTGAAAGTCTTTCCGTTTGGATTAAAAAATTTTAAAAAAGAGAAAAAGAGCAGCCCTGGGAGGAGCTAGTTTGTTCTCTTTATTTACGGCTAAATGTGTGACAGAAACGATTAGAAATGACTGTTAAGAGGAGACAGTCCTCTTCTGTGCAAATCATGAGAGCCCTTCACAATTGTTAATAGAAGCTGATTGACACTGCAGCCCCCCACCTTGCCTTACGGCACCTTTAAGGATCCTCCCACCAAAAGATCTCCGCAGTACTCCAGGAAGTGGTGTTGATGATCCAGCACATGGTGCTCTCCTCTCTGAGTCAGTACTGAGCCATTAGTCCAGCAGGGATGTACAGGGCACTGTGCTGGGTCTGCTGTCATTTTTCTGATGAGACATTAAACTCAGGATTGGACTGCGGCTAGTCATCAAAGCCACTTTAATGGCAGGTATTGCAAGGAGTTGTTAGGGGTGTTTGCTCCAGTGTTCTTGTTATCTTCTCTTTCCCTCCTCCCCCAGTTTCAGTAGGGCATGGTTTTGTTGTTCACCTCCTGTTTTGTAGTGTTGCTGTGTATTGTTAAACAGTTGCTGTGTTTCACCCCAGAGGTGGCTGTCTTTCAGTGATGGTTTAAGTAATCTCTAGGGTCTGTTTTGTGTAAGAGTTTGTTAGGTTGCCTCTCTCACACGCACACACACACTCACATATGTGTGTGCATGCATATATCTATATCTATAAGTATGTGTGTGTGTTCCCTGATATGGTTTGATAAATATGAGGCAATGGCAAGGCAAGTGCATGTTACATAATCTCTGGGAGTGAAGAAAACGTTGTAATTCATTAGGAGGCAGGCCTTCTGCAGGCAGCATTTGTTAGCATCATTTAACCATTGATGTGTGTAGTTCTGCCAACTGGCCATGTTTTCGTCATATACAGTTGTGTCTGATTTGAAAATCTGGTTACACCAGCCTTTGGTTTTGTTATATTTTTAAAGTAAATAATAATAATTAATAATAGCAAAATCTCAGGATGAGGATGATGGGTCTTCCTTTGCTTTATGTGTCGCCTGCAAGGAATCTTCCTTCCCCCTTCCCTGGCTCTGTTCTCTTTAAAATCGCTGTGCCTCAAGAAATCAGACACAAATGTGGCTTGAAATAAATATTGCACCCCTCCCCCTATCTCTCACATGCTCTCACCCACCCATCCGCCTACACACAAATGGGAGAATGAAATCAACATCTACTTTTAGCCAGAGCCTTATGGCTCTGCAAGCTGATTTTAGACTCTTTTCTCCAGCATTGTGGCTGTAGTTGATGTATATATGAATGGTAAAATAGGAGAGGATTTGAATACAGTATTAATTGGCTCTGCAGCCTTAAGAGTGTCCATCTGGACCCAGAGGGAGTAATGCCAACATATGCAGCAAACAGAAGAGTATTCAAAGAGGATGGGGAAGTTTTTTTTGTTCAGTAAGCATTGAGAGCTGGGGGAAGCATCATCAGTTAGATGGAACTAGGGGAGTGGGAACAAACAGCAAATAAGAGGAATCTGTATTGAGTCAAACAGGAGTAAGTAAGAGGATCTGAATTCTTCTTTCCTACAAAAGGGCTTGTATCCAGCTGCTTATATGTTACAGCATCTCTGCACTCTCCTCTCTCAGTATATCCAAAGGGAAGAGGAGGAGCAGCAGGGCATTGGGCCTGAAATTGCAAATGTGTCTTAACCTCTTAGTCTTTCCATGCCTCAGTTTCTCTATTTGTAAAAGAGAAGTTGTAATATTTACCTTCCTCACAGAGGGCTATGCAGCTTAATTCAAATATGTCTGTAAGATGCTTTATGGGCTTTGAAAGGGAGGAGGCCCTAAAGAAGTAAAAACATGGGATCGCTTATTTATTTTTAATTTACCCAGTAAAAATAAAAGATCTCAAACTGTTTTCATCTCCCAAGGCAAAGCAGATATATCTGCTGGGACTAAGCTGGCAGTTGCCTTTTGAGTGAAGTGAATAACTCTATATTGCTTTTAAAAACCAACGCTCTCCACAGGGAGGTTGGAAATTGCCACACTGGCTCAGGCCAGGGGTCCCTCTGGTTCAGTATCCTGTCTCTGACAGTGGCCAGTACCAGACATGTCAGAGAAAGATGCAACTAACTCCATAGCTGATAACCTGCCTATAGGGGGATGTTCCTTTCTGGCCCCTGCTAGCTAGCTGGTGGGTGATGCCTTGAAGCATGAGGGTTTATAGCCTTTGTATTTCAAAAAACAATCTTCTCTAATGTAACTGTGGATGTTCTTCTTATCAGTGTCACCAGTTATCAGTGAATAATAGGCTACAGTCCTTTAGTATTGTATTTAGAAATATGAATACATAAATAAAACTATAGGTTCCCATCCAGTGCTCTAGGTGCCTTGCCCATTATAGTAAAAGGCATAAAGCACTGGAGTGGGACTCCAGGGACATGGGCTCTGTCACTGGCCTGGTGGGTGACCTTGAGCAAGTCACGTCCCCTTTCCGTGCCTTAATTTCCCCATCTATAAAATCAGGATAATGGTACTGACTTTCCTTTGTAAAGTGCTCGGAGATCCACCTCAGACCACACTCTCTTCAACAGCCTGGGAGAAAATGGGTAAAACACAGGCTTTGCAGTGTGCCACGAAGGTTAGCAAATTGTGAGGGGTGCGGTGTGTGTGTGTGTGTGTGTGTGTGTGTGTGTGTGTGTGTGTGTGTGTGAGAGAGCTTTGAAATCAAGGCCTCATCCTCCCCGCCCCACAGAACCAACAGCTCCCTCCCATTTATACTGTGTGAGCTCCAGATTGAGCACCTTTGCTGATCTCGTTTGTGTCAGTCTGTCCCGGGGAGAGAGGCAGATTTCCAGATAATGAGAACCAAAACCCTTTAGTGCTTCATAATTATGAGCAACACCTTGAATGCCACTTGGAGGTTTAATAAAAGGTGTAGGCCAAATTCATCCCTACTGTAACTCAGCTGATTTCAGTGGATCTACAAAGGGGATACATTTGGTCCCAAAGGTTTTGGATATGCACTGCCCATGTGCCAATATTAGACTATACATGGTATTATTCTCATACACGAAAAGTATTTTAAATGGCATTAATCTAGAGCCTCTCTGTTTCTGTCTATGTAAAGCCTTCAGTCTGCATTCAGGCAGTTCAGGATCTTTTGTTTTAATATTGTGAATTAATAAAATTACTCTTTTATTGTTAATTGATCAAAATTAGCACTTTATACTTCTCTAATGCCTTTGGATGTACTTCCCAAACATTCATGAATTAAGCTGCATTATGTATGAATATCTATATTGAGACTTGGTAGAATTCCATTTTTATTTTTTTATAATTTTGATAGATAACATTGATGTTTATTTTCAAGCTTTTAAAATGTTTTTTATTTGATTTAAATTTTCACAGTTGCACAAAAGTATGGGGTTTAGCCTTTGAAATTTTGTATATGGATTTAAATTTTCAGAGTTGTGGGAAATTATGGGGCAGGGGGAGGGGGGAGCAGGTATGTTAGACAATAATTATTTAGTGACCGTAGATGTTGAGATTCAAAAAGTTAAAGTTTTATAACCATTAAAACACAAATTATCAACATCCCATGTAAAAATATACAAAGTAAATATCCTTAAATCAAACTCTGATAAGCTCTCAAGCAGCATTTTTCTTACTTTGCCTATCTAAATTTCAGTTCTCATCAATGGAAATATTTTTTTTTTGTCAGTTGTGTCTGTATGTTGAAATTGACATTTACCAACAAAAATCTAACCTGTCCAAGCCTATCTGTAATGAAAAGAATAACCTTGATTTTTTCCTGATTTCTTGTGGCATCTGAAATGGGTACAAGTGCAAAGCTAAAGCCCTTTCCTCCAAATACATTAGTAAAACACACGCTAAGCTTAGGCTCTTGATGCTCAATTGAGCAGCTCAAAAGTGACCCACACCAGTATAGCCCTGCTGTGGACCACTGGTAAACTCTTCTGCTGTTTCTTTAACCTGACACAAGCTTGTCTGTAATTAGCTGTACCCGGGACCAGGCAATGTAATCTAACTAATTTTGCTCAGAGCCATAAACTCTCACACCATCTCCTGCCTCCTAAAAGTTTATCTTCCTAGTGCGGGAAGCAGGGGGAGAGAATGTTGTCACAAGTTCCTTTTGGATAAAATTCCTCTTCGGCTCGAAAATGCTCAGCCCAGCCTGTTGTAGGTCTCTTCAGGGTGAAGGAATCACAAGAACCTGCCAAAAATAAGTCAGACGTGTGCATGCAAAATAGTATCAACACAGCTGTTAGGTGTAAGGGGGGGTTGTGGGTTTTTTGTTTGTGGAAGACTGCATCATTGTAATTGCCTAATCAAAAGCAGTATCTTTAATACCATCCATTTATTCAATGCCTGACTATATCCTAGTGTAAGGACTACGGAGCACTGTACTTGTAGATATTTTTGGGCCTGGCCTTAAGCTCTAGCTAGTGCCATAATCTGACTTCCTCCTTCACATACTTTGTTTTAGATCTCAAATGAGCAATCATGTAAACTTAGGAGTTAGAGGTGGAAAAGTCCTATCTGATCAGCTGCTGCTCTGCTCTTTGGTGCTGGAGACCTCATCCCCTCCCAGGTGCCTGGTGCGTGATGTTTAGTTTTCAAATAGGCCACTAGTGGTTCAAATGCCACAGACTGGAGCTTCCTGGACCAACGTTTTAGAACTTTTGTAGTTGATGATCTAGTCCGTCCCCCTGCCAAAGCAAAATTGTTCTCTAGAGCTCATTAGCTGGTGATTTGTATGTGTGGGATGTTTACCACTTCCCTTGGATGGATAAATATCCCACTGTCACTTTTCTTTAAATTCCCTTTTTTCCTCCCATGTCCACTGCAGTCAGTTTCACCTATTTGCTTTTTTTTTTTTTTTCTGGCTCTTGCCGATATTCCATGGCTTCTCTGGATAATAACAATACTTGACACTTTTCACTGCAATAGCTTAAAATATTTTTCCAAAAAAGAATTAATTAAAGGCCTGTGAGGTAGGTAAATACCGTAGTACTGTCCCTATTGGACAGATGGGGAAACAGGCACACAGAAGAAGTTAAGTGCCTTGTAGAGTGCTCCATAAGGCTTAATTCTGCTACATGCTGAGCACTTCCTCCTGGAAACACCCTGAGCTCAATAGGGGATCAGGGTATTTGCAGAAACCAGAACCTCAGGAACAGAATCCAGACCACCGGACTACCCGACTCATGTGATGGTATATTATTATTATTATTTATTATTTCTATTATCGTAGCACTTAGGAGTCCCAGTCATGGAGCAAGGCCCCATTGTGCTAAGTACTGTTAACCACTAGAGCTCAAAGCCAGGTCAGTCAGAATAAGCTTATGGAATTTGGGATGCTTATAAGAACCCATGCATCTGTTACACTGAACTGGGGACGTGCGAGGACTGGCTTTCCAGTGAGATGTCTGATATTGCTACCAATGTCTTGGCCAGAAATCCTACATGACCAACCATTTTTCACACTGTTTTGATATGCCCACCCACGTGGATCAAGGGGGAAGAAGTGAAGGAACTTTTCCTCTTGGAGGGACAGTTCCTTCCCTTACTAGCTCCCAGGATGAGGCACTTGTGTGATGTCCCATACACAGAGCTCATGGTAAAGCAACAAGATTGCCCTCAGTGACTTGCTTCTCACTGGGAGCCAGATTCTGCTCTCCATACTCACATGGTACCTTGCTCTTCAAATGGCCCCAATGAACTGTCTCAGAGTAATATGCTCATCTGTGAGAGTAAGGAGAACAGGACTGGGCCTCATAGAGGTTTCAACCTGAAAGTGTCCTTTAAACCTTTTCAGAAAAGGCAAGGCTGTTTTTATAGTGTTCAAGAGTAACCTCCCATATTTGATCTGCTTGTGTGACCTCCCATATTTGACCTGTTTGGCTTTTATTGGCAGGAATCAGGAAATTGGATAGAAAAGTTTTCTTTGCCAGAGGCATGTGACAAGGGCATCATTGGAGTACAGGGTGGCTCGCTGAATAGATGTCTTTGTGAATAAATGCACAAGTTGCTCCATGAGTCTTCTCAGCAGCCATTCTCAGTGCTTGCAATGGGAATCTTTGCCATTGGCAAACTATAAATAGGGAGATGTAATAAGGGAGAATAAGCTGCCCACAGCAGAATCCTTGTGTTAATAAAACATAAAGATGAATGGATGCAGAACAGCTTGGCTTGAAGAAGGGAAAAAAAGAAAAGAAAGCTATAAACCATGGACTAGTTGATATTATTTAAAAGCATAAAATGATCAAGCAAGTCAAGAAACTTAAACAATAAAAAAATCTGCAGTGAAGACCAGTAACCTTTTTATGGCACAGCATAAGTCATTTTAATTGCAAGCCATCTAGAAATCTATCTGAGGTAAGAAATCAATTCAAGGTTGTAGAGTAGAGTGTGAGGGCCAGTGAATAAGAGTCAGGATTCCACATGGTTATGACTGTCTGGCTCGTTGTTTGCCGTTTCATTCTAAGTGTTATTTTCATTCCTTCTTCCTTCCATCCATCCAGAGAAGATACCCTCCGAGGTAGGTTGGGGGCTGAGTGAGAGGTGAAGTGATCTGGTACCTTCCTCAATGGGTTGGGTCTTTTACCTTCTCTGAAGAAAAGGCTTAGGGTTTTGATGCTGGTGAGCTCCATGGTGAAAACTGCCAAGGTGATCAGTGCTGCTGCACTGCAGAGCTATGTGAGAGGGGTGGAGTTTGTGCAAGGACCCCTGGTTATGTCCCATCCTGGGTGTGATGCTATTTGTTGAGATTTCTGTGGAATGATCCTGATTTTGCGGGGGACTATCTCACATTTTGCAAGCTAAGCTGCTCTGGTCAAGATGGAGCATGGCATACTGGGATCTCTGGCCCCCATGGACAGCACCTCTGTATCAACTCTGTAACAATGAGCCAGGGTGTAAAACTTACTATGGCCACCTATGTTTTAAACGTCTGTTTGTCTGTCTAGCTCACACTCATCATTGTAATATCTGAGCACCTAACTAAATTCCAAATACTTAATCCAGCATAAAGAACCCATTGAAGTCAACCAGAGTTGAGGGCTTTCTGAATCTTGTGGGTTAGGGATAGCAGTTAATGTTCGAATTAGGTAACATGTTTAATGATGATGGTGAGACCCATTCAGAATGAAAGGCCAGCACAGGGCACCTGACATTTCCCCATGTTCTGTAGTGTTTGCGAAGGATGCGTTGCTTTGTTTCCTTTTCTGTCATTGTCATTTAAAGCTGCCACACCTGATTTGCATTTGATCCAATCCTTGCAGGATAGCATGATCCAATTCTTGCAGCATCCTTGCTGGCAAGCATTGTGCACAGAATGGAACATGGGAGCATATAGGGCAATGCTCAGGGCTGCCACCAGGCTACCTGCAGTGGTGAGAAAGTGGCCTTAGCCCGCTGCGAGGCAGGCTGTGCTTAGCCAAGCTTCACCCCACAGCTCAACGTGAGTTTTTTAAAAAGCAAAATATTTTTACAGCCTATTGTTTTCCTAAATAAAAAGCTGCCAAGGGACACTTTGTGATTGGGTTAACAGATTCTAGGAGGTGGATCCCATGGACTTTAACTGGTTTCATGGAGCTAAGAACCCCACACCCTGCCTTCAAAGCATCCCTATAATATTATCTCTCTCTGTCTCCTGTTAAAAGTCTGTCATTAAATGTAATCTGGGCTTAAATGACAGAGCAGCAGCACACAGGTGTGGGGTGTTGCCTTCAACTCAAAAGGATGCCTCGATGGAGCTTCTGGAACAACACACATCTGTTCTGAAGTCAGGTTTCACCAGCAGCGGCAGGGTGATGGGAGAGTTTCTTGATAACCAGAACTGCAGACATTTAGAAAGATTTCACAGCAGAGTGGCTCAGAGCCTGAGCAAGTGGATCAATGCCTTTAGTGTTCCCTTTCCTCTGATCCCATTCTTGGGCATCTCATCCTGCTTCCAACATTCTCCTCCCTCTGTTCTTTCCTCCCAGATATCGTCCCTGAACGGAGAAATTCTTTATTTGCCCAGGATTAATCCAGCTGTCGCCATTCCGGTTCCATTTGGGATCAGATGGTATTATCCATTGTTCCCTTCAGTGGGAGCTAAGCTGACCTCCTCAGTCAGGCTAGAAGGGAAGTTCCCGCAGAGGATAGCATGGTATAATATGCCAGGGGAACTTTTTCACATTGGTGAGGGATGCAGCTTACATTCCTTGCTGTTGGATACTGGATACTGCATTAAAAGCATTCACTTCTGGATACTACTGTACCAGCAACATAGAGTGAAACTGGAAGGAAAGAGCTACAAAAACAATCAGGAGTCTGGAGGGCTTGACTTGCTTGGAAAGGTTGAAAGTGCTTAAATAGATGGACTGAAGGGGGAATGTTTGGGAGGGGGGGTTGGGAGGACATAATCATCAACGGGTGTAAAGGTTAAGGAGGGAGAGGAATTATTTAGGGTACTACACACGGTATTACTAGGGGTTAATGGAATGATATTAAAAAAGGGGAAACTGAGGCTGAATATCTGGAAAAAATATAGATAATGTAATCTATTGGGCTGTTGAATATCCTCCCGAAGCAACTGGTTCAAGTCCCATCACTTGGCACATTTGAAACTAGATTGGACAATATACTAGAGAATGTGCTCTGGGAAAAATCCTCTATTGGCTCATTGATGGAATGATGATCCTACCAGGTCTTCTCCACCTCTAATCTCTCTGATCCTGTGGACCATCAGTCCATGACGGTATAGTAATGTCTGTGTTACCAGGGTTTCTAGTGATTCCTTTGTGTGCATAACTTTGTACGGTGCTTAAGGGAAACAGCAGTAGGAGTCTTGGTGGATCAAGCTTGTTCTGTTGAGAACAGGACACAGGAGCAGCAGCTAGTTCCCAGGACAGATAGATTCACAAGTAGGCGGTCTCTGCAAACTGGGCACCTGGTAATGTTGGGAGCAGAGGGAAAGGGATATTTTTATTATTATTATCTGGGACTAATCCAATCCTTAAAAAGAGTGTGGGCTGCTTCAGTTTGAATTTGCTGGAAAGCAGGGCCTTTGGGACCGACTGGATAGCATGCAATGTGGCCCCATGGATCACTATGAATACTGTGTTACTTACACACCTGAGCCTTTTGAACCAAAGCAAGGTATCTGTAGGCACACTCCGAAGCACCTACAAATTCTTGGCCTGGCATAGTTTAATGAGCTTTTTGAGTCAGAATCGGACAGTGGTTTAGGAAAGTGCTGGCTCAGCCCCAAGTACTGCTGATTGTTCTCTCCCATTTTACCCTGGGCAATGGCTTTGGGCAGTCACATTTTAAAATTTGGACGAACATGCGAGCTGAAAACACCCTGGAGGGACCCTGTGCAGTTTTGCATACCAGTTCATCTCTGCTGATTTTTAGCACAATGGGTTTTTAAAAAAGGGGCGTGAGATGGACAGACCTGGCAGAGACAGTTTTCCCTTCTCTCTCGTTCTTCTTTAGCTCCCTGAATGCAGCCTGTGCCCAGGATCTTTTGTAGCTGGGGAAAAATAATAATTTACAACGTGTTCTTTACTGAATGTCTTTGTCTTCCAGGAGAGCAGGCCCCTCTTTGTTTTTCCTTGTGTCCAAAATAATAAGCCTCTTGTGTATTTAGAGCTGCTTCTGAAGAAACTTAACAAGTCTTACAAAAGTCATCATGGGCCTTTCTCCTTGAGAGGCCCTTTCCCCAACACATGCTCATGGTGAGTGTTGGTAGTTCTGTATGTGGAGAAATAGAGCCTCCTCCTAGACCCTATCCCAACTCACAGCATTTGATCATAGTTGTGCAGGACTTAGATGTGGCTGCCTCAGGGTGTAGTCTTGGATTTTTCCAGCTAAGCTCATTCTGGTCTGGGGCAAAGTGTTTGCCTTTCAGATGAGACACAGGAAAGAGATTCTGGTCACTCATGATCACTAAAGACTCTGTAGCACTGTTTTGCCAGAGTAAGATTCTTAGCTCCAGTGGCCTGGCAAAACTATAGATAACTATGTTCTGTCCACCTTAAAACTTCCTTGGTAGGTTAAAGGCTGGATGTAAAAAGGAGCCTAAGGGAATTAGATGCCCAACTTCCAATGGAATTTGGGTGCCTAATTGAATTAAATTCCTTTTAAATTCCAGTCAAAATTAGCAATTTCCTCACTTCCTATCCTTTACTGTCTCACAGCATCATTGTGGACACTTATGCAGCTCCTGTGTTCTGTCCCAGAGGCGGTTGGATGTGTGTGGAGGAACAAGTGATTTCTGTATTTATAGTTTTGCAAAATGCTTTGGTATTAGAGGGGCTATGTACTTGTACAATTGTATTATTAATTACTCTTGATGAATTATTAATGGGAACATTTGTCCCCACCCGCATATTACACCACTTACTGCTTTTCTTGTTTTGTTTGTATTTTGTCATCTTTGACCAATTTCTTTCTTTGTTCTTCAGATAAAATAGGGTGTGTTAGGGCTTTTCAAGGTATTTTAATTCCATCTAGAACTCATCAGATTGTTGGAGTTAGAGATAGAAGAGACCTATTAAATCACCCAGTTCATCTCCCTGCTAGTGCAGGATTGTTGGCTGTGTTCCATCTCTTTAGTATTTTGTCTAGTCTAGTTTTAAGTGTCCCAGCCGGGGCTTCCACCAATTAAAATTTTGTTTAAAAATACAGGGTTTGATCCTTCTCTTCCTTCTCTCTTGAACAGAAGGATCTGCTCTAGCTGCCTACTAGTTTGTGTAGGGAGGTTAAATTTGTTGATTTTAACTGATCAAGCCCTAAATGACTTGGGACCTTCCTACTTGAGGTGATATGGCCACAGTTGCCATCATCAGAGGTGAGTGAACTGGAATTCCCTCAAGATAGAAGAAATGGAGCTGCCAGCAAGTCGTTCTCCCTCAGGGCCCCTTAGCCTCTGGCTTCCCACCTTGGTCCCATAGAGTTCAACTCTGATGAGCTTCAGGGTACAAAAACCACCTGTTTGCTAGGGCTTTTCAGGAGGCTTGAAGGTACGGGCTCGAGGAGGGGGTATATTTTGCTGCTTTAAATGACTGGCTGGTTAAGTTAATTCTGGTCTGCTGCTGGCTGATTAGGCCTGTGTGGATTGTGATTCTAACTGTCAGGCACCCACAGCTGTGGTAGGTGTCCTTTTTGGTATGTAAATCTAAATAAATAGAAATGAATAGTTGGGACATTTGAACAGGCTGTGAACAGGGTGAGATCAGAGGTTTTTGGCGACTGCTCCTTGCTTTTCAAAAGATCCCCTGAGTCAGATCTGCCTTAAGTAAAGTTATTGCATGTGCATTTTGAGAACCTATCCCCAGCTTTTTTGCTCTATTAGTGTGGTCAGAAGACCCTTGGATTTATGGATGACCCTAGAAAGCACAGGTTACATTTTGTTAGCCTGCGAGTTAGAGAGACAGAAATACAGGGTCCTGTCTGTGTCCAGTAGCCTCACTACATTATATTTTAAATATCCCCCTTCTATATTGATTACCTCTGTGATCTGTCCTTTCTCTGTTACAAAAAACCTTATATTTGTATCATATTCTAATTTCTGCCCCATCACATGTTGTTCGGGAAGTGTTCCTGCTTCACATTGGCTTTTAAGTTACAAAGCAGCCTTCCTTGCCATTTTCTTTGCCTGCAGTAGTATCAGCCATTTTTCTAACAGTGAGCTGAAACCCTAGGATTCCTGCTAATCCTAAAGGATCCAATGGGGGAGAATATTGAAAAAGAAATGTAGGGATCTGGAAATGAATCCAGGATCTTAGAAACCATGGGCTGGATTGTCTGCCAACTAATGCTTAGCTGTTGGAATGCTGTGTTTCAACTGTTGCACCTTGCCTATTTGTTAGACAATGCCAATAGCAAGATAACAGTTATGGCAGGTGGCTTTTTCTGTCCTAGCATATTGTAATGAGAGAATAATGTAACACTACTCATCCTACTCTAAGGAGAATTCACTTCACATAGCTATAAAAATGTAGTTGAGTCCCAGTAAGAAAGAAAACGTTTGGGCTTCCTGAAGTTGAGAATCACCAAATCCCAGCCCATTCCTACCACATTGAGAAGGTGCTTTCTGAGCATACTTACAACCCAGCTAGCCTCAGGTATGTAGAGTTTGTAAAATGTGATCTGAGTGCAAAGAAACTAGAAGTGCTCTCATTCTGAATCTCTGTGTACACACAGACACTATATATGTAGGTACACATCAATTTGCACATACACATGAAGCTGCACAAAGACTGGTACACAAGCATACACACACAAGCTCACATACTGTGTGCACATGCACACTTGCAGTTGCACAAAGACTGGTAGATGTGCGTGTGCACACCAAATCTCAGACGCATACAGATTTTGACAAGCAGATATGAATGCATGGACGTTAGCTTGGACAGACACACATACAGTGTCGCATGCCCACACAGATACCGCACACAGATTTACACATGATGCCCACTCAGATTTGCACACACATTGAGGAGTTCCATAAAAACTCCCCGGCACTTGTCCCAAAAGGCTGCCAATGGTATTAAAGTCAACTCGTATTCTTTAAAGTGAATCACTGAGCTCATCAATATCTATATCCGCCTCAAACAAGGAACATGAAACTGCTTTGGATTTGACACCCTCTATAGTCTGGTGGTAAATAGGTTATTACCAATAAAATAGTGGTAATAAACTGTGATGTATGACTTTAGAGAGTGGGAAATAATGGGTCATTGTGTTTGTTGTGATCCTATTTCTGTAGCAACAGTTATTGTCATTGGTGTCCACGGAATGATTCCGATAACTCCCAGTTGTTACTATATTGAATCAGAGAGCAAGCTCTTCTCATCGGGGCGTTTTGTTTGAAAAGTGACAGATGTTCAGGTGCTTTGGCAGCTCTTGTGGTTACTTTTATTAACTGATGGCTTCTTAAAAGAGAAGTCTGGACCCATGTGACCACCATTGCTGCTAGCATAATCATCCCCAAATAGTGCTAATCAGCTCTTGGGAGGCCTTTTACCGCGAGGAACTCTTGAGTTCCTTCAGTTTTCCGGGAGGCACTTCACACGTGAAACAGAGGCTCAGTGGACCAGTTCTACCTTTAAAGTCTAGATTTAACATTTTGTGTTTAAAAAAAAAATCTGTTCTGACAGTTTGTCACACTGGCTCAGCCTGCCATGTCATGGCCAGTGAAGTGTTATGCTAAAAGAAGAGCTAAAATATTTTGATGAAGGATCAAGTCAACTCACTAAGCAGTATCTGAATGTCTACTATATTGACCTTGCTTGGTTCCTTCCGCTACAGAGCTGCTAGTCTAGCTCTGGTGTCTCAAGGAGAGATTTTTGAGGTGCCAGAGGAATTGGAGGCAGCCTTTGGGGGGATTTCAGGGCAAGTTTTCAAATAGATCAGCTAGATGTTCATGCTTTGCAGGGGAGAGACATTTTGCCAGTTTTGCTTAACTCAAGGTCTTTACTGCATTTTGATTTTGCAATCTATGAGGAGGAGGGAAGTGTGGTCATCAGGTGTTTTTTATGGGAGGAGGAAGTGGAGGGGGAGATGAAACCCGGAGATGATTCACTACAAAGGACTCGACTGAGTCACTGGTGTTTGGGCTAAAGAAAAGCCCAGAAACCTGGCTTTAGAAGTTGCCCCTTTTTTGTTTCCTTTCACTTGATAAGTACTTAATTCTTTTACCTTGACTCTGCTGACATATCAGGTGCAAGAGCTACATAAGATAATGTGCTTCTGTATTATATCCTGCGCTAATGTGGCTCAGGCTAAAATCAGCGACTGCATGATGGGCCAAAGGAGGGCAGGCAGGCCAATAGACAGAGAGGGAAGGTTACGAGGGCGAGATGCTAAGGCTTTGGCAGGGTATGCGTGTGCAAGTCTGAGGAGCTGTTTTGTACAAGTAGGGCCTCTTGAAATGCAAGCAATCCAAAGGAGAAGGATCACTGAGATGAGGTCAGCTATGGAGGGAGGTCTGGTCTTGTGAGAGGCTGAGCTTGTGCAGTGTTAAGGACCCAAAGGTTCAGCTCCTTGGCTCTCAAGATCTCAGCATGCCCACGGAGCAGGGTGATGCATGTCGGTGTGCTGCACTGCACAGTTCCTATTGAAGGGCATCAATAGGGTCTCCCTGCTGTCTGTAAAGCACAGTGTCTGGGCTGGCTGGATTCAAGTGCTTAATCAAAAACTGAATGATATAGTTAGATATGCACACAGAGCCATATTCAGTCTGCAGATGATACCAGGATGATGAATACAATATAAGAACCTATATAGGGTAGAATAGAAAAGAGAAGAGCTTTGGGGAGTGAGGATTTGTAGCCCCTATACTAGAAAGGTACCTGCACTGGCAGGGGGAATTCTCAGGGGCAGAGCAGAGCAGTCCTACTACTGGCGAAATCCAGTCCTAGCTGGTGGTAGCTGAAAATTATCACCATTTTCTTGGTGGCCAGAGGTGGGGATCTCAGCCCCCTTCTTGATGGATGGTTATCCACATCACGGTTACCATAATTCACATCTTGGAAATCGCAGTATCAAGGCAAAACATTTAATGGCCATGGAGACTAAATTAATCCTAAACCCTAGCAGAGTACCCTTTGGGTCTAATGGTAGACTGGCGTGGAAGAAGCTTGCAATGCTGCTGCCCATGCTATCCATGTTCTGTAGATGTTAGAGGACTTTAGTCTGTAGGGCTGTCAAGCCAGCATGACACAAACAATAGGGGGAAAAAATCAAGAATATGCTGCAGTTATCTAAACCAGTGGCTCTCACCTTCCCAGACTACTGTACCCGTTTCAGGAGTCGGAGTTGTCTTGCATACCCCAAGTTTCACCTCACTTAAAAACTACTTGCTTACAACATCAGACATAAAAATACAAAAGTGTCAACTGCACACTATTACTGAAAAATTGCTGACTTTCTCATTTTTACCATATAATTACAAAATAAATCAATTGGAATATAAATACTGTACTTACATTTCAGTGTATAGTATATAGAGAAGTATAAACAACTCATAGGCTGTATGAAATTTTAGTTTGTACTGACTTCGCTAGTGCTTTTTACGTAGCCTGTTGTAAAACTGGGTAAATATCTAGACGAGCTGATGTACCCCCGGGAAGACCTCTGCTTACCCCTGGTTGAGAACCACTGATCTAAACCACTCAGCTCAAATCAGCACTAGCCTTCTAGGAAGTAGATTTATACTGGCCAGGCAAAGTGTCTAATGAAAATTAAAAGAAAGGGGAAAATGGGCAGGATGCTCACACATCATGCTTCATTTCCTCATCACACTCATGTGAGACTATCCAAGGTCTAATAGGCCTTGTGGCAGTTCACTTTAGCTTCTCAGAAGAAGCTGCTGTATCTAAGGAGTGGAAATATCATAGAACGTTGGGAAATTAGAAAAGAATGATGGCATGGGGTAATCATTCTTTACTCCTAATAGAATGAACGCTGAACTCCTGCACAAAGAAAGCATTTAACCTGACAGCTGGAAAAAAATAGTTAGCACTAGAAGTCTGATGAAAGGTAATGGCGGAAGCTTTATTAGATCACAGCAAGCTGAACTTTAAACCTCACACACAGGAAAGCCCTGAATGTGTCAGTCTAACTTAAAAAAAAATTTTAAAAATGAAACAAATCCAGTAGATTGTAATGGAAAAAAAGAAAATATTTCTGTCGGTGGGTTTTTTGGGCAAGCCTATAGAATTTAATCGAAAATTGTATCCTTTTTTCTAGAATTCTATAAGACGGTTAAAAAAAGCTGTAAAGATGTTAGCCTTCTCCATTTAATTTTATAGGGTATAGAATAATTTCAGTAGACACTTATATAGAATCTTAATGGTTGAATCCCCATGAAGTTCTATAGGTTTCTTGGAAAGTCAGAAATATCATGAGCTTTGACGTTTCGCCGGGCTCTGACACTTCTGGGCTTCAGATCTTGCTAGATCCTGTAAGTTCATGCTGACGTAGCTAAGCTTTTTTTCCCCTCAAAAAAGATTCAGTTTGAGTCTGTGGCAAAGGGTTCTTATTTTGTCTGAATTGGTTTGCCCATCACTATGAAAGCAATGTGAAATGTGTGAACTCCTTTATTAAAAATAGCATCCGTAGTTGTTTGATTTTGTAAAGCTCCACAATACTCCAGTTTATTCTCAAGATCCACAGTTATTCAAGGGCGTCAGAGGGTGCAGGAAATCTTTGGGTAACTGGAGGTGCCTGCTAGCCATTTCTGACTATTATAAACAGTCAGCTGGTGTCTGCAAGGCCAGCAAGCTCCATAGGACAAGAATGCATTCGCACTGGATCTCAAGTGAAGACCCAGTGATAAAGCACGTTAGCTGAAGTGCTGATGTCCAGTTGCAGAGAAGCCATCTGTTTATGTATCTGAATATCACTTATCTGAAACCTGAAGAGGAAATTATCATATTTAAGATAAGAGCTTCAGATAATCAAGGTTCTGCTGTATTATTTTCCCCTTCTCTGTGCAAGTTCCAAGTTTTCTTTTTTCTAAATGAATTCTCTGAATTTGCTATACCAAGCAGAGGTCACAAGTTCCATGGCAACTATAGAGTGGTGATGAATGCATTGATTCTGGTAGGTTTTCATACATTGTGAATAGTGTTGCGAAACTCTGTGTTTTGTAGTGTAAGTGCAGCTCCTTATACAGGCACATCTCAATACCACTTTGGAAAAGTGGCCAGAATAAATATTCATGCTGGTCTTTAATAAATAGGATTTCACCAGATGGAATAAGAATGTGGCTGCCCTTTCCTGCCGAAAGTTCCAGTGGGCGTTTTGAGAGGTTGGAGAACATGCGTTCTTTAGAGAACCCACTTGTGATTTGATTCTCTGCAAAACCACCTAACTCTGAGACCTGATCCCTTGCAGGTACTTAAATAGTGCTGAGCAGCCCTCAAGATCGATCTATTAATGACTAGTCAATGTTGGTGCCTTTTTAGGCTCAAGGAGGGACAAGAGAAATCCATGTTTTACTCTCCAAGTGAGAGAGAGTTCCAGTTCAGGACTAGAATACGGTTATCATGTCCCAGCAACTGCTAAGATGCTGTGTAAGATAATCGCTACATGTGACTCAGTCATTCGAACTGTCCTCCCTGGTAAAGGCATTTTTATAATTACTTATGGGGCCTGTACTGTAGGGTTTAGCCAGTGATGTGTTGGGAATTAGCCAGTGATGTGTTGGGGATGGCTAAAATGGCATACTAGGTGTCTTCCATTTCTAATGACGGTGATTCTATAATAAATGTGTCTAATGTGGTTAGAAAATAAGCATTAAAAGAAACGACTTGGTGTGAAACCTAATGAGGAACAGGGCTGCCTTTACATGGGAATGGTAAGGGGGATTATTGGAGCTGCCGCATCACCCAGTGACTCTCCATCCAAATGGGTTAAATCATCCTAGCTTGTGAATCGGTTTCTTTTGTGCGTCCTGGGGATCAGCAAAACAAACCCTAGAATGTCAGCTTGCGACATGGAGCTGGATTGATAGTCTATTGAATGGAGATTTTCCTTGTCGTTTTCTTCTCCTTCTTTTCATAAGAAAATGACGAAGAAGAAAAGAGAAGAATCTGCTGAGCTGGGTGTTTGTGCGGTTAGAGCGAGTGGGCGTCAGAAAGAGTTCAGCTAGCTTTTGGAAAGCTAACAACCAGGCTATTAGTATGTGTGGACTGGGAATGGTGATGGAATGAGAAGGACAGCCTATGCTCTGGCCTGTCTTAATCAAAACACTTTCTATTCCTGTCTCCCTTGTGCATGAGGCTGGCAAGTTGTTTTCTAAAGCCAATGATATACTGACAGCTTTGACAGGTATCCGATATGCCTCGCACCCATCCATCTGACCATCCACCCCAAGTCTTCCCAGTCTTGTCCTTCCCCCATTTTTGTTTAAATGTGGTATGTTCCTGGTTTATTAATATGCTAATCCTCCTGATAGGCTGCACTATTCCCCGCTCTCCCCACTGCTTGTGGCTAATATCTGCATTTGCAGCTAAAGATGAACTGTTTGCTTTCTCTGTATCATGAACACAATGAAAGGAGGCAAACCAAGAGGCTTGTCTTGATGGGAGTGGGGAACTGGGTGATGTGTGTTCACATGTTCTTGTGGCCCTTGTTATCCTTTGCTTAAACCTCTGAGCATGGGATAATGATTGAACCATTTTTTTTGTTGCACATAAAACAAAACAAAAACAAAGCTCTTCCTAACAGTCAGGTTTGGAAATTAATCAAAGCAACAAAAGCTATAGTTCTTAGTGCAAACTGTAGCCACTAATTTTCTAGAAATACCATTGAGAGGGGAAGACTTAGACACAGGACTAAAAAAAAAAAGGCAGAAAACTCCCTGCAGGTTTTAATCAAAGAATTACCTTGTTGTGTCACTCTGAACTATCCCTGGTTTTGTATGTAAGGAGCCCATTGTGCCCTGCGCACTCTGGTATTGTTCAAGACAAGGCGGCAAACAGAGCTACCTTTTCAACAATAGCCATTGAGCTCTGCAGCAACAAAACAAGAAGCATCATAGCTTTGGGGGCTGGTATTGCTCCTGTGCCTGGTTAGAATTAACAAAATCCATCTTGTGGAGAGCTGATAGATCTGCTAAGATGTTTGTAATCAGTGGGGATGAGCAGTGGTGTTTAAAAACAATCAGAAGAAATTTCTATGTAAGGCACAGGTGGAAGGAAGATTGCCAATTTAATATAATATACTTTTTAAAAGCCTGTGTTATTAACACTTAGTGCACTCTAAAGGAAGGATTTTTAAAAATCTAATATTTTCACCATCAATGGTATTTGTTTACCTTTGTATTTCACTCAGCTTGGACAGTGAAACTAGGTTTGGTCAATTTCACTTTCTGGTTTTAGTCAGTTTCATTTTCTAGGTTTCTTGCATTAGTGCAGTTCTGTTGGGTTTGGGTATGTAATATGGAAGGAAAAAGTTTAACTTAAGAAAAAGAAAAGGTTACATTGCATCAATTCAAATTTTTTAAAGCATTTCTAGTTTTAAAGAGAGGGAGTCAGTCTAATGATTACAGGAAAGGGCTAGGGCTTATATCTTCAAAAGTATTGAAACCCCAAGAGAACATGCTTCAACAGAGAAATAACCTGCCTCTGACCACATACCCCTAGTTGTCACCTACCACCCCACACTGGAACCCATATAGGTTACCATCAAACAACTACAACCCATAGTTGATGGGGACCCCATCCTGAAAGAAATCTTTCCTGAACCCCTTCTTCTGACCTTCAAACAACTTCTGCAATCTCATCATCAGAAGCAAGCTCCCCACAGACCAGGACACACCAACTCAAAGTGGCACCAGACCCTGCCAGAAACAGATGCAAGATCTGCACATATCTCCACAGTACAATGATCAATACCTCCCCCCTCACACATATACATCTTTTCAAGATCCACGGGTCCTACACATGCCTATCACAACATGTGATGTACCTCATCCAGTGCACTAAATACCCCAATAGCAATTATGTGGGTGAAACCAGACAACCACTATGCTCTCAGATGAACTCACACAGGAAAATGATAAAAGACAAACACCATATCATCTGTGGGTGAACACTTTTCACAAAGAGATCACTCTATATCTGACCTACCTGTCCTCATCCTCAAAGGAAACCTGCACAACACTTTCAATAGATGAGCCTGGGAGCTTAAATTCATAACTTTGCTAGACACGAGAAATCATGGACTGAACAGAGACACTGGATTTATGGCTTATTACAACAATCTATAACTCCCTAACAACCTCCCACCCCAGCTGTCTTCCCGTCTTTTTCCTTTTCCCCATGTGACTGGAGAGGTGTTAATGGGCCACTTCACCATGAATGGTCCCCTGAAATATGTGTTAACGACTTATGCTAAACAATCTGTTCCACCTTGTATTTAGCTGTGGTACTCTGAGAGCATGGCTACGCTGGAAACTTCAAAGCGCTCCCGCGGCAGCGCTTGGAAGTGTGAGTGTGGTCGCTGGGAGAGAGTTCTCCCAGCGCTCCTGGTAATCCACCTCCACGAGGGGATTAGCTCCGAGCACTGGGGGCGCAGCTTCCAGCCCTTGGAGCCTGTCTATACTAGCACTTTAAAGCTCTCTGACTTGCTGCACTCGGGGGGGGGTGATTTTTCACACCCCCGAGCCAGCAAGTTAGAGCGCAGTAAAATGTAAGTGTAGACAAGCCTTATGTAGGTTTCCCAAACCTGAGGAAGGGCTCTGTGTAAGCTCGAAAGCTTGCTCTCTCAACAAAAGAAGTTGGTCCAACAAAAGATATTACCTCACCCACCTTCTCACTCTAATATCCGGGAACCAACATGGCTACAACAATACTGCATATGTCAGACTTATAGTTGACTTTTTCTTGTGGGTCCTGAGCTTAGCACGACGACCTCTGCATTGTCCTGTTCTAGACTGGATCACTCTAATGCACTTTTTGTGGAGCTCCGCTTAAAGTCCTCTAGAAAGTGACGTGTAGCGCAGAATGCAGCCACCCCCATCTGTTAGGCGGTACCAGCCGAACAGAAAATAATTGCGCCAGTCTTCCTGCCACCAGAGTTGTTTCTCATCCCTTTCTGGGTACATTTTAAAGTGTGGATTTTGATCTATAAAACTGTGGCTGGCTGGGGTTCCAGTTCCAGTTATCTGGGAGTCACCTCTCTCCTCTCACCCTGTGAACAAGATAGCAACCCTTGGATTTAAATGTCAAGAGGCTGATGGCCAAGGTTTCTCAGGGGAGAATACACTCCTCTGGAATTCACTTCTCCCACTGGACTGACTGAGTGTGAATTGATTGGTCATTAAGGCTCCGTGAAATGTGTTTGCATATTTTGTATACGGACCTGAGACATGACAGAGAACATTGCCCAAATCTAAATAACAAATAAATAAATACCCACACTATGAAGAGGACTGAGTGGCAGAGAATTTTCCTGGCACCTAACAGGAAAGCTGGGTTTTGTTCTGGCATTGTATTACTGTCTGGTTTGTTCCAAGTTTCTGGAAGATGTGCTTATGTATTTTTTGTCTACAAGAGCTGATTGGTGTTGGTGGCAGTGTGGGAAACTGGCTAGTTAATGCACCACCCAAGGATCTCTTTTCATATCAGTCATGGGAGGAAAAATCCCTCCCATTGAAGTAACCGTACATAGATTTTTCCCACTTAAGTGCTTTTTAGAAATGCACCAAGCCAACTCAGTATGAAAATAGAAGAGATAATAGAAGTGCTAGGTATCTGGAATGATCAGATGGTTTTGTAGCGAGTCAGGCAAAGAAAGAGGACCCTTTTATTGCAGATGCAGATCTGGACTTCCAAATCTAAAGGCCCAAAGACTAGAGCAGTGTCTGAGACAGATTATTAAATCGGATTAAGTGTAGGGTTACCAGGCATCCGGTTTTTGACCGGAACGCCTTCAGTCAGCACTGCCGACCAGGCCGATAAAAGTCTGGTCAGCGGTGCAGCGGGGCTAAGACAGGTTCCCTGCCTATCTTGGCTCTGCACTGCTCCTGGAAGCAGCTGGCATGTCTGGCCCCTAGACGCAGGGGCAGCCAGGGAAGCTCCGCATGCTGTCCCTGCCCCGAGCACTGTCTCCACAGTTCCCATTGGCTGGGAGCTGCGACCAATGGGAGCTGTGGGGATGGCACCAACGGGTGCGGGCAGTGTGCACCATGCAGAGAGGCCTGGCTGGCCTCCACCTAGGGGCCAGACATACTGGCCTCTTCCAGGAGCAATGCAGAGCCAGCGTTGGCAGGGAGCCTGCCTTAGCCCCGCTGCGCCACTGATCAGGAGCCACCTGAGGTAAGCGCCACCCAGCTGGAGCCTGCACCCTGAACCCTCTGCCCCAAGTCAGAACCTCCTCCCGCACCCTAACTCCCTCCCAAACCCCGCCCCCTCTTCTCTACCCCAACCCCCTACCTCAGCTCTGAGCGCCCTCAGAGAGCCCGTATCCCCTCCTGCACCCCAACCCCCTGCCCCAGCCCGGTGAAAGTGAGTGAGGGTGAGGGAGAGCAAGCGAAGAAGGGGGGGGCTGGAGTGAGTGGGGGGTGGGTTAGGGTGGGACCTTGGGAAGGGGCACGGCAGGGGTGGGGCAAGGGTGTTCGGTTTTGTGCAATTAGAAAATTGGCAACCCTAATTAACTGTCAAAATGCACTTTTAATCTCTTGCAGTCGCTGATTAAAATATCAGAACGCATATGACTCCTATTGTTTATAATATTACACATGGTGTTTCTTTGCTTTAGCCCTTGTCTCTCCTTTTCCAACCCCTTCTTTTGAGTCAGATCCTGCTCTCAGATATACCAAGGTAAATCTGGAGAAACTCCACTTTGTAGCTGAGAGCAAGATCTGGCCCAAAGGAAGTTAGTGGAGTAGCTTCAGATTTAAATTTGTGTCCCGGAGAGCAGATCTCATCCTATGGATAATTTCATCCTCTAGCTC
Source organism: Caretta caretta (assembly GCF_965140235.1). Taxonomy (NCBI): domain Eukaryota; kingdom Metazoa; phylum Chordata; order Testudines; family Cheloniidae; genus Caretta; species Caretta caretta. The sequence continues at coordinate 81,294,838 of NC_134214.1, forward strand.
CATCTCATTTAGCTCTTAAGGGGAGGAACCATATTTTATATTTTTTGTCTCGGTAAACCATCCTTCAAAGTCATAGTACCATATATAATGCAACGGATCTATGATAAATTCCGTAAACACTGCATCCTAAGAGGGAATTGTGATATGTTACATGGTCCTCCAATGCTCAGATGGAACAGATTGCATGAGTGTGTGTGTTTGTGTGTATGAGTATGCGCATATGTATTTGCATGGGTTTGTCTATGGGTTTGATGGGCATGGCTGTGGGCATGGGCAGGTGGGAAGCATGTGCATGTCTATTACAGATTATTAGTTGTTAACGGTAATATGTTACAGTGTTGAATACGATGCCATTGGTGTTACTTTGTTGTGATTAGCAATGGAAGAATCCGGTTTGGATTAGATAGGCATTGAAATGGTTGGGCAATTACCCAAGAATGAACAGACTCTCCCTAAACTTCTGAGGGCTCCCTCCATTCTCTGTATGCCTCTGAAATACAACTTCATAGCAAGAGTTTTCTAGGGAAGATAGGCCACCCCTACCCTGGAACCAGAGGGGCTGATTCTGATCTCTTTTTCACTAGTATAAACCAGAAGGCAGGTTTCAGAGTAACAGCCGTGTTAGTCTGTATTCGCAAAAAGAAAAGGAGTACTTGGGGCACCTTAGAGACTAACCAATTTATTTGAGCATGAGCTTTTGTGAGCTACAGCTCACTTCATCGGATGCATGAAGATGGTGAAAGCTCATGCTCAAATAAATTGGTTAGTCTCTAAGGTGCCACAAGTACTCCTTTTCTTTTTATAAACCAGAAGTAATTCCACGGGAGTGATGCTGGTTTCAAAGTGGTGCAAGTGGTAGAAGAATCAGATTTAGTCTTTGATGGTTTTTCTGTTATCAAGCAACCATACCAGGGATTTTGGAAAATTAAACAATTAAACCCCTTTGTGATAGGGAAGCCTCAGACAATCTTTCTTTCTTTCTTTCTTTCTTTCTTTCTTTCTTTCTTTCTTTCTTTCTTTCTTTCAAATTTGTAAAGAGTTGAATTTGTAAAAACCCAGGCTGCCACCACTTTATGAACCAGGTTTTAGCCCAGAGTTATTTATTTAATTATTCTTATTACTTATTTATATAACATTGCAGAATTACACGATACCCTGAAGACCTGACAACCTAGCTCATACAAAAACTAATCCAAGGCAGCAGGTGTGGTACAGGACTCTTACATCTGAGGTACCCACCTTTGAGTCTCAGGGTTTCCCATGGAAAGTGAAAGTTTTCCACAGCTCCTGTGGCATCTGTGCAGAAAAGCCAGAAGGTAAAAAATGACCTGATTTAATATTAGAGGGAATTGAGACTGAAAGGCACCAGACAGGTGATCAAAGTGGAGTCCTTGTGATTCCATGTACCTGTTTAGCTGGTGATTCTAAATACATATATAATTATAATATGATAGAATAAAATAAATAATATCATATTAATTATTAAATGAAGTGTTAGGAAGCCAGATAGGTGAAGGTCGGTTGGAGTATCTGATCTTGATCTTCTGAAGAGCTTAAATGAATTACAAATAAATTGCTGCCCCTGCAAGGAAGTTGATGACTAACCCAGCCCTCTCTGCCTTGGCATTGCTTTCTGATTTGCAGGGAAACTTTGTGTTTTTTAAACCAAGACAGTTTACAAGGAATATTTTAGCTCAGTTGGGTCACAAGTGATTTGTTTAAGTTTGTAACAGAAAAGTATTAGAGTCTTGCCCTGGAAACTGAAATGTTCTGTGTATCCTGAAGACAGACATACTGCTAGCTCTCAGGCAAGAAGTTCACGCATCCTCTATCCTACCTTGCAAAGTGCCTCAACCCTGTTCTGTAGGGCTAACTTCTGCCAGTGAAAGGATAGCTCATTGCATAGTCCATGACCATTTGTTCATTGACATCTTGGCTAATGGGTGCCAATAAGGGAGGTGATTAGTGCCAATTGTGGTGTTGGACATCTGTCTGCATGCAACCGGACTGAGACCAGTGTCCCCTAGGAGTAGCATGTAGGCATCCAAATCATTGTCCCTTGTGACTAGAAATGGTCTTCTTCAAACCCAAGTCTCTCATTTCAGTCCTTGCTCTTTGCAATCCACAAGGGCCTTGGAGTCCAGAACTCCCATGTCCAGCCCTGAGTCAGTTTTTCTGTTGCTTGCTATATTTATGACCTTTCCAGTGGCCTTGAATTATTTAACAGCAAAGAGGAATTACTTGGAAAGTATCAGCCTGTGAAGGAAAGTTTCTCAAGCTTTTAGCCCAAGCCACTAGCATTCCCCCACCAGAGTTTGAAGGCGATTTGGTGGGAATGTTTCCGTACAATGGGAGGGATTGGGAAAGTTGTGGAAAAGACATTTAAAGACAAATATAATTGGATATTTATTCAAGAGGAGAAGAATTTTGCTGGTAATATTGCTGGAACAATATCAAGGGATTTGGATGTTTGCAATGGATTCTTATACCGCTTTAGTTCTTGACAGTTTTTGGTGGGCTCAGTCTGCTCAATAAGGGAGACTTGATGGCTTCACTATGTCACCACACTCATACTGTGACATGAATTTGGAAGCCATCAGGAGGGCTACGGAGGTTTTAGAAAGCAGAGGTATTGCAGGCCAGAACAGAGATGCACGGACATACAGAATCATAATGAGTGTTGCAGTTGGAGTTTGGGCAATACCAGGAGGGCTATTGGTTGGTGGGTGACCTAGACTGGAATAGCAGGGAGTGCTCCAAGTTGGGACTGCTGTGCATTGGCACAGCTATAGCAGCGCGGGAAAGCTTGCCAACACAATGGGCCTGATACTGCTTCCATCAAAGTCAATAGGCGATTTGCCATTATCTTCAGCAGGAGCAGTATTGGGCACTGTGCCTGTCTCAAACCCAATACTGCATGAGCACCTCGGGAGAGAACGGAAAACGGGAGAGATGAGAACAAATGAGTTGGCAGGGCTCTATGTTGAAGCTTTCAGCTGCCGTGGCTTTAATGTAAATGCAACTGTGTTCAGCACTATCCATTCAACTGGCTGCAGCTGAACCTTTGCACCCTGCCTTTGTTCTGTAGCATTTTAGAGTTATTTATAGCAACAACAAAAAGGAAGTCTGTCATTAGGAGCCAGAGCTGGGGAATAGCGATGGACTGAGGCATTGATTGGGGATGCCCTGTTGATGAGTGACTGATCCTCACCCTTTCAGTCCTAGGAGCTGGGTGAAAGCAGAGACGTAAAGGACAGCTCCGTCTTTATTTCCAGACTGCGTTGGTTCTGTTCTTGAAAAGTCTCATCAGTTGGGTGTTGAATCTGTGTAGATTTGGGTCCAGTTTTATCCAGCCCACTAAAATCTAAGGCGGTTGGATAAAACGTTCTGGGGTTGATCCTTTCCTGCTTCCTCTGAGAGCAGGGTTAGAGTCCATATCTTACTAGAAACAATCATTGTCCAAGGATAAGCAAATAACTAACTAGCCTGTCCTAGTTTAGTAGGAATATACAGCAGCAGACTTCAGCATGCAATACACAGAGAAAGCAGTTCCTGTCGCAACTTTGTACATCACCAACTTGATACTGATGCCACACCCTGGCCTAAAGGCAGAGGCCACTAAGCTAATAGATGCACATGCTTTCTAAATATACACATCAATAAGGTGCATTCATTAGACTTCTTATTTGCCATTACTGCATAGAGGAGACAGATAGTTATTCTATGATATATTTTTACTTGTCTGACCTCAAGCTTGCTATGTAGTTGTGTTAATTATTGGAGATGGCAGTATACTTTTTGATAACTCACCTGAATTTTTGCCCCAAATCTCAGCTGAACTTTTTATTTCAGTTTGGTTCCTACTAGTGTCCAGGAATGAAAGCTGCTGCAGCACAATAAGAATGGCTGCCACCAGGAATCTCTCTAAAATAGCCTGCCCTAAGAGATATCCAGCCAGTTCTGCAAACTCAAAAGGTCAGATAGTTTAGAGAAGGTTCTGAGATCCCTCTGACCCTCCCAGTCCTCTTCTGAACTCAACTTCCAAACCTTTTGTAAGTAGGATCACTACACTTGTCTCCTAAAGAATCTTCAGCTTCTTGCTCAAACAGGTTCAAAGGTCCTGATTCAAACAGGACCTCAGGAATTGACACTGGATTTTCCACCTGTTGCATTGCTCTAGTTCATGTTTTACGAATATAACAAATTCTGTCAGGTTAACTAGAGTTGTTCAGTATCCCTGGCAAAACCATAACTAACCATTAACTGTCCTTAATTATAGAAAGAAAAGGAGTACTTGTGGCACCTTAGAGACTAACAAATTTGTCTCTAAGGTGCCACAAGTACTCCTTTTCTTTTTGCGAATACAGACTAACACGGCTGCTACTCTGAAACCTTAATTATAATTTGACAAGATGGTGTTGTAAGCAGAGCTCTGAATTGATACAGTGGAGGTATGTGACACCAGTGGGATCACATTAATTACTCATATTTAGAACTAGTAAAAATAAATAATGTAAACATTTAAATTTCTAAGTTATTTCCACTTTGCAGCACTCAAAATGGACTCATTTTGAGGTATTTTGAAAATGCGGGCATTTTTTAAATTAAATGTCTTCTTTTATCCAAACCATTATGCAATGGTTATGAAAAGCTTTTTTGTTTTGATAAATGAAAAATTTCAATAGCCATTTCAGTGTTTTCAATAAAAAATGTTACAAAAGTCTTAATGAAAACTAAAAGATTTAATGACAGGTTTCAGAGGAACAGCCGTGTTAGTCTGTATTCGCAAAAAGAAAAGGAGTACTTGTGGCACCTTAGAGACTAACCAATTTATTTGAGCATGAGCTTTCGTGAGCTACAGCTCACTTCATCAGATGTGAGCTGTAGCTCACGAAAGCTCATGCTCAAATAAATTGGTTAGTCTCTAAGGTGCCACAAGTACTCCTTTTCTTTTTTTAAAAGATTTAAAAAATTCAGCAGCTTTTTTGTTTTGTGAAATTTTTTGTTTTTAAAAAAGAGGCCATTTTTCAACAAGAAAGAAAGAAAAAAAAAACCAAACCCAAACAAAAACAGTTTGTTCAAATTTTTTTGACCAGCTCTACTTCGTTTTGCTTCCCCTCAGGAAATGGAGTCAGTATTGATAAGAGATGGGTCCAAAATGGAATCTTGGATTTGGACCACCCCCTTCAAACTTTGGGGAAAATTCAAAACTGGATCAAAACTTCACAGGTTGGCCCATCCCCACTGAGAATGCAGCCATAGAAATATGTTAATAAAAGTAAATCAGGAGGGAGAAAAATTGAAAGTTTCCTATCTATGTTGTGCATGAGTCACAAAACGAAGATTCTGATCAGCTGTGGTAATTAAAGCTTGTGTGCAAGTCAAGGTGTTAAGTTGCCATGTGCTGACCAAATTCTTACTCAGGTAACTACATTCCACGTCCCTACATCCCCCCTCCTTCAGTTTTAACTGGAAATAGCTGTGATTCACATACTTTTTCACAGCATGGACCACAACCTACTAGAGAATCTGGTAGACACCTCACCTGCTATTTGTGATCATGTGACCGCCTCCCATTATCCTTCAGATAATATTCTGGTAGGAACCGCAGAAACTGTTTATGTGCAAAGTAGCATTAAGGAAACAATGAGTATATTTTAGCTGTCTTTTAATGAGATTTAGCTGCTGGAAACAAGGAGAGGCAGCACCATGTGACCAGCCAGCTCTCTGTAGACTACCAGCAAGTGCTCTGTGGACCAGCAGTGATCCCAGGATGATAGTTTGAGAATTGTTAGTATCTAGGATTCTTCTTCATTTCCTGCCTCAAAATGTTGGTGTAGTGGTGTGATGAGCTATTAAAGGGTTGCCACGTTCCATCTTAGAAGTGGCGATACTTTAGAGAGGAAGGGCTAAAAGGATCCCTGCATATCTGGGTTCAATCCTGCAGTCCTTGTGTGAGCAACACCCTAAGTGAAGTGAGTGGGAATTCTGCCTGTGTAAGGACTGCAGGGTGCTTTGGAATGAAGGAGTTCTAGAACTGCCAGGCATTCTGACTGATGTGATTGCTTCTTGCTGATACTGCTGTCCTTTTCAAGCAAGGCAAACATTATGCTTGTTTCATCACACAGAAGTCCCAAGGCCATTGGCTGATACAATAGTAGTTTTGTTTTTTTTAACAGATTAATCCTAGGGGAACATTCATCATGGCCAGGGCTGCATATTTGGGTGTTCTGTCAGTTTTCTCCCACTGCTCCTGCATTTTTATCTGCTCACTCAGCAGCAGCTGGGGTTATCATGAAGTATATCACTGGAGGGCAATGGAGTTATCACTCAGGAGCTAGGGTTATCGGTGAGGAAAACAGGGGTTATCACTCAGCCACTAGGGTTATCAGTGTGTGCAGTTCTGGGGGAGCCCTGCTGAACACCAACGGCTGGCCTTCCTAGGGCTGACTCTAAACCAAACACATGCTGCATTTTGAAAAAGAAAGTATAGGACCCACTCAGTGCCTGCTTCACTCTTTCATAGATAGAATGCTTCTGAGAACTGCCGTTGGTACAGTTCCCCACTACTCCCATTCAGCCTCCAGGGCTGTTACTTTAAAAGCCATAACATTGTATGAAAGCAGCTGCAAAAATATTGTAGATACTGACCAAAGTGTTTGCTGAACAGCTAACCAGATGGACATCTGCAGTCCAGGGTAATAGCTCCAAAATATTACGCTTTAGAAGAAAGAAAAGAAAAAAGCTGCAAACCAAGAAGCTGAAGACATAGCCGATTGAAATTAATTTGGTTTTTGAACCCCTCACTGTGTTAAGAAAAAGTCTTGAAGATATTTGAAAAGGGCGGGTGAAATCTGCAGTCATTTTAAATTAATTTCGCAAGTTCAAAAGGGCCAGAGCAACTGAAATGCCTCTGCAAACGTGCAAGGAATAGCACTGAAATAAATGGAAAGCAGCAGAAGGACAGGAGGGGATTTGGGAAATGGAAGGATGGGGTGGATTAGGAAAATGGCAAATGCAGCAAAATAAAGAATTTGCGCGTCATACTGCAGAGCTCAACAACACAGACCACTGTAAGAGAAAGAGCACTGCATACAATGGTGACCTGTGTTACATTTGTGTGGGTCAGCCCACAGCGCAGAGATCAGCACTGGGGTTCAGATAGGATTCCAAAATCCAGTCTGAGTTTAGGTCCCTATTCAGGAAAGCAGCCCTATTTCTGGGACCATGTAAGCACATGTTTTTCTGAATAGAGATGGGCTTAAGCACGTGCATAAGTGCTTTCTTGAATCGGCGCCACAATTTTTGTTTGCCTGGTATTCAGGCTGGAGTACTTGTAAGAACCGGTTTTCTTGTGAGATTTCTAATGCATCATGCTGTCTGCCCATGCCTTAAGACTGCAAGAATTTTCTTTTCTCCGTAACAAATCTCTGCTCCCTTAGGAATTTCACAGTTGTTGCTGTGCTGTACAGCAAGGCCACTCAGAAATTCACAGTGCCGAGGAGGAAGGATGTTCTTGCTCCAAAAGCACAGGGTGGGCTTGGCCCTGGGAGACAAAGGAGAATCTCCAGTAGCAGTCACTAGTGCAAGGCATATGACAGAGGTTCTCAAACTGGAGGGCGGGCCCCTTTGGAGAGGTGCTGAATGTATTCTGGGGTGGCGTGAGAAGATGTAGGGAAAAAACTTTACTGTGCACATTTTGCCCACAGCAATGAATAACTAGCAAAGTTGATTCCTCCTGACATAGCAGTCCTCCGATGGAGCAGTGCATTTGACTCGAGATGGTGCTGTGCATTTTGATGGATTTCTGCTAAGCTTGAATAGCATTATACAGAGTCGTTGCTATCTGTACGTTAATCCGTCCGCTACGAGGAGGTGTGCACATTGAATTGTAAGCATCGACCGCAGTTGCAATTTTGCTTTTGCTCTTATTACAATGAATTGTTGGCTCTCTTTGAATCAATGCCTTACTGTTTTTAATATTTAATGAGAGGCGCACATTGATTTGTTTTATTGGTATATGGATTTGTGTGGCAGGAGGAGGGAGCACAAGTTACTACAGACACAAAGAAGCACGGAGGGGCGGGGGAACACGATCAAATAAGTTTGAGAACCACTGGCCGATGACGTACATTTGAGCTGTTCCGATTCCTTCCAGTAGAGGGCATTGATATGTGGTGCACGTGCACCCACACAGACACACACACACACACAAATGCATTACTGTGTTTTGGTTAATTCTACTGCTTATCTCAGCTGAAACCAGGAAGTGGAGATGAATGGAAATTGGCAGGGAGAAGAAACAGGTCCTGTATATAACAGGTGTGATGCATCAGGTAAGACTATTTCTATTCCAGGGTGTGCTCAGTATCACGCTCAAACAAACGAACCCCAACAACAAAGGATACATGTTTTAATTTATAAAATGGACACTCCTGCAAGAACTGAATAACTCACTCCCCAGTTGCTCTATGAGGCCCTAGTGGAAGAGAGCCTGGAGGTTATTTCTGCAAGTTCTAGTCCTGAGAAAATAATGGCTTGAGTTGAAATCTGTTGTTTTGCAGACTCCTTTATTTAAATACATTGCAGACTCTGAGAATATATTGAATATAAATATTTAAACTAGGGCTACTTGAGGGCCTGACTCTCTACCCATTGAAAACATTGGAAAACTCCACTTGCCTTATATGGCAGCTGAATTAAGATGGAAGAGTTATTTGAGGAGCTAAATTTCCATGGCCTTTAATGGAAGCCTGATTATTTTTTGTCTATTAGAGTGAGAATGCCAGTATGTGGTTCAGGAACTCTAAGTGTTAAGTAAGAAGGGTGGAAAAAGCTAGACCCCACATACAGACACAGTAGCAGAAAGACAAAACTGTTTCAGCGTGTTGACCTGGAAGGAGAGGGAGTCTAGGAAGTTATTGTGGAGAATTGCCCTGAGCTTTCAGCACTGTGTGTACAAGGAAAGCAAACCGGAGGCTGGTGTTGTCAGGGGCGAGATGGAAAGTCTGAGAAGATGATATCTATACTACAGGAGTAGCAATGTAGAGCTCACCTATGTAGAGTACCTGAATACCACGGTATTGAGATTGGAGAATTGTGATTCTGATTGCTCTGTATACATGGTACTGTGACTGGAAAATATATGAGTGCTCCAAAACCAGGGATTTTTAGAGAGTATTTGGATGATGAAGCAACTCTCTGACATGGGGCTTACAATAATGATACTGTAATCGTGACAATTGCTGTTGCACATTTATTAGTGCATTGTCCAGTCTAGTTTTAAATGCCCCAAGTAATCTCAGGGCTTTCACCACTTCCCTGGGGAGACTATTGTCAGCCTATCCATAAATTAGATTGTAAGATCTTTGGAGAAGGACCTATATCCCATGTTTGTACAGGGCCTAGCACAATAGAACCCTGGCCTAGCACAATAGAGCCCTGGGCTGATTATGACCTCTGGGCTGATTATGACATCAGGCATTGCTGTAATACAAATCAATGTTCCTACGGCTAATCTTCATTTTCCCTCTAAGCTTGGTTGGGTTTTTTTTTAAACCAGTACGACCTTCTTTCTTGATTGTGGCTTTTTGGGTATCTAATAAAATGTTCTTAAACAATCCTCAATTATTGTCTAAACTTGTTGTTTTAAATTATTTCTCCCAACTGATTTGACTCAAAATTGTTTTCAACTTTGTGAAATTGGCCCTTTTAAAGCACCAAGTATATATATTACTGGTTTGGAATTCATTCCGTTTGCACATAACAAATGTGATCAAGTCATGATTACTTGTGTTTAGTTTAGTTTAAATCTACAGTATTTAGAAATTTTGAGGATGTTTTAGTACTGGCAGCATGAGGCCTCCAGGATATGTCACTCAGATTGAAGTCCCCTATGAAAACTCAGTTTTTTTACCCTACATGAAATAGACAGGGGCTTAAGGAGCTAGTCATCCTGTGGTCTGTAGCAGACACCAACTAGTCCTCCATCTTGTGTGTTATCTGTTAGGACATTGATCCATAAGCATTCAAGATCATATTCTTCCAAGTTGTCAGTGACTTGGAAAAAGACAATGCCATTTTTGACATAGAATACCAGTCCCTCTCCTCTTTTGCCTAACCAATCCTTCCTAAATAGGTTATACGTGTTAATTTTAGCATTCCAATCATGCAAATCACCCACGAGGTTTCAGTAATACCAACACATCAAATTTATGCTCCGAAATGAGCAATTTCAGTTCCTCTTGTTTTTTATCCAGTCTCCTAGCATTGGTGTACAGGCAATTAACATTTTTCTTCTCTTCATGTCCTTTCATTTCTTGATTAATTTTGTTCTTAATATCTTGATTTTGTGCAAAATGAGTTTTGGTTTGCTCCCTCGTTTCACCCTCCCCTTTTATGGTTAGTTTAATGCCCTCCTGACTACTCTAGCCAGCCCATCCCCAAAAGGATTGGTTCCCCTTCTGCTGAGATGGAGGCCATCTAAACTGTACAGCTCCATTTCCCCAAAAAAGGGGGACCAGTGTTCCACAAAACCAAACTCCTCTGTCTTACAGCACTTTCCTAACCAGTGGTCCACTTCCTTAATCTTCTGCCTTCTGCCTTGCCTCACTCACAGATCAAAAAGGATGCCCCGAAAAATTGATTGAACATTCTTCCAAGTTCTCTGAAGTCGTCTGCACCCTGTGAGATGCAATGTCATTAGTGCCGATATGCACCATCACTAGTGGATCTTTGCCTGTCAACTTCAGGCGCCGTCTTAGGGTGACATCTTGTGCCTCCTAGCTATGCCCACTGGTACCACCTGAAATAATTCCTCCTCCCTGTTACTGTTTATAGACTATCATCACCTCCCCCATAATTGTGATTTAACCAAACTTCAGTGCTTTTACTCGTTCCTCAGAAATAAATCCGTCCAGCTCCCCTGATTATTGATTGTTGCTCTTCTCTAAACTCCTTCTATGTTGTCAATATCTTTCTGAAATGAGTGGCTCAGGACTGAATGCAGGGTTGGTCTCACCCAAATCATGTAGGGCAGTGGCTCTCAACCTTCCCAGATTACTGTACTCCTTTCAGGAGTCTGAGTTGTCTTGTGTACCCCCAAATTTCACCTCACTTAAAAACTACTTGCCTACAACATCAGACCTAAAAATACAAAAGTATCACAGCACACTGTGACTGAAAATCTACTCACTTTCTCATTGTTACCATATAGTTATAAAATAAATGAATTAGAATATAAATATTGTACTTGCATTTCAGTGTATAGAGCGGTATAAAAAAGTCATTGTCTGAATGAAATTTTAGTTTGTACTGACTTCACTAGTGCTTTTTAGGTAGCCTGTTGTAAAACTAGGCAAATACCTAGATGAGTTGATGGACCCCCTGGAAGACCTCTGTGTACCCCCAGAGGTGAATGCTTGTTCCCCTGGTTGAGAACCACTGATGTAGGGAGGAACTATTACCTCCCTCTGCCAGTGCCTCAGTGTGTGCCTCTGCAGGTGCAACCCTAAAATCTCACCGATTTTCCCTTCCCCGCCTTTTTTCCCCCTGCCAAATTGCATTTCAAACTCATGTCTAATTTTCTGCCCCATGAGCCTCCTTCACCATCATTGCTCCCCAAGTGTCTCTCTCCCATTGAATATGCATATTGGATTATTTACCTTGGGATGTATTCATTTGCATTTAAATTCGATCTCATTTTTTAAACCGTGTTTTGCTTGAAGTTCGTAATGCCTCTTGGTCCTTGGTGCGGTATTTCTCTGTCCTCAGCAGTGTTTGCGGTACTCCCTGTTCCTATCATCCGCACACGTTCTTGACCGCGCTGCTTCCAGGCCAGTACTAATGAAGATGTTAACCAAGACAGCACTATCACCAGCCCCTCCATTGCTTTGCTAGACAACTTCTCACTTCTGATAGGTTGTTGTGTATATTTGCCCTGTGCTCTGGAGCCTGAAACCTGTTCTCAGTCCATGTGACAGGGACCTGAACCTGCATTCAAGGTCATCTCATAGTGCTGTTGCCTTAGAGGTGGGAGTTATCCTTTGTTGCGTCGTATTGCTGCCAAAATGACAGTCTCCTGAAAGGCGGTAGCACTGTTGAGGCAACCTTGCTAGTACTACATTTGAGGGGAAGAAACTGGACTGCAGATCTCAAGTGAGCGAGCATTCTCTTGAGATTTCTGACTACCGAAGAGATGGGCATCAACCAACTGCCCATATTTGAACACTCCAATACTTTGGCTTCAAACTTTGTAGCTGGCCCCTCTCATTAATCATTGTTTGCAGAGTGATCACAGCAGTTCTAGAAGACAAAGGCCCCAAGCAAAGAGCTAACAAGATGCGTCTTCTGTCTCCATAATGAGCCCAATGAAGCCTCAGAACCACACATCGCTGAACTTTGCTCAGAGCTGGATCTGAACTTCCCATGTAAGCTTCTGTCTGGCCAGCCCTATACCCTCCAGAATTCAGGGACATTCAGATTCACAGTGCTGGTGTGATCCATTATGGAGATAATTTGGGGGAGGGCTTTCTTCCCGGTATTTAACTCTTCCGCAGTTATAGTGACACTCACCCTGCATTGGACAGTAACTGACGGTTATCATATTTGATTGCCTATGCCTATCCGTATTTGAATAAGGATAAACCTGTTGAAAGGATAGTTTTTTCTGTCCTTGTTACACTGAGAGCTTCCTCAGATTAGACATAGGACATAATGAATTAATGAATGCTGTGGTTTTCTCATGATCTATGTGATATCAAATATGTCTTTTAACTATTCGGATGAAAACAGAGAACATATACATCAGAATTAACTAGTAAAAATCTCTGCTAGGCGTAATTAGGAACAATAGTGCCAAAGTGAAAGTGACCAACAAGATTAAAAGAGAAGTATGAGAAAGACAGAGGTTCCTATCCTGAAGTCATAGGTTTGACAGAGTTTCTGTTACTCCATCAGTGCAATCCTAACAGAAGGCAATTGCCCCACCCATAAAGTCACTTGAAAATCTTTTTGGGAGAATTAGATCAAAGATGTTATAACTTAATGAAAAACTGATGCCATGTAAGATGAACAGGGGCCTATGAAAAGAAAGGGAGACTACTTTTATATCTCATGCATTTCTCTTTGCAGAAATGGGCCATAAAACAAAAATAAATGAACCCACTGGAGATCATTTTCCATTTTCATAGTGGTTGTTTAAATGCAGACTGACTCACTGGACTATAACAGCTCCTTAGGAGCCACTTATTTCTATTTGGGAGTACATATTTAGGCCTCTAGTAAAATTCCTTATGATATGTCTTTGAAGGGTACTTACTGGGTATACTTAGCAGCCATTTTCCCAAAGTGAATATCTCAGATGTTTGCAGCAATTGATATTAATTTCTTCAAATTACAAAATGATATTATCCTGGATAGTGGGGATGTGGTTTGCCAAGTCTGTTTTTCAACCTCAGTTGCGAGTTGTACCAGTGAAAAGATGCATTAGCTAGAATAAAACCACCGTGAGGAAAGTGAGGTAAGTAGGGCACGTTCAGCTGGGGTCATTGCACTCTGTGCAGTTCCACTGGGGGTTGCAGTCAGAAGTCCATTCCATGACTGTGCGGTCTAAGTCAGAACCTAGGGAGAGCCTGTGTGTTGACAGTAGTTGGTATAGGTTAATCAGTGCTAAAGAGAAAGGCAGAACCACAGGGGCTGTCTGTGTGCAGCAGCTTCAGTAAAACCTCAGTATCTCTTGCTAAGGTTTCAGTTCACTTCAGTGTCTTTGACCAAAGATTTACTATAAAGTAGCATAAGCTAAGGCTATGTCTGCCCTGCACTTTCGCTGGTAAAACTTTTGTCAGTCAAGGGTGTGAAAAACACATACCCCTGACCAACTAAAGTTTTACCGACAGAAAGCACCGGTGTGGACAGCGCTATGTCAGCGGGAGGTGCTCTCCCATCGACACAGCTACCGCCCCTTATTGGGGGTGGGTTTATTTTGTTGGCGGGAGAGCTCTCTCCTGCCAGCAAAGAGCAACTACGCTGCGTACCTTACAGCGGCTCTGATGTAGCGGCACAGCTGTGCCGCTGAAAGAAGTGCAGTGTAGACATAGCCTAAGCTTGCATTTCTCACTAAAGAAACTTTGTTGAGTCAACTTGATAGAACTGGGAGCTCACATGTTGCCTCTGTTATCCATATATAAATGTATGTAGGAACCATGTTATGATGGAGTCCCTGTGGATACAGGCCCCTTGTCATCACTTGTTTCCCATGTGCAACCATGGCAGTCTATCAGTGTTATCATTTTGCCATTCTTACCTGATCTTTGATATGATGTGGGGGTGTACTACTCACCGTACAATTTATATTCAGAGTCTGAAATCCACTAAAGCAGATTCCATCTATTTGGCTAAAAGAATTGCTGTGAAAAACTTGTGATCTCTTCATGACTGGAATGTTCTACAATGTCACTATATAGCACATTTTCTAAAATTCCCAACTCAAGAAGTAGTGACCTTGATCCCTTAATGGGTGCTGAATTAGACATGCATTTGTCTGAAAATATGAATTCTATACTAGTTATCAAGATTTATTGATAGGTTACCAACATTTTAATACTAACATGTAATATAATTAAAGATAGGCTGAACAGACCCTGGATCGGCATTCTCCTGGGAGAGTCTAGATCCACTCCCAACTGCAATGAGTTGAATCAAAACCCCAGACAACTTCAGATTCTTGGGAAGTTTGGATCCAATCCAGGTTTGACTTTTACAGTGCAAGCCCCTCTTTGTATATAACTGCTTGTAGGAGCAAACACCAACGGTTCTGATTCATTTTTTATACAGTCCTTACTCTGCGAAGCCCTCGCTGAAGTGCACGGCTACCGCATCAGACCCCTGGGTTATAAATTCGTAGAGTGAAGAACCATAGTTTATTTGTTTCAAATTATAATAAATCACATTTATTAGTAATATTATAAAATATTTATTTAGTAATGCTAATTATTAAGTCCTGCAAATGTTCTCATTGACTTTAAGGTCGCGTGAGTAAGGATTGGGACCCATAATGCAAATCAGGCTGCCCATGCTCCAAAGATAATCAGGGAGGATAGAAATCCAGCAAGAGAGAGTGAGAAACCGTATCTCTCAGGGTTAGCTTTTCTTTGAAAGGTTTGCACTGTGAGACTGTTTAGCTGTTATTAAGATATGAATCCAGGAATGTGTGTATTCCTCAGGCTCCCCTGAGTAACATCCCTAACCCTTAAAGCAGAGCAGGGAGCTAGCTCCATTCTTCATGCTGCTTGGGTGCTAACTGTGATGGGGGAATCTCAGAACCCTGGATCTCAGCAGGTGAGGAAAGGAGAAACTGACTTGTTTTAAAGTTGATTTATTTGTAATGATTATCCCAGGAAAATCAAGGGGCTCAGAAAGTCCCCAGCCAAGTAGGATCTACACGCAGAGGACCAGGTGGGAAGCAGCTGCTCAGGGGACTCCACACTACCTTCAGACAAAGGAGTTGGTCTCCATTCTAGTTTGACATAGGCCAGCAGGGATCGGACAGGCCAAGGAAAGGACGGAGACGTGGCCGGTGGCTCAACCCCTCTACATGTGGGTCTGTGGGAATTGCAGCCCCTATTCCAGCCAAGGGGTGGTAGGCAGCCGTAGAAGGACTGTGGAGCTGCCGCTGATATTGGGGTCGGTCCCATCCCTCTTCTAGCTCTGTGGGGTTCCTCTGCACGTGGTCCTTTTACTGGGGCTGCCTTTCCCCTCCCAGTGAGCTGAGATTTTAGTTATCTGTGCTTTTTAAAAGTAACAGTGTGAGTCACCTTTAAAGTTTTCTTTTGACTTCATTGTCATAACACATCATTTTGGATTAATTGAAGAGGACATGTTCTGACTCCAGCTTGTGTCCTGGGGTGCTTGTCGCAGCAATGATGCACTAGGTGATTATTCACTCCCCTTAACCTGACAGACGCATTTCTTCTTTTGGCTGGTTAATAACCTTGACCAGGTGTGTGTGGAGGGGGATGGGAGAGTTGGGGGGTGGGCAAATATCTTTAGATGGGCTGCATGACCTCCATTTTGCCCAAGCAAAAAACTTACTGTTCAATGGACAAAAGGAGTATCACTCCTAGAGGTGGGTGAACAGTACAAAACATGATTAATTTGTGACTCTTCATCTAGATTAGGTAGTCATGCAAATAGTCCTGCAAATAGAATCAGAAAAAGTACAGCGAAGTGCCACAAAAATGATTAGGGGAATGGACCAGCTTCCGTAAAAGGAGAGATTAAAAAGTCTGGGGCTTTTCAGCTTAGAAAAGCCATGACTAAGCGGGGATATGATAGAGGCCTATAAAATTACGAATAGTGTAGAGAAAGTGAATGGAAATGTTTTTTACCCCTTCACATAACACAAGACCCAATTTACCCATGAAATTAATAGGTAGCAGGTTTAAAACAAATATAAGGACGTACTTCTTCACACAACATATGGTCAACCTGTGGAACTCATTGCCAGGGGATGTTGTGACGGTAGAAGTATAACAGGGTGAAAAAAATAGATAAATTCATATAGGATAGATAGATAGATCCAGATAGATCCATCAATGGCTCATAGCCACGGTGGTCTGGAACTAAACCCCATGCTCTGGGTGTCCCTAAACCTCTGACTGCCAGAAGTTGGGACTGGCCGACAGGAGATGGACCATTCCATAATTGCCCTGTTCTGTTCATTCCCTCTGAAGCATCTGGCACTGGCTATTGTCAGAAGACAGGATACAAAGTTAGGTGGAC
This sequence comes from Caretta caretta, assembly GCF_965140235.1. Taxonomy (NCBI): domain Eukaryota; kingdom Metazoa; phylum Chordata; order Testudines; family Cheloniidae; genus Caretta; species Caretta caretta. Next base: position 81,311,617 of record NC_134214.1, read on the forward strand.
CATTGGTCTAACCCAGTATGGCCATTGTTATGTTCTTATGTAAATATCTGTTCACATGAGTATTCAATCCAGCCATCTTGAAAAGTCTTGGTGGGTTGGGTAGTCATCCTGTCAGAGGGTAAAAACAAAGCCAGGTGACTGAAGTGACTAGCTATATTATACGAATAACAAATTGTGATAGTTAATATCCTAAACAATAGTTGTGGTGAGTAGCTTGTGAGCAACCAATAGACTGTTAGACTCAAATATTTGTTGAATCATTATGAATGACAAACAATCCTGTAAATATCAATATGTTCTTGGATAATTCACACCAAAAAAAAAGTGGCGAAAATTGTCAGATGAATTATTCACTGCAAATCGTTTACTCAGCTCTCGTTGTTACTTAATGAATCACAAATTAAACCTGATAACCAGGGAAAACTTAATTTTGCCATGAAAACAAATGATGCTCGCAAACTCCCTTTCATTATACTTGGACCCATTTCAACCTGAATGCACTAGTTATTCCAGAGATGATTTTGTTGTGAGAATGGTGAAACTGAGTTTCAAGCTGTAGCTATTCAGGTGTGAAATATTAAAATGTGTGGGGAAGTGCCTTTTATCTTAACTCCATTATATTTCCCTTCAGTATTTTTATCCATTTATTCATTGCTTTTTAGAGTACTGCTCTGGACACCTGTTCTCTTAGCTACAGAGGCAAATGGCCCGGTCTTACATATGTCATGCAGGCTAACACCCAGTAAAGTGAGTGGAAGTTTGCCTGAGTAACCTTCCCAGAGCCAGTTATCATCTGTGCATAAATTAGGCTATAAAACTCCTAGTCTTCATGAGGTTCTTTTTGATGCACAGAGAGCCTGTGAATGGTCTTTTGGTTGGAATTTGTGCTTTTCAGTTGGAGGTATGGAGCCTAGAGACAATGGTGATGGGCAAACTATAAACATCTAGATAGCCATTAATTTGAATGATTGCTATTAAATAGTTAGCATTTGCCAATAGATACTACACAATGATATCTGAGATGTAACAATTTTCCTCTTTTCCTTGAACAGGTCTGTCTATCTATCTTCTTCAGCACCATCAAATGTAATATGAGTGGTAATTTGTTGTACTGGATAGCAAAAGTTATCTTTTAACAGCTTCTTTTGTAGATAGAATAGATGAAGGGGAGAGGAAAGAGACATATGCATATATTGTGCCATTTGACATGGAGAGAGAAGTATGCATAATTTACACAATGATGAGGATAAAGACATTACTCTTGATATCTTGGTGCTGACAACATAGCCCATTTCTTCTGATGTCTTTTGATAGCAACTCTGTGTTTACCATGTGTTGAACTAAAATAAAAAAATAAATAAATAGAATTTAAATTTCTTAGCCCAATCCTCTAAAATTTCATCTGTTAATAGACACCTTCTCTCCTTAAACAACCCAAGAAATGTATATGAAAGTAAGTGTTTATTGTAGGCATTGCTGAATTGCTTGCTTGTTGTGACCACATGGTTAAAAAATAAAATGTGAATTATTTACAGTCCTGGCAACCTTTAGCCATATTCCATCCTATTGTAATTAGAGATTATCCTCACATTGCAAAGTTTGGAACTGAGCCCAATCTAAACATCCCCAAATTTGGGGAAGAGGCGTTTTGGTTAGGATGTGGTATCTGTAGTTTCAATATCAGTTTTGCTACCAAAAATAATATTGCTATTTTAAAATGTAACGTATGGTTGAAATAGCCACCAACAGAGTGTATTATTAAAAGCAGTTCATGTTTGGTGAGGAGTAGACCTGGGTGAATAGTGGAAAATAATGTGCAAACCTGGTAGTTAAATCTGAATGGCACTTCAGTCTGACCGTTCTACTCCTTTTCTGTTTTTCAGACATTTTTGCAGTTGTGTTTTGTTCACAAGAACATTTAGGCAGAAGCTTTTATTTGTGTAGATATGGCTATTTGTACACACATGACAACATTAGTGTTGCCAGAAAAGCCTTGCCTTAGGTTATCCAATCAGAAAACAGAAGTCATTGCTTGTGACTGAGTTGACCAATCAAACAGTCCCAAATATTTAATTGCATGCACAACCTGGAAAATGAACTGTGAACACTGGTCTAACAGCCCATCAGCCAAAATGTATTTGGTTAAGTGGTTCACTGAACTGTTACGAATAATGGACACATTTGTACATGTGATTTATACATGTACAGAGAAAAGAGCGAAATCCCAAGAATCAGCCATTCACAATGCAAAGCTTGACTCTAGTGAGCAGAGCTTCTTTACCTTCTGAACATTACGAATGTAAGAAGATTGGACAGAGGGTGCATAAAGAGTCAAGCTCAGTGAAATTCCATCTAAAATTACGTTTGCTGTAGGACTCTCCAGCTGCAATGCTATGGGCCTCCTTATTCCAGACACAATTAGATATTTCTCTTTATAGGTGCTTTTCTTTATTAGCGTCAATAAAAAAAAATCATGCACAAGCTCTGGCAATAATTTATTTTGCTGCTGTTAATATACAAGGTCCTTTCCCAGAATTTAGGTCAAGAAAGAATCTTTAGAACTGGTGGAACTGGTCACTATAATAGGTCAGCTTGGCTTCAACAGAATACAACAGAACAGTTGTAACCCACTGGTCAGGGTTTGTGATATGTCTCCATCTATATCCGATCCCCAGAGGATGTGAGTCTGTTACAGCCCCACTGAGTTAGCTTGGCTTTTTAGCTGTAGACACTCAGGGATTTAATTCTGGAGGTCTCTGGCTCAGTCTTGGTGTTGGCCAAGATGGTGACCATCACACAGTCACTACGGGTTTTGTCACCACTCTTCCTAGGGATGAGTGGCTATTACCCAAGCTCAGCACCCTACTGAAAACCTGTGCAGAAATGTATGACACTTAATCTGTGTACATGTACGGCTGTGATTTTCCTGCCACAAATTAAGTAGTTTTGTTTGTTGTATAAACAATCGTTAATATTTGGGTGTTTGAGTGAATTTAGTGTTGGCAAAAGGGGCTGGATGGACACCCTGGAAGCTAAAGTCTGCTTTTTATCCATAAGATTGGTAAAGGATGGGCACTGGCGATGTAAGCCTTCCTTGCACTCTCCCACTGCAAACATGCTGAACTGCTAACCTGGGAGGGGACACCTCTAGGCTGTGAGGTTCTGCCTCCATGGCCTATTCAATCATTGGCCTCTCTACTGAGACAGCAAACATGGGGGCCAATTAGAGCCAAGTGTGATGGTGGGTTTTTTGTGTGAGATGAGCATGTTTCCTCTAGGAAACAGACTGAGACGAAGCAATCCCTTTTCCATAGGTCACTGAACAGCCATCAGACTGTTACTTTCAGTCATTAGTAACCCAGTCTGGATCGGAATGATCAGCTTCGAAGTGAAAGGCTGCATATGCCATTAGTGATCTAGCCATTCCGTGCAACAGACTTATGTGCATTGATTGCAATCGTGAGAGAGTTAAATGCCTTTAACTATTGTCATTCATGACCTTACTGGCAAGACAACATTGTAGGCACCGAGTTGCCCATTCATTCAGTAGGGAAAACTGTGAAAATGCAGAAAGAATCAGGTGGAATGCAGAATGTCGGGTCAGAATCTGAACTAGCATCACTTGGCATGTCTCCACTGAAATCAATGGAGCTCTACTGATTTATGCCAGCTAAGCATCTGGCCTGTTAAATTAAGTTCTTGAACTGTAAAAGTGAAACCGGGCTTCGCTTCGTTTGCTGTCCTTGTGTTGAGGTGAAACTTGGCTTGACAGTCGTGAGCATTGTTGAGCCGAGGTGCCCAGGGAGCAGCTGCAAGGAACGTGATAAGGTTCCGTGGGAGCTTTGTAGAGTTTTAGCTTTCTTTGGAGAGTGAATTTCATTCCATTTATAGGGACAGTCCTTGCATCTTTGAAGTCAATGGGAGCTTTGGTGGGTTCTTCAACTGGAACAGGATCCAGCTCATTCGTAGCTGTAAGGCCCAGTATGCATATGATCAGCGGGTATTGGGGATTTCCAGCACCAAAACTCTAGCCCCTCTTTACTCAGGTCATTACAGTCAGGTTAGTTTATAACTCTTGCATTTTAAAGGAGCTTTAAAGTGGGCATGAATTACCTTGCACTGTCAGAGTGCTGGCCATAGTAGGACTGCCTCATAGTATGGAAGGTGCTTTTGAAACCTTCTGGATGATGTAGGGTAGTTAGCAGTCTATTCCATGACTGCTTAATCCAGGCCAGGACATAGGAGGTGCTCTAGGTGATGATGCTAGGCAGCACAGACTGTGTGTAGTCAGTTTGGAAGCTAGAGAGTCAGAGAGAATCACAGAGTCTGTTCCAGCAGCCTCAGCGGAGAATCTCCTTTATATAATTGCCTCTAAGTCCTGCCTCTTTGCTCCCCTGGGAGCTGAAACAAATGAATGGGGCTATGTAAACACAATATCTAGTCATTATAAAGATTTGTATTTTGTCTGCTATGTGAGTGATGGGTTGTTTTATTCATTGTGTGCTCCGGGTGGTGACTCTCTGAGGTATGTTGCCCATGTGTTTTCTCTACAGTGTGTTATAGGCTTAGCTTATGTTGTGCTAAGTCTTCCATAGGTTTTGGGGCCTGGGTGCCGTAACATTGAGTGATGGGCCAGGATCCAAACACCCCTGAATATTAGTTGGAAGGATTGGAATTTGGTGGTTTAATCCTGAATCTAGCCGCTTTTCTACTGGGCATTTGTCCTGCTCTTTTGCTGCTGGGGAGGCAGTGATGAAATTTTCACTGGGTGTTTCTGAGCCTGGAAAGGGACAGCATGACAGGCTCTGCTTTCCATTGGGCTGGCTAGGGTCTATTATAGACCCTGCAAAGTCATCAAAAACCAGGGGTGGCTTGTGGAGGAATATATCCTTACCTAAGCCTATCAGTCCCTCCAGGGTTACATCTAATTAAACTATAGGCAGCCACCTCCTAAGTAGGCTCAGGGGCTGCAAAGCAATCATGAAATGGCACTGTCATCCTCGTGCTGGATCTGCAAATGAGCTACCACCTGACTTCTAGAGGTAAACTGCAGAGTGACTTATCCTAAGAAATCAAGAGATCAGAGCAGTGGATAAGGCGTCTCAGTGTAATTCATTCATCTGAACTTATATCTGTCCAGAGCTGCGATTTGTGCTAATTACAGTCACTGCTCATGAACTCCCAGCCCTATCGCTGCACTAAAAATATCAATATTTTTAAACATTTTTTATTTTATCCTCAGTGTGAAACCAACGTGCAGGAATTGTGTAGTATTAAGTCCAGACCTATACTGTTCTTTAATATACCTTTAATATAATCTGTGCCTCTTTGCTTCATTATAAACCTCTGTTTGAAAAACACGGTAGCAATTAATGTCATCTGGGGCGCTCTTGCCGTCAGTTCCTGGGACTGAACTATTCAGGAATGGTGGCTGGGCTTTTCCAGCTGAGGCTTTGCCTTTGGAATTCACTCCCCTTCGTGATCTTCAAGACCCTGCCAAGGGCAGCTTTGATAGCACAGGGAGTTTATTTCCTTCTGGTTTCATTTGTTTACTTCCTTTTATTTTATTTATAAAATTGTATTCCAGATAATTGAATTGCTGCAGTTTATTTGATGACAGCAACTGTTGATTTATGTGACTGCTGTACTGGCTAGTGTGTGTGTCTCCCAGTGTCGCCCAGTACAGGATGGAATCAAAACTGCTTAGCTGTGTGTCATACGTGTGTCAGCTGCTGACGACTCATGAAGATTCTTGTTTAGCTCCAGTAATAGAGGTCTAGGGGGTTTGGATCAGGAAGAAATGTATTCTCTACTTGCTGTTGCCTTACTGTTGTGAGTGGCTGTGTTGAATAATCCAACCCATTGTGAGTAGTTTACATCATTTGCCTTTTTAATTTTTATATGAAGATCGCAGTTCACAGTAATAGGTGAAATAAATAACCAGTAAATCAAGAACTAATCCCTCCATCCTCGGAGCAATTACAATGGACTCTTCCCCTCCTACAGAAACTGCTCCGTTGCTCAAATCAGTTTCTTTTTATAATTATGAGACCCGTTCAGCCAGCCAGATCCCTAGGGGAGACTCCTATTCCTTTCCATTTTCAGGGAAGGATGGGTCTTGGGGTGAAACGTTACATGAATGAAGGTTTGCCATTCCTGATCAAACCATTTATCCATCTAGTCCAGTATCCTGTGGTGGTGAATACCTGATGCCTCTGATATTATCTGTAACAGCATTTCATTACCGTAGTGGGCAAGGGAGCTTGCAAAGACTGGAGTGACATTTTATTAACATTTAAACATTTAATTTTTATCATTTTAATAATACTGGACCAATTTCCATGCTGACTTACCCCCTCCACCGACTATCCCCCCCATGCAGCCTCAGAGAAGTTAATAAGATTAAACTGGGCATAAATCTAGGCACCCTTTGGCCATATATTTACAGGAATGTTTCTCAATAAGGCTCTGATTCATCCAAGCACTTCAGCATACTTAATTTTAAGCATGTGGGTAATCCCAGTCTCTGTTCGGAAACCTGGGACTAGTGCTTTACTGAATCAGAATTGCTGTTGGGTGTCTGGGCTGACCCCTTTTGGAGAAAGATGGTGCCATTTGTTGAACAGTTCCAGCTTTGAGCTCCAGAATTTCACAAGGTAATTCACCCATGTGAAAAGGTTATGTTTTGTAGCTACTTGTAATTACTCTATGTGCAAGTAGCTATGTCACCAAGGAGAGGAATCTTAATGTACCCAGTGCATAAAAGGGACGGAAAAGCAATTATGGCAACATGTTGAAGTAGAGTATTTGTCAATACTCCAGAGCCAGTTAAAACCCAGATTGGCAATGTTGTATGGGGGTAACTCAGTCTCAATGCCAGCTCTTTTTACTTTATTACTGCTTTGACTTTTAATGCATTTTCTCCTCTCCAAGTGTGTATATATCTCTGTGTTGCTGCCCTTAGTATTAATGAGAGCTACATGGACTCATCAAGATGAGAGTAAGCAGTACTGGACCCCTGAGTCTACTAATGTAAAAAGTGTGAAAGTAGTTAATTTCTCTGGTGTCAGGCTATATCTTCAAGAAAACCAGGTCAACAAAGAAGAAAGTTACTCGCTCTAAATTAACCCTCAAGTCTATACTGACTCCCTGCTATATAAAGCCTCCAGCCAAATGCACTAGCAACTGAGCGACATGAGGATATCAGAGGCCCCGTTTTCCCAATCAGGCCCTTTCAGCTGAAATCTATCCATTAGTCAAATTCATCAAAGGGCTTGAATGCAAAAAGGGTTTTTTTCTGCCTCATGCTTAACCTTTATGTGATTGCACCTCTTTGGAGAATAAGCAAATCAAGTGGAAATACCCTCCCATTGGAGTCATGAATGATTTAGCTTTATTCAGTTTCTATCATTTCTGCTGAGAGGTCTAAAAATAAATAAATAAAGGGATGATGGGGAAATTATACAAGAGCTGAATTACATAGTGATTGGTTTGGGCAACATTTTCTTATATGCTCCTAATATATCCTCATCATTAAGACCAGAAAAATGTCAGACTGAAACACATTGGCTGTGGTTTCAGTGGTATGCAGAGCTCAGGTGAGCCTCCCGTCGAGTCAATCTGGTGATTGTGCTTTATAGATGGTTTTGGTGATGGAGATGTATGACTATACCGCCACAGAGTTATAAATGCTCTCCATGGGAAGCCTTTGAGATGACGGCATTGTTATTGCAACAAACGGTCTCATGATTAACAATCCCATCAATCTGTGTTGTAAATGTTACTAGACGTGAGGGAACAATGCAATTAAAATGCCGGAGGGCTATTCAACAAGGGAGTGGGGGATATCTTTCTCATAGAAGCATATGAATCAAACTATGGTATCCTCATTTAGGTGGAAATTTCTAACAGGATCGCTTTTGTTTCTGAGTGTGTTGGATTTACTTTGAGTAATGATTTCTCCATCATGAATGCCAGCAGCCTGTATGGTTTTTTGTTTTTTTTTTAAAGAATTTCTGACTTTCAGATACTGCCCTTATAGAATGTAATAACTCTGTAGAATGTAATAGCAAAGTATAGCCATTCCAGAGCACCTTTGCACCATCCTATAGAATGTTTGGCCTTGTTTACACAAAAAAGATTTTTTTGGTATAATCCAAGGTGTGAATAAGGCTATACCAGTGTACCCCTCTGAGTGGGCACTCTCATTCTGGACATTTTTTTTTTGTTTTTTTTTGTTTGTAGTTTAGCTTATGTCGCTGGGGATTTAACCTAAAACAAAAAAAGCCACTCTTATACCAGAGTAAGTGTACACCTGGAGGTTATACGGCTATAACTATGTCTGTATAACTGCACTGGTACACAGGTAAAAGGCCTAATGGACAATTATATCCCTTCTATAGAATTGTTCAATTTACCTTGAGACAGGAGACCATTCTCTCAGAAATTCTGTAGGTGTTTAGAATAAATTCTAGGGAGCCTTATTTGTTTGATCTCTGTTTTATAGGGCTTTTCCATAAGGGTGAGGGTGCACAACTGCCTCTTCGTGCTATACTTTCTCTTGAATAAGGGTGTCATGGCTTTAAGATGGCAGCACTCTTTGGTGAATTTTTTTTTTGTAATTTCTCAGAGTATTTAGTTTAATTCTTTTCTGTAAGTGAAGTTAGTGCTGGTGACAGGTTCTGGATTGAAAGCTCTGGGGACTGAAGCCCTAACAACTGGGCGTGCTTCCCCATCAGTGCATCCCCACCCTGCACTGGAGAGACCAACCTGAAAGGATTTCTCCTACACTGCTTTGGAATGGTCAATCTTTGGCTTCTCTTTTGAGACTGCCAACAAGAAGACCAATTAGTGCCAATCCAATTGTGGCAGCAAATGCTCAACAGTGCTTTGCAGCAGTGGCTGATCTTACCAACTAAAATGTGTGCTTCACGTGTGGCTGCTCCACTGGGGATTTGGAAATAGCTTTATATGAAGTTGTTCAGTTGGAACTAAGCAGGGAAGGGCAGTTGCTGGGAAGGAACAGACATGAGCCCCAACTGTAAATCACAGAATAAAGGAAAACTCAGTGTGAGGTTCACACATTTCCCATGTCCTTCTGCCAGTTGCTACATCTACAAAGCAGAGTTGGAGCAAGGTCCCTTTGTAGAGGTGCTGCCAGCTCTTGGCCAGAAGTTTTAAACTCTAGTCTGTTTGGAAAAGCTTGGAAACCTAGTGCCCCAGAGAATACTGTAGTTGGGTACATTCAAAAAACCTAGGTGCCTGATCCTGCCTCCATTTTGACCAACAGATGCTGGGTACATGTACAATAGCTAGATATAGATTCAAATAGCAATAGGTATAGATCCAACCTGTTATGATTAGGATGGACAAGATGTATGGAATCTGTATCGCCATAGGAAGTCCTAGGGGCTTGTCTCTTCCATAAACCTCCCCTTCCTATGACCATATAGGATTGTTCCTTATAGTATGTTCTTTAGTCCAGTTTTAAATTGGTCAAGTGATGGGGCTGGGAGAAGATTCCATCATATAATACATCTTGCTCTTAGGATGGTGTGACTAATATTCCTTCTTTGCTTACCTGTATTTCTGTGTTTATCTTTGTGGAGGCAGTTATTTTATCCAAGAGCAGCAATACCAAGCCCTGGACAGAGGGAACAGGCAGAGCCCAGAGCCACCTACCACATTTGAGTTCCTTTTATTTTTCTTGGAGGCTTTTCCCTTGGCTTTGATGACAATCTCTCCCCTTTGGTGGTGGTCTTCAGAGAGCTCTAATAAAAAGCAAGAAAGTGGGTTTGCTTGCCGAGTGGGCATTATAGCGCTAGTCATTATAATTCTAGCTGGGTGAGTTCAGTCATGGTTTTACAATTCTGTACCACAACAAGCCTACAAACAGCCTTGCCATGCCATCTCCACAAACTCTTAGCTGGCACATGCTGATATTGTTGGAAGATCAGTCTAACTGTTAGCACCTTGAATATCGTTTTTAAGACTGCTTTTTTTTTGGTTTATTGTTTTTTGACAGCTTCCTTAACCTAATGAAATGCCTATTTTTGAAGACTCTGTTGTGTCCTGAAGATTAGATCAGAATGGATCAGGGAGGAAACTGCACAAGAACAGTGAGAGTCAGTGTGATCCAGTTGAAAGGGCAGTCAGGAAACGTGGGTTCTACTCCTGGCTCAGCCACCAATCTGCTGTATTATGATCTTGGCCCTCCACCCCTCTCTTCCTCTGCTTCCCCTTGAACCCTTGATCTGTCTTGGCTATTTAGACTGAAAGTTCCCTGGGTGAGGAACTGTCTCACACTGTGTGTTGGGACAGCACCTAGCACTGTGGGGATGTGATCTTGATTGAAGAGTTCTAGGTTCTACTGCAATACAAATAATAATAGCTGAGGCACAGTGGGCCTAATGCTGCATGGCACTGAGCTCCTGTTAAGTCAGTGGGAGTTGTGGGCAACCACAATGAAAAACCATTGTTTGGACTGGTTAACATTACACTCATTCACCTATGCAACCTGTCATTTCTATCAGCAGGCACCCAGAGACTGCAGGGGGTTTAACCACCTAGCAGAGGGCCCCATCTACTTCTGCATTCATTGTGTGTGATCCCTGCATCAAAGACCCTCAGTCTAAAGTCACTGGGCTCCCATTGACCTCTGTGAGAGTTAGATGGTGCCCTAAAGCAATAGGAGCTGGACCACCAGGTGGCTCTTTGCACTTACACTTCCTCACCTACTCATTCGCTCCCTAACTCTCTCACTCCTTCTCCCATTCACCAGTTTGGTCACTTGTTCGCAGGTTTACTCACAACTTCTCTCAATCTAGGGGAACGGGATAAAACGTAATGCTAGGCAAAGGAGGCTGAAAATCAGGAAAAGCAACCACACGATGGGATCAATAAGCCTGGGGCATAAGATCCCCCAGCGAAGGGGGGAAAGCCCCATTACTTGCTTGGGACAGATTGGACAAAATGCTAGAAAATGTCCCATAGGAAACAGTCCTGAATTGATTACTGGGAGATGGTCCAGATGGGATCTGAGAGGGTTTTTCTGTTTCTTAGTTTATGTAAAAGTAAAGCACCGCCTTGCTTGATAGCAAGTCCTCAGTACATGAGGCTCAAGTGTTGACCCGTAAGGCGAGGCAGTTTCGTTGGGAGTCAGGGTTCTTGGCTTCTGTTCGCAGCTCTGCCACTGACTTTGTGTGTCCTTGGGGAAATTGTTTACTTCTTTATGCTGACTCAGTTCCCCACCAGTGAAATGGGTATAACAGTTTTCACTTATCACAGAGGGGTATTGCCATTCTGAATTACTATGCATTTAGACAGTGCTTTGGGATCCTGCAATGGAAGGTACTATACAAGCTGCGGAGTGTTATTATAATGATAATGTGGAGACACCAAGTACTATTAGTATGTTTTCCAGAAACAGGTCAGTTGTGGGTTTTAGTAGGGGAGCTTTCCTTTCCTTTCCTTTCCTTTCCTTTCCTTTATGAAAATGTCACATAGGAACTGACAGACTGGATCAGACCAGTGGTTTATCTAATCCAGAATTCTGTTTCTGGCAGTAGCCAATACCAGTTGCTTGATAGGAAGCTGGAATGAGCCCTGAAATGGACAATCTTTCTGTTCTAGTCAGATTCTTGTTCCATGCCCATTACCATTATATCTGAGTACCTCTGTGGTATCTGAGCACCTATAACCTGGCCACAGGGGAATTTGTTTCCTAACCCCAGGCAGCTAGTGGTTGGTTTATGCCCTGTAGCACAGTGAAAATTAAACAGTAAAAATTAAACCCAAAGCTTCTAATAAGAAATGGATACTAGTAAGAAATGAATTCTGCTCTAAGGCCTTTGCCTTCTGCTGTTATTGCACAGAGAGCTCACTCAGGGGAAGAAGTCATTTACACTAAGTGGCTTCTGTGCTTTTGGGCTCTTCAGTTCAACACAAGTAGCTGACAGGTAGAACTGGTTTTAACTGGACCTAAGATTTTGGTCTACAGTGCATGCAGAATTCATTGTGCCTCAGAAACAAAAGCAAATTATCATCTGCTGTGTTTTTCTAGCTAGAAAAGTACCTACCTCCATAGTTTGTCTCTGTTGCACACTGATATTGTTGTGTAGCGATGAGTGAACTTTAAGAAGCTGGAGAAAGCATTGGGCCTGTGCCATAACATACGAGTCCAGACTCCACTTCCCCAGCACCTGTTTGGGTCCAAGGTTTTATTCAAGCTCCATCTCCTGTTGGAAAGATAGGTTTCAAAGTTCAGCTGCCATTGCAAACTCATCTAACCCTTCTTGGGCTGAAAATCTGGTGAGATCAAACTTTCTCATGAGACTTCTGGTACTTCCTACCATTGGCTTGGTTTGATGTGCCACACGAGAACAGCCTTGCTTATGTGGTTTCAAGTATATTGAAGCCAGGATGTGAGATGCATGTGGGATTAGGAAGAGAGAAAGCTTATTTAAGTTTTTTAACTACTGAACAGTTTTGATGGATTTAGTTTGCATTTTTGGCCAAGGTGCTATCTCTTTGTCTATATTTATCCAGCTATTTACAGCCATCATTATAATATCTGGGTTGGTGCTTTTATACTGACTAGTAGGCCATCTCTACTGTCATGAGTGATGGCTGAATTGAAAACCTAAGGTGTCCATGTAGAGATGGGGATGAGCCAGAAAGCTAGTATCTGGGTTTGAAATGCCTCATGGGTTAGCCATGTCCAAATCAGGTTTTGATTCAGCTCACTATAGAGATAGGAGCTTTCTGGAGTGTTTGGCTCTTGATCTGAATTTCCCTAGATTTTATAGTATTTGGTTCTAACCTGTCTCTAGTTCATTGTCTGTTGCTGCTGCTGCAGATGTCAAGCCCCATCTCTATAACCCTGCCTTGGACTAGTCAGGCTACCTTACAGGTGCAGCCCAATGTCTCACAAAATGAACCAGAGAGAGAATTAGACTTTTGCTTCTAGGTTGTGGCATTTTTTTCAATGGGTGCAGCATATGTGATGGCTGGAGCTTGAATCCTGCTATCCTGTCTCCATCCTTTTTGTTTTAGAACGCACCTTATTTGTGTTCTAGAAGGCACAGTCGCCCTCACTGGATTTCTGTCAAATGGAATCCCCATTCCTTTGCTCATGTCTCAGACTGAGGGCAGGAAGGAAGCCCTGGTAAAGCAACCTGGGCCTTTTTTTTCCATCCTGTGGCACTGAAGAGTGAAAGTGAAGGAATTTAGGCTTTCTTTACTCCTCTTATTATCAACAAGTGCCTTTCTGAGTCATTTGGGCTCCGACATCAAGTGAAAAATTCTTTCACATGCTCACAGTGACAAAGGAAGGGAAATGTGCGGCAAACAGCCCTCCTTACCTGGCCAACAGGGTCTCTGTCACCTACCATTGCTGACCATGGTGCAGTTCTTAGGATTCGAATTGTGTGTGTCAGGCTCAGGTTACTCTATTCTGTCAGCACAGTAACAAATCTAAAATAAAACCACTCTGAAGTTTGGTCTAAGGAATATTTGTGTGTGTGGATCCAGTGCCCAGGAATAGCATATGTGGAGGGGTAGAGGGGGGTGGGGTGGTGGTGGTGAAGGGGATTAAGCCCTTTGTGCAATAGCCCTGTTCTTGGATCATCTTGAAAACTAGTATTCAATATGGTAATTAGCCACACTACTAACTGGTAGGTTTTACTTCTCTTAAGGTATTAATATACAATAAAACTATGAATTAAAATACACAACACTGCCTATGTAGTGTGTCCTGAAAAGAGACTATCCACACTTAATTAGACATGAAAAATTTAATGGAAACAACAAACGTACATAAAGATGGGATGTGGCTAAAACATGGAGTTGGTAGTTAGGAGATCTAGATTCCATTCCGAGCGCTAGCCCTAACTTGTTGTGTGACATTGGTCACGTCACTTAAATTTCTCTGTACCTTGGTTTCCCCATATACAAAGAAAGCTAATTCTCCTTTTTGATTTATCATAGGGCTTATTGGAGACTTAACTGATTTGTGTTTGTGAGGGCCTTAGGGATCTTCTGTTGTGTTAGAAAAATGCCAGAGGTTGTTATAAGGAAGTCCTGTAGTAGAAACCATCCCCTCTCCAGAGCTGGGCAAATTGTTTATTTGCAATACATTGCGTAATTTATCCAATACATTATTTGCAAATAGGTTGGTTGAATTATCAGCCCAGCATTTCAGTTGTGCAAATAATGTTTTAAAACATTCATTGAGTAATTAAGGAAAATATAAAGAAATTCATCAAATAAATGATCTGACAATTATTAGACTGGCTGTACCCATCTCAGAAGCTTCTCAAAAGCATGTCCTGTAATAAGGGTGCTGTAAAGAGTCTAGACCCATGCGTCGTTCATCATTTTTCCAGACTAATTCTTGCCTAACTACCATAATACTAATTCAGAGCCCAGTGTTCATACTGTGCAGTATGAAGTGCCTTCAACTCCCATTAAGTTCAGTTGGACCTGGACCTTGCAGAAGGAGCTCTGCATCAAATGCCCAGGCTATGGTATCTGTATGGAAGTTAAATAAACATCAAGGTGCCTTCTACATGGGTAGATTAGGTTCAGTGCTAGTCCAATAAGGGCTTCTTGTTAAATAGGTCCCCTTATCAAACTTGGCCCTAGTGCATTCTCTGTCTCTGCGGTGTGCGATTGTAAAGAGTTGTTTTTTGGTGAATTTACAGAGAGTTCTAGAAAGCGCTGTAAAACAGAAATTTGTGGAAAGAATATTTTTGCTTCACTTGTCTCTCGACTTGAGGACAAGTAAATTGTCACTTTTGTTTGCAAGTACTTAATGTGTTTCGGGCTACTGGTCCACCAAATTTGGATGTCCTTTGGAAAATGTTGGAACCTGACAATATCACCGGGAAAACTTGCAAATATAAGCAACCTACTGGCTTTATGAAAAAGGCAGAGGTGCAGTCAAGGGGCCTGGGCACAGGTCATGGAGCCAGGGACTCTTGAGTTCAGATCCTGTCTCTGAAACTGACTCCTTCTGTGGCCTTGGGGATGTCATGTGACCCCTGCTCCCTCAGTTTACTCATTTGTAAAATGGGTGTAACTAATCTTACCTTACCTACTGCAGATGGGGAGAATATCAGTGCTTGTAGTGTGCTTTGACGATGAAAAGCATTAAGTATCAAGCTTGACCTAGATTTTGTTTTCTATGCACAACTGATTCTGCTACCTGAAGAGCTGAAAGCCCACAAATATTCTTCACAAACCTATAAAGTTTGACTTCTTAGAGGAAGGTCAGCTCAAGGAATGGGGTAAAACAAGTCCTGCAGATCTACTCATGGGGATCTGGGTCATCTTATACACTCAGAACCCGTGCAATAGTGGTGAAAGATTTACTGCAAGTTCCTTCTGTGCAGCCACATTTTTGATCAGACATTTCTTTACTGGCTGAATGTCTAGAAGAGGAGTCAGAATCCTCTAACAGTTTGCAGGGCCTATGCTTTCATGTAGCCTCCATGATGCGTTGTTTTCTTTTGTGTGTCTTGCATTGTTAACGTAAATTGAGTGGACGTCTGTGGCTGTTAAGTTCTTGCCATATGGAAAGTCCCTAATGGCTGCAGAGTTGGGTCTCTCGCTTCCTGAGATGAAATACTGATTTGGAACTGAGCCCATATCAACCACATCTAATACATCTCAAGATACAGCATTAAAGAGCAAGGTTTGAGGAGGTGATCCGAGAAGAAGCTGTGTAACTGGCACATGTAAAGCTGTCCCTTCCTGGCGAGGTCACCAGGCTATGTATACCCATCCAGTCTTATCGCTCAGTGCACAGTTCGTTCACTGAACAAAGCATAAGCACAATTTATTCTCCTGTTAAAAACTGTGAGCATCATTGTGAAAAGCAGTGGGTAATCCCAATTACGGTTGGATTGTTCTCATCCAGACATGCAAGGAGGAGGGTTGACATGACTCATTCCATGTTAATCAGGGACTTGTGGAGGATTAGATGGCTCATAAAACTGTTAATGGAAAACAGAACCTTTCACCTCTAGGTCACTGATATGAATATAGCCTAACTCAAAAGAGATTGAGTGTTCCATGTTCACGGCAGCCTGGGAGAGATGAATTCGGGGGCCTCCATCTAGTTTCTAGTGGACAGGTGTTTGCATCATGAAACCCATCACCACAATCAGCACTAAACTGGCACTCTCAGCAAACAGACCAAGGGTTGAATGGGCTATTGAGTCTGTTCTTCCCTCCAGCTCTGGTTTGAGACAAATCAGTAGGGTAGTGCAGGGAAAGTTTGCTCTGCCAAATGCCCATGCTGCACTTGCTCTGTAGATAGAAGATTTCCAACATGATCATCCATTAATTGGAATTGTCTGCAAAATCTCAGCCACATCAAGATGGGAATATACCACTTTGCCAAGCAAAATATAAAAGACTGTCCTGTTTCTAAAATTCCTTGCCAAGATGCCATAACTAGGAACACCCAGATATATACTGTGCTAACTAAAGCATACATGAAAGCCTAGTTCCTTGAACAGCATGTGTGTGCATAGGTGTGGCTTAGAGGTAGGATGAGGTCTTTGCTTGTTACTCATGTAGGGCCTGATCCTGAGAAATTCTGAGCCCCAGCAAACTCTGTTCCCTTCAGCACTTCTCAGTGTCAGGCCCTTAGCAACTCAGAAATGGGATATTCTATCTATTTAACTAAAAAATAATGTATTTTTAAAGCAAATGGGGGTGGCAATGACAATGATAGTAAATGCGGGGATTGTTTATTCTAGCTGAGTGTTTTGTTTTTTCATTGTATATGTGAATGTGTTTGGGTCTCTGGACAGAGCGTTTGCTGACTGTCTCTTGTTTTGTTTTTAAAGCTGATCTGTGGTGGTTCTATTGTAAGTGCTGAGGCAGTATGGGATCACGTCACCATGGCCAACCGGGAGTTGGCGTTTAAAGCAGGAGACGTTATCAAGGTCCTGGATGCTTCCAACAAGGACTGGTGGTGGGGTCAGATCGACGATGAAGAAGGATGGTTTCCCGCCAGCTTCGTAAGGGTGAGTGGCTCTCCCTTCCTTATCTCACTGCACTGGGTTGTTGCTGTCACATATGAAATGCGGGGCCAATTTTGAATTTAAAACTCCCACTGGCTTCAATGGGAGATTTGGTTGTGCAGTAAATGTGGGATCGAGCTCCAGTATTTGTATCACTGATGTTCCATGTGTTTATCCCAACAGTGCAGCCTTTCTCCATAACCTCCCCATAGCAGACACAAGCAGTCATCTTTGCAAGGGACATGGGCCATTTCCCATTATTTTTGGTTTTATACTGAAGCAGATTTTTGCTGTATCCACCCAGCTCTAGGGGTGCCCCACCAGCACCCACCCTAACAAAGAAAGCCTTTCATATGTCAGAATGACACCAGAGCATTATTATTATTTTTGTCTTCAAAGAACAAAGGCACAATAGGACACTTTCCTAGCTATTGTCAGCTCTTGCCATTTTAATAGGGATCTCTCTGTTCTTCATCAGAGAATCAAGAGCCAGATGTTAACCATGTCCTTTTTCTTCTTCTCATGCTTTCTTTCTTTACTCTTGCGGAGGAGGGATAGGCAGGATCATAGATTGTATTCCTTTGAAGCCTAGAGGATGTGGTGCAAAAATGAAGATTTCTTTTCTCTTGTAAAATCATCTAAAGATGATGCTTTCCTTTTAACGTTTCAGTCAATTTGACAAGCTCAGTGCTGGTGGGAGGGAAGGCTGTTTTATATTCAATATATGATGAAGCCCAGGCAGTATCCAGCAGTGATGCTGTTTTGTTTTATTTCTCTGCTTAAGTCACCATTTTCCACCTCCCCCGGCTCCTTTTCTGGAGGTTCCTGCATTATCAAGACTCCTCCTCACATTTCTCCCATGTTTACAACATTCTTTAGCCTTTGAGGCGCCATTATTTGCCAGTGACCCTACTGGCCAAGGAAGCCTGGATAAAACCCATGAACCAGTGCTCCTTAATGGTATATAGAAAACCAGCCCTGCTCTCCTCTTACCTCCCACACACACCCTTCTCACTGTGGGACTTCAGCATGTTGCTCTTGATCCTTTCTTAGCTCTGGCCAGACCTGAGACTAAGAGACGAGGGACAGGAAATCCAACATGGGTCACCTGTGTGGTAATGCAAAGTATGATGATTAGACCACCCAGCTAATTAACCCTCCTTCCTTCATTTTGTTTAATGGGATGCTGTGGGCTCCATCTTGCCCCCACTGAGGTAAAAAGGAGTTTTGAAAATTGGTTTATAGGGGAGAAAGATTGAGCCTTGTCAGATAATGACCACATTTGTGAAAAATATTCCCCATCTGTGTTGATGAGATAACCTGGGGTAACAAGGGCCAAATTTTTAAAATCCAAATTGTTTTTGTTTTTTTTAATAATTCCACTCGGTAAAGAGTAAAATAGCCTGGTCAGTTTCACTTGCCTGTTCTCATTCACTAAACCAGTGCTGTTGTGCGTGGGTTGGCAGTTAATCAGGTCTGGTTGTAACAGGTTTCGTAAACAGCCCTACCACCCATGACCAGACTTTATTTTAACACAAATAAACAAAACCACTTAATGTAGGGCCTATGCTACTTGATCATTTGGGTCAGTAGCCTCCCAACAATTCCCCTAGCACAAAGCCATTCGAAGGGTATGAAGTTGATTTTAGAAGACAATAAAGACAAAGGAGATCAGTTAAATGAAACCAAAACCGTGATACACTGAGGCTTTATCAGATGCATTAACAGTAGTTCAGGGATCATTCTTGTGCCGAGGGAAGCATTGGCCTTTACGTGTGAGTTCCTTGCCTGTGTTGTTTAATGTCACAGCCTCTTGGCCTGCTCTTGCCTGCCCTGAAATCAGTTCACCCATTAACTTCACTGGGAGCAGGATCAAATCCTCCATCTGTGAGATACGTACTCAGCTGGGTTTGAGCTCAGAGTCACTCCCTGGGACTGAATGATGGACTCCTGACAAGGCGTAAGAGAAGGCAGAATCCATACTGCTGCCACAACTATGCCAATTAATACTTTACAATGGATACTAGACATTTCAAAAAATTGCAAATGGAGGCCTGCTATGGCGTACCCCAAGTTCTGCATGGGCAGCTGAAAGGGAAATTCAAGCACTTAGATCTATAAAGCAGCGATGCTTCTTCCACACGGTACCACAGACCTGCAAGCTACCACAAACTGAGCCACCCTGTCCTTGTTTATCAACTGCAAGAATAACTGCCATTGGAGCTCCCATGTTCTCCTCTTCTCCATTGTCTGAGGTTGCCGCTAATCTTTCTTGCCACTTGATTTCTGTTCTTCAAATTCCCTTTTTCTCCTTTTCCTGACCAAGAAAACCATCAGGTGTGATTCTCACCAGGTGGCTGCTATGGCTTCGGCGGTCTTCAGAGGCAGTGGCTCTAGCCCCTCATTAGCTTGCAGGCCAAGCACTGCACTGTAAAAATTTGTGAGGATTTGAGGGTTAATCTGCACACTCCTTCAGGAATTCATCAAGAAACTAATCAGGGGAGATTTTAGCTGTTCTTTCCCTGCCGTCCTCTTTCTATACGGTGTACTTTATATTAAACAAATTGCTTTATTGCTACAAGAGGACTGTGTGTGTTCCTCTCTTTCTTTTGAGTCCCGGAGCTAGTCTACACTAGAAGCGCTACAGCGGCATAGCTGCACCGCTGTAGCTGCATCACTGTAGCGCATCTGGTGAAGACGCTCTATGCTGACAGGAGAGAGCTCCCCCGTTGGCATAAAAAAACACCTCTGTGAGAGGCGGTAGCTATGTCGGCAGGAGAAGCTCTCCTGTCAACATAGCGCTGTCCACACCGGCACTTAGGTCGGTGTAACTTATGTTGCTCGGGGGGTGGCTTATTCACACCTAAGCCACATAAGTTTTGCCTACATAAGTGGTAGTGTGTACAAGCCCCTACTCTATGTATATGACTGCACCAAACTCCATGGGCTGGCTAGAGTTGTTCTGCTTTGATTTACTTGACAAATATTTGCACTGCCTTTTATGTCCACGTTTTTATTAAATAATGATAGGAGGAAACAAAGCAATATAGAGTCCTGCAGATGATCAAAAGCAGTGAGACAAATACGATCCCAGATCATATTACTGCAGACAAGATGGATCAGAGAACTCAAAACACAGACTGGGAACTATCCCATGAAAATGTTGTTTTAGAATGAAGGAATTTCACAGATAGATACGGTGAGGCAATTAGTGACGTGTGAACTTCATGTTTGGGAATTGCTTTATAAATAAGCACCCTTAAGTTTAGATCCTTATCAGAACCATGTGAATCTCTGCTAGCTGCAAAACTGAGCTGGAAAAATCTTATTTCTGGGGAGAATTTAGATACTTCCTGCCTCCAGTCGGACCAGCTTTTTGCATGGCATTTGGCACCCACAAAGTCTGACTGTAGGAAAAATTCACACTTGCAAGTGCACCTCCTGCAGTATGTTTATGTACATTAATGTGAAAGGTTTATGCACACAAATACCTGGGACTTCTAAACTGCATCTGTAGGATTAGCATATATACCTGTTTGTATGTACAAAGCCTGCCTTTATCTTAGGTTCTCTGATTGTGACTTGTGGTTAACCTGGAAGGAGGGAGGGAAATAGGAAGGAAGGACAGGGAGAGCCTGTGAAGTGTGGGAGAGCGCAATGATTTTCAAGGGTAGAAACTAGATGTTGGGAACAGGGAGTTGTCGGGATACAAGAGGAAGCAAAGGAGAGGAGGGTATGTGATATGGTGAATGAATGATTTTCTATCAGAAATCATCCTGTTCTGCCACTCACTCATGGAGAAATGAGGCTACTGAAAGCTCTTTAATCTTAGAGAAGCAGATGCGTGCTCCACAGTTCTTCAGATTGAAGGCTAGATAGAGAGCTTGGTTTGGGTCCAATTGAAATATCTACCTGGTAGTTAACTGCATACTGTCAAGTGAACATTCCAGGAAACAGTACAGAACTGATCTGTCAGGGTGCAAATGTCAGCCCTGTATTTAGCTGCACACTGTCAAGTGAACATCACATGAGCTGACTGGGATCTGACAGGGTGGGAGTTAAGTTTGGAAAAGTGGCCAGAATTTTACTAAAGGAGTCCATGGGTTTATAGCTGTGACACTGTCTGACATTGGTGGCTCTTCACTCTTTTAGATAGAGGTGTTGCTTCTGCTATAACATTGCTAGAATTATATATGTGCTATTTGGCTTTTTGCTGCATTCACATCATGTTCTCTGAATGGCTCCCCAAATGATGGTCCAGAATCCCATTTGTGAACTCAAAAGGTTTCTAATATAGACTAATGTTTACTCTGCAAAGGCCCAGGAACTGCAGAGCTGATGATCACCACACAGTTGGGTTGCTCCAAACAGAGGTGGGTCCAATCCAAACCCACAAACTCCACATCCAAATGTGACTCTCTGTAACGTGCCACACCGAGCCCAGACAGGACTCAAGCACTCCGAAAACAGATAAACTAAGCATGGCCAGTTTCGGCCTTAGACATTTCCCATGGAAGTAAATTCTAAAGAGGAGAAAACCCTAATGCTTATCACCATGAAACTCAGCCTAAAGACGAACAGCTCATGCACTGCAGTTGAATGCACTTGTCTTGGTGGCGCAGGGAGGGAGAATTTGTTTATTTGTAAATGTGGCCTTAATTCTATGGGTTGCCGGGATGAGTCACTGGGATGTATTTCCCAGCACCTGAACAGCAGTGATTCTTGCTCATATTTACGAGGTTAAACTAATTGGCAAATCTGGGGTCAAGAAGGATTTACCATCCCCTTCCTACATGTTAAGGACTGGAGGTGGAAGGTAAGGCTTCCCTTGAAGCATTGAAGTAGAGTTGTGTGCAGATTCTATCTGGTCATTTCACTGTGGTTTTGGTGTGTGTGGGAAGGTGCATTGATAGCCTTTGTTCCTTCGTGTCATTCTCAACGTTTCCCTGACTGCTGATGTACTTGCTGGCACGCTATCTTTGGCTCACATTACTTCCTTTCTGGTGGTGAGGTAGTGCTAGATAAATCTTTGCAAGCTTTTAAAGTACTGTTTTTAGAGAGGTATTAAACCAATGTCTTGTTTAAGTGCTTAACAGCTCATATGCTCTATTTGGTAGGGGTGTTTAACTTTCATTAATGGGTGTTGTGATTCTTTTCTCTATTGCACACACATCATTCTAAGGGCCATGTCTAGCTGGCTTTCTCATCCTGCATTATTTTTAGGGCTGAGCCCTGTTGTGTGTGGGCATCTTGACAAGATAGCCAACCAACCTCCAGGCTTTTATTATTTAATTAGCATTAATTTAGCACTGGCCACTCTGATGCCTAGGTGAGGTTTTAGAGGGCAGAGAAAGGGGAATGGCATTAAAGCAGTACTCACCTGCTGGAAGTGTAACATTAAGAGTGCTTAAATAAATGGCAAAGAGTCCTGTGGCACCTTATAGACTAACAGACGTATTGGAGCATAAGCTTTCGTGGGTGAATATCCACTTTGTCGGATGCAACGTGTATTTCATGTATTCACCCATGAAAGCCTATGCTCCAATATGTCTGTTAGTCTATAAGGTGCCACAGCACTGCTGCTTTTACAGATCCAGACTAACACAGCTACCCCTCTGATACTTAAATAAAATGGTCTGTACTGCTGGGCCAGTACATTGTAAGGGAGATTTCAGTTCTCTCTCCCATGGCAAATCCAGCATATCAGTAGCCGTAGGGATATAGTCACATACAGACAGAATATGGTGGACTTTTAAAAGCCGGTCTCCCTTTTAGCAGCTGCATAGAATCATCATAGAATCATAGAATATCAGGGTTGGAAGGGACCTCAGGAGGTCATCTAGTCCAACCCCCTGCTCAAAGCAGGACCAATTCCCAACTAAATCATCCCAGCCAGGGCTTTGTCAAGCCTGACCTTAAAAATATTTAAGGAAGGAGATTCCACCACCTCCCTAGGTAACGCATTCCAGTGTTTCACCACTCTCCTAGAGAAAAAGTTTTTCCTAATATCCAACCTAAACCTCCCCCACTGCGACTTGAGACCATGACTCCTTGTTCTGTCATCAGCTACCACTGAGAGCAGTCTAGATCCATCCTCTTTGGAACCCCCTTTCAGGTAGTTGAAAGCAGCTATCAGATCCCCCCCTCATTCTTCTCTTCCGCAGACTAAACAATCCCAGTTCCCTCAGCCTCTCCTCATAAGTCATGTGTTCCAGTCCCCTAATAATTTTTGTTGCCCTCCGCTGGACGTTTTCCAATTTTTCCACATCCTTCTTGTAGTGTGGGGCCCAAAACTGGACACAGTATTCCAGATGAGGCCTCACCAATGTCACATAGAGGGGAACGATCACGTCCCTCGATCTGCTGGCTATGCCCCTACGTATACATCCCAAAATGCCATTGGCCTTCTTGGCAACAGGGGCACACTGTTGACTCATATCCAGCTTCTTGTCCACTGTAACCCCTAGGTCCTTTTCTGCAGAACTGCTGCCGAGCCATTCGGTCCCTAGTCTGTAGCGGTGCATGGGATTCTTCCATCCTCAGTGCAGGACTCTGCACTTGTCCTTGTTGAACCTCATCAGATTTCTTTTGGCCCAAGCCTCTAATTTGTCTAGGTCCCTCTGTATCCTATCCCTACCCTCCAGGGTATCTACCTCTCCTCCCAGTTTAGTGTCATCTGCAAACTTGATGAGGGTGCAATCCACACCATCCTCCAGATCATTTATGAAGATATTGAACAAAATCGGCCCGAGGACCGACCCTTGGGGCACTGCACTTGATACCGGCTGCCAACTAGACATGGAGCCATCGTTCACTACCTGTTGAGCCCGACAATCTAGCCAACTGTCTATCCACCTTATAGTGCATTCATCCAGCCCATACTTCTTTAACTTGCTGGCAAGAATACTGTGGGAGACCGTGTCAAAAGCTTTGCTAAAGTCAAGGAACTACACGTCCACCGCTTTCCCCTCATCCACAGAGCTGGTTATCTCGTCATAGAAGGCAATTAGATTAGTCAGGCATGACTTGCCCTTGGTGAATCCATGCTGACTGTTCCTGATCACTTTCCTCTCCTCTAAATGCTTCAGAATTGATTCCTTGAGGACCTGCTCCATGATTTTTCCAGGGACTGAGGTGAGGCTGACTGGCCTGTAGTTCCCAGGATCCTCCTTCTTCCCTTTTTTAAAGATGGGCACTTCATTAGCCTTTTTCCAGTCGTCCGGGACTTCCCTGGATCGCCATGAGTTTTCAAAGATAATGGCCAATGGCTCTGCAATCACATCCGCCAGCTCCTTTAGCACTCTCGGATGCAGCGCATCTGGCCCCATGGACTTGTGCTCATGCAGCTTTTCTAAATAGTCCCGAACCACTTCTTTCTCCACAGAGGGCTGGTCACCTCCTCCCCATGCTGTGCTGCCCAGTGCAGTAGTCTGAGAGCTGACCTTGTTCGTGAAGACAGAGGCAAAAAAAGCATTGAGTACATTAGCTTTTTCCACATCCTCTGTCACTAGGTTGCCTCCCTCATTCTGTAAGGGGCCCACACTTTCCTTGACTTTCTTCTTGTTGCTAACATACCTGAAGAAACCCTTCTTGTTACTCTTAACATCTCTTGCTAGCTGCAACTCCAGGTGTGATTTGGACTTCCTGATTTCACTCCTGCATCCCCGAGCAATATTTTTATACTCTTCCCTGGTCATTTGTCCAGTCTGTCACTTCTTGTAAGCGTCTTTTTTGTGTTCAAGATCAGCAAGGATTTCTCTGTTAAGCCAAGCTGGTCGTCTGCCATATTTACTATTCTTTCTACACATAAGGATGGTTTGTCCCTGTAACCTCAATAAGGATTCTTTAAAATACAGCCAGCTCTCCTGGACTCTTTTCCCCCTCATGTTATTCTCCCAGGGGATCCTGCCCATCAGTTCCCTGAGGGAGTCAAAGTCTGCTTTTCTGAAGTCCAGGGTCCGTATTCTGCTGCTCTCCTTTCTTCCCGGTGTCGGGATCCTGAACTCGACCATCTCATGGTCACTGCCTCCCAGGTTCCCATCCACTTTTGCTTCCCCTACTAATTCTTCCCGGTTTGTGAGCAGCAGGTCAAGAAGAGCTCTGGCCGTAGTTGGTTCCTCCAGCACTTGCACCAGGAAATTGTCACCTACCCTTTCCAAAAACTTCTTGGATTGTCTGTGCACTGCTGTATTGCTCTCCCAGCAGATATCAGGTTGATTGAAGTCTCCCATGAGAACCAGGGCCTGCAATCTAGTAACTTCCGTGAGTTGCCGGAAGAAAGCCTCGTCCACCTCATCACCCTGGTCCATTGGTCTACAGCAGATTCCCACCACGACATCACCCTTGTTGCTCACACTTGTAAACTTAATCCAGAAACACTCAGGTTTTTCTGCTGTTTCATACCGGAGCTCTGAGCAGTCATACTGCTCCCTTACATACAGAGCAACTCCCCCACCTTTTCTGCCCTGCCTGTCCTTCCTGAACAGTTTATATCCATCCATGACAGTACTCCAGTCATGTGAGTTATCCCACCAAGTCTCTGTTATTCCAATCACATCATAATTCCTTGACTGTGCCAGGACTTCCAGTTCTCCCTGCTTGTTTCCCAGGCTTCTTGCATTTGTGTATAGGCACTTGAGATAACTCGCTGATCGTCCCTCTTTCTCAGTATGAGGCAGGACCCGTGCCCGCTCGCGCGCTCCTGCTCGTGCTTCCTCCCAGTATCCCACTTCCCCACTTACCTCAGAGCTTTGGTCTCCTTCCCCCGGTGAACCTAGTTTAAAGCCCTCCTCACTAGGTTAGCCAGCCTGCTTGCAAAGATGCTCTTCCCTGTCTTATCATAGTGCAGATACAAATAATTGCAGATGCAATTAATGCCACTTAATCATCTCAGTACCTGATTTGTAGGCTCAGTTGGATACTTGAAGGTTCACATATAGGTAACTGTGCCCTCGCTTATTTTCACCAGTAATTTTGCAAGCACAAGAAATGGAGATTGGATTGACACTGGTCTTAGAATCAGACCCAAGATGCATAAGTCAGTGCAGTCCATCCCATCACTTCTGCTGTGCACCTACATTGGTTGGGAGGAGAGATCCAGTTTCTGCTTCATAAAGTGGGAAATGTGTTGCCCCGTCTCACTGGCTCCTGCGTGTCTGCAGCCATCTGTATGCAGTTAACCGGGGGCTTGTCTTCATGTACAGCGCTACAGTGGCGCAGCTGCACTGGTGCAGCTTAGCAGGGGCTTGGCCTCGCTAATAATGTCACAAATATGCATTTGCGTGTCTCATGTACTTCAGGGTGTCCTAGCACCTGTTGCCACTGGGGACTCCTGCTGGGCCTGGAAATGTTGCAAGCCCTGGTGGCTGCAGTACAGCAGGCTGCCACGAGGGTGATCCTCAGCAGACAGGGCCAGATCCAAAGCCCACTGAAGTCAACGAAGGAGTTGGCATTGATTTCAGTGGGCTTTGTCTCAGAGGGAGAAATGCAAGCTGCTTTGGGGGGCTCTTTTTGTTTATCCCCTCAGTTGCAAAGTATAGTGTTGTCTGCACATGCTCCCTGCTGTCTGCTACCGCTTTTCAAGCCCCAGAAAGAAATAGGGGGTGTATGTGAGCTCAGGGAGATGAGCCTGGGATGGGTTTTCTGAAGCTGATGGACTGCAGGAGGGAAGGGAAGGGAAGAGAAGGTTTCTTAGCCCGTGTGTGATGAGTGGGTAAAAGTTCTGAGCTAAGGGAGGTGGTTCTGAGGCATGGAAAGGTCACATGGGAAAGGGGTGGGTTCTCAGCCTGGGGGATAGGACAGCATGGAGGTGGGGGGGTGTTGAAGAGAGCTGAGGGGGGTTGTGAGGCTCTGAGCTGGGAGTGAGACTAGAGTATTGGAGCAAGGGGGACTGGAGTCACTTGGGGGTTGAGAGTGGTGCAGACGGCAAAGTATGAGCTAGCTTGGACTGCGGGGACTGGGGGGGGGGAAGGAGAGTGAGGACTAGGAGAGAAGAGTGAAGGGGTTCCAGAGAGATAAATGCTGCTTTCTTGCACCCTGCCCTTTACTATCAAGTGTCCCAGTTTTTCCCCCTGAAAGGGGAAGCGGGGAAAAGATGCTTCTCTTTCTTCCCCCTCCCACCAAAGCAAAGCACTACGCTGTGACACCCCGGCCCAGTGTCTCCAGTTCTCATTTGGAGATATGATGCACGAGCAGGAAGGGGGCGAGGGTGCAGATACCTACCTGCACCCCCACCAGCTGCCCTGCCACAGTGTTCTCACCTCCCCGTTCATACTCACGGGAAAGGGAAACTACAAGATAGAAAGGACTTTAACTTCTACCCTACCCTACCCTACCCATTGATGGCTTCTTCCCAGGCAGCATCTTGCTGCCCCAGTGATTTATACTGGATAGGATGATGAGAGTAGATTGTTTCTGTCGGGAGTCCTCTACCTTGAGTAAGGTAGAGCTAGGTGCCCTCTTATATAGAGTGCAGAGTATGTGGAGAGACTGTCTTAGTTATTTGTCTCACCGACGCCTTGCCAGTGGAGCCCCTTGACTTGGGACTTTTGGCACTACTGGAGTACAAATAAGTCATAAAAATAACAATAATTTTAGTACAGAGATGTAGCAATATCTTGTGTGTGGCTGCAAACACGCAGATGGAAAGGTCATGACATTGGCTAACCACAAGCTTTTAGCATGAGGAATAGAATTCATACCTGCAGCTCAATATACGCTGGCATAGCTAGGTGATGGTTCTCAAAGCCAGTCCGCCGCTTGTTCAGGGAAAGCCCTTGGTGGGCCGGACCAGTTTGTTTACCTGCCGCATCCGCAGGTTCGGCCAATTGCGGCTCCCACTGGCCACGGTTCGCCGCTCCAGGCCAATGGGGGCTGCGGGAAGTGGTGCGGGCCAAGGGACATGCTGGCCGCCCTTCCCGCGGCCCCCACTGGCCTGGGGTGGTGAACCGCGGCCAGTGGGAGCCACGATTGGCTGAGCCTGCGGACGCGGCAGGTAAACAAACCGGTGCTTTCCCTGAACAAGCGGCGGAACGGCTTTGAGAACCGCTGAGTTAGAGGATTGTAAGGTATAGCTCTTAGTCAGCAGTTTATTCATGTAGGGTCACTGGAGTATCAGACAATGGCTTGTGATTTCTGTCTTGCCATTGAGTACTGAGCTAAGACACTAGTTGGTTAAACACAGTTTTTAGTCAAGGTTGGGCCCCTCACACTGGTAGTTATTGTAGGGTCACTGGTGAGTGCTGGTTCAATGAAATGACAACAGCTCTTTGAAAGGACCTGCTTGCATCATTAATCCATCATATTACTTAATTGTGAGTTAGAATCCAAGATGACATATTATCTGTTATTTCTGCCATTGCAAATCTCTAATGGAAGGTAATTAATAATCCAGATAGCTGATCATACATTTGTTTTATCATGCACTCTAACTGTTCTGAGGCGATCGGTCCTTAGCATGCATTCAGGTAAAATGCCCTTTCTATAGAGCATATGCTTTAGGTGAAATACATAATAATTACAGGTCAGCAAATGTTGGAACTATGCCATTTGGTTATTTTATGCATAATTTGGGAGTAGTTTCAAGTGAATAAGTCACATTTAAATAGGTTTTATATGACTCACATGTAATATTAACCAGCACAACGAAACGATCAGCTTTGCTTGACTCAAATTTACGATCTTTAGCTGAAATTTGTATTAGCATCAGTTTTTGTGAATTTCTTGCTTTTTTAAATTTGTAAAGGACAGGGCCTCTGCAAGTTATATAATTATGCAAGTACTGATCATGACTCTGTAATAGGGGTTGCATTTTGAACTAGGCTTAACATAAGGCATACATAGCTATATTTCTGTATGTGTAGGTGGCCTTTCATTGTGAAATTTCCCTAATGTTAGATTTTATGCATCTTGAATTTTCTCTGTAGTTTTCCTTTGGATTCTTTTCGTAAATTTTTAATAGGAAGTGTTTGAAATTGGTCTGTAGCTGAAATTTACTGGGGCAACGTGTACCTTTAAAATAATGGTGTGGTGCTCATTGACTTATTACTTTAGGGCAAGTGCTTTGCTCATTGTTTTCCTAGTGGGGGGTTGTTTATGAAAGCACTCCATGCTGGTTTATTATTATAGGGTTGCTGATGAGTACCCAGGCTGCTGCTGCTATTTTTTCATAGGACAAAATAGTGCTGGGTATAGCAGTCCAGGCTGATGATCCAGGCTTATTCCTGATCCTGGTAATTGGCCCAAATTCCCTATGATGACAGAGGATGGGAGCCTGGAGAGACGACCTAAGAGCACACTGAGTGGGAGTGATGGCAGGCAGTCCAGAAAATTGTGTCCAGATCTCCTTGTCTGAGTGAAAGGCACCCAAGCCCAGGGCCTGGTGGCTGCCGTGAACTGGGGCTAGGGAAGAATGGAAATCTCAGATGAAGCTGGAAAAAGGAGGGCACTAAAGTGTTTGCAGTTTCTTTTAAAATCCGCATTAAAAATTTCCATAGCCTTTGTAACCAAATGATTTGGGTCCAGTGCTGCTATAGCTGGAGTCAATGGGCTGTAACCCCAGGTGGTGCCGGCAGCAACAAGGGCCAGGTTCAAGATGTAGGAGTTCCTCTTAACAATACAAAATGGAACCAACTTGAGCCCACACCCACTCTCCAGCGCTGAGTCTGTTTATAATAAAAGAAAACTTGTATTCAAAGGGAACGGGAACTCAGCATTAATTTGGGAAAACACTGCAACAGTGACGCAAAAGCATGCAAACCATAAGTAAACCCAGTGTCCTTTGGCTCAGTGTCCCATCTTGTGGTGTGCAAGTCCCTTTAACATGGCGCTCCTTGTCCCGCCGCTGCATCCCGCTCCCAGTTGGCTGTGCATGGTCAGCAAAGACCCAGAGTTTAGAGGTGCATCCGTGTGGCTTCACCTCTCACCCCTGAAAGGCGCTGGGGGGGGGCTTCAAGCAATGCCTCCAGTGCTGCTGCTGTGCGCAGCTGGTCACCGCCTCTGCAGCTGGCTTGCTGCTGTCTCTGCGGCCGTCTCCGCCAGAGCCTCTGGACTCCGCTGCTGCTGGCCGCCGGCTGCCGCTGTTCTCTCTGCCCCCTCCGTCGCTGTTACGCTCTCGCTGCTGCGGCTTGCCGCTCCCTGTCTGCCACCTCTCTGTTGCCGCCTTCCAATGTTCCACCACTCAGCCCAGTTCTTCGTGGCCCCACTGGGGAGTGGGGAATCTCTCTGCTAGGGGGCAGCCTCCGAGTTGTCTCACTGCAACGCGGACTCCGCACCAGGACTGAGGCTTAGCCCCGAGACCTGCCCCTCCGTGATTTCAGCTCTAGTAATCACTGAACAGAAACAAGGGCTCTCAGAGTTTGAGCAGCTCCATCTTTAAGTTTAAACGCTGGAGGAGAGTGTCAAATGGTGTCTGGGACTCTTTAAACAGAGTCCACATCACCTGCTAGGAACACCTGTCCCCACCCACTCTGGTTTTTCACTGGCATTTGGCGTCCATACGCCTTGCTTAACAAGTGAGGTTCCCTTGAGGGTGAGCCCTTTAATCAGGGCATGCTAAGCACAGTTCTGCTGCCCTTTACTCATACCCACAGGATAACATTTCACGACCCCCTGCATTCAATAATAAAGTGAGTTTTAACTCAAAAGAGCTAACGTGGTTCACTTTGGCAAAGCGACTGTGTGTAACCCTCCCCAGCCCGAACGCGGCACAGCTACTTCTCAGCAGTAACCTCCAGGCAAGAAGGTACAGAAGGAAATGAGGGTTCATACAAAAGCAATTGAATTCCCAAAGCTATAGTCTACATTCAGTTTATGTATAAGCTTCTCTATGTCCCCCTTCACCATAGCACCTGAACACCTCAAAAACATTCGTAAGACACCCGCCTAGTAGGAAGGATTGTTTGACAGCTGGAGAACCAGAAGCTCAGAGAGATTGTGATTAACCCAAGAACACATGGGAAATATGTGGCAGAGCTTTGAATCCAACTCAGATCTCCCGAGTTCCAAGCCAGACCATAGAATGATCCTTTCTCTCAAAGAACAACTCTTATCAGAATTGCTAACCACTCTGTACAGGCATCAAGGTTAGACAGCAAGGGAAGGCTGGTTTTATGCAGTGCCAAGTGAACATAGGAGTTCTGGAAAGTTTGGATCAATGCAGATAAACACTTAAAAAGTAGAATGCTTCCCCAAAAGGTCTAAACCTTTAGGGTTAGCAAAACGAGGCTGAAGTTCTTGTGAGAAAAGACTGATAGAGTTTCCTGATACTTCTGAATTCTGGTTCCAATCAAACCTAGAACAAAACAAAACCAAACCCAGTAAAATGTTAATCAAATGTTCCCAAAGTGCAAAAATGTCCAGAGATTAAGATCAGAAACAAAAATGTTGAAATACCATGAGAGATGGCCTCTCCTTTTGAATCAGAGGCACAAAATGTAGAGTATGTGCTGTAGAGGCTATGTGCTGGTAACTGTGAGTTATGTTTGTTTTCTGTGTCTTGCACCTTTAAATGAAAGGAAATTCGCTGCCTGCTGTGTTCTTAAGCAGTTCAGGCTGGATCATACTAAAGTGAAGGACATATTCTGCTTTCTCTCGTCTGGAGACTGTACCTTCATTCTTTCTTTCTTTGTTGTTTTTCCTCAATCCAAAATAGAACTCAGCTAGACTAAAAATTACACGTTTAACCTTTTTTGTATAGGAAACCAAATAGAAAATAGCAGACAGCTGATGCAAAAACCTGTCATCACAGGGGTCCTCATATTGTGAACTCCAAGCATTCAAACACCGTGACTTAGGCCTCCAAAATCACAAGATTGACTTAAACATCATGAGAGTTTTAAAAATAATAAATGTTGGATTCCTATTTGCCTTTTGGATTCTGAGCCTTTGGGGTTCATGCTTTCACACTCTTGTCTACAAGCACAAGGACCAAAAACTTACCTTTTTTGTTTTTGAATGACAGCTGAGATTCTCACATGATGACCTGCCTCCAGGAGCTGGTACTTTAAGAAAGGTTTCAGAGTAACAGCTGTGTTAGTCTGTATTCGCAAAAAGAAAAGGAGGACTTGTGGCACCTTAGAGACTAACCAATTTATTTGAGCATGAGCTTTCGTGAGCTACAGCTCACTTCATCGGATGCATACTGTGGAAACTGCAGAAGACATTATATACACAGAGACCATGAAACAATACCTCCTCCCACCCCACTCTCCTGCTGGTAATAGCTTATCTAAAGTGATCACTCTCCAGGAAGGTGAGTTTGTGTGTGTGGTTTTTGGAGGGGGGGGTGAGAAAACCTGGATTTGTGCTGGAAATGGCCCACCTTGATTATCATACACATTGTAAAGAGAGTGGTCACTTTGGATGGGCTATTACCAGCAGGAGAGTGAGTTTGTGTGTGGGGGGGGGGGGGGGGGGGAGGGTGAGAAAACCTGGATTTGTGCTGGAAATGGCCCAACTTGATTATCATACACATTTTAAGGAGAGTGATCACTTTAGATAAGCTATTACCAGCAGGAGAGTGGGGTGGGAGGAGGTATTGTTTCATGGTCTCTGTGTATATAATGTCTTCTGCAGTTTCCACAGTATGCATCCGATGAAGTGAGCTGTAGCTCACGAAAGCTCATGCTCAGATAAATTGGTTAGTCTCTAAGGTGCCACAAGTCCTCCTTTTCTTTTTACTTTAAGAAAAACATCCAATATTGCAAGACTTGCAATAGCACCATGAGATTGACAACAGTGCGGTCCCAATCTGGTATGGAGACTTTGCCAGTCTGAATTTGTTGACCTGCAAGAAGCACTTTAATGATGGGAAGAGGATAATATGAGGAGAGACTTAGAACTTTAGCTGGCATGAGCTGAGGGTTTAATATGAACATTTGCTCTGTTTGATTTTGAAGGTTCATAGATTCATAGATTCATAGATATTTAGGCCAGAAGGGACCATTATGATCATCTAGTCTGACCTCCTGCACAATGCAGGCCACAGAATTTCACCCACCACTCCTAAAAAAGACCTCACACCTATATCTGTGCTATTGAAGTCCTCAAATTGTAGTTTGAAGACCTCAAGGAGCAGAGAATCCTCCAGCAAGTGACCCGTGCCCCATGCTACAGAGGAAGGCGAAAAACCTCCAGGGCCTTCCAATCTGCCCTGGAGGAAAATTCCTTCCCGACCCCAAATATGGCGATCAGCTAAACCCTGAGCATATGGGCAAGATTCATCAGCCAGATACTACAGAAAATTCTTTCCCGGGTAACTTGGATCTTACCCCATCTAAAAACCCATCACAGGCCATTGGGCCTATTTACCATGAATATTTAATTACCAAAACCATGTTATCCCATCATACCATCTCCTCCATAAACTTATCGAGTTTAATCTTAAAGCAAGATAGATCTTTTGCCCCCACTACTTCCCTCGGAAGGCTATTCCAAAACTTCAC
Source organism: Caretta caretta (assembly GCF_965140235.1). Taxonomy (NCBI): domain Eukaryota; kingdom Metazoa; phylum Chordata; order Testudines; family Cheloniidae; genus Caretta; species Caretta caretta. The sequence goes on from NC_134214.1 coordinate 81,345,092, forward strand.
TCCTCTGATGGTTAGAAACCTTCGTCTAATTTCTAATCTAAATTTCCTAGTGGCCAGTTTATATCCATTTGTTCTTGTGTCCACATTGGTACTGAGTTTAAATAATTCCTCTCCCTCTCTGGTATTTATCCCTCTGATATATTTATAGAGAGCAATCATATCTCCCCTCAACCTTCTTTTAGTTAGGCTAAACAAGCCAAGCTCCCTGAGTCTCCTTTCATAAGACAAGTTTTCCATTCCTCGGATCATCCCAGTAGCCCTTCTCTGTACCTGTTCCAGTTTGAATTCATCCTTCTTAAACATGGGAGACCAGAACTGCACACAGTATTCCAGGTGAGGTCTCACCAGTGCCTTATATAATGGTACTAAAACCTCCTTATCCCTACTGGAAATACCTCTCCTGATGCATCCCAAGATGACATTAGCTTTTTTCACAGCTATATCACATTGGCAGCTCATAGTCATCCTATGATCAACCAATACTCCAAGGTCCTTTTCCTCCTCCGTTACTTCTAGTTGATGCGTCCCTAGCTTATAACTAAAATTCTTGTTATTAATCCCTAAATGCATGACCTTACACTTCTCACTATTAAATTTCATCCTATTCCTATTACTCCAGTTTACAAGGTCATCCAGATCCTCCTGTAGGGTATCCCTGTCCTTCTCTAAATTAGCAATACCTCCCAGCTTTGTATCATCTGCAAACTTTATTAGCACACTCCCACTTTTTGTGCCCAGGTCAGTAATAAAAAGATTAAATAAGATTGGTCCCAAAACTGATCCTTGAGGAACTCCACTGGTAACCTCCCTCCAACTTGACAGTTCACCTTTCAGTAGGACCCGTTGTAGTCTCCCCTTTAACCAATTCCCTATCCACCTTTCAATTTTCCTATTGATGCCCATCTTATCCAATTTAACTAATAATTCCCCATGTGGCACAGTATCAAACGCCTTACTAAAATCTAAGTAAATTAGATCCACTGCGTTTCCTTTATCTAAAAAATCTGTTACTCTCTCAAAGAAGGAGATCAGGTTGGTTTGGGTTTGAATAATGATGATCCCATCACTAGGATTTCTCTCCCAACAGAGCACCAGTGCAATTCTTTGTTCTAGAATTTTAGCCCTGTTTCTATTCCAAGCATGAACCCATGGTCTTTAAAGCGTACTCTCCCTCCCCCCCCCCCCCCGCCCCAGCTGCCCCCCAGGAAAATCAGTGTGATCAATGTAGCTAAAACAGCCCCCAGAGAACACTTTGAAAGCCTACCCCCACCATGTCAAGTTACTCAGAAGCAGGACACGGTGGTTTATTTTTCAGTGTAACACATTTCTCTGCTTGTGTATGTGCAAGATTGCTCCCTCCAGTCTCTATAAAGAGCTCTTACACAGGGGGATGCACTGTTCACATTGCTGGAGGAATAGCCCCACTGGGAAGAACCATGCTATGCGACTGGCTATCAGTTGTCCCTGCAGACTCTGTTCAGGGGCAGTTTTCTTATCTCATTTTCAGGTGCTGGGAAGGAGGCTCTGTATAGCTGAGTTTTGCATCTTCTGCTTGAGCTCCAATCCAGTGCGTCAGGCACCCAGGCAGAGGGAACAAAGGGCGTCATCAACCCAATGTTCCAGTTCTGGCCATTTGGCAGAAATCCTGCAAAATGCCCTTGGCCAAGGAAATTTCTCTCTGCCAGGAACCCTACACAGCCTGAAAAGTGGGTGGTGCTGGGTGGGAAACAGAGCATGGCCAAGTTTACCAGGAGATGGAATGATTCAAGCCCATCTTTTCAGCAGCCTCCACTGTGGCAGAGATCTCCTATGGAAATAAAAGCTGTCCCACCCAGCAGAAAACCCGGAGGGGGCAAACAGAGCTACTGCTGCTTGCCCTGCCTCAGAGTGAATCCCCCCCTACGGTATGAGGAGGGAGCGGAGGTTAGCAATAGGGGATCAGGGGTGTCTAGCCCCTCTCTACACTAGCATTTGGCTCCTTTTTGCTAATTACTGCCCAGTTATGTCTTGGACTTACACTGCTTCTTAACATGGGGCTTGCTGATGGCTTCTGCCAGGTAAATGCCACATTTGCCCTTTGCAATAATCATTGTGTTTGGCCCTGGCATTGCTGCTGCCGGACTCATTATTGTGATGGAAGGGGGCAACGATTCTGCATCCATACTCCCCTGGTCCACCTTGCATGTACTAGAACATAAAGAACAGGAACTGACAGGTGTATTCACTGTGTTTCTTTTCTGCTCCATCACACAAGACATTAAACTGACTCTTGGGTCTATTGACATGGGGACAGGTACAAAGCATTAGTAGTCAGTGTATGGTTTCCTTATATAACAAAAGAACAAAGGTGTTGTTTTGAGGGAAGGAGGGACTGCTTCTGTTTTCACTTCACTTTCTAGTCTGCCAAGATCCCCAGGTGCCTCAGACATCCTGAAGTGCAGTAATAACTACGGCATCACAAGGCAATGCTAGGGAAATCTGCAGTATTATGGCAGGGACATCGGTGAGAGGATGTGGTTGGTAGGATGATTAGAATAGTCAAGACACCTGGATTCTATTCCTGGATTGGCCAGGATCACTAGGCATGTGGTCTTTGCTTCGGTTTCCTCATATGTAAAGTGGTTATAATAACACTGAGCTAGATTGTGTCTTTAGGCACAGTCCTGAGCAAGAGGTGGTGTGCAGGGTGCGTCCTCTGCACCGAGGAACAGTGTCCTGACCCAGTGCTGTCAGGGACTAGAGGGGTGCATTGTAATTTACTCAATGTCTGGGTAGCCCACACAGGGGTAAAAGAGGTGTTCTTACTCCTCTGTATGTCTCTATGCAGGCAGGCACAGACAATATAACAGCCAGTCGAGCTTGCATCATCATAATAATTCCTAGCTGTTATAATACCTAGCTTTTGATCTCAAAGCACTTTACACAAGAGGTGAGTGTCATTATCCCCTTTTTACTATGGGGAAACAGAAGCACAGAGATGAAGTGACTTGCCCAAGGTCACCCATTAGGCCTTTTCCTGTGAGTCATGGTCCAGTGCCTTATCTGTTAGACCATACTGCCTCTCTCATAGCGAGACGGGTAATTTTATTCATGTTTGTAAAGTGCTTTATGATTCGCGGATACAGCTCACTGTGGGCTCAATCCTGCTCTCACTGAAATCAGTGGGAGTGTTTCCATTGATTTCAGTGGGCACAGGATCAAGTTGTGTATAACTGGAAACTATTACTAGCATTTGTTAAAAAGGTGGGCCTGTCAATATTGCTTTAGTATCACAATTTATGTATGTGTGTAAAAAACCCTTATAATGCACAGAATTCTTTAATTGTTTTAAAATAGTAGCTAAAACTTGGATTATGTATGTATTTATTTATTTTATTGTAAACATTCCTTTCCAGCAATCTGAAGTACCCAACATTTGTCTGTCTCTCCAGGCATTTGGGCCACTATCATCACTTTGGTATCCTAGTGCCTAAGAATTAGAAATTCAAAGTAACTTAAACCAAAAATGAAAATGACCAGTCAGTTGTCACAGCCCAGATTAAGTGGAAAAAGTAACTGTACTGCATAAATGGGGAAAAGTGAGGCTTTCTATTGCATATGTCAGTTCTCTTATCTGCCATGTGGATCTCTGTGTTGTGGTTCACTTGGCCCCAGCATGATTCTCTTGTGTTCCTGTGATCTCTTATCCCTGAGGAAGATCTCAACTGCCTACTCTGTGGTTGAGACGTCTGGCAAGTATAGCAGGAAGGATAATTTTTCCCTTATTGTTGAGAAGAACATTTTTATTCTTTTGTGTTTACTATATCATTAGAAGTGCTCACAAAGAGGTGGGTATTCTCCAAAATCTCCAGTTCCTTGACCTTTAAAGCTCACTGTGGGAAGACAAAACACTGGAGCTGTGATAAAAGAGATGTTGCTGAGCACAATGTAATCATCAGTTAGAAAAACAGAAAAAAATCCAGAATAAAAAGGTTGTGCCATTTTTTTCCTTTGGCAATTTAAAGGGACAGTCAATTTAAAAATCATATATTGGAAACAAAATTCCTTATCCATAAATATTTAGCTTATTAAATCTGAAAGAATAATAAAAAAATAAATTTTATCTTCACTCTTTATGCTTTTTTTTAACTTTGTGCCTTTCTCTCAGCTTGGACAATGAGTATTCATAAAGTCAGTTTCATATTTGTTTATAGGTAGATTTACTTACAGGTTCTCAGGAATGCAATTTTTTTTTGAGGCACTGGAAAGGAAAATGTGTTTATTTGAAAACAACTTTCTGTTAGAATGTTTTTATCATGAGAACGTTTCTGTTGAGTTTGGGATTTACAGAATGTTTGTACATTCACTAAATGCTGGGTATTATTTGAGTTGATAAGTAAAGTGGGACAATTTTTTTTCTATTTCTTCTTTTGTCAAAAAATGCACTTTGGAGGGCCTTTGGTAAATAGTTTGGGTTTGGAAATTTATTTATTTTTTTTAAAGAGTCAAAATGTTTCACTTTGACCATTTTAAAACATTTTATGTCACCTTTTCAAAATTTAAAATTTGGCCAATTTAAAAAGAAAAACATAAAAAGATGAAAAACACCAGAAACAGCCAAATTTGGGGGGGAGGGAGGGAAGAAAAGTGTTTTGAGTCAATTCAAAATGTTTTGGTTGATTCTTTTAGTTCGTCAATTTGATGAAAAAATGTTTTTCAATTCAAATAGATCCAGGTTTGGTTTGTTTTATTTTATTTTATTGGTTGTCCTATTGTATGAAATATATGGACCAAAGGAGTGAGTGTCCAACATTAATTAGTGTGACACAAGGTCCAGGCTTTGGTATATAGAGACCTCAGCCTGCTTAGTGCCATGGCAAACACGCTATTAAATATCCTTTTATCCTGTTAAAGATACAGACAAGGGAAAACAGTTAAAGCATTTGAGATGTTAAAGTATTAAGTAAGGCTTTAATTTTAACAACATCCCCTGTTCCCTATACTTGAGAGAGTTTTAGAAGGAATGAAAAACCTTGTTGGACAGTCTCTTAGATGGTATCAAAGATGGTAATAACTGGCCTATTGGGGGAAAGAGAAGAAGCTAGCTGAGATGGATTGGAGCTGTTGATTTTGCTGCTGTTATTAAAGACCAATCCTGTTTCATCTCAGGTGGTGTTTGGGGTCAGATGGAGTGGGTAGGTGTGCAGTGTCATCACATTTCTCTCTCTTTAGATTGGTCTGGTTAGGACGTCCCTGAGGATTAGGGAAATGAAGGATCGGGGTCTCAGGAAATGGGAGTTAAGGGGTGGCCACCATGACGGTGAACCTTGCTGTAGTAGCCTCCATCTTTCTTTCTTTTCATATGGTTTTCTATATTCTCCCTCCAAATCTCTTTCTTTAAGGACCCACAATGGGCTGGAATAGCCCACTGCATCATTATTTTGTCCACCAATTATGCCTAATATCTAACACACCAATTTTGGTTCGTTAATTTCCGATTCCACACCTTTTGTTTTTGTTTTTCTTTAACCTAGCATGATTTCAACATGGTCCTTGAATTATATCAACATGGCCTTTTTTATTTGGCATAATTTAGTTTCTCGATCTGGTTCTTTTGCACCTGTTCATAACATTCATTATGGAAATCAACTTGACTTAGTTTTTATTGACATTTGTTCTACGTTATTGTAACATTTTATGAACTTTTATAGACTTTTTACAATTAATTGCACAACTAAGGTAAATTTGTAGATCTCTAAACCAAAAAAATTCATTATTCACTCAGCTCTAGTTAATAGTGCCTTTTACCCAGTTTCTAGTTTACGGCAAATGTAACAAATGGAGGGTTTTTATTAACAACTAGATTCGTATACTTGCAAATGCTCTGAGGTTTTCCTCAGACATAAGAATGAGCTAGCAGCCAGATATACTTTTTATTTTGGGAGATCACTGCATACTATGTTGACTTGGCGATGAAAGGGAAGTTTACTGTTTTGAGAACATAGCAACCCTTATTTGTTGTTTTTTTTTGCAAGCAATACAACTTTAGAATGTTCACTGGCCAATCCAAACCCTTTGAGAATGTTCACCAGCCAATCCAAACTCACCCTCATTCCACAAACACTTTTCAGAAATTCTGTTCATCCCAGGAATTGGGTATGGACCATCGTGCAATTCCCACAACAGAATCTCTTGATGTTAAGGTAGGGCACTCTGGCTGAGGAAGGTTTCTTATGAGAAACATAAAGATCAGCGGAAACTGCAATTGGAATGAAAATCAGTATTCATTCAGACCTCATATACTATAATGTTTACGTAAACCACAATGTCCCATCAAGGTTTAGACTTAATTGAAGTTCAGATACATTCCGATTTCTGAACCAGACATACTTTGCCCTTTTCAAATCAGTCTTCTGTGGTGAAAGCAAACAGCTTATTCCTCCTTCAAAAGATTTATTCCTTTCACAGCAGATCCCAAATGGTGTTATATGAGACACAGGAGATTTAATGGTATATGCCTGACACAGGTATCTGTTTAAAGTGGGTTGATTCTATGTATGGGTTTGTTTTGGTTCAATGACCTTTACAGTGTTAATTAGACCCCATCTTCTTCATTTAATTAAATTATTATTATTTTATGTTTGGGATCAAAATTGACTTGACATAAAGTTATCTATTTATTAAGGGAATTCAGCCCTGTACTGCAGCCACTTTGAGCCAGCTATGCTGGTGCAAAAAAATGGCTTCAAAGGGGCTTTAAGATCCTGCAGGGAATACCCTGGTGCAGGAGGCCTTCCTGCGAGATGCAGGGCTGGCCACAGTGACTCAAGCTGGAGCCACTGACATAGTGGATGTTCCAGAGGCAGGAGGAAGTGTGGCTGGGGAGCATTCCTAGCTATTTACCCTACAACCACATAAAGCCCATATTGGCTATGGCATTCTCAGTGCAATGTAGGGCAGCCCTAATCCTTGCCCTAACCAGCTGAACTGTTCCCCTTCCGCTGGCAGCCTCAGGATAGGGAAGGCATATGCTGTTCCCTTCGGTCCCTATGCTGGGCTCTGCACTGGTGCAGGGATGAATTTAGATCTATCCATTGTAACTGGAACCTTTGCAGTTAATAATCAGCACCCTGAATATCATTTGCATCTGGAGTGGCATCCCATTCAGAGCATGGGGCACAGGTAGAAAATGCTCCCCTCTAGCTTTCTCTTCTCAGAAGGAGAGTAACAGCTTTCTGCTCTACCTGCAGATTAAAAGTGACCTTCTAGATCAGATCCATGCAGTGTGCACTGCAAGAGTCTAGCCTAGAGGGAAGGCAGGCATGGATGACGAAGGTGGGGCCCACATCCAAGAGGACAAGCTGTGTTGAAAGCTAAAAGTTGCTACCCTATTTTTCTTCTCCAATATTCCTCTCTATAATTTCCCATTGTTACCATGCCTATTTTTATTAATTGGGCTCCTGATACTTTTACTAATAAATGTATTGCCATTCCCTCTTCTTCCTCACAGCTATGGGTGAACCAAGAAGACGGAGTAGAGGAAGGAACCAGCGAAGTACAGAATGGCCATTTGGATCCAAGCGCCGACTGCCTCTGTCTCAGCAGAACCCTTCAGAACCGAGACCAGATGAGAGCCAATGTAATCAATGAAATCATGAGCACAGAGCGCCACTATATCAAACACCTCAAGGACATTTGTGAGGTACGTGGGGGCTGTGGGGAGTCTTCAGTTGCTAGAACAAAGAAGAATAGTGTGTGACCAGGATCCAGATATCTAGACTGTAAGCAGGTGGTGGGGAAAGAGAGAGAATCTCCAGGCTTCATCAAGAGACTTGAGTCTTGTTTTTAAGTGCAAGGAAAGGTCATTAAGGGACAGGATTGGCCAAGCCACCGTGTGAAGCATCACATCAGCCTTTAGAGCAATACGCTCCTTCCAGTCATCAACAAAAAGAAAATGAGGGCCAGCCACACTGTTCTATTCTTTCACCCAGGTTTGGGGCCTGACCACAAAATGCTTATTCCTAACCATCACCAATGATTCAAAGACCTGGAAAAATCACGGGAAATTCCTACATTAAACGATTGTTTTAGGTTATTGTACAGTTCATTGTTGTTGTCATTTTTTATGATTGAATTTATTTTATTTGGTACCCATAAAAGAAGAGATTTTACGAACTGTGGCTGGGAACTGCCATAGACAAGGGCTTTGAAATTCGCCCACCCTCCCACAAACATCTTTGCCAGTCTGCCACATTCCTGTGCCTTCAGCACGACCCTGCTGTTTCAGTCACGGGCTCCCCACACATTTCTGCCAATGCAACACAATCCCCGACTGCTATCCCAGTCCTAGGCTCCCCACAAAGCTCTGCCACTGCTCCCTAATCCTGACTCAAAGCTCCCACTGCTACTCCAGTGCTGCATGCTCAGACCGCTCTGTATAAGCACACTCTAGGCCAGCCTCACCCTCTTGTGCCTTTTGTGAATTTACTTTCATCCTGACTTGGATCATCGCTTTCTGTTCTTGTCCTTAGCCTCTCTCCCCACTCCCACGCCAGGCGGATAGGTATCTGTACCAAGTCATCATGTGTTTGTAGTTGTGTACAAAACTAGAGTGAGGGCTCCAAAGTCTTTTCACCTGCTGACGTAAGCCTGGTTGAACCTGGCTTTCCACAATCAAAAATTCAGTCCTGCACTAATCCACTATTCCATCTAGCCTTATCTACTGGAAGGGGATGCCTCATATCCAAATAACCAGGCTTACAATACTTAGGATGCCTGAAACCAAAGGCTGGATACTGAGAAGGTTCTGCTCCTTCTGAGGTAGATTGAGTTCCAAGCACTTTAATGTGTAGAAATCATTCAGCTGAAACCTTCAAAACCAAGATCCTGTTGCTCTCCATAGACATTAAAGATCCTGTGACAGTTTTTTTGTAAAAGTAGGTGGATTGTCACTTTCATTGATCATACCTACCTCTCCTCCCACAGCTATCCAGCTTGCAATGCAATGCCTTTCTCTCTGCAGGGATGGCTGTGTGTGTGTGTGTGTGTGTGATATCTATGAGTAAGGACTGAAATGTGAACAGATTTAGCTGAAAATTGAGTTCAAATTAATTAAAAATGGGACTATTAAGAAAATGTTCTGACTTTTTTTCATACCCATCCTACTAACAAATGGCCAGATTTTTATCCTTCAGACATTCCGTAGAATTAAAACTCAGTGCCAGCTACCTTTGAATGTACATGTGAAGACATTAGGGGGTGTAATTAAAGAAAGATTAGTATCAGTTGCTTTTGCCTATCTTTCCTATTATGTTCACAACTTTCCTTTATTCAAAATGGCTGCCATTTCCTCTAATTTACAATGGGATTGAAACTCCCCAAGGGGATTGGAGTGACATGTGCCCTCACTACATTTTCTCACTGTGCGAATTAAATAAATGTAGTTGTTTAATTATATTATGTACAATCTAAAGGATCCCCCAGGTTGCTTGTTATCAAGGTTTGAAGCCTGGACCTTGAGATCCTCTGCTTAACCTTCATTAAGCTACAGTAACTGTTATCTTCAGTGTGGAGAACTACACACAAGTTATTAATCTCCTTCACTATATAGCACAACACCTTAATTACAGCCTCAGCAACATTAGCAAATATTCAGATTGACACATGTACACAGGTTAAGTGTGCAGTGTGTCGTGTTGTAACACATGAGGTTATAATTACAATTTTGTGTTATACTGTAAGAGAGGTTAATGTGTTGCGTGTACCATGCTTCCTTATAAGTCGGAGGCAGAAGTAAGTTCCTTGTGATGAGATGGAATCTGTTATTGTCAGAAGGAACATGCTGTGGTGAACCTTAGAATGTGGTTAAGAGGTTGTCCCTCGGCATTTCCTTCTATTTAGAATTTGTGTTGAGGGGATTTAAGGGATGGAGGTTTATATATAGGGCCAGATCCTCAGGTGATGTAAATTGGTGTAGCTACATTGACTTCAGGGGAGCTCTGTTGAGGATCTAGCCCATAGTTTCTAAAGTGTATTGGGATCTGTCAGAATAAATGGTACTATAGAAGTATATTGTTACCATGAGCTCTATGAAAATTAGAAATCAGATTCCTACCATAACACAGCTAGAAAGGAAATGGTTTTCCTGTGCTGCAAAAGTTGTTGAGATTTCAAAAAATGTCCTTGTCCCGCAATCAGGATGAAAAAGCAAAATCTCAAAAAATTTTACAAACTGAAAATCTGGGTTGTCTTTTTTTTATAAAAAGTTGGAATCTAAACATTTCATCTCAGTAATTTTGAAACATTTCCTTTAGCTTTCAATCATTTTTATTTATTTTTAATTTTTACTATAATCAGCTTATATTTCAAAATGAAAAGTCATTTCAGACTGGAAAACCAGAATTTCTTATTTTGAATATGTTGAAATGAAAAGTTTTGACAACTTCAAAACCTTTTTTCAAAATGTTTTCTGGTCAAATTTGTCAGAACTGACCCTTTCCTGGGAAAAGTTTGGATTTTTAATCGGCATTTTCAGAGAAAAAAAGTTTTGGTGAAAAATTCCTGACCACCTCTACTCTCTAAGCCAGATGTATCCATTTTTCTAATGTTTTCAGACAAATATTGATTGCCTTTGAGTGAAAGGAATAGCCCCTTTCTTTTTACAGCTCATTCACTCTCTCTTCACCCATCCTTCTTCTTTCAGAGCTTCATCCTCCCCTTAGTCTTAAAGACCTATAATCAAAGTCCTTTGCTTTGAATTCATGCCACTGATAGTTTAAAATTTAACAGTCCTGTGCCCAACCTCTGCAGAATCAATACTGAAAAGTTTCTAATGACTTTATCTCATTTGCGTAAACTGGTCCTGTTTCTGCTGATGAGGCAAAGCAGAAGGGAGATTTTTCATGCTTTTTCAATTGTGGAAGAATCTTGGGATTTCAATTTGGGGGCAAGTCAGTTTGATTCAATTATATTGTTTCAATGAAAGGTGTTTGACCTAAACAAGCAGCGAAGTATCGCAGCAGCTTTACTGTGTATTGTTTCTTTGCCTCCTCTGGCATTTTTCTGTTCAACAAAAGAAAATCTGAATTTACCACTTGCCAGCTATGTCACTGGGCTTTTCAGGGCCAGATTTTCAGCTGATGTATATAGGGATAGTTCCACTGACTTCAGTGGAGCTACATGGATTTACACAAGCTGAGGATCTGGCCCATTGTGTCAGGAGATGTCTATCTCCATGACTCTCGTCTTGCTGTGAATTATACCAAATAGAATTGTAGGATAAATCTTACCAGAAGGTGGAGTACCAATAAAGGGTTCAGATGCCTTTGTAAACTAGAGAAGACTGAAATGAGCATTCTCATTTGCAAATGTGATAGGTTGCAGGAGAGAAGCTCACCTTGCTCAAAGTAAGTGTGCAAATCAGAGCAATCGGTTTGCTCCGAGAAGGCTGGGAGACAGCTTAATCTCTCCAGGCTCTATCCAAATAAGTTGACTTGACTGCATGCTTTTGTGCTTAAGTGGAGTGTGGCTAGACTTAGAGATAGCTAGGACAGCTTGATCTCCTGTCAGTGCTGCAGGGTGAACACAGAGGTGTTATCCTATGCTGCAGAGTGAATAGTCTTCTGATAACAAGCTGATGAGAGACAGAAGTGCTGCTGACATAGGCAAACTTTACAAATCCCCCTACTCTGATTTCTAGGATGTCAGGGAAAGCATTGCATTATTCTACATTGAGTCATATGGAAGAAGGAATCTGACAGGCTAATAGAAAAGGAGTACTTGTGGCACCTTAGAGACTAACCAATTTATTTGAGCATGAGCTTTCGTGAGCCACAGCTCACTTCATCAGATGTTTACCGTGGAAACTGCAGCAGACTTTATATACACACAGAAATCATGAAACAATACCTCCTCCCACCCCACTGTCCTGCTGGTAATAGCTTATCTAAAGTGATCAACAGGTGGGCCATTTCCAGCACAAATCCAGGTTTTCTCACCCTCCACCCCCCCACACAAATTCACTCTCCTGCTGGTGCTAGCCCATCCAAAGTGACAACTCTTTACATAATCAAGTCGGGCTATTTCCTGCATAGATCAAGGTTTTCTCACATCCCCCCCACCCCCATACACACACAAACTCACTCTCCTGCTGGTAATAGCTCATCTAAACTGACCACTCTCCAGGTTTAAATCCAAGTTAAACCAGAACATCTGGGGGGGGGGGGGTAGGAAAAAACAAGAGGAAACAGGCTACCTTGCATAATGACTTAGCCACTCCCAGTCTCTATTTAAGCCTAAATTAATAGTATCCAATTTGCAAATGAATTCCAATTCAGCAGTTTCTCGCTGGAGTCTGGATTTGAAGTTTTTTTGTTTTAAGATAGCGACCTTCATGTCTGTGATTGCGTGACCAGAGAGATTGAAGTGTTCTCCGACTGGTTTATGAATGTTATAATTCTTGACATCTGATTTGTGTCCATTTATTCTTTTACGTAGAGACTGTCCAGTTTGACCAATGTACATGGCAGAGGGGCATTGCTGGCACATGATGGCATATATCACATTGGTGGATGTGCAGGTGAACGAGCCTCTGATAGTGTGGCTGATGTTATTAGGCCCTGTGATGGTGTCCCCTGAATAGATATGTGGGCACAATTGGCAACGGGCTTTGTTGCAAGGATAAGTTCCTGGGTTAGTGGTTCTTTTGTGTGGTATGTGGTTGTTGGTGAGTATTTGCTTCAGGTTGCGGGGCTGTCTGTAGGCAAGGACTGGCCTGTCTCCCAAGACTTGTGAGAGTGTTGGGTCATCCTTTAGGATAGGTTGTAGATCCTTAATAATGCGTTGGAGGGGTTTTAGTTGGGGGCTGAAGGTGACCGCTAGTGGCGTTCTGTTATTTTCTTTGTTAGGCCTGTCCTGTAGTAGGTAACTTCTGGGAACTCTTCTGGCTCTATCAATCTGTTTCTTTACTTCTGCAGGTGGGTATTGTAGTTGTAAGAAAGCTTGACAGAGATCTTGTAGGTGTTTGTCTCTGTCTGAGGGGTTGGAGCAAATGCGGTTGTATCGCAGAGCTTGGCTGTAGACGATGGATCGTGTGGTGTGGTCAGGGTGAAAGCTGGAGGCATGCAGGTAGGAATAGCGGTCAGTAGGTTTCCGGTATAGGGTGGTGTTTATGTGGCCATTGTTTATTAGCACTGTAGTGTCCAGGAAGTGGATCTCTTGTGTGGACTGGACCAGGCTGAGGTTGGTGGTGGGATGGAAATTGTTGAAATCATGGTGGAATTCCTCAAGGGCTTCTTTTCCATGGGTCCAGATGATGAAGATGTCATCAATATAGCGCAAGTAGAGTAGGGGCTTTAGGGGACGAGAGCTGAGGAAGCGTTGTTCTAAATCAGCCATAAAAATGTTGGCATACTGTGGGGCCATGCGGGTACCCATAGCAGTGCCGCTGATCTGAAGGTATACATTGTCCCCAAATGTGAAATAGTTATGGGTAAGGACAAAGTCACAAAGTTCAGCCACCAGGTTAGCCGTGACATTATCGGGGATAGTGTTCTTGACGGCCTGTAGTCCATCTTTGTGTGGAATGTTGGTGTAGAGGGCTTCTACATCCATAGTAGCCAGGATGGTGTTATCAGGAAGATCACCGATGGATTGAAGTTTCCTCAGGAAGTCAGTGGTGTCTCGAAGGTAGCTGGGAGTGCTGGTAGCGTAGGGCCTGAGGAGGGAGTCTACATAGCCAGACAATCCTGCTGTCAGGGTGCCAATGCCTGGCTAATGAAAGTCAGGACTGAGTTTAGTATAGAGTATAGCAGCATGAGCCAGGTCTCGCTGCTAAGATGTAATCACATAACATCATCTAAAATCAAGGAAACATCTCAAGAAATGCAGTTGTACTAGATTGCTTCAGGTCTTGGGTGATTCAGGGCACTCGCCCTGCAGCTTCCAGTCTCAGAACACACCCAATGCCAATATGTTTTGGAGCTTCACAGGACTATTATTTATTAGATCCAAAAAAACAACATTAAAAGAACATTAAGATTGCAAAGTCCAGTGCTCAAGAGTTAGGAAATGCCAGTGTTAAAGCTGCCCATTGCCTCTTTAAACTGAGATTTTTCAAAGACTTATAACTTGGCCAAATTTGGGTGTATTTTCAGTGGAGCAGCAAAAGGCATATCCTTGCCATAAAGGTCACCCCTTTGCTACGTTGCAAGCCTTGCTCCACAGTACGGAGGCTCTAGAGCAGACTGTATGCAGAACTAGAGCAGTGGTTCTCCATGTATGTATCATTGTGTCCCACAATGTGTTGTGTGGGCTGCAGGTTGAGAACTACAGTGCCCTCCCTCCACTAAAACGCCTCACAGACCCCTATGATCAGTGCCCCCGTCCCAGAGACTGCTTTACAGAGCGGGGCAGGAGCAAAGCCCAGTGCACGGGGCCAGGCAGCCGGGACCCCGAACCTCGCCCCGTGTGTGCTGGGACCGGATTTTTTTTAGCACACAGCTGGGCTGCAGCTGTGTGCTAATTGGGCTGCGGTTTGAGAACCACTGCACTAGAGCTTCGCAAAAGAACAACTGCAAGAATTTTTTAACTCTGGGCAAAACAATGTATTTCCACCCTAGCCTCATTCTCAGAAATGGCTGAACCATTTTTCAGAACTTCATAAACAAATGTAGCTTAAGTTAGTCATCTTGCATAGAGAATTTCAGCCCAAACAGAGTTTGGGAAAGTAATAAGCAACAACAAAAAATAGGGTCTTATAGTGGGGAAGTGTCAGACAACCTTAACATATGCTGCACTCTAGTCCCATCTAGAATAGAAGACCTTAGATGGACAAGGCATTTTGCAGACATATAAAAAGATATAGTCCCTACCCCAAAGAGTTCACAGTCTAAAGTTTTGATCCTGAGGTGTGCGGTACACCGACACCTCCCTTTGAGCTAAAAGGCAGAGATACAAAGAGGAGTCACACTGTGGAGAACCTTGAGCATGAACATGAGGAGTTTATACTTAATGCAGAATGACTCTGGGAAGCCAGCAAAGGCATTCAAACAGTGGAGTAACATGAACAAAGTAGTGGGCAAGGAAGGTGATTTTAGCTGCAGTATGTTGCAGGGATTGCAGATGGGAGAGTGAGAGGTAGGGAGGCCAGAGCTGAGGGTACTGAGATGGGTCCCGGCTGGGTGGTTGAAGAAGGCAGTGCCTTGGGGAAGAAACCTTAGAGCTACAGCCCTATATCAGGGCTGAAAAAAAAACTGGACTGTATACCCTGGAAGGGGGGACAGCCTGTGCGGCTCGACCGGAGGGCTGAGCTGCCAAAGACAAGCCGAGAGAACTAGCAGCCTGGGGGTGCTCGCGAGAGGCAGGTGCCACCCTGATGTAATAACAAAAAAGAAAAGCAAGTTCACACCTAACCGAGAGAAAGCCCCCCTCCCCCCTCGAAACGAAGTGTTTGCAGGCACTATCAGAGAAAAGGGGGCATGCATGAGAGGCGTGTGCTGACCTTGTTACACTTGTACATGTCATTTTGTTCTGTATTGGAGCCGGCTCACACTGTATTTTACATGTCATTTTGCTATCGTAATGCTGGTTTTCTATGCTCTCTTTTGTGGAATTTGGCTATCTCTTGCTGGGTTTGGTGTGTATTATACTGTACCCCCTTGCACTGACAGTGTACATGTCACAGGAATGACTATGCTGATGGGGGGGGAACAGGAGTCCAGATATGCAGTTCTTATGCACTTTGTATACAGTGCTCACTACAGTCGGGTATTTGAGTAAGTACTATGCAGTCATGACTGTCCAAGTTTCTTTTCACATCTCATAGCCTGAGCTTCGTTCCTGTGGTTACCATTGATGCATGTGCATACCAGAATGGCTCTCAGAAGAGCCCAATAGCTCATCAGAAGCTCTGGACCCTACGTTGGTGGCCTACAGGATGAAATATTTTGAGAACCAAGCAGTGGGGATGGTCCATGAGGGGAATGAACTGTCTCACTGCTAGGAAGAGGGGAACCCACAAGCGATTGCTTGTCTAGTATATTCTCAGTTTCATTTCCTTCTTCTGTTTTCTCTCTCCTTCTCTGTGGAAGAAAAGGAAGATGGGTCACATCCCATGCCTCTTTATATACCAACTCCAGGGCTTAGAAAACTTAGCACTTAACCTCCTGCAAATATTCTCCAACTTTGCTATTCCACAGGGACAACATCAAAAAATACTTTAAAAGGAGACAGTTTGTCAGCTATTTTTAGGTCTTCATTGAGCAAAGCGTTCTCCAACATCTGCTCATCAGTCAGCTATCCCCAGCCTGAGCAAACCTGATGGAATGAGTGGCAGAAAGGTGACATTGTTTTATGCAACAAAAGTAAATTTACTGGAAAAACTCTGCAGCCTTCTAGCTGGTGCTTGCTGTGTATTATATATAATCAGTGGTCTCTTTCAATTGGTTGCTCACGTTGGAAGCTAACCATCCAAATGTAGAAACCAAATACAAGAGAAGGCTCGGGAACTTTGTTTGAATGCTGCATTTATTTATTTATTTACATTCCCCAGGCTTTGATTGACATCTCTATGGAGATTTGCTGCTTTACTCTGAGTAGCATGTGGCTTAGGCAAGCGGTGACATAGCACGTGGAGTGTGGAAAATATTCAAGGCAGTGGTCACAGTGAATAGCCAATTAGCAATGGCTGAAACCCATTTGCGTGATTCACCCACTGAATGGTTTTATAAAAGAGGAATAATAATCCTTTCCTACTTCACAGGTGGTTTGCAAGAATCAGTTCATATTGCAGAGTGCTTTGAGATCCTCACGTGGGAGTGAAAATATTATAGCAAAAATTCCCATGATTTCTACCTGGCTTGTGTCATTTATTTGCTGTAA
Organism: Caretta caretta; assembly: GCF_965140235.1. NCBI lineage: Eukaryota > Metazoa > Chordata > Testudines > Cheloniidae > Caretta > Caretta caretta. The sequence goes on from NC_134214.1 coordinate 81,361,949, forward strand.
AGCTGCCATAGCTTAAAAATTGTTCGGCTGTGAATCAGGCTGCTCCACTTCTTCAGGTCATTTCATCCTTAGAATGAGAGGGGAAACCCAAGGAGATGAGTAATTGAGTTCCAAAGCAGGTCCCTGGAAGAGCTGAGACTCAGATTCATCAATTGTGTAATGTATTTCATGATCAAACCCTAGGCTAAGGGAGGAAGAGAGGATTGTCTCCAAAGGCAGCTATGGTCTGGTCTGATACGATGTTAGCTAAACTGGACATTTAGGAAGTTGGCCGTTAGCCAGGATGTCTCAAGTCATATTTATAATTCCATCATTTTTTTAAAGTCGTCATTCCAGGAAACCACTTGGTGAACCTGACGTGCAGTTTATTATCCCTTTCTAATATTTATCATTGTTCAACATCAGCTGTGTGTCACCAGCTAGTGGTTCATCTGCATGACTCAGTTCCCAAATTCAGCTGTTCAGCTGAACCTTCCAGCACCTTTCTTTACTTTGCGGGATGAGGAAACAAGTATAAGGTTTCAACTTACAGGGCCTCAGTTATTATTGTTGTTTAAAATTAGGAAGCCTCAAGTGAGAGTGTGGCCCCACTGTGCCCAGCAACGTCTACAATTTAAATAGACAACACAAGCAAACAGTGTGAAGGAAAACAGATGCCGAGAGGCGAAGGGATTTGCCCAAGGTCACGCAGCAGGACAGTAGCAGAGATAGCAATAGAACCCAGGTCTCCTTCCTCCCCAGGCAGTGCCCGCTGTGCTAGACTGTGCTCCTTCAACCGGTAAAGCTTAGATCTGAATACTCAGATAAATTGGTGGACTGGGAAGAAAAAAATTATCTGCAAGTAGGAAGGCAAATAAAGGGTTGTGTGTTCTAACCCTTTCCCATACTTACCTATCTTGTCTAGGACAGGGACTGTCTATTAATCTATGTTTGTACAGTGCCTAGCACAATGGGGCCTGTTCTCAGTTGGTCTCTAGGCACTACTGTAATACAAACAACAATTAATAGTAATAATAAGAGGCCGAGGGACAGGAAAAAAGGATGATCTGGTAGCTGCGGCACTAGACTGGGATTTAGGAGAACTGGGTTCAGTTTGCAGCTGTTCCACAGACTCACTTTGTGGCCTTGAGGAAGTCACTTAAACTCTCTCCACTCAGTGTCCCATCTGGGGGCAATACTTCTTCCTCTTTCTCCCATTCTTCATCTGTCTAGTTTATTTACAGTATAATTTCTCCAGGCCAGGGACTGTCTTTTACTCTGTTTGTACAATACCTAGCACAACAGGACCCCAGTCTCAGTTAGGAGTTTAGGCATTCCTAGAATACACATAATAAATAATACATTAAATAATAAAACATTATTTAATAATAAAACAATAGCCAAGAAAATGGGAGAAACGTCCCTGGCACAACCTCACTGACTTTAATGCACTAGCGTAACTGAGGAGAATCTGGGAGAATAAAAAGGAGAGGGAAAGAGAAAAGAAAATGATGCTATTTTCTTCCTCCAAGATGACATTTAACTATGGCTTTTATCTTCCATCACTGCTGTTCCCTCATCAGGCAGCCAATAAACTGAAACCACCATCAAACCTTTATTTTTTTGTTTTGTTTTAACATTCAGAGTTCCCACACACTGACATTTTCAGAACCGCAAAACCTCCTGCCTTTGTTTCTCATACACAGGCAAATAAATAATGGTGGGATAAACCACACAGCATTCCAAGTCAGGGATGTCCCATGAGATTTGTAGAGGCCTTTGGCTAGCAGTAGGTCTCAGATACCTTGTGCTCAGTGCAGTAGCAATGGGAAGGATGGTTGCATCATGTGCTCATTCACTCTCTGTTATGAGACCAAGACCATAGAATCAGACATTAATGGAATATTCTGCAGCTTGAATGGCTGCTTCCGAGTGCCGATTACTGTGGCTGTGGAGGGGAATGAGGGTGGCCAGCCTATTGAAAGACAGACCGAGGCAGCTGTCGCAGTAGGATGGTGCGCCCTTGATCAAAGTGTGAGAATGTGGCACCTTTTCTGGGGACAATGGTTGCAGCAAGAACTAAAACTAATGGATTTGTTTGCATGGTGGTAATTTTTAAAGGGACAGACAGGGACAGAAATGAGTAACCAAATCCCTTTACGGTATGAAGGACCAAACGTGAGGCTTGCTCCTCTCTGCAGCATTGGTAGACCTAGGAAGGTGCCGAGCACTGGTGGCTAAGCTCCTTTCAGGAGTACTCCCTTTCCACAGAAGGTGCAGGCAGAGTGCTCAGGGAAGGCGGGGTAGATCTCTGTATTGCCCTCCCTATACCTGCTTTTGAGTGGATCAGCATGTACTCCACAGCAGCTTTTGACCAAGGCTAGCAAGCCTATCAGGATGGCAGGGCCCTGCCCATGTTCCAAAGAAGCAGCCTTGCCATAACCCCTAGGGGCCACAGAGCTTCAAGGGGCCATAGTCTGGCTTGTGCTTGGCTCTTCCATGGGTGCAGGGGACAGTAACTTTTTTTGTCCATTGCTGTTTCCAAGGCCCATCTGGCATTGTGAGTGTTTGGGTTATTTTACAAATTCCTCCTCTTTCTCCTTGCAGGGTTACTTAAAGCAGTGCCGGAAGAGGAGAGACATGTTCAGCGATGAACAGTTAAAGGTCATATTCGGCAACATCGAAGATATCTACAGGTTTCAGATGGGTTTTGTCCGGGACTTGGAGAAACAATATAACAATGAGGACCCCCACCTCAGTGAAATTGGACCTTGTTTCCTGGAACATGTAAGTTTTTGGAGGGAGTGAGAAGGCAGAAGCCATTTTACATAACTGGATCATCACTGTTCTGGATGGCAGGTTCCTCAGATTACAGATCAGAGGCTACCTTGACTATTGGTTTCTTGTTGCTAGATTTAGAAATGGGCAAACTTCACAAGTGATGCATAAGGTTATAGGACATAGGAAACACAGGAACAACAAGAGGGATAACAGTCAGTGAATCTGCTCAACGTCTTACATGTCTCGACCCAATTGCAAGGGGTACGAGGTATGAACAGGAAGATCTGGGAGTATTAGTACAAAGTAGCTAAATTATTATTTACTAGGCATCATTGAGACGTGGATAAATCTCATGACTGGAATATTGGTATAGAGGGGATAACTTGTTCAGGAAGGACAGGCAGGGAAAAAAGGGAGGAGGCGTATATATTCTTGATGTGTAATACACTTGTTCTGAGGTCTAGAAGGAGGTGACAGGCAGACCAGTTGAAAGTCTCAGGGTGAAGATAAAAGGGGAAAAAAGCAGGGACAGCATCCTGGAAGGGGACGTAAGGAAGAAGAAGTAGATGAGCCATTTCTGGAGCAAATAACAGAAAAGCCAAACCACAAAAACTGGTAGTAATGGGGGGCTTTAACGACCCAGTCTGTTTGAAAAGTAATATGGCAAAACACAATTTTTTCAGTAAGTTCTTGTAATATATTGGGGACAATTTTTTGTTTCAGAAAGTGGAAATAAGCAAAGGCACAGCCATTTCAGACTTCAGGGAGGAATTGGTAGTGAATCTGAAGGTTGAAGGAAGTTTGGGTGAGAGTGATCATGAAATGATAGATTTAATGAGTCCAAGGAAAGGAAGGAGTGAAAGCAGCAGAATAAGGAAAATGAACTTCAAAAAAGCAGATTTTAACAAACTCCTATGGGAAGAAAATCTAAGGGACAAAGGTGTTGAGGAGAAATGGCAAAAATACGGTATTAATGGCACAATAGCAAACTATCCCAATGCATAGGAAAGACAGAAAGAACTGTAAGAGGCCAATATGGCTCCATCATGAGCTCTTTAATGACCTGAAAATAAAAAAGGAATCCTTCAAAAACTGGAAACATGGGAAAATTGCTAAGGATGAATACAAAAGAATAGTACAAGTGTGTAGGATCTGTTTCTGACTGTCACATCACTTATTTCCCCATCTATAAAATGGCTACTTACCTGACAAATGTGTTGCAAAGCTTGATTAGTTAATTTTGGTAAAGTGATTTGAGATCCACAGTTCCAAACGTATTACATAACTGCAAAGTATCATCAGTATCCCTCATATCAAAATGTTATCTAATCTAAATCAACCAATAGTGTTCCACAGAAGTGAAATAGGGCTCTATAGAAATTATTTCTATAACCTATAGAATTTAATAAACAGTGAGATCTTTTCCTTTGTCTTTTAAAATCACCCTGTGGTATAAGGGATAGAAACCTTTATTCAATATTACAGGATAGTTTAAAAATGTTGCAAAAAGTTTATCATCATCTATCTAATTCTAAAGGCCTTTTCCAGAAGAGGAGATTATTATTATTATTTATTTATTAATAATAATGTGGCTACCCTCCAAGATAAATTTTATGTCTGACACCTTTTAAATGATTATTTTTTTAATCAAGAGTTTTGGCAGGGACAGAAACCTTCATGCTCCAGGGCATAAGCTGACCTCTGACTAATATAGGTTAGGAAGACTCTCCCTGTGGGCATGTTATTCTGGAATGGCCTTCTGCAGGGTTTCTTGCACTCTTCTGTGAAGCCACGGGTACTGGCCACAGTTGGAAATGGACTATACATCTGATCCTGTCTGGCATTTCCTACATACCTATGTTCGTCAGGTACAGGGGAGACCAAGATTTAACTGTATGGAAGCAATTTACAAATACGTGGCTCACCATATGGAAAGTTTTTTCAAAAAATGGTTCTAAAAATAAATGTCCATCTGTTCTCAGACCTGTATTAAAGTCAAGAACCCGAGTTGTTTGATTGGTGGGTTTAAAACAAAACTCTCAACCCAAGAAACCTGGCATTTCTAATTGCATGCCAACTGAGCGGAACGGTTTGTTGCAATGTAAGCTGTCAATGGATTGATTCACAAGAAAGGAAAACACATGTTTGGAGTCTTGGCTGTAGAAACACAGCACATGTGCAAGGAATGCAACCCCATCTGACTTTATAATCCCCCTCCCCCCTTTGTGACTGTGTTTCTCTGCCGGATGGAAGGCTGCTGGCCCACCAGGCCTCATGCTGCCTAATAGTGACAGCAAGGTAGCAGATAGCTTACTCATGCTAAAACACAGTAGCTGGCAATATAGCGCTGGAGGCTTTAGCCCACCCCATCTCGCCTGTTACATAAGCTGTATATTGCGGGAGCTGATAAATTGGCCAGTGTTGTAAATATGTCAAGAAAATTGCAGTTCTGCTTTTTTAGGCTTTCCTTTAGGGAGAACGAAGTGCTATATCGGAGCTTATGTAAGATCCAGGATGTGAATCCTTTTATGTGTAACATCATTACTTAGAGTTGTACCTGGGCTGAGCTACGTTTCACCTCAGCAACACTTCAGTTTCATTAGAGAATCTCATTGTAGACATTAATGACATTTCAGTGGGACACCATTAAAACCACTCACAGCTTCTCCTAATTGCCACTGGCCTTTGCAGCCAAGAGCACCTTTCTTTTTTGATGGACAGTATTGTAATAAAAACATCCCTCTTTATATCTCTAACAGTGGTGCTGAGATACTACAGTGATGAGCATGCTAGAAATCTGCAGAGGGGCAAACAGACTGGAAAACTCATAGTATGAAGTCATGGGAAAGTTTCACTACGGGCTATATCCTCATGGTGGGGGACTAATCCCCTCCTGCAGACAGGTGGGAGAGCTTGTTGGTGGAGAACTGTGAGGCTCTTCTTGAAGGGTTTCCCCCAGGTTATTCTGATGGAGGGAAGCAAGGTGTTTGACTCCCCAGAACTCCCACATTCCTTGAGCCCCTGGAAGCACAGGGTCATCTGTCTGGAGTCTCTGTGCCTTCACAAAGGTTCTGGAGCCATGTTTCCTGATTCCCAGGTTCTTGTTCTATCCAGGAAGCCTGTTGTGTTTAAGGAAGTAAAATTGGAGCAAAACAGGTAGTACAAAAGGCAGAGTGTGCAAACTGATCACATGCAAGGGTCGGAATGACATTTTCCCATCATGTACAGCATGAAGGGAATGCGATTTTTGGTCCCACCCGATTATGTAATAAGCATTGCACTACTGGCCAAGTGTGTTTAAGGAGTAAGCGTCTCCTTCCTCTGCATCATTAGGTAGCAACCACAGCTTGCATGCAGCATAGCAAAAGCTGGTCTTGTGGCTGAGATGTAGGACTGTGACTCACAAACCCGGATTCAGTTCCTGTCCCTGTGTGATATTGGGTGTTCGCTTAATCTCTCTGTGCCTTAGATTCCAGTGTGCTTGTACGTATCCTTTTCTTCTACCTCTTGTCTGTATAGCCTGTAAGCTCCTAAGGGCAGGACTGCTTCCCTTACTATGTGTTTATACCATGTCCAGCACAATGGGACCAGGACAGTGTCTAGGCTGGCCTCTAGGCAAGGTAATACAAATAAATACTAATACTAACAGACTTGATGGACTGGTGCAAAGAAGGAAGAGGTGGTCTTGTGATCCAGGTGTGGTACCAGCGGCACTGGACCAGTTTTTATAGTGGGGGCGCTGAAAGCCATTGAACCAAACTGCAAACCCTGTATATAATGGAAACCGCTTCAAGCCAGGGGGAGCGGAAGCACCTCTAGTTCCAGCACCTATGTCTGATACTGTCTTGGTGTGTAACTGTGGGCAAGTCCCTCCACTCCTTCGTGCCCGAGTTTCCCCATTGGTAAAGCTGGGATATTCAAACCTATCCCACGTGGTTTGTGGGATAGGTTTGAATATCCCAGAGATTTGTGAAACGCTTTGGGGAGCGTCTGCTGGAAGGCACTCTGCGCCTGCCATTATTACTGTGCCGTGTGTGCTGCCAAAGACCAGAGCTGTGACTCAGCGTCACCTTGACCATTTTAAAGGAAGAAAACCCCATCTCTTGATTTGAAACAGAAAGCTCCCACATGGCTCTCTTCAGGGATCATCTTACTACACTACTGTAGCTCATATGTACCTGCAACAATGTGTCAGTGTAAAGGATTCCCTGCAGAGACACAGTGCTAATTGAGTGCCACACAGAGAACGGGACAAGGCCTGCGTGGTAGTAATCCAGCATCAGACCTTGCTGCTGCTGGGGTGTTTTTCTTTTATTTGTTGTAATTTATTCTTGTTAGTGTGACAAGCACTTTATTGTTCCCAGCACTTGTCTGATGCACTCATCTCTCTTCCCTGTTTCTTTCTTTGTTCATTCCCCCCACTCTCACCTCTCGCAGCAAGACGGGTTCTGGATCTATTCGGAGTACTGTAACAATCACTTGGACGCATGTATGGAGCTGTCCAAGCTGATGAAAGATGGCAGGTACCAGCATTTCTTCGAAGCATGTCGCTTGTTGCAGCAGATGATTGACATTGCCATAGACGGTTTCCTTCTGACACCAGTGCAGAAGATCTGCAAATACCCCTTGCAACTGGCAGAGCTATTGAAGTATACTGCACAGGATCACAGGTAATGAGATGCCTTTTTTTTAACTGTACTTGTGTTTTTGATGGCTTTCACTAAACTGAGGACTTTTGATAGTCTATTTCTTTGCATGGCATCTACACACACTAAATAGCAAAGCGTTTTCTCTCTTACTTCTTCTTGCATCCAGCTGTTTCGCTTCATGAAAACTTGTTAAAATTAAGGCAGGGCAGAGGTTCAGCAAACTAGATAGAAAGCCTGCCTGGAGCACTTATTCCCAGTGGAACCAAATTGAACCCTATTGTAGTCAGAGACCTGAAGTACTGATAGGTAGCTGTACTTTTGGATGCTACCTGCTACTCTAGATGAATTATTGATTCATGTACTCGGTTAAGATACATTAGCCAAAAAAGTTTGTTTCCCTCTCCTAACCGTGAACTCATCACAGCTGGGAATGGGAACACCTCTCATGTTTGGATAGAAATGGGCCAGACCAGTAACTTGGATCTGAACTCCCGAAAGTTGGGGGGAAATCAGATCCTGATCTGATTGTCGCAGGTTGTGTCCGTCACTGGTTTTGGAATCTGGGTTTGGATGTGAGAAGCACGCAAAAGTTTGTATGTTTCTCTGAACTAGAGCTGGCCAGGAATTTTCCATCAGAATGATTTTCTGATGAAAAATGCCATTTTCTCAAAATTGAATTTTTCTCTGGGAAAATTGAAATAATGGCTGCCCGCCTGGACGACACTTGTCAGTTTCACTTTCTGCTTGTGCTACGGCTGAGCACCCGGACTCTCTGCTTCCCTGGCTCCCAGCCTCCCCACCTTTGCCCCAGCTCCAGATGCCAGGGAGGCAGAGAGCCTAGGGCATTCAGACACAAACAACAGCCAGATATTTCAGAAACTTCTAAAATGGTTTGATTTGTGATTTGGTTTTGGAAATGGACAAAGGGGTGACAAGAGCAGAGGTTTATGTTTATTTGATCTGCCCTGATTCACCAACGTCGAATAGATATGAGCTTGAACCAAACCCAGATACAAACATCTTTGTAAAGGTGGACGTTTGAAACCTAATCCCAGACCTGAATCCAAGTTTTCTCCCTTCCTTTATCATGGGGCCAAATCAAAACCCTGAATCTGAACCCGCTGAGCTCTGAGACATTTGAAACCCAGCCCAGGGTCCAAATCTTGTGTCTTATTCTCCTTTCCAGTCCCAAACCATTGTAATGTCACAATGGCATTTGCTGTTTTGTGATGTAAATACAGGCTTCTGACTTAACGTAAGGAGAGGCAGCCACAGGGAAAAAAGGAATCTGTGATTCCTCTTACATAATTAGTACTAATACCAAAGGGGAGATGTACAGTGTGATTACACTGAGGGTAAATTACATTTTTGGGTTCAACATAATTTAAAGCATTCCTTTTTCAATGAGGACTCTTAAAATTACTGTGTGATTATATAATCATGGATGTTGTGACGTTCTGAGGGAATCAATGCATTCCTGTGGTTAAGCTACAATTGTCCAAGACCAAGGCCTTGTCTACAATGGGAATTTACAGCACTGCAACTTTCTGGCTCAGGGGTGTGAAAAAACATGGCAATAGTTATGTCAGTGGGAGAGCGTCTCCTGCCGACGAAGCGCAGTCCACACCTGCCCTTCTGTCGGTGAAACTTATGTTGGTCAGGAGTATGTGTTTTCACACCCTGACGGACAAAAATTTTACTGACAAAAATGCTAGTGTAGACACAGCCTTAATTTCTAAAATATTTAATATCTCTAAAATTTCTAAAATACCTAATACCTAAAATTCTTTGTGCCCACAGGTCATGGGAAAGCGGGATACCGGGAGGAAGCACAGGCAGGAATGTCTGTGAGGGGAGGGCTCCTGCCTCCTACTGAGAATGAGGGGCGATCAGCAGGTTATCTCAAGTGCTTATATACAAATACACAAAGCCTTGGAAACAAGCAGGGAGAACTGGAGGTCCTGGTGAAGTCAAGGAATTATGATGTGATTGGAATAACAGAGACTTGGTGGGATAACTCACATGACTGGAGTACTGTCATGGATGGTTATAAACTGTTCAGGAAGGACAGGCAGGGCAGAAAAGGTGGGGGAGTAGCACTGTATGTAACAGAGCAGTATGACTGCTCAGAGCTCCGGTAGGAAACTGCAGAAAAACCTGAGTGTCTCTGGATTAAGTTTAGAAGTGTGAGCAACAAGAGTGATGTAGTGGTGGGAGTCTGCTATAGACCACCGGACCAGGGGGATGAGGTGGATGAGGCTTTCTTCCGGCAGCTCACAGAAGCTGCTAGATCGCACGCCCTGGTTCTCATGGGTGACTTTAATTTTCCTGATATCTGCTGGGAGAGCAATACAGTGGTGCACAGACAATCCAGAAAGTTTTTGGAAAGCGTAGGGGACAATTTCCTGGTGCAAGTGCTAGAGGAGCCAACTAGGGGGGGAGCTTTTCTTGACCTGCTGCTCACAAACCAGGAAGAATTAGTGGGGGAAGCAAAAGTGGATGGGATTCTGGGAGGCAGTGACCATGAGTTTGTTGAGTTCAGGATCCTGACACAGGGAAGAAAGGTAAGCAGCAGGATACGGACCCTGGACTTCAGGAAAGCAGACTTTGACTCCCTCAGGGAACAGATGGGTAGGATCCCCTGGGGGACTAACATGAAGGGGAAAGGAGTCCAGGAGAGCTGGCTGTATTTCAAGGAATCCCTGTTGAGGTTACAGGGACAAACCATCCCGATGTGTCGGAAGAATAATAAATATGGCAGGCGACCAGCTTGGCTTAACGGTGAAATCCTAGCGGATCTTAAAACATAAAAAAGAAGTTTACAAGAAGGGGAAGGTTGGACATATGACCAGAGAAGAGTATAAAAATATTGCTTGGGCATGTAGGAATGAAATCAGGAGGGCCAAATCACACCTGGTGCTGCAGCTAGCGAGAGATGTCAAGAGTAACAAGAAGGGTTTCTTCAGATATGTCGGCAAGAAGAAGAAAGCCAAGGAAAGTGTGGGCCCCTTAATGAATGAGGGAGGCAACCTAGTGACAGAGGATGTGGAAAAAGCTAATGTACTCAATGCTTTTTTGCCTCTGTCTTCACGAACAAGGTCAGCTCTCAGACTGCTGCGCTGGGCATCACAACATGGGGAATAGATGGCCAGCCCTCTGTGGAGAAAGAGGTGGTTAGGGACTATTTAGAAAAGCTGGAGGTGCACAAGTCCATGGGGCCGGACGAGTTGCATCTGAGAGTGCTAAAGGAATTGGCGGCTGTGATTGCAGAGCCATTGGCCATTATCTTTGAAAACTCGTGGCGAACGGGGGAAGTCCCGGATGACTGGAAAAAGGCTAATGTAGTGCCAATCTTTACAAAAGGGAAGAAGGAGGATCCTGGGAACTACAGGCCAGTCAGCCTCACCTCAGTCCCTGGAAAAATCATGGAGCAGGTCCTCAAAGAATCAATCCTGAAGCACTTACATGAGAGGAAAGTGATCAGGAACAGTCAGCATGGATTCACCAAGGGAAGGTCATGCCTGACTAATCTAATCGCCTTCTATGATGAGATTACTGGTTCTGTGGATGAAGGGAAAGCAGTGGATGTATTGTTTCTTGACTTTAGCAAAGCTTTTGACACAGTCTCCCATAGTATTCTTGTCAGCAAGTTAAAGAAGTATGGGCTGGATGAATGCACTATAAGGTGGATAGAAAGTTGGCTAGATTGTCGGGCTCAATGGGTAGTGATCAATGGCTCCATATCTTAGTTGGCAACCGGTATCAAGTGGAGTGCCCGAAGGGTCGGTCCTGGGGCTGGTTTTGTTCAATATCTTCATAAATGATCTGGAGGATGGTGTGGATTGCACTCTCAGCAAATTTGCGGATGATACTAAACTGGGAGGAGTGGTAGATACGCTGGAGGGCAGGGATAGGATACAGAGGGACCTAGACAAATTGGAGGATTGGGCCAAAAGAAATCTGATGAGGTTCAATAAGGATAAGTGCAGGGTCCTGCACTTAGGACAGAAGAACCCAATGCACAGCTACAGACTAGGGACCGAATGGCTAGGCAGCAGTTCTGCGGAAAAGGACCTGGGGTGGCAGTGGACGAGAAGCTGGATATGAGTCAGCAGTGTGCCCTTGTTGCCAAGAAGGCCAATGGCATTTTGGGATGTATAAGTAGGGGCATAGCGAGTAGATCGAGGGACGTGATCGTCCCCCTCTATTCGACATTGGTGAGGCCTCATCTGAAGTACTGTGTCCAGTTTTGGGCCCCACACTACAAGAAGGATGTGGATAAATTGGAGAGAGTCCAGCGAAGGGCAACAAAAATGATTAGGGGTCTGGAACACATGACTTATGAGGAGAGGCTGAGGGAGCTGGGATTGTTTAGCCTGCAGAAGAGAAGAATGAGGGGGGATTTGATAGCTGCTTTCAACTACCTGAGAGGTGGTTCCAGAGAGGATGGTTCTAGACTATTCTCAGTGGTAGAAGAGGACAGGACAAGGAGTAATGGTCTCAAGTTGCAGTGGGGGAGGTTTAGGTTGGATATTAGGAAAAACTTTTTCACTAGGAGGGTGGTGAAACACTGGAATGCGTTACCTAGGGAGGTGGTAGAATCTCCTTCCTTAGAAGTTTTTAAGGTCAGGCTTGACAAAGCCCTGGCTGGGATGATTTAATTGGGGATTGGTCCTGCTTTGAGCAGGGGGTTGGACTAGATGACCTCCTGAGGTCCCTTCCAACCCTCATATTCTATGATTCTATTTTGTTAGATATCTTAAAGCTATTATCTATACCCCAATGTGTTTAATCCCAATTTGATTTTGGGAGCAAAACTGAAGGAACAAAATTATCTGGTGGATTGCTGTTCATCATGGGCCAGATTGTGAGTCTCTTCTTCTGAGTAGGACTTTACTACGCAAGAAGTAATGGGACTAAGAAAGGTATTACTCGGAGTGAGCAAGAGGTTAATAGTCTGGTCCCATGTAAGGAAGGATTTTTGTATCATTTGTCAGTGGATACTATTAGATTTTTTTCCTCTCTGGTTAGCTGAAATCATTCTCTTATTGTATCGCTGTAGATCTACTATATATAGGTCCAGGACAATGGGCCTGCATCCAAATTCCTGATCATTCCAGCCCAAGTTATCACATGACATTTTGGCAAGAGCCCACACTTGCATTCTCACTGAGCATTGAAAGGAAGTCATTGCATCCCAAATATAACTGATGAGCAATTTATCAGCCTTAATTTTATTTTGAATGCTATCCTAATATTAATCCACCCGCCAAATGCTTTCTTCTGCCATTTCTCTTCTAGGTTCTTTGTCAGCTCAACCGCAGACATGGGCTCAGAGCCCAGAAAGTTCAGTCAGTGATTCTTGCTTCATTAATGTACGAAAGGAAAAATGTACCTGCTGTTTCCTCTTCAAATGGAACATTAGAATTAGTGAATTAGCGTTACCAGTATAAAGCCCAGCTTCATTGGCACTAGCCCACTCCACGTGGAGGCAGGCTTGGGGATGTTTTAAAATCTTGGCTCTGTTCAATTGTTCATTGTCTATGGGCCAGTTCATCTGAATTTTTCACAAAGGCACATCTGTTCATCGTCCCAAGATTGAAACCAGTTTCATATTCATTAAATATCTGAAGGTCATAAGTGCAACATTGCCTCGTGAGCAACTGGCATTGTAGGGCCACTGTCCAGGGATTTCATCAGATTCCTTGATTCGGAGTTTCAGTGCAAATAAGATTTGGGGTAAGAAGTTGGTGTGGAATCAAAGGCAATCAGAGTTTTCCCTGGATGCTTGGCATTAGGAGTAGTTTTCATAGTTTTTATAGAAGTGTAACTTCTTTCCATTGCTATGCAGGTATTAACTAGGGCCTGACCCTTCAGGTGTGTCTATTGTGGGTACATCGGGTATGCTGTCCACTCCATTTAAGAAGTTAATTTCTACGCTATGGGATATCATGCTGTTGTGAGACAAGTCCCAAATGTCCCCTCCTGCAGATCAGAGCCAGAGTTAAGTGTATATTGGGTTAAGGGGGAGCTGTTCTAATCTTTGAACTGAAATTAGCCACCCTTACACTCACTCAGGCCACTTGCATGCGTACAACTACCTGAAGTGTAGACTTGATCCTATTTGCATAAGCCACACCCCTGAATTGTGCTGCCATTTTATCAGGGTATCCCTAGTACACACACACACGCCCTTAAGGGCATTGGCTCAACAGACTTTTCACTGTCCACCACACACACATTCCCCTCCCTGAAGGTGTCTTCTCCAGCCATCATCCTTAATTTATAGTCCAAGAGCCAATTCCTGGAGTTCTTTACTCACTATTTACTCAGTGATTGGAAAGTTTTGGAACAGTAAGAGTTCTTTTTCATTCAGTGAGGGTTTTGCCTAAGGACCAAGTAGAAACTGTGTAAGGATATCAAGACCTGAAATAATGTTAAAATAATAAATATATTTTATTATGAAAACTATAAAAATATGCTGTTTATTTTGTTTTAATATTTCCCCAATTATATCCCATTTGTGACACTTACTGAGTTTCTGGATCTAAAATCATGGTACAGGAAGGAAGCTCTGAAATACACAGAGAAGTGGATTGGCTGTTTTCAGTATCCAGTACTGAAGTATTCATAGCTCTAAACTTACATGTCCCCAAATGTTGGAAAATAGTCCTCAACAAAGATTTCAAGTGCAGGATATTACAAAAATAGCAGAGGAGTTGACTCAAAATGATATGCTATTTCTTTGACATAATGAGCAGTCGGATAATACCAGATGCGTGTGGGAATCTGAAGTCAACTTGGGTCTATAATGAGCAACTCCGTTCCTGAGAGGTATTTTCTGTATATTCCGAGGAATCAGTCTATAAAGATCTACTAGAATACAAATGGTTAATCTCCTGTTCTAAATGTCACTGGCAGAATCCTGAGCAGTAACCAGTAGAGGCATTTCCTCAGCAGCTGCGAGAGATCCCCATTTTTCTCATTAGTTAGAAGTCAATATCAACCCTTAAGTTAATCATAAATTATGGCAACATTATATCAGCTGTCCTAGTCTGTCTTCCCAATAGAAATGAACATTAAGGTCTCCTGGAATGGAAAATGAGGCACAAGGTGGAAATCAATAGCATTGATTTCAGCATCACTTTTTGAAAGGACTGATCATCATCCTTGCTGCCCCAACAGGAGGCTGTTTTCGGTCTGTTATTACACTCACGCACGTATCCAGGAAGCAAAAAGAATTGCGTTGATTTGCTCACATAGCACATGAGATATCCACAGTGAGAGTGAATTCCATGAGACAAATGCTATGTGACACCCACCCAACCCCCTAGGTTTGAAAGCCCAAGTTCTAGCCTGAGCTGCAACCTGAACTCTGGCCTGAGTCTCTCCAAGATGCAGTGTAGAAATACTGGCCTTGCTGGCCAGAAAGGGTATTTCTATCACAGCTGAACTGAGTGGGCTCCAGCCTTATGTCTTAAGGGTTGTAAGATCATGTTGTGACATGTGTATTCTTTGCTGGCCAGGGCAGTTGCCTCTGTATTCAAACCTGATATAGTGTGTTATAGACTGATGTTTTATAGTGATACATGTTTCTTCTGGGGACCCAGGGAACACCTCATTCCTTCCATTATTCAAAGACAAGCAGATACTGGGGCCAGAGAAGCCCTGAAGCCAACCCTTGCAAAAACAAGCTCTGGAAGGAGATTGTTACAATCCAGAAATACTTTGCCCTGACTTTGCTTCTGCCGGAAACACTGGTATGATAAGGGAGGCATGAGCAAGTCTGATTTGGGACTATAAAATGTGTGTGTCTTTATCTACAAATGTAGGTGGTAGATAGATGTACATGCACACATAGAGAGGGAATTGCTCACATACATAATATGACTATGACACTGGCCGGTTCTATCCCAGATAACTTGAGAATCACACATCCAGAAGATCGTTCTGGGCATCATTTACATTTATTATAAATCATTGTAATAAGGAAACTAATTTTATAAAGGAACAGTAACATTCAAATATTTTCCAACTTTCCTTTTAATGGAACAACCCAAGGCTCCCCAGTATGAGGTCTCCCATCATCTGCCTGCAGTGTAACGGGGTTAGGAATGTTCAGACAGCCCCGGAACGTGGCTGACCATCCTAACACATTTTTAAGGAGCAAGATCCACAGCTGCTGTAGTTCAGTGTAGCTCCATGTAAGTCAATGAAGTTACACGGATGTACAGCAGCTGAGGAGTTGGCCCATTAATTTTATTAGAGTTTCACAGTCTCAGTTTGAAACAAGTTAATGTTTTTTGGAGGGGGAGAGGCGGGAGGGGTTGACAAGCCAAAAAGCAACCAGCAGAGGAGGAGACATATGAAGAATAACAACAAGGGGCAAATTGCTGTTAGTCCCCTGTTCTAACAGGTGCGGCAATATGCTGTTAATAAATGCTGTTAATAATGATGAACCCTTGTACATTTCCATTGTGTGTCAGGTGTAACTCCATGGGCTCCCTTTTGTGTTTTCTAGTGACTACAGGTACGTGGCTGCTGCACTCGCAGTCATGAGGAATGTGACTCAGCAGATCAATGAGCGGAAACGGAGACTGGAGAACATTGACAAGATAGCTCAGTGGCAGGCCTCAGTCCTGGATTGGGAGGTACAGTATGCATTGGGCAGTGATGGGCTCCAGTAGATTCCAGCACAAGAGGCAGAGGTGAATTGATTCGTATCAGGCTTGGGCTGCAACTAACACAGAGATGCCATGTTTAGGTGCTAGTGGCTAGTAAATGAGCCTCAAGCCTTTTGTACAGGACAGGTATGTTTGGGAGTAAATTGCAGGACACTGGGTTAACCTGGGTTAAACAGAGGGGCAGAAGGATGCATTTCGTCTTTATGAGACTGTCTGCACAGCTGCTGGGAGGTGTTATTCCCAGCTGAGATAGATATACATGCACAAGCTCTGCTCAAGCTATTACCCTAAAAATAGCAGTGTGGCAGTAGTGATTCAGGGTAGCCGCCCCAATACAATCCTGTCCACCCCTTGCGTATGTAGTCAAGCAGCCAGCCCAAGCCACCACCCATGCTGCTGTGGCCATACTTCTATTTTTAAGTGTTATCTTGAGCAGAGTTAGTGCATATACATCCACCTGAGCTGGAAACTACACCTCCAGCTGCTCTGTAGACATACCTTATGAGAGAAGAGAGCCTGTTCACGCATATTTGAGGGAGGGGCCTAAATTGATTTAGTGAAGGAACCTTCATGGTTGCTCCAAAGGAAATCTAGGGCCTGGTTCTGATCTCATTTTTACTGGTGTAAATCTGGAGTTAGTCCACTCACATCAATGGAGTTACCCTGGTGTAAGTGCATCACCAGATCTTGCAGGTTACTGTGGTTTGCTACATGCTCATCTGAGAGTTTTTGAATATCCTTTGTTTTTTCCCATTGTTTTATCATCAGAATCTCTGCTTGTAGTTTGTAGATGGGATTGTTGATCTAGGCCAAAGCTGACCACTTTTGTAAATCCTACCCCATATGGAATCATTAAGACACAATTTTAGCAAGAGGACTCTCACATTGATACAATCAGACCTGGATTCTCTTCTCTCTTACACCAGTTTATATTAGGAGAAATTCCTTTGAAATCAATGGAATTATGCTGGGATAAACTGGTGGAAGGGAGAGAACTCCATCCTTTAATAGTTTTTCCAGACAAAACCTAGGAGGATCGGGGGAGAGAGGGAGAAATTTAGGGCCAACTCCTACACTCAGTTTCACTAGTGCCTCCCCATTGACTTTGCTGGGGTTGCGCTGGTGCAGATGAGGGCAGGATTAGGCCATAACTTGGTAGGTAAAGAGTATAAGTGGAAGTGATACTATTATGGTTGGTTCTTAAGTTTTGACTAGCAGTTAAAGCAGAGGATGCAGATGATTTGCTTCATGGCTTTATTGATTGATTCATTGTTATTTATTTTTAAAAAAATCTCTGATATTGACATGCAGGCTTGTTATTGCATTTGAAGACTGTTATCAGGGGAGAGAGTACAAGGTCACCAGATGCGTCTTCAGCCGTAAATCCATTATATGTGATGAGTTAGTGACTCATGTATAAGAAATGCCAAGATCGTAATTGTAAATAAACCTGGATTAAGAACATATCAGTTTCAAGACACTTAATGTTTATGTGTGAATGGAAAGCCAAGGTGACCTGCATCTAGGAATGATAGAATAACAGTTTCCATTCCACCACCATCACCATGGCTGATAAATTCATTCTTACTTAGCCACAACCATCATCTCCTCAGCCCCTGCCCCAACAATTGATCCGAGTACTCTAATGGCAGATATGCCTGCCAGTCAAAGGAGATGGTGCTTTCTGAGAGGTAATTGCAGTCTTGTAAATAGGGCATTGGACAGTAAATCAGGAGACCTGAGTTCTGTTGCTGGCTCTACCATTGACCTGCTGTTTGTGGAAGATCCAGGTTTGAATCCCTACTCTGCCTGGATTAAATCAGGGATTTATACTCTGGTCTCCCACCTTTCAGGGGAGCACCCTAATCACTGGGCTATACAGTCATTCTCATGCACTCTTTCCCAATGATTATTTTAAGTATTTCATATAAAGTGGAACAGCATCAACAGGAGAGAATGAGACCCACCTTAGAATACCCAATAGTGTAGTGGTTAGGGCACTTGCGGGGAGGGTAGAAGGGAGGCATTGCCACCATCTTCTCCTCCATTTTTCATGAGAAAGGGCTGACCTGGCTTAGGTGCCTAACTCCAAGAGAGGTTTCAAAACTGAGAGTCATGGGTGGAGATCGGCACCTCACTCCAGTGTAGAGTTAAGCACCCAACTCCCCTTGAGCGGCAGGGATTAGGCCCCAAACCTCTCCTTGACATTTCCTACTGGCTAGCTTAGACAGCCCCCGACTCAGTGTGCTAGCTTCTGTGAGTTCCTTTTCTAGGGGCCTAATTCTTTCCGTGCACTGGTGGGAAGCCTGTCGCCTAACTCGGGGCTGTGAATGCTACGAGGCAGAAAGGCATTTAAAATATAAGCATTACAGTGCTGATCGTTGCAATGCCTCAAGTCCACAATGTGAGTCTAGATCTTAGTTACGTCAGTATTCATATACTCCTAGGACTCACAAAGGGAGGGTATATTGGGAATATAGGCATGCTGCTGATCCTAAAATAAGAAACATTCAGGGCCCAATTCACAGCTGATTTAAGTATATGCAGTTCAGTGGAAGTCAATGGAGTTGTGTCTGCGTATGTCAGCAGTGAATTTAGCCCTCAGGATTCTCCAGCTGATCCAGTGTTGAAGGTTAACTTTAGAGTCAACATTTGAAAAATGTAAATGCCCCTTGGTTGAACGGGGCCTGATTTTTCATCAGATGGTTCACCCAAGCCCTACTTAGCCTTTCTCTTCAGCTTTAGCTCAGTGCTCCTACAACACTGCCTGGCTTGTGCTGTATGTGCAATGATAATGATTGAAATTGGGAAGGAATTCTGAGAAGATGGCTCTGCTTTGCTGATAACAGCTGATAGCCATGCTCTAGCGTCCAGCACATGATGTCCTAGAAATTGGTGTCAATGGGAGCTTTACCTGACTAAGGACTGTGGGGCCAGATTCTGATCTCGCCAACTGTAGTGTAAATCAGGAGCAATTCCAATCACTTTAATGAGGTTTAACTCCAGATATATGCTGGTATAGCTGACATGAATCTAGCCTTGATTGCGGACCTCTGGCTCTGACTATAACAGAATAGCACCTGATTTCTGAATTCCAAAAATATAAATAAACCTAAAAAATGCTGTCCCTGCCTACACTGAATTCTCTCGTGCTTTGTCCAGTTAAATTATTAATGACTAAGAATATTGGACTTCCACCACTTCCCTTGGGAGACTGATTCACAGTCCGATAGTTCAGCGGTTCTCAACCAGGGGTCCGCGAGCCCTTTCAGGGGGTCTGCCAGGCCCCCTGGCTGAAACCCAGTGCCCCGAGCCCCGGTGCTGAAGCCGGGAGCGGCGTGGGGCTGAAGGCCCCCACCTCACCCCCGAAGCCAAGAGCGGCGCGGGACTGATACCGGTGTGGCAGAGCAGTTTGTGCCACTACACTGGCAGCCCCCTCAACCCTCCGAAGCCAGGAGTGGCACAGGGTTGAAACCGGCAAACCTCCCCTCATCCCCAAGCCATGAGCAGCAGGGGGCTGAAGCTGGGAGCCCCAGCACACACCCCTCTCCCGCTGAAGCTGGGAACCGCACTGGGAGTGGCTCATACACAGCCCCTAGCTACTCCCCCAGCCCATACACTGCCCCTAGCGACCCCCTGCCTGCACCCTGAGCTACCCCCATTCCCACACACAGCTCTTAGCCCCTCCGTGCACCCTGAGCTACACCCCTCACTCCACACAGCCTCTAGCTACCCCCTCCCTGCACCATGAGCGTTTTTTAAAACTTTTTGAACTGAGCTTCCCCCCTTTGAGTTACATTTTTTGGTTGTGTCCCCCCCACAGCCCAGGCAGGCTGGGTGGCTCCTGAGTGAGGCAGGGGGGTGGCTCTGGATCCTGCTGTGCGGAAATGGCTCGAGCCCCACCAGCCCTTTCCACCCCAAAATAGAAGTAAAACTATGCCTATTCCCAAGGGCCAGCCCCGGCCAGGAGCCCCGAGGTCCATTTCCCCTCCCCCCACTGGGCCCTGGAGTTTTTAGAGCATTTGAGGGGGGCCTCAGCAAGAAAAAGGTTGAGAACCCTTGCGATAGCTCTCAGAGTTATGAAATGTTTCCTGATGTTCGACTTACATTTCCCTTTGCTCAGTGTCGTCCCTTTCCTTGTCGTTAAATACCCTCAGACCCAGCTGGTGACATTCCGAAGTGGGTAGGCAAAACTGACATGAAAAAGTTTCTTGGAGCCAGTTCACAGCAACCATCTGGCTCTGACTCGCAACGGGCCAGGCAAGTCCCATCCTGAGCAGCTGTCAGCTCCTTGGCCATCTCTTGTACTCACGCCCTTTTGTAATGTACTCCTGGAGTTCTGTGGCCAGTGGGTAATGTAGTGAAGAGATCACTCCCACAAGGTTAGGACTAGTCCCATCATTTACAGAGACTCAATTAAGGTAGTTTGGGGGAAGGCTAGACCATTGGTTCAGATACTAGCCTGGGACACAGGAGGCATGTGTTCCCTTTCTTGCTCTGCCACAGACTTCCTGTGTGACCTTGGGCATGTCAGTTAGTCTCCATATGCCGCATGAAAAGCATACATTACAATGAGGCTGGGCAGAACTTAATTTTTATTTTTTTTTTATAATTTTGACTGATAACGATGTTTATTTTTAAACATTTTTTTTTCAGTTTTTACTGATTTAAATGTTCACAGGGGCGGGAAATTATGAGGAGGATCAGACAACAGGGATGATCAGACAACGATTATTTAATGACAGTACACACTGAGATTCAAAAAGTTAAAGCTTTCTAACGGCTAAAACACAAACTGTCAGCATCGCATGCCAAAATATACAAAGTCAATATCCTCATATCAAACACTAGTTCTCAAGCAGCATTTTTCTTACTTTGCCTATCTGTACATTTAGATTATTATTAATGGAAATACCTTGTCATTGGTTCATGTGTGTACGGTGACACTGACATTTACCAGCGCTTACTGTTAAAAAAAAAATCTAATCCTTCCAAGTCTAATTACGACCGTGAGGGGTTCACATCCTACAGTAATGGGAAACATATAGGTGCTAATATAGACTTGCACTGTTATATTCTGATATAAATGTATACTCTCAGAGTTTATTTTAAATTTATCTCTGTAACCAGATTGAAACAAGATTTAATAGTGGTCCCAGTTTCACTGGTAACCACAAGAACACAGAGTTTTGGGCTTTCTCTGCTGCTTCTGTGGCAGCAGTTCAATAAAACTCTGTCCTCCCTTGTAACGTGGGCGCTTGTGAAAGGCAGTGTGTCAGAACTCCACCTGGCCATTAGAATCCTCCACTGGTACAGGCTCCAGGAAAGACCTTAAGCCAATGGCAGAACACTTGGCACAAGAGGAAATCTAGCTCATCGGTCTAAAAGAAGCTTGAATTGTCATTGCCCATTCCATAAACAAAGGACTTCATCCTCTATAGACACGGCTGCTACTCTGAGCCCAGTAGAATCCTAGACATTTGCACCGTGTATTTACTGGGTGTCAGTGTAGCAGTTTCCAAGAGGCTTAGATTCACAGGAAGGAAAAAAAGAATAAGAAAAATATAACTGACAATTGCATCCTTTTACATGTTCTTCAGTTCTTGTTCCAGATGGATCCTGTAATGGAAGATTCATTGCCCTTAACTATGTAATATACAATAGTTGGCTTCAGCTTGATGCTGCATTATGGAACCCAAAGACTGGCATACAGAAATGATGCGTGCAATGAACGCACTGTTTTCAAACCTAGAACAGTTTGAGGAGAAAACCTCCTGGGAAAAATCAAATCTGGGACTGAAACAGGTTTTTTTTCCCCCTCAGCGACAGAAGGCATCAAAAGTGAGCCTGATGAAAAGGATGACATTTTGCTTGCTTTTCTTTTGCTGATCTTTCCACCGCCTAGAGCGCAAATCAGATTATCAGTCCCTAATTAGAGCACAGCAGTGTCAGTCAGAAAAGGCCCTGCTCACTGAAAGGCGATTCTTTGCCTGGCAGTAATAGCATGGACTTGTATCAGGAGGTGGGCTGGGGACGGGGAGGGGATGAATGATTTTCAGAAGCTAAGCATCTTTCCCCAGCCTTTGGTAATGTTTACTCAGAGGCCCTCTTGGTCATGTGGGGGACAATGTCCTTCTGTCCACGCTAAAGGGTTCTTCCCTGGAATGCTGGTGTTCTCAACTCTTGTTTCTTCTTTGGTCATTATTTGAAGCCCTTCCACCCTCCCTCCCCTCGGCTTTCCTCCACTTCCTAGTTATGGAAAGCCATGCTCACCTATGGCATAGCTGGGAAGCTGATGATTGACAACTTTCATCAGTCACCCAGGCATAGACCCTCCCCTGCAGCCCTTGGAACTGGCCCTCCGGACCTTGTGTGTCACTTCTGTGATGCTTGCAGACTACAGGGAGCATGAAGCACAGTCTCAGCCTTCAACTGGTTGACCTTCTGGTCTATCCTACTGCACGCTAAGTGCTCAGGCCCTGCCCTTGACGGCTTGAAGGAGAAATGAGAATTTGGCTTCCTTTTTTCTACACTTAACTTGGAGCAGGACATATACCTCTCCATAGGCTGTGTATGGGACTTAGAGTGTGCGCACACACACACACACACACACGCACACACACTCACACACCCATAGCTATAGGCTGTGTAGTTGTGGATCAGATCCAGGCTCTGTATTAGTCTTTGTGTAGCCATTACATTGCGGTTAATGTATAAAAGTCTCTGGTTGGTTTGGGGGAGGAGAAGGGATGCATTATCACAGTTGCTCGGCCACACATATTAGAAACTGAGTTTCACCCCTAACAAGGGCCAAATTTTCAGAAAATTCAGTCAAAATTTGAATGCACGGTTGCCATGATAAAATACCTCTACTTGCCACCGGAATTGCCTATAATTACCACCATAAAACACACCAATGGAAGTTGCATACACAGCTGCCGAGATAAATTATGTGCATGCAGTTTTGTGCGCACAGGTCTACCAATGTGTCCCTGAGTGATTTCAGACCTCCTCCACTTTGAGTCAGTCGATTTGTTGGGCCAGATCCTCAGGTGCTGTGAACTGGGCTAGCTGCACTGAAGTCAGTGGAGTTATGCCAGTTCACAGCTGCTGAGGTTCTACCCTCATTGTCTTCAGCAGTTTTTCTCAGTCTATGAGGCTGGCTACGTAGGAGAGGTAGGCTCATGGCTGCTTACGGAAAAGGAGAAGAAAGTGAATATTCTTTTTGGGCTTTGCTTTGGACTAAAGGAAACCATGTACCAGCATTGACTGTTCAGTGCTGAATACTAAATGGTCACAAGAGAGTTCCTCCCTAGTGGACGTGAGCTGGCTGCCTCCGTCCACATGACTAGACTACACAGTCCCTTAGAGCCTCAGCATCCCACCTTAATTCTGTTGGGAGAGACCCACGTACCTTTAGGGTATGTCTACAAAGCAACTGGGAGCAGGCTTCCCAACGTGGGTAGACAGACACATGCTAGCTCGAGTAGAGCTAGCGTGTTAAAAATAGCAGTATGGCAAGACACCTGAGTACAAACCCACCCATTTCCCTGGGCATGCACTCAGGTGGCTAGTCCGAGCCGCTGCCTGTGACACCATAGCCACACGTATATTTTTAGCACGCTAGGTCAAGCACGCTCCCAGCTGTTGTGTAGACATACCCTTGCTGTGCTTACAGGAGGAATGCTAGGAGGGCCGTGCTGGGAAAGCACGCCTCACTTTGTGCTGCTGCTTGTGCGATGAACACAGGTCAGTTGTGTATTAATTAAGCTAAAGCTAGCTGCAATGCATCTTCCCTAACAAACACAACCTTGGAATGCATCTATTTATAGCCCATATACTGTTTAAATTGTTTTCCCAGCATACACAATGTAATAAAAACCCTATAATTTTAGATCTCATTTTTACATCCCTTGCAGGGACTACACACTTTGGATTCAGTTAATCAAGCAGTTTATCAGTGTTTGCAGAGTCCTCTCTGAGTCCTCAGGCTTTGGATGCTACCACTGGAGTCAACCAGTCTCACAAAGCCTGCTTTCTATTTTTAGCAAGCAACCTCTTCCTTGCAATGAAAAATTATTATCGAAAGCGTTGTATGAATCCACCCTCGTTGCATAACTGGATGTATCCTAAGCAAGGGCAGTGATTTCTGGAGCCCCCAGGCTTTTGAGAGGTTCCTTGTTCAAGGTTCCTTCTGCTATTTGTAGAGCCTCAGCAACATGTGTACAACCCATGGCCTCTATAAGCAGAAGGCTCTGACCAGCAGGCAAAGCAGCCTAATTCCTAACTCTTATTTTGAACTCATTTGGGGTGCCAGAAGACATACAAGCAGCTCTACTCCCTGGTCTGTGCAAGTGTGCAGGGCTCAGCTAGCTCTGATGAGATGCACAGAGACCATGGTGATGAGCGCAAGATAGACAGAAAAATACCTCTCTAAAGCTGCACCGGAGTTTGTGTTGCCATTGCTGCAGCAGTGGGAACTGAACGCTCCGTGACAATGCATTAGTTACGACTCAGTGAATTTTCCCTTGTCACTGGACCCAAACATTCATTTAGAATAAATGGGCGATCTTAACTACGGATTGGCCTGAACTGGGCTTCAAGGCTAACCTCCCCCCACAAAGAAACTGTGGGGGAGGATTCAGTTTTGGTTCTACCTGCACATGCAAATCCAGAAGGGGGCCCATTTGGATGTGACTGACATGGCACGAGAACAGCTATTCCCACAAGATTTCCACCATATCAGGCTGAAGCCTTACTAGCTGTTCATCATCATCTATCCCTAAACTGAGCCCTGGTCCAGCCTCAGATCCAGCACCTAATCTGGATCCAGATCCAAACAACTGTCTACTCGCATTTTAACTCTTGTTTCTCAGTCCTGCCCCTGCCTTGTAGCCAGAGCCCTTCTGAGTCTGCCTGTGAAGCTTGAGAAAGGGGTGCATCTAGAGCTCACAGAATAGGACAGATACACAGTGCAGGTGGTGGAGAATTCACCTGTTTCAATAAATAGATTTTAATTAACTCAAACACCTCTCCCCCCCAAAAAACCCAAACCTCAGCCCAATTAGCAGAGGGTGAATGGATTTGTTCTCTCTGAGAGTGGGAGAGGAGCTGTGTTTTCAAGACCATCTGCTCATGAGTCCTTTAAGAAAAAATGTTGGAGAGGAAAACAAGCTTTAACCTGAGGGGGGGAAATGAAGGGGGAAGGCATTCTGGCAGCCTGCAACGGGGGGCTTTGACAGCATGTGGGGATGGATGCTGCCACCCTGAACAAGGGTGGTCCTGGCAGCTTGGGCTGGGGGCTCTAATCCCCTGCAAAGGGGGAGTGGTTAGCAATTTGTAAGGAAAGGCTTTGACAGCCCCAGGAGGCAGGGAACTGACAGTCTGTTTTGGTTTACCCTGATGCCCAGCCCTGCATGGGGGGGCTTGAGATGAGGAGATCTCCTGAGAGCCTGAAGGGAGAGAAGTCTGACAGGGAAATTGCTCCAGTGGCCAGTGCGTGGAGGGGCTCTTATATGCTGCCCAATGGGAAGGAGGGAATAGCCTTGATGGCCTGAACGGGACAGCTCTGATAAGTTAAAGAGTGGGTAGTTCCCCTCACAGCCCTGCCTGAAGGTAGCCCTTCAGAAACTGCATTACTGGCTTCTTCTGACAGCCTCCATAGCTGAGAATCTGACCAGCTGTGGGAGAGGGGGACTCAGTCAGCATGGAAGGGAGACTGTGTTGTGAAAGGGGGCTCTGGCAGTTTGTGATGGGAAGCAGGGACCCTGGAAGGCTGTGAGGGGAGCCTGTGGGTGATGCAGGGAGCTCTGGAAGCTTGTGAAGGCCAGTGAGGATACTCACAGCCTGTGAGAGGCATTGGTGGAGGTGGGGGCTCTGGCATCCTGGGAAGGGAGCCTATGGTGTAAGAGGGGACGCTGTGGGGGAAGTAGGGTTTGTCAACCTGAGTGGGGGATTGTTCTGACCGTGCTGCTGTCTCTTCTTTCACTTTCAATCTGAATCAATTAATAGAAACAAAATCTCTGCATTTTTCTCTTTCTTTCCCCCAATCAGTTTTTTTAAATTTTCACCTCTAGTTTTCTGGTTAAAAAATAAACAGTGGTGCTTTGATGTTATCTAGTGGTAAGAGAATCCCCCTGAATCAATGCTTCTCTCCACTCCACCCCACATGCCTGCATACATCTGGCTTGGCAAAGGGGCTCACTCTGCCTTGTTCTCTGTGCCCCCTAGGGAGATGACATCTTGGATCGGAGCTCCGAGTTGATCTACACCGGGGAGATGTCCTGGATTTATCAGCCTTATGGACGGAACCAGCAGCGCGTTTTCTTCCTCTTTGATCACCAGATGGTTCTCTGCAAAAAGGTAATGAAACCCACATGAAATCAGGGCTCTTCAGTGCACAGTGAGGATGAGGCATTCAGTGCGGAGCATCTTTCGAATGAAGCCATCCCAAATATATTCCAGGGCTGGAAGACAGCAACTCACACAAAGAGGGAAATGATGGACACTGTAGCAGGGAGGCGGGAATAGAGCTGAAATTTAGACCGGGTAGAGTTTATTTTTCCAGGCTAGTTACAATGAGGGGAGACTGCAAGAAACAGGGTTTCCGGCTGTCTCAAGATTTCTTGGGTTGTCCCAGTTTTATTAGGTGGAGCCTGCAGGAATTTTCACCAGTCATAAAACCAGACATCAGAGCCATGAAACATAATGATGTTATGACATTGCATCAGAGCTTGAAGATATTTTGGCAGGACGTGATGATGTTGGGTGCGGAGGTCAGAGGGAAGGATCTGGCCAAGAAAAAGCCCAAAAGGTGGGACTGGAGATGAAGCCGAGTGGGAATGGTTGTCCCAGGGAGGGACCAATGGAAGCAGGAAGTAATGTGGGGGGAGGAAAGTAAGTGAGGATGAGTGTACCACTGAAGGGGAAACAGTAGAAAGCAGGACTGGTGAGCATTACAGTGAGGAATGGATAGGGGGCACAGGAAAGTTACAGTGAGGCGAATAGGTGGAGGGGACAGAGGGCAAGGTCAAATTGAGGGGAATGGACGGGAGGTGTCAGTGGGGAGGGTCACGGTGAGGAATGGATGGAGTCACAGGGGAAAGTTACAGTAAGGAGAATAGATGGAAGTGCTGGAGAAGGTCACAGTGAGGGAAATGCACAGAGGGAACAGGGGAAGGTCTTGGTGAGGGGAATGGCTGCTGTTCTCCCTGTGGAGCAAACATTTCTGTTATGAAGCATTTTCCATATGAGACCTATACATATGTGCATGAGATGTTTGTCGATTTCCAAGAGAAGCGTAAAAGCTCTGGCTGTATGCTTCAGTTGGTCCCCTAGGATCTGTGGCAGGCACTGTACACCCATGTGGTCAAAACTGAAAACTGCTGTAAAATGAGCAAAAAAATCGACACCACTGGATGGCTCGACACCCTGAGTGGAGAAGCAAAATGTTGGTTTTTCACACAAAGGATCGTGAGGAATGGAAAACAATGACTCAAACCCTGCTGAGCAATATCCTCAGCTTGAGGCCTGTCCCTCCATTTTAGACCCGGATTTCCCTCATCCCACCCAGATCTGGCCAGCCTGCACCTCTGTTCTTGTGCATTCTAGACACCAGAAACACTAAGTTCTGGAACAGAGGTTATAACACGCTGAGAGGTTTTTATGCTAGCAGCAAATCCCACCTCCATTTGTCAGCTGAGTGCCTTGCTCATTTTCTCATGTGTCCCTTATTTTGGCTCTTTGCCCCATGTCCACTTTTGGGCACTGGTTGCAGTGTATGATCTGGAATCAGATGACCCCAGCATTTCTGTATGAACTGTGAAATCTGGCACTTGAGCAGACAGGTCAGTGTCTCGATTACAATGGTCATTCCAGCCTCTAGAGGTAACACCAAGCAAAGATCTGGGCTGTGCAAGGTCGGCATTGCCTGTCATCTCTCATACAGTGGTGTGTAGTCTAAGCCTAAGCTTCATGAAACCACCAGCACAAGCTACTTGGTGGCTTATGAGGCACACATCTGACTGGAGGCTCATCATTAAGGTAGGGAAGGGTGGTCAAGCATGCCAATCGTGTAACTTTTTACTATCAGCGCTGACATATGTACCAGTGGCTGGCAACCACTGCAGTAAACAATACTGTCATAATGCAAGCCCCCTGCCTATCAGCCTGTGATGTTGTTTTAGTCTCATTAACATAATCTTGAGTCATTATTCTGACAAAAGACTAAGGAAAGCATCAGTATCTGAAGTGACACAGCTCATAAATCCTGGATATTTCTGTCTTCTGAGAGATCTGGATTCATCGACATTTGTGCTGTCAATACAAATGCAGGGGGAGACCCTTGGATCAACTGCAAGTGTGAATGAGAATAACCCACACAGCCCTGCCTACTCAGTCCGTGTTCTTGTCAGGTCTTGTATGTGAAGTGAGGGTTGATCATGGTCAGTATATGGATTGGAGCCCTCCAAGGAATACCCAGGTACTGAGGAAATGGTGTGGATGGCTCTTGAGTCACTATGGAACCACTGCTCCAGCATTGCGGTAGGGGAGCTGTGGCCTGGATAATTCAGGAGGGTGGTGCTTTTGAGTTACGGCTGACTGAATTTCTGCTTTCTGAAGATTTTTTTTTCTTTCTGCCTCATTGCTTTTCCTTTTACGCTGTTCCTGGCACTGTGAAACGAACTCTTGCGGTCAGAGAACAGTCAAGCTGAGATCGAGCGTATAAGTAGTTTGATTTGAACTTTAATCCTTAGCTCCTAAACTTCCACCGTGACTCTGAATTTCTAATTTCTTAAAGCAAAATTCAGTTTTGTTTGCATCGGGCATGCTCATGCAAGGTAATGAGCACCTCCTGAAAGATGCCAAATGTCCTCAAGTCCCATTGGAATCAGACACAGGCCTTCAGTGAGGTCACTGGGAGCTGAGGGCGCTCAGTGGCAAGAAGGATCGAGTCTCTTAAGTTCACACAGCAGCACCTTCTCCCCTTATTCACTCATTCTGGCGCTTCCTTTCACTCATATATATCAGTTCCTCCACTCAGTAGGATTTGCAGGATACTGCATTCCATGCGTGTCTTCACAGGAGAATCGAACAAGACCCCTAATCATTTTGAGGTCTATCCTGGCCCATCAGGTGGGTCTTAGCCCATTTCCTGGAGGAAAAGAATTCATATCGGAAAATGCACAAGCACTAGTGGTACTAGTTGGCACTCTTGTAAGGCACAGAGGTTAAGAGTTGAAGGTAGTGTCCCTGGTGACTAACTAACTGCTCATCTCGTGAAGCCATCCCTCTAGCTCAGGATGGCCACACCAGCTTACGGGCCCTTTCTGTGTCTGCAGTACCTGCCTCTGTCTGTGCATTATCAATTGTGCTTATGATGTTAATCTTGTACCTTTGCCAGCACGAAAATCCAGTTTTTATTTTTTTTAAACTGTATGTTTTTAAGCACGTCCTTCCATCTTTATAGCAGTGTCCTTGAGTATTATTTTAAAAAGATTGTCTGAATAAGGGATTGACACTAGCATTATCCCACAGTTTGGGTTCACAAATGCTGTAGACTTAAATTGGAGTGTTATACAGCATGTGTTGTCATGACACTGGGGCCAGGCTCTCCTGCTGGGGATTACAAGAGGCAGCCAATTAGCCGATTAGGATTCAGAGAGGTTCAGACAAGTGCAGTATTGCCTATCCCATGCACTGAAAAATCGTGAGTCGAGCCTCAAAAAATCATCATGGCTTAAAAATCAGGAGATTTAAAAGTATAATAAGATTGGTGGGGGGTTTCTTTGCCTTCTGGTTTTGGAACCTTTAGGGTGCGCTCAGGTCAAGTTTGCAGGCTTTTCTCCCCAACGGTAGCAGGTGAAACTCACTTCTTTTTTTTTAAATGGAAGCTGAGGGTCTCTCGTGGTCATGTGACTTCAGGCACCAGGGCATTAAGGGAAACACTAATTATCACAAGACTTGGGATCACAGTGGGAGAGTTGGCAACATTGTCTTGCTCTCTCCTCAGCTGCAATGCAGTTTTTCCCAGGTGGCTTCTCCACAGCACTGCCTCGTGCTGTGCTGCTTCTTCCTGGAGTGCGTGTCTCGTCTTTGGTCCCTCTTATCAATCCGTTTGGGTCAGTGCATTTTGTACCTCCAGCAAAAAAGGATTCTACCCTTTCCCCAGCCTCCGCCAACCTGCACCGTAGCTTCACTTTACCTTGCCCACTGCTCTCTCAAGATAGTGCCAGTGAAAATGACAAGTATTCACGCTGCCATGCAGGAATTCTGCCCCTGAACTACCCGCAGGTAGACTGAGTTGGATGGAGGATGTGACTCTCTCTCAGTGACTGACTTCCATGTTACTGCATTAAGCAAACCAGTCTCTGTGCTAAACCACTTTCTCAGTTTAGCACCAAAGTCTTTTTTGTCTCTCCCATGTTCTCCCAGCTCCTTTTAATTCTTCTTGGGAAGCAACTGGGACACAATCACGTTTTCTTCTGCTTCCTTCTTTATCTGTCACATCTCTGTAAAAGTCTCCTACAGCCCAGCTCATTCCCTTCTATCCTCCCCCCGCTTTCCTCTCAGTTCATGTCAGCTCCTGGAAAACACTGGCACCCACAGCTGTACACACATTATGCGTGGTGTGCACCATTGACAAGGTTGTCAATTGGGGGCAGGGCTGCCCCGGGGCAGGGGGTTCAAAAGGTTCATGCAGGGTCACAGCGCCACTCACTGACATTTTAGTTTCTTAATTGCATTTTGTGTCGTGAACTGTAAGATTCAAAAGTGTTTGCTTAGATGCCATGCTAAATGAAAGTGAGAGTGGTTCAGTTGTAAATAACACGAAAAATTTTGGAGGGTGCCTGCTGAGCATACCTCAGTTCCTTTTCCAGCTCACACAATTTCTAAGGGGTCAGCAACCCCTTACACCTGAGGTACTACTTTCTGCATACATCATACAGGCTTTTACATTTTTCACTACTGTAGTGGGAAAGCGAGACATGGGCTAGTGGCCTGAGCAGGGGACTGGGATTCAGGATATCTCCAATCCTAATCCCAGCACTGACAGATTCCTTTGTTTTAACCTCAGCATTGATTTCTTCAGTCTATAAAATGTCACAGGCATAGTGTCAGGATTAATCAGTAGAGCACTTTGAAAAGTATGATGTATTATCGGCTGTAGGGTCTTACGGGGTAACTTAGCCTTTGTAATGCCATGGAATTCATGTGCTGGAGAAGATTCCATCTAATCTACTTTTATCCAGATTCTTCATAGCTGACTTACATGTAGAGGGTTATTCGTTTTATGAGATCTCTTCTATCAAGGTGTCTTGCCCCAGAATTACTGTATTTCAAAATGCTGCTTCGGCCGGGCAGCTTACTGCAGGCTACATCTACATTTGGGATGAGGGGTGTGGCTCCGCTTTGCGAAGATATACTCATGCTGGCTCTCATCGAGCTGTGGTTGCACAGGTGAGCGGTGGCACAGGCTCCATTGAGTTCCGGAGGGTATGTACTAGGTGCAACTAGCCCATGCCGCCTCTCGCGGCTGCTCATGCTCCTGCATGAGTTGGGTTCAGTTCTTTGCAGCACAAGGAAGCTTTGGTCTATTCGGTTAACTTCAGGCTGTTCCAACAGACCTTTAGTTGGATGGGAATGGAGAGGCCATCTTCTCATGGTTGTTTCTCCAAAGTGCTAGCCACAGAATCGTGGAGGCAGAAGAAAGAGATAATATGTGAGCAAAAGGGTTCCTGTCTCCTCTTGTTCTCTGAACTGGAACGTGGTTGCAGAGTGTGTGGTTAACCACGGCATGGGTTTTGCAGAAGAAACTGTGGGTTGGTTTCTGTAATGTGAAAATCCTAGAAGGAGGGGAAGAAGGGAATCAACTGTGTGGGAGGCAAGCACTGGCCCCTGCTCCATTTATCATCTGTCTATAACCAGGAACGAATAATACATATTCCAGCAGAGTAACCTTAATTACCAGGAGATGAAGTCAATCCTAACTGATGTTAGAGTTAAAAGATTGCCTTAAAGGCATAGAGGCTCTTTTTCTCCCTTTCCTGAAGTTGAGAGAGTTTGACACAGAGATACTTTTAATTTACAAATCACATCACTTAACATCTGGCATTCTGACACAGAGGATTAATTATGATCTTAGCTTGTTATGTCTTGGGGTACTCAAGGGGCATATGATGTAACAGACGGTGGATCTGCAATGTTTCTCCTCTGGCTCACAGCCCTGGTTTCCCCAAAGGGTGCAAAAGCACACTGGCATCAGATTAGAAGTGACAGTAGAACAGACAAAGGGTTAAAAATGTTTAGGTATTGAATTAGGCATTCCTTTTGTCAACGGTGGAGCTGCTATAGATGGGGCTTCCTGTTCAGCACCTCCTGACAGAGCGGAAAAGATCAGTGGCTGCATGAAACGCATTTGGATTTCACTTGCACTTTTAATGTGTCTGTTGTAATCAAGAGGCAAGGTAAATTCCAGGTTGTCTTTTCCCTGAGCTCCGGGAGCAAAGAATGTTGCGTGAGAGGCAGAATGAGAGCAGCTTAATAGCGGTAGCAGGCCATTCTGCCAGCAAGAGCTGTACTATCTGAAGTATTATTGTTTTACTTACTGTCTGTAACGCCTCTGAAGGACAAGGTTCCATGCAGTGAGATTAAAGAGACAATCCCATGCCCTTGGATTTTATATTTGAGACGGTCCAATTCCTCTATAGCCCTTTTCAAAAACACACGGGTGACACCTTGCTCCAAGCTGCATCCCAACCAAAACAAAATCCTCGCTCTCACTTCAATCCAATGGGGTCTTGCCGTTTTCTCCTAGAATCTGACTTGCAAAGACAGTGAAAGGCTGAGAAAACTACAAGTCCATTTTTGTTATTGTAGGTGGTTTTCCAGTCACATGGAGCATGGTTATAGTTTTCCATCCCCTTCTCCCCATCACTAGGGCACTTGATGAAACCCCCTGTGCTGCCGGACACTCCTGATTCCAGCCTACAGAGTGGGCGTGAGGGTCAGCCCGTATTTCACCACTTTCAAATGGCAGTACCACAGAGACTTGGCGATTGTATATTGCACTTGCAGTCAAGGCATTTTAGGTTGTGGCCCTGTCAGATGCCATAGGTTAAACCATGGTCAAGCCTAATCTGCACTTGTAGAAGACACCACCAATGAAAACCCAGGAGACTGAGGAAGGTGATTCAGCACAGAGTACTCCTCCCAGTGCCCTGGCTTGATGTCTAACATCAGGCTTTTGAGAGGTATCAGTTCAACTGATATTATTTATTACTTACCTAGCATGCAACAGGGGGAAGGGCTCTTCTGTCAACCCACTGTCTTACCCGGGTCTAGAACCCTGCATAAAGGTGCTGAAGTTCTGCTAATTCACTGTGGTAGGTGCTGCTCATTAGTGGGTTTGGCCCTCTAGAGCGGTAGCTAGGACAGATGATGTCCTGGGGAGTAAGATCACTAGGGCCAGCCAAGCTCAAGGAGGAAGTTTATGCTGAGGCTTATATTGTGTCAGTTATCAGTAAAGCCAAAATCCAGAAAGGGGCTGAGTTTGGGTGCTGCCTCAGGCCCTGTGTGCTCTGTTGTGGCCGGGGATGGGTCTTAGTCTGTTCATATAAAATAGAGGTGTACAAAATGCCTACTGCCAAATTCATCCATGGTGTGATTACCTCGGGCCTCTGCTCTGAGGAGCAGAAAGTTGAGCCCGCATGCTGCAGTGTTCTCTCACCATTACCATTTGAAAACCCTGAGAACAAATTGAAGGAGTCAGAAAAACAAGTTGACGTAGCCGAAGAAGGGTTTCCTATCTCTTCCTGTTGCTAATTTGTTAGAAACAAAATCATCCTTGCCTCACTGCTTTGGATACAATGTGACTGGGCTTTAGGTGGAATGAGACATCAAAATGCCACTGATGTTCCACAAAATATACTGAGCAAAAGAACATTTCCACATAAATGCTTTCAGCTTCTCTCTCTCCTCCCCTCTCGCCCCATGCTTCATGAAACTGGCAAGAGTGAATCAAGTGTCTCTTTCAAAACTCACTAGACAGGCACGACTGAATAATTTGGCAGGAATCTGGCGACCTCCCAACACAGCTGTCCTTGTGAGGGAAGGGATTACATAAACTTGTGTCTCATGGATTTGGGTTCCTCTCTCTTCACATATCAGCCACTGAGGATACACGTAACAAACACTTCCCCTCTTCATAGAGATTCTCTGGCAGTAGCTGAGTGCTTTAAGCTGTGTCCAGGGAGTTCATGCTACATTTTATTGCTTCTAATATGATCCAGCTCTCCCTGATGCATTCTAAGGCCCTGAGTTCCGATACACTCGTTGTGGTTCAGTCTAAACTGAGATAGCCCAAAGACAGTGTACCAGCAAAGTGCACAGTCACTGACGTCGTTGTGTCCTCTTATTTCTTTGACTTGATATGTGAGCGAAGCTGGTACCTGACCTAGAGCTAAGAGGAGAAATGGGATGTTTCACCCAAAAAAGGTTTGGGAGTCATAAGAGCTACAACAAAGTCAGTGCCTGAAGAACCATCTCAGGAATGATAATTACACTGATCTGAGTCCATGACTTGCCAGCTTGGGCCACATTAACCCTTGGTGTAACTCCATTGACTTCAGTAAAGTTACAGAAGGGGATGAATTTGGCCCTTCCAGTGTTGGACCAGGACCAGGTTAAATCCTGCTGGACTAATTTCTAAGTCTGATGTTACACTGTCCAGATTCTGTGCTAGAAACAAATGTTAGCGGCTCGTGAGCTATCCGGTATTAAAACGCTCTGTATGGGCCTGCAATGCCCCTAACTTGATAGAAAACAAAACTGTTTCAAAATAGATATTTATACAGCAGCTTTCATTCAAAATGAGCCCAAAGCAGTTTACCAGCACACAGCACCACTGAAATGCAGCCAGCTCTGGAGCAGATAGTAGCATAAGCACACAATACACTGCACAGTGGAGGAATGGGAAATTTTGGCCTGTCTCTCTATCTAAGTTCTTATATGATACCCGTCACCATGATACCTGAGCATATTCCAACAGGAGAAATTATACTCTATATACATTGTATGTATAATTAGTCATGTCCCTTCCCTCCAATCAGCAGGAACTAGATTTATTTTTTGACATCTTTAGGCCAAACATTTTCGAAAGGGTTCATTAATTTTTAGGTAACCAGTCTGATAGAACAAAAGTTCACTGTTCTGACATATCAGCTCCCAAATCTCCAGTGTAAGGCAGAGTTAACCGTGGGTGCTCACCACCTCTGAAAAGCATGCCCAAGGCATCTCAAGTTAAATGAGCAAGATGCTTTTGAAAATGTTGTCCTTATATCCCTGCAAAGCAAACCAGATCTCATTCTTTTAGAGGGTCACACTCAGGTAGTTTAGGTCTCAAACTTTGGTAATGGGGATTTTTTTTTTAACTTACAAATACTGAATAATACTGAAAAAAAATAAAATACCGTAAGACCTATTATAAAACAGTGTAGTGTGCCCCCCCCCCCCCATTTCTTACAGCAGACTGTGAGAGTGGGGAGAAGGAAGGGCAGAAAAAGGGGCAGCAAGATGGGAAAATGAGGACAGAGTTGAGGAATAAGTTGAAAAAAATGATTTCCCCCATCCACCCAGTTTGACCACTGTCCAAAACAACTAGAAATCACCAGAGATGGGCCTGAATCACAATGGTGGTTTGGTTCCAAAACCCAGATCTGCTTTTCCCCAAAGTTTGCATTTATATCTGTGGTTTGTTATAGGTCTATGGTATAATCATGTGCTAATTTGAGAATGCTGCCTGACATCTGAAGATGACTGAGCTTTCAGTTATGTAATGTTTTCCCTTTCAAGTGTCTCCTTAAAACGCAGCTCTCCCATGATGCCTACCAAACACTCGACAGTGGCCAGGCAAATGATGTGCTATGATTGCTGCTTTTTACACTAATCATACTCATCTCATTTGTGCCTCATGTTTCATTCCGTCTGCTTGTTGTATCCACCTGTGTCTTATATTTAGATGATTAGCTCTTCAGGGTAAGCATTGTCTTTTCATTATATGTTTGCACAGTGCCTCACACAATGGGGCCTGCATCGCTGATTAGCTTGTAGGTCCTACAAATAATTAATACTAATAATAAAGAGTTCCGAGCAGAAAGTTCACCATTCATAATTGCAGCAAAAGAACAGCGTGACATTTTGCAGATGGTTTGTGCTGAGCAGGGAATGTGGGGAGCAGGTGAAAGATTCCCCAGATCCCTTGAACATTTCTTGAAAGAAAAATTAAAACCGCTGAGCTAGCGTTTGCATCTCTCCTTCAATTCTCCCTTTCTCCCAAACTTGCTAAGCAGTTCTTCAGATGCCCTTGGAGTGCAGATCAAAGCATCACATTGTATCATGTGGAAGATGAGTGATTGGAGCTCTTGGGTGACTTCTTTGAATAGGAAATGGGGAAAATAACCACCAATGAAAAAACAATATCCGCAGATAAGAGTCAGTTCAAAGATTCTGAGTGGGTATTGAAAAATGTTTGCATTCCACATCACCTAGCACACGTGCATACCAGAACTCCCAGCACCCATTCAGGATAGTGCACGCTCACACACCAACACTAACTCCCACACACAGCTTTTCTTACTGACATTTCAGAGTGGAAATAAACAACCACCACTTCTGGAATGCTTTACTCACAGTACCCGCTGTATCACAGTTTTACTTCCAGCACCACTGAGCCCATATTTTCTGACTCGTTTGCTGAAGGGGTGGCAGAGGAAATAAATTGTCCTTAAAAGTCTTTTCTTCCAGCCAGTCTTTTAAAGTTCAATGTTAATCATAGAATCATAGAATGTCAGGGTTGGAAGGGATCTCAGGAGGTCATCTAGTCCAACCCCCTGCTCAAAGCAGGACCAATCCCCAACTACATCATCCCAGCCAGAGCTTTGTCAAGCTGGGCCTTAAAAACCTCTAAGGATGGAGATTCCACCTTAAACAGATTACTGCAACAGAATTTCAGTTAAACAGTCAAATGTCTGATTCTGGCAGCAGATTTCTAGTTAGGTAGCATGCCCTTCCCCATCCCATTTGTGCCATCTCCCTGGTACATGCCATCAGAAGAACATGTGGAAGAATTTGGGAAACTAGGCCAATGTAGTCTGTGGTAGCATGACATCTACCATCACTGCTTTCCTTTTGCAGCCTAGGAAACTGCCTCTGTGTGACCATTTGATCTTCACGTTCTAAAACCATTAAGATCATATGCTGAAATATGGTTATAATATTTTGCAGTTCTAAAAATTTCAAAGTGCCTTTTACAGATTAATTAGTTGCAATTCACATCATCCCTGTGAGGTAGGCAAATATCCCCCTTTTAAAGATGGGGAAACTGAGGCACGGAGGCATTGTGATTCACCCAAAGTCATACAGCAAGTTATTGTCAGATCAGGATTAGAACTTAAGCACCCTGACTCCAATCTTTGTGCTTTAAGCACTGCACAATCCTTCCTCTTCTATTAACCTTTTACACATTAGAACACATGAGAGTTTGGGAACCAAAAGATGTATCATCAGCAGAATGACCAATATCCTACATGTGCAACAACATATATCTAATATATATTATGCAAATAGTATCTTTTATATAGTGAGCTTATAGGAGAGATATTCTGACTCATATTAATTAATGTGAATGTGACCCTTTCCATCTGTGCATTAGGATGCTTCCCTGATTCTCAGGTTCAGTCTGCACTGGTCCCCGTTGCAAAGAGAGTAAGAGCAGCTAAGAGGACAGTGGAGGATAGATGAAGCAGAGCTCTACCATACTGCCCCCTCCCACAATCCTGACAAGCCCTCTCCAACACTCAATATGACTCTTATATTGGTGGGGAGGCAGCTGACACAGCAGCCATATGCTCGCAAGTTCTCTTGCTCCATGGGATGTCCTGCTGGCCAATTGTACAGAGATTTCAATTGAGAACCTGGCCCTCTATGTGAATGAAACACATAATGCTCTTTCCACCTGAGCTCATAGCCTTCTGCAGGACAAAACAGGTACAAGTCTATCAACTGAACAGCAGATGCTGGAGGGCTGAGGATTAAATATTTAGGACCTAATTTGAAAGGTGCCTGCTTCTGCCATTCTGATATGCTTCCCCTTAGAACTGCAATAGTCCTACCTGTTCTTATCAAATAAACACCCTCCCTCTCCTCCTTCATGTGCCTCCTTTATACCCCACCCCC
Organism: Caretta caretta; assembly: GCF_965140235.1. Lineage (NCBI taxonomy): Eukaryota > Metazoa > Chordata > Testudines > Cheloniidae > Caretta > Caretta caretta. Next base: position 81,400,275 of record NC_134214.1, read on the forward strand.
CCTTCAAGCTGTCCCTTTTCCACATCATCCAAACACCTGTTTCCTTTTGTCTTCTGTGTGGTTATCTGATTTAGATTGTGAGCTTGTAGCTAGGAAGGAGGGTCTTTTGGTTAGACACAGGGTAGGGACTCAGGAGGATCTTGATTCAATTCCAGCACTGCCATGGACTCCCAGTCTGAATTTGAGCAAGTCACATAATTTCTCCCTGCCTCAATTTAGTATCTGTAAAATGGAAGTATTAATAGTCCCTTTCTCTCGGACTTTGTGCCTCTTGTCTGTTTACATTAGAAGCTCCTCAGAACAGGGATTGTGCCTTACTGAGTATGTACGGTGTGTCGCACGTTTGGGATCCCAAGTTTCGCTGAGGTCTTTTGGATCTACTATAATCCAAATATTAGAAGGGTCTTCTGGTCACTTCATAGATGGCTGCATTGCAGTAATGAGAGAAGCAATTCCTGCATACAGTTCATTAAAGGAGCTGGGAACTTTTGGAATAAAATATACACTCCATAGACATACATTAGGTTTCAGATATTTAATTATATATATATATTCACATACCAAATATGTGTGTGTGTATGTAACTAGATATGGATACTGTAGTTAGATTTTGCTGATGGGGAGGTTGTTATTTATGGTAGGTTGATTATAGGGTCCCATTATATTTTGAGAGCTGTGGTTGACTTCCTGGGAGTATGGACAGGTTTTGTTATAGATAGTTATCCTTTAGTTTATATGTTTTTATTGTATGTGCAAGCTCATAGAGCCCTGGTCAGGTGATTTAAAATTCAGTTGAAGAATCAATAATATCCATCTATTGAGATACATGAACTTGGGACTGGGATTATGATGGCAAAGAATGGCTAACCAGTTAGAAAATATAATCTAGTACCAGTTCCCATGACTTCCTGCTGGGACTGAACTTTCTGGGAAATCAATGGTCCTGCCAAGACTATTCCAGCCCTAAACACTTTTTGTTTTCTGTGGATTTGTACAGACCTCCTCTTGCACTTAACCCTGTGAAAATTCAAGAACCCCTGAAAACAAGTTGGATTCGAATATACGGCTAAAAAGTGGAGAATGTTGCTTCTTCCTGTTTCCTGTAGTAGCAAAAAAGGAATTTGTTGAATGCCTGGAGCAGTTGGCCTGGGTTCTAAGATGTACTATGGTTGAACTCTGTAGCCATTATGTACCACTTTGAATTATTTAGTTTTTTGACAATTTCAATATGTTTCTGTTGTATTCTTGGGATTGCCTAGCATCCTTCGGGTGGCTGAAAATTCCTGTTAAGCTTAAGGCTAAAGACTCTAGGGAGCCTGGTGGAAAAAGAAAAGGTGATTTGGCTTCCTTAAAACAAAGTTTTTGTAATGTGCAGTTCTTTTCTCTAAAGTCAGCTTTGTAAAAGTGGCAGGGGCTTCATGCTGCTCGTTTTACAGTGATTTCCACATCAGTTTAATGTACAAGAACAGAAAAAAGGTGTTTCTTCTAACTTCCCTCTATGCAAATTCAGTCTGGGATCTGATGTTCAAGCTGGGTTCTTTCTTGCTAGCGCATCTTCACCAGGAATAAATATGTTCTGGGCTGCATGTTGCCCCCCAGTGACACAAGTGCAATTTCATTGCTTTCATATCCTTCCCTCAGTGACAGAAAGCAATCTGTCATATTGTTCATCTTCATATTGTTCCCTCGGTGGCACCTGTGAAACTATGGATATGTCCACACTGCAATTAAAAACCTGGGCTGGCTCATGACAGCTAATTTGGGCTTACGGAGCTCAGGCTTGCGGGACTGAGGCTTGCGGGGCTGTTTAATTGTGGTGTAGACGTTGGGGCTTGCGCTGGAGCCCGGGCTCTAGGACCCTGCGAGCTGGGAGGGGCAACCTGTGCAACACAGTTAAACCAACCTAACCCCTGGTATAGATGGTGTTAAGTCAATGGGAGAATTCTCCCATCGATGTAGCTACTGCTTCTCGGGGAGGTGGTGTACCTATGCCAATGAGAGAAGCCCTCCTGTCAGCGTAGGTAACATCTTCACTGAAGTGCTACAGCGGCACAGCTGCGCTCCTACAACATTTTAAGGGTAGACCTGCCCTAAGTGTTTTGACCAGGGTAATTTTCTTAAATGACAGGGTTGTTTCTAACTATTCTATTGGGAAATTATATCACAATTTAGTACATCCTATTGTTAGAAAGTTTTCCATTATGTATTCAGTCTGAAATTTCCTTTCTTTTCTTTCCATACTTTGCTAGAAATAGATAGTTGCAAAGCATATTGTTTAATGGATTGTTTCATTGGGAGTTTTAGGGGAAATATTAAGACTAAGAGCTTCTAGACATTCTCCTCTCTCACCATCATTAATACCATTAAGCAGATTCATAAAACAGCTCTTTTGAGATCTTATGCCAAGTTCATTTGTTTTCTTTATTTCAAGAAGTTTTATAAGAGATATCCTAAGGACATTCACCATTTAATTTTGTTCAATTACACAAATATTGTGCTGTGATTTTATTTGTATGGTTAGATTATTCCTCCGATATGTTGTTTATCTTTATTGCATTTTAAAAATAGTTGAAAAATAAAATAGGAAAGAAAATGGCTTGCTGTTTAAATGATCAAGATAAATTAACTTTGTACAACCGTGTATTGGTTTATGAGCCCTGTGGAAGAACCTAGCCTTAATTGTGCCTTGTTAAAATTGGCTATTTAAATATTAAAGCCTTATAACTGGTTCTCCGTATAGAATCATGTTCCTATTTGATTAATCTCCTATTTTCTGATGACCTGGCTTTTTTATGCTCTTGTCATATAAATAGTTTATACAGCGGGCCTGATTCTCCACTCAGTATGTCAGTGTGAATCAGGGAAAGCTGCGCTGCAGACAATGCAAATGTTACTGTTGTAAAACTGATGTAAGCAAAAGGAGAATCAGGCTCCTTGGTATTTATTTTATATCCTCTTTTTGGGGGGAAGGAGGGAGAGAAAAATATCTGAGCGCTGTTTTTCACATACAACTCCTCAAACCTGCATTTTCACATCTATGTCTGATAAACCGACATGGCATCTCTCAGCATACTTATTTAGTGGCACCTTCCCCCAGCTTTTTCAGGCATCTGCAGTGAGCACAGTTTATGCTTCAGTTCAAGGAATCAGGACAGCTGATGCAGAACACGGTGGCAAAAACAGCAGCAGCAATGGGGCCCTGGGTGTGCTAGACATGTCAAGAGGCTCAATGGATTGTGTGCATTTTTAGCTGAGCCATTAAGCAGGAATAACAAATAATGATTTTTCCTCTTCCTCTCCAAAATGGTAAAGGTGGGAGAAAGGGCCATTAAAACAAAGGGAGAGAGGAAAACCAAGGGGTGATCATACATAATACTGAAAGGTATAAATATCATGGAGGGAGAACAATGTTAAAGTATTCCAAGGTATAATGGGATGGAACTGAGCTTAGGGTAATTACAGGCTGAATGTTCCCAGTAATGAAGTCTGTAAGAGTGGGAAAAAGTGGTGGGAACCCCCCTTTTTTGTGATATTTAGAACTAGCTTGGACAAAGCACAAGTCTACTAGCTAATGTGCAAAATGACCTATTAGGTCTACTCTTTTCTATCTCCAGTTTTTATGTTTCTGTGAACCACTTTAGGACCATAGGAAGCAGATCAGATTAGTGGTCCCTCTTCTCAAGTTTCCTGTCATCTGCACAACAGTGCCAAGTACCAGATGCTTCAGAAGAAGGTGTAAAATCCATGTAATTGTCAATCATGGAATAAATTACTTGCTGGGGGAAGTTTCTTCCTGATCACAAGCAGCTGATAGTGGCTATTTTATGCCCCAAAGCCTGAGGGTTATATCAAGTGTACATTTTTATCGTAGCTAGCCTTTATCTATTCTATTAATTTAGCCAAAAATTTAAGTATTTACAGCAAATAAAGTTCTAAGAATTAGATCATATTTTGCAAATTAACCCTTTCATTTCTGTGCTGAAAGAAAACTACAGTGTTTCAAATGGTTAAGACTACGCTTGGAAAGATTAGATTTTTATTGGTCAGTAAAGGTTAATTTCACCATACACACACAAATCAATGAAAAAATATTTCCATCAATGATCATCAAAATTTACAGATAGACAGAGTAAGAAAAATGCTGCTTGAGAACTTATTAGAGTTTGATTTAAGGATAGTTACTTTACATATATATATTTTACATATGATGTTGGCAATTGGTGTTTTAATGCTTATAAAGCTTTAATTTTTTGAATCTCAGCATCTAATGTCATTACATAATTACTGTCTGCCTCCCCACATTGTCTGAGATCCTCATAATTTCCAGTAACCTCAGTGATTTAAACTGAAAAAATCTTCAGAAATGTATAAACATAAACATCAATATAATCTCTCAAATTTATGAAAAATAAATATTGAATTCTGCCAAGCCTCATTAAGATTCAATATATACTTCCTGGCATAGGCTTCAGTCCACCTAGAATTAAATGCATCTCTTCTTTTTCATGTAGGACCTGATACGAAGAGATATACTGTATTACAAAGGTCGCATTGACATGGATAAATATGAAGTGGTGGATATAGAAGACGGGAGAGATGATGACTTCAACGTCAGCATGAAGAATGCCTTCAAACTTCATAACAAGGAAACCGAGGAAATTCACTTATTCTTTGCCAAGAAGCTGGAGGAGAAACTGCGATGGCTCAGAGCTTTCAGAGAAGAAAGAAAGATGGTTCAAGAAGATGAAAAGATAGGTAAGGGATCAAAAATCAGTGGGAGGGTGGTTGCTGGGTTTTGCCCCCTGTGGGGGAGAAGGCCAAATTACTGTGCTTTAGAATTATAGTTTAACTTCATTATAACATCCCTGGCTTATCTCACAGTTGCTGTGAAGATTTGCTCATTTAGGAGCAAATGCTGCCCTTGGCTTCAAGCTTCAGCAGAAGAAAACTCCACAAGGTGATGCAGGAGAGAGAAATCTACAGTCCCCCAGCCACTGAGAGGCAGCAAAGCCTCACGGCTGCAGTAGTTTCTGCCCTACCTATGCACCACCACTGTAGGGAGAAAGGCAGACAGACTCACTGCTCTACCAGCCTTGCCCTTCTCTCTGTATTACCACAAAAGGTTATTGTAACCAAGATTGGCATCTGGCTTATTGTCTTTTGCTCATTCATAAAGTACTGTGTTCATTTATGGCACTGTATAAATAATGCTAAAAATAATAATGTTTATAAGGTTGCTTTTTAGGCAGCCTCCTCCCAACTGATGTTACAGTGAGGCTTTACTTTAAAAGAAGATTTGTTTTTTATTAAAATGTCTCTCTGTATGGGTAGCCCCACCAGGCAATGCTTTGCCATCTATGGGTTATTAGTTTCATAAATGGTGCATGAAGAAATACTCAGAAAAAGAGGGTTGGAAAACGATTTTCTGAATTCTTTGCCATATTCCCTTTTTCCAGGCTTTGAAATTTCTGAAAATCAAAAGCGGCAAGCGGCAATGACAGTAAGGAAAGTCAGTAAGCAAAAAGGTAATTGGCAGCATGTCTCTCGTTAGGTGAAGCCAGGGTGGGGTGGGGCTTTATGCTGGACTGCAGTCCACGTTCCCTTTGATTTTTCACCAGTCTCTTTTTTTATCTCGTTTGTGTGTTTCATATAATTTGTTGATGTATCCATGGGCCAAATTCATTTCTGGTGTAACTCTGTTGAAGCCAGTGGAATTACAGCAGAGGTGATTTTGATCTCCTCTGTCCAGTCTAGTATCCAAAAGCAATCCTGTGGGCAGGAATTTATCTCAAACCATAGACAGTATGTAGATTCATCTCACCCCGGACTGAAACTAAAGCCGGTGAGAAGATACAAAGAGGCTTTGCTAATTCCCAGAGTCTCCCATTGGAAAAGAAAGGGAGATGGCTAAAACCCAGGATGTGTTGAGGTCCCACCACTCTACTTCTTTTTGAAATGAGAGGCTCATGGAACTTGCATATAACCTTTTAAGGATAGCACAGTTGCATCAGCACTAGCAAACATAGCATCCTAGTAAAGACACTATATATCAAATTGTCCTAGAAGATCATATTCATCCCCCTGCCTGGGAAGAGTACAGTCAACCAATAAGAGTCATGTCAGATATTAGACTGAGAAGTCACTGGCCAGAGTTAATGATCAGTTCTGATAATTCTTGCAGCTGCAGGTTTTGTAATGATCAATGTTGGGGAGAGTTAGAGAGGAGTCATAGTAACAATGTTTGAAGTCATGGAGTCTTCAGAAAAAATATGAGAAGTCATGAACATGCCATCTAGTTACCAAAATATCATGGCACGTTCAGGTCTCCAAATGGTTAAATGTTTTGGGAACAACTCAGGACTTCTTGGGTACCTGCAGTCACCAGCTGCCGCCTCCCTGTTCTATAGCTTTTACAGCCCTATGCTTGACTTTTCAAACAAACAATGTCTTAAACCTTTAACGAGTTCCTAGCTCTCTTCCTCACCTGGTTGTTCCATACTGTCCTGATGGTTCATTAGTGCTTAGTTAGGCCCAGTGTGAATCCATTGGTCTCCTATGTCCCTGCACTGTTGTTGTTGATCTACCGCCATCTACTAGCCTCTAGTGTTATCCTCTGAGTTGTTCTCTAAAAACTCTCATGGCCAGATTTTCAAAACTGGAAATGTGCAAAAAATGCATTTGGGTGCCAAATGTACGTACTGCATCACTGCAACTGTGCACAGGAACTGCACATTCAATAGACCAGTTTTTCATGTAACTGGCCACTTGTATGGGCACAATTCTGAAAATTTTCCCCTTCACTATCCTCTTGCGCACTGATTCCCGGAGCATGCAAACAATTCACTGAAATCACGCTCGCTGGAAAATCGCAGAATCTGTGACTCAAATGACAGCCCCGGCAAATCAAGTTCTCATTAGTGCTAATGAAACTGACTCAGCTCAAGTGTGCCTGAGAGTGCATATGAATATTTCCAATTGAACTGCTGTAGTTCCATCCTGACAAACTCAGCGTACTTAACTATATTTAGTTTTTACACAGCAATTGCTCTCTTATTCTCTCTCTCTTTCTTTCTCTGTGGGGAAAAAACAAAAGGGGAGGGGAATTTTAATAGCCCAGGCTCCTTAGGCTATACAATTAATTAGCTTCCCTCTTCCTAGAACATCAGTCAGCACCTCCCTTATCCAGAATGACCCTGTGCTCTAATATTGGGAATTCTTTTTATGATATGACGTCCTTGAGTCTGACAGAAACTCATTCTGACTCACACATCAAGTGGAACGATGTCAGATTGTTTTACCTAAGACATTTATTCTGAAATAATAACAAAACCCTTTACATAGCATCATTATATTAGCAACTCTGCCTCTTCCATAATGTCTTGTGCTTCAGTGAGCATAGCCCAGCCCCAAGTTAATTAAGTACTGATAAAGTAAATTTTGTAAAGCCAGAGCCTTGCTAAATACCATCAAAACCAGTTGATTTTATTACCCCATAGAGTGTGGTTTGGCTTATCGAATAATAGTGTGTAGAACTGGAAGGAACTTCAAGAGGTCATCTAGTCCAGTGCCCTGCACTCAAGGCAAGACTATGTAATAACTAAACCATTCCTGACAGGTGTTCAACTTTTTCTTTAAAACATCCAATGATGGAGATTCTACAACTTCCCTAGGCAATTTGGTCCAGTGCTTAACTACCCTGACAGTTAGGAAGTTTTTCCTAATGTCCAACGTGAACTGCCCTTGTTTCAATTTAAGCCCGTAGCTTCTTGTCTTATCCACAGAGGTTAAAGAGAACAACTTTTCTTCCTTGTAACAACCTTTTATGTACTTGAAAACTGTTCATGTCCCTGTCCCCGCCCCAGTCTTCTCTTCTCCAGACTAAACAAGTCCAGTTTTTTCAATCTTCTATCATAGGTCATGTTTTCTAGACCTTTGATCATTTTTGTTGCTCTGCTCTGGACTTTCTCCAATTTGTCTACATCTTCCCTGAAATGTGGTTCTCAGAACTGGACACAATACCCAGTTGAGGCGTTATCAGCTCAGAGTAAAGTAGAAGAATTACTTCTCATGTCTTGCTTCCTTCCCAGAATGATGTTTACTTTTTTTGCAACAGTGTTGTTATACTTTTGATTCATAATTAGCTTGTGATTCCACTATAACCCTGAGATCCCTTTCTGCAGTACTTCTTCCTAGACAGTCATTTCCCATTTTGTATGTGTGCAATTTATTGTTCCTAAGTGGAGTACTTGGCATTTGTCCTTAATGAATTTCATCCTATTTACTTCAGACCATTTTCTCCAGTTTGTCCAGATCATTTTGAATTTTAATACTGTCCTCCAGAGCACTTGCAACGCTTCCCAGCTTGGTATTGTCCGCAAACTTTATAAGGGTACTCTCTATGCCATTAGCCCTGATGAAGATATTGAACAGAACTGGACCCAGGACTGATCCCTTTGGGACTCCACTTGATATGCCCTTTCATCTTGACTCTGAACCACTGATAACTACTCTCTGGAAACGGTTTTCCAACCAGCTAGTTGTATTTCCCTAGTTTCTTTATGAGAAGGTCATGCGAGACAGTACGAAAAGCATTACTAAAGTCAAGATATACCACATCTACCACTTCCCCCCTTCCCACCACAAGGCTTGTTACCCTGTCAAAGAAAGCTATTAGGTTAATTTGACATGATTTGTTCTTGACAAATCCATACTGACTCTTATTTATCACCTTATCTTCCAGGTGTTTGCAAATCGCTTTTGCATAATACCCCAGAGGTTGGCCCTTGTGTGAGTAGTCCTATTGAGCAGCTGGCTTAAGTGGGAATACTTAGCAAGCATTACTCAGCATGAGGAAGGGTAGCAGAACTGGGCTCCAAGTTATTTGCAGTTTCAGGGTGCTTTTGTTGACTTATCTTGTAATAATTTCATACGTATTTGAAATGTATCCCCAACAAGGCTTTACCAAAGGCATTGATAAATACTTGGAGACTGTGTATTGCTAGTACCTAGTTGTAGTTACCTGTGCTAAGAGAAGGGTAACCAGTTCTCATGCTTCAGGATGACTGCAGCGAGGGATCAGGTAGGCCTGCTGCCTTTTCTATGTACACACTGCGGAGCTAGACATATGCATTGCAGAAAGGTTTGGGTTGCCTCTGATACATCAGTTGGGCCTCAGAGCACTTAAGCATGTGCTTAACTTTAAGAATATAAATAGTCCAATTGACATCAATGCTACGTATATGTTCAAAGTAAGCACATGCGTCAACACTTTGCCTGATCAGGCTTAGTAGCCACTGCAGGCCTTGATGGCCCAACCAGCTGATCTGATATGTTAAGATCTCTGTGCCCAGGTTTTAGGTCACTGGATTTGTTTTGTAGCCTTATTTTTACCATCTGCTATGTTATATCAGTTGACCTCTTCTGTGGGAAACAGCAATAATTTCCCTATGACAGAATGCATAAGGAAAGGATTGAAGCAGTTAAGGAGATGAAATGGGAAGGGCAATCAAGTGTGTTGGAGACGAACTAGAAAGTTTTCAGTAGTTTTAACAGCAGCGTATTTCATGAACTGTCATACAGTGTTTCCCTGAAGTATTACTCTGGAGTCAGCCCGCATATTTATTAAGAGGAAACATTTAAAGGACCACTAGCTGCAATACACTGGAGAGAGAAAGTGTGGAAGATGAGACTGACAAGGAAGAAACATCCAAACTCTGTCAGATAAACTTGATGAAACTTTAATCAGATGATTAAGAGACAGCATAAACCTTTGCATTTGGGGTTTGTTTTGGTTTTTTTTAAACCAGTGTCCTAAATGAATCATCCCATTTGGAACCAGCTTGCTGTTAACACATACATGCACACACAGACATACACACGTATGCACCTACAGGCATATATACACATGCACAACCAAGATTCCTTCAGAATTGGTTTGATGTTGAGCAAGTGAGTAAACTTCAGATTTCAGCAACATACTGGGATTTGCACTACTTATTGGATTGGGGGGAAATGTAATAATATCAGAGCATGTGCCTTAAGACAGCATTAAACCAATTCTCCACCTTCTTTAAGTCCATTAGACATAAAGTGGATAAGTAGCATTGGCTTGTGCTCCTTCCCAGCAGACAAAGTTGTGGGATATTTTTTACAGACAGTGATTCAGATCCTTCTTCCAGTAAGAGCCATCCAGCTCCATGCAACTTCAGTGGGTGTAACTGAGAGTAGAATTTAGTCTAGTATATCCTAGAATAATTAAAATGGGAGATAGAAATTCTGGTTTGGCTTGATTTTTAAAAAGAGCCTGTCACAGTTACTAGGCTATCTGCACCGCTGTCCCTTCTTGGGGATTTTGAGTGCAGCCCCAGCAGTTGTCAAGTCATGGACCCCCACCTCTCCTGGGGTGGAACTCTGCAGTTCGCCACTCTCAGATTAGCACCTGGATTTACAGTCCCCTAGGTGCCAGCCATGACTAACTCAGCAGGTCCAATGGGGGCCAGATCCTGCAGAGGTTTCTCTTTGGGAGCCTCTGACAGCATACCTTTGCAGTGAAACTGTGTCTCCAAAACAAGGCATGATTTATTTTGCCCAAAAGGTACACAGTGCAGAGAGGTGGATTTAAAATAACAAAGACTTGCATAGGTATTGCCTGGCCTAAACTTAACCTTGCCATCCATAACTCGGGAGGGTCTGGCTTATTTCCCATCTCTGATTTGGGAGAAACTGCCTATGCTGTTTGAAGCCTGGTCCCTCTCTCTGAGTGTCTCAGACTTCTCCCTGAAACATCCTGGCCAGTTTCTCTAACCACTTCCCCTCCCTTTCTGCCAGGTTTAGGTTTCCTTAACAATCAAGCCTATTAGGTCATGTCGTGCATCCCTTATTGCCAATGCAGGATTGCTCAGCACACTGTATTTCCCATTGATTTGTCCATTCCAGTTTTAAGTGACTCTAACAACAGGGACTTCAAAGCTCCCTTAGTGTATCTAACCATTGGGATTGTTTGCCAGTACCCCGGTAACGATTCCTCTCCATCTTCAGTGTTTACAGCCTTCAAAAACTGGTAGACACTTATCAAATCCCCCGTTTAGTCTTCTTCTATCCCCATGTATGGTAGCAGGTAACATATTCACTTCTAATTCACACAGTGCTTTTTGGCATACATTCCTAGATGCTTTCAAAATCCCCAGCCAAGATTTTCAGATGGGACTAGTGATTCTGGGGTGCCTCAATTTTTGGCTGTTCAACTTGGGGCTCATTAAAGAGGTCTGATTTTCAAAGGCACAGCACTTTCTACAAATTAGATCCCTTTAAGGTGTCTCAAGTTGGCCATTCAAAAGTTAAGGCTCCCCAAATCATTAGTCAAGAATATTAGCTTTTCCTGGACATAAGAACATAGGATTCATTATGCTATATAAGACCACTAGTCTGTCTAGTCAGGTAACTTGACTCTATCAGTGGTCTTAACCTAACGATTCATAAAAAGGAATGATATCCCCTTGTTTTTGTTATTTATCTAATAGTGCAAGCCTATGTGGGATGGGATCTCCCTTCTGAACCCCACGAGCGATCAATAAATGCTATGAAGAATGAAATTTGCTTTTTTCTCTTAATTTTGGACTAACTTATTCTTTATTATTGCTGTTTTCATGAGTAGCATAACAGTGGGCTAAGGAGCTGCATCTTCCAACGTGCATGCTTCAGTTCTCTTAGCAGACCATGGGGAGGCCTCCAAAAGCCGCCCGTGACATGCTGAGATGTTTCCAGTATTCCCTGTTTCCCTCCATACCCTAGTTGCTGAATTCTCCCACTACCACTAAGTGGCCTCATCCCTCCCCTAGCAGTCTGTAAAAATCCACCGAGAGCTAAATTCACAGCTGGTATAAATTGGCATAGCTCCACCAGCTAAGGCTTTGGCTCCAGAATGCATTCTCTCCCTAGCTGCCAAGTCTTTCTGCTACCCTCATTCGCGTTAAGTGACTTGACCTGATGCCCAGCTAACCTCAACTCACAAATATACTGACCCAAATTCCTCCCAAGTGTCATACCATCCTAATTTCTTCTGACATCTCAAACCTCTGCAGCTCAGTTGTCAAACATTCCCAGTTTCTAAGTGTCTTCTACCTGGAAATCATATGACATCTTAAGGGTTAACCGGCCCATTCGTTAAACTCTTTTTAAAAAGGGAGGGGAGGCACACTTGTATTTTCAGATATAATCAAGGTAATTTCCCTTTGTTCACCAAGCTTTCCACACTGCAGATGAAAGAATGTCATTACTGGATGAAAACCATGTTATCAATACTACTTCCCTGCAAATACGTAAAATACATGGTGCAAATCCCATTGCTCAAAAATTATATGGGCAGTAAACCAATGTTCCCTCTAATTTTTGACAGGCCGTGTGCGCAAAAAATTTCTTCTGTGCAAATTTTTGAAGCAGAGTTCAAATTTGTGTGCCATGAGTCAAATGCGCCCAAGCGAGTAAAATGCTTATACATTTAAAACGTTTTAATTTGCAATTTGTGATAATAATAGTTTTACACCATGTTATTTTATAAATGTCATTTTTAAATACTTAGACAAAGGAAATTTAACCTCCTTTCCCCTTCCCCCCCTTGCCAGCTAATAGAATCTGGCTGTGTTGATAGATGGCGGGCAAACAATGTCAAAAGTCGCCAGTAAATGATATTTCGGCCTGGCTCCGATGTAGTATTTCATTTTTTGTGCGCGCAGTGTTTAGGATCTGTGTGCACACGCGCACAGCTTAGAGGGAACAGTGCCATAAACTGAACCTTCCAAAGCCCATGAGTGCCCATTATACAGTTACCCTGTGGAACTAGCCACAGCATTTTCAGTCTGAAAATATTGATGATAATTATGATTTTCATAATACAGATGAAATCGGTTCTTCACTGAAGGAATTACTAAATCCAGATAGAATCTGATCTGCGATATAGTTAGGATTTCCAAAGCTAAGCAAGGTCAGACTGGATGAATATTTGGATAGGAGACCTCCAAGGAATACCTAAGTGCAAAAGGAAATGACACTGGTGACTAAGTAGGGGGCACTCTTGCTTCTGAGTCGGTTCTGAACAGATACTCCAGCAGAGTGCTGAGAATGCCATCTGTTGGGTGAGATGTGAAACTGACCTCTTGTCTTCATTAAAGACCCCAAAGGACTGTTTGAAGAGTAGAGGTGTTACCCACAATGTCATGCCCAGACTTCCAGTTGAGTGATTCTGACCACCTAAATTCTCCTTGTATTTTCAGTTAAATATTTTTTTCTTCCTATCTAGTTCTAAATTGTCATGTAGATTTGCTATGTGCTGTTAATAAGTGTCACCCCAGAAGTGGCTGTATTTCAGTGAGTGAACTCTGTAGTTCAATAAAATGGACAGTGCAAGGAGTATTTCCTCATCAAATGATTAATACTTTGGCACTATTTCCTGTTGAAGGGGCGTGCTGAGTAGTACACCACAGAAATATGTCAGAAATAAGGCAACTGGACTTGTGATGAGGTTGAGTGCGCCTCCTAAGAGGTGTGAATTCCCTCACTGCTGTTGAAACTCAGGAGAATTGAGGGTTTGCACCACAGTACACTCTCCATTCACCAGCAGTATGGCACCAACTTCAGCCCACTCTGAATTAGAAAACATTTATATTTTATCACCTATCTCTTAAATCTAGCTAATAGATAGGCAAGGTGGTTAGATGCCTGGAGAGGAAAGGAACATGAAATAGCTACCAATCAAGGCATGAAAGAAATCCTTAAAGGGTCAGGATCGAATATGCATAGAAAGACATCTTATATTTGGCTTTACTCTTTTAATTCTTTCAGTGCCAGGGAATTCCTTCTGAGATCACAAGTACAAAAGGCATTTTGGAAAGAAGTTAGGAGCAAAGTAAAGATGGCTTGAAATCCTTTCAGGGTTTTTGGTTTTGAGGGGGGGTTTTTAAGATGAGAAACCTAAGTGATTCAAACTGACATTGCCTAGCACTAAAATACTGCTCAATTTCAATTGACAATACATCATCTCTCTTTGCTGCATTTGCCCTGACAAATGATAAACTGCAAAGCTACTTTTTTCCCCTCAACCCCCCGGCCCTACTGAACAATCCTACTATGCAGCTGCAACCCTTGGAGTCTACCTTGGTGCAGAGTTCTGCATGAACCAGCAGAAGGAGCTCCAAGTCTGGTCAAGACTTGTGTAACTGCCTCCCTGTGCCTAGGGAAAAGCAGCGTGACTTCTGTGCCTGGAAATCTTTCCTTATCTATTTTGAATTCTGTTCACAGAGGCAGCCTGAGATTGCAGCATTCTTCACTGGGAAGGAGCTTTACTCATTTTTTCTGGTTAAATTGCAATAGAGTTATGGCTTTGCATATAAAAAAAATCCTTAAAGAGACAATTTAGCACAGCTACTTGAAGCTCTGATGAGGGAGGAAACCAGCTCAGTTCAGATACAAATATATTAACCCTTCATTCATTCTGAGAACTAATCTTGTTCTGAGGTTTTGAAGATGTTCTGGTAAGTGGGATTTTTCTCCCACATCCAGTGTTTCACCGAGACCAGAAATACACAGATACCCGAAGAAAGGCCATTCTTGTGGCGTTTTTATCTGCTGTTGGAGGTGACATGTTGAAAACCTCATGAGAAAAGCTACTCTTGTGGGATTGCCGAATTTACTCTGCAGAGCACAAATACTCATATTTGCATGCACACAAATGCAAGGGCAAAATAACACATGCCTCCATGTCTGTAGCTGTAGTAATTGCATGAACAGGTTAGACGTACAATTTTGACAGTTTAGTTCCTCTTTGCTTTCACCTGGTGCCCAGGGTAGCTGGAGCAAATTTGCCCTCTCCTTCTATGCAAATTAGATCAGCCTCAGGACTTTTCTAATTTAGGTAAACTACTATGGTCATGGATCACTGGAACATAGCATGATTTGGCCACATTCCCTGTCACACTTTATCTTCTGCCACTACGTGGAGTGAGCCACCAGGGATTATTATAGAGCTGGCTATGCCTGTTCTATACCAGGTGGGGATTTCCCCATGCCACAGGTATCTTCAGATGCTGAACTAGAGTCTAGATGCCTGAGCAATCTAATTGGAGGATGGAGGTATCCTGCTGTCTCTATGATATCCTAGAGCCAAACCATTTAAGATTGACCCTGGCCCCTGTCTGTAATGATGGGACATCAAGCACTCAGTGGAACTGGCATTCTACTGTGCAAGGATCTTACTCAAGATTCACATATGTGAGGTAGGAAAAATAAGGTTGTAAACGCATGAGATTAGCAAATCTGATCAAGCATCCAAGAGCCTACCAAAGAGGTGAAGGAACCAAACAGATTGTTGTTTTCAGCTTGACTTGGAACACATAACTGTGATGCAGTTGGTTAGGGTTACTAAGTCATGAATCATGCAGCAACTTTTGCCCATGTTAAAAATGAAAAAGGATGACTGTACTTCCTGGACTGGATAGAGAGCAACGTGGGTGGTAGTATTTGTTATCCGATAAAACAAATAGTCGTTTAATTTCTTTGAAGAAATCAGTCCCATTTCCATATTCCTCGTCTCGAAGCACAATTTGAAGAAATCCAGGAAATGTTTCAATTCAGTCTGAAGTCTTATTGGTTTTTAACCAGCCTTGATTGGTATTTACTACAACAAAGGGGAGGAAATTACTTCTTTTCCCTCTCCAGACTATTAAAGTCTTAGCTTGTTATAATAGAAGGACCTATATAATGATGCACCAACATTAAAAGGTTGGCAGCTTAGTTTCACATTATAATGCATTGCATTTTTTGAGAGTTTAATTCTTTGCCTGTAATTGGTTTGAACATGTATCACACCTCCCATCCCCGGATCCCAAAGCACTGGCATGTGAAAGTCTGTGTTTGTGTGCTGGTAGAGACACATGCAGAGAATCTAATTTCTTTTATGCCAATCACCGTGGTATCTAGGTGCTAATTGTAATATTTTGCCTTCTCTAGCACCTCCCACCTGCGGATCTCAAAGCGTTTTACAAACATTAATTAATTTAGCTTCATAACCCTCATATGAGGAAGGTGGGTATTGTCCCCATTTTTCAGATGGGAAAACTGATCACAATAGGCTGGCCCACTGTCTCCTGCAGTATAACCCCGGGGAGCAGGAGATCTCCATAATGTTCCCCCCACATCGTTTTGTCGGGGGGCTGCCCTACCCACAGAATGAGTAGCAGGTTCTGCAGGCAACAGAGGAGATCCACAGAAGGCCAGAACTTTCTGCATTTGCTTCAAAGCTCTGATGTTTCCTCTTCTCTCCCCTGCTTCCTGGCAGTGTAGCTTCCACTTTATCACACTGCCCAAGGAGCTTGCTTAAGAAGGGAATTACACTTCATGAATGGTCTCAGCAAGAAGGAAGTATAACCAGTGGGCATATTACCTTTCCCCGGAAATCTCCACAAGCATAGTAATGGTTGTCCCCTCAGCCCCACCATCATCAGTTCAGGGCTACCCATCCTCTACCTCCCCCACAATCACTCATGTGGATTCCAGCTCCATAGAGCATCCTCTGCAGAGTTCTGTGTCTTAAAGACAATGGACCCCTCACCCCTTCTGCATCAGAGGAGGCACTCTCTGGCCCAGAGAGATTGTAATTTGCTCAAGGTCACATAGAAATTATGTGACAGAGCCATTAATAGACACCAGGACTTCAGACTCACTGTCTTATACTTCAGCCACAAGGCCGTCCTTTCTTTGGAATACCTCACCTGGAAGATAGGGCTGGAAAGTTAGCAGGCAGTGACTCTGGTAAGATTTCCCAGTACTTTCTAGTTTAGAAGCTGAAACCAGGCTGGTGAATTTAAAACAAACCGCTAGGGAAAAATCCTACAGGACTTAGTAGAGGAAGCAATGACTTCTGTCTTTTGAAACGAACAAATGGAATTCTATAGAAGAGGTACAGTTCTCTACAATGTAACAATTCTATAGACAAGACTTCACCTTTTCAATAATAGAGGGATTTCTAGATAACCGTATCTAATGGTTCTATAGGGCTCTCATGGCTTAAATTATATAGGACTTTTCCATAAGAGAAAAGCAAAACTCCACCAGAACAAAAGTAATTGATCTTTCTCAAATCTCCAACTAGCTTGCCAGTTTAGGTTGCATTTGGAGTGAGAATTTAAGTTAGTTGCTAATTTCATCCCTAGAATTGCCTTCTGCTGCTCATGTCCCCATTGTGTGGGGCCTTGGTTTTTAAAGCTATAGCAAGTAATATCATGAGTACGGTTTTTGACCCAACTGAACTCTGACTGACCTCTTTCTTTTTCCCTTCCCCACCATCAATGCAGGTGTCAGCTACTCCAGGTCGGTTCCTCCAGCCTATCCACCACCCCAGGATCCATTAAATCAGGGACAATACATGGTGACAGATGGCATATCCCAGTCCCAGGTCTTCGAGTTCACCGAACCCAAACGCAGCCAGTCACCATTCTGGCAAAATTTCAGCAGGTTAACGCCATTCAAAAAATAATACCTAGAGTGAGATGGAGAATTTTAAAATAAAAATTTTAAAAAATTAAAAATAAAAATAAATAAATAAAATTATATTTATAGATGGACCTTTTTTCGGAGAAGCACTGTTGCAATTAAAAAGAATTGTACACACACACACACACATACATATATATATATATAAATATATATATATATAGAAGGACCAAAAACTTTTTTTTGTTGTTTTTGGGAAGCAAACTACTACTAGATACTAGGAAGCACCAATGACTTCTACTCATGTGTCCGATTTTGTTTTATTTAATTGGTCAGACAACATCATTTTTTCTCTTCATTTTTTTTTTTTTTTTGTCCAACTTGTCATTGTCTCTCCAGGACGATTTCTTGCTCGTTGTGAGTTTGTCACTGAAGTTTCTTGCAGGCCACATTGGTGTATATTTTATTTTATTTATGCCTTTTATTTTTCTATTTTAGAGGTGGGGAAGATCTCTGCTCCCTTCCCTCTTTGCTCCCCCCACCCCTTGACTGTCCCCAAACTTCCTGTTTCAATGAACAGCATTTTCCCCCCAGCATTCTCTGTTCTGAGTCGTTCCAGTCTGGGTGTGCTCTGTTATGCACTGTGATATGCTGCTCAGTACTTCTATTGCTTTAACTGTTTTTATATGTGTTCTTGGGCCAGGGAGGGGGGTATAAACAAACAAAAGGGGGGAACAGATCTTTATTATGTGAGAGGTGACTTCTGTTCAATTGATTTGTTGCATTTTTAACTGTGTTTCATTTCAATGCTGTGTGTTTCAATCACACATGCCATTCCCAGTAAGATTGAAAGAGAACAATGGAGGCTTTTTTGTTTCGTATTTTATTTTATTTTCTCCAGAGATTTTTTTTTTTTTAGCTGAGAAATTACCCCGTGAGATGTCCAATACTAGCTTTTTCCTACATAAAGATGACAGATGTTTTAAAATTGCTTGATGGCCTCATGTCCTGCATTCTAGGTAGAGAAAAATTAGTTATTGAACACAAACAAAATGGCCAGTGTTCCTTCTGCAGGAACTAACTCAGAGGACCCATCCTCTCTGCCACACACACACACACGCGTAGCACCACTGTTATGAACCATTGATTACAGTTTACAGGAGCAACGATCCTAGATGTAACAGCCATTGCTGTACTTGCTTTCTGGTCTGTTATGTTTTATTTAAGTATCCCTAGGTTTGCCTCGAGCGCCAAATTACCAACCGGACATTAGCTGACAATGATGACCTATTAGGTTAAGGATCATTGCTTAAGTAATCGAAAACATTTACTCAACATTTAATGCCTCCAACCTGTGGAAGAGTTTGAAAACTGCCTTTCAGAAAAGATTGCATTGAAATCAGTGTGGCCTGAGACATCTTGCCATGTGACCAGGACTACATATCCAAATGTAGATCAGCAATCAGACTAGTCTAAACTGTAGCAATGGTTCAGCAAACTTGCACCATTGTCAATAGGCTGCACAGTAATTAGTTAACCTCTCTGTGTCTCTTTCTCTCTCTTTTTCTCACTCTGTGTATTCAGAGCTGCATTTTCAATGACACCTCCTACAATTTCACCCTCACCTCAAACACACTAGTTTGCATGTACGGAAGCCTGCAGTTCGGCTCACAAAACAGATCATTGCACACACGATGCCTTTTTGCTTGAGCAAATGTGGATGTTTTGCTCATATAAAAAGGTGTACGTGAAAATTTTGCAGGTGCTGCTTTGTAGTCTCCTTTGAAAATGTGGGGTGAAATGATCCAAACCCTAATTTGTATTGACTGTTTTGTTTTTAATCTTATCGGCCATCCAAGCAAATCAGGCTAGCTACTGATGTAGAGAAATACACCGGGGGGTAGGGGAGCACAGATTTAATTTTTCACCTGAAAAACAAGAACCTGTGAAGGCCACCAGTGAATGATTTCAATATTTCCAGGCAGCTTATTCTCTTGTAGGGCTAGAGCAAGCACTAAGATAAAGACACCATGCCATGTTATAAGGGAGTGACCATATTTCCCATTTAAAGCACAAAGATTATCTCGGCACTTTCTTTGCTACTTGAGAAAATACAAATAAGCAGCAAAGAAAGTCTAGTATTTTAAAGAGAGGAAGGCTCCCCCCCACCCCCCTATATGTAAATGATATATAAAAAAAGTCCAATCAGGAGGTAACACAATTTTTATATCAGAAACATTTTTAAAATACTCTTTTGTATCTCTGCTTTTTTTATGGCTAACAGCTCAGATTTTAATACAGAATATGTGGCAATTATTATTTTTGTTTGTTTAATAGGATGGGTGTTTAGAGAAGTGAACGAGACGATTCCTCAAAAGTTGTAACGTAAAGGATGAAACAAAACGTCTTACACTTTCTGAATGGCTGGAGAGAGACACAGAGAGAGAGACAGATTAGAGCCTCCTTGTCAATATGATGAAAATTACACCTATACCTTTGCCTTTTTAATTGCTTAAGGGAGAAAAGTAACAAGCACGTTAGTTAAGCCTGTTCATTTACTGTTTTGTGCCTCTGAGAGTGAGAATAAAACATCCATTATTTTTATGAGAAGATGCTTCCTTAATATTCAGCACTAGAAAAAAGAAACAACACGGCCACACCATTATTTGCATCATAAATCGAGATTCCCTTGATCTGACAAGGCCACTTGTTGGACTCACAGCTTCTTGCTTACGTGGAAAACCAAAACCAAATAGCTTTGCTAACTTCAAACTACCTGCACCAAAACCAGGCAGCAGGTAAAGCAGATGCAGGCCTCTGTTCCAGAGCAAAGCGGATTTGGCCCTCAGTTGTGGCATTCAAGAAAGCTCTTCCCATCCCTAAGTTGCCAAGGTGCTGCAAGAAATGAAGCATTAATAGAAAGGCAAACCAGCAATGGGTCCCACTTTTACTTACTTATTAATTATGAAATAGAGAGCTGGGTTGGGTGGTCTTGTATACTTGAAAGCTCCAGAAACACATTAGATCTGATCAAACTGGGGGTAATTTTTGACTTCGCATGTTATATAGATTTTCATTTCAATGCCAGACAAGAGGAACCCACATACTGTTCCATGGGCAATAGAACCAGAGATTGTAACAGACTTAGATGTAGAATTTCTCCAGCTGAAACTATATATATATATATAATATAAAAACCTCCTCTTCCGTAGGTAAATGATGCTCATTACTCCTTGACCTAGCAGAGGATGTAAGTTCAAGATTTTTGCCTCCCCACCCTCTCCAAAAGATAAAACAAGAACCAACCTAGGTGCATCTAACAGTTGTAAATAGAAAATAATACATAGAAAAATATATTTGAAATCTGTTTCAGTTCTTGGATGGGCACTAGCCATCCATTGCAACGTTATTGATAGTACACTGTGGTGCTTTGGGTTTCTGGTTTTGTTCTCTTTATGCTCTGTCATCTTTTCATTGCAGCTACATTTCAGGGAACATGTATATTTAGTAGCTTTTGTAAGTTCTGCATGGCATCACCACGCTTATTTTTCCTTGAGAAGATCAAAAGAGTCTGGAGGAGTTTAAAGGCACTATGATGATGCGGACTTGTAGCAGAGAATAAAAAAGAACAATCAAGGGTTTTAAAATACATGTTTGAAGCCAAATACTGATATTTTAGTGCTTTTGGGGTTTTAACAGTATGGGCAAAAAAAAAAAATGGATTTTGGTAACCCAGCTGATCCACACTTGCCAGTTTTATTATTTTGTTTATATTGGACTGTTTGACCCTGTCAAACAAGTGTCTAAGTTGTGTGTATAAAACAAAACAAAAAAAAGTGTTGAAAAAAAGTGTTGTAAAGACACTGAGCCTTATGAAAATATTTATGGAGTTAAATAAAAAGAAATGAAAAGGCATCTGAAGGCATTTTTAAATCATTTTCCTACGCAGAGTGGTCTTACTCTTTTCCCCAAGGATGTGCAAGAATTGTCTGGATGGGGGGGGCGAGTTTGTCAACAAAGCAGCCAGAAGCGATTCATATGGAACCAGAAAAGGGGTTGGAGTCCAATTCTGCATTAAATAGAGTTCAGGGGGAGTCTTCCCCAGAAACATTGTTTTAAATGATGGATTTGATTACTAAATTCTGGTCAGCTTTACAACGGAAGAGAAAGGCCACCCAACAGACCTCAAGTTGTTAATACACTGATGTTAACATAAGAAAGATTCCTGAGCATATTGATAGTATAGCAGAGGCCGTATTTTTCTGAGCAGGAAGCCAGTGCCTCTGGCCTGAGTGAGTGCCAAACATTAGTTTGCAGTTAAGACAACTCCAGTTATTTAACACTGGTGTTCAGATCAGTTAGTAACCCAAGCAATTCCCATGCTGATACCACTGTATCTAGAATGTATAGAGACGACACTGTAAGTGCCCAGAAGTGGCTGCATCCAAACAGATACCAATCTCAACAATAACTCTCTCTCTCTCTAAAACAATGAGGAGTCCTTGTGGCACCTTAGAGACTAACAAATTTATTTGGGCATAAGCCCAAGGACTTCTCATTTTGTTTTTGCTGATGAAGACTAACACGGCTACCACTTAAATCTCTCTCACTCTGTCTCCCCTTCCCTTTCACACTCTGTATTCCCGATGCTTTCCTGGGTGACTGGTAGTCAGCATGCTAGCATGGTGCGGGACTGGAGGATCAGCCCACTCATGCTGGCAAACCAATCAGCAAGGGGAATAAAAAAATAAAAGGAAAAATCATCAGTGCTACATGAATTACAGAGAGAATGCTGCAGCATTGCAAGCAGAGTGCTTATTCCAGAGTCTGTCTGGGCTAAGAAGTGAGGTCAATGGAATAAAACCTCATGGATTTGCCATTTCCTTCTCTTCCATCAATACACCGAAAAAGCGTCATCGTATTGTATAAATTTTGCTTGCAGTGGAGAAGATATGGATGATTCTTCTATTACAATGACGTTATTTCTGTTATACCAAATGATTGATGTGGATTGGACCTATGGGGTTTTTTGTTTTGCCTTGAGGACGTTGGTGAAATAGCTGTTTATTACTTGTTTGGTTTTTATAAATGTACATGATTTTTAACCTAAATGTCCCTTTAATTTTCTACTTTCCGGTTGGCTTAGTGGACAGAGCCAATCGAAGACTGGTTCAACCATTAAAACATTCAGGTTTTATGTAGGTACAAGTTTTATTCATTTTTGTTTTCTTGGTCTTTCTTCAAACATCAGGCATTCAGACAAGTAACCATGGGCTTCTGGCATTCAGCATTCACAGATAGCCATGGATTTCATTTGGTATAGCAGGAGAGAGGCCAGATTTTAACACCTTGGGCTGCTCCACTGGGCCATATTTTGTTCTCATATACTACTCAGAGTAACTTTCTGATTTCTGTGGTGATATTCCCAATTTACACCGGTGGACCAGGCCCTGATTCAGCAATTCATTGAAGTGCATGCTTAACTTTAAATGCTGAAGTGCTTTGCTGAATCAGAGCCTAAATAGTGAAATCATGGACATTAGGGAAATGACCTGAAAATGACTTTGTCTCTATTAATTATGTCTGGTTTGGTTGTTCATATTACATCTGCTAACTGCAGCATTACCCCAGCTGCATGTCTGTGAACTGCAATGTCAGGCAATATACATACCGAATACATCATATACCCATCACCTTGCATGTCAGGTGCCAGGCACTGGCTAATCCTAAGAGTTGTAGGCTTGGGCAGCATAGTCTCTAAAATCTGGAGGCTAAGGTGTGTGCAAGGTAGTACCTGAAATGACACAAGTACTGCAGAACCAGCACACTCTACATCAGAGTGATTCATGTTTTTGCAATGCATACATGTTTGTGATATAGAGAGTACAAGTGCTTTTAGCAAGTATTCTTTGCATCTACCTAATGAAGCTGGACTGTAGGTCCAGGCACAACAGAGTGACAAGAAGACCCTATTCTTCTGTACCGAGCCAGCACCGGCCTTTGCATCTACAGTACTGGCTCAGCATCCTCCAACGCAAAACACTGTGTGCACATAGAATAGCCCTGCTCAGACTAATCCCCAATTTTTGTCCCAATCCCTAAATGGCTCCCTCAAGGATTGAACTCATAACCCTGGGTTTAGTAGGCCAATGCTCAAACCTGTACCAGGATTATTCCAGACTGAAGTTGCATTGTGTGTTGGGGGGTTTTTTCCTTAAATTTGTTGTTCAGTGTTTGCCTCATTTTTCCCCCTCTCAGGATCAAATTAATCTCTTGCACAATTCCTCCTCATTCTGCAGCTGAAATAGCACCTTTGCATGCAATGACCATAAAGCTGCTGAGCTCTTGAAAATAGGCAATTAGCCATTGCTAATGCCGGGTAGGACAGTCCCTACTCTGTTCTAAAATGTTCTCTCACCCCAAGAGCATCTCTAAGAAAGTGGCTCCATCTCCAGTTTGTTCCCTTCCACCAAACCTTTGGCTTCTCTTTTTCTCACCAAAGCTAGCAATTTAAATCCAGTCACATCATGTGCTTCCTTTGATTGCTTTGGACATTTAATGCTTTCTCCTTCTAATATTGCTTACAACAACAGCAGTGACAAAAATTTGTAAGACAAGAACACTCTGTTTGTTTTAATTTTTCATAAAGGAGAACATATAAAACATTAAAAGAAAAGGAGTACTTGTGGCACCTTAGAGACTAACCAATTTATTTGAGCATAAGCTTTCGTGAGCTACAGCTCACTTCATCGGATGCATACTGTTTGCATCCGATGAAGTGAGCTGTAGCTCACGAAAGCTTATGCTCAAATAACTTGGTTAGTCTCTAAGGTGCCACAAGTCCTCCTTTTCTTTTTGCAAATACAGACTAACACGGCTGTTACTCTAAAACATATAAAATATTAATCTCTTGCTGGAGCAATAGATTCATAAGTGCCCCGAGAGGCGCTCCAAACATGGACATCTGGTTCTGCACAGACCTCCCCCACTGCCACTCTGTCTCTTCGCCTGCCCTCCAGCCAGAGAGGAGAATTGTTAACAGGGTTTGGGGAAAGGAGGAAAAAGGGATACTTGTAGATGCTGCTAATTCTTATTGTATAGTCCCCATTTCTGAGCACCTCACAATCTTATCCCTGGGAGGTAGAGAGAATCTGTCTGCTTTCTCCATTTTTCAGATGGGGAGCTGAGGTTCAGAAGACCAGATTTTCAAAGGTGTTTTGGCTCCTATAGATGCAGATAGGTGCCTAATGAGATTTTCAAAAGTGCCTAGGTGTCTAACTCCTATGGATTTCAGTGGAAATTAGGCAGCTAGGCTCCTTTGAAAATCTCTCTTGGGTGCTTATCTGCACCTTTAGGTACCGAAATAACTTTGAATATCTGCCCCTGAGAGACTAAATGATTTGACTAAGGTCACACAGGAAGTCTGTGGCGGAGCATAGAATTGCAACTTGAACCTTGGTCTCCTGAGTTCCAAGATAGCATCTTAACGACTGGGTTTTCCTTCCTCTCATATTGGTGGGGTGATCACTCCTTGATGGAAGTTTGTTGGTATATTTTAAATCTTTTTGGGGTCAGTTTGCTTTTATAAATGCTGAAAAGCATAACAGGGCTGAGATCCTTACTGGTTTGGGAAATGGAAACTTGAGCGATCCAATCTTTGCAGCAAAAAGTGAGTGTGTAATATATAAGCAAACCTGATCTGCAACGCTGAAGTTCATGGGAACTTTGTCATAGACTTCAATGGGTGTGGGATCGGGCCCATTGCAAAGTTCGTTTGAAGTAATCATGCACAAGGGATTAGCAGAAAGTCATCGTATGATAGTACAGTTGGGCTGCCTGAATAGTGTGTTACACCAGGAGAAGGTTCTTCAATCAGTGGGACTACTCACACATTTAGGTTGCTGATGTGAATAAGGGAAGCAGAATCAAGCTCATGATTGAGGTTGGGCCAGATTCTGCTCTCAGTTACGAACTCAGAGTAGCTCTATTGAATTAAGTGAAGTCACTCCAGATTTACAACAGGTATAACTGAAAACGGAATTTGACCCATGAGATTTCTCTCATGATTGGAGCAAAATTGATCTAGTAAATGCTTGAAGATAGTTTAGAGTATCACTTAACCCTGGATCTTTCCTGTTGAAGACAGAGTGCTAAGTGCTGGTTTCACTCATATTGGTACTACTAGGATGGGTTGCTGCTGTATTATGTTTGCTGCAAAAAAAAAAAAAAAAAGATTCTCAATCTTGATGAGAGCAGTCGCTTTTAAGGAACTAGCCATTTGCTGAACAGAAAAGGGGCTTCTTTCGTTGCCTTGAAAGGCCCTTTGTCACAAGGTTATTGCCTAACCCGAAATGTGAGAAATGTCCTTTTTCAATGAATGACAGTGTTTTAAGGAGAGATTCATTGAGCTATAACATTCCAATCAGTCTAATATGCAGTACAGTGCTTGCTGACCTAGACATTTGATGGCTTTTCTCTCCCATCATATGCCGATCCTGAGTAGATAAGGACAGCCGTTCTTACTGATAGGTAGCAGGTATTTTAGTACCCCTGGAAATTGTTTTCCAAGTACTAGTTTTGTTAGCCATTTATTTTCTGTTTGAAAGCAGGGTAAATGTAAAATATGGGCATGTAATTTCAAAAGCCTCAATTTGCTATATTTTAATTGCAAACTGAAAACCACTTTTCTGCCAACAGCAAGAATGGCCTTAGGACATGAGGCACATTCTGAGCAATAGATTGGGGACAAACACACACAACAAAAAGCCTCTAGTGAAAGGAAGCGCAATTTCACAAGGGCTCTCTGTCATCACGTCTGGTGTGTAAACAACAAGCCAAATTCTCTGCTGTTTAAAATGGGCCCAGCTCTACTGATCTCCAGGGAGATCTGCTCATTTACACCAGCAGAGACTGTGGCCATGTGAGCATGATTCTGAACTCATTTATACTACACTGTTGTAAATAACTAGAAACTACTTTAGGTCAATGCTGTTTCAAACCAATATAGATGTGAGATCAGAATTAGGGCCAGATCCCCGGGTCTGGCTGAGCGGCACTCAGCATAGGACCTGAGAGGTCAGGGGCAAAGCTGGCTCCAAGGAAACTTTCCTCTCTTCCAATCCTTGACTGGGCAAAGAACGCTTAGGTGCCAACAAGGGGGAGAAATTTGATTTGGTAACATTTAACTGCTTGTATTTTAGAAGACCTGAATATGTCTCAACTATTGCAAATATGATGGGAAATAATCTGGTTCTGACACTGTGAGTGGTTTGTGACATAACTAAAATGGGAAGTTTCAGAGGAACAGCCGTGTTAAATGGCCACATAAACACCACCCTATACCGGAAACCTACTGACCGCTATTCCTACCTGCATGCCTCCAGCTTTCACCCTGACCACACCACACGATCCATCGTCTACAGCCAAGCTCTGCGATACAACCGCATTTGCTCCAACCCCTCAGACAGAGACAAACACCTACAAGATCTCTGTCAAGCTTTCTTACAACTACAATACCCACCTGCAGAAGTAAAGAAACAGATTGATAGAGCCAGAAGAGTTCCCAGAAGTTACCTACTACAGGACAGGCCTAACAAAGAAAATAACAGAACGCCACTAGCGGTCACCTTCAGCCCCCAACTAAAACCCCTCCAACGCATTATTAAGGATCTACAACCTATCCTAAAGGATGACCCAACACTCTCACAAGTCTTGGGAGACAGGCCAGTCCTTGCCTACAGACAGCCCCGCAATCTGAAGCAAATACTCACCAACAACCACATACCACACAACAGAACCACTAACCCAGGAACTTATCCTTGCAACAAAGCCCGTTGCCAATTGTGCCCACATATCTATTCAGGGGACACCATCACAGGGCCTAATAACATCAGCCACACTATCAGAGGCTCGTTCACCTGCACATCCACCAATGTGATATATGCCATCATGTGCCAGCAATGCCCCTCTGCCATGTACATCGGTCAAACTGGACAGTCTCTACGTAAAAGAATAAATGGACACAAATCAGATGTCAAGAATTATAACATTCATAAACCAGTCGGAGAACACTTCAATCTCTCTGGTCACGCAATCACAGACATGAAGGTCGCTATCTTAAAACAAAAAAACTTCAAATCCAGACTCCAGCGAGAAACTGCTGAATTGGAATTCATTTGCAAATTGGATACTATTAATTTAGGCTTAAATAGAGACTGGGAGTGGCTAAGTCATTATGCAAGGTAGCCTGTTTCTTCTTGTTTTTCCTACCCCCCCCCCCCCCCCAGATGTTCTGGTTTAACTTGGATTTAAACTTGGAGAGTGGTCAGTTTAGATGAGCTATTACCAGCAGGAGAGTGAGTTTGTGTGTGTATGGGGGTGGGGGGGATGTGAGAAAACCTTGATCTATGCAGGAAATAGCCCGACTTGATTATGCAAAGAGTTGTCACTTTGGATGGGCTAGCACCAGCAGGAGAGTGAATTTGTGTGGGGGGTGGAGGGTGAGAAAACCTGGATTTGTGCTGGAAATGGCCCACCTGTTGATCACTTTAGATAAGCTATTACCAGCAGGACAGTGGGGTGGGAGGAGGTATTGTTTCATATTCTCTGTGTGTATATAAAGTCTGCTGCAGTTTCCACGGTAAACATCTGATGAAGTGAGCTGTAGCTCACGAAAGCTCATGCTCAAATAAATTTGTTAGTCTCTAAGGTGCCACAAGTACTCCTTTTCTTTTTGTAAAATGGGAAGGTATCAAAATCTGTACATCCAAATTCTGGTCCCATGGCAAAGCTCCCGCTGGCTGCAGTGGGATTAGGATTTGGCTCATTGGAAGAAGTGAAGTTTCACCTCCTATGCTGCCTTAGGTAAAAATCTGAACAAAACAAGCTGCACAGAGAGACAGACAAGTGGGGAGGGCATCATAAACAGAGGAAAAGCTGAGGAAAGAAACAAGCAGGGAACTCAAAAGGAGACTGGCTAAGCCAGAAGAATAACAGATGCATAAGGAAAGTCTAAAGAGGTTGAAGGGAATAGTGAACCACCCTTTCAGTAGGCAAACTCCTGCTGTCAGACACTGTGGGCCTGATTCTGATCTCACATTGCTGAAAAATGAGCAGAAATTCTAGTGCTGGAAACTGAATTGTATCAGTGTAAAACTAGTGTAAAGTGAGCTTGGAACTGACTCTGAAGCACTGCTCCCTATTACAGCATCCGCACAAATCTCACATTGACGTGAATGGAAGTTCTACATGTGGGACGCATGTGGAAAATGCCAGAGAGATCTGCAGCTAATGCAGGGAATTGGGCATCCCGGCTCCTTGCCTCTATTGTCAGCCCTGCAGGCAAATCACCGAATGCTTCATTTTCAGAGGTGTTGACTTCACTAGGTGTGAGAGCTCTGCTCATCCGCAAACCGGCCATGAATTCTTTTGCACCTCAGTTAAT
Source organism: Caretta caretta (assembly GCF_965140235.1). Classification (NCBI taxonomy): domain Eukaryota; kingdom Metazoa; phylum Chordata; order Testudines; family Cheloniidae; genus Caretta; species Caretta caretta. Next base: position 81,429,199 of record NC_134214.1, read on the forward strand.
ATCTACTATAAAGGGGCAGGGGGCAGATTATAACAATACCTACCTCATGGGAGAGTTTTACTATCCAATCAGATTTAACTCTGGATATACCAATATTCAGGGCACACTGAAATACTCTGGATTTGCTGATTGGAGGGCCCACTTGTTTTCCCTGGCCTCTGCAGAGAGATAAGGGAAATGTAAGAACTGGCTGAAGTACTGGGATGTCTTTATTTGTATTTTGAGCTGCTGTTTGTGAGAAGGCGTGAGCTGACTGAAATTGGTATTGCTTTTGTAATTTTAAATAATTGACAGGGCACTTGGAAACTGTGTAATGGGCACTTTCCATTGTTCTGCATCAGAAGAAAACAGATATACACAAGGATTTTGCCAAATCAAGACCAACAGAAATATCTTCCTGGGTTATTTTTATGCCAATGGAAACAGATGTTTTTAAGCAAACAACCATTTCCCCGCAGTGTTTTCACCCAAACATTGCAGCACTGAGACCCTTAAAGTGAAACTGAATGTAAATAAACCCCAAACTAAAACTGAGCTCTCTATTTATCCCCTGTATGTCAAATTGTGATTTATTAATCTTTGATTTAGTAATCATCAGGGTGGATTTGTAAGAACCTCTGATCTCTATTTGTGATTCTACTGCATGGTGTAAGCTAAGAACAGAATTTGCTTGTCACATCTACATGACTGTTCTCAATTCCTTTTGCAACTTTTGCCAAAGTTCTTGGAGACAAGATCCACTGTGCAGCTCTGAGAGACACAATTATTCTTCAGGGAGATTTAGGCCGCAATCCAGCCAAGATTTAAGCATGCACTTAACTTTATGATGTTGTGTAGGTCCACTGATGGCAACAGGAACTAACAGTGTAAAGTTAAGCATGTGTGTAAGTCTTTACACAATCAGGTCCTTGCATCCCCATGATGCACACGACCCCCCAAGAGTGAGTGGTATGTATCAGACCTTTGCTATTCACACTCATTCCTTTGGCTTTTCTGGTGTCCCCATTTTCTCTTTTTGCTAATATTTTTATGCTTAAAACTTCAATCCTGTCCCCTTTTTTATCATATGTTTTCTTCAGCCTCTTTTCTATTATAAAATGGTTGTTTTCAGTGCTGTAGATGCCTGTACAGCCTGGTGCACAATGGCATGTGTACGCAGCCCGCGTGATGCTGTTGCACAAATAATGCCATGGCACAACTAAAACTCCCTTTTGGCTAGTGATTTTAGATGGGGACATTTTTGAGATCAGCTAATAGTATTGTAAAGACATTTTAATTTCCAATACCAAACCTTCTCAACGGTCGTGCGAGGTTGATGAAAGCATAGTCATTTAGTATTTGTATTGGGGCAGTGCTTACAACGCCCCGTCATGGACCACCACCCCATTGTGCTTGGCGCTGTCCAAACACATCATTCATTTTAAGGTGAACACGGAGTCAAAACAGACTCCCTTCTGTCTGCTGAGAAACCTGTGCTCACATGGCAGCCGATCTTAATGGCCAGCACATTCTCAGATCCCAGGGAAGTTTCCTCATATTCATTACACTACGCTATTCAGCCAGCTGTTAAAATGTCCAGAGACAGATCAGTCCCCCTGGTGACCATTAATAACAGGCTTCATTACATTTGTTCATTGTGACAGTGATAGGGAGTGACTGATAGCAGAGGCGTAGAGGCTCCCTCCACACCACTCATAGGGGTAAATAGAGTCAATACACTGTACTGGTGCTTTCTCTTTCACTTTGATCTCTGGTCCCTTGCCGCTCTGCTTGTGGGGCAAGAGTTCGCTGCTGACGGAAGGAGTTGCACAGTGAACACCATTTGCGGTGCACAAGAAGTTTCACTGGTCCTACAAAAACCCAAGAGCTACACTGCATATTTTTGAGCCTCTACTGGTGCCTCGTTTATTATTATTAATGTTTTTCCTCTCCCACGTCTTTCTCAGGAAAGGCACTGGAGAGTTGTTCTCGCTATGCAAAGTCCCCCCGAAGGTGGGCTGGGTGGGGGGTCTGAGTTGAGGGCACTAATTCAAAGCCCACTGAAGGTGATGAGCGTCTTTTGACAGACTTCAGTGACTTTGGATCAGGCCCTAAATCTCTTATCTTTTTTATTATAACCTCTGGTCTCTATTTTTGAATCCCCTGCATGGTGTATCTCAAAGGTAATATTCTCCTCTCAGAGGAGCATGGTGGATCTCTAGCTAGTTACTCACCTGGCCCTCATCACTGCAGTGGCCGAGCCCACCTAGATGCAAGCCTCTGCTCCGGGATGCTACCCTGGCTACATCCCTACAATGAGGGATCCAGTCCAGTTTCCCCTTACAGGTAAGTGGAGAGCTCAGTCTGTGCACAAAAAAGCATCATTCAGCTGAGTGTAGTAGGAAGCGGCTAGCAAGAACTGAGCAGGTCAGGACTGAGAGTTATGCACAGAACTGCATGCAGGGTAAGAGCTTGGGACATGCCTTCACAGCAGCTGTGTGTACCATGCCTGCCTCTTTCCAGTGCTATCAGGATAGTTTTCTGGGCACTAAGGGTAAAATCCTGACCCCACTGAACTCAGTGAGAGTTTAGCTATTGATTTCAATGGGCCAGGATTTCACCCTAATGTCATTAGCAAACGGGAGATAAGATCCCACCAAAATGGTAGTTGCAAGAGACCCATTTATTTCAATAAAAGAATGAGGAGTACTTGTGGCACCTTAGAGACTAACAAATTTATTTGAGCAAAAGCTTATGCCCAAATAAATTTGTTTGTCTCTAAGGTGCCACAAGTACTCCTTGTTCCTTTTGCTGATACAGTCTAACACGGCTACCACTCTGAAATTTATTTCAATGTGACTTCATCACTTATTAAAACCACATTTGATTCTCCAGGTAATATTGTTATTTAGGCAGCAACAAAGCTACCTTGGAGCAAGGGCATTTCAAAAGTTGCTTTCCTAGGCTACAGAAATCATTTTATTAAAGGAAAATTAAAGCTAAATCCAGTGAGATGAGAACAATGGGATGTGAAATGGCAACAAGATGAAACCACGACAAATTGGGAGGAAAACAAGCTTCGTTTCCAAGTGCATTACATAACAGCTAAGAGTTCAGCGAGCTTGCAAACCAGAGAGAAAGGAGGGTTTGGGAAATTTCCCTGTTGTGCTTGAGCAGGAACCAACAGAAACACCTGGCCAGCTGCAAAGTGCATTTTAATTAAAATAAAAATAAGGGCTAGATTGTGCTGTCCTTACTAACACATGTAGTCCCACTGCCTTGGATGACTACACTAGTGAGCACGTACACAAGTCTTCCCGTTGATTTGAACCCTTCCTCATTCTGGTGAGCACTTACTTACAGTAGTGGCCGTGACTTCAGTGTAGCGACTCAGGTTAGTGGGTGTTCACCCACCTGAGTAAGAGTTGCACAATCTAGCCATAAATTGTCCGTTTAATGAGATGTTTTCTATTGTCTGAAAGACCTTAGGTCCTATTTGAAAATTAAACTAATGTGAGATCTAGAAACTGGCAGAACAATTACCTGAATCCCTCAAATTACATGCCATTTGCTGATCTCAAAACAGAAAGTGGTGGCTAAGCAATTAAAATAATTGGTGTTAAAAAGAAAAAAAATCACCTCTCAGGTGGATCAACCCTTATGCCAAATTTTAGCCCAGCGCATTTTTAAATGTGTGAGCTATTTTAGACCTGGAACAACGGGATTTAATATGAGGTGATGGGGCTGCAATCACAGGGTCAGTATGGTACATTCCTCCAAACTTCTTTAGCCTATCTCCTTATTTATTGATTTACTTGTTCCCACTCCCAGGGCTACAAGATCCCATTAGACCGGTTATCTGAAGATTGACGGTGAAATGGTATTGATCCATGTTTAGTGACGCTCAGTGGGTCCCCTTTCCAACGTAATCAATTTATAAATAAAAGGATGTCTTTTTCCTGAATGCCACCTGGACTGGAGAGTCCAGTTGTGGGACTTGACTTATGACTCGTCTTCACCAATAATAAATGTTCTGAAAGCAAAATTATGCCCTCACTGAGATCTGTGCAGCCCCCCCATGCCGTGCATTCGTTAGCACGGGTGTAACTGATTAGAACATAGTAACAGCTCTGTTGATACTGCAGGAGTCAGAATCAGGCCTCCTGACAGCAATTCCGGGCCCCAGGGCCAAGGCCGTCTCTAGGCAGGTGCGGGGTCCAGGGCAGTCGTGCGCGCCTAGGAGCCCTGCCGCCTGGGGCTCCCAGCGACCGCCGCTTGTAATGCAGTGTTATCAGCAATGTCAGGGGGGAGACACCGGACTAGATGGAGCACTGCTCTTTTCCCGTTCTGCTGTTCCACTGTAACATCACTGCACAGACATTTGGGCTCTCTGAAGAGTCTCAGAGCTTGGGGGTTCAGCTAGCCCAAACAGCCCCATAGTGTGCCCCAGTCAGCAGACAGTGGGCAGCCAGCTTTAATTTCTGTGTAGACACAATTAGTTCCATCTAAGCTGTGCAGCCCCAGCCCAGCCCTGGACGGACCTGCTGCAGCTGGGGGGAGAGGCGCCCCAAGCCAGCCCCGCCATGGCAGAGTTGCCTATTCCCCCCTCCAACCCAGGTGCTGCTGTGGGGAGAGAGAGAGCTGCGGGGAGTCCTCTCTTCCCGCTGTAGCCCTGGGGCAGCCTGGACCCCAAACCCTTCATCCCCAGCCCCACCTACATCCCCAACCAGAGCCCTCCCCGCCCCTGCACCGCCCCTACCATCTGCCCCAGGCCATAGTTCCCTCCCACACTCCGAACCCCTCATCCCCGGCCCCACCCCAGAGCCTGAACCCCCAGCCAGAGCCCTCATTACCCTGCACCCGCAACCCTCTGCCCCAGCCCTGAGCCCCTCATCCTTGGCTCCACCCCAGAGCCCGCACCCCCAGCCAGAGCCCTCACTACCCCTCACCTGCAACCTTTTGCCCCAGGCCATAGTCCCCTCCCACACTCTGAACTCCTCATCCCCGGCCCCACCCCAGAACCTGCATCCTCAACCAGAGCCCTCATCACCCTGCACCCCAACCCTCTGCCCCAGCCCTGAGTACCCCTCCCACACTCCGAATCCCTCGGCCCCACCCCGCCACATGAATTTTGTTATGTGCACCAACATGAAGGTGATGTGTCACACGTCACCTCCATATTGGTGCACATAACAAAATTCTTTCTGCACATGCGTGGGAAAAATTAGAGGGGACACACACACTCCCTCCCAGCAAGTGGGACACAGCAGCTGCTAGCATAGGTGGCTGTGCTGGCCAGTCCCCCCATGCAGGTGGAGTGTGTAGGTTAGTGTGGTTTTGGACGTGTCTCTGTCAGTGCATCCCGGGGAGCTGCAGTGGGACTGGTCCGGCCTCCACCACTGGCCACTGCAACCCACCCAGTCAGCGGAGGGCCTCAGGAGCCACACCAGCAGCCAGACATCGCTGTGAGCAAAGCCTGGCACTTCACACTGGTGGGTGCCCGTCGGAGTCTGCAAAAAGTAAGTGGGTCACATGGTCTGATGGTGCCAACACCACGGGCAGCACAAAAGGGGCCTGGCATCAGGGAATGCATAACTTCACGAGGCCTGAGGTTCCTGAAACGGATGAGCTAGTCCCTGGCTATGGTAATCTCCCTCACACCCATATACAGACCCTTTCTGTTTCAAATAAAGGACAACCTGGAAATTATAGGAGAAAGTTTATTTTTAAGGGCACCTCCCCAATGTTTTATTTATGACACACACTCATATACAAATAACATATTGTATTACAGTGCACAATCCTTTGCCTGATTATTGGTGTACACAAGACAATATTTATTGATTTGATGTGTAAGTGGAACACTGAGCACCGAACGAAGGACAGATGGTCACACTGTGTGTGACATTCTAACATATTTCCTCTCAACCTGCTTTGGGACAAATCTAGGACACAGTACAGGTGAAAAAACTTGAAACAACACTAGAAAATCTAGTAGTTAGCTGGACGGTAAAATAGGGATGGGGTCAGTTTCTGCAGTCAGTGGCTGAAGCATTACTGGATCCCCTACCAGGACAGTTGGGTGAAGGCAAGAAGATGATCCTGAAATGGTCTCTTTAGTCTCGCTCATTGCACATGAGTGGGACTCTTTTGGGGGGCAATTAATTTTACAATGGTGTTTAAAATCTCTCCCTGGTGAGGTGAAGGGTATTTGAATGAGGGAGATGGAATGTAGGGGTCAAATTGTTGCAGCTCCTAGCCTTCTCCTGGTGCCTGCTTGGGCCTTGCAGTGAGAGTGAGCGAGGGTGGGGAGAGTAAGCGATGGAGGGAGGGGGGATGGAGTTCGTGGGGGTGGGGCCTCAGGGAAGGAGGTGGGGAAAGGGTGTTGGGTTTTCTGCAATTAGAAAGTTGGAAACCTATGTGTAATGCAGCATAGCTCAGATTTCCAATGGGAAGTTATTCCATAAGAGGTGATGAATATTATTGGGTGTCCAGTGAACTGAGCAATAAGCATTAATAATGATATCGCTTTCTCAAAGGCATTTGATAGGATGTGTCCAAGACATTCGCCAGCTGGGCTGCTGCATATCTCCAGTGGCACGTAAGGCAGATTTGAACAAGCCACAGAATCTGTCTGTGCTCTACACACCGGCATGCCCATGTCACTCAATGCACGTCGAGACAAAACAAATGAGAGCAATTACTCCTTCAGCCTTTTGCCTCAGAAGAGTCCAAGAAATCGCCTGCCCTTCAGGTTTCTGCAAGACTGATGAGCCAGAACTTGCTGCTCTTGGGCTCAATTTGTGTGCTATGCCTGCAGGTGAAAAATGCAAACCAGAGAGTTAATTAACGGTACCCTCACGGGTCAGGATAAGAATTTCAGCTCCTGGAGGCTTTTAAAAGGATGAAATCCACCTCTCACTCAAAAAACACGAGCAAACAGAAACCCACAGGCAGGCCACAGTTTCTCTGGGATTCTGAACCACAAGTATTGAGCCATCGGTCCTAATCCAGTAGCCCCCTAGTGCAGCCTGACCTCAAAGGGTTCCTGGACAAGGGCCTAGCATAGAGCCCCTCTCTTCAGTGAACAGGAATAGTGGGTAATCCCATGCAAGGCAGCTCCACCTGCCTCCCCCTACCCTAAACCCAACCTGCAAAGGGGCAATGCAGGGCTTAAATGGGTGAAAAGCAGCGTGGGGGGGAGTTTCTCATAAAGATGTCGAGTGAGGGCTTGCCCCTTTTGCAAACAAACTGTAATCTTAGAGGGGATTGGCCTGAACGCCTTTCCTTACAGCTGCTGGTATTAATTACATGTATCCAATTATCTGACTGTGCGCTGCTGCAGAGGCTTTCAAGCCTGTGTGACTGGCCCCGAGTGAACTCATAGGCTGGGACGATGAAACCGCTGAACTACGCTCATCGCTACCAAGCACCGCAAACGGGAACACAATGGAGTTGAAACGTCCCCCATGAAAATCCTTTTACAGCTCACCCGTGGACTTGGCTGTCAATTTGCTTCCCTTGGCTGTGACGAGGCAGGGCTGTAGGGGAGAGCTTTAAAAGCTGCCCGGCTTCCACAACCTTCCTATTGCTAGAGGAGGTGAATACTTTGTAGCTGGAGCAGCCACATTCCACCCCAGCAGAGGGCTACGGGGATGGCAATGTGCTATTCCATTTGGAGCGAGCGGGTGTTGGCGGGCTTTGCCCTTTCGCGGCTGGGCCCCCAGAAGGAATACAGGCACTAGCAGCATTTAGCGAGAGTATCTTTCACTCAAGTGATTTGAGGCTGAAGGACCAGGCTTCTAGTCTTAGTTTCCCACTGTGTGTGTCTGGTGTATATAGTCAGTAAAGCTGCAATGTGCACCACATGGAGGTGTTTCACAGGCCACTGTGCAGGTGCAGAATTTATGTCACCCTCCAATTTCTTTGCTTCCCTGCAGAAAAATGACTTTCTGACGGGGAAGCAAAGGGAAGCCACAAGAGCAGTCATGCAACCCTCCCCAGCAGTATGTTTTGGGTGCCCAGGGCAGCTGGCAGAGAGGTAAATCACTATGGGGCAGGGGGCGGGACTGGGGAAGACATGGCTGGAGGCTCCTACCCTGAGCCGGGCTCAGCTGCTAGTCCCAGCTGTGCTGTGAAGATCTTTCTCTTCCCCTGAACGGCATCCAAAGCCATGCCAGACCCACCCCCAGATGTCTCTCCCAGCTGTAGGAAGCTCTGCAAACCTCCTTCTCCTCCCTGCATCTGTTGTTGCTCAGCTTCAGAGGGAGGGATCCCTGGACAGGGAGCTGCTCCCTCATCCACCAAACCCCATGCATCCAGACCCTCCCACTGAGCCTCACCCCCCTTGCACCAAGAACCCACCCTCATGAGCCGTACTTCCCCTGCACCTACACCACCCCAGCAAGCCCCCTTGCATCCAGATCCACCCCCACACCTGGATCCCCCACTGAGCCACTGCACCCAGATTGCTTCACACAGAACCCTCTCAACCCACACCTGGATCCCCCCACACGGAGCCCCTTCACTGAGCCCCTTGGATTCTGCCTTGGTGAGCCTGCCTGCCTACACCTGGTACACTTCGCACAGTGGGGCAGGGCCCTGGGGTGTTTCTGGGGCAGGCCCAGCCCTTGTGCTGTGTCAGGGTTGGGTGCAGCCTCACTGCTGAGTCTGTGTCCCAGGGGGAGTGGGGGGGCTGAACAGTGATCTCCACCTCTGTGCAGCCAGTAGCCTCTGCTCCCCAATGCCATACCGGAGCCTTCACATTTATTTGACAAATACAAATTTGCAGAATTTTAAAATAGTGTGAACAGAATTTTTATTTTTTTGGTGCAGCAGACCCTCAGGAGTAACAGTGTGGTAAGTCTAAATGGCAGAACTCAAAGGTAGACTTGTAATCCTTTCAAGAAGGTGAGCGTCTCTGTATATCCCATTAACAATCTCCTGAGCCAGGTACACTTACATGCCACAAATCAGAGTGTGCTGGTTAGCAACCACAATGATGAAAAGGACAATTTAGACTCATTTCATTTTCTTTTAAAAAATTCCTTGTAAATTGTTTGGCGGCTAGGAAAGGAGAAAGGCTCATTTATAGCTACTTAGTAACAGCTTATGATTCAGAGGGAACCATCATTGAGGATTCAAAAAAAAAAATCCATATGGGAGGCACAGCAAGTCAAAGTATTAGTAACAAGAAATAGAGGACAATCCTTGAATTATATTGCAATCCATAAGCAACCAACACATATCCAGCCTCCAGGGCACCCAACAGCAACTCTCTGAAAATGGGTACAAACTGGCCAGAAGAAAAAGAATTGATTTTGTAGTTTTGCCAACTTTCGTGAGCCTTGTGACATTTGTTGTTTTCTTAAAGCTCCTGCTTCTGGAGGCATTTGATAATATGAGAATCTTGGATTTTTTAAGGATTTTTTTTTTTAATTTGTTGGAGATAAAAGCTTGAAAACATGAACCCTAATGGGTCTGTAAATGGGAAGGCAAATTTTAAAAAAAACCCTCACCAATTAATGTTTTATTTTTAATCTCATGCTTTTTAAAGTTAAGCGCATGCATTTTAAAAACTTTGTATTTCACCGTTTCTCAGTGGAGAGGCAAATGGAAATGGAAGAGACCCACAGTGCTGGGAAATGTTTGGTAAACAAAGTTATCAGTCATTGTCAGAGGCAGGAGGGATGGCTCATTGAGCTTTACCTGTGTGACAATTCTTAGAACAGCTCTGCTGGTGGTATGTCTGACTCCCATGAAATGCCAGGCAATCTTGGCCGGCCCTGATCAAACATCCCTTATCAAATGGGCACAACGGGGCAGCCAAACTTTGCCTCTCTAAAGCATGTATAATGCCCCGTATTGTAATGCCCCGTATTGCCAGTAGCATTTCATTCCAGACAAGGTGATGATTTTTCAGCTGACCGGACATACAAACAATCAACTATCAGCAGTAAAGCTACCATGTGCTCTGTGACATTCCCTAGGACTTTTCCAGGAGGATGCAACAGCTGGGTTGTTGTGGCGCCCCCTTGTGGAACGTAAATCAGCACAGGCACCAGCCACAGGAAGGGGTGCAGGATGTGCCTGCCCACCACTGCGGGCGGATGACGCCATTCAGGGCGCAAGTAGACATTTTACACAGGGAAATGCAGGGTGCATCGCCCTGCCGCGCCAGGCATTGGTTTGACCCAGCGGGCGCAAGTTCCCCACCAAGGGAGGAGCAAAGGGGCGGGCATAGCCACTAACAGAAAGCTCAAGAGTTGTCACTAGAGGCAGTCCAGCTACAGCACTTCATTCCAGCCCCTAGCATTTTGTTTACGTCACCTCTGAATTTGGCCCCAGATCTGCCGCTTGGCCCCAGGCTAGTTTAACTGCAGCTCTGCTATGGTGCTGATGGGCTCCAGTACTGCGAATCCCCTCTACTAGCAACACTGTCCCACACCCTCCTTAATGGAAAGTTACCATGGACAAGAAACTGGCCCATGGCTAAAGGGCCCAAGGACTCCAAGATTTACTATACCAGTCACGAGGACGGATAACGCTACGTGAGACGGGAGGGCGGCAAGATTGGAAATGGATTAGCTCGAGCACGCGCCAATGACATCAGGATGCTAAATAGAGCCTTTCAAACTGGGTGTCCTGCCTAAACCATTATTTTCCCCTTTCTACAAAGGTGAATACATTTCTTTAACCAACACCAGCCTTGAGCTGCCATAGTGGGAGGCTGAGGGCAATGACTGGGGGGCTCGGATCTAAGGTGAGGCTGCCCCAGTAATTTTAGCCCGGTCTAGTTTTTTTTAAATGACACTCCAAGGGAATGCACCGAGAATTCTGCCCCGCGTGTATTTGCCCCACCCCCACCCAATTTGAATGACATGCTGGTAAAAGGTTAGGGACTGCACACTGGGGGAAGGCCGCTTAAAAGCAAGCTCTGCTTCTGGATGCTTTTGTTTTTTGCATGCTTAATCCAACACACCCAGGGTTCCCAAGCTGGGCTCCCAAAATTAGTGGCTGCTTAAAAAAAAAACAGCTGACACAAACAGGACACAGCAGAGTTAGGAGCAGAGCAAGCGTCCCACTCTATCCACCCATCAATATGCTTCCCCCCAACCTCTCAGGGCCACAGCAGAGCTCAGGGCTTGACCGCTCTGCTGAGGTTACCAGGCAGTGTGCCAATTGTCACGATTGTCACCTGGGTTTTAGGGACGGGCCTGAAACTCTCTCAGCTCATTAATGGTCCCTTCTGCTTGACACTTTAGCCAGGTGCACAACTGTCCTATCAGGAAACAGTGCAAAGCCATACATTATCCTGTAGCCCAACTATCCATGGAGGATGCAGCGCAGACGAGGGCTACCCTATGAACGGCGACATCGGAGAATGAGATGGCCGTGGAAGCAATGTGGTTGTCTCTCTGAGTCTGACATGCAATGCCTTCAAAATGACTCACACACACAAACACACAAAGCCAGCCTTACAGACTAACACTGCCTTCATAGACACCTAGGAGCACATTGGTTGCCAGCCCCTTTATAATTGTGTGTCCAGGCAGATAATTCTCCCACGGAGGAAGTCGGCAAGCCAGCTTTCCAAAGTGATGAGTGTACTATGAACAGGAGCGGGGAATTTTCCAGGGTTTGCATTTATCTCATGTAACCTTTCCACGCTTGGGGATGCTTCCCCCAGCCCTACCCATTTGGATCACGGAGGCAGATGAAGAAGACATGGTGTACTCTTTCAGGAAGCACAGTTAAGCAATAGTACAATGAGTGTTGGCCTGGTTTGCAAAACAATAAGCTGATTCTGAGTCTGGATAAACAAGGGTAAAAGTCAAGCACAAGTTCTTTATTTTAGCCAGGAAGTTAAACTAACCCTTAGAACAATTAGCTAGGGCCAGGAAAGCAAATGCTTAGGGGAATTTGTGTCTCTCCATCTGGGTTAATGCCCAGAGACTCAGGACTGGCCTCTTTTGCCACAGGTAACAAACAGTGACTAAAAAGAAAATGTCACCAACACATTCTGAAATGACTGGAAATGAATGGGAAGGTTTGAGCACAGAAGGGGGCACCAGTCAGTCAGTCCTCAGGGAAAGGCCCCTCTGGCTCGCAGTAGGGCCATTTTGCAGTGATCAGCAGAAAGCTACATTTTAAGTTATGCAAAAGAAAAGTTCGAACGGCCTGGTGAGATTTCACAGTCAGCTGGCGGCTGGGTGGAAACTCTGCCAAGCTAATAGCCAGAGGTTTTGCAATGTGGTGAATGTAAAGGTGGGCCAGTAAATGTGCCAGTGAGCTTGCTATCACCGAGCAGATGTTAGTGATTCTTTAGCTTACAAGCCTCTTTACAGATCAGCTCCCATTGTGAAAGGTGCTGAAAACAGAGATGGGCACGGTCCCTGGTGGCCTGAAGTGAGTACACTTGAAGAAGTCGAGTGACATATGATGCATGGGAGAATGGAGTGTTGCTTGGTGATATTCATCCCAGGGGTTTAGAGCTCATGGGGGTGCATATGCTATAAAAATCTAGAGGGAGAGAAAGGAGATTAGCTGAGATAGAACATTGTCTCGTCACCAGGGCACATGGGAAAGGAATCTCACAGCTTCCCATTAGCCACTCTGGGAAATATTTCAACACTTTGATCAGGTGTCTCAGCTACTAGATTATTAGTTTATTAAGGGGGGGAAAGAAAAAATAGATAATTAAATTCAATTAATTAACTAAGGATAAGCTCTAAATGAAATTGTGTCAATTATTCCTATCTCCTTGGTAGGATAAATACAGAGCTAATGGGTGTGTTGGCAGAACTGGATCAAGGCTTCACTGGAACCTCTGATCAATAGCAAAATCCTGCCCTGTGCTGCACTGATCTGCTAGGGTGTGTGTCATGATATAGGGTATGCTATGCAGCTGTCCCTTTCTGCAAACTTTCTGGGCGCGAGCCCTTCTCAGTGATTGGGCCTCCTCTGTGCTCAATGGGGGTCCCATGACTCCAAGACGGGGGTCCCTGGATCAGCACCTCTGTTTCTCATGGAGGATCCTTCAGCAGGGCCAGATGAGCTGGGTTCCCACATTACAGAGTTACCCTCCTTGGAGCCAGGCAGACAGCAGACTTGTGCAGGGACACAGAGCAGCCTTGGCAAAACAAGACATTATTTACCAGTCAGCAGGAATTCAGTACTCAGACACTGGATTAAAATGGTGAAGAAAAGCCTCCCCTAACCTGTCCGTGTCCCCTAGCTTGGTAAGGCGGGTCCCTGTTTGCCCTTGCCTGGAAGGAAGACAGGCTGCTTGCCTGCCCCACGTCTCTTTGGCCCTGCCAACAGGCCCAAGTGGAATGCCCTCTCTCACTTGTACCAAGCCTCTTGACTCAGTCTCTGAACTCCGGTGGCCTGTGTTTCAAGTTTCAGTCACATTGTTTTCATGTGTGCTGGCCCACCCACTCTAGGTTCAAGTAGGGGAGCAGTGTAGTCAGGTAATCATCTATTCCAAAAAGTCTCTTTGGCCGGCAGTCATTAAAACATAATGGTCCCATTGTTGGGCTCCAAGGTAGCTCTATTCATGTGTTAACAATTCTGAGTTCATTCAGGCCAACTCAGACTCATCTACGTGACCTACACTTCTTAGGGTATGTCTACACTACAATCTTAACTTAACCTATGTTAGGTCAACTTACAGTTACCACAGTAATTACTGCGGCGGCTGATGTCCACGCTGCCCTCCTTCTGTTGGTGGTGCGCATCCCCACCAGGAGAGCATCCACCAACTGAAGAGGGGTAGTGTTGGGGCCTAAGAGCCTGGGCTCTCAGCTCTGCGCAGCTCCCCACAGGTCCCCACTGGGAACCCAACTGCCTCTCCCCCCCCCCCCCGCAACCTCCTTGGGCTTTTCATCTTCCTGCTTCCAGCCAGGAGCAGGGGGAAAAGCAGCCTGGGGCTTCTTCCGGCTTCTCCCAGTGGGGAGTGGGGAGCCAGCACCCTGTGGGGCAGCAGGGCTCCCAATGGGGAGCCCAGGCAGCAGCTCAAGCCAGGAGCCGGGTTTGGCAGCAGGACTTGGAGAGGAGACTGGGCAGCAGCCCAGCTGGGGAGCCAGCTATCCTGTCGATTTCACAGAGCGGAGCTACACCAACATAAGCCCTACGTGACTCGTGGAGGTGGAGTTATTATGTCAGTGTAGTAGAGCATTTACATGAGCAGGAGCAAGGCTGTAGTGTAGACACTGACATAGTTAGGTTTACATAAGCTGCTTTGCGTTGACCTAACTCTGTCGTGTAGACCAAGACCATTCAATATTTATGTGAGGGTCTCTGGAAAGACATTAACCCCTTGAGACCAAGTAGGTAGCAATACAACAGGGAATGGGGAAACGAAGGCATACATAATTTTCATAAAAATAATATTGACCTTTCCCGGGCACTCCACAATGGAGAGATGGATTAAAGAGTCTCTTTACACACCCATGGGCACATGCTCATCCGGGGTGAAGGAGGGCAGAATCACTATGCTTTCTTAGAAGCTACCACACCAAAAGGAACCATCTCCTGAAGAACCCGAGGTTGGAGCAGTCTGGCAACTAGGAGGTGTGGCTAAGCACCAATTTGGCTAGCATCACGAACAATGGGTTTGGTAGCACCTGCTGGCTGCAGAGAGCAGGCTGCCCCAGATTTTGCCAGGATACTCATTTAAAGTAATTGTATTATGCTCTGAAAATAGAAAAGCCTGACAGTGGAAGGGGCTACTGGAAGAGACCTGTTTCATGTACATTACTCATTTAGAAGGTCAGCCAAAGCTCACTCAATTCAATAGACAAATTCCCATTCATTTCACTAGGCTTTGAATCAGGTACCTAGTGCACAGGATTTTGCAGAATTCAGAGGCCCGATACCACAATATAAAGCCTGTTTAGCCAATGAAGAGTCAACGGCAGAAGAGCCTTTGCACAGACAAACTAGAGGCCAGTTGTTGCTTTGCTGATACATGTGTACTCTTGCTAACTTAGTGTGCTACTGATCTCCTTAGCAGCACCAAGGAACCCTAGGGTCAGCTGCGCTGGTTCCTGGCCATGTTCCTGCACAGAATGTACTGTGGTTCGAACTATTGTGCGGTCCCCTCACCCCCAGACACACTCAAACTGATTTCCTCTGTTCCAGTAAAAAACACCTCTTGCATGTAACTAAAACACAGGTAGGGCTTCACAAATTGTTTTCTAGCAAAGCTGCATAGCAGCCATCAGCCCAAGTGTTTTAGGGCCTGATCCAAAGCCCTCTCTACTAGGGGAATTCTTCAGGCAGCTGTAATTCCCCTTTGCACCATCTGGTGGTATGGGGGTGAGGGGTGGGGGCTGAGCGAAGCTGTGGCCCCACATGCTTATGGTCCTTTATACACAGAGGACCTGGTTCACCCTGTGTTCCTCGAGTTTTATGCTATTGGCACTCTGCGGGAATCAACAGTTTGTAACAAACGCGGGTGGGCTTGTGAGACTCTTCCCTGGTGTGCCGCTCTCACAGGTGATCCTGATTCCCTGTGAAATCCCACATGTATTGGAAAGGCTCGCTAGTGACTAATAAAGCTACAGCACATCGTGGCTGCAGTCCAGTATGCGTGTTTCATCTTTTATTAGCCTGTGTTCCCTTGTGGCTCGTTAGGGGCAGAACTGGCTGACTGTCTGTGGCCCTAACTAGTAGCCTGAGACCCTGGGAGCCAGCCAGGGCCTTTTGTAACGTTGCCTTCATGGGTAGCAGTGGCTCCTTTCTGAGATTCAGAGCATGCAGTTTGCAACAGCATTGAAACTAGCTCAGGAAGGCATTTATTCCCTGCTGCTTTCACCTGTTTTTACTTATTATTAATTGTAATGATTAAACCTGCAAAGGGCCCAACCGAGGGTTCTGAGATGGATGATACAGAAATGCAATTTGTTATAGGTTTCTGAAGTTCCAAAATTCCCTCCTGAGCAATGGGAGGGACTACCATGGTGCTTGATGCTATACAAAGTGCAACAAAAGCTGGTCCCGGCCCCGAAGATTAAAAGACAAAAACATCAGATCATTTTTCACAAAGTGCTCACACCGTATCTGACCTCTCCATCCTTGTCCTCAACAGAAACCTGCACAACACCATCAAAAGACGAGCTTGGGAGCTTCAACTCATATCTCTACTAGACACTAAAAATCATGGACTCAGCAAAGACCCTGGATTTATGGCTCATTACACCAATCCCCCCTTTATCCTACAACTGTAGGCATGCTAACTGCCCACTTCTCTTTGAATGATTTCTTACAATATGTTTTAACACCTAAACAATCTCCTCCACCTTGAATTTAGCTGTGACACCAGAACCAAAGAAGAGCTCCATGTAAGCTCAAAAGCTTGTCTCTTTCACTAAGAGAAGTTGGTCCAATAAAGGCTATTACCTCACCCACCTTAGCTCATTGTAACCAACATAGCTGGAGAAGAAGAGCATGCTGGGAAGCTCAGAGGAAGCAACGTTCGATTTGGTTCACTTTCTGTGGGTCTGGCAGAAGAAGGGTGGGCCAGATCTTTCACTCATGTAAACTGGACCAGCTCTACTGACGTCTGTGGCACTATGCTGACTTACGCCAGCTAAGGTGCTGATCCTGAGTGTTTAGGAGGATCTCATCAAATCAGTCTGAGGCAGGTGACCATTATAAACTGCAATAATCAGGTTTTTTTATTGCCATGGAAAATTTCAAAGAAAATGAAAACAAAGAATTCTCATAGAAAATTTTAGTGGAACTTTGTTTCATCCACCCCTCTCCCTGCCACCACCACCCAAAAAAACTGAAACAACAAACAACACAATGTTATTTTTCTCAACCAAACTTTTTCAGCTTTTGGGTTGGGGGTTTTGGATGAAAAATTGAACATTTTTGAGAAAAACAGACACTTTTTGAATAAATTGATTTTTTTGAGAAAACCACAATTTTCCATCAAAAAAAGATTTTGAAGGAAAATGTTAGACCAGCCCTCATTATAAGCCATTCATTGCAGGCATATATAATGCACCTATCATCATGATATGTGGGCATCTTGTAGTTAAAGCCCAAAACTGAGAGTCAATCTAGGATGGAATTCCAGCTCTGCAACACACTTCCTGTGCGACCTTTGGCAGGTGACTTAATATTTCTGTGCATTGGTTTTCTAATTAGTAAAATAAGGACAATAACACATACCTAATAGTTGCTTCCTCAATGGGGCATTGTAAAGCTAAAGTCATGAAGCAATTTAAAATCCTCCCCCTCCAGATAAAAGGCCTTATAGGCAGAAGTTCTAAATATTTCGACTGTCCCAACAGTAATTTGTCCGTTTCTAGACAAGCATAAGAACTAGCTGTTCAGTGCTCACCACACACCCAGGCCTGCTGGGAGCTGATAACTGCTATGGCCACAGAGAAACAAATGTATTCTTACTGTGCCCTGTGTCTATCTGGAGACATGCTCCAGTTTCCTAGAAAGCAGCAAGCACTAATGCAGTCACTAAATCAGCCAAACAGGAGGCTTTTTATAAGACTTGTGTCACCCATCACATGAAAAGAGAAGAGTGAGACGTTAGCTAGATAGCCTGAGCTCCTTTATTGATCATATTTCCAAGATAGCCCTTGCTGCTTGTGCAAAGGGAATAAGCTCACAAATACGATGACTTTTTGAAACCGCAGCAGCCATGCACTAGCTGTCTCTGCAGGGCAGAGAATTCTGTTCACTGAAAATATCTAAGCTTGACAGTAACAGAATTCCTCTTGTTGCTTCAGTGAAATACAGAGTTTGACTCAAAAGCTGAACCATCAGATCAGTTTTGCAGAGTTCCTATGTTACCATGGAGACAGGAAACACAGGGAGACTGACCAAGGGCTGAGTTATAAGTGGGAACAATAACCTGACAAGGCAAAGCCCAGAAAGCAGTGGATAATACTAACCCAATCTGGGTAATTGGTACCATTATCTTTCAGCATAATGTGCCAGAAGTCTCTTTAAACTGCACTCACACCTGGATGTCACTGCGCTCAACCTGAATAGTGGTGGAGAGGGAGCCAAGAATAGGGCTGGTCTGTGCTGTCTTTATTCATTTTGATACTAAAATTTTCCACTCTCACTTACAGCATTATTGCAATCAGTGACCTCATGGGCTAGCTGGCAGCTATCCCAAAGGCACAAATCAATCATAAGTGAAATGATGCGCTCATGCATTCCACGCAGTTATGATTAGAGCTACAGTCTGTAATGGGTTCTTGCTGATCTTGCAAAAGGAAAAAAATGTGTTTAAAAGTCTTCCAGGATATACCAATACTGTTAGGAAAATGTCATTTTAGCCCTACCGGTCCCCTACAACAGCAAGGCGAGAAAGTGATCCAGTTTCATAGCTAAACGGTACTAAGAATGACAGAGAATTCGGTCACACTGAGTGTGGAAACCTGCTCAAAACTAGAAGGTCTAAGACTTCAAAACAAAGTTTTCTACATGTCCCGTGTAAGACTGAAAAAAGTCACCTGCACATACTGCTCTGGGGGGATAAGGCTGTCCCTATATTTGTTCTTCATTATCCTGGAGCTGTTGACACTCTATAAAGACATTGTCACTCTGGATTCATTGGGCTCAGTGGATAGTGATCAACAGCTTGATGTCTCGTTGGCAGCTGATATCAAGCGGAGTGCCCCAGAGGTTGGTCCTGGGGCCAGTTTTGTTCAACATCTTCATTCATGATCTGGATGATGGGATGGATTGCACTCTCAGCAAGTTTGTGGATGACACTACACTGCGGGGAGAGGTAGATATGCTGGAGGGTAGGGATAGGGTCCAGAGTGACCTAGGCAAATTGGAGGATTGGGCCAAAAGAACTCAGATGAGGTTCAACAAGGACAAGTGCAGAGTCCTGCACTTAGGATGGAAGAATCCCAGGCACTGCTACAGGCTGGGGACCAACTGGCTAAGCAGCAGTTCTGCAGAAAAGAACCTGGGGATTACGGTGGACAAGAAGCTGGATATGAGCCAGCAGTGTGCCCTTGTTGCCAAGAAGGCTAACGGCATATTGGGCTGCATTTGTAGGAGCATTGCCAGCAGATTGAGGGAAGTGATTATTCCCCTCTCTTGGGCACTGGTGAGGCCACATCTGGAGTATTGAGGCCAGTTTTGGGCCCTCCACTACAGAAAGGATGTGGACAAATTGGAGACACTCCAGAGGAGGGCAATGAAAATGATTAGGGGGCTGGGGCACATGACTTATGAGGAGAGGCTGAAGGAACTGGGATTGTTTAGTCTGCAGAAGAGACGAGTGGGGGGGTGGGATTTGATAGCAGCCTTCAACTACCTGAAGGGGGGTTTCAAAGACAATGGAGCTAGGCTGTTCTCAGTGGTGGCAGATGACAGAACAAGGAGCAATGGTCTCAAGTTGCATTAGGGGAGGTCTAGGTTGGATATTAGGAAACACTATTTCACTAGGAAGGTGGTGAAGCACTGGAATGGGTTACTCATGGAGGTGGTGGATGTTACCTCAGTTTCGCTAGAAACCAACCCAGGGTTACACTTATATTGGTTTTATTAAATGCCGCTATTGGATCAAACAGAAAAGGGATGGAGTTTATTCATGCACGCACACATTCATGCATCCACACACTCACGTAGGTGGAGAGTTACCAGAGACAGCAGAGGAAGCCAAGAAGCTGAAGCATAGTAGATCTGGTGTGTCCGCCTGTGGTCACGGATCCAGGCCACCGAGCAGGTCAAGAAGTAGGGGACTTGTGTGCATGCCTTCTTCCTTTTGCTGGAACTGGATGGCTCCTGTCATGTACACTGAGTTTTTCCTTCTGTGTCCATCACTGAGAAGCATTCCCAGGCCTTGTTTCTTACGTGCATACCAGGTTCTTCTTTTCTTTACAGCACCCCATGATTGCCTTCTCAGGGCAGATTACATCAGACACACCTGGCTCCTGTCACCGGGCTCTTTTCTCCTTGCAGCTCCTCTCCACCCAGTCCCATACACACTCCCTTGTTCACAATCCCTTATCTCCCACACACACTCCCTTGTTCACACTGTCCCTGATCCCATGATGGAATGTTACAAAGCTCCCGGAGTTTTAATGTGGTAAGTGGTAACTGAAAAGGTTACAAAGCTTGCAAAAGTTACAAAATTTAAAAGGCTATGCTAACAATGACTAATAGTTACAAAGTTTGCAAAAGGTTACAGAACTTAATGATCATATTAGCAATGACTGAAAAGTTACAAATCTTAAAATCTCATTCTACAGGATTGAGCGGAGGCTTTACACAACAGTGGAATCTCCATCCTTAGAGGTTTTTAAGGCCCAGCTTGACAAAGCCCTGGCTGGGATTATTTAGTTGGGGTTGGTCCTGCTTTGACCAGGGGGTTGGACTAGATGACCTCCTGCGGTCTCTTCCAACCCTAATCTTTTATGATTCTATGATTCCATGTCAGAACAGCTCCTGGTGTGGGTGTTTGTCTGCGGGTATGGCCTGCTGATCCCTGTTATCATGGGGCAGACTGAAGATTTACAGTATCTAGAGAGATGGTGTAAACCAGAAACCTGGATTCTAACTCCCACTTGGAGCAGGATAATGTTTCTATAACAAGCCAAATCAACCCTCTGCCTTGATAGCAACCCCCCAACTTTGAGAGACGTTTGGATCTGAACTTTGGCAGAGATGAGCCTAAGCCTTAGCCTCAAAGATCATCCCAATTTCTGGCCAAGCCCCTGAGCCCTCTGATCTCAGATATTAGGGTGATGAGGACCCGATGAGCATGTAGTCAGATATATAGATCTTCTCGTACTCTCAGGCCCTTGCAACCAGACACACAAATGTGTTCTCTGCAGCTCTGCCTTTACAAGTATTTTTAAAGCAGCCTATAGACAAGGCCTTATGTCCTATGCAGCACATGAAGGGACCCTTGGATTCTATAATAGGAACCCCAGAATCATGCAGCGCTACTCCACTTCAGTGTCCCTCCTTCTCTGGTCCTGTCCAATCAATACAATATCCCTTGTTATTTTACTTATTGTGACAGTAAACAAAAATTGGGTTTGTTTAGTCTAAAGAAGAGAAGACTGCAGGGAGACATGATAACAGTCTTCATGTATATAAAAGGTTGTTATAAAGAGGAGGGTGATAAATTGTTCTCCTTAACCATGAGAGGTCCTCCTCAGGTTAAGGAGAACAATTTATCACCCTCCTCTTTAGAACAACCTTAACTTCCTCAGGTTAAGAAGAACAATCATGCTGGAAGGGCACAACGAGTGGGGTCCCGCAGGAATTGGTTCTGGGTCTGGTTCTGTTCAATATCTTCATCAGTGATTTAGATAATGGCATAGAGAGTACACTTATAAAGTTTGCAGATGATACCAAGCTGGGAGGAGTTGCAAGTGCTTTGGAAGATAGGATTGAAATTCAAAATGATCTAGACAAACTGGAGAAATGGTCTGAAGTAAATAGGATGAAATTCAGTAAGGACAAATGCAAAGTACCCCATTTAGGAAGGAACAATCAGTTGCACACATACAAAATGGGAAATGACTGCCTAGGAAGGAGTACTGCAGAAAGGGATCTGGGGGTTATAGTGGATCACAAGCTACATATGAGTCAACAGTGTAACTCTGTTGCAAAAAAAGCAAACATCATTCTGGGATGTATGAGCAGGAGTGTTGTAAGCAAGACACAAGAAGTAATTCTTCCACTCTACTCCGCTCTGATTATTGTGTCCAGTTCTGGGCTCTGCATTTCAGAAAAGATGTGGACAAATTGAAGAAAGTCCAGAGAAGAGCAACAAAAAATGATTAAAGGTCTAGAAAACATGACCTATGAGGGAAGATTGAAAAATTTGGGTTTGTTTAGCCTGGAGAACAGAAGACTGAGAGGGGACATGATAACAGTTTTCAGGTATATAAAAGGTGGCTACAAGGAGGAGGGAGAAAAATTGTTCTTCTTAACCTCTGGATATGACAAGAAGCAATGGGCTTAAATCACAGCAAGGGAGGTCTAGGTTGGACATTAGGAAAAACTTCCTAACTGTCAGGGTGGTTAAGCACTGGAATATATAGACTAAGGAGGTGGTGGAATCTACAACATTGGGGATTTTTAAGGGCAGGTAGGACAAACACCTGTCAGGGATGGTCTAGATAATACTTAGTCCTGACTTGAGTGCAGGGGACTGGAATAGATGACTTCTCGAGGTCCCTTCCAGTTCTATGATTCTATGATTCTCAAGATGTAATGGGCTTAAATTACAACAAGAGAGGTTTAGGTTGGACATTAGAAAAACTTCCTAACATCAGGGTGGTTAAGCACTGGAACAAATTGCCTATGGAGGTTGTGGAATCTCAGTCACTGGAGGTTTGCAAGAGCAGGTCAGACAAACACCTGTCAGGGATGGTCTACTTAGTCCTACCATGAGTGCAGGGGACTGGACTAGAATTCTACCACTGTCCCTTCCAGTCCTCTATGTCTATGCTTTCTATGAATTCACGCACTATGGGGCAGAAACTTTTTTTTATTATACAGTGTGTCTGAACATGGCCTAGCACGATGGAGCCCCACCCTGGCTAGTGCCTCTAGGTGCTACTGTGTTGATAAATAATAACAGATTCTGGAGCACCATGATGTGGAAATGCAAGTGGCCAAGTGATCACACTGGGAATGGAGCCCTGACTATCTTAAAAGGCTGGGCAGTGTGTAGCCATCCCAACCTGCGGCTTTAAACTTCTTACTTGAAATTAACTGCACAAAAATAAGTTTGCTGTTGTTTTACTGAAAGCTTGGGCAATGGTGACCTTGTGCTTTTTTTGAGCGCTCACACCACATGCCTGTCAACATCTGCAAAAAAACTCTTCCTGACACCAGCATCCTGCTTCCTTTGTGCTTCCCAAACCCTGACTATTCTAGCCCTTGACACCCTTCCTTTAGGCCCTGTTCTGAAAGCTGCCCAGTGCCTCGGGGGTGTGCTGAGCACCCTCACCGGGGAGGCGAGGATATTCAGCCCGCTGCAGGATCAGGCCATCTAGCTGCACCTGGAAGCTAGAGAGTTTCCCCTTCTGTATTTTCCATGTCTCCCAAGCATGGGCATTGTCTCAGTGCTGTCCCAATGCAACAACCCAGAGTAGGGTCTAGCATTCTGCCTGCCTCTGCTGATCAGTATTTAGCTCTGCTTTCTCCGTTATTAAGAATTAAAATTAAAATTCTCTCCAGCCACATGTGAGATCATGCGCTGCACATTACACTTCACACACGTAGATTTGGGCATTGCAATGCCTTCTGTAGTCCTGAAATGCATGGCTTTTTTTTTTTTCAAAATGAAATTTTTATAAGGAAGGGTCATTCATATTTGAAAAGGTGCTAGTGCATTTTTTAAATGTAACTATCCCATATTACTATTGCAAAAGCAATCCCCATTCCTGCTGTAGGCCCAACAGAATGAGTTTCGGATGGATTGCTGGCTTCTTGGCTGCCACAGGACGGTGTAGCTGCCATCGTAGCTCTTTCACAAGACCTCTGGCTCAAATCAGTGAAGAGGTGGGATGCACCATTCTGGAGCTATTTCAAGCAATCACGGCTTGCCTCGGATTTGAATAATATTTATTAGAGGTGGGGAACATGTGGCACTCAGATACCCTGGCAATGGGCCCAGTTCAAGAATCAAGATAGCTACAGCCAGTCCATGATGCACCTTCCTTTCATTCCCAAGCTCCCTTTAGTCAGCAAATACAGGGCTTTCCCTATGGTGTATTGTAAACTCTTTTATCTTACTCAGTTTTCTAGAGGTGAAGCTTCCACTTCTCCAGGAATAGCCCACATGCTGGTTTGTGTCAGTGTATGGAAGTTTGTCCTGAAATTTATTCTAAACTTTCATTTAAAGGCATACAGGGATCAAGTCAAATTCGGCTGAAATATAGAGTTTAAAACATAGCCCTAAAACAGTGAGGTATCCCCACGGAAACAGGGTGAAGACAAACACTTCCCTGCAGTGTTTACAACCCCACGTATTGCAGGATCAGCTAGGGCAGGAAAACATGAGAGTGAAATAGACTCGGCTGTTACATTTTGGTCCAGCTTCTAGGCCATTTTCATAGACAATGTTGAGTGAAAAGCAAAAAGCAAACTAGCAGCACGAAAAAAAGGAAAAAAAAAAAGCAACCTAATAGCACAGACAGCGTAAAACCAACCAGAATGTTCACAATAGTTCTCTTTTAATTGTTGCATGTGTAAAATGTGTGATTTTTAACCTACCTATGACAAATCACTGCTCCCAGCTATTCTACTGAATGTTTCAACATACAGTGCTGCCTAGGATGTACTAGCCTGGTAAAACAAAGCCTGTACATAAGATACCTGGCTCCTTCCTGGGGGTGCCCTGGAGAGGTATCTGCCATGAGAGCTAACATCAGGCTGGAGTGTCAAAATGGAAAATAAATATACTTCAGCCTCAGCTGGTTCCCCACTGCTCTCTAAGCCCCTGGACATACAAAGCTTCCCACACAGAACCATACTGAGCTTCTCTCAACAGCAGAGACACAGGGGGTTCCAAAATTCTTCACGAAATGTAAGAATATGCCTAATTAAAGACCTACTGAGGCCCAAACCTTTTCCTATTTCAGAATAGTCTGTGTACCCAATCCTTCCCTTTCTAGCTCCTTCCTCCTTTTTACTAAAGGCATCTGTATGACACCTGGATCATTGTTTCCTCATCGTTTGTCTGTTCATCCCATACCTCTACAAAGCCTCCACACACTCTTAACGGCAAGTCTATTCTAGAACCTTTTGCTGTTCAGTAATGTCAGGATGTGGTATTTGTAACCACATTTTTACACCATCAAATGCACTCATATAGACATACATAGACCAGCATGAAAATCCTTTCGTCAATAGAGTTTATTTCTTTCAGGGAATTTGCATGAGCGATGCCAGCAAAAACACTCTTTTGCTGTTATAAGCTGTGTCTACACTAAGATATAGCTCTACCAGCAAGACTTTCCTAGTGGAGGGACATGATTTTCTGGACAGACAGGGTTTACTTTTGTGTCTTACCAAACATTCAGTTCAGCACATGCAAAGAAGAGCACTCAGGAGCTGGGTTTGCCAGGAGAAAAAATGCAGCTAACTGCACGAGTACCCAACTCACATAGAGCTTCCTCAGTGTGCTGGAAACAAACACGTCACACTAGGGATGCTTGGGGAGGCAGCACTCAAAACAGGTATTAACACTACCCCGGGGCTCTGGCAGTGGGGCTCAGGATGGGCTTTAAGGGGCTCGGGGCTCCCCGCAGCGACCGGAGCCCCTGGCCCTTTAAATCACCACTGGAGCCCTGCCACTGCTACCCCAGGGGCTCTGGCAGCGGTGCTCAGGGGGCACTTTAAAGGGCCCAGGGCTCCAGCCGCTGTGGGGAGCCTGGGGCCCTTTAAAGCGCCAGCCTGGGGAAGCCGGTCCAGTCCGGCATGGCGTCCTGGCTCTTGCCGGTATGCTGCACCAGACCGTACCGGCTTACTTTCACCTCTGAATACATCCAACCAAAATATTTTGGCAACCTTACTCTGAAGGAAAAAAAAATAGAACAACAGAACAGAGCAGAAGTAGAAGTAACTCTCCAAACACATGCTGTCAAGGTTCCTTCCCTACTCTGAACTCTAGAATACAGATGTGGGGACCCACATGAAAGACCCCCTAAGCTTATTCTTGCCAGCTTAGGTTAAAAACTTCCCCAAGGTACAAACTTTGCCTTGTCCTTGAACAGTATGCTGCCACCACTAAGCGTTTTAAACAAAGAACAGGGAAAGAGACCACTTGGAGACATCTTCCCCCAAAATATCCCCCCAAGCCCTACACACCCCCTTTCCTGGGGAGGCTTGAGAATAATATCCTAACCAATTTGTTACAAAATCATCAAAGACCCAAACCTCTGGATCTTGGAACAATGGAAAAATCAGTAAGGTTCTTAAAAGAAGGATTTTTATTTAAAAAAAAAAAGGTAAAAAATCATCTCTGTAAAATCAGGATGGAAAATACTTTACAGGGTATTCAGATTCAAAACACAGAGGATCCCCCTCTGGGCAAAACCTTAAAGTTACAGAAAACAGGAATAAACCTCCCTCTTAACACAGGGAAAATTCACATAAAACAAAAGATAAACTGATCCGCCTTGCCTGGCTTACCTATACTGGTTGCAATATTGGAGACTTGGATTAGGATGGGTTGGAGAAGACGGATTTCTGTCTGGCCTCTCTCAGTCCCAAGAGAGAACAACCACCAATGAGCACAACAAAAGCCTCCCCCCACCCCAAGATTTGAAAGTATCTTGTCTCCTCATTGGTACTTTGGGTCTGGTGCCAGCCAGGTTAGCTGAGCTTCTTAACCCTTTACAGGTAACAGGATGTTGCCTCTGGCCAGGAGGGATTTTACAGCACTGTATACAGAAAGGTGGTTACCCTTCCCTTTATATTTATGACACATGCCATAAGAAAGATGTTAAGCCCAGTTTCCCTTTCATCCCCTCAGAGACATGATCCAGAGGGCGGGTAACTATTTAATACAGATCCTGACCAATGAGTTCTTCCCGAGTGTTCCCCTATCCTTGATCCTATTGTTCTCTGTTCCCAGCTATGTTAAATTAGCTACTGTTTGTTTATCTTATTGCACTGTATATGCTTGGCAACAAGGGCTCTTTTTGTATCTTAGCTCCTCCCATTATGGCACTCTTGTGCTCCGGAGCGCTTGAGTGTTCAGCAGCAAACTGTGTATTACATACACTGCCTAGTAAACAGGGCTGCTTTTCTTTCCTTTTCTAAGGTTGATTGATATATTGCTGCCCTCTGCTGGCTGCTATCAGAACTGCTCAACTGTGTATCCTAGGCCCCGGATTTTTAATAGCTAAAAGAGGCTTTCCTTTAACTGGGTGGCAGAGGCCTGTGATTTTGTAGCAGGAAAACATTGAGTTCTATCCCTGCTGTTGCCATGGAGTTTTGCACTGAGCTAACCACATCAGGACTAGCTACACTGAGGTCAGTGGAGTTACCTTGGATTCACATTGGAATCTGGTGCATTAATGTCCTTAGGTGGTTTCAGTACATAAGATAGCAATTTCCTCAGGAATACCTACATAGCCTGAGAGGCGACTATACATGTTAATAGAGCTTTTTCACATTGTAAGGTTACCTAAGTCAATTTATTCACAGTCAGTTATCTATCCATTGGACCTTCAGATATTTTTTCTCATATTGGCTTCGGTTTCTCCTGAAATTGCAATATGACTCTGCTAGGCACAATTAACTGTTAATATGGATGATTCAGGGTCATGCTAGGTTAGTTTTCTGGTGCGTCGTTTTATTTTCTCCCTTTTCCCTCACTCAACATACTTCCCGGTAATGGAGTTATACTGAAAGCTGTATTAAAAGACAGCCTGTCTCCTTCTGAAGAGGCTGAGGATGGCCATTCAGTTTGTAATGAACGAAGATGCTTTCACCAATACCAGCTAACCTCTTTTCACAGCAGGGGTCATTATGATTACAGTGTATGGTGATGGTTGTTTCAGACCATGCTTATTACTCACAGCTCCCCATCCTCTGAAACATCTCATCTGACTCATTTAGACAACCCCTTAGTTAGTGTTGCCTTAATTAAAAGGCACAGCAGAATAGGCTGCTCTCTATCTCTTGGCCTTTGCTATGAAGGCTGTGTCAGAGCACCTTTGTATGATGTGAATACCTTTGAATATCCTTGTCAGTCAAATCGGTTGTTCTTACCCCAAAACTGGAAAACATAGCGGGCCCAAGCTCTGTGGTTTGGAACCAAGTCTGAACTTGTCCAAAATCCTGAAGGCATTTGGCTCCAGGTTCGCCCCCACTATAGAGGCTGACCCCCAGCTGCGAAGCTGATAGCTGGCTGCTAACTTTCCCAGATTTCAGGACTCCGGTCAGAGTTCAGTTCTGGGTACCAAACCTCTTGGTTCCACTCCTTATGGTTCAGGCTCATTGCCACTTACAGCAGATTACACCCAAAGAGCAGCCCTGACTGGGAAGTCACCACAGCAACAACCACTCCCTTGTGCCTACCCTTTACTTTCAGAGTCCTTCGTGCATTTTAACCTGATGTCACATCAGCTTTACAGTGGAACAAAACTGGGAGGAATACTCAAGAGTGGGCCCTACTGCCACTTCCAATGTCCCACCACAATATCTGGACACAATCTGTCCCATTGATTCCCCCCATCCCCAGGAGAGCCGGTGGTGCACTCTGAAGCCTGCGCCCTTCACACATTTCAACTGGGAAGTCAGTGAATTCCCTTGAAACTGACAACTGGCTTGAATCTAATGCAAACCACAGCAGCCACTTAATTAAGGCAAAGAATAATGTTTAGGCTGAATTGATACAGAGGCCCCTGCATACAGCCATTGAACAGCGGGGCCCTTTTTAACAAGCTTTCGCATAAATAGATGACTTGGCAAATGAAAGGAAATGCCATACAGGAGAAAAAGCAATGCATTCTGTGCCAGTGAGGGTAATAAAAATTTGAGCTGTTACTGGTAAGCAGATGAAATAGCCAGTCTCTTCAGTGAATCCATCTCCATTTGGATTTTGATTGGATACTGTAGGAAGACAGCTGCTGGATTACAAGGCTGTGATAACTGTGTGTTTATTCTGTTTGATTTTTACTCTTCCATAGACTAGCTATTTGCTTTGGTCTGAGAGAGAGAGAACAATTAATTATAAGTCAGAAAGCTGGTGGGGGCGGGTGGGGGGGGTCTATTCCTGGCTCTGCCACTGATGTGCTCTGTGACCCTAGGCTAATCACTTAACCTCTTTGCATCTCTGTTTTATAATACACCTCTTCCTCACCAGGCTGTCATAAAGCTTAAGCAATTAATGTCTGTAAGTGTTTTGAAATCTTCAGATGGAAGGCACTAAGTTAGTGGAAAATATTATTCTAATATAACCAAGAACCAGCTAGAATTTCAAAGAAACTTAAGGTGTGAATCCTCACAAGGGTAGAGCTGCTTCAGAATTTTTTTTAAAAAAAAAAAATTTTAAAGGAAAATGGCTTTTTGACAGAATGAAAATTTTTGCAAAAATTTCCATTTTCATTTTAAAAAATTGCAGCTTTTTCACTGGAAAACTGAAAATAAAAAGTTCCGGGTTTTTTATTTGGGGAAGGGAGTATTAAAAATGTTTTTGGTGTGTGTGGGGGGAGGGTGGGGGTGGGGAATTCCTGACCAGTTTGACATCAGGGAAATGGCTCCAATGTCCTGTTGAAATCAATAGTGTAAATCTGGAATAAAGCCATTAAGTCAATGACAAAAAGAAAAGGAGTACTTGTGGCACCTTAGAGACTACAAATTTATCTGAGCATAAGCTTTCGTGAGCTACAGCTCACTTCATCAGATGCATTCAGTGGAAAATACAGTGGGGAGATTTTATATACACAGAGAACATGAAACAGTGGGTGTTACCATACACACTGTAACGAGAGTGATCAGGTAAGGTGAACTATTACCAGCAGGAGAGCGGGGGTGAGGGGGAGAACCTTTTGTAGCGATAATCAAGGTTGGTCATTTCCAGCAGTTGACAAGAAGTGTGAAGAACAGTGGGGGGTGGGGTGGGCGCGGGGAGGTGGGGAAATAAACATGGGGAAATAGTTTTACTTTGTGTAATGACACATCCACTCCCAGTCTTTATTCAAACCTAAGTTAATTGTATCCAGTTTGCAAATTAATTCCAATTCAGCAGTCTCTCGCTGGAGTCTGGATTTGAAGTTTTTCTGTTGTAATATTGCAACTTTCATGTCTGTAATCGCGTGACCAGAGAGATTGAAGTGTTCTCCGACTGGTTTTTGAATGTTATAATTCTTGACGTCTGATTTGTGTCCATTTATTCTTTTGTGTAGAGACTGTCCAGTTTAGCCAATGTACATGGCAGAGGGGCATTGCTGGCACATGATGGCATATATCACATTGGTAGATGTGTAGGTGAACGAGCCTCTGATAGTGTGGCTGATGTGATTAGGCCCTATGATGGTGTCCCATGAATAGATATGTGGACACAGTTGGCAATGGACTTTGTTGCAAGGATAGGTTCCTGAGTTAGTGTTTTTGTTGTGTGGTGTGTGGTTGCTGGTCAATAGCGTTAGCATAAAACCAGTATGAGAAGAGAATCATGTCTACTGTCTTGCTCCAAAGAGATGAATGTTAAGAGCCATAAGTAACGAATGCCCTGGTCAACATAAAATATACTACTATTGTCATGCCTTGAAAAGGAAATGCTTAGTGGAACCTTTGCGGGAAGACTTTTGGGGTTAAAAGCGCTGGTGCCTTCTGAGAGTCATGGGGAAATACTGTCTTAGGTTCTCATATCATCTCTATTACCTTAGTATCTGAGCACCTTATACTGTTTAATGATTTATCCTCACAGCACCCCCATGTTTAGAGAAGTACAGTTTTCTCCATTTTACAGATGGGGAAGTGAGGCACAGGGAGACTGATTTGCCAAATGTCACACAGGAAGTCTGTGACAGAACAGAGCATTGAATCTGTCTCCCAAGCTAGCACCACTGGGCCATTCTTCCCATTGTGTACCCATTATACGTGGCAAGGAAGAGGCAATAAAGAAGTTCTGACCATAATAATTCTATCTGAGAATGATGCTCATTGCGCAAAGCTTAATACCACAGCAGAGGGTTCCTGTGTCTACATTCTCCAGTCAGCCGAGGCACAGAAATAGAGTAACAGAGCTGGTTGACCCCACGGGACTGCTGAGGCTATGACTAATATATAATATTATATTTGAATACTGTCTAGATTACTGCTCATCAGAGACTCATGCTGAAGAATAAACTAATTGTCTAAGCACAATTTATAATAGCACTTGGCATTTACACAGCACTTTGCATGTTCAAAGCTCTGCGCAGACATTACCAAATTAGTGCTCGCTGCCCCCCTGCGATTGGTGGGCAAATATTGGTATTATTTCACAGATAGGCAAACTGAGACAGTAAAGGAAAGGTTGGGCTTTTCAGGGCCAACTAGGGGATTGAACTGTATAATTCACATGAATTTAAATAGGAGGTGTGTGGGAAGGCCCTAGTTGTCTCTGAAAAATCTCAGCTGCTGTAACATGCCCAAGCCTACACACCAGCTCAATGACAGTCAGAATTAATACTCAGGACCACCCAACACCAAATCAAGGGCTCATTTCTCCAGATCATGCTGCCTCTTGCAGCACAGTGGCAGAATCTGAACATGAGCCATCAAGTTACTCTGGTGAATGTTCTTGCCGCTCGGCCCTCGTGTTGGGTGTAAATGGATCAGTGGTTTGTCTTGCAGCTGTCTCCTTCCTGGGGGATGTGGAGAATTGGGTGTAAAATTGAAAAATATTTTGCTTTTCACGGAATGAAAAAGAATGACTTTTTAAAAACCAGAATGACTCTTCCCCATATTCCTTATTTGTTGACCTTTGACTTAGGGACCCAGGATTTAGATATTCAGGCCCAAGTCCTCAAAGATAACTCCCACTGAAATCAATGGGAGCTAGACACCTAAATATCTTTGTGGATTTGGACCTCAGTGTCCAAGCTGGGTAACTAGCAGAATGGATTGAAGGTAGCCGCTGTGGTGAAGTATATCAACTGCATATAGCACATGACACCTCTGTGCATAGCTCTATGATGTGAATGGATTTCCTAATTCTAGCTAGAACACTCAATATTATCAGAAAACCTCCCAAGCAGTTACATCTCAATCAGCAAAGGCACATCATTCATTTCTTAATAGCTTGTAGCAGAAAATAGATTTCAATGGGGCGGCACAAAAGCATCGCCTTGCCTTGATGTCTCTCGTCGTTCATGCACATATTGGGAATGCTACACTCTCAGCAATGGGAGGAAAATAACATGGGAGAAAAGAATAAAACAAAACTCTGTAGCATAATTTTGTTTTGGAAAATAGCCTCTCTCTCACTGTAAATCTTTTTCCACAAATAGTTCGTCCATTAGAAAGTATAGGTTTAGTTTTCCTGGAAATGAGGATGCCATGTGTTAAGTTTACAAAGGATTTTTTAGTTTGTTTTTCCCCCATATATTTTGAAATGTAAATAACTAAACAAAACAAAATCCTCTGTAAGTTCTTTTTTTTCCTTCAGCTTCTAGGAATCTATTTGCCCTTGAGTGCAGACTAAAATGGCCTTGGTCTAAAAATGATATTCCTGGAACTCACATCAGCTCTGTGCTAATTTAGTTTGAGTTACACTGTGATAGTTCCATGGAATTAAAGGAAATACCTTGACTTGTCTTTAAGAAATGACATCCACAAAATGTCTTCGCCTTTGATTGAGCTGCAGTAGAAGACTAGCCCTTTTTCTAGCACTTCTCCCAGAGAGAATGTTTTTTTATAATCTTGAGCAAATAGTACTACTGTACTGCCTACAGAAATTCTTCATAGCAGCAGTAGCAGGCACGATTCAATGCTAAATAGAGCAGGAGCTTGCTAATTCACACTAATGTCTGAGACAGTCATTGTACAGCACTGAACTTTGCTGAGTTACTTACTGACCAATTTGCAAACACTGTGAATTAAAGAAAGGGGGCTGCATCACACAGTTCTTTTGGCAATGGTAGTTTTGTTTTATTATTGATGATAAATCATAATGTATTCATAAATGCATTGCACTATGTTTTTAAAAAAAATCACAACTATGCACTGAACTAGCCACTTACGTGATAGCCCCACAACTCTATTTGCACATGCAAATTTAGATACACAAAAAATGGAAGGGAGAGTGGGACTGTGCCTTTTAAAACTTAAATCATAAATGTCTATATTGCCTAAAATGTCTTAAGTACACTCCCATCTTACACAGAACCCGGTCCAGGTTTTGTGCAATATTAGACTCTACAATATATTATGACGTTAGTAGCCACCTTAAGTTCAGTTTTCTATTACCATAAGGATATCGGGCTTGTACACACCTGTCCTAGCCATGTTAAATACAAAGGAGAGATTGTATAAAGCATTTGTTGGGAAATTGTAGCTCCAAATCCCGATTTGAACTTTGCAGCTTGGGCCCAAATCTAGTTATATGTAAGAGGTAACTATTAGGGCTGATCAAAAATTTTCTGTCAAAACTGTTTTTTTGATGGATAATTGAGTTTTCAACAAAAAATTTGTTCATTAAAATTGTCTGCTTTCTATGACAAGTTTCAATTTTTCCATCAAAAACCAAACACCTAAAAACTGAAAAGTTTTGATCTGGAAATGCCATTTTACTGCCCTGTGGTAATTATAGTTTGGCTGCCTCATGCCTCCATTTTCCTCTAGAATCCAAGTTTCCCAGGCCAGCTACATCTCCCTGGATACCTCACAGACAGGTACTCCCATGATGCACGGCAGCAGCTCAGCAAAAAGGGAGACAGTGGTGCATCATGGCTGATGTAGTTTGGGCAGGGCCCCTGGCCCATACTGAAAAATAAGGGAATGAGGCACCGATTTAAAGCTCCTAGGATGCCACAGCACATTTCAGAATCAAAATTTTCAGTTTACAGCCAACAGTTTTTGATTTTTGGCCACAAATTTTCAGTTTTAGATTTTTTTACTGAAAAGTCAAACTTTTCCAGGTGAAATTTTTTTTTGACCCATTTATAATGGAAACATGAGTCTGACAGTTACACAGATTCAATCAGGAAATAGAGACAGTACCATGAGACTTAGGTGTCCAATCAAGATTTACTCACACAGCACAAAATTCGAATATGGAATAGTGGTAAGGAATCACTAAAAATTAGTCATAGAAATTATCTGATGAATAATTGCAAAAAACTAGTAATTCTGAGGAAACTGTAAGTGGCTCACAAACAATCCATAAACAGACAAAGGAGGCTAACTTTGCTGAATGAATTATTTACTCAATTCTGACTGCCTTGAATCAAAGCAAAACTGAGTCCAAGTTTTAAGAAAATGTTAATTGTATCCTGTTCCCTAGTCTCACTTTAGGCTTTGCTTTGAAATTAGATGTCAGAATGTCCCTGAACATATTCTCTGAGAAATGAAGCACTGTAGAGGCCTCTTTAATGACTAATCTTGTTGCCTTTAAATGCAGTTCCCTCCATTGAAGGAATCACTTAATGGAATACAGTTGGGTGGTGCATCATTTAATTGGAATATCTGAGGGTAGTGCATCCAAAAATGTGTCTATTTCGCCATGTGTCTATATTCTTTTATCACATTGATTTTCTATTCCACTTTGTCTTCCTGAGGCACTGAAAATACATGCTTTTAACGCCCCCGTCAGGAGTCAGTTTTGAAGAGTTTCCCTGCATGTGCTTTTTTTTATCAGGTTGTAGTGTCTGAAACATTTCCCTCCAAAAAATGTCACTGTATAGACCGGGAGTCCAATGTATGTTTATTGGCAGCTCCCAAAGCTACATTCAACCTTCAGGATAAATTTTTCTAAAATGTCAGAGTGCATTTTTTTATAATTTTGCTGCCTATCTGTGCACCTGGGGCTGGTCGTAACCAAAAACTAATCAGGTATCCACTTGGGGCGGTCCTGTGCCCCAAAGAAGCTTGGCAACTCATAGGCCTCCATCTAATTTTCCAGCAAAGCTACTCATCTCATAGCTCAGTAGCCTGGAGCCCAACTCCTGTTTCAGGTATGGTTGCCAACCCTCCAGGATTGTCCTGTAGTCTCCAGGAATGTCCTGACATAGCAATTTTAAAATATGTATATATATATATTACTCTTCTAATCAACTTTGCATGTCTACGGCACCTTTTATCCCCTAGATGTCCAAGTGCTTTGCAAACATCCAATAACCCTCACAACATCATAGATAAAGTATATACTGGTACCATGGAAATGCAACCCCAGCACTAGGATGGAAGCAACAGAATATTAGCAGTGCCCAGTGACATCAAATAACTAACTAGAATATCAAGTGGAGGAATATCAAGTGGAAGCTGCAGGTGAAATTTATGTAGGCACAATGACTCCAATCCAGCAAAGCATTTAAGTCCCGGAGCAGGTTGATATTTCTTTCCCCACTTTTAGCATGATCAGAAACATAGCAAACATCCTCCAAAAGGTCTCCTGAGCTAACATACTCCTAGACCTTCTGCCATTCAGCACCACACCATAGGTATCAATAGCTCCAACTGTTACAGGCTTGAAATTGGGTGTGTGCAGAGAAATGGTATTCATTAAGGGCTTAAAGCTGTGAGAACACCGTGAGATGTTATGCACACCCTAATATGCCTTTTTGGCAAGTTAATCAGTGAGTACTGTAAGAAATAAAGCTATGGGACATTTATTTCGTTGCTAATTAGGACAGAAAAGACAAATGTGCTTTATGAATTTCTTCATTAAGCTACTTCTCCATTCAACCATGTGTCATCCCATCAGGGAAAGTGACTTAATTTTCCAGGCACACTGTCACATAAGCAGTGTAATGTTTCTGTAGGATGATAGTATCTGCTTAGTAAACAAGTATCACACCCCAGGATGTCATGTTATTATATCCACTCCGCATATTATCAAAGAATGATAATGCAATAACACCAGGGAGTGCTTCATTACTTTAAGGTAATCCAGGGATGTGATCTTGCTGGCTCTCAAAAGCTAAGCAGCATCCGTCGGCTTATTACTTGTATGGTAGACTACATTTAAATCCCATAATGTGCTGCTATTTCAGCATGTCCATAAAAAAGAGTTCTGCAGTAATGCTGCCCCACAAAGTATGTGTAGTACAATCATGATACTTCAGGGTCATGGTTAAATACTGCAGTACTTTTTAACAAGGCTAGATGGCACTCTTCTCTCTGAGTTGGTCAGTATTCAACTCATTCAATCCAGGACTGCGATGCTTCTTTTAGATGTGGCATAAAACCCAGGTCATGACCACATGTGGTTAATTGAACCCAAAGCATTTTTTGCAAGAGAGAGGGTGCTAGCCATGGCATTCTTGCCAATTCCTAATTGGAAAATTGCACTGGTAAAGAAATACACTGGGAAACACAAACACCACTTGACAAAAATGGATGTTGCTTTGGTTCATGATCTCATAACCATGCCGTGTAGTCTATGACATCTTTCTGCCTTAATATAGTTCGGATTGCTGCTGCACTTTTTGTTTTCTCTTTGCATAGAGTGAGCAAATCCCTGACATCAGTAGAATTAGCCGGTGCTCAGCATCCCTCACTATTTGACCTGCTGCTAATAAAGTACTTCATCAACCTGTTGCTTGTGCCCTTTGTGGTATTGGCCATGCTTTCTGCTCAGAGTGCTAAGCTTTTCTTATTCTAAACTTGTTTGACTTTATCTAGGCATTTTCCAGTAAAATCCCTTCATAAAATACTGTCCAACATATCTGGGAACAGTTGTTCCTGTGCAATGCCTAAAATAACCCAGGGCCCACTAAGCAAACTTGATTTTACGAATTCAGAAGGCTTTTAAAATACAAAATAAAAATCACTTGCTGTTTAGTCTTACCGAATTTAATCTGTTTATTTCAATTTGAAAATTTACCAGGGAAGAGATGCTTAGCAACCCATCTCCAAAGACACAGCCTCCCACTACAATGTCTCTTCTCCCTCTCCACGCCTCAAGATAAATCTGTGGATGATAAGTGTCAGGGAACAGGCCAGCACTCCCACTCCAGCTACACCAAAAGAGCAACTATTTCCAGCCCAATTTGCATCTGAAGCGCCCCTATTCCTACTCATAATCAAATTGTGCTTTGGTTTATATTCAGAGCCAGCTAGTTCACGAGAACTCTTGGATGGGCAAAGGTACTTAGGGCTTCTCGGTAGGTTACAAAACAGCCACAGTTTGGTACAGAAAAATTATTTGATCTTTTCTGCATGGTACAATGAAACATTGGACTCATGGACTCCCTGGGTGTCAACTGCATATGTGCCATGGCTGCATGGGCAGGCATCATCTATTCCATACACCAGGGCTGCACAGGCTTTGTGGGCAGTGGCTGTTCCATACACCATGACCCTTCCAGGAACGCCCCCTAAACCAGGGGACTGCACAGTGGCTCTGTTAGGGCAGTTTTCCATTTGCCATTGTGCAAAGAAGCGCAAAGAAGAAAGAGCTAGGGAACAGATTCTGGCCCCAACGTCCTGGCCAAATTTCAATTTGGGAAATTAGGTAAATTCCCCTCTCTTTTCAGTTGGAGGCTGTAGTTCGTGTATTGCGTCACTTCCTGTCCTTAAACTGTTGTGTAGTGCTATTGTGGATTATTAAACAGCGGCTGTGCTCCATCCCAGATGTTGTTGCATCTCAGTAGCGGATGAAGTGGAGTGACTGCTGGGTATATATATTTAGTAATTCAGCAATATTTAGCTCTTATAGGGCATTTTTCATCCCTAGCTCTTAAAGTGCTTCATGGAGGTGGAGTATTATTTTTACAGAGGAGGAAATTGAGGCACAGATCGCTTCAGAGACTGGCCTAAGGTCTCACAACAAGTCAGTGGCAGAGCCAGGAACAGAATTCAGGTCTTTTGATTATCAAACCCACTGTTCTACCCACACTGGCTCATGCTGCCTCTCTTTTGAAGACCTTGACACTATGCCAGACATTATCACATCAATTAATTTATTACAATGACATAATCAGTAGGATATGGGTACACAGAGGCTGGGCAGTGAAGGACTAGCAAGAAGCAATCAAAGATTTGCACCCTCTATGGCATGGAAAGTCTGTGAAATGCCAATATGTGAGTACAATAATGCAATCAATTCTGATAACAGCTGGCAATGCTAACATCCCAGTTCTGCATTCTGCACTGCAGTGAATTAATAGGGTGAATTTCAGCCATAGTATGCAAAGTGCTTCGCAGTCATTTGGAGTGAAAGGTACTATATGTAAATTTCCCAGTGTGATTAACTGGGTTATTATCTCACTCTAGTTTATTAATGATCTTACTGAAAATTTGCCTTGTGTGTTTTAGTCAAAAAGATGAATATGAAACAATAGTTTTAAACTGCATGAAACCCCTTGGGCCTGAGTCTCCTCTGCATGCCACTCCACCAAGTTGACAAAGCTCCTGCAGGATCTCCAGAGACCTGAGAAATCCCCAGGTGCCATAGAGCAGTTCCTATTCCACTTCCACTCTCTGCAGCCAGGGTAGGAGGCACAGACAAGGGAAGAGGGTCCCTGGGTGTAGTAATGGCTTTTTGGGGCCGCAGGAAATGCGGGAAAGTTAGAGCAACACTCAGGATGGGAAACCAGAGCAGCAGAGGATGGCCCCAGGATTGGAGAAATACAAAGGTGTCTTTATTATGAATTATAAATCTTATTACTTAACCTTTATACTGCAGTAGCACCTAAAGATCACACGCAGGTTGGCACCCATTGTGCTAGGTGCTGTACGCACCTACAATAAACAGTAGTCCCTGCCCTCGGTCATCTTTACGCTGTCGACTACCCCGCCTCTTCAGCTGTGCCAGGGGCATATCATCTTTAGCTAAAGATCTGGCCCATTGTCTCCAGCAAATAAAAACAGCTTTCGCCAAGGGTGAATAATCTGTAACATATGTCATGTGACTCCATCTGTAGAGTCACGGATCCGATTCCCCCTCTCCCTCTCTCTCGTGTTCCCTTCAGTTCAGCCAGTCTTTCTCCTGGCCCTGAAAAGGAAATAACTGCTCAATGCTACTTATCAGCATGTGTATGCAAATGACTTCTCAAGAACAAGTTAGCCAGTTTCCAAACAATGCGGTGTGGCCTGGGACCACATTGTGTCACACCTCATGTTCAGGTCTGCTCTGTGGGAGGTTTTCAAACACTGAAACAAAACCAATGGCATCTGAATGCTGTTGAACAGCTTTGAGCAGGCTGTAGTGATCTAGATAAGCTGCCCCTCCCCTCAGCCTCCCCTCTTTCTGTATTCTTCATAAATTCTGTTTATAGCATGGAAGGTGGACATAGTTCTATGATCCCCTACTACAGGGCATCTTTGTGAACAGTGCTAGAAAAGTGCTTTGCACAGTAGGGTAGATGAAACAAGTAAATTAGCAGTCATAACTGTTGCAATGAATGTTCTAGTCTGCACCTGTGTTTAGATCATTAAGTCTGGAGACAGAGCTGTGCTGAGAAGGGATACTGTGAGCTTCCAGCCATTAAATGGGAGAGCGGTTTAGTCCCAGCTTTGAGCTTTTGTATTTTTAAAAAGGAAGTTTAATCTGAACAGAAATATTTTCATTCACTTTTGTGGTTGGTTTAGTTTTAGCAGTCAGGGCAAATGATATCTTTCAGATTTAAACATCCTGCTGCACTCCTGAGAACCCAAAGGCAGGACCACTCTGTTGGTGCATGAGAAATGAGAAGTGAAACTGACAGCAAACAGAGAGTGGAACAGACCAGTCTAGGTTCACTATCCACATTAGAGTTTAAGAATCCACCATACAATGGGTCTGAGCACAGGTCTGGAAGTCAGCAATTCCTGTTTTAATCTCAGGTTTCAGAGTAACAGCCATGTTAGTTTGTATTCGCAAAAAGAAAAGGAGTACTTGTGGCACCTTAGAGACTTACCAATTTATTTGAGCATAAGCTTTTGTGAGCTACAGCTCACTTCATCAGATGCATACTGTGGAAACTGCAGAAGACATTATATACACAGAGACCATGAAACAATACCTCCTCCCACCCCACTCTCCTGCTGGTAATAGCTTATCTAAAGTGATCACTCTCCTTACAATGTGTATGATAATCAAGTTGGGCCATTTCCAGCACAAATCCAGGTTTTCTCACCTGAATCTCAGCTCTGATGGTGACTGCTTCTGTGGCTATGAGCAAATCACCCAGTCATTGCTGCCTTTGTTTCTCCTTCTGTAAAACGGGGATCATACTACCTAGCTTTCCACCTTACCTTATTCTTTCCATGTAGGCATTAACGCCATGCTCATCACTGTACTACCCTGATGTTACTTCACGGCATGTGGTGGAGATTAGTTTGTTAATGTTCGCAAAGTGCTTCGAATATGAAAAGTGCCAGATAAGTGGGAAATATTAGCATTATTTTAATATTCTAAGGCTTGGTCTATACTATAAAGTTTTTCTGGCATAGATGTCAGACAGGAGCATGAAAAAAATCACGTACCCTGGCCAACATAGGTATGTTGGCAAATCCCCAAGTGCAGTCACAACTATGCTGAGAGAAGAATGCTTTTGTTGACATAGCTAATATCATTCAGGGAAGTGGTGTAGCTATACTGGCAGAATTCGTTTTGTTGGCATATGCTGCATCTCCAGTAGGGTCCTTTGGCAGTACAGCTATACCAGCAAAAGCTCGATAGTCTGGGCCCTAAGACACTTTTACCAATGCAGATACAGATTTTTTTTAAGGTATGATTTTTATTTTCTTTTTCTGGCCAGCACAAAATAGAAGCTCAGGATTCTTGCCTACCTTTTATCTGCCTAGAAATTATGAATTTTCACCACGAGCTTAGTTACATTACTTATGACTAATACAAGCAATAATAATTTGTATTGAAGCACAGCCTGGGTGTCCCAGTCAAGGATCAGAGCCCCTTTGTGCGAGGCACTGTGCATATAGACTGCAAGTTCTTTTTATTACCTAGGTATCAGACAAGAGGCAACAAGAGTACACAACAAAGAGGATGGAGGGAGCACATGGTAACGGTGAGATTGCTTTGATTAATTTGGTAAGTGTAGAAATTACAGAAACGCAGGACACCATGGCTGGGGTGAACGCAAGATTGTCACTCGTTCCTGTTTAGCCAGATGTTTACCTCCTTGTTATGCCCCCTGAACAGTGGTGCTAAACATTCACAATGAACACCACAATAAACAGCGGTCACAGTACACCAGCTGTCCAACTATTATCGGTAGCATCTCTTCCCAAAATGCTAGCTCGAGGCTGGCACCCACACTGTCTGTTAGGAGGCCATGGTCATCACCCTCCTATTTTATCATCCATGCCTCCTACCTCCTGGGAAAGGCACCAGCCTCACAGGTTGGCCAAGAAAAAAGGGCAATGCCAAAAAGACTGGCACAGGCTGACAGCCTAGCTGGCACAGAACATGGGCATAGCCTGAATGTCAACAGCATTACTCCTGTTGAGGAGAAAGGACTTAGGTCTGGTCACTTAATATTTCAATCAAACTAGCTATGTCCCTCAGGGGGTTAAAACATTCACAGTCCTGAGCGCTGGAGCTAATTTGGCCTGAGCCCCGGTGCAGACACAGCCAGGCACTGGAAGAGTTTTTTCTGTTGACCTAGCTGCCGCAGCTCAGAGAGCAACAGAAAAACCCCTTCCATCACCGTAGGAACCATCTATACTATGATGCCGTAGGAACCATCTATACTATGAGGCAGCAGCCCAGCTGTAATGCCATAGCTGTGCCACTGTAGCGTCAGTAGACGTAGCCTTACACTGGGAACAGTCTGTCATTCCATCACCTGTCTGCTCTTAGGTAGCCCCAGGCAAGGGCCTCTTGGTTGTGTTTTGCTTGTATTTGCTATTGTTCAGCTCAGTTGATGTCTGTGGTTCACTGACGCCTTGAGAACTAAACAATAATGGAGTCTATTTTTAGCTTCGGTGCTCAGAGGCTTATGTGCTTGTTAAGTTGCTTCTGTGGCCGGTACTGCTGGCATCCTCCCCAGATTTTTCCCTTCCTAGTCAATGCTCTCTGAACTCTCAGATTCTCCCTCTGCACCTCTCTTCACAGCTTCACCTTTTGAATCTGACAGAGATTTTGTTTGGTTGGTTATGAAAATGGGGCAAAGGCACGAAATCCATGCAAAGCTCTCTTCATGTTCAACTAAGGTGTGGCCCCAAATGCTTCACTCAGTTGCTGAGGAACTACTAAATTTATAAAAGAAAAATGAAAGAGAGTGAAAATCCCCATCCCTCAGAATTGGTGTGGACCTGCTACTTCTCCTTGGGATCCACATCTTCTCCCTATAGACATCTGTCCCCATCAGCATCCTGAGCTGGCATAGCTCATCATGTCATGTTTGGCAGTGCCTGCCTGTTTCTAACTATTCCCCCATTCCATCTGCTCATCATTCTAATAGTTCTTAGTCCATATTTCCTTGGTCTTAATATTGACCAATTGAAGGATCTTTTGGACAAGCATGCCAACAGTGAAATGATTAAGAACATAAGAACAGGCATACCAATGGTTCACCTAGCCCAGTATCCTGTCTTCTGACAGTGGCCATTGCCAGGTACTCCAGAGGGAATGAACAGAACAGGTAATCATCAAGTGAGCCATCTCCTGTTGCACATTCCCACTATCACTTGTGGCTATTGCATAATCCTCTAGTGTTTCATCTCCACACTGGAGGAGGATTATTTTGCATTTCGTCTTCCATTAGAAAGGATCACAAAATCATTTGACAAGCCCCACCCACCTTGTGACATACAACCACCTTTGACGTGAAAGTTGGCAGTCATTTAACAGAGCATACCAATGCTACTTTAGTGCAGGGAGCAAAGGAGAATTCTCCTCTGCCCTGCACCATTGCAAAGTGGGCGTAAAACGCTACCATTTTGATTTGACAAGGGGCAAACTAGTGGAAAATCTGACCTGTTTGTATCCAGCTGAAACAGCTTGGGGCAGGTCAGGTAGGAATAATGAAATGATTGCCCAGATTGGAATTTGGTCAGGGTGCTGGGGCTAGCATCTGATTTTGTAAAAAATGCCACCAAAAGTTAACCAATAGTGCTCAATATCTCCCAATAAGGTACCAGAGTGCCTGCTGACATCCTGTTGGGGCATTTATTGGTTCCACACAGGCTAAGAAGAAAGAACACTCCTCTTCCCTTCTATCAGCCAGTGAGTCCATCATTTAACTATTGACCCGGCCCAACTCTCTTTAGCTGGAAAGACCTATTGAGTTCACAGGCCAAGGGGGTAGAGAACTTTCAGGTCACTCAGCCTTCAGCAGAAGAATCGCCAAGCCTAGAAAACTTATTCCTCAATAGATTTAAGATCATTTTGTATATTTGCAGAGGCAAACAGACCATTTGACTTTGCTTCTGCTGGACCCGTTCCATTATACTATGCTGGTGATCTTAATTAGTTAATGCTCAGTGCTTAATTAGTGGTAATTAATCATTGGAGTCTAAATTTACCAGGGATCATGGTGGATTTTCCATTACTGACAACTTTAAATTAACATTGGATGTTTTTCTAAAAGATCTGCTCTAGGAATTATTTTGGGAAAGTTGCATAGTCTGTGCTCTACAGGAGGTCAGATTAGATTATCACAATGGTCCCTTCTGGCAGCAGAATTTATGAATCTTGCTTAGTTCCATTTACAGCTATGCAAATGGTTTCTTCAGGTTTTGTTTAGCTCCTGCCACCTTTAGGTATATGAGAAAATATTTAACTCGGCTGGGAGTAATGCTTCTTTCCATGGGTCATAGTATATTTTCTGGACACAATGTACCGTTGTACCCTGTAAAAGCCAGAATGTGCCACACTCCTCCTCTAAATAGCTCCTTGGATCTAGGTCAGTCTGGTTCCAGGAATTTCCATACCCTTTCTTATTACCGAGAGAACAGAAGAAGGGTCTGGTTTGGAGACAGAGTTGCCAGACTGTGCAGGACTACATGGTTTTTCCCTGTGGTTATTGTTGACATGAAAAATAAAAATAAAATTTATAAATAACACAAAAGAGATTTTTAAATATTTCTTTCATAAGTTGTTGGTGAATCAACATTTCCCATCCATCCGCTCCCAGTAAGTGTCTAATCTCATGACAGGCTGTCCTTCCTGTTGGAAATCCTACTTTGCCTTCAGAGACTGTCTCCTTCTCTCTTCCTGTCTAAGGACCCACTGGTGTGTTGGTAAAAACTCTGGAAAATATCATTTTTAGAAGTCCATCTAGGAAGTGTTAAAACTAGTCTCCAACTTGGAGCTTCCCTGGGCCATACTAGACCATAAGGATAAAAATAGAGCATTTTATAGTCGCACCATCTCTGGTAACACCCAGGCACCTGCATATATTGCTTACTGGGACCTGCAGCCCACGTAAACTGCATCAAGCTGCTTAGAGTGAGACAGAAGGGGCTAATGTGAATTCCATCATGGATTCCCCCAGCCCAGCTGGAGAGAACCTTGATCAGAAGGGGAACTCTTCCTGAGACCTGTTGTCTCCATGGGTCCGATCACGCTTTTGGATCAAAATGAAGCATTGCCTGCTGGGACATATGGACTGCATCTCCATCTTAAACATGATGGAAGTGGAATACTGTTTCATTATATGCAAATTAGGCATTATCCTCAGTCTTGTGGCATGTTGCCACTGTGGCCACCGCTAGGCAAATTACAGGTTCCCCATGAATATGATGTTGACATAAAAATAATGGCTCCTGCTCCAGCATGATGCACTTTATAGTCTGTATTGGGATTCTGATGCTCTTATTGCTTTGTGTTACTCATGTGAAGGGATCTAGCTGACAATGTATTTTGGCAGAATTTTCTCAC
Source organism: Caretta caretta (assembly GCF_965140235.1). Taxonomy (NCBI): domain Eukaryota; kingdom Metazoa; phylum Chordata; order Testudines; family Cheloniidae; genus Caretta; species Caretta caretta. The sequence continues at coordinate 81,473,630 of NC_134214.1, forward strand.
ATTCCTTAGGAATGGAAGGCACGGAAGGAAAATCAGCTTATTTAGAATAAGTGTTTCTTGCCTAGGTTCAGTCAAAGAATTGGATTACCTTAGCTACCATTAAGAGAAACAGCTATCTGAAGGTGACACTTTCCTTTGAGGCCTTGTTGGCACATTTTATATTGCAGTCCAAAAATGTTTCACATTGATTGTAGTACCATTGAGTAGTTCCCTGAGGAACTGCAAAATAGAGGCAGTAACTTGGTTTAATAAACAAAAACCTGATTACAAAAAGTAAATGGGATGCAGGCAAAAATTGAAAGTAAACACAGGTGCATTTCAGGCATTAGGTAAAGGGCATTGCTCTGATGCAATAACCTAGAAGTTGGTTTTAGAACACGTTTTGTATAGAGCTCTGAGGGAAACAGTTTTCTGCAACAAGTATTGAGCTTTGGAAATTTTTTCTGCTTTACCTCTAGATAAATCCAAGACCTTTCCCCTCATACGAGAGGAGCAAGCTGGTTAGAGCACTGGGGTGGGGTGAAGGAGACACAGGCTCAAGTTCCTGCTTCCAAACCAGTTAGAGTAGGGATTTGAACTTAGGCCTCTGACACCTCAGCTGCGGTGTGCTAACCAGTTGGTTATTCCAGCTCTCGCTAGAGCTGGCCAGAACTTCTGTCATGGATCTGGGAAACCATCCCAACCCTTTCCCACAAAAAGTTTTGGTTTTGATTAATTGGTATTTTCTGATAAAATAAAATAAAATAAAATAAAATAAATCCCTGACCAGGTCCACTTTCATACTCAGGAAATCTTAAAGTACTTTGTAATAGTTACTCATGTGCAAGTGTAGATCTGTAATATACATGCACAGCTCCAATGTATGTGTCTCTGTAATATGTATACACCATTACATTTATGCATGCGAATGCATAATCCCTGGGTGGAAGGCAGGTATATAAATGCAGAGTATTACTTTTATAATTCCGAGATTACATATATGATGCTGCACCACCACACTTCCACATGATCCTCTCATGGATGTGGTTCTCTCACTTTAGGCTTCCTGAAGCACTTTGCTAGTAAGACCCTAGGGTATATTGGACTGTCTGGTGGAATGACATAAATGCTATTAATTTTCAGTTGACCTCATGTCACTTTATTGTCACATAAATCAGGAACAAGTATGACATACTTAAGACATCAGAGCTATTTCTAGTTTCTTAGCCTGCAAGCGCTTTGCAATATGATCAGACATTGGACTGAACTCCAGTTCAGTTCTGCAATCATTTGGTTGGCTGGCTTGCATTGCCTCCAGCCCTTGTATAATGGGGACAGACATCTGTAGTGATCTTGATTAAGGAGGTCACAAACTCTTACTTCCTTGGAACTAGATTTCTTACTTCTAGCTCTTTCTAGTCCCTCGGGCATTTTGGAATTTAAATTCCACACTGTATCTCTCCACAGGGCTCCCTTCTAGGACAATAGAGCCAACATTTTCTGAGGGGCTCTGGCTCACAGTTGAGGACAGATTTTCAAGGTAGCTCAACCAGTTTTTCAACAGTGTTTAGGCACCAACTGCTCTCATTGTTCTCAGTGGATGCTGCTGGGTACTGAGCAACTTTTGAAATCTGGCCCTCCAGAAAAGAGATTGAGCTATTGGTGGTATGGTTACCTGAGGAGCAGTGTGAAGCAAAGACCTGTCTACTCTTGATGGGACTGGAGTTTCCTGTGGGTCCCCACACTAACTGGGGTTCAAAGGTCATAGGAGCCCAGTGGGAGATACATTGGTGGTTCACCACTCTGTGTCAACAGCTCAACAGTGACATGCTCACGACACTTAACACTCTGTTGTCAGACTCTATATCTAAAACGTGTCATGTAAGAGATCATTGGAAAACTAATAACTCACTGATCATTAGTATTCTTCGGTGACGTATATATGGGATGTGTACAAAGAGTTATGAATATGTGCTATAATTTTCTTAACATGTGTTTGGCAAGCAATGCATAAGCACAGTCTGCCTTAGACAAAGGAATGTGAGTTCCTGGTCATCATGCAGAAACAACAAAAGTACATTCACAAAATTACAAATTAGCTGTTGCCACTCAAGAAAGATCTTGGATAGGTCTTTGAAAACATCCACTCAATGTGTAGTGGCAGTCAAAAAAGTGAACAGAATGTTGGGAATCATTAAGAAAGGGATAGATAAGATGGAAAATACAATATTGCCTCTATAGAAGTCCATGGTACACCCACATCTTGAATACTGTGTGCAGATCTGGTCACCCCATCTCAAAAAAGGTATATTGAAATTGGAAAAACTTCAGAAAAGAGCAACAAAAATTATTAGAGGCTATGGAACAACTTCCATATGAGGAGAGATTTATAAGACTGGGATTTTGCAGCTTGGAAAAGAGACGATTAAGGGGGGATATTATAGAGGTCTATAAAATCATGACTGGTTTGGAGAAAGTAAATAAAGAAGTGTTATTTACTCCTTCTCATAACACAAGAACTAGAATTAATAGGGAGTAGGTTTAAAACAAACAAAAGGAAGTATTTCTTCACACAATGCACAGTCAACATGTACAACTCTTTGCCAGAGGATGTTGTGAAGGCCAAGATGAACAAGGTTAAAAAAATAACTACATAAATTCATGGAAGATAGGTCATCAATGGCTATTAGCCAGGATGGGCAGGGTTGGTATCCCTAGCCTCTGTTTGCCAGAAGCTGAGAATGGGTGACAGGAAATGAATCACTTGATGATTACCTCTTCTGTTCATTCCCTCTGAAGCACCTGGCACTGGCCACTGTCGGAAGACAGGATATTGGGCTAGATGGACCTTTGGTCTAACCAGGTCTATGCCATTCTTGTATTCTCATGTTCTAAAAAGTGAACAAAGTCATCAGCCTGGTGAGTGAGGAGATATCATATGAGATTCAGAGCCCCACAGGAGGCTAAGCAGTTGAATCAACTGATTGTATATAATGTTACTGTATTATAAAAATGTATCAAGTGAAGTCTTTTATGAAAGCTAATGACACACTGGTGATTAATATCATTGTGAAAGGTATGTATTAACACTATATGAGGAATTATGCATAAAGATGTTATGTTTTAAAGTGCCCAAACACAGAGAGAAACAGGTTCTGTCCCAGACAGGAGGGAAGGGAGTTATCCACCTGACTCCAAGGAAATTAAGCAAGGTGTGACTAAAAACAATGGAAGCTCTATTTACATATGAAACAGCAGGGGGTTGGGAAGTCTACAGGAAAGGAAGAACACCAAGAGGTCATCCTGAATTTGGGGACAAAACAGTGAGTTTGGGAAGATATAAGAGGAGAGAGAAGAAGCCATCTTGGGATCCATCAGCGGATAGACACAAGGGGCCAGAGCTCTAACAAGCTGAGAAAGATGGGTTCTTCAGCCAAGGGGGTAGAAGTCTCTGAGAACTGAATATAAGTGAAAATGCTTCTAGGCAAAGATCTTTCCCCTCGGAAAACAAGGGAAACCAGCACCTTGTAATTCTGTGTTAGCTCCTGACTGAGGGAAAGTTAGCCATGGCTGGGAAGAAGACTGGTAAGAAATGTACCTTGACTCAAGGTTGTCAATTGCTGAGTTAAGTAATTGAGGGGGGGGGATAGCTCAGTGGTTTGAGCATTGGCCTGCTAAACCCAGAGTTGTGAGTTCAATCCTTGAGGGGGCCATTTAGGGATCTGGGGCAAAAATTGGGGATTGGTCCTGCTTTGAGCAGGGGGTTGGACTAGATGACCTCCTGAGGTCCCTTCCAACCCTGATATTCTAAAAAAAAAAAATTCTAAAAATAAGTCTTAGCCACTACAAAGTGTATTTTACTTTTATTTCCTTGTAACCATTGTCTTTATCCCTTGTATGTAAATCACTTAAATCCCTCTCTTTTTGTTCATATACTTGTTTTACTTTTAATCTAAATGGACCCAGTGCTGTGCTTGAATTGATCTGATTGTTAACGCCAGTAAGCTTTGAACTTTATTAATTCTCTGAGCATTCCAGGAGAGGACTGGACACTTCAGGGCAGATGGTTTTGGGGAAATTCAGGACTGGGGCTGTGCTGGGGTCACCCAGCAAGTAATAACCTAGGCTGGTGGAGACTGGGGTGGGGCTGTTGTGTAGTAGTCAGGCTATGTGGGTCAGAATGCTAAACCAGGGCTCCACAGCACACAGACATTCAGGAAACTGCATGCTTGTCTGCTAGCTAGCTGCATGCTTGTCTGCTAGTTTCTGGGTTGTGAGCCACAGCAGCAGAGCATTTAAGACACACAGGGTTACAGGGCAGTGTCAAGGGGCAGCAGGGGTCCACAGGGCGACCCTTTCTCTCAGGGCAGCAATGCCTAGTGGCCAGTATTCATGGGGCCACCCTTTTTCTCAGGGCGGCAATGCCTAACAGCCAGTGTCCAGAGCAGTAGCATGAAGTAGCAACAGTTCATGGCACTAGTGCCAAGTATCGACAGTCCCAGCTGTCACCCTATCCCTGGCAGCAGTAGCACCCAATAGCAAAGGCAGAGAGACTAGGAGAACCTGGGCCCACCCTACTCCACCAGGTTCTGATCCTGGGCCCTATGAAACCAGTCACCCCCAAAGGAAGATGCTGGTTTCCATGTCTCCTGATGCATCCCCTGGGTCGCTTCCTACCCTTAGACCTGCCTCAGGCATCTCTTCTGCTGGCAGCAGCTTGGCATTCCCTTCAGTCCCCATGGCCAACTGGTTTTCTGCAGCATAGTCAGGGTCCTCAGCCCCAGGAGTCTTGGCAGGTCTTGTGCAGGAGCCTGCAACACGCATCCACTCTCGTCCTCAGCCAGCCAAGACTGAGCTGAGCTGCTTTTTGTATGCTCCCTTCACTGGGATCATGCCTAGCAAGGGCGAGGGGGCGTGGCCTCTTGGGCCCAAAGTAGTTGGTTAACTCCTGCCTAACCAGTGTGGGATTGGTACACCCCGTCAGAAACACAACCTCTCACTCATCTGACTTGCACCCCAGTGCATGACAGGGGGATATTTTCAAAGGCACAAATGGCAATTAGGCACCTAATACCAATTGAAAGTCAATAAGATTGGGTGCCTGACTCCCAAGTAAGCCTTTGAAAATCTCTCCCTTTCTCTTGGAGGAAATGCTGCAAACAATGGATTCTGCATAAAATCTTAAACGGTTAGAAAAACGCATCAAGGCTTAGAGGGACCTGAGCACTCCCAGAATTGTAACTCCCAAGCATTCAAAAGAGATGAGTCAGGCCCCAATTCATCACAAGACTGACTACAGATCATATATTCTTTTTATGCACCTTCTGGAATATGGGTCTTTCGATTCTCCTCGGGTCATGTTTTCAAGCTTTTACTCTGCAACAGTGAGAGCTAGAACTGTACTTTTCACTTTAAATGAAAACTGTGATTCTCATGCAATCTCATACTTCCATCAGCTGCAGCTTTCAGAAAAGCATCAAATATTGTGAGACTCAGTATCAAATTGTGAGAGTTGGTAGCCCTACACTCTCCCTTGACCTCCATGCCTAAGGTTTCATTAGCAATGATGAACAAAGGAGACAGTGGGAAAGAGATCTTCTTATGTATTCTGAGTGGCCTATCTTACATACTGAGCCTTTACAGTCTGAGAACTCAGAGCAAGATCTAAGAGTCAGTATTCTGCTTGCCTTGCCTCCCATCTGCTGGCATTGCTCCGAACAAGGTCCCTTCTGAAACCTGACTCTATTTCTTCAGTTCCACTCATCATGCAGCATTCAGCACCGGGACTTTTCTCAGCAGATGGATGGTAAAATTTTGGAGGTGCTGATTGTCATCAGCTGCAAATATATTAAAGAAATCTCAACTTGAAAGTAAATTCAGCGTGGGGCTGTTATTAATCTTGACAGTGTCTCCAAAATACTTGGATCATTTCTGAGTGGCTGCCCGACATCCAACCAGCTTTAAGAAAAAGGAATTTCTCCCAGGGAGTGGGAATCCGAAGTGATAGGTTCCATTCCCAACTTGGCCACTGACTCACTGTTTTCTTGGCCAAGTCACTTACCCTCTGAGCCCCAGTTTCCACATCTGTAAGAATGGGGTGAGCAACAGTGACCTGCTTTACAAGCTGTTGTGAGGCTTAATTCAAGAATGGATGCAAAGCATTTTGACATCCTCATAAGAAAGATGGTGTAAAAGGGCAAAGCATTGCTGATGCTGTACTTCTATTCAAGCAGCTAGTGAGACAGTAGACAAGAGCTCAAGTCGCTCCTGAACATTATAATGGCAAAAGTCCTTTTTAAAAAACTTTTTTACGATTCAGCTGCAAGAAGTGCTGAGATGATCTTGCTACTTTTAAGATTAAAAAAGGATCTGGTTAATATAGAAGTCTGAAGGTGGGTGTTTCCAGTTAAACACAGTTGCCTATCTCTTTAACTTAGCAGTATTTAGACACTGATAATGTCTTTTGCCTTAGTCACCAGGAATATACGTTTGGTTTGCTTCTATTAAAAATATATCAGGTGTGGTGAGTATGCAGCTCGGCTCAGGGTCTGCTCACCCCCCTTCCTCCCCACACACACACATTGTTTCAATTGAAAACTATGAGAAGTTTTATTACATTTTATTAGTAAAGATAAATAGAAATGACTTTATAAATTGTTGTAAGGTGCATCCTAAAACGTGGTAGAGAGAGGTAAAAAAAACCACTCCCACTTAAAAGTAGTGTTAGAACCAGTGCTTTATTATTTAGTGCATATTTTAAAATTATGTATACATTTGAATCATGTCTCCCTCTCAGCAACATACATAATCTTCAATTAAGAAACACAAGAGTGACCAGCTTCCAGAAGATATACTCTTCTGGAGTACAAATGTCTGTAGTAATGTGAAGAAAGAGTTAACACTGAAAGCAAGGGACTAGATCTGGGCTGAAAGGTGGATTTGCACTGAGGGCTTCCCTCTGAGGTAGAGAGCTGCTGTGACATATACTGGTCACTTATATATCTTTATTTTCCTTGCCTAGAAAATTCTTTACAATACTCATTCCCACTTTCATTTGTTTTACTGTTTTATTTGGCTCGTTCTGGATGTGTGGTTTGGATGCATGTGTGAAATTGGATGCACTCAAACCTTAGTCATCAGCATTTCCATAGTGCCCTGGTTTCGTTAAATCTCAGCACACTACTGAATTAGATTTCAGAAACCCTCTTGTGACATAGGCAAATATTATCATCTGCAATTTACAGATTAAAAATTGAGGGTCAAGGAGGTTAAATAACTTGCCCAAGTTCACACAGCAAGTCAGTGGCAGAGTTTGGAATGGAGCCTTGGTCCTCTGAGTTTGTAGCCATGCTCCTTATTGAGCTCTAATGAGTGAAAAGTGGAAAAGTGATACTTATTGCCAAAGTTAGCATAGCTTTAGGTGTCAGTTCTTTTCTGTTGCATTAGTTCTGGTTGAGCTGGATAAACTCACCTACAATAAAGACATAATAAAGCCCTTTGCATCCCATTCCTCCTCCCTAAGAGATGGATTCTGCCACCCTTACTCATGCTTTGCCACACTGATTTCAGCTGGCCATTTCCAGTATCTGTCTTTGCCTTAAATTGAGGAGTTGCTGTTATTGTTAAACATTTTCGGATTAAGCTATTAGTGCTGATAGGGGCAGAGTTCTGGGCTTGAAGCCCTGATCATTCCCATGCCCCTGCATTCCCCTTGACTAACACACATGTATGCACAGAAGTGGTATTGGTGGGAATTTGCAACTTGATGATGCTTTGGCAAATAACCTTAATAGCAGGCTTTTCATCTGGAAATGTAATAAAATCTTGGCTGTCCAAAGACATCTGATCATCTGGTGGTGATCAGTGATTACATGCATTTTACAACAGACCCCCAGAGAAGAATTGCAGTGAGTGTGAGCGGCAGATGCAGGACTTTGGTTCAGCTATTCTGACTGCATTGCACAGAACAGGCCAAATGATGACACTGGGCTTACTCCTGCTCCCAGTGAAATTAATGGGAGCTTTGCCATCAGCTTCCATGGGAACAGGTTGAGACTGATAGTGTAAAGTCCAAGGTGGAGCACTAAGCTGGCAAGGAATGGCAGCACGTGGTAAATTTAATGTGGTTTTTTGTTGACTTGCTCCATATCTAATTATCAAACTTGATGAGCAAAGCACCACACCCTGCATTGGGCACAAAACATCTGTTGTACAAACTCACCCACTGACTTTCAGGTTTGGATGTTCAGATACAGGTCTATGAGTCAAATCAGCTGCTGAGGACCTTCCCCTCCCCAAGGTAGCAGAGAGGGAATACTCAGCGATGTATGGTCGGCATACTTGATCCCCTATACCAGTGGTTTTTAACCTTTACTGCAGCCTGCACCTCTTTGGTTCTCAAAATAAGTGCTCTCACCTCTTATCAACAATCGAAATATGTTCTCGCACCCCTTATCAAAAATCATAAAAGCAGGTCAGTTCTTTAAACCTTGATATATTTTTGTTTGTATATTACATTCATTAAAAATTGTATAATGTTAATAAATACCTAGGTTTGATGAAACAAAGTAGTTGTAAAAAGAAAAGGAGTACTTGTGGCACCTTAGAGACTAACCAATTTATTTGAGCATGAGCTTTCGTGAGCTACAGCTCACTTCATCGGATGCTCACGAAAGCTCATGCTCAAATAAATTGGTTAGTCTCTAAGGTGCCACAAGTACTCCTTTTCTTTTTGCGAATACAGACTAACACGGCTGTTACTATGAAAGTAGTTGTACTTACTTGACTGTGCTTAATTTGTGTTTTTGATGATTTGCCTTCTAAAAAAATCTGGCATGTCTCGCACCCCCAGAAAGGGCATCACGCACCCCTAGGTGGTGTGTGCACCCCAGGTTAAGAACCACTGCCCTATACCCTGGCCTCATTCAAACCAGATCCTTCCCTGCAGCCAGAAAGCAGGCTCCTGGAGCGAAACTCCCCTTTGGCACACTAACATTCACAAGTAACATAGACCAGGAGTACCATTTAAATGTGCCTTAATTTGGACTCGGTGTTCTCTCTGCTCTGCCCTCTACAGAATCTACCCTAACTGGTACAGAGTATCTACTCATTCCCAAATACATCCCTCTGTCCACCTGCCACCCAACCATGTCCTGCCAGAACTGGAGCCTTCTGACTTCTTTCTGAGAGCTGTTTAGCTTACAATCATAGAATCATAGAATATCAGGGTTGGAAGGGACCTCAGGAGGTCATCTAGTCCAACCCCCTGCTCAAAGCAGGACCAATCCCCAACTAAATCAGCCCAGCCAGGGCTTTGTCAAGCTTGACCTTAAAAACCTCTAAGGAAGAAGATTCAACCACCTCCCTAGGTAATCCATTCCAGTGCTTCACCACCCTCCTAGTGAGAAAGTTTTTCCTAATATCCAACCTAAACCTCCCCCACTGCAACTTGAAACCATGACTCCTTGTTCTATCATGTGGTACCACTGAGAACAGTCTAGATCCATCCTCTTTGGAACCCTCTTTCAGGTAGTTGAAAGCAGCTATCAAATTCCCCTCTTCTGCAGGCTAAACAATCCCAGTTCCCTCAGCATCTCCTCATAAGTCATGTGTTCTAGTCTCCTAATCATTTTTTTTGCCCTCCGCTGGATGCTTTCCAATTTTTCCACATCCTTCTTGTAGTGTAGGGCCCAAAACTGAACACAGTACTCCAGATGAGACCTCACCAATGTCGAATAGAGGTGAATGATCACGTCCCTCGATATGCTGGCAATGCCCCTACTTATACAGCCCAAAATGCCGTTAGCCTTCTTGACAACAAGGGCACACTGCTGACTCATATCCAGCTTCTCATCCACTGTAACCCCTAGGTCCTTTCTTCTAGCTTTTTATGTTGTATGTAATACTCAGGAATGGAGCAAAGGAAAGAGAATGGGGACCAAATATTTCATATCCGTCCCCGCTGCCCCCAGCCCACACTATGTTGCACATTTAAAGGTACTTTGCATAGAGTCACTTTCACCATTTCCACTCAGAGGGCAGCTAGTCTGATTCTCTTGCTGTTTGTGTGGGTTTCCACGAAGCAACAGGGAAAGAGAGAGAAACATTTTCAAATAGAGGAAAATGTGGTTGTGAAAACTCGAAAAGTGGCCAGGGAGCTTAGGGACAGGTGTCATTCCTGCAAGTACTTAACTTCGGCCATGGCACTGCAGGCCTTAGCCCTCTGCATACTCCCTATGCCCAATTCTCAGGTCTGGCCAAACTCTGCTTAGCATAGGATCTGAAGGAAGAGGAAAAGTGGCTTCAGGCCATTTTTACAGCTCCCCAGTTCTGGAGTTGAACAGGGGCCAGTTCAGCTTCCTGTATAAATTAGATCAATCTCAGGGCCATTCCAGCGGCTGGGAATAGCCATAGTGTAGAGAGGCTCCCGCAGCATCTCTTCCCAGGTCATCCACCCTTTCTCCTGGCCATGACCCTTACTTCAGGGGCACCAAGAAGAGGTGGCATGCCAGGATTCCCAGCTGTCCAGATCTGCTAGATTTATGGGCTTTTTGTGCCTGTGGTAAAGGCCAAGGACCATAATGCGATATGCAGTCAGTCAGTCTTAACTCTCTATCTTTCCTGCATATAAATAGGCATTATAGGTGGCTTTAATTACTCTGGATTCATGAGTTTCATGCTGTTCATCCCCATGTTGGTAGGGGTGTGAGTCCTAGGAGTCACAAAAGGTTCAGTGTTCCCCACAAAAGCTACTGCCCGGAGACAAGGAAAGACACAGTGAGATGTTGCGCTGACGCTGTCCCCAGTAGAAATCAGGTCTCCTTATTCTACAACCATATTGTGCATGTTCATTTTTCATCAAGACGATAGACTAGGGTTCCATTCCCTGGGAGAGATTTCTTCCGGCTACACACCCTAATCCCATTTATCATGCAGTGTCTTTACAGTATAAATATCATTTCATAGGATTCTTTTTTTAATCTTTCTTAGGAGGAAGGAAGACAAAAGAATCCTGACTGTCTATCCAAGAGCAAAAGACCTTCCTGTGCAATTCTCTGTTTGTTTAGCTGGTTTTTCTAGTCTGTTTTGATCTTGTGGACTGTGGATCACCCTGTCTGGGTACTCTGGAAAGTCACACTGGAGCTGGTCATCTCAGAACTGGGGAGTTGCTTCACCCTTTGCAGAAAGGATATGGCACACTGGGACAGCCATTCTGACCCTCTTCCCACCAATAGCCGTGGGACCAATGCAGATTTACTAGTGAGGACCTTGGTGTATGTGCCAAAAAATAGCAGCACCGATGAGTAACTTCTAAATGTGCCTTTGTTTATTTGGGCCAGACACTGGAACTGACATAAATTACAATCCTGGCTGATGGCTGGTCTTGTTTTGTCCTGGCCACTGAGTCAGTGACAGAGGAGGAAATACAGTCCAGGTCTCTTGACTCTGAGAACCAATGTCTGACCCCAACTACAGACCTTTTGTGCTGTTCCAGGGGTGTCCCGGGGTGGAACGGAGCTGTGGGAATCTCAGGAGCAGCACCGTGTTGGCGTCCTTGGCCCATTCCCTCCCACTCTTTGCGGGCCCTGGTATTGGACTTTTAGGGACAGGGCAGGGGTCATGATGAGGGCAGGCTGGGGAGCCCTCTGCACTCTGTTGGTTGTGGGCTCTGGAGCAGCTTCTAGGCTGCTGTGTCAGGCTGCAGTAAGATAGAGCAGCCACCAGGGTCGCTTCTCATGTCAACAGTTTGGGGCCCTTTGGGGCCGAATGACGAATGTAGTTCTGAGGCTGTCCCAGCTGAAGCAGGCTCTCAGATTGGATTAATGGGAACTGGACAGTCCATAGTCAGCTTTCAAAATCCCAGCCTGAGCTGTCCGGCTGCTGCTGGTTGATGTCTAAACCTAATACTTATTTAAAGCTGGATTTTTTTGTATTGTATTTGAAATATTCCGAACCTCCCCCCCCGTGGGGGCCACCGTGGTTCCAGTGTATGTGGTGAGTGTTACATCACTGCTCTCTCTGTATGTATGTGAATAGTTAGTTACTAGGTAAGGTGCTAGTTGATGGCACTAAAGAATATACTCTTGGGTTTTGCAGGACCAGTAAAAATTGCTGAGCACTGCAAATGGCTTCTTCTGGCTGCTCCTTACATCAGCTCTTATTAATGGGGAGAGGGCCACAGAAATGCCATGCTTTGCAGCTGTCTCTGCTGCAACATGCAGGGAGGGGCTGGGAATGGGCTGAGAGAGGATCATGGACAGTAGGTCAACAAACTACACCAAAATCTCCACGAAGGGAGCACCAAGTGGGCTCTGGCTGCTATCCCGGCCCAAAGCTTGCTTAGGGTACTTCTGCACTGCAGTTAGACACTGCAGCTCTCCTGTGCCAGCTGATTTGGGCTAAGCGGCTGTTTCATTGTGGTGTAGATGTTTGTGCTCAGGCTGCAGCACAAGCTCTGGGGTCCTAGAGCTTGGGCTGCAGAGAGAATGAGAGCTGTGTCCGTCCGTACACTTCAAATGGATCCATGCTTTTCACTTCCTTCAGCTGTAGAGAGAAGTCTTGTGGCTACTTCTGTAGCATGCAATAACATGTTTTCTCCCAACTTGTTATAATATTGCAGTTCAGGAACTATAATGAGGAGGTTTTACCTACAGCTACTGCTCATCACCAATGCAAGTAAAGAAATATTTTATGTACAATTAACCTCAGAACTCATTGCCACAAGATATCACTGAAATCAAGAGCTCAGTGTTGATGTTTATTGTCCTTAAATGTTTTTATTCTTTCTCATATAATTGTTCTCTCGTTGTGCATATAAAGTGTCATACTCCAGGGCATACACTAATTACTAACTTCTAGGGATCAGAAAGGCAGTCCCTCCACAGGCAAATAATTGACAGAATTGTTCCATATTGGGACTGTTGCACCTTCCTCTAAAGCAGTGGTGGGCAACCTGAGGACCGCACGCAGCCCGTCAGGGTAATCCACTGGCGGGCCATGAGACAGTTTGTTTACATTGACTGTCTGCAGGCACGACTGCCTGCAGCTCCCAGTGGCCATGGTTCACCATTTCTAGCCAATGGGAGCTGCGGGAAGCAGTGCGGGCCGCAGGGACGTGCTGGGCTGACTGCGAGGTAGTGCAGATGCAGCGTTGTGTAATGCAACTTAACTGGCCTCCAGGTGGTGTCCCACAATGCTCAGCTGTGACTGCTCTGGAGATTATTCTCAACTTGGCTGCACTGCAGCCAGGTACACAGGAAACAGCCCCTCCCCTGCTAAAGCACTGGGAATTTTTGATTTCCCATTTCCTGTTTGATCAGCATTGGGAGCATGCCAGCTTGAGCACAGCTGATCGTGCAGACTGTACGCCCCAAACACGCTCCAGCCTGGTCTGCACAGGAGGTGGAGGATCTCATCGCTGTGTGGGGAGAAGAGTCTGTGCAGGCAGAGTTCTGATCCAGCAGAAGAAACGCTGACATCTATGCAAAGATCGCTCTTGGAATGGGGGAGAAGGGCTACACGAGGGACACCCAGCAGTGCCGTGTGAAAATAAAAACTTCGCCAAGCATACTAAAAGGCAAGGGAGGTGAACAGTCTTTCTGGTGCTGAACCCCACACATGCCAGGTCTACAACGAGCTGCATGAGATTCTTGGGGACGACCCTATCAGCACCCCCACAAGCAATGTGGACACTTCACAGGTGTGTGAGTCTAGGGACAACAAGGAGAATGATATGGTGGATGAGGAAGAGGTGGAGGAAGAGAATGGGAGACAGGTGAGCGGTGGATCCATTCTCCCCAAGAGCTAGGAACTATTTTTAACCTGGAACCCTGTGGGTCGCAGGACATCATGGTGACCGACCATGATGCTGGGGAAGGCACCTCTGGTGAGTGTACAGTTACAATGAAAGTTCAGTTAAACTTTAGTGGGCACACACATTTGGTGGTATTAGTGCATATTTACTTTGAAGAAAAAGCAAGGTGCTGTGGTTCTCTGCTGACAAGGGGCCGCTCCAGCTACACAGAGGGTGGCCCCCGGAAAGGTCAGTTTATGTGGACTGGAATAGCCCAGGAATCCTCCATGGATATCTCTAGGAAACTTTCATGGAGGTACTCCGCAATCCTTTGCAGAGGTTTCTGGGCAAGGCAGTCTTATTTATTCCACCATGGTAGGACACTTTCCCATGCAATTCCTGAATTAATTCTCTTGGCATTATTGTGGTACGCAGCACAGCAGCTTAAGGACCAGGGTCGCCTAGGGGAAAGGGGGGAAGTTCTCATTAGAAGTGCTCTTACACGAAAAAAGGGGATGTAGACCCACCCCCGCCCCCCACATTCTGGATCGCCAAACCATGCGGCAGCTAATGTGCCTTTACTATGCTCGGCATGGGTTAGCAAGTAATTTAAAGTGGCTGATAGGGAACTGGGGCCCCACATGAGCGATTCCGCAATTTGGGAGTGAAAACGTTCCCCCCCCACCTCGTTCATAAACAGCTTCCCGTGGTGCTATGGTGAAGGGCCATTGTTCGACTAGCTAACTCTGCTCCCTCTACATGAGCCTGCCATAAACTTCATTAAAAGTGCGGTCACCCATGACCCAGGGGGCCTACTCACCAGGGCTGGAGCAGCAAAACGGCACAGTAAATGGTTACGGATTCTGATTATGTTATGGCTTGCACCTAGTGTAATAAGGGTGGGGTTTTTTATGAAAATGGCCTTGCTATGGAAATGTTTTATGCATGTACAATGGCTCTTTTATTTTTTCCCATGACTGACAGCCGGAAATGTGTCCTTCGGCGTGTCATCAACACCTGAAAGCAGACTTTTGGTGATTAGAAGGAGGAGAAAGAGAACGCGGAAGGACATGTTCAACAAGATAATGAACGCCTCCAGGACAGCTGACACAGAGTTGAGAGCATGGAGGATTTCACTGTCCGAGAAGTTAGACATGGACATGGAGAACAGGAAAGCTTCTAATGAGCAAGAACGTGGGGCGCAGGATGAGATGCTTTGGATTATGAGGGACCAAGCAGACATGTTGAGGCATCTGGTTGAACTGCAGGAACAGAAGCAGGTGGGTAGAATCCCTCTGCAGATCCTGGTGGACAGCCAGCCAGCATCTCCTGGCGTAGAATCACCCTCCCACAAGCATTCCATGAGACATGGGCAAAAAGTCCATTATCCCTTTCACTTAACTTGGGCGGGGGAGGGTACAAGGAACAAAAGGCATCCATTCACAGACCTTTGATGGTCTGGAATGAGGTGTTACATTACACAGCTGAAAATTTTTCTCCCATTCCAAATTTACAACCCCTTTTCCCCAAGGTTCCCTTTTTTTTCTGTTCTCCCTCTTTACTTATGTTTGTAAATAAAGTAAATGGATTCGAGAAATAAATGTTCTTTATTAAGTAGAAACAGTGGGCTTGGGCAAGGGGTTGGCTTTACAGGGACAGTGATACAAGCCAGGTGAAGGTTTGAGAAAGCACAATGCAGACAAGCAGCTCACATTACTGTGACTTATTATTGAAATGTCTTTTCAAAGCCTTGCAGATACGCAGCGCCCCTTGCTGTACTCTTCTTATTGCCCTGGTGTCTGGCTGCTCAGAAATGGCTACCATGAAATCTGTCTCAACCACCCACCCCTGCAGAAAATTTCCCCCCTTTTTTTTCACAGATATTATGGAGCACACAGCAGGCAACTACAACCATGGGGATGTTCTCCTCACTAAGGTCCAACCTTGTTAGTAAACTTCTCCAGCGCCCTTTCAGATGACCAAAGGCACATTCAACCACCATTCTGCACTTGCTGAGTCTATAGTTGAACCGTTCCTTACTGCTGTCCAGACAGCCAGTGTATGGCTTCATGAGCCATGGGAGCAAGGGGTAGGCTGGATCCCGCAGAATAACTACAGGCATCAGTGTTAATTTTGTTGTCTGGAAAGAAAGTCCCGGATTGCAGCTTTTTGAACAGGCCCGAGTTCCTAAAGATGTGCACATCATGAACCTTTCCTGACCATCCTACGTTGATGTTGGTGAAACGCACCCTGTCATCCACCAGCGCTTGCAACACCATTGAAAAGTATCCCTTTTGGTTTATGTACTCTGTGGCAAGATGATCTGGTGCCAAGATGAAGATATGCATGCCATCTACCGCCCCACCGCAGTTAGGAAACCTCATCGCAGCAAAACCATCCACTATGTCCTGCATATTTCCCAGACTCATTACCCTTCATAGCAGAAGTCGATTAATGGCCCTGCACTCTTGGAGCACAGCAGCTCCCATGGTTACCTACTCTAAATTGATTCCCCACTGACCGGTAACTGTCTGGTGTTGCAAGCTTCCAAATAGCGATCGCCACTCGCTTCTCTACTGTCAGAGCAGCTCTCATTTTTGTGTTGTTAAACTGCAGGGCAGGGGAAAGCTCTTCATAAAGTTCTGGGAAGGTGGCCTTCCACAGTTAAAAGTTCTGCAGCCATGGCTCGTCATCATGTACCTGCAAAACAGTGCATTCCCACCAATCAGTGCTTGTTTCATGGGACCAGAAAAGGCACGCAGCAGAGTGCAGCTGCTCTGTGACTGCCGGCAGCAACTGCGAATTGTTTTTTTCAATAGCTTGCAGCAGGGCTGCTTGCAGGACATCGCTATGTTCTGTGTGGCAGACCCTACTTCGGTTCTGGAAATACTGCAGGAGAAGGCGCGAGGTGTTTGGGATGCTCACAGCAAAAGTGCACAACTGAGCAGGCTCCATGTTTCTGCGGTTATGGTGTATGCACAGCAGTTTTAAGACATGAAAACCACTGGGTTGTTTGCCATTGGTATGAGGGAGGGAGCACAGTGCATTATGGGATGCCGACGCAACGTGCCCATTCTCCCCTGCGACAATGTTTTGGTCCCATGAGGCATTGCACAAACTTCCCAAAACACACTACAGCAAGTTGTACTTTGGGATAGCTACCCATAATGCACTTCTTTGTGCATCGATGCAGGCGCTGCTAGTGAGGACACACTCCATCGAGACAATGAGCATGGTATGGCCATGCACAATTGACTTCATTAATTCGGGGCTCGAATTCTTATTAGATAAAGTCGACTTGATTTTGTAGCATAGACAAGCCCTGAGTCTTTACAGTCTGATCAGACTCTCCCTTTCATATACTCCCCAGCTATGACCTGTGGTCCATTTGCTGGAGGCACATTGAGAGCTGGCTGCTCACATCCCGCTGGCTGCTCCTGCTTTCCAGTGGCTAAATCACATTAAAAGAAGCTAAAAAAACATTACGTACTTTTCTGATGTGACTTGTGCACAGTAGCAATTGCTGCATTTGCCACAGGCACACAACCCATAGGAGAGAGAGAGGTAGGCCAGGCATGCACCAATGGGAAGGGAGGGGGGCCACTGGACACACTTTTTGTTAAAATGTGGTCCACACTATGAAACAAATGTGAGAGCCCATAATCTCTGGGTCTCTTTCCCCATCAGATTTTTGTGTGAATCTCAAGTGTGGCAGGCACATATTAATAAAGCAGTAAATAATTCTTCACCATCACCAAGTATTTCTTCGCTAGTATAAACCCCCTATTGCTGTCCAAATAAAGAACTTTTCTGTGGGTAAGGAGCCAACAGGATGGCAAAAACTGAGATCACTAGCTGCAGAGTGGCCATTTTCCTACCCAATTAGATACAATGTTTTCTCTAATCAAGGAAAGATTAATCTAGTCAGAGCTGAGATATTGATCAGATCACATAGCCTAGAGTTCATACTGGTGGTACATGAATATCATTACATCTCTCCACACCACCTGTCAGAGGGTTATCAGAGACACATGTCTGAAATGCAGGCTCCAGTTGAGTTCAGGGGTTTGGAGGATATCACGATTCAACCACCATGTGGTGGTGGTGTTTTCTGATTATTTTATTAATTTATTCCTTCTGGAGGAATCCAACAGAATTTAACCCAGAATGCTGACTTTAGTGTAGAATTTTTGGACCATTCTATCGAACTCTAGAGCAGAGCTCTCATTCTTTACTAATGTCAGTGGGCCAGAACCTCAGCTGGTGTAAATGGGTGTAGCACTTCTGACTGCCAGTTTACACCCGCTGAAGGTGTCGCTTATATGATTTTACATAATTGCAATGAAACACAATTAGATTTCATAGAAACCTATTGGTTTTGTGCTTTTAATATTCTAAAAGCACTTAGAAAATTGTCTTTGTTACTCCCCATATCTGATCCCATAGCCAGATTCTGATACCTTTACCTTGAGCAGTCCCATTGAAATCAATTCCCATTGATATGTTTTCTACAGATCTATGCCTGTAGCCGTGATAAAATCACAGGAGTGTAACCAAATCAATCTAACTGCAGAGAGGAAGAGACTGCACCCGAACCTGAAGTCCAGATTCTGGCTTCTCACCACATGAGCTATGAGAACTGCCGACCTGAGCAAAGTAACCATGAGGTTATTATAGGAAGCAAGTTCTGCAGACAACTGCATATTCCTTCTGTTTTGTCCCCAGGTGGAGTGTGCTTGCAGAGCATATGTCAGACATCTACTGTTACATCACTTTGTAGCACCACAACATAACTGATACAATTGGATGTAATGAATCATAACAGGGCTCTGGGAATGTAATGGATTTGCATAGCACTGTGGGATGCCAGCAGGATACTGGATGGCATGGGACAGTACAGTAGCCAGGAGGAAATGTAATAGGATAACATGGCACCCTGTATGGTGAGGAGGGTAACAGGATGGCATAGCATGCTGCAATATCAGGATGGCAATGGCATGGTAGAAGGGGACAGGGTGGCTTAGTGCCACACAAAATTGGAAAAGCAATGGGATAGCCTGGTGCAGTGTAATGCCAAGAGTCCAACAGAACGGCATGGCAGTTTGGTGACGGGACTACCTGGTGCAATGGAAAGGTAGGACAGCAATGGACTAGCATGGTGCAATATGATCCAACATGGTGCAATATGATCCAGAGGGGAGGGGGCTGCTCCAGGACAGACATCACACCAGCCCAACAGATATTCTATGCCTGACACTTCCAAATGGATCATTCCCCAAAACTGGTTCTTGAAAACAATTTTTTTTAAGAAGCCAATGGTCAAGTCCCTTATGTGCTAACGGTACATTCACTAAAATCCCTGCCCTGCCTCTGTCATGCTAGCATGGGAGTCACAAACAGATCTGTGAAGTTTGCTCCTTTAAAAGAGTGATATTTTGGGCCCATAGGAAAGGTGTCCAACTGAGCAGTGGAGTGCAGTAAGGGTGACACACTGTGGACAGAGAGAAGTACAATTTTTTCACCCTGTTTCCCAACTCCTTTCGCGATGTTTAGTCCTTTTTTTGAAATTCTTGATTGAGTTGTGTCCTTTTGCGTTGTCTGACAAGCTAAGGACAAAGCATTTTCAGTGGAGTTTGCTTACAGGGCCCTCCTTTGAAGTAGCTGAATCATTCTGCGTAGCCTTTTACGCACACAGCATTTCTGGTGTGTCAGTGGCATTGCCTGCCTTCACACCAAATGTTTCCACGTGATTTATCTTGCAATGTCTTCATGCCAATTTAAAACACTTCCTTTCAGGAACTGCTACCAGTCACCCTATCATCTGATCAGTAGAGAGAACAATTCTGAAAAGATCACACTTGCTCTGGAGATGAAAGACGTTGTGTGACCTGCCAAATGGAGTCATGAATTCCTTAGCAACATGCTGCCGTGCCACAGTGAATATACAGAACTCTGGCTGGCAAGGCAGGGATCTCCAAAGTAACAGTAAAGGCCTATCAGACAGAGTGGCTAGATAATATTGTCACCTGTACTAACTTTGGTCATTTTAGAGAAGAGAGCATTGATCACATCTCAAGCTGTACAGTATATTCTATAAACTGTGCTGGAATTCGCCCATCCTTCCCCACATAGATCATTGCACCACTGGCCAGCTGCATTATGGAGGAGACACTAGTTTTAGGTGTAGCCTCAGCTATTGGTCACTGCGAAAGGGAGTAGCTCAGTGGTTTGAGCATTGGCCTGCTAAACCCAGGGTTGTGAGTTCAATCCTTGAGGGGGCCATTTGTGATCAGGGCAAAAATTGGGGATTGGTCCTGCTTTGAGCAGGGGGTTGGACTAGATGACCTTCTGAGGTCCCTTCCAACCCTGGTATTCTATGATTCTATGACACAGGACTTGGTGGACCAGTGGTCTGATCCACCGTGGTTTGTCCTATACAAGAAATGTTCAAAGTCATTGAAAAGAGCTCTTGTGTGATCAAAAAATTCTAGGATGGTTTAGCCCCAAAATGACCAGCAAGGGCAGGTGAAAATATCAGTTGGAGATACTTAACGTTGACAGTAGAAGATACTTGCTCATTTCTCAGATTTGCCACCTACAGTATCATTTCAAACCACAAAGATTTAATTACTTTGTACCAGTTACCTGGAGATTATGATGTATATAGCATTCTGGGTGGGCTAGTGCTCAACAGAAACAGATGAAGAGATGTTCTTTGCCCCAGAGAGCTTCCAACTAAACCAACAACTTACCAACTAGGGAAGGGAGATGGGATGCAACAAAAAGCAAGTGATGGAAGAGTCATGCTTAGTATATATCTTATAGTGCCATGGTTTTCTCTGATTTTTTTAACATCTGTTAGAGTAACCCTTGCCTGAAGGGAGGACTAGAGTTTGTGCACCTCATGGACAAAAGATGCTTTGAGCAGGGACTTGCATCCTAATTCCAACTAGTAAGAAACTAATAAAAAGAAAATTACAAAAAAGAAAAGCAGGGAGATGAAATTTAAAAAAACCCTCCTGGCAAGGTTGAGAATAGAAAACACCAAAGTGAGGAAATTCAGAAGCCAAGGCTTCTAGCACAACATCACTCAGCCCACAGGGCAGAGATTTTCTATTCCTGTGTTTCTTGTTCAAAGCAGCCAAATGTGTCCTTTGTTTCCCCCAGTTCTGTCCCTGGCTTTATGAAATTTCCTCTGTGCTTTTAATAAACCCACATGCAAAATAACCAGGTGTGTCATCATTGAGACTATTTAGGGGTATTAATTATTGAATTATTATTGAAATGTTTATCAAATAGCCAATAATAGGACAGGTGTTTAAGCTCTACAAAACACACGATGAAGAAAAATTTTATTTCAGAGCTGGGTCATTTCTGTGAATCTGGTGATTTTGGTTTGCTTTTGTGCTGGAAACATTTATATTCTGCTTTTGCAGTGTGCTTACTCTTTTTGTTTATTATTATATGTAATAACAATAATAATGCCTAGGTCTTATACAGTACTTTTCATCAGTAGATCTCAAAGATAGAGGTTTGCTTGGTCCTAATTTTAAAGCCTGATCCAGACCTGAACCTGAGCTGAGCACTGCCTACCTGAATCCCACATGAGAGTGTCGAGTCATTTTCAGAACTAATCTGATCTGATCGTAACACTTCCCCGCTAACGGGTGTCAGGGCCATTGCCACCGCATTCCCTGGGGCTTGGCCTGGCGGTGGCTTCCCATTCCCTATGCTCTGTGCCTATGATCGGTGTCTGACTATTGCCTGCCTGCGGTGTCGGTGCAGTGATGAGTGGGTGCACACACAGTGGAGCGAGGTGGTGATGGCGGGCACATGTGGGGCACACAGCTACTGCAGTTCCGAATCTGTGGGCAGGAGGAGGCGATTAGAGATGACCCAACCTGAACTTGACAATTATAGTCAGGTCCTGTTGGGCTCATGTTGAGTTGGAAGGTTCTACTCAAAGAACTTTACAAAGGAGGCCAGTATCATTATCCCCATTTTACAGATGGGGAAATTGAGACACGGTGAGGGGTAATGACTTGCCCAAGGTCACCCAGCAGGCCAGCTGCAGAGCCATGAGTAGAATGCAGGTGTCCTGAGTCCCATCCAGTGCTCTAACTCAGACATGGTCCCTTCATTTCACTAAACGCTTCTGTTTATTTTCCAGGTCATATATTATTTTTCTGTAAAATGTGACTATCAATCCCCTCTCATTTGGTCCTGATATATCTTACCAGTGCAAAATCTTTTTACTGCGATTAAGCTAAGTGAAATAAATAAAGAAGAAAAATTAATAATAATCAGCTGGCACATACATAGAGCTTTTCATGTTCAAAGTGTAACACACTGGTTTTAGTGAATACGTCCATGCCTCCCTCTAGCAGCCAGCCTAAGTAAATGTAACAACCGCTATTTATCCACAGCTAATAGATATTTCCTTAGCTTAGATCCTGTGTTTTTTGGGTGCTCATGTCCCCAAATTCAGGAGGATGGTCACAACCTTCCTTGACCTGTTTGTGACACCCCCTCCCAGGATGAGAACATGCACAGGGTTTATCTAAGGTGTGTGTATATGTGTATGGCCCCATTGCCATAGTATCTGGGATCTTCATCATCATTGATGTATTTATCTTATAGATCCCCTGTGAGCTACTGTTGTTTCCGTTTTACAACTAGGGAACTAAGACATAGAGAGGCTAAATTACTTGCTCATGGCTACACAGGAAACTAGTGACCTAATTCTTTGACCATCCTTCCTGTGCATCCCATTGGCTTCAGGGGAATGCAACCCCACAGGCTGGGGGAATGATCATCAGCAAAAGGGTAGATTTTTTGGAGCCAAAATGGCTGAGTATCCACATGAACTGAGCCCTACCCACCAAACTCCTGAGAACTGCAAGATTTCATTAGCTGTTCACACCAAATAGCATCCAACAAATTGTATTTTTAATCTCTAGCATTCAGAGCACAGAATTTGCTGAAATATATTTTTAAATAGAGACACATGGTGACAAACAGTGGTTCAGGAGGAATAAGGGAGAGACCGTTGTCTGCGGTTTACAACAGGGCCCTCCGAACCAGTGTTTGTGGGTGTTAGGCCTGGCTTTGTCACTGACTTACCATGTGACCTGAGAATCTCTGATTGCCAGTTGGTTCATGTATAAAATTCCATTGAGATTTCCCAGTGACTCTGTATAATATAAATGCAAAGTATTATTCACTCCATATTCCAGCAACCTGCCCACATATGGTCTAGTGGAGACTGGCCAGATAACATGAAGCTGTCCCACTGTTTTCCCATAGCCTCTGTTTATTCTGCCCTGCCTTCATTTCACAATTGCCTTTAATAATGTGTTATTATATAAATAGATCCACAGGATTGCACTGTGCTTTACAGGCACTGAAAAGACACAGCCCCCGCCTTGAGGAGATTACTGATTGCTTTGAGGAACCTTGCATTTGTCACCCACACCTACTCAGTGTAGTGCTCTGTCCTCCTGAAGTGGTGGTTAAACCACTACACATAGAAGTGGATGAACCTCCTAACAGAGGTGGGTCTTTTAGCTCATGCAGCAGAGGCTCATGCCAGTGGTCTGAGTTTCAGTCCCTGTTGCCAATGACCCACACAGTGTGTGATGTTACACTTTTATTTTGTGCACAGTGTGGAATACTGCCACCTTAAAATTCACATTATAAACCAATTCCCTTCTCTGCTTTACTCATAGCACCTTAGATTATTAACAGTGAAAGGATTTTTAAAATCAGTTTACTTATTAGTAGTGATCAATGGCTCCATGTCTAGTTGGCAGCCGGTATCTAGCGGAGTGCCCCAAGGGTCGGTCCTGGGGCTGGTTTTGTTCAATATTTTCATTAATGATCTGGAGCATGGTGTGGATTGCACCCTCAGCAAGTTTTCAGATGACACTAAAATGGGAAGAGAGGTAGATACACTGTAGGGTAGGGATAGGATACAGAGGGACCTAGACAAATTAGAGGATTGGGCCAAAAGAAATCTGATGAGGTTCAGCAAGGACAAGTGCAGAGTCCTGCACTTAGGATGGAAGAATCCCATGCATTGCTATAGACTAGGGACCGAATGGCTCGGCAGCAGTTCTGCAGAAAAGGACCTAGGGGTTACAGTGGACAAGAAGCTGGATATGAGTCAGCTGTGTGCCCTTGTTGTCAAGAAGACCAATGGCATTTTGGGCTGTATAAGTAGGGGCATTGCCAGCAGATCGAGGGACGTGATCGTTCCCCTTTATTCAACATTGGTGAGGCCTCATCTGGAGTACTGTGTCCAGTTTTGGGCCCCACACTGCAAGAAGGATGTGAAAAAATTGGAAAACATCCAGCAGAGGGCAACAAAAATGATTAGGGGACTGGAACACATGACTTATGAGGAGAGGCTGAGGGAACTGAGATTGTTTAGCCTGCAGAAGAGAAGAATGAGGGGGGATTTGATAGCTGCTTTCAACTACTGGAAGAGGGGTTCCAAAGAGGATGGATCTAAACTGTCCTCAGTGGTAGCAGATGACAGAACAAGGAGTAATGGGCTCAAGTTGCAGTGGGAGAGGTTTAGGTTGGATATTAGGAAAAGCTTTCTCACTAGGAGGGTGGTGAAGCACTGGAATGAGTTACCCAGGGAGGTGGTGGAATCTCCTTCCTTAGAGGTATTTAAGGTCAGGCTTGACAAAGCCCTGACTGGGATGATTTAATTGGGGATCGGTACTGCTCTGAGCAGGGGGTTGGACTAGATGACCTCCTGAGGTCCCTTCAAACCCTGATAGTCTATGATTCTATGATTACTGTTTATGATTGTTTACAGATCCAAAGCCCATTGAAGTCTGTGGGAATCTTTCCATTGGCTTCATCAGACTTTAGGTCATGCCTTTATTGAATATTTCCCAGTTTGGACAACAAAGATTAGTGAAGTCAGTTTCACTATGAGAGTCTTAGCACTGCAGTGGCTGGTGCAATGCAGACCAAAGTGTGTTCATGTCACAGCAACTGTTTTCATTTGAATTGAAAAAAAAAAAGAGTGGGAACATTTCTTTTGGCCCTCAATTTAACTGAGAGCTTGTTTTTACACAAACCTAATTTTGATTGACAGTGTCCCTTTAATTCTTTCCACCATCTCTATATGGTGCATTGCTATTTTCACCACAGAGTCTCAGTAAAATGGAGTTATGTGGCTTTGGTTTACTTTGGAGCCAGTGTAAATGATGATATCAATGTTTGTCCCGTGGAGACATGAAGCATTTACATGTGAAATTTAGCAGAGAGATGGAAGTGTGATAAAAGGAGAATTGAATGTATTTTTTTAGCCAGTGCACTGGTCCGAAAAAAGAACGCCAGGACACAAAGGACACACACTCTCACATTACTGGAAGATTACTATGCACCATGAGCCAGCCAGTCACATGAAGGTGGGTGCAATTCCCAAGGGTGCTTTGGTTTCCCTAGACTGTCAAGTGCGGTTCTCAGAATGCTTGGCTGATGAGCTGGTTGAGTCTGACTTAGCCTTTCAGCTCCAGAGCTGGCCCCTCCAGGTCAGGGTTGAGATAGAAAGAGTATACTGATCCTGCCAGTGCTCTGCCTGTTCTGTAGATAAACACAGTACTGGTGCTGTCAATCTTGCGCCTTTCACAAATGCTATATTGGCTTAAAAGAAGGAAACAATGGGTGAGCAAATGGGCAGGTGCACACTGGTTAGAAACACACAATAGGGCAAGTTACACTTCAGTTCCTTAGGGACATGACAAGGAGCCAGCAGGAGATGAAGCAGTGGGCATAGCTGACTTGGATTTTAAGAAAGCTTTGGACTAAGTGCCATGTAAAGATTGATGTGGAAAGCTGGGGTCCCTCGTCACTAGGTTTGTAAACCAGTAGAGGGGAAGTCTAATTTGGGATTAGGGACTGAGTCAATCCTGACTTGATTCGTGTGACCTTTTAAAGGCCCCCTAGCCCCTTTCTATCTTGCTGTTTCTGCAGCTTTATGGGGCTGAAGTTTTCCTCTCTTTTTTTTTTTTTTTTTTTTCTAGCCAGGGTCTCCACCCTTCATCTCAGCTATTTTGGATCAGATATTTCTGTTTTTCATGTGTGCTTGGGGAAATGTGAACAAGCACCTCTACCTCCAAGAGAAATGTCTGAGGGATCCTACTGATTAGGTGGATAGTGTTTGCCATTCTTATTTGGTGTGCCAAGGAAATCCCCACTTACCCCAGACTGAGAGAGAGAGAGAGAGAGAGAGAGAGGTAAGAGTCAGAATCCCAAGTTAAATAAACAGGCATTCTTGGTTGCTCAGTCTGAGGCCTACGGCTGGGGGAAGCCCATGTCATTCACACTTTGAAGTTCAGAGTGCATCCAAGGAAAGCCCTTTCATTTGAAAACAGGCTTCTGGCTGAGGCAAGCCGTTTCAGTTTGATGACTTGGACAAAGAGGCCTCAAGGGGGCAGGATATTTTTGTTTTCTTTCAACACCGCATATAGACGAACCAGGCTCTTGAACTTCCCTGCCCTCGTCATGTTGATGTCTTAGCCTTGTTGTCTTGTGACAGAACCAAAAACATGTACTTGAGATCAAACCCCAAGCCTGTGCTGTTTCTGCTGCTGCTGATTTTCCTTAACATGTCTCCTGTTTTACTCGCTTGGCTCCAAAGTCTCTTTAGAGTTCCAAACCAGTCAATCCTTTCTCAGAGCCGTATGGACCCAGGGGGGCCTTGGTTATATTTATCAGCTGCAAGGAGCATCCCTGGGCTCTCTGAGCTCTAAAGGATTATAGTCAAACAGCTACAATGAAGTGCTCAAAAATAACCTCAAAGAGAAAATACAAACAGTGGGAATTTCAGACTTCCCTTCCTCTCCTCCTCCCCCCCTCCCCCCCCGGCCCCACCAAATACTGTAGTTTAAAAAACAAACCAGATCTCACAAGTGATATATACAAGTCATATAATGGGAGGAGATTGTCTTTATGCTTTAATTTTCCTTATTTCCAGCTGAAATCAAATGCGTTTCTTCCTTCCAGTGTTTGAGCACATCAGTGCAAGAGGCACTCTCTGTCAGGGCCCTTGGCCCATAACCACCAAGGAGTAGTAATGTGAGAACATGAGTAAGTAGAGTTAGCTGAAGGACTGGAGATAGCTTGGGCTGGGACCATTGGGGTTAGGCTGGGATGGGGTATAGGATGGCATGGAAGATGGGAAAATGATGAGTGCCTGGGAGGAGTGCCAGGCAGGGATGAGTGCCAGGCAGGGCTGGGTGCCAGCAGGGATGGGTGCCAGGTCACACTGGATGAGAATTTCTTCTAATGTCTAATATTTCTTTATTAAAACAAAATAGGTGAGAATATTATATTACTTTTCTTATATTTTACTTTAAAATCTCTGCTAAATAACCCAGTGCTGCTGTAAATGTGATAGCCAGTGTAGTTTAATGATTGCAGGAGGGAAGTCAGGAGACCTGGGTCCTAGTCCCAATTTTGCTACTGGCATTCCTGTATGGCCTTGCGCACATCACTTAAACTCTCTCTGTGCTTCATTTTTCCCATTTGTATAACGGGGTAAAGTGCTTGGAGACTGTACTGACAGTCACTTCCCAACCAGACCTTTCACCAGCTCCTGCCTTATGGCAGGAATATTACGTATAATCAAGAACTTTTGCCATTAGGTTTTTATTTTCCTGTGTATTGTGCACACGAACAGACTGTAGCTATTAATTTGTCTTCCGCTCCCAAAGGGACTACACAATGGCTTTGATGAATGGAGGCCTACCATGGCAGCTAGTGCCGGAAGGGTGGATCCACGCGCTGAATGGTGCTGCAATCCTTGTCAGCCAATGGCAGCTCTCCCGTGACAGGAAGGCTGCTATTGGTCAATTTCTGCCTCTCCTAGGACTCTGTGTACGGGAAGGGGATGGGGTGGGATCAGTGGTGAGCTGGAGCCGGTTCGCACTGGTTCGCACAAACCGGTTGTTCAATTCTGAAGCAGTTTTAGAACCGGTTGTTAACCTGCTTCCCTGAAGGGGGCGCTGAGGCTTTGATGGGCTCCGGCCGGGAAGTGATGTAATTCCTCCTCCGGCCACCGGGGGCACTGCACTGCCGGAGCCATGTGGGCTGCCGCCTGGCCCTGCGCATGAGCCCTGTTGCTGCTGCTGCTCCCCTGACCCCTGGCCCTGGGGCTCCCGATGCTGCCCAGTGGGTCCCCGGCTGCTCTGCTGGGCCTGGGCTGTGTCCTGCTGCTCGGGCTGCTCCGAGCTGCTCTCCCCATGAGAACCCAGCACCCTGCCCACAGCCAGCCCCTGTCTCCAGCCACCCCCGCACCCCCTGCCCGGAGCCACCCCCGCACCCTCTGCCTTCAGCCAGCCCCTGCCTCACACACCCCCTGTTCTGCCTGAAGCCAGCCCCTGTCGCACCGCCTGCCTGCAGCCAGCCCGTCTCCAGCCACCCCTGCACCCCCTGCCCACAGCCAGCCCCTGCCACACACACCCTCTGCCCGCAGCCAGCCCCTGTCTCCAGCCACACCCTGCCCATAGCCAGCCCCTGCCTCACGCACCGCCTGCCCTGCCTGCAGCTAGCCCC
This sequence comes from Caretta caretta, assembly GCF_965140235.1. NCBI lineage: Eukaryota > Metazoa > Chordata > Testudines > Cheloniidae > Caretta > Caretta caretta. Next base: position 81,501,978 of record NC_134214.1, read on the forward strand.
TGCCGCATGCACCGCCTGCCCTGTCTCCAGCCAACCCCTGCTGCACGCACCTCCTGCCCTGCCCGCAGCCAGCCCGTCTCCAGCCACCCCCGCACCTCCTGCCCTGCCCGCACCAGCCCCTGCCATACCCCCTGCCCTGCCCACAGCCAGCCCCTGTCTCCAGCCAGCTCTGCACGCCCCTGCCCTGCCTGCAGCCAGCCCCTACCTCCAGTCAGCCCCTGCCCTGTCTCCAGCCAGCCCCACACCCCCTTGCCTCCAGCCAACCCCGCACCCTCCTGTCTCCAGCCAGCTCCGCAGCCAGCCCTGCACCCCCTGCCTCCAACTAGCCCTGCCCCACGCCCCTGTCTGCAGCTGGCCCCACGTCCACTGGTGCCCTGCAGTTCCCAGGGCAGTAACCCTGCACACCTGCTTCAATGAGGGGGGCATGGAGCAGCTGGGACCCACACATGTGCACACCCTAGGATGACCAGACAACAAGTGTGAAAAATCAGGACAAGGGTGGTGGGTAATAGGAGCCTATATAAGAAAAAGACCCCAAAATCGGGACTGTCCCTATAAAATTGGGACATCTGGTCACCCTAGCACACCCCCAGGGAGTGGCGGGGACCCACACATGTGAAACGGAGCTCATTTGTACTTCAGGCCCATCTTTTTTAAAAAGACCTTTAGGCAGGGTTAACATACATCCGTATTTTCCCGGACAGGTCAGGCTTTTTGGTTCTTAAATCGCCATCCGGGAGGAATTTTTAAATTTTAAAAATTGCTCCCGGGAAAATACAAACGTATGGTAACCCTGTTGGTACAAAAAATACATACTGGGACACATCCCTTAAATCAGAACTTTTTATAGGGAACCGGTTGTTAAGATTTTGGCAGCTCATCACTGGGTGGGATTGATGAAGGTGAATCTAGCTAGAGAAGGTACACAAGGAAGTGAAGAGTACCTTTTCACTCACGTAGCTTAGCGACGTGCAATTATGGTGTTGTTTTCATGCACTGTGCTACTTAATTCCATGAGTCAGATAGGAGGCAAACTGCCAGGTCTCTGCCAGGCAGGTGGGGTAGCACACACCTTTATTGGGCACTATTAGATTCCCTACCAGATACCAGCCTATCAAACGTCTCATCTCAAATAAAGAGGATTTGACTTTATGGGACATTGTTTTACGCCCAATGGAGTGGAGTAAAGTGCAATGCACACTTTGAGCATCATGTCTGCTTGTTGTCATCTGATTTATGTGGTATGGTCCAGTGAAAAGAGGTCTCTCTCTATTCTCATGCAAGTGTCACGGGGCTCCTAAATATCATCACCTGTTGAGATGTAAAAGTGAGGGCCTCCCTGCTCGTCATCCATAAAACTCCTGGGGAATCTGCTATCCTTCCCACCAACAAAGATTGTGAGCAGACATAGGTGTCTTTCATTTAATGGCCATATTCTTCTAGTATGGTGCATCATTTGCTCATCAGCTTTCCTGTTTATCTATGATAAAGACCAGTTCTGAACACCTAATACAAGCCAAACATTCACTAGCCTGCAGCTATGCCACTTTGTTGTCTATCCAGTCTCACAAGCTAAAAGCACAAGGGCTTTTTGTCTGGAGAACACCCATGCTTTGGAGGAAGTGGTATTGGTGATTCACTAGACAGTACCCTTCCATCTGAATCAGCGATGACCCAACAGCACTGCCTTAGGAGATGCCGTCTGTTGGCTGACATGCTGACTAACTGTAGACATAAAGTGCCAGATCCTTTGGCTAAGACTAAACTGCTCAGAGCACAAGGCAGTGGCTTAAAACTCTGATTCTGCTGTGGCTGTCTGAATGGCCATCCCCCCGAGCTGTGAGAGGCGCTCTCACTTGGACAGGCTGCAATGGCCACTGGGGGCAGAAAACACAGTTGAAGATTACTTGGGGCCAACCACACCTTCTTTTCTGCAGCCCTTTCCCCTGCTACATCAACATCAGGAAGGCCCCTATGTTGGCTCTGTACTACCAGAGGATCACCCTTACCCTGGAAAGATCTTCCATGAGTTGGTTAAGCCAATTTTGCTGCCAGATTACGCATCCAGTTCAGCACACAGAGGCTGTCCTGCCCTGTGAGACCTGGCTCTAAAGAACGCATTCACGGTAGGTAAGAGTAGAGCTGATAGCCCTGGAATTATGGCCAAATTCTAATTCAGATACTTACATTCTCCCCATCTAAACCCCCCAGCAGTTTAGTTAGATACAGCAGTCTTCATTTCCTTATTTTTATGTAATTGATTTGATGGGTACATTTGAACAGTCTCCAGGTTCCACCCTAGAGATGGCTGCATTTCATTAGCTGGTGAAACAATCTTTCTGTAGTCTTTATTTAAATCACGGGTGTGTTGTAAGGCTGAATTAGTTCAAATTTGTAAAAGGGTCTCAAACTTCTTGGGTGAATACTTTTACTGGCAAGAATAATTGTTTTATGATTAAGTTATGTTACAGTTAATAAATTGCTTCTTTCTGTCTCTGGGAATGGACCTTACGATTTTGTTCTGTAAGTCTGTTATATTTTGTGAAGGCTTAGCTTTGTTCAAGAACAATATAGGCTATTGGTACTAATTTATATCAATTTTGAGAAAAATAAAGAATTCAAAATAAAATCATCCCCAGGGTAATTTGGACAAATGTTGGCATTCAGCTTTTGGAAATATAGATAAAGATACATTTGAAGCATCTGAAGGACAAGAATTTTATTTTACTGCAGCTGGCTAATAACGTCACTCAATCCCCAAATTGTGCACACACCCCCAAACTCTCATATTGCTAATTGTTTGACTGAACACTTCAGGAATGGCACATTCACTACCCAGTTCTTATCTATTGCTGTTTGGGTTGGTCGTCAGACAGAGCTTTCTGAAAATCAGAATCCATGTGGGAAACTGATTTTGACCTACAGTCTACTCCTAAACAATGGGAAAGAGGTTCTGGATTATGAATTTAAAATTAGTACCAGGCTAGCAAAGGTACAGTGCATGCATAAATAAGATAGTTTGTAAAATCTGTTGGGCTCTGAAGAGCTTGGAAAGATATATCTTGTAAATATTATTGGAGGTGCAACCAATCTAGAAGGAATGTGATTAAATTTGGCATATTATAGATATGCCCCCAACATTTGTGATTATGAGGCCAAAATATTAGATACTGCAAATTTTAACTGGAAATGTTATTTCCCCTGAAATGCACAATTAATCCTACATGACTGTTCTTTACTATTATCCACTATTATGAGATTTAAAAGTAACTCTCCACAGCTGACTGAAATGCAGAAGGAATTTCTATCCCAGACCATCAGTTCAGAATTGGTACACTGATTTGGATGAGGATGTATACTCTGAAGTTAATTTATAAAATACAAAAGGGAGAGGTACATTCCTTGTATTGTATTAGAAGTGACTTGGCTATTAATATTCGTATCAACCCGATAACCTCTTGTGGTACTGAGAACACTGTATCCTAATTGTACATCATGCATTATTGTAGGAAATGATTCTCTGGACTCAGACATTCAGCATTATTACACTTTATTGTAGAGTTTGTGTGTATAGCTTTCATGGATCATGTTTCTGATCAGCTGATGTTTGGTCACCTCTCTTGCAAGTTAAAATCTGTAATTGTATGTTCAGCTGTATTAATCTCTTGCTCTGATGTGACTGTATTTCAGTATTGGGTATATATTTGTTACATGCATCAAAAGTTAAAAACAAGATTTTTATGTATCAAAAAATGGGCACAGAGAATGTGTCCAAAGTTCAGCTTCACTAAAATCCAGGTTATCAGATTCCCTCCTAGATTCCAATTCACAGGGTATTTTTCACTTCCTCTTCTGAAGATTAATTGAATGAGCATGAGACTGGAATGCAAGAACATTTTCATTTGAATCCCAGCTTTGCCACTGGTTTACTGTGTGGCCTAGGACAAATCATTTAGCTTGTGTCTCATTTTCTCCATAAATAAAACAGGAATAATAATCTACCTGTCCCCCATCAGCATAAGATCTGAGCCCCATAATACTGATCTGCCTCACAAGGGAGCTGGGAAGATTCATGTTATTGTAGAGCTTTGGAGATGTAAAGTGATGTATAACTTAGGTATATTATTGTTGCTGGGTAGTGTTGATAGCACAGAATGGCTCCCCATTGAGATCTGAGCCATGGGTGCATTTCCATGCTGAGTGGGTGATCCCCCTGCATACAGATTATAAAATCCTTTTAGGATCCGAGCTGTAAGCTATAGGTAAGTTATTAATTTATTATACTAACAACAGCTGGGCAAACCACTGGCATTTAACATTCATTCTTGTGAAAAGTCTGGACTTAGGCTGAACTGCCCACATCCTCTTCCTTGGAAGATCAGCAGCATCTGGAAGAGGAGTGTCCAACTCTGGGCAGGAGTGGAAGGGTACAGTGACTGTATCCATTTTCCAGGGTTCTCACAGCTCCTGGTCTGGGAGTGCTGCTCTCCCATGCTAAGGGCTTGGCATAGTCAGAGCAAAGGCATGAGGACACGCCAGCAAGCTCAGCTGTGTGGGTGGCATTGTCTACACCCAAATACCTGGAAATATGCTTAGATACCAGGCAGTGGTTGGAGCTATCTCAAAACCTAAGACAGGTCAGATAGAGATATTCACATAATAGACTTTTTTTTAAAAGTGAGTTTGCTTTATTTCATTTCGGATGAAAACATTCCTAAATATCTCTACAAACTGAGGGGCAATCTGCCTTGCTGCACCAGCATCCCAATGATTTCTTATATGATAGGGGTGCCAAAACTTGTAAGTTAAAGCAAACCCTGCTCTTTTTCCAGTGCTCTGTTTGCATCAACTCTTTATTCTTGCCACTCTTTGCTCAAACCATCCCACAGGCTTGTGTGTGTGTGTGTTTGTGTGTACACACATAGACACGAGCCTTCACACACACACCAGTAAATGGCCTGCATCCCTCAATATCAAAAATGTGAATTTTAAGTGATTTTAAAGCTGCACTCTGGTAAAATACCACTTACATTCCAAAAGGACTTGATCAAACTGACATCAGGAAACCAACTTCTGTTAAATCCGTGTATTCTGCTCAGGTCGCTTGGCGGATGGGAGGGAAAGAAACACCAAAAGCCGATATCCTGAGCACCTGCCTTACTTCCCAGGTTGTTCCAACACCTTCACAGGCAGAAAACTGGGGCAAGGTTTCTTTCCTCGCCCACTCTCTTGTGTGTTTCATTTTGCTTGTCAGCGTCTCTGGCGCACACCAGGGAGCTCAGCAACAACTGCACCTCTTGGGGTACAGAGCCCCCAAGCCCAGGCCCAGACCCATGCGGTGGAAAGGAGTCCAGGGGCACATGGAGGAGCTGCCTCGACCAGCCTCTGCCCCCCACTCCCCTCGTTCGACTGGAGCCTGAGCTTGCTGCCACCTGCCTGCCCTGCCCACCTGTGAGCGAGATAGGCGAGAACCAGCGCAAGGGGTGGCACGGGTGGGGGGTGAGGGTGGGGGTTTGAAATCCCAGCTGATTTTGCCTTATCTCAGGCAGCAGCAGCCCTGGGAGCCTTAGCACTGGAAAAGTGACAGCGAGCGAGCGAAACACCCCCCGGCTGCGCTGCTGACGTCTCTCCTTCCTCTTCTTCTTTCCCTATAAAAAATCCCAGGCTCACATCAAACATCCCAGCAAAAGCAGATCAGACTGGGAGGGGTGGGGGAGAGAGAGAGAAATACCTAAACTGTGATCTGCCCCGGCACAAACCCCACTCCTCGCAAGAAGCCGAACCGCTCGCCTGCTCCTGGGCTTCTGATTCCCCCACCAGCATGTAGCAGAGATCCCGTGGGCTCGTGTCCGCTGCAACAGCTGCTGGGACGCAGGCGTTTTTGTTTTGTTATTCCCCACCCCCCACACCCCCAGTCTCGCAAGCCTGAGAAAGTTTAAAGGCTTCTTCCTCCAGATCCCTGCAGCACCTGCACCCCCCTGGATAAACAGCCCTCAGCGGAGGCTCTGGGTGACAGACACCTTAAACAGAACCCAGCCCAAGGGAGGAGAGAAAACTCAGAAGCCGCAGAAGAAACTTTGTACCCAAACTTTTTGTTGCTGCTACTTTGCTTTGTTAACCCCTTTGGTCAGTTGTATAACATCTGCTCTTCTCACTGATCTCTCTACTTTTCATCCGATTTAGAAAAAAGAAAAAGAAAAAACCCCAAAACAAACAAACAAACAAACAAAAACCCCCAGATCATCCCATGAGTTGGGGGGGGGGGAGGGGAACCAAGGAATAAAGTTATTCTGAGAAAAAAAAAAAACATTTGGCCGTCAAGAAGAGAGCGAGGCAAACAAAATCTGTAGCAAAGGGGGGAAGCCGTGAATGGAAAGCGCAGTTTCACTGGCATCAACAAGTGAGAACGGCTGGACGCCTTGTTCTTTCCCCCTCCCCGCCCTTACCCAGCCTGGAGGCTTTGAAACTTGGTGCTGGAAAGAAATTGACCCTATTGACAGATCTCCCTCCTTGCACGTTTATAAAGGCTACACTCCTAATTCACATCTGCACCAGACATGACTCCAAAGCCCTGCACCGCCCTGGCTGTTTCTATGCTTCACGGACTGCTTTGGCTACAAGGTAAGAGCAGTTTACACGTGGTTTTTTTCAATCTCTCTTCTGTCACTCACTCTCCTTTGATTTCACAGTGCGTTTTTGCTCCGACAACTTTCTCTCCTGGCTTGGCTCGCTCGGGTGTGGTATCCAGGTTGGAACTGATTCTCTCCCTCCCCCCTTCCCAGCAAGCCACCTTGTTTGCCAAAGCGGGTCATATCACAGGGACCAGTTCCAAACAAGCCACTCCTGGATGCCGGCGAGCTGATTTAAAGAAAAAATAATGATAAACCCCTGGGTAGGATGGAGAGGAACGACTTCCGCCGTGGGTGTGGGTGTGGGTCTTGGTTGGTGCCCCTGTCCAATATGGTTCTAGCTCCGGGTTTTCTTGCCTGGCCCAGCACCTTGCCCACAGGGGGCCAAAGGCAACACTTGGGCTGGCTGAACTTTCCGCGTATTTATTTTTTTCTCCTGCTATACGCAGGCATGCACCTGAGTACACTGACCTCCTAGCGCCATGGGCTCCTGCGCGTTACGTGGGGGCATCTGGAATCACCCGACATGAAGCAACAAAGCAAGCAAACTCTGTTTAAGCTCTGGGGACCTGTGAGAGGGGAAATTTGCAGTCCGGCTCGGTCCTTGGGGCGGGGGTGGGGGAGCCTGAATTGTCACAGAGTTCAATTTGGTTTCCTTTATGGATGCAACTCTTTCAACTATGTAGTTGTTTTAATTGCCTGGGATTTTCTCTCCTGGATATGCGTTCAGTTACTTTCTCGGGGCTCGGACATCGCAAGGAGTCAAGTGCCTTGAGGGCGCAGATCTGGGGAGCTGCCGCTAGATGGCGCTTGCCGCTGCCAGTCGGAATCCCTGGCCTCGGTGGGGACTTCCCTGGTTGAAGTTGAGAGAAAGAATGGCTTTGAGGTGGGTTTTCAGGAGAGCAGCGTGAGTGCTATGGGAGAACTCACCTGGGGAGCAGACAAGCTCTTCCTTTGTATTTTAGAGAAGGAAAGCAAGCTTGGAAAGCGTGCACTGCTCTAAAGTCTACCTGTTCCTGGTTCCCTAGCAGATGATCCACTTGCTCTCCCCCACCCATCCCAGGGCTTTGACCCTCAGATTCCTGTGGGGAAGTGAAGGCTCCATTCTCTGTCCATGACTCACATTCTTCTCCAGTTTTGCACTTACTCAGCACTAACTGTTCCCAGGCGCCCACCAGAAGAACCTTCTTTTTAGCCGTAGCTGAACTTTCTCAGAGAGGCCCTGAATTCTTAGTACTTTACTTTGAGCAACTAACAAGCTTTGTTCTTAATCACCTCCCTGTCCTTGCCCTGGGCTTTCTTCTGGAAGACCCCCACCCACATTGCAGATGTGATACATCCAATGAAATCCCACACAGTAATGCCTAATTAATTCAGCGGCCAATGGGCCAGTGAGGAATTGGCTCTGGAATTTCCTGTAATAAGTTTACAAGGGCTCCCTCACTAGATATCAGCTCTCTTACCAACAGCAATGGGAGCTCAGGTTTGAATACTTCAAAGGGGTCAGCGCTTCATTAAAATATTTGGAAATAGAGAAAGATGTATCTTCAGAAAAATGTCCTTGAAGTCTGCTGCATTTGAAGGACTCCCTCCCCCCAATTCCCCCCCCCCCAGCTAACACTTCTGATCCCCTGGCCTTGAGGCTTCAACAATTAGTTAAAATAGCAATTTGTGGGGCTTAGTATCTTTCTCCTCTATGGGAACATTTCAAGTTGTATTTGATCATCTGAAACCCCCTGAAGAAGATGAGGCTTCAAAAGCTGAGGCTATAGCATATATTTGAGCCCTCTGTTGTGCATGGGGCAAGTTGAATCCATGAAATCACTTCCTTCATGGGGAACAGAATAATTCAGGGGTGCAATTCTTAAGGTCCATACATAAAGAAGTTGCGTGAGCAATCTTCTTCACTCTAGATTGTATCACCCCTTCCTCTACACCTGGTTGTGCATCAATGCTGTGTTCTCCTTCTAAATGTGTGTCTGGAGTTACTCCTGATTTATGCTAGTGCAAGAGAATAATTGGGCTAATGAGATTTAGAAGAGCTTTTCCATGTGCCATGTGGTCTTCCATTATTTCATTAATCATGAGGATTTCACTGGATTACCATGCTACTTATTCATGGCACCTCAGATGGTATATAGGAGATGTGGAATTTCTCCTGCCAGTAGTGTTCCATAGTGTTCCTTGAGCCATGGGTATATTTCAAAACACCAGACTATTGGTTCTTTAGTCTCCTTATGGTCAGTATCAAGTGTGTCTCTAGGCTCTTGGGGTACGGTTAATTTCCACCAACAATAATCAATAACCAGACTTATCAGGAAGACAGATCTGCTGAGGCACCATAGCACCGTAAACTACCAGAGCTTCATTACTAGAATCCACATATTTGGTTTGGTTTATTCAGAGACTTATAAAACACTCCCTCACAGTGCCTCTGGGTGTATGTACCAACATTTTAAACACTTGCTAGCAAGGGTCAGCCCAGAAACTCAGAAACGAGCTCCATATATTCCTCACAAATATACCTGGAGTAAACATGAGCTTTACATCTTGCCTTAAAGGGCCAGTTTGAGCTCTTCTGACCAGCAGAGGAACTGGATTCCATAGGCAAGAGTCATGAATACCCTGCCACCAGCCACCGGTAGTAGAAGTTCCCTAGCTGACCTCAGTTATTGTTAGAGCATGTGGGGAAATAGGTGATTCCATAACTGATTGGCCTTTATACATCAGTAGCAACATTTTGAATTGCACCTGGAAGCAAATAGGAAGTTCGTGCAGTCCTCAGAGAATTGCTGTAATGCACTCCCTCTGGCTGACACTGCAAGTACACAGCCAGCTGTATTCTCCACTAACAGTGACTTTTGAATGGTCTTCAGAGCTTGTCCATATAGGGCATAAGACAGCAGTGCAGCCTGAAGGTTACAAAGGCATGTATTACCATGGCAATTTCTGTATCAGAGAGAATTGGTAACAAGTACCTGGCCAAGCACAGGTGGGAAAACGCATTTCTGGCCACCAGTTTTTTCTGGGAATCCAGGAGCACACTCATATTGCAACTGTTACCGAAAAGGGTGGGTGTACTCCCACAGAAATGGGCCAGGGACAGCTATCACCCAGTGCACCCTCTCATAGACTCCTTATCTGGTAGTCTTACCCCTACTGTATTTAGCAAGAGCTTCATCCAGATCACTTTCATCCATGCCCCTTCAGAGCCAGGCACAGAGAAGGGAGAAAGAGAGAATGCCTTATCTATATCTGACAATAAACAGGGGCAGATCTGTGTGTCATAGAATCATAGAATCATAGGGTTAGAAGGGACCGTAAAGTTCATCTAGTCTAATCCCCTGCCAAGATGCAGGAGTTGTTGTGTCTAAACCATCCAGGACAAATGGCTATCCAGCCTCCTTTTGAAAATCTCCAGTGAAGGAGCTTCCATGACTTCCCACAGCAGTTTGTTCCATTGTTTTACTGTTCTTACAGTTTGGAAGGTTTGCCTGAGCTTTAATCTAAATCTGCTATGCTGTAGTTTGAACCCATTGCCTCTTGTCCTGCCCTTTGTGGCAAGACAGAACAACTTTTCTCCATCTTTTTTATGGCAGCTGTTCAAGTATTTGAAGACTGCTATCATGTCCTCCCCTTAATCTCTTTTCCAAACTAAACATACCCAGTTCCTTCAGCCTTTACTCATATGGCCTGCATTCCATCCCTATGATCATCTTTGTTGCTCGCCTCTCGGTCCTTTCCAGTTTCTCTACATCCTTTCTATACAGCGGTGACCAAAACTGGACACAGTACTCCAGCTGAGGGCTAACCAGCACTGAGGAGAGTGGTAGTAACACCTCCTATGACTTGCATGATAATGCAACTCTAAATTGCATTTGCTTTTTTTCCAGCAGTACTGCATTGTTGACTCATGTTGAGGTTGTGATCCACCATAACTCCCAGATCCTTCTCAGCAGTGCTGCTGCCAAACCAGTTAGCCTCCTCCTCTGTTTGGGACAGACACCAAGGGAAAGGATATTTTCTTAGCTAATACCCCAGCCACAGTAGAGGACTTCAAGTACTCTGTTGCAGCTAATTAGTATTGGTTTGAGATGACTGCCACCATCGCTCTGCCAATCAGCCTCATGTCACAGGTCTGGAGACTACCACCATGACCTGTGTAGATGGCACACAGGGAATCGAAGAACATTTAGGAGTCACTGTATTGATGGTTGAGGACAAAAGTTATATCTTATTAGACCATTGATAGGTTGTATTTTCCCTTAAGGAAATCTAAAACCTAATCATACCCATGGATCAGCAACAGGTCCTGCACCCTGACCATAGCAAAGCTGAGATCTGATTTCAAATCAGAAGAGGTAATAGGCAGACCATTGCTCATCCCAGCAATCACCAGCCCTATTCCAAAAAGCTTAGCTCCGAAATATGTAGATGTACTGAAATCATCTAGAATAGTGCCATGCTTGTCATGGCATTTCCTCCTTCTTTGACATTGTTGCATATTTTAGTTCTGATTCCTCTTAGCACAAGGTTGAAATGGTTCTGTTTGACTCTTATTGCATTTACAGTCTTTATTCTCTAAATAGAAAGGCTGGTGGAAATTTTTGGCAAAAAAGGTGGGGTTTTTTCCTGGTTGAAAAGCGATTTGTTTGGGTGTATGGTGTTTGTTGTTGCTGTTGTTCCTGGTCAAAAAGTGGTTTTGGTTGGTTTGTTTGTTTTCAAAAACTTTTTTTTCCCCAAGAAATAGCTGACATTGACAAATTTGTCATTTTGCATGAAAAACTTAATGCTTTTTTTGTTTTTTTAATCCTGATATTTTTTATCAAAAATGGTTTTCAGTAAGCCAAAAATCCCAGTAACCTTTTTCAATAACATTTTCCAGTGGTTTTGAGAACCATACTAAAATAAAATCATGAAAACTTTCAAAAAAAATGAAAAGTGGATCTATTTTGAACTTTTTGACATAAAAACACCTTTAATATTTCAAATATTTTTGTGAAAATAGGTTTTGATTTTTCAACCAGACCTACAAATAGTATATTACTACTATTGATGGTTTGTTATTCGTCTCCTGTACATTTCTAAGACAACACACCTCAGTACTAGGAAACCATCCCAATCATCATGCTTCAGAGCATAAATGATCACTGGCTGGGGTCAGGAAGAAAGTTAGCCCCATGGGAAAATATTGCAATATTGTGGTCATGTTTTTGCCTTTCTAAGAAGAATCCATCATTGGTCTCTGTTGAGGACAGGATACTGGACTAAATAGACCATTGCTCACTTTTTATAAAAGCAAGTCTTATGTCCCACTGCTAATGTGATTTTCTAAATATCTGCTGCACTGTGGAAAAATGTTATAAACTGTACAGAACTCTTTTTAAAAACTAGTGTTATACTAATTTTCCTGTCTAAAACTGCCAGATTCAAAACTAAGCAGAAAGAATTTTACAGTAATTAACATAAGAACATAAGACTGGCCATACTGGGTCAGACCAAAGGTCCATCCAGCCCAGTATTCTGTCTGCCGACAGTGGCCAATACCAGGTGCCCCAGAGGGAGTGAACCTAACAGGTAAAGATCGAGTGATTTCTCTCCTGCCATCCATCTCCACACTCTGACAAACAGAGGCTAGGGACACCATTCCTTACCCATCCTGGCTCATAGCCATTAATGGACTTAATCTCCATGAATTTATCTAGTTCTCTTTTAAACCCTGTTACAGTCCTAGCCTTCACAACCTCCTCAGGCAAGAAGTTCCACAGGTTGACTGTGCGCTGAGTGAAGAACTTCCTTTTATTTGTTTTAAACCTGCTGCCCATTAATTTCATTTGGTGGCCCCTAGTTCTTATATTATGGGAACAAGTAAATAACTTTTCCTTATTCACTTTCTCCACACCACTCATGACTTTATATACCTCTATCATATTCCCCCTTAGTCTCCTCTTTTCCAAGCTGAAAAGTCCTAGCCTCTTTAATCTCTCCTCCTATGGGACCCATTCCAAACCCCTAATCATTTTAGTTGCCCTTTTCTGAACCTTTTCTAACACCAGTATATCTTTTTTGAGATGAGGAGACCACATTTGTACGCAGTATTCAAGATGTGGGCGTGCCATGGATTTATATAAGGGCAATAAGATTATTCTCCGTCTTATTCTCTATCCCTTTTTTAATGATTCCTAACATCCTGTTCACTTTTTTGACTGCCACTGCGCACTGCACTTACGTTCTTATGTTCTTATGCTGTATGCACACATTGAATTGAAATAGAATGTCTTATGCTTCTGTTGCATTTTCATCCAAAATACTTCACAAACTGTATACAACAGGGGTCACTTTCTCCACCACTGAAATGCAGGTGGAATGGGGAAGCTGTTTTCAGCTCACCTTGTAAAACTCCAGGGGGAATTTCAGATAGGTAGATTCTAACTGTCCAGACGAGAGTTTGGCCAGAACATTGAGGCTAACCCCCGTGTAGTTGCATAATTCATTTAATATTTTCTACATTTTCCTGGGGTGCTCCACCTTTTATTCCTCCTCTGCACTGGCTAGACTTCCCCATTATTGAGACTGAAATGGGACTTGCAAATGGCAGTAATTCAAGGACATTTTGGTTATCCCAGCAGCCCGGGGAGCAAAATAGATCACAGCCCCCTAACATTTTCCTTCACAGCTCTTCTCAGGTGCCTGACAGAATATTAAGCCTTTCTAATGCTGATAAGGCATTCTTGCTCTGATGTACCTCATGACATGGGAAAGAAATAGGGCAGAGAGCCTAGCTCTGTATTCAGCCACTCTGGCCAGCAAGATAGGTTGTTTAAATAAGTGGAGATCCTGGTGTAAAAGTTTATACAGGTCACTGGAATAAATGGTCTCTCATCTGACTGGGCTAGACACTTATTTTTTATTTTATTTTTTGTACGGCAACACAGAAAACAGCAGAACCTGCCAAAATCAACCAGTGCAGATTATTATCTGGAAATGTCATTTAATATAAATAGAGGGTTGACGTTTACCATGGGAGCAATGCTGCACCAGGAGAAAGCTTAGGACTGCAAGGCAATATTAGAGCAAACCATATGGAGATGTTTTTTGTATGACAGATGGACTCTTAAAAATGCATCCAGGCCCATTGTTCCTCAAATGAGGAAAAGGAGGAAGGCTGGTAGGATAGAGGCTAGGAGGAGAACATCTGAGGTGAAATGTAAACCGTCTGTACGTTGAAGGTACACAATGGTCATTGCCCAAGCATGGTGGAGCATATGCAAAAATAACATCCCACCTTTCAGTAGATGGATGTTGCAGGTAAAGAGCCAGTGACCTTCAGGAAAAAGCGGCGTGGGGGTTTGGCCTGAGCTGGAAGGACACTCAAGATGGGTGGAGTCACAGATTCTGCCCCAGGGCAGCAAAGGGGGTTGAGTGGCCATGATTACACTGGAGGGGAACTTCCTCTTCTACATCTGCCAAAGCACCCACAGCTGCAGAAACTGGCCATGTCATGGAGCTTTTGGGGGCTCCATGCCACAGACGCAGCTAGGGCCAGGATCGGGCCCATTAATTGTACTGGGAATAATTAGTGTTGGGCTCACAGTAGAAGTGAGCCAAAATGTGGCTAGGTCTATAGGGCTAGACTTAACCTTCAGGCTCAGCCCTGAGTAAAAGGCAGTGCGCAGCTGCACTATGCCAGGAGTGGTCTGGGAAACCCCTTAGGGTGTCACAATTCTTCCCCTGTTGCTGTCTTGCTCTGGCTTCTGCAAAGAGCAGCATTTAATTTTCCTCTTGCACCTGGCCAGTGAGGTGGGGGTGGGACCAGATCCAGGCTTCACCCTCAACCCACCCCTCTGCAACTTCTCTGTGTTGGTGGGGGTTTAATCTAGGGCTGCCCTCTGCACCAGACGAGATCCAAGGTCCAGGTAGCTGAGCAAGAGCTGGGGGAGAGGGGTGTTGCTGCTTAGCTTGGCACATGCCAGCCCACGGGCTTTGCACATGGGTAGGTAGCTGGTGGCATCTTGTTTTAATATTATGCAGATTTTTAATTAAGTTTTCAACTTGACCCCATGGTAGTGCAAAGAGCACACCTGACTGCCTCTCACTGGGTGAGGCTGATCTAACATCTCTGTGCTGGGGATACAGCTCACTTAGAACCATCAAAGAGAATAAAAGCAGAACTGAATTGTGCAAATGATTATCATTGGGCTCATCATATGACCTGATCCAACCTGCTTTATCAGTATTGAAACAAACTTCTATTTGATAGTGATGATGCTTTGCATTCATATGTACTCTTCATGAGTCTGATTCTCCAAACAGACACCAAAGCCCTTGTGGTTCTATACCATGAAAGCTTCCAGCACTGTGAAGGAATTAGTAAACTTAGTGGGCTGGTGAAGTCACTGGAGTTACACTGATATAAAACCACTATGAGAGAGAACTGAATCAAGCCCTGTATTTTCAAAGCACTATGCAAATTTTTACTAACTAATCCACTGATCTAAGCAGGTTGACCTATTGCTCCGTGAGAATGTTGCCATTTTTTTAACAGGATAACTCAAAGCTACACACTCTGATTGAGTGTTTAGGGGGCAGTGAATAGAAACAGTTTTGAGAGGCACTGAAGTGCCCTCACCTTCAAGTCCTTTGATTAGTCTGCCCTTTAAGTACCTACTTTGTTGCTCTCACTACGTCCTGTTCTCCGTTCCCTCTGCCAAAGCATCACCCAATCTACCCTCAGGTCTCAGGATTACGAAAATTGTTACATTTTGAAAGTCGTAGAGGAATTTCTGAGCCCTGCTGCGAGTGGAGGTCTGCACAATTTCTCTTCCTTGTGCCCAAATTAAGTTTGCTTCTTCCCTTTTAAGTTGGGACTAGTGCAGAGATTTGGCAAGCCAATGTGGGATTGCCTGTGGTTTGCAGTTTAATCTCTTTAGCTTTCTGCAGTCGGATGCAGTAAGTCTTCATACCGTGCTGAACTTTATGAGATGTGACTTCTGCAAGCTTCCCTAATATGTGTAATCACAAAGGGATTCACAACTGGCCGACGGTGTGCTCTGAGCCGATGCAGAGGGCCTTTGTTGTGGTTCTAAAGTAGTAGTTTTTAGCACTGTGAAAGAATTCTTGAAGTTACTGGGCAAGAAGAAAACCACATTGTCTAATCTGTTAAGTGATAAAGGGCCAAACAAGTCAGTTTCCCATTATGCCCTAGAGGGAATGGCAAAAGCATATGGTCCCAAAGATTTCAAAATTTAGCCAAAAACTGGACTCAGACCAGTATGTAAAGGAAATGTATGGACTTTCCTTCTATTTTCAGATCACATGCCTTCGTCTTTTGCATTTCCACATAGGTTTCCTTAGATCTTCCTGTGTTTTTCTTAACTGTGGGAAAGAGATTGCCAAGGAAGTGCAGAAGGGAGCTTGCAGGCTGTCTGGAATTGTTCTTCATTTGAGGGTCAAGGAAGCTTGATCCTGTTATTATCTGTTCATTTTTTTAACCTTCATGAATCCAAAACACCTCAGTCAAAATGTTAGCTTCCTTGGGGTTGGAGGTTAGGAAATTTCACCCAGTGGGTCAAATTCTGCCTCATGGTTACAATGGTGTAAATTTTGCATAGGAGCCCTGTCTCCAATGGAGTTTCTTTGGATTTACACCAGTATAATTGTAAGCAGAATTTGGCAGCACATATTTCTCACAGAGGTCTCCCAAAAGAAGACAGTTGCTGTTTAAGGGGCCAACCCTATATGGTGGTTTAGCACCCTCAGTTCCCACTGATGGCAACTAATGCTGGGTGCACAACTGGAAAATGCTGACAATAAATGGAAAACAGATTTTCTAGCTTTTACCACATTGCAGGACCCTAGTCTAACTTATCAAAACTAGTGATCCAACAAACAGATTTATCCCCCATCCACAGAAGGACACAATCAGTAATTGTGGCTATACAGCAGAAACAGGCTTGCCACTACAAAGTTCTGATCCAGATCCCAAATTCCCTCAGTCTTTAGAAACTGAGATTTAGTTTTGGCCCTTTATAGACAGAGGAGTCATCTGTGGTGATACGTCTGAATCTGAACTTCCCAGACATTTGGAAGTGGTGGGATCTGGGGCTGTGATCCAGGCCCATCTCCAATATACAGAAATGTACCGTGTTTATTCTCCAGTGGCTATAAAAAGATCTTTTTTCCATGCTTCATCACACGGTGCTCTGCCTGCTT
This sequence comes from Caretta caretta, assembly GCF_965140235.1. Taxonomy (NCBI): domain Eukaryota; kingdom Metazoa; phylum Chordata; order Testudines; family Cheloniidae; genus Caretta; species Caretta caretta. The sequence continues at coordinate 81,518,819 of NC_134214.1, forward strand.
GAAACTGCCTCCTGATGGGCCAGTAATATATGCCCATGCTGTAGTATTTGGAATGCTTTCTAGCTGCAGTCCTAATTACAGTGCTTCTTCATAGAGGAAATGCTTGTTGCAAGACAGTAGTATGTGCCTGTGTTTACAGAGAGGAAAATAAAGCCTTGTGGATGGTAACTAGCAAACCACAAGGTCTCTGTCTTTCCTTACAGAAAAATAAATCCCCCATATGCACAATATTCTGCAATCTCTAGGCCTATGTCACTAGCCCACCCTGCCTTGTGTGGCAGTAACCCACTCTCTCCACTGTCACAGCTCTCTTGGAATTGCATGTCACCCATGAAGGCTCTCTCTCCATGAATCCACCTTATGAAGAAGGGTGCAGAGGGCATATAGTCATCTGAACCAAAAATCCTGCACCACTTTGTGATACACAAGTTTTCAGATCACCCCGAGTGCTGTGGGCCAGAGTCCCTTCTCCCTTGCACTCGTGTAATTCCAGTGGGACAGATTCTGCTCTCCATCACCAAGACATAAATCCAGGCCTTTGCTTTCAGTGACAGTACTCCAGGTGAGAGGAGAATCGACCTCTGCATTGCTGCATTGTACTATGTGTCTGGTTCGATTACAATATTCGTGCAGCAGGGACAGTTAGCCAAATTCATCACTGACATAAATGCAGCACCACTGAACTTGGCCTTGTATCTTTCTGGTTGTTTTCTGAAGCGCCTAACAAACGCTACTGACAATAGTATCTCTCTCCACCAAAGCATTAGATAAAAATAAAAGAAGCTGGTAATAAATACTGTTGAGTGTGTAGATTGAAAACCACCGGCCCAGTCCAGCTGTCTTGACACGAGTTTTCCCTCTGAAACCAATGGGACTACTTAGGTGAGCAAAGATGAATCACCTAAGTAAAGGTTGCAGGAGGAGTCTAACAGTTTGAACAAACCTTTCTGACTTAGGATGGGCAAATTTAGTTTGGGTTTAATAACAGCTGAGATGGTTGTTAGCTCCAAACTCTAATGAACTGATTCTTAGTTATTATTTGCATTACTGTAGTGCAAAGAAGCGCTGAAGTCAGTTAACTACTTTAAAATATCATGAAATGCCCGAACTGCCTTTTTTCAGCCATAACTGGAAGGTCCAAAGCAGCACAAGCGATTTCATCGAGGTACTTCTGGGCCTGCTGAAGCCAGTATCTGAAGTTTCCCTGAGAGACAGCCTGAGCTGGCCTGCCAGCTAGAACAAGGAGGATAAAGCCTCTGTGCCGAACTTCTGAACCTTGTGCTCACCTGCTCATTCTAACATATGGGGAAGGAACATGATTTGAAAAATTGCTCCCTGCGCTTTCCAAAGACTGAGATTTTCATTTGATTCAGTTTCTTGGGCTGCCTGTGTTGAACGACTGAGATTGCCAAAGAAGCAACTCACTCCATCGTGTAATTGCACTTTTGTGCAGGTGGAGACGAGATTGGTCCATCTTTAAGCCCCATTGCCATATCTTGGAGGGAGTATAGGGAGCGCTTTTTTCCAATGCCTATCATGAATAATCAGATGAAATAATAATATAACGTGGGGTGAGGACACGACACTTTATCGAGAGCTAGCTATAGATGTACACAGAGCAAGGAAGTTAAAAATGGCTTCAGCTGCACAAGGCCGCAGGTGAGAACAAAACAACAAATTTGGCCAGGCTAGAAGATTCTTCTGCTATTACAATGAAAAGATGATTCAAGTGACTGTAACCAATGATGTCACCCAGAGACCCTTTCAACCACAGGTTAAGCTATTACACAGTGAGAGGCAGAGAGAGCCATCTACCTTCCCACCACTCCACATTTTTCCTTTACAAATGGATGGCATCGATGTTGTTTTTATTTCATTGTCATACATTGGGCTAAATTCTGCTCTCAGATATACAGTAGTGTAAAACCACAGTAGCTTGGCTGAACACCATGGAGTGACTCTGGATTTGCTCTAATGTAACAAAAGCAGAGTTGTTGGTTTTTTTAAAAATTACAATTTATTTGATGTTTCCAGGAATAATATAGGTAAGATGGGAGAACTTCTTCAGTCAAAGCACTGACGCTTCTTAGTAGGGCTCTAAACTATGGGTTTTTTTTTTATCATGTTGGCAAATCCTGTGTTGCTTATGTAACATACTTGTAAAGTGTGTCATGTCCTCCTCATGTGACTAGTCCACATAGAGGATAACAGCCTGCTACTGTTACTAGCTAATGGAGTTGCTTCTTTAACTCACATCTGTTTTGGTGCTGAAGATCCCACGCCCAGGTTTTACGCAGTCCTTACTCAGGCAAACTTCCCATTGAGTAGGGGCTGAGTAACAGCTAAGGCAGGTCTTTGGGATTTGGCCCTGTAATAATGTCCAGAGAGATTCACTAAACTCCCAGAGTCCTACTTCAGCATGCATTGGGGCTTGGTATAGAGATTCCTAGGGGTAGTGTCTCCTTTGGCTATCTCAAATTGATTAGCCCATTCTGCTTGGAAAGAGTGCCACATTTTCATCACACTTCATCATCGCAGCCTAATGACAACTTTCCAACGTGTAATGATACCACAGGTCTCTGGGAACTGAGAGGCTAATTACCAAGAAGTTGCTAATGACTACATTTACAGTTTAATTGCTTGATCCACTGCTATTGCAGACTCTGATTTTGTCTACTGAAGAGACAAACTGGACCTTAGGGTTTATTTGTTTATGTTTTTGGAATTTCTCTTGGCATTCTGGGCTGCACTGATATGCAGGCTGTTTTCTGACTGTTTTCACACCAAGGCAAATTAATACAGTCAGCACCACACTCTAGCCCATTGTGGTTTTGTAAGTTTCATACACACATAAAATGTAGCTTACCCCTCCAAAACAACTTTGTGTGTAATGAAAGAGAAGTAGAGGTCAAAGGGATGGACTCATTCTCAGGAAGGGGAGAGTCCCCAGCAAGAAGCATGCAGGAACCAAAGTGTGGAGAGAAGAGGGAGCTCACAAGAATCTATCAAGTCTTTTTTTTTTTGCACCCCTTTTGTATCCAGACAGTGTTGTAAACCAATGTTCTCATCACCAGTCACTATCATTAGACGAGAGAGACGGAGGATGTGTTCAAAGCCATCTCACTCCTCTTTCTCCTTACTCTATGGGAGCATTAGATTATCTACTGATCCACTCTGTTCCACACATTCCTTTAGTTAGGGCGACCTAGAGGAATAGGATAGCTTACTTAGTGACTCATGTCCTTTGACGTGAGCCAAGTAAGATTCTGTTAGGAAGCCTTTGATCAAACAAAACAGTGTGTTTTCAAGCAGTAATAATAAAGTGTGATTTTAATACCATGGATCTTGAAATGTAGCTGCTTGAACTATTTTTACTCCACGGTCAGGTACCTATGTTTAATAAATGAGATGAAGAGGATGGATCATACTTTGTCTCCTGCTGGGGGCTGTCGTTAATTCTTATTGGAGTTGTTTGTGCAAAGTATTTATTATTACTATTAGCCATAAGTACTGGCCTTTCTCTTCCCAGTTGTACTCTCCAACATGTCAGAAGAAGCCATTGCCCCAGCTAGACTTACAGTCATAGAGGTTAAAGCAAGAAGTGACCACTAGATCAACTAGTGTGGCCTCCTATATATCACAGGTCACCAACACCAGCCAGCAGGCTAAACCTAAACTTGTCTTAGGGTATGTCTACACTACGAAATTAGGTCGATATTATAGTAGTCGATTTTTAGAAATCCATTTTATACAGTCGATTGCGTATGTCCACACTAAGCGCATTAAGTCGGCGGAGTGCGTCCTCACTACTGTAGCTAGCATCGACTTACAGAGCAGTGCACTGTGGGTAGCTATCCCACAGTTCCCGCAGTTTCCGCCACTCACTGGAATTCTGGGTTAAGCTCCCAATGCCTGATGGCACAAAAACATTGTTGTGGGTGGTTTTGGGTATATGTCATCAGTCGCCCCCTCCCTCCATGAAAGCAATGGCAGACAATCGTTTCGTGCCCTTTTTCCACACAGACACCATACCACGGCTTGCAGCCCGCTCAGCTCACCGACACCACCGCTGTTGTGTCCTGGGTGCTGCTGGCAGCAGACGGTGCAGTATGTCTGCTAACCATCATCATCCATCGCTTCCGCTGCAACTCTGCTCTGCTGCTATTGTCTAATAGCGAATTTCTCCATGTTTTCTGTCATGGGCTCCTGGGTACGTGTGTTCTTCCTCGGGAAATGTGCACAGTGCTAACCGTCATCCTCCACCACTTCCGCTGCAACTCTGCTCTCCTGCTCTCATGAATCCACCTCACAGATTGTCTCATCATTCTCTATAAATGTCTATTCTCATGGTATCCGTCTTTAGCCACCGCTTCAACTCTGCTCTCCTGCAGATGCCATACCACAGCAAGCATGGAGCCTGCTCAGATCACCGTGGCAGTTATGAGCATTGTAAACACCTTGCGCATTATCCTGCAGTATGTGCAGAACCAGAACCTGCAAAAGCAGGTGAGGAGGTGACGGCAGCGTGGTGACAAGAGTGATGAGGACATGGACACAGACTTCTCTCAAAGCCCGGGCCCTGGCAATTTGGACATCCTGGTGGCAATGGGGCAGGCTCATGCCGTGGAATGCCGATTCTGGGCCCAGGAAACAAGCACAGACTGGTGGGACTGTATAGCGTTGCAGGTCTGGGATGATTCCCAGTGGCTGCGAAACTTTCGCATGTGTAAGAGCACTTTCATGGAACTTTGTGACTTGCTTTCCCCTGCCCTGAAGTGGAAGAATACCAAGATGAGAGCAGCCCTCACAGTTCACAAGCGAGTGGCGATAGCCCTCTGGAAGCTTGCAACGTCAGACAGCTACGGGTCAGTTGGGAATCAATTTGGAGTGGGCAAATCTAATGTGGGGGCTGCTGTGATCCAAGTAGCCAACACAATCACTTAGCTGCTGCTATCAAGGGTAGTGACTCTGGGAAATGTGCAGGCTTTACTGCAATGGCTTTACTGCAATGGGATTCCCTAACTGTGGTGGGACGATAGATGGAACGCATATCCCTATCTTGGGACTGGACTACCTTGGCAGCCAGTACATAAACCACAAGCGGTACTTTTCAATGGTGCTGCAAGTACTGGTGGATCACAAGGGACATTTCACTGACATCAATGTGGGATGGCCAGGAAAGGTACATGACGCTCACATCTTCAAGAACTCTGGTCTGTTTGAACAGCTGCAGAAAGGGTCTTACTTCCCAGACCAGAAAATAACTGTTGGGGATGTTGAAATGCCTATAGTTATCCTTGGGGACCCAGCCTACCCCTCAATGCCATGGCTCATGAAGCCATACACAGGCACCCTGGACAGTAGTAAGGAGCTGTTCAAGTATAGGCTGAGCAAGTGCAGAATGGTGGTAGAATGTGCATTTGGACGTTTAAAAGCGCGCTGGCGCAGTTTACTGACTCAGTTAGACCTCAGCGAAACCAATATTATGATTGTTATTGCTGCTTGCTGTGTTCTCCACAATATCTGTGAGAGTAAGAGGGAGACGTTTATGGTGGGGTGGGAGGTTGAGACAAATTGCCTGACCACTGATTACACGCAGCCAGACACCAGGGCGATTAGAAGAGCACAGCAGAGTGAGCTGCATGTCAGAGGAGCTTTGAAAACCAGTTTCATGACTGTCCAGGCTATGGTGTGACAGTTCTGTTTGTTTCTCCTTGATGAAAACCCGCCCCCTTGGTTGACTTTACTTCCCTGTAAGCCAACCACCCTCCCCGCTTCGATTACCACTTGCGGAGGCAATAAAGTCATTGTTGTTCAAAATTAGGCATTATTTATTAATTCATCACACAAATAGGGGGATAACTGCCAAGGTAGCCCAGGAGGGGTGGGGGAGGAGGGAGGCACCGGGTGGGATGGTGGATGAGGGGAGGAGGGAAGGACAAGGCCACACTGCACTTCAAAACTTATTGAAGGCCAGCTTTCTGTTGCTTGGGGAGTCCTCTGGGGTGGAGTGGTTGGGTGCCCAGAGCACCCCTCCCCCCGCTTTTCTTTCATCTGGGTGAGGAGGCTATGGAACTTGGGGAGGAGGGAGGGTGGTTACACAGGGGCTGTAATGGCGTTCTGTGCTCCTGCTGCCTTTCCTGCAGCTCCACCAGACACCGGAGCATATCAGTTTGATCCCCCAGTAGCCTCAGCATTGAACCCTGCTTCCTCTCATCACGCTGCCGCCACCTCTCATCTTGCTCTTCCTTCCTGTCCTCACATTCTTTTCTGCTTTCTTGGACTCTGACATTGTTTACCTCCATGCATTCTGCTGAGCTCTTTCAGTGCGGGAGTACTGCATGAGCTCAGAGTACATTTCATAGCGAGTGTGGTTTTTTCACCTTCTTATCTGTGCTAACCTCTGTGATGGAGATGACAGGGGGGAGTGTTGAAACATTTGCAGCTGTGGGAGGGAAAAAAAGGGAGAGTAGTATTTAAAAAGACACATTTTAGAGAACAATGGGTAGACTCTTTCATGGTGAACCAAGCTGTTAACATTACATAGCACATGTGCTTTCGGTACAAGCTTGCATTTTGCCTCTTATATTGAGGGCCTACCGGGTTGGTGTGAGAGATCACACATGCAGGGCAGGGCAACAGAATTCGGCTTGCAGGCAGCCATGGTAAGCCACAGTCTTTCGGCTTCTTCAACCTTCATAACATGTGGGAATGGTTTCAAACAGCAACGCCCTCCTTTCCCATACCAAGCACCCTCTGGGTTGGCCATTTAAAAGGAGGGACTGTACTGGCCGCGAATGCATCCCAAGTCTTCAGGGCAAATTAATCATTAAACACGCTTGCTTTTAAACCATGCATTATATTTACAAAGGTACACTCACCAGAGGTGCCTTCTCTGGCTTCATGGTCCGGGAGCCCACCTTGGGAGGGTTGGAAGGGTATTGGCTCCTGGGTGATAAACAGTTCCTGGCTGTCAGGGACAATGGTTTCTCCACTTGCCTGCTGTGTGCTATCATCCTCCTCCTCAATTTCCTCATCCCCAAAATCTTCATTCCTGTTGCATGAGACTCCCCCCTTGCACATATCCACGGACAGGGGTGGGGGGATAGTAGGGGGCGCTCCCTAGAATTGCATGCAGCTCATCACAGAAGCGGCATGTCTGGGGCTCTGACCTGGAGTGGCCATTTGCCTCTTTGGTTTTTTGGTAGGCTTGCCTGAGTTCCTTAATTTTCACGCAGCACTGCTGCGGGTCCCTGTTGTAGCCTCTGTCCATCATGCCCTTGGAAATTTTGGCAAATATATTTGCATTTCGTCTTTTGGAACGGAGTTCTGATAGCACGGATTCGTCTCCCCATACAGCAATCAGATCCCATACCTCCTGTTTGGTCCATGCTGGAGCTCTTTTGCAATTCTGGGACTGCATGGTCACCTGTGCTGATGAGCTCGCCACTCTGACCAAACAGGAAATGAAATTCAAAAGTTTCTGAAGCTTTTCCCGTGTACCTCTCTAGTGCATCTGAGTTGAAAGTGCTGTCCAGAGCGGTCACAATGGAGCACTCTGGGATAGCTCCCGGAGGCCAATACCGTTGAATTGCGTCTGCACTACCCCAAATTCGACCTGGCGATGTCGATTTCAGCACTAATCCCCTCATCGGGGAGGAGCAGAGAAATTGATTTTAAGAGCCCTTTAAGTCGACAAAAATGGCTTCGTCATGTGGACGGGTGCAGGGTTAAATCGATCTAACGGTGCTAAATTCGACCTAAACTTGTAGTGTAGACCAGGGCTAATGCAACACAGCCAGACAGAAAGAGGGGCTGGGATATCTCAACTAGCCTTTCAGTGCAGGGTAATACCCTTTGGAGAGAGAATCTCCCTTTATAGGCCCAAGAAAGTGTGCCATCTTGTTGTTGTTGTTGCTTTAAACATCCCTCATGCCTGAGTCCAGAAGGCTCGGAACTCTTGGAGAGTTTCTGCTGGGAGAATGCAGCAAGAGAAAAGAGGGTCTTTTGTCTGGCTATAATCAGGCCTGCTGACAGCAATTCCGGGCCTCAGGGCAGAACAGTCACTGGGCGCTCTTCCAGCATGGCCAGGGCTTCCATATGCCCGCCTGGCTACCTTCACCATGGCTGGTACCACCTCGCTCACGCTAGGGCCCCTGGGCAATTGCCCCTTTCCCCCCACCCCAACCCTGGTCGGTGGGCCTGGCTATAATCCAGAGTTTTCAGTTGCAATAATGGTTCTGTGCTACTGAGAAAACTTGGGGCAAAAGGCTGGAAATGTCACGCTCTGATTGGGTCTGGTGGAAAAACTCAAAATGAGCTGGTTTGGATTTGTATGTGGAAATGTTTGCATAGCGCCAGCCCAAATCCAGGTGCATTTTCAGTGCAGGGCATTGCTCTGCACATTCCTCTCCACTGCATCACACTTTCAACATGCTTTAAAAAATCCCCTTCTTTTTGACATTAGACATTGATTTGCTGTCTCTTTGTTAAGCAACACAGGTTTGACACTGATGGGAGAGATTATACCTATCTATCATGTTGGTGTCTGAGCTACCCACTTGAATTGGGAATTCTGGTCCAAAGATATTCATCTCAAGGCAGTTTAAATTGATAAACTGCCATTTAACTGGCATGGAAGCCCACAGGTTATTTCTTATTGTTTTACTGTTTGCCTGAGACTAGATTATAGCACCCCCTATGGGTCAGGTTTACAGCTGCTTCTACCCCAAGAGAATCTAGAAACCAGTTTTAAATCTTTCTTTCAGCAGCAGGTGGCCTACAGCTTGGGAAATGATGTACAATGAGGACCGATCATTGTTGGAGAAATGATTGACTAGAATTACCTAAACAAGTCAGAAAAATGAGGCATACAGTTAAGGGCATGAAACTCTGATCAATGTAGATCAAATCTATCCATTAATAGAACTGTCTAGTGGAGAAGTTCAATAATCTGAAAGACACGTCATGGAGATGTGCTGTAGTAACTAGTAACTATGCCACTGCAATTCTGCAAAGCATCCACCAGGTGCTATTCTGCTTTGTAAAGAAGTATTTCTGCTGCCCAGATACACAGCTCTGAGGGAGAGTGGAGAGAGGAACATATATGTCGATGGAAAGGCCACTGTCATCTCTGCATCTCCTAGGCTAGCTGATAGGGGACAAAGCATTGGTCAACCCCTCTCTCTACCAAGTGTCATGAGCCATGGAGCCATCCCATGCAGTGCACAGCATGGACCCTATCAGAACAGAGTGCCAGCCTTTGTCCTGAGTAAAGGGCCAGATATGGTCCTCAGTCCATAGTCCAGTGAGCGATGCTCTGCACTAGGAAAATCCAGAGGGATCAAAGGTAGGGGCATGTGGCTCCTACTACAGGCTTAGGGAGTCTCTGGAGCTGCCGCTTACACATGCTCTTGGTGAAAGGAGATTAGTGGGCATACTCCTCCCCAGATACTCGAGATGTGACACACACACAGCTCCATGTGGTGGAACTGGCCAATCCACTCCTGGCTGTGCTGTACCTAACGTGCTAGTAATGATCTCCATGTCAGTGATATAGAAATAGAGATAGAATCAGAGAGGGGAGAGTGGTACTGGTAATCTTCCATTCCCACCTATAAAGCAAGCCTTGCTCATAAACCAAGCCCACCCACCTGAAATGCCAAAATGAGATAACTCACTGTGGCGTGTGCAGATCTTCATAATATGATTGTTCCTCTCCTTTCTTGCATGCTATGATCTGCAGTGAAATAGTTGACAATGTCATCATTAAAAGCATCAGCATTAGGGTTCATTGTGATAACTAAAGCAGTTATTGCTTTCAGAGCTGTTGTTTCAGGCTTCCTGTGTAAGCCACACCCACTCAGTATGGATTTGTCCCCAACCAGTGGTGACTGGCCACAGGTAGAGGTTGGTGAGCCTGGTACAACATGGTTTACAGCTTTGCCTTTTAGGTCAGGCAGTAGAGCCTTATGTGTTTAGATCCAGAAGTCCAAGGTTCAGTCTCGGAAGCTGACGACCCAACAAAGGGCACCATGTAACACCTGCAAGCTTGGGTAGGCACCACACTATTAGTTTTCTTTGCAATAATAAACCCTGGAGACTTTTTATTTTAAATGTAAGCTGAGATTTTGCAACACAAGGTAGCATTTTTCCAGAAAAAAAAATCAGACTGCTGATCATTGTGAGTAAATTGAAAACAACCCCTGTGCTTTCTAGATTTACTATATATCTGTGTACATTTACAAGAAGCAGCAAACAGTGAACATCAGTACAGTCTAAAATGTCTCTTGTTTACATTGGTTATACGTGATTCCTTGAGTGCAAATGGAAATTATTTGTAGTTCTCAGTGAAATGGGAAAGGCAAGTTGAAATATTAATACAAATATTAATGTTAATTAAATATGAATAAATATAAATAAAACTTTCAAAAGAGATCAGATAGGCTAAGAATGGCCATACTGGGCCAGACCAATGGTCCATCTATCCCAGTATCCTGTCTTCCGACAGTGGCCAATGCCAGGTGCTTCAAAGGGAAGAAACAGAACAGGGTACTTATTGATGGATCCATCTCCTGTCAACCATCTGGCCTTCAGAGGCTTAGTAAAACCCAAAGTGTGGGGTTGCATCCCTGAGCATCTTGACTGGTAGCCATTGATGGATCTATCCTCCATGAACTTATCTCATTCTTTTTTGAACCCAGTTATAGTTTTGACCTTCAAAAAAATTCCCTGGTAACAAGTTCCACAGGTTGACTGTGCGTTGTGTGAAAAAGTACTTCCTTATGTTTGTTTTAAACCTGCTGCCTCTTAATTTCATTGCGTGACCCCTGGGTTGTGTATTATTTGAATGGGGTCAATAACACGTCTTTATTCACTTTGTCCGCGCCAGTCATGATTTCATAGATCTCGATCCTGTCCCCCTTTATTCGTCTCTTTTCCAACCTGAACAGTCCCAGTCTTTTTCATCTCTTCTCATACAGAAACTGGTCCATCCCCCTGATCATTGTTGTGGCCCTTCTCTGCACCTTTTCCAATTCTAATACATCTTTTTGCAATGGGGTGACCAGAGCTGCACGCAGTATTCAAGGTGTGGGCGTACCATGGCTTTATACAGTGGCATTATGATAGTTCCTGTCTTTTTATCTGTCCCTTTCCTAATGGTTCCTAATATTCTGTTGGCTTTTTTGACTGCTGCTGCACATTGAGTGGATGTTTCCAGAGAACTATTCACAATGACTCCAAGATCTCTTTCTTGAGTGGCAACAGGTAATTGAGACCCCATCGTTTTGTATGTGTCGTTGGGATTGTGTTTTCCAGTGAGCATTACTTTGCATTTATCGACATTGAATGAAGCCAAGAAGTGAAATGAAGCCAAGAAGTGCTAACAGATGTAAATTGTAGGTTCAGTGTCATGACTTTTTTAAAGTGACAAAAATAGATTTTATGATTTTTTTTAAAAAACCTGCATAGTCTGAAGAAGCTTTGGAAAACAAGAAGATCTTGACTGCTGGATTGCAAGCCACGGGGGAATAGCATTCTCGGGAAAGAATGTGCTGAATGTAACTGGTCCCTTATGTGTGCTAGGATGCTGCATGGCTGCCCACTCCAAAGCATAACAACAATACTGCTTTGCATGTTGTGGATTAAACCTAACAATTTTCCCGTGGGATAGGTTCAGTGTCTCTCATGGCAGAGGAGAGACAGGACTAGGCTGCAATGAATATAAAGAGGGATCTTTATTGAGGTTTCTGGACACAGGCAAACTTTGTGGCTCTCTCTGGTTCTTTAACATAGTCAGTTCTGCCTAGTGTCACCACATAGGGAGTCCTTAAATTCGCGCATAGACTGAGAAGCCATGAAAGAGCTGCTGCGTTTACAGCACTAGGTCCATTTTACAGATGAGGAAATGGAGGCACAGAAGTGAAGGCCCAAAAGTGGCCTCTTATTTTTGTTTTACATTTTTTGTGGTGACTCAAGTCTTGGATGCCCTGTTTGAGACATCCTAAATCACTAGCCACTTTCAAAAACATTGTCCTAAGCAACAGACTTGCCTGCGGCTAGAAGGGAAGTCACAGAAGAGGTAGTAGAATGCAGAAATTCTTGCCTCCCTAAGGACCATCATCTGACCTCCCTAAGGACCTTCCTTCCTATCTTAGCACTAACCTCGGGTTCTGCTGGGGACCAGAACTCACCTCGATCGTGCTGTGCTGGGGTGTAGTAGAGGCTATTGAGTGGAATGCTTCTATCTGCGAAGTATATGACAAGAGAATTGACAGGCAATTTAGTGAAGAGTTCTTGGTGTGTCAGCTGAGGTCAGGTAACCGGGGTTGAACAGACGTCCTTGAGAGTAGGTGGTAATGCTGGGTTTTGAAAGGCTCCTTTTTCTTTTTGGTCAGTATTGTTCTAATTTAAATAGTAGGAAGAGAGCTAACGCTAAAGCCACAGCATTCTCCTGTGAGCCTACTCACTATTAATCATCCCAAGAGGAAACCGAGCACTCCTTCGACTAATTTTATTATATACAAACTAATTAGTCACTGATGTTCTGGAATTGGATGGTGCAGTTGCTTGAGGCATTAGCTTTACACTTTTGGGAACATGGGTCAAAATTTGGCTTGGTCCTTCGCAGCTGAAGTGAGTTTGATGTGCTCAGACTAGCCCCTTGCTGGACATATTGCTTGACAAGGAGGCTCTGTTCAAGAGAGGCTCACAATAGAAGAGGTTGGCCAGGATGGAGGTGCATTGCAGAACATCATGGTGTGAGTGGAAGGGTCAGGAGCGGAAGAGCAGAGGCTGCTGCATGTCAGGATTGAAGTGCACTGGTGAAACTATATGAGGGAAGTTAGCACAGTGCCTGGCCAGAGCTAGCGCCGGTAGAGGGGAAGGACAGTCCAGTGGTTAGGGCATTAGCCAAGGTCTTGAGAAACCTGGCTTCCATTCCCTGCTCTGCTGCAGACTCCCTGTGTGATCTACATTAAAGTTATATACATTAAAGGATATACATTAAAGATTGTGAAGTGCTCTGATCTTACGGGGACTGGGGAAATCACAGGACCTTAACTAGTTCCTCACTTCCATCACCAGCTTAAAAAAAAGTCATTAAGTTATTAAGTTTATCCTGATGTGTAAGAAATCAGCATCTCTTCAGTCCTCTGAATAGGCTGGAACATGCCTTGGTTTTGACCATTGCTCTTTTGCACCTAGTATGTTGTGCCACAGGAGACTTTGAATAGAAATGAAGCCAAGCAGATGAAAAAGATTTAGAAAAGAATAGATCTGTCATTGTTATCCTATTTTCTGTAAACAGCTCTCTGCAGATTATAAAACACATGACACCATCTTATAAAACACCCTGTAGTCCATCCACCACTCCCATCACCCACTGGCTGGTAAGCCGCTGGGCATGCCATGTGCATCGCCTGCTGTGTATATGGTCAAGGTTCACGCTATCAATACCCTGGTCACATTCCCAGAAGATTTACTTGCATCTATTTTTCACACATAACCCCGTCCATGGTTCTCCAATGCCGTTTGCTAATTTCCCTGGGGGGGACAATGATCATTGTGCATTCAACAGGGCAACAGGACAAACAAACAAATAAATAAATAAAAGGTGTCACTTCAATTGTGAACTTGTCTTAGTTTTATGTCAAGTGTGTCTGCAAACACAGGGAAGTTCTCAGAGCTAATTTCCTGCTCCCTCTAATGGGTTTCTTTAGTATCTGCTGCAGCTAAAGGACTCCAGTTTGTTAGCTGTTCTAATCATCCCCCAGGTACGCCAGCATCTGAGATGCTTCTTAAAGAGCTGTCATAGGATGCTGAAGTGAAATCAACTTGTTCTTGCTGTCACTGAAATCAAGTTCCTACGCTGAACTCAGATGATGGCCTGGTCTCTCCACAGCCTGCATGCTTTCTTACCCATTAGTGCTAGCATAAATAACCTTATTGCTATCAGCCTGTGCAACAAGTTTACAAAGAAATATTTTATTCACCACAGCTGAGGAAGCAAAGAGAGAAATCCAACTCATCTGGGGCTTGTTTATTGAGGAACGCTCTCTGCGTCCTCCTGCGTTTTTGGGAGGGATGAATTGCAATTGGAACATCACTCTATAAGACAGCTAAGAAACATTGATCTCCATTTGTCTTCATTTGTTAACCTCTCCCTTGCTCTGTGTAATTGCACAGTTTGAGGCTACAAACTAGGAACATGCCTTACCTTGTGTAGGGGCATAGAATGAGCTCAGTCTGACTCCCACTGTAATTGGAGGCAGTCTTTCCAAGGAGGATCTTGTGGTTAAGATATAAGTTTGGGAGCTAAGTTACCTGGGGCCTAATTCCTGGCTCTATTGCAGACTTCATGTATGACCTTCCTGTACTTCCTTATCTGTGCCTCAGTTTCCTACTGTGTATAACAGAGATTACTTAGCAACGTCACAAGCATCTTATGAGGTTAAATCCCTTGATGTCTGTAAAGCACTTTGCAGCAGATCCTCAGATGGAAGAAGTGCCAAGAATTATTATTGTCATATTAGAGTTATGTTTTCTCAATTTCATGCATTCTCATCTGACAGCAGCACCTGCCCAAAAATAAATTGAGAGTTGACATATAATTTTAGGTGTCCGTTTCCACAAAAGACCCTCTGACTTTGAGAACACAGGATACTCGAGCACCATTCACATTGTGAACTCAGCATATGTACATAGATACTTCAACACAGGAATAGATGCATAGCACACAGAGATATACAAACCAAAAAAATAAAATCCATGCATGTACTGGGGGTCAAACATCTCTGGCTTTTACTATGTCGATGCTAGCACTTTTGTCAGTAAAACATATGTCACTCAGGAGTATGAACCCTCACCCCCAACCGATGTAAATTGCACCAACAGACACGCCGGTGCGGACAGTGCTATGTCGGTGGGATGCTCTCCCACCATCATAGCTATCGCCACTCATTTGGGGGATGGTTTAATAATGCCATGGGGAGAGCTCTCTCCCTTCAGCATAGGGCGGCTACACTGGAGAACTTACCGAGGGACAGCTGCATTGGGTAGACATAGGACTAGCCAATTTGTGACGCTTCTGTCTATGTGAAGGATTATTTGTGTTTGAAATGCTGGGGCTAGTCAGACAAATGCTTATGAGGATGTACATTTCTGTTCATCTCCAAAGGGTTACGTAACACAGCAGGTATGCTGGTGTGCCTCATCCCCAGATGACAGTTGTCCACATCACAGAATTACTACCTTGTATCGCCCGCTCAATGAAGTCTCAGCTGAGAGGCTGAGGACTGACTGGATTCTGGATGTTGAATTCCTCTCTCACCCTTAGAACAGGTCGGAGGTAGGAGAAAGTTTGGCACAGTGAACTCTGTACTATGCCAGGTTTTTGGACAAATTTGGCTTTGCTTTCCAGGGCTGATAATCTGGCACCTTTTACAAAAAAAAAAAAACAATCAAATTATTTGGAGGTGTCGAAAGTTGATCTTTGCAGCCAGACTAAGAATTTCATTTGCTTAATCCCTTACTGAGCAGTTTCACTCACTTGAAAGGGAGCTAACATAAATGAGTTTTCCCTGGAACAGTCTCTCCTGGCATTTAATTAAGAGTACAGCAGCTACATATTTAAAAATTAGCGGGTCATTATCACTTTTCAGGGCTATCATTCTGCTTGTCAGACACAGCGATCCATTTGGACCACGCTATGGGTTCAGTATCTTTGTGCTCAGGAGTAACATATTCCCAAGCTTGTTGTCTTTGGCACATTCACTATTTTATCTGCCGGAGCCAACGTTAATGAAAAATTCCTGAAAAATTCCACTTTTCAACACAGCGACACTTCTGCTGGGAATAACAGCCTGCTGTGACCCCTTTCAACATCGGAGAATGGCAGGATAACAAAAAAATGGAAGGTATTTCTGAAACACACACACACACACACACACGGCCAGGGCTTTGGTTACTTTGTGATAGGTATTTCTGGTACTTGCCAACCTTTTGAAATCATATGAGCATTGCCAGGTTTTAAACTCTCTTTAGTAGCAGCCTCAGAAATCAGAGTTTGCTGTAATGATCTTGCACACCAGAAATGTTGATCTGCTCAAATGGTGATGCTTTTCCTGGAAGAACTCTCTTCTAGGTCTAGTAGCACAGCAGAGTCATCTCTTTGCAATATTCTCAGGCATGTATTTCTTTACAGCACCTGTAAAAGTACCCATTGGGGATCCCATTTTGCAATGGGCCTTTCTCCTCTCAGAACAATGCTTCCCAAACTGTTGCAACTCTCATACAGTACAAAGAGTTGGGTATATCTTGCATAGGGGGCAGGAGCATATGGGATTCCTTAGAGTTAATGGAAGCCTGTATCTTTCAATTGTAAATCTGAATTGAATCTACACTGGGCCTAATTCTGATCTCACGCTGGTGTCGGTTAGGAGTAACTCCACTGAAATCAGTGGAGCTACATTTGTGTAAGGGAGAGGGGGCTTTGGCCTTTGCTAGTGTTGGTTTTCCTGTGTTTAGGAACAGTGGTGATCCTGGATGTCAGCAAACCAGTAGTGGTGGAGGGAGCTCTACTAGCAGGCCAATTCTCCACGTGCGCTATGACCCCCAAGTTTTCAGAATTGTGCCTGCAAAATATGTGTACACCATGTCCACAGTTGTGTGCACAGTCTTGGTAACTGTGTGTGTACATGACCAGTTAAATGTCGAACGGGTCATGTACACATGCATTCACTGTAACTGCAAGCTCTAATTAGGTGTCCACATTGCACACAGATGTGTCTGAGCCCAGGCATGTTCTCTTCAAATAAACAACTTCTGGGAGTAAAGTTTCAGCCCTAAACAAAATCCCAGCCCTTCACACCCACACACTTCAGAAGCTGAACAGCGTTTGAATGTCATGGCTTGTGCCTTTTCCATAATGTAAAAGGCAAAATCTCAATAATGAACACGCCAGCACTCTGAGGGAGTTCTGGTCTGGTTTTTAACTTTGTGAATGGACTGCTCAGGGCCAAACCAAATTCCCAAACCTGAAAATCTCTGCACTTGGAGGAGGGTGGGGGAGTCTGACATCAGGGTCAAAAAATGGCAGCTCCAACTCATCTCTCTGAAACCCACCTGATGGTGTGCAAAGCTTTCAATGAAGCCGTTGCATTTTCCAGTTGTAAGTGGTACAGTACGTGTACCATAAATGGCATATGAGCTGCATTAAGATGTATTGACTCGGGGTGAGAGAAATGGCTAGGCTAAAATAAGAACCACCCAGTTCTTCCCTATCACTTGAGCCTAAACTCAGCCTGAACTTCCTTTGTGGTTCAAGCAATTCCAGTTCATTCTTTCAGAATAATGTTTTAATTGTTATCCTGCTCTGACAGGGGGCTGCGCTTGTGGTGGTCACGGCAACATGACTAACAAAGGTTCCTTGGTGCAGGCATACCACAGTGTGGCAAATATCTGTGTGTGGCGGGTCCCAGCAAGACAGAGAAATGCCATTTTCCAGACCCTAGGGGAAATGCTGATAAGAGCGTGCTAGAATTATTCACACGGATGATATGGAAGAACTAGCTCTGTGAATGGAGAGTCTCATTGAGCTTTATGTGGAGGTGGAATGAAACATGCACATGCTTCCTTCTCTCCTACCCCCCCCCCCCACACCATTGATGGCGAGACTCAAACATTTGCTTTATACATGATTTATGGGCACAACAACTGAGGACTGGGGGGAAACGGTGGCTAAGGTGAATTGGTGTCTCTCTAGACTCTCTAACAGGAGGTGAGGCAGGCCATGGAACTAATCCTTCAGCTCTCAGGGTCTGTGGTAGCTGTGCACCCCTCTGCTATCCAGACAGGCCTCTTTCATGCATTGAACAGACAGAATGAAAAATGGACCAGTGGGATAATTTGGTGCCACAGTCCAGTACCAGGGCTGACCCATGCAACTCCGTGTCACTGCTTTGGCCCCAGTGACTAATATGTAATTTCTTGCAGTAGAATTCTCTGACTTGGAGGCTTTTTAAATGGCTGTGTCTGGGCTCCATGTGCAGTGAGCACTAGAGTGACCAGACAGCAAGTGTGAAAAACTGGGATGGGGGTGGGGGATAATAAGCGCCTATAAAGACAAAACCCCAAATATCGGGACTGTCCCTATAAAATCGGGATATCTGGTCACCCTAATGAGCACACCCAATGTCCCGAGCGTAAGCAGGACTTTGGTGTGAGTGCATTCTGAGTGTTTCCCGTATTTTGGTTTGAAGGGAGCAGAGGCGGGGGAGGAGCCCTTGGGCAACTCAGACTTGCCTAGCTATTTAGTTCTGTGTTTCTGCTCCTAAAAACTGCTTGATTTCTGGATTCAGCACAGGGTTGAGCCTGATGAGGGACATCAGCAGTGATGTGCATGACTCAGGGACAGCATATCTGGCTCTGCCTGTGAGCAGCCAGAGGATAAATAAAAGGGCCAGTAAATTTTCAGCTGCTGAGCTATTCCTACTGCAGCAAGGCTCTTATACTTGTGTCATCACTAGTCAAGGAGAAGAGCCAAAGGTGCAACATATGGCGAGAAAAGGGGATTCCCCTAGGATGTGTGTGCTGGCAAACCTGTATTTTTGCACATAAATGCTTGAAAAGTGAAGGATCTTAAACACTTTCTTTAAAATGAACTGCAAAAAAAGGGCTGTTCCTAGTGAACAGAGCAACAGGTCAGCCGCAGCATCTGCCAGTGCTGCCAACGTTTAGAACATTTCGATAACATTCGGATCATTTATTTTTGGAAGTATGTGGTACGTCGTTTCTTTTATTAGACAGGTTCTTTCTCCCACCCCTCACTCACAGGGTTTCATGCCAGCACTGCTGTTGCAACTTGCTTGCTCCCCATAGTTTCCTAATTTAGATTCCCCCATTTTATATCCCAGATTGCAGCCAAAACTCGGAGGGAAGTGACACTTCTGTGTGTTTGCAACACATCAGTTACCTGCTCAAAATATAATCAAAGGGATTATATAAAATAAAATATAAATATAATCAAAGGGATGGTCTTTCTAGCCTGGAAGGAGAGGCGGCCATTTTTCTCTCCCTAATCTCAGGAAAGGCTGATGTTGAGTGATGATTGTCCTCCTGCTTTCTCTTCCCCTTCAGGTTCTGAATATGTTATAGTACCCCACACCTCAGCCAGCTTAGGAAACAAGAAGCTGCAGCCAACCTAGGAAGCTAGGTGTCCTACAGGACAATGCTGATCAGAAGACCCCTAACCACTACACTATTGGAAAAGATCAGCAGTGTCACTTCAGGAAAGTGCTGGGACTTAGATAGCCAGGTTCTTGCAGGCCAGGATTGTAGGGCATTGACAGCATGCTGCATGTGTGTATGTGGGGTGGGATACGCTTGCACAGTGCCCACTTACACTATTTGCAGCATCTCACCCTTACCATCAAACACTTGCCTCAAAAGGGAATGCTGCTGGTCCTTGTAGAGCGGTAAACCTCTGTTGAAAACAAGAGCCATTGCACCCAGCTCACATGCAATCATGGCACAAATTATGTGCAGTCCCTGGCAAGTGACAAGTATGGCTCTTCATGAGGCAAAAAAATTGAAGTGAAAGCATCTGCAGAAGCCTAAAGGTTTAGAGTAAAAAAAAGAAATCAATACCCAAATACACATTTCTGAGGTTGATCACTTCAACCAAAATCATTATGAAGAGCAATCAGCACGCGAGACTCATCAGTGTGTTTCCTTGATTAGTTTAGAAAACCAATTTTAGGTACTTTTAAAAACAGTGGAGGTCAAATTTACTATGAAGGGCAAAGACCAGTGATTCATTTTTCCTTGTTCTTCATTGTTACTCTTCACCTTGAACAACAAAGGGGCCTGAAGAGCAGAAAACATTTGTTCTTGAATCCTGCCAAGGCAGGACTTCTTTTTTAAAAAAAAGCATAATTAAAAGCGGAGACTGTTGCTTTAACAAAAGGAAAAGAATACATTTGTGTATACTTAAGAGACGGGAAAGGGCTTGTGAGCCAACCCTAGTCATAGATAAAGGAATTCCGGACATTATTCCTTGTGCTCCTAAGGGTTGTGACATGGGATTTCCTTTCGAACCGGTAAATAGACCGAAGGTTGTTGTGCAAAGCAGGGCAGGGTGGTAGCTAGTTTCTGAAAAAAGGGAAGAGAAGATGTGAAGGCACATGGTGGAAGTCAGAGAAGCCAAATGCATCTTCAAAATGAGCGATGGAAAGTCAGCATTTTCACTAGAAAAAAACTTTTAACTGTGCATCCCTTTGATTATATTTTGAGGGGTAACTGGTGTGTTACAAACACACAAAAGTGCCCTCCCCCCAGTTTTGGTGTGGAGGGACTGGGAATGATCCTGAATGTAGGGAGATATGAATATAAAGCCTAATTTATATTTGTATCCATGTACAGAGCAGTTTCCAATCCTCCCTTCCGGCTGCCTTTCTGGAGGGTCAGCAAACACGGCAGACCCCAAACTGTGCAGCTAGAGTAGGGGTCAGGGAGGAGTGAAAAAGAGGCTTGCACATCACTAATCTTCCCCCAAGCTCCAGAATCCAGGTTTTCAGAAATGATATCTTCATTTGGTGCACCTTAATGGGAAAATGTATACTTATGGCGCCTACATCAGCTTTAACTCTGCCTTCCCCTGCTTTGCTGTTGGATATATGAATTACAACACTCTGGTCTTGTACTGTATATTAATATAACCTTCCCCCCCCTACACACACACAGACTACCCTTCTGCATCAAATACAGGGAGATGGCGGGTGAGAAAGACGGGAGGTACATGATGTTGGGTGGTACAGGGTGACACATCACACTTTGATCTGGTGTAGGTGCTGTTAGTAGTTGTGGGTTACTGATACTACAACCAGGTTGGAACAGCTTTGGGGGACTGTGCCTCAACCACTGAGGTGAGATGCTCAGAAAAGGCCAGAGAGGTAGCATTGGTACCTGAATTGTAAATGCCGTGTGGAGTTGCAGCCTTTACAGACCCTGCCAGAGGATATTTAAAATGATTAAGGTCTGTGTGAAAATTGCAAAATATCTCCAGAATTTCCAAAAAAGGAAAACATAAGATTTTTCTTCCTCTTCTCCTTCCCAGCATTCAGTTTCAGATATTTTTCAGTAAAGCAGAGAAAAATAAGGCCATTTTGTACACGGCAATAATGAAGCAAGACTAGAAATATTACACGTTCAAGGTATGCAGCATGTTGCGCCCTGAGGAGCTGCAAAGAGAGAGTTTAAATGAGTCATACAGAGCATTACTAATACATACAAAATCTGAAATTATATGCAGGTCAGGCTTACTGTTGTGATTTTTTAGGCAAGCTAGACATGGAAGGCTTGATTCGCCTCTTGCTTACACCATTGTAAATCAGGAGGAAGTCCACTGATAGCAATGAAACAGACATGAGATCAGAATCAGGCCCATAAGCTGGAGTTAACCATCAGCATGTCTGCTTGTTTAGCTTTTTATGGTAGTTGTAGCATCAATAAAATGCCACCGCACACACATGAATCAGATCCCATTTTCTTTAGCTCAATAGCTGGCTTTTGCTAGAGGTGTTTTAGATAGATAGATCCTTGTAAAACTCTTTTGAAGGCTTTAAGATGAGATGCATTTGAGTAGCCAAAAGAACAGCAACTTATAATGATTTAAAATCCCTAAACCCAGTACTTTTTCCAAGACCCATAATTTGAAAATAGCAACTCTGATTAACCACAAATTCTACAAAAGAAAAAACAAACATGCCCCCCATTCCTCTTGCATTATGTGAGTGCATGTATGTCTGGAAGAGAAGTCAAAATTGGGCTTAAAATAGAAAGTGCTTTATCATTTTAGGGCCAGGTATTGCAATTGGATCTAAATGAGTGGACCCTGCATTTATTCTGAGCCTCATTCCAACCAGTCATCATCCCCTTTATCTTGGACCATGCTGTGACGGATTAGATCACAGAAACCCCCTTGGGGCTGCCAACTGATGTGCCAAGACGACTTCTGCCCCTGCTTTCCCTGACAGCCTGGGACTCCAGCACCCTGTCTTGTTGAGCCAGACATGCCAATCTGCTCCAACACAGACCCAGGGTCTGAACCACGTGCCCCAAAGCTGCAGACTTAACTGAAAGCAGCTTAAGAAGTGTTCCTGTCTTTGACACTCAGTTGCCCAACTCCCAATGGGGTCCAAACCCCAAATAAATCTGTTTTACCCTGTTTAAAGTTTATACAGACAGAACAAAGTGAATTACCAAGCAAAATAAAATAGAACACGCAAGTCTATGTCTAAGAAAACTGAATACAGACAAAATCTCACCCTCAGCGGTACTCCAGTAAGCTTCCTTTTACAGACTAGTCTCCTTTTAGTCTGAGTCCAGCAATCACTCAGATCCCCTACAGTTACTGTCCTTTGTTCCAGTTTCTTGAGCCAGCTGAAGACCAAATAGAGGGGTTTCCCTCAGGCTTAAATAGACTTTCTCTTGTGGGTGGAGACCCCCTCCTCTCTCCTATGCAAAGTCCAGCTCAAAGATGGAGTTTTAGAGTCACCTGGGCAAGTCATATGTCCATGCATGATTCAGTTTTTACAGGCAGCAGCCATTGCTCACATGATACTTGGAACGTCCTCATGTAGACTTCTTATGTGGATTGGAGCCTTCCAAAATCCATTGTCCCTTAAGTGCTTCTTGACTGGGCACTTAATTTGTACATTCCTTTCTCAAGAAGCTGACCAAATGCTTTACAAAGGCTACTTAAATATCAAGCAAGTACACAGCCAATATTCATAACTTTGAATACAAAAATGATACATGCATACAAATAGGATTAATATATTCAGTAGATCATAACCTTTACAAAGAAATGTTACACGGCATATGTAGCATAAAACATATTCTAGTTATGTCATATATACATTCATAAGCATATTTCCATACAGCCTTATGAGGGGCACCGTCACACACGGAATGGCATCAGCTCTTTGGCAGAACCAATTATACTAAACACAATTCACTCCTGCTGAGTTGATGCTTTGTTTTCAGTTCTCTGGGGCCTGACCCTGCGTGCCTTTCTTCCACTGAACTCCTGTTCAAGTCACCGCTACTACTTTTGCAGGATCAGATCCTTGACTTACAACTCACTTCTGTTTCAGAGGGAGCTTTTGGGGACTCCTCGAGGATTTTCTCATCCTGTTGCCTCATAGTAAAACCAAAATGAAACACCCCAACATCTCCATAAATCCTTCCTTTATTATTGTTGCTCCTGTATGAGCCACTGCTATGTAGTTAATGCCATGCAGTTGTTTCTACTGTACGATCCTTTAATCAGGGGTTACAACTTGGCATTCAAGGCCTCAGCCTGAAAACCCAACTTTCCTCCCACCCTAACCAATAATCTGCTCTAAGTTGATATAACCTTTTCCAAAGAGTGCAAGAAAATCATCAAACTCCTACTCCATTTGGAAGACAAGCATGCCTCTTTAAATCAAAATGTTGCAGATCATTAGTCAGAAGAGTGGGATGGTGGCCAACCACAGCTTGGCGTGGTCATGAGAATCTAATCTTCTGCTTGGACACCTAGTAAATCCAGAGCAGAGGAAAAAACAGTCTTGCTTGGAGTGTGGTATATTTGCTCCTCCAATGTATATTTTTCTTTCCCATGGACACAGCTTTTTTCCCCTCTCATTTTATATATCCCATGCATATCTAACCATATCCAGTATGAGACAACAAGGAACCTGTTTGTTTTTCCTCAGCATATTCCGAAATCCTTGAATAACCCAGGCAACTTGTGCCAGGCCAACACTCATTTGCTGAATTAAAAATTTTATTGACTAATCAAGACTAAGAGTAAACAGACCTTTGAGAAGATCAGATAAAGGACCCCAACTAATGCTTGCTCTGGCTTGCTGAGTTTTTTGTTTACTCCACAGTATGTTTCCGATCTGTTTTCTGTTATAATGGTTAGTTCTTCAAAATTCTTAGTGATGCAAATCATGGATGTGTGTGATTTTGGAGGGTCGGGAATCCTTATTAATTATCGTTGTACATTTGCATCACTCTTTGATCTGCCATTTTGGCTCTTGTTTTGGTACATGTTCTTGGTACTTCTCTTTCAGTAGCTTGTCTTGGTATTAGAATCATAGAATCATAGAATATCATAGAATATTGGAAGGGACCTCAGGAGGTCATCTAGTCCAACCCCCTGCTCAAAGCAGGACCAATCCCCAACTAAATCAGCCCAGCCAGGGCTTTGTCAAGCCTGACCTTAAAAACTTCTAAGGAAGGAGATTCCACCACCTCCCTAGGTAACGCATTCCAGTGCTTCACCATCCTCCTAGTGAAAAAGTTTTTCCTAATATCCAACCTAAACCTCCCCCACTGCAACTTGAGACCATGACTCCTTGTTCTGTCATCAGCTACCACTGAGAACAGTCTAGATCCATCCTCTTTGGAACCCTTTCAGGTAGTTGAAAGCAGCTATCAAATCCCCCCTCATTCTTCTCTTCTGCAGACTAAACAATCCCAGTTCCCTCAGCCTCTCCTCATAAGTCATGTGTTCCAGTCCCCTAATCATTTTTGTTGCCCTCCGCTGGATGCTTTCCAATTTTTCCACATCCTTCTTGTAGTGTGGGGCCCAAAACTGTATTGCTCTTTTTCTCATTTGATGTTTGTAATTCCTTTTCTTTTAGCCATGCAACATACATCGTACCTCTCACTAGTTCTTCGGTCACACCTCAAAGGGTGGCTATAGACAGAAAAGGACTCTGAAAAGTAGAAGCTGCTTCCTCCACTTAGCTGTTCTTAACATTGAATTTGCTGACTCTATGAGCAAACCAAGGTGGGAATGAATTTGGCTTGTGGTGTGGGTCCTGAATCCACAGTGTGGCTGGCTGATCCATACTGACCCACAGGATCTGTCTATTTATGGGAATTACAGTGAACTCCGGAGCTGAGGACAGGAAACTGTTGGGAAAGCAACATTGCAAAGGGCCTGTTTAATGGTAAAAAGGACTCAGTGACATGAACAGGAGCAGTGGTGAGCTAAGGGCACCTGGAAATATTTTCTGTTTCAAGGAAGTTATTACAATAAAACACATTTAAAAAGCAGGATCCTACTGGGCCAATTCTCCCCACTCTTTGGGGCTATGGACGTCACTGACTATGGCAGAACTAGTGCAAATGAGATGTGGAGAGCCTAGATGGGGCCAGCACTTCTCCCCTGTCCATTGTGTATTCATACTCCCCAGGAACTTCGTCCTCTCTGCCTGGGCTGTTTCAGAGGAGGAGATGGCCAACTGGATGGACTCCACAGCCAGGCCATCCCTTACAGCAGGGCACAACCCCAGACCTGCTCTAGCTCCCACAGTGCTGTGGGAGCTAGAGTAGGTCTGAGGATGTACGGTGAGAACACTAATTTCTTTGCTGACTGGCCTCCCACAAACCCTTTAGGATTACACACATGGGTCAGGCTTTAGCACAAAGGAAGTGGACTTCGATTTAGCCATCACACGCATCCTGTCATCTACCTGAAGCCCCGTTTCTAGGCTTTGATCGGACACTGCCTCTCCTCTGAGTATTTCCCTGGTCTTTAGCCAGACTAGCCAGTTTGGAGAAGAGGGGGACGTTTGTCAACAGGCAGCCATGTGGTATAAAGACTTGATAAATATGTGGAGTGCTAATGCAAAGCAGATTTATGCCTTGCCACAAGCAGAATTCCTCCAGACCCTGCCATCAAAAACATTATGTCACAGCTGCCGCAAAGCCTAACCAACAGGGGAGACGGTGGGGTCACGTAAGGGTAACGGCGTGGCTGAGCCAGCCCAGAAATGGTTGAAGCATGACGGAGTGTGTCACTAAGGACATCAGAAATGATTTGTGCCCATCTCCAGTATCTGATTGGTGTTTTCCAGTTTAATGTAAACCAGCAAAGAAACCACTTTCCAGGTCTCGTTAGCCCAATCTGCACAAGGAGGTTTCAAACAGTGGATAATACACCTAGCCTGCAGCAGCTCAGGAACTACAACTGAAACTGTTTTGGTGTTTAAGAATATCGTTGGGTTCTTTCCCTCCCTCCCCAGTTCAGACAAACAACTTATTTTGTCTTTCCAAAATAGCAAAAAAAACCAAAAAACTTCCCTTGAAAGAGGGACACAGACGAGACAAACACAAACGGAAGAGTTTAGATTGAAAACAGATTTTGGTGTCAGGTCAAAAGGGATATTTTTAAAGCCTTTTCTTCTTAATGGGTGTATTAAAAAAAGAAAGAAAAGAATTACCCACGAGGTCAAGTTTTACCCACCACTTAGCATTTTCCCGTTCCCAGCAGAAACAATCCAGGCATTTCGATCAAATACATCAAAGTGTAGTATGGAGAATTAATAGTGCTGATGTCAGGAGGGCTTGGCTCATTTGCTTCTGTTTTTATAACTTGTGGAATGATAACAGCAACAGTGGCTGAAAGCTAATTGTGGGTGCATTTGCATTCTACTTCAGCGGTGCCTGCACGTCCCTCTTCAGAATTTCATCGCCACATCCATTTAGTTCACTCCCCCTGTCTGCTGCTTTTCTGGGCCAATGAGTAAGATGAGCGCGCGGGGAGGTTCTTTTCAAGGAAATGTTCGCTACTGAAGCCATATCGACTGAGAACGTTGGCAGCTTCCCAGCCCCAAGATATAGTGATAGCAAAAACAATCCTAAGTTAGTTATCAAAGATAAAGATTTAAGAGACACTGAGTAAGGATAATGGAAACAGAAATGGTTACATATAAAACAAAAAGTGTAACATGCTTCTAAGAGTCTGCACGTAACTTTAACAGACTCAAATCCTAGTCTCAAGTCGTTTCGCACCTAAAACAATCAATCAACATGGCTGGGATCCACCTGTCATGAATGCAAAAAGTGCCATCCTTTTGCTTCCTCCGTGTTGGATACCAAAATGTCCTTTTGTTTCGCTTTGTATTTCCCCAAAGTTTTGGCCCCAGAGTCACGATGACCCCACCATGGTTCCTTCCCTGGTGTGCTAGCTCCAAGTTGTCTTCATGTGCCTATGTTAACTCCATATGCCAAACAAGTTTCCATTGTGTTGGCTTACAATGTTTGATCTCCATCTGAACCTAGGCAGGCAGGTGAATATCTGTCCCTTTGTCCAGCAAAACCTGTTTGTCAACCATGCCTGGGACACAGACTCTAAAATACAATTTCAGTACATACACACAATTCCTTAAATATCATCCCTATGTACATCTTGCAACATTTATGCGGATCAGCATGACATAAGCTTTTTATAGACACTTCACGCAACCTTTTGTTGGATAAATGCTGTGAAAGCAGTGTACTAGATGCAGTGAGTTTGCCAGGCCTGGTAGGAGTTGCTGTTACAGAACAGAGAACGCTTTCCCAATTGGCATTGTGGGGCTCGTAGGGTCACAATAACTTTCAATAACTGCAGGGAAGATCAGAGAGTGGGGAAATCAGCCCTGTGTAGAGGGGGCAGCACAAGAACTATGTATTGCTTAAGTCCCACTTAAGCCTTCAGTATAGAGATGAAATCTTTGTGTTGGTCTTCTATTTTTGAATCTTGGTGATGATGATGCCTTAACCACCTAGCCTCAGAGAAGTCATCAATGGAAAAGACCCAATAGGGCAAGTACTGCCCAGAACTATGGCCCTGTTGGACCACAAAAAGACTATAAAGCTGCCCTAAATGGGCACTTGAGGGTCTGGATTATTACTTGTAGTTCATCTAGTTTCAATGGAGGAATGTTCCTAACAGGATGCCTTTTAGTGCTTTGGCCAGTCTTACTTTAAATATCCCAGATGCTAGGTCTGGCCTCACTTCATTGAGGAGACAAATTCCATGGTCTGCTATAGTTCAGCCTGAAGAAGATATACTTCAGCTCTGCAAAATCATACATCTTGCAACAATGGGAGCAGATGAACAATCGCTTTCATGATCAGATCTCCAGAATTCTGATTCTACTTTACAGGCCGAAAGATGACAAAATCCACATTCAGAACATTATCGTTGTTATGGTAGCACGTAAGGATCCCATCATCCTCAAAGACAGTACAACAAATAACTCAAAGACAGTCCGGAGAGCTCACAGTTTAAAATTTAGACAAAATGGCAGCGACAGCGGAATAAACAGAAGAGCAGAAGAGGGGATTGGGGACAAAACTGTTGTTAGATTTGCTTAACACTTGGGAAACTGACAAAACAATCATAGTGGGCTGAATCCAAAACCTTACAGGCAAACATCCCTGAAGCTTGAGGTGTTAGAAATGTGGTTTTAGATTTTGCATCTGGAGCCTATCTTTACTATCTATCCTAAAAGTTTTCCTTCCTTAGCTTCAGGCTCTCAATACTTGTCCGAAGATCCCAGAATACAGAGGAATAGAGATACTTTGAAATAATAGTTGGCAACACGCAAGGAAACTTGGAGTTTCCGTTTTGAAGAAAATGTAATAGCATTGGAAGCTCTTAATCCTTTGGCAGGTTTGAACCATAAGTAGTGATGTGGGGCTGGTTGTCTTACTCCCTGGCTCGCAAATCACTTGAACTGAAACCTCCACTCTCTGAAATCTGGTGCTATCAAGTTTAAGACCTTGGTGGCCTTGTCAAGATGCAGTTTTTAACAAATGCTTAACAAAGGAAGGGCTGTGTAAGCCAGAGTCCTCCTTATTCCTCATCTGGCCCCCCTGACTCATCTCCGCTGCAAACAAATCATTGCAGCGTATGAAGATTTCCAGGAGGAAAAATATGACCTAGAAGGGATCCACGTTGCATGGTTTTGGTCAGTCCATTGTCCATGGACCAAGCTGGTGATGTCTCTTTCAGGTCTTAAAATGGCCATTATATGAAATTCCCACCGCGGGCTCAGTTTTATCTAGTTCATAGGTGTTTGGGGACTGAGTGTGAGCCAGGAGCCCCCCTCCCCTTTTGTGCACCCAATGGAGGGGCTGAACATAGTGAAAGTTCTTTCACTGCCATGAACACGATGCATGTTTGTCGGAGTAAAGACAGCAGGACCTGGGCTCTTAATTTTCCCCCCATTTATTCTAAATTCACTCTAGCGTCTCAATTGTGGGTATTTCCAAACCCTTTCACAGCTGGAGAGTACTGAATAGTGTCGTATTTTATTGTGAAATGGGTATGTTAACATACAGGTCAGTATTTCGGTTTCTTCAGTCTGCTGAAATGCTGTGTTGTGTATGACTATTACTTGCCAAGTATCTGTGCAAATGCAGCATGATGGCTGAGAATTTAAACTCACAGAGCTATATGTCCCTCAACAGTGACAACCTGACCCCCTTAAACATACAGCTTTTGAATTAAATATTTCCCAGTGCTTTAATCTATGCAATGCGGCCAACGAAACTTACCTAAGGCTACGTCTACACTTAGAACTGGGGGGCGTGATTCCCAGCTCATTGAGACATCCTGGTGCTAGTGCTCATCAAGCTGGTGCACTAAAAACAGTAGGGTAGCTGCAGCGAGGTGCAGCATGGGCCAGCCGTCCTGATTATGTACTCACGGAGGTCAGGCTGGTTGTACTCAGGGCGGCTAGCCACTGCCAGGGCTACCATGGTGACACTACTTTTTTCAGTGTGCTCAGTCCATGAGAGCTAGTGCCAATATGTCTGTGTGACTGGGAATCATGCCCCTCGCTCCAGCGCAGACATACCCCACATTTACCAGCCGTCGGAGTTTTGTGCCTTTACATTTTCAATCTTAACCATTTTTGCCTGTGTAATTCCCTTGATTTTTTTCAATCTGGACCAAATAAAATCCCAGCTCTCTTTAAAGACATGCCCAACCAAATAGATCATGTTTTCTTGTTATTGTATAATTGAAGATGGTTCCATAATTGTACTTATGGTTCAAAGATGTTAGGTAATAATGATAGGTTTACGTATATAACATACTTCTCTCTCTCTCTCTCTCTTTTTTTTTTTTTTTTGTCTTCGGGATTTGAAGATAGAAGGCCAGATTCTTACTTGGTGTAAATCAGCATCATTTTAATACAGTTATATCAATTTACACCAGCTATCCTGTTAACATCCTTCCTGGTTAGCTAAGAGAAAACTTTCCCTAGTATTTATGTTGACAGTATAAAGTCTGACCTCTACTGACAGTAGAGGTGAATTATTAAATGGTCCCTTTAAGGCCTATTGTACCATCTCAAATTTTTAAAAGCTGATTCCCCATTCAGAAAAATTAAATCAATCACATACCCATTTTCACCCTGCCTTGTTAGCAGGGCAGCCTGGAGGTAACTTGTGCTGTGCCCCCTTAGTGCCCACTGTGGGTTGCACATCACCCTCTGGGAAATGATGGATTAATTGTATGTAATGACAACCCGTTTGTATATTTCTATGCTTGTTGACAAGTGTGTAATAGGTATTAAGATTGAAACATAAAAGTTAACAATGATCTAGCTTTTTTAAAATGTCTGAAATAATAAGGGTATCTACACAGAAGAGGAAATGGTTGTTGTGGTGATTTTTGTTATGTTAGAGTTAGAAAGATGTAACCTCTCCTATGGGCAATTGGAGCAGAACACTGATCTCAGAAAGCTCCTCTTTGTAACAACGGCCATTCTCTTTGATTAAATAGTTCTGAAGCCCCTTCTGAATTTCAGGCTAAAAGTCAAACATAAATAGGGTTGGGAAGATTATATTTTTGTCTGTAAATGTTGATCTACATCGATTTCACTGTACACATCCAAACTGAGGAGAGAAATAGTCCCATCAATAATAACTGAAATGTACAGAGAGGCAAAATAAGAAAAATGCTGCTTGAGAACTTATTCGAGTTTGTATATTTTGACCTGCGATGTTGACAAGTTGTGTTTTAATGATCATAAAACTTTAGTATTTTTGAATTTCAGTGACTAACTAGTGTCAGTAAATAACTATTCTTTTCAGAGTAGCAGTTGTGTTAGTCTGTATCGTAAAAAGAACAGGAGGACTTGTGGCACCTTAGAGATTAACAAATTTATTTGAGCATAAGCTTTCGTGAGCTACAGCTCACTTCATCGGATGCATTCAGTGGAAAATACAGTGCGGAGATTTTATATACACAGAGAACATGAAACAATGGGTGTTACCATACTGACTGTAACAAGAGTGACCAGGAAAGGTGAGCTATTACCGGCAGGAGAGTGGGGTGCGGCGGGGGGGGGAACCTTTTGCAGTGATAATCAAGGTGGGCCATTTCCAGCAGTTGACAAGAACAGTAGGAGGGGAAATAAACAAGGGGAAATAGTTTTACTTTGTGTAATGGCCCATCCACTCCCAGTCTCTATTCAAGCCTAAGTTAATTGTATACAGTTTGCAAATTAATTCCAATTCAGGAGTCTCTCGTTGGAGTCTGTTTTTGAAGTTTTTTTGTTGAAGAATTGCCACTTTTAGGTCTGTAATTGAGTGACCAGAGAGATTGAAGTGTTCTCCAACTGGTTTTTGAATGTTACAATTCTTGACATCCGATCTGTGTCCATTTATTCTTTTGTGTAGACACTGTCCAGTTTGGCCAATGTACATGGCAGAGGGGCATTGCTGGCACATGATGGCATATATCACATTGGTAGATGTGCAGGTGAACGAGCCTCTGATAGTGTGGCTGATGTGATAGGTCCTATGATGGTGTCCCCTGAATAGATATGTGGACACAGTTGGCAACAGGCTTTGTTGCAAGGACAGGTTCCTGGGTTAGTGTTTTTGTTGTGTGGTGTGTGGCTGCTGATGAGTATTTGCTTCAGGTTGGGGGGCTGTCTGTAAGCAAGGACTGGCCTGTCTCCCAAGATCTGTGAGAGTGATGGGTCATCCTTCAGGATAGGTTGTTGATCCTTGATGATGCGTTGGAGAGGTTTTAGTTGGGGGCTGAAGGTGATTGCTAGTGGCGTTCTGTTATTTACTTCGTTGGGCCTGTCCTGTAGTAGGTAACTTCTGGGTACTCTTCTGGCTCTGTCAGTCTGTTTCTTCACTTCAGCAGGTGGGTATTGTAGTTGTAAGAATGCTTGATAGAGATCTTGCAGGTGTTTGTCTCTGTCTGAGGGGTTGGAGCAACTATTCTTTGACACCCCACATAATCTCCCACAACTGGGACAATTTAAATCAATAAAAATAGAAAAAATGCTTTAAAAACGTACTTTTACGCGTGTGAAAACTTAAACAGAAAAAATTCTGTAAAAGCTCTTAAAAATAAACATTGATATTATCAACTGAAACGATAAAAAAAATCAAATTCTGCCAAACCTAAATATAAATATTAAAGCAAAGTAGGAACAGGAGAGAAATTATTGCTTGGGCAGATACAAATTTACCACTTGTTTTTTTTACCAGAGGTCCTGGCTCACATCAGAATATATTTCAATAAGGAGTGATTCTTTCTGTACGTACTCAGAAGTTGGGGAATAATTCTTGGAGTGGAGTCAGCGCAACGATTGCTTTCATTATTTGCAGCTG
This sequence comes from Caretta caretta, assembly GCF_965140235.1. Classification (NCBI taxonomy): domain Eukaryota; kingdom Metazoa; phylum Chordata; order Testudines; family Cheloniidae; genus Caretta; species Caretta caretta. The sequence continues at coordinate 81,551,291 of NC_134214.1, forward strand.
TACAAAACAAATAAGTTTGAAAGAAATATAGAGGTGCCAAATGTAATCCCAGTGATGTGTGAGCGAACACAGTGTTTACTGCCGCAGCAAGGACATACATGAAGTTCGCGACTCACTGCTGTTGACTTTCCTGCCTCACATGTCACCTTTGATAAATGAGCTAATCTGCTGATAAGTACTCAAAATAATAAAGTAATTTAATTAAAGGGGTTTTAAAACATTCCTTCTTTGGCATCCAAAACTGTCTAAGTGACTATGTGCAACATACAGATGATCCCGCATAGAGCAATCTTGATTAGATTAATGGGAAGTGAACAAAGCATTTTTGGAAAACTAGAAACCCTAACGTGCAGCCCATGTTTAAGTATGTCTGCATCTACAAAGAGGTGTCAGGCTGACACACAAGAGAAGCGATGATAAATCAGTGCAAAAACACCCCCTCCAAAACTCATCCCTTATGAGAATTCTGAGCAAACACAGGGACATAGGATTGGCCACATGAGATCAGACTAGAGACGGAGCTATCCGGTCCGCTATCCTGCCTTTGTTAGTGGCTAATACCTGGTGCTTCCAGGGAAGGAGGAAAAAAACCTGGCAGAGATCCACTTTTGTCTCTACACAAGACTCTAGAAGAGACTTCCAGTTCTAGCATTTCCAGTAGGGTGAAGCTGAGGTGGCAACAAAATCATTGAGGAGATTTGTTAAATGCCTCCTGCTGTCCAAATGGCAGCTGGAGAGAGGTTGTGGCTGGGCAGATGGAGCGTGATCTGCTGTCTCACCCTTATTGATATTTCCTCCACACTATTGGTAAGACATATTAGGCTTGAATCAAACCCCATTGAAATTAAGGGAAAGTTTCCCATTGATGTCAATGAGCATTGATTGGGTCAAACCCATTGGTAGGGCAGTGAGATCATACATTGCTGCTGCCCATGCTATGCCCATGCTAGAGTTGAACAGTGGCCCTCGTTCTCCAGGCCTGTCAATAAGTAACTTCACCCGCACTAAAGTCCTGTCCTGAGAAGAGACACCTCTTTTCCTTACAGTCAGTCCCGTGGGATGAAGAACTGAAGGACATGTCTGCAGCTCACATTTAGTAATAGTGTCTGGGAAATAAGATGTGAAACACTTGCATATGTAACCCTAAAAGTGTCTTTTGGGAGGACTAGATAGGGGAAGGCTAATGCAGCCCCTTTCCTTTTTTGGTTTTTCTAAAGAGTCCCTCGTGCATCAAATCAGCATGGACTCCTTTCTCCCTCCCACTGGTTCTGCATATTTCTAAATCCTGGAGCTGTGCCAGGTCTTCTCTTTCCCAAAGGAATTGCCATCATTTTGACCATGAAATAACATTCCCTGCCTTTTTTCCATAGCTATGAGATTACTGCATTTCCCAAATACTTCAAACCACGCTTGAGTGAATATCACTTTGCAGCTGATTGCAGATGGTGCTACCCACTTTCCCAGCTCTCATGTTTATCTTATGCCTGAAGTTCTAAATTCTGGATCTGTCATAAAACTATGAAGAAAGGACATGCCTATGGCCCCTCCATAACTCAAACTGGACACAGAGTGGCAATGTCTCTGTCATTATTAAGCTCTCTATGCACCACGGTGTCAAGGAGGAGACAATGACTCTGATTAATGAGTTGATGCAGTTCAAGACCAAGCAGTCTTGACCTGCCACCGCTTTCTGTGGCCCCTTTCCATAAATCTGTAACTGATACAGTGGTTGGTAAGAATCAGGAAAGAGTATGGTGTCGGCCACTCGAGGAGTTTCCTCCAAGCAGGTGTGGTCAGAATGTGACGGCTGCATTTCTAAAGCAGAGAAACAAAGGGTGAAAGGCCCTGGTAATTAACACAGGGTTTCCAAACGTCAACAGGCAAGGCAATTGAGTGACCCCTCCAAAGGGCTGCTGTTGATTAGAGGAGGAAACCAGTGTGAGTGACCCTGTGGCAGTTTGTCAGGAAATGCTGATGTGTCTCTGGGTAAGACAGTGTTGCAGGAACTCAGCAAAGCCCATGAGAACGTTTCTTATCTTTTAACACTGACTCTGCTAAGCAGTTGTTTTTACTGCGATACAGGAGATCTCCCATCCACTGGGGATGGATGATGTTATTTTTGTTGATGCTGGAAACATTCACACCCAAGCTACTGCCTTTAGCCGAGCCGTACCAGGCGGTCTGTTTGTGCAGCACTGAAAACAAGAACAGGTGTGGACTACACGGCTCATGAATCACCTACACTCATATTAACTCCCCTGGCTTGGAAAGTCAGCAAAAATATGAAACCCATTGCTTTGCCCATTGACACATCTCTGGGATTAGAGTCTTTATTGGCAGCTTTTTAACGGTCGGTAAAGCAGATCTATAGATTGTTTTACTCTGCTTGGAATGACTGCGTTAACCTTTTCTCAGACCTGGACCTGTAACTTTGGGCAGGTTTTCCAGTGCTCTGCTCACACACACTCGTCTACACTCATAGAAATGTCCATGAATGTGTGGCTCTCTGTGTTCTGTCTTATACATTTCCCCTGAAAAAACCCCACAAAACCTAAAGGTTTAACAATTTTAAATGTTGACCAATTTTCCTGCCAAGTTGTGTAGCTTCAGTGCAGGGAAGAATGGTCTCATGGACAAGTAATTGGGCTCAGGAAACCTGGATCTGAGTCCTGGCTCTGCCAGAGTCTCCCAGCTTGACCTGGAACAGTTCAATCAATTAATCCCTCAATTGCTAATCGGCTGCCTGTATGTTGTATCCATTTTCCCCACCTCTTGTCTATGTAAATTGTAAGCTGTCCAGGGCAAGGGCTGTTTGTTTTGTGTACATACAGAATCTAGCTCAATGGGGCACAGATGTTGGCTGGGGTCTATGGGCATTCCTGTTATATAAATAATCATATCAACACAACTTCTTAGGGAAAGGTACATTGCTTCTATTTGTACAATGCCTTTCAACTCAAAAAAAGTTTCAAAGTGCTCTATAAACTGTGTAGCATCCAATTGATGCTCATTGAGCTGTAGGTACTCAGCACCTGTGAAAATTCACCACATAGATCAGGTGTGGCCATGATAGGCCTGTGTTTGCAAAATCTTCTTTCTAGTGAGTGTAGTGTGAACTCACTGGAAATGTGGCTTCATATTTTATGTGACAAAACAGAAACTACCCACTGCTGATGGTTTGCCTGCTTGTCACACCTTACACAATCTGCCAGGTACTTTATCTCTTTGTAGCTAGTCTCCAGCTGAACTTGGTGAGCAGCCCTCATCCCTGAAATCATAGCCCTGAAATCAACAGGATATTAGGTACCTGAAACATAAAATTCATCTGCCGGTCTGCTGTCTCTCTCCATACCTGAAACATTCAGCAGCAGCCTGTCATTTAATCTATGGTGTGTAGAAAGCTTTAATCATGGGCCTTTTCTAATGTGGCCACAATGACATTCCCTTCTACTGTCAAACCGAGTTCACAGGAGGCTTCTCCCAGAAAAAGGCACAGAAACCTACCTACTTGTCAGCACCCAGCTTCAGGACACTACATCAGTCCTGATTTTCCCAGGGAGCAAGAAAGAGGGCGGGTGGATCAATGGTCAGATGGTATTGAGAGCAGTGTTGGTGGTGCTGACGAGCCAGATGGCCGTGAGGGCGTACAGGTTGACACGGGTGACATCCGTTGCTCTGGTTCACAGGCCCATCTCCACGACCTTCATGGCATTTACAGAGAAAGGCTTATCAGCAATCTTCCTTAGGAGTTTTCTTTTACAGCCAAGCCCTATATTTGGAGGCCATTAAGTAGCTGCCTTGCCTCTGTATGCTTGGTACTGGGCTTCTGTTTAAAAATGTGACTGTTCCACATGCCTGAGAAACACATGCATTTGAAACTTCTCCTGCCTGCTCTGATGGTTTGGCAGGTTGCTATTGTCCGGCTCTCACTTCTTGAAGGAGTTTTGTTTTCCGGGCCTGTATTTTATTTTCACATCACCTTTGAGTGTTTTTCCCAGCATTGAAGAATCAGGTGATTGATGATAAGCATGGTTTAGGCAGCACGCAGAAGGGTGTGGATGTCAGCACCAGGCATGCAGGGCATTTATTATACTGGTGAAGATCTGAGGTAAGTCACCGTCTAAACCATACCTCCTCTAACTCCTATGACATTCCCACTATAATATTGTCTTTATCCTAAGCTTTGAATGCTATGCTGAGAAATCTTTGACAGAGTTGTTCAGCAGGGCAATGTGCACACAGACTAATACTGCTTCTGTTATTTGTATTACAGCAGCACCTAAAGAGCCCCATTGCACTGAGCACTCTGCAAACACATAGAAAAAGACAGCTTGAAAGCTAAACAGGCAGGCAAACTGAGTACGATTGTCCCCAGTATACAGATGCAGGATTGAAGCACAGAGAGATGAAGTGACTTGCCCAAGGTCACCTAGGAAGTCTATACCAGAGTCAAGAATTAAACCGAAATCTCCAGATTTGCCCTGTTCAGTGCACTCCCTGTGAAGCTCTGGCCCTGACCACTGTCAGAGATAGGAGACTGGGCTAGGTGGACCATTGGTCTGACCCAGTAGGGCCATTCTTATGTTCTCATCTCTTGAGTTACAGCCCAGGTCCTTAACCACAACATCCCTCCTCTCTTGCAGATGAGGCCAAAGCAGTAGCAACAGTGCCATTTAGTTGTGGAAGCTATGTGTTCTGAATGGAGAAGATGAGGCATCTCACCCTATTATATGTTAGTATCTGATTCTAGTATTGCCAATCCCAAACATTCAAAAATCATCCCCCCCAGAATCATGAGATTGGCATAAATAATAAGATTTTAAAAATTGGGATAAGCGGTCTTTATTTACCTTCTGGTATTTTTCAAGCTTTCCCCATTACCACAAGGGCTAGAGAAAGTTACCTTAAAAAAAAAAAAAGAAAGAAAAAAGCTGAGATTCCTTCATGATCACATGGCTTCAGGAGCTGGGGATTTAATAAAACATAGCAAATATTGTGAGACTCATGATAAAATCACGAGAGCTGGTCGCACAGCTGTTTCTTGCCCTCCTATGAATGGTGACCTTGAACCTAAATCCACAAACGATTATGGATGTTCGGTCTTCATGCACACAACTATTCACTGAATAGCAGCACTTCCTCCCTCAAGTGAGAGTAGGGTCTCCTTTGGTGTGATTATGATCATTAAAATACCCCTGTAAAAATAACACCTTATGACCCATCAGAGGAGCTTTCTCAGAATCAGATTTGCTGACTTTGCCATCAAAAGTACGGAATATTGCTTTTTACTCCAGTTAGCCTTGCCGAGGCAAAACAGCAATAGGAGACTGAGCTGCCGTCTGTTCTGTCTCTTGCATCGCCAGTAGAACTGCTGCCATTCTATGCCCCACCATGCGCGAGCTGCAGGATCTTTGTCTACCGGTGATGACACTCAAGCCACAACCCAGGGTGTTATTTTTACAGCCCCACTATTGTGTTTTCACAGTCACTTTTCAGAGTCCAGCCACATTTCTAGTCTACACTTCAACTTTGAGACAAACTTTCTAATTTGGATAAAAGGATCAAGTCACTTTAGGATAAAATGTCTTAGTGTTAAAAAATAAAAACCCAAACTCTTATCAATAATTAAATTAAAAGAAAATGTTAAGCATATATATTTTCCCCCTAAATCAACTTTAAAACTATCTGATTTTCAGTGATTTCTAGTGGGACCTTATATTTCCTGGGGCTTAATTCTACAAAGACATACATATGAGTGCAATTTTACACATGGATGGACTATTGAGGTCAAATATGTGCATAAAGCTATTTGTGTGCATGAGTCTTTGCAGATTCAGGGTCTTAGTCCTAAAACGCTTTATGTAGCTGTCAAGATAGCAGCCTCCTGTCTGATTATTAATTATTCTTTGTCATCTGATGCAGGTGTTAGACCATCTTTTATGTCATGGCTCACATTTCCTTTCTTCCTTGTGCTGAATTACATAAAAGGGAGATAAGAACATAAGAACAGGTATAATGGATCAGACCAAAGGTCCATCTAGCCGAGTATCCTGTCATCCGACAGTGGCCAATGCCAGGTGCCCCAGAGGGAATGAACAGAAAATCATCAAGTGATCCATCCCCTGTCACCCATTCCCAGCTTCTGGGAAACAGAGGCTAGGGACACCATCCCTGCCCATCCTGGTTAATAGCCATTGATGGACCTATCCTCCATGAACTTACCTAGCTATGTTTTTGAACACTGTCATAGTCTTGGCCTTCACAACATCCTCTGGCAAAGAGTTCTACAGGTTGACGGTGCATTGTGTGAAAAAGTACTTCCTTTTGTTTTAAACCTGCTACCTATTAATTTAATTTGGTGACTCTAGTTCTTGCGTTATGAAAAGGAGTAAATAACACTTCCTTATTTACTTTCTCCACACCAGTCATGATTTTATAAGCATCTATCATATCCCCCTTTAGTCATCTCTTTTCCAAGCTGAAAAGTCTCAGTCTTATTCATATCTCCTCACATGGAAGCCGTTCCATACCCCTAATCATTTTTTTTTGCCCTTTCCTATTTTGAACCTTTTCCAATTCCAATATTTTTTTTTGAGATGGGGTGACCAGATCTGCAGCCAGTATTCAAGATGTGGGCGTACCATGGATTTATATAGAGGCAATATGATATTTTCTGTCTTATTATCAATCCCTTTCTTAATGATTCCCAACATTCTGTTCGCTTTTTTGACTGCCGCCACATATTGAGAGGATGTTTTCAGAGAACTATCCACAATGACTCCAAGATCTTTCTTGAGTGGTAACAGCAAATTTAGACCCCATCATTTTATATGTATAGTTGGGATTATGTTTTTCAATGTGTATTACTTTGCATTTATCAACATGGAATTTCATCTGCCATTTTGTTGCCCAGTCACCCAGTTGGGAGAGATCCTTTTGTAGCTCTTTGCAGTCTGCTTGGAACTTAACTATCTTGAGTAGTTTTGTATCATCTGCAGATTTTGCCATCTCACTGTTTACCCCTTTTTCCAGATCATTTATGAATATTTTGAATAGGACTGATCCCAGTACAGACCCCTGGAGGACACCACTACTTACCTCTCTCCATTCTGAAAAACAACCATTTATTCCTACCCTTTGTTTCCTATCTTTTAACAAGTTACCAATCCATAAGACGACTTTCCCTCTTATCCCATGACAGCTTACTTTGCTTATGGGCCCTTGGTGAGGGACCTCATCAAAGGCTTTCTGGAAATCCACTGGATCTCCCTTGTCCACATGCTTGTTGATCCCCTCAAAGAATTCTAGTAGATTGGTGAGCCATGATTTCCCTTTACAAAAACCATGTTGACTTGTCCCCAACAAATTATGTTCATCTGTGTATCTGACAATTTTGTTCTTTACTATAGTTTTAACCAATAGTACAACAGCTTGGACTGGAAGTCAAACAGCAGCCTACACATCTATTATATCTCACCACCAGAATGGACACATGGATCTTTTCATCAGATTTCATACTGACATTATTTGTCCCTATACATGTACATATTCAATCTCTCCAAGCACTTGCGGTATTCCTTTCAAGACTGCTACCTAGGGAGTTGTGCAGTTACACTGCACAGATGATGCTTAAAATCATAAATTAAAAATTGACTTGACCTGTACAACAAATGATACCTTGGATTATTACAAGTGAAAGAATTTTGGACATAATTTTCTTCCCTTTACAGTTACTGGATTACCTTTTGCATTTGACTCAGCTTGGTTTCCAGGCACTTGCACAACGTGGTTGTGGTTCTGTTTTCAACATCGCAAAGAAATGTTTTAAAAAACTCCCTGGAAACAGTTCTTAGAAACAGCATGATGCAGTGGCGAGGGTACTGGCTGGGAGCCAGGAGAAAGCTGGGTTCTGTTCCTGGCTCTACTGTCGACCAGCTGTAAGATTTTAGGCACAGTCACATCCTCTATTTGTGCCTGTATCTCCCCTCCCCACCATGTGTCTGTTTTGCCAATCCCAAGTGATCAAAACCCATGAGATTTAAAAAATAATGATAAATGTTGAGTTCTTTTTATTTATCTTCCAGTGTTGGAGCCCTCAGGGTTCACATTTTCACTCTCTTTTCAACCATGAGATCAAGAAAGTGACTTTTTTAATGAGATGTTTACCACATCACCTGACTGCAGGGAGTGGGGCTTTAGGAAAAAATACCATATATCCTGAGACTTGTGATAAATCATGAGAGTTGGTGACGATGCCTTGGACTGTAAGCTGTTCGGGGCTGGGGCTGTCTGTTACTCTACGCCCGTACAACACCTAACATAATGGACCTGACCACACCCACATGCTACAGTAATACAAATAAATCATTATCATGCTAAGATGGTAAACCCTTTTTCTTTTAAGTGCTGAGCCTGGACTAAATTACCCAGGGTCCCAATCACCTCCCCTCAGATCTGCATGCAGAGGGTATGCTGTACACAGATGTGGCCCTCACTGTGCAGAAGGGGATGGGGGCCAGTCCGCAGTATTGGCTCCTCCCTCCCATCCCAGACCCCAGGGATCTGTGCAAGGGGTGGGAATAAGAGGGGACCAGACCAGCCACCCACTTCCCCAACCAAACCCTGCAGAGCAATGAATACAGGCTGTACTGACTTCACTGCAGTTCCCCTCTGTACTGTGTACCCACCAATAACTCAGGGAGGAGAAGATGGCAGGAGCAGTCACCGGTCTGATATGAGTTTCCTGTTGCTTTTATGTATTGTACTGCAAAGTGGAGACGCGTTTCCTGCCTCCTCTTCATTGTAGGTTTGCTCTGGTAATGAGGTAGTTGGCAAGAACACTTGTTATGAATGTCATGACCCTTGTACTACTAAGAGAAGGACAAGAATTATTTACTGGGGAAAAGGAGAAAGTTAACCTAGGCCTGGATTCTGCAATCTGAGCTGGGTGGGCAGGGGCCACTGACTTCAGCAGGACCCTGTCCAGGTCCAGGGACAATCTGCCCTATCAGATTGGGTTGTAGAATTGAGGCCTGTGGGAGTTACAATGGAGCCTTTTAAGGGAGATTCTGTAAGTGGCTGGTTGACATTTTGATTGAATGTGCACGGGATTAAAAAAAATCTTTTTGGTAAATGCTGAGAGATTTATTGATAGAGCCATAAAATCTAAATAGCTCACCTGAATACACTGAGCAGGGCAGCAATAGAATTCACCATGTTGCAGTATAAATAAATAAGCAGTGCACTGGACAAGCTTCCAAGGACTTTTAAAAGCTTCTTCATATGAAAGCAAACATTGACTTTAACTTTGACCTGACAGGACTTTTGAGGCTAGATTTCTCAACCCTGACATCAGTAGCCCTGCTCCTGTGAGTAAGTGCTCACCAGGGGAGAGTAAGAGCTGCATGTCTCACCCCTAAGGGTTCAGTTCTGCCACCTGTCCTCGAGCTGAGCAGTACCTTCTTGCCACAAGCTATCCTATTGATGGTATTGTTCAGTGTGAATACAGGTGCCAGAATCCAGCTCTAACTAAATACATATTAGGATGCAGTATTTGGGGAGGAAGGTTCAGGTATGTTTTGTTAAGTATGACTTAGCTTATTTGCCCTGCCACTCTCTGCTGGAAGTTACTTTCATAATTCCACTGGCTTCTCAACCCCCTGAGCCTCTCCAAATAAATAAATCAAATATTAAAATAGGGCGACTCCCATTCTTGTTTCCCACCAGGCCCTGTGGCAGCCCCCAGCCTCCAAGAAAAATGATCTCTTGGCCAACAGGGCAATGATCTGGAAAGTGGAAGAAAAGTCAGGCCCTGGTGGGACTGTAGGAGGGACGTAAATTTCATGAGGGGTCACCTTGCTAGTTTCAGCATCTAGTGATTCTAATTCAATGCGGCTTCAGTTTTCCCACTGGTCCACCCTCTTCATTTCACCTTTGATTTTTTTTTCTGTCCACTCTCTAATATGGCTTTGGCAAGTAGGAGAAGGCACACGCTGTGTTTATAATACCCATCCTGTTCCCTGGCTGCAGTCATGAAGTGTATGTGTGGTAAGGATTTTCCCCCTCTGCATGGGGGAGAAAAGCATTGAAATTACATTTTGTTTATTCTGTTCTTTGGCTTCCTGAAGCCAAAACAAACTCTGTGAAAGAGGTAGCTCAGCCACATAAACACTGTAATTGAAAAACACGTTTGTCTTTTGCAAAAACATTTTCAAGTATTATGAAAACCTCACAACTGCCTTGCTCACCAGTAACAACAGCAGCTCAGATCTAATCAGCGAGTGCCAGCCAAGAACGTGCTGATGGTATGGCACGACAGAGCCAGTGCAACAATGCTGCATTCACTCATTAAAGATGAAATTCAGTCTTGTGCACAAAGCCAGCATAATGCACCACTTAAGATCCACGTTAGCCCTGCAGGAACCAGAGGGACCAAGTGAAGAATTAAAAATTTTCTTAAAGTTAATGTTTAAAGTCAAATTTACAGAAGTTAAGAGGGAAGGTATTGTACATCTGGGGTCAGGCTTGGGTTATGAGGGATTACAAGTATCGGTTACAAGGTTCACAAGATACATACATAGTACATATCTAGCATAGACCCAGATTGGCGTGCGGGAGTTTTTAAAACATCAGTGGATAAGTGATCTCAGGTACACCACCCATAGAATGTATTAAGAGTCCAAGTCAGTATTGGTGTAGTGAATAAGGACATGGGTGGGGTGCGTCCATTGGTTTCTCAGGGAAGGAAGGAAGTGGGTTATTTCCTTGACCAGCGGTCTCGATTATTTGATCTGGTATTGACAGTGTCCCATGATGTGTTCCGGGTCTATGTCTCTTGACCACCTGATGGGGTCAGACACCATGAGCTATCGCATGAGCCGGGCGTAGCATTGACCGACTCCACACACTCTCAGCACCGGCACGTTGTGAGGGTCCCATGCTCCCAGGGCTCCCATGATCAGGGTGTGGATCTGGACCTCAGAGCCCTGGGCTCTCAGGGTGTCGACCAGTGGGGTGTATTTCAACACCTTACGAGCTCGGGCGTTGTGGAAAGCCAGTGACCTGTTTTCGAATGGCACCCTGACATCCACCATGAGGATCTTCTTTTCCATGTCGGTCACGACGATGTCCGGTCGCAGTCGGCTGGTTACATACCCAGTATTGCCAAGTAGCACCATGTAGCTAGCCCAAGTCACATTAGCGGCTATATCCTGAGAAAACCAGCTAGATACACACAGGACTCAAATAAAGCTCAGTTGGCTAATTAAATGACAAACTGAAAAATATTTCCAAATCTACTGGCCACTGACAGGTTGTTACAGGAACCAGTTGTTATTGAAAAGATAAATGTGTTGTCTTAGAGGAACTGAAGTAGCTGAAAAGTAGATTTGTAACAATAGGTGTCAAGTTACATAGGTGGGTGTGGTTATGCAAAGGACATGTTAGAAACCCAGCAGTTACTGTGCACCCATGACATCACCTGCTGTAACAATTTTCAAACAAAGAAGTGAAGAATAAGTGAAATTGAAACTACAGGGTAGAATGCAAAATCTGGAATTTGGCCAGGACCCTGGAGCTTATATAATATCAGTCGTCATACAACAAGTGCCATGGGATCTCTAATGACGACAAGTGGTCAAGACCTTGGTTTAATGTCTCATCTGAGAGGGAGCTTGCAGTTCAGGAAGAGAGTTGGTATCACCTGCTGAGGGTTTCTCGCAAAATGTTTTTGAGTGGCGCCGTCTTTAGAAAGCAACATTTTTAGAAGGCTGGAGCTCTCAGGTATTAGCTAGCCTCTGCTGAGTTTCTGACGGGAATTTGAATAGCTCACGAAAGAAGCCAGTCTGCTGTACATGGGAGTGAGTCACTTTTCGCGGAAGGAACGTGCAGTGCCGAGACCATTTCACATGAATTTTTTAAAAGAGAAATTTGGGAGTGGCAGGAGGGAAAGCACTTTTTCATCCATCTGAAAGCTCTGTTTCTCTTTGTTCAATATGTTAACATCGCTACACTGCTGAGTAAAATGCCTTTGTTATAAGTCAAGCGAAGGATTTCTGGCTTAACAAGTTCAATGTGAGGGAGAAGATGAAGATTTGAAGTGCATACAGGGAAAGAAAACATAAGACTTTAATGTCATAGCTCTGGAAAATGAGAAACAAATCGAAGCATATTTGTGGTTGTACTGATTACTCTTCCCTCAGTGTGAGCAAGACAACTGCTCTGGCCAGTTTCACTTTTGTTTCTTGTCAGTTTCACTTTCTGCAGCTGTGTTTGGCTTCATAGCAGAGGAGGCTGATGTTTACATTTATTGAACTCTACCATGAATACATACATTTCAATCTAGGCTAGGTCTCATAAAACCCTTTTAAAACAAAATCTAACCTTTGGACCTTGAAATCAGTTGACAGGACCACTTTAAGAGTTCAGTCGAATGGCAAATTCTGCCAAAGAGAGGAGCAGCAGTGCATAATGGACAGAGGGCACCATTGTGGGCATCAGCAAACATGGGTTTTTCTCTGTGCTCTGCCAGTGACTCACTGTGTGACCATGGCAAAGTCACTTCACCTTTCTGTGCCTCCATTTCCCCATCTGTAAAACCAGGATAACATGTTAACCAATCTGTATGAACTGCTTTGAGATCTACCTTTGGAAAATGCTAAGTATGATTTACTAATAATGTGGGGTGTGACAGGGTCGGGCCAGATGGCTACAGGAGAGTGATAGAAGGCAGATGTATTAGCCCCAGGTTAAGTAGGTCCCTTTTCCCTGGGTAAGGTAACAGGGAAGGTTTCAGAACAATCAGGAACCTTCTGGAAACAATTAAGACAGACAGGCTGATTAGAACACCTGCAGCTGATCAAGAAGCTGCTAGAATCAATTAAGGCAGGCTAATCAGGGCACCTGAGTTTAAAAAGGAGCTCACTTCAGTTTGTGGTGCGCGTGTGAGGAGCTGGGAGCAAGAGGCACTAGGAGCTGAGAGTGAGAACGCATACTGTTGGAGAACTGAGCAGTACAAGCATTATCAGACACCAGGAGGAAGGTCCTATGGTGAGGATAAAGGTGGTGTTGGGAGGAGGCCATGGGGAAGTAGCCCAGGGAGTTGTAGCTGTCGCATAGCTGTTCCAGGAGGCACTCTAGACAGCTGCATTCCACAGGGTCCTGGGCTGGAACCCGGAGTAGAGGGCGGGCCTAGGTTCCCCCCAAACCTCCCAGCTCCTGGTCAGACACAGGAGGAGTTGACCTGGACTGTGGGTTCACGAAAACAGCCAAACTGAGGGCTGCCATGAATCTCCGAGGCGAGCAAATCGGCCAACAAGCGCAAGACCCACCAAGGTAGAGGAGGAACTTCGTCACAGGGGGCAAAATAAAACATACTCTTAGCATCCTCACTGCCGGTTATTAGAGAGCCCTAGGGAATTTGAAGGTCAGGATAGCATGCAGTAAAAGCTGATGACTGCCCTATGGAGAGAGTTTTCCACACCAGCCATGTGACAGACTGACATTGGTGTTAGGACCACAAACACGGCTGTAAATTTGCCTTATGAAACAGTGCTATACTCTGCAACAATAATGTCCCCAAACAAAGCAAGTGTCACTGCCGTATTTGTGGCTATTACTCAGGAATACTGCAGGTTTTGTCATTGTTGTGTTGTTGTTTTTTAATATGCTGGATATTGCAGACTTATAAAGGGAAGGCAGTTGCTCCCCAGAAATTTTCCCCACGTATGTCGTTCATTAAAGGAAACCACACACTTAAAATGTATTGTCTCCTGCAACAACTTGAATTATTCACTGAGGGCCTCATGCACTCCACTTTTATGTCAGTGTAATGGAAATGAATAGACTTAGTCTAGCCTAAAATGGGAGTAACATGGAGTGGATCCACCTCTAGATGAAACAGAAGTGGGGAAAGAAATGTTATTTTCAGACATTAGAGAAGACATTATAAACATTGGAAAGGAAAAGGGCCAAATTCCATTCTCACTTAACCTCATGTAGCCCCTGGCTACAGTGGAGTTACATGAGTTTAGTGAAAGAAGAATTTGGCCCCAAAGATATGAACTACAGAAAGCCTCCTTCATATTCGATTGTGTCTGTTCTAATAAATGTATCCCCTGGAAAACATTCCTAACTGTGTATTTTCTCCCTTATTTTGGTTCAGGTCTTGCTCTGGAAGAAGTGCTACTGAAACCAGAGTTAAGCATTACAGAAGATCAAATTGTAATCAATGCAGGAGATTTCTTCGCTATAACATGCAGGTGAGGTTTGCCCCAGCAGTGTCCGATTTCCCTGATATGTATTGGCTGCCTGGGCACAAAACCACCCCAGGATCAAAAGGGTACTCCTCATCTGCAGCTGGGGAGCTTTTGCTATATTTTTCCCCGACATGCATTTTCATGTGGAGTAGGATCTTATTTAGTCTAATAGAATGGAGGGGAGAGAACTTCTTCAGATCAATAGGACCCTCTATGTTGCAAATGGGCACAGTCGAACTCCCACTGAAGTCCATGGAAAGACTTCCATGGTCTTGTGAGTGATGGATCATATCAGGAGACAAAAAAAAACAAAACTCATTTTCGGATACTGAGGATTTTCGGATAAGGATTTGCCTAGCTAAGGTTCAGTTCTGCTGTGTGCAAATTCTCTATTTCACTCCGTGTGTGTAAATAAGTGACAGACTTGTTGACCACAATCGGCAATCAGCCTTCTCTGTGTACACAAGCTGACCCCAAATGCTGTCTAGCCTATAAGATGACAATTAAATAAACAGCAACCAGCATATGTACATTTAAAGACCCCTCCTGTTTGAATAGATCATATCCTTTAAATCAAAGGTAGCCAGGCCTCATAAAACGCAGACTGTTGGTCATAAATTATGGAGACTTTTCACCCATTGACACAGTGTGCAAAACCTGCAGGGAAGGGGCCAAATTTGGGATCAAGACTTGCATTCATAGGAAGATAAGCCTTGGCAAATCTGGGTTGTAAAGTGTTCTCTTGCAGTTGACTGGCAGACGACCGGAGTAGTAAATACACACTGAGTTGGGGAATTTTCAGCTTTGTGAAAACATAAGGTTAGCTCCGCTGGATCAGACGATAGGCCCCAGAGGGGGTGGTATAAATCAGGGTAAGTAATTGTGAATGTGATTTACACAACAGGAGGACAGGCTTGTAGCAAAAATAACCACCCAGCAGAAGGGTGTGAGAAGATTTAAAAGCCTGGCATAAGCATGTGAGAAGGTTGACATTAAAGTAAGTCATACACAATTATTTATATTGCTGTAGCACCTAGGAGCCCAATCATAGACCATTGTGCTAAGTGCTGTACAAACACACAACAAAAAGACACCCCTGCTTACAAACAGTCATACACACACACGTTATTTTACACCTGACACATCCTGTTGGTTGTTTTGCCAGCCACCAACCCACACTCACTCCTTCAGCATGTGAATGACACCAGCTTAGACTCATTCTACCACTTCATTGATTTACTAACTTGTAGTTTACACTGATATTTATGTCACCTCTGATTTTGTCCCAGTCAGTCCATTTAAAATAGTGTTGCCCTTTCTTCCGGCAAATCCACTCACCCCCCCCCCCCCCATCAAATACTCACTAATTTGTTCAATTGTTATACAGTTGAAGGAGATTCTTTCCTGATACCTGCAGCTGGTACTGGCTTGTGAGGTCAAAAGAACCTTAAGATAGTATTTATAGCTTGGCAAGCTGTGGACACTGGTGATGACTGTAAAGTTTAAACTGTCCTTTAATATCCAGCTGCATTATTTCTTTTCACAGTGTTATGTGGATGTGAATTCTACAAGGTGCTCGGGTGCTAATTAAAGAGTTGGGTTCTCAGTTGTTTTTTAAATTGGTTGCTCTTTAAATTTATTTATCACCTCATCCATGTATTGTCAGATGAAAGAATAAATAACATGCTTTACACTTCTGTAGTGCCTCCACAAACTCAAACTACCTTAGAGCCACTAAGTCATAAGTCCTCATGGCACCCCTGGGTGTAGAAAAGTGTAATTCTCCCTATCCACGTGGGGAAAATCAAGGCACAGAGAAGTTAAGTTACTTGTCTAAGGTAAAGCAACCAGTCTCTGCCACAGCTAGGTACAAAAGCTGGAACTTCTGCCCATGATTCATGTGCCTTAAACATTGGAACACTTTCATCACGTCCTCAGCAGGTGTAAATTAGCCTAGTGCCATGTCTTGCACACACACAAAACCCTGTTTAAAGAACTGGTCTAAAACACGTCATCTGAACTTATTCCTATCATTAAAGGGAGCTGGGACGGTTTGGATTGCGGCAAAAGAGAGAAGCATGATTTGCACAATAGCTGTCAGAACTGAGAGTAGAGTGAAATTCCCTCTGTTCTATGTGGGTCCTTTCACTGCCCCCCATTATCAGCATTAAACCAAGATTAGAACACAAGTCTCCTGACTCCTAGGCCCATGCTCCAACCGTTAAACCAGGCTGCCTCTAAGCCTTGGAGGCATTACTCTACTCTTCCGCCATTGGACTGGAAAGGTGCCCCAGTGACCGTGTAATGTAGTGAGTGCAGATGAGGGGACAGACCACATGTTGCTCTGCAGTTCCCCTTGAGGCAGAGCAATGACAGGCATTGCTGGGAGGCCCTCCTTTGCTAAGGGTGGTCGTTTTGACATGAGCCTGGGAAGAAGGGGTGGGGATGGAGAATTCCTCCACAGAAAAAGAGCTCTTAGTTTGAACCACCCCTTAAAAGGCTGGACAATAAGTCTGCCTTGCCTCTTTCCTCTCTGCATTTAAATACAGGAAGCTGGTGTGATGGATGAGGCTGGGGTTTCAGCATCTCTGTGGTGCAGTGCAGCACATCCAGTGATGGGGGTGAGGCTGCCCTCAGAGAGGATAGCTTCACGTTTACCCAGCACTCTCCTTTACCCACATGCTGGGAATAGCCTCCAGGTTTCAGCCCAACTCCATCATCATCTTCAGGAAAGCAACAAAGGACAGAGTTGAGAACCAAGAGGATGTTTGTATTAAGGAGCAACAGGACCTTGCTGGCAGACACACACTCCCTTGTGGCACCCATTACGCCTATACGAGGCAACTGACCCAGACCCGCAGAGGAAGATTGTAGAGCAACTCACTAACACGAACTCACAACAGGATATAGTAACAATACTTGTGGAGCACATGTGCCTTTGCACTGAACGGATATGCCCTGCCTGGAGTTCTCCCTCTATTACTACTCACAGTAGTGAAAAGCCAGAGGTCATTACTCAGTCCCCCTGAAGTCAATGGCAGTCCACTGAGTAAGGATAGTGTGAACACAGTGTCCTTTTAAAATTAAAGGCCAGACTGTGTCTTGCCTGGTGCAGTCATCCAGGAGAGGGGAAAGGCACAAAGAGCTCCCCATCCTGTCCTTGCACCAATGGAGAAAGAGAAATGCTTCAAACTAGCACTAAACACTGACCCTAGCTTGTCCACAGGAGTCTGGAGAAGGTTTGGTCCATGACTCCTCCCTCTCCATGCTGATCAAACAGAACTGCTCTCATGAATCCTGTAGCAGGGGCCACTCTGGCCTTTGCTCCTCCACAGCTCCTGGAATGCCTCCTTGAGACACAATGCCTCCAGGATCTATCCCTGCAACTGTGCGCTTCTACACATCCTATGCGACAGGACTGTATTACGGACCTGATCCAAAGCTAATTGAAGTCAATGGAAACACTCATTGAATCCGGCCCTAATAGCCCTAGATATTTAAGTGCAGAATGTGGGATGTATCGGACATCAGAGACAGGACACTACATTAGATGGAAGAGATAGTATATCTGCCAGGCTGTGGTAACTCCTGTGTTCTGAGATCAGTGAAGGGCCAAATAGAAATATGTATCTTACGCAAGCATATATTACAAGATCTGAAATCCAACTACTTCCAGACACTCCACAAAAATCAAGATGCAGTCACTGCTAATTAAAGAAAACGTGGGGTGTAGAGTTACATGAATGGTCTTCTCTCCCTTCCTTAACCCCAGTGTTAGGAAAAAAAGAGATTTTAACTTAACTGGTAAAATGTGCAGAGAGCCTAACTCAGGAGAAGTTTACAGATGTATCTGATGCCTTCTAAAGTTTTCAGAGCAATAAATGTAGCCACTTCAAATGAGCTCATGTTCACATTGTTTCTTCAAAATGAAAAGTACATTGTCCCTCCAGCCTGCAGGAAATGGTCTTGCATTTGCTATTGCTTCTCTCAGGAAATGTCCAGTGCCACAGGGAGGGGGGCAGGGTAACTGCATCGTAAGCCTTAGCTCCCTCAAGGTGCTGGAAAAGCTAACAGCTCATAAAATACATCACAAACAGTGTTATCATTCCTCACCACATGGCACATTTATGAAAACTGGAATCACAGACATTGGCCACAGAGAACCTGGCCTAAGAAATGTAGATTATTCCACCCATTATGCCGGAGGCCATGACAGAATCTGTATTTTGTGTTGTGTTGACAGGGGAGCAGCCTCCTTGACCTGGCTATGGGGAAATGAACCACACAAAGACGTGCCACACAGGTGGCACATATCCGAGCACCAGTGTTCAGACAACGTACAGCAGATCTGCAGCAGGCTCACAATCAACAAAGCCATAGCCAGCGACACCGGTTACTTCACCTGTGTTTATAATCACCTCCTTTCTAACAAAGACCTCATGGCCAAGACGTATGTGTTCGTTACAGGTAAGAGTTTTATCCTTCTAGATCTTCTCTCCACGTTCCCACATTAGCGGTGTCAGTAATATTCCATTGTTGGACACACCCCTGCTAATTATGGGCAGGTAAACCAATTCAGATGCATTAACAGCTCTCCTGACCCTTCCACCCACCATCAGAGCAAATAGAAACAGAATATTCTAAAGAGGTTTTATTGACTTTTTGTTTTTACTTTCATTCCTCCTGGTTTCACAGGATCAGAAGTTAGAGATGGAAGAGACCTATCTAGTCCAATCCCTAGACTGGATTAGTGCATTGTCCAGTCTAGTTTTGTGTGTCCCAGCTGATGTACTAATTTCTTTTCACCCCTCATTTCACTGCTCCCTTTGAGAGACTATTTCACACCCTGTGCAGCTCACAGGCAGGAAGTTTTTCCTAACACTCAACCAAAAGGTTTCCTTTCTTAATTTCATCCTGCTGCTCCCACTGAAACCCCCTTATGCCACCTGAAATAATTCCTCTCCCTCCTAGGTATTTACCCCCCAAGAGATATTTGTAGACAACTTTGCCCTCCACCCTAATTAGGCGTCACTTGGGTAGGTCTACACTGCAGCTAGGAGTGAGCCTCCATGCCCCAATAGACAGACACACCTGACTCCGAGTTTGGGTGGCTAGCCTCAGTCTCCACCGGTACAGCAGCATCTACATTGCTATTTTGAGCATGCTAGCTCAAGCCCCACTAGTACAAGTCTATCTACCCATGCTAGGAATCTGACTCCTACCTCCAGTGTAGACATATGCTAAGCAAGATTATACCAGTGTAGCTATGAAAATCTCTCAGTATGGGATTTAAGAAGTAGAAGGCCAAAACCAACCAACCAAAAGTGTCCCATTTAAGAGGGCCTCCAAAACAAACCCAGACAACAGGGTTCCTAGTTCTGTTATTATTCTAGGAGGTAGGTAGGCTGGCTCCCTTTCCCCTTAGGCATCCAGGAAGGGTCATAAGGTCTCACAGAAACCTATTCACAATCTAAAAATCAAAAGTCTCTAGGGCCGAGGTCAGGTGAGTGTGCTAGGGCCTGCAACCCGTAGCAAAGCCTCTAATACCCTCCCCTTCCCTCTTTCCTTCAGCTTCTTTCTCCTGTTTATCTAGCACAGCCCCAAGGCTGCAGCAGGGTATTCCTTGATTGCAGCCAGGATGTCTTGGCTGTAAACTCCAGTGCGTTTCTTACAGAGGTTATGCCTCCCACCCCAATTCTCAAAAGTCATTCCTTTCAGCCCACTGCTCAACTTTGCTCTTCTCTGAGCTCGCTCCAGTTGGTCAGTATCTTTGTGGATTCAGCTGCAACCGCATGTGGACTGTGCAACAGAAAACAATGTTCTTCTCTATGGTGAAGTGAATAATTCAAAATGAATACCGTGTTCATTTAATTTAGCCTTTTTCTGCTTGTGGAATATCCACAAGAAAATCATGAGTTCCTCAAACGTATTCCATTCTTCACTTTTTAGTCTACAGATCTTAGATATTCCAAATTCAAATAGAGTTGCTAAGCTGTGATTAGTCAGATAAGTTATATGGTATTGTTTTTGTACCTTACATCAGTGAGAACTGATGCAGATACTTGCACAGACTAATTTATCATTTAGTCCCCACAAAGATTCATGCAGAAGACTGATTATATCTCGCATTGTTTCTAACTCTCATGAAACCCAGAAGTCCCAAAATGCATGATTCCCAGTCCAAAAGAGGTTACAATATGCAGAGACATCAAAACCCAATTGCTCAACCATTTGGTATATAACTGCTTGATTCATTTGGATAATTCTTTCCCCTCTTCTCTGTACTAAAATAGATATCTTCCATCTTTATTCTTCCTTCCCAGTAAGTCCCTCCTTCTCTTGGAATTTAGCTTCTAGTGTTACTTGTTAGTTCCTGTATCCATTTTCTTTTTCCCTTTGTATTTCCCTTCCCGCTCAGTCAGGAATTCTATTTCCTTGCTAGCCTATGCCCTGAACTTTATCTGCACTGATTCATGTGCTGACCTGTTTCCTTTTCTGATTACACGTTACTCAGATGCCTGCGCCTGTATTGACCCAACCCAATAGCTGAACTGCAGGAAGCACTTTATTGGAAACTCGATGCCCTGTCCTGACTCAGTACCCTCACTGGCTTACAGGGACCACATTTAATGTGAACTGCTTTGACAGAAGCACAAGCAGAAAATCTTGTGGGACCTCCTGGGACTGCCTGAGCTCTTTCCTTAAGAAAAGATTTAAGGCTATAAAGCCCTGCCTACAATGGAAGCAATCAGCACACAGCTAATTTATAAACACTACAGGTTGGCCTCTCGCTCTGCTGAAACTGGCTGTTCTGGCACCCCTATAAAAATCAATGCTAGTTGACCATTATATCCAAATCACTGAAAAACATCTTCTTGCTGTCAGATTTAGTTCACCTGGGTCATGGTTCCTCTCCATTCTCATCTGAAATCCACCCGTGCTATGAAAAGGAAGTGAAGTAAAGTATAGAGCGAATGGGACAATTCATGCCCTATGTTACATAGATGCACTAGTGAGGCAAGGAAAGGGTGTTGAGAGAGTCTCTTCTCCAGGCCCTACGGTATCAGTGCGGAGTGGGATTCCCATCTAGTGCAGAAGAGAACTCTTGAAAAGTAGCTCAGCTAACAACCACTGGTTCCCTCTAGGGCATGGCCTGACAGGCTGAGGGTGGGATCAAGCCCCCAACAAACTAGCTGTTTTACATACCTCTGCATATGTGCCACCTGAAGACGCACACTTCGTTTCTTCCTGAAGTATCTATCTGTCTTGCCCTGCCCTGGCAGGATAGCTGTTGGGCCAAGAAAGTGGATGGTCAGTGAGGCCCTCTATGTTGTATTGTTCAGACACCCATCACATGGATCATCATCATCCTCCTCTTTAGTAGAACGTACATTTCTTAGGCAATCGTCCCTGTGGTATCTGGGCACCATTATGTACATTTAGAAGAACATCACTTACCTCAAAATAAAGGAATGAAGCTTCCTATTACTGCCACACAGATGGGGCATACTGAGTTCACAAGGATCAGCTCTGGGTAGCGTGCAGCATGGATGTTTGTGAGACTGAGCCAGGTAGGGTGAGAACTGTCAGACAAACCCCAGATGCTGGAGGTTCTGCTGAGATTACAAAGCTATTACCACCAAAGAGGAAGGGGAATGGGATTTTTCCCCTCATTCCTGGCTTGCTGCTTGATACCAAAATGAGAACATGATTGTCTCGGAAGTCCTGCTTATTGGCTATTATTTCCTGTGCTTGCGTCTGTTTTTACAGCCTCCCTGGTGGAGTTTCACATCGCTGTGAGAATCTGGCATTTAGCAGCCCTCCCCCCTCCCATTGCAACTGAGCCTTGACCTTTGCACATCAGTCAGATTGTACAGGACCCAGTGGTGGTGGGATCAAGCTTAGTGCCTGGTCTCTCAAAGTGGCATCGACTGTCAGCTGGATGGGGTGGCTTGGAAACTTGATTCTGGACGATTGCTTGACGCCTTTTGTGCTTCGAGCTGCAGCTGCAAATTAACAGGCGTTTTCTTTTGTTATTTGTCCTGTCACATGCCACAACTTCTGCTGGAACTAAAAGTTAGCGAAGGGTTAGAATGTAAATATTCTGGGCTTTGTGACATCCCTATGACAGTAATAATATTGGGTCTTGCATCCTGACAGGGTCTCTAAGCACTTTGCCTCTAGGTTGTGTAACATTTGTAAAGGGGCAGCCTCTGGCATGGAATATAGCAACTGTTTCAACATGATTCAGCAGCACTGCAGATGCAGACAAGCATTGAGATGCAGAGAGGTCATGGAAGGTACCCAAGGTCACACTATCAGAGCCTAGAATAGAATCCAGGAGCCCCATCCTTATTCCACTAAGTCAGGCTGCCCCCAATGAGAAATTTATATGTTTATCCCAAACTTAAGGACACCCTTTGAAATCAGCCTGAATATAGTCTGTTGCCCATCTGTTTGGGAACGTTCATTCAAACTCTAAATTGCCGTTTGAGTCTTGTCCACACACACACAAAATCACACTGCTTTTAACTAGGCGAATACAGTGGTTAAAGCAGTACAACCCACCTAGTGTGGATTCAGTAAAAAGATCCTTATACTAGTATAGCTTATTCAAATAAATGCTATTCTAGGATAACTGTGTGCACAGTACTGATTTAATTATTTGGGGGGGGAAATCACACCCCCTACCTGAAATAGTTAAATCAGGACAAAAGCTGTGCTTAGATCAGAGCTTAGACACAACAGGGATGGGTGCCATGTAGGGAACTAAGTAGAACAGTCTAGTCTAGGATAGCATCTCTTCGTGGCTCTTTGTGACCATTCAGGGGCATGGTTCCTCGTTCCCAGCCAATGGGAGCTGCGGGGGGTGGTGCCTGGAGGCGCGGCCAGGGCAACACACAGACCCCTGTGTCCCCTCTCTCCCCAGGTCCTGGCCGCTTCCCGGAGCGGTGCAGGGGCAGGGCAGGCAGGGAGCCTGCCCTGCCCCCGGTGCACACCGGGCCAGAGCCCGCCCCCCAAATCCCTCCTGCAGCACCCCACACCCCTCCTGAAGCCCAACCCCCTGCCCTGAGTCCCCCGCTGCACCCCAACCCCCTGCCCTGAGCCCCCTGCTGCACCCCAACCCCCTGCCGCACCCTGCGCTCTCTGGGGGGGGGGGTGCAGGGATCAGTGTTGCAGCCCTCAGGCTAGTGTACTAGTCCTCATGTGGCCCTCATGGTCATTTGAGTTTGAGACCCCTGTTTTAGACCATGACAGCTCTATATGTGACTACACCAGTCTTCTTGTGGGAACTAGGGCAACTGTGCTGAACAACAGCTTTCATTATTCATTATTTTCCTATTAAAAAGAGTTTCAGGCATCCAATCAGGGACCAAAATCAATATCATGTGTCTAGGAAACCAGTGACTCATTGTGAACAGCAACTCACTGCCGCAAACCCATTTGCAAACAACCCACTGACAGAAAATTGTTCATTCCAACTACTCAGTAAATTCATATGAATAATTAAGACACTCACAGGGAAAGGGAACTTGGGAGCAGGACAGAGAGGAAAAGCACAGCTAATATAATTCACAGAACGTCATTTGATCAGCTGCACTGATAACCCATGAGCCACAATGAGCCCAGCAAGGCTTCCAGGTATCAGCACAAGCTTTGTAGGGCTGGCAGGTAGAACAATCAGCCTTTGATTTTTTTAAGCTGATCAAAAAGGATGGGGAAGCGATGGAGAGAATCTGTATGTGGCCTTGTCATGCCATTTTTACCATCTCCTTTTTCTGTCTGCACTCCCACTTTAGCACATGTGCCTCTAGTTCTCTTCCAGATCATTTCACGAGGCACCAGCTGAGTTCTAAGTGGCTTCCTTCTCTCAAACTCAGTCAGGTATTTTAGAAAGCCCAGCATCCCAGCTATCCAGCTTGCCTCGAGGCTCCAACCTCACCGGACCCTTCACACCACCATCACCCTGGCTTCACACGGAACAGCTCAGTCCTTTTTGCAAAAAACCTCCTAGAGAACATCTAAAGTTTCCCTTTTCCTCTCCTTCCCCCTGAGCCAGCTAGAAGGGAAACACCCAGCCAGGACTGCCGACTGCCAAAGCACACATCTCGCTGCTGCTGAGCTGGAACAGCAAAAAATGCCCAGTCAGTCACAAGAGCAATTCCCCACTGAGGCAAACCGTGGGAGGAGGGGGTGGGTATAAACACTGGACCAAGCAACAGATCAAATCCACCCTTGTCTCTTCTTTATATGCCAAATGTAACATGCTTTCAGTTCTGGTACAGGAAACCCCCTCCCTCAATTCTTCCTCACTGAAAGATGGCTGGAGAGGATGGGAGAGCATGAAAGCACCGCTCACATTAGCTCATCTTTGGTTCTGACATTCTTTGAAGCTGATTTCTGCCTCCCTAATTCTCTTGACAGCTTGCAGCGATAATCTGAATGTGAGATGCAGACACACAGGGTGAGGGTGACAGGACTGACTTTGGCTTGCTTTGCAATGGAGACTACCAATGAGAACAGCGGCTGGAGGCCGGCGGGTTGGGTTTCTTTGGTTTTGTTGTTTTTGTGGAGACAGCTGCACTTTTCTGCCAGACACTCAGCCAGCCGAGGTAGGCTAGTGCTCCCTGTTCACTCAGCCCTGAGCCAAGCGGATAAGTAGCTGGTTCTCACACAGTGACGGAAGGGTTTGGCAGGCATGTTCTAGTGAGAATTAGACTTGCGCAGAATGGGAATGTAGCTTAGATTTTGCTGCAGGCCGCCAATATGATCTTTCTGGGCATGGGAGCATTACTGTCCTGATCCAGGAAGGAGGAGAGTACCTTCATTTCTGAACAGTCTCTCAGATCCTAAGAGGCACTCTCAGGTTGAGTTAGTGTGTAAGCTAGGACAAGACAGTACAGCATGAGTTACTGCCACTAAGTCAGTGACTGCAGTTGACTGAACTGCAGGAGGACGTGATCCTGTCCTCCTCAGTGATAACAAATATCTAATGAAGTGAGCTGTAGCTCACGAAAGCTCATGCTCAAATAAATTGGTTAGTCTCTAAGGTGCCACAAGTACTCCTTTTCTTTTTGCGAATACAGACTAACACGGCTGTTACTCTGAAATATCTAAGTGACACCCAAAACCAGACACATCTAACTGTGCCATAATTAGCAATTACTCAGACTGCTGTCAACTTGGGAGACAAATTCTGGCTGATGATGTTCCAGGCCAAGTGGTACTGTAAAAACACCCTTCTATATTAGAGGGAGCTTTCACACGTTTCATAAGAACTACAAATTTAAGGGTCAGTCTACACTACAAAATATGTCGACCTGAGTTACGTCGACGTACAGTCACCACGGTAATTAAATCACTTTTGCATGTCCACACTACACTCCTTGTGTTTACTGTGTCCGTCCTTGCACCAATTTAACTGTCAGTGTGAGGCATTGTGGGACAGCTTCTGAAAGGCAGCAACAATCGATGTAAGCAACACAGTGTCGACATGGCCACTATGTCAACCTAACTACATTGACCTACCTCAGAGGTGGTGTTATCCCCTTGCCTTAAAAATGATACAGATATCACAAAACAAACTGTTCT
The DNA here is from genome assembly GCF_965140235.1 of Caretta caretta. Classification (NCBI taxonomy): domain Eukaryota; kingdom Metazoa; phylum Chordata; order Testudines; family Cheloniidae; genus Caretta; species Caretta caretta. Next base: position 81,577,138 of record NC_134214.1, read on the forward strand.
CATGGTGCACGCAACCAGACCAGAAACAAAATACTGAAAATCTTACAAGAAACCCTTTGTGTGCCCCTCTGAGGAAGTTCTGAAACCACAGGGCCTTCAGTTCTTGACTCCTGAGAACTGTGTGAGATACTGCTTCGCAAGGGATCTGATTCTGCCAGACGCTGAGCTCTTGCTGTGTGATGCTGCCTGCTTTCAAGTCCCACTGGGTTCAGCAGCTTGCCAGGAATGGACTCTGAGCCTTTTGGGGAAAAAGGGTTTCAAATTCTGGTTTAGGTATCCAGTGAAAATAAGTTTACTATAGCCTAGTCCACAGAAGACATTAACCCAGGCTGCAGATGCCACCCAACTAGAGACACGGTGAGTGAGGAGGTAATATTTTGTATTGGAAGGGACAGGATTTCGAGTTTCACAGAGCTCTTCCTCAGGTCTGGGGAAGGTAACCAGAGTGCCCAAGCTAAACAGAAGGGGGACAGATTGTTAAACATAAGGAGTTGACACATGTTGTTGGAAGCCACTTAAACTGAAGTGGGCAATTAACTCCTCTGCAGTCATAGGATAAAAGAGGGTAGGAGGCTGCAGAGTGTGTTACATGTTGTTGCAATGAGCCATAAAACGCAGAGAGAACCTACTTCAATCTGGAAAAAAAATCCCACTGACCACATACCCCTAGCTCTCACCTACCATCCCACACTGGCATCCACATGTGACATCAAACAATTACAACCCACACTTGATGGGGACCACCTCCTGAAAGAAATCTTTCCTGAACTCCCTCTTCTGGTCTTCAATGCCCAGCCTCACCAAGCTCATCATCAGAAGCAAGCTCCCCACAGACCAGGACACACCAACTCAAAGTGTCACCAGACCCTGCCAGAACAGATGCAAAACTTGCAGACATGTCTCCACTGCTATGATGATCAACACCCCCTGCAACATACCTTCAAGATCCATGGGTCCTACACATGCATATTATAACATATGGTGCACCTCAACAGTGAGTCAAATGCCCCGACATCAACTATGTGGATGAAACCAGACAATCACCACACTCTCAAATTTCACACAGAAATAAGATAAAAACACCCTCTCACCCACGAGTGAGCACTTTCCCCAAAGCGATCACTCCATATCTCATCTCTCAGTCCTTGAAGGAAGCCAGCACAACACCTTCAGAAGACAGGCCTGGGAACTTAAACTGATAACTCTGCTGGACACTAAAAGCCATGGACTTAATAGAGACACTAGTTTTATTGATCATTACAACAATTTGTAACACATCCTGCTGCGTACTACCCACTTCATTTTAAGTCCTCTCCTACAACATGTGAGTCTCTTATGCTTAACAGTCTGTCCCATCTTGTATTTACCTTGAGCTCCTGGGTTACCTTCCCCAGACCTGAGGAAGAGCTCCATGAAGCTCAAAATCTTGTCCCTTCAACCAACAGAAGTTGGTCCCACAACAGATATTCCCTCACCCACCTTGTCCCTCATATCCTGGGACCAAAACAGCTACAACAACACTGAACCAGACAATAGAACAGATGTAATCAATGGCCAGAAGAGCGCCACATCTGGGCTGGGCCTTGCTGTGTTCGCACTGTGCGTGCTGTCAGAGTAAAGGCTTGAACTGGGATGGGAACATTTTGGTCCCTGGCTTGGCAGTTGCTATTCTACAGCTGAGTCAAAAGGGACCCTCCCTAAGATCATCTCAAATAATTAATCTTTTACTGGACATAATAAAAGTTTAAACATTAGGGGCTTTTCTGTCTTAAGTTAAACAAGGGTCTAGTAGGCACTTGATCTTTGAATTTCTTTTGTCTGCAACATACTTGACGCCTATGCCTGGCTCTGTGACTGCAGCTAGACACCAGGCCCTCTTCCCCTGAGCTATCCTGCCTGTTACACAAATAGAAGAGCTGGGGAAGCAGTATGTTCCTGCTTGGAGCTTGAGCTGCGTTGGGTAAACAGTAACACCCTGCCCTGACGGCAGCTTCCTGCAAACTTCCACTGACCTGTAGAGCTAGACAGCCAGTCTGCGGGACCCAAGAGAAGGGGCCTTTCCCTCGCCTTGGGGCTACAGCAACAGCTGATAAGTCACTAACATTCTTCAGCTCTTGTCTTTCTGCATGTGTAACGAGTTTTACAGCCCACAGTAAATTCTTTTTGTTTTAAGATCTTTGTCACGGGGCGACGACTCACCGATGCGGCGCCTCCTGTCAGTCATTCTGGGAATTAGCTCTTCTAGCCAGGAGCGCCCTCTGCAGGCCGGTGTCTCGCCTGCCACTGGCCCACGTGTCCCTCCCAGACCCCAGTGCCCTCCTTGTCAGGGTTCTGCCCCAGCAGTAACCCACAATCCGAGTCTCCCCACCCAGGGGATTCCCCCAACCCTCTACCCGCACCTTGCCTCATTGGCCACTGCCAGTCTCCATCTAGCTCCCGCTCCCTCGGGCAGACTGCAGTCTATGAACCACTCATCATCAGCAAGGGGGGGTTGGACCAGCTGCCTTTGCCTATCTCTAGGCTGCCCCTCTGCAGCCCGAGGACCCTTCATAGGCCTTTCACTAGGCCTGCAGCCTGGGGGTTTGCTCAACTGGAGCTGCTCAGCTCCCTCTGCCCTTCCCCAGCCCTGCTCCACTCTAGGTACCCTTCTTCGCTTCCCAGGCAGCCAGGTCCTTCTCTCTCTAGGAAGTTAGAAAGAGAGTCTGTGTTCACTTCTGGCCCACAGCCCTCTTATAAAGGCCTGCTGGATCCTGATTAAGCTGGCCACAGCTGTGGCTGCTTTCCCAATCAGCCTGCTTTTCCCATTCACAGCCCTCTCCAGGGCTGCTTTAACCCCTGCAGGGCAAGAGCGGGGTAGTCACCCTGCTACAATCCTATAGGATGGAACGGTGTTTCTGTAAGATAGAATCCAGGGAGCAAATCACCTTCCTAACTCAGGAGAAATTGCCATGCCTGACTGCAGGGGAAAATGTCACCCCTTTGACATAAAAGACGGCACATTTATTCTCCAATATTTTTTCTGTATCAGTTCAGTCTTGGAAGGTGCTGAGTTCATTCCACTCCCATCGATTTCTGTACATGCAGCTGCTCACAAGATGTGGGTGGGTGAGGAAGTGTGTGCATCTCTGTTATTGTTCTGTGAAGATACCCACAGTACACATGCCACAGATCCTCAAACGGTGTCAGTGGGGCTACACTGATTTATACCAGCTGGCTCATAGGCTTGGACTATAGATCCTCTCTGAGGACAGAGTGAAGGCAAGTAGCCACTCATCCTTTACTTAAGGAAGGGCATGTCTACATTCAACTTGTTTGTTTTCTACTTGGAGTTCATTGATTGCCAGTTAACTGAGGCCTTGTCTACACTGTGCCACTTTACAGAGCTGCAACTTTCTCGCTCAGGGGTGTGCCCCCTGTCCCCACTGCAAGTTTCAGCGCTGTAACATGGCAGTGTAGACAGTGCACCAGCTCTCTCCCAGCGCCGTGCCACGACTACACAGCCGTGTTAAACAGCTGCTGCAGCAGTGCTCTAACATTGCTAGTGAAGACGTACCCTTAGATGGTTAACATGTTTGTAAAGGCAGTGTCCACACCAGTCTTTACAAACATGTTAACCACCTTAGGGTAATTGGCAATCAGTTAGCTCTGGGTAAAAGAGTCCAATGTAGACAAAGCTAAACTGTCCCAGCTTAGTTTATCTGTAAAGTGAAGTGTCCAGCTTCCAGCTCTATGCCAGGTGGGGGGGTGTCTCCCCTCCAGTCTGCTTGCCTCAGGGTTGCGTTTCTTCATAGACCTTTTCCCCAGAGGAGCAGTAGTAAAGGCTCAGACCCATAGGCGCTGACTCCATGGGTGCTCTAGGGCTGGAGCACCCGCGAGGAAAAAATGGTTCTCCATTTCCCCCGCCATCAGCTCCCCACCTCGCCTCCCCCCCACGCCTCCCGCCCACCGCGAGCAGCTGTTTCATGGCGTGCAGGAGGCACTGGCGGGGAGGAGAGAGGGTGTGGTGCGCTCAGGAGAGTGGGTGGAATGGGGCGGGAAGAGGCGGGGCAGGGGTGGAACGGGGGCAGAAAGAGTAAGGGTAGGGCCTTAGGGAAGGGGTGGAGTGGGGGCGGGGCCTGGGACAGAACCAGTGGTCAGGCACCTCCCAGCATATCGAAAAGTCGGTGCCTGTGCTCAGAACTCAGCACAGGAGAAGACAAATGGGAACCAAACAGAATGAAGATTTGCTCTGTTGCTAACCATGCAGTTATTCTTCAGGTCTTCATGATCTGATTTCCCACCCCCATACACTCTTGAGATTTTCATAGATGTACACTGAGGACCTTTCATGCACAAAGCATTGTCTCCCTAGCTTCACTCATCCTACCTTCTGCTATCAGTTCCTGAATTTATGGCTGTAATGCCTTTCCTCCTCACTCCCAGCTGCACTTTCCACTGAAAGCCAGACTTAAATCACGACCCTGTGTTTATGGTCTCTTGCCATAAATCTTATGCCATAAATTCAGTATTCGGGGCCAGATCCTGCCAACATAATCCATACTCGCATCTTCGACCCAGGAGCAGTCCACTGACTTCAGCATAAGTAAAGATTCCAGGATTGGGCCTTATGACTGTACTGCAGCGTGAGAGGAGCAGAGCTGTGATGAAGAGTGGCTCCTGCTTAGACTTCATAAATTGAATGAAGCACTGTGATAGGAATTCCAGTAATCTGCCTAATGCACAGGGCAGTAATTCTCCAGAAAAACTCTATGTCCCATGTGAAAAACAATCACCCATAAAAATATCAACACCCTGATTTTTTCCCCATTTCTAAATATAGTAAGAATAATGATCCTGATTAAGTGCACACTGGGATTAACAGCCTATCCCATCTCAGGTCATCAACTCCTCTCCCAGCCAAGTCACTAATAACCCAAAAAGCGCCTTTGCCAACTTATCTATTACTCAACTCCATAGACATTTTTAAACACCATCCAGATTTCAGGTTGTCATTGCAGAGAATGGATTAATATAATTTGGCTTCCAAGTGAGGCTGCAGCTCATGCTCTGGGATAGTTTAATCCTAGCCACTGGCTAGACATGTACATAAAATGGCAATTCAGGTCAGGCTGCCATTAAAAAGCAATTAGAAATCAGATGAAGTTTTACTGTTGGTGCAAACATATATGAACTCAGTGACTTTTGTTTTTACCATAACTAAATACAAGGACAGGTCACGCCTGCAGGTGGAAAAGACTTTCACAACTTGCTCAGGGTGTCCCTGCTTTTAAAGCAGGATGCTCGCTAGTACCGATTAGCCAGAGAGTGACATTGCAGAGTACAAAGTAGGATGAAAACTCACTGCAGATATTAAGCATGGACACATGCCCCATAACATGACTAAATGTGTGAATGTAGCAGATCCACTTTGCAAACAGCACTGGACAAAATGGGACATGTGCCTTTAAAATTCATTGCTACAACCTATTGCTGTGCCATTCCATGGGAGATGACACTCCCATCAATATGAATACTAGAGTTAGGCCCTAGCCACGGAGTTCTGATCTGGCTTCAAATTTTCCCAATTTCTGCTAATGGTTTGGTTCAACCCAGTGTAGCGATAAGGGCCAGACAGAAAATTCAGATGTGTGCCTAAAACTTCCTTTATCCAGGATTTTGGTTCTAATTAACATCCCGTCCATAATATTTCCTTCGGCCCTCCCCTGCTCCAAAGCATGTATTTCCTTATAGACCAACACAAAGGAGGGAGCAATCAGTTCCATCATTGCCAGAGAACGGAAGCTGAAATGAAAGGACATAGTTTGAAATGAGAGATGTCATTCTGGCTTGAATTCTTTGCCTCCTATTTTGATCCCTCACATTAAATTCACTGTTGCTCAGGAAGTGTACAGACAGGGCTTTGAAGAGCTTGTGATCAGCTGTTTGTAGTTTCTCCCTGGACATTAATCCTGTGTTATTGGTCTTTGCACAGTGACCCAAGTGCCTTTTGTAAAGCATTGTCCATATACATTTGACCTTTTCGGGTACACACAAAAGTAGCCACATCGGCACATTCTCTGGTTCTGCGTCTAGGTAACCAAGTTGGACAGTACTCCTGAATCACTAGGCTTGCTACTGCTAGTCCAGCAAGTAAAAAACTTGAACTAAGTAAGCTACCAAAAAAAAACCAAAAATCCACTTTCCTATATAATGCTCCTCTCTCTCACGCACACACACACTTGTATTTTTAAGAGCTGAATTTTCTCTGATAGATGGAAGGAATCCTGGCTGCAGAGGAGAGCTGGTTATTATTTGAAGATTAGTTCCATAGATCAGTGGTAGCATTTGTGTTTTTTAGTGACATTCTTTAAGCAAAGAGCAATCACTTGAGCCAAGGAGTGAACAGTGATATTCCCAAATGAATTCGCAGTCATGGGGTAGAAAACCCAATCCAGGTGAGAAAATACAAGACAGTTCTGTGTTTTCTTTTGTCACCTGTATTGTGTTTTTGGAAGGAAAGGGCAACCCAAATCTCATTTCCTGTATACTCTGATGGTCATTAATGACCACCACCAAGCACCAGCAGAACTGAGCTTCTGGTTCTGATAAATATGACTAATATGCTGACCAGATTCACAGCAGTGAAATAATAGACATTCAGGGAACGTCTACACCAGAATAAAAGACCCACAGCATGGCCGCAGCTGGCTCAGGTCCACATCGGGGAACTGTCCAGCAAAACACCTCCTGAAAAAATACTACAACCTCAGCACTGAATGTGGCAGGTGGATACAAAGTCAAATAACAACCACACCAAGGACTCTACTATCTCTTTCCTGTTCTTTGGAAAACCTCTTTCTGCTGGAGGGTGGGAAGAGGCACCAAACTTTTATAAATAATGTTGCCATCTTGATTTGGTAATTATGCCCAAGACTATTTAATGTATTGGCACAGGACCATGGGGCACTGGGACAAGTTGTAGACAAATAGCATTTGTATTTCTGCAGACTAATTAGTGGTCTCTTTTACCTCTCCATAAAAGCATTTCATGTCTTTTGTGCATAAGGAGAAGAAAACAGAACCCTAGGATATAAAGGTAAACAAATTCCATGGTTCAGGACAGAAACCAATCACCTGAGTGGCTCAGGAAGGAATATTTTCCCTTTGTATAGTTCATTGGCCAACCGGCCAGGTGCACTATGGGTATTTTTATTGTCATCAGGTATTTGGCCACTGCTAAAGGCAGGACACCAGACTAAAGTGACCTGTGAGATAGTCCTTACAGATAATATTCATCCCAAACATAGCCCCATTTTAGGGTAGTTAAGCGTTCATTTGAATACAGATCCTAATTTCCTCTGGGCAAATTCATTATCCATAAATGTTCACAGAATGCTATGGCAGAATAACTTTCAGGCTGTGGGTTGTTCAAACCCTTCACTTGAGTTATTCACTATTCATTGTACATGGTAGTTATTATTTTGTGTGAAAGTAGCACTGAGAGGTGCCAACCAAGGATAGGGCCTCATGTTGCTATGCAATGTACATACACATAACAAAAAGTCCTCTGCCCCAAACAGCTTACAATTCATGTAAAGTGCGGTTGGCAAATAAGTCAGATGATTTAGTTTCTCCTACCTGATTGGTTCCTGAAACTTTTTAACAGGACAATAATAGACAGTGGATAAGCAATATCCTAATTTCAATACAAATTTTTCGATGAATCACCGTTTGTAATAAAATTCAGGAAATTTTAGGGATTCACAAACATTTTCATGACTCCCTGATGCTTATCTGAATACTCACAAATAATGAATAGTAAATCCCCATGAAATACAGCACACCAAACTCAGCAATTTTATTTGCTAAAACAGTCACAAATTTCATTTTTATTTTTACTATTCAGTCAGCTCCAATCTGATACATTATAGCAAACATAAAGGAAGCCCTACAGATCTGCGAGGTCAACTAACTTATCCCCTTCCCAGTGCAAAACAGATTCTTCTAGTCTGGTTTTAGATGTCTCTGGCATCAGGGCTTCCACCACTTCCCTATGGGGAGTATTCCACAGTCTTCCAGAGCTGTAGCTGATAGGGCTTTTCCATTCACAAAGTGAATTTGAAAAGCAGTGTGATACAAATAAATGGTTAGGTCAATACAGGAGTGCAATCCTCAGCAAAGCTTTCTGTTTATGATGATAATAATATAAACAGCTTTGAAGTTTGGACTAGGATAACACCTTCCATCCAAGGATCTCAAAGCACTTTTCATTAAGTGTCTCAGTATTCCTGTGAGTTAGGTCAGTATTTTTGCCCTCATTTTGCAGATCTGGAAAACTGAGGGACAGTGACATGTTCAAGGTCACATATCAAGTCTGTAAGAGACAGAATTAGAAGCAAGGAGCACTGATTTTTAGTCTTTGGCTGTAACCTCTAGACTACACTGCTTTCCATGAATAAGTAATACCGTAACAGGTGTAACTCCTCATGTTCCTAAGGAGGGCGGTGTGGGTGCATTATAAGATCCTACCTAAACAGAAGATTACTATGACAAGGTTGCAATGCCAATCATACCCAAGGGACAATTTTGCAAACCAATACCGTTCTGTTCTGTCTCCTGCAGACAACCAGAATCCATTTGTTCAGATTCACCCTGAATATCCCAAAGTGATATATGTATTGAATACTACTGAAGTGGTTGTCATACCCTGCCGCGTCACCTCACCAGATATCAAACCCAAGCTTCGACAGGTAAGTGGAAATTTCAGATTAACCCAACCCCTTAGAGATCTGGAGAGTCAAAGCCAGGTAAACAACTATAAAAAAGAGCTTGTGAAGGTGGGTGAGCTTTAGAGCAAAGGAAAGTGGGACTAGAACAGGGATGGGCAAACTACGGTCCGGGGGCCGCATCCGGCCCTTCAGACGTTTTAATCTGGCGCTCGAGCTCCCAAGAGGGAGCGGGGTCAGGGGCTTGCCCCGCTCTGCATGTGCTGTGGTTCCGTGTGGCTCCCCGAAGCAGCAGCATGTCCCCCTATGGCTCCTATGTGTAGGAGCAGCCAGGGGGCTCCACACACTGCCATTGCTCCAAGCGCCACCCCTGCAGCTCCCATTGGCCAGGAACCGTGAGCATTCATGGCCCGCCATACATTTTCCACACCCAGATGTGGCCCTCAGGCCAAAAAGTTTGCCCACCTGGACTAGAAGAATGGAAAAAGCCTCCAAAATCTACCTTAATCCTTCTTCACAGTGCTTTATTACTGACCCCCACATGTGGCCTTTGTTAGTGTTAGACTGAGTTTATGCAAATTATTTCCCCCAATTTATTTCTTGATGTTTCTAAATATGTTGGCAAAGACAGAGGACAAGATGCTAATTATTTTGGAAAGTAAAATATTCTGTGAAGAATTTGGCTCTGTCTTTCAGACGGAAAGCTAGCCAGTTTTGTAGCCTGGTACCTGCTCAGCACTCTTACACCTGTCTGTTCTATTTCACATTTTGCAGCAAAGTGCCAAACTCCGGTGTAAATTGGTGCAGCTTCCCCTGCCCTCACTAGAGTTTGTACCTGCTTATGCCAGGACTGCATTTGGTCCAAGGAGTCCAGAGCCAGTTTTGCCTATTAGAGAGGGCGATGAAAGGATTAAAGCCATAGAGCCTGATTCTCGCCCACTGAACTCAATCAAGGTGTCTTCATTGACTTCAGTAAGAGATAGCTGAAGCCCATGGAGAGGCAGAGCCAGGAATAGAGCTCCGGTCTCCTGGCTCCCTACCTTGTGCTCTAAATACTAGATCATGCTTCTTTCTATTTGCATGTTGGACTGAAGATGGAAACTGTCCTACCACCCCTGGAAGAGACACAGCATGAGAAGTGGCAATGCCATTTCCTTCACTCTGCCCTTGCCAATCTGCCTCAGCCTGTTCTGGAGAGTCCTCCTCTTGGCATAGGAAAGGAGCTAATTCTCCCTGCCAATGCAATCTTCTGCCTCTCTACTGGCAGTGCTGACAAGGGGGCCAGTAGCTACCAACTGGGCTGGTGGGTTTGGTGGTGCAAATGCCCAATCTCCAGGGAAAGTGCAGCTAAAATCTTTTTGCTGCATTAACTGCATTTTTTTTACAAGCCAAACATATAAATGTAGGGCCTAATCCTGTGACACAGTGAGCCCCTCCTGGGAGGTGCTGAACACCCTCCCCTCCTCTTGACTGCAGTATTGGGGATTGGTCCTGCTTTGAGCAGGGGGTTGGACTAGATGACCTCCGGAGGTCCCTTCCAACCCTGAGATTCTATGATAAGATTCTATGTCTCCCCCTCCCAGGAAGCAACCAGCACCTGAAATGATTGCCTGAGATGCCGCCCCTGCTTCCATTGAAGCCAGTGGCCAAACTCCAACTGACGTCGCTGTTTATGTACAATGGACAGGGGATAAAGTGAGGAGAAACGGGGTTGAGTGCATCTCCTCCTCCTCCACTTTCAGAATCCTGTTCCTTCCCCTGACTGGAATAAGCAGTGCTCGCCCATACCTTCCCCTCATCCTTAGTGGGGTCATTGAGAAAGTCCCCTCTTATTAAAGCATTAGAGGGCCAAATTTATCCCTGGAGTATCTCTGCTGACTTCACTGGACTTACCCCAAGGATGAACATAGCTCTATAAGCTTGGACCAAGCCCTGAAGTCCTTGGGTTTGAAGGGTTATCCCCCTGTTTACAAGGCATTATCCTTTCTCCACCTGGTGTTGAGTCAGTCTCTCCACCAGCCATTTCTCGGTACACAAGCAAATGTCCTTCATTTCCCTACAAGCTGATGATACCCATTTGGCAATGGAGATGAATGAAATCTCAGCACATTTCCCCTGTGAACTGTAAAGGAATCTGATCCAAGGATTTTCTGCTTTAACAGGCGGATGGGCGTGGGAGTGGAATTTATAGCCCAAAAGGAAGGTGGCAGTGGGTGAGGGAGACATCGCCGTCAGAGAGGATGCACCCACTTGTATAGGTGTGTTTACACCTAGAGAGCCTCTCATGCCATCCCAAACTTCCTTATATGGAAACCCCACTCGTTGTTTTCCCTTGCCTGGGAAATTCCTGCTGCTGTGTGGAGCCACAGTGGCTGCTTCCTGTGTAAAGAGGAAGCTTGGAGGGCAGGGGGAATAAAGTGACCAGACAAATTTAGAACATCCTTTCCCAGAATTAATCTCCAATAGGCAATACAGAGGAAAAATACTGAATGGAACCTTAACATGGGGTCAGCTCCTTTTTTTCTTTTCTTTTTTGGATAAATATATATTTTATGAAGAAATGTAATATGTGTGCACTGCTGTAAGGCGTCTCTTCAGTGGGGCTATTTTTTTCTTCTCTTCTTCTAGCCATCAAGCATACCTACCCTGAAACCATGAAATTCAGCTTTCTTACACTTTATTATTCTTGTAGCAAATGTACTTTTTCCATCATAAATTAAGTTCCTTAAATTACCATTATACTTTAAAATGATTGCACTCTCTCCTTTAAATATTTATGAGAAAGGGTGCAGTTTGCTAATACTAAACAGACCCTAGCTAACCACATCTCATCTGAGTCACGAAAATCCTAGGGCTGGACTTGCAATTTAAGCTTCTAACATGTATTTAATGCTGCATGACAGAGTTGACAGCTCTGAACGATCTATTTATCCACTGAACGGGTACCGCAAAAGCAGTGGCTTTTTTATTTTGCCACATACTGCTCTGCCCATGTGTCTCATTACGAACTTGGAGGAAACCCTCAGAGGGCAATTCCAGCCTCCATAGCCCATCCCAGTCATTGGCCTCTTTGTTGTAACTGCCAAGAAAGGTATCGATTAAGTGCTAGTTTTGAGAGTGCTATTTGTTAGATGGGCACCTGCATACCGAGAAGGCCACTGCGCAACGAACCATCTCTATATATCTAGACTGGATCTGAACCCCTGACTTCTGTGGAAGTCAAGATCTAATCCAAACTTCAGGTCTTAGTTCTAGCCCTATAAAAGTCCTGAATCCATACAGCAAATCTTAAACCACTTTAAGGAAGTTCAGATCCAGATCTGAAATCCATAATTCCTAGTGCTCTATTGTTCTACAAGGGATGACCTGTCTTATCCCACCTCCGCCTCCTAATTGCTACCGTGTAGTAACAACTCATTTGACTTTGTTCCGCTCCATAGTGAATATGAAAAGCCAGTGAACTAACGTGATGTCAGGCCAATCAGTGTCATAATTTCACCTCCAATATTACCAGCAACAGCTCCCAAAGTTGGGAGCTGGAATTCATTCCACGCAGGATCATTTCTCCCAAACACTGTTTAAATTGCATCTGTCATTCACACCACCCCAAATCATTCCTTGTTGGGTACAGAAGAGTGCAGCACAGTCATGAGAATAATAGCAGGACTAGTTATGTCACAAGTGATGTTCCCACTTGCTGTGCTGGCTCATGAAAATCCAAAACTTCCTTGGTGAAACTCTCCTCTTGATTTAGTTTTGAAAGGCACATTATAAACACTAGCACCTTTCTTTTCTCTGGGGGGTAGGCACATTGTTAGTTATTATGTGGCAACTGCAGGTGCTCTGTGGTCATCCCAAGCCTGTGTTATATTGTCATCTAGAGTTACTTTCTTTCCAGCCACCACTTCTGAACAGTCTCTGCTCTCAGAGGTGGAGATGGATTTAGCATTTGATATGTGGTCCAGTGGCTAGAGCTGGAGATTAAGGGTCTGGACTCCTGGTATCTGTTCCCAATTCTGTCAGAGACTCACTGTGTGATATTGAATAACTCCTTTAGCCATTCTGTGCCTCCATTTGCCAGCTGTAAAATGGGCAGGGATGGGTGAACCTCAGTGAGTGGCAGTCATTCCACCCACCCACCCACCTCACTATTAGTGTTTGATTTTCCATACCTAATTTTTTTCTACAATTTAAATCCAGAATTTTTCAAGGTCGATTTTTAAAAAATCACAAGGTTTTTTAGTTAATGGGGAGTCTGTACTGCATGTTATCCATAAAATACCAATCATCCCCCACCTAAAAATGGCTAGTCTGGCTCAAATGGATGCTGTACAGCATACAAAATCTACATATATAGTACATATACTCAGGTTTCCGAGTAGCAGCCGTGTTAGTCTGTATTCACAAAAAGAAAAGGAGGACTTGTGGCACCTTAGAGACTAACAAATTTATTTGAGCATAAGCTACAGCTCACTTCATCGGATGCACAAGTACTCCTTTTCTTTTTTAGTACATATACTGTATTTGTGTACAGTATTCATTAGATTTTCTTTATTTTTAATTAATATTTTCTTAAATTCTAAGGCCAGAAGGAACCATCATGATCATCTGGTCTGACCTCCTGCACCTTGCAAGCCACAGAACCTCAATCACCCACTCCTGTCACAGACCCCTAACCTCTGGCTGAGTTATTGAAGTCCTCAAATCATGATCTGAAGACTTCAACTTACAGAGAATCCACCATTTACTCTAGTTTAAACCAGCAAGTGCCTGTGTCCCATGCTGCAGAAGAAGGTGAAAACCCTCAGGTCTCTGCCAATCTGACCTGGGGGAAAATCCTTCCCAACCCTAAATATGGCGATCAGTTGAATGCTGAGCATGTGGGCAAGACCCACCAGCCAGACACCTGGAAAAGAATTCTCTGTAGTAATACAGAGCCCTCCCCATCTAGTGCCCCATCTCCAGCTGTTGCAGATTTTTGCTATTAGCAGACACAGGTGGGCCACATGCCATTGTAGGCAATCTCATCCCCTCGGTCCTCAGTCTCATTTAAGTGGAACAAAATCTTTGATAACATTCAACCTCCAATGGTTGGTATAGGTCCAGTTAGGCTCTAGTATACTCATCTCTAAAACTGCCTACTTCCCATCAGGTTTTTATGGTTAGCTCCAAAGTGCCTGAGTCACTTTAGAAAATGTAACCCCAAGTCTCCCTACAAGGTTGGCATTATTATCCTCATTATACAGATGGGGAAAGTGAGGCTCTAACAGATTAACCTGTTATTTGCCCAAGATCACACAAAGTCTGTAGTAGCCCAGAATATAACCCAGCTCTGTTCCTTAAACACAAGACTATCATTCCTGCCTTAGGGGCTTACTTGTTTGTACCTCTTGAGATTGCACCATTGATTCTGAATGGATTAAGTACGTATCTTGTCTCCAAAGAAGAGGAGGTATGGCTACTTCTCTCTCTGCTGTGTGAGCAAGGGGAAAATCTCAGCAGTCTCTATCTGCCTCTTCTTTTTCAGCTTCCTTCTTCTTCAGAGTTCAGCTACTGGAGGATGGTGTGGGACCCCAAGAGAGGATTTGTCATCCCCTCTCCTCCTTTCCACTTCTTCAAAGGCATACTCAAGTGTACAACCAAAGTAAACGGAATTGAGTCCTCATCCTACTACATGCCACAGAAAGTGGGTGAGTGACCCCTGTGTGCTGAGCAGTAACTGCTACTCAATGGAACAGAAACCATTCTAGTGCTTAGCTAAGCCTTGTGGTTATTATTCCTTGGTTAGCCTAGTTCCAAGATAACTCTTGGGGTTTATAGCTAGTATGTATTAGCGATGAGTCAAAACTGGAACATTTTATGCACACCCACCTTCCCCTTTGAGCTTTGGTGGTTCAGATCAAATAGAACTTGGATCTGATCCACCCCTGGTTTTGAAAAATTGCCCAGTTTAGAGATGGGACAGAACTGAAATATTTTCCTCAAATCCCACCAAAGCTTTGTTGGTTTGGATAAAGTGGAACCTACATTCAAATAACCACTGCTTTGGGATTTGCAAATCCAAGCAGTGGCCTTGTCTGCCCATTTCTGGTATTTGTGGAACTTACAAGATCATGATATAAACTCTCATGTAAATGCTCATTTGCAAACTTCACGGTTTTTGTTTGGTTTCTCTTGGCACTTTACCACAACGTCTCCATTGTGTTTCGAGATGGGCTCCAGCTGCAGAAGTCAACTCTGGATTTTGAACACTGAGGTGTTTGGGACTGAGGCTTTGTTTGAGCCCATTTCGAATAATGTGCTCCTTGTTTTGTGTATATTTTCTTCACCTCCTCATAAATTTTAAATTTTACTAGGCAGGGTTCGCTGTGACTTCATTTCCACTAGGTCATGGTAGCCTTCTCAACAACTAGCATTTAAAATAACAGGCAAGGAAATTTGTATGGCAGCCAGATGGAGGTTCTGGATAGCTCTTTTTACAGTGCTTAGAGTAATTATTTCCTACATATGACACAAAATCAAAGAAGGTCATCGGTCCCACCTCTTAAGGGCCAATATAGGATCCACCCCTATTCCCTATAATAGGGAAGCACCCTGACCTAGTGGATGGTGCACTAGACTGGACTCAGGAGTTCTATTCCCTGCTCTTCCAGTGGCCTGCTATGTGACCGTGCGCAAGTCACTTGCCATCTCTGTACCTCAGTTTCCCCAACTATAAAATGGGGATGATAATGGTACTGACTGCCTTTGCAAAGTGCCATGTAAGAACTAGGTAGTAGCCTTACTATCTTACTGATCTCAAGAGTGTGCTAGATACTTCACACCGTCAATAAAAGGACCTGATCCCTACCCCAAGGTGTTTAACAAGCTAACATCAGACCAAGATTTTAACAATTGAGTAGGGGCTTAGGAGTGCCCGGTGTGGAGGGCAGCTGGTTTTCAGAGGGCGGGTGCTCAGCACTTTGTGAAAATCAGGCCCCTTTCTAGTATCCCCAAACTGAGGCGCTCAACAGTACTAGTCATTTTTGAAAATTGCAGCCAAGACAGGGACTAAGAAAGGACGGACGAGGACGATATCAGTGTGATTATGTGGCCAGTGATCGAGGGCTGGAGCCCGAATGCAGGAGTAAAGAAGATTTTACGTCCAGAAGGGCACATACTCCGATCATCCTATCCGGCCTCCTGCATAACCCAGACAATAGACCAATGAGATTAACGTCCCTACATCAGTGATCTCATTTTCAAAAGTGCCTGAGTGCCCAGCAGCTCCCACGGAGGTCATTAGCAGGCTAATGTCCTGCCCTCCTCAGAGGAGGAGCAAGATCTTGAGGAAGGATTTGAAATTTGGGTCTCCTCTTAAATTCAGCTGAAGTAGATTGGGGGGAAGTCTTACCTTTGTTCCTTTCATTTCAGAGGGCAGAATACAGAACCTGGCTCTGAAAGCAAACCCCAGAAAGCTGCTGGTTGGAGATACCCTCAGCCTGGAATGCAGCGCAGAGACCTTTTTCAATGGACGGATTGAATTTGAATGGCAGTGCCCTGGGGGGAGAGTGAGTAGCTGACAATTTAAGGCTGTCTCTGGTTGCATCAGGGTAGTCGACTGTATGGATATGAAAGTTCTGTTCTTATGGTTTAGTAAGGCCTAATTTTGCTTTCATTTGTCGTTCTTAAGACAAGCAATGGGAGAGGCCCACATGACTGTCTTTTCAGTTTGGATGAGCTGAAAACTTAGGATGCTTATGGGAACTCTCTGAGCCTCTTGCTCTGGCAAAATTGGGCTGCAAATCTCCTAACTGGATTTTTGCAGCATCACCAGGCATTTTTCATTCTGCAGGGAAAGAATAGCCTTTCCCACATCACTTCATCCCGCCGTATGATCCTCGCTGACAATGGGGAATCGAGCAGCCGCAGATGTGGCAGACTGTCTGTCTGACCATCCAGCTATCCATAAATCTAGGCATTTGTTCACTGTGTAAAAATTCATCAAAAACAAAACGGCCTTTCTCAAGCCTCACTAAAAATTTGGTTCAAGTTCTAAGTGAGGATTCAGGCTCTGCTAATGGAGTGTAGGGCAGGGGGGTCATTTGGGGTTTGACCCCTCACAGCATACAGAGCACTTCCTGCAAGGTGCTAAGCCCCTTCAACACCCTCTTGGGAATCACAGGAGTGAAGCCCACATAGTATCAAGTCTTGTTCAGGGTTGGTTCATTCATCCCTAATTAAACCTCTCCTCTTGTTAGCTGCTGAGCGCCCTGCATTCTCATTTAAGTCACTGGCAGCAGCATGTGGATTGAGCCCTAAAACGAACAGCTCTTAAAATTAGGGTAAATACATATTTCTAAGAAGCAGCAATTCTAAAAGTTCTCCTTGTGGAGAAAGAGCCCCAAGATCAGTATCCCAATTCAATACAATTTAAAAAATATTCCATTTCTGTCCTGTGTAAACCCCTAAATTTGATTATTTCTGGGCTTCTGCAGGCTTGCACAGCAAACAAGAATGTTCCATGTTATCTAATGACTTGGGACCCCTCAAAAGGTTCTTGGCAAAACTCATGAAAGAATTTTTTTTAAAAAAAGACAAGAAAAGAAAAATAACAAAAACTACAGCCTGGGTGGGAAATACCTGTAGAATTTTATCAGGATGAAACCAGTGTGGTTCTACTGAATTTTCTCTTTGAAATCTGTAGAATGAAATAGAAGTTGATCTTCTTTCTATTGTCTTTCTTTGAACCATCTGCTCGAGTTCTATGTAGGAGGTGTACAGATCCCTATTAAATATTATAGGGTCAAAATTTCTATTGAAATTTGCAGTTCTGTATCATGTTCTAAAGGGCTTTTCCATTGGGATGTGGTTACTAAATAGATCTTTTACTATTTAAGGTATTATTTTTTCTTCCCCAGACAGACTGATACTGACTAAGAATTAAATGTACACTACAGCTGGGAGTCCCAAAATAACACAGATGAAATCCTGGCCCCACAGAAGTCAATGGGAGTTTTGCCATTGATTTCAACAGGGTCAGGATATTAGCCCCTGATTGGTTCTGTTCTTGTGGTACGTCCACTAATTTACCCACTTGCGTGGTACTAGTGAAGAGTTACTTGATTTCATTAGTTTGTAGGTCTATGGACATTAAAAGCTCCATGAAAAGGTCTGTCTGCTGTGACTTCTTGTGTATTATTAGTAATCTACTCTCTGGGGGGAAAGTGTAAATGTTTCAGCCTAGGTCTTTGGAGTATATATCTCTTAACTGAAGGGTATTTGAAACAGAATAAGCAAAAAGTTGACCCTTTTCTTTTTTTCTTTCTTCTGTCATCCAGGATCATAAGCCTATACCAATTTTGAACAAAAGTCAGTCAGTGTATAAAGGCTTCAGTAATCTGACCATCCAGAACATTACCATGGAAGACAGTGGCTTGTACGTATGCAGAGTAGTCAACGTAACAGGACTGGAGACCAATGTAATGGTACTGAAGGCCAATGTTACAATCACAGTATACAGTAAGTTCTGTATCTAAATCAGAATAGTGTCTGGGAAGCAGGACTGTTAAGGAGATGGACATATTTATTATGTAGGTGTCCATTAGCAATGACACCAGCTAGGATACAGTCACAAGAGTGGCCTATCAATCCTCATGCTTTAGGACATAAACCAGTGGTGGGCAACCTGCAGCCCGGGGTTCCGCACGTTGCCCACGAGAGTAATCCGCTGGCAGGCCACCAGACAGTTTGTTTACATTTGCACGGCTGCCCACAACTCCCAGTGGCCGCGGTTCACTGTTCCCGGCCAATAGGAGCTATGGGAAGCAGCTGCTCAAATGAGCACCTCTGAAATGCTCAAATGAGCACATCTGAAATGCTGAGCACCTCTGAAAGTCTGGCCCCCATTGTGGGTGCTCTGCCCTTGAAAATCTGGCCCTTTGAGGTGAAAACATCAACTTTTGCCAAGGGACACCCCAGTTACTGCAAATATTTCCTGTTCCATGGATAACGTGGGTTATCATCAGATACCACTGTGTAGTAGCTGTTGGCAGTGGTTGATTTTTAAATGGCCACCACTGCCACTAGAACCAAAATGTGCAGCGAGAGCCTGTCTCTAGTTCTGGTACAGAACAGATACAGCTACGGCTGAAGCTTACTGGCAGCTTGTCATTCCATTCGATTGTCTGTAGCTTCTCCTGATCTATCATGCTGAAACCCATTCCAGAGCATATTGTATTTAGGGCTGTGGGTATTTATAGCCTGACAAGACTCTTCCATTGTGTGACTTTTTTTAAAATATTTGTTTCAGACAAAGCTTTCCTGAGAGTTTCCTATAAGAAAGGACCCTACTATGAGGGGATAGCAGGACACAAGTTACTGAAACTAGCTGTGAAGGTGGATGCCTTTCCCCGCCCCACTGTTACCTGGTGAGCATCATCAGCCTCTTGTGCAGGATCAGGAAAATGTGATCTTCTGAAAGGGATAAGAAAAGATATACCTGCCACTTTCTTCAGACATGGCAGACAACGTAGAGGGGTGGCCTTTTGACTAAATTGCTGGTCTAGGAAACAATGAAATCTGGGTTCTGTTGTCAGCACTGCCACAGACTCATTGTGTGATATGATCTTGGGCAAGTCACTTCACCCCTCAGTTTCTGCACTGACAGCCTGGGGATAACGATACATCCCTACCCCATAGCAGAAATGCGAGGATCTGCTCAGTCATGTGCAAAGGGAAAAGTACAAGAGAGCGTTGTCAGTGTTACCATTAGCAGAGCTGATCTTAAAAGGAGCCAGTGCCTCCCAGAAAGCTGTGAGAAACATTCTCTGCATGACAACGTCTGCCTCTTCAGCTCATTTATGACTCAGGACATTCTCCTGAAAGTGGATCTATCTGCTCCTGCCACTGCTTCCCCATCTGAAGTCCTAATCCATGTGGGAATACTTTCTGCAGCTGCCAGCTGCAGAGGGTTAGGACTTTGGCTGCAGGTGGGGAGTCAGGACCAGATCATCTCTGAGGATCCTGTTTTTTAGGCAGTAATAAATAAATAAATAATGAAGCAAGGGGCATGCAGGAAATACTGATCTATCCACAGAATCATCCCAAATCCACAATTTGCTGTGCATATTGCAACACTTGCACTGCATATTTGTTATGCTCATCAGAGGGTTAGTTGTCTACCCAATAGAATAGAGCTCAAATGTTTCTAGACTGCTTCATGAAATCATAGATGCTGGAAGGGCAAAAGACCTATTAGACCTTCCTCTGTCAATGAAGAAAAGTCCTTTATGGCCAGTGATGCAATAGATGAACTTAATTATGGCCTTTGTTCCCCCTATGTATTCAGTTAAGTGACTCAAGCAATATCATCTGATGGATCCACAGAACTCCACCATGTCTCTCCTCAATCCACCAATGCCAAAAGTGTGGTATCCATCACAACCCTACACACACACACAGAGCAAACAAAGGGGAATCATGCCAAATCCTATGGGCCAATCAAAGGCACTAACACATCACTATTTAATACAAGATGCAGCACTTCAACAACCATAGGAGGCACTAACTTCCACCATCTCCCCTTTGACTTCTTTCTCCCCTCTCTCTCCCCTTCCTCTCTGCCTCTTCTTATGGCGAGGGGAAATGTTGGCCAAGACCACCAGCATTCTATCCCCTATTCCATTGCCTAGAAACCAGACAGCTGCTCAAAAGCATGCTCAGATCTGTGAAAGCCTTCTGCCACACTCAGCGTACCTTGCCATGATGCTGTGGTGAGTTGGCACCTCCACAATGCATTTTTTGTTGGCCAACAAGAAGTGCTGAGTCCAAATGACTCAGTGGCAGGATTGGCAGACAGAAGGGGGAGTAGGTACTGTTTGGGGTTTGGTTTTGTTTTTAAATAGTAAAGTTGTATGAAATTCCATTAGGTTCAATTCAAATCATAAGAGAAATTAGCCAGCTGTTGCTGGGGGTGTTTTTTAAAGAGCTGGGGATATTTTATGGGATGAAGTGGGGACTTTCCCCTTTTCTTTCTACAGCAATGATCATACTTCATGCAGAGGTTGAGAAAGGAAATTGCCGTATTTGGGAGTAGTCTGAGACCACCAACATTGTCTGCCCTGTGTGTTCTATGCTGCAGCAGTGAGATGTTGATGTTGGAGTCCTCTTTAGTGCAGTTGTTTAAATTACTGTCCAGGAGACTTTCAAAACTCTCAGACTGAACACAGTC
This sequence comes from Caretta caretta, assembly GCF_965140235.1. Taxonomy (NCBI): domain Eukaryota; kingdom Metazoa; phylum Chordata; order Testudines; family Cheloniidae; genus Caretta; species Caretta caretta. The sequence goes on from NC_134214.1 coordinate 81,598,054, forward strand.
ACATTTCTCCAGCTGGAGTCCCTGAGAAGTTCATCAGCCTGACCTGTGGGTTGTAGTGTCTTGCCCATCAAATATTTGAAGTCCAAAAGCATCCAAACAACATCACCTGCTACTTGCAGGTGGTTTTATCTATGAACTAGAGGAACCTTATTCAGATTCTTCTACCCCACTCTTTGTTGATGAAGGTTCAAGATGACAAATGCTCCCTGGGAGGAAACAGAGATGTTCAGAATATTTGTCCAAACAGAATAAAAAACGTCCCCTGCATGTACACAGCCAAATTTTCAAAGTGGCCTCAGTCACCTTTAAATTGATTGTAAGCTCCTGTGGCACAGACTTTGGATGTTTCCAGTGCTGTAAAGGGCCATGCACACTCATTGCAATAATGAGTAATAATAATAACAACAATTAATTATAATCTGTTCCCTTAATTCGCTTGCTCCAAAACTGGTGGCCCAAGCTTTTGCAAATCCACAATTTGCTGTGCATATTGCAACACTTGCACTGCATATTTGTTATGCTCATCAGAGGGTTAGTTGTCTACCCAATTTCCACATGCAGATGTTGTTGGCATGTGTCCATCTCAGTTTAAAGCACCTAGAAACTTGCTTGTGCAATGTTGGACACACACTTTTGAGTATGTGGCCCAGGATTTGTGTGTTCAAGTGGTGCTCTCAATACAGAGGCCAGTTACTTTCATCACAGAGAGTCCTTGAATGGGCAGCCTTCTGATCATCTCCTTTCACTGTTGCTGGCTAAAATATGGAAAACAAAGAAGCCAATGTATTCCCATCAATTTGGCGAGGATGGGTAAGGGGAGTGCATGTACGGTTGTTGTTTTTTTCAGTGCAAGCACTGATGGCCCAGTGGGATTCCCTACAGATATTCCCATAGGACAGCAATAACAATGTACCTAGTTAAATCTGAATTTGGATAATGGCCAGCCCCTCTGCTGTGTACTAGGGCTTGCCTGCATGCAGTGCTGACAGTCTTCGTTTGAACTTCCCTCACTCTTCAAAACAGGTATAAAGATGGCAAGCCAATCAAGGAGAACCACACTTGCTATGTACCAGATCCAATGAAGTACAAGCTGGGCATAAGGGATTTGAGACCAGAGCATGCTGGGAACTACACCATAGTCCTGAGCAACACTAAACATGGCCTACATGAGAACCTCACCATCCAGCTGGTAGTGACAGGTAAGCACCTGATGTTTCCAAATAATTCTGTTGCTCTCTCTCATTTCACTCACGATGCCATTTTGCTCGCCAGGCCAAGTGGGAACATTGAGCAGCCTTTGACATTTCTCTGTTTAATTGATATGATGTCAGACTCAGAGAGCACCAACATAGGCTGCCCAGGGTTTTCAGAGTTCAGACTGGGGCAAGGCAGTACCGCTGGATAAGGGCTGATGAGACTTCCTCAGAAGTGGGAAGTTGAGGGTTGCCCTGTTGCAAAAGCAACAATGAATTCCAGGCCTGTGAGTCCCCTCTAAAGATGATTTTGTGCTCCTGAAGGGTTTTCCCAGGGATTATCTTGAAGTATGTGGGAGTGGAGAACACATGCCACATAAACTCTGTAGTTTTATGAGGTACTGATCAGTGCATGCATGGACAGCGGCAGTTCATTCAAGAACCAATTCAATCTAAAAGGGAATGCCAATAGGTTCCAGTCCACACTGCCCTAAGACAGTGGGGTGCACTTTTAGAACAGGGTCTGACATTCCAGATTGCTCTGGTCGCTCTAGAAAAATGTATATGTAACAAATAATACACAGTGCCTGGTCATCTTGTATTAAAATGTATCTTGCATCACCATCACAGGCTGCTATGTAACACACATTACAGAATGTCAGATAATGGATGGTCACCATATATCACGGTCTTTGGTTGTGGATCTTCACCCTACAGAGAATTCACATTGCAGAGTGTCTGGCCATAGATGGTCACCCTGTACTGGACACACTCAAGACATGCTCCATGACACTCCATGGCTATCTATGCTTAATGCAATTAACACACATGCCAGAATAGCGAGGTGACAAGTAAGATGTGTCAAGTTAAGCCTGGGTCACATAAAGCCGATTAGTTGCCAATGAACCATTACATCTAAGGCACAGAGAGTGCAGGATCTTTTCCCTCTCTCTGTGATCACTACTGTGGCACTGTGTAGAGAAAAGCAATAGTTTGAAAGTGAACAAAGGAAAATGTAGGCTTAATATTGGGGGGAAGGAAATTCCTAAAAAGTGAACTCTGTTAGCCTGGGGACTAGTTTCCCAAGAGAAGTACCAGAAGCTCCATCCCTTGGGATATTGCAGACTAGCCTGGACAAAGCAGTGGAGAACAGCCTGTAAGGAGCAGAAAAGGCCCACATTGGTAGGAGCAGAGGAACTAGCTGAGCTCCTCTGTCTCAGATGTCTATTAATCATCCTTCTCTAGAAATACTTCACAAGTCTGCATTTTCTTTATTGTCCTTTATCTAGCAGGAACATTTGAGAGACAGATTCATTTTCAAGAGAGTCCCGGGAAAGCGGAAGCAAGCTATTTGCATTGACGGGGGTTTTGAGACAGATGAAGAGATAGATACATGAATCACATTTATTAATCTCCATCTCTTGGGAGGTGGAAAAAAGGGGCCATGTTATCCCACTGTGCATCCACTGCCTTGCCACCTCATTTCTATGCCATTTAGCTTGGTGGAAGAGAGAGACTGAATCACGAAGGAAAATAGGAGTTTAGTGAAAGTTAGCTCGGCTTTCTTTTGTGCTTCCTGAGTTTCAGTCAGGCTGTAACAAAGAAAAAGTTACTGAGGCTGGTTTATTTTCTTTTCAATAGTGAATGCTTTTCCCCCTTCCCTTTATTCTCTCTACACCAAAAAATATTCCACTATTGTGTGGCATGTGCGCTGCTACGCCCCACAACTTCCAGTCATTGTGCATTTCTTATTTCACCTTTCACACAGGAGTATTGCCTGATAAGTAGGGAAAGGAATAAAGAGACACTAAGGATAAAATCCTGACCCCCATTGATATCAATGGCAAAACTCCCATTGTATTCAGTGGGGCCACAATTTCACCATAAGTCTTGGTCCCCAAAAATATGTAGCCTACTCTATTCCAATCCTTCACTAAAATATATATGATAGAGAACAATCCTGCACTAGCAAAGGGATGAAGTAGATGTCTTGGTAGGTCTTTTCCAGTCTGATTTCTGTGATTTTTATTCTTCCTCTACTGAACGGTTATTTGGAGCACATCGTTCGTGAGTTGATCCCAGTTGCTGTTTGTTGGTAGAGCAGTGTGACTGGATAATTTTCAGCTTAGCGGTTATTCTTGCAGTATTCATTCTGAGTGTGTGCTACGTTGGTTACTCTTCATGTCTGACTGGTCATCTTGGTCACATGGTATGGTTTCTCCTGTCTGGCTGGATGATACATTTTAAACTGGAAAAGATTGCATCAAGAACAATGAATACTGTTGCCGCTGCCTGTCTCCTTGCTTGCATGCGGAAAAGGGTGTTCAGATGAAGAACAGTCATTCCCCCAACATTTATACAAACAAAAGTCTGTGTGAACGACTGCTCATGGGTAGCCAGCAAAAGATGTTATTGCAGGATACAGCCATCTATGGCTATTAGCTGTTTTACACATATTTTCATCTTTGTGTGTTATGCACAAGTACACTGTATATACACACACACACAGAGCCTTATGTGCATTTTTAGCCTTTGTCAGAGATCAACACAACAGAAGGCATTAATCAGGAATAATTATTGCAGTGCAAAAATGCCATTAATCATGATACAGCAAGTCCAAAAGCTCCAGGAATATTGCGGATTGGTAAAGTGCAGACTGATGTTTCATGTACAAGCAAGGAGGGAAAACAGCAGGTGTTTCTTTTTTGGTAACAAAAGATCATCCCACAGATGAAGAATGTTCACAGAAAAGTATCTGGCAAAGAGCACAATTGTTTTTAATATGGCAGCTGCAAGTAGTGAGGAAACTACCCTTGCTATGGATATGACTTACACAAAACTCCCATCAAATCATCCCTGCCTTTGCCGGTCCCCACGGTCTAGGATTCGTGGCCTCATGCACTTACACAGCACACTTTAACTAAAGTATTGAATTAAGGGGGCAGATTATTTTGGCCAACCTTACATGGGTATATGTAGATCAAAAAAGAACATTTTTGATCTTGAATTAACTGACCTGACTCTCATTTTCAGTTAGAATGTAGGGTCCATTCCATTGTCAGACCTGGGCATTTGCAACTCATTCGCCAAAAATATTAAACACAGGGGTTTTGTTAGCTAGAATCTTTACTAAGCAGTATTTTAAACTCCTAAATAAATCACCTGACTCCTTAGTGCTAATCATTAGCATCAGCATCAAATTATAAGTTCACTACCTTCCAAATAGGATAAATTGCTGAGAGTTTCAGTAGATATTTATATGTTGGGCCTTCCACCCAGTAGGATGCCAAAAACTCTATGGCACTTTATACAGGAAATGGATCCCCTGGCCCAGGATGGACTCACAGCTGCCTCTGAGCTGGAAATAGCAATGTTTAGGGAACGGAGATTTATTTCTCCAATTGGAACTGCAGGCAGAATGTCATTACTGGAGCTGGAATTTGAACACAGGGATTAACACACTCTTCATCAGAAATCTCTCTGGATTTGTAGTGAACACAATGATCAGGGCCTCAGTTTTACATCCCCTCTGAGAGATGGCATCTTCAGCAATGCAGCATCATGCTGGGGTGCTGATTTTGTACCATCTCAGTGGGAAGAATGCCTACCTTTTCCTGCAGGCTGTCTTTGGAGGTGTGGTCTATACACTTATACTGCAGCAATCAGAATAGCTAGGGCATAATGTGCACACAGAGAGAGGAGCACAACCATATCAAGTACAACATCACCAGCCATTTCCCCCCGAGTCTGACGTGGCCATAGAATCCACAACTGGCAAGAGAGAAGCAGAGCTACAGGTCAGGCATCAGCTCACCACAAGCTGGCAAAATCAGATTGTGCATTGTAATTCCCACTACGTCTAACTACCCATGACAGATGTTGATGGGAACCAGGCTGACTGAATGCAAAAACTCCACACCCGAAAACAAGCAATTGTTGACTGGCCTGTTGATGAATGACCAATAGGATCCCACTACCACTCAAGAAATGCCCCTTTAAGAAGTGACTCCCTCCTTAGCCTATGCCACTAGCCACCCATTTTCCCACCACCCCTGGAGGCAGATGGAATTTAATCTCCCAGGAGCACACACACCCCTTGCCGGGTCTCATTGGTTCAGGGTAGGACTCTTGAGTCTCCAGGAGGTAGCTGATCACATTTCCAGAGTGTTCCTTCTTTACATATTTACACATCAAATACTGTCCAAGAAGCGGCGGGTTGCTGTGATTTTGTTTTGTTTGATTAAATTCTTATTGCAAGCCAAAGCTTCAAGAGAATAATGTCCCGAAGAATTTGGAGGGGAGGGAGCAAGGGAAAAGGGTGATCCTAGCAAACAGCTGGCGGCTGCAAGTCCGAGCCAGCCAAGAATGAAAAATGGGGGGGGGAGGAGGGGGAAAGGTATTCTAGGCTAGACTACAAAGCAAAGTGGGGGGAGGGGAGATCGATTTATGGTCAAGCCGGCTGCATTTCATTCTCACGCTCGCACAAATAATCTGGATTTATCAGGCTTCTTGCTGAGCCCTTTATGCCACATGCAGAAGCCTCTTACCATCATATTTTGAGGGCAGATTGTACTGGAAACATTAGGTTAACTCACAAAATGGGAGAAATAACTTCCATTATCTTGCCTCTCCCCTATCCCACTCTCATCTGACTCCTTTCCTAAACTCCCTCTAGTGTTTCCTAGCAGATATTGCATCCGCTCAGTGTGGCGCCGTTCACTTGGAATTAGCTTTATTGTACAGTCCTTGATCCCGCCAGCCTTGGTGCGGTGCCTAGCAGGGAAGGCAGATTGGAGGCTGTGTCAGAGAGCAAGATGAGGCACTTGAAATAGCCCCTCAACACTCAGTAGTAGTAATTCTCAGGCTCCTTACGCACCCACTCCCCAGGGTGAAATGAGGCCGGGATGGGAGTGGGTGAAGAGTGCACACGTGCACAGACATTGGCTTACATGTGATCCTTGTTGTGCTAATGAAGTGTTCAGCTATGCACTGCTGTGTTAGACTTTGCTCCCGGCACTAGGCAGGTGCAGCGTGGCAATGGTGCCTAGCATTCTCATTCATGCATGAATTGGTTCCCTGTTCCACTCATAACTTCTATGCCTTATACTTATAAACTTAAGCACCTGCATAAAGGCCAATGAACTCAGGCTGGGTTAGACCACGGTGTATAATATCCTCCCAGGCTAGGTATTTGCATAAAATAAATGACATTCCTCCAAGTAAAAAGACAGGACCCCATCCTAACCACAAGCCCCATAGGCAAAAGCCTAGGGAAAGAGACGAGTCTTCATCAGGCCGTGAAGATCAGCCAATTCAAGTTGTATCAGACCACGGGGGGAAGAGAAGTCCAGTGTGATAGGCCTCATCCAAAGCTCCATTTAGTCAATGGAAAGACTCCCACTGACTTTAGTTAGCTCTGAATCAGGTCATAGGTGCGTGGGTGTGGATCTCCCACTGAAGTCACTCTAAGTTTTGACATTGTAGTACTGCTGTAAGGGGCCCCTGGAAAACACACACTTCCTTGATATTATTACTACATCCCAAGTGAAGCCTGAATTAGGAGAACAAAGACAAACATGTGAAAGCAGGAGCCTCTAAAATGAAACAATATCTATCCATCCATCCATCTCTTCATCTGTGTGACTAATACATCCCTCACCTTAGCATCTGGATTGCCAAAAAAGCCATCTCTTTGCTATCACTTTGGAGGAGCAGCTGTCCAGGCAAAGCTGAAACAGAAATGATTGTTTTCCATCATCTGGGCCAGCTAAGCAAACTAGAAATACAAACTACAAAAATAGAGGGGCCCCATTGTTTCTGATGAAATCCTGTCCAAGCCCAGAGCATGTGGATTGGGTTGCATCCCTTTCCTCCTCCGTATTCTCTGTATTGCTTAATTGGGTGTGGGCCATGGTAGAAGGGATGCTTGCTTTAGAATAGTAACGTAAGTAAAATAATTGGCACATTAGAAGTCTGCCCATCTTTTCCCTCAAACGGGGAATTTCTACTGCCAGACATGGGGAATGGGGGGGGAGAGGGGCTGGACACCTACTGACTTATTTATTGCAATGTGAGAAAGTGAATCAAAAAAGGAGCAAAAAAAAAAAAGACGATAGGCAAACTTCCACTAATTATTAGCAAATTATGAGTAATTTTCTCACTAATATTATGTGATTCCCCACAAACTGCCAGCTTCCTGCTCTAGCCTTCCACTTAGTCCTCTGTGCTCTCCTGGGAGCACATTTCATTGGAAGTAGCCAAAGCAATTTTAGGAAGAGGGAACTGGGGACTGGTTGAGTTTTGCCAAAATATCCTAAGCATTCCTCCCGGCTTTTTATTGAAGCAGTGTCTCTCCAAGTCTAACAGCAGGGAGGTGGGGGCAGCAGCATGTTGTTTACATGTTGCCCCCCATGCTCCTAGCCAACACTGCAGGTAGATTAACTTGTGCCTTTTCCTTTAGAAAAGCAGGCTAACAGGCAGTGCCAATCCTTGAAAAACTAGAGAGCTAAAATTGCACGTTCTGGGAACAATTAAGCGGATCAGTGTTGAGCACATTGCTTTTGAACTCTGCATAGCAAAAAAAAGGAAACAAGAAAAAACTCAATTTCCAGAAATTTGGCTGAGTCAATCAAAGGCGGAAAGCAGAGCTGTTATGGGGTGGAGCTGGGGAGAGAGAGAGTCATTCTCCTTATTAGAGAATTAAGAGAGAGAAAATTAGTCCAAAAGTTGTCTTAAAAGACAAAAAAAGCCAAAAAGTTGTTTGTGATTTTAGCACAGGATGGTCCTTGGAGGGTTAAAACTCCCTACAACTTTTTAAATCTTTGGCTATACAGTATAAGAAAATTGATGAATTTATATTCCAGTTACCAGCCCTGCCTTTCCAAACCAACATGTTCCAGAGAAACACGAGGGAGTGTGCTCTAGACATCAGGGTGGGAGCCTGATAATCAGCGCTCCTGGGTTCTATTCATGGCTGTGTAACTGTCATGTGTTTTTTGTGTGACTTTGGGCAAGTCTCTCCAGCTCTGTTTCCCCAGATGTAGACTGGGGATAATAATATTTATCTACTTCAGAGGTGGCTTGCAGGGCCTCCATGTTCAGAAAGTGTTTTGAAAACCTTGAATGGAATGCGGCCCAAAATGTTTTTGATTTTTCCTCTCTCCCTCTCTCTCTGTGCGCTTGTGCAAGTTTCTTCTTTGGAAAGAAAATAAGTATAAATATATAATGAATACATATCTAGATCACCTGTTCAAACCTAGACTCAAGCATGTGCCTAAGTGCTTTGTTGGCTCAGTCCTACGTGATTAATGAGTAAAATCAATCAACAACAGTGCCTAGTGTGTACGGAGTTTAGATCTCAGTTCAGTCACAGGTGGGGCAAGGGTTTGAGGATCATTTCAGTCACAGGTCCTTGAAACTAGAGCAAAGCCGAGGTCACTGGAACATTCTGCTCTACAAGGGAAACTCTCCATTACCACCTCCTCAAACTTAGCAGGCAGCATGTGCGGGTTTCTCAGGTGGCAGGAGGAGCTTGTGACCCCACAGCAACACTCTTAGTCCATACAATGACTCCTGGCATAAAATAAAGATACAGTCTCTTTCACTGAGTGGGGAATGATTGGGGTCAGTGGCCCAACCTGTCTACAAATTATTGACCTCTCTATTGCTTACAGCCTAAATGCAGCACTGGAAAGGAAGGTGAAATTTACATCACTCAGATCAATTTGAAATTTACAGTACGTGCAACTGCTTTTGATTGCTCTTCACAGTGCAGCAGCAGGGAAGTCTTTAGTTATTCAGGTCAGCTCCCACACCACCAATTACACCCTCAGCAAAGAGGAGCTAGAAATACAGTTTAAACTAGAGAAGAGAAAAATCCACCTCAATGAATTATAAATCTACTGGAACATTGTGCGTTTGAAATGTGGCCACACAACAGGAAACATTTAAGGTTTGATTTCTGATTAAATTGAGAAAACTCAGCTCAGGAGGAAGGGTGGCCAACAGAGCAGATCGAGAGGACCGAGGTGCAGTGACAGATCTCTGTGGAGCTGTAGGGTCAAGGTGTAGGACAGCAGGAGGTGCTGCAGGAGGTGTACTTAGAAATATCACCCCCAAGGGTTCAGGACTGGTGTAAGAGCGACTGCTGCACATCAAGACTGAGGTGCATTGGCAGAGTTGTTTGAGGGTGCCCAGGACTGGTACAGCGGAGGCTGCTGCTGGTCAGGATCAAGGTGCATTGGTTGAACTGTTTGGGAGAGCCCAGAACTGGCATAGCAGAGGCTGCTGTGGGTCAGAAACAAGGTGCTTTTGGCACAGTTGTAGGATGAATGGACAGGATTCAGATCTACAATAGTGGAGGGCTGTTGCAGATCTAGGCTGAGGTGCATTGCCAAGCTCCATGCAGAGGAAGCTTGCAGATCTGATGAGCTCTTCAGTGTTGCTGGTCTATCACTTTTATATGCTCTAAATTCACACCAGATTTTGTTTAATATTTAAAAAAAAAAACACACACACAGACCTGTCTTATTAAATCTGTATTTGAGATGTGTAATTTAAAGTGTGACCAGAAATATATTTGGATTCTGGCAGTTGTTAAAAATGGATTCCCACATGTGCTTCACGCATACAAATGAACAAAGGTACAAGGAGCTCCCATTCTGGAAGTGTGTTGTGGGGGCAGGAGTTATCAGAGAAACACATTGGCTGTGTCTACACGAGGAGGGTTGGTAAAAAAAAAAATCCCCACCATTGCTAACATTAGGAGTCCTAGGGCAGTTAAGGCTCTTGCACCCACCAATGTTTTTAATGCTCATTTATCTAACCCTGTTCCAAGCAGGACTAGATGACAAACTCCAGTGGCTGCAGAAGCCGTATCAACACTAGGCCTCCCAGGATTGCTGCCACTGATGGAGATTTTTAGCAATTCCCTGATGGGGGAATTTCTGCAAAGAGGATCTGACCCTGTGCCCTTTAAAGTGAATGGAAACACTCCTGTTGATTTCAATGGGCATTATATTAGGTCCATGAACAGAGTGGGTGAGATTCACACTCCCATTCTGGCTCCTTTGCACCAGATAAAAGGGCTGGAGCAGCATCAAGATGCTCCAAAAGCTCCAGATCCAGCCAGAGGAAAATTCCTCCAGCAGATGCAGACAGCTGGAGACTGTCCTCCGAGGAACTCCTCCGAACCTTGGTGTAGGGAGCATGCTGGGGCTGGGGCTGAGGTCAGGCCTGTAGCACATAATGCTGTGGAAATTCCAAGAACCAGTGCAGCCCACCGGGCAGTCTAGCAATATTCAGAAGTGTTTGACTCCCACTGATTTCAATGGGAATCAGATACATCTTCAGGCATGGATACCTCTGACTCGGAGAGGTGACGTGACTAGTCCAAAGTCACCTAGTAGTGGAGCTAAGGACTAGAAGCCAGAAGTTCTGACTCCCATTCTCCTGCTAGAACCACAAACCACCACCTCTCATTTGAAGAAAGAATGTTCAGCTCACTGTGAAAAACAAAACAAAAAACCAGGCTTTTTTAAAAACTTTTCATTTTTAAATTGCCATTCCCATAATTAATCACGAGCTCTGCTATAATTGAGTTATGTGGCACTGTGAGGGGGAAAAATGACCGGAGGTTTTTTCAGCAAACCCCTTTAGTTTTAAGTAATAATTGCTTAAGTCTCATAAATAATTATGGCATTTGATGAATCATTTCAACTCATTTTAGGTTTCAAGTAATATTTAATAGCACCATGCAGTAAAGTAATTGTGGGATTAGGAATTAATTTGACGCTCCGGTAAATCATTATTTTAATTAGATCAAGTACAAAAATTGCCATTTCTTGTTGGGAAAGATAATTTAAATGACATCCAATATGTTCATCATTTCACCAAGAGTACAGACAATTCTGTTAATATTGAAGGGTATTACCCAACCCCCTACACACGCAAGAATACTTTCTCTCTGTCCCTCTCACATGCATGCACACACTCTCTCTCTCTCTCTCTCTCTCTCTCTCTCTCACACACACACACATATACATATAGTCTATGTGCAAAACTCACAGCTCACACCCAAGAAAACACAATATTTTTGCACTCTTCCATATTAACCTTAATGCTCTTTCTTTGGTAAAAAACACATGTACAAGTTCTTTGCAGACGAGCGGAATGAAAGATTTGAGAACCAACAGAAAAATGTTCTGAGAGCATAGAAAATGGGCTCTTGTCCACCAGGGGTTTTTGATGGTGTTTATGATTGGGAATGATTCAGTGGTGGGAAAAGAGACACCAATTAAAAGTAGCCTTTCTCTGCAGAACACAGATCAGTAACACTCTTCCCTTAGGAATAACATCTTACATCCAAGAATCTCAAAGCAGGTTACTAACATTAACAAGTTAATCTTTATAATAGTAGGTTTTATTCCCTCCATTTTACAGGTGGGGAAACTGAGGCACAGAGAACTGAAGTAGCTTATCCAGCATCACCCAGTGGGTTGGTGGCACAGTCAGGAGTAAGACCAAGGCCTGCTGACTCCCAGTCATGTGCCTTAACCACAAGATAACCCCGACTTCGTCATTCTACTGGGAGAAAGAAGGGGTAGAAAGTGGATTTGTGGCATGGTGTGTGCTACTAGCATTAGGGCCACTTAAGGGGAGAAAGGGAAAAAACTGAAACTTATGCGATAGATATCTTAACACCAGAAGGTTAATCATTTCTAAAGTGAAACACTAATTAAGGTTATTTATTCCAACTAATGTCTCATTATGGCATGGAAGCTGGGATGTTGTTGAGCCCTCTACAGTCAACAACTCTCCCTCAAATCTTGTTAAGGGGGAAGGCTGATAGAATTGCAGGCAGGGATGGGGTCAGAAGACCTTTCCTAGTCTGACCTGGCAGCCATGAGAAATGGAAAATGAGGATCCCACAGAGACATGGGATCAGAGCTGAAAAGCAAAGCTGGTCAGTCCCTAGTCAGAGAAGAGGGCTGAGAGACAAAAACAGAGGGCAGGGGTCCAAGAGTGATGAGTTAGGCAATAGCTCATATTTGCATATCTTGGGCCTCCTTGGGAGGAGAAAAAAGAAGTCAACCCAAAAAAACAGAAATCTAATCTATTGTACACTTCCCAACTTGTCAAAAGCCCTCAGTTTAAAGCAGCCACAGTCAGCTACTCAGAGGGGTTCCAAAGAAGGACCCAGACGAATAAATCTGTATGATTTCCTGTTATGAGAAGCGGACAAGGAGATATGACTAGGGATGGGCAGAGCAGTCTGCATAAAGAAAGAGGCCACATTTTTACCCCAAACCTGTCTGAGGTTAGAAAAAGGTCAGTTCACTTTTGGGGGGGGTTATGCCACCATTTTTCATTTAGCATGTTTCTGCGGGAGCCAGAAATAGTATCCCTTCCCCATTGGCAACCATAGGTACTAGAAGTGTCTCACTGAGCCTGATCTTATGAGATTTCCAGCCTAAAGTTCTGATTTTGCACCCTTTACACACACAAATAATACTTAGTCATGCCAGCAGTCCTGTTGATTTCGTGTGACAATGTCTTGCTCATTCTTCACATACTACAGTGATGAGCGCAGTATAAGCACCTGTCATCCATTGATTTCAATGGGGCAGTTCACTTGACTACAGATTATTCACGTCAAGTTTGCAAAAGAGGATCTCAGTGTTGCAGATGCAAGAGTCTTTATTAAAGTTCAAATAAGCTGCCAAAATTTTGGATGCTTATCCAAGTATTTTAGTGTTCACTCCGCACTAAGTATGGCCCAAAGTCTTGTTTTTAAGATTGTGGTGAAAATGTCTTGCATATTGGAATGATCAATTTTTTTGCTCTTTCTGCTGCTTAAATTGTTGAGACCCTGTATGTGGATTGAGAGATGTTTCTGAGAATTCCAGGAGTCTCAACACTACACCAAAATCTCAACATCAGGATTTGTTCTCAACTTGGCTCCAAATAGGAATTTATCATATTCTGAGGGAACACAGTAGCAAAATGACAATTTTCTGCCTACAAAAGAATCCATTTTTTCTTTAAAAACATTTGAAGAGCAACTAAGAAATATTTTTCTATTTTTGCAAACCCAAATGGCTTCATTTAATGGTTTTACTAGTGGGGAGAATTTTTTCACACTCCTTTATAGCTGCCTTCTGCCCCCTGAGCACCATGCACTTTGCAATCCCTACTATTCTTCCCTCTCCCTTGTATCCTGTGCGTGGTACAAGGTAATGAAGGAGGAAGGCAAGGTGTCCAAATCAAAAAGACTTTGTTACAAAGACTCTGGGGCAGGGGTGGGCAAACTACAGCCCATGGGCTGCATCCAGCCAGGGTGCAGGGTCGGGGCTGCACCACGCAGCTTGGCCCCGCTCCGGGAGACACTGGGTCGGGGGCTACACCCCCAAGCCTCTCCCAACATCCCAGCCCCCTGCCCCAGCCCTGATCCCCCCCGCTCTCTAAACCCCTTGATCCCAGCCCAGAGCACCCTCCTGCACACCAAAACTCTCATCCCCAGCCCCACCCCAGAACCCGCACCCCCAGCCAGAACCTGAACCTCTTCCTGCACCCCTGTCCCAGCCCTGATCCCCCTCCCGCCCTCCAAACCCCTCGGTCCCAGCCCAGAGCACCCTCCTACCCCCCAAACTCCTCATCCCCAGCCCCACCCCAGAGCCCACACCACCTCCCACACCCCAACCCCAATTTTGTGAGCATTCATGGCCCTCCATACAATTTCTATTCCCCAATGTGGCCCTCAAGCCAAAAAGTTTGCCCACCCCTGCTCTGGGGAGTTCATGAACAATGATAACCCTGTTCCAAACCACCAGCTGTTTGATAAGATTCTCTTAAGCCACTAACACTGGAAGTCTGGGCAGCACGGTATAAGAACTAGGAGAGAACATCAGATTTTGCCTAAAGGGTAAGGAACCACCCTGTAACATCTTAATCCCGTGCCTATTGAAGTCAATGGGAATTTCATTGTGTAGCTTTATCCAGGAGACGTCTAACATTCATGGCATTTGAAGGCGGCTAGGATTAATGTGGTGGAGTTTATATGTTTTGTAAAACCTCACAAAACATTCAGGCTAGTGACTGTACACCTTTTATGTGGGAACCTTTTTGGTATCATTGGTCACCATGCACCTAGCTCGTTTCTTTACCATTCCTCACTGGCTACAGCCACATACACTCCTCTGAAAACCAGGCCCGCCCAGTGAATAACACTGCTCCAGCTTTATGGATGGGCAATATTTGTCACCTTGCTTTATGGGGTTTTGGTTTTGTTTTTTTTAGAGAGGCCCAAAATCTATGAAAAGGAGACAGACTTTGACAAGGTCGTACAAGTGAATCTTGGAAGCACACAAACCCTTCAGTGCACTGCGAGCGGAACTCCAGACCCCAAGATCATGTGGGAATGGGAGCCATGCGCCCCTGCAGACACGCTGTAAGTGCATACTCCTGGGGCTCTCTTCTCAGGGTGAGCTGGTTACATATCATTTGTTTCTTTTTCTGAGAAATCCTCTTGCCAATATGCTTGGGCATCTGTGACATGGAAGACTTTAATGTCTGGGTATAGGACCAGTGCCCCTTCTTTATACTTTTCAAAGGGCAAGTCCAGGCCAACAGAAAGCTCTTGGAGCTTGAAGTCATCTGTCCACAGCATGGACAACCACAGTGCAGGCTCCCCCCTATAGCCCTGCTCATTTTTCTGAACCCTGCCCTGGAGAGATCCACTTCATTAGGTCTATTCAATCCTTAGCCCCTCAGCTGAGAGGGGTGGCCAAATGCCTGATCTTGAACTATTAAAGCAAATGGGAGTTTAGACATTCACTCAACTGGCAACAGGGCCGAGCTGGGCTCTGTGTCCACTATGAACTGTTCTGAGACCAAACAACTCATTTCACACAGATCACCAAAGAGCAGATGGTTACTATGAAACCAAACTGGATTCACATTAATGATCTGGAAGGGGACGGCCATATAACCCCCTTACCACTTCCATGAGAGAGAATATTACAATGCGGGGCAAGAATCATGCATCTTGTTTTCTTTAATTAAGGCAGACATGACTAGTTGCCTTGAAAGGTCACTCACAATTCACATTTTACTCCAAATTTATGTTTTGTACAAAAAAACTTCTACAAATACCTATGACCACACACTACAAGAAGGATGTGGAAAAATTGGAAAGCATCCAGCGGAGGGCAACAAAAATGATTAGGGGACTGGAACACATGACTTATGAGAAGAGGCTGAGGGAACTGGGATTGTTTAGTCTGCAGAAGAGAAGAATGAGGGGGGATTTGATAGCTGCTTTCAACTACCTGAAAGGGGGTATCAAAGAGGATGGATCTAGACTATTCTCAGTGGTAGCAGATGACAGAACAAGGAGTCATGGTCTCAAATTGCAGTGCGGGAGGTTTAGGTTGGATATTAGGAAAAACTTTTTAACTAGGAGGGTGGTGAAACACTGGAATGCGTTACCTAGGGAGGTGGTGGAATCTCCTTCCTTAGATATTTTTAAGGCCAGGCTTGACAAAGCCCTGGCTGGGCTGATTTAGTTGGGGATTGGTCCTGCTTTGAGCAGGGGGTTAGACTAGATGACCTCCTGAGGTCCCTTCCAATCCTGATATTCTATGATTCTATGACCAATGGAGAAGTTGACAAGTCTTTAAATTCCAGTGGAAACAGCTGCTTTTAAAACAAATAACCATTCCCCTGCAGAGTGTGAAGCCCGAAAGCACAAGATTTGTAGATTTTAGGGCCAAAAGGGATCATTATGATCATTGGGTCTGATCTCCACTGTGCTTGTTTAATAGATGTTTTGGTCTCAGTTACAGTAAGGCCATTTTACACTGCTCGGGCTGTAAATTACACCCATTTTATGGCCTCTTTTACTGTCAGAATGGTGATAGGTCACCTTAGTGTAACAGAATTGGACCAGATTCTCTTTAACCTGACAATGCCCCTTTGACTTAGCTGGAGTTTTTTCCTGTGAATCCTTGGATGCCAAATATATGGTTGGTTGAGAGGGGAATGGCAGATTTGTGTGAGCGACCAGCAAGGGCAGATCTGAAGGAAAAGTGTATTCTTTTTAAGTGTAGAAATCCAGCAATCACAGAGAAAAGACCCCACTTTCTATCCCTTCAGGGATCATTGATGGACAAATGTTTCAAAGATTTAGGTTCAGTTTCACAGAGGAGTTAATTGTGTCTAACCTGAACCTCGGGAGCCATCTTCTTCAGTGCACTTTGTGTCGTCATCCACCCACATCAACCCGTATATGTCACGCTACTGCAAGGTGCAGCAAATGGCAGAGGGCCTTACTGTGAACATCTGTTTGATAAAGGACTGGAGGCAGCCCGAGAGTCTGCAGAAGCAGGAGAAAGCCGGCAGGTCAGAATCCAGCAAACAGGAACTAAGCGAGTTAAACACAAGATGCTTCAGGAGGATTCTTTAGACAAATAGACGTTTCCTTTGTTCCTGTTGAGATATTAGCTAAGTAGCCCATGGGGAGACCCCTGGGCTCAGATCTGAATGGCGAGTGCTTCCCCTCGTGAGCACCAAAGGGAAATACAGGAGCCAAACGTAACAACTCCAGTTGCACTTTAACCCTTTTCTGCAGTGAGAAGCCTGGAGTCAGGTTTTCCACCTCAGTGATAAAGGCAGATGTGGGAATAAGGAGCGAAATGTGCTGTGTAGCTCCTTTTTTTCTGCTGTCGTCTGAAAAGCAGCAGTGGAAAATGTTTGTAACGCTGGCTGCAGTTTCAGCTCTTTTTCAAGGACATGTCTGGTGACAGGCCACTGGACATGGACAGGTCGCAAGGAGCATCTCCCAGACAAGGCCATTTTAGTGCAGCTGCTACCAAAGGGAAATTACCTGTGGGGTTACTTGGGACAGCAGCCACCAGGATCCTAAGATCCAAGCATCAGCAGCAGTCCTGTGTTCACCCACGTAAGAACGTGAAGGGTAGCCTGGTAATTGGTTTAGCTTTTGGCCAGCAAATATACTGTCCGTCCAGGAATAAAACAACAGCTGGGAATTGGCAGACCTTTGTAAGAGCAGATAGATATTGCACTTGGCTTCCATGGAGGGTATTCAAGGCACCATCACTGAAGGTGTTTAACAAGGGTTTCAGTAAGACTAGAGAGGGAATACTACAGGGTAATGTATCACACATCCTGATGGAAGTGTCACTAGCTCACCTGCAATCTCCTCCAAGCCCTGCATCTCGGATGGGATTGCGAGACTCCACACTCAAAGCACAACATTTCCCTGCATTTGAGTTTGCTGACATACCACCAACAGCAGGCACTGTGTGTGAGTAACTGTGGGGCACTGCTGCCAACCTGGTCCAAATTAGAACCAGTAACCTGGAAGCAAAAGGCCAGGCATAACCCCAGTCCCAACTCCCCGAGCTATTCAGTCCCTGATGTTATCAATTTAAATACAATTGCAGAGTGGCGTCTACCTCTGCTGGCCTCGGAGGCAATCTTATCTCTCCTCAGCAGAAACTGTAGGAGGATTCCTGTGGGAAATGACACACACCCCACCCTCCCTCATTTCCTGCTGTTGTCTCATTTCCTCTCCTTCTCTCTCTCACTGCTGTAGCTGGAGTCCCAATGAGTGGTCATTGTTCACTCCAAGTCTAGCTGTGATTTGACTTGTTTCCTTTGAGTTCCTGCCTTATGCAGACTTATGAGGGAACTGTTACTTGTAGGAAGCCACACAAGGCACCTTCATATCAGACTGTGCTGGATGGAGACACCAACATTAGTACAGATTTATTGATCCAAAGTGCGTCTTGTGATCTCCTGGCAAAAACACTCCTGCTCCAATGTGCACCTTACAGAGGAGGTCTTCTGTATTGGGAGCCTGATTGTCACAACTGCAGCACCCACAACTCCTAAGCAAATCAATGGGGTTTATGGGTGTGCTGCACCTCTGAAAATCAGGTCACATTTATTTTGCACAAGTTTTACCTTCTATAAGCCTGTTCTGGTGCAATGGCCTCTAAGACTGAGGGGAGAAGTTCAGACTCCCTGGTCATCCAAACCTTGGCATCTCTGCTGAAACTGCTAACAAGGGGGCAGACTTCTGTCATGTATGTTGACTTTGTGATGTAAACACCTGTCTTTTAGGATCTGAACTGAATTCACTGCCCAGCCATCAATCACATGGTAACAATTCCATTCACTCCCATCCTAGGCTGGATTTCAACTGGCAACCATGAAATGAAAAGATCCCTAGCCCAGCACAGATTCTAGTCCCCTGAGCCAGGAAGCCCTCTGAAGAGTGCCATCTGTGATGAAACTTCAGAATTAATAAGAAGCACGCCCTACTCTGTATTTGTCTAATATATTTCAATCATAGCAATGTAGAGCTGGAAGAGACCTCGAGAGGTCGTCTAGTCCAGCCCCCTGCAGTGAGGCAGAACCAAATAAACCTAAGCCATCCCTGACAGGTGTTTGTCCAACCTGTTCTTAAAAACCTGCAAAGATGTGGCTTCCACAGCCTCCTTTGGAAGCCTATTCCAGGTCTTAACTACCCTCGTTAGAAAGATTTTCCTAATATCTCATCTAAATCTTCCTTGCTACAGATTAAGACCATTATTTCTTTTCCTACCTTCAGTGGACATAGAGACAATTGATTCACTGTCTTCTTTATAACATCCCTTAACATATCTGAAGTCTGTTATCAGGTCACCTTTAATGTGCTTTTCTCAGGTCTAAACATGCCCAGGTATTTTAACCTTTCCTCCTACGGCAGGTTTTCCAAAGCTTTTATCACTTTTGTTGCTCTTCTCTGGACTCTTTCCAATTTGTCCAAATCTTTCCAAAAGCATGTCATCCAGAATTGGTTACAACACTCCAGCTGAGGCCTCACCAGTGTCGAGGAGCACGGGACAAATACCTCCAGTGTGTTACATACAACATTCCTGTTTATACACCCCAGAATGACATGAGCCCTTTTTGAATGTATGCAAACATTGAATTAATTTTCAATATGCATTATTATTATGATAGGAACCTCTACTTCTTTTTCCTCTGTTGTCTTAGTACGCACCCATTCCAATCCCTTTCCCTGCATTTGTCCTACTTGGCTTTTCTAAGCAGGGACATTAAAAGCCATCATTCACTTCCCACTGTTTGAATGAGTGGGGTTCTGAATTTCAGAATATACAGGAAGTGTTTGATATCTTTAATGAGCTATGACTATAATGATCTGCAGGTGTATTTCCTGTTTTGCAAATCACAATTTAGTGATTTGATTTAATTACCCCGTATTTCTGTCTTTAGCTGTTTCCTGGGGAGTGTAGTGGAGTTTCTTATGGAGGCTGCACTAGCCGGGGACACATTGGTTTAGTTCCCTGCTCCACCACAGACTTCTTATATGACCTTAGGCTGGTCACTTAGCTTCTTGGTGCCTCTGTTCCCTATCTATAAAAGGAGGATTATAGAAATGCCCTATATCACAGCATTGTTGTAGTGATAAACAGGGCTGTATAAATACCCTAGATAGATTCTCACACATGAGTTCCGGAGTGTCCAGTAGTCTGAAGGCCTCAGTTTGCAGAAACATCACTTGCAGTTCTTAAAGAATTGGGGGATTTTCAATGGTGGCAGAATGCTGATATTTGTGCCTCTTAACTGTGGAATATCTCACTATAAACACTCCTGCCCTGGTCTTTAGATGCAGTTTAAAAACCATGTTGACACTAACATGGTCTCTAACACAGTTTGACCAGTCATTGTGAATGGGACCAGCCCATGTTCTAACCTATGAATGTTGTTTGTTACAAACACATTGTTCTTCCTGTATTCTAATCTAGAGTTCATAGTTTAGACACATGTTCTGGCTGGTTTAAGCCACATCAGAAAATGATTTAACTGGATCAAAGTTTAAACCAAATTTCAACATGCCCCCAAAATGAGTTTGAGATGTAGTGATGGTCATTTCCACAAGGAGACAGAAAACTCCATCAGTTTGTTATCATCAGTAGCTTTCAAGAAGTCCAGGGGCACTGTACAGATAGAGACCACCTCTGTTCGAATGCTTCCTACATAGACCATGTACAGTATGGGTGTATTTTTCAATTGCATCCTCCCTTTTCCACCTCCAGCTGCAGACACCGTGGAAAAAGAATTGTTCAGAAAAACATCAGTGAGGCAGACATGTGGACAGGCAACAAAATCGAGAGCATTGAGGAGAAATACATAATGCATGGAGATAAAAAAAAGGTATGTCCTGGAATAATCCTGGGTTTCTTGGAGGAGCTGCTGCACTCACACAGAATCTCTCTCCCTGAGTTTCTCAAGCACTGCTTTCCCGCTAACTGCTAACATGCTTTAAATTCCACAGCCATTAGATCATTTTCAAATCTCTGCTGTTTAGGAATGTTGGTCTCTGGCAGTGATGTCACTTGTCCTGGTTAAAACTCTCCAAAGACATGTGGGTCAAAAACCTTCCAGTCTCACTCACTCTTGAGAAAGTGTACGGACTGCTCTGCCCAAGAGGGGGCCTGTGAATAGCACTCAGCTCTAAGCTCCTCAAAATACTTCTCACTTACAAAGCACGTTGGGTCTGGAATGCGCTTCACCAACATGCTCACAGTACACCTGTGAAGGATGGAAGCATCAATATCCCCATAACAATAACCTCGACATCTACATTTTCCTGAGTGCCCTCTAAGTTTCGAAGCACCCATTTTGAGGGTGCCCACTTCAAGATAACTTGGGTCAGGTTTTCAGAGATTCTGAGCACCTGCAGCTCCCACTGGAGTTGTGGTTGTTTGCTAACCCTCTGGGTCACCAGTGACTCCACAACAGGTAGAAGGAGGTAAGACCATAAACACCTGTCTGTCTGCACTGGCCTGCAAAGCTGGCTGCCCAGGACCTGCATGCTGCACACCTTCAGAGGTGGCACAGCGGGCATGTTCCCTGTGTGTGCTTGGGAGCTCCAGAAGACAGGATACTTCCCAAAGCTCCACCTGGGTCTGGGTCTAAATACCGCAAACTGGAACATTTCAAAAAACGAGGTGGCACCTTTTATGCATGAACATCCCAGTCCAGGGTGATTGCCTCAGATGTTCCGCGCCACAGCTGTAGACTGCTGACTGCGCTGGAGAAGAGGCTGTGGTGTGGCTCTGACAAGTTTTACCCTTAGTTATGATATATATATGGATATTTATGGGTCTCCAGGCAGTGTCACAGCTCTGTTTGTTCAGCGGTAGGTGTGGAGATGCATCAGGTGTGCTGGGACTCGATCCTGCAAGAGGCTTCGTTTTCTGATGCTGACCCAGCAAAGCACTTAAACACATGGTTAACTTTATGGGACTACTCACATGCTTACAGATAAGCATGTGCTTCAGTGCTTCCCTGGACTGGGTCCAGAGAGATCAGCACCCTGGAGAATCAAGTCCTCTCCCATCTGGTCTGTCTCATGGAGACTTTCAATGCTGAATGTAATTTAAAGCAGAACTCTGAAAATATGGGTGAGGGGAAGAAAAGCACAATTCCAATTTCATTCCGGAGCTGTCTCCTTGCTGTGGCTTCCTCGCCTTTAGGATTGTATGTGTCTAGATAACACAGGACCCTAACATAGGCTCTGTCTTTTGCTGCTCCTCTAGTCTCAGAACTGTAGAGAAGAAGCAACCACCTAAAAAGTCCCAGCTGTTTGTAAAGAATCTCAGCAGCTGCTGGAAGAGGCATATGAGTAGGGCAGAGATCTCATTCCAAACCTGGCCTGCTGTATTTTATAGAAAATTAGACCATGGAAACCCCCTCTTGGGAAGAATAAAAGCTATTTAATTCAGATCCTCTTCTGGCAACTGACAACAGTCTCTTTCTCTTTAGATCAGTGGTTCTCAAAGCCGGCCCGCCACTTGTTCAGGGAAAGCCCCTGATGGGCTGGACCAGTTTGTTTACCTGCCACGTCCGCAGATTCGGCCGATCGCAACTCCCACTGGCTGCGGTTCGCCGCTCCAGGCCAATGGGGGCTGCGGGAAGCGGCGCGGGCCAAGGGATGTGCTGGCCGCCCTTCCCGCGGCCCCCATTGGCCTGGAGCAGCAAACCATGGCCAGTGGGAGCTGCGATCAGCCGAACCTGCGGATGCGGCAGGTGAACAAACCGGTCCGGCCCACCAGGGGCTGTCCCTGAACAAGCGGCGGACCGGCTTTGAGAACCACTGCTTTAGATAACAGCAGCTTGTCCCCACAAAGGTTCTTCCTTTGTAAAGCATTCAGGTCCCTGGCTTTTGTGGTTCTCAAGGCCACCACCCTTGTCAGGTCTGCTGAGCTCTTGCTAATAAACTCAGGGCTAGTCTACACTAGAAGCACTGCATGTGCACCACTGTAACGAGCCTGCTGAAGACACTCTATGCCGGCAAGAGAGCTCTCTCCCCTCAGCATAATAAAACCCCCTCTGTGAGTGGCAGTAGCTATGTCGGCAGGAGAAGCTCTCATGGCACTTAGGTCTGTGTAACGTACGTTGCTCAGGAGGGCAGCTTATTTGCACACCTGAGTGACGTAAGTTATACCAAAGTAAATGGCAGTGTAGACAAGGGCCTCAATCTCCGTCTCCCTTCATGCCAGTATAATGCAGGAATAACTCCATTGAAGCAAATGGCGCTGGGAAACCGATGTGAGAGGAGAATCAGACTCCCCACATGCGTGATCATGAAACAGACCCTTCTGGGTGTTTGAAAATCAGTTTTAAAAGCCACGGCGCAAATAAGGTGTCTTGCAATTGCTGCAACAGTTTTAAATTCCCCCCTCCACCAGTCTTTCAGCAGCAGCTGCTGCTTTGTGCATCGGGCTGGGATTCCTGAAACACTGCAACAAAACATAAACATGACTCTTTTATTTTGTTTTGTTTTCCACACAAAAGGCAAATACCCAACCTCACCCCACCTCCCATTCTTCCTCCCCAAAAAGTCTTTCAGGTGCAAACCTGGCAAGTTTTGGCCAAGGGCAAATATCTGACCAATTGTTTCTGGAATTTCAGCCTCAGGCTGCCTTCTCTGCCCAAACCTGCAACAATTACCCTTCCCCAAAACTGCAAAGTCTCGTGAACAAAATCACAAAAAATAATCCTCCTGATGACAACGGATGAAGTGAAAGTTGATCATTTTGCAGAGCTTTAGTGGACATTAGTCTAACAGACAGGGGAGAAGAGTACCACAAGCCCAACTCAAAGCAGCTCACAAAGCCTTCCTCAGAACAGGAATAGCAGGGACAGCACAGGGCAAATTTCTTCTCCCATCCCTGGCCAGAACAGACCATGTCTAGTATGGTTTCTGTGACTCATTCAGTCCTTGCCTTCCTGAGTCCATTGACAAAGGTGCCTTCCTTAATGATGACATCCGCCCAGGAGCCATGGGCTGAGACCACTGCCTTAATTCCCATAAGCTTCTGATCAATCATGGCTCATCATTAAGTAGAATTCAGAACAGTGAACTAGAAGCAGAAGGCTCTTTGGCCCCATCTCTTCTCCTGAAACAGTCAGAAGCAGGACGGTCCAGTGGTTAAGGAACTAAACTTGGGCAAATCACTTATTGTCTCTGTGCATCAGTTCCACATCGGTAAAACTGGGATAATAGCAGTTTCCTCCTGCTGCGAAGATAAATACATGTAGATTGTGCGGTGCTCAGGTACTATCATGTAAGTACCTTAATAAGGCCTTGTCTACACTACGGCTTAAGTCGATGTAAGTTACATTGCTCAGGGATGTGAAAAAAACAGCCCTCTGAGCGATGTAACTTACATCGACTTAACGCGGTGTCTACACCTGTCAATGTAGTACATCTTCACCCAATGCACTAAATCGCCATCGCTGCATCAATCACAGCGGCGCTGATTTAGCACGGTAGTGAAGACAAGAGGCAGGTCTATGCTACGGAAGGGATCAACGCTCCGAGATCGATCCACTGGCAATCTATTTAGCTGGTCTAGTAAAGACCTGCCAAATCGACTGCAGATTGCTCTGTACTCTACCCCCGACGAGAAGAGTAAGGTAAGTCGATGGGAGATTTTGTCCCGTCAACCCCCCAGGGTGTAGACCCTGCAGTAACTCAACCTAAGGTGCATTGACTCCAGCTACGTTATTCACGTAGCTGGAGTTGCGTCGCGTAGGCCGACTTACCGCAGTAGTGTAGACATAGCCAAGGATACATAGATCCATGCTCCTCCACCCAAGTTTATTTTTCTAAATATGACTCGTTCTCCCTGTAAGCAATCTCTCTGCAACAAAACTGTTTTGTTCCTTTGGGATTTTTAAAATAACTTTGCAGCTGTTGTTTGATCCCCGTTTGCAGTAGCCTTTTCTGGCCTTTGTTGCTTTTTCTAGATTTCAGTCTTGCTGAAGTATTTATGTTTTTGTGCTTTCCCAAACTCTCAGTACATACCCTTTGTACGTACACATTTAAATATTTGATTATTAAACTTTAATTAAAAGATACATTTATAAATTATATAATTTTACAATTTATGATTCGTTCATTCGTTTTCATCTCCCCCTGGCCCGCTGCTTATAAAGGCATTCTTTAGTCTTTCCTAATAACTGTGTCTTGATTAAGATTTATTCCTATTAATAAAGTTAGGTTATGTGAATCTCAGATTTCACCCCTCTTGTCTGCCAGCTTACATTGTGGACAATCCAACCCACCCCCTTTCTGAAGACCAAGGCTATCTGTGTTGAGTTAAGTGGAGCCGTTGGATAATAGAATATAATTTTTAAAAGACACTGATGAAATCTTGTAGCCTTCAGACTTTTCCTTGTTTTTATCAGTGGTTATTCCCACCAGAAATGAAACAGACAGGAAATGTACCAATCCATTCCCACCATGTCCTAGCAAGTAATTCATCTGCATTTGACTAGCCAGATGAAATAATAAAGATGTTGGAGACTGGGTTAACCTGGCTTTTATTGACTGTGTTATGAATATGGGATTAGCTGAAATTGGTTATTTTTCCTGTGTGACTTGAGCCTGTCCTGCCATAGATGAAGTCCTGCAAAGGGGAGGGTGAATTTTCCCTCGTCTCCAGCTCTTCACTACACTCTGTCTCAGACTCCTTCAATTTCAGGGTCTCAAAGGACTGCAGAGATGCATGTTTGTAAAGTGACACTAATACTTTAGGGCCCTGCCTTCTGAAAATGCAGAAACCATCCCCCATAAATTCCTGGGGCTGCTGCCCTAAAACCAGAATTTTGCTCTCTATCAAGTGCACTGAGTTTTGAACTTTGGTTGAGGCTCTACTGCATTTTCTTTTAGCCCTGAGTTTTCCCTGCATCAGTAGCGATCCAATGACCCAGCAAGGTGCTAGGGGATCTGTGCTGCTGGAGGGGACATTTTTCAGTTGAGATGTCCAACCATCTCATAATAATGCCTTGCTAGGATCTCTGAGTGCCTTGCACACAAAAATCAATGAAGTCTTACATTATCCTTGTGGGATGTAGGGATGTTGTTATTATTCCTTTTCACAGATCGGGAGGGGAATTTCATCGCTCTCCCTCTGTGAAGTTCCCTGCCCAAAGACTGATGACTCATGAGTGAGTTTCAGCCTTAAGGTTATTCTGGACACCACAGCATGCACAATAACCAGGGCATTAATTCAGACTTCCTGGCCAAATTCCTATTTGGCCAATTTATGTTCTGCCAACTAATTTCTCCCTGCAGTTTTGGTTGGACACTGGAGTCTTCACTTCCTGTCTTAAACTGTTAAGCCGCCTCCAGAAGTGGCTTCATTTTAGTGCCAGGTGAAGCATCTCACAGGACATAAATTGCTTTGAGATTTTCCCTTCAGGTTGAAAGATGCTGGGATAATATTCCTTTATTCTCTTTCCCATTATAAAACTGATTGTATTGATCTGAAGTTGGGCGAAAAGGTCATAGTAAAAAAAAAAAAATAGCAGGGTCCATAGATAATGCAATCCTTGTTTCTGTGGGTCTTTTCTCTGCCACACGTGTATATGTGATTCAGAATCTGATGAGTCAGTTTGCCCTGTTCATGCGGCTGATTGGATTTTTTTTTTGTGGGGAGCCTTATGATTTTATCTGGCTGGTGAATTTCAGGAGGACCTAGGGGGAAGTTAAGCAGCTCCAGCTGAAAACATCAGAGTTAAACTGCCCTGGAGGAATGAAGTATAGTGCCTGGGGGTGCACAAGACAGGGATTGAGCTGCATAGTTTGTCAGCTGGAGATATGTGAACAGCTAACAAGATATTTTAAAAATATCACCCCACACGTGTGCACATTTCAAATGAGCTTCCAAAAACAGCAGCATGTTTGTCTGTTTAACAAGGCCAGGTGAGCAGTCACACCCCAGAGTTCTGTTAAGGCATCCAAATTCCAGAAAGCAGATTGTGCCATGTAGGCTCTGGCTTATGCAGAGGGCAGGACACAGTGGCACAACTCCTCCCTGAGCTCTCCAGTGTACAGGGCAATAGGTGGGCTGCACCATCCCTTTCAAGGGCTTAGCCTTCTTCCCAGAGTGCCTGGTGAGCTCCAAGGAGCCATGCCAAGGGCCGCCCTGCCCACTTTGGGTTTGTTTGTTTGTGAATCCCAGGGTGAGAGGCAAAAGCAGTCTCACCACTCCTGCAGAGCACAGGACCTGCTAGTTTGCTTGGGGTACTCCGGGGTACAGGAATGCTCCAGGCACAGTCAGCCCCCTGCCCATCAGCACTAGGGCCAGGCCCAGTCTAGGTTACTCACAGCAGAGGTGGGTCTAAAGATGCAATGATCGTGCCTGTAGTGATTGTTCATGTCTAGAGCAAGCAGTACTGGCTCCCTTGCTCCAAATGGCAGCTGCTAATTAAGTTGGTGGGTTTCCCAGAACCACCATGAGCCAATAGCCTGCCAGCCCTTTCAAGCAATGATGCACCATTCAGTCATTTTCCAAACAAAGCATGACTGTCGGACCCTGGTGGGAGTGGCCATCAGTACAATTTGGCACAAAGTATTTTATATGAAAGGGCCCTCAAATGTAAGCAAAACAACCACATGATGCATAACTCACCAGTGAGGGGTTTTTTCATTCCATGTTTATATACGTGATAATAATACTTTGTGCTTATTCAGCACCTTTCACCTGAGGATCTCATAGCACTTTACAATCAGTAAGCCAACCAATTCGCCTGAGAGGTAGGTAGCTATTGTCTTCATTTGACAGGGAAACTGAGTCACGCAAAGATTAAATGACTTGCCCAAGGACACAGAGCTAATCATTCATAGAGCTGAGAGAAGAGCCCAGAAGTCCTCAGTCCGCTCCCTGGCCCCTTATCTAATTGTTAGTCCTCACACCTTCCTTTATCAGCTTTTAAATGAACATGCTAAGATCTGACTGGGATAGTTAAGACAGCAACTTTAACAATGAAATACAAGTATGATACCATTGCCCTCCAAGTGACTGAATAAGGAGCTAATTGATATATTCTTTGCAGGATTTCTAGTGAAATTCCTGTTAATTTCATCTCCCTCTAGCCATCTCCTTCCCCACGCTGCCACCGTTAGACAGCTGATCACTTTTCTACCCCCTTTCTCTCCTCCTCATCCTCGCCCACATGTAGCTAAGGAGTGAAAGAGAGAAGAATTGTTAACTAGAGCCAGAAGAGGGAGGGATGAGACCAAGGAACTGAAAACAAAGGGTAGAAAAAATTATTTATTTTTCCTGGCTCCAGCTTACTCTAGCTTAAAGGAAAAGCCGAGCTACCCTGTGCTTGTCTTAGAACACTCATGTTGTGTGACTGTGGAATGCATCTTGGCTGCCTCTAAAATAGGTTCTTCTTTTTTTTTATCAGTGCAGGAACATTACACAGTTAAACATATGGAATGTATTGGACTATTCCCGTCCGTTTTTTTTTTTTTTAGCAGTGTCTTCTCGTTACTTGCCTTAGAGATTGCAGTCATCTCTTTTGTGGACAGGTTTTAAACTTAATTAGTTAACTTGCTTTTATTATAACTATTTATTAGTTAATCTTGTGGCACTTGGACTAGAGTGACTGGGTGGCCCAGGGATTATGTAAGGGCCAATGAAGCCTTCTATATTGAGAGTTCAAAGCCAGCCCCAGCGTTCAGAAATTGTTCAGCCCTGCAGGGCATTTGGTGGCCTCTCTGCAGTGATTGATGGGGGTTCAATCCAACTCCCTCGAGAAAAGTATCCAAAGTACAACTGCCGTTGCAATACCTTGTCATTAATCAGCTTATGCACAGTCTCGGCAGAGGAGCAGAGGATTCGTTAGACACACCGCTGAATTGCTAGTCATGCTGGCAAGGGGCAGTGTGTTGTGGAAGCTTGAACTGCACTTGTGTGTGGGCTGCTACAGAGGGAAAACAGAAGACTACAGTCTCTCAAGTATCAATTTGCCACCTTTCGTCAATGATAACGGCACTACAAACATGGGTCGTTTCAAAGTAATTGCAGATTTGACTTCAGAGCAGTCCCTATAACTCAGCAGAGAGCACGGTATTCTAGCTGAAAAGATCTGTTCAGAGAAAAATAGGATAAAAGTTTGGATCCAGCAGATGACAACATGGTCGGGATACTTCTACTCCTCGTACAATTTTCCAGGTCTGTCCATGCCTGTTGAATACCTTAAGCATAGAAATTATGAGATGGAGAGGACTCACTGGATCATTTAGCTCTTCCCTGCAAGCAATGTAGGATCATTCCATCAGAATATCCTTCAGTGCTTTGTCCCCAGTTCTGTTTTAAATGTCCCAACTGATAGGTCTTCTCCACCTCACTTGAGATATGACTCCAATCTACTAGGCTTCACTGTTAGGCCTCTGTTCCCCTATGTTAGCCTTATGTTTTCATTTGCTCAGTTTCATCCCACTCCCCACACTCACCCTCCTTTTGCACATTTTTCTTGTGCATTACAATTATTTTAAATTCAAAAGGGATGGCAACAGTCCCCTAATCTCCACCTGTGGTTCAAGGCCAAGCACAGACATATTTAATGGTGGTGATGTTTGTTCAGCCTGTTGGTTTTTTTTTTAACTATCTAGAATAACAGCTGATGAACATCTGTGGAAACATCTGCATTGTGTATGAAATGATTTTTTTTAACCCTCGGGGTTAATAGGGGTTACTTGTCCACGGAACCTGTTTGCCGAGTTTGTCCATGGCTACTTCAAAAGCAGATCCCAGTACTGGCTTCCTAACCACTCTATTCAGGTTCAGCCAGGTATATGTTGCTGAGTGAAAGACAAACCTGTCTGATTTTACTACGGGAGGGGCTGAGGGATTTGTGCAAACTTGTTAACACCCCTTGTGGAATATTTGTGTGTTCCAGAGCATCATTTTATTGGAAACTGAAACAAGATTAGGGCAGTCTGGCAACTGAGAACTTTATTTAAGATGCTGCAAAGATAATTGGACTCCTGATCTCAGAGATTTACCCAGAAGCATAAAGCCAGAGTGAAAAGCTGATGCATAATGGTTTCAAGGGATTCATCTTATTAAATAAAATCACTTTGAAGTCTTCATTTCCCCCACTGAAATCCTATGCATTTCTCTGCTGAATGCTGCTGTTGTGAAAGCCACTTTTTGGAGGGCTTCTTGAGGTGCTCTTTCTAAGACAAGACACTAAACTGAGGACTTATCTGCCATATCTAGATGAGTATACTGCACTTATCACCATGGTACCTGAGGGCATTATATGCAAACAAGGAAATCTATTACTCTCTCTCTCCTTCCTTCAGTAAGATTTCCCCAAGAAATTCCCCCAAATTGGAAGAATGGGGAATGTTTCCCCACTCCTCCAATCACCTTCACATCTAAGTACTTCCTTGATAAATGACATCTGCATAGCAAGGCTTCTAGTTATCTTCTCTTCTCCTTTCCCTGCTATCAGGGTTTTCCTTGGGATATAGACTAAATTTTTTAAATCCTGTATTCTTGACCAGCAAGTGGACAGTAAGATCTCATGGCAGTTTTCAGAGGCATAGGGTTGTTTCTCTTGGTGCTCTTGCCAAATTCCTCTAGGGATAATTACATTCTGCCTACCTGCAACCTCTCCCCTGCCATTTTAACGGGCTACCTAGTATTCTCCTTGACTTCCAGTGCAGAACTGACATGCAGTGAGGCTGTGAGCTGTCAAACAGCTGTCCAATTTCATCTCAGAGGTTGCTGACTCGCAGTCCTGACTGCAGCAATTCCTGCACAAATCGTTTGGGAGATTAAAAAAACCTATATAAATATAAGCTCTGATAATAATACAGATGATATTGGTCCAGTTCAGCAAGTGCTTAATGTTAAATCAAAGTGTTCAAGTACTTTGCAGAATCAGGGCCATTATTAAGTGTTATAGTGGGGGGAGGGGGAGGACTGGTAGAAAAAATGTACAAAAAATGTTCCCTCTTTGGTGCAATTTCATTCCCATGAAATGGCTGTTGACACATCAGAAATGAAGTGCAGTGGCAGCATTTGGGGGCTCACTACTGTTCCTGTGTTGGAGGCCAGGGGAACTGGATTTTTCCCCTGGTTTTGCTTAACTACAGCACAGTATGTCCCCATGAGAAACAAAGACACTTTTTCATTTACTTGTTCTTATGCAGAGGTGAACTGTAAAATTCACATGGGATCAAACCTTTGAATCTCATTTCCCTACAGGATTTAAAGCAACAAAGCTCAGAAAATCTTAAGCAACTCACTGAAAATACATCCCACCCTGCTCCAACCACAGGCAAGGTGAAACTTTATGAGGAGAAAAGGAATGTCTTGTGTGTATTTAGTTTAGGATATTAAAAAGAAAATCCTGAGATGCTTTTCTACACATCAAAGCACTCCGAGAGAAGGCCAAAAGGCCAGGGGGAGTGCTATAAGTTCTGGCTCTCAAACTCGTTAAAAGGGACTTCAAGGAAAGTGATATTTGTTCCAAATGTGTGTTTTGAGATCCTCAGGTGAAAAACTCCAGAGAAATGCAAAGTAATCTTGCAGGAGCATCTCAGTTGTAAGGGGTTCAGCACCTTGCTAGCAGTACCAATGAAATATCCAGAAATAAGATGAGACCAGCTGACTTTTCCTAATGATAGTGTGATGTTGCATCATGATGACCCAGAGCCATGAGACAATCCGTTTGTTCAGAAGGGCATGTATCAAAGCGGAGCAGCATAGAGAGATCTCCAGAAACACAAGACAATAAGAATGGACTTGAACTTGGCCCACATCTCCGACTGAACCATTGAAAGAAGTTCTTCCCCACCAATGCTGAAAGAGTCCCCTCCATTTGAAATCCAGCTTGCTGTCCTAGCAATGTCTTCTGGGTTTTCTGCTAGTGTCTTCTACATTTCACAAATTCTGATATTTTCCTCGGGGTCAGAGGAGAGACCTGTTGTGTTGAGGCAGCCTCTGACCCAAGGAATCCCTACAAGAACAAACTAAACCTCATCAAAGACAGGGCCAAGTACTTTCCTGCCCCAGGGGAACATACCTCTCAACTGACCTCATTTCAAGGGACATCACCCATTTTTAGGTTCAGAGTTACCTAATGTCCACACAAAGTTTGGCATCCTCTCCTTGTTGAAAATTATTTACAGCAGAAATAAAGAATCATGAATGTGAGGTTGTTGGAAAAGTTATTGGCACTGAATAAACGAGAAGCCCTGTATTTTCAGGTTCTTGCATGAATTTTTCTTTTGTGTCTATGTCCCACAGGTGTGTTGCAAAGAGAAGCCCTGTCTGTAGGGGGAGGAAGTAAAGGGGAGGAGTTGCTGGGGTTGGGAAAGGGAAGTGCACTGACTGAGATAAACGGAGATGGAGAAAAACATTTGCCCGGTGCTGGGCTTCATTCATTAATAGTGATTCCTTTGCTAATTGTAGTTTTTCTACCATAAAATATAACACTTTCATCTACTGCATTTATCGCCCTTTCCCACTGCCCCACTATGGATCCACTAAAAACAAACCCCTTTCTTTTTCTCCCTTTGCTTGGCAGATCATAAGCAAGTTGACTACAGAACATAGCAATGCATCAGGGATCTATTACTGTGTGGCTTCAAACAAGATTGGTAAAGAGGAGAGAAGCATCAAGTTCTATGTCTCAGGTAAATAACAGGCTGCACAGATGATGGGTGCTTGCTTTATAAAAGCTTGGTTGCACTGTTTTATCTATCTCAGGATTTCATACCATTGCCCATCACCACCGAATCCAAGCAATTTCCATGTAGTATCAATGGCAATAGCAAAGTCCCTAGTGGACTTCATGGGGTCTCCGGCACCTAGGTGTCAAATTAGCCCTTTCCTACAATGGTGCAATCCCATTGGAGTCAATGAGGTTTGCAAAGATAAGCAAGGGCCATATCTGGACCTGACCCAATCCCACAGTTGTAGTTAGAAAGTTTTTCTTAACGTCTAATGTCTAATTAAGGGGACTGAACTGGATGACTTCTTGAGGGCTCTTCCAGCCCTAGATTTCTATGATTCTATATTATTTCTCCAAATAACACAACTCCAAACCCATATCCGTTTAATCTGTTAGTGTAGAATCCCTTAGCAGTGAAATCAGAAGGTTTTACACCCTGGCATATTTGTCCAAATGTCCAGGCATATTTGTCCAAATGTTTAAACAAATGAATCTTAACTGTGCATCCTCCCTTCTGAGTTCCCTTTCTGGACACACTCTACCAGCAGGAATTTACACGGAAATGGCAAATTTTAAACAAATATTGCAGACGCTTCATATAAAGCAAATGTCAAATTCTCAACCGTTCATATTTGCACCGGGAAATGGATACGAAGAGTGAAGCTCTCCTGTCAGGGAATGCAGACACACAGTGTGACTTGTTCATGCAAAACAACTCAGTTGCTGAGTGTTGAATACAAACAGCATATTGCTCGGGAAGGAGCTACAGGCACAGTAGTCATTCATGGAACTCATCCAGGAATAATTCCAAACAACAGATGTCCCTGAAAGCATCGCAGTCTGCCCAGGATCACAAGAAAAGGCAAAACTCACTGAAGAAACTATCCAGCATGAATCCTTCACGCAGTTCCAGCTACACTGCAGTAATAGCCCTACACACTGCAGGGACTCTTGTACACTGTGTCGTTTAGGACCATGCCTGTAAAGTATATCAGTAATTTTTTAAATAAGGGTAAGAAGGAATGTGTGCATCAAACCTCACTGCCAATCTTGTTACCTGGTGGCATGCAGGGGCCATAACAGGACGGCTATGTCCCCCCGGCGTATTTCTCCAATGCAGGAGCAACATAAGGCCAATATATGCAGCCCTACAAGACCCTTCTGCACAGGCCCCCGGCACTGGGGGTTGTCAGGGGTGGGAATAGGTTAGAGGTGATCAGAGTCTAAGTTCCCTCTAAGCTGCATGGCCACGCAGCTGATTATTAAGCACCGCGCAGGCACTCAGGGCTGCGGCGGGGAGAGATGCTTTTCCCCAAGCTCTGGACCTCCCGTGGCACCCCTCCCACAGTCCTGACCCAGCCCAGCCCTGAACCTGTCGCGGCCAGGGGACAGGCACCTCTCCTCCAGGCCCAACCCAACCTGGCCTGGACTTGCCGCAGCTGGGGGAGAGGCGCCTCTCCCCCACCAGCCCTGGTGCTGCTGTTGTGAGAGAGAGGGGGGAGGAATCCTCTCTCCCCACCATAGCCCCGGGGAGCCCCACTGCACCCTGGGCTGCGGCGGGGAGAGATGCTTTTCCCCAAGCTCTGGACCTCCCGTGGCACCCCTCCCACAGTCCTGACCCAGCCCAGCCCTGAACCTGTCGCGGCCAGGGGACAGGCACCTCTCCTCCAGGCCCAACCCAACCTGGCCTGGACTTGCCGCAGCTGGGGGAGAGGCGCCTCTCCCCCACCAGCCCTGGTGCTGCTGTTGTGAGAGAGAGGGGGGAGGAATCCTCTCTCCCCACCATAGCCCCGGGGAGCCCCACTGCACCCTGAACCCCTCATCCCCAGCCCCACCCCAGAGCCCTCAGCCCCTCTCAGCCCAACCCTCTGCCCCAGCCCTGAGCCCCTCATCCCCGGCCCCACCCCAGAGCCCTCACCCCCAGCCGGAGCCCTCAGCCTCCCTCCCCCACAACCATCTGCCCCAGCCCTGAGCCCCCTCCCATACTCCAAACTCCTCGGCCCCACCCCGCCACATGAATTTTGTTATGTACACCAATATGTGTACATAACACCTCACACATCACCTCCATATTGGTGCACATAACAAACTCCATTCTGCACATGGATGGGGAAAATTAGAGGGAACACTGGCTCAGAGTGCTCTGTGTTCCAATAATTTCTGGTCTAGGGAAAAGACTCTCCCTCCTCCTAGGATGCTCTTCTGAGAGAGACAGCACAGATCTCAGAAGTCCCAGAAACAGCCCTGTCGGGCTGGAGATCAGTTATTAATTATACACTTACCACTGCCATATATGAACCTTCATGTAGGCTTCATTCTGCTCTGAGCAGTGCCAGATATTATGTTTGGATGGGTTTCTCAATGATCAAATCAGTCTGTTCCCATTGCTATTCCACCCACAATGCTTTTTAATACTCTCCATCCTCTACTAAAACCAATTTTGTGGCTGCTCAATGTGGGAAATACAAGTGGAACAAGATGAGGTTCAAAGGGTGGCAGCCACCCATGGGCCTGTTAGTGGTAAAAACCTTTCACCCCACTAATGAAGCTGTTTTGTCCACAGAGACGTTTGTTAGACAACTTGGCAGAAAGGTTAGTTTTCTCTGGAGCAGTTGGAAGTTTTATATTTCAAACCTTCTTTTAATTTTGTTTGAGGCCAATATTTTTCCATACAGGGAGCAAACGTTTAAGGCACCCATTTTTAACAGTCAGGAATAACTTACCAAGGGTTGCGGTGGATTCTCCATCACTGGAAATTGAATGAAGAGTGCGTGGGGTTTTTTCCTCTAAAAGATATGCGGTAGTTCAACCACTGTTATGGGATGTGAAGCAGGAATTAATTCAAGGAAGTCCGATGGCTTGTGTTATGCAGGAGGTGAGACTATATGATCACAATGGTCCTGTCTAGCCTTAAAACCTAAGAAAGCTGAACTTTGACTTCTACATTGAAAGGAGTTTTGACTTGGTAATAAATTTCTCTAAAGAAAAATGGAAAGAGAGAGAGAACAGCCCAGAAGGCATTTTATATTAACATTCCAGAGACAATGTGACATGAGCCCTCGTTATCCATGTGCTGCTTACATCAAACCATGTAGGGTTATTCCCATCACAAAATTGTCTTCTTTCCATCTGAAATATACCAGATCATGAACAGGGCTAGGAGAGACATTCTCACCCCTAAAGGGAAGCATATGAGTTCCATGCCATCCTGGGAGAAGGAGAGACATTAAAAGATAGCAACCGACTCACATAAATCAGATGTTTAAGGAAGAATGATGACATTTATGGATCACAAGTAAACTGAATCTTGCTAAATGCAGACAGCACAGTCCCTAAAGTGGAATTGTTTAGATTCCATTGGTAAAATATTACCAAGTCTGACCTGCAGCTTTGTCTCTTGGTGGGATGATCCTTTGCTGAGAGGTGCATGTGACTCCATCAAAGAGGCCAGTCCCCTTGCAGATGTCAGAAGAGCAACAACTCTGGGCCTGATTCACATATAGAAAAACTCTGCCCACCTTCCATACTGTGCAAGGCTGACAAAGAAGGAAATGTACAATTTTTCCCATCTTTTGTGGAATAGACATGTCTGGGTTTTGGATTCGCAGGCTCCTAAGACGCTGGAGAAATCACATGGAGAGTTGCCTCGCCATCTAGTCCCAAAGCTGGAGGGAGAGACTGAGATGGTTTGTGAGATATGCCTGGGGTATCCATAATCACAGGGACCACAGCAGTTATTTGCATATAAGGCTGGTCCTGATTATGGACACTTGACTGCAGGTGGAGAAGGAGAGTATCTTGTACATCAGACGGAGCTATGTCTAAATGCTAGGTCAATATTACATCCTATGAAAACAGGTCATGATCTGCCGCACACTGTAAGGTTTTAGTCTTTCCGACATGTTACAGCACCCTGCAGAACGAGACGTAGGGCAAAAGACAACATCCAATTTTTAGCAGTCAGGCTGCTGAGTGTGATGCAGCCAGAATCTGAGGCTTGATGACACTGGCTGGAATCAGGGTTTGAAAGTACACCGGGATGATGGATGGGCCTTTGTGAAGAGAGCAGAAGATTTAACAGAATTGATCCCAGCCACCCAAAGTCTAGCGCCTGCTCAGCTTCCATTTGTAGAGCTCGGTGGTTAATCCAACCACTAGCGAGCACAAAAATCTTGAACTCTCATTATCTCTTATTGTCCTATGTGAAATGACTTGATGAATCTCAAGCCACTTTCAAATGAACAAGTAACCAAACCTCCTCCAAACTGGGGCCAGTTGGGTTCCTTGTTGAGAGTCCTTGCCAAGGAACCAAGTACAGAATGAGCCATGGAGACCGAACTCCCCTCTTGCTCTAGAGATAGTCCTTTCAGGTCAGGGTTGAAGTGTTTTGGCCATGCAGTGTAATGGGGAATAATGGGGAAACCTGCACATCGTTGTCCAGACTGCACCTGTTCTGGGTGAAAATATAATACTTCAGACTCCAGGGCCGCCAACCTGGCACTTTCACCAACATTAAATTCATTTCAGAAAGGAAAGAAAACTCGCCCTTTGACCTATTGCAATATCAGATTAATTCATTTGTCCTTCTACGGGCAGGTGCCTACAGAACTCACAGAGACACTGGAAATAGCACTGAAAGCTACTTTTAATATGTTTCATGGCCAGCAGAATACATTTCATTGCAGGGAGGTTGGGCATTACTCTAAAACCAAACCATATAAGGGGGCCATCTTTAAAGGGAAAATGATATCAGTAGATGGCAGAGCTATACCTTCTTTAGGCTCTTCCTGCAGGTGTCCTGGCTGCTTTGCCCAAGTAAAGCACTCACAGTACTTTGTGATAATTAGGAATGTCCTGTCCTAACTCTTACTCCAGTTTTTACATTCTACTTAGTTAAATCCCCCATACAGTTTCAATAAGATATCAGATTTGTCTTCAGTTTATACTGTCTACCCCAGTTTTGACACCTAGTTGCCCCATAGTAATATTTTGCATTGGGAAGATGCTATATGGTCAATATATCAAACCTTTAGGACTGCCTCACCACTGGTCAGGGACACCCACTGGAAGTAACTACTTTGGAATCTGTTGTAACACGAGAGGAGCAAATATCAGAAATTCCTGTTCTGAGAAGTCTCTTGCCTTTAGTCTCTGGTCTGCAACTTGGGCACGTCAACCACATACCACCCCATATGCATTGAGAACTTACAATCGAGCCCTATGTGTTTGTATAGCATCCAGCAAAATGGGACTTCAACCTGGCTGACATCTCTGTGTGCTCCTGCATTCAATATTAATAATAATTAATAATAAATAAACAATAACAACAGCTCCTCCTCCACCCTTATCTGGCTGTAACAAGAATGCAGAAAAATGGAGTGAACGATCTCTACTCGAAAGAAAATATTCTATGTCAGACATCAGATAAGAATCTGCTGTCAAATACTGTAATGCTTTAGGAATTGGACAATTCTACAAATGTTTGCCACTATCAATTTGCTCATTCCTGACATGTTTACAGGCCACATGAAAAGATCTGTGTTGCTTCAGATTGTCAGGCTCACCCCCTCTCTTGCTCTTTCTGCACTCTCTATGGCTGACAGGAGGCGTCTCCGCTATCCTGACAGGCTCAGACATGGAATTTGGGACACAGCAGAAGTTTTAAATTATATACATTATTGTGCAAAGCACAGGAAATTAAAACCAATTAATTCCTTGTAAATACAAATGGTACCAGACTTCCCTTTTGATTTATGCTGACATTTTACCTTCCCCCAATGGTGCATTCCCAATTGTGTTAGGGAATCCCGCACAACTGGAGTGAGTATCGCTACTACTAGCCCATAATACAATACAGAAGACAAATGTGCAGAGACCGCTGATAAAAGAGAAAAGGCCACGTGGTTGGTTCTTACAGGAGACTTATTAGGTGTCTTATAAAATAGTGTCTGTTCAGAGAGAAGACATTAATTACATCTTAGGTTCAGGATTGTGAACGCTTAGTAGTCTAGAGATGGACTAAACTGTAACATTCTTTCAAAACTTAAATTCCTCCCTAGACAAGGGAGGAGAAAGGGGAGAGAGAGAAAGAGAGAAACTTTTTTTCTTTCCACTGTACCTAAAAATCAATAAATATTCTATCAGAGCAGATAGAGCTTCTTGAAAGGCTAATGAGATGGAAGAAAATAACAGAAGTCCCAGCTAAAAATATTCAAAATGCTAACTAAAAAAATGTCAGCAGAAGAAACAGAAAGTAAAACAACCCAACGCTGTGCTCCCAGAATGTTAAGTTAGTAGAAAAACATGCATGTGAAAAGTTCATTTGGGAGGCTAGAAAACTGAAAATGATTTTAGCTCAGAAAAAGGCACAGTTTAAGAAGAACTCAAGGCTCACCCAGGAAATGCCTCAAACCTCTGTGCGGGTTTCCAGCTAGCACTCCCCGCCCTAGACAGTGCATACCCAAAACCTTCTAATTCCAGCCACCATGGAGGAAGAGATTCCCCCCACCCCCAGTCACTCAGTGGAATTCACCCTGTGGAAAAAGTAGAACTTTAAGGCTCTAATACTGCAAAGTCTCTCCACAATCAATGGCCATTTTCTTCATTTCACAAATGCAAAAGACCTAAGTGCTGAGATGTAAAGCTGGCATCCTGACCACTTGTGACAATGATTTCCTCTTGACAGTTACATTTTGAGACCAATCAGCCAGCTTTTAATCCATTTAATGTGGGCCATGTTAATTAAAAAATTAGAATTATATATATGTGGCAGATTGGGTATTTCTCAACTGTGGAGCGTGTCATGCTGTTAAGTGCAGTAGTTGCTCCTCCTACACTAAGTTCTGTCATTGCCAAAGTGCTGTCTGTTACATCCTAATTATTAGGAGGCCTTTAATGAATAGTTACAGAGCAGCATTAAAGCAAAGAACAAGCAGCTTTATTGCAAACATTCATCCTTGCTGGAGGACTATATAGAATGGACACTCCCTAATTGTCCTGTCCCAGCATATGCTGGGTCTTAAGGAAAATCTGGAAGGGAGTCTTCAGAGATCTCCACTTCATTTGCTCCAAAATCCTGATCTGCCAGATAGAAGGAGATCATTCCAGAGCCAACTGAGTTTATTATTAATGGGCCCCAATTGTGAAAGTAAGGCTCTGGGATGGACAGGTCATTGGAAATAGAATAAAAGGGAGGCGAGGAGACCATGTTTCCCACACTCCAGTTCTCTGGTGGCTCACACAGAGGGTGAGGATAATGTCTTGGGGTTAAACCGCTGAGTCCTTACTCAGAAACAACTTCTTTTGTCTTCAGTGGGATTCACATTGGCACTTAGCCAGTGGAAGTTTTGTCTGGAGTAAAACACAAAAAAGGTAAGGACCCAAGGATTCTGTCACAGATGAACTGGCTTCATACCTCCTGATATTTCTTTATTTGAGTCTATTAAAAGTTAAAGCTGCAAGGATTTTTAAATCATCTGTTCAGTGACCAAATAAATACCCCTTGAGGCAGATGTGACGAAGACAAATATTGGTATAGTAGAAATAAAGGAGGTTTCTAGGGTTGGGGAGATTGTGGAATTGTAGAGAAAGCCAATGTTACCTGTGAAGAACAATAATATGAGTGGGTTTTTTTTACTCTGATAAAACAATATCTTGTGGCTTTGACTGTAGACAGAGGGAAAGCATCTCAAGCGTGCATATCAGTCTGCATGGAGAGCGGTCTCGCTTGATTACAAGTTAGCTTGATTAGCCTCAGCGCATTAACTAATTCTACACATCATTTTAGTTAATTACTGATTGTGTAGTTCTTAGTACACTCAGGGCCAAACTATGAAAGGCTCATGGACCAGGCAGTGAACACATATTTACCCAATTTGCAAGCACAAATGCTTGTTTGCATGTGCAATTGCAGGCTTTTGGGGTTGCATTTTTCTGGCTCATCCCATTGTGTTGGTCTTTGAAATTTGGCCCTCAAGGTGAAAACAAGCAGCCAAAAATCCTCTCAGTTGTGCTTTCATTCCAGGTGTGTTTTCTCTTTCCCCTAGATGTAAAATCGGGTCTGCAGACAGACCGACCGATCACCACCATTGTTGGGAGTGATGTTCAGCTGACCTGCAGAGCCTCCAGATACATTTACAATCACCTGGCATGGTACTACCCCTCCGCACAGGTCGTGCCTGCCAGCTTCATGCAGGAGCAAATTGACAAATACTCCATTTCCTTGACACTGGCCATTAGTAACGTCACAAAGGAACACGCTGGATGGTACAAGTGCAGCGCTCAGAATCGACACAACAGCACGGAAGTGCAAGAACAGCACACCCAGCTCAACGTTAAAGGTAGGCCTTGTTGTCTGAAAACAACAACTAAAGGTACTATGAGCAGGGTGCTGAGCATCTGCCATGCCCACCGATGTCCTTGGGAATGGCAGGTGCTCAGGATCAGTCAGGTATTGCCTGGATGTATTTTTCTGTTGTGTTAACAGTTGACTACAATGACCTCTACACATGTAGCACCTTTCATCGGAAAGGATCCCAAATGGCTTTACAGATCTCTAAGACCTGATTTACAAACCGTGGGCCAAATCCTGAGCTGGTGCAAATCATCATAGCTCCATTGAATTTGATCGAGCTACACTGATTTCCATCCATTGAGACATGGCCCTGTACATGCAGGAATTATTTAGCCCATATGCGCCACGCCCCTGACATGCTGCAGCTATTTGACAGTGCACAGCAGTGCCTAAGCACCATAGCTTAGGATAGGTTGGCCACTTGAGACAACAAGGGAGAACTGGTTGAGCCTGGCGTTTGCAGTACTGAACGGGGCACCTGACCAGAGCACCAGCCCCGTTCCCATGCAAAGTGCTGTGGCATCTTCAGTCACCACATGCAGCGACTACAGCAGCATCATGTCCTCCTAACTCCACGCTGGGGTGTTGATTTAGTGCAGACTCAGAAGAACGAGCACCACCTACCATCTTGCCAACCCCACCAGCATGTCCCTTGGGTGGCCCACCCAAGGTCTGTCATGCTTTGGTAAAACATCCAATGAGATTACATCCCATGATGATTACCACGGTTATATGTAACATGAATAAGATTAGAAGTACTAGTGGCACCTTAGAGACTAACAGTTTATTTGAGCATAAGCATCCGATGAAGTGAGCTGTAGCTCACGAAAGCTCATGCTCAAATAAATGTGTTAGTCTCTAAGGTGCCACAAGTCCTCCTCTTCTTTTTGCGGATACAGACTAACACGGCTGCTACTCTGAAACCATGAATAAGATTTAGGCCCGTCAAATGTAATTGCAAAGGACATTGGCCAGGAGCATGGAATCGAAGGGTATTCACT
Source organism: Caretta caretta (assembly GCF_965140235.1). NCBI lineage: Eukaryota > Metazoa > Chordata > Testudines > Cheloniidae > Caretta > Caretta caretta. Next base: position 81,639,687 of record NC_134214.1, read on the forward strand.
CTTTACATTTAAAGCAATAGCAGGTTTTTCTTTTCTGTATCTTGACTCCAAGAACCTCTCTCTTTAAATTTAGTGTCAATAATAAATATTACAGAGCTCAGTGTCCTTGCTATCTGTGGCTATCTAAAGACGACAGGCTGGAATCTTGTCCCAGTTTTACACCAGCGTAAGCCCACTAATTTCAGTGGAGTTTCTCCTGATTTATACTCGTGTGAGTATGGGCAATCAGGCCTCAGACTTCTAAGAAGGAGGCGGTACCAGCAGAAGGGTTGTGAGGCCCCAGGTATTCTCATCTGTCTTCTAGCGGAGAACAAAAAGCATGGAACAGAAGTGGAGCATGGGGGAGACCCTAAGCAAACTGTGCCTACCCATGTAGTGGAGAGCACAGTTATTCACAGGAAGTTTGAGTGTGATCCCGAAGTTAGGTTCTGCACTTAGATTATTGCGAGAGACAGACAGGGACAGACATGCTGCAGTAAGCCCCTGCCTGGTAAGGACCAGCCCATATTGTGCTAGCTACACATGTCATGGTTAAGTAAAGCTGTTACTAGCAGTTTCAATGCAGTGTCCTTCATGAGTGCAGACAGAGACATTATCATGAGATTTACAAACACGCATGCAGACACAGAGAGAGAAAGACGGAAAAAATTCTCACCCACACTATAGCTAGCGCTGTTCTGATGCCTGCGTGGGCAGTGCCTTGGTGACTTATTAAAACAATAAATCAATGCATCGCTCTTCTCTTTCCAATGGCCCAAGGGGGGAAAGAGACTATGACTCCTTCTGTCATTTCCTGTACTGGCCTTTCCCCCATAACTAGTGTCCTTACCACCCTTCACAACAACCAGATGTGCAGACACCGAGTCCTTTTCTGCACATTGCATTCAAGCAATTCACTTTCTTTTCCCCTTGCAGATATTTTTGTTCACTTAGTCAGATTTCCACCTACACAGACACCTACACACAGTGGCAGGGGGATGGGGGGAACAACAGCTAGGCTATTAGTACACATACAGAAGAGCTGGGATTTTGAACATGTCTTTCTGTGAGTTACCAGTTGCTTCTTATTTGTCTGTAGTGGCTGGGAGGCAATTCATCCTGAGAGCATGCTACATGAGCACACTTTCCCCAAAACATTTCTCCTCCCACTATAGAAAACCAGCCATGAAGCCTTTCAATGTCCCTTTCCGATTCTGCGTGTATTGGATCTTCCTCTTTATCCTATGCGCACTGGCTATTCTCCATGTTTCAGGCTGTTTTTTACAGCGTACTCTGGGCTTTGTTCTCTGGGGTCCTGCACCTTTTGCAGTCGTTGACAGCAGTGTAAAATGAATATGAAGTGTGGGTAAAGCGCTTTCGTGCTGAACTTTGCAGTGGTGTAAATGACTGCACACAAGGTACTGGGCAACAGAGACTCCTAGCATTTTCCTCTCTTTTCTTTGCTCCTTTCTTTACGCTCCCTTTGTGTGTTTTTGCTCTGCCCCCAACCTGATCCTTTGTTTGTTCACAGGGACTAAGTAACATTCAACTCTGAGTGAAACTTAGTCCTGGTCTACACGGGGGGGGGGCGGAAGGGGAAGGGATTGATCTAAGTTACGCAACTTCAGCTACGTGAATAACATAGCTGAAGTCGACGTACTTAGATCGACTTACCGTGGTGTCTTCACCGCAGTGAGTCGAATGCTGCCGCTCCCCCATTGACTCCGCCTGCGCCTCTCGCAGAGCTGGAGTACAGAAGTCAATTTATCGCGTCTAGACTAGACACAATAAATCGATCCCCGCTGGATCGATCACTGCCGGCCGATCCAGCGGGTAGTGTAGACGTACCCTTAGTGGGTTTGAAATTCAGCAAAATGAATTTGCCCATTCCTAATGAAAGACATGCTCTGTTTGTTGGTTTTGCTCACTACACACCTTTTTCATTAATAAACCTTTCTGCAGCCAACACATTAGGGCAAGGCCTTTATGTGCCGATGAAAATGTAAGTCTTTAGAAGATGCCTCCTTAAGGCCAGGTCTACACTATAGCTTTACATTGGTATAATTACATCGCTCAGGGGTGTGAAAAACCCACTCCCCTGAGTGATGCTCTTATACCGACCAAAGCCCCAGTGTAGACAGGGCTATGCTGACAGGAGGGCTTCTCCCATCAACATAGCTACCACCTCTCTGGGAGGTGGATTAACTGTGCCCATGGCAGAGGTTCTCCCGTAGCTTCTTCACTGAAGCGCCTCCAGGGCAGTTGCGCTGCTGTCGCATTTTAAGTATAGACCTGCCCTCGGGCTGATGGTGTGTTGTTTTCCTTTGTGAATGCAGCAAAGGCAGTGCCACATATTATGCAGAACCTCGCAGACCGGGAGGTTAACGTCAGTGGCAAGATCATGCTGGAGTGCAGAGTAAATGGAACCCCAACGCCTCATATTGCGTGGTGGAAAAATGGCTACCCCATTTCACCTGCTTCAGGTGAGTGTGGACCACAACAGGTGCCGAAAGGGAAACAATGGTAACGTGTTCACAGATTTGCAAGCCGTGTTGGTCCTGGATTCTCCCCTGCCTGGCATTTGGTGGAGTTGTTAACAGCAGTGCGTGATGAGTGCCAAATGCTATCAACCCAGGACGCTGTAAATGACTCAGACCACATTATCTACACCTGGCTGCTGATGTGGTTTGCAAATGGGATTACAGAGGCCAAAATAACCAACTAGCTTCAAACCAGTGCTTGATTATACGTGCCCAGTTTTGCACATGCCACTGCTTGTGCCTGCAGAATTGACCATATATGTGCAGAACTGACACTGGCAAGGGAAATCAAGGTGCTGAGCACCCAGCTGCCCATCAGGCATGTCCAAGATGGTTCTTTATGCGTACAAAAAGCAGGGCGCTTCACCGCTTGCTAAGCACTATCTAAAAATGTGAGCCTGAACTGCTGGATGTTCTTAAGGCCTGATCTGGAGCTTGTTGAAGTCAATGGTAGTGTCTCCACTTAGGATCACTTAGCCGGCTGCAGGGCATAATATACTGTGTCTTTATTTCCCTCAGCATAAAACAATGATGAGAAACAGCTGTCAGCTCAGCCAACACACACACGGGCAGTGCTGCCCCAGGCTTGGAATGTTTGCCTGAGCTTGGAATTCTTTCCTGGCCCCTCTATCCTGAAATACCCTTTATGTCATGGAGAAACCAATGTTAGTAACTGGTTCCTCTCACTTTAATTTTGTTTCTTGGGTTAGGAAATCTAGAATCCTCCATAACTCAGATCAGACCGTTCTGAGCAGAAGCTCTTAACAGCTAGTGAAGTTTTATAAATAATTCGAGAGGGACAAGCATGTAACTCATCCAACTGATGAACACATAAAAAATATATCTGAAAAAACCACCCCAGGGTAAATATTTCAGCGCTGTGCATGGTGAGTTATGTGCACAGCTCTTGTTAACAACAACAGAATTCATGGGCAGAACACACTGCAAACTTAAAACCTTTGGACTCAAGGCCCAATGTATTTCCCCTGTTCTGTTAATGGCATCTTCTTAGTAAACCAAATGAGCTTGGAATCGTGTGTCACCGAATCAGAGAAAGTGAAGCTAGCGAAGGCTGAGTTAGGCCACATGTAGGCCATCTCCTCCCTCATGAATGCAAGATTGAGCCAAATAGTGGGTTCTTCAGGGCTTTGTCCCCATTTTAAAAGTCTCAAGAGACAGGGTGCTCATCATTTCCCTTGGGAGGCAGTGCTGTAGTCTTAGACATTGCTGTCTCACTGACATTTAGCCTCAGTTTTCCTTTCCTTCATTGTATCCCGTTATGCCCTAGCCAGGCCACCTTGGATCAATCTACATAATTCCTTTCCCTACTGAGCACTACATTGTGCCAGGTAGGTACAGTCCTCCACAGAGGAGGAGAGGGGTCACTTCTTGGAGAGGCATTGTGCCTCAGCAGGCAATACAGTCGCTCATAAGCTCCAGGTGTGTGGGTGGGGACTCAGTTTGAACTCCTCACCCAGTGAGGTGCAGCCCCTCTGTGCCCCTCCGGCCTGGTCTGAAAAGCATATTGGGTTAATAAGAGAGTTGTATTTAATATGTTCTAATGACATCTCCTCAAATGCAGTGCAACTCTTGGGCTGGGAAGGGCAGAGGCAAATCCTGCTGGGAGTTTTGCAGGTGTAACGGAGAGCAGCATTTGTCCCAGTGAGCTCATTCTGGGCCCAGTCATGCCCCCATTGCCTTCCATGGGAGCAGTATCAGGCTGCATGAATAAAATACACCTGTTCTGCACAGGCTGCAAAGTTGTCACTGTGGAGTTAACATGACAAGTGCATTGAGAGCAGGTGGCCAGGGAGGGGTTTGCAGCATGGTACCGCAAACAAAGATGAATATAACATACCAGCACTAGAAGATCTCTTGTGGCTGCTACTGGAGGTACCAGAGCAGGGCTGCAGTGGCCATTGAGGCCATTTTCAACACAGCTCCTGTTGGACATTCTTTCTTGACAAATATATTCTGCAATCAAATTAAACTGTATCCCTCTAACACAGGAATTTCCATGGAAAATAACACCCTGGTCATCGAACGAGTGAAAAAAGATGATGAAGGCCTCTATGAGTGTAGGGCTTCCAATGAAATGGGCAATGACAGCACTTCAGCATTTATTAAAATACAAGGTGAGTTCACAAGCTCATGCACAAGCTTGGTGAAACAGGCTTAATTTGGGGGAAAGACATTATACAGCCCCCACACCCTCAACCCCCACCCCCACTCCACACACAGATACAGGGCAGGCTTGGATAAAGTAGGAACTGACTTAATCCCTTGCTCAAAACTCAAAGTGAATCCCCTTTGAGGTTCCAGGAAGTTTACATGGTCACATAAAGACATAGGACCTGAAGCAGGTCAATATGTCTTCATGTCTGGAACACCCTGATAACAACTCTATCACAGACACAACATATGCTACACAAAGTGAGATATGGTCAATATAACTTGAATGTTTCATGGGGAATCATATAATACAGAGTTCCTAGCCTTTTCACACTGGAATCTCCTTAAGGTTCCCTCCTATTTAGCCAAGAGTTAGCTGGGACCACCTTCCAATTAGCCATAGGAAAAGAACAGCGTGATTGCAACCCATGACACCTGTTCATGATCCATAGGTTGAGAACCATAGTATCATACTTTGAACACTTAGCATTGATAATATAAAGTAATGGCACTCAGTGGATATCCTGCCCACCTCTGCCAAACCATTGTCTCTGTGTCTCTTGGTTAGAGATGGTTTCCTATATCCTTGCCTACAGCAAGTGAATGAAAAGGCTCCCACCACATGTCATGGCATTTCATGGCTACCATTTTTCTGAAATGAAGCATCGTTGATGGAATTACACGTTTTATTTATTTATTTATAATTTAATTTTCGCACTGAATTTAAATCCGATGCATTTAATTTACAGGCTCTGAAGAAAAGTCCAATATTGAAGTTATCATTTTGGTCTGCACTGGTCTAGCAGCTACCCTTTTTTGGCTTCTTCTGACCCTTTTCATTCGGAAAATGAGAAAAGTAAGAGAGCTTCCATATTGTACATGGAATTGAAATGGACTAGAGCTGAGCTCTGGGCTTGGATCCAGTTAAGACTAAGCTTCAGAGTTCAGGATTGAGGTCGACCTGGGTCGATGGTGACAAAACTGTATGAGCTGTTCTCGTGAAATTTCAGGCCAACATTCCTCTTGATTAATTACTTGACATCTTGTGAGATCAGCTGTACTTATGAGATTTCTGCCATCTTGGTCAGCATCCAATCAGATCAGGAAAACAGGCCCCTTTCTCTTGTGGATCTGACATAGATTCAGAAGCATCCAAGAATGTTTGGAGACAGGCATTCAAATCCTAAACCCCTTACAGTTCTGGTTTCAGCCCATCTCAAATAAGGTTTTCCCTAAAATGTAGTTAGTGAAGGGAGCGCTGGTTTAAGTATTGTTGTAGGATGTTACAGTCTATTGTTTGCTCTCAAGCTGGGCTCAAACCACAAAAGTTCATTATGTTTCCATGGCTCATTTACTCCTTGGCCTCTCTCCTGAGACTCCAAAGAAGTGGGCCCTAAATTAGGTCCAAGGAGTATTTGATAAAGTAAATCATATTTAGGGTTGTTCTTTCTTGCTTATATAAACAAAAAATATGGTACAAGATGCTAGTTCTCTTGTTTGGATGCAGCCCAAACCACAGTCTTAATGTTGATCTTCTGTAATTTGTATGAGTGTTCACCACATTTACAACAGAACTGGGAAGAATCATTCAAGTTCAAGTTTACTCTGTCTCTCTCCAGGACAGCAGAGGTGCTAGACCCAATAGATCTTGTGTCATCATTTACACCTGCATAAAGTGGCCATAAGGGGAGCCCAAATCAGACTTTTCCCCTCAGTGGCACCCATGTTGACACGTAAGCCTGTTTCTAAAGCACGATGCCTTGAGTTGTTAAGGAATTGGAGAGCTGTCCAACAAGGCACTCAAAAATGTTGCTTTAATCTCAAGGATTTCCCACAAGTAGTAGCAGTGTTGGGTTTCTCTAATGTATGTAGAGACTAATGATATTAAGGGACTTTACATCTTCAAGGAATTTTACAAGCATTAATTAGTTAATCCAATCAACACACACGTAAGGCCAGCATAGATAAGTGTTATTTTCCCCATTTTACTGATGAATAAATTGAGGCATGGTGTTGCCAAGATATTTTCAAAAGCCACAGATGGGCGTTAGTGTCAGAACCAGGACTAGAACTCAGAGAGGCCTGGTACCCGAGCCTACGCAAATTCCACTAGATCACACCTTTCTCTCAAGTTACAGCCTGTGAATTGGTTATTTTCCTGTTTTTAGCCGGATGCCACAGATATTAAAACAGGATACCTGTCAATCATAATGGACCCAGAGGAAATGCCCCTTGACGAGCAGTGTGACCGTCTGCCATATGACAGCAGTAAATGGGAGTTTCCAAGAGACAGGCTGCGGCTTGGTAAGCAGTACAGACATTATTAATGTCAAGGATGGTGATATCCTATGGCCTTGAATGTTGGACCATAGCAGATGACAGAGGCTACCCTAGCCCCCATGGCCAGTGCTCTTCCATCCTTGGAGGAGAATTGACAGTGGTTCCAGAGTCAAGGATTGTTCTCCATGGGAGTGGTGCTAAAGGTCTCCTTCAAAAATACAGATGGCATCTTACAAAATGGCTATCACTTGCCGTTGTTCTCAGTGGAAGTGAAACCAAGGTGTCCTCAAGGAAGGCAGTGTCCCTTGGCAGGATTGGCAGCCACCCTCTTCCCCCAGGGAAGAAGGCAGATATTTTGAAAGAAGGCGGGTCTTCATGAAATAGTTTGTAGAAGAACGTTATTCACCTTGTTGACGGAAAGCAACTTTCCATTAAGAGAAACTGACCAAAAAATTATGATTAATGTTTAAAATTCTTTTCAGAACCTACCCATTGAACAAAATCTACTCAGGGGGAGGGGGGAATCCTGGGGGCCAGCAGGGGAATTTAGAGACTAGGAGGGAGGGGAAAACTGGTCTGGGGGGGGCATGTGGCAGCAGAGGGAGGAGGAAATGGTGTGTGTTCAGGGAAGTGTAGGGGTAGGCACGGGATTTCAGAGGAATATGGGTGGCAGGAGCTGGGGGAAACTGGCCAGTTTGCTCTGCCTGCTTAGTGCAGCTCCAGAGCAGGGGAAGCAGTCAGAGTGTCCTGGTAAAAATGACCCTAACTGTTCAAATCAAATAAAGATTTAAAGATGCACACTATATATCTTCTAGTCCAGTGATTCTTAAACTTTTCTACTGGTGACCCCTTTCACATACCAAGCCCCTGAGTGTGACCCCCCTTATAAATGAAAAAGACTTTTTAATATATTTAACACCATTATAAATGCTGGAGGCAAAGCGAGTTTTGGGGTGAAGGCTAACAGCTCGTGACCCCCCATGTAATAACCTTGCATCCTGACCCCTAGTTTGAGAACCCCTGTTCTAGTGGCTAGGGGGAAAACCCAAATGGGACCATTCTCTTTGTGTTTCTTGTATAGTGTTCATGTCTGACATTTTTAATAATTCAAAACAAGCAGCTTCCAGATAAAAGCTACGTTGCCGTGAAGTTAAAGTTGAGTACATGTCAATAACTGCAGGGTGGGAGAGTGGACATTCTTTAGGTGCCCTCGCTGTGCATGTCCTTAATATCTTTGGATTTCTCTTTCAACCTGAACTCTGGGTTGGGAAGGGTTGATTTGGGGATAATTGCATGTAATGTTTTTACCTTTCTCTTATGTCAGCCTCAACTCCAGTTTAAAGCCATTTTTAGCTGGGAAGTATATTACATACTGTATTGTGGGCAGATCACGTGTACATACATCTATTATTGACTCTTCATCTATGCTGTGCCTGGGCTCTGGTGTCCTATATTTTTTGCAAAGCTAAGATTAATGCATGTTTCTCTCTTAGCTGATGCAGACTGTCCTCAGCCCCCTACGGCTCATTCTTGACTCTTTCTTCTCTAGGTAAAACACTGGGTCACGGTGCTTTCGGGAAGGTCGTGGAGGCATCTGCTTTTGGTATCGATAAATCTTCAACCTGCAAAACAGTTGCCGTTAAAATGCTTAAAGGTACATTTCTCTGAGAGCTCTCAGACAGTTCCTCTGGACACACGTGGGTAACAAGGTTTCCAGTGCTCAGCTCTAAACCAGTCCTGAGGACATTGGGTTTGGAAGGGAATGGATTTGCCACATGGGACAATTAGTCGTCATACAGGGGATGTCAACGTGTGGGAAATGACAAGTGGGCTCCACACTATGCCCCTGATGTAGCCTTATATTCCTAGAGGAGGAAAACAGCAGCCTCCATGTCTGTGGGGTTAGGAGGGAAACAGATTACAGACTGTAATTGCATTAGTCTGAAATTGTGTCGAAACCATCGATCCCAGCCCTTCCAGATGTGGAACAGTTCAAGGGGTTGAAAAGGAGCGCTGCCAAGGGAGTGAATTAGGGACAACTTTCTTGCAGTTATTAAAATGAAGGAATGCTTTTACCATCCAGCCAGGCGGGGAGGGGGCCGGTGAACTTGGAGCATATGTTGTTTCCAAATGACATTTACATACAAAGCCTCTGCAGACAGTTTGTGAATAAATACATCATCTGGCATGTTGGGTGCATGGGTTTGTGGGTTTTAACTGGTAACTTGGTTTCTTTTCAAATATACAAGTGATTTTCTTTGGGTGGGGCTACACTCGCTAGCCCAAACTGCCGTATAGTGTTGCTGTGTAATAGTGTTAACACCTTCAGCTCCACAATGTGGCTTTTGTTGCCAGCTGCCTCTCCTGCTCCTCCACTACTCACCCCTCCCCTCAGTGCCAGATTTCCGCTACTTGCCAGTACCAGCTTTCTGTACCTTCTCTGGACCTGCACTGGGCCAATGAGGTCTTCAGATCCCCCTCTCTCTGCTGTTGTTTGTCCCACTCTACACCCCTCTTCAAGACGTGAGCTGAAGTTCCCAAAGGCCCTTGATTGACCCAACTCTCCCCTGGCTCCTCCACCCCACACAGTTTTCTGCAGGCTGCCTCCCAGCTAACCCTGCCCAATAAGTCTTCTGGCAGTGCCTTACACCTTCCTCCTGGCTGCTGCTTCATCCTTCTTGCTTCATCCATGGCCCCCCATCACCACGCAAAATGCCATCCCCACCGTGAATGCAGCCATCAATAAACTAGAACCTCTGGTGAGAATCTATTCATTCAGAAAGGAGAAGGCCCTAGAGGTGGCAGCATTACAGTGATTCCATGAATGTAAATTCCATGAAGCTTGTTGGTATCTCCTTCAAAATAGAAGGCAGAATGTAAATGTAATAGATTGTCATAAAGAATTTCAGATGATGTTCAATTTAAATGTTCTTGGGCCTGGTTCCCATCTCAAAGCCATGTAAATCAGGTTGAACTCCACTGAAGTCAATGGAGTTAAAACTGATGCCTGCTGAAGGAGACTCAGGCTTGGAGTACTTATCTCTTTATGAGGCATAAGAAATGCAAAGATGCTGGGAAATCTGTTCATAGACAATTCTGCAACCAGAAAAAGAGGCTAAGTTTGTCAAAATAAATGATTTGTTATAAGTTATTCACTGAGCTCTAAAGCTAACCCCCAACCGTCAGACACGCAGACTGCGCGCAGTGGTAGGAAACACGCAACAACCCAGCATTATCCACCCCTTTTTGTTTTGTTTGTTTTAATCATGAAAATGATACAAAGACGATAGTAGACAATCACTAGTTACAGTGCCAACCATATGGAAAATATATGGTGTCAGAAGCAGGATCAATACTGAGGAAATGTCCATGTAACTCAGACAAGGCCTAGTACTCAGGAGCTATGGTCCCTCTCCTGACTTTGTGAAATACAACAGAATCTTGTTAGTCTGTGTTTCACATACTTTACAACTCACACACAGACATGGCCACTCTGCCCACTTGTTAAGGATGATTTAATACCAGCGACAGCACTGTAGTGAGGTCTCATATGACCGAGACTTGGTTATTTTACAAAAAGTTCTGGGGTACACTGAGTAGCACACTATGGGGCCTGACTTTCAGATGTGTGAGCAACTAGAGCTCCCATTACTTGGAGTGGTGAGAGCTGAGCACCTCTGAAAAGTAGATCCTGTGAAGTATTATTGCAGAGAGTTGCTACTAAACTGCAATCACCAACAAGCACTGAAAAAAAACATTTTCTCTTGCATTATCTCCTTGCTTTTTTGGATGTGTTTGTTCACTTGCTAAATTTGCAAAATTTAGTTCTTTGCAAAGGTTCTCCCAGTATCTAGGTAGCATTAGAAAGGTTCTACTGCAGGATAATAATCCACGGTGACCCACTGCAGAGAAGACAAGAGACACCCAGAGGGCAAAGTGTTATTCCATTGCAGAAAGGTCACAGCAGGCGGATGAGTTCTTATCTATTTAGGAGTCTGAGAGGCAGAGATAGCACAAGTAACCTCGGTGGGTTTTGTTTTCAAGTATAAACAGGATTTTCTGTGTCCTGTTACAAATATCCTGTTGTGTAAAGATGGCTTTGTCCTGTTTATCTTAAGCAGAATGCGCAACTACAAATGAGTGCAAGGCTTTAATGTCCGAGCTGAAGATCCTCATCCACATAGGACACCATCTGAACGTGGTCAACCTGCTGGGAGCCTGCACCAAAGCAGGAGGTAAGAAACCATCCTCCCACAAAGCATTCAGCAAATCCATGCTCAGTAATTGTGCTCGGTTGCAATAGCAATTCTGCAGCCATGTCATCTTCATGGTCATCAGCAGGGACAGAACAAAGGATATTCTGCTTCAGAAACATAGGCCCTTACTCTTCAGGCAAAAAGGAGAATCTTCGTTAGCTATTAGGGGTCATGTCCTGTGGGAGGGTCTCTATTACTGGGTGTTATTACAGCACACACATGCATGTCTAACTTTCCAACCAATAGAGTGCTAGCAGTGTACACACATGAGCTGGTGCCCAGTACAATACAGTATAACCTGGCAGCTGCCACTGAAGTTGTGTGGGGGGAGAATTTGGCAATGTGTAATTGATGGCTTTTGAATTCCTTCCTAACACATACGTTCCCTTCATTTTCTCTACTTTTCTATCTATCTAAGGTACTTATGTGGCCCAGTATCTGAGCACCTCACAACCTTTTATGTATCTAGCCTCACAACACCCCTGTGAGGTTGGCAAGTACTAATATCTCCTTTTTACAGAAAGGAATATGAGGCACAGAAAGTCTAAGTGGCTTGTCCAAGGTCACACAAAGAGTCTCTGACAGAGCAGGGACTTGACCCCAGGTCTCCAGGATCCTAGCCTACTGCCTAAGCAGTGGAGAATCCTTCCCCTTCTTAGCCTGCCCTTTAAAACAGTGCTGGCTCTCTTTGCTTTATGCTTTTAATTACAGGGTAACATCTACCATCGATGTATCTTCAGTGTTTATGATGAACCTTGAAAACAATCTCCAAACAATGTGGGAGAAGGGTTGAGGACAAAGAAACCAGGGTAAAATAAATGGAGACAGAGAGATGGTGCCCACATTGGTAACTGTCTGAGGAATTAAAGATATCATTTTCCCAAGGGACATCTAGTTGCCAAGCCAAAGGGAAAAAAAGCAATGTTACTAAGATAATTGGCAGGATGACAGGAGATAAATTATCCCGCAAACCAGACATTCACAGTTCACAGTAGAACAGGCAGGAGACAGCAAGTGGCAGACCCTGCCCTAATCTGGAAGCCATGGATTTGGAATCCGCAGGAGCGCTGAGGCAAGAGACCAGTAGCTTTGCAAACCACAACTGACTGGAGAGTCACATTGGTCTGAAATGTTTTGAGGATTTCAGAGGAACAGGCAAGCTATCCCTGACGCTGGGCTGCTGACCTGTGATTAAGGGGGGAGGGAAGTTGTGAGCCATGGTGGCAGTGCCTCCTACCAAATCAAGCCAAGAAAAGTGGGAGATAATACTTAGTAAAATATCAGTGTGATGGCTTGACATAACCAGACGCCCAGAACAGTCTCATGCAACTGTAGCCACTAGCCATTAACGTGAACACTAATATGACCCTAATGTTTGCACCTTATTGAGTTCTAATCATAGCAAGGTCCATGTAAGTGAACGTGATCCTTTGCCTATTGTGACTATCCATTGCTTGAGTGTACTTGTCCCCAGGTGTACTTGTCCCCAGGTGTCCTTCTGGCTGAATAGGCCCTTTTAGTGCTACCTCACTAGTTGCTCAAAGAAGTCACTGCTAAAACCTGGAGAAGAAAGAGACTGGATGTGGAAGGCAGGTTTCCCATATGGCATTACAGAGCACTAACTGCGTAGCCTACAAGCAAGCTCTAGTTTGTTTGCTTTTGAACGATGCCGGTGGAAACTGAAGAAAAATAGCCTAGAGCTCACAAGATAGACATTGGGATAAGAGTTTCCATTAAAATACCATTTCTAAGCACAGGGCTTTCTCATTCTTTGTTAAGTTTTATATAGTTTGTAATAGTACTCTCGATAATTGCTCCCATTAAACGTGCACAAGACATTATTTTAACAATATCTGCCCCTTGCAACGTCACTTTGAAACACCTTGTCAGAGCATCTGATGTTAAGCACTTAGCACTAATGCATGCTCTAATATGCTTTATAATAAGGAACTAAAATATGAAGATGCTGCGTCTAGGAAACATTTCAGAGGCATGAATAAAGCACTTGGTGGCACTTTAAAGTCAGGCCGGAATCTGCATTTCTTCCGAGAATCCACTAGCCAGATTTGACTTTAGTTTCCTGAGACAATGTTCCGTCTGATCTTTTCTTTGCACTGTAAGAAGCCAGCACTGGTTTGGGGGAGTAACCTAACGCTGTGGAGCAGCGGTGGCGGAGGCATCATAGTGATACAGAAGAGACAGTAAAGACCAGTGGCAGGATCAAAGATGAGTTGCAGAGCTATAGTCACCTGGGTCTCCCCCAGCTTGCAGACTTCAGAGCAGCTGACTGCTTGCTGCAGTGTATCAGTTCCTGTTCTGACTGCTCCTCAGTCATAGCCTTCCAGCCCATGCCCTCTTTAGACAGGCTGTGGTGGTGACATTGATATCCACATTAGATCAGCTGGCACCACAGAGGTGACTGCATTTATGCAAAGAGTGGTGCTGTGTATATATAGTACTATATGAACCTTGGGCTTGATTTTCAAAGGTGCTGAGCACCCACAGCTGTAACTGAAGTCAATGGGAGTGGCATGTACTGAGCAGGCCCACGGCGTACAGTGCCTACGTGGTAGCACTTTAGGATCCTTACAGCTGAAAGGCCCTTGAAATATAATACAATGATATTATAGTTAAGTAAAAAACCTCTGGGTTATCTGGGTTATCCATTCCCCGGTGCTGTTTGCAACCCGGTTCTTCCTCATTTTGAGCCAGTAGAGAGATTTCAAATAAAATGTCTCTCTTCCCTGTTTGCTCCCCATCAACTCTTCCCCACTGCTCTGTTTTCAATCCCAGGTTCTCAGACTTATTTATGTCAAACTGAGCCAAACAGGTACACCACGGCACAAGACTGTGTGTGTGTATTTCTGACACATGCAGATAAGAGCTTATTGCTTAGGGTTTGCATGTTCACTGAATGGCCTGATGCAGCCCTTGGCATTTTTCCTTTGAAGTCTGAACTCAAGAGTCTGAATCTGAAGTTTCCAGATGGAACAAGGTTTACAGAGATGAAAGGCTGACCACTTAGGATGGATAATAATAGGTGTTTACATGCATTCTAATCCCATGACTTCACCTTCCCCTACATTTGAGGCATTTTGTGTGCTGCTTTCTAAAACCCAACAACCATGCAGTGGAGGCTAATTGCACAGAAATGCAGATTTTATTCTCTCATGGCTTGGGCTGAAATGCAAAAGCACTTGCAAAGATGTCTAAAAACATCCATAGTTGTATAAAATCAACAAATACATCAAACTAAAAAATACTTTGCCCAGGAATAAGAAAGGAAGAAATCGACATGCCCCTTTGTGCTTCCAAAGCCTTTAGATCAAATATCTTTGCAAACTTTTAGTTCATCTGGTGTCACAAACAAATCTAAATATGTGTTTGTATTGCCTCCCCTGGCATGAAGTTCTGTACAATACAAAAAGATTTACACAGAGATCAGAAAACCCAGAGGGCTGTTCCACGAAATGGATCCCAACAGAAAAAAAAAAAGAATTTAGTAATATGGGGGTTGTATGTTTAATGTTCCTTTTTCTAGAAACGAGAAACAATTTCTTAATATTGGTGTCTGACAGGTAAAGAGGGAGGTAGTAGCTAGGACTCCTGGGTTCTATTCTCAGTTTCCCACCTCTGCCACTGCCTCATGGTGTGAGCCTGGAAAGTCACTTCACTTCTTTATTACCCAGTTTCCTCATCTGTATAATGGGGCTTATAATATTTACCTACTTCACAAGGGAAATCATGGGGCTGAATTAACGTTAAACACTTTGTCCTTCTCTAGACCCTTTCCATGGCAGGAGTGCAGAAATGCACTATGCATATGTTCCACTTTTACATCTGTGAAGGTCACTTTGCTTTTGTTCTCTTTGCAGGTCCTTTAATGGTTATCGTAGAATATTGCAAATATGGAAATCTGTCTAATTACCTGAGAGGAAAACGAGGGGACTTTGTTGCATATAAGGTAAAATAAACAACTGGCTTTTTATGCAGTTGCAAGATGGGCAATTCATGATCATTGAGGCTAGCTGCTTACTATTAGGATTTGTTCTCTACTTGCCTTAGATGGGCCTCAGTTATATCTGAAGGCTGGCGCTTCATCAGCCCACCAAATTCCAACTTGTAAGAGGAGAAGGAAGAATGGACTCCTTCCTCTGTAGGGTTTCAGTCCCTGCCTCTCCCTCACCTCCAGCCCATACTGCATAATCAATTGCAAATGCTCATGGAAACAGCACATTCACCATTATGTGACTTGGAGGAGAAAAAAACTGCTCTGATTCCACTTCCTCACCACCAGCCACTAGCTGCTTGAAAGAGCAGTGGATGGTCTCTCTACATTAGGTATGAAAACACTGGTTCCCCAATCCCATCTCCCTCCTCAGCAGCTCACTAGTCTTGTTGTCCCACAGAGGGCTACACAGATTAGCCACCAGAACTGTTATGGGAGAGGTGAGGTCAGTCCCCTCTTTCCACGAGAAGACTAAATACGACACTCGGATAGCAGCTTTGAGAGCCTGGTTGTTTCAAATCTCAGTCTGTCTAAAAACAGGGACCACTGATTCAAATCCTAGCAGGATCAGTGCAGCCTTTGATCCTTCCCAGGTACGACGCAGGTTATTGTGTGTGGGTTTTCCAGATGTCTCTAATATTTGTGGTCACATCTGGCTCTTCATGGACCCTAAAGCACATATGGTAACTGTAGCCAATTAGTTCATTTTATTATCCATTTATTGTTGTGCTGTGTGATGTTATGATTAACTCATATGCTATGTTACATATTATTCATGTATGTCAAATAGATTTAGGTTGTAGGATCAGAGAAGTATAAGATTATTAAGTATTTACGAGTGATAAGTATTTAATGTGTATCTAAGTAAAGCAGGGCTTAAACACAAGGCCTACAAGTAAGGCCTGTAAGATTTCAGCTTAGCTATACCAAGCCATAGACTTAAGAATGCTTGACAAATTTAAGTGACCAGAGAATGACTCTTTGCCAGTAAGATCACAAGACTACTGGAAAGATGTGCCAATAGGTAATGTGGCGGAAAATCAACCACAAGATCACAAGATACCTTATTGCAACATCTTTTACAACATATGTCCTGACCACAGGGTACATATTGTGTGTAGATGCTAATGAGAATAAGAGGAACTACAACCAACCTATGGAAAATAGGGCACCCCAATATTCATGGGGTGTGGAAATATATATAAGGAAAAAGAGGGTTGACACCTTCATGCACATACATAGAGTGTTAAGTGTAGTCAAAATTACAATATAAAAGAGGGTTCCCTGGTTGGATAAAAATGGGAAAACCCAAGAGACAACCCAGCAGGAACTGTCCCTCTAGCGATGATCTTTTGAGAGGTCCATCGGACACTAAAATATCTCTGAGGATGACTACGGTTATAATTATTGCATAGGTTTTCTTAGGATTTCTATGTGCAGGGGTAATCATCACCTTGCTTGTGACTTTAATAAAACTTATAGTACAGATAAAACTTTGTACTTATGTTTGTGTCTGTGGTCATTACCCTTGGACTTTGTATGTTCCTAGAGCCTCCCAATTTGAGAAAAGCACCAGAGGCAATTTCACTTTGTTGAGCTTGAAATTGCAGCAACCGGAGCCAAACTCATGGCGGTGTAATAGCACGTCACTAAATTCACTTAAATAAAATAAATGGCTACATACCTCATGTAAGAGAAGGGAATTTTCCCTGATGCCACAATTCCTCCTCTCACCATTATTGTTTGTGTGCTATAGTGATCAGTTTTGGTTCCCTACCCAGTGCAGTTCCCTGTGTATTATTTGAAAAGTGCTTTTACAAAACACTTATAGGGACGTCGCCATAAGATCCTGTCCCAGCCTCTGCCATGTTGTTCCATTAAATACCCTGAACTGCCTGGGCATCCCACTTCACCAAGGTAAATCATTTCTATTGGATTTTTAGTCCCAGGAGAACTCTGACCAAGCAGAGAAAAGTCTGGATGAGTCCAACAGTGATTTAACAGAGCTGATCAAGAGGCGCCTTGAGAGTGTGGCCAGCACGGGAAGCTCAGCCAGTTCAGGATTCATTGAAGATAAGAGTTACAGTGACTCCGAAGAGGAAGAAGAAGGTAAAAGAAACCTATCTACTCCTGAGTCCATTGTTTCTGACTAAGCCCTGCCCCAAGGGTCACTTGCTTTACAAAGTCTCTTCACTTGTTGACAAGTCTTGAAGGTCATGGCAGACTCCAACTAGGTCTACACTACAAATGTTTACTGTCATAGCTATGTCAGGTAGGGGTAGGATGAGGGGTAATTTGTGATTTACATATCTGGGCCAGCAATAACCACTAATGTAGGCACAGTTGTGCCACCAACACTGCACTTTTGCTGGAATAACTTGTTTTGCTTGTGGCGGTTGGGGCCAATAGAAGCTGAATGCACAAGAGGCACACTTTCACTAGCTATCCTGGCAAAGCACGGCTAGTGTAGACCTTATGCATTCCCCCTCATGCTCACTACAGAAGGTCTGCAATAACACACATACACACACCAGCTGCTTCTTCTATGGAGGAGGGACGGTAGCAAAATTTTAGCAGAATGTTTGTGTTGCCAATCTGCCCTTCCAGAAAACTCTTCATCTAATGGAGTTAAAAGGAATGTCCCTTTTTTCCTCCCCAAATATCCCTCTTTATGTGCTCTCCAGGATTTGAGAGGTACGGTTAATGCTAGAGGTCTTTCAGCTGTCTAGCCTTCTCCCTCTAGGTTCTCATGTTTCTGTGGTCTCTTGTAGATGGTGAGGATCTGCAAAAGCGACCACTGACCTTGGAGGATCTGATTTGCTATAGCTTCCAGGTGGCAAAAGGCATGGAGTTCCTGGCCTCCAGAAAAGTGAGTTCTATTTCTGCGCCACTCCTCCTTCTTATGTCTTTGTCATTCAATAAACCACAAGAGATGAGCTTCTTTCATAGAGCCATAGCTATTAGAGATAAAGACTAAGTATATTATTGGGCCTGATTCTCCTGTCACTTGTGCTTATTTCACACTATTGTAACTCCACTGAATCTTCTGGTCAAGTAAGGAGTGCCATTGATAGACCTCCAAAGGGAGTCTCCACCAGTCATTGGCTGGAAGCACAGCAACTATGATATGGGACCATAGCTGGACGGCATGAAGAAAAATCAGGCAATGTCATCTGAATTCCATGACAGATATAGAAGAAATCCCTCCTGCCTCCAGGAAGGAAATATCCTTCCACAATGGAGAAAAAACTCTCTGATAACTTCGGAGGAATGTAGTTCTAATCGTTTAGCTTGCTGGTAATTGTTGGTAACTGAATGCCTCACTGTCATTTCAGTCCATAGTCTATAGGTTTTTGAAGAAGTCTGAGTCTAAGCCATGTGCAAAAATATGTTCATAATTGTGGATCTGTCAGATGATTACCATGACAGTACCCAGAAATCAGATTGTGTGCACAGTTTTGCATATGTGCAATCACTCACTTATGGTAATTGCATATGCAAATGTTGGTGTATTGGCCCCTGGGCCTTCTCCTTTCAAAATTTGGCCCATAGAGTTTAATATTTAACTGTGGTGGTTGCAAATCCATTCTGATCTTAGCTGGTCGAGCAGGATTTATTTAACATGAAAAGAGTCTGAGAAATGACCAGCCACCATGTTTCTCAATCTACTTCTTGTGCTGAAGTTATTTTCTTTCTATCATATGGCAGTATATTTTTGGCAGGCTCCCACACACATTTTCCCACTCCACCCAGGTCCAACAAGAGCTCGTTTTTCTTTCACTTTTCAAAGAGTCTCCAGGCTTTTTACTCCATTAGCAGCCTGATGTTCAGGCAAAACCTCTGATTTCACTTGTCCGCATTTCCTCGCAGTGTATTCATCGGGATTTGGCAGCAAGGAACATCCTTCTGTCGGAAAACAACGTGGTTAAGATCTGTGACTTTGGACTGGCTAGGGATATTTACAAAGATCCTGACTATGTACGGAAAGGAGATGTAAGTGAAAAGGACCTGACCTGCCAATCTTCAATATTACTCCCCCTAGGGAATGGGCAGATTAACAACCACAATAACTGGCCATGGGCCACATCTTTTTCATTCTTAGGCAAGACTTCCACTTAAATGGATGGCTCCAGAGGCTATTTTTGATAAAATTTATACTACGCAGAGTGACGTGTGGTCTTTTGGTGTGTTACTATGGGAAATATTTTCTCTGGGTAAGATCATTTTACACTTTTTTTTAATATGATATTATTGTGCAAAGGGCTTTAACAAAAGAGCAAAGGATACTGATCTCAGCTGGTCTGGTGTAAATTAACAGCAATTCAATGTAAAATAGCAGTTACTCTAGAGTCTAGACTGACAACATTTGGCTCCTAATGCATGTTAAAAAAAAATCCCAGATTTTAAATTTGTAACAATCGATACTAGGAGAGTGTGTGGCAAACACAAAGCAGTGCTGCTCTGGATTGAAACATTTTTTTTTAAAGTGGTGAAAGTTTCCCTGTCAAACTATATTTTCCCATGAGAAGTCTGGCTTCAGATCAGAAACCACACAGCCTATAGGTTGCAGAGAATTACGCTATTGTTGACATAAGGGTCTGACATTGCTCGTGTAGACAGTGAACCACAAGGGAATTTTTGTGCATGAGCTAACAGCTACAATGGCAGCTCTTGCCCCAGGCTTGATTCTGCTTCCCCTCAAAATGCTGATGAGTAAAATCAAACATTGGCTGCAGCCATCATGATCTTGACATGAGAACCCGTGCCAGCCTCCATTAGTCATTTTGGCAGCAAACAGGTAGGAATGTGTATTTGTGTGTGTACGCCGCTTGAGAAGGCACAGAATGTTTGGAATGAGGACATCAGTGCTCTGTGTGCTTCATCCTGCCATTAGACAAGACTTCTTAGAAAGCTCAGTCTGGGATCTGGTCCTTACCCAACAGGTAAGGCTGCTAAAACTGAACCACACAATGTCGCTTACAGCCAGTGGGATCCCTCTGTTCCCAAATCCACCTCGCACAGTGGGGCATCTTCTCTTTCCTCAGTGTTGTCCAGTGGCTTCCTAATAAGCATTTCCAAACAAATGAAATCAGTAACCCCATATAGTTAAGCTCCTTAGTTCTAAACAGTCCTGGGTGACCCTCCAATGACTCCAAGTTATAGATTGGCTGGGATTAACGTTGAGCCCAAGATGCCAAATTCAGAGCTGGATGCAGAATTCCCCAAAGTTTGGGACTATTCAGATTCAGGGTTTTGGTTTAGCTCATTATGGAGACTGAGCGCTGGCCGCAGTGCTCAGAACCTGTTTTGAACTTCCTTGAAGCTCAGGAGTGTTTTGGAACTCTGGCTTTGGTTTGGGTTCATCTGTAGTTTATATTAACATGCAAAAGAGACACTTCACTGTTTAAAGTCAGGACCAGGAGTTATTGCTTTCTCCAGAGTCTGGATATGTCTCTGCCCTTGTATCGACTTAGAATTATGGTGCTGTAGTGTAACACATCCATGGCTGCCTAGGGGCTTCACAAGGGTCATTCTGCTACATACCCTTGGGAACGTCACAGTGAGAGGAAGGCTAGAACTCAGATCCTTGAACTCTACATGACCCAGCTGTGGCAGCCAGCCAGCAGACCGAGGGAAGTATATTAGCATGTAGAGACACAATTAATGGGGACAGTCACGCTATGGGGGTATCTGCAAAGACCCAAGTGAACTGGCTGTTGGTGAATGGCAACAAATGCTTCAGGAAGCCCCAATGACGCTGGGCTGGAAACACATCCAACCACTCCCAAGAGTGGTGTTGAAACAGGCGTGAAATTCTGTTCACTGGCCTTTTAATACAGAAAGTGCCAAATGAAAGTCAAGAGTAATAATAACAAAATTCAATAAGTAGATTTTTATTCTTCTGTTTTTATTTACAATGCTTTTAAAAATAAATTTAAGTTACTTTCAGACTGCTTGGTTTAAGTAGCCCCTTTTCTCAATTAAGTTGCTTAATTGGGGCCACTTAAAACAAACAGTCTGAAAGTAACATAAATTTAGACTGTCCTTTCTGAAGCCAGAGGAATCCACTAAATTACACCACGATTTGTCCATCCTTAGGACTTCCTATAATCCTGTTATGATGTAGATCACAAACCACTTTCCTCTTTCCATGGCACTGATTCAAAAGCCGGTTGTTTTCCCTAAGAGGGGTTTTCAAAAGGATCATCCAGGCATGTCCATGGTTTGGCACTAGTCACATCTGCAGCTCACATGATAAATTTTAATTAAGGGTTTCTGTCACTGATTGAACCCTCTTATATAAAAGTTTTACAGATCATTGAGGTCCAGAGAACAGAACGTTATTTGTCTTTGCTGCAGGGAATGTTTTGGCTCCCATCCACAGTCACTGCTTTTACTGGGTCCCACAGATTCCGTACCTTTTAAAAAGAAAGATTTTGACTAGAAAAAAATGCAGTTTGGTTTGGACATAGGTCCTGTCAGGGCCAAAAGTTGAATCGGGAAATAAAGCCCTACAAAATTCCTCTGAAAGGCTAGGCAGAGTGCATTAGTTCTGTTGATGCACAGGTGAACCTGCAGAGGAAGAATTGCTTATCTTGATATTGTAGCTGGTTTTGCTACTAATTATTTAAATGGGGTCAGCACAGTTGGTGGCAGATAATGTATTTTGAAATCAATTACATGGCACATTACAGAATGTCAGTCTCGCCTGGAATTTAAATTTGCGGGGTTTCAAAAAGCAATCAAAGGTAATTATGTAAACAACCAGCATTTGGTAATGTAACATCAGCATCTTATTAGCCCACTAAAATAAAAGTGAGCTCAAAAAGAGGGTTATTTAATATCCAATGCAAGCCACATCTTTGAATGTTTTGAAGAAGAATTCCCCCAAGGGAAATGTCATGTCATCCGAACCCACATTTTTCCCAGCCTTTCCTAGCAGACACAATCCAAATTATTACACCAATACCAGAGTCCAGATGCACCATAATGATGTGCAGGAGTGTTTTGCTCCATACATTTGAGCTCTGAGCTGGCCCCACTTGGTAGGAGGTCAACCTTGGCCAAAAGGTTGCATATCAAGAATCACTCCTCCCTGCCTTCCTGCCACTCTCTTACCACTGTCCTACAGTGGGTGCCCAAGAATGGCAAGCTTTCAAATGCTGAGGGTTCACTTTGCACATTATAACCAGGTGGAGTAGCTGAGATTTTCAGACCAAGTGAAACTCCCCACCTCCTACAAGCCCCAATCAATGTATGTAAATAAAAACAGGGAAATGACCCCAAATAGTCCAAAATTGTTTAGGCTAACAGTGTCCACAGCGCTTACTTACCAGGCTATGGCTTTCATCTTGCCCTTCATGATCCAGCACTTCACCAAGGCCTTGTTCCTTATGATAAACTCTGCTGCAGGGACAATTAGCATAAGGTAGCCAGTGCAGTTTAGCAAAGCAGAGCTGACTTTCGGTCTGTTTGGATTGCTCTTTTGCATGCTGGAATGTACTAAACTTGCAGCGTAAAACAGCTGGGATGACTCATCACTATCTCAGCCATATGCGGCTCCTCCATGTGAAAATCTGCTGGGTGGACAGGTCTCTGCTTACAATAGTGTCAAATCACAGAAATCGGAGTTGAAAAAGGACTTCTAGGTCATGTAGTCCCTCTTTTCACAAATGCAGGTTTGTTGCCTGCAGCATGCTCTCCTGTGTATTGTCCACGCTAGGGCTAAATCTCCCAGGCAATGGGATTCTACCCACTTCTCCTGGGAAACTACTCCACAGTCTAAGAGATACTGAAGACCGGCATTAGTAGTCCTCAGAGCTGCCCTGTATGAAGTATAAGATGGACTGTGTGAAGATGGACAGTTCAGCTAGCATGACAGCTCGGAGGGTCGAAGTTCAGAAAACTTGCATACCAATGTATGTCTCAGTCTAGGTATATTCATTCTTACCTATTTCAGGTAAGCGAGTTAATTCATACTCTAAAGACTTCAAAAGCATTCTGAGGTCCGTGGATGAAAGGTGCTGCTGTAACCCACACACCTCCTGGGTGTGGTGTTCTGGCCCATCTAGTGGCACCGAGACCACTTAGAGTGCAATTAATGAGTCTGCTCTATAGCTTAGCTAACAGCCAGTTGGCTTTTAGATCATCTGGTAGAGGCTCATGCACTAAGCTCCAGAAGTCCCAGGTTTGATCCCACCGACCCGGGTCTGTCGGCATTACATTGCCATACAAGCTAAACATTATCATTCTGATTATGACTTTTATTAGTCCTGATGTCAGACAAAACTGGGAAGGGAACTATAGATGCACAACAGAAACGAATCTCACAATATTTCCAACTCAACTAAAACCAGGGAAACCCAAGAACAGATTGTTTTGTGACATTGCTGATGGGATTTCTGTCCCCATTCACAGACCAAAGGACTTCAGATAACTGTGGCCAAGTGACTCTAAGCTGCCATAGACTGCCTTCCAAGCCGATTCAGTGAGCTCTTTGCTACTTCCACAGTGCCAGCCCTGCAGTGCATGATATCAGGGTTCAAGTGGCAAGGCCCATGCAGTTAAATTATTTGGGGAATAGTCACTTTTTGGTACTCTCTCAATTTCTAATATTTCTGCATGGCTTGTTCCCGCCCACAAGCATGCACTAAATGATGGCATTCCCAAGGTTGAAGAAAACAGGAGATCAGGCAGGAATGTTATAGGAAGTAAACCACATACAGATTCCTCAAGAGCTGGACCCAGATTCAGATTCCATTAAATCCCTGCTGTTCAAAACTGATTAAATGTTCTTCCAAACTCTTCAGGCCAGCCTCAGGGATGCCAGACTATGAAAAGAAATGGCTGTGTTACAGATTACAGCCTCTGCTGGGGAGGAGGGAATTCAGAGGTGCTAGGAGGAGAAGGCGAATTTCATATTCTTTTTCAGGGAAGGGATGGGAATGCTTTTTAAAGGTAAACTCAGCCTCTTTCTCACACCCCTTTTCTTTCCCCCCAGATGGATGAAAACCTTAGAGAACCCTACAGGGCCTTGGCTGTAGAATCTATGATGTCCAAAAAGGCTCATAGGCCCAGATACTCAGAGATATTTAGGTGCCTAACTCCCACTGATTTCTGGACCTTTGCTTCTACTCCACTATCATAGTTCCCTTGACTTTGTTCCAACACTGAATTTCACCCAGTCGGCCTGGATCCTTAATAATGAACTAGGGACCTTTTTAGAGCTCTAGGCCCAATTTAAACTCTGGTGTAAGCAGGCGCAACTCAGATTGACTCCAGTGGGAGGGATACCCACTAATTTATAGTCCTCTTCAGCCCAGAAGGGTCTCTGAGTCCCTTTGCAATCTGCGTATGTGGTCTTTGGCTGTAATTTCAATCACAAATGCCACACAACAGGCCGTAGCTGGCTGAAAATTCCCACTCTCCAATTCAGTGAGGGAATAGGATGCGTCCCACCATATATAGAGAGAGTCTCCATCCCTGTGTCTGTGCATGAAATAGAACAGCACTGAAGATGATTTGTATTATGTAAAACAGGACAAAATGAGGATTACTCTTTCTGTCGGATGGCTGCTGGGCGACCCATGTGAAATAAGCTGGTGGCGGCAATCCAGTTCCTACTGCGTTTACGTCCAAAAATGCAGTCACAATTGGCACCAAGTGCCTCCCTCCCCTGGCTGGAGGTTAAGGATTGGATGGGCCTGGAGACAGAATTCCCCTAGAAGTGGTTCTTCCGGGTTATGTTTGAGGCACATTAAACAGGGAACAGCAAGGAGGTGGAATGGGGAGTTTGCCCTGCTGCGGGCTGTGATTTCCCTGTTCTGTGGATAAACAAAGGCCTTCCGTCTCCAGGCTGTCAGACCAGCAAATTGAACTAGTATTACATTCACACTGAAACAGAAAACAGGGGTGAAAACCTAGGTGCTATTGGAAGAAAATGAACATTTCTCACAGCAGGAGCGTGTCTCTGCTGTGCTTGCTGTTCTGACATAGAATTAACTTCTACAGGGAAAACAAGGGCTAAAACAGGGCAGCTCAGCTCACTTATATACTCTCCTTGCCCTGACAGTTGCATTAAGGAGCATGATTTATTTGTGTGCCTTGGTTTCCTGGTCACATTAGTACAGATGTCATTATTGGAGGCATGGCCTCACAGGCTTCTAATGAGAACAAGGGGAATGTGGTGAGTTGACACAGACATGTTTCCATGCATTTTACCTACAGTGTGTTTGGTTCATCTGCTAGCCAATCGGAACTTAACGTAACAAGGGTTTGGGCCTTGCCCAGCAACCTTGCTTGGGGTTTTGGTCCTGAGCGAGTGGCATGAGATCATCAAGTGGGGAGTGAGAGCCTTGCACCTCTACCAATTCCTCCACCTCACCAGTAGGGCTGTTGATAGACCCCACAGGGATGTATTCCCGGCCCTCTGGCTCCAGAAAGGTTAATCCACTTAGGTCTGATGCAGGGATCTCAAGAGGCAGAAGCTGAAGTACTTGAGGTTCTTAGGGGAAGAGTAAACTATTTTCTTTCCACCAGTTCCCAGGGGGACCCTAACCTTCAATTTTTCCCCGTCTGTATTTATAATGGGCCAAACTCTGAGGGTTCTTGGTCATTACTCGGTGGAAGTTTTGTCTAAGGACTTCAGGATTCGGCCCAACATGTGCAACACTAACTTGGCTTGAACAAGAGGAAGAAGAGTTCAGTTGCATGTCTGGGCGGGGTGGGATTTAGCTGACCTATGGTTCCCGTGGCCTTTGTGTCACATGGCTAAAAGCCTATAGCACCCCCCAGCCTTATTCACCTGAGCAGCTAGTTCCATGGATGTCACAGGGACTGAATGGGGCATTACTTTGAAACCAGAATGTATCTAGGTAAACTAGAAGGAACCTTTCTTCTTAACCCAGGAGATTATTTAAGGCATGAAACTGACATGCATTTTGCTTTTGTTCTGCTATGTTTCATTTCTGGGTGATTCTGACCCTGGTTTTAGTATGAATGTATTGCTCAACTTGACCAGAAGCTAGAGGGAGTTCCTGTTCTAATGACATTTCTAGAACAAAGTCCTATTGGGTGCTACTGTGAACTGAGCTGAACCTCCACACCCATTTAGGTTTCATCACTCATCCCTGAAAATATATGTGTATTGTGATCCTTTAGGAGCATCAGAATGTGCCAGACAATGTAGTGCTTTAGCTGAAGTTATTATCATGAAGGGCTGATATTTAGCAGATGGATGCAATTGGCTTTGGACCTAGAATTCATGTATTTTTTGTGAAGAGCCTAAAGATGACTTTCAGTGGGACTTAGACACATAAGCGTTTTAAGCAATTCAAATCTCTTTTGTAAATCTGGCCCACAATGTTATTTCTACAGTCAAAGGGCCTTATCTCGAGAGATTCTGAGCACCAGCAACTTCCATTGCATCAGCACCTTTTAGGATCAGGCTCCAAATTTCCAGCTAGGCTGGAATGCTCAGCAATCACCATTGCTGTTTTGAATTCAGATGGACAGTGACCAAGCCAGCTGAGGTCACCCTCTCTGTCTGTGCCTGCAGGTGCCTCACCATACCCAGGAGTGCAAATTGATGAGGACTTTTGCCGCCGCCTCAAAGAAGGAACACGGATGAGATCGCCAGAATATTCCACTCCAGAAATGTAAGAGTTCTACTCCCGGCCATGGACAACAGACAATTTAACCATCGTAAAAGGGACTTTGATTTGTGTGTTGAGGTGGGGGGAGGGTTTGTCAGATTGTCTTTCTTGTACCCCATTTATTAAATTTTGGGGTTGTGCCTACCCCAGGCTCCCTGACACCATAGACCAATAACAACAAACCATCAAGTCAACTGTAGGGCCAAGCCGTCGATAGGGCAAAGGGGTTAATAGATCATTTCAGGCTAGTTGTGGTGTATGAAATCTCAGTTCAAGGAACTATCATATTTGTTTGATTTCCAGTTTTGTGGGAGTGTCTATGTAGCTGTAATTGTAACCTGCTTTCAGCCACATCAGCAGGGCCTGCGACCAAAGTTAAACTAGCTCAGTGTAAACAACTTAGAGAATTGATTGAAACACAAGTATGGAGTGAAAAGACATGACTGGGAGTGTAATGCAATGCTTCTGAACACAGGGATCTGATTTGTCACCTCTATTGGAGGTATCAGGTGGGAAGTCATCTAGATGAGGATGGAGACAAGCCGCAGCACAAAGAAATGGTTTGGAAACACAGACTGAGTTTCTCTTTAAATCCATGTGTTTTTCCGTAGCTACCAGACTATGCTGGATTGTTGGCATGGAGTTGCCACAGAGCGGCCCACCTTCACAGAGCTGGTTGAACGCTTAGGAGACCTCCTCCAGGCAAACGTGCAACAGGTACAGCTGTGCGACTGGTTTGTCGTATGTGTGCAGAGATGATATCCCAGGGTTAAGCACCAATACAAGACATGACTTCACATCACCACAAAGAACACAGTGAAAACGGCTATTGGTGTGAGGGTAGGAGTGGAAAATGCTACATATTCAAAGGAGATTTGGGTTAGAAAATGAGACGTTTATCCATCCACAACTAGCAGAAACTTACAGTAAATTGATTTTAAAAAGGCTTAGTTGCCCCTAGAGGAACAATAGCTCTTTATCTCACAAAACATTTTAATTAGTTTTCAACACTGCAAACTGCCAGTAGCATAGTTCTCTTCCTACAATTGGTCTGAACTCTCTCTCTCTCACCCCACCCCCCGGCCCCATTTTTCTCTGTATTTAAGCTCATTGTTACTTTTAGGAACTTCAAAATGAAGCCATTTAAGGCTCAAAGAGTCAATTACATAATTGTCAATTTCATAATAGTTAGATCAACTTTTTTCTCTCCATTTAAAAAAACCCCAACACCTCCGTTATGTAACTGTCAATTCCATTATAAGAAGAAATCAAGCTCTCTCTGCTGGTCCCTTCCCTTTTGGAAACTCATAAATCAGGGAAGCTACATTGAAAGACACTTGTTTTGCAATGTGCAAAAGCTGGGAAGAGTTTGTGAGCCTTATGCTGCAAGCAAAGGAAATTAAAGGGAACTCAGGAATCATGATAAGGGACAAGGCAGTTAATTACGCCTCAGAATTAAAATCAAGGGAAGGGAATTTTGATAAATGGATTTAAGAAGACAAGGAGCCACTTCTACAGATAATTGTAATAATTAGCACTTGCTGCTGAGAATTCATAGCTTACTTAGGTAGGTGCTGAATTATATTAAGGATGCAGTGGCAACTGCTGTAATGAAAGCACAGGAAATAAAGTGGTTTAAGGCTGCAATAATAAGGAATGGCTGTCATTAGCTGCAACTGCTCAATTTGAACAGAAGCTCATAGGCTATAAATAGGCATTAGTCATTTCAAATTCCCAGCTCTGCGATAGCCACACATGCGGTCTGGGTCTGGGTCTGGGTCTCTCCTTTCCCATACATAAACATGGGGCTTTAACATGGATTTGGGTGTTTTGAGTCCCATTACATTGAGCCCATGGAAATCACCAAAGATGCCAAGACATTGAAAATGTAGTTGCGTGCCTAACTGAGAGACCCTATAAGAACATAAGAACGGCCATACTGGGTCAGCCCAAAGGTCCATCTGGCCCAGTATCCTGTCTTCCGACAGTGGCCAATGCCAGGTGCCCCAGAGGGAATGAACAGAACAGGTAATCATCAAGTGATCCATCCCCTGTCACCCATTCCCAGCTTCTGGCAAACAGAGTCTAGGGACACCATCCCTGCCCATCCTGGCTAATAGCCATTGATGGACCTCTCCTCTATGAACTTATCTAGTTCTTTTTTGAGTGCCCAACTTAACTGAGGCTGATTGGGGCATAATAATAAATAATACTCGTAGGAAATAATCGGCTGAAGGTTTGTCCAGGATGCAACAGGGGATCCCTGTAAAGCCAGCTGCTTTCTAATGGATGTGAACATCTTGGTGTCCCCCAAGCCAGAGATCACTCAATGTTGCTGCATGCTCAAAAAGTTTAGTTTTCCAAGCAGACGCATTAGCACCATCGGCAGAGCTGTTGTTGCTATGAGGGAAGAAGCTTGAAAAAGATGACCTAGAATGCGAGGGCACCTGGAGGTCTTGCACTTTGCTGTCATGATTGATGAAGCAATGCTAGTGCTCAGATGCCTCCAAGGGAGGATCTACACAAAGAGCAACCAGCACTGGAATTTTCATTCATTCTTCATAGTGGATCTCTCCAAAATGAAAGATTTGCCTTGTGGAAAGACAACAGGATAGTGAATGTTGAGCAAAGCCCTTAACACTGGATTTAGTGTATTGCAAAGAACTTCGTGACTGCGTTAAAGAAATAATCAAAAATAAAACAAATAGCCACATGGCTTTCGTAGTGCAGAGCCCTGCTCAGAAAATAGTTCCAGTAGAGCTTGATAGCCAATAATGTCCAGGACATCAGGAAGAATAACTGACTTCCTGACTGGTTTTCTCTTTCTTCTGTTAATTATTTAGGATGGTAAAGACTATATTCCACTGAACATCACATTATGCCCTGATGGAGAATCTAACCCAAAGACCTGCCCAGTGGAAGAAAACTTGAGCAATTGCATTAATCGCTGGAGTGCATTGGGAATAGGGTACGGACACTGCTT
Source organism: Caretta caretta (assembly GCF_965140235.1). Lineage (NCBI taxonomy): Eukaryota > Metazoa > Chordata > Testudines > Cheloniidae > Caretta > Caretta caretta. Next base: position 81,669,560 of record NC_134214.1, read on the forward strand.
TCTTACTTTTGTTTCAAGTTAAGACTCTAGACAATTAAGAAAGTCAAAGCTGGAAAGTAGTGTAAGCCTGCAGGTAAGTGCATGGATCACCACAGTTTGGCATATGTATTGTCTTCTCTGCCTACCAGCATTTATGGTGGAGTGGAACAGGTCTGCTTATGGTTCCTGGGTTCAGTCAGCACTAGGCTAGGGGCAGGGCCTTCCCTGGTTGAGGGCTCTTGCTTTTGAAACCCTTTCCCAGGGGTCAGCACCACCATGCTGCACAACAGACACTTGACAAAATTACTGGACTAGTGACGGACATTGGCGAGGGATGGGAGAGGGCTCTGGGCTGAGACAGGGGGTTGGGGTGTGGGAGGAGGTACAGGTTCTGGGCTGAGGGTGCGGTTCTGGGGTAGGGCCAGAAATGAGGGGTTCAGGGTGCAGGAGGGGGCTCCAGGCTGGAGCAGGGGGGTGGGATGCAAGGGGGTGAGAGTTCAGGCTGGGGGTGCAGGCTCTGGTGTGGGGCCGGGGATGAGGGTTCAGAGTGTGGGAGGGGGCTCTGGGCTGGGGCAGAGGGTTGGGGTGTGGAGGGGGTGAGGGCTCTAGCTGGGAGTGCAGGCTTTGGGGTGGGGCTGGGGATGAGGGTTTTTGGGATGCAGGAGGGTGCTGTGGGCTGGGATCGAGGGGTTCAGAGGGCAGGAAGGGGATCAGGGCTGGGGCAGAGTGTTGGGGCCCGGGAGGGGGGCTCAGGGGTACCGGCTCCAGGTGGCACTTACCTCAAGCAGCTCCCGGAAGGAGCGGCATGACCCCCCTCAGGCTCATACAGAGGCATGGCCAGGAAGCTCTGCACGCTGCCCCGTCTGCAGGCACCGGCCCCACAGCTCCCATTGGCCGTGGTTTCTGGCCAATGGGCTGGGAGCTGCAGAGTCAGCGCTCGTGGGGGAAGAGGGGAAGTGGCAGCGTGTAGAGCCACCTGGCCGCGCCTCCACCAGCAACAGCAGGGATGGGGAGCCGCCTGAGGTGAGCACCCCCCACGGACCTCAAAAATTTTACCATGGATGGACACTTGTGTCCGTCTAAAGACATGTTGCCGACCCCTGCCCCTTCCCCAAAGTGATTTGCCACATTGGCTGCCTTTAGGGCAGGCTTTCAATCCCATGTGTTTTAGATGGACCATCCTCTCCTGAAGCTCCCACTCCTGTGATTTCAGTTTCAGTCCCCCACATGCTTGTATCAGTTGGCTTTGAACACTTTTCTGGGGAAGAGGGGTTTGCTTTGAGTGTCACTGAGTTTCCCTCTGTGCCTTAAACTTTGGTCCTGTCTAAAGATGGACCAAGAAAGCTGGACATTGGGTTTTTCAGAAACAAAGCTAGGGATAGTTGGATCCAGCCTCTCTTTTATCTGAACCACCAAGGTTTTGGGGCGTTATAATAACACTTTGCAAAGCTTCCAGTTCTGGCCCTGCTCTCATTTTGCTTTAATAAATATTAGGTCTGATTGGCTCTTTAACTGGTTTTCAGTGTTTTGTATTTAATAAACTCTTGGGATTGGCTAACGGCTTTAGAAGCCACTGTCCTGTGGGACGCAGACTGGCTCGGACGGGCGCTGCATTCTGTGTGTGGAGGAGGCAGGCAGCTGGCATGCCTTACTGGGTGCAGTGGAAGTGTACACCGCAACTGCTATTGCACTTAAGGTGTTGCAGCTTGCGCTCCCACCAGCATTGACCATGGTCTGCCATCCGTATAGAAGGATCAGGAAACGGAGGGGACATATATATATCCCTGTCCTGTCCTTTGTGATGTCTGCTAATGATGGTGGTGTATGGCCATACGACTTTCCCCTGGTAGGCCAAGAGAATCCAGAACCTAGCCCTTATCCTATCATTTAAAATACTATGGGTTGTCCATGTCACTGTCCCTTTTTATCTGAAGTCCTGATAGTGTGGATTTTGTCAGCAGCTCCAGGGTGGGGGGTCTCATTTATAACTCATATATGGATGCTGCTTGTCGGAGCCCTACTAACTGGTTACAAGATGTAGAAGAAAATCTAAAGAAGGAACCTCACTTCGGGTCAGGGATATTGTTTGAGCTACAGAGCCAGGTCAGCAGCCACTTGGGAAAGAAGGAAAGTTACAGGGTCATCATGAATGGTTCATAGAACCATAGAATATCAGGGTTGGAAGGACCTCAGGAGGTCATCTAGTCCAACCCCCTGCTCAAAGCAGGACCAACACCAACTAAATCATCCCAGCCAAGGCTGATGATTGTGTGCTGATCTCTCACCCTTCTCCTTTTCAGTAATAACAGTAAGAAGAGACCGCTGAGTGTGAAGACATTTGATGAGGTGCCAGTGGAGAAGCAGAAAGTAATGAATGAGGTAAGCGAGGTGAACACATCCCCTTCCAGCAGGTTTGCAGGCCTGCTGTCATCAGGGACTGAAAGAGTTTCTGGAGCATGTGTGTGCTTCATTCTGGGAGAGGGGACAGAAACCCCAATGGGGATTTGGCCCTGGATCCAGGAGGGCAAAGGGGATCCTGCACTTTGTTTCATGGAGCAATTCACATGGAGGCTAAAAGCATGATTACTCCAGCTCTGCTCAGTGCCAGGAACTTCACGTGGCCTCTTCTGGGGTCACAAAGCACCTAGTTGTCTCTCTTCTCCGTCCATATAAAATAACTCAAGAGCTTCTTTTGTAGTTCAGCTCCCTGTGAACTTCAGTATAATCTCTCCCCATGCTTCCTGCCTTAGAGTCAGAGCCACTGGCACCATAGGGCAACCCCTGTCTGCTCAAAAACTCAACAGCAATAAGCCTTCAGGTGAACATCTGGCTGAGGGAGAGGGTGAGCACCCACAGGCTGTGGAGCAAGTAAAGGTCAGGGAGGATGCACACATTTTTGTCTCTTGCTATGGCCCATATGCTCTCCCAGGCAGGGAGTGCTCTCACGCTCGCTTGCTCTCCCCAGCCTGCATGGTCCCCTGTGCAGGGAGTTTCTTCTCCAACTGATGAATATATACTCTCCTGGGAAGGGTGAGGTGTCCATCTACAGTTGATCCTAGAAAGCAGATCTCTAGTCCACCCTCTTGCCAGTGCAGAACTGTTGCCTGTTATTTCCTCTTCCTTTGCCATATTCAGTTTCTAGACCTCCATCCCTATTCCACAGTCTTAGGGATCTGTAGGGTAAGAATTCCTGTGAGCTGCTATATGCTCCCTCTACAGATCTGTCTCTCTGTATCACACAAGTACTTTCACTGGACAGACAGCTCTCACAAATAGGTGCCCAACTGCCTGCATCTGCAGCCCTTTTCCAAAGACCTCATCATGAGGGGCATGTCTAAAATCAGTACATATTTGGTGGTACTATTTTTCCTACATATAGGAAAGAGGGTGACATTAAAATAATGGCAGAATTAAAGTTGTATTGCAGTGGATATCTTAGATAAGTATAGCCCTTGTGTCATCCGCTTTACTACTGAGTGCACAAGGATTAGTGCCAGTGCATTAAATGCCAAAGGAATTAATACTGATTAGGTCAGTCTTTCAAATAGTTCAAAGGGCACAACCACATCTGTCCTGCATTAGTGCTCGTGACCTGTAGTTTTTTAATTCGTTTTCTTGTAGTTGTTTAAAGATACTATGAAAGCGGCAATTCAGATAAATATGTGGTTGAAAAATAAATTATGGGGTCACTTATTGTTAAAATATAAACCTGGCATGAAATCCTTGCCACTTATTTCAGTGGGGCTGGGATTTCACCCCATAAATTTAAAAAAATAAAAACAATCACTGTTTCTGACTTGTGTTACTACCCCCCGAGAACAGTCTGATTTTCTGTTCGCTCTGAATGCCACTTGTTCACTTTCCCACTTCCTCAGACGGCAGACTGATCACAGGTTCATTCCCATTTCTAGTTAGTTTCCCTTTTTGGTTCAGGTACACAGCACAGCTGCTGTTGGTGCCACTTTTCAGAACTGAAGGGGAGTATTTAAGTTGTAAAGAATTTCTCCCCCACCCTCAAAAAACCCACCTGTTTTCATTTAAAATTTTTAAAATTTTTATAGTTATTTGGAACAGGGACCATGTCTACCTGTTAATTTATGCAGAACCTAGCGCACTAGCAAACTGGCCCTATTCATGGCCTCTAGACATAAGCTTAGTGCAGATAATAAAAATGAATAATAATTAACAATCATAGCTTTTGAATCAGAGCCCCCTCCCTTTTATTTTAACACCACTTTATCTTTTAGACCTAAACTTCACAACTCCGCAGGACAGATGAAAGATTTTTTTTTGTCCACTTGAGTACAAAGAAGGAGCCCTGCAAGCTATGTTTACTGTGCCATACTCCTTGCAAGGAGTTCGTGTGGTCTAATCTGGTACCACACTTACAGTTTCTTTAGTTCAGTAAGAAGTGTTTCTAATAGGGAGAGCAATTCTAGAAGGTATTTAAGATAGCGTTTATCTCAGGAGACCTATAAATGGGTGTGCACTTTATAAACCTTCATTCAGATTTCAGCTCCACAATCTAGAAGGTACCCCTACATCATGTTTAATAACAGATTTCAAGTTTAAAATGGCAAAAAGCTTCTTCTTGTGATATGTGTACGTAGAATTTCTCTTTAAGATACCAGAAAGCCAAAATAGGAAAGAAGAATCGTCAGTTATGTTTGCTATTTTTATTTGACACAATCTTCCCTCACTATTAATGTCTTTCCGTCTGTATACATTATTTGAGCCCTGGGCATATCATTGCATTTTATGGCCGTTTTAAAACTGATCAATAACATTTTTAACTCCATAAAAACAAGGCAAATTTTCAAAGGCCAAACAAAAAGTACCAAGGGGCCCAGATGGCTAAGCGGAATGGTAACGTAGGCCCCAATTTAGCAAAGCACACAAACATGAACTTAACTTCAAAATCAGTGGGCGTTATGGAAGAGCTGAAAGTTGTGTGTGTTGTTAAGTGCTTTGCTGTATAGAGGTGAGTTTTTAAAGTACGGGTGCCGGTGCTTTTGCTGACTGGGGGCCATAATACAGAGCGTTAGTGCTGTAGGTTGTTGATTTGAGTCCAACCCAGCTTGGCAAATGCCCATGTGAAGACTCTTTGGTGCTGTGTGTGGAATGTGTTGGTAGGTCTCACTCCAGCTCCGAGTACACTAATGTGTACCTAAAGAAAAAAAAAAAGAATCACCTCTACAAATGACTTCCTTGTTGGCGGTCAGTGCCTGAGGGACCAGTAACTGGACTGGCCTTGGAGCCTCAACCCCACGTAGGGGTGGCCTCTCCAGGGATGAGGAAACCTGGCACTGCTCCTGCCTGGGCTTCACCTGCTCTGTGGACAAATGAGGGAATTCAGCCTGCAGGACTGAGAGTCTGGCCCCTATCACAGCACAAAAAAATGCTTCAGAAGAGTAAGTGAGAGAAGGATAGACTCCAGCTGGACCTTGGTGTTTGAACTGGCCCCTTTGCTCTTCCTTCTCCGGTGGCTTTCATTGCTGCCCAGTACAAATTCTCCATCACGCTTTTCCCCGCTTGCTGTGAATGCGGCAGAGCTGCAGTGTTGTCCTTTGCAGTTACCATGTTACTGATGTCCCGTTCCTTTCACTGTACAGGAGAGCGAGTCGGATAGCGGGATGGTGCTGACATCGGATGAGATGAAAAGCTTGAAGAGGCTGGAAATCCGCTCCTGGCCTTATGGGATTATGGCTCTAGCGTGAGTACTTTGGGAACATTTCTTTGGAGTCAGTGTCCTGTCCAGAAAAGGTTGTAAAAAAAAAAAAAAAAGCTTCTGATTCCAAATGGAACACTTAGTCTGCAGCGCCAGCAGCTCGGGGCTTCAGGATTACAACAGAAAGAGGATGTTCTTAATTCAAACTGAAGAGGCGCAGTTCAGTTTTGGTCACAGCATAGAGAAAAGAGGTACCAGTTTGCATATAAAACACAGTCCCAGACTTCTGAAAAGAAAGCTGTTCCTCTAGCGGGGCTTTCATACATGTGTTTCCCTGCTCACAGTGTGAACATTAATTAGTCTGATGAAGCTCGAAAACCAATTTCATCAACCTCAGCACAGGATGCGCCACTAATCAAATTAACTCTTTTTCCAAAGGAGAAGCTGCCTCATGCTTCTGAATCATCATATTCAAAGAGGGGTCAGGCTTTCAAATAAAGTTGGTTTATTTCAGGGTCTAACCACAAATGTGGTGCAAGTGGCAAACATAATATGGGAGTATAAGGATAGTGAATATATTAAGAGTATGTTAACGTTTCCCTGCCTCTTTCTAATGTTCCTATTTACGGGTGGGACAATTTCGAGAACTAGCCAAACTTTATAGTACCAGAGACAAGCAGAGGAAAAGCCCTTATAAATATGTCAGTGCCTACCAGACCTATGTCAGCCTACTGTGGACGTAAAGGATGAGATGGATCTTTCCAGAACACTAGTGATGAAAAAATGAGAAAATTGGGATAAGCACTAAAAGGCTTGTATGTGTTTCAGAACCAAGATCTCCAGACTTCCTTCTCCATGACAATCCCCTCGTCCTGTCCTTCCCTCTTCCCACGGTCGCCCACTCAAGTCCCCAACACCCTCTCACTCTCCCGTCTGCTACTATCAGGAGCCTATCGATCAGTCTTTGCAGATTTGGGTTCCACATAGGGATTGGGCCAACGTGGAACAGGGGTGTTTGTCCACTCATAGCAAAGGCCATTAAAACCGATCACACTAGAATTGTATTTTTCAGAAAGCAAACAGCCTTTGGCTTCTTGCTCTGCATCTCCCTGCAAAGAACAATCAGGCATTGTTGGGGGGGAGCATGCCTGGGGGACTGAACAGGTCTTTTCCATCTCCACTCTTATAAAAAAAGTCCTATAGAAAATATTAACCCTTATATAGGTTTTTGGAGTCAGCCTACAGAATCTAATAGAGAATAGTATCTCTGCTACAGATTTCTTCAAAAGAATCTGTGGCAAGGATCTCATTCTCTGTTCAGTTAGTTAGGAATTGACAATGAATTTCAACCAAACAGCTTGGAGTTTTCTGTAAGACCTATACTGTAGTATCTAAGACAGATAGAACCCTATTGACTTGGCTTCTCCCTATTAAATTCAACACAGCTTGTCTACAATGGTATTTTCTACAATTCCCCACAGAACACAGTTGACCTTCTTTGTGAGGTGTGGTATATCGGGAGAAGCTTGCACTGCTTCTGTATAGTGTTAGCAGGCTCATTTCAGAGAGTGCACAGTCGGAGCGCAACGGTCAGTACTTGAGAGGGACTACTGACTTGCTCCTGACAGACAGACAGAGAGGAGGGATGACGGAAGCTTGCCTTGGCTTTTCACACTTCAGCTCCATGAAGTCCCAGTTATCGTTCGGAGGAGTAGACTCAGTCTGTGATATGTGATAAAAGTTACAGAGCAGGCTCATGTTATCCTTGCAGAACTGATGTAAGCTTTCAAATTCCGCTTGTCCTGCAGGAAAGGAACTCAGTGTGTTCAGCAGAATTCATTCTGCAGGACAGCGGGAGAATTAAGGACCCAATATTGTACCTAAAAAGGGACAGCAGGCATCCTCACAAAGTTCTGTGTCTACATGCACACAAGGGGTGGATGCATTGATTCAAATAAAACCCGCCCTCCCCTGATGATATTTGCCCATTTTTTTAGAATCATGTTTGAATGAAACTTTTTTGTTTCTGAGATTCAGAAGTGTTCAGATGAGTAGCTGGTGGATTTTTCTTTCCTGCCCCTTCAGGTTTTCAGTAGACATCGGAAGCACCAAATTCCCACATGCCAGGCTGCTCTCTAATGGCATTGCCATTCAGAAGCAAACACATTAGAAACCCCAGAAGTGAATTTATTCTTGTGAGATTTCCAGCCCAGCTCTGTAAAGGTTCAAGCCTCAAATAAAACTTCTGAACTGGACACTGGACCAGATCCTGAGTTAGTGTCAATTGGTTTAATTCCACTGACTTCATTTAATATATGCTCCAATTAAATATCCCCAGCTGGATATCTGGTCTTCTAAATCCAGATCTTTTTTGGTATTCCATTTGTAACTGTAGACCAGGTACTTCCTGTGTCAACCAGTCCACACATGGGCATTTGGATAGAAATCTAATCTAATCTAGAGCCAAGGCCTGCAGCAAGCAGCATCCATACCCACCTCATTCTCAGGACTCCAGCAATCTCATGGCGGACAGAGGAGTGTTTGTCCTTGGCCTGTTTTTCCATTCAACATTCGAAGTTCACCCCAGCTGAGAAGATCCTTTTGCCAGACTCTTTTTTTAAACTATCTTGCAGAATCTCTGTGGCCCAAGTGGTATGTTCATTTAGATATTAATTATGGAAGGTCTTGGCATCCTTTCATTTCAGGACAAGTCATCCCTTGATCCTACACGCCCGTAACATGAAAAACATCCCTGAGAAGCACTTGTAATATTCTCCAAATGGCTTGGAGAGGTCAGAGAAGAGTGTTAGTTTAGTGGGGGAGATAATGTCACCCTTGTTAATTGTGTATCTCTCTCTATCAAAAACATTTACCCTGGACCCATTTCAAACAGTCATCCTCTTCTTACCCAAAATCTTTCAAAGGCTTAGCATGTTTTCTAAACCAGGGTGGCTGCGTTTATTATTTTTTGCCGAAATCTCACTGTTTATTTGTCTTGCATTTGCTTGCTCTGTCAAGTTGAAAAGTTGGCAACACTACTTGCTGGTGTCAAGAGTTTACTGAGGCTGAATTTGATACCTTGGGCCTGGGAATCCTGTTAGACAAGTAACTATTTCTGAAGTCAGAAGCATTTTACGTTGGCTTTATGAGAGCAAAAGAGGGACTACATCTAAATCAGCATTCGAGGAAGTGTGGGACATAAGGATGAGGATAGAGTGTCAGGTTTCATCTTGTAACATTAATATGCCAGCACCAAGCACTGCTTTAAAATCCTCCTGGAGACTCTTTAATCAAGTTATTATTAAGATCTATAGCAGGCTTGGCTTTTGCTTGGGTATGGGGTTTGTATGGGGGTTTTATTGTCTGATCTAATGACGCTCGGTTGCTCTGAAACAATTAGTCGGGCTAATCTTGGCTGAGCACCCTGACCCCACCTGACTGGGTCTCAGCTGATGTGCTGCAGGCTCCGAGATGCAGCATCCAGCTCCTGTCGCTGAGGGCTGTGCCTTTGCCTGAGCCGGTCTTAGGCAATCTCGGCGCACAGGGTTCAGACCAAACAATCGCGCTTGGCAGCGTCTGGCGTTCCTGTTCAGATATGATGTGTCTGGGGAAGGAGCGTAGGAAATGGCGACCCTTAGGCCACATCTACACTACAAGCTAGGGCTGTGATTCCCAGCTCACGTGGCCGTAGTCACACTAGCTCCAGGAGAGCTCGGTTGCGTATGAATAGTCGCGTAGCCTTGGTAGCACAGACGACGGCAGCACAGCTTAGCTGGACCGAGGACAAACCCTCCCGAACCCAGTGGGTACAGAGTCGGCATGGCTAAGACTCCACTGCTCTCACGCACGCTACCATGGCTACACTACTATCTATACTCAGGCTAGCTCTCCTCGAGTATGGCTTCCTGACCTGGGGGCATCACAGCTGTCGCTTACAGTGTAGGCATAGCCTTAGAGAGACAGCTGCACAGTGAAGGCTTTCATATGCAGCCCTGGGATCTTCCCTGCTCTGCGGCCACTGCTCACCCAGAGAAAGTGGCTCCAAAGGGTCGGTCAGAATTCCTAGTGCCACACCCTGTTTTCTGGTGAATAGAGGTGGGAGATAAGGTTGCTCCAGGCTGATGTATGTGATTACAGCTGAAGACTTTTCTTTTTGCTACTCGTACGTATGTTCTTGGGGGTAGCGACTACACCTATCTCTATGTTTGTACAGCACCTAGTGCAATGACCCAGACTGGGACTATCCAAAATTTGCACCACTCAGAATCAGTGAAAATTTTGGCTTAAGTAACTTGTCCAAGGTCACACAGTGATGCAGTGGCAAGAGTCCCTAGAACTAAGATATTCTTGGTTCCTGTGCTCATTATGGTATGCTGCACTGCCTCTCAGCCCTCTATTCCTTGTATTCAGTGGGAATTGACCATCTTGGGTGTGGGGGAGCCTGTGCCAGAGCCTTTCATTTGAGTTGGCTGTATATTTGAGATGGTTGGGCCAAATTCATCACTGGCATAATCAGGCACAACTCCACTGATGCCAAAACAACTGCAATCACTTATTCCAGTGGTGAATTGGTCCTCTTATGGCTTCCTTTTAGCTTTGTTTTCCATTTGGTTATTGTCCAGCCAATAGATAGGTACCTTATGATTGTTTCAAAAGCATGAATTTTTGACTGTAACCCTTCAAATTTCTCCACCACTTGACCAGTGAGATACTGATCCTGCCAGAGGGAAAGCAGTATTGGATTTCTACTGCACAGCGCTCACTCATTCATCGAAGCAAATTCTGAACCAGACTCACAACTATTAGAGAAAAAACAACCCTAGTGATTAAAGCCTCTGGTATTTTTTCAATGAAATAATGCCTACTATTACTCTGGAAAAGTGTCTCCTTAAGTCCCTATAAAAGCTATCAGGAGGCTCCACAGTTCACTTATTATTATTACAAGATGTAAGCATCAGGCATAAATTGGTGGACTTGCCGCTGCACAGCTCAGTTGCTTGTCTTTCCTTAAACAAGGCCTCTGATCACATCCAGGATTTTTAAGGGCCACAGAGGCTTACCTGGTTAAGACTAGGTGCTTGGGTAGAGCAACGTGAACAGCTCCACAGCACTGGGAATGAGTGTTCTACCTCAAGCCTGGGGAGTCCTCAATTATTTAGAGCTCTGTTGTCTCCTGCCCCTAAGAAATACTCTTACAGTCATCACTCATGCATTCCTCACTGAGCTCTGAGCCATTAGAAACTGGCTCCCTCTTACAGAAAAATAAACAGCCCCAGTAATGAGCTTCCACTTCTTGGGGTGTTTTAATTGTTCTTTACCTTCAAACCAGAATCAATGGTTCACAGAAGAGTGAGATGGAAGAGACCTATTCAGTCATCTAGTCCACTTCCCTGTAGCTAGTGCAAGATTGTCCCCTATGGTATAGTCTGCACAGCCTCCCCCACCTCCCTGCCCAACCTAATACATTCACCGTTGGGAAACATTTCCTAATATTCAACTTAAACTTTCCTTTGCTTGGTTTCATCCCACTACTTTCAAGGCCCATCTTCACCATGCCAGGAGACCAGGTAGAATACAGTAAAAATCTGTAGTGTGGAGGGACCTAACCATATTTTAACCATGTCACATTATCAAGCTAACCTGGACTTGTCCAAGTCTTTTGTCAAGTCATATGACCTAGTATTAACCCTGTAAAGCTCCCATCCTCTCTACAAATTTTAACTATATTGTAATTGGGACAGGACACAAGTGTTTTGTAGTATGGTCCTTTGACAAGTTTCTACTAATAGAGTAGACAGGCCCTTAATTATAAACCTATCAACTCCCTCTGTGGGTGTTTACAATTTACAAAGAGGGTTTAGGCACCAGGGTTTGGGCACTGTAGAAAGAAAGCCTGAAGGCATGATTAGCATGTCCCCATGAGTCACTGGTTAGCCAAGCTATATATTTGCTTTCTTCTAATCTTCCTTCATAAGTTAGTTCCTCCAGTGCCTTAATCATTTTTGTTGCTCTACACTTAAACCTCTCCAGTTTGTAGCCATCTTCCTGGTGCAGAGGAGCCCAGAACTGAGTGTGTAATGTGAGCTAGGCACAGTCTCACAAGTGTATCATGTGGGTGTGAAACAAACGTTTCCCCAACTAGCACTGAATACAAACTTGCACCTGAGAAAAGTGGCACTTTTCGTGTTTTGAGTGTGGAAATGGCAGTGTTCAGATTCCACCACCACCCTTCTCAAAATGTAACAAATTCCTACAGGCACAAATTCAAGAATTTTTGTATTGGTCCCTGTATAAGATGTTACTGTCTTGGGCCAATTTCAAAATGTATTTTAGGTGGAACTCACCCTCCCCACACAGTCCTCCCCACTGGACTTGATTGAGATATTCAGCATTATGAAGGGCATAGTGAAAACTAACCAGTCCCTTCTTTCTACTCTCTCTCTACTCTCTTTCATAGGAGAAGAGGTCATTTAAAAGTAAAGGTTAGTGAAGGCAGAATCAATAAAGGAAAATACTTCTTTAGGCAGCCAACCTAAAGGTCAACCTGTGGAATTCACTGAGGTAAATACTGTGGCTGAATTTTAACAGGATTAGGTCATTGTATGAACCATTATTAACATTTGTAGCTACGTAATACTATGAGTAGTTAAATCTCATCATGCTTTGGGCCTTAAACTATTCACCTGTGTGGCTCAGGAAGGATTTTTCCCTCCCATGCAACATTGCACAATTGACTCGGAGCATAATTATAAGAGGGGTTTTGCTTTCCTCTGAAGCAATGGGTACTGGCCACTACTGGAGGCAGGATGCCAGACTAGATGGACCAACTGTCTGATCCAATGTGGCAGTTTCTATGTAGCAAATGAGATTTCAAGGACAGTCAGAACAAGGAAGCTGCAGCCTACCACTACAATATATATTCCAAGCATATGTGCATTTCCCTCCTGCTGAGCAAGAAAAGACTATATTTACTGACATTTCATTCTAGAGCATTAAAAGGTAAAATGTAAAGACCTCTGGATTGTTTTAATTTAGGACATGCATTTTGCATGAAAGGAACATTTCTGAAAGTTAATTGCATTTCAATTTGCCATAGATGGTTAATCACAGAATTCACTTCAGATCAAACTCATCATTTCTCTGGCTTGGGAGCGAATATTAAATGTCACTGTTTAAGTCTCTCTTCAAACATCAGTGTGATTTAGGTGACAGACAGAGCTATTCCCAGATGCAGTCCCCTGCTGTAGATGGGACAGAAACACAAGGAGAACACTTGGTGGAAGCCAGTAAGGGTCTGAAAGTTTCTCATTGTGTGGCCAAACTAAACCCTAATAAAATTTCTTTTATCTGGCACTCCAAGGCACACAGGCCGGGGGCCAAGTTAAACAGATACTTTCGTGCTTCTCCTTGTCTCCATTGACAACTTTAATACCTGGAAATTAAAAGCCAGAATGTCTGTGGAGTCAGCTGACAAGAGTCAACAGGGCTACGTAATAAAAGAAAAGTACATAAATAAACAGTAGAGCAGAGAGACAGTTCTGCCGCTTATTCCAGAGGGAGAATCTATCTAAAGAGAGGAGATGGAAAAGCTGGCAAATGTATGGCATTTTGAAGAAATTCCCGCTGGTGTTTTCCTCTGGACAATGAGAAAGAAGAGAATTTAGATTTTGATAATAAAAGACTGTCACATTGCTGGAACTCTCAGGGTTATAGCTTATTTCAGCCATGAGCGGCAACCTAGTGAGTAATGATCTGCATTGCCATGCAAGGAATTTGAGTTCAACTCCTAGTCCAGATCTAAGAGGCCAGCACAGCAGAGTTTGTCTGCACAGTTTACTTCTCTGTACCCTGGAAGTCTCAGGATTGGAGTTTATTGAAGAGATGCAAGAAGCATCCTAGTGGTTAGATCTCTGCATCACCATGCAGGAATCGTGGGTTCATTTTCCTGTCTTGAGTTTGAGCAGGATGTACTGACATTTTGGGGAGGACAACCACATCAGACCAAAATAGACCCTGCTGTAAAATGACGCATCTCCCATTGAAGTCGAAGGAAGTTGCACCTGTTCATATGATGGCTGAATTTGACTCAACGTCTCAAGTGCTACTGGCTTAGAATGAATCCCTTCATAGATTGGCATATTCAAAGTATCATCCAACACACACACAAACTCACCAAACAATGGAGAATTACAGGACTGAATGACTCAAAAGTGACCATTATAAACTGGCTGGTGCACATACATACAAGCCGATACATTACCTGAGCCAATACAATATACAAGACGTGCCTGCCTGCACCTCTCCAGAACAATTAGCATTGACAATGAAAACACCAATACTGATTCTACTAGCCAGGCTGGTGACACTTGTAGCTCACAGCGAACTTCAGTTCCTGGACAGGCTCAGGATTTCAAGGCAAGAGACCAGATCTTCTAAGGTTATCGTATCATAATTTATTGAGAGATATTAGCTCCCTTTCTGGAGAAAAAGACATTTTCCCCTCTGTACTGAAACCAGAGACAGAAGGCGACAGGAAGAATGAGGACAACAGAAAATGAAAAATAGGAATATTATGAGTGTGTTGTCCCCAGCAGCAACCTCCTTGTTAAGTCTGGGCTGGGTCTAGCTATCTTAGATATTTAAATAGTCCCCATTACCATAGTACATGAACAGACATTACAAGTTTTAATGAATTTAGCCTGTGACGCATGGAAGTACAATTATCTCCATCTCGAGGTCACACCGAAAGTGTTGGGCACAACAGGGACTTGAACCCAGGTCTCCTAAGTCCTTCACTAGTGACCTAATCATTGGACCAACTGAGTCTCCTGCTGGTTTGTTTTTCAACCAAGTGTTCCAGAACATAAACACTTAAGAGGGAAAACAGTGGGAAAATCTGCTCAACTGCAGAAAAGGTTGAATGTGAGCCAACAAGGTGATGCAATTGTGAAAAAGGCTAATATAATTCTGGGGTGTACTAACAGGAAAATCATGTGAGACAGGCAGTAATTGTTCTACTCTACTTGGCACTGGTGAGGCCTCAACTGGAGTACTTTGTCCAGTTCTGGGTGCCACACTTTAAGAAAGATGTGGACAAATTGGAACGAGTCCAGAGGAGAGCAACAAAAATTATAAAAGGCTTAGGAAACCTGACCTGTGAGGAAAGGTTAAAAAAGTTGGCATGTTTAGTCTTAAGAAAAGAAGACAGAGGGGGACCTGATAACAGTCTCCAAATATGTTAAGGGTTGTTATAAAGGGGATGGTCATCAATTATTCTCCATGTTCACTGAAGGTAGGTCAAGAAGTAATGGGCTTAATCTGCAGCAAGGGAGATTTAGGTTAGATATTAGGAAAATCTTTCTAACTAGAATAGTTAAATTCTGAACTAGGCTTGCAAGGGAGGTTGTAGAAGCCCCATCATTGGAGGTTTTTAAGAACAGGTTGGACAAACACCTGTCAGGGATGGTCCATGTTGACTTAATCCTGCCTCAACCTCTTCACGTCCCTTCCAGCCCTACATTTCTATGATTCTATAAAGCAGGGTCACACCTCCATCCTCAATCAGCCATACATCAGCCTCAATCAGCCAATGGGAAGGAGTGCGGGGTGTGAGGTAGGCTGACTCATGATGCTGCGGTCAGTATTTTCCTCTATCACGATGCCTACAAAAACATGCACCAGTGATTAAACAGCTGGTGTGCAGTGACTAGAGCTTTTCATACTGACCAGTTTTATCTCATAGTTTCTTTGTGCTCCCTCTGTTTGTTGTATGTATCTGTTGGCCCATCTCTTATATTTGGATTGTAAGATCCTTGGGCCAGGGACTTTCCTCTTGTTTTGTGTTTGTACAGTATCTAGCACTTACAGGATCTGGGAATATGACTGGGCTCACTCTGCACTACTGCAATATATATAAAATAATAATAAATAGTCAAATCTCTCCTGAAGACTGTTTCTGTTTCAAGGCCATTAGAAAGTAGCTATTTACCTGTACACATGATATGTGTTCTCCTACTGTCTGAGCATTAAATAATTGGTTCATTTTAAACTCTCCCTAGCATGTTCAGGAGTCATTTTGAAGTGAGACACGAGGAATGCCATGATCAGAGTCAGTTTGCAATTATGGATTATTGCAAAAAGATTCAGATCAGTTAGTTATAGAGTCCTAACAACAGTGGACAAGTTCAGAGAACCACTTCCAGATCTGGATCTTTATTACCACCATCTCTGAATTATCCAAATCTCCTCCACAAAGATGCGTTGAATTCCTCGGGTGGAAGGTACTATAGATGAGCAAAATATTATTTCTGAGGTTGCATATAATTACCTTTTTTGGGTTCAAGTGAACCTCTCTTCAAAGCCACCATGTGATGGCATCTAATGAAGACTGGTCCACACTCCCTTTGGAGTTCTAGTTCTACCAATAGGGGTTGCTATTTAGCGGCATAAATTGTTTATTTCCCCACACCATCACCTAGAGCACTGGTTCTCAACCTGTGGCCTGGGTGCCACTTGCAGCCCAATCAGCACAGACCCCAGGTGACATCGTCAGGGCCATACAGGTAGTATTGGATACCGCCCACATAACACATTTTGAGCCCATATGCGGCCCACAATGGTAAATAGGTTGAGAACCACTGCTCTAGAGTAAAAGAAGGCAGCTGGGAATCAAAACGGGGTCTCTTGAATAGCACCAACTGCAGGATACCAGTTTGGGCATCATGCAACTTAGCTGAAAGACTGTTCTGTAGTTTTAAAGGGTTACAAAGTATGTAAAGTGCCCTCGTGCTCTCCACATTATTATAAATCAAAGCATGTCATAGATTATTCATTAATCCCAGTTTTTACTGTACTTAAAGAAAAACCATAGCTCATGATTCTGCTTTCAAAATGTCACGTTCCCTGACCTGATGTCAGAACAATGACAGGAGCATTTATAACCAAGATACATACAGTACCTTGCAGGGTGGCTCGTGGTGAGTGAAAGAGACAGGGCATAAGGACTCCTAGATATTATTCCCGACTCTGCTATTGAATCTCTGAGCAACCTTGAGCAAGACACAAACTCAGTCCCCCCATCTCTAAAATGGGGATAACAGTTATGTGTTTGACAGGGGTGTTGTGAGGGTCAGTTCAGTAATGCATTTTGAGATCCTGGAACGACAGATATTAGGCCAATGACAGATAAGAGCAAAGCTTTATAAGAAAAGGGTCTGAATTATTTGTCTTTGTTTTAAACAGGCAGAGAGCTGTCAGCAAGAGCAAAGAATCTATGTTATCAGAGCATGAGATTGTGAAATACCAGCCAGCAGTACAGACTGATGAGGACACCATGGACTTCACACTGGAAGACTCAGTCCTCCTGCCCATGGATCCAAACCTGGAATGCCACAGCCCACCGCCCGACTACAACTCCGTCATCCACTATTCTGCCCCTCCAGTGTAATCAGCCCAGTTCCATCTTTGCACCTCTTTCAACAATGCTGGATTCTCACATGCCTCCATAATTTGTACAGGCTCTTTAAAAGGACTAGGGTAAAAAGAGAAGGAAACTGACAATGTCCTTGATATGAATGGAAACCCTTAAAGAGCAGCTACCTTAAAGGTATATTTCAGCTTATCTAGTTAACAGACCAGAATCAAAAATAGGAGCTGCAGCCCAAAAGTGCCCCCACTCCTTACTCCCCACACGGGGACTGTTCAGTGGCAATTGCAGACGTGCAAGGTATGTCAATCCCTTTTTGCTCATTCCATACAAGTCACTGAGGGTCAAATCAGATCAGGTGTGGAAACAGTATTGATTCTGCTGGCCACACGTAGACCCTGCAAGGATTATACGCTCAGATGCTGTCAGGGGAGCAGTTAAGAACTGCAGCCCCAAACACTGATATGTGGATTTTGAAACCATACATTATTTTAAAAACATGGGGATCTCCTTGTCCCTCCCAAAATGTATTTGAAATATCCAAATTGTTTTGCTTATGGTTGGTATTCTAATGGTGTTTGTACATCTTCTGGGATCCGTCCTTGAAACCGTACAACATACACAGAGCATGGGCACTCTGAGTACCCGTAGAAAACCTGGATTTGGTTGCATTCTGGGCACACTACAGAGCTCATCTATTTCCCCAGGTTTTTCCTTTGTGGGAACAACAATTTATTTTAGTGCACTATTTTATAATGATTGTTCGGCACCCTAGGTCTTTGGATAGGGACTTTATAAATTTAGATAAATAAATTGTCCTATGTTTGTGTGCACTCAATGCAGGCCATATACCACTGGGACACAAACACTTTAACACAATTTTTCTGTTTAGCTTCTGGACACATCTTTAAAGAAAGCACTTCCCCTAGATTCCACTGCTGATGCCAAACACAGTTTGATTTTTGGAATACCAACCTGTACCACACCAGGAGCAATCTGACATTTAGGTTCATACTGCTGGGGCCCATGCAGCCTAACCACCTTGCTAGTGTGGTGTGTAATGCCCTAAGCGGGTAAATGAAAACTTTTCGCAGTCTGCTTATTCAGGCCTGGCTGGATCCCCGATCTACATAGCCGAGAAATTCAAAGTGACCTGTCCCTCACCCCCCACATGCTATGTGCAGCAGGGGGGTTGTAGATTTGCCAGCATGCACACCCATGTCCTCCTTTCAGCAACCTCACAAGTAAGCAAGTAATCCTTGTAATTTAATGCACTGTGAAGTAATCTCAGCTGACATTACAAATTTAGGCAGGAGTAAAGCAACTAGGATCTCAAGTCTAAAGCAAGGCTGAGAAAGATGCTCATTGACAGTCAAGCCTGTAACCCCTGAAATTATAACCTGGGAAAAGGAGCTTTACATTAATTTTCTCCCTGGGGATTTTTCCAAGGCCTAGGAAAGCCCTCCAGTCCCTTCCCAGGTCTGGAACTAGCAATTACCTCTTTTCTTCAGAGGACAGATCTTTTTAAATGATCACAAACCGAAAGAAGAAAAGGCACCTGGCAAACAATGTGATCATCTTTCCCTAACTCCTCCAGCATAATGAAAACAGACCAAACACTCTCAGAACATTAGAATCATTTTCAAATTACTAGGTAGACTTGATGACATTGAAATAAGCATGAAAGAAGACTCAGGTATTATCACAGGGGAAAACAAATAAAAAAATCCCAAGCCCAGCACCCTCTTAACTGTGAATGGTAAAGCATTTGAAATGGGGGGATCCTCAGATTGTAATCCCAGTTCTCTTTAGTTCCTGAATTAGTCTGGAAAAAGCATGCAGGTTCCCATTTGAAAAAAGGGATCTGCAGTAATTCACAAAGATGAGTCTCTAGTAAGCCCCTTGTTCCTATTTGACCTGCTGGGAAGTTGTGGTCTGTAATTGCTTTATTGTCATTTTTGCACTTCTTTGTATTGTAGTAACTATGTGTTAACTAGAGCTGGTCAAATAATGAGAGAAACTGATTGGGGGAATAATTTATCTAAAGAGTGACAAAAAGCTCTTTTGATCAGTTGTTCAGTGAACATTAAATTGACCATCTATAGAGCTGGTCAAATAATAAAGCACTTGGTTTGCAGATAATTTATTCACAAGACAAATGGAAAAAAATGTCTCCAGTATATAACTCTGCTGGGTCTAGCATTAACAGTGTCAATGTGAGACAGTTTTTGCTGTTGTACCTTGCTCTTAAACTTGTGAAAATTACAGTGTGTAAAAAACTTTTGCTTGCAAAATCTAAATATAAGGAGGCCTAGGGAAAAAAATAACAGTTGCAAGTATATAAATGTGCTCTCCATTTCTAAAATAAAATTGGAAACACTGCTGTGCTAATTAATTGCTTCCAAGAAAACTCAGCATCTTTTCACATCACCTTTCTTCAGAACACAATTTGCAGAGGCTTTTATGAAACCAAAGTGATGCAGGGGTTGTGTTCTAAGTGGAACCAAGGGAGTGCTTTTATTTACGGGGGTACTGCATCTAGAGTCTTATTATGGCTTTTAGCCAACATCCATCACAGTTGTTTTTATGTCACATGAGAACACAGAAATGCAGGCCTGTGCACTCTCCATGAGATCTGCAAAATTATACCCATTTTAATCGCTGGTTCCATGGATGGGCCTCTAAAAACTGAGGACCTCTTTGTGATTCAAGGATCAGAAGGCATCTAGAGCTAGCCATGCCTGATGCCCAGTTCATCGGAAACAGGACAACAATCCCTTAATCCCTGTCTGTGGGTGGGAGGGTTTGGTTCCTTTATGTCAGCCTCAATGCACTTAAGAAGTGTCCTGAACAAAACTGCAAATGACCAAGATTTGGACAAATGTGTTTCCAACTTTTATTTGAGTGGAAGTTTCTTTTTCTTTTTCACGGTAAATGCAACCAGCTGAACTATTACCTGACAAGTATTATTCACGTATGTGTCTTGTATTTTATTTACTAATATTTTGTTTGTCCTTTCCTCGCCTCCCTTAATTTAATTATTGTTCTTTCCTTACATTGGTGTATATAGTTTACCCAGTAGAGGCAAATATAGCAATTCCTCTATATGATATGTCTGTAACATTTTAATCAAGAGAAAGACGGAGATCCCCTGATGTAACGGAGTTAAGTATCTTTACTAAACATTTCACTAATGCTTGCGGGCCAGGCTCGGTTAACAGTACCCTCCCATTTCCAGTTTATAGTGACTCTCCTTCTGGCTGTTAGCATCTTTGGCTCTCCTTTATTCCCTTTGTTACGTAGCTTCAGTTAGAAAACAGGGATTGGGAGGAATCTGGTGGGCTTGTAACACTCCTGCAGGTATCAGCTGTGCAGCTCAAGGTAAAGGGGAGGGATTTTCACAGCTTCTAGTCTAACTCCGAGGCTGATCTACTGATAGGAGGAAGAGAGGAGGACAAATTGCTAAGTGCTGTAATGTTTGATTTTTCAGACTTCTCAGGGATTCCTGTTTGACTCCAAAGGGCAGTTGGCCGCCTGCCTTTCTAATCTGATTCAGTTTAACGACAACTGTTATTAACCTGTGCAAACCTGCTGGGCTTTTTATGGTGCTTTCCCCTTCTGTTTTTCCCTAGCAACCACAAAGTATCAGGCAAAGGGACTCTGAGCATTCAGGGGAAAGAATCTCCCCGATGAACCCTGGGGCCAGATAAGAGGCCAAAGATAAGGTACCTGATTGTGGTCCAGACCCATCTAATTATTTTGGTGTTTCTTGACATCTATATTCCCTGGTTCCCCTTTTTCCTTACTCTCCATTTATCTTAACACTTAATTCCATGGAAAGTTCAGATCATGTTTAGCCTCCCTCCTGGCTTCTCCCAGTAGCTTCTTCTCTGCCTTTTGGCTAAGATCAAATGTACAACTGGTTTCAGTCTGATATTGCCCAGGTATCCTGTACTTGCTGGGGATTGACTAGATCATCTAAACAGGACTTTTTTTTTTTCACCTTTAACTTTAACCTTTTCCCATCCTAAGACTTCCTACATTGGCTAGAGTTGGGGACTGTGACTTTTTTATCTCTATCAGAAACTGTCCATGTAACATCTCCCTGAACAAAATATGTTTCTTCTCTTCTGGGTATTTAAATACTGAGCTTCTCCAGCAAGCTAAAATTTGGTGAATTTATAGCTGAAGTCTATCTGTTTCCCCTGTCTCTTTCAGACAGTTTGATCACTCTTTGCCTCTTTCACTTTATCTTAACTAGATGGGGGGCCCAAACTCAGACACTGGATCCATCTCCCCCTGCCCTGAGTGCTAGGGTACCTCCAATCAAAATGAAAATCTCATGTCTCAGGCCTTACTCTGTAGTAGGCTCAAATAAGGACATTAAATCCTTTTAAATTTGGATCTGTATTGAGATCCAAATCTAAATGTCTCCAAACTCCACAGTTTGGATCTCTCTCTAATGTGAACACTGCTCTTTCTTGCAACTTTGTTGGGCAGTTGTCTGGAGTCCTTCAAAAGGCCATGGCACTTTATCACTTCTTCTCTGCCTCCTATTTATTGTGGAGAATGTTCACTGGCACTTTACTCTGTAACCAGCTAGTCAAAAGCTTAAAACATAAATCCATTTCATCTTCAGCAGTGGCACTGTCTTGTCACGTCCCATCTCGCCTGGGAAGTGTTATCTGCTTTTAATACAATTACAAGGGTGTGGTCTTGATTAATGGTTTCTAGCTCCCAAGTCCCACCTGGGCAATCCCATGGAATAAAACGTCTCTGATGAAATATCATCAGCAAAATGTCCATAACAAGATACGATGCTACAAAGCACTGGATCTGTAGGAGATGATGCAATTCTGAGCTCAAACATAGGGCCTTCTTCTTAAAATTAATTGGAGGGAGAAAACAGGAGGAGAGGTATGAATTCCCTTGTTCGACCTCAGCTCTGGTTTGTTTGTATCAAGTGTTGTTTCCATATTGTGTAGAAGGACAAAAAGTCCCAGTTCCTGGCTGAACTGCAAGAGCTCACTGGCATGCCAACCAAATATGATGCCTTAAAAGATATGGTTACTCACAAAGACTAGCATGGAATGCAGGAACCAAATAGTGTCTTTGCCTGCCTGATAATCCTGTTTCACAAGAGCCAGCCCAGCCTTATTATTCAATTCATTTTTCCTTAGACCTTGAGCTGTCAAAGCTGTTAATGAAAGCTGGGAAAGCCCAATAACTATGGAGTTAAGGGAAATAAACTAAGCAAGTGCCATGGTATTATTCAAATCACTATGGAATGTCTGGGTGCCCTGTCCCTGTCTGGCTGAAGAATGTATGCACTGAAAACTCCGCTTTCTTACGTAGTCGAAAATTGTATTGTATCTATTAACCAAAATAAAATAAAATAAAATGAGTCTATATTTATACAGCCCAGGACTCCTTTGTGTCATCTGTTGTCTCATGTGAAGTTGTCCTTGAAGCATAATATAAATAAATAAAGAAACAGTGTTTTCAGAGGGTTTACAGGGAATGGAATTTGCATTAATTGCTTCATGGTTTTCAAAGGTTAGGACATAAACCTGCCACATTGTAACAGCTCAAAGATGTCTAATGGCCATATTTGCTTAAAAGGCTCATGATGCTGGGAAAATGGTTGGCCAGATTCTGATCTTAGTTACACTGGTGTAAATCCACAGATCTGACATGATCACAGCACAGTGTGGTATAGACACTGGCAGCTGATAACTACAACTCATTAGACATGAAGGCTACAAACCATTTTTTGTAAGGTCCTACAAACTAACCAATAGGACTATTCAAATGCTTAAAGTTAAGTCTTTGTGGGATTGAAGATATGCCCCTCAATAAGACACCTAATTCACCAAAGCACTTAAGCACATGTTTAAACCTCACTGACTTGAATGGGACTGAAAGTTAAGCACAGGCTTACAAGTTTTGCTGAACATGGCTGCATGGCTATCTGCTCTTCAAGACTCAAATGTGTTACCTTGGGCTGTGTGACAAAGAGCTCAAGTCAACTGCAGAACATGGTGGCATTTGGGGTTTCTTGAGATGTGGCTTAGCATTTCACAAAGATGTTTTCCCTTTCATTTAAACAGCTGCTTTGCAAAAGAGATCTAATTCAAATAAATATTTTCTAATAAACAGCAAAGACCCTCAAAAATTGGCTCCCCTGAACCAAAGTTGGACCACTGAAATGCTGAGCTCTTTCCTGAATCTGGAACACCTAGCTTACAGACAGGTTCTAAAATGTAGAAAAATAAGATGTGAAATTATATATATAAAATTAATTCAATGAAAAGCTTCAAATGACATGAGGTCCTTTGCCTTGACATTTGGTAAAATTCCTCTAATCACAGCTTCCAATGTCTCCTGTCCGTTTTCAGTGGTATGGTTAACTATTATTGGCTGAACTATATTTGATAGCTTTTCAGCTAAGGAACATCTGCCAGTTTCAGACAGACTGGCCAAGATCCATTTCTGTTTCTTTTTCCACACAAAGGGTTTAATTAGAAATCCGTAGTGTTCCAGAGATATTTCTCTCTTTGTGCACTTTAAAAGCTGGCATGGTCTTGCACTAGACAATTGGGTTTGGAAAACTCCAGAGCACTCGGTCACTTGGAACCGTTTAAAGTTTCTCTGCATCCCTTGTTCCAAATAGTCCTGGAACTAAATGTGTCTAAATGATACATGTCATGCGAAGTGCAGCAGTCTCCTCTCATTCACATAATGAGCAGGAACACTCTTCCACTGTAAACTATGAAATGTTTTAGTGGCTTATATAATGCATCACTCGTATAATTTTGCTAGGCAGTATAGAACCACCTCCTCTTGTATGAAGCTAATGTATCAAACGGCAGAAAGAAAATATAGAAAATTAACTTGGTTTGATTCATTTTTAGCTCATAACATAATTTATTGATTGCCTGGTATTATGCACGGCTACAGCTAAACTTTTGCAAGGTGCCTGATTTTGCCTTGCCTTTGGGAAGAATAGTCTTGTGGGTAAAGCACAAGACAAGGAGTTAAGGGATCTGAACTGTTCTCCCAGTAAACTGTCTTTTGCCTCCGTGTAGTAGAATACAATGAAAGAGAAGTCCTTAGTCCACGGACTAGGCTGTACATCTCCCCGGTACGTAGAATTTTCTTCACAAGATGACACAGAGGAGGCAGCGCCCGCATAGACTCAAAAGGATGCATTTATTTTTGTTGGTTCCTAACTAGCTTGTAAGTGCCTCAAGGTAGAATCATATCAGATCATCCGTTGTGAGAGGCACCTAGCACACTGCAAAAAAAAAACAAAAAACGACATCCATACTAGGAGAACCTGACTCTTTGGCCTCCTCCAATGGCTGGCCCACAAGAGAAAATCAGCCTGCTACTCCTTCCAGCTAGCAGACTTACTTCTTTAGTTCAAGTGTTAGCATCTCATGGTTTTAGAAAAAGAGGTCTGCGGTTCAAGGCCCCAGTAGGGTCAATTTAGATAATAATAAACATGAATAAATAAATATAAAAGATATTACCCACCCACCTTGTCTTCCTAATAAATATGTCATTCAGAGGGTTATTGAAAGAAAATACTCCTCACATTTGAAGTATCTGGCTTTATTAACCATGAGGAATTTGAACCAGGGCAGCCAATTCTTCAAGGAGTTCACTGGAATTTAGGCTGGAACTCTGCCCTATTTATTCTTCCCCCTTTCCCCCTCCACCCTGCCCCCCCCCATTATTGATTTCACCAGATTGATTTTAGTTGAAAGTCCAAAGAAAAATACAGAGCTGTTTCAAAACAGAGAGAAACAAAACCAAAGGAAGGTGACTGGAAGGATAGGGAGAGATGCTGAAGCTCTGCTAGGACAAGAATAAAATCTGCTGGCGGAGTCTGATTAGAGGAGCCATGGCAGCAGGGAGACCAGATAGCAAGTGTGAAAAATCGGGACGGGGGTGGGGGGTAATAGGCGCCTATGTAAGAAAAAGTCCCAAAAATCGGGACTGTCCCTATAAAATCAGGACATCTGGTCACCCTACATGGCAGTAGGAAGCACTGGACCTACAGCAGGAGAGGATATTTTAGAAAGCAGGAATCAATCGTTTTCGCAGAGGAAGGGCGTGCAGGCACACTAGGCTGATCCTGCTCCCGTCATGGTCTCAAGGAGTCAAATTCATCCCTAAGCGGACTTGGAGACTGCTTTAGCTAGTATCTTCTGTTGGCTGTTTTTTTCTTGCTACTACCCATTCTTCCCTCCTGGCACATAAATTATATCATTTTGCATTCACTTTTTACACCATTTACATCACCTACATGATACAGCATTTGCTAACTGGGTCACCTGGTCATAATGGCTTTTCCTGTTGCAATATCCTCAAAGGCCAAGTCTTTGTTGTCAGTCTCCATAATCTTTGTGCTAAGTCTAAAGTCAAACATGGAAGCAGTCCCTGCAGGAGACTCCAGGATCCTTACTTCATCATGTCAGTAGCGATGGAGAGTGGGGAAAACCCAGCTGTTAACTAGGCACAGTCTCTGAGCTAGGCCAGGAATGGGTACACCACCTGCCTTTTTGCGTTGCCACACAGATTTTATTCTCTTTTTTTGTTCCCACCCCGGAATATTGCAGGAGAAGACTTTCAAACCTGGCAGCGGATTTAAGATGAACAAAATTAATAGCACAAAGCAGCCCCCATTTCCCCATTGAAATAAATGGAGAATTTTGCCCCAGCAGGTCCCATACCCAGTGCTGTGCCCTCTGCCCCTCTAGGCTGTACTGGATGAGCAATGCCAGCATGACCTTTATAAGCCAGAACTATATATTCTGATCTGCAGAGGCAAGGACTGGATCAGTAGAAGAATAAACTGGGGCATCTTTGGACACACTGCTTGGAGTAGCGCCTGTTTATTTTTAAGCTGTGTTGTTGTCAAAATGAATTCCTCAAGCATCCAAAGGTTAATTTGCTTTTCATAACTATGCATTGAAAGAAATGAAAACTTTATTCTTTCCTGGGAGAGATTTGACCTTTTATTCATGTATATTTTTCAAATCCTGTCCTCCACTGTTTATGCCCCAAGCAAGAATGTCACAAGTTGTCATAGCAGCGAGCGAAGCCAACAAAGACAAGCAGGGGTAAGGCAAAGAGAGCAGGTGTGGAGTGGGAAACATGGATGTGCTGCACTGAGGTAACAGTCTTTCTGCCTGTCCCTAACAGAACATCTGCAATTACCTCTCCTAGAGCTACTGAGGCAAGCAGTAAACCACCAGTATGTTGTGAGGTTGAGATAAAGTGTAATGTGACTTAGCAGCCTCACATCCTGCGGTGCTGGAACCATTTTTATAGTGGGGGCGCTGAGAGCCATGGAACCAAACTGTAAACCCTGTATATAATGGAAACCACTTCAAGCCAAGGGGTGTGGCAGCACCCCCCGCACCTCTAGTTCTAGCACCTATGCTCACATCAGGCTGAGAGGAAAGTGTGCTAAACCCAAACCACCACTTGCCCAAACACTGGGATTGTTTGGCTCTGATTCTGATTGTCATGACACCTATTGACACAGCATCACCCTGGGCTAACAGCATGTCACTGAGTTATAATGTTGTAAGTGAAGTTGCGATGCTGTTGTGCCATGATGCTGAGCCACGATTTGGTGCATTCGGGATTATTTATTTGGTCTGTAATGAATAGGACAGGCCTGAAGATTTCAAGGAACAATGGCAATCCGACACGCACTGCCCCCTTCCTCGACAGAACACATTGCCTGTGCAGGACACCTAGTTCCTGCCAGCCCAGACAGGGGCAGCTAGAGCCTGAGGACAAATCTGGGTTTTTCCCATGTGCCACTATGACTGGCTCTGACTGATTTCAGTCCAGTGCAATTATTAACCATTATTATTAGTACTTGCTGTACTGTGGGTAAGGCAGTTACTGCTTTCTGATACCTGCACCTACACTGCTGTATCAGATCCCTATAACAGTAACAGGAGCTTGCAGGGGAACACCAGTACAAACCGGGAGAGGAGTGGACTTTGTGTTGTCCACCTCAATATACCTGTTTTTTCTCTGAAACCATGACCAGGAGGCACAAAAACATCCATGGTTGATGTTACCGTGAAAGCCTGTTGGTGTAGAAGACATTCAAGAACAGATCATCCCTACGTAAAGAACACTCAGTAGTTTCCCCTGGACTCATGCAAGATATAGCTGCCCAAGTATGTCAAACTCTTTGTTCACTAAGGGCCATATTGTGCCACCCTTATGTTGAACAGTCCCTTTCTCCTCACGTCATCCCACTGATTTCAAGGATGGCACAGTTGGACAGTAATCCTTTTCATAAATTCTCCAGTTTTCTCTGAAGTTCATGAAGTTTTATTTCAATCAAGGCTAATCCAGCCCTTTTTTCAAGAGTCCTGCACCCTCCGTGCAGGGTGATTTTTTTGCATTAGGTTTACATATTTGCCACTAACAGAATGCATAGCAGAATTGCTTTGGGAAATTACAAGAGACCAATGATTTTGGTAGGGAGTTAAGAGCATTTATCTGCATCTGTCTCCTGTTTCAAGATCCCTTCATCTGGTGATGCAAAGTATGAATAATACCGGGTGATTTCTGATGGTGCTTAATGTAGCAGGAGTTGCATATTCCTCATACAAAGTGGTAAGGACTCAAAGAAGGGGCCAGACAAGCTAGAAGAATTACACTTTGGCCTATAGGGCAGTCATCATTTGCCATCACCTGCAGGGGCTGAAAATTATAACCCCATCCTCCCAGCAGGATTCAAGAAAAATGTGGATAGTTACATAGATTCCCATGGTACCTTGCAATAAGAACAGGCTTGATTGTTTAACACTAGTGATTCTTGCCCACGTGCATAGGCATAAATTGATCGCCAGCTTCAGAGGCAGGCATGGGATTTGCCGCAGGGTGGATTAATTAGTGACTTCCTCAGGAGGATGGAGGGAGGATCATCTATTATAGATTAGGTGACTGTACCTCACACAACTGATTGCCTGAGACTGCAGAGTAGGGCGTGCAACACTGGGGAACTGGGGCATTCCTGATGCCTTCCATGGTTTCCCCTCACGCCCCTGCCCAGAGGGCACAGTCTAATCCTGAAATGTCACATACCTTTAGGTACCTTCAAATGAACTTCACCCACCAAATGTGAGTGCAGAGAATGTGACAACAGTGGGCTTAGGTTAGCAAAATAAGGTTGTGGATACATGCCAGAAGGACCACCAAAGAGATCTAGGAAGGGCCTTGAGAGTCAGTGGAGAATATGAAGGCTGTGAGGGCAACAAAGATCTAAAGTAGCATAGAACAGGGGTGAAGAGGCATCAGATCTTCTGTAGCACAGAAAAGTGCCAGCAGCAGATTAAAGAGAGTTGTAGATGGAGAAGCAGCAGCCAAGAAGCAAAATGAGATCAGCAGGGAAAGAATGGAAGAGGTCTGGGTAAACATCAAAGGGATGGTCAACATGGAAGGAGACAGGAGGCAAACTGCTGGGTTATGGGAGCATTACAGATTGCTAGGTAACTGTTGAGAAAGGCTGGGAATGCCTAGAAGAGCCAGAGGGCAAAGAAGAGGGCAGAGGGCTGGCAGTGAAAAAGGGAGAGGTTATTTGGTAGAGGTCTTAGGGGAGTTAGCAGAATAGGATGCAAGGCTTCTGATTTTGTAACTAAAGCTAAAACAGGCTGAAGCGAAACAAGCAACATACTTGGGTCTTATTGAATATTCACTGTGAAGTGGTGACGTATAATTGGTGACGGTAAGTCCCATTAGAGATACCGTGAAACTAAATTTGGATACAGAGACCCCAAAGTGACTGGGGCGGGCAGAGCCAGTGCAATTTGGAGTAGAAAGCCTTTTGTGCTCAGCAGTGGAGTGTGACGATGATGGATGAGAAATACCAAAGGAGCAGCCCTCACAACTTTTAAAAAAACTACTGCCACGTGATTACCAGAGGGAAAAGCATCCTGACACAATGAGGCAGGGAAACCCTGTTCACCTTTTTGTATTAGCATCTGAACCATGGGAATTCCCCTGAAGCCCACTGAAGATATCTGGGGCAAAGGACCATCTGGGAAAGACCAAAAGGAGAGTGAGGGTATGGCACAGCTTTAATCCAGAGACATTCTCTCCTGTGCCTCAAATCACCACACTGTGTTTTACCTAATGCTGACTGAACAGAACAGCAGGGCTAAAATGAAAGATGTAGTTTAGAACACATGGGGCAGCATAGGAAGGGGTTCCGGGAGAAAAGAGATGGTGGAGCTGTTACATTTTGTTGGTTGGCTTGTGTCAAGTATCCTGTTAAATCCTGCTGCCTTCAGATAGATTACAACCCACTCTTCCTGATGGCACTGCTGCCTGGCATTATTGTGCGGCTAGCCCACTTGCATTTCTCTAAGGCATGTTTCAAAACGGGACCTCAGGTGAATTCACACACTCCAAGTGTGTCTCCAACCAAAGCTGATGGAACAGCAGTGACACAGATCAAAGGAAGCTGTCTGACCTGAAATAAACAAGCAGAAGTGTCTCAAGGGCACATTTGCTTAGTTGGATATTTCCTTCCCAGTTTGGGCCCTCCTTCCCCAATTTGCTATAACAAGCCCTTTGACGTCAAGTGAAGGTAAAAGGCAAGCATCCTGAGATACCTCCTCCTAGGGTTTTTTGCTTTAGTATGCATGGTATTGAAATGTACTTAAAGGATGGTATAGAAGAATTTATGCAAACATACAGGCTAGTACCACACTGCTGCCAGAATGCAGGAAACGAGCACCCCTCAGTTCTCAATGACAGCAGAGAAAGAAACGAATTAGTGCAACTTCACCCTCACTGGATGGAGTAGAGTAGAAGGTTATTCATAAGCTTATTTTGTTAGTACATTACTGATATATTTCTGTTTCTATTTTTGCGATTAGTACATTCCTTGCAAAAATTGCTTAGTAAATCAAACAACAGGTACCAGTAAAAGTTTTAAGTATCTGGCATTTTCTATATCCTACAACAATTTAATAGCATTCTCATAGCATCTTGGATTTTGGTTCACCAGAAGGCCTCAGTACAAATCTGGCCTGCCAGTCAACACTCCTTAACTTTTACAGTCAGTCTTGTGGATAAAGATTGTTCAATGCATAAGTAACTCTTACCAAAAGAAATAAAACCACCCATCACAACTCCTCAAATGCATAAGCCCAAGTGCACCATGGGATGAATATATTATGAGCACAGAACTTTCATCACACTATGTGCTTACACATAGCTGGCTCCACGTTGTTTACTCTTCAGTCAACAGGGAGTGAACGGCTAAACTCAGATCTCCTACACTGTCATGCACCATGCAGGCACATCCCTGGGCCATCATATTAATGGGAAGGCATGGATAATACTGGCCCAGGCTGGGTCTCAACATATTTTAAAAAAACAAACAAAACAACCCACATTACATAGTAAATAAAAGGAACTTGGAGGTCATTGCAATAGCTGCTGTCCCCGCTCTCACTGCCTAAGGCATGAAAATATACCTGCCAATTGTAACGTCCTGTCCAGGACTTTAGAAAAGCCAAAGAAGAGACTCCCTCCACAGAGAATTCTTCCCAGATTTCACATTGGTCCAGTGCATGCTTGGACAAGATGCTGGACATTTGGTCAGTGCTGTGTGCATACCTTTGCAATATAGGCATAACTGAGAGTACATCTACACAGGGATAAAAAACCTATGGCTGGCCCAGGTCAGCTGACTAGGGTTCATGAGGCTTGGGCTCCAGGCTGAAAAACTGAAGTATAGACATTTGGGCTCCGGCTGGAGCATGAGTTCTAGGACCCTGCGAGGGTAGAGGGACCCCAGAGCTCTGGCTCCAGCCCAAGCCCGACCGTCTACACAGCAATTTTTCAGCCCAGAGCCCAAGCATCGTGAGCCCAAGTCAGCTGACCTGGGCCAGCCACGGCCATGCCGTGAGTCTTTTATCCCTGTGTAGATGTACCCTAATAAGCCTCATTGATTAGGGCTTTAAGGAGCTCTCAATCAGCTGCAGGAAAGGAACCCTCAGGCCATGAGTTGTGATCTCCAAGCCAACAAGGAAGAGTCAGTAACAACCCAGAGTGCAACAGACCAGAAAGAACAAGCTGAACCAAATCCTCCAGAAGGCACACTAACAAGAAAAGGGCAATTTGAGGCTGCAGGACAACAATGGACACTGGCCCCTGGAATGTCTGCGCACAGCCTCAAACAATGAAATTGCACTGTGCAAAGATCCTGGCAGCTAAGGCCTTCTGACATTCAGTGGTGCTAACTTCACCACTTCAGGTTGTGGGAGGAGGCAGAGAGAGAAAGACAGCTGAGAAAAGGATTCTGCATTAGGATGCTACAATATCCCCACTGGCATATGATCTCGTAAACGCTAAGACTCATTTCAATCCCTCTTTCAGAGGAACTACAGAGAACGGATATCTGTTCATCAAGCACAACAGCCAAGGATGTGGCAATGAGAAAACTGTACAACCAGTGCGGGAACTCACTGACACCATGCCAAAAATCAATACACCAGATGACTGCTCTGGGTGTCTGTGATCTAGAGGGTGGAAAGATGGCTGATCAGAATGCAGAGAAGAGACACAGAAGAGAATTCCAGTCCTGCTCCAGGTACCTCACAGCACTTTATGAAGCAATGAATGACACTAGACCTTTACAAATCTGTAAACCATCATGTCCACCAATGGGACAACACAAACAATAAATAATAATATAGCAGCCACGTAGACGAGCACAGCAGCCATTACCAGCTCACTCACAGCTCACATACAAGAGTGGACATGAAAACTGATTTTAGTGAAACAGGTTACTGGTGTGATGGGTTCCCCGCACAGGATGCCACCTGGAACTGGGTTACCACTGAGCCCTCTGACCCACCAGCCTGGGCTCCCTCTCACACGTGCTGCTGTGACAAGTTGCAAAGCCCTCCAAGCTTGCACTTCCACCAGCATTCACACAGGTAAGGACACACCCAGTTGCAGTTACACACAGGCTCTCTAACCACCAGCCTCCCAGCCTAGGATCCCAGAGCGGTACCGTCCTGCCCTGGTCAAATCTGGCGAGTGTACGAGTTTAACACATGGACCTCACTCTCCCTACAACAATACACCTGGAAACCCCTGAGAAATAAAGACCAAACAGCAGGGAAATGATGGTCCCAGGCTAGAGAGATTTCTAGCCTGTGTATGAAAACCTGAGAAACCCAAGCTGAAAAGCCTAGGCAGCTTGTGCCTTAAGAATCCGCGAGCCTCTTTATCGCTCAGGGTGAGAATTTTCTAATTCATATCCTACCTATCTAGTATGTTAAACTCAGTTTGCGGTTTTGTTTATTTACTAGGTAATCTGCTTTGATCTGTTTGCTATCACTTATAATCACTTAAAATCTAGACTTTTGTAGTTAATAAACTTATTTTATGTTTTAATCCAAATTATAGAAGCTGTTTTGAAGCTAGCTTGGTGGATCTAATTACTGGAAAGACAAAAGGTTTGGGGATTCTCTGCCACATTCTTTGCAGTTTGCCCTAATTAAGTAACCTCAGTGTGGCTCCCCTCGGACCCTGGTCACAACTGGGATATTTTATATGGTTTATTTTAATGTCATTAGGCTTTTAACTCCAACCTACACAGATATTTGTGAAAGGGCCCTTGATCTGATTTCTCATTCCAAGGGCAGAGACAAAACCAGCAATGACTCATTCTATTCCAATGAAGGAATCAGCATGTCCCAGTTCACCAATGTTACAGAAGAAGAAAATTCTCTCTGAACTTTCCAGCTCAACCCTGCAGAAATCACTGATGATGTCAGCACACAGTTTTTGTTGGAAAAATCAACATTCTCAGTCACCAGCCTCAGCCAAGTTCTGCCATCAATCAGCTACAATAACAAAGAAATGTTTTATTCAAAGTTCAGACTCAGCAACAAGGGCAATAAGCAATCAGCCTGGCCAGCTATTGAGACTAATCTGGAGAGCTGAGATGGGTGCAAAGAGGAAACTGACAAGTGGCTGGATGCATCTCTTAAATGTAACAATGGGTGAAAAACAACCCCAAACGGAACACTTCACATTTTTATAGCATCTTATAGCCAAGGATCTCAAAGCACTTTTCAAACATTAATTTAATCTCACAACAGCGCTTAGGTGAGGAGGGTGAGAATGAAAATACATAGCAAAAGTTCATTACTTATCATTTGTTATTACCCTGCCTTAAAACATGCAGTCACCCATTTGTGTGTCTTAGGGAACCAGCCACACAGCATTTATGTCAAATACTGAATAGCAGAAGCATCGCTTTCCCAAACAACTATCAGGCTCAGAATTCTCTGAAAAGCTTGAACAAAGAACATTCACCTCTGTGGGACACATTCTCCAGACTCATCATCAGTTCCTGAACAATTCAGACCAGGCCTTGAAATGAAGCGGGGACAAAAGTAACTCTGAGCCAACTTTGTACTCTCCATATTCTCAGGCTACTTAGTGATCTGTCTGCTCCCCTTCTCCCCCAGGTAAGCTAGAGCTCTAACTTACACTCTGACTCCCGTGGCCATTTAGGCACCATCCAGCTGCCCAGACTAGCTGGACCAAAGTATGCCATATGCACACTGTCTCCCTCCCCAGCACACCCTCTATGGTGGCAGCTTTGGGAAGAGCTGATGCTGCAGCCCTACGCCACTTAGAAACTCCTTATTCTGGGGGTACTCCCCGAGAGCCACTTCTGCCCCTTTTCCATAATGGGTCCCCATGCAATGGAGGAATGCCCCCATTATTCATAAACTTGAAGGAGGCTGTTATATATTTAGCAGGGATGGGTAGCGGACTTCTCTGTTTTTCTCCCGTTCCTCTCTCGGGAGGTTCTAAAGCATGCTGCCCTTGTTTGCAGTCATGTTTCTAGTATCATGTTTCCAGGTGCCTGGAAACCTTTGGGCAGGCGACAGGAACAGCAGCAGCAGCCTGTTATTTTAGTACCAACTCCTGCCCTTGGAAATTATTAAAATCCAGCACGTCCTTTGAATGAGAAATGAAATGTATTCTGCAGCAAGCCTTACAAGCAGCTCACATCACTGTCAACTAAGTTACACCAAGGATGTGCAAAGAAAATTCCCATTTAAAAAAAAATGAATTAGGAATGAATTGAAATAGAATTTGATTTTCCTGCAATTTTATTAGCTGCAGGTTCATAAACTACCATGGAAAAAGGAAGGGAACCCAAATCATTCCTAACATGCTATGAAAAGGCAGCAAAGCAGAGGGGACAAAAAGAGCATTTAAAAAAATATTAAATCTACAAATTATAATTTTATCTCCCTCTGGCAGTAAATAGCTCCTACAGATGTGCTGAGGTTATTAGCTCATAAAATGCCAAGGAAAATGAGTTCTGTATTGAATCCTAAACAACCCTCCCAGCTATACCCCCATCAGAGCCACAACAGGAAACTACAAGCTGGATGACATTTGCTCCCACCAAAATCTGCACTGTTTTCAGAACAATAGTATGGCCGCTGTGAACTTAGCACTGGCTGGGTCCTGGGTGGAAGGAAGGACTTACAGCTTGTCCTCCAATAGCCACCCCACTCCTCTTCACAAGTCAGGAGTGACATTCATACATTCCAAAGCCAGAAGAGACCATTGTGATCATCTAGTCTGACCTCCTGTATAACACAGGCCAAAGAACTTGCCCAAAATTATTCCTAGAGCAGATCTTGTAGAAAAACATCCAAGCTTGATTTAAAAATTGTCAGTGATGGAGAATCATTGACATTGGTAAATTGTTCCAATGGTTAATGTCAAAAATGTACACCTTATTTCCAGTCTGAATTTGTCTAGCTTCATCTTTACCCACTGGATTGTGTTATACCTTTCTCTGCTACATTGAAGAGCCCATTATTAAATATTTGTTCTCCATGTAGACACCTATAGATTATAATCAAGTCACCCCTTAAGCTTCTCGTTGTTATGCTAAATAGATTGAGCTCTTTGAGTCTATCACTATAAGGCATGTTTTCTAATCCTTTAATCATCCTCGTGGCTCTTCTTTGACAGGTTCTCCAGGCAATGGTTGCCTTACACATTTCTTTGCCTACGGATCACAGCTATCCAGTTGGGTCCTGATCAACTCCAGTTTCAGGCCCCAGTTCTACAATTATCTCTACATGGGCAGACCCTGGCATGGAAGCCCATTGACTTCAAAGGTCTTCATAGAGCCCATTGCACGATGGAAGCATGAGGGGTTACATTCTGTTCAAAACTCCCTCTGTACTTTCAATTAAAACATTTCTCTTCACCTCGTCTCCTTAAATATCTGCCATGTGATGCTAGCAGCCACATTCCAACCCAGAAGTAGCTGCATTCCAAGGTTGAGCAAGTGATCCTGGCACACATAATTTCATAAAGTAGGGTCCTGTAGGATGAAAAACTCTAGAGAAATGTACAGTTGTTGAAAAAAACTTGGGTAACAAAAAACTTGGATAACCATTTCAGTAACATTTTCTATAGACATACAGAAACAATACAGAAAAAAATCTATAAACATTTTTTGGGGAAAAATTAGTCCATTTCAACCACTTTAAAAAGAAACCAACTTCACATTTTTGAGATTTTCCCCCCCGGAATGTAGGCTATTGTCCAACCAGCTCTACTTTTATAGTTGTTCCTTTGAGCTTCTGTTTAAACAGAGTGGGAAGTGGAGCTGGAATTAACCCTTAATTAAATGAGGACCCTTTCACAAAGGTGAAGACATTTTAAAGAAGGTTGATAAGTGGCCATGTGAGAGGAGTCCAATTGGCAGCCTTCTGGACAGTCTCAGTAGACAAGCCAAGGACTGACAGCTATGGAGACTGAACAGTCTTCTTATCCCAATGAAGTCCTGTTCAGGTCAGATATGAGGCACATTAGTGGTGGATAGTGTTGACAAGGGTTGGTGGGTAGACTGCTTGCAGCATAGGTCCTAAAATTTTGAATTGTCTCCTGGTATCTTCACAAATGGTCTCACAGGTAACTGACAGAAGTGTCTGCCATTGATCGGTTCTTGGTCCAAGGCTATTCAATATCTTTATCAATGACCTGGAAGAAAACAACATCATCCCTGATAAACTTTGTAGATGACACAAAAATTGGGGGAGTGGTAAAAAATGACAAGGATAGCGTGATCTAGATAGCTTGGTAAACTGGGCTGTGACCCTAAGGGCATCCCTATGTCAGAAGGCAAGGGGCTCCTTGGTATCTAACAGTGAGCCTGGACTGCCTCCCAGGTGCCTGGGCCCTTGTGCCAGCAGCCCACCACAGGAGTTTGCTCCACTCTTGTGCCTCAGCTTTCTAGCCACAATGCAACACAACCACTCTCCTCCACATAGCCAGCTCCAACTGAGCTCCCTCAAGCACCTCACAAGGCCTGGGGATCTCATGGAGGATTATCTAGATCTGCCCCCTGTAGCAGGGAAGCAATCAGTCAATCACCCCATAGGTGGAGCATGTCTCTAATTACAGTTTTTTTCTCTTCTCTTGGGGGAAACTGCATCACAGTCATACATAGTCTTTTTCTCCTTCCCTATGGAAGAACACAGACATACATGCATTCCTGTTTTCCAAGTGAATTCAGTGCTGCTTTGAAGTTCTCTGATTGACAGTCCTTGAAACTGAAGCCATCTTTCTACCCAGAGAAAAAAATATAGCACTGGCAGCAACATCGTAAGTGCTATGCCTCTCTGGCAACATGCATCCAATCTGTCCTGGAGGGGCCAACTCTAGGGAAAGCGGAGTCTCTATGGCCCATTCCAGCCAGGACTTTCTGTTGCAACTCATAGAATCATAGAATATCAGGGTTGGAAGGGACCTCAGGAGGTCATCTAGTCCAACCCCCTGCTCAAAGCAGGACCAATCCCCAATTAAATCATCCCAGCCAGGGCTTTGTCAAGCCTGACCTTAAAAACTTCTAAGGAAGGAGATTCTACCATCTCCCTAGGTTACGCATTCCAGTGTTTCACCACCCTCCTAGTGAAAAAATTTTTCCTAATATCCAACCTAAACCTCCCCCACTGCAACTTGAGACCATTACTCCTTGTCCTGTCCTCTTCTACCACTGAGAATAGTCTAGAACCATCCTCTCTGGAACCACCTCTCAGGTAATTGAAAGCAGCTATCAAATCCCCCCTCATTCTTCTCTTCTGCAGACTAAACAATCCCAGTTCCCTCAGCCTCTCCTCATAACTCATGTGTTCCAGACCCCTAATCATTTTTGTTGCCCTTCGCTGGACTCTCTCCAATTTTTCCACATCCTTCTTGTAGTGTGGGGCCCAAAACTGGACACAGTACTCCAGATGAGGCCTCACCAATGTCGAATAGAGGGGGACGATCACGTCCCTCGATCTGCTCGCTATGCCCCTACTTATACATCCCAAAATGCCATTGGCCTTCTTGGCAACAAGGCACACTGTTGACTCATATCCAGCTTCTCGTCCACTGTCACCCCTAGGTCCTTTTCCGCAGAACTGCTGCCTAGCCATTCGGTCCCTAGTCTGTAGCGGTGCATTGGGTTCTTCCATCCTAAGTGTAGGACTCTGCACTTATCCTTATTGAACCTCATCAGATTTCTTTTGGCCCAATCCTCCAATTTGTCTAAGTCCCTCTGTATCCTATCCCTGCCCTCCAGCGTATCTACCACTCCTCCCAGTTTAGTATCATCCGCAAAATTTGCTGAGAGTGCAATCCATACCATCCTCCAGATCATTTATGAAGATATTGAACAAAACCAGCCTCAGGACCGACCCCTGTGGCACTCCACTTGACACCGGCTGCCAACTAGACATGGAGACATTGATCACTACCTGTTGAGCCCGACAATCTAGCCAACTTTCTGCCCACCTTATTGTGCATTCATCCAGCCCATACTTCTTTAACTTGCTGACAAGAATACTGTGGGAGACCGTGTCAAAAGCTTTGCTAAAGTCAAGAAACAATACATCCACTGCTTTCCCTTCATCCACAGAACCAGTAATCTCATCATAGAAGGCGATTAGATTAGTCAGGCATGACCTTCCCTTGGTGAATCCATGCTGGCTGTTCCTGATCACTTTCCTCCCATGTAAGTGCTTCAGGATTGATTCCTTGAGGACCTGCTCCATGATTTTTCCAGGGACTGAGGTGAGGCTGACTGGCCTGTAGTTCCCAGGATCCTCCTTCTTCCCTTTTTTAAAGATTGGCACTACATTAGCCTTTTTCCAGTCATCCGGGACTTCCCCCGTTTGCCACGAGTTTTCAAAGATAATGGCCAATGGCTCTGCAATCCCAGCCGCCACGGACCACAAAGAGGAGAAAGGACAGTTAGTGACAAACATTGATGAGGTCATCTCTCCACTGTGGAAAGGACTCAGGGCCACCAACTCATTTAACCACCATCTTCTTCACTGTGCATTTATAACGTTTCATTCTTAGCTGAGCTTCTTTCCATGCCGTATAGCTCAGATTTGCTTTCAAAATATATATGTAGCCTAACATGACTGCCTGTCTTGTACATTCAACATGAGTATCCCTCCCGCCTAGCATGTAGGGCTTTTTTGTGAGAGACTTGCCAGATGAGTGTTCAGTCCAAAGATGGCAATGAAGAAGGCAATGAGAGGTAGATCATGGGGCAAGTCTATTGGGCCAAGTGGGTAGTGGCCATTTTGCTACCTCTGCTGACATGTCATGTAAACTTTGGCAGTGTTCCAGGAGCACTGCCTGCAGAAACTTCTGCAACTGTTTGTGCCATGACTTCATCAATTATTTGATAATCATCCGAAATGCTCTAAACCTCATCATCTTGGTGTGTTGAAATCAAAATCCCCTGCAGTGGGCAAGGAACAATTAGGGAAATGGCCAGGCTACTTATGTCCTGTTTATTATCCCTATCTCCTTCCAGTTCTGAATCCCGTAAGCATCGCTGGCCCAGACACCACACTGCAAATTATATGATATTTCCATTCTAACGTTGTTACAAATAAGATCAATTTGGAAAAAACTAGGGGGTCCCAGATGAAAATGAATTTTTCCCCCTCTGGTTGGCCTTCATGCAGCAAAACACTCAATAGCAACAATGACTTTGATGGTATTTATATAACAACTACAACACAAACAGCTTGATGGAATTATGTAAGGGACATATTTTCACAAGGAAAAGATATATTACAGCAATTGATTCTAATGCACCTCATAAACAGGATTTTCTTCCACATAAGAAGGTACTATGTTGCATTTTTCCATTTACAGTGAGTAATGCAAGAAAGATCTCCACTATCCACAGATATTTTTTTTAATCTTCTTTACCGTTCCAACTCATTTGAAAGAATTATAAAACTAAAGACCTCATGGTAAGTAAAGATCATATGGTACTCTTTATAAGTGGTCCTAAGTAAAGCACAGGATCTGGTCCAGGAGGTGAATATGACTGAAATACTTGGTAATAGAAACCCTAATGAAATTAAATTCAACATCTTTGTAGAGGGAAAAGTGCCAAAGAAACCCACAACAGCAGATACAGTGTACTTGGATTTCAGAAAGCCTTTGACAAGATCCCACACAAAAGGCTCCTGAGCAAATTAAGCAGTCATGGGATAGAAGGAAGGTCCTCTCATGGATCAGTAACTGGCTAAAAGATAGGAAACAAAGAGTTGGAATAAATGGTCAGATCTCATGGATCTATGCTGGCACCTATGTTATTCAATGTATTCAAAAATTAAATGGAAAAAAGGTGTGAACAGTGAGGTGACAAGATTTGCAGATGATATAAAATTTTTGGCCTTAACCTTTTTCAGCCTCAAATATATTCTTAAAATAAATAAAATAAAAATATTTAAATAAGGTAATAATTCTTATCTATGTGAAAGGATTGATGTGAGGTTTAATTACTGTGTTTATCACACCTTAAAAATAGGGATATAACTACAATTTTTAATAAATGGATATTACTACTTCCTCGCCTCACTGGCATGTATTGCGATTCAGTACGTTAGTGTTTGGAAAGCACTAGATTTGTAAAAAGAAAAGGAGTACTTGTGGCAACTTAGAGACTAACCGATTTATTTGAGCATAAGCTTTCGTGAGCTACAGCTCACTTCATCGATGAAGTGAGCTGTAGCTCACGAAAGCTTATGCTCAAATAAATCGGTTAGTCTCTAAGTTGCCACAAGTACTCCTTTTCTTTTTGTGAATACAGACTAACACGGCTGTTACTCTGAAACTAGACTTGTAAAAGGATTTTTATTTACCATTCCATTTGGGAAGGTGGCTGCTTTTCAGATGGAGCTCTGTTAGTATATCATACAGAGTAAGATAAATAATTCAACTTTCATAAATTCTCATCTCCCCTCCAGCAAAGATTGCTTCCCTGGTCTATTTCTTCTTCTTTTAAAAACTAACTTTAAAGTACCATTTAAGAGAAGAAATTTATTCAGATAAAACAGAGTTAAGAATTATTTTAAACCAATAAAAGGTCAAGACCCAATTCTCCTCTGACTTACACCAGTGTGGATCAGGAGTAGCTCATCTAAAGTAAATGGAGTAACAGTGTAAATGAGAGGAGACTCGCATCCTGTGTTTTTATTTGCTTAGCCAGTTCCTTAAGTCAATTTTACCTGAGGAAATTAATTACTGGTGTAAGTGAGAAGGCAATATGGCCTTCAGTTTTTAACTCACCCACTGTGCTCACATATTTTTATTATGTGTTCCTCAGGGTGGGGGTGTTTCTGAGCGGGATGTTGCTTTCTGAAAAATCATACAAGCACACGTTGTGTGAAGGAACTTAGATGTGCAAGACTTAATTCAGAGTGTCCTGGCTTTCATCACATATTTTAGCATAGCAATGTGTATGTTTGGATGGGAAAAGAAAATAGATGGATAGGTCCTAAGGGGTTCTAATACCAGTCAGATGTACCAAATCTATTGTAAATATAAAATGTTATCCAATGACACAATCCTATGTAACTCTAGGCAGGTCAAAAAAACAGGGATTAAACATGAGCAGAGAACTTGGAAATAAATAATACTTTTTTTGAAGAACACCTACTGACTTTACATACATGATGTTGGCTCAAACAAGAACCTTCTGAAGCAACAGAGCTTCCAGCAACACTACAGACTGGGCCACCTGCTCCCTGTAACTACTACATCTTCAGCCACGCTCTTCCTAACAACTAGAAGAGCTGTGCCTGTAGCATCAGATGATGATGAAGGATGTTTGGTGTAATGCTGTAACGTTTTGGTGGTTTATTTCTGAGAGATTGCTTCCTGATAGAATTCCAAGCATTCTTGTCCTTCCAACTTTAACCCCCTTTCTCCATCCTAGATGTCTTTGCAATGTAGACCCCATTCCTTCTGGCAAAGGAGGATGAAATAGAACTCTGTTTGGAGTCCATCAAAGTCCTTGATCAGCGGAAGTGATCACTGCCAAGAAACAGGAGGTTGAACACACTGTCTCTT
Organism: Caretta caretta; assembly: GCF_965140235.1. NCBI lineage: Eukaryota > Metazoa > Chordata > Testudines > Cheloniidae > Caretta > Caretta caretta. The sequence goes on from NC_134214.1 coordinate 81,711,112, forward strand.
CAGGCAAAGTAGGAATCATACATGGAACCCAGTTCTCCTGTCCATCAATTCAGTGCAGAGCACCGCAATGATGGGACACCTGTTTACAGTCATTCTAAGAGGCCACACCATTGAAATTTTTTATACTCACACATAAACTGTTCTTGACCCACAGAACATGGAGAGGAACAAAAATGATAAAAGGTTTAGAAAACCTGACCTATGAGGAAAGGTTAAAAAAACTGGGCCTGTCTGAGAAAAGAAGATTGAGGGGGCACCTGATAACAGTCTTCAAATATGTTAAGGCCTGTTATAAAGAGGACAGTGATCAATTGTTCTCCATGTCCACTGAAGAAAGGGCAAGAAGAGACGGTTTAATTTCTTTCCTAAACATTAGGAAACCTTTCTAACTATAAGGACAGTTAAAGGCTTCCAGGTAAGGCTGTGTAGATTTTTAAAGACAGGTTGGACAAACACCTGTTAGGGATGATCTAGGTATACTCGGGCCTGCCTCAGCACAGGGGGCTGGAGTAGATGGTCTCATCCAGCCCTACATTTCTTTGTTTCTATGTTCTGTTTTCCCTTTAATTTTGAGAGCAGTCATTTCATATGGCTTCCATGTGGTTAATAGATTCAATCATGCTTCCCTGAAGAGTTTATAAAAACATGTTATCCATTATTATATCTCCTTCTCCTGCCTATTAGTCTCACCACAATTAAACTGTATGCACATAAAAAACAACATTATGTCCACTAGGGACCATGGTACAAAAACGCAATAATTGTTTCCTACTTCAGTCTTAGAGAAGACAATTACACCGATGATACAGAGATTATTTTCAGTCACATAACAAGTGGAGAAAACTATCTGCCTTACAACGCAATTTGCCAAACTTAGCCCTGGTGTTAAATACTAAAATCCCTGGAGTTATACTAGCATTGATGGGCCTGCTACCTGTGATGAGATGCTGATTTCATCTTGAGTTATTACTTGACAACTACATCATACCAAGGGCCTTTATTTTGCTATGTCCATGTAACCAGGTCTGTAAACAAAATATTAAGTAAGAGAAATCACCTGTGGCTGTGTTTTAATGTAAATTTGATTCTCTAATAAAGCTACAGGAATTTTTGAGCTCCTGTGAGATAACATTTATTGAGTTAAGAATAAACTGACCTAAAGAGTGAATTCCTAGTAGACAAAATCTCTGTTCATCCTGCACTGACAGTGAAACTTCCTCCAAGGATGCAAAACAAATTAATACCTAATAGACCAAATCAAACCTGGTTAAAGCATAAACCAGTTGTATGGATGACTGAATAAATCTGCAATGACCCAGAACATAACAATGCTGATACGTTGTACAGACACTAACATTGCTCTTTAATTCTTTGGATTATGGAGATTATATATATATAAAAGCTAACCTCTCATGGAAAACACCAACCTACAAAAAGTAGTATGGGTGATTCAGAAAGAAGTACTGTTCCCTCAGAAACAGCACTCTTTATTAAAAAGATTAGGGCAGGACTATGTAGCTTAGAGAGGAGATGAATAAAATGGGTACATGGCAGAGAGATAAAAAAGAATGAATAGTGCAAAAATTGGCACCCATAAGACAATAAGAATGGCCACACTGGGTCAGACCAAAGGTCCATCTAGCTCAGTATCCTGTCTTCCAACAGTGGCCAACGCCAGGTGCCCCAGAAGGAATGAACAGAACAGGTAATCATCAAGTGATCCATCCCCTGTCGCCCATTCCTAGCTTCTGGCAAACAGAGGCTAGGGACACCATCCCTGCCCATCCTGGTTAATAGCCATTGATGGACCTATCCTCCATGAATTTATCTAGTTCTTTTTTGAACCTTGTTATAGTCTTCACCTTCACAACATCCTCTGCCAAGGAGTTCCACAGGTTGACTGTGCATTGCGTGAAAAAAATACTTCCTTTTGTTTGTTTTAAACCTGCTACCTATTAATTTCATTTGGTGGCCCCTAGTTCTTGTGTTATGAGAAGGAGTAAATAACACTTCCTTATTTACTTTCTCCACACCAGTCATGATTTATAGACCTCTATCATATCCCCTCTTAGTCATCTTTTTTCCAAGCTGAAAAGTCCCAGTCTTATTAATCGCTCCTCGTATGGAAGCTGTTCCATACCCCTAATCATTTTTGTTGTCCTTTTCTGAACCTTTTCCAATTCCAATATATCTTTTTTGAGACGGGGCAACCACATCTGCACGCAGTATTCAAGATGTACGCGTACCATGGATTTATATGAAGGCAATATGATATTTTCTGTCCTACTATCTATCCCTTTCTTAACTATTCCCAACATCATCAGTCCTATTCCCTCTTCTCATAATGCAATGAAACTGCACACAACAAATTTAACACTGGTAAAAGGAAATAGGTTTTCACACAATGCATAAATAACCTGCAGAACTCAGTGTCCCATCATATTCTTGAGGCCCAAACATTAGCAGGATCAAAAAAGGGACATTTATATGAATAATGAGACTATCTACAGTAATACTAGTAAAAATTAAAGCAAAAAGTATATGGAATATAAACCCTCTCAACCTCTTGGGGCATAAACCAGCCACTAACTCAGGGGTGGGTAAACTTTTTGGCTCGAGGGCCACATCAGGGTATGGAAATTGTATGTCGGGCCATGAATGCTCACGAAAGTGGGGGTTGGGTTGTGGGAGGGGGTGAGGGCTCCAGCTAGGGGTGCGGGCTCTCGGCTGGGGCCAGAAATGAGGAGTTCAGGGCATGGGAGGAGGCTTTGGCTGGGGGTGCGGGCTCTGGAGTGGGGCTGCGGATGAGGGGTTGGGAGTGCAGGAGGATGCTCCAGGCTGGGACCAAGGAGTTTGGAGGGCAGGAGGGGGATCAGGGCTGGGGCAGAGGGATGGAGCACGGGAGGGAGTCAGAGGTGCAGGCTTCGGGCAGCGCTTATCTCAAGCAGCTCCCGGAAGCAGCGGCATGTCTCCTACATGGAGGCACAGCCAGACGGCTCTGTGTGCTGCCCTGTCCGAAGGCGCCGCCCCTGCAGCTCCCATTGGCCATGATTCCTAGCCAATGGGAGCTGCGGGGGCCACGCTTGGGGCAGGGGCAGCATGCAGAACCCCCTGGCTGCCCCTACATGTAGGAGCCGGAAGGGGGACATGCCATTGCTTCCAGGAGCCTGCGGAGCCATGGCACACGTGGAGCCCAATCCCACTCCCCGGCTTGAGCGCCAGAGCAGGGCACGGCCCCGACCCTACTCCCCAGCTGGAGCGGGGCAAGGCACCGACCCCACTTCCCAGCTGGAGCACTGGAGTGAGGCAAGCACCCAATCCCACTCCCCGGCGGGAGTTCGAGGGCCAGATTAAAATGTCTGAAGGGCTGGATGCAGCCGCCCAAGCTGTAGTTTGCCCACCCCTGTACTAACTGCCTGGGATTAATGAAACAATTTCTTCTAGTTGACTACATACTGGTTCATCAGGGGGTTTCTTGTATGCTTTTCTGAAGAATCTTTTTCCAGTCACTGTCAGAGATAGGATACTGGAGCAGTGGACCATAGGTCTGATCTGGTATGGCAATTCTTATGCTCTTCATGCTAAAGCAAAGTCCCAGTATAGTGTTAAGGAGCACTGTGCTGTGCCATCTTTTGGATAAGACATAAAACCAGCAGTGATCAATTGTCATTTAAAATCCCCTGGCCATTTTTGGAAGAATAGGGATATTAAACTCAGTGTCCTGGCCAAATTCCTGCTTGAGTAATTAGATTTTCCTTCCTCAAATTTCCCCTGGGGTTTTAATTGGAGACAGCATCTTTCTTCACTTCCGAGTCTAAATTGCTGCATAGTGTCATCGTGTGGTTTTCATTCCTCCCCATAATAATAATACACAACTCCTACATAGCCGTTTCATCTATAGATGCCTCCACTTCAGTGGTGAATGAAATTATTCCCTCAGGTAGAAGCTGTGAAGCTAAAACTCCTTAAGCTTTATTTAAAAATTAAATGTATTAAACCACAGCTGGGTTTTCTACTTGATATTTGGGTCATGCAGCATCTGACGGCACTGACACAGCAAAGCCAGTGTGGTCTTATGTGAGATTTCTGTGGGATAAGAATAGCAACATATTTACTATTTTAATTATCAAGACATAAGCCTAACCTGCTAAGTTTGCTGTTATTCCAAATTCAGTTATTTCAAAGTCCAAGGTTTTGGTTAGAGCCAACCTCTGATGATTATGAAGCACTCACTTGGCTGGCAATTTGGTAAAGGCCATTTTCCCAGGGCAAGACGAAGACCCTCCTCAAGAAGACAGCCTCTTGCAGCTATAACCATTCTGTACCATACACCATGGCTGTACATTCCTGGGGGGACCCTGCTGCATCGGATTTAAACTCTCAGAAAAGAAAATGAACTGATGCAATCTTGGCAGCAAAATAATAATGTGTTAGTTTACATCGGTGATTCAGAGTCCACAGAGTAAACACAGGCTTAATAATCTCATTAGGAACAAATTCCATGGAGTGCCCATTCTGGCAGTGACTTCACTGACAAACCATTTCAACTATTCTGATCCTACTTGGACTGCAATTTACAGAGCAAGACTGGGGGGAAAAGAAAAAGAAAAAGAAAAAAGAACAGGATCAAATACAGTGTCCCAAGTTTAAATTCCAACCACCTACTCCTTAGCCGTGTGCTATTTTTATACCACCAAAGTCTTCTATCTTATTTTCTCCAAGGTGAATGGCACAAAGGCATATGGAATAAAATGCATTTGCCTCTCTTTGAATTATCATGCTATCATGTTACTGCAGCAGATAAATAATAACAGAGCTCTTATCTTATGCCCAGAAAATCTTATTCACAAATATTTTATGAGTTGGATATGCATGTGACTATATATACACGCATACTTACATCCTCTTATTTAAATAGCAGTGCTCTAATAAAAATACATGAAAGCAAGGAACTGCAGAGTTAAGAAAATATATTCCTAGTTACTGAGGTGCACAGCAGGGTTAGAGTACGGTCAAAATCTATTCAGGCTACTTATGTTAACTATAATGTTGCTGACTTTTGTAACTATTTCTCTAAATTTTCTTTTATTTATATGTAATGCTTAATAGGAATTTGTTTCTATAATTTTCATAGAATAAAAAGCTGCTGTAAAAAGCCATGCTGACTTATATTTTAGCTAGCCCACGGCCACGGAACAAAGTCTACAGCTAATGTCTCACCATGCAAATGAATGCAAATCCATATCTAATGTGTTGTCATTGAAGTGTATGTAGTTCTGCAGCTAATAGGTCACTATTGAAACAAACATAGATCCATAATTTGTGTGTTAGCTACGGGACCACATTTGTTTCATTGACCACATAATAATTACACCTTTCACTTCTATGTACACCCTATGGCACTACTGTAAATTAATAATATATTGTAGAGTGTTTTTCATCTAGAAGGATTCTACAGCACTCACAGACTAGTTTGAGATATATATATAGATATATAAATACACCCACAAGAATTATGTTGTGTTGTTATCTAGTAGTTATACATGATTAGAGTAAGGAACTGAGACTCAGGAATTTGGAGTTCTGTTCCCAACTCTGACATAGGTATTATAAAATCTACCTCATAGGGCTGTCAAGGAGCTTAAATAATGTGTACATCGATATTGCTTTGAGATTGTTAGAGAGAAGATGTATGTATATAAATATTACTATAATGATTAATCACCAGTCATAGAAGTGCAGCAATCTCGGGGGAGGAAGATGGATCCTTATGCAATGTCATGGCTAAAGCAGATATTATACTAAACATTTTCTAAAAGACTTTCTGCATTTTTAGTAAGTTAACAGTTTCTTGTAAACTTGACAGCCATCTAGGTCTACCACAAGTTAGACTTCCCCAACTCATGTACTCTATGCATTTTCCTACGGGCCCTGCACTCATGAGAATACAGAGACTGCTCCCTTACACACAGAAGCTGCAAATTTCCCCAAGATGATTATGGGGAAATCCCTATACCTACTTCCCATACTGCCACTGCCATATAGAAGACCCGGCACCTCTCCTTCCCACCAGAGATGGGCTGTATCTTTGAGACTAATTCCTCACTGTACTCCCTTTAGGACAGGGAGACAACATCATCCTATACTCAAGGCAGTCACTAAATGCAATAAATCTAGCTCAAATAGATTTGAGAGGTGGATGGACAATGGCTACAGTAATCTTCATTCTCAGCACTTAATGCATTCAAAGCACTACACCAAGAGATTCACTCATTAATGTAGGTAAACTGCATTTGATCTCCAAAGATCATATTTCAGGAACATTTGGGACTGGAAAAGAGTCTCCTGAATCACGCAATGTAACAGCAGAATACTTCAAAGATCCACTCTAAAAGCCTCCTTCTAACCTCTCAGCATTTCTAAAGTGGCTGTCACCACAGGGTTGTATGCATGTGTGCTGCTAAAAAAGGAATGCAAACCAGTGCAATAACTGTCCCAGCCCTGCTTGCAATGTAAAATGCAGGGCTGTGTGAAGTGATGAGCAACAGTGTGTCACAGAGACATCTAATGGTGAAGCTTGTGAGGTGCAAGGGCTTCTGCATTTTCCTGGTAGGATATGGCTTAAAGCCAAAGAGGACTGCAGTTCAAACCACAGGAGATCCCCTCTTGTAGGATTCACCACCCTGTTCATAGACAACATGTGGAGTTTTACAGACCCTTGAAGACTGTGAGAGGGGCAACAGTGAATATATAAATAACAGATATTAGAGATGAAACAAACCCTATTAGATCACAACTCCACCACCCAGCCATTGCAGAAGCATTCCTTATGGCAGATTTTCAAATGCTGTGTCTGGTCCGAAACAATTCAACATTTCCCTTGAGTTTTCCACAGCTTCCACCAGCACCAACATTTCCCTGATACTAGGTCTATATTTGCTGTACTTAATTTCAATTATATCAGTCCCTTTGGACTACCCCACATAATAATTGTCCTTTCATGATGCTTCAACACCCCTTTAATAGTGCTCCTTTATCTCACTTGGTCACTAGCTAGCCAAACTATATAAAGGTGAGTGTCAAATCTTTCTTCATGGGTCAGTGTGTTCTGGAACAGGGCTGAGTGTTTAACAGTTCAAAGGCAAGAGCTAGGAACTGAAGGCCTTTGCTGATAAAATGGAGACCTTAGCTAAAAAATAAAGATGTCTGAGGCATCATAGAAAAGACCTAGAAGGTTCCTCATCCCCCAGCTAGTACTAATTTGCCCTACACTATCATTGGCAGGGTTATTTCCAAATCAAAACCAAACACAAAGGAAACATAAGACTTTCTTGTCTCTGTTTTCAGCAACCCAACTTCTAAGCACTTTCTCCCCCTACACCGCAGCTCATAATGTTACCACCCCCTTCCTGGGGCAGAAGATTTATAACCTCCCCCTCCCACAATGCTTTGCAGCACAGGCAAGCAAACTGATTAAATACATCATTCTATTCCAAAATGGGGATTTACTCCTTTCAAAAGTTCCTCATTTTGACTGTTCTCCTCCAAACTCTCAGGCAAATAAATACAAACGAAGGGGTATGCAAGGAAACTCCCCTTTCCCATATTCTGCTGACTCAACAGCAGGGCACTGCCCTGAGGGAGTGTGCTTTAGCTGGCTGCCCTTAAAAGGCATATCAGCTGAGGAAGCTGCCTAGGGCTACCTCAGAACAGAACCTGCAAATGGAGTCTCTGACTCTATCCATCAGTCCACAAGAAAGCTAAGTGCTTTACTGAGCATGTAGGTAATTCAGACAATCTCTTCCTGTCTAAGATTAGAGCCTCTTCTTCTAGTTTTGAGCAGCTATTTACTACATAAACTTATAGGAGATCTCAGAAGTTAAATCACAAAACCCCTGTTGGCATTTGGGGCTCCTTGTGCTACTTACTGTGGAAGGGAAATAGTTTCCTGTAAAAGACTGGAGGGAGCTATGCAGTTTTATCCCCACCTATGTTCTTAAAACATTAGCGCTTCTTCTTTACTGGTACCTGGTTTCCCCAGGGACTTAAGCCAAGATCTTCAGCAGTGACCAATGATTGAGGGAGCCTGTGTTTTGGGGAGTTAAAATTAAGGTATCTCAAAGGGTCCTGATTTTCAGAGGGCGAGTGCTCGTTCCTTTCTAAAAATTAGACCCTTTTAAGTTGTCTCAATTTGGGCATCCAAGAACTGAGACATCTGCCCTCCATAATCACTTTTGAAAATCTTGGCATAGAGTAAAATAACTCTTGGAGCTCCCAAAGGAAAAATAATTTTGCAAGTTGGGTCCTGTGGCTTCATTTGTTTAACGGGAGTCTGCAATACCTGCGTACTTGCTTTGTCCAAGGGGGTGGGTTCTGAAAAGTTGTTTGAAGGGATGATTTTTGAAATACTGAGTGTCCACCATATTTTCTTATTTATGAAGAAGGCCTGGAAAGTTTTAAAATTATTTTTCTGCATCTTTATTTTTTTAACCTTAGAAATATCAGATACTTCAATTCCTTTGCCTTTGAGCTCTGTAGCCTTGTCTAAACTAGGATTTAAAGGTCTCATGTTAGCCTGTTGCTTGATCTAACTAAAGCCTTCTAAAACTCTAGGGAAGGTAAGTCTAGTCATTCTTTATCTCCTGCTAAGGTGGCTGAGCTAAAATCTAAGTTTCACACATGGCAAAATCTAACTTGCTTTGACTTGAGTACAGCTCTATAGCAGGTGTTGGTTAGTGAGCTAGCTAACACAATCTACACCCCTTCAAAGACATGAGGAGATCTAATCCCTTAACTGAAGGGATGAATTTTAACTCACCTCCTTTATCTACAATGTTAATTCATCATTAATGTTAAACAGGTGTTAAACACAAAGAATTAAAGAACTTTAAACACTTGTGACTAAGACTCATTTCCCCTCTTTATTGCTCAACATTTACTTTGTGTCTTGTGAAGTCACTATTTCACTAGTGTTTCCAGTCCTCAGTTTTCCAGCCTAGACAGCACCTGAATTTGTAAAGTGTGAGACAAAGAAAAGCTACATCTGTTATCTTTAGGATGGTTTAAACAAAATCTATAGCAATGATCTTTCTTTGAAGCTCTACAGATATTAAGAAATATTTCAATAATATAGTTTTATTGGTTTCATCCCTGTAAAATTTGATAGGACTCTTCCTTAAGGGAAGAACTACTTTAAACAGATTCCTTCCCTCCTTTTTCCTGGGAAATTAAGTTCCCCGACATGTAGTTCGGGAGGGACTTTGAACTGTTGTTTCACAGTAGCAGCCATATTAGTCTGTATTCGCCAAAAGGAGTACTTCTGGCACCTTAGAGACTAACAAATTTATTTGAGCATCAGCTTTCGTGAGCTACAGCTCACTTCATCGGATGCATTCAATGGAAAACTGTTGTGTGCCTCAGCTGCACAGAATGAGCTTCCTTCTCTCCAGAGGGAAGTCTGTAACCTTCCAGTCAGTGTGTTATGTGCCATTCTCCGTGCCCAATCCACAAAGGATGAGTTTCTTAAAGCTCTCAGCTAGAGAACTTGGCTTTTTAGCTCAAGCAGTTGTCTCTGGAAGACCCACTCAGGAAATTGTTCGTCACTGTGCTGCATCCTGTGGCCTCCCAGAATTTCACATGCTCTTGATACCTAGCAATTAAGATGAAGGAGAATCTCCTTTGTCTGCTAGCCATAGGGCCTATGACACAGAGTTGAGCAATGCGGATTCTATTCAATAGAGGGCAGTGTGGTGTGCATCATTGCAGTATTTTTTTCTTCCATATTTTGAGGATTGATGTCCTGAAAAACTCTAACTAGCCTGTGAACATTAATACATAAAATATTTCTCAAATCTTTTTTACTGGTACATCAGATAGAAAAGACTGGGTCACTCAGTATGTCTGCCAGGCTGAGGGACTTTTCTCTTTAGACACAGGCAGTTTCTTTTATTTGCAGATGGTGGACAGTGTCAGACCAACAGTCCCGGAGTGTCAATTCTCTTTTTGCCACAGAATAGGTGCAAAATAGGCAGTGCCCATTACCCCATGTTGTCCTGCCAACAGGCCGTGGTGCTGGGCATCCAGTGGGCGAGTCTAGGGATGAGAGGGAGGCTGGGTGTCCATGCTTCTTTTGTCCTTTGGGCCTCTGCTGCTCCTGCCAATGAATGCCGACTGTGGTAGTGTATTGTGGCGGTAATGCTTTCCCAGTAGGAATTGGCCTCAGGGGAAGGCAGGTCCTGGCACCTTCACATTCTGCCTGTCTTGCCAGAAGGAAATGTCTGTTGTCATTGAGTTGTACTGTACTGAGTTCCTGTACATTTTCTTTGTAGGCCAGGTGGAATTGGAAGGATTCAGGACTGTATTTCATATTACAAGATGACAGATTGTGTACAGGGACATGTGCCCCCATGGGAAGTCCCTCTATTAAAGACGAATAACCATGGGCCTGGCTATAGAACTCCATGGGCCATTGCTCTAAACTCCCCTGATGTATATTGTTTCTATATTTCAAACTACTGAACTACACTTTAAAATTGGGAACACAGGGAGGTTAAATTAAACCCTGCCAAAGAGAAAGCAAACCTCAGTTGGTGGTGGGCACAATGAGTGTAATATATTCCTGATTCTATCCACAGCTGCGTATGTTGTTGTTAATCCAGAAAACTACTATTTAAAGGTAAACTTGCCCTAATTATGCAGTTGTTTTCTACCCCAGTGAGATCAAAATAGGTCACCCATGTGGCTGCTGAATGCTCTCAGGTGAAGAGATAAGGTTCAACAAGATCTTCCTAAGTATTGTTCCCACACAACAGCCCAAAGCCTGCAATTTGCCTCTGAAGATAAAAGCATTCAGAAGAAAAGGTGCTCACTCTAGCCCAGGGTTTCTTCCACCATTGTTCCCCTTTTGTACAGAAAATGACTCGGGCCTTTCACCCAGGCAACCTTTTCTAAAAGAGGAAATATTCACGAATGTGAAAAGGTGCATACTTTAAACCCAGCAGCAGAAGCAATATGCTACTGGTTCTCCCTTCATTGGTTCATTTCCAACGAGGATTCAGCAAAACCAGCTGCTGCCTGGTCTGTATAAGACACTGAACAGTCCTTTTGCTGAGTCCAGAGTGGAAGGATGGTCTTGTAGTTGAGGCACAAGGCTGGGATGCAGGAAATCAATTCTTAGCTCTGCCACAGTCTTCCTGTGTGTCTTTGCGCAAGTCAATTAATCTATCTGTGCCTCAACTTCCCTCTTTGTAAAATGGAGATAATACTTCTTTTCTCTTATCCTTCATCTGTCTTTTTCAATTGTAAGCTTAGAGCAGGGACTGTCCTATGTGTCTATACAGTGCCTATCACAATGGGGTCCTGATCTTGGTTGTGATCTCTACCTGCTACCATAATAATACCAAAAAAACAAAAGGTAACAGCTAAGCAAGATGAAAACAAAAAATTTCTCTTATTTCCCCGGGGTTTGTTTGAAGCCTCCTTGACAAGAGTGTGTGTTGAGATCATAGGACAAACCCCTTCCTGACATAAGTGGGCCACTGAGTTCAGTAGAGTTTCACCTGTTTACACAATGGCTGGATTTGACCCTATACACTGAACTCTCCAAAATACACTCCAGCCTCAGTGTAATGAGAAAGGGACATATGTGTTCTCTTGTCCCTGGTGCTTACCTAATACCACTAGACACTGCAGACATCAGGTACCATGTGTTATAGACAGGGAAAGGCTTGGATCACAAGAGGTATTGATTGTTAGAGGGTGAAGACAACATTTTGATGGAACTGTATGAAAAGACTTTGAAAATGAAATGGTCTAATGCAGACCTGTAACTTTGTCAAATGGCGAATAATAAACACAACAAACTGTTCATGACTGGTCTATAGACCAGAATTTGCATAAATTGTTTGGGAAATGGTTTTAAATAATGAATACAGTCGAGAAAATCTTAAATAACTTGTGGAGAATTCAGTCAGCCGACTGCCCAAAGCAATAGCTCAGAGAAGTGTGAGCTTCTTCTGTTGATCCCAAAGTGATGTTAATATAGGAATCAAACAACTAATGGTTTTGCTGTTTGAATTATAACTATTCACTGCAAATCAAAGCATGCAAGAAAGGAATCTGATCAGGTTATGAAGATCTTTGCAGTCTACTTTGAATGGCCTCCAACCCCCACTAATGAGCAATCAAGCTTGACGAGCCCAGACAGGCATCTGCACCTGGGGCACACTCAAAGAACCCAGAAGAACCAGTGGTGCACCTAAGGCCTGCTAAAGGGTAGTGAACACTGAGGAGCTTAGCAGTGTCCAAAGGGGTAGCCGATGCCAGGAGGGGAGGCAAGCCAAAGGAGCCCAGTAGAGCATGATCAAACTTCGAACATCTGAATAATCTACAATGAGCGGCGTCTCATTTTAGCATCCTTTGGGATGGAATTTGGTTTTGTGGGTGGAGTTTGCAAGAGTGAAACACTACTCTCCCCTTCCCCCCAGTTCAATCCCACGTTCTAGTGCTGTGACTGTAGCAACACACTGAAAGGTTGGAGCCATGCTGTGAGTAGGATGAGTTCTTTCCTCTGTGCTTTGCAAACTCCAATGGTGCGGGGAAGAGACTTTCAGCCTTCAGAATTTAATTGGGCTTGGGTTTGAGATTGCAGGCACAAGAAGTGTTACTACATTGATGGTCAGGCTTACTCAGTGAGAAGAGGAAGACATTTGCTCTTATGCAAAGAGGGATCTCACCACTTGTGGCTGAGTGGCTCTATTGCCTTGTCACTTGCTATTTCAAGACTGTCATGAGCAAGTGCACTGTGTCTGGGTTATGTGTTTTTCTTATATATCTTTTATATTAACCATTTATCTGCCCATGAAACATTTTTCTGGGGTGATCTCCCTCTCCTCCTGATAGCCAGATATATAGTTACATATATATAGATATATAGTTATGGTTACAAGCTTTTTCTGTCACTGAATTTCCCTCTACCTGCTGGTAGCCAGGTCTCTCAAAGTAATGGATTCCCACATGCCTGGGCCAATTCTGGGATGCTTTCAGGCCCTGCCAGATTGCAAAATGAGCCCAGGTCCAGGGGTATACTCAGATTTCCTACATGGCAGCAAATGCTACCAAAGCTGATCTAGCAAAGAACATGACAAATGTGCCCACTATCTCGCATCAGGGTTTGATTATCCTTGAGCACTTTGGTGGTGCCTGCTGTTCTTGAGCTGGAAATAGTCCTTTACTCTCCCTCTACTTTGGGGACTCTTTTCCCTAAAAATCACCCAAGACAGTGCAAAGGGAAGTAGGATGGAAGGATAAAAGTCTTTTTCAGTGCACACTCCCAGGTGGGAACTGGCAGAAGTCAGAACAGAGAAGGCCTGGGCAGCCTTTAGCTGCAAAACAGAGATGTTCAGCTTCCTGGGTCTTGAGCTGACCTGGCTGAGGACACTACTGTAACATAAATATTATTAATAGAATAAAAAAATCTGTAACAATCCAAGAAGACAGTTCTGTATCAGAAAACCTGGGAAATATGCAGGAGTCCCAACTATAAGCTGCCAGATAAGTACCTCAACCAACTGAGGCCAATGGAGATCTTCTCACAGGTTAATTGGTCATATTCTGCTTTCAGTTACGTAGATGTAAATATGGAGTTACCTCACTGAAGTCAACTGAGTGCTTTTACATTAGTGTAACTGAATTCAGAATGTGGCTTGATGTCTGCATCCCCTTAAAGCTGAATGGTATTTGGTGCATCCCATGTCTCTGAATTAGGTACCTTGTAGCATCTATGTAGACAGCTCCATGATTGCTCTATAGCTTAATAAACAGGAATGTAATTTTGTCAGTGTTTATATGAACATTGGCAGAAACAGATTACTCAAACCATTAAATCAGGAAAATGATGAAGCGGGGACTTTAAACCTGTTCATAGAAGTATAATCTTTAAACATAGGAACTGTAAAAGCATATTACTTCTTCATATCAGCCTTCAGTGAACTACTGACTTCTTTCATTTTGCAAGCAATCAGTAAGTGTTCTCCAGAGTGTACTTTTGTGGGTAATTTGTACATTTCGTTTACCTGCACAATCTCTCCAGCTAGGTAAAGAGGTGGTAGCTCTCATCTGACATAGGTTGTCTGATAGTCTTTTTATGAATATAGATTATTTTTAAAACATATATAAAGTGCAGTTCTAGTCTGAAAACTGCATAGTGGGATTTCATGTTTATTTAGTCTCACTATCTGAAGATCACACTCACTCCATGTACAAGTAAACTAATGTTCTTAACTACTAGCCTTTCAAACTCAGCCTGGGATCTGAGTCAATTCTCATGACCAATAATAGAGATTCTTATACACTGCGACAAGTAATAGAGAGTCTGCTGGCCAAATTCAGTCATCATGTACAATTGGGCAGCCCCATTGTTTTCAAGGGGGAGAAACAGGTCTCAGGGCAGCATTTGGCCCTGCAATTGGAATGTAATTAACAATTCTGCTGATGTGTGAGCCAGACTATGAATCCCCTTCCCCCTGCCCTAGCAGTGCTGACATTGCAGGGCTAGCTGGAGTAAAAAGTAATTTAAAGCACATTCTCTCTGTTAAGTAAGCAGATACCTATACCAATCTGAGTATATACAGGGAGAAGATCTGTTGACTGCAAAGGTGTCATTTTTACGCAAGCACTTTTCTGAATGTAAGGACTCTCTCAGGCTGTAACTGTGCTGGTGCTCTGGGTGATTATCACAGGAGAGGTAGTTACACATACACATACAGTACAAATGGCTACAGGTGACTACAACTGTGTTCACTTACAAACTGCAATGCAATTAACTAAAAACACCTTAAAGGGACAATTATTTCACTAATCTCAGGTGCTATTAGTCACGCAGGTAATGGCAACTGTGTTTTTAAGTATATTTAACCTCACAGTGTGAAGTACATTGTCAGTTAAACCAAAAAAATGTGTTTACCTGTGTTACTAACAGGTAAGATTACTAAAACAAACTATTTTAAAAATCTGATTGAGTCTTTCCAATGTATGCAGCTGGAGCAAGATAAGAATAATTCAAAAGGTTAAAAAAAAGAAAGCAAACAACTTGTCTTCATTCTTGTTTCAACTCAGTTTCCAGTCTGTTTCATTTCCTGGCAGTCCTGCCCTAGCCCAGTGTTTCAATGTTTGGCATTGTTTGCATTGAAACACAATTTTTTTTTGTTAGAATTTAAAAAAAAAAATCAATTATTTCATGGAATTTTAAGATCCTACATTTTGGGCCAAAACTACTAGAGAATGTCCTTTAAATGTCCTTTTTTCTTTTATTAAAAAACAAATGTTAGAACTGATGATCAGAAAAAAAATTTCCTGGTACCTCTACAGAAAAAGGAGGTAACTTGCTCATCCAGACAGCCAGAGCCCTCCTTACCCAGGATTTTGTATTTTAAAGAGTGAATGTAGCTTTCTTATAAGGTGAAATTGACGTTCTCTTTGTATCGGCTTAACTGGCTTGATAGCAATGCAAGCTTCCCCCACACAATGCTGCCCCAAGAACCTCCACCTGACCTTTTGGGACCTACCTACTTCGGAGGAGGGAAATAATTCTCTACCCCATCCAGTTCTTAAGACATCTGCTAAAACCACCAACAAATGGGTGCTAAATAACTTGTTAGGTGGGCTCAAAACCGCTAGCAAGTAGATTGAGATCCAACTCATACTACAGCTAGTAGGTGGTAACCACTTAGGCTACTAGCTACCTGGGCCAGGTTTGAAATAGCGACCTAGGAGTGTAAAGCTTCATATCCCTTTTTCCAGTCCCCTCAGCTACACATTACAGAACAGGATAAAGGTCATTTAGGGCTGAGATTTTGTGACATTTCTGAAAGGCAAAAGACAACTTAGCAGGAAAAGCATGGCTTGCCCCTGCATCATCTAAACACTGAAAGAAAACAGGATAAGGGAAAGTTATTTAAAGATTCACTGGTAAATTTCACTGGGTTTTCTTTTGAACAGTATCCAGCTGGCACACCTGATCACCTGTACGGCAGCCCGAGAGAGGCTAGATGACGTGCAGTCCAGCAGGGTTCTCTGGCTGACCTGCCAAGAAGGGAAGCAAGTGCTGCTCCCATGAATTGCTCCACCCACAGCTCTGCTGCCTCTTGCTAACAGTAACCTCAGGAAACCAAGCAAGGCCAAAATTAGACACAACAATTTAGATCTATCCCTGGGAGGCACTGTAGTCCCTTCCTGTGTTCATGCAGCATCACTAGTACAGCGTGGCATTTCTCAAGACCTATAATTAGTGCATGTTTACATCTCTTGGTCGCACATGTGGATGTACTTACATGCAAAGTGTATGTTTTGAGAAGGTCAGTCATAAGGATTTTGCCCACAAAACCCTTCTTCCTCCCCTTTTACTTTATATTTTAGAACAACTGATTTTGTTTCAGCTTTGTTCTTTATTTAATAGCCCAAGAACAATTGTATTTGAAGTTGAACAACTAAAAACAGGTCTAAAAAATGCATGTAATGTTTTTTGCTCTCTAAGGTATATGTCCTTGCTTGCGCAGGCATCTACGTTGCTCTGTCAATTTAACTAAAAACGTTCAATCGCAAGTTAGCAGCGACATAAAGTCATTAACAGCTGAGGGCTGTTTGTCCTACGTGAAATGAGCTGGTGAGTCTAAGTCTGTCTCCACATCACAGAAGCCACACTTCTTGGCAGATTCAGTCAAGGGGAAAAAAAAAAACAGGGTGGGGAGATGGCATGAACCAGTAAGTAGTGGGAGATGAGATGTAGCCAGGACCAGGCCTGAAATCAACTTGGGGGGGGCAGGCATGTTGGCCGAGGGGAGGATGAATTTGTATTGCATATGGAAGGAGATTGGAAGTCAGTGCAGGGAGTGTGGGGGAGGAGGAAATGTGGTCTGAGCACTAATATGAGAGAAATTTTAGTGCAATGTGTTGAAGGCTGTAATGTACAAATCAGAGATAGGAAAGAGGGGGAGGTTGCAGTAATTGAAGTGAGACATGTGGTTATGGACTAAATATTTAACAGTAGGAATGGAGGGGAAGGCCTGAATTTTGTAGAGAAAAATGTCCCCAAAACTTCTTATCCAGTTTGCCCACCTCTAAGACTGCTTCTGCTATTGTAAAGTACTGACTAGTGTGTATGGTTGCCATGGACTTCCACATGACAGTCAGAACTACTCCAAAGCGTTGTAAACCCTACACTGCTAACAGCTCGTGGAGATTCTCCTGCAATTCAATGTCCGGAGCCTGTGCTTTCGGAGCAGAAGGGTCTGCATTCCATACCTGCTCTTTCTGTGGTGTTTCAGGTGACCACTCTGTGCAGCAATGTGGCAACTGTGAGTCGTTGCTAGATAGCCAGGGCTTTGTTACAGTGTCATTTGTATGTGGAGCTTTAGTGAAACATTTAATCAGCAGAAGTACCTCATGCAAACGGCTCTGCGTTAGCCAGGAAGGCAGATGGATGCCAAATGAGACTTATCTGTGAAATGTCTGTCTATTACCAAATAAAGTGTAAGCCAGACTGAATGACTGTTTCTTCAAAGGCAGGTGTTGGGCGGAGGTCACCCTCTGCTACCTGGGATTTCCAGCTTCCAGAGGACTTGAAGATATTTTGTTCCAGAAGAAATGGCAACAGTTCAGTGTAAGTGGTACTTATGTCCGTCACTATCAGCTGCAGTATAGAGTCCAAAGGGTGAGGCTGGTAAACCACAGTATGGGATTGGTGAGCTGCAGCATTTGCCTCTAGCCCGCAATGATTTAACCAACAGACTCCATTTTCTGTTAGGCCTAGGTCGCCATTTTAGAAGAGAGGGCTGGACTCTTTTTGCATTGCCCTTGTCACATTTCGTGCCTGCTGTTTGCGTTCCATTGTCAAGCTGAGTACAATTCCACGGGACGCATTCAGCTGTAACATGAGTAATGTCAGTGCTTTAAGCCACCAATCTGCCACCGAGGCTGCTTATTTAAAGGGAAACGAGGCAACTTAATAATTTTTAAACATGCATGCATACAGATATCTATATAAGACTTCCGTGGTAGATACACAGATAAATATAAAGGACTACATGTGCACTGGTGTTATTAAGGCAAGCAGCTGGCCCAATGTGTGGAAGCTCCTGGAAGGGAAATAGGTGCTTTTTAAAAATACTTGGCACTGGGGTTTGACTGGAACTACCTGCTGGAGATACATTTCAATTTACTGGTAATCCAATCTCCCCTTGGAGAGCAAGTCAGTCCTGGGTTTTGGCCATTGCTATAGCTAGCAATTTGAAATGTGCTGATTCATTGTCCCTGTAGCCAGCTATGGTAGACCTGCCATTACCCATAGAACCATAGAATATCAGGGTTGGAAGGGACCTTAGGAGGTCATCTAGTCCAACCCCCTGCTCAAAGCAGGACCAGTCCCCAATTTTTTCCCCAGATCCCTAAATAGCCCCCTCAAGGATTGAACTCACAACCCTGGGTTTAGCAGGCCAAGGCTCAAACCACTGAGCTATCCCTCCCCCCATACCCACAGTATGATCAATGCTAACACCTCAAGTGCAGTCAGACTGGAGAGAGATGTATTGATAATTGCCTGACTTAAAAAAACAAAACAAAAACCAAAAAAAACCTGCCAGTTACCCAAAGAAACATTTTTTGAGAAACATTTGTCCATTGTAGTCCTCTCAACAAAAGCATACCTGGGGGGCAGTATATGTGGCATAAGCCTGGCTGTGCTCACACAGCAGGGGGTAGAGATGAAATTTTCACTTGTCTTTCAAAATCTTGCTGCTTGACACTTTGAAAAAAGCATCTTTAGACATGTAACGATGCAGTCCACAACCCACAGAGCCATCAGTTACTAGCCATACACTAGCTGAACATAGTTTTTATTGGCTCAGATAGGTGTTTATTGACTATGTGGAAAAAGTGAGTCTTTAGGAGGAATGTGCGTGGAAAGCTCATGTAGAAGAGCAGCATGAAAGAAGGCAGGAGTAGGAGATAGAAATGTGCTAGATGGTTGATGGAATAACTGGTGGGAAGGGGAACATCATAAGAACCTAAATCTGAGCTACATTGGGCATTGAAGGTACCAAAATAAATTTTTTAATAGTGCAGTTGTAAAAATACTACAACCATCATAATGTTGTTGCAGTACTGCAGACCATTGCTGCAGTATTTATTAATAAAGGAGCAAATCAAAACAGGGGCTAGACAATTAGACTTCCCACTCGCTTGTTTCAATCTGTAAAATAGCCAAGGTACTTTGGAGGAGAGAACCAGCCAAAGGTGAGTGTGCTATGATTACAATTTTCATCCGCCAGGATGTCTGATGTGTGTTATGCTGCCTGTCTGTGCAGTCATGTGCCCAAAATGTTGAATCATTTGATAAACCATAAAAATTTGAAAAAACAAAGATTATGTAATTCTGAAATCTACAATTTACTTTTTTCTTCCTGCTGAAGTATGAGCTAAAACAGAGGAAGTTCAAGAACCAAAATACATCTTGAATGAACTTCAATGTTGTCCCACCCACTAATAAAAACAAGGAAACTCCGCGATAAATCTGACTGTCTGACTGTTACATGCAGGCCTGGAGTTTCCTTACAACCATAGGGACTCTCTGTCACAGAGCTCATTCGGCATTCAAGATCAGTAACATACTGTGTCGTGTGGACTTTAAATGTGGAGCATTCAAAGGGCGCATTAATCAAGAGCTCAATAAAAGAAACTCTCTTGAAGAGGGATTTGGTAATCATTGAATTCAGGCTCCTTCCCTAGCCAGAGTGAATGACAACCCAGCCTTCTATGAGCAGAACCTGAAAAAGTTCTGGCTTAGGCCTAGGTGTTTTCATCTGCTCTTGCTTCACCCTAAACCCAGGACTTGGAAGATAGGTGGAGGAGGAACTTGGAGTCAATTATTCCTTTGGCAGAGGCTCTAGCATTTGCCTTCTGCTTTGGAAGGATCAGGCAGCATCCTATACCTGCACTAGAAATGCTATAGGGCACTGTCATACTGAGTGTTCCTGAGGGCAAGACCTAAATTTCTGCAGAATTGACAAAAACTCTGTGTGTTTGTGTGTGTATATCTTCTCAGCGAGGACCAATCCTCTAGGCATCCACCATCCATCCTCCTTTCCTTCCACAGGTATCAAAATTAGTTATATCTCGCTATCTGAATCAAATTTTTTCCATTATGCACTATGCTGGGAGAGATGAAGTAGCAAGCATTACCCCTGGGCAGCACTGGGTGGAAGGTCATACTGTATGCATCTGTGTATATTTCCATATATGTACACCATGCTTTTCATATATACATGCACATGTATAAAAACATTTGAACAACTCATATTTCTAAATTGGCTTGTGCTATCTATACCAAATTCCCCCCCCCCCCCCCAAATATCTACCCATGGCTACAATGTGTCGTGTAAAAGCTGAGGTGGATCCATTTAATATTAGTGAAATTAAAGAGAAGAGTGGTCAAAATGAGATATGGAGGGGGAAGCTAAAGTTAATCTTAAGAAGGGAAAGAAGACGCATCTCTGCATAACACACCCACCCACACCAGACTGTCTATGCTAGCATTTTCCTTCAAATTTCACGTCATTGCATTAGCTTTGGTGCAGCTCCACTGGGGTAGCAACATCAGGAGCGCTGATACAATCTGTAAACCGGCCTTTTAACCACCATATTGTCTAGCCGTGCTCGTAGTTAATCTATGTTACAGGGGTTAAAATGCTGGCAGCCTGTCTACTTCCGGTGCACTTCTGGCGCAATGGAATTGAAGAAAAAATCCACAGAAAGATAGAACAAACAACTCATGACCTGAGCAAAAGCATCCCTGTAGTGGTGCTGACAGCAATGCAGGCACCTCAAGAAGGTGGCTGGTACCTCTTTCCCTAGCCTGGGGCTGCTTCATTCCCTAATGCAGGTTAGAGCAACCCTGAGAGCTGCCTTAATTTGTTCCCTGACTGCACTGACCCCTGCGGACCAGTGCGCTACTCGGGAATAAGTAAGGTGTAAGAACTCCTCAAGTTTGCCCTCTTCTGCACCTGAGGTGCCCCTGGCATGCCTCCTGCAGTAGGAAGACACAGACCTGGCTGTGCGTAGCAGGTGCCCCCCACTCCATGAGCATTCCTCGTGGGAGCCTTACAGATGCTTTCCCACCTAGATATGACATCTCCCACGGCGCAGCCAAGAATTCCCCTCTTTCTCCTTTAAAAACCATTTCTTGGGGTTGTGATGAAATTTCTTGTGAACGTGGCAAATAGCTGTGGAAGATCACTTCCAGGGCTTGGATGCCATGGAAGAGGGAGGGAAGGCTCCTCACTGGGGGAATTCCAAAAGAAGGCATGGGGCTTGTCAAACTATAAAAATATAAACCCCAGCCCCTCCAGACACAGCACCCTTGGAACTGTTTTTTCCTGAGTGCTGTTATACTGCTATTACACAGCTGATCTCTAACCAGCAGAGCTCCAAGTGACATGGGCCTTTACAGCCCCTGACACCCAAACACCCATTACACAATCGGGGTGCTTCCATGACTTTATTTTTACAAGCATTTCCATGAGGCTTTTATATTCCATGCTTTCAACAAAAGACAAGTCCTCCACCCCACCCCTCTGCCCAGGGGTCACAGGTCTGGAGTGTTCTGTGCAGAGAGGGGGCCCCGCAGGCATGTGACAATGCTAAACCTTTCCCCAAAGCAGCAAAGATAGTGGGAGAGTGACACGATCCTCATCCCTTCCCTGACCATATCCCTACCCACCCTTTTCCTTCTGTCACTGTGGAGCAGACCATTTCCCCTAGGTCTGCACACAAAGATATGCCCCGCCCTCTGCATGGATACATCCTTTCATATGCAGGATGGAGCTGGGGGTCAGGTGTGTGTCGCAGGTGCCTACATTGTCCTGTTCCACCCTCCCCCAGCCTGGTCCTCGTGGAGAGCTCTGCGTGATGGAGTAGATCTGCATGTAGGCATGTGGATGAGTGGGGAGGGACAGTGTAAGTGACTTGCATCATCCCCTTGGCATCCGCAGTAATGCCACTCAAAAGGTATCAAGCCCCAGGCCCATTTCTCACAGCCTGTCTTCTTGCCTGCAACCACTCAGATGCCTGGGTCCTCTGCCAGATCCCTTGAAATCAATGCTGAACTTGGGGGATCTGTAGAGCCTGGAAGCTGGACCTGTTGCTTCTACAAGGGAGCTAGGTATGAGGCAAGACCCATCCCTTCACCCCACCCCTGATATAGGAATTTAGAGGCAACTCTGTGAGGGGAGCCTCTCTGAGTTTTCCTCTCCTATGGGCCCTCTTACCTGAAGGTTTCACATGATCTGCACCAGAGATCTCTACATCCACCCCGCTATGGAGAGGGTGACTGCAACTTCAACAAAGCTTCCAGATCAGCTGCCAAGTGGGAATAAAGCATAATACTCACTGCTCCCCACTTAGATTAACATTCATCTCATCATGCCAAAGCCTGTCTTAGACTTAGATTCATAGATACTAAGGTCAGAAGGGACCATTATGATCATCTAGTCCGACCTCCAGCACAACGCAGGCCACAGAATCTCACCCACCCACTCCTGCGAAAAACCTATGTCTGAGCTATTGAAGTCCTCAAATCGTGGTTTAAAGACTTCAATGAGCAGAGAATCCTCCAGCAAGTGACCCGTGCCCCATGCTACAGAGGAAGGCGAAAAACCTCCTCCAGGGTCTCTTCCAATCTGCCCTGGAGGAAAATTCCTTCCCGACCCCAAATATGGCGATCAGCTAAACCCTGAGCATATGGGCAAGATTCACCAGCCAGATACCCAGGAAAGAATTTTCTGTAGTAACTCAGATCCCACCCTATCTAACATCCCATCACAGGCCATTAGGCCTATTTACCATGAATATTTAAAGATCAATTAATTACCAAAATCATGTTATCCCATCATACCATCTCCTCCATAAACTTATCGAGTTTAATCTTAAAGCCAGATAGATCTTTTGCCCTCACCTCCACCTCCGAGGCTGTCAAAGTCACGCCAAGGGTCACCATGACCCCCAGAGCAGCCCAGAAGCAGGAGGGCACAAAGGTGGTCTAAAGGCTTCTCTCCAGCTAAGTGGAGAGTTGTGTGCTTTGTCTCCAAGAGGCCTAGCACAGACTCTAAAAAGGGGATGAGAATATTAATAATTACCTACAACAATGATGATAACCTATTCCCAGCTCGGCCACTGATTTTTTTTCTCTCCCTCCCTTTTCCTGCCTTGTCTGCTTAGACTGTAAACTCTGTGGAGCAGTGGCCCTTCCTGTGTGTGCACAGCACCTAGCACACTGGGGCCCTGACCCTAGGCACTGCTATAATACAAATAATAAATACCTCCTGGGGGAGGGTTGATTGATATAAAGGCAGGGTACGTACAAGTGCGGAGCGCTCTAAGTGAAGGTAGGTCATGTCTGGTAAAACCAGGGAGGAGGAGACACACAAAACAACTTGCACACAAGAGGACTGGTTAAAGATATTGAAAGCTGTGACCTATAGCAGACACTCTCCATGCTGCAGAGACTGTCAGTGTCATGGAGTTACTAGGTATTTTCTGAACACCCCTAACCCAGAATAAGACATTTTACTTTAGAATCATAGGAATATAGGGCTGGAAGGGACCTTAACAGATCAAGTCCAGCCCACTGTGCTGAGGCAGGACAACAACAAAATGCTGCACAGATTCAGATGACTGGCAACCACTTTCATATTTTTGGATGTGTCTCAAACTAACCAGTTATTGTAACAGAATAAAGACTGTCATAATAGAGATTTTTAACAGTCTTATTCTTCTGAGCTCTGTCCACACGGTGCATGGATTATTCCTTAATGAAATGCAATTGAAAAAAGGCAAATACGTGTTTAGAATAATGATAATAGCTGCTCAGAAATATGTCTACATCCTGGATACAAAGCGCAACCTTCTACAGTTAAGACAAACACTGTGCAAACAGGAGAAGAGATTATCACAATCTCACTGCAATGTTAAATAGGTCTGTTCAAAGAAAGATGAACGAGCATGAACACTATTGCAACCTAGCTGCATAATGGGGATTTGTGATCTTGTAATCTCAGCAAAGGGCTGGGAGTCAGGAATTCCTGGGAAATAACGGATTTTTGATTTGCTGGCAATTCCAAAAAATAAAAAAGTTTCATTTTTGGTCAAATTGAAAACAAAATTTTTCAGCAAATCGAAGAGTTGAACAACATTTTCTTTAGGCATTTTTTTAAATGTTTTGATTTTTCAGTTTGGTCAAAAATATTTGCTGAAGTCGATGCCAATCTGTGAATGTTTGCCGGTCAACCAGAATTGCGTTTTCTGGCAAACAAACTGTTCACCAAAAATACTGCACATAGTTCTACTCCTGAGTTCTAATCCTGGTTCTGAAACTGTATCACTATGTGGTTACATGCCCAAACCCTCTCTGGGCTCCAGTTTCCTCTAGCTGTGAAATGGGATTAATACTTAGCTCGCATGGGAGGGTGCAAATTGTTTAACGTAGTAAATTACTATAAAATCTTGCCGGATTAAGACAGAGGTGTGTGCCTAGTGCCCGCCTCTTCAGGTCAGATAAGCCCATCAGAATCTCCCTTTTCATTAATAAAGAAAAGTTTC
This sequence comes from Caretta caretta, assembly GCF_965140235.1. Taxonomy (NCBI): domain Eukaryota; kingdom Metazoa; phylum Chordata; order Testudines; family Cheloniidae; genus Caretta; species Caretta caretta. Next base: position 81,735,757 of record NC_134214.1, read on the forward strand.
TAACCCCTCGTGGTTTCAAAAATAACCTTGAAAACATGAACAAAGCATGATGATAGAGTGATGTCTGCCCACGTCAGCAGACAGCCTGAAACAGTAACTCTGACAGAGGAGAACTGCCCCTGGCATCCCACTGGAATGGTAATGCCATGACCCACTGCTCTGGAGAGCCCTGCCTGTACCTCTCCAGCAGAGAATTCTGTGTGTGGCAGCAGGAGAAAAACTCCACCCACTTACCCAAGCCAATATACCCGGCTGCTAGGGTAACTATTGGGGGTCACCTGCCTCTCTAGGGAGCAGAGGGAATCCCTGTTGCTGTTCAGAAGGGGAGATTCTAATGCTCCTGGGGGAAGAAGGGGGTCCCATGCTGCTGCCCCCCAAGTGGGCATAGGGTGAGACTGCAAGGAAGCCCTGTGTTGCAATATGACTACAGCCATTGATTGCCTTTATCTGCCCTGTCCAAACGCTACTATTGCATCCTATAGAGGAGGTTGCATACTCCAGTGGGACTAAAGAAGCACATAGGTGCTGGAACTAGAGGTGCTGGGGATGCTGCCACACCTCCTGGCTTGAAGTAGTTTCCATCATAAACAGGGTGTACAGTTTGGTTCAGTGGCTCTCAACATCCCCACTATACAAATTATTCCGGCACCCGTGTACACACCTCTGTATTCTCTTTTCTGCTCTGAACAAATGCATTGTCCCTGCCATTAATTGATCTGCCTTGTAGCTGAAACTTGACAGCATTGTTGCTTTGGGTGAACCACAGTGCCCAATGAGCATGGCAAAGGGAACTATTCCTCATATGTGTCACACAGTAGAAAGGGAGCACAAAGGAAGTCCCATGAAACATTGTAAGTCCATCCTCCTGCTCCTCCTTTGTGAAAGGATGACTGCAAAGCTAATGAGAGCCAGGAAACTTTGCAGCAGGTGGTACTGCCAGTGACTCGCTAATTCCAGCAACAACCATCTGCCTCCTAGTTGTGGAGATAGGAGGGGGTGGATGTGGAGGTGACTCAAAGCTGACAGGGAGAGTGAGCGGCTCAGGCTGAAGCAGCCAACATGGTGAGCTTGGGGGAGACAGAGTTTAGGTTTTTTTAAATGATTTTAAAAGGGCAGACCTGAGGTTTAAATCACAACCTATAAAACTGCTGCCTTGGAAACATTCAAGCTGAAAAGTGTTTGCAAAACAGAGTCTGTCTTTGCCCTTTTAGACATGTTGGTTTATTTATTAGTGGTTGTGCCTGAGGCAGGGAAATTATTTTGTACCTAGCTCATGACCACACAGATGAGCTTGCAATCCTGTTTTGGAAGCTTATAAGGGATGCGCTTGTTGTCCAGTACCTTCAAGAACCTGGATTTCTTTTGCAACTCCTCTGTCTTCGTCAGAAATTTCATGTCACAGTAATAGTATCCATGCCTCCTCTAGTTTGTATTACTCCTTATTATATACATCAGTAATGCTGATTGTTCACATTTACATAACCCTTGTCATCCAAAGAGCTCAAAGAACTTTTTGGAGGAATGTAATATGATTATCCCTGTTTTATAGATGGAAAAATTAAGGCACAGAGAGGTTAAGTGACTTGTGTAAGGTTGCAGAATGAGCCAGTGCCAGAGTCAGGACTAGAAGAGAGGTCTCCTGGCTCCCAAACTTGTGCTCTAACTACTTACCCACTCTGCTGATCCATCCACTGGATCCCAACTGGAAAATACTTCCAATCTCACCCTAATGATCAGGAGATCTGGACACTATTTATTGTCCCTACCCCCTACACAAAATGAAAATGGTTCCATTCCAAACCTTTGGGGAAAACAAAACCAACAACAGGGACCCTGGCTTCATCCCTCTGATCCTAAATACCAACCTTTCTATGACCTACAAAGCCAACAAAGGACTATCTCAGCCTGCCAAGTTGTGTCCAGACATTAAGAGTGAACTTAGCAGAAATCCCACTCTATGGTCCTACTTACATAGTGTATGTTGCTATGTACTAACATCTGTAGGGGCTCTATGCCAAGCTAGTCTCCAGCTAGAAGCCAATTTTTCTGTATGTTACAGGTGCTACAGGTGATCTACAAGAGCATACCCTCTTATGTCCAGAAAGTCAGATTACTCATGCTGTGCCCACAATCACCAGAGGGGAGTAAAAATAATACCCATATCTTCCATGATACATTGAGTGTGCAAGAAAATAAATTCTACCCTATCCCATTCCCACCATTAAAATCCTCTCACCACAGAGACATCAGGGAATACTGAGAATCCTTCTTCCTTGCTGATCATCACATGTGCTTACTAAACAAAAACAGACAAGGTAAAAGTATTACAGTTAAAAATAGTCTGGTCACATGATGAGGTTTTATTTTCTCCTTCTCACATCCCAAACACCATCTGTAACCCCTAAAAAAAAAAGAAGAAAGAAACATGCAGCCTAAAGCAGCTCATACTTATTTATATTTAATTTTTTTAAGGAAACTTGTCAAGTGAAAAAATGGTTTAAAAATATTCTTTGCACAGGTTGTACTATTTCAGAATAGTGAAAAAGAAATATTTTTTAAAAATCTGGTTACTGTTAGCCAGCTGTTGTTTCCTTTGTACAGCACTTTATTGGTCTAGTTTCATTTTTGTTCCTGGTCTGTTGCTGTGTACTTGTACAATGCTGTTGAGTTTGGGTTGCAAACTTTGCATGCGGGAGGATGTTTGCATTTAAAAAAATACCCTCCTTTGTACTGATTATTATTAATTTCATACCATTTCTATTTGTATTACAAAACCTAGGTATAAGGGCTGAATCTGTTCAAAAACCCAGACCAGCAACCTTTTTCATTGTTTGAACCTCATCTTGACTAGAAGTGAAGTACCATTGGTCCGTCCCTTAGCTCAGCTGGAGTTGGTGTACAGAGGGGAAGTGCAAAAGGGATACAGCTTTTCCATTGCATGATGCCACCAAGCCATCAGTTGTTTTTCTGTAATTTACAATTAACCGGTAGAACTCTCTGCTGCAAGATATTTATTTATTCAGATTTGTTTACTACACTTAATCCAGGACGTAAGCACATTCTAAAACATACGAGTCAATGTAGTATCCACTAAATTGTATAAAGAGTTAAAGCTCACATAAGCCCTTACAACAACTACCCAGGTTTTGTTATAGAAGTGAGTCACTGGATGTAGAAACAGATACACTGTAATGTCCGAGCACGAGGATACAACATGTCTAAAATCCTACATTGTAAACACAGAGGCACCACCAGCAGTTGGTCTCAAAGTGTGGTTGGATCTTCACTTGATCAAACTGGTAATGACAGTAGGAGATATTATACTAACACTTGCTAAACCAGATGACCAAATGAGAGAATACAAAGATACATTTCATGGATTAGAGCATTTTCCTGAGGAGTACAAGAACAAAGTGAGTACAACTGTGGATCTCATAGTACACATTCCATGGACAATCCCAGTTGCTCTGTGAGACCAAATGATGAAAGATATTTTGAGAATGGAAAAGTTGATGATAATTACTAAGGTATATAATTCCTATAGAGCAGAAAAACTCCATGATGGTAGTGGTGAAACCATGGCACAGGAAAGTTGTGACTGTGGCTAGATCTATTAGACATGTACAAGAGAATCAAGGAAGAATATTACCAGGTACATGCCTGATACAGTAACAAGTAAACTGGCTAATGTCCAGTGTATGCGAGGATCTGAATACTGGAAAATAAATACACGTAGAAATGTCAGTGCTTACTACATTTAATAACCAACATGGAACAGCATAAATATATGCCAGGATACATGAAGCTGTAGCCATTGCAGATGATATGCTGGTGTTTGGAGCACTATGAAACAAACTCTCAAGCTGATATAAAGGCAACACAAATTAGTGCATATAGAGTCTTTACACTTTCCTCTGAAGCATCTAATATTGTCCAGAGTTGGAGACAGGATGCCAGACTCAAAGAACCATTGATCTCTTGTGACACAGCAATTCCTGTGACCCTGGGCCAGCCTGAGGTCTCTTTGCTTTTGCACATCATATATGGGGACTTCAGTGGAAGCATTTATAAACAGAGGAACATCTCTTTGTTTCCTGACTTTCAGGTCTTTGCACACAGGTTCCTTTCAGCACCATGAGTACTGCATGATGACCTGTCCAAACTCCAGGAATTCTGTGCCATGCACAATCCACTTGGTCCCTGGAAGAGATTACTTTATTCTGCTGCTCAGGAGTATAATTCTTTTTCATGATCCACATCAACAGACAAGGCCAATTCTTTCCATTTCCGCGGGCAATGTAATGGAAAATAAATCACAGTAATAAGTCTTTCAACAGGTGCGGTCAGTGCTCAGAGATCTGCTATCACCTTGGGGCATGCCAGCTGGCAATGAGAAACCCACTTTGCTGAGTTTGGATTGAGTTGTGTGAGTGTGAATAGCTGGGATTCCCTCTTGCCTCACTCAGTGACAGGATTGTCTGCTGAAAAGGCAACAGTGGGTGTCAGCTGGAACTTTTTGCTTTTTGTGTCACTTATTCATCAGGCAAATCGAAATGCTTTCAGCAGTCCCAGAAAGGCACTCTGGCATGTCCTGAAATCTCATTGCATCTCTTTCCAGCAATGTGTTTGTAAATTAGTTAGCGGTTAGGAATGGGTGGTTGGTTGTTTATATTAGGCTAAGTGTATTCACTGCACTGAGCCAGAACCACAAGAAGGTGAACTTTTCCACTAGTATTCCCCAGGACTACCTAGGCCTTCCAAGGCATCTTTGCTGCATCCTTCCCATCAGTTACTTGACCCAAGGTAAATCTCACCATGATGGAACTTTGTGTTGTACCCAACAAACAGAAGTGGTAAGATTTGCCTAAAACCCAGTTTGGGAGCTACCGCTACCTAAGAGCAGCAAAGGGATCAAATCATAAGGAATGCCAAGTTTATATGAATGCTCCCCGCTCCTTTCTCTTTAGCGACTCCTCACCAATCAGTCATCCAGCTGATGCTGATGTAATGCTGCCTGATGTGACTCGAAAGCATGAGTGACAACCTCAGGGCAGACTGTTAGGAAGCAAGGGATAAACCCCAAACTGGTTGTGAGTTCTGTACTTAGATTTCACCAACCAATTATCAAATGTAAACTCATCAGGCACTGTAACAGCTTTAACATGGACTCACAGACAGACCCTTCGGGCACTCCGATCTATCTCACCACCCAGGTGAGCAGACCTTTGTGATAGATGGTCCTTTACCCCAAGAATTAAAACAGCAATATTCAGTCCCAATAGATGACTCACTTACCCCAGGTCAATTGCACTTGAGATTTCACACCAAAAATGTTTGTAGCCAATCCTATAATAAACCACATAAAGATATATTAAATAGGAAAAGAAAACAAAAGAGTTATTTACAAGGTTAGAGCAGGTAAACATATACACAAATGAGCTACAATCTTAATTTTCAAAAAGTAATAGAAGTTTCTATAATAAGCAAGATCTATATGTCCTTTAGGACTAACCCAGGCTACTTGAGATCTCTTGCTTATGCCTAATAAACCTTGCCCCCAGAGTCCAAACAGCATAGAGAGACTGCTTTTTGTTAGGGGTTTTTACCCCTCTCTTCACTTTTGCTCTGAGCTGCAAATTCAGCTGAGAAGAGGAATCACTTACATGACTCATCTTTGTGGCAGGGAAGGCAGACAACCAATGTCTACTCTCTTCTTTAACGTCCCACCACAAGGGACCTTTCCTGTTGGACAAGACATAAGACCTTCTGTTGGAGATCACCACTTCACACTAGTTAATGTCTCTCTCCTGTCCGGTGATTTGCACCGTCACCGAGGCTCATAATACAAGTGCTCATATATTACCTTACAATAAGGGATATAGAGGTTATAAGTGAGATTAATGCACGTAACGGCAATAAAGTCTAAACACCGAGCACATTCTTATCATTCTAATACCTATTTTAACAATACTAACACACAGATGAGCCAGACTGATTTCATCTATGTATTTGTCACAGCTCCACTGAGGCATGGGGTCTCTGGCCTGAGCTAGCACCTGGCCTGCTGGGGTCACAGCTGATATTTCCCAAAGGAAGATCCTCCTCTCCCTCAAATTCAGTTCTCTGCTATGGACTCCTGCATATTCTGCGTGCATGGAAATATGACCAGGCCATCTCATCTCCTCTAGGGACAAGTGCAGTACTACTCTTCATCTGCATTACCAAGTCCACTGATGTTATTAGGGTTTCTGTGTTGGAGCAGCCAGTGCACATGCACACAGAGAGGGAGAAAGAGAGACGGCACTTACTACTGGGTTTAACTCCTCTGCAGGTGGTTCCCAAACACTATGACATGTACTATGACTAGTACTCTAGGCATCCTGCTACTCCATACCCACACTTTAGGGTCAAATGCTCCACACCCCTCCATTCTTATGTAAGATCTGAATAAGTAAGTTTGTGTGGGACGATCTAAGCAGAGCTGGGGAAGAAAGTATCTTTTGCCCAAACCTGGTGTCTTGTGCATGGCTGGGTATGTGCCCTACTGTTGTTACATTGGCTTGTGGCTGTAGTTGTATCAGAGGCCTGTGAAGGGATAGGTTAGGCTGATAGATCTGTTTAGTGGTGGATCCACTTGCTATTTCCTCATCACACTTCCTAATATCACTTTTTCAGAGAATAGCGCGTAATCCTCAGTGGCCTCTCCCTGCGCTCTCCATACTCAAAACTCAGTAGACATAGATGGAGTTATGGATGGGACAGGGAATTAAAAGGGAAAAAGGATCCAGAACAAGCCATTTTTTGGAGGAGCCAGCGGGAAGGGACTAGAAGCTGGAAATGGGTCTCAAAAATATTTTACATACAAAAGCCCCCTCCTGAGACGAGACTTGATGTATCAAATGCCAGCTCCAAATTCCACTGATGATCCATGAAGTAGTACGGAATCCAGGCATAATTCCACTGGTGACACTGGAGGCAGAATGGAATCTATACCCCTCTTCAATAACTGTGCAAAGCTAACAGGGACAAAAAAGGAGCAATTGCTGATGCACGTCACTAACATGAGCAGAGAGCTTTCTCGAGGAAGAGGCTACTGTTTTTAGTCAATTGTCAGAGCAGAACCACACCTGAGCATACGCCTGCAACTTGACAGACCTACCAAGAGTTGATATTATGAGCTACAGATGGCTCATTAAACTTCTGCACCAAGACTATAGTAGTTTTGGTTTGGTTTGCGGTTTTTTTCATAACATTTATTTATCTTTCAAAGCAGGAACGGATGCATGGGGTTGGTCACTGTGAAAGGAAAACATTGTTTTGTTTGTATTTATGCGTTGGTCAGCAGACTTAATATCTAAACCTGTGGTTTATAAAAAGAATTGTCCTAATGCTTAGAACTTAGTCTGCATTTGAAGTGCCCATGGTAGTGGATGATAAGATAAATCCTTAGACAAAGGAAAGAAAACAGGTTCCTTTTAACATTTCCTGCTAGGGCTTCCTTTTCTTGCAAACCTTCAAAAGACAAGGTTCACGGTTTTGTTATGTACGGCTTTTGCTAACGTTTCAGATCCAGGTTTGGAAATCTCAGTACCAATCTTTATTGCCATCCAGTCCATGACCTGCCCTTCCTGTTTTCCAAAAACAAAATGTTATGTTTATTTTGATAAAAGGGATATCCTGTTTTAAGGCTTTTATAAAAAGAGACACCCACAGAGACTTGGGCCTCAAATACTATTTCCGGTGCCCTAAATGAAATAAAGAAACTGTTCTAAACAAAGAAGGAAATATGGCAGGAAAAACATTTGAGAGTTAAGATCAATGAAGTTCTTGAAGAATCAATATCACATATATGATTATGGCTATTCTTTTAAAGGGAAGGTTATAAATATTATATATGAGAGCCCCTTTTCTGTATTAGACCTGGACTACTATTATTATTTTTATTGTAGTAGCACCTCGGAGCCCCAATCATGGACAGGGACCTCATCGTCCTAAGTGCAGCACAAACACAGAACAAAAACACAGTCCCAGACCCAAACAGCTGACATAATTTTGTAGCACTTAAATAAATATTGACAATGTTCTCGTCCCAAACGGTGATCCTCTTGGATAGGCTTTTTTCTAAATATGGCATCATCAGAAACGTTAATTTTTTAAAAACTATTTATTTATTTTGGAAGTTTTAACAGATTTACAAATCATTATCACACATTATCACAAATAATCATTACAATAGAGAGCTCTTTTTTAGAGGAACATACAGTAATAGAATCCATCAGGCTATTTAACAGGGTGGTACTGAAATTACAGTGTGTGCTTTTTACACTACCCATAACATGCTGTTTCTGGTGATTTTATTAAATGGAGTGAACTCTCTGATTGCATGTATTTAATAAATCAGGCATGTCTATCATATGTTAATATTCAAAAAAGTTGGACGGGTGTGCCGGTTTGGGTTATTTGCTGGTGGGTATACTTTGAGTATTGAATAAATGGATTTTTTTTTTGTTGGTAGATTTGCCAGATGTCATTTGATGTTAATAGCCAAAGTAATCTCCATAGTAGTCTAAACCTAACAGCTTTTGAATGAAGGGCTATAATTGATCCTGAGAACAGGACAGAGGACAATTCTTCTCTCAAAAGTGATTTATTAAAAATGGCTTTGTGGGGTGCTAACTTTGTCTCTGAATGTTTCCTGTATTAGTTGTGCAGAGTTTCCCCCCAAAATATGTTTTTTTCTGACCAAGAGCCCTGCAAACTCAGCTCAGACCCATAGAGTCAAGCTGGGTCCTTTTCTGTTCACTTCAATATCACCAGCAATAGAGATTGTGCAGGAAAATTAAGGACCTTAGTTGCACCTATGCAATCCCATCGTCTTCAGATTAGGTCATCATTGTCACCTCAGCAGCCTCATTGCTTTCTGAACATTTGCACAGGTGCGACTGACTGGAACTTAAAAAACAATTTGGATGGTAAATATCCAAGAAGGAACAGACTCCGGCTCCCTCTCCCACAGCTAAATTGGCTCTGCAGGACTAGGACAAAAAACATCAAACTGTAATTTTATTTTATTTTATTTTATTTTGGTCACTAAAATGAGTAGGTATGATCCTGAACTCACATGAGGAGCAAATCTGGTAGAGATTCATTTTTCAGAGTGGAATCATTATGTATTATTTGTATTACAGAAGCTTTCCAAGGTCCCATTCAGGATCAGGGCCCCACTGTCCCAAGAGTTGTTCACATGTAAAATAAAAGGGAGTCTCTACCCCAAAGAACTTAAGTTTAAACAGGGATGAGGTGTGACAAGTGGGAGAAAAATAACAAAGAAGAAAGAGAGGCAGAGGATGAGGGCAGGAACACATGGCTGCACATATTAGAGACGTATATGATATGGGGGCTTCCAATCTTTGTATTTAATAAATAAAGTCAGTGATTAATAATCTCCAAGAACTACATTTTATGGATTCAGCCCAGTTGTTGAGAAAAGTAGCTGGCTGCAGTGTTGGGAATCTGCTATGGCCCATGCCCATGGTATTCAAGAAGTATGTCAGATGATGGGAAGCTGGACAACAAGAAAGAGCCCTTGGGGTTCACAAAAGAGCTCATTAACTCACCCACAGGGAATATGTTCTAAATCAAAGCAGGCATATTTATTTGGGCAGCTGAACTGCAGCACCAAACTGATGCTAAGATATTCATAATCCATTTTTCATAATGTTCAATGAAAGATCATTATGGATGGGGCTCCTGTGGGACCGGACTTAGCTCTCCCCTCCAAAGAGAGAGAGTGAGAGAGAGATGTTAGCATTCTTCTGACCCCACACTAGCTCAGGAAATTTCTCATGATACTGAAAGCACAGACTACCTACAAAGAGAGGATAAGAGGAGACATTACACGGCAATTTCTCATTAACTGAAACAGTCTAGTCTGAGAAACAACAAAGGTCAAAAAATCCAGTCATTTGTAATATGTTAGGAATGAAAACTCTACAGACGTGACCCTTCACACAGTGTCAATCCATCCAGCCTGTTTAAATCACAAACAGGCATCAAAGAAGCTCTCCAGTCCAGGCGAGTTTGCTGTGCAGATTCGGAATGCTGTTACTAGCGAAGGAATGACATTAGGATATGTCACCTCAAAATGAAACTATTCTGGACTGCCATGTGCTAGTTTTCCCAGAAATTCAAAATAACAAGGCCACTAGCTGATGTTCACAGCTGGGTCCTGAGAAGCCCTGCAGAGAGAAATAGCTAGGGCATCAATCACCTGGGAATGGGAGAAGCTTGAATAGTTGCTAAACATCTGTTGATCTAGTGTAAAGCATATAATAAATCATATAGCAAGGAGCATTGTCTAGTGGCTAGCAGGAGCAGAGAGTCAGAGCTCATGGGTTCAATTCCTGGCTCTGTCACAGATTCACTCTGTTCCCTTGGCCAACTCAGTGGGCCCATCTGCAAAATGACGCTAATCTCTATGTCACAAGGGTGTTATGAGGTTTAATTTACTCATGACTGAAAAGCACTTTGGACATTTTTGGATCTAAGACAATATGGAGGTGTGAAAATATTAATGTTTATTGTGTATTTACTCTTTGAAGACTGAAAATATACACATATGATCTTCTCCATATGTTCGCAAAGTACTTTGAGATGCTTGGATTTAAGGTGCTATATGACTGCAATGTATTAGCATTGTTACTCACATAGTTAACTCTTTGGATACTGCAGATATACCCGTATATTCTTCCATACGTATATGCAGCTGACCACCTACAAAGCACCAGCATTCTTATGCTATGTAAGCATCATAGTAGAAGAATTACATGGTTATTTTCACACCCGCTGGGCAATTATCTGCATACATGTTCTAGTTTCTATAATTCCCACCAAAGACTACAACCCTTAAACAGCCAGGAACATATCTGGAGAGTTAGCAGTAGGACACCAGAGGTCTCCATTGTGACCTCCAAGCTTGTTTTGGGCTGTGCTGGTTTACTGATAACCAGCTTTTAACACTATACCCATTTTGAGTTGTGATGACTCCTCACTCTGTAACTCAGTATGGAAGTTTTTAATCCCCCTCTGGACTGCACTTCCCTCTCTCTAAGATTTATGACTCATTGCTAAGTGGTGTCACTGAGGGCATCTCATGAACTGAGACAGCCACGTGCTGCAAACGGCCCTTTCAACCCCGGAGGCTGTGTGGAACTAACAGCACTGGTACAATAATTCTGTTTACTCGGCAATATTCATGAGATTTCCTCCATGAAGCTGATGGCTATTGAGAAACGCCTGCCATAGCAACATCGAGTGCTGTTTAGTTACACAATGCCTTTGATATCCTGCCATGTTGGCAAGAGCCATATTGTGCTGGTTACAGAGCTGAAACGTATCTCTGTGCTACTTGGCAAGGGACTGAGCCTGATTTGGGGTTATAACATTTAATTTTAAGCCCTTCTGTGGCAAGGAAGCATCAGAGCAGACACACACACCAAGAGAGAAAGAACTTACTGAAAAGCCACCTTGTGCTAACTGCTGTGATTTGTAAACAGCACCTTCTTAAACCTAAATTCAGATGCTGAACTACAGGCCACCTTTGGAAATTAATCAAAGAGAATGTAAACTGATGTAATTTACGCCTTCATCTAGAATCCTCTCCATGTAAATTACATTAGTTTAGACCTGAGCTACATTTGTCAATATAGCTACGTTGGTCAGGGATGTGAAAAAAATCACACCCATGACTGACACAGAGATGCCGACTTAACCCCCAGCGTAGGGTTAGTTACATTGATGGAACAAGGCTTGCATCAATACAGCTAGCATCATTTGGGGAGGTAGTGTGGTGTTTCCACACAGACCGAAAAACCCCTTCCGTCGGTGTAGGCTGTGCCTGTACTATACGGTTATGCCAGCATAGCTATGCTGACATAGCTAGGCCAATATATTCTCTGTAGCGTAGACACATCTTCAGTTAGAACTTCTCAGACTCCCAAAAACCACATCACCTTCAAATTCAGCCCACTGAGTCAAACTGGATTCTAAAGTGGCAAATTTTACATATTGAAGGGGAACAGAAGAAGGTGTAAGTTACATCGTTTAGACTCGCTCATGAATTTCATTCCTATATCTTTAGCGGATATCTCCATTCATGCAATGTCAGGAGTAAAAACTTCCTATCAAAGTAGAATTCCCTAGTCCCTATTCTGGAATTTAAAAGCGTACATCAGGATGGTAGTGTCTGTGGTCAAAAGGGTTGCAGCAAAATGAAGATAGAATACAGTGGAGCAATTTTGACATTTACTTTTTACTTGCAGTGTTGAAACTGCTACTGAATTTTCTCCCACCAGAGCTTCCTTGGCTCAAGTCCTCCATTTCATGGTTACACACCCACTAGTGACATAACAAAAAAGTACAATGGGAAGAAAGGGGGCAGGAGAGGAGGTGAAAGAGGAGGAGACACTTGTGGTCACAGTATTGGATCAGGGCTCTGGATATTTGGTTGAGTTCCCTGCTCTGCCACTTAATCTCTCTGTGTCCCAACTGCCCCTCCAAAAAAGTAGCTAATGCTTTCATACCTTACATGGGTGTTGTGAGGATAAATTAATTAGTGTCTGTGAGGTGCTCATATGCTACAGCAAAGGTGGCCATATAAGTAACTAGACAGATTCAGGAAGAGTGGATTTGGGATGTTAAACACAGCAAATGTGCAAAAACACTTTGATATCCATGATTTTTTTATTCCCAAAATACCCTTGCTGTATATTATTATACCAAGTTATTTATAAATGCTATTTATAGAGGTGTTTATGCAGGTGATCATCTGTTCCCAAAATATCACATGCTTGATTCATCAGCTATGTCTATTCTGGTGTAACCAATTAAGTTTGAGCAAAATACTCATTTAGGTGATGGAAGTGTAAAGATGAAAATTATTTGTAAAATACTTTGATATCCTGGAATGTCAGGTACTATAAAAGTGTGAGGTATTATTTTATAGCCTATAACTGTGGACATAAGAATTGCCCTGCACAATCAAAATAATGGGCCACTTAGTCAAGTATCCCATCCTTCACAGCAGTCAGAACACAGAACCAAATATTCCAGAGGAATGAGTAATAAAATCAGACAACACATACAGAAAATTTGTACCTAACCCCAGGCAACTTAAAGTCTGAAGCATGAGGATTTAGATCCCTTAAACTAGTGTTTAATAACTGTGAATATTATTATTCATACAATTATCAAATCCTTTTCTGAATCTTTCTAAGCTTTTTGGTCTGAAGACTATCCTGTGGCAGTGACTTCTACATGCTAATTGTACTTATGCAAAAAACTGCTGCAGCCCCTTCTCTCGGCTCCTCTGAAGCAAAGCAGAGAGCTCTCTGGGACATGTCTTTCCAAAACCAAAATGTTTTGCCTCTGTATTTTTTTGCTCGTGTGACACCCCTGATGTTCTGAGGATTAGATCTATGTTACTGAACATCTGACTCCAAGCTACCAGAAAATTAGAAAACTTAGGCTACAACAAAAAGAGGCAGTTGTGTGAAGGAGAGAGGTATGGTACCTTCCAAGAGAGGCAGATTTTTGTCTCATCGCCCACACATTTCTATTTTTAAATCAGGCTTTTGCTTCATTTTGCAGATGCTGTGCAATTTAAGCAACAGCTGTACATTTACAAACCACCTACACAAGACACTTCACAGCTTCTTCTTTCAGGGTGACACTGGAGGTTTCACTCCAACACTGAACTCACATATACTTCCAGCTCATGCATTTACCCTGGGATTTGCGGAAAGACATTGAACAGATCAGAATGGGTGAAGCAAACGTATTGGATTTATTTTTAATAATCCTATCCCATTCATAGTGAATTTTTAACCATGTTAATTGCTAGCCTGCTAACTCTGAATGGCTTCCTTCAGCAAAGACACTGTCAAAATAAATGGCTTAAAGGCTTTTTGTGGGTTCATTGAATAATTTTGGCTCCTAACACAGGCTGCTCAGGTAGAAGTCCCTGAGCAAAGCTCTTGACTAAAGCCCTGCATGGATACAAAATTTGTATCCGCATCCAGTCCGCAATTAGCCAAAATGGTCCGCAGATATAAAACAGATATCCGCAGATTTGCATGGCTCTACTCTTCACTTAAAAAGGCCTGGAAATTTAATACATTTTCCTCTGTAACTAGAGCTTGTTGAAAGAGATATAATTCATCTTATTCTTCTTCGGTTATTGTACAGTAGTGTGTGTGAAGTTATCTGTCTGGGTACTTAGATGGACCTCATTATAGTAATCTCTGCACAGTTCATAATGGATTTCATCCTCCCACCAACACTGTGAAGCAGGGGAGTACTATCCCTATGAGACAGATGGGGAACTGATGCAAAGGGTAGATTAAGTGACTAGCCCAAGAATACACAGGAAGTCTGTCGGTTGAGCTGGGAATTGAACCCTGCTCTCCTACATCGCTATTTAGTTCCTTAACCACCAGAACATCCTTCCTGACCTCATTAAGGTACCTCTGCAAAGAAAGAATTTAAGACGCTGAACATCATCTGTAAAGTGCTAAGTGGCAGAAGTGAGGTGGTGTATTTATTGGAACAAGAAAGTGATTTAAGATTACCACTAAATTCACTTCAATGAAACTTGACTCTTGGTCAGAGGTGAAAGCGTTGTGCTTTATCTGTCTCCCAGATTGATCAATGCCTGTGCTATGGTGGAGACACAGCCTTATTAGGTCCTAGGTCCACTACTCAGCTTTGACCCATGTTTGAAAATATAATTTGTCCTCTGGTTAAGCATGGCTCCAACCACATTAGTTTCAAACACAGCTTGGCTGGCTAGCATAGACAAAGCAGGAATCATTCCTTGTCCTCACTGATTTTTCTAGTAAAATTTCCTACTGGTGCAGCTTCAGCAGTGGTGAAAATTATAGGAGTTTAAGAGTTAGAGAACCGGGACTCCTGGGTTCTATGGTGTGTGACTTTGGATGAATTAGTCTTTCTGCTTCTCAGTCCCCCCATGTATAAAATAGGTATCATACATGTCTATTTCATGACAGCATTGTTTGTAAAGTGCTTTGAAACTGGGATGAAACACATCAGGTAAGTACAAAATACTACTTTCTAAATGCGCTATTATTATTGGGCTTCCTTTTTACTTTCCTCCTTTCAACCTCCTATTTCCCTTTGTGTTGTTTATTCTTTCTCCCTTATTTCCCTTTTCACTCTGCCCTCTGTTGCTGTCAGTTTTTGGCAGAGGCCAGCATTTTATTTATACGTGCTCTACCTTCCTCCTCTCCTCAGTGGGCAGGTAGAGCCGAGACAGCATGGGAAATGAGCTGGGTTGAGAGGCCAAGCAGAGGCATGGAGCATGCCAGTGAAATATCATGCCAGCTCATGTACCCTCCATCACTAAAGAATCTCAGTGCCCTGGTTTGGCTGCTGCTTGGACACACAGCAGAGAATTTGCTGTTTAAACAACATTACAAACTTTGATTTGTGGAGAAGGAAGGAACCAATTTTTTTTATTTTTCCAATATCAAGATGATTTTCCCCCTGTTTTTAATGTTTGGGTCAGTTCAACTTTCTGCAACACTGGGTTGGGTATTTAATCAGTGATTCATGTAAATGGTACCAGCAGCTGTGAAAGATGCTTCAGAGCCACAGTAAATTGAACCTTCTTTATTTTGGTCACTTACCAGCTGTAATCTACTTAATTCTAATAGCAGGTGATTTAGGGGCCTAATAGGAAGTGGAGTGTTTGCCTCTGCTATGTATTAAAAGTGCCATCTAGTGGACAACATTATGTTAAGGAGAGGTTATTTCTATGACTGTTCTTTAGTTCATGAATGACTAGTATGCAGTGCTGCTGTTGCCATTGGTCCCAGGATATTAGAGAGACAAGGTGAGTAAGATAATATTTTATTGAACCAACTTCTGCTGGTGGAAGAGCCAAGCTTTTGAGTTTACACAGAGCTCTTCTTCAGGTCTGGGACACTTACCTGGGCAAGTCTACACTTAAAATACTGTATCAGCACAGCTGCATCTTTGCAGCTGCATCACTGTAGCACTTTAATGAAGACACTCTATGCCTACAGGAGAGAGCTCTCCCATCAGTTTAGTTAATCCACCTCCCTGAGAGGTGGTAGGTATGTTGGTGGGAGAAGCTCTCCTGTGGACATAGCACTGTCTACATGGGGGATTAGGTTGTTCAGGGGGGTGGATTTTTCACACCTCTGAGTGACATAGTTATACCGATATTGGTCTGTGGTGTAAACCGGATCTCAGTGTCACAGCCAAATACAAGGTGGGACAGATTGTTTAGCACAAGCAATTAACACATATTTCAAGGGACCATTCAAGGTGAAGTAGCTGGGGTATACACCTTAACACACTCAAAACCACTTTCACCAAACAAGGCCACTCCATCAGAGAAGTAGATCTCATCATGGACCAGGCCACTCAAATATCCTGAGAGAACCTGCTTCAGTACAGAAATAAAAACCCCCTCCAACCATACACCCCTATTTGTCAACTACCATCCCACACTAGAACTCATATGAGGTATCATCAAACTACTACAACCCATACTCGATGGGGAACCCATCCTGAAATAAATCTTTCCTGAGTCCTCTCTTCTGGCCTTCAAACAATCTCACAACCTCACCAAATCCATCATCAGAAGCAAGCTCCTCACAGGCCAGGACACAACTACTTAAAGCGGCATCAGACCCTGCCAGATTAACAGTTGCAAAACCTGCAGCCATATCTCCACACTACAATGATCAACACCGCCCCCCCCCCCACACACACCTTTTCAAGATCCATGGGTCCTCCACATGTCTATCACAATGTGTGATGTATCTCATACAATGTACTACATGCCCCACTAGCAACTGTGTAAACCAGACAGACAATCATTATGCTCTCAAATGAACTCACACAGGAAAATGATAAAAGACAAAACACCATATCACCTCTGGGTGAACACTTTTCACAAAACCATCACTCTATATCTGACCTATCTGTCATCATCCTCAAAGGAAACCTGCACAGCACTTTCAAAAGACGAGCCTAGGAGCTTAAATTCATTACTTTGCCAAACATTAAAAATCATAGAATGAATAGAAACACTGGATTTATGGCTTATTACAACAATCTGTAACCCACTAACAACACCCCTTCCCACTGCTTCCCTCTCCCCTTTCCCTTCCTCCTTATTACTAGACAGGTGTTAATGGACCACTTCACCTTGAATCATCCCTTGAAGTATCTGTTAACTACTTATGTTAAATAATCTGTTCCAACTTGTATTTAGCTATAAGAAAAGGAGTACTTGTAGCACCTTAGAGACTAACCAATTTATTTGAGCATGAGCTTTCGTGAGCTACAGTTCACTTCATCAGATGTAGCTCACGAAAGCTCATGCTCAAATAAATTGGTTAGTCTCTAAGGTGCTACAAGTACTCCTTTTCTTTTTGCGAATACAGACTAACACGGCTGTTACTCTGAAACCTGTATTTAGCTATGATACTCTAAGTCAGATTTCCAGACCTGAAGAAGAGCTCTGTATAAGCTCAAAATCTTATCTCTCACTAAGAGAAGTTGGTCTAATAATAGATATTATCTCACCCACCTTGTTACTCTGTAGTGGCTGTGATAGGGAATGTATCTGTAGTTTATCGTAGTGGGTCACCTAATCGCAGACTACCATGTTTTGGACGTTATTCTCTTTTTAAAAAATGTACTATCTGATTGCAACGGAGATGGGGTCCTCCATGTGCCAGAGCACTGCATTTGGGAACTAGGTTCTAGCGATCCACATTTGGACCTCAAGGCCAATATCTAACTGCAGACTGGTACATGTGCTCTCATGGTACATCTCAGGTGACATAATTCACGGTTTAAGGATACCCCTGTTCATAGAGACCACCAACCTATTACTTTGGGCATGAAGTACTTCACCCAGCAGATGGGATTTAAAAGTCAAGGTGTCACTTTCTCATATGTGAAAAATAATGTGGCTTTATTCCCAATTGGATAAATAAGGACACAGGTCTGAGACATTCCCTCTACTCAACAGTAGTGCTACACACACATACACAGGTACGTAAATACATCAGTCCAACACAATGTTAGTCACATTTTTCCTAGCTCCACTGGTCACAGAATTCATCCATTAGCCCACCCCAGTGAATGTAGATTCTTCACATGGAGGAAAAGCCTCCCTTCATGCCTCAGGCTTGTTGACATTTTAGACACAGAGTGACCTGCATGGGACTCTTGCCTGTAGGCTGGATTTTTCCACCCCTTTCTCTGGGCATCAGATTGATTGGGGGAGGGCCAGCGTGACTCCAGAGACACAAACTGACAAGGCATCAGACACTGGTCACGAATCCTTCTGTACTTTGTTCTGGAAAGTTTACCAGGCAGAGCCCAATGTTTTCATGTCACACTGGGTAGTGGTTTCTCATGTTCAAATGCAAGCGTTCTGTCACTTTCAATCACATCACATAAGTAAGTGGCATGACTCACACAGCCTGAGGAGATCCAGCCCAGTATGAGGTGTTAAAAATTCAAAGCACAGCATGTCCTGAAATAACAGTTAAGGAAAGAGATGGCAACATTATGAGGATTGTTATGTGGTTGTTTTTCCCATTTGCATCCTAGCTGCTACATCAATAAATATTTGTGTTATATAATTATTACCCATTGTCTCATGCAACGAAAAAGAAAATTGCTTACAATAAAATTTCTATGCCAGCTTTCATCCAAGGATCTCAGAACACTTTATAAACATTTATCAAACTATACCAACACCCATTTTACTGCCATTTTACAGATGAATACTTTGAAGAACAATTAAATGACAGCCCCAATATCACAAAACAAGTCAGTGGCAGAGGTTGGAACTAGAACCCAGGAATCCTGATGATTATTCTTGTCTTACAACCAGTACACCACACTGACTATCCATTCAGAGGTTTCAGCTCTCTCTTTACAAAACAGAGAGAGGCAATGGACTTCTGAAGTTTCAATCATTTACACAGCAACAGTAGAGCCTTTTTGAACGGTATATATCTATTAACAGAAGAAAAATGCTTCAAAACTACAACTTCTTGTTAACAGAATACAACACTGGTGCAACAGGATTGTGGGTCTCACACACCATTACTCTGCACATTGTGTAGCCATTTCCAGCACAGCACAGTGGCTGTACTAGCGTTCTCATCTGGTAGCACTTTATACCCAGTTTGTACTGTTGTAAATGACTGCATAAGGTGAAGGATAAGAGAGTGCCAGTCCTATGTGTTTAAAAGTCTTCCTGCATCACACAGGGTAGATATCTGGAGCTCAGACAGCTTGACATTATGGATCAGAGAATCTGTCTCGGTACATTTCACACCTGATGACACCTAGTGGAAGAGAAAAGCACTTAGAGACATCCGATGAAGTGAGCTGTAGCTCACGAAAGCTTATGCTCAAATAAATTGGTTAGTCTCTAAGGTGCCACAAGTACTCCTTTTCTTTTTGCGAATACAGACTAACACGGCTGTTACTCTGAAACTTGAAAAAGCCTTCCATGTTCTCTGAATGCACAACTTCAGATTTTCAGCACATACGTGTTCCGCTTAGCTGAAGTAGCATGGCAAAAATCACCACAATAAAAAAAAAATCCAAAACAAAACACTACTGCATATAGTTCTCCCCTTGGGGAGAAGATGAGAGAACAAACAAGTGGCAGATGTTAGTCACATTACTTAATGCTCTACTTCAAGGTGCTCAGACACTATAATACTGAGCACTTCAGTATAAGAACAGAACAGAACAGAACAGATTAGAACAGAATAGAATGCAGTGACTATACCAAGAATTTTGAAATGCAGAACAAGGAATGTTTCCACTTTTTCATGGGAGGTGTCTCCCTGTGATTCAGACAGTTGACCACTAGCTGTCCCCATTGCTTCACACAAGTAAAACGATCAATGTCTTGCAGTTGAAAGAAACCCTGACTTTGTTTTCCAGTGCAACATCTGTCTTCAAAATCCATCTTGCTGCTGCTCCGGGGGAAAGTGAACAGCTCATAAGAAAATAAAAGGAGATACCATGGTTGTATTCCCCCCTCCCCCCGACAGCACATCCTGTAACTATTTTTCTCTCTCTTATTCATCTTTAAAAAAAGTGACAGTCACTTCTGCTTTTCCAGGACTACTATAAAATGTTTTATGGAACATAAAGGCCAAATTCACAGAGCCACCCCCGTTGCATTTATTTATGCTGCTGTTAAATTTGGCCCCAATGTTTCCAAAATGAAACAGAAGAGAGCTCACCATCTGATGTCAGCCTTATTGTATTGGAGCTGCATCAAAGCTCTTCCTTCTTTTACAAGGGGCAAGGAGACAGGAGAAAATCTAAATATAAACATCACCAGAAGGAGGGCTAAGTTATACAAATAAATATTTACACCTTAAATCCCACAGTGCTGCCAGTTTCTAGCTAACCAAGTGGAACCCCAGGAGAACATGTGTAGGTCTGCATTCTCCAGGAGTATTCATGTGGTTAGAGATTTGGAAGAGATCAACTTCAGAGGTTCAGAAAGTCACTTATTCAGATCTATTACACTGTGGAATAGCTAAAGGAAGCAGTGGAAGCCTGGTCATTTAGGAACAGAGGAACTGCCAGACCTGCATCAGACCAATGTAATGATCTTGTCTGGTATCCTGTCTCAGTTAGAGGTCAGTACCAGATGTTGCAGAGGAAAATGTAAAACCTGCATAGAGGAATTTTTTTTTTTCAATAAATGTTTCTGGGGAAAGTTTCTTCCTAACCCCAGACTGTTAAAACTATTAGAACTAAGCAGTTGAGAATGTTTTGCAGAGAAGCCATTGCTTTGGTCAGAGACGGGGAAGGAATGACAATGAGAGAGACAATGATCAAACTCCAAAATATGGATTTAAGACTTTCCATATTTGGGGAGAGTATGGATTTGGGGGTTGTTCGGGATTCATCTCTAGCTTAATATTCCTTTCTTTCCAGTTTCTATGACTATCTGTCATTTCCACCTGCACTTTGGCTTCTCAGCATGAATCCAAAACACAGGCCTGTTACCCACTTTACTAGATCTATGGGGCATCTGTTTTCTCAGAGAAATAGTCTGTCTTTGATACGCTTGGGGATTACACCCACAGACGAAGAGGAAATAGATCCTTTTATGCTATAATGCTTAAGAATGCCTTTAAAAAGCATAAAAAAAGTCAAACATTGTTCACTGAATGCAATAACTGATTAATTTTGAGATTTATTTTTTCCCATGCTTTTGTGGATCATCACAATCCAGTCCTATTATTGGCTAATCTATCCAGTGATCAAAATTAGTCAACAACTCTCAGAGCCAAACACAAAGGTATTGGGGTGTCAGAAGCAGTCACACAAATATTATAACTAAGGGGGAAGATTTATGCATGCTGAGCGAAAGATGAGCATTTGATCCAATCACACAATCTGGTTCTGGAAGCTTTGAAAATACTAAAATGTCAAAGACATTCAGATCCGACATTCAAATTCTCCTCCCTTGTGCTGTTCACACACACAGCCTTGTCTACAATAGTAAAATTAGGACTCATAATTCACAACCAGGGCGGCTCCAATGTGGTGGCAGCATGGTGAAAGCTGTGTTGTAGAGAGGGCTCAAGCTTTTTTCCCCACTGTGTCACTTGAGGCTCTCAGTAGGGAAAAGGTGAAACCACTCCTCACTATAGTACACATATAAAAGGTAGATGTGATACCGGCTGCCTGTCTGGGTCACTGAAGCATATGAAATTATTTAGATCAGAATATGCCCCTTTCCTAGCAGAGCCAATCAAGGACAACAAACCGAGGGAATACTAGGGTTATATTTTCCCTCAAAATATATTCACAGGAGTGGAATGGAGGAAGGGCCCAATCTTGTAAAGGGCTGAGTTTCTTCAGCTTCCATTCAGGAAGGAACTTTCTCCACTCAGCAACTCCCATCCCTCAAACCCCTGGATGGCTTCTTGTAAGGAGCACCTATTTGGTCTGGTGATGGAAAATATACCAATACAGCATCAATTATACCAAGAAAGATTCCCAGACACCCCTCCCCCAGCAAGTAACACACATCTCAGTCCCTCTCTGCTCTCACATTTCCCCCGAATACCAGATCAATATCTTCCCCCATACCAAGTATCAGAACAAATACTGCCCATGCAAAAAGGGGATTTTAATGATATATTCCCATTAAATCTAACCATGTCTGCTTTGAGGACGAACAGCAGGCCCTACCAGTGATGAGATATGGCTATGAATAGCTGGAAGAGTCACCATACTAAACAACAGACATGCTCTTTCATCAGTGGAAAAACCAACCGATGTTTTACTAGATTTTACAAGGCCCAGGTCAACTTTACCAGACAAGCGTGAAACATCACAGCCTGATTCTTGGTGCAGAAATCCTAACATCATCTATGGCAGTTTTCACAATGACGGAGGATAAAATATGTCCCTAGAAGGTTTAAGCCTTAGTTCCACCAGCTGTGGAGGTAGCATGGTTCAATGCAAAAACCTCATTCATATCTTATGCTGCAGGCACCTCAGAAGCCAAACCCAGCTCTGATAGGAATTGTGGATAAATTATCATCTGGTTGGAAAGAGGCTGCACTGTATCTGCTTCCCTTAAAGATCCTGCCACAACTGGACAGATGCCAGAAATTGCACAATGCACCAGCTTTGGATTTTCATCTCTTTTTTTTGTTTGTTTAATCAAGGTTGGCGGGTTTTGGGTGGGAAACTATAGAGGAAAGGTGCTCTATTTTCAAGATGAGATACTGAAACGATCTTCGTTACTGCATACAAAGTAGCGTGGTGCCTAGCTGCTTGATTAACCAGTCTATTTTGGGTTGAGTCGTATGTGTAGGGGGCAGGAAGCTAGTGCCCTAGGAACAGACACAATGAAAGCATCACCCATCAACACAGAGCACAACAGAGGGACTCCCAGATGGTGTCAGAGAACAGACGCTCATCAGGAGAAGCCTCAGGAGTCAAATATAGCTGAATCAATGCATTCAGCACCCCAAAACAATGTAAAAATCACTGGAACAAAGAACACTTGAAGCAAAGCCCCAGATCCAAATGGTCTCAAATTTGGAGGGGAGGAGTTCAGAATCCACATGTGGATCTGAAATTTGCAAGGGGCCTGAACTAAAACCCTGGATCCAAAATTTCCCAAACTTTGAACTGTTCAATTTCCAGATCCCAGTTAGGAGCCTCTGTCTAAATAGCATCAAGTCTTAGAGCCTCAGAAACATTGGGTAACTCAGGGGGGCCAAAAAAACATTATCTGTTGACTCTCTCTGTGAAGTGAATCGTGATTCTTGATGTTATCAATGTTTAGATGTATTGTATTAGTGCAACGTAACTAAATAGATTCATACACTGTTTCATACAGAAACTATGTAGTGGCAGGGAACTCCTTCAGGCTGACTATTTCCTGCATTCTCTTTTGTCTTTCTGTTATCCCTTTGATGTTAAGTATTTATAGTTTTAAAAATTCTTAGCTTAAACCAAAACTATTTTTCTCAGCATGACAGATTTTCAAGAAGTGTCATACTACATGTGAGCAATTTTTGGTAAGATAAAAATATACAAATATGTCTACACATCTCTACATAAACTAAAATCCAACAGAAAATAAAAAGATGGGTCTGTGACACAACAAAGACACAGAAAAAAGGCAGGAATAAACAATAGGAATGTATTTTTCTAGACACAGGCTGCTCTTTGCTCCTGATTCTGGGAGTCATGTTGCAAAACCAGAACAGAAAGTGGAAAGCCTCATTATTCCCAGCTTGTAAAACAGGGAGTTATTATCATAACAGATAAAGTGATTGATTAAAAAAAAAACATTATATACAAGTCAATGATATTTATACTACACCACATAGGGATCTCCAGATTTAAGACTGACAACAGACTGGTGGGAAACCTCATTTTTCCTTAACTCTTTTACTTTAAAAGATTGGCATTAGCTAAAGAATTTTATATTTCCTTACTTATAAAAATATAGAAAGATGATAACAAATGGGACAACAAATAAGCCAGCCATGCTATCACCAGTATGATTCAAAACAATTCTCTCTTACAACAATGTTACGGCAGTAATGTAGAGAATTCTAGCATTGCTACAGTCTAGGAAAACAAATATTCCAGAACATTGGGGAAGAGCAGGTCACGATCCAAACTATGCTGCTGAGGCCAATCTCCCCTGCGGTGTTGTGGGTCATTACTTTATTATATTCTTAAGGGTTACAGGGCTACAATGCTGAATACACATACTGAAAGCAACTGGAGGGCTGGGACTAATGCTACAGTAAATGAGCTCCACTCCAGCTGCTGACCCTTTCTCTGACTGATTTATTGTTACCCCTGCATTTGAAGGGGTTATGTTGTGTGTGTGTTTTTAACGGGAGGGGTACAAAAATAGGTGGGGGGGGTTTAGAGGAAAGGAAACTTAAATGAAGTTCCTGCAAAGAGCAAGCAATCTTTCTGTTGAGCCATTTCGCTAAGGGTCCTATCCTGTCAGCTATTAAGTGCCCACAACTCTCATTGACTAGATCCTAAAATTGTTTCCAAGGTGCTGGAAGGGGGAGTCAAAGACACTAGAGAAATCCATGAAGGAAGTTAACAGAATAGAGTCCTAATCATGTGTTGGGCTCAAAATATGTAGACACTAAAATGACTGGCACCCTAGAAACACCAGAAAGGTAATTAGAGAGAGAAATTAATAGGGCTTGATCTTGCTGGTAAAGATAAAACCAAACTGTATTATAAAAATATTCTCTCCCAACAGGAGACGATTTCTCCCATGGTGTGAAGTGGCACAGCTCCACTGACTTTATGGCCCAGGACTGTAGCATGGTTCCACAATACAGCTTGAACCCATCTATACAAGGAACTCTAAACCAAGGCCCTAATCCAACCGGATGGATTTTATACCAGTGTGGCATCCCGCTGACATGCATGCCGCTCACATGGATAGATCAAGTGTCATATAACAACATGTTCAGGACTCTGCCATGTACAGATGAATGATTTGACCCATAAGCCATCATTTATTTAACAAGCTTAACCTCTTTTTGTGTTTGTGGATTATCCAGATCCATTTCCTCAAATGTATTCATTATTCATTTCTCTCTTTTTCTTTAACTCTGTGGATTGATCAAGAACAGTTCTTTGCAACTATTTGATACCTATTGGTTAAATTTGTTTGGCCAAATAAGTCACATGGGTACCTGAGCTAACTGGATGAGTTTAAGAGCCTTTTTGTTCTGTGATTGTAGAGCATCTAGCACAATGGGATCTGGTGTATCACTGGGGCCCTAGGTGCAATGATAATACAATAAATAGATAAATAAATATGCATATACACAAATGCAAAATTTAATTTCTGCAAACATTCACCCCCAGGATTTTATAAATTCCTTTTCAACAATTATGTCAGTAAAACAGTGATGCACACACTAACAGGAAGCAAACTGCAAAGGGGCACATGGCTGCCAAAGTGAATTAATTTAACATTTTTAACAAATAGTAATGGAAAATTGTTTGCACCACTCACCCAGCACTACTATCATGTTCTAAAAAGATTCCCACAAACACAGATCCAGGACCTAATGTGGCCAGGGCCTGAGGCTATTGATCTCTCATAAGAGGAAACTGCAGAGGCGTTGTCAGGTGTGTGATGAGATTCTTTCCTTCTGGGAATCAGAAGGAGGGACCTGTAAGTTTAAACAGTGTCAAAGTGCAAAAGACCCTTAAAGAAAAAATACACCTCTGAAGAAAGGAAGACATCATTATACTTTGCACCTGTTTAACAGACATATCCCTTTAACATGTCAGCTCATTAATAACGGTGCAATTAAGTACCACATCATTAAAGGGGACCCTGCTTTCCCAAAAACTAAAATACAATGCACTTTCATAAGGGGCAGTGCCGAGGTGTTTCACCTCATTTATAAAAATCTATCCCCTCTCTCCTCACTGTTGATTAATAAACAGTCCCTTAGAAGCTTAAAAGTGGGAATTTTTTTAATTGCATTGTTTTGCTCTATTAATACCATATAAGTTTGTTATTGTAGGGTTGTTCATGAAAGTTGAGCTGCTCATACAGTTTTTTTCAAAGATAAAGGGCCAGATTCTGCTTCACGTATTGATGCTTACGGGGTGCTACTCATTGTGAGTAATGGTAGCAGAATATGGCCCAACTGAAACAGGGTTTATTTAGGGAAATTACAGATAAGCAATCACAACTTATGTGGAGATGATGGCAAACTTGGGGCTCTTCTGAATCTTAACAGAGTGTCTTTCTGTTAAATTTCTGGGTGTGATTACGCAATCCTTATTCACAGCAGCAAGCACTTACACCTAGAAATAGACTCACTGACGTCAAGGGGACTAGTCATGTGAGTAGACATCCGATGATGTATGCATCCGATGAAGTGAGCTGTAGCTCACAAAAGCCTATGCTCAAATAAATTGGTTAGTCTCTAAGGTGCCACAAGTACTCCTTTTCTTTTTGTGAGTAAACACTGTGTCTTCTTATGTATGTCCTTAACAATGCGATATGGGTTAAAACGAATAGAACTGCTGTGGTTTGTGAGTACTCACCAACCTGAGTAAGGATTGAAGACAACGAGGCAGCCTGTGTGAGTAAGTGCACAGCTACTGAGTAAGTGTTGTGTACTGTAGTCCTTAGATTTCAATATAAAAGAGAATTTTTGGCATTGAACATTCTGGCTCTTTACCAGAGAAGGAACTATTGAACTGACAGATATCTGGTTTTAGACAAATGTAACTTGGGCCATCTCTACACTACCACTTATGTCGGCAAAACTTATGTCGCTCTGGGGTGTGAAAAAACACCCACACCCCTGAGTGATATCAGTTTCATTGGCATAAGTGGCAGCGTGCACAGTGCTATGTCGGTGGCGGCTCATTGGGGGTGGTTACACGAGAGATCGTACAGCAGTGCAGCTGCATCGATACAGCTGTGCCGCTGTTAGCTTGCTGGTGTAAACATAGCCTTAGAGCCTCGACTCTAATTCTGTTTGTGAGCTCCTTGTGGTACGGACCTGTCCTCCCCTGTGCTCTGTGCAGTACCAAGCATACTGCAGGCATGAAACAAATAATAACAACAGTGGTGAGCATTTCCTTACTCATATTTTCCTGTATTTTTCAGTGTATTCATATAAAAACTTCTTTAGAAACCACTTAGTGTTCAACCAGCTTATTTCTTTAGCTTTCTAAGAAAGTCTTAGGTTAATTATGTGTGGAACATGGCTCCAAGACTAAGGCAGGTCAGAGTGTATTAAAGGGGATGGGACCAGGATGGATACATAAAAAATCTGTGAGAAAGGAAGCACCAGAACTAGCAGCAAGGTGGGGCTGCCTGGATGGTCAGCCCTTCATTTGAATGCAAATGTAATTTTGGGGCAGGCAGTTATCTGTGACATCAGGCAGAACCTTAGTAAACTGTTACTACCAGCACCTGGTAACACCATTGTTAATCATGTGTAGTAAAGAGACATCAGGGCTAGCATGAGTCATTTATAGAGCCAGTTGGGGCTAGAAAAGAGAGAGAAAGAAAGAGGAAGGCAGGAAGAGATCAAACAAACACTGTGAGGAGCAGGATGTCCTGGCAAGACAAAGCCAGGCTATGAGCATCATGTACGTGAGTTATCTTTTGGATAAAGAAACCAGCATGTATCCAGGATCTGTAAGGTGCAACAACAACAACCTGCCAGTGCAAAACTTTGTCTCCACTCCATCCTATTCAGATTACATGGGATATCATCATGTGCCAAGTATGGACAACCAAGGACAGTCTTTGGGAGCTTGGGGATCTCACTATGGCACGCAAAGGGAGGATTGGAATACTTATGGCCCAGGACCCTCCAGTACAGTTTCTGCTGCACAAATCAATGGCTCATCTCCGGGACAGATCTCCTACAGCTCTGCTGATTACAATTCCCTGAATCCTGCTGGATCTGGGGTTTTACCTCCTTTAGGTACAATTAACACAGAGCAAATCTCTCCCAACAGTCAAAGGCACAGCTCTTATGAATGGATGAGGAAAACGGTGCAATCCACTTCCACAGGTATGTGGGTACTGAGGTTTATGCTGAGAAGGGCTTTCACTTTTTTTACCCAGTTTCTAGTTCAAAAGAAAAGCTAGGAAGTATGCAGTGAGAGGAAGAATCCTGATCATTTTGATGGGTTCTTTTACTATCAGTTAAATATTGATTCTGCTCTTGAATGATGTCTTTGATCACATGCTGATTTATTACATTGCCATTCCTAATTTTTAGTATTCGGGCACATGGGAAGCAACCTCTTTGGGCTGTAAAAAAACTGCTCAATGCAGGGAAGTTACTCCATTTGTGATAAAATGTGAAATGGAGTAACTGGATCATTGAAGAATATGATTCCAGTGAGAATCTTAAAGATCACAAGTGTTTTAAAAGCATTGAATTTTTTTTGTAACTTTCCATATTACTTTTCCTCTGGTCTCACAGTAAGCGTGAAAAAATACAGGCCAAAACTATATATCTGGAAATGTGTCAGAAACAGGGATTATAATAGAAATGCTCTCTCTGGCCCTGCAGACCTTACTCAGGTAAATAGGCCCACTAGATTCAATAAGATCTGTAGTATCATCCCACTAGCACAGAGTCAATACCATAGCTCCTTTTAAAAAAATTAGCATTTCAAGAGTGAATAAATGAGAGTGGATGAAAGGGCTTACTTCACTTTATAGATGGTGTCTTAGAAAAGGCAGGAATACAGACATCCATGGTTACCCAGCTAGTCAAATACCTTGACAGGTCAATTTCTGATTTATAATAGTGAGCAAGTAAAAGCAATAGGTTGCATTTACCATCTTATGCGTAAAAGTAAGTCATGAAGCATTCAGAAAAGCAAAAAAGCAAAAATGAAGCAAAAAGGCTGCCTGGAAAGAACTAAGGAAAACTTAATTGTGAAGGCACCTGATCCTGTGAAGTGCTGAGCGCCCCTGGCTCCCATTGGCCTCCGTACCTCTTGGAGGCACTCAGAACCTCTTGGAGGTGCTCAGAGTCCTTCAATCAGTTGCAGTTCATGAAATTTCCTTTTCTTCTCTCCCAATCTCTGCCCCATGCACTACTGTAAGCAATGTTGAGGGTTTTTTAAAGTAGGAATTAAAACTGTCAATTTTGGGGTAAAAACAAAAAAGAAATCTTAAATCATCAGTCAAAAGAAATACAGAAAATCATACATTAAAATGGTGCATCAGATTTCCTAAAGCCAGATTGTGATAAATTTATTAATGCTGAATAGTCTCTAATTCCGTGAGTAATCCCACCGAAATCAGTGGGATAAATTGTGGAGTAGGGTACTACTCTGGATGAGTAAGGACAGCACAGTTCACCCCCTAAAAATAAATATATGCACCAGGTTTTTTTAAAATCGTATTTGCTTCTGACTCACCATTCCCCAACTGAAACGCAAACCAGGGGCCTAATCCCGCCATTATGCCTTGGCATAGTGCATCCTATTTGTGAGTAGTCCCAGGGAAGGCAATGAGATTACTCATAAGTGTTTTCAGTATAGGGGCTCAAATCTAAAAGTGACACTATGTCTCCCAAGTAACAACCCAGGTTGCCACAAGCCCCTGTGGGAGTCTAAGAAATGCTGTCAAGAATATAGAGCTACAGAGAGTTGGCGGTAACACACCAGATGGCAGGAAAACCTATTCCAAATAAAATAATCTCCTCTTGCTCCACCCCCAGCCAGAATTGTCGAACTCCGACAGACCCCACACTACTTTTTCTTTCTTCCCCTGAGCCCCACCTGTATTTTTATTCCTGTCTTTCTAGGCGGCAGGAACTTGTCTCCTTATCTGGCTGTGCAGTGCCAAACATACTGTGGGTCCTGTATTATAAATAACAAAGAATAACATTCCGATCACCCATCTAACTAGCAAACCTTAGGCTCTTTCACACTCATCCTGCCAGGGCCTGATCCTATAAAGTGCATCACACTCATCTGAGGCATGGGGCACCTAGTAGGAATTCAGGGTGCTGCTAACACATTTCCACTCTACAGCACCTGGTTCTACAAGCCACTGAGCGCCCTCAACTTTTTTGTGCTTAAAAGGAGTTGAAGGTGTTCAGCTCTTTGCAGGATCAAGCCTCGCAAATATACAAATAATTATTATCCAAGGCCCAAATCCTCAAAGGTATTTAGGAGCATAACTCCCATTAAAATCAATGGGAATTAAGTGCCTTAATATCTCTGAGGATCTGGCCTAAATGCCTATGGGGGACTAACTCCCACTGATATTCAGTGGGAGCCTATTGACTTAATGGGTTTTGGATCAGGTCCTCAGGTCCTTGTCAAAGATTTGCTTCATTCTGAACAATAGTATCAAAACAACAGCTTTTCTTTCCTGCCTCCTCTTCCCTTTACTAATTATTTTTTAAGCCAGGAAAGCTCAGCTCAGATACAACAGCTGTCTAAGTGGGGCCCTGATTCTAGCCCTAATCCTGTTTCTTCTTATCTTTGTTTTCAAAAGAGCAAATATTTCCCCATTTTCCAGCAGAATTAAAATTAACAGCAGCAGCACACAACAAGTATAGGCCATGATTCAATAAAGCACTTCGGCATGTGCTTAATTTTGAGCGTGAGTTTTCCTATTACCCTTGAGCACATGAGTAGTCCTGTTACACATGTTCAAATGCTTTGCTGGATTGGGATCAGCAAGCTCCGCACTTTGTAGGATTGAATCCATTACACTTTGCACCCTCAAAGCCTTGTACTGTACAGACACTGATCCCTATCCAGGAGTCTCTCTAGGCTAAAATCACCACTGATTTCAAGAGTTGTTTTGCCTAAGCAAGGACTGCAGGATCAGGACCACTGTTGAATTAGAAATCTAACAACCTGTGAAGTAGGTAAGCGTATTATCCCTATTTTACAGATGGAAAACTTGAGGCTCAGAGGCTGACTTACCTACAGTCCCTCAACCAGTGGAAGAAATGAATCAGATGAATAAATTACTATTTGCTCTTTAAATGCTGTGAAACTATAACAATACAGCTAAGTGCCATGTCCAATAAAAATACAGTTTAATTATTGAGACAATTATATTAAAGTGAGATGATTTTTGCAAGATAACCTTGCAATCCTGCAAAAAATTACTCCTATTAGTAATTCCCTTTGAAGTCAGCAGAGCTACTTGTATTAGGATCACTCACATGAGCAGTCCACACATGTGAGTAAAGGCTACAGGTGTGGGCCCTACACTGATTTTGTGGTGGGTTTTCTTTGTTGTTTTCTGGACTCATGCCCTGATGAATGTGGAAGGAAAATGTTTAACCTATTCTCTACTCTTCTCTTATCCCCTGGTCATCTTTCCACCTTTTGTTCTTCATTCCTATCATTCCTATGGATCTGGAAAGGGAAAAAAAGGAATGCAACATACTCTTACCTTAAGCCATTTTTCTTTCTTTTTTTTTAAAGCAATATTAATACCAGGTCCTCTCCTGGTGTAAAGTCAAGTCAATGGAACTATGCTACACCAATGGAAACTCTGGTTTTAGTATTTAATATTAGAGGCCAGCCTATAAGTCTTGTGGTGCTAGAATGCATTACCATTCGGGAGATAATCTGACTGTGGTCCATCATTCTCAAGCTGGAAGACATGCTTCATTTTGAGCTGTAATGCCTTCTCTTACCAGCTTTAGAACTGGAGGGATTGGGTTCTGAGCCAGCACCCACCAACGTCAATGCCAACATTCTCATCAACTGCAGTGGATGCAGGATTGAGTGCTTGGTCTTTGCATGGATGAAGGTGCTGAGCATGCAGAAGAAAACAAAATGTATTAGACTTCAGAGAAAGGCTCAAGGGCAATTCCACGGAGAAAATGCTGAATATTAAATATTTACTATTTTTTATCCAATGATATAGCTGGACCAAGGCTCCTCTCACTTATCCCCCTGCCCTCCAAAAAATTACCACTCAGAGCACAGAACAAAGCCAGGCCAACTATCACTGTAGGGTGCTTTATGTGAAAAAAAAATGGAAGCTCCCCCCATATTTTCAAAAGTATTCACAGGGTCAATTTTTGATGGAAGGTGGAAGAAAATCCACCCTGGAAAACATTACAAATCACCACAAGTTGGCTTCACTACTTTCATAGAGCTATTTTGTCATTTTCACTGAGGAGGAAGAAAGGTCACTTTTTGTTTTTAGAAAAAATAGCAACAAATTTGCAGTGAAACCATACCCCAACAAAGTATTTCTGTGACACTGGTGAAAACTTGCTTCTCCAGCAGTTTCACCAGCAGTGTGAATTTCTTCACACATCTGTAGGGTGGAAGAGAAGACCTGACATTAAATAGAAAGGGGGTAAGAAGGGTTTCTGATGGTGTAAAGAAGGGAAAAGGAGGGAAACTTTGATTATGGGCAGAGCTTGTAATTTCCTGCACATGAAGACACGAAAGCTTATGCTCAAATAAATTGGTTAGTCTCTGAGGTGCCACTAGTACTCCTTTTCTTTTTGCATATCTTCCTTGTTTAATTACAGCTTTCTTAGGACACAGGCTACACTTCCTGATGATGAGCGATGCTGATGACATCACTGGCGCATGCACTACCCACAAAGATTATCTAATCTTTGAAGAGCATAGAAATCCCATCCCTTACCATCTTTAGAAAGGGGAAAATATTGTGGGAAAGAATCACATTCCTTTCAAAAGCCCAATCTTGCAAGGTGCTGAATGTCTAAAGAATGTATGAGAGAGCACTAACACTGCTACAACACTGCATATAAAACAATATACGTAACACTTTTAGGAATTTCAATTCATCCCTTGCTTCCTTGGCTTTAGAGAATCACAAAAAGCAGATTTCTTCTGATCTGGTCACTTTCAAATCTATCCACACCTTCAACAGCTTGTACACTTTTGATAGCCAAAAATCAGACTATTGGGTAGGGAATCCATTCAATCAACAGAGGGTAGTGGGGGGAAAATGGAGAGCAATTCTGCTTTGGATTCAATTGATCTAATTTGGTTTACCTTAGTGCAGTATCTCCAAGTTTATACTGGCAAAACCAAGAACAGAATTTGGCCCATGAGTTTTAGCATAAAACAACAGACTAGATTCAAAGTAGAAAATCCAGGTATTACAAGTCAGGCAGAAGTCAACAAAACAAAAAGAAAAATTCTGCACTTAAAGTCTCATGATGGATCTTGACTCCAGTATGCTGCTCTTCTTCTCCCAGACCCATCATTCAGATCTGAGACAGAATTTTGTTCATACTTTGAAAACATGGGGCAAGATCCTGGTAAAATTGAAGCAAATAAGTAATTTTACTCATATGTGTAGTCCCACTTAACTCAATGGGACTTTTCCTGGGAGTAAAGTTACAGATACACATGTATGAAGGTTTGGGACAATGTAATGCTTCTGAAATGGAAAGATGCTAACCCTGTATTTTAACTATTAATGAATATCTTATACAGAATGGGGGAAAGTGTTCCTTGTCTTAATTAATTCAAAACTGCTTTGGTTTCATAACTCTGTTGAAGTCAGGGAAGTTACCCCAAGGATGAGTTTGGCCCTTTCTATCACTACTCTACAAAGTAACCCCAGGCATATTTAGAGACAGGCTCAAAGCAAAACTCTGGATCCAAGGGCAAGCAAAATCAAAACCCAGATTTGGATTTGAATTTTGAAAATGCCCTCTGTCTTTGCAATGGACTGAATCGATACTTCCAATCCATTCACCCTCAAATAGTGGGTTATACAAGAATCCAGATGTGAATTGTGTGTCTTGAACATATTTTGTGCCAGAATATGTTCTCCATTCTACTAATTTCAGTTCCTCCCATTTAATTAGGTATACCCATTACCCCCCTCTGGCACAAGTTGCACCTATGTAACTGAGACCAAAATATGAGCCTCTATAATTAATATGATACTGTAGTATTGATCTAGCTCTCTCTATAGGCATAGTTAGATGCTAGATTTTTATGAAGGATGTTAGCTCACATAAGACAGAAGCTCCTAAACAGCTGAGAGAGGAGGCAATGAAAAAGGGGCCCGGGCCAGTTCTAATGCTAATTTATTTTGCTTTGTAAACTAGTTGTGAGGTCTGAGAGTATTTTTTTTCTTCCCTGGGCTACATTGTCTTGGGGTTTGAGGCCTATCTGTCATATTGAGGCAACAGACCCTTTTAACACTTCTCTTTGCTTTGATATGCAGCCCTGTCTCTTCCTTCTCCCTCTTTTCTTCAGCAGTTATATTGCCGGAAAGGGTGATGATTTTCACAGCAAATAAAGAGGCCTTCTCCTAGCTTTATTGTCTTCAGAAGAAATGCTCTGTGAATTTTATGACCAATGGGAAAGCTCTTCCCTTCCCCCCACTTAGATCCTGACCAGAGTCACAAAAATTGCTAGAGTAACTAGCCTTCCCTCTGTGGAATTGTTAAAACCCTTTTGCAAGGTGCAGTTTAAGTCGTAAATGTCAGGTGAACCCAATTTTTCCAAAGGCATTTTCAAATGAATTTTCAAACTTCCCTACACTTAAGCTGCTTTTCAGAACCAGGCTATCCATGTATTACTGCTTGGAGGGCATATTACAAAGTAGGTTAGACCTCTGACTTCTGCTAGCCTGTTAGATCAAGCCTAAACATGTGCAATTCCATGACAGAGTCCCCCAAGAGAGAACATCTCTAGTTAAATCGATACCACACATTGATGATACCAGTCTGGCATCAGGAAAAGACTCAGGGGGAAAAAAAGCCAAATAGGGCAAATTTTGCTCACTTGACTCACCTGTGTAGTTCCATAGACTCCAGTGAAACTATTCACCTGAGTAAAATTAGGAGGGTTGGCTAAAGGTTGGATTTAAAATTTATTTTTCAGCTTTAGAGGGGGAAACTGTAATTATTGTCTCCAAAAGGACTGTGAAAAAGCCAACAGCAGCATCTTTGTTGTTTATTGGCCAAATCCTTACAGCCTTGGAATTTTGGCTGCATAAAAACTGAGCAAGATCCTCAGGATTTGGGCCAGAAAGAATGAGAGACATGTCATTAAATGTAATGAATGGAATTACAGGGCTTTCATAATCTTGCAAATGGTTTGGGGTTAACTTTTGGTTTGGGAAGTTTGTTTTGATTTAGCTTTGGCAAGTGTATGAAAAACGTATTCCTTCACCCTCAATATAAAATGCTGTATGAATAATGGGGGTTTGACCCAGCTCCCAATAAAGGAATTGGAAAGAGTCCCATTGACTTAAATGGACAATAAAACATTCTCTTCTTAGATGCGCCAGGCAGACCTCAGCTCTGATATTCTCCTCTCCCAGTGGGTGCGTAAGGATTCTGAACACCTAGGAAAAGCAGAATATTTAAATCAAGAGCCACACCAGGCAAATCATAGAGAATTTTGCTCTTATTTACTTTTTAAAAAATCAACCCATCTCAACTAGATTTGTAAATTTCTGCTGCCTTTAATAAAGGAACCATAAAGTACTATCATATTTAAAAAGAAACAGAAGTGTATTTGCATGATAATAAACAAGCAAGACACGTATAGACAAATAGGTGCTGAGTTCTGCAAATGTATTTAGCTTCTATTTCAGTTTAAAAAGCTAATAAAAATTCCTCCTGATGGATAATAAGAGTTTAATACTTAAAATCAGAAACTGAGAGGTTAGTCGTGCTTATTCCAATTCTCTTCAGCCTACATAGATATCAAGTACATTTGGAGATAAAAGGGGATCTGATATTTGTGTATGGCTTCTGAATGTGAATAGAGTTCATGATAAGATCACCTTGTAGCTCTTTTGTGTACTTCATCTTAACACCACAATGGAGAGTTTAGGGAAACATTTTAGGCATTTTGTTCCACAGAATGACCCCAAATTCACATTTAAAGGGGAAAAAAACCTAAACAAAAACACAGGCTAGAGAGATCAAAAGAAGTTTAAAAAATATCAAGTAAGGCATTAAAGCACCACAGGTGACCATGTGTTAAACAAACAATTTACACTTCCAATGAATGAAAACAAATGTACTTGATATCTATGTAGGCTGAAGAGAATTACTGCTGTTTTTCAGGACCTCTTTAATTTTTTTGTCAGTAGTGTTTTGGAATTGGCATCACAGCTAACTTGACTATTGGAATAAGCATGATTGGGTTGACTCTGCTCTCACTCCAGCATAACACTGGTGTTATCTACATTGGCTTCAGTGCAGTTACGACAGATTTAAACCAATGTACTCAGAGCTGAATCAGTGGGACTCTTTCCTGGGGAAGGTGTCAGACTTGGTTGAAAGTATTCTTGACTTTATGGACAGACTGGTTCTTAAACAAACAAACAAATATGAATAATAAGTATGAAGATGGACAAAAATATTTTTCCACACCAAAATGTTCAGGCCTGTCTTCAGATTATACAGATTTGACGAGAAATGTCCAGATTACTTAAATACATGTTAATACATAGTGCTTGCCCAAGGCTGAGCTATATGTATCATGGAGGCTAAAAATTCAGAGAGTAGGACCTTGTGTTCTTCAATCCTGGTGAACAGAGACCCCAGAAGAAAACAAGTCTGTCACACTCATTAGATCAGGTATCATTCATAGCCATAGGCAGAATATAATTTATTAATTATTTGTAATGAGGTAGCACCTAGGAGCTCTAGTCACGGAGTAGGATCCCATTGTGATTGGTTCTGGGGCCATGATGATCTGGACTTCAGCATTAACACAGGGGGAAGGCCAGTGAGAAAGGAAGCATCTATGGTCTTCTCCCTTTTTACTGCTGCTAGGACTGGCTGCCCGAAGAAGCTGTCTCATTATGGAATTAATAAAGTTGTAGCCTTTTGGGTGGTTTTGGGGAAGTCCCCCTTTTCCCTGAGAATCAGGCATTAACACACCTTTCTCAGGAAAAGGGTTTGTGAGTAAGCATGAGCCATCCTACCAGGCACGTGCATTCTCCAGACAGGTTGCAGGCCATAATGGGCCTTGAGACTAATGCAGGCTCTGAGTTTTAAGGAGCTGTTTAGCATTGGGGTAATGCAGACTCTGATAAGGCCTTGGTTTTAAACTGCTATTAATAATCACTAGTTCTGTGATGCTCTGACTGGATTTAAGCTTTGACAAAGGGGAGGGGAGGGAGGTGACAAAAGGAGCATCTATGGTCCTCCCCCTTTTTACTGCTAATAGGACTGTTTACCTCGAGAAATTATCCTGATGGAATTAATAAAGTTGCAGCCACATGGCCAGAAATTCCGGATGTCTGGATCTGTCCTCAATGGCTGCTGACATTCACAATTACTTTTTAACAGTCCATGTCAGCCATGTTCAGCCATGTCACGGACCCAGACTTGAAATGATGTAACGAGATTAGTAAAACACCGGATGCTGCAACTTTAGCATGGTCTCTACATCAAGCATTATCATTCTCTCAATCTCTATCTATTTTCAAATGAAAATATTTCATACTTCCATTCCTTGTGATGACATCCAGGCAGAGATAGTTTGTCTCCATCTTTTAACCCAAGGGACAAAAAGAGCCGCCAATCAAACTATAATAATAAACTCGGCACATATCAATCATTATCATGATTGTTTTTACAGCACCAAGAGTGCCAGACAGACAGTGTGCTTTACAGACAGTGAAAGAAGCCTCACAAATCCCCCTTTGAGGCAGGTATCATCTCTGTTTATGGAAACCGAGCAATAGAGATGTTTTGTGACTTACCTAAGTCCGCAGAGGAAGTCTGTGTCGGACCTAGGAATAGAACTCAGATTTCCTAACTACCAATCCTGAATCACAAAACCACACTTCCTCCCCAAAATGTGCTGATAAAGAAATCTGCGCATCCATTTGTCATCAGTTTACTTAAGAACAAAAGTAAAGTCTATGGGTCAGATTCAAATGTGGTGTAAATCAACACTAACTCTACTGAAGTCAATGGATTTACCCTGGAGGAAGTGAAAGAAGAATCAGGCCTCGAATTTTCAGGAACATTTTTTCAAATGTAAAACAGGTATTTTATGCTATTGAAGTTAAAAACTTTCGCTTGAAGCTATTTTCTTTCAAAACAGGTAAAACAAGAACAAGAGAGAAGTACCGGGTGGTTTACACAGATCATCAGAGATTAGAACTGGAGAAGGAATTTCATTACAACAGATACATTACAATCAGGAGGAAGTCTGAACTTGCAGCAAACCTAAGACTTTCCGAGAGACAGGTAGAGTATGGCTCACATACTCGGATTTCCCATGCATTGTTATTGTTGATCAGGAGATGACAAGACTGGTTAAAAACACAAGCATCCTAATGTCTCTAAGCACCAGACAACATGGCTGGACTCTGTTTGCAATGTACAAACCAGTAACTTATTCAGCAAAGTGTGATTACTCCCATTGGCCTTATCTCCACATTTCCCACCATTGCTACCACGGACTCAGCTGTACCAGTGGTGGCAATGATGCTAGTGCAAGTACAGACAAGGCACTGGCCTCTGGCAGCCTTTTAAGCAGTGTTGTTTAGACCTGCTCTGAATAGGGACAGATGAGATGGTCTTAAAACACCAGCAGCTGCCAGGGGGCTTGTCTAACCTGGTGGGAAATTTTAGCAAAAAGTCCTAGGGTGAAATCTTGACCCCACTGAAGTCAATGGGAGTTTTGCTATTGACTTCAATGGGGCCAGGATTTCATCCTTAGTTTAGACATAGTAAGTCCAGTTGACAAGCTCAAGTATATTTAGGAAGGTATTTATTTATCCCCTGGGTTCCTTTTGACGTTGACGATTCCCTCCTCCCTCAATATTTCCTCCATTCTATCCTCTAATCTTGAGGTTCTATATTCTAGCCAAGAGCTGAATAAAGTTTGCTCTGGAATCCATCAATGTCACACTCCTAAATCAGGTGTTTGCAATGGCTGTGCACTGCTCCTGCAGTGCTTCCAGCCTTTTCTTCCTCCTACCACTTGAGCTGGAAACATGGCCTCTAGCTCTAAAACACCTCCAACTCCAGCTGGTCCAGGAAGCAAGACACTGAGATAAGAAGTCTAGCTGGATCACCCACAGAGCAATGCATATAATTATTCCTTGGGCTAACATAATATGTTCTATTTCATGTTACCTGGGAGATCCTTTAATCATTGCACTGAAACTAGGCAATGAAATACAGAATTATGAGTTTTATTGATTGAGCTCTCTGAATAATTCTTGTTGGGTAATATATGCAACAATTTCACCTTGTTTTGTTTGCAAATTGTCTGCAAAAACATCAAGATTTCTCCAGTTGTTCAATGAATAATGTGCCTGACTCTCCTCTTTTTTGTACCATGTGATGTGCAAAGTGGATGTAAAAGCTACCAGATCAGATTGGTAGCATTGTACATCCAGTCTGTCCTCAATTTACAAAGGTGTAAATGACAACATATGGTGAAGTAGAGAAACAGGCTTAAATTTCATTAATAAGTATTGAGCTGCAGCGAGTTAGCAAGTAATTCATTACACATATTTGACTACCAGACACTTGAGTTGTTTTAACTGGACATTTGAGTCACATTATATATATTTATTCCCTGATTGGATAAACAAATTCTTCATATCTGGATTTACGTATGCCCACGATTACTAATTCAAGTTTCACTTTCTGTGAATATTCAGCCCAGTCATGTAATGTTTGAGTTACCTTGTATCTTAGGCCTCCTCTAATCACAAAAGCTGTATGTTAGGGCTTTAATTATGCCAGTATGGTTACCGTGTTACAACGCCTCACCACCACCCCACTGTGGATGTAGTTATACTCATATAGCTTATTGCCATTCAGGAAGGGGCATCAGCAATATCAAGGCCATGTCTATACTACCCGCCAGATCAGCGGGTAGTGATTGATGTATCAGGGATCGATTTATCGCATCTAGTGTAGGCGCGATAAATCGATCCCTGATCGCTCTGCCGTCGACTCCGGAACTCCACCAGGGCGAGAGGCAGAAGTGGAGTCGACGGGGGAGCGGTGGCCGTCGATCCTGTGCCGCAAGGACGTGAAGTAAGTGATTCTAAGTCGATCTAAGATACGTCGACTTCAGCTACACTATTCTCCCCCTCCCTCCCCACCCCCCAGTGTAGACCAGGCCCAATATAAGGCATCTGTTATACCATTATAACGGTGTCTACATTCGAGGTTATATTTTTGGTTTTAAAAAAATCACATACCTAACCCAACAGAATTATACCAGTGCAAAAACTGTGTGTACAACAGACCTTAGATTAGATCAGTGATAACACTGATGGTTTTTGGACAGGCTGTTGTGCCTGTGAGAAAAATGTGTGTGATAGTTGCCACATAGCGTAAAGTGACTGTAGGCAAGATTTTGTAGCTTTGGTACAGTAGGTGCTGATAATCTGGGAAGCAGGGAAATTCATTCACCCCATGAGATACTGGGAGAAATGGATCCTCTTATAACCCCAGAAATAGCTCATATGGATGGGAGGAGGGGTTCTTTCCTGCAAATTAAAAATTAAAATACAAAAAGGTGATTGTGATTGGTTAAAGACTCTACTAACATTAATGAATGATACTGACATATATATATATACACACACACACACTCAGAGAGAAAGCATGCACACAACATTTTGCTTTGATGGATCTCAAAATACTTTACAAACTTGACCACAGATACATATGTATTGTTTTACCCACATCTCAAATATAGCCACTGTTGAAATGAAACACAGCAATTATTTACCTAGGGACAGCAATGCTACAGAACAGTGTTTGGACAAGAAAAATTAATACTAAATCCAACTGAAATTGCTTTTGGAAATGTAGTAAGCAAAATGGGCCTGTTGTTAGGGGAAGACGGAAACAAGTGAGCAGGGGTGGAGGGTGTTGAGGCGGATGCTGGGGAACAAGGAAGAAGAAGGAGAGAATTAGACTGGGAGAAAGAAAACTATTTGTAGAGCAACTCAACAAGGGAAAATGTCCCCACGGCCCCACAGTCCGTGACCCACAAGCCCAAGTCAGCTGGCATGGGCCAGCCGCAGGTATTTAAATATAATTTAGACATACCCTTAGACAGGACAGTAATGGGGGAGCTATAGCATTACCTAAAAATGAATAAGTCTCTTATTTTGGGTTTTGCCACCATATAATTTTTTTCTAAAACAAAGAAATTTGGAATTTTAAAAATTCTTCGGCATGGCACCTATGGAGAACACCCATTTTTATTGCTTTGCCTTCTCTCAGCTCACCACAGTCTGTGCCTTTCCACGATGCTGGCAAAAAATAATTGCTCAATGAATCCCATTTCTCATTAATTCACAAATTTCTCCTAGGATTATAAAAAATTGGTTGCAACACTACTCTGTTTCTGATCTGAACATCAAAAGGATGGCAGATTTTTTTAAATTGTCATGATAATTTTGCCTCAGTAAACAGATTAGACTTCATACAGAACTACTTATGCAGTTCCTTAGCTGGTATTAATTGGGGTCAGTTTACACTAGCTGAGGATCTGCCCCATGATCATTATAGATGCAACAGAACTTTTCACAAGAGTAATGAGTAAACCCTAGATTCCATTACATTCTGCTGCCTCAAAATACCCCTTCCCCCATAGTTTCAATTGGACACAATATTCTTCATTACCTATCCTACACTGTTGCTGATTCTTTATTGCCTACCCTAAAAAAACTGTAAGTGTTATCGCAGCATGCTCTTCAACCATTGCTTCATTTCACCGCAAAGGTGGCTGCATTTCAGTTGAGAGTGAAGTAATGAATTGAGTATGTAGTTATCATTCTGCCCTTCAACGTGTGTGCACATTGCCCATTGACTTCAATAGACTGTATGCACATATATACTGAAGGGCAGAATTTGGTCCATATCTGTTTGTAAAGCACTTTAGGGTCCTTCTGTTTGAGAGAAACAACAGAAATGTAAACCATTAACATTATTCTGGAACACAGCAGAATACTATGTAAATCGTGTAGCAGGCCTCAGCCTAGCACTCCTTACCTAAAAGGTGAGGTCAACCCAGTGTAAAGAAATAATTATTAAAAGATTTATTTCTGAGTTAAACTGGAATATAGGTCACTGAAAATGATTTTTAATAAGAAAGGGGGTTGAAAGGTAAGTTTTAAAAAAGGCTGTTTTCTCTGTCCCAAGTGGAAGAGCTGGGGTCATCTTACAAATTATGAGCAAACTTTTCAAATGTGTATGCCTAAACAGACAGCTAAATCCATATTGAGGAACTGGTATAAATCAGGACCAACTCCACAGAAGCCAACAGAGTTACCCTGCTGTAAATTTGATGAATGTGAGAAGAGAAAAATGGCCTGGGTAAATTGGCCCTGATCCTTTGATTTGGCCAAGCTGGACTCAGTGCACAAGCAAGGCAGGGGCTAAGGTGGCTGTAACACTACTTCTTTGCTCCCCTGATCTCTGGGGCTATTGATGCCAGGTCAGTCCACACCATTAATTAGAGCAGTCTCAAGCATTTGGACATCACAGTGATGCATGCAACATAAGAATTTAAGTAAGATTTTGTACACGCAACCTAAATATGTTACATATAAAAGGGCCAAAA
This sequence comes from Caretta caretta, assembly GCF_965140235.1. Classification (NCBI taxonomy): domain Eukaryota; kingdom Metazoa; phylum Chordata; order Testudines; family Cheloniidae; genus Caretta; species Caretta caretta. The sequence goes on from NC_134214.1 coordinate 81,778,438, forward strand.
AATAAGACTCTAAAAACAATAAATCTCCCAACACTGAGAAGCTGACTTATCAGACTGCATTCTGTTACCTCTTGAAACACCTTTTCCTTTGTTCCTCTGCAGGTGAAAATCTGGTTCCAGAATCGCAGAGCCAAAGAAAGAAAGTTAATGAAGAAGAAAATGACTCATTTTGATGGCACCAGCCTTGGCTCTATGCAGAGTGACTCTGGCTCAGTGAGCCCCATCCCAGTACATAACCCACAGACTCATTCAGAAATGTCCAGTTCTTTATTTCCCCCGCCACCTCCTCCGCTTCCAATGAACAGCTTACAGCACAATGGGAACCTTCAGCAGGTTGTGGCCTCTCAGTAAGTCCATTCAAAGAGTTATTTTATAAAGAACATTATAAACCAACAGTACATGGAGCACTACCGTTCAAAAGGGGACAGGACTGCCAGAGCTGTTTCGCAAGAAATTCCAGCATCACAACAGCCTTGTGCGCAAAGGGTCCACGTACAATCAACTAAGGGCCAAATCCCCAGGGCCTGTGAAAGGACAGTGGAAAATCCCCAAAACCAATGGAATTACTGTGTGCAAAGGGTCCTGGTTGGATGCTACATGGGGATGCCAGACCCTCTCTGGGCCACAAAGCAGGCATTTCCCATGGCAGTGCAGAGGGTGGGCTGGGAACAAGGGGTGTCCAGTTGTTCTGCTACTATGTGGATCCACTAGCCAAAAGATGTATGAAGTGGACCACAGGCAATGCTGCATTCCTGAGAGCAAAACAGGGACTGTGCATGTGCTCTGTGCCCTGCCACTGGATTAAGAGGGAAGATTCCTCCCCCTTCTCATCCTTATGTAGGTCCCACGTGCTAATTTCACTTTCTCAAGCTTTGCACATGGGTCCAGGATTTGGCCCTGAAAAACTAGTTCATGCTTTGGACGACTTGATTGAAAACCTAGATCAAGGTAGCTACAGACTGCTGAGTTATTGTTGGGGAGGGTCCAGCTTGATTTTTTTTTTTTAAACAGAAATCACTTCCAAGGCTAAATAATACTAGAACAAACACGCGCTCTTCAAATCATCCCATAAATGTTTCTGGAGAAACATTATGGAACTGTGAATCTTGGCCCATTTTCACTCATGGTGGAAGAGATCATTTCAGTCCATTTTGTTTCTTAAAGAAATAGTGAAGGGAGAAAAATTCTTAAAACTTAGATATACTTAAGGGAACAATTGCATTTTGTGAGACAATGAAACCATAGATAAAGACACATCTAATGCATCCAAATAATGTTTAAATTCCTTGAAATTTAGTCTGGTTTTCAGACATATTAATATTAAAAAATAGAAAGGCCAGATTAATGGGAGACTAAGCAAATCAATATCTTGGTTGAATAAAACCTCGGGCCAATATTTTAAATGGGTCCCTAATACTAAGGTGCCAAATCCATATTTAGGCACCTAAATAAGTAGCCTGATTTTCAAAAGTGGTGCCATCTCATTGACTTCAGTGGGAGCTGTTGGGTACTCAGCACTTTTGAAAGTGTGGCTACTTATTTAGCTTTAGGCACCAAGGGTAACATTTTCAAAAGCACCTAAATAGCTCTGTCCCATTGTTAAAAGTGACAGGCTCCTAAGTCCCATTGACTCTCATTAAGACAAAGCCTCTTAAGTACCTAACATGGTGACAGGTTTCAGAGTGGTAGCCGTGTTAGTCTCTAAGGTGCCACAAGAACTCCTTGTTGTTTAAGTACCTAAGTCACTTTTGGAAATGGGACATAGATTCCCAAGTCACACAGGCACTTTTGAAAATTTTACCCCAAATCTTGGCCTAAGCGTATGTACATTTTTGTTTTCCTTTTAATTATATATCATAATATTATTTTGATGATCTAATGTGGGTAATGAAAAATTACTTTGTATATAAAGAACTCTAAAATAAAGTGACTTTTCAATAAGTGTTTCCAATGTGGTTTAAACCTACTGCAGAAAATGATAATGTAAAAAGGATTTTCATCATCAGTCTGTTATTTAATATAATTATGATATAAAATTTAAATATATAGTATAGGTGGAGGTGTTATGGTGAGAACAAGATGGCTCAGGCAGTTGGTAATGTCACGTCTAAATCACCAATTTTAGTGCAGCTCAGATCATTAAGGATCAAAGTTTTTTTAATACCTCATGGTTGTGCAATGGCCTAAGTGAAATAAGGTTAGAGGTCCCAGTCCAGCTCCAATGGGCATGTGTTTGTATCACAATGCCCTCTAAATACCCTCTAAAATTGCCTTCCTGGTTGGCAGTAGCCACATAAGGTGTTGAGACTAAATTCAGCCTTAGAGGTGGCCCTTCCATATCAAGATTCAGGCAGATTGGCTGGGCAGCCTGAGGGAAGTCTGCACTGCTGCTGCTGTTCTGAGAGGTACAGCGCACAAAGAGGAAGTCATTCACCATGGCAATCTGTGTGACAAATTCACTGTATCAACACCTAGAGATGGTTTGGAAGCTCCTACTGCCATGACGGGCAGGGCTCCAAGTTACTACAGAGAATTCTTTCCCAGGAGTCTGGCTAGCGGGTCTTGCGCACATGCTCAGGGTCTAACTGATCGCTAAATTTGGGATCAGAAAGGAATTTCCCCCTGGGTCAGATTGGCAGACAGCCTAGGGCAGATTGGCACTGATCCTGCTTTCCTCTACAGCAGGAGGCACTGGTTACCTGCAGATTTAAACTAGGACAGAGTTTCTCAAACTGGGGTCCGCAGACCCAAGACACTCCAGGGGGGCTCCATGGGCCCCCCCCCGATCAACTTCTTCCCCTCCCTCCCAGCGCCTCCTGCATGCCGGGGAACAGCTCTTCAGCAGTGTACAGGAGGCGCTGGGAGGGAGGGAGAGGAGCAGGGACAGGGCGCACTTGGGGGAGGGGGCAGAATCATGTGCAGGGCCGCCAGCCCCGCTGATCAACTCCTCCCCCTTCCTCCCAGTGCCTCCTGCATGCTGGGGAACAGCTGTTCAGTGGCATGCTGGAGCCGCTGGGCAGGAGGGGGAGGAGCATGGACTGGGCGTGCTCGGGGGAGGCGGTGGAAAGAGGCGGAGAAGAGGAGGGGCAGGGGTGAAGTGAGGGTGGAGGGAGGTGGAGCGGGAGGGGAGCCTTATGGAAAGGGGTTCAGTGGGGGCATGCCCTGGGGCTAAGTGGGGGTCTTGGGGAATCCGTGAAAAATTTTAAATCAAAATGGGGCTCCTCGGGCTGCTAAAGTTTGAGAACCACTGAACTAGTATAAATGGTGGATTCTCTGTAACCTGAAGTCTTTAAATCATGATTTGAGGACTTCAGTAACTCACCCAGAGGTTAGGAGTCTATTACAGGAGAGGTTTCATGGCCTGCAAAGTACAGAAGGTCAGACTAGATGATCATGATGGTCCTTTCTGACCTTAAAGATATGAGAATTATGGAGAAAAAGTTCATAGTCCATAATGGTCAGAATTGGGCACAAATGAGGCACAGAATGAAGACACAAATACTGCTAACAAAATTACATGTAATGTATTTTGTTATCTGGATTTGCATTTCATATCCAATATTTGGTACCTGAAAATGGTGAATTTATCACTTACCATTGAAATATGTAAGAAGTTACTTTAATCAGTCTATACTGGCATACTGAGACAGAGTCCAAAGTCCACTGAGGTCAATGGAAAGAATCCCACTGATTTCAATGTGCTTTGGAAGCAGGCTCTTGATTACAGCATTTTGCTACCAAAGTGATTTATCATTTGCATTGCTAACCATGTCAACCGTATCAAGACGTATTATCTTCCAGATATGCCCATCAGAATTGCAAACAACAGCCATCCGACTTTGAATTAAAGGAAAATTGTACATACACTGTGTACAGACTCCACTGTATATGGTATTTCTTCTTTATATTTTAAGCTTGATCTCACTTGATTTCCAACAGACAGAGAAAAGAGGACTCTTCTAAAGGAAAGGGGGGACAGACACACAATCAAACTATAGAGATCAAAACAGTAAAACATTTTGAAATTCTAAATCTGAAAATTATAACATTGTGCCTACTGTGCCTCCATATAGTAACTTCGGGACCAATCCTATGAGGTGCTCAGATACTTAGGCAAGGTCCTAACTGCCCTCAACTATTATTGATACTAACAGAAAATGAAGGTGTTCAGCATCATGCAAAAAGGTGCCCCACACCCTGCAGGATCAAGTTCATAGTTACCTACTCTTTCTTCACATCTCTGTGAAGTGCTTTAAAATTCCATTGCAGGATTAAAGGAAGAGAAATTCAAGTCTCTAACTCAAAAGCTTCTGTATGAAAGGAAAAATATACCCAAGCACAATTGCTTGTTCTTTATAACTAGACAAACATGCCATTCAAAGAATGAGGGATCTGGCAAAACAGCCTGTTTTATCTTGTTTACATGCAGAAGAGTTATTGAGGAAGATAAGTGATCACTTTGAAGACCTACCTCATTTCTGTTCCAGTTTGCTGAAAGTTTGCTTGCTATAGGTTGCTATGTGTTTCCAATCAGAGGTTGTTAGGTACACAAAATGAGGCTGAATTTTATTTGCAGAAGCAAATGTTCAAAGGTTAACATTTATTGCCCCAAATGCAGTATCTATAAACCGGGATAATACTTTAGGGATCATTAACCTTCTAATTACGCCAGCGATAAACATTTTGTAAAACATACAGGTAATCAATTCAACTAAATATCTTAAGTGTGCTTTTGTTCATTATAACATGGATTGCCCACAAATGCACAAGGAATAATATTTCTCATGAAGAAATTTGCCAAGTATATTTGCCTACATTATATGTGATCAGCACAATTAGAAATAAAAAGAGACAGATAAATGCGGAGCCAATCAGCAATAGAGGTGGTTTGATCCAGTCGGCTGAGTAAGAACCAGAAACCAGGAACTGCTGGTGCTAATCTTAGCTCTGACACCAACTTCCATTGTGGTTTTGGGCAGATGACTTAATCGCCTCTCATTTTCCTCACTTCTGTAAAAATGTGGATAACACCATAAGATTGTGGTGAAGAACTAGTTGCTAGCAAAGTGCCTTGAAGAAAAGCACAATGTAGGCATTATCATCATCACACACCAGATTGTTTCACAAAGGTATTGAAGCTCTTCATCTTTATTGTGATTGGACCCAAAACTGTATAAATCCAAGCTCAGATGATTTCAGTGATACAACCTTGAATTCTCACTGCTCAACAGGAAGCATAAATAATATTAAACAGGGAAGATCTGGTACAAATGAGCAAGACATGCAAATTCAAAACCATCAAACTTCAATGATTTTCCAAAACTAAGCTGTGCAATCTCTGCAGTAAACTGGACATTATCCAATGCATAAGGAACAAACATGGTTGAATTTCAGGCATGTGCCACCTTCTATTCCAGCTGTTTTTTCCTTGGGCAAATATATTTACTCTGGGCATAGAGATGGAAGTCTTGGTCCCAGTTAGAACCCTTATTCAATTTTCAAATATATTAATGCAGTACAGACTTGTTCCAAACCGAAATCTCTACATTTGTAATTCACAATGAAATGCTAAAGCCACATTTGTCTTGACTGGCCAAATAGTGACTATCACAAGTAGTCCCATTTTCTAGGTACTGAAAATAGTTGTCACTATCTGGATACATGGTCATATGTGTCTGATTGCTTGACAGCACATGCATTGACACCAACATCAATGACATGAACGCAGAACAGGGACAGCAGAAGTAGTTACCAAAGCATCATGACCAAAAAGCATTCCAGCTCCTTTCCTCCAGTATTTAAAGAGTGCAATTAGTTCCCTGTGCACTCTGCAGTGAAGAAGACTCCTTTCCTACTGGATGTCACAAAAAATGGAGAGGTAACTTTAGGACATATCATGCATGTTCCATTCTAGGGTTAAATAATCTCCTTTGCCAAAGTGACCTATACTCACTCAGTTACACGGTGGACCCCATGCTGCCAGGATGTACTTTAAAGCATCCACACTCTAGAATGGTGTGACTCCCCTTCAGTCCTGAACCACTCCCTCCTGCCCTTTATATAAATCCATTCTGGGTTGCATGAATTATGTACATGCCATTTATTTATGAAATGGAAAAGACAGCACTAAAAATTATTCATTATTATAAAGAGGCCCACAGGGGAAAAGCCACAGAAGGTTATCATGGCCCTTACACTCACTCTCTCTCCTCTCACAACTAATGGATAGTTTGAAACATTCTTTTGAAATGTTGTTAAAAAACGAAGTATATAGAATTCAGAATGGCCACCTTCAGGAAATCTCCATGGACAGCTGACATGCTGATTTCCATCATCTTTCTCTTTGCTAACAAAGATTTTACATGCAAAAATTCCCGATGCAAAGTTTCATCACCTGATGCATCCATTCTTTTCCAGAAAGGTCCAATGCAAAAAGTGAGCAAATAGTTCAGCCTCCATGTTAAAGTTAAGCACATACTTAAGTGCTTTGCTGGATCTGAGCTGGTAAGCCATAGTTCTCACTAGGGACACACTGAATTAACAAAGAGGGCAAGCTAACCAGCAGTCCGCCCCATACCACTGAGTGAAGTAGCTGCCTCACCGTCCCATGACCAGGACATGACTCATGGAGGGTTTCTGTCCGTTCCTGTTAATTTCCTACCAATCCAATCAAGATTAACAGCAAATTCTAAAATTTAGATGGCTTCAAGCTCCTAGCCTGTTGGCGGAGCCTTTAGTTTTATTTTTACTGCATGCTCATCACTTAGCCGTGAATTGTTGAAGACACAAGAACCAGTGTGTGGAACAACAATAGTATGTTGGCAGTTTAGTTATCTTATGTTGGTATGGATGCTAAAAATTTGCAGTCCTACCCAGAAATCTTATCCTTTATGTAAATCTGTTTAAGCAAAATGCCTTATCTAAAGCTGCTATTGTAACCTGATATTGAATCAGTACAGCAATCTGCCATGGGCATATCCTGATCTAATTAAGAAGATGTTCTGGAGAGGACTGAAAGATCTGAAGAAAATTCAGATAATAGAACAGGCAAAAACAAGAAAGAGAAAGGAGGAGCAAAAACAAGAGATAAAAGACGAACAGAGAAAGAAAGGTAAAGCTCTGTGATACAAAAATATAAGATTAGCTAATAGTGAAATTGTGGGAAAGGGAGAATAGAGCCACTAAGAAGGAAAAGGCCAGGAATGAAAAATCATATGTAGGTACAATTCAAGCTATAAAAATAAATGCCACTGATTTATATATGAGTGTGATAATTCCTTTTTTAGGAGGAGCAGGCTTTGCAAAATGTGTTTGACTTGAATTTTGTAAACAGCCCATTTTTACTGGAAGTCTATGGCCATGGTGCTAATTGAGTTGACAGAGCTGAAATTTTATCCACACCTAATTGCAACTACTTGGATTTGTCTAAGTTGATAGTACAGCATGGTAGACGTAGCAGTGTATAGCAACGTTACATCTCGCACGATGCTCACGCATAGAGCAAATTTCCAGTCTGCTCATATTTCCAGTCTGATCAACATTTAATGTTTCATCTGAAAGATGTTCACAAACATCCATGAAAATCCCTTCTATGCTCCACTGAACACCAGCCATCACCAGCAAACAGTACTTGAAAGTGAGAGATTATGTTGTAATATTTCTTTCTCACAGCTAAAGAGAACAGGATTCCCTTCTGACCCCATCATCGCCACTCTTTAGTAGGAAGAGGGGGTGCTCTAGTGACACAAGGCCCTATCTTCGTCCACCCCCTCCCACGACACAGCTTTCTACAGTATTCTCTGCTGGCCTGAGAAGCAAAGAAAAATGTAACATTACAAAATCATTGATAAAGAAGTGGACACATTTTCCACTAAAGCCTTTAAATACTGTATACTCCTTTTCCTTCATTTGTTGGAAAAATAACCCTTTTTTCTTCCCTCCCCCTTCCCCACTTTCTATTAGGTACACAGGTAGGTTGCTGGAATTAGAAGGGATGTGTGAGTCTGAATGGTGTCAAAGTGCAAAGGGCTCTGAATGAAAAGCCACACCTCTGAAAAGGAAAAGATCTCATTATAATTTGCACCTCTTTTGCAAACATATCTCTCGACAAATAGCTCATTATTTAGGCATGCATCTGAGCTAAACATGTGAAATGAAATCCACTGCACAGAAATCTAACATATACAAAAAAACAATGGTAAAAAGAAAAGGAGTACTTGTGGCACCTTAGAGACTAACCAATTTATTTGAGCATGGTTAGTCTCTAAGGTGCCACAAGTACTCCTTTTCTTTTTGCGAATACAGACTAACATGGCTGTTCCTCTGAAAAAAACAATGGTGATTTTCAACTAGTAAGACATGGTTTATCCCCTTCGTTTAACAAACACTCAACAATGCCTTATCAAAACATTTGTAAAATTCCCTTTCTTGATATTACTACTACTATTTACTTTTATAGCATCCAGGGTGTGCTAGGTGCTCTACATACAGGTATGAAGTCAAATTCAGAGAGCTGACAATTAAGATGTGTCCCACCAATTTCACCTGAAAAGAAAATGTAAACTTCAAAAATCACATTTGTCTCAGAATTGTATATTTCCTATTAGTAACACCCAAGAAGACTAGAACTGAAAGAAATTTGGATAATTTTTTTTTTACTCCACTTATTTCATTTGGTTGCTTTTGATACCATCTGTGTCTGATCCGTTGCACTGCTTACCTTGAAAAGTTAGTCAGTTAGCCCCTGATCCAGCAGTGGACTCTACATTGGTAAATCCCTTTAAACCCCAGTGAAGTCAATGGGGCTCCATATGGGCGCAAAAGTCTAGCCATGCTCATTGCAAGGTTAGGGAATTAACATCTCCCATGCTGAAAAGACTAATAAATATCACCAGAAAAGAAAAAAACACTATGAGCACACATTTTTAAAGAATTATATTTTAAAAATTCAAGACATACTACTTAAAGGGTTGGTCTATAGAAACTGGACTTCTCTGAAACTGGACAGTTACAAAATATTCAAGTGGGTAGTGTCCCTTTAAAAAGAGTTGAAAGATAAACAAGTAATTTGTGAAGTTCAGAATATAAAGGTTTAATAAACATATTTACCAGTATACTTTATCCCCCTTAAAACTATATAAATAAATGCTTTAGACAAAAGTCCTCATTTTAAAAGAGCTGAGGCAAAATCCTTTTGGCAACATATAAATTGCAATTATAGTTACCTATATAGATTTTAAAAAACAATTTTTTTTTCTAGAAGCACAAGCAATTTCAACATCATTGTGCTGTGGTGGAATTGTTTTAGGTGAGTGGGAATGGGGGTAGGATACATAAAAGATCTGTGAAAAAGGAAGCACTAGAACTAGCAGCAAGGTGGGGTTGCCTGGATGGTCAGCCCTTCATTTGAATGCAAATGTAATTATGAGGCAGGCAGTTACCCTGACGTCAGACAAGATCTTGGTAAACCATTACCACCAGCACCTGGTAAAAACAGTTGTTGATAATACAGGATGAGTTAGAAGATTCCAAGTAGAATATCATTTATTAAGATCAGGAATACAATTTTTTTAAAGAGTGAAAGAAAACATTGATGAACAGGATGTCTTAACAAAGTTCTTTCACCAGTTGCAACCATCATGTACGTAAGTTATCTTTTGGATAAAGAAACCAGCATGTATCCAGGATCCGTAAGGTGCAACAACAATCTACCGGTGCAAAATTTTGTCTCCACTCCATCCTATTCAGATTACATGGGATATCATCATGTGCCAAGCATGGACAACCATGGACAGTCTTCAGGAGGTTGGGGATCCCACTATGGCACGCAAAGGGAAGACTGGAATACTTATGGCCCAGGACCCTCCAGCATAGTTACTGCTGCACAAATCAATGGCTCGTCTCCTGGGCAGGTCTCCTACAGCTCTACTGATTACAATTCCCTGCATCCTGCTGGATCTGGAGTTTTACCTCCTGTAGATACAATTAATGCAGAGCAAATCTCTCCCAACAGTCAAAAGCACAGCTCTTATGAATGGATGAGAAAAACGCAATCTACTACTGCAGGTAAGTGAACTTTCAACCTTCTAAAACATTTTCTATTATCTTTCACTGGTCTCATTTATAGAGAGTCTTAATTGGATCTCATACCTAGCTGGATTGCTCATTATATTTAATGTAGCACTTTATAAATACAGTTTGAACTAAATTCGTACTAGTTTCACTTTTCTCTTATAAATGTTTTTTAATGTTGCTTGTGTGGAATGGCTGCTGTGTTCTACCTTAGATCTGGCTACATTTCACAAACTATAACATGATCTTTGCACATAGTCTGTAATGCACTTTAAGATCCTTTTGGATAAAATGTATTGTAGACAAAATATTATTAATGTACATGCAGAAAACAGTATTCATAACAAAAATTATTTAACTAAAAGAAAAGCCATTTTATGAGAAAGTGTTAAATGTACTTACTTTTAATAGTCATATTTGCAAAAATACTATGTTACTATCTTGCTAGCTATTGAGCAATAAATGTTTTGACATCTTCAGTTTGGCTTTATTCTTTCAACAATTCTTTAAAAGAGAATTCAGTTTAGGCCCCTCCAACTATGATGATTAAGCCATTTTCTCCTGGTTAGTATATTTTTTATTTCACTTAGTAGATTTATCAATTGAGTAGATACATTCCCTGGCAAGCGATCAGCCTTAATTATGATTTTATTGATTGTATAAATTTTTTTGCAGACATGACAAGTCCCAACGAAAGGAGAGCTTCTCATTTCGGTTTGGTTTTCTTTTTAGTTGTTTTTAAAAGTATCTCCTTGTTCAGCAGGATTTTGTTATGTGTTACAGTTAGACATTTAAAAACCTCCCTTGTTCAAACTGTCAGAGCTTGATGTGCTCGATTTTGTGACAAGCTGCATGCCAGAAGACCCTTTCTGTGTAGATCAGCTGGGTGTAGATTATGTGTAGCAAGGCCTGCCAGCTGCTAAATCTATTGTTAAGGTTAAAAATAGTAAGTGTGTGTTACACACCATCAAAGAAAATGGCCTAAGGAAAGAAGGGCAGTTACAACTGGAACAATCTTACAGGATACATAAATTCAGTTACAGATGGCTACTAGTAACTCAAGAACAAGATTAGTTTTGCAATTGTTTTTCAGCCAAAATGTCCATGTTTAGTTTATATTTCATTTTTGTTAAAAAATAAAAATAAACCTAAGCCAATCTTCAGATATCACAGAGTGTCCATTTGGAGCCTGTATATGTCCATACGTACATGGTTCCTCAAAACCAGGCATATTAATAGGATCTGGTTTTCTCCTCACATTCTCTTGTGCAAATCAAGAGTTCATTCATGTAAAACGGATGTAAGAGTTGGATGGACTCAGAAGAGCTGGTGTGACTGAATTAAAGGGCAATGGGACAAAATTCATCCTTGTGATGTAACTCCACTGAATTCTAATTGAACTAGTATGTTTAAGGAATGAAATAGATACAAAAAATCAGGAAGCCGAGTTCCATACAGTACTTAAAAGTTTACCAACATCGGAAGCCATTAATAGGCCCAGACCTTGTAAAGACTTATACACAGGCTTAATTTAATGCACTGAAGCCCCAATTAAGCCAAACATTTAAGCAGATGCTGAAGGCCATCTTTATTCAGCAAAGTACCTAACACATGCTTTGTGAACAGAAATGGACTGTTGAATTGAGGCCTGTGAATAGATTCAATTTAAGGGACAGTTAAGCAGGTAAGTTTTTGCCTGATCAGGGCTTTAGCTTCCCAGGGCCCAATCTTTTGAGGTGTTGAGCACCTTCAACTCTCCCATTTGACTTCAATAGTTTGAGTTCACTCAGAACCTAACAGGATCAGGTCCAAAAATGTCTTAATCTTGTGAAAAATAAATTCTATTTGGGAAAATGAAGTATATCGTGTGAGATGTATATATAACACAGTCCAAACAAGATTTCACCAAGCTTGATTTTTTAATTTTAAAAAAGGAAAATACTGAATGTAAAAGGTAGTTAATGTTATTAGTCCCACACATGTCCCTAGTAATAGTCCAAATGTAAATACAGTTTTAACAATTTGCTAAAAAGTCTCTACATTTAAAAAAAAAAAAAAAAAAACCTAAACGCAAAGGAGATAAAATTAAATGGGAATCATACAGGCTAACTGTTCAATGCTTTCTCTAGAAGATATTGCAATAAGAAGAACTTAAAACATTCCATCTTCTATAGAATTAAAGAAATCAAAGACGGAAAAAGCCTGCTGAGTCATCATATCCACCTCTACCAGTGTAGAAGTGCTCCCCCATATGTATTAACTAGAGCTCTGTCCAGTCTAGTTTTACATGACTCTAGGAATAAGATTTCTATCACTTTTCTTCCAAGACTATTTCATAGTTAAGAAACTATATCTGAAATATATGGCCCTGACCTACAAAGATTTCATATGTACTTAATTTTACTCATTGTGAGTAGTCTGATATAACTCAACTTTATTTCAGTACATGTAAGTCTTTGCATGATTGGGGCCAAAATGTATTAAATGAAATGAAATGCGGGAACTTTCCTAAATGTAGTGCTGAAGATATCAGCAGGGATTACAAAAATAATGTCAAAGTCTCTTCTCATACTTAATGCATTAAATTTTGACAATATATTTTGTACAGTACATACTGTAGCAAAATACTACATTTTGCTGCATATATTTTAAATTCAGTTGCATCCAAAGCAAAACCATTAAAAGTAATAACTCACCAAACCAATTCTCAGGAAAAAAATGCTGCAATAAAAAAAAATTATGATTTGATACTTTCCAATATTATGGACTCTTTGAAATGTAATTATTAATATATTTTTGTATAAACAATTACATATTATATAGTCCTCTAAAACTGTATTTTCAAAGAAAATGTTAAATTCCATTCTTCAAAAGCTACAGTGCAATTATGTTGGGGTTTTAAAAATAAGAAACACATTATTTCTGTAGTATCTGGCTGGTGAATCTTGCCCATATGCTCAGGGTTTAGCTGATCGCCATATTTGGGGCCGGGAAGGAATTTTCCTCCAGGGCAGATTGGAAGAGGCCCTGGAGGTTTTTTGCCTTCCTCTGCAGCATGGGGCATGGGTCACTTGCTGGAGGATTCTCTGCTCCTTGAAGTCTTTAAACCACGATTTGAAGACTTCAATAGCTCAGACATAGGTGAGAGGTTTTTCGCAGGAGTGGTGGGTGAAATTCTGTGGCCTGCGTTGTGCAGGAGGTCAGGCTAGATGATCATAATAGTCCCTACTGACCTAAATATCTATGAATCTATGAATTATACAACAAGAATTTTTTAAAAATGCAAATTGAATCAGGCTGTATGCCTTTCAAGACAGGGTGCCACAAACTGAAAGGAACACATCCCTATTTCCCCAAGATTTGATCCTGTTTTCGCTGGAGTCAAAAACAAAATCCCTGTTGATTTTAATGGTGTAGGATTAGACCTTAAATCCAATTTATTTTTAAACCAATTCAAGTAATGGTATAAAATGAAACTCAGTATTTCCTTCTCTTATATCATATTCTGCGAGGGGTGAAAGGGGAATGGAGGGAGGAAGGAAGGCACATTTGTACAGAGGTCCAGAGAACGTATTTCAAACCGCCAAAGAAGTGCATGTGGAAATTGTAGGGGGAGCAATCTGGCAAACCACATTCACAAAAATATCAGCATTGAGTTCAGTGGGATTATTAAGAGTAAAGATTATTCATGCATGGCTTGCAGGAACAAGCCTCAGACACGTTTTCTGTTTCGACATATTACACAAATTTTATATAGATATGTGTGTGTTTAGATAGATCACGATGTACAATTAGTTCAGATGTCATCACAATAAAAATCTGTTGGAAAATGAAATAGGAAAGAAGCCATGAGGAAAAGGGCCAGGTACCAGTTCTAATGCTAATTTATTTCACTTTGTAATCCAGTTGTGACATCTATTTTTTCCCTGGGCTACATTGTCTTGGATTTTGAGGCCTATCTGTCATATTGAGGCAACAGACCCTTTTAACACTTCTCTCTGCTTTGATATGCAGCCCTGTCTCTTCCTTCTCCCTCTTTTCTTCAGGAGTTATATTGCCGGAAAGGGTGATGATTTTCACAGCAAATAAAGAGGCCTTCTCCTAGCTTTATTGTCTTCAGAAGAAATGCTCTGTGAATTTTATGGCCAAGTGGAATGGGATAAACTGTTCCTTCTATCCTACTCCCTCGAATCTTGGTTATATTTACTGATTATGGAAAAGTTAGAATAACCCTGTTTAAACTCTTGTTTTCACAAGTTAGACTAATGGCTTAAAATGTAATTGGAACATAATAGCTAGACCACTGTTAACAGAACACCCATCATGTAAGGCAAATATTTCAAAGCCAGGACTTTAGCCATCCTAAGAAAAGCAAAATATGGGTTGAAATATTCAACAAACTAACATCACCAATAAATGTGACTTTTAGTGATAGAAACATTTCCTATTTAAAGTAATATTGGGTTTAGGAAATCACCCTAAATTGTGTAACTTTAGATAAACCACCAGGATTATCTACACAAATCAGCCGTGCTGTAGTCTACAAATTAAAAAGCCATGAGCAAAAGAAATATTCCTTCATCTATTTCTCTCCCTTTCTTTTTTTCCTAAGATGAAAGAGAGTCTGACATTTGTTTAGGGCTTGTAAATTCCAAACCAATTGGCTGTGTTTCTGAATGTGAAAGAGGTTCTTGATAAGATCTTCTTGTAGCTCTTTTGTGTGGCGTGTGCTTCATCTTAACACCTCAATGGAGTTTAGGGAACCACTTTAAAGGAGTCTTTGTCCTACAGTTTGTCCCAAAAAACCCTCACATCAAAAACAACCTGGGAAGATCAGAAGGATTTTACAAAAAAAAAACAAAAAAAAAACACCACACACCAAACACACCACCCTTCCCAATCAACTTTGGAAAGTGCTAAAGAGAACAAATACATTACAGAATGACCTCTCTGTATTAACATCTGATAATCTTACCAACAGAAAATGAAAGCTTATCTTCCAAACACCAAGTAATAGACATGGTAATAATATTAATCCAGCATACTTATGAGCATCTTTTGTCTGATTTTGTTTTGGGATGGGGTGACATTGAAATCGTTTTTGTACACTAATGTTAGGGCCTGGTCCAGCATTTTACCATGTGCCTTCAATTCCCAATAACAATTGAAGGCACTCTGTACCCATAATATCAAGCTCAAGAGGCATTCAGTACGCTGCAAACCTGGGCCTTTATTTTGCAGGTAATTCTAATTAAATGTTATTGAATTGCTATTTGTGCCCTAGAACTGAACAAGGTCACTGATAAAAAACATATTTACTATCTGTTTTTTAGTAGAACATTTCTTTAATTCTATGTTTGAAAGAGATGTGAAACCAATGTCTTAGGGCCAAATTTATTTCTTATGATACCTTGGTTGTACATCTCAACCAGACATGGAATTAAAGCATGTTTCTAAAAAAACAGATGGTGGCTGAATTTTAGTGCTGCGGGAAGTTACTCCCGTGATGTATATGTATGCATATGCACACACAAAGACCACAGGCATCACTTCACCTGGCAGTGAAATACAGCAGCCTTTGGGGCAGAAGATAGCAAACACCAACAATTTATACGTTTACATCACATAATTTGTATTAAGTGCTTTAGGATCCTTTCAGAAGAAAGGTGGCATAGGATATTTACTTTGAGAAATAATTTTGATTGCTGATTATTTTGCATGTATTAGTAACAAAAAGTAATTAGGGAAAACTATGAAGAAATGACTCCCTAGAGCAATAATGGAACAGAAAGAAAGCATTAGTTAAAGCATAGATATAAGGAGATCTGGATTCTGCTCACAGCTATGCTATAGACACACTGTGTGACTCTGGGTAAGTCACTTAACCGCTCTGCACCTCAGTTTCCAAATCTGTAACAGAGAAAATAATCCCATATGGGTAATGTGAGGCTGAATTCATTAATGTCTATAAAGTTCTTTGAGATCCTCAGATGGAAGATGCTATAGTCAAAGTATTAAAATACATGTGTTTCTTAAACAGGTAAAACAAGAACAAAGGAAAAGTACCGAGTTGTTTACACAGATCACCAGAGACTAGAATTAGAGAAGGAGTTTCATTGCAACAGATACATTACAATAAGGAGGAAGTCTGAACTTGCAGCAAACCTGGGACTATCTGAGAGACAGGTAAACGGAGCGAATACAAGATTTTTTTATATATTTCGTATTTACAGGCCAGGTCCTATTAATGGTAGTTATCAGAGATGATAAGCCAATGAATTCAGTGCTGATGTTCTATAAGTAACATAGGACCAAGACACAGTTGATTGGTTGCAGCAATGTAGCTGCCATGGCTATAGGAGCTGTAGAATATGCTAAATACAAATAAATAACAGTCAGTTTAACATAAAAACCTGGAGTCATATATTTTTTCTCTGGTTACTATGTGGGAAAAGTTTGAATAACTAACCATAAGGAATTAACCTCAAACCACAGGCATGGAAAAGCACTCTTTCTTGCCTACACACCAGCTAACCACATGTACACAGCTGGAATTTTAAAAAGACCCAGTTTAACATAACATAGCATTGTTTTAGTTCTGTCCGTATAACTATGGCATTCTCCATTTTGCTTCATTCTTGCAGTCGCAACAAAATGGTGACCCAGAAGAGATCTACAGCATCACGCTCAGTTCAGCTATCAGCAGACAGAATGAAAATGGAGAATGCAAATAGCAATAAAACATGTCTATGTATTTTTTGGTTTTGATTTATTAATATTACTTTCTGTGGGCCATATCTGCCTTTGATCTATATGAGTTCAGTGCCTGGAGTGAGGGTCTTACATACCCCTGGATAGTCAGCAGTTTTTTCACCAATGCTTTACATTTCATAGGTAGCACACAGGTTACTTTAAACCAGAAGTTTTAGGGCCAAATTCTTATCCCTATGCACAGCTCAGGGCCCTAATTCAGGAAATCACTCCAGCACACACTTACATTTATCTCTAACATTAAGCACATGATTAAGTGCTGTCCTGAATATGGGTGTTTCCCTGCAATTGAGCCAAAGTATATAGACACTGTTTAGGGGAAATCTATAGGTATTCAGGGTGGGGAATTCCCCCCAGAAATCACTAGATTGGATCCAGCACCTGTGGAGCACAGCTCTATGGTGTGCGGGAGATATAAACTAGTGTAAGGGGTCCCAGAATCCCACCCCTCCTTGTACAACAGAACTTTACAGGTTCTGCTGAAGTCAGTAGGAGGAGACAGGATTTGTTAATATTGAAAAAACTATCACCTCTCCAATACTTTATTTATACAGAGTGCCTCTTCCCTGCCTGGGCAGATCTAGAGATTTTTCTTTTTAGTTCTCTTCTGAGTAAACATATTCAGCTCTTTTGAATAGTCTCCTTCTTTAGTTGCCTCCTCTTCCTCCACATGCAGACTAAGAGACAACATGGAGTAGAATGAGATCGCTAAAGAAAAAAAGGGGGGTAATGATGCATAGATGTTCAATTTTAAAACTAGGCGTTGGATTTTGAGGAATACATAGTGTAAACCAGCCTACCTACATTACACTAAGGAGATTTCTGAAGTAATCAGTGCCACTGCTTAGAACCAGCAATTAGTCCTCTATTATGTTCAGTTACTTTTCTCTTATATAAAGGAGCCCTGTTTGTGAATGGCAATCTGTGCTTTTTATTAATATGGACTTTAATTTTATTGCTAGTAAAATTTTGACAAAATTTGTAATGATCTATTAGCATTTCTAAAACACACATCACATACATATCTAAATCCTGCTTATCACTTTGATTTAGTTTCTCCACTTGTATATATAATGGTGATAATGTAAATGACCTCTGTTGTAAAGTGTTTTGAGTTCTACCAGTGAAAAACATTATATGAGTTGTTGTTATTATCATCAATATCTATAAAGGAAGAGAAATGGTAGAATGCATAAGGAATGTCATGGAAAATACTGAAATTATTATAATGCCATTATATAAATGTTACATGCTCACATGCAATACAGCCTTCAGCTCTGGTCACCTATCTAAAGGAATGTAGCAAAAACACAGGAGGTTCTGAAATGTATCAGTGGGGACATAAGAGAGGTATACAAGATGATAAATGAATGATATGGTGAAGGTAGACCTTGTGATGATACACAATTAAATTGAAAAGGCAGCAGATTTAAAACTGATAAAAGTGAAATCTTTTTATATGCATCATTAGTCCGTGGAACTTACTGTCACTAGATATCATTGAAGTCAAGAGCAGAGCAAGATTAAAAAAAAAGTGAACATCCACCTTTTGTTAAATAGTTTTGGGGGGTTTTTTAAGTGTGGAAGGTAATAAACTCTCATGCTTCAGGACATAAATCAACCTCTAATTAATGGAATAGAAAGAAACTTCTCTTATGGACATATTCCATAATTGCACGTTCCTCAGAAACATCTAGTACTGGCCACTGTCAGAGAAAAGATAGTGGAGTAGAGGGACCTCTGGTCTTTTCGAATAAGGTAATTCCTATGTTGCTGTAGTTCTAATTAAAACACAAAAATATCTATAACATGGGCAGACATGAGAAAGAAATAAAGTTTCTATTAGCTATAATATGGTTGCATAATAAACATAGCTTTTTCACTCCTTAAAGGTAATTTTTCCCTTTCTGTTGCTAATGTTATTGTACACCACTCTAACTACTTATCAGAATTAAACATACACTGTTTATAACATTTCAGGTGAAAATCTGGTTTCAGAATCGCCGAGCCAAGGAGAGGAAAATGATCAAGAAGAAAATCTCTCAGTTTGATGGCAGTGGAGGCTCAGTTCAGAGTGACTCAGGTTCAGTTAGCCCAGCTGAGATGTCTAACTCTCTGTTCCCACCACCACATGCAATAAATGGATTACAGCCCATTGAGATACAGCAGGTCATAGTCTCAGAATGAACAGGAGAAAGTGAAAAGGACTCATCTTTTTTTCTCCCCTTGAAATGTCAATTTTGTAAAGGACAATTCTCATTCAACTTGTGTCAGACTGCTAGCTGTCCTGCACAGGAACTAGGACTGTTTTCAAAATGTTATAATCATTGCAGCTATCTCAGGGAACCCTTGCTGCTAAAATCCATCACTCAGAAAACTTTGAGTAGGAGATAATTTTGCTTCAGATACTGACAGAGTGAAACAACTGAATACTCAGGTGAACGTAGTTCTAGTCTGTTTATATATTGCGGAAAATTTCTTGCTGAACTGATTATAATGGACTAATATACCAGGAAATATATGATGCTGGGTGTATTTGCGCATTACTTTTTAAAAATACAATTAGAGTAAATTGTAGTTATTTACAAAATGTTCAGATTTAGACTATCAAATGCCACCTTTTAAAAAAAGATAATAAAAGAAATGTTTTAACTCAACAAGAAATAATATTCTGTTCTATATAGGATTTTATTTCATGCTCATAATCATAGTATTTTAGCATCTATATATACAGTGTTATTCTATAATCTTGGCAAAAACTGAATGGCAATATAAACAATATATTGCATCTAGCTAAATAAAAAGTATCATCTTTGTCCTACATAACTGTACATTCAAGTTTTCTGAATACAACAGAATTTCAAATTTGTAGCATTATATAGCAAACCTGCCAAGAGCTGGTATACTCACAGTATATACAAAGTGGTTCAAAAGATGCAAACATTGTTCGCTTTTCAATGACTGTATATATTATTGTTTAAGAATGGGAAGGAAGTCTAACATTATCGTGAAGTTGTTCAGTAATACTGAAACAAATTCTGTTTATCTAATGACATAAAAAGCTTAGAGTCAAATATCAGCCTCCAGCTCGCAGCAGGCACGACCCACTGATTTTAAATAAAATGTGTGTGTTGGTCCATGGGCAGAAGGTAGCCCTTACAATTAATTTGGGATGACAGGTAGAATACCAGTAAGTGTGCCAGGGTACAGTGCATAATCACTGGCAGCAATCTAGTACTTACCAGCAACTCCATAACCTTACTGATATGGAAACAAAAATATTTTACTAAAGAACCATCATTCTGTTTCAGTCTTCAAACAGATCATTAGAAACAAGGACAAGAAAAAAGGGATACAAAAAGTAAGGAAAATACCAGCAGTTGTTCTCTGAAAGACTCACATGTCCCAAACACATTCATTACTTCAACAGGGTTGAATTCTTTTTCTCAGAACTAAATGATCAAATTCTGCCTTCGTTACCGTCAAGCAGGATTAATAATAAGCGTACCTGGGAGCAGAAGACTGGTACATCATTTTTAATGCCAAGTGATGCTAACCAAATAAATGATTCTTTATCTGGTTTTAAAGTTAAATAACTTTAAACTACTTGCTTTCACTGCTTTCCCAATTTATTTAAAGACGTCCCACCATAATTGCTATAAAATGGTTGCCAAGATTCTAGCATAACATTCACATTATTATTACTACTCCTTTTTTATTTTTTTGGTAGAAGGAAATGTCTAAGGTTAGATTTTACAGGCAGAAAATCTGTAACCTTATGGATCAATAACCCATTCTCAGTGATTTCTCCAAGTTACTTCCTAAAACAGGGGAGGCCAACCTGTGGCTCCGGAGCCACATGCGGCTCTTCAGAGGTTAATATGCGGCTCCTTACCTAGGCACTGATTCCGGGGCTGGAGCTATAGATGCTAACTTTCCAGTGTGCTGGGGGTGCTCATTACTCAACCCCCTGCTCTGCCCCAAGACTTGCCCCCACTCCACCCCTTCCCCCAAGGCTTGCATGCCCTCGCTCCTCCCCTCTTCCCCCCATAGCCTCCTGCGCACATGAAACAGCTGATTGCGGGGGGAGGGAGGAGTAGGTGCTGATTGGTGGGGGCTGCCGGCAGGCGGAAGGGACTGGGGGCTGGAGAGCAGATGTGGGGGCTGCTGACGTATTACTGTGGCTCTTTGGCAATGTAATTGGTAAATTCTGGCTCCTTCTCAGGCTCGGGTTGGCCACCCCTGTCCTAGAATATGATATTCATATGGAATTAAATAAATTCCCACCGTTTATTGCAAGCAAACTGCAAACAGTAAATCTTTTGTGTACATGTAGGAATCAATCATTGCAGCTTCTGTAAAGTGAGAAGAAAGTCAGATTATTAATAGTGTATGGATAGTCAAAAAGTGTGCAATGGTATTATTGGAGGCCTATTTGTATGGACACTTTGGGGGACAGTGAATCATATCTATTAACACAAGTATGTTTAAATTAGTATGCCTTGGTTTGTGCCAGAAGGAACATATCTGCCAACAGAAGACTAGACCCATACATATGGTACTCTGCATTGTTCATTCAAAGAAGACATATATACATCTATTCTGGTGAACGATGGAGGGGATGGTTTCCTCAGTTTGACCAGTTCTCCTGGACATATTGTCCCTTTGTAGACTTAAGGACAAAGTGATGGCTGCCTAAAATATGGCATGGATGAAGGAAGCATAGCAAGTCATTCTCCCCACCCCATCACTCCCATTCAGAAGGCAGCCATAATGCTTTACAAATGCAAGAGGGAACATGTCTGGAGTAGGGCAACTGCCTTACTATCCCAATTGCCCCCACACCGGCAAACATCAGGAGGTCAATTCTCACAGAAGGGCAGGCTACAGCTTTTCTGAAGGTCTTAATCACTGGTAAGCAAGCTCACCCTGACTCCCCACTAGTGTTATAATTATTCCTTCTCATGCTCTATGTAGGTTTAAATCCCTCCAGCCACAGCTGCTCCAACAGTTCACTTACTCCTTCCCCACTAATGCTCCTCTGGTTCTTGAAGGCTTAATTGAGACATAAATGTAACTTGTTAAACAACAGTGTGAGATTTTGCAAGTGGCTACAAGCACATCATGAAATGCATATTTTTCTAGTACTTTAAGAAACTGCTGTCCTTCTTAGGCCATGTCTACTACAGGGAAGGGACTATAGTGGCATAGCTGTGGTGCTGTAGCTATGCCAGCACAATCCCATAGTGCAGATGCCATCTAAAGCAATGGATGGGGTTCTTCCGTCACCGCAAGAATACTACAGCCAGGAGCATTCTTCAGTCAAACTAGCTGCTGGTCGCTTCGGGGTACGGGTTTTTCACACTTCTGAGTACCATAGCTATGTCAACCTACATTTTAAGTGCAGACCAGGCTTTAGTGACTAGTGTTATTCTGTCTAATTAATTGTAGGTATCAAGCAATGCTTGCTAAATAATTAGCTTTTTATAACTTCTAGATTAACGGGGAAGCCTTGAAAAAAATCCCATCAAAATACTACTGTCAGTAGCACTCTATGGGTGGATTTTAAGAAATATAAATAAACAAGCAAATAATATTTTCTCTTCTGGTTCTCATCTAACGTATCAGTAGGAAGCTTTTAGCTGAACTGTTAAAAGATTAACGAATAACAGTAAAATTTAGAACTGAAATAGAAGTTTATATTTTCAAAGCAATGTATAAATATTAACTCATCAATCCTCACCATACATGTGAGAAGCTGGCAAATATTTTCCCTTTTTCCAGCTGAAGAAAATGGGACAAAGATTAACTGGTTTACCCGGAAGCCACTCAGATAATCTGTATAAAAACTGGGATTAGAATTCAGTGTTCCTCACTCCCATGCCTATTCTATTGGCCTGCTGCCTTCAAATCAAGAAGCAGGAATGGCATGAAAAGTGTGGCAAAGCTGTTGGAAACATATTACAAATTATTCACCGAATAGATGTACACAGGATTTTTTGCTATCTAAACAGGCTCTCTTTCCAACAAGTTTATTGTACAAACTAAAATCAAACCTTCATCTAGCTATTTATCTGGTTCAAATCCAAGATCATTCATAGCTAACATACTATAGTCACACATAAGCTGCAGTTTGCACACTAGCCTTTCTGAGAGGCCAGGCCGCCAGGAAGCAGGGATGTTCACAAGGGGTGGAGGCAAGCAGGGACACAGCTCCCCCCCAGTATTCATCTAAAAATATGTATTTCTGCTCTAGCTCCAGCCCCAGCCCCCGCCACTCCTTTGCTCCGGCGGCTGACCGTTGTTCACTGCCCTAGCCCCAGCGGCTGCTCCAGCCCTGGCCGCTGACCCAGCCCCCAGCCACTGCTCTAATGTGCCCCTCCAAAAGCAGTCAAATTTAAATTCCTGGGCACACTCCTGCCAGAAAGTGACATGTTGGTAGGAGAAAGGAAGCAACAGAACTGCTGAAAGCACAAGATTATACTTCAGAACTACGGCCATTGTTTGTATAAGGATCACCTCTAAAATGGGATTTTGATTTTAGATGTGGATGTGCTAAGACAGGGGTCGGCAACCTTTCAGAAGTGGTGTGCCGAGTCTTCATTTATTCATTCTAATTTAAGGTTTTGGGTGCTGGTAATACATTTTAACATTTTTAGAATGCCTCTCTCTATAAGTCTATATTATATCATTACACTATTGTTGTATGTAAAGTAAACAAGGTTTTTAAAATGTTTAAGACGCTTCATTTAAAATTAAATTAAAATGCAGATCTTATCAGTTTAGTGCAGTGGTTCTTAACTTGGGGTGCGAGATGCCCTTTCTGGGGGTGTGAGACATGTGAGATTTTTTTAGAAGGTAAATCATCGAAAACACAAATTAAGCACAGGCACATAAGTACAACTACTTTGTTTCATCAAACCTATGTATTTATTAACATTACACATTTTTGAACGATTACTGTAATATACAAAGTTTTTAAGTTTTCAAGTTTTTAAGCTAATTGTAGTGTAATTTTTTATAAGGACTGCAGAATGCTGGGCCTAGGCCAGGAGCAGATCCCTGGGCTGGCTGCTGGTACCCCAAGTTGGCAGGAGGGCTGAGCAGGGCCAGAGGCCTGGACCCCGGCTGGCAGAGGGCTGGGCGGCTGGAACCCTAGACCAGCAGCGAGGTGAGCAGGGCCAGCGGCTGGTATCCCACACCGGCAGCAGGCTCAGCGGGTCAGATGGCAGGGACCCCGGCTGGCAAGGGGCAAGCGGCCGGAACTCCAGACCGTCAGCGGGCTGAACGGGGCCAGCGGACAGAACCCCAGACCAGCGGTGGGCTGAACGGCTCAGCTAGTCGCCGGTCTGGGGTTCCATCCACCGGCTTCCGCCAGCCGGGGTCCCGGCCGCTGGCCCCGCTCAGCCTGCTGCAAGCCTGGAATTCCATTCACCCTAGCAGGTAGCAGGCTGAGCGGGGCCGGCGGCCAGGACCCCGGCTGGCAGCAGCATGCCGCAGGTTGCCGACCCCTGTGCTAAGATGTGTAACAAGTGAAAGTCTATGAATGGAACAGAAAGAGAATGGAGCATGTATTTAAACCCCAAGAGGACATTTTAAGATTCATTTTTTTCTATGAAAAATGTTGATGGAACAAAAAAAATTATTTTATTTTAAAAATTTCTATGATTTTTGTGCATTTTCATAAAAAATTTAAATGTTTTGGCTTCTGGCAAATAAAAACTGGAAAATTTTCAGCTGACCAAGCAGAATTTTTCAGTTTAATAAAAAAAAGTTTTTTCTAATGAAAACTCTGAAAATTTAGTCAAAAATGGTCATTTACTGTGGAAATTCCCATTTTGACAAAATAGACAATTTCCATCAAAAATGTTTGTGACTGAAAATTTTCAACCAGCTCTGCTTTAAAGGATGTAAAAACATATTACTAAAGATTTTGGGCTTGAACATCCGATTTGGCACTGGACTCAGGTGCCTCTAAGCCTACGTCATCTTTGCCACCAATTCTGGTCCCAGACCACAGTACAATTTAGAACTGCTCTACACTACAGCCTTTTGTACCTACCTGCCATGGGATCTTACACCAGGATAGACTAGCTCTAGCCACATCCCCTGCCTGCCACTCTCAACCAATCCTCTATGTCAGGAACCAGGACAGGAGGTCAGCACAGAGCGATTACACACCAGCTCTATGACTGCCCCTACAATCGAGATATTCTGCTGGGCCACTGAAAGCCTTCATTATGTCCCCTTAATGCTGATGGAGCAGAGTAAGTGGCTGCTTCATAAGGCACAATCTGGCCATTAATATTTAATGTTTATGCCCATGACATTCCAGGGTGAGAATACAAAGTGAAGGATAAAAATAACATTTCCCAATATTTATCTTGTCTCCTTTGAAGGCTTCTCCACTGATTTTAATTAGACTCTCCCTTAGCACGATAAGGCAATTTAAAAAATAGTAAATCAAACATGATCTTTCTCACCTAGTAGGTATAGTCTCCAAGCTCTCACACTTCTTGTCTTTTACACTTCATATAAATATAAAATGACTAGACTGCAAATCACCATTTAAATTCAGCTATTTGCTTGGTATTATTGGACCGTAACCAGTGAAATGCTTTAAAACTATACAGATTATAAATAAAAACCTCTGCATCTCACACTTGCCTAATTCCAGCAGCCAGCAAATCCTGTTTCTTTGAATCATCTTTATTCTTAGGTGGATACTGCAGCTCAGCCAATGGTTTGCCAACAACTGCCTTTCTCAGGCCCACTTTCTATAAATAAAGAAAAGGAGTACTTGTGGCACCTTAGAGACTAACCAATTTATTTGAGCATGAGCTTTCGTGAGCTACAGCTCACTTCATCACGAAAGCTCATGCTCAAATAAATTGGTTAGTCTCTAAGGTGCCACAAGTACTCCTTTTCTTTTTGCAAATACAGACTAACACGGCTGTTCCTCTGAAACCTTTCTATAAATACTTAATCAAGAACCAGGGTTTTTGCCATTCAATTAATATGAAAGCACAATGTCTTACACACATTGCAGCACAGTTATGTGCAATGAAGTACTCAACTATTTGGATTCATGAATACAATCCTAAAAAAAAAAACCTATTTAAAAACAAACTAGTGACTGGAAAGAACCACATCTGAAAACTTCCCAGCTTCTAGAGAAAAGTGCAAAATCCAAACCCAGACCTTGCCACTAACTACTATCTGTAGAACAGGTCAAATCAAAGCCCTGAATCAGAATTTTTCAGGGCCAGATATGGAGCGTAATTGTGCAACTTGGCCCCAACTCTGGATTATACACTAATGGTCATTACCGAGAAGCACAGAACTAAATATTCCTGCACAGAGCAAATTACTGGACTTAAAGAGTTTTAAATGACACAGAAAAATAATTTAGTTCAGCCTCCATCCCTCTCACATCACCCATGCACTTGAATCCAGCAAATTAGCCTGTTCAAAGATGCCTAGTAATTTACATATGTTAACTAGTCCTGTAAAAAGTGCTTAGGGTATCTCAAAGAGATGTTGGATGCAGATAAGTGGGAACAAATTCCCATCAAACACAAAAACCGAGCAGTGAACATAGGAATCACATAAATGTAGGAATGGAAGGGACTCAAGAGGTCATCTATTCTAGACCATCCCCCCCATACTGAGGCAGGATAAAGAAAGAAAAAGAGGTACACACAAGATTGCTAGTGGGATTCACTATGAAAAAGAGACCCACAATATCATGAAAATCAGCTGTATCTTTGTGTAATGTTCCCAGTCGATAAAATATCTTTAATTTCCAAACAGAGAAACACCTTTAATTTCCAAACAAAGAAATACTGGGTAATATTAATGCATCCTTTTGGGGCTGTTTCTAAAAAGATCAGTTTAAGCCTCAGATATTTGACAAACAGCATCAAAATGGATGATTATTGGGAATTTTAATACTTCTAGGGGATGTCCTTTCAAAAAAAATATAACTTTGTATTAACACTGAGGGGCAAATTTTGATCCCCTTACGCATGTTTAGTAGCACCACTAGACCCATGAACTTCAATGGGAGTATTTGCAGATTAACCTCATCAGAAGTATCATAATCTGTCCATGAATGATTATGAAAGAGAACAGTGTAGTCTAGTGGCTGAGCAGAGCCCTGATTCTGACACCAGCTTCTGCCAAAACTTTCAACAAGTCACTTACATCCAATCCACAAAGGTATTTAGGTGCCTAAACCTCAGATTTAGGCACCTAAATCTCAGGCTCCACTGTGATCCACAGAATTCCTGCCAAATACTGAAGGTACCTAAACTCATCCAGCGCCTATGTTTTCAGGGTAAAAGTTCCCTAGGTGCCTATGTTTCTGCCTCTGGGCATACACACTGCTCCCTAACTCTACACACATTCAGTCATACCTGCCACATAAGCCCCAGAGCAATCCACAAACTGGGGGGAAATAGGTGTTTGCACATATCTCACATGCTGGCCCTGATCCAGAAGGCATGCTGAGGCTGCCTCTTGGATCAGCTCCCATTAAATAGCTGGCTAAAGTCAGAGAAGGTTGTGATGCTGGTGATGTGTACCTTGTAACTTTCAGCCCACTGGTTAGATCACCCATTTGTGATATGGGACAACCAGGTTCAATTTCCCCCTCTGCCCATATGGGAAAATCACAGAAATGTAGGGCTAGAAGGGACCTCAAGAGGTCACCTAGTCCAGACCCCTGTGCTGAGGCAGGGCCAAGTAAACTTAGACCGTCCCTAACAGGTGTTTGTTTAACCTATTATTGAAAACTTACAATGATGGAGATTCCACAACCTCCCTTAGCAGCCTATTCCTGAGCTTAAATACCCTTCTAGTTAAAAAGTTTTCTCCATATCTACCCAAAATCTCCTTTGCTGCAGATTAAGCCCATTACTTCTTGTCCTACCTTCAGGGGACATGGAGAACAATTGATCACCGTCCTCTTTATAAAAGCCCTTACGTTTCAAGACTTATCAGTTCCCCCTCAGTCTTTTTTTTCTCAAGACTAACATGCCAGTTTTTTTAACCTTTCCTCAGAGGTCATTTTTGTAGCTCTCCTCTCGACTTTGTCCAAATCTTTCCTAAAGTGTGGCACTCAGAACTGGATACAGTACTCCGGATGAGGCTTCATCAATGAACAGAGTGTGACAATTACCTCCCATGTCTTACATATAACACTCCTCTTAATACACCCCAGAATTACATTAGCCTTTTGAGCAATTGCATGACATTGCTGGCTTATAGTCAACTTGTAATTCACTATCACCTTTTTGGCAGTGCTACTACCTAGCTAGTTATTCCCCATTTTGTAGTTGTGCATTTGACCTTTCCTTCCTAAATGTAG
This sequence comes from Caretta caretta, assembly GCF_965140235.1. Classification (NCBI taxonomy): domain Eukaryota; kingdom Metazoa; phylum Chordata; order Testudines; family Cheloniidae; genus Caretta; species Caretta caretta. Next base: position 81,806,651 of record NC_134214.1, read on the forward strand.
AACTTTGCACTTGTCTTTATTGACTTTCATCTTGTTGACTAAACACCAGTTCTCCAATTTTTCAAGGCCAATTTGAATTCTAATCCTGTCCTCCAAAGTGCTTACAATCCCCCCTGCAAATTTTGTAAGCACACTCTCCACTCCATTATCTAAATCATTAATACAAATATTGACTACTTACAGACCCAAGATAGACCCCTTCAAAACCCCACTAGATACATTCTCCTAGTTTGATAGCAAACCATTGATAACTACTATGAGTATAGTTTTTCAACCAGTTATACATCCACCTTAGAGTAATTTCATCTAGTGTACATTTCCCTAGTTTGTTTATGAGAATGTCATGTGGGACTGTGTCAAAAGCCTTACTAAAATGAAGATATATCACATCTACAGCTTCCCCCACATTCAGTAGGCCAGTAACCCAGTCAAAGAAGGAAATTAGATTGGCTTGGCATTTGTTTTTAACAAATCCATGTGGGCTATTATTTACCTCCCAATGGCTAGCTTAGGTGGCTTCCCACCTAGTGTGCTGGCTTTTGCGTATTGCATTCTTAGGTGCTTATTTCTCCCCATTTATTGTATCGGGAGTCTAGGCAATGGCTTTGTGGATCACCATGGTGTTCCTGTGATTTTCTAGTTGCCTAAAAGTTAGGTGCCATGACGCGAAGTGGTGCAACGCCCAAGTCCCTTTGTGGATCTGGGGCTAAAATTCTAAAGAGCCTGGCCCTTGCCACCTCCAAAGCTGTGCAAGCAGATGCACACACTGCACTAGGAAGTGGAACACTTGATAGTTGCTAGAGTAGCTGTAGCAATGGGGATAGGGGAGAGAACCCAGTAGGGCTCTCCCACAACTTACTGTGAAGTGCGGGAGAGAGAGAGACCTGGGCCAGTCTTCCCATGTAAACTCCCAGGACATTGCCCCAGGAGACCATTCCCTGCAGTGGGATAACAGCCTTTTCTGACCTCCAACTAATGTAGTTAGTCCTGCAGTTCAAGTGGTAACAATGAGCACTGAAGTTTCAGAGTTCAACCCTGCTGAGCATGCATGATATGGAGATTGTTACAGCTGTACTTCACAGAATTTGTTTGCATCTTTTTCCTTTTTTAAAAATGTAGAAAATTAGATTAAGAAAACAACATTAAAAGAAAGTTACTTAGGTTGCAAAATCAAGCGCTTCAAAGAAATGCTAGAATATAGGTTGCCCATGCAACCTTCATTCTACCTCCTTGGGCATACGTGTTATGATACAGTTTTTAATTATATGATCACATGCTATTTTTCTCAGAGGACCCTTATGTCAAGCTGTCCTGCAACAACTCAAGAGCATGAGTACCAACCTGAGGGCAGACTGTTAAGAGCCAGGACACAAACCCCAGATTGGCTGTGAGTTCTATATTTAGATTTCACCAACCAAGTATTAAGTGTAAACTCCTCAGGCACTAAAACAGCCTAGCCGTGGAAGTATTCTGATCTATCTTGTCAACTAGGCAAACTTACCTTTTGGTATCAGATAGATGGTCTCTTGCACCACAGATCACAACAACATTCAGGTTACTTCCAGTCCCAAAGGACCAGTCACTTACCCCAGGTCAATTGCACGTTTGATCTCACACCAAAGACAACTCTTGTAGACAATCCTATAATAAACTAAATATTTATTTAAAAGGAAACGAGAGTTATTTACAAAATTAAAGCAGGTAAACATATAAAATTAATAGAAGCTTCTATAAGCAAGCTCTATATGTCCTTTAGGGCTAACCCAGGCTACATACTGTATATCTTGCTTATGCCTAGACAACCTTGTCCTCAAGAGTCCAAGAGCCATAGAGATGCAGTTCCTCCTTGTTCGGACTTTTTTTTCTTTTCCCCCTTCTGCTTCAAATTGCAACCTCAGCTGATGGGAGGAATTCACATACATTTCTCCTCTTCATGGGCAGGTGAGGGAGGAATGGGAGAGCCATCAGCAAAGTCTTTTGTTCTCTGTTGTTCCACAATAGCTCTGGTGTTGATGGGCCTTCTTTGTTGGGCAGGTCACAACATCTTCTGCCAGAGACTAGTATTTCACACAAATTAAAGCTTCTCTCCTGTCTGGTGATTTACACAGTTACAGAGGCTTATAATGTAAATGCTCAAATATTACCTTGCAGTACGGAGATGTTATAACTGAGATTAATGCATGCAGCAACTCACAAGCATTCAATGAAGTCTAAACAATAAGCACATTTCTGTAACTCTAACACCTATTTTAACACACAAGTGAACCAGACTGGTTCCAGCTATGTATTTGTCAGTATTCAGTTGAGGCGGGGGACCCTGGCATAAACTGATACATGGTTTGCCAGCATCACAACCTGCCTCATTCAAGGCACAGGATGGATGTACAAGGGGACAGAAGTAAGACTGTATGGACAACTGTAAATCTGGCATTTCCTAATTTTCAAGTCTTTGACTTTGCAACCAAAATAACTTATTTTAACAGTTTTTGTAAATTATTATTATTGTTAGACTAACTCAACTAAGGCAGTTAAAACATCCCCTTTTTTTTGTCTTATGACTGTCCCTTATATTTATTTGCAGAGATTACAATGAATGTTGTCGTAATCAGGGATAAAGTTAGAACATTTCAAATAATAGCAGCATATATGAATTTCTGGTGATTCACTATGCTCATGTTTTTCCAGGGGAAGAGGAGGAAATTATGCAATGTTTAGGAAAGATACCAGCTTGTCCCACGTTCTAACAGACTACTCCCAGCAACTGTAAGTAGGGGTTTAACAATCCAATTCCCATTCAGAATAAAGTGGTAAAATCCTAGGCAGCAATTTGAAAATCTCCCCTTAGGTCTTCGCCTTATAGTACAGTTCCCTGTACTGTAAACACCTGCCACTGTAAACTTTTATTCCACAGACACAAAAATTACTCTCCCCTGACTATACTGTACCTGAGAAAGTGTATGAAAGTAGTATAGGAATGTACAAATTTGAATAATCTATATATTACATTTTCCTAATAGTCTTGTTCAGTTCACTACTAATTAAGCACATTGTGCTGAGAAAAATAAACATGTACCTATTTTACTAGGTAATCAGTAGATGTTTTTATGGCTCTGCCATAAACTAAACTGTAAAGAGGAACTATGCTCTCAACCTGTCCATGAAGATGAAATAAGTTAAAAAAAAAGGCATTCAGCATTTCCCCATTTTATAAACCAACCATGACATCTTCTTTCACAGATCTACTTACTCCTTCATATAACAATTGAGCTAACTTTTGAATGCCTTTGCCTGCCACCCTCAATACTCCTAACTATACCATACTACCAGGTACTATGCAGCCCAGATTCATTGTTGTACATGTAAATTAATCTCTACTATTAATAATAACCCAAGGCCCCTGTGATGGGATAGTGAATACCAGGTCAGAGAGCTCTCCCTCCTGTATTGGGTTTGGGTTCTTTTTTTAATTTTTAACGAGGAAGGGTTTTTAGGGACAAGAAGACATTCAGATTTACTCCTGAGGACTGAGCTGTGTAGAGCACTGAGCTATACCTTGGTGTAAAGGTCTCTGTGAGTGGAACTTCTGAAGTGGAGAAATTATTTTAAGATATTATCTAGTCTCTTTTTTTTTACTTTTGTACTGTAACAGGAAAACCCTATATGACCTCCTATGTAAATATACTATCTTCCCAGCTCCCAGCAAACCTCAAGTCTGTTTCTCACTTGCCTCCCTTTCCCTTTGTGAGGTGCGATTTGCAATTCCTGTTTACAGCAGCCTGTAACACCACATTATGTCAGGCATTAAAGACCATGGCTCAGATCCTCAAAGGTATTTAGGTACCTTTGAGGATATGGGCCCATGTTCCCAGGGAGCTAATTTGGTTTGTTTTCAGCAAAAAGACAGGGAAGCATAGCTGGGCTGAAATGAAAGGCACCAGTGAAAAAAACAGGATGTAGTTTCTCATTGATAAATGATGGCTGTGGCTTTAACTGTGTGGCCTGATGAGATAGGTAGACACCATAAAAACTCACAGGCTCTCAATCTCATGAGACTCATACTGTGTGAGAGGACTTCTAGAGAGCTGACAGAATAGCTACGGTAGTAGCATGACTCTTGTCTATGAGTAAGGTCAAGAAATCATCTGGGCCTCTTTCCCCCCCTTAATTAAGCCATCCTTGTTTGAAAAATGTTAAATCTGGCTCTATTATTAACCAGTGCACCCAACAAGTTGCCATGGTGCCTCAAGCCTTTTTGATCTCACCAGAGTTTGTCACATAAGGGATTAAAGAAGTAATGCTACAAAACAGAACTCCCTCTACTTTCTGTTCTTGTATTCAAATCCATTCATTCCTTTTCCCTTTTAATCAAAGCTTGCAGAAAATGATAGGGGATACCCAGATCTATATGCCTTTCTGATACTACTCAGACTACCTGCTATTTTCCTGAAGAAGAGTTTGGTGTAAGTTTGTCTCTCTCACCAACAGAAAAGGTAAAAAGATATTACTTTGTCTTTCCAATATCCTGGGACCAACACTGCTACAACAACACTGCATTTTCCAAAAAGGCTGTTTTAAAGTTAAAAAGTTAACAAAATAGTTTGCTGCACCATAAGTGAGGCATACCCAGCTCCAGTGATCCCTTGCAGTCCCCTCAGCAAAGAGATCTCCCAGTTTACAATGGCTCATCTATCAAACTTAAAATGTGTACTGAGTCTAAAGATACACTTCTATTACTTCAGCACTATCTACCTATATGAAGATGTATAATCACCCTATGGCAGTGGTTCTCAAACCTTTATACTGGTGACCCCTTTCACATAGCAAGCCTCCGAGTGCGACCCCCCCCCCCTTATAAATTAAAAACACTTTTTTATATATTTAATACCATTATAAATGCTGGATGCAAAGTGGGGTTTGGGATGGAGGCTGGCAGCTCTCAACCCCCCATGTAATAACCTTGCGACCTCCTGAGGGGTCCCAATCCCCAGTTTGAGAACCCCTGCCCTGTGGGATAAGCGTGAACTGTTGGACTAGTTCGTTATCTATGAAATTTAAGATCTGGTTGTGTGATTCTGTGCCGAGGCTTTTTGTGGGAGCATAGTTTTAAAAAATACAATAATGGAAAAATAATTCAGAAGAGAGGTCTTCTAGAGTTAATGCAAATAAGCATCAAGAAAAGTGAGAACTGTAATGCAATATTAATTCCAGGACAGGAAGCTCCAGTATTTCTCTACATAATCACATAGGCACTGACTTCCCCTCCTTTCCGTGGGTGCTTGCCCCCACTTCACCCCTTCCATGAGACCCCACCCCTGATCTGCCTCTTCCCACCATTTCCATAAAGTCCCCGCCCCAACTCCATCCCCTCCCTGCCCCTATTCCAACTCCTTCCCCAAATCCCCGGCCCCGCCTCTTCCCCACCTCCTCCTCTGAGTGTGCCATGTTCCCACTCCTCTCTCCCCCCCTCCCGGAGCATGCAAACAGCTGTTTGGCGGTGGCTGGGCGGGAAACACTGGGAAGTAGGCGGAGGAGCAGGTAGCGAGGAGGTGGAGGTGGGGTGGGGTGTGAGGGGAGCACCCACTAATTTTTCCCATTCAAATATATATATTTGTTCTAAGAAGAACCAGAAAATAATTTATCCACTCCAACTTGCCTCACAATTTCAATAGCTTCTAAGACCATGTTAGCATAATACTTCCCAGGGTTTTTTTTTAACAAAATTGTGCAATAATTTCTTGATTTAATCCTTTGTTTTAATCTGAAACCTCACCTGTCTGGAATTGTGGTTCCAGGTGGTAGACAGCAATCCCTTATCCCTGCAAAATGAGAAAGTTAATTTGGACACACATTGTTGGAAGCCCCATCCATCCACACTAATAAATATTCTGACATGGTAGTTTTCATAGAATCATAGGACTGGAAGGGACCTCGAGAGGTCATGTAGTCCAGTCCCCTGCACACATGGCAGGACTAAATATTATCTAGACCATCCCTGATAGGTGTTTATCTAACCTGCTCTTAAAAATCTCCAATGATGGTGTCATAAATATAAAGGGAAGGGTAACCTCCTTTCTGTATACAGTGCTATAAAATCCCTCCTGGCCAGAGGCAAAGTCCTTTTACCTGTAAAGGGTTAAGAAGCTCAGGTAACCTGGCTGGCACCTGACCCAAAATAACCAATGAGGGGACAAGATACTTTCAAATCTGGAACGGGGGGGAAGGATTTTGTCTGTCTGTGTGATACCTTTGCCGGGAACAGATCAAGGATGCAAGCCCTCCAACTTCTGTAAAGTTAGTAAGTAATCTAGCTAGGAAATGCGTTAGGTTTTCTTTGTTTTGGCTTGTGAAATTCGCTGTGCTGGAGGATATGTATATTCCTGTTTTTGCGTCTTTTTGTAACTTAAGGTTTCGCCTAGAGGGATTCTCTATGTTTTGAATCTGACTGCCTGTAAGATTATCTTCCATTCTGATCTTACAGAGTTGTTCTCTTATCTTTTTTTGTTCTTATAATAAAGTTCTGATTTTTAAGAATCTGATTGGGATTTTTGGGTCTTAAAAATCCAAGGCTGGTTTGTGCTCACCTTCTCTATTCTCACGCCTCCCCAGAAAAGGGCGTGTAAGGGCTTGGGGGGATATTTTGGGGAAATAGGAACTCCAAGAGGTCCTTTCCCTGTTCTTTGTCTAAATCAATTGGTGGCAGCATAGTGTTCAAAGACAAGGCAAAATTTGTGCCTTGGGAAAGTTTTTAACCTAAGATGGTAAAAATAAGCTTAGGGGGGTTTTCATGCGGGTCCCCACATCTGTACCCTAGAGTTCAGAGTGGGGAGGGAACCCTGACAGATGAAGATTCCACAACCTCGCTAGGCAATTTATTCCAGTGCTTAACCACCCTGACACTTAGGAAGTTTTTCCTAATGTCTAGCCTAAACATCCCTTGCTGCAATTTAAGCCCATTGCTTCCTGTCCTATCCTCAAAGGTTAAGAAGAACAATTTTTCTTCCTCCCTCCTTTTATGTACTTGAAAACTGTTATGTCCACTCTCAGTCTTCTCTTTTCTAGACTAAACAAACCCATTTTTTTCCACCTTCCCTCATAGGTCATGTTTTCTTGACCTTTAATCATTTTGTTGCTGTTCTCTGGACTTTCTCCAATTTGTCCACATCTTTCCTGAAATGTGGCACCCAGAACCGGACACAATTCTAACAAGTTTTCACACAGGTTATTACAGACCTGTACTGCAAAGGTAATAGCAGCTAGCTACTTTTCCCATGAAGCCACAATTCTTGACCAGTCACACTTGTTGCACACTCCTTTCAACACTTGTACCTGCAACTGAATGCTAATTAGACATCTTCTAAACATCTGTCGTGTGCATTAGTATGAAGAGTGCTGGCTGTTGCTCTGACACTTAGTTTTATTAGAGACACAAGTTGGGTGAGGCAATATCTTTTATTGAACCAAACTCACTAATTTAATTAATTAATATTCTGCAGGTATTGAGGCTGGAAATTGCTAGTACATAACATAAGTGCTCTGGTTCTAAACTGTTCCACTGATTGACTTGAAACAACTCCAAGACGGAATTATTCTGCTGCTCAGCAATAGCTCACACACAAACTTGGATCTCAGAATCTGCTTTTTTTCTTCCTGAGAGTCATGTTGGCCAAGAGGAGAGCAGGATTTTGCCCCCTGCAGTTGTATTTTAAATAACACCAGGAAGCCTATAGCTTCAAGGACAGTCCACCAGAACTGCCAGAGCTGAGGAAAGTCTAACATAAAGGATAACACTTACAGTATTGTTGCATTACACCTATCTAGGCCATGTACTGCATTATAAACATTTTCTGTGCTATGACTAATAGATGGTCATATCTTTTCGGTCAGTTAACACCACCGAAATTAGCCACCAGGTATTTATCTTACCCCATTGTAATATAACACTAGGATTGGGAGGGTTAGATTTTTATTAGTAAATTAATAAAGGTTGATTTCACAATACACATACAAACCAACAAAAATATTTCCATCAATACTAATTGAAGTTTACAGATAAGTAAAGTAAGCAAAATGCGGCTTGACAAATGACATATAATGTTAACGATCCATTATTTGCACATGACAAGAGGAAAGCTTACCCAGGTGTCTAACTTATCAAACAATCCATAACATGAGCTTTGATTTCTTTTAAAAATCTATGATTATAGAACACTTTCTTCCTAGGTTATGAAGAAAATTTTCCAAATGTGAATCATTACAGAGCTGTCTTCCCAAGTCTGCAAGCAGACTGCTCTGTATCTCCACTGCTGATAGTTTGGTCAAGCAGCAGAAACTGACAAGACTCTAGCCAGTATCGCCTTGCTATTCAGAACCCTGTGGGTAGCTAGCAGTGAAACAATCCAGAAGCACGCTGGTTCCACCTTGCTGCTACTTTGGAAAACCATGAAGAGTAGCAAAGGCAGGTAATGGAACTATTCACCATGGAGAACACCCCCAAACACAAACAGAAGGAGGCTCGGGGTGCAGACCCATTCCCCCTCTTCCCAAAAATGGAGGTGAAAGAAGTGGAAAGTGAGCTACTTCCTTCTAGGACCTTCAAACATGACTTTTGTTAACCAGGCAAAGATGGTGATTGAAGACAGCACTCTGGTAGGAATCTAAGGGCTTGTCTACACTACCACGCAGGGTCGATCTAAGGTATGCAACTTCAGCTACATGAATAACGTAGCTGAAGTCAACGTACTTAGATCTACTTACTGCAGTGTCTTCACTGTGGTAAGTCGACAGCTGACGCTCTCCCATCAACTCCGCTTGCGCTCCTCGTTCATGGAGTACCGGAGTTGACAGAAGAGCGCTCGGCGGTCGATTTATCATGTCTATACTATACTATATCACTGCCCGCCGATCTGGCAGGTAGTGTAGACAAGCCCTAATATGCCCCTTTCCTGCACCTGGAGCAAAAGTGGGACTTCACCATGGCATCACTTTTGGATCTCCCTGGCAAGGGTTCCCTTTTTCATCTTTTTTATTGCCTCTGATTAATAGTAAATGTCCAGTAAACTCTTTGGCATTAGTGGCTTAGTGAACTGCATGCTGCAATTCATTTGGCTGTCTAATATAGACCCGCTGGGGTGTTGTGAATGTTAATTGTAAGGCACCTTCAGAATGCTGTATGCCAAGTATTGTATGTCATACTCCACAGTGTTGTTATGGTTTGGGACTTTGGCTAAATAGTACTCAGAGTAGTGGAAATGTTAACAAATCAGTGGTCCTCCTCGCAGGAGCTATTTCACCTATGGCTACTCTCTACTTTTGCTACTCCTGGACTCTTTCCTATGGGGCTTTATTTCCTTGTCAGCCCTCCCATCCCCTGAAAATATTGCTACTCCCTTCCCCTTTGCTCACGCTCCAAGCTACTCCAATAGATTCTCTGTTTCCCCAGTGCTGCTCCAAACTTCAGTTTCTATCCCTTGGATAACCACATAGCCTCCAGCCCATGAACAATCACCACTATTTCCCCTTCCCATCCTACTCACATTGGCTATCTAGCCAGTTTTTTGTCTAAAACTCTTCAGTCTGGATGAACAAAAGCAGTGGTGGACAGTACAGATGCTGTGGGCCAAGAATGCAAGCTCTCTCTAATTAGATGGCAAGTCACTGGCAGAAAAAGGTAGGAGTAAAAGATAAATCACCAAAAACTGCAATGCTGACAAACCAGAGGATAATAGCAGAGAATGCCACTGGATCCTTGGCACGGAGGTGCCAGTTATCTGTTCAAAGTTAATATTATTCATCCAGGACCTTAAGAAATAGTGCATTGACTCATGATTGCTATGCTTTCGTGCTGTAGAAAGTCCTTGAGGTGACATGCACTGAAATGCTTACAAAAGCATGCAGGAACACAGGCAGTGTGACCTAATGAACCAGAACTCAGTTGACCTGGGTTTCATTTCTAGCTCTACTACCAGCCAGCTGGAGCTGGGTGACCGCGGGCAAGTCATTTCGCCTCTCCGTGCCTCAGTTTCCCCCCCTCTTAAAACAGGGCTGCTGATAACGGTCTCCTTTGTAAAGCCTACACGAGCGCTAGCTGTCACTGGTACGGCAAGGGGCACACACACCTGGCAGGGCAGGAGGAGTTTCTAAGCGCCGGTGGCACTTCCTTGCCCAAGGAGCTGCCGCTGCTGGATGCTGCCAGCCCCGGGCAGCCGCTCAGAACCGCGGGGTGCCGCGCTGCGCCGCTGCCCCAGGGCACGGGGCTCCCCGCCAGAGGCCCGGAGGGCTCGCTGCTTTCTGAAGCAGCGGGCGCGGGCGACGGCTGAGCCCGCCTGGCAGCGGCCGGGGCTCTCGCGGGGCTGCTGTGCGCCCGCCCGTCCGAGGGAGCCGGGATCTCACACCCCACAGCCGCCCTCACCTTGGCCACGGCGGGCAGCCCCCTCCCCTTCACACACAGGCGGCGGGACCTTGGCTGCCATGACCTGACAGGGCCCTGGGCGGCGACGGCGGCGGCGGCTGCCCCCACCCTGCTTTGCTGAGAAACGGGGGAGATGGAGGGACTGAGGACTGGGAACTAGCCGATCCGGACGCGCATGCGCCCGCCACGGCTTCCCTATCACCCTCCACGAGAGGCTCGAGCCCCGCCCCCCTCGGGTCAGTGCGCACGCGCACTGGGCGTTTCGGTGGGGGGCGGGGGGAGATGAGCGTACTGCTCCCCAATATGGCAGACTTCGACACTATCTATGAGCTGGAGGAGGAGGAGGAGGAGGAGTCCGAGCCGGTGGTGAGGAGCCAGGAGCTGCCCCGGCCCCGAGACGCGCCAGACCCTGTGGCGGTACGGGGCGCCGGGCACATCACCGTGTAAGGCGTAGGGGCTTATGGGGGCGGGGGCGAGTGAGGGGCGGGGGGCAGGTGGAGGGGGGCCTGAGGGAGCGTGGGCAGGAACCCCCCGCGACGGGGGGAGGGGAGCTGCACCGCTCAGAGTCCTTGCTGGCTGCCTTGCTGGGCCGTCGGATCGGTGCTGGTGAGGATGCTGCTGCCGCCGCTGTGGGTGGAGGTGATCAGGAAGAGTTCTTGGCTTCAGGCTGCTCTGTCAACAGTACCACGAATAATGCCACAAAAGTAGCTCCCTGCCTAAGGGCTTTGTGACTATGGCCTGGCTGCCTTACATCTTTATTTCTTTTTTGTATGCTTTGCCTTAGGCTGGGAAATATCCTATTTTCCAGCAACTTGGGCCAACCAAAAAACCCTGTCTGGACACGTGAAATTCACTTATCTATTGTCTGCAGAAAAAATAGCTAACCAGCACTTAATACCTTAGTTTCATTGCTCGAGATGGAAAATATTTCCTGCCTGGGTTAACTTTTAAAGACTACAAGACAACAGAATCAATGGATGATTTAAGTGTCTAGCCCCACAATTTTACTATATTCCTTCTTGGGCTCAACTCAGCCATTGGATCCCCACACTGTACTGCAGAGAGGGGACATATGGCTATGTTGTATTGTACATTTTAAAAATTTGAGTTACTGAGTTTGATTTTTACTATTTTTAGCATGGGCAGTTCAGAAGTTTTATAATTAGAAGATCTGAAGCAAAATTAAATAAATCCAGGAATTTTGCCAGTATTTTATAGTATCATAATACATAGAATGATCAAGCAGCATAACCCACTGTTATGTCAACTGTTTAAAAATAGGCCACTTCTTGCCAGTGAAGAAATTGAACATAAGGCTGTGTACAAATTATAATTTATTTTACACACTAATTGGGATGGGGAATTATTAGTATTTCACATTTGTGTATTGTAGAACTCCATAAACCATGTTTCATCTTGTGCTTGCGTTCGAACTGTTAAAAGACAATGTATTTCTCTCTGTGGTGTGATCTAATGGTTTGAATCAAAGGCATGGGAAATAAGAGGATCTTGCATCCTGATAGAACCAAAACTAGATTTGATACCAGGGCTTCGGAGCAGAGTCTGCGGAGCAGCAGAGCTGCAGGTTTTTGCCTGGAGCTGGAGCAAAGACAGAGCACAGCTCCAAAGTCCTGTTTGATACTGTGTCTATCTGTAAATCCCCAAATCTGGTTTGGTTTGAGCTAATATTTATGTACAGGTTGTCCCATGGCGCCACAGAATTTCTGCTTGTGCTGATGGAGATCCCCTCTATGATGACATCATTCTCCAAGGCATTCTTTTATTTATATTTTTGTGGTGTACTGGGAGCTTTCAAAACACAAAAATACAAAGTTCCTGCCCCAAATAGCATACAGCCTAAAAAGGACAAAGGGTGGCGATAAAAGGGATGTAACACAGCAGCAAAGTGATTGGAATGGTAGGCACATGTCTTACTAATTATGCAGTTAATATTTAAAGCATGTTTTAGATAAAAATTAGCCTCAATCACACATTTGTTTACTTCTCCCACAACTTTCAGAGGAACCTTTTCTTTCTCCCACAACTGTCTTTGTGCTCTCTTCCCTAATGCCTGTTTGCATCAGTGCCTTCACTGATCCTTAGATCTGCTTCTCATTCAGTTCCCTTCTCACAACCCAGCTCTAGTGTGATACCTACAAGAAATCTGCCAATTAGTGATGTCTAAATCAGGGGTAAAAGAAAGCAATATGTTAAATGATTCATTATTATCAAGTTGTGTATTTGGCCTATATAACTGCATGATCTTATTATTGGTATTCTCATCCTCCCTCCGAACCTCTTTGAATAAGAAAGGTATGACAAATAGAAGTGCTGGTATAGTGGTCTTTATTTCCTAGTCCCAGTCATGTGATACAGGTCACTCTTACATCTTAAGTCACCTCAAACTAATACAACCGGTTAATAAGCACAGTCAATTAATAAAACTCAAATAGCCTCTAGAAGGTCAGAGTAGGTGATGCTGACCCCCTGGCAAATGAGAACTATTGTGCCTCTTAATGGACTCTGTCAGTACATGCCATCTCTGAACTTTAGTCACTTTGTGATCTTAAAGCCACTTCTTCTGTTGGAAACAATACCTTTCAGAAGTGGCCTGTTGGATAGGTCACCAGGAGGCTTGTTTGTCTCTTGAAGATGCCTAGAATGCTCCTAATAGCATTCCTGTTCTGACAGAAGTAATACAAGCTCACCTAGTCAGTAAAAAAATCATAGGAAGACACAGAGACTCATTCTACTCCTTGGGTTTTATTTTGATGTCTTCTGTTCTTCCTTTAGAACTGCCCCTCATGGATGGTTATTATGTATGATCCTGGTACAAATGATATAACGTATCTTGACGGGTTGCCAGCCACTTTGGAATCTTGGCATTATCTACCACTTGCAATGGGCAGAAGATAATTGTTCTTATTCCCATCTAACCTTCAGGTCCAGTGTCCCTGAATGTAATTACTTGAGGGTTAATAGGCTCAAGAAACTTGTTAAATATTGGGCATAAAACTTTAGCACCATGGTGATCCTAGTGAAGCACTTTAAGGTGGCCTGCAATATGCTACAATACTAAATATGGATCTCCGGATTCCACCAAGGCCTTTTTTTATCAAGTTTTTTTGCTATTTGTACTGATTCTTCTGCTAACCTTTTGCCTGTGCATTTTAAGGGCTAGATAGACATCATGTTCTTCAGCTGATATTATAGTGGGTGCTAGTTGCAACCTGTATGTTTAGGTTGCCTAACACTTTCAGTTTTAAAAGATAGGAAATGCCTATGCTACCTTAATTCTGCCCCTTTTGCATATGCATTATGGTATGATCTTCAATGGCATTGTATACTAGTTTTTCCACAAGACCCCTGAATATAGTGTACAGGATGGATGGTGATCAGGGAATGGGGCAGCTGTTCGGTATCTTTTTATCCTCAGCATTCAATGTGTGATCTTTGCCTTGTTTACTGCATACCATTGAAACCCTATACCAAATACAAAATTAACTATTCCCTCATGGCCTTTACTGGACCATTCATCGCTGCAGAATCTATCTCCACATCTGTCAGCAAGATTCATAGAATTCTCCCCATTTTACAAATGGTGAAAACTTATCTGAGGCCACACATTGAATCAGTGGCAGAGGCAGAATTAGAATTCAGGATCTCCTGTCTACCAAATCTATGCTAATACCTTTCTATCAGAGATGCTAAGCATCCACAGCTCCCACTGATTTCAGTAGCAGTTGTGAATGTTCATTAATTTTGCGTATCAGACCCCATGTGTGTCAAGTTGCACACCTACAGAACAACACAGAGTTAGTGGCCACCTACTAAAATTTTCATTTAAATGACTTGTAGGACAAATACTTAGTTTCATCTGGCAAAAACTACTTTGCTTCACTTGCTATTTTTAGAGTTGGTAGGGGATAACTATGATCTGTGTCTGCTGTGACTGGAGAAAGCCAATGAGGAAGTGCTAGAGCCACTAATACAGTTGATTACCAGTCTCCTTGCACAGGCCTCTCTTAACCAGTTTATGGTTTGCTCCTTACTCAAGACTCCATCTCTTGAAGCTGACAGCCTCTTCACTTATTGTTGTGTTTCAGTTCTTCCTCCTCTGGGATGATCAACTCATTTTGTGAACTTGGACAAGTACTCAGCCTTCTTATGACATATGCCCATCTATACTGAGGCTTGGAAGAATTAGATTTTTTACCGGTAAATATCAGTGAACATCAATTTCACTGTACATACACAAACCAACAAAAAATATTTCCATAATTGAAATTTTGATTATCAGACAGGCAAAATAAGCAAAATGTTGCTTGAGAACTTAAGGATTTGATTTAAGGATATTTACTTTGTATATTTTGACATGTACAACTGTGAAGATTTAAATCCATAAAAATTGAAAAAATGATTACAAATAAACACTATTATCTGTAAAATTATTTTAAAAAATCAAATTCTACCAAGCTTATCTATGTACAGGTTTTTGACGTAGTCCCACACAAGTGACATAGTCACACACACTCATAAGCAAACTAGGGAAATGTGGTTTAGATGCAATTACTATAAGGTGAGTACACAACTAGTTGAAAGACCATATTCAGAGAGCAGTTATAAAATATCAGTGATTTGCTGTCAAATTGGGAGGGTGTATCTAGGGGGCCCTGTAGGGTTCAGTCTGGGGTCTGGTATTAGTCAATATTTTCGTTAATGACTTGGACAATGGAGTGGTGAGTCTGCCTGTAAAATTTGTGGATGGCACCAAGCTGGGAGGGGTTGCAGGCATTTTGGAGGATAGGATTAGAATTCAAACTGACCTTGACAAATTAGAGAGTTGGTCTGAAATCAAGAAGAAATTCAATAAAGACAAATGCCAAGTACTTCACTTAGGAAGGAAAAATCAAATTCACAACTATAAAATGGGGAATAACTGGCTAGGTGGTGGTACTGTTGAAAAGCATTTGGGGTTATAGTAGTATCACAAATTGAATATGAGTCAATGTGATGCAATTGCAGAGAAGACTAATATCATTCTGGGGTGTATTAACAGGATTTTCATAATTAAGACACCGGAGGTAATTGTCCCATCTTCTTGTCACTGGTAAGGCCTCAGCTGGAGTCCTGTGTCCAGTTCTGGGTGCCACACTTAAAAGGAAGATGGGGATAAATTGGAGAGGGTCCAGAGCACCGCAACAAACTGGATAAAAGGTTTAGAAAACCTGACCTATTGAGGAAAGATTAAAAAAACTGGGCATGTTTAGTCATGTAAAAAGAAGACTAAGGGGAAACCTGATAACAGTATTCAAATATGTTCAGGACTGTTATGAAGAGACAGTGATCAGGTTTTCTCTACCTCCACTGAAGGTAGGACAAGAAGTAACGTGCTTAATCTGCAGCAAGGGAGTTTAGGGTAGATATGAGGAAGAACTTTCTAACTATAAGTGTATTTAAGCTCTGGAATAGGCTGCCAAGGGACATTGTGGAAACCCTGTCATTGGAAGTTTTTAAGAACAGGTTGGACAAACATGTGAGGGGATGGTCTAGGTTTATTTGGTCCTGCCTTAGGGCAAGGGGATGGACTGGATGACTTTTTGAGGTCCCTTCCAGCCTGACATTTCTATTATTCTATGTTATAATTCACACGTAGGTCCTAGAAAGCCTGCCTTCTAGTGGTGGACTCAGAGACCGCAAACCACTTAACAAAGAGAGTATTACGGGGTGACTAGATTACAGTTTGTAAGTATCTAAACGGGAAACAAATATTTAATAATAAAACTCTTCAGACTATCAGAGAAAGGTACATAATCCAATGACTGGAAGTTGAAGCTAGTCAAATTCAGACTTGAAATAAGCCATACATTTTTGACACTGAGAGTAATTAATCATTGGAATAATTTGCTAAGGGTCATGGTGGATTTTCCATCACTGACAATTTTTAAATCAAGATTGGATGTTTTTCTAAAACTGCTCTAGGAATTTCATTTGGGGAAATTCCATGGCCTCTATTATAGAATAGGTCAGACTAGATGAACACAGTGGTCTCTTCTGGCCTTGCAATCTGTGGATCTGAATTCAGGGCTCAGAAATTATTGTTGCTAGTAGGCTTGTTGAATGGCTTCCCTGGCTGCTGTGAGTGGGGATTTTGGTTATCTGAGAGCTACATTTTAGAACATGAAGCATGGTTCTTAGAGGGAACTTCTAGGCACACATCAGTAAAAGTATGCTAGAACCCTGCAAGCAACTGCTGTCTAAACTTACTTGTATTTAGCATAGTTTTCTTCCCAAAGTAGACAAGGTCTCAGACATCTCATCTGTAAAAATGACTAAGAGAATCTGGTTGTAAACAGTTGAGCTTTCTTTGGTGTGTTATACATTAAAATTTTTATTTCAAATTGGGGGGAATGTTTTTGGGACTGATACAGTAGTGATGATTGAAGGTGTGCTACAATTATGCCTTCAAAGTCCACTCAGTAAAATATATGGTACTCTTTTAGAAAAGCACTTGTCATTCTTACCAAATGTAATTGAAAAGTACTAATCTATTTTTCCCCATTGGTGGGGTTGTTTGTGCTGAAGGAATTTTAAAGGGGCATAAATCAGTGATTATCTCCAGAATTATATCAAGTGCCTCAATTTTCAAAATGGGGTATCTAAATACAATTATATTGTCTTATTTTATTGCTCAGATTTTGTAAACTGATTAGATCCCATCATTGCTAATAGTTGGGAAATCTCATAGTAGATGCTCAAGAACAGACTTTTTTTAGTTGCCAATGGTTATGCAATATATTTGTACACCTAATTTTTTTCCTTAAGATTAAATAAAGACTATCTTACTACTCTTGTAGTTTTTGTAGTATTAAATAAGAAGACACACTGAAAATGGATTCTGGCATGTCAAATTACATTTGCCGAAAGTGGAAACATGATAAAGTTTAGTAACCTTTGTGTTTGCCTAAATGCTTAAAGGTAATCCAAAACAAACATGAGTTTAATTTAAGAATTAGCGTTTACAGTGAAGATTAATTGAAATTAACTCTTTATAAATATTAATGAGAAATTTCTGCTTTTGACTTGTAGTACTTCTGCTTTCTGTTACTAGATTTATAATGTTTCTTTAGCACCATGATTCTGAAATTTGTCTTTTACAAACTGTAGTCTTGGGTTTCTATTGCTGTGCGTAAGAACTATTAATACACTTAATGAGAAGTGGTACGCTAATGTTTATACTAAATAAGAAATAAAAAAGCGCAGATACTTGAGGAAGAAAGACAAAAAGGACAAAAACACTTCTGTAAAAGTTGGACCATTGAGCAGACTTATGGAGTAACCACACGACACTTCAGCTGCTTAACCAGCTGACTTCTAGAATTTAAGTTTGCATTTGAATGTCTTATTGACACCCCTTAAATGAAACTAAATGACCACCTAGTTTTATTTAAGCATAGCATCAGGTGTGCATTTGAGGTGCAACCTCAGGTATACTTTTATGTATATCTGATTTTTTTAATTGCATATTTTATGCAGGTACTGCTTTTAATAGACTACTAGCACCATGTCTCTGACTATTAAATTAGCTATTGGAATGCTTTATAAGACTTCACTAGTACTGTTCACAAACATTGTAATGAGCTTAGTTATAGAGTTTTTCTGAGACTGCACCAGTTTTCTTTGTTATGCTTCACTTTTTTTTAGAGTTAATTATGCACTAATCTACATTGCTGATTTCATGAGTTGAATCAGTGATACTAAGACCTGAGTGGTTCAGGAGCCAAATTAGTGATCAACATTACCCAAGAGTAATATGAATTATAAATAATTCTCACAGCCTAACTTAATTGGTTAATAACATAGTAAAAGCATCCTGACTGGTTGTTAACTTAAATTGGTTAATAATTAAATCACACAGTGTTTTAAGAATGACAGGTTTCAGAGTAACAGCCGTGTTAGTCTGTATTCGCAAAAAGAAAAGGAGTACTTGTGGCACCTTAGAGACTAACCAATTTATTTGAGCATGAGCTTTCGTGAGCTACAGCTCACTTCATCGGATGCATGCCGTGGAAACTGCAGCAGACTTTATTTATACACAGAGAATATGAAAAAATACCTCCTCCCACCCCACTGTCCTGCTGGTAATAGCTTATCTGATGATCACTTTAGATAAAGTGATGATCACTTTAGATAAGCTATTACCAGCAGGACAGTGGGGTGGGAGGAGGTATTTTTTCATATTCTCTGTGTATAAATAAAGTCTGCTGCAGTTTCCACGGCATGCATCCGATGAAGTGAGCTGTAGCTCACGAAAGCTCATGCTCAAATAAATTGGTTAGTCTCTAAGGTGCCACAAGTACTCCTTTTCTTTTTACAGTGTTTTAATTATGTACTGCAAAGGGTCACAAGAGACACACTAAAGAGCCACTTGCAGCTCACAGGCCTCACTCTGAGTATCACTGTGTTAAATTGTCAGGTTTGAGTGTCTGTGGTATTATGGTATGCAGAATGGTAATGGACATGTGTGGTGGTCAGCAATATTGGCATTTGCATAGATGAGTGACGTAACTTTGAGGGGAGAGAACTTGTGATTTATCTTAATCTTTGTTTTTGGAGGCTTGTTATGCATATTCTCCCACTCCCCCCAAAAAACTTAAAGATTGCTACAAGAAATATAACTACAAAATGCATCAAAGGAATATTATGATTAAAAGGAAAGGGTTGGAAGTAACCAGATAAGATAATTTAGCAGGGTTTGTAGTGAAGCACTAAACTCAGTGCACAGTAAACAGCTTTGTTTCTTCAAGTATAAAAGTTTGTAGCTCAGTGAGGCCATGGGCTACCTGTATATTTCAGTGCCCTGTAGAACTGTGAAGGATAGAGCTTCACAGGAGAAGAACCCAGCAATCATAACAAAGCCACAGGGTGCTTGCTGAGTGGCAGGATTAGCCTCTGAACCTATTTAACTTCTTAGCTTTATACTTGTAAAAAGAAAGCAGCTTACACCTCACCAAGTGACATGTTTAAGCAAGAACCTGGCACTCTACAAGCCAATTTACTTACTAAACTGATTAAAATTTTCAGTTTGTGTAGGATCAGGAGCTACTCCTATCTCCAATTCCCTTGCAGAGCTACTAAGCTCTGCAAGATACCTGGCTCCCTTTAGGTTTCACTGCCTATTGTTGAGCAGTGTTTAAACTTTACATGAATACTTTGCTGATAGATATCCAGCCACTCTTTGTTGATGAATGTAAAATTTATTTTGCTTAAAATTCATATTTCTTAAAATCTGTGATATGCATGAGTATTCATAGGTATTGCATGTGTGAATTTACTTCAACTTAATATAACTATTCTTAAATATTAGGCTACTGGTTTTGTATAGGGAAGACAAACTAGTTTTTATTATTTATTTATTGCTAGATATATCTGCTATATGTGAATTAGTGACATGAACAGGCACAAACTAATAACTTGTATAAAATGATTAATTGGACCTCTTCAAATTGGAATTGGAGTCTAACATAAATAGTATTTTTTTAAGAATCTCAGATTTAAATTTGGATTACTGCTATTTTCTGAGAATTCTTTGTCTGGCTATCTGTTTAAAAATTACTTGCTTCAAGAAGGCGACAAGCTACATTTCTAGTCACAATTTTTTTTCTGTAAAAGCATTTTAGTTGTAAAAACACTTTTTAAATTCATGAAATCTTGCATAATATGTTAATAGTACAAACAAAAATATGGGAAAACATTCTACTCTCATTCTTTTTTTCCTTAAACACCAAATCAAGTGTTGCATAACATATTTTTAAAAGGGAAACAAATAAGTTGGATGGAATATATTTTGTTGTCTCTTTTGTCTTCCAGGTTTGGCTTGAGCAACAAGTTTGACACAGAATTTCCCTCTGTCCTGACAGGAAAAGTAAGTCTGAGTTTGCATTGAAATTTTGAATTCAAAAGACAGTTCATCTAATAGTTTGTGCATTACAAATGTCTAGAAGCATTATTCTTGAATTCAAGTAGAATAAGTCTAAGCCAAATCCCTTCCAGGTCAGTACTGACAGGAGGTTGTTACTGTCTGCCACTCTGTCCTACATGAACCAATTTGGCAGTCGCTGCCCAGTTCCTAGTGCACATGTCCACATCATAAAAACTACTCACCACAGTTGCAGTCATTGCCAGTCTGAGCAAAGAAGGACCAAGGGGGTCTGACGTCACCTACAGTATCTACACTCCTCTATAGGCAGTCTCTTCAAAACATGACAATGGCACACCCTGGGTTTATGGATCCTGTGCTACCAGTTGTGTGGATTAAATAAAGGACTTCAGTGCCTTTCAGTCTGGTTTCTCTCTCAAGCACTGAATTCACTTTTAACGCTTTTTTGGGGTGGGGGTGGGAGGCGGAATTCCATTTCTCCATAGACAGTCTGGTCTCCAGTGTAAGCCTGTAAATGAAAAAAAGTTTGATCCTTTTGCTAAGTAGATCTATAGTTATTTGGTCATTTGTAGAGATGATCTTTTGCAGAAGAAAAAGTACAGTTGCCTCACCACGTTTTTGGAGGAAATTCTCCCACTTTTCATAGTATTCTGTATCTCGACTGACAGAGGTTCGCAGAAATCCCCTTTTTAAATTGATAGTCATCTATTAATGAAATGTTATGAGCAGATTCTTGGTTCTTGCTTTAAAACCTTTTCTTGTTCATACATTACCTCTGTTTCAGATTTGTTCTGACTTTATGACTTGTCTTTCATACCTTTAAATTCAGTTACATTACTCTAACTTTTCCCTTTGTTTCATCCCATACTGTACTATTCCCTTTCAGAATATGGGGACGGAAGGTTCAGCTCTTGTTACTCTCCCTAATGACAAAGCATGTAGCTAAGGTCTGCTACTGACTTTGCACTCACTATTGAGTCATATTAACATTGTACATAAATGCATTTGGATGGCATTGTCTGTCTGGTTCTGACAAATCCACCTATTTCTCCTCCTGGAACATGATGATTATGAAAATACTGAGTCTCTGTCCTACATATTATTTGACAGCAGTTGAATTAAATGGTGGAAAAGCCGGTTTCCATTTGGATTTTCAAGGTGTCAGAAGGCAACCTGGTAAATCTGGGCCTAATCCAGATTTCACTGAAGTAGGGAAAGGATCTTGTTGACTTCCTTGGGTTTTGAACCAGACCCCGTTTCACTAAAGGGGTTTTTGCCACGTTACATGTTGGTGTATTCTCCTGGGTCTTGAGTTAAACTTTCAGAATAATTCCTTGATGTAAGGCAACAAACGAAACTTGATTTGAAAAGAATGTGAAAATTCAACAGATGTTTCAAATAAGCATATTTTTCTATAAATGAAGCTACAAGTACGGAAAATTTCATGAATAATTGTTAAAGCATAATTCAATATTGAAATTAACAAATGCTAGTTTAAATAAAACTTTAATGGAAACATCAGCATCTCTCTCATTTTCCTCTTAATGGTGTTTGCAGCGTTAACTGGTTTTATGCGCATTCTCCAGGTTCAATAGCAAAAGTTTTCATTACAGGTCAACTGACTTTTCTCTTCTTTAGGTTCAGAGGGAAAAAATAGAAGTTGACTGGTTTCTTATATCCTCCTTTCATTCTTACTTGTTGAGGGCTTTCATATGATTTTGTAAATAATACATCATATCTGATCTAACTGGGTGCAGGATACAGTAGAACCTCAGAGTTACGAACACCTCAGGAATGGAGGTTGTTTGTAACTCTGTAAAAAACATTATGGTTGTTCTTTCAAAAGTTTACAACTGAACATTGACTGAATACAACTTTTAAATTTTACTATGCAGAAAAAAATGCTGCTTTTAACCATCTTAATTTAAATGAAACAAGCATAGAAAGCTTCCTTACCTTATCAAAACAAAATTAAACTTTTACCTTTATTTTTTTAGTAGTATTTAGTCATTTTTTTTACATTTAACACAGGACTGTCTTGTGTTTTGTTTTGTTTTTTTCCTGCTGCTACCTGATTGTGTACTTCTGGTTCAGGTGTGTGGTTGACTGGTCAGTTCAAAACTGGTGTTTGTAACTCTGAGGTTCTACTGTACATTTTTTGTTTTCAGAAATCAGAATCTGTATTTTTACCTTTTTCCCACACCAATTTGAGGAGCTGTTCTCAATTATAGAAATGTTGAAATAAACAAATAGTCTCCTGTGGGATAAAAAGTAGGGCTGTCAAGTGATTAAAAAAATTAATCGCAATTAATCATGCGAATAATTGCACTGTTGATAATAATACCATTTATTTAAATATTTTGGATGTTTTCTACATTTTCAAATATATTGATTTCAATTACAACACAGAATACAAAGTGTACGGTGTTCACTTTATATTTATATTTTATTACAAATATTTGCATTGTAAAAAACAAAAGAAATAGTATTTTTCATTCACCTAATACAAGTACTGTAGTGCAATCTCTTTATCATGAAAGTTGAACTTACAAATGTAGAATTATGTACAAAAAATAGCTGCATTCAAAAATAAAACAATGTAAAACTTCAGAACCTAGAAGGTCCATTCAGTCCTACTTTGTGTTCAGCCAATTGCTCAGACAAACAAGTTTGTTTACATTTGCAGAAGATAATGCTGCCCACTTCTTGTTTACAATGTCATCTGAAAGTGAGAACGGGCATTCATAAGGCACTGCTATAGCCAGCGTCGCAAGATATTTGTGCCAGATACAGTAAAGATTCATATGTCCCTTCATGCTTCAACCACTTTTCCAGAGGACATGCATCCATGCTGATGATGGGTTCTGCTAGATAATGATCCAAAGCAGTGTGGACCAACACATGTTCATTTTCATCATCTGAGTCAGAGGCCACCAGCAGAAGGTTGATTTTCCTTTTTGGTGGTTCGGGTTTTGTAGTTTCAGCATCAGAGTGTTGCGCTTTTAAGACTTCTGAAAGCATGCTCCATACTTGGTCTCCGTCAGATTTTGAAAGGCACTTCAAACTTGGATCGAGTGCTGTAGCTATCTTTAGAAATTTCACATTGGTATTTTGTCAAATCTACAGTGAAAGTGTTCTTAAAATGAACAACATATGCTGGGTCATCATTTGAGACTGCTATAACATGAAATATATGGCAGAATGCAGGTAAAACATAACAGGAGACATACAATTCTCCCCAAAGGAGTTCAGTCATAAATTTAATTAATGCATTATTTTTTTAACGAGCGTTGTCAGCATGGAAGCATGTCCTCTGGAATGGTGGCGGGAGCATGAAGAAGCTTCCAAATATTTAGCATATCTGGCATGTAAATACCCTACAATGCCAGCTACAAAAGTGCCATGCAAATGCCTGTTCTCACTTTCAGGTAACATTGTAAATAAGAAGCGGATAGCATTATCTCCCGTAAACGTAAACTAACTTATTTCTCTTTGTGATTGTCTGAACAAGAAGTAGGACTGAGTGGACTTGTAGGCTCTAAAGTTTTACATTGTTTTGTTTTTGAATGCAGTTATGTAACAAAAAAAAGTCTACATTTGTAAGTTGCACTTTCACGATAAAGAGATTGCACTATGGCACTTGTATGAGGTGAATTGAAAAATACGATTTCTTTTGTTTATCATTTTTACAGTGCAAATATTTGTAATAAAAATAAAGTGAGCACTCTACGCTTTGTATTCTGTGTTGTAATTGAAATCAATATATTTGAAAATCTAGAAAAACATCCAAAAATATTTAATAAATTTCAATTGGTATTCTAGTGTTTAACAGTACAGTTAATCACGATTAATTTTTTGAGTTAATCGTGTGAGTTTACTGCAATTAATCGATAGCCCGAATAAAAAGCAAATAATTTCTCTTGCTAACTGCCAGCTACTATCATCTTTGGTTTTGAAGAAGAATCTTGTGCTCAGGTGAATTACAAGAAGCAAACATGCACATGGCAGTTGGCCATTTGTTGATCTATTTTAAAAAAACGAAAACATGTCTGTTTAAATTCAGTATAAATGTATTTTCAGTGGCACCCAAAGTTCACAAGGGTGAATTTTGCAGTCAGTTGTTCCATTTATTTTAAAAATAAATGTAATGTAAAAAGCATCAGAATGATTGTGCTCTGGAAGTTATACATAGCATAGTCCCTTCTTTAGTCAACCATTCTATTGTTAAGATTTATAAGAATTCTTTGTTAAGAATAATGCACAATGCAATAAAACAAAGTAGTATTTTATTCAGAACACAGGCATAACAATGTAATAGATCTGTGAGTTCATAATATCCAGTCCAGCAGCTTGGATGCATTAGTTAAGCCATTGGATGTGGGCTGTGTTTTCTTTTATAATAAATATTACTGGAGGAAAACCCAAAGATAAATCTGTAAAGTAACAATAAAGGTCTAATTTTTAACAAGATGCTGTCTAGGAACTGTCTCCCAAAAAATATTAACTCTGGAATTATGATACTGGCTCAAGTTGTGACTCGGGGAAATTCGCTTAACCTGTGTAAGCCTCAGTTTCCTCCTCTGTAACACGAGGATAGTAATATTTAAACTTTGAAGTGCTTCTGAGATCTATGGACAAGTGCTGTTGAAGTGCTATGTATTCTTATTATTACAACACTAATCTGTTTCTTAACTGAAATATTCCCCCATTGTTTACAGGTACTGGTTATTATAGAGTTCTGGAGTGCTAAGATGTAGAGTAAATAAGAGAACATAAAATAGTAAACTGAAAAGCACACTGAAGCATTGCTCTCTTTTTTGGGGAAATGGGCACATGTGTAGTGGAAGTTATATGGACTCTGAAAACAGATATAAAGGGGGAAAGTTTCAGGTGGGTCAAAAATTGGGCCTACTAATCTAGTCAGCTTCTCATCTTTCAAGATAAACCGATACTAACCTTAACACATCTACCTAGGTAGAACTGGGTCTTCAAACTGTCGATGTTGCATGTTTTTGATTCTTTACAGTTTTTAAGCGTTGAACAAAAGGTAGGATCTAATATCTAAAATACAGATTGTATAACTTCATTATTTTAAATCTAGCTTGATGGGTTTTGGTGGCCAAATTCTAGATGTATATTTTTTTAGATATGTAGGGTCCATTTTAAATAGTTTGTTTAAAATGCTATTTAAACTAAGACTTCTCTGTAATCTTGTATGCAATATAACTTATAGTCCTACAGGTTTAGGAAAGAGGAGATTCCTTCATTATCACAAAGGCTAAACCAAACTGGAAAAGTACTATTCATGATATATGGCACAACAGCACACTGCTCCAGGTGACAAGAAAATGACAGAGCCAGTGAACCTTAAAGAAGAAAGTGGAGCTTCCTGCCCTGATCTTAAAACAATAAGGGGTCCTATACAAAGATTAGTGTGCAATGCAGGGAAGTGTAAGCCATAAAATGTACCCTTAGTATTGTGATCCAACATGACATGTGATGGATAGCGTTTGTGATCACGATGATTGAAGGAGGCAGATCAGACCTGCTGGGCTTTACTTGCTCTCTTCCTCTGTTTGCAGATTCTCTTGCATCCTGTTGTAAAATATTACGATCCCCCCTCTTTTATGTTTTTTTTTAAAGGCCTAAAAGGAACTAATCTTTCTCTACAATGTGGACTGCACAGCCAGAAGCAGCGTACTTATCTTTCTTTCTTTTCAAGATTCAGACAGAAACCCTCCAAGTGATTTTTTTTTCACCCAAAATTATTCAAATGCTGAGTTTAAGAATGCTGTGAATTATGTATTGACAATTAACTAAAATCTTTCCAATACAACACTTTTTTTTAAATTAATCTCTCAAAGCTTCAGAATCAAATGGAGAGAAGCTACAGATTCAATGTAGCAACAAAATGGGTATGGTCCACTTAGAATTTGTGTTCTGGAAGGCATTGTATTGGTAAATCGGCAGAATATTAAAAAAGTTACTGCACATTTGGTATCAAATTCTTTTGTAATCCAATAAAGATGTAGCATTTTACACATCAGGAAATTAATAATGGACTGTATTTTTGATGAAATACATAATAAACACCTACAGTACCTATATGTACAAATGAACATGGTATGAATGCTTATAAAATAGATGGGTTTAAACCTCAGTTTTTATCTGCTGGAAAGCATTTGTTCTTTAATTTGAGACAAAGGTTGCTGAGCTGTAAATTAATTGTAAACTGACATGAACAGAATTATATTATTTCTGTCTACCCCAAGGTGAATCACCTTGGTATAGAGTACCAAAACTTGAGTTTCTAATGGAGAAAAGTATCTCTGATTCACAGACCTATTTATCATTGCTTGATTTCCAAAACCGTGGTAAAAAGACTTCTATGTAACTCCATTGCCTTCAATAAGTTTTTGTGCCAGGTGATGTAACATTATGAGCAAAGCTATGCATGGTGCAAAAGAGAGACTAGAATCCAGTTCTTACTCTTTTAGCAAAGTTGGCTACGCAGTGCTAGCAGGAGCAAAAAGTAGTCATTTATTTTTGTCACTTAGAGTAAACATATATGACTCTGAAAACACAAATGCTTAACTCCTCTTGAATGAAAAGGTGCCATTTGTGTAGAGTCACACTTCTGAACAGAACCATAATTTAAGACACTAATTTCAGTTAATTTCCTTAAAAGTTAGCACTACAAACTCATTAATTCGCAACCCCAACATGCCTGGGGAATAAGCATCCAGCATCTGTAACTGCAAAGATTGTATGTTACTGGGCTGTGCAACAGTCTACCAAGGTTTGTTTGTTTTTAGTACAAAATTTGCATTAAGAGAACAGATGAAGTGTTGTTATGGAATTATAACCATTTTTCATAAGTCTCACAAAAGTTGAAGATGGGGAGAAAACCCATTAAATCTTCTACTCCACCCTCCTGCTATTGTAGGATTTTTTTCTTATAGTATATATTATTCTTTTTCCATTTTTTCCTTTTTAAAAAATCCCAAGTCCGGGGGATTCCTGGGGGATCCCACTTCCCTTGGTTGATTATTTTGTGTGCCATGTTCCTTAATTTTAAAATTAACATAAACCCATCCACAAATAGCTGTGATGATAAACAAATTTCCTTTATTCCAGTGAAAGATCTGGTGCAAAAAAGTGTTTTAAATTTTGATATTTCAGTTGTCAACTATCAATTGGAATTGTTCCATTTGTGCTCATGAAAATAATTAATTGAATAATTTGTTGTTTTTTAAATTGTGAAGTATACACTGTATTTGAACTAGCCCATTTGTCAGAGAATGCAAGCTTGTTTCCTTAGCCCCCCCCAAAAAATATGCTTCTAAAATCTTCACTTCATAGTTATTCATTCATGCTACCAAAAAGTACCATCCTGATTGATGTTTTTTTGTTAACTGGCAGCAAGCCTGGCTTATGTGCAAACCCAAATCACCACTGATTTCAATGATCGGTGATCCAAATGGTCAGGAAACAGCTGTTGTGCTTTTTTTTTTTGGCACCCACTCCTGCAGTCTTTTCTATGTTCTTAGCTCTTAGGATCCTGCTACCGCCTATCTTCAACATTTCCTGCCCCCTCCTCTGCAGATGTGAAAGAACAACGGTTGCAGTGAAACTGATGCATTTCTGGTGTACAAAAATTGCGGGATGGCATGTAGCAAGATTTGGTTGAGGTTGTGTAGGGGTTGCTCATGCTCTGTGTAAAGTCCAATTCTTGAGGTTTCTCTGTGGCCAGTAAACAAATCCCCTAATCCTTTCTCGCCAAGCAGGATGGATGGTATGGCTCCAGGAGATGGGATTTTTGCCTTAATGCTAAACAAAGATTTGTAACCTCATATAACAATCCATTTACTGTATACTTCTGAAAAGTTCTTGCTATGGTAGCAGTGATTTCTGTTAAAGTAAATTGACAATCAGTTATGTCTTTGATTGTAATTATTCTAGAATTTACTCAGCTGTTCCAGTGGTTGCCATTAAAAGAATATCTATAGAATTTAATCTCATCATCTTAAAACCTAGTAATAGGAAAATGTTTTGATAGTCAATACTATGGAAAAATAAAAGCTTCCTTTTTAAATATAAAAACAGATTAATCAGTTACTATGTCCAGTTTTGCAAAGTATCCTTTTTTGAAGTTGCATATATAAAACGTAAAAGTTCTAATCTTTAAATCATAACCAGATATATTTCAGAAGACTTTTTTCTTTATTCAGTTTCAAATTTAAGAGCACATGTGAGTACATGTGTGTTCAGCAGAGTTCCTGTTAAAATATGTTCATGTTATATTCTTCATGACTTTGCCCCCACAGATCCCATTATGAGATCACAGGTCCTGCCATTCAGCAGCTGGACTCATTTCAAAGCAGCCTTTGCAGGAGTATTTGTATGCCTCTGTCACAACCTTGTGAAATCAGGGGTGTAAGCTCCTCTACACACATGCAATTATACGTCATTACCTCCTTCCATTGACCTAAGTGGACAGAACCCTACCCTCTGCTTGCATTGGGAATGGAGTTAATTGAATATTTTAGTCCATAAAGTATTTATCTAGTAATAAGTTCATAGAGTTTGTGTGGACTCTGTTTAGATTTCCTTTGCAGGTCAAAAGAGAGGTGGTAGTTCAGGACTCCATGCCCTGACAGGGAGGAAGCCATGCAGCACTTAAGAGCACTCCTGCAAGAGGTCTCTCAGAACTGCTGCATGATGCCAGAAGGTTCTTCTGAGTCTTTGCCCAGGAAGTCCTCATATCTGTTGGAGAAGGATCTAGTCATTGGATTTTGGAATGCACTTCAAGGTCTGAACCTGGATGCAAAAAGATTTGCCTATGAGTAGAACAGCCAAGTGCTCTAAGAGTGAAGGCATTCCCCAAATGCACGTGTCAGCTTCTAAAAATTGCAGAAAGCATAGGGGCAAACAGATATCCAGTAATGCGCATTGGTCCTCATGGTCTGGTAGAGACTTTGCTGAAGATTGGTTCTAATTTTGAAAGATCTCCTTCACTGGAGTAGTTCAGAAATTTGCAAAATTTACTCATTGATGGTCTACATTGACATGTCAGACCCTGCAACTAGGTCCCTGGTTATCACCACTGTAGTCCACATCATGGCTGGCTTTGTAATTCTGCAATTAGATTAATAGTAAGATCACTGAGGCTGGGAAGCAACAGAAGCTCCTTTTTTATTTTTTAATTTGGTTTCTGGGTCCAGCACAGTTCTTCATCACATCACTCAAGGGTGCAGGAGATTTTTTTTAGTCACTGCAGAAACAGTCATCCATCTTGGTCCATCTTCTGCCCTTCCAGTGAAACAGCAGTTTTGCCAGAAGCTCTAGAAGCCATTTTAATTTTTAAGATGTTCACAGGCATTGCAGAATGTCAGGTCTCTCGCCAGGTCGCTGGGTCCTGGAGTTCTTGAATGGATATATGCTTTTCAGTTTTTCAGGCCAAATCCTGATCCCCAGTCCTTCTCATAGTAAACCACTACAGGATATATTAATATCTCTTGTGAAAATGGAGACTACAGAATTGGTGCTGGTGCCAAAGTCTCACTACATCTGTGAGCTGTATTAGTCCTGCTTTAAATTGAGAAGATTGCCAGAACTCATGCTCTGACATCTTTGATAAAACAAGCATAGAAAGCACCTCAGGTTCAATGGGGGAGATTATCTCAGTCAGTGAAATTGCAAGCTACAAAGTGGCTTGTGTCTGGCAATTGTGGTCGCCAATCTTTGTCAGCAGAGCCTGAAGTTGTTTCCATATTAGACATTTGGCTTCTAAGAGTCAACTTATTGGGGCATGATTAATTTTCTAAAGATCACTTGTTCTCTGCCCAATGCTGAAGTTGAGTGCATATGGGGAAATTTGGTCTTAGTGCCACTCAGGTTCTGACACTTAAGAACTTTCTGGAGTTCTTGGAAGGCACTAGTTTGCCTCCTGTAAGAAGAGTTGTGGACTTCTAACATGTGTTGTCAATGAGCAGATCTCAGGAACTTACATTAAACAGTAACTGTTTGAGGCTGAGAACTTCATGCTTTTATTCCTCTGATCAGAGCAAAGACGGTGGATATTCACACAGATAACACCTGTCAATACACAGTTTATTTGTGACACTTGCAGTAGTAGATCATTTCATTGGACGGGGGAATGTTTTATAAATCGGGGTGGGGCTTTCTGTACGTGAAAGGGGGTAAATTTACTTCACTGTATATCACTGTCTTAGTAAACTTTCAGTCATGAAGACCTTGGCCAAGGCTCTTTCCAGAGTGATTAGTAATTTTGGGGTGCCTTGGTTAGTGAGTGTGTCACTTAGATTTTAAAGAGCCCTAACTTTCAGAAAGCACTGAGCATCCACTCTCTGAAAATCAGGCCCCTTTAAAGTCTTTCAGGTTAAGCACCCACTGATTTGAGGCATCCAGAACCACCAGTCACTCTGGAAAATCTTGGCCAATGTTTGTAACTTTTACTTATCTCAGAACCAGCCACTCTTCATTGTATGACTTGTACACCGTAGCAAACAACAAAATTAGTTGAAATAGGAAGGAATACAGCTAATACTTCAAACCTTCACATCACTGTTCAGCATGCTGTTGATCCTAGGCATGTTTTATACTCCTATATAAAGCATAGCTATTATAACTCACCTGTTCCCTTCTTGGTTACGCCTCCTCAGCAGGATACCATAATTAGAGCTGTGGGATGGTACCAATCAGTAATTTGTTCCTGGAAAAAATATTTTCATTTCTATTGGCAAGCACAGCTTTTTGCTCCAAAGAGAGTGCAACTTCACATGCATGTTACAAGCTTGTGATGGGGAGAAATTAGACACCGTGATGAACACTTGTTTTGTATGTGAAATGGCACCTTTTTACATACAAAGTTACCTTTTGTTTCCATGAAAACCAAAATGTCTTTTTCATCCAATTTTTTGTCAATGTCACCAATTTTGTGTGCTGCTTGGCTCTCTTCCTAATCTAGCGTTACAGGGGATGGTTGTGTTATCAACACAGTTGACTTGACAGTTGCAAGAGAACATGGGAAGAAACTCTTCTAACTTACTGCAATTATCATTTTTACATAAAAAAAATTTCAAAAACACCGGGTAAATGGACTTGATTTAGGAAGGTGAACTTTCACACTAGCTGTACTAGCAATGTTTTTGGAGGATTTCTGCAGCTTTATTTCACACCTAATAACTGTACCTCTGTCACTTATATTGTAATCCATGGAACCATTGAATAAGAAAGCATATCTGCAATGGCTTCCAGTTAAAGTTTGCCATTTCTGTTGTAGGTTGCTCCAGAAGAATTTAAGACTAGTATCAGCCGTGTGAATGCGTGTTTAAGGAAGAATCTCCCTGTCAATGTAAAATGGCTGCTTTGTGGCTGTCTGTGCTGCTGCTGCACCCTGGGTTGCAGCCTGTGGCCTGTTATCTGTCTTAATAAAAGAGTAAGTGCACATTTCAAAGTTGCATTGTGACCAAAAATTGACAACTGTTGCTAATGTTTAATAACCTTTAAGTAACGATGCCTTTATTTATTCTGAAACTTCTTTCTGTATCCCCATTTGCCATTGTAAGTCTCCCTTTCACTGGTGAGATATGTTTGCTAGCTATTAATCTTTAATAGTAACAGAATATTGTGTGTGTGTGTGTGTATGTATATATGCATGTGGGAATAGAATATATATACACACTAAGTAAACAATGTTGAATTTTGTTAATAACAATGAGTTGTGCCGGAGTAGCAGTTAATGAGCCAAAGAACATCCTAAATAGACTGAAATCTCTTTGTAAGCCTGTGTACATTGTACAATTTATTAAAGGAAGAAACAGTATATTCCTTCATCCATCAGGTTTCAGAGTAGCAGCCGTGTTAGTCTGTATCCACAAAAAGAAAAGGAGTATTTTTGGCACCTTAGAGACTAACAAATTTATTTGAGCATAAGCTTTCGCATATATCCGATGAAGTGAGCTGTAGCTCACGAAAGCTTATGCTCAGATAAATTTGTTAGTCTCTAAGGTGCCACAAGTACTCCTTTTCTTCATCCATCAGTTACTTTTCTAGTTTCATATCAGGATTTATCATTGTGAATGGAAGCTAATGTTATAGATGGTCAAAAGATTGGGTCATTTCTCCCATTATCTAGTTTTGTTTCTTTTCTAGTGAGCTAATTGTGAAAAGGAAAGTGCACTAAACTCTACCCAAAAAAAGCCTACAGGTTGCACCACATGCAGAGAGAAGTGGTTTGGCAGCTCCTTCAATTTGTTCATGAAAGTAACAATAATAGAACTGCTTGGAGTGAAGCAGAATGCAGGCAGGCATTTTCCCATGCCCCTCTTCCAGATCATACTCGTTCTTCCCTGCAGCATCCCTTATATTATGATATTTGGGCCTTCCTTAAGTAGAGAGAATCAAAATATGTGGTTTTTGTAATAGAGGACAAACCTTTGCTGGGGTGTACAAGGAGACTATATTTAATATTTGACTTCATAAGGG
This sequence comes from Caretta caretta, assembly GCF_965140235.1. NCBI lineage: Eukaryota > Metazoa > Chordata > Testudines > Cheloniidae > Caretta > Caretta caretta. Next base: position 81,839,509 of record NC_134214.1, read on the forward strand.
TTCAGCCCTGATTTCAGGATTGAAAAGCATAGTGCTTTAACCCACTGGGCTGCTGTCATACAGTTGGCTTCTCCTTGAGTGCCCTTCCATGCAGGATGCAGCACGACAGCTGCATCTGCCTCAGTTTCCCTCCTTCACTGGTCCCCAGAAAGGATCTCCAAGCACTCTTACCTAGGCTTGGTCTACACTGAAAATGTATACTATGTCAGTCAGGGGCATGAAAAAAACTGTACACCTTTGCAACATAGCTATGCCAACAAAAAAACCCAGTGTAGGCACAGCTATGCTTACGTAATAGTGTTTCTGTCAGCATAGCTAACATGGCATTCCTACACCAGCAGAATAGCTCCTTCTGTCAGCATACGTACTATGCTGGGGGGCTATGCCAGCTAGGGTGACCAGACAGCAAGTGTGAAAAATCGGGGTGGGGGGTAATAAGAGCCTATATAAGAAAAAGCCCCAAATAACTGGATTGTCCCTATAAAATCAGGACATCTGGTCACCCTAATGCCAGCATATGCTCTGTAGTGTAGACATAGCCCTTGTCTAATCCTATACAGTGTTCATCAGTGTATCTGAGTGCTTCCCAAGTATTTAAAATAGAAATAACACTTGTACCACTTTTACAGAGCGATCTGGATGGGGGATAGGGGGAGCTTCCTCCTGGAAAGCAGTAACTCTTAAAAGGATTTAGGTATGATGACAAACATTCAAATAAACACAAGCTTCCAGTCCAGTGCTGGAGCCAAAAGGGTTAATGTAATCCTCAAAGGTATAAACAGGTATATAGAGAGTAGGAGTAGGGAGACAATATCGCACTGATCAGACCATAACTGGAATATTGTTTCCATTCAGGTGTAAACACTATTAAAAAAAAATGTTGAAAAAGAGGAGAGGATTCAGAGAAGAGCTGTAAACATGATTTGAGGACAGGAAAACATGCCTTACAGTGAAGGATTATAGATTAATCTAATTAGTTTATTGAAGACAGGGTTAAGTGTCCTGATCACTGTCTACAAATACTCACATGATAAGATGTCTGATAGTGAAAGGTTCTCTAATTTGACAAAGGCATAACAAGATCCAGGGGCTGAAATTTGAAACTAGACCAACTGAAACTGGAAATAAAGGGCAAATTTAAAAATTGAGAGTAGTTTAACAAGTAGAAAAACTTATCAAGGGAAATGGTGGATTCTCCCCCACTTGAAATCTTTAAATCAAGATTGGATGTCTTTCTAAAAGAGATGCTCTAGCCCAACCACAGTTATTGGGTTTGACATAGGAATTACTGGGTGAAATTCTATGGTTTGTGTTATGCAGGGGTCAGACTAGATCGCAACCTTTGTGGCCTTGAAATCTATGGATCGCTGTCTTCCCCCCCCCCCCCCCTTCCCTCACCTTATTGGTGAAATAGTTTGATTAGTTTAAGAAATGAATTTTCCATTTTGCCCTCCAAGTGGCTATTTTGAAGGTCACTTATTTTTTAGTTCCATATTGTAGATCCAGCTCCTATGTATATTCTGTTTCCTGTATTTGTGACTCTCACAGTGTGTTAAGAGTTCCCTTGCTCTTGTGGAACATAACCATTATGGCATGTCTGAACTGGTTGCAAGACAGGTGATCTGTTAGGTACATGTGGCCAGTCCCTTAGAGGATTTTGAATTTCAGGACATAGACCTTGAATTGAACTTGATATTCTCGGAAGCCAGTGCAGAGAGCAGAGCACCAGGATGATACATTCAGAGTCCTGTGTCGCTAAGCATACAGGTGCTGACCTTTGTACCAGCTGGAGCTTTTTTTCAGCCTGTGTAGCTTCATTCCTAGATCTGAGTTGCAATACTGGAGCCCAGAGGTCACAACTGTAGGGATTACTGTGACCAGGTCAGATGGTTCTAATCTTTTGACCAGTAACAGATTGAAGATGGAGTTTTGCTGACTTAGCTACTTGGGTACCCAAAAATGCTGAGTCCAAGATGACTCCAAAATTGTGCAGCTGAGAAAGGTACTGGGAATGATGGAGCTTCTGAGTCTAGAGAGAAATCATAGTCTATAGGTCTGATAAGACACCCCTACTCTTCTACCCCTTTAATCTATACTTGAGACAAGTGGATTTGGGAAGGCAAGATTTCTCCAAGGTGAAATTCTTTCTTTGCTCAGTTATCCTTTCCTAAAACATACGGTACCACTTTACATGTGATTCTTGAGAGCTGCAAATATAAACTTTAAGACCTTTGAGAATGAGGTTGACCGTTGAGCCATTTCTTATATAATGTTGACTTTCTTCCCTAGACTAGAAGATCAATTCAGAAGTTGCTAGAATGGGAAAATAACAGACTATATCATAAGGTAAGAAATATTAAGGACTAGAATCTATACACTTATTTTCCCACTTTGATTTAGAATTAATAAAATATTGCACAATTGCAATACAGGAATGCTATTAGCTTGTTTAGGACTGGAGCTAAAATACTAAATTCATCTCACACCTTAAACTGTATGAAATGTAAAAAGACATGCTTGAGATCTTAAACAGTTAGATATTGCTGAAGCTTATATTATGTTGTTGATGAGAAATAATGCAATAGTATACCTTTAATCCCACAATAATTATTTTCTTAGCTTGGTTTGCACTGGAAGCTGAGTAAAAGGAAATGTGAAACTAGCAATATGATGGAATATGTGAGTATTCTTTTCCTGTTACATTTTTAGTATCTATTGCTACAGTGTGATTTAATAGTTCAAATGTCATTAACTACCAGACTCTTTACCTTTCAGTCTCCTCATGACTAATTCATTTTCAGCAGACGCGCACACAACCTCTTGAAATTCACCATTTGTATGCCTTACTACAGAAACTCTTGGCTAGTAGAATGAAACAATCCTATTTTGATACACAAAGATGGCAACATAACAGAGCAGCTGCTGCATGTAGTAAAACTTAGACATTGTCATCTGAAAACAGGGTTTCTCCTTCATAACGTTGCCTGCTCAGAGCCCTACTGTAAGAGATTTGTGTTGAATAATAGTTGACAGTTAGCGTCCCCAGGAGCCCTATCTGTTATAATGAGGTTACAGATCCCGCACCCCTTCTTAGTTCTCACCCACATCCTCAGTTTCTCTCCACCTGTTGAATACTCACTGAACAAATCTCTCCCTTTCTCCTTTATTAAAGTATCTGTAAATAACTCACAAGTAACTAGTATAGCATAGACTTAGAAGTGTTTAATTTTTGTAGTTTTTTGGCTACTTCAGCAAATTTTTTGTTGGTTTGCGTTTGTCTAAAGCTTTGACCAAGATAGTGGATCCATCTAAGAAAGCAGAGTTCAAGATGTTCATCTTGTTTGACTATGTTTTCCTCTTCAGTTGGGCATAAAAATTACCTTTTATACTTCAGGGAAGGTCACTTAGGCAAAAACTTTGGTGCATACTATAAGTCTAGTCTTAGCAAGGAAATGAAACCATGAACAAAGCATAATTTACAGTACCATTGTAAATATGTAAAAGGTGTAGCTAGTAGAAAAGAGGTAGAAGGAGGATAGTAAGCAATGTGTGATAACTTGCAGCTGTAATGGAGTGGCCTAGCATGCAGTGGAGTGCATGAACAGCTCATGATTTAGATAGGGATTGGCTACAAAAATTTGTAGCCCAATCATAGTGTGCGATACGTAGTAAGTGTAAGTATGTGTATAAACTGATTAGTGATTATGTATTTTGGATGTGTGGTATACCCTGTAGCCACCCCTACACTCGAGCCTGATCAACTCAAGTATAGCTTGACTGTATGCCAATAAAGAAACCTCAGTGACGAGCCTGGAGTTGAACTGATTTCTTGGATTCCAGAAAACTGTATAAAGTGCTGTCCCACAACTGAAAGAGGTGTTCCGGATAAGCAGAGTGGAAAAAGTTGTGGAGGGAATCCCAGCACCTATAGGGTCCCTTCCAATGGGACCCAGGACAGAAGGACTCTTCTCGGTACCTGATTTTTAAGCTTTTAAACTTGAGAGTATTTTCCTTTAAAATATTGATGATACATGTCTGGGTGGCATGGGTTCTGCACATGTCAAGTCCAGTAACAAGCACTTGGCAATAAATGTTTATACGATTGCATTGACTTTATTCCAAAGAACTAATCAGTTTGGTTAATATGTTATGTTTTTTTCTTCTTCAACAGGTAATACTAATAGAATTCTTACCAAAATATCCCATATTTCGACCTGACTGAGGAGCAGTATTCAGTCTTTCATGTTACCTGCAATTTCCTACTCTTAGTGCCTTGTAGCTGATTTTGGAAAGAAGATGGTCTACTTTGCTGTGACTTTAAAATGTTGTTATTTGGTAGAATATCTTCCTTGCTATGTTATTTTTCTTTTGTTTAAGAAGAAAACAATTTGCACATTTTTTATGTTAAATGAGGCTTCTATGTTGCACTCTGAATTTTTAACATTAACAATAACAAATATAGTTGCCACTAAGGATCTAACAACAGTGCTGCTTAACTTGTTCTGAGCATGCTGCCTTATTAATTTCCATACTTACTGTTTCCACATGTACATCCTAACTCTGTATCATACTGTATTTCATTCTAAAATCACATTACTATAAATCCTCAATAGAAACATCCAAGTAAGCTTCCAGTAGTTAGCAATGATTTTACTTATAACTTGCTTGCATAGGACTTGCAATTAACAGCACTGGTTTTGTCCCGCATTTTGCAAAATCATCATTTACATTAGAGGGTTAATTATTTTACCTACTGTGGATTTGTAAATAGTGCCTCGTTGCATAATGTAAAATGTGGTATGTCAAGGTTTACAGAATGTAATATAGCTCTGATTATTGCCAACAGTTCTACATAGATTTATTAATGACATTTATTAGCATCCTGATTGTATGGACCCATTCATATGCCATTTTTATGGTAAAGCCATAATGAGTTTGTACATACTATCAGGTGTAGGGCTCAGATGCACTTTGTTAGTAAATGGATGAAAAATGCATAGCATTTCTGTGTTTCTTCAGAGATTTTTCAGGTGTCTTGGTTAATACCTGAAATAAGGAATCTTAAGTATTCTCACATTTTGGAAAAGTTGTATTTGTGGAGTAGACTGCAACTAATATATTATCAGACTATCCTAAAAGCCTATTTTTAAGACACAAATATATGGAAGTCAGGAAAAAACATGGGTTTTTTAAAAAAAAAAATTAAAAAAAGCGAAGAAGCAAATTTAAAGTAATTGGACTGAATTGTTATAACTAAAGCCAACTACTTGGGACAGGTAAATCAATACAGAAGAAACATTAAATTTAATATTTTTATTGCACAGTGGTACCTGATATTATTTTTTACATATTGAGCAGTTAACTAAAACTGCATCCTTTCCAGAATGAAAAAGGAGCAGCATACATATTTTCAAACAGAATAACAGAGAACCACAAAACAATCGTTTGATGCAAGCCATGATGAGCTGATATTTGCCACAAAGAGCTTTATTGTAACTTAGTGTCCAGGCATTGCTTTACAGTTATTTGGATTCTTTGTGATGCTATTTGGTGCCTAAGTTTTCCAGTTCCAGATTGATTTTAGAATCCTGTTTTAACATATTAATCCATACTGAAAAGGGATGGTACAAACCCTGGTTGGAATGGAAGAAAGCATTTCGTAAACCATTGCATTTAAAAAACTGCAGTTGACATGACATGACTTCCAGCAGACTGTCATAACAGTGGTGAGGGACAGAGAGCCAGTTACAGGCATGTAGTCTTGTTGAGTCAAATTCTTCATACTTTTTGTTGCTCAGCTGAGGAACAGGAAACTCCTGTACTTGTGATGTAATTTCCAACCACAGCTGCCAAGAGTGATGCTTCAAGCTGAGATATTTGAAGCTGAAATGGATTGTCAGCCTTAGACTGGTTTCAGTTCGTGTCAGATCAGTGTCAGCTAACTAAGTGAATTTTAAACCACTAGAATGTAAGTACTTTAAAAAAATCTACAATAATGTCTGACTATAAACTTAGCTGCAGCTTGCAGCTAAACTTTTTTATTACAGAACTACAAAAAGCATACATAGTGCCATATTATGCTGAAATGTGTTTAAGGGTGGGAAGCAGAGGGAATGCTTAAAGACTTGGAGAAAATAGAGTGCAAAATAGAATTGGAATAGCATGCTTAATTTTATATTCATTTCTGTTAAAACAGGATTCTGGGCAGTAAGTTTTGCTAATAAAAGAATAATTGTAAGCATTTTTAATACCTTAAAATCTTAAGTAATGGAAGCTTCTTACTATTATGCTAGAGGTTGTTAATAATTATTCCCTCTCATTTTTGTTAATTAACAGCCCAGAAACCACACCACTTTCTTTATTTTCTTCCCTCATTTGAGTGACTATATTTTCAGAATGTTCCTCTGCAGCTGAGGGGACAAGAAAGCCAATGAGAGTTTGATGTCATGAGTAGTAGTGAATATTGAATACTCTTCAGTCTCATAACTATTAGCAGTCCTTCCCCTTAGACCCAAGTCTGTGTCTGACCTTAACATATGCAGGTCAGAATTGTTCCATCTGATTTAGAACACATTTTTGTGAAACACTATGCCAGGCTGAGAGAAAATACCATCAGCTCTCCCCAGTTAGACCGTATGTTCAATGGGTTATTAATTTAGAAGACTTGCACTTGTATCTGTATGAAAATGATTCATTTAAGAACATAAATTCTATAGGGTTTTTTTTTTTTAAATGTCACATTACAAATTGTTTAGTCTTCACCCCCATTAAAATTTAGTTCAAAAATGGGTCCCTACATTTTGCCCAGCTATGAGGCAATACTAGCAAATGGTCTGGAGCATGAGAGCCAAGACAGCAGATTACAGCAAATTTCATCTGACTAAAGAGGTAATTTTGGATTGTGTTACAAATGCCAGCATACAAATGACATAGATCATTTTTCTCATTTAAAGATGAAAGCAGCCACTGGTGTTGCTTTAGACTGTGGACTGCGTTCTGCCGACAGGTTCTATTTTGACTGCCATTTGCTTTAATACATAAACATTCATCTGATAGTTTTCAGTCTTCTAAAATCTATATTACCTTAAACCCTATAAGTAAATATGAATTTGTAAAAACCTATCCGTGATGAGTAATTGTTAATCAGAGAGGGTCCATAGCAATACAACAAAGAGTAACGGGAACAAAGTTTAATGCAAATGGAAAGGAAAGTGCCTTGACTTGTTCAAATGAAAGAAAAAGTGCCGTGCAGAGGGGGAGAAAAGGGAACCAGTTTAAGTGAATATCTGTAAATGTAATTGGCCACAAAGTTCCTGAAAAGCAAGTCTGGAAACATTGTTTAGTTTAAGTTTTGTCAGAACACTGTGATAGTTGTTTTCTTTTCCAGACTTCTGCATTAGGAAATGTCACGGTATTATCGAATATTGGCAGGGAAGGAAAACTCTCATCTCCTGGCTTTAAAATGACTTTTTTGAGAGTAGTTTCATGCTGGCCTAAAGAAATGTAAATGTATATGAACATGTGTAGAAAGTTTAGATTTGATTATGTATGAGACTAGAAACAAAACACATTTTTGCTAAATTTAGTGTAGTCTTGATAAAGTTCATATGCTCATCTTGATAAATACAGAAATCTGTATGCAAAAACATGAATATGCGTGTATTAGTGTCTCCTGACATCAGTTTACTACATTTATCTATAAACATTAGCATTTGAGCAATAAAAATGTCAAACAGTTAATAGTCAATGTAAATAGTTCTGACCATTTTAGTAAACAATGTTGTGTGATATTCCTGTTCTACAATTTTTGTTTTTGGTGTTTTTGTTTTTGGTGTTTTTATGAAAGTGTAACATTATATGTAACTCATCAGAAATCTGTTTTTGTTTAAGTTGTATGAAAGGATTTTTAATTGAGTCCTTAACATTTTTATTCTGTTTACAAGTAAATAGCCACTTTTTTTAATAGGACCTCACACCTTGAAGTTTTTTGAATAAAATCCTAAATAAGCTTTGTCTCTATAATTTACTGCATTGACCTGTGCTATTAAAGAAGCTGGAAGTCAAACGTGGTTAATCTGACTCACTTTTCAAAATGTTTTTATTTTAATGAAATCCAGAGATTAAAACAAATAATGCAAAGTTCGTGTAGAAATGGAAAACACCCTTTTGTGCCTCTTCTGTTGTCACATATATGTCAATTTTTTGAGACAACAGGTTTTATTACAAAAAAAGACTATCTGACCCAACCAGATAGTCCTCTACATCAGTGCCTCCGCTACATTTGCCTGCTCACGTTACAAGGAGTCAGCAATCTATGAAGGCTCTACTGGTGTGAGGGTGGTTGATTCCAAGGCCGCCTCCTGGGCCATACTCCTACTTCTCCATAGAATCTGTCCAATTGGTTGATACTGACTTTTGTCAAGAACTGTTTTCCACTTGACATTGTGGAGATAGCGCTCTGGAAAATAGGAACCACAGTTTCGGAGCTAGCCCATGCCATCTTCAGATCCAAGGCATCCACAATGCCTGCGGGATTGGAGCTCAAGGGTGAGGACTTCTCAGAACTGAGAAAAGCAAGTTCTTTTCATTCTGCTGTAGTTCCAACTCAAGGGGAGCCTGAAGGGGGCACAAGAACATGTGCCTGTTAGACAAAAATACTTGAATAGAAGACTATACATTGTGACAGGGTCAGGTCAGATGGCTACATGAGAGTGTTTTTTGAAGCAGATATATTAGTCCCAGATTAAGCAGGTCCCCTTTTCCTGGGTAAGGGAACAGGGGCAGTTTTTTTTGAAACAGAAAAGAAGGAACTTGCTGGAACAAATTCAGGCAGGCAGGCTAATTAGGACACCTGGAGCCAATTCAGAAGCTGCTAGACTCAATTAGGGCAGGCTGGCTAATCCGGGCACCTGAGTTTAAAAAGGACCTCACTTCAGTTTGTGGTGTGCGTGTAAGGAGCTGGGAGCAAGAGGCATTAGGAGCTGAGAGTGAGAAGGTGTACTACTGGAGGATTGAGGAGTACAAGCATTATCAGACACCAGGAGGAAGACCCTATGGTGAGGATAAAGAAGGTGTTGGGAGGAGGCCTTGGGGATGTAGCCCAGGGAGTTGTAGTTGTCGCACAGCTGTTCCAGGAGGCAGTCTAGACAGCTGCAGACCACAGGGCCGTGGGCTGGAACCCAGTGTAGAGAGCTGCCCAGGTTCCCCCCAAGCCTCCCAAGTTCTGATCAGACACAAGAGGAGTTGACATGGACTGTGGGTTCCACCAGCGGGGAAGGTCTCTGGGCTGTTCCCCGACCCACATGGTGGATCAACAGAGACTGCAGGGATTGTTTTCCTTCCTTTTTCCCATGTTGGCCAGTGATGAGGTTAGCTGAGTGAACAGCAGGTTTGAGCCACTACCAAAAGTGGCCAAACTGAGGGCTGCTGTGAATCTCTGAGGCAAGCAAATCCACCAATAAGCACAGGACCCACCAAGGCAGAGGAGGAACTTTGTCACAATATGCAGCACAACACTGTAAAGCACCAGTTCCCATCCTATATTTGTTGATATACCAACGTTTCTTATGAGAGTGGGATTTTATACATAAGCCTTTTGGCATTTTATGTAGGGGGGAATGCCTGGGTCCCTGTAACTAGCATATGTAAATATATTGCTCAAAGATAGAGCACTGTTTTCTAGAGCTCTGCATTTTCTCAGTACATTAGGCAAATGAAAAAGCATTCCCACGTGTGCACTTCACTGACCAGTTTTATTTCATTGCTACAACCCAATACTCAAATCCCTCTAAAACAGTACACTTCTGGGTGCTGAGCCAAATCTCTATTAGCCAATTTTATTCTGACTTGCATTTTGTGTTTTTTAATAGCTAATGGGTCTAGTTACTTGTATTACATGTTGTACCCTCTTGTTTTACAAACTATATGTACAGAGCTACTGAAAATGCAGTTGCCTCTGGAGTGGACAGTAGCACCTAGAAGGACAATCGGTCACCACCATGTTGCACCTTTGGAGAAGAAGGGGGGGGGGGGGGGAAATTGGCATGAGTCTATATATGCTTCCATTTCCAGCCATGGGAGAAAGGTGATTTTGTGGTTAAAGTAGTAGATTGTGACTAAAGAGATCTGGGATTTTGTTTCCGCTCTGTTATAGACTTCCTCTATGAGTCTGGGTAAATCAATCTATCTGTGCTTCCATTCCCATCTGCAAAATGAGGATATTTCCTTACATTACAGGGATGTAGTGACGTTTACAGTGCAATTTAAATGTAATTGTAGCAAGGGTAAATTTACCTATACTAGCTTTAATCTACTGAATAAAGAAGACATGTCAGCACAGACTAGCCACCAAGTATAAGCGCACTCAGTATAAATATAAGCAGCTCAGGTTGCTAGCTCATCCCTGTGTTTGTGCCACTGCAACTTCACTGTTATTAGAACAGGAGTACTTGTGGCACCTTAGAGACTAACAAATTTATTTAAGCATAAGCTTTTGTGAGCTACGGCTCACTTCATCGGATGCATTCAGTGGAAAATACAGTGGGGAGATTTATATACATAGAGAACATGAAACAGTGGGTGTTACCATACACACTGTAAGGAAAGTGATCAGGTAAGGTGAGCTATTACCAGCAGGAGAACGGGTGGGGGGAAACCTTTTGTAGTGATAATCAAGGTGGGCCATTTCCAGCAGTTGACAAGAACGTCTGAGGAACAGCGCGGAAGGGGAATAAACAAGGGGAAATAGTTTTACTTTGTGTAATGGCCCATCCACTCCCAGTCTCTATTCAAGCCTAAGTTAATTGTATCCAGTTTGCAAATTAATTCCAATTCAGCAGTCTCTCGTTGGAGTCTGTTTTTGAAGTTTTTTTGTTGAAGAATTGCAACTTTTAGGTCTGTAATCGAGTGACCAGAGAGATTGAAGTGTTCTCCGACTGGTTTTTGAATGTTATACTTCTTGAAGTCTGATTTGTGTCCATTTATTCTTTTCTGTAGAGACTGCCCAGTTTGGCCAATGTACATGGCAGAGGGGCATTGCTGGCACATGATGGCATACTGATAGTGTGGCTGATGTGATTAGGCCCTATGATGGTGTCCCCTGAATAGATATGTGGACACAGTTGGCAACGGGCTTTGTTGCAAGGATAGGTTCCTGGGTTAGTGGTTCTGTTGTGTTGTGTGTGGTTGCTGGTGAGTATTTGCTTCAGGTTGGGGGTCTGTCTGTAAGCAAGGACTGGCCTGTCTCCCAAGATCTGTGAGAGTGATGGGTCGTCCTTCAGGATAGGTTGTAGATCCTTGATGATGCGATGGAGAGGTTTTAGTTGGGGGCTGAAGGTGATGGCTAGTGGAGTTCTGTTATTTTCTTTGTTGGGCCTGTCCTGTAGTAGGTGACTTCTGGGTACTCTTCTGGCTCTGTCAATCTGTTTCTTCACTTCAGCAGGTGGGTATTGTAGTTGTAAGATCACTTGATAGAGATCTTCTAGGTGTTTCTCTGTCTGAGGGGTTGGAGCAAATGCGGTAGTATCGTAGAGCTTGGCTGTAGACAATGGATCGTGTGGTGTGGTCTGGATGAAAGCTGGAGGCATGTAGGTAGGCATAGCGGTCAGTAGGTTTCCGGTATAGGGTGGTGTTTATGTGACCATCGCTTATTAGCACCGTAGTGTCCAGGAAGTGGATCTCTTGTGTGGACTGCTCCAGGCTTCCAACTGAGATGAAATTACTCATGATTTGCAAAGCCAGAAATGAATTACAGGTCATCCCAAGCAAATGCATGTAAATCCTGCATAATGCATTGCCATACCATGTGTCTTGCATGTGCCACCTATTTGACAGAAGAACTATTAACAAAATGTTTAAAGAGTCATACATAAATGTGTTGTGATATTGCTTTTTGTGTCCATCCACTTGTAAAACCCAAGTGGAAACCCTAGATGGCTCACTAAAACTCTTCAACAGTTTGAAGAGTTTCTTTTGGAGAACCAGTGGTCCCGGAAACCAGTAGTCCAATAGCCCCTCCATTCCAATATCTAGTTGGATAACTTGAACTACCTGAAAGTGTTCACTAGAAATTTCTGTTAGGGAATCCAAACTGTCTTAATATCATGAATCTCAATGCAAATAGCTCAGAAAGAGAAGAAAATTTTAACTATTTTAGAAATCACTAACTGTGACCTGTGGCATAGTAGAGAGAGCATTGGACCCACACAGGACAGCTGGGTTCTATTCCTGACTCTGCCATTGGCCTAATGGGTGACCTTGGGTAGGTCACTCACTTCCCTATGCCTCAGTTTCCCCATCTGTAAAATGGGGATAATAATTTATTTCCGTCGTAAAGCACTTAGAATATCAGGGTTGGAAGAGACCTCAGGAGGTCATCTAGTCCAACCCCCTGCTCAAAGGAGGACCAATCCCCAATTTTTGGCTCAGATCCCTAAATGGTCCCCTCAAGGATTGAGCTCACAACCCTAGGTTTAGCAGGCCAATGCTCAAACCACTGAGCTATCCCTCCCCCATTTTGAGAGCTACAGGTGAAAATGCTACATAAGAGGTAGGTATTATTATAATTATAATATGAAACTGACAAAGTTAAGTACCTGTATCTTGGGATTTTCCAGAACTAAACCCAAGTGCTATACCATTGAGAAGCTGGGAATCTTCCCCTTCTGGATTGTCTGAAGTTCTGTACACTTGAGGCATGATTCTCTGTTGCTCTGCACCTTGTATCGTTATTGACACGAGTGCAAAGTAGGTGTAAAACACATTCTGTTTAGCATATCATATTGCTTGTATTCTATAAGATACTTTTTGGAAAATCAATTTTCATGTTATAACCGTAGTAATGATCTTTGTGTAGGGCACTCCCTGGGGTAAATGGTCCAAGGCATTGCATTCCTTCCATCTAGTAACAATTTCTTAGGCAATTATTATTTATTATTTAACAGTTGTATTATGGTAGCAACTAGAAGCATTAAACAGGTTCTTTTATGCTAGGCACTGTGCAAATACAGCTTTGTCAACACTTGCAATTTGCAGGTCTCATGATATTTGGTGTTTTTCTTAAAGCCCCAGTTCTTGGAGTCATGTTATTTCATAAGAATGTCAGCTTTCATTTTTGAAAAATAAAGTAAGTTTCTAGCCATCGTTGTTGCAGAGAAAAGCTATATAATGTGTTCCAAGTGTATCCTATGTTAATCAGAAGATAAATAAAATATTTTTAATCTTATGATTTTTAAGCCAATTTCATGATTTGGGAGGGGGCTGACTCATGGATTTTTTAATGCTCAGGGTTGGTCATAGTTCAAATTTATAATAAATTATAGTTCCTGCCCCCAAGAGTTTACAGTCAAAGTTCCCAATCTAACAAATATATATATATACATGCCTAACTTTAAGCACAATTAGTGCCACTGACTTAAAGTTAAGCAAGTGAGTAAGTGTTTGCAGGATAGGGGCCAGAATTCACTGTGCTTTCATAGGTATTGCTCAAACAATGGTCAACAGTGAACAATAATTTTGTAAGTCATGGCTCCACATGGGTACAAGAATCCATCTGTGTGGATCTTCTTGCATTATCTAACCCTTACATAAGGAACTCCGTGGAACTACTCATGTGCATTAATATTAGCAAATTTGGGCCCTGATTGATGCCAAATGCCTCTTAAATTGTAAGCTCTTTGGGGTAGGGACTATCTTTTTGTTCTTTGTGCGTACAGTGCCTAGCGCGATGGGGTTCTGCCCTCTTAGTAGGGCTCCGATATGCTACCACAACACATAATTCTACTACTAACAATCATGGCTTGTGAGCTCCGGTGATTTTCCCTGTTTATATTGCTTTGTTTGACCTGGCCTTGCTTTTTACATTTACTTTTGCAGATGCTCAGCTCTGCCTTTTAAATGTTGTTCAGTCCTCGCCCATTCTATTCTCCCCAGTTTCGCCTCATTTCGGTTTGACTTTTCGATCAGCTCCCCCTGCCTGATCCATTCATGTATTTCTTTTGGAAACCCTGAGCCTGTCTCCCCCCCGCATACAATGGGCTTGGGTGACTCCAGCTGGGACTTGTCCTTCCCCAGCCCGTGCTGCACAGCGACCGCCCGTCGCCTGAGAAAGGCCGCGCTCCAGGGAATGGACGGCCACGAGCCCAGGGACCGTCCTCGCCCAGGGGGTTGGGCCGGGAGGGACACGCTCCCGCCCTGCCAAAGCGCCACGGCTGTAGCCCCCCCCACCTCTCAAGCGCTGAGGCGCGAGGAAGCGACCGAGCCCCGCCCCGCACATGCCCAGAGCAGAGCTAAGCGCCAATGGAAAACCGAGGGCACAAAAATTGAGGGCACAGGCGCTTCCCCGTGGCTTCACTTCTCCCACGGCATATGTGCGCCAGGTCTCCGCGCATGCTCAGTAGGAAGGCAGGCCGCCCTCTGCTCATGCGCAGTAGCAGGAAGCGCACCGTTCGTTTGGGGTGCGGAGCGCCTTTTGTTGCTCCCGCGGCGGGGCAGTTCGGCGGCGCTAGGACCCGGCGGACCGGGCTCGCACGCGGGTTTTTCCTCCTCCTCCTCCTCCTCCAGAGAAAGAGCGATGGCGGCCCGTTAGCGGCGCGTGCAGGCGGCGGGGCTGGGACTGCGCCGGACGCACCGGGGCCATGGGGGGCGGCGCGGCCTGGCCCCCTGCGTGAGGCGCGCCAGGCCCGCGCGTCCCCTCCGAGCGCGGCGCGGCCCTGTGGCGGCGAAGGCCGCTCGCCCTCCTCCCGCCCGGCCGGTGCCGGGGCATCCCCCCAGGCCAGGGCGCGGCGGCGGCGGCCATGGCCACCGAGCTGGAGCCCCCTGCCTCGGGCGCGGCGCCGCTGGAGGCGGAGGAGGACGAGGAGCACTGGTTGTACGGGGGTAGGTAGCCGGGCGGCCGCCGAGCCCAGCGCGAGTCGCCGCGGGGGATGCGCTGTGCCAGATGCTCCCCTGCGCCCGAGCACCCCTCGGCGGGCGGGCGGGCGGGCGGGCAGGGCACGGGGACTGTCCGCACTGCACCTGGCTCAGGCTCGGCTTTGGGCCCAGCCCGCCCCCACTGACTGGGGCCAGCAAGCGCCTAGGGCCCCCAGCCCCGGAATGGCTGGGGTCCAGCCCCGGTCGTTTGGCAGTGTGGACGCAGCTCAAGCCACAGACCCTAGTCTGTATAGTGCAGTATAGACGTGTTAGCACAGCTGTGAGACTGGGGTCTAGCTATTGTAAAGCCAGGCTTAACAGTGCAGTGTGGATGCTCAAGTGCAGGCTTGGAAACAGTCAGTAGACCCAGGTTTGTAATGCTGTGTAGGCATAACTCATGAAAGCTCTCACTAGCCAGAAGGCAAAGTAAACTAGGATAGAGCACAGGCACTCTCCAGATTATGGTCTCCCTCCCCCCTTAGCTTCTGGGCAGCTCCCTTCCCCTCACATTCTCTTCTTCTTCTCCTCTTGAAGAGATGATGGAATTGAGGGTGTTTAGGTTTATCTGGGAGCCTGTCCATACCCAACCCAGTACATGCCCTATGTGATGGTCTTGTATAAGATTCCAGTGACCGTTGCAGGATTTTATATTGGGAGTGGAATAGAGATCATGGGTTGTGGCACTGCTGATAGACCACAATCAAATGAAAGACTCTTACCTATTTAACCTGTCTATCAGTTTTAGGTTTTTTCTATCCTATCGATGGCATGACTGGAGTGTTTAAGTGTTTCCCACATAAATTAAAATTGTATGGCAGGGTTCCTATGGATTTTTCTCCCTCCCTTTGCTGAAGTGTATATGTACCTACACACATATGTATGCCCTACTAATTTACTTTGTTGTTCTAGCTATCATGTGTGATACTACTGTTATCCTTTACTGGGTTATGTCTGTTCCAGATCGTAAACTCCTTTAGAGTAGAAATTTGTTACTTTCAGTTGTGTGCCATGCATGTTTATGGCACTATATCAATAATAGTAAGTCTGAATCCACTACCTCAGCTGGGTGAGCTGGAGTGGGAGTTGACCTTTCATCAGAATTTTTTTCCTCTGGTTAATTTCTGTCACAGTCTTTGATGCTGTTTAATACAGTGTAGCATTGTTTGGCTTGTATATGATCACTTTTTAGGGTAATAGGGTAATGAAGAATGAAAAGGGGCAGAATGAAACTCTAATAGCAAGACATTGGCATGCATAATAACTTTTAAAATCTGTCAAGTAAATGCATATTTGGGCCCCAGTTATGTAATTGGATTGATGCAAGTGGACCCCTGTGCCACTTGAGGCTCCATATGTACCCAAGTGAAGGGTCAGGGCCTGGGTTTGCTGGCAGAGCATTCTTGGAACAGTTACCAAGCATCTTTTTCAATGCATCCATCACTCCATGTGTTTCCTACCGTTGTGAGCCTTTAATTTTTTTATTTTTGTCAATTAAGATCAATATGTTTTCTGGTCTTTTGATTTTTGCTTTTGAAAACTTCTTGACTTGAGGTCCTGTTCCCACCTAGCCTGGTCTGTCTCTCCCATAGAAAAACATGTGTGAAGACTCTTGGAGCCAAGATCCATACCTGGCTTGATAGCTGCCTTTATTCATTCTGTTGCATAATCTGGGGTCTAGCATTAAAAAGGCCTTTTTTAATTCTGTGAGTTGTCAAGGATGTGTAATGTTACTTTTTCATTGCTTTATTTCATATTGAGCTTTGCTTGAAAGCAAAGCATTACTTTATAATGTGTGTGTTTATGTGACAGTTTTTTCCCAAAAGGTCCAGACTGCGTTATAAGTTCCGATCTCTTTGGGTTTTGATTTAATATGTTCTTTTTATCATATTTGCAGATGACACCACTGGTAAGCAAGAAGATGGACCAATTGCTGGGTAAGTTCATAAACTATCCACTCATAATAACTGTATCTGCTGGGAGAACTTTGTCTCAGCATCAGGCTTGTAATACCTAGATACCTTGAGCCTAGTTTCAGATCTTGACAAAGTCAACTCAGCCCCTTGTACTGCAACAAATTGGGTTGTATGAACTTTACTGTTTGGACATCTTTTGGATGAGACCTTCAAAAACAAGTTCTGCGGTGATATTAAGGATCCAGTGTAACTTTTCATAAGATTAGAGAATTCTCCCAGTATCCTTGACCAAAATTCCCCCTCCTCCACTATACTTTTGCAGTGTGGTATGCACCAGCTGTGCCTTCCTCCACCCCAGAGGTGTCTGCATTTGAATGTTTTTTGTAAGTGTACATATGATAGGAATTTCAGGATTGTTGAGCAGCTGCCATAAACTGGAGTTCAGGGTGCTCAGCAACGCAGAAAACTGAGCCCAGTGTTTGCTGCGCTTTGGGACCATTATGAATATTATCCTCTTTGGAGCAAGTATCCTCATTCAACCAATATGAACACACACAAGCAAACTGTAGACTATCTTATTGCATGGTTACTTAGCAAATGTAATGTCAACTATCCCTTGTGACAAGGGATAGCCTCTGATTTTAGACATAAATGTACTGCTAACCTGCATAAATAGTGTTCTTATCTCTTTATGATTTACATGAGATTATCAGAAATGCTCCATAAAATAAAGTAGCTACATCCTTCAGTTTATTAATCTTTGCAAATCACTGTAAAACCTTGAATGCAAAGTATTATTATTATTATTATTATTAACTTCCTGCTCTTATTTTTCTTATAGCCCTCATTTTGAATCTTTGCCCCACATATAGATTTTGTATGGGCTGTGAAATGAAATGAGTTGCTAAATTCTTTAACCATTACCCCCTGATATTTGTTAACCATTGAAATTCGAGTATGACGTTCTATCTGAATATGTTGACTATCCGTGGGAAGACAATGTACACCAAATTACATGTCTTCAGTATCTCTTGACATTCCTTGATGGAGAGGATTTTGTGAAATTATAGCAGTGCTGTAAAGGGGCTGTTTTATAACTGGCACAAAGGGTTATGTTGGGATTCAGGGGATGGAAATAAAATGCCCAGGACTATTACCAACATAAAACTGATGACATTAGTCCTGTCAAAGTGATTATTTGTTCACTCTTCTTAAAACTGTAGGAAAGGGGTTAGGAAGTGGCTATTACTTTATAGATGTGTCCTTGAACTTTCAATTCACAAATTGTAATACACATCCACAGATACTTCGGGTGATTTGAAGCTGAAGGTAACATTTGTTGCTTTTCTTTAATTCAGTGCTGGCTGTTCAATGATCTTAGATTCTGAGACAATTCTGTGGTTTGAGGTCAATCCTCTTAATTGCTTTTGATCTGGTAAAAAGAATGCCAGAGGTTTTGGGGAGCCATCTGTGGCAATTTCCTCCAGTGGTGCTTCTCTTTATCTTTGCACAATGACTTAATGCCCATGACCTTGGAGTTGTTGTGGAGTCTGATCTTCTTTTTGAAGCCTGTTATGCTAATTTGGTAATGGAAGTGCTTTTGCTACCACCTCAGGAATTTGTCCATACTGGTACCTATGCTTACTAGGACTGCAACTGAAATCTTTGTCTGTACTTTTGTTTAATTGTGAAACTTTCCACTACCTCTCCCCCAACATGACTGTGTAGCTGATAAAGAATTCATTTAGCCTATTTTCCCAGGTTTGTCTGTCTCTCCACAATCTTGTCTTCTTCGCCTCCTAATAAGAGAGCTTCATTAGCTTCCAAAACTGCAGTGGGTTGACTTTATTTTATTTGATTCTTGGTAACAACTTCCAAGACTTTATATTGCTGGGCTCCATGATGTCAATGTGATCTTTGACTTCTTTGTTTAGAGGGTGTCTCCTTTTGTGCGGCCTCTGAAATGGCTTTAATCTGTTCAGTGTGTGGATTCTGTGTGTCGTGTGTTTGCAGGAACTAACCCCAAAGGGAGGAAACACTCGCTAACAGGCATGGTGCTTATTCCCATGAGTACCTTCGTTGACTTCAATGGGATTACTCCCAGTAATAAGCTTTGCTCAGATGTGAGTGTTGGAATGTTTGGGCCCTTAAGTCCTTAGTTAAATTAACTTTTTAAAAAAGGATTCTATTATTAAAATTTCAAAATAACTCTTCCAGTTCCATGGCTAAATACACTGCCTTCTGATTTTTAGTTCCATAACATGTAAGGTACATATGATTTTTGTTGTGACTGGCTTGCTTGGATAATGCAATAAGCAATACTAACATTTGCTCCACAATCTTTAGTTAACAGCATAAATCTGAAAGTGCAATAATGGACATTAGGATTAATCTGCAATGAATAAGGAAATGGGATGGTCTAGGGATTGTTAATTACCTATCCTTTAATCTCCAGGTGACTGGTTAAAATTCAGTCCAAGTCCTTAATAACTGAATGTTGTTAATGTTTGGTGGCTTGTAGAAAGGGAATCAATTGATCTTAATCTAATTCCTACTGGGCAGGTGTCCTCTTCACTTTAAAATGCTTATATAATTGGCACTCTTGTTGGCAGTCTCAGGGAAAGGCCAAGGATTGAATGGGCTATGGAGACTGAACTATCTTCTAACCCTTAGAAGTAGTGGGGTTGAGGCACACTGATAATCTTTCAGAGCTCCTGCAAGTGCCTTAGCTGATTTGTGGATAAATAAGTGTTTGGTGTGCAAGGCTGCCCACTTGGCATCGTTCAGGAACTCTAAATTGACTTTCACCAAAAAAAGCAAAACCTGCTGAGATTGAATTTGAGCTAACTACTCTACTACCAGTCACCAGAATCAAATATGTCTGTTCTTGGTAAAACTATGATCAGAATGTTATCTTGATTCTGTACTGATGGGCACTTTGGACATACGAATAGGTTGCTCCATGGGTCAAGCGTATTTATTTTGGTCTGTTATATTTGGTAGACATGCAGAATCTTCTCATCCTTTGCAAGATGCTCCTCAGGAGAGCCGGCCTGTCACCAGTGAAGACCGAGAGATGTCTCAACATGTACGTGTTACAGCTGTAACTGTTGGATGTGGCTATTGCTGTGCAGTGCATGTTCACTGCTTGTAAATATTGGTGTATAACAAGGCTCAAGGAAACAAGGGGCTACTATCTGTCATAAATATAACTTATTACACCTATACCATAACAACTTATTAATTAGCAATTCTAGGTGCTAATTACAGCATATAGCTTTTCTGCCTAAAACGCCAATGGTCAGAGTATTAGGTGTTGGGATTGCCAAGATCTGCTTCTGACTCAGCCATTGACTCCTGGGATTACTCATTTTGAGCCTCTCAACTCCTCTGTACCTTAATTTCTCTGGCCCTGATTCAGGATAACACCCCATTGAAATTGGTGAGAGTTAACCACATGCTTAAAATTAAATGTGTGCTTAAGCACTTGCCTGAATCAGAGCCTAATGTGCAAAACTGGTATAGTAACACTTCTAGGCAACCCCACAGGGCTGCGGTGGGAGTTAAAGTTTGAAAATAGTTCAGACATCCTTGGATAAAAGGTGAAAAAATATTTATTATTTTTTACACAATTATTCTTGATTATTAACCAAGTGAAAAAGGACGTCTTTGTAACAGAATAATTCTTCTAACTTTTACTACTTTATTGAGCTTTTAAGACTTGTGTTCTCATCCAGGTGAATTTCTTGGGTGTAAGTATCAATGAGTCTTCATGTGTCTGTTACTGTTAGGCCCCTCCAAGTGGTGAAGATGAGGAGGAAGACAGTGATAGCGACAGTGATGATGATGATGATGTGAAAGTTACCATTGGCAACATTAAAACAGGAGCACCATCATACATGTATGTATTTCTGGCTACAGTGCCTGCTGTTTATTGATCTTACCATTTTAAGAGGCAGTGAGTTTAATGGCTAGCGCCTGTTTCTGGCATTGGCTTGCTGGGTGACCCATTTGTAAAATGAGGCCAATACTCCCCATGTCAACTGCCATCATATTAAATAATTAATATCGGTGGAGCACTTGACTGAGTGAAATAGAAGGTGGGAAATAGTGCAAGTCCTTAATATTACTTTGATTCCTGAGGTTTTGCTGAATTTAAATGAAGAATCAAGCTAAACAGCAGATGAATTAAATCGAAGTCCTGAATTAATTAATTGTTTCAGCTGGCCAATTCTTCACAGCTGAGGAATGGTGAGACCAGTTTTGCAAACTAGCCACCTGTCACTGAGATGCTTCAGAATCTGAGTCTGAATAACACTTAGCTATTCTGTATTAGATGGAAATAAGGGGGCAGCATTTCTGGTTGCTGCTGGCAACCATTGTCTTAAGGAAACCTTTTACCTGTTCATTGCAGTATATTGTAATCCTTCATTGCAAGGATAACTCTCCTCTGCTTCTACAGGAAAGGTTTGGGGTCTTATGGATCATTCTAAAGAGCGATGGCCCCATTCATCATTCTTTGATTCATTAGATTTTTCCAAACATCCTTTTTTGGATTCTGTGTTTTTCGTTGTTATCCAGACTACTCCCTTCCTTTCACATATTCTGTACAGACTTGCTGCTACAATTCTTTCCCCCATTGCCCAGCTCCATCCTAATTCATAGTCTATCACAAGCGTGTTCTCTGGCAGGATGGTACCTACCAACACTGGGGAAATCATCAGGCTCTGCTTCTGAGTCCAGACAATCTTGTGTGTTGCTGCGTATCTGAATGTACGCTGCTGGATATCCATTTCAGTATGCTGCCCTCTCCACCATCAATAGATTTACATGAACAGTGCAATTTAATTTTTAAAGTAATGGAGTCTTAAGATAAGGTAAAGGGCATTGTTGGTTGGGACAACTCTTTATGTTAAGGCTAGAATGTACAACAAAAAATCCAATCTAATCTATATATTGAAATACTGATGCAAATCTTATTCTTTTCTGTCTAGGGGGACTCCTATGAATCTGAACTTAAAAACAGGTAGAGGCTATGGAACATCCTCTTCAGGTATTATAATCATAATAATAATATTTATTTTACCTTCTGTATTTTGGGGTATTTCACACTTCTTGCACAGGTTTTTTGCTGAAGTCTCTGGCATGAATGGCTGGAACAGCGAAAAATATTGCTTTCTCTCTTTTGAAGGTTGTGTGAAATTAAAGTATCTTCTTTAAAGCAAGAGTGAGCTCTGTGCAATGAGTTTCTTAAAGATTAGTGGCTAGCTGGGGAGAATTGATGGCCCAACATGTGTTGGAGGAACAGCCAGCTGGTAATTGATCACCTGGAAATGCCAGGCAGCCAGGTTGTAATTGCTGTTTTAAACTGAAAATGGGGGAAAAAAAGACAATAATCCCTGTGTAACACAGCACCTGTCCAGTACAGGATGTTACTAGAGAATAAATGCTTGGGGCTGGATTTTACTATCCTTGCTTGCACTGAGTGTTACCTCACTCCATGAGTTGTCTTACTGAGATCAGTAGGGCTACATGCGGTGTAAGATATTAATCGCCAGGAGTAAGGGCACAAGAATCTGGCCCTTGATTGTTAACTAATTAGTTGGCTGGAATCAGCCCTCAGTGCCTCATTCAGTTTGTATTCTACATCATATGTTGGGTTTAAAATATCTCTGCAATGTCCTCTTCCCTTTTACCCCTCTTTTCCTTTCGATATGGGAGACTGTCTTTTTTTGCAATCCCTATTTTCCCTTTTCCCAGTCTCTTTGTGGTGATTATCCTCACTCTGGCTGAGGAGACTTGAGATGTAGTTGCTTCCAAAGTCTTTTTCTTCTTGCAAAGTGCTGAGCACCAAACACTCCCTTTGGCTCCAGTGGATTGTTGGCCTATTGTAAAATCAAGCCCAAAGCTAACATTAAAAGTAGACCTGTCTGCATCTGTTGGGGTGGGGATTGTACTGAATGATCTTGAGAAAAGTTAAGAATATTTTCTTCTGAGCTAAATCTCAGAGTTGCCTAAATGGCTTATTTCGTTCATCTATATTGCTGGTGTTTGGGTGGGTCTTTTTTTCCTCGCCCCCCAGCTCTCCCGGTTTAGCAGCTATAACACCATGGCCATCTATTCACAAGTCACTGAAAAGTGTGTTGTTTTTTTTAACTCAAAAGTTAGATCTGGTTACATTTAGAAATAGACAGATGCAGAGCTGATGTTAAATTCATAGCGGATAATAGCTATTTTAAACTGAATAATTTGCTCATCAAACTGGTGGATTAGAAGCATTGCATTAAAAACAGTAACCGTTTCTCTCTCTTCAAAGCCAAGTTGCAGCCCAAAGGTATTGATCTAGATGCCACAGGGAATATAAATGGATTGCCTGTAATAGAAGTGGATTTAGATTCGTTTGAAGACAAACCGTGGAGGAAACCAGGTGGGGCCTCAAAGTTTCTTGTGGTAAATATTTTCTGCAGTTCTGTTTTATTTTGCTTTTCATGTATAGTTTCTGTCAAAGTGTTGCTGCCATGGGGGATGGAGGGGGAAATCCAAACAACCCCTAGTGCTCAGCTCTGACTCCTGTTCTGAGCAATTAGTGACGCTAACTAGAGTTACTGAGCCATGTGCCAATTTCAACAGTGATCAGAAGAAATTGGGCTAGACTTGTGTTCTGTTTCTTACTTTCCTAAAGAAAAGTAGCTGGTCTTTATATTCACCCTCTGTTTCCTAGAACATACAGCTCTGGTAGCAGTATAATAGCATTTGGCCAAATCTTGAAGTCAGTTGGACTTTTTGTTGTTGCCTTCTGTGCGGTCAGGATTTGGCTGTTGGTGAGAGATGGTCTCCTTTTGATGCACAGCAGCTGGCATGCTTTAGCCCTTCCTGGCTGAACTCAAGGACACCCCTTGTGCAGCCTTGTCATTGGTGTTCCTTTGGAATGTCAGCACTTCAGTTGGGAAGTACCTGGTGCATGAAGGAGCATGGGGATGGATAGTTTGTTCTTAGCAAGTTAGCATTCACCCACATAATTCCTGTTGTTGTCAGTGGGAGTTGGGGCATAATCTGTATATATTGTGAAGGAAAGCAGTCACACTCAGTTCTTGACAGGAGCATCTCTAATGTGAGTTGATGTATCAAAAAAGCCACCAAACAACCCAGTAAGGAAAATAAACTGATTTACACATTGGAGGGAAGTATTGGTTGTTTCCTGCCAGTGTGTAACAGGGCAAGAGTTTGAGTCAGAAGATGGGTTCCGCTCCAGGGTCTGCCACTAGCCAACTGTGTGACCCTGGGTGAGTTACTCTCCATGCCTCAGTTTGTGTCTCTGTATTATGTGGATAGCGATACTCATCTTTGTAGAACACTGAGATCTATAGATAAAAATTGCTATGTAACATAAGATTAAAATATGGGAAGTTTATTTTATCTTCTGTTTATATTGGTTTTGTATTGGGGAGTTTTCTACATCAAAGTGACTCTTGTGTACAAACTATAAAATGCTTGAAGTGAAGTCTTTTCTATTTTTCAGCTGTGTTTCTGGACTTTAGTTATTTTTTATGAGAGATCCAAACACTTATTACAGCAGCCGTGCAAAATTGGCATGAAAATCTATTAGTCTGGGAATAAAATCCACTCACTTGCTCCTTCATATAATGGCGGGGAGCTAATATTTTACTTGTTTTTGGAACGCTGTGCATGAGATGTGTTTGATTCATCTCACCCACCTGAAATGAAGGGCAGTAGGAGGGACTATGGAAAATTCAAATCACTGTGTTATTTCAGTATTGAGCAGTAGGCACTTTGTGATGAATGGGTGTTGGTGTAGATGTAATAGAAAATATATCCTTTTTTTCTGCAGGGGATTTGACTACGAAGTGAAAGAGAGACTAGGAAGAGAAGAAGTTAGGAAAGAACAGAATTAGAGCAGTGATACCAGTAAAGTTCAGAGATACGAGCGTGGGGATCATTATTGTCCTGCTGACTCATCTCTGGACCAGGAATGATCCAAGTAGCCATAAAATAATATTGCTTTGAAGTATGAATTGAGGTAAAATTAAAGCACAAGCTTGGCCCATATTCTAACATTCACATTAGGTTGTTCTTTGTGCTACTTCAGTAGCCTCTTCCTGGGCAGCCTTCTGGGTTATGTCCTAGACAATAAGATCAGTCAGCGAGATAGTGTCTCCTTAATAAGCCGGGGAGGGGAATGAAACTTCACACCATCAAAGCATGAATGAAGGAGCAAAATCTAATCCAATGAAGCTGATGTGTAAATTTCATGTTGCTATGCCTGAGTTGGAATACATCTGCCCTGGGGGTGCAGCAGGAAAAGTGGCTGGCAGGAGGATGTAAGAAAGTATAAGGTCAAAATCCTGACCGTATCATGGCCAGATAGTCTTAGCTGAAACTCAAGGATTTAAACTAGGATTTGTTGTTTTACAGTTGGTCAAGCTAGAAATACCTTTGTAATGGGAACGTTGAGGGACTTTTTAACAATGCTAGGAAGTGCTTCTGTTTTACACTGCTGTAGAGTTATGTCTTCATACAATTTCATAAAATTATCCACAAGTGATAAAGACAGAACCTTTAAATTATCACATCTCCTCAGTTCAAATCCTGGCTGGGATCACAACTGAACAATAAGTCTATATGATCTAAACCATGTTATAAAGGTCACTTGCAGTTTAGCACAATTGACGCAATGGGCAGGCCCTGGTGTAGAGAATCTTTAATCAGAATGGCAAAGGGCAGTCCAGGTCAGAATAGAAAAGCATTGGTGGAGCTAAGGTGGAAAAAGTCTCTGTGCCACTGACAGTTAGTTTTCATCAGCACTAACTCCTCCGTAGAATTATAAGAGGACTAATATAGGATACCACTCTGAAAAACTAAATCGATGAATTCACATAAGTTATCTCTCTTACAATATCCTGAATTTGTGTTGAACCTTGCATCCAAAGGGTCCCAGAGCACTTCATAGAATCATAGAATATCAGAGTTGGAAGGGACCTCTGGAGCTCATCTAGTCCAACCCCCTGCCCAGAGCAGGACCAATCCCCAACTAAATCATCCCAGCCAGGGCTTTGTCAAGCCTTACCTTAAAAACTTCTAAGGAAGGGGATTCCACCTCCTCCCTAGGTAACGCATTCCAGTGTTTCACTACCCTCCTAGTGAAAAAGTTTTTCCTAATATACAACCTAAATCTCCTCCACTGCAACTTGAGACCATTACTCCTTGTCCTGTCATCTGCTATCACTGAGAATAGTCTAGAGCCATCCTCTTTGGATCCACCTTTCAGGTAGTTAAAAGCAGCTATCAAATCCCCCCTCATTCTTCTCTTCCATAGACTAAACAATCCCAGTTCCCTCAGCCTCTCCTCATAAGTCATGTGTTCCAGACCCCTAATCATTTTGGTTGCCCCTCGCTGGACTCTGTCCAATTTCTCCACATCCTTCTTGTAGTGTGGGGCCCAAAACTGGACACTGTACTCCAGATAAGGCCTCACCAATGTCGAATAGAGGGGAACGATCACGTCCCTCGATCTGCTGGCAATGCCCCTACTCATACATCCCAAAATGCCATTGGCCCTCTTGGCAACAAGGGCACACTGTTGACTCATATCCAGCTTCTCGTCCACTGTCACCCCTAGGTCCTTCTCTGCAGAACTGCTGCCTAGCCTTTCGGTCCCTAGTCTGTAGCGGTGCATTGGATTCTTCCGTCCTAAGTGCAGGACTGTGCACTTGTCCTTGTTGAACCTCATCAGATTTCTTTTGGCCCAATCCCCCAATTTGTCTAGGTCCCTCTGTATCCTATCCCTACCCTCCAGCAAATCTACCACTCCTTCCAGTTTAGTGTCATCTGCAAACTTGCTGAGAGTGCAATCCACACCATCCTCCAGATCATTAATGAAGATATTGAACAAAACCGGCCCCAGGACCGACCCTTGGGGCACTCCGCTAGATACCGGCTGCCAATTAGACATGGAGCCATTGATCACTACCCGTTGAGCCCGACAATCTCTAGCCAACTTTCTACCCACCTTGTAGAGCCTCCATCCAGCCCATACTTCTTTACCTTGCTGACAAGAATACTGTGGGAGACTGTGTCAAAAGCTTTGCTAAAGTCAAGGAATAACACGTCCACTGCTTTCCCTTCATCCACAGAATCAGTTATCTCATCATAGAAGGCAATTAGATTAGTCAGGCATGACTTTCCCTTGGTGAATCCATGCTGACTGTTCCTGATCACTTTCCTCTTGTCTAAGTGCTTCACAATTGATTCCTTGAGGACCTGCTCCATGATTTTTCCGGGGACTGAGGTGAGGCTGACTGGCCTGCAGTTCCCAGGATCCTCCTTCCCTTTTTTAAAGATTGGCACTACATTAGCCTTTTTCCAGTCTTCCGGGACTTCCCCCGATTGCCATGAGTTTTCAAAGATAATGGCCAATGGCTCTGCAGTCACATCCGTCAATTCCTTTAGCACTCTCAGATGCAACGCATCCGGCCACATGGACTTGTGCACGTCCAGCTTTTCTAAATAGTCCCGAATCACTTCTTTCTCCACAGAAGGCTGGCCACCTACTCCCCATGCTGTGCTGCCCAGTGCAGTAGTTTGGGAGCTGACCTTGTTTGTGAAGACAGAGGCAAAAAAAGCACTGAGTACATTAGCTTTTTCCACATCCTCTGTCACTAGGTTGCCTCCCCCATTCAGTAAGGGGCCCACACTTTCCTTGGCTTTCTTCTTGCCAACATACCTGAAGAAACCCTTCTTGTTACTCTTAACATCTCTCGCTAGCTGCAACTCCAGGTGTGATTTAGCCTTCCTGATTTCATTCCTATATGCCCTACATTCATATTTTACTAAGAAGTACCCACCTCTTATGAGGAATGCAACAGTTTTGGAACTCACACACCAACACTATACAAAGTTCAGAAAAAGTGAAGAACAACCCCATGTCTAATTCTCTATAGGAAATTTTAAACTCTCCATGTAAGCACTTCAGGAGCATTTGAGAGTGCAAATGTGTACTCCCAGAGTCGCTCTGTTGACTTGTAGCTTCATTTTCAGGTGCTGACCTTTCGGATTACTTTAATTATGGATTCAATGAAGAAACATGGAAAGCTTATTGTGAAAAACAGCGACGGCTTCAGCTTGGACTGGATCCCTCTCCGCCTATCAGCAGTGAGAATAAGATCACAGTAAGTAACATGCTTTCCAGTGTGTGGGTGCAGCACAGAAGCCTGCTCATTTTGTGGGCACATAAGTACAAGTCTAAAAATGGAAGCTGGTTTAGAAATGTGATCCTGGAATATTAACTGAAAGGCAAGCTGTCAAGAATGATGGACCTAAACATTTTTTTTTTAGTGGAGATGAGATTAACTCTCCCTCTGCTAATAAGTTGTTCCCTTGCCTGGTTGAATGAGGCACTCCAGCAAACATGGAGATTATCGATACGATGGCAAATAAAAATCCCCTGGGATGGTGAGACTTAGGTGTATTCCCAAAGAAGGCTGTGCCCTCCAGATTGTCCGGCTGTGGAGCTGGGCAGGTAACACAGCCAAAGCCCTCAAGTTGGTGTGTGTGTGAATTTAGTGCTGTGAGAGGTGTAGGGTTGACAGACCATTGACTTAAGTCTGATCTCAGGAGCCAACTGTGATGTGAGGGGCATTGTTTCCCTGGCCTATTCGCTCCTTGGCATCTCTGCCGAGACTTCACCAGTTGTGTTGCCACTTCTTGTGATGTGGACTCCTGCCCACCATGGCCACCAAACTCATTTCACAAGGGCTACCGAATGGCCCTCAGATGGTAACAGCTTTTGGTCACTTGGCAGGATTTGAATGGGTGAGCTAGAGGCAAAAGCCTCCATATCCAATTTCCAGTTTCCTGAATTAAGGACTGGAAAAACAGGACCACAGTCAGGTTAGGTATATCTTGGGGCTTCTAATGGGAATTAAAAATGGGGAAAGTAGGCCAAGTATGGAAAAGTCATTTAACGTGCAAAAATCTGTAATTGACTGAAGATTGGATATTTACTTTGCGTGAACCTTGTCGTCCAATTGGATCATTGCAGATGAATGTTCTGGTTTGCTCCTCGCTGGAGCCTCTTTCTCCTACTAAGAGCAGATCTTCATGACTTATAACTCAGCTGGTAACCAAAGACAGATATGTCTCTCTCTTTTCTTTTTATTCCTCAGGTTCAGCAAGGAAGGACAGGAAATTCAGAGAAAGAACCAGAGAACAACATTATCAAAACGGAATTCAAAACGGATTTTGTGGCTCTGATAGGAGGACGGATGAAGGCTGGGCCTCCACCAAATAGGTAAGGAAGTGTATGGAAGCTGCATTGAAGTTCTCTATTTTAATGTATTAAATAATAGGACAAGTGGGATCCTGCTATTTCTTTGTCTGAGTCTATTATGGACCCCAAACAAGGCAGCAACTTTTAAACTATATTGGATGTTACCCTGTAATTCAATAGTTATCACCCTCCCCAATGACACTCGGCTCTGTAGTTGTGGAAACCACCCCTCCCCCCCAATCTCCATTTCCTTACCCTGTTGGTGTCCCCACTGTTACACCATGTGAGTAGGTAGGCAGACCTGGTGCCATGCTGCATGGTCCCAGCCTTACAAAGGGGAGCTTTGCAGAGGATGGGCTAAGACAAGGAAGTCTTCCTGCTATGGAGCTTCACCTCGTTTGGCTGCTGGTTCTTCCAGAGCCAGGTCCAACTCCCATTGAAGTCAATAAGTCATTCCGTTGCCTTTAACCAGAGCTGGCTCAGGCCTTGGTAATGGACAAGAGGAGCTACTTGGTTTTTGAACTGCCTGCTCTGCATATACTGTCAGTTGGATGTCAGTTTGGTGTTTTTTCCCTAGACAAAGTAAAATGGCTTTTAGTAATTCTAACTGGAAACCTGTACTGGACAACAGTCACCTTCGTGACAATATGGCTCTGATTATTTTTTATAAGGAGCTTTGGGAAACCTGGTTACAGGAAACCAAAGCAGATTTTTCTTTTAAAAATCTGTTTTGCACACCTCTGCTGATCATATCTAGGAACCAGTCCTGAACCTGTGTCTCACTCTTTTCAGTGGAGACTTTGAGTAGAATGAGAAGAGAGGTTCTCTGGGTTCGCTCTGGATTATTCATACTAAAAGAACTTTAAAGTTCCAATTTCTTTCTTTCTGTCTAAGCAGTTAAGTGTGTCTTGCATTTCCCGCCTTCTTGACAGAGAAATCAGACTGATCCGTTTTACTTTCCAGCTCTCGCATGTGATGCTATTCTTTCTCAAAGTCTGTGCAAATCCAACCTGCTCCTACTGAAATAAATGAAAACTTTTCTTTCCTTTTTGGGCTTTGTAAAGTTCCTTTTTCTTTAAGAAAATACATTCTAGCCCTAATACATTTAGCAATGTCCATTTTAACATGGAATCAGTATTGCCTTTATCTAGAGATTGATTTTAATCCAAGTTAATGTGTTTAAATACCTTTGGTGCTATAGCCACAGCAGGTCTCTCTGTTGGCACTAGGATAAATGCCATGAAATTGGACATCTATTGTGCTACTATATCTCAACAATCAGCAGGTTGTGTTTACAAAGTCTTGTTTCCAATGACAGTGGAAATGGGAAGGACAGCAAACTTCACTAGTTTTGTTTAGCTCTGGCCCTTCTGTAACTTGCTTGTACCACAGTAGAAGGTGTTAGGTGTGATCCTACTTCTCGCCGGATGGATTGCAGCAGAAGCTGACTGTGGCGGTGCTGTTTGCAATGGCTTTGTCAGGCAAAAGATGCAGAAGTCACAAACTTTGGGTGGGGGGAATGCAACACTTAATGGGATCCCATTATTTGGAGTCAAGTATCCTTTATTGTTAGTTAAAATACTGTGAACTCTTTTTAGTAAATGACTTCAACAGTTAATTAAAAGCTCATGTGGCTTTCCAGTAGAGCCAGACTGAAATTTCCTGGTGGAGTTTCACTCAGTAAGGGGCTGGCTAGAATGGCCCAGACCTGGGTTTATGTCCTAACATCAGCTACTGTCAAAAAGTCATGACAAATTCACAGCCTTCGGGAGGAGGGGGACTTTGCATCCTTTAAAGGATCAGGCCCTTCATGAGCTGCTGTCTCTGCACAAGAAACTCTAACCTGTCTATTCAGATAGTCCCAACTGCCTTGTCACTTGGTCTTTATTACTGAAAATATTTTCATAAACCTACGTTTGATTCCTAAAATCCCTTCAACTCTCCTGCTTCTCCTTCATCCCCCAAATCCTGTGCTTGTGACATCACAGCTGTGAAAATAGTTGTCCCCAGTATAGGATTTTGAATAAGCAACAAGAAGATACAAATTCTTGAGAAACAAAGATCCTGGGCTGATTTTGATCTAACTAGGGTAACCAACAGCAGAATTTGCTCCCCTGTTTATATGCAAACACCCTTTATTAATATAACGCCCCGTCTTGCTCCCATTACAGCCAGTGGTAAAACTCTCCCTGACTTCTTTGAGAGGAGGACTGGGCCTAGGAATAGAGGCAAAAAATGTGTCCAACAGTCAGAATTGTAACCAAAGAGAGTATTTGGTTTAGAGTGATGGTCTATGAGTGTTAGCATGGATCCATCATGAAATGGTGCAAATTTGGAGCTGTCTCTGGTCTAAGGGCCTCAAGTGCTGTGCGCTCTCCACTCCTGCTAGACCTGTTTGCAAGGGCATTGGGCCTGATCCTGCAACCTGTACTCACTTGAGTAGTCTTATTGAAGGGTAGGTGAGTGACAGTTTTCAGGGTCTGAACTGGAGATGTTCAACACCCCCTTCTCCCTCTGAAGCCGGTAGAATATTCTTCACATCTCAGGATCAAGCACAAAGTGGTGTCTAAAGAGACCTAACTCTCTCTATCTGTAGCCAGAGCTCAAGTTGTGCACATGCAGCAAAGGATTCCCCACCTTTCTACTGTGTTTCCCTGCCAGTTTGAGCTCTGCCTGGAGTGATTTTTCCCTAGGTGGAAAAGAATGTGCTTGGCCTTTTTGCTTTAGTTCTCCCAGCATGAGAGAGGGCTCTCTGTTGAGGGGGCGGGGGGGAGAAAAACTATTACTTCTAATTTCTGTGCTGAACCTGAGAAGATATATCTACTTTGTACCAGGAAGCTGGGTGGGACAATTGATGTGATTGGTGGACAGGCAGGCACTATTAGGAGGGTAGAAGGAAGACGCCGCGATAAACACGCCTCAGAGGAAAATCCCATTCAGGTAAACAGCTTCAAGCTGTCTTCAAACATTTGATATCCCGTGCACTTTCAGATGAACTTTGAGCAATTGTCTGCACTTTCCTGACTGTCTACTTCTGTAAAATATGGGGTTTGTTTTAAATGGACACTGTCAAGATTGCAAAATAAATCACCAATCATAACGTATGCACATGCCATTGCCCCCCTAATGGGTGGAATCAGAACTCAACTGTATCATCAGCCCTACAGTGCTAATGGAGATTCTCTTCCCCCCACCCCTCCCACACACACTGGGACTTCTGTTTTTTGAGCAGGAGGGTCCGAGCTCCCTACTGCCATCATGATATTCAGCAAATGTTAACTGTGAAGTTCCTAGATGGATTTGTTAGTGGTTTTTTTGTTTTTTTTTTAAAGCCATACCTTGTTACGAATGTGTTCTCCTTTTAAACCTGAAAGAATTGTAACAATCCAATTTACTTTGTGTTAATTGCTGTCATTTACCTTTTTCTCATGTTGGACCGTAAAACTATTCTGGTCATTTTTCTTTTTCCATTCCCATGCACTAACCTAGTGCTGTTGTGTGGGGGTTTCCAACATTACTAGGGAATATTTATGTATTTTTTTTGTCATTTTAAAAAAATAAATAACATTCATGTCAGTTGTTGTTCGACATTCTTCACCCTGCAGAGTCTTAGTGTTGGGACTCTACTACTTAATGATGTCTTTAAAGGGGACAAAAAAATCAAGTTACAAACTGTGGGCCTGTTCTGATCTCACTTCAGTGTAACTCCATTGACTTCAGTGGTATCATCCCATATAAAACCTAATGCCCATATTCTGCTGGGATTCTCAGCAGACAGAAGCGAGGGGTTTTCAGAGAGTCCCCAGAACCTTCTGACCAGAACAATTCTTTTCTATCTGTCCCCTCCAACGCAAAAAACTAGTGTGCATGACCCCCCAAAATCTTTTATAAAATAACAATGTTGGGAAAGTGCAAACAAACCTTTTACTAAGGGTAGGCCCCAGTGGTGCATCAAGGCTAAATCTGCTTAGTAAATTCTTCTTCCCTTTACCAAGCGCTGGTGTCTGCATATCCAAATCATTTTGGTGTTTGCTGTATACTGAACTTTAAAATAGTGGCAATGTGAACATAAAGGGCCAAATTCTCTTGCCAGTTAGACTGGTGTGACTCCAGCAGTGCTCCGTTAATTTTGATGGTGGATTTACACTGATGCAACTAGGAGCAGAATTTGACCTCATACTGTATTTGTGAAGAAAGCAAATTGGATGCACTTCAAAAACAAATTTTTGAACAGAATTGTCTGTTTAATAAGAGTTAGCATATCACCACTCGAATGGGGCTGCTCTTATTTTGAGGGCTGTGATGTGGGGCCTGATCTCAAGAGTGGCTGTGTTCAGCCCCTCTTGGGATCCGGTTTTTGGCTAGTTCTAAGGGTATTATTAACGTAAGGGGCATGCAAGTGACCCATTCAGTCATAATTCTGTGCATCCCTGGGGGAGGGGTATCTCGCATAGGAGTAGATTTGTAGCTAGCTTGGACTCTACCACTTGCTGTGTTCATGCTAGCAAAGATGTTTGTTGGCAGGGCATTTCCTTGCATGCTGAGCTTGTGACCTCTCCCCTGTAGTGTGTCTAAAAGGCTGAGACTGTCCCCGACTTACTCCCTCCCTGTAATGTTGGGGTGCTTGGGTTCTGTGGCACATGACCCTTTTGCCAGCACTGGGAGGCACTGACTGCAGGCTCCAAGGGGTAAAATACCATCTTCTATTTTCTGTCTGTTTTTGTTTTAAAGGTTCTTGGAGATCATGGAACTAAGCCACAACCCCCACAGCAGCCCCAGCAACCATCACAGCCCCAGCAGCCACCTCAGCAACAGCCGTTTGTACCACCAGCAGGTCCCCCACCTCCCCCAATTGCTGGGCCACCCCCACCACACTTTCTCCACCCTCCCCCTCCAGTTACTTCTGTCCCACCTCCTCTGCATCCTCCAGGTAGGTATTTGCTCTGAATACAGAGCAATCTTGATTGCCCAGCAATCTCTGAGTGTGTTAAGTTCAGATACCTGAGGCTTGGGGAAATCAAAGGAATATTTAGTATAATTAAGAAATGTTAAGGGACAGTTGAGCAGCCATGTATCATATCACTGAGATTCCACTAACTCAAACTGCAACTCAGACAGCTGGGGAACCCTCCCTGCCTTCAGATATATATATATGCTTTCAAACTCTTCAGGGCTGCTGTTCCTCTTGAATGGCTCTCAGTGTTTTGTTTCAGTCGCTGATGTCACTTGGATACCATGCTGCTTGGCATCTTACACATGGATAAGTAGACTAGCAATTTCTATTAATCTTTGAAGGAAGATAGGAACATAGGAATTGCCTCATTGGATCAGAATAGCGTGCTATCTAGATAGTCCAGGATCCTCTCTGACAGATACTTCAGAGGAAGGTGAGACACCCCGTCCGTAATGGACAGTTCTGGAATAATCTGCTTAGAGGGGAAGTTTCTTTCTTACTCAGGTTGGGTGGTGGTTAGTTTGTGCCCTGAAGTCTAAGGGTTCATATCCCTTCTATATGTGTATCCTATACATTTTATCATACCTTGTGTCACTGTGGGATATTACTTGTATAAACATCTGAGAGTGTAAGCAGGTATTAGAGTTCTGCCCATTTTATTTTTCACTTTTAAGAGAATAGTGTGAATGTATGTGCAAATGAGGGGCCTCCCATGGACTCCTGGCAAGCTGTCAGTGTCTCTCAATGTCGTCAAGTTTGTGCTCCCTTACAGAGATTGAGTAGGTAGGCGTGGTGTTGAGTGCACTTGGCACTTAAGAAGACTCACTGAACTTAAAAATCACATCTCCCAGAATGCTTTTTACCTACGGTAGTTACAATGCCTAGGAGGCTAGAACCTAATGAGATAGAGGGAGGGTGCCTCTATTTTTGTCTGGGTATCCCCCCTTTGTGTCTTTGGCAATATTTTGCATAAATCAGTTTCTCTTTCTCCTGCACAGTCACTCACCTTCCTCTGATGTTTGTATGGATCTTACACAATAGCAAGAGGGGGAGAGAAATTTTAACAACAAAAGGGGGGGAAAAAAGCCACTCGGCAGGGGGACTTGAGTATTTGTAGACCTGAAACTATTTTAAATTTATTTTTAGAGTGACTAGATTTCAAGTGGATGGTGGTTCCTTGTATAATAAATGTAACTGTGACAAATTGGTGTATGCTTCACACCTAACTTTAGAGAGGGGCTGATTAGATAGCGGGATTACATTGTTTTCCTGAAGGAAAGGAGCATTGTTCAGTGGTAAGAGCAGGGCTATGGGGGTCAGGAGTCTCAGGTTCTACTCCCATTTCTGCTACTTGATGCACTGTGTGACACACCTTCCTGGAGATAACCTATGTGAATTGGGGTTAGATTAGTATTTATTTTCTAGAGAGGAACCAAAATCGTCTCTTTAAAAACATCTGGTTCAGTAGTGCGTGTTGATCCTGGTCCAGAGATTAAGATTAGACATATTTACTCTGAATGGACAGTTTGTCATTCATTTATCTTTGATCTAGTGTTGCATGAGTCAGTGTCTCAGGTGAAAGCTAATTAGTCCTTTAAACTCTGTTGCTAAAATCACGGTTAGACTTAGGACTGTAGTGGTTTCACATGTATACCTGTCATTGACGTCAAGTGGAGTTTTGGATCAGCCTTTTAGAAAAATGTGCAGGCAAAGACCAAGATGGCTTGCTCATTCATGGGCATTTGCCTGCTGACTGTCCAGGGTGTGCACGGTGTCAGAATCCTATTGATTCCTTTTGCTAACTAAGCACCATGAGCAATGGCCTGAAACACCTTTTTCCATTTACTACAAACAAGGCTGTGCCTCTTCCACTCAAAAATTGACCTCACTATGGTGATCAGTGCCTTTATTACTGGTGGGCTAGAATACTGAAGTGAAGGCCAAACTTTGGACTTTACCTCGTCCAGCATGCAGCAGCTAGTCTCCTGACTGGAAGAGGTCAGCAAGAGCCTATCATACTAGTGCTTCTCTCTTCGGTGGCTTCCTTTTCTGCAGATCCAGAATAAATATGCTTTCAGGGCATCTAATCCATGGAGAACATTATTGTGTTGCCTGAGTGGATGAAGTAATAGCCTCCTTGGTCTTTTCTGCCTCATTTCTATGATGGCTAAAGGGGGGGGGGGGGGAAGTGAACAGTTTTTACTGTATATCTGTTTGCTGAAATATACTTGGCCTCAAACTTTTTGAAGAGGATACTACTAAACCAGGCTCATTAGCTTGCAGTAACAAAAGAATGTTAATATCTTGTTATTCTCACTAAGTTTGTTTTCTTATTTCCATAGGCTTGCCACCACCAGGTCCCATTCCAGGTAAGCTAATGATTTGCTTTTAACAGTGGCAGTGAGTCAGAATAGTAGTATGAAATGGAGTGGCTGCATCTTACCTTGAGCTCATTCAGACTTAGGCTAAAGTAAGCAGTGCAATCTCAAACTCCTTCAACTGCTTAACTTATAGAGCTCAATAATGATCCATAGGGCCACTTAAAACAATCATTTTATTTCAGAAGAATAATCCAGAAAGCAACTTGGAGAGCTTGGTTGGCAGAGGACATCATGAAAGTTTTTTGGTTAAATTTCAGAAGATCTAACTTGTGTCATCATGGGATCTCACATAGTGATGAGTCTTTTACATG
This sequence comes from Caretta caretta, assembly GCF_965140235.1. NCBI lineage: Eukaryota > Metazoa > Chordata > Testudines > Cheloniidae > Caretta > Caretta caretta. The sequence continues at coordinate 81,876,261 of NC_134214.1, forward strand.
AAGCACTTTGATTTGGTAGGATTTCAGAGAGAGTGTGAGAACAAAGGGGCAACAATGGCCTTTTTTGTTGGAAGTTCTCTTTCCCATGACGTACAGTAGAGTTGGTGAACGGTAACAAACCAAATGTAACAAATAAGCTTGAGCCCAAGCTGGAAGAGCCCCAGACTTTGAGGAGCTTCAGATCCTGATTGGAACTTCTCATCTAAGTGTATATAATATTGCAGAATGGATTATTTTTGTTATTGAATGGACCCTGCTCATAGTGAGCTTGGATCTAGGGAAATGCCACCTCTAGCAAAGCAGAGCACAAATCCCAGCCTACTTCTGGGCGCTGCTGTTGCCAGTTGCAATTCTGGTTCCATCTAGATTAAAGTTATGATGGGCTGGAGGGGAAGGAAATGACTTTAGCTATAGTGGAAGCTCCATATAGAGTAATTGGATTGAAAAGTGTAATGCATGGAAAATATCCTGTGATGATTTTTAGTTCTACGGTAATTAGAGGAAGGTTCATGACTCACTAATAACGATCAGAGATTTGTCTCAACAATAGCAACTGCTCTAGAGGGATGAGTTCATAAGCATTACAACTTTCTCTAGTCATATTATCTACAGATTAAAAATCTTTCAAAAATAGGGAAGGGGGAAATCTTGATGATTGAGTGTCAGAATAACTTAAGAAAACACATTCTTTTAAAATAACAAAAACAAATCTTTACACTGGAAGAAACTAATGGTTCACTTAGCGTGATGTCCTTACCATTGGTAATGGCTTATGCAAGAACTTCTTGTTTGTTTGAAACTGGTAAAATTTTCAAAATCACCCAAGTCTCATTTTCAAAAGTGATTTAGCCACTTTGAAAGTCAATGGGATTTAGAAGCCTGGGTATGCAAGTCACTTTTAAAAAGTGGAAAGAGATCGTGTGGGGCCCTTCTAACATCCATTTAACTGTCTAGTTTGTGCTCTGCCCTACCGTGGTTTCTGCCTTCTACGGTGTAGTTATGGTCAGAAAAGTGATTTTCCCAAAAGAGTACAGTAGGCTTCCGTGTTGCATGTCACATTCAATCAATGTACAGCTAAAACCATCATTCTATTTACAGTCAGCCCTAGGGATTTCGACCTGGGATCTTAGAGCCGAGCCTTCAGTTCTCCATGGGACTGCACAGGTTTAATGTAGGGGGAAATTTTCACTCTGTACTTGAGTTGATATTTTGTTGATGGTGCACAAGCCAGAATAGAGTCTGGCTCCTTTTTCTTTAGCTGTGCTGTCTCTGTAGGGCACATAGGAGTAAAAAGCAGTAGAGGTTCAGTTGTGGTAAGGGCATATGGCTCTGAATACACTCAGGGGTGTGAGTTTGTGGAGTAAGAAGGTGCCATTTCCACAACTGTTCAGAGTAGAACTGTGCTTTAATTACCTGATTTCTGGGGGAGTCTAGCCCCACACTGTAAGCCTGCTGCAGCCTCATCTTGACACTGTGCTTTTATTTATAGGGCTGTTCCCTCCACCTCTGGCTCCTCCACCAGCTCTTCTCATTCCAACACTTGATGGGTAAGGCAGAACCTTCCTTTGAGTAGATAATTTTCCATTCTGGTTTTACACAGCTGAATGTAAATGTAAAAGGGACATTAAAATGACAGTAAAATGGAATTACTCTGGGTGGGAGGCATAGTAGAGAAGTAGAAGCTATCTTGTTTCTTTCACAGTTTTAAGAATTGTGAAGAATCTTTAAGAAGTGCTAAGAATCAAGGTATCTTGAGGAGCAGGATGTGGGGATACTGTAACTAGGTGTGCTACATAGTAGGAGACCCATAAGCATGGCCATATGGTATCTGGGAATGCTAGGTTTGTGTTTAGAATATTTGTAACTTACAACCTGCACCTGGTTTGAAAGGGGAGCATGAACTGCCAAGTTTGCAGTGAACTCTTGCTCCAATGCTTTAATCTGTTGCAGCAAACTTCGCCCTTGGTTTGTCAGTTTACTGGTATCTTGCCATGTCACACACATGCTAGGAATATGTTCACGACCAGTATTGGGAATTGTATTGTCACTTTCACGGTGTTCTTAATAATGCCATTTTGCATTTCCCTGGCAGTTTTCATCCAAGGATCTTAGAGCACTTTGCTGCTATGAATTATTTCTTATGAAGCATTATGAGCCTCGTGTAGATTGGGGAGGATGATGGAAGACTAATGCTCGTGGAGGCAAAGGGTCTTGCCCAAGAACACAGAACAGGCTCATGGCAGAGCCAGGAATATAACTTAAATTGCCAGACTCCCAGTCCACCACACCACATCATGCTTCAGGGAGCCGTCTGTGAGGTGAAAGGTCATCTTGCATGGCTAAAGTTCCCAGATGGCCTCCCCCCCCAAAAGAAGAATGGTTGGAGATCCTTGCATGAAAAATGCTATGGAGGGCAAAACGTTGTTGCTGTTTGAGTAGCATAACACATGGCTTTATAGCTATTAAAGAAAATCTCATTTCATTCAAATCGCCATTCCTTCCATCCCCAAATGATCTGCCACCATCTGCTAGAGATGAACAAACTCTGTATTACGTTAATTTATACAATTTTTTGCCCAAAACGTGAGTGAACCTAAGTAGAACCTTTCCTCAGACTCTGATAAGCTTTCCTCACTTCTCATTTCCAGCACGATCTTCCATTTTCACACTGCCTCTGGCCTTTTCAAGACTGACCATTTTCCTGAATTTTGGTGTGGCCGCTGCAGGGCATCATGGCAAAGAGGAAGGAGGATCTGTGACTAGAGGGAGGGGAGACTGTCAGGGCTTCTGGCCAGATCCAGTCCCTCACTTCTTATCTCCATCCTCCCGGCAAGACCTCCCACTCTGTCCTGCCTCTCCCTGCTACCAGATCCCACATCCACCCTCAACCCAGGGCAATGGAGGGAAACAGCAGCAGCGGAGTGGAGACTTGTTGTTGGTCTGGAGACCAGGCAGGTGTGAAGAACCCAGCTTGGATTTCAGAAGTTGAACAGAAAAGCAAGGGGGTTAGGAGGAGACTTGTGGCATCTGTGGGGCGGGGAGGAGTCCTGTCTTAATCTCTCCATTGAGTTAACAATATTGCAGGTTCCTGCTCTGTATGCTAAACTGATGGCAGGTAACTGATGTTAGTAACTGGTGTCCTTGTGTTCTCTCCAAAGCCAACCTGCCGGCTACAATAACAGGCAGCCTCCACCATTTGGATACAGCTCTGCAGGTGAGCACAGAAGCTACAGAATGGTGGAACTGACTGGGCATGGGGCTGGCCAGAGGGTTGTTGGTAACTTACCCTTGTGCTAGGCTGACCTATGCCTCTGTCACTGTGACCTTTGAAGCTGTGTCTGCGTTCCAGACAGCCCAGTCGCTGACAGCGGGTGTCAGTAATGGGCCTAACAGTAAACGTTCTAGACCAGGGGTGGGCAAACTTTGGCCCAAGGACCACATAGAAGTTGCAAAACTGTATGGAGGGCTAGGTAGGGAAGGCTGTGCCTCCCCAAACAGCCTGGCTCCTGCCCCCTATCTGTCTGACTGCCCCCTGGAACCCGCCCCCTGGAACTTACACCTATTCAGGCCCCCCGATTCATCCAACTGCTCCCTGTCTCCTGACTGTGCCCCCTGGGGCTCAGTGCTCCCTGCCCCCTTACCATGTTGGAGCTAGCCATGCTGCCCGGCAAGAGCGGCAGGCCAGAGCGCTGGCAGTGTGGCATGCTGAGGCTGTGGGGGGGGGAGTGGGCCTCAGGGGCTGGGCAGGACGGTCCTGCGGGCTGGATGTGGCCCGCGGGCCGTAATTTGCCCACCTCTGTTCTAGACAGTCTTAGATCAGCTGCACTCTCTGAAGTGACTCTGACCCAGGTGATGCTTGTAATTAAACAGTTCTCATTCCTGTTTCAGCTGCTCTCAGCACCCAACTCCCATGTCAGCAACAGTGCAGCCCTGGGTCCCTGTGCCCTAGTTGTAATCCTAGCTTTTTCCAGGGAAGAACACACCCTCAGCCAAATTTCAGACTTTCCTGCATGAGCCCTTGAATGTCCCCCTCCCACCCCTGCTGTATCTTCACTCTGTGCTACATGTACACACCCTGCCTATGCACACTCACAGGAACCTGTCTCCTTTAGTTTCCTGCTGGAAGATGCAGTGACAGTGTTTCAGTAGATCTCCTTCCCCGCTACACTCTGCCCGTGCTGCCCATGTCCTTTCCTGTTTCTTTAGTACCCAGCTTGCTCCTGCCCTGGGTCAGCGGCACTTACAAGTGGTGCCTGTCTCCGTCGAGCAGGCAGGATTGCAGGTGCTGACACCTTCCTCCCCCTTTTTGGGGAGAGGAAGGTAGGGACTGCAGAGCCTGGGTATGAGGCATCTTGAGAAACTGCAGCCTTCTAATCTAGTATTCCCTCAAATAAACATCCCAGCAGCAGCCTATACCGGCTCAGGCTGTGACCTCGATGACCCTTTCCAATGAAGCAGGGCAATGGCAGGTCAATATGTGACTAAGACACCTCCAGGGAGGTTAGTGGTGGTCTGGGATTCACTAGGTATCACTCTTCCTTTAGCCAGCACTGAGACCTCTGCATGATATTTCAAAGCATTTCTTAATTCAACATCTGATAGAGAAGGAACCTGGGATTTACCTGCTGCAGGCACCAGCCCCGACCCTGCAAGGGGTTGGAGACCAGACCTCTTGCTCTCTGAGCTAACAGGGCTGGCTGGGAATCTTGAAGACCAAACTATAGACTCTGCTGGCTAATCAAAAAGAGACATACCGTCAGGGCTTCTCTTTGTCTTGTCCTCCTGCTCAGAGGATGCTTCCTGGGGAAGGAAGAAATCATGGGGCTTCCTGGGGGAAGACCAATAACATGGCCAAGTGGGCAGCTGTGACCCACAGAGGGCAGGTCTCAGCAGCTCCTGATTGAATATCCTTAATCAGTGCCTGGAGTAATTGCAGCAACATCTGCGTGTTTCTGGCCTAGGGAGATAATGCTTAAAACTTGTTAGAATATCATACATGAATATGCAAGGGGAAAATGAGGGGCTCCTGGGTGAAGAGGTGGGGGTTGGGTTAGTGCTTATTCAGAGGGAGGAGTGTCACTTCCTGATCCAGCAGTACCACTAACTGGAGCACCTACATGTTACTGGGTGAGTCCCAATCCCAGACCTGACCTAGAGCAAACCTGTTTAGGTTGCAGGATCTGACGAAATTGCTGCCCAGTGTGGCCTGGTTGCAGAGTGCAGAGAAGCATGTCGTCTTTCCTCGCTGGGTCAGCATAAGGGGCAGCACTAACCCTTCAGACGAGTGACGGTTCTGCTCTCTCACTGCAGATTCTGGTTTCATCAGCTACCCTCCTATTTCCACGTCTCACACGCCCTGGGTAACGACAGTGGATAAGGGCACAAGCAGCTCCAGCAGCAGCCACTGGGAGTACTCCAGCTCAAGGCGTGAGAGAGAAAGGGAGCGGGAAAGGGAAAGGGAGAGAGACAGAGACCGGACTCCAACCACCAGTGAATACAACAAGTAAGCACGGTAGTCCGTGTGACACTGCCATGGCCTCCCAGGGAGGGGGCTAGGCTCTGCCAGATGAGAGCATGGAAGTTATTACCACACTTACAGTTGTCTTGTTGGAGGAATCGGTGGTGACATGTGCGTACTAAGCTCCGCTAGGAGGAGACAGCACTGGTCAGTAACTAGAGCACAAGAACGAGAGATAGGACACCTGGGTTCTCCTCAGTTGTTGACTTGGTATGCAGCCACATAATCTCCATGCCTCAGTTTCTCTGCTTGGAATACAGGGCTAATGACATATATCCACCTCTTCTGTAAGGCACTTTGTGGTCTCTGCATGACAAGTTCTATACAAATGCTAGGTACCATTAATTATTCTGTAGTTTCAAGATGACCGTTGAAAAGCTTCTAAATTTAACAATGTTGATGGGAAACTGCCCCCTTTTGCTGAGGCCCATGGTTTGAAAGCTTTTGGGATAAGGAGCACTGTTCACTGTGAACCTGCCATGCAGTGTAAACCCTTAATGACAATGGGCATTTCTCTGGAGACAACCACCTTGCTGGAAATTAAGTGTGATTTAAGGGGACAATAGCCATGAGAGAGCTCAGTGGAGGAGGCTGCAAACCAGAGAGACAGGAAAGATTAGATGGTTGCTGTTCTTTCAATGCAGTTGCTTTGCACACTCCCACATAGGGCTCTCGTGCTGTTACTGTTGTCACAAGTACTATTGATATTTCTACAAGCATCATGCCCAGCAATACCAGTAGTTTCTGAAAACATCATCAGAATATATGTATATTCCTGGCAAAGGGTACTGCTTGCTCTGGGAACTTCCAGGCCACTGAGCCGAGCAAACAAGGCTGTTTTCTTGTAACAAAGAGCTTTTTAAAAAGGCTTCAGGTATTTTGGAAGGTGATCAGGCAGGGAAGGAATGAGCATGTTAACATACTGGAATTTGTAAGGCTCCTGGAATTCTGGGGACACAAATCATGTGATCTGCTTAGCACTCCAGGCATCGTGCTAGCATTTTTAGTTGCTGTAGAGTATGTTGGCATGTAGGAGCTTAAATTGTATTCACCAGGTAGGGCAAGTTACGGTAATTGGTTAATCCCTTTTTGAGGTGATCCTTCCCAGATGATAGCTCTTTCTTTGATTCTGGCTGATTGCTTCTATTTTGGGAGTGTTCTTCTTTAACTTGTTTCCATAGGTCACAAAACTGCACTTCAGGTTTTTTCCCCAAATGTTTCATTCTTGTTTCCAATGATGGGACTTGGGATCTTTTTGAGGTGTAGTGTTCAATGTCTTTATGGAGAAGAGGAGTTATAAGACAGGCATAGGGGAGAAGAGAGTGGGAATTAAAGAATGTGTCTGAATTTTGGATATGCAGTTTTATATAGAAGAGGGTGAGATGTTTAGGCTGGAGAAAGGGTGCAGACCATAAGATCATGTGGTCTCTGTGTGCATCATACAGTTTCCTTGGGTGCGTGTATGTGTATTTATCTGTATTTGTGTGTAAATAAATAAAAATAGACTCAAAGTGGCAGATGCTCCATGACTTGCATGATGTAAAAGTAGCCTGAACAAAAGTACTGCAGAGTACAGTTCTGCACTAGTAGAGTGGAGAGATACAAAGACCACATTTCTGGGCCACTTTGGTCATTTCCTTCTAGTTTATGGAAAACGTAGAGCAAGACTGATCAATGGAGAGAAGGCATGTCATAATTGTGTTCCAGAAAGACCACCTGGGCAAAGGCCAGGTCCTCTACCACACACTCATGTGTAAGAATAGTCCTTAGACTCTTATACATCCTTATAGAAACTCTAAACCATTCTCTTTAGTTGAGATCTCCTATACCTTATGTTGGAGGGGTTGGAGTGTGTTGTGGGAGGGCCAGGGATGGGAATAGGAAACTATTATTTCTGTGTTTATTATTACAGACAGTTGCATGAATGTTTGTTGAAACGTGTGTGTTGATCTGAACTCCAGTGTTGCTTCTGAGCTCTGATAAAGCAGCTTATGGACGTGCGAGGGTTTTTCCTTTTAAATATCTGTTCTGATTGTGCTAGTGGAGAATTCCAGACAAAATCAACATTGCACTTTGCCGAGAGGAGATGTTTCCCTTGGGAGGATGGGGGTCTTCATGTAGGTCAGGTTGTGAGTAGATGAGGCCCTCTGAGACCCTGGGATTTCACAGGCTTCATGAACATAACTCATAATGTATTAGAGGGCAGGCTCAAGTGCTAATAAGTAGCGTATTTTTCCCCCTCCCTCTGTCTAGCAGCTCCCCCTGCCTCACGGTACGCTTGTCTCTCCCCCAAAGCGACGACGAGCGATATCGCTACTACAGTCGGGAGCGAGGTTATGATTTTGAGCGGGATTATCGCAGGAGTAGAGATCGGAGCAGAGAGCGGGAGGATCGCCACCGGGAGCGCAGGCACAGAGAAAAGGAGGACAGCAGTAAACATAAGTCTTCAAGACGGTAAGATTCCTTGTTGGTGCAGCACACCCTTTAAGTGGGAGTGGATCTTGGCTCAGGACAGAGGCTGGAATATCCACAGCAAACCTAACCTCTAGTCCATTCTGGCATTGCCTATGCCTGTGACATTGTCCAGTATCTGATGCTTCAGAAGAAGGCAAAATCCCATAAGTAATGCATCTGGCCAGGGGTTCAGAGCCATCCTTGGTAGGGGAAGGATTCCTTTGTATTACTGTGTATTCATATTGTACATTCTAGAGGAGCAAGGGGATCTGGCAAAGCACCATCTGTAGGTCCCCCACATTGATTCCCAGCAGGGATACCGTTGGTCATGGACACTGCACCAGGAAACTCTAACTTTCCATGAAAAATGTCAAACTAAAATAGGAAGAAAAACTCAGCTGTGCTCTGCTGGAACAATGGACCTGTCCACTCCAAGGGGTGTGCACGGGACGGAGGGTTCAGTCCACCAGTCTGGACCCTGGGTGGTAGGCAGGCTCTAGCTGGAGCCCCTCACCTGCCCCGGGGTGACAGCTAAAGCTGTAAGTGACTGACAAGAAAAGCAGCCAACAGCTGACATAAGTAACTGACAGTGTTGATATGGATACTGCGTCATCCTGACTACACCGACATAAGCTCTATGCCTCTCGTGGAGGTGGAGTTATGATGTCGACGTAGTAGGGCACTTACATGGAGGGAGCAAGGCTGCAGTATGTACACTGACATAATTAGGTTGATGTAGGCTGCCTTACGTCGACCTAACTGTAGTGTAGACCAGGCCTTAGCGTTTCAGGCTGGGCTGCTTCTATGGAGGAGGGAGAATAATGATGCCTTCTCCATGTATCAGAAAAACCTTCTCTCTGGAGACTGGTGGTAAAATGCTGTTCTCATCTTTCAGGATGCGCATGAATTTCTCCAGGAGGTACTGACTGCTCTCTTGATGTAAAGGAAGGTTTAGAATCTCACAAGAGGGTGGGAACCACAATGAAATCCAAATGGAAAACAAATGGAAGCTGGTGCTAGTTTAATAACAATACTCCTGATACCCAAGAGATCTGATGTTGTAGTAGAAATACAGCAAATCGCTTGGCTGTACAGGCGGCATGTACTCTCTTGAAATGATGCCAAAAGCCATTAGAGTGCTTCGATAGGGAATTAGGATACAGAATGCCAACTGGAAATGAAACACAGATGGATTTTCCTCTTGCTGTCTTTAAAAGCAAGCACTCCCCCGTTTGAGCAGCCCAGAGTGCTTGGATGAGAATTTTGTTCCACTGAGTAAATGGTGAAATCCACGTACAGTGTTTTTAAAGGTGGCTCTGAATTACAATTGCATTTTGGAGCCTAGTGCTTGAGGTTATCATGCTGGTAAGCTCTGATGTCATGTGGGATCCTTGCAGTAGGAGAAGGGGCTGCAGTGCAGTTTTCAACTTGCTTTAGGTTAGATTTAAGTCTGAAGAAAATCTGTCATGTTTAGAAATAAAGTCCCCATTTTAAATGTTCAAGACCTTTGAGAGGAAGGATGGCTGTGTGGTCAGAGCACGGGGTTGAAAACAAGCAGAAGTAAGTTCAGTTCCTGGCTCTGCCATTGATGTGTTGGGTGACTGGCTAGGAGATATCATCTGTCTCCCAGGATGCTGGGAGGCTTATCTCTCTGTGCAGGAAATGCTGTGAGATCCTTGGAGGGAAGGTATTAAGTTATCAATATGCGAAGAGTGGTTTCTTTTTATGATAATAGAACTATGATTAAAGCAAGTTAGAAACTGACTTGCAGCCTTGGGATTTTTACACAGAGCCTGTGTTCAGCAAGAGGTGTACCTCCACCACTGGGTTTGGGAATGCCAGTTATAATAAGAATGTGTTTGTGTATCTTATCTATACACATGTTCTGCGTGAAGGTATCCATGTGCTAAACTCCATGTACACTCCCCTGGGAGCTACTCCTCTGCACTTTCTCCCCTACACAACCCTGCTGCATTGGTTTGTCCATTCTCAACCTGCAGAGCAACTTCTCTTTTTGAAAAGAAAACCTGGCAGAGAAACTTTTACACTTTTGGGAAGCAGGAAAGAACCTTCCCACACAGTCCTGTGGCCTGAGACTTAGGATGGGGAAAGCTCAGTCCTTGGCCAGCACCTGGCTTATCAGAGGTAGAATTGGGCTGTTTTGTCCAGTTAGGAAGTCAGCAGTTGTCTCTGCCAGTGGGATCAGTCTTTTCTTTCCAGCCCGGGTAAGTCCCAAGAGATTCTGCATAGAAAAGCTGGCGTAGGTAAATTTTTCAACAGTCTCTCAAATTTATTGTCTACACAGTCTGCATTCCCTCCTGCCACATATTATTGGAGCCCGGCTTTTACAGATGGAGAGATACCAAAAATAGTTGTAGTAAAAGCCAGAAACTATTCCTACAACAACCTCTGTCAAATATGTGGCACATATTGGTGCACCATGGCAGAAAGGATTTATCAGCATCCAGCTGGGCCAACCTGTGTAACTCCCTCATGGATTTGACATTCATGAGTAACAAGAGCGTCCTTGAACAAGTGCTGATAAAAACCTTTCTATGGCATCACGTTCTCAGCGTGTGTAATCTCGATCACGTTTATTCTAGGTCACAAACATGTCATCCTTGTCAGCACCTTTTGTCATAGGTACAATTGAACTTCTGGGGCAGTTGGCCGTGCTGACGCTTGATTCTGGTTTCTCTCCCCCTTCCCCCTCATTGCAGTAAGCAGCACGAGAGTGAAGAGGGTGAAAGCCACCGGCGCCACAAGCACAAAAAGAACAAGCGCAGCAAAGAGGAGAAGGAGGCCAGTGATGACGGCGTCGCAGAGGGAGATGAACAAGATGCTAAGGAGTAATGGCCCCCAGCTCTCCTTTAGGAGAGACTTGCTCCTTTGTGAGCAGCATGGCATCTAACTTTATTTTCCAAGGGAAGCAGAGATGACTCTGGTGGCCAGGTATTGAAATGCAATGTGACAGCTCAAGCGTTAAGGCTGAACACACAGTTAAACTTGGATACGAGACAAAGTATGGCAGTGATAGTATATACAGCACTGAGCTACTCTTCTTGTAAACGACCCTAGAAGAACTTCATTGTATCAGATCCTATGGTTTCTGATGAAAGACAGCTTCAGCTGAAACTAATGTATTTAGGTAATAGGGTTTTTTTGCGCAACCATGGTTCCTTTTTTTAAAAAGTAGGACAGTAACTGCAACTTGAACTTTATTGTCCAAAGAAAAGTGTGATTTAGGTCCTCTGTGAGCCAGCTTAGAATCTGGCATCTGTTAGTGAAAGTGTCATCCCCCAAATCCATTTCTTCATAGCTATGAAAGTATCTTTCATTCATCCATGGCAGGATTAGCAGCATATGGAAAGGAACTACTTTCAGGTGTGTCATTTGAACCTGCTTTGGTCTAATGGCTTTTAAAAGGTAGGGCATTCAGAGACTTCAAACCCAACTTTTTTTTAAACCGATTGAGAATGTAGTTCTACCACGTTATACCTGTAAATGGAAAGTCATCTTCTGTGGAAGACTGTGGTGAGAGCAGGAGTTTTTTTTTAATTAGTTTGGATTTTTGGTAACAATTGAGATAAATAATCTAACACCTTAGGGAACATGCAGTTTGACGTTGGGTTTACTTATTTATATTCAGCATCACTAATATACCTGTGCAATGCATTTCTCCCCCCTAAGATCTCAGAATAAATGCAATCAAATTTCATGCTCTGTTTGATTTAGGGTTTTTTTGTTTTGTTTTAAAACAGAGAAACTTCAGTGGAAAGTGGGGGTTTGTTATGTATACCTGGTTCTTACACAGAATACTGCACTTGTTTGTGTGAATCCACAAGTCTCATTTTAAATATCTTCCACTTCTATGAATTGATATTTAAAAATGTCTTAAATCCTTCCTCAAAATAAGATGGTTTTGAAATTTTACATATGATTTTTTTGTACTGTAGTTATGCAAGTCTGAGTGTTGTGTGAAGCTTACAACCTTTAAAACTTGAGCCAGTACAGCATGATATCAGTTTGTATGCTATGACACTGCATTTGATGGGTCTTTAACTACAAAACCTGTGGGGAGCAGAATAAAGCAATTTTTTTTTTTGTAAATGTGGGTTTTAAAAACTTTTTCCATTGTTTTGAAGCAACAGAATGGTATGAAGTGCACACTGAAGGCACAGGAAAAAAAACCCAAACCACAGTTAAATGTATCTACTCCCTTTTCAGTGCTCTGTAAAGCCATGCCTCAACTTTAACAGAAGAATTTGGCTCTGGTGATGAGATCTATTGAGTATTTCATGTTACCATTTAGGAGGCAGACTAGGTCAGTAGTGATTAGCTTTTGTGGTGACAGCTGCAAAGAGTTAGTGGTATCTGTCTAGCTCTTAATGTACAAGAGGCCAGGTTGGCAGAGAAGCCCAGCACTTGGGAGTTCAGGCATACTGGGGAAAGCAGTACAAGGATCACTTTGTACTAGCACTGCTCTGGCTCTAGAGTGAACGCTTCATTTTCTAGCCATGTTCATTAGGCAACCTTCACGAGGGCTGAATTTATTCATTTTTGGAGAGGAAAAGTCTTCTTACTAAGAGATGGGGGGGAAAAAGCCATACCAAGAACACTTGTTTATAGCAGAGAGGGGGTAAAAGGTATTCAGCATCTGCCCAATATATAAAAATGGAGAGCTGTCAAGTGATTAAAAAAAATTAATCTCACTTAATAGAATACCATTTATTTAAATATTTTTGGATGTTTTCTACATTTTCAAATATTGATTTCAATTACAACAGAATACAAAGTGTATAGTGCTCACTTATTTTTGATTACAAGTATTTGCACTGTAAAAAAAGCAATATTTTTAAATTCAAATACAAGTACTGTAGTGCAATCTCTATCATGAAAGTTGAATTTACAGATGTAGAATTATGTACAAAAAAACCTGCATTCAAAAATAAAACAATGTAAAATGTTCGAGCCTGCTAGTCCACTCAGTCCTACTTCTTGTTCAGCCAATCACTCAGACAAACACGTTTGGTGACATTTGCAGGAGATAATGCTGCCTGCTTTTCACTTTCAGGTAACACTCTAAACAAGAACAGGTGTTCTCATGGCACTATTGTAGCCAGCTTTGCAAGATATTTACATGTCAGATGTGCTAAAGATTCATGTGTCACTTTGTGCTTCAACCACTCTTCCAGGGGGACATGAGTCCATGATGGGTTCTGCTCGATAACAATCCAAAGCAGTTTGGATGGACGCATGTTCATTTTAGTTTTCCAAGTCAAATGTTATCTAATGTCACCAGCAGAAGGTTGATTTTCATTTTTGGTGGTTTGGGTTCTGTAGTTTCTGCAGCGGAGTGTTTATTTTAAGACTTCTGAAAGCATGCTGCACACCTCATCTGCTCCCTCTGATTTTGGAAGGCACTTCAGATTCTTAAACCTTGGGTTGAGTGCTGTAGCTACCTTTAGAAATCTCACATCAGTAATTTGTGTTTTGTCAAATCTGCAGTGAAAGTGTTAAAACGAACAACCTGTGCTGGTCATCCAAAACTGCTATAACATGAAATATATGGCATAATGTGGGTAAAACAGAGCAGGGGCCATACAATTCTCCTCCTCCCCCCCAAAAAAGAAAAAAGTTCAGTCACAAATTTAATGAACTTTTTTTAAATGAGCATCATCAGCATGTCCTCTGGAATGGTGGCCAAAGCATGAAGGGGTTTATGAATGTTTAGCATATCTAGCATGTAAGTATCTTGCAATACCAGCTACAAAACTGCCACATAAATGCCTGTTCACACTGTCTGGTAACATTGTAAATAAGAAGAGCACAGCATTATCTCCTGTAAATGTAAGCAAATTTGTCTTAGCAATTGGCTGAACAAAAAATAGGACTGAGTGGACTTGTAGCCTCTGAAGTTCTACATTGTTGTGAAAGTGCAACTTACAAATAGATTGTTACATAACTGCACTCAAAACCAAAACAAAGAGGTTGCACTATAGTATTTGTAAGAGGTGAACTGAAAACTATTTTTATAAAAATATACACTGTCATATATATATTGTGTTGTGTTGTAACTGAAACCAATCTAGAAAAACAGCCACAATATTTAAGTTTCAAGTGGTAGTCTATGGTTTAGCAGTGTGATTAAAACAGATTAATTTGAGTTAATTGTGTGAGTTAACAGGGATTAATTGACAGCCCTAATAAAATGCACTGAGGTGGTCACTTGGCAGGACTTAAACTTTGGATTAGCAACCAGTCTTCACATTGCCTGTATCATTGCAGAGTTGGTGATCATCATCCTTAGGTAGGGTGATCTTTTGTCCTGATATTTGGGGCTTTTTCTCAGAGAGGTGTTTGTTACCCCCATGCAGATTTTTCCACTTTATCTGGTCACCCAACCCTTAAGTCAGTCCCACTTTCAGCTAAAGTGACAGGGCAGAGCAAACCAATGGATGTCATTCAGCTGCTAACCTCCCCCTCAAGTAAATGCTTTACAACACTGAATGGAGTGGTAGAGGTACTGTTCCTAGGGCCACCAACAACGGTGTAGCTCAACCATCCCAGAAAGAAATAGGCCAGTGCTAGAGTGGCTAGAGACTTAAGTATGTCTACACTGCAGCTGCGAGGGCCTCCCAGCATGTGCTAGCTCTGCTCAAGCTAGTGCATAAAAGAGCAGCAGGGCTGTTGTGGCATAGATTAGCCACCTGAGTTTGGACTGAGATGGGTCAGGTAGACTTTTAGCTGGGGGAGTGGAAGGGGTTAGCCTAGCCCCTGCCTGTGTCACAACATATACACCTGCTAGAAGTAGCGTGGCTGTTGAGCTGGGCTGACTGCACATCCACACCCATATGATCTGTGCACACTTATTTTAAATAACCCCACTGACTTAATCAAGAATTTTGCCCTGTGTCTCCTTCAAATTCCTCTCTCCCTCCCCACTGCATACGGGACACTGCCTGGTGCAGTGGGGGTATAAGAGGGATGGAAGCTGATACAGAGCATGTTCATACCTGGGTAGGCTTTCTCCTTCTCCGTGCCCGGCCCTCACATTGATTGGCCTCAAGCGAAGAGGATGTGGAATCTCATGAACAACAATTACTGCTCTAAGTTCCACTTGCACCCTAGATCAGTGTATGTTTCTGTGGAGATGGGGCCAAACTCGTCCCTTTCCCATTAGATGGAGCTACTGTCCCAGGGAGGGAAGACGCTCTTGGTCTTGTCTGCAAGAACTTAGTGTCAGGAGAAGAAAAAAATGATAAAAAAAAAAAAAAAATCTATATATGCTTAACAGGAGAAACTTTGCAGAATCCCAGCTCCTGGCCCAAGTAGTTTGTAACCATTTCACATAAGTGTGTGCACCCTGTTTGCCTGTTGTACACAGTGGGTCTGTATCTGCCATTGTTGTAGTCAGGATGTTGAAAAACATTTTGCATAAAATTTTCATAACTCAATCTTGACAACATAGTCCAAAATTATTCCAGTGTGAAACTGGTGTAGAGTCAGAATCTGGCTCAGTGTATACACTAATGGATGTACAGCTCTTAGTGTTAAACACTAGGACCAGGTAAGAGAGAGGATGAGTTTAACATTTGGAAAGAGGCATTTTGCCAGAGCCCTCTTATCTGCTTACCAAAAGGAAACATACACTTGCCTCACTTGAAGAAAAGCTTTTGAGGTTAATGCAGGGAGCCAGGGATGATTTAGCAAGGCCTCAAGTTCTGTTTCACAGCCAGTGGAACCTTTGGCAAGTCACTTCATGTGGTTCAAGTTCCCTACCTGTAAAATAGGGGTAGTGGTAAATGTGGTAAGTACTTGGATAGCTGTAGCCAAGGACACCAATGGTTAATAGGTACTATTTGATTT
This sequence comes from Caretta caretta, assembly GCF_965140235.1. Lineage (NCBI taxonomy): Eukaryota > Metazoa > Chordata > Testudines > Cheloniidae > Caretta > Caretta caretta. The sequence continues at coordinate 81,892,102 of NC_134214.1, forward strand.
GGAAACGTTTTATACACTCCTCATATTCACTAGTATACATCACTACTAAAGGTTCAGGCCAGTGGAGATGCAGGCCCAGGTCATCTTCAGCTAGAGCAGCTCTCTTCCCGGGAGATACAACATGACAAGCTTATTTCCTTCCTCTGGCAGAGGCCAGGACAGTCCCTGTCTTGATCTAGAACAATAGGACTGTTGGAGAAATATCCACTACTGATCAGGCATCCTATTTTCAAACCCTCAGGTCAGAACACTCACCATATTTTTCTAGTCATTTTAGAATAACTTAAAGGCATCAAAGCAATTCAACATTTATTAAGACGATTCTACAAGTTCTTGTGTGCAATGCAAACAATATGTACTAAGACTTCTTAGTGATGCTGAAGGCACCTTGAAATAAGATGAAATAATGGTAAAATCACAATGCCTTTTGCAGCATCCCCTTCATTTAAAAACCTATCCCACCACCACAACAGCATGGCTGTTAATAAGGGACAAATGTTACAATAGCAGTGAACACTGCTCTAAGTTAATAGTAACTAGGCTTTGAATGATTAGATGATCAGTTAGTATTGGTATGCATCCACTTCACCATACCCACACAACCTGATGAAAAAAATATTTCCATTGGTAATAAATTTAGAGGCAAAAGAAGAAAAATGCTGCTTGATAAATCTGATTTAAGGATATTTACTTTGTATATCTTGACACCTGATTGACAGTTCATGTTGTAATGGTTACAAAGCTAACTTTTTTAAATCAGTATCTACTGTTTAATAATTCTTACCCCCTTCATAATTTCCCATAAATAAAAAATTAAACCCATAATCTTGCACAACTGAATTTAAAATTGATTAAAAATTTTAAACAGTTGGCAGAATTCCTTTTTTTTTTTTTTTGGTAATTGACAAGCCTAATAATCACTCAGATCTAACCAGACATCAGAGCTTTGTATTGTCCAAGGCTCTGCTTATGTGTCTTTGTATGGAAAAGACCAAAAAAAAAAATCTAAACACTCCTGAAGTTCTGCATTTCCTTCATTTCAGATGGAGGCAGAGTTAATCATACTAGTTTTTTCACAGGCACCTTGCTGACTGAATTTTTACTCCTGCTGTTCAACATGTCAGGAGTAAGAGGCCCAGAAATCCAGCTGGCCTAGAAAAACTGCAGTCTAAATCCACAGTAATGTTTTATCAACTGAAGAAAGGGGCTGCACAATGCACCATGGAAGCTTTCATGGGAATTAGATCCTGAAGTATTTGCTCTTAATGACGTCTGATAAGAGTCCTTACATACAACCTTTAGCTAATAGCTAAAAGCAAGTTAAGTCACTTGGTGTGTAAACTATTAATCTAGCAAGGAACAGAACGCTGATCTGCTGTAATGGCTAATTTACAGGTAGCCAGCTCTGTCCTGCCAGGCTCTGCTTAAAAAGTGGGAACTCCTACTCCATTATGTTTTTTAAAAGAAATTACTCTAGCTAGTATTTTTACAGGAAAAGATATAATAGAAATGAAAGGAAACTCATTTCTTACAGTCCATGTTGGTCAGAATGAAAGCTGTAGAGAGCATATTTAAAAGGGTTTTCTGTTTTAACAGTGAAAGCTCTAAACCATTTCTACTAGGGATTAGAATTAAATGTAATATATATAATAAATGAAAATATTTGAGGAATAACTCCTATATTCTGAATTTTCCAAAAAGCCCAAGTTATCAATGTTGAATAGCTATATACCTCAGGCTTCAAAATTCTACAAAAAGGGTTAGGCTTGGAAGAATCCGACACTCTATTTCACCGTACACACACACACACACCTAACAATATTTCCAGCAATAATTGTAATTTACAGATAAGCCAAGTAAGAAAAATGCTACTTGAGAACTTTAGCGTACATCTACACAAAAAAACAAATCTTGGCAGAGAGTTGCAGAGCCTGGGGCAGCTGACTTAGGCTCACAGGAGGCTAAAAATAGCAGTGTAGGAGTTGCCTGGGATCTGGAACCCAGCAAGGTTGAGAAGGATATTCTCTTTGTATATTTTGACATGTGCTGTTGACAATTGGTGTTTACATGGTTTATAAAGCTTTAACTTTTTAAATCTGTCTACTGTCAAATTATAAGCCCTTCCCCTACTGTCCTGCAACTGAAAGATTTTAAAAAGCTTAAACATCTTATCTGTTGAAATTATAAAAAAAAAAATTAATGAAATTAGGCCAAGCCTAAATCTACTCCACAAAGATCACAAAGCAAAATGGATACTGTCCTTTTGGAGATAGTTCATTTCACATACAGCCATTGAAGTGTGGCTGGAGGTGGTGGTATATAATTTGGTCATGTCATTCTACCCAATTCTTAGCTCTGCTGGGTGGGAGGGAAAAGTGGTGAATAGGAGAGGCAAAAAACATCACTTTCAGACTATCAAGAAACTACACATAAAAGCAATAGCTTTACTTCCTGGGGGCAGACTTTTCTTGGGAATAAGTGGGCCCGTTATGTTCAGACGGCCCATTTCTACATGATAAAAAGATGGTTTTTAGTAAAATCACAAGGCAAGGAGAGCAGAGTTGAGGAAGGGTTAGAAATCCAACAATTTACTGAACTGGCACCAGCAGTAAGGATTTCTGCACAAGCCAACACAATGCATTAGCACGAACAGGATTCTTAATCTACCTGACAACAAAAGGGTTGAAAAAATACTAGACTTCTATGGGCAAAAAATGTAAACACCACTGGTAATGAACCATTTTATCGGTCCACATACTTAGAGTTTTATTAGCGGCTTTTAAAAACAGATACAAAATGACATGTCCAAGTACCCCAGCCAACAGCGACCCTTGACCAGTTTGTGAAACGTTGCTCTTATTTTAGGAGATTAGGTAGGTCTGAGTTATAATCACTGGCTTGGCACAGCTAAAATAGGATTTGAAGGAAAAAAGGAGACTGGCTCAAAATAGAGATGCACAATTCATATAGGATCACTGGAAAAGTAACTGTCCCCACAATAATCCTGTACTGATTAGACTCAGTGATGAAGCTAGAGAAAGTGCCACTCCAATCTGCTACAATGTTGGATCTAAAATTTAGATATATCAACAAGCTACATTTGCCTTCATCAAGTTCTGGAAATGTTTTCTTCAAATAGGAAATGAAAGCCTACTGGAAAGTATACATCATATGCCAAGAGTTCAGGGTTTCCTTGATAGGCCCGCAACATGTTTGGCTATCCCATCAATCTAATGAGCATCTGGTCCCAAAGAGGCTCATAAATCAAGTGAACGTAGATTTGGCTTTGATGTTTACACAAGACTTCCGGGCCAAGACACCAATGTAAGAGTGACTTTGTTCTTCTGTTCTTTCAGCATGGGAATTAGCTCAGAGTTGCTCATTCCAACAGCAGAAACTCCATTTACTGCCACTATTTCATCTCCGCATCTAGTAAAGGCAAGAGGAAACTTCTGTCAGGACAAAACTCAAACCCTGCATTATCTCTATTACACCCAGGGACCCTGACTGATCAAGGTCCCATTCGGCTAAGCATCACACAAACCCAATAAGAGACAATCCTTTGCCAAAGAGTTTACAATCCAAATCGACATCACGCAGGAGTGTGGGGAAGGGATGGTCCGCAGAGCTCACATTAGTGCCATTATTTGCTTTCTTTTTAATTGTTGGGGTGGAGAGGTTGGGAGGGGATTAGCCATACAGAGATATAGGAAGGCAGAGGGGACAAGTGAACGGAGGAGAGGAGGCATATGAGAGAGGTTGAAATGAAATGACTGAGGGAAAGGGTGGTTGGGAATTCAAGAAAAGAGCCAGTCAGCACAAAGAAAGACAATCCAGAGAAAAACTGTAAAAAGCAGATGGATGTGGATGATATAATCTGTGTCCAAAGGTCCTTGCTGCAGCTGCTTATTTAGTAATAGCTATGGGGAAGTGCTCACAGGCCTCATGGAGGGTACTCTGTCATGCTGGTAGTTCGTGAGCCCGCTTTACATGCTAGGATTGGACTAATTTGATATCAGAACATAGTTGCCAAATAATTGAAAAGTCCTTAGTTGGATTAATGCCTGCACCATTCGCTGAAACTCAATCCCCTTGGGAACAGTGCCAGATCTCTGCTCTGACAGTATCCCTGGCAGATGGGCTGAAAGGGCAACACTGACATCTGCTCTGGAAGGAGCCAGCTGTACATGTTCCTAGCTGGAGGGGAAGACACTGAAAAGGGAGTTTCACAGGGGAAGACAACCATAGAAGTTAAAGAGCCAGTGCATTTCTCTGAGCCAGTGCATTTCCTAGCGTGTCAACCAGATTAGTTTTAAGTATCCCAAGCAACAGGGCTTCCACCACGCCCCTTGAGAGATTATTCACAACTGAATAAGTCTCACTGTCAGGAAGTTTCTCCTGATATTCATTTTAAATATCCCCTTGATTATGCTATAACTAGGATTAAGTGGATAAAATTACTTGTTGTAGTATCCCAACTGATCCCTCTCCCACTTGATAATTACACCCTACATAGGGATAGGAAAAAAAAAATGTTAAATCACTCAGGCTTACAAATGATTGTATGACTCTTCCATCATAATTGTAGAAATAAAGGCAGCTGGTTGTGTGGTTATTGCTTAGAGCTGGGATGAAAAGGAACTTGGATAAATCACTAAGTTTCAGTCAGGCTCATTGTTCAAGCACAATAGCTCAATAAAATTATATAGCTCATCTAAGCTCAGAACTTCTGGAATGGATACCAATAATGGAAGGAACACCACCCGTACCTTAGTCTTCTGTCGCAGAAGGCAGGTGTTGCAGGCACTATGGTTTTAATGAAAAATGGCTGGTTTCCTTTGCCCTCCTCAAAGCCTCCAACAATGCTGAATCCCCAGCTTTCTGAGTTACTTTTACGAAGGACAATATCTTGACAGAAGTGAAGACAGCTGGAAAGACAGACAGTGTCACAGAAAAGGCGCGCACAACTTAAGCACTTATTTTCCAGCTAGAATTGCTTGACTAAAAATCTTCATTTTTCTTTGTGATGTAGGAGCCCACAGACACCTGCAATAACCCTTGCTAGACTACCTGCATCCATTGGGGGACAAAGCCTTAGCCCACCACAAGTACTGTGATGAGAGTAGGAAGCCTGGTAGGGAAGACGGGTCATTTATGTTAATGAGTTATCTTACAGCATCATTTAAAAAAAAAAAAAAAAAGTAATTGAAAGCAGTGCTGCTGCAGCCCTTATAATTAACCTGGAGTCCATTTTCTGGTTTTACATGTACTGTGGGGACTTGGTACAGTGGCTGCAGTTATCAGCCAGATATCACAGACGGAAAGCAAACATTATGTTGTTAGGTAAGGCAACCTTTCTTCTACTAAATGATTCAAACAATCAAATCAGTCAAGGTTTGTTTCTGAAGGGTTTTTCATGCAGGATTTATCATAAGAAGGACTGCACAATATAAGATATTACAGTCCTATGAGAGATTGTTCATAAAGAACATAATCCAAACCATTTGAGGTATACCTGCTTCTCAATTTCTAAAATGTCTGATGTATTATCATATCAAAAGGCCAAGCCTGCTCACCAGACTTCTTCAAAAGATGACACAAACACTAACAGCATTTGCTCCTGGAATTCACTGCTCAACAGAAAGGGAGAGCCCAGTGACCTATACTAGATATCCAGAAGGAGTGGCTCGAGTGCACCAGTGCTGTGTGAGCAAACAGAGCAGCCATAAATTGGCACTCAAGCAATAATCAGAATGCACGTAATTAACTGTGGCACTCACTACCAGAAGTTAACTGAGGCAAAGAATGAAGAAGGATTAGACTTTTATATGGACAATAAAAATTACCCACAGTTATGTTAGAGAGGAAAACAATGAACATAGGATATCAAGCCACCTGCTTCAGAACATAGCCATCCACTAACTGCCTGGTAGGGTAAAACCAGCCCAATGGTACTATGAAGGTGTCTTACATCCCCATCTGCAGCATCTGGTACTTGCTACTGTCAGACCTAAAAATGCTAGGTGACAGACCAGATGGCCATCCATCTGGTTATGTATGGTAATTCCTGTGTTTTTAATAGCTCATACACAGCTTTGAAGAGCAGAAAAAAATCTGTTATTATTGTGAGGAGAAGACTGGCCAGGACACCTGGGTTTTTTCCTACTCTAACTTCCAGCCAGGCAGCTCATCAGAGACGGACGGAGCCCTCATCAGAGAGGCTGCCCTTCTGGCAATGCAGTGCAGCAATGTCAGGACAGCGTGTAAACACAAAGGCAGCGTACCACTAAACGAGCCAGGCTGATAAACTATGTTTGACACAAAGCCGCAAGTGCAACAATAAAGAGTAGAACTTTTAAGCATTGTGGACAGAGGTGTTGAAAAGGATTGAATATACCAGGAAGGCTTCAAACATAACCTCTTCAGACTGCTCTTCCAGCACCAAACTGCTATCTCAGGCTAACAGCTAACATGTGGCTTTCCTCAACAAAACAGAATGCAAGAGAACACGCACCACAGGAGCTATCTTCTGAATTAAGCATTTACCTGAAAAAAGACTGACTATGTGCTAGCAGTAAACTTCAGATTTTCACACTGGATTTCAAAACACAGCTCTCAGGGAATGTTTTGAGAGAGCTATACTCAGTGGTGGCTCAAAAATTTCTCAGCAGAGGTTAAAAACAACCCCCCCCCCCAACTGTGCCATGCATAAAAGTCAGCATGCCAAAAAGTCTGAACACCTACGTTTAGCTGACGAGGGCAATGAGGAGTTCAGCCCTAATCTGCGAGAGGTTTGTTTTTCCTCAGTGGTTTAGTGAAATTATAGCACACACAGCCAACTAGTCATTATTGGCCACCACTTTGGGCAACTGGGGAAATTAGTGAGGAACTGCAAGGAAGGAATTATTACCATTTATATTGTTTGGAACAAACGATGTAAACATTGGCAGACCACAAAATGAAATAGCTCTGCTGTGTGCCTCTCAGATCATATCCTAAAACCTGCCCACAGGAAAGCGTGTCAGCAGCCTGTAGCGCTAATATTCTAAAGTCTGGAGATGCCAGAATCCAGGTCAGAGCAATAGAAGGAGATAACTCTCCAGCCACTGCTTCAGTGCTCTGAGGGTGCTTCTGGCATCATGGCTGTCCACCCCAGTGGAAAAAACTGAAAATTGCTGCATAGGGTCCCGTGGGGGAGGCATACAGCCAACGCTACTTTTTAAAACGAGAGCACATTTTTATGATCTTAAAGTTGGCTGATTTAATTATGAACGCAGCTCAGGTCCTCAGCCAGTTACAGTGAGTTAGGGTAGGTGAAACCAAACATAATATATTTGAGGCAAGGTACTTGGTGGAAGCTAGCTCCAACGCCTATACTTAAAACAAAAGCAGACAACTGGAGCATTAAGAGGCTGACCTAATGGAAATGGAATTTTGGAAAGCATTAGAGTCTCTGGAGCTAGGAAGTCTTTTGATAGAACACTCTTCACCTTCCCCGGCACATGTGATGAGATGTAAAAAGAGCTGTTGCCCTGCACTCCCAATACACCTGGCCCAAGAGTGACCCCTATGAGGAAACCCCATTGCACTAGATAATGGCATAGAGATTTGGGGGTTAAATCCCAGCTTCCTACATGAACATGAGTTAATCAGGTGCAGCTGAGACTAGTTAGTCTCAGAACTGTAAAAAAAAAAAAAAAAGCTGGGTTCCTTTCAAGAAAAAACAGCCAAGACTCTATTGACAAGAAGCCCAGCTCTGGAGGAATAAGATCTGCCCTCTCTGTTTTGTTCTGGGAGTTTACAAACTGATAAATTGCATGAAGGGAAGGTAGCCACAGGCTTTGCATTCCTTTGGTTGCACCAGAAAATAAACCTGTAAATAAAATCAGAACCCTTAGAAGAGATGTAAGCTCCCTGTCCAGCCACTCAAACTTTAACTCTGCCATAACTTGCACCTCCTCTCTGGGTTGAGCTCACTCCAAATTGACCTTTAGCAGAGACCAGTAAAGAGAAAAACCTGCTGCATCTCTCCAGAAATTAGTAGCTGAAAAGTTCAAACCTTAAAATGCTCGGCCACATGGAACACAGCAGCAGAATTCCCACTACCTTTGGCACCAGCAACATGGTAAGCTACATTCTAATGCATTTTAGCAAGGAAATTCAGAATTTGGCATTACTTTCCTAGGATTAAAAATTACACAGCTGAGATAACGTTAAAAAAAGACTGCTTGCCTCAAAACAAAACCATAAGACTAGCTGCTAAAAGGCAGTAGCAGTGCCTGATCATTGACTTCTGTTAAGTAGAATAGCCAAAGTGGCTTGGGTTCACCACATTTTACCGAGGATTCTTTGCAGTGCACGTGTCATAATTCAAACACAGGCTGTGTAACTGAACACCCTCTCCCTCACCCTCACCCCCACCCCCAAACATACACTCTTGCTTTTGTTCTCAATTTCTGTGACCTATTCAGTTTGAGAAAGTGTTCAGCGAACTCTGTCAGATACTAGGGACCGACCATATTGCAAAGAGTAGGGGCTCAGAAATACTGAAAAGCAGTGGGAGTTTCTTAATTTATTTGTTTTACTGAGAACACACTGACAACTGATTGTCTCTTTTGCTTTTGTTAAAAGGGCTTGTCACCAAGTTTGTCTTGGTACAGAGTCAGCCAGTGATTCACTTTGCTTAAATGCCAGATGAGGTAGAATACCTGACTCAGTGGTTAATACTGAGGAGAGAAAGAATTGACCAAACAAACTTACGTAGGTAATCCAAGCCATGTGATCCAAAGGGGTGACCAACTGAATCCGTGTTCCCTGATATCAGAGGATGGGTCTGTGGGTTCTGGCACCCTCTCTGGTACAAGAATTTCCAGGGCTTTCAGCACTACCGTGTGGGAAGCTGCATTGGATTTCAGTGCTGAGACAGCTTCATAGTAGTTTAGATGAGTCAAATCAATGCCATTTATATTCAAAAGCACATCTCCTGTGGATTAAATAAGTAGGATGATCATGGCCGCATAGACTTACTGACCTTTTGCAATATAGACAACCTCTGCCTCAGGGCATCATCCAGGACTTCGTGTTTCAAACTTCACTGGTGTTAAATACCAGCTTTCACTTATAAAAGCACTAAAACCCATTCACGGAGTTAATTACTGAAATTATAAAAAGGGAAACTCAGGATCTAGAAAGTCTCCTTACCTCTCTTGATCCTGCCGTCCCTGAAGAGGCATCCAATGGGTTGCACACTAGTTACATAAATAGGAAGTTTGTTTTTATTGTCCCTTCCACCTCCAATGGTGATTCCCAAAGATTCCTTTGGCTCCTTTTTTATTGCAACTGTCTTTTCCTGGCTGAGGTATCCTTGAGGTAGATCCTACAAAGAGATGGCAATGATTATATGAGTTAATCAATGCAGCAGAATTTAGAAAGGTCCATAACTAGGGTAGGAGGCAGAGAACTATTAATTCAGGCTGGTGAAAGATGCCACATTAACAGCTCTGGAGAGTGAAGTTGTTTGTTTAGACACAAATAGAAAAGTCAGCAGAAGCTATAGCACACTGCACTCCCAAGGTGATTCAACCCTGACTCACAGGGGTTGCTGCTAGGAACGTGAGGGTATCTGCCTATCTACATGTCCATTCGATCCTTTGTCTTCATAGAGGCTCTTTGTGATGAGAGTTTCCCCACCAGGAAGTGGAAAGAAACTACCAGTTCATTTTAGATAGGTCATCAAACATATCAGGTGCTACCAACTTTTTATCTTTTGAACTTTTGTTTAAATTGGGATGGATTTGAACCAGTGACAGAGTAAAGAGGCGTTTCCAAGTCCATCTACAAAGGCTGAGCTATCCAATCTCATGCATTTTTTAGAACAGAGCTTGTTACTAAAATATCTCCGTTTCCATTGGAAAGATCACAATCCCCATTTCTGTTTCAACAAGCCCAGTATACAGCAGAACCGCAGAGTTACGAACACCAGAGTTACAAACTGGCCAGTCAATCACACACCTCATTTGGAACCAGAGTACACAATCAGGCAGCAGCAGAGAGACACAAAAAAAGCAAATATAGTAGAGTACTGTGTTAAGTGTAAACTACTAAAAAAAATAAAGTACAAAAAAAGATTTGACAAGGTCAGGAAACTGTTTCTGTGCTTGTTTCATTTAAATTAAGATGGTTAAAAGCAGCATTTTTCTTCTGCATTGTAAAGTTTCAAAAGCTGTATTAAGTCAATGTTCAGTTGTAAACTTTTGAAACAACCACCATAATGTTTTGTTCAGAGTTACAATCTCCATTCCCAAGGTGCTCCATTCCCGAGGTTCTACTGTGCCATAAGGCCAAGAAAGTAAGAAGGCAACCAGCAGATCTTTTTCCAAACACAAGATAAAGAGTATGAAGAGGAGGGGAAACTTATTTCTGAAGATGTCCAGCATCATGGCATGGGATGAAAGGACAGTTTATAGTGACTCAAATAGCTCATCTACTTTAAATGAGAAGCTAAGGGTGCAATTTCTCAAAACAGCTCAGCATTATCCTAGCTCTGCTCTCCTTGAAGTCAGCTGCAAAACTCTTACTGACTTTGATGGGAGCAGAATTAGGCCAACGTTGAGTGCTTTTGAAAATCCCACCCCTAAGCTTAGTGAAATATTAGCACATCTTGTCCTATAGATCTTAGGAGGAAGAAAGAGTTAGAGAGAGAGCGCGCGCGCGCACGCATGTGTTGTGGAAACAGAAGGAGACAGTGGATTGCAGTTTATAAAGGAAATAACTGGGCTGAAACTGCATACGATAGCCACCAACTCAGATGCAGTAACCTGGGAAACTAAACATAAGTCTAGGCAGAATTTCAGGCAGAATTTCTTCACACAAATTTTAATTTAAATATGGAACAACCTGCCAGAGGCAGCAACATAAAAGCAAATCTGTTCAAGTTCACAGTTTTCTCGAGGAGGGAATCTGAGAGTAAAAGTAACTAGTTAAGTTGGAGAAGTTGCAAAAGTATCTCTCTAGGTTCACTAGTACAGCTCTCACCTCTAGGCCACAACGCCATTGAGTCACATGCAGTGTTAACAGTGCAATTTAATTCTAGGGGAAAGCTATGCTTGATGGGTGCTGTCCTACAGATAGGGAATTAAACCCAATGGTTATTTTACTGGCAGCTGTCAAATACCCAGTGGCCCTTTCTAAAGGAGCAGAGATTAACTCTGCTGTTTTGGCCAGCATTCCTTCTTCCCTTAAGACAGGCTTTGACCTCAAAGGCTGCACAAATGATGCTGCACTGCTCTGTAGATAACAGATGCTTGGTCTGACTATACAGTTCACTGTTCTGCCAGCTCTCAACTCCTATTGCTTTGCAAAATCTGGTAAAGAAAAGGTGCTATCTGGGACCAAACCCTACTCTTTATAACCCTGCAGTATTCTTGGTTTATATTTTCATAGTGCTCAGTGGTAAAGTAATAGATTTGAGAAACAAAGAACCACTGGCCCAGCAGAAAATAGCACTGCTATTACAACAAGACTTGCCTTTTGGTAGTTTGATTTTCGTCTGTAATGATTCTGGTCAGGTCTCCTCCGATGGTGCACTGGACTCCCTCCGTTGCTGCTGCTGCTACTGTTTGGTGTGCCACCATCCTCAACAGCATCTGGCAGCTGTACACCAGACTGCCTTAGGACCACAAAGTTCACTCTTGCCTCACTGGTCTGCCAGGAAAAGCAAAAAGAGAAGCTTGAGACTACTGGATTATTATTAAAGGGTAAAGTTTCACCATGGCTCATGTGGAGACTTAACCTTGTGACTTCTGATGATCTCTCTGAAAGTTGCATGTCTCAGACTGTGTAACATTCTGGAAAATGTAATAGGCATGCACACATACCTCTAGAGACCAAACAAATGTACGAAAGGAGCTGATAAGGAGTGTCACATGTAAGATACAGGAGGTAATTCTTCTATTCTACTCAGCACTTCAGCTGAGACCACACCAGTGCTATGTCCCATTTTGGACACCACACTCGAAGAAAGAGGTGAAGAAATTGGAGAGAGAGTCCAGAGGAGAGCAACAAAGTGATAAGAGGTTTACAAAACTTGGTCTAAAGCAGTGGTTCTCAACCAGGGGTATGTGTAACCCGGGAATACTCAGAGGTCTTCTATGGGGTAGATCAACTCATCTAGATATTTGCCTTGTTTTACAACAGGCTACATAAAAAACACTAGCGAAGTTAGTACCAACTAAAATTACATCAACAATGATTTGTTTATACTGCTCTGTATACTATACACTGTAATGTAAGTACAATATTTATATTCCTATTGATTTGTTTTATATTATATAGTAAAAATGAGGAAGTAAGCAATTTTTCAGTAGTGTGCTGTGACATTTATGTCCAATTTTGTAAGTTTTTAAGTGAGGTGAAACTTGGGTACACAAGACAAATCAGACTCTTGAAAGGGGTACAGTAGTCTGGAAAGGTTGAGAGTCACTGGTCTAAAGAGAAGAGAAGACTGGGGTGGGGGGAGAATATATGTCTCCAAATATGTAAAAGGTTGTTATAAAGAGGACAGTGATCAATTGTTCTCCATGTCTACCAAGAGTAGGACAAGAATTAATCATCTTAGTTTGCAGAAAGGAAGATTTAGGTTAGATATTATGGTTAGAAATATATTCCTAACGATAGTTAAGCTCTGGAACAGGTCACCTAGGGAGGTGGAGTGCCAACATATTAGATTCTATTCTATACATACCAGCCTCGTGGCCCAGTGCTTTGACATTTACTAACTTGAACAGCATGTTTTTGGGCTTTGCAATCAGTCCTCAGTTCTAGAAAGTTGTTTATCAGGAACATTTGTTGACTTACTTTTAATAATAAACATCACTGCATAGGTGCAAATATTTCTATGTAAGAACACAGGCTCTCCACAAGTATCAAAACTCTTCCCTTTTTCTCCCACCACTGACTCTCCAAACTGTCAGGAAGAGAACAAACTCTCCCTTATCTTTGGATCCTTTCCAAGGTTTAAACTGTAAATTCTGTTGAAACACCCTTGTGTTTGTCACGATCTTCAGGCAAAAAAAGAAACCCAGCTCTTAGAAGCTTAAGGGCACCGCCCCATGAGACAGAGCATTTGAAACTGATCTAAACAAAGGCCACTGCATTTGGAGTAATCCTTACACAAATACTTTACACCAAACATTCAGCCCATTAAAATGGGACAGATTTCTAACATGATGAGAATGACCATCTCCCAGCAAGGGGCCTCAAATTGACTCATGGACCCTCTTCCAAATGCAGTTTAACTGGGAATTTTACCACCAGCATCCTGACCTAAATTAAAAATGCTTTTGTTCTGTACCACCAGGCCATGCGCTCTCTATTCAGACCCCCCTAGTTTAGCTCTAGAGACGCCTCACATGCTTTGTTTCACATACTCTGTCCTGGTCTCTGTCACAGATGTATGCCCTGTGTGTAGAGATTTCTCTTGTAAAAAGGCTACACCTAAAGAAGATCACTAAACCACCATAGACATCTGACTCACTGTGGTATTGTCAGATGATTCATGGCAGATTCCCACCTGTGTATTCATGATCGCTAGGAAACAGTAATCCTCACTTCTGTAGGGAAGTCACTCTCCCAAAAATGGTTACTTAAAGGTATCCTAATTGCTCAGGCATGTTTTATTAGCCCTTGGGTCAGAAACGGAGCAGTGTGAGTGGTGCAGACAGTCACCAAGTTATCAGACAGACAGACAGCTGTTCCATTCAATAAATTACCTGTATTATCTGTGCAGCAGCCTCAGGTGTTCCCTGCCTCAGGTCCTGGCCATTTATAGAGAGGACTTTGTCATTCTGACTCAGCTTTCCATTTTTGGCTGCCAAGCCTCCGTCAAGCAGGTCCAGAATAAAAATCCCTGCCTCGTCGGTCTTCCTAATCAGTTTGATTCCCAGCGGTTCAGATGGGTCTCTCTTCATCAGCGTAACGTGAATCACTTCCCGGTTAACAGCAGGGTTAGAATCCTGTTTGAGAGTCCTGTTGGAAAATCCCTTTTCCTGCAGGACCATAAGGTGAAGAACAGGACTTGGGTGGCGCAGCAAGGAGATAGCTTGGCAATGAGTCATGCTGCTGATGTTGACACCATTCACCTAGAAAGAGGAGGGAAAAATGCACCATTCAGATCCTGAAGAGCCTATGGGTCTTCCACTGTACCTAACATCACAAAGGTAGCAAAAAGCACACTTGGATCTGCCATGCACGAGGAGCCATCCCTGAGACCATTCCTTGAAACTCTCCCATCGACTTACCTTATGCTTCTCATTCTGGTGGAGTAATGGAGTCGATAGGAGAGTGATCGGCGGTCAATTTAGCGGGTCTTCACTAGACCCACTAAATTGACCCCCAGTGGCGGATTAATGATTTTGCCACCCCTAGGCCCTGAAATAATTGCCACCCCCCCTCCCAGCAGCTCCCCGCCCCCGCTCACCTTCACTCCGCCTCCTCCCCTGAGCGTGCCGCTGGGTAGTGTGCAAAACAGGTTCGCGAAGGAGGTGGGAAGAGGGGGGAATGCGGCGCGCTCAGGAGGGGAGGCAGGGCCGGAGTGGGGATTTGGGGAAGGGGACCAATAGTGGCAGGGAGGGGGTGGGAAAAGGGGGCGGGGAAGGGGTGGAGTTGGGGCAGGGCCGGGGGCCGCGAACTGGCACCAGGGGAAGCAGCCTCTGGCTGCTATTATAAATTTGCTGCCCCTGCAATTTTGTTGGTCTAGGCGTTAATACGCCACTGTTGACCCCTGGTGGATCGATTGCCACGCGTTGATCCCCTGGTAAGTGTAGACACGCCCTAGGATCTTCAGTCTAAATCTTTCTTTTTTCAAGGTAATGTTGGTAACGGTTCTTCCTTCCCCCGGAAGCAGTCATGTAGGGTTCTATCCCGTCTCATTTTAGTGTGCGTATGGGGCTATTGGGAAGGTTAGCAAGGAGACATGGGCGACAGCATCTTCAGTATTCTAATGACACCCAGCCAGTGTTGCTGAATATCTTACTCCCTGGCTGAGACTGGGAGGTGAATGAGGCTCAATCAGATACCGTGGATGTGATACTGATTGGCTTGGAGAAGCAACCTGAAGATATGACCAAGACTGTATCTGCCACTCTGATGCATGGGTCTGCCAATCCTTATTAGAGTGTGTAATCGAAGGAACTGGTTGGATTTCCAGTTTTTGGATTTCTGTCTGGCCAGGAGGATGTAATACAATGGTAGTGAGGTCCAGATCTTAAAGAAAGTATGTGCCTTTGTCACCTCGAGATTAGACTACCAACAATGCACTTTCCATGAAGCATTAATTCAATTTGGAAAACAAAGCTAGCTGTACAGAATGTGGCAGCTCAGTTGCTTGGCGGGGTATATTGCTATGAGCATATGGCACTAGTGTTCTCTGCTCTGCACTAGCTGCCAGTTGGATTTCAGGGTGAATTTAAAATGCTAGTTTTGACATGGAAGGCTTTAAATGATTTAGGACCTGCCGGTTTGAAAAACAGCCTCTCCCTGTGCAATAGTGCTATTAGAGAGATGAAGTGAGGGTGAGGTAATATCTTTTATTGGACCATGGCTACAACTATACTCCATACAAATCTCATAAAAAGCAGTCAGATTCATAAATAAAATAGACTACTAAAAACTGAAAAGTTCAAGAAAAAAATAATCTAAGGAGATCTGTCTGAAAATGTTTTACTGCCTATTGTTACAGAAGAGGTGTTTGACAAATTGAGATGAAATTAAAAAAAAAATCCTCTTAGTTACACCGGATTCCACCACTCTAAACAATTCTACTTCCTCTCCTGCACTTGTATCCTTCAAGTTCTGGATCAGTTAAAAATAAGAACCAATCCCAACCTTCCTTGGTTTAAAAGTGTTCTGATACCTTTTTAAAATTTTACTTCTTATTTCCATGTGGCTCTGTTACCTCTCTCCAGCTGGGCTCAGAACTAACCAAACACTATAAAAGAGGCTGTTGTCAAGGCATTTCTGGCCTGATAAAGCAGGAAGGGTCAGAAATTACATGAGACAGCCTGTTCTTTTAAGACTCTCAGCCCAGTTTCATAGAACCAAGATATTTGGACAAGTGTCCAAACTTTGGGATGCTTATCCAAATCTCTTGAGGTTTGCTTAGAATGACTTACAGTTTTTGCTATCCACTATCATAAAAAGCCTTCTCTTAGACAAAAGAGGGTGGTAACTTAACTTTACTACTAACGGAACAAACGTACCTCAAGGATATGGTCTCCAGGTGCTATTTTTCCATCTGAAGCAACAACAGAATCCCGAAGGACTTCCTGAACAACAATGTTCCCTAAAGGGGTGTCTTTGCCCCCAACTATCCGCATTCCTAGCTCTTCTTCTGGATCATCTCGGTGAATTTCAATTGTACTTGTTTCAGCCACAAGACTAGCTTTCTGAGGCAGGTCTGATTGTGAGAATCAGAGAAAACAACACATGAATACAGAAAATATCCCCTAGTCCTTTCTCTATTCTAGTTTCACACACAGATGAGGTATATATTACTGGTAGGGCTTGTATTGTTTGGCATTTATGTGCTCAAAGACAGTATTTTGTGGGGTGGGGAAGGGTATTGGGGGGGGGGGGAGAGAAAAGATCACAAACTAAAAGCAGAAAAGTTAAATTTCCTAGACTTTTTCCCCATATGTTCCCAACTCAGGCTCACTCAGTGCAAAGCTGATTGTCAGATGGTGTAGCAAGAATGCAAACAAAGCATTTTTGAGGCCTTTTATAAATAGATGCTTAATTTGCCATTTCGAGATTTTTCTTCTTCTATATGCACTGCCAGGTTATTTAAAGTCAAACTACTTGCAACTTGGGACTTTTTGGTTGCCAGTCTGATGCTCAGGCCATTACAGAAAAGGACTTAGTTTAGTGCTCTGATCAAAGAGCTGAAAGCCTAGAACTCTTGTGTTCTAATCAGAGGTCTGACATTGCTTTGATGTATGACCTTGGGCAAGTCATTTAACCGCTCTGTTTCAATTTCCCTTCCCCCTTTGTAAAATGGCAGTAGCATTCACCTACTTCAGAGGGATGAGGAGAATTAATAAATACTTCCAAACCATTCCAAAGATGAAAATTGTTAGCTCTCCCTGCGCTTTTGGCAAAGTATGTTAACTCTACCATCACTGCAGCATTTGTGCAAGCCAAGCACATTAGGTGTTGTAATGAAGGCAATCACAATGCCAGCCAAGTACAGCTGTAGTTCTCTATCACACAGTGGCTTTAACAGAGAGACTGACATGTACTTGGGGAAACTCCAACACAGAACCAAGGTAATCTACATGGTAACTATTAGACAGGTTCATTAGGAGACAGACTTTCCCACCGATCACCCAGCCCATCTAAGCAAGCCCAGGAATTAAGAAAACCATTTTGAAACATGCTATCAAGAGTTTCAGGCTACTGATTGACATTCTAAAGATTTAATCAAGTGGTATCTTTGAGTGGAGCTATAGCTATTTTCATTTGTAGTGTGATGGGATGTGTTTTCTTACTGAAGATCAATTTCAAATCCAAGCACTGGCACAGGCCCCAAAAATGCTTCTGTTTAGTATCAGTAGGGAGGAACTAAAATAAAAAACCTGAACAAATAGTTGCCTCAAAAGAGTAAATATAAAATAAAGAGAGAGATTAGCACAAATTCCTGGTACTGATTGTTTGGCATCTTCATGATATGTTTGGTGCCCTGTTCTCATAGGGGTGGTGCATATACTTTGTTTCCACACAGCTGCAAAAGAACATTGTTACTGAAAAGCTTCTGATATTCTTTTTTAAATTGGTGCTTTATGTATTGCTCTTGTTAACCTAGGGTTTGTGAAATAATCTTGCTGTACTCTGCATGTAGCCATCCTGAGATGGGATAAGGGAGATGCTACTCTTAGTAGGATTGCCAATTTTGTTTGGATGTATTCCTGGAGCTTTCATCACATGACATAATTCTGGAGACTCCAGGAAAATCCTGGAGGCTTAGCTCTTAAAGAACTTTTTTAGTGTCAGTGGCAGAGGTTTTTTGTTTTTGGAACTGAAAGGCCAAGAGTAAAAAGCAAAAGGAGAAGCTTGAAACTATTGAAGGTTTCCAAGTACTTGTTCATACAGATATGGGCAGAATCTGTGACAAGCTCTTTTAAAGAGTATCCTTAATTTTTTAAAGGAGATTTGAAACTTAATTGCATTTTGTGCTATTCAAAGTGGTGTCCGTGAGATACTGTTGGGAACTGCAGAGAGACACATCACCTCCTTCTTCACCCTCCTCAAAGGCTGGATTAACGAGTCCAGGCTCCACAGTCCCCAGAGATACCACAGCCGCTATAGAGCTTTCTGCCACCAGCGAGGATGCTCCATCTGTTAGCTCCGCCTCTCTGGCAGCATTAGTTTCCTCCCTGGTTATGGGATCTTCCTTGCCCTTGGAATGTGGATTTTTTCTCCTTTCTATGTCAGACTTGTATTTCTTGAAGCCAGGACACCTAGCAAGGGTTTGAAAGTCAGTCATCCACACAAGCAGCAACAATCTCATCTTACATAGTAAACTCAGCACATACACGTGCTGGGTAACCACGGTGCTTCAGAAAGCATGATTAAGTCTGGTCAGTCACACGTTTTCTTTCCAGCAGCTGGTGCTAGCAGAGATTCATTCACATCTCAGCCTCAAACTGAGGCTGGAAGAAGGGGGAGAGAAACTCCTTTGTCAACTTTTTTATTTTTATTTAAGAGACCGATTAGTTTAATTATCTGAGAAAGGGACAGTAGGAAGGAGTTCTCCCTGTTAAAATATTTAGCATTCAAGCCCTGCTGCTCCCAATGAAGGTGAGAATATATTTTGTGAGGCATAAGCAAATACTTATTACCTTGGCTCTTTCAGAGCCAAGGTAAGAGTGTGAACCACACATTTGAATCTCAGAAGCTTTATAGCCTTGAATATGCCATGGTTTCTACCAAACCAGCAACATACAAGACTGAGTGGGGCAGTTGCTGTACCCATGTTATAATAAATAGAAGTCTCTCACCATCCATCCAGTTCCTCTCACAAGCACCACACACAACATTTTAAAAAGAACCCCGATACCCCATACGCAGCAACATAAAAATCAATGTTACAGAAGAAGCAGGGGAAGGAAACCAAACTCAGGCTATTACCACCCTTGGTAAGAGGATCAATGGCAAGTTAGGTTGGTGATGCAGAAGTGCTGTTGGAGGCTCAGCGGCAGATACTATTCCCTGAGTCAGTACTGAACCAGTGCTCCAGAACAATGATACAGGATACTAGGTTATGGGTGGTTACCACTGTGTCCAAATCAAATTCCATTTGGAGTATTTACATTCTGGCTACTACGGTCCCTCTGCAATTTCACCTACTCTTTTATTTCTTCCTGGTCACTCTGCTCCCAATTGTAAGGTAGCCAAAGATACCTCTCAAAGGCACAGGGCAATCAAACCTAGTGTCCAAAATACGTCTGCTTGTTGACAAACCGGAGGCCCAGGAATGGCCCTCAGAGCCATTTCAATTATTAATATTGGCATCTTCCTACTACACTATTGAAATCTCTACAGTCTGGCTTCAGAGGTGTTAATTTTACAAAGTGGAGGGGAAAATGCCACAGACTAGTCTCTAAAATTTGCTGCTCATTCTTTTTTAAATGCACAGATGTGGCTTAAGTCTCACTAAAAATCATCACAAACCCTGATGCAAAATACTTTCAAGGTGGTGGTTTTATGCCAGTTGGAATTTAGCTTGAATCATGTTAACAGACTGTATATTTAAAAAAAAAAACATACTAGATTATTGGAACTTGTTTTCGGTACTGATTAAGTCACAATAAACTAAACTGCAAGCCACCAGATATGGTCTGAAAGGTGAACCTTCCCATATGTGACTGGATATTCACTGAAGCTGAATGACATTTCAGCTAGCAAAGATAAGATATAGGCGCTTCTAACTCACAGTTGCAGGGATTTGGGAAGTGGGGGAAACAGATTATTCCATGCTGACTGTGTGTGTAAGGCTCAAGTAAAACAGTCCCAGCCCTTAAGAGCTTATAGCGTAAGAAACAGAAACAGAAGATGGAATGCACTGGTAAAATGAGAGAATGGAATACATTCGTTTTTTGAAGGGAAATGTTTTAAAATAATTGTGGACTCTAAACTTGTATGTTGAAAGTATGGATAAAGGTATGGAGAGAGCACCTTAACCTCTACATACCATAGGAACATGCAATAGAAACACAAATACCTGGCTAAAATTGCAAAGATTTCCTTAGCTCAACTACCATCTGCACACTTGTTGACTTTGGTATTGCCATAGACAAGCATGATGTATTTGAACGGTATCAAATCTACTGTGTACTACCTATTACATACTAACAAAACATGCTGCCACTGAAACTTTGCCTTTGTTTACAATATGGCTTGCTCCCGGCTCCATTCTGAGCAATCATTAACTGGGAACAAAGGTTCTTCAAACTCATTGGAAAGACTCCTTTGTTGTGTGCACTTTTCTAAAACCACAGTTCTTTGTCTGCTCCAGCTCAGCTAGTTGGCAGTGGAAATGCCAAAAACATCTGTGCTGAGAAGTGCAATGAAAAGTTAGTCTCCCTTTCTTTGCAGAACACATTTTCAGTTGCATCTATGCTTGTGAAAAGAATGAGGGCAGACAATGGCATTACAAATATGTGATTCAGCAAGTGCATAATGCACTGGGTGAAGTGACTTCTAGTATTTGGATCAAAGACTTGTGTGTTACGCATCCTAATTGGACCAATTAAGCTGGCGGTATCGTACCCCTTGTCTCTCTTCTGTAAATACTCAGGACCCATGCACTGTGTTTGCAGCGAGAGGTATGTATGTTTATAATTACTTCAACGAAGCAGGTGCACAAGGACTATTCTGTGAAAAGGAGCACTGTATTCAGATACATTCAGTTGGGTATTGCTTCTGCTTATCTATGTCTGACCAGAAAAGTAGTTTAACCTGCATCCTCAAAACAGATGCACTAACCACCCAAACACATAAGCATATTGTCTTCATCCTCTCATCTTACTGGCCCCTCCCTTTGTCATCTCTGCCTGATGTTCTCATCTTAACTTAGTTTGTTCTGGGTAAGGAAACCATTGTTCTGTTCACTAAGGCACCACAGATAGTGCTATGTTACTAACTAATAGTTAATATGTAAACATATACGCACCTGTTCTGTAAATGGGCTTCTAGTTCACACCTCTGCATAGTCTGCTGACACTCTTTCTGGAAGGGACAGAGGATAGTCAACTTATCCAGCAGGTTTCTCACTAGAAGGCTAGACTTCCGGCAGTATTGGAAACTCAGTTTTTTCCGATCCATGGGACAAAAGTTATACTCCTGCATGAAGTTCTCAAGGCACTTGAAACAGTATGTGTGTCCACAGGGTGTATCCATGGGCTGGAGCAAAGGCTGAAGGCAGATATGGCAAACCAGCTCATCATCCACTTCATCTTGGAAGTTATAAAGATGATTGTCCTGTAACAGGTGGAACTGGCCACATTTATGGCAAAGTTCACTGATTTTAGAGACCTGCTCTTCCACTGCAGGGTCAGCCATGATATCCAACATCAGAAGAGAGCTTGTCAGTTTGAAGAGCAGGAGTTAGTGGTCTCTCAGGACTTCTCTAATGAAAAGGGGAGAGAGAGAATTAATCACTCAACTATCTAAAATGCTAGTTAAGAGGCCACTGTCAACTTGAAATCTAGTCAGTTAAAAATAAGTTAAACGCAGTTTCAAGAAGCACACCTGTTCCAAGTCCCCCAGCTAATTTTTGTGATTTTGCATTTTTCTATCTCCCCATCCCCTCCCTTAATTTTTCCTTTCCACTGTAACTATGAGAGAGACCCACCGAGGCAGCAGGGGAAAGTAAGGCCCTGATTCAACAAAGCATTTGTGCATCTGTTTAAGCATTTTGGCGATCTGGATCCCAAAAGATTATGCATGGGAAATAGTGACACTGACTAGACATAGTTCTGTCAAATACACAAAGTAAAACTAACTGAAATTCTTATTCCTTATAATTACAATAATAATTGCAAGAAAAGTGATTAAGTGACAGTTTCCTTGTCTACCTTTCTGGTTGGTGTTTGTCTTAAAGAGATGGGGGTTAATGGATTTTTTTTGGGGGGTGAAGGGGAAGGAAGAGAGGGTTGAATAGAAATTTTAAATCTAGGAGGCATTTCCTTCCTCCCAGTCCTCTCCTTCGCAAAAAGAAAACCCTGTTAGTTTTAACCATGAGTGTATTGTTCACTACTCACACAGGCACACATTGTGTGTGTGTTCAAATAAGTATTCTATGGAACTAAAAAAAAAACCAACTGCTTTATAATGAAGGATAGAAGTACCCACCCAGGCCACTACATAATTCACTATAGTGTACCCAAAATGACTGAACTTCATTGGCTTTGTAAATAAATCTCAAAAGTTGTGGAGTACGAAGATAATGGGACACATTCAGATCTCTGCAGCTGCAACTACATTGATCGAATTGCATTCTGAACGTTGCCTTGCTTGGCAAGCACAGACAAAATTGTCACATTGAGGATTTTGTTTTTTAATCTGGCAGTTATAATATAGGTTTCAGAGTAGCAGCCGTGTTAGCCTGTATCCGCAAAAAGAAAAGGAGAACTGGTGGCACCTTAGAGACTAACAAATTTATTTGAGCATAAGCTTTTGTGAGCTACAGCTCACTTCATCGGATGCATTCAGTGGAAAATACAGTTGACAAGAACGTCTGAGGAATGGTGGGGGGGAATAAACATGGGGAAATAGTTTTACTTTGTGTTCACCTGCACATCTACCAATGTGATATGCGCCATCATGTGCCAGCAATCACCCTCTGCCATGTACATTGGCCAAACTGGACAGTCTCTACGTAAAAGAATAAATGGACACAAATCAGACGTCAAGAATTATAACATTCAAAAACCAGTCGGAGAACACTACAATCTCTTTGGTCACTCAATTACAGACCTAAAAGTGGCAATTCTTCAACAAAAAAACTTCAAAAACAGACTCCAATGAGAAACTGCTGAATTGGAATTAATTTGCAAACTGGATACAATTAACTTTGACTTGGAGTGGATGGGTCATTACACAAAGTAAAACCATTTCCCCATGTTTACACCCCGCCCCCCCGTTCCTCACTCGTTCTTGGCAAAGGCTGGAAATGGCCCACCTTGATTATCACTACAAAAGGCTCCTCCCCCCCTCCTGCTGGTAATGGCTCACCTTACCTGATCACTCTTGTTACAGTGTGTATGGTAACACCCATTGTTTCATGTTCTCTGTGTATATAAATCTCCCCACTGTATTTTCCACTGAATGCATCCAATGAAGTGAGCTGTAGCTCACAAAAGCTTATGCTCAAATAAATTTGTTAGTCTCTAAGGTGCCACAAGTACTCCTTTTCTTTTCTTTTTTAGTTATAATATAGTAAGCCATATGGTAACGCACAGGGCTGGAATTCTACATCCTGCACTTCTCTAAAACTTTCGTAAAAATAATTAGGAATGAGATATTTCTAGTGTGAAAAGTGCAAGAAGATAAATTTTGTACTTGGATGAAGTGTCTTGAAACAATTCCTTTATAGAATGTGAAAAAAAGTTTAAATTTTGGAGAAAACTAGTCTACACAAATGCCTGGAGGAGAACGTAGAGAGGAACAGTAACTTATCAAGAACTGTAAGCAAAAGTCAGTATTCCTCACCTGGAATACTGTGTGCAGTTCTGGTCTCCCATGTTTAAGAAGGATGAATTCAAACTGGAACAGGTACAGAGAAGGGCTACTGGGATGATCCGAGGAATGGAAAACTTGTCTTATGAAAGGAGACTCAGGGAGCTTGGCTTGTTTAGCCTAACTAAAAGAAGGTTGAGGGGAGATATGATTGCTCTCTATAAATATATCAGAGGGATAAATACCAGAGAGGGAGAGGAATTATTTAAACTCAGTACCAATGTGGACACAAGAACAAATGGATATAAACTGGCCACTAGGAAATTTAGATTAGAAATTAGACGAAGGTTTCTAACCATCAGAGGAGTGAAGTTTTGGAATAGCCTTCCGAGGGAAGTAGTGGGGGCAAAAGATCTATCTTGCTTTAAGATTAAACTCGATAAGTTTATGGAGGAGATGGTATGATGGGATAACATGGTTTTGGTAATTAAATGTTCATGGTAAATAGGCCCAATGGCCTGTGATGGGTTTTTAGATGGGGTAAGATCCAAGTTACCTGGGAAAGAATTTTCTGTAGTATCTGGCTGATGAATCTTGCCCATATGCTCAGGGTTTAGCTGATCGCCATATTTGGGGTCGGGAAGGAATTTTCCTCCAGGGTAGATTGGAAGGCCCTGGAGGTTTTTCGCCTTCCTCTGTAGCATGGGGCACGGGTCACTTGCTGGAGGATTCTCTGCTCCTTGAGGTCTTCAAACTACAATTTGAGGACTTCAATAGCACAGATATAGGTGTGAGGTCTTTTTTAGGAGTGGTGGGTGAAATTCTGTGGCCTGCGTTGTGCGGGAGGTCGGACTAGATGATCATAATGGTCCCTTCTGGCCTAAATATCTATGAATCTATGAGTTTCTAACAAACAGACACACACCATGCTACTTCAATTCCTGTCAAACACACACGTCAGCTTTTTAATTAAAAGGGCTAGTAATCACAAATCAAACCATTTTGTTTTGCACATTGTTACTTTGTCGTGGAAACTTACACACTTCAGAAGTCGAACAGTATCACTGTCAAGGTGCCAGGGTATTGGGAAGACGGAGGGTAAAAATACATACATAAAATAAAATCAGGCAGCAAGTTTGCTCCCCATGCAATCCCTCTGCCTGAGTGCCAGTGTCCCCCCGTGAGTAGGAGCTTACATGGGATATCTAGTTCAAGTGCTTTGCTTATGTCTAGTCTTTACTGTAAGTGACTCTTATCACTTCCCACTCCAGACAAAATAGGAGGCATATTTCAGATAATGGGAGAATGTGAACAATACACAAGCCTATGTAGTACAGATGAAGAACGTGGTATCCCACGCTCCAGCATTGTAGAAGCCCCAGGGTTCTGCCAGCTGCAGCAGGCAGGTACATATAGTACATCTAAACCATCCAGGCACAGCCTCTCTTGCCATATTTTTCACACAAAAGGACACATTTTGATCCTCACTTCTCTTGAGAGCTAAGAGGTAATATTACAACTTCAGACAAGCCCCTGACACCACCTAATGATGATGATGGGCGATCACTCATTACCAAGTATGATCATCTTCCGTGGGAGTTATGGGTCCTCAGGCGGCTAATAAGGCCAATCCTTGAACCACAGGTTCTATTGCAATGAGGGCAGATGTTTTCAGGCTCAGCAGGAGGCTGCTGACCATGACTAGAAGCCAGTGTCTCCTTCCTTCCGTGCCTCTTGTCCTCTTCAGCTTGCAGGCGAGCAAGTTCAAAATGCAGGGGACCATCACATAGGACTTCACTCCATTTTAATGATCCTGGGCAAGTATCTCCCAAGTGTCAATGTCAATATTACACTTTTTTAGGTTGTCCTTCAGTAAGTCCTTATAACGCTTCCAGTGTCCACCCATGTTACGGTACTCTTCTTTCAGCTGAGAGAAGAGCACCTGTTTTGGGAGGTGATGGTCTGGAATCCGGACAACATGACCAGTTCAGCGGAATTGCTGACGGATGATTATTGCCTCGATACTGGTGGTCTTTGCCTCTTCCAGGACACTAATATTGGTGCACCTGTCTTCCCATTTGATCTTCAGAATCTTATGAAGGAAGCGTTGATGGTGCCTCTCAAGGACTTTCAAGTGGTGTCTATAGGTTGTCCAAGTTTTGGACCCATACAACCGTGTTGGGAGAACAACAGCTTGATAAACAAGAAGCCTGGTGTCTGTTCGAATGTCGTGATCTTCAAAAACCCTGTGCCACAATCGAGAAAAAAAGCTACACTGGCACAGCTCAGGCGACGTTGAATTTCTGCCTTGGATGAAAGAGGACGTCCAAGTTAGAGGAAATCATCAACATTCTCCAGTGCCACTCCATTGATTTTGATAGAAGGGACATGTAATACCTCATCTGGAGAGGGCTGATAGAGCACTTTAGTCTTCTTGATATTAAGAGTGAGACCAAGACATGCGATGCGTAAGCATCGGCAAACACATTTCAAGATAGTTTGAAGATCTTTCTCAGAGTGGGCAAAGATTGCGTTGTCATCAGCATACTGAAGTTCCACAGTCAATGTCGTAGAGATCTTACTCTTGGCTTTCAGCCTGCTAAGCCTGAACAGCTTTCCATCTAGTCTGTAAAATAATTTCAATGCCAGCTGTAAACTTTCCAGCAATTAGGTAAAGAATGACTGCGATAAAAACTGCAAACATGGTTGGAGCGATGATACAGCCCTGTTTTACTCCTGTTTGCACTTACACCACCTAATACTTGGATTCAGTCAGCCCAATACCAACAACTTAACACCCCTACCTGTCCACCCCACGCTTTCCAAAGCCAAATAACTATCAGCAAGACACAGAGGCACAGTTGTGCTTTTGGGTTTATACTACATGTTTTAATAGCTGCATAAAACATTTTGGCAGGTGATTAAATAATACATAGTTTCTCAGTGAAAATCAAGAATTCACTCCTACTTTTGCTGATAAACCACTGTAAGCCTTTTCAAATGTATCCTGCAGGATTTCATTCTCTGCTCTTTTTGCTACAACGTTACATTTCTAGACTAGTGGGAAATAGACTTCCGTATCTGAATCCAGTAAAAAAATATATAGTTCTTATAAATCTATTTTCCTATAATCCCAATATTAATTCCAAATCTAATTTTTGAAGGTTCCATATTTAAAAATGGAAAACTGGACACCTAATTTGTCTAACAACTCTAAGTGCTCAAATAGGATTTACCTTACATCACTGTCCTTTCAACAAAGAGGAAGTTGCTTCAGATGTTTGGGAACCTAAACCTGTCACATCAGCGACGAAACTCAACCCACACCCGTCGCCAAGGTAGTAGTTTGTGAACAGCACTAGTGAGGTGGCAAGCTTGAACATGCCCACTGGCTGTTCAGTGATTTCAAACAAAAGCAGATGTTCTGTGTAAGTACAATTAGTAAGAAGTTACTCAGCAAAGACAACTGCTTAAGAATCAGTTTTGTTACACTAAATATTTGGAGGATGCTGTTCCAGCACTGAGGGTTTGGTTCTACTCTCACACTGGTCTGAGTGCATTAGCTTTCAGAGTCACTTTAGTCTAGTCACTCTTATACCAAAAGTGAGAGCACAATCAGGCCCTGTAAACTCAGATTCAAGTTCTAAACATGCAATTTAAAATACGCCTGGAGTCGTCATGGGCAGCTTCTATCAAGTTTAAACTTCTCATCCTTTTCTTCAAGGGCCAAAAATCACCTGTCTCCACTCCATCTCACAACACACTCTTGTTTCTTCTCTCCTGCTTCACTTCAATTATACCACTCTCAACGCCACTTAACTTCCTTCCCCTGCTTCCACTTTTTTGACTTCTTCCGGGTTGTGGCTTAAGACAATGTGCCAAGCCCCCTATATTATTCAAATCTCTCCCTAAGATCCATTCTTCCCACAAACACCAACTACATCAGTCAAATGCCTTGTCTACCCTAACACTAAGAAAAATGTTGTCTTTTACTCTTTGCACCACACAAAAATACAATATGAAGAAGCCACAGGGCAAAGTTAGGTCCCAAATCACTGTGTTTACTAAATATACACAACCCTGTAAGGCCTAGCTGCATGCTATTATTGCCCTTGACTATTTTCTGGGTGCTTCTAAAACAGAGAATATAGTGAATGCCACTGGAGGGTTCAGACTATTTAAAGAGATACCACCCAATTCCTATACACTACAAAAAAGGAAGAGGATAAAGCGGGAGGAATAAATCTTAGAAAGCAAAAACTTTCCTCTAGATTTCTCAGTGTGTCATGTCTTGCATGCGCTAGAGTGCAAATTCCTTAGGAAGGAACTGTTGTGTTTTGGCTTTACCACACCAAATACATCATGGGTTCTTACACACATACACACAAACAAAAGGACAGTAGAACCTCAGAGTTACAAACAACCTTCATTCCCAAGGTGTTCGTAACTCTGAAATGTTTGTAACTCTGAACAAAACATTATGGTTATTCTTTCAAAAGTTTACAATTGAACATTGACTTAATATAGCTTTAAAACTTTCCTTTTTTTTTTTTAGTAGTTTACATTTTACACAGTACTGTACTGTATTTGTGTGCATTTTTTTGTCTTTTGTCTCTGCTGCTGTCTGATTGTGTACTTCCAGTTTGAAAGGAGGTGTGTGGTTGACTGGACAGTTCGTAACTCTGGAGTTCATAACTCTGAGGTTCTACTGTATATCCTATTTTCTTGTACTATAACACTGAATCACAGAATAATAGAAATTAGAAATCTTCCTTGCTCTATTAGGTTGTCTAGTCTGCCAATGCAAAACTATTCCCTGCACTATGTTAGTGGATTGACTATTCTTGTTTTAACTGTGTCAAGTGTTGGAGCTTCCAGCACTGCTTGTGTCAGATATAGATCCCCTCTCTGTGTTCATCTGCAGCATTAGTAATAGCACTACTAAATTATGTAGTATGCCAAGAAACACACAAACACTAAACCTTTTAGTACTATTTCAGGCTATGGAATTCCAATTAAAATTAAATTCAGATATACCCTTAAACTTGCAAATACTGATTCAATACTCTCATAATCAGGATATTTTAAAAAAGAATGCTGTCTAAAAAACCTTCCCAAGGTTATACTTCTGCCTGTACTAAGCTTCTCTATATTACTGTAGTACTTCTTTTAGAGAAAAAGAATTGTGGTTGTTCTTGAACTACCCAGATATTAAAGCATCACTGTTTGCAATGCTATCATTTGACATTCTTACATTTCTACTTCCTGTTTTCAGCACTTAGCTCAATCATAAAAAATAAAAAACTGTTTGGAGCACAGATGTTCAAAATCCAATCCAGGTCTATATAAGGTACTTACGTGCAGTCCCTTCCCTGCAATTCTCATATCTAAACACCTGACAATCTTTCATGTATTTATCCGCACAACACCCCAACGAGGTAGAGAAATAGTACTATTCCCACTTTACAGATGGGGAACTGAACCTCAAGTGACTTGCCCAATGCCATACAGGAAGTCTGTGGCAGAGCAGAGAATTGAACTCAGGTCTCTCAAGACCTGGGTCCAAGACTTTATGCATAAAACTATTATGTATTGGTGGGACAGTGGGGAATTGAGGCATTGAGATAAGCCATTCTGGTTCATCTGTAATTCTGAACTAAAAGCCGACATAGTTCTGTAGAAACAATAAACTTCTGTGATTTTTTTCTCAAGAACACAAGACTGGTCAGCGAGACCTACCAAACTTGACATATTACAAAATAAGGGAACATACAGTTAGTCTCTGTAAATCATGGTGATAAAGACAAAAATCAGATACTTCAAGGATTATTCATGAAAGGTTCTGACAACTAGAAGAAATTTGCACCATATTGCACTTCAAACTGTTTCTGTTCCAAAGAAAAGTTCATTTGTCGTATGACTAGTTCATATTACTACAGAAAATATTTTGGTAATTTAAAAGTTTTATATTGTGCACTTAAAGGAAAGTGCTTACCTGCTACATTGATCCCATGGAAAGCCCCAAGTTAAAAATCTCAAAATGGATTTTTAACTAAACACAGTGCATGCCTAGATTAGGTAAACTGCAATAGTTTATTGCATTAATATTATTCTACTTATTAAGTTTATGAACACATTCCCCTGGGAGACTGGAAATGCAACATTCCCATTACTGGATTACAAACAAATAAGAGCAGCAACAATTAATCTAAATTCCTTGGATGGACAATACACAAACCCAGAGCATGCTGGGTTGGCTGAGATCATGGATGCAAATATAAAGTTCTTGTAAGCATCAGTACCCTCCTGACTGCTCAGAGCAAAGACAACAAAGTGAGTAGCCAGTGCAATTTATACATCCAAATATATTTAGGACAGTATGAAAGAATGGGAAAATAACTGTGAAACTTTCTGCAACTTTGTGTGACCAGTTTTCACACAATTGCAAAATTCTGCGTTTTCATAAAACGGTGAATTAGCTGGAAAAACCATGCAGAATTTTGCTCATTTTCACAATGAAGAGTTTTGGTTTTTTAAGCTAAATTTGGCCTCCATCTTGAGTGAAAGTTTGA
The DNA here is from genome assembly GCF_965140235.1 of Caretta caretta. Taxonomy (NCBI): domain Eukaryota; kingdom Metazoa; phylum Chordata; order Testudines; family Cheloniidae; genus Caretta; species Caretta caretta. Next base: position 81,922,407 of record NC_134214.1, read on the forward strand.
CATCCAGAAAAGGGACCAAGTTCATGTGAAATACAGGAATGCTCATATTTTGAGCATTTAATGTTGCTAATACATTTCACAACCCTAGCTCAGTTGCTGTCCAGCCATGGCGCAGAGATAATTGTTGCTGTTATTGCTAAGCACAGACTACTTTAAAAAAAAGTTTGGGTTTAAAAAAAAACAAACAACCAAACAAAAAACAACCCCACAACACTTAAGGTAGGTCAACTTTAAATATACAGGATAAAATGCAGGAATAGTTTTCAAAGGGGACACCATTCATTCTGGTGTTCTATTGCTGTTCCTTACTGTTCTTTGCTTACTGATATTGCCGAAGATTAAACCACCAGAGGTAAAAGCACCAAAGAAAAGCAGCTACAAGCAGCATGTCTTTGTACAGTTAAAGAGAAGGTGATCCTTTTAATGATTAACTTTGGGAGTTTTATAATAAGCCATCTCTCAGAGCATTTTTAATCCAGTCTCTAGTAAGTTATTGTGATGCTGTCTACTTATGGGTGTACTGACCAGGGAAAGCCAAGTTAGCACTCCTTTAGCACACTAAGCTTAAAGAGATACCACCAATTTAAAAATCTTTCTTCTATCCCAACCATTTTTACCCACTGTTTAACCACTAAGATTCCAATAAATGAAAGGGGATTTGGGGAAAAATAATTTTCTCTTTTCAGTTAGTTCATTTCACAGAATTTTGTGTGGATATTTCTTACAGGAACAAATAGAGAAACTAATTACCAGAATAATAAGAAAATGATTGTAAAACCATAAAAAGGCAGGGGACATCAGGGGCAGGTGTAATACCAAAAATTACTATTGTCTCATGTTTAAGAACAGACTTCAAAATTAGTGTCTATTAACATTATTCTTATTGGATATGTGCTAGCATGGTTTGACTGGCAAATGTAGGCAGAAAAAAGGTTTCTGGAACAAGGCTTAACAAAGTAGGAAGCCGGGAGTATGACAGCCTTAGGGCTTGTCTACACTGGCAATTTACAGCGCTACAACTTTCTTGCTCAGGGGTGTGAAAAAACACCCCCCGGAGCGCAGCAAGTTTCAGCGCTGCAAGCAACGCCCCTGATGGAGGTGTTTTTTTGTTTTTAAGAGTGCTGGGAGAGCTCTCTCCCAGCACTGTGCCACAACCACACAAGCCACGTAAAAGCGCTGCCATGGCTGCGCTTTAGCGTTGCCAGTGTAAACTAGCCCTTAGTCTAAACAAGTGCCCCAATTCAGCAAAGCACCCAAGTATGTGTTCAAATTCATCCCTATTCAGTAAAGCACTTAAGTGTGTGCTTAAAGTAGGGGACTAAGTTTCTTTCCTGCTTTTTTTTATTTATATGAATTTTGCAAACTGGTGTGAAATGTTCTACTAATGAAACGAAACAGCAGTAGGCCCAATTCCCCCCTCCCCTTACACTGGTTTTATACCAGGTGACTAACTTCAATTAAAAGACTCCTGATTTATAGTGAACAGGGAGGGAAGAATCAGAACACTTCAGTATTGAGAAAATGCTGACTTACCCATTTATCTACAAGTGCCTTACAAGCCAGAATTATATGAATGCCACAAATTTCAGTTTTCAGAGTAGCAGCCGTGTTAGTCTGTATCCGCAAAAAGAAAAGGAAGACTTGTGGCACCTTAGACAGAGATGAGCTGCCAAAATCTTAACAATGGGTTCCCTCCTCACCCCACAAGGGGGTCGCTGCCCGCCCCCCGGGACTCCTGCCCCATCCAACCCCCCCTTCCCCCCCCGCATTCCTTGACTGCCCCCAGAACCAGGCAGGAGGGTCTCCTGGGCCACCATAGTCAGTGCCCACCCCACCCCTAAGAGCCAGAGGCACCTGCCAGGGGGTGAGGTGGGGAGTCCCGGAGGTGCTTACCTGGAGCAACTCCCAGGAAGCATCCGGCAGGTCCCTCTGGCTCCTAGGGGCGGGGGAACATAGCTAGGGGGGAAGTGGGGGAGCAGCCGACTCCCTGGGTGCTCCACCCACCGGCAGCTCCCCACCCCGCGCCCGGCCCCAGATCACCTCACCTCTGCTCTGCCTCCTCCTCTGAACGCGCTGCCCCACTCTGCTTCTCTGCCCCCTCCCCCAGCTTCCTGGGAATCAGCTGTTAGGCGGGAAGCCTGGGAGGGCTGAGAAACAAGTGGCGGCTTCACACTCAGGCCGAGGGTGGTGGAGGTGAGCTGGGGCGGGGAGCGGTTCCCCTGCCCCCTCCCCCCCCGGCTGAGGCGCGGGTGGCCCTCCTCGTGCCCCCCCGCTGCCAGGGAGCTGCCAGTGGGTGCTCTGTACCCACCAAGTTTTCCCCTTGGGTGTCCAGGGCTGGAGCACCCATGGAGTCGGCGCCTAAGGCACCACTTTTGGTCGGTTAAATTTAGAAGCCCTCACGGAACAACTGGTTCTAAAAGGGCTTCTAAATTTAACAACCGGTTCTAGCGAACCAGCTCCAGCACACCACTGACCTTAGAGACTAACAAATTTGAGCATAAGCTTTCGTGAGCTACAGCTCACTTCTTCGGATGCAATCAGTGGAAAATAAATTTCAGTGTAGAGTACTTAAGGTATTCCCAGAGAACAAGAACAGAGGACTAGACCTAGATGTTTTACTGCGGTCAAAGTAATTCCATTGACTTCAGTTGTGCTACTTGCAATTTACACCCAGGTAAAAGATCAGAATCCAGCTCAGGCTCTTTCAAATATCCAGACAGTACAGTATTGTTCATACTGAGGATGTGTCAGCATTTCTATTATACACCATCTCCTCTTCTCATTTTAAAACTATCCCATGGAAATTCTCTTCAGAATGAGCAGTACTGCATCAGGTCCCCAGTATGATACAAGTTTTTTAATGTTACAGCATATTAGTTGCATTTGTTACAAGACCATAAAATGTTTTAAAGCTATTGCCTGTGAAATGACACCTTTACAAAGGAAGATGTGGCTGACTTGTTGAATGGCATCTACTGGGAAATAATTAGTACCTTAAGCTTCCTGGGAAAGTAAAACAAATCAGACAAGACAGGCAAATAAGAGGTACAGAATTTGGAAACTTTCATTTCTGCACTTTTATGAATATTCACTTCTTGGACTAGTTCATGATACTGCAAGATCATTGATCTGGCAATTCTACATTTTAAAGCAAAGGGAATCTATGCTTGAGTCTTTTCTTACTTACAACAGTGTAATTTGATTTGATTTTTCAATAATTATTCCTAATTCACATCCGTGTAACACAAAAAGAATCTAGCCCTGTCATTAAATGAACATTGTCTGGGTAATAATTCCAAAATGGTTCCCTCTCACCACCTTTTTTATTAAAAAGGTACCATACATATTTACAGAAGTGTCTAAATACAATTATCGCAAAGACCTAAACAATGGGTCTCTTGAGGGCCAAATGCAACAGGGATTCAATGGTATGTAAATTGTTCAGAAGACAAATTTTAGGTGGTAAAGTAGTTTTAATTCATGATTATTTTAATTCAAAATGTGTAAAATTAATGCCAGGAAACCAGAAGTAGTGGTAGGTGTAGCAGGAAAGGCAGCTAGCAAGTTGCTTTATCATTTTCCCTCCAGACTGCCACATACCTTATTTATTATACATTTTTGTTAAGGCTTTTTCTGCTACACCCATCTCTCCTCACTTCTCTCTTTGATACACACTTTGAACTTAGCAGATATGTCTGTCGAAAAAAATAAGTTTATACGGTTGTTACTCCATCCTTAAACTGATGTTTGTCTAAGCAAGTAGTTTTGTTGAGGGGAAGGGAAAAGGCATCCAATGGGGCAATTTAAGGATCAAAAGTGTCTAAACTTAATTAATAATCTGAACTTCTCCTGCAATTAAAACACAACGTCCAAACCAAAACAAAAAGACTAGGAGACCTGAAGTTAAGACTCAGGCTTCATCCAAGTAGCTAGTAGAGAGCTTCTTTCCAAGGTTTTGATATGCTTTTGAGAAGAAGAGATGAAGACCATGTGTCTATCAACTACATAGACAATAGGAATTCCTAATACACATCCTCCTGTGTCTCTGTAAATTCCATTTATTTTAAAGAAGGGAAGATTATACTAAGTCAGCATTATGGTTTACAGGATCTTAAATATGTAATGTGCAGAGGCACGTCTTTGGCATATGCCTTTGTTCCAGTAAAACCCTGCCAGCTACTGCAGTAGCTTTAATGAGCACATGTGAATGCTCATACCAGATCTGGATGTTGTCCATATAATACACGTAAGAAGAAAGCAGCACTACTTTCCACCCACCACAATAATTCCTGAAGATTTTATGGTGAGCAGCATTCCTCACATTATACAACTGTATTTGAAACTGGGAAACTTTTATAAAATTCAGTATTAAAGACATCTACCCATTGTCATATACCAGTGAAAGTAGTATGGGGTGGGGAATAGTGTTTGAGATGACAGTTCCCATCCTAGTTTAAAAGGGGACTTTACAGAATGTTGTTTTAAAATTACTCCATCTAAACATCAATCCACTTATCAATATCCCATGATTTGCAATTGCTGCTTTTGCAGATTATATGGCAGTTCTATACTGACCCCTTATTTCTTATGGGGAAGTCCTCTAGACTTTAATGTAGATTAAACCAATATCTTAATATAAATTAATTTTAGAGCTTTTTACAGTCATACCTCAGAATTATATTCCTGCGCTAGAATTCTCTATTTTCTGTAGGATAGCTGAAATACCCATAGGAAGATTATTTTCTACAGGACATTTGCATAAGGAATCAAATTTTTCCACCACAAGTGATCTGGCAATGAAGTAGCAAGGATAGATTCTGCCTTCTCTTACATCAGAGATGTACATGAAAGCAGAATTTTACCCAGTGTGGTGGAATGTGTTTCATCCCAGTCAATTTCATAGCCATGGATAAAGATGTCAGTTGCTGGATTTTGACTTTTTAACGGCAAAATGAAGCAGTGAGGGAAGCTGAACTGTGAATGAAAGTTCCTCAGTAAGACAAATTTTGCTCTGTTATATTGGCGTTGCATGAAAATCTGATGAAGATAGCCCAATGTACCTTCTTGGGACATTAGGGACTCAATCTGGCTCACTGTGCTGAATTCAGGTTTATCAGAGGCAACCCAAGAGCATATCTAGGAGACAGGTTTCAAACTGCCCTTCTGAGATTCCCCAATTCTGGGCCTACACTACACTGGACTGATCCTCCAGGCTGCTCTAAGCTGTGCCAGGCAACAACAGCAGTTGTTGGCTGTGCCACTATGGCAGATCCACGCCACCCATGGACACCAACAATCAACAGTGAGGTGATCTGCCCCGGTTAGAGTTTCTGGAGGCAGAGGCCAATGCTGGAACAAAGTTTGAGCCTATCTTTTTTCCATATGTAAACTACAAACTGTCTAATTAAAGCTATTCTTAATTAAAGCTATTCTTAAAAACAATTGTTTTCTGGACTCTCCCCCCCCATATCTTAATTGAATATGGGGGAGAAAAGTGAAAAGCAGCTCATCATTATTTAAAACTTCAGAATTCTAGACAGTAGAAGCAGAAAAGACCATTGAATTATCCAATCTGCCACCTTCTGCATGTTTACAGGCAGAAGAGTTTTCTGACTTTTTAAAAAAAATATTTAGGATTGTATTCTGTTCTCAGTTACACCTATGCAATTCCACCAGCTTCAATATGGTTATGTGGATGTAATTTAGGGCAGGATTTTGTCCTTTCATGTAAGAATTTTCTTGGCTGTTTCTTACTGAATTTAGAGACTAGCAAAAACAACAAAACTTGTTTCCTTTTCCTCTGTTTTTTTTTTCCAGCTGTGCACTTTCTTGAATTTACTAAGATAAGGTCAGTCTGAGCCAACATCAGAAATATCAATAGCTTCTGTAGAACCATTGTTACCCTATGCTGTGTGCGTGTATGTACATATTTACACTGTGAGTATGTAGATATTTCTCTTTAGTTTCTTCTCCTTTCTGGTTAAAGTTGCTGGAGTGATGACACAAGAGACTGAAGTCCTCTTTTTATCCACAAAAACAGGGCAGCGACAGCACACGCTTCCCCAGACTGTCACCTGCCAATACTCCTCAAGTTTGCCTTGATAGAATACACAAGAGAGGGAGGATCTTTTCTCTAGGCCTATTAATTTCTTGCCCTTTCTCCAAGACTGCCAACAAGGTGGCCAGCTGGCAACAACAACTGTACAGTTTTTAGTCACAAGGACGCTCATGCATTGCATTTATTTATTTCATACAGACTACAGAACACCCCACCTGATGGTAAGAACTTTTGGTTGCTAAAAAAGTGGCTGGATTCAAACAGGATACTTCATCAGACTAAGGCTCGCAGGGCAGGGACTTTCCCTGTCTATTCCTTACAGAGAACAATGTCAGCACATAAATCCCTGAATTCTCCCTTCATCTATTATGTAGGGGTTTGGAGCACATTACAATCTGAACGGATATAGTTCCTGGTCATGATTCACTGTAGTTCTAATAGATGCAGAATTAAGGCCTAGCAAATGAAATCGAGCTGCAAAAATGCAAAGAATCTGGTCATTAAGTTTTTTCTTAAAAAAAAAAAGAACAAAAAAAACCAATAGTCCATAGAAAGGATTAACTGCCACTGAAAGATATTTATAGAATAAGTCTGCTATAGCTGTCAGAAAAAATAAATCTTCATAATTGGACATGCAGTATTTTATTCATAAATTAAAAAACTAGAAGGGACCTCCTGGATCATCTAGTCTAGCACTTCCCCTTCCCACATAGTTCCTGATACTGCAACTTTCTCCACATGAGCAGTTCCTCAAATTCATATGGAGACCCTTTGAACTCAGGGGGATTCTGTGCAGGTGTAGAGATCCACCCATACAAAGCCTGTTGCAAAATCCGGGACATAGAACTGAAGTCTTGATTTATCTCTGGATTTCTTTTTTTTGTAACCTCAGTTTACTAGTTTCCCCCTTTAGTTTCTAAATATTACCTCCAGATCCTTCCCTTGACCACCTTAGTAATACTCACTTTTCAGGAACTGATGATCACTTACATCCCCTCTATCACTTCTTCTAAACTCTACACTGCCAGTTATCTCATGCCTTTTAATACTCTGGTCATTCTTGTAGCCTTCTTTTGGACTATTTGAATGCTTACAATCTGAGGCGGGGGGGAAAGCTTGCCATGTGTTTCCATATTTTGTGAATCAACTCACTCCTGTGATGAGACCTCATGTGCCAAGTTTCAGTCCAGAGCAAAAATTTGTGTCTGAATTACAAACCCTAGAAAGTAAGGTGATAAGGGACTGTCAAGTGTTATGCTTAACTATTACAGGAGTGTTATCACTATAATAATCTGACCAAAAACAGGCAAACAAGCGGGGGGCGGTGGAGGGGACAGCAATAATCAGATAAAACGCACTGACACCTGTGAGTAAGACAACAGCTGCAAACACTTTGGAAAGACATACAAATCAGGATAAAATGATGTGGTTTAATTTTCTGCAGCTTTAAGTAAAATTGGTGGAGCAATTTAGACAAGGATTTCTTACTGAAACAAAGAACTTCTGTATGAGAGCGTTGCGTGAAAATCTGATGAAGATAGCAGGAAGCACACAGTGAGTAACAAATGTCAAATGGTTTTTGTCTCCTATTAGAATAATTAAATGAGGACAGTACAATCTCCAATTTGTAAACTTGCCCAATTAACTATTTTTAGCAAGATTATAGAACTATACATCTGTAACATAACTTTCAGTGCCACAAAACCAACAGCTACTTCAGTAAGTGGAGAAGGAAATTTTAAATATTTCCAAAATTATTACACACTAATCAAAACTTTTAATTTTAAAGTTATTGGGTTTCCCATTTTAAATGTAATATTACACAGAAGGTTTTATCAGCTGTGCTTGCAGCACACACTTTAGAAATCTGAAGCTAGAGAGAGGCCTGTTTGGTTAACAGATTCATTCATGGTATTGCTTGAGACATTATCCAGCTGTTTCTTCTCCCCCCACCCCCATTACAATACCTATTTCCCAGGCTTTAAAATGTTCTCTCCACACACACCAACCTCTCCCAATAACCTCTCTGCACGGGTTAATGGAAACCTGAAACAAAAATCCACTTTCCTTACCGATTTTTCCTCCCTCAGCATTGGATACTTTGGACCTGATTCTCCACTCCATTATACCAGTTTCATGAGATAGTAATTCCCTTTTCTTTGGAAAGCCTGTGTAATGGAATGGAGACTCAGTGTGGGATTTTGTTTTTGGTTTTTTTCTTACTGTTACAGGACCACTCATGAGCTCTGGGCATCAAATCATTAAGAGTGAGGTTCTGTGCAACAGTGTAGTCAAGGGTACACACGGCTAAACTGAGTTTACCCTCTTCTCATTTGGGGAATATGGAATTTAGGTTAATTTACCCACTACTTTTTCTACCACTATGTTACTGGTGCTGCATCTTAGGGTATGTCTACACTTTGAGCTGGAGGTGTCATTTCCAACTCAAGGAGACATACCCGTGCTATTCTGATCAAGCTAGTGTGCTAAAAATAGTGGGTCACCATGGATGCGTCGATGGGATTGTGCTCACAGTGTCTAGCTGCTCACACTGTCACAACTACGTGCTATTTTTAAGGCACTAGCTCAATTGGAGCTAGCACAGAAATGTCTACTTAAGCTGGAAGTCACACCTCCAACTCAAAGAGCAGATGTACCTTTAAAGGTATAGCACATAATTAGGAGCCCAGGGGGCAGAGGGTGTCTATGATAAATTTAAGCTACATTGTGCCCTTCCAACTATGGCTTCTCTGGGGACAGCTGATGTCACCAGTGTAACTTAGACAAACCTGGGGTGTTGTCAAACTTATGGCAGTCTCCTTATGCTACCTAGAATCTCCACAGCACTGCATGTGTAGCCCTGTCCCAGGACACCCACTACACTAGTGCTGTCAAAGGAATCTTCAGAAGCCAGGACAGACTTTTTGTGGTCTTCCACAGTTGGATATAGGGCTTTATGCAGCTCTGACCCTTTCACCTGGCATAAAGGGACCAGAAAGAGGTTGAAGATCTCACTTTACATTTCTACTTTGTTTGTCCTACTGCAAAATAAGTAAAGTCAAATACTTCACTGCCATTTTAAAGAGAGAAAAATAAAGACCAAAAAGAATTACACAGCCAGATCAAACAAAGTAAGGCTGGATTATTCCAGCTAAACAGCAGCCCTCAAATGTTCCTTCTAGACATCTTATGCTAACTTTTCCAGAAAGACACCCTTGATATAAATAGTTGAAAAAAGTCTTCTTAACTCTGACACCTCCCAATTCGCCACATAATCATGTTGTCCTCTCCCTTGTCCTTTCCTGCCCATGATGTTGTCATCTTCTGTTTTATTTATAGGCTCTTCTATTGCACTTATAACCATAGCATTGGATTATGTCCTATATAAACGAATGTAACTCCCCTTTGAGGTAAAGGAGCATTTCTCTATTAATTGTATTGAGTTTCAATTGGCTCTGCACAGGCCCATGCAGTTGTCTTTGTAGAAATGTGGCTCTGGATGATTTAGCTCTTTGAGGCAGGGACTTCACCTTCACCCGTATTGCAAAGAACAATTCAGGTTTATCGTGCTCTAAAAGAAGGATTTTACTTTATCTACTTTTCCTCTCAATCATAATCGAAAACTAGAAAAAAGTTCAGCTAAAATGGATGTGTCTTGATTTTATGCCTCATCCCTGGAAGCTGTGGTCCATATGCAACGCTCAATAAAAACAAACTTTTGGACCCTCAGATAGCTAATTAGGCCATCCCTACTTTCAGCAGCTCACAAAATGAGCAAGACTGACTGACTGACTATTTCAGATTACGAGGCATGATGCAAAACTGAAACAGTATCTTATTAGAGCAATAAGTGTCTTTTCTCATCAGCTCCATTTTTTCCCCAACTATTATCTGAAACCATTTATTTTTCCTTGTTTGTCAATAGATCACATTTCTCTATTCCCTCTATTATTCACCTATCACTGTATTATTCAACTCTCAAGTGTTCTGCATAAAGAACACTATTCCAGTTAAATTGCACTTTGAGATCACTGTCAAGTTAAAACTCAATTCTTTAAGGAAAAAAAAAAAAGGGTAATTCTGAAATTATTAGTGCTTTATGTCCATAGATCTCAAAGCACTTTAAAAAGGTGGATGAGCACATTACTCCTGTTTTATAGAGGGGGGAACTAAGGTACAGAAAGGATGAGAAGCTTGCCCAAAGTCACATAATGAGAAAATAACAGTCAAAAAATAGAACCTACGTATCCTGACACCTATAAACCACAATGCATTATTTCTGTTAATAACAACACCTAATGAAAAGGAAGACTTACTCTTTGTATTTCACCTAGGTTGGACTGTTCAGTAGATTGATCAGTTTCCTTTTTGTTTACAGTTTATTTCTACAGGCTCTCTTATTCTCTCTCACAACTAATACCCGCCCAATACTGCAATGTTCCCTGGGACCATATAGTCACGAATAACCCCCAAAACTTCTCATTGACTTTTAAATGTCACTTACTCACCTCTAGTAAGATCAGTTGTAGAGCTGTATTGTGGGGTTCATAATACCTACATTTTGAGGCTAATCTACCAGTACGTACCCAGAGGATGCCCTTTCAATTGGTATTTAAGGGCACTCGTTTTTTGTTGTAGCTTTCGAAAGTCAGAGAAGTTCTAACCCTAAAATTAACAAATCCCAGTTGCCTGCAGAAGCTTTGGTGTCACCAATCAAACAGGCTGAGCAGAGCCCTCCGCATCGGAGAAGCCTAGCCCCCTGTGTGAGGTGCCCAGCATTGCTGCCTAAACATCCCTCCCACCTGAGTCCTAAGGAACACACTTGCTGACTGGTGGCTGTCTCCCCTGCAGGTCCCAAATGCAGGTGTGGTGCTCCTGGCATAATCTGCAGCTGGTAGTAGTTACTGACACCTAGGTATTCTGTTTTGCTGCCCTGTTAACATTTGCTGTTTTGCCTTTCTCCAGCCTCTGGTCCAGGGGTAGCAAACTTTGACATATGGGGGCACTCCCGTCACATTTTACTATCATTGTGAAATCTCTATTTTAAACTTGGACACATGAAGATATTTTTGTGATTTAGAAAAGCACTCTACGGAGTTAAAATTCAGTGTTATTGTAGGTAAAACCATGAATGAAGGTGTTATTTCTTTACTAGTCTCTTTCCATTATAGTTTAGGTCATATGGTTTCTATATGAAACAAACATTTAATGCATACAAAACACTGAAAATATCAGACATCATTGTAAACAGTTTTGAATACATATGAATACCTTTTATATACAAGGTATTAAGCAGAAAATCCACCTTGTTCCGTATTACAGTCTCCCCACCCCATTGTCACAGTTACACATATTAAAAAACAAGTTTTCAAAGCCAAATGTGAACTTCTGTACTTTGCCACGTACACGCATTGCCCTATGATCTTATTTCAGAGATATTTTCTCAGGCCTTTTTATCAGTGAGGAAACTGAAGTGCCTTGTCTTTCTTTTTCTTCCCAACCCCCACCCCCCCTTTTTAAAACCTCAGGACAGTTCATACATCTTATCTACTCAGATTTAAAAAAAAAACAAAAAACAAAAACACCTTTGTTAGCAGCGAGGAAAAGGCGTAAAGGCTGGATTCAGAAGGAACTAGGCGTTGTGATGCCGAGTATTGCAATGCCCAACTTTTAGGTGCCTAGAAAAAAAAAAATCACAGGAACAACAGTGTGCTCCATCTCAGTTAGATTCCTAGGCTCCCTATATAACAAATGGGGAGATAGGTGCCTGAGACTATAAGCCACAAAGCCAGCACACTAAGCAGGGAACTGCCAAACCTAACCAATGTGAGATGCCCATGAGGGATGTGTCCTAAACCCCACCCTGCTCCGAGTTCAGAGCCTAAATTGAGACTGCAAGGATGCACCTCTCTCTGCTAGCACTTCACAACCGGGAATCCTTCTACTGGAGTCAGGCAGTTTAGGCACCTAAACTAAGTTGTTTCTTTGAGAAAGAACTAGACAGGTACCTAACTCCACACAAAACAGCAGCAGCAGGTGGTGGTGATGTCACTGCCTTCCTTATAACTTTTAGCTCAGTGTTAAGCACACTCACCTGTGATGTGGGACTCCCCTTCTTCAAATCCTCTCTCCCTTTCTGCCTGAGGGGGGAATTGAACCCCAGTCTTCCGCATCCCAAGCCAGTGCTCTAACCACTTCACTAAAAGTTATATGGTGGGTGAGGATAGCGCACCCACCTCCTCCTCCAGCCAGATTTTGAATGGGACCTTATCCAGTAGGCAAGCTTACTAGAGCATGCCTACTAGATCAGGCACTACACATATGCATTCACCCACCTGTCTTATCTCCCCTGGTTTGTGAATGGGTCTGGAGTGTATGCAGGAGATAAGCTTAGAGTAAGGCAGCAGTGCACATGCTCAGAGAGACAGAAACTAAGGCAGCATGGGAACTTCAACTTGGAAAATGTAAGTGCTGTGTGAATTTAGGCACCTACAGAGTTCGTCAGGAGTTTTGTGAATCATAGTGGAGCCTAAAACTGAGGCACTTAAGTCTGAAGTTTAGATGCCTAAGTATCTTTGTGAATCTAGCCTTAAGTCTCTCTAACATGGCCATACTATGGAATGTACATGCCTGGCTAGTTCAGATCTTGCTAAGAATGTCAGCCTCCTTCTTTCCAAGACATTTCTCCATATTGTCAGCATATCCATCCCTTACAGCAGACATACGCATGCTCTTGCACTGATCAGCCACTGACGTGAGGTGGCTGTTTTAAGGAGATATAACATTCCCCCCCTTGAGCTCCGATTAGCTCAGCTATCGGATGAGTAAACAGGGAATGACCTGCCAGGTGGGTTGCCTACAATGAAAATATCCTATATAGCTGCAGAAACAAATGCAGAACATGTCTAGAAACTGCCACACCCTATTTCTGGGCCAGGTGATCAGCCCAGCACTCTGCATCTGTGCTGAGACACAACATCACAATGTTTTAAGTGAGCTGAACATATTTTTCCTGTAGCCTATCAGACCGAGTCCTCACTCCTTTGTGAACATGACAGTCATGGACTCATTAATATTACCATCATAATGTAAGAAAGGCATAAGAGACAATGCTGGGTTTGTACGTTAAATTTTCCTGAGAGCACACAGTAAGAGAAGGTTTACATCACATTTGGTAAGCGAGCTGGGTAGAGGATGAGATAAAAAGGACTCTTTACAATTTAAAAGATGAAAAATGTGGGTCAACTGGTTAACTCTAATGGGACAAGAGTGCCACCATTTCATAGTCATTGCTTATAGAGGGAGCCTAACTGTAAGTGATCAACACTCTGTATGGGCACAGCAGGATCTACCATGCCACTGTCAGGCCTTCAATCTCCTCATCACAAAAGATGTCCTGACCAGCACAGGGCAGAGAGAAGGAGTAAGATCACCTTAAATTTGAATCTTAAACCACATATCAATTTTGGTCTTATAAAATTTAAATATCCATGAAACATTATAAAGGCTTTTCAACACAGGGCAACCCTCAGGAAAGTTAAGATGAAAAGGAGGGAAGCAATGGAGCACTTTGGACTTAAAAAATGAAATGTGAGTTGCACCTGAACTATACAAAACTTTTGAAACATTCAAGCCAGGTCGAAGACCTGATGATTAATAATGTTTTGGGGAAGGACTCCTGACATCTTCCATGACTGCTCTGACTGCCATTGTCAAAACTAAGGACACTTGTTTGGAAGTAAAGAGCGTCCCCACAGAGGTTTAACGTGCTATAATTATGTGTATTAACTTCACACCTTTAGTGTGTCCATGTAGATTCTTCCTTAGTAAGTAAAAAGAAGGGAATAAGGGAAATTGGGGGGGGGGGCTCTTAATTTTTTTAGTTTAAAATGCTTTAACTAATCTTCCATGCCACCCACACAAATTGCGGATATTCAGGGGCAATTACCTCCAATGGCAAAGAGCAGTGTTACTCCCATAATCGCTATCAGAGTTGTCAAACTATGAACAACATCTTCATTTAACATCTGAGTCAGTATTATAGTCTGTCTCCTCAGTGCTAAGAAAATGTGTTTTTACCGCAGAATAACTAACATGCATTAGCTTTCCCACTGTAAGAACACAGGAGACACGGCACTGTACTTTCACTAAAAGGCAAACTAGGTGAGATAAGTTTCAGAGGAACAGCCGTGTTAGTCTGTATTTGCAAAAAGAAAAGGAGTACTTGTGGCACCTTAGAGACTAACCAATTTATTTGAGCATGAGCTTTCGTGAGCTACAGCTCAGTATGCATCTGATGAAGTGAGCTGTAGCTCACGAAAGCTCATGCTCAAATAAATTGGTTAGTCTCTAAGGTGCCACAAGTACTCCTTTTCTTTTTTTAGGTGAGATAAGCGCTGTGCTCCCCTCCCAAATAATGCAAAGGAGTGACAGAATAATTCATTTAAAAAAACCTCTTTGATTTTGGCAGCACAAAACAGTAAACTTGTCAGAATGAAGATCATCACTGAAATGACACAATATCGCATATAAGAGGATATAAAATTAAAACGCAATTAGAAATATAAACAATTCAGTAGAAGAAAAGATGCATGCAACAAGTGAAGTAATAGAAGAGTAAAGTATGTGTTTCAGTGTTTGCAGGGTGGAGGATTACTTACACAAAAATAAGGATCTGTAATATATTTTCAATTAAAGTGGGGGGGGGGGTGTGGAGGGAAATAATGTCCAAAATGGTATTGAATATTATAGGAATGTATTACGTGGAAAGATTCTTTGGGAAAGGTAACAGTATATGCATGTAGCTAGTGCACCCTAAAGGCTCAGAAAACAAAAAGGCAAGAAGAACCTAAAATATATTTATTTAATTTCATAACTTTAGAATGCATAACACATTTTTTAATTCTTGTGGTTGTCAATCTTGGTTGCATATCTATATTTAGTAAAAATTATAGTAGAAATTTGCCTTTGCAAAAGATTTCATAGAAGATAGCATAGTATCCTTAGGCCAGATTTTTTAAAGGTATTTAGGTGACCAGTGGGATTTTCAAAAGCATCTAGGTGCTTTCAACCTGGCCTTTAGTGAATACTTGGGAATGAAGTTATACACACAAGTGATGACATGTGAAAAAGCACTAGAATGCTGCCTAGAGAAGCAAAATAAATTGACAAAGGCAATCCCATTGGCAGATCAAAGGAAACTGAAGGAAAATTTGACACCAACCCAGAAGCTCGGTCAGCCTTTATATCATATAATCCTAAAGAATAAACTTGCATTATAGAAGAACAAAAATGTAGAATTAAAAGTTGTAATTAGAAAAATTACAATAAAAACAGGAACCATTTATACTAGAAACAACGTGACGGTATTGCCAAAGTTACTAGCAACTACAAATATTTTCAATTATTATTTGCTATTACAATATGAATTAAATCCCACACGGCCATTCCTCTGCAAGGTTTACAAAGGTACACGATGAAGAGTAATAAAAACAATTTTTAAAAGTATATAAAGGAGACCCGAGAGTGACAGGGGACTGCCGGAGTGGGACTGTCCTTGTCATCAGAACAGTGAGCGAAGCCGAGTCTGTCAATTGCGATGAGGCTTTATTTATGCAGCCCCATACACTCGCAAGGGACTATTTTAAAAACACTACAACGATGTGTGTCGATTACCGCCGGTGGGGGAAATCTGTAAAATATTTTACCCAACCCAGTCGCCTTTAGCAGCCCGGTACAGAACTGGAGCTGCCCTGTGCCTCTCCTCCCCCGCCCCTACAACCAGCTCCCCCATGGGTGCCACCTCCCTGCCCGGGGCCGGGCACCAGACGGGGAGCCCCTGGGACCCTCCTTCCAACCAGCCCCCCCGCGGGGGCGCAGTCGCTGCCCGGCTGGGACTCACCTGGCGGCGCCCGGTCCCGGCCCGGCCTGTTGCGGCGGCAGCGGCGAGCGCGGCTCGGCCGGCGAGTTTCCGGGCGGGGGAGAAAGCCGAAACCCGCGTGAGGGGGGAGGTGGGAAGGAGGAGGAGGAGGCAGCGCAGCCGCTCAGGTGTCTGCACCCGCCCAGCAGCGGCGCCCCGCCCGGCACCGTGCTGCTGGCGCCGCCGCCCGCTCGCCAGCGCCATGCCGGCAGCCTTCGCTTCCCCAATGCCCGCTCCCCAGCCCCGGGCGGGCGGGCGCGCGCGCGGCACCCTGGGCTCCCCCAGCACGCGCCCCGCCGAGGTCCCTGGCCGGTGTGTGACGGGCACCAACGCCTGCCCGGCGCCGCGCGCACCGGCCCCCTCGGCAACCGCGCGCTCAAACTTGGGCGCCGCGCCCCTCCCCCCTGCGGCGCGCCGCTCCGCTCAGACACACCCGGCGGAACGGCCGCAGCACCTGGCGCGGAACAGCCTGACGGGCGGGGCCCGCAGCTCGGGCTCGGCTTCCCCCACAGCTCAGCGATGAGAGGGGTTGGGCAGCGCGGGCTTTCCTCTCAGCCCCTGTCTAGATTAGGAGGAGAGAGGGCTCAGCCTGGCGCCTCTCTCTCTGGGGGAACTCCTCTGCCGCTTCCTGTCTTCCTCTCTCCTGGCACTTGGCCCCCAGAGGGGAGAGGGACACACGCACTGCAGTGATACCCAGGTGGTTTGCTGCCCAGTGCCCATGCAGATACCACTCTGTCTAGTCTCCCCTCCTCAGGGAAGTAAGAGAATGTCATTACACTGCTGCCACTCCCAAAAGTGTGCCCTTTTCTTATAATGAATGGAAGAAAGAAGATTGGCCTGAGACCATATAAAGCCGCTGCACACATCAAAACAGGGGCCTATATAGTCTGCATAACAGTGTGAAAGCTACCCCCACTTTAAGTCCTGCTTCCAATGGGGGGAGTCAGTAACTGGTCAATTGATAATGCATAGACTGAGAAGCAGTTGGATGTCACTGTTCAGCTTGTATGAGTCTGGCCAAATGTAAATAAAAATTATACATATTTGGGGTGTATCCCTCTCCTTCCTTCATATGTTGCTTGTCTTCTTAATCCCCAGTCCATTCAATGGGACTGTTTGTAAAGCTTAAAGTTAAACTCATGACAACTAAGCACCTGGCATTTTTGCAGGTTGGAGTCTCAGAGTTAAGCTGTTTGGTACAGGGATTGTGTCTTCACATCTGTGTGTGCAGACAGTGTTCTAGGGCAGTGGTTCTCAACAGGTCCACAGCCCCTTGCGGGGCCATGAGCCAGTTTCAGGGGGTCTGCCAAGCTGGGCCGGCGTTTGATTTGCTGGGACCTAGGGCAGAAAGCCCAAGCCTGAGCTCTGCCATGCAGGGCCGAAGGAGCTGAAGCCAAGCCCCACCGCACGGGTGGAGGGGCTGTGTTGCTGTGCAGGTCGCCTGGATGGCTGGCTAGCTGGTGGAGGGGCTGTGGCTGTGTAGATCAGCCATGAAGTCAATGAGAACAAAGTGCCCAGCCAGGATGAACATGGACCATGACACACGCTTGTCGAAGATACCCCTCACGTCTTGACAGAACTATTGATCAGCACCAGAAACAAGGTTCACACTGAGTAAGTAAACCAAAAATAATGTTCACTTTTTTATTTTTGTACCTGTATTATCCTTTTCTTTTTTAGATTCTGTATGTACGTGTGTTTAACTGTATGACTATTAATTTAATACACCTTTTAATCTACTGGATATGCATAAAAACAGAGGTGGCACAGGTGGGCCATGGAGTTTTTATAGCATGTGGGGGCAGGGGGCGCTCAGAAAGCAAAAGGTTGAGTCTGCTGTTCTAGGATATTCTGCAGGTGCCTAGCACTGGCTTGATTTAACTTTTAAGGTTGTCTCTAATCCTGCCTCCTTGATTCTTAGACCATCATCTGATATACTTAAACAATCTATGTAAAAATTCCACAAATACTGTGAAAATGTATGGGTCCTTTTGCTTTTTAAGGTTGGGAAAAAGGTGATTGATTGGCAATGCCACTTTTACCTAGCTGTACTCAAAATACTAGATGAAAGAGAAGAAAAAATAGGCTCTTAATAAAGCTGGCTGAAAAAATGCAGAACATATTTTGTAAATTACTTTTGCTGAAATTTCAATTTTTGACATCTTTCAGCTATACTAAAAGTTGGTCATAAACAGCAACATTTAAAAAATGTTCATGGAAATTTTTGAAAATTCAATAATTTTCAAACGGCTCTTGTTCTTAATTTTATGACAGAGCAAATCCTAAAAGTCTGTGTTGATACCAGCCAATTTTGTGCCCATTTCAGCAGGGTTTCAGGAGGCAATGCTGAAAATGCCTGACTCCTGCCTGCACTAGCACTGAGAAACTGGTACTAAATTTGCGAATGTAAACCCAGTCAAAGAGACTAATGCTTTAACTACCACCAGTATTACCACGCTGCTGCAGTAGGTTTAGATGACTTTTAGGAAAAAAGACGAGATCTAGGAAAAAATCTTGCTACAGAGATGAAGGATAGCCTTTTAGTTAAGGCACAGACACCCAGGAGATCTAGGTTCAATTCCCAGCGCTGTCACAAACTTCTTGTGTGACCTTCAACAGTTCACTTAATCTCTCTGTGCCTTGGTTCCCCATCTGTTAAAATGGGGATAATACTGCTTACCTCCCTGGCAGGATAGGGTTATGAATGGAGGTTGTTGGGAATATTCCAACAAAATGTTTTTTTATCTGACTCTGCCACTTGGTTGAAACCGAAATGTCTCACAGAAATATATTGGTTTCAACAAACTTTTGCCAAGCCACAGACTGGATTTTGACAGAACCCTGCCTGGTTTTCTGCCAACTCACCTGGCAAGCTTCTAGGGAACTCAGGCTTTCAGGGTCCACAGCTCCAGGGTGGACCTACCAAGTGGGCTGCCCTCGTGCCAGGGATCCCAGAGCTTCCAAGGTCCGTGGCTCTATGACAGCCTGATCATGCAGCCTGGTCTTCAGCCAAGGACCCCAAGGCTTTCAGGTTCCCTACCACAGAGTTGGAATCCTGGAAATATGAGTGTCCCAGTTTGAGATGGGGCTCTCAGGGTTTCTAGGTTCCCTGCTTCATGGTGTGGGATTCCCCTCACTAAAGGGCAGCTGAAAATTAAACAAAAACTTTGTCAAAGTGTCAGAATTCCCATGGGATGGAAATCCTGAGTTTTGAGCAGCTTTAGTCATGTGGTTACAATCAAGAATTTATCAGAGATTCTCACATAACACAGAGATGGATCCATAGTATATAACATATAATGAATGTGAACTAAGACTTTTCCCTCTATCTTCAGAACATTTCTGCAAATCCACCTGTTCCACAAGGTATGCTAGCAACAATCTTTTGTTCGCCAAACTGTACCAAACTTATTTTCTTTAGACTGTAAGCTCTTGGGGAGTACTTTTTGTAGGGATTGAATGAGAAAGCTGGTTTTACAAAACCACTTCTATCAGGTTTCGGCTCTACAAAATCAGTACCTGAGGAAGATCTGGGTTTCATTTTATCTGAAATACCAACATTCAAGGGGATAGAGAAGGGCAGTTCACATAGAAAGTTCTGATTTTGGTATATTTCTGATTTATTGTTCAGCAGACTTACCAGTTGCAAGGCACATGTTTAGATATCTCACTATATAAATAAATGAGTTGATTTAAGGCTTCAGGTTGCCCCTATTACCCCCAACCCCATTTGTGGATGTTCTGCATGGATCAGTATCTGGGGTGGTGGAGTGGCTGAAGGAACAGCCATTTTCCATTGCATCATCCCACTGCACCCCAAACCGCACAGAGCATCCCATCTTAAGATCATCCTACAACAATTCATGTTCTGTCTAGGTACTTATATAGCCCCTGCCCCATCACCATAGTAGTGAAGTGCTCTGAACCCTCTGTGAAAGGGCCTTAGGAACAGAGGCCAGTAATGATCCATGGCAGCACAGTTCCAGGAACCATACTGCCTCATGAGCAGGAGGGACCTGTAGACACTGCAGAGGCACAGGGTATCTATAGAAACATAGAATTATAGAAATGTAGGGCTAGAAGGGATTGTAAGAGGTCATCTAGTCCAGTCCTCTGAACTGAGGCTGAACCAAGTATACCTAGTCTGCTACCACATGCCCTAGAATGAGGAAACTTTGAGTATATCTACACTACGAAATTAGGTTGATTTTATAGAAGTCGATTTTTAGAAATCGATTTTATACAGTTGATTGTGCGACTAAGCGCATTAAGTCAGCAATACCGTGGCTAGCATCAACTTACAGAGCAGTGTACTGTGGGTAGCTATCCCACAGTTACCACAGTCTCCGCTGCCCATTGGAATTCTGGGTTAAGCTCCCAATGCCTGATGGGGCAAAAACATTGCTGAGGGTGGTTTGGGGTACGTGTCGTCAGTCTCCCCTCCCTCCCTCACTCCCTCCACGAAAGCAATGGCAGACAATCGTTTCGCGCCTTTTTTCCTGGATTACCTGTGCATACGCCATACCACGGCAAGCACGGAGCCCGCACAGCTCACTGCTGCTGTTGTGAGCATTGTAAACACCTCGCGCATTATCCTGGAGTATGTGCAGAACCAGCAGGAGGATGATTGTGATGAGGACATGGACACAGACATTCCTGAAAGCACGGGCTGTGGCAATTGAGACATCATGACAGCAGTGGTGCTGGTTGATACAGTGGAACGCCAATTCTGGGCCCAGCAAACAAGCACAGACTGGTGGGACCACATAGTGTTGCAGGTATGAGATGATTCACAGTGGCTGTGAAACTTTCCCATGTGTAAGGCCACTTTCCTTGAACTTTGTGAGTTGCTTGCCCCCCACCCTGAAGCGCAGGAATACTAAGATGAGAGCTGCCCTGACAGTTGAGAAGCAAGTGGCGAAAGCTCTATGGAAGCTTGCAACGCCTGACTGCTACCGGTCAGTCGGGAATCAGTTTGGAGTGGACAAGTCTACTGTGGGGACTGCTGTGATCCAAGTAGCCAATGCAAACACTGACGTTCTGCTATAAAGGGTAGTGACTCTGGGAAATGTGCAGGTCATACTGGATGGCTTTGCTGCAATGGGGTTCCCTAACTGTGGTGGGACAATAGATGGAACACATATCCCTATCTTGGCACCGGACCACCTTGTCAACCAGTATGTAAACTGCAAGGGGTACTTCTCAATGGTGCTGCAAGCACTGGTGGATCACAAGGGACATTTCACCGACATCAACGTGGGATGGCCGGGAAAGGTGCATGACGCTCGCATCTTTAGGAACTCAGGGCTGTTCAAGCAATTGCGAGAAGGGACTTATTTCCCAGACCAGAAAATTACCATTGGGGATGTTGAAATGGCAATAGTTATCCTTGGGGATTCAGCCTACCCCTTGCTCCCATGGCTCATGAAGCAGTACACAAGCAGCCTAGACAGTAGTAAGGAGCAGTTCAACTATAGGCTGAGCAAGTGCAGAATGGTGGTAGAATGTGCCTTTGGACGTTTAAAAGCTTGCTGGCGCTGTTAGCTGACTAGGTTAGACCTCAGCGCAACCAACATTCCCATTGTTATTGTTGCTTGCTGTGTGCTCCATAATATCTGAGAGTAAGGAGGAGATGTTTATGGCAGGGTGGGAGGTTGAGGCAAATCGCCGGGCAGCCGATTTTGAGCAGCCAGACACCAGGGCAATTAGAAGAGCACAGCTAGGCATGCTGCGCATCAGAGAGGCTTTGAAAACCAGTTTCATGACTGGCCAGGCTACGGTGTGACAGCTGTGTGTGTTTTTCTTCTTGCTGCAAACCCGCCCCCTTTGTTGATTTTAATTCCCTGTAAGCCAACCACCCTCCTCACTTCGACCACAGCTGGCAAGGAAATAAAGTAACTATTGTTTTGAAACCATGCATTCTTTCTTTATTAATTAAAAAAAAAGTGAGATAACTGACAAGGTAGCCCGGGTGGGGTGCGGTGGGGTGCAGGAGGAGGGAAGGACAAAGCCACATTGCTTATTGTAGCCACACTACAAATCAAAACTGTTTGAATGACAGCCTTCTGTTGCTTGGGCCATCCTCTGGAGTGGAGTGGCTGGGTACCTGGAGCCTCTCCACCCCGCGTTCTTGGGTGTCTGGGTGAGGAGGATTTGGAACTTGGGGAGGAGGGCAGGCAGTTATACAATGGATGCAGCGGGGGTCTGTGCTCTTGTTGGCTTTCCTGCAGCTCCAACAGATGCTTCATCATGTCCGTTTGCTCCCCCATTAGGCTCAGCATCGCCTCCTGCCTCTGCTCTTCATGCTCACTTAATGCTTTCCTGGCCTCTGCCACTGAATGCCTCCATGCATTAAGCTGTGCTCTATCAGTGCAGGAGGACTGCATGAACTCTGAAAACATGTCATCGCGAGTGCGTTTTTTTTGCCTTCTAATCTGCGATAACCTCAGGGATGGAGATGATAGGGGGAACATAGAAACATTTGCACCTGGGGGAAGATAAAAAGGGAGAGTAAAATTTAAGATGGTACATTTCTGAGAACAAAAGGGAGACTCTTTCACAGTGAATCAAGCAATTCACAGCACATGCGACCTTGTACCTAAAGCACATTTTGCCTTTTATATTGAGCTCCTGCCAGTATGGTGACACATCACACATGGCTGGGCAACAGAATTTGGTTTCCGGGCAGCCATGGTAAGCCTTTTGGTATGTGGGGTTGGCTTCTTCCGCTGTCATAACATGTGGGAATGGTTTCAAACTGCAGCATCCTCCTTTCCCATAGCAAGCAATGCTGGTTGGGTTTCAGAAAAAAGGAGGGTCTGTGGTTTTCAGGTGAATGTGCAGCACACACCTCTCCCCCCCTCACCCCCCACCTCATGGCTATTCTCTGGGATGATCCCTTCACCCCTCCCCCACCGCGTGGCTATTCTCCTGGATGATCTCTTTTAGCCAAGTGCAAATAACCCAGCATGAACGGGGTCCTTTTACTGTTCCCTTACAAAAATTCCCCTATTTCAACCAGGTGACGGTGAATGATCTCTCTCTCCTGAGGCTAACACAGAAAGATAAAGACCAAATGTTGCTTGAATGTGACCAAAACCCAGGACCATTCGCTGCCATGCTTTGTGCTGCAATGATTCCAGAATACTTGCTACTGGCTTGTCATGGTAAAGCGTCCTACCGTGGAGGACGAAATAAGGCAGCCCTCCCCAGAAACCTTCTGCAAAGGCTTTCAGAGTACCTCCAGGAGAGCTTCATGGAGATGTTCCTGGAGGATTCCTGCTCCATCCCCAGACACGTTAACAGACTTTTCCAATAGCTGTACTGGCTGCAAATGCATCCCAACTCTTCAGGGCAAATCAAACATTAAACACTATTGCTTTTAAACCCTGTACTGTAGTTACAAATGTGCACTCACCAGAGCTGCCTTCTCCAGCTTCAGGGTCGGGGATCCCGCCTTGGGAGGGTATTGGCTCCAGGATGATGAAAAGGTCTTGGCTGCCAGGTAGAATGGATTCACCGCTTGCCTGCTGCGCATTCTCCTCCTCCTCCTCTTCCTCATCTACGAAATCCTCTGCCCTGTTGCGTGAGACTCCCCCCTTACAGGTGTCCCCGGACAGTGGTGGGGTAGTGGTAGGGTCCCCCCCTAGAATGCCGTGCAGCTGATCATAGAAGCAGCATGTATGGGGCTCTGACCCGGAGCGACCGTTTGCCCCCTTTGTCTTTTGGTAGGCTTGCCTGACCTCCTTAACTTTCACGCGGCAATGTTGTGTGTCCCTGTTGTAGCCTTTCTCCACCATGCCCTGTGCGATTTTGGCATATATATTAGCATTTCTTCTTTTTGATCGGAGTTCGGCCTGCACAGATTCTTCTCCCCATACAGCAATCAGATCCAGTGTCTCCCTTTTGGTCCATGCTGGAGCTTGTTTGCAATTCTGGAGCGTCTGCATGGTCACCTGTGCTGCTGAGCTCGCCACGCTGACCAAACAGGAAATGAAATTCAAAATTTCCCAGGGCTTTTACTGTGTACCTGGCTAGTGCATTGGAGTTCAAAGTGCTGTCCAGAGCCATCACATTGGAGCACTCTGGGATAGCTCCCGGAGGCCAATACTGTCGAATTGCGTCTGCACTACCCCAAATTCGACCCAGCAAGGTCGATTTTAGCACTACTCCCCTGGCCGGGGCGGAGTAAAGACGTTGATTTTAAGAGCCCCTTAGGTTGACAGAACGGGGTTGGTTTTGTGGACGCATTAATTTTAAAATCGACCTAACACGACTAAATTCGACCTAACCCCATAGTGTAGACCAGGGCTTTGTCTGTGTTTGCCATGGCTCAGCTTCCCAACTCCGCTAGCCGTGGCCAATGCAAGCACTCCTCTCTAGGCATTGTCAGCCCCACTGTTACTTTACAGGTCAGCAATAGGCATGCTCCAGCTCTTGTGCCCTCCCAGTGTCTCCCTTGAGTGTCCAGCCCCTGGTCCACTGGATACTCGCAGTATTCACAGATTCAGTGCTTCTAAAGAAACAATACACCCAGCTAACTAATTCCACCTCAGATCACCATTCCACTTAACACACAACACTTAGATGTTTATAGTGAAATCAGGTATAAGTTTGTTAAACAAAGCAAAGAGGTTCAAATAATAACAAGTAGATATATTGGAAACAAATAGTTACATATAAAATAAAATCATAACACATATTCTAGAACAGCAGTTCTCGAATGAGGCTTTTCTTGTGGCCACAGCTGCCTGGGCAGTGATTGGGGGGCAAAGCATTGGCCTCTCCACTGGGTCTGCAAGTAGGGGTTGGACCGTGCCCCCCTCTGGAGCCACAAATGCTGGAGGAGCAGACAACCGGTATGAGTTCTCCACATTCCTGTGGGCAGTGGGGCTCAGGCTTCTGGCTTCAGCCCTGGGGTGGCAGGTGGCAAGCCTCGGCCATGTGGTAGCAGGTTCTGGCCACTGGGCTTCAGGCTCACCTCCCCCATTGCCTCTGGCCCCTGCTGCCTCCCCCGGCCCCTGATCCATCCACCCCATCACCCCTGGCCCCCAATGCCTCCCTACCCACCTCTCCATCCAAGGCTTAATTTGTCCCCCAGCTTGCCAGGGCTAAGTCTACTGTGAAAAGTGATATTTGTATGTTTGTTAATATCACTTTTCACTGCCTCCCAGCTAGCTAACAAGTTTGTTGCTGTGAAAAGTGATATTAATAAACATACAAATACCACTTTTCACAAAAGGGGACTTACTAGCTAGCAATTCTATTAAAAAAACAACAACAACCAAAAACCAAAAAAGCAAAAGAAACAATAACAAAAAAGACAAGAACATGCAAAACACCTTATTTGTGTTTCTATTCTGTTTAGGTCCAGTAAAGAATAGGGACAACTGTACATTGTTGTTATTTTTGAATCTGCAAAAAAAAAGAAAGAAAACCCACCCTATATAAATAAATTACAATGATTTGGACAGGTATATTTGCATATTTATTTGTTTTTCCTAAAATTAATTAAGTTTTTTGGAAAAATTGTCATAGCGGTCACCAGCAAGAGCTGGTGGCCACACTCTGAGGCCACCAAAAAATTTGTTGTGAGAACCCCTGTCTAGAACCTAAACTTGAGTAACTAGATATTCTCATGTCTTGTAGACCTGCAAACTCCCTGCAGCATTTTACAGCAAGGCTTTGACTGTGATCATCCTTTCATGAGACCAACACACTATCAACTTGACTCCCAGGTGAAGGACAAGTGTGTTCCTTTGCCTTCCAAGATATACAGGTCCCCTCCTTTGTTTTGATTCATAAACAAGACAATCCCCTGCTGTTGAGTGTCTTCCTGTACATTTTTCTCTCACGTAAATTTTGCAACCTTTTGGTTGGCACCTGGCTCAGTATACAAATAGGCCTCCATTGTGAGGCAGACAATACACATGCGACCAGACAGGGAGATAAGCATCTGTTACCTCATGCCTGAAAGGAACATGTCTGAAGTATGTCACCTGCTGATGACCTGCCTTAACTCCAAGACTTTAAGAACATCATTTTCAGTAGAGATACATAACTTCTTAAATATTATCTGTACACATATTTCATAATGATTATGATGGCCGCTGGGCTACTGGCTCTCTTGGTAGAGACTTCACATGCCACCCTTTGGTGAACTATTATGCATATGTCTGACCCAAGGGATCACTGTAAAACCCTATGCATCTCCTGTGTCCTCTGCCAGTTGGCATCAACAGTTCGCTAGGTCACACCATCTCTAAGAGGTGTTTGTCTAACCTGTTCTTACAAACCTCCAATGATGAGGGTTACCTTGGCTTTCACAGATCTCATGAAATATATGCAGTTGTATGAGGGTGGATTTAGGGGTTTACGAGGACAAACCCCTGTGAAGTTCCATGTGGGACCAACTCTTTGGAAATAAGCCATTGGGAACTTCCATTAGTGGGAACTCCATGGAAATTTGTATCTGCTATAGGACCCATTTTCCATACAGTGGACAATCTGATCCTAGATACTGAAGACGCAGTGATATGTATGCTGGAATTTTGTTTGGTTTGATTTTGGAATAAGCATGTTCTGCTGAGTCATGATCACTTGTTGTTCATTGTGGGAACTGGTCCCACTGTGGCTATGTCTTCATTACTGAGGGCGTGGCTACACTTACATTTTATAGTTCTCTTACTTGCTGGCTCAGGGGTGTGAAAAATCACCCCCCTACCCCCCCCTACCCCCCCCCCCCAGCGCAGCAAGTCAGAGAGCTTTAAAGTGCTAGTGTAAACAGGCTCCAAGCGCTGGGAGCTGCTCTCTCAGCGCTCGGAGCTAATCCCCTCATGGAGGTGGATTACCAGGAGTGCTGGGAGTGCTCTCTCCCAGCACTTGCGTGCGACCACACTCAACACTTCAAAGCGCTGCTGCAGAAGCGCTCCCGTGACAGCACTTTGAAGTTTCCAGTATAGCCATGCCCTGAGTTAACCTGTTATCTATGTTTGAGTTAATTCCTCTCAAGTTAGCATAGCTTGAGTGAGAGCGGCCACTCTGCAAAATAACACTCAAACTGCACAGAGTAATTGGATTACTGCACAGAGTGATTGTATTAGTGCAGGGGTTGGCAACCTTTGGCACCCAGCCCCTCAGAGTAAAGCTGCTGGCAGGGTAAAGTCGCTGGGCCACTTTGTTTATCTGGAGCGTCCACAGGCACGGAGCCCCACAGCTCCCACTGGCTGTGGTTCACCGTTCCTGGCCAATGGGGACTGCAGGAAACGGCGTGGGTGATGTGCTAGCCACTGATGAGTTGTGGTAACTGGAGCTGTAGTCTACAACCAATGATGGACCAGCCAACTTGAATTAGAATCATAGGCGCAGACTCTGTGGGTGCTCCAGGGCTGGAGCATCCACAGAAAAAATTAGCTGGTGCTTAGCACCCACAAGTAGCCAGTTCCCCCCCACCCAGTGCCTCTACCCCGCCAGCAGCCCTGCTGATCAACTTCTCCCCCTCCCTCCCTCCCAGCTCCTCCCGTCCGCCGCAGATCAGCTGTTCTGCGGCCTGCAGGAGGCGCTGGGAGGGAGGGGGAGGAGCAGGGACGAGGCATGCTCTGGGGAGGGAGCAGAAAGAGGTGGATTGGAAAGAGGAGGGCAGGGGTATGGCCTTGGGAGAAGGGTGGAGTGGGGTTGCGGATGGGGCAGAGCAAGGGCAGGAAGAGATGGGGCGGGATGGGGGCAGGGCCTGGGGCAAAGCAGAGACTGAGAACCCCTTGGGTAGAGAGGAAGTCAGTGCCTATGATTAGAAGCACCACCCCACCTGACTTGAGGGTTTTTATATGAGGATGAGACTCAAGTTAGGGACAACACTCAAGTTATAATTTAACTCTGCAGCGAAGGCAATCCATTTTACTTCAGCAACTCTGTCCCTACATAAATCATGATCAAACAGAACCTGCTCATCTGCTTATCTTCCTCATTGGCCTGGTCTTGCAACCACTTGTTGGTCTCCATTCCCTCATACCATCGACTATATTAAAAATCAGAATTCTTTAAGAAATCTTTAAAGAACAAATCTGCTCTGGCTCCTGGCTCCCCATCTATAGTCATAATCCTCCATTTGTGACATCATAATAATTTCCATGCTGACAGCTGTGATGCTACAAACAAAAAGATTATGGACCAAATTTAGCCCTCATGTAACCAGGTGCAATGATCACCTGATTACATCAGGATTGGATTTGGCTCTTCATGGTGTAAAGAGGATCAGATATATTTATAAGGAACCAAATCTATTTGCATGGTAATGGAATGTTTATAATAATCCTTCACATGGATACAGTATTTCATGGGGAGATTTAAAAAACAATTTAGTGAAATTCAAAACAGAAGAATAAAATAGATAAAGTATATTGGGAGGAGTGGGAAAAATAGCCAAATTGAAGGGAGAAGCAAAGTCAGATCTCCCAAAGGTTTAATGATTAGTTTAATTAACCTGAAGTTTTCCTATCATCATCTTGTGGGAATATACAACGAGGCAATCATTTAGGTCCCAACTTTGATATTTCATCACAAGGAAACCCAAACTTCCATCCAATCCCACACTAGAAGAATGTAAACAAGCTTCAAATAAAAATGGTTCTCACAAGTGCGGAGTGGGGATTGTCCCAAGAAATTACAATTAGGTGGCTTTAATAGAAAGTGGAAAAAAAAGATACTGATAAAAGCACACGTGAATGTAGACACTGCTGATTTGATTAATCCAGAGTCACACATATGTTGGTCAGATTTATTCTTTCAGCTAGTGCTGCAACCTTGTTCATTTTGCACTGTTTTATTACAGATTTGCTACAAATTAGCTCTAGGTACAGTACATACAGCTTCTGTGAAATGCAGTCACTTTTGGGGGAAGGAAGTAGTAGAAGCCTTTTTGCTTGAGACACTTAAAAGTAGAGTGGACAAAACACTAGAAAGGTTAACATAGAAAATCATCTTGCATTGGCCAGAGATGACTACAATACCTTTTCCATCTCCAACTTCTATTATGATTTTTATTGTTAATATTATATTGCATTAGTTATTAATAGTGCTGGAGTATTTGGGTTGATAGGGCTTTAAAGTGTTTTCATTAGAAGTACATGGATTTATCCTCTGTTTATAGAAAACTATGTGTTGGTAGATAAAGGACATCTGCCTTCTCTCAGCAGAGGAATCCATCTGGCTTTTCTCAGTGGAGGAGGAAACTGTAATTTTTGCTGTAAGCACTTATACACTTAATTATAAAAACTGAGGAGTGTAAAATGATTAGCTTGCACTATATCCTTCCTTAGCTTACTCCAGTGAATAATTTTGATGGCTCTTTTGTAATTTTTAAGTGATGCTTACTCTTCAAATGTAGCAACTGCTTTTTAATGAATATTTATGAAGTATATGCGAGTTTGCACAGTGATTTCAATGGCCCCAGTCTTTGGCCTATAATGCTGCTATTTTTACATATTTAGGACTTGTGCAGTGCTAAGCACCCTTAACTTTCCTTAAAATAAAGAGGTATTTAGCACAGTGTCGCCTAAGCATTCAGAAAATAGCATCCATTGCCTTTCTCCCATTTCCATATATATTAGCTGTCATTAACTATATTTGAACCAAATTCAGGAATGTAATCTGTGTAATGATGCCCCAGTGAACTACTACTGTTATATCAAAAATTGATTCTTATTAATTGATTACCCAGGATGTGTCTGGGTTATGAAAGTTATCATATTATGGTGCGAGTGGGTCAATGCTAAGGGCCTGCTTCTGTGAGACGATGAGCACTGCAGTTCCCATTGACTTCTGCTGGTACTGGGAGTGGTTAGTACTTCTGAAAATCAGACTCTAGATGGGTAACCAAAAGCTGGCCAGTTTATAAACCTCTTCAAATGTAGTTATCTTTCTCAAGAGGCAGATACATGTTGCTCTTATATGCCAGTTCCACCTGCTTTGTGCTCATTTCCTTATTCCTCCAAAAGATGGATGAGGAAATGCATACATAGCTTTCATAACTGGAAATTC
The DNA here is from genome assembly GCF_965140235.1 of Caretta caretta. NCBI lineage: Eukaryota > Metazoa > Chordata > Testudines > Cheloniidae > Caretta > Caretta caretta. The sequence continues at coordinate 81,952,418 of NC_134214.1, forward strand.
TTCCAAATATTTGGTGGGTGCATTCTGTATAATTGACAGAATGACACAAAGGGTTATATAGGAAGTAAAGGCAGAAAGAATTTGATCCCTAGCCTTATCTGTTGTAAATCATACAAAACTAATTCTGTTAAATTTTTTAAAATGAGCATTGTGAGTGTACAGTATTAGACCCCAGAGTCCCTGAACCAGTGAATGTTTTGCTGCTTGGGCTGAAATTTCTTTATGAAACTAGCTGCTGGGACTGGCCTTCAATGTAAGCAAACAAAAGGCTAGTTTGGTTCCTGCTCTTTTTGTAGACTCTGCAAATCATAGGCTGCTCTATCTGCTTCTCTGACAGCAGGCACAGAAGGGAGGGGTACTCACTGGGTGATTTCCTGCTCCTCTCCCCAACAAGAGGTTTTCCCCCATCCCGAGGCCCTAAAAATCACAAGTGTCCCCTGTCCAGTTTGAGACTGTACCAGCTGACTTCAGTTTCTCTTATGGAGCAGGAGTTGCAGACACCACTATATCCAATTTGCACCACTATATCCCCCACTTCAGGCAAACTTAATCACCACTGACGTCTGGCAGCCTGGGCAATGAGTATATCAGGGCCTTGGAGTCTAACGCATGGAGTGATATTTCTGGATTTGTGTTCAGGTCTTGCACATGATTTCAGGGTAGCGATGGGCCAAATTCTACTTTCAGCTACATCAGTGTAAATCTAGAGTATCCCCTTGACTTCAGTTTGTGGATTTGCAGCTGCCATTCACTTTGACCTCTCTGAATGTTAGTGGATGCTCTGTGAGTGATCATAAACACCAGCCTCTTTCCAGTGCCACAGGATGTACTGCTTGGGTAATTTGAATTTCAGACAGATTATTTACAGAACAAAGGGTGTCTGTTTTCTGTTTGGCCACACACAATGGCACTTTTTGTTTGCTAAAAAGACATTTTACAATCAGGAAACTAAACCAGAGACTTAGTTGGTGAATACCACCTTAGAAGAACAGCGTCTTCAAAATAGCAGTTCTTTATGACTGTAGTTAAGAGTCCTCCAACTATACGGATGTGATATTCTCCTATCATAAATCGCATTGTGCACAGATGAATCCAAGTAATTACTGTGTCAAATCTTATGAAGAAAAGTTAGCTATCATCAAGGGATGATTGTATTTTGATAGCTATGTAAGAAATAATTAAGGTACAAAAATGAAGATCCTAGAAACCACAAAGGGGCCTATATGTCTTCTTGAACAGGTAGGTTACACCCTCCAATTCTTCATCAACTGATTTGTGGAGGAGATAATGGGTCTTTCATCCCAACAGATCCGAAAGCAGGGTGCAACCACCATTCTCCTGAGGAGGAGACCCAGAGAGAGGACTCCTCTCCAGAAGGGCACCTGTCCCAGGATGGAGAAGATAGTAGAGCACAGGGTGCCACATGGGCATGGCTTAGCTTGGTGCACAGCTCGCAGAGGGCAGATACAGTTGCAGGCAGGTTTGCGGAGTTGCAGCCAGGGACGAAAGCTCTGAGATGTGCCAATCCCACGCCTCTGGTACCATGGCAATGCATAGAAAGTGCAGGGGGAGGTACCACGCAGCCCTGCGGGCCCCAAGCGCTCCCACTCCCTATAGCAAGTCCCAGAATCCAGGCTGCAGCCCCCTTCCACTGCTGTCCTGCCGGGCAGCAGGCTCAGGGAAGTGCCAGACCTCCCTTCCCAGACTGCAGCACAGGGACTCTGGCAGAGGCTTCTCTACTGGGCAACCCAACCTGTTACCTCCTGTGTGGGTGGTGTGTCCCCAGCCAAGGGGCCACTACTGTCTCAGGCACAGCTGGGAAAAAGGTGGCATCTACTGGGTCTCTGCTCAGAGCTGGCCAAGGGTGGGGAGGGAGTGTATGGCCCCTCCCCTTCATTACACCCCTGTCCCAAAGCACTTTGAATACATAGAAAATGTATTCACAGGAATTTCTCCACTGTCCAGTGAAATACAGCCATCTCTGGGGTGGGAGATGCTAACATACAGCAACATTCCACAACACGTTAGGACAGCAAGTGAAGAAGCATCCTACTGTCCAGGGACATTAGATAGAATGGAAGTACCCACTTTGGATTTTGGCCATTTGTGCTGTGGTTTGTAACTACTAAAAGTGGCTAGTACACTTGTGGCAGAGTCATAAATAATAATTAATTATAATAATAGCTGCACAGATTGGGAAGATTTGAAAAGATGCATGAGAGCTGGCTGCAAGGCTCAGCAGGGAAAAATTTACCATGGTGCCAGTCCCACACTAGGTTGGTTACACCCAGCCAATTATTCTTCAGAACACTATGTAGATGAAGTGACACATTTCTGGTAAGTGACACATTCCTTCAGCCTGCAACATAAAAAGGAAAAGTCAAGAGGAAAACTTAGATCCCGCTGGTAAATGATATGTGCTGCAGCTGGATATCCAGTAAATAGGATTATATATTAACAAGATAATCTAATAAAAGTTCATTCTGTAACATCTCTTGAGAGATAGTAAAGGAATAAAGGGTGTAGCCATTGAAAGTCCACTTGTACCCTGACAAGTGATGCTCTGAAAAAGCGATTGTGTGGTTCAGTGTTACTTGCCTCTCACTGACTCCAGGTCAAATTTGTTCCATTTCCAAGTCAAAAGTTTAATTTTGCTAACTTTCAGTTAAAAGACCTGCAAATTCTCCCAGGAGAGATGGAATTTATCTTTATGCCTCTTACAACTTCACTAGCGATACAGGGAAAGAATAGTGTTGTGGCTAACACACAGGAGTGATAGAAAATTAGGGTTCCATTCCCTGCTTTGACATAGATGTGTTGCATGATCTTGGGCAGAGCTATTTGTGTCCCAGAATCTGTAAAATGGGGATGGATGATGGTACTCCCCTACTTTCATGGAACACTATGTTAGTATTTGCAAAGCACTTGGAGATTCTTGGATGGGGTACATGATAGAAGTGTAAAGCCTCATTATTATTATTATTTATTAGAGCTGGGAAAATAATGCAAAGCAATTTATAAGACTATTTACTCAAGTTTTTAAATGAATTTTGTCACAATCTGGCCCAGTTTCTCTTTGAACCATTACCAGTCTGTTGCCAGTGGACTCACCACTGAATTCCATGTGCTTCTAAGCCAATGGGGTCTAGGAAGAGACAGGTCACTGTTCCAAGCTCTGGCTCTGCAAGGCACACTCCCAGGATCAGACTAATTCCTTGGGATATGAGACTCCACAGTCCTGCTGGTCCCGGACTCCTGAACTTGTGCCTCAGACCTCCCCAGGCCCCTCTAGTTGCTTTCATATGCTCCCTTAAAGTTCTACTTTGGCTGTGGTCACCCTGAGTTTCTTAGTTTAATCCCTGAGGGAACATAGTGGAAGGATGGCAAGGAATACAGGCTTAGCAAAGGAATTTCTTAACCACAGAAACTTTACTCTTAAAAATCACTAGAGAGTTACAGATCTTTGTAAAATAGCAAACACTCCTACATCCCACCTCCCCTGCTGTCAGATCTCACCCCTTCTATTAATCCGAGGTCTTGTCAGGCTTCAGGCTAGGCAGAGTCCCTCCTGTCTTCTGTCTCTCTCCAGACAGTTCTTCCATGTGGCAGTGGAGGTCCTCCCATCGGAGAGAAGCACCAAATCCTTTGTTAAATCGTCTCTTTCACTTTTTTTTGCCATGAGCCCAGGCTGAAAAATTCCAAGCCCTTCCCCAGTCAGGTTTCTGTGTAGCAAGTCGATTGCTCCATGGGGTTGGACCAGCTGTTGAAACAATCAAAGTTGATGTCCTACATTGCTCCGTGATGACTTTTCAGTCATAATAATTTAGCTAGATGTCAAGCACCTTTCCTGGGCCAAGCACCTGTCTGGAATGTATTACAGCAAACTGCCTTGGAGGCATATGTTCAGCACCAACATAAGAAGGATGTCCAAACCCAAAATGGAGGTTACAATACAAAATGGAGTTCACAGTTTGACATGGTCACATCCCACTCCATCATAATTTCTTTAGCAATTTTTGTGTTCACTTTTCATGAACATTCAAGTCATCAATTTTTACTGACACAAATATTGCAGAAACAAAACTTTATATTTCTACTTACTAGTTTTCAAAACAAGTGATTGGATATTCATCCAATCAGGGAGCAGAGGCAATGCTGTGTGACTTATTTGACCCATCATAAAGAAACAACAGTGCTTAAATTTAATATATTTATGAAATATGAAGAAATTTTCTTAAATAAGTTCTAACAGCGAGTTATGGATATTCTGCAAGCAGAAAAAAGAAGCTATATTTTCCATCTTCCTAATTGTGAATAATTTGTTCTGCCCTAATTCTGCAACTGGAACTTAGCAGACAATTTTGGCAATCATACATGAACCAGAGGTACTGAGCACCTACCACTCCTATTGACAATGTCCCTCTTTCTCAAATTAGATGCACTAGTGCATATAATGGGACAAATCTCTAAGTCTGTACTCAGCAAAATTCCTGTTGATTTTGCGCTAATATGATTATTAAGACAACAGGTGCAAGCAGACAGTCATATAGCTGGGCATTAATTAATTAAAAAAACCAACAAATAACCTGTTGCCCCTCAAAATTAAAACCACTCTCTGGGTCATGGCATATCCTCACCTACACCCATGGTTGAAAGATGGAACCTTCATCATTTCATAAGAATTATGATATTCATGCTGTTGATACTCCTTGGAGGAGATTTGGTTAACAGCCGCATGTTCCGGAGATGCTATCCATTGGTCATTCAGGGTCAAACTCTGATCTCTAACTGATTTACTCCAGTTATTCTGTTGTTACTGAGAGCAGAATTTCACCCTTATTTCCAGTGCCATTATCCTCCTTACCTAACTGCTAAACGCTTCTTCGATCTGCAGCTTTCAACTTAATGATTCTTTTAAAAAAGCTACAGTCAGCTCTGTTTGTCCATCTGTCAGGGACATCCAAACTGGAGAGTTTGTTACATGGGATTTACTTGGTATTATTACACTGATATATATTAATTTAAAAATTACAAGAAGAGTCTCTTAAAAAGGCAATAATTCCCCTTCTAGGTGCAGCTTTATGGATGTGTGTATCCTCTTGTCACTCTCTTACAGGCATGTGCATGCACAGATACACACAACACATACTCTTTTCAAGCGGTTGAAGACACTTTCCTTTTAGACTCACAGCCCATAGAACACATTTTGATAGCTGGTCTAACTACATTCCTCATTGTGCAAGAAAGTTGCACACAGCTGATAATCACATTACCAAGTTTCCCTCCCTAATCTATAACAACACTTTGCAGTTTTCCAGCCCCTTTCATCTGAGCACCTGAAAGTACTGTGCAGACATCAGTGAAGCCTCACAGCACTCCCCTACTTATGATTTTCATTTTACAGATTGGGAAACTGAAGCACATAGAGGTCACAAGTGACTTTTGCAGCACTACATTGATAGTCTGATAGATCCAGGAATGGAACATGAAAGGGCTGATTCTGCTTTCATTTACACTGGCTGAGTGTTTGCAGATCCTTTTGGTACATATATGAGGGAGAGAAGGATTGATTTGATTCAGCAATCTTCTCACCTTCTCGCAGAAAGAAGGCTTTTGGAAGCATCTCATCTCTGCTTGGGAAAGGGCTGCTTATCTGAGGAATATTTTGAAGAGTTTGCAAGGCAATGTTCCAGTCTAGGCCAATTGGGGTTAAATTTACCAGTGATGTGACTCTAAGGATGTCATGGAAGTTATACCAGGAATAAATTTGGCATCTAGGCTGAAAAACAAGGCACAGGGTATGTAAGAGTCATAGTAGTATTTATCTGGGTCAGGGTTGTGAAACATATATAGTGAAATTCCCTTTTCCTATACAGCTAATTTGTGGGACTGAGAGGGACCAAATTTCTTTTTGGATTTATGACTGGATGATGTTGCACCTTTGTGTCATGACATTGTGGGAAGGCGCATTGATCCCAACACACGTTTGCCCCATCCATAGGAAAACCAGTTAAAAAGTTTGGGGCAAGGAAGATGATGGTGTGGCAAAGAGAGGACAGCTTTCTGTAATAAGGGACATCCAGCTGTCCCCAGAGGGATTTGGAGATATGTCCTTGCTCTCCTTTCCAACTAGTACATGATGTAATAAATTTTGCTGCTTTCAGTTAAGGATTTTCTTTGAAGTTGCTTCAGAACAGCATTGAACAGCATCCTCAACAAAGCACCTCAGAACCCGGTTCTGCATCTGCAAGGTGTGCGTGTTCTCTGTGTGACTGACAGTATCAAAATTATGCCATGGCACAGCAGTGCCTCAAGCAGGCCCAGGAGAAGACCAGGCATCTGTCCTAATATGAGTCAAACGGAGTAAAAGAGGGGCTCCTCTATAATGTTCATGCTGGATAGTCAGATTACACTACATGAAGGCAAGGTCCCTCTGCTTCTAGCAGCTAAACTCCAGCATGGTGGAGATACAGAGCGTAAAATAACTGCAATGTCAGCTTCCCTCACTGTTCTCTTCTATCACAGTTTTCAGGAGTTTACGAGTTTTCACCTCCTACACCAATACTTTCTCCAGTCTCCTGGAGACTAAGCCCTGGTCTAAACACAGTTTTTGTACCAGTATAAATATCTCAGGTTGGGGTCATTTTTTCGTTAGTCAATATAGTTACACTGGTACAACCTCTAGTGAAGATGTAGTGATACCAGTATAAATGTACTTATACACACACATATACGTATTCCCCTTCTCATATGGGAATTAGCTATGTTAGTATAAGCACATTTATACTGGTATAAATGCATCCACAGTTGGGGGTTTAACTATACCAATTTAATTAAACCAGTACAGGGTCTATTGTGTAAGATAAGATAGTTTCGTCTATCCGGTTGCTTTCACTACATATGACCTAGGGCACTCAAAGTTGGGGAGTAAGAGTCAAAGACCAGTTCTTTGGAGACAATCTACACAGCCCCTGCCGTCAAAAACCATTTGCCAACATTTACAGTTTGATTTGGTTTTTTTGTTTTCTTTTCCTTCCTACACTTACCCACAGCTACGTATAATGAAGAACTTCAAGGACAGCAAAGTCATAAGCAGCTATGGGTTCTTTTCTTTTCAACAATTTTCTGGTCTCTAAAAGTCCCTCTATTCTTCTGCTGCTAATTATCACATGGGAAAAGCAGAAGTTAGTTCTCTTTTCCTCCTGAGCCACATCAACTCAGCAGAAGTTCAAAGTAATGGCGGCCTCTGCTGGAATTCTCAAGAACTAAACTCTTGCCCAGCTGTTGATCTTGTAATGCACATTCCAGTAGCACATGTCTGAGTCTTCCTTATGCCCAAATATTTACCTTGGAAATTCATTCCATCAGTAACATTTTTATATTTCTTTTAAAATTTTTAGGCATTCACTATGGCAAACTGTTCCCCTTTTCAGCCAGAGATCTGGTGACAATTTATCTCTTCATTATAATCTAATCTAAATTATCTAAATTAAAATGTGTTTCAAAATACCAGTTCACAGGGGTCTAGTGAAGTGACCTGCATATTTCAGTGGGAAAGATACTGTTCATAATGAAAGTATTGTTAATGTTGGGGTCTGCAAGTGACGTTAGGGCTAGTGCTCGGGGTTTTCACTCTAGTAGATCTTGATCCAAATCCTGGCATAGGTTATAAATAAAATCAGTTTCATGGCATCGTAGAAATTACAGCTGGAAAAGACCTATTTTGTTACACCTTGCTCACACTCTACTTCCTCCAGAAAGTTCAGGATGGTTTCTCACAGCTGTGTACTCTAGGGCTTCCTGAACTGGAAGAATAGGGTCAGGAATTTAGATAAGGAAAGAGGTACACTGGCAGAGCTGTGTAGAGACCCAACCCAAGACTGGGATTGGGGTGGATACCCTGGGATACTGGCTCTGCTGGCAGAAGGGTTTTGGGTACAGTAGTGAATCAAAGGCTGTGCTGTAGGCCATAGCTGAAGGGTGCTGGCTGCCTGCTAGTGTAGACTGGGTTACCTTACCTTGCAGGACAATCAAGGACTTGGAGGTGGGAGTGATCAAGAGACCACTTCTTGGAGGCTGTGAGGAACAATATGGCCTGAAGCAGTGTAAAAGAAATAGTTTTTGCAGTCTATCTGGGGGTGAGGTGGCTAGACAGAGAAGAGGAATTTATCTTGCAGAAGGAAGGCAGTGAGGAAGAGTTCAGGGCGAGAGGGGGTATGAGGCTGGTGGATCCAGGCCCTGTTTAGTTTTAATTTACTCCTGACTGAAAGAGTAGGTGAAAGGAGGGGCTGCAGGCCAAGACTGGGGTTCATTGGCAGAGCCAAGGGAGTGGGGCTGGAAATGATCCTGGCATCCGCTTGCCCTGTGTCTGGCTTTAACCATTCACTTTCAAGAACACCATGCCACACATTTTTAAAGAAAGAACATTCCAGTTCCTTTGGACAGCTAATTGCTCTGTTGTCTATCACTTGCCTGCTGTCTGTGTGTCTGCAGCACATGGAAACCAGCTGCCTACGTTGGGTCCTGGCACACACATTTAGTGAGCTGCTCTATAGCTGGGCAGCTGTTGAGGGCCATAAAATTCCACATGAAACTATGATGGCTCTTTTAAAGCTGGTTTAGCAATGATCTTCTGGAGAAAAATCTGGCTGCCTCTGGTGACCATAAAACATCAGGCCCTTCCAGAGTATTAAAGCCACTGCTCAGCTGGCATCATAGAAAACAGACCCCAAAATGGCACTTTGGGTTGATACAGAGGGTAGGAGGGGAGTAACTTAGTTCATCTAGTTTGTCTACTGTCCTCCTCAAACATTCCTTTGGCGGCCTGAAACACAAGCAAGGCAGCACTCATGCTTTTGGGGACTCTTCAGTGGCCTCAGCAGCTTACCCAGGAATTGGGTCGCAGTAGAAAGCAACACAGCCTGAGTTGCTTTTCTGTCCTTGGCAGCTTGGAGTTCTGTAAATCATTATCTTGACCCTGCCAGGAGGTGTCCTATGCTGTGTATGTCATAAGGAAAACATTATGTGTGTGCTCTGCACGGGGAATGAATACAGCAATTAGAGGGTTAATTACTTTGGTGAGTAGCCCTCCTACGGGCCAAAATAATAGTTACACCGGAGATGAATTTGCCCCAATGGGTTTGTTCCTTTTGGCCAAGATTGGCTGTGAATGCTCAGTCACAATATATTTTTGCAACTAAAGATCTAACCTGCACATGTGTCATAGGCCCTATACTGCTAACAGCTAACAAAGCTCTTCCTTTAGCTCACGTCAGAGGTGCTTTTATAGAAGTAAGAGTTCAGTTCTTTCCCTGGTATAATTGTGAAATTCTGAGAAGTCATAATGTTCAGCACACAGGTGAAGCACTAGGTAGTCACAGATTTGGTACAATGTTGAATCAGTTTTTATATCAGCTATATAAGTACTGCAGTCAAGAGAGGCTTACATTTTCCCAGCTCAGTTCTGAAGGCAAACTAATTTGCTTTGGTTTACATGGTTGTATTAGCTTTGCTGTACTGATCCATATACACAGCTATTCAGTCTAATCTTCCTTAGCCTCTGTCCCCTTTCACCAAATGTGTGCTTGGGGAAAACAGGATCTAAGGGGAAAATTGGGCCATAGTGTCACAGGCTTCTGACCGAGGGATCACTCCACAGAACAAGTCTTGTTGTTTTCCAAGGTGATGGGTGTTCTAATCTGATTAATTTTATTTGTTTTCTAAATGCTAGGGCTTTATCTGTCTTTAATTGTACTTTGTAAACCCAGTGGTCAATTCCAGTAGACATCAAAAGAATCCCATCAGATTAAGGGGGCTTCATCATAAACACCCATTCTGTGACCTCTTTCAGGATTCAGAGAGACACAGACAAAGCTGTGTCATTAGCCAAGCAGACAGTCTCCATGATTTCTCCACCCCATCCTTCTAACCACTGCTTTCTTCCCACTTGTATGCAGATATCCACACAGGCCTTGTATCCCATTATGATGCTAATATGTGCTCTGAGCATCCTGGGCTCACTAAAGCTGGACAGCTACAGAAGAACTAAAGTTCCTTCCTTGGAGTTACAGAAATTAGAACTGGAAAAGACCTATCAGGTTAACCAGCCAGTGCAGAGCTATTCCCTACAACACATTTTCCAGGGGTTTTTAGGCATTTTTTATTAGCTCCAGCTATCATTTTTCACAGGACATTTCTTCCCCCCAATTTCCTGTGAAAATTCTTTCATTTTTCAACCAAAACCTCCAACGTTTTAATCTTTGAAAAATTGTTTTTGTTTAAAAAATGAGTTTTTGATTAAAATGTTGCTTTTGGCAAACCACAATACAAATAGATCATAATATTAATAATTAATAAATAGAGCACAAGTTTTTCCCCTTTAAAAAAATCTTTGCAAGAGGAAAAAGGTGATAGGATTAAACTGGGCTAATACTCTTCTGTTGCTGTCCACATCCATAGGACAAACAGTCAGGTCAGGGTCATATTTTGACACTCTTCTCAGTTACAATATATTTAATATTTGTCTTAGAGGTCTCTGCACTTCAGTTTTCCCTCCTGTAAAACGGGGATAAAAATGCTCACCTGCCTTTTTAATGTGCCTTGAAATTGTTGGAGGGGGGATTTCCCTACCCCCCTCCAATTCTCCCATCTCCTCCCCCCCTCAGTGGTCAACCCAGTGTTGCCAATTTACTAATTTTCCAACCCCCTACCCTGTATATTTGAACACCCCCTCTGATTTTAATTCCTGGGGAAAACATTGTGGAGGCTATATGGGGACTAAGTGTTAAATCACTATTTTATGTTAAGCATTTGGCAATTTTTAGGTGTACTTGACTGTACCATATATTGCCTAAGTGGTCTGAAAAAATAGCCCTAAATCCCTTACAATGAATAAGTCTAATTCAGGTTCCCCTCCTGAGACAGAAAAGTGGGGGAGGGGCAGAGGGGGGAGTGGAATATTCACTTAACTGCAAAGATTCATGTTGTTAGTTACAACTACATTAACCTCACGTCAGGAGTCATGACCTTGTGCTGACCCTGGCTGGGAAGCAACAGCTCTCTGCAGTACAAAACATGAAAGTGTGGGAGGTATAAGTACAGTAGAGGAGAAAGGAGTGGCTTCTCAGGGAGGAGGCTTCCAAACCTATTCAGACAAGGTGCCGAACAATAGCTGCAGAAGGGCAATGCAGAGGCCATCTCCACCCAGCCACTCACTTACCACTGGAACATTTTCATGCTGTGCTGGAAAAGCCTTTCATACCCAGCTGCAGACTGACCTGACCTTTCAACTGCATGATTCCTTTTAAAATAAAGTGCTGTGATAAAGCAAGGAGAAGAGGTTTGAGCTCATACAGGCGGCAAGTCTTTAGCTCTCCCATTTCTATGCATCCTCCTCCCACTGCGTAAAGTCTTGTCTGCACAAGTTGCTGTGGTTAATATAACTAGAGGTAGGTCTGGAAACTCCGCTCCAACCCCACCTAAATTTCAGAAGGGGGAGTCAGCGTAGGAAGAAAAGTATTTCACAAATTCAAATCTTCAGAGTCAAATCCACTGTATGTGGTTTATTTTGCCAGAAAGGGTCAATGCAGGATGGTAGAAATCTCTGCAAAGCAGGAGATCTAGCTTTACTTCCATCATTTTGGGTTGCGTTCTCATGACAACATCTTGCAAGATTTCCCAGACATTTAATCTGAACCCTAGGTTTGGTTCAGCCTTCATAAGAACTTGAATTTGATTCTAAACCTAACTCAGTTCTGAATCTAAACATTGCTTCCTCAGTTGATCTCTATGGACAACTAGCTTCATCCAGCTATAATCTTTACATTGCTAATGTGGCTCCATTGCATCATGCAAAGAACCAGCCCTGATGTGCTGAGCAGCAGCTTTGGGATGGTGACTAGATAGAACATGACTAATGGAAAATGTTCGTCTTCATAGCACAACTCCTATCCCTTCTTGCCCGTTTAGGATTCGTGAAGCAAATGTACATCAAGCATCAGTATGGCTACAAAAATAAAATGCCCCAAGTTTTTCCATAGAAGTGAAATTATCACTGCGGGAGTTCAGAAATTATAAAATGTCAAACTGAAGATGGGAGAATATCTTCAGATAAAATAGGAACAAACTGGATTTTTGTCCCAGAATTTCATTCAAACCTATTCTGTGGTTCTAGAAGTAGGCATAATTTTCCCTTGCCATATAGTGCTCTGCACTTCTTGGTTCCAGCTGGAAGCCAACCTATTGCAAAAAAATGAAAAATGTTGTTTTTATGAGATTTCCAGCCTGGTTTCTAAGACACACAAGTTTGGAATAGTTCAAAGACACTTTAAATAAACAAGTGAATGTTGGGTGTTTATTTGAACTGCATTGATTCTCAAACCTTCTGAGGATCACACATTTCTGTGCCAGACACTTTAGGACCATAGGAATTGCTAAACCATCAGACCAGTGGTTCGTTTAGTCTGGTTTTCTGTCTCCAACAGTGGTCCATGCAAAGTGCTTTCGGTAAGGTCCAAAAAAACCCCATAATGGACAATTACAAAATAACCTATTTTAGGAAGAAGTTTTTCCCTATTTCCAATCAGGTAGTGATTGGCTTATGGCTTGGAGCATGAGAGTTTTTGAAAGCATGTCTTTTTAAGAATTTGCAGTGTAAATAATGACAAAGTTGCTAACTGCAAGCATTCAAAACCCATGATTCAGGCTCCCAAAAAATCATGAGATGTGTTTAAAAATCATGATTGGCTTAAAAATAATAAACATTGGGTTCTTTTTATTTGCTTTCTGATTTTTGAGCCATTAGGAGTCATGTTTCAAGCTTTTTCTCCATGACGGCTAAAACTTACTCTTTTCAAGTGAAGGCTGGAATTCTCATAGAGATGCAGGTCTCCAGGACCCAGGCTATTAAGAGAAACACCAAATATTGTGAGACTCACAAGAAAATCATGGCAATACCATAATGAAGAAGACTCTGGAATGAAATTCCATACAGTATCTTTGTGCCAGGCCAGGAATGTACCAGATGTATATAGGCACAGAGTCTCAAAGGGGCTGTATCTGTTGTTTGATCTCCAGAGGTCAACACTAGATAGGCTTCCCCTTTGAGAACAGCCAGGGCCAGCTGTGACTTGAGCCACCCCCACTTCCCTCTGCAGCTCATTCATTCAGCTCAAGACTGCTGGCCCAGTGTTCTGTTTACACGTTCCCAAATTCAAGGAGGAAAAGTGAATATCAAACAGGCCTGCTCTCTTTTGATGCGGCCAAGGAACCATGTCAGATCTGGGTAGAGAGGGTGTGTGTGTGTGTGCCTTTGAGGCTTGTTTGTCTTTCCCTGGTCCTCCTTCTGTGCAGGCCTTTAACCGGCCATCTGAATCTTCAAAGACTCTCGAAGCCCAAAGCTGCAGCTTCTTGTGAGCTGGCACCATTATCAGGCCTAGGTGTGGGGTGGAATGAGAGGGAATGAGTGTTCTTTTTCCTCTCTACATTTCTTCAGTCATATTTGTGTGTGGGGTTGTGTTCATGGAGATTTCCTCTTTCTTTTGAAACCAGCACAATCTGGTTGGCATAGCTGTGGTAACTGTCCGACAGGGAGTCCAGAGATTCTTTGAAGTGGGAGAGCTGGTGCAGGCCAGTCTCACCCTCTGGTATTGAGATTCTTCCTTACAGTGGAATGAAGTTTAAAACATGCCTCCTCTTCCTTCATGTGGGACTCATAAATACAGGTTTATGAATGGCATTGTGGGCAGAGAGGGCAATAGCTGCATTGTTTATAATTTTATGGAGGGGAGGGGCAGATGGAAAACACTTGTAGGTTTCTGAGAAGCGGATTAGGACTCTGGGTTTTCTTCTGAACCAGTTTACACAAGTGCTGTTTGAGTGAGTTTATTATTTATGATCTAATAGCTTTGGACTTTTTCCCATCACTTATACACATTCATACACACACTATCCACACGTGTGCACACAAGCGCACTTACGGTGGAATGGCGGTGTAGTTTAAGTGATTGAGTGAGTGCTTGTCACTTCTAAATTCTAATAACCCCAATTCTGCCAGTGCTTTGCTCTGTGGCCTAAGGAAATGATCTAAAGCAGTGGTTCCCAAACTAGGGGCGCCACTTGTTCAGGGAAAGCCCCTGGCGGGCCAAGCCGGTTTGTTTACCTGCCGCATCTGCAGGTTCAGCTGATCACGGCTCCCATTGTCCGCGGTTCGTCGTTCTCAGCCAATGGGGGCTGCAGGAAGTGGCACAGGCTGAGGGCCGCCCTTCCCAGAACCCCCTTTGACCTGGAGTGGTGAACCGCGGCCAGTGGGAGCCGCGATTGGCCGAACCTGCGGACATGGCAGGTAAACAAACCGGCCCAGCCCGCCAGGGGCTTTTCCTGAACAAGTGGTGACCCTAGTTTGGGAACCACTGATCTAAAGAGACACCATCTACTTGAAGTCTACTGAAACCCTCAGGACTTATTTTTCCTTGTTATCCTAGTTCTTTCCATGTATAATATGTTCTTTGTAGAAAATTATCTGTATTAGGGAATGTCATATAAATAGTCTTGTTTTAAAAGAGAGACTAGTCACCCCAACTTGTCCTTCATGTCTCTCCGGGAATGGGCCCCCCACAGTTTGGGAAACACTGATCTAAAGTATTTGTCATCAAGGGAAAAATATTAGTTCATTAGAGGGGTGTTGTTATGCTTCCATATTAGTGATGCTCTTGAAATATGCCCTACACCTACCTTTCCCAGTTTTAATACCATAATTAAATCAAAAGCCAGCTAGTGATTTTGTTGCTACATTCCCAAATGTTGTCAGGCTCTGCCCTCTACAGTTAAGTGGCTGCTATTACTACCAGAAGGGATGAAATCATGATGGAAGGCAAAACCAGTCAGAACGTGCAGAGATATTTTTTTTTTTTAAACAAGGCCATTGCTAAGTAAAAAGTACTCAGATATTCAAAGTTTGGAACTCAAATTATGATATTTGACATTGAAATCTTCATGTTTTTGCATTTCATCATTTAATAAAAAAATAGTGAAAATTTTTGCATGAAATTTTACAGAGGTCTTTTCTCTAGTGTCACAGCGTTATAGTTGCTACTAATGAATACTCTGAATAAATAGTGAATTCAGTTCAATATCAGCAGCTGTTATACTGTTCCAGCTTATAGGTTACTATAAAAAAAGAAAACAATAACACCTTTCTGATGTACAAAGAATGGTTCTTGTATTATTTTTCTAAGTTTTAGATTTCCTAATTGTTTTTTACCTTAGAAATATCAGAAATGTCAGTTCTGTCTATGCTCTCATGGGAGTTCCACGCATGGAGAACTGCAGGTTCTGTTCCCACTATGTTTGTTTGTTTATTATTTGTGACTCAACTGGGAAAATACCAGAAATTTTGCAGTAATGTTCATTTCAACATAATTTTTCATTCTAGACAGCTCAGGTAGGCATGCGACATCTACAGTGCTTTTGTGAATTAAATATGTCATAACTTTTTACTCCCAGTGTTGAGCTATGTCTCAGAAGAGCAGCCCTGGTGGGGGGTGAGCATAGATGACTCTAACCCACCTGTACGTTCTCTGAATTCCGAGCTCTGCTGAACCACTGGCACAATTTAGAGTACCCAATGAAATGTTTTAAGTTATGGTAGCCTTAAATGGCCAGCTACAGGCCACTCCACGCCCAGGGGATTGCTCCATCCAATGCACATTTTGCTCTGGCCAAGCCTCCTCATGCCCCTGGACAAGTACTTATGCTGAAGGCTGCACAGAAATGTGTTATCCTATGCAGGTAGGGGAACCTACCCCTGTTAAGGAGATTCCCCTGTGGGAAGACTTGCCTAGGTTCCAGTCCCTTGATGCTGCTGGAGGCGTATAGCAACTGAAATGTGGCCCAGAACTGAGGGTTTTGAATTTAGTTCATTACTAGGGTATCAACTGGCCTGTGCATTGTAAGCTCCTTGTAGCAGAAGCCTCATCTTATTCTTCACATGTCAAATGCCTGGCAAACAAATACAGGGGTTAAAGTTGGGGAGGGGCATCTCTCCATCCTCCGATAAAAGCTCTCCCTTGCTTAAGTAAACTGTGCTATCTCAGCTCCTTGGCTGGTGTGGTAAGCAGAGCTTTATGAATAATTGATTTTTTCAGTGTACTGACTAAATCAAAAAATAATAAAGAAAGAAATAATACTAAAATTTCAGGTCAAACTTAAAACAAAAGCCTTTCACATTTTTTTGGTGAATGAAGCATTTCATCTGACCAAAAATGAAATGTTTTGTTTCATTTCTGAGGTTTTTAATGCCATTTAAAAATAAAGCTGAACTAAAATTGGAAATGAAAAGTCATTTTTGAATTAAAAAAAATCAAACTTTTTGACTTTTGGAATTTGGGGGGCGGGGCCCGTGGGAAGGGGTAGACCAAACCAATTTGGTGAATTTAGCATGAATTCATGAAATGTTTTGATCAACCTGAATCTGATTTTTCACTGAAAAAAGTTCTGTGTGAAAATTTTCAGTCTGCTTTAGTGGAGAGAGTTCCCCCTCCTGTTTCTGTCTATTTTCACTGCTGCACTAAAAGTCCTATTTAAGGCCATGATCCCATTAATTATTATTATTATAATTGCATTTATTACCATAGAGCCTACCCTTCCCAGTTGTGGACCATGACCCCCACCCTTCCCAGTTGTGGACCATGACCCCATTGTGCTAGGTGCTGTACAAACATGATGTAAAAAAACCCAAAACCAGTTCCTGGCCCAAGAAGCTTACAATGTAAGTATAAGACAAGAGACAACCGATGAGAGAATACAAGGAAACAATGAGAAACAGTCAGCACAACAGGCAATGATTTAGTCTACAAGTTACAATGCACAGCCAAGCCCCCATGGACTTCAGTGGAACTCCACACAGACACTGGGATCCTCACATGTGGAGTAATTTGCAGTATTGGGGTCTAAATGATCAGTAATATTAACGTACTCTTCGCCTTCTTTATCCAGACTTCAATGTATGACACTAAGGATGAAATACTACAGGTCGAGTTTGAGGTAGGTTGGCCACTCACAGCTGAATTTCATGACAGCGCTGCTTTACGCTGCTCTGTTCTGAGTTCTGCAAAACACATGCTTTTATTGAGATTGCTAGCTGTGCATGTCTTTCCTTCTTTAGAGAACGGACAGAGGCTATAATGTAAAATCCGTAACTGTGGGCCTTTAAGGGTGCCAAAATACTATTTGGAACTTTTTGTTTTCCTTACCCAGGTGACTGAAAATATCTGTTTAGGCGAAAGTACTCTCCCTCCATTTCCTGTTGTTTGTTATGAAATCGTAATCCTATACTTAGGGACATGGTGATAATTTCCATGGCAACTAAGAAGGATTCTAGAAACAAAGAACTCTGACTACTTTGTATGGAGGTGGTGCAAAAACAGAAATGTAGAGGGCCTCGACATCAGTAATAGCTGTGGGGAAAATTCATGGTTGCATTTGAGACAGTCCCCCACATGTGAAACCCTAATTTTCCAAATCACCATAAGCTGAGGATCTGTGGACTTCAACTGTGAACTGCAATGCACTTATAGAAAATGCACACCAATGTCCAGCTAGTAAATCCTCATTTTTCTTGGGTGAACAAATATCCCTAACCAGTGCTTATGTCAGGAGTGGGCAAACTTTTTGGGCTGAGGGCCACATCTGGGTGGGGAAACTGTACGCAGGGCCAAGGCAAGAGGTTGGGGTGTGGGAGGGGGTGCAGTGTGCAGGAATGGGCTCAGGGCAAGGGATTGGGGCAGAGGAGGGGTGCGGGGTGTATGAAGGGGCTCAGGGAAAGGGATTGGGGTGCAGGAGGGGTGCAGAGTGCAACAGGGGGTTCAGAGCAGGGGCTTGGGGTGCATGGGGGTGCAGGGTGCAGCAGTGGGCTCAGGCCAGGGAGTTGGGGGTGCAGGAGGGGTGAGAACTGCAGGAGGGAGCTCAGGGCAGGGGGTTGGGGTGTGACAGGGCTCAGGGCAGGGAGCTGGGGTGCAAGGTGCAGGCAGGGGGCTCAGGGCAGGGAGTTGCGGGGCGGGGTGCAGGAAGGGTTCGGGCTCCGGCCCAGCGCCACTTACCTATAGCGACTCCGGGGTAGCAACGGCACACACCGGGGCCAGGGCAGGCTCCCTGCCTGCCTGCCCTGGCCCCACGCTGTGCCGCTCCAGGAAGCGGCCGGAACCACGTCCCTGCGTGGCCCCTCGGGGGTGGGGAGCCACAGGGCTCTGTGCACTGCCCTTGCCACACATGGGATACCTCCCCCGAAGCTCCCATTGGCCGCTGTTCCCCGTTCCTGGCCAGTGGGAGCTGTGGGGGGCGGTGCCTGGAGGCAGGGGCAACTCACGGAGCCCTCTGCCCGGGGCCCACCCTGGCCGCAGGGACGTGGTGCCGGCTGCTCCTGAGAGCAGTGCGGGGCCTGCAGCACCACAGGGGGCAATCCTAGGGGCTGGATCCAGCCAGCAGGCCGTAGTTTTTCCCACCCCTGGCTTATGTGCTCTTAATTAGTAGCAAATCCCGCCTTAACTCTAATATTCCTATACCCACAAAATGTAGCTTCCTAAACTGGACCCACTCACACCTAAAAAAATAGACATAGCAAATGTCTGACTGTATTTTAAGATTTTTAAAAGATGGATATAAATACTGGAGATGGACCTGGATGAAAAACTCGATCCAGATTGAAAATCTAGGTTCAGATCCAAGTTTGAGTTTGAATCTCTCTATAATGGGCAGAATCCAAACATCTCAAATTTGGGAATGTTCGGGTTGGGATCCAGATTTCAAATTGCCTATTTCATAAGTATTTGAATTTGGGATGTCAATTCTGATAATTCCGGAGACATTAAATTTTGGCCCAGATCTGGAGTTTCTGGTTTCGACTTACCTCTAAGAAATATTGGGTGAAATCCAGTCCCTGTTAAGTCAGTCAGTGGAATTTTTCCTATGGTCAATTATTATTATAATTGTCCATGATTTCACCCATTATCATTTATTATTTGTAAAGCCCCAACAATGTTCTCAGTGCATTACAAGACACAGATAAAGACAGCCCAGACCCAGAATAGCTAAAAGCCTAATGAAGAAGGAAATTCACTGTGTCTTGGCCAAGAACTGGATCAGGGTCAGTTGCATTAAGGCAGCTATGCTCAGCACTATAGCTCCAGTGCTGACCCATCCTAATATGTATCAGTTGATAGATACGAAGAGGCGCTCACTGAAACTGATCTTGATTATTCCCAACCCCGTGCATACACCCACCACAGCGAGTAACAACTGCTCATTATTTGAACTAATAGCCTTTCAAAGGAAAAAGGAAATAATTGCCTCTTTATGCTGCATTGCTCTTTTGTTGTGGTTCTTTTTTATATATCAACAATCATACTGCTATGCGTTGTTCTTTAGAGAGAAACTGTTCTTCCTACCTCTCTGCAGATATGGTAAATGCTTTATTTGCATGGTAAAAATGTTACGGATTTTTTTCCTTGCAGATTGCAGGGTTGGTTAATTTTTTTTTCATTCTAAACATGTTGATGCTGTTTTTGTTCACTGGTTGGTAGAAGGGATAAGGAGAGTTTATACTTTGTTATTTGGTTTTGTAGGATTTGCTCATGACATAGTGGGGGCCTGATCCTGACTAGGACTTTTGGGTGCTACTATAATATGAATATTAAATAGTTAGAATCCAGCTAAATCAGAATCTCCTAGAATGTGAAGGCTTTGGCTCATCTCTGGTGCCCTCAACTTTCTCCCCTTTTCATAGATCAAAAATTCAAACAATTTGAGAGATTGAGCTGCATCAGATCAAGTGAACATGGTACTCAGCACTCAAGTTTATTGTCCTGCACCATGTGTAGCTATTTGCACCCGAGCAAAGTGGGTGTAACATGTTACCATTCTGATTTGTTAACATTTTGCACTCACTTTACATTGGTATAAATGACTACACAAGGCGCGGGGCAAGGCAGAATCAGGCCCAAACCTGCTCTGGGTCAACTCCCACATCCTGCATTCCCATCAAAAGCCAGCCCGCATCATCTGTGTAGGTGGCAACATCAGTGGAGACCACGCAGGAAGACTGCAACACTCCATGGCAGTTGTCTGTGTAGATTTCCAATGGGGGTAGCATGGGAGTTGTCATCAGACTAGGATACAAGGGGCCAAAACCCTTCAGCAGCTTGTGTGACCAGACATCCCGATATTAGAGGCTCTGTCTTACATGGGCAACTATTACCCTCCTCCCCACCCCTCATCACAATTTTTCACACTTGCTATCGAGGGTTCATGTCCACTACTCCTACATGATCTATAGTACAGCTAGGTGAAATTTTTCAGATAAATAGTTTATTTGACAAAAAATGCAGAAGACCTAGCTTCAAATCCCTGTTCTGAAACAGACTTCATTGGTTCACCAAAAATCCCAACATATTTTAGATTTAGTTCAACCCACACTGATTTGTTTTCCCCCTTGATCTTTCAGAACTGCCACCAAACCGAAAAATAAAGTATTCGTCCAGCTCTACTCCATAGTAACCTTTCTGGAAGTCTGGCTTGTTGCGGCCAAGAATTCCATCCCTCAGCCCTGTAATATTTTAAATGCAGAGCAAAAGCTTTTTAAACTGTCTTCACGCTATTCCCCAGTATTTGGACCTATATGTTTAGTGTACCAATGTCATCTCCTACTAACACTCATACAATTCAAGTGAACTCCTACTGGGTCTGAAAAACTGGTCTGCAAAAAAAAAAAATCTTCCTTACAGTATTTCAGTGCTTCTGCTTTCTTGCTGCAGCTGAATCCTGAATGTTTGGGAGAAAGAGAAAATTAAACATAATGGGGAAGAAGGAAAGTTATTAACTTTTTAAATCTCAGAAAACCATTTGGTTTAGTTTCACTTTTGGATAAAAGTCTTGCAACAGGTGTTTGTTTCCCTCATTGCCTCACCTGTCCCTAGCAATAATGAAAGCAGTCCAACTAAACTGAGATTTATCTTGCTGTGCAGCGGAGGCAGATCTGGTAGCAAATACTCAGGCAATGCTCCCATTGGAATCTATGGGATTTTGGACTGTCCTTTATTTTGGACAAGTGCGTGCCTGATTCTTACCTTATGCACACCAGTGTAAATCAGAAGTAAAACCAGGAGAAATCAGTGGAGTTACACTCGGGAACATGGGACAGGGCTATCTTTACAGCTGTGCACAGCCGCAACAGAAGGAAGGTGGCCAAGATCCTCATTTTCACTGCAGCATTGGAAGTGCTCCTGCTGGGCAGACATAAGCTCCAAAGTGATCAAACCATCCACAGGGAGAAGGAGAGTTGCCACTGCTGAGATGTAAGAGGGTGGTTGGGTGGGGTGTGGAAGCCCTCTAATTTATTGACTGACATGTTTTTGTGACCCTTTTCCCGCACCCCACAGAATTTCCTGCAGGATTCAATTTGATAGAGTCAGTCTCATCACCAAGGAGCCTACAAATCCGTTTGCCATGGAAAAAAATATGGAAAAAATGCAGAATTTGTGTTTTTACAGAGAATCTTTCGTTTTTACATTGTGTGAAAAAATAAAAACATGTACAGTGGAACCCGATTATCTGATCTAATTGGGACCAGGGCCAGATCAGATAATAAAAAAATTCAGATAATTGGGAGAATGGGCAGGGCTCTGGCTGTTTGCCCCAGACAGCAGGGCTCCTGCTGTCAGCATAAAAATTGTAAATATAGCAATAAAACATTGTGTTCAATTTGTATCTATTTTAGGGCTGTTGATTAATTGCAGTTAACTCACGCGATTCACTCAAAATTAATCACGATTAAAAAAATTAATCACGATTAATTGCACTGTTAAACAATAGAATACCAATTGAAATTTATTAAATATTGTAGATTTTTTTCTATTACACCACAGAATACAAAGTGTACAGTGCTCACTTTATATTATTATTTTTCATTATAAATATTTGCACTGTAAAAATGATAAAAGAAATGGTATTTTTTAATTCACCGCATACAAGTACTGTAGTGCAATTGCTTTATCATGAAAGTGTAACTTACAAATGTAGAAATTTTTTGTTACATAATTGCACTCAAAAACAGTAGTGGGTTCTTGACACATAATGGACCAGTTTTTATTTTACCCACTAAGGGACAGTGGTAATGAAGAGTTCAGTGTGTGAGATTCCCAGAGGGAGAGTTCTTTACTCAAGAGACATTTGCTTACATGTCATAGTACAAGAGGAAGACCCCACTCTCAACACACCCTCTTTACACTTCCTCACTACCATTTGGGAGAAGGAGAACTGGGTTTGATTCCCAAACTGGTGCTCACTCCCTGGCATTGTTCTATGGAACATGTAGGGACTGAAGTATTAAGGAGGCAGCATATTGAAACCTTCTAGTGCAACATGGACCCCTTCCGGCTGTTATCTAGCTACAAAGTCAGCCTCATCCAGAGCTCTGTGGCTTTGCTGCCTCCTCTCTCACCCCCATCCCTCTCCTTGAATTATTCATCTTTTTTCACTCTGCTCTGGTTCCCCACTACCAGTCCAGCTTGATCTTCCTCAACACCCATCTTCTTCCTTATTCCTGGCATCACTGCTCTCACTGCGCATGCTAACTAACCTTCTGGTAGATCCTGCTTGCTTTGCACAGTTCTGTTCCATATTATGATTCTTTATGGCACTTCCAAGTTTGACCACTTCACAGACAAACACTGCGCCAGTGCTTTCAAGGTAAAGTTGCTTGGTAACAACAGATTTAGACCAGGCTGACTGACAAAGGGATGGCTCTCAAACTGATTTTCCAGCTCATATTTGAATCTTATAGCTGTTTCTACCCATAGATCTTAAGGGGATTTACAAAGAAGGATAAGTATCATCCCCATTTAACAGAGAGGCAAAGTGACTTGCTAGAGGTCACACGGCAAGTAAGTGTGAGAGCAACTATAATCCACAGATCTCCTGACTTCCAGTCTAGTGTTCTGTCCACTGGACTGCACTGCCTCCCATATCGCCTCTGCAAAGCCTTATACATCAAAACTAAACTTAAAATTGCTATCCATGTCTGTAAGAGAGTGTGTGCTACAAAGAGAAACTTATTTTTGCCTAACTGGTGCCACAAAACAGGTGGTTGGGGCATTTTGGTTGATCTAGGCCATGGTTTTTGTGGGGATTTTTTTTGTCCTTTGAGAGCCAGTTTGTGGAACTTGGAACCTTTCATAAGGCTCGGTTTAGTGACTGCATTTCAAAAATCTGGTGTGATGGGGTCAAGACTCACCACCACTGGCGCCTCCCACTGGTTGTTCCAGGAATTAGCTCTGTCTGCTGCAGAGCGTCCTCAGCACATGGTGTCTTGCCCATTCTGCTGCCCTGTGACCCACGTTGCTTCCTGCTCAGCGGCATTCACTTCAGGACACTGCCCTCCAGCAGTGCCCACTACTCCAGACTCACCCCCTTCCAGGGGAGACAGGGGGCGGGTAATAGCAGTCTTTGGGATTCACACCTGTCTCAGTGGCCAACCACAACCCAGAGTCTAGCCCCTTAGCTCAGGGGCAAGTTGCAGTCCGTATTGGCCACTGTCTTCCATAGCCAGGTGCAGGGGAAGGGGGGGAACTCAGGCCCGCCCTCTACTCTGGGTCCCGACCCAGGGACCCTCTAGCGGCAGCCTCTTTCTGCCCTCCTTCATTCCCCTCTTGTCCACCTATTCTTCCCTGGGCCACTTCCCCTATGGCCCTGTGCATCTTCTCAGCCCTTTGTAGCAGGGTCTGCAGCCGGGCTGGGGCTCGCTCCCCCAAGCCTGCCTAGCACTGCTCTGTCCAAGGTGCTGGCTCCTTTCTTGCTTCAGGAGCCTGCCTTCTCCCTCACTAGTCAGAGAGAGACTGCCTTCTTCTCTGCTAGACCACCTTTATATAGGGCTTCGCCCTGCTCTGATTGGCTGCCTTTTCCTTCCCCTGATTGGCTCTCCAAAGACCTTTATTGATTGGCTGCTGGTCTACGCAGCCTCAAAAGGCTTGTTCCAGCCCTTTTCTCGGGGGGGTGACCGCCCCACCACATCTGGCAATTCAAGTAGGTGGGATAACACATGTTGCTCTTCTCCCACTATCCAAGATGCCACAGGGTTCTGCTACTGGGAGAATTGTAATGATAATATAATTATCATTGTGAAAATCCATCATTATATTGGAAAAGACTACCTTTAACCAGCCTTTGGGGTTTGCAGAGCTGTAGAGAGCCTTGACTTAGACTCCTGGATCCTTTTCATTCCCTAGCAGCTTCTGGAATTAGAGATGTGGAACTGCAGAGGGTTACATGGACCTTGTTACTTTAAGCCAAGAATGTATTAGTGAGTTGTATCCCTGCCAAGGAATTGGTTCACTCAAGTCATGGACTTCGGCCTAAAAGTGTTGTAGAATTCCATGGAATCAAAGTGCAACAAGAGAAAACATTTCCAAGTGGAAAATTATAGGGGTAAGTGGGAGGAGAGTTCTGTTTGGCTATATCAGTAAGGCTACAATGTGGAATGAATAAAAGAATTTCAGGGACAAAGGGATCATACTTGGCTCTAGTTAATCAGAGGAGGATTTTATATCCTGTGTATTATGTAAATAGTTTATTATCTCTTTTATTGTCTGTAAAGTTTTAGAGAGAAAGTGGGTGCTCTTCTTCAGGAACTCTGTGTAGCCCAAAAGCTTTCAAATTTCACCAACAGAAGGTCCAATAAAAGATATCACCCCACCTAGCTTGCCTCTCCCATATCTTGGGACCCAACATGGCTTCAACAACACTGTAAAGCTGTAGTAAGATATATGTATTATAAAAACCCTGATGCTGAAAAAACCTTGAAAAGATTTTCTACATTTCATAAATGATTCTGAATTAACTAGATTTTCTTAAAACTGAAATTTATCATTCATTGATTCTTAGGCTTATGTGATATGGCTTGCAGGGGGAGGAGGGATCTATACAGGTATCTGTGTCATAAAAATCACAGCAACAAATTGTCCCCGTGATTGACTCTCAGCTGGGGAGCCAAGCAGGGCCAGATTAATGCAGGGGCTTTAGGGGCTGCAGCCCATGGCCCCAGGCTAGGAGGGTCCCCAGAACAGCAGGGGTCAGGCAGGCTGCCTGCATGCTGTGGCCCCATGCTGCTCCCAGAAGCGGCAGGGTGAGGGGGGAAGGCGGTGCCACACGCTGTCCCCACCTCCAGCACGATCCCTGCAGCTCCCGTTGGCTGGGAACTGGCCAATGGGAGCTGCAGGCGTGGTGCTTGCGGGCATGTGCAGCGCACTGAAACACGCTGTCCCTCTCACCGCAGGGGTGCGCAGAAATGTGCCAGCAGCCAGCCGCTTCCGGGAGCAGCATGGGGTGACGGCATGCAGGCAGGCAGCCTGCCTGAGCCCTGCTGCGCTGCCAGCCAGGAGCTACCTGTGGTAAGCGCCTCCCGGCCAGAGCCCGCACCCCTCACCCTCTCCTGCACCCCACCCCAGCCTGGAGCCCCCTCCTGCACCCAGACTCCCTCCCAGGAAAAGCTAATATAACAGCTGTTTTACGGTAAGAAGTAGGCTATTTTGAATTAACTTAACTATATTCTACATGTTTTAAGACTGAAATGTAAGCACAAAAAGGCTTTATGTTAATTAAAAGGCAAGTTTAGTATAACGTTAATAGCCTCAATGCCATAATTTTGATAATTTTGTTTTAAATTAGGAAAAAGACTTGTATACAGGGGCCCCACAAAATCGAATAGCTCCAGGCCCTTAGGAGCGGTTGCATTAGCATGGGGGATGACTTTCAGAGGTACTGAGCACTCACAACTCTACCTCTACTTGACTTCACTAGGAGCTGCATTTCTGAAAGTCAGGCCCACAGAGACTAACTTTCAATCCCATCCTGAAAAAATGATCCTTCCTTGTCAGAGCTGAGGCTCAGTGTTTGTGGTGGGTGTCTGGAGAAAGATTAGATGAATTAAATAGGAGAAGATTTAAGTCAATAAGGATGTTAAGCCAACAGCTGTTACCAATTCTAAGGGGCTTCCTCCTCCTACCTTTACTCATATAAGTAGTTTCATTGCTGTCATTAGACTATTCATGTGAAAAAGGCCTGGAGGTTCAGATCCCGTGGTCACAGGCAGATAGTAATGAACTTTATATTGTAGTAGATGTATGTTAAGGTTTTATGCACTGGGGCCACAAGCATAAATTGAAATTATTATTTAGGGTGGCATTCGCTGCAGTTCAGAGGATGCACAAAATTCTGCATTGCATAGGCCTGTTTTAAGGGCTTAAATGGTGAGAGAGGTCTTTCATGAAAAAACTTCTGCAGTGGGTGGCATTTGCCCCTCAATGGATAGCACATTAGCTCCCAGGAACAACAAAATCTGTGTTTAGTAAAGAGAAAGGAAAATATAGTGTTTTTTAAAATTGTCCTAGACACTTACAACTGAGGCCTGATGCCTCAAACAAGAGAAGGCCTGTGCTCTGAAGACACCTTTACTGAGCAGTGGTCTGGCAGCAACTGAAAATGGCAATGGTGATGGAGGCAATATGCACCTTAGCAATTTTAGCTCATCATTGGGCACATTGCCTGCACTTTGCCTAGAAGTAGTATAATATCCATATGCTGATTCCATTTTGGAACCGAAACCTTTTGTAGTGATATACACCCATTTTTTCATGGTTTGTTTGTATAAAAACATCTTCTGTATTTTCCACAGTATGCAGCCGATGAAGTGAGTTGTAGCTCATGAAAGCTTATGCTCAAATAAATTGGTTAGTCTCTAAGGTCCACAAGTACTCCTTTTCTTTTTGCGAATACAGACTAACACGGCTGTTACTCTGAAACCTGAATTGACAGAAGTCACTCTGAGCTTTGAGCACCCTCTAATGGACAGTTTATAGTCAGTCACGTGAAATTTACCAAGCTCCTGAGCCCTAAGCATGAACAATGATCAGAATGCAGAGGTCAGGGTCAGTTTGAGAGCAAGATAATCAGAGAGGTTAAAGTAAACTTTGAAGGGTCTGGAGTAATACGCAGAACTGATCAGAAATTTCGGCTATGCGTGTACATGTACATACATTCCCACTCAAATCGGCAATGACACCTACTGGTACACAAGGATTAATTAAAGGCAGATGTCTCTGCTCATGAAAAATCTAGAGGTCTTTTGCTTCTTGGCTTAAAATACATTAAAAGGTTTTCATTTTTATATCATGGCTTTTGTCACCAGGGGAATCAATGAAAAATGTTCTACTATGTCATAGTTCAAGCAGCTGGGCTCGGCTTCGTGTGTGTTATCAGTGGCTGGCACACCGACCCCTAATCCTTTCTGTCTGATTCAAGGTTGCAGAACAATCCTCCCTCCCTCTGGGTAATGTCTGGAGATGGAGAACTTCAGCTTATAAACCCAACATATGCAGACTTTATGACCCTCTTTGTCCCTGTGTTCCAGAGCCAAGTTGATCAGATATGTACAGTATGTACCCTTCATGCTCTGCTATTTATTATGGTGCTACCCTAATAGCTGTCTCATCATATAGAACTGGACTTGGGCTCAGTGGTTCCTGAATGTGGGCTTAGGAACCTAACTTTAGACATCCATCTTGAAGTCTTGTCTTAGAGCTCAATGCAAGGCACACCCCTCTATACAAGCCTTCCCTTCGAAGAATATTTTAAAGTGGTTGATAAGAATTTATCAGGGAACAATTGGGGAATATAAATTTGAGCAGCCCTGTGGCTGCTCTGCTTTAGCTTAAACTGAGGTCTATAACATTGTGTTTTAGCTTTTTCCTTCCTTCCCCCTCTTAAACTGCAATTTAGAATTGAAATTAAGGTCTAATGGCCTGATTCTTCAAACACTTACTACCACAATCAGCCCCACTGGAGTCAAGGGGACAACACACAGACAGGTGTTGAGATGCTAGAGCAGAGATATTCAGACCTCAGTGGTTCAGGAGCCAAATTAGTGATCAACATTACCCAAAAGAGCTACAGCAGTGTGAATTCATTGTTTAATTTACTATAGTACTATATATTCATATTTAAACAGTAAGATGGGAAATATTTAGTGTGTGTGTGTGTGTGTATATGTATATTATTCTCACAGCAAAAAGACTGATCAAGTATTATTATTTTATCAACTACAATTAGTTAAGAACATAGTAAAAGTATCCTAGTAAAAGCACAGTGTTTTAATATGTGCTGCAAAGAGCCACAGGAGACATGTTAAAGAGCCACTTGTGAGCCTCAGTCTGAGTATCACTGTGCTAGAATTAATAAAGGCATGGCATAAGGCAAGAAGAGTAGTGGGAGTAGAAGGGAAGGAGGCTTACACCATATGAAGTGATGAAGTTACTTGCTTTTACCTTGTCTACATCATGTTCCACATTCTTATGGGTTATTTTAATTTGATTTGATTAAGCTGGTGCTAGATTTATGCTGTTTAGTTTCCTTTTTTTAGTAATTCACACAACTGGGATTGGGAAACTAGACTGATCAGTTATACTTCCTGGTTATAGTTGGTTTCACTTTCTGGTTGTTACCTCATACGTAATAATGGCACCCTAAACTGAGAATAAAATGGTTAGCTTGAGCATCAGTAGAAGGAGGAAAAACTCCTCGGCATCAAAGATCTTGATTTTATGTAGCTGTCATCGTTATTAATAACATCAGTAGAACACACAGAGAGAAATATAAATTAAAGAGATAACACAGAAGCAGCACTGATCTTAAATAATATGACCTAAGTTTTCCACAGCTGGTTGCACCAGGGTCTCTTGAATTGTTTTTATGTCCTATTAAATAACTGGACTATAGCAACCAGTTTATTTTAACGTGTTAGCTCTTTTCCAAACCTGGATTTCTGGGTGTACTCAGCGGTGCTTCTGCTGCCACTGATGTTATGATAAATTACGGTGAGCGTAGCTGTTTGCAGTACACTATGTCTGTCATTTCTCCAGTTGACAGTGCAGCCTGCTACCAGCAATTGCAGAGGTTATCCATGTCAAAAAGCATGGGTGCAGTTTGTGGGAGGAAAGGGGACATTGCCCCCCCAAAACTGAAAGCCTCAGGCAGATGCAGAATTTCCCCCCACTCCCCCACACACAGCTCCATTGGCCTGATGGGAGCTTCCCTCCAAAATAGAGAAGTCAAACCATGCTTATGACAAAAAAGCTTTAATTAGACGTTGTTTGGAATTAGAAGTCAGTAGATGATTAGCCGGTGAATTTAGCCTTGGTTTTGCTCATCCAATATCCATGATGAGATTATACTCTCTACCTTGGTTGCTATTCAAAAGCATTAGGAATTTTAATTATTTTGCCATCTATTTCTGAATTGATGCTAAGCAGTTCTCTGTGAATGTTGAGGCTGGATTTGGTTAATCGTCATTGGTTAGAAAAAAACACATGGCATAGTTTCTGTTCTCCAAGTGGTTGTGTGCACAAGTATTTCCAGCACAAATCTAAAATTCTCTGTGTGAATCCTTGTGCACTGCTTTGATGTTGTCATTAGTTATTATTTGTATTGTGGTAGCACCTCAGAACCTCAGCCAAGGGACCCAGACCTTGTTGTGCTAGGCGATGTACAAATACAGCACAATAAAACAGTTCTTCCCTGGAAAGCTGCTTATTTAACCCTTCCATGCACTTTTGTACCAGTAAAACGCAATCACTCAGCTGTTCTTGGAAAGTGAAGGCAAAAGAGGCTTCAGGAGGCTAAAGCAAATTAATTTCAAAATGCTATTGAACAGTCAGATTTTGTTTTTCAGTATTTACCCTGTTAAAATGCCCAGGTAGATGAATTGTTCTACTTTCATGATATTTTTGCCTTCTAATGTGATGTTATTGCTTAACTTCTGGGTTTCAAAGATGTTGTTTTAGCATTACTAATTTTGAGCTCTGCTGTTTTTCTCAGGTTCTCTGTCTTTGTGTCATGATCCATGGGTCTCAAACCTAGGTCTGTAAGAACAGTCAAGCTCTGACCCTCCATCTGGCAGCATACTGACAGCTGCTTACCTAGGACCTACAAAGTCCAGCCCAAGTTTGAGGCTCTGCTGCTGAGGTCCTATTGGCAGAGTGGCAGAGCAGCAGATTGGCTCACAGGCCCTACTTAAGCCAGCAGTAGGAACAGGAAGCTGTTTAAAAGCTGAGCTCCACCCTGCTCTGGATTGTGTGCCATCCGACTCCAGGCTTGACTTCTGGCATCTGACTTGTGGTTCCTGACCTCCAGTTTGTCTCCTGGCTCTGACTCCCTGGTATCCTGACTCAGCCTGACTCTGGTTCCTGACTGGTGGTTCTGATCTCCGGGTACCCTGACCCAGCTGACTCCTGACTTGTGACTGTGGACTCTGGCTCTGACCATTAGGTCTGGCTGCCCACAGCCCAGCCATCACATTTGTTTGTAACTTTTCAAGAGTGTTGCTCCACAATAAGAACATAAGAATGGCCATTCTGGGTCATACCAAAGGTCCATCCAGCCCAGGATCCTATCTACCGACAGTGGCCAATGCCAGATGCCCCAGAGGGAGTGAACCTAACAAGTAATGATCAAGTGATCTCTCTCCTGCCATCCATCTCCACCCTCTGACAAACAGAGGCTAGGGACACCATTCCTTACCCATCCTGGCTAATAGCTATTAATTGACTTAACCTCCATGAATTTATCCAGTTCTCTTTTAAACCCTGTTATGGTCCTAGCCTTCACAACCGCCTCAGGCAAGGAGTTCCACAGGTTGACTGTGTGCTGAGTGAAGAAGAACTTCCTTTTATTTGTTTTAAACCTGCTACCCATTAATTTCATTTGGTGGCCCCTAGTTCTTATATTATGGGAACAAATAAATAATTTTTCCTTATTCACTTTCTCCACACCACTCATGATTTTATATACTCTATAATATCCCTCCTTAGTCTCCTCTTTTCCAAACTGTAAAGTCCTAGCCTCTTTAATCTCTCCTCATATGGGATCTGTTCCAAACCCCTAATCGTTTTAGTTGCCCTTTTATGAACCTTTTCTAATGCCAGTATATCTTTTTTGAGATGAGGGGACCACATCTGTACGCATTATTCAAGATGTGGGCGTACCATGGATTTATATAAGGGCAATAAGATATTATCTGTCTTATTCTCGCTCCCTTTTTTAATGATTCCTAACATCCCATTTGCTTTTTTGACTGTCGCTGCACAGTGCATGGATGTCTTCAGAGAACTATCCATGATGACTCCAAGATCTTTCTCCTGATTAGTTTCAGCTAAATTAGCCCCCATCATATTGTATGTATAGTTGAGGTTATTTTTTCCAATGTGCATTACTTTCCATTTATCCACATTAAATTTCAATTGCCATTTTGTTTCCCAATCACTTAGTTTTATGAGATCTTTTTGAAGTTCTTCACAGTCTGCTTTAGTCTTAACTATCTTGAGCAGTTTAGTATCATCTGCAAACTTTGCCGCCTCACTGTTTACCCCTTTCTTCAGATCATTTATGAATAAGTTGAATAGGATTGGTCCTAGTACTGACCCTTGGGGAACACCACTAGTTACCCCCCTCCATTCTGAAAATTCACCATTTATTCCTACCCTTTGTTCCCTGTCTTTTAACCAGTTCTCAATCCATGAAAGGATCTTCCCTCTTATCCAATGACAACTTAATTTACGTAAGACCTTGTCAAAGGCTTTCAGGAAATCTAAGTACATTATGTCCACTGGATCCCCCTTGCCCGCACGTTTGTTGATCCCCTCAAAGAACTCTAATAGATTACTAAGACATGATCTCCATTTACAGAAACCATGTTGACTTTTGCACAATAATTTATGTTCTTCTATGTGTCTGACAATTTTATTCTTTACAATGCAATATCATTAGCAAAGTCTAGGTCTCCTAGCCTTTGCCATCTAACCATGCAATACCAGTGTCAGTTGCTAATACACTTGTTCATTATTCAGACTTTGGCAATGCCAAACAACAGCAGAAATGAAATACAGCCCTGTTTCACTCCAGTGTCTATGTTGAACTACTCTGTTGAACATCACACCTGTCCATCTGCCCACTGAAAAGCTATGTTCCTATTGAGCTGATCTGGTTTTGTCATTCACCAGTCCAAAGCTCATGACAGTAGATGTCAAAAATGTCCAGTTATTTAGATCTAAAATCTAAATTATTTGTCTCCTGATGACAAAATGTCCTGACCGAGAGGTCATAAGAATTTCCTGCTATGAAGAGACTTTGTTTGTTTCATACAACTTGTTTGAGCATGCACAGTCAGAGACAGGGGCAAGTAGTGTTGAGCAAGAGAAGTTGTATGTTGATTCCCTCCTTCCATTTGTTTCTGTTCAGTGGAAAGAGGTGGGATTTAATATTCATATCATTAGGGTAATCTGCCTAATCTATCCATGCTGCTGCAGTCATCAGGGTGGTATCTGTTCACCTCTGCACTGAGAACAACTGAAATTGTCTGAGGAAGTAGAAAGGAACAAGAAGAATAACATACAGACACTAACACATTGG
Organism: Caretta caretta; assembly: GCF_965140235.1. NCBI lineage: Eukaryota > Metazoa > Chordata > Testudines > Cheloniidae > Caretta > Caretta caretta. The sequence goes on from NC_134214.1 coordinate 81,984,920, forward strand.
TCATTAAAATGTAGAAATATGGTTTTACAAATAACGTCAGTTGGCATGACTGACTGACTGATTACAACCCCTTATAGGAAGGTCTTCAGATTATCTAGAAATAGTTCAGGGTCTCTTTATGTAAGGAGTAGTCAGAGATCAGGTTTGTTTAAAATAATCAAAGTAATTTGAAATGTCATGGGCATGGCTTTTCTAAATTTGTTTCATTTTTATTGCAGCACTGAGAGTCCTTTGGTATTGTAAATGAATCAGATAGAATAGGAAAGAAATCTATGCATGCCAGAAAAACAAGCATAATCAACAGTGACCCCAATATCCTGAATATGTAATATACATTAGCACATCCACCTGGAATCAAAGCTGCAGTTTATGTCCAGGCAGAAACTCCATGAGAAACTCAAGGAGTATTTTGCAATATAGCGTGGGAACAGTGCCCAGAGCAGCAGCACGCACACATGAGATATATGGAGCCAGTTCGGAGCAGGAAGTTCTTAAAGTTACACACACTCTTCCAGCAGGGCTGAAATTGTTCCTGAGAAACTATCCTTTGGATTTTTGTGTGTGTGTTTCTATTAGTTTAGTAGCTCCCCCAGTTTTGACCTCGCACTATGAAACTGGCATAGCGAGAAAACAGTTTGAGTTGAAACATTCATTCCACATTACGTGATTCTTGATTAAAAGGCCCATTTGAAAAATATTTAACCCTCTGACTTCCTCCCTGAGAATTCTAGACAATTCTGAGTTTTAAAGACTAATGGTAAATTGTGTCTAACTGGATGGTGAACACAGGCACTTTCTTAATCAGAAATAACTAACCAGTTCTCTTGCTGACAAGCCAAAGTAGAGAGGCCAAGGACTGATTGATTGGGAAATGAAAACAGAAAATATCCTCTGACTCCTAATGATGCTTCTTCCAAGTCAGGGTTGAGGCATAGTAGAGTGTGGGGGAAGCTTGCATTGCCATGTGTATAAAGACATGACTTCAGGGCTGTCATCCTCGCCCAGCACAAAAGTTCACATGGGAAAAAGATTAAATTTAAAAACAGAAAATAGATAAAACTGCCATTCTTAATCATCAGCACAGCAGGGATTTGTTTTGTTTTGTTTTAAAAAACCCTCATACTTTAAAACAAAGTACAGTGAAAGCCATCGAAAGCACCACTCAAAGACCTAACAAAAATCAGCTGATCGATAAATCACGATGGATTGTTTAATAAATGTGGAGCAGAATGGTACTCAGTACATTGGGGGTTCTTTTAGAGTGGTCTCTAAATAAAGGAAGTTGCCAAATAAAGGGTGATCTTTTGTGTAGGTTACACTCTTCAGAATCAGATTCAATAGCACGAATATAACCTCAAACACAGAGTGAGGAATGCTGCTCACTGATCTGCTCAGGATGATGGTGGTGGTATTAGCTCTGGCAGTGGCAATATTAAACTGTGTATTTGGCTCTTGGCAGTTAAAAGGATATATAGGAATTGTTTCACTGACCAGTGACATATGTACTCTCAGTTACCACAGCAGTGGACTCATACAAATATCTGATAGATCACAGCAGCACTGCTGCAACCTTTTTGGACAGGAAGTGAAGGATAGTTTGAGGTGAACAACTGCCTGAGTTGGAATGTGGCTAGGATACTAGAATTAATGCTGCTGCTTTGTGGGTGGTATGTCTGGGGATCTTGAATGATCAGCTGAGGCCAGAACTTTGGTTTTACATTTAATCAGAAAGACACAGGGCCATCCTTAAACATTGTGGTGCCCTCCGCAGCCCCCTCTGTGGGGGAAAGGGGGAGGGCACCACAATGTGGTGTGGCAGGAGCAGGCTTGGGGGGCAGGGGGGAAACTGCCCCCCAGCACGAGCCGGCAGAGCAGAGCACGTTGGGGCTGGGTCGCTCCACTTCCTGCCACCCGGTGATTGCAGGATGGGTCCGACCCCACACTCACAGGGCAGTGGGAAGTGGAGTGACCCGGCCCCAACCCGCACCACTCTGCTCCTCTGGCTCACAGCCTTGGGACTTGGGGGACAGGGGGAACCGCCCCCCAGCACTCGCTGGCAGAGCGGAGTGGGTTGGGGCCAGGTCGCTCTACTTCCCACCGCCCGGTGAGTGCAGGGCACGCCCGACCCCTGCTGCAGTCCCCTGAGACAGAGCTCAGGGGAAGGGGTGGAGTGGGGGTGGAGGCAGCTTTCCTGGCCAGCTCAGCCAGCTGGGGGACCCACAAATTTCCTGGTGCCCTACGCAGCTGCGTAGTTTGCATATGGGTAAGGATGGCCCTGGAAAGACAGTGCCCTCAGGAGCAAAGCACAGCACCCCCTAGCAACCCAATGAGACACTGCTTCAGTACTGACACACAGCAAATACTGCTTACATGATCAATGACCAACAGCACTGCTTTCTGCACTTTGGATGTGTCTCTTCCAAATACCAAGGTTGCCTAACACTAGTTGGTGTCTAAAGCTGATGGAATCAGGGCACACAATAGTTTAGCTACAGGAAAAACACGGGGTCATAGAGTTTAAGGCTAGAAGGGACCACCAGATAATCTAGTCTAACTTTCTGTATATCACAGGCCACCAACATACCTGCACACTAAACCCAACACTGAAATTAGACCAAAGTATTACAGCCCACAGGAGACTAGGCTGTTATGTGTTCCACACAGAGAATAGGATGGACCAAGTTCACCAGTACCCAAGGCCTCCTCATTGGAGATTAAGTGAGATATACCCAGATAATCCTGGCAAGTGATCTGCACCCACCTTCTGCTGAGGAAGGCAAAACCCCCCAAGATCACTGCCAATCAGACTTATGGGAAAATTCCTTCCCAACCCCTATAGGGCAATCAGTTAGACTCTGAGCATGTGAGCAAGAAACACTAGCCAAGCACTTGAGAGAGAGAATGCTCCATGCCAACTCAGAGTCCTGGCCCTCCTTGTTCAATTTGTCGTGGCTGTCCCTGATGCTTCAGAGGAAGGAGTTTAAAAAAACCCAAACAGAATACATTGGGGAGAAAAGACCCCTTCCTAGCCCCTGCAGGTGGTCAATTGAAATCCTGAAACATGATTTTTTAGGAACTTAAGACATAAATCAGAAGTAAGCCCTAGGGCTGATGAGCCCTGCCCCCCACCATCACAAGGAACCCTGTCCTACAATAACACTCATAAATTTGTTCAGCTCCCTCTTAAAACAAATAAAGTTGTTTGCCTCCACAATTCCTATTGGGAGGGTGTTCCAGAACCTCTACCCACTGATGGTTAGAAACTCTCTTCTAGTTTCCAGACGGAATTTGTTCATGGCTGGTTTATATCCATTTGTTCTTGTACCAGCATTGCCTTTAACTTAAATATCTCTTCACCTTCCCTGGTATTTACTCAATCATATCCTCTCTTAGCCTTCTAGACTAAACAAGCTAAGCTCTTCCAGTCTCCTCTCATAAGATATGCCGTCTGTTCCCCTGATCATCCTAGTAGCTTTTTTCTGCACCTATTCTAGTTTAAATTCACCTTTCTTGAGCATAGGTGATCAGAACAGTATTCCAAATGAGGTTTCACCAGTGCTTTGTGCAGTGGCATTAATACTTCTCTATCTCTACTGAATATGCCTCACCCCTACATCCTAGGATTGCATTTGCCTTTTTCACAGCTAGATCATGTCGGTGACTCATAGTCATCCTGTAATTGACTCATACACCCAGGTCTCTCTTGTCCTCTGTCACTTCCAACTGATGAGCCCCCAACTTGTAGCAGAAATTCATATTGTTAGACCCCAAGTGCATGACTTTGCACTATTGAATTCCATCCCATTTTTGTCGCTCCAGTCTTCAAAGTCATCCAGATCTGCTTGTTTAATATTCTGATCCTCTTCTGTATTGAAAATGCCTCCAAACTTTGTATCATCAGCAAATTTCATTAGCACACTCCTACTTTTTGTGCCAAGGTCATTAATAAAAGATTGGTCTCAAGACCAGTCCTTGAGGAACTCTACTAGTAACCTCCATCCAATCGGATAATTCACCTTTCATCACAATCCATTGCCTTCTCCCCCTGGACTCCGGATTCCCCAGGATCAACTTGGAAACACACTTTCTTGTGCCTCTTCCCTTTCCAGATGTTTTAGGAAAAGTTTGACAGGCTTTCCTTTATGTAAAATGAAAATATACATGGCAGCATATTGGGGGGAGAGGGAAGGGGAGGGGTGTAGGGCAGGGGGGTGGTCCCCTCCTCTACTGGATGGAAACAGAACTGTTCAACCCTCTGTGATAGAATCCATTCTGCTGACAAATAATGGAGGTTCTTTCAGGTCAGGTGACAGGGGCCTGTGCTTACAGAGCAGGAAGCTGTGAGTTCTATCCTTACAGTCATCATCAAGTGCTGAATGACTCTGGTGTGCAGTAAAACAATAACCCTGACAGATTAGTTACAATATTCCTTTAAAAGTGTGTGTATGTTTGTGTAGGGGGGGTTCCACTTTAATGTGCTACTCAAAAATTCTCGACCCTTTTCAGCATGATGTAGCAGGATCTTAGGAATTTTAAAGTGAAATAACAGTGTGGAACACAGTAAATTACTGGAAACCTGGATCACAGTCAAGCATGACATAATTCAGCTCTTTGTGAGAGTTCAAAGACTGTGTCTGAAAAGGCACAACCCCCATTTATCTAGTGAACTCTCTAAGCAACAAAGTACAGTTTGTCCTCCAGATCCAGTAAGCAAAACTCATATCTTTCCAAAATGACCAGCTACAGCTTGCTAGCATTTTGTATTATTGCCCAGAGTGAGAAAAACACACAGTGTCCATAGGAACAGTCTCTACAGTCATTCACTGTAACAGCACTCAAGGCATATATACTTTTCACCCATCAAACTTAGAAAATGTGCAGCTTCCCCTCAGCTTGCTGTGGAGTAAACAGTAAGTGTCCCCTGTGAGACGAGATCCAGAGGCTTTGACTTGAAACCTATTTGGATAAAATGGAAAATGTGAAAAAATATTTTGTGAAGAAAGAAGGATTGGTCTAACTGCTCTCAGATAAATCAGCTCCGAGGTGTTTACCAAGCCTGTCAGCTCATCTATCTGCTTCACATTTTGTTTTTCTCTCTCTACAGGAACCCACACTGATACACTTTAATTAAGATAAACTGTGTTACTTTGTAACAGATTGTTTGAACCCATCACTAAGGAGATTAATGGCTGAAAGGAGAGTAGAACTGAGTTTTGGAGAGCCCTTTCCATAATCCAACAATCCCAAAATCTTTAAGAATCTGGCAGAGCGGGGACTGTGTATTTTAATTCAACAGCTGTTCTGTGCTCTTCAGTAGCGTGCACAGCAGCTTACAAAATAGAACCTTCCTGATAAATTGGAGGGAAATCAGAGAAGATCAACTAAAATAATCAGGGTCTGAGATGTCTGAGAACAAAACAGGTCTAGCTAAACACTGACTAAGCAAGAGATTGGGATGTAATTGAGCTGAATGCTCTGAGCACAAAGCAGGGTGAGGAACTGTTAAGCTGGCCCATGGGAGTGAGAGCAACTAGGAGAGATGGGGTGAATCTAAGGGCTTGTGTACATGCAGAATTCCATTGGTTTAACTCAAGGTGTGATTGTAAACTGGGTTACTTAAATCAGAGCAAAAGGCTAAGTGGACACTCCTATTTTGGTTTAAAGCAGGGTTCTTTGGGATTAATTTAAATCCTTTTGGACTAGGTTTTAAACTGCAATCAGCTACTCTTAAACCAAAATATGAGTGTCTGCACAAGAGATTGCACTGGTTTAACTAAACTGGTTGAAATGTGTACATGGAGAAGGTCGAGAAAGGGAAAAATTAGGCTGAAAAATTCAGTCTCTAGGTTGTGAGTAGTCTCCCAAAGAAGCTGTGGAATTTCCCTCACTTGGAACTTTTAAAACTAGACTGAATGAAGCACTAGGAAAAGTGCTGTAGGGGACAAGCCTGGACTGGCTCCAGTGGAGAAGGACTGGATGGTCTTTTCCAGCTCCAGCTCCAGCATCTGGGGTTCAGTGAATTTTAAATGAAACATGGGATGTTTAACTTTCATGTAGACAGCTCACCCGTGCCATCCACAAAAATAGCTATCAATGAATGAGGTTAAGAACTGCCTAAAAATGCATGGGAGGCTAGGAACTAGCACAGGGGTGGCCAACTTGTGGCTCCGGAGCCACATGCAGCTCTTCAGAAGTTAATATGCAGCTCCTTGTATAGGCACCGACTCTGGGGCTGCAGCTACAGGCGCCAACTTTCCAATGTGCCGGGGGGTGCTCACTGCTCAACTCCTGGCTCTGCCACAGGCCCTGCCTCTACTCCACGCCTTCCCGTCCCCTCCCCAAACCTGCCATGCCCTCGCTCCTCTCCGCCCCCAGAGCCTCCTGCACGCCACAAAACAGCTGATTGGGAGGGGGAGGTATTGATCGGCAGGTCTGCTGGTGGGTGGGAGGCGCTGGGAGCGGGGCTGGGGGGAGCTGATGGGGGCACTGCTGACGTATTACTGTGGCTCTTTGGCAATGTACATTGGTAAATTCTGGCTCCTTCTCAGGCTCAGGTTGGCCACCCCTGAACTAGCATGTGTGCCACCGACATTCAGCAGCTCCAGGGCCAAATTCAGATCTAGCATATGTAGCTGCTCCTCCAACGAAGTCAATGGAATTGCAGTTGCTTGTGGCAAGTCTGAATTTGATCCACCATCTCCAACCTTGACATTGGATGTAAGGAAATCCAATTGCCATCATCGGCTTGGCAATTTCACAATATCTTTCGATTGGCCCTTTTTGGCAATCAGTTGGCCATTCCAGATAATAGACTAAGTTTGTTTGGTTTGGTTTGGTGTCTCGGAAATGGACTGTTTCCCTCTCATTCCAGACCTGACATGAATCACACGCAGAGGGAGATGATCATCTGATTTTCTTCTCCCTTCACAATCCATTTGATATGCATCTGGGAGAAGTTATGGGGACCATGCTAACAAGGTCTCTTTAACAGGTTCCAGTTCACATCAGAACTCTGGATAAGACTGAAGCTCACATAACTCAGCAAAAATGCCATAAGCTAGAGATGGGCCTGAACCAAAATACTGAATACAAACCCCTTTGAAATGTAGAGGGTTTTTGAAATCAAGTTCTGAATTTTCTATGTGGTTCCCAGCATTAACATCCTCTGTATCTAAATCCTGGATGCCAACAGCCCTCAGCTTTGGGGTCCTGGGTGTTGTGGTTTAAAACCATCTCTATTGTAAATGGAAACAATTACCTTGTGTTTTTCATGTATTGATCCAATAATACTTTGCAAAGGTGGGTAAATATCCTTATTCTTATTTTACAGATGAGGAAACTGAGGCAGAGAGAAGTTAAGAGACTTGCCCAACCTCCCACAAGTCTGTGGAGCAGTTGGGGATGGATAAATAGCCTTGTTTATTAAAGTAATAATAATAATAATTAATAAAAAAAGACTTTCAGCTCACATACCAGCTCAGCCTTGGCCACCTAGCACTGCTTGTCCATTAATCTCTTGCTTCAACTATGCATATAAGAAGCTGTGTGCTGAGTAAGAATGGAGCTATGGTTTTCTTAGTGAAGTTACTTCTAACCAAATAGTGTTGCAAAAGTATCTTAGGCTGTCCAGCCCTCATTGATACTGTCTTATAAAAAATGCAACATAAATCTCCTCTTAAATATGTTTGTGTGAAGCACTGAAGACAGATGAGTCACTGTATTCTTGGATTAATCCATAACAGTTACCTTCAAATCATTAACTCCTGCTGCAGGCCTGTGCATGTAAAAGCATCAGGATTGTATTGTACCTCACAGAAATATCTATTTATTCCCTTAGTCAACTCAGAATAATAATTTCTTGTACAAGGATCAACCCCACCCAAATCCCTAACCTGGCAACTCCCGAGTTCTCTGAAAGTTTGGAACAGGATTACTGTTTTGTGGTTTGGTCCACCTCCACTTATAGGCTGCTTCTGCATACAATGCACAACTAATGACACAACACCTGTATGGCCTTGTGGATTTATGTTGTATACACACACACACACAATCATATTCAAACCAACTGCAGGCAATAAGATTGGCTCAGCTGCTGAGTGGGCTTTGTGGGAATTGCTCTGAGGGTTAATTAACTTTATTTATACAGTTAAACTTTTTTTTCTACAAACAACGCTAACAAAACTAAGATCCTATTTTAAAAAAATCACGTGATGAAGGTTATACTGCGAGATGCGCATGCCAAGACACAACGCAATGAGCTGCTGCCAGCCCAATCACACTTCTCTATCTTTTTTGATGTTTTTTTCTCTCCTGTTGCCATGTGAAGACACACATAAAAATGGGGGAAGCAGACTGTAGTGAAACTAACTAAAGAGTGCTGTCAAAGTAAACAAACTGAAAAAAAATAAGAGAAACATATCTTTTTCCTCCATACTTTCAGTTACAGTCAACCCAGGTGTTACTTGTAATAATAAAAATAAAAAAATCAGAGAACTGTCATTTTTTACACTCCCTTTAAAAAGGCACTGTAATGATAAAAATCATATTTGAAAAAATCATTCCCATTGTTATTAATAACTTTATAGCGTAATTTAAAGTATCTAATTTGAATCTCACTTAGTTTTCACCATTTCTATTTGTTTGCTTTTTGAATTTCACTTAGCTAGCACAGGATAGGGAAAGTAGTCTAGTGGAGTTTCACTTTCTGTATATAGTCAGTTTCATTCTCCTGTTATCATGCTTTAGCTCCTTAATGTTTGTGTTTGGGAATATTTACATCCCAAAACAAAAACCCAAGACATTTCTCTTCACTTCTCTAGGATTTTAAAAATCTTTTCTTATTAATAAAACCTAAATTTTAGGCATAAACTACTTGACGGTGTCCCCCTTTTAAAAAGTGCATAGCTTTTGACACGTTATCGTTTTAAACAGTTTCCAAATTCTTGCTCAGAAATACCCATTCTATAGGTCCTTTTGCTGAAGGAAACAGAGGATGTTTAACTGAGATCTTTGTGTTTAACCAATGTGTCTATTGAATTTTGAGGAAATAAAGACATAAATATCAGCTTGCTTGCTTGCTTTTTGAACTAGCTGTCAGCTATGTCAAAGTGTAGTGGCAGATTTCCCTTTGGAAGACAGTGCCTGTTTCAAACGTCTCTTTAAGTCTTGCATGTTTGGAGACTTGGGCCGGATGAGGTGGAGCCCTCTCCGTTTTTCCCCATTGCAGCTTCCAATCATCCTGCCCACCTCCTGGCAAAGTTGCTGGAAGGCCTCATGTACCCCCTCACAGTTCTCCCGGGCTGACACTTCGCAGTAAGTGCCACCCAGCTCATTGGCCAGTTGAAGCCCTTCTCTGGAGGACACCTGCCTGGCTCGCAGCAGGTCTCCTTTGTTGGCCATCAGAAGCAGGGGGATGTTGGCGTTGGGGTGGATCTTGCGAATGTGCTGGTACAGGGGTCGGATGACCCGGTAGCTATCGTAGTCCGTGATGGAGTAAACAAATACAAAACCATCCGCCCAGTAGATTGAACGGTTTATTTGCTCCTGGCAGCAAATACTGTCATTATCATCCTGCCATCAAAACCAAGAGATGAGAGATTAGAAAACAGACAGTAAGAAGCAAAAAAAGCTACCATCGGACAGGGCAGCAGCAAGTGATCATACAGCACTGGGAGCAGGCAATTGCTCCATTTCATCACATTGCTGCTACTTAATCTGACACGAATACAGAGCAAAAGGCAACTCTGACTGCTGTTGAATGTACCAGATCTAGAATGAAATACCATGATATGTCAATGGAATATGAATAGGATCTGGCAGCACAGATAATGGAGTGGAGACCAGGCTGTTGTTCAGTGGTTAAAAAATGGTCAGAACATTGATGCTTCGTTCAAATGGATTTTGTATTTATTGAATCAGTATTCAGCACCCCTCCCCTCGTTATCAGGGGTGATAAATGGAATCATCAAGGTTAGAGCCAGAAAGTTAGACAGAAAAAAACTGTCAGGTCATCTAGTCTAGCCCCACTTATCCAAGGGAAGGATTGTTCCCTACAGTACCTTCTTTAGTGCCTTTTCCGGTCCAGCGTTTAATGTCTCCAAGGATGGGATTTCTACCATTTTCCTGAGGAGACTTTTCCACTGTCTGATGGATCTTACCATCTGTAAGTTTCTCCAGATATTCAGACTAAAAGTTTTTTTTAGAAAAAGTAATCTACTGCAAGTGATTGTTCACTGGAGCTGAAAATAAATGGTGGCCTGAACACTGATTACTTTCTCCAGGAGGCGATGGATTTCTGATTACTGTTAGGCTGTCTTTTTGTCATGTCTGCACAGTCCAAGAGTGCCCATATCAGGTGTTATAACATCATTGCTCCTAATCAGGACAGGAATAACAATCACCAGGGGAAGAATGCAAAGGAAGCTGATGTGTTACTTTTTGGCCTGAGTTGTGATCAGTTCATTTCTAAGTATGAGGTTTTTTTAGACTAATCGATTACTTTTAATATCTTTGCTGGGATTTTATTCAATTAGACAGGGAGATTAGCATTGCATGTTCTTATCTGGCAGGCTTGGTCTGATAAGAAATGTTTCTGCCAATATTATAGGCTCTTTGAAACAACATACAAGTCCTTGTAACTTCTTTCACTCTAGATCAGATCCTACAAGGTACTAAGCACCTTCAGTCTCCACTAACGTCAGAGGGAATTAAAGTCTCTTGGAACCTCTGGAACCTAACCAGGGGATGCTCAGCATCTTGCAATGTCTGGCCCAACATCTTTTGCCAAATGAAATTCTGGGAGTCTTATCAAATTATTGAATGGCCCAGTATGAATACATTTGTCCAGAATAAACTGGCATAAAAATAATCCATGAGCTAATTGGCTAAGTGAAACCTGTAGGACAGACCCAAAATCTAATCACCCTAAATTAAAATTGAACTTCAGCAACCTCTCAGACCCCTTCCCCATTACTAAAACATTGTTCTATCATATCGACCATTCATATGGTAATTTGGTTTCTTTTTTTCTCTAGCATGAAACACCAGGAAAAATCATCAGCAGTTTTTTTGACAGATATTTAACTTGTCAGATTCAACAACAAGAAAATAGGAGAAAAGGACAAAATATTAAACCCTGGCTGTCTAAGGTTGGCTCCTAAATCCACATTCAAGCACTTAAATAAAAGTGGTCTGATTTTTCAAAGGTGCCGAGCATGTGCAGCTCCCATTGGTTTCAGTGGGGTTTGTGGGTGCTCAGCACTTGCCCCAAATTGATCACTTTATTTAGGCACCTAAATATGGGTTTAGGAGCCTAACTTCAGGCACTTGGGGTTGAAAATGATGGCTTAAATGTATTATGTAATAACTGATCAGACAGCAGGAGGAATACTGTAGGCAAAACTAAAAGAGCAATCTTTGCTTTAGGGGGAGATTTCTCAAAGGTACAAATGGGAGTTGGGGGCCTAACTTTCAATGGGAATTGGGTCCCTAATTGCCCTTTGTACCTTTGAAAATTTTTTCTTTAGTTTAGACCACAGACATTGGAGGCAGTGGCTCAAAAAATCTAATAACACCTCATCTCTTCCATCTCACAGTGCCATCACACTTGATCCCATGCTGTGTTTGGATTTTTCTCATTAGTGGTGCTGTGGGATGCACACAGCAGTAAGGCTATATCATTGGTACAGCAGCCCCCTAAGCCATTAAAGAATTGAGATACTCATGGATCATTTCCACATGGAATGCAACTCTCAGGATATAACAAGTGACCTCTATTTATGTGAAATGAGCTGCTGGGTCTCAATCCAGTTCCTGCCGAACAGGTGTCCAACCTCACAAACATTACAGTCACACCTAGAATGAATAGATATATTCACTGTCAGTTCAAAGGTTAAGGTGCGTGAACTCTCTGGTGCCCCAGGTCAACACATTGGCAGGGCAGTGTGTGGGGAGAGGGGAAGCTTGCATGGTTACTGTAACTGATCTGTATATAAGTAGCCCTTCTTTGTATCACCAGGCCCCTTTCACCAGCTAACTCGTTTTAGCAGGGAAAAGAACTAGTTGCTATAAACAAGGATTTGAAAACTTCTTTGGAACAGATGAATGCAGCTTTCCCGAGCAGAAGTTCTCAGTTACAATGGCTGGGCCCAGCCAGCAGTAAGATAGATGTGATAATCCTCAGTGGAATGTTTTATTCACAAAAATAGAAGACTAATAAGCTAGTTTGTTTACAGACATGTCTCCTTACGAATTAAAAACTACACACAGTCACTGGCTATGGATATTTCAAGTAGCAATTAATCATTTAACAAACCCAGTTATCTGTCTGCTTCTGTTTTTTTTTAAACATTAACATTTCTGATGTTGTTAGAATTCTGAGTAACTCCACATGACTCTCTCCAGAAATCACAGCACACAGATGTCAGAGTGCAAGTGACTCATTGTCGTTCAAGGATCTCCTTAGAAAACACATGAACACAACCTAGTCAAACATCCTTTTGATGGCTCAATTCAGAAATGAGCCCTTGAAATCACTTCAATTACACCATTTGGTGCAAACACAGACCCAAGGTAAAAAGCTTTTGTGGGAATTATTGAAACAGTGTAGGGCTTTCACTGGGACAAAGGAAATGAAGCCTCCCATCATTAAATTAGAAATAGTGCTGACTCCAAACCTCAGAGGTAACACTTCTGAATGCTGCAAAGTTCGGCCTTGGTTCCAGAAATCAAAACTCGGGTCAGTGTCGAGTCAAAATAGTGAAATCTGAAAAATGATTTTATATCTGGAGAGAAAGGAAGGGGAGTGGACCTCCTTCATGCTTCCTCCACTCCCAGGATAGAATGAAAGGTGGATTCCCTTTATTATGTATTTATCATGCTTCCCTAGTTACAGTGCCTAATTTCTGTCAACAGGGTCTCTGGGTGATAGTCACACCTGTGCAGAGAGCTAGTACCAGTTAATTCCCACTTAAGCATTATTTTGAGGGTGTAAGTGGCACATAAGCCATATGCTGGGCCTCTGCACAGAGGTGAATTTCATCCTCTGAAAATGATAGGGCTTTTAGTTAGGGCTTCAGACTACAACGTACCTTTTTGATTCTCTGCTGTATTTTTACAAATAGAGGGAAAGACTATACTTGGCAATTGATGTCATTCTGTACCTTGTGTCCTTGATAGGAGAGCTTCTTTTACTAAATTTCAAAACCACTAAAATCATGGGTTCAACTGAACTCAAAACTTAGAAAGGTCAAGTTCTGTTTGGCGCTAGCAAAAATGTGAGATCTGGGCTTCTGCATGCATTTTAATTCTTGTTTTATTCCTCTGGAAGCCTTACAAGCAGGGTAAGAATTCCTTTCAAAATAGAATATTGTTTGCATAGCACAGACTTCTGCTTCATGAGAAAAACATGTGGTTTTTAAATAAAATTTCCTTGGAAAAATAGTTGTTTATAAAAAGAGAATTTTTTTTTTAATTTCTCCCCACAAAATCTGACTAAGTTTCCAAAACATTTTGTAAAGGGTTCTGGAGGTTTCCCTGCCTTCCTTTTGTCAGTGTGGATGATGGTAGCATTCAGAATGAATGATGACTAGGATGTATGTTCCTCCATCTCACCCACCCACCACCCCCATTCTAAAAAGGCATGGGACACGATTGGTTGGGACTTTTGGCTTTTCAGTTAAACTAATTTATAGTGATCAAAGAAAACTCAGATGGAATCCTGGATTACAAGAGATTTCCTGCCCAGCTCTGCAAACTCATGATGGGATAACTCAGCCAGGATACAGAGAAGTATCTGTATTTTCAGGTGCATATCTAAACTAAACAGGATCTTCAAACCTTTTCAGGTTTGACATGAGAGAGGAGGAGGTTGATAATGGTGTTTGGATTCAGATATATGGTAAATTAAATCTGGGTTTGGATTTGGTTTCAAGGAAAAACCAAACCTGGAATTTGGGTTCAGTGTTGATGAAAATGCACTTAATTTTGGCCCTAAATCTTAGAAACTTCATGAAAACAGTTGCTCTTGTGAGAGTTCCACCATTCGAGGGGAAAATATCACAAAATTTGATGCTTCTGTGAAATTTCCACCATTTTGGTCTGCTTCCAAACCAGCTCCAAAAAAATAGAGTCAGTTTAGCACTGCTCTTTTATGGAGAGGTCCATAGCCAGGAATTATAACGAGAACACCCTGAAAGCTGGTGGGGGGTTGGTGTGATGGAGCTTATCCACCTCATGCACCTGAGAAGTAAGGAGTGGTTTAATGCAGATACTAAGAAGGCCCCCAACTGGAGATTTCTACAGCTACTATAAAGACTGTCCCTCAGAAGGAAGAGAGATTTGCTCTGGGAAAGGAGGGTCTGACCTGAGCAGCCAGATTGGCCTCTGAACAGTTGAGAGTTCCTTCTGCTCATCCAGGGACAGGAACTCCTGGCCAGCAATTAGATTAAGCAAAGACTTGGTTGAACCAAGCTAACCCTGCAGCTTTATTCCTCAGTTTAAGCTTGGGCTGCACTAAGTCATTTCTTTTGGCCTTGATTTAACTTGAAAGGAGCCTGACTTAAAGGAGTAGGTGAGGCAGGGCAGAGGCCATCTGAGTTGGGATGTCCACATTTGGGGTTCTAGTTCGGGCACATCTGCTAATGACAAGAGTTACGTATAGGGGAGACCAAAGAGCTGGCAATGAACAAAAGGCACCCACTGTATTCTGAAGCATAAATCCATTGAGCAGACATTTTACCTCCAATGAGACAAAGGGTGTATCCTGCACCTGTAAGGAGATCTGCTCTCCATCTATGGTGAATTTTCTTGAATACAAGGCACCTGATAAATAAGTAAGATAATTAGAGACAGTACATGTAACGGAGAAAAAAAAGTAAATCCAGTCAAAATCAGAATATTCTAGTCCTGAGTCCTGGGAATTATATGGTACATAGGTCCCAGGCTAGCCCTTTACACAGGGGTGAATTTGTGTGATTGGTTGCCCAAGTAACATGGTATTATATATGTTCCTTGACTGGGTGTTTCCACCACCTTGGGCTATATCTAAATTCTTCATTTTTAAACTCTTTATTAAAAATTAAATTAAATTCTTTATAAACTACTTCACCCATGGAACAATCAGGCCAGATTATTTTATGTGACATGTTCAAAGAGCAACACAACAGTTTCAAATCCAGAATCCATTTTCAATGGTTGCAAATACTGGCCTACGATTTCTCCTGTGACTCACATTACTGAGGAATATCTGTTCTTCTTTCTGATAGATGACTTCTTCCTAATGATCTGCTACTTCTTTTGGAATGAGAGAGGACAACCTGAATGGGATTTCTGTGCCCACTTAAAATAAGCCATTGATTCCACATAGAGTAGCACTCTTCTATAATGCAGATTGGAAGTGCTTGTAATCACAAGTGAATCAGGGAATTCACTGTAAAAGGAGTGAGCTGTTTTCCATGGATTTCTACTGTAAGTGCAAGGAAAAGTATGCCAAATACATACAGTATTGTAAATGGAGCACACAACCATGCATTAAGATTAGAGAGTTTAGGTTATTATTATGGGTCTGCAGAATCTCATCAGTCAGACTATGGTTCTGAAACCCCCAAAGTAGGGATAGCATGTATCCAGGTTCCATTTTATCCAGATCACTAAGGTTCAGAGCATGAGGGCTGGATAAAAGTTTCTAGGCTTGGCCCAACTTTGATCAAGACAATGGAGATGTTGGGTTTGAACTATATTTGTTTTTGTATTGCAGGTCCAACAACATAAAGAAAGCTTAGGTTTGGGGTTTATGAAGTATCCATGGTTGACATAATGACAGTTTGGAAACTGATGTCCTCTTTGTTTAGCTATAAAACATAAGACAAGTGACATGGTAGGACAGGCCCTTTGTGGCCGCATGCTAAAGGCCCTACTACACTAAGTTCTGGTTCTACTACACTAAGCCTCAGTAAAGGAGCAACAAAGGTGGGTCCTCCAAGCCTGCCTACAGAGGCTGCACAGAAGCAGCTAATCAGGAGGTGCCAGGCCTTAGCAGAGCAGTTTCTGGCTGGGACCAGAGGAGCAAGGCAGGGGACTCTTCTCTGGCCACAGGAGCTCAAGGAACAACCAGAGTGTGGTTCTGGCTGCATTTGCTTAAGCTGGGGGAGAGAGAGGACCTGAGAACTTTAACCCTGCGGTCAGGGATGAAGATAAGGGGGCCAGGTGGGAAGAGGCTCAATGAAATAGCAGCAACGAATTGAAGTGAGTAGTACATGGCTGCTGTGCATAGGGTCCCAGGATCAGAACCTGGAGTAGTGGGTGGGCCTGGGTTCCCAGGCCAAGTGATGTAAACCCTGAGTAGAGGACAAGTCTCATTGGGAAGCCCGAGTGAAGGGCTGAAGTTAAAGGGCCCAGAGCTGGACTGAAGACGCTAGCGAGGGCAAAGAGACTGTTTCATTTACTGGACTCTTTACTACCCCAGAAGGAATTCATTTGGACTTTGTGATTTGGCTGGAGGGCCAAGCCACTGACAACATGCCAAGTGAGGCCAACAACCTATGGGACACCAGGAGCAGGAAAAGGACTGCGGTACCGCACACAGCAGCAGGAGGCACTCGAGAGGTGAGAGCCCCTGTTAAACATGGCTAAACAGAGAACTACAGTCTCAACAGCTGTCAGTGCGGCACTGTTCAGTGTACATACTGTCCCAGTACAAGCTTCACTGCTACTGCCTAGGCAATATGTTTCAACTCTGACCTGGAGGAATCCCCTCCAGGGGAAAGCAGGGAGTTGACTCGCCAAGGACTCAATAGGCCATGAACTCAATTCAGATTACTTATGAGCAAGCCAATAAGCGCCGACTGTGGTGCATGTGAACCTTAGTTTAAAACGATATATCATCCCTGTGAGAAATGTCTCTAAAATTTGGTTCACAGAAGCAGGTATATTTGTTCCAATGGAAAAATATCTGAGCTCATAGAAACGTTTAGAATATGAGGACATTCACTATGGCAAAGTTCACTGCATTTGAATCCAGCATTAAAATAGTACATTTTAAACCTGACTGCACTGCATGAATAACTTTTCTGTGAGCCCTATGAAAATGTGTCAGATGTTAAGCTGGAAAAGATTGTGCTGTTTTATGGGGAGATACCTAACCCCTGAACCAAGACCAGCCAATATGCTATTCCTACTCTGTAATATATCACAGGAAAAAGTACAGGTACTTCCAAATGCTGACAGTGTTCTGCCTTATATCCAGCCGCAGGAGAAGCATAGTCATGTGATCACAGATTTACTAACACCTGTTTCTTATCTTTAGCATATTTGTTTCTGATCCAGTATGGCTGTAGGGCTGGTAGCTTAATGGAAAAAAAACATGCAGTTCTTAGCAATGTGTCTGGTAGCAATCCATTGTGAAACTTAGAAATCTAGCTTGATTGACAGTGTCTTGCAGGAAAGGTGGAGGAAAAGAAAGAGAAGCAGTACAAAGACTGAACTGTCAAGGTTTATTTAGGGTCAATGGAAGGGGGCAGTCAGTAAAAGCTTCCAGACCATCACTCACCAGACAGGCAGAGTAGATCAAAGACCTCTGGTTCTCTACCATCCCTATTTCTGACTCTTCCTTCTCAACTCAACATGTATCTCCCAAAGCAAAACAATTACAAAATCACTGGTTTGAATCCAGCCCAGCTTGATAGTTCACCCATAGCTGTTAGGTGGCCTACATGTGAGATGAGTTAACTGGTCTCAGTACAGTTCCTAGTGCACAGGTATCCACTTTACAGACCCTGCTAATACAATGGGTGTCCTGGTGCGCAGAGAGGGTGTGGAGTAAATAGGTCACAGCATCATACCCTCTGAGACAAGGGTGGCCAGCCTGAGCCCGAGAAAGAGCCAGAATTTATCAATATACATTTCCAAAGAGCTCAGTAATATGTCAGCAGCCCCCCATCCGCACCCCCACTCCACTCCCAGAGTCTCCCACCCGCCCACCCCCAACCCCACCAATCAGCACCTCCCCTTCCCTCCCGATCGGCTATTTCATGGCACGCAGGAGGCTCGGGGGTGGGGGGCAGAGGAGCAAGGGCATGGCAGGCTCAGGGGAGGTGTCGGAAAGGGGTGGAGTGGGGACAGGGTCTGTGGCAGAACCAGGGGTTGAGCGGTGAGCACCCCCTGGCACATTGGAAAGTTGGCGCCTGTAGCTCCAGCCCCAGAGTTGGTGCCTACACAAGGAGCCGCATATTAAACTTCTGGAGAGCCACATGTGACTTCAGAGCCACAGGTTAGCCGTCCCTGCTCTGAGATGTTCCCTGTGGGTCAGGACTGGACAAAATAGCAAGGCAAAGTGGGGAAAGCTTCTATTACCACTGTACCTGTCCTGGGTACAGAGGACTTCAATCTAGCATTCTACATCAACACTAAAGTCACTGAAAAAAGCAAACACATAGGACAAAATTCTGGGATGACTCTTACACTCTAGTGAAATCCCATTGACTTCACTGCGGTTGCACAGGCAGGGTAGCATTTGGCCTCTATTGTTCAATTTATACATGAAACATTCCTTGATTCTGCCTTTAATGTAGGTATGTCCCCAAGCCAATCTTTCCCTCTGAACCTTTTCCATCAGAGTGGAAATAATACTGACTAAAAGGATCGTAAATAACGAGCCTTTGATTTATTGTTTTCATAGCCTGAGGCAATTAACTGGAAATATGCACCTCATGGGCATCTAACTGCTTCACTTTCTTGTAATACACAGTGATTGGAAAAGGAATCTATCTGTAATGCCGCACAAGGAAGTAGACTCACCAGTATTGGCCTCATAGTCTCCAATAAATCTTTTAGTGAGAAAGCGCACAACCAGGGCTGTAAAACAAGGAAAAAATATGGGCCTTTAATCTGAGTCAATATCAGCCTTTGCAGAATGCATGTAACGTCTTACTAGCTGACTTAGTGTAGCACCAAGATAAACTTTGTTCACATATTACTCTGGGCATATGGCTCCATTTTTGCCCACATAGGAAATGATTTGGGGCCGGAGTATGATACCATTACTCTGGGTTGCCAGCACCCTGTCTCATGAGTTGTCCCATTGATTTTAATCAGGCTACTCATAGAGTAATGTGAATGTCAATGAAGCTATCACAAGCTACCCTTTGAGCTTAAAATAATTTGATGAACTAAAACAAAGCAAATTCTTACAATACTACAATGGTTCACAGTACCAAGTTTAAGACCTGGTCTATGGATATCAGAGATCAGAATGGATGATCTAGTGGTCCCTTCTGGCCTCAAATCTGTGAATCTATTCATTTTATCCAATGGACAAACTGCATGTGCTGTTTTCAGAGTAACAGCCGTGTTAGTCTGTATTCGCAAAAAGAAAAGGAGTACTCCTTTTCTTTTTGCATGTGCTGTGCAAGTGATCAATCTGCAGCAAGTGGGAACTTCTTGCTCATCTTAATTTCTGATGGTTTCAAAGATCCTAGGGCTAGAAAGCTTGGAAAACATTTTGCTGTCTCTTGATCTCTTTCTGAGAAGAACTGTGGTATTTTTTTTTACAGTAACAGCATCTTATTTCTATAGTGCCTTTCATCCCAAATAGTTGGCAAAATTAATCAACTGACAAACAATGAAGGGTCTGATTCTGCAAGCCCTATCTGCACGCAGCATTCCCACAGACTCCATTTTTAAAGATTATTACACCCACCACTGAAATGCAGCCCTGTCTAGTCAGCTGTTTAACTATGCAGCTATGCCACTATCTTCAATGAGCTACTTTAAATTTCTATAAAAGGGGACTGCTTAAATTTTACTAAGTGGAAGCGGGACCTCAGATATAGTAAAACAAAGTCTGTTCCTACTAAAATCACAATCCACACATACAAAAACTAAATTTCTAAACTAAACTCAATTTCTCTCTCTTCCTTGTCCCCACCCCAAATCATAGAAAAATATGTGGAAAATAATACTTTTTTTATCCATAGATTTCAAAGTGGTACATACCACGAAGGCAAGTATCATTAGTCCCATTTTTCAGATGGGGAAACTGAGACACAGTGAAGTGACTTGTACAAGATCATACAGTAGGTCAGTGGTAACGCTGAGAATTTAATGCAGGACTCTGGACATCTACTCAATGTCCTACCCACTTGATCATGCCACCTCACTTTTGAACTACATATATTGGATGATCTGATCCATCTCATTGAAAATTCTGAGCATTTTTTAAAGTGGTAATTAAACCTATACAACAATTACAGTCTGGAGCATATACAGACTCTGGTCAATCTGACCATAAAATGTAAATACAGTTACATTGTAAATACAATCAAAGCCCTGTGGACTTACCTGTCTTGCCAACGTTACTGCCACCAAGTACAACAAGCTTGATGATTTTGTTGGGCACACAATCTAAGACAGGATACTCGGGTATGGGAAGCAAGAGAAAGTTAGTAGAATACTGTGACATAGTATTCTGAGAGATGAGACGCATGCCAGAACTGAGATCTGATCAGCTCTACTGGGAGTAGGGAGAGAAAAGGGAAAAAAAAACTTCTTTGCTTCTTTTCTAGGCTGTAAATCCTTGGATGGATAAGTCCTCTCATTTCATTTAAGTAGCTTTTTAGGGAAATATCAGAGCAGCTGGCCTCTTCTTTCCGACGATTCTGCTCAGACAGCGACTTTGCAAAGCGGAGGGAAACTTTCTGTTCAACTCCAGTGAAAACTGACTCCTGCATTCCTTGGCCAATCAGAAGTCAAAACGTGACATTCCACTAGAGAGGGCATAAAGTGTGTGCCTCCTATGAACCATGATCAGTCTGTTGCTTTATCTTTTCTCGCTGCCTGTTCTACGTGCTGTACCTTGGCTCTGAGCTGAAAACACATCCTTCAATTTTTTTAATCGTCATGGTGGTTGTTTCAGCAAGATATGGCCACCCTGAACTGTCCTGGTGAAATTGTAGTTTGAATAATTCTGTTCTGCCTATCTGAATTCCCTTTTTACTTTCAATTGGACCCAGTTTTCTCTGCCTTCCATTCTGATCTGTTGTGTACAGGTGACACACTTGTTTAAGAGAGCTTGAGCTGATGGACATTCCTCTGCATTATAATGAGGATTTAAGCAGTTTTAGATTGTATTTTGCAGCCTCTCAGAAAGCAATACCTTTGGGTGTTCGTAAGTTATTAGATGACACAAATAATGTCAATACTTTTCATTCTTATTGTTCAAGGGGAGAATCATTTGTTGATAGTTGCTTTATATTTTTTAAATAGGTCATTGGTCAACAGTGTAACAATGCAATGAGTCTGTACTTAGACTGTGTGGGTATGTGTGTCAGCATTGTGCTAGGTCACAACTGTCCTTTTGGACATTTTAAAGTGAATTTAGTGCTGGTGATGGACTGTCAACCCTAGAGTCAGAAAAGGCCTACATACACCCCTACTGTGCTGCTGTGCCCAGCCCAGGGAGTGATGGTGCAAGGCAGGCTCCAGTGTACATTAGGGCAGCCTTAATGTGTTCCATTGTTACAAAGATCTGTGTGTGGGTGATGAGCCAGCCGGATTTGGGAATACACCAGCCACTATCCTCTCCTGTCCCTGCCACACCTTTTGCACTGGAGCCTCCTGTAAGAGAAAAGGGTACAGAGCTGGCTATTCTGGGTCTGCTCCTTATACCCAGGGAATTCAGGGTCTTGCAGCATCTTTCAGTCACAGCATGGCTCTGAGTTCCCCCTAGAGTAGGTTTTAAGATCAAGAGTATGATGGTGACAGAAAACTAATGTAGCAGAACGGAAAATCAGGCCTCGGGTCTCCAGACTGCCAATCCTATTCTCAGTGCACTACAGCCAAGTTGTCAAAAGAGCTCCGTTTCCCATTTTCAAAAGAGCTCAGCATGCTGAGTGCATATTGGACGCTATGCTTTTGAAATCTGGCCTTGGTTCACAGTGGTCTAGGAAAATAGGCACAGGAGTCAAGTGACTTAGGAAGCTTCGGTTTCTCCCTTTGTAAAATGAGGCTGCTAATAATTACTCACTAAATAACACTTGTATTGAATTGCTATGTGAGGGCCAAGTTTTATTGCTTTGTAAACTATTATAGTCACTTCCAGAGGTGGGAATAGAACCCAGGAGGAACAGCTGATTCCCAGTCCTATGAATAAGCACCAGACCATGTAGCTTTTGGGGCATGGGTCCTCTCGCCACAGTTTCCAAATTTCTAAGAGTGACAATCTGAAAGCAAGTTCTCAAACATCAAATGATGAAAAATATGGCACAAGAAAGTTAATTTCAAAATTGCTCCAATTTCACAGAAGTTTTGTGGGAACAGGCCACATTTATTGGGGAGGGGCAGTGGAATTCTGATTGAATATATTGATCAAGTAATAATTCAGTTCTAAATGTGTTACTAAGCAAAAGTCTGAATATATTAAAAAAGCTTGATTTGAGGAACTCTTGTGATCAACTGGTAAAGCTGTCTTCTTGTGCCTGTCTTCCACTGGAAGATACTAATTAAAGGATGAAGGCGCCTTTGTTGTCATTAGCTATTGAAAGCATATGTAGATGAGTAATATACAAATAAGGCAATATATGCCAAACCACTGGGAGGCCAAAAGAGTGTCACCACAGGGAAAAGGCCAAATAAGTTAGCAATGTCACAAGGGATGTTGTGTATAAGCAAAAATGCTGATAGAAGAACATATACCTATTTAGAAGTCCTAAAGGAAGGCACAACAACTGATTTCAGTACATAATAGCAGAAACATTGTGATGGTCTTGTGATAGAAATGCCAGCTACTCTGACAAAAGTGTTCCTTGTTCCCTTTCTCCATTTATCCTGCTCTCTCACTTAGGCAAATTTCATGGAAGGTTGTTTAAGATCAATATACAGCAAAACTGTCAAGATATATTTATATACTTAAAAATAAATTTGTGACCTGTGTTACTATACCTTAAACTATTCAGCTCAGAAACACAGAACTGTAAGAGACAGATCCTCTGTAGAGGAAAATTGGTGAAACAATCGAGAATCTGGCCTGTGGTTATTTTTCACCATTAATACATCATTTCACTCAGGTTGGATCCTCAAACTAGACCAATCAATTTCTGTTTCTAATCAGTTTTGCTTTCAGATTCTTATGCACTGTCACAATGCTCTTGAGTTTCTAACCATTATAGTTTCCAAAACCATGCAGAACTCCCTCTCCAGAACATATTTGTTGAAATTTTAAAAAATATATCATGAAACATTTTTATTCTCAATATGTTTTGAAAACCCAACAACCTTCCCCAACTCATTTCTATAAAAATCTTAAATTTTAGAATCAAATTCTTGAAATGGTTCTTTTAAACTATGTAGCAAAAGCCTGAGGCTTCCTAATCTTCTCTTTATCCAATTTTATAGATTGTCAAAATAGCATTTCACTGAGTGAAACCATATCACACTATTTAGGATTGTATAACTCAGAGTAAGAATTATTTTTCAAGAGGATCTTTATTATGTTGCAAAAAGAAAAGGAGTACTTGTGGCACCTTAGAGACTAACCAATTTATTTGAGCATGAGCTTTCAGCTCAAATAAATTGGTTAGTCTCTAAGGTGCCACAAGTACTCCTTTTCTTTTTGCGAATACAGACTAACACGGCTGTTCCTCTGAAACCTTTATTATGTTGGTGTACAGTGGGTTTACATTTGACTAGGATAACATGTTTTTAATTAAACTTTCCCTGGAAAAACAATGGCTTAAATTAAGGGGGGAAATGTTTGCAAAACTCTAAGTATAGTAAAATTCAAAACTTTTTTCAAAAGTTCTAGATGTTTCACAAAACACCCTTAGGGTGGTCCCATCCCAAGTTCTATGTGTGTGCATGTTGTGGGGAGATTGTGTTATTTATTTCTGATCCAACTTTCATACATATTTATTTACTAGTCTATGTTGCTTTTGGCTATAGCTTTAAATATGTGTTTTTACTTCTTTTATTTGGCACTCAAACACATTCAGGGAGGGAGCATCCTAAAAAAATATTTTGCATTTCTAGCATATCTTCTATATGAGGATGACAAAGTGCTTTTAAAACTTTAACTAACCCTTGCAGATTTTACGGTGGGAGAGACAGATGAACAGAGAGGTGAAACGATCTGCTCAAGGTAACACAAGTCAGTGACCAGGCTTAGAGTCAGACCTGTCTCCTATTCTTGTGTTTCAACTACAAGACTATTCTGCCTTCCCTGAAAATGTATTGATAACAACGGTTAATTTATACACTGTACATCCTCAGTTGTAGCAAACGGTCTCTGGACTGGTACATTCAGATGAGCCATTTTTGGGAAAAGAAGCTAAATAAAAGAGAAAATATACTTGTAGTAGGCTTTAGCTGATGCTGTGACAAGACTCGCTGCTGGCAGTTTGTGTATAACTCCTCTGACTCTGAATACATTTTAAACAACAATAGATTGCTCTTTATAGCTTTGTTTGACTTTCTTTGTGCTTTGTAACAGCCCTGCAGCCCAAAGGCCAGTTCTCATACCATACAGAGCTTCTGCACTAAACAAAAGTGGCATTTTTGTGATCTTTCTGCTCACTGTAGCTTAAAATTAGCGTAATTGTGAAATGTACAAAAATATTCTTGCATTATATAAGAAAATGTAACAATAGAACAGTATCAAATACTGTGTATGTATGAAACAACCCTTACATTGTCTGGTCAGCCGTTCACTTTGACTCGTGGGAAATATATTTTTTTGTTTTTGATTTGGAGGGAGGGGTAAAAGTAGGGTGTATGACCTAGCTACATCAGGAAATGCTATTTCAGAGGACTGTTCTTTTTATTCCATGTTTTACCTAGCACATGGGAGTTCTGATTCTGATGGATGTCTCCAGATGCTACCATACTAAAAATAAATATTTGTAAGGATTTTGTTCTATTTTGGTGTAGGAGAGAGGGAACTAATTAAAAAAACTAGTTAAAGTTTCTGCTAATCTCATTGTCAATTTCCTGTTCCTAGTTTAGTTGCTTCACTCTCTATGGGAATGTTGAAAATAGTACTTAGCCTTTTTTATGTCTGTATTATCTTTTGAAATAACTGAATGTTCTCCCGTGAGAGCAAGTACTAAATGACATGGAAAATGCAACATGTACGAGGGAAAATAGCTGCAGGCAAACAACCCAGAGCTGAAGCCTGTGGGCCTCATTAAAAAGATTGACAAGTTTCAGAGTAGCAGCCGTGTTAGTCTGTATTCGCAAAAAGAAAAGGAGTACTTGTGGCACCTTAGAGACTAACAAATTTATTTGAGCGTAAGCTTTCATGAGCTACAGCATCCGATGAAGTGAGCTGTAGCTCACAAAAGCTTGTGCTCAAATAAATTTGTTAGTCTCTAAGGTGCCAGAAGTACTCCTAGTCTTTAGTATTATAAATCAGTACCTTTCAACTGAACTACACATGTAGCTAATAAAAAGTTATCAGATTATTTCTAGGTTTGATAAATAATTCTATATAAAACTTAACTGTCCAGATAAACTCAGGCAATGTCCCTGGTATGCAATGTGCCATCAGGCAAAGCTGCAATAGCATTTACTGATTTTTCCCATTGATGTACAATGACCATTGTGATCACTCACAGAACTGTGCACTAAAAGAATCCATTTTGTAGTTCTGCTGAGATAGACAAACATGCTGCAGAAGGGCACAGAATTACTTAATGCAAAATCACTGTCAAGCTTCTTTATCGAATCAAATCTATCTCTAAAACCCAATTTGTTGGTGGTCTGGTCTCTTGTCCAGCATACAGAAAAAAAATCCTAATAAAGAAATTTCCATAAGGTCCTTCATGTCCCCTCTTAGTTTCATGACAAAAAATGTCCACCCCATGAGGCATGAACATGTACGCCTCTCCTTATAATTATGCATAGCTGTAAACTCGCAGAGTCTCTCTCTACATTTGTTCAAGGCACAGTTCAATAGGTTGATCCTGAAGGGGGCCCCGGGGCACGGGCACTATGCCAGAACAATTAATAAATATTAAGAACACTCTTCCTGAGTACCTTCTGCTCATGGATCTCAAAGTACTTCACAGAGATTAATAATATCTCAGGTTTCAGAGAAGTAGCCGTGTTAGTCTGTATTCACAAAAAGAAAAGGAGGACTTCTGGCACCTTAGAGACTAACCAATTTATTTGAGCATAAGCTTTCGTGAGCTACAATTCACTTCATTGGATGCATTCAGTGGACTCACAGCACCTTCTTACGCAGTAGGTACCTGTGAGGTAGGTATTTTTACAGATGGGGAAACTGAGGCACAGCAGGGCTAAGTGACTCGCCCCAGACCACTAAAGCGCTGGAGCAGGGGCGCTTCCCATGTGGAAGGAAGGCGCAGTAACTGCTGGGCGCAGCCCGGGCCTCAGCAGCAGGGCCAGGAGCAAAGCCGGCGTCTACTGACATCCAGCCCTGTGCCTCGGCTCCAGGCCGCTCCCGCTGCTGGCTCGGCTGCCCCGCCAGGCGGGACCGCGGGGACTAGAGCAGCGGCGGGAGGCGGGGGACTGGTCCCACGCGCCAGGCGAAGGGGTGACCTCCGGGCGGGCAGGGCGGATGGGGGCGGGCCTTCCGGGCAGGGCAGCGCGGGTACCCGGCGCCGTTTCGCTGCCGCACCGGCAGCGCCCGGACCTCTTTGGCTGGTGCGCCACCTGCGGCTCTGGCTGCCGCTGTCAGTTGGGTGGCTGGGTCCCAACATGGCGTCGGCGGCCGCGGGGGCGGCTGCGGGGTCCGGGGCCGGGTCGGGCGGATGGAAATACTGATGACAGTCCGGAGACTCGCCTCCAGCTGTACCATGGTGAGTGTGGGGCCGGGGCGGCGGCGGCGGCGGCTGGGGGCCCCCGGAGGCACCGCTCCAGGGCTTCTCTCCCCAGGTGGCAGGAGACTCATGTCCGCCAGGGCCCCCGGCCTGGCGCGGTGGGGTCCTTCCTCCCTTAGCCGCCACCTCCCTGGGGGCTAAGAGATCCCTTCCCGACCCCCACAGGGCTCCCCTTCCCCAGGACCCCCGCCTGGCGTAATAGGGGCCCTTCCTTCTGCAGCCTCCACCTCCCAAAGGGCTGCCCTTCCCCCAGGGTCCCCGCCGCCGCCTCCCTGGGGGCCATGAGATCCCTTCACTTTTCCCCCAGGGCTCCCGACCGGCTAATGAGGCCCCTTCCTCCTGGAGCCTCCACGTCTCTGGCGTCCAGGAGATTTCCCCTTCCCCTCTCCCAAAGGGCTGCCCTTCCCCCAGGGCTCCCCTTACCCTGGAGCCTCCAGCTCCCTGGGAGCCAAGAGACCCCCCCCCCCCCCCCCGTGCCCTTTCCCCAGTGTTCACTCCTGGAGAGCGTGCCCTGTCCTTTCTCCTGACCCCCAAGGGATATCGTCCCTTGCAGGGATCAGGACACCCACACACACACATGCACTCTCCCTGGTATTAGGAAAATTTCCCTTATTGCAGGAGCCAGCTGATACCCATTTCTATCAGAGTAGATATCAAGAATTAAAACATTTTATTAGAATAATCCCCTTCCTGCCTCACCCCCCAACACTGTATAGAGCGTTGTATAGTTACTATTATTTATTTAGGTTGTGAGTGCGCCCACTGTGTGCAAGGTGCTTTGTAACCACACTAGGAGGTGCAGTCCCTGCCTTCAACAGTTTGCATTTTTAAAAAAAAGTTTTTATAATGCAAAATACAGGGATGACATGTTTATAAACACACCCTTATGAAACAAGGGGTGTGTAATAGGAAAACTATGTAGAAGGAAAACTTCTCTGGCACTACATAATAGCTCTGATGAAAAATACTTAGGACAGGAAAGGCTGTACAGGCCTCCCTTTTCGTGCCCAAAGAGATTTCCCCAAACATAGGCCCAGAATCACACCAGTACAGACCTGCTCCCATGTAGAGACCACTGAAGTCCACGAGACTTGGTGCACCACATGATGGTGGTTCTCAGTTTAGGAATGGGGCCAAATCTGAATAGTAGTTTGTTCCACAATTCAAGAAACATGCCTCCTTTAAACAACCAGTTTGTCAGTTCTTTGAGTAGTTGCTTAGGCCCTGATCCCACATGAACCTTTTAAAGTGTTTAAAAGTGAGGAGGGATGGACTAAGAGAACTGGAGAATGTCAAACTTCACACTTGCATTTGCAATCATTAGTCCCAAGAGGGAAGCTCCCATAAGCTAGTATAATCGTTCTAAATAAATTTGCAAACCTTCACTCAGGTTAATGTGTTGAATAAGAGTAGCATGAGTTTTGTATGTATTATTACTATAGGATTCATCAGACTGTACAGTAATTAAGGATTTTACATTTATGCAGCGCCTTTAATAAACTAAAACTAATACATGAATCGTGCGCCAGTTAATTTACCACTAAACACAGTTGCCTCTGCTGCAAAACGTTGCACCTGTAACACAATAGCACACGATAACTCTGCAACATTTAAGAACTCTTCTTCGTGCAGAAAAATCTTTTATCCAATGGAAATAGCTGCTGGAATTGAGGTTGGCAGGATATAATTATATGAACTGGAATTTGATCAGGGTGTTCAAGCTCAATGATCTTGTTCTTCATATAGATCTTAATAACCAGGAAGTGGTCAGAACCTCAATTTTCCATTGCATCCAAATGACAGTAAGTTTAGTAGCATCATGATCCTGGGATGTCAATTCACTATTGACTTGGCACCACTCTTCTTTCCTAGCAACTAGCCAGTTCTGCTTCCTGCAGCGTTTTGAGGTGGTCTCCTGAAGAGCTGACTACCCAATTTTCCTTAACTTGAGATCTGCCTGGATCATACTGTGTGGTATGGTTGCCGGCTTATAGTGCTAAGAGCCTGATTTAATTAAAAGTATAAATATAACGGAGTAATCTCTGCTACTAGTTTTTCTAGAACAAACCTCCCAGCTACAGGTTTTGAAAACTCCTTACAAGTCCATAGAAAAGTACACATGTTCATGCATGCACTTATGTTTCCCCACTGTAAACACAAGTGAAAATAAGGTCATGGGAAGTGGTTGGATAGTTGCTTTGATGCAGGGTTTGATGAAGAATTCCCTGCCCACCTTGCATGTGATTGACTCAGCCCCAGGTAGTACTCTGGACAAATTCCCCAGCTCAACAGGCTGAGCATCAGAGTAAGAGGATTAGGAGGGCAAACGTAAGGTTGAGTGATCCTGTGATCATGCAGCCAACTTCAGGTCATGCTTCCAATATTCAGTGGTTTGTTCTTGGTAACTATGGCCACAAGCATGCATTTTTGGATTGGTTTTGCTTTTGTTTGGTGTAATAGATTAGTGACTCGCAGATGCCCATGTTATATCAGTGTTCATCTTGAGGTACAACTTTCTGCAAGAGTAGGTAGTTAACCCTTTGTGTCCTCAGCAAATTCCAACTTTAGGGAGGTAGATTCTGCCTATTTGAATGCTCATTTTTGTTTCAGACGGAGAAGTTATTTTTCACGTCTACAAAAACCGTTATGCGGTGCTATTGGTGCAGACTGCTTTGCTTCGCCCCAGAGAGGACTGCTTGCTTAAAGATCCCTAATTTATGCACAGCATAAAGTGTTATGGCATTTTTCATGGTAAACATTGATACAAAAATGTAAAGTTATTTGATTTGCCTTGGCTGAGTTTATTGTCAAGTTCACCTATAGTTTTATTTTCAACTAATACAGAAACATTAGTACAGTATGCTGGTTGCAGTGGTTTTATTTAATTCAAACCAATATACTGAAGTTTACACCTTTGATGATTAAGTTAATGTCTAGTAAATCCAAAATATTATAATCTCTTCTACCATAATGTGAAAATGACTCTGAATAAACTATTTAATTACTTAAACAAGGTATGTTTGGGAATTAACTTTTCTTTAGGAGTCTAATGATGTGACACATGTTTTACATCTTCAAAGTACTCTATAGGCAATCCTCACAACACTTCTGTGGTGTTATCTATGTTTTATAGACTGGGACACTAAAGCATGAGGAAGTTATGACTTGCTCATAGTCACTCAAATGAGTCTGTGGTAGAACCAGGATGTATAGCTCCCAGATTGGAGCTGCTGACTCCCAGTCTCATTCCAGTGGACAATACAACCTCTTTAAAATAAACAAATAGAAGATTAAAATTGATCATTTAAATTCTGTCTTTGTACTGTTGAGTTTCAGTCCTAACCAAACCACCCTCCTTAAAGGGATCACAAACTTTTTGTAGTGTGGATCATATCTCAAGTGTCTCATGGACACCCTCCT
The DNA here is from genome assembly GCF_965140235.1 of Caretta caretta. Lineage (NCBI taxonomy): Eukaryota > Metazoa > Chordata > Testudines > Cheloniidae > Caretta > Caretta caretta. The sequence continues at coordinate 82,015,168 of NC_134214.1, forward strand.
TCCTCTGTGTGATCACCCTCCTTCCCATTCACAATTTAGAACATCCTGTGCCAACTACAGTTATTGCAAACATTAGAAATGGATGTAAGGAAAATATTTCATGTATTGTAACAGCCTTTGATTGTGCCTCCCCCCCAGGTAAGCGCTGCTTCGCACCCCAACCCCCTGCCCCGAGCCCCCTGCCACACACCCAAACTGCTGCTTGCCCAGGAGCTGGCCGACTTGTGCAGCCCCTGAGCCAGCCATGCCAGCCACTGCAGAAGTCACAGAGGTCATGGAAAGTCACGGAATCCGTGACCTCCATGACAGACCAGCAACCTTACCCATAGGCCATAGCCAAAATCTGTGCTGGGCCTGCTTGACTTTAACTCCCTTCCTACCAACAGATGTCTTTGTCACATTTTCCATGAGGTTAATTTTTGTGTAAATGGCTGTGATACTTATTAGGAGAATGTATGGGAGAGGATATTGGTGACATTTCCTTACATCCCCTTATGTCCCTTGGACAAACACATGGATCTTGTGCTGAAGTTTTTTAAAATCTCATACCTGAGCAGGTATGGTCCCAGTTGTCTCTGCACCTAACTCTAAAATTATGTTAAATCATATGCTACAGCCTTCAAGGAAAGAAACAAGATATTATAGGACATTCATTAGCCCTGGCAGTACAGCCAGTCTGAAAAGCTTCCTCCCTCTGCTAGTCATAAAACTGAGCCTTAACACAGAAACATTTGAATCAGAAATCAGCTTGTTTTATTGCTTTATCTGTAGCTTTTGCATTGACAGAACTGCAGCAGAACACTTGTATAGCAATGAGTGATGAAGCAGGGATCTGAACTTTTCCTATTTCAGATTCCTGTGATGTGTCTTAACAAGGACTTAACAGTAATGTTGGTGTATCACAGTATGCTAATTAAGGCCACTTCCCACTAGAGCCTCATCTAATTGCTCTGCAAAGCTAGCAAGGCACACCTGGAGAACACAAATTCAGCATACACATTAATGGTAGTCCTATTTTTGTCTCCCAGATCAGTACAGCATGGGGCCTAATTATTATCTTTATTACTGGTGCGAGAGAAGACTGAATACTGAGCATAGAAAACAACTTGCAAGAAATGAAATTAGTATTTTTACTATTCATTTTGTGCAGTTCACTTGCAAATAAACATGTCAGTTGCCATATGAGCCACACACACGATCCACATCAGTGAAGCTTTAGAATTGTCTTGTTGCATTTTCACTGACATATTTTTAAAACTTTGTTATACTGGTAACTTTATGGGGAAGGTAACATCTACGGATAAAATAGTAAATAATGAGGGGAAATAGTTCAACTTTTAACTCAGACTTTTGTTTCCAATTGTGTGACTTGTCTTACTTAAAATTCAGTTAAAGGAAACAAAAAGTTAGCCCCACTCTAAGATCAGAGATTAGATAGTTAACACTAACAAATATTACTCTTTTTAGAAAAAATTGTAACTGTATGTAACTCTTGGCAAATCATATAGTATGTCCTTTCTGGAAGATTTATGCTACTGCCATTAGTACTTGAATTTGAAGCCAGGCTTGGCAATAGCCTTTTCTTTGTGGAAGTTCCCATTCCGAGGTGTAAAAAAACCCCAAAACACAAAGTGGTTTAACAAGATGACTGACGTCTTTCAGTACACACCTTTCTTAGGGAAGACTCCAGGCTTCTCCTCTGTAGTCTGGGAGTGTAGTTTTACTTTGCAGTTGGTGGTGCTGTCTAGTTTGGCTCTACACATGTGATGTCTCTCCCTGTAGTGGCTAGCCCAAAAAGATGGATAAGGAACCAACTATTGCCACCAATTGGGGAGAACTTCTTTAACTCAAGTGGGTAGAAGTTTGCAGTTTTGGAGCTGGGGTTTTAGTCCCAGCTCCAAAGGGATGCATATGATTTATCTAGTAATTGCCTCTTGGCAACACATAGATCTATTACAGTGGGTGAAATCTGGGGAGCCTGTGTAAGGGACATGCATGCGCTCTCTACATTGTGCATTCCTCCCTGCATGCTTCTGTGAAGTGGAGATTTGCAAGTGAGGCCAGTGAATGTGATGTGATTCGATTCATGGATCCACTGGTGCTGGGCAAGAACAGAAACTCCCTTCAGTTGCCTAAGTCGGCATGGTGGAGTCCTCTAATATTACAAGAGGCTGTCATGAAAGAAGGTTGAAATCCCATAGAAGGTCAAGAGACATCACCTTGTACCAATGCTAATTCTTTTCCTATTTCCATTAGCAGGGATTGGGCTGAGCTTCTCAACAGGCCCCTGGACGATTCTGGTGGTCCATCACCAGTCATTTGAATTGGTCTGTGGCTAGTAGATATCTGGTAAATTATTCAAGGTCAGCTGAGTCTCTGTAATTGGATCATTATGTTAAATGTTAACATGCTTTCCATGCTTTCACATAAAAGCATCATTTGTTCCATTTGGATTTATAAAGTGAAGCCATAAGATTTTCTGGGTATATGAAAAAATAAAAATATGCATATCTTCTTGGCCAATGTCAAACTAAATAAGTTGAGATAGAGATACACACTCTGATTTTGTGTTTTAGTAAGTCAGATCATTGCTCATCATGCTCCCTTTGCTGTGAAGCACAGAAGCTAGCAACTGTGGTTGAACTCAAATAGGAGGGAGAGCAGCAGCTGTTACTTTCTCTCTTTTGGCTCCAGACACCTCAGAAGTCCCAGGGAGCTATAGAGCTCAACATAGGGACAGAGAAAAACAATGGAGTTGAGTAGCTGTTCTCTCTAGCATGCTTGCCTGAGGGGGAGCGGGGTATTTCTAATTGTAGTTTGTGCTGTTGCACCATCCCTTTCAGGTGGTGGGGTTTTGAAGCACTTGTCAACAAGGATTGGCAATGTGGATCCTGAGGGAGCCTTGGAAGCTATACTGTATCCCTTGGTCTCCACAGGGATGCTTCTGTAACATGTAGAATCTTGATATACCCATTATTCTCAAGCTAGCCACTGGTTTAAGGATCCAAACCCCTAGGTTGTTCCATGGAGTGGAGCACTATTACCCTCACCCAAGGGAACCATGGGAAACCTAGGTAAACTCACACTGGGGTGGCATATGAATCTGTTGTTCGAAACATTCACTGACTTGTGTATTAGAACCTTTTTGACATTGTGCTATGAGATGCTGACAGCTTAAACAGTGGGTTGTAATTAGGGAGAGCCATTAAAATAGCAAAATGTACCTGAGGTGGTTCAAGTGGTGTTGTGTATTACTGCCTCTTCCTTGCCTGTTCTGCTTACAAGTGTGGAAGTTAGAGTAGTCACGATGTAGTAAACATAGTGTAAAGGTATATATGTCCTCTCCTCCTTGCACACCATGAACTGTGCCATTGTTTGGGACATGAGTTCACTTTCCCTGGCTGGTTGATCAGGTCATCAGTTTACAATGCCGTATTTTAAATGAGCAAAGGTTTCCTGAAATTTGTGAAAGTTTGAGTCTGAACAGAGGGTTCTATATTTCCTATCATTTTATCCATCAGTCTCTTTCATACCTCCTCCTTAGGTGGGCTCTTTAGGACTTATTCTAGGACTGCATACAATTGCTACTCCTGAGAGAATTCTGCACTGAAAAATTAAAAATTCTTTGCACAATATTTTAAAATTCTGCAAGTTTTATTTGTCAATAAATAAAGACAGAGGTTCAAGCATGGCAGTGGGGAGCACAGGCCACTGGCTGCATGAAGATGGGAGATCACCATGCAGCTCCTCCCTTCCCAGATTTAGTGGTGAGGCTGCACCCGACTCTGACACAGCACAGGGGCTGGGCCTGCCCCAGGAATATTCTGGGCCCCTGCTCCTGTGCACTAGGTGCACCAGGTGTGGGGCAGGCAGGATCCAAGTGTGAAGGGGCTCAGTGTGGAGAGATCCAGGTGTGGGGTGAGAGGATTCTGTGTGGGAGGGGATCTGGATGGATCTGTGAAGGGGATCTGGATCTGGATCTGTGAAGGGGCTCAGTGAGGGAGTCTAGGTGTGGGGGGATCTGGATGCACAGAGGCTCGGGGGAAGGCGGTGTTCCAGGTATAAGGGGAATGGGACTCTGCAGGGGCTTCCAGGTGAAGGTGGTTGGGGCTCAGCGGGGGGTCTGGGTGTGGAGGTCTTAGTGGGTGGTCTGGATGCTGAGGGAGTGGGGGGTCTGGGTGCAGCTAGTTGGGGGTCAGTGGGGTGGGGGTCTGGATGTGGGGGGGCTCCAGATACAGGGGTTGAGTTTCAGTGGGATGGGGTTCAGGTCTGAGGGCTGGGGAGGGTCTGAATGTACAGGGTGAGGTTTGGCGGGGGGGTGGGTTCCAGGTATGGGAGGTTATGATGCACGGGGGTTTTGAGGATGGGGGAGCAGCTCCTCGTACACTGACCCCTCCCCCCGCATCTGAGGAGTGATGGGGCAGGAAGCAAGGGAGGATGCTGAGCTTCCTGTAGTCAGGGGAGGTTTCTGGAGGGTATCTGACACAGCATTAGCCACTTCTTGCAGGGGAAGAGGAAGCCCCATCCTCTCCTGCCTCCAGCTCAGACAGGACTAGCAGCTGATCCCGGCACAGGGTAAGAGCCACCGGCTCAGGTGTCCCCAATCCTGTGGTGATTTACCTCTCCGCTGTCTGCTCCTGGTTCCTGAAACGATGTACCTGCAATGCGAGGGAGGAGTGCATGACCACTCTTCCAGCTTCCCTTTGCTTCTCTATCAGAAAGACACTTTTCTGTGGGGAAGCAAAGAAATCTGTGGGGAACATGAATTCTGCACATGCGCAGTGGCGCAAAATCTCCCCAGGAGTAAATTGCAGAATATCATCAATGTGTGTGAATTACTGGCAGTTCCATTCCAAATTACTGCATGTTGTACATCAGTAAATAAGTACCACTTCCTGTGAAGTCATGAGAGCCTTTAAAACTGATTTAGGAGCACTGACATCTGGAAATCCATCATGGAGTATCTGGAGAGAGGAAAATAACAGGGTCCGCAAAGATCTGTACTGAGACCTGTGCTGTTGAACATACTCATAATCTGGAAAGAGGTGTAAACTGTGAGGTGGCAAAGTTTGCAGATGATACTAAATTACTTAAGATAGATAAGGCCAAAGCTTACTGTAAACTGTTACAAAGGGATCTCACAAAACCAGGTTAATGGGCAACAAAAAAGCAGTTGAAATTCAGTGTTGATAAATGCAAAGTAATGTACGCTGGAAAAAATCTCAACTATAAATATAAAATGATGGGTTCTAAAATAGCTGTTACCACTCAAAGAGATCTTTGCATTATTGTGGTTAGTTCTCTGAAAATATCTGCTCAATGTGCAGCAGGAAAGAGACATAAGACAAAAAATATTTTAAACCCACTATATAAATCCGTGGTATGTCCACATGTTGAATACTGCATGCAATTCTGGTCACCCCATCTCAAAAATGATATATTAGAATTGGAAAAGGATAGAGAAAGGCAAGAAAAACTCATTAGGGGTATGGAACAGCTTCCATACAAGGAGAGATTAAAAAGACTGGAACTGATCAGCTTGAAAAAAGAGATGACTATGGGAGGATATGACAGAGGTCTATAACACCACGATTGGTATTACTCCTGCGGGAATTCTGTGCCATTGTGTGCATGCAGAATTCATGTCCCCCATAGATTTCTTTGCTTCCCTGCAGAAAAATGATTTTCTGATGGGGAAGCAAAGGGAAGCCGCAAGAGCAATCATGTGTCGCTCCCCAGCAGTGCGAGTGCATGGTTTTAGGTGTCAGGAGCAGCTAGCAGAGAGGTAAATCACTGCGGGGGAGGGCTGGAGACGCCCCAGCCAGTGGCTGCTACCCAGCTGCTAGTCCCAGCTGGGCAGGAAGGCACTTCCTCTTCCCCTGCAAGGAGCGGCCAGGGCTAGGTCAGATCCACCTTCAGAAACCTCTCCAGCCTAATACCCCAATGTTCTCAGAGCTACAAAAAAAAAGCCCACACCAGTTTGTTTAGGTGTGTGTGTATATATATACACATATACACGTACATAGGTTTTAAAAATATATAATTTTCAAAAATTTCACTACTTCAGCCCTATTTATAATATATTCAAAGGCTTTAATTATTCCTCCCTAGATTACTCTTAATAGACGGAAGCTCAATTGGTTAATTTAAAATAGTGATTCCATGGATAATTCCACACACACAGTGGATATATGACCGTGTGTCATTCTGCTAAGGTAACAAAGTTAAAATAATTTTTAAATTCAGAGCAGCATATTAATTTTATCATCACATATATTATATGTCCATTTTTGGATCCAAAGCCAGTCTGTCAGTTGAAAGATTTCCATTGACTTCAGCGGGCTTTGTATCCAACCATAAGACAATATTTGTGCTCTTATAACAGAATAGAATGGAATGGGGGAGGTCTCAATCAGGACAGATTGTTACCATTCCTTGGAGCTCCGTAGGATTTGCAGTATGCTAGAAATTGCTGGGCACAAGTGAGTGTGGATTGTTTCTGATTGTCAAGTGGTGTAAATAGTATCACCACTTTAGTCAAAACCATGAGGATGTGTTCTTAGAATCAGGCAGCCTTTCGGATGGAAGATTTATGCTGACTGGGTGAATTTATAATTGATGTTTAGTTTCTGCTCAAATAGCTACCTATAGAAAGTTACACAGTACTTCCTCTCTGAACCACTGTGTCAGAACAGTTTCTTACGGATAAGGTATTTATATTACAAGTTTCCATGGACATACTCTAAGTCTCATGGATGTACCTTTTGGAAGCTTTATAGATGGAATAATTTGTCCCTGGGGGTGGTAGATAATGAATCAGTTCTAATCTTGTACACCTAACAGCTTTATTTATACTACAAAGGCGTTACTTTGAAATACAAGCCTGCTGAGAAGTGAGAGAGATACAGAGGTGGGAGACAGAGTTCCTGTGCAAAAAGCAAGGAGAACCAGATTTAAATAAAAGTATTTGCTTTCATTAAATGTTATTCTAAAAGGTAACATGATACGTGTGAATTGCCAGTGTTAAGATCCTAAATCTGATTTAACTAGGCTTAACCGTAGGCTTTTGAGTACTAAGGTGATTCAGAGTAGCAGCCGTGTTAGTCTGTATTTGCAAAAAGAAAAGGAGTACTAGTGGCACCTTAGAGACTAACCAATTTATTTGAGCATAAGCTTTCGTGAGCTACAGCTCACTTCATCGGATGCATACTGTGGAAAATACAGAAGATGTTTGTTTTTATACACACAAATCATGAAAAAATGGGTGTTTATCACTACAAAAGGTTTTCTCTACCCCCACCCTACTCTCCTGCTGGTAATAGCTTATTCAAACCTAATCCCCCATACACAGCTTGAATCATGTATGTTAAGTAAACCAAAATCTTGCATGTCTGCATTATAGGTGACACAGTCACTGTTGGTTTTCCAGCAAACAGCTTGCCATCCGGTCAAATGTAAATTCTCTTCCTGTATTTATCACCGTAGAATTCAAAGCTATTGTATTGCTGTCTATATATGGAATATATAACACTTTCCACTATGTAGATTTACTGCAAGCACAAACAGTTATGACTTCTCAAATGACAATTTATGGTAAGAGTTAGTAATACTTTTTGCACTTTTAACCCTTTAGTTCAATTTTGAATTGTAAAGAGCTTCCTAATTCCAGCACTTACGTTTGGAAACCAGGTACTGTTCTTCATTAACAGATTATATTTGTCTGTCCTAAGGCAGCTCTCTAGTTAAAAATAAAACAGAAGTCTTGCCTCTTTACTTATTCTTTCAAAGTACAGTTCTAAACTTTTGCACAACCTAGGTTGTTTTTCTTTTGTTGGGCAGGGGGGAAGAGTGCCAGGGAGATCTCTTCCATCCCCCTTCCCCAGTTTGCCATTGTGAGCATGACTATGTGCTTGCTCCATCAGATTACGTTTTTAAAGCTGATTAGCACAATTTTATGATGTTTGAAACTTGTAGCATTTGAATTTATCTGATAATGTTAAAGAGCATTTCTTTGAAAAATGTGTAGCAAATTGCTATGCTAATTGAGGTCAATTATGCCACAAACAATGTGTGCTGTAGAAATTTGGCTACTTTTAAGCAGTCCAATTTGTCATCTAACAGTAGAATTAATTTGCAAACTATTAGAAGTAGTGGCAACATGATCTCTGCTCTGAAATCCGAGCATTAAAGGGATAGACTGTTTCTGTCATTTCAGCTTTTCAGAAGCATCATATTTTAATAACATCATGACCCAGGTTATTGTACAATCTTCAGCCTTCTTTGTCTGTCTATTGTAGCTCTGCACTCTAACATTTTGAAGATTTTAGTGTAAACATTTTGGTGTCCCATAGGCATGGTTTTACCTAGGACTGTTGCTGATGAGTTTTTGGAATTAAATTTTGGGCTGTGACACCTCAGCAGTAACCTAGTTAATTTTCTCTGTGTGTTTCTCAGTGACGGGATCTCTGTCCTGCAGTAAAGACCTTAGAGATCTATCAGGCATGTGTATGAAGAGGATCATTTGTAAATCTGTCAAAGTCTAAGCTTCTTAACCATGTATTAGCCAAATTTTATCACAAATCATGTTGCTTCTTATGTTTTGTGATTCCTTTCTATTTCTTCAATCTAGGTCATTCCCTATAGATTTGAAATAAGAAATCTGACTGCAGCGTTTCGCTACCTCTAGTTAAACTAGATTTTTTTTATAGTAAGTTTTCTACCTTTTATAACTAGTCATATCAGCTTTACAAAGTTACCATCATTTGTCCTAGTGATTGATAGTAAAAATGCTTATAGTATTTACTTGTTCATTAAAAACATTACTAACTGTGGGGAAATGGGTGAATAGCACTTTTCAAGGCTGAGCTATAGTATACTTAAACTTTTTGTTTTGTTTAATTCTTCTTCAGGGTTTCAGTGATTTAGGCTTGGTCTATACTTAAAATTTTGGTTGACATAGCTTTGTCAGTCAGAGGTGTGAAACATCCACATCCATGAGCAATGCAGCTATGCTGACCTGACTCCCAGTATAGGTGCAAATAGGTTGATGGAAGAGTGCTTCTGTCAACTTACCTACCATTGCTCAGGGAGGTGGTGTTCTACCTTGACAGAAAAATCCCTTACATCAGCGTAGCCGGCATCTTTGCTAGCAGATTATGCCAGCATAGTTACAGTGCCGTAGCTATACTGGTATATTTCCCATAGCGTAGATATGTTTGTCTAGTCCCTGCAATGTAGACATACCCACCGTGTAAAGACTGTTCACCAGAGCTGTAGGATTTCTAATGTCTTAATCCTACCTGTTCTCCAGCTCTCAATAATGCTTTACGAGAACAACAGAGCAGAAAAGATTGAATTTCTAATGTAAAATATGAGCAGAAACTAAAACCTTGGAAGCTACAGGGTGAGAATCCTTTCTGTGCTCTTTTATACATCATAAAGATGCAAAAAAGGTACAATCCTAATTTTTTTCTCCTCTGCAGGCCACTTTTAGTTTATCACTGTTCATCACATATCAAAAGCTTAAAGGATGTGCAAAATAGCCAAATGAATATTTCTGCTGGAACATCACCTTTTGTATTTGCTAATTTTTTATGATTTTCCACTATGCAAATGTCAAATTTCATTAACATCGTTTTTTTTTAACTTAATATTTTAAGTTGCACTTTCAGTTACATTTATTTTAAAAAGCTGGAACAGCATTGAAAAGATTTTATGAGATTATTAAAAGTACTCAAAGCATGTCTAAGCATATTTAGATTAAAAAAAGAGCTATGGAAAAGCACTCTTCTTTAGTGATTCAGATGCCTTAAAATGCTGTTTGAGCTATAAATAGGAGGCTAACAGAAGACTTGAAATTGGAACCTGGCAACTGATAGGCACAATTCTAGATTATTCAGCAGTCTTCAAATACATTTTCATAGGTAGTGTCTTCTGGTAATCCAATTTCTTGAGTAGTTTGACTTCTTCAATGGATGATTCAGGGAGACATGTTGTTCCTTTCCTGTAGCACACTCCTCCACTCAAAGATCTATTTTCTCTCATGGCACCCATCTTGCCTACCATTCTTCCTGCCCTTCCGTCTGTTTTCTTTAATCCATCTACACAGCGAATTTATTTTGAGTTCCTTGTTTATTTTTACAGCACATGCTCCACTAAATTTAAATGACCTTCCTGGATGACTGACTAATCTGAGATCTCCTTAGTGAGTGTGGAAAAACTCTCTTTTTCTCTAGCAAATTTTTGTATAGATTCAAGTGCAAAAATCTCTCAGTTTGATCAGTAGTTTGTAGTTTTGATGTTCACCTCAAGATAAGACAGTATCTTCTTTTAAATATAAACCCATAGTGGGGTATTATAAAGTGGAGTTTTTAAGATGAAAGCATGATATCTTGATAATATGAAATGAATTTAAATGAAGTGTCCATACTGTGTTGCTCTTTTAGGAGTTGTACAGCTAACTGCAAATAACGTTTTAGGTCCTATTCCTACAAGCAGGTCCATGCAGGTACATTGAGGGATTGGGGTGGAGAGGGAGGGATAAATTATATTTTTACACTCTTGAAACTCTCAAATGTTATAAAATCATTTTTTCAAAATAATTTAAAATTTGTTATGAAAATATGGCAACTGCAACTGTTTGATTTTAAAAAAAGACCAGTCAGTACTCAATAATTTTCACATACTTTTTTTCTATTTGTAATATCTTTGGAAATATTGAAAATGAGCAACATTTCTGGTTTAAATTTTAAAGTTTCTTTGATTTTTAAAATTAATGCTACAAGAATTACATAAACCAAAAAAGATGTTGCTTTTCCATTGTCCAGCATTAAGAAATTGTTTTTGTTCTTCACCGCCATGCTCCCCAGCACCTCTGCTGGAAGCTTACTACGCTAGAGTTAGTTGCACCAGCATTGTTAAGGTTGTGTTATAGTTTGTAGTTAGTTTCTAGAAATGATATAGAATCGAACATTTGAACAAAAATGTGTCTCATTACCATGTTGATTCCAGCCTTGCAAGCACACATCACTGTCTTGTAGAATAGATAACATTTGACTTAGTATGCAGGAGTCCAATAAATTCTCTGTAAAATTGTAAATTGTTGAAATTTAATTTTAGACTCACTAAAAGATTGTATAGCAAAGTTCAATATCTGTTTTTCATTAAGGTACATATTAACTTGCTTTGCCATCCTTCTTTAAAATCTGAAATGCACAAATAGTCTAATGTTGAATTAATTTTTGATAAAAGGGGACCTATTACATTAACAGCTAGCTCTGGTCCAGCTGTCTTATCCCACAACTTCTTAAGAATCCTGGAAAGAGATTTTAAAAAATTGTATTAATTGAACCCTGAAATCTAAGCTACAAGCTGATGGGCATTATTTTAAAGTATTACTTCACATCTACATTCACATCACCTTTATGTATAATATAAAATGTTTTAATTAACAGTTCCATTCTCACTCTCTTTGTTTTACCAGAAATGGCATGAATATTACAGATTTTTTTTTTTTTAGAGAATTTTTTCCTAGTAGTCATATGTGGGGGTTTTTGTTTTCCCCAGGGCGCCAATGCCTCTGCTTTGGAGAAAGAGATTGGTCCTGAACAGTTTCCTGTGAATGAACATTATTTTGGCTTGGTCAATGTGAGTGAATTTGCTTTACTATTTTTAAAATGCTGTTTTCTATTTCAGTCCTCCTCTTCTGAAATGGACAGGATTCTCTTTTAGACCTTTATCCATGGGTAGTTCTGGCACAAAGTAGAAATCTATTTAAGCACTACATCCTGTAACATGCATGCTAAATTTTGTTTTTAACTAAAAGATTAATCTTAAAAGTTAACTGTAGTGAAATAGAAAATGTTAATAATTACAAAATTCTGTGGGACATTCATACTTGGGCACACTTTTAAATATAGGATCAGAGTAATTAAAGCTGGAAAAGCCCATAAGATCATAGGGTAGATAAAAGCAGGGTATGGTCCTCCAACAGAGAAGAAGTATCAGATATTAAACTGTTACTTTGGTGGGTCTTAGTCCCAAAGACTCAAACCAAAACAATCTGTTTGCTTTTCAAATCTCATGTTTTTCATATGGGCTTAGAGGGGACAGTCCTGTTGAGGAAAGATCAGAGAATACAGAAAAATACCAGCTAAGTCAATTCCCTTTGTGTAGAAATGTACTTTTTTCAGGCTTGCATCAGCATGAGAGCTCCTGTTTAAAACAACTGTTTGCCATAACTTCAGTCAGTTTTCATGTTTACAGTGTGATTAAGGCCAGTAAGGCCATAAAAATTGCCTAATTTGCAATGATAGAACTAAATTAAGGATTGTGAAAAGAGTGCAACATTATTCCATCACTTATCCAGAAGCATTAATCTGACATCCTAAACATAAGGAAGGTAAATGTAACATTCAATCTGTCACATCCTTTTATTAATAATATGATGTAAAAAAGTAAAATGTTTACAATTGTCACAGGACATAGTTCATTTTTCATGTTGAAAATATGGCTCTGGTTAACTTCATTCACAGTAAATTAAACTTCCCCCTTCTTCCCTTAGTGGATCATTTAGACACTTATTTCACGTCAGAACTGAAACAACCTAATGTACTGAATAGTGCTAATATAGTTACTTAAAGTATTGCTTGCCTCCAGCTGCACATTGTGAGCTCATTTGATTTAATTGATCTTTGCTTTGTCCGTAGCAGATCATGTTGTCAGACACTCAACAATCTAAACCAGAGGTGGACAAACTAAGGCCCGCGGGCCACATCCGGCCCACGGGCCCGTCCTGCCCGGACCCTGAGCTCCAGGCCCGGGAGGCTAGCTCCTGCCCTGCTGTTCCCCCTCTCCCCGCAGCCTCAGCGCGCTGCCAGCACTCTGGGCGGCAGGGCTGCGCACTCATGCAGGGCAGCACGGCAGGCTCCAGCCAGGCAACACGGCTCCCAGACATGCTGCTCTGAGCGGCATGGTAAGGGGGCCTGAGTCAGGGGGTTGGGTAAGGGGCAGGGAGTTCTGGGGGGCAGACGGGGCGGTTGGATGGGTGGAGGTTCGGGGGACGGGGAACGGGGGGCAGTTGGATAGGGCAGAGATTCTGGGGGGGGCAGTCAGGGGACGGGGAGTGGGGGGAGGGTTCAGATTGGGGGTGGAGTCCCGGTGGGCAGTTGGGGGCGGGGGTCCTGGGACGGGGTGGTCAGGGGACAAGGAGCGGGGCGGGGTTGGACGGGGGAGGGTTCTGAGGGGGGCAGTCGGGGGCTGGAAGTGGGAGGAGGTGGATAGGGGGCGGGGGCCAGGCTGTTTGGGGAGGCACAGCCTTCCCTACCCGGCGCTCCATACAGTTTCGCACCCTGATGTGGCCCTCGGGCCAAAAAGTTTGCCCACCCCTGATCTAAACGCACTGAATTATCTTCATTAAGTGTTGTGTTAATGGCCATTCCAATGGTTTTGAGATTTGTATCATAATGGGAAAATATGGAAGGCATGTTCTGTTGTAGCATATATACCAAAGTGATAAATAGTTTGAAGAAGAAAAAATTGCCTTCTAAAAGTAGAGAAAAATCCTTTTACCGGCCACATGCAATATTCAAAAGGACAAAATATGTTTCCTTCGATAATTTTTTTGGATTTTTACTTCTCTGTCAAAAATTCCTTCCCCACTACCTCATGTTTTTTCCTCTGCTTGTTCTCAACCCTCTTGGTAAAGTGTGAAAGCAGCTGGAGCACCTAAAAGGGTTTGCAGAACAGGTTTTGACCTCTGCAGATTTTAATCTATTGTGAAACTGTAACATTTTCAATTTTAAGAGGCTGCTATCCTCAAAGTGCCATCTGTTGGGAATTCTCTGTAAATGGGTAATTTAAAATTATTTTAAATTAATTAGATAGCGTTTGAGCTAAATATTTTGTTTTAAGCAAGATTTGTTAAACTGAATGAATCATGTGTTTTGATTTTTTAAAAAAATTAGTTAAAAGTAATTTCATGTTATTTACTGGCCTGAATCCTCTAGTCATTTTTTGTGGATATACAATGACATTTTCCTGTTCAAAAAACACAAACAACTTTCCTGTTGCTGTGTGGGCTCATATAGGGGAAATTGACTGTCTAGTCAGTTTCACTGTTGCTTCTTTATAAAGAGCTGTTACACAACATGAACAAACTGAAAAGGATATTTTATTTAAAATTGTATAGTATAAATGTTATAATTGTAATGTTTATTTCGGAAAGTGGTCTCTGTAATACAAATGAGGGCAAGGTCAGTAGCTGGGTTCTTCAGTACACTTGAGGTGATATCTTGGCCATCTTGAAGTCAGTAGAAGTTTTGCTATGGATTTCAATGAGGCCAGGACTTCACTGTTGGTGTTTTTATTACTTTTGGCCTTGAGATTCTAATACAAGCTCTTTGAGGTATGTGCTTTTTTGTGCTTATAAAGTACCTAACACACTTTTGGATGCAACACAGTTAATCACACCAGAGTTGTATACGCAGGACCTATTAATTCCACACGTTGTGACCTGATTCTTCTGTGTGTACCGTCAAAAATCACATTAACCTTTTTGCTGCCATATCACAGCATAAACACTCTAACCCAGAAATTAGCAATGCTGAAAGAACTGGAGGTTAGTAATGGACAGCAAGTCCACTATTAACATCCTGTTCTTTCAGTATAGCTAATTTCTAGGATCCTGCCTGCCATTAAATATGTTTTGGGGATTTTCCCCCCAAATATATGAGCTAATATTCTTCCAAAAGATTTTCATTTTTCTTTTCTGCAAGCGTTTCTAATCTTTCCAGGTACCCTTGCATTATTTCTCTGTCATCATTGGTGTTGCCAGAACTTGCCAATTTTGTATCTACAGATTTCATGAATGTGCTGATTATTCAGTCTTATAGGTTATTAATAAAGAGATGGACTAAGAATAAACATAAATTAAATGTTTGTTCAGCTTGTGTATTTATTTTGATCATGTAACTAACAATTTTGAACCATTGTTTCTCATTTCATGTACCATGTAAAGTGATGTGAATGCAACTGTAACGATGATAAGGCTGTAACCTTTTGAGTTGCATGGATTAAATTTTAAATTTCTCTCAGCCAGAAAATTGACTATTAACTTGCAGTTGTTCTGCTACAGTAATTATACAAAATTCTGGTGTACACTGTAGCCATATTCCCAGAGTACCACTTAATGTGATTATCAGTATTCTACAATTGGTTTTTTTGTATGTTAATTATGTTTGTTTAAAATATTTCACCCAGAATGCTCTTGAGATGCAGAGCTCATTTACAAGAATATCCTCGGGACAGGCAGACCTGAAATCATTGTTACTCAAAAAAGCCAAACAAACAATGTTATATAATCCAGTTATTATAAAATAAATTGCACAGATTACTATAAACAGAAGGAACCAAACCACCCAAAATGAACTATTTCATGTCATTGTATAAAAGCATCTAACTTTTCACTGTTTTAAGTGTTTCTCCTTGTTAAGCAATCTGGGACACATCGCCTCTAGACATTACATACCATCAGCCCTGTCCTCTAATGACACAGCCTTCAGATATGGCAGATGTAAAACAGCTGCTCTTAGATATCTCTGCATCATGTGTTTTTGCCAATATTTCATTGTAAACAGGAAATACTTAATGTGTTACTTTTTGTCTCAAAAGGCATATTGGTATCTGACACAGGCAAACATAAAATCTGAATCCACCTATTGTGACCTTGTTACAATACTGTAATAGAACTGATCACAAGGGATACAGTGATGCTACCAGTTACCATCCTGTCATTTTGCTCCTTATGTCCACATTATGGGCTTAGGTGCCACTGAGAGACCTATCAGTGACTGCAGCTTCAGGCCTGTGCAGGACTAATAACCATGCTGTCACTCGCTAGTTTTACCTGCCTGTGGCAAACCCTGGAATAGCCTTCTCTTAGCAGACGTTCATTGGATTATCCCCCATACACATAGCCCTCCCCTCAATAAAATTAACTATGGTGGTTGCTTGTGAAATAAAATAGAATTTTAATACTAACTAAATTACCACCAGAAAAAAACTTGCAGATAAGATAACTGCTTTGATCCAGATCCTTGGTAAGTTTGATAAAGGTATTATATTAACATAGTTACATAAGAAATGAGAGAAAGCAATACTGCTTCAGCACCCATAATGGAGAATCTGTTCCACCCAGCTGCTGCTCTTGTCAATCATGCCACCTTTAAATTGGTGTGTGTTAAGATCCAGATGAAACTCTGCTAGTATTAGTTCAATCCCCTGAAATATAGGATAATCTTTTGATCTTTAGGTCATATAATCAATGCTAAAATTTCCCATTTGATCCACAGCACATACTCATTATTCATTAATATGTACCATTCTTGATCATTGTTTTCTAAAAGCTGTAAGATGCTTGGCCTAATTTACCCAGATACTGTAATTCTGGTCTATTTTAGAGAGGGTCTTTGATAAAGCATTGTGGTAATTGAAACTTTGTTTGAGAAAATTTACTTACACACTATCTGGGCTTCCAAGATTGAAACCAGTTCGATCTAATGTTTACTTTCAATTACTCCCATCCGATGGGAATTATGGCCAAGATTTGAAACAATGACTAGTGACTCTGTTGCCTTAGCTTTTGCATGTCTAAATTGAGCCACTTTGGAAGGGCTTCTGAAAATGAAGCCCCTTCAAGGTTCATCAAGTTCTGTCCCAAAAGTCACTTTTAAAAATATCTTGACTGATGAACCTTTGTATAGTTTTCATTTAAAACTCTCCTGCGGTTGTAAAGAATGCAAATTCAGTAAGTATCCTTTCAGTGTTTCCTTTTACTTTTTTCTATTAGTAAGATGTTCCTAGTACTATGAATGTTCCTCACTATAACTATTGAGGATACCTGCTCATAACAGTAAAAAGTTTTTTTAGAAGGCCCTTGGTAACATCTTCCATAAAAATAGGCTTCCTCTCTAGTTAACATGGATATTTAATTAGAAAGGTCATTAGTCTGTTTCTTTGCCAGAATTACAAATGTGAGTTATCAATACCTTTGCAATAAGTGATTGCTCAGAACACCAAAATTTGGATGGGTCTATCATGCTAAAAATCTTATGCAGAAAACCTTACTTTATTATATAACTATAGACAAAATTTTAAAAATCTCATTTTTCACACTTTGTGTTGCAGTTTGCTATGTTCAGACAAAGAAATTGTCATGATCTGTCGTTCACGTTTTGGTTCTCATGCTGCTGTGATTTAGGTTTCCAGCATTTCAGATGGAATGTCTCAGTTAGAAAAGTAGTTATGAAGTTTTTTAATTTCATAAAAATATTTCTCTACATATTAGTTTTTGTACCCCTCTGTTGTTTGTCCTTAGCTTCCCCAGTCTCTCTTTGTTAGTTTCTTTTTAACAGATGTAATAATGGAAATATTTCTTGTTCTGTTTTAACCAGTTTGGCAATACCTGCTACTGCAACTCAGTCCTACAGGCACTTTATTTTTGTCGTCCGTTTCGGGAAAAAGTTTTGGCATACAAGGTCCAGCCCCGGAAGAAGGAAAGCCTCCTTACGTGCCTCTCTGATCTCTTCAACAGCATTGCCACACAAAAGAAGAAGGTGGGGGTCATCCCACCCAAGAAATTTATTTCCCGGTTGAGGAAAGAAAATGGTAAATTAATAACTGAAGTACCTGATCAAATTTCAATATTAGGATATTAGGCTGCTCATTTTTAAGTAACCTGAGCTCTTTTCAAGTGTATCTAGGGACTGACATTTAGCAAGTTTTACTAACTGGATTTTAAAAGGTTCATGCCCCAATTTATGTGGTACGAATTTTCACCACTTGTGTAGTATAAAGAGTGTGTAGATGGTCCCTGTAAAGTATCTTTATTTTAGGTGGGTTTTCCATCTGATTTAGTGATTCCATCCTGATGTCGGCCAATCACACAGCGGGTAGGGAGCTTTTGATGCCCTGGCTATTCTGTGCTAGTATAATGCCAGTATAGAGATCTGTAACAAGCCATTACAACTTAGAGCATCACTGGCAATGCTTTAAGTTGTACAATGAACTGGGTACACACATAGAGAGGGCCAGATTAGGGAAGCTCAGCGGTGGCTTAAAGTCACTCTCGCCCTCTTTCTCTGCTGTATTCAGGGCAGGAAAAAAGTAATGGGTAATCAGTTTCTCTCTTTGTATTGGGAATCCAGTAGTTATTTCCCAGGACTAGTTGTGAAGAGCCTTTGTGCATGTTAATTTACAATCTCTGATTTGGCTTGAAAAGATATCATTGATTTACTGTTATAGGATTTTTTTCATTTTCCTCGTGAGGTAAGATATTGGACTTCATGTACCAGTGGTCCCTTGCAGCACATCTGAATTTACTCATCTTACCCTCACTCCCCAAAACAATCTACGAAGCCAATTTTACATGTTTGCCAGGCCAACTGCCCTTAACTTAAGGAGCTTAATTAATTTTTAGAAGGCTGCCTTCTAAAAGAGAGAGTAACCTGAAGTCCAAAACATCTGTTGCTAGAACTACGTAAAACTACATAATTACAGCTCTGTTCTGTATAGCATCTTTAACATAGTGTATACTGAAATGATTTAGAGAGTTAAATACTGTTAACTAATAGCAGTGGCTAAAAGAATGTAAAAATTATAGAAAAGAACATGCAGTGCTTCACAAGAGCAGAGTGGCCTTATAAAGTTTGTGCTTTAACAATAGCATTGTTGTTATGCTCTTTCATTCTTCCCAATCTTTTCTGTTTCCTTTCCAGAGTTATTTGATAATTATATGCAGCAAGATGCACATGAATTCCTAAACTACCTACTAAACACTATTGCTGACTTACTACAAGAAGAGAAAAAACAGGAGAAACAGAATGGCAAACTCCAGAATGGCAGTATTGAGAGTGAGGAAGGAGACAAGACTGATCTGACATGGGTCCATGAAATCTTCCAGGGAACACTAACCAACGAAACCAGATGTCTTAACTGTGAAGCTGTATGTTGAAAAACAAAACATCTCTTTATTTGATTTTAAAAGGCACTGGACCATTTTCCCTAGTTCTAAACAAATTTTTTCATTTATTAGGGTAGATGAAATTGAACATTTTCTGATTAAAAATTGAACCTAACCTATTTTATGACTGTATCAGCTGTCCATTCAAACTAATGCTCATGAAGGTATGTTCCTTAGTAAAAATGCAGGGTCCTTTCCTTCCCTCTCCCCATTTCCACCAAAGCAGTTTGCACCTGGCTGATATGAGCCGCCTTTTTGTCCTGTTGTAATTTCTTGTGACGGTCATAGTGTATGTTGTGTTTCCACAAGAGTTACTCACCGTTTACTTACAATACTTAAATTTGCAATGGTGTTGTAACCATGTTGGTGTCAGGATGTTAGAGGCTAGGTAGGTGAGGTAATATCTTTTATTGGACCATCTTCTGTTGGTGAGAGAGAGAAGCTTTTGAGCTACACAAACCTCTTCTTCAAGTCTGGGAAAGGTACTCATGAATTTGTGTTTTAACCACGTGTTTTCAAGTCAAAAGATTACATTTCTTGTTGTTAATCCATAATTACTGTGTTGAGAATGAAGGAGGGAGCAAAAAGACTGAAACCGAAAGAACCACTTTTGGGCTGGGAATTTGTACTTAGTCATGTAATCATTGGTTTAACAGTATTTCAAACATGAAAGCCCCATTGGGAGGAAAAGAAAAATTAGTATAATATTGGATAGCAACATTTTTTCAAATAGCTCCAAATACTAGTCAGCATTTTAAATCTAAATTATTGTTATGCTCTAAAAAGGGACTTCTAAAAAATGGCACCAAATGGGGCTCTTTCTGAGGGATTTTGAGACTAAATGTGATTGGCTCACAAGTCAAAAGATTGTTTTCCTAATGGCCAGGCCTTATCACTCACCCCAGCATCTGAAAATCCAGCTCTTTCTGTCTCTCATATCCTGAAGAGTGAAATATGGCAGATAATTGTATTGCTGTACAAAGTAGAATAGAATCCATTTAAAGCCTGTCTAGCTGTCTGAGTGCTGTCAGTGGCAAAAACTTGGTTTTTCAGTAAAATAGGCAAATATGACTTGCAGGCACACGGGGAAGTTGTTGTACAAGGAGGTTCTTTTTTTACATAGTCTCTTTTTGGACTGTAACTACACTTCAGATTGTTACAGTATTTCTTGAGTAGTGCAGGAAAGGGCCTCTTACTGCATTTATACATTCGTCAAATTCTGAAGCTTCCTACTTGCAATCACATCTGTACCATTTCAGGGACTTGAAGCAATTCTAAACCTGCCAGATTCCAAGCCGCAATGAAGTATTTATTTTTTTTAAGGTTAGTAGCAAAGATGAGGACTTCCTGGACCTATCGGTTGATGTGGAACAAAATACATCAATTACACACTGCCTAAGGTAAATGAAAAGGAATCTGGTTGAAAGAAACACATCTGCACACATTCTGAATGGAGTGGCTACTTAGGTATTCAGTTGTGCAGCAGTTTAGGACCCAAGCTTACCGTAAACTAATAAATTCTGCTCAAGATCCTGTTATACAGAAAGTCTACCAAAACTATAAGAATTATCCATTTAATTGTGTCTTCTAAGGCTGTTAATGCTACGTCATGTGTTCAGAGTTTCTCAAAACTAAGTATTGCTGTTTATTTTCAAAACATTTTTACTTTGTCATCCTGCTGCTGCATTTTGCTGAAATGCTCCTGCTCTTTGCCAAAGAATGCTTGAGCTTCTGAGGGCAGGCAACAGGGCATTCTTGTTGAACAGCTCTCTGCTTTAGAATTCACTCTCTGATAGCCTGTCAAAGCCCAAGCTTATCAAACCAGCACTTTGCAAGATGCATCCATTGGACCCAGCTTTTTAATAGCTGCTAATGGCACTAATGATGAGTGAGTTGGGGGGTGCTTATGTGCTTTTGTGGGCAAATTATGGCCAGAGTTAATGAGTTTTAATTTTTGTACATGTCCCCAAATATCACACAATAGGTGTGAACTAGATAATTGTACAACCAAAACCCATGACAGCCTATATACTGCTGTGTACTCTACTTCTCGGTCTGACTGATGATCAGATACTGGCCAGTTCATGTTCTGAAGGGAGCCATATCCAAATTTCTTTGGCTGGAATCTTAGATCCCACAACATGAGACTGGGACAAGTTTATGCTCAAGTTTATTTATGCTCAAATAAATTGGTTAGTCTCTAAGGTGCCACAAGTACTCCTTTTCTTTTTGCGAATACAGACTAACACGGCTGTTACTCTGAAATTTTTTTAAGAGAGAAATCTTCATCTGGGGTATATTTCTTTTCTGTGATAGCAGCAGGATAGTAAAGTGTTAAGTAGAGGTTTTGACTAAGGTTCCCACGTGTTTGTAATTCATTTTTTTTTTTTGCTCTCAACTTCCACAGGGGGTTCAGTAATACTGAGACTTTATGCAGTGAATATAAATATTACTGTGAGCAGTGTCGCAGTAAACAGGAAGCACAGAAGAGGTAAGGTTAGGATATGCTGGAAAATGTTAATGTTCTCTCTTGGTGGGGACATATGTTAGTGTAAATTTTAGAGCTGTTGATTAATCACAGTTAACTCACGTGATTAACTCAAAAAAATGAATTGCGATTTAAAAAATTAATCACAATCGTACTGTTAAACAATAGAATACCAATTGAAATTTATTAAATATTTTTGGATGTTTTTCTCATTTTTAAATATATTGATTTCTATTACAACACAGCATACAAAGTGAAATGTGCTCACTTTATATTATTTTGATTACAAATATTTGCACTGTAAAAATGATATACAAAAGAAATCGTATTTTTCAGTTCACCTCATACAAGTACTGAAGTGCAATCTCTTTATCGTGAAAGTGTAACTTACAAAAGTAGATTATTTTTTTGTTATATAACTGCACTCAAAAACAAAACAGTGTAAAACTTTAGAGCCTACATATCCACTCAGTCCTACTTCTTGTTCAGCCAATCACTAAAAAAAACAAATTTGTTTACATTTATGGGAGATACTGCTGCCTGCTTCTTATTTACCTGAAGGTGAGAACAGGCAAATATTTGCATGGCATTGCACTTTTGTAGCAGGTGGTTGCAAGGTATTTACGTGCTAGATAATCTAAACATTCGTATGCCCCTTCATGCCTCGGCCGCCATTCCAGAGGACATGCTTCCATGCTGATGACGCTCATTAAAAAAAATACATTCATTAAATTTGAATTGAATCAAATTGAATCAAAAATCTGAACTCCTTGAGGGAGAATTGTATGTCTCCTGTTCTGTTTTACCCATATTCTGCCATATATTTCATGTTATAGCAGTCTCGGAAGATGACCCAGCACATGTTCGTCTTAAGAACACTTTCACAGCAGATTTGACAAAACACAAAGAAGGTACCAACGTGTTATTTCTAAAAATAGCTACAGCACTTGACCCAAGGTTTAAGAATCTGAATGCCATCCAAAATATGAGAGAGACAAGGTGTGGAGCATGCTTTCAGAAGTCTTAAAAGATTAACACTCCGATGTGGAAACTACAGAACCCAAACATCAAAAAAGAAAATCAACCTTCTACTGGTGGCATCTGACTCAGATGATGAAAACGAACGTGCATCAGTCCGCTCTGCTTTGGATCGAGTTATCGAGCAGAACCTGTCATTAGCATGGACACGTCCTCTGGAATGGTGGTTGAAGCATGAAGAGACATAAGAATCTTTAGCGCATCTGGCACGTAAATATCTTGCGATGCTGGCTACAACAGTGCCATGCGAATGCCTGTTCTCACTTTCAAGTGACGTAAACAAGAAGCGGACAGCATTATCTCCTGCAAATTGTCACCAAACTTATTTGAGTGATTGGCTGAAGTAGGACTGAGTGGACTTGTAGGCGCTAAAGCAGGGGTGGGCAAACTACGGCCTGGGGGCCGCATCTGGCCCTCCAGACATTTTAATCCGGCCCTTGAGCTCTGTTGAGGAGCAGGGTCCGGAGCTTGCCCTGCTCCAGCAGGGGAGCGGGGTTGGGGGCTTGCCTCGTTCCACGCAGCTCCCAGAAGCAGCAGCATGTCCCCACTCCAGCTCCTACGCATAGGGGCAGCCAGGGGGTTCCGCACGCTGCCCCTGCCCCAAGTGCCACCCCCTCAACTCCCATTGGCCAGGAACCACATGGGTTGTTGGGCCAATGGGAGCTGCAGGGGTGGTGCCTGCGGACGGGGCAGCATGCAGAATTGTGCCTCCATGTAGGAGCCAGAGTGGGAACATGCTGCTGCTTCTGGGAGTTGCTTGAGGTAAACACACCCTAGAGCCTGCACCCCTGACCCCCTCCCATGCCCCAACCCGATGCCCCACCCCTGATTTCCCCTCCTGCCCTCCCAAGCCCTCGGTCCCAGCCCCGAGCACCCTCCTGCTCCCCCATCCCAATCCCAGCCTAGAGACCCCTCCCGCACCCTGAACTTCTCATTTCTGGACACACCCTAGAGACCACACCCCCAACCAGAGCCCTCACCCCCTCCTGCACCCCAAGTCCCAATTTCATGAGCAATCATGGCCCACCATACAATTTCTGTACCCAGATATGGCCCTCGGGCCAAAAAGTTTGCCCACCCTGCTCTAAAGTTTTTGCATGGTTTTATTTTTGAATGCAGTTTTTTTGTACATAATTCTACATTTCTAAGATCAACTTTCATGATAAAAAGATTGCACTATACTACTTGCATAAGGTGAATTCAAAAATACTGTTTCTTTTGTTTTTTTTACAGTGCAAATATTTGTAATCAAAAATAAATATAAAGTGAGCACTGTACACTTTGTACTCTGTGTTGTAATTGAAACCAATATATTTTAAAATGTAGAAAACATCCAAAAATATTTAAATAAATGGTATTCTATTATTGTTTAGCAGCGCAATTAATCACGCAATTGCAGTTTTTTTAAATCGTGTGATTAATCGTGTTTAATTTTTTTAATCGCTTGACAGCCCTAGTAAATTTACAATATTAATCCAATGGCAATTCTTTGAAACCACAGAATAACTGACATTCTAGGTGGGGAAATGTCAGGGAAAATATAAATTCGGAGCAGCTCCTACAATCAGAGGAGATCCCAAATGGTCAGTTTCGCATTCGTCCCCTAAAGAACTACCAGACATCACTCCTTTTTCCATGTTAGTTGTAATCAGTTTGACGCCTCCAGAACATTTTCCCCTTCAGCCACAGATGTTGTAGAAAATCTATTTTTTTTCATTTCTTAGTTAATAGAAGCCAGGCCTGAAGGACAGAGGTTTATTCCATTTTCCACTTTCCTGATATGATGAAAGCTGATTTGTTCAGCATAGGCAAGCAGCTGTCTTGCATGTGGATGTCAGTTGTGCTATAAATCTTTCCCACTTGTACCAAAATGCTTGTATAAAAAGCAGCTCTTCACAAATCATCTTCATTAAAACTGAATTTACGATTAAACTTTTTTTAATCGTTTAAACACAAATTCTAATTATTTTCTTTTAAAAGGTTTATCTAATGTAAGGGGTATTTTCTAATGTGATGTTTTATGTTTAATATATTTTATGGTCCAGAATGAGAGTGAAGAAGTTGCCCATGATTCTAGCTCTGCACTTAAAAAGGTTCAAATACATGGACCAGCTGCATCGATACACCAAACTCTCCTATCGTGTAGTCTTTCCCTTGGAGCTTCGGCTCTTTAATACTTCAGGAGATGCTACAAACCCTGACAGAATGTATGACCTTGTGGCTGTAGTAGTTCACTGTGGCAGGTATGTTTCTGAGTTTTACATGAGTTTCCATGAAAATGCAGCCGATGAAGTGAGCTGTAGCTCACGAAAGCTCATGCTCAAATAAATTGGTTAGTCTCTAAGGTGCCACTAGTCCTCCTGTTCTTTTTGCGGATACAGACTAACAGGGCTGCTACTCTGAAACCTGATCCATGAAAATTAACTCACCTGGTCATTCATGTACATTTGAATACCACTGCAGCAGCTGACAATGTAGAACAATCTCAGCAACATCTAAGCTAATTAACTGAAGGAATAAAAAGGTTTTTACATGTTTTTACATTTAAACATTTTTTTGAAAATATTTTCAGCCTATTTTTCTATTCAGTATGCACAGTCTCAGCCTTGTTCTTTTTATATAGCTTTAAAACATGCTAAAGCTTCCAGGAAAGCTAAATGAAATAAAGCAATTCTTATAAAGTTCTCAAAATAGAATCAGTTTGTATGTTGCGACTTGCTAGATCATTACATTTTTTTTAAAAATGCTGGTGCCACCAAGTGGTTAGATTGCATACTGCTTTTTAAATCAGCTGCACAGGTTTGATCCAGCATGATTAAAACCGAATTAAAATAATTGAAAAACAAATATTTTTTATAAAAAACTTGATGCAAATAGAAAAGCCATTGCAAACACTGCATTATGTAAGAAAAGATAAAATGTTACTCACAGAAGTCAAAAATGGGATATGTTTACACTATGTTGAGACTGTACTAGCATGGCTAGGCCAGGATAGCCCTGTAGAGTAGACACAGCCTACACCAACAGAAGAGGTTTTTCTGTTGGTGTAGGGACACCTCTGCGAACAAAGCTAGCTACATCAAAAGAAGACTATTTGGGTCAACATAACTGTGTGTATGCTGGGGGTTATGTCAGTATAGATATGTCGGTTGAGGTATGTTTTTTTACAACCCTGAAGCTATGCTGATATTATGCTTCAGATTAGACCAGGCTTTAGAATGGGATGGTCGGGGATTATGTGTTCTTTGTTTTTTTGGAGTGGGGGGTAAATCTTAACTTGTTGGAAATCTTGCATAAGGTGTATAGAATATTTCCAAAGGATCAGTGTCGAAATTAGAGAGCCAGCAAAACCAAACACATGCCGGTATCTGTTGAATTTATTTATGCTGTCTATGCTGTACATGGTTCTGAGATTGTGATATAGTTCTGAAATACATTTTCATACAACATATTGATGATGTAAAAAAAAAGGATCCTATCCTGCAAACTTTCTCTTGTGAGTCTGCAAGGCTAGTTCCTAGGTTTGCTATCTGTGACACACATTCCAATAAGCATAAATACAGCTTTCAGTAATGATATATAGAAATGGCGGTTAGTGTGACTTTGCCTTATTGAAGGGGTCACCAGTTGTGCTCTAGAGCTGCTGTTTTGTAAACACTGGCTTTTTTTAGCAGTTCCACAGCTCTATTGTAAACTTGTATCAGGCTGGAACTTAACATATCAGGATAGACCAGGTACAAATTTATTTTCTATATATTTTAGATTTTTTTAAAACATCTGTTTAAAATATTTTGCTTTGATAACTTCACTTTAATTTACACATTCATTCTAAAGCAGAAATTGTTAATCCAGTAAGTTCATAACACTGAATGGGGCTACAGAATCACTTTCCCCATACACAGTAAAGTCCTTTAAAAAAGCTATGTTATTTTATGTTTTGTGTTATTCAGATCCTAAATTAAACACAAAATAAAGCCAGAAAAAGTGAGAATTTAGTTTCTTGTTTTATCCTTAACTTGCTCCCTCACTGTCTGAGGTCAGCAGTTGGTGGCTTACCTAGTGCTAATGTATATTATTACACTCCAAAAATTCCTTGTCCCAATCTACTTCCTTTGCAACCCTTACCCATCTGATCTGGCTCTGGTCCCCGCTGCATTCGGATCTGGCAGCTTCCTCCACCACACTTCCAACAGGAGAGTACTGAGAGCACACACGAGAGGGTGTCTCTGCACTCGGTTCTGGTGATAGTGCCACAACAACAGGAAGCAGCAATGGCACAGAAAGTCTAGCTGAGTGCCTGCCTGCAGCTCTGGTCTGAAGCATGCTCAGCACAGATGGAATCTTCAGAGAATGTAGCTGTCAAACTCTAACAGGTCTCTAACAAGCACAAACTAAGATTTTTTTCCCCCAAAGGTTTGTAACTTGGCTGATGTGGGCATTTTTTCATGAGAATCGCAAACGGCACATTCCTGTTTCTAAATATCAAATCCTTGCTCCAGAGCAGAGACCCTAAAGCTTCTCACCCAAACCATTGTATGGAACCATTTTTGGTGAAATTTTATTTTCTTTATTTTTAAGTAAATCTGAGGTAGATACCCAGCGTGTTAAGGTTTTGGCAAACTGTTAAGGTTGGGCAAAGTTATAGGCAATTGAAAATAAGGTCTTACACTGGAAAGTATTGGTGAACCTTAACCATAGGTGACACTATCAGCTCCACCTATAATAGCTTGAGTTATTTACAAATGTTTCGTTTTTCATATGTAGGCATCAGTGTAATAAATCTTTGACATTTTTCCTGACAGCGGTCCAAACCGTGGACATTATATCACCATAGTGAAGAGCCATGGCTTTTGGTTGCTGTTTGACGACGACATTGTAGAGGTAGGTATACAGATTGCTTTTATGTTGTGAAAACAATATGGACAGTACCATTTTCCAGCTATGTGCAGGGATCCTATTTCAGTATCTAGGAATTCATTTTGCATCCATGAAAGATTTGTAACAAAATCTGTGTATGGGGCATCCTCATCAAGTTCTGAGCAGATTTGTGTATATATAATTGACTTGTAGAACCGTGCTCAACTGAGGGGCTGCATTAGTCATTTGACAGAAGACTGAGGATGACATCTATTTGGTACAACCACAACTGTCCTGTTAAGAATGTAAAACACCAGGGTATTTTTTCCCATATCTCAGGCTCGCTCTTGAGACCAGTTTGCTTTCTAGAGTCAACGGCTTGATCCTAAATATTTCTGGTGGCTGTAGCTCAACACTAAATTCAACACCCATTCATCTTCTTTTGTAGGTTAAGAGTATGTAAAAGGAAGGATTCTTGATTTTTGCTGCAGACAGGTAGCAAGAACTGTGGAAAGAGTTAGAAAATCAGAAACTTGTGATCACATGGGTAGTTAGATACTGAAGATATCCATAGGATTTTTGATCTTTAGCAGAGTATTTAGATATACTTTAGCTAAAATAAACTTATTTTATACTCCACAAAATGTTTTGCATATGTATCTAAAATATATACACACATGTGGTAGCATTTTGTTGCATATCCCATTGAGCTGTATTGTAAAAACATGAAGGTTTATCTCTTGGCCTTTTTTAGATCGCTCCTTAAAATAAGTCCAAACTCTGATTAGTAGTAGCACTGAGGTAATCCCTTTAAAAACGTATGGTTTTTAAAGAGGCCATAAAATAGCCATGTTGTTATATATTCTTAGTCAACGTCTTCCATGTCAGATTTGCTCATTTTATGGACCAAAGCAAAATTTCTCTGTCTGAAAACACTGATGGCAACTGTACTGAACCATGAGTAAGAACAGAATACAATTTAATCTCTTGCATGTGTGCTGGCTTGGTCTAGAAGACACACAGAGTAGATTTGTCTCCTCCAAAGATGCCAGATTTTCATTTACTTTTCTTACCTGAGTCATGCTTTAAAGTAACCTGAAATTTTATTGTTTACCTCATAATCTCACTGATCTGAAAATAGTATAGTCTGTGTGAGTTGTTTCTCTCTTGAATCTTCACTGTGCTCCTCAGGATTGGGAATACAGAATGTAGCTCTTGTAAAGCTGGAGATTCAGCAGTTGAAAAATCCCCTGGCAAGTGGGAAGCCTTCCCATATTAGGGGGAGGAGAGTGGCGGCTGCAGGGCAGGGGATTTTGTCATCAGTTTCTGCAGGATGAGAGTTTTCATTTAAAACAAGTTTCTATCCCATATGTTCTGAAAGTCACAGTTGAAAAATTAGGGATGGAAATGTTTGGCATAAGTGAAGTCCAGGCATGAAAGTCCTGTTGAAGTCCAGTCCCACTGGGAAGAGTGTAGAATATTCCTACCAAGAAACTCCACTCAATGACTGTCTTTCATATCTGCTTCTAACTGATAGGTGCCTGCTAAACTTGAAACTCCCCTCCCACCCTCCTCTGTCAGAAAAGCAACGTCTCTCCTGTCCATTCCCCATCTATGCCCTCCAACCCCAGATTCAGCAACACTGCCCCGAATAATGTGTTTTTGGGAATCATCCTGACTACTGTAATGATTAGTGAGATGGGGTGACCTACGCTGCAGCAGGAACAGGGTCTGTCTGCAGCTCTGCCCATCCCGTTTCCTTTTGTGAGTCCTCTGTTCCTGTAAAAAGCTTTGCTCCTTGCTGCTGCTGCTCTAGCTTGTCCAAGAAACTACAGAGTGAAATTGAAATCATTGTCAGTTTCATTGCTCCCCACAAGATTTTGATTTGTAGCTCTGAAACTGACCATTTTGGTTTCCCGTCATGTTGCTGCTGCTTAGCATCGCAGAGAAACTGCAGGAAACTCAATACTTCATCAGGTCAAATTCAGAAAGATATGTTCACAATCATGAGGCATGAAAAAGTAATTTGTAAAAATAAAGCTTAGATTCTGCAGAAGTAGCAGGCATAGACCTTATTATTTGCCAGGGGAAGTCCCTGCACACCAGGGACAAGTGGGCAAGTAGACTTTTCAAGCCCTGGAGATTTAACCTGCTAAGTATGAAACACATATAAAGTGAAGAAAGTTGTCTTCCTGAGTCTGCTAACAGATAACTCCAAAGCCTCTGTGCATGCTTTGCCAAGTTGTAAAAGAGCAGAGGATAAATCTTTTTGTCTCTATTGGTTTCATAATGTAAGACTTCAAAAAGCTTTGTCACCTTTTTGTTATAAATGCTGTGATTTTTTGGATCTGAAATGTACATTGGAAGCAGCTTACTCTTCTTTTACTAGTCTGAAGATTTGCTAAATGCAATAAAAGTGAAAGAGTCGTGTTTTATTTTTGCTTGGGTGAAGGTTCAAGTTTCAAGTAAAATATCAGGTAAATGAAAGTTATTTAGGTAAAAGTGTATTATTACAGTATATGTGAAAACCTGTCACATGTCAAATACCAAAGGCAAATGACTTCAAATAGAATAATATACAAAGCCAAATTACTTGAAAGCAATATGGGTAAATGCACTTTTCTATGCTATTAGCTTGGCAAGCTGTCACATTGTAGCAACCAAAAGTGATGCAGCACAGTGTAAATGTCTATATGGAATAGAGGGGAGAGTGTCTATCCACATTGGTTCCCCCAAATTATGAGGAAAGATGAAAAGAACGAATTAGTAGCATAGCTAATAGTTACTCGGGAGAGCAATAACTCTTACTATTATTTGAGAGTTGTAAATGTTGTGGAGGGAAAGGTATTGTTTTGGGTGGACCAGAAAATGATAAAAGAAAATTTAGGTTCAACAGCAAAGCAAAAAAAAAACCAAACAAAAAAAACAAAAAAACCCTTAATATCAGGTTAGTTAAGATGTAGAACAGTCTCCCAAAGAGAATTGGTGGAAACATCAACTGATTGTTACTTTAAAACTAGGCTGGACAAAACTCTTGAGTATATTGGTGGAAAACAATCCTGCTATGGAAGGGGGAGGAGACAAGGTAATCAAATAGTTATTTTCTGTTTCTAATTTGTTAATCTGTGAATGTGGAAATGAGTTAGGATATATAGCTATGCTATCAAAGAATTTAAAAATATTTGTGGGATAAGTGAATCTATAAGAATATTTCCAGGTTATATTCAAAATGCTAGATAGTGGAAATAGACTTGATTTCATGGTAAACTAGTTGGTATTTAAGTTAAATTAACAGCAGAGAATGTTTGCAGAGCTGCCAGATAATTATATTAAGTCTGTTGGTGAATATGCTTTTGTGAGTATTTTTTCTGTTAGAATGACTGATCTTTCTTTCCTGAATATTCATATACAAGGCTTTCTGGGAAAAGAACTTTGGAAAAATATACGCTTATTTGTCCCGTATACTTCTCCCCAGAACTTCAGAGCATTTTGAAACGCATGCATTTGAGGAATTTGGATTTTCACACGACATAATGCATGTCTTGTTTCAAATCATATCCTTTGTAATTCCATGTTGTGTTCGTTGCATCTTTCTTGCAACTTACCAAGTGTGTATTGCCCCAGGCTCATAAGGTGGGTGGGGAAAAAGAAAAGTACTGGCCTAATCAAGTAGGTAATGTACATTCTCTTCAAAATTGAGTGCACATACAGGCAGCTTTCATTTTTATGACTAGTGCTTTCACAGTAGACCACCAGAACAGTTGCTGAAGTTGCTGGATCTGTGCAGGCAATATTCAGAGAACCAATTTGTTCCTCATGCACATAAACATACTAAGGAACAAATTGGTGGTTCTTTGGGTATCAACTGTATAAATTTATATGCTTGGTTCAGCCTGTGCACTTTGCATTTTCTTAACTGGAAACTTCTAGAAAGCTTTGGTGGTTGGAGCTGCAGGCAAGTTCCCTTGTGGTACTGATCATTCAGCCTGAACATTATATATGGAGCTACAGTGCTATACTCTAGTTCCTGATGGATGTCTAATTGGAGTCCCTTTAGATTTCTCCAGCTGCCTTTCTGTTTGCTGTGTTTTAGGTTGTTACTAAACTCTCCTGCTTTTAATTATAGCTAGAATAGTGTAGTTACGTCGTTGCAGTTAATTTGTGTGTGAATTGTTTCTCTGTACTGGGCACCTTTTATTTTCATAGGATAGCTGGCAAGGTAACCAGCTTCAAATGATGCCCATTGTAATGTGAAAACGTGCTGAACAGCCCTGCATATGTAATGCTGCCTGTGTCCCACTGAGGTGCACATACTGAAAAATGCCTTTTGTGCTACCTTAACCCTGAGGGCTCAAAAGGACCAGGAATCTCAGCTCTGGATACACCCTTAAAGCAGCTCAGTATGATGTTTGAGTTGGCATTGAGCCTTTATTCCTTGCTTAATGCCATGTGGAAGTCTGAATCCCAAGAGACCCCTGATCTGATGAGGGAAATACTCCCTTTGGCCCAAGTACCGTGATGCCTCAGTGCCATTGCTCTCTCCCTCAGAACTGAAGTGTAGAGAAAGGAAAAAAAGAAAAGGCCACTGTTTTTGTCCTGAATATTTGATTCCATATGGATCTGTGAGCTCAGAACCAAGATGTTACCTATTCTGAGAGGCTCCTTCATACCAAGGACTGTACCTCCTGCCTATTCAGTACTAATAGCCATTTTGGTGTTAATGAGGTTCCTTACACAAGTTGTAGCTTGGGGCCTTCCTCTGTGTGTTCAAGCAGAGAATGTTCCCTGTTTCCTCCACCCAAAGTTTCTTCTTTGGACCTAGAATCTTGGTTCTGTGGTATCCCAAGGCCATCTTTGCTGCTGTGTGGGATAGTATTAAAGGTCACCCACCGATTCTTTCCTATTCTTAGTTTCTCTCTGGTTCCCAAATCTTCTATTTTGGGGATAGTAGAGGAGATTACAGCTTCAGTCGCTCTAGACTGATTTCCTCTTGGCTCCCCACCTCAGGCCATCCTCTTATCCTGGTGGATCATGTGACCTAAAGGCATTTTAAAATACTAAAGGAACCATTGTCTGCTTAGCAACAGAGGTCATGAGCATTCATTTCAGTGTTTCAGTCTCTGTACTGGCTCCCCATTGACTGCCAAATCAAATTCAGTCTTACATGGGATTAGCTCTTGCTGCCTGAGACTTCTTTTCCTGACACTGGCCTCTCAGGACAGCTGCATTCCCCTGGAACAATGAAATTATTGACTAATAATGAGAAATGACTCATTCTCAGAAGACGGACCACAACCGCGGAGCTCACACCCACAAGAGATAATGACCATAGGCCTCGCCGCTTTGAGAGCAAAATGCAAGCTAATTTTTCTGGCTGTGCTTTCCTGCAGTAATTTTCTCTCAATTTTAAATTGTGTAGACAAGAAATGTATTCCTGCCTGAATTGAAAAGAAGCTATTTCCCTGTCTAAATACTCATGAGGTTCTCAACATCACACTGGTCAGCATTGTACTAGATCCCAGGGAGAGCAAGCTCCATTTGTGGTATACTCTTACAGAGTTAATGTGAAAATAGTGATTGTGTGTTACATTATTGATAGGTGATCCAGATTAGTAACCAATAGTGCAGGAGTTCTCTTCATTTTTGAAGCCCCAGTAACCTCTTGCGAGGTAGCAGTTCATTTAGACTGCCTGTTGAATTTACTAAAAATTTTGTGTGTACTCCTTATTATCTGGTGGAGATATTTTCCTATGTTAATAGCAGACTATTTTTCATCTGCATGCCGGCTGCATGGCTTTGGGTAAGGGAAGTTGGAGACTCCAGTTGGTAGAAAGAGCTGAAGGTGAACGTCAGCTTGAATTTTTAGAGCAGGCCTTCATAGAGCCCTTGTTTGTGCATTGTAGCTTCACAGTGCACTATTTTTTTGATCTGATAGTCTTATCAATTTATCCTGATTTAATCTTCTCCAAATTAAGCAGTTTAATCTATTGAAGAAATGTTTGGTGTATTAATATTGGGTAGCTTTCAGTCAACTTCTTCCATATACTAAACTGAAAATAGTATTTCATTGGGGGAGGGAGGTGTGTGCTCAGTGTTGGTTATTTTGAGTGGGTCTAATCTGAATGTCTTGTTGAATTGCAGAAAATTGATGCCCAGGCCATTGAAGAATTCTATGGGTTAACATCAGACATTTCCAAAAACTCAGAATCCGGATATATCCTCTTCTACCAGTCAAGAGACTAAAACTGAAATGATAAATGTGTACAAATAAAAGAAAAAAGGGATCAAGGTTATGTCCCAAGTAGGACATCAGTGACAGCAGAAACAATTCCTCATCATTGCTGTAGGACCATGAGAGATCCAGCAGGGAGAAGAAAGGTTTACCTCTGCCATTTCTTGGAGGATGAGTGCTGTCTTCTGTAACAAGAAGAGCTTTTGCTCTGATTTTCTTTCTGGGCTTTTTTTTTTACATTGCTAGCTTCCAAAATCTGGGTTACCTCTACTTGAAACCTGGCTGCTTATTTGTTCAAGAACTGAAGAAAGGTTTTAAAAGTAGCATTGTGGAATTCTTTACCATTCAGTGTCAGCCTGAGGCTATACCTTGGAGTCTGTCATCGTCGTTTTTCTGTATTTTAGCAGAATGATTTGAATATTCAGTGTCAGCTGAACACATATTTTGAGATATGAGCAGCAGCCAGTTGCTGGATATTTTTGGTGACTCAGACATGCGAAACAGTACAGTGCTAAAACACTGGAAACGTCAAGTCTGTAATTTTTAAAAAGGTAGACACAAAGCTATTTCTGCAGCATTATAAATCCCTCAGTATGTATCATCTTGGTTTTAGATAACACTAATAGCACTCTTTTTTGTATATTTTTAACTTTTACTATCCTATTCCCCCTCCAGAAGATGTAATTTTTTTTCCCACATTTAACCTAATCTGTTGTACTTTTTAATTTTTTAAGCAAAAGTTTGACTCTCAAAGCCACAATGCTGCAAATTCAAGCAAAGAAGCAGTTGAGCTTTTAAAAGTGCATGTCTTGCAACAAGTTGTTATAGAAAGTTTAAAGTTACAGTATTTCTTGGAGCTATTGCATACGCCAAAAGTGCCCTCTTCTGAAACAGGATCTGTTCAGCATTTCATTCAGTATATAGTAAACAGATGCAGGATCGTATCTGCCTATGATAATACACAGAAGCAGCACTAATTGTGAAGAGTTAACCAAGGGAAGCATTATTTACATAACTAATCCAGTTGTTCCTAGTCTTTGAAATTTCCATTAAGGAAGAAAAACAAAAAACAATGGTTAACACACTATCTTGCAAAGAGTTCCTCTTCATCTGGTTGGTTACATTAGTTTTGTCATGTGAATCATTGCCCCTGAAAATGCTCTCTGGTTTGATATGCCACTATAGGCCTTGCTTAACAGGGGACAGGTATATTTGTCTTATGAAGACTGAATTTAAGAAACTGTCCATTACAAATGTATATAGTATAATCTCAAGGATAATTAGAAAGAAAAGATGAAAGGGAATTTATAAGAAATCTCTGAAACCCTTTGTAATTTTCTTTTTGAAAAGTCCTGTTACAGTGCCAAAGCTTGTCATAGCTGGCTCTAAA
Source organism: Caretta caretta (assembly GCF_965140235.1). Taxonomy (NCBI): domain Eukaryota; kingdom Metazoa; phylum Chordata; order Testudines; family Cheloniidae; genus Caretta; species Caretta caretta. Next base: position 82,050,191 of record NC_134214.1, read on the forward strand.
CCAGGAGTGGAAATTGATATTTTCCTTTCTTCATCTTGTTAAATAACACCAAAGCTGTCTTCTACCTTGTTGGTCTTAGTACAGCACTTCGTAGTACGCACTGGTGATTGTTATCTATGAGGACATTTAATTTATGCAATTCTGTGATTTGTATGGGATAAATAGAATATTTTTACCAAAATATTGTCCTCATGAAGACCCATCATATACATGCAGTCCTTTATGGTGGCTGTACTCATTATCTGTTGTTCCCTTTCACAACTGGAAACCTCCTGTTAGCAATTAATTCCTTTCTTTTTAAAATGGAAGTTAGTAAATATTAGCATATTCCAATTGGGTACAAGTTCCATCCCCTCCCACCTCTCCTTCTCCAGAAGAAAATGTATGGACAGTCAATTCCTGATTTTTATTATGCAAAGTACTCTCATTTTCAGAGATTTAATCAGTAACAGTAAAATCTTTTTTGTCATCTTGTTGTTCCTACTTGTGTGAAAATTGCTCTTGGTTAGCAGTCCTCTCCCCTTGTTCGCAGAAAAACCCTGAGCCCCTGGATAGTGACACTAACAGAAATCTGTCATCAGTAACTCTTGCAAAAAGGAGAGCGCACTGAGTTTAAAAAACAAATCTAAACAGTCGACACAAAAAAGTGATGTAGAACACTATACATGTATTTTGTATATCTGGTGATACATTTTTACAAATAAAATACCTGATTTGAGAGAGAGAATATTGAAAGAATATATACTATAGATTAAAAGAACTGTTAAAAGTGCACTTTTGCTACAGATTTATAAGGAAACTAAATGGGATTAAATTGGAAGAGAATGGTGTGATGTTACTTCTGTATAATTAATGACCCTACCTGTCTCCAATAAAGGTCATGTATGTTCACATGCACATGGCCCAAATGTTTTTCCTTGATTGGTGTGAATATCACTCGAAGACAAAAAATAAAAGTAATTGGTTAGTTTTGACAAGAGTGAACAGGGCCCCTTTTGTTTTTTCTTCTCTCCACGTTAATTTTCTGAGAATATTTGTTGGTAACTAGTACCCACGAATCTCCAGCTTCGCCCAGTCCTTTAATTGTTAGACTTCATTCACATAGACTGGAAGGGATGACTGTGGAAATGGAAGGGCTATGAAAGGAATCCTTTGTCTGAGGTAGACTTTGCAGGACATAGCTGCTCAATACTTCATTTTACTAATCTGGTGTTAACCCAAGTGAAAAGATTAAAAATCTATCTGGTGCCATACATGTGTTTTGAGCTTAATGGCCAAAGATGAAGTCCCTACCCGGAAGAGTTTGCCATCTATGTGAGTTAACCCACTTCACTTAAAGGGAAAACTTGGTGAGTAAGGACTACTCACATAAGTAAGAGTTTACAGATCAGAGTATATGGACCTAAATAAGTAAATTATATAAGTAAGAGAGGTTCTTTTTAAAAAAAAAAAGAATTTAAAATCAGAATAAATTCCCTTCCTTATCTTAGTAGGTCACATATTGGCAATAAGCAATGGAATCATATTTTACTTTAGAACAAGTGGGGGTAATGTCCACTGATTTCAATAGGTATTTTACCTGTTTGCATCCAAGATGAATTTGGTCCATTGTAGTCTGAAACAAATATGAGAAATGAATATCTGATCACCTCAAAATAAAGCTCAGGTCTGAAAGGTTCATGATTTGATTTTATAGTATACGCTTCTGCTGAAATAACTCTGAGTCAGAGTCTGCCATTTTTACTCATGCTCAATAGTGGTTTACTCCTCAAGTAATCCAGTTCGCTTCAATGAGACCGCTCCCTCCAGGAAAAAAACTAGTGCTCAGTGAGAGAGTGGCAGATTCTGGTCCTGTAGCCCATTTATCTCTGCAAACTGTGACAGGTAGGAACCCCCACACCATACTATTATGTTGATATTCCAGTAAATCCCACAATGTGTTCATACACACGAGTACCTGCCCCACAGAGTTTACGCACGAGGAACGTTGTTTGTGAATTAGTATTTGTACTTGGAACATTCTAGTTAGCATCCCTAGAGTTTGAAGTGACCATGCCAGCTCAGTTTAGAAGGCCTTTAAAACAGATCCGATTTGACTGGTACAAGGAGGCAAATAGAATAATAAAGGTCCGTGAGACAAGTAAAACCTTCTTCTCTAGTCCTCGATATTCAGGGAAAGGAATAACCCCCTGAAATGTAATTAATGCTCTAAATATGAATTCGTGCTAGCATTTGCTATTGTGCACTATTAACTTCTGGAGGCTTCCTCCCTTTTTCTGTGCAATTTGCTTCCACCTACACAGTCAGTTGGCTTTGTTTTGAGCTTGGTTCATATGTGCTGTGGTAAAACGGGATTAGATTTTTCTCTGCAATGGAGTTGAATAGTTATGGTTTACAGTATATATCAGGGGTGGGCAAAGTACGGCCCGCGGGCCTGATCCGGCCCCTCAGGGCTTTGGATCTGGCCTGCAGGATTGCCACCCTTGTGGCACCGCGGGCCCTGTGCTGCTGCTGGAAGCGGCTGGCACCACATCCCTGTGGACCCTGGGGGAGGGGAGCCAAAGGGCTCCATGCACTGCCCTTGCCTCAAGGCACCACCCCCTGCAGCTCCCATTGGCTGGGAGTGGGGAATCATGGCCAATGGGAGCTTTGGGGGAGGTACCTGCAGGCGTGGGCAGTGCTCAGAGCCCTCTGCACCCCCTCCCCCAGGTGCCGCAGGGATGTGATTTGAGGACTTCAATAGCTCAGATATAGGTGAGAGGTTTTTCAGAGGAATGGGTGGGTGAAATTTTGTGGCCTGCATTGTGCAGCAGGTCAGACTAGACTAGATGATCATAATGGTCCCTTCTGACCTCAGTGTCCATGAATCTACGGTGCCAGCCACTTCCATGAGCGGTGCGGCGCAGGGCCAGGGCAGGCAAGGAGCCTGTCTTAGCCCCACTGTGTGCCATTGCCACCACGGAGCTGCTCCAGGTAAGCAGCGCCGGGCCAGAGTCTGCACCCCAAACCCCTCCTGCACCCCACACCCCAACCCCCTGCCCTGAGCTCCCTGCCGCACCCCTCTTGCATCCTGCACCCTTGCCCTGAGTCCCCGCCCGCACCGTCTCCTGCACCCCAACCCCCTTCCCTGAGCCCCCTTGAACACCTTGCACCCCTCCTCTGCCGCACGCCCTCCCACACCCCGCACTCCCTCCCGCACTCCCAATTCCCTGCCCCAGCCCTACATTCATGGCCATGCAATTTCCCCACCCAGATGTGGCCCTTGGGCCAAAAAGTTTGCCCACCCCTGGTATATATGGTATTAGTGGAGTAATTGCAGTTGTGTACCGGACAACAGCTTGGGTTAAGAACATGAAGATTCACACATTTTTCTCCTTATTCCTTTAGAGACTGAATATTTTGCAAAGGGAAGTGACTTGATCTTTAAATGAATACTGTTTGTTCTTTACTCTGAACCGTTTACTTTAGCTAACTGTTGTTGGCATTGATATATGCTTTGAAGGGAAGCACCCTAGTACCCTCTCCATACTATAACCTATTTCTGTTGCAGTAATGCCTAGGAGCCCTAGTCATGGAGCAGAGCCCCACTGTTCTAGGTGTTGTACAAACACTGAACAGAGAGCATGTGGCAATGTTTGATACTTTCAAACACTGACAATTTAACACAGTTGTAAACTGGTTCAGAAACCCTAGAATAAAACTAGTTTGGTGCAGTAATCTCTATTCCTTATGGTAGTATCAAGAGGTCATAATCAAGGTGGAGGCCCTGTTATGCTAGGCATTGTACAAAAATATAGGAGAAAGTGGTCCTCATCCCAGAGATCTTATCCTAAAACAAGGAGGGGGGAAACGGAGGTGGGAAGACAACAGTAACATATGGTTATACAAACTGCTTGTTATGTGCATATTTTGGTGGTTCTAAATCATTTTTAAGTTTTTAATATAAGATAAAATAACTAAGTAGCTGCCAGCAATTTCCACTGGGCACCTGAATCATTCTTTGTTAATGAAGTTAGGGAAAGAGTTAGCTACCAAATCCTTGTCCAGAAACTGCTACAGCTGTCATAGCAAAACCATGCTGGAAAATATTGTCATGCATAACTTTGGGGTTTGAGCAGTAAACACCACACGAGTGTTAGTAAGGGTCCCTGATGATCTGTGGGCCCACCTGAGTCACATATAATTTGAACTTCACTTTGGGTACATATTTGACCAGTCAAGCTTATAATTTTGTTTTTCATGATTATTTGTAATCTTGTGGGATGTGTGTGTCTTTTGGGCTTCCCCACCATAGGTCCTCCTCTGCCCAATCTGCAGAGGATGAGGGTCTGTTACAGCCCCAGTTAGTGTCTTGGCTCTTTAACTCAGCTTTTGCTTTTAGCTTGGGATATCCGCAGGTCAATCCCTGGTGTGTTGGCTAAAATGGTTTCTGTCATGTATTCATGCTAGCAAAATTTCTGTGCTTGAATGTTTGTTTGCAGAGAGAACCTGGGATAAGGTTAAATTGTAATGCGCCTTTCAATTCTAAGCAGACAATTTTGTCCATATCTATTCAAGTTCAGTTAAAATACAACAGTGCTCAAACATTGCTTAAGCATGAAGCTTTTTCAGTATTTTTCTCTCCATTCTCACCCAAGAGCCCCTCATTTTCCATACAATAGTGGTTTAACAAATTGCAGGAGATAGGACGGGGTGGGAGAGGGAGAACTGAGTAGTATTCTTGGCAACAGTTTCCAAATACATGATTTTTTTTTTTAAACTGTTCATTTTGAGTTTGAGTCACAATATTTTTCAAAGCAAAAGGCCATCAGCTTGGAAAAAATCCAGATCATTTTTTAAAATTTGTTTGGAATCACTTCAGTCCAGAGCAAAAATGAAAAAGCTGAGCCACTTCAGCTGCGATTCGACATATAGATTTAAAAATTCTGGCAGTCTTTACTGAATGTTGCTCATCATCTTAACGATACGTGATAAGGGAATGAAACATTTGCGCCTCTGCCATGGGCGTTTGACTGCTATGTTGTTGAATGCACTTTCTGTCTTTTCTATGCAAGAAAAGATGAGGTTTCTAAGGAACTGCCTATGTATTGAAAAGGTTATTCAAAGTATGGGGACCAATTTATTCTTGAAGCACGAAGTCCACTGAAGTAAATTGCTACAGGGGCAATTTGGATTAGATATATACGAAGTTGGTGACAACAAAAACAGGCAATGGAATAAGCTGCCAAAAGTAGTAATGGGTGCTAGAGGGTTAATTTTTGTCATGATTGGAGGAAGTGAAGAGCTGGTATAGAATCATAGGACTGGAAGGGACCTCAAGAAGTCATCTAGTCCAATCCTCTGCACTCATGGCAGGACTAAGTATTATCTAGACCATCCCTGATAGGTGTTTGTCTAACCTGCTCTTAAAAATCTCCAGCGATGGAGATTCCACAACCTCCCTAGGCAATTTATTCCAGTGTTTAAGCACCCGGACAGTTAGGAAGTTTTTCTTAATGTCCAACCTTGTCCTCCCTTGCTGCAATTTAAGCCCATTGCCTCTTGTCCTATCCTCAGAGGTTAAGAAAAACAAATGTTCTCCCTCCTCTTTGTAACAACCTTTTACATACTTGAAAACTGTTACCATGTCACCTCTGTCTTCTCTTTTCCAGACTAAACAAACCCAATTTTTTCTATCTTACCTCATAGGTCATGTTTTCTAGACCTTTAATAATTTTTGTCACTCCTCTCTGGACTCTCTCCAATTTGTCCACATCCTTTCTGAAATGTGGTGCCCAGAACTGGACACAATACTCCAGTTGAGGCCTAATCCGAGTGGAGTAGAGAGTAAGAATTACTTCTTGTGTCTTGCTTACAACACTCCTGCTAATACATCCCAGAATTATGTTCGCTTTTTTTTTTTTAGCAACAGTGTTAAACTGTTAACTCATATAAAGCTTATGGTCCACTATGACTCCCAGATCCCTTTCTGGAGCACTCCTTCCTAGGCAGTCATTTCCCATTTTGTATGTGTGCAACTGATTGTTCCTTCCTAAATGGAGTACTTTGCATTTGTTCATATTGAATTTCATCCTATTTACTTCAGACCATTTCTCCAGTTTGTCCAGATCATTTTGAATTATAAACCTATCCTCCAAAGCACTTGCAACCCCTCCCAGCTTGATTTTGTTCACAAACTTTATAAGTGTACTCTCTATGCCATTATCTAAATAATTGATGAAGATATTGAATGGAACCGAATCCAGAACTGATCCCTGCGGGACCCCGTATGTTATAACTCATGTATAAGACCTAAAACTGAGAATCAAGTACTAATAAGTGGGAAACCACCTGCCATGTAATGTTCTTAGTTATAGCAATATACAATGGCAGATGCTCAGCACCTCTTGGGATCTGGTCCTGTGTGAACAATCTAAGACAATAGGTTGGAGGGAAAATGACAGGAAGTTACATTACAGAGACAAGGTGGATGAGGTAATATCTTTTATTGGACCAACTTCTGTATTTCTTGTGTGGTCTCTTATTGTCCTGTGATCAGACATGACTGTTTTACCACAGAGAAGTGGGTGGAAGGGTTTAAGTGCCATCTCTCTTCTTATGAGATACTAAGTGAGAGTGAAAATACAGAGTGGATGGCCAGCTTCAGCTAGATTGATAATCCATCCTTAGCCAAGGGCAAGGAAAGTTAGAGAAAAGCAGGAAGGGAAAAGGACTTCAGAGAGTCACAGGGAAGAGGGCTTTAGAGACAGAATAGGGAGGTAGCAGAGGATTCACAAAGTGTGAAATATCCAGAGAAAACAAAATTTAGATACACTAAGGTGACCCTAAAGTGGGTTTAAGCAAGGGGATAAACTGAGCTTTTGCCCTTATTTCTCTGCTGTATCATGAGAGGGGTGGAGAGAAGCCTGATATAAAAATATATTTGAAAGGGTTTATTTTCCTGCTTGTGTTTTTCTTGGGGGGGGGGGTTGGCTTAGAAATATCTGGAGTGTCACATTTTGTTTTTGCTGAAAACTGCAGAGATTGGGAGCTGTCTCAGTCCTCAGCCGAAGAGACTGGGGTTGTTGGATCTTTAACAAAGACAACTTTTCTCCCAAGCGTTCTCCTGTTCAAGTTGAGTAGGTGTTTCAAGAAGGCTGAATAAACATCACTTTCCTTCTCAGTCAATCAGGTTTCCCTTATATGGTATCTCTAGTGCCACCTACTACATCTCCAATCCTCCACAGTCTTAGAAAACAAAAAGCCAATGAGATCAGCAAGAGCTGCAGCCTGCGATTTGAAGACCATGGTATTTTAGTTTTTTTTTTAAAAAGTAAGATATTTTAAAGCAAAACAAAAACCCTTCAAAAATCACTCTGAAATCAAGGGATCTAGTTCAGTGTTCTCTGGAGTCCACAGTTCAATTCTTGGCTGCTGTTCTGTGGATTGAGAGTTGCAGTTAAAAGGGCAGTAATTAGAAAGCTGCTGTTCCTGTGTCTCGTGAGATGTGTCCCTACTCACAGGAAGTGCTGGCAATGAGACAAGCCAAAAGAAACCTGCTGCATTAAAAGGACTCTTCTGGAAGCATTTCAGGCTCCCTTAGGGGCACTGCTCTGAGCATTTGTATGAAGGAGTGAAAGTGCCAAATAGAAGAGGGGGACGGGGAGTGCTTCAAACAGATTGACAAGAAGGTGTCTATGGAAACTTCCCATTGAAACCTCCCCAAGAGTGGAGCAAGGTTTGAAATGTCAGTGCTTTTATGTAATTAAAAGAATCCATGTGAATGGGAATGAAAGCACTGCTAGTAGGAAGATAGCACTATGGACACAGCCCTTACAATTTGAGGGGATGAGAGCACCCCTTGTCACCTGTTTGCAATGCTCAGCAAATAAGGTCTGTGCCAGAGCAGTTGATTTCCACGTCTGCTCCTTTCTGAGCTTTCCCAAGTGGGTCCGTCTAGAGGAGCTTCTTTGCAACAGCTGGAATCTAGAATGAGTGGTTTGCTGTCACTCTAGTGATCATGCAGGGGTGTCCAGCTGTTTATTTTCCACATATTTTTTTAAAAGCAGCGAACTGACATCAAACATTCTGAATATTTTGGTGACCGCTTTGCTGCATCCTTTTTAATGGGTATTTTCTATTTGGTTTTCTTTTGTTGTCTGCAGCTTGCCTGTGAATTTTCAGTGCTGCAGTCTTCTGATGTCAACAGCTATTAGGAGTTTGGTGGCTTTTGGAACAATGGGGGAGGAATGCTTTGGGACTAATTATGCAATGTTTGACTTTGAGTTCATGAAATAACATGCAGAGAGAACTGGCTGGTTTAGCTTCAGACTGAACTGACTGGCCCTTAAGAGGTCTGTGGAACTGTTTAAAAAGCAGTTGTGTTAGGTAACAAACTATCTGCATGTCTAAATGCATTGAAATGAGACTGGGAGAATTTGCAAAAGCCCAGTGCTCCCAATCTGGTACCCATCGGTAACATGTTTTGGGTACCATGCAAGGCACTGTGCTTAGTCACTTAGGACTGTACGGGCCTGTATCCCCAAGCTCCTCCCTGTACGGGCTTGTCCCCCCAAGATTCCTAGATCTTCGGAAGATTTTCCTCCTCTCCTTTCCATCCTCTTCCATCCACGCTCCTGAACTTTATCTATAAGCTCTGAACACTTCCCTTTTCAAGGACTGGTCCCACCAGGCTCTGTGTCTTATTTCTGCCCCCTTTCCTTGCCATTACACCAGGTTTTTTGAAGTGATTCCCTAGCTAGGTCCTGTTCCCCAGAGGACACTGGCTTGTGAAGAAAATTGGAGAGATTCATCATGACACAAACTCAGAGAGGTTGTACCTCAGACCCTGGGGACAATGTGCTGCTTTTACAAGCAGTCATAGTCCTGCTTCCTTCTTGAGATTCCTCCGGCTCTGATCTCCTAGGAGATCAGTATCTTCCTGGCTTGAGGACCTGATCCTGAAAGGGGCCAAGCAGCTGTAACTCCTCTCAGGTTGAACATTTAGAGATCAGCTATGTAGACCTGGAAAGCGTAATTTAAGTGTGAGCTAGAACCATAGGACTCTTCCCCTCCACCCTCCAAATATGCCTTCCCAAGTAACAGAGAGCAGAACTTGGTACAAAGTACATTCATTTGTTGTTTAATCCTTTTATGGCTCAAAACACCATTCATCTTCTCTGTCTTCCTAACATTTGCACTGTGCTCATTACCATAGTATCTGGCTCTTTGGCTGATATAGGGAAAGTGCTACCAAACTTCAGGAGTGCCTTAAAGCAGGCTCCTGGGGATAGAGCCCTTCCTATCCTTGTCGCTTGCCAGAAGGAGAGCCAGAACCTTTTTTTGATACTGACGCAGTGAGTTGGGATTGGATGGTAAGAGCGCTCATGCATGAATGTGAGTCTCCCTGCTCTTTTGGAGGACCAGTTACATTGCCTTGGATCTATGTATCTGGAGCAAAGCAACTACATTTGGACAGTGTTGTAGATCAGCGGTTCTCAACCGGGGACCCACAGCTCCCTGGGGGGTCTGTGAGCCCTTTCAGGGAGGCTGCAGGGCCCTGTGGCTGAAAGCCAGTGCTCCGAGCCCCGGCCCTAAATCTTGGAGGGGCACAGGCCTGAAGCCGGTGCCCTTCCTCCCCCCAAAGCTGGGAGCGGCGTGGGGCCGAAGCTGCCCCCCCAAAGTCAGGAGCAGCACAGGGCTAAAGCTGTCCTCTCACCCCCCCGAAGCTGGAAGCAGCATGGGGCTGAAGCCGACAAACATCCCCCCCTCGCCCCCAAGCCAGGAGCAGTGTGGGGCTGAAGCCGGGAGCCCTAGCGCCCCCTCCCACACGTTGAAGCTGGGAGCCACACTGGGAGCTTCCCCAGCCCATACACAGTCCCTAGCTACCCCCCGCCTGCACCCTGAGCTACCCCCTTCTCACACAGCCCCTAGATATCCCCTGCCTGCACCCTGAGCTACTCCCCTGCCTGCAGAGAGCTCCTAGCTATCTCCTTACTTCACACAACCTCTGGCTACCCCCTCCCTGCACCCTGAGCAGTTTTTAAAACTTTTTGAACTGAGTCCCCCATTTGAGTTATATTTTTTAGTTGCACCCCTCCCCCGCCACAGCCCAAACAGGCTGGGTGGTTCCTGAGTGAGTCGGGGGTGGAGGTGGCACTCCCTCTCTGGACCCCGCTGTGTGAAGCTGGCTCGAGCCCCACCAGCCCTTGCCCCCACACCAAATAGAAGTAAAACTATGCCTATTCCCAAGGGCCCCCTGTGATGGGCTCGGTCATAGGAATCCCCTTGGGACTGTCACCTGATGTGCTGAAATTACCTCTGAACCTGTTTTCCCTGCCAGCTTTGGACTTCAGAACCCTGCCTTGTAGAGCCAGACACGCTAGCCTGCTGCAACACAGCCATGGCCCCGAAAGCTGCAGACTTTAACCAAAAACAGCTCAGTAGGTTACCTCTCCAGCACCCAGACACCAGTTCCCAATGGGACCCAAACCCCAAATAAATCTGTATAAAGCTTATACAGGGTAAACTCATAAATTGTCTGCCCTCTATAACAATGATAGAGATGCACAGCTGTTTGCTCCCCAAGTATTAAACACTTACTCTAGGTTTATTAATAAACAAAAGTGATTTTATTAAGTATAAAAAGTAGGATTTAAGTGATTTCAAGTAATAACAGACAGAACAAAGTAAGTCACAAAGCAAAATACGCAAGTCTAAGCCTAATACATTAAGAAACTGATTATAGGTAATATCTCACCCTCAGAGATATTCCAATAAACTTCTTTCATAGACTAGACTAGATTCCTTCCTAGTCTGGGCCCCATCCTTTCCCCTGGTACAGTCCTTGTTAGTTCCAGCAGACATCTCAGGTGGTCAGCAGGGGTTTTCTCATGACTGGCTCCTTTTGTCCTGCTCCACCCCCTTTTATAGATTTGGCACAAGGCACAAATCTTTGTCTCTCTGGGTCTCCACTCCTCCTTCTAAATGGAAAAGTATCAGATTTAAGATGGATTTCATTATCAGGTGACATGGTCACATGTCACTGTAAGACCTCTAGACTCCATTCTCCATGGGCTGGCCCACACGTACACTGGAAGGCTTTCAAGTAACTAGGGCCATTTACAACTGTTTGTTTCTGGAGCACCCTTAATGGCTTCCACTTAATATGTTTACATCAGTAATACAAGTTTATATCTTATTCGCCTAACTCCAGACATAGAAATAATACATGCAAACAAATAGGATGAACACACTTGTGTTATAAGCTTTGTAATGATACCTTACAAGAGACCTTTTGCATAAAGCATATTCCAGTTACATCATATTTACATTCATAAGCATATATTCATAAAGCATATGGAGTGCAATGTCACACCCCCACCAGGCCAGGAGCCCCGAGGTGTCCCTCCCCCCGCTGGGCCTTGGAGTTTTTATAGCATGTTGAGGGGAGGCTCAGCAGGAAAAAGGTCGAGAACCCCTGTTGTAGATTGTACAGCAATTGTTCCTGTGGCCAGAGGTTGCCAGGCATGCGTCACCAATCAGAAACTGGTTCTTAAACACTGTCAAAGTTTTACTCTTCTATGAAATAAAAGGTGGGTCCTGAAGTTTTCATCTGAATGCCCCTCCCCCTCCTCCTCCCACCAAAGCCTTTATCATCACTCCTGAGTTAGTCATATTCCGAAGGAAAGAAAAACCAGCATGCTGGTGAATGACAGTTACTAAAGAACTGTAACTAATTATATCTCAGCACAGTGAAAAATAACATGAAGGGCTTGAGAAGCTTTCTGGAAGGAAGCCCAGTGCTGCTTCTTTGAGCGACTGTCTTCAGGTTCTGGGATTTCTGGTGTCATAAAATTGCTGCAGCAGCTTCTGAGAGTCTCCTATCAGTGGTGGAATCTCACCCCCTTCCAGTCATATGGATTCTCTTTCCCCCGCATCCCATCCGTGTCTCTGATCAGGGTTTAAGAACAGCTGAAGTTCAGACAATCCATACAAAACTCCACTCCAGATTTTCCACAGGGGCTCCAGCTGAGTTGCATGCCTTCAACAATGCTGCCACCCTTTAATGAGGTGGCATTGTGAGGTGCTCTGGTTTCTTGGTAACTCCCGTATCGAATTTGCTTAGTTTACAAGTAAAGAGATGTATTGTTGTTTTTCTAACTTTCACTGCCATAAACTCATACTGAGCTTTGGAACTGCAGCTGGGTTCTTTCTAGCTCATGCATCTTCCAGTAACATCCCATTTTGGATACCTGTAGCAGAACTGAACTAGAGTGATGTCGGGAAACTTCTGCAAAATTGCCAGTGTAGACCAGGCCTGTGTATGTATGAAATCCTGTTTGGCTATCAGGGTGATAGCCAACTGAATGACATCAAGCATGTCAACATTAAATGGGAAGCTTTGGAGAGAAGGGAAGTTGACAAGCAAGGATGGCAAATGCGGGTAGCCCAATGTGCAGCAAAGCACGGGATGGACAAGTTAAGTTGTTAAGGTGATAGGTGCCCTGTTGGTAGATATGTCCTTCTAGTGAAGTCTGGTCACAAATGCCTTGTCTATACAAGGGTAAAACTGCTTGCTAAAACACTGTAAACCATTATTTAAACAGAGCTCATGCTAATGTGGCCTAAAGGCTGATGACTCTGGTTCCCATGGGTAGAGACCTAGCCCCAGATCTTCAGAAGTATTTAGATGTCTGTCTACTATTGATTTCAATTTAGGCACCTAATTACTTTACGGATTTGGATCCTAGGTTGGAAAGCTGTTCAGTAAATGGTCAGGCCTGAGCTACATTACTCAGAATAGCCAGGTTTAGATCCTGTGTGTGGGAATTGTATTTAAAGGGGGTTCAGCTAATGGATTAATCGCTAGTGTAGTCAGATTCATTTGCACTCTGGCTGCAGTGTCCAATGTGAATCCACTACCAGACTCTTGAGCTGAGCAGTAAGCAGTTATCCTAATTTTCTAATCCCATCTCTCATATAGTTTCCCCCTCACCACCCCTTGATGCCCAGGCACAACAGGTAAAGTAGCAGGCTGTCCATCTCTTTACCAGCGGACTTCTCCATGTGTCTTTGTAAGGCAAGCTGCCTGTGAAAGGAAATAACTTGCAAGGTGCTCCAAGACTCATAGAAGCATGGAGCATCATTCCACTGGTGTGGTAACTCTACTCCTGGAGAACTGAGTTGTCATATGGAGGGCTTGCCATATCGGACCCAACTAATGATCCATTGATCTGGTATTCAGCCTCCAGCAGTCGTCAGTATGAGATGCTTCAAGGAAGACCTGAAATAGGATGGTGAGCTGGGGATTGGATCAGAGGGTTTGAAGCTAGTACTGATTCTTTTCCCATGTTTCATAAAGCCAAGCTACACAGAAGCTAATCCTGCCCTTAGCAGCTTCCTTTTTCTAATTCTCACCATTCTCTTCAAATAATGGTAACATCAACAAAATGGTGTCATCTGTTGGCAATTGTAACAATTCCGTATGACAACTCCCATCACACTAATGCTAGGGTGTCGTTAACTAGCTTCTGCCTTGCTAATAAGAATAAACATTTCCCCTAAGAATACATTTATGGGGAAAAGGCGAGACGTGAGAGAGTAGCAAGGGCAAGACAGTGCCTGGTGTAGGGGGTCTGCAGGGACAGACAAGTTCTGCTCAGGCAGTCTGAAGAGCGTGACTGATCCTCCAGTAACCTCTTGCTGTTTTAATCTCCTTGCCTTCCTGACTTTGGGAGTTGGTTCTTCTCCTTTGCACTCTGTTCTGCATAAAGCAAATTGTTCTCTCATATATAGTTTTCACTTCACAAACACCAGGCTCTTATGTATCCAGAGATGGCAGATTCCCCCAGTGAATGGCTTGGAAAAGTGAGGTCTGTTGGCAAAGATGTTGCAAATGTGTAACTGACAATGTGTCAGGTTTCAGAGTAACAGCCGTGTTAGTCTGTATTCGCAAAAAGAAAAGGAGTACTTGTGGCACCTTAGAGACGAACCAATTATTATTATTATCAATTATTATTGAGCTCATGCTCAAATAAATTGGTTCGTCTCTAAGGTGCCACAAGTACTCCTTTTCTTTTTGACAATGTGTCAGAAACTGCTGTTGCATGCATGAAGTAGGTACATTCTGCCGCATAGGAAATCCAGACACCTTTGACTATCTAATAACTACCTGTTACCTAGCCTATGGCACAGTTTGCACCAATTTGTAAGTATCTTCTTGATGCCTATGAGTGCAATCAATGGTTCACATGTTGGGTTGTTGACGAGCTGAAAATATAAGAAAGGCTCATATTTAAATGGATTTATCTGTCATATAAATTCCAGTTTGAGTTTGGGCTCATGCCCATAAGGCTAGGAGAGATAGAAACAGTACTACATCAGTGAACTCTGCTGTATTACGGATACTGCGCTATATTAGGCAAACAGGAGCCAGGTGAACCTGGAGGCTACTCCAGATTTGCTATTAATTTTCCCTCTGTTCTTTGATAAGTCACTTAACTTCTCTGCACCTTAGTTTTCACCATCTGTAAAATGGTATTAATAATATTTCCTGTTTGTAAAGTGCTTTGGGAGTTTCAGACGAAAGGGACTCTCTGGGCCAAATGCTGCGTCTCTGTTACGTTGGTTCAAGCTAGTTGACTTTCATGCAGTTGCACTGATGTAGATGAGGGCAGAATTTAATCAAATACATGCAAAGTATTATTCCTTGTGCAGAACTACAGGAGACTCAAGATCGTAGTGTGCTGTGGGCCTTGTATTGCCTTAACCTGGCTCTAACTGCACTCCACTTTCCCAAAATCTTTGTCCTTCTTGGCATTCAAGGCACCAGTCTCAGCACAACTGATGGATCATTGAACGTGAGAACAAGGGAACTGATGCTGGTAAACTCCCAGTTGTTGGAAAAAGATCAGTGGGGCTGATGAACTCTAAGAAGGGACCTGAAATTGGCATATTAAAAGGGCCACTCTGAGTCTGTTGACTGCAGCATGCAGAAATGATAGGGCCTAATTCTAAGAGCGCTTCTACTGGAGATGACTACTGAATTTGGTGAGATTATCTGGGATTTTATACTAGTCTAAATGAGATCATGCTGTGGATAGGAACATAGAAAACATAAGCAATGCACTGGATCAGGGGCCATCTAGTTCAGTACCCAGTCTCCAATGAGGGCTAGTACCAGATAACCCTCCAGTAGGCAGATGTAGAATAATCTGCCCCTCACATCAGGTCTCATCCTGATTGCACTGAAACATTGACTTAAGCACGGGGGCAGGAGGTTTAGCATCCCTTCCAAAATGTTTGTTGTTATGATAGCCAGAGTTATAATTGTCACCTATATCAGCCAATCCCTTTTTGGCTCCTTTGTGAATCTGAATTGGGTAGGATATGCCCAATGTGCCCACACTGCTAACGGTGCTGTCTGAGAGGAAGTAAGGCAGCAAGCAGCTCCTCGACAGTGCTGGCAGCTCACAAATAAAGCTGGGTTGACGTTGTCTGGCAGTAAAAAGGAAGCGAGGGACCAATGAAAATTAATGGAGGGCTGGTTCTGAGAGATCTCTTTTTTTCAGGCTTAATTAGTGGTGGATGTGACTAGGCTCATAAACCTGTCCCCATGCTTATATGCTTCCCTAAGTTTTCTTATTTGGCTTCTGTGTTCCACTTCATTTATTTTACAATACAGTTCTCACGCAAGTGTGTCTGGGAGCCCAGGAAGTGACATCCCAGTGTCCTAGACTGTTCATTAGCTGACACTTCGTGTTTCTTAATGAAACATCATTCCTCTTCCACAAAGGCAGGTTTTTGCTTCATGCTAAGCCCTAGTGAGCACACTCACCAAGCAGGACACAATAATAAGAAGAGGCCAATCCCAAAAGATTTTCTACTGTGGATCTTCAGGGTTGGGAGGGCTTTCTGAGTGGTCTATGTCATACCAAGGATGCCGATAGGGAGCCATCAGCATCCACTCATTGAAAGGTTTAAAGGATGCATTGTCAAAGCAGGCAAAACAAAGGAAAAATACAGCTCCTGAACCAGATGTTGCTTTCTGTGACAGTGGTATAAGTCTGGAATAAATGTATTGCAATCAGTGGAGTCCCTTCAGATTTAAATTGCATAACTGAAAATGGAATCAGGCTCTACGTTTTCTTTAAACAGAGCATCTTTGCTGTTTCCTCCTCTGTAACAAACACCTGGCAACCGGCACTGTTTCTATTTCCCCCTGCCCTGCAGTCAGTGAGGATGCCATTCACTGATTAGAGCTGAATCAGAATCCAGTTTTTTATATCAGGGGAGAGAGGCTGGTAATGAAGAGCCATAAAAAGAAAAAGCATTGCATTATCACAAGCGTAACATCCTTTCCTCTTTCTCAAAGGCCTGGGTGTTAATGACAGACCTTCTGCAATCACGAATGAGGAGCATTACTTTACTGTCTGTAATAAGATATTCATGATTGTTTTCATGATAAACTCCTGTGAGTCAAAGCTTTCTAGAAATACATACTAACAAATATAAGCTAAAGTTTGGTATAAAAGTAATTGGGGGTGCGGGGGGACATGGCTTCAAGTTTATTTGTTTTCACCAAGCTTGAGAGACTATTAGGTCACCTAGGCTGAACTGTATGTCAGCTTAACTTCTGTACCCGGAAAGATAATGGAGCAAATAATCAAACAATCAATTTGCAAACATCTAGAAGATAATAAGGTGATAAGTAACAGTCAGCATGGATTTGTCAAGAACAAATTATGTCAAACCAACCTGATAGCTTTCTTTGACAGGGTAACAAGCCTTGTGGATGGGGGGAAGCAGTAGACGTGGTATATCTTGACTTTAGTAAAGCTTCTGATGCCCTTCTCATAAACAAACTAGGGAAATGCAACCTAGATGGAGCTACTATAAGGTGGGTGGGACGTACTGGCCGCCGCTTCCCGCAGCCCCCATTGGCTGGGCACAGCGAACCGCAGCCAGTGGGAGCTGCGATTGGCTGAACCTGCAGATGCGGCAGGTAAACAAACTGGCCCGGCCCGCCAGGGGCTTTCCCTGAACAAGTGGCGACTCTAGTTTGGGAACCACTGGTCTAGATAATAGTTAGTCCTGCTATGAGTGCAGGGAACGGGACTAGATGATCTCTCCAGGTCCCTTCCAGTCCTATGATTCTATGTCACAGGCCATAGAGTTTCACTCAGTTACTCTTGTTTTGAGTCCATTCACTTGAGTTTGACTAAAGCTGATCTTCCAGGAAGGCGTCAGTCTTGTATGAATGAGAAGCAGCAAAAGTGAGATGTTTCAATGGTTTCAGAAGTACCTTTTGAATTCACCAAATGACTTCAGTTTAATTAATAAATACATTAAAGAATTGATCAGTGAACAGGATATAATGCACATTTTTCTCATGTGTGTGCATAAAATCAGTGCTGGTAAACAGGGCAAGACTGACAGGATTGTAGTTGAAGGGGCTGATTCTAGTCTGAGAGACATCGGCCAAAATCCAAAGTAACCCTGCTGAGGTGAAACAAGCTACTCTGCAGTTTGTACCAGTGTAGCTGAGATCAGACTCCGGCCCCATGTCCTCAGTTTGTCTACAGAGCAGGTACAGTCCAGGCATCACTGTATTCCACCCCAATGAGAAGAGAGCCCACCTCTGGGAGGGGTGGGGGAAAGGAGCATATTCAATCCCCAATGATGCATGCCATACTTGGCATCTGCTCAGCCAGGCATCAAGCAGGCCCAAGAGTGCCGATTATGATGATGTGGATGTGGATGTTTGTCTACTGAATGACAGAGCGAAGTCACCAAAATCCATTGGACATAAGACACTTAAAAGACATCAGATGGCGGAGGCTCTTGGTCACTATGGCCCAGATCCTCAATGGTAATTAGATGCCTGAGTCTGTTTGAGGAGCTGGACCTACCTCCTTGTACTGATAACCTAGAGGTAACAGTCTTTCTGTCCATTAGCAATTGCCTGAGGATCCTGTTCCTTGTAGGTACATGGAGATTATATGTATGTAGTTTTAAATAATTGCTTCGCCCCTAGTGACATGAGTCAAGATCTAAGTGATGCTTCAGCTCTGAATCTCCTGTATTTATAGTATAAGCTTGGCATTTTTTAAAATGCAATTTTGATGTTTCCTCACCGTACTAGCTTAGGGATTTAGTTTAGATACAAATTAACGTATGGAAGGTATTGATCAGTCAAAGGAGCCAGGCCTTGCATGCAATCACAGATATTCTCTATTCCTGCTCAGAGTATTTACTTCCTAGTTACAGCAAGTAGTGACAAAAATAAATAAATTCTGTGTTAAGAAGCCTTGGGGTGAAAGGGTGAAATCTTGGCTCCATTGACTTCAATAAGGTCAGGATTTCACCAATGGTAGTCTCTATTTACTCCTGTGGGAATTCTGCACCACTGCACATGCACAGAATTTATGTTCCCCTCAGATTTCTTTGCTTCCCCACAGAAAAATGACTTTCTGATGGGGAAGCAAAGGGAAGCCACAAGAGCGGTCATGTGACCCTCCCCAGCAGTATTTTTCAGGTGCCCAGGGCAGTCAGCAGAGAGATAAATCACTGTGGGGCAGGGGGCGGGACTGGGGAAGACCCAGCTGGTGGCTCCTACCCTGCACTGGGCTCAGCTGCTAATCCTGTCTGGGCTGGGGAAGACAGGACTTCCTCTTCCCCTGCATGGCATCTGGGGCTGTGTCAGACCCACACCCAGATTTCTCCATCGGCTGTAGGAAGTTCTGCAAATTCCGCCCTGCCCCCCCACATTTCCTGTACCCATTGCTCCTCAGCTGCAGAGGAAGGGATCACTGTACAGGGAGCTGCTCCCCCATCCATCCAGACCCCCTCATACCCAGATCCTCCAACCGAGCTCCACCCCCCCATACCCAGAACCCCCCTGACGAGCCCCACTCCCCCTGGACCACCCTGACAAGCCACCTGCACCCAGATCTGCACCATACTGAGCCCCAACCAGCGGCACCTGGATCCCCACCCCACTGAGCCCCACTCCCCCAGCATCTGGACCCCATCACTGTGCCCCCCACACCCAGACCCCCCTGCTGAGCTCTATACCCCCCATATCTAGACACCCTCCCCCCACTGAATCCCAACCACTTTCACCTGTACCCCCCTGCAGAGTCCCAGTAGTGTTGCAACCAGAACCACCAACTGAGCCACCCGCACCCAGATTACCCCACACAGAACCTTCTCAACCCACACCAAGCCTCTCCAAGCCCACCAAGCCCTTGCATCCTGCCTTGCTGAGCCTGCCTGCCTGCTTACACCTCATACACTTAGCACAGAGGGGCAGGGCCCTGGGGTGTTTCTGGGTTAGGTGCAGCTTCATCACTGAGTCCATGTCCCTGGGGGAAGCTGCACTGTGATTTCCCACCTCTGTGCAGCCAGTGGCCTATGCTCCCCAATGCCATGCTGGATCCGCTGCATTTATTTGACAAATAAAATTTGCAGAATTTTAAAATATTGTGTGCAGAATTTTTAATTTTTTGGCACAGAATACCCTCAGGAGTATCTATTGTAGCCACTATTATAACAAAGATACAGTAATGTGATTGCAATGTCCTAGGGATTTACACTAAGGCCAGGGTAGTCTGGGACAGGACTGTGGGAGTTTAGAAAGGGCTTTGTGGATATCGTGAAAAGCAGCCATGATCATAGTTATGTCCCTTACTACTGAGTCTTGGTGCCTTGATTTCTGCAGTTCCCAGTAACCAGGAGACTAGAGCTGTCATTTTCAAGGCCGGAAACACAGCCATACAAAACTTGTCAGACTTCTGTCAATTTCAGAACACCTTACATTCCAGTCCTTGAGGATTGTTTTGAGTTTCAGGTTCAGTTGATCCCATGATCACAAAGGCAAAACTCAAAATGAAGCCAACAAGTTGGACTAATCACAGTGGATTGCATACAGGGATGCAAAGACTCATTCAGCCCAGAAGATGCAAACATATGACCAGCCATTACCATTTTTGTCACAAAATCAAAATAAAGCCACGACACTCCATTTTGAAAAATCCATGTCTATTTGGAGGCCGCAAAGATGTTTTGAGTTTCAGTTGAAAGTCAAATCTGAACTTTCCAAAAGAGCTAGAGCTTTGGGTCCAGCCCACCTGAGAGAGTTTGGATCTGTTCCCACATTGCTGTGGTGTTCAGCTCTTTGAGTTGAATTTAAGCCCATCAACTCTGCTGAAAAGTGCTAAACCCATTTCTCCTCGGTGTCTTTAGGTTCACCGCTGGGCAGCATTTTGCAGTATCATGGAGATTTCCTGTGTGCTCTTATGGTCAAAGACTGCTTTTATTTTTGTATACTATATAGTTTGTATACTATATATACAAACATATCGTGGGTTCTAACCCAACAATAATCATGTCCACCTGGAATTTTTATCCATCTAACCAGATCATTCAGCTGGTAAATATCACAGCCTCCATTGTGCCATGAAATATTCTACAGACTGGTCCATTTCCATTCTCCAGGGAGGCAGAGAGAACAGTTTTGAGGGGGAGGCAGGAGAAGTACACTTTACATTATTTCCCTTTTGAATATGTAGGAAACAATGACGGCACTGGGAAAACCCGGGTGCTTTAGACAGCAGCACTCGCTGCTGCTGAGGATGTCGGAGTGTGTGCAGAATGGTCATTGTCTTGGTGCGTGTGTTTGAGATGAGAATGTTGGCACTTTGTCTGTCACATGAACTGCTCCCATTATGGATGAGACTACAACTGGAAAAAAAAAAAGATGATCAGTTTCATCAGTTGTATTTCTATGATGCTTTTGCACTTTGGCGCAAGTATAAGTGCCTCACTTTCCATCGCAGGATCCCCCCAGTGATCTGCGGGGGACTCGGATGAGAACATGTTCTGAAGCTGTCTATTGTGCCAGAACAATACTGGTTTGAGAGGGAAGATCAGCACAGATATTTAAGGAGCTGGAGGGAATGACTTCTAAGGAGGGAGCTGAGTGATATAGACCCCATTATCTCATTAAATATCCACAGAAATCTGATTTGGGCAAGATCTGTGACTTTGGCAGAATCATTGTTGTACCACACTGTCCCTTGGAGTATGGGGACTGGCAGAGGTATGGGATATGAGTGGAAGGGGAAAGGGAGAGAGTACCAAGGTGACTCAGATGCCATAATGGAGAGGACCAGGAGTAGGAAGATGGGGGAGCAGCCTAGGGGTGTTCAGAAGGCATGCGGGTAGCTATATAGCCTAGGCAATGTACTCCATAGCTCTCTTAACCCTTCATGTGGCCTCCTCACTGCATTTGGTACTGGACTGCTGCAATTTGCTCCTGTCTCTGCCACCCAGCAGAGGTGAGCATATGTTGCCTGACAGAGAAAGTGTGGTCGAGTGACAATGAAAGCTGTGTATGAGCAGTGAACACAAGGGTACAAAGGGTGTAAACACTGGTGAGGAAAGGGCATTGCTTGTAGTGGTCTTGAATGGGTGGGATATAACTAAGAGTATTGGGATGAAGCCAAGCAAAGGAAAATATAGGCTAGACAGCAGGGGAGAGGGCCAAATTTGTCTCTAGTGTAACCGCATTAAAGACAAATTTGGCTCAGACAGTCCTAGCAGTGAAGGCTATTAGCCCCAGTCTCTCCAGTGGAGTCCCCATCTTTTGCATCATTTAAAAGTGGACTGAACAAAGTCCTGGCAAAGGCACAATGGGGAACAGTCTGACATTGGCCATGGGTAGGTATTGACTAGGTCTTTTCCCTCTCTGATTCTCTGGGATTTTATTGAGCTGATGCATTATAAAGGAGCAGAATGGGTAGCATGGCAGTAGGTGGGCCACCGGCATTCTCCAGATAGTTTACCACGTGTAAACAGAGTGAAGGGCTGGTCTCATTTTGCTTTCTTAAAGAAACATAGATAATACAGTAGATATATACAGATAATACAGTATAGAGATATACACACTAGTTCCTGCTCTCAAGATTCAGGTCCCTGATAGCCCTTGAGTTTTAGGTGCTGGTGTCACTGTGCCTCAGTGGGTCACAGCTGAGAATACCAGATTCAGGACAGCCTGCTGAGAAATAGGGAAGATTCACCCCAAACTGGTGATTATTCTTCCGTAAAATATACCAAACCAGCAACAAAAGTAAACTTCTGTCTCACCACGCTAGTTAACAAGAAGTCCAAAATGCAGTCTTCCTGCTTTACTACCCAGACACTGGACTGTATGATGAGTGGTTACTGAAAACCAATTTCATCACATATAGCGTCCTCTAATCCCAAGAGATCAACCACATAGCCAAGTCAATATATAACTCAGATCTCACCCAATAATCATGCTGTTGCCAATCCTTTAGTAACTAAAATTTAAAGGTTTATTTATAACAAAAAGAAGAGGAGAGTTAAAATGGTTTAGGAAGTCATATACTTGCAATCATTGCAAAGTTCTTGGATCAGGTTTGCAGCACTGATGTTACAGACTGCTGGCTTGTAAAGTCTCTGGTGATTTCCAAAAGATTGGAAGGTCCTCAGTCCATAGTCAATATGCTCCTTTTAGTGTAAGTCCATAGTCCAGATATCAGAGCAGGGAAGAGGTAAAATGGAGATGCGTCCAAGGTCCTTTATACCTTCTCCCATGTGGAGGGGGTGCTCTCAATCTTAGTTCATGGAAAATTACAGGCACAAGATGGAGTCCAGGATCACATGAGCAAGTCACATGCCCTTACATGCTTTGAGGACTCACAGGAGCAGCCATTACCCAAATTTTGGCTGAAATGTCCAGAGGAAGGCTCACTAGGAGGGGACAAGCTTCTTCTATGTCCTATTGTGTTCTTTAAGGGGCCATCGACTTGAATGGTTCATTCACAATGTGCTGGCTAGACTGAATATAAACTCCCTTGTGGGCGTTACCCCAGGAGCAAACACATTGGAAATATTGGTACATAGTCAATATTCATCACTTTAGATACAAAGATGATACATACCTACAAATAGGATAATCATATTTGATAGATTGTAACTTTTCCATTGATACCTTACATGACATATTTTGTACAAGATTTGTTGCAACTATCTAACCGTGGCAATATTAATGATACAAATGGTCATATTTCAGTCACACAACATCACAGCTGGCATAATGCAATTTGGTGTGCAAAGCCCAGCCAGCGCTGTGTGTATGTCCTCCAGTAGCTGTAAAAACCATAATTGCAGGTGGCATTCAGAAGACAAAAGAGATGTGCCTTTTCTTATAAACAGCGTGAGCTTTTTGCACTGACCCCCTCCCCATCACCCTGGGGTTGGAAGTGACATGCAGTAGGTCATCTTGTCCCTGTCTGCATGGCAATTGATCAGAACATCATGGAACCTGAGGCTAGAGAGCATGACCGCTTAGGTCATGATCTCCACCTCCCCTCTGCCAGGTCAGGGTTGTTGGGGAAATTCTGCTTTGTCCATTTTGCTGTTTGCTGGGTTTGGAAAGCTATGAGTGCTCTGAGGGAGGGATCGACAGGTGGGGATAACTACAGGTGAGGAAGTCACAAGGGGACAATGAATGCAATTTATCAGATGCCATTTATCGTGTGAGCATAGTCATCACATTATTGTCATCACATTGTTATTTATTACAGCTTGTCACTGCGCACAAGGAAGAAGATACAGCCTCTGTTCTGAGGAGCATGTTGTAGCTATCAAGATGGACGCAGAAGTGGGCTGTCTAACCTAGGTAAATATAATGTGTGCAATCTGGGACCCACCATTTCACATATTATTAAGGATAGCCAGAGCCACAGAGTGAGTTCCTTGAAGTTCTGGTTTGTTGGGAGCCAAGGTGTGGGTTTGGGCCTATCTCTACATCCTGCTTTCCAACTTTTGCACTGCTTTAATACCTTTGGATGAGAGATTGCAGTGCAGCCACTATAACTGGTCATGTTTTGCTGTGTGCTGTCAAACTGAATTCAGAGCGATCTCATTGAAACTGCGGGGGAAAAGGCTTGGGGTCTCACTCACTGTTTGCCCAGGGATGGGAGGTGCATTATGAATTGATATGCAGCAGATTTGAAATATTTTGGGTCTTTTCTTTTTGACAGAATACGTGAGGTTTTTATGTTGATGTTGTTGTTTTAAGAGGGCTTGGAGGCTAAAAATAGAGCAATGGTAGCCTGTCTGGAATATTACAGTGTGAATCTCCAGCAGGCTGCTTTTCAGAGCTGACCTTCAAAGCTGAAAAGCCAGCTGTGTGAAGTTTGTTGTTTCCCGCTTTCACCCTTGTGCATTGGCTGGTGGCTGCCCAGTGTACTTGGCTATTTAAAAGGATGGATTGAACAGCCCAGAGAATAAATATGCCTCTACCGTGTAGCAAAGAGACACCTGACAAAACTTTTACTTTCCCGTTCAAATGGCCAGCTTAGCTATGCAGGTGGGCCTGGGCTTCAAGATTGGGGTCTGGAGCTGTCTTTGGTGCTCAGGGGTGCTCAGATCAGAGGGTTTTGCTTCAGTTCCATCTCCAACCATGTGGTGCATTTAAAGGTCAAGATCACTATGTTCTGATTTACAGGGGAAAAGTATACTTGTATAGATACCCTAGGCTTGGCCCGCCTTCATACATTGTACCAAAGCCTGTAAGTACCTCATTCAGTGCACAAACCAGATCTGCTCTGGGGATGGATCAGGGTTGTGTACTGAAGGAGGCTGTTGTCTGTAAGACCCCCTGCTTCATCTGTTGCCAAAAATGGAAGGTATGTAGTGAATGAGGCTGGGAACTGCAGGAAGAGAAAGGATAGCTTCAAGGTTAAGGCAATTAACTGCTGCCCTGGAGAACTGGATTCTACCCCTTCCTCTGTCACAGACGTCCTCATCTAAACCGAACTTTTTACAGGTGTAACTAATTGTGTGTTCCTCTTCTCAGGGTACCTTACCTGAGACCCAGGGATCTGATTTGCAGAAGTGCTGAGCACTGACAGTTGCAAGCTGTGATTTGAGGATATAAAGTGCTATATAATGCTTAGTACTCTGAAAAGTCAGGTCCTAGGTGTCTCACACTCGGCACCCAACATTAATGGATACTTTGGGGTAATTGAAATTAGTGAATACTTAATCTCTCCATGCCTTAGTTTCCCATCTGTAAAATAGGCATAATACCACTCCCTCACCTCACAGGGGTGTTGTAAAGAGACATTCCTTAATGTTTATGAAGGACTCAGATACTATAGGGATGAGCACCATAGAAAAGGCCCTGAGGAAGTTCATAATTCTGTCTTCAGAGTAGGGTCTGAGTAGTGTGCCATAAATATAGCCTGGGGCCACACATTGAACAATGAGGAGAAATCCTATTGAATAGCTGCTCATTATTCAAGCACTGTCTGTCCTG
Organism: Caretta caretta; assembly: GCF_965140235.1. Taxonomy (NCBI): domain Eukaryota; kingdom Metazoa; phylum Chordata; order Testudines; family Cheloniidae; genus Caretta; species Caretta caretta. The sequence goes on from NC_134214.1 coordinate 82,075,524, forward strand.
TGTACTGAATGAGTCAGGGGTTCTGTGGAAACAATAATAGGTGATCATGCAATTTAAGACTGTATCATAATGCATATGCACAAGGGGGCTGAATTAAGGTTACACGGGCAACCACAGTTCTGGCATTGTCTCCGTACAGGGGCCAACAGTTGAACTACTTTCCTTTTCCTAGAGGTATATCTGTCCAAGCCAGGTCTAATGGTTCAGGGAATGCTTATATTGCCCTTGTCCATGATGCCTCTGTTCTGTGGATAAGCCAAAGACATCAGTCTGGTGCTGTCAATATGGCAACTTTCACTGGCATAAAATTCACTTAACAAAATTAAACAAGGCTCTGGGAATCTGTGCAGCAGCTACTTGAGCTGATTTTGTGACTTCCTCCTTAATACCTGCCACATTGTCCCGGCAGAAATTTTTTATGATTCTAGTTTCATAAGCACATTTATGAATCTGCCCCCAGAGATCAATTACGTTGACACGCTGGCACAGACATCTCATCAATCAGCATGAGGACACCTATGGCTATTAATGTATTTGCCAGTTGAGTTCCATTTTTTTAGAACAGTAAGTCAAGGTAACAGGGCTGTGTGTTTCACTCCGTAGCAGAGAAATCACACTGTGGTGTCAGAGATTGCAGGTGAATGAGTGAAATGATTACAACAGAGGGAGGCAGATTTTCCAAAACTATAGCACAGGAGTAGACTACACTTCCCTCCTCCCCACTCGTCCCACATTCGCCAAATCAGCCAAGGAGCAAGCAGCCATTCTGTGTCATCCCAGTCGCTCAGAACTTTCTCTAAACATTTCCTTGGGATGGAAACGTCACTTGTTGGGGGAAATGGAGCACAGATGCAATAACTAGAAACAGGATCAAACCAAAATCCTGTATCCAGCCCCCCAGCACATCATTCCTCCCCTACATAGCCACACATTTTTATTCCTTTTGAGAGCCCAAAAGTACGCTAGGTGCTTCCCATTAACAAGTGAAGAGACGATCCTTTTCTCCCAAAGAGATTACAGGCTAAATTCAACAGGATACAACAGTTGAGGTTGGCTGGCTGGACTGTACTGCCACCCATCAGCCTCATATTTTAGGGCCACATTTAGAAGATATTTAGGTGCTAAAGATGCAGCTAGGCATCTTGGGGGATTTTCTGAAGTGCCTAAACACCTAAGTCCCATTAAATCTGACAAGATCTGGCCCTTATCACCTTCCAGGTAAAATAGATGAGTAATAGGGAGGTCCTAGGGAGACTTAATGGAATCTGTTTTTTTTCTCCCTTTTCTCATCAACAACAAAAGTGATGAGTGGAAAAGAAGGTAAAAAAGGACACCAGTGAGACAATTAGTATCAGGACCCTAGGAAGGGCTATACCCGGTGTGGAGAATTGGTACATTTTAATAATATTTTTAATGGATAATGTGTGACTCAGTTTCCCCACTTGCTTGGTATTGTTATCCACTGGGTGTGAAGTTAGATTATCCTCTGGGACCTTGAGATAATGGATAGGATATTGATATCTGCACTCATATGAATGAGCTATCAAGAACTGTCCACATATGAAAGCAGTTGCCTCAGAGATACACTGGAGGCCAAACATCGGACACTAACATTTAATGATGGAAGCCAAGGGAAGCAGAACACGCGCACCATGCTGCAACTTGAGTCAAAGGGCTGGGTGTGAGCAGACTGTGAGACATGATGGCTGTTGCCCAGGGCAGAGAGAGATGAAATCTGGGAGGTTTTGGAGAAGAAGGCAGGTGACACTGCCCACATGGGCTCTCCGTGAAGTTGTGCTTTTCTGGACTAGCCTAGGGATCCTTGAATCCTGTGTTCCAGTTGACTAGTAAATGCTGGCTTGTTTTGAAAAGGCTGATGTGCGTTTCTACACAGACCTGCTGGTGGAATTGCTCTCCATAGGAGTAAAGTCTCTACCTGGGGTTTAAACTCATTTGAACTCATTGGAGAGCCATGGTGAGAAAAAGGAGTGCAGAAGCCAGAGAGCCCAGTCTCAGGGTAATGGAGCTGCAGGTCTCACCCTTGCAAAAAGTGGAAGCCTAGGGCCTGGCCCAGTAAAGGAGATGCTCACAGAGAGACTGAATTAAAGCTGGAGGCATAGCACCCTCTGACACCAGGATGCTGAGCTAGAGGGACTAATGGTGAGACCCAGCGTGGCCCTTCCAATGTTCCTCCCTGCTAACAGACAGCCATACATCCCAGGTCTGACTGGCAGCTGAACTGCTGCAGATTGTACATCTATACAAAGCAAATGTGATGTTTCCCAGATAGGAGCTGCTCAGAAAAGAAAGAGACGGCAGCACAGAGCTGCAGAAACAAGGGAAAGTGAAGTGACAGATAGTTGACAGTGTGAGCAAAGTGTAAATGAAGTCTGTCTGCCAGAGCCAGTGTGAAAGCGGTGAAAGCAGTTGCACTAGCTGAGTGTTTTTCTTCCCTCTGCCGGTAATTACCTCCTGTTCTCAGCAGGCATATTGGAAAGGTGGGTAACGCTGGCTCTTGTGGTAGCAGGTCGGAGCACGTCTGCTGTGCATCCTCCGACGTCCGTTTACACTGGAGTCCCAGGAGAGTTGGCCAGAATGACTGGAAGTTGGTTATGGGGAGGGAGAGAGGTTTCTATTCATGGCTGTCCGCTTAGCTAGTCCTGTGTCAGTTGTGTGACGAGAGAATTGACTGATGTGCTCGGATCAGGAAGATGACCCTGTAAAGCCAAAGCTTGTTACTGCTGTAGCGCAGCTCTTCAGATAGCACTACAAACGCCCCAGCCAGGAGAGAGCTCACAGATGTGTCTCTGTGAGATATGCCTAGGGCACCTTCAGGAAAAGGCCAGCACCTCCCTGTTTGGCCAAGGAGAGTAGCCCCCTCCCGTCCAGCAGAACAACTGTTTACGGACCACGGGGCTCTTGGTTCATTTGCTGGGTATGGCAGTGTGCACAACTCATTTGTGTGGCAAGTCTAATCACCTGGTTGACAACTCTGCTACCTGCTAAGTCTGCTCCAGGGTCGGACCATTGGTGAGAGGACAAACCACTATCTACAGTATCTGCTAGTGCTTAACGGTCTCATCAGACAGATCCGTGTTTGAAAGGACCCCAGAGTGCTCCCATATTGGACTGATAGAATAATTTTTATGCACCCACTGCTGTGGTTGGAACACAATAAACTGCCCACAAATGGTAGCACCAATACCTCCCTTTCCTGTAACATCCTAGGCAATCATAGTAACTAACCTAGCAATGGTTTATATTCTCGATGCTAGACTAGCAGACGTGCCTTGCATTCTGCTCTGAGAGGGAGTGGATGTCACAGCCAGGAACCCCTCCTGAAAATGCCCTGCCTCCAGTCCTCAAGAGTGCACCTCTACGGACCACTAGAGGGGGCTCTTCAGTGGACTTTTGCTGTTGCAATGGTACTCAAGGGGAAAAGATGGTCCCTACAAGAGGTAGGTCCCATGCCATATACTGCTTTATAGATGACCCATTCCGCGTAAGCAAGTCGGCCACTGCACTTTGCATAGCTGTAACTTCCAAGCTGTCTTTGTCCCCAGTAGAGTTCAGTGCAACAGTTCAACCTGGAGATGCAAAGGTATCTCTATATCTGTGGTGAGACCAGCCTTATCAAGAGAAGGCTGCAAACCCTCAGCAATGCAGAAAAGTAAAAAAGCAATATGAGCCACTGTTGCTACCAAGAGCAGGGTCAGGTCCAAAAGTACCCCAAGATTCTAAACCTCTGTGGCAAAGGGTGAACGAACATACCCTTCCACCAAATAGAGCAGTCACAACCCCTGCCAGTTCTCCTACTTACTTCCCTTGCAGGATTGAGTCCAAAGTGAAAGGCAAATCAGGGCCATAATTGATAATTACATGATAACCTGCTGTTTCTCAAATAATACAATGTAAGATCATGCAACTAATCTTTGCAAATACTTCAGTCTGCAGAAAAAAATTGGCAAATAATTTCAAACAACAAACAAACCTGAGAAAATTGTCTGGTAGCTGGCAGCAATTTGCGGACAACCGCAGAAGAAATTGGTTTAGTAAGTTTGCTCAGCCTTGAAGTGATTTCCATCAGATACAGGGTTTACAGTTTGGTTGAGTGGCTCTCAGCACCACAACTATACAAATTGTTCCAGCACCCCTGCTACAGCCTACCTAGATTTTCCGTGATAAGCTCCCATACCCGTATTAAAGAGCTTAACATTGCTTAAGAGATCTGATGAGATCACAGTAGCTATGTCTATAAAAGCTTGATTGTGCCCTTTACCCCCACCCTTCCTATATCATTTGTCATCTTAACTGTAATTTCTTCAAGGCCGGAGACCATGTCTTTATTTGAAGAGCTTCCAGTACAGTGGGGCCCTGATCTTGAGCAAGGCCTCTGGACACTACTGTAATACAAATATTGAATAAGAATATGAATTTTGTAAAGTGCAAAGCTCATTCTAGAACATTAAAAAAATCTCAGTATCATCTTTATGCAGATGTTTACAAACAGTATAATAATAATAATAAAGAAACCCAAAGCCCCAAGTGTTCCTGAGACACTGAGCAGCATGTGTGATTCACTCTGCAATTCAACACGTTCTGGCATCACAATACAAGTGTTTGCAAACAAACAGGAGGAGATAGTACACACCTCCAAAGCAGTGCTGGAATATTGCTGTACACAAAGATGTGGGGATTGCAGAAGTGAACTACAGAGCTATCATTTCAATTATCATGCTTGTTAATAAGGATGGTCAGAGATGTAGAGCAAAGAAGCAGTTCACTCAGGTCAGAACTGTAGCACTTTGGAGAGACAGCAAGGGGGAAGCTTATACCATCCTTGTCTGAGCTGTTCCTATTCCATGGATAAACAGAGGACCTCTAGGGTTGTCAATCTGGCATCTTTCAGCAGCACCAAGTAAAACAGGCTGTGTGGCAATAACAGCACGCTGATAGCATCATAACATACATCAGCTAACCATAAAACATAGAATTTCCTGGCTTAAAGAGAACAGAAAAAACCCTGCAGAGGTTCAGTAACAGGTGACTGGAAGTGCTGTTAAAGGAACAATTTGTTATGAGATTTCTCTCAGTTCCTTGAGTCATCGTTGCCTGTTACTTGGTAACAGTGCCTGCCAATATAGGAGAGTATTCAGTCAGAAATGCTGGCTGTCAGAGTGGACTGTAAATGAGACATGCATTGTGTCTTACACGTGGCCAAGAAGGGTGTGGAATTCTGCGATGGTTTAATGCTTTGTTGGGAGACAAATAAGTGGCTACACCTCAGGATAATCTTTCCTGAACTGTTTTTATTTCCAGTAGCCGCTTCGAACACACAACCCAGCCCCCACCTGCTGTGGGAAACTTGTGTGTTACAGCTCCATCCCAAACATCTTACAGTCCCTTTGTAAAAACAGGTGCTTGGCTGTCTGTCAAAAACATTTTAGGCTCACAGATACTGAGCCAAAATCATCCTCAGTGAAACTCCAACAAGCAAAGGCTTGTTTAATGGAGGCTTCTGAAAAGGGATCTAGCATGCCTTGTTGTTGGCTACATTTGCATCTAAAGGGCTGCTTAGGACCAATTCAGCTCCCTCATTGGTGACACCCGTTGTCAGCAATGGGTAATTTTTGTAGTGTGGACAAGGCTTAAGTGTCTTAGGGTATGTCTACACTACAAAATTAGGTCTAATTTATAGAAGTCAGTTTTGTAGAAAGTGTTTTTATACAGTTGATTGTGTGTGTCCCCACACAAATGCTCTAAGTGCATGTAGTCGGCAGAGTGTGTCCACAGTACCAAGGCAACCATCGACTTCCGGAGCGTTGCACTGTGGGTGGCTATCCCACAGTTCCTGCAGTCTCCGCTGCCCATTTGAATTCTGGGTAGAAATCCCAGTGCCTGATGGGGCTAAAACATTGTCGCGGGTGGTTCTGGGTACATATCGTCAAGCCCCCGTTCCCTCCCTCCCTCTGTGAAAGCAAGGGCAGACAATCATTCTGTGCCTTTTTTCTGTGCAGATGCCATACCACAGCAAGCATGGAGCCCGCTCAGATCACTTTGGCAATTAGGAGCACATTAAACACCACGCACATTATTCAGCGGTATATGCAGCACCAGAACCTGGCAAAGCGATACCGGGCAAGTAGGCGACGTCAGCATGGTGACGTGAGTGATGAGGACATGGACACAGACTTCTCTCAAAGCACGGGCCCTGGCAATGTGGGCATCATAGTGCTAATGGGGCAGGTTCGTGCAGTGGAACGCTGATTCTGGGCTCGGGAAACAAGCACAGACTGGTGGGACCGCATAGTGTTGCGGGTCTGGGACGATTCTCAGTGGTTGTGAAACTTTTGCATGAGTAAGGGCACTTTCATGGAACTTTGTGACTTGCTTTCCCTTGCCTGAGGCGCAAGACTACCAAGATGAGAGCAGCCCTCACAGTTGAGAAGCGAGACAGCTACCGGTCAGTCGGGAATCAATTTGGAGTGGGCAAATCTACTGTGGGGACTGCTGTGATGCAAGTAGCCAACGCAATCAAAGATCTGCTGATATCAAGGGTAGTGACCCTGGGAAATGTACAGGTCATAGTGGATGGCTTTGCTGCAATGGGATTCCCTAACTGTGGTGGGGCCATAGACGGAACCTATATCCCTATCTTGGCACCGGAGGACCAAGCCGGCGAGTACATAAACCGCAAGGGGTACTTTTCGATAGTGCTGCAAGCTCTGGTGGATCACAAGGGACGTTTCACCAACATCAACGTGGGATGGCCGGGAAAGGTACATGATGCTCGCATCTTCAGGAGCTCTGGTCTGTTTCAAAAGCTGCAAGAAGGGACTTTATTCCCAGACCAGAAAATAACCATTGGGGATGTTGAAATGCCTATATAGTTATCCTTGGGGACCCAGCCTACCCCTCAATGCCATGGCTCATGAAGCCGTACACAGGCAGCCTGAACAATAGTTAGGAGCTGTTCAACTACAAGCTGAGCAAGTGCAGAATGGTGGTAGAATGTGCATTTGGATGTTTAAAGGCGCGCTGGCGCAGTTTACTGACTCGGTTAGACCTCAGCGAAACCAATATTCCCACTCTTATTACTGCTTGCTGTGCGCTCCACAATATCTGTGAGAGTAATGGGGAGACGTTTAAGTTAAGAGTGCTGTCCAGAGCGGTCCCAACAGAGCACTCTGGGATAGCTCCCGGAGGTCAATACTGTCTAATTGCATCCACAGTACCCCAAATTCGACCTGTCAAGGCCAATTTAAGCACTAATCCACTTGTCAGGGGTGGAGTAAGGAAATCGATTTTAAGAGCCCTTTAAGTCGAAAAAAAGGGCTTCATCGTGTGGACAGATGCAGGTTTACATTGATTTAACACTGCTAAATTCGACCTAAACTCCTAGTGTAGACCAGGGCTTAAGCACCGAGTCATTCAGCTGACCTGTGCAGAGATGAGGTCACCTCAAATACATCTTAGTTTAATGAATGCATTATTTCCTTACCTTTCCCACTCTTGTTGCAATAATTTCTCAATATCTCACCATTCCTCAGGGGCTCTGGAAGGTGGCAACAGAAACGTTACAATGTAGGAAAAGTCTTTTATTTATTTGGTAAGTATACTCTGTGCATAATGGAGCTTAACTATGCTTCTTTCAAACGTCTTCCCCAGTAATATACAGTCATTCTGTCATAGCTAAAGTGACTACATGGTACTCACATAGCTAAAGTGTCCTCAGATGTAGAATTAAAACTGTGGGTCAATGTAAATAGGAGGTTCCAGTTTACTGTAATTCGACTGCCATGCCTGACTGTTTTCCAACTCCCTCTGCTTTCAAGTGGAATGCTCCTACAGACTTCAATGAAAGTTGGCTCAGATCCTTATCTGAAGAAAAGGATTTATGAATGTATAGGCATGTACAAAGCAGGCAGGATAAAAACTTCATGATGTCTTCCTCAAAGCCCACTAACTCACTTCCACTAGCAACCCAAATCCATTACCAATAATAATACACTGAAATAGCACATTCCTCTGGGCCCCTCAGTGTATCTGAGCTGTCCGTTCAGAATGTAAACTCATGAGATCAGGGGCAATGTCTTTAGTGGTTTTTTTTTTTTTTTTTTTTTTTTTTTTTAACACAGTGGTGAGAACAACTTATGTCATGATACTGTCTTGTGGACTGTGAAAATTGTATCATGATCAGTGGAACTGGAGTCTGAGCACCAGTATTCCCTGGAGGGACTGCTATTGACAGGACTTAGGAAAACAGGGATTGCGGGAGTTAGGTTGGAAGCAGCTGATCCCCATGAAATGAACAGTGCACAGGGTTTAACAAAGTTCCCTTTGTTCAACTTGGCCTGCACTCAGCAGCATGCTTTGCTAATGAAATATGGGGGAAACATCTGAGCTGTGAGTCCTCTGAAGTGCAGCAGCTGGTTGCCGTGTACCATGTCAGTCGGTCCGAAGCCCCCCAGAGCCCTGGATTTGCAAACACCAAACCTAGCCAAGGATGGACCCAGAGGAAGGAGGAGTTTAAGCTGTAGCCAGACCTGGTCATGCAGGAGGATTACAAACAGCAGGAAAGTAAAACTATTAGTTCACCTTATTGGGGAGCCAGGCAGAGAGGTTAGCACCATTCTGAAGCTCACCATCACAGCAGTCCAAGGAGCACTGGGGACCTATTGGTCCCCAAAGCAGAATGAATCTGTGGAGCAACACAGGCTTTTCACTAGAGATTAATCCAAAGGGTAGGGGCCCTATGTTACTGCCTTATGCACAGTGCCTGCCACAATTTTGGAGACCTGACAGATCCTCTAATTTGGGCAGTGTGGTCTGTGGCAGTTGGGATCACCCCCTTCAGGATGGGCTGCTCCAGGAAGGGGATCTCACACTGGAAACGTGCCTAGACATGGGGTGTGCGGCAGAAGCCTCAAGAGAAATGGTGAAAACCATAGCGGGTGCAACACCCCCAGAAGTACATGCAGTGAGATGACAAAGGAGAGCAGTGGTCCTTGCCCATAGCGAGATGCATTTACTCTGGTAGACAGCATGAGTGGGTAAAGGAGAAGTGCCTTGCACTAGGAGAGCATTGCAAGGTGGCATATTGGACCATTTCAGCAATGAGTGCAAGAGCAGAAGAGGCTCTCAGAAAGATTCAGATTGTACAAGAAAGGGACGGCACATCAGACAGTGGTGATAACACCATGACTCTCTCCTTGAGTCCCACAGCATACTGAGTTCAGGCTGTCAGGACAGGAAAGGAACAAGGGACAATACCAACCTCCATGCATGCAACAATGTCAATAGGGAAATATCATGTGATTTCAGCTGGATAGCAGGGCGTCCTGCAATGTGTTTCCTCAAGGGGAATTGGACTCACACATCCATTACAAAAAGCAGTTGCAATCCAATAATGTAGGATGAGAATATAATGCAACCAATAGGAAAATGTGACCTCATAGTAACTATCCCAAAAAAACAACAGATGGTACCAACTGAAGTTTGTGATGGTGGATGGTAAGCACCTCAGACCCCTCTGGGGGAATACAGCCATACAAGCCATGGATCTGATCAGCGTGCAGCATCAGAATTTTATAGCTGCAGAGCAAGCAGCAAAAAGGGGGTGTCCCATTGACAGTGGAGACCATATGGGGGTGTTTTCAAAGGCCTCAAAGGAAAGCTGCAACTGGAAGTAGATCCTACAGTGGAACCTGTGTGCTTTCAGGAAGGAAAATTCCAGTGGCACTGCATAATCCAGTATGCAAGAAGCCTGAAAGTCTCTGCAGAGCAGGGATATCATAGCACCCATAGAGGCCAGAACAACCTGAATCAGCAGCATGGTGGTAGCAGAGAAGCCATCAGTCAATTACACATCTGCATAGACTCAAAGCCACTAAACTGGGCATTGAAAAGATGCCAATATCCACTGCCCACAATTGATGACAGAACTCTACAAAGCCATAATCTTTATGGTCTGATCTGAAGAATGGGTTTTAGTACATACATGTGGATAAAGAGTCAAGCATGCTGACAACCTTTGCAGCACCATTTGGTCTCTACATTTGGCTGTGTATACCAATGGGCATAAGGCCAGCACCAGAAGTGTTACAGGAAAGATTCACTCAAATGCTGAAAGGACTGACCAGGGTGAAAAATAATAGCAGATGATATGCTTTTTGTAGGTGAAGGGAGTGATGATACAGAAGCTGAACACCATGACAGAAAACTATAAGTTTTTCAGTAGTGATCCAGGAACATTACGTAGAGAGGTCATGCAAAAAATACATGCCTTGCACCTGGGCATTGACAGCTGTCTGAGACGGTCTCGAGAGTATGTTTACTAGCTGGGATTGAATACACAACTCAAATTCTTTATAGAGGGGTCTGACACTTGCCAGTCGTGTGATACCTGCCAGCAGAAGAGGCCACATGAGTTGGCCACCTGACCATGGGAAAGGTGAGAGCGGATTTATTTACCTTCAAGAAAAAGCAGTCCTTGATTACAGTGGACTACGACTCACATTTTTGGGATGTCAATGCCCTGGCTGATATAAGAAGCAAATCAGAGAATGGCAAACTGAAGGCCCATTTTGTGAGATATGGCTTTCCAGACACTGTATTCACTGACAATGGAGCCCTGTTTGCCTTGGAATAATTCAAGGAATTTACACGCAAATGACCACCACACTGACATTATACTCCATATTCTTTATGAAAATATTCTTGTGGTAAGAATATGAATAAGATATGCTTTATGCAAGATAACTCTTGTAAGGTATCGTTGGAGAGGTTATAATTAACTGAATATGATTATCCTATTTGTATGCATGTATCATTTCTGTATCTGAAGTTAGGAATATTGACTATGTATCTATGTTTCAAACATGTTACTTTGGGGGACGCCCCCTGCTAACACTTCAGGTACAACAATGAAAAAGCGCAACAGTGCTGATGGCTCATCAGCAAGAGACAATGGATTGTAAAATAGCTTAGTCTTCCTGTGACCGTCAGCCTGTGAAGAATGGCTACAGGGGCCCTACAGAGGCATGTGACCATGTCACCTGATACTGGAACCCATCTTGAATTCTGTACTTTTCTCATGAGAAGCTGGGGTGGGGGTCCAAACTAGGAAACAAAGGACTCCCACCTTATGCAAATCCTATTTAAGGGTGGGAAGTGAGGTAATCCAGGTCATCAGTTCTCCCCTGCTACCCCACCCAAGATGACTGCTGGAACAACTAAGACTGAACTGGGGGAAAGAACTGGATCTAGGCTGGAAGGGCATCTGGCCTGTGAAGAAGATTATTGGAACCACATTTAGGGTGAGAATTCACATGGAACCAGTTTCTTTAGTTTATTAAGCTTAGTTTGCGTACTCTGTTTTATTTGCTTAGTAATCTGCCTTGTTCTTTCTGTCTGCTACCTCCTTAACTTCTTAAAATACACCTGTTATAGTTCATAAATTTCTGGTTTATAATATAACCCAGTTTATGTGATTTCTAACTGGGGCGGCGAGGAGTTGTGCATACCCTCCTCCCCATTGAGGAAAGAGGCAAATTTCATATAATTTTGGGTTTGTACTCCAAAGGAGTGGGGGTGGACATCTGGATACTGGGGCAAGCCCCTTAAACTGAGCCTTCCCAGAGTGGATCTCAGTCTCTGTGCAGCTGGGTGTGGCCCTGCCTGTGTGCTTGGCTGGAAAAGGCTGGGGACTCTAGCTTAGCAAGACCAGGTAAAAGGGGGCCCAGGCTGGTAGAATAGTCTGACTTAGTGGCATCCCAGCACACTAGGTGACATCCCAGGGGGTCCAGCTTGTCACAAACACCTCTTTTGCAGCGAGGGTTGCCAACTTTCTACTCGCACAAAACCGAACACGCTTGCCCTGCCACTGCCCTGCCCCTCCTCCAAGGCCCTGCCTCGCCCCTCCTCCAAGGCCCCACCCTCACTCACTCCATCCCTCCTCCCTCTGTTACTTGGTCTCCCCACCCTCACTCACTCATTTTCACCGGGCTGGCTAAGAGGGTTGGGGTGTGGAAGGGGGTGAGGGCTCCGGCTGGGGGTGCGGGCTCTAGGATGGGACCAGAAATGAGGAGTTCAGGTTGTGGGAGGGAGCTCCAGGCTGAGGCAGTGGGCTGGGATGCAAGAGAGGGTAAGGGCTCTGGCTGGGGGTTTAGGAGGGGGCTCCAGGCTGGGGGGTGAAGCCGAAGCATTCAGAGTATGGAAGGGGTCTCCCGGCTGAGGCAGGAGGTTGGGGTGTGGGAGGGAATATGGGTACTGGGCTGGGGGGGTGGGCTCTGGGCAGGACAGAAATGAGGGGTTCAGGAGGGGGCTCTGGGCTGGGGGGTAAGGGCACTGGGGTGTGGCTGGGGGTGAGAAATTTGGGGTGCAGGAGGGGGCTCTGACTGGGGGTTCAGACTCTTGGGTGGGGCTGAGGATGAGGGGTTTGGGTGCAGGAGGGGGTTCCAGGCTGGGATCAAGAGGTCCAGAGGGCAGGAGGGGGATCAGGGCTGGGGCAGAGGGTTGGGGTGTGGGGCCATGAGGGCTCTGACTAGGGGTGTGGGCTCTGGGTGAGGGGATTGGGGTTCAGGAGAGTACTCTGGGTTGGGATTGAGGGGTTCAGAGGGCAGGAGGGGGATCAGGGATGGGACAAGGATTTGGGACACAGGAGGGGGTCAGGGGTGCAGGCTCGGGTGGCACTTACCTCAAGCAGCTCCTGGAAGCAGCAGCATGGCTCCCCTCCGGAGGCGGGGCTAGGCAGCTCTGCATGCTGCCCCATCCACAGGTGCCACTCCCGCAGTTCCCATTGGCTGTGGTTCCCAGATAATGGGAGCTGCAGAGCCAGGGCTTGGGACGGGGCAGCATGTGGAGCCCCCTGGCTGCCCCTATGCATAGGAGTTGGAGGGGAGACATGCCACTGCTTCTGGGAGCTGCACATAGCCATGGCAGGCAGGGAGCCTGCCTTAGCCCTGCTGACTGGACTTTTAACAGCCCGGTCAGCAGTGCTGACCGGAGCTGCCAGGGTTCTTTTGACTGGATGTTCTGGTCAAAAATCAGACACCTGGCAACGCTATCTGCAGCATACCCACAAAGTAATGGTAAAGTGGAATCCACTGTGAAAACAGCTAAGAGACTTACATAAGGCTGTTTCTTCTAATTCAGACCCTTTGCTAGCAGGTTGGCACATAGGAATTACATCACAGGCATGCCAAACAGTCCAGGACAGGCACTGATTGGATGAAGGACCAAACCCTGCTACCAGTGAGGGGAGACCTCTTGCAGCCAGAAGGGGTTGGGGAGAAGAGACTTCATCAAGGGGAGATGGTCACCAATCAGAGAAAGCAGATACTAGAGTATGACAGGTCAGCCAAGGACCAGCTGGCCCTGGTGACGGGCTCTCTTGTGAAGAGTCAGCCATTAGAGCAGGGGTGGGCAAACTTTTTGGCCCGAGGGCCACATCGGGGTTGCAAAACTGCACGGAGGGCCGGGTAGGGAAGGCTGTGACTCCCCAAACAGCCTGGCCCCCGCTCCCTATCCACCCCCTGACTGTCCCCTTCAGAACCCCCGACCCATCCAACCCCCCTGCTCCTTGTCCCCTGACCACCCCCTCTCGGGACCTCCCGCCCCTAACCACCCCCCCAGGACCCCACCCTCTATTCAACCCCCCCTGCTCCCTGTCCCCCAACTGCCCCGGCCTCTATCCACATCCCCGAGGACTCCCACGCCTATCCAACCCCCCCGCTCCCTGTCCCCTGACTGCCTCCCCACCCAGAATCTCTGCCCCATCCAATTGCCCCCTGACTGCCCCACGGGACCCCCTACTCCTTAACCAACCCCTCTGCTCCCCGCCCCCTTACCATGCTGCTCAGAGCGGCAGGAGCTCGCAGCCACGCCACCGCACTGCCCAGCAGGAGCAGTGGGCCAGAGCACCAGCAGCGGGGTGAGCTGAGGCTGTGGGGGAGGGGAGACAGCAGCACAGGGGCCGGGGGCTAGTCTCCCCGGCCAGGAGCTCAAGGGCTGGGCAGGACAGTCCTGTGGGCCGGATGTGGCCCGTGGGCCGTAGTTTGCCCAACTCTGCATTAGAGGAACACCAGAGATAATGGACAAGAGGAGGCATGAGGCATGCAGTGGCACCCAGGTCATTTGAGATGACTACAGAAGAGGGACAAGTGACCCGAAGGAACAGGAGACACAGGCCATCAGACAAACCCAGAGAGATCCTACAGAGATCACAGAACAAAGACAGAACCATTCAGAGGCCAAGCCCACAGGAAGGGAGGAGGCTGCACAGAGATCGTTTGCTAGAGTCAGAGACAGTTGGCAGGGAGAGCTACATAACGCCCAGTGTGGTCACCTGTTGAGGAGACCAAACTGTCTCAAAGACCATGTAAACCAGCTGAGTCTATGATAAAGACAAGATGCCAACTCAGCTATGTGCTAACAACCTCTAAACAAAGGACACGGAGTGGGGCATCAATTAATTGTTTTTAATGTTTATACGATGATGTTTGTCAAATTGAAAGGCTATATCATGATCAGTGGAACTAGAACCAGAGGGCCCACATTCAGTGGGGGTGGGGGGGGCTGTTATTGATGGGACACCAGGAAAACAGGGAATGTGGACAATAAGGTCAGAAGCAATGCAGCCACATAGCCAGAGCAGTGCACAGGTTTAATAAAGTTCCATTTGTTCAGCCTAACCTACATTCTGCTTCACTCTTTGCAAAAGAAAGAAGAATATCTAACAGGAAGGAGGCTAGAGAGACACACAAAGTTAAGGGTTCTCCAAGTCTAGTTTCATCCATTATGGTGTTGATGTAATTGTTACGTAAGTATTGGTTCCTGAGATTCTCTACATCCACAAGTAGAAAATAAGAATAATAATGAAACTGAATATTGTATTGAAATTGATGCCCAATTTTCAGTCATGCGCCATTATTTGTTTTTATTTTTACTACTTTAGCACTTATCAAACAAAAGGATGCAACTTTCCAGGATACCCCTGGCTTGGTTTTTAGTCAATTACAATAGTTATTAAAACCAAGCTAGTAGAAGATGACAACAAACAGAAATATCCCCTAACATCAAGACTAAATATTGTAGGACCATTCTAAACCTAAACAAAAAGCTAGCTTGGGCTAGCAGGACTGCCTCAGTAATGTCTATCCACAGTTCAGAGAGGTGGGACCATAGCTCGGTAAACAAGCTGGGGTTAAGAAGTCAGCCCCCACTGAGTGATAGAAGGGCTGAATTCTGCTGACTATAACATAAAGAATGGTCACATGTGTTTAGTTTCTCTGAAGCTATTAACTGAATAAGCACTCAAGCTAAAGTTAGCATCTTAGCTGAATGAATGATTCCATACATTTGAGAAGAACAGGAGGGGCAAAACTCAGAGAACCAGGATGAAATAAAGGAGAGGAAAGTGTCAGCTGGACATCAGAAGATCTGGGGAGTGATGAATGCCACCTGAGATTATTAAAACTAGACTGTATAAAGCAGTGGACAACACATGGTAGAAAGCAGTCAGACACTGGCAAGAGAGTAGCCTAGATGACTGAGTGTTGTGGGGAACTGTACCTTTAAGAGGCTCTGGTAAGAGCCAGCTGGAACCAGCTGTTATGCCAGACTCCTTGGCTTTGAATGCCTACTGACCACCCACAAGTGTTTCCCAGCTCTAACTTCTATGACATAGTGGCCTAATTTCCAAAGGGGCTGAATATTCACAGCTCTCATTGAAACCAAATTAGGCCACTCCGGTATTTTCTTGTGAGCTGAACTGCTGCCTCTCCAGGCAGCAAATTTTGATGTTGTGATGCTGGACAAGACTGGACCCATTCAGCAGCTACTTTCATCTGAGTGGAGTTGCAACATGCTGACCTTGTATCAGGCCACCTCTTAACCAGACTGTTGTCTAGGTTCCCTGGGCTCCTTCCTGTTCTCCCCCTCGGGTGTACCTGCATCCCAGGATTGTCCTCTGTCTCCCCAGGATATACTGCCAAGGGTAGCAGTAGCAGCTCCTCAGCATTGGGAGTGGCAGGGCCCTCAGGACACGTAGCACAGTGCTCCTTGGTATACTGCTCCAGCCACGGGGAAAATGCATCTGTTCCCCCTCAGCAGTTCCCTCCCAACTGAGCTGCAGGGCTAGCCTTTTATACTTCCTCTTCCTGTCCCGCCCCTCTGCTTCCGGTGTGCAGGGTGTGGTCCCCCGGCTGTGACCACTAGGTGGCTTGCAGCATTCCCTCCGCATCTGCCTCTGAGGGAAGCCACACCTCCTTGCTACACCTGCAATCAATCCACAGCTGAGAGCTAGCCCCAAGACTCTTCCCAATGATATGGTCCAGATCCTCAAAGATATTTAGTCTCCTAACTTTCATTGAAAGGATAGGAGCCTAAATACCTTTGCGGATCTGGGCCTACAGCTTCATCCTTCTCAAAACTCCCTTTGAAAGGCCTTAGGTACAGGCAGAAAACTCTTGCTCCCATCAGCCTCCTGTGCAAGGAACTCCCACTGAAGTCAAAGAGCATTCTGCACTCAGAGGGCTTCTTGCATGCTCCATCCCCTTAGCCATAAGATTGAATAGAGCCCTCCTTGGCAGCTGCTACAAGTAAAGTCACATCTACTAAAACTGGTTAAATGTAAAACTTCTCTTTCAAAGTTACAGCGAACTGGAGTTTAGTTCATAACTCATTGGGATTATAATTGTTGGTGGTTGTGTTTTCTCATGACAAAGAGCCATTACTGTAATTAAGGTATTCTCTCTCCCTCCAAGGAGAATTCACTGAAGAATTGCTATAGCAACAAGCAGTCTATTCCTGTTAAGCAAGTGAGTCATCAAACACAATTACACTGATATCCGTAAAGATGATTGTGACATGTATCTCTGACAACAGAGCTCACCTTTTTGCCAAAATAACAGCACAAAAGTGGCCACAGAAAATGTGATCAGATCAATAGCTATTGGCAGGCGTGTCTCTCCTCTGGCCAAGAGAAGGCCATATTTAGATTCTTTTAATTAAAGGGCAAATATTCTACAGGTTCTAACATCATAAAACCCACTTGATTCTGCTCCTGTATTTCAGGATTGATAAACAGACAGACAGACACATAAATAGAGAGCAAAGTGGCTGGCTTCAGCTTTATTTGCATGAGTTTGGAATCCCACGTTACTCACCTGTGATGAAGCCAAGAGTGAGTGATGCAGCTTATCCCAGCCAAGAGCCAATACAACCTTTGTGCCACTCCACTGAATCATGCCTTTTGTACACTATATGCCATGCATTTTAAAGGAAAATGTAGCTTCGTTTGCAATTTAAACTCCATTTGAAAGGCCTTATGTGTGGCTATAAAACAGACAGGTAGGATTTTAAAGATATTCATTGGTGATATTTGTCCTGTCCCTATGGCTGCCTTTGTACCATAAATACAAGCCTCAGAGCTAATGAACCTCTAGACTGACCTGTAGTAGTGTATCTATCCACAGTAATGTCATGATTCAAAGGTAAATATTTCACCTTCCACCAGGGCTGGAAGCAAAAGCTTTATCCTTGGTAACCCCTGGTATAAAGCTCCCTTTTCTAGCCCTGAGGAGTCACTGAGCTATGTCTGAGGCCAGTGAAATTTAGAAGACAAACTCCCATAACTGGATGGGAAAGGAGGAAATGTTTCCTTGACAAGCCGATTTTTAAAATGGCAGCTGTTTGAAGCTGTTTAGAGGTTTAGAAAGGTGCAGGTAGTCCAAGCTGAGATGGACTAGTGGGCAGAGTGAAGCAAAGGTGCACAATATACACACTATGTCCCATAGATAATGTACTATTAAGCAAACACTCACAAGCCAGGCTTGTTAGGAGAGAAGGCACAAAACATTGTACAGCACAGCACTCTGCTCAGGCTGCATGTTCAGGCTTCTGAAAATATCCTCACTACACTGGATAAAATCCACTCCTAGCACAAAATATTGTGAGTAGCTCTAGCCTGATTGTAGGACCCCTACCTAAAATTGCCAACAAGCATGCCATTTACTGCCAGATGGGGTGGCAGTTTTTATGATGGGGACATTTGTCCACTAGGAAGTGGACTGAGTTCCTCCAAATTCATTTCACAGAGGCCATCTGATAATATGATCTTTGGTCACAGCTGACCTAAACTATATTTGAACCTGTGGCTTAGAGGTGAAAGTCTCCGTGTCCTATTACCAATGCCCTGAAATATTAATTCCCTGCATTCTATCTATTAAAACTGTACTTTGTTTATAAGAACACATGTTATCTGCTGGAAGTAAAGGACCTGAATTTACAGCCCCCTACTCATGTGACTAGTCCACTTGACTTTAGTGGAGCTACTCATGTGGGTAAGTGCTACAGAATCCAGCTCAAGAGGTCTGTCCCTTCCATTATTTCTCTTTCCCTGCACTATATAGGCACAAAATATAGTAGGTCCTAAATGACCAGTGTCTCTGGTTTGGTTTGGTTGTGGTTTCTGTAATCTCATCACTGCAGCATTACTTCTGATCACAGCAACTTCACCCAGTAATGCTGTATCACAATGTCTAAAAGACATTAAACGGCTCCATGAGTTTACATTGCAGGACGTGGGAAAGTCAGGCATGTTCCATGAGTTCCATGAGTTCCATGCTTGATACTGTCAGTAATTAGGCAGCAGGAGGCATACACAGTAAGTGCAATCATCACAGTCCTGGAAAACCTGGGCTGAAGGAGCGACTTAGGGTATGTTAACTTTTGTGCATGTTGCTATGATGTGTATTCCTGCCCAAGGGATGATGTCTGTAAGATCTTAGCTTCCAGTCTTAAAATGAGTTCCTTGTGGGTGAAAGCCTTATGTCTGTGCAGAGTTCCATTGATTTCAGTGGGGCTCTTCATGGGTTCCAGCGTCCATCCCTGAGGAACTCATTGCAGGATCAAGGCCTCAGCATTTAACACTAGTACATTATAGGGTTGCCTGACACTTCCCATTGCAAGGTCCTGTTTTCAGTTGCTTATAACTTTGAAGTTTTCCATGCTGGATGTCTGCCTGAGGCTTGATGTTAAAAAAAAATCTGCCAAAATGTGTCAGCTGTTTCCAAGAATCAGACTGGGAAAAATTCTGGTCACCTTTTCTTTGGAAAGCTATAATGACCCCATGCTTTTGAACAGGGGTTAAAGTTTGGCAGGAAGGTGGACTTTGTGTCAGAGATCTGCCTTTTGCTGTCCCCAAACTACCCAACTGGCCAAGTTATAAGCCTTTAGAAAATCACAGTTGAGACTTTTTCCATGTTTGCAGCCAAAACCTCTGAAGAGTCTGTCCTCCCTGAGCATGCTCAAGCCTTTCCTAACTCCTAAGCTAACCAGATTGCTATCCCCACAGAGCAACTGAGCATGCTCCAGCCAAGGACTACTGAGGCAAAGTGGGTCTTTCCCTGTAATGGTTGCTCAATTGCTTCAGGCTGGGCGCTAGTGCCGAGAGCTTGTCTCTGCTATGCTTTGAATGACCTCCCTTGCTGGCACCGAGGCAGTGTAGAGGAGGAAGCTGAGTCAAATGTAGCGGGGACAAAAGCCAGAACGGGGGTAGGAGGGAGGATAGGAATAGATTGGGACAAGGAGTCTGGTAAGACTGGGATTGGAGTGGGGAAGAGAAACTGACTGGAAGGCAGGAAGGGGTGGGAGGGCAGGCTGGAAGTGGTTGAGTAGGGAGAATGGGATGGGGAGCCAAAAGAGGGGGCAGAGGGAGACTGGGACTGATTGGGCACAGAGACTGGGACTGAGAGCCAGTGGGAGGGGGAGAGTGGAACTGATTGGGGAAGGGGAAGGAGACTGGGACTGGGAGCTGGTGAGGGAACCGGGGGGACTGGGGGGTGTAGGCATAGATCTTGTTGGGCACTCATGATTTGAGTGCAAGGTTAAACTGTAAGCAAGGGAGTGACAGGCTGGATATGTTTTTTTGGGGCTGTTTGAGGTAAGTGGACACGCTGTGAACTGATAAGCTTGAAATGTGGACAAGGTGAGGATGTAAGCAATTGGTCCTTACACGATCTGTGCGATGTCCAAGATTCAAGAAGTACAGAAGTTAGCAGCTGGGAAGAATGTCCATAAACTGTGTAGTGTGTGACATGATTTGGAATTGTGGTGTACCTAAGTCCCCTGCATCTGGGCCTAGCCAGCAAGGGCATAGGGCTGTTACATGCCTAATAAAGTAACCTGCATGACAAGTTGGAGTCGAATGAGTTTTTGGATCCCAGAGAACTGGAGGAAGTGTTCTCGCAAATCAGGACAAGGGGTTCTGGGTAAGCTGAGTGGAGAAGGTCTCAGAGGGAATCCCAAAGGGGGAAACGCTAAGATCGGACAAGGAGCTGGAGGGAGCTGGGGAAAAAAAGACTGTCTGGGAAAGGAGACTGGGACTAGGAACCAGTGTAGGAGGGAATGGGGTAAGAGATGGAGAAGAGACATATATGACATGGAGTTGAGGTGTGGTGGGAGAACTGGGACTGGCTGTTCAAAGAGACTGGGGCAATGCCCCAAGGAAGGAGTGAGGGGGGAATTGGGTAAGGAGCCCAGAAAGAGAGACTTGGACTGGCTGGGGGCCTGTGGAAAAGCACTTACGTGATCCATGTAATTAAAGACTGTATTGCAATGCATATGCACAAGCAACCTGAATTCTGGCCTTTCCTAACTTCTGAGTGCTTGACTTTGCAGACATAATAATGTTCTTTGATGTAGTTTTTTGTGTTTAATTATAAACAGCAGCATGTCATGGGAATATGAGCTACATACACGTGATACAGTGATAATATGCTGGAAACCGTCACTGTCAACAGGTAGTTAGCAGCATCTTCGGTGCATCTGTGCAAGTACCAGTCAACCTGCAGTGGTGCTGTTTTGACAAGGGAATAGTTGGCCACGGGACAGAAATGCCTTGTTTGTAAAAAGAACCTTAAAAACCAAACTTGCATTTCCCATCGGAATAGCTGCATCTCCCTGCTGTGCCATTGACTGGGTATCTGATTTTAAAGCAAACAATCTTTCTGCTCCCCAGACAACCACATGCTCTCTCAGCGAGAGTGAGAGCTTTATTCAATAGTCTGCTTGTCTTGACGTAAGAACCAAGATGATGACATTGTGAAAAAAAGTCAACAATAACTCTGCTGCAACTGCACGTGTTACTTTGGGTGTCTCATCTCATCTCAACTACTCGGCACCCATCACCATGATATCTGGGTGCCAAGAAAATACTTAAGGTAAGAATTAGTATGGAGATCTGTATTCCCAACTCTTCCCTTGCCTTTCCCTGGTAGCATTATCCCTAAATGATAATATATTGCTGTTATTTATGGATGAACTCCTTTGTGTCTTCCATTGCAGTAGTAGCTGGGAGCATTACAGGGTGTTTTATCAATTACTCTGCACTTATGCCCTCCACGTAGAGGGTATAAACCCCAGTTTTCTTTGTAATTACTTCTGCCGACTAGGTTTTCTTTAAGGAATACATATAACATGTATGTGCAACAGACCTGTGCAAACATGCATGCAGACCTGTGCAGACACTCAGATGTGCCGATGCACCTAACCCTAGAGCTGCCACAGGTCTTTTCATTCTGGTGCTAGCCCTTATAATAACTGAATGTACAGATCCCGCAAGGCTCCTCAGAGGAAACCTCCTGGAGCCAAAAGCAACCTTCTCCCATTTAAACCACCAAAAGCACTGAACAAGATGCCAGGATATTTACAGACCACCAGGAGCCGCCTGGGAAAGCCATCTAGGCCCGGATCCACAAAAGGACTTAGAACATCACTGGAACAACAATGGGATCCACAAAGTGTGAGTTAGGCACCGAGGCTCTCTCTACAATAACTGGGGAGAGAAAGGTGCCTGAGAATGAGATCTACAAAAGCCTGCATGCTAAGCCAACCAATGGAAGGGGTGTGTCCTAAGCTCTGCCCCTCTCATAGAGTGAGGCACCTATCTCTGCTTGTGATCCACGGCTGGGAACCCCTCTCTTGGAGCCAGGTGGCATAAGTGCCTAAGCTGTTCCTTGTGAGAACAAGTTAGGCACCTGCCTCACTCCATGCAAAACACCAGCAGTAGGTGACTGTTTAACTTTTAACCCAGGGGCTAAAGCGCTCACCTGGGATGCAGGAGACCTTGTTCAAATTCTTTTTCCCCATCTGGGGGGTGAGAGGAATTGAACCAAGATCTTCCCCACCCCAGGTGAGTGCCCTGACCACAGGGCTTTTAGTTATATGGTGTCTGCTGTTGTCTCTGGCAGCCAGATTTTGAATAGAACCCAAATCAGTCGGCATGCTCAGAGGCCACCTACTAGATTTAGCCCCAAACCCAAGATAGATGAGCAAACATCTGGTTTGTAGATCACACTGGATACCTAGATAGAGGCAGCAGTGCACATGCCTAGAGGCAGAAACTTAGGCACCTAGGGAACTTTTACAGCCAAAATGTAGGCACATATAGTTAGGTGGCAGCTGAGCAGGGGGTTTGTGGATAGTGGCAACTAAGAGAGGGACTTAGGCCTTGCATCTCTTTGTGGATCTGGGTCCTACAGCAGGCTGGCAAAATCCATACAGAATTCTGACCTGGTGCTAGCCAGAATGCAGGCATTGGGAGTGACACGACTGAGGAGTGGCTAGGTGTGAACTCCTTTTCTCTCCAGCTTGTCTAGCTGAGGAAAAGCAGCTGAGCTTCATCTGCTCAGGGCAGGTGGCCTTGTTATCTTTAAGCAGTCCAATTAAGGTAACCTATAAAAGTGGTCTAGTCACTAACACTAGAGGGGTTTAGTGCAAACTAGGAGGCTGGGTTCTGGGTGTGAATGTTGAGGTATAGGTGTTTGATGTGGATTTCAGTTTAATCATGGCTTTTTTTAAACCATCTGAGGGCAACTAGAGCTGGGTCAATCTATGCTGACACCTCAGTGTCTGCTACCACTTATTTTGCTTAATTATCTAGTGCTAGCAACATTCAGGTAGGATGGTTCTCCCATGATATTATAATTATTAATTGCTGGCTAATGGGCATTTATTTAAAAAAAAAACATACACACACTAGTCAGATGCACAGAACAGAATCTGGGGCAGGGAAGGTCTTTGATTTGCTACGGTGCCTGTCTAAATATTTTATTTAAGATAAATAAAAAGACCAAACTGTCCTGGGATTAGGTGAGAGTCTTCGGTTCTTGTCTTGCTTGGCCTCAAAGCAGAGAATTCACTGTGTGGTTTATTAAAGCAAGATTTACAATAGTGCCCAGCAGGAAATGAATTAGTAGGTTTGAGGTCCTCTTGCTGCCACTTCATGTTAACTCTGCATGCTGAGCAGGTCCAGCCTGCAGCTGTCCTCTGTCATACTGCAAAGCTGTCTCTCCATCTGAGGGCTCACATCACTGACTGTATGGAAGGTGATAGTCCTGCATAGGACTGATTCCTCTGCATCCCTCTTTGTTTTTGGAAATGTGCCCGCGCCTTAAGATATTACTGCTATCCCCTGTGCTGAGCAGTGCCATAAGGGCAGTTTTGAAATCTCTGTCGGGACTGGAATGTAAACTCGATGAGTGTTTTTCAACCTACTCACCCACGCAAAATTTCAGAATAACAGAGCATTAAATGTGGGCAGGGTGCAGGTCCCTGCCACTGAGGTCTCAGTCCAAATTAGATATAACCCAGCAATAGCTAATACACACAACCTGGCTGATCTAGCATGTAATGCTGCTGGAGTTAATCTTCTCAGACAGGGTTAGCTGATATCTGTAAGAGGCCTAGCAGGTGAAGCCCTTCCATCCCATTCACTGCCTCAGGTGTTGCTGGGACCATGTTGTTGTACTATCCCTGCTATTTTCTGTGGGTACTCAGAATTCACTGAGCATCCTTTGGGTCCTGCACGGGGCATTCATCATTCACTACTGATATGGGTTACGGGAAAGGGGCCTTTTGACTGATGGGAACTCAGAGACCATAGTGAGTGGATGTAGCAATGTATCCTGCTACCTAAATACTCTGGGGTAATGGCTAACTGTAGCACACATCCCATTGTGTGTGCATATCATACCGGGAGGGGCAGAGTTAACATTATGTCTCATGAGATGTCACATTTGATCACATGAGAGAGAAAGAGAGAGGTGTGTGATCTGCTGTCTGACCGCTGGACCTGGAGCCCTACTCCTGAGATCTGATCCTGGCTCTGATGTTTCCCATCATGAAGTGGAGATACTGATTCTTCCAAATGTCAAGCTGGATGTTGAGGGGGTTTGATAGCTAAAGTTTATAAGCATCCTGCAAAATACCATGGTTACTTTGAATCATAAGAACAGCATAAGGAGAATGCAAGAGGTAGCTTCCTCCCTGCCTCCCTTTATCACTTGTGACATGGGGATGTAGTGCTTGCCTTCAAAGGGACTGACACAGGGCACTCTGCCAGCACCATCAAATTCTGGGAGGCTTTATGAAATGGCTCCTCACATCCTATTCTGTGCTGGCACACCTAGCAGAGGAAGCCTAGTGCCCAGTGCCCTTGGTGGTCAGCCACTCCGGGAGCAGAGATTCTTATATTGGCCCAACTGCTGACAGTGTGGTATTCTGTCTCTGACAGTGGCCGAATGCTTCATACAGTCCCTGAAATGCACTTGTATGCAATTACACCTGTGGGGTAATGTTACACCACCGGCAGACATTCTTTCCTGCCCCTAAATGATGGTCAGCCTATATGCAGATGACAGAGAACCTTTGTAAATTTATTGTAGTGGGATCACAGTATAAGATTTGCTTATTCAAACAGATCTTCCCTTTTCTTTTGTGATCAGCTCTTCATTATTTCTACATTCCTCCCCTTAGATGTCACCTGCAAAGCATAATGGAACAGTGACTGTCCCAGGGGCTCAGTTATCCAACCCATCCCCATCCCTTTGAAACTCTTTAACAATGTATGGCCTACATTTTTTAAAGTTCCTAGTGATTTTCAGTGTCTCCATTTTTTGGTGCCCAATTTGAAACACCTTTGAGGGACCAGAGCACCCATCCCTTTAAAACATCTCCAGCGGGGCATTCAAACTCACTAATCAGTTTTGAAAATGTAGGATATATATGAGTGTATAGATGTGCATTACCTTTACACTAATAGGGGTGTATGTGTGTTCTTATTACCCTATTCTATTTTCAAAGATAAAACTGCACAAATTACCATAAATTATTGTTATTACGTCTTCCATTTACTCTAATGTGTATTTGCACGCAATGCTTACTGAAAAGTAGTTAGGGAGAAAGAAACTCCCAGCGAGAACTCAATGGGAAGCGGTGCTGAAAGCCTCAGTAGCACAATAGCTTTTCTGAAAAATACAACCCTCTTTTGCCTTAGTAACACTTCTGCCATTGATCCCAAGCCAGGCAGGTCATTCAGAGGTGGGTCTCTTTTTCAAAGTAAGGTAATTAACCAAGGGAGATTTCCACTCTCGGGAATGAGCTGTTATTCTGAGAACTGTGAGAGATCATATCATATGAAACAGTGATTCCGCTGCCTTCGCTGCAGACGCTGTGGGTTCAGTGAAAGCCTGGCCCTCCCGATTCCTTCACCTCTCAGTTTACAGGTCAGTGCTTTGATTTGAGGAGTCAGCAGCACACTGTAAGACTTTGCCGCTACACAGTGGATTTGGTGACTCTCTCCAAGAATCAATTTCTTCAAGGCCTCATTCTCTTTGAGATACCTGACTTCATCTGTGACCCTGTATTACAAAGCACTGTTCTCCCGTGGATGGATTGATTGTTGGTTTCACTGCACACCACACAAGCCTGTCTATTTAAAAAAAAATGTTGTGAGTGAATGTAGCGCTTGTGAAAGAAAGATTATTAGGGCAGATTTGACTCAGGCACAGCATGGGCAGGAACTGCCCAAATGTCTCCCCACCTACTGTAGTTCTGCCAATACATTTCCCTCCTGGCCCACAGCATGCCATGCCCTTCTAGATTCAGGGGCCCATACAGCTCAGCTCAGAATGCACCTCAGTGCTGATCTGCAACCACCCTAGTCTTGCAGTCCAGGCTCAGACAGCGCTCTGCTAATGCAGCACCACACTCTGCTATTCTTTTCTAGTCTCAGGTTCTCATCATACGTGTCTGCTAATGCACTTCAACTACTGATGTGCTGCTGTTCCAGTGCTGGACCCCTCCGCCCCACACATGGAGCCAATGCACAGCTTTGCCCCGCTGACCTTCCCAGCTACTCCAGTCCTTATCCATCCGTAGCAAAGACTGTCAGTTATGTTGGACTGTGCCAAACTCCAGGGTGCCAAATTGTGCCCAAACTGAATGACAGTGCAAACTCCACTACCAAGACCAGACGGTTTCTGAAATAGTTGCTCAATATGAGTACACGTTGCAGTCTTTGTGTCGGTACCCAGTAACTTGGAAATAAAACCACCTACAATTGTTTGCAGAAGCTTATGTCGAGCATTTATAATTCATAATTAGCTTCTGATTTTCTATTCATGTTCAGAAAACTTTATTACATAATAATAATTCTTTGGATTAGTATCTCATTGCACAGGGAGCAAATGGGAAAAAGGTCCACCTAGAAATCCCAAACTCTCCTACATAACACAATGAGGGCAGCAGTTGCTTCTATGACTGTTTAGTCCAGGCCCAAACTTAAGGAAACACTGTTTGGTAACAGGAGGGAGCCCTGCCAGAGCCCAGTAAGTCTAGCAGATAAAAAGATAAGGAGAAATACAGTGTCCAGCAGCAATCTGTGTCCAGTAGCCTCAATAAAGAATCTGCTTTATATTCAGCACAACAAAGTCCTGTCTCTTCTCTACCACAAGGCATGCTAGTCACTGTGTGTGATGCAGGAGCCTGAGTCCCATTTTCCAGAGACTTAGGCATAAAGAAAAGGAGTACTTGTGGCACCTTAGAGACTAACCAATTTATTTGAGCATGAGCTTTCGTGAGCTACAGCTCACTTCATCAGATGCATACCGTGGAAACTGCAGCAGACTTTATATACACACAGAGAATATGAAACAATACCTCCTCCCACCCCACTGTCCTGCTGGTAATAGCTTATCTAAAGTGATCAACAGGTGGGCCATTTCCAGCACAAATCCAGGATTTGTGCTGGAAATGGCCCACCTGTTGATCACTTTAGATAAGCTATTACCAGCAGGACAGTGGGGTGGGAGGAGGTATTGTTTCATATTCTCTGTGTGTATATAAAGTCTGCTGCAGTTTCCACGGTATGCATCTGATGAAGTGAGCTGTAGCTCACGAAAGCTCATGCTCAAATAAATTGGTTAGTCTCTAAGGTGCCACAAGTACTCCTTTTCTTTTTGCGAATACAGACTAACACGGCTGTTCCTCTGAAACCTGTCATTAGGCATAAAGGAGGTCCTTTAATGAGGTTCATTTTCTCTAAACTTTCTCACTACTTTGTCACCGAACATGAATCAAATTATTATTCCTGGTAATAAAAATTATTTATTTATATGTATTGCTTTTCATCCTGAAGGAATCCAAAGCATTTTACAGCTATGTGTACCAAAGCACAAATAAAATGCAGCCTCCTCTAGCCCCATGTCTTCCAAAAATTTACTTTGGGAATTTTAATATTGGTGCAGTACAGATGGGGCCTCAGCTCTTAAAGCTTGCACCAAAAGATGATTGCAAAGTCTAAATTAACTAACTGCAGAGGAAGTGCAGGTCTACAAATCTCTGTGTTCCTTTGGCTCAAAAGACCTTAATAATCTGGAGCAAAACTATTTGGACCAAAATATTTCAATCAAGTGGGGTAAAAGTAAGAACACCTTCAGTTGTTTTAGATGGGGTTTGTCTAGAAATAGGAGTGAGAAATCCGGTATTTTCAGGTGTAACCCTGAAAATACAGGGCCTGATTCTCATCTCACAGGTATGTTTTGCACCTGTGTAATCCACAGAAGTCAATGGAGTTACTCCTGATTTACACCAGCCCTGCGGTGTACTTATTCCAGTGGGGCCTCCAATACATATGTACATTCCATAGGGTGCTCCAAAGCAGCAGCAGGATTCAATTGAGCAGCATAGCAGCCACAGAAGAGCACTGTGGGGCACTTTCAAAGATGCCATTAATTACTGAGCACACCCTGAAAAGTTTCACCTGGAGTTGCCACTGCCACTAACATCATATTAATGAGTTAGTTGCTCAGAAACTCATGATGGTCTTTATGAAGCTAGATTGCAAATATTAAAGCCCAAATGGCATTGGTGGCTAGAGATGAGTGAATAACGGAACTAACTAATTTTATCTCTTACTGATCACAAATTGTCTGCATGCTAATTACAATTTGCTCCAGTTTGTTAGTTATTCAAAACGATTTGCCAAATAACATCTACAGCTAATTCTTTCTCAGTAGACAATGCATGAGTAGTTCTTTGCAAGCACTTGGAATTCAAGTTGTGAATATTCACCCTTCGATTTTGTGCCTGCAGATAATTGAGAGCACAATTAAATGTGGGAACATTTTACAGCAGTTGTGTGTCAAACTGTAATTCTCAGTTTCACCTCGTGCTTTCCCACTATCTGGTTGATGTATCCATGTGTTGTTTCTCAGATATGCTTACATTGTAAGCTCTTTGGGATAGGGCCCACCATTCACTATGTGTGTATAGTGCCCAGCACAATGAAGCCCTGGTCCAGGATCCGGGCCTCTAGGCTCTACTGCAATACAAAATAAACAACAACAGCCAAGTACACATTTGTCTAAGAGCTATAAAAATGTTCCTACGCTTATTCCTAGTGATGTTTTTAGTGCAAAAACAGCGACCACATCTGGAAACGGGGCCTTTAGAAACCTCCCTAATTGTCCATTACACAGAATCTTGCACCTTCCTCCAAAGCATCTCCTGCTGGTCGCTGTCAGAGACAGGATTCGTGACTAGCTGGGATCTGGTTTGATAATTCCTATGCTTCCCTGTTACCAGACTGGTGTTTGTATAAGCTTTGTCATTTGTATCATAAAAACCCAGTACGAAAACCCTTTTCCTTTCATCTCATTGGATTGATCTGAGGCATTTAACTCAAATGACACTGGTCGCAAAAGAGCCTCCCCCGCCCTCTGCTCTCCAGGGATTGCTGCGGCAGTAATGTGGCCTTCTTTTCAGTGCTGTCTCTGTGTAGATTATGCAAAGACTTTAAATGTAGAACTTTCCACAATCTCCAGCTGAAAACAAGCAGACCTGAAAGTTCCCATTTGGGAAAGACTGCAGGCACAGTACCGTTGTTTCCCCACTTGATTATTCAGCACTGCTAATTATAACCATGCTTAACTTCTTATAATTTCAAGCACCATTGGAGTAATAGAAAATAACACAGCCCGTCAGAAAAGTAGATACATCTATTTGCCTCATAAAAGACACTCTCCAGTATAAAATGTAGGGTAAATACCTGGAATTCCATCCTCATTTCATCCTTGTATAAGGAATTTTAAAGGTCCTTTCTACTCTGTGCTTAAACATGGTAGCAGCAAAATTGGCATCAGATATCAGGGCCACATCTCTCTCACACTCACACGCTGCAGGAGCTAATATGGTTGCATTTTCCATTGCAGACAAGCCCTTAACCATGTTCTAATAGCCTTGGACTTATTTTACATGTACATATTGTGCTGAAGCACCCAGCACTGGTGAGTCGCAGAGGAAGGCCAGTAGATTAGACAAACCATTGGTCTGTTCCTTTGTGGTAATTTTTAAGCTCCTAAATATGAAAACGCTGAATTAAAAGCATAAGATTTGAAGAACTCGTCCTGGTTCACAAACGATACTAATCGCCCCTCAACACCTAATTATGTAGTTGTGCATCCATTTGTAATATCTATTAGCTGAGAGTCTTTGCTACAGATTCTGTAACAGGAATTCAGATAAAGGATATTTACTACACTGTAAAATATTCATTTCAGGGAAGCCCAGTACTTATGACTTATCTAAAAACATACACTCACCCAGCACAAGAGAGAATGGCTAACAATGGTCCATCCTGAAAGGTGCAGTGACCGGAATTATTGCTGGTTATTATGATGCTTTGCTGGCATGGTTATGGCTCTATTGAAAGTGGTCAGATGCTCTGATTGCTGTCTTCAGAGCATTAAGAAAACACCAGACTTGAGGCCCCGTTTTCAGTGGCTTGAAGCAATCTTACAGCTAACTTAACTTGCTACTTTGCAATTCCAGCTGCAGGGAGGAATCCCAAAATGGTGTAGCCGGGATGGTGGGGTGTGGCTGGAGGGCTGTCGCAGCATGAGACTGTTTGGAAAAAACACTTCTTATGCTGCACAGCATTTTAGATGGCAAGCTCTTCGGGGTCCATGCTTTCCTATTTGCATGTACGTTGCCTAGCCCTCTGGGTATTCCCATGCTACTACTCTCAGCTCCCCTCACCATAGTATTTAAGAATTGGCCAGGACACTGCATGTCCCGATACCTTTTTCCAAAATGCCAGTTGAATCTTAAACATTCAGCTGGACAGTCCAGCACAGGAAGACAGAAAGAACTCAGATTTAATGTCTCAGATGAAAGCTTGCCAGTGCATTAAGATACTACACTCTCTGGCCTCAAGGTGGAGCCGTGCTGACAGGCCAATGGAAATGAGGGCTGAAGAACCAAAGCAAAGTCCTTTACCATAGCAATCTGATCAGTGAGATTGGCTGAAGAGGCATCTGGAGTCTTACCACATGAGGACAGGTTTCAGAGTAGCAGCCGTGTTAGTCTGTATTCGCAAAAAGAACAGGAGTATTTGTGGCACCTTAGAGACTAACAAATTTATTTGAGCATAAGCTTTCGTGAGCTACAGCTCACTTCATCGGATGCACATGAGGAAAGAGTTTCCATTACACAGTGCTCTGACAGAGCTGATTATGGACAAGATAATATGATGTGGCTCTTGTGTTAGCAAACGCATCACCTTGGATCCCGGAACTGCATGGACAACTTCTGGTCTTTGACATCCCTCTAAGAAACATTTTGGAGCCAAACTGATGCTGATGTTTGACACAGTGACTGACAGCAGGGAGGAGGAAGAATGGGAGGGGAGATTTATGCTAAGAGAAGTCACAGGTGTGTTTGGCAACCTAATGAATCAAATCTCCTGGATGCATGCAGACTTCCTAGAAGGAAGGAAAAGTTGTGAGTTCCTGTGAGATTAATAGAATCACAAATAATATTCCTAGGAACTTGCCAGTGGAGCAATATCATATGGAAATAATCTTTTTTGGAGGTACAAAGAGAATGGCAGAGCTCGTGACAAAAGGAACTGTTGTACAGCTATTGTGCATGGTGCTTTGTAAGTGTGTACGTAGGGACGCAAAGCAACACTCCAGATCGGAACACTCCAAACTTTGGTGTTGAAATACCAGCCCTCAGCTGAACCAAAAACATCCATTGACCTTTTATTTCTCTACTAATGCTGAACTTTGGGGTGTTCAAAACTCCAGGTCCAAACACTGAATCTTGAACTCATCTCTTGTGTGTGTGTGTGTGTAAGGCTTTCTACATACCTGAAGTGTTCTGATGACACAATGGTAACATGGGAATGAATTCAATATACGTTGTGATTTAACCAGATTACAACAACCTCCCCCACAGCCTGTGCTCCCAGCTGAAACCACGTGAATAATCCAATGGGAAATAATATTTATTGTGAATGTTGGCAAAACATATTATCAACTAATTACTTGATGAATATTTTAATTATTCAGCCAGCTCTGGAGTCTGCATGGCTGTAGAACGGCTCAGATAGCAAGCTGTGATGAACATTCATGAGGGTATTTGCTGTTTTTCATTGAATAAATTATTTGCAAATAACTAATAGGTTGGAAGCTCCATGGGGCAGGGACCATCTTCTAATTTATGTCTGTACAAGGCATCGCTCATGGGCCCTGATCTTTGACTGAGCACTCTGGGCACTGTTGCTATACAGATAAAATCACCACATCAGTGCTGTTATTTTGTTATTCAGCTGGCTTTACTCTCAGCTTAGCCCTGGCTTTTCAATTCTCCATCTATTAAACATAAAGCACAAGGTAAACTCCGGAGAGGAAACAGCCGTGACTGAGTCTGGCTCTCCCTTCTCAGGTGACCCTGGCTCATCGAGTCACACTGAATGAACGGGTACGCTGCCTCTGCTACTGCTGGTGCTGCTGCCCCCTGTCCAGCGTAGTTCACTGAGCACTGCCCACTGCACGCTCAGCTCAGAAAGCAATATGTGACGCCCATGCTGGCTGCCGAGTTAAGAAAGGCAGGTAAAACACAGAGCATCGCCAACACTTCCCCTTCTCCCCCCACCACTAATGGAGCTGGAATAGTGTGGCAGAGCTCCGACCTTGTCTCAGGGGGTCCCATGCTTCCTGGTGGATTACGCTAGCCTCAGAGGCTCACTGTGACCCTCTACGTAGCCCTTCTCCCTCTCGAGGCAAGGGTCACAGCCTACTGAGCCATTTTCATCATAAGCCAGCAAGGAGGTTGGTGAGAGAACTCCCACAGTCTCTGTTGTCCCTATGGGCTTATTCCAACATAGTTTAGCCTCCTGTCCTGACAGGGGCCTGTCTTCCTCTCCCAGGAGGTGTTTCTGTAGTGACGGGTTGGGGAGAACCCAGGCCTGCCCTCTACTCCGGGT
The DNA here is from genome assembly GCF_965140235.1 of Caretta caretta. Lineage (NCBI taxonomy): Eukaryota > Metazoa > Chordata > Testudines > Cheloniidae > Caretta > Caretta caretta. Next base: position 82,108,138 of record NC_134214.1, read on the forward strand.
TCCGGCGCAGGGACCCTAATGGCAGCAGCTGTTGGCAGCCAACCTTTTACTGCCAGAGTTGCTACATTTCACTGGGCCACTTCCCCACAGCTCTCCTGCTTCTCTCTCTCAACACCTTTGTCACCCTTGCCTTAGGGCTCCCTTTCCAGTGACTTGAGGGTGTCTTCATTACCCAGCCCTTCAGCCGCACTTCCTCTCCCTTAGCTCTCCCTGGCCTGACTGGAGTGAGCACTTTTATAGTATCAGAGGGGCCTTAATTAGAGTCAGGTGTTCACATTAGCTTAACAGTCTCACCTGTCTCTTTTCAGGTTAATTGGAGTCAGGTGTTCTCATTAGCCTAATGGCTTCAACTGACTCTTAGCAGGTTAATTGGAGTCATGCATCCACCATAGCCTGGAGCAGCCCCTGCTCTGGTCAGTCAAAGAACAGAAAACTGCTTTTCCAGTGGCCAGTATATCTGCCATCGACTACTCTGCTATACCCAACTGGCCTGGGTCTATCACAATAGTTATAGTTATATCAAAGGCAACCCTCCTAGTGGGGACGCAGCTTGTACCAGCCAAAGAGTTCTTTACTCGTATAGTTTCTACCAGTTCCCTAAACAAAATAAGTTATACCGGCAAAGGACCTTTTGCAACTATAACTGTGTCTACGCTAGGGCTTTTGCTGGCATAGCTATTTCAGTAAGGGGGTAGTTTTTCTCCACACCACACCTGACATAGCGAAGGCAGCAAAAGTATAGACCAGGCCTAAGAAAAAAATTAAGCCGCTAAACCTTATGGTTGGGAAGATAGCCTTCAAAATGTTAAACCAATGTAAAGCAGGCAGGGATGCCTGCTGGACTCTGCAGTCAGAATGGTTATGAGAGCAGACTGGATTTCCCCAGTTTATCACAATGGGACGCTAACTCTGCAGCCTAATGAGGATACTTTAAATGTCAATGATGTTAACTGTTTCCTCCTGAGCATTTTAGCAGAAACATTCTGGCTAATGAATCTTTTTGCATTGTTGTTGAATGCAGGAGCTGATATTGGACAGTAGGACAATCCAGTTGTATCCAGGTTTGCTAAGCTCGGGAGTGAGGAATTCAGCCCCTCACCCCCAAGTTTAAACTCACCTCTGCCTTTACCCTAGGGGAGGGAGAGAAGAGATGCATCCTCTCTCCAGAGCCAACCATTTTAACTACCTCCTAGTTGGCAAAGACAATTCCCACACACCCCTGGGAGCCAGAAGTTCCTGCAGTCCGCTATGCAGCTATCAAAACATGACAACTTCTGTAAGGCAGTCATGTGTTTCAATGCAAAAATCTGCAGCACACTGAAGATCTGCCATGAATTGAATTGGATAACAAAATAAATGATGATCTAGTAAACCTGGCAGCAGGGACAAACAAGGGAGAGGGCTTGGGGACAGTTGTGTTGTGCATAATTCTAAGGCATCATTTAGCTTGCCTACAGCCCAGGACAGGAGGCTATGCCAATGGGTGTAATATCAGGATTTAGCCTGGTGCATTTGCCTGGTATTTATACATTGATAAATTATGGACACACCAGTCACTGTCCAATATATTGATAGTTAGATTGAGCGTTGTAAATTTCCCCCCTCACTCAAACCCTAATAATGCGATCAAGTGTGTTCAAAGGGAATGTAACCAGCTAGAGCAGCACGCAGGGTGTATCAGGGATTGGATTGTTTGAATATCTGTTTTGGAAATTAGATCTGACTACGAAGAGGTGCTTTGGCTTTGCTGATTAGCTATTGTACTTAAACCAAAAGCCGGGGCTCTGGTCTCGCTTTCTAGTGTTACATTTGCATATTTTTTCATTCCCCACGTCTCCTTTCCGGGGACAGGCTGCGCCCTTTCTCAGCAACATGTATATAAAAAGTTAGCTGCTGCAACCAGAATCTGCAGGGCCCATGTGACTGAGCACTCGCTTCAGGTACCGGCCAGAGATTCTCCTGTGTTTCAGGGGACACACGCTCAGTGAATGGCACAAGTTTTAGTAAAGACATAGACAACACTTGGAGCAGTAAATAGCTATCCGTACCCGGTACACACTCTTATTTAATGCCAATTGTTATAAGTAGAACTATTCTATATTAAGTGTCCGGAACCCTATAGATTGCACTAGTATTACTCCTGTGATTTGCCCATTGCTATTAAATATTGTAGCATGTATCTTACAATGACGGGCACTAGCTATTTAGCTATTTATCTGTTTGTCTAGGCATTTAAACTGCATTCATCACCTTGCTATCAGATTACCTGGACACTCCTGAGTGTTAAGAACCTCAGCCCATTCTGTTCATGGTGATTGCACAGTCTCAAGCAAAGTACCTGGATCTTCAGCCTGAGATGTGAGCAAAGTGATTCCCCTTTTGAGGATAACCTTTGTCCTAAGCCATGCTGGTTTGCAAGCAGGGAGAGAAGATATAAGGAGCCCTGCCTGCACCCCACGTAATCTGCATGGCAGAGTCTCAGTAGAGCCACAGCTCATATACCTGTGTGGCCTACAGGTAAGGGTCATGTCTAGTCTATTACTTACCCTCAAACTGGCTAATGCATATGCTGCACTCTACATCAGCTACTATCCAGGGCACAGTTGGCACCTACTCAAAGAGCAGCACAATGCACTTGACTAAACATACCTTATCCCCCGAGAGGAATTCTAGGTTTCCTTTCTGCAGAGAATGCAACTAGCCGAGTCTTCACTCCCCATTTCTTCACCAGCCAAGGCAGCAGATTTTAATGCTGTGTAGGTAGAATAGGTAGATGGATAGTTTACCAAGCATTTTGGGATTCTTTGGGATTAAAGTTGCTAGATAAATGTTAGCTATTACAAAGAGGAAAATCACTGAATTCCCAAGAGAAGGGACTGCAACAGTATGATTACTCAGCTCCACCGAATAGGGGAAGGCAGATCCCAGAAAGAAAAAAATTGCTTAGAACAAGATCCTGAATTAGTCTAATAAGGAATGAGGGGCTTTGGAGAACTCAGAGATAAATAGATTAAGAATAATCTTATGCGTAAAGTGGGACTCAGGAGATCTGGGTTCTCTTCCCAGCATTGTTGGAGACTTCTTCTGCAGCCTCAGGCCAGTCACATCCCATCTCTGTAGTTCAGTTTCATTGACAGTTCCATCTGTCTCTCTGTTCTAGGGTTTTCTATCAGACCCATCTAGTTTCTAAGCTGGGGTCATAATTCTTGCCTACTTTACAGGGTTCTTGTCAGGCCATTTCATTTTATAAAGTGCTTTTAAACCTTCAGATGGAAGTCATAGAGAAGTGCAATAGAATATTATTATTCGCGTTGCTTGGTGCGTAATACTATAGTTAGACAACACGATGGTGAGGATGGTATAAATGGTAGATAGATCAAAGATCTAATTGCGTGCTCTCTGTATCGATCTATACCAGAGGTTGTGAATGCCTAATATTGAAGAGAAAGCATGTTGGGGGTTTTTTCCTTCTAATTGGCCATGAGTCTGTCTGCCAAGTGCTGAGCACCTTCATCTTCCACTGTAGTCAATAGCAGATGAGAGAGTTCATCATTTCCCAGGAGCTGCTCATCTCCAGGTTCGTCTTGTATTGGAGACATTACTCAAGAACTGTTTTTCCTTATGTAAAGATTGCCTTGCAGTGCTGCCAATGTCTCTGGGAACCTGGGGGCGGGGGGGCACGAGCCATGTCAGAACCAATCACACTTGTTAGCGCTGCCCTGGGGCAGTCTGATGGATGCACCTGGGTTTTAGTGATCGTTTTTAACTGTTCTTTGATTGTTTTACAGAATTTGATACTCAAGTCTAAATATAAAAACAAAGCTCATGGTGCCATCAAAGGCAATGCTGGGAAGGCAGAATCATGTGCAATAGCCTCTGAAAAGTCCATCCAAGAATGCAGGTGATGTGACTTTACAATTATAGGAATGAAGATGTCTTCCCTCATACAAACCCATGCATGTAATAGCATGTTGCTGTAGGCCAAACACTGACTCCTTATTCAGCCCCAATCAAATTCATGTGGAGGTTTGCCTGAGTTAAGGCTTCAAGATTTGCCCCCGTATGTTTAAAGTGGGAGCTCAACACTGTAAAACAATCCTTTCATATCTCTAGGAGCTTCTGCTTTTAGAAGCAGACTCCATCTTGTGGTCCTGTTCTCCCCTCCCACAGACAAATCCATGGGCAGGCTGAGTGGGGAGGAGGAAGTTCTATGGAGTTCTCCTTGTGGAGTTTCCTCTGAGTTCTCCTGTGTGAGGAGGAGAGGGTTTGCTCACCAGAACTGGTAGCTCCCCCACAAGATCTGCTAGAGGGAAAAAGGCCTCTGTGCACAGGCCTGGGGTGCTTCCTCCATAGTGTGGGGGCCCCTGAATCCCCCTCTAGCTCCCTAGCCAGGCTCTCCCCAACTGGTGATGCCTGCTCCTTCCCCAAGATGGGAAGTTCAGTAGATGAATCAGTTCCCCTCATGTCTTTATCCTGAGGGAGGGAGAATTGCACTCACGCCATTTTAAAATCATCCACTCTTTCTTCAGTCAAATGGTGCTTGCCTCACTCCCACAATGGGACCTAACAACTTCAGTGGGACTGAGATTGAATAGACTGTAAACTCTTGGGGGCAGGGACTGTCTTTTTGTTATGGATTTGTACAAGGCCTCGCACAAGGGGGTCCTGAGCACCAATCAAGGCCTCTAAATGCAATTATAGCAAAGATCAATAATAGCAGCGCAATTTGGACCATTATCTTATCACAGGAGGCTGTCGTTGCAAGATCTGTCAAATATTCTTTTACATCCTGCCCTTCCAGTTTTACAGTATAATTACTGTTAGTGTGAGTGTATTCATTCAGCTTGCTTATTTTGGTTTCCCACTCTCTTTTTCATGTTCTCTTTCCCTCTGCACATACCAGCCATGTAATCACATGAGCAAAAAACTCCAGACAGAAGACTATTAAATCTATGTCAGATACTCCAGAGATAGGCCTGGCATGAGAACGTAGATGCATAAAATGATTCTTCTAGGTGAAGACAAATCCTGCCTCAATTAACTTCAAATCATAATACTGCCATGAACCTGATCAAAAAGATCTAAAAATCTGCCCTAAATAGGAATTTACTGTAAATCCTATTTATTATTCATTTCATTCATTATATAGAGGTAATCTGCATTATTTTGAAAACTAAGAAGTGTTAGGTAGCCAGTATTTCTTACTATTGTTAATAATAGTAAGTAATGTATTAGTAAGTAAGTAAATAATCATAAGTAACTGTTACTATTGTTAATAATAATGATTATTGTTTTAGTTTATTCAGTATGGTTACATTTTAAAAATATACATAAATGAGCCCAGATTTTTATTTGTGACATTAAAATATTAAGAAAATACATGTTTTATCTTGTATTGTTGATTTGTGTTCTTGGCATTCCTATTTTAATAATACTACCTACTGTATGGATTATGAAACGACTCATGTTATTAAAAATCATTATGCCTTTTGGGGTGTTCTTTGTAGGATGAGTGCCATCCAAATAGAATATCTAGGGAGGAAATTTGTTTATACCTTCCATTGTAGCAGTGCGGTGATATGAAGCAATATTTTGTAGGGGGGACACTGCAGTTATAGTATATCACATCCTCTGCCACCACCTTCCCCCTCCCCGTCCCCCCGGCTATAAGGTTGGACTACAAAAGACAAGGAGCAGAATAAGCAAATGCAACACTAAATATTCTCCCAGTATTTCTCCATTACAATGCATGGCAGTCTGTCATTGTAGCCAACCAATATCATTTGCAGGTTCCCTCACACTAAGGGTGGCAGACTGCGGCATGTCAAATTTGACAGCATTCTTTCTTGTCCAAGCACAAAAATATTAGACTTTAAATACAGTCCGTCTCAAAGAGGATGGGGAGGAAATATGCATATTTCTGAGCTCTAGACTGTAGCTTTTACTATCTGTGTAATAAAACAAATCTGCATCTGTGTGTACACACTTTCTGAGCAAATGTGTTGCACGTACAGATAATTGTGGCTGGTGTAGCACTGATGTTTTTTGGGCTGGCTTATACAAGGCATAATAAACTCACCCACTCACACACACAAATATATGCAAACACACACACATAGACACATAAACACATGCATAGGCACAGCTACATATGCTTTCAGGTTTAATATACACTGTATGTTCAGAGATCAATTTTTGTCAGCCAGATGACAATCCATAATAATTTCTTTCTTCGCCAATGTACAGAATACATTTTTGAACAGCTTCCTACTAAACCATTTGGGGTTTGGTTTGGGTTTTTGAATTGCCTTTGAATTGCTCTCTGGGAAAATGGTCTGAAGGGCATTGCACTTGGTCAAATTACAGAATAGATAGGGCACAGTATAGTCACTGCCCATCAGGCAACACAAATATTTTCATCAGAATCAGCAGTAAAAATATATCTTCTCCCTTTGTTATGTCTTTATCTTGCCCCGGATGCCTAGGCAGGCATAGCAAGCTGTAACCCAATCTACATCCGCAAGATGCAGGTGTGAAAGATTTGACCTTGGGGGAGGTGTGTCCTAGTGTCTCTGAAATCTTATGAATGAAATTCCAGAGGATTGTATGTGTGTGTGCCTCTCTCGCTGTGTATGTGTATGTGTGTATCTCCTCGTGTATGCGTGTGTATATGGAACAAGGGAGGGAGACTAGTTGTTATTCTGATCACAGCTTCCCTGATTCACAGACTTGGAGCTGATCATGAATATAAGTGAAGACTTTGACGTCAGAGTTGAGATATATCAGCAGACCCAATGGGGCAAGAATATTAAGTGCAAGTCAATGCCAGCAATCTGCCAACGTTATTAGCAATGTTAACCAAGGAATGAAGCTTAATCCCAAGGACTGGAAGGACTAGCACGAAAAAAAGGGGAAAGCTGATCAGCAAGGATCAAACAAAGGTAAAACAACAGAAATACATGTCTGCCTATGTTATTGCATGTGTTTGACTTCTCTTCTGCGGGCTAAGGAAGGGGAAGGGTGTTTGCGTTGTATTGAGTTTGGAAAGCAAGCCAGTTAGAAGGTGGCCCTTTCAATATTTTAATCCTAGCGCTCTGGTAAATTGCATTATGGACAGCACTCTCAGGAGCAGCAGCAAAAACCTTGACGAAGAGATTCCGGACTAAACCATTTGTGTGACCTTTGCAACTTTTGTTTTCATAAGAGTGAAATGTGAGACGATATATACAAGGCGTTGGAGGAGATGTGATGGAGGGGGGGTGAAAGGGTTCCTACTTAGTGCAAGGGGTTTACTATGAAAGAAAACCATGTTTAATGCAGCTGAGATCCTGCAGTTTGCCGCCAGCAGTCCCTGAGTGCACCGGTATTAAAAACAAGCAAAGTTAATGCAGAATATTTCTAGTCTGTAGCCTTCACTGGGATCCGATTTAACCAGGAGGTTTGCTTAAGTATGAGGCTTGCCTGGCCAGAAATAATATATTTTTATTTATTACTAACAAAATTATTGTGTCAGAAAGACACATTTACAACAAGGGACTAGATGATGTAACCATTACTCTGTTTAACCCCCAAATTGCTTGTGCCCAAGTGTTAGTGTTGGAATCGGTCTGATCATGCTATGAATCTGCAGCTCTGTACGTGTGCCTGATGCAACCGTCTGCCTTTTAATGGGAACGCATGCAACGAGCATTGTGACGGGTGAATTATTGACACTCAGCCTTGCTCACCTTCAGCTGTTCAGACGGAACCCGAGATCAGACGAATCCCCCATCTGTTCATTCGGGGGAAAGGAAGGGGAAATAGCCAAGATGGGGAGGAAAATAATTTTATTCAAAGATCGAGCCTGTTTTTTTTTTTTAAAAATAAATAAAAGAAACGGGTTTGGGGGTGTTTCCTGCGGCTGCGTTCGCGCTCGGCTCCCAGAGGAGGGTGGGGGGTGTGCCACCGGGGAATGGCCCAGGCAGGGTACCGGTCTTTTAATCCTGTCTGTGTCCGATCAGTCCCCATTGCAACCGGCACTGGGGATACTGGGGGCCAGGCTGGGACAGCGGGTCTTGTCGTGTCTCTTGCGGGCGGCCCCGGGCTCAGGGGTGGATAGTCCAGGCTCTTTCGATGCTGCTTTCACCCTTGTCTCCTCTCTCTGTGTGTCCCTTGTGCCTCCTCTCTAGCGATGCTCCACAACCCCGCAGCAGCTGCGGCCGCCATGGAGGAGCAGCTGCGGCAGCAGCAGCTCCTGGTCCTGCTCAATGCCTCCTCCAGGCCCTTCCCCAGCAGCAGCAGCAGCAGCAGCAGCAGCATCTGGCCGTCCAACTCCTCTGCCTCGGAGCCGGTCACGGCGGCGGCGGCGGCGGGAGGAGGAGGCGGAGGCGGAGGCGGAGGAGGCGGAGCGGTCAGCCCCTGGGACATCGCCCTGTGCGCCACGGGCACGGCGGTGGCCTGCGAGAACGCGCTGGTGCTGGCCGTGCTCTTCTACACGCCCAGCCTGCGGGCCCCCATGTTCCTGCTCATCGGCAGCCTGGCGCTGGCCGACCTGCTGGCCGGCCTGGGGCTGGTGGTCAATTTCACCGTGCAGTACCTGCTGCAGCCGCCCAACGCGGCCGTGGCGCTGAGCGCGGCCGGGCTGCTGCTGACCGCCTTCTCCGCCTCGGTCTGCAGCCTGCTGGCCATCACCATCGACCGCTACCTGTCGCTGTACAACGCGCTCACCTACCACACGGAGCGCACGCTGACCTTCACCTGCGCCATGCTGCTGCTCATGTGGCTGCTCTGCCTGGGCGTGGGGCTGCTGCCCCTGCTGGGCTGGAACTGCCTGCGGGACCAGGCCACCTGCAGCGTGCTGCGGCCGGTGACCAAGGACAACGCGGCGGTGCTGGCGGTCACGTTCCTGCTCCTCTTCGCCCTGATGCTGCAGCTCTACCTGCAGATCTGCAAGATCGCCTTCCGGCACGCGCAGCAGATCGCCGTGCAGCACCAGTTCATCGCCACGGCGCAGGTCACCTCCACCCGCAAGGGGCTCTCCACCCTCTCCTTCATCCTGGGCACCTTCGCCCTCTGCTGGATCCCGTTCGCCGTCTACTCGCTGGTGGCGGATTCCAGCTACCCCGCCGTCTACACCTACTCCCTGGCCCTGCCCGCCACTTGCAACTCGCTCATCAACCCGGTCATTTATGCCTTCAGAAACCCGGACATCCAGAAGTCCCTGTGGCTGGCCTGCTGCGGGTGCATCCCTTCCACCTTCTCCTCCAGGCCCAGGACATCCAGTGATGTATAAGGGTGGTTGGCCGCCCGGATTGTCAAATGGTTTCAGGCTCTCCTCCTCCGCGGCGTTATGATGTGTTACCACCAGCAGGAGGAATCCCAGAGCGACCCGCGTCTCCTTCCCTGGAAAAAGATGTCAACGAGAAAACAAAAATAAGAGTGGTCTCCTTTAAAAAATGCTTATTTTCCTACATATTTTATTTATTTTTTATTTAAAAACAACAACAAAAGACCAAAAAAAAAAAAAAGATCAGCGCTTGATGCTTTTTTCTCATCTCGGTGTAATGGAAAGGGGGAGCAGCACGTTTGCCAAACCTGTGGCCCGAAAATGTTCAAGGGCCCAGGGCAACTCTACTTATTTCAAGCCTCCCAGCGAGGGGCAGGCCGTTGGGAAGGTCCCCGGTGAGGAACGGGGAGAGACCGCGGGCCAACTCTCCCTTGGCCCCACACCAGGAGTAACCCCACTGAAGTCACTGGGGGTCGCCCCAAGTCAAAATCCTGTCAAGTGCGGGGGGGAAGTCAGGCCTGGGACGTGGGAAGAGAATAAGATAGTGCCCTGCTGTTTAGAGCCCGGCGCAGATCTGATGCTGAGGGCTCGGGGCAAGATCTAGAAAAACGTGTACAATATTTGCTTGCTGTTAGTTTGGGTTTGTTTGGAATGGTTAAAAAATGACCATACCCAGGGGGCTTCACTTCAGGGGGGTAGAGGGTTTTGGTGGTGGTGGTGATTTTTTTTAACTATAATCAGGTTTTGCTCTGCTATGCAATAATAAAAGGGACATTGTGAGATGCGGTAACCTGCCAATATTTTTCATGCCAGACCGGTTCAGCACCACGAGGTCTGGACAGCTCCGTGAGAAGTGGTAGGAGGACAAGGGGCCTGTCTTACGATTTTATGTTTATTTTTGTAAAAAAGCACATGGAAGTCAAAGATTTACATAGGCCTCTTTAAGCGGGGGGGAAAGGAAGTACGATCCTGAGTCAGGAACAAATGAGGTCCATTCCCCTTCACTTGCTGTCCTAAACAATTGTATAGTGTTGCTATGTGCTGTTCAGCTGCTGCATTGCACCTCAGAGGAGGCTGCATTTCAGTGGTGGGTGAAGTGATGCCTGTATATTTATATCTCCTTTGTTTGTGAAGCACTTTGAGAACCTGCAGGATGAAAGGCACTTTAAGGTATGATTATTATTTATTATTACAATGTGAGAGTAAAGAGAACTCCTTGCTGAAAAATATGCTCACGGTGCATCATCAAATCTAAAGGTGGGAGGAAAGGACCTTTTAGGTTATCTAGTTAATCCCCCTGCCAGGGAGATGAAAGCAGTGGAAGAAAGTCAGAGATGAGGTTTTCTTGACATCGGAACCTAGGTTAATCTTTCACTTATTTCAGTGCAGATATAACACACTGTCTTTAGCGGCATTGTTAATATAGTATGCTGATCTCGCATACTGGGTGTGGGGAGGGAGGATATGATCCAAAGACTGATATTCTGAATGAGGTTGGTTCTTCTAAAGGGAAGCCTACATCATCACGTGTCTTGTTCCCGAAACTACTAGATTAATTTGCTTCCATAGAGAAGCTACGCTAGCCTCACGCTCCTCTACCCTATCATGTGCTTTGTCGTGTTAGTGAGAAAATGATGAAGTGTCCTTCGTCTTGTGCTGTATTTTGGCCAAGAAGTGGAATAGTGCATTCCTTTAAAAACAGAATAAACCTTCAGAGACAGACGGGGACTCTGTTCTATAGGAGAAATGTCCAGGGTTGCCTCTTGGGTTGGGGGTTTGTCTTACCACCTATTCTCTCAGTGCGCTGCAAGGAAATTGCTTTGAAGTGTGACCTGTGATGTCAATGCTCCAAATGTGTTGCTCTCCCTTAGAAAGGAATCTGTGCTACAAACGTCAGAAAGATCCCTCTTTCAAACAATAGCCTACCCCTGCAGCATCAGTTGCAAACCTGGCTTAGGTTTATATTATATAAAAAGACCAACAACAAAAGAGAGAATATCGCATGTAAATATTATAGTTCCATGAAGGACAAAGTGTCCAAATTTTATGTCTGAATGCAGGTGAACCAATCGTTTATCTATAGAACTGTGCAATGAAGGTCTCTTTCTAGCTCAGCAAAGCTCACTGCACATGACAAAACTGTGAATCTCAAATGTGTGCTTTGGGCCTGGACTTTTTTTCTCGCTCCAAAAGGTGTCCCAGCTTTTCAGGTTTTTTATGAGGAGCAACGTACAACATGCACAAATTCTAGTCAATATTTTTACAATTTTATTTAACGTTTTTGCTGTTCATTTATTTATTATTCTGTTTCCATGGTTGCAGACAACTTCCTGCAGTTCCTAAATGTGAAGACTCAATGCAGAGTTAATTAAAAACATTTCAAAATAATGTTTTTATACGATTTGATCTACAGGGCAGGTATTTGTGTTTCTCTGGGCAGCTCATTTTGTATTTTTAAATCAAATGTAGCATTTAAACATTCACTCTAGGCACACAGTTAAAATGAACATCTTACATTTTCTTGGATTTTCAGTTGATTTCCTTTTATCAAAGGTTTTGATTTCAGAATTTTCCCCATAAGGAGTTTAATGGTGTAAATGAAATTTAATGATGTGAATGAAATTTACTCGCTTTCCAGGGATTTGTAGATTAAATATGACATAGGTGCATAGCAATCAAAGCAAAATAATGAGGTTTTTTTTGTGGCCCTCAATGTCAGACACTCAGAGGAGGAGTGTTACATTGGGATGTAATTAGATAAAAGGAGGAAGTTACTGATTGTAAACCACCATGGAGAAGTCAGAGATTATATGAGCATGTCCTCTAAAATACTGTTACCTGGCCAAATCTATTTCTATCCATTGAAATCACTTGGCTAAATTCAGGTGCTTACATTAAATAGTATCCTACCCTGCTCTGGTGGTGCTAATTATGGAATAGGTGAATGGAATTCACTGTGGAATTCCTTGAAAATAAGGGTATCAGGATCTGGCCCAATGAAACTACACCAGAGGTAAATTTGGACCCAGATGTTTTGGATAAAGATTTTAATCTAGTTCTTTCCTTGTGGTTGTCTCAGAGAAGCAACAAGAGATGTTCAAAAAGTGCTAAGTATGTTTCACGAAGAATTTCTAAAACTCTTCATTTGAAAATTCACAGAAAAATTGAAGTTTTCAAATTTATATTTTTCAATTTCTGAATTAAAAAGATCAGGTTGGGGGGGTGTTTGTTTTGTTTTTCCTTTGCGCTCCCCTTTTCCTTTCTCCCTCCCTGACCCCACCTTTATCACTGGAAAAATGAAAAAATGAGGGAAGGACTGGAAAAAGGAGGATAGAAAGGGAAAAAAACCTGAAGTCCCCCTTCCAAGTTTGTTTTTCATTGAGTTGTGGAAATATCAGAATATTTCTTAAAAAATTTGCAGTATGAAAATAGTCCATTTTTGTTGGAAAAAGTTTTAAACTAAATATTTTGACCAGCTCTACACTGCAGCACTCTTTGTCAATATTTATTAAGGAGAGCTAGGTTAATTATTGGAAATATTTACCAAGTTAGTAAAGTTGTATGCACAATGATAACACAGTGATGGTCTATTGTCTTTCAAAGCTGAGTTCATGGAATGTGTTGCTACAAAACACTGGGCATGATTCTGTTCATTCTCACACTGGTGTAAATCAGGAAAAAGTCCACTGAAGTCGTTAGAGTTACACCAGTGTAAAATGTCTGGTGGAAGAGGAATATAAGATTGATAGGGCCTGATTTATCAGTGGATGCTTTGTAGCACTCTAATGATGCCAAACAGCTGTAAACACAGTTTAACTAGTCTGATGAGCCAAATTTACAGCTGCTTTGCATTATGGGAGTTGCACAAAGCAACTGGAGTGCCCTGGGGAATCTGGGCCATTGCTTATTGGCAAGGATCCTCCTGTTGGATTTAGTCCGATAAAGAAACCAAAACTGACACAAGCTATTTGAAGTGCTGAGGTATTGAGAAGCGAGCTCTGCTTTAATTATTGTCATATTAATAAAGGATAACAGTAGATAACAGTATAAAGGGCAGATCCTCAGTTGGTGCAAACTGGCATAAATCCTTTGACTTCAGAACAGCTAAACTGATTCATGACATATGAAGATCTGGCTTACTTTGGAGGGACTGCTCAGTACGTAGTCAAGGTTATTTATCCACTAACATATAGTTAACACTTTGCATATCAGAGAGAACATAATGCAGCGCTATATCTATTAAGGTCAAATGATTAATATCAGGAAAGTTTTGATTTCTCCAGAGGACCAAATCCTTGCTTCTCCTTTCCCACCTTATTCAGTAGCACATGGATTTTGTTTGACTGTTGTTTAGGTTTCCACCTTGTTCAGAGTGAACTACTAATTCAGTTTTCAACAGATGAACCGTGCCTCATTTAAACAATTGGTGAAAATGACCTCTCATCATTCCCTCCTGGAATGGGATGACTTACCTACCAAAGATCGCTGATGAGCAGGAGCCCCCATGTCCATCTCTGGGGCAGAGCCGGCTGCCTTTGGGAATAGGAAAAAGAACAATGCCAGCAAACCTAAGTGTAGGTAGGAAATCATGGGCAACATTCACAATCAGGGACATGCCTCCCCTATAGCCAGGTTCTATGCCCTGGACCTATTTCCTCCATCCTCTTGCTGCTGCATATAGCTCCCCTCTGCATGGATGAAGTCTTTCAGTGTGGGGAGTCAACATTGCGCAGATCAGCAGTAACCTGTGTAGCATTTTACCATGGAGTTTTGCTCCATGTGTATGGGTAGCATGCCACATCGAGCAGCCACTTCCCCAGCACCAGCCTCATGGTTGCCTCATGTGGAGCTATTGCTCCTCCCGTCACTTATCATCATCACTATGGCAAATCCCAAAGGGACATAGTCTCCTTGCAGATCAAGTGCCATCTGGATTGATCCTCCCTTTGTCGCCCCAGCCACTTCCAGCCAGCTTCCTCTCCTTTCACCACTGCAAGTGGCAGAGAGGATCTGGCCCCAGTGTCTTTAGCTGAGACACACTTGATCCGCAGTCATTGCTCCCCCTTGGAAAAGCAAAGTTCTCACATGCAGGCAAAAGGCTGTTGACTGACTATGACGAGCCAGATCCTGATCTTAGTTACACCAGTAAAACTCCTGGTGACTTCAGTGGAGTTAGCCCAGCTTTACACCAGTGCAAGCGAGTGAAGAATTTGGCCTTAAGCAATTGCACAAAATATTTAACACACCAAAACCCACCCCAGTGTTCTTTCAGAGTGACCAGAGAAACATGAACCTGTTTTTTAGTTTTTTCACTTCCAGGTGTCTTGTTTGCCCTTTTCTTTCCTACCACATGTTTGATAGCCAGCAGCACAGTTGTAAGAATCACTTATTAAGTTGCTCTTTGTTGTTTTTTTGAGAGGTAGGTAGGTAGGTAGGTTGTGGGGGGAGGGTGGGAGGTGGAAGTGAAGGAGAGGGGAAGGGGAAACATTCCTTAGATACACACAGTATTTGAAAAGCTTGGGAGCACAGATAAATGGGACACTGTCACAAGCCACATGAATTCCTGGGGCACCTGCATTGAACTTAATGGATCTGGTCCCATATATTTAAAAATATGCCTTTATCAGTGTTACTAACCATACCTTAGATTGTTGACTTTTACAATTTTTTTAAAAAATATTTTATTTTTTGTTTACTTCCCCCTACTCTCAGTTTGGTCAGTGGAACTGTAGTTGTCACTTTCACTTTCTGTCTAACCAATTTCACTTCACTAGCAGGAATGTTACAACCTTTGGGGTCTCAATCAAAACAGTGACAATTTTTACATCCCAAACAAATAGCTTTCATTGAATTTAGAATAAAAATAATGAAAACATTACTGTTCACATTGTTAGAAAGTTCCTCTTCTTTTTTTTTTTAACAAAAACTTAATTTTGGGGTCTAAATCTACTTGACAGTAAGCCTTTGATTTTCATAATTACTTAAATTGTATCAATGTATAGTAATAATTAATGGGACAAAATACATTTTTAACTGTCAGGAATAATTGTATGCTGCGTACGGTATTTGCCTCTCATTCTTCTCGTTAAAGCCAGTCTTTTTCTCTTGGTGGGGTGGCGGCGTTGGGATCTTCTTACAATTTCATTTGAATCATCATGATAAAGGCTTAATTGCCTCTTACAAAATAGCTAATGTAGTTGCCTTGGTTTTTGTTCCTGTGACCCTAGAGAAGAGAGGCAATTCCTGTTGAAAACTTTATGAAATGCTGTACAGTGAATGATGCAGAGAGATGGAACAGTCTATAACTAGAGAAGGCAATCCAGAGCCATTGTTCTAACACCTTTGTATCCCAGACCTCTGGGGATGTGGATAAAATGGGCTCTGGATCCAAACTGACCATGGGTTTTGCAAAACCAAATCCTGCTAGCAACATTTTCCAAAAATCAGCCATCTCTGGCTGCAACTGCTGTAGTCCAGAACTGGAAAAACAATATGAAAAGTGTTGTTGTGATCCACTGAGAAATGCTAAAGTGAAGCTACATGCTAAGTATCAGTCAGGAGATCGGCTTTTTCACCAACTGGGTAGGTTGAGAAGAATAACGGGTGCCTTAATAAATTCTGCTCCATATCAAGTATAATTGTTTTTTAGACAAAGGTTTTTCCCTTCACAATCTGTGTATCCTACAGTGGTCAGGAGGCTGAATGTCTGACAGCACATTATCATATCAATAGACTCTGAAGTCACAAACACAGTGTTATGATTTTATTGCAGGATCACGGGGATAAGACATCTAAGAAAAAGTTCTTATCCCAATGCACAGTTTCACTAATGAACAAATCTGCAAGCGAATGCAGACACTTATGGGCAAAGGAGATGTTAGATTTAAAGTTTATGCAGCATAGCACCTGGGGCCTGTTTCACCTCTCCACTACAACAGTTTTACACTGGTGTAAACCAGCTAATGTCAGTGGCGCTACTCCTGATTTACACCAACATGAGATCAGAATCAGGCTCATAGCGGAATAAATTGCACTGTGTATACAGATCAACTGTAACTCGGAGGGACAGGTTTCTGACTATAAGGCTTTAGCAACAGCTCTGTGCTGAGGGTTGCTGCAGTGTCAGACGAATTTTCTTTATGAACCAGAAGGTGCATCTAGCCTTTAAAGATAAATTGATGAGCTCAGCCAGATTTAAGAAATACAGGCCAGATTCTGCTCTGCTACACCAGTGAAAATCTGGAGTCTCTCCTGAAGAGAATGGATTTAAGCCACTATGTAACTGAAAGCAGAATCTGGCCTGTAGTATTTAATATATTTTGGACAGTTTGTGCCCTTAAGGCCAAATTTTCCTTTGGAAGCACATGCACAACCCCAGCTAAAAGTCAATGATCCAAATTCAAATTCTGCTCTCAAATCTGCACCGGCAGCTGCCACTAACATCAATGGGAAAGGTACGGATTTGGGGAAGAATGTAGCTCTAAACATATGACTGAGTCACATTGTTTTTGAAGACAGGGGCATCGCTCCAGATCCTGGGGTTTGGCCTCATCCTGCAAGGTGCTGAGTTGCCCTCAGATTCCGTTGGCTTCAGGAGGGGGTTAAGGGCATTCAGCATCTTGTAAGGGGCTTCTTGGCATGTCATACAAGTGGGCCCTTTGGGCTTGAACCTGCACCCTTTGGAGTCAGGGGGAATGGTGTGAGTGCATTTAGGTTCAGGCTCTGTGGATGAAATTCATCCCTGGACAGAGGGCAAGCAGGGGGTCTATACACAGCTAAGGGGGCCCACTGAAGCCCTCAGAAGGACTAATACCCCAATTTGCAGCCCATTCCTAACTATGTGCTAAAAGTTAAGCGTGTGCTTGAAGTGCTTTGCTGAATAGGAATGTGGACTTAAGTATGTACCTAAATGCTTTGCTGGGACCTGGCTGGTGCATAGCTCTTGTGCTGGCTCTCTGTATAATGCTGGCGAAAGTAGTGAACAAAAGGGTAGCCTTTTGAAGGAACAAAGTCATTTCACCGATCTAGGACCCCAATAACGCAAGCCTTTTGCGTGCAGAGAAGTCAAGAGAAATATCATATACAGAGGGTCTTGTGGGATTGGACCCACGTACATTGTCTCAGAACTATTTTACTTATTATTCTGGGAAGTAGGAAAAATCAGAACAATCAGGACAGCAGATTATTTTTATGTAACTTTTCGTTATCCTTTTAATCTGAATGGGTAAATTGATTACAAAGGAAAGTGTATCACTCCCATTCAGTTATGATTAAATAAAGCCCCTGCAATGCACTTTATGAACAAGTGACAATAAATCAATGCTGTTATTGCACTGTATCTCTAGTGTGTATATTATACATGCCTCTGTTAAGAGTAATTTATTTTTATTACTGTAAATAAAAATGTTAAAGTGATTTGTCAAGAGAATATCCAAAATGGAAAAAAAAATCAAAATTAAAACAATCTAAGATCTGGGCTCTTGTCCCAGGTATGTGCCATTTTGTTTGTGTCTGTGTTTTTATTCCAGATAAATTAATCCAGAAAAAATCACTTGTATAACATGGTATTTAAAACAGCTGTTCAGTGACCTATGTGAGTTGAGCTGGTGGCTTTCAGACGACCTACTGGCCTGGTTCTGCAAACTCTACTCACCCAAGTTGGAGACTTACCTATATGAGGAGTCTCACTGAAATCTCTATGTCTAGTCACAACAATTCTTGCTGGTGGCTGCTCTGACAATTTTCCCTAAAATACTTAATTAGCTTTAGGAAAAACAAATAAATATGCACATAGATACATCCAAATTATTGTCATTTATTTATGTAAGGGTTTTTTGTTTTGTTTTTAAACTCAATAATACAAATAATGTACAGTTGTCTCTATACTTTACTGGACCTAAACAGAATAGAAACACAAATAAGGAGCTTTGCATGTTCTTGTCTTTTGTTGTTGTTTCTTTTGCTTTTCTGGTTGCTTTTTAAAGACTTGCTAACTAGTAAGTCTGCTGCTATGAAAAATGATATTTGTATATTTGTTAATATCATTTTTTACAGTAGCAGACTTGCTAGCTAGCTGGGAGGCAGTGAAAAGTGATATTAACAAACACACAAATATCACATTTCACAGCAAATTTACAAAGCCCTAGCAAGCTGGGGGACAAATTAAGTCCTGGATGGGGAGGTGGGTAGTGAGGCAGCATAGGCCAGGGTGAAGGAGGAGGCAGTGGGACCAGTGCCAATGGACTGGGGGAGGCAGTGGGGGCCAGTGGGTCTGGGCCAAAGCTCTGTGGCTGGAGACCAGAACCCACCACCCCAGGGCTGAAGCCAGAAGCCCAAGTTCCACCAGCCTCAGGAACGTTGGGAATTCACACTGACTGCCTGTTCCTCCAGTGTTTCTGGCTCCAGAGGGGGGCAGGGCCCAACCCTTGCTGGTGGCCTTGCAGGAGGGGCCGTTATTTCCCTCCCCTCCCACCAATCACCGCCCAGAAGCCTGTGGCCTCAAGAAAAGTTCCTGGTAGCCACATTTGAGAAATGCTGGGACTCTAGTCAATGAGTAAGGGTTGCCAGATTGGGCACTATTGGGCCTGATTTTCAGAGATACTGAGCATCCACTACTCCCATTGACTTTAACTGGAGCTGAGCATGTTCAGCACCTTTGAAAATCAGACTCTATATATCCACCATGACATCTATCTATCTATCTATCTATCTATCTATCTTGTCAGGCTCCCTAAAGAGGAAACTCCATATAACAAACACAACAGTATTCCATAGTAATAGTCCAAAATATGGCAGTGTCTTTAAGGTAAGTCCTAGGGGTAGTCCTTTTTTAAAATAACCAAACAATTAAATGGGCATGGAAATAGGACTAGACTTTCCTCCCTAGAAGTGATCCATCCAGGGCAGGGATCAGATAGATAAGTCAGGGATGTGGGGGCGTGGGGAGGAATCGAATGCCATTGCACTGTTATTCCTGGAGCTGTACCTATTAGGGGGGGGAATCGAGCATTTCAGCCTGCAGAGCTGTCAAGTCACTGAGTTTCTCCAGCAGTGAATTCACATAGGAAAAGCAAGACTAATAACATGTTAAAAGCAAACTGAAATGAAGCCAAATGGGCCCAAACCAAAACCTTATCTGGATTCCAGCCTCTCAGAACTTTGGGGAAGTTCCAAGCCAGCTCAGCATGGATCTGGGTGGCTTAGGCCTATGAACGTTGTTCAACACCAGAGGAAGTCATCAAGTCATCTGCTGCACTGGGAAGCCTATCTCCAGGTTAGCTCACCACCAGATCCAGCAGGGTGTTCCTCCCTGTGTCAAAGCCAGCTCTCCTTCTTCTGATCTGCAGCTGCTCCTGTTGCCCAGGCCCATAGTGCCCATTCCTCTAGCTCAGTCTTCTGGTTTCTGGTGGAGTGATGCCATCACCTCTAGAACGGAGAGCTGCAGCTGTTTCATAGTGTGCAACAATGGGCACCCAGGACAAAAAGTGAAGAAGAATGCTGCATGCATTTGAAAGCGCAGGGGGATTTTGGAAGATGCTTAGATATCAAGGCCAAGATTTTTCAAAAATGGGAGCCTAAAATTAGGCTCCTAGGGTTAGATTTCAAAATTAGGCTCCTAGGGCCAGAGCTCAGCTACCCAAAGCTCCCATTTAGGCACCTAAGCAAGTAGTGAGATTTTCAAAAGTACTGGGTACTTAAAAATCTCTCATTGAGGGCTGGGAGCTCAGCACATTTGTATAACTGGCCATTTTTTTAGGTGCCTAGCCTTTGTCTCTCTCTCTCTCTCTCTCTCTTTTTTAATCTTGGCCCAGGATAATAGGTAGTGCTTAAAATACTAGCGAGAGAGAGAGTGATAATAACTCAAGCTGGACTTTAGGTTGATCACTGGGGCTAACACCTCTGTTCTTGGCACAAGGACCCTGAGATTTTCAGTGTTCACAAATGGTCAGGCTCTATTGTAAAGACACTTGCTGCAGTGTTGCCTAACCCCTCCTCTGCAGTGCTGGTACTGAGTCAGAGGGAAGAGCACCCTACATTTAATCGCATCACTAGGACCAATCATTACTGGGAGGTCTTCTAGCAAAGTATCTTCCAGGACCCATCTTCAGTGGAGATCCCAATCTGAGGGGGCATGGCTGCTGGACAAAGATATACATTGAACTTTGCATAAAGCAAGACTTAATGTGTAAAATGTTATAAATCTGACAGTGTTGCCAACTCTCATAATTTTATTCTGAGTCTGGGAATAAGTGTTTTACTGAAAGCGCCAGTTTGTGGATTCAAGAGATTGCGTGAGAATCTCAGCTTCCATTAGAAAAAAAAGCAAGTTTCTAGCCCTCAGGGTTATGGAGAAAAGCTCAAAAATGTCACTCAAGTGCACACAGAAAGTAAGTAAAAGAACCCAATATATTAAAAAAAACCCTCATGATTTTTAAGTCAATCTCATGATTTTGGGAATGGTTTTTGAATGTCTGAGGTTGGCAGTACTGGACTAGGATATTAATCGATATCATAGGTTCAACTGAGAGCCAATCCGTGTGTGTTTGAAATCTTGATAGTGGAAAGGAATAACAAAGAGGAAAAGACCTGTTCATTAGCTTCACTGCATGGAGTGGGTGTAACTACTAGGAGGGGAAAGTCTGACCTGGGCACACGCTGGGAAATGCTTGTCATGAAGTGAGTACACAGCAGGGTACTCCTTGCAATATTTAAAGCCACCTATATTATAGGACCTGCTTACCTGAGAGAACCACCTGTTGCTCTGTGTGCTGTCACAGCAATTGAGGCATGGCATGGCAAGCGTGGCTCCACTAATTAGGTGCCTGGACGCTGGAGAAGACTCGCATGTAAGGTGAGGCGGTGGCCTTGGGGGGAACAGGGGGTAGGTGGGAGGGGGCAGTGCACTGAGAAGAGGGGGTGGGGGGAATTTGGGATGTGCAGGGCTGTGGCGGCCAGAGAAAGAGGCAACTTTCCCCAGCTCCAGGGCTGCGGCTGCCGGGGAGAGACGGCCCTCCTCCCCAGCCTCAGCTCAGTGGCTGCTATGGCAGGGGAGAGACCGCCCCCCCTCCTTCCCAGCCCCAGCTCAGGGGCTGCGGCGGCGGGGGAGAGACACCTCTCCTTCCCAGCCCCAGCGTGGGGGCTGCCGCGGCGGGGGAGAGAGGCACCTCCATCGCATTAGAAAGGTAAGACTACTGATATGAAAATCTGAGTTGTGTGCTTTTATGTGTAGAACAAAAAAGGTTTATTTTTTTATATATATAGTGCTTTTACCCAAAGCGCTTTACAATAGTTAGCTAATGGTACAAACAACATTTGAAAAGATCATTAAGTGGTCCGCCGAGACCCTCAGCAATTTTCAAGTGGTCCACGAAAAAAAAAAAAGTTTGAGAACCACTGTTTTAAGAAATTCCCAGTGACTGAAGTTACAACACGCCTGTGCAGGTTATTCTTACTGTGACTGGGAAGAGCTGGCTTGTGAGATGTGAGTCTGAATACAGGGCACATTAACACCAGCTTTGCATGATGTGCATTCATTTGTGGAGGTGTGGGAGTTATGATGCCTATTGCCAGGTACCTGAGAGAATCTAATCATATACGCTATTGCTATGCAACTTTGGTGGGTTTCTGAAAGGTGATGGCAGGTGGCAGAGAATGTTAGCAGGCTGTCTTCCATTAAGCCATTTGATTTGCTTTAACCTTCACATTTCTATAGCATCCATCTCCATGGTTTCTGAGTGCTAAAGATGCTTTCTTAGATTGGCATGGTGGATATTCATGGTGGTGTGTTCTGCTCTTTGCAAGGTCCTAGTATTAGGACCTCTGATTTCTAAGGTGCCCATCACCGTGGTATCTAAGCATCATTTTGCTAGTCTTGAGTTTTCTCTGCCTACTCAGTGGAAGAAAGGGATGATCTGCAAAGAGGAGGGAATTCAGAGGGGAGCAACCAAATGCTAAAAGGACTGATTTACAAATTGAGATTAAATGCAAAGTAATGCACATTGGAAAACATAATCCCAACTATACATATAAAATGAGGGTGTCTAAATTATCTGTTACCACTCAAGAAAGAGATCATGGAGTCATTTTGGATAGTTCTCTGAAAAGATCCACTCAATGTGCAGCGGCAGTCAAAAAAGCTAACAGAATGCTGGGAATAATTAAGAAAGGGAGAGATAATAAGACAGAAAATATCATATTGCCTCTATATAAATCCATGGTACACCCACATCTTGAATACTGCATGCAGATGTGGTCGCCTCATATCAAAAAAGTTATATTGGACTTGGAAAAGATTCAGAAAAGGGCAACAAAAATGATTAGGGGTATGGAACGCCTGCCATATGAGGAGAGATTAATAAGACTGGGACTTTTCAGCTTGGAAAAGAGGCGACTAAGGGGGGATATGCTGGAGGTCTATAAAATCATGACTGGTTTGGAGAAAGTAAATAAGGAAGTGTTATTTACTCCTTCTCATAACACAAGAACTAGGGATCACCAAGTGAAATTAATAGGCAGCAGGTTTAAAACAAACAAAAGGAAGCATTTTTTCACACAATGCATAGTCAACCTGTGGAACTCCTTGCCAGAGGATGTTGTGAAGGCCAAGACTATAACAGTTCAAAAAAGAACTAGATAAATTCATGAAGGATAAGTCCATCAATGGCTATTAGCCAGGATGGTCAGGGATGGTATCCCTAGCCTCTGTTTGCCAGAAGCTGGGAATGGGTGACAGGAGATGGATCACTTGATGATTACCTGTTCTGTTCAAACCCTCTGGCATTGGCCACTGTCGGAAGACAGGATACTGGGCTAGATGGACCTTTGGTCTGACTCAGTATTGTCGTTCGTATGTTATGTTCTGAGCCAAATCTATTTCATTTGGCTACTAAGGGTATGTCTACACTGTAATTAAAAACCCGTGGTTGGCCCATGCCAGCTGACTCAGGCTCACGGGACTCAGGCTAAGGGGCTGTTTAATTGCAGTGTAGACCTTCAGGCTCAGGCTGGAGCCCGGGATCTAGGATCCTGTGAGGTAGAAGGGTCTCAGAGCTCAAGCTGCAGCCCAAGCACGAACGTCGACACTGCAATTAAAGAACCTCTCCTGCCGAGCCCAAGTCAGCTGGCACAGGCCAGCTGCGAGTGTCTAACTGCAGTGTAGACATGTCCTAAGTGGGAAGGAAAACACCAAGGAGGGAGAGAAATACATGGGATGATGCACAGGAGTTTATTAGGAAGTTATGGGAAGAAAATTAATAATTTGGCCAGACAGCAGGAAAAAACTGCAAATGGGTTTGCTTTTCAACTGTTATCCAAGGGAACAGGTAGAAGCCCAAGTGCTTGAGATGCTTAAAACTAGAACAGGCAAAGCAATGGAGAATGAAAGGACAATTGGCCCCAGGATGGATGAAATATATGAGGTCTTTTCCCACCCCAGTTTCTATGATTCCAATTGTGTCATGACAAGGTGACTGAGCATAAATAAATAGAGCTTGATCCTTTTATATCGTAGCAGTCAAAAAAGCAGCAGCAGGATGTGAAGGTACAAGGGATACCATTCCTCGGGGGTCAGAGGCCTGCAGCTGGTTGGCACTGCACCTGAGAAAGAGCTGGAACTTCGGTAGCTGATCCTTACGAAGAGAGGGCAGCAGGAACTGGCGTGAGAACTGCCTCTACAAAGCTGAGGGGCATGGGGCTGTGCTCCCAATGGGCAGCTACTGGAGCTGCTGCAGAGAGGAATTGCTCCAGAAACCAAAAGGGCAGAGGGGAGACTGTATGGAGGCTCTGAGGTAAGAGCCAGGAAAGTTTGAAGTTACTGAAGTCACTGAAGTTACTGATGGGAGGGACACATCTGGGGAGGGGCCTGCACAGACTTTGAGAGAGGAGGGTGCAAGGTTTTGATTTGTTTGTTAATGAGGCTTAAAATAAAACAGCTAATCCTGCTGGACACTGCTTCCCCGGGTTCCTTGAGCGAGCTCCGAGTTAAGCCATCCAGTGAATGGACTTAGCAAGAGTGAAGTCTGGGCTGATAGGAGGAGGGCGCTAAAAGATAGGTCCCAAACTTTTTGCAAAGCAGAAAGTGCTATTTGTGTATTATTCAGATATCATTCTGGCTAGGAATGTGCTGCATACACCCCACACGCCCTGTCACACATTCATACAAACAGGAAAGCTGGCCTTCCTCACTACTTTATTCAGGTTCTTTTTTCTTGGTCCTTAAAGAGGGCAGCAGATGAATAGGCTCTGTTCAGTGCCTGTGCGGTTACAAGACAGCATGGGCAAGTATAAAATAGATATGGTTTTCCCATTCATTCACTGTTCCCTCGCTTTAACAGGCTGAGGAGTTCCTCAAAGGCCTGAAGTGAGTTGCTCTGTGTGTTTCATGACTCATCCTGCTCTACACCAACACATAACTTAATCCAGGTTTATTCCTTTAGGTGCCAATAATCACAATCTGAGCTGCTTGGTCAAATTAAGAGGAGTGTCAAATTCCAGCGAGGTCTCTTTTAGATAAGCCAAATTCATCCCTGCTGCAACTCCAGCAAGGTCAATTCAGTTACGTCAGGGGTGAATTTGGTCCTCTGTGGTTTATATCCTCACCTTGGGGAGATGAGCCTGGTTTGAGGATTATTTGTTCAGCATGAAACATTAATGGCACATGATGCCAATGTAAGGATCATGCCAGTGATGGCTGTAGTAGACCTCACTTGCAAATTCACTGACCGTGAGCATGTGCACAGATTGTGCTTTTAACATGAAGAGATGTGCATCACTGTCAAGAGATGTCTAAGGAATTCCAATGGAAGACAAAGGCAGCAAAGAGCAGTATATTATTCTTGACACACTGGGCTAGATTCTCCTCTCACTTTCTGGACACCAGAGAGACACTAGTGTAACTCCACTGACTTCAATGGACTTACTCCATATGTACATCAGAGAGGAGCAAAATCAGGCCTATTGACAACTCTGGGAAATCTTTGCAAAATGTTTCACTTCAGCACAGCTCTGCTTAGGGAGCCTTCAACATAATTCAGCCATTGGTTAGTCTGATCCTCCAATTAATATGCTGGTCAAAATGCTAAGGACAAGGAGGCTTTTTTCATTTTAAAAAATGTCCTCTCTGTTTTGGGGTTCTTTTTTTGCAAAATTGTTGACATTTTCAACTTTTTTGCAAAAAAATAAAATAAAAATGCCATGCCTTTGCTTTTATATTTTGATTCAAAATATTATCAAAACCATTATCTAAGTGGTTATCTAAATATTCTATTTACTCCAAAATGGGCTGAACAAAAAGTATCAATAATCATTTTGATACTATTTTTTCAATATTTGTATCAAAAATGGTATGAAAAAAATGGTTCCACTTTGAACACTTAGAAATGAAACCAACTTTGACATTTCAAAACTTTTTGCAAAACTACTTTCTGCCTAGTTCTGTTGATGTGATCCAAACCTCAACAATGCTACCACATTATTTTCCATAATAAAAGTGTTTGACTATGGAACACTTTGCTTTTAGGTTGTTGCTGCGATCCCAGATCAGGGTGGCAGTGACCACAGTCTAACTGTCACCTGAAGGCTATTTGATGACTGCAGAATGAGTTGGTGTATCTCCTTGTGAACAAATGTCAATATTGCTAAAATGCCACCAGAACTGGAACCAATTGGCAACCTCATTGTTACTCTCAGCAGAGAGGCTGAGGACGGAATGAATATGGACAGAGAGCTATATTTTAAAAGGGGTTCCTCTATTTAAGGGTTAAGGTGATATAATGTCTTGTTGCTCCCGATTCCATACCTTTTCTGTGGATACAGAGGACTTAAAACACTAGGGATGTTAATCCATCCATTTTTAACAGAAATAAACACACTCTTAAATCTCTTTCCAACCAGAAAGAACCCAAGAATGTGAAAACCATAAATAGCCCCAGACAGACAAACCATAAACCTCTTAAAATCTTTATTTTCTTTTTATTACCACATGCATATAGTGTCATCAGTCTGGGATTATGTTGTACAACATTTTTTAACAAATGTAGTTACAAGCAGTTTTCAAATCTTTACAGTTTTCCTCTGTAGATTGTACAGAAGAAAATTCATTTTGCAACCATATAGTTCATACCTTTCTTTGATAGCATCAAGACAGGTAGAACTCACAACACTGGGAAAAATACACTTGCTTACATTTAGTAACTATGTACAGTGGATAGAGAGAAGCAGCAACACGTACTGAGCTATTGACTAAGTGCACATAGTTAAAAGACCCCCTTAGACAGTGAACATCTCTTTTACGTCAACTATATAATAATGCAAATCAGTAATCAAGACATATCTTGAAGCATGTGCAAACTCACAAGGTGGAGATAACTTTCTCCTGTTAATCACTTTTACCAAACGGAAATTCAGTTTTAAAAAAATAATACTTAAGTTTTAAAAAGTAAAAGCCATTATGTGAGCCTACGAGACACCAACGTAATTGTGCTGGATCTCCCATTTTGCTCAGTCTATTAGATGTCCCAATAACGCAATGTATGCAGAAACAGTGTTCCAATTGTATGGTTAAAGTTAGATGAGGCCTTCCTCACAGACTGGTCTGGTGTGTAATACGTCCCTAACTTGCTGCCATCCCATTGGTTTACTTGCTGATATCACACCCAGAACCACTCTTACGGAACAAAAGGGAAGTATCTTGCTTGTGATGGAAAATCTGCAGTCACATTTCATAATCAGCATGGCTACAACTCACACCTGCTCACTGAGCTTCCTCTGGCAAAGCTAAACAAACATGAAGGAACACATTGTGTACACGAATGCACAAGAGGTGGGAAGGGCAAACAGAAGTCCCGCCCCCCCCGGCCTTTGCACACCCTCACAGGGACCAGCCACAGTGGATGTCCTTATGCTCCGCCAAATATATTCTAGGTCAGTGGTTCTCAAAACCGGTCTGCTGCTTGTTCAGGGAAAGCCCCTGGCAGGCCGGACCGGTTTGTTTACCTGCTGCATCCGCAGGTTCAGCCGATCACGGCTCCCACTGGCGCGGTTCACTGCTCCAGGCCAATGGGGGCTGCGGGAAGCGGCGCGGGCCAAGGGATGTGCTGGCTGCCGCTTCCCACAGCCCCCATTGGCCTGGAGCGGTGAACCGCAATCGGCCGAACCTGCGGACGCGGCAGGTAAACAAAGCAGCCCGGCCCACCAGGGGCTTTCCCTGAACAAGCAGCGGACCGGCTTTGAGAACCACTGTTCTAGGCTCCCAGCCCCTCTCTTAGCTGCCAGGAGCTTGTCTCTCACAGGAGGTACAGGGCATGTGATGCTCCCAGTCCCAGGGTATGCTGAGGCCTACAGGGGCTCCCTCTCTGGCAATGCAATTTTGCACAGCCCCCTTCTGCAGGACCCAGCATACTAGGACAATTTAGCCCTTAGTAGTAGTTCTTAGAGGATAAAAGGGGTTCTTGAATTATACTCCAGAGCCCAGTGGTCTGGAAATGCTCCCAGTTCTGCTATCTCTGGGTATGTGGCCAGGAGAGACACAGACCAGCTGGGAGATATGTCATTATCCACCATTCAAAGAAGTAGTTTAATAACTGACCTAGCGATCAAGCTACTGTAACTAAGGGGCCAGATCAGAGCTCTGTTTTCACGCAGCCCTGACTCAGGGAGAGCTCCCTCCGACGGCAGTTGAAGTTTGGCCCAAATGAGGACTGTGTATAAGTGTTAAATAATCATTCATGAAGAGCCAGTGATTGCAGATGTAAGCGTGACCTTACAGTGTGAAACTAAGCCCCGTGCAAGTCATTCCCTGTAGCCCCAAGCACTCCACTCAGGAGCCAGTGCTCCCCCTGCAAGGGCTGATGGCAACTCAAACACCCCAGAGCAGCGCAGAGCAGGTTGGGGGAGAGGGGGATCAGAATGGGTGCCCCAGCAGGGCCAAGAAAGAGACCTGGTTAATATGCTCGTTTGGGATTTGCCTCTCTGCACATACAGAACTGTACTGATCAGGGGCCTTTACCAGAGATTTTCCTTCTTTCCCAAAGTTTTGCAGAGTTGGTGTATCCCTCCAAGTGTCCAGTCCTGGGGTGGCTCTTACTGATTTTTTATTCAGTCCCCGTTTGGTTTTACCAGAAGAATAAACAACACAGCCCCTCCCCAGGGGAGCTGATTAGTCTCACTGATTGTTTAGTTACAGCTGTGCTAACAGGCCCAGCTGAGATCACAGCCCCGCTGTGCAAGGCATTGTACACGCATATAGTAAGAGATTGTCCCGTGAAGCAGAAGAGTTGATGGGCCCAATCCTGCCTGACTGTACTCACATCAGTAGTGCTTAGGCACACAAATAACCCGACTGAAGTCAATGGGATTACTTGTGAAAAGAAGGGTAGCAGCAGCCTCTAGTCCTATGGTCATCACCTCTTTGTTGCCATAGGTCACTGCATTATTCCTGTGACGTGTCAGTATTATGAGTAGTTATTAAGTGCTGTGGGTGGATATAGTTCTGCATGAACACCCATCTCATTGGAACAGTGATATTTGGGAATGATGTCACCAGCACATGGGCGGAGCCAGGCCTGTATGTTGTCCCACGTACCATGTGTGTCACTAAGCAGCCAAGACACTGTAATAGAGTTTTCACTTTTTTTGTTTTAAAGAAAAGCTTGCAGTTTGCCTTAAATCATTCTGATTTTGTTACCATAAAGCGCAATCCATTGATTAGTAATAATGAAAGAAATTGTTTGCACTGAGCAACATTTGTGAATGGATTCACTGGCTTGATTTGGGACCTACATGTGTTGCGTAGAAATCCAGACTGATTCCATGGACTGAATTCTGGCTCATCTTGTGCATGGACACCTGCCAGAAAACCACTGCCCAAATCCATGCAAGTCACATGGTGGAAGATGGCAGCTTCAGTTCTGGCTCCCCTGAAAATACTGTCTGCAGACAGAAAGCTCCGCAAGGCTGCTGAAAAAGGAATACTGGAGGATCATAACAGGGCACGGCCAAAGGACAGGGGGCACAGAACACATGCTCGTAAGCATATGCGTATGTGGCTGAACCAGCTGCACGATGGCCTCTATGCACAGTCCTCTCTGCAATTGATTCCCACCCCGAGATGGAAGAATTTATGGGGAGGGCTTTGCGTTGGCCACAACCAGAATAAAGGCTTAGAGCAATGCTACGTTCAGTGAACAGATGGAATCATGGTTGATATTGTGTTGTAGTTTGTGAGGCACGGATCTCTTTGTGGGAGGGGGAAGTTGATGTTTCACTGACATCTGCAGTGCTGGTTCTTCCCCACCCCCCCCCAAGACACCCCTTTCCTGGTAGCTGTACTGGAAGGAAAAGTTAAATCTTGGGGACACAACCACTGGAAACAAAAATGAAAAGTTTACCACCTAGGTACAAATCTTAGTGCTTCTGAGGACTGTGGTATAATCCTCACCAGCAAAGTGTGACTCTTACTGGCTGGACCATGAACTTTGGCTTATGAGTCTTGGTCCTCTTGTGTAAGCAGTAAGGGCTGCTGCTAGTAAATAGAGAGCGTCCAGATTCAATCCCTGCAGCCAACCTGCATTACACTGGGTTAACTCTGAATGGCTGGATTGAGGAGCAGTCAAAATAGAGCCCAAACACCATATGTAGCCCTCCAGCTCTTCTGATGCAACACAGCCCCCTACTCAGAACTGCAGACACCTTCATAGCAACGGGTGTTCTTCACAGCCCCAACAGGCCCCGGTGTAGCAGCCAACTGGCAGCCCCCAGCTTCTGTTTGTTCCTGTCATCACCCTGGCTTAACAGGGACAAAAGGAGACAGGCCCAGGGCACAGCAAAAATAACAGGAAGTCTCAGGCTGGCAAGCTGAGCTCAAGGCGGGTGATATGGGCCCAGTACTAGTGAGATAAATGGTAAAATTCCTATTTGCTTGAAGGGTCGCATGAAGAGCTCCTGTGTAGGCATAGTCAAAAGCAGAAAGTTAATCTAGACTGACTGTGTGGGTCTACCTTGGCTCTGTGTGTAGTTTCCCAGCCCGACCCACACTAGCTGAGAACCCTACAATGCTATGTGCATGCATGTCATTTCCTGGTCCTGCGTGTTACTGATGATTTCATATAACCATCCCTCTCTCCCCTGCTCCTTGGAAATGTAATGTCAATTTCCATAAAAGGCACTTGTGTCGATAATGAATTTTGCTAATGCAGCATTTCCCAATTTCTTTCTAGAAAAAGAATGTAAAACAAGAGTTCTAGCAACCATATATAGCACAGTGAAACCTCTCAATACTGTGAATAAGCAGTGGGGAAGAGTCTCATAGTACGGTCAAACTAGCACTATGTGAGTGTATCATTCCAAATTCTCCACGGGCATGTCAAGCTGCTTAAAAATGGAGAAAGGTTATTAACATGGGGAAGTCTAAAGCACTCCTAAAAAAATTGTTTCAGGGAAAGGTTTTAGCTACTTTAATATCCAATCAAAGCCAAATAAAGAGTTTGCATTGGTGATGAATCTGACCAGAATGGAATGAAAATCTTAAACTTCTCTATATGGAAATAACTACTGAAAAAAAATCACTGAGAGCAATGATATTATTTGCAGTGACACTGAGGCTTTGTGCCAAAGATGCACACACCAGCAAACACTCCCCACCCCAGCACTGAAATAACAAGAAACGGAAATGTAACCAAGTGCACATTGCCATGCTCCTGGGGAAAATATGAAGGGAGACTGGATTTCACACCTGTGCAAAGGGAGGGCTCAACACCTATTGCATCACTTAAACTCCAACTTGTGGGATATAAGTGATTCCTTGGGCTGGGCTTCTGCACAGGAAAGAATTTCACCCACAGTGAGCGGAGTATGGATACTAAGCACATATGCTCCACTCCCGCCCCGGTGAGAGTCTCACAGAGATGGATAACTTCATAAAAATGCAGACATGATAAGAAAAAGAGATGGAAACTTTTACTCCGTATATTCCCTGCCACCCAAGGAGTCTGCTGTATCACACTGCATTTAACAAAGGTGTCAAACATGTAGGCAGCTCATTGTCAGTTTCATTCTAGGTGGAGGAAGTGTGAGCCATATCATTTGCAAGTATGGCCTTGAAAGCTTCACATTGTTTACCTGCCTTCATTTCATTGGATTCTCTCTCTCTGCTCCCCATTGGTTTTCTACAGTTTATATCAATCCTTGTTAGTAGTAACTGGTGCCAGCACTGTGTAGTTTTCTCCCAGTAGGCACTGAAATTGTCAGTTTCTGGGTCAAAAGTTACTAGGATGTGGAGAGAGCTGCCAAGACACTTTTTGAAGGAGCAGCAAAGAACATTTCAGTCTAGTTAAGCACAGATGGAATCCAGTAAGTCTCATTATTACAGCTCTCATCAACACGCTGCAATAACAGATCATTAATTTGTCCCCTTACACTACTTTATTCATGATTATATGACAAGGAAAGGAGTTCAGTCACTTACTTTCAGAAAAACTATCTTGAACCAATGACAGTGACCTTTCTGTCAGGCATTGCAGGTCTCATCCTGTCACCCAAAGCTCTAGGAAGTTTTGCCTGAGCAAGGGGGACACTTAATCCCTACATATTTATAATCACATCATTCTTTCTCTGTGGACAATTACTTACAATGGCCTGGTAATGAAATGGAATCAACCCCCTGTGCCTAAACGGAGCCCCATTGTCTTAACCGGGTTTCACAAGAGCTCAAGGGTCTGTTTGCCTGGATCTCATTACAAAATCTAGATGAAATTTACCCCTTTGAAGATGGCCAGCACAAAATCTATGCTTGGATCTAAGGGCAGGAACTAGGTGAAATTCACAGTCTGTGCACCACTTCACTCTCAGTTCAGCCCTGTTTGAAGACACAGGGGCCATAAGTGGGGCTCAGGAACTCGTGTGAATTTCACTCTTTTGGAACCTGCCTCTGAACATTCATTCATCCAGCTCTCACCCACTCCCAAAGCAGCAGCAGCAGCACAAAACTTTGGACAATCTCCTGGTCTTATGTGAGTATTTTTCCACTTTGAAAAACACTATGTTAATTAAAAATATAGATGTTTTAAAAATCAGTAGTAAAACAATACAATGTAAAGTGCTCCTGAAATGCAATCACACCACTGTGAGAGCATAGGCGATAAAGTCAAGAGAAAGAGATGGGCTTCATTAAAGGATTTTGCCCCCCTCGATATGCTGGGGGGAAGAGTAGAGTTTAATACTGCAGTGTTTCTCACTTCAGAACTTTGGCCCTTTGTGTAGCACCTTTCTTCTAAGAATCTCAAAGATTGATTGATTAATTAATCCTCATAACACTTCAGTCAGAGAGGTGAGCATCAGACCCATTTTCCAGATGGGTAAGCTGAGACACAGGGAAATGAGTTGCCTACAGCTACAACAGTATCCAGTGAATCAGTGGCAGAGCCACAATTAGAACCCCGGAATTCTGACGCCCAGTCATTCGCTGGAACAACCAGACCACATTCCGTAGAAGAAATCTTTATGCCCTCAGTTTTCACCCATGGTAACTTCATTGGGCTTAGTCAAAGTCAAATTTGTTTTTACTCTTTTATGAATAGTCTTGTGGAAAAAGTGTCTCTCTTTGTACCAAAAGTACCTAGCATGGATGTCAGGTATAGGCAAGCATGGATTACAGGCTAAAAAGTTACTGCTCATCAGCTTCAGTGGGAACTAAGACCGTTCAACCACGATAGGGCCTCCAGACAGTGAGGCATTTCCTAACACGGTGATGGACAGAATTTCTTCCTGAATCACATTTTTTTGTACTGTCTGCTCAACTCCCTCAATTCTTGCTTCCCCATTATTTATAGCCCAATTTCCAAGAGTGGCTACTCATTGGGAGTGCCCAGGTTTTGGATGGCCAACTTGAGAACATATTAGACTTGGTTTCCAGAGGTGCTGAGAGCTCACAACTCTAGCTGAAGGCAATGTGAGCTGCAGAGCCTCAGTACTTCTGAAAATGAAGCTGAACAGTCTCAAACTGGGCACCCCGCCTGGAGCCACCCAAAATCAGCAGCCGCTTTTGAAAATGTAGCCTTGATCTAATACCGTGTGACTTATGGATGGTCTATGACGGACTTCCAAGTGGTCCACAGAAGTGCATCCTTTTCCCTGTTAAAACACCTCCCATGCTTCAAGCAGTAACATTTTCCACACACTGCAGCCTTGTCCAGCACTGGTTTTGGGCTACCACTTTCCAACAAAAACCAATTTGTTTTTTTACCAACCAAGTTTAAAAAAACCTCTCCAAGCACCTCTCCTTCTCTGCAGCTGCTTCATGTCTTCCTTTCTCGGGTGTTTCTTTGGGGGGTAAAGTCAATCTTTATCACATTTCCGGAATACATTAAAACCAGAGAGGGGCAGCAAACACAAAGGAGGCCAGAAACAAACTGCAGTGCCACTGGAACGACTATGGTTGTAATCACCAAAGCGAGATATGGACCTAATAAATACAAAGTCTCATGCCTAGGGAAGGGAAATAAGAAGGAGAGATACAAAATGGGGGGACGTGCAACAAAATTGCTACATTAGACAAGTGTATTTTCATCTTCTCTCTTTAATTCTGTCCTTCTAATAATTTCTCATGCAACTAACTGCCAAAAGTTTCCATAAGGAGGTTTAGTATCAGTTCTGGGAGGCCAGTTGTGGGGAGGTACCCATGAGAGGGTGACCATCTTAAGGAAAGGTGCATTGTGTGGGAAAGGGTGAGAACCCACTAATCATTCGCACTTTACATCTTCAGAGCTCTGTGCAAACTCTGACTAACAGAGAAGAGATTAGACCAGCTAATGTGCCAGTTTTGCCTCCCAAGGACACTGTGGTGCGCTGCATTCCATCTGCCTGGCCATATTTTCTCCACATATTTCATGGAGTGATAGTTCATCCTCCCTTCCTTCCTGTGACACATTCTCCTCTGTCCTGGGTTCTCCAGTCAGAGCTTCCTACACCACAGAAGGAGATGATTAGGGAAGATCAAATCATCTCTTGTTTTGTTTACCTTGGAAGCATTTCTGAAACCTCAAGCTATTGGAGTCTTGAGGGCTTACTCAGGGAAAATAGCCCATTAAAACTAATACACACTTTGCCTCAGCAAATGACTGCAGGATCAGTCACTTGGGCAAGGCTCAATCTGGAGAGGCAATCCTAGACAACTCACTGAAGGAAAATCAGACCTGGCTAAAGACCCTTCTAGATCTTAAATAAAGATATTAGGGGTCAGCTATCTACAAGTCTGACCTTGCCTGTAATGCCCAAGGAGAAACATTCCTTAAGGGCTAACTGAACACAACATGAATGTACAGACAGAATCCCAATGGGAACCAATCTCACCTCTTGATATACAGCCTTAATAGGAAACCCTGCGTACATTTAATGCATCATGATCATTATTTATCAGGTCTAGAAACTATGGAGTGAAATCATGCAGCTAATTAGTCAGATTCAAAAGCTAAACATATCAGACTATGACAATCCTTGAATTTCCTTAGATATTAAATTGACATGTGATTTAAATTGTCATGTTCTGGATGCATGCACAACGTACTAACGTTATTGACCATCCAAAACAATAGAGAGAGAGAGATCAAATCCTGGCCTTGTGTAATACATTATGTGTGTGTTTTATAGATTAAAAAAAAAGCCAACTAGAAAGCATGTCTTTAATCGTACTGAACACAGGGTTTCTTCTCCACATTTATCTTACATTATCTGACGTACAAATTGTTCTTTTGCATTAAGGGTTATATATACTACACAAAGTACCCCAATGCGCTAAGCAGACAGTGCAAAGCATAGTCGTAGGGGTTAACCGTGCCAGTGGAGTTCATACATTGAGTGTGCCCCTGGGAGCTGTGAGGATGTACCACTGAAACCCCCAGCTAGGCATTTCTGAAAATTCTGCAGGGAAGCAGGCAAGCAGGATGTGCTTGGTCCATGTAGTCAAACTGCTGACACACGTTTCTGCAACCGAACAAGCAGACTTTAGCACTTGGGACCAGATTTTCAAAGGTAGTTATGTGCCTTGCTTGCTTAGGTGCTTTTGAAAGTCCCACTTGACATCTAGCTGCATCTTTAAGTGCCTGAATACCTTTGAAAATCTGGCCCTTGATTTTTACTGTCTTATCTTTGGCCATGTGTAAATATTCATATTGTTTGGCGGGGAAGATTAACCCATTATCTTTTGAGTCTATGACTAGCTCTACCTCTAATCCATTATTCCTAGCAGTGAGTATGATAATGAACACTCTTGGAAAGGAAATAATGTACCCAAGCAAGCAAGGCACCTGAATACCTTTGAAAATCTGGTCCCAAGTACTAAAACCCTTGAAGTATACTGTACTAGAATGTGATGGATGCTCTGTGTTAGTCTGTGCTGTGACTAACCTCTGACATCCTCTGGCCACATGTTTATTCTCAACTATGTCAGTGTACCATCAAAAGTACATGAATTGTTTACTACACCAATAAGCTGTATACCCCTTACTATCCATGCTCTATGATAGACTAAACATCACCATCACCTGCATGTAGAATACTTCTTCTCAGCCAGGCATGATTCATGTACGGAATGATACCAAAAAGGGAAAAGCTAATGGTACCAGGTAAACTAGACCCCATTTTTAGTGCTGCTATACGGTGCTGGAAAGGCAACTCTGGGGCCAGCTGCGGGGAGGTACCCATAAGTCTACAAAGGAGTGTTAGCACAAACACTCCCAACTTACCACCCATGTGTTGCAACCTTCACCCGGATAGACCCCTTCGAGGGGTGACAGGTTTGTTCAGTCTCCAGTGCCTAATCAATCAGTCTCACTATTGAGGCTCCCAGCTAGGCATGAGTGCCAGCTGTGATGGTGTTTGTGAAATGGACATCTTTACCTCTACTTTGGGCTATGATGGATGAAGGACCAGCATGACTGCCTCATTCAGTGCAAAGCAAGAAAGACAAATAAAGGCAAAATATGTCTGGGAGCACAGATACCAGTTTTAAAAATACATAGTATTACTTCCCAGGGCAACACTTCTAGCACTTTAATAGATGCTGAGAAGCCTAAACTGCCAATCTCACCCTAAACCCCTGGCTCACTTGTGCTCTCTCTTTATTCAGGCACTAATGAGTAATTACAATGTAGTGGCAGGGTAATTAATGACACCACAAATAGCATCTAATTAGATGGTAAATTTATGAATGTGTAAATGATTGATCTTTTAAAGTGCAGTGCAGGTTATATGATCTCTACGTTAAACTGCAAGCTCCTCAGGACAGCGTCCTGTCCTTTTATTTTTGTCCGTAAAGTGCCACGCTGACCTGTGATGCCATAAATAATAATAACGGTAAATACAATCCCGCTGATTGGATCTAGTGACACAGGACCAGAGCCTCTACCATGCACAGAGCCTGAGAGCTCTGCAAAGGAAAGTTCCTTAGGGTTGGAATGCCTCTCCTGGGACCACAGAATGGCAGGGGAGCTGATGCTGCCAGGCATAGGGGAGCCTCTGCAGTCACTGGGATCCACTGGCCACACCCTGAAAACTCCCCTCACAAACCTGCTCAAGGTAGCTTTGCTCTGCTAGGGCTGTACATTCATTAGCCTTGCAGTGCTTCTCTCTGCACAGTAGACTCTTGTTCTGTGCCATCGTGTCCAGGACTTTACTACAGTCCTGACCTGAGTCAGAAGATTTGGTCCACATTAATCCATAGGAACAAGTAATTTCAAGAGAGAACAATCCAGTGCTGGTGGACATATGAACTAAGACAAGCCCCACAAGTCACTCATCTCTAATATCTATGGTTCTATCAGTGTGTAATTACATGGCACTTACCACTAAAGCCTAAGTAAAGTTATTACAGGCCTGATCCTGAAGCCCTTATTCAGACAAGGTTCTCATTGACTTCAATGGGTGTGAGTAAGGACTGCAGGACCAGGCCCACAGTTGCACAACATTTATGCCCCAGTACCATGAAGTGTCACCTGTTCTGAGAAATTGCTAGCACATCACTCAAACGTAAAAGTATCAGTGTGCCGAAAATGCAGGAGAGGGGGGAGCTTCTCTCAGCTAAAACAAGTAGCTACTGGTTACACTGTCAGGCAGCTTTAAAAAGAGCTAAAGATAGAAGATTTATGAGGTCAGAGCTCTCTGGAGAATCCAAACTAAATATTATGTTTGGTCACCAAAAGCAAAGCCTTTAAGGGACAGGACATCTTCAAAAGTAGGAGCATTTGAGCAATATGATGGTAGCTCTTCCCCAGTTTACTGCATCACAACAGTATTCTTCAAATCCTCAGAGGAAGGTTGGAAAATAAATAATCCCTTGTCTTTCAGGTAATGATCCTGTGAGAACCGCTAGGCTCAAGAGCCTGATCCAATTCTCACTGAAGTCAAGGGAAAAACAGGGTCTGATGTCTGAACCTGCCCTGCCCTGCACTTTCCATTCACTTCAACAGGAGTTGGATCAGACTTCAGTAACATAATTAGCCATGGAGAATAGACCTCATTTATGGAAGATCTACCTCTCTATCTCTGGGATACTCATCACCATAGTAACTAGTCATTTCCCAGGAAGATCTGCACAGACACATCCCTTGTGGACTCCATGGAGTAGATGCTTCAACTGATTCTCCATAGCAGGCTCAACATAATGTATTTATTTTTAACTGGCTACAGGATATCTCATGTGGTAAATAAACTGAATACAGTTTCCCCTGTATGCAATCTTTTATTTACTATTTTTAATCAATGTCCATAAATTGGCAGGCATGACAAGACTCATAAAATGCTCTCACTAGGTAGGTCCAGGTTGTTAAATGTTTGGCATAGTGTGATTGTGTGTTGTCAGTAAACTATCAGGCTCTCTTTTAACATGACACATTACACCTTAATGTATAGTGGATTTTTGCTCAGCCTGCTTCCGATGTACTTGACAGAGAGGAGAAATTCAATCAGCTGTGACCTGGATTGTACTTTTTACTGGCTGCCAAGCTAGATAAAATATTTAAATATTCACTTTTATATCACCCCATCTGGGGACTGAATGTTTCTGGTTGTATAACGTAGCCTGGCCTACTTTTAGCAGTGTATATGGAAACAGGCACACATATACAAAATATTTAAAACTAGGAGTTTATGGGCCCTATTCTCAGCTGGTGTAAATTATTATAGTACCGTTGACTTAAATGGAGATACATCAGTATACACCTGTTGAGGATCTGGGCCTATATACATTTGATTTGATACATAATGTAGGACTTGGGACAAAAATATATTAATTCTGCCTAACAAAACTATATAAGGACCAATCCACTGAGGTGCTGAGCCCCTCAAGTCAATGGCAAATGAGGATGCTCACCCCCTTTGTAGGATCAGGCCCATAGAAAACATGTATGGTCCGATGGAGTAACTCAGTGTTGCTCCACAGAAGTCAGGTGAACTGTGCCAGTTTATGGGGATCTGGCCCATAAACTCTTAGTGAGCTGTGATTCTCCTGCTTTGCTTGCAGAACTTTGTGTAGGGAATGTGCTTATGTCTGAGGGGGAGTGATGGTTCTAGCCAGAGCTGCAGCAAAAGGACAGCAACATGTGCTCTGAATCAGGTGGTATTTATGAGGGAGAGGAGGGGAGCATATGGCACAAGCACGTAAATAGATATGGAAGGAAAAGCAAGTCCACTCGACTGCTGTGAGAGGGTTCACGGTGGCATTTTGTCTCTGCAAACAGCACAAGTGCGCACCTACCCGCATGCACTGAGTAGATATAGCTTTAAAAGCGTCTCTGTTAAACACCCCACCATCCAAAAGACTTTGTCCCTTAGGCTGCTGTGCAACAACAATGTGGCCAAATGGACTTTCGGAAAGATGGCTGGTGTGACCCCAGAGAGAACAAAACACTCCAAAGCTGTGTGCTAGGAAATATACTACAGGATCAATCCTGGCATGGGCCTGATCAATCTTACTACAGCTACTCCTCAGTGGATTGCTTAGCACAACACATAATGCAACTACAGCTATAAACACAAAAGAGAGGGGCCAATGGTGGCCAGCGGTGCTCCAGCAATGGACTGGAGTTGTTAAGGAGACGGAACAGGCTGGGGATCAATCCCCCTAGTGCAAGAGCAACACAGGGCCAACGTAAGCAGCCAATACACTACCCTCCTCAATCGCAGCACATAAGGGCCCCTTTCTACTCTGGCCATCGCATGCCAGTGTAGGAAGAGGTGTCCCCATATCACTCACTCTCGTGGGCTGTAGCGCAGCCTACAGACAGCCACGGGGATGGTGCTGTGAGTGAGAATAGCCCCTCTTCGAGTTCACACCAGGAGCTGTTTCAGCTCCCATAGCAAGCCAGAATCTGGGCAGTGCAATGCTGACATAAAGCCATGTGCTCCGGGGCTGTGACCTGTGGGCTATGCCTCTGTCTCCATGTGTGTCTGTCCCCACAGTTCCTAACCAAGATATGTCTTCCTATGTACAGCTTTGAGGGCTAATCTTGCTTCTTCTGAAACTACCAGGGGTTTTGCCACTGACATCAAAGGGAGCAGAATCATAGAGTCATAGACGTGTAGGACTGGAAGGGACCTCGAGAGGTCATCTAGTCAGGGCCAGCTCTAGGTTTTTTGCCACCCCGAGCAAAAAATTTGCCACCCCAAGCTCTGAGAGCGCAACTGCCCAAGCAAAAAAAATAAATAAATAAAGGGTGGCCAGAATGCTGCCCCTGGAATTGTGCCGCCCCAAACACGTGCTTGCTTTGATGGTGCCTAGAGCCCATCTAGTCCAGTCCCCTGCGCTCAAAGCAGGGCTATGTAATAACTAAACCACTCCTGACAAGTGTTTGTATAACCTGTTTTAAAAGCCTCCAGTGACGGAGATTCCACAACCTCCTAGGCAATTTGTTCCAGTGTTTAACTACCTGACAGGAAGCTTTTCCTATAATGTCCAACCTAAACTACCTTTGCTGCTTAAGCCCATTGCTTCTTGTCCTATCCTCAGAAGTTAATGAGAACAATTTTTCTCCCTCCTCCTTTTAACAACCTTTTATGTATTTGAAAAGTGTTATCATGTCCCCTTTCAGTCTTCTCTCCTCCAGACTAAACAAACCCAATTTTTTCAATCTTCCCTTATAGGTCATGTTTTTCAGACCTTTCATCATTTTTGTTGCTCTTCTCTGGCCTTTCTCCAGTTTGTTCATATCTTTCCTGAAATGTGGTGCCCAGAACTGGACACAATACTCCAATTGAAGCCTAATCAGCATGGAGTAAAGCGGAAGAATTACTTCTCATGTCTTGCTTACAACACTCCTGCTAATACATCCCAGAATGATGTTTGCTTTTTGTGCAACAGTGTGAAACTGTTGACTCATATTTAGCTTGTGATGCACTATAATCCCCAGATCCCTTTCTGCAGTACTCCTTCCTAGGCAGTCATTTCCCAGTTGGTCCAGATCATTATGAATTTTAATCCTATCTCCCAGGCCACTTTATGCCTGAAAGCAGGTGTGCCGGTTTGGAGAGAGGCCCCAGCTTTGGTTTGTTATGATGTCTTATGAAAGGCCATGTCAACAATGCTGGAGAAAATGATCAACTAACATCTTGGGTTGTGCAAATGACAACAAACCCATTGCAGAGCCAAGTCCTATCTTCTAGTTCAGGCCAGGCTCCCATGAACTAGTGAGTTTTGCTTGAGTAAACTGGGCAGAGTCTGGCCCTGTCACAGGTAGGAGCCAATCTGTGGTGTGCAAGACTGTGCACCTGATTCTGATGTCATAAGCCAGAGTAAATCAGGAGTAACTCACTGAAGTTAATGGAGCTACACAGGTATGAAACCAGTGAAAGTAGAGCAGAGTCAGGCTCTGTGGCTTTAAGACACAGCTCACATTTGCAAAAGTGAGAAGGGTAGTGGTCTGCGCTCTGGAGGCCATTCCCTCAGGCACTGTGCCTACAATGCCTCACCTGACACCAATATCCTTCTCTGCATTAGAGTCCCCACACCTTGCACATCCAGCGTGCAAGGGCAGGGACTGTGCCGAGGCCCCACACAAGGTCATAAGGGGAAGTCTCCTTGCAGCCTTTTCCCTTCCTGAGGTGCCATGTAGCCCTCAAGTCAAAATCCCCCTTCCTCTGCACTCACACACAACAGGGCCAATGTTCAGGGGCTGTTGCCAATCCCATCACTGCTTTATCACAGCCATGTGGGCCAGCTGATATAAACCTACGATCAGTACCAAAGATAAAGGCAATTACTAAATCTCGTTAGCATTCACTTTATGTCTGAATATATTATGTTTTTCATCTTACACATCAAGCCCATCAGTCTGGGATTTCTCTTCATTTGTCGGTCACATCAAAATCATGCATATATTAACAACACCATATAATAAACACTTATGTGGTTTTGTATATGTTATTTTTAATGTACAAGGCTTTTCCTGACCTTGCAGTAGGGGTCTAATCCTACTCGCCTCACTGAGGAAAGCAGCATCATTGACTTCAGTGGCGCTACTTGCCTGAGTAAAGAGATCAGGGTTTGGCTTGCAGCTTCCTACCTCTGTATTTTCCATTTCTCAGGGAGGGGGTTGCCTGCTAGTTCTTAACAGAGACAAGATGATGGTAGGAGCAAGAGCCTTTGGTGTAACTACTGCATACCAGGACTTCCCAGCTCAACAACACGGCACCAGCTCTTTCTATATGTGTTTAACATTCCCATTGCCCCCGGAGCTGCAGCTGAGCTGTTGGGTCCTCTGTTAATGCCACTGAGAATCTGTGTTGCATCCTGCTGGGTTGTTGTCTTGTTTTCTTTCTCCTTTCCTGTTGCTGGTCTGACATGTGCCGTCTAGCTGCAGTTTTTCAGGAACTATTGCTGCTTGGTTAGAATAGCGAACCCCCTCGCCCCCGCTCCCTGCAAAGCGGGCTGGCTCAATAGCAGCATTCTCTAGTAGATAAGGGTGAATGGTGGCACTAGCCAAATGGGACCCTATTCAAAGTGACACTTGTGGGCTCCAGCCAACGTTTTCCCTGCCCTTCACCAGGTCTTCCTGCCTGCAGGCACCCCAGGCATTCTCACTCCGGCTGACCACTAGCTGCCTGTATCCTTCCCTTGGCTTTTTTCAGTCACCTGCATGGACAAAGAAGCCAGAGGGTGGAGCCAAAGTGTAAGCTTCCTGTTACCGGGAGGGAAATAAG
This sequence comes from Caretta caretta, assembly GCF_965140235.1. Classification (NCBI taxonomy): domain Eukaryota; kingdom Metazoa; phylum Chordata; order Testudines; family Cheloniidae; genus Caretta; species Caretta caretta. The sequence continues at coordinate 82,150,583 of NC_134214.1, forward strand.
AGAATCCAGTTTCATTCACCACCCATGAGTCAGACAAGACTGTGGATGGGGAAGTGGAAATGGTGAATTTGCTGATGTGTACGTGTGTGTCCCTGGAACACTGGGGCCCTATTTGACCATATCATACAGACTCAAGGGTGACACTGGCCAGTTTTCTATTGGTCAGAATCCATTTCCTGTTCTCTTGTAGTTTTCAGAACTGACTGTGGGTTTTCAATATTTCCCATAGGATCCCTTTGGATTCTCAGGGCTTCTCCCTTAGTATGCATGAAAATGCTTTTATGAATCACTGTCCATTTGGATTAATAAACCAAATACTATTCACTGGTGTTTTCAGCATCTTAACTCAGGGCCTGATCCTGCCAATCTTACTCATCATCCCCCAGTTCAGAGTCATTGTCAGGTTTGCTGTACTCCACCCCGACCCAGTACCACTGCTCTTGGAGTACAGTACTATTCAGCCTGAGTAAAAGTGGAAGAATTGTTCCCTCAATAACTATTTCAGGAATAAGATTGAATTCGCCTCAATTGTACAAGGAGATTCTCAGATACTAGAAACTGAAAATCAAAATTCAACCCAAAGGGACAAATATTGCTCCCTACTAACTCCAGTGGGGTTGCTTTGGTGCAGCTGAGAGTTATATTTAGCCTGGTTAATTTTATTTCAAATAATAATAAGGTGATACAACAATAGGACAGCACTGTCAGCCAGTTATTTCTAGGCCTTCAGAATCTTTCTTAGACAACTTAAATCTATTGCAAGGTTCTTTTCTCTTTAAGCTGACTTTATCCCTTTCTACTCAGTAATGAGTGCTTTGTTTCTTGGCTGATGGCAAGAGAAGAGCAGGTTTACACTAAACTTTCCTTTCATGCTCTTCTCCAGGGAATCTGAGTGCAGAGAGGGAAATATAACCATGCCACAAACATCTGTGCCACCCCAGGATGTGCTCTTAAAAGTGAAACTGGGAGACAGCAGAGAACTCTCCTTTCTGACTGTCAGAACGCAAAGCTAACGACATTACTTTAAAGGGAAAACAGACTCTTTCTGCATGTAACTTTCAGGGCAACGAACAGAGCTTTTCCCTGGTTCCTATGGTCCAAATCCCAACAATTTTAAACATCTGCAGAAAATACAAACAAGTGAATTGTGATCTCTAGACACCTAAGACCATGTGGCTGTATTTGCTATGGGAACAGGATGCTTTTTCAGGAGCTTTTCATTATAAAATTAACATCTGGCCAAATAAGCAGTGCTGTTTCTGCAGTTTTGTTTCTCTACAAACACATGCATGGGGCCAGCTTGTGATTGCCGCCACCCTAGTGTAAATCTAGAGTAACTCCATTGATCCTCACCTCATTGTGTTCTCAGCATTATTAAAGTGTCATCGCCACACCTGGCGAGATTCTGGGCCTATGGCTGTTATTACTGCTTTTAAAGCATGTCCCACCAATGCACACTCTCCACTGACAACACTGCCATCATTTTTTCAGCAATGCAACATGGTGTAAAAGCAAAGCTCCTGAATAAGCCACACTAACTGCTGACGGCGGTCAGCATTCGCTTTCAGGGAAGCCCAGCCATGCACACCTTCTTGTGGAGAAGCAGGGAGGGGGGAGTACACTCCAACACAGCATTCTGAGCTCTCTTAATCTGACCACTCATTGTCGTCCAGCTCCGAGTCATCGTCGGATTCGCTGTACTCCACTGCAATCCTGCGGGACAGGATAGTGGCTACATCATTGCCAACTGGCTCCTTCTTCGCCTCCTGCTCCCACTGTTCCTGGACTTTCCGGAGTTGAATTCCTGCAGTAGAGAGGAAGGAAAATCTCCAAGGTCAGCAAGAGCAGCTTACTCCCATTGTCTATATAAGCATGTGTGATGGCCACCCAAAGAGTGAACCAGGGACCTTCAGAACTAAAAGCATTGGCTGCTGTAGCTTAAACTACTGCTCCCTAGCTGGTGCTGTAGCTGACTCATCTCCTCTATGGATCTGGCAAAGAGGAGGACCTGTAAAAATCCACCCGCCTGCCCACCAGTGGGCTCCACGGGGCTCCAGAGCCACAGCCTGCCTGTCTGCCTCCCTCCCTACTGTTCAACCCAGCATTGTTCGCAGAAATGAAGAAGGAAAAGGCATGTTAGATCATGCTGTCCACCGCTTTCTCCATGGTGCCTAATGCAAGCTTGTTCCCTATTGGGCATTTGCTTGTGCTCTGTGCATCCCGGTTTTAAACATCCTGAATGATGGGGCTTTCCCCCACGTTCCCTGGGAAGCTGCATGCAGTATGTTTCCCCTGATATCCAGACTGAATGGTCCTTTGCTCAGTTTCATCCCATCTCTCCTTCTTCTAACCCCCCATCAATAATTCCCCTCTCTTCAGTGTTTACAGGTAACGTTAGCAACAAAATCTTCTTCAGAGGTCCCCTGAACACGCGGGCCTTGATCCCAGATCATGGAAACCAGTGCGGGACTTTGCACTGACTACAATGGGCTTTGGATCAGACCTCTAGCGTGCGTGGGCATGTGTGTCTGCTGGAATCCCCAACATGTCCTTCTCTCTCCATCTCTGCTGAGCCAAGACCCCTCCCGCTCACTGCTGGTCAGTGCCAGTGTCCCAGGCCATAACTCACCCCTCCGAATTGCAGCAAGCAGGTCGCTCCTGGCATCGCTCATTGGTATCAGAGGGATCTGAGGTTTCCGAGGTTCAACCACCGCCGCCGGGGATGACGCCGAGTGAGCCGGCGAGGCAGCGACTGTTGGAGGACCAGGTGGAGGTGGGGGAGGTGCGACGGGGGGCCCCATGGGGCCAGTCTGAGGGGGGGAAGCAGAATATGGGCAGGGTGGAGCCGGAGGCGGGGAAGGTGCGTATGACGAGTGAGCCACAGAGGCTGCAGCGCTGGGCGCCAGGGCAGGAGGTGCTGAAATGGGGCTGTCGAAGGCAGTCTGAGCAGAAGGTATCACAGGGGGTGGGGGCGGAGGAGCAGGAGGCACAAAGTATTCTGCCAGGGGCATCTGCTGGGGACTGCAACAATTAAAGGACAGAAAGCAAATCAATGGCAATAGCAGAAACCATGCTTGCTAAAGAAATACCACACATGAACCATAATGTAAGGAGCCGCCACTCAGGGTCACCTAGTGGCAACCCAAACATCCCAGATAAATTCCAGCTTTGGGAAATGCACAAGCTCAATTCCCCCTGCAGTTTAAAGTGAGCACGGCATTTATCTCCAATGTCTGTCCTAAACTATTGTGCAGCTCAGCTATGTGCTGGTAAACAGCTCCCATGTTCCACCCCAGCAGTGGCTGCATTTGAAATGATTCCTATATATTCAGAGAAACCCACTTTGGTAACAAAAGCAGACAGTTTTCTAAAGTGTCACCCGAAAAGACATAAACACCAAAAATGACAGGGAACTCAGTCCCTGTAAGTGGATATACCGGATCAACTCCAGGCCTGGTTCCAGCAGGTGTAACTGCCAAGGAAGTCTCTGGGCCATGGAAGTTGATTAAACAATGGGCATAAGCTGTAAAATACTGTATCTTGGACCAGTTTGCCATTCAGTGAGTATGTAAAAACACGTGGGATTTACATGCTCAGAGGCAGGGGCAGGACAGCAACTGAAGGAGGGTGTAAGGCAAAGTAGTGTGGGGAGGGAAGCTTGTAAATCTTGAGTGAGAGCTGAGACGCTGGTGAATGTGGCTTCAGATGGCCTGGAAGGTTATGTTCCCTCTGGTCAGGGGACACCTGTTCTCCGTATTTCACCTTGAAAGGATATGCTGAAGTCCTACTGAGTGACTGATCATTTAAACGTACAAAAAGTAAGGGGAATACAGAGATCTGGCTCAATCCCCATCCTTAGGTCAGTACATTGTGCCTCTGAATGGGAACCGCTGTGACAGGGGTCCGCAGCCTCTGATAGATCAGTGTTCCACCCAAAAGAAAATATATTGTTAACTTATTGTTTGGAAAATGTCTTTGCCTTGCAGATGCCAAAGGGGCAGGTAACATAGTGGCAGTGAGGTGCTTCAGACTCATTCACAAAAGCCGGTTAAGTCCCTGCATCATACCAGGAACAGTATCCGCAATTACACCAGCTGAGACAAAGTTAAAGGGGCTACAAATTATTCTCTGTCAAGGCTGGTCTGACTGACTGCTGGGGTCAGGATGAAATCTCCCTCCCGTTGTACAGAATTGTGCATTTAGGTTCATTTCTGTGAGGGTGCAGGGGAGATTACACCTTCCTCTGAAGCCTCTGGCATCGGTCACTTTAGCTATTCAAAGTGATACTGAATTAGAAGGAGCAGTGTGACTATCTGTAGGATCCTGTTAGGCTCAGGATACATAATGATCTTTGAAGACTGACATCCTTTTATTTGATGGTGAAGCTGACCAGACAGAGAGAGAGGATACATCTACACTGCAATAAAAAACCCTCAGCACCAAGTCTCAGAACCTGGGTCAGCTGACTTGGGCTTGTGGGGCTCAGGCTATAGGGCTAAACATAGCAGTGCATCTGATGAAGTGGGTTCTAACCCACGAAAGCTTATGCCCAAATAAATTTGTTAGTCTCTAAGGTGCCACAAGGACACCTCGTTATTATAGCAGTGTCGGACGTTCAGGTTCGAGCTGGAGTCTCAAGGGGTCTCAGAGCCTGGGCTCCAGCCCAAACATCTACACTGCCATTTTATAGGCCCACAGCCCAAGCCCTGTGAGCCCAAGTCCACTGATGCAAGCCAGTGCTGCCCATGCCATGGGTCTTTTATTGCAGTGCAGACATACCCAGGAAGAGAATTGAGTTTAGAACCCAAATGGCCCCTTTAAAGGACCATCTCAAATGAATGGATTGAATTATTTTTTTAGTCTTTTGTTTTGCTTGTGACTCTGGAGTAAGAGCTCCCATGGGATTATGAACTTGGAGGGCACTGAAAAACAGAAAGAGAATGCTTGCAGAATAGGAAAGGTCTCCCCAAGCCAAGTGCTCACTGGAAGCTGTCCAAGGTCCCGAACAAATTATTTCCCCTCCCCTGCCACCTTCTAATTGGCAGAAATCATCACGAGCAAAATTCTGCCCTCAAATAGAATCATGTACAGGGTTCCACGGGATGACAGAGGGCAAAATCTGAGCTTGATTATGACTTTTTTGACAGCAGTTTATCTTTGGGTGACAGTAAAGGCTAGTAGCAAGGGGAAGGCTGGATGAGTCAGAGAGTTGGGACTAGGATAGGGATCTTTACATATCGAGGTTACTGAATTGAATTTGGACCAGTCTTGTACTGGTCTAGTCATCACTGTGGCATGATGTGAAAGGAGATGGTGTTTTCTGAGTGCAGTTCCTGATCAACAGGTGTTGCCCTCTCACAAAGCACCCTCACAGATGGCACCAACTGATGTTCTTGTTGGCAGGCTGATCACATGACTTAAGGGATGAATGGGCCATGGAGACTGAACTACCATCTCTCACCTCATGAATGGTAAGGGACACTTACAGAAGGACCATCTACGGGACAGTTGCTGCCTATCGCTTACTTGTTCTGTGGACAGAGGACCTCACTTTCTATGGCTGTCAACCGGGCATCTTTCCAAAGCACGAAACTCATTTAAAGGGAGAAACAGGACACTGGATGAAGGAAAGCAGGTTGAAATCCATACCCATACTCCTTGACTATCTGAGGTCTTGGTCCATTCAATATAGTCTCTGGATGCTGCGGCACATGGGGCTGCTGGACTCGGTTGAGACTGTTCTGACGGCTTCCTGCTGCTGAGGGCCTGTAGACATGTTCCTGGGCCTGGTTAGCGACCAGGATGATTTCTTTGTTGTCAGTTGACAGGTGTGAGGCTGGAGCTAATTGCTGCACAGGGTGGTTAGGACTGGCCGGGTATGAGTGATCAGCTGCATCTGACGCATAAGATCTATTGCACACAAAAATACCAAAGGTTGTATTCCTGTATGGAGGGCCTGGAGGGAAGGCAAGGTGAGGACAGGTCAGGGAGGAGTATTATGGCACCTATTGGCATTTGGGATCAAGGCATCAACACGAGGAGACATGATGTGTAGCCACCAAAATACAAACATGCAAGACCGTATTGGGATGGTGCAAGCAGAGGGTAGGGAGGCGGCAATAGCCTTTCAGGCTAACGAACTAGCCTTTCAGCTCAGCTAGGTGGAAATCCTAGCTTAGGTCCCAAATGAAAATGTTCTGGTCTCATCTCAGCTCCACACAGAGATCGCAAAACCAATGCGGAATTAGACATGATTTGGCAGGTGCAGGACCAACCTAGCAGGGGTGTTGCACATCAGAACGCAGGTACATGTGCTAAGCAGCAGGCTGTGGGAGTAGTTTGCACAGTGCCTGCCTTCCCTGAACCTGCTTCCTAGCCAGCGCTAAGGGTCCTTCACTGCCATGAGGAACCAATTCACCCAGAAAATCGAAAAGGAAAAAAGAAAGGTGAAGAAAAGCAAAGAAAAACAATAAAGCGTGTAATACAGAAAACCTGCCTATTGTCTGGGGACAGTGATCCTTCCGATGAGGCCATGTGATATGGGGATGGTGAGAACCTGTTATCGGGCCGGAATTCTTTATCATATGCCATCATGTTCCACTCCAGGCGCCGGTTGCGGGCTTTTCTCACTTTCTTCACCTCCCGGGTGGAATCTTCCACTAACCGCTGCTCCTGGAAGCAGATAAGCACTGTCCTGTTAGCATGACTGCAGGGTGGCTGCCTGCTGACTGTACACAGCACAATGTTTGTTTGAGCTTGACTTCAAGTAAGGATTTTAGGTTATGTATATAAGGGTAACAGGGATACCAAACAATCCTGGAATTCTCAGGACATATTTTTTAGATCCTGAGTCCCAACCACTAGGACATATTGTTAGCACTTCCCCTCCACACTCCCTTTCCCTCCTGTAATGATGAGTCCTGGTGCACCACCACTGCCTGTTTTTCATTCAACTACGTAATAAGGTTGTGCTGATCTAAACACCAATCGCAATCACAAGGCTGGTTCTGGAGCAGCCCAGAGCATGTACAATGGAACGGAAGGCTGTGAGCACCGGCAAGTTCAGCCAGTGTCTTCACCTTCTAAACTGGTACAGTTAGCTGTGAAAGCTGGGATAGAATCATTGGCGTCTGGAATACATTCCAGAGACTTTCCATGTGATTTCCATGTAGATTTGGAAGCCTGAGCCAAACTACTGACAACCCAGAGAACAGTGAGGACATCAGTAACTCAGCCAGAGGTTAGGAGTGGGTGAAGTTCTGTGGCCTGCAATGTGCAGGAAGTCAGACTAGATGATCATGATGGTCCCTTCAGACCTTAATGTCTATGAGTCTATGAGAACATGGAAATTCAAGTCCGCAGTCACACTTGATGGAGGTAATAGCGTCAGGGTGAATCTCAAGCTCATGCCAATTGCCCTTTGTTGCATAGCCCATGTGAGCCTTTGGATTCCAGTGGGCCATTCCCACACCCATTGCTCTGACATCTTCCATCAGAATAGGCATTAGCCAAAGCAAACAGGACAAGACAAGGTCCAGCAGCATCCACTGGTGCTTATGGGATAAGCCTGTTTCTCTTCAACCCAGGCCTTAAACATGTTCTCTGACCACATGTGGGGCTTGCTTCTATTTTAAGACCTGCTTTTCTGTCCCTGGGCTCTTTAAAAAGAAAAGCAATGGGGTATCCTTTACCTACCACTGAAACTCCAGATTTCCTTTATATTTCTATTCTCAGGGGCCAATCCCTTGAATGCCTTATAGCTAAGGGGCATATAGGGGACTTCAATCAAGGTAGCATAATGTCAGAAATAGCCAAGAGGGATTTGTTTTCCAAAGGTTTCAGTGTCATATGACTCCCCAAACCAGAGCAAGCAACAAACCAGAAATTCATGGACACTAGACTGTCTTGTGATTCTTTTATTGCTGGTCTGGACATTAGGAGATCTGTATGTTTCCTGAATGTAAAAACCTCACAACTGGTGACTGGCACACATGAGGTAAGAATACCCAAGCTCCACCCAGGGCTCCTTGGGCAGTAGCCTGTTCAGGTGATAGAGTGGGAACCTAGCAGGCCTCCTTCACAAGTGACTACCACCAGAGCAGCATTGACTGGACATGAGTTTGAGGATGATAGTACGGTGAAGGGCACCTTAGAAATGGCAGAAAGAGCAAGAGATACTGCTCCCATTTCAGAAGGACACTATAACCAGACCGTATCAGACTATCAAACTAAGTCCAGACCAGCCTCATCTTAGGCCTGATTCAGAGCTTTCTCTGATGCCTTTACCTTCTGCCGGCGTTTCTCCTTTCTCTTGTCCTCAGTCGCCTGCAGCATCTTCTCCTTCCACAGGTTGAAGAAATATGAAGGGTCGGTGTAGAATTTGAGGCCATCTTTCTTGTCATCCCTGAAATGATCACAGCAGAGTTGAGGAGGGGTAGAGGAAATTCTCAGCAACAGGATGAAATATTATTAATAACTTAATGGCTAAAAACAAAGGCACGTTAATGAGCCCAGCACTTGGGAAACGAACCCCAACGAGCTCCGCTGGTTGGTGGCAAGACACCTCTTTGCTTCAGCCTATAGTTGCCTATTCTCTTCTCTCTAGCTGCCGCCTTCCATCCCCTCACTGTTCCATCCCCATCCCCTATCCCACTCTCCTCCCATTCCCCTCTCACCACAACATAGATCATTAAGGATTTGGCACAAAGGACACTCAAGTAATTGCTAAAAAATGGAAAATACTATTGGCTTCAAAGTCAGTGGTTTATTAAGGCCTGTTTGACATACAGGCTGATATAGAATTCCAGGAGACCCTCTAATTTTCCAAAGAAGCTCCCATATGTTACAACTCCCTCCCACCCCCTAGAGATACATGAGGGTGGGGTTTGGGTTCCTGCCTTTTTAGATGATCCAGGCCATATTTAGCTTCAAACTGTTAGTGATCAGTGACGCTTTCTCACATCACATTTGTCATTGGAGGATCTGCACTGTGCAAGTACAGAGTATTATTGGCTGTATTAAATAAACTCTGGGTGGTTTCGGTTGAAGTGAGCTGCAGCTCACGAAAGCTCATGCTCAAATAAATTGGTTAGTCTCTAAGGTGCCACAAGTACTCCTTTTCTTTTTGCGAATACAGACTAACACGGCTGTTCCTCTGAAACTTGTACGAGAGATGCGATCGTGGTACCTGCAATGCCGAGAAAGCTGAACAGCCGGGAAAAGAGCATCATTTACTGAACCATCACCAAACAGTGGACCAATATTCTCCTGTAACCACCCAGTAACACCACTCGAAACAACTGTGACTTCAGGCTGACTCCAGCGCAGCACTTGAGGACAAGGGCAACAATGGACTTCCAGAGGAAGCCCCATACAGCAGCATGAACAAAGTGTACAAGCAAAGAGATAAGGGGCCTGATTCTGAGCTAGCTAATGCTGATGTAAATCAGAAGTAACACCACCAAAGGCAATGGAGTTACATTCGAGTAAAACTGATGTAAGGCTGATCAGAAGTGGATCCTTCCAATCTGATAGGAAACAATCTCTTCCAGAGTAGGTTTGGCTCGGCTAGGAATTGTTTGGTCTATGTTGAACCGTACACCGTGGTCACAGAGTGGGCATGAGGCATGTTGCTCAGGCCCAGCCCCCACATGCCCTACCTGTATGCCGTGAGGATGTTGAGCGGTGGCGGCTTGTCACACCGCTGGTACATCTCCATCACGGGGTTAGGGATGGAGTTCCGAGAGACCACCTGCTGGTTCTGCACCGTTGAGCTCTTGAATGCTTTCCGCATGTTGATGTCTTGAAGTGAAACTGTGACCACACAAGAAAGAAACCTTCATGTGCCAGGGGAAAGGCTGGGGGCCTGCTCTTTGCATTCTCAACACAACTCCTGAGCCAGGTGCCGGCCTTTTCTCTCTGCACCCTGCACTAACAACGCACCCTCGCCATTCGCACTGTGTCCTTGCATTTGAGCACTCCAGCCCTAATGCTCACATTGTGTGTTTGCCAGTCCCACCTGTGCCCAACATGTGCACTGCATCCAGCACTCACATGGCATGCCTGCTGTTTTCCCCTGTGCCCAACACTCATGCTGCATGCTTGCCGGCCTCACCCGATACCCAGTGTGTAAATGTACAGCTATTCAAAACATAAACCAGACTTTGATACTCTAGACTAAAAGGTTGGCTCGTGTTCAATTTGAGTTTATTTGTGCAGACTAGAGACTCATCCCAGGTCACTTTGGATGCCAATGGTGCCTAGGCATTAATATTTCCACCTCTGTGTTATTTCACTGTTAAAATCAAAGCCTCTCCGATGGCACCAAGCAGAATTTCTGGCATTTCCCCCACAATCAATGACAATCCATCCAGCCCTTTAGATCAGCGAGCATTTGCCCCGGCCTCTCCTGCATGTGGGCAAATGAGGCAGAGCTGTGTGTGGGGAGAGTGGGAGGCAGAAATCCAACCTCCGGCACAGCCACTTGAGCCATCCAAAGCTTTCCTGCTGACTGCCTGAGATGCCAACTCCACTACAAGTTGTGCTGCAGGAGCTCCCACCAGATGGAAACAGCAATTTGCCAAAAAAAGGAACCACTCTGAGCTTGCACACAGGCATACGCTGTGACAGCTCTGCTGACAGGCCTCCCTTCTTTGATGGGAAGTGGGCACGTTTTCATCACTGAATTGAAAGAGACCTACATTGGGTGAAGTTTCACTCGTGGCAGGATTTGTGTCAGGCAAGCACAAGCAGAAGTTCTGCACATCAGTGTGAGCTGTATGAATGCACTGGATGTTACAGAGGCTAAATGTCCAAGGAAAGGCAAACTGTCTCTAATGGAGGGAGTGTGCCAGACTCTGTCAGATACACATGCAAATTTACTGGGGCAGATTCTTGACCCTGGTTAAGTCTCCTTTGCATGGAACAGCGGTACCTTTTGATTGGTGAAAAACAGCAATTTTGCTCCAAAAGTCACAAAGCGAAGGGACGTGGCAGAGTGCAATGGGATTTTGTGCAGAGGAATTTTTCTAAGCTAAGCCCAATGATAAGTCCAATTTTAATTTTCTAACATCCTTTGCAGCCACATGCAGCGTGACACTTTTACAAACAGTGGTGTTGCCTACTCTGCACTATATTCAACCAGGCTGTCTTGAATTCTTGGCCAATTCTTATTAGAGATGGGCCTGAACCAACCCCCCCAGATCTCAACACCCGGAAACTTTGTGGAAGTTCTGATCCAGGCTAAACTTGAGGGCTTGTGGTTCATCTCTAACTCCTAATGTCTCATCAGAAAGATTGCACTGGCCCCCCTCTGCTATTTGCTGGGACTCTGGCTTTGTGGACCTGTTAGCATTTGCCACTCTCCTTCTTCTCCCCAGTATTCAAAAGATATCAAGTTCCCACATCAAATAGCCCAGCACAGTCATGGCTGTCTCCTAGCCTGTTCAGTGGACCAGGAAGCAACCTACATCCATTGAATCCGCTCTCTAGCCAGGCTGTGTGTGTCTGCAATACAGCTGGTCAGGAATTTTTCAATGAAGCCTTTTAACATCAGCAAATGTCGATTCATCAAACCCAAACTTTTCACAGGAAAGGGTTAGTTTCAACACTTCTTTTTGACTAAAAAAAATGTTTGGGAAAAAAGTTTAAAAGTTGTCAAAATGAAACAGTTTGATTAACTGGAGCCAAAAAATTTTTTTTCAGCTTTTCAGTCTGTAAAAAGATTTGAGAACGATTTCTCGCCCTGATTCGGGGTGGGGCATTTTTTCAGTATCTCAGAAATTTTCCTAGGATGGGAAAATCGTTTCCCTCACAGCTCTCATCTGCAGACACACTGAGCGCTTGTTTAGCAGGAGAAAGGCTCCGTATGTGTTACGGCCTGCACTCCTGTACCTATGTGCCAGGGTCTGTTGCCTGTGCTCCAGTGCCTAGATCCCCATGTCTTTAGCCTCCATTGGGATGTTTGTAGTGCTTCTTCATATGTCTGACTGTCCATCAGTCACATTGATTAATTAGGCAGGTTTCCTGCTTCCCCGCCATCCTCTGCTCCTCTCTCAGGCTAATCCCATGCAGTGAGGTGATCAAATAATTGCCTGTATTCTCTCTGCTCCCAAACAAGGTAACTGTTCATATGTTTGCCGGCGGTATTTTCTCTTAACACATTTTGCATGGAGGGCTGCCAAGGCAGCAGCTACGCCACACAAGGAGGGAGGGGTGGTCTGGAAGGCAGGAATCGCCGCCTTCTGTCTGCAGGGGTTAAGGAGTGGCAGTGACAGACTGCCCAATTCTCCTTGTCCAGGTGGGTAGCCGCTGTGACCCCGGGTGATGGGCAATTCACGGCCGCATCAGCAGATACCTAAGGCTGCCCATGAGAAGCACTGAGACATGACTGTTAAGTTACCTGCATTCCAGGGATTCAATGAAGAAATAACCATAGCAACTGTGGCATTACACGGGGCTACCTCTGAGACAGCGCAGGGAAGATCTTCTTAAAGAAACACGCGGCGACATTTCCAAGGGAAGGACGTGTGTTACAACGGGCACAGCCTGCAGAATGACTTCCAGCCAGCTGGAACCAGTATTCAATGCCAGAGGCCAAATCCTGTTGCCACTTAGACCCCGGTAACTTGGACGGGCCAGAGAATACACCATAGTCCTGATCATATTGGTAATCTTTCCTTAACCCTCCGGGCTGCTCTAACTTACGCTCAGCTGCCATAGCCCCCAGGGGCTGCTCCAACAGCTGAGAACAGCTAACGTGCTGTGAGTTATGTTATCTGGGGTTAGAAGAGCAAGGATTTAAAACAAAGGAGTTCTGGAAAGGATACAAACCCTCCTGCTTTCCGGCATTAGCTGGCCTCCAGCTAAGGGGGTTAGGAAGACATGTTCCCTAGGAGCACTTTAGCGCGTAGCTGACTTCGGCAGGGTTCCTTGCACCTTCCTCTGAAGAATCTGGCAGTGGTTCATGACAGGATGCTGTCCTAGACAGTGCACTGGCATGGTGTGGCAGTTGCTAAGTTCCTCCATTTCCATGTTTCTAAACCTCCCAGGGTTTTTGGGGAACTTCCTCACTCAAAACTGCCTCTAAATTTGGCTGTTCATGGGCATTCACAATCTCAACAGAAATAAGAATTAGGGTTTTTTTAAATGACTTCCAGGCTAGCAGGCTAATACTGCCCCCTGATCCTTTGGAATGATTCTCCATGGCAGAGAGAGAGAAAGGAGCAGGCCAAATATTAGTAAAATCTTAGTAGAGCAAAGTTACCACTGAAATTCCTTCCAGCTGCAACCTCCACATTCTACAACCAACACAACAGAGATGAACAAAGACAACTCCTGCCGGCCAGCCCCATCTTACCTTCCTCCACAGTTGAGTCCAGCTGAGTGACCTTGATCACCAGAAGATCTACCCTTTCCTGCAGGGAGTTCATCCGCATATAGAAACTATTGGCTTCATTGAACAGTTCTCCAAATATGTCTTCAGCATGTCTGCCTTAAAGAACAAAAGGCAAAGGGGGGTGACCATGGCAGCTCAACTGAGAGATGGATGATTTAGTTATAGAGAGAGGCAAATGTAAGGATTGTCCCATGGGGACTCCGCTACAAAGGACAGGCATAGCCAGTACAAGCCTGGCCTTCCCAATTGTTCTCCATGACATTAGTCTGCATTCCCAGCCATTATTTCTGCAGATCTGTGGAGCCTTCAGTTTGCACAAACTAGCCACAAGCATGTGCAGTGCATTCCTCCTGGGGTCCTGGGAGACATGTAAAAGATGGGAACACAAGTCTCCAGCCCTCATGCTCAGCCATTACAGGTCTGCTTGTTTGCAAGAATCTTTCCATATTTTGTGTGTGCAGTAAAAGGTTTTGGTGGGCAAAGCAAGTGATAATGAAAGACAGGAATACGCCTGATGGAACGGATTTCCTTTTAACTGCCATCTTCATGTCTAAATTGTATAACTGGCCAAGTGTATTAAGTGTGTATATTGTAATGAGCTGATGTTTTTGTGCACAGCACTGCCTTCGGCTGCACAGAATCAGAGCTGCTCTGAGGGTCTGCCATCCACAGCATACTGCTGTCTGCTAAGGAGATATTCTCCTTGAGCTCAAAGGAGAATTCTGCTTTTGAACCAGCAGGAGCTTGTTTCTACCACCTGCTATTGCCATGAAGGTCTCAATAGCCATGGTGAGCACCAGGGACAACGGTGAAATCTTGGGTGGCCATGGATTTGTTACACTATATAACCAAGAAAAAGCAACAGGAGGACTTGTGGCACCTTAGAGACTAACCAATTTATTAGAGCATAAGCTTTCGTGGGCTACAGCTCACTTCATCGGATGCATAGAATGGAACATATAGTAAGATATATATATACATACAGATAAGTTGGACATTACCATACAAACTGTGAGAGGCTAATTAGTTAAGATTAACTAATCATCATAACTAATTAGCCTCTCATAGTTTGTATGGCAACTTCCAACTTATCTGTATGTATATATATATCTTACGATATGTTCCATTCTATGCATCCGATGAAATGTAGCCCACGAAAGCTTATGCGCTAATAAATGTATTAGTCTCTAAGGTGCCACAAGTCCTCCTGTTCTTGTTGCGGATACAGACTAACACGGCTGCTACTCTGAAACCTGTCATTATATAACCAAGAGCACAGGTTCTCTGCAGCACCCTCATTCTAAGTGGCTTTAACATCAATATTTGTGCATGTTTCTGAATGCGGAAAATGGCCATTTTGTCACTGTCAGCGAGTGCTTGGCCCTTTCAAACCCTGTCCCAGAACAGGTGCTCCCAGGTTAGCTATTTAAAAGGATGGGGCAGCACCTACGGCTATAAAGAGCCAGGCTGCCAGTAAGGAATGGGGTGCGGATGTGCCTGCCACAGTCACTGGGAGGAGAGGCAGTGGGAACCTGCTGGGGGGAAAAGGGTCTCATGGGAGAAAGCCCTGGGAGACAGTGCTCTGTGAAAAGGGCCAGGAAGAATCCTGCAGGAGGCACTGAGAGGCAAAGGGGAAAACCCTCTGGCAGCTGCAGTCCATGGTGGGCTGAGAGACACTGCTTTTGTGTTTTGACTATGTTTAGAAAATAAAACTGTGCCTGGAAAGTATCTCTGGGCATGGGCAGTGAGCCCTTCATGGGCTGGGGACAAGCCAGCGCCTTTCAGAACAGAGCCATAGGGGGAGCAGGAAATCTAGAGACCCTAAACATGATCAGGGTTCTGTTGCACCAGGCACCGTACACACACATACCAGCAAGGCAGCCCCTCCCACAGAGAGCTTACAATCGAAACAGACACCACAAAGGTGGGAGAGGGGAAACTGGAACAAGAAGCAGCTTCACAGGGTTCCACAGCAGGTCAGTGGGGAGGACTATGAATCAAAGCTAGGTCTCCTCAGTCCCCATCCAGTGCTCTAGCCTTTGGACCAGACTGACTCTTATTAGAGAGCATACAGACTGAAATGGTATAGCCAAATCCAGGGATTAACGTGTGTGTGTGTTCACTATAACTGCCCTGTTAGTGACCTCTCAGACTATTGAGATCAGTATTGTTCCCAGTCCATATGGAGTTTAATAACATCTATTCAAATTAAACTGTCCTGAAAGAATTCAATCTTGAATGAGCAAAAACTGTACTAGGGCTGACTCAACTGCTTAGAAGAAAAAAATCCACTATTCATTTTGATGCAGCTGAAAGACTCTGAATTAAGGTTGCTTATATTATTTGACAGTTCATCACATTTCCATGTTAAGTCTTTTAACGTGGGAAAGGTCTAACCATCACAATGTTTATCAAAGCTCTACTGACACCTGCAGGTGAGAATCATATTAATTCAACCCTGGTACATGACTTAATTGGACTGATCTCTCCCTCTCTCTCCTTTTGAGAAATAATATAGTTTTAAATGTGGTGCCTTTAGGTTGACAGTTCTGAGCTGATTTTTTTTCCAGCTACCTCTAGCAAGCGATCCCCACAGATTCAGGATCAAGGAGCTTTTCATGCAGATAGACATCTTCAATAACAAGGAACTCTGTGCTTTGTAGCTTTCTGATTTGATCCAGTTGCAGAGCAACTCAGCCAGTCTTGGTTTAATTTATTTCCATTCTTTGTGATGAGTAGACCATGGGGATTGTCATGTGTGTGTGTGTTGTCCCTGCATGTGGCCCACTATTATCAACTGTTGTGCTCTAAGAAGCTCAGAAAACATTTGGGATTTTTAAAAAATAAAAGTGAATTTAATGCAGATGGAAGATACCAGAGTGACAGTGTGGAGAGAGAGTAGGTCACTGTTTATCCACTACATAAGCACAGCACGGGTAGAGCAGGGCAGGTTTTCCCATACCACCCTCACCACTGCCCCAAAGGAAGTTCATCTGTAGGCAAGAGGCAGGTTCATCCTCCACACCCCTTTCTCTCCTCAGCGTCTCTGCTGAAACTGCCTCTGGGGAAGGTGCGGGGGGAGGGGAGAGAATTAGAGCCTTTTACAAGCTGGATACATATTAATAACTGCAAAGATATCCCCAAACTAATCTAGCAGAGACAAGTGATTACCCATTAACAGCATGAGTGCCAATCTGGGTCAAATTCAACCTTTGACAGTGGAGGTAAAAGCTCCCAGAATCCCCTTTCCGATCTCCTAAAATATACGGTCCCTTTCAACATGCTCCACAAAAGGCAGTGTGCTCTAGTGTTTAGGTCCCTGGATTCTATCATCAGCTCTGCTACTGACCTGCTGTGTGATCCTGGGCAAGTCACTTAATCTCTCTGGGCTTCTCGTTCCCCTCCCACACGTTGTATGTCTTGTCTGTTTAGAATGTAAACTCTGTGGGGGCAGGGACTGTCTCTTATTACATGTTTGGCAATGCCCAGCTCAATGTGGCCCTGATCTCATTTGGGACTTCTAGGGTCTATTAATAATAATACATGTGAAAAAAAATGTAATCACTACAGTGAGAAAACAGCTCTGCATAGGGGGCATTGCAGATTATTCATTTACATTATTTCCGTAGCAAGAGGTATATTTAATTCTTCAATCTATGTTTCAAGTACTGTACATAATAATCACTTCCAACTTAGTTTAGACTCCCCAATTTAAGTTTCAGGGCCTGCAAAACTTTCTCTAAATAAAAAAAAACTATTCTATATTATTTTTGAGATGGGGATACCAGAATTGCATGCAGTATTCAAGGTGTGGGTGGACCATGGATTTATATCATGGCATTTGATATTTATTGTCTTACCCCTTTCCTAATGGCTTCTAACATTGTTAGCTTTTTTGACTGCCACTGCACATTGAGTGGATGTTTTCAGAGAACTATCCATGATGAGTTCAAGATCTCTTTCTTGATTGGTAACAGCTGATTTAGACTCCATCATTTTGTATGTATAGTCGGGATTATGTGCATTACTTTGTGTTTATTAACAATGAATTTCATCTGCCATTTTCTTGCTGAGTCACTCAGTTATATGAGATCCCTTTGTAACTCTTCACAGTTAGCTTTTAACTTAATTATCTTGAGTAATGTTGTATCATTTGCAAGCTTTGCCACCTCATTGTTTACACCTTTTTCTAGATAATTTATGAGTATGTTAAACACTAGTCCCAGTACAGATCCTTGGGGGACCCTGCTATTTATCTGACTCCATTGTGAAAACTGACCACTTATTTCTACCCTTTGTTTCCTGTTTTTTAACCAGTTACTGATCCATGAGAGGACCTTCCCTCTTATCCCATGGCTGCTTAGTTTGCTGAAGAGCTTCTGGTGTGGTACTTTGTCAAAGTCTTTCTGAAAGTCCAAATACACTATATCCACTGGATCACCCCTGTTCACAAGTTTGTTGTCCGCCTCAAAGAATTCTAATAGACTGGTGAAACATAATTTCCCGTTGACAGTCATGTTGACTCTTCCCCAACATATTGTGTTCATGCATATGTCTGATAATTCTGTTCTTTACTATAGTTTCAGCCAATTTGCCTGGTATTGAAATTAAACTTACCAGCCTGTAATTGCCAGATCCCCTCTAGAGCCTTTTTAAAAAAATTGGCATGAAGTTAAATGCCACTGTGATAAGTTTCTATGATATTTCTCCCCCATAAGGATGTTAAATGAAATCACATTATGGTGGCTATTGCTGAGCAGTTCAACTATAATTCCCTTCTCGGACCAGATCCTGTGCACCACTTAGGACTAAATCAAGAATTGCCTCTCTCCTTGCTGGTTCTAGGACTAGCTGCTCCAAGCAGCAGTCATTAATGAGGTCTAGAAATTTTATCTCTGCATCCCATCATGAGGTGATATGTTCCCAGTCAATATGGGATAGTTGAAATCTCCCATTATTATTATTGGGGTTTCTGTTTTTGCAGCCTCTCTAATCTCCCTGAGATTTCACACTCATAGACCTGGAGCCCATTCACACCAGCTGACATTCTGACCCAGTAAGCCCTGAAGTGGGGATTTTTGCAGATGATGAACAAACAACCACTCTGCTTAAGAACCCCACAGAAGGTCCATACTTGCCCTCCTGTTTTCAACTTACTGAGGCTACCCAGCTGCTTGATGATGGCAGCCAAAGTGCTGTTGGTTACACATTCCAGCTCGCTGGTCACCCCATCAGGAAGAGCGCCACGGCACAGGTGACGAGGTTCAATGTTCCTCTTCACCAGAGGCATCTTTCCAGGGAATTCTCACTGCTTTCCCTGGGATGAAGCAGAAAAGGAGAGAAATCTGTTTTTCTGGAAATCTCGAACCAAACAGGGAATCCTTCTAGCAGCTGCCCTTTTAACAAGGGAAATACAAGTCTGCTCTTTACCTGCCTCCAGCAGAGTTCTTAAAATAGGTCCCTGCCACTGGGTTGCTTGAGAGGTGATTTAAGCTGGACGATGCAGGGAGCCCTGCCTCTATCCTCCCATGGATTTTTAATGCTCTCACTTGGCGAGCTATGGTATTCCAGGCGGCGGGGGCGTAAATAAAATGCATCTGATGGGCAGCAAGCGGCAACCGCTTCGCGGAACACCTCCTGAGCAAGACACTGTTTCATCTCATGCGATTCAAGGTGTGCAGAAAACGTGTATGCCCAAACACGCGGCTCCCCATCCCCAGGGCATCCGCCTGCCCATGCACACACGGAGTGAAGGTGTCAGTCTGGAGACAGTCTACATTTTTAAACGTGTTGTAATTGAGTTTGGCACTCATGAAAGAGGCCAGCTTGATAGTCCTAGAGACTGCACTTCTCTCTGCCAGGCTGGGCTCTGTGCAGACAGAAGCAGTGCAATCTACCCCGACATTGGCCTCAGAGGGACCTCTGCTAGAGGGGAGGAGATCCACAAGGCACCCTGGCCCATTCAATTCTCCACCTCTCTGGGGAGGTCACGAACAAGGCTGCCATGCAGTACCAGGCTGTGCTGGCAGAGTCACCTGTGCTAAGAGCCAGGCTGAGTCACCTCCCCCTCACCAATTCTTTGCACACAAGCCACCCATCTGCCAATGGTAATGCTGTTCTGTCACTTACCTCACCCAAGCTGGATCCAAGCCAGAGACACAGCACTATAAAACTCCACATCTTATCACCAGTCTCTTGCGCCATCCAGCCTCCTACCCTCCACTCTTGAAAAGCCCCTGAGTGGAGCCTTTTCCAACCAAAATGACAAAACTGAAACCAGCAATCACATGTAATTCCATTATCTCCAGCAGAGTGAAAAGCTCTTTGGGGTTTATTTTTAACTTGGGGCACCATGATATACTGATACAGGCCATCCAAGTACAAAGGCGCCAGTCTCCGCTCTGCCCTGCCCCAGCAAATCATGCATTTTGGTGTGTGTCAGTTATTCCCAATCGTTCTGTATGTGTTTCAAATCCACACGCTCCTTCTTTTGCTCATTGAAACTGGGTTACTGTCCATCAGTTACAAGAGCCCAGCTGCTTAGAATGAAAAGCAGCACAGAAATCCTGCTCACGCCGGCTGCCAGTTCCGTGACAGCCCGGAGCAGTGAGCACACTCTATTAACTGTTATCATCAGACACTGGCAGGCAACCCAGAGACCGCAGAAGAATCCAGGGATGTTTAATTTTCTGACAGGTTCAGTGAGACGTTGGGAGATCCCAATATTAAGCAAGCCTAATGAATTCGCTTCCCATGGCCTCCTTCTCCCTTCCCTATTGCCAAAGAAATTCTTGCCTTCAAAATTTGCTAATGCAGATGGGACCAGCTTAAGATGGACTAGCTGAAATAACACGGGATTGATTCGTGGATGAAAGGCCTGGAAAAGCCATTACCTTAATGGGGTTCAGTCAGACTCCTCCATTAGCATGAGGGGTTGGTTGTTGTGGCAAAAATTAGCAATGGGGCAGAGCAGATAGTAGTAGTTACTGCTGTCCATTTGAGAAAAATGAAGACATTTATCAATGGAGTATGGGCAAATTAAGTGCATTATTAACCTAGTACAACCCTATGCTAGTTGCTTTTCAGTCAGCAAGAAGACAAGGTTCCTGTCTAAGACAGCTTACAACCTAAGGGTCTGGTCCTGATCTCACTTACAACAGGGTAAGTCAGGTCTTACTCTACTGAAGTCCATGGAGTTACCCTAGTACGAAAATGGCAGAAGAGGAGTATTAGTCCCTAAACAATCAGTGGGCTCGCAACGAAGAGCAAAGTAATGGACCAGTGGCATTTCATTTTCTCCTTAGACTTACGCTTTCTGTTTGGAATTTTTAATTAATATTTGCTACCAGCTATTTTGTTAACTCTTCTTGGGGCAGCGGAAGCTGAGAGAGATGGGGGCTTACAAACACCCTGGAAGAAGTGTCCGTGGGGGGGGGTGCACTTGTAGGCGTTCCGGAGCTCGGCAGCTGCAGTTTTAGCAGTCATTCGTACGACGGCAATCATTCCAAAGCTCAAGCGGTTCTACTGCTGACTTGTGCACAGCCATGGGCTAATGCCAAGCAATGTCAGGGAGGAACACTGAAATCAGCATTTATTAAACATGAAGTTACCCTGGAGCTTGAGGAACTGTGTTGCAGTGACTTTCACCTCTAGATCACTGGTCCAAATCCAGCTCAAAGTTATTAGTGACCCAGAGCCTCTACAAAACAGGCCAGTGAAACGAGTTTGGTGGGTCTCAGTTCTCTTCCCAGTTGAACGGTATCCATAGAGCTAAAAACACTATTGAAACTGGCAATGGTTGGACCCCTTGCTGACAGTCTCATCCAAGAGGCCAGGGATTGAACGGGCCATGGAAAATGAACTCTCCTTTTGCCTCCACGGCAAGATTGAGGCCCATTGTATTCCCATTCTTCAATTATCACTTCCATCCCAGGCTGATGCAGACGTGTGGAAGAAGCTACAACACACCAAATGTCAGTACAGCTTACAGCCGAGCTAGCTGTGATAGATACAGGATGGCAGCTGCATGCAATATCTTTGGGGACCATATTGGATCGAGTTTATGAATGGTTTAATGTAACACTGTGAGCCAGGGACTGTATGAAACTCTGGAGCAGAGGTGACCACAGCTCCTCCAGGAACGAAAACCAGCGTGGAGGTGGGGATGATTGCGGTGAATCATTCAGGTTGTAAACACCTCCTGAGAGGTGTCAACCCCAAGTTACCAGAGACGTAGCTCCAGCTACAAGTTATGTCTTCCTCTGGCCCTAAGGAGCAGAGCAAGGAGGGACCTCTCCTTGCCAGGAGGATGGTGAGGAAATATGACCTCCTCATAGGCCACTGCTAGGATCAAACCAATCTATGAGCTGAGTGTCTGTGCAGGGCTCCAAACAACCATTTATATTGCTTGTTATTAAGGCTGGCCCTAATGAGCATTAAGTAATCTAGGTTAGCTTGCTACATATGGTCCAAATTCGCCCCTCAGTTACACCCATGCAACCCCACTGTTATTAATGAGCCTAAATCCTGCCATTTTATACCCCATGCAAACCCATTGCAGCCCTGTGTCCTTAACTAAATCCTGTTATACTTCTGCAGTCAAGGAAAAACAGCTTACCAAGTCAGATGTCAATAATTCAAAGCAGAGTAGTTAGGCACTATTAACGAGAGCCAGAAACCAGCAAAGTTGGGGGGGGGGGGTTTGGTCCATCAGTGTGGAGAGCAGAACAGCATCCCGCTGGAACCACATGGTCAACTTTTCCGGCAACTCCATACCCCACAGTTCCCCTGTATAGCTTGCTTTTTGTGCAGACGCTGCCATTGTTTTCAAATGCAGATCAGGGACTGTGCAGCACCACAAAGTTGTTTCTAAATAATTAATACTGAACTCTAATGTGGTCCGAATTGTGCTCCTGCTGTGCAAGGAGAACAGACGACGGGTGTGCTAAACGGTCATGCTGCTTAGTCTAGATCTTAACAGGAATTGCCAAAATGTGCTACAGATCAGGAGCCACAACGTTGCTACCCCTCCCTCCCACAGCACTGGTACATTGTTGTTCTTGGTTCAAAACTATTTTGAGAAGGTTTCCCTCAAACACTTGAATTTGAAATGAATATATTTCCCTGGGACACAATTTTCATGGGAGACCTTTGCTGTCTGCTGGTATGTGTGAGCCCACAGAAGAAACAAAACTCATTTTCCAAGCACTTGGCTGCTTTAGACACCTGTAGCTCTTTTCTTCTGCACACATGCATATGGCCAAAAGGTCTGAGGTAAACTGTAAAATAGTGAATGCAAAGCAACAATCACAGGAATGTGAGCGAAACGTTCTAAATATGCCAGGTAAGAAATCGACGACAATGCAGGAATTCAGTGCTGATGGTGACAAGGATTAGGATGCTTAATGCATTCCAGTGGGTCCGGGCTCCTCTGCACAAACTGTTGTAATAAAGGGCTGGGGATCACCATTACAATTTTACTTTCATTTCCTAGTTCCCACTCTCTGGATCAATTGCAGAGATGAGAAACTTGGTGTAACTTACACCTTCTTCTAGCCTCCTAGTTACACCAGTTTCCGCTGCCATCCTCTCACATCCATTACTGGCAAGTAAATTACACCTCCCCTAAAGTATCACCTTTGAAATCAGTCCCCTGAGGCTAAACTGGTGTAATTTATATACTATGGGGTTTGAAGAGAGGAGAATAACTGGGAAAGCAACTCACAGAAGGCTGGACCTAGGAGCGCAAAGTAGAGGGAGCAGGTACATCGACACTGGAATAAAAGACCCCTGGCACAGCCGCAGCTGGCCTGGTCAGCTGATTCAGGCTTGCAGGGCTCAGGCTGCAGGGCTAAAAATTGCTGTGTAGATGTTCAGGCTTCGGCTGGAGCCTGGGCCCTGGGAGCCTCCCCCTTGCAGGGTCCCAGAGCTTGGGCTCCAGCCCGAGCCCGCATGCCCACACAGCAGTGTTACAGCCCTGCAGTCGGAGCCCCACGAGCCAGAGTCAGCTGACCCAGGCCAGCTGCAGGTGTTTAATTGCTAAGTACCCAGAGAGCCTAAGGGAGTCTTGGTCAGATTGGCTGGTATGCGCCAGATGCTTCGCACCACTGCAGTGATGCCAAAGAGCTGTAAACCTACTTTAAGTGCTCAGTTAAGCTGAGTTTACAGCTGTTCCTAGAGTGGTGTAAATCAGCCAGAGTGTAGCCGTGTATCTGGCCCTCTGTGTCTAGGACCTTGTCTAGACTAGGAAGAAAGGTTGTTTTTCAGTCTCAAGCTGGCCAGTATGACTGAAAAATCACTCAGCACCAAGTGTAGACACAGCCTGGCATCTTTCCACTCATGGTAGCTGGTTGTGTTCTAACCTAGTAAGGAAACCAGAAGGCACCTTTCTACTGGCAAATGGACTGAGACCCATCCACTCTTTTTCACATAGGCCACCAAAAGGCTGTTTAGATGGCAATAGCTGCCAGTCACTGCTAGCCTGGACTTGATTCAAGCTAGTGAGCTAAAAGCAAAATTCTCTGTGTGCCATACAACTAACTCTGCATAGTCCTCAATTCAACTCACTCTGAAGTTCAGTTGGGCCATGGCCAGCACCGGGACAGGAAAGGGAGGTTGGGGAAAAGCATTTAATGAGCTGCTTGAGCCAGACAATTAAAAGATGGAAACAAAGAGGGAGTCTTAGCATCGGCCAAGAAAATGGTGATCCAGTGCCAACAGCCAGCGTTTCTGTCCTGCTGACACAAACTTTGAGCACCAGCAGTAAGACAATGAATGAAAGGGGAAGCAGGGTTTCCACAAAGATGGACACAGATAAAAGGCACAGTGGGCCTGATACAAAGCCCATTGAAGTCAGTGGAAAGTTTCCCATTGACTTTAATGAACTTTATTTAGTAGGTAACAGTCCTGCTGAAGTGGATCACCCTAAAAAGTGTCACTTTCTCTTGTTAAACGGCCAGAAAAAGAAAAAGCAAGTGAGGCTGGTACTGGGCAACTGTTATGGAAGAGGTTAGAGCCAGCCATGGGCCATGTATCTACAGATTCTTAATTGACTGCCATGAATAGCACTTCATGGCCCACAGCAAGTCAACAAAGGGTCCAAGGAAACAATGCACAGATGACTGGTAAATAATGATGAGGACAGGAAGACATACAGAGCCATCTGGATTGCTTGGTAACCTGGGTCCATTCACACAAATACACCCAAAGGCAGAGTTCTACAAGGAATGTAGGCCATACCCACAGAATGGGGGGGGGGGCTGTATCTTGGAAAGCTGTGACTCTGAAAAGGATTTTAGGGGTCATAGTAGACAAGCAACTCAAAACAAGCTCCCGGTGCAATGCTGTGGCAAAAAAGGGCTCACGCAATCTTTGGCTGCATGAATGGGGTAGTAGTGACTAAGAGGAAGGAGATGATTTTACTTTTGTATGTGACGCTTGTGAGACCCAATCCTGAAATCCATTCAGTTCTGTTTGCCACACATTGGAAAACTGGAGACAGTTCAGAAAAGACCCACAAAAATTATTCAAGGGCAAGAGAAAATGTCTTACAGTGAGAGACCTAGAGCTCTGTCGGTGTAGGTTATCAAACAGATTATTATTGAGAGGTGATTTTGATCACAGTCTATAAGTACCTTCCCGGGGAGAAAATACCAGGTACTAAAAGTCTCCTTAGTCTAGCAGAGAAAGGCACAGCAAGAACCAGTGGCTAGAAGCTGAAGCCCGACAAATTCAGATTAGAAATCAGGCATAAATTTGTAACAGTGAAAGTGACTAACCATCGGAACAAACTACCCAGCGAAGAGATGGATTCTCCAGCTCTCAATGCTGGATGCTTTTCTGGAAATTATGCTTTAGTCAGACACAAATTATTGGGCTCATTACAGGGGTAACTGGGAGAAATGTAACGCCAGTAAAGGCAGTTTAAGGATCAGACTCCCACAGTTGCCAAAGCTCCTTTGCTGGGATCCAGTCCAGCTTTGCCCAATGCCTATAACACAGATCAGATGTCAAAAATATCACCTTTTTGGCTACTTGTAATTAGCTCAAAGGCTGTACAGACTCAAACTTTTAGTCCAGTCACAAGAGCAGGGCAGAGTGCAGCACTGAGCAGGCATGGGTTACACATAGCTTACACAGATGCAAATGTTATTTGTGCATACTATTCCCACCAGGGAATACCCACACGATCAGTAGTTATAAGGATTCTGCAGGTAAAAGTCTGCCCTAAGTTATGCACCCCAGCCCCACTGTCTTCAGTGGAGTTGCCTGGGTCCAAGTAAGAGCAGAATTTGTCTCTGAAACTGGAATTGGGTTGAACGGAATAGAATTCAGCCCGTGCTCCCATTGGCTGCCTTGGCGCGGCAGGGTTAACAGCAGTAAAATGTAGCTCGTTTTTATTTTGTTTTGCCTAAAATAAGCAGATCGGATTTTAAATGCACCCAAGGAGCAGACCCATTAGTAAGAAGGTGCTAATTTCACGGTAATTATGCTTCAGAGTAGAACACTTTAAAGGGGTCTCAGAGAAGTGCCAGATGTGTCATCGTGCACTATGGATTTTCATTAGTTCCTAACAGAATGTTCATGCCCAGACAGGTTGTTGAACTATTATAATGCCCTCTTGCCATCAATTTTCTCTAACCCTCCAGTTTTCTGGCTGTCTGCAATCTGGTGAGACCCAGCTCACTTTAAGCCAACATCCTTGACATAGAAAACCCCCTCTCATAAGAGCACTCCAGTGAGAGGGGAAACACTCCAGGGAACCCATCCTAGAGCTTGGACTTTTCAACAGTAGTTTTTCTCCCCTTGCTTTTAAGCTTATCTCTCAAGAAAGCTGTCCCAGCTAATATTGAAAATTGTCTTGAAAACAACAGCTGTGTTTTTTGACCTTGCTAGTCAGTCTCTCAAAAAGATCAAGTAAAAGGCAACCTGTTAGGAAATCAGCCATACCATCAACATCACCTGCAGATGTGTACCATGCAAAGCCAGCAGGATTTTTATTGGGACAGTGAGAGGACATAGCTTTACACACTCCTTTGGTATTTCAGTGCTGACAGGACTAAGAATACGGATCAGGAGAAAGTAGGGGCCTAGCTGGAGAAGAGCGGGTCCTAAATCACCTTGTCTCCACCAGAAAACATTGAGAAGAGTTAGATGTAAAGGACAGACCGTGTTTAGTGGTTAAAACCAAAGGACTGGGAACCTGGACTCCTGGGTTCTCTTCCTGACTCTAACACACTGTTGCATCATGCAGCCTTGAGCAAGTCACAGACCTCTCTGTGCCTCAGTCTGCCTATTTGTAAATGGATATAATGAGACCTACCTCACAATAGGTGTTGTCAGACTTAATTAACTGATGTGTGCAAAGAGCATGGAGCTCCTTAGCTATAAGGTGCTAGACAAGAAAAATCCCTATTTTGCCCCCTGCGACCTGAGCCAGCTGGAATTTCTCTACATCTAAAATTCCACACGGCACAGGCACCCCCGACCTCAGCCATCTTGGGTGGTGCAACTGGGCAGCAGTGACACCTCCAGTGGTTGCCAATGATTCAGCGTGCAGGCCTAGGCCAAGCCTCCCAGCTGTAGTGGGAGCCCTGGACATTTGGGACTTTTTTCTCTGTCTCCCCTTGCTTCTCACAACCTGCTTAGACCTGCTCCCCCAACCACCCCCTGAGTCCTGACATGGCCGGAACAGAGAGATGAGCACGCAGCCAGGGGAATAGTCCTTCTTCTGCTGAATATGTCACCTGAGTCAAGCTCTGCTCTGTCTGGGGCAGAGTGGGGAGTGCTGATGAGGGGACGGAATGAAGGAGAGGAGTAGGTGGCCATTTGAAGGTACTGGCAGGGTAGGAGGGAGGTGAAGGACAGGGGAAATGGATGGGTTTGAAGGGGGACTGTAATGGGGTTCACTCCCATCACCTGGTAGGCAAGCAGTTAAGAGCCAATTAGTGCACCTGGGATTGATTGATTGCCCCCCTAGCCAGATGGGGCGGAGCTAGGTAAGGATCATTGGGCGACTGGGCCTTATAAGGAACTCAGGAGGAGAGAACTCAATAGGGGATAACTGCTATTTTTGGAGGGTGTGTGTGTATGTGTCTCAGAATGGAGACCTGCTTGGGGACTTAAATTTTCAATCACTAAAACAAAGGGGATGATCTTCACTAGAAGAAAGATTTATGAGTGTCATTCATATCTTTGTGAAGAACAGGCACATGTAGTTAATAGTTTTACATTTCCAGGTGTATTGTACGATAATAAACTTACTTGGAAGGGCCATATAGAAAGTATTACAAATATAAAGGAGGAGTAATGTACCTAAAGATATTGCTGGGATTAATTGGGGAGCAGATAAGAAAGTGCTGATGAAGCTATATACAGCATTAATAAGATCAGATTGTGGGTATCAAGCCTTTAGCTCTGCAGCCAGTTCGGAGCTTAAAAAGTTAGAGTAAAGTCAAGCTCAAGTACTACAAATAGCATGTGGTGCATTTCTCACAACACCACTGTGTGTAATGCAGGTGGCTACTGGAGAAATGCCTCTCCATTTAAGAATGAAAATGTTAGACCTGACGTTTTGGGCTAACAGTGGGAAGGTAATATCTTTTACTGGACCAACTTCTGTTGGTGAAAGAGACAAGTTTTCTTCCCCTAAAGTCAAGGGAAATAGTGCAGATAAGAATGCTGGATAAATATAGGAGGAATGTTTGGAAATAACTGGATGAAATTTAGCCTGACACAATAAACTCCCTTGTACTCTTAGGGTTAAAATGTGGGTAAAAAACTTAAGTGAAAAGGAAGGACAAGAAGATACTAAAGTCTATACTTCTGGGGCAATAAGTTATACCTGGAAAATTGTCTCTCCAGATTTGGATTTAGAATTATATAATAAAATCAAGAGAAACAAAGAGCTGTCTTATATGAAAGTTAATATATGGTAAATGGAGTCACAATAGCTGAATATATACTGATGGCTTGAAAGATGAAAAACAGGTACAGTGGGAATAGCCTTTTGACCCTCTGTGATTGGATTTAAGAAATCTAAAAGAATATCTAATGTTTTAGCTATTATGACAGCTGAATTGGTGGGAATAATATTTGAATGAAACTGGATAAGGGCCATATGGCCTACCACATCTGTTCTCTTTTTGGATTCATTATCAGGTATACTGGCAATTCAAAGCAGTGCCTCTGAAAGCAGGAGTGAGCTAATCAATGAAATATTGTTTCTGACAACACTTAGTATGCTCGGACGTGAACACAATACTAGCATGAATTCCAGCTCTCTGGGATATCTGGCAATGAAATAGTGGATAGGGAAGTGAAAAATGGTTTTAAAAAATTGAGAAATTGATATAAAGATTCCTTTGAATAAGCAGGAATTTAAAAGTTTGGTTCAAAAAGGATTTAAATAGGAAGGGCAAGAATTATGGACCAAGGAGAAAAGAAGAAGATTCCATGAATTATGCCCCAAAACAGAGGATAATGCTCTACTCCGAACGTAGGAAAGGATCAGTGAAGTACTCATATTCAGACTGATAGCTGGTCACTATGGTTTGAATAGTAATTTATCTTTATTGAATAGACACAAAGATGGGTTATGTAAGATCAAAGAAACAGCTGATCACCTGATATGGAATGCAGGGACTGTTTTCAGGAAAAATAGGTTCTTTAGAGAACAATTTAGATGCTTTAAGGTAACAGAATTTACTATAAGGGGTCTAGTGAGCGTAATGGGAAAGTTGATCACATTAAAAAAACTCTACTACTTATTTTAAGGCTATAGCGCAGGGTAAGAAAGTGTAGTGGCATGAATTTATGAGGAATATAGTAGGTGGCAGTTACAGACTCAGCAGATGAGTCGCCTTCCCCATAAACCATAAGAGAAGAACTCCATGGCACACCCACACCTTGAATCCAGCATTCAGGTCTAGAAAAGGGACAGAGAAGAGCGGAAAAAACAATTAGGGGTATGGAACAGCTTCCATACAAGAAGAGATTAAAAAGACCGGGACTGGTTAGCTTGAAAAAGAGACGATGATAGGGGGTCCGACAAAGGTCTCTATAACATCCTGTGTGGTGTGGAGAAAGTGAATAGGGTAATGTTATTTTCCCCTTCCTATAACACAAGAACTAGCGGTTACCTGATGAAATTAAGAGATAGCATGTTTAAGACAAGCATAAGGAAGTACTTCTTCACACAACGCACAGTCAACCCGTGGAACTCATTGCCAAGGCTTGTTGTGAAGGCCAAAAGTATGACTGGGTTCAAAAAAGAATGAGATAAGTTCATGGAGGATAGATCCATCAATGGCTATTAAGCAAGATGGTCAGGCACACAACCCCATGTGTAGGTGTCCCTAAACCTCCAACTGCCAGAAGCTGGGACTGGACAACAGGGGATGGATCACTTGAAACTTCCCTGTTCTGTTCAATCCCTGTGAAGCCTCAGGCACTGGCCACTGTCAGAAAACAGGATACCGAGTTAGATGGGCCACTGATCTGACTCAGTATGGCCATTCTTATGTAACTCAGTTACATACTGAGAAGGGAGGGAAACTGCAGAAGAGACTGAACTCTCCTGTGGAGAGAAATCCGAAGGGTACGTCTACACAGTGATAAAAAACCCGCGCCACTGAGTCTCAGAGCCTCGGGCAGCTGACTCTAGCTTGCAGGGCTTGGGCTGTGGGGCTAAAAATAGTAGTGTAGACATCTGGGCCCGGGCCGGAGTCTGGGCTCTGAGACCTTCCCCCATCTTGGGATCTCAAAGCCCAGGCTCCAGCCTGAGCCTGAATATCTATACTGCAATTTTATAGTCCCATGTGCCTGAGTCAGCTGACCCAGCACAGCCAAAGCAGTGTCATGGGTCTTTTACTGCAGTGTAGATGTACCTACAGAGTGCAGGTGAGGCTTGGGTGGGAGGAACCTGGAGACAGAGCTTAAACAGGTAAGAATCCAAGTGGGATGATCCCCAGGGAGCAGGTTAGGTTCCTGTGGGGGGCTCCTGAGGTAGGGCCAGTTAAAGGCACTTCAGTGGTGGAAGAGGGGTTAGTTCAGCAGAGAAAGGAGAAGCTGGAAAATCTAGAGAGATGCTAGAGGCTGACAACCAAAAGGAGGTTCCGTTAAGCACAGGCTGGGGGTGGGGGGGGGGGCACAGCTTGAGGGGGCTTAGAGGTAGGAAGCAGCCCAGGGAACCAGCAGTGTATCTGAAGAAGCAGACCTAGCTGCTTAATACAGGGTCACTGGGCTGGAAGCCAGAATAGAGTGTGGCCCTAGCCCCAGAGGATGCAAGCCCTAGGGAAGCAATACTGAGCCCAGGGTGGAGCTGAAGACCCCGAAGGACGGGCTGAGGAATAGCCCTAGCGGGGGACTGAAGACTTGTTTCTGTTGAAATGTTTTGTGAACTTTCAGCTGGACCTGTTTGTTACCCTGGAAGGGGACTGAACTGTATGTGTCTTGGTCAGAGGGTTGAGCCTGGTAAGAGGCAGATGGGATGGCCTGCAGGAGGTTCTGGAGGCAAGGGCCCCTTGCAGCACTGAACCCTGACACAAAGGGGTGCTATTGGTCGCAAGTACGCTACCTTACAAGGACAACGAAGAAGGAGGGGGAGGGGTCAGAAAGTGAAGTGGAAGAAACAAAATCCAAATTTCCCTTCAAGCCTGAACAGTCTCCCCACAGCACTGAGCAAAGATGCTTCAGACACCACAACTAAATCACATGGAGACCTAAACTGATTAACCTTATGTCTGTCATCTGAATCCTTCCTTACTCCTAGTGAGGTTGCATCCTCACCAGCCTCTCAAATCCATCATTTACACTGAGGACTATTTGGGGCAAGGCCCTCTCATCTACATATTCTTAGTGCAATGTCCAGCACACCTGTGAGCACTATACAATAATAAATAATAATGGGCCAGACCCTCCACTGATGTAAATCAGCATAGTTCTATTTTGGTCAATGGCGCTATACCAATCCATGCCAGCACAGGATCCGGCCCAGTAAGTGACAGCTCTGCCAGCAGTCATTACATGGCTGTCATTCTTCAGAGAAAGCTTCAGGATGGATTCCAGCCCTGCAGGATGATCTCACACTCAATATTTCAGCAGCCTGTTCCTGCAAATTAACCTGATGGCTTTGTTTACCTTCCAAATCTCATTAGAAGCTCTGCAACTGTATTGCACATTATGAAACAGCAATTAGTCAACACTAGAAGCTGCTACACTAAACTCAGGCATTTAAGGCAATTTCCCAGCATGCTTCTTAACACGCGCTTCTCAGAGTCAGGGTCAGGCAGCTGGGAAACTGGAAACGATGTGCCTGATCCTGTTAAGTCTTGAGCACCCTCAACTCCTGTTGGTGTCAATAGGAGTGGAGAGAATTTACCGCCTTGCAGGATCATGTTAGCAGAAGGTTTTCATTGTTGTGCGCTGTTTCATGCCTATAAGATTGAATGCACCTACAGGCGGGTGCCACCAACTCAGGCTAATGTAATGAAATACATGTCTATGGGTTTGGTGTGCCACATGCAGTGGAAGGACAAATAAAGGCAGAAACCCTGATTCTCCTCTCAATTAAACCAGTGTAACTCTATGGACTAACTGGAGTTATACCTGACTTTCCCCTCACACCACCCATATGAGACCTGAATCAGGCCTTCAAAACTAGGACTTAAGTTTCACCAGCAGGTTCTTTGAGTTGAAAGAAACAACTTCTCTATGAGCCTTTACTGTCCCATAGTAACAATCAACCCATTACAGTCCTTACTTTCTTTCACCGTGTAACTAATATCACCTCCACTGAGTAAAGACAACTACCCTCTAGCGCGACATTATTTATAAACCAATGATAAAGCTGAAGATGCTAAACTAGGAGGAATGAAATCTCAGGCTTCAGGGCATAACCTGGTCACTCATGGCAGTCAAGATGGAATCCTAATCTTTCCACTCTGGTAGAGCAATGCACATCTGATCTTGTAGGAAGGGTGGGAAGTCACTTTTCTCTGAAGCATCAGGAACTGGCCACTCCCAGAGGCAAGATAGACTTGATGGTCCTGCGTCTACATGTTGTACCTTGAATTTACTTCACATCTTGCTACAAATACCCAAAGAGAGAAGAAAGCAGAAATGCGTAGCTCTTCTAGTATGAAACTAGTTTAATGGGAAAGGGAAAAGTAGCTCTTTCCCAAGGGCACACGCTTAAGAACTTGTTATCTAAGCAAGGAAAACCTTTCAAGCTCATCAGCTGCTGGATTAGGCCAGCTGTTTTGCTTGTCCCGACGAATGTTTACTGCCTCGACACACCAGTGTATTCTGACATACCTACCCCCTAACTCTCAGCACAGTTCCTGGGGGCATGGCCTTTTGGGTAATTTCTAGATGGGAAGCACTGCATTGTGCTTGAGGAAAGGCACCGGAACCAGTGCAGCTGCAAGACTTGCTCTCCACACTGAACAGAAACCCTAGCAGGCAGCCGTGGTTCAGCCAGTGCAGGCAGCGCATGCAGATCAGTATGAATAATGCTTGTAATGGACCTGCCATCATTGTAACGTGAGAACACAAGGGGCCAAATCCACCCTCCGGTACAGTCCCTCTATACTCCAGCGCCCTAAAGGGTTGCAAAGGCCCCTGGGTGAATTCACCCAAACAGAGGAGCTGTGCAAGGTCAACGTACACAGAACTATACTGCCCCCTCTTCATAAGGGCTTGGCAGTTGCAGAGCTGGGAGGAGAGGGAGAGCAGCTGGACCACTTTGCATGTTGGCAATCCTGGGCAGCAGAGCATCCCATAACAGATAGTTCAGACTGCAATAAGTTAGAGCCCCTTCCCCTCCCCCTGCACCACCTGTGCTATGCTGCCTGCGGGGTTCCAAGCAATGACTTCTTGTGATGTCTTTCTGCCCAGTGCAGACAGCGCCTAAGAGGACAGGACAAGTAGCTCCCCTTGAATGGGACCAGCTGTTGATTGTGTTTATTACTGGAGCCCTCCTATAAAATGTGTGTACTGCTGCTGAGGTTGCTGTGGCTTAGCAGAAGAAGCAAAGGCTGTCAGCTGGCAGTCGACATTTTGCGAAAAGGAGCCCCTAATAGCCTCTCCCCAAGACCAGGTGGCAGTTCATTACCAACCAATCACAGCCAGTCAGCCACTCACTCCATTGAAAAGAAGAAAGGGAATCCCAGTCCTCCCTTAGGGCTCCTGCTTTTCTCCTCAGACTCATCTGGTAATTCAGATTAGGAAACATGCCAGCACTTGAGGGTTTGAGGCTTTATTTCTGCTTCATCTCAGAGTCCATTAGGAAATGCAGGCAACTGTATCAAGGGCTGCCTACAGAATCCAGCTACTGCAGGCAATGTCACTGGCAATGGGCCCACATCTACCCTTTAAATCCCGCCACTAGGTTACTCTTAAGTAATTGTTCAAGTTCTTTGGATGCCGCAGCCATACATTTACACCTGCCCTGAAGCCTTTGTGTAGCTGCCAGTGTGGAAAGCACCAGGGTTATTACAGCCAGTGCTTAATTCATGCCGGGGCTTGCCGGGGCTGAGCCATGGCACCTAGAGGCATGACATTTCATAGCCCCAGCCGCTCTGGGCTTGCTGCATCAGTTATGAAAGCAAAAAAAAAAAAATGCTTGCACCCTAGCACCTAATTCCTGGAGCCCCAGTACCTCTTTCATTATAAATCAAGCACTGGTTACAGCTCAACACGTGTCTGAACACAGAGCTTTGTTCTAAGTGGGGTGTTTACGAGATTACCAGTTTTTGATTTCATTTACTCTAGTTAAAATCCACTGTGTCTGATTCTCCTCTCACTGATATCAGTGTGAATCAGGAGTAAGCCAAAGAAAACCAGTGGAGTTAACACTGGTGTAAAACTAATGTGAGAGGAGAATCAGGCCCATTGAACTTAACAGCAATTAGCCAGGGGTTTGGCTTCCTTAGACCTGTGGAAGCAATGATACATTTCACACACACAGAGACCCCAAAGTTCTCTCTGCTCTGTTGAATGAATCAATAACTCTGAAAACTTCCCATACTGGAAAATGTTTTGAGCAGAAGAGAGTCCTGATGACTCTCACAGAGCTGTCATGACAAGACAAGAGTCACCATTCTTGATGTTTACTGGAAACTGTCTGCTTCTAAGCAGCACATCGCTGCTTCCTCGGATAGCACATTTCAGCTTCCATAATGCATCCGTCAAACATTTTTGGCATCTCAGCTGTGTTGGTTGCATTGACCTCCCCAAGCTGTTTCTGTTCTGGGAGATGCATTGGTTTGCTCAGTCCCATACACTGCACTTGCTAAATCTAACAGAGGGCCTGGCACTTACATCACAGAGTGCACTAGATTTCAGACACATTTTCACAAATCTCTCTCCAGGATAAAAAAAAAACCGCAGTATTTTCCTAGGCCGCAAAAATCCACAAGCTGCCCAACACCCATCCAAGTCTTAAAGTGCTGCAAAGGCTGTGTACTCAGAATCAGGGGAAGGGTAAAGAGGGGAGAGCACCTTGAATGACCCCTCCCACCATTACCAACCAGTCAGTATTCTGAGCAACACAAACTCTGAAGAGAATCACATCCAATTCTACACAACCGGAGTGAAGACAACCACAACAGAGGGACTCTGAGAGTAAGAGGAATAAAGAGGAAACAAGCTATGAGCTTCACACTGCGCAATCTCCCAAGGAAGGATCATGGAACTACAGAATAGGTAGAATGATATTGGCATGCCGTGTGTTTAGATTGCTGGAAGGCCTACACCTACATTCTCTCCTTCTGAATTTCTCTAAACCCTGCAGGGAAGGACCACGGAAGTGGATATGAAAACATGCAGCAATGCCAGAGAGCAGAGGCTGCTGTCCCTGCTGCCACTGCAGGCCTACAAATGAAACCACACGCAATTCATGAGCATGGTTTCATCTGTAGGTAGCATAGCTGCTGCTTGGACACTGCTTCACATTTATCCAGAGAGACTCTCTTAGGGTCACCTCCACCTAAGAAGCCAGTACAGGGGCAGTGAATGGGTCTGCTGCAGTCATTGATCTCATCAACCATCACCCATGGTGCCCTTAGAGTGAAGCAACCACCTGGAGCCCTACAGTAGAACCAAATACTCATTCGCATCCCCAGCCATGGCCCCATCCAACGTTGGCCTCCCTGTTCTGCAAAGATGGAAATCTCTATTTGCCCTGCCCCACAGTTCTCTTCGACACATGTGTTTCAACCTTGTTGCTTCACAGTGCATAGAAAGGGGTCACTTGAGAGAGCCAGAGAGTGGGAGGGGTCACAAGTAGGCAGGATGAGGCTAGATGCAGGTCTGGGCATATGGAAATATGTGGTAGGGAGTGTGATACAGGAGGGCCAGGGAGCAGTGGGAGAGTGCTAGAGGGGAAATATATAAGCTCAAGGCTAATTAAGGCATGGTTCCCTGTAGACTAGGGAAGGTGGCTGCAGGTTAATTGGAGCACCTGCAGTCAATTAAGGCCCTGTTAAGAACCTAATAAAACCCCCTGCGTCAGGCAGACAGAGGAGGAGGAGGAGGAGGAGGAGGAAGGAGCGGAGCGGAGCGGAGCGGAGCGGAGCGGAGCTTAGAGGTGTGTTGAGAGATTTGGAAGACCTGAGAATTGAAGTAAGGGAGACCCTGTCCAGTAGGACAGGGAGATTCCCTTCCCCCCAGCATCTAAGGACCGAGGGTAACCCCACCTAAGGGGGATGAGGGTAAGAAACCAACAGGGGTTGAGAGGGTCTGGGACTCAGAGCAAGGAGCAAACCCAGATGCCTCCCCCGCTTCCCTCCTCTACCACCTTCCCGGGCTATTAGCGGGGTCCTCGGCACCCAAGAGCAGGGGCAAAGGGTGGCATCTTAGCTCCCCGCCAAGAAAAGCGCAGGACCCACCAGACTAAAATCAGCCATCTTGCCACAGGAGGAACCGGTCACAGATAGCAAAGAGAGCTGGATGGGGCCCTGCGCATGTTACCATTGCATGGAATCCCTGCATGTACACTCGTACTGCCTTCATTTTACATCATGCACTGAGCAGTTCCGGCTGTATCCAAGGAGCTAGGAAGACAGCATTTTCCAAGCTGCCTCTTGGAGCATTTGGAGAGGACCATTACAAGAAGTTCCATGTTCAGCCATCACTTCTCATTATTCTCCAAAGTATCCTTTTATGTACATGATTTTATCATCGCTCTCCTCAGGAGCCCCTGAAAGCCGCCTCCCATCTTACCCTGACCAGGAGGGATTCAGTCACTGTTTACGAAGCAAACCTAATTTCCTACAAGTGATTTTGGCCTGGAGTGGTCCAAGGAATCATTCTGCTGCCCAGACTCTGCATGCTGGTGTCTGTGCACCGTGGTGCCCTCCATCAGCACACAGCACTTGTGATGGATCACACATTTCCTGGGTTAAAACCATTGAATCTGGGTAGGAAGGTGTAAATTACACCCCACCCCCCACACCAGCACATCTCAGGGACAGCCAGTCCGAGTCCTGCTGGCAGAGGCCACTGAGGGGATGTGCTATTTTAGCACATTCCTCAGCCAGCCTAGCCATGCCCCCTTTCCATCCAGCATCACTCACTCTCCAGGCAGCACTGACTCCCATTGGCCCCCCTGTTTCACCACCACAGCCTCCTCTCCTGACAAGCATTCCACCACCACCGTTCTGCAACTGGGTTTACACCAGCGCTGACCCATGAGTGAATCGGACCCCCCCAAGCTGTAAAACCACACGGGTCCTGGTGATGAGTGAACCTCAGAAGGTGCAGTTCGGAAAACCACGTGCAAGCTTAAATCCTCATCCAAAGCACTTAGGTCTGCAAAACTGGGAATCTTGGAAGAACAGGCTTTCTTGTCAAAATCTGGACACAGGCACCTGGAGAGAAGCCTTTCTTTCTGTATTTCTGCACTTCTGCTTCGGATCTTGGCTATGATCAAGAAGGGCAGATAAGTGAACATCAAAAACAACAGAGAAAAAGCTAACCAGACTGAGAGTTGGTTTAGCAAGTTCTTATTTCATATGAACATGTAAGATCAAAGGCAAAATGACAACAGTTCAGTGACAACTATATAGCAGTTGTGCATGCTAAGATAAAGCCAATCGGATCCCCCTCTCTCTGACACTGGTGCAACTGAACTTAGAATACTGCATTAATTTCCAGGCACCGCACCCCAGAACGATATTGACTGACAAATGGAAAGAAGCTCAAAGAAGAGCAACAAAAGTGATCAGGGATTTGCTGGGTTTGATTTATGATGACAGAACAAGGGAGCAAGATATATATCACCTAACTAAGACATGACCAGAGAAGGAAGGGACCACATGAAAGAGCCTATGAATGTTTGAAGGAGGTAAAATCCCTGGACAGAGAAGAATTATAGGGTGACATTGGGTGAATGGCTAGGAACAATGGGATAAACATGTAGGCTCAGAAGGGTTCACAGCAAGTGGGCTATTCTGAGGTTTTTATGTTCTCATGTACTAGGGATTCTGAAATTTCAGGTCAGCTCCATACAACTGGGCAATTATTTGCACTCTATTCAATCAGCAGCTGCTGGTGCCACCAAGATTACAGTTCAGTCCGTGTTTCCTTTGGAAACTTGGCCATGAACATCAAACAACCCAAATGTCATAAGCCCACATTTTCAAAAATTGGCCTCTGATTTTGGGTGCCTAACTCGAGACATCTTGGGCCTGGTTTTCAGAGGCACTGGGCACTCAAAGCTGCCGCTGAACTTTAACTGGACTTGTGAGAGTTCAGCACTTCTTAAAATCAGGTCCAAGGTGTCTTGATTTGGGCACCCATGAACTGAGTCTCCCAAAATCAGAGCTTTGCAAAATTGTGCCCTCGCTGTCTATGCGTGAATGTCCAGGAGAGATCCTTTGATGCTTTATGGGCAGTTAAATAATCTCCTACTCTTCAGATTATATCCCCCATATGTGACCTTTAATCCAAGATTTAGTCTGCTATGATTAGCTCATTTCCACTGCAACTACATGTTCCTTCCCCTTAATTCCTCTGCTTAACTATATTTTTATACACCCTGAGGCCAGATCCTCAGCCGGCGTAAATCACTAACTTTAATGGAGCAATGCCAATTTATGCCAGCTGAGGACCTGGCTTCTTGTGCTTATTTTTTAACTCTCCTGTCTACTCACCCTCTGCTCCTGCTATCCAGTGCCATAGCTTTGCCTTCTGTAAAAATCCTGGTTCATCACTTGTTCATGCAGAGCAGGGACAGCCAGTGCGTGGCCAACAGACCTAGAATGGCCCACAATGCTGAGGTGCAGCCTGCGAAGACTATAGGTTCCAGTGTGCGATACCTTGATCAAAAAACAAGTCACTCAAAGCATCACACGCTTGGAATGGTAGTCCCCGGGGTTTGTATTCCTCCATCCGTTTCATTTTAATTAGGTGCAGCCCATAGGCTGCTGGAGAGTTATCAGTGCAGCCTCAGGTTGGATGAAGTTTTAATCCCCCTCGCATGCAGCCAGTCCTCCTTGGGCAGGATGCAGAGGCTCCACATTTATTTCCACTGCTTCAGAGCGTTAACAAGAAATCATCTCTCTCTTCATCCTAGCAGAGGAAACAGATGAAGCTCTGGCGAACTCTTCAGAGGAAGAGAGAGAACAGAAGGTGTTGACAGTTACAGAGGGTTGGGGACAATGTTGTAAAGATGTGAAGCAAGAGAAATCATTTTGGTGTAGCATGGAGTCTGGTTACTAACATCAGGGGATGAATGTAGCTCAGGAGACAGGGAGGTATGTAATCACAAAGGCTGAGCCTTATTTATCATGGATGGCTTGGCAAAGAGGAGGACTGATGCAGAGTGGACTTCCGTGGAGATGTTTGCAAAGGGATTTAGAAACATACACGACTATCTCTGAAAGAGGTGGTGAGGAAAAAATCCGCCATTCTACTGAGTGTTTATCAAGTGAGAAACACACGGCTTGAGTCGCACATAATACAGACAGATAAAATGCAGAGTTTCCTAGTCTGCTCTGACAATACCCCTTCTCATGACCAACAGCACCTCCTACTGCTCCAGCAATGGGGCACTGTTAAGGGGAGACAGTCAGGTACAATGGATGCCTCTAAACTGAATCATGGATTTGCAATGCTGAGAAATGGGGATAAGCCCAGCCCTGACCTGGGATATGAGCCCCAGGCTCCAGAGATGAATGGCTAGCGCACTAAAGCACTACACCACCTAAGCTTTAGAATGGGAGCCCCAACTATTGCATTTATAATACCAGCTTGTAAGGCAGCCAAAGTGCTAGTAATGGGAGGTCAACAACATTTCAATAAACAGAGGAGAGCAGGTGATCAAGGGTGGCCCTGGTGCAAGTTTGTTTTCTAATTCAGTATGTGCAGCAAACACGGAAGAGAAACATATTTAACTCAGGATAAGGAAATATATAGAGCATAACTGAAGACACTCCATTTTGGGAGGAATCTGGTAACCATGCATTGATCTCACCATGCGCTGTCTTTGGGGGAAACCTCCAAAGGTTCAGAAGTTTATAACAGTGCCCAAAAGCTGATTCACTCAAAATGGGGGTGCAAAAATTGTAAGCACAGATTTTAGCTCAAGGTTTGCCCAAGGCTTTGGGGTCAGCTCTCATTTTATTTCAGTCACTTTGCCTACCCTTAATTATTATTGCACCTGCCCAGGATGACTGGCCACTTACTGTACCAGAATATCAGAGTATTGCTGAACCCAGAATGTCAGAGAACTGCCAGGAACCAGAGCTGCAGAGTAATGCTAAAAAAACCCGGAGTACTGGACTAATGCCAGAACTCAGAGTAGTTCGAGAAAATGAAAACAGTATATTGAATATCTGTAATCCTGGGAAAGGGAAAGATGAAAAAACTTGCAAATAAAAGTCAAAAGAAGAACAAAAAAAGGGGACTCAGGGCCAGATCCCATAGCCCTTCCTCACACAAGCAGCCCTCATTCACATGTGCAGTCCCAGTGATGGCAATAGGAGTATTTGGGTGAGTAAAAATTGCAGGATCAGGCTCTAAAATTGTCAACGAAAGCAAAAACACAAGACAGTCTTTAAATATTTAAAGACTTAAAAAGTCAGGCTGTGGGGTGAGTGAAAGGACAGGCGAGGGAGATGAGAATGAAGCTAGCTCCTGGGAGCTTGAATGGAATCTCTGCCCCAGCAGCGTTCACAAGAGAATCGGAGGGAAGGTTCATTCTGGAGAGTGGAAACAAAAAGGATCCCTACACTAAGTGAAATATGAAAGGTTTTCAAGTCATAGGAGGAGCAGCTGAGAAATTAAACCAATTGTAAAAGAAGTTAGAGAGTGCTAGACCCAGATAAACAACATCTCCTGTGAATTAATGTGAGTCACTACTCACAACACTTGAACCCAAAGCTGCCTCAACCTTTGCATTGCTTAAAATAAAAAATATGTTAATTTATTGCCCCTTTGTCATTTCCGTGATTTCCCTCCACTGCCTTTATGATCTAGTGATAGCAACATGCTGAAATACAGCCCAGGCTGCTGGGTTTTCCATCCAGTACTGACCCTTGACTGAGCTCTACAAAGCTGAGGAGGAGGCTGCTGGACAGAGGGTGGGGAAGCAGATTAAAAATGGCAGCAATGCAGAAGGAGACCTATGCTGCTATCAGAAGAGCTGGGTAGGGAAGCCTGGTAGATGTAAGTTGACTAGCCAGCTGCTATCTGTGAAGGCTCTTCATTAACTTAGTCCCATTAGGAACCCAACATATATTTTCTTCTTCAACCAATCCATAATGCACCCAGAGGATGTTTATTTTTAAAAGCAGATTCATGATTTAAAATTTCACTGAGAGTAAGTCCTAAGCCTCATGAAAGATGCTGGACTGGCAGACTCACAGACAGAAGGCCTCTGCTTATCCACAGACCATATATAGGACAGGCATGAGCTGCTAAGCTTTCCCCACCAAGTCTTGGCAACATGTCTCAACCCTATCATGGAAGGATCAGGGGATTCCATCTCCATGCCAAACAGCCAGCATTGTGTTTTATTCTTTGTTGAGACTGCAAAAAAGGGTGCCAGTTGGCGTCAACGGTGGTGGTGATTTTGGAGATGAGAACGCTTGTCCACTTGATCAGTGGAACTGAATAAAGAGCACACGATAGAACATTCAGTAAACAATTAAGGCAGAAGAAGTTTTACTTCCATATTTTTTACTATTTTTGGTCAACATCCATGCAAGTTATTATTTTCCATTTGTCTATAAATTTGCTAAGACTCAAGTTCAAAGAGAGAAAACCCCATGGGTGGTTTATTTCCAAACTCATTGTTTGGCCACACGTTATTAAACGTGGTTTGCATAATAAAACATGTTCTCCACTTATGAGAAGGACAAATATATAAACGTCTTCATTAAATTAACATGTCGCTTTTTTAGCCCAGCACCATCAAGGTTTAAGTCAGTAGAGAGTAAAGTGCATTTTATTTATTTATTTGTCATCTCTAGCTGTTGGTTTTTTTCCCTAGTACTGATGAAAGAACTGACATGGGCTGGGCAGCATCCCCAATGATGTGCTCCACCTCTGATCTAAACAGAGCACTTCCAGAGAGGAAGGATGGTGCCGTGTTTAGGGCATAAGTCTGGGCCAGCTTCAATACCCAGCTCTACTGCAGAGCTCTTGTTTAACCTTGGGTGAGTCACATAGTCTCCCTCTGTCCCTCATCTGTGAAATGGGGATAACAGGACTTCCCTACCTCACAGAGATGTTGTGAGTCCCCAGTGCAATGGGATTGGAGCCTGTAGGCATGACTGTAATACAAATAACGGTACTCAGAGAAGCTTGTTATCTACCTTAAAGATTGCAAGGTGCTGTAGTAACAGGGGCTCTATAAGCACCTTAGATAGGGAGTCAGAGAGGAATTCAGTCCTTGGCCTCTCCACTGAGAATGCCAGTTGGAGTAAATTGTGGTAGTAGCTTTTTGTGACACTCAAGTATACTCTTGGACTAAAAAGGGGGAAATTTACATAGAAAACCAAACATATGGGTCTGATTTATGCAATCGAGTTGTGATAGTTTATTAGTGATTGATATGAATGATCACTTAGACCACATATCGTATCGATGTGAAAAAATACCATAGCTCCATTTAAAACTTATCCCACAAAAACAGCTTTAACTATCAGAGATTACATTACACTTCGGAACTACTGCTGAACCTCACAAGGATTTAAAATAAGACAGAGGGGTAGACCCTCAACTAGTGTAAATTGTCATGGCTCCACTGACTTACACCAGATGAGGATCTGGCCCATACGCTCAATTCTGAACGTTTTTCATACTCAAAGGTTTGTTGTTAGTTTCAGTTTTGGGAAACCCAAGCTGAGCCATAATGACCTCAATGAAATCAGCACATTTCAGGGACAGGTGTCAGACAATAATAACATGTTGCACTTGAGACATTGCCATGTAACACTGGTACAAATACTGTAAATAAATGTCAACACTTGTCATGCAGACGTGAAAGGAAGAGGAACTTGGAGGCAAAAGTGATTAGGAACAAGAGCCAGAGCCTTTCATTTCTTGGTCATTGATTTAAAGGGTATCCAGATCGGGAGCCTCCAAACTTCATTACCATGTAATGGCTGCTTGGTGATATATGTGAAATGAGTTGATAAGCATCAGTCCCATTCGTAGGTCTTCACATTGCTGAAATATCTGCTAGCAGAGAAGCCAAGAACTGAAGGGGCTAGGAAGATTGAGCTACAAATATCAAATCCTAAAGCCCTCCCAGGGCCTGGATGAGGCATCTTTGAGGCTTACGCTTGTTTTGTCTCTTGGTAGAGACAATACCTCTGTCTCAGTACAATCAATCTATCATCTTCCACCAATATTAAATTAATTCATTCAACAAAATCTGACATCCTTAACTTCGATAATAATTGAGTAGAAATTTTTCCTGTGAAATTCAATGTAACATTAAATCACACCTAAAAATATTCCCATTACTGCACAGTTTCATTAATAAACATTACATTTTGTCTCTCTTTCTTGCACTGTAAAATGCTCAAGATCTAGGAATTACACTTGACTAAATTGCTTTTAAATCACAAATTTGTTTGAAGACTAGGTTCTATCAAGGAACTATTATCCAGAAGCCTATCTATAAAAGGGATGTAATAAACTCAAATGCTTCTTTACCTCTTGGTCACTGTAAGACACCACTTGTACTGTATGTCTAACACAAAACACTCAGGGTTCATTATATATTTCTTATTTAAAATCATAAAGAATAAATAAAGAAAAATTAAATGTTATTTTACAGATGAAAGCTATCAAAGCCTAATACATAATTGGTAATCAAATTTTCATTTAGCTATTTTCCCTGTGCTTTTAGGTTTCGTGGTATTTTGTTTTTTTCATTTGATTACTTAGAAATATCTAATGTTTACTATTCAACAGTGTTATTAAAAGTACAGCTCAGTTACAGACCATTATCATTGTATTGTCGCCTGCACCTCCAGTCATGGATCAGGGCCTCCTGGTGATAGGTGCTGTACAAACACATTACTAAATGATGGTCTCTGCCCCAAAATATTTACAACCTAAGTCTAAAATGAGAGACAAGATATAGATGAAATAAACAGGGGAACGAGGAAATAAGATGATTGTCAATGACATGATAAGCAGTGGTCACAGCACGAGCTGCCTAAAAAGAGCACAGTTTTATCCCTTTCTACGTTTTGCCTCCTATCAACCACTAGTCTGCTCACTTCCCTGGATTTCTCCTACCCCTGGATTTTTCTCACATCACCCATCATGCATACAATCTGCTCCCTGATTCTTTGCACCTTCCAGCCTCAATCTTCTCCTTCAGACCCCTCGAGACTCACTCCCTTTCAGTTCCCCTTCCAGGTCAAACATCTCATCTAGCTTTGTTCTCTTATAAATATAATATCTTCACATTTTGACATAATAGAGCATGGAACCAACCAGGTGAGGATGTAACAAAATCTTATGATCTTTTAACATAACCCTCTTCTTCCTCCCTTTATCTCCTCTCCAACCTTTACCTGTCCTATGTTTAATTTTGATTGTAAGCTCCTTGGAGAAGGGATCTGTCTTCTTCATTTATCTGCAAAGCAACAGGCTGTAGAAATCCAGCAGCAGCAGCCAAATCTTGACGTCTACTTTGGCGGAATAGTAACAGGCATTGGTCCAACAATAATAACTGTTAGGTATTTTAAT
This sequence comes from Caretta caretta, assembly GCF_965140235.1. Lineage (NCBI taxonomy): Eukaryota > Metazoa > Chordata > Testudines > Cheloniidae > Caretta > Caretta caretta. The sequence continues at coordinate 82,195,194 of NC_134214.1, forward strand.
TCCTCTTTTAAGCTTTGTCACCGGTATTCATAGCACAGCAACATTTCTTACCTTTTATAAGCTTTGTGCAATGAGATGTAAAGCACTATCACACTGACCCAAAGCCATTCTCCCACAATATCCCAAGGACTTTGATAACCCCAGGGACAATCTTTGAACAGTATATCTGATGTTTTCCTTTATCCAAATGCCTTTCTTGTCCCTAATTTTAGGTCATTGCCCAGTGCAACGCCTTTCATTGTGGTCACCTTGCTCTTCCATGATACTAGATGCTCTTCCAGACAAACTTCATTGCTGTTCGCTTCCCAGAGGAAAACCTCATCAATCTTTCTGGGGTCAGTATTGAACAGTGAGAACAATTAAAGCTCTTCAGCCACAATCAATCCAACCGAGGGACATAACTGCAATGTGCTGAGCAACCCAACTCCCACCGATTTCCGGAATGGAGGGCACTCACTACCTGGTAGGATTGGGCCCAAAGCTTTATATGAAAATCAGGTGCATGGTTATTGATGAACAGCACTCCAGGGGCATCCAAACATTGCCCACTAGAGGGCCACTTTTTCAGCTTGCCAAGATCTCAGGAGCCACAGGGCTCCATCATCTTGGCTACCGTCGCCTTCAGTTGAGAGCTGCGGCCTGTGTAAACGGCGGCTCCAAGTAAAAGATGCTTCATGCTGATCTCAGCAGCCATTACATGGTCTCTCTCCTGGTTCCACCGCCTTATTAAAGAAGAGAGCAGCCAAGGGTCGCACTGTGGAAACCCCACAGCCTAGATCAACTAGATCCACTTCAAAGCGCTCTCCAGATAGCGGGCATCCCTGTGTTCTCAGACAGCATTAATACACTGTGCAAGTTAACCTTTCTGGCTTACAAAATGAATTAATTCTACCCGTGTTGTTCTATCTACATATTTGTCTGGGTCTTTACACTGTACCCATTACCATCATAGCTGACGGTAAAGCTGTTGTAGACAAGATAATAACAAATAAAGCACCTATGAATTACGCTGAAATGTGCCCGAACTCATGTTTTGAGCTGTATAAACCAGCAGCATTTTTAGCACATTAAAACAATGACAAGGAGACAGAGAATCTCCTGAGACTTGAATTATAAAATGAAAACTCCCTATAAGTAAGAGTGGCTGAATCCCGGAGTGCTGAATCCTAGGTGCTCTTTATGGGTAATCTATACTTTGATTTTGACTTGCACCTGTCACTCTGAAACCCTGGTGATGGGCTCACTGGAAATGCACAGAACAGACAGACAGGTTAAATGGGCGTCCCACAGGAAGGTGCTGATTCCAAGCATTAACACATGCCTAATTACATCTGGTCACTTGCCAGGTGGAAATGAAAAAAATCCTCCTCGGGTGCCCCTGTCACAAGCCAGCAGCCAGCAATTGCAAATCTGACCTACAACACTGCCCCCTGCCCACACTAGCCCCATACTCTCTCAGGACAGACATGTTATTACACACAATATAACCACTGACACAGCAGGTGCAGCTGAACAGTGAAACTGTGCTAATGAAAGGCCTGATGGAAACAACACACAAACAAATCCGCCAGTCACTAGTAAAAATGTTACTCCAAGGAAATTAAAAATTGCACACCCTGGCACACACCTGCCCAGACCGACCGCCTCAAGATCCACAAACACTTGTGGCAGGTGTACTTTGTTGGCAGGTCAAGATCTCATGCTGAGTTGACAGCTGTTGTAACATTGATGTTTCTTCCTGATTAGCTTGGCTTTTCCCAATCCTCATCCCCATCCACCCAGCCAATCACATCTCCCAGGTCTCTCAAAATCAACTTCCAAATCCCCAAGGGATTGAGGAGTGGGAAGGGGGGGGGAGCATCTACAAGTGTGAAGTCATCAGCTTAGGGGAGCCAATGGGGTGGGCATTTTGGGGTCAGCTGCCCTCAGCATGTCAACTTCACCTGCAAGCTTCCAGCTCTTGCTGCCTTGGCGGATTATCAACAGAGAGTGGAATCAATGCTGATCTATCTCTGCCTCCATCCTAATAATGGCCAGAGCGCTGAGCTCAAACCCCAGAGCTCTCCGCGCAGCCAGAAGCGAAAATCCATCTTTAAAAGCTCCCATTAAATAGATCTGAACTGAGCCTCTGATTCTGACAGGCATCTTGCAGCCCCGCCGGGTTACTCCAGCCTGCTCTGAGCTATCCAGCCTCCAGCCACCGCCAGCATCTTAGCCATAAAGTCCCAGGCTGCTGCTGGGAGGGTATCAGCTGTTGCTGAGTTTCTTCAGCGACCTACCCATCCTCTGCATGTGGGGCTGGATCGGTGCCCGGGAAACGCTGGGATAAGGTCCCCGGGCGTGGTCGGTAGTCCTCACACCCAAATGCAGCTTAGCTTCCTTCCCCCTCCCCTCTCTGCTGCCCATCGTAGCGGATCCAGACGCTCCGGGCTCCCCCCCCCCCCCCCGCCCTTCCCAGGAAAGCTAGAGTCACTCCGCATCCCCACCCCAGCCCCGAGTCCCCCCTGTCCCCTAGCGCGCGGATTCTAGGGGGATCCTTCCCGCTCTCCCGTGAGACATTCCTGCTCCCCCACCTGTCCCAGCAACGGCTGGACCTGCTGCTCTCAGCAGCTATCTCCCCCCCCCCAGCGCCCCCGTGCAATGGGAGAGGAACCCCGACCTCCCCCCCCCCCCGCTCATCCACGCAGGGGGATCGGAGTCCTCATGCACCGCGGCGTGTCCCCTTCCCCGCGCCGGGGGATCCGAACCCTCCAGCCCCCCATGCAAATGGCTGGAGAGCCCCTGCATCGTCACGCAAAGGGGCCGGGAAGCCCCCACGCCCCGCCATCCCTCCCCAGCCCAGGCGGGGAGAGCAGAGCCCCCACTGCCGCCCTCACCGCGGTGCCGCTGCTGCTGGCGGGCGCGCTGCCTTCAGCGCGGGGCGGCCGGGGAGCCCGGGCGGCCGGCCGGGGCGTTCATGTTTGCGGCGCGGGCGGGCGGAGGAGACGGGTGCCGAGCCGGGGCTGCAGAGAGGGCGGCTGCCTCTGCGCGTGTGTGTGCCCGGCAGCTTCGCCCAGCCTGGCACTCCGCAGTGCTCGCACGGCGCATGTGCTCCGCACCCCCTGGCTGGGGACAGCCCACATGCGAGGCGGCTGGGGCTGGCCCTCTCCAGTGGGGGGCCGGGGGGGGGGCGCAGTCTGCTGATTTCATTCCCCGTCACCCTGCCTGCCCGAGCTGGGCCGCCCCCTCCCCTTCATCTCCCTGAGCGCCCCCCCGCCCAGCATTTGACTCCTGTTTGTTACCCCCTTTGATCGGGGGTGGGGCCCCACACCCCACTAACTTTATTCTGTCATTATCCGAGTGATCAGATCTGCGCAGACCCCCCCCCCCCACTCCGAAGCTCCCCTGCATCAGCCAGCCCGGTGCTCTACGCTGCCCACCCCACCCCCGGTGTATCCCCACCTCCGCGTATTTCCCCATAGCCCACAGTGATCCCAAAGCACAAAATACTCGGTATCCCCCCCCCCCCACCGCGTAGCCTCGAGCTCCTCCCCACCGTGTACCCCCCCGGGCCTCCGCACACACGTCGCCTCTCCCCCCCTTGCACGGATGCCTGTAATTCCGTTGAGCGCTCAGATGCCATGGGGCGGGAGGGACAGTCAGCTAGGCAAATGCTGCTTCCTCGAGATAACCCAGCACTAGGTAACTAGGGCTCAAAGGGTAAGACTTTACCGGCAGGATCCCCCTCCTCATGCATTCGGCTCATTCCTTCCATATGCCCACCTGCCTTCCCATCTCAGCCCCGGAAGTCCTGCGCGCAGCTCCCAGCCGGCAGTTTAGTTTCTTAACTTCTCCATCTGGGTAGAGACACAGGGGAGGCGAAGGAGGCAAAGCCTCCAGGACAAAATAATTGGCTCCGGTGTCTAGAAACTGAAAGAGCTGGTCACAGTAACTCAGATTTACCCTCACCACGGTGGCGTCCCTCTCAGCCGCCAACCCGGGAGGCAGACAGGGGTGAAAATGCCCGCTCAGCATCCTCCCCTCCCATTCATAGCTGAAGTATCTATTCTGCCCTGGGTGGGCAGTGCTGTGACAAGCAGCTGGTTGTGAGCCGTGCAGGTTCTTTGCGTGGTACTAGATCACTGACCTGAACCGTGACCAGGAGTTTCTAAAGGCAGCAGCTCTATCCGGCGAGCCAGCAGGACAGTCTCCCGGGGGGAAAAAGACTCAGTGCTACTATGATAATGTGTCTATTGTACAGTTTGTGGACCCTATCCTACCCCCTCTGCTGTCAACAGGAGTTTCCCCCTTATCTGTAAAGGTGGCTGGATGAAGTTTAGGTGAGCTATAAGCAGCTGCCTCAGCTTGAAGCTGTCCTTTGCTTATTTTGTACACACACTTAACTCCCATTAATATTAGGGGGAGCTGCAAAGGATACTGTCCCAGCAGATCAGGTGCCTTAGTTTGTTGCCGTTAATACATAAGGGTGATGTTATTGTTTTTGCTGTTTTTATATGTCAGCGTGGACAATGTGTTTGTACTCAGACACGACACAGAAGACAACTAGGTCCCTGCCTTCAGACGCTTAAAATCTAGGGGGCCAATCCTGCATAGAATTTAGACCACTCTTATATGTCTTTCTCCTGCAAAGGGCTCCACAGATCCTTCTGCTCCAAGCTGGAATAAGAATCAGGTCACATGGATGATCAGCCCCTTTTGCAAGATCAGGGCTGTAATTTCTTCCACAGAGTCCTATTGATTTCAGGTAACAATAGGTGCTGTTATTGCTCTTTGCAGGATCAGACCCTCCGTGACGTTGTAACTTAATAAGTATTATTTAGCATAGTACATAACATATATAACATAAACATAATCATATATAACTTAATATTTCAGAGGTAATGCCCCACAAAGAAACCATTGCTTTCTAGTCAGTTATGCTTCCTGAATCCAAATTGAAAAATAAATACTAATGGGAGATGCAAGAAGATACCTTAAATCAGATCTAGTGGAAATTTAGGACAGTTATTTGGTAGGTGTGTTCAGGGGTGCTGGAACAATTTTTATAGTGGGGGCGCTGAGAGCCATTGAACCAAACTGTAAACCCTTGTATATAATGGAAACCACTTCAAGCCAGGGGGCGCTGCAGCACCCCGGTGCCCCTACTTCCAGCACCTATGGCTCTGTTTGTTTTATTAAAACAGTTAACACATGCCTGACAGTAACTCTTACAAAGAGTTTAAAAAAACCCTACATTCTGCAATGCCTGGCATACTCAGGGAAATACAGTTTTGCTCCTAGGTTTGGACAAATCTCCCATTGTATCTTGTCCAGCAAAAAATTAAAATCCCAGTGGGTGTTTTTGCACTTCCAGCCAGGCTCGCCAATTCATCCCCTAGCACTTGAGGGTCAATGTTACAAAGCGCTGCTGCTCTGGGACTGCTAATTTCATATGAGGAGAAACGGGAAGCAAAGCCACCAGAAAGGAGGAGGAGATGGAACAAAACCAAAAGAAACAAAACTAACAAGAAGAAAAGGAGTACTAGTGGCACTTTCCACTGGATGCATCCGATGAAGTGAGCTGTAGCTCAGGAAAGCTTATGCTCAAATAGATTGGTTAGTCTCTAAGGTGCCACAAGTACTCCTGTTCTTTTTGCAAATACAGACTAACACGGTTGCTACTCTGAAAACTAACAAGGAAACTAAATAATTAAAAATGAAACTAAAGCCTTGTAGGTAAATTCACTTTCTTCTCCCAAAAAGAAACAACACACAGAGAGAAAAATTACAGCCAAATACACCACCAACTCTCTCCACGCACCACCCCAAAGAAATTATCAGACAATCCTCAAACTACAGAACCAACTCAACAATGGAGATGGATCCTGATCTATTTTGTTTCCATTCTGATGAGGTACAGATGGAGCTTCCCTGAGAGAGGAAAGGGACATGGGGTGCATTTGGATATTCTACCCGTTGCTTCATGCTTCCTTGTTCCCACCAGACAACAATTCACCTCTATCTATGGCCCCCACTACCAGAGTATCTGAGCACCTCACAATCCTTTATTTATCTCCACAATCCCTCTCTGAGATAAGGAAGTAGTGTTATCCCCAGTTTACAGCTGGCACAAAGAGACTAAGTGATTTGCCCAAGGTCAGCAGGAAGTCTGTGGTAGAATAAGGACTTGAGTCTGGATCTCCCAAGTCCACGGCTAGGGTACTAAACACTGGACTGTCTTTCCTCTTGGACTCATTTGGTTGTCATTTATTCTTCTAGAATGGTGCCTTCCAGTTTCTGCTGGGTCCTGTTCTGAACAACTCCAGCGATAGCCCCAGAATCCTTTGCAGAGGTTGCAGCAGGGCTTCAAAGGAGGTGTTATAGCACTCACCACCGAGAATGGTGTTGCACACCTGAGATCCCAAGGCACTCCCATCATACGGCTGAGCAGAAAAAATAATCCCCTTTTCTGAGAGGTCCTGCGGCTGAAGCACCACAAGTCAGAGAGAATGGTTTGAGGCTGGCCTGTTGGTGATTGACTGTCAAAGTCCCAGTGCTAACCCAGCACTAGCCCCTTACGTATGGTACCAAAGTAGCCTGCTCCTAAGCTCTTCCCTGACCGTGAGTGCTTAAAACCATGCAAACCACAGCCGTCTAAACCAGGGGAGAATCTCATTGCTAGCCAGTTTCTCAGAATGATATTTGTCTACAGATTATAGGTCTACAGATTATAGGTAATAATACAGACATTTGTCTGTATTACAGACATTTGTTTACAGACATTTGTCTACAGATTATAGGTAATAATAAGACTTTTGCATTTCTCTAGCCCTTTTCATCTCAAAGTGCTGGCAAATTTTAATTAGTGAAACTTCACCCCCTCCCAGTGAAGTAGATAAGACAGAGAAATCAGGCACAGTTCAGTTAAATGACTGACCACAACAGAGCTCAAAAAGGAGTCCAGGAGACATGACTCCCAGCTTCCTGCTCTAGCTATTAGACGACATGACCTCTGACCTGAGGCTGAATTGACACAGTGGACCTGTTCTGTATTCCATTTTTATCTTTGCACCACAGATAAATGTCTCATGGGGACATCTTGACCAAGATGTATTGTATCGGCCAGGGGAATAGACCAGATAACCCGATAAGTTTTCATTATCTTGGGCTATGAATCTATGATATGTGCAACATGTTCTCTGCTTTAAAAGCTGCTGAGTTATCATGAAACTGTATCTTACATAAGGTTTGTAAAATTCAGTGTGATTTCTCTTCAATTCAGTCAATTTTAAAATGGTTAGATACAGGATTCTAATTTAAAAAAAATTGATAATGTGAAGACAGCTAAAGGTATTAGCTTTCTAGATGTACAGCTTTCTGATGGACTGACGATGATAGCAGTAAAAGTGAAGAGCATACAAACATTTGCAGCCTTGATTACAATCAAAAGCAAGCACAGTGATTTTCAGAGGTGCTTTATATTCCAGAACAGTCATTCTACTGAATGTTCATTTGCTGCTACACAATAAACAAACTCTGGGAAATTTCTGCTGGAACCTTTCCGGGAAGGTGGCTATTGTTTGGTTGGTTGGGTTTGGGTTTTTTGGGGGGGTGGTCCTTTTTTTTTTACCCTGTCACATCATATGCAAAGGAGAGGTTATCCCATAAAATTAAGGGGCAGTCAATGTAGAAACAATGAAAGGAAACACTGTTTCATGCCAAGAGAGCTCAACCTGTGCAATTTGCAGCCACAGGAGGTCAAGTCAAGAATTGGGGCTGGATTTTATAAAAGGGTTGACTAATATGATGAGCAATAATATTATTCAGAGCATTAGCTTTATGAAGTGCTTGTGAACATTTACCAACCTATGCACATCCTTGCTGTATCAAGCTATGCTTGATCATGCTGACAAATGCTTACGGTATTTTACTCACTCATCAATAATAAAATAAATTCTCACCCTGACCATGTGAAATTTTGCACCACTGCTTTAATAATGTTTATAGTGATGCAAACTAAGACAAAGGAAGAGTAATCAAGAGCTGATCGCCACAGGAAGGAATTTATCTCTGTAATGTGCAGCACTGTACAATTAGCTAGATATATTAGACAGTGTTTTACACCTTCCTCTGAAGCATAAGGCATTTGGCCACTGCCAGAGCCAGGATGGTGGACGAGGACAAATGCCTGACTTTTGTACATAAAAAAGATGTTACAGCTCAATATATCTTACTAAATAAAGCAATAATGCACAATGCATCTGTTAGTTATAACCCTCTCTCCCTTGAATTATTAGGACTGTCATATGCCCATTGGCACACAGAGGGGAGGAGAGCTAAGAAAGTGCAATGCTGCCATCCCTTTTTAGAATCCATCTCACCACATTCCTGAATCCAAAGAGAGGATGCAAAAAAAGGCAGCTTTTCAAAAATAAAACACAACCTCTCCCATGTTAATGACATATCAATGTGAAAGGCAAAGTGTGGCCTTTAGCCTTTATATCGGCCAGCACCAAAGTCTCCATTTTAATCAAAACCCACAGATGTTTGTTAGGAGAAAGCTCCTATCACCTGTGGCCACTGGATTCAGGAACCAGGATTAAATTAGCACCTTGATAAAAGGGGATAAAGATTGGCTTGCAGAGGGGAGGACAGGTGCTGTCCTGAATAGGGATGATTTCTGGAATCGAGGCCAAAACATCTGAGCCTTGTCTGAATGACAGCATCCCCCATTGCTAACACTCAGGAAGCTGTATTGATGGTGAGTTTGGAATTTGAATTTTGCCGGCATAAACGAGGTCCTTCTGTGGACTCAATTTCACTGTCACATTCTCTAGCCTGGGCCCAGTACTGCTGTGTGCCTTGGCTGCCCACCTTGCAGGTGAGGGTTTTTTAAACGAACCCAAATATTTTTGCTGATTTGTAATTTTATGAAAACATTCTCTCCATGGCCAGTGACGGAGAACCCCACTTTCTCACACCAAAGCTAATTTTGAAGGCTTAACTGTCTGACCAGGTCCCTTTAAATCTGAAGAACTGGGGTTCTACATTTTAAATCCAGAGTAACTCAGTTAAGACCTGGTTTACACTAGGAATTTTCTTCTGTATAGCTGTGTCTCAGGGGTGAATACCAACCTAGCCTCTGGTGTAGACCACTGCTAGCTTGCTGAGGTAGAAGAAAAAGTGTTCATTTTGTTGCTTTTTAAAAAATAGCTTTTCTCGATTGGACACTGTAAATAGCAAAACAATGAGGAAGCAAATTGACAACTGTAGAAAAGTGTGTGGGATGATTTATTATACTTAATTTATACTGTAATAGTATTTTGATCTTCAGAGAAATGCTGTTTCATAGAGGGAGATCCAGGTGAGATGCCTTTTTATGTTAATTACAAACTTTGCTACTGTGGTGTTCTGTTTGTAGGACAAACATTCTAACCAGCTCAAATGATTTTTTGGTGCATTTGAGAGAGGAAATATATTACACTACAGATAAACACAGGTTAGTGCTTCTTACGATGGAGCCATTAGTTACATAAAAATGGACATGTCGCTGTGATGTTCCCCTCTGGTATTATCCGGACCGGTGATCTGCTAGGTCACTCCAATCCTTGACTCTGGGAGCCAGCCTTACCCTGCTCTGCTGTGAGAACCCCCACTCCTGGGCTGTTCACGCTCAGCTTCTCAAGCATGTAAGCTGCTCCTTGGATTGTGCAACCGAATGACACTAGCCAATATCTCCGGTCCCAGACACAACCCTAGGAACCTCTGTCTTGCAGTGTCCAGTTACACCTGCTGGATGCTGCAAGCTTATATGAGTTCGTCAATTTAACAAGGAAATTGATATGCACCAGGCTTGTTATCCCAAGGGGAGTCTCTGACATACTTCAAACCAAACGCACTGCTTCAGGTAGAATAAACAAACAGATTTATTAACTACAAAGATAGATTTTAAGTGATTATAAGTCAAAACATAACCAGTCGGATTTGGTCAAATGAAATAAAAGCAAAATGCATTCTAAACTGATCTTAACACTTTCAATGACCTACAAACTTAAATGCTTCTCACCACAGGCTGGCTGGTTGCCCTTCAGCCAGGCTTTCCCCTTTGATCAGCACTTCAGTGGTGATGTCTGTAGATGGAGGTGAAAGAGAGAGGAAGAGCATGGCAAATGTCTCTCCCTTTTATCATGTTCTTTCTTCCCTCTTGGCTTCGCACTTCCTCCCCCCCCCCGTTCATAGTCTGATGATCATTACCTCATCGCAGTCCCAAACTGACCAAAGGAAGGGGGGGTGGCTCACTCAAGAGTCCAACAGATCCTTTTGTTGCTGCCTAGGCCAGCCTCCTTTGTTCCTGTGAGGCTGGGCTGGGTTTGTCCCATACCTGCCCTGATGAGGTGTGAACTGCCCCTCTGCTCTCAGCCTGAGCTTATTTTAAGACATGAAGACACATTTTCAGCCTCATAACTATACACATGAAATTACAACCTATAACATTACTGTAACAACAATTACTATAACATCATTATAAGAACAATGCTCAGTGCATCATGATCCTTCCGAAGACACCCGACATGACAAAATTTGCATTAGATACCACAGAATCATATTATAAGGATGAACATGGGGGTGTAGGGTTTTCCCACGAGGTAGAGAATGTCACAGTTGCCATAGCAGAAAAGATGTACAGAAAACTGGGAACCCTAATGACAACATATCAGCTTGCTTATACACAGATAAGTAACAGGATTAACATCTAAGCCCAGTCTACCCAGGAAGCATAAGAAAGTAGACAGTATAAGGATGGCTGGTGTATGCCAAATTTCTTAATTCAATCATGGGTTGTTTTGCCCCTTTGCTGTCTGTTGCTTGAATGTGGCTAACTGAAAGAGGTCACCATATGTCCCTCTCCTGCGCTCCCTCCTCTTTGTGCTCCAACTTGTGTCCCACTGTCACAGAATTCACCCTAACCACTGAATCATTGTTATGTCATGCATAATATCCAGGCTTTCTGTGTGTGGTCATGTCTCCTGCTAGTAGCTGAGCCCAGGGTCTGTAGCAGCCTACTGGTTTCTTACAGCTCTCCTTTAGTTCAAGTGAAGAGACCTGGGCCTGTGGTTTAGAAAGTCCGAGATCCTATCCCTATTGATAACTATTGTGCCTGTGTGCATGCATCAGAACTCATTCCATGTGGTCTCTTTCTCTCTCTTTTTCAGTCCCCATGCTGTCTTACTAGCAGGACCTGGACTGCGATGCTTGTGGAGGCTGCGGCTTCATCTCCATGGTGCTGTGATGTCCAGCTGCTGGTCTCTTCCTTTGCCATGCTGTCTCCTCATTGTAATTCCTACCTCTTGCCCCTGCGTGCACAATGGGTGTGCATTACAGTTGCTTGGGAAAGCTCTGGAGATGCATGTTTGCAGGGATGAGGAGAGGTGACCCAGTTTTAGCCTGCCCCTGCCCTTTTTCATGAGACCCCCACCCCTTTTTCTGATTGCAGGCAATGCCCATGCACTCTCATTTATGTACTTCACTCTGTGCAGAGCATATCAGCACTGTATTCTCCATGTAGGATGTGATACTTTCCCCTTGGATGGATGTCTCTGTGCTGTTTGGACAATGGAACTGAGCCCACTAGTGCCAGGCCTGAATTTGGCCCTTTGCTACCATGATGCACTGAATGGATTGTCTGTCTCCTAAGATTTGATTCATCCCAGTGTAGATATCAGTAATTCCCATGGTCTTCAATGGGAGTTATTGGTGTCCTACCAATGGGAGAATCTGGTGCCCAGAATTCAAGCAGTCTTAGGGCTCTGCCCCACCCCCATCTCTGTCCTCCCTGCCCCAAAGCCTCTGCACCCACACATGCATACCCATTCAGTGCCAAACATTCAGCTTGTCTCTCTTAATACACACTCTGCTGCCTGGATTACAGGCAACTACTTGCAGAGCTGGAGAAGGAGTAATACTGAGGAATTGCTCAGAGGCATTTGACCAGAAATAGTGATGAAATTCTTCATTCCATTGCTCATCTACTTACTTGTATTACGGCTGTGGAAAGTCTGTGGCTCAGGCCCAGACTTTGTGTTGCATGAATGAAACAGGCTGCAGGTTCTAATATGTTCCCACCCACATTTCATCTGTGCACCTGAAATTGCTACTTCTTTCTTTGATGGTGAGTAAGGGATAGTTCTCTGCACATGTTTGACTGAGACTCATATTTATGGAGCTGCTCACATGTGCAGAGCAGAAATGTTATACACATGCTGCTGCGGAGTCAAGCAGATGCTAGAGGACAGAGTGAGTGACCTAGTGACACACTTCTCTGTTAGGCAAAAGCAGTACTCACTGCTAAAGAGGTCTGGAAAGAAGCTTAGGGGGATCGATCATAATCTGGGGGCAGCAGCTTTGCTAAGTGCTCAGAGTGCAGCCCTCAGCAACCCAGCTTGACTTTTAATTATTATTGTTTCTGAGCCTGTGCCCACTTCATACCCCCCTTCCACTTTAAGTATGGGCTATACTATTCCGTTGCTCTGTGCAAAAGGAATGGGAGCGGGGAAGATTCCTTTATGGATGTGGAGTCTAGAGAGGCAAATGCTGAATCACAACACTCAGAGGAAAAAAATATTTCTAAATTGGTTTTATATTTAAACCTCACAAGACACTGATCTTGCTACCTTCAGCTTCGATCTACCAAACTGAGCAGGGCTAGGATTGACACGTAGTTAGAAAGAAGGCAAGCCCTGATGGTCCAGACAGGGGTACTTCCCCCGTTGAACCAATGTCCCAGTGAGGGGCTAGGAGGTGCAATGGTAGTGGTGCAATGACTTCTCCATGAGATCCAGAGGTCCCAACCACTTGACCACAAAGATCCTGTGGCAGTTAATGCAAGAGTTGGCTCAGGAGTCCTGAGCGTTTAGAGTCTGCCTGTAGTTTCCATAGGACATGGTGTCCTTCTCCCCTTGCCCTATACTGTTGCACAGGACAGGAGAAGAAGGACACCATCTCCTACTGAAACTGTATCAGAGTACAGTGTTGTACAGTATAGCTGTGCACTATTAATCAGTTGTATTCCACCCTCAAGGTTACTCATTTTAGTGACAAGTGATTTTATATATGCAGGGCCTGATATTTAGTTTAGTAACACTCAAAGGCATATGCAGTGCTCCTAATTTGTTCTTACAGTTACTGGCACTGCATGCAAGTCTGGTAATTACACATGCAACTGCATCTCATTAGCTAATTGCTCTGACAGTGGTAATTGCATATACAAACTGAGTAGGGATTTGTCCATTCATTTTATGTGTGCAGTACCTAAAGAATCTCACATTAAGCCCACCAACCAAAAAGCCCTTTGGAAGCCTTCAAGCGAAAAGGTGACATACACATGTAAAATTGTTAATAATTATGATGATTATGGGATGAGTAGTAGAGCTTTTGAGCTCCAGGTCACTGATATATAACATTGTGTGTCAGCTGCTACCTTTCTGCCTCCTGAATGATGTCCATTCCCCTCCTCCTCTTTGTGTTTCCTCTTTCTCTGATCACTCTGCCATCCCCACTGAGACAGCTAGCTCCTTCCTACTTCTCTACCATCCTTGCTGACCTGTTAGATTAGATCTGTGGCAGGCCTTGAAATAAGGCTTTTATGGAAATCAGTTAGGTCCCCACCATCCACCATCTTTTGACTCTGACTTACTTCCTTTAACAGGACTATCAAATTTGTAAGGCCTGGCTTTGCTTTTGCATGTGGTCCTGCTGGATGCCTTTGATCAAGCTCTAACTCTCTTTGTGCGTCTAGATCCTCTCTCCGGGAAACGTTTCTGATCCATTTGAAGCTATTGAAGTTGAGCTTGTAGTATCACAGATCTCTCTCCTCCAAAAAAATAAAGTTAGAGGGTAAAATCCTGGCCCCATTGAAGTCAGTGGCAAAGCTCCTATCGGCTTCAATGGGCCCAGGATTTCACCCAGTGAGTGAAAAGTAGCCAGAATTCAGTACTAGAGACTAAAGTCTCCCCCCCACCCCCGGAATAGAATTGACATAGCCAACAAGGGGCCATCTGGATACTAGGGAAATTACAACTCATAATTTACCCCTGGTATAGCTCCAACTGTGGTTGAATGCTGTAACTCTGGTTTAAAGATAGGCCTCCAAGAGGCATCCTTAGAAACACCTGAGCTCCATCTGCTTTACAATTTCCACCATGCTCCACCGGAGGAGTAATGCCGTTGGTGAATTACGGCTCCTAACTCATGAGTGACCAGCAGACTCAGCAGGGAATAAATCAGCCTGAAATGTTGTGAAGGGAGCTCAAGATTTTTGTTACAAAACTGCTTGGGCCAGAGATGGCTTTGATTGGCCAGTTATTCGGAATCACAGATACCTCTCGGACAGTTGAAATCAGAACTTTGCAGTCTCCTCTGATCCAAGTGAATGTTGTCAGAAAAACAATTGACTCTGATGTTCCTCACCAGGTAATTTCTGGAGTGCAGTTTCTTGTGAACCTTGGCACATCCTGGAAGCACCCCAGCATAGATGGAAATGGTTGTGTCAGAACAGCACACTCTGTCACAATCCGCTGGTACTGCTCCAGCCAGGTCAGTAATTGCATGGTCACCAACGTGCCTGCAAAGGGGAATTGAAAAGCCTCTATACCTTTTCTCTGTGCGTCCTATTTGCCATTTGGGGAACCCACAACCACACAACCCAACAACAACAATGTTAGGAGACAGATTCTCAGCTGACATAAATTGTCATAGCTCCATATATATATATGGCCATCCTGTTCAAATTTGGGTGCTTAAAGTTAGGCACCTAAATCCATAGTTAGGTACTTAATCAAAAAAGGCTTGACTTTCAGAGCTGCAGAGCACCCACAACTCTCACTGAAATCCATGGGATTCAGCACCCCTGAAAATCAAGCCATCACTTTGGGTGTCTAAATATAAATATAGGTGCCTAATTTTATCCAACCAAGTTTGCGAATTTTGCCCACATGTTCATTATTTTAATAGGGGCTCCTAACTACAGTAGTGTCTTCTTTGCAGCTGGCCCACAAAGGACCCATCATCTCTCCTGCCCTCCAATTCTGTGCAGTTCTGCTTTCACAGTGGAACTGCTGAAAGACCATGAGACTATTGAGGCTGGGCTTGGAGCCTGAGAAAGCCCCCTGCAGGCTGGGCAAAAAGCCTCAGGTTTGGTGATCACCTTCGCTCACAGTAGTGAAAACCATCTATTGTAGCACCCACCTTATTTTACGAACATAAACCCTACATGTTGCACATTTCACAAAGCAGTGTCTCAAAGGCATAGATCAACATTAATCTGTTCTCTTACCGAACCTATGCTTCTTTGTTAGAGTGAGATCAGGGTCTGCCCATAGCACAGTCGTACTTTTCTGTTTGAATCAGCAAAAATAGCAAACTCTGACCCCTTGTCCAAAGGCCTAATGTCCTGTTTATGCATTTGAAAAGCGCTTCCATGAAGGCCTTGTCCGCCTGAGCAGGGAATTTCCTGATTTTGGACTGGAACAATCCATTTCATTATTTGTTTGCTTGAGGAAGCGCTCTTGAGAAAAAGGCCCTCCGTGAAGTACACACTGAACTCTCTACCTTCCTCAGGGGAGACATTTCACTCCAGTAACTGTTTGGGAACACTCAGACCGCAGTGAAGTGAGTCACTCTCTAGCAGCCATTCAAAGAGACAAGATAAAATGTGCTCTCAGGAACATAGGAAATCCCTGCGTGGGAACAATCCCACTGGGCATCCTGTCCAAAATCCTGTCTCTGACGGGTCTATATCAGATGCTTCAGAAGAGAAGTGTGCATACCACACCTTCTGTGAAATCTTGGTCTTAAAAGAAACGGTGCTGCCATCTTGAATACCCAAGTCTGGGAGCCTCGGCATGAGTGGTGAAGATCTGCAAACCTCTTGTGCTAACCTTACCTGGTTCTAGTTTCCAACCTCTTCCCTGCACTCAAATGCCAGGCTTCTTGTTTTGCTACAGTGATCAACAGGCTAGTTAGAAAATACAAAGTCCAGTCTACATAACACCATGTTTGTAACTAGACCAGGCCTGTTTCCACTCCAGGAGCATCTGTTTTATTAATTCTCTCTAAAACTAGGCTATTAACTCTTATTTTGCTCACTGCCTCTGCCCACAGCATTTACAAATTGCCTCCTGAAGTATACGTTATAACCACAGAGTTTACTTGAATTTGCAAGTCCAGCTTCATTAGCTGTGAAGTCCTCTCTGACACTTATGTGCAGCCAGATGCCACAGTGAGCAGAGCCTCATATATGCAAATAACAAGAATAACGAATGAATTACACTGTGCACCATTTCATACGGTATTATGTGATATTATTTAGCTTCATTTTTCCAACATGTCTTATTCTGGAAGCAAAATAATGGTTCGTTATCAGATATATATAGAGGGCCAGGTTGTCACAGATACATTCCTGATATAGGCACACACAGTTCAGGTGTTAGTTCATGCAGGTGGCTTCTAGGGCACCTAACTCACCACTAGTTCAGGCAAATGCTGTTCACACCTGCACTCACGGCTGTTGCATGCACAAATTAGGCCGTATGAATAAACATTGAGTGCAAGTAGCTTTGACAATCTAACCCATTATACATAGTCAATGTGAGACGAAAAAAGGAATGTGGTCTTGATAAAAATTGAGACATATAAACAATTTTATAATACATATAAACACGTACATATAAAGAATGCAATGATAGAGCCACATGGAGATGTTGTTTACAGAGAGAAAGCGTGAGAAAGAGAGAGAGAGTCTCCTTTTTTGCTGCACTTTTTTGACTGAGTAAGGGCACAGTTTAGAAGGGTGGCTGGGCTGGGTTGTGGACATCTGTTTTGAAAAGGGATTTGCCAGTGGCAAAGGTTGTAGCTTGCTGCACTGGGCTAAGAGGGCTCTGTAAAGGTCTTATGAAAATAAAATCAACAATAATACCTACCCCTTTAAATCTGTAGATCTCGTTAGAAAGTGAGTGTAATCAGATAGCAAGTTTAATTTCCTTTGTTATAAGTTGAGAAAACTGAGGCACAGAGAGGATACCTGATTTGCCCAAAGTCTTACCGTAAATCAATGGGTTGGGAATAGAGCAGAGGACCTGATTCCCAGACTGATGTTTGCCTCCACGAATGATGTGATTTTTGCATACTTATGGCCTGATTGTATGATCATATCAGTTAGGCTAAATGTCTTCCTATGTTTTGATCAAAAGCTTTTTTTGGTTGTTATCTAATGCCAATCAGTTGTCTTTGCCCCAGCATTGGTACAAATAAAAATATTGCAAGGAAATGTTGTTGTGTAAAAAGTGCTTCAGGGCTGACAGTGTGTTTAAAAGTTTCACCCCAAACTGTCTTTCTATTGCTAAACTGCACATCCCTGAAGAATGGGATTGGCACTTAACTGTCAGTGGAGTCAATCCTTACACAAAAAGAAAAGGAGTACTTGTGGCACCTTAGAGACTAACCAATTTATTTGAGCATGAGCTTTCGTGAGCTACAGCTCACTTCATCAGATGTTTACCGTGGAAACTGCAGCAGACTTTATATACACACAGAGAATATGAAACAATACCTCCTCCCACCCCACTGTCCTGCTGGTAATCAGCGGCACTGCTATGGGTACCCGCATGGCCCCACAGTATGCCAACATTTTTATGGCTGATTTAGAACAACGCTTCCTCAGCTCTCGTCCCCTAAAGCCTCTACTCTACTTACGCTATATTGATGACATCTTCATCATCTGGACCCATGGAAAAGAAGCCCTTGAGGAATTCCACCACGATTTCAACAATTTCCATCCCACCACCAACCTCAGCCTGGTCCAGTCCACACAAGAGATCCACTTCCTGGACACTACAGTGCTAATTAACAATGGCCACATAAACACCACCCTATACCGGAAACCTACTGACCGCTATTCCTACCTGCATGCCTCCAGCTTTCACCCTGACCACACCACACGATCCATCGTCTACAGCCAAGCTCTGCGATACAACCGCATTTGCTCCAACCCCTCAGACAGAGACAAACACCTACAAGATCTCTGTCAAGCTTTCTTACAACTACAATACCCACCTGCAGAAGTAAAGAAACAGATTGATAGAGCCAGAAGAGTTCCCAGAAGTTACCTACTACAGGACAGGCCTAACAAAGAAAATAACAGAACGCCACTAGCGGTCACCTTCAGCCCCCAACTAAAACCCCTCCAACGCATTATTAAGGATCTACAACCTATCCTAAAGGATGACCCAACACTCTCACAAGTCTTGGGAGACAGGCCAGTCCTTGCCTACAGACAGCCCCGCAACCTGAAGCAAATACTCACCAACAACCACATACCACACAACAGAACCACTAACCCAGGAACTTATCCTTGCAACAAAGCCCGTTGCCAATTGTGCCCACATATCTATTCAGGGGACACCATCACAGGGCCTAATAACATCAGCCACACTATCAGAGGCTCGTTCACCTGCACATCCACCAATGTGATATATGCCATCATGTGCCAGCAATGCCCCTCTGCCATGTACATTGGTCAAACTGGACAGTCTCTACGTAAAAGAATAAATGGACACAAATCAGATGTCAAGAATTATAACATTCATAAACCAGTCGGAGAACACTTCAATCTCTCTGGTCACGCAATCACAGACATGAAGGTCGCTATCTTAAAACAAAAAAACTTCAAATCCAGACTCCAGCGAGAAACTGCTGAATTGGAATTCATTTGCAAATTGGATACTATTAATTTAGGCTTAAATAGAGACTGGGAGTGGCTAAGTCATTATGCAAGGTAGCCTGTTTCTTCTTGTTTTTTCCTACCCCCCCCCCCTCCAGATGTTCTGGTTTAACTTGGATTTAAACTTGGAGAGTGGTCAGTTTAGATGAGCTATTACCAGCAGGAGAGTGAGTTTGTGTGTGTATGGGGGTGGGGGGGATGTGAGAAAACCTTGATCTATGCAGGAAATAGCCCGACTTGATTATGCAAAGAGTTGTCACTTTGGATGGGCTAGCACCAGCAGGAGAGTGAATTTGTGTGGGGGGTGGAGGGTGAGAAAACCTGGATTTGTGCTGGAAATGGCCCACCTGTTGATCACTTTAGATAAGCTATTACCAGCAGGACAGTGGGGTGGGAGGAGGTATTGTTTCATATTCTCTGTGTGTATATAAAGTCTGCTGCAGTTTCCACGGTAAACATCTGATGAAGTGAGCTGTAGCTCACGAAAGCTCATGCTCAAATAAATTGGTTAGTCTCTAAGGTGCCACAAGTACTCCTTTTCTTTTTGCGAATACAGACTAACACGGCTGTTACTCTGAAACCAATCCTTACACAGCGTCACTAGGTGGCGCTGCTGCAATAGAATAAAAGCAGGCCTTGCACTGCAGCCGTTGGAATCCAAAACGTATACTGGCGGGCCTGATTCTAATTTCATTTACACGGGTTTAAACGAGAAGGAACTTCACTGATGTCAGTAGAGCTGCACCAGTGTAAGTGAGAATCAGGCTCTGCGTTTTGTTTTCTGTGATCATGCATTTTGTATAGCGAAGTGCAGCTACTCCTGCAGCAAAGATGTGAGTTTTAGTTAGTAAATAGAAAAGGAGGACTTGTGGCACCTCAGAGACTAACCAGTTTATTTGAGCATAAGCTTTCCTGAGCTACAGCTCACTTCATCGGATGCATACTGTGGAAACTGCAGTAGACATTATATACACACAGAGACCATGAAACAATACCTCCTCCCACCCCACTGTCCTGCTGGTAATAGCTTATCTGAAGTGATCATCAAGTTGGGCCATTTCCAGCACAAATCTAGGTTTTCTCACCCTCCGCCCCCCCCCCCCACACAAACTCACTCTCCTGCTGGTAATAGCCCATCCAAAGTGACCACTCTCTTCACAATGTGCATGATAATCAAGGTGGGCCATTTCCAGCACAAATCCAGGTTCTCTCACTCCCTCACCCCCCTCCAAAAAACCACACACACAAACTCACTATCCTGCTGGTAATAGCTTATCAAAAGTGACCACTCTCCCTACAATGTGCATGATAATCAAGGTGGGCCATTTCCAGCACAAATCCAGGTTTTCTCACCCCCCCACCCCCATACAATCACAAACTCACTCTCCTGCTGGTAATAGCTTATCTAAAGTGATCATTAAGTTGGGCCATTTCCAGCACAAATCCAGAAAACCTGGATTTGTGCTGGAAATGGCCCAACTTGATGATCACTTTAGATAAGCTATTACCAGCAGGACAGTGGGGTGGGAGGGGGTATTGTTTCATGGTCTTTGTGTGTATATAATGTCTACTGCAGTTTCCACGGTATGCATCCGATGAAGTGAGCTGTAGCTCACGAAAGCTCATGCTCAAATAAATTGGTTAGTCTCTAAGGTGCCACAAGTACTCCTTTTCTTTTTGCAAAGACAGACTAACACGGCTGTTACTCTGAAACCTGTCATTAGTTAGTAAATGGTTTACTAGTTTAGGTGTAGTAAGGACCTTGGTGCACTGAGGTCAGTTTTTAAACCTGAAAGCACCATTTGATGTATAATTCTTCCACAAAAGATCTACTGCATAAACATGTTGATCCTACATAGGGTTACCAGATAGCAAGCGTGAAAAAGCAGGACACTTTATTGGGGGAGAAGGGGAGGGAAGAGGAGATAGTTGCCTAAGTAAAACAAAGCCCCTAATATCCGGACATCTTGTCACCTTAATCCTACATCACTGGGAAGCCAATCCCAGATGAAGTTCATGTTTGTGGCCATGGTCTAGCCACAAAGCTCACAGATCCCAGCCAGTGCCCTGATGTCACAAACGTCATCATGTTGGAAAGCATCCACATTCTGGGACCCCCAACCCTGGACCAAGGGCGGCCCAGGAGAGCCAGATACAGAGGGAAGCACTTGCCAAGAACAGTCCTGCACTCTAGGAGAAATATCATCCTCTCTTACCAACACACTCTCAAGGATGGGCTCCCTGATTACTAGCTCTTCCCTAGCTGGCCTCACCGTGTTGCTCTAGTTCTGTTCTAGCAATGTTCTAGTCCCCTGGGAAGCCCAGGGATTCAAGGCACGGGCTATGAAGCCAGGAGCTCTCGTGCTGCTGCAGACTTCCTGCAGGAGCTGGAGGAAGTCACCTAATCCCTCCATTTAAAACGGGGGAACTAATCACACCGCCTAACCTCCAAGGGGTGCTGGGAAGATAAGCTAACCTGGGGAAGCTCCCTGAGATTCTCAGGTGGAAAGAACTGTAGAAAAGCCAAGAATATTATTATTGACAAATCCAAAGTCTCCTGACTCAGTTCACTGGACTTGAACCTATAGCCAGATCAGACGGGCTTCATGTCCTGTTACAGATGGACTGCTGTCTAAGGGACTGGTACTGTGAGCTACTGAGCACCTCCTGTATGGTGATGGGTGCACTCATCTCTCATTCAATTACTTCCCTGGGAGCTGGAGAATTCAGCCCCTTGTGACACTGGGCCCTGATCTAGCTTTGGCTGCGGGGTCATTTCTGATCTCTTTGGCTTTTCCAGAAAACTCATGTGAATGTATAGACCCTATGTCACACATTCTAACTAGAAGCTGGGACGGGATGACAGGGGATGGGTTACTCGATACATTGCCCTGTTCTGTTCATTCCTTCTGAATCATCTGGCACCAACCACTGTCAGAAGACAGAGGCTCGATCCACCATTGGTCTGACACAGTATGGCCGTTAGTATGTTCTTATGCAAGGGACAGACATTTCCTAGGTTCTTAGCACGGCAGAAAGTCCAGAGCTGGCGCTGACTGTACCAAGTCTGGTATATGTTTTCTTTGGCAGAATCATGTGCTCTTTACAGATATAAATCATGGTGATTTGCTTTTCCTCTCTGCCTAATCCCCAGGCCACAGGAGCAGATGCTCAGGAGTCCCTTTGGAGTTCCAGAACAAGTGCACACACACAGCTCAGCCCAGATCCTCAAGATACACTTTCTGTTACTGTCGAGGAGATTTACAGATGTTAATTGCACCCAAGGCGTTACTTCTGGATCTCTTCTTCACAAGATAACAGGTCAATTATTCTTTCCCAATGTATTTAGTTTTACATTAACCATAAAGTGTGGGTGAGAAGAACTGGATTGACAGGCCTGCGTCCATGACTTATTATATAGCCCTGTCTGCCACCCATTGTTTAAGAAAGGGAATTGAATAACGTCAGTACTGTGTATTATTACTCTGATTGATGAAGGAGCCATATGTGTGTGTAGATATAGAATACACCTACCAAAGATGGGTGAGCAGATGTGACTCATCCAAGGTCATGCAGCAGGTTAGTGGCAGAAACAGCTACAGAAGCCAGTTCTCCTAATGCCCAGCCTGGCACTCTATTCACCAACGTAGGAGTTGAACCTGGACTTCCCCACACGTTGGAAGGGAAATGGATTTAGGTCCAGAAGGGAAGGAACACTGTGATCATCTACTCTGACCTCCTGCATAACCCAAGCCACAGAACCTCATCCGGTAATTCTTGCATCAAACCCATAACACCTTTTTGAGCTACAGCATACCTTTTAGTAAGCTAGCCAGCCTTGATTTAAAGACTTCAAATGATGGGAAATCCACACATTTGGAGGTAAGTTGTTCCAGGGGTTAAATACCGATCTATAATGTGTAGGGGAAAAAGCTGCATACTCACAGGGGAGTTCAATTTGTGTGACATACGCTGGAGGTCTCATACTGCCAGTACTAAAACATCCTTGGAATTTCTAAATGTTATAGATGACAATCTCCTAACTCAAAAAGTTTTTCGTCTAACATGAGGAGATTCTATATTAAACTACTTCCTGACAGACAAAGAGGAATTGATCACAGAAATAAAAATTAATGGCAACTTAGGTACAAGTGATCATGGCTTGATCACATGTATAATGTGCAAACAAAATAAAACCCAAACCAGTTATATATATATACTTGGTGCTTTAAAAGGACCAGTTTCACAAAGCTGAAACAATTATGAGTCAGATCAGCTGGGAGGAAGAACTTAATAAGAAAAATATGACTGGTAGTTGGGAATTGTTTAAGAACACTTTATTAGATGTCCCAAAATCCACAATCCCACAATTGAAGAAGGCTGATTTAGAAGTGAAGTGAAGGCAGGTATAATTTTTTTATATATATATAAAACAAATTGAAGAAAGGGGAAATTGAAAGTAATGAATATAAATGAGAAGCTAGGAATTACAGAGAATTGATAAGGGAAGCAAAGGGACACAAGAAGAAATCTATGGCCAGCAGAGTTAAGGACAATTAGAAGGAATTTTTAAAGTATATTAGGAACAAAGGAATCCTAACTAGGATATTGGTCCATTACTAGATGGAAATCATAGAATTTTCAATAATAATACAGAAAAGGTAAAAGTGTTCAATAAAATATTTCTGTTCTGTATTTGAGAAAAATAGATGATGTAGTCATATTATATGATAACAGTCTTTCCATTCCACTAGTATATCAGCAGCTATTAAAATTAGATATTTTTAAAGCAGCAGGTCCAAATAACTTGTATATTCGAGTTTTAAAAGAGCTGGCTGAGGAGCTCACTAAACCATTAATGTTGGTTTTGCAATAAGTCTTGGAACACCAGGGAAATTATAGAAGACTTGAAGAAATCTAATGTTGTGTTAATATTTTGAAAGTGTAAATGGTTTGACCTGGGTAATTATAGTCCTGTCAGTCTGACATCGATTCTGGGCATGATAATGGAGTGGCTGATATGGGACTCAATTAATAAAGAATCAAAAGAGGGTAATGCAAATCAACATGGGTTTATGGAAAATAGATCCTGTCAAACTAACTTTATATCTGTTTTGATGAGATTACAAGTTTGGTTAATAATGGTAATAGTGTTGATTTAATATTGATTGATTTAAACTTTACAAGGCATTTGACTCGGTACCACATGCCATTTTGATTAAAAAACTAAAAAGGTATAAAATGAACATGGCATATATGAAATGGATTAAAAACTGGCTAACTGATAGGTCTCAAAATGTAATTGTAAATGGGGACTCAACATCAAACAGGTGTATTACTAGTGGGACCCCACAGGGATTGGCTCTCGGCCCTATGCTATTTAAAATTTTTACTAATAATTCCTTTACAGAGTGACTAAAAGAGTAAATGCAATCCCAAGTAATAAATGATTTCCATTGAAATGCCTTGAGATTATCATCATCATCTCTATAATTAGCCTCTCTGATTTTTATTGTTATTGTTATATAAAATATTAATTTGTATTTTTATTCCCATGTCTCCTATGCTCTGTTATCAGAGGTCCTTCTACCTCTGGAATAGCTGTGGCACCTAGATCTCGTGGAGACACTATCTTATTATTAGAGAAATAAAATGTAGACACTTTGAATGGTTGCAATGATGAAAAAGTGTAGGTCTACCGGGTGGAATGAAACTGACCAGACTGCTCCTGCGTTAAAAAAAACTTTGCACTCATGCATTGTTGTTTTTAAAAAAATCAAATTTCTGAAATACTATCGGAAATTGCCCTTCCTAATGGATGGCATTGAAAATTTGCAGCACTTGTTAGAGAAGGACTGCCGCTGGCTGATTAAGATTATATAACTCCACTACACACACAGTGTGTTAATATGCAGATGACACATTTATTCAAGAAACACAGCCAAGTTACTTTTAATTTGCTTTAATATTTATTTGTTTTAACTTACTACTTCCCATTGCTCAGACATTGGAAAAGTAACAGTTCTGTCCCTCCCGAGCTTTGGCCCCTTGATTTTTGAACAGTGATGTTTTCCCCTGTATGTTTCTTTTAATGGAGCACAGACAGCCTGGCTCCGCTGCATTTACTTCTCTGATTGTGGCACCTTAGAGACTAACAAATTTATTTGAGCATAAGCTTTCGAGCTGTAGCTCACAAAAGCTTATGCTCAAATAAATTTGCTAGTCTCCAAGGTGCCACAAGTCCTACTTTTCTTTTTGCAGACACAGACTAACACGGCTGCTACTCTGAAACTTCTCTGATTGTGTGTCAATACCCATCACTGAGGATATTAGCATAGCTCCACCTCCTGGCTATACATAGGAGAGCAGATAATATGGTGGCCTGTCTTTTAAAGGGGCCTCAACCTCATTTGATTAAAGCCAATTTAAAATTATAGCAAAATTAAAAGTTCTGGTTTGGAAATGTTGGCCCTATAATTCCTGCTGAACAGTGATTGCTTTTTCTATTTTGATTACTAAGTAATAGCTGTGGGTTAAATATATATGAGCTAAATTCATCCTTGGGGTAACTTCATTGCCTTTAATTAATGTGGGAAAGACTGAATGGACCCAAGACTTTATAGGGTGCCATTTTCCAAAGTGTTCAGCATTGGCCTAGCTCAGCTCCTATCAAAGTCCATCAGCGGAGTGCTTTGAAATGTCACACCTTTAGAATCCATAGGACATTGTTTATCAGAATCAAATGCTTTTAAGTTGTCAGTTTGTTTTGGCCAGATTACTCGGTAGATTCCCTTTAAAGTTGTCTGTTTATCTCATAGTGAAGACAGTTGCATCAAAATATTACTGTATAATCTTGTGAAACCTGAATAAAATCAGTGCCATTTAGAATTTGTCAGGAAATGTAAATGTATTAGAGTGTCATTAGTACACATTTTATTTATGGTATATGGATAGGGCAATACAGCAACACATTACCTTTCCTTTAAAAGTAAAGGCGATCTCTCGATATGTTCAGGCATTCAGAGATCTAGTGTTCTTACTGGTATTTTTATTCCTGCAGCTCTTGCTCTCTGAACTGAGTGTTCCAATGCTCCTGCCAAGGAATGCTCTGTCACTGTTTCTTCCCCCTCTGCCCCTGAAATCATTTACTCTACTGAGATCATGTATTTGTTGTCTTTGTCAGGCCAGATGAAGTGGCTGTTTTAAGAACAGCTGAAATCTAAAGAGAAAAGCATTGCTAATGACAATCACAGAGGAAAAAAAAGTAACCACGTGCAAGCATGGAAATTTCTCTGCTGGTAGCCACTTGTTAACATAATCAGTTTCCAAATACTGACAACTTGTGCTGCTTGACCAAATGCAACATGTTGCTTTTGATGTCTGGTCAATGCAACTCTGTTGCTGGGATAAAGTCCGAGTACCAGATCACAAGTCTCTGCTGCTTCAGTGAAAATGAATTGTGTATTCCTCTTAGTCAGACACATCGTGCTGTTAGGCTTCCTAAGAAGTTTGCATAAGATGTTTCTATGCAGTCACTTTTTCATTTCTGAAAAACAAAACAAAACAACATATTTTTGTGGCTGCCAGTAACTTGGTGTAAGAAAGTTCTAGTAATACAAGGAAAGATGAAATTTCTGAAACCAACCACAGTTGATGCACAGCATTGTTCCACCCTAATGACTGTAGAATGGCTGGAGAACTGCTTGCCTTCTGCCTGCCTCTGATAGCCACAATTTGCCACCATTCTTCAGGGACTTTTCCTGGGTCTGATCCAATTCTCACTGAATGCAATGGGAGTCTTTCCATTGACACTACCCTGCAGGAGGCTGGCTCTGTAGCAGAGAGGTTCTTTTTCAGCACCACCCTTCCTCACGTGATAAAACAAAGGAAGCTGGTGAGAGCCAATGTGCCACCTTTTTGTAGCTGCTGTGCTCACTTGGTAAAGCCTGAGTTCTGGAAGCTGCTGTCACTGGGAAATCCTAGTGAGACAATGGCTGATTTGCCTCAAGATGAATATCCACTTGGCTGATGGGTGCCAGTACAAAAACCTGGATAGACAGAGCCTCCACCAACACTTTTAGTTACATGTAGCATTTAATGATACAGTTCTTAAAGGGACACTGTCAGGCTAAAAACATGGGTAAAATCCTACCCTCATTGAAGTCCGTGGCAATGAGGCCAGGATTTCACCCCATGTGTTTAAACAGTGTTCTTGAATTGTGTTATTCATGACATATTAGATTATTAGAAGCAGAGAGCTTTCAAAGTCTCCTATCCTTTATGTATTTCACTTAGCTTGGTCAAGGAAAATGAACTAATTGGTTTTCCTTTTGTTCTAGTCAGTTTCATTTTGTGGCTCTAGCACATTAGCTCGAGGCCAAATACTGTAGGGGGAGGGTGTTTAAATCCAAATAAAAACCGTTTTTAATTTTTAAAAAAATCGTGGAGACATCGAACTTTGCTGAAAATATCAGAGTCCAAACTCTATGACCTGCTCTGTAGGCTCCTTCATGCCAGAAACAGCCCATCACCTCACCGTCAGGTTGACATTCATTCTGATCTTCAAAGCCCTCAGTGGGACCCAGCTACATAAATGACTGCATTACTCTCCACCATCCACTAAGACAGCTGTCTCTGGGACAATGCAGCTCATGCCATGAAAGCTGGAGATAAAAAATACTCCATTGAAACGGTTTGGCTGTGAAATGAGCTTCCAGAGAAGATGAGATTAATCCAGTGTCTGGCCACCCATAGGGCATGCAGCAAGACCTTCCTTTTTGATAAAGCCAGAATGATTTAGATAAACAAAATATAAAACACACAAAACCCCCGAGGATGAATCAGAGCCTTTTATAACCAGAGAAGGCTCCATGAAGCCAACTTGGGAACCCTTTATGCCAAACTCATTTGACTGAGCAGGTGATGGGTGCTATAGAAAACCAATAGGTTATGGGTGGGTGAGTGAGGGGGTGGGATTTGAAACACAGCCACCAGTGGAAGAATTCCTGATTCAGATCTGGGAGAAGCTGCAGGGACCTGTGGAAGTTAGATGACGACCAAGGGCACTTCATAGATGCCCTGATCTTCAGCAGATCCCACTATAACCTCCATGCCCCTTCCCTCACAAAATAAAGAATTTGGAGGTTCTCCTCATGAAATTTACCTTCTCCTGGGCCTTCTTCCACACTGACTTTTTACCAAACATACAATTTGGGCCTAAATTAGCCTGCCCTCTAGGTCAGTGGATGAGAAGAGCATGATGTTACTGGACATAATACAGTAATGAAGGAGAGCATCTATTTGTAGGAGCAGCTCTTAATTTGCAGGGCATTTTTTTTTTGTTAACTTCAATTATAAGCAATTAAGCAAGTATCCACCTTTTGCTTTGGAATCACCCGGGGCAACAGCATGGTGGATACTCTAGTATTGGTCTTCAGGGAAATCAACGTCACTCATATTTATTCTTGCTTTTCATGACACGCACTATAGAGCTAGAAAGTTTGTAGCATTATTCTAAAAATGTAGTGAGAGAATGCAACGACAATTTTAATATCCAGGGAGAATATAATCATTTCTCCATGGAGCTACTAAGTGTCTGTACAGAACCTAGCACCAGGGAGCCCTGGCTGGTACTACAATAAAAAATAATTAAAATGTATTCCTAATTCAAATGAGTTGACACCTGTTGTCTCCAGCATCATCAGCCCTTGCTTTAGGATGTTGCCTCTTTCAGGGTCTACCCTAATTTTAAAGCAACGGTATTTATATATACAACATGATGGGAGGGGTTCCAGGCACAGCAGTAACTCCTTTGATGTGATATTGGCTGTAGAAGCTCACTGGTTATTTAGAAGCCTACTGGTGCAATAACCTTGGCAAACAGCCCTGGTACCACTGTGGCTGGCCTCAGGAGAAATGATTCAAACGCAGGTTGAACCTACTTTTGAAATGTGGCACAGAAACAATGGGATTGTTTGCAACTTGAACTCTAAACAGAGAGCCTATTTTTATCATAAATTCTTTCCAGGCCAGCCACTTACAGTCAATTCTGAGCAGGTCCCATTCCATCCAGTGGAGGATGCACAAACCTTCCATGCACAGACATGTTACAGCGCAAACATGGAGTTAAGGAAGAGCAATCTACAAGTGGGAAGGGGATAAAACTGAAGAACCGAAAGCTGGGAGGCTGACAAAAGATGGGGTTCACCATGAGGGTTCTACAGGGAGAAGGAATTCAGGGAAGGGAGAAGATTATTTTTGCTTTTAAATACATTTAAATGTAAACTGTGGAGCAAAATGGGAGTCTGCAGAGGGGCTGTACTCCTGTCCTGTGTGTCAGCGACAATGCCTTGGTGTGCTCTGTTCAAACTCAGTCTGTCTCTCACACAAGCATGGTTCAAGAGCAATGCAGGAACAGTCAGGAATCCATCTCTGACGTGTGGGAGAAAGCAGTCTGTAATGGAAAGTTTATAAGATCCAATAGTCACTGATTTGCAGGCTGGTGGAATGACAGCTCAGCAAGCAAGCAAACAAACAAACAAACAAACACAACAACACAGCAACAGCCAGAAAGAGAGGCTCTTTAAAAACCCAAATCAAGGCAAGGTCACACAAGCAAAACAAACATTTCCTCAGCTGGGGGATCATCCCACTCCTTAGAACCCAGTTAGTGCCCCTAGTCTTCTCTCTCTTCTGTGGCCCTGCCTTTGACTATGCCTCTGCCAGGGGAAGAAACAGGGAAGCAGGAACTGACTCTGTGTGCACTGCTGTGGAGCAGATAATTCCACTGCACTCTCTCCCAATTACTTTTCCAGACATCTTTACTTAGTCATCCTGGAGGTAAAGAGAGATCATTATGGGGCTTGAACAGATATCCTTTCAATCTGATAGCAGTCTGATACTGACACAAATGGAAAGGCAAAGAAAGCATAAGGCTTGGCATACATTGAAATATAAATAACTTGAGGCAAGCGGGCTTGAAGACCTACTTTAATACTGACACCTTTGTGTGTAATTATTTAATAAAGGATAGAAATGGGAGGTACTTTTAAAAATTAAATAAATGTAATGCCAAGCACATCCCCAGCAGGTTTTAATCAGCTGTATGAACATGTGGTTGCATGCTGTGCCAAAGTGGGAATTCTCTGAAATATTTTTATTATTCCTAGGCATGCCTCAATTTCTCGCCATACTTTGCATTGCTATGCAGTGGGTGCAAAAGGGTGAAAAACCTGCTCTTGACACAGAGCAAGAAACATGATAGGTGTTGTGTCTGGGGTGGACTGAATGGGTTGTTAAAAGACCGGCAGAAGCCGACCTGTATCAATGGAGGGTCTGCAAAGTCAATAGAAGCCCCAGTGGAAGCTACTGACACTTAACCCATGAATATCTCCAGCAGGTGGAATCTGTGAACTCAGCAAGGGACTGCAGGAGTTGGACATGGGATGGAAAGGTTTCAGTTGGCCAGGATAAGCGTTAGCTTTTCAAAGAGACTCAGCAGCTCTCACCTGGGACTGACAGAGAGATGGAGAGACAGAGCAAGAAATGGATTCCATGGTAGTTTGGCTAGGTGAAGCACTGGCTTGGCTGGAATGGACTATATCGCAACCTGTATGTCTCTATGCTAACCTAAGGACTTCCCGCTGCTGTGTCCCAGCTGAACAATAAATCCTACTCTGTATTGAAAGGCTGCCAGGTGTCACTGCAAATACTTGCTGAGGTGCATTGGTCCCTGAAGAGTGTAAAAGTCTCTGACCAAGAGTCTCCCACAGTTGGGCTTGCTGGGCAGAGCTCATGGAGTAGGAATGCTCATGAAATAGGAATGCTGGAGCCCAGAGGCCCAGTCTCAGAGGTGGTGAGACCCTGTGTATCCATGACACATGCATATGGCCATGGGAACACAGCACATTGTTTGTGCTTAACAAATAACAAGTTAATAATGTTAATAACTCAGGACTATAGGATCCCCAAAGCCCAAGCCCTTAAGACCAATACATAACTCCTTTAGCTCTGCTTAAACATCAGGCTCTTAACCTTGCAAGGGGCCAGCCACTAGAGGGATACATGAACACATGCACTCAGCTCATTTATTACACAAGTTCACAAAACTTTTCCATTTTAAAAGACGCTGGCAAGTTAAACATTATATTTTACAACAGACAACTAAATCAACATCCTGTGTTACATTTTGCCCTCTGTTCTATTTCTTTACTTTCTGTTCTTCACTCATCTTGGACAGTGAAAATAGATGCAGAACTGCCACTTTTGTTTACAGTCAGTTTTGCTTTGTGGCTCTCATCCATAGTCCAAGGCTGAAATGTTTTGGCTGCAAACACAGCAGGGGAATGCTTGAATCCAAACATAAATCTGTTTTCACTGATTTTTATTTGTTTGTATTCATTTCCTGGAAAATGTTTCTGGTAATATTATGTATCCTAAAACTTTTGCTTAACAAAACATGAGTGTTTGCCTGTGTCTTATGGTGTCTCACAAAGATACGGAAAATAATGTTATATCCTAAGGATACCAGAACTATCTGTATTGATCGTGAATGCAAGTACCTCTTCACTTGGAAAACTTAGCACCACATGGCTACTTTTCACTTAGGGTGGGGCTAGTTAGGCCCTGATCCTGCAAAGGGATATCCAATCCCATTGAAGCCAATGGGACTCAGTAAACGTCCATGTTTGGGGATCCCTTTAAAATACTGGGACTGTAGGCCCCAATCTTGCAAATGGCTCCATGAGAGTGGACCATGTGGTACTGGGATCTGCACCTTTAAGAGGTTTAGCTTCTCAGACAGGAAGTGTGTGGGATCAGTGCTGCAGAACCCCATCTTCAGTGATACAGAGGCAACTGGAACTGCATTATGGAATCCAGATGATCTCTTTCAGGCTCCTTGGGCCCAGAGTGATTGCTGGACACTACATGGTACCAGGAATAAACAGAAATTAAAGAAAATAACTGGAGTGGAAGAATGGAACTGCTAATGGCTACATCAGAGCTGAAACTCTGGAAATAGGGCAGACAACTGGAAGACAGTTAAATAGGGCTTCACTCTATATCTGCAAGCAATGGGTGCCCATGAAAGGAAGCCAATCAGAAGGCAGCCTTATTTCTGACACAGCAGGTTCTGAGGCACTTGATGTGTTTAACTCAGTTAACTCAGGAACAAGAGGCTAACCACGAAAACTTGTGCAGTACTGCACTCCAAGCAAAAATGAAACCTATTCAGAACTATGTTTTTGACAAAAAGGTACAAAAAGAAATTACGTGGTGCCAGAAACAGTGATATTGACACTGAAAGAAAAGTCACAGGTAGTGAAAGATAAATGGATAAAACTCAGGGCTTATAGTAGTGAGTTGATTCCCACTAAAGGAATATGTGAATTTGATGGAGGGGTAAATAACGAACTGGAACAGATACAATCTGTAATAGTATAAGTGAAAAGAACATCCAGTATTAGGTTAATGCCAAGTCCTTGCTCTCATCAAGAGAGTGCACTCACTGGTAGGGCAGGGGACCAAAGCAATTAAGGAAGAGTTTGAGGACATCTTCAAGGGGATACAGAACAGAGCTGAAAGAGCCCAACCGCCTCACCCTTCACGCTTGTGAGAAAGTTCCTTTCATCTTAATCGATTTATTCATGTCTGAATATTAGTGTCACTGTAGCTGAATTTTTGGAAGCCTTCATGATCCATCGCTAACTCTGAGCATTCAGCAGTGATCTGCAGCACACCATCCATTCATCTCCTTGCTGGTCATCTCCTACTACGAAGACTCTCCATTCCTTCCATAATAACTTTATCAAGGTTATTTCCATCTCCATGGCTAATGTCATTAAAGTACATAAGTTTGCAGCTGCTGATTTCCGACATTAGAGTCTGCTTCTCTCCAATAATATTTCTAATATAGACATTCATCTTTTTTTCTGTCCAGAAAATATGCAAGAGTCTTTGCCAGCACCGTATTTCAAAAGCTTCAGTTTTCTTCTTGTCAGCAATAACGTCCCACAATTCACATCCATAAATTGCTATGGAAAAAATTCGGTTTTTCACCAGGTGCACTTTCATGCATTTTGAGATGTTTCAGTTTTCCACACTTTCCTAAAGGAGGCCCCAGCTGAGCCAGCCATCCCTAAAAAAGAGGATGAAAAAGAGATGCCAGGTCATCTCATTACGCTGGGAATCATCGAACTGATAGAGTGGGTATACTTGTTGGGTCATGGTAAAAAAAAATGGCCCCAAAAGGATTAACTAATTATGTAAAAATGGAACATTTCCACTCCCTACAAGGGGAGAAATTTAGGAGGAGATGGCTTCTGCCAAGTATTTTTCTATACTGGCTGTTTAAGCAGGGTTCTGGCTGGCACCCTTAGAAAAACAGCGGCCACGTCCATGCACAGCACTCACGTCAGCACTCCCTGTTTCCACAGACTTCCATTTCGGTTGCTTCACCAGAAAACACAACAAATTTCTGATAGTAGAGAGGATACTAAAGTCTACACAGCTGCTGTCTTGTTCTGGAGGAAAAAAAATACGAAGTGCCTTACCAGAAGGTCCAGGCAGCTCTGGAAAGAGCAATTGCTGCTGGGTTAAAGCTAAACAAACAAAAATGTAAATTCCACTCCACAAAAATAACATACATGGGCGAGAACCTAACACGGCACGGTATAAAGGTGGAGAGCGGTAAGGCTGAGCCACCACCAACACGCCTGCCCCAACAGACAAGGAAGGGGTACAAAGATTCCTTGGCATGGTGAACTGTGTAGGGAAATTTGTGCCTAATCTAGCTGCTCAAACCAGCAACCTGAGAGCACTACGATGCAAAGACGTCCAATGAACATGGACTACAAATTTTAATAAAGGATTCGAGAAACTGAAGGACTTAATTAAAGAGGTCCCAGTCCTGAGGTACTATAATGGGAAGTGCAAAACTCAGTTGTCCACAGATGCCACCAAGGAGGTATTCGCATGGCCCTCTTACAAACAGCATGGTCAAAACAGGAGACCAATGGGTGATGAATGAGACCTGTTCGCTGAAACTGACCATCAGTTACTTATTGCCATTGTCAAAAGAACACAGAGGTTATTTTTTCAGCTATAAATGTATGTTTTCCAAATCAAATTCATATCTGGGAGAGATCGGGGGTGCAGATATACTCTCTAGAGCATTTGACAAAAGTGCAAGGGTGCAAAGTCCAGAGCTAGAATTTGTACGTGTCAATCTGATTAAAAAACCTGTCCAGTCTCAAACAAAATGTGGTCTGTGATTGCCAAAGCAACAGCTCAGGCTAAGACCCTGCATCAAGTGTTTAAGGCTCTTATCATAGGGCAGCCCCTATCACCAATTAAGGGGGGGAACTCTCAGGCCTACCTGGGATTTTGTTGACACCATCTTTGTTTAAAGATGGTGATCCCTACGGTGTTACAGAAAAGTACAATAAAAAGGATACATGGATGTCATTTAGGGATTGACAAATCTAGGAAAAAGGCTAGAAACATTTTATATTGCCCTCAAATAAACAGTGACACTGAGAAACCTGTCAAGGCTTCTTGCATATGCCAAAAATAAGGCCAAGTCAACCAAAAGAGCTCATTGTGGTAGCTCAGGAAAAACTGGCCCCCTGGGGAAAAGCAGATGTAGATTTGTTTACACTGATTGGAAAAAACTATGTACTTATTCTAGATTATTATTTTCACTTCTCTGAGATAGCTTTACTCAAAGACACTATAGCTAAATAGGTGATTGTGCATGTCAAGTCTATTTTTGTTAGACATGGTATACCTGACATAGTAACATCTGACAATGGGCTGCAATTCAGCGAGCATGAGTTTAAATAAGGGGTCCTCAAACTGGGGGGTCAGGACCCCTCAGGGGGTTGCGAGGTTATTACATGGGGGGTTGTGAGCTGTCAGGCTCCACCCCAAACCCCGCTTTGCATCCAGCATTTATAATGGTGTTAAATATATAAAAAAGTGTTTTTAATTTATAAGGGGGGATCGCACTCAGAGGCTTGCTATGTGAAAGGGGTCACCGTACAAAGGTTTGAGAACCACTGGCTTAAGTAGTTTGCAATGAGGTTTGGGTTTAGACATGTAAGTGCTAGCACACTATCCCGCATCTATTGGTTTGGTGGAAAGTGGTGTTAAAATAATAAAGCAACTACTGAAAATGACTGCAGAGTTAGAATGTGAGCTGTACGTAGCATTGTGAAATGAAACATGGTTTGTCACCTGCAGACTTTTAACAGAAAACTGAGAATGGGAATACCTGTAATGATAGATGCAGTGTAGTTGTAGCCATGTTGGTTCAGGATATTACAGAGACAAGGTGGGTGAGGTAATATCTTTTATTGGACCAACTTCTGTTGGTGAAAGAGAAGCATTCAAGTTCCAGAGAAGAGCTCTCTGTAAGCTTGTCTCTCTCACCAGCAGAAGCTGGTCCAATAACAGATATTATCTCACCCACCTGCTATCTGTAATGACAGACACTGATAAAACCAAACAAAAAAAGCAGCATGTTTTGAGATCCTGGGCGCTGCCACCACTTCATGAACAAGACAATATCCATGATGTTACATGAGGTTGCCCTGAAGTCTTATGATTGTCACCCCAGACAGCCATATGCTGAGGGGGAATGGGTAACACCTTCCCCTGCTTCCGGAAGGGAGGGAGAGAGGGGCCCTGAGTTTTCTGTTTTTGCCTGAAGGGCTCAGTTAGGCAACAATCAGGTCAGGACAACAAAGCTCCAGGACATAAAACTGCCTGAACAAATGGACTGGAATTTCAAAGGAGATCCACATGTCGAAGCAACAGTGCAAAGCACTTCAGAGATCAACTGAACATCGTTAGTAAACTTAGTTAGTAGGTCACATATAAGTATTTGAAATTGTGTGTTACACAAAGGTTAAGTGTTATTATTATCAAGTTTTGGCTGGGAAAGGAAACTGTAATGTATTGGGGACTGTATCTTTAAGAGGTTTAGCTTCTCAGACAGGAAGTCCAGGGGAGGAGCACTGCAGAGGGCCATGTCTGTGATGAAAGGCAGCTGGAACTGTGTCTGTCACTGTATAAGGAAAAGGCTCTCACCCAAGCACTTTGGGCCCAGAGTGCTGAACACTAGAGACCCGCACACGTGCTCCGAGTCCAATGAAGTCAAGGGGCTCTGTGCTGGTTCACGGAGCACATAATCACTTGCAGGAGTGGGGGGCTTAGGTTGGTAAGCTCACTGGCTCAGCGGCCTGTCAGTTTTAGGGATTTCTATGTCTACATTTGCCCTACTATCTAGGCATGAGAACGAAGATAGGGTCTGATCCGTGAATCCTTATGCTGAAAAGTAACTTTCCTGATGTGAGTAGTGCTAATGGACATCATGTGTGTAGCTGTTTGCTGTATGAGGCCTACAGCATCTATGGTTGCCTCTATAGGTCATGAACACCCATGTGGCACCGTATGGAAAGTGGCAAAATAATAACAATCACTTGCTGTAAGTCCAGCAGCCAGTAACTTGTGCCTCAAACCCATCTGCTGGGCTGGCCCCTAACACAACTCACTTGCCCCTCCATGCTGCAGCCTCTCCACCGCCCCCATGCACGGGGGGTAGGAACTGGGGCTCTCAGGGAGGATTCAGCTGCAGGTAGTGGCGAAGGCACAGTGCCCTGCCCTGGCAAGGCATAGGCCTCCTGTGGTGAGGTGAGGGTTTACCCAGCTGGCAGGGGCGGTGACTTATATGGGCCCGTGGTGCCCGTGCTCCAGGAATACTCAGGCCTCGACTCCACCGATGTTTGGGGCCGGGTCTCTCCCCCAGCCCCGCCTGCTGCCCCCACACAATTTAAAAGGGACCGGGGGCCCCCAGCCACCACCACCACTAGCAGTGCAGTGGGGCTAAGGTGGCTTCCAGCCCGCCCTCGCTCTGTGCCACTCCCTGAAGCAGCCGGCATGTCCCTGCAGCCCCGGGGCAGGGGTGTCTCCGCATGCTGCCTCCACCTTCAGCACCGACTCCCCAGCTCCCATTGGCCAGGAACTGTGGCCAATGGGAGCAGCGGGGCAGTGCCTGCGGTCAGCGGCACAGGGAGACCCCCCAGGCCCCGCCACCTAGGA
This sequence comes from Caretta caretta, assembly GCF_965140235.1. Classification (NCBI taxonomy): domain Eukaryota; kingdom Metazoa; phylum Chordata; order Testudines; family Cheloniidae; genus Caretta; species Caretta caretta. The sequence continues at coordinate 82,232,050 of NC_134214.1, forward strand.
GCTGCTGCCAGAGGAGTGTGCGGGTTGCTTTTGGGAGCCGCCCGAGGTAAGCGCCACGCCCCTCACCCTCCCTCACACCCCAACCCCTTGCCTCAGCCCAGAGCCTGCACCCAAACTCCCTCCCAGAGCCTGACCCCTCACCCCTCCCACACCCAAACTCCCTCCCAGACCCTTAGGCAGGGGTGGGACTTGGACCCCTTTTGGGCACCACCAAACATTATACAAACGTGCCGCCCCTACCAGCTGGCTGCCCCGGGGGAGGGGAGTCTTGGCAGCCCCTGCGGTGGCTCGGGGCCCTACGCCCTGCAGCTCTGCGCTCCACCAACAATGCCCTGATTGACTCCAAAGGGGGAGCCGCTGCCAATGAACTGCCCTAGGCAGGGCGCACGGTCGGAGGCGTTTGAGGGCCGGGGCAGCCGAATTACACCCGTGGGGAGGAAGGGGGGGGGGGTTGTTTTTAAAGCCCGTCTCTTCCCCCGCCCCCAGCAGCAGCGAAGGGGGTGGGCTGGGCGGACAGGCACAGCGCTCCTCTCTGCAGCCCGGGGGAGGGGGAGCTGGCCCCTTTGCTCTCTACGTGGGGATTCACCGGGCGCGCTGGGGAGCGGGAGCGAGCGGATCCCGGGGCTCCGCGCGCCTGGGTCGGACGCCGCCCGCCGATTCCTGCGTTGTTTACCGTGCGAGGGGAGGCAGGAAATCAGGGGCGGGGGAAGCTGGGCTAGGAGACCCCCGCCACGTGAATATCAAGGTCCAGGCACAGACTCGGATCCGCCCGGCGGGGCTGGGCTGCGGGGCGGGGGGGCTGGCCTCGGTTGCCGGCTGAGCCCGACCCCTCTCTCCGCGCTGCGGGGGCGGGGAGCGCTGCCTCCGCGGGGGCGGAGGGTTTGTGTCCCGCGGCTTCCCCCGCCCCTCTCCAGGCCGGGCCCGGGCCCCCTCACGCGCTGACCGGCCCCGTCTCCCCGGCCTGCGGCAGCCGCCGCCGCTGAAGGGCGCTGCGCGGCGGCGCCCGGGAGATGGAGGAGGATACAGCGGGGGGCGGAGAGGCGGGGAGGAGGCAGCCGCCGGCGGCGGCGGGCGGAGGAGGAGCGGGCGAGCCGAGGGATGACAGGGGGAGCGGAGCGGGAGGAGGAGAGGGCATGTGGGACCAGCTGCTGGACGGGCTCCGCAGCCGGGATCCGACAGGCAGCGGCGGCGGCGGCAGCCCCTGCCCCAGCCCGGCCGAGATGGCGCTGCACAAGCAGGAGCAGGCGGTGTCCGAGGCGAAGGGGCCCAAGGCGGCGGAGGAGGATGGCGAGGCAGCCGGGGCCAGAGGGCTGCAGGGGGCCGGGCCGGGCTTCCAGCCTCCCGAAGGCGGCTTCGGCTGGATCGTGGTCTTCGCCGCCACCTGGTGCAACGGGTCCATCTTCGGCATCCAGAACTCCTTCGGGATCCTCTACGTGATGCTGCAGGGCGACCTGGGCGGCGGCGAGAAGGACCCCACGCTGGAGTTCAAAACAGGTGAGAGGGCGGCGGGGCCCCCCTCCCCGAGACCGGCCTCTCCCCGGCCCCGCGGGGCTGCGGGCGGCGTCCGGGGTGGCAGAGCCGGGGAGGGCGAAGTGGCAGACTGAGGGATAAGTGGCTTGCACAAAAATCACCACGTAACCAGATCTAAGATCTTCCCGGGCCTGGCCACCAGCAAAGGGAACTGTATGTAACTTCGTCTGGTGTCCGTGAGCCACACAGACCCCGGCGGGGGCAGGGGTGCCCTAGAAACGCCACTGTAAAAGTGTCTTGTTTAAATAGGAAACATCAGACTGTCTGCTGTAGGAGCAAGTTCCAGTCCAGGCTGTCACTCCTGCAGTGCTCCTGCCAGCATCGGTGCATTGGGAACTCCCCTTTCTGCTGCTTGGCTTTGGTTGGTTTATGTCAGAACCTGCATGCTGTTTAAATCTAGGTGTCTCCTTGCAGCAGCTGTAACTTGGGGGAGAGGGAGGCAGCTTGGGTTATAATCTATATATTAAATGTCTTCCATTCCTGCAAAGATATCCCCAGGGAAAGAATCAGGAAAACCAAATCAAATAGGAAAGCTCCATTGCTGTCCACAGTGAAACAAACATTTCCAGAAAGAGGAAATCCTTGGAAATATTTTACTACGGGGCATAGGCAACATATTAAGGTTGCATAAGTATTTTCATTCTGACCCTTTGTTTTTTCACTAGTTTAGAACTTCCACCTTTGGACTGAATTACCAGGCTTGTTCTGTGCCCAAAGGTGAATCTTTTTGGAAAGTTTCAGTTCTCCTCTCCCACCCACAAAAGCAAAACAAACAAACAAAAATCCCAAAAACAGTTTAGTTATTTTTGGGGGGGAGTTTTGCGGGGTAGCAGAAATGTATATCGTCTGCATTTATATTAAAAAATATTCTGACACTGTGCAGTCAAATAGTTCCGTGTTTCCTCAGGAACACAGGAATTGTTACTAGCTTTCTTCTTTCTTAACAAGAAAAACCAAAACTAAAAACCCTGCCTAGGAAGTTTTATTAAAAAAAACCCTGTTGAGACTATAGGATTGCGCTGAAGCACAAAAAGATCAAAATGATAAAGTTAAGGTTGCACGTGTAACATGCCTTGTGCATATCCACTATGTGACTGTAATTAAAGATGATTTCTCAAATATAACAGTATTTTACAATCTTATGTGTAGAACAATGTGCATGCCACTGTTCTGCACATTAAAGCAATGGTCTACACAGACCATTAAAGCAATTTATATGAAGAGTTTACCATTAACTGTTCTTACACAACATACTACAGAATAAAAGGAAAACTTAGCTGACACATATAGGCCATCTGATTTTTTTTCCCCGCCAGCTAAACAAGCTTTTTAACTACCTCCTTTGAATTGCACCCCAGGAAGGCTGCTGACAAACTGCCTTAGTCCTGTAAAAATGCCTGCTAGTAACTTTAGTCACCTAATTTCAATAGGGATATTGACCTAAGAAAAGTTAGTAGCAGGATGAAGTGTTTTCAGGATTGTGTTGTCTAAAGATAGAAAAGAGCCTGTACCTTAATTATTTATTTGTTTGTATTATGGTAGCAGCTACAGGCCCCAGCTGAGATTGTGGTTGTATTGTGCTAGGGACAGTCCCTGTCCCAAAGCTTATACTCAAATAGACAATACATACAAAGCGTGGGAGAGGAAACAGAGACTTAGAGAAGTGAAATGACTTGCGTGAAGTCTCCCAGCAGGTCAATAGCATAGCTGGGAATAGAAGCCAGATCTCCTGACTCTCAGTCCAGTGGCCTATCCTCTAGAACCAGTGTTTCTCAACCTTTTTGATACCAGGGACCCGCTTGTTGCCTTCCTAAACTGTGTCAAGGAGATCTGAGGGACCGGCACTTGTCCATGGACTGGTCGTTGAGAAACACTTCTCTAGATCACATTGCACTGATGTGCTAGATGATTGACAATGAATGTACAGGAATTAAAGAAACTACAAGATGCTACACCTCTTAGATTCTAGAATTAACAGCATGATATTGTTGAGAAATAATATAATCATGTAATTAAAGATCGTAACATAGTACATATCCACATGGCGGCAGAGTTAAAGATGTATGGACAATCTTTGCATTGTCACTTCTAAGCTATTAACAGAACAATGTTAACATGGGTTGTCTTTTAAATTGTAAGTGGTGGAATACACAAATGCATCTCCGTGTTTGTATTCTTCAGGAAATCAACACTTGGTTATCTCTTTCCTTCTTGTGATCCTACCAACAAAACCCGAGGCACAGTTTTAAAAAGGATCTAGCTAAAAATATTGAAAACTGAAGTTTTGGGGTCAAAGTGATTAAAAACTCTGCCATGGGCATGCAGGAGTAGGCCCCTGTTTCTTCTAACGTGTGTGTGTGTGAGTCAATCCAGTGCTTTGTAATTAAATTGCCTATATGACAAATGTGAATTTTGGTCTCTGTGCTTAGCGAAGAGACCGTTTATAATGCATATGCTTTGACCTGCTAGCCTAATGTTGCCTTTATATGTTTGTATGTCAGTTCTCACTTGCTTTCCGATCACTGGACGGGTACGTGGTTTGCTACGTACTAAACGTGTACAAAATTCTAACGTTCAGGGAGAAGGGAATGACTGCCCATGTGCAATGGAGGATTATTTATTTATTTATTTATTTAATCCTCTGTTTAAGTAAGTCTTGGTATTTTGGCATTTAAACGTATAGCTCAGAGAGTCCATACACCTGCAATTCCAGCAGCCTGCTGAGGTCCCTCTGTGCTAAGACCTGAAGCTGGGACTCCATGGGTCATGGGGAGGCGCATCTGGATAGGAGTGGAGATGGACAGCTGCTACTCTTCTTGACATGTTCTACTCCATGCTTGGATCGCTTCGATGAATTCCACCTGCTATCTAATGCTGCTAGAAGCAGCACTGAGTCTGGCCCATAGCTTCACTCCCCATCCCTTCTGACAAGGGAGCTGTATGGGACTACCTGCATGCCACCCCTTCTCCCCAATTCTTGGTTTCACAGACCACCTCCGCCCCTCCCCACTTTCAATTACATACTATCCCTGTGGAAACATAATCAGGAAAGAATTTGTAGCTGCTTTCAGATTGCTAAGTGTTATGGCCTTCCTGAAAAGAATCACACTGTCTATTTATGCTCTGCATTTCATCTCCCTTCTCAGTTGGCATGGTGCTCTGAGCTGTAAACTGAGCCAAAAGTATGCGACTTGACAGCTTTCCATAGACCACCAGCAAGTACTCCACAGACCACAGTGTGAGAACCCCCAATAGATTAAGTATAGGACTAAGAGTAACTCCTGCTCTCTAATCCAGCTCTGACACTGAGTCACTTTGTGGCCATGAGCAAGTCATTTAACCTCTCTTCCTCAGTTTCCCCATCTGTAAAAATGGGGGTTAATACATGCCTATCTTGTAGGTTTTTATGAGAATGATGTAATATTTGGAGAGAGCTTTTAAGATGTAAAGGCAGAGTAGGATTCCAGCCAAGTTATACTCCTGAAAAATAGGGCTTATATTTATATTAAAAAGGTGCTAACTCAAACTAAGCAATAGCAGCACAGACACATGGCTGTAATTATCGAGGTTTATTTCTTGTTTGCATTGCATTCTCTTGTTTCTGATCTCATAAAATGTAGAATCCTTGGAGCTCAAATGTAGGGTCAGGCTGTAAAAACAACCTTCTTTCAACAACACACTGAATGCATAGCTCCTTTGTTTAAAGAAATATACTGTTGAGCATATCTAAACAAGCAATCCAGTCATGATCAGCATGTACCGCTGTGGATATCCAGCACACCCCTTGGCTATGTGTAGCAAGAGATGACTTTATAGTGAGACACATTTGGAGGTTTCATTTTGTGGAGGGGGAGGAGTATTGTAGAGAAAAATTGAAGCTAGAGTAAAATCTTTACCCAAGGGAAGAGCAAAAATCAGTCACTTCTAGCAGCTGTGGCCTATAAGGAAGCATGGAGCAATAGCGTACCTTTGGGATACTTGAAAAATGATAACGGTGATTAGATAATCTAGTAAAAAGAGCCCTAGTCCTTATTGGGTTTGTTAGACTCCCTAGCATGCATCATGGGAGCGACTGACTCCCATTGTGGCGTTGGGTGAGTCTCCTCTCATTGCCTCAGTTTCTTATCCTGTAAAAAGGGAACAGTATTCCCATGTCTCCTACGGGTATTTGTGAGAAGGATTAGTGAGTGGGTGAAATGGGGATTCCTTTCCCATGGAAATGGATGTTGGGGCAGTGTCTTAATGCACTAGCTTTTCCCCTCTGGGGAAGCAAACCTAACCAGAATAGCAGTTCTTCTAAAGGGTCAGTGTGCACTGGGTCTTCAGGACCCCTGACTGATCCATTTTAGATTGGAGGCCCTTAAACAAGTAGGGAGGTGCTGAGTTTTATTTAAATCTGTGACCCACTTTAAAATGTGACCGCTAAGGAAAATTAGGCTAGAAACCCAGGCCAGTTCTGGATTCTGCAGGTCAGACAGGGATGCCCCACCAGCATGGGCACAGTTGAGGCAGCCAAGAGTTCCCAGCTGGTGTCGCCCAAGCACAAGCAGTGTCCCTGATACATGGGGCAGCAGGGTGCATTGGGCAGGAGAGGCACCTGTTTCCGTTGGGTTTAGTGAACACAGAATGTCAGTCGTGCGCGTTGCTTGTGGTTAACTTCAGTTCAAACATCCACTGAGGATCTGCCGTGAAATGGCAGGGAACCTGCCTGTCTGCCATTCTGAAAGTGTGTCTTGTTTCTATAAATCCACAGTAGGTGTTGCAGTTTCAGGGATTTAACAAGAGCTGGCAAGGCAACTAGAAGGACTGCATTGATTTTTCCTCTTCCCTTTTTATTTATTACAATCATCTAGATATAGATTAACTTTATTTGCTTTACGTTTTATGTTTCATTTGCCTTGACATAGGAACTGCAAGCACTTTGATAAATGGACTGTAAAGTTTCTCTGGTTTCTCCATAGCTCTCCCATAAGTGCCTCTGTAGCCTATTCCTCACGGCAGTAGTTCCTCAGTGTGTTGTGCAGCAGTCCTTTGACTGCCTTTTTGCACAAGAGATGGGACTATTTTGCTGCTTTGTCCAGCAGTGAAAGAATATCCACTGTTACAGCTCTGTGCAGAGTCAGGCTTCTGATTCCAGGTTTCCTGGTCCTATAGAGACCAAATGGTGTCTCAGAGTAAAAATGGGATTAAATACTTAATCGTAGTGGTTCTTGCTCAGAATTAAATTGATCCCTACATTTGTGGCTGGATACACTAGCAGGAAACTTTGGGGGGCTTTTCTGGTACATCACTGAGTAGGGATTGCCTCTTAAAATCAAGAGTGCACGTTCTACACTGTATAGTTTCTGTGATCATGTTGGAGGAATGTCCATCCTGTCTTCATCTTTTATGTTTAAGGCAGAATAGGAAATGAACCAGCCATGAACAACCCTGCTTTGGTAACAAGATGGACAAGGTGTCCCAATGGACTTTTTTTGTCTGGAAGGCTATAGGGCTTGTCATTTAGATTTTTATTGTTGTTTTTAATCTGAATTCCCCATTGAGATCTATGGGAATTTCTACTTAAAAATTGATGCTGTGTTATGTCCTCTAATTCCTAGGATAGATAAACTAGTTTGTTTAATCTGTCCTGCTTTATCAAAACTGGTGTGTGGAAGGGACAAACAGCAGGTTCATGTTACTGATAAAAATGGATCAGGGCTTCATCAGAACAGAGAAACCAAGCTAAGATCCTAGTTCAGAGAAAAGTTTTAGTGAGAGGAGAAAACGTAGTTCTAACAGCCAAACTGTTTCTCTACTGAGAATAAAAGAACAAGGAGCAGAAAGTAGGAACTGACTCATTTAATACATACAGAAAAGCTTTGCATACCTCATTGTGCGGCCCTGCTGGCTCTGTGGGCTAGAAAGGGAAAACCCTAATGATATGGTGAATTCTGGGAGGTCATTTTTGAAAATGCACCCAAGTAAATTTTAGCAATATTTCATTGCACTGATGACTTCAAACCCTCTTTCAGATCCCTCACTGTACAGGGCTGTGTAAACTGCAGGGACGGTGTCAGAGTCAAAAATCTGTCATTATAGCACTCTTTATTTGTTGTGTAAATCTAAATTTAAAAAGAGGCTTCTATCCAAGACTCCAGGATTTAAATTCAGGATCTGTTTGGGGGTGGATTTTGTGGTGATGTTTTGTGGACTCTTCAGCCAAATAGGAAAAGCTAAAGACTATTTTCATGGAGTGGGGTGTGTGTGTGTGTGTGTGTGTGTATTTCTCCATGAAAATGTTCTTTAGTTTTTCCTATTTGTATTTCATTCTCTCTCTCTCTCTCTCTCAATGTCTTCCTCTCTCTGCCTATAGCTTAGTCACCCATTAGGCTAATAAACCTATGACTTACATTGAGTGACAAAGAAAATAGATCCATTTAGGGTATTTGCTAACATTGTAAGCAGGACATCATTGTTTCACTCCTACTTAATTCTTACATGAAAAAGTAATTTAAATTTCAAACATTTGAAGTGTCCCTGTGACAGATGATGAAAAGTAAACAGACTTTTAGAAAATTTGTTAACACAAGGAATTAAATATGATTTTAATATCTAGGACTTCTTATTTTTGTTGTTGACCATATATTTCAAATACATTATAGAACTTGGGCTTCAGGTTTTACATGTTGTTTCTTGAAAAGGTCTTATCTGTCCTCTCCTGAAGGTGGCACCGTAGCTGTTGATGTGGAACAGTTTTTCAGATAGGCTCATTTCAGATGGACTTGACATCTTATATTAATTGCTCTAAGGCGATTGTATAACTATTAGACTTCTGTCTGCTTTTCACCTAAGGGCCTCAGAGCACTGTACAGACTTGAACTGATTACATTTCCACATCCTACGCTATAAGGAAGTAGCATTAGTCCCATTTTACAGATGTGTAAACAGAGGGAAAGTCGCTACCCTTAAGTCCACACACTGAGTCAGTGGATAGAACCCAAGTATCCTGATTCCCAGGATCTTCTTCTAACCATCAGATTACATAGCATCTCCTAATGATTCTCCCTAGTAATCATATTGCCTTTCACAATTTTCCATATATTTTTTGTCTTCTCCATCTTACTGATCTTTCCAAACCTCTTCATTTCGCTCCCCCTGAATTTTTTTAAACAACCTTCTCTTCTTCGCTCTCCCTTCTTTATCCCCCATTCTTTAATCTTAATTTTCCTGAGATCTGTCAGTGGTTCTGGATCAGGTTGTTAGTTCCCCTGCCGCAAAAACAATTAAGTAAACTAGATTTTTAAAGTTCAGTTTTTAGAATCAGAGTTTATTAGGAATGCATGAAGAGTTCTCATTAAAAATTATTTTTAACCACAGCTGTGAGTTCTTAGTTCTTTTGAGGGGCATGGTTTAGCCTTTGGCTGTGCCTTGCATTGATGCTCATCCTCTTGGTGTGTACATGGAATGAGTAGACACAAGTCTTTTGAATTTGATCAGCATAATGGAGGATATTGCCCTGTAGTTCACAGGAACTTCAAATGAAGTGTAACCAGTCTCAGGTGTAACCTCATTGCAGCGATTGGAGTAAAGTGAAAAGCTTTAAAACTTCCCTCTTTATTTCACAATAGCTAAAAATGCAAATATAAAACTAAAAGAACAAGAAACAGGATTAATACAAGACCTTAATGATAACAAGCAACCTTGTATGTAATAATTTAATGCACTGCAGCATGAGAGAGTGGAGGAGTAGGTTGCATCTAGACAATTCTCAATTACTAGATTAACCATTCTAATAAAGAGCTGTTTACTCTCAAGTTACCTTCCTCAGATATAAAAAAAAAAAAAATCTTCAGTGCTGCTGAGAAACAGGCAAAGTGTTATTTAGCAATGCATACTGCAATGCTGCCAACTCTTCCGATCTTATTGTGAGGCTCAGAATATTTGGTGTTCTTCTTAAAGCCCCAGCCCTTGGAGTCAAGTGATTATGTGAAAATCTTATCTGTCATTTAAAAAAATAGTTCTTAGCCATCCTGGTTGTGGAGAAAAGCTTGAGAATGTGATCTGAGTGCACCCTAAAATCTTGAAATCATAAGGGGGACAAAAAGAACCTTGGTATTTATTTATTTTAAATCTCATGGGTTTTTTTATGTCTGACTCACAATTGTCGAACACTTGGCATGTTGGTGTTACTGGTTGGCAGTACCAGTGTTCGTTCCAATCAACAAAATATAAGCACCTCCTGCTTTTTAGTAAATCTTGCATCCCCCATACCCTTCCCTTTTTATATAAACCAACTTAAAGCCTGATCAAATTATTAGACTCCAAAACCGGTGATGGCCCACCACTGGGAGCACCCTGCCTCTGGCTGTAATACTCCATATTCCAGTCTCACCTCTGGAATGAAGATAGGAACAGAGAACCCTATGCACAAAAGACCCTGTTTTTTTTTTTTTTTTTTTGTCTTCCTCTGCAGCATGGAGCACAGATCACTTGCAGGTTTAAACTAGTGTAAATGGTGGATTCTCTGTAACATGAAGTCTTTAAATCATGATTTAAGGACTTCAGTAACTTAGCTAGAGGGTAGGTTTCTATTACAGGAGTGGGTGGGTGAGGTTCTGTGGCTGCCATGTGCAGGAGGTCAGACTAGGTCATAATGATGGTCCTATCTGGCCTTAAAGTCTACGAGTCTAAAAGACCTTACTCTCAAAGAGCCAAGTGAAGTTAGTTAACTGTGTGGCGGTGTAGTGAGCTGGCTTTTTTTATGATGTTGCTTTCTGAGGGCAGAGAGAAGATAAGGAACCCGAACTTGGAGTATTCTCCTTTTAGATTCGGTGGTAGAAACCGGTGGGCCTGATTCTGGTCTCATTTATACCGGTTTGAATCCAGAGTAACTGTAGTGAAGTAAATGGGATTCACTCTGGTGTAACTGAGAACACCGCCTGTCTCTTTTTTTCTTTTGGAGTTGGCTTCCTGAGAGTGATTGATGTAATTTTGTCTGCCTGCAGCCCATGGGTTTGTTCCATTGCTTTGTTCTGGATGCATCTTCCTGTTCAGTGACCAGGAGGATTTTGTAAGTCAACGCTTTCTCCATGTAATAACGGTGACCGTGCAAGACCAAAGTACTGGGCCTTGTTAACCTGATGGTGCATGGATGCAAACCGACTAGAGAGCCCTGTGCAGAAGGCTGTGATCGTTGGAAAATGAGAGTTGCAAATCCCAGAAACTCCAGCCCTAAGACGACCTTAGAGCTACATAAAGGGAAAAAGAGAGGGTTTGAATTCTAAGTCAGCCAATCTTCAAGAAATAACACTTGGCACAGAATTGTTACTTGATTCTCTTGTGTGCGGGTGGTATAAATTACTAAAGGGTGTGTGGTTTGCCTGATTAATCTCTTGCTCAATACAAGCTCTGAACTGTATATCTAGTTTAAAAAGCCCAGGGATGTTGGAAGAATTCAAAATATCTGCTAAAAAATGTTGTCTGTCTTCAAGCTTTACCGACCCAGATAGCCCTGGCCTACCCATAAAATCCTGTAACTTTGTGTTCTTGTTCTGAGAAAGTTAGTTTCTTAGTATCCCAAACAGGATAGTACCAGCTGTTCTCTGTAACCATGGATATTGATAGAATCTGAAATTTTGATATTGGAAAATTGATTTATGTAGGGAATAAATAATTCTCTAAAGCCCTGACATGAATTCCTAAAGGGGCAGGATAACACCAAGCAAATTAGGCCTTGTGATGTTAAAGCTGCAGTGTTCCTTCCTTGGAGGAAAGGTGCCGGATAAGACAAAATGTTGTTGTTATAGCATCAAATGATCTAAGAAGGTTGAGTTAGTGCCCTAACGTAGCCTTGCCAACTGGTTTGGGGCTGAAGTGCGGATGTCCCTCTCTACCTGTAAGAGAAGGCAAAACCTATTTATCCCTATTGCAGGCCCCTGAGAGGAAAAAGGGTGGAGCTAATTCCAATCAAGTGAAGATGTTCACATTACCACAAGAGTGTTGTCATGTTCATGGTGATTCATAATTGTTTGTTTGTTAGGGGGCAGCATTTCTAATGGCGACTGGCAGATTGTATTTTTGTTTCTTCCTCTTGCTTTTGATTAATACATGATTTGTAACTGCACCTGTGCTAGCAATCACTTTGTGTGTTATACAATGTCCGCTTTGGGAGACTATTGCCATGCTGAGGGCAGGAGAACAATATGAGCCAGTTTGTACACAAGTTAGGGGGCTGCTACTTCAGACCCTTACTTACATGGATAGACCTGCTGAAATAACTGAGACTTCTTGAGAAGCTAAAGGTTTTCAGGACCAGATCCTTGGGCACTAGGCCTCATAACATGCCTGTAGGGGATCGGGAAATATCCATCTTTTACATACTGGGAAACTGAGGCACAAACCAAAGTGACTTGCCCAAGGTCAAACAGTGGGAGAACCAGGAGTAAACCATAGGAATTGCAACTCCCACTCTTGTGCTCGGTGTGAGACCACGCTTCCTGCAGACGAGTAGTTAAATGTTCCATATCCAAGCACTTACAGCTTAGGTCTTTTAGCACTGAGGCCCATCTGTTGTCATCAGTTGGAAGTGGGAGCCTGCAGCTGGGGGAAGAGAGAAAAGTGCGTTGCTAATCAGAGGTTACAAGCATTGCTACTCTATCCTGAAAGCATGTTTCAGGTTAAAGGCCTAGTAGGGAAATGATGAACGTGGTTTACCAGTGAGAATGTCCAGTACTACAGTGTGTTTAAACATCTGCTCAGCTAATCCTACAATGGAATAATAAATTACTGTAGTGTCCTTTAAGCAAGGCCTGTGCCCTATGCTCTTTATTAGTCCTAAATGTTGTGCCAAGAATCCTAAATCTGTGTGCTTGGTTCTGGGGTGGTGGGGGAGACTTGTAATTGGAGGCTTATACCTAGCAGAGCTCTGATGTTTACTAGGCAGGTGCCTTCTCCAATAGGTGTTGGGCATACGAGAAGTGGGATGGACTGTGAGTGGCTAGAGTGGGGATGAATATGTGGGCAGTGGACCACGTTCTAGTGTGTCATTTCCATCTTGGAAAAATTATCTGGTTTAATTTTAATGGCTTTTGACAGCCAAGCCAGTTTAGATGATCATGTTCTGCATCTCTCTCACACAGACCAGTTCAGGCCATCCCCAGGGTCTCTTCCTCCCTGTCTGTTAAAGACAATGCAGGTCACCCAGAGCTGCTTGCATATTCTTCAGTCCCTCAAACCTGCCTCCCTCCTCTACTGCCTTCTGTCCTGTTGTGCTCTGCAAGGAGCAGGAAACTCTTCAGCACAGAAGCATTGACTGCAGAATGGAGCCATCCTGTGGCACAATCCTGGAATTATGCAGCACCCGAACAAAGAGGAAACTTGCTTAGAATTTGGTTGCATAATCAAGTAGGGTGTAGGGCCTTGCCTCTGAGTGATGCTCATCCCAGCAGGTGTTTTCTTACCTACCCCCAATTTTTCATGTAGTTATCAATGACTTGATTAACCCAGGGCAGCAGTACTGTCCAAAGGTGTGCCAGGAGCTCCTAGTGTTCACCAAGTGCATATTCTGCTGGGGCTGCCTTTTATGGTACACGTTACCCCATGTGTCCTCCGACTTTGGCTATGATTTTGTTGTGAACAGGCTGGCAGGTTTGCACTAGAAACTGACATTTTCATGGCAACTTAATAAGATCCCCTTAGCCATTGTGTGTGTGTTTTTTTAAAAAAAAAAAACAACAAAACACCAAAACCCCACCCTAAGAAACTCAGTGTAGATGAGCATCAGCACTGAGTTTTTTCTTTTCCATGGGGGTGCTCCACCCCTGGTCTGTCCTGAAGCCCCGCCCTCTCCCCGCCTCTTCCTGTCCCTGCCCCAGGGCCCTGCCCTTGCTCCACCTCTTCCTGCTCCCCTCCCTGAGGCCCCCGCCTGCTTGCTCCTCTCCGCCCGCCCCAAAGCCCTTCCCCCAGCTGCCAATCAGCTGTCTGGCAGTGCCTCCAATCAGCTGATCGGGGTGCTGCCAAACAGCTGTGGCGGGTGGGTGCTGAGCACCCACTATTTTATTTTATTTTTTTTCCCTGTGGTTGCTCCAGCCCGAAGTGCCCACAGAGTCGGCGGCTATGTGGATGAGGGCAAGCTCTAGCTCAGTGGACTTTTAACCGCTTCCTGGCCTTCTGGGGATGTGATGGGCTGTAGGCAGAGGGAAATCATTGCTTGTGACATGAATGGCAGTAAACAAACTACGATGTTACAGAGCTAATGGGGAGCTAATCCCAATAGGTGATTCTTGCTGCTAGCTGGTGTATCCTGGAGAATTTTGAATGTAGCATTGCGCCAGTACCCTTTTTATCAGCAGACTCTAAATTTAGTCACCTGGGAACTTTTTTTTTTTTAATCCTAGTGACTGTCTTATATATTGTTGCTCGGTAAAGATCCAAATGTCAATGGCTAGAATGACAAGGTGAGGTGCTGTCTTTTACTGGACCAACAACAGTGCACTTTTTTCATAGGACCCATGTGTGTTTTATAACATAGTACGTATGTTATAATAAGATCTATATCGTTTATACAGAACAAATCTGATGCTTATGAACCTCAAAGTTGGAAAACTCATCTTAATTAATTGCAGATACCGTTGTTTCCTTCAATCTAAGTGAGTTATCGCTTATTTTGTTGTTTGTTTTTTTCTTTTGTGAATGTCTGATTTCATTACTCTTGTATTGTGGTAGCACCTCGGGGCTGCAGCTCCATTGTGCTGGGTGCTGTACAAAACATACCAAAAAAGAGTCTCTGACCCAAGGAGTTTGCAGTTATAGTTATGTCCCTTGGAAACCTTCGTGAACTTGAAGTTATCTACCTGTGTTTATAAATGTATAGCTGCATTTTGGGTGTGTATGTGGATATACTATATATGCAGACACACGCTACGATTTTATGGAAGGGTTCAGCACCCAAAATTCCAGTTGAAGTACATGGAATCTCTAGGTGCTCAGTACTTCTGAAAATTAAGCTGTGCATGCGCCATATAGAGTGTGTGTGTATACATAGCACTTGTGTGTAAATGTTGTGCACATTTTCCCTCATCCCAGGTTTTTCTTAGAGCAATCTCAGAGAAACTACAGTGTGTACAGTCAATAGAAGTAGTTTGTTAGTAGACTTGAGGGGTGACTTGCTTTGCTGGGGATTCATTTCTGTTCATCCACCCTGAGTCGGTTGGGGATGTTGCAAACCCCACATTAAGTATGTTCTGAATTGCTGTAACACGCTTTCAACTGTAAGCGTTTCAAATATCAGACAGTTACCTGGTATAACAGGTCTTGCCAGGTGCTGTAAACAAGCAGCTCGTTAAAGAGATAGCAGCACTATTTTCCAGCGATGTAGCAGGGAGTCTTCCTGCATGAAACCTGTGTAGATATGAACAGAGCAGTGGATCTCATTTCACTTATTTATTCTTCCTTCTTGTAAGGTCCCCTGCAGCAGAGGTGCTGTCCTGGGATTGGTAAGAATCCCTTCCCCTTTTACAATCCTCCCCCTCAAGGCCCAGTCTCCAGCAGCCCCTTTCAGAACCTGTCTGTGCCTTTCCCATTTTATTTGCCGTTCAAATGTGTATAGGATGCTGCAATCCCTGCCCCGATCAGCTTACTCATCTTTCAGTAGTGGTCATCCAACTCATGTCACTCAGCAGTGATCTCCCTATCCTGACAGGCTGGTGATAGACCATGTTGCTACCACAGTGTGCTCAGCATGGGAGAAAGAGCCAGGTCCATGAATCAAACTTGTGTGTGCTGCTTATGTGGCAGTGCACAGCACTGGTACCTCTAGGCCAAGCTATTTCATTGCGTTTAAATGAACTGGTGTACTGGATCAAAGCCCTTTCCTTGGGGAAAGGGGAAGGAAGGAGCATTTTGCTGAGAAGCCGGTTCCAGGTGGTAATTTATTAAACATGACATAGTGTTGCAAAAAGCTGCCTGTACTGCAGGGCACGGGGAAAGGAGGAATGTGGCATATAACCCCTATAGCTGTTAGCTAGGCTTATGCAACTGAGTGAGTACCTGGATTGTGTTTGCATTCAGCTGCCTCGCTCCCTTATGGTAAAGTTCTATGGAATTTTAACATGACTGAAACAAACAGGTTTCTATAGAAATCCCTGTAAAATCCCATGCAATGAAATCTGGAGTGAGAGCCTTACTGTGGAAGGGATTTTTGTCTCTTACAGTCACCCAGTGGAAGCCAAGAACAAGGAACTTGTTCGCCACTGGATTCAACTGGACTGTTCCATAAAGCGGTGAAGGATCAGATTTGGTGCACTCAAGTTTACAAGGGCAACCTCTGCCATATGTCCCCTACAAGCCATCATGCCATGGAATTCCCTCCTATTTTAGGTGGGTCCCGTGGCTTGTTGTAGATCCTGATAGGGAAGGAGGCTCACCAGGCTCTGGATGTGGGGAATGCTTCCACCTAGGTTGCCTGAGGGTTATGAATGTCTTAACCCAAGGCTCAGTTCGAGCGTGTGTGAGACTGCTGGGTGTGAGGTGGGGGTGGCTGCTGGGCCAGCCTAAAGTGCTTGTCAGAGGGTCAGGTACCTCGCTCTTGGGGCTGGGAGCTTTCAGATGGTGGAGCAAGGAAGAACATGTGTTGCTATTGAGCAGCCTCCCTTCCTACCCTGCCAAAGTTCAATGCTTCCAAGCGTAGTTGGCCGAAAGGAGGGTCACTGCAGCAGGCAATGGTTCTTGGGGAAACAAAGGAGGGGAAACCTTCTAGGAAAGGAATTATACATCTTCCGCCGAATAACAGCTATCACGTAGCCATGTTACCAACACGTTCTGTCAGTAACTCAAGTCGGTATCCTAAGAGTAACAGGGAACTATTATTTTTTTTAACCTTTAAGAAACTGACATCCCGACTCTGAGCACCTTGCTCTGGGCCCGCAAGGCCCTGCTTCCAGGAATGCTTGGCCAGTCCATTCTTTAGTGTCAGGTAGTTTGGTGTTCAAATAGTATGTACTGGGTGTTCTCCACATGGCATAGCTCGCTGGTGCTTATTTGACATTTCCTGCATCTGGGACAGTGCCTCAAACTGAGAAAAAGAAACAATAACACCCACACAGTACCTGCAATGAAATTAACTTTTCCAAATGCCTGTATAATACCCAGCCCAATGCTTGTTGTGTGCTATATAAATCATACTCTGGTGGTGATATATGCAATGGAAACAGAACCCTCTTTTGGGGAAGCCATTTCCCCTTGTCCCAGCTCCCCATAAAATTGGTTGCACAGGCAACCTTAACCCTGGCATTTCCTTACTATTGAGTGCTTGACTTTGCAACATAAGTAATGTTCTTTTAACATAGTTTTTTTTTTTTTTTGGTGTGTAATTATTTATATTACAGTAACACCTACGGTCCGACCTGAAATTGAACTGTAATGTGCTAAACCTGAAAATTACACAAAAGACATTCCATGCTCCCCAAAGTTACAATCTAAATAGACAAGACAGACTGAGAAAGTAATAGTATCCCTTTTATAGATGGAGAATTGTGGAACAGAGAGATTGAATGATTTGGCCAAGGTCAAGGAAAAAGCCTATAGCAGAGCTAGGAACCGGGCTTAGATCTTCTGATTCCCAGTCCAGAGCCTTAACTGCAAGATACTAATAAAGCACAGCATTAGTTAACTAAAATGTTAATTTGCTATTGTTGATAGCTACACACCAATTGTTTCTTATAAGGGACACCTAGTCTAACAAGCCTGTGTTTTGGTTTTTTTTTTCAGTCTGTTACACCCCCAAGACCTCGTCCTATCTCTTGGGTTGTTGAGCTGAGTGAATGGAGCAATAGATTGGTTGTGTAGAGGAGAATTCTCTTATGCACCCCCCAGTATAACATCATTTGTGAATTATAAAGTGACCGTGAGTTGTTGCATAAGGAGCAATACAAACTCTTACTATTTGTTTGGCTCCAGATGAAGAGGGAACATCAGCAGTCACAATGTTTCTGATCACTGACCAACTAGTAATCCATGTATTTTAGTAAAAGCACGTTTATTTCTTAAGCTTTATGTAAACAATGGAAGCTGTGAGCAATAGGGGGTGGGGAGAAACTGGTCTAGGGACTAAGCTTACTTTAACACGCCAAGCTGCTGAGCCTGGGGAGAGCTTAATTAAAATTGAAGGAGAAAAACTTCCAAAAAAATAGTAGGTACTTAAATGGGACATTTTTGTTCTGGGTTCAGAATGTTTCTTGTTTCTGTTGGTATCGGCTTTAATAAAACCAAATAATCTCCAAGAAAAGCACATTGGAACTCTTAAAGAGGCACTTTCCAGATGAAAATTTGTAACACTATTATTATTGAAACCGAATTTTAACACTCTAATTTATATTCATCCTTTCACGCTGTTTCTTTGCTTGGACCTTGACCTTGCAATAAGTGGCACACAGCTAAGAGCCCTGTACCAATCCACATAGATTTCAGTGGGTTTCCACATGGGGGTAGGGTTCACCTGCATACCTCTCATTGCAGGATTGGGGCCTTGGACAGGTAAGTAACACCAAACTTGAAGAATTTCACTTCCTGGTTCTCTTACACTAGCCCAACATTCTTGGATTTGGGTTTCCTTCAATGTTGGAAAATGTTCAATGGTCTTTTGTTCTGCAAGTGATTTTTAGTGATTATTTAAATATAACTAATGAAAGCATTTCTATTAGGTAGTGTAAATTTAACACACACCAAAAAAACCTTTCATTTTGATCTGGACTATAGTGGTAGTAACTGTTTAATGTGTTCGCTACCTTTGAAATATCCAAGGAAAGAATTTGGGAGGCTTTTAAAAAAACAAAAGGCGGAGAAGGGATCCCATAAAATCCTACACCCCGAAATACTTTGTTTCCAGCCTACCTTTGAGTGGAAATCAGCTACAAAATCATTTTTATGTTGAAATTCAATTCGAAGATGCTCTTAAACTAATTGGATGCCATCGAAAAATAACACTGTCCATGTACAAGTAAAGAAAAGAGCCTTATTTCTCCTCCTTATAGTTGGAGCTGTGGTTTCTCTGGAGCACACTTCCTACAGCCTGCATAGAAGGCTGTCATGATGGCAGCCCTTTATAGGCCTGTTTGCCTCTTCTGTGTGTTAAGGTGTGTACTTTAGCTACGGATGACTTAATTTCTGGGCTCCAGTGGGTCTTAATGTTTTAACTAGTCATCATTGATTTGTCTTAATTAGTGTGTGTAAATTGCCAGGCTACTTACCACAATGCCCTGGTACCATCTGTGCAGATGGGGAGTTGCAGGGGTTTTTTGGAGCTACAGAAGGGGGTCCCCAGCGTCTCAGGTAGGATTATCAAATCTAGCTAGATTTTTATATCCCAGCTAATTCTGTGATCTTTGAAATGGGACTTCAGGGTTAAGGTTTGCAGTGCCTTGTTTGGGAAAATTGCCAGGAAGCGTTGTTGGGGGTGAGATGAGGGTTGCAATTGGATTCAGTGTACTTGTCTCAGGGGCTCATTAACTATGCTCATTACAGCATGTGAATGGGGGAAATGACTGTGCTCTACCAGAGCCAGCTCCTCTTAATGTAATTTATGTGAGAGCTCAGTTAATCCAGTCAGTCACTTGGAATGTACAATGGAATGAATATCTTATTTTAAAAAAATATACTTTGTGTATATATAGATTTTCCTTAGGAGATTCTTCTCCTTTAAGAGGTATGGATGGCCCAGATTTCCATTGCAGCAAAGAGATATAATTTATCTTGGTGGGAGGGAGATTGTACAGTTACTGGATTATGGGTAAAGTTGGGTATTAGAAGATCGCCTGGTCAGAGCCATCCCACCACCCATAGGGAAGGTTGCTGTGAACTCCACCATCCCTGGAACCAACAACCAACTGCAACCGGACATCGTCATCACCAATGAGGACCGGAAGAAGATCGTCATTGTGGACGTCACAGTGCTCTTTGAAAACAGGATCCCCGACTTTCCATGACTCCCGATCTCGAAAGCTGGAGAAATATGCCCCTCTGGCCGACACCCTAAGAGCTAGGGGCTACGAGGTTCAAACTCACGTGCTGATCGTCGGAGCCCTGGGCAGCTGAGACCCCAGTAACGAGCAAGTGCTGAGAGAATGTGGAGTCAGTCAACGCTACGCTCGACAACCAATCCTAAATTCTCAATTACTGAGGGACGATCTGCACTCATTGCTATATTTTGCTTTCCGCCACAAACTCTCTGTATAACTTTTTTCATGAGTAATGTACCTGAATACTTGGATGCTAAATATCTAAATATCTTAAATTCATTCACCTAAATTTAGGTTACTGCTGATTATGCACTATATGTATCTTATGAGTTTAAAAACAAACTTGGTATTTGTGGATAATCTAAGCACTATACCCAGATGTACAAACACTCTTTTCTCAGCCTGTATATTATATAATTTTAACATTAGTTTTAATACAAATTTTAAATTTGTTTGTATCAACAGTTGTGCTCAGAGGTTCAATTTGGGACCCTGTTATGCTGGGCAGCGCAAGGACGTGCTCAGAGTCAGTCCCTCTCCTGGAGAGCTTACAATCCAAGGCTTTGATTCAGGAAAACATCCCTCTGCAGCAGAGTGCTTAAGTCTCACTGAAGTCAGTGCAACTTAAACACATACTTAACTTTAAGCATGTGCATAGTGCTTTCCCGAATCAGAACCTAAATATAGGCAATACGTGACAGATGGGTGTAGACAAGAGAGAGAAGACCAAGGTGACAGTCATAGAAATGCAAGTCTGCATACGTTGTACACAAAGGTAATTTGGAGCCCTGATAGTACTTATATTTAAAAATAGAATAAGCCAACGAGATAAATGACTTGCTAGCGAGCCCACTTGCCTGCTACATCCTGTACTGGATACACACCCCACTCAGAGTATAGTTTATGGGAGTTTGCAGTGATTCTAGGACCTTTCCTATCCCACAGTGCCAGTTTTGATTTTGGTGAGAAGACTTAATTGCATATTAGTTCCCACCTTAATGTAGTTCTGGCTCATTCAATCACCCCAGTAAAATGACTTTTTTAATTGACTTTTAGATGGCTGGTGATTTTTTCTTTTAAAGTCTCCTGGCACTGAACAGGTTTCTACGTTCTACTCTGTTCCTGATTTACTTTCTGAAGTTAATTTTTCCATTCCTCAGGGAGATGTTTATAGGATTTTGGAAGGTGGTTTTTTTTTTTTAATAGTTCTGCAGTTCTCGTGCACAGCGTGCTTGCAGGTTCAGGCTGTGAACAGAGGCAAGTTACAGCAGGATCTATTGTAGCCAGGGCAGAGCTATGCTGTCTGTCATTGTCTGCAGTAGAGATGTAAAATATTAAGTGGTTAAATGATAAGTATTAGTCTTACTGTTAATACATTGCAGTTAACGTTTAAAACAGAGTGGTAAAATAGTTCCATGACATTGTAATACCTAATGTGCCTGTTAAAAACACCACAGCAATACCAGAAATATGTAGCAATTGTGCTGTGAGAATTGTGTTTTAAGTGTCCTTATTTTATGTGGGCCTTATTTTCTTGCCTGTGTATTTTTTCTACATTTCATAGTGTATGTGAAACTATGTTCCGCATTGTTAGAACCATTTCTATGGGACTGATGTCACACTTTGATAGCGTTAACCTACTTGATGTTGTTTGAAGGTTTATTGCGATTTTTGGTAACTACTTTTCCAGAGCAGTAAGCGCACCCATAGTTTGAAGATGGAGCGATTGAAAAGAAGTAATGCTTGGAATCATTTCACAAAGATAACAGAAGACACCGTTAAATGTAACCTGTGTAATACAGAGCTGAGGTATGCAAACAGTTCCGGAGCAATGCTGAACCATTTGAAGCTGAAACATCCCTGTTTCATGTGAAAAAGAATGCAAAAATCAAACAACACTGACTGTTTTTGTTTCTGGCAGTTCAAAAAAATGCAACACACAATGTGCCAAAAAACTAGCGGAGTTGTTGTGCACCATGATCACTACAGATATGTTGCCTGTAAGTGTGGTTGAAAGTACAGGTTTTTGTGCATTGATGAGTTTTGTAGACCCTGAATAGGTGTGCCTGTGAGACAGACTGTAACCCCATGACAAGAGAAGTGCTATGAAGACTGAAATCTCTCTGGGAAAAATTGGAAAACACCGTTAAAGTAGCTTTCACCACTAACTGCTGGACAGTATTAACTACAGAGAACTACATGACTGTCACTTGCCATTCTATTGAAAATCGGGAGCTTAGATCCGCAGTTCTACAAACTGACATACAGTGGAAAACCTTGCTGAAAAATTAAACACTACAGTGGAAAGATGGGGTGTGGCAGGCAGTGTCTTGGCGTGAGTACACAATAATGCAAGCAACATTGTGCTCGCAAACACACCGAGGTATGTTACATGGGAATCTGTCAATTGTTTTGCCCACACTTTGCAGCTAGCCATAAATGATGGGTTTTCTTCAAGTAGTGTGGATCGTGCTGTTGCAGCTGCAAGTAGGCTAGTTGCACACTTCCACCCCAGCACCGTGGCTGCAAAAGCACTTGAAAGAAAACAAACACAGCTTCAGGTTAAGTGACACCGTCTGATCCAGTTTTGTAAAACTTGCTTGAATTCGGTATATGATATGTTCGAAAGACTCAATGAGCAAAGGTGGCCTATAACAGCTGTGCTTTCAGATAGCTCTGTAACAAAACAATCTGCTGCCCGAATGTTTCAGCTGCAAGATGAGCACTGGCAATCATACCTCACCAATCTATTAGAATTCTTTGAGGGGTCAACAAATGTGTGGACATGAATGATCCCATGCATATAATGTTCTTGGATTTTCAGAAAGCCTTTGACAAGGTCCCTCACCAAAGGATCTTAAGCAAAGTAGGTACTCATGCGATAAGAGGGAAAGCTTGGAGTGTAAACATAACTTCGGAGAATGAACAGACGACTAGAGGTTGTAAAAATTCATCATATAGCTAAGTAGTCTGAGCATGGACTAAGCTTGAATATATTACATAAGAGATACTTAATGTCCACCAAAGACTTCTCCAGTGCATTATTCTAGGTGTAAATCTGAAAGTGGTTCCTTGCTTGGTATAGTGTGTTCTTAATTGAAGCTGACCTTCTCTTGGTCTGAGGTTAGTAGAACTCTGCAAAAAGTCCCCAGTGTCCAAATCCCTTTTGTATTTGTGTTCCACAGCCTTCACGTGTGTGAGAACTTTGCTGTTGGCAAGTAATGGGCCAAGTCTATTGGTGGGAATGTTTTATATTGTGAATCTATGTACAATGAATCCAAGTAGTAGTAGTTTTCCACATCAATGGCAGAAGACTGTTTAGTTTCCCACTTCTCTCTTGGCAATCAGAACTAATGCCCGAATACCTGTTTGGAAAAGATCCCTCCAAGAAAACAAAACATAAGACTTTGTGTTCATTTGAGAATCTTATATAGGTCTCCCACATTTGATTGGCCTGAGATCCTCCAGTCCCATGGTGTAAATGAGGCAGAAGGGAGTCAGCATAAACTGAAGTGTATTGATTTTTATTTTGACAACGGCTCAGTGAAAGTTAAGGAAGCTCGCATGATGCAGAAAGAAGGTTCAGAGCTGCCAGTGCCACTAAAGGAGGATCAGAGCTAACCAGCCCAGCCTTGAAAGTGGATGAAGCCAACCCAGCCGGGTTATGGGCTGAGTCAGTGTTTCCAAGGTGGTCTCCTGTGGAACGCTGACCGGATTTTAAAGCTGCTCGCCTGTACTGGAACCCATAAGAAACAGCTATGACAGTTCCACTACTTACGCATGCCTAGGGGTGAATTCCCCCTTGCGTCACAGCTTCCGCCCAAGGTGAATGTGGGTGGATTATTTAATTGCGAGATGATTTCACTTGTGCCATGATATATGGAAACAAAGCTGCATCATTAATTTTTTTCTGTCTACTTGTCCTTGTGGTAAATTCCAAAAATTCAGTGAAAAGGAATTTTTTGGGGTGGCGGGAAGAATGGAATGGGGCAGTCCCCTCCTTTCATTTTAAAAACAAAATCCCACAACCAACAACAAAAAAAACGTACTTACTAGACAAATATAGTGGCCAAGTTCTGCCTTCATTTGCTCCCCTTCTGATCACTCGGGTTGCACAGGATGTAATTCAGGCAAAATTTCCCCCTATATTAGTAACTTTCTATAGAGAGGGGTGAATAAGTTGTGTTCCCCCCCCCAATAAAACAAATCTGCACGAAAGGGCAATCAGGATGTTTGTATTAACTGTCTAGCGAGCACCCTTCATGCTGCTTCTGCTGCCTCAAACTGCATAAGATAATTACATCGTTATCATTTAATCCTTGAGTAAATAAAAAAATTAAGTAATTGGGATAGAACATTGCCAGGGGATAAATCCATCCAGCCTTTTAAAAATAAACTTGGCTGGGCCTTCACTTTTCCGAGTCTGTTATCCCATGGCAGTGTTCTTCCCATTGCATTCAGGCTCAGGCATGCAATGAGTGCTCGCTCTCTCTTAAGGCCTCTCTGTCCTTATCATTGCAGCCGAGTAGCTCACAGAAAAACGAGACACGTGCAACCTGCTCTTGGACCGGATAGATTTTTCAGAAGCACCATCAACAAAACAGGAAACTTCTCCTTGCGGTCAAACAAAGTTGATCAGAAACCTGCTGAAATGAGAGGAGCTAGGAGTCAAAGGGACTGCTGACCCCTTTCTTTATTGCTTTTTAATTTGTTTACTTGGCTCTCCATTGTCTATAATACCATCTGAGTAGCTTGAAAATACAGTTTCCTTCCCCTCCAGTTTTTCCTGTTCCACTTGGCATGCATTGTTGGGTTTCTCCCTCTCCCGTTTGTGTGTGTGCATGTGAAGTTAGTGCTGGTACAAAGACAACCCTGGAGAATTTGTCCACAGTACGAGGTTTCCCAATCCTCACATTACCCTGAGAGCGCACCTCCTTCCTGACCTGCGGAGTCTCCAGTGCCCATTCAACCCTGGTCCCTGGGACAGTTCAAATAAAACAGCACAAACTGAAAGGTATTTTACCTGCCAGCACCAAAGTTTAGGATTCTGGGTGTCTCCTGCCATGGTTGATCCCACTTCTATCTTACTGCCGAGCAGGGGGCTGCTGCGTTCCTCGGACTGCTTCAGCTGATATAGATTCTGTGGAGGCTGTAGGGGGGAAAGACAAAACTCAGAACTCTGGTCATGGCAGATAGGTAAAGGAAAAGTTATTCTTGAACTAGGTCTTGTTTAAGACCTGACCCGAAACCCTGAGTCTGAACATTCCTAAGCTCGAGGAGACCTCACACTGAATTGACACATACACACATTATTCAATTCAAATTTAAAATCTATTATTTTAAAATAGCATCCTTATTTCCTTGAAAGTTGAGAATTTTTTTTCCCTGAGTATTCTGGCTGTGTGGCTGGTAGAGAAGCCTGTGGCATGGCCAGTGTGGTTGTTTGCGAACGCAGCCCTCTATGTTTAAGGTTCAAGGTATCATTTTAAAGAATAACAAAATTGGCCGGCAGCAGAGACCACACTGAAGCAGCGTGACTGCCATGGTGAGAAAGTGCTGGAGGGGAGAAAAAACACCCGCTTATGCAAGGATGCATTTTTGTGAGTTTAACAAGAGGTGAACAGTCTGCTATCTCTCTCTTCCCAGCTTTTCATGTAAAAGAGTTGTGGTCAACTTTGTGGAGTGAAATGGAGGTGAAACCACCCACAAATGTCTGTCAATATACTTCTGCTTACTGGTAAATGACTATGAGTCATCCACTTCCCTGCTCTCAAAGCATACACAGGGCACTCCACTGAGCCTAGGTCAGTGGTCTCCAACCTTTTTTACACCCAAGATCACGTTTTCAATCTAAGGGCAACCCAGGATCTGTCCTGCCCTGCTCACTCCATCTCTTCTTCTCCCCCCCCTTCCACACTTCTCTCTGTCACTCACTGTCCCGCACCCTCACTCACTTTTGCCAGCTGGGGCTGAGGGTTGGCATTCAGGGTGTGTGTGTGCAGGCTCTGGGCTGGGGCCCAGGGGTTTGCAGTGTGGGAGGGGGCTCTGGGCTGAGCCCAGGGTTGGGGTGTAGGAGGGGGTGAGGGGTGCAAGCTCTAGGAGGGAGTTGTTTAGGTGCAGGAGGGGGCTCCAGGCTGGGGCAGAGTGTTGGGGTGCAGGAGGGGGTACAGGGTGCTGGCTCTGGGAGGGGGATCAGGGCTGGGGCAGAGTTTTGGGGTGCAGGAAGGGGTTCAGGGTGCAGAAGGCAATATGGGGTGCTGTCTGGGAGGGGGCTGTGGGTTGGGGTGCAGGAGAGGGGTTGGGGTGCTGGCTCTGAGTGGGGGCTCAGGGTGGGCTTCAGGTACAGGAGGGGGTTTGGAGTGCAAGAGGGGGTATGGGGTGCTGGCTCCAGGAGGGGCTCAGGGATGAGGGTTGAAGTGCGGCCTCTTGTCAGGCAGCACTTACCTCCGGTGGCTCCCCGTCAACTGCGGGCTCAGTGAGACTAAGGCAAGCTCCCTGTCTACCCTGGCCCCACACTACTCCTAGAAGGGGCCAACACACCCCTGTGGCCCCTTGGGAGTGGGGGGGGGGCATATGGCTCCACACGCTGCCCGTCTCTGCAAGCACTGCCCCCTCAGCTCTCCCGGCCAATGGGAGCTGCGGGGACACTGCTTGCAGGCAGGAGTAGCACACAGAGGGAGACCCCTGCCTCCTCCCTCTCCCTCCGCCCCTCTCCCCCCCCCCCGGGGCCGTTGGGCTGTGCTGGCTGCTTCCGGGAGCAGTGTGAGCCAAGGTAGGCAGGGAGATCACAATCAGCTGGGAGATCCTCTAGGATGGATGACCACTGGCCTGGATGATGTTAATATCGAATGGCTACTGAAGTTGTAAAGGAAGCGAATAGGGGCAGTGGGGGAATAGATGAGCAGAGGTGCTGCCGGTCAGGAGTGTGGTGCATTTGATATTGGTGGTTGGGGGATTGGAACAACAGGGGTGCCTGTTGGGACAGCATTGAGATTCATCTGCAAAGCCCGGGTGGGGAGCTGAGGACTGGAAGAGCAGATCAGGACTGTGGTGCACTGGCTGAGCTGTACTTAGGGAAACTTACGCAGCACCTGTCTGTGCTGTGTCTGGCTCAAGCTAATCGCTGGTACTGTTAGCCCCTTGCACTCTTAAGACTTAATTCACTCCTAAATTAAGTTTAAACCTACGGGACGTTTTGGTTGTTGTCTCTGTCTAATCATTAGCATCAGACCCAATCAGCTTTCTTCGTACAAGCAGATTAGGTACATACCATGCTATGGCACACAGGAATTTCAGCTATAACCAGGGTTTGTGAGCTGTGTGCGTTCTCCACGTGGATGTGTTGCTAAACCCTCCATAGGGGGTGTGCAGACAGCTGGCAATTGCAAGAGTCTGTGCAGAGACGTTTCCGAGCTGCATATAAACCTCTTTGCCTAAGCAAATACTCCCTCAGACAAAGGGCTCCATTCTCCCCTACCTGTGCACATGGCTGTTACCAGGAACCCACGTGTGTATGCAGGAGGAGAGGTCTCTCCTAAGCCCTCCTGCGAACAGTCACCTGTGTGCTTGCTTTCCACCAGAAACCTTTGCGCAGTCAGCAGGGGATCTGCGAATACCAACCTATGCCTTGGAGCAGTAAATGTCCCTCACAAATGAAATATCTCCTGTAAAGTACCTGCAGTGCAATAGGAATTGAGACTAAGAGAAGATCCAGGTGGCAAAATATCAGCTGCTCGTGTCTTTTTTTTTTTTTTTTAAACCAATGCATGTTCATTCTCTCACATACACAAATGCAGAGTCTGTGTGTATAGCTCTTCCCCACCCACCAGGCGCTAGAAAACACCAGAGTCAGAGGCACTCAACTAGCATACAGTGCATTCCTTCATTCTCTGGCTATTGGTAGGTGTCTGCATATTCCTCTTGCCACAGTTCAGCAACTTGCAGTGAAAGAGGATGCCCTGTTAACATTTTACCACAACTCCAGTTTCTGGTTTATTCACAGAAAGGTAGCCTGATCTACTGGGCTGTGTGCTGGTCTGGAAGCCAGGATCTCCAAGTTCTTAGCACTGACCTTGATTCCTCTGTGGCCTGGTGTCTCCTAGGTGTCCACCTCCCAATCCATTCCCTGTGAGAACAGAAAGCAGTCAGCAGATTTGGAAGCAGGTGAATAGTGGATGGCAATCTTGCCATACAGATCACTCAGGGTTGGGCATCTGACATCTTGCACTTTGAAGCATCCCAGGGACTGCCAGCCAGCCTAGAACGTTAGAGGTATGAGCCAGTGTCTGGAAAGATCAGCATGCGGGTGCCTGTTCACATATGGTGGTGTTCCGTTACCAAGCTAGCTGAACATTGATATTGTTAATAATCCTATTTAATGGCTCGGGGACCTAATGCACCCATCTGGTCAATCATCCGCTTCTGGGGCTCCTGCTTCCCGCTCAGAAAGAAGAAAATAATCTGTTTTGCAATTTGTTTTTCCAGGCTATGTAGCCAGCTGGTGTTTGTTTCCGAAAAATGGGTTGAGGTAGAAAGAACATTGGCCTTAAATTTCAGGGTACAATTCATCTTGCACAATTCTGACCCTCGCTACTTTAGTAACTGTCTCCATCCCCAGATCCCCTTGTGACCATCAGAATCCGCTGATTTGTATACTTATTGGCATTCTCCAGATTTGAACATCTGAGGGTTGCTGGCAGGATGTCTTCATTGGAGGGCCCTCGGCTCTAAAGCTCACTTCCCTGCCTGGTCTGATGGCAAAGCCAGAATCTTTTGACCTTCAAGGCATCTTCTATTTACTCAGGCCTTTGTCTGGAGGCTTGATTTTTGAGGGTTAAGTCATTTGTTTTGACATTGGACCATTAATGTTCCATTGATAAAGATTCCCAAGCCCCAGGGCTAAGTGTGATTCTTGCATTATAAACACATTGTTCATTAAAGAGAGTCCAAAGCCTTTGACATTGTAAGGGCATTCTCCGTGAAAGCCCTTTAATATTCCAGATCCAGCTCTTTTTTTGTTTCTAGCTATTGTTATACCCTTTCCAAAAACAATCTTTGCAGAAGCCATAAGTTTGTTTAGGGTTTATTTAATTAAAATAAATCAAACCAATATTGCTTTATTCTGTGGCACACGATTGGTATTTGTTCTAGAAATGAAATTAAATGGTCACTTCGATCTTATGGATTGTGAAGAAGATGGTGAGTCTCAATTTTTTTAAGGGCTATTAAACTCTGCCCTGCTTCGGACCAGCAATCTGTCCAAAACTTGATTCCAATTCAAACAGCCCTACATTTGGGAGAGCCGAGATCCTGATCTCAGCTTTGTTGCTAGGCCCAGTATATAAAGTTAAAAACAAGACAAGCTCTTGGATCTGAACATCCATAAATTTTGATTTAAGTCCAGAACTGAATTTTATGGCTTTGGTTTATCTCTGCTTTGGATTACATTGCTCTATCTGCTTCTCTCCTCCACTTTAACAGCTGATTCTTATTTATTATTTTGCATTGCAATAGCACCTAAATTCCCCAGCCCCATAGTGCTTTGCATTGTACAAACACACAACAAAAAATGATTCCTGCCCCAAGGAGCTTATTGTCTAAGTATAAGAAGATGGACAACAGGTGGTTACAATAAATAGATGGGAGGGCACACAAGGTAACCCTGTGACAGATTTAAAATGCTCTGGCTCTTGCATATGTGATTATCTATTGGAAATAGCCATGTCCCAGTAAATTGAGTGTTTCCAGGTGTTTGTTTAAAACAAACTCCATTTCATTAAGTTCCTGATTTCCCCGTGCAGTGATTAATGAAGATTGAAATGGGTGGGGGAAGCTCATAATACACCAGTCAAGGAGAAGGGAAGCACTCGTTTGTTTGGGTTTTTTTTTTTTCATAAGTTTTAAGGTCAGAAGGGGCCACTATGATCACCTAGTCTGACCTCCTGTGTAACAGACGCCTTGGAATTTCACCCAATAATTCCTGCATCAAGCCCTTAACTTGCGGTTGAGCTTGAGTGTATTTCTAAACATCCATTCTAAAGGATTCAGTTGATGGAGAATCTGCCATCTCCTTGGATATGTTGTTGCAAGAGTTAATACATAGACGGTTAAAAAGGTGTCTGTCTTTATTTCTAGTCCAAAATTTGTCTAGTTTCAGCTTCCAGCCATGCCAGCTGTTTACCAAGGAGGGGAAGATCTCCTCTGCTCTAGGCAGAGGACAGGAGCTGTTCTCTTTACTTGCCCATATGTCTCCCTTGTTTTCTCCCTCCTTTGGCTTTTCATAGCTTGGTGTCTCTGCAGTCTTTACACAGCCCAGGTTTTCATATTTTCATCCCTCTCTATTGCCAAGAGATGCACCAGAGATGCAATTCCACTGCCTCAAATGACTTCTGCATCATAAATAGTTGATGCACAGGTGTTGGTGCTCTCAGATTTCATACTTCTGCAAAGAACCATTTAAAATAAAATATGGTTGAAAGCTGCCTACTACTTCTAGTTGTCAGCTTTGTTTCAAAGTACTCTACCTTATTGAGGTTGCAGGGACAAACCATCCCAATGTTTAGAAAGAATAGTAAATATGGCAGGCGCCCAACTTGGCTTCACAGTGAAATCCTTGCTGATCTTAAACACAAAAAAGAAGCTTACAAGAAGTGGAAGATTGGACAAATGATCAGGGAAGAGTATAAAAATACTGCTCGGGCATGCAGGAGTGAAATCAGAAAGGCCAAATCACACCTGGAGTTGCAGCTAGCAAGAGATGTTAAGAGTAACAAGAAGGGTTTCTTCAGGTATGTTAGCAACAAAAAGAAAGTCAAGGGAAGTGTGGGCCCCTTACTGAATGAGAGAGGCCAACCTAGTGACAGAGGATGTGGAAAAAGCTAATGTACGCAATGCTTTTTTTTGCCTCTGTCTTCACAAACAAGATCAGCTCCCAGACTACTGTGCTGGGCAGCACAGCATGGGGAGGAGGTGACCAGCCCTCTGTGGAGAAAGAAGTGGTTCGGGGCTATTTAGAAAAGCTGGATGTGCACAAGTCCATGGGGCCGGATGCGCTGCATCCGAGAGTTGACGCTAAAGGAGTTGACGGATGTTATTGTAGAGCCATTGGCCATTATCTTTGAAAACTCATGGCAATCGGGGGAAGTCCCGGACGGCTGGAAAAAGGTTAATGTAGTGCCCATCTTTAAAAAAGGGAAGAAGGAGGATCCTGGGAACTACAGGCCAGTCAGCCTCACCTCAGTCCCTGGAAAAATCATGGAGCAGGTCCTCAAGGAATCAATTCTGAAGCACGTAGAGGAGAGGAAAGTGATCAGGAACAGTCAGCATGGATTCACCAAGGGCAAGTCATGCCTGACTAGTCTAATTGCCTTCTATGACGAGATAACTGGCTCTGTGGATGAGGGGAAAGCAGTGGACGTGTTGTTCCTTAACTTTAGCAAAGTTTTTGACACGTTTTCCCACAGTATTCTTGCCAGCAAGTTAAAGAAGTATGGGCTGGATCAATGGACTATAAGGTGGATAGAAAGTTGGCTAGATTGTCGGGCTCAACGGGTAGTGATCAATGGCTCCATGTCTAGTTGGCAGCCGGTATCAAGTGGAGTGCCCCAAGGGTCGGTCCTCGGGCTGGTTTTGTTCAATATTTTCATAAATGATCTGGAGGATGGTGTGGATTGCACCCTCAGCAAGTTTGCAGATGACACTAAACTGGGAGGAGAGGTAGATACGCTGGAGGGTAGGGATAGGATACAGAGGGACCTAGACAAATTAGAGGATTGGGCCAAAAGAAATCTGATGAGGTTCAACAAGGATAAGTGCAGAGTCCTGGACTTAGGACAGAAGAATCCCATGTACCGCTACAGACTA
Organism: Caretta caretta; assembly: GCF_965140235.1. Lineage (NCBI taxonomy): Eukaryota > Metazoa > Chordata > Testudines > Cheloniidae > Caretta > Caretta caretta. The sequence goes on from NC_134214.1 coordinate 82,263,435, forward strand.
GGGACCGAATGGCTAGGCAGCAGTTGTGCAGAAAAGGACCTAGGGGTTACAGTGGACAAGAAGCTGGATATGAGTCAACAGTGTAGCGTTGTTGCCAAGAAGGCCAATGGCATTTTGGGATGTATAAATAGGGGCATTGCCAGCAGATCGAGGGACGTGATCATTCCCTTCTATTCAACATTGGTGAGGCCTCATCTGGAGTACTGTGTCCAGTTTTGGGCCCCACGCTACAAGAAGGATGTGGAAAAATTGGAAAATGTCCAGCGGAGGGCAACAAAAATGATTAGGGGACTGGAACACATGACTTATGAGGAGAGGCTGAGGGAACTGGGATTGTTTAGTCTGTGGAAGAGAAGAATGAGGGGGGATTCGATAGCTGCTTTCAGCTACCTGAAAGGGGGTTCCAAAGAGGATGGATCTAGACTGTTCTCAGTGGTAGCAGATGACAGAACAAGGAGTAATGGTCTCAAATTGCAGTGGGGGAGGTTTAGGTTGGATATTAGGAAAAACTTTTTCACTAGGAGAGTGGTGAAACACTGGAATGCGTTACCTAGGGAGGTGGTGGAATCTCCTTCCTTAAAAGTTTTTAAGGTCAGGCTTGACAAAGCCCTGGCTGGGATGATTTAGCTGGGGATTGGCCCTGCTTTGAGCAGGGGGTTGGACTAGATGACCTCCTGAGGTCCCTTCCAACCCTGATATTCTATGATACCTCATTTGTTTTTTTTAGGACTAACTACAATGAAAATGTCCCCTTAGCATGAGAAGTTGAAAGCTGCTGAGGTAGAATTTTCAAGGCAGTGCCCGAGGAGGGAGTTCTGTTTGGAATCTCTCTTCTCTTTGGAGCCAGGTCCTGGTTCCCGAGAGCCTTTTCAGGTTCCAGTGCTGCTGATATGTACATCTTGGATCTTTTTCTTTCTTTCAGAAGGCATGAAATCCTGTCCCCATTGAAGTCAGTGGCAAAATTCCCATCAACTTCACTGGAGCCAGGATTTACCCAATGACTCTTCCTCCCCCTGCCGGGGATGCTAGCTGTAACAGAAATGGAGGAGTTCTTGGGGCTGAAAACTCACTGCATTCCAAAATTCCAGTTTACTCTTTGCCATTTATGCTGTCCCATTTCTTGCATTTCTCTCAACTTGGAGTCAAATAGACTAACCAAATTCACTTTCAAGTTCTCATGTACTGGCATAGTGAAATTTTGGAGAAGTTTTGTCTTAAAGAACACACATTAAGGAAATACTTGTACTGAACTCAGATTTGGTCAATTTAGGTTTTGTAAAAAGAAATTTTGGGGGCCAGATTTGATCTACCACTGACCATTAGCCAAAAAAAAAAATGGTTTTGTGTTTGTAAAATCAATCTGGACAGCTGTAGAAGGAAGATGAAGAAGCACTAAGTGTAGACCAGTCAACCCAGGGTTTGCAGCTGTTGAATGGATTAGGCTTTACCCCAATTACAAGAAGGGGTAAACCTCAATTAGTCCAGTCAGGATCAGTGCTGGTGTAGCTATACTGAGGACCGATAGAGCTAATCCTCAATGTAGACACAGTCTAATTCCAAATTGCACTCAAAGCACAGCCTCTCTCTCTGACTCCCTTGGGTAGCTCAGCAGTTAAATATGGAAATACAGTACTTAGAGTGCTGTTCACTATATGTATTCCACTGTGGGTACAGATGTGCTCCAGGCACCCCTGGCTGGAGAATTCTTGATAGCAGTGTCCATTGGTCCACACATGCGCCCTTGCTCCCTGATGACAGTAGCCAAGGAGATAAAGGGTAGAACGAATGAACTGCCTCTCCAGTTCCTTCTTACTGCCACTTGGCCTGGGTCAGAACCGCCAGTGTCTGGAGCTTTGTCTTCCTTTATTCTTTGATCTATACATCTATTTTGTGAATTATTTTAGAATTGTATCTGTTAGTTTTTAGCTAAGTTTGATAGCGAGGTACCCTGCCACGGGTACTGGACTGTGCACAGGAATCCGGGCTTCAAAATCTGTGCCTCTTGCCCAAGCTCCTTCTCAGTCAGTGGCGACCATCAACATGGCCTGCACTGCCGTGGAAGCTCACATCTCGGCAAGCTGCAGTGTCTGCTGCTCCTTCCCCAGTCAGACCCATGAGGGGTGGGAGCTTCACCTGAAGAAGCACTTAATGGAGAAGGCCATGAGACCACAGTCAGACCCAGGCTGAGGGACAGCCCCCCCCCCCATATATTGGCCTGGCTCAGCAAGGAGTGCACCTCCTGCCACGAGGTCTGACTTACAAGTGAAGGAATCTACTCCCACAGATCCCCCGTCGGGGCCTGGTCAGGAGGGCAGGGAGCATTGTCATAAACATGAGAGCAAACCCTCCTCTAAAGCCACTTCGGAGCAGTCTGATACAACCCTGCCTGAGTTGAGCAAGTCTTCCTACTCAGCCTATGAGTACCTAGGATGTTCTAAGTGTCAGGATCATGACAAGAAAGCCCACATCAGTACAAGACTGCACTCCAGCAGCAAAGGTGCCTCTGGTACCAACTAAGCCTAAACTCCGGGAACTGATGTCATTGATAAAAGGCAACCATCAAGAGCCACAATTGCCAACGGTACCAGCTCTACATTGTCCAGCTGTGGCACAAACTGTTACTACTCTGGCTCTGTCAGATTGCGTGGGCAGGACTTCTTGAACTCCAGGGAGAGCAGAGTTTTATGTCCCACCTGACAAGATTTTGTTTTCCCAGATCTCCAGCATCATCAGGTCCTTCCCTCATGAGGGGGGGTCCTGATTCCATCAGGTGATGCAGCTTATGGGAGGATTCTTTTTCCCATTCCATTGTCCAGCCATGGTTTCCCTCCAGCAGAACCATTGGTACAGCTGATGGATCCAGAATTGGCGTTTTCTTTCTTGAGAGACTCTGAACCATCCAATGAACCTATGTCCAGGCAGGCATGCCTAGGAGGAGGGGACTACCTTGGGAACTACAGAGCAACTTTCTGGCAAGCTGCAGACACTAGTTTTCTCAATCTCCTACTCTCCCATGCAGGCCCTGTGGAAGTCAATCTGATTCTTCTCTCCATGCACTGCCATAGGACATCCCTCAGGAGGGTTGTGACCTTTGTGTTGCATTGACAGCGTTGTCAACCCTGGGGTTGCTCCATTCGCCCAAGTGTGAGAGGCGTGCATTTTTGGAGCTAGAAGGCCAGAATTCTGGACCTCTCCCCCTGTGTCTGCGTAATTCCATGTATCTGCTGACTTGGATTGATTACAGGACAACATCTAGCGTCAAGCAAGGGTTTGATTGCTCTGTCTGTGGCCAGTGCTGAGTCTATGGCCCATGTGCTGAGACTGCCAACAAACTGGCTGCTTTGTAGCAATTGTGAAGGCTTTTTTCTTTCATAATGTGGCCACCTACCCATCCCCCTAGGAACTGGACTGAGGCTTGGGCTATACTGAGGTTTTTAGCCACAACTGCAGCTTCACCCATGCACCCCAAGTGTAGACGAATTGCACCAGTGCAAGTTGCCACGTATGCCAGTGCAGCATATCTATGCTTGGGGTTCGCATGAGTGCAGCTCTATCAATGTATAAAAATCCCAGCATAGGGGAATCCCTGAGAGACACCCTCCCCTGCCAGCCCATTCACTACGTGCATAGACCAGCAGCCAGCCATGTAAAATGTTAGAAAGTTCCCCAACCTCTCTTTCTGGCTAACCTCGTGTACACAAATGCAATTTCTCCCGCCTAATTCTGTGCAGTGCAGTTGGGGCTGTCGTGACCAGGCTCCGGAGTGAGTGTTACAAGGTAACCGTTTCCTTTCTCTGGCTTTGTGGAGTGTGTGCGCATCGCTGCTGCAGCTGCACAAACTGGCCATCTGGAGCCCCGTGCAAACGGAGCTGCATCTCTTGATTTTGGTGACTCAATATTGTTCCCTGCTCTCCTCCCCCCCACCACCCCTTGTTGGACCCTCATGTGTCTCTGTTGCTCGCCGCCGCTTCCTCTGCGGTGAGGGGGGCAGCCGATTTGCTCTCTTCTGGATGGGTTTTGGTTTCCTAACAGTCTCTTTCCTCGATATTGTAGTTCCCTAATTTCCATCGCACATTGCTCAGCTCCCAAGAATGTAGTTGGTAAATAACTCTGCTAGTGTGTGTGTGCGTGCATGTCTTCTCTTGATTTTACACAGTGCTGCCCAAAATACAGTCAGCAGTGTCGCCCATACAAACCCTTTTAAATGAAAAGTGCTCCATAAAAATGTGGAAAGGGGTGACTTTTATGAGAAGTATTTATTAGGTTTTTCCAGGCCTGTGGGAGGGAGGTTGAGGGGGCTGGTGGAGAAGGAGAACCTCTCTGAAAAGATGTTAAAGTCAGGAAAATAGGACAGAAAATAATGAAATGTTGTAAGCATTTTCAGTGTTTCCTTTAAACTTTTTAAAAATCCATCACTTATTGCATTGCTGCCAACTGAAATGACATCATCAGGGTAGCTCTGAAAATCTCAGAATGAGGTTTATCCTCTGAGTTAACATTTTAACAATTAGGGTCCCAGTTCTGCAAAGCACTTAAAGAATTCAGCTTTGCTGAGTTGGAGATTAAGTGGATTTGGTGGGTTTCTTGCCTTTAAAGTAACCAGCACTGAACACATTTCTTGGATTAGGTGGAACTTTTATCAGCTCCAGTAGGGCAGGGAGGTTGGATGGTATATTGGGTGGACTGATGATCTCCTCTGGTATGACTGGAGAAGGGAGGTGGGGCAAAATGGGTCATTGATCTATTGTGGTGCAATACATTGTGGGGTGGGCATTGGGGAGCAAGGGAGAATCTCACTTCACAGCAGAATCCACTGTGATCCTGCTGGGCATTGTTTTTATCATGACTGAAGCATGTTTATGGTCCCTGCTTCCTAAATGCAACTCTTTTGTGTCTGCAATGGAAAGAGGGAGCTGGAATGGCCATAGACTCTCTGGCTGTAATTGTGTTTAATGGGCTTGTAAGATCCAGCCCATGAGGAACTCTCTCAGCATCCATCAAGGAAATGAAAAAAAAGCCAAAATCAGAACTATTTATCCCACTTCCTTCTCTCCCCTGCCGTCCCTCCCACCCCGCCTGAACACTGGGGACTGATAAAATGGGACCCAGATCTGAGCATGTGTTAGGTTTTGAATCCCAAGTCTGTGCACTTAGGATTGTATTTTACAATTGTTCTGTGATAGACGTGCTCTCAGAAACCTTTCATCCAGCCCTGTTTTTCTGTTCTGAATGCCCTGGGCACCCTTGTGAACACTGAATTCAAAGGAAAGAAAGGCTGTGTAGCTTGTTGGTAGTTCCTCTGTGGCTGGGCTTATTTCACGGTTGATCATTTTTTCTTTTGAAATAAGCTCCATTTTGAGGCAAGATAATTCCAGGGCAATTTGGTACAGAAGAAAGGACCTAGCCTGTCTGACAGCCCTGGAGATGAAATCCTCTCTCCAGCTGCAGAACTGAGACAGCTCAAGCAGGGGTACTGGCAGAGTAATCTACATCCACGCACCTGTGCTGCTCCAGCGCCATGATACTTTAGCCATTTGCTTTCAGGCTTCCCTGTTAACTGATTCCTTCTTGTTTTGGTGTCCGTCTTCGTTCCCAGAGGCACTTCAGTCTTGTGGCCTGTGTTTATCTCAGTCACATTCTGCATGTGAGGCTGCAGGAACGTTACAAATGAAGGGTTTGGGCCACATCTGTCTGAAGGTCACTGACTCTCCTCCATCCCACCTGTTCTAGTCCTTCTAGCCCTTTTGCAGCACAGCACTTCCAATAGTTTTGCTTAGGACTTGGCCCATCTCCTGCCGTCATTCCTATTTTCCTGCAGCAGTGAGAGATGCAGCTGAAAGCTGATTTCTGAGCCCTGGGCTTCTGTCCATGGGTTAGCTGCTATGCAGGGGGCTACCTTTATTACAGTGATCTAAGGGGTCTGCTGCATTAAGAATACTTGGCTTTGGATCTGCCTTAAAAACTGGGACCTCAGTTAGGATCATGTGTGGCTGATAGACCACATTTTACCTACCTCTTTATCTTTCTTGGAGTCAAAGACAGGGAAATCTTGTGCCAGCCCACTATAGTATAGACCCTAGGGAACTCTGTGATTGGCCCCTGGCCCTTGCATTGCTCTCCTGAGCTACCTAGCATTTTAAAAAAAAAACCCGACAACCAGGAGTTTGGATAAATGCTCTGTGCTGCAGTGAGAATCAAAGTAAGCACCAGGCCTTGGAACACACCTGTGTGGGGTATTCCTGGTACATGTGTGTTGGGGAGTGTCAGAGGAAAGGTACGTAAGAGCACCCGTAAGAGTGATCTTAGAAATATGAGTAATTAATAATGGCGCCGTCAATTGAGCACTTTGGAAAATTTGGTGATGGCCCTGCTGATGGTGTGATCCCAATGCACAAAAGGCTGGGGAGTTAGAACTGGAGACGGTGTGTGCAGGGTCAGTGGAGCGGAAGCTTGTTCTCTGAATTTTTCTCCTGCTCCATGAGCAGTGCTAGGCAACAAACCCGCTGACCCACTTTGGAAGGAGGATATTTCTGAGCTCTTGTGCTGTCGCTGCTGTTTAGATTTCTGCTCCGCCTGGGAGCGCACTGCTCATGGAGGTGTAAACATCCTGCAGATGGGCTTCGGAGTAGCATTGTTTGGTACGATTTGCTGGTGCCTCTTCTATTTTGATTTTGTTGTTTAAAATGATCAGCTTGCTACTTCCGACTGGGGTTCTGGCGGTAACTTGGAGTGAGGGCTCCATTGTAAAAGTCATGGATTTCAAGGCCCAGGACTAGCAAGGCTGAGTCAGTTGGCTGAGCATCTCTGGGCCCTAAAATGTTCTCTGCTTCCTCTCCTATATCTGTAGCCTGTTCAGTGTGTGCGCCATGGGGATCAAAGGGTTGGTGTGCTCTGGAGTCAATGGAAAGACTCCCACTGACTTCCGTGGGCTTTGGATCAGGCCCATTGTACATGGCAGCCCTTTTCACAGAGACAGCCAGCTTCCTCTCCTCAGATTCACTGCTGGTCCTTCCTCTGGCACATCACTGCTCTTCTGTGCAAGCCTAGCCTGCAGCTATACCGTCTCAGCTAGGCCAGACAGCAGAGCCACTAAAACCAGGCCCAGAGGTTGATTGTTCCTCGGGCCTAGCTCCCCTCTCATCCCCTTGTCTCTCCCAAAGCAGCACCGTTATGAAACACATTCATGTGTTGCACACACCAGACAGTGACTGTAGAAATCACATGCATAAGGTGAGCTAGGGCTAGATGGTGGTCTTGAACACTGGTAAATGCAGCCTTGTTCCGAGGATGATGTTCAGCAGAATTGAATCAATGACTCCACATTGTTTATGCTAATTCAGAGTTCTGCTGACACTATGCGAGCTTCTGAACTACCAAAGGAGAAGTTGGAATTCCAGAGTGGATTGAGTCCTTCCTGGGAGTCCCATAAGACTGTGTCTCTAGTCTTTCTTTTTATTCACAAGTATGTCTGAAGTTGAGCATAGATAGGAAGAGCAATAGGAATTATTGCTGTTGCATTTCCATGTTCAGAACTCCAGCTAATCGGCCAGGCCATGACTTCAGCTTCAGCCAGCAGTAGTGTCTCCCTCTGTCCTCTTCCCCAGTTCTATATCTATTGCCGGTCTTAACCCCACCCAAAATGCACGCTAAAAAGTCATTTTGTGGTTGGCCGGTCATCCTAGGTACGTTCTACCGAAGCAAGGGGCTAGGTCTAACACAAGGAAACTATTTGAAAGACACTTCGGCTTCTTAGCAACCAAAATGCTCTGCTGCATGGATTGTTGCCATAGTTGTTCCTTGCTTCTTCCAGAAGGATGAGGGAGTTGGCACGCATGCGCTCACACAAGCCAATGGTTGAATAAACCCCCTTAATCTCTGGAGATGAGCCTCATCTATGTGGAGACCTCCTGCCTCTGCACTGACTTCAAATGACCCTGCTGGTTTTGCAGGAGCTATGCTGCCAGGAACTCCCCTTACCACAGCTACTCATTCACCACTCACTCCCCAGAGGTTTTTCTGTTTCCCAGAAAAGAAAGTGGAAAAAGTCATTGTAGACTCCATTGCAATTTAGACTAGCTTCCTCTGCATCCAGGTTGAGGGATGGGAGACAAATGTAGTTGAGCTTGACTGGGCCACCTGCCCTAGCCTCACCTCATCTGTGGAGATGGAACCATGCAGAGAGGTTTCTATGGCTTTGCTGGGGAAAAGTGGAAGCATTCAGCTGAAGTGGCATTGCCTCTCTCCTTCCCTTGCAGCCTAGATGCAGGGACACAGGTTCCCTTCCACATGAGGAAGTTGAGGTGAGCCTGCAAACCAAAGAGCATATCTGGTATTTTTATTTCAATTAGTTGTTAGCTTTTATTTTTTACCTCTGGTACAACAATGCAATATGTTTATTGGGCCCTCCAGTTACCCAGACAGAATGTCTGGTCTTTATTGGCCTAAAGAAAACTTTCTTCTTGGTGTTTTACTCCTTGCAATTTGGGAAGAAGAAAAAAAAAAGCTGTTTTGTACAGTGGGAGGCAAATAAGTTTCTTCCGGGGAAGCACATTAACATTTGACACAAAACAAAACACTTCAGAGTGTAATGACTTTCAATCTGCCCTTAACTCACCTCACTGGGTTTAGATATTGCATGGGTCTGGGAAAGTAACTTTGTGTGAGCCCTACATTTACTCCGGAGGCTGCAATCCTTGGGCATTGTAGGGGTTGGCCAAGAACCCTGATTTTGATATATTTGATTTTATTGGAAAGGCATGGAGAACTTTCTTCTGATCCAGTACCATGTCCATTTTATTCCTCTCATGCATTGTCACTATAATCTCCCAGAACAACTCTAGAGGTCATTATGTAGAAAGAATATGCTATAAACTACATACTGTGGAAATGTTCTGTTACACTGATGATACATACAGGGCCCAGCTAAATCAATGGCTTTATAGATGGCTGTCAGTGGAAATAATCAACCATTTTCAGTTGTTCTATGGATGACCAGCATCCAAGGTCCATCTGCAGCAACTTAGATGTCTGATGACAGAGTGTGCCATAAAGCCTTCAGTGATGCTTTAACCACCAGCCAAAATGCAGGATCCACTGCTGAAAAATTAAACTTTAAATTTCATCAGGCTAGAAAAACAGAATCCTCTCAAATGAAATTTCTCATCTTGTATCAGGTTTTAAAATGAAAGGTGGGTGGTTTCTAACACACAGAGGAATAAGGTCAATTACTTCAGAATTCAGCTTCCCCATTCTAATCCATTTACAGTTCTTCTGTCATGAACACATGGCATCAAAGGGGCATAACCTGTTTTCTTGTTTCAGGAAATATCTTCTTTAGTTTCAGTATATTCTTTAGTCACTGGGCTTTGCTTAACAGAATGGGTCACTTTCCCAGGAACCACGTTCTAAGACAGCGGTTCTCAAACTGTGGATCAGGACCCCAAAGTGGGTCGCAACCCCATTTTAATGGGGTCACCAGGGCTGACTTAGACTTGCTGGGGCCCAGGGCCAAAGCCAAAGCCTGAGGGTTTCAGCCCTGCATGTTGGGACTCATGTTATGGCCCCCTGGCTGGGGGCTTCAGCTTTGTACACTGTCCCCCTACCGGGTCAGTGGGCTCAGGTGGGCTCAGACCTTCAGTCCGCTATCCTGGGGTTGTGTAGTAATTTTTATTGTCAGAAGGGGGTCGTGGTGCAATGAAGTTTGAGAACCTGTTTTAAGATCTGCATCTTAACTAATGGAACAACAGGAGATTAAAAATCAAAGGATTATTTTGATATCCCTGTGTTTTCCCCTCTGGATACAAACTTTATGAAAAATACCTAGGTCTTGTATAATGATTTTCATTAGTAAATCTCAATGTGCTTTACAAAGGAATATCATTATCTCTAATTTATAGATGCATGGAGGTGAAGTGACTTATCCAAGGTTACCCAGCAGGCCAATGAACAGAGCCAAGAATAAAAACCAGGTCTCTTTAAATATTTGATTATATATTGCTCCATACATACAGCAGCAATCAGATTTGTTTGGTATATGCTCCACTTCTTAATGCCGACAGATGTCAGACTTTGAGTGGACTTGTGCAGCTTGAATTCCCAGAGTTTGGTCACCATTATGTGTTGACTGTAGCAACTTGGAGCATTTTAAAAACCTTTCCCCCCTATCTGCCCCCTTTTCTAAAATGGTTTTGGTTGCCTATGATCAGAGTTCAGTTGTATCATTGTAGCAGAGCTGAGGTAGAATACCACTTCCTGTTCCAGGGAATCAACACAAGCCCATCAGCCCCCCAGGCTTCCCTACAGTTGCAACCAGATTCATCTCCAAGCGTTTGTCTACACTGCATTTGGAAGGTGTAATTTCCAGTACACCCATGCTAGCTCTGATCAAGCTACTGTGCTAAAAATAGAAGTGTTGTCTGTATTCGCAAAAAGAAAAGGATGCATCCGATGAATAATTTCCATCAAAATCTTTTAATTAAGTTATGTTGTGGGGAGGAGTTGTATCTGCTTCAGAGTTTATTAGGAGGGGAGGGAAGGAAACCGAGACCACTGTGTGTCTAACCCCTTAGCACTGGACCTCTGACTGCCAGAACCTGGGACTTAGACGACAGGATGGATCACTTGTTAAATGCCCTGTTCTGTTCATTCCCTCTGAAGCGTCTGCCACTGGCAACTGTCGGCAGCCAGGATACTGAGCTAGATGGACTATTGGTCTGACCCTATATGGCCATTCTTCTATTCTGTACCTAATTCCGCCATTCAATCCCTCAGTACCTCAGTTTCCCATCTGTAAAATGAGGGTGGTAATAACAATTTCCTAATTGACAAGACTGTTGCAAGGCTTAATTTAATGTTTTGTAACACACTTTTTGAGATCTTCAGGCAAAAGGTGCTAGAAGTGTTAAGTATGTCAAAGGTAATTTAACTCCTGTCTTTAAAAAAAAAAAAAAAAAGAGCGAAAGTGAGGGGATGGAGAAAGACAGAAATAAAACAGAAATGCCTAAAGTGCCCAGCAGTGACTGCTGTGGAGATCATTATTTATAAATATGTCCTGTTGCTTCATTTTTGTTTTTCAATCAAAGGGAACGGTCGTTAGAAGGAGAATCCTCAAGCTGTCGTGTACCTTAGCTTTGCTTTCACTAGGTTTTTCCAACTTCGGCCGCTGTTGGGCTGTCCCTGCTTCACCATAATGTCTGCCTCCACCTCGCCGCCTTTTACGTCTTCAGCAGATACTACTTCAGTCTAACTGCCAGAAATACCCCTCCCCCACCTGTCCACCCCAGTAGTCTTACTGCTGGGGCTCCCAGTCCTGTCTTGCTGTTCAGTTTAATGGAGAGTTTCCTGTTGGTTCTTATCTGGCACAAGCAGTCGGTCTCCTATTGCTTCTTAGTGCTCAGGGTTATTACCCTGGATTCCTCCAATGATCCTTTCCAGCGCTATGTCGTAGTGAACCCAGCATCTCCAGCATTTGGTGGTATGTCACAGAACTATTGGTACTTAATGTTCTATCGAACGAAGGAAGCACTACGGTCCTGCTCAGAACAATACGTGGCCCTAATCTCCTGGGAGCCGGTGACCCAGAGCTCCAAAACAGGAAATGATATTTTCGATTCAAATGTGACCATTCGGAGGGGCGGATGTTTGGATGGAGAACGGATATTGTTTTGGGGGCAGCCCCCGCTGACAAGGGCAAAGCATGTCAGTTCAGCTGAGACAGAATTCATAAATCCTTAAAGGTATTTTCTGTAGACCCAGATGGTTTCAGGGGAGCTACTATCAGAGTTACAGAGAGAAATAATCTTGGAACAATTTTCCATAGGTCACACCACGGCCATAGTGACAGCAGTGGTGGAATTTAGATCCACTGGATCCAGAAGGAGAGGTTATTTGAGCCAAAGGAGGATTTTTTTTTAGCAGTTAACAGCATAGGGTGTATGTCATACAGTGACAGTCCTAGTTCCCTGTAGTAGGTGGCCATGGTGCATATACACACTAACATTTATATAGCTTTTAATCCAAGGATCCCAGAGCACCTTGCAAAGGGGAAGTAATTCTGTGCCCATTTTGAAGAAAGGGTGTTGAGAAACAGAAGTTAAGTGACTTAGCCAAGGGCAGTCAGTGGTATTGATGGTAGTAATCTAGCTGCCCTATAACAGTCCCAAGCTGTAACCACTAGACTCACTGCCTTATAACAGAGAAATAAGCACTAAATGTTGTTTTTCTGTATGTGGCAGCATACAGGCCCTTATTGGGGATCAAGACTGTTGAGCTGGGTGCTATACATGCATGATAAAAGTAAAGACATTTTCTGCCCCAAGGATTTTACGGTCTTTGCACAAGATAATAAGTGGATACAACAAACAAATGGGCAGGAGCTGGTGAGAACAAGGGAACAGTGAAAGGATGATGATGAGTATAATAAATACAATAATTTGCAACAGAGATGCTTCTGTCCTCTTCCTCCCATCTCAGAAACAAAAGCTTCTCTGTCGCTGGAAGAATACAGATGTTTTCAACTGGATCTAAAGAGTCTCCCAGCTCCTCCTCCTCCCCAAGCGAGTGATGCTCTGGCATATTTGCTCAGCTGAGCAATCTGGGCTCCAGCCTGGCAGATACTGAGTTGTTAGCTAGGTGAATATTAATAGTTCAGCAACAGGAGCTAATCTGCTGGTCCTCTAGGAAAGAGAGAAAATTAGGTTTGGAGAGGATTAGTGAAGCTCACATTTACTATTTGAGGCTTGAAGTACAAGTAACTTTAAAACATGTTCCCTTCTTGCAGAGCTACAGGACACCAGGAGGGTAAAGTGTTTTCTGGCAGTGCAGAAGAACGTTGTTTGCCAGCTAGACTGCTAATGTTGTCCCCCATCTGTCTTCTGCAGTACTGATGTCCCCTTCCCACTGCTTGATGCTATGCCCTTTGCAACCAGGTACAGACTCTTGCTTAGTGATCTGCTTACTCTGCATGGAAAAAGTTAGATTTTGGTTTCTTTGCCCACTCAGTCATACACCAGTGTACCTGTTCAGCTTCAGAGAACTGCTGGAAACTGCTACGAATCTGCTGGACTCTTTAGCTTCCCAGACCGTTCTCGAAGTGCAAAACTGATTGGTCAAAATTATGCTGATGAAGTGCTTGTCATGGGGTGTGTATCTAAGCAGGCAGATCAACTCCCGAACAAAATCTGTTTGACATCATTAAGGAAAAAAATGCATAAGGGCTTTTCTTGTTTCAGGGCCAGTGAAGCTGCACTGTTGTCAAACTGAATTTAGATTGACAGTCTCCTCATCTCCTTCTACAGAATCCACGCAGTACAGACAATTCCAGCTTCCCCATGCAGCTCCATCAGTTTGGCTGCACCATGTCCTAGAAAGAACTGCCTCTGAACAACCCTTCTCACCCCACACTCTCCAAGTTTGTCAGTGGAATATTGATACATCCTCCTGGCAGTTCCAGGAAATGCTGAATGCCAGTAAAGGGGTTGGTTACCACAGAAATTCAGAGACATTCACATTGTGTAAGAAAGAAGCAGTCATGGGAGGGTGCAGGGAAGGTCTTGTTTCAATGGTGGCAGGAAGGAGTGATATTTTGTTTTAATTGTGCTTTCCATTGAAATCACGTCTCTAATCTCTTCCTACTGTCCTGTGGACACTTGCTGTTTTCTTAGGCTCTGACTTAACTGCCTTAAGAGAGCCTCTTGAGATGGAGGAGAGGCATTTCTCTCTGTGCAGTCCAACTGTCCAGAGCTGCAGCTCTTCTGTATGCAAGTTTGGGTTGGCACAGGATCTCTTTTGGTGTTTCCATTAATGGTTTCTCTCCTCTTCCTATACCTGATCCTTCCACGTGCTCCTCCCCTTGGAGAGGAATCGCAACTTGTTGGTGATGGAATGTCAAGTCAGGTCATGCAGTATTTGGCCAATATGCTTAATAGACCTAAGAGACCTGTTCTTCTTTTACTCTCTACCCAACAATAATACAATTTGGAGATGGAAGGTGGTTTATTTTTAAGCCATCTCAACATCATACATTAATTCCTTGGTTTTCTCATTTTGGGAAGGGTCAAGTTGCTATTAGGAGCTAGCTACTAGAGCAGATCTAACTCATGAGCACAAAAACGACCCCACTTTATCGGCATCCTAATGTGCACATTACCGGGGCTGGGTCCACAGGTGGCTGCTCTGTTAGACGAGCTGGAAGGCAGCTTCTCCTGAAGCCAGTGAGGCACCTCCTACCTGCACGTCATTCATCAGAGGCTTTTTGAAGTGCTTTTTTCAACAGTGCATGTACTGGAGATTAGCACAAAATAAACATATCCCTCTATTTCTTTTTCTTGCCGTCAGTGCTGCTGAGAAGAGTGCTCTAGTGAGAGGAAAATAGAAAAGTTGAGAATCACATTGTTTTGGATTGCATGCTATAATAATTTTTTTGAAAAGCCAGACCAGGTAGATTATTACAGAAGTGTGACATTTTTTACCCTGGTCACACAGCATTTGTCTCCTTAGCCAAATACTTCAGTAGCACATTACTGTAGTATTCGTATTAGTTTATTCATTCTGTTTTGGGTAACTTTTTTTTTTTAAACATTTCTTAAAATATTAGTTATTCGAAAGAGAGAGAAATAATCCCTGGAATGATTTGGAATAAACCTGAGTTACATTAAGAGAGGAAAATTCTGCATTTTTTTGTTGTTGTCCTGACCTCTCTTGAGATGAGCCAGTGCACTCTTTGTTCTACCACCATCAGAATGGTTGGTCTGCTTGATGCATCATTGCACATGTTTGGTGACGGGTTGGCTGATGTTAGGAGAGTGGATGCACTTGGATGCAGTTGGGGTTGCCGTGGATGCCAAGTTTCCAAAGAGCTTTTGTTCAAGACTAGGGTGGACGATCAGCATGCATGAGGCTATATTAACTTGAAAAGGCTAGTGTGTAATTACCAGTTACCAAGACACATCCTGCATGGTCCTATTCCTCTGAAATAGGCAACTCTTGAAACAAGGAGTGTTTGTGCATCAATCCGGAGTCTGCCCTGCAGAGTTTGATAATCCTGTTTTCTCTTTGTGATTGTCCATTCTCAGTGGCCTCAAGCTAGAGCTGGTCAGGAATTTTTTGACTAAACATTTTTAACAGAAAATGTTGATTTGTTGAAACCCAAACTTTCCCCAATAATGATTAGTTTGACAGGAAGATTTCTCGGGACCAGGATGGAATTCCTCATCCAAATAAGAGATCCAGTCCAGAATAGCCAATAGCCCCTCTTCACCTGGGATTTGGGAGATCCAGGTTCAAGCCCTTGTTTCTGAATCAGGCTGAAAAGAGACTTGAACCAGGGTCTCCCACATGCCAAGTGAACACCCTAAACCCTGAGCTATTGGCTATTCTGGAGTGACTGTTTTTATGCAAAAAACTTCCAGAGGCCTAGTTCTCATTCTGATGCAGACTGAAAGCAAATATCTCATTTTCTGACCAGTCCTATTCAAGGCATTTATGGTCCAGGTCACTTTAATTCCACCAGTGCATTCTGGTTTCACACCCATCCACTCGGTACTGACCTCTAACTAAAACTCCTGTCCCATTGCATTATGGATCTCGTGGAAAATTTTTCAATGGATTATTAGGGGGGATCTCTGCTTTAGCTACTCCAGAGCCCTGGTTAGAAACTAGGAGAAGATCTTCTCAGGGCATTGCTGCATTCATGACTTTGGAAACACAATAAAAATATATGGGTCTGGTCTGGGCCAGCAAGCTGCCAGGTTGACAATCAACTAGGGGAACTACATGTTCCTAGTCTACACTTAAACATTTCACTGGCATAGCTGTGTCGGTTAGGAGAGGTGATTTGTTTTTAATTGAAAGAGCTATGTTGATAAACACCTTGTTGTAGAAGTAATGATCTGTAATTAACTGTGCTTATTCCAGTATAGCACTTGTCAGTCAGGGGAACCAGAATAATCTATACCAGCATAAGCACTTTTATACCTATGTGACTCTGCTTTCCTAAGGGGATTTGCTGGTGTAGCAATACCAGCAAAACCTTCCTAGATTAGATAAGGCCATGATCTGAAGGAAGGCTTTCACCTTCCAAGGGTCCCATTATATGTCTCTGTGAAAGGGAGGATTGGCCAGTATCTGAGCCTTGGAAGAATTGTCTTCAGAAGACTCTGACCTAGATGTGATTCCTTTCTTCTGTTCTGTCTGATTTTTCTCCCCTCCCTGTGGGAGAAGGGTTTTTCTCTCCCTCTCCCACCTCAAAAATTATTGTTGGCATATGACAGGCATAATTTATGAGTGTGAGGAGAGTTTAATGAAAACCAAGGGCTCGCTCTTCAGTGCCCTAGACCAGAAGAGCCACCTTTCCCTATCCTGTTCAGCATGCATTCCACTGTGCGATAGAGAGGCAGGTTGTTTGGGTTTTGTGTCCCTCTTAGATTAATTTGAGTTGATGAGAGCTACAATAGCTGTGGTGCAAAAGAATGTGGGACCTAGATGAAGGGTCTGTTCTCTCTCTTAATAGCAATAGTTTGGCAGGGAGTGAACTCTCCTGTCTCTTCCAATTTGGAAAAGTGTATGAGTTTGCACTCTGGCCTCTATCTGGCCTAGTTAGCACCACCAGCTAAGGCCAAGTGTCTGTTGTGCTGCTGGATTCTGTGATGGGGACAGTTGTCTGTTAAGAATTACGCAGAGGCTGTTGGTTCATTTCACATTGGCCGCCAGACATCTGTAGTGTCACTACTGACCTGCACTGGATTTGAACCATTGACCTAGAAGTAACAAGGCTCCATTTTTCTCATTGGCCTGAGAAACACATCTTTGATTTTCCCTGACGTGCTTCTGGAAGGAAGCCATGACTTTGCTTTTCTGGCAGACTGTCACAAAGGAAAAGAGATTATTATGCATCCAGAGAAATGCGAAGTGGCTGATTGAGGTGAGCCCTCATTCAGTAAATGGAAGGGGGAAAGTAAGTTCTGCTGTTTTCCGGGTTTACATGTACTGTGTGTAAATGCAGGTCCTAGAATTGGAGGAAAGGCACAATGTAAAAATCAATAGGAAGAATTATTCCCTGTGCTTTACATCTGAAGGTATCAAAGTGCTTCACAACGGGAGTAGCTATAATTTTGTCCCATTTTACAGATGGGAAAACTGAGCCATTGGGAGGTTAAAGGTCTTATCCAAGTTCACACTGTGAATCAGTGGCTGAGCTGAGATTATGGCCTGGTCCTAGGCTTTAACTACTACACCAGACTGTCTTCTTGCAGGGTTTGTCATGTGTTCTAGGTGGGGTCAGCCAGAAACCACCAAGGCTGGGAGATTCAGTTCCAAAACCAATAAAGATATCAAGCTGCTTTTTAAAGATTAATTCCCCCTCCACCTCGCTCTTTCTATCTCTCTGTCTCTTGTCCCACTATCCCTGTCCTGCCCTTCCTACCATCTTCCCTTTGTTTTTGCAAATATGTAGCTCTGCCCCACTGCAATAGCTTTTGGGGCCCAATGGTACTTTCTTAGTAAGTGGGTTATGGAAGGGGGGAATTAAGCATTATTATTTATTTATTTATTTTATTAGCATATTTCGTCTGAGGATTTCAAAATGTCTTGCAAACCTTAACTAAGCTTTGCAGCGTCATTTCATTGAAATGCAGCCACCTTTGGGGAGGAACGCTAACCGCTTAAACAGTGCACAGCAACACTACACCACACTTCAGGACAACAACTGAAGAGGGATAGGATAGTACATCCAGCTTGAAATTGCTAAACAATGTAGGTAGACAGGAATATGTGGGCAATCAGTTCTACACTATTGCACTTTGGACATGGCTGTTTACTTTTGTTTAAAGAAACAACAAAATATCAGATGCTGGAGAACAGTTAAAAGATGTGGCCAGGACTGAAGACAGATCGGGTGTTGCCCTGTTGTTTCTACGCAGCATCATTCCTGTTTTTCCGGGTCACCTCTCCTCCCTGTATTGAAGAGGCAATCTGAGGGGTCTTGCTATTTCGTTGCTCAATAACACCTGCTTTTTTTAAGAGCTAAATGGTGCTAAGGAAGGAGCAGTAAAATAGTGGAACTTGTTCCAGAATTCCCCAGTTGTTCAGTGCTTCCTGCTTGTCTGTCTCACAGCTGTCCTTGCTCACATGCAGTCAGAACTCGATCTTTTCAAGCCAGCCGATGGCTTTGCTATTCAGTTTCCACGGCTAGTGCTCGATCTATATAGGCTAGCCTGGGCTGGGATTGCTGAGAGACAGCGGATTCAGCTGCTGCAGAGAGGGTACTCATGTAGCTCAACACTGCCCCCTCTTGCCTCTTCGGTAGCAGTGGGGGGCGGGGGAGGGGTCGTTCTCCAAGGCTGGTGGTGTGCCTAGAATGTAACACTGGGATTAACTAGAGTGTAATGCATTAAACCATGGAGTTGCCCGGGAACAATTAATTGCAGCAAAGAAGGGCAATCCTGCCATCCATTTGGCATGCAAACAAAAAGCAACCATAGGAGCATCTCCGAGCTCAAATTGGGAGATGGAGGACTCCCATGGAGAGGAGGGTGAATGGCAATACTCAGACATAAGTGCCAAGCTAAACCATGTCCAGCTGAACAAAGTTTATACAGAGCTTTTAGATTACAGTTAACCTGTTATCCCCGTGCTTAGTCAAAGGGCGATGAAGTCTGTGCAGGTCATCACTTTTTAAAGGCTGTACCTTTACATAAGCAGTCTGCCATCACCAGGGGTTACTGCTGCCTTAGACAGTTGTGTAAGGATAGGGTCAGACAGCAGAGTTAATTATTACTGAGGCATGGTTGGCTCCAAGTCCTGTCTGACTTTGTCAGTGGGGGCAGCTACTCCAAAGGGCACATGCTGCTGCTGAGCGAGCACACTGGCCCCTGAGGGGGACAGGTACAATCCTAAAGCTTCAAAGGGGATGTCTGCACAGCAGAAAGACCCCACGGCAGCGAGTCTCCGAGTGTGGGTCAGCTGACTTGGGCCTGCGGTATGGGGCTAAAAATAACAGTGTAGCTGTTCCGGCTTGGGCTGAACCCTGGCCTCTGAGGCCCTCCCCCCTCGCCACATTTCAGACCCTGGGCTCCAGCAGGAGCCTGAATGTCTACACTGCTCTTTTTAGCCCCATAGCACAAGCCCCTTCAGACTGAATCAGCTGACCCAGGCTCTGAGACTCACTGTTGCTGGCCTTTTTTTGCTGTCCACATATCCTAAAATTCTAGCTGAACTCCAGGACCCTGCCTGCTCTCAAGGCACATTCCATTGAATTCCTGTAAAATACCATTCCCTTCCTGCAGGACAGGTTGGCATCAGCCACAAGGCTCCATGCCTACAGGTACCATGGTTGGATATGCTAGATTTGGCAGTCCTGCTGTGTGATGAGTCAGTGTCTGACTCTCACCCTGCCAGTATGCACAGCTGCCCCCGTAGGATTCTAGAATGAGCTTGTCAGGTGGGGTCAAACCTTTTTAAGCAGGTGGGTTTTGCAGTCACAACACACATGGGTTGTATCTGTCTAGGAGCATGTGCTGCTCTTTAGCTTCTTCTTTAAACTCTTCTCATCTAGTTCTCCTGGTGTTGGATGCCAGCTCCATTCCACAGACAGACCTTCAGAGAGGCTATGTTACTAGGACCCTGGTGAATCTGGGTACTTTGATCGCAGTTGCTACAAAAATCATTCTTCCACAGTGGAAGCAGTCATTCTAATTAATTGTTCATCGTTGGCTCCATTCCATCCTTGGGGCATTCCTACTGGAAATGTGTGTTTCCAAAAGGAAGAGGTTGGAAACATTTTGGGGAAAACATGAAACCCTGCTGATGACTTTGAGAACTGGAGTTGGTGAGAACACTGATGATTTGTGAAATAGGGCAGTTATGTTTTACTGTGCTGTAGAAATGTGCTTAGCACCACTCAGGACACAAATGAAATCAGGTCCTGTCCTGCCCCCAAAATGTTACAGTATACAAGGCAGAGCCAGAGTAGATGACAGACCTAGGGGCTCCGATAACTGACAGCAATAAATATTTTTTCAGTTTTCAACACCATCCTATAACGGTGGAGAATTTTTCATGTTCACAGAAACTTGGGCCCATAAAATTGCAATGGAGAATTTAGGGGCTGCTCTTGGAAAATCTGGCTTCAGAAGTTCCTCCCTTTTCATCTGCCTCATTCTCTTGCTTGATTCATTCTGCAGTGTTTCAGTTCAGTTCAGTGCTCCTGATATTGTCAGTCCATCACTGTGCAAGTGAATGATGATGATACCAAAGTGCAGAGAGAGGAAGTAACTGAGTGAGTGAATCTCCTTGGGGGAGCAGTCTGCTTAGACTGGAGATGTCTACTGACTGGGTGATCAGATATAATGGAAAAAGGAAATAGTGGTAGAGAGCATGTGATTAAAGCATAGGACCAGGAACCTGGACTGTCGAGTTCTGTTCCTGGTTCTGCCACTGACATGAGAGAAACTCCGCTGCCCAAACTTGTGTGTCTCTGGTCCCCATCTGCTTCACACAGGTACAGAAAGGCTGGTAAAGCTCTTTGGGATCTCAGGTTAGCAGGAGCATCAGAAATTCCCCATATTATAATACATAGTATATAACTCTTCACTCGGTGTCTTGCAAAAGACAATATTCCTGTCACTGTTCTTGACTTGGGCAGTGGTTCTTGTACTTTATTGTCTCTGGGGGTATATTTTGAAAAGGGATTTTGGGAACAGTGGGAAATAACATGTGAACAAGGAGGCTTTGCTCTGTAGAGGAATCATGTTGCTCTTCACTGATTTTGGTCAATTTCAGGGGGATTCAGTCTCCGCATGTCTTCAGGGTCTTTTTGAGTCTACTAAAGCTCAGAGAGAATCCCATCACCCAAAGCTACCAAACCTAGCTTGGTGCAAGATTACAGTACCTCGGGTTCCCCCACCAAGCCATAATTCAGCTCAGGCTTGAGCCTGAACAGTATTTTGAACTAATTTGGGATGATTTATAGTTTTGGGTGAAAACCATATGAACTGTGGTTTGGGCTGAATTTCTCTTTGGGGCTTTGGTCAAACCTAAAACTCAGAGAAAAATTCAGTGTGTGTGAACCTCATGTGAAAAGACCTCTGCACCAGCCTCTGGCCAAATGAAACAGCTGAGTTGTCTACATCTCTAGTTAAAGAGACCACAGCCTTGCGAATATTGGGGCTTATTTCTCACATACACTGATATCCCTTACTTAGTGGTTAACGTAGGCTGAAACAGGAGGGGGAGCTTGTACTAGAGCCAAGGAAAGAGGGAGTCGAGAGGGAACATTGCTTGTCCAAGCCAAGAAAAGGGAGGGAGCGCCCCCTTATTTTAATCTCTTTGGTAGCTGGGCTTCACCTCAAATTCCAGATCTGGGCTGTTCAAATGCCTGGAAGTGCAGGGATTTTCACATCTGTAGGGTTGATTTTGGGTTAACTCTAATTATTTCCTGAATCCTTGGGGTGGCAGAGATCAAGGGAGGAGGCAATTTGATTTCTAGAAATATAACTGAAACTAATATAGGCTTCTCGGTTCCAAATCCATAGGCTTTTGCAGCAGTTAAATATAGACAAACAATCCTGTACTTGGAGGATATGTGATGCACACTTGATATTTCAGTTTCTGGGAAGCAGTTTAATAATTCTTATTTGTCATAGGACCATGTAGTGGTGGTGATGGCTAAAGTCTTTAGTGCGGTAACACCCCTTCTATGGCTTTCACATTCTTCCTTAATCTGCTGTAATTCCTCCAAGAATGGGAGGTTGAAAATAGTTCTTTAGTCCTTCTTGGTCTCATGCTGACTTTCAGCAGGGTGGGTTTGTTTGTTTGTTTGTTTTGCTAAGGAACAAACTAACAAGCTACAAACTAACATGGATGTTTGTAGATTTGAGTCAAAGCTGCAAGAAAAAATCCAGTCGAATCCATGTAATCAGTTTACCATGATTAGTAAACTGGCCGTAATATTAATTGTCTGTACTACCGTAGTGCTTAGAGGCACTATCAATGGCTTCCAGGAGTTTCTGAAAACTGGTCACCCCAATTTTGATCCATATTTTTTCATTGAGACCTCTGGTTTTAAGGTAGGGGAGTCATGACTTCAGGGCACCTGAACTTTGCTGCTGTTGAAACTATGTTGAAACAGTTCCCTTCCTGTACTTATGAGGCCTCATCAGTGTGTGACAGTGACATGCTGAGATGCCCCAGCATATGGTGGGCTGGTATCTTTTTTATGGGACATGAGTGGATTAGATCTAATGAATAAAAGAGATGTTGATGAATTACTTAGACCCAAAATGTGGGGTGTTTATAAGCTCTGTGTGCATGCCTGTCTTCTGAACTCCAAACACGACAGTATTGTACATGGGAATCAAAAAGTGAAGCTGACCAGATCATTTTCACTGGCCAAGTGGAGTGCTGTGTAAAAAGTAATCGGCCAGCAGCAAGAACACAGAGTAAATGTTCATTCCAATGTCTCAGTTTTAAATGGCAGATATTACCAATGACACATGCAAGGGCATTTCTGTTTGTTAAATAGGATTATTTATCTTGTCAGTTTCCCTTGGAGACAGAGACTGTGCCTTCCTCTTTGTCCAGTGACACACACTAAGCAATGAATCAGTGGCTGCCTTTAAGCAGCCACCTGTGGCACGTTGTCAGAACCAGATGGACTGTGTGTGTCGCCTCTTGCGGGTTTGCCATCCCCTTCTCATGTCCGAGAGTATCAGTATGCCTCTCTTCGAGGAAGACCATGCAGTGGGACCTTCTCTGCTTACTATGCTTGGGGAAGCCAGGTCTCTAGCTTCAGTTGAGAGCTAAGCAAATTAACATCCCCTTTGGGCATTAAATAACGATGGGAACTTCCCCCAGGGTGGGACTTTGGGCTTCCCTTACCAATATGAATGCTCCCCCTAAAGAGCCTGGATCAGCTCCCACTGCAGCAGACTTTGCATTGAGCCCTGAGTGCTCTTCATGTTTTGCTTCCTGGAAAGGCAGATGATGTGCTGAAGAACATCACAGCACAGACTTCATCATGTGCACTGTGCGATTGCAATAACCTTGCTATTTTTTTAAAGGGGAACAAGATGAAATAACTATTAAAGTCTAATGCTGATGATGAAAGCATAATCCCAACTATGCATATAAAATGATGGCATCTAAATTAGCTGTTACCACTCAAGAAAGAGATTTTGGAGTCACTGGATAGTTCTCTGAAATCATCCACTCAATGTGCAGCAGCAGTCAAAAAAGTGAACGGAATGCAGGGAATAATTAAGAAAGGGATAGATAATAGGACAGAAAATATCATGTTGCCTGTATATAAATCCATGGTACACCCACATCTTGAATACTGTGTGCAGATGTGGTCGCCCCATCTCAAAAAAAGATATATTGGAATTGGCAAAGTTCAGAAAAGGGCAACAAAAATTATTAGGGGTATGGAATGGCTTCCATATGAGGAGAGATTAATAAGACTGGGACTTTTCAGCTTGCAGAAGAGACGGCTAAGGGGAGATGTGATTTGAGGTCTATAAAATCATGACTGGTGTAGAGAAAGTAAATAAGGAAGTGTTGTTTACTACTTCTCATAACACAAGAACTAGGGACCACCAAATGAAATTAATAGGCAGCAGGTTTAAAACAAACAAAAGGAAGTATTTCTTCACACAACGCACAGTCAACCTGTGGAACTCCTTGCCAGAGGGTGTTGTGAAAGTCAAGACCATAACAGGGTTCAAAAAAGAACTAGATAAATTCATGGAGGATAGGTCCATCAATGGCTATTAGCCAGGTTGGGCAGGAATGATGTCCCTAGCCTCTGTTTGCCAGAAGCTGGGAATGGGAGACAAAGGATGGATCACTTGGTGATTACCTGTTCTGTTCATTCCCTCTGGGGCACCTGGCACTGGCCACTGTCGGAAGACAGGATACTGGGCTAGATGGACCTTTGGTCTGACCCAGTAGGGCCATTCTCATGTTCTTATGTTTAGTTTGACAGTGGTTAGCTAAACAAAGGTATTTTATGGTTGGTGAATTTTGATGCCTCATTCTCCAGTCCAGAAGTTCCAAGTTATATGAGATCCCAGGCCCACTTTGTGCCCTGATCTCTATAACGATATAATTAATAAGTTGTCGTAGTTCCATCTTTCTTCCTTAGAGTTCTCTGTGTTTAAACACCAGCATAAGAGCTGGCTAATCTCTCCAGAGGGAAAGCACATGGCTTAGGTAAGTGCAGGAACGAACTAGTGGTTAGACTTCATCATGTGCACTGTGCAATTGCTGGGAGATACCGTTTTTAATGGTATTCAAGCAGAGCTGTGGGGGAGGGTCATGGGAGAGCCAGGCAAAAACATCAGGTTTGAAAGCTAAGCAAGTTTGGCTGGAATGTGATTAGAAATGCAATGGGTTCTTTTAAAGATCCACTTTTCAGCCATATGTGTAGCTGCTGAGCTGGCGTTGATGAAGGCTGCTCTTTCCTCCCAGAACACTGGGATGGGACAGGAATACGCAAGTAGGAGAGGAGGGATGGGTTTATGGTTGGGGTTCTAGGCTGGGACTTCGGAGACTGAAGTTCAGTTCCAAGCTCTGCTACAGACTTTGGCTATGTCTACCCTACTGCGGTAAGTCAGCCCACGCTACGCAACTCCAGATACATAAATAACATAGCTGGAGTCGACGTACCTTAGGTTGAATTACCACGGGGGGTCGATGGGAGAAAATCTCCCATCGACTTACCTTACTCTTCTCGTCGGGGGTAGAGTACAGGGGTCGACTGGAGAGCGATCTGCTGTCGATTTGGCAGGTCTTTACTAGACCCGCTAAGTCAACCGCCGGTGGATCGATCTCAGAGCGTGGATCCCTGCCATAGTGTAGACTTGCCCGCACTGTGTAACTTGGGGCAGGTCACTTGGTTTCTCTGTGCCTCAGATAATAGCACTGCCCTACCTCACATGAGGATGAATACATTAAAGACTGTGCTTAGATACTCTAGTAATGGGGCCACTTTAGATAGGTGAGACCCTCTATTGAGGGGATACATTCAGACTCTAGTTATAATGGTGCCGCTTGTTGTGTCACACTGTGTTTGCTGATCCAGGATTAAAATAGTCTCTGTGTGTGCCGCCTTCTTGACTTCCATGGAGAAGTAATTTTAAAAGGGCCCAAGTATGGGAGGCCTATTTATCCACCTTTAACCCTTAAAAGTGCACAGGGAATATTTGGTAGGAAGCGGGGGAAATGCATTAGAAATTAGAATTGCAAATGGTATACAGCTGTTCCACCACCTGTGCCCAGTAAATACAGAAGCCCTTCAATATGCAACAAGGGAGGGGATGATCCACTGTTGTACAAAGAAGGGGATTTTAACAGCTGCAGAAGTATCACAACGCCCACTGCTGAAATGCAGAGGTCAACTGAATAAAAATGTGTGATGGGCACACAAGTGTTGAGCTCAGTAGATGACCATCATTACTAGCTGGGAGGTGATGATACAATGCAGTCTCCTATGATAGCATAGGATGACCAGATGGGCATTGCACCCAGGAAATCGTGTAGCCATCCTCATTGTTTGCCAGATATATGTGTAGTTGCAGTGCTGATCACTGGTTCAGTGGTCATGTGCACATGGCCAGTATAACATCATCTTGAGTTTTTGTAGCTTGCACGTTTTTTCCCCTGACCATATTGTCCAAGTTGTTTCTTTATTGCACTTGCAATTTGTGCCATAGGTAAGGCTTTCAGGTGTAGAATACCAGCAGTCCTTCATTTCCTCCCTTTTCCTATTGGTCCTTCAGATTTGATTGTATCCATCTGTTCCAGCAAGGCCGCGAGCTACCATACAGTGGTAGCATTAAGGTACCAGCAAGGATTCTGGTAATTCTCCAGCAGAGTCTCAGTGTGTGTGTCTGTCTCTCTCTCTCTCTCTCCTCCCCTCCCCTCGCCCCCACCCACTATGAGGAGAGAAACAGATGTGGTTAAAAGAAAAGGAGGACTTGTGGCACCTTAGAGACTAACCAATTTATTTGAGCATGAGCTTTCGTGAGCTACAGCTCACTTCATCGGATGCATACCGTGGAAACTGCAGCAGACATTATATACACACAGAGAATATGAAACAATACCTCCTCCCACCCCACTGTCCTGCTGGTAATAGCTTATCTAAAGTGATCATCAGGTTGGGCCATTTCCAACACAAATCCAGGTTTTCTCACCCTCCACCCCCCCCCACAAATTCACTCTCCTGCTGGTGATAGCCCATCCAAAGTGACAACTCTTTACACACTGTGCATGATAATCAAGTTGGGTCATTTCCTGCACAAATCCAGGTTCTCTCACCCCCCTCCCAAAAACCAATGTGTGTGGTTTTTGGGAGGGGGGTGAGGGGGTGAGAGAACCTGGATTTATGCAGGAAATGGCCCAACTTGATTATCATGCACAGTGTGTAAAGAGTTGTCACTTTGGATGGGCTATCACCAGCAGGAGAGTGAATTTGTGTGTGTGGGGGGGTGGAGGGTGAGAAAACCTGGATTTGTGTTGGAAATGGCCCAACCTGATGATCACTTTAGATAAGCTATTACCAGCAGGACAGTGGGGTGGGAGGAGGTATTGTTTCATATTCTCTGTGTGTATATAAAGTCTGCTGCAGTTTCCACGGTATGCATCCGATGAAGTGAGCTGTAGCTCACGAAAGCTCATGCTCAAATAAATTGGTTAGTCTCTAAGGTGCCACAAGTACTCCTTTTCTTTTTGCGAATACAGACTAACACGGCTGTTACTCTGAAAGATGTGGTTAGTCACACTGAGTTTAAAAATGGGTGCACTCCTGAACTTGGAAGAAGTTTGAATGCAGACCCAAGCTTTGCACATCAGGTCCAAATAGAAAACACACAAGAACAGCAATACTGGGTCAGTGGTCCATCTAGCCCAGTATCCTGTCTTTCGACAGTGGCTAGTGCCAGATGCTTCAGAGGGAATGAGCAGAACAGGCAGTTATCAAATGATTGGTTCCCTGCCGTCCAGTCCCAGCTTCTGGCAGTTGGAGATTGAGGGACACTCAGAGCATAGGGTTGCATCTCTGACCATCTTGGCTAATAGCCATTGATGGACCTATCCACCATGAACTTATCTGATTCTTTTCAAACCCAGTTATGCTTTTGGTCTTCACAACATCCTCTGGCAATGAGTTCCGCAGGTTGACTGTCCATTGTTAAAAGGGCCCAAGTATGGGAGGCCTATTTATCCACCTTTAACCCTTAAAAGTGCACAGGGAATATTTGGTAGGAAGCGGGGGAAATGCATTAGAAATTAGAATTGCAAATGGTATACAGCTGTTCCACCACCCGTGCCCAGTAAATACACCCGTGCCCAGTAAATATAAGGATGAAGTACTTCCTTATATTTGTTTTAACCCTGCTGGCTATTAATTTCAGTGAGTGACCCCCGGGTTCATGTGTTATGTGAAGGGCTGAATAATACTTCCGTATTCACTTTCTCGACAGGATTCAGGATTTTATAGACCTCTATCACATCCCCCTATAGTTGTCTCTTTTCTTAGATGAACGTTCCTAGTCTTTTTAATCTCGCCTCGTACCGAAGCTATTCCATGCCCTTAATCATTTTTGTTGCCCTTCTTGGTATTTTTTCCAGTTTAATATATCACTGTTAAGGTGGGGCAATCAGAACTGCATGCAATATTCAAGGTGTGGGTGTAACAGGGAGTTACATAGTGGCATTATGATATTCTTTGTCTTGTTATCTCATACATGCTGGGCCTTGTTACCATGGGGTGCAAAGAGATCAGTCTAAGCTTTCAGGATCCTTTCGGACCCAGGCTTTGTACGTCCGGTCCATCTCTGCATTGAGAATGTCCTGAAAGGAAAAGCCCACTCTAGTCAAGACACGGTGCTGCTGTTTCAAACTGCAGCTTCTGATTAGGGCTATGTTTGGAGCCCTGTTAAATGGTTTTAGTGATTTCTAGTGCTAGAACCAGATTGACAGCTCTAGAGATGGAAGCCACATAACATGTACTGCATAGGCAGCAGGGGCAGGAGGGAGGCCTCTAGGACTGAGAGTTCACTCTTCATTGCCCATTTGGTCCTTCACCCACCTACTGAGACTGCCAACCCATATGGCCAGATAGTGCCAAAGGGTGGGGTTGGGTTTGACGATGTCTGCTAGAAACTGGACTGAGTTCCTCCAATTCAGTGGTTCACAACCCACAGGCTGCTTGCGGCCCAATCAGCACACAGCTGCAGCACATGTGACATCCTCAGGGCAATTCAAGTAGTATGTATATCATGTGGATGCAGCCGCATAACACACACAGTGCTGCATATGTGGCCCACAATGGTAAATAGGTTGAGAACCGCAGCTCTATTTCATTTCATAGAGGCCACCAAGCAGCCAGCAGAGTGCTGCTACTTTGGGTTATGACTTCTTGGGGCTGGCTACAGGTGAAAAGGTCTGTCCAGATCTCATTACCAGTGCCTTGAACTGCCAGCTTTCCTTTATAAATTAAAGTACAGATAACCTCATATATTGAAACCTGTGTCTACAAGAGTTTCTTTTCCCTGATATTTGTTGCTGTTGCTGTCACCAGTTTGATTACATCAGGAGCAGCAATGATGAGAGCACCAGTGTAGGCATAATTCCAAGTGATTGTTGGCCTTCAGCACCGTGTCCTCCTCTTACTCTGCAGAGAGCAGGTCTACATGACACAGCACCTAAAACATTGACAGCTGCCAGCATCTTCTGAACGCTAGCCTTCCCACCCTGTCTACCCATGGTGGTTCTGCACTGATGGAAGTAAAAGTGGGAAATTTTAGGACAAGCTTTCAAGCTTGGGACAAGCTTTTCAAGCTTAGGACAAGCTTTCAAGCTTTCAAGCTGAAGTCACCTACCAATTCTTGAGCAGTCTCCCATGCTATAGTCAGAAAAGGAGGTCTCTTCCCTTTGTTTCTCTGGAGATTCATTTATAATGAATAAAAAGACTAGATTTAGTGTACCCCATGGTTAGTATTAATGATGTTTTTCTGAAAGCTTTGCAAACAATGAGCTCAATACCAGAGGGAATTTGGATCCTTGTCTGTAAATGACTACAATATTTTTCCTTTGTTTCCTGTCCTGGAAAAATCATTTAAGACTAATTTTCTATTGTGCAACTTACTAGTCTTGCCCTGTGCCTGTTGCAGTTCCATTCCTGGAAGCAAGAGCTGTTACATTATTGAAAGCCTGATTCAATTAAGTCAGAAAATGGGGGGACGTGCACCTTTTTAAAAAGTGGTTTTCCCTTTTGGAATAGATAGTTAGAAAGAAATGGAGAAGAAACTACGTGCCCTCCCTATCATGTGATTTAGAAATCCCCTGCAGATTTAACCTGCGGAGCAAGCTTTGCCTTTTGCTGTAGCAGATTTCTCTTGACCGTTAGCTCCCTGTCTCCTGAAGAAGAATGGATTTTGTGATTCCTGTTAGCAAACGTTTCAAACACAAACATTCAGATCCTGTTGGAAACCACCTTCTTGATCATCAGTCCCAGGAATGGTTGGACCCTGGAGACTGAGCTCACCTCTCACGTTGAGGGGTGTTTACCTCAGGTCAGGATTGAGTCATGTTGGCATGTGGGGTGGGGGGGAAGCTTTCATGTGCACTGCTTGTCCTGTACCTTGCCTACTGCCGTGCACCCCATTCAATTGCTCACTGCAGATTTTCTGCGTTCCCCTGGGCTCTGATGATGATGCTCTGTTGTTTGCACCCTGCACTGGGTCCATTTCCCACTCCATTCCTATTAGCGTCGACGTGGGGAGGAGCTTTTTGGAAGCTGTTGATGCCCTGTTGGCTGCTGCATTGCCATTCTGTGGTTTGACATGCAAGAGGGCCACTGGTGGGACTGTTTCCTTGCAGTGTTCTGTATTATGCTGCCCTCTTTCCGGATTGTTGGAGGATATCCCCACGTGTTCCTTCTCCAGCTCCATATTCGGGAGAGATCTCATCTGGGCGCGCTGTGATTTACCCACCAAACACCCTGAGCATCAATCTAAGACCATCACCTGCTGTGGAGAAAGTTTTGTGCTGTGATTTGCCCTCATGGGCAGCCCCAACCAGCTATCCACATTCTCTTGCTGCTGTTCGCTTTCCCCCTGTAGGTGATTTTTGCCAATCATTAACCTGGACAAGGCAGCAGGCATCTTTAGCAAGGTAACTTTTCAAAGAATTCAGACTTTGGTACTCTTTTTTTAATGAAAGTCACCCCCCACATGGCTGCTGGTTTATTATCCTCCAGTGGAAACTATTGTGGCTGTTGAGTAAGAACGTACAGCCGCAATTTGCTTTGCATGTAATTTGATACCAGAGGCATCAACACATAGCCAGCAATTAGAACCTGACAATAATTTGGTTGCTGACTCTACCAGCTGCAGTGTTGCCAAGCCCACATGTTAAAAATGTGAGTTGGTCCCCAAAAGATCATTTGATTGGCTTAATTTTTTTGTGTGAGAATTTTTGTATTGGTTGCAAAGGCATCTTTTTGTCTGGGGAAGAGGCAGATTTTGACCGAAAATCTTCATCAGGAAAACACATGCTAGGCCTCGTTCTCAATCAGTGTTGGGGATCAGACTAGAAACCATCAGGATACTTTGTTTAATGAACTTGCATCCACGTGCAACGAACACTCCGTTTCAGCTCTTTTGTATCTATTCCATTGCATCTGAAAGGCCAAGGGACACAAATGAAAACGTCTTAATATATTGAAATTACCTTTGTATTCTCATAAAACGTGTCCCGTGTCACACAGGGGGCTTTGCAAGGACACGACAGCTTACAAGGTTCTGCCTGTCAGTAGAGCATTGTTCTCTCCACTGCCTTCATGCGCACACTTTGGTAATATTAGTCTTGTTTTCAGAATCGCACAGGGTGTCTGTTGGACTTGGAAGATTCTGAATGCCCACCAGTCAGGCCTTTCTTCTCTCCAAAGGCTGACTCCAAAATAAACCCATTTACCATTTATTCCAGTAAATGTTTGAGCCTGAAAGGCCTTGAGACTGATCCAGTCTTAACCCAATTCCTGTCCAGATTTTGCACAATACTTAAATAAATTCCAATCTAGCTTTAAATTGGGTTTTGTCCAATTTTTGTACAACATACTTTATGCTCCACTGGAACGTGCTATGTTGTTGATAAGATTCCATTAGGGTCCTGAGGATTGTGTTTATTTTACATATATTACCTGATGGATTTTGGGGGTGGAGTAGGAACTAGAGGCCTAATCCAAAACCCACTGAAGTCAAAAGCAAGACTCCTATTGACTTCGGGGGGGGGGGGGGCGGGGGTCTGGATCAAGTTCTAAATTCACTAAGATTCTTGAGAGCTGCCAAGTGAAATCCTGGCCCGTGCAGCGGACTAATAGATCCCAGTCTAGTGCCCACTGAAGTGCAGGATGAATTTCCTGTTAATGGTGCTACATGGGTCCCACAGAGATCAGCATTTCTAGACTGTGATGACCCAGAGGACCAGAACAGCTAAGACTCCGTGAGAAGCTTAATTCCATTGTGGAGAGTTTAAGATGGATTTCCAACAGTCAGTTCTGCTTTAGCTCGTACAGTAATGATAATGGACAGATACAAACACAGCACAAGAGCTGGTTTAGTGACATTCTAACAGTTGTGTTACTAAACAATGTGCTGGACACTTTTTTTTTTAACTAATTTTTTCATCATCTTTGACCTTTCACTGTGACTATCCTCTGACCTCTTGCTGAAATTAATAAGGCAAAACCGCCTCAGTTGTTGGACCCAATAGCCATCTTCAATTCAGTTGTTGCCTATCACAATGAAGGGCTCAGCTCTACTTAGAATCATAGAATCATAGAATATAAGGGTTGGAAGGGACCCCAGAAGGTCATCTAGTCCAACCCCCTGCTCGAAGCAGGACCAATTCCCAGTTAAATCATCCCAGCCAGGGCTTTGTCAAGCCTGACCTTAAAAACCTCTAAGGAAGGAGATTCTACCACCTCCCTAGGTAACGCATTCCAGTGTTTCACCACCCTCTTAGTGAAAAAGTTTTTCCTAATATCCAATCTAAACCTCCCCCACTGCAGCTTGAGACCATTACTCCTCGTTCTGTCATCTGATACCATTGAGAACAGTCTAGAGCCATCCTCTTTGGAACCCCCTTTCAGGTAGTTGAAAGCAGCTATCAAATCCCCCCTCATTCTTCTCTTCTGCAGGCTAAACAATCCCAGCTCCCTCAGCCTCTCCTCATAACTCATGTGTTCCAGACCCCTAATCATTTTTGTTGCCCTTCGCTGGACTCTCTCCAATTTATCCACATCCTTCTTGAAGTGTGGGGCCCAAAACTGGACACAGTACTCCAGATGAGGCCTCACCAATGTCGAATAGAGGGGGACGATCACGTCCCTCGATCTGCTCGCTATGCCCCTACTTCTACATCCCAAAATGCCATTGGCCTTCTTGGCAACAAGGGCACACTGTTGACTCATATCCAGCTTCTCGTCCACTGTCACCCCTAGGTCCTTTTCCGCAGAACTGCTGCCTAGCCATTCGGTCCCTAGTCTGTAGCTGTGCATTGGGTTCTTCCGTCCTAAGTGCAGGACCCTGCACTTATCCTTATTGAACCTCATCAGATTTCTTTTGGCCCAATCCTCCAATTTGTCTAGGTCCTTCTGTATCCTATCCCTCCCCTCCAGCGTATCTACCACTCCTCCCAGTTTAGTATCATCCGCAAATTTGCTGAGAGTGCAATCCACACCATCCTCCAGATCATTTATGAAGATATTGAACAAAACCGGCCCCAGGACCGACCCTTGGGGCACTCCACTTGATAACGGCTGCCAACTAGACTTCTCCGCTCCTGTGCATACCAGTCCTGTGACTCTAAAATATAAGACCGGTTTCAGAGTAGCAGCCGTGTTAGTCTGTATTCGCAAAAAGAAAAGGAGTACTTGTGGCACCTTAGAGACTAACAAATTTATTTGAGCATAAGCTAAGTGAGCTGTAGCTCACGAAAGCTTATGCTCAAATAAATTTGTTAGTCTCTAAGGTGCCACAGGTACTCCTTTTCTTTTTGTAAAATACAAGAGTTAACTATTCATCCACTTGTCCCTATCCTCATTTGGTGTTAAACACAAACCAGCATTAAATAGGCCTCAGGATTGGGAGCCAGCAACTTCTCGTGTTCTACTCCCAGCGGTGTCTTTATGATCTTGGACAAGGCACTTAACCAGTCTCTCCCTCACATTCCATGTCTGTGGAACTGAGATAGCAACAACACTTCCCTGCTTCACAGGGACGTCGTAAGCATTACCTAGTTAATATTTGTAAAGCACTTCGAAAACAAAAAGCACCCTGGACGTGTTAATTATTATTATTACCTATTTTATCTCACTGTTATGTCAGAACACTATTTTTTTCCACTGCATATGGTAAGCAGTTTCTCTAAGGTGGAGTAATAGAGTAGGGGAATTTTTTGTTACAAATCTAGTATAAATTTTAGTTAAACAATGCCTCCCTTCACAAGTTACAATTTTTAGAAGTTCAAAGCTGAAGCTGCTGATTCTCCTGGTTGAGGTTTGTTTTGAGCTGGCCATGTGAGTCTGAATTTTGAGCAGGATTTTTATACCAGTTATGCATGTATAAATCTGGAGTAATTGAGATCAGAATCTGGCCCATTTAAATGTAATACCTGGTTTTCTGCTTGCATTTCCATGTTTCTCAGATTAATTTCCCATAATAACCACATCTCTCAGCAAATTTCAAACATGATGGGGCTGTCAAATGTTTTACTGGCTTGGCTTAAATAGAGGGAACATTTCCTGAAATATATTCTCCAATTTAATGAGTCTTTTTCATTCTGGCTCTTCCCCTCTGGCCCTCCCACCCTTTTCGTGGTTGTTTTGGATAGCTCTTTGGAATGATGCCGTCTAATCCTATTAGAAGTACATTCGTTACACTGTGCACCTTGTTTATAGCCAAGAGTATTGGCTATAGAGGGAGATCTCTCCTTCACTCTCTCTCTCTCTCTCTTTAATTTTGTTTTGTTCCAGTGCCAGATGGGAGTATTTTCAGGCTGAAGTGAGTCCTAGAGAACTCCTGCTGTGCCTCAGTTATTCTTCCCTTAAAGGATTTTTCCTCTATCTCAATTTATTGTCAGAACACTTTTTTGAATAAAATGGTTGTTAAAAACTTATCATTTGAAAAGGCCAGCTGTTCTCAGGTCCCGAGAGTGCCTCTTTGTGTCGAGCTTTTTAGGAAAGAGGAAGAGGATTGTTGGGGGGAGGGGGGGCTGGGAAGGGTGGCGCTATCTTTAACTTTCTTTTTGTAGGGACCTGGTTATTTTCGGAAGCTCTCTCAGCTATAGAAGGACCAGTTGTATTGTACTTCTTTGGGTTCAGTTGTATGCCGGGATGAAAAGATTTGCAGAGCCCTCACTGCAGGTGCAAGCAAATCCTTACCTGCTGAATACTTGCTGAAGTTTGGCTTGGAGTGTAACTGGGACCACTTGTGTAGGGGAAGTTTCTTGTTTAGTGTCACAGTCTTAAAAGTTGCACTGTGGAGTCTGGTGCCCAGAAGTACATGACTCTGGAAGCTGCCATAAAGAAGCTTATTTCCACCAGTGCAAACCACGGTGATTTATAAGAGAGAGCTTTCAGTAGTTTTAAGACCTATATTGCTGCATGCTATCATGATAATGGACACTACCCTGCATTCAGATATGGATATATGGAAGGTACTCAAAACTGTGCACTTACTGAGTTTCTGTGGTACTCAGGAAAGATCATTCTACGGCTGTTGATCAAATACTACAGTTCAGTATTGTGGAAATTCTTTATTTTCTCTTAAAAACACTTAAGAAAGTCCATTTAAAAATATTAACAATACAGAGTTAAGCACTCAGAAGTCCGAAAATGGCAGTGTTGTGCGCACAACCTTAAGTTTGCCCCTTTGTGCAGCTACTAGATCTCCTTAGCTGGTGTCAACTGGTGTCAGTACATTGAAGGAAATTGAGCTACACCAATTTATACCAGCTGAAGATCTGGCCTGTTGTCTCTAATTACATAATTGCACATTGTATTGTCTCTCTCTTTTGGCAGGACCCCTGCCTCATTCATTATACAGGTTGGCCAATGAATGAGGCAGGGGTCGGTGCAGAGACTACGGGAAAGGAGACCACATGGTCAGCAATTAAAAATGTAATTTCTTATGTCTGTTTTGAACAGCTGTTTAGCTCATTGCACACCATCTGACCTGAACATTGAACGAGGCAGAGGTGCTGCAGAAAGAGTGGCATGTGATTATGTAAATAAAGACTATCATAATTCACAGCCATAAGGTGTCCTAAATTAAAACTAATTTGCTCTTTTGAGTGCTTTATTTCACAGCCTTGTTGTTGTTTTATGGAATAAGGCATATAATATCAACCTGATTTCTGACTAATTTTGTATCCCATAATACTTCTTTTGATAGGTAATTCTATAAATAAGAGCAGCCACCTGCGTTTACACTACCTAGAATAAAATACCAATGGTTTTCAATCCTTATGCATAAGCTAGTCATCAGCTGAGGTCCAAAAGAAACTCCCCTCTCCCGACTAAGGAGTGCAAATATTATACAGTTATGTGCATTATGGAGGGGACTTGCATCTCCCGCTACATCATCCTGCATTTTCCAGTGGCCACTGATCTGTGCCAGAGTGGCAGTTTCTATATTCTCTTCCTTCTATCCTCAGAAAGAACTCTGTGCTCCAGACAGGAGACCTCCTCATACAAGGGTTAATGTATTCTGCAGTGCATTTCTTGTTTGGTTCTCCTCACCATTTATGGATGGAGGTTTTTTTAATAGGTAGCCTTTCTATATCTTCTCTTTTAAAGAAAGGATGGGTTTAAAGAGACCTTTAAAGACATCAAACCTGACAGGCCCAAAATCTTTTTCAGCAGCAAAACCTTTTTTTAAAAAAAAATTGTAATTTCCTCCAGATTTGTGTAAAGAAAGATGGAAAATAAAAGGCCTTCCAACAGGGCATGTGAGGCAGTGTTAAATCCTAGGTCATCATGGTCCTGGTCCAAAGTGTACTGAAGTCACTGGAAAAATGCCCATTGATGCCAGTGGGCTTTGGATCATACCCCTGACTAAAGTCTTTCCTATGAAATCAGGGGCGTTGGATTTGTTTTGTGATAATGATCTTGTTCACACATCTTATATGGCTTTGTGCAGGTACTGTTCATCGCCTTGTCTAAAACAAGGTGCATTCCTTGGAAGAAAACACTGGCAAAAGATTTGTCAGTGAGCACAGCCCCAGACCATATGTATGTGTGGTCTGTTTATTACTCTTGGACCAAGCCAACATCTCTTGGTGGGGCTCAGACCTTTTTCTCTTAAGTTTTGCCATTTTTCTGTTTTTTTTGTATCTGGTTGATGTGTCATTTGAGTATCATTAATTATTTACTAGCTTATGTTGTTTAGAAAATTGATGTTTGCTGTAATTAAAATCTCTCAGTTGTTCTATGTAGGGTACATATTGTTGCTAGAGTAGGAAAGAACATTGCAATTAAAAGCCATCTGCAGTGACTTCAGAAAACCCTTATGTCCAGGAGGGAAGTTTAGAAATCTCTGGCCCTTTAGGAAAATGAGTATTGATGGATAGTAACTGTAGCTAAAATATAGGGCTGAAAGCCCTCTGCCTTCAAGAAGGTTCCTAGGAGTTGAGGGTGCTTAGTACCTCAGGATACCAAGCCTGTAAGTGTCAGAGACTAGGAAGATCTGATGTTCTCTCCTGGGTCTACGTGGTTTTTCTTACCAGTCCAGAATATTTTACGGACAGAAATCATAGCAGTGGAGACATCAGTATAGTGACTACAAGACAGGCTAGATAAATGGAGAGGAATCTGGGTTGCCTTACTAGAATACATAAACCCAGCAGAGGTGGATACAGCATAAACCTAGGCACACCTCCCTCACACAAACACCTACTTGTTCTATCCACACAACAGGTACAATGAGGTCAATGACAGTGCAAAGCTCTGTACATGCCAGGCTAGCATGCCTCAGCTATGGCCAAAAGAGACCATGTCTCTTGAAAGAGTAGTGCAAGGATTGGCTGGCTGTGCAATGGAGATAGGCCACTCTACTGAGACTATCAACAAAATCCCCCTCCACTGCCATCTGCATTGGTCTCTCTTTCATTGGCATATTGTTTCCAAAGCAGTTGCTGATCTTCACCTCCCTTTGTTTCTCTTCCTAGCGCTGGTTGGAGCTCTGGCCATGGGGATGATTTTCTTCTGCTCGCCTATTGTGAGTATCTTCACCGACCGGATTGGCTGCAGGACGACAGCAGCCTCGGGGGCAGCCATCGCTTTTATTGGACTCCTTTCCAGCTCTTTTACGAAGTAAGGCTGAAACTTGCTTTAGGTGGCATGTAACTTTCTGGCAAGCTTTTGTTGTTGACAAATCTGGTGCTAGTTTATTGCTGCCTTTTGGCAAGGATCAGGTGTAGTGGAAGAGGGTGCTCTCCCTGCGCTTGCCACAGCCTGCCTGCACACAGGGAGTTACTGTCCAAATTTAATCCCCCTTCCTGAAGTTTTTCTTTCTTTGTCTTAATGAGACACAAACCTTAGCCTGAATGTCTTTGGAACTTGGCTGTGCCCAGGATTTCTCCCTGCAGGTCTGCTCCTACGTCTCTCCTCTATCACAGGTTCTCAGCCTTTTATGCTCCTGAATTGGAATGTGAGACCTTCTGGTCTGACTTGCAGAATGTCAGCGGAACAGCTTTGCACCTCCACGCATGGTGCTAGAACCTGAGGTACTGTCACAATCAGTTTAAAGGGGGACACTGTCAGATTCAAAATCGTATTTTAAAAAAATTGACCTTGGATACTAAAAGTGAATTAATGTTTAAAATCAAACCTGACCCCAAGTATGGCTGAAAGTGACTGGCTTCCACTGGAGCATAAAAAAATGGAGATGTCCAGAGACTGAAGCCTGTCTTTTTATCACCAGTCACAATGGACTCTCAAACTGAATTTGCCTGGGGTTTTGGCTATATGCAGTAGAAGGAAAATCAGGAATGTAAATGTGTTCTGAAGCAGAACATATTAGTCCATTGGAATGTCTTTGTGTCTGCAACATGCTGCTTTAAAAAACACAGTATTATTCATTTTTTCAGTGCTTGTAAACTTCTGTGGATTTCTGTTAGGGCTTGATTTCATTAACATAAAAATGTTAACAAGCTTTGATGGTACATTATAATGCTTCAGCATCACAGATTTTCAGTTTGTTTGTGTGTGAGAGGGTGATTGATTATATATTAACAATTTTCGCATGGGTTTGTTTTCAGTTTTAATTAAAACACTCCCTGTAACTGTTTAAAACCATACTGATGTGAAAGGAGGTGACTTGTCTGCAGCATTCCACTTCACCACTCCCTTAGAGGGAACCCTTGACAGGAGGGGGCAATGAAGATAGTTGAGGCTCAGAGCAGCTGCTTTTGTGCCCAACTCTTCAATCTCCTTTCTGTTTTGGCATGGGAAAGGACCCCAGTGGTCTCCCCAAGGAGACCCTTGAAACAGACATTTTAATAAGAGGAGAGAGATCTCAATGGGAAATTATGTCACGCAATCTAAGTACATCAGGGGGCCATGTGCAGTTCAGGCATTGAATGTACAAGTGGAGGCATACACTGCTGGCTTCCTAAACAGCACCAGACAGTGGAGTCCAGGCAGCACATGTTGCCAAAAGTTCAGTGGCTGTTTGGTCCTAGATCTGTACATGGAGGAATTTTGGCCTGAATTTTACCCATTTGTTGATATTCCCCAAATCCTGCCCATAACTTGGTTTTCTACTAGCATGCTCCTGTTATGTGCATGTACGTTTTACTGTGTGGAATCGGAACTGCTTCATAGTGTGTCATAGAGCCTGTTAATCACTGAATAATAGAGGCCTTGTCTACACTGGCAAGTTTCTGTGCAGTAAAGCAGCTTTCTGCGGTGTAACTCTGGAGGTGTACACACTGCCAAGCCACTTAGTGCGCAGAAACTGCACGGTTTCAGTGCTATAAAAAAACCAACACCTCGACAAGAGGCACACAGCTTTCTGCGCTGGGGCCACAGCACCGCGGAGCCAGTATAGACCCCTTCGTCAATTATAGCGCTGCAATTGGCCTCTGGGAAGGGTCCCACAATGCCTGTTCTTGCCTCTCTGGTCATCGGTTTGAACTCTACTGCTCTGCCCCCAGGTGACCAATTGTGAGCCCCACCTCTTAAATTCTTTGGGAATTTTGAAAGTCCCCTTCCTGTTTGCTCGGTGATGGGTGCAGTGGTCTCAGTGCATCTTTCCAGGTGGCCAGGCCTGCTCCACGCACCAGGCGATCCCCCGCTTGGAGCAGTGCTGAGCTGCTGGACCTCATCGGCATTTGGGGAGAGGAGGCTGTCCAGTCCCAGCTGCACTCCAGCCGTAGGAATGATACCACCTACGGACAGATTTCACGATGCATGACAGAAAGGGGCCATGACCGGGACACACTGCAGTGCAGCGTCAAAGTGAAAGAGCTGCGGAACACCCACCACAAGGCACGGGAGGCAAACCACCCGTCCGGTGCTGCGCCCACAAGCTGCCAGCTCTACCAAGAGCTGGACACAATACTCGGTGGCGATCCCATCTCCACTGTGAAGGCCCCTGTGGATACTTCAGTGGCTCACGTGCCAGTCAAGAGTGGACCAACCCAGGAGGAGGAAATCTTGGACGAGGATGTGGAGGGGGACCCAGAGGCAGATAACGACTTGGAGGTCAGAGAGGCATGCAGCCAGGAGCTCTTCCCTACCCTGGAGGAGGCTACCCAGTCACAGCGGTTGGAGCTTGGCAAAGCGCAAACAAAAGAGGAGGCCCCTGGTAAGTGGCTTTGATTTTAGGAATTGCTGAAGCTTTGATTTTGGGAATTGTTGGGGGCAGGAGGGTTGCAGAAAGCAGGCTTGTGTCTGTATGATGCGTGTACCACCACATGCCTAGTCTCAGCGGCAGAACAGGGTGTTGATTGACTCCCTCACTTCATGGCAATCTGCCTTGGAGATCTCCATGAAACTCTCATGGAGATACTGGGCAATCCGCTGCTGCACGTTCTTTGGCAGAGCTGCCTTGTTTCTTACCCCATCAAGGGTATCTTTCCCACACTACTTTGCTGTCACTGGGGGGGACCATTGTTGCATGCAGGCGAGCCACATCAGGGCCAGGTCGGAAGTCGCAGTCTTGGAGAAGACCTTCCCTTGATTCCCTGCTCACCCTCCACCACGAGAGATCTTCCATAACGAACACAGCCTGTGGAAAATGTGGGAACAGGAATGATTATAAGGCCCCCCCGTAAAGTGCTGGCTCTCCCCAAGAGCCATGTGCCCAGTGTACAGTACGGTCCTAGAATACTGGTTTCCCCTTTGACAGGTATGTGAATAGCGGCTGTGTTTTAAATCACTGAATCAGTGGTCTGTGTTGCAAACAATACTGCTTCTGTAAAATGTTGCATTTTGGCTTCAGAGATATGACCTAGGGAGCCCAGCTCCCTCTTTGTTATCACCGGCTGAATGGCTGCACAGAGTTAGAAAGCGGCCACGAAAAACATGATGACTCTGCAGCTTAAAAACAAGAATTGAAGGAGTGGCGGGACAGCGAGAAGAGGGACCGAAAGGAGAACACGGCGCGCCAGAACGAAGCCACAGAGCGGCTCTTAAACATTATGGAGCGCCAAACGGACACACTCCAGGTGCTACTAGCACTGCAAACCGAGCAGTTCTGCATCAGCCCTCCCCTGCAGCTGCTGTTGCAAAACTCTTTCCCATGCGCCCCCCAGACACCGCCAACACACTTATCAACCTCCTGGCTCCAGTCTGTACCCCCTGCATTCCACTCCTGCCCCGTCGCAGTCCAGCCCTGGGGACTCCCAGCACCCACTGCACTCAGCACCCGTCCCTCTGCAGTTTAGCCTTGCTGAAGAACAGTACCCATTTCACTGTACTCCAGAGGACAAGATTGCGTATGATCCCTGGACATACACAAATCTTTAACCATTCTGGGATCCCACCTCCTCCTAGGACCTTCTCTTCCCCCACAGTGCTGATGTGTTTTTTCTGTTTGTGTCTCTCCTGTGGTGGTTGTTTTTTAATAAAATAATGGTTTTGGTTTGAAAGCAATCTTTATTCCATTAATTGAAAGCAAACAGAACCCTGCAAAGCAACAGGCAATTTTCTTAAACCTTCACAGTGCCTTGTCTGCACCAATCACAGTCACCTCCTAGCATTACAAGCACCTCACTCCCGAGCATAGCAACAGTTAGTGGTTTTCAGCTTCAAATTGCTGCCTCAAGGCATCCCTAATCAGTATGGCCCCATGTTGCGACCCTCTAATAGCCCTGGTCTCTGGCTGTTCAAATTCAGCCTCCAGGCACTGAGCCTCAGCAGTCCAGCCCTACGTGAAGCTTTCACCCTTTTCTTCACAAATATTATGGAGCGTACAGCACATATAAGCTATATAGGCTATAAGCATAGGAATATTGTCATTGGCCAAGTCCAGCCTCCCATATAGGCAGCGCCAGCAGGCCTCTAAATGACCAGAAGCACAGTCAACAGTCATTCTGCACCTGCTCAGTCTGTTGTTGAACCGCTCTTTGCTGCTGTCAAGGTGCCCCGTGTACGGCTTCATAAGCCACGGCATTAAGGGGTAGGCAGGGTCTCCCAGGATCACAATGGGCATTTTGACTTCCCCTACAGTGATCTTCTGGTCCAGGAAGAAAGTTCCTGCTTCCAGCTTCCTGAACAGGCCAGTGTTCCGAAAGATGAGTGCCTCATGCACCTGCCTCATGCACCTGTGAAACGCCTACAGTGATCCACAAGGTCCTGGAGAATCATTGAGAAATACCCCTTCCGATTAATTTACTCAGTGGCTAGGTGGTCTGGTGCCAGAATTGGAATGTGCATGCCATCTATCGCCCCTCCACAGTTAGGGAAGCCCAACTGTGCAAAGCCATCCATCATGTCACACACCTTTCCCAGAGTCACAGTCTTTCGGAGCAGCATGCGATTTAATGGCCCTGTATGCTTCCATCAACACGAGTCCAATGGTCGACTTTCCCACTCTGAACTGGTTAGCAACCGATGCTAACCAGCTTCCACAGTGCAATCGCCATGTGCTTCTCCAGTGACAGAGCAGCTCTCGTTCTCGTGTCCTTGCACTGCAGGGCTGGGGCAAGCTCATCACACAGTCCCATAAATGTGGTTTTCCTCATCCAAAAGTTCTGCAGCCACGACTTGTCATCCCAGACCTACATGACAGTGTGATCCCACCACTAAGTATGTTTCCCAAGCCCAAAAGCGGCATGCCACTGTAGTCAGCACCTCCATGAATGCCACAAGCAATCTCGTGTTGCACCGACTACATGTAGCAATATCAATGTCAAACTCCTCTTGCCTTTGTAGTTTAAGAAATAACTCCACTACCACTCATGACATGACATGCAGCATATTGGTCAGCAATGCAGGATCTATTCCTGCAGACCAAAGAGAACAAGCACGCAGTACACAAACCATTGAAAGATGGCGCCAAATGCGGATGGAAGGGGATTACTGGGATGCGAAGCAATACATCACAGGGCATTGGGACAGGACCCAGGATGTCCTGCGACCCCCTCTGCCTTCCCACAACTCTTAGCGGCAGAAGAGGAAGAGATGCTCTGTGGGATAGCTGCCCAGAGTGCACCGCTCTGAATGCAAGTGCTGCAAATGTGAACACACTATTGCGCAGGCAGCTGACAGTGTGAACACACAACAGCGGTTTCCCTTCAGCGCTCTCTGAGCAGCAATGTAACTCCGCCAGTGTAGACCTACCCAGAAATTCTCTCTGGGAGCATAAGCACCTTTGCTACCCAAAACTACCTTGTGACACTAAGGCTAGAACTTGGATCTGCCTGCTCTAAAAGGATGAGCTGCTGCCTCTTGATATGGAAAACACCGAAAGACCAGTCTACTGGAAACATTGTGTGTGTGTGTTTTATTTATTTATATTCTGGTGTGCGTATGTGTACGTACGTGTACACACACACACATTACAAGAGCCTGATAAATCCTATGGGGAATGCTGTATATAAATTCATGGCAGTGGAATAAATAGAACTGAAGTGCAGTTGTGGATAGCTTCAGAGAGAGACAGCATTTTACCCCATCATCTCTTTTCCTCCCAAGTACTTCTACAAAAGTTTCAGACTTTTTTCCCTTCGCCGATAAAATGTTCGTACAAAGCAAAGCAACTCTTCAGAGTAGGCTGCTTTTAGTTTGGGGTTTTTAAAAGAAAAACAAAGAGGTTCTTTCCGTTAGGAGCACTTCAAAGGTGAAATGCATATTTCCTGCTTTCTCACTGGTGGTTTAAATTCCTTCAGATATCTTGTAAGGATAAAATTAAAGCCTTCTATAGCTGTGTCGCAGGGAGGGGGCCCTTTTTATTGGACTGCCTTAGGCAATGTCGAACAGAAGTCAGGGGAAGAGTGGTGCAGTTTAGCAGTTTCCATGTGCTCCATCAGGATTGTAAAGTCCAGTTCTGAAATTTGGAACTACCAGCTTCCACTCTCCCCTAACAAGGGATTTTTTAATATAGCCACACCGTACAGTTTCAGGTGACACATGTTGTAGATTATACGCACATACTGCAGTTACTACACTGAAACAGACCAATGGTCAGTCTGCTGTAGAATCACAGAAACTGGAAACAGTGAAGAGCTGCTAGACCATTGCCTTTCAATGCAGAATTGTTCCCTATAGTGCTTCGTTCAGGCTGGTTTTAAATGCCCCAAATAATGGGGGCAGCAGGGGGCTTCCATCACTATGGCAATGTCTTTGACTGTGGGCAGTGTCCTATGTTAGTTCAGAGGAAGGTGTTTAAAAACTCTGTAATGCATAGAACTGTGCAATACTAGGGTGGTTTTCACTTTGTTTTGGTACTCAAAGCAGAGAGGAGAATCAGGATTGAGCTGATTTCATAAATCAGACCCAAACCTCCCCTTTTTGCAGATCTTAGTTTTCTGCATGGAAAGAGACCCACTCCTCTTCCCCTTAGCAGCCCTAGGGAATGAATGTACCAGTCACTTGCTATCACACCTCCTTGCTGAGCAAGCCGAAATGTTACTGGGATGAGTTTTAATTCTGTGATCTGTTTCTCAGGCTGTACAAGAGGGAAGGAGGTAGGACAGTCCTCACAATCAGATGGTAAAGAGGGACAGGCAGAGGGATAGGATCAAAAAGGAATTGACTCAAACCTTGGTTCATCCCTCAAGCCAGAACTTATTAACATTTAGGGAACATCGTGTTCCCTTCCCCCCCCCCCCCATTTCCATGGGCCTCTGCATTTCCTGGTTCCCTCTAATGAAAAATCAGTGCTGGGATAAGAGTTTCAACATTAGGGATGGGCCTGAACTAGCATGCCAATTCTGAACACCTATGAACATGGGTGGTGGTTCAGCATCTGGATCCAAATTTTTCTTGTGCCCCTACCTGGGCTAATCTAAAATGCCAGATCCAAACATCCCTGAATTTTAAAGTGTTTGAAATCCTAGTCCCTAATTTTGCAGTTTTTGAGTCTATTTCTGTCTGGGGCCACATACTTGGGAGTTCTACATGAAAACTGTTAAATAAACCGTGATCTCAAAGAAAAGCTTTGGGAGGTTGCTTTAATTGTCAGGGTTTTCTTCCCTGTTCCATCCCAGTAGCTGGCATACATCGTGGCAGTAATAGTAGTGGAGACTTTCAATTATGTCTTTCAACCAGCATTGTTACACTATTAATTAGCGGGAGGCTGCTGCGGCTCTAATGGGCTCTCAAGACGAGATAAACATCGGCTGTGTTTAATCTTCTTTTTATTCAATCTTAGCTGGATTTTGTTAAGCAAAGGCAGGAAACAATAGAATCAGAAACATTTAATATTTCAGTGGGCTTTCCCCTTCCA
Source organism: Caretta caretta (assembly GCF_965140235.1). Taxonomy (NCBI): domain Eukaryota; kingdom Metazoa; phylum Chordata; order Testudines; family Cheloniidae; genus Caretta; species Caretta caretta. Next base: position 82,308,389 of record NC_134214.1, read on the forward strand.
TAGATCAGGCCTCACCCAGAGCCCTTCTCTCCCTAATTTCTGCCCTTCTGTGGGCTGTATGGTTTGGAGGTGTTCTGGAAGGGACAGATTTCCCTAGAGAGAGAGGGTGTCTTTTTCTACCCAGCTTGTACCCCTTCTCTTCCCCTTAGGCCTCTACATTTCAGTGATCTCCTCTGAACAGAGGATGGGTTATCAACATTGCTCCTATCTCAGCCAGCAGGATCTCTGCTGCTGGGCCAGGTGACCAGCTCTTTCCCCACAGCTGAGCAGCCTATGCAATACCACTGCATTGCTGTGAGCCCAGGGAATGAGAGATCAACCTTTGAATCAGACCGGGGTGGGTTAGCGTGGGAGCACTTTATTCCCACCAGGGTCACCAATCTCTCCCTTCTCATCCTCTCCCTCCGCTGCCCAGTATGTGAAATAATCATGCGATGTCTGCAGCAAAGTCTTTCATGTCAAATGGTTTCTCCAATAGTGTGTTTTAGAAATGGAATTTTTGCCCTGTGCTGTTACTGTTTCCTTTCATCATAAATATTGATAATCCTGTGAGGGATTAAATCATGGTTGACGGTTTTTATTTTAGAGGATGGCTTTTTGGTGGGTTTTTTGTTGTTGTTTTTTTACTGTTGCTATGGTAACTCCAGAGCATTTTCTTTAGTGCTTCCAATTTTTTTGTCAAGAAATCTTCTTCTCTCTTGCTTTCTGTGGCTGCTGCTTTTCCTTCTAAAATGTTTTCTTGTTGAGCAGTTAGGCAGGTTTCTGATACAGGGTGAATGCAAGTGTCACATGTTGTCATTGAGCGGATTCTCCTTGTAATGTCATTTTGCCTTGAGTGCCTTCCATCCCAAAGGACCCCAGAAGCACAGACTGTCTGTACCTGCCAAGAACTACCTGCAGAGCCAGACACTTCTCTGTAGGAATAGAAACACAGTCTTTGGTACCAAAATCCCAGGCCTCTACCACATGGGCTAAAGGAGAGCTCTTTCAGTTGGGAGTTGTAAGTCTGGGGCAGCCACTAGAGAGAGAAATTATTGTAAATACTAAGCTGGTGAAATATACCCCACTTCTAAAATGCAGCCCGTCTGAGGAGGACAGCAGCCAGCTCACAGCAAGGAGTTGGAAAGAAAAGTCCTGGACAAGGATCCAGAGGCAAGCCCCTGTTCCGACAAATCATTCTAGAGGATATATTAACACCTTTGCAGAGCAGACAGGATCTGTGGTTTTAACATCTCCACTCCTTCCAAACATGAAACTTGCTCTAGAGCTAGAAACCATTTTATCTCAGCTAAGACTGCCAGCAGTGGATAATTTTGGATTATGAGAGTGGTAGGGAAACCAGATGTCCTTCTAATGTCTGTATTCCACTTTAAATGGCTCAATCCCAGACTGCAGCGGCATTTGTGTGTTTTGTCAGAGCTTTGTCCCTGAAGCAGTTGTGTGAAGGGTAAGGGAATGGCTATGAAATTATTACTCATCAGTGCACCCTACTTCTGAGGTTTCTCTGATGTGGTTTGGCTTTGGAGGAGCTTGAAATTTGGCTTTCATGAACGGTGGTTTGTCTTTGAGTAAGTTAGTGTAGCAATCACGGTCTGCTGCACTAGATGAGGAGACAGACTTGTAATAGAATTAATGATATACTTGTAAATATTTTCTGACTTCCTGTTGCTCTGTTTCTTCTGAGCTGGAATCTCCTCACCTGCTTTATTACTAGCAATTGGAGTTTTTAAAAATTTAATAAACTTTCATCCCAAGGGATCCCCAAGGACTTGACACATGGTCTGTAGGGCAATCATTTCACTCCCTACTAACATGCAGCCACCTCTGGAGTGGGTTACAGCAGCTGCGTAATAGCTCACAATAAAACTTCAGGGCAGAATTGAAGAAAACAATATCCAGTTGAAATTACCAGAGGATTTTAGAGTGCAGAACTGGAATTTGGGCAGCAATGCTCATGTTCTGTTCTTGAAGCAAGTGCCAGAGGCTCTTTAACCATTAGAGGTCAGGGCCTCCTGTTTTTAAATTGGAGCTGGTTGAAAATTTTCAGCTGGAACTGGGTCTTTTTATGGAAAACCGAATCTTTGTCTCAATGAAATTTTTTGCAAAAAGTTTCTTCTTTCCATGGAAAATTATTTGTTTTTTTAAAAAAACAGATGTCTGGAAATTACAATATTCCAATTCAGATATGCTGCCACGGTGCCTCATGGGAGTTGCACCAAATATCAGAGCGTTGTATCAAGTATCATGTTGATTCTGAAGAAGTGAGTTTTTTACCCACAAAAGCTTATGCCCAAATAAATCTGTTAGTCCTTAAGATGCCACCAGACTCCTCATTGTTTTTATGGGACTTGTAGTTCAGTTGGTACATGGGACCATTCTCCTCCAAAGCCAGACTTCATCTCCCATGAGATGTAATGGGCCATCTGTAAAATGGGGATAAACCTTGCTTTGTCTGTCTAGATTATGAACTCTTCAGGGCAGCAACTGTCTGTTCCTATGTATCTGTAAAGTGCCCAGGACAAAATAGGACCTGATCTTGACTAGAGACTCTAGGCTCTACTGGAAGATAAATAATACACAGTAATATCTGTTACTCTTTGCAATTTTAACCAAGGTGTTTTTTGGTTTTTTTTTTGCCAATAGGTCCCTTGAAGTCCGCTATTTCACCTATGGAATCCTCTTTGGATGCGGCAGTTCCTTTGCTTTCCAGCCCTCCCTGGTCATCCTCGGCCACTACTTCAAACGCCGTCTAGGCTTGGCAAACGGCATCGTGGCCGGAGGGAGCTGCCTCTTCTCAATGTCCCTTCCCTTCTTTTTGAAAACAATCGGGAGCACCATCGGGCTAGCTCACACTTTCCAAGTCCTCAGCGCCTTTATGTTCATCCAGATTCTCTTGTCTCTGACTTTCCGGCCCATCTTGCCACCATCTTGTGACTCTTACCATGATAGACAAGATAAACTGGCCAGCCGGAACATGAAACAGCAGTGCGGGTCTCAGATGCGGAAGTATTTCAACATGAGGGTTTTCCGGAGACAGACGTACCGAATTTGGGCTTTTGGGATTGCGACAGCTGTCCTGGGATACTTTGTACCTTACGTGCATCTGGTGAGAACATTCTAGGGGTGATAGAGGTGACCGCATGTGTGGGAGGGGAGAATTATTTGTATCTCTATCTTTTTGCAGCAGGTCTCCTCCTCAAGTGTAGGCCCTTGCCCCACCCCACATCTTGGCTGTGCTCTGAGTGCTGTTGATGGGCTCCAGTAGGAGCCTCATCTCCAGTACTCGGCAGGAGGGAGCATCACCACAATGTGTGGGAGATGCAAGGGGATGAGGGGAGAGACTAAGAATATTGCTCCTTCCTAGAGATTCTAAGGTGGTGGGTGCCATGCTGAAGGACCATTCCACAGCTCAGACAGGTGGCTCGATAGCCCCCTGAGCTATGAACAATCACACCCAAGCATGTTTCCAGCTAAAAAGTCCCATTGATTAAAGTGCTGTAATTGCATGTAGTGCTTCACAAAGCCTCTGACGGTACATGGCCCTTGCTCCAAAGAGCTTCCACTCCACCACAGGGAAGTCCAATAGAGGCTCAAAATGGAGGGAGCTATGGGGAGGCATTATGGGTGAGAAGGTCAGGACAGGGAGGCTTCAGGTAAGAAATGGGTTTTGTGGAGGAGTGGGAGGACGCTTGGCACATGTGAAGTGGCATGATTTTTGAAAAACATGAGAGGGATGGGCCACGCTGACAACTGAGGAGCAAAGAGAGCAGGGAAGTGAGAGGTGAAGGAGGACACAGGATGAGAGGAAAACAGGAATGGATGGAGCTGCGGATAGTCTTGACGATAAGAGGGTGGAGTGCGATGCAGAAATAGTGAGAGGCAGGAGCTAGCTTTGGAGTGTTTCACTAATAGAGCATTCTGATTGGCTGAGCCTCCCCATGGACTTCATCTGTGTAGTAAGTCATGGCAGGTAGGACAATTACCGCATGCCACTGAAGTGGACTTTGGAGGCGTGAGGCTGAGGGACTTTAAGCCCTTGAGTGCTGAGGTTAGAGCACTTGCTGCAGTTTATGAGAATAGGTTACCAAACTGACCCATTTGGCTCAAGCAGAGAACCACCTAGGAAATGTAAGAGCCACCACGTAATACATAACTTAGGGCCGTGCTGTTACCTTTGGAATTGAAGCCATAAGAAGCCGTGAGGGAAATAGGTCTGTGCAGTTACTGGACATCACTGATAAGGTGGGCGATGCTGGTAGCCTGTTACGTAAGGGCTGCCATTATGTTTGGTGCCCTACAGTGGATCTAGCATTATGCAGCCATTCTCTAATACCAATTAATCCCTTGAGGGGAATTCTATACATGGTTATAATTAGTACACAGAAATAGACCTTCCTCTTAGAGATTCCTGTTTTAATGTTTGACAGTCCCAGCAAGTCCGTTTTTGGTGTGTGCAATTAATAGGTTTGTTTGAGGATTAATGTCCTTATTTTCCTCCCTGCCCCCTAGATAAAGTATGTGGAGGAGGAGTTTAAGGAAAACAAAAAAGAATGGATTCTCTTGGTTTGCCTTGGAGCCACGTCAGGGCTTGGGCGCTTGGTTTCTGGCCGGATTGGTGACTGTATTCCTGGACTGAAAAAGATTTTCTTGCAGGTATGCTATGCCTAATCCTCACAAAAGTGCATGCTAAGAATGATCGTTTTACTACCATGGGATGATTTGTCCATACAAATATCAGTACTCTGCACTTAGCACCTTTCATCCGGGGATCTCTGAGTGATTTACAAACAATTAACCCTCCCAACCCCTCGAGAGGTAGAGAAATATTATTAAACCCATTTTACAGAAGGGTCAGTTGAGGCATAGAGAAGTTAAGTGATTTACCCAGGATCTTGCAGCACCTCTCTGACAGAGCTAGGACTAGAACTCAGGGAGTCCTGACTCCTAGCATCTTTCCCTGACCACTAGACACACTGCCTTCCTCTCTGGATTTTGTGAGCAGACCGTTGAAATCAAGTGGCTGATCCATCAGATGGACCTTCTAAGAAGCCTTGAGAAGGGCTTTCTCAAGGTTTTGGGTGTAGTGGCTCTCCAAGGAAAAACAGAGGATCCCAGGGCACCATTGGGTTGACAGTAGGGGGTAACACTGGTGTCCTGCTCTGTATTCCTTATCATAATTAAAAAAAAAACAAACCAAAAACAAAAAAAAGCCCTGGTTCTGATCGCAAAGAGCTTGTCTACGCCATGTGGCAATGTGCACTACGGGGGTGTGATTTCTAAAGCACACTAACGTGTTGAGCACTGATTGGTCTGTGTAGCCCCTGCTGGTGCTCACTCAAGGTCCTTCCTGCTCTTTAAAGTGGTACTGTCAGCAGGGTCTCCATAGACCCAATTAGTGCACAACACATTCATGCGCTTTAGAAATCACACCCCATAGAGTGCGTTACCACACCGCGTAGGCAAGCCCCGTGACTGACTGTGAGCTGTTGCTACGTTTGCCTTCATGGTACCTGTTCCTTTGGGATAACTAGAGTACGAGAGGTCTTCTACAGAACTATATTCTCGTCTCTCTTTCAGTGTCAAATTCAGTCCTGCTATAAGAGGAGCAACTTTCCTTGCTTCAAAGGAATTGCTCCCACTTATACTAGGACAGAATTGAGCCCTTCTAAGCAGCATGGGCTAGAGTCACAAAAGGAGTTAGGTGCCTAAATCCCAGAAACAGGCCCAAATGGGAATCACAAAACCCCCGCTCAGGTGCTGCTGAACCCTGTAGGCACCTAAACTCGCTTGGCATCTCAAATTTTGCAGTAAAAGTGCCCTGAGCGCTTATATTTCTGCCTCTATATATGCGTGTTGCAGCCCTAAGTCCCAGAGCAATGCAAGACTGGGGGGAGATAGGCGTTTCTCCACCTACTTCACCTTGAGAGCCCACCTACCAGATCGGGCCCATATAGGCAAGTTTGCACAAAACATCTGGAAAGATGGGAGAAGAGGAGAGGGACCTCCCTCTTAACTTCTGTGCCCAGTGGTTAAAGTACTCACCTGGGACATGGGAAATCCTGGTTCAAGTCACCCCTCTGTGTAAACGGAGGAAGGACTTCAAACAGGGATCTTCCATCTCTCAGGTGAGTACCCTAACACCCCCCCACCCCCCGGGTGCAGTTTCTTGCAAAAACAGAGTAGGCCAAAAAAAAAAATGGTTTGCAGCTGAGAATCCCAAGTAGAGGGAGGTGCCTCCCTGTAGTCTGAATTTTGGAACTAACTCCCTGAGCCCTGGTCTACACTAGGACTTTAGGTCGAATTTAGCAGTGTTAAATCGATGTAAACCTGCACCCGTCCACACAATGAAGCCCTTTATTTCGACTTAAAGGGCTCTTAAAATCGATTTCCTTACTCCACCCCTGACAAGTGGATTAGCGCTTAAATCGACGTTGCCGGCTCGAATTTGGGGTACTGTGGACACAAGTCGATGGTATTGGCCTCCGGGAGCTATCCCAGAGTGCTCCATTCTGACCGCTCTGGACAGCACTCTCAACTCAGATGCACTGGCCAGGTAGACAGGAAAAGAACCGCGAACTTTTGAATCTCATTTCCTGTTTGGCCAGCGTGGCAAGCTGCAGGTGACCATGCAGAGCTCATCAGCACAGGTGACCATGATGGAGTCCCAGAATCGCAAAAGAGCTCCAGCATGGACCGAACGGGAGGTACGGGATCTGATCGCTGTTTGGGGAGAGGAATCCGTGCTATCAGAACTCCGTTCCAGTTTTCGAAATGCCAAAACCTTTCTGAAAATCTCCCAGGGCATGAAGGACAGAGGCCATAACAGGGACCCGAAGCAGTGCCACATGAAACTGAAGGAGCTGAGGCAAGCCTACCAGAAAACCAGAGAGGCGAACAGCCGCTCTGGGTCAGAGCCCCAAACATGCCGCTTCTATGATGAGCTGCATGCCATTTTAGGGGGTTCAGCCACCACTACCCCCGCCATGTTGTTTGACTCCTTCAATGGAGATGGAGGCAATACGGAAGCAGGTTTTGGGGACGAAGAAGATGATGAGGAGGAGGAGGTTGTAGATAGCTCACAGCAAGCAAGCGGAGAAACCGGTTTTCCCGACAGCCAGGAACTGTTTCTCACCCTAGACCTGGAGCCAGTACCCCCCGAACCCACCCAAGGCTGCCTCCTGGACCCAGCAGGCGGAGAAGGGACCTCTGGTGAGTGTACCTTTTAAAATACTATACATGGTTTAAAAGCAAGCATGTGAAAGGATTACTTTGCCCTGGCATTTGCGGTTCTCCTAGATGTAGTCCTAAAGTCTTTGCAAAAGGTTTCTGGGGAGGGCAGCCTTATTGCGTCCTTCATGGTAGGACACTTTACCACTCCAGGCCAGTAACACGTACTCGGGAATCATTGTAGAACAAAGCATTGCAGTGTATGTTTGCTGGCATTCAAACAACTTCCGTTCTTTATCTCTCTGTGTTATCCTCAGGAGAGTGAGATATAATTCATGGTCACCTGGTTGAAATAGAGTGCTTTTCTTCAGGGGACACTCAGAGGAGCCCATTCCTGCTGGGCTGTTTGCCTGTGGCTAAACAGAAATGTTCCCCGCTGTTAGCCACAGGGAGGGGGGAAGGTTGAGGGGGTAGTCACGCGGTGGGAGGAGGCAAAATGCGACCTTGTAACGAAAGCACATGTGCTATGTATGTAATGTTAACAGCAAGGTTTACCCTGAAAGAGTGTAGCCACTGTTTTATAAAATGTGTCTTTTTAAATACCGCTGTCCCTTTTTTTTTCTCTCTCCACCAGCTGCATGTGTTTCAATGATCACAGGATCTTCTCCTTCCCAGAGGCTAGTGAAGATTAGAAAGAAAAAAAAACGCACTCGCGATGAAATGTTCTCCGAGCTCATGCTGTCCTCCCACACTGACAGAGCACAGACGAATGCGTGGAGGCAAATAATGTCAGAGTGCAGGAAAGCACAAAATGACCGGGAGGAGAGGTGGCGGGCTGAAGAGAGTAAGTGGCGGGCTGAAGACAGGGCTGAAGCTCAAATGTGGCGGCAGCGTGATGAGAGGAGGCAGGATTCAATGCTGAGGCTGCTGCAGGACCAAACCAGTATGCTCCAGTGTATGGTTGAGCTGCAGCAAAGGCAGCTCGAGCACAGACTGCCACTGCTGCCCCTCTGTAACCAACCGCCCTCCTCCCCAAGTTCCATAGCCTCCACACCCAGACGCCCAAGAACGCGGTGGGGGGCCTCCGGCCAACCAGCCACTCCACTACAGAGGATTGCCCAAAAAAAAGAAGGCTGTCATTCAATAAATTTTAAAGTTGTAAACTTTTAAAGTGCTGTGCTTAAAGTGCTGTGTGGCATTTTCCTTCCCTCCTCCACCACCCCTCCTGGGCTACCTTGGTAGTCATCCCCCTATTTGTGTGATGAATGAATAAAGAATGCATGAATGTGAAGCAACAATGACTTTATTGCCTCTGCAAGCGGTGATTGAAGGGAGGAGGGGCGGGTGGTTAGCTTACAGGGAAGTAGAGTGAACCAAGGGGCGGGGGGTTTCATCAAGGAGAAACAAACAGAACTTTCACACCATAGCCTGGCCAGTCATGAAACTGGTTTTCAAAGCTTCTCTGATGCGTACCGCACCCTCCTGTGCTCTTCTAACCGCCCTGGTGTCTGGCTGCGCGTAACCAGCAGCCAGGCGATTTGCCTCGACCTCCCACCCCGCCATAAACGTCTCCCCCTTACTCTCACAGATATTGTGGAGCACACAGCAAGCAGTAATAACAGTGGGAATATTGGTTTCGCTGAGGTCTAAGCGAGTCAGTAAACTGCGCCAGCGCGCCTTTCAATGTCCAAATGCACATTCTACCACCATTCTGCACTTGCTCAGCCTGTAGTTGAACAGCTCCTGACTACTGTCCAGGCTGCCTGTGTACGGCTTCATGAGCCATGGCATTAAGGGGTAGGCTGGGTCCCCAAGGATACATATAGGCATTTCAACATCCCCAACAGTTATTTTCTGGTCTGGGAATAAAGTCCCTTCCTGCAGCTTTTGAAACAGACCAGAGTTCCTGAAGATGCGAGCATCGTGCACCTTTCCCGGCCATCCCACGTTAATGTTGGTGAAACGTCCCTTGTGATCCACCAGAGCTTGCAGCACTATCGAAAAGTACCCCTTGCGGTTTATGTTCTCGGCGACTTGGTGCTCCGGTGCCAAGATAGGGATATGGGTTCCGTCTATAGCCCCACCACAGTTAGGGAATCCCATTGCAGCAAAGCCATCCACTATGACCTGCACATTTCCCAGGGTCACTACCCTTGATATCAGCAGATCTTTGATTGCGTGGGCTACTTGCATCACAGCAGCCCCCACAGTAGATTTGCCCACTCCAAATTGATTCCCAACTGACCGGTAGCTGTCTGGCGTTGCAAGCTTCCACAGGGCTATCGCCACTCGCTTCTCAACTGTGAGGGCTGCTCTCATCTTGGTATTCATGCGCCTCAGGGCAGGGGAAAGCAAGTCACAAAGTTCCTTGAAAGTGCCCTTACGCATGCGAAAGTTTCGCAGCCACTGGGAATCGTCCCAGACCTGCAACACTATGCGGTCCCACCAGTCTGTGCTTGTTTCCCGAGCCCAGAATCGGCGTTCCACAGCATGAACCTGCCCCATCAGCACCATGATGCATGCATTGGCAGGGCCCATGCTTTCAGAGAAATCTGTGTCCATGTCCTGATCACTCACGTGACCGCGCTGACGTCGCCTCCTCGCCCGGTATCGCTTTGCCAGGTTCTGGTGCTGCATATACTGCTGGATAATGCGTGTGGTGTTTAATGTGCTCCTAATTGCCAAAGTGAGCTGAGCGGCCTCCATGCTTGCCTTGGTATGGCGTCCGCACAGAAAAAAGGTGCGGAACGATTGTCTGCCGTTGCTCTGACGGAGGGAGGGGCGACTGACGACACGGCTTACAGGGTTGGCTTCAGGGAGCTAAAATCAACAAAGGGGGTGCCTGTACATCAAGGAGTATTTCAGGCAGGACTTCACGGAGGGTTCCAATAAGAAATGGTGCACCTAAGTTATCGTTCTTATTGGAACAAGGAGGTTAGCCTGGCCTCTGATTGATACATGGCTAGATTTACCTCGCTGCACCTTCTCTGTGAGTGACTGCAGTGTGACCTAGAGGAATGAGTCCCCTAGACAGGGGAGGAGGCAAATGAGTACAAAACAAATCTGGTCTATTTCTTGTTTTGACCCACTCCATCTATCTTTTACATCTTTGGCTGGCAGCAGACGGTGCAGAAGGACTGCATGCCATCCACATCTCATGGCTGCTCGGCAGAAGATGGTACAGTACGACTGCTAGCCATCCCCATCTCTTGCCTGCCTGGCAGAAGATGGTACAATACAACTGCTAGCAATCCTCATCTCTTGCCTGCCTGGCAGAAGATGGTACAGTACGACTACTAGCAGTCCGTATCGCCTGCCCGCTCACCATAAGACGGTTCAATAGGACTGACTGCAGGCAGGACTAAAGAGAATGACCTGGTCAAGTCACTCCAAATTTAGTCCCTGCACCCATGTCTGCCCAGGCGCTCCCAGCCGACGTGGCCAGGAGCACCTCGGACATGACGATGACGGCTACCAGTCGTACTGTACCATCTGCTGCCACAAGGCAAGGGGTTGCTGCTACTGTGTAGCAATGCCGTACCGTGTCTGCCAGCACCCAGGAGACATAGGGTGACGGTTACCTGAGCGGGCTCCATGCTTGCAGTGGTATGGCGTCTGCACAGGTAACTCAGGAAAAAAGGCGCGAAATGATTGTCTGCCCTTGCTTTCACGGAGGGAGGGAGGGAACGGGGGCCTGACGATATGTACCCAGAACCACCCGCGACAATGTTTTAGCCCCATCAGGCATTGGGATCTCAACCCAGAATTCCAATGGGCAGCGGAGACTGCGGGAACTGTGGGATAGCTACCCACAGTGCAACGCTCCGGAAGTCGACTCTAGCCTCGGTACTGTGGAAGCGCTCCGCCGAGTTAATGCACTTAATGCACTTAGAGCATTTTCTGTGGGGACACACACACTTGAATATATAAAACCGATTTCTAAAAAAAGACTTCTATAAATTCGACCTTATTCCGTAGGGTAGACATACCCTGAGGGGGGCGGGGTTTAAGACCCATCCTTTGCCTTGGCACCTCTCATTGGCTCGCTTAGGCGGAGAGCCACCTAGCTGACTGGCTTTTGAGAATCCCATTCCTAGGAGCCTAACTCAGGCTTTGTGAATATTGGATATTTGGATATGTGAATATTTGGATATTAGGAAAAACTTTTTCACTATGAGGGTGGTGAAACACTGGAATGCATTACCTAGGGAGGTGGTAGAATCTCCTTCCTTAGAGGTTTTTAAGGTCAGGCTTGACAAAGCCCTGGCTGGGATGATTTAACTGGGAATTGGTCCTGCTTTGAGCAGGGGGTTGGACTAGATGACCTTCTGGGGTCCCTTCCAACCCTTATATTCTATGATTCTATGAATCCGAGTGATTTTCTAGGCACCTGAAAGTTAGGCAGGTCGATGCTGAGCGTAAAACCGCATACACGCCTTTGTGAATCTAGCCTCACGTGTAATGTCAGGTAGATCTGCAATGTGGGGCTAAAACACTTACGGTCTTTATTGCCCTTGTATAGGTGTGTTGCCTCATTTCTATTAGGGTTGTAGCTTCTGGAGAAAGAAAATCTGAGTAGCATTCCTGCCTTTTCTTTCTATAGTTTAGGCAGGAAAGGAAATACTAGTGTTATCTTTCAAACTAGATAGCTTTACCAAGACTAGAGGCTTGCATGCAGTTCCAGAACCAGGAGATCTAAATATTTATTCTTGCAGCTCTGGCAAAGATCCTACAGGCTGTAAAAAGGTAACCAAATACAATGGGCAGTAATTGCACCCTTTTAAAATCACCTTAATGAGGGCCTTTGTATTGCGTGATGTGAAACACTTAATAGGTTTGCTAATATGCTGGGCTTTTCTTCCCCTGCAAGTTTTTCCTCTTCGTTATTTCTACAAACTCTTCATTCTCTGTAGTTAAGTGTTCTCTTTAGGGTTCTGGGCCATGTTACCTCAAGCATGAGGCATAGGGGAGGCAAAGTCAGAGCTTGATAAGCAGAGTTTTGCATTGCTGCTGTTTAGAATGGCTGGGCTAACCCTTACAGCATGGAGCACTTTTTACTTAGGTCCAGACTCCTACTGGCATTTTCAAAAGAGCCTAAGTGAGTCAGGCAACTTACATAGATTTCAATGAAGTTAGGTGCTGAATCTGCTCAGGTGCTTTTGCAAATGCTGTGAGGTGCCTTCCTGCATTTTTAAGTGCCTAAATGCCTTTGGAAATCTGGCCCTGTTGGATAAGTAGTGAGTGTTCCAAGGCAGAGGGCAGGTGGGATGCCCGGAAGCAACTTGTCAAGGTTAGGAGAGTGCCAGGCAATTAAGCAGTTCAGTTGGAAGCAAATATTGGGGGCAGTGAAGAAGGTGTGGCCATTCTGGAGAGTATGTGGGGTCTGGAAAAGAGACTGGTTGCTTAATGGATGTCGTACTTGGCAAGGTCGGTCCAGACACTTGTAGCCAGAAGGCTAGGGAGCTGGCAGTGGGTTCCTAAATTATTTGCATAACTTCTCCAGAAAGCTCTCTTCTCTTAAAATGAAATGCTCTCAAGTCACCAGAAGAAAACTACAGACTGGGACTATGGGGAATAATAATCTGTCTCTAATGCCCCTGCTGCCCTTGGATTTGTATTAGGAAGTCATGATTTTGTCTTCTGTCACAGTTATCTTAGTGATGTCTATACTTTGCCTCTTCAGGTTGCCTCTTTCATGCTTCTGGGCCTCATGTGCATGATGATCCCTCAGTGCCAAGCATTTGAGGGGGTCATTGTCGTCTGCCTCTTTCTGGGACTTTGTGATGGATTCTTTATAACCATCATGGCCCCCATAGCCTTTGAACTGGTTGGACCCATGCAAGCTTCTCAAGCCATTGGCTATCTCCTGGGACTTATGGCCATTCCAATGACAGCTGGCCCACCAATAGCAGGTCAGTAACCATCAGAACATAGGGCCCCAATATTTAGTTAGAATTCTGTCTTGATTTTTTTGCATTAAATTATTGGAGGGATGATGTGTTGTTAGAGGAGTAGGATTGTGACCTTCACCTGTTCTCATATTATGTGATGCAGTTTCTTACGTTTATTTGATCCTGTATCCACTTTGATGTTGGCTGAAATACGTCTACAGTTAGCCCTTTTTTCTGTTATTTAATTGCCAGCAGTTTTCCCTTCTGGCAGCTGAGTAATTGAAAAAATGAGCAGAGGATGATTCATTTTCAAGGCAATTTAATCAACAGATTTTTTTAGCACAATTAATACCAAAATTGCCCAGAGTTAGTGAACATTCCAGTAACCTGGCAGAGATCTGGACTTAAAGTTATGTAGGTGCCACTTATGCTCTGCTCTCATATGAAATTTAGGATTGGAGTTTTGCCTGATCGGCAAAGGATAAGGCCCTAAATTGAGTCAAATCTAAAGATTATATGCTTAGGCCCTGATCCTAGAAAGACCGGATACATATTTAAGCATGGGAGTTGTCTCAAAGTTTTTTAAATTGAATGTGTGTGTAAACCCTCTGCAGGACAGGCCCTTGAACAAGAAGAGCATCTGCAGTTGCACTAGCTAAGCTAAAAAATTAATTAAGGTTGTCAATCCATAGATAACTGGGCATAAACTGATAACCAGCTGTTTTCAGCAAGAAACTCTGGCTGTTGCAGAATTATAAGCTTTATAGCACTATTCATCAGAAGTGGGTTATCAAACACAGGATAAGGTGTCTTTCATTTATACAATTCCTATGTAGGAAATTCCCAGCAGCCCCTTCCTAGTGAGTTTACAACAGCCCTAGAATTATGATGGCAGTAAATGCATCAATCTCAGAAGCCTGGCCATCTCTGAACTCACTGAACTAGTAGAAGTGCAGAGTCATGATTGGGTTTGGAGGGATTCATTTATAATTGGTACATGTCAGTAGCTGTTCATTTCTTCCCCAACCAAAAAATTAACTAAAATATGCATCAGCAAACCAAATATTACAAAGGAAGGAAATTAAGAACGAACCAATTGCACTTATAGATTGTCCTTACCCTCTTTACTTGTCATATTTGTTTGGCAATCAAGTATTTAAGAAATTTATCTGAAATGTCTGATTATTAAATACCTTGATTTTATTTTTGTGGTGAATCTGAGATTCTACTTTCAGCTCTGATTTAAATAACAATTAGCATTTGAGTTTCTGATTCTTAAATTTCTTAAATTTCTAAGTGTGAAAATGCCGTTCTGATACAATTTTTTAAATACCAGAAGATTCCACTCTGTGGAACTAAACTTCAATATTATTCCATGCTTTAAATATCAAATCCCTCCAAGTCTAATTTATGATGGAGTTGGAGAGAGACTAAGTTGTCTCCTCTTTTGATTTAGGAATCTTAGATTAGCCATCAGATGGAAGCAACAACCATTGTCCTTCTGTTTTTCAGGATACCTCCATGATTATTTTGGGAATTACTACTTAGCCTTTTACTTAGCTGGAGTTCCCCCAATTATTGGGGGCTTGGTCCTGTCTGTTGTTCCTCTGATCCATCAAAGAATGCTCAAGAAGCAGCAGATAGATTCTGGCAAAGACAAGATGTTGGTTTCAGAGACTGTCATGAACGGTGAGCTTCTTCCAGGCTGTCCTGCCACTGAGGCACACGGATAAAGCCTTTCCTCATGCAGCCATCCACACCCAGATACACACACACACACGCGTTATCACCACCAGCATCTTCTCGCTTGACTGAGCACAGGCCCTTTCCTAAAAGGAGCAGGACATTCCCAGATTGCAGATGAGCGGCACCAAATACATAAAGAAAAGAGTTCTCCTCGTTCAAGCATTAGCTAGCGGAGCCATTTTTCAGGATGTTTTGATTTGAAAGTTGTGTCTTTCACCAGCACTTTTCTAAAGAGAATTCTCACTAGAGCTCTAACTCCATTTCCCCTCCACGCCCCCAATTTTCTGTTTGTCACAGCAATGGTTTACAGTTAATTAAACGCCTTTAAAACAGGCTGCACGTGGAGCTTGTTAACCCTTTTGATTTTAGTTTCAGATCTATCCCATCACACAGCAGCGTCAGTGCTGCTTAGATGATGACTTGGAGTGGGATTCCATTCCATGCCACCTCAGTTTAATCTGCAGTTAACAAATTCTGACTGTTTTTTGATCCCATGTGAAGGCAAAAGAATTCCAGTGGGGGTAATCTTTGTATCTTTTATGAGAGTGCCTTGTCTCTCCCTGTCCTTCAAAGAATCTATCTTTGAAGCTGTCAGCATGCTTTTATGGACCATCAGTGAACCTCGGTAGTATGGTCTGTCAGCAGACTCAAATTCCTGCCATTCGCTCCTTGATGTCCCATATTAATGTACACCAAGAAGGGAACAGCCGCTTACTATCTAATCTTATCCTAATTGGCTGTAGACAGTGAAGGTAAGTTAACACATTGGCTACTTCAGATGTGAGTTTCACTGGTCTCAACACTCCTGTCTTTCCATCTGTTCTTGGAGTATGCTGCATTACAGTGGAAGAATGCTTATGACCACTTGCTGTGACTCACAGTGTGTTACTGGTCCCCACCAAAGATTTAGGGCTTTGGGTCACTGCACGAAAAAGAGAGGGTGCTGACAAAACAGAAGGGAAGAAAAGGAAGTAAAAAAAGCATGATTGGCTTTGTGCAGCTGCTATGGATGGCTAGTTCCATCCATTCAAATTTACTGCTCTGAAAGCCAGGAATCTGTACCATTTCCCAGTGGCTCAGTCATTCGTCTCCGTTTTCTTGACCAGTAACTAAATTAGTAGGCTTCCAAGCCATCCATTGCAAGGGGAATTAACAGTGGCTAACTTAGGATGCTGTAATCATTAAAATACTAAATTTGCAAGGCAACGAAATTACTAGCATTGAATCCTCCAAGAGGAACAGTTATTTGGAGCTGAGTCCTCATGTTGACACAAGTCAGCATTGGCCTGAGCCATTCCAGTTGGTTAACTCCTCATTTAGTATTATTTTTGTAACTACGTTGCAGTGTGTGGGTTAGTTTTCACTCAGAATTCTGAATCCCCTAACGTACCTGTAGGGCTGTCAAAACGTGTGCTGTGTGAGCAGAGGGGTAATGCACAGCCGTGCAGATGAACTCATGTGTCTGTTCTGTGTTACTCAACAATAATCAACATGTCAGTGTTATAGGAGCTGTGGGAAAAGACCAAACATTTTTTAAAAACAAAAATTGGTCTGCTGCGGTATTCAACTCTGTGCCCATGCAGGAGCCCTGCAGTGGGCCAGAGTGAGAGGTCGGTTTGGGAGGGGCGGGGATTGTGCAGAGGCCGATAGATGAGCTGGCTGGGTGTCCTTCTAAGTGATTTGCATTGTGAGAGAGGAGCGTTTTCTCTTAGTGCCACTGATGCAATATGTGGCTTTTAATCTCTGACTGTGCATTTGTGTGCTGTGAACGGCTCTGTGCTTGATGTAGGAAGAGTAGTGTCAGCTATCCAGCGGGATCGTTGCAAATCAAAATCGCCCGTAAGGCCTTGGTGCTCTCTGCCCTCCTATGAGCTAGCAGAGAGAAAGCCAGTTCTGTAGAACTTGCTAACTCTGGGGTTGTACTGCATCTAGTTCATAGAATCAAAGACTTCAGTACATCTTGATCGTGGAGAGAACGCGCAATAAAAATAAATTCAGCAGAAGCAAATTCACAGCATGGAATGAAGGCAAAACTCAGCACTGCACAGAAGCTAGTTATCACCAGGGCAGGGGTGGCAAATACAATATAGGGCTGAAGAGAAAGGGAGCTTCCCTAACTCCACGGTTATGAAACCAGTAAGCTGCTTGTTAACCAAGAGAAATGAGGTTCCCTGCGGTCTACCTCCAGTGGGAGCCCTGAATATCATAGGAAATCTGAGTCACAGATGTTTTTTCTAGGTTTCTGTATTGTAGATAAGTCAGTGGGGGGGTGGGGATATTGTTGGCCAAAAATGGAGAAATTGTGTTCTACGTGTGAAGTGATCATACATCTACAAACATTTTTTTACAAGCCATGAACTTTAAAAAAAAAATTGCTACCATTAAAAATGTTAGAGCAAAAATTAACAGATGGACGTACTATGGTAGCCTTTCTTTGTTCTCATTGTGAGTGAAGAAGTCTGTAAGCTTAAAGACAAAACACTGAGCCATAGACTTATCCCCAGTCCATGCCTACAAGTCCTGTTGACGTTTGCATTGGTGGGAGTTTGGCATATGGATTGAGGGCTCAATATGCCCCTTTTGCTTTTACCAGCATTGCCTGTATAAGCTAAGGTCTTGTGTTCTGATCTTTTGTAAATTTCAGGCCCTGTAATATCTGGAGAACTAAATGGTATTTTGTAGCACTTATAACTTAACCCAAACAAGATGTGTCTTTTTTTCCCCTGTCCTCAAAGGATATGCATGCTTTTCTCTGACCTTATTTACTGTTATTCAATTGACGCTGTCTAACATATGAAGCAAATTTGCTAAACCGGTTTCTTATTTTGTGGCATCTATGCCAGGAAGCAGGCGACCCAGCAAGATTGGGCACATATCAGAGCCTGGGGAGATTGCGTCACCTGGATAGATGCTTGTTGAACAGGCTTGTACTTCATATCAGTGCCTTGAGATGGGCCAGACTGGGATGCCTTTGTTCTACTAATAGTCCATCGACTTAAGTGGGATTTCACACTGGGGATTTCTTTATTACATTGGAGTCAAAGGGACCATTGGCAGAATAAGAGCATCACAGTCTGACCATAAATCTCTGTATTTAGGAGAAGAGGCGAAGATGACTTTGCATTTCAAGCCCTTCATGTCCTGCGGGGCGGGGAGGGGGGGGTGTATGTGTATGTGTGTATGCCCTGTGGGGGGGTGTTATGGGGGGGGTGTGATGTCTGCGTTAGCTGAGGCTTTTTTAGCTTATTCTCAATTTTGAGGCTTTGCTATGGAGAGGTAGAAGGGGGTTAATGTGAAAAAGAGGGTATAAGTGACTTGTAATAGCACAAGCAGCTCTGAAACAGTGAACAGATGCATGTCAGGGTTCCTACCAAACAACAGGGCACTCTGTGTTGCCTACAGATTAATTCTAAATAGTAATACTTTTCTAACTCCTAGGAGACCAATTACAGATAAGTCCAGAATTGTCTCAGAGTTGCATGCCCCAATACTCTCCTTACCTGTGAAGATCTCCCATTGAGCAATAATCTACTTTCTGAAAACTCTCAAAGCACGTGGATTCTTATGTGCTAGAATGTAACAGCACCATGAAATTATGATCCACTTCTTTAAGAAGATTTTAGCTTTCTGTATCATCATTTTAGCTTTCTGTATCAAAGCTAGCATTCTCTGCATGGTAGATGGGGAGTGCCATAGTAAAGATAAACAAACTTAGTTTATCTAGATTTGGGAGGAAAGGGTGGGGGCTAGCAAACAGTAGTCTAACCTCAACTGCTTTTCTGATTGTAGGCGTACCCTTAATCAGCAATTAAGGGACCACATTCTTCTACAGGAGAGATGTTTATTTGAAGAATTAGGGCAAAATTCTCCTCTCTCATGATCCATACATTGAAGTTAGACTCTGATATTTGGTGCTCTGAACAAAAACAGATGAGAGTAAGGAAAGCCAAACATTGGAGCAGTCTTAAGCCAGATAGATGCAGGAAGAGAATTTTGCCTTTAACTGTAAAATAAGCTCCTCGCTTATAGTTCAGTAAATTGCTTATGTAAGTAATAAGGAATGTCAGGAAGCCTCTATAAATTATTGCACACTATTGGTATGCAGTAGAGATGAGGCTGAACGTCTGAGTGTTGTTAACCTTGTAGCAATTGCACTAAATTCCCAGAAATTCCCTGCCCTTGCTTTGTGCCCATTGGAGTCCACTGTTGCAAAGCCAAACTATGACTGCAAGCAGCTTCTACAGTGTAGCCAAAATGAAGTGAGATGCATGGGCTACTCTTCCCAGTGCATTGTCTGGGGAGCTAATATGCTTATGGTTCCTGCTAAGGACTAGGTTCTGAAATTCCTACTAGGACAGAATTCCTGTTTGAAGTCAAACTTGCCAGAGTAAAAACTATAGGATCATCCCCTGGAGTGCAGCATCACTTGATCCTCTCGTTCAGGGTGAAGTCGTACTCCAGCTGACAGCGAAGACTTGATCCTTGCCTGCCCGTTGCTCTGCAAAGTGTGGCAGCCCTGTTTGGTTTTTTTTTTTCTCATCAGTAGATACTTTTATTAAATTATCATCTTTCTGAATCAAATCAAGTCTAGGAATCATGTCATGTCGGTGTGACAGCAGAGGCCATCGCCATGACAGCTTGAAATGTCTGTTTCCTGTTCTGTTTTGTTTGGGGTGAGGAGTTTGCTAGTTGAAGCCTCTCTAGCACCTAAGCAGTATTGACCTTGGAGTATTAAGTGATAGTGCACAGCTGCAGTTAATGAAATTATCTTCTCTTTCAGCGATAAGACCATGGGAAAATCAAGCAGGGAGGGGTAGGCTGAACTGTGTGTCACAATAGAGTTAGCAGTGGATACAGAGAGCTGAAGACAAATTCATAATCCTGTATTACAGTATATCAGAATAGGAAATGTTGTATGGACACACCAGTTAAGGATATATTGGAGTTTCCATTCTAAACCCTTACCTGCAAGATGCTCAGTGGTTGCTGCTAAAACTTGGTATATGAGATTTAACTCCTGCCACTCTGGGAGAAGACGGAACATGCTAGCAGGGATCAAAGGATCATGTTTTCTTTTAAAAATCTGTTTAAGTTTATATGAAAGTGGGGAAACTGAGGGGTTACCATTTGTCGGTGGTCTGGATATTTGCTGCATTCCATCATTCAAAATTAATTATTCGAGATACATCAATTCTAAAAATAAGATTGAGACTTTCTATATAAAAGAAACCGTTTCAGCATCAATGACATTGAGGTTTTATGTTCAGCTTTGTTTACCCTAAATACATATTAAGAAATAAAATTCAATAATCCACATTCTTAAAACTGCCTGTCAGTGAAATCTACCCATTACAGGAGCTGTGAAAAACCCTTCAGGCCATTTACATCCCATATAAGAGCTTCAGAGCATATGGAGTCTTTCAGAAGCCTTCTGTGCTGGGATGAATTTCATCTTCAATACACACTGGTGGGCTAGAATGTCACTAACCAGTGATGGCCCATTTCTTCAAGAAGTTTTTAGACCCATCCGTATTTCAGAGGTGGCATGAACACAGACTCAATGAAGGAGTCAAATTCTGCTCTCAATTACTATTGTTGTGTTACCAATGTAAAAGTAAGTCACTGGGGTTGCATCATAATAACAGAGCAGAAAAGGACCTGATCTGTCTATCTAGGTGAGCACCTAGCACATAGTTGTGTGGAGGGCTGTCTGATTTGGGCATCAGTAGCTTATACAAACCTGTCAAGCTGCCTGGGTTGTTGCTGCTCTGCATTATGCCTGACTTGGTCAGAATGGGCGTTGCCACTGAAGTCCCTCAGAATAACCATGTGCTGAGCCAAAACCTCTGAACTAGGAGATCGGAACTTCAATTCTGGTTTATAATTTCTCTTGGGCGAAACCATAACGCTAATTTCGGCAAAGTTATTAACAAACTAATTATTTGTATTGCATTGCTTGATTCTACGCTGCACTAGTTTTCAGTGGGGCAGAATAACCTTTCCTCATCTAACTGGAAATGGAAAATATGAATGAGCTTAAAAGAGCTGAGGACATTCCCCAAACAAAGCAGTGCCTCATGTCTTTTGCCCCATCCCCTCAGCATTCATTCACTAGAGCTGATGGCCAATATATCTCCCTAGAGAAAAACAAGCTTTCAGAAATGTCAAATTCTGTAATTTTAGGGAAAACCCTTCTAATTTCCAGCTGTCCTTTAACCTGCTGGAGGATTTAGAAATATGCACTATACAAGTCATCCTTAAACACTCATCTGGCTGACAAGTCTGGGTAATACCAACATTCTAAAGTTAAACTGTGGCACTAATGCCTGCTTGGTTCCTTTTTAATTTTTTTACATAGTTCCTTGTTTTTGATCCATTGATTTGGTAAAATTGCTTATTGAGTCCCTAAGCCAACAGATCAGACAGAACTGGTTCATAACAATTAAACCATATGAGGCAGTTTCACACATTATTTCCAGGGCCACCCTCTCAGAACTTGCTTACAGGGAAACTTCATTCATAAAGGAGAAAAATGGCAATCCCAAATTGTTCCAGTGCATAACAGTGCAAACCTCCCTCTATAGTGACATTTTTATGCAGTGGTGAAATGATTTGAGTATCAGAAGGTTCCACTCTCGTCAGCCAGAGCCTATAACATGGTTTGCATTCTGGCTCGGAAGTTACTTCATACATGGACATCCCAGCTCATCTTTGAGAGCAGAACATAGTTCCATATTTATTGAATTCCTAGATTTGCCTCCCATTAATCATCATCACTGGCATGACTTCCTGATGGCATTAGTGCATTTCAGACAGCAGGTGTCATTCTCCAGTGTGTTGCATCTTGTGGGGTCACATCTGTGCCAAGTTGGTGTCCGATGCTGCTGTTTTCACTGTGTGGCATTTGTGCAAATGGCATCATGAGTCGCAAAACAGTGGCCCCGGTGACTTTTGTTCTAGTGACATTGAGATCGCCTCTGCACTTACTTTAGCAGAATGATCCCACATGACCGTCTCATTGTTGTAAATAATGTTGAAATCTCTTTACCGTTGCCATCATGTACTCTTAGTCTCCAAACAGCTGGAATACCGGGGACGCTAACCACACTCTGTCCTGTTGTGTTGCAGATTTTGCAGGCTTCTAGTCAGGCTTATGAAACTGAATCATTTCTGAAATAAATGTTTTAAAAACGAAACTCTGTGCTGTTTGTTTACCGTTCAGTAACCTAATAGTAGCCTGCCAGCTCCATTTACCTCTTACACACATAGTTTTCCGATTCAAAGTGCTGTTCCCTTCAAGGGTACACATCTGTCGACAAAACATCTGCATTACTGATTGCAAATGCAGGACCTAATGAACAGAGAGCATGTTCAGTGTATGCAATCTAGTCCTTGTCAAATGCAAGAGGTGCATATCAAACAAAAAAAAAAAACATGGTTGTAGTATGCGAAAAATTTGCCTTTGAATTATGTTTTCTATATCTAAAGATTTTTTTCGTTTTATAATGTACTTTCCAAAGTTCATTCTCTTAGCTACTTTCAATTCCAACTGCCAAGACAATCGTAAATGTAAAGCATTAAGCGTATTGTTAGTCTCTAGAATTAGCCATTCTGTTTAGTAAGGAATGAAACTTTGTATACAGTTTTTTTGGGGGAGAGGGGTTGTTTTTATAATAGAAGTGCAGGCTGATTGTTTACTCGAGTCAGATTTCTGCTTGGATTTGACATACTCTGCTTTTCATTGATCACAGACAGACTTCAAACTGTCCTTTTTGGTAGGATTTCCAGCCTTCCCTCAATCTGTGCATGAACTTTTGATCCTGAAATGGCTTTGTGCTTTCCAGAATGGTCTTTCTAGAGTTTAAATGCATTTGGGTTTGTTGTTTTGTTGCCTCTTGAGCACATCAAATCAAATTTCCCTGTACTTTCCCAGCATATCCTATTTCACCAGACCCAGGAATTTCATGTAATGGAATTCATCAAAGCTGGAGGAGGGACTTTGCTTGGGAGATGTTGGGCAATTTGGAAACAATCCATTTTCCCCTCTTGAAATCCAGCCACCTAAAAGCAACTCTGTGTGTGAACACCAGAGGCTGAGGTTTGAATGTATGCTGTTGGGTAACAGATGGGACTGGTAATTTTTAAAGCTGAGTTTCTGAACCCATTGTGAAGATCTTCATAATCCTATAACAAATGGTCCCCTGTGCCCTCTCTGTAGGGGTGTCTGTTTGTTTAAAGGAGGATTTGGGTTATGTGCACAGGATGTCTTTCAAGCCCCAATGAGGTGGTGGAAGATGACCCCTTCAGCATCCCTGTAAGGCATTTTGGAGGCTGAGATTCATTGCTTTAGCCAGCTTTCCATGCTGATTTGCTCGTAAAACTTGCTTTGAGGGTGATGACCAGCAGTCCCCAGCAGAAAGAGAGTGGATAAAATGCTTATTTGTCCTAGGTAGGCTTTACAAATCCTCCCATTTGTCCTCTGCTTGGAGATCCAGCTCATCACCTGAAGGGTGCAGCCTGCCAGGTGCTGAGCACCCTCAGCACCCATTGAAATTGCTTCAGGTCAATGGAAGCAGAGGGCATTTCAGCACTTAGACCCCAATTTGGCAAAGTACTTAAGCATGTACTTAAGTCCATCCCTATTTAGCAGAGTTCTTATGTATGTTCTTAACTTAACATTGAAGTCAATTCTGTCCAGTATAGATGTGTTCCTGAATTAGTGCTAAGAACTTCTGCTGAATGGAGCTGTATTTTAACCATGTGCTTAACATAAAGCAAGTACTTAAGTGCTTTGTTGAATCAGAGCCATATAGTGGGTGATTCGTACTTGACAGAATCAGGCTCTTATGAGATCATAAGATTCAGATAAAGAAATCTAATTTATAAAAGCTAAAGGCCAGAGTTTGATGTCTCCTCCAGATAAATGTTTTATATTCCCTAAAGTTTTGTACTTGGAAGTGAAGTATTTGGATGTGTTTAAAATACAACTGTCCTTTTCAGATGAGAACTTCTGATTGTTGATATAAAAAAACCACATTTTTGTAAATGTTTGTTAATGTTTTAAGGAAGTATAGAATTAAAAGAGAAAAAACGGACTGGGCTTTTGCTTTTTTTCTCTTTGCTGTATTTCCCTTTCCCTCCTGATTTGCGCACACAGCCTTTTTCTGCCTTTCCATAGATCCAGTATGTAAACTCTGAATCAAGTGAGCTTCTCTCCCTGAGACAGATAAACTGATCTCAAAACACGCCTACGTTCAGTTGTGGAATTTTCAAAGATAAGGAACTTCAGAGATAACACTATAAGACAGCATTTATTTTCTAGACTCTTTCATATAAACTGAAACAACCCAAGACACTTTGCAGAGGTAATTTTTAAAAAAAATCCTGCGGGAAACTTTTCAATCCCCCATTAAATTTTCTAGGCTTTTAGAATGTCTATGGAACTCCACAGTGGTTTCATCTGTATTAAATTCTGTAGAAGTTTTCTGGAGGGGCAGACTCATTAACAGCATGTTTTTGGAGGTTGTTTTTAACCTAGCCAGTTACTGGGTTCTGCTTTTGGCAGATTTCACACTGCAGCTGTCAAATACTGACTCAACCACCCACACCAAAAAGAGGGTGGGGGTTGGGGGAACAGCGATTCATGGGTTCTGGCTACTGGCCTTTCTGAATTTCTGGCTAAAGCATCCAACAATTGTGATCTGTTTTCCTCTGTCAGTTGCCAGTGTTTCCTTGATTGCACATATTATTTCCTTGATCTGTATCCGTCCAGTCCTGTAGAGCAGTGCTTCTCAAGCTATCTGATGTGGGGGACCGGCAAATTCTTTTTCCAGTGTGCGCGCAGACCGGCAGCCAATGTCTCAGTCCGCGGACCACCACTTTGATTAGCACTGCCGTAGAGCACAGAACTGAAGCTTTGCTCCTACACTACCTCTCTCAGCATACCGATTGCCGTACCCTGAAAGCTCCCTATCCAGGGAAGGTGTGGGCTGCTTCCACTCCCTTTTGCACAGGCTGAGTGATTTTTGTTGCAGGTTCTCCAAACCCTTTACAAAGCATTTGCTGATTTAAGCCTTGCAATAGCCCTGTTTAGTAAATAATTCAGCTGCAGATAGATTGAAGTGTACATGTTGAAAAGGGTCCCCTCACTGTCAGTGCTAACATTCCTGAATACTCAACTTGAGCACATACATACTCAGATGCCTACTATGAATGGATTCTTTTAAAAACATAGGCCCGTAACTATGTGACACACCAAGTCCATGGCAGAGCTGACAGGCTCCAGGCATCCTGCACTAATGGCTAAAAATTCTGCTTCATGATTTACCTGCTAAATCATTGATGAAAAATGGAGAGAGAACCTTTTAGTGAGAGACAGTGGGAAGAGGAGCGAGAATTGTTGCAAAAGTCAAGCTGAGTAGGAGCCACTATTCTGGCCATTACTTCTATGTACCCTGTCACTTCTACTGATGATCAGGTGGGTAAGATATGAGAATTCCCTCCCCCAACTCTACCCATGCCATACCACCAGCTCCCCCTGCTGGCACAACTGCAAGTCTGCTTGCATGACCCCTGTGGAAAATTCCAATGTGGTGGAGACACAAGGCCAAGGTAATAGAGCAATGTACATAATATTGTGTCCACACTAGCGTTTCCTCTTTCCACAACTTTAATTTTGTGACAACTAAACATCTGTCAACAGAATGACCCAGAGTAGAGCAAGTCTGACCAGAGTGGGGGAGGAATCCTTGTAGAAGCCAAAATTATAAGTAAGAAAGATATTACCAGTTAGGTTTCAGAGTAGCAGCCGTGTTAGTCTGTATTCGCAAAAAGAAAAGGAGGACTAGTGGCACCTTAGAGACTAACCAATTTATTTGAGCATAAGCTTTCGTGAGCTACAGCTCACCGGATGAAGTGAGCTGTAGCTCACGAAAGCTTATGCTCAAATAAATTGGTTAGGCTCTAGAGTGCCACTAGTCCTCCTTTTCTTATTACCAGTTAGAGCTGCGTGGAAATGCTGTAACAACATACCCACTGTGTTTCTGGAGTGGGTTGAAGAATTAAGGTAATGCAAGCGGCCTATGTCCAAAAGCCATTCCTGTCATTTAAGAACACCACGTAGTGAACGTGTCCCATCTCGCTATACGTGGGGTAGTGCTTTTTTTCTTTCCTGTTGGCATTAACTTGACATATGGTAATGCCTCCCAAGGGCAAGCATCATTGTGTTGGGTGGGGTCAGAGAGTGTGTCTGAATTACCTCTTGCCACAAACCAGATTATAGAATTTTTCCTAGAGATTGGGTGATTAAACCTAGGAGAAGCTGTAGTGGACTGTTAGAGCAACAGCAGAACATTAAATTTGTATAATGCCTGAAGTTAATCTTGAAAAGAAATATAGTAACATGGCAATTATTCTGCTGTCTGTATTTTAATTGGCAGCAGGTGAGAGCTGGTACTAACAGAAATCTTCATCAGAGAGATCAGACCAGTCATTTTTTAATCTTGCTCCCAGGAAAACCCACTAATGTGGAATTAGTTTTTGCATATCCATAGATCAAAAGAAGTTGCAGGAGGAGGGAGTGATAAATGTAGTTTCAAAGGGAATCTCATAGATAAGACAATCAAAACTAGTCTTTACCTAGGACTTTATGTTGTGCAGGTTCTGGGGGGGAAACAAGATGCCCTAACTGGTTCATTTTGTTTTCAATTTCTGTGAATGGAAACACTGTGAATGCACTTTTAATTTTCATTTCATTTCATGTAATAAGCACAGTCCTCTTATTTTGGCTATCAGGAGGCTGCAGGGAAAGAAGAGTTAGCCACAAGTTGGGCACTTGTATGTTTTACTCCCTGTTTTTTGCACACAGTTAACAGCTCTGGAGGAGACAACTATAACGGGTTTTTTTCTGGGTGCAGTATGTGCACACGCATTTTTGTGGATGTAACTTCTATCTTGTCCTGAAAATTTATCCCCCTGCATACATCTACAGAGTTGCTTTGGTGACTTTTTTTTTAGTATCCCCATACATCCATTGATCTACTGGGTCCTCTTTTACAGATATATACATAGAGAAATGGCTGCCCATACCCCTTGAAGGGATTACACATCTCACCATTAGGCAACAGTTTGCCCCGTTAATGCCCAGCAGTGAGCAGGCATAGGGCACTGAAGAAATAAAGGCCAGGTGAGAATTCTGTGGAAGTGTAATGATTTCAATCATCAAAGCTAGCACCTGGAGAGGTGTTAGCCGCAGGGCATAGTGCCAGTGATTTAGTTTACAATCCTTTCAGCTCAGCTCTGAACATAACCTGGATCACAGTCCCTGCACAATGCAGATCATATTAATTAAGCATTTTGAGTTTGTGCCACCATTTAGTCTGTATGGCACTGATCCCCAAACTTTTCAGGGTCATGCCTTCCCCCATTCCTCCCCAGGGGTCAGGAGCAGGTCCATGGCTCCAAGGAGGAGTGAGGCAAGGGTAAGGGGCTGGGGGGGCCTGGGGCTGCAGCTGGTGGGGTGGGGCCGAGAATGGCGCTGCAGACAGGGACCAGGAGCCAGGGCTGCAGCTGGGGACAAGGCTGGAGTAGAGCTAGGGTGACCAGATCGCAAGAGTGAAATATCAGGACACATTGGGTGAGCGGTTGGGGGGCGAGTGGGGGGGGAGGAGAAACAGACACAGGTGCACAGCCCTGACCAGAGCCAGAGGCACACTGGTCCACCTGGCCCTGTGCTACCAACATGCCCCTTCCTGTTGGGGGTGGGCCCGTGCTGCGCCACACAGCTCCCCTGTCCGGAGTCCCCCTACAACCCTTCCACCACAAATGCACAGAGCTGTGCACACACCCCAGCCCACAGCCCCACCACCCCACACACAACTCCCCACTTGCTAGTTTCCCAATACACACCCATTTCCCCTTCCTCCCTCCCAGTGCCCTTCCCCACAGCCCCACCACCACAACTGCACAATGCCCCATACAGACCCCCCCATCCCCTGACACACACAGATCTCCCCCACTTCCCAGCACCCCCCACAACAGGCCCCCCCAAACACACAAACCTCCCCTACTGCCCAGCACCCCCACAACCTCCCAGCCACTCACCATCACACCCTGCCCCCTTCCCTGGCCGCACGCATCAGCCCTGCTGGGAAGTCTCTGGCTCCTAGGGTGAGAGCGGCGAGCGGAGTCTCCAGACCCACCACATGCTGCGCCCGCCACAAGTGCGAGCTCCGTGGCTCTCATTGGCGGGGAAAAGCGCCAGTGGGAGCTGCCGGAGCCCGAGGGGCCCCGCCACGGGGCAAGGTGGGGAGTCCTGGCGGTGCTTACCTGCAGCGGTATCCGGCAGGCAGGTCCCTCTGGCTCCTTGGGTCGGGGCGCGGCTCTCTGCCCGCTGCCAGCACCTGCAAGCCCCACCCCTGCAGCATGCGGCAGAGACCACCTCGCCGCCTCTGTGCCTGGGGCTGCACTGCAGGCTCCTGCTGGCCGGCGGGCGGGCAGGCGCCGGGAGCTGCCCCAGGAAGACGTGGAGAGCAGTGCCGGCGGTCCTTCTCCACCAGACAGTCCCAATAGCTGGAGAAAGTGTGTCCCGACTGATGTAAGGTCAGGACGCGGGACAAGGCCCCTAAAATCAGGACTGTCCCAATAATAGTGGGACATCTGGTCACCCTACTTGCACCCCAGTGCAGGGGCTCAGGGCGTTGTCCCAGGGGGGCCAGCCTCCATTGCTGGGTGCTCAGACAAGACCCTGGTCTCTAAGGTGTCGCCAGGTGAACGACACGGGTCGGCTGGGCTCCTTGACAAGGGGGATGGGCCACGGTGAACCTATGGCTGCAGGTCGGCTAATCCCAAATAGGGTAGAGCTGAGAGCAAAACAGGGCTGGGTGGCACTCTCTACCCCTCCCCCCACTCCACCCCGTGGGGGCTGGCCTAGGCCTCGCTGTGCCCCCGCCCCACCATTCCTCCCCGCCCCACCCCACTGGGGCGCGCACCACAGTTTGGGGTCCTTAGCGGTATGGCCTTTGAATGATGGGTTATTTAATGCCTGAACAGAATCTTTGTATAATGCCCCGTTGCTTTTATTTGTGATGATTGGCAGCCTTTGCTGAATCAATGGGCCTGCTTGGTCCAGGTGCCTTAGAGGCGCTTGTCCCACAGGCCAGGACTCTGCTTTTTGCTGCTGCTGTTGTGCAGCTGCTTCAGTGCCAGGGGACGCAGCAGGCTGAGCTAACAGCCCATCCACATCCACACCCAGCCCATCCACTTAGGACAATGCAGAACTGCGTTCATTAGAGAGCTGGACAATGGCGCTGGCAACGGGCAAGTTTGCTGCTACTACCAAAGCCAGAGAAAGCCCAAGGCCCTAGTGTGTAAAGGTGGTGGGTGTAGAGAAGGAGGGCCCACAACCCGTAATGGCCTAGCAACACACAAAAGTAGTGCCAAGGCCCTCGTGTACCGTTGGTTATCACAGTACAAGATGCTAAAGAGAACTGCCAAGAGCCAGTTCATAGGCCAGCACCTCGACCGGGGACTTTGAGCTGGTGGTACTAGTCTCCCCTACTCGATGTGCTGGAAAGTCCAGGGCTCTAGCCGCAGGGGCAGCAGCCGTGCTGCTTTCCAGCGACAAGCTGTGCTCTGACCTGGCCGGGCCACCTCTATGGCTGAGGGGAAAGGTGGTCCCACTTCGAGCCTCTTGGCTGAGGTCACCAATAAGGAGGCCAGTTAGTACCTGCTATGGGGGTTGGTTTTGTAATGCATGGAACTGGGTACAGTCTTGTGTCTCCCCTGCCCCTAAATTACAACAGGGTTTTTTCATGAGTAAGGTAAAGAGTTTTGTCATGGTTACTTTTAGTAAAAGTTACAGACAGGTCACAGGGTCTGGTTAATTTTTGTTTATTGCCTCTGACCTGTGACTTTAACTCACATCGGGTCAGGACTGACAGCTGGAGCCCCACTATGGTGGGACTGACAGCTCGAGCCCCACTGTAATGAGGGACGGGGCACATCCCAAACCTGTCCTGGTCCTAGCCGGGCGGGGGGCACACAGCCCCAACCCCAGCTACAACCACTGACAACTGAAGCCAAAGAAGTCATGGAGGTCTGATAAAGTCACAGAATCCCTAAGTGTACCTAAATCATATCCTTATTCATGAGCCAAAAAACATTTTCATCTTTGAGGAAAGGCCAGAATTCAACCTTACCTAGTAAATTGCCAGGTAGGTCAAGCTAGCCAAAAAGCCCATTGCTGTCTTCCAGATTATGACTGTGCTGTACATTATTCATTTAGGCATGTCACTGAGTATCATTTGTTTTGGCCAGTCAGGAGCTTATTCTGTCCTCAAGGCATATTGGCCAATAGGCATTGTACAGGCATTGTACAGGCACAGGGCGATGACACATTTAGTAGCAGTGAACACTTGTATTATTGTACACAAATGACTCACTTTCAGCATATTCCCAGTGCATCTGGTTGGTATGAGGAAGCCAGAACCACAGTGCATGATAGCATTTGTTCAGGAATTTCATGGTAGTGGGAGCTAGATAATCCCTTCCTAGTAAACTCATGGTTCTTCATGCACTGTTCTTGGAAGGGGAGCAAAGGGTGCACTTAAATCACTGACTTTGGGCTATTGCTAAGATTGGACTAGCTCCAGGTGTTTGACTCATAGATTTTAAGGTGAGCAGGGACCCGCATGATCATCTAGTCAGATCATCTGCACATTACAGGCCACAGAACCTCACCCACCCACTCCTGTAATAGACCCCCTAACGTCTGGCTGCATTACTGAAGTCCTCAAATCATGGTTTAAAGACTTCAAATTACAGAGAATCCACCATTTACACTAGTTTAAACCCAAAAGAGATGCAAGCTCCATGCTGCAGAGGAAGGCGAAAAAGACCCAGCATCTCTGCAATCTGACCTGGAGGAAAATTCCTGCCCGACCACAATTATAGCAATCAATTAGATCCTGAGCATGTGGGCAAGACCCACCAGCCAGACCCCTGGGGGAAAAAAAAATCTGTAGTAACACAGAGCCCTTCCCCGTCTACAGCTCCATCACTGGCCTTTGGAGATTTTTGCTGTTAGCAGTTGCAGATTGGCTACCTGCCATTGTAGGCAGTCTCATCATACCATTGCCCCCATAAACTTATCAAGCTCAGTCTTGAAACCAGTTATGGTTTTTTGCCTTCCACTGCTCCCCTTGGAAGGCTGTTCCACAACTTCACTCCTCTAATTATTAGAAACATTGACCTAATTTCAAGCCTAAACTGGTTGATGGCCAGTTTATATCCATTTGCTCTTGTGGCCATATTGGTGCTTAATTTACATAACTCCTTACTCTTCATTAGCCTCATTAAACACTGAGGCGAAGTATTTGTTTAGATGTTGAGCCATGCCTCGTTTATCTTTAATTTCCACCCCATCCTCATTGGTTAGCAGTCCCACTTCTTTCCTTGTTTTCTTATTTATATGGCAATAGAATCTTTTACTAGTGGTTTTAATTCCCTTTGCAAGGTCCAACTCTGGTTGGCTTTGGCAGTTCTCACTTTATTCCCACACTTTCTGACCTTCAGGAGGTAGCCTTCCTCCCTCTCAGTGTTACATGCTCCCAACGATCCCCATGAGAAGCTAAAAGCATCCTAGTTTGTCTAAAATGTGGACACAGGCAAAAATACAGGCCATTTTTATACAAAATACAATGTGTTGGAGAGGTGCATTCTGGGGACTACGGGGAAAAACAGATTTCCTGGGGAGGAGGGCGATTGAGTGGAAGGTCTATACTGGTAAGCTGCATGTCCACAAAAGCCTGTGTTTGGCAGCATGTCATCTTGGCCTGTGACCCAACCAGTCCATGCCTTGGCTCTTCCCCCCCCCCCCACCATGAATAGAGGCATGGCTGTCATTACTCCACACCCCAGGGAGGTTATTTGCAGGTAAAACATGCAGATATTGAAGCCAGGAGTCCATCCCTCCTTGTTACATGCATCCTTTTCAGAACTGCTCCTGCTAATGCAAAGAACATGTGTGCTAACAAACCTTTTAAGTGGCACTGAACACATTAAAGCTCTCTGCAAAGTTGCCCTGGTATTTTAGCTTTCAGTAAACCCATATGTAACATTAAATATTTAAAGAAAGACGCCCTTTAATGGGACTCAGTCAAGGACCAGGCTCCACGTTTAACCTCTCTTTTCCTTCCCATGATGCACACCTCTACATAGAGGCACACAGCTTCCAAAAAGCCGCTTGTATGGTGAGTTGGTTAACCCAAAAAATGCCTTGTACTGTTAAATGCTCTCCTGAAAGTGAAAGATGTATTATGGCCCACCTCGAAGCAAGGACTAAGCGGATGCCATCAGGGCCGGTGATTGGCTAGCCCAGAAGGCAAGGAATTCCTTCAGCATCGGTGTCCTTCTGTACTGCCACTCTGCTTCGGGTCTTGAGAGTCACGAGGGGATTGAGCTGGATTGTGTAGGAACCCTTCTCCCCAAAGTACCAGCTCACTGGAGTATAAGCAGATGGGCACAGCACTGGCATGGGCAAGGCCTCCTGAGTATATTACAACTCGACACAGTCATGCCAGCTACAGACCACAGTACTTCTTTGCATGTTCATACCAGCTGCAGCCTGCAAGTGAAATACAACTGGTGACTAATTATTACCCACCGAACTTGACTCTCACCCTATGGTGAGCATAGTGAGCTCTTGCAGACATAGCATCATACAGTTTTAATGTCCTTTGATGTCTCATCTAAAGGATGGACTTCCACCAGCCTCCCCCTGCCATGTGCTGGGGTATCTACTGTGCCACCTATTTGCTCCCCAACACACACCCCTGCAATGCCAGGCTCTTTGAGGTCTGCCATCTATACACTAGGGTGACCAGCTGTCCCAATTTTATAGGGACAGTCCCAATATTTGGGGCCTTGTCTTATATAGGGTCCTATTACCCCCCCACCCCGATTTTTCACACTTGCTGTCTGGTCATCCTACTATACACTGATCCGGTCTGATGGTGCCTTGCTTGGAAGGAGAGTTACAATAGCATCCAAATCCCTTCCAGATATGAGTTAAGTGATGTGGCTAGCATTTGATACATCAGATGCTCGCTTTAGCCCATCTTGCCTCAAGGGGAAACAACAGGAGGTTTTTATTTATATTTGTCTGCTGCATTCTGTTGCTTTAATGCAGGCAAAGTCAACAAACTACACCTTGCATTAGAACAGAAAGCTGTGCACTGCTACTCACTGTAGCCATCATAGTAATCTCAATGTTACCTTGTGCTCCCTGCCCCACACTGATTTATTGTATCCAGGTGTTGGCTCTCAGCTTATACCTTGATTGTTGGCTCTTTGGGGTAGGGGGTTGCCTTTCTGATGTACTTTTAAAACAACTCTCCACCACTTTGCACAGGTTAAAAATGACAACACATGTGCAATGCAGTGAAGGATTAGGCCCCTGGAGTTCAAAGAGGTCCACTGAAAATGCAGCGATAGCAGGATAACAGGGTCTCAGCTGCTGCCTTCATGGTCAGAGGCAAGTAGGATGTGTTTTGACTTCAAAGATGCTGCTTCAAACAGGTGATGGGTTGGTTGGTCACCTAGCATTGGTGCAGACAATGAGGCACAGACAAGAGGAATAGATGCACACTTCGGACAGATGCTGGCCCCACTCAGTCAGAGAAAAGAAAGTTGAGGACCAGCCTCAGACTGCTCCAGAGAAC
This sequence comes from Caretta caretta, assembly GCF_965140235.1. NCBI lineage: Eukaryota > Metazoa > Chordata > Testudines > Cheloniidae > Caretta > Caretta caretta. The sequence continues at coordinate 82,341,912 of NC_134214.1, forward strand.
AACGACCATTCTGGCTGGACTGCCTCTCTTAGCAAGAAAATCAAGAACTCGGTCATGGAGAGTGACCCTGGGCAATGCAGTGAGAATTGGGAAGGCTGATCATTCAGGAGTCTTTGGGAAGAAGACAAGCATTTCACATGGGACAGGAAGCTTTGAGGAAGAGCCCAGACTGGGGGCTAGGATAGTATAAAGAACCTGTCTGAAAAGTAGGGGTGATAGAAGTTTGTTGAGGGGGAGAGGGCTCCCTCAAAATTTTTAGTTTGGAGAGTGCTGAAATTTTGATTGATTTTGGATCTAGTTAGTTTTAATTTACATTTGTGTGTTTTGTAGTGAATTAGGCCTCAGGACATTAGCTTTTCATTCAAAAGACAACATTGAGTCCATCTAATCAGTCACAGTCCTGTTTGCACAGTCACAGTCCTGCCCACATTCGTAGTGACACACTCATTTTTGCCTCATAAACTTCCCCTCCTCCCGATACAAAGGGTATTCTCTGCCATCACATTCATACTCACCATTCATTTAGTCACTGTAAGCTTAAAATGCTGTTCTAACATGCTTCTTTTACATCATCCACATGGGAGCATCAGATGTGCCAGCTCTCCTAGCCACTAAACTGATATAAACAAATCCCTACGTAAAGATTAGCTGCTGCAGGAGTAGCAAAGGTTGCCATAGCAGCATATACTATCTTAATTCATTGTTCTGGAGTGAACAGAGGTTTCTTAGTTTAGTGCCTTGGCTTTATCACCACCTTGGCTAGACATGTTGCTATGGGCTGTCTCTTCTCAGCTGTCACAGACATCACCAGCCCTGCAGAATCCCAACCTTGCTTCCAACCACTGTGGAGTCTGTTGTGCCTAAGAGTCAATTTGCCTCTGGACCTGGCACACTTCCCCTGCAAGCTCTCAAAAAATTGCAAAGCTTAGCATATCTTCATTGCTGTCGGCATTCTGGCTCCATGTGGTTCTTGTGTAAGGGTTTCAGTCAAATAAATATAGTTTAAAAGATTGAAATAGGTGTTATTCTGCTTTCCCTCAAACTCTCACTATATCCCAGTCAAAGCCTCAAGGAAGTACCTCTCCCCCTCTACACTGCTCATCATCCTACAAAGGAACTGCCATGTCATCTAAGACCCTTGGTCCATCTAGTCCAGTATCTTGTTTTTTTACAGCGGCCATTGCCAAATGCTTCAGACACAAAATGTGCATCCTTACCTTAGGATTTATGCCCTCTACGTCATCTCCCCTCTTTGCTCCTGTCCTCTACTTTTATCTCTTCTTGCCACCCACTGTGCTTGGAACAGATTCTTGTCCTTTAGGTCAAATCGGAATAGCCATTCTGGATTAAACCAGTCAGCCTTCTAATCCAGGAGCAGCTGCTTCAGAAGACAGAACAAAAACTTTGCAAAAGGCTGTTATAGAACCCTGAAACACAAGGATTTCCGTCCCTTCTAAAACTCTTGTTACTCATAATCTTTACTATTGTAACTGTAGCTCCAGTCATTCTCCATGTAAATGCCCAATTCTTGCTGGAGCCATGTTAAACTCTTGGCCTCTGCAACGTAGACTAATTGTGGTTTATGTCAAAAAGTATTTCCGTGTGGCCAAAATGGAGCACTAGGTTGCAGCTCAGGAGACTCAGTCTATTCCCTGCCCTTCCGTGGGCCTATTGGGCGAGATTGAGCAAGTCACTTCTCTGACCCTTCCCCATCTGAAAAATGCAGATAATGATACTGACCTCTTTTGTAAAGTGCTATATAAAAGAGTTAAGTATGTTGATCAGTTTTAAATGTTCTAACTTTTCATTGCATTGGCTGTTCCCTTGCTCTTGGGTTATGAGTGTGGAAACTGCTGTTTACCGCAGCTGCATTCTGCACTATTGGGCACACCTTTATTCTCATCTCCCTTCTTATTCATCTCCTCCTTAAAATAAACAGTCCTACTCTTTTCAGCCTCTCTGTTCCCATGGAAGTTTCCGTATGCCTCCCTTTATTTTCATCGTTTATCTCCAGCCCCCTTTCTCTTTTTGCTCTATTTTTAGGAAGGTGGGGTGAACACACCTAAACGAAACATGTCAGTTGAGGGGGTACAATCAACTCGTAATATATTTTCAGTAGTATTTTCTATTCCATTCTTAGTGTTTTGTTTACATCTTCCACTGGCATTGCAAATTGAGCAGAGATCACCAGGGAGCTGTCAGCCATACAGACCAAGTTTATTTAAAACCCAACCACATCTACACAAAAAGGTCAAATTATTCCAATGGACATTCATTCCCTTACATTTGTCAACACAATTTCATTTGCCATTGTGTTGCCATTCATCCAGCTTTGTTAGGTGGCAATTATTTTCAGTAGCAGGAGTACAGAGTCACTACAGTGTTCCTAAAACACTCAGATCTCCCATTGGCACTAAGAGGGTCTTGGCTTACATCCTTGCTTGGGGTCAGGAGGTAGAAACTTGTACATCTTCAATTGCTTGAGTTTCAACAGGACTTTGACACAACTGGGTTAGGTGCCTCTGAGAATGCCACTCAGTCTCATAGGAGATGTTTTGGTTTGTAGACAGATCAAATATGAATTTTTTCACGTGAATACTACAGTGCATCTTGCTGTCTATCCAGAACTCTGCATCTGAGATGGTGTTGGTTTTGTTAAGGTCCAGATTTTGTTGCTTTAAAGAGAGAATGAGAAACAGAAGGCTTCCATAAGCAGACAATAAACCACAAGAATTAATCCTGCTCTGGGGTCCAAATATCAACTCAAACAAGAGCACTTTTTTCTTTTCAACATTTCATGTAGCACACTACCAAAGCCAAAATATTTGGGTGCAGATTGCCAAACACAAAGACCATGCATCTACTCATTAAACTAACTAAAAGCAGGATGTTTGTGCTGGAAACGCTTGCTTGTTTAAAGGTTCCACACTATAGCCTCTTTGCTCCATTTAGTTCATATTTGACAATCTGGAATCATTTTTAAAATTCAGGTAAGCATTTATAAAGTGCTTATGCTGCTATGGGACATTAGAAGGATCCAAGTTTGGCTATTTGAGATCTGAAAATGCTGCCCTGAAAAAGAGTTCCTGAAAACTTGTCCTAAGGTAGTGAAGCAAAAATCTTCATGTCAAAATCGGTGGGTTTTCAACATCAGTAATAAACTATGGTGACCTCTCTTTTACAGTTGCACAAGACATCCCCCTAATGGCTGACATTTGCAATAACGCTTGTTATACGATTAACAATCATTACTTCAATATCACTGTAAAATTGCTTCACACACTACTGCGTTGCCAACTCTTAAAATCTTATCATGAATCTCGTATTTGATATTTTTCTTAAACCCCAGCTCCTTGATGCATGTGCTTATGTGAGACATTCAAACCTTTTAAAAATCATCAAAGCTAAGTTCCTAGTCCTCCTGGCTCTTGAGAAAAGTTTGAAACCATAATCCAACTGCACCTAAAAGAAAAAACAAAAATGCCCCAATTTTATGATTTTTAAGCAAGTCTCATGGTTTTTCTACAGCATGACTCATGATTTTTTGCATGCCAAAGGTGTCAATATTGCACATATTTAATGCAACAATGTTTTTAATGTTGGAATGCCATTAACCTTGAAACAATGCTTCCTCCACTTTAAGTCTTGTAGGAGTCTGAAGTGTTTTCACTCTAGAATTTCATGTATGGAAGGTAGCAGTTTTGCTTCTAAATTAGATTCCTATAAGTTAGATGGAAGAGAGCTGCTCGGATAACTTATCTAACCCCCTATGTATGATTGTGCGTGATGGTACGTTCAGTGTCTTCTCCTGGAGGTGGTAAAGTATGGATTCTCCCTCAAGATAGATTGGAAAGCAAAGTGGTAGGAAGCTGTTGTAATTAAAAGCCATGTCTGTCCTTTTTCCAAGGACTGCTCTGCTATACTGAGTGCCCACCTACCCCATGGAAAGTCCACCCTGAGTTTAGAGGTTCCTACCTGCGGTCCAGAGTCCTTGCAACTAGTTGAGTGAGAGCTTGCTAGTGACAGAGTGTCTGTTTCCAAATAATAAATGGCATTAAAAGCCAAAAGTATATTAGATATTTTCCTCCTATGACCTTTCTATGTGCTTGTGGACTTGTCAAAGGCATTTTACATGATTTGCAAGGGGAGACAGGCAGAGAAAAATAGCATTCATACTTTCCCCTGTGCCTATCCCCATCCCACAAGGAAGTCTTGTTCTGCTCCTAATGCATAAGTGCAAAAGTCATTTTGCTATTAGAAGAGTTTTTGTTCTCATCTATCTGCACTGTGAGCCTGAGGCATAAGGCCACTGACTGCATAGAGAGTCCACTGCTCCCTGACGTACAGAGGGCATGATGGAATGTCTTTCACAGTCCTTCATGGGAAGTTGAAACCCCTTTTAGAAGATGAGCACTTCAACAGAGCCCTGCATCAGTGAAGTTACAGGAAAACATTGCTCACAGACCTTCATTTTGGATTAAGTTACAGTCCTGCTGCAGGGGCTAACAGCCTCAAGAACCTAAATCATCTTCCCAGTTCACACAAGTGTTCTCCACTTAAAGCACCTATCAAACCTATGAGCAACTTCCTTCCTTATGTTCTTTACCCATGTGAAAGCAAGTCACGGAGCCACAACAGCACCTTCTCAGCATTCACAACTTCTGCTTGCAAGATTGCAGCTCTCCCATCTCCCCAGCTCCACTGACAATAAGATAACCAACATACATACCCGGGAAGTACGTTTTCATGCCACTTTTGCAAAGATGCTGGAGTTCATGGTAGAGATAGACACTGAACTGTGGCTCGAGCCACAAGAGAGGAGTAGCAAGAGAGTTGCACCCTTTCTGATCTGATCCTGATCATATCTGGTACAGAGGAGCAGGGAGACAGTTAGTTGTCTCTAGATATTTATGTTGATTTCTTCACTGCAGTAATAGACTGCAAGGTATGCAGGACTACGTGGAAGCAAGCCTGAAGGTGATTCTAGAAGGACAATGCAAAGTTGAAGGTCATGGGCCTGAACAGACAGGGAGGAGCTAAATTATATAAGGGTTTGAAGGCTAGAGAAACAGAGCTCAAAATTTGATGCAATGAAGGAACTGGAAAATAAGTGAGGTGGGTAAGGTTTTTTGAGGGAGTTTTTGAGACAGAAGGGGATTCATAAGGAATAGATCAGGATTTCTCAAACTGGGGAGGTCACATCCACCCTAGCCTGAGGGTTGTGGTAGCAGCTAGATGGGAGGGAGGTCCTGCTATAGAAAAGGATTGACAAGGAGCTCAATGGACTAGACTAAAATCACACAAGTTAATATTAAAGATCAAATTTCAATCTATGAACCACTGAAACAGTTGTGTCCCTCTGGGACAATACAAATCACAAAACTCAGGATGAAGCATATAAGAGTTGTGGATAAAGCACCCTTGGGCAAGGAGATCTGACTAGAAATAAAATTCCAGAGATTAGACAGATCCAAAACTAAACTATCCTTTAGGAAACACTGCAAGTCCTTCCACCATACAAGTCAGTCATTTGCACAACACTGACTATTCCATCCTACCAAAGCACACCCGTCCAATAATAAAAACAAAGAACTTTTAACAAACCAAACAACCAACAAGCCAAACAATAAATAGGCTAAGCAGAGTTTTTACCCCCAAAAGTGAGGAGAGCCAAAGATTCCAGGATATCACTATTGCTATTGATTTTACATGGAAAATGCTTGGATCCTATAGTGAAGGGTGCTAGTATAAAACCCTAAAACAGACAGAAGTTAGAATATAGAGAATATTTTTCTTTAAGAAATTGGCACTGGTAAAAAGGCACCTTAGAAAATGAAGTCTGCCCTCTACAGAGTAGGTACTGTACAGTACAGACAGCAGGAGTAACGCAAGCTTCTCCTTGCAATCACATCAACACTGAGTGGGCAGGGCCATGAGAGATCAGTTTCAATGGCCATTTTATATAAGAATTCCAACAAGAACAAACGATGCTAATGATGGTGGTGGTTTTTAATAATGTGGCTGTTGCCACTTCCCAACAGAGACCAACTCACTTCATATAATGAATATCAGTACCTACCGGAGGCACACTTGAACCAGTCATCTAGAAATAAAAGGAGGTGGAGATTATGATCCCCATCTGTGAAACAGGGACACAGAGGGAGAAAAGCAAAGTGACTTGCCCAAGACTACAAAGTCTGTATCAGAGCCAGGATTAGAACTCAAGACTTCCCAATTCACAAGCCTTTGCCTTCAGAAAGATTAGATTATGCCCCTAATTAAACAGATAAATCATCCTTGAAGGGCATTGAAAGCATCTTCACACAGAGGACACTACTATTTTGCGTTGCAGTACACTTAAGGGTGCCACTTTCAGTCCAAACCGAACTCAATACTGTTAGTTTCTGATGCAAGACACCACTTTTATCAATAAATATCTGCACAAAGTTAGAGAAATTGCACAAAGCACAGACATGGCTCTTATAACTATGTCTATGTAAGCCTTTATATTATCCCACGCAATCCTATCACTATTCTCCTACTCCTGCCTTCCATTTTTTGTTACATCTTGTTGAACGCTGTCTTAATAAATACAATTAGACCCTCCCACCCTTTGTTTCAGACATCATCCCATGTGTCCAGGATTGGTCTTTGCTTCCTACTCATAGAGCATGCATGGAGAAGCATATAGTTTTCCACATCCTCCAAAAGGTATTTAGTTTCCTTCTCATTCATGTGGAGCACTGCACACAGGTCAGAGATTAATTTTAAAAGGAAGCCTCTGGCCATAGATGAATTTATGCAATCTTGACAGTGTTTCTATGGCCCTCTGCATGTTTCTAGATTGACTTTCACCGTTGAGGCCAGGTCATTGATTTCAGTTACTGAATAGCACCCATAAATCACAGCTAATATTTTGGAAGATGAATTAAAACTATGTCCTTGTATTCTATGCAACTGATTTAGTGAACTCTTGTATGTGGTGAGATTTATCCCTTCAGTTTAGTATACAAAGAAGCAGACAAATTCTTTTGACAAAAAGCCATAGGTTGTTCCTATTCCTTTCCTGCTCTCCCACTTCAAATAACAGACTAACACGGCTGCTACTCTAAAACCTGGAAAAAAAAAAAAGGGATTCCTATCACATTTATCATGAGCTATTAACCCTGGTAGTCCCAATTACATTCCCACTACAGAATGACCACCACCCCCCAGTCCCCAAGGAGCGATGATCAAGAACAAAATTATCACTTCATGCATTTTATTGAGTCTATTTAAATTTGCATTATGACATCTTACATAGGAAACAAACTCTTCCTAAATGTTAGCTATCAAATATGATCAAACTGTTTTATGACCTTTTAGAGTACCATTTTGTACTAAAGTCCAATATAAACAATGTAAAGCACTGTACAAAAAGGAAAATTGTTACATTCTCAGTTTAATACAGGGCTTCCCAGCCAACAGCCTATCAGATATAGGGAAGGGCTCTTGGGATTTTAATTTAAGTGACGAAAACCAGATAATGGAACCAAGTAAGGTTCAATAATGGATTCGCCCATAAGAAAAAGGAAATCTCGGTGCAAGAGAGGTTGGGAAGCCCTGATATAACAGAATCAAACTAATTTTTACACAACATAATTTAATGTGCTTTGAGTAAATTACATTACCATTAGATTTGCTTGTCTCCTTCCCCTCAGCAACCCAACCCAAACAAAAAAAAGCCTCTTGTAGGTGAAAATTTGAAATATTTCTAACTGTGTTGCTTAATTCCCTTAACATGGCTCCGAGTTAACACCTCCTGGGAGAAGCCAGCTAATCTGGCACAGGCATTTCCATTACAACTGCATACCTAATCAACTCAAGATCTGATCACGTAACCCTAATCAAGTCACATAAATCCCCAGTCGTACTGAGGATGAATGGAAACACCAGATTCTTACACGGAATGCCACATTACAGTTATAGTAAGGGTCTCAAATTAACAATGCAAAGAAAAGTTAAGGCTGCAGCTAAACAGCTAAACCCAGCCAGCTGAACCTTGATATTGCAATATATGTGCTGATTAAGAACACACACTGTTGGAAGACCCATAGAATACCTAGGCACACTGGTACAAAATGGAAACCAATGCTTTAACTAAATTTCTTTTCTCATCTTAAAATTAGACCCTAGTTACGATAACATATCTCAGACCATGAATTTCCTCAAAGTGTAGGCAAATATTTTAAGATAAATTTCATACTGAAATTAGATTAGTGAAATGGTCCTTTGGACACTACATATTCGCATAATCCATGGATAGCGGACAGTCATTACTGTCCATTGTGTCAACATTAGTTGAAAACACATTAATCTGCAAGTTGGCACAATGGCCAATCATGGCTTCTTCAAAATTTGTACAGTATCATGTTAGTGCAGCTGCTATGCATGCACACCAATACTTCCTACAGAAAGTCCTTAAGAAACTTTTAACGAGTAGTTTCTATGCATGCGGTGCAGCAACTACCCTGTCAAATAACACTATTTTCCAAACAAGGATCAGTTAACATAAATGAACTAACTGCCTGCAAAATACTATTTGCAAAAAGCTGTTTATTTTTATTTTTATTTTTTACAAAAGTGCAAGTAAAAGAAGAATCCCAATAAAAACCAATCACTATTTTTCACAGTTCTTTCACTTAATGGATAAAACCCATTAAAAATGTCTACAAATTTGCAGTTTGATTAGAACTATATGCTGCACTCTTATAAAACAAAAGATTGTGCACTCTTCTACATTTTAAATACCTAGGGGTAATCCCAAACACCGGAAGGATGGCTGTCCACAATGTGCAATTGTGTGTGTGTGTTTTTTTCTTCTTTTTTTTTTTTTAACATCAGCTTTCCTTATACAAGCTCTAGCAGGGGAGCTTCTTCAGACACAAAACCAACTTAAACAGCAAAGAAATTAATGTTTTAATAAATAATGGAGTCAAAGATGTGTATTCGCCCCAACTTTGAAGGAGGGTAAAAAAAGCTTCCTCAAGATGGCACTATAAACTAAGGAGAGGAGAGCAGCAAATGTATAATAAGGCTACCAGAATCTTTTAAATTTATTCATCTATGTACACGTGGGCATTAAAAAAACCCAAAAGATAACGGCTGTGTTTTAACCTCTCAGTGGCCACTGGCATCCAGTAAAGTGGCTGTAAAAACAGTGCACATCCATCTACAATTCCAATGCTGAAAAAATAGGTTTAAGCTTAAGAAAGCTATAGATGCAAATATGTTAAGAATGCTTGGCACCAAAAGGATTCATATATTTTTAAATAAATTGATTCAAGAGACTAACTTTACTAATTGTGAGCACCTCACTAGAGACGCTTTTATACTTTACCTATAAAGCTTGCAATTTAATTTAAAATTGAAGTATTAATATTGGCTTTTAAAGCTTAATATAACTTTAAAGGAAAGAATGACACCCATAAATTTATTGTACTATACTGGAATGAACTAAACTACCTTATAATACTAGGGCCTGATCCAGCAACCCTTATTAAGATGAGAATTCCTGCTGCTGGATCAGGCCAATAATTTTCCACAGATTTGTTTTGCACAATTCATAATACGAAAGTAATTCATAAACGCCACTGAGTTACTGGATGTAGCTCAGAGCACAGTTATACCATTGCTCATTTCCAGAACTGTTGTGGACGTTGGTAAATGCCTCATCTACTTAAGAGTTCCTCACTAACAGCAATATCAATCATGCCAATTGTTTGAAGTCAAAGAAACAAACCCCAGTGCTACTGGTATAGTAAGTTTAAAAAGGAATTTCATTATAAATAATTAAAACATTTGAAACATTCAAAGGATTCTTAATTGAGGTGAACACTGGTTTCTGGTACCTTTTTGGGAACCTCAGACACTAAACCGTTGGTACAATTACATAAAGTTAAAACATTAAGGCATACCACTTTTAGGCAATCATAATAAAACTACAAAGATGGTTGTTGAACTGTATAGTTCTTGGAAACCAAGAACAATCTGAATTAACAAGAGTAACTTCTTAATGAGGTATTACAGCCTTGCTCCACTGAGTATCGCTTGTTGCTAATGGGCTCATATTATTCTAATTTCTGTCCTTAGTCCTCCTAAGACATCTGATTTTAAAAAGCTAAAAGTGTATTTAGAAATCAGTAGCAAATACCACTATAAAATATTTCAATTTTAATTCTACAGTCCAAGTCAGCAAAGACTGTTACTGAAAAATGCAAGTGATTGCATACACTTATGTGCACACTACAGAAAAGATTCAAAATCATGGTGTCCAATGTTTGAGAAGTAGTTTTGGTTTAAGATTCATTAGCTACATTCATGAATCAAAGTCCAACCAGTAACATTAATATCCAACCTCCAATTTTATAGCTGAACACATCTCAGAGAGAAAACATTCGAGAGCATGTATTTGTTTATAAATGTTTTAAAAACGTATGATAAGGAACACCCTTACAATGATGGAGCGTTCCACCACAAGGAAAGCGAACTCACCAGCCAGTCAGGATTCCCCACTGAACTGGGGATGACAGGAAAATGCACTGTTAGAAAAATGGGAGCGCTCCAGAACACCTTGGAATCCTGACCTGGCTGGTGAGTAGTTCAATTATAATGGCTTTAACAGCTAGGATGACGTTCTATGTAACCACCACTCAAATACTGAAGATCTGTTAACGTAAAAAAGACAGGACAGGTTTGGTTTTGCCATCTGAGTATCGAGCAACAGTTTGGACCTAGCCAGCAAGAGCAGTTCATATCCCTAGTTAACAACTACTATATTTTTTACTTGAAACAGAACGCTGCTTTCCTTGAGAAGCATGTAGCGTTGGCAAAGCTACTAAAGAGTAAAACAAAAGGAAGGTTTCTTGGGGATGGGGGAGATGGGGAAGAGGTTTCCCACCGTGTAAAGACAGCTGAGCTATGAACATTTCCAAAGACGACTTAAAATTGTGTAAATGCATTTATAAGATCTGAATTGTGATAAGCCCACATTAACTTTTAATACAAAACGCAACTGGAATTTAGACAGTCTTTAACAGTAAAGAGACATGCCTAATATTTTACTTTAAGGAAAATAAGTTGCAAATTCAAACAACTTGAAATTTCATTTTTTAAATGTATTCCAGTAACCAACAATTTAAGATTGGCAATTCGTTTGATAAACCTCTGTTAGAAGATTATTTCTCAGTTACACCTAAATGTTAATTTCTCTACCCTGGACACTGCAACTTCCATTGATATTTGGAGGTCAGTGTGTTAAATCAACTACCAAAGCTCCAGAGATTAATTATGTCATTAGGGTGGAAAAAGAAAAATTAATTTGCCAACATGACTGCTGAAAGTTACATACAGCCCCCTCAGTGATTAAAATACAGCTTCATACAAAACTTGGGCAAAATCCTCACTGAATGAAACTGGTACATACAAATTTGTATCATTACACATCAGTAACCATACAAAGAAAAAACCAGTCTTCAGAGCAGGTTTCTATTTTTTTTTTTTATCACCACCTTTTTGGTGGCATTACTGAGCCAAGACATTGCAATTATAACATTCAATTGCCATCAGTTTTAATGCAATTAAGATGTCTAATTCTTAACTGTTTTATGTTACAGTAGCTGTTCACATAAATTAAATAGTACAGATATGCACTGCTCTTGACAATAACATTTACAAAAGCAGCTCGCTTGTATTTAGTTTGCTGTGTGTGTGGTGGGTCTTATATGAAAAGCATTCTCTTCATTTCTAAGCATGGTACAATTTTAATTCTTAATGCATTAGTACAACAGTGCACTGGAAAAGTACTGAGCTTCTACAAAAAAGCTTTACAATTGTAAAACAAAAATTGTGATTTTTTTATTTAAACAAGCATAGGCATATCTTATATTTCCACAAGATAAATATCCCGATTAAGCAATCAGCTCACTCTACAGCGTGCCATAGTGATGGGCTGGAGACAGCTGTACAATGGGAAAAGGGCTACCATTAGTGTTATCTGCACTCACATGTCCAAGAATACGCAATACGAAAGTTAACCAAAATTATATTTAAGGGTGCAGTTGAATTAATTTCATATTCAGTGGAATAGCTGGGTTTGTTTTTAAAAATCCACTATGAAGCATGTGCTGTAGCTAGGATGACTTCTCAGATAAGTTCCTTAAAGGGATGAGCTGAGCGCTAAGGTCTTTAAGATTCACAATGCATGGGGAGGGGAAGGGAAGGCGGGGGAAGGAGCTTAACAGTCTTGATGATGGGAAAAAAAAAAAAGAAATTTATAGCAAATAGGCATCTTAGGGGAAATAAAATTTTCTGAAATTCGAGACACTGAAACTGAATAGATTTGGAGACTCTGATTTAGAGAGATTCCCATTTTAAAAGCTTTAATTCTGAGAAAATGTTTCCATGAGGGAAGAAGCAGCCAAACTCATTACTTTACATTGAAGCACCACTCAAAAAGTGGCCATAATGAAAGTGACTTTGTTGCCCATCACTATTACACCAGCTGTTCAGCCAAAAATTCAGATCTCATTTAGACAACACTTTCTCTGTTACCAGATGCTAAGACTGCTCTACGACAAATAGGACAAGTGGAATTTTCTGATAACCAGCGATCAATGCAGTGGACATGGTACTCATGGGAACAAGGCAGTTTACGAAGCTTGTTGCCTTCTGTGTATTCTGTAATACAGACACTACAGGTTTTCAGAGCATCGCTTTCACCAAAATTCCTCCACGCTAGGTTGTCAATTTGTTCTTTGGTGAGTCCTCTTGGCTGGTCATCATCATCCTCATTTAGTAGAAAAAACTGCGCTAGGCTAAGGAATGGTAAAGAGCCACTTTCTTCAAAAGTGACTGATCCTCTCGTATTGCGACCTTCCCGCCTAACAGATGTTGAACCTCCTTCATTACTACTTTCATATACCTCCCCTGAGCTACCCTCGGTACTTTCACTGTGTGAACTAGTACCACCACTATCACCTCCATTCTGTAGCTCAGGAGCATCTACATTTTGGTTTGGGACTGGGCCACTAGGATCTGCATCACCATCACTGTACATATAGTAGTTTAATTCTCCAAAACCTGTCATTATCTGCCTCAGAATGGTCTGAATTGCGACTGATGTTGTCTCATTAAAGCCCGTGTTTATGATTCTACGAATAGGAATCCTAATGGTACTGACATAAGTTCTCACTCCAGCCCGTTCTGAACGTGAAAATGTGCGCCTAAGCCCTCCACGTTCACTTTCATAAGTGACTGTATTGTTTGGTGTCTGGGACCTGGATCGGGTTCGGTTGGCTATGCTGTCTCTCTGCCGATATTCTCCTGGACGGACTCTTCTCACTTGAAGATCAAGAACTATGGTAGGTGGCCTCTGTCCAGGAGCTGCAGACTCACTGCTGCCATTTGTTTCTGAAGAACCTAATGCTGGAGGAGCAGGTCTTGTTTCAGGGGTTGAAAACAGAACTGCATTTTCACTTGCAATCTCAGTCCCCGTTGTATGTTGCCTTAACGTCACATGCTGTCTAGTTCTAGAACTTCCCTCGGATTCATTTACCAGGGAATGATCAAGAGTCTGAGATGGCATATTGTGAGAAGACCTACGAGGAGTCTCGCTTGCTGGATTAATAGGTGACCTACTTCTATCAGTCCTAGCCCGGGTTCTTCGTTGTTCTGGGCTCCTGCTTCTTGCTCTTCTCTGGCCTCTGACAGGAGATGCTTCCTCAGTTGCTAACTCCTCAGAGGTACTTCTGTCTGATCCAGGCTGCCTTACAGATGGCGATTCAGATCTTGGAGTCTCAGTGTCACTTTGGCTATTTTCCAAATCCTCACCATTGGAGGGCTCTACAGATTGCTCATTTTCAGCTTCTGGGTTTGGGTTCCCATTATTACGGTTGACATTTATTTCCAAACTGAATCTGAAATCACCACTGTTAGGGTTAGTCCGGCTCACTGCCCTCCAAGACTGGTTTCCTCTTTGCCCGCTCCGTGTGGTATTTCCAGTCTGTCGTACTGAATTAAGCCAGTCTATTATGGAATCTCTATTAGAAACATCTTCTGTGGATTCTGCACCTGTCAAAAGAAAGGGAACTACCAAAATTAGAGAACTGAGGTAATTCTTAGATTAAATTTTCCAAAAATATAATTCCTTAATTAAGCAAGTTACAGTTTTAAAATATTTAAGCCTTTTAAACACCGTAACAGTTTCATCCTTAACATCTTGATTAGTGTCATGTCTAAAAGAGCTGTTTCTTTGCGGGAGCATGAGTGGACATTTTTCTACTGCCAATAATTATGCCTCTTTAGAAGTTGTAGCCAAATAGCAAACAAGTAATCAAAATAATTATTTCTTGTAACAACTAAATGGAAAATCAGTTATGTTTCAACTGTAAAAAAAAAAAAATTAGATGTTTTTTACTTGCTTGAATACTGTCCATTCAATGGTCTAGTATAGCAGCAGTTAAATCACAAAACCAAAGCCATGTCTATATTTACAAGCGTATAGAGGCACAGCTGTACAGATACAGTTGTGCTGCTGTAAGAGTACTTGTGTAGCCACATTATGCCAACAGGAGAGAGTTCTCCCGCCAACAAAATAAAACCAACTCAATGAGGAGTGGTAATATGTCGGTGGGAGATGCTCTCCCACCAACATAGTGCTGTACACATGAGCACTTATTCTGGCAAAATTTATGTCACTCGGGGGAGTGTTTTTTTCATATCTCTGAGCAACAAAAGTTTTGCCAACGTAAGTGCTAGTGTAGACATTGCCTTAGTGGCCTGGAATACTTGGTTCTCTAGTCTAGCACACTCATTTAGCTAACAATGACAGGGTTCAGTGGGACCCATGTGTAAACCTTTCTGTAGGGAGGCAATGTGGCAACCTTGAGAGGAAAAGAGTAAAGGTGAGAAAATGTGGGAATCTCAGAAAGCACTCCAGTAAGGGAACAGAATGGAGAGAAATCTAAACAAAAATAAAGAACTGCAGAAGTGATCACAGTGCAGCAAAATATAAGTGCGACATGTTCTAGCTGAAATCTCTTCAAAACTTTGACCTCTGAAGCAGATAACAGATTATCTTCACTTAATTCTAAAACACTGCTCACCTCACACCTGCCCAGACTTAACATGTTCCATTCCTGCATTCAAGTTAAGATCTATACTGGGTGCTAAAGTTAAGAGCTTCCACAAATACAGTATATATACCTCTATTCTCATCACCGTTTTGCTGTGGTGGACCTTCTTTAACTTGATGTAGCCTTCTCATCAGTTCTTCTTCAGTAATTTCACCTTAGGAAGCAAGCAAAGATTTCCAAAACTATTTTAAAGGCAGATATGCAAAGGCAAGAATAATCCATAGCTTAAGAGTACATTACATTACATTAGATTACGCCTACATTCTCTTTGAACTGCAAATACTGTCCTAACAAGATACTGACTGCTTTTAAGTGTTTTCTGAATTCTGACACACTGTGATACCTAAGTCAGGGTAGCCAAAGCATAAATCACAGCCCTCCAACACTATTGCCCTTAGGTAAGATTTGCTGAGGCTCCAGCTAACAAAGAGTTACAACGTGCTCAGAAGATGGCAAAATGCTTTCTGGGTCTTATAACGACATGTCAGCAGTATTCTCCATCCTACATCAATCAAGGCCTCATTTACAAGAGAAAGTTGCACTGGTTATCTAAAAGTGTTATTTTAAACTGATTTAGTTAAACCAGTGCAAAAACACCACAGCGGACGCATTTCAGATTAAGAGTTGTTGATTTCAGTTTAGCACAAATCTATTTGGAATCATTTAACTAAACCAAAATAACCCACTCTTATACTGAAACAAGACTGTTCACACAGGTTTAGCTAAATTGGTTTTAAAATGACACCTTTAGTTAAACCACTGCAACCTTCTTATGTAGAAAGAGCCCAAGTGAGACTCAGATACCTGGCAAGATGCCAATGCAGCCCTCAGTAGTACAGACTTTGCAAGTCCCAGTGAACACTAACATTTTCTTAAAATTGAATTAGCACATCTAGTTTAACCTAACAAGCTCTACACTATTCATATTACCTTCAAGGAATGGTCTACTGCAGTGGTTTTCAAACTTCAGCACTAGGTCGTGGAATGCAAGGCAATGGGTTGCCTTGCTTAGCACCCAGAGAGCCTGGTGGCCGGCCAGTAAAAATTAATAGTTCCTACCTGTTCTGAGTCTGACACCGCGCTACGCCCCAGAAGCAGCCAGCAGCAGGTCCTGCTCCTAGGCCGGGGGGAGGGGGAGGAGGGTGCATGGGACTCCGCTCGCTGCGCACCTCTGTCTGGGAGCTGGACCTCCTCTGGCCACTTCCAGGGCACAGCACAGTCCGCGGCGCCAGGACAGGCGGGAAGCCTGCCTCTGCACTCGGGTTGTGCCACTGACCGTGAGCCGCCAGAGGTAAACCCACACCCAAACCCCGTGCACCAATCCCCTGCCCCAACCCGGAGCCCCTTCCTGCACCCCAAACCCCTCATCCCTGGCCTCCCTCAGAGCCTGCAACCCCCAGCCCCGACCCCCTCCTGCACCCTGACCCCCTCCAAAGCCCAAAGCCCCTACCACACCCTGAACCCCTCATTCCCGGCCCCACCCCACAGCCCTCACCCCCACACCCCAACTCTCTGCCCTAGCCCTAAGCCCCCTCCCACACCCCAAACACCTCATCCCCAGCTCCGTTGGGTTGCGGGTATCAACAATTTTCTTCAATTGGGTCACCAGAAAAAAGTTTGAAAACCACTGGTCTACTGTGTGCTCAGCTAAGCAGAAGAACTACTCTCTACAATGGCATAAAATAGTAAAAATATCAGAAATGCTGAAGACACATTCAGCACCAGAATGGAGAGAGGAACTAAGTAGTCTGAAAATGGGTGCAGAGGCATTCACATTCGTAAATTAAAGTTTTCATGCTACCTACATGTTTTATCATACCTGGTGTTCCTAGCAAATTGTTATCCCTCATAAGCCTATAGTCCTCTTCATTCAGGTTATTTACAAAGTGATAAAAAGCTTCTTCACGTTCTAATCGATCCAGCTGACTCCGGCGCTGTGCTTCTGAGTGATCAATACTTCCTTTATCGTTAGAATCTGAGCTTTCCATGTTGATGAAAGAGTGGGAAAGTATCTAAAAAAGGAGAGGAAAACTACATATTTTGAAAACCATACATACAAAAATGAATAAAATAATCTGTAATGCTTATTGACACATTCAGTGGAATTCAGCACAATCTGTCGTTGAACTTGACTCTGACAACACACACTTAATCATATATTTAAATTATTTAAGGAGAAATTTAGTTTGCTGATAAAGTTCCAGTTATATGGGTATCTTGTACCACAATTTAAATCACTACTTGATCCAGAATTTAAATCAATCATTTTAAAAATGCAATATGTTTAGGGAAGCATAAAAATTACAGATCAAATCCTTCAGGCAATCTTTCGTGCACCCAACATTGCTCAGGAATGAGACGTCTAAACCGCCTTATAGCATACCCAAATGTTGCAGCTATGTGACAAAGCAGAACCTAGAGCAGCCTAAAGTCTGCCTTAAAACAATCCTGTGAAGGACATGAGTCATCTGAATCCAACACTATGTTCCTTTAGAAGGCAATTTTAATAGGATTAAGCCTCCCAAGCTCAAGCCTATAAGGAAAGGAAGTGCCTCATGTTACTCATCAGCAATCCTTCTGAACAATTAAGAGGAATAGCCAATCCCCAAAAGCATTTGGAAGAAATGTGAAAACTAGGAAGCAGAATTACAGCATAGTAGACTGTGGGTGCCACAGAACACCTTGCAATACAAAGATCATTCAGCTCCTCGGGATAAAAAGGTTCTGTAGAATGAATTCTGGAATTTAGTGCCAAAAGTAATTTATTAGACAGCAGTTAAACTGTCAATTTTGATGAAGTGGAATATGAGACCAAAAAGTCTTATGTACCTAGCATATTGCCAGATGTTTACAGGAATCCAATATATATGCATTCTCCCCACACTTTTCCTGCTTCAGTTAGGTTAGAACCTCTAACACATCTTTCAACATTAGTGAGATATGGTAATATCTGCATTTGGTCAACGTTAAGAGTGAAAACGTATCACCTCTGGAGAAATTATGTTAACTGTAAACCTACCCAAATGGAAGCCAGAACAAGGACGCCTGGTTATTAATCAGTATGCCTCACCAACCATGATGTAAAGCACTGTCTTACACAACTGTGGGAATGCACCAGTTACTCAAGTGGCTGGTTATCTAGCTAGTTTTACACCTGATGGAATGCTCCTCTACAACATTTCCACCAGAAATGTTTTCTTTTTTTAAACAGCTCCTGATGCCTCGTGAACATATTGAAAAGGGGGTGGGGGGGGGGAAGGGGGGAAAACAAAAAAACCACACCATTCTGAGTTTTGTGCTTTTTAATCTGAGAATTTCCAAATATAATAGGATCTGTTTCTCGGCCACTTGCCTAGTGCAGTGGTTTTCAAACTGTGGACCCTGGGGGTCTGCAGACTATGTCTAAGAATTCCAAAAGGGTCCACACTTCCATTTGAAATTTTTAGGGGTCTGCTAATGACAAAAGGTTGAAAACAACTGGTCTAGTGCATGAAACGGATCCTCTTTTTGGTTTCTAAACAAAACTGTCAA
Source organism: Caretta caretta (assembly GCF_965140235.1). Lineage (NCBI taxonomy): Eukaryota > Metazoa > Chordata > Testudines > Cheloniidae > Caretta > Caretta caretta. The sequence continues at coordinate 82,360,616 of NC_134214.1, forward strand.
GAAAAATCAAAATGTCTCTACAGTTTAAATAAATGGTCCCCAACATTTCTGTGGGAATAGCATATTGCTGTTCCCAGAAGACTGTGGCGGGCGCCAGACACCCCGCCGCCAAAATGCAGCAGTGGCAAGAAGCGTCACCACCAAAATGCTGCCAAGAAACGGCAACGCTTCTCGGCGGCGCAGTCTCCTGCGGGCACACAAAAATGCCCCAGTGGGCGCCATGGCACCTGTGGGCACTGCCTTGGGGACCACTGGTTTAAATCATAACGTCTCCTAAATAGAAGAGAGGCATTGCATGACCTTCAAGGCCCATTTGTTTACACACATTTAGGTAACTTACACAAGAGTTACTGTGTTTGTCTTCTTCCGTCTCCAAGCCCAAAATTACATGTTGGATGTGGCAAATGTAATTATTGGAAGAAGGCCACAGAGGAGGGTCTTGCATTTAGATTCAACACTATTAGGTTTACTCCTGGAAGCTTGCCTACATTAGGGCTTTTCACACTGGTATAGCTACCCCAAAGAAGCTTCACCAGTGCAAACACCTAATGTAAACTCTGCACCAAGCCAGTTTATCCACCTCTAAGAAACAGTTCTCTTCTACCCTAGCCATTGCAGAATATAGGCATATAAATTCTAGATGCCTATCACTAGGATACTAATAGTACTACAGTGACAATGGGGTTTCCTTGGTTCTACCTAGCTACACAACAGGATTTCAATAGCGGCGGTAAAGCAGCACCATTACCAGATTACTATGCAACAGATGCCTATGGAAACAATAACTAGATACAGTTAGATAATTGAAGCCCACTATACAAATTGTGTCTTGAGTGTAATGCACTATCTTGATGCCTAAAATGAGACCTATCCACTAAAATGTAAACATCACATTAAGATATCATAAGCAGCATATTACCATAAAGCAAGAAATGCAAATAAGGGAAAGACACACCATGTCTGTCAATACATTATGATAGACATAACTGTGGCATCCTATTAAACCTGTGTAGGGGAGGTCATATATAGTATGTTTCACATCAGTGATTTTCCTTGCTTTTATTGCTTTAGGTCAACTTAACATGAGATTTAGTTCTTACCTGCGTAACACAACCTGAAATTTCCCTTCTTCTGTCAGCACAGAACTGGCGAGGGAGAGCACAAATGTCTGGAGGAGCTCATGTCTCTAAGATGTAGTGAGTGCAGATCTGTTGATTATAGCCAACTTTAGTTTATCCAGTAATGAAACTGAACATCTTTATGGAAGCACAGTAAGATTTGTCTAAAGTTCGCTGGAAACAAGAGTCTGTACAGCTACTTGACTGAAACAAGTGAAAGTTTTCTTTAAAATGGTGATGGGAAGTGTTTTTCAGCAGCTGAATAACCAGATATTATTGCAGTAAACTCTTAAATTGGTGTGCCCACTCTTTGACAAGTCAGTCAAGTGGATTCCCTGTAGTTACTCATTAACAATCCACTCAAAGGTGCCAGGCACAAATGACTAGTGTCCTCCTTACCATCACTACAAAGCAGCAGAGTCTATGAAACACAGCAAGCTTTAATAGCAAGAAGTGACTGACTATAGTTCAAGACTTTATAATCTACAAGGGAGGAGTTATTTTATGGTCTCGGGGGTATAAATGATAGAGAACTAAAGATATTCATTTGGTATTGAAAAAAGTTGCCATTACCAGTTACTTTGCTCCACTACCAGTACTAAAATGATCAATTCATTGATACTGCGACAACTAGGCCTGAGTAGAAAGTCATAAAAATATATGGCTTCTAAGTTATAGCCTATCTATGAACGAGGGTCAGGCATCACAATTCAAGAATTTACTAAAATAGCCATTTAAGAAATTCACTTCAGACCCCATACAATAGTAAAATGCGAAAACTCTCAGTTCACCTTTATCTTTACTACTTTACACTTATATGGTACCTTCCATCTGAGGATCACAAGATGCTTCCCAGAAATAAGTGTTAATTGAGCAGATGACACAATGACCTACCAACTAAGTCTTCCTTGCACGAAAATAAATAAGCTGTTTCAGGCCTTAGTAAAATAACCCAAAAGCTATCTGAGCTGAATTTACAGGGAAGTACCTTAGTATATGTTCTTTTGTTTCTGTAAGTGAATAAAACCCACCTAAAATTAAGTTGCAGTCATTGCTGAAATCTGCAACTTGTATAAAGTAAAAGGAAACTTGAGACCCTAAAGGATCAAAGTCTTTCCAATACACTGTCTGAAGAAAAAGGAGCGATTTAAAAAAATAAAGTTGTGCTCTTCATCAGCAATGTCTAGTAGGTCTCAAAGTCCTTAGTAATCGGAGGAAAAAGACTATGACCAACAAAATTAATAAAACAGCAAGCACTATTAAGAACTGTCTGGAGGGAGTTAATCTCCTCCAGAACGTCTCGTGTCTAAATGATTGATATTTTAAGATGAAATTAAAATATACGGGTTTCAATATTTAAGAGGGACATCATTTCATTTGGCATATACAGGATATTTTCTAGAAAATTAGATTCCTATACATTATGCAGATTTCTTGACTCTCTTCCCAGAAATTTAATTTATAACTTTGAATACACAAAAGGGATGGTTAATAGGTGGAAACAGTTTAGCAACTGTGCCCAACAAGGACTAATTTCTAAATAATGATTACCTACTACAATACTTAATGAGCTATTACCAACTGATCCACTTCCATCCTAAAGGAACTAGTCATCCTTTCTGATAATCAGAGGTAAATTGTTGTATCAGTATAGAAGTCAGAGTTGCCCTTCCCTAAACCAAACTTCAAGAAAAATGTACAAGACAAAACTCAGATGTTGACTTGAAAATATACACATTCCCTACCCCCAAAGATCACCTAAATCTCCAATAGGACTATTAACCCTCTTTCATGATGAAAGCTCTTCCCTACTGCCCTGTCAAGAAAAGCTCTCCAACACCAAGTAATTTACACTGAGAGAAATTAAAACTAGCTATTAGAATATCTTGAACTCCATTTCTCTCAAGGTATAAAAATATTTGCAAAGCCTAAGTCATATTTTAAAGTGCCTTATTTAACATGATGTGACAACCAAATAAATGACTAGGCTTCAAAAAACAAACTAGTACAATCTGTGCTCTTCTAAGATGCACAAGAGAAAAAACTAGTAAATAGTTTTAATGTAGCTATGTCAAACACCAAGTACTTTATAAATAATTAGTTGCAATACATTAAGAAACCACACATTTCATGTGTTTTCAACCTTGAAATTTCATCATTGTTTATCCTGTAAATCCTTGCTCTCAAAAAACAGACCACAGAAAATGACTGTTGAGTGAACCCAATTATTAAGAGCATTAAAAAAAAAATACAAGCATGTGAGGGAGAGGGCTCACTGAGATTTGCACCTCAATCCTACAACAAGATACACACAGATGGACCACTGTCTACCTACAGCCCCTCTTAAAATAATGAGTTTTCCCACATAGACACGTAGTGCAGGATCAGGGCCTTCAAACCAGTCTGAATATCTACAGCGTAGAGACAATAGGGGATTAAGTTTTCAAATTTTTAAAAGTCTGCCTTACATGTTGGGCTTATTCTTTGCCTGTTGCTATTAACTCTAATGGATGTAGTATGAATGTGCATTCTAAAATAAAACAAAACACCTACAGAAAGTTCTTAAAGTATCTATCTGGAAATTAAATGTGATGGAGAGAGACTTATCTTACCCCAAACATTACACCACTCAAATTTCACCTGTACATTCCTTGCTTAAAAAAAAATTAAGCTGGAAAAATGTCAACTTGCCAAAGAACACCAAAAAAAGTATGTCTTTTTACAACATATTTGTATAAAATGCTATTTTAATAAAGGAACAAAGATATTCCCAGAGCCCTAACAAGCAGAAGCCATAAGAATCAGAATATCATTTTAATCATAGGTATGACATCGCAATAGAACGTATGTCAATACTTTCACATATCCAATAAAATGTTTCACTCGTAGAACTCCACTGTTAACTATGAGGGCTCAAAATGTTATAATTTTCCTTATTAAAATAGCATTTGTCAAAAAGACATGTTGAAAATGAAAATAAATATGACATTATGTTGCTTTTGGTCTTTAGATTATACCACAGAAGAGAAGACCTATTGGACATGAGGTATCACAAGAGAAGTCTCATGAAAATGGTTCTCTCTTGCTCTAAAATTGAGCATCCTGTAAGGTCAGCAAGCAAAACGCCCACTCTGAAGTTAGGAGGAAGCAGCACTGTGGTATGTCAGCAGCCAATGTCGTCACTGAAAGGGAGAGCAGCAAAAGTAGGGTAGCATCCTGGGGAGCCAGACCCGCAAAACTGATGACCGTCGAGTAGTGCTCAAGTTTCAGCAGAAACAGGACCTCCGGTTAATGGAAGCTCTAAATCAAACATAACCTGTAGAATTTCAATGCAAAAAACATGTAACTTCAACACTTCTTTTAACTCCACTTAATCCGCAAAATTGTTGCTATTACAGATTCTACTGGAGATAACAGGCCAATGCTATGCTGACAAACAACTGCAACCAACAAATGAGGATTAGGGTACAAGCCTATCCTGGTTGCTGTCTAATTCATGAAATACTCCCAAATATTTTTTTTTTAAAAGAATACCTTATTTAATAAAATTTAAGTTATATATTATGTTTAAATATAAAACCTAGCTGTACGTAAAACTACAATCTCATCATCTGATTTTGATGACAAATCAAGAAACAGAAATTCATGTACATTATTTATGAGATTATGGATACAGATGCCTCTGGCATACTGAATTTGTAAAAGACTGTTCTTGTTGGAAGTTTTTTTAAAAAAGTTATTAAAATTAAGAGGATAAAGTAAATATATATTAGTATATCTTACCTAATCAAGTGTTGCCACTTGATTTTTTAGCAATGAAGCTGCTCAGCTTTGCAGTCCTCACTGAAGGAAAGAGTTAAACATCAATACTTCAGATCAACCAAGAAATACCAATTGGTGTCTGCTGACATAAACCAGGACAAGAAGATGAAATTGCAGCCTTATATGCATTTTATGTTTTTTATGCACAACCAAGTGTCTCATACATTCTGAGAAGAGAAAAGCAAATGGAAATGTTGTGACGCTTCAAGTTACCTTTATATACCCATGGAAAGATCCATCCCTACATTAAAGTTTAACACTAACACATTTTTTAAAAATATGGGTTGCAAGATAGGTGCCTATGTATAAGAAATTCAAAATAAGAGATCCTGATGGCAAAAAGGTATACACGTGCTATGTTTTATCCTTTCCATACTTCAACTGGCTTAGGTTTTTACAAGTTCCTGCCCCTCTTAGACTTCACCTAGAAGAGGATTTAAAGGTGTGTTAGAACATGTCAGCTAACATGCTCTAAAAGTCTAGTGTAGACTATTCAGCTAGTAAGTGATCAGTTAATCTAGTTGGGTTTCAATTAAACCAGTTTAGCATGTGTTAGACTATACAATGCCTTGTTTCCACTAGATTTGTTAGAAGGTGTTACTAACATTCCTACAGACACCTTTAAATCTTAGCCTAAACACATTCTTAAGAGCTTATCTATACACAAGAATTGTACTGTTTTAACTCTATAAGGGGCTACACCAGTATAAATATTTTGGTTAGAAAAATCATGCCCTTAACCAAACAAGTGCAAAATGTGTGTGAAGATTAGGCACCAGGCTGTTCTGAGTTTGGTGGAGAGATGAGGAGTGCTGAAACTGTCAACTCTCTCTTTTCTGTGAGGTAGTTAATATGGACTGGACAACGTTTATTATCCAGGCTAGGGACCTGCTATTTGTTTGACGGTCACATCACCTTATAATTAACCACACCAATATTTATATATGACATTAAGAGCCAGAAGAACATACATTTTTAGTACTGCTAACTGGGGGAGGGGGGAAGAATGCAGTAATTATTTCCTTTGTAACCTGTTTAATAAAATGTGTTTTCCTCTTTTGATGAGCAGTTAGATCAACATTTCTGACTCCTTTACTTTCCAAATGATGATTAACCATTCCAAAACGGGCATACCTACGCTGGGCATACATAGGCACCTTTAACCACTGGGCTGTCACCATAACATATCCAATCCCAGACGCTGGGAGAAGACATTTAACTTCATCTACAAAATGAAGGAGTTACTGTTTAATTTTCAACTCTACCTATCAACTTATCATGGTTGAAATGATTAGAAGATGGATGTTACAGCTTCTTTACTATTTCATAGTCACCTCCAACTTGAAATTAAACAATATAGCCAATAGTGCAGATGGGAAGTAAGACTTCGGTGTCGTGCTGTCCACCTAATTATTGTTATTTGTGTACCACTTCAGTTTGAAAGCTCATTTATTCAACACTAAACAGGGCTCTTTATTTATTCACACCAGAAAATACAAACTGTATCCAACGTTCCAACTTAATGTCCTAGGGAAGTTTTTTGTTGAAAACCCTTTTTGTAAGTATATCAAATAGATAGATAATGGATCAAGAATAAGTCCATAAGATACATACAGAATAGATTTTGGTCCTCCTTTGAGATGTATGACTACAAACAACATAAGACATCCCAGGATGACCAGAGTTTTAACCTCCATAAACATTCCTAAAAGTACAGATCATTTTTACATTATCCTCAGAACATTTTGGAGGTGTGGGTAATAAAGGTAACTAGGAAGTAAGTGAGACTAGACAGAAAATGGGGATCAGAAGGCCATGAGTTTTCGTGGGTTACAAAACTATAAACAACCTGGACACTTGGAAATAGAAGAGGCCCCAATAAAAGAGGCCCTCACAGAGTGTGATAGGGAGAGTCCCCTCCACTTCTCTCCTCACGATGGGGCTCCTTGCTCCTGGTGTGGGGAGGACAAAATGAAGGCTTGAGCCTGAGAAACTACAGTTCCTTAAAGGAGACCCTGGACAGGAGAGAGAGAGGCGCAAGTTTCCCTACAAACCCAAAGGCCTAGTTTCAAGTTTCAATCCCCCTCAAACCCAGCTGGGTACAGCGGAAAGACAAGCCCCGAAACCCCCGAGAGGGAGCTTAGCCCAGTGCCCAACCGGAGAATGGGTCCCCTTCCGGGCTCAGGCCGTGCGGAGTTGAAGGGCCCTGAGGTGTCTGTCAGTCCTCCCCTGCCGGAGGGGATGGGGCAGGAAGTGAGGCTCCCCTGCGGCCGACAAGGACCCGCGCTCACACTTGGGGACGGGGTAGAGAGGACCAAGGGGTCGCCTCCGTGGAGACAGGGAGACCAAAGGGGCCTGCTGTCCTCCCTGCCCCAGGAGCGGGGATCCCCACCCACCGCCTGTGCGCCAGGGCCCTCTTCCCAACGTCCCCGGCTAGGCAGGGTCGGGTATCGAAGGGGGGCAGAGGCTCGGGGACACAGACTCCCCCTTTCCGCCGGCAACCAGAGCAGCGGCGCCGCCGCCGCCTCCTCCTCCCCTGGGCCTGGGCCTGGGCCTGGGCCTGGACCTCTCCCTTCCCTAGGCCATTTTGAAAGTCTGCGTCCAGCCCCGATACTCACCCGCCGCCGCCGCCAGGCTCCCTCCTCCCCCCGGGTCTCGGTCCGTTGCTTGCCCCGGTGCTCAGCGGGCTCGGCCCTGGCTCGCTCTGCTCCGTCCCTCCCCGAGCGGCAGCAGCGTCTCCTTCCCTCCCCTTCTCAGGCGGCCATTTTCTGCTCCATTGTTACCAGGGAAGTGGGGGGCCGGAAACAGGAGCAGCCGCCAGAGGAAGTAAAGGAAAACTCAATGCGCATGCTCACTCCTCTCCCGTCCGGCGTACGCGAGGCGCCTGACACAAGCCGCCATAGAGCTTGGAGGACCGTGCAGAGAGAGCGGTCCCACTCACTGCCCAGGCAGCCATTTTGGATGGGGCCAAGGAGGAGGGCGGGGCGTTGCGTGATCCCCTGAAGCGTTGGCGAGTGGGCGGTTAAGGCTGAGCGGGGCCAGACCGGATGCGTGCAACTCCCGCCTGCACTGCCGGTGAGCGCGGGGCCCCAGCCCACGGGTCCTGCCTTGCACCCCAGCGCGGGGGCCCGGGGCCTTGTCCAGGGGGGCCAGCCTCCATCGCTGGGCGCTCAGACAAGACCGTGGTCTCTAAGGTGTCGGGTGAAAGACACGGGTTGGTTGGGCTCCCGCACAAGGGGGATGGGCCACGGTGAACCTATGGTTGCAGGTCGGCTGATCCCAAATAGGGTTACCAATAGGGTGACCAGACAGCAAGTGTGAAAAATCGGGACGGGGGGGAGGGGGGTAATAGGCGCCTATTGAAGAAAATGCCCCAATTATCGGGATTGTCCCTAATCTGGTCACCCTAGTTACCAGTTTTGGTTGGATGAATTCCTGGAGGTTTAATCACATGACATTATCTTTAATTCTTGGAGACTCCAGGACAGTCCTGGAGGGTTGGCAGCCCTAATCCCAAACCCAGAGTTTGGGCCAGTGAACTGGCTTATTTCATGTACTGAAGATTAAAATCCTTTGCTGGGTATGGCACATGATGGGATGATATTAGAGTCCTAAATAAAAACGAGTGTTAAAACACCCAAAACGTGGTGCCACACAAACTGACCCACCAGATGCATACATGTAGAAGCATAAAAATACATCACAAAGAGCAATGACTGTAAGAGGAGATGTTAATTCTTTCATTATTTGATCTGACTCCTGGTATCCTGCAGGTTATGATAACAAAATAGGTGTGTGGTGTTATTTCCCTATAGTTTTTCATCCCAGTGGATTTTCTGTGCTATATGAATTACACAGCAGAGGGGATGAGGTTGAATTTGCACATTGTTCAGTTAGCTATGCAGATATGTATATGTGTGTGTTTATTAGCAGACAGACTAAGCAGCCATTAACACCAGGTTTTGCCATTTCTGAGTTCACATATACAGATTCATGAATATCCAGCAACCTTTACGGTGTCTAAGGCACTTCTGGGATTTTCTATTTCAACATAAGAAATTTACAGTTTGGATTTCAAAACACCAGTGACCAAGGAAGAGTTAGCATTTGTTAGGCGGCACTGACTGTAGTATGGCCTAGGTGCACTGGACTGGCCCTCGGTGACTTGGGTTCTATTCCTAAGTCTGCTACTAGCTTGTTGGGTGTTGCCAGTCACTTTGGGTTAGATTCAGCCCACCTATCTTTTAGGTGCCTAGAAAATCACTGGTTTTCACAAAGCCTGAGGTAGGCGCCTAGGCTCCGTGCAAAATGAATGGGGTGAGATAGGCCTCTTAGGACATGTTCCACCCAAGTCAGCATGCTACATGGTCTCACCTAAGTAGCCAAGGGGAAGAGTGTATCCAAAACCCCACCACTCTGAGGGAGTTTGGCACTTAAATCTGAGCAGCAAGGAGGCACCTGGGAATCTCAGCTGCAAACCCTCTTCTGATATTAGGACATCCTGCAGAAATGGCATAGGCACCTTTCTCATACATTTTAGCCTGGCAGTTAGGATCCTCGTCTGGGATATGGGAGCACTCTGATTCAAGTCCACCCTCCACCTGAGGTGTAGAAAGGATTTGAACAGGGCTTTGCTATCTCTTAGGAGAGGGTCCTAACCACTTGGCTTGAAGATAGTCTGATGTGGGCAATCCCTCAGGTTCCTGTTGAAGCTGTTCCAGAAATAATTTAAGAAGTCCTGGAGCAGGAGGACTGGAGGCTGGGTCTCCCACTGCCCTCTTGAGTGCTCTTACCAAGCTACAGTGTCATTCTCATGCTTGCTCTCTCTCTCACGCATACACACATACCCCCAATTACTTTTTCAGGCAGAATGTGCACTTGAACCAAGTCATGTCCCAGGTGAGTACCCTAACCACTGGGCTAAAAATTATGAGGAAAGGCTTCCTTTCCTCCACCCTCCAGTTATTTTGTTTGGGTTTGCCTACAGGGGTCCAATCCCAGAGGCAAATTCTGAACACGTTCACTCAATCAGGCCCCACAGGCAAGTTCTGTGGAAGAACTACGTATCTTCTCACGGTTCGTGCATCCCTCTGGGGGTTAGGCATCCAGATGCTTCAAATAAGGCTGCAGTGGATGCTCCCAGAGACAGAAACGTAGGCACCTACGGAACTTTTGTTGCAGTATTTAGATGCTGAGTGAATTCTGGCGCCTACAGTTTTCAAGGACAGCTGAGTTGGAGTTTAAGGAATCCCGGTGGAGCCTGATTCTGGGATTTAGATGTCTAAAATGGTACTTGGGCACTCAAGTCCTTTTGTGAATCTTGTCCTTCAGTGCTCAGTGCCTCAGTTTCCCCACCTGAAAAACAGAGATAGTGATACTGACCTCCTTTGGAGAGCACTTTGAGATCTACTGATGAAAAGCAGTCCATAAGAACTACAAAATAAATCCTCATTATTTGCATACTGGGTCTGTCATATCTTGGTCATTCTTCTATCATCCTATTATGGGGAGGTACAAGGAAATACTTATTCCCACAAGGCACATATGATGGATTATATCCCTGTGCTATTACTGTTCCATAATAATCCATTGCCACCATATATGACCCTTCCAGGACAAACATGCCTCACTTGTGATGTTCTGCAAGAGAAATAAATCCAGTCAAGAGAAAAACAGACCACATAGGAGTGATGGAGAGAAGATCATGGAAAAATTTATGGTCCCAATTTTTATAGCCACATGAGTTCTTTGGTCACTACGTAGTTACAGAATTAGACCTGGGCAGGTGGGGAGGGGAAGGTTGGACATGTTGAAGCTGACCTTTAAAGAAGGGAAGTATGAAACAAATTAAAAACAGAGGGGTTCCCTAAAACTCTGAGAAAATCCCCTCTTAATGGCCTGGAAATAACCCTCAGAGATTTGGAAAGAGACAACTTCCAAAAAATACATCCCCAGTTTTAAACAAGACTACTTGCATGAAGTGACAGGATGCTTCAGGAAATTTGTGTACTTCCAGGAAGATCACAAAGAGAGCTGTATGTATTCTGCAAAGTGGCTAGATTGTTTGTTGTGGTGGACGTGTTGCTTTGGATTGTTGTTTTGTGTGTGTGCGCGCGCTTGCTTTACTGTGTCTCATTGTAATATGAAAGGGAACAGTCTAGTTTTTGGAGATTAAATTTAGACTTTATAAAAATTAAAATGAGGAAGAAGATTGGGGAGGGGAGGGAAGATTCACTTAACATGACATATTTTAAAATTTTCAATAGCATTGCCCTCTAGCTTTAAGAACCCCACACATAATGACAATATTATGCTAGTACTAGTGCTAGAGAAAATAGACTGATCAGTTTTAGTGTGTGTTTTTAATCAGTTTAACTTCCAAGTAGGTAAGAAACAGTAAGTGAAATTAATTAGAATATATAGCAAAAATGACCAAGGTCCAAATTACTGTCTAAGGTGAGTGAAATTTTACAAAAAAAGCAAAAAAAAGGCATCTGATGAAAACTAAATTTAACATTTTAAAATTATTTTGCAGCTTTAATATGCCGCATTGTTTTAGTAATACAGGGAAGAACATGCTTTTTTTAAATAGGTCTTATCTATGCACAGTAGTTTTGAAAGTTAAGCTCCTCTAATTAACTGGGGACACTACAACCTCTAGAGAAAGGGAAGAAGAATGGAGTGTGTGTCAAAGTTCCTTCTATGCTGCACGGCAGGCTATCAAGGGCCACGCAGGAATGGAAAGGCGGCCTGGACCTGCTGGAGCTGCCGTGGCCAGAGAGAGGCGCCTCTTGCCTGGCCTCAAGCTGCTGTGACGAGAGAGGGCTGGGGGAGTCCTCTCTCCCTGCCACAGCCCCAGGGCAGCCTGCACCCCAAACCCCTCATCCCTGGCCTCACCCCCAGATCCTTCATCCCCAGCTGGAGCCCTCATCTCCCCACACCCATCTGCCCCAGCCCTGAGCCCCCTCCCACACTCCGAACCCCTCAGTCCCACCCCCCGCCACACATCACTTCTATATTGGTGCATATAACAAAATTCATTCCACACGTGCATGTAAAAAATTAGAGGGAACACTGGTGTGCTGTGTGTGTATATCTATACACACACATATACATAGAGAGAGAGAGAGAGACCGACCTTCTCATTCTTGGCAGCCATTTGTGATGTAAGAAAACCCATTCCATTATAACCATCAGTAATTCATTGACCAGCATACAAGCCATTTAACTATTTTCCCCTTTAATTTATTTTAGTATGAAAAGCTTTGTGCTGATAATACCAAAGACAGATGCTGAGTATGAGCCAATATTGGCAATTAGTAAATCAGCTTGGTATCTATCAGAGAACTCTAGCAAACAGTCCTCAAAGAACAGGTAGAGACGTAAGAGATGATCAGTCTGTGACAAGGTGGTTTACAATTGTAAATGAATGCTGTGTTTTATTTCCTCCCTCCCATTTCTGTATGCTGGTTAAGGTCCTATAGTGGAGGCCTGCTGTGCTCTACAGACAGTAACCTAAGGGAATAAAATATAAGGGACAGCAGACTATTCAGTAACTGTGGTTCAATGTCTAAGTTGAAGTGTGGTATTGAAGATCGTAAGCTTCAGTTTTTGGAACTGCCACTGACCAGCTTGTGACAGATATCAAATAATTTCCCCATCTACCAAATGGTTTTAATTAATCTTGATAAATTACTCTGAGATGCTCAAATGAAAAACACTAGAGAAATGAAAAGTATCATTTACTGTTTTTGTGGGTGTTTGCAGGCTGCTAGGGGAACACAGTTGCCATTTTGCCAAGGGACCTAGTGCTTGCTTTGTGCAACAGATACCCTGGTTCTCAAACCTTTTCAGAGCCACTGCGGGATTCAGTGCCCGATTGCCACTTTGAAAATCACAGGTTCTGTGTAGAAGCATCTTATTTCAAAGAGACTTCAGGAAAAAAAATAACTTTGTATATAGAGAACTTCCTGGCATAGAGAAAGAATCCAAATCTACAATAAATCCAACATGTAACTCATCTTAAAGTGTTTTTGATTTAATAATGTGTGCTCAGAGAAAGACAATTACAACACTTTTCACTGGTAAGTTTAATGTCTTTTCCTTCTGAGCTGGTAAATACATCTGCTTTTAAATCCCCTTGATCCTCAAAAACTGGTTATTTGGTATTCAGTGACAGATAAGAAAAGCATCTTTCCCCCCAAAAAAATGTATTAAAATTTTAGCACAACTCTTACTAATTTATTCACAATATATATTAGCTAAGTAATAATCCCAAGTGCCGTGAGGTGAAAAATCCAAACCTCTTGGGAGCTTCTAAAGCTGAAGCAAAAAAATAAAATAAACTCAAATCCTATACATAGTAGTAACAGTAGAGTCAGAAACTAAAACAGGTAAATGAAGTTGAACACCACCAATATGGCTTGCATCTAGCACATCTCAGGATGTGAATTTGTTAGATCTTACAGACTAAGGACCTGATGCTGCAAACACTTCTGTAGATAAATTTGTTTACTCATGTAAGCAGTCCTCTTAACTTGGAGTCTTAAGTAGGCCTGGGTTTGAGCAGGTACATAGCTGTAATGGCATCAGCACCCGCCTCTTGCGAGCGCTTCCTCTCTGGCCTATATATGCCTGCAATCATTCAGTTTTGAACGGAGTGGCACCCACCTCTCGCAGGCACCCCCTTTCTGGTTGGGTGTGAGCCTGTTTTCTGTACTTATAATGGGGTGGCACCAGCCTCTCGCAAGCATCCCCCTCTTTGCGCCCCCCCCCCCAGCCGGCCAATGTTTCTTTCGGCAGGTCTTCAGCAACTGAGCCCTCCAGCTGAGTCACACACACTGTTCCCTCCTTCTGAGGTATACAGTCTCTAGTTCTTGCTCACAGCCCTGGTATGGGGCTGTAGCATCAAGTCTTCTTCCCCCGAGGCACTACCTTCTTTAACAGCCCAACAGGGGCCAATCTCAGTACCTTCAGTTAGTGTCCTTTTGGCAGCATTCACCTAGGCTCAGTGTTCAATCAGACCAGCAGGGCCCATCACAGTACCTTGGCGCCTGGTCTGGCTAGGTTCTGGGGTCCCTGGGCTCAGCCTGCCTGCACTTACCTGTCCATGATCCTGCTGCTCTTCCAGCCAACTGGTCTTCAGCAGCCCTTCCTGTGCTCAGTCCTGCCTGCAGTGAGCTGTCCATGGTCCTGCTGCTCTTTCAGCCAGTCAGGCATCAAGTCCTCCCTCTTCAAGCTCTAGGAAGCAACTGACTGCTCTGCCTCTGCTGCTTCTTTTTATATGGCCCTTCTGGCCCATCTAGGCTGCCTGGAGGACTTCTCCTCTGCTGTTTTTTGAGGCAGGATGAGGCAGGGCTGTGAGGCCTCCAGCAGGAGGCCTATGGATCTAGTCCACCCCATCACAGTGGCATTGGTGATTTAGTCCCCTTTCCTTTTCTCCCCAAATCGTTACTGAACCAGTGCTTTCCTGAGGTGCTAACAGGCCCTATGTTGATTAGATAAACAGACGAATGGAGAGACATGTACACATTTGAAAAATGTTCAAAAGTTATTCTGTACTCTAACACTTTGGAACAATGGAATGAGTTAAGGACAGAGCATTAGCCCTTATTCTGAATATGCGAGCATTGGCATTCTGGTTAATGTTAGAAGACTTGACATAAATACAGTGTTCCCTACCAGCCCCTCCTTCAGGAAAGACCTTAGGAGAGGCTTAAAGAGGAAGAAATCCCTACAAGCTTATCCTCAGTCTGATCATTAGGGAGGTGGGGTTCCCCTATGAAATAGATCACATGCCACCTCCATGCCCCAGATATCTCAGAAGGTCAGCTAAAGTAAGGCTTCACCAAAAGGTGGCTTGAGAGGCTGCATTATTCTTCCACTGCCCTTGTCCCCTGCCTACTCTTCTCCCTTGGCCTGCTAAAAGAGGCTGGCTCTGAATTGGGTGAGCAGGGCTAGGGGAGATGCTACTATAGAGGTGGCTGAACCCACCTGCGCACTCATGCCTGGGAAGGGGAGATCTGTACACAGAAGGTCTTCTCTGAATGCAGATGCACATGTAGATAAGGGATGCACAGTCAGGCCCATTGTTACTGCTCTCTTACAGTCAGCGCAGAAAATCTGCCTGTTGTTGTACTGGCCATAGATATCAGGTATAGATAACAAAAATAAATATATTTTTGAATAATAGTTTATTAAACTTTGTGTAAATGATCACACAAAACACAAGAGTAAGATAAATAATATTACAGCATCACATTGCTATGGAAAAAGCTCTTAAAATATAGGATTTCTTTGACTTAAGACTACGGTATTGGTCCATTACTAGATGGAAATGGTAAAATTGTCAATAATAAAACGTGGCAGAAGCGGGGTTCAATGGAAATGGTAGAAGCAGTTCAATAAATATTTCTGTTCTGTGTTTAGGATAAAGCTAAATAATGTATTCCTCATATGTTGGTGATTAAATAGTTTCCATTCTAACAAGAATTCAAGAGGATGTTCAAACAGCAGCTACTAAAGTTAGACATTTTCAAATCAGCAGGACTGGATAATTTGCATCCAAGAGTTTTTTAAAAGGTGGCTGAGGAGCTCTCTCTATCATTAATGCTGATTGTTAATAAGGTTTAGAACACAGGGAAGTTCTAGAGGACTGAAAGAAAGCTTATGTTGCTTTTATATTTACAAAGGGCAAACTGGATGACCTGGGAAATTATAGGCATGTCAGCCTGACATTGATCCTGGGCAAAAAAATGGAATGGCTGTTATGGGACTTGATTAATAAAGAACTGAAGCAGGGTACCATAATTAATGCCAATTAACAAGGGTTTATGGAAAATAGATCTTGTCAAGCCAACTTGATTTTTGTAATGATTACAAGTTTGCTTGATATAGGTGTTGGTGTAAGATACGTAGACTTCTGTAAGGCATTTGACTTGTTACTGCATGACATTTTGATTAAGAAACTAGAATAATACAAAATCAACATGGCACACAAAAAGATTAAAAACTGGCTAACTGACAGGTCTTGAAATATAATGTTAAATCATGCTCAAGCAGGTGTGTTTCTAGTGGAGTCCCATAGGGATCAGTTCTTGGCTCTATGCTCTGCATTCTTATCAGTGGTCTAGAATAAGAAAACATAAAATAATTACTGATAAAGGTTGCAGGTGACACAAAGATTGTGAGATTGATAAATAATGAAGAGGATAAGTCACTGGCACAGAGCGATCTAGATTGCTTGATAAACTGGGCTCAAACAAACAATATGCATTTCAATAAGGCCAAATGTAAAGTCATACATCTAGGAACAAATAATATAGGCTATCCTTACAAGACGGGGGATTTTGAAAAAGACTTAGAGATCATGGTGGATAATCAGCTAACCATAAACTGCCAAATTCAGGACAAACTGTTGAAAAATATGGCAGATACACCCCAAGACTTGTGGCTAATCCCCCATAGGATATATCAAACCAGCAACAAAAGTAAACTTCTCTTTCACCGCACTGGCTAACAAGAAGTCATAAAAGCAGTTTCCTCAGGCATTCCAGTCCTGTATTACCACCAAAAACACTAGACTTAGAGATGAGTGGTTCTTTAAAACCAGTCTCTTCAAATAAAAGGTTCTTCTGATCCCAAAGGACCAGCCACACACCCAGGTCAATATATAACTCAGATCTTACCCAAAAATCACGCTGATGCCAATCCTTTAATATCTAAAATTTAAAGATTTATTTATAAAAGAAAAAAGAAAAAGAAAGAAAGATGAGAGTTAAAATTGGTTAAAGGAATCAAATACATACAATAAATGCAAAGTTCTTGGTTCAGGCTTGTAGCAGTGATGGAATAAACTGCTGGCTTAAGTCAAGTCTCTGGCTATTCCAAATCATTGGAAGGTCCTCAATCCATTGGTAAGAATGTTCCCATTAGTATAGTCCATAGTCCAGAAGTTTGGGCAGGAAAGAGGCTGGAGCAGGATAGAGGCAAAATGGAGGAGTCTCCAGGGCCTTTTATATCTTCTGCCATGTGGAGGGAAACCCATTGTTTTAAACAAAGCCCTCAGCACAGCTAGTGGAAAATTACAGGTGACAAGATAGTGTTTGGAGTCATATGGGCAAGTCACATGCCCATGCATGAAGGTTCGGACACAGTAGAAGCCATTACCTATACCCCAGACAGTCCGTTTGCAGGACGGTCCATTTAGTGTAGATGGGCATCTTCCATGGTCCATTGTCAATTAAGTGTTTCTTGATGAGCCACTTAATTTGAATAGTACCTCCAAGATGTGCAGGCTAACTACCTTGTGAGCATTACCCGAGGAGCAAACATTTGAAATCCAGGTATAGAGCCAATACTCATAACTTCAAATACCAAAATGATATGTGCATACAGATAGCATAATCATAACCGTTTCATAGACATCTTACATGCTACCTTTTGTACTTGATTTGTTGCAAATATATAACAGTGTTTGCAACAATGACCTATGTGGTCATATTTTAATCAGATAACGTCACAGGGTGTATAAACAGGAGACTGTAGGACAGGAGTAAGGAGATTATTACTAGCTCTGTAGTTGGTGACCACTACTGGAATAGTGAGTCCAGGTCTGGTGTTCACAATTCAAGGAGAATGTTGATAAATTGAGGAGAGTTTAGAGAAGACCCATGAGAATGATTAAAGGATTGGAAAAGATACTAGGAGCTCAATCTGTTTATTTTAACAAAGAGAAAGCTAGCAGGTGACTTGATCACTGTCTAAAAATACCTACATGGGGAACAGAAATTTGATAGCTCTTCAATCTAGCAGATAAAGGCGTAGCAAGAAGTTCCAATGGCTAGAAGTTGAAGCGGGGCAGGTTTAGACTAGAAATATAGTGCACATTTTTATTAATGAGGGTAATTAACCATTGGAACAATTTGCCTAAGGGCGGTGGTGGATTATCTGTCACTGGAGATTTCTAAAATCAAGATTGAAAGTTTTTAAGATATACTGCAGTTCAAACAGGAAGTAATTCAAGGAAGTCCTACTGCCTGTTTTATGCAGGAGGTCAGACTAGATCACGTTAGTGGTTTTATAATCTATAAAGCTATGAATAGACACGGAAAGATTACTACCATAACTATTGCAAACATTGCCTCCATTTCTGCAACCCCTTTCGTGTATGCTTAACATTGTGCATGTAAGTAACGGGGAGGGTCAGATTTTTTAAAACTTAAAAAAAAAGTGTGCTTTTAAAAAAGGTCACATTTTATTTTTATGATCCGTATCAAGTTTTATTATTGAATTCAAAGAAATTGCAAGCATTTTCATTTTGGGAGACTCTTGGTTAAAAAGACACTGATACAAGCAATAGGATATCAATATTTGAAACAACATCCAAATATAAAGTGCTTTTCCAACATCTGTGTTCATGCTGCATCCTTCCACTGTAACATTGCTCTTCTATTTCAGGTTGCTGGGAGCCTTGTGTGAATATTAATACAAAGTAATAGCAACTTTATTGAACACAATTTGGCTGTCTGATGGCTAGGCTGAACTCACTGAAAACGCAGAAAGCATCTTGTCCCAGGGTGTGAAGTAATTATTATTTACATTGTACCAACAGTGGGTTAGGCAATTTATGCATGTTCTGAATCTTGTGCAAACCGGGGATGGATTATTTTTTTTTCTTACTAGCATTATTCCAAAAATCCTGGTCAGTAACAGAGAGAGGAAAGTCCCAGGACATTTTACTATTCAGTCATGATGCCCTCAGCCCAGATCCTCAAAGGTATTTAGATGCCTAACTTCAATGGATGGTAGGTGTCTAAATACCTTTGAAGATCTGGGCCTTCTAGCCTTGCCTCTGTTTAAACCAAAAGGGCGCAGGTCCCCATAGTCACTGAAGAATCCTTACACTTAGGTATCATTTACTGTTTATAACATTATTTAGTATATATCTTGAGAGCATATACATGAAATGTATACCGTCCGGTTAATTACACGAGTAACAGGGCAGTTCATATGGGTTTGATTTCTGCCCTGTTTTGCAGCTATTACAACAGTAAATGATAATTCCTCTCTCTACGTTGTGCTCTTTCTGGGAATATAAAAATATCTTGCCTCCCAAAGCAGTGCTGAGCAGCTCATATGTCCAAACAGATAGGAGTCAAATGCCTGAGTTTAGAATGCAAAGTTATCTGCTGTGGCAGTGAGTGTGAACAAGTTCCCCAAAGCGATTTTCCAGGATTCTCCCCAGACACGTTAACAGACTTTTCCAGTAGCAGTACTGGCCACGAATGCATCCCAAGCCCTCAGGGCTACTTAATCATTAAAAAACGCTTGCTTTTATAACATATATTATATTTTAAAAGGTACACTCACCAGAGATCCCTTCTCTGGCTTCGTTGGGTTGGGAGGGTATTTCAGTCAGGGTGATAAAAAGATCCTGGCTGTCGGGGAGAACGGTGTGCTCTGTGCTCTCCCCAAGCTCGTCCTCCTCCTCCTCATCTGCTAAATCCTCAGCCATGGCGGAGAGTATCACATCCTCGGAGTCCATGGACCGGGGTGGGGTAGTGGTGGTGGCCCCCCCTAGAATTGCATGTAGCTCAACGTAGAAACGGCATGTCTGGGGCTGTGTCCCAGAGCATCCATTTGATTCTTTGGTTTTCTGGTATGCTTGTCTGAGCTCCTTAAGTTTCACGTGGCACTCTGTTGCATCCCTGATGTAGCCTCTGTCCCTCATGGCCTCTGAGATTTTTTGAAATGTTTTGGCATTTCATCTTTTGGAACGTAGTTCTGATAGCACGGATTCTTCTCCCCATACAGCAATCAGATCCAGTACCTCCCGTTCAGTCCATGCTGGAGCTCTTTTTTGATTCTGGGACTGCATGGTCACCTGTGCTGATGAGCTCACCTGGCCAAACAGGAAATGAGTGCAGAGTGAATCCAAATCAGAATGGTAGTGTTGTAACCCTTCTGCCCGTCAGAGTTGGCAGCAACAAGGGCCGGGTTCAATATCTAGGGGATCCATTCCAATAACACAATGCAAACCGGCTCGAGCCCCCACCCAGTGACCTGGGACAAATATATACCACCCCCGCTGGGCGCCTCCAAGAGGCAATACTTCCCCTCTCGCAAGCACATAGTCTGAGTGTAGCAAAAGCCTTTTAATAACAGAGAGAAACAATGTGGCATTATGTTTGGGAAACACCACCAACAGGATTCATAACAAAACCCATGAGCAAAAACCCACCCCAAGCAAATTGGGGCATGCCCTTTTCCCGTTGGTTCTTGAGTCCAGCAACCCCAAATCACCCAAAGTCCCAAAAGTCCAATGCCCCAAAAGTCTCTGTCCCTGGTCAGGGCAGCCCCAGAGTTCGAAAGTTTATCTGCGGAGCTTTACCTCCCAACCTGGGTGGAAATGGGACGGGGGTAAGAGGCACCTTACATGATCTGAAGCTGACCGCCCCACGAACTCCTTCGCTCAGCTGCGCTCCGCTCTGCCAGCCGCCCCACGAACTCCTTCGCTCAGCTCCACGGCCCACAAGCAGCTCCTGCCATCCACAAACTGCTCCACCAGCCGGCCCGCCAACTGCTCTACAATATATCTTCCGGCTCCCCCACTACTTAACACAACACTCAGTGATTTCAGCTCTTAGGTGAATTCAGCTTGTAGTAGGGGAGCCCCAGTGCTGGTGCACTGTCAGCCCAAAATGAGCTCAGCAGCCTATAACTAGACTTCTAATGAAATCAAAATTAGCTCTGATATTCCACAGTGGAGAGAGGAGGAAGTGCAATTAGCATGTAAGGCCCTCACCAAGGGGCCCATGCCACCAAGTATTAGTACTTGTCCCCAGCCTCTCTCCATTCACACAGTTTTGGAACCCATGACCCTTGCCTAGCGAGTGCTACTTAGTTGATGGTGAATCCCTCCATCATAACAAAAGGCCACGTACAGTTCCAAGCACAGTTCCCATAATCAGGGTAATAACAATTTATTCTTCCTGCCCCAATAACAGAGACACTGGGGATCCCACAGCAGCCAAAGTGACCATTTGGGCAGCTATGGTCTCATTCTAGGCTTGGTGGGTGTGCCTATGCAAATGAGATCGGCCCCTGAAGTTCTTTTCCACAACTTGCCACACCTCACCACCAGATGTCAGGGTGGAGCTCATCCTGACACTGCTTACATCGTTTTACACCAGCTTTGCACAGGTGTAAATGGCAACACAAGGTGCAGAGAACTATGGGCCTGATTCACTAGTAAGCATTTGTTAAAAGAGCAATGTCATACATCTCTCTGAATGACATGAATTTTTTATTGATCTTGGCCCAGATTTTCGTGATTGCAGGCATAATTATTGTCACTATTCCTGCAATCATGGTGCTTGTGTTTGCAAACTAAATAGACCGACAGTTATAAAAAGTCTTGGCCCTTATCCAGCCTTGCAAAATTTCTATGACAATTTACCACACAAAGTTTACTCACTTGTAATTTACCAAGATAATGAAACATCTAATGATATTTTACCCATTGGAGGATAATTATTGTACATTTCACGAAAGTCTAGGTACTAATCATTTGAGCTGGTTGCTTGTGGTTATGGTAGTAAGTACGTGAATACTTCCCAGATTAAACATTTGTACATTTTGGTACACACTTGGGGCAGCAGTTATTCCACAGTTCAGTTTGCAACAATTTCTGTTATAGTCTCCAAGTCAGCAGAGCACTTAACCTTAAGTATGTAGGTAGTTACATCCCCATTCAGCAAAGCACTCAATCATACATTTAATTAAAAGTTTTAATTGGGGACTTCAGGACATGCTTAAAGTTAAGCACTTGCTTGAGTGCTTTGCTGAATAGGGATGGGATTACTACATGCTAAAGGTTTCTACAAAATTTAAATGAATCAAGCAAGGGCTTCAGGATCCTTCATAAAGACTGTGATTTGACTATAATTTGGAGCTTCCCCCCACCACCACCACCACGCAACCTATATAAAAGCCAAACAACCTGATCCTAATAAATTAGGTCTCATTACTATCCCCATTTTACAGATGGAGGAATTGTGACACAAAAATAAGTGGCTTAGCCAGCTTCCTACACAACCTGCTGTAGCGCTCAGAACAGAACCCTGTGATAGCTCTATGTCTTAACCACAAGCCTGTCCTTCCTTCAGCTAGCTAGTTTCTGATATGGCACCCACCACCATGGTATGTGAGCATCTGATTCTTAACAAATTGTAAAGTGGATACACAAGATACAGTTATCTGTCACCTTCCTTCCCCTCCTGTCCCCAGTCTGCAAGTACAAGAATGTGGGTGTTTAAGTTTTTGGTTGTTTGGAGGAATGCTAAGTCAAATAAGTTGGTTTTGCAATTTGTTCTGAAGGAGCTGAATTTCTTGAATATGTTGATCTGTCTCAAACATGAGTGCCAGACTTTTGGATCAGGCACTAAGAAAGTTCTGGCTCACGCACACATGAGCCTCATCCTTAAAGCTGACAGTTCTGCTGTTCCAATAGAATGCAGCACTTCAAGAAGGTCACAATCACACAGACTGAAGTGGTCCCTTTGGTAACTTGGGCAAGCATGAGGCGTTTGATCATGTCTGGGTAGCCAGTAAAGGGAGCAGAGCTCTAGGGCAGTGTCCTTTTGGTGAGCTGGGTTGCTGAACAGATGGACTGCTCTGTTCTGAAACAATTGTAGCTTTGTTTTAAAATCAATCCTTTTCTGTTTTCAGAGAATTGCAACAATCAAACTTGGAAATCACTAGAGTTGGATCACCCTGGCCAAGGCCTAACCTCACAGCAGGGGGTGCAGTCTTCTCACCACCCATTGCTAGAATAGGATCTTTGTCATCCCTAGGACCTTCTTACAGATACGGGAGATGGATGTCTATGGGATTTGCACAGGTCTGGGCACAGGAGATGGAAGAGCAACAGCCCATTATGTCAGCACAGTGTCGCTAACCCCTGACATCTGTCCTGGCTGGAAGCCTGATTTGGAGGAATCCAGGATATGAGCAGTATCTAGCTGGAGTTGAAGATGGCAGTAGGTAATGGCTCAAGACTGGGAGGCTAGATGCCAGGAAGTAATTGGGGTCATAAGTATTGGTCATATTATACTGTGCTTTTGAGAGGGAGAAGCAGATTTTCTTTCTCAGTGGTGTTGTTGATGTTCTTGGTAGGAGTCCCATATGTTCTTGATGTCCACAAGCCAAAAAGGGCTTGGATCAGTCTCAGGTGGTGCTTTAGCTTTCCTGCTAGGCTTCTAGTACTTCAGTGTTGTATGAATGGGCTAAATTCAAAGATGGAATTTGTGAACTAGAATTTAGTGAAATAGCTCATGCAGCTGTCTTAGTAATCTGTATCCCACTACAGACTGGCTTGGAAAGACAAAAGGCTGGGTCACAGAGCTGAAGCCATGGGTCATCACTGATGCTTCTTAAGCCTGGATAACATTCATACCCAAATCTTATCGCGTGCAGTAGGGACTACACTATACAAACACAATGAGCTTTACCTGATTTTATTTCTAGTTTTTAAAATTTGAGCCTACTCAAAATGTAGTGGGGAGATTCATAGAAATATAGGGCTGATAGGAATCGCAGGGTCATCTAGTCCCTCCCCCTGCACTGAAGCAAAATTAAGTCTATCTAGACAGATGATTGTCTAACCTATTCTTAAAATCCACGAATGACAGATTGATCAACACCTGGAGTAGAGCATTCACCAAAATGTTCCAGGAGACTATTCACACTCCCCCCATTATGTTTCTTTCATGTAGGCCATAAAAAGAGATAATCCAAGACAGTTACAATGATAGCTTGTTTTAATTTTGATCAATATGTCCTGATCATGAAAGAGGTGAAACAACCATCTCTGGATTTTCACTTCTAAATTCATGATCTGTTTTTAATATGCAGTATAGGAGGTGCTGCATTTGTTCTCATCTATCATTGCTCCTTTTCCTCTTTGCTTTGTCAGCAAAATTAATTCACAGCCTTTCCTGATTTTTCCCCATGCAAGATTGTGAAATTTTGGGATCCCATCCTCTCATTTGTTCCATGGAAAATAATACTTGTACGATGTTAATTCAGAACCAGATGGCAAACCCACTTGTACAAGTGAAAAAAGCTGAAGGGGCATGTTCCCGGAAGCACAAGAACACATTGCAGTAAGATTGCAGCGCAAAGCATTCACAAGAATCCCTCCTGCATGACGGTGAAATGTAAACACTTGTATCGTGAAAAATAAGAAGCACAGACCCAGACCAAGTTAATGCATATGCTATTCCCAACCTTGGTGCCATCTGAAAACTCATCACAAATTACGGCCGCAATAACTTGTGCAAATTGTGTTTTTGTTTTCTGGGGTGTTTTGCTTATCAAAGCATCACCACCATACAGGGGCAATGGAATGCTATTATACATATGTTCATATGACAATATACAGAAAATAGCTTTGGGTGACGTCTTACAAACACAACTCTGCCTGGGCCTCTGGCCCTAGCCGTGGTACCATGTATTGGAACTTTGGCCTAGACAGCTTCTCCATGGCATCACTGAAAGTTTCTACCCTTGTGCAATGGATTTTTTTTAAGAGGTGCGCATTGGCAGCATATGCATCAGACGTAATGTGCTGCAATACCTTGTGTATCTTTCTGCACTTTCAACCCTCTGTTTTCCTGGGGAAAGAGAAATATTTGGCCCTTAAAAACTGGGGCTGTAAAAGATCTCTTCAGATCTGGTGTACCAAATCTGTGGCCACCGGGGCACTTCATGGCTTGCACTTTGCTATATAGTGTGGCCACGTGGAAATACATGGGATATAAATGGCATCCTCTTGTTCCAAAAGCACTCACACCTGAACTAAAGGAAAAATCTCTGTTGCCTCTCAGCTTTACAAGGAACATGACACATACATGAGCAGTTCTAATTTCATCCAGTAGAGAGCACTGGTGCATAGGCAAACCTGCCAGGACTTTTTATAGTACTCTTTGCTTTGTCAACATTTCAATATAAAATGCTTAGTCTTTTCAGCCCTTGACACATTATGTAATCTTTTCTTTCAGTTAATATATTTGGAACACCTAGCAAACAAGATGTAGCCACACTTTTTCTCTGAGGACAAGAGCAGAGTTTAATGTTAAACTAAAGGAAGGAATAGAAATTAGCAGCTCTGTTTGTGCTGCACTGAGATGCCTAAAGACTCAATAATCTGGTATTTATCAATCTAAAATGCAGAAATGTCTGATGATTATATGAGGACAAATAAAGACATTGAATGCAAACTGCCGACTTACAGATAAGAGCGTATTTTTTGTAGCAGGCTACTGCTGAAACAATGCAGTGCTGAGTCAGGTGTGAGAAACAAGCACCACTGAAGACTACACAGATGTAGGTCTCTGTAGAGTACTTCAATTAATCTGCGCCTGCATACTCTGTGTGGTCATAAACAGGAACAGAACTCAGCCCAAAATACAGGCTTCTACCATTTCAATCAAGGGAAAATCTCCATGAATAACACTTACACACTGTGACCAGACAAGTGACCAGCCAGTAGAGGGTAGTGGTGCACACATAGTAACCTCATGCAAAGAAGACTATGCAAAGAAGAAACCCTGTTGAGACATCTTAGCATAAGTCTGAAAGGGTGAGCCAGGAAAATTTCCTTTTGACTCATCCATTAAACCTGCTGTCTTCAGCTCATAAGGGTCCTGCTTTGGGTCTCGGCTGCAGTTATCACTAGGGTGAAATGGTACATGCCAGGACATGCAGAGGAGGAGAGACTGCGTAAACCAGGACTGTTTAACCGCAAGAAGACAACGAGACTTAGTTGTCTTAGTTAATAACCTTGAACAGGTTATTTTAAAACATGAAGGATATTCATGAAGCTGATCAGTCCCTCTTTTGTACTCTGTTATATAATGAGTTACTTGATGGAATTCTAGACCAGGGCATTTAGACTAGTTAAAATATGTTTTTTTCTCACAGAAATATAGTCAGTCTGTGGAATTCATGGCTGCAGGGGGTCAGCCAGCCAACTACTGGGGTGGATTGTAAAAGTGGCTGGATAATTGTTATCGAGCATTTGTAGACATGCAAATTAAAGGTATGTAATTATATTTCATGCTTCAAGGCATAAACTGATCATCTATGAGGATCAAGAAGGGAATGCCTCCTTCTTCCACCTCCAATATACAGAATTTCACAGTTGGCTAGTTGCATTATATCCACCTTCCTTAGAAGGTGGGATACAGGACATGATGGACCACTGGCCTGATCAGGAATGGCAAATCTTATGTTCCTAACTATGATAATATTTCATGGTTATACATCAGTTTTCATCCATTGATCTTGAAGCACTTTACAAAAGATACTGGGCTTGGCAAGTATCATTATCCCCCCTTTACAGTTGGGAAAACTAAGAGATGAAGTCTCCTATCACCCAGTGTGGGGGTGCCCTTTCCACTGGATGATATTCTTGAAAGTTCTGAGTTCTTGCTACATAACCTATGGGCACGTTTAATTCCCAGAGTGCTTTCCCTTTTACGCCTGTGTTTTAGCCTTGGGTATTGTATGGAAATTCACCATTCTCTTGGGGCTGAATTCAGACCTGATGTTAGCTAGCATAGCTCCCAGTCAGTTCAGGTGAAATCCTGGCCCCACTGAAGTCAATAGCAAAACACCCATTGACTTTAATAGAGTCTCCCTCTGTGGAGAGTTGTGTCCACTTACAGCTCAGAGCAGGGCTAGCTGAGTGACAAAGCATCATTCCTATGTAAAATGTCAAACCTTCTGCACATTTGATTCTATCCTCTGCAACCCAAAAAGACACACAAGAAAATCTGCCACTGATTCACATCCCAATGACTGGGATTTCCTCACGGATGATCCTAGGAGAAAGAATTTCTGCCCCGTTAGAGAATGTGATGGGTCAGCAGACATTTAATAATAGAAGCCTCTACAAACTGTGACAGGATTATGCCTGGGCAATCATGATTGTCTCTCCCTGACACAATTAAAATTCATTGAAGGTTAAATAGGGAGAAGAGGGAGAGCAAGTGAAATTGGAAGCAGTTTCATTATTTATTTATTTTTGCATGGGTGGGGGCTGGGCGACAGGGTTGGTAATTCAAATCAGTGTATAAGGAAAACACAATTTAAAAAAAAGAAAGGGAGACTGGCCTAGAATTAATGTTGCCATTGCCAACTTGGCTGAATGTAGTGGGACTGTCATGATTCTGATTGGACCGTTCCACAGCTTATGGGGCTAAACTTAGACCTACAGAACCCCTGTGATATAAGGAAATATTGTTAACTCCATTTTAGAGTGGGAAATTGAGACACAGCAGTCAAGTGATTTGCCCAAGTTCACATAGGCTCCCTTTTGTGTTCCCATCATGAGAAGCCAGGATACAGGCCCTCAATGGCAGAAAATCAGCCCAGAAGGATGTTGCAACTGCACCAGGAACCCGCAATCTCTGTTTTGCTAGGGAGCTAGAGTTGGCTAGCACCTTCTTAAAATTATCTGGGGACCAGGCATGGCCAGCTAGCTCAGGCCACAGGTGGCTTCAGTACATCTCCTAGGCAGCATCTCCATGCACAGCTCCAAATTAAAGATGATATTGCCTGGCAGAATGCCCACTCCTGCTTTGAGTAAACACTGAACTGCCACAAAGTGAATCAAGGTTATAGTATGCCAGACGTATGCCTCCAACACAAGGTCATCCTTCCAGGTAAAACTATTCTAGACTGAATCCAGGGCAAAAAAATGTCCTCCGGGTTGCTGAAAGCCTTTGAGATCATTGTGTATTGCTACGTAACAAAAGAGCTTCAAAATCTAGCACAACAGTACTAGTCTAGGATGAGGTGTGGAAGGCTAAATTTATAATTTGCTTGACCATGGAATGGAAACATACAAATGTTAAATTGGGTAAATGTAGGCATTCTACTGCACCTCCCCCCATTGCAAGGGAATCAGTAAGTCTGTACGCTCAGTGGACACATTGCTTTACTTACACACACACACAAAACTAGGTGAAAAGAACATTATAAAGGTTGCAAAGTTAAGCACCCAAAAGGTAGGAAATGCCAGAATTAAGGGTCCCTGTGTAACCTTAATTTGATTCCCTTATGTGGTTGTATTATAATGCGTTAATGTAATCCTGTTTACAGAGGCCTGTGTTAATACAAATTAGGAACCTTTTAGTTTTCCCCCACAGTATCCACATGGGGATGTTACAGCACAGAACTTTGGTGCACACTGCTAGTCACACCCCTATAGACCAAACTGTAGGGCACCACAGACAAGCCCTAAGCAAGGAATAGGGAACCAGGATCTCCTGAAGTCTAAATCCCCTCCTGACACTGAATATTTCTGAGGTTTTAGGCAAGTTATATAACTCTTCTTCCTCAGTTTCCCCATGTGTAAAATGGGGATCATAATACTTATTATTACTAGTACTAAAAGGGGTGCTTGGAGGCTTAATTAATTATTTTCTCTACCTAGCTATCTACACATTTCTATTATGCCATTCCTTGTAGTATCTAGGCTCCAAATTAGAGTTTTAATTTTCAGGTGGCTCCTGGTTTGGCCTATGTTCTGTCTGTGTGTGTGTGTGTTGCGAGGGAGGGAAAGACTAACGCAGCCTTGTGAATGTTGCACTGCACTCTCACGAGGGCAAATCATGAGTGCCTGTGGCTAAAAGTTCCAGAGCTGGATGCCTTTCACTGGGAATGCCCTGACTGCAGCTCAGCTGAGCTTTGTTTTGAGTACGAACAGCTGCATCATACCTGCTGATCACAGGTATTATGTTGGACCCAGGGGTTTCTATTCTCTAGTTGGCTGTAAAAGCTTAATGCACACCTGTGATGCTATAGAAATAATTAATAATAAAGTACTTTGAAGCCAAAAGCATATTATATTAAGCATGGGTATTACTATTATTAGAATACCCCAAATCCTTATGAAAAATGGTAGCTCCAGCAGGGAAGGCCTGGATTTGTAGCATATTTAGCACAGGAAAAACTCTTAGGGTTGCAGTTTATTAACCCTAATAACAGTTTTCTGCTTCAGATAAAATAATGGGCTAATATAGCTGGCTGCATAAGGCATTTTCTGCATTCAGGGTTGACTTAGAACTGAAATTTGACCCTTACACTGAACTCTTGCAGGCAGCAGTAAGCAGATGGTCCTGTTTGCTTTGTCTATTGGTGATTAAATAGTTCTGGAAATGTTGTAGACACACTTGCAGCAGTATAATCATAGCCGGCGCTAGGCATAAACAGACTAAGCAATTGTTTAGGGCCCCGAGCAGCTCAAGGGAGCCCTCTATTAATTATTAGTATGTGTTGTGAGGGGAGGGCCCCCCCAGAATAATCCTGCTTAGGGCCCTCAATGGGTTAGCACTGGCGCTGAGTATAAGAGGACTAAAAATGTATTGTTCATGGAAGCACTGTCGTTTTCAAGTTAGGAAAATATTTAAGGCCAGCTCTTCTGGACACCACACACACAAATATTTTTTCAAAGAGATATAGCCAAGATTAAAAAATCACATATTTAAAATCCTCACCTGCCACTTAAGGCCCCAATCCTGCAAACATTTAAGCACATGTCTGATTTTACTCTCATGAATACTCCCAAGATTGTCTTTGCTCAGTTTAGATAATGGAACTAAAAGGGTCAATTTCACCTCTTTGTTTCCAGTTAGTTTCACTTTCTGGTTCTCATGCTGTTGTGTCTAGGATCACACCACTGAAGAAAAAGGTTTAATTAGAGAGAGAGAGAGAGAGATGTGTTGCACACACGTGCACACACACACAAAGAAACCTGAAAATGATGCCTCAAGGTATGACGCTGTAAACTGATGGCAAGAGTCAGAAGAAGTATCAAATGTAACAATAGCTAAGTTTTTTTCCGTAAGGAATTACACTTATAATAAGCACTCAAAATAAGGTACCATAGCAGAAAAAATGTAAACAGAAAACTCTGCCACACATTGGGCTCAACTTATTCCTTTGAAGCTTGTGTACCCTATCAAAGACATCTGGGCCTGATTCTTCACTGCCTTGTATAGTCATTTATTCCTGTGCAAAGAGGATTTGAAACACTTCCATTCTGATTTGATAACATTTTACACTCACTGCATGGGTGACAATGACCACACAAGGTTCAAGAAAGTGGAAAATCAGACCCCATCTTCTGAGTAACCTTTGCACACACGCGCGCACACACACACACACATTCCCAAAGCCAAGTTGAAGTTAACCCCTTGTTCACTGGAGACCAGGTAGTGCCTCTATTACAAGGGCATACAACTATGGGGCCAGATTTACTGATATTCTTCTGCTTCTTTATGTTGCTCCAGCTCTAGTTAAACTGAAGTTTACAGCTGCTTTGCATCACTCTGGAGTGGTGCAGAGAGTCTGGCACATACCAGTGACTCTGGACCATGAAATTTAGTTTACAGCCCATGGCTGGCACGGCGGATACCAGTGCTCCTGAATATGTCGCAGCGTTGCTGAAGGATTTTGTTCCTCACTAAACTTTCCATTTCAGTAGCCAAAGCCTGCAAGGCTCCAGTTGGAGCATTTCCTCTGTCACAGCTTCTCTTACATCCGAGCCTGTGTTTTAGCATATTTTAAATCCTGTCCCATATGTTTTTCCTGAAGCAAACCATGTATTATATTAAGAAAAAATATGAGCAAGACGATGTGGAATGAATGCTCTGGTTGCACACCTAAATTCAACACTCCTTGGAAGTGTTAAAAAGCAGTGTGTAATGATATGGTGGATCGTGTCTATTATAACATCACAATATAAGGTGAAAGCAGTCTGGGAGTCACAGTTATTTATTGTTATTAATTATACATAATTTATAGGGTCTTTAACAACCACAAGCTTTACAGAATTGCAGGAAGGATGGTCCAGTGGTTTGGCCACTAGCTGAGGGCTTGGGAGACCCAGCTTCAATTCTTTGCTCCACCCCAGACTTCATGTGGGACTGTGACAAGTCACTTAGCCTCTTGGTGCCTCTTTTGTCCATGAGTATAGTAACATTTCCCTTCCTCTTAGGGGTGCTGTGAGGATAAATACATTAAAAACTGCGAGGTGCTCAGATAATGCAGTACTGGGGACCTGACCTTAAATAGTCAGTCTATAGTGCCTTACTCTTCATCTTATTAAGGATCTTCTGTTACTTTATGCAGCAGGGAAAGGCAAATTCCATAGGATTATGTTTAGCTGTGTTGTGTATGCATACGGGACTGATCTTTCTTGGGCCATCAGCCACTTAAGGTAAAATAGTAACTCTCCTTAAAATAGACACATAGCCTTTTCTATGAACCAACCACTAGAGGGAGACAAAGACAATCCCTCTCTCCTAGTATGAGTTACCTCCTCCCCAGGTGTGCCTAGTTGTATCTGCACCCTACACATACAGTGGCACAGTGTTTACAGCTTTTGATAAGCACCTGATTATTGTGGGGAGTAGATCTACTGGAGAAAGTGTATTTGAGGTCAGAGTGTAAGCATGCCCTGAGAAGGAAGTGAAAAATGCCAAATCCTACACCCCTAAATGTCTCAACACCATGATAAGACCTCCGTCCTACACCAAAAGCAACAAGCATATGTGCCAACATCCATAGTTCACAGCTGTGCACATGCATGACCAGATTAGTCAGCTGTTGACTTTACTAACCTAAATTTTGTACATTGGTTACATGCATCCATCTCAATATCAGCTACCTGCAGTGTAGTTGCAGCTGTGTCAGTCCCAGGACATTAGAGAGACGAAGTGGGTGAGGCAATATCTTTTATTAGTCCAACTTCTGTTTGTATTACCTCACCCATCTTGTCTCTCTGTTCAGCTACCTCTCAGTCTTGGGACCTGTCCTCCTGCGGCATGGAGAAGATAAACCAAACACCCATTTATGAATGTTCACAAACATTCTGCCTGACTCAAACCAGCTTTAGTTCCATTGACATCAATGATTTACATGTGGAGTGAGCAAGAGCGGAATAAGGCTATATTTTAGCTGTTTCTGACCACCTCTGCTTGAGACAGTGAAATGGGCCAGCTTCCTTAAGTGCTGTAATGGTTTGTTATTGCAACGTGGGCCACAGCTGCTTCTCAATATGTGCTAGCTCAGCAGGTTTGGGGACCAAATTATGCCCTCAGTTACGGGGCTATAACTCCCTGTAAAGTCAATGGGATTTTTGCAAGCTTGTCTGAAGGTAGAATTTGGCTTTTTATGTTTTGAGGGAGTGAGGTAAAGTAACTTATGGCTAGGGCAGAGGTTTGGGAATGAAGACTGGAGTCCTGGCTTCTATGTCTGGTTCTGCCACTGACTCACCATGTGACCTTGGCCAATTAGCTTTCAAGAATTGCATTCACAACTGTGGTTGTAAAAGCATGTGTATAATCGTATGCCTAAATTGACCAGTTCTGTTATGACATGCAAATGGACAAGTGCAATTATCAGACTGCAATAACTGCATGTACAAATTAGGCATATTTTTGTACGCACAACTGCACATCATTTTCAAAATCAGCCCTTTAACTCTGTGCCGAGTTTATCCAGCTGGATATTGTAGTGGAGATAGATAATATTTACAGTGCCTATCTCACAGGAATGTTAAGAAACCTAAACGAGGTTTCTAAAGCACTTGGATAGTCTCAGATGAACAGCACTATGATGCATGATATTATTAGATAAAATAGTAATCATCACGTTTTAAACTAAAAGTCCTGTTGAGATATTTAGACTGCAAAAAACCAAAACAACATTTTAAAAAGACTTAGTACACTTTTAGTATTTCCCCCCTCTGATCAACTGAAAACAATCAAACCAAAGTGGTTTAAATAAAAACAGAAGCTCTCCACTTCCCAAGCTGTGAACTCAGCTGTTGAGCTTCCACATGATATAGAGTTTAACAGCTAAGCTACAAATCCTCCATAGAAGGCTTTAGAGTGGAAGTGCTGACAGACCCTTTATCCACAGGAGTGCTTTGCAGGTGCTGCTTTGATAAAATCAAGACAGAGCCTGAGGGATTTACATATAGGATAATGAATGTGGATGAGGAAGACAGACAGACTAGCAGGGTGTAAATCAATTGAGGGGACCTGATGCTATTATCTAGAACACAAGGAGAAACTCAAGATGTCTTGTTTAAAAACCCATGTGATTCTGATGACTTTCATGATTCTCCTAATTAAACATTAGGATACACTGCTGCCTGTGACCAAATTTATACAATAAATTCTTACACCTATGAGAGTAACGGCCGTGTTAGTCTGTATTCGCAAAAAGAAAAGGAGTACTCGTGGCACCTTAGAGACTAACAAATTTATTTGAGCATAAGCTTTCGTGAGCTACAGTTCACTTCATCGGATGCATACTGTGGAAAGTACAGAAGATCTTTTTATACACACAAACCATGCAAAAATGGGTGTTTACCACTACAAAAGGTTTTCTCTCCCCCCACCCCACTCTCCTGCTGGTAATAGCTTATCTAAAGTGATCACTCTCCTTACAATGTGTATGATAATCAAGGTGGGCCATTTCCAGCACAAATCCAGGTTTTCTCTCCCCTCCCCACAAACCCACTCTCCTGTTGGTAATACCTTATCTAAAGTGATCACTCTCCTTACAATGTGTATGATAATCAAGGTGAGTCATTTCCAGCACAAATCCAGGTTTTCTCCCCCCCCTTTTTTTTTCCACACACACAAACCCACTCTCCTGTTGGTAATAGCTTATCTAAAGTGATCAAAAGAGAGTGATCACTTTAGATAAGCTATTACCAACAGGAGAGTGGGTTTGTGAGGGGGGGGAGGGGGGGAGAAAACCTGGATTTGTGCTGGAAATGGCCCACCTTGATTATCATACACATTGTAAGGAGAGTGATCACTTTAGATAAGCTATTACCAGCAGGAGAGTGGGGTGGGGGGAGAGAAAACCTTTTGTAGTGGTAAACACCCATTTTTGCATGGTTTGTGTGTATAAAAAGATCTTCTGTACTTTCCACAATATGCATCCGATGAAGCGAGCTGTAGCTCATGAAAGCTTATGCTCAAATAAATTGGTTAGTCTCTACGGTGCCACAAGCACTCCTTTTTTTCTTACACCTACTGACTGTTCATCTTCTTCATTTTTCTTGTACTTCCAACAGTAGCCTTAGAATATTTCTGTCCTGGTTAGAGATCTGGTGAGGAGAGCAGGGAAAGAAGATTGAACACATCCCATTTGCTAAGCATTTCATAGAATCATAGAATATCAGGATTGGAAGGGACTTCAGGAGGTCATCTAGTCCAACCCCCTGCTCAAAGCAGGACCAATCCCCAATTTTTGCCCCAGATCCCTAAATGGCCCCCTCAAGGATTGAATTCACAACTCTGGGTTTAGCAGGCCAATGCTCAAACCACTGAGCTATCCCTCCCCACAGTTAAATAACTGAATTGTCTTTGTGAGGCAGTGCATGGAAGGAAACCATTTTTCATGTCACAGCAGCTAGGATAATCATAATGGGTATTAAGGTAGCTTTGAGTCAAGGTACAGTAGAGTAGCATCTAAGCAGAGGTAATCTCATAATAGAAAATGGTATAGGAAATTAGATTTTTAAATCTAATTCTTTCAAGAATATGTGCGGCAGTTTGGTGAGAAATGTTTGCTGCCTCTTGAACCGTGAACTAACCTGGGACTATTGCTTAGTCGATTGACATAGAGATAACCACACTAAATATTGACGATACATTGCAAACTGATAGTACAAAATCAATTCTGCTACCACAAGATGTTCCTAGTGAGTGTTAGTGAAAGGTGCTAGACAGACAACCCCAGAGACTAAAGTCCTCTCGTTAATCCACAGAACAGGGGCAGCATAGGCAGTGGCAGGGTAAACTTTCCCCTCACAGATCTGCCAAGGTCCCCCTGAAGGGATATCCTCTAGAAGTAAGAAAGTAGATTAGCTTCCATTGCCCATTCTAGCTCTGCTCTCTCTCCTGGCACTGCACTGAAAGAGCTCAACTGGTGTCAGCTGTGGTGGTGGTTTTTCTGATGTGGACATCCTTTCACTGGGAAATGGGCTGAGATCCCAAACTCATTTCACATAGACTTCTGTACAGCCACTGGATAATAACTATCAGTCACTACTGATCTGTGCTGCAAACCTGATTTTAAAAAAAACTGCTCTGTAATCCCTTCAGATAAGTGGTGATCCTACTGAGATACATTTATATAGGGCAAATACCATTATGTATTATACTTTCATTTATGGAAACTCTTCTAGAATTTAACAGAAAATTAACTGTTGTCTAGATTTTTTTAAGCATTTTGTAGAATTGAACAGAGAATTCTATTCCTGCAACAGAATTCTGTAGGGTGGTAGAAAAAAAATCCTTTAGGAAAAGTATCAGGTTTGCAGAGTAATTTAACAGAACCCTATTACATTCCATAGGATTTTTCCATACAGTTACCATCATCAACCAGATGTACCTGCTCTAATTAGCAAGACTCAAAATCCTGTGATACTAAGTTACATTCACACAAGATTTGATTCTGCCTTTGCTCACAAGCAGAAATCACTGGGCCTTGAGTTCAGATCGATGATGTCTGAGTCAGAAATTATGGAAGTTTTAATTACAGCACTGTGAATTCAGCAGAAATGTGTTTGTGACAGAGTGCTGGAAGCTTACAGTGAGTCAGCACTCTGATCACTTAGACATCCATCAGTTCCCTGGAAGAAGACTGATGGGGGATATGCAAGCTAATTAGCTGATCAGGCTGGGAGGGCTGATGAACCAGTTAATCCCTCAGCTGAGGTACATAAGAAAGAGACAGGAAGAAAGTGCAGGGAGATGAACTGAGGAAAAGTTGAAAACACAAAAAGAGTTCTTAGTTGGAATTTTCAGAAAGCTGATTGGGCCTTTTCAAGATTAAATGTGATGAATATTTACATAGTAACTGTATGAGTGACAACTGAGGAGAATTCTATTGCAATGTCATAAAAGGAATTACTGATCTGGCCATCTACAAATCATGAAATGGCCCCTGACTTAGAAATCCATTTTCCTGAGGAATGAGGGTTGCAAATTAGCAAAGAAAGAAAGAAATAAGGCATACAGGCAAGAAAAACACACCATGAATAGTAAAGACAATGAATTATAAATGATGCAAAGCGATGTCACAAAGGATTATCAAAAAGAAAAAAAGAAAAAGAAAATGGAGAAATTTCTGTGGGAAACTGAACAAAGATTCAAAGCTTTCAGAAATATATAAGCAAATTCAAAGAATGAATGGAATTTGAAGAAAAAGTAAATGTATACCTGGTCTTATTGTAAACAATGAAATTGAGGTTTCCAACTTAGGAAAGGCAGCCATTTTAGAAAAAGAATTCCAAAGGGTCAGTAGGGATATGAATCAAAGAAATGAGTTTCATGAGGAAAAAAAGAAGGTTTATAGAGGAAAATGTGAACTATTAAATGGCGGGAGAAAACATACTGATAATGTGTTAAACAAAAATTTTAGTATGCAGGAGCATATTGCAGCCATTGGAAAAAGGAAAACTACAGCTCCAGGTAAAGATAATATAAGTAATGAAATGCTTCAACACTTGTCAGAAGGGAGTCTAAAGGTTCTATTGTGGTTTAGAATGATATATAGGGGAAAGGACTGCTGCCAATAGAATGGAAACAAGCATTGGTGGTACCAATTAGGAAACCAGGCAAAGCACATAAAAGATCTGATCCTTATAGGTAAGGCTACGTTTTAGTCATGGGTATTTTTAGTAAAAGTCATGGACTGGTCATGTGCAGTAAACAAAAATTCACAGCCAGTGATCTTTCTATGACTTTTACTATATACCCCTGATTAAAGCTTGTGGGGGGAGCCTCGGGTGATGGCCTGGTGGGGGGCACGGTGGGTGCTTGGGGGGGGCATGGCCCGGGGGGGTGCAGTGGGTGCTTGCGGGGGTCGTTTTGCCAAGGTGCTGGGGAGGAGGGGTTGGCGAGGCTGGGGCAGGCTCCCTACCTGACTCCTGAGCTCCACATCCTGCCTCCACTCTGCCCCAAGCCCCAGTTCTGCAGCTCCCATTGGTTTTGAACGGCAGCCAATGGGAGCTGGGGGGCAGTGCCTGCCGGCAGAGGCAGCACATGGAGCTAGGAGCTGAGGGAAGGGAGCCCCCCCTCCAGGTAAGCCCCCCAGGGCCAGTCAAACCAGCTGCTGCAGAAGTCATGGAGGTCACGGAAAGTCATGGAATCCATGACTTCCATGACCTCTGTGACAAACGCGGAGCCTTACTTATAGGCCTATTGCCTGCACATTGTTTCAGGGAAAAAATGATAAATGTAAGACTAACGGAATACTTGGAGAAAAATTATATTATAACTGAGGTACAAAGTAGTTTCAGAAAAGGAAGATGTACTGCTGACGATATAGTGAGACTAGAAACAGAGGTACAAAAAAAGCATAAGGACTCAGAGCTTTATGATAAATCTTCCTGGACATTGAAAAGGCATATGACATGCTATGGATGACAGGCCCCCTATATAAACTAGCCAAAATGGGAATGAAGGGGAGAATGTTGTAGTGGATAAGGGACATTTTAAGAGACAAACTATACAATTCAAAGTGGGAACGGCTTTATCAAAAACCTACAAGCTTACAAATGGAACTCCACAAGGGAGTATTATCAGCCCTACTTTGTTTTCCATTATGATAAATGACCTCTCAGAAAGAGTGCAGACGGGAATAGGTATTTCCCCTTTCACAGATGACTGTGTTTTATGTACGAAGCCTAAAAGACTTAAAGTAACCATGGAAAAGACAAATGAAACACTCCAGAGAATTTCCAAGTGGGGTAATGAGTGAGGATTTAAATTCTCACTTGCAAAAAATAAAAGGAATGCTTTTAACTAGGAAGAAAATTAGGGAAGCTTTGGACTTATTGCTTTATGGTGAAAAAATTCAGATAGTTGAAAAGTTTATGTTCCTAGGAACAGTGTTTGATAATAAATTAATTTGGAAAGGTTACATCGATATCATCATACAAAAGCGTAAAAGTAGAATGCGCTTACTTAAAAGTATAGCTGGAAACAAATGGGGGGTGCCAATAAAAAGGTATTGACCATTATGTCTAGAGTATTGATAAGACCAGTTTTAGATTATGGCTGCCAAGCTTTTGGTTCAGTTTCAAAAACAACTCTTAGAAACTAGGAATTGCTGTCGGCCCAAGTTCTGTGTTGGCATTTGGCTCAATGATAATACCACCAGTGTGAGAGCGGCAAACAGCCCTGGAGAGGCACCTATAAACTGGAGGATAAAACTATTAGATTTAACCTTTTGGGTGAAGGTAAAAGCCAGTCATGAAAACAGAAGTACACAACAGATTTCTGAAGATTGCTGGGAGCTTAGTAGGCAAAATTATATGCATTGCCACAGACTTCCTCATACTATCAGGGGCAAAAAATAGGTAAAGGAGAGAACTAAAAATGTTTAGTCATGGAAATGAAATTACAACTGGGACAGATATTTCTCTATTTATGGATTTGGAATTGTATGAAAAAAACTTTGGGAGGGGAAAAAAACACACAAGTGACATTTCTAAATGTATTTATGAAAAATGGGACCAGCTTTACCAAGTCTGTACAAACAGATCAAAAGATGACAGCATGGGTAGAGTGGGAACAGCCTTCTAAGTTCCTAGTCTTGGAATACAGAAATCTAAAAGGCTATTGAATTATGACTGTTCTGACAGCTGAACTAAGGGGGATAATGTTGGCATTAACCTGGGTAAGAGATGTGCAACTGCAGCTGTAATTTTATCTGATTCCTTGTCAAGCATTATGACAGGGACTTTGGAATGCAGAAATGTAATAATAAGTGAAATAATCTTCTTAACTATGGTAACAATGCAATCATCTGTGTAACAATATAGTAGAACCTCAGAGTTAAACACCTGGGGAATGGAAGCTGTTGGTAACTCTAAAATGCTCATAACTGAACAAACCATTGTGGTTGTTCTTTCAAAAATTTACAAATGAACATTGACTTAATACAGCTTTAAAACTTTACTCTGCAGAAGAAAAATGCTGCTTTTAACCATCTTAATTTAAATGAAACAATTTCCTTATCAAAACTTTCCCTTTTTTTCGTAGTTTATGTTTAACACAGTACTGTACTGTATTTGTGGTTTGGGGGGGAGGAGGGGTTTGGTCTCTGCTGCTGACTGATTGAGTACTTCCAGTTGCAAATGAGGTGAGTGGTTGACTGGTCAGTTATAACTTTGTGGTTCGTAACTCTGGGGTTCTACTGTACCATGGGTTCTGGTGCATATCAGAATACTTGGAAATGAGATGGGTGACAAAGCAACAAAACAAGCTCTAAAAAATGAGGAGGTGGATATTAAGATACCTTTAAGTAGAGCCGAATTTAAACATGTGGTCACAAAGGAGCTCAGGAAGGAATGGCAAGAAAATGAAAGGACAAAGGTTTATGAAATATGCTCAAAACCCAAAGATAATAATATACTCCACGGTCATGACAGAAAAAGTGAAGGAGTCATTTTTAAAGTGTGAGTAGGTCATTGTGCCTTACATGATAAGTTAAACTTATTAAAAAGACATAAAGCTGGGCTCTGCAATGTGTGCAAAACCAAAGAAACTGGTGAGCATGTTCTATGGCATTGGGGGCAATATTCTATGGTAAGAAAGTTTCTTTATGGAAGTTGGCTTGGAATCAAAGTAGGGAGTAGTGAGAATATCAGGGAAATGGAATAGTGCAGGGGGGAAAAAAGGCTTGTTGCATTTCTTTAAGGATACTAGGCTGAGTGAAAGGACATTGAAAAAAATCTTGGCTAAAAATAAATGAAGAAAGTGGTGTTCATAGCCTTGTGTGATGAGGCTGCTTGCCAAAAACAAAGAACGACAAAGTGTGTGGGGGAGGGAAAGGACTTGGGTTAGCTGAGCCCAGTGTGTTCCTCTCTTGGCCTGTGGGAA
The DNA here is from genome assembly GCF_965140235.1 of Caretta caretta. NCBI lineage: Eukaryota > Metazoa > Chordata > Testudines > Cheloniidae > Caretta > Caretta caretta. The sequence continues at coordinate 82,400,544 of NC_134214.1, forward strand.
TGGGCTAGGTAGCGAGTCACTGTAATAATTTGCTGCAGAAGACTGTTGGTGTTGGGAATGTAAATAAATCACACAAAGTTGCCACTTACTGGACAGAGTCTGAGAGGTTTCTGGGGCATCAGAGGATGGGGATGGAGCATTCCCATTACAACTGGGGGCTCGGATGGGATCAGACTCCCCCAGCTGCGGTGATAGAGAAAGCAGAAGTGGGAAGCAGCTATGAGGATTTGGCATCTGGGCGATGGAGCAGTCTCTGGAGTGGTTGGTGGAGCAGCTGCAGGAGATTCAATAGACTATGCAGGTCTTTCAACAATCACACCATCCAGAGAGAGAGAGTCCCTGCTGGCATGGCAGTTGGAGCAGCAGAAGGAATTTATCAGGGAGCAAGCACAGTTGTTTCAGAAACTGGTGAGTTCCAGTACGGGGAACAGCAAGCAGACACGGGGTCAGCCTGCGTAAAATGAGACCTGCATTTCCAGTTATGTTTGCAAGGATAGCAATGGGAGCTGTGTGGGACAGCAGAATGTGGGCCCGCTGGTTAGCACCCTATTTGGCAGAGAAGGCTCAAGTGGGCTACATGGCCCTGAGTGACAAACTGGCCAGTGACTATGATATTGTGAAGGTGGCTATATTAGACTGTCTACAGAGAAGTACAGGCAGAAGTTTCAAGCTGCTAGGTGGGTGGGAGATGTACGACCTAAGGCATTCACCCAAAGATTAATGGATTGGGCTACCTGCTGGTTAAATCCAGGTATGCAGAGTGTAGGTGAAATTATGGACTCCATAATTCTGGATCAATTTGTACCTGAGAACCCCCGTATCTGGGTTAGGTGGCATCAACCCACAATACTGGAAGTGGTGGTCAAACTCACAGAGGAGTTTGAGGAAGGAAATTTCCCCCAAAGTGGGTGCATTTATTTAACAGGCCAGAGCTGGGAAAGAAGGTTGGAGAATTGGCAGGGGTAAAGCTTGCAGAGAAGAAAAGGGTAGAGACCCAGAGGAATTTTTTCAGGGAGTCAGGAAATTACCTGCTACCCGTATGGGAGATTGGACCATATAAAAAGAGACTGCTCCTAAATGGATTGTAGGGTGACTGAATTTCATGATTGGACTGGGACATTGGGGGAGCAGTGGAGAAAAATGCCAACAGTCTCTGTGAGGGTGGGGAGGAGATGGGAGAAGGGCCTAGTGGACACTGCCTCAGGGTGTTTGCTGGCTAGGAAAGATGTGGTAAAGCCACACTGGATCCTGCCAGGGGAAAAGCTGACTCTGGAGTGTATCCAGGGGGAGAGAAAACTCTGACCAATGGCTGAGATGCCCTGGGAGGTCCAGGGAAAGTTCAAATTGAAACAGGTTGGGGTCGTGGAGAGGTTGCCCCATCCAGTGGTGTTAGGGATGGACTGGAGCCTCTTCCCCTTCAGGAAGAGAGCAGGCATCTGGGTCCACAGTGGAAGGGAACTAAGCTTCCAGAGAAGATAGAGAAAGGGTTTAAGTTAGGGGTGGGCAAACTTTTTGGCCCAAGGGTCACATTGGGGTGCGAAATTGTATGGAGGGCCGGGTAGGGAAGGCTGTGCACATGTCCCCAAACAGCCTTGCCCCCACCCCCATCCAACCCCTTCCACTTCCCGCCCCTGACTGCCTCCCTCAGAACCCCCCACCCATCCAACCCCCCCCCTGCTCCTTGTCCTCTGTCCGCCCCATCCCGGGACCCCTGCCCCTAACCGTCCTCTGGGACTCCACCCCCATCTAACCCCCCTGTTCCCCATCCCCTGCCCCCTCCAGAACCTCTGCCCTATCCAACTGTCCCCTGTTCCCTGTCCACTGACCACCCCCAGGGACCCCTTATCCAACCCCCTCCACTCCCCGACCCCCTTACCATGCTGCTCAGAGCAGCATGTCTGATAGCCATGCCGCCTGGCCAGAGCTAGACAAGCTGCCGCTCTGCCCTGCAGGAAAGCGCAGCCCCACCACCCACAGCAGGGGAGGGGCCGGGTGCTAGCCTCCCTGGTGGGGAGCTCAGGGGCCGGACAGGCTGGTCCCGCAGGCCGGATGTGGCCTGCGGGCCATAGTTTGCCTACCTCTGGTTTAAGTAGAAGAGATGGAGAACCCCCCCAAATTTTAAAATCAAAATGAGGGTCCTTGGGTTGCTAAAATTTGAGACCCGCTGCCCTAGACAAGAAGATACAAGCTGGGGGTAAAAGAGGGAAATGGAGATTCCCAAGGAGAAAATGGGGAAAAGAAGAAGTGGCTGAGCAGGCACTCAGAGGAAAAGGAAGCCTGAGTGGGATAGGCTGTCCCCAGGATGTTCACTACCAGGGCCTTGAGAGGAGGAACCCTGAGATATGTTGGTGGGAGAGAACGAGAGGCCATAGAAGAAAAAAAAGATGATGAAGGCTTAGGACATAGCCTGCCACAAAATAAAGAGGTGTGCGGGAAGAGAAGGAGAGAAACAGAGAGACAGAAGACTCCCTTTGCCAAGCTCTCCTAGCCTTCTGAGTAGATACACCTTCCCCACCCTTCATCTCTTTCAGTTTTACTTCCTGTTTCTGGTCAACTTCCCTCTCACTTTCTGGCTCGCTTGGAATTTTCCCACCCAAAAAATATGTTTCCATAGATTTTGAAATCGAATCACAAAAATGTTTATATTCATATTCTATCCCACAAAACTTAAATCTTGGGCCTAAAGTGCCTGAGTGTCTTTTAGACAACATTTAATCTGTCTTTTCCAAGGGTGGAAAACAACATTCATAAGGTCAGAAAAAAAAAGAGTTTCTTGAAAACTAGTCAATACCATTTATGAAATGTTATGTTAGAATTCAGTTGCTTTCGCTCATTGATCCATAACTTGTGTTTGGAAAATTCAGATCAAAGAGTTGTTAATAGCTATTTTTAGATGACAAGGCTTTGTTGTTATTGGTGTGTTTTAACATGATACCCATTTAACCTACCTTATTAATACTGAAAATAACCAGCAACTTTTAGCTAAAGAAAATAAATATTGAGGGTTGGGGTTTTTTTTCCATCTTCTCACAATGTAAGATCTTTATACATGTTGATCAAACTCTGGCTGACCTTTCCATTGACACATGCCAAAAAAGAGAGCAATTCTACCTGTGTGTCACTCCAAATTACTCAGAAAGTCAACACTGTAGGTCTAGGTCAACACGAGCTTCTGTAGGGTGGGGTAGGACTTAACCTATCAGTGGACATGATCTGTTCTAAAAAAATAATCTGTATTCATGGGCTTCTGCAGGTGAGAACAGGTGTCCATGTTGGCCCCATTTTAGCAGGATCAATGAGTGTCTGTTTTGGGGGGCCATATTGTGCATTTTCAAAATGTAATTGCTTTGAAATGAAATTGCTTGGTTTCAGAATATTGATCTCAGAACTGTGATTCTGCGGGCAAACTGAGGTGGTTTCATACTGAGTGATACCTAAATTAACAAATAACTACCTCATTTTGGGCCAGGTCTATAGGTAGCTGACTACGCTGCTGCTGGAAGTGAGACAGCTTGTGGGGCTTCCGCTGTCACACTAAACATAGCAATGTGGATGTTGTTGCACCGACAGAGGCTCGGAGTAACCGCCCGAGCTCAGACCCAGGGGGTCTTGTGGACCCAAGCTCAGGTGGCTAGCATGAGCCACTGCCAGTGCTGCTATTTTTAACATACTAGCTTGAACCCCACTAGCATGAGTCTGTCTACCTGGGCTGAGAGGCCCGCTCCCAGCAGCAGGGTAGACATGTCCTAGGAGTCTTGACTTTAATGGGCTTCGAATCAGGTCCTGTAACAAACAAGAAATCTAGAGAACCATTGGAAGAGAAGGATTTCCCATTGGATTGTAGATCCAGTCATTTAAAGTGTGCTGCTCTTGGGAGAAATTGTGCTAATGAATCTCTCACTCTAATTATCATAAAACAAGGCAAATGGCCAGACTAAAAATAATCATAATTGCTGGGTTTTTACCCACAAAAGCTTATGCCCAAATAAATCTGTTAGTTTTTAAGGTGCCATCGGACTCCTCGTTGTTTTTGTGGTTACAGACTAACACGGCTTCCCCGCTGATAACTATGAAAAGGAGTTTTGGCCAAGTAACGGAGAATGATCTGATGTGGATCACAGTGACATTTTAAAGCAAGATTAAAACATTTTGTTAGCTAGCTTTCTACCGATAATTGATTTTCAGTTTGCCAGTTTGACTACTGGGAACTGGAACACCACCAAGGAGATTCTTAATCTCTTGACATGGGCTTTGAATATTGAGTGACTCAAGGTTGAATCTTAAACCTGCACTTGCTAAGCAGCTCCTTAATTCTGTCAGAATTGGTTAATTGGAATAGATGTGATAGCTTGGAACGACAATTTCCTTAGGTAACTGTAACTGTTATCAAATCAGTGTCTGTGATAGAGTCAATAATTCTTTGCTTCATGTTGTATATTTGTTCATAAACACTTATGCGATTCAGTTGAACAAGTATGGATTATTAGTATCATTATTAGTTCTAAATAATTAGGTCAACAGAAGTTTACAGTAACTTGACCAGAAGCTAAACTACTTAAAGTTCTGGGAGGCAGTGTTGTCAAGTACAGTGGCTCTCAACCAGGGGTCCGGGGCCCCCTGGGGTGCCGCGAGCAGGTTTCAAGGGGTCCACCAAGCAGGGCAGTCATTAGACTTGCTGGGGCCTGGGGCAGAAAGCCAAAGCCCACACCACATGGGGCTGAAGCTGAAGCCTAAGCAACTTACCTCTCCTTTTATATTCAGAAACCAGTTGCTGTGGCACATGTGGGCCATGGAGTTTTTATAGCATGGGGAGGGGCTCGGAAAGTGAAAGTTTGAGAACCACTTGTCTAGTAGTTACAGCAGACAGCACCTTTATGTACTATTTCCAGCTCTGCCGTGAACTTGCTCTCCCTCTTCCACTGTAGCAGACAGAAGTGTCTTGTCCCCACTTGAAGGTCCTTCACACTCTGCCCTTTCCTACTAATCTACTGTTGTATCTTATCTCATTGCCCCTTCACACCCTCCAGTCTGACAAAAATGCCATCCTTGGTCACCTATTTTTCTACTTCTCCACTAACTGCCTTGGTGCTTTCTTCTGTCCTGCCTCTTACAAATGGTACACTCTGCCCAAACTAGCTCAGAAAGCTGCTACTCTGTCCTCCAAAACCCTCCTCAAGAGCCAGTCCTACCATGATGCCTATCATACATGCCAGCTGATAATAGCTAGTGAGGAGATCGATCGGGATTCCTGCCATCGGTACTTTTTTTTTGTTTGCTTATTCATGTCCTAAAGCTAAAACAAAAATCAAACTTTGAATGGATTTAAACAAGCTAATTGTGCACATAACTACTCTGTGTAACCATGGTGTTATCATCATGTTACCCTCATCCTCTCCCCCCAGGACCTGCATTTGTTTGTTATACCCTCTTGTTAAATTAGATTGACAGCCCTTGTCCCGAAGAGCATGTAAGTACCGTACAGCACTCAGCACAGTGGGGTCCCAGTTCTTATTAGAGCTTCTGGGTGCTACCATAGAACGAAGAATAATCACTAATAGGACAGTAGTGACCATTACATCCAGAAACAAGGGTTTGCAGCACCTAGCCCATGGTTTCAAAGCCTTGTCCAAGTGACTGGCAATTGAGTGATTAAAAGTTTAATTGAATCCTTCCTGGCTCAAGTAAATAGCTTTTGACATTTGGACATACTGTTAGAATTTGTATTCCCCTCTCAGCATCAGGTTGGCTAATCGTGCCTAGAGCAGCTCTTTATGTGTCATCACAGAGTAAGGAAAGATTGTTTGGTGAAAATCTACATTGAATCTGGAAAAAAATGACTTGCCACTCAGATGTTATGTGGTTTGGTTTTGTTTAATCAGTGGCTTCTTACTTTGATGGGCTAATAGACAACTAGACTTTCAGAGAAAGTAACCTTGCTAGAGTGCTAAACCCTGGTCCTAACAAAGTCAAAAGCAAAGCTCCAATGAAACTAAAATTTTGACCGAAAATAGCTTAATATTTTTTGTCAAGTTTAAAAATAAGGAAAACCACCAGGCAGCTGTAATGCTTTATTGGGGGTTTGTTGTTTCTTTTTGTGTTTGTTTAAACTCATTTAAAAAAACCTGGGTAAACTAATGCAATGGCAATTTTATTGCTGGGGTCTGAAAGACCAAACCTATGTAAAGCAACATGGGTATCTCCAATAGGTGTTCTATCCCATCAAGGATGAGGACACAACAAAGGAAGAGGCTTCCCTGTCTTCATGAAGTACCAAAGTGGTGAGAAGCTGCAGAGCTTGATGACCACACTAGGGAAATGGCCTCTTTACCAGAACAGTGTGCAGAGGAGGAGGGTGTGGGATTCAGAGGGCGGACTCCCCAGATCAGAGCTTTACAGACAGTGTAGGTGTTAGCATCTTTTACCCTAAAATAGTGGACCAAATTCTAATGCAAGTCCAGAGTAATGCTCTTGAAGTCAGAGGGCCACTCCTCAATGTAGATGGGAGGAAATTCCGCCAATTGAAACCCACTAAGTTCCCTACTTGTTCCTCTGTTGTGGGGATTGAGTTTTTCTCACCTCAGACTGCCAGAAGAAGCCATGGAGTTCCACTCCCTTCATCAGCAGATTTTGTGGGCTCCGCAGAGTCATCATGTATATACTTTTGCCTCCACTTTGCTACCTAGCCTCGCTAGTCCCCACAGGAGCTAAGCTTCCAGCTGTTCTCTTGACCACAGCTGCCTAAAGTGGAATTCTGCAGCTCAGGGGGCAAAGCAGTACAAGATAACACAGCCTAAGGCTATATTGACTTACACTGGGTTTTGTCATAATCTGGAGGGGTGAAAATGGAGAAGCCCAGCCAGCTTCCCTACTCCATCCTCTCCGAGGTCCAACCTTTTTCCTCCAGCTCATTGGAGGCTGAACACCATGGAGTGCTGGGAGGAGCATACTACTGGGGGCACATGCCTGAAGGACTGCCCCATGTACCCAGAAAAATCACGAGATCACTGAAATCAGTCAACTCCTATGCAGTGTACAAAACCCATTGAGCTAACCATATCATCTTATCAATGGACCCCTTGTCTTCCCAGTCCCTTGTCCCCTCTTGTCTGTCACCTCCTATCTGTTTTTAGAAGGTTGGCTGTTTGGGGCAGGACACATCTTTCATTTGCTCTCTAAGCCATTGGCACACTGATAGGGGCTAAAGAAGCAATAAAAAAATTTATTATTAACAAACATCACCACATGCTTCTGGAGGAAACAGTGAGCAGCCATGCAGGTGGAAGGAAGAATTGTCTTCAGGAGAAATTGTCTTCAGGGATGTAGAGGAGGCAGTGTGCCCACAGGAAGGTATTTCGTATGTAGGGGCAGCATGGAAGAAAGCATGATGATAAGGAGCCTACATGAGTATGATGGATTATCAAGTGTTACATCACTACTGTGCTAAACAATGGGTTGGACTTGGGACACTGAGAACTGAGTGAGACCATTCATAATTATGCACTAGGATGCATGCTGATTTGAGGCAAGCATGGCTTGGGAGTCTTATGAGGGCAGAGGTCCAAGAGCTCATAGCAGGAATGAGTCTCAAGGCATAGCTGGCATTTAGTGAAGCAGCAATACTCACATTGTTTGGGTGCATTACTGCAGCAGGAACAAATTGGTGTTATCATAGAAAAGGCCTGCGATGGCTTGCACATTCTTCATCCCCCTGTGGGCATGAGGCTTCCATCCTCCCCTTCCATCACAACTGGAAACAATTATCTGTTGACAATGGCTGTTTGTTCTGCCTTTGCATATCTGTTGAATAGTCTGAACAAAGGGTGACATAAAATGGATATGGATGTCCATGCAGAGGTTATATTTGCAGTCAGGAAAGAGGGCGAGGTAGTACAGTGTGTTAACACACTAGCCTTTCACTTCCGTTGGCCTTGCTTCAAATTTGGATGCACTCACATATGAAAAGGAATGAGGAGGACTTGTGGCACCTTAGAGATTAACAAATTTATTTGAGCATAAGCTTTTGTGGGCTAAAACCCACTTCATTAGATGCATGCAGTGGAAAATACAGTAGGAAGATATATCTATATCTATATCTATATACACACACACACACACACACAGAACATGAACATGAACAAATGGGTGTTGCCATACCCACTATAACGAGAGTGATCAGTTAAGGTGAGCTATTATCAGCAGAGAAAAAAAACCTTCTGTAGTGATAATCAGGATGGCCCCTTTCCAACAGTTGACAAGAAGGTGTGAGTAACAGTAGGGGGAAAAAATAAGCATAGGGAAATAGGTTTACTTTGTGTAGTGACCCATCCACTCCCAGTCTTTATTCGAGCCGAATTGAATAGTGTCCAGTTTGCAAATTAATTCCAAGCCAGCCGTCTCTCGCTGGAGTCTGGTTTTGAAGTTTTTGTTGTAGTAGTGCAACTTTTAGATCTGTAACTGAGTGATCAGGGAGATTGAAGTGTTCTCCGACTGCTTATTTTTCCCACCTACTGTTACCGCTAGGTGGGATTTTAAAGGCCCCATGGGGAATTCTTGAAACCCTGTACTCTCTAGCACATGCTCAGAACAATTTTTAAGAGGCAGCATTCTGTCCCAAAATCCTTCAAAAACTATGTCCGTGCAAGGACTTTTTATGCAAAAGCAATAGTTATTAAGAGTCTAGCTGTTAGCTCTCCTAAGGCTCGGACATTCATCCTCCCCCCACCACACAGCAGAGGATGAACATGTACCAGAGAAACTTGGTGTTATTGCTGAATGTCTCACCTATGTCCCTCTTGTTGCTCACACCTCCAGGTGGAAAGATCTAATTTGCTAACACGTGTTTTCCAAATTATTGCAATCAAAATTAAATATTTATAAAAGAAATTAAATGTGATTTTAAAAGAGAAGCCGTTTGCACAAGTGACAGAATACAGACCAAGACGTCAGTTATTCCCCATCATCTTTTCACACAGTGCTACGGGATCTTTAACTTTTGCCGGGACAGCGCTCCCTCCACCCCCATTAGATGGCCAGAATATACTGTGTGTAACGTTCCTTCAGCACCTTTAATAGCACAACACTTCTTCATACTGCGCTGCAGCTAGGAGGGGATACAAACCCCCCGTCTTCTGGCTTACAAGTAAAGGGGCTCCCAACTGAGTCACACCAACTCAACATTGAGGCCGTCATCTAGCAAAGCACTTAGGCATCTGCTTAAGTTTAAATAAATGAACTGTCCCAATGAGTCTACACACATCCTTAAAGTTAATCACGTGCTCAGTTGCTTTGCTGGAATAGGTCCTAGGTGAGGAAAAGGGAAGTAGCAGCAGAGTCTCAGCAGCCAGCCTAGCACCCCCACAATCCTACTCCGGCTGCCTTCGCTCCCTGAGCATGGCGGGGGAGCATGGCTGGGAACACTGAACCGCTCTGATAGGGAAGTGCACCCGGTGCAGCAGATAGCACCTGAAATACTGTCTTGGGGGAGCACATGCTAATGCTTTGCCTGCCCAACTCCCCTGCAAGTCTTATGCCTCCTCTCAGCCACAATGCTCTGTGGGTGCTGCATCTCTAGAGCTTGGCCAAAGAAAAGCGGGCAGGGGGGACTTCAATCTTGAAAATGTATCCCCATTTTTAGGCCAACTACCAACCTTTTCCAATTTTGATGAACTTTCAAATTTCAAAGAAAAAAAATTCAGACTCTGTATGAATTCCCCCCTCCCCACCCAACCAGCTCTATGCAGTTCGGCCCCACCACCTCTAGGAGCCTTATGGCCCACAGACTTTAACATGAGCCCAGTTAAACTGACCATCAAAAGGTTATAATCAGGAGTGCGCAAGAGACTCCATTACTCATTTCTTTCTAACAATAATGATTTCTAATATTACAATTTCTAATGTTCAATAAATGAGTTTAATTTCTTTTTTCATACATGATCTTAAAATGAGATTTTTAATTTTTTTATTTATTCCATAAACAATATAACAAAACTCAGCAAGTTAACAATATGACATTTTCACCATACAGAGTCAGTCACAAATATTTAAAACCTTTGCAACAAGAACAACAAAACCAAAAATATTACAAGAATAATTTACAAGAGGATCTATAAAACAGCGAAGCGCTCACAAATTTCCAGTTTCCTTTACACAATATCACTACACTCTTTCACAACATTTCTTTTTATTACAAAATTCCCAACAAAAGTTTAATTTTTTTCTTTGTATTTTGGTTTTTAAAACCAGAAACTTTTAAGTATACATCCTTTTATTAACACCCGGAGGTGCAAAAAAAAGGAAACCTCACACATACAAACACTTCACAGCACTTTTCTAAGAAAAATATACACTTACAAAATATTTTACAAATTGGCACACTTAAAAATATACAAGATTTTGTAGGCGTCTTAGAGTGATCCTTAAGAATTATACTTCAATTGACTCTACAGAATATTTATAAAGCTTATTCTAAAAGAAAAAAGGCAAATAATTTCCAAACATGTTAAAACTGTCGTGTAAAATGTTAAACAGAAATGGATATGTTACATTCATAAAAAGGGCCATTTACTATTTCTGAAATGCTCAAGGGGGATAAAAGTTATTTTAGCACCATAAAACAGTAGCAACTTACTAAAGAGGTGCCTCCAGTTCTATGGAAGTTAACTTAAGGAGCAGTACATTCAAATCTCTGTAGGCAGCAGTCAAAATGTCTACAGCCAGTGCTGCAGGCAGTGAAACAGAGCATCTCCTTAGATTTCTACCCTGCTTCCCACTGGGAGTAAAAGACAAAAGGAATTTAACTGATATCTTTCTTTTTTTACTTTCTTTTTAAAAAATCTTCCCTTTGTGCTTTTGAAATGTACATTTTTCTATCGAAGGGCAGCAGTGAATACAAATTTTATTTCTTGTTTCCTTTTTTCACCAAGTCTTCAAAGGCTCAGCAAACGTGTCTAGCAACCCAACTATCCTGTGAGATTGAGGGCACCCTCCTTTTTATAGATCCAAATTCTCTTAGATGGCTGTTACTCCATTGTCATTAGTGTCACTTGTTTACCTGAGAAACAGATTTTAAAAGCCTTGCTTCTACCACAGACATTGTATGTTATTTATTTTTTGCATTATTTTACACACTGAAAGATAAGGAGGCACATTCTCAAATAAGATGTCAGTGGCTTGAGCCATGCAACTTCCACTAGACTTTCTGGAAGCTGCACAGGAAAAGTCCAGTGCACTGAGTTGAGAAAGTACAGCCCAAGGGCCTGATCCTGCACCAACTGAAGTCTATGGACCTGGTTCTCTTCTCATTTACACCGACTTCAATGGAGTTTCTGACTTACACCACGGTAAGGCTTTGATCCAGCAAATCAGATAAGAATGCTTTAAGCATGTGACTAGTCTCATGGGACCTGTCATGTTTGGTCAAGTACTTAATGTTAAGCACGTGCTTAAGTGCTTCACTAGACTGGGGCCTAAGTGAAAGACGACTCTAATCCAATGGGTGCCAATGCTGAAACTGCTGAAAATGTCTTTATTTTGATTAATGGTAGATTGAGCTATAATGCCAGAAAATAGCAGTAAACATGACTTTTTAAACAAAAAAGTTACGCCCATGGCAATTGTTTCACAAAGTAAGCATCATCCACCTGATCCCAACACAATTTTCCCCCTCTCTGTTTAGGCCTTGATTAAGCAAGATATAAAAGCACATGCCAAAGTTTAAGCACAGGAGTAGGCCCAATTGGCTGTAATTGAACTAGTCACATGGTTAAGTCTGTTGCTGAATCGGGGTTCTAATTCAAGATTTTGGTTCCTTATTCAAGAAACACTATGCTAAAAGGGGGGAGGGGGCGCAAGTGGGGGAGAATACATAATTTTATGCTTTATGATTGCTCAAGTTCCCCATTATTAATCTTTTTGTCTTTACAAAACCTCTATATGCAAGTACCGCTAAGAAAACTAGGGACATCGGGGGTTGTAATTTAAAATCAGGTTGTCATGGGCATTTATTTTGAAAAGAAATATTCCTTATAGTGTATTTACAAAAAGAAAATGGAGAATTTCCCTATAAATGCAGGAGGCACCAGTCCTGCTAGAACCAGGATTAGCAAGCAAATGCAGCATTCTCCTCACCTTGACTCTGTCCAGCACAGGGATTTTTCTCACTTCAATTCTTGGAATTGGAATGAGAGCAAATGAAATTGGGCCACATTAAACTGACCCAGTTTATGCCAATCTAAGCAAGGCTAATAATGGGAATGGGTCCTTTTAAATTGGGTTGTTTGTCCCTTTATGTATTCTAATTTATCTCATGATTATAACTCACCAAAACTGAAATCTGCCAGAGTTGCAGTACAGCGCATCGTAAGAGAACAAGGATACTATATAATTTACATAGCATCCTTTATACAAAGGATCATAAAACGCATTGATAGTAAGAGTCAAACAAGATACACTGAAAACAGGGACTTCACGGCAAGCTGTAAAAGGGAATGGCTTAGTGGCTTGTAGTGAACATCCGACATAGATGAGCCAAAACAAATAAAATCGTGGAACTGTAGAGGATCCTGAGGAGGCAGACTAAAATGATGCAAAGTGGAGATGGGAGAGAAAATAAGGAGAGGGAAGGGTGGAGTGAATCCTTGGAGATTCCTTTAAAGGGAGATTTAAAAATGGCAAGAGGCCAGTTAGTGACAGGATCCTGGAGAGGGGACACTAGCTGCAATATTTTGGACCTTCCAGAATTTTTGAATGTAGGAGTATGCAAAAGGGAAGTGCGCTAATCAGGATAATAGAATAATAAGTGGTGAAGGCAGGAATGAGCTTTTTGACAAGGAATAAGATAAAGAGATTATGAAAATGTTCTCGAGGTAGCTTTAGGCAGGTGCACAGAAAAGTAAACAAGGGTAGAGGACAAAAATTTGGTTCAGGGAGAATTCCAAGATTTCTGGCTTTAGAAGCCAAGTGAAGGGGTGAGTTAGCAGAGGGATAATAGAGTCACAGGTGGAGCAGGGTCAATGTTTTACCCCAAGGACTTTTGTTTTTCAGGCATTCAGTGGCAAGGAATGATGGCACAGTCTAAGGATGACAGAGTCAAGGAGGCCAGAGAGATGGGAGACAGAAGGCTGAGAGAGTGAGTCAAGGGAGATGGAATCTGCAATTAATATTGTACTGAAATGTAGGGTAACTGAGTATTAATGGAGTTTGCAAGATACAATACAATAATTGATATGTTTTATGTACTGTATTATTGTCCTATTGCACATTTCTCAAATCCCATAAATATTGCTGTATGTTTCAGTACAGTGTATCTTATTATGAGTCACATGTTAAACACACACAACACAATGAAGACCAACAGAAATGTGCTTTCAAATGGCAGGTCTGAGTCAACGGGCAGGGAACTGCTGTTTCCTAGAACTGGGTCTGACCCTGCTCCATAGGAGCAGCAGCCTAAACATCCAAAATAGCAGTGATCACAGGTTCCTATCCCTCCCACCCACCATGTGCAGAATGGGAAACAGCTCTAGAAAATCTTAGTTAGCAACCCTTTTATTTTATAGAGCAGTTAATCTCTGATTACCACATAAATACAAAATACAACAGTGACTTTGTAATTACATAGGCCTGGACTGTCTCTTCGGGATCCAGATGTGGACGGGACCCTTTGTATGTGAATGTCTCCAGCTGTGGCATTGATTGAGAGAAAGGGTGCTGTGTCTTCCCACCCAGCTCCAGGGCCCCATGGATATGGAGAAGGGCAGGGGGCTGGCTGTGCTCTGTGACTCTATTCTCTGCCACAGTAGACATCCAAGTAGGAATTAACACTGTTTAACAGGGCTCTGAGTTCTCTTCCAGGTTGCTACTATGTAGCCACAAGGGGAGCCAAGCAATGGAAACATGGCTTAAGCAAAGCCATGCACCTAAGGGTGGGGGCCAGCAGAGCTATCCCTGTAGAGAGCTTTTGCTTTAGCAGTTCTGGGGTCCCTTAGACCTCACTCCCCACTTGCTGGATTTTCTGTGGGATGCTGCACTCTAGCTTGGGTCCCATAAATCAACAGTCACTATGAGATTGCAGAGCTACCATAATCTGATCCAGAGTCACTCACTCCAGGCAGAGCTATAATGTTATTTTTCAGGACAAATCAACCAATATGATACTTTCAGAGTAATTACAAAGCAGATTAGTTGTTAAGTAAAATAATGTTATTAAAGAGATGAGGCTAAACTAAAACCCCAGGATCTGAACAACCCCAAATGCTAAGAGATTTTGGATCCAGGTCAGAAGTTTGCAACTCAGTCCCATCTCTAAGTCTCAATACTAATAAAGTGGGGAATAATTTAATATAAAAATGTATAGCCACCTCCAACTCTGCCATTAATATTACAGAAAAAAACCTGACTATATCAAAAACACTTCCATGTACTGCAAACACAAAGTCTATCCTTATCTACTTTGAAATGCCACCTCAATACTCATGAATAGGTTGAGGAAGTGATCTCCTATTAGATTGCTACTAAGGCCCCTCTCCTTGTACCCATAATTTTCTATTGCATAAATATGTGACCTTACTTTTCTCTGCTTTCATTAGCTCCCCAGTTAGCAGGTCTCTTGCATATCAAGGTTTCATAATAAATCAGCAGCAAAATGCACAGGCTCCTAGTTGAACAAGGAAAATAAGTGAATTTTTGTTTTGTTTTTGTTTTCTCGAGGTGAGGGCATGGTGGGCTACAAATAAGGCCTTCTGAAAATACTTTTAGCATTCAATACTTATCACTATCTTCATATAGTCCAGTCGTGTATGATCTGGCCTCGATTTGGTGAAATCACAAATTTTTCTGTTTTCTCTGTTTTCTCTTTTATTATGTACCGAGTCAAAGAAAAAAATGGTTGCATTGAAAATTGTTTTCATTTTAAGTTTTCAAAAAATATTGGCATTGCAAAGTTAAACCCTTAGAAAACACCAAAGCTGTGATATGAGAGCACTTCTGACAGGATCAGCATAAAAATGTTTAAGAAACTTCTCAAAGAAAAGTAAATAGCAATAAATGTATGAAATGTAGTAGTTCTAATTTTATAACTATTTTAGAATTTATCCCAGGTTATTATAAAATATATAAAACTGAGATACAAAGTATCAGCAATATAACTTTGCACTTTAAATGATCTTCAGCTACAGGTTTTGCTTTAAGAAAACAGACACTTGAAAAGCAGCTGTTCTGTAGTCTCTAAATGCAGACATTTGAGTCCCTGTCAAACTTACCTTGAGTGATTTTCTGAATTCCTCCAACATTTCAACTTTCTCCTATAATGAAACCCAAAATTTCATCATTATGGTTTTTTTGCTCGTGTTTCTAAAGAAAGGACATTAAAATTTCCCAGCTTCAGTTTTAAAGTTCTTTTTTTTTTTTTTTTTTTTTTTGGTGAGCTTTAAACCACAGGGCAAATCCATGAAATGAGGTAAGTAAATTTGGCACACTTTTAGTTATGTCCATAAAACTTTTGGTAAGTTGTATAAGTGAACAACATCATTTTCACTGTGAGTTACAGGTGCTTTCAAAGGGGGGTGGTTAATACATAATCACTGGAATGTTTATAGTAAATCAAAAGGCATAGTTCCAGAAAACACTCACAACCCAATGTTGATAGAGAAGTAAAAATATGTACAATACAGTCACTTGTTCATAGTTTGGCACAATTTTTGTTGTTGTTGTGGGTAATAGTGCATAAACTACTGTACAACAGTATGACTTTTAAAAGTCTTTCACGGAGAATACCAGATTAGGTTTGCTTTCAAAGAATAAATTCCCACAATTTCAAACTCTTCATTTCAGCACTTACATTTCAACATACCACAAGGCATATTTTGAAAGAAACAAACAAAAACCAAAAAAAAAAAACCAAACATCAAACGTCTTTCTAGAAAAAGGAGTCTCTTCTTCAAACACAGGTAAAACCAAAGATGTTGTTTCTGCTTTAAGAAGAATGTAGTCTGATTCCCTGCAGAAAAATCAAACATTTTATGCCATCTTAGTTAGCCTGTGTGGAGCCACCACGATAGGATCATATGCTCTAAACTCTGATACAGCAGATGACGCTTTATGATATAGGTTATGATATAAACAGCAGAGGGGGCTAGAAAGCACTCAAAATTGCCACATGAAGCTCAATTATGAATGAGTTTTCATTTTCAAACTAAAGAGCCTTTAGTTAGATATCTTGGCTTTTGGATGCATAACCTCTTTTTTGTGTTTTGTTTTATACAAAATGTTCAAAAAAAAAGTCTTTCCTTTTCAAAATCATTAAAAAGAGCATGTAATTGTTTTGTTTTTTTTTCAATAAATAAGTAATTAAAAACTGAAGAAGCCAAACAGCAGAAAAGAGTAGCCTTGTTAGTTTTTTAACCCCAGCCAAGCCAGAAAATGGGTCATTCTTTTAGGTAGCTTGCAAGTAATAAGTATTTTCATGCACTTAAAAAAAACTGTAAAAGGGGAATGTCTCTTTCATGCAACTCTTGCTTTCAGGAAGGAAAAAATGAGGAACAGCGGGCTTAGCAGGTAGTAGGAAAGTTAAGGGTGCATTCCAGCCAGTTTGGTGCAGCATTACCTCAGTTTTTCAAAAGAAGCTGTCACAGATGGGTCCTTATGGGTCTGTTCACGGTCTGTTCGCTTTACTTTACAGTTCTCATCCCTCAGTGATTTAGAACTTGATTTATGACGGTACAGCTTTTTATGGGTAGGTCCATTATTGCCTAAAGTGCTCAGGTTACTATAGCTTTTATCAAAAAAGGGAGAGTGAATGTCTATATTGTACCCAGTTGAACAGTTGGGGCGACTGGGATCACAAGTTGTGGCTTTGCCATTATTTTTGCTTGAGCCCTTGTTGCTTGACTTGTGATTCTTCGCAGTTCCCGGGGAATTACCATTTCCCTTTTTCTTGGACTCTTGTGATGTCCCTGCCAAAATTTTAAGAGTTTTCAATTTCAGGCTGTTAGATTCAGGCGACCGAAATATATCTGGGACGCTGTTATGGCCTACAGGCCCCCACAAGGGTTCGATTGAGGCCATCATAAATCTCTGAACATCTGCCATTCCAGATGCAATGTTAGATAAAATATTGGAAGGTTCCTCAAATTCCCTTTGATCATCATCAAGGAGGTTGTTAGTGTTTGCTATGCTAGTTTCGGACCAGCCTGTACTATTGTCTTTTCTTAGTGACCATTCACCAGATAGTCCATTATGCTTCCCTATCTTTACAGAGGTTGGGCTGCGGTGCTGAATGCATTCAGCTAGTGCCTTTGTTGTTGAGGCTGTATTATTTAACTGATTGACTGTCCTGCTGCCAGCTGCTTGAGCCTTTTCACCATTGACTCCAGCTGCATTTTTCCCTTTCCTTGTTGATTTGGGAGTCTGCCTGGAATTCTTACTTTGTGGTTTATCAGTTCCTTTGTTAGTTTTAGGAGATTTTTTCCTGGTGTTTTTCTGGGGAGAACTTTGGTTTGTACCTACATTCTTGCTGGATGAACTTTTCCTCTTAGATTTTGACACTTTACTATTGGTGCTAATTTGACCAGATGGCTCATTAAATGTTGACAAGCATGGACTTTTTTCAAGGAGGCCAACAGAATCTTCATCATTGAACATATGGAACTGAAACTGATGATTATTTAAAGTAAACCCACTATCTGCCTGATCTTGGGTCTGGAGAACCCCACAGTTCCACTTGACCTTATCAGTATTGCTTAGCACAGTCTGAGTGGTCTCCTGAAAACCTTTCAGATTGCTTAGCGATTTGGTATCTGACACAGTTATCTGAGGGGAAAGGTTGGGGGTGTCTGGAGGAGACATTTCCGAAAGCGATGACTGACGGAACTTATCAGGTGTGAAGTTGGAGATGTCTAAAAGGTCCGTAGACTCTTTCAAAGGGGTTATTTCATCTATACTTTGTTGGATCACTAGCTTGGGACTGCAGTGGGCCAAGAAATCATCATTAATATCATCTTCACCATCCTTTTCACAAGACTTTAGACTTAAAGAACTGTAATTGCTCGAACTAACTGACAGTGAGCCCACTGAATCAAAACTAATGAGTCTGCCATCATCCGTACTTAGTGTACCTCGTTGGAAATGAAAGCGCCCCTCTCCATTATTAAAATGGCATGACTGATAAGAATCATCAGACTGCACTTGTTGGTTATCCGGCACATATTTTTTTTGGTATAGCAATTTGCTGCTATTCAGATTTACTTGACTATATCCAGAGGCTGGGAGGTTATCTGCTCCTGCTGAGCCACCAAACTCATTTGATAATGCAGAAGCCTCCCTCATGTCACTTGCAAATTCCTGATGGTTGCTGCTAGCAGCCTTGTTTGCTGGCCACATGCTACTGAAGTTGCTCTGCTCAATTTCTAAGTGGCCAGGTGACTGCTGCAGTTCAGATTCAGAAGGCGGGGACAGCACACAACTCTGGGCTGTCTGCAGAGCAGAGAACTGCTTTTCTGCCTGAACAATGCTAGGGAGGGAATGCTGCCGTTCAGCAGGATGCTGGGTGAAGTATGAGATACCAGTGTTACTTGACAAATCAGAAGCATCTAACAATGTCTGCAGATACCCGCCGGGGATCAGGGGTACATTGGTGGTGATATTAGCAGGTGGTAGAGGCTTGTCTGGAGAGCAGGTGGCTGGCAGGAAAGTAGAATTTTTAGCAACCTTATCCTCCTGGCACTCAGAAATATGGGAGGTCTCTGAAGCACAAGGAATATTTTCATCCTTCAAACTAGCTGCTGTGTCCTGATTTTCCAAAGCAGGGGAGATTTCTCCTGTATTTGTGGCAGCTTTGATTTTCTTGCATTTCAATCGGGCTTCACTTTTGAATTTGATTCGGCGTAGCACTTTCCTCTCTGTTCCCTTATATTCCCTTTCCTGTGATTTGTACTTCACTGAGGCAATGCCTGTGATGTCATTTAAATGTAATCCATTTGCGCAGCTGGGGGTAGCGATGGCTAATGTCTGCATCCCTTTCAGGCCTGCATCTTCTTTACTACTGCAAGGCTGCTTCTGATCAGAGGAGCAGGAGCCCAGTTTGTTCACCGATTGCTCAATGGCTTTAATTCTTTGAATCCTGTGCCTGTTTGCTAGTTTGCATTTTCGCTTTCTCGGGTGAGGGAGGAATGAGACATCCGAGCCATTAAGATAGAAATTCTGTTTGTGGTAAAGAGACGATCTAAGATAATCCATCCGGCTCTGCTGCCTCTCTTGCCAGAAGCCCTTCAGTGGGGCCAGTTTTTCATACTTGCTGAGCAGTTCCTCACTTAGGGTAACAGTAGTCTCATTGGCATCGACTTTACTGAGCTTCACCAGCATATGCTTCTCCCCTTTAAATCTGTTAATGATGATGTACTTGATGATAACCGGGGGCTCCTTGCGAGAGACTTTTCGCCTTTTCTTTGGGCACCATTCGTCGTCATCTTCCTCTTTGGGTCCATCCGGGAGCCACTCTTTCTTATCCAGAATCTTCTCACTCTCAATGGAATCCACATCGTACAAGTAATCATCGCTGTATCGTACTTTCCTCTTTGCCCGCAGCCCATAGTTCTGCTGAATGAAGGAATTGGAATGTTCCCTGGACAGATACCTGCTACAATCTTTTATATCCCGCAGCACATCATCCGAGGACTCCGTGCAGGTGCTGTCATCACTGAACTCCCCGGAGTCCTCTGTGGAATTCACAGAGTCCAAGAAGTGGCTCCTTTTAGAGCCTATATACTGTACCACCTCTGTACTGTTGCAAGTTTTATTTAAGGCAGCTTTCTCCTTCTCCTCCTCCCCGTCCTCCTCCTCTCCATCCTCCTCTTCCTCCCCCCAAATGATGCCCTCCTCGGATTTGAATTGGGAAGGATCAGCCCCACCACCAGCCCCCCTCTTGAGGGTGCTCTTGTTGTCCCTTTTAGTGCAGTTGCCAAACACGCTGGGAAAGAAGTTGAACTGGGCATCCTCTTGCAGGGCATTGGTCTTCTCCCTCACGTTGTCTTGGAAAGATTCATATCTAATCTTTAAGGAGCAGACGTCACTTCCCAAGGTTGAATCATCATCATCAAACATATAATTATCCACATCTTCCTCGGAAAACAAGTTTACAGAAAGCTCATTTTTGGAGCAAAGGTCAAGCAGCTCAATTTTACTTTCACTTATGAAAGATTCGAAATAGCCCCACTCCTGGTTGGGATTTGTTAGCAAAGGTTCCTCACCATTGCATTTGTCTGATAGTAATCCCTCATAATAATTTTTCTGAGTGGGGTCCTCTGAATCACTGTCAGATTTCTCTGCATCTCTTTTGTCTGCTGCCCTCGATTTATGCATAGGGAAGCTTAAAAGCTGGTCTGAAAGCAGCTGATCCCCATATCTCATGGTTTCTCCTGTGCTCATGCAGTGAATCCCTATATCAGAGACTGAACAGGTGTCATAATCCCTATTTATATCACCCACTTTCAAGCTTATTCCCGGCTCTGCATCAATGCCGTCCTTTGATTCAATAAAGCAGCCTAGACAGGTCCGGCTTGGCTGCATCAAGCAGTCACCAGTCAGAGCTGACATGCCTCCGGGCTCCATAATTGTGAATGGAGCCTTCTCACAATCGCCTGGCAGAGACCAGGAGCTCATGCTCTTTGTCACACAAGATGTAAGAGAAATAGCGTGTGCGGACGAATCATCTGAAGTGTTCTCAGGTACATCAGTGAGTCTCAGAGGAGAAGGAGGGCTCAACAAACAGGGCTTCCTTGAAGTCAGAGGAGGCAGCACTCGGTGGCACACTTGATTTTCCTTCTGAGCTATTGTCAAGGCTGAAAACGTAACCGCAGTATCTGCAGCAGTGCAAGGCTTCCCATCACTGTCTGGGTCATGTGACTCTGGAGGAATTGAAAGAAAAAGGGAGAGTGGAAGAGAAGGAATAAGAGAAAGAGAATTAGTTTAACAACCTTGGGATTCTGATCTGATTATTTTCCCCTCCTCTTGCTATGTTTTGGGAGATGACTTTTGCAAACAAACAACTTCTTTGAAAAACAGCAGTGTCTTGCTTACAAGACTGCAAGACTTGTGCATATGGACAGATTTGGCATCTATGCAATCTACTATAGTCACCTTTATCAAGAATATTTATTTTACACTGAAACTGATGAGAAAACTAATTTAATGTATTTATGCCAATTTGCACTAGCTGAGGATCTAGCCCATAATGTGTTTATGTAAACACCCAGAGTTATAAAATACAATATAAAGTAAAGAACAAATGTGTTACTGCACTGTTAATGAGGAGAAAACTAGGACACCAAAGTCAAGAAACTCAGAAGATGAAGGTTTTCAAGGCAGCACTAACTCCAGCACATCACACACTTGTGCATCTATTTAGTAACTTACAGGCAAAATTCTGGGGCTGTTGTGAGGTCCACGGTGCAGGGGTCAAGACATGAATCTCCATATCCCTCTGCACTCCCTGCAGACTAGCTCTGCAGTGACGCAGGGTATGTCTACACTTAAAACACTGCAGGGGCACAACTGCACCTCTGTAGCACTTCAGTCTAGACACTACCTACGCGGATGGGAGGGGTTCTCCCGTCGGCACAGGTAATCCACCTTCCCGAGAGGCAATAGCCAGGTCAACAGAAGAATTCTTCCATCAACCTAGAGCCGGTCGACACCAGGGGCTAGGTTGGTACAGCTACATCGCTCAGCCAGGCCTCTGTCTGCCAGTGCCTTGAGGAACAAGTATGGCCAGGGGATCTCCCATTCTATGGATCTATTGATATACAGAAATCTCTAGGGAGAACAGTGGCCTGTGGCTAATATTCCTGACAACATCCAGCAGTAGTGGCCTTAGGAGCACTGCTGAGCCAACAACTGCAAGATGGGGTTGAGGGTTCTGGACCTCAAGGCAGGTCTACACTGAAAACTTCCATCGGCATAGCTAAGTCTCTGACCTAACCCCCAGCGTAGACAGCACAATGCCAACAGAAGAATTCTTCCATCAAAATAGCGACCGCTTCTTGGGGAGACGGATTAACTACAGTGACGGGAGAACCCCTCCCCCTTTGCCATTGGGGGGGTCTACACTGCTGTGCTAGAAACTGTAGCTGCAGCTGTGAAACTGAGCGTGAAATTGGAATGGGATCAGAATCAGGCTCAAAGAGCTTAAGGCAGCTCCACACGATTGGCAGTCTTAAGGGTTGAGACACCTTTAGCTTTAAAGCCTTAAGCAGGTAAGAGCAACCTAAAACTAAAGCGATTCAGCATGCACCCCACCTTCCAAGTAATGCTACCTTCGGGGCCCTGTGAAAATGGAAATGTTTTACACATACACAGGCACATTACATTCCACCTTTAAACATATATAGCTTTAAAGCTACTGAACTGATTTCCCTGAAATGTGGTTTACTTTTCCTTTTTTAGAGAGGACTAAAAACAACAGGGTTCAAGAGTTCCTCACTTGAGCCATTTCTGAGTTTGAGGCTGCAAAAATTTCAATTGGATTATACGGGAAAGCAACTTTTGGGCCAGCTCCCATAACTTCAACACAAAATGAACAAAACAAATGAACAAATTCAGCTCCAACTTAAAAAAAAAATAAATCAACTTTGAGCTGACAGTAAGCATGGGAAATTGAAGCCAAAAGGAATATGTCTGTGAAAGTTACAAGGATATGAACAAGGGAAGTTAAAATGACAATGGGAACTCGGTCTTAAAACATTCACTACCACCTAAATCATCTCCATTTTTTAGATCTACATCTGTAAAAATGAGCTTGACTCCTTTGAGGTGCAAATCCTGAAAAATGGATTTTCCAGGGACTGTATAATGATAAAGTCAAGATCATATTCAATTAAAAGGTGTATTTACTCAATGGACTGTAGTGACTTCAATGTACAGAGGGGCTGAGAGCCAAGAAGAGCATTTCAGACGTAACTATCGATTTTCTGGCTTTTGTCACAGTTTTTGGTCACAATTTTAACATTATTTCAGTATTTTATGGTAACATGTTAACTCAAAAGCTAAGTAAAAACACAGTAGCCCAAATACTCATCTATAGCCAAAGAGAGTGCAGTATAGTTGCAGAGAGGGAGGGGTGCAAAAGGGGCCTCCTTTGCACTCCCCAAGTTCTCAGCCTGTTTCATGCCAAGCCAATCACTAGCTGTAAGTTAGAGCTACCTAAAAGCTACTCTAAATTACACTGGATGCCAGTGTCCCCAACAGGTCAGTAAAGCAGTGAGGGATTAATAGGATATAGAGAAGCCCTGGCTACCACCATAATGAACATGCAAACATAAGAACGGCCATACTGGGTCAGATCAATGGTCCATCTAGACCAATATCCTATCTTCTGACAGTGGCCAGTTGCAGATGCTTCAAAGCGAATGAACAGAACACGCCAATCATTGAATGATCCATCCGCTATCATCCACTCCCAGCTTCTGGCAGTCAGAGGCTAGTGATACCCAGGGCATGGGATTGCATCCCTAACCATCTTGGCTAATAGCCATTGATGGACCTCTCCTCCATGAACTTAATTTTTTTTTGAACTGTGTTATAGTTTTGGCCTTCACAACATCCCCTGGCAATGAGTTCCACAGGTTGACTGTGTGTTGTGTGAAGAAGTACTTCCTTTTGTTTGTTTTAAACCTGCTGCCTATCAGTTTCATTGGTGACCCGTGGTTCTTGTGAAGGAGTAAATATCACTTTCTTATTCACTTTCTCCACGCCATTCATGATTTTATATACCTCTAACATATCCCCCCCTTAGTCGTCTCTTTTCCAAGCTGAAAAGTCCCAGTCTTTTTAATCGCTCCTCATATGGAAGCTGTTCCATACCCTTCTTCCAGATCATTTATGAATATATTGAACAGCCCTGGTCCCAATACAGATCCTTGGGGGAACCAGCTATTTACCTTTCTCAACTGTGAGACGTGACCATTTATTCCTACCCTTTATTTTCTACCTTCTAAACAGTTACTGATCCATGACAGGACCTTCCTTCTTATCCCAAGTCTGCTTACATTGCTTAAGAGCCTTCGGTGAGGAATATTGTCAAAGGCTTTTTGAAAGTCCAATCACCTGGTACAGAAACTGATTTAAGAGGTGATAAGTTACATACAACACTTAGTAGTTCTGCAATTTCATATCTGAGTTCCTTCAGAAGGGAGATGATGATGGCATAAGAACTGCCATGCTGACTAAGTCACAATCCCCTACACTGTAGTGATCCTCACATGGGCAAAGACACTGCTGTCAGCACATAACCTGCTTTTGGTTCAGCATCAAGTAACTGCACAGCACTGGAAGATCTGGGCCAAAACCTTTAGAAAATTCACTATTATACTCCAGTATTTAATTAAGACATTTTCCTATTTCTGTTTGTTTAACTGCATTTCATGGAAGTTGTATCAGATTCTACAAATCAAATCAGTTTCTATTGACAAGGTAACCATTGATTCTGCTTGGTAGGAGTAGATTAGGCACACGCATAATGGCCAGGAAATCTCTTTGTAGCTCTAGCAACTGTCACCCACTATTATTTTACAGACTGTTTGCATGTATCTGATAAAGAATAAGATTGGCTGAAACTGACAGATATATTCTGAATTCTGTCATGCTGGAAATCACAAATGTGTGTTTCATTTCTCACTACTCTATCAACTAACAACAGTGCTATTCACCTATACGTCTGGAGTTACTCTGGATTTATAGCTGTGTGGAAGAGAATAGAATTTGCACCTATAGACTTATGCTTCCAAATTCATTTTGATAGAGTACAAGAATCCGAGCCTATACCACCTCACAAGATTGGGCCCTCAAAGATCCAATATGGTCAAATATCAACAGTCAGAAAAATTAAAAGGCTAATAACAATTTTAAACAGAAACACGCACTTAACCATGTATGTTTAAATAAATTTTAGAGATGCTACAAAGAATGAAAATGCCAGTTTTTGTCGCAGTGCTAGGAACTTGAAAGCTAAATGACATCAGCAAATGCTCAGAGGAATTATTTGAATCGTAGAATCATAGAACTGGAAGGGTCCTTGAGAGGTCACCTAGTCCAGTACCCTGCACTCATGGCAGACTAATTATCTCGACCATTCCTGACAGGTGTTTGTCTAACCTCCTCTTAAAAATCTCCAATGATGGAGATTCCACAACCTCCCTAGGCAATTTATTCCAGTGCTTCACCACCCTGACAGGACGTTTTTCCTCATGTCCAACCTAAACCTCCCTTGCTGCAATTTAAGCCCATTGCTTCTTGTCCTATCCTCAGAGGTTAAGAAAAACAATTTTTCTTCCTCCTCCTTGTAACCACCTTTTAAATACTTGAAAACTGTTATCATGTCCCCTCTCAGTTTTCTCTATTCCAGACTAAACAAACCCAATTTTTTCAGTCTTCCCTCGTAGGTCATGTTTTCTAGACCTTTAATAATTTTTGTTGCTCTTCTCTGGACTCTCCAATTTGTCCACATCCTTCCTGAAATGTGGTGCCCAGAATTGGACACAATACTCCAGTTGAGGCCTAATCAGTGTGGAGTAGAGCGGAAGAATTATTTCTCGTGTCTTGCTTACAACACTCCTGCTAATACATCCCAGAATGATGTTCGCTTTTTTTGCAACAGCGTTACACTGTTGACTCATATTTAACTGTGGTCCACTATGACCCCAGATCCCTTTCTGCAGTACTCCTTCCTAGGCAGTCATTTCCCATTTTGTATGTGTGCAACTGATTGTTCCTTCCTAAATGGAGTACTTTGCATTTATCCTTATTGAAGTTCATCCTATTTACTTCAGATGATTTCTCCTGTTTGTCCAGATCATTTTGAATTATAATCCTATCCTGCAAAGCACTTGTAACCCCTCCCAGCTTGGTATCATCTGCAAACTTTATAAGTGTACTCTCTATGCCATTATCTAAATCATTGATGAAGACATTGAACAGAACCAGACCCAGAACCAATCCCTGCAGGACCCCACTCATTATGTGCCCTTCTAGCCTGATTGTGAACCACTGATAACTCCTCTCTGGGAACGGTTTTCCAACCAGTTATGCACCCACCTTATAGAAGCTCCATCAGGTTTGCAGGCAAGCATAGCACTGAAGAATACTTTTAATTAGTTATTGCTTTTGAAAGCAAGTATGGAGCAGTTGAAAATGACCAAAGACAAAGCTAGATACAGGAAATTTTGGGCATGTTCCTGAAAGATGCCAATCATTTCCCACTGATTTCAGTGGGAGTTGAAATTACTCAACAGTTCTCAGGATCATGACTTTACCAGTAGCATGTGTTTATGCACAGAAGAGGTGCCTAGAATTCTAATGTGATCTTGGGACAGCAAGTTGGAGGGACCATGCTGCCAAAATGGTCACAACAGTATGTAACAAAAACCAATACACTCAAAAAAAAAATCACAATTCAGATCTATGTGTGTGTGTGTGGGCATGCACATATGTGTGGGGAAAAAGCAGCAGTTGTTGCTTAAGGTTTAAAAACTGAAGATTCATAGCTGCAGCAACATATTTGCACAAAATATCCATCTGCCCCACTGCTCTACATTTTGAAGATGTCGGCAATACTCAGAAATTAAATACATGAACTAGGAAAGTAGATTGGCTTGCTGTTATCACTGCTGCTTCGTGCACTGTAATTAGGTTTCCTTACCATTTTCTTTCACCCCATTAATCAGGATAGTTTCATGGTCTTCTGAGGCACAATCCTTATCTTGTTGGTCATCCATCAATTTAACCTCTTATTGTTCATTCCATACTCCACTGCATCTAGCCAACCTGTACATTTCCAAAAACATAATTACAGTCATTAAAATTCCTGAAATAAGCTCACAGAACTGTGAATAAAAGAAAAAAACATTACACACAGCTACTAACCCTGTTTAGGAGGACAAACACTATTTATTATAACAAAGTAGCTATCATATTTTCACTCTTCTAATCCAAAACCTCCCCCAGTCCAATGTATTTCAATGGAGTTAAAAAGAGATGACTCCATTTTCTTCCCAAAAGAACAACAAGCATCAGTAACACAATTTCTTTGCAGTTGTTGAGGAATTTTTCACTACCACCGAGAATTTTACTTCAGTGCAAATCCAAATTTCAGTGGTTCCCCAGAGAGGATGACTTTGTTAAAATGAGACTCCCAGCTTACGGACACCGACACCATTCCCAGCGCCTCAGTCCATTGCTGTGTCTGCCACAATGTTTCATTCAGTGGGCCACGGAGCCCAGTAAAAGATCTACTGACATATTTTAATCAAAGAGACTCCCCATATTTTCAGTAAAATTTCCCAGTCATAAACTATGTATCATTTAGAGCAGTGGTTCCCAAACTTTAACAGCCCGCAAACCCCTTTCACTAAATTGTGAAATCTCGTGAATCCCCTCCTAAAAATGAATATTTCCAGGGATTTAAGTTTAAATATCCTCCGCACGGCTCCTGCTGCTGGACCCCGTTGACTGCCCCAGTCAACTGAGCTCCATTGAGCTCGGGCTGCAGGTCCCGCTGACCGCCGGGGCTCGGGCTGCCAGCCCCAACTGCCTGGCCCCGCTCTCCCTGGGGCTTGGGCTACCAGCCCCGTGTGGAGTGCTGGGGTTCAGGCAGCCGGCTGTCTCATGGGGGCAGGGCTCGGGCTGCCAGCCCCAACTTCCCGGCCCCGCTCTCCCTGGGGCTTGGGCTACCAGCCCCGTGTGGAGTGCTGGGGTTCAGGCAGCCGGCTGGCTCATGGGGGCAGGGTTCGGGCTGCCAGCCCCAACTGCCCGGCCCCGCTCTCCCTGGGGCTCAGGCTGTTTGCCCTGCAACTGGGTCCCACCTGCTGCCTCTAATGCCCAGGGTCCTCTGGCCGCCATTAGTGAAATTTTTCTGGCGAATCCCCTGTAATGTTCTGTGAACCCCCAGGAGTTCGCGAACCCCAGTTTGGGAACCACAGATTTAGAGTATTTGCATGTAATTTTAGGAAGATTAACTTTTAAGTATGACAGATGCTCTACATTTTCCAGATACAGGCTGCTTAATAATGTCTCCTGCCTGTTAAACATGCGTTCAGGAGATACACAGTCTAAAGTAGTAAGTGAGACAGCTTGACTTCTTTGGAATGGGCCGCTTGCTGTGTGAGGAATCTTTGGTGGGAGGAGTACTGCAATTTGGTAAGAAGCTTAAACACATCATGGATTGACATTAAACAAATCCATTCTGTCCCTCTCTTATGGTTTTCCAGGTAGAAGACAAATGTGCAATGATCATTCATTTCCAATAACCACATGTTAGGGTTGCCAACTTTCTAACTGCACAAAACCGAACACCCCTGCCCCTTCTCTGAGGCCACACCTCCTGCCCCGTCCCTTCCTCGAAGCCCCATCCACCACTCACTACATTCCCCCTCCCTCGGTGGCTCACTCTCCCCCACCCTCACTCACTTTCACTGGGCTGGGGCAGGGGTTTGGGGTGCAGGAGGAGTATGGGCTCTGGGTTGGGGATGAGGCATTTGGGGTGCAGGAGGGGGCTCTTGGTTTGGGGCAGGGGCTCAGGGATGGGGAAGGGCATTGGGGTGTGGGCTCACTTTGGGTGGCAGGGCTAAGGCAGGCTCCCTGCCTGTCCTGGCTCTGCACTGCGCCCTGGAAGTGGCCAACAGGTCTGGCTCCTACGTGGAGGTGCGGAAGTGCCTCCGCATGGCTCTCGCCCACAGGCACACTCCCCCCCGCAGCTCCCATCGGCCATGGTTCCCGGCCAATGGGAGTGCCAAGCTGGTGCTTGGGACGGGGGCAGCGTGCAGAGCCCCATGACCTCCCCCACCTAGGAGCCAGACCTACTGGCCACTTCCGGGGCGCAGCGCGGTGCCTGGACACATAGGCACTCGCCTTCCTTAGACCCACAGCACCGCTGACTGGACTTTTAACGGCCTGGTCGGCAGTGTTGACCGGAGCCGCCAGGAGCCCTTTTCAACTGGGCGTTCCAGTCCAAAACCGAACACCAGGCAACCCTACCACACGTGAGTAAAGTCGGATGACTGCACATTCAGCTATCCACACCTCACATTTTTGAACTGCTTGCTTGCTCATTTCAAAGCACCACAAATATGTATGTGCGTCTGGATGATCTCACATTCTGTATTTGGAATGCTGCATGCTGTAATAAATGTCCCTATTTATTTGAATCTGTCATCATCTCTGGTGTGTAGTGGTGATTCTCTAACTTGCACAGGGGCCAGTCAGCACAGGATGGAGAAGCTGAAGCCAGCTCCCTGACAGCTAACCTCCACCTCGTCTGAGTAAATTTGTCATTCACATTGCATACCACATTTCTCCAGAAAGAAAACACTGATACAGACACAAAACACTGGCAAGCTTGGACACCATGATTCCACGTCTTTTTAAAAAGACACCACTAGGATTTAATTTAGGTGAGTACGCGAACGACTCTAAGAATGTTTTCTTAAAACATTCCAACACCAAAATTGGGAAAATTTCCCCACACATTTGTTTCCTGCAGTTTTGTTCTACATCTTCCCCTTGGCCCTACTAATGAGCTGTATGAAAGCTGCAGATCATTGAATTGAGGGATAAGATAACAATGCAACATCTGAAACTGATTCTCTTATTTCAACTTTCCATCAGTTGTTCTCCAAATCAGATCATCAAAAAATCCAAAATGTGCTTTTTTTCTGTTTTGTAAACCAAGGGGATGCTCCACAAGTCTTATGCGGCCTGGTATTCCTGGAGTGGAGGAAGCTGACTCCAAAGACAGAATGTGGACAGACATGAAAGCAATATTCCTGAGGTCAAATTCTGTTGGACAGGCTCAGTGTTAGTGTCTCACAAAGAATGTTCTCTAAATAATATTCATCTCACACAGCCTCTCTCTGTCCTATAGGCAATAATGATATTGCAATGTATACAGAATCTTATTGTGTAGAAAAATCCTTTGATCAGTTTCCTTCAAGGAAGCACTCCTTTTCCTATAAACAGAAAGCATGGGTAAAATCTACATTTACTTATTTTGCAGGGGCTGAAATCAAAACTAGGGCAGAGGAAGAAACACCCCCAAATTACAAGATTAAAATATCTGGACTACTTTCTACATTTGTCTCCTGCCAGGTAATCTGAAGGCCTAAAGTGCTAGCTGTGTTATCAGTTACTATACGTGTAGAGCCTGATTCTGCTCCCACTAGTATTAGATTTACACTCGTGAAACTCCACTGACTTCAACTGAAATGCTACTGAGTTACGCATGTGTGAGAGCAGAATTTGTTTAATTACTCGCGAAGATGCTACAGTTTATTTTGCTTCTCCTCTGCTAGACTCATGAGACACTTGTTTTCCCAAGTGCAGTGCATGAGTGTCCTTGACAGATATACACATGGAGTGGACCACTGCCCTCTCAGACTAGGAGGGTCAGCCATTTCTTTGCTCCAGTCTCCCAGTGGGGGAAATGGACAGGCTAGTGGCAGGAGCAGGCATGCCAGGGTGAGGCAAAGGAAGCACCTCTTTCCCAGCCAGCTCTTGGTCCCACAGTGATCCACCAGAAACATATCAGATCACCTGGGATTGTGGGATCTTGTCTGTGGAAACCCCAATTCTGCTGGGAGTCCTTGGCTGATGATTGGGCAGGAGGCTGCCCGGTGCTACAGCTGGTTCAGGGGCACAGGGCCTCTGCACAGATGGCCCTGATCTCTTGTAGATCTTTGGGGATTCTCCAGGTTCATTGCTGGGCCCTGTGGGCTGTTCCACGAGGGGCAAAACTTGCTCCCTCAAATGACTGATTGGGAACAAATTATGCAATGGGATCTTTGGAGAGATCTCCCTCTCCTCCCCCGAGGCCCCTCCAGCAGGTTTTACAATAGGAGGAGGGGTGATCTGGCTCACAGTATTTTCAGGCACAGCAGTGCTTGGAGATGTCTTGCAAGTGCATACAGAGGATGAAGATAAAGAAACCCAATAAGCGGTGATAACCATGTCATCTAGTATCTGGCTGCTGATATATATGTCTACAGCTTGATGCGGATCTCCTGACTCAATTTTCCCATGTGCCAGCATTATCCTCTGAGGCCAAATACACCTCCAAGCATGGAAAAATCCATGCTGTAAAATAAATATTCTACTGTGGGTATGAACTGCCTGGAAAATGGAAACTGATCTATAGCTATCAAGTTAGCTTTATGAATAGAGATAAGATACACATACCTATATACACACAGAGGCCAATATTAGGTAGGTAGGTAGATGATCCGGTGGTGATAGCTGCTCCATAGTTAAGGCTGAAACAGAGTGTTAGTTTAAAGCTGAATATATGGAGGGTCAGTAGCCCTCAGATGAGACCCAGCATAGCGATTCCAATAATCAAATACCTAGTGAAGTGTCCATTGCTTGTTTTTGTTGTGGATGGCAAGGGTTGCAAGAGACACAGAATTGAGGGAAATCTTTTTTACGGAGAGGAGGATTAAAAACCACCATCATGGGAGATCTGATTTTCTGCAACAGAGTTGTAAATAAGTGCAAGTGTTGGAGTGAGGCCTGTATGTGCAATTAGGTCTTAGAGAAAACCTCCAGAGAAATTAATTAGGTGTCAAAGCTTCTGATGCCTCTGACAGGTCTTATAAGAATTAGGATACTTTTAATGAAACCATATACTTTAAAAAACACACCAAGTAAATGTCTCTAAGATATTTATGCACTGAAAAGTAACACAGCAAGAGAGCCCAGGTTTCCGCATAGTAAAAACAGACACTGCACACTCTGTGTTCTCATTAATACAAAGTCTTCCCTCTTCTTGGAGTGCTGTATTCATTAGGCCTTTCACAGAATAAAAAAACATGAATTGCAAAGCCCTCTCTAGCTAGGGCTCTAGGGCAGGTGCTTCTTCCCCAGGCATCAAACTGTAGCAAGTGAAAAAAGAATCAGAGCAGTCCAAAATATAGATATATTTCCTTTCCAGCTATGAGGGCTGGAGTCCTTCTTGTAGACTTTCTGACCTCCCATTTCCCTTCCTAAGCAAAGTCAGCATATTTTATACCTCCTGCTAGGTTAGCTGAAAGGGTATCAAGGGCCATCTGCCAAGCAAATCCAACTTCAAAACCCTTTGCTGGATCTGGAGATGTTCCCATGGAAGATACAGGGATACTGAATTCTCTTCAGAGAGCATCTTGGGGCAATCAGCTACCAATCCTAAACTCCAGAGTATCCTTGTATTCAAAGAACCAGTATACCCAGTCCCAGACACAGAAACTGAATGACTTTATTTTCCTTCTAATTTCTAAGGTTGTCATAATCATCCTTCAGCTATTTCAAGTATTCTTCTTCATCCTTGATATTTATAATAAATTGATATCTTGTGTGTGACTACATTTAATATTTTCATTTGCCAATAGACAGGGGATCTCAGTCTGTCATTTGTTCCATTCCAGGGTACCTTAAAATGCCTAGTATAAAAGAATCCACTTCTAATAGAGGTGGCAGAAATAAAAATCGATGCCTTGGAACTGGAAGTACTTCTGCTTGTTTTATTTTACCAATGATGTTGGCTTTATTTAGAACAGAGGTACCCAAATTTTCACCAGCAACTTGCCAGGACCCAATAAAATCGAACAGATTGCACCCACCCTCATCTTTAATAAGATGATCCAGACTACAGAAAATACAGGTTGCAACATCCAATTTAGCCCAGCCATTCAGATCAAGATGAACATAGTGTACTAGGAACAGTAATCTCTGAAGCCTGTATATCTGTATTTAAGCTTTGTCCAGCCATAGGCTGCACTGTAGAGCACTGTAAGCCACCCTTTGGCTACCTGATACACAACTTTGAGTTGTAATGATTCTGGAGCATGAAGATAACCTTATAAAGCAGAAGAGCTGTTTGTGTGTAAAGTTGCTATACTTGTGACTCATGATTTGATATAATTTTTGTTACATGATCATGTAGCATTTCTCAAATAATACAATATCCGACTTGTTCCCTATAATCTTAGGCACACAAGGAGCATCTTGCAGCAGTGTGCATGCCAGACAAACAGAATCCACAAGAATCTTGTATAGGAAATGCATACAATATTCATCAGATTATGCATACTTTCAACATAGAGAAATAGTTTCATTTAGATGATATAGTTGGGCCAACAGAATTTACAGGTAAGGTAGCCTCATAGTCTTATCCCCTGAACTAAATCTGAAGAAGGCTATGCAGCTGATTGAAAATTTCTTTGCAATCAGGTATGTAAGGTAAATTCATGGGTGCTAATAAAATAATTAAATTCATACCTTAGAGAGAAGAGAACTTATCATGTCTTATAAAAACTAAGTCAATAAAGATCAGATGCCACACATTTTTATGTAATGATGCAGAAAAATGTTGCTTTATTTGAGGAAATAGTATGTGATTGTGTAATTAAAAACATAGAGCTTGTCTACGTGAACATATAGTTCACAGCAAGCTGGGGTGTGGATCTAGCTCGAACTAGCTTAAAACTGGACTAGATCAAAGCAAACTAATGAACTGTTAATTTGCATCAGGAGGATCCACATGGACAGTTAGTCCACGAGAAGCTAGTCAGTGCTAGATTCACAACACAGCTTGCCACAAACTGTATGTTTGGGTAGCCAAGCCCTTGTAATACAGACACATGAGGGAGCAGAGTTAAAGTTTAGTATTTCCTGACTTTTGAGTGCTTAACCATACAACTTTCATGATACCTTAAGATAGTTTTTGTAGGGAATTTTAATTCTCTTTAAAACACATGTGCAGGCAGATTTGTTTAGTAGGTTCCCTGCATTTGTAAAACAACAAGTGTTCTTACAGGGCTCTCTCTTCCATTATTCCATTCACGTTTAATAAAGCAGTGGACATTTGCTTTTGAGAACTGGTTCATTTTTTAAAATTTCCAAACAGCTCTATTCACAAATTTACGCGCCTCAGCAATTCACCCAACTAGATGAAAGAGTCACAATGAGGTACAAAGACACGTCACTTAATTTTATCTTTGAAATAATTTTGGTTCAGCCAGATTTTAAAGTCTGTTTTTTAAGGCAAAATACTGTGTTAGGACAGATTGTAGCCTGTAAGAGATCAGTCCAGCTCTCCATCTGTATCCAGGTAACAATGTGGAACGCACATATTTAAGGGGGAGGGAGGAGAGAATCTGGACAGCTGCCACAACTGCCTGGGAAGCAATGTTTAGTTAAGTCTCAGATATCACTGAAAGATGATGTGGAGATGTCACCCTGTGGGTGAAACATTTTTCTGCATGTCAAATATTCAGCCCTGGGTCTCAGATGTGGAATCCAAATGCTCTGGTCCTGCTCTAGCTTTAGACAATGTGAGATTCCTTTCTGTGAATCTGAGTGCCTCCTCATCAGCCTTCTTTCATTCATAATCATAGGAACATCACTGCAAATTGGTCATATCCACTGCTGGGTCCCCAAACGATGATACTATGATCTGAGAATCTCAAAAAGTGTCCCCTGCATTAATGAACTGAGCCATAAAACAACCCCATGGAGCTGGAAAACAGTATCATCCCCATTTTACAGATGGGGGAAACTGAGGCACAAACCAGTGACATGACTTGCTCAAGAACACACTGCAGAAGAGCAGCAGATCTGGGAGTAGAACCCAGAAGACCACTAGACCATACTGATTTCCAGACCACCTTTTCCAGTCTCACCGAATGGCTAATTTCCAGTATCACTATGTATGCTACAGTGTGTGTGAAAGCATATACATTTCTATGTCCATCCTAACCATCTGCAGCCCAGCCAGTCAAAAAACATTCATCTCTTCACAGGAAGATAACTAGTGACCATCATGGCTATGTTTTCCGTGGGTAGTGCCCTTTTCTGGGGTCTAGACTCCTTCGATTTAGGTAACAAAAGAGATGTCTGATGCACTAAACTCAGTATCTTTTGTGAGCCACAGGTACACAGTTCACTGTCAAGCTCTGAGCCTAAGAGAGAACTATTAGTTGTCTAAAATGCATGCCAGGCTAGCACAGCACCTTCCTTTTTGTGTTGGTGGTGAGTAGGTGGTTCCTTAATGATCCGGCAAACATCCTTAGCATAGTTCCCTTGTAATTATATCATCAATACCTTGTGTGGATTCACACACACAGTTAGTTCACACTGACACTTTGCTGGTCCTATAACCATTTTCTCCCCCACAGACTGTCATTCAGCATCAATTTTTTTTTTGATTAAACTTTTTCAAACTAAGAGGAGGTCAGTAAATTTCACCACTCTCCCTATATAAAGCAACAAGGGGAGGGGATCATAAACAAAGGCATTTATCAGCGTTTGCTGGAGGTGTTAGTCTTTGCATATTGAGTAGCAGTGCTGTAATTGTTTCATTAGAAGGACTCTGGTTTTGCCCGCAGCACTAACAATGTTTAGAGTACAGAGGAAAAAATACAACAGGCAGCACCAGAGCAAAGATAAATTGATAAATGCTCCACGCTTGACATTAGTTAATACATTGCAGCTTTATTCACTTAAGGCAGCCAAAGAATCATTCCTCAGTAAAAATAAAAAATAAACATCTGGATCCATGGACACAGTATTGGTGCAGAGCAAGAAATGATGGAACAGAAAGGTGAAGCATGTACTGTATATGCCTTATATAGTCACTGCTACACTTGCAAGTCATTTCCCACTTCTAAGTATTTGGCTTTACTCAAAGCAAGCTTTTGCATGTTGGTTGAAACCTAACTAATTTGTCTCTGCTGAGCTTTCTGTAAGGGTGGCAAAGAAGTAATCTCAAGGAGACTTTGCATTGGGTTTATAACAGTATTCTAAGTAAACCAGCCGCACTGATGCAAACATAGGGATTGTAAATACATAAATAAATTGAAAAACAAAGTGAAAGATGCTTTTAAAAATGGTTTTAATCCCCTCTTACTGTAGGAGGAAGTTCTGAGCCCCAGATCACAAAGAATTCTGTAGAGATAGCATCAAACAGAAAGTGAAAGCAACCTAGTAAATGTTAAACTAATTGTGAATTCAAGGTTACATGCTGGAAAAACAAAATAAGATCATGGTTAACTCATCATCTGCAATAAATCTGAATCTGCTAGAATAACTTGTAGATTCTGACAAGGCAGACTGAACGTGTGCGAAGAAAATGTGCCTGTCCTTCAAAGACAGAGTAGTCATGGCACGCAGACCAGTAAGGCTGATTCTACCTGGTAACTGCGCATTAGTAATCCTCCAACAGAGAGCACGCTGGAGCCACAGTCAAACCACTGCTTCCCCACCCTCCTCTTCCCAAACTTGCATTGCTCGGTATAAACGGGCATTATGGAAGAAGGAATGTGACTCCTAGACGAAGGCTCTGAATGGGAGGATAGCCAGGATAACTCCATGTGTCCAGGGACCTCAGACAACTGCTACTAATAAGCAGCAAACATTTTATAACAGCAGTCCTCCACATGACACTACCTAACAGTTTTCATTTCCAACGCACTGCACCAACCTTAATTAATGTATCCTCACAATAGTTTCATATGTAGCTCAGGCCATTATGTAAACAGAATTTTATCACAGGAACATTTTTGTGGGACCCTTTGTTAAATTAATGGGAGGTTGGCTGCATGACACTAGTTTCAAGACAAGGAAACCTTTGATGGATGGAGGAAAGCACTGGGGGCCTCCATCATCCTGCACTTAATCTTGTGCTTTACAAATGTGCCACCAAATGAGAATTCTCCATTCACTCAGGTAACAAGGTAACTGTGGATGTGTGTAATGTGACAGCACAAAGTGCAGGATAGGGACAAATCAGGCCTTTAGCCTCTAGTCTCATGATGAAATCTCACCTGAGAAGTGGCTGTGGTGCAGCTGTACTGTGGTGCATTACTGAAAGCTCATAGAGAGAGAAATCGCCACTAATGTAAATGGCCAAATCTGGACAAAAAAATCCAGCTTCTAAACTAGATGTTTTTATATGGCTCGTGCACATATTTAAGACCTAACAAAAGAATATGAGCTTCCATTGCAATAGTCAAAAGGGTGATCATTGGATATGTAAATGGGAATCTCAAGTAAGAGTAGACAGGTTATTTTAACTCTGCACTTGGCCCTGCTGCTGGAAGACTGTGTCCAGTTCTGGTGTCCACAAATTCAAGAGGATGTTGATAAATTGTAGGAGGGTTTAGAGAAGAGTCATGAGAAGCCCTATAAAGTCTATATTTAAAATTTAAGTCAGCATAGGTATGGTGCTGACAGGTGTGAAAAATCCACATCCCTGAGTGCTGTAGCTATGCTACCCAACCCATGGGGCAGACACAGCTAGGTCGTTGGAAGAATGCTTCCATCAACCTATCTACCATCACTTGGGGAAGTGGTATTCCTACAGTGACAGGGAAAAAAAGTTGATGTAGGTTAAGTCTACCCTACAGAGTTATGTCGGCATAGCTATAGCACCATATCTATGCTGTTATAGTCCCTGTTAGGGTAGTCATGGCCCAAGAAGCTCCCCTTTAATATCTACTGCTGCTGCTGGGAAAAGAGAGGTGCGAAAGAAACTACCTCTAGTACCATGGCAGCCGAAAGAGGACCCTGCCGGCAAAAAGTCTGTGAAGGGGCAGGGATAGAAAGCTCAGAAAGCTGTATTTTCAATTAAGCTCTCCCACCAGGTAAGTTTTTGCAAGCTTTTTCAGAGGCAGCATTCACCCAGTCACTCACCCAGAATCAAGGTACTTCAAGGGGTTTAACAAAATCCATACAAGACCTCGATCTTTTCATACTGCCTTTTAGGCTTACCTTTTTATTCACCTAGCCTCAATGAAAAGGTCTGTGAGGCAGAGGCCTTGAGGATATTACGGTAGCCATTGCACGCTATACAAAATACTGTACAAACAACTCAAGTCCTCATTCAGATTTTCAGAACTGTTTTTTTGGATGGAAGCAGACAACTATGTGGGGCTTTCATCTATTTTGAGCTCAAATTGATTGGCAATTTTGAAGAATGTGTTGCAAATTGCTATGCTAATCATGGTAAATCAAGCCATGTAACTATATTAAAATAACATTAGCACTGAGACAGAAACTGAGAAAACCAAGGAAATGCTGAGTTAAGGTTTCTTGCCCTGGAATCTTCGTCTTGCCCACTTGTGCCTCGATATTTTCTGCCATTATGTGTTGTGAGATCCTAGAGCGGTCATTATAATGCTTAGGGCACGTAAAGAATGTTTTACATTTTACATTTTGAAAGCAGTGGGGGAATATTTTCAGAAAAGTGAGTTTTTGTGGCACACACAATTTTGCACCCACATTGAAATAGCAGGCACTTGGTACTTTTGCTTCAACCTACCTGATCACAGGCAGAAATCAGAGAGTCAGGAGTGCAGATCTGTGGCCACCATATATTTCAAATGAAGATGTAAAATGCACACAGAAAAGATCTTTTGCCTGGCTGTAAAAGACTGTATACCCCACAGGGTAAACCCATAGCTGGCGAGTCTGGGGAAGGAAAAGTATTCGAGGTTCCCCTCACACTGAGTTTCCTCAAATTCTTCTGTTGGGGGTATACAGGGTTGCCAACTTACCAAAGAAGCTGGGGATCTGCCAGAGGAATATTGCAATCTGCATGGAGGCCCTGTACGTCTGCATCCCCTCTCCTGCACCTTGGCAGTGTGCTCCAATGCTGCCAGGAAACCGCAGAGAAGTGGCCTCCTCTACAAACTCCCCTTTAAGGAGGCTTCCCCAGCATGGAGGGACTCCAGATAAATAGCGGTACAGCCTCAGAGTGTGTTACCTTTTGCAGATTCCCAATGGTTTGTAGGGAAAGGTGTGGATCTGCCCTGCCCTCCTATGTGCATTCCAAACCCCCCAGAGAGTACTCTGCAGGGCCCCAGAAAGAAGTGGAATGTGCCATGAGATAGCTGGCCTCTGCCCTTTCTCATGGGCCAAAGGAGATCAAAGTGTCCCTTCCTCATGCAGAACTCAGGAACAAACTGGGCTCTAACTAATTAATCTCCATAAATTGCCTTTTAGAGGGATGTTATCTCCATTTTGCTGGGGAGGATACCGAGGCACAGAGTTGCCAAGAATCACAATACTTCTATGACATGGTTTGGGACAAGGCTACTCTTCTGTACCTGTTTACTGGCATCAAAGAAATACTGGCTACGATGAATCAAATCTTAGGTCAAACACTACACATGTGTGCTGGTATAGCTTAATTTGGTATAATTTAAAACTAACCCTGTCAAGGTTCCTTCCCCACTCTGAACTCTAGGGTACAGATGTGGGGACCTGCATGAAAGACCCCCTAAGTTTATTCTTACCAGGTTAGGTTAAAAACTTCCCCAAGGTACAAACTTTGCCTTGTCCTTGAACCCTGTGCTGCCACCACCAAGCGTGTTAAACAAAGAACAGGGAAAGAGCCCACTTGGAGACGTCTTCCCCCAAAATATTCCCCCAAGCCCTACACCCCCTTTCCTGGGGAAGGCTTGATAAAAATCCTCATCAATTTGTACAGGGGAACACAGACCCAAACCCTTGGATCGTAAGAACAATGAAAAATAAATCAGGTTCTTAAAAGAAGAATTTTAATGACAGAAAAGGTAAAAGAATCACCTCTGTAAAATCAGGATGGTAAATACCTTACAGGGTAATCAGATTCAAAACACAGAGAATCCCTCTGGGCAAAACCTGAAGTTACAAAAAGACACAAAAGCAGGAAAATACATTCGATTCAGCACAGCTTATTTTGCCCGCCATTAAACAAAAGGAAATCTAACGCGTTTCTAGCTAGATTATCTACTAACTAACAGAATTTCTGTGACTGCATTCCTGATCTGTTCCCAGCAAAAGCATCACACAAACAGACAGACCCTTTGTTTCCCCCCTCCAGCTTTGAAAGTATCTTGTCTCCTCACTGGTCATTTTGGTCAGGTGCCAGCGAAGTTATGTTAGCTTCTTAGCCCTTTATAGGTGAAAGGGTTTTGCCTCTGGCCAGGAGGGATTTTATAGCACTGTATACAGAACGGTGATTACCCTTCCCTTGATTTTTAAGACATGCCCCGCAAATCACAGATAGGGTGAAAACACTGGCTGTGATTTCTTCCTGGAGCTCTAGGAGAAAACAGAATTAATAAGACACATGCACCTCTAAATAGACTACCAACTGTATAAAGACTAACAATATTTTCCACATCTCAAGGATGATTTTAACCAGTTGATTCTGGGAAACTTTCATGGGAGAGTGCATCAGCCACTTTGTTAGAAGCTCCTGAGATGTGTTGTATGTCGAAATCAAAATCCTGGAGAGCTAAACTCCACTGAATACGTTTTTTGTTATTTCCCTTGGTGGTATGAAGCCACTGTAGCGCAGCATTGTCGGTTTGCAGGTGGAAACGCCATCCCCAAACGTATGGGTGTAGCTTTTCCAGAGCGTAGACAATGGCATAACATTCCTTTTCACTGATTGACCAGTGGCTTTCCCTCTCAGACAGCTTCTTGCTGAGAAACACAACAGGATGGAACTCTTGATTCGGTCCTTCCTGCATTAAGATTGCTCCCACACCACCCTCGGACGCATCTGTGGTTACTAGGAACGGTTTGTCAAAGTCTGGGGCCCTTAGCACAGGGTCAGACATGAGTGTTGCTTTAAGCTGGTTAAAGGCCTTCTGGCACTCTTCAGTCCACTGAACTGCATTTGGCTGTTTCTTTTTGTTAGGTATGTCAGTGGGATGGCAATTTGGCTGTATTGTAGTACAAATCACCTGTAATATCCAGCCAAGCCTAAGAAGGATTGGACCTGTTTCTTTGACTTTGAGACAGGCCACTTTTGGATAGCATCCACTTTGGCCTGCAGGGGGCTGACAGTTCCTTGATCCACCTGGTGTCCAAGGTAAGTCACTCTGTTGAGGCCTATTTGACACTTCTTGGCCTTAACAGTTAGTCCTGCCTCCCTTAAGCACTCGAAGACTTTTTGTAGATGTTCCAGGTGTACTGCCCAGGAATCCGAAAATATGGCCACATCGTCAAGGTAGGCGACTGCATGTTCTCCCAGTCCTGCTAGGAGACCATCTACAAGTCTTTGGAAGGTGGCGGTGCATTCCGCATCCCGAAAGGGAGCACATTAAATTCATACAGCCCAACATATGTGGTGAAGGCTGACCTTTTCTTGGCAGATGCATCTAGCGGTACCTGCCAGTATCCCTTGGTTAAGTCCAAGGTAGAGATGAACTGGGCCCATCCCAGTTTCTCCAACAGTTCATCTGCGCGTGGCATTGGATAGTTGTCTGGGCGAGTTACAGCATTTAGCTTATGGTAGTCCACGCAAAAACGAATCTCCCCATCTGGTTTGGGAACTAGAACCACTGGAGATGCCCATGCACTGCCAGAGGGGCGGATTACACCCATCTGTAGCATACCCTGGATCTCCCGTTCTATAGCAGTTTTAGCTTGTGGAGACACCCGGTAAAGTTGGGCTCTAATTGGGTGAGCATTACCTATGTCAATGGAGTGGTATGCCTGTTCAGTCAGTCCGGGGGTGGCTGAGAACGTCGGTGCGTAGCTAGTGCACAGCTCCTTGATCTGCTTTCGCTGCATACGCTCAAGGGTCATGAAGAGGTTCACCTCTTCCATGCCACCATCACTTTTCGCTTTGTAGTAGACACCTTCAGGCCACTCTGCGTCATCTCCTCCCTGAGCTGTAAACTGACAAACCTTTAATTCTCTGGAATAAAAGGGCTTTAGAGAATTAATATGGTACACCTTAGGCTTTCGGTTGGAGGTGGGCAATGCTATGAGATAATTAACAGCTCCCAGGTGCTCTTGGACCGTGAATGGCCCTTCCCATTACGCTTCCATTTTATGGGCCTGGAGCGCCTTTAAGACCATGACCTGGTCCCCTACTTTGAAGGACCGCTCTCTGGCATGTTTATCATACCAGGCTTTTTGCTCTTTTTGAGCATCCTTTACGTTTTTTTTAGCAAGGGCTAAAGAGATTTGGAGGGTGTTTTGTAGGTTGGTTATAAAGTCCAGAATGTTAGTTCCTGGAGAAGGTATAAACCCCTCCCATTGCTGCTTCACCAACTGTAATAGCCCCTTAACCTCGCGGCCATATACAAGTTCAAATGGTGAAAACCCTAAACTGTGGTACAGCTCTGTAGGCAAAGAGCAACTGCTGCAACACTAGGTCTCAATCATTGGAGTGCTCATTTACGAATTTACCTATCATGGCCCCCAAAGTTCCATTAAACTTCTCCACCAGGCCATTTGTTTGATGATGGTAAGGGGTGGCAACCAAGTGATTCACCCCATGAGCTTCCCAAAGGCTTTCCCTAGTTCCTGCCAGGAAATTAGTTTCTACATCTGTGAGGGTGTCGGAGGGCCAACCTACCCTGGCAAAAATGTCCATTAGTGCCCGACACACATACTTTTAGCCCTAGTGTTACTTAGAGCTACTGCTTCCGGCCATCGGGTGGCAAAATCCATGGAAGTCAGTATGTACTGCTTTCCTCTGGGTGTCTTTTTCGGAAAAGGACCCAGAATATCCACAGCTACTCGCTGAAATGGAACCTCAATGATGGGGAGTGGCTGCAGAGGGGCTCTGACCTGGTCTTGGGGTTTGCCCACTCTTTGGCACACCTCACAAGACCAGATATAGGTAGAAACATCCTTGCCCATTCCCTCCCAGTGGAATCACTTTCCCAAATGGTCTTTGGTCCTGTTCACCCCATCATGGCTTCTAGGATGATTGTGGGCTAAGCTTAATAGCTTTACCCGGTACTTAGTTGGAACTACCAACTGTCTCTGAGGATGCCAGTCTTCCTGGTGTCCACCAGAAAGAGTTTCCCTGTCTAAAAGTCCTTTTTCTACAACAAACCTGGATCAATTAGAAGAGTTGAGAGGCAGTGGGTTGCTCCGTGCCGCTGTCCAAGCTTTCTGGAGCCTTTCATCTGCTTCCTGTTCGGTCTGGAACTGTTCCCTTGATGCTAGAGACATCAGTTTCTCATTGGATTGTGGACCTAGGCTTGGTCCCTCTGGAAGAGATGCAGGTGCTGAGGCTGTTTCCGTTGATGGTGAACCACGCTCCGCTGGTGCGCTATGGGGTATTTCAGGCTCTGGCTGAGCCACTTGTGTAGGGTCATCTGCTGCTGCTGCCAGTGCAGGCTCGGTGGTTCCCTGGAGTGTTGGAGCTGTACATGGGGTTGCAAGCGCTGGACTCAGTGCTGGCAATGGTTCTGGTGCTGGTTGCTTCGCCAGTTTCGGTTCGGGGACTGGCTTGGGCTGGGTCTCTGGGACTGGATCCA
This sequence comes from Caretta caretta, assembly GCF_965140235.1. Lineage (NCBI taxonomy): Eukaryota > Metazoa > Chordata > Testudines > Cheloniidae > Caretta > Caretta caretta. Next base: position 82,443,824 of record NC_134214.1, read on the forward strand.
ATACTGCCATTGCAGTTGTTGGCAGGGGATCTGGTTCCACCACCTCCATCTGGGTTTCTGGTAACACAGACGGGGCCCTGGTGGAAGGCTCAGGAACAGGGATAGGTGTGGAAGCTTGCTTAGTCTGGCTGCAGGTGACCATTCCCACCCTCTTGGCCAGCTTTAAATGGTTGGCCAAGTCATCCCCCAGCAGCATGGGAATGGGGTAATCATCATAGACTGCAAAAGTCCACATTCCTGACCAGCCCTTGTACTGGACAGGTAACTTGGCTGCAGGCAAATCGAAAGAGTTGGACTTGAATCGTCACTTGGGTCTCTGGGTTGATTAAGTTGGGGTCTGTGGCTGCAAAGGCTGGGGGGGAAGATACCGGTGAAAGGAGGACACTCAGGCCTAAGAATAGTAAACTATGCTTTATTGAAGGAAGAACTTACGCTCCAATCTGCGCGGGGAGACCCTAGGACACGTGGAGGGGCTGCAGGGAACCCTGGCCGTTCGGGACAGCTGACCAGGCAGGACTCCGCCAAGGGGGAGTCCTCTGCGGTGCTATATTCTCCGTACTTATCTCGGGGTTACATGGGATCAACAGCTGGTTACATTCTTACATGTATAATTTATGCTTTTTACATAAACTGACTTGTTTACAGGCAAAAATATGCTGAGCTATGCTACAATATCTTTTGGCAGGGTCTGTCGGACAAAGTTCATTGAAACTGCCTGCATCCTCCGCTTACATCCAGTCACATACTCAGTCCACCACTTAGCTCCTCGCCAATCTTCCGCAACCTTGCCCCTACAGGGTCCACTAAGGATTGATGGATGACTGACACCTGCGCTCCAGTGTCCCTCCACGCTGTAACCTTCTTCCTGCCCACGCTCACAGTTTCCCTTTGCTCCAAGGGTATCTGGGAGGCATCTGGGCCTGAGGACCTTTGGTGTGACCCCAATGCAATGAACTGTAAACTGTTGGGGTTCTTGGGGCAGTTGGCCTTCACATGCCCCAGCTCATTACATTTAAAACATCGCCCAGTTGACTGGTCACTGGGGTGAGGTGGGTTGCTGGAGAATGGTGTGGTGGGACGATAAGGTGTCTGGGGTTTTCCTTGGGATGTAGGTGGGGCCTTGGGTTGTCCCCAGTCATAGGGTTTTGTCTCGGGTTGCCCCTTCTGATATTTGCCCCAACTGCTACTAGCTTTTTTCTTTTCTGCCACCTCCACCCATTTGGCTCCAATCTCCCCCGTCTGGATTACAGTTTTGGGCTTCTCATCTAGGATGTACCTTTCTATTTCCTCAGGAACACCCTCTAAGAACTGCTCCATTTGCATTAGGAAGGGCAACTCTTCTGGAGATTTAACACTTGCTCCTGATATCCAGGCATCCCAATTTTTCACAATGTGGTAGGCATGTTGGGTAAATGACACATCTGGTTTCCACCTTAGGGCTCTGAACCGCCGACGGGAATGCTCAGGTGTTAGCCCCATTCTGACTCTTGCCTGGGTTTTAAAAAGTTCAAAACTGTTCATGTGTTCCTTAGGCATTCAGCCGCCACCTCTGCTAAGGGTCCACTGAGCTGCAGCCTCAGCTCTACCATGTACTGGTCTGTAGAGATGCTGTACCCAAGGCAGGCCCTTTCGAAGTTTTCTAAGAAGGCCTTGGTATCATGGCCTGCCTTGTAGGTGGGGAATTTTCTGGAATGGGAAGTGGTACCTGGAGAAGGATTGCTAGGGTTGGTTGGTATATTCTGCTGAGCCTTTGCCTTCTCCATCTCCAGTGCATGCTTCCACTCTTTTTCCTTTGCCTCCATAGCTCTCCTGTGGGCAGCCTCCTGGGCTTTTTCTGCCTCTTTCGCTGCCTCCAGTCTGGATAACTTTCTGTCATCCTAGAGTCTCTGTTTTTAACTAACTTTACACCCGAGAGTTAGAAAGAAAACCACAAAACAAAAACAAAAAACCTGGCTTGTAAAATTTTGCTGTGCTGTAACATGATTACCTATGTTCTCTGATAGCTATTCTCAGCCTACAGAAATATCCTTTAAAAAAACCCCAAAAACTAACACCTCTGTCTCCAGGCAAATAGACAGAAAACCCTCTAGCTGCTCTTAGCTTAAAAAAAGAACCCCTTCAGGTCTGTGAAAACTTGTGAATTTCCCTGCAGGAGGTTAACTACCCTGCCTTTAGGTAGAGAAAACTCCAGCTCAAAAAAGAAAAATCCCTTTGTTATGTCTGCTGCTCTGTCCCCCAGGCAGAGACACAGAATTTACACCTGCAATCCTCTTTTACAAAACCTTTTAAAATCCTGCTGTGCTTCTTGTTCAAAATGATCTCAAAAAAATCTCAAAATGATGCCACCGCTCTGTCACCATGTCAAGGTTCCTTCACCACTCTGAACTCTAGGGTACAGATGTGGGGACCTGCATGAAAGACCCCTTAAGCTTATTCTTACCAGCTTAGGTTAAAAACTTCCCCAAGGTACAGACTTTGCCTTCTCCTTGAACCCCATGCTGCCACCACCAAGCGTGTTAAACAAAGAACAGGGAAAGAGCCTACTTGGAGACGTCTTCCCCCCTCCTCCAGCTTTGAAAGTATCTTGTCTCCTCATTGGTCATTTTGGTCAGGTGCCAGCAAGCTTCTTAACCCTTTACAGGTGAAAGGGTTTTGCCTCTGGTCAGGAGGGATTTTATAGCACTGTTTACAGAAAGGTGGTTACCCTTCCCTTTATTTTTATGACAAACCCAAATTAAGGTCACTATAATTCTGAATGAGACTATCCACACAAGGGGTTTAATGCACTCTAAGTAGTCCACTTTTAATTCACACCTTTAGTTAATTTGGATTAACTGTCCTGTGTTTCCCTGTGTAGCGAAGCCCTTGTACACTACCATACAGTCCTGAATACAATGGTCACACTTGGTGCATCTCCAAAGAATAACTCCAGTATAGTGACAGGCTTTCTTCCTTTTCCTTTCAGCAAGCAGTATTTCCTCTCCATAGTGACTGGGTCGTTGGGCTCAAGTGGCTGAGCGGCGTTAGGTCACTGCTATGTCTGTGCTCTCAGAGTATATTTCTGTTCTACCTAGCTGTTGCTCCCCATTGCATTGATATGCTAATATTTCATTACTATGTCCCCCTTATGTATTCTTTGTGTAGCTCTGGGAAAAAATGACCTCCTTACTCTCACTCTTAAGCTAGGATTGGGTATGAGAAGTGAAGTACTGCTGAATTTATGCTAGGACTTAAAGGGATGCTGTCAACTTGTAACTCACAAAGTATTTCAGTTTTTTCACCTCTGTTAACAATACTACAGAAGTGAAAGATTTTTAAGTATCTAATTTCAGCATTACTAGCTCTCTCGATTTTATCCTGAGTTTCATATTTTGTGTTTCATTTAAAGCCTCAGCTCCTGGAGTCAAGCGGTTACATGGAATCACATCTTTCCTTTAAAACAAAAGTACATTTCTAGCCCTTGTGGCTGCAGAGAAAAGCATGAACCCATGACCCAAGTGTAACCTTAAAGGCTCAAAAAAACAGAAGGCAAATAATAAGTACCCAAAAGGTACTTTTAAAAAAATTATGATTAAATTTCATGATTTTTGAATGATCTGGCAGTTGACAATAGTATTATTTACTTTTCAACATTTATCCAGTTTGTTTACTTTTTACATTTCACTCAGTTCAGTGAAACTCAGCCTGTCAGTTTCACTTTCTAGTCTCATGCCTTAGCATGCTGTCATTATGTTTGGGGATCTAAAACTGCAGGACAATGTATTTACTTCATCCTGTTTTTATTGACAGTCAAAATAAATAAAAACTTTTTTGATAACGTTTCAAATTAGATTTCATACATTTAAAAAAAAAAATCTCCATTTTGCACAAAAGGACCAAATCCTTTTTCTCTGACAGTGTATTTTTTCATCCTACAACTAATAAATAAAATAATAATTATTATTATTATTTTTTAAAAAACAGTTTACTGAAGCTTATTTGAAGAAATACTTTCCTGAAAATTTTCAAGTTTTTAACATCTAGAGGCTTTCTATTCAAATCAAAAATAAAATAAAATAAAATCTAGAACAGATTAAAAATCTACCCTTTAAAAAAATTCAACTCCAAAACAGCTCAATGGATTGAAACCATTTTTGTATGAATTTTTTTAAAAAATTGCATCTGGGCTGACAGCTTGAACACTGAGTTGCAGCCCAATGAAACAGAAATGCCAACTCAATCTTAACCATAGTGTTGCTACCAGTTACTATAATGATCTTAATCAAAGAGTATTGTGATAAAAAAGAACTCTGGTTTGACTGCCTTTGGCACGTTCTAGTTATCACAGTGTCCAGATTTCACATTATGCATTCAGAGAAGTAAAACTCCTTCCCAGAAAACTCCATATTGAATTTTTCTTTTTTCTTTTTAATAAAACATAAGCGTATAGCACTTCTATCTTTCTTGAAATCTTTGTGATCACTCAAAATGTTCAGAAAAGTAAATGAATAGTAGAAACCATTGTCAATCCATGCTAAATTCCAGAGGAAATGCTTTGAGCAATGACTTTATGTTCATTGTTTGTGCTGAAAATAAAGTTCCATTTTATCCCCTTATACTGAACAGGCAACTGGAGAAATGACAAAAATATGTTGAATTTTGATGTCTATCACTTAATCGCATTCCAGAACCAAAACTAATTTTGATAACAGAAAGGAGGATTTAGTGACTGATGTGCTAAAAAGTATTTTAAACATCTATTAATGTGTGTTAAACTTGCATTTTTCAAAATCAGATGACTGATGATAATGGATAAGAGAACCAGATTTGCATGGTGAAGTATATCATACACAAGCACACACTAAGGCCCCAATACAGCAAAGTATTCAAGAACACTTACAGCTAAGCATGTGAATAGTCCTACTGAAGTCACTGTGACAGGTGATGTCATGGCTAAAACAGGGTCCCGTGTTCTAACAGTTTTGCACTATTCTCCTCACTCATCAATACTCCAGTAAAATCCTTAGGGAATCTACCTGAAAGGCAGTTGCTCGATTAGCTGCTTTTCAAAATGAATAATACCTGGCACTTCAAAGTACCGTACAGGTTTAAAATAACAGATTCCCCACAACATTCCTCTAAGGTATATAGGTAAATATAATTAACTCATCCTACAAAACAGGGAAACTGAGTTGGAGGCTGACTTGCCTAAAGCCACACAGCAAGTCAGTGTCAAAGCTGGGATTAAAATGCAGGAGAGGCCTAGCTCCCTACCCTGTACTCCCAGTTAAATACCTTCAGCCATTTAATTTCTTGCCCATCCCTTCTTCACTCCTTCTTATGATTGCGATATAGTAGCACCCAGAGACACGAAACAGGGACCAGAACCCTGTTGTGCTAGGGCTGTATAAACACACAGTAAGAGACGATCCCTGCTGGGCAGATTCTACAATCTAATTTATGACAAGATGCAACAGATGCTGTAACACACAATCTGAAGAAATGTGGGAAAGAGGGGGCGGGTAACATTGATAGGAACATGTGGTTACATAGACTGGACATGTGCAAAGTTAGGTTGCCGTGGGTCCCTTAAATATATTAGTTAAAATATATAAATAAGCAAATAAAAACAAAATAAATAAATATCCATAATCTAACTAGGCAATTACCTATAGAAGGCAGACTTGTGGGTTTAACATAACGGAGGCACATAATGGAATACTGCTTGTGGAACACAAATGTTCTGAGGTTACAGGAACATAATAAATAAAAGAAATAAAACTAGCCAACTTCCATAGAGTCTTGGAGGTTGCTTTTTTTGTATTACTTAAAACAGATACATGCTATTTCAAGCTGGGAAGATGAAGAGAAGCCTTTGGAAAGTTGAATGTGGCATGAAAAGGAAGCACCCTCTCTGCTTAAAAGAAGAAAGGTTTTGACATCTGAACATCTATAACATATAAAGCAGATACTGTGGAAACTCAGCAAGCAGTTGGAGCAGTAACTAAAAGGCTGGACTGCAAATACATCTACTTGGGGAGTTGTTTCCAGTGTATCTGCTGCATATATGGTGTGTGTGTGTGTATGTATGCGCGCATGTGTGTAATGCACACATTAGCTACATTACACTACATATATGCAGCAGATACTCCAACTACTTGGTGAGTTTCCAGTGTATGTATGTAAGTCTAACTTGTGAACACATGGGGAAAACAGCACAAGAAACCTAGATAAACAGGTCAAAGAGCAAAACGAAATCTAGGAACATCTTGAAGACATTGAAGAAACTGAAGTGCCTGTAGTCTGGGTCCATATTTTAAAGAACAACATTTTAAGCAAAGAAGCTGAAGAGATGATCTGAGGCCTGTGGTCAGCCTTGGACAGATAACACCATAGGTTAGAGAGAGACTTTTGTCCTCAAAAGACCTGATCAAGGCGATTAATAATAAACTTGAGTCTGAATTTATTTATATTTTGTAAAACTGAACAGTGAGCCAGCATCTTTTCCCAGGCAGAGCCCCTGCCTGCCAAGATTCAGCATAGAAAGTACTTTTTATAGTCTAGTTGGAGATGCATATCACTATAATGGGCTCTGCACCTTTATAACCATCTCTTAATTAATGCGACATCTTAGGCAAGTCAGCATTTCCCTCTTTAAATGATGCTATTCAACTTGTTCTACCTCAGTCGCCATTTGGGTTTGCAGAGGTACTGCCAAGATCTAACACGAACTTAATAGTTGGACAGGATTATTTTTTTTTAAATCCTTCCATATTTTCTGATGATAATACCATGCTAAGCAAATGGCCACACACCAAGCCAACCCTTGCTGCCTTTACTCAAAGAGTACCATTGGCCACAGCATCTCCTCCATTGGCTTTGCTGGGATTAATCACAGGACTTGGCCCAATGTATTTAAACTCCCACAATCACCACCATACTTTACCACCTCCCTACACCCACAGACTGAGACCTTATTCACTGCTGAGTAAAACATCCCATTTTATAATCTCCTGTGTAAGTGTGTGTCATGCATGCACACTTGGAGAGTTCATTGCAGTATAATCTCCAATTACCTTGTTCAAGTTCTGATGACATTTCTGCAGCCCTTGTGCTTTCCTTAGACAAAGATGGGAAGAAGGATTGATGAAGACAGGAGACTGGGAGATCAGGGTTCTATTCCTGCTTAGTGCTTTCTCTGTGACCTTAGTCAAGTCACTACCTCTGTTTACTGTAGTTTCCTAATGTGTAAAATGTGGCTAATACTAATTCCCTTCCTCATATTGTGGATCAATTAATTAATGTTTATCAAGAAATTTAGACGAAGATGGGAATACATAGAAGGCACCATATTAATTCAAAATATTATTGGTAAACCAGATTCAGAGGTCACATGTAAATAGCTCCGATGCTATTTCAAACATATCAATAACATTGTAATTTTACACTAAGGAGAACATCTTTGCTTCACACAAACATTCTTACGATTGCACCATGTATATTAATTAAGAGAAGCAAGTTGTACATGTATTAGTGGGCATAATATGTTTAAGAGACACTCTTGAATAGATTTCAATCCAAAATTAGGCTTAATAGACACCAGGTTTTTACAAAGCCTAATATCAAGAGAACACTTTGTTTTTTATTTATTAGCTTCAATTAAAACTGTTGTTTAATTTAAATCCCCCCCCAGTGTTTTCAGCCTGAAAAATGCAGCATTGTGCTAGTGCATGAGAGCCAGAAAGAAACACTGATGAGAAACTGAGGAGAATCAAAAGTTGAACTGATCTCTATTCATTGTCCAAGATCAGTGAAGTGCAAAAAGTAATCAATCAGCCTCAATAGTGAAAAGAAAATTAGATTATTAAAACTGAAAGCATTCTAAAATCTATCTAAAGGGGTTCAGATTTTTAACCAGAGAGTGCCCCTTCTGATCTGATTTATTAGAGTAGACTATGGATATAGTTACCAATGAAGAGGAGTTATTCCCATACAAAGAAACAAACCTTTTTAGTGACATTTCTTGGTGTCCAAAAATAAGGTGAAAAATAAAATTATGCTATTTTTCCAGATACCATTAAATTATGCCAAGCTGCAGTGTCAAAAACTGACACCATCCTATACAGACCTTTATTGTTCACCCTCATTTTCACCTTTTTAACTCTTGTGTATAAATTACAAATCAAGACTCTCCTCCATGCTTCCACTAAAGGGAACCACTTTAGTGAGGATGCATGACTTGGACTAAAGCCTAGCGGTGAACAATTGTCACCTGTCAAACTGTATGCTACAGTTCCTCAGTTTATCCACTGACCCCAACACACGGCTGGCCAGCTATTTATCACTCCAAGCTGCAACACTATAGACATACAAAGTTCAGACAGAGAGAGAAAAATAAAATGTTGCATCAATTTAAAACCCCCTCCAACCTACTACAACCATTCCTGCTTCCAATAAGCCTATTGCAAATTATGGTCCAAATTCTCCTCTTGTTTACAATGGTGTAACACTGGAGTAACTCCACTGACACCAACGTAACTGAGAGCAGAATATGCCCCTCTCTGTTTAAAAGGTATTTTACATGTTATCATCCGGATCATTTGACTTTCTTGCATAAAGACTGCTGTAGTCTGTACAAAAAAAAAAAAAAAAAAAAAAATCAAGCAATTATGCTACTTCACTGAGAGCCTTGATTTTTGCAGTTTTGGAAAAATCCTATGATTTATTGTTAGATTTATGAGACTAACACAGAGACTTGCAAAGGTTTGGAGGTGGGGTAGTCTAGCTTTCAGTCCTGTATGTAAAAAGCACATTTCCTTAGAAATTCACAGCCTCACAGACATTACTATAGAGGAGCCGGAGACATTTTTGCCCTTTCCTAGCAGCTTATATAGCATTCCTTTAAAAAAAAAAAATGTTCAGAGAAATGTGGTGCCTTTATTCCCTTGTGTTGTTTAAACCTTTTTTCAGGACACCCCACAATGAGCTTTCTTAGGGAAGTAGAACACTATCTTCTCCTAAGACCACAGTGAAGCAGTTACAGCTTCAGTGTGGTGAGAGGAAGGCGCGGGGGCGGGGCGCGGGGAGAGAGAGAGAGAGACTGCGAATGAGTGAGGGTACAATAGGGAACATGAATTACTGAGGAAAAAATGAAATCAAGTGTGAGTATAATTGCAAAGCACCAGCTCACTTCTGGCACTGGGGGAAAAAGGGGAATTATATACGATTCAGGAGTATGACAAAGAATCCCTTCAACGGGTTGTCTTTTATCACAACTTCACTGGCATACAGCACAGGGAGAAATTGCATCATGTCAGTAGCAAGTTTATAAAGATAAACTGGTTCTGCAGAGGGTTGAAAGATGCTGGAAGTTACCTTGTGTTTTGTTTATCACATTGCAATAAATCCTCCAAGAACAACATAAAGAGGATATTAGAGATAAAAGGTACAGATGCACTTAAAAGGTCAGTTCCCATAATTCTGAGGCTCAAACCGAAGAGTATGGCCCACAGCTTGCAATAAATCTAGAGCATTCCTAGGCAAAGGTCCAAAGCTCTTTGGTTTGTTGGGTGTTTGTTCTAGAGACAATGAGGGTGCATAACCTAAGTATTACACACTCACATATGCTGAGCACAAACATCAAACAAGGACACTTCATTTAGACAGCCTAGCTCTCCATCTGGGCTCTCAGCCTGAAATTTAGGCACCCAAATACCCATTTTTTAAGTATGAATTTGAGCTTTCACGTGCTAAAATGAAGAAAACTAGTTTAGGCTGTGGATTTAAAACTGGGGTCACCATTCCAAGTATCATGAAAACCATGGACATTTTCCTATGCAATAAAACCTGGAATTTCACAAGATAGCAGTTTAATTTCTAAATTACTACACATCTAAGATGCTGACTGTGTACGACTGAGTGAGTGTGACACTGCCTTCTGGGGCTGGCCCAAGGAAAAGAACAATGACCCCCAGCTATTTCTGTCAAAGCTAGAGCCATGTGTTTTTAGAGCAGAAAGCACAGGGTTCCAATCTCAACTCTGCCAGGAACTGATAAATCTTTACCAAGTCCCTACTCAGGTAGAACTCCTAGTGAAGGAAAATGGGAGTTCTGAGCAAGGACTAGGTAACAAATGAGTTAGAACTCAGGGTTAGTGCTCCTGGTAATATAATAAGAATGCAATAGTTTTTCAGTGCTACCTTCAGCACTTGTTGAGTACAGTGGTGGTGTTATTTTATTTAAGGGCTTTTCCTGCTTGCCTTTGTACTTTCCCCACAATGGATGGCTTCTGGTTTAAATGCAAATAGTGAAGATGTAGTCATAGGATCTGTTTTTAAATTCCAAAAGAGGAGACTTCTAAGTTTATCTCAGAAGGACACTGGAAAAATGAACAGAGAGAAATTATGCAGAGAAAGAGAAAATATTCAAAGAGTAGAATTATGTATGCATAATTGCATGGCTCCCTAGGGTGCATGGACAAGCACATGCAGTCACTTTGTGAAATAATTTCCCACAACTACTATATCCTAATTATACTGCCCTAAGTGGAGAAAAGCTAATTTTTAAACAGTCCTGATGGGGTAACTGGGAGAGCCATGAGGAGATTTTAACCCCTTATCTACTGCTGCAGGTCTCCAGGCAGAGAAGCAAAAACAAAAGTAGTATGAAATGCAAGCATGATGATGCATCTTTATCTGTCAATTTAAAAGTGTCCTGTAACATACGAGAGAGTATACAACCAAGTATCAAGCGCTTCTGGTTTCTGAACTTGCTGAGACAAGGAATAGATAAAAAGAAATGGGCCTGAATCAGAACACTGGGCTTGAACTCCTCTTAGACTGTGGAGATGATTGGATTCAGACCCTCAATTTGCTCTCGAAAGACAAGCTAACTTCTGTTTTGCTAATGTTATGTGAAGCCCTGAATGAAATGGGTTGAAAATTAATGTGATGTAGGAGGGTGTATTGTCATCTCCTAAGAAGTGAAAGGGAAGGAGCGTGAAATTCTGGTCCCACTGAAGTCAATGGCAAAATGCACATTGACTTCAGTGGGGTCAGGATTTCATCAGGTAGATTAAAGGGGAGAAATTACGGAGCATTGGAAGAAGAAAAGACACGCCCTGTAAAAGCCTCCTGTAGTTTCTACTGAACATAGTATTCTTCACCTAAGGCCTAACTCTACTCAAGTTTTTATAGCATCTTTTCACCCAAAAGGACCCCAAAACACATTATCCATTCTATATACCTTTAGTGGTTCACTTCATCCACCACTGAAATGTAGCCACCCCTGCGTGGTACAAACCAGCTGTTTAATGGCATATCTCAATGCTAGACAATGATTTAGGACAGTACGGACCTATTTCAATGCCAGCTGAACTCAAGGGTATTTTTCATGCTTACACATGAAGCAAGTGGTTCCAGGTACAGACATGCTAAGATACTTCTTGTTTTAATATAGTTATTACATCTTACAATTTGTACAAATAGGTATCACTACACACAAGCATACAGGATTGATAAAAACACACTATAACCATATTGAGCAAAGGGGCATGTTTTCCTGTGTGTGCCGGTATACGTCCCAGTAAGATGACAGGAAATATCTGTCTGAATTGAAAGCAAGTTACTCCGTATTCCACATAATGTAAAGCTTGCTAACATCCTCCTTCCAATGACTCACTGAGACCCCAACTGTTTATTATAGCTATGAAGTCAACGTAGTTCACCTGGTTCGTTTTATTAAAAGCACTAAAATTACTTTAAATTAATTACTTGTTCTATGCTTAAACTCCACATAAAGTTCAAAGAGAAAATAAAAAGAAATAGTAAGACAACTCCATCTTAAAATATGAAAAAGTAAGACAACACATGCTTCCCATGTTGCCTTTTGATTTCCTCTGAGTCAAAAATCCGCCATAAACTGCATTCTATTATTGCCAACTTCTACGAATCTAAATTAACTAAAAATATTGCCTGAAATCTTTCAACTCCCATAATTTTACTAGACTTTTCTCTGTTAATCCGACCCATATACCTCTGTTCTTTTGTGATTTTTTTTCAGCTGCAAATAGATACTGCAAAAATACCATGAAGTCACTAAAGTGTTCCAGTTATTTTTCTTTATTGACACAGATGTTGATTTTTTTTAAAAACAAAATTATAATCTGATGCTGCTAAAGAAACCTTCTCCTCAATTCTCCCCAATACAATACTGCCAAAGTGTGTAAATGTTTGTTATTTCTCTAAAGAGCCCCCCCCCACCCAAAACCACAGCATTAACAAGTTCTGAAGAATATGACTTCAAACTATTCTTTATATTAACTTGATTCCTAGATTCATTGCTCTGGGTGAGAAAAGAGAATCTTCTCACTCCCAATTTCATTATTTTGAGTCCTTTGGGTATTCTGTTCTTTGCATTTCTCCAATTCCTCATTTGCGGAGCTTTTCCCATCTTTTTCTCCCCAATTGCAAAATCCTCCATGTAGTCTGCTCTTTTGAAGCAAGAATTAGGGCTATTAGTGTTGGCAATGTAAGCCAAATACTTCAGTTCTAGCAAATGCACCTTTCTATTCATAAATTCATTCTTTCTTCTAAAAGATCATCTCCAAAATGTCACCTTTATTCATAGATTCATGGAGCTTAAGGCTAGACGGGACCATTTCACCTAGCCTGACCTCTTGTATAGCACAGGCCATTAAATTCCATCCAGTCACCCCTGTATTGAGCCCAATAACTTATGTTTGACTAAAGCATACCTTCCAGAAAGACAGCAAGTCTTGATTTGAAGACATTAAGAGATCCACCATTTCCCATTGCAGTTTGTTTCAATGGTTAATTATCTTCACTGTTAAAAAATTGTACCCAATTTCTCACCTGAATTTTTCTAGCTTCAGTTTCTCGTCATTGTTTTTTGTTGGGCCTTTCTCTGCTAGGTTATAGAGCTGTTTGGTACCCAATATTTTCTCCCCAGGAAGGAACTTATACACTGTGACCAAGTCATCTCTCAAATCTTTGAGATAAACCGTTTGAGCTCTTTAAATCTCTCCCTGTAAGGCATTTTCCCCAGCTCCCAAATCATTTTTGTGGCTCTTTTCTGCACCCTCTCCATTATTTCAACGTCCTTTTTAAAATGTGGACCCCAGAACTCCCCAATGCTATATTCAGAGGTAAAATCATCTCTGTACTCCCACTCCCATTTACACCCCCAAGGATCACATTAGTCTGTTTTGCCATGACCTTGCACTTAGAGCTCATGTTGACTTGCTTGTCCACTCTGACCCCTAAATCATTTTCAGAGTCACTGTTCTGCAGGATACAGTCTCCCTTCCTTGTAGGTAGGGCCTACATTCCTTGTTCTAGAGCTTTAACTGTGCATTTGCCTGTATTAAAAAGCATTTTGTTTGAATGGGCTAAGGTTATCAAGCGATCCAGATCACTTTGTATGACTCGCTGTTCTCCCCATTATTTACCACTCTCCCAATCTTTGTCTCGCCCCCACTTTTTATCAACAGTGATTTTATATATACATCCACGCTGTTGAGGAAAATGTTGAATAGTGTTGGGCCTAGTGCTGAACCCTGTAGAACCCCACTAGGAACACCCTCATTCACTGATGATCCTCCTTTTACAACTAATTTTTGATATCTGTCAGTTAGCCAGTTCTTAATCCATTTACTGTGCACTCTGTTGATACTGGAGACTGCCAGACTTAACTCAGAATGTTGTGCGGTACCAAGTCAAATACCTTATGAAAGTCTAGGAATATTACTCCTACACAGTTATCTTTATCCATCAAACTTCTAATCTCATGAAAGAATGAAATCAGTTTTTTTTAACAAGGCCTATTTTTCATAAAACCATATTAATCTGTGTTTAAATACATTTGACATCTTTTTAGCTCAGATACCTAAAGCATCTATATCCCAGTCCATTTCACTAACATTCATGAACATGCTTAAGTTTAAAGTCATGGTCATTTAGGTGGCCCTGAAATTTGCTTGTTTAATGCTCCAGGTGCAGAAATATCATCAGCAGTATCTGAAAGCATCCGTGTTGTGGCAGTATTCACGGAATACCAGCATTTAAAATCAGACACACCAGCTATGGGACATAGCATTGCATATCTGTTTTATGTCATATACCTGGCATGTGATGCAGTACTAGTGATGACCTGTGGAAAACATTCATGCTTGTGAGTAGTATTTGGGTTATGTCCTCTGCAGCCATGACCACATACACTTGAGCAGGTCTGATATTACATCTAAAGACTTGTCTAAACGAACAGTTAGTTTGCAGCAAGCCAGGGTGTGAATCTATCCCACACTAGCATGCCACATATTAACTATCCATGTGGATCCCGCTGCCACAAACTAACAGGTCCATAGTGTGCTAAGGCAGTGGTTCTCAACCAGGGGTTCTGGGACCCCTGGGGAGCTGTGAGCAGGTTTCAGGGGGTCCTCAAGCATGGCCAGCATTAGACTCGCTGGGGCCCAGGGAAGAAAGTCAAAGCCCCACCGCATGGGGCTGAAGCTTGGGGCCCTGAGCCCCGCCACTTGGGGCTGAAGCTAAAGCCTGAGTGACTTAGGTTGGTAGTGATCAAAAGCTGTCCCTATTGATATTGGGAATCAGTCCAGTTCCTGGTATCCAGTTAACAAACGTTTACCATTATGGTTTGTTGGAAGTTTCAGTAGAAATCCCAAGGACACAGTGGGCTCATGGAGACTGAACCACCCTCTCTCACTTAAAGGTGGAACACCCACAAGAGAATGCCATGGGGAAGCTTGCCTTGTCAGTACCCATCTTGTACCCTATGCTCTGTGGATGGTCTCCAGAGCTGTCAACAAAATACCCATTAACAACACTAAATTCACATGATTATTTGTCAAGTGCCCAAGGGAGTGTTAGGAACCTCAGAAAAACAAGTAAAGATTCCATGAGTGTATAATCTAAATTCAAAATGGCACAGCGAAGGTCATTAAACACACAATGGGATTGGGTGGCCAGGCTTGACAGGAAGGACTAGGCTGACAACAGTAAGATCATGCAGTTCGTAAGATGTGTGCACAGCTGGGTGGTTCAGTTTGTTACTCCTCTGCTTCCTTCTTCTTATGGGTGTGATGGCAGAAGAGAGTTTTTAGGCGTGATCTGAATGTGAAGAAGGTGGCTTGATGAACAGGTTCATGTAGAACATTTCAAGTGTAATAGGAAGTTGTGGAGGAAGGCATGGAAATGTCACAGAGAAAGAGACAAAGGGATATGCATCAGTGGCAGAACAGTGGAGGGAGGGATGGGGGAATCAAAAGAAAATTGGATTCAAGTTGACAAAAGAGAAAACAAATCATAGAATCATAGAATCATAGAATATCAGGGTTGGAAGGGACCCCAGAAGGTCATCTAGTCCAACCCCCTGCTCGAAGCAGGACCAATTCCCAGTTAAATCATCCCAGCCAGGGCTTTGTCAAGCCTGAAAGTAAGACTATGTCTACACTACAATTTATGTTGGGAGAATTTGTGTCGCTCAGGGGTGTGAATCAACCACGCCCTTGAGTGACATAAGTTACATGGACATAAGCACCAGTATGGACAGCACTATACTGGCGGGAGAGCTTCTCCCATCAACATAGCTTCTGTCACTTGTGGAAGTGCTTTTATTATGCTGATGGGAGTGCTCTTCCCCAAACACGCTGCATCGATGCAGCTGCACTGCACATATAGACATGCCCTAAGATCAGACTCAGGCAGCTTTAGAGCTTTCCATACTGATTTATAAACTGTTGAAAGGGACGTGGAGGAATGAGGACAAATCCCATCTATTTCTTTAGCTCAGTCCTGAGGGTCTCCTGGACACAAACGACCATCTCAAATTGTACCACATCAGAGCATGGAGGTTCTGTGATGAGAAATCTTGCCCATTAAGAACTGAACCAGGCACCATCATATTGAAAATATCATATTGAAATATTAGCCTAGAGGTGAAGAGCGGGTGTTCCACCGTTCCACCATTTGGAGTTTCAATTCGGTGAACACGACATTGAGGCAAGATGGAAGGATACTGATACAGCAGCACTCAAGATAAATGTTGCTTCTGAATGTAAATACATAAGTATGAAGGGAAGGGTGAAAGAAAGAGAATGGGAAACAAAGAAACATCACAGTCTACAGGCAATATTGTACTGACTTCTGTAAAGTATAATCTAAGCAATCACACATTGATGCGTAAAGCAACTTACAGACACACAGCATTATTTATCATTTACTAACTCTTCCTTTTTTTTTCTCTGCCCACAGCAAGTGCCAAGCCATATATCCATGTTCATACAGATGAGAGGTGGAAGGTGATTGTATGAAAGAATTCCTCTCTAACCTTTCCATTCTATGTAGTGTAATGAAACAACTGTTGCAGCGATTCCTAGCCTTTTCCACACTGGGATTCCCATCCCATGACCCCCTGACATCTGTTCATGACACTCAGGTTGAGAACTCATTAGCTAGTAGGTGACCTCTGCCCTCTGCTGGCTTGAATCACAAGTCCTCAATGGTGTGCTGGAGGCTGTATACTGCAAACCTCAACTAATGGAGATTCTCCTTCAGTTCAAGTGATGGGGTCTGTGTTTTTGGAACTCTACTATCTGCCTTGATGTTCCAGGTGATTATGGTGTGCACCATAGTGATGACTTTGAAGTTGTGAGTTGCTCTGAATTTGGCACAACACTCTCTATCAAATCCAATAGCCCATTTTTTAAATGGTCTTTTCTGTTAACAGCCCCAACCCAGCTAAATCTTGGAAAAGCTGCTAGTTAAACCAAAGTCACCAAAACATAAAAACAATCACTCCAGCACCTCTTGAGACAAACCCACTGTGGACATGGAACTGTCACATGGTGCTCTATACAGTCTCATCTGCACATAGACCTGCAACCTGCATCTATGACTAGCCAGCAATATACACGTGGCTGCACAGAGAGTAAAGAGAAAATTAAAATCCCATAAAAGGAGAAAAGTTAACGAGCTGCAACTCAGAGGTTCATCATCCGCAAAAGTGATGAGCAATATATAAATAAGGACCATACTAGAAACCAGATTCACATTGTTGCTAGGCTTTTAATTTCCTCATTGACTTTAATTAAACTAACAAATTGAAGATACTGTCTATTTTTCCTCCCCCCTTCACCAGGTAGGATTATCTAAGAGCTCACAGCTAAAGCAAAGAGACACAAGAAACTGCAAAATTAAGAAGCACAACAGACAGCATCATAAAGGGGAAGGAATGTTTATCAAATGTTTTTAAAACAATTCAGTTTTAAAGCAATTTGTGTGCAGTGGTACTGAGCTTTCTTGATTGGAGAAAGCAGAGAGCAGACTGGATCAACTGAGGGGTGGAAGTGGGTGCAGGGAGACAGGAGCAGTAGAGTGTGGCGCGGAGGCTAATAGCATTGTAGCAATTTATTCACTGAGAAATACTGCAGAGTGATGCAGGGGTCTGTGTAGAAGATAGCAGTGAGTTCAGCAATGCCACAATGACACAGAGAGACACAGAGCGAGCGAGTGAGACTGACTCAAGAGTGATGGAGAAGAGAGTGTGGAAACTAAACACTTTAGGGAATATGGGACCCCCCCTCCAAATAAATACAATTGATCAGGCCCCCCCATGGAAAAATCTGTGGTAGAACAAAGGATATACCAAAAATGCTGTGTGATAATACCTGCTGAGCTACCAAGAAATTATGTTGGTTAGGGATGTGGATTTCTTTCCCATGGAATGAGCAGGGGTCATGGCTCTCCAGCCTCACCAAGATACATGATCTGTAGGCAACTACAAAGGGCAGGAGCATTCGTACGCAGAGGGACTGCTGTTCCATGCTGTAAGTCCCTTTTCCTTTTGGGACACTTCATGAAATAGTCCTCATTTTTTCAGCCACTGCCTGGCCCTGTATTTTCCCCTTGGCAACAAAGCTCCACCTGGAACCATGTCACAAATGTCTCTCCTCTCAGATCTGCCCCTGCCTCCACATTTGCTAGTACACTGCTGAGACCCCCCCCGGGAATTATTCCCCCAGGTGTTTCCAAGGTGGGGGTGATGCCATGTAGAGCTTCTCTCTCTCCTTATTACACCACTCAACAGCCCACCCATATCCACCCTAAATAGGTAGGGAATCCCAACATGCCAAGTTCACACAGCCGGGCTTATCATGAGGCTGGAGAGAGGTGAGTAGCTGACAATGCTAAGACTCAGTTCTTCTGCATGTTCCAAACTCTGCAACTTTCTTCACCTCCCTGGCAAAATCTTGAAGGTGACTGATCTTGCCCCAAGTCCCTTCCCTTCCCAGGCAATAGTTTCTCCTTTCCCATCTCTGCAAACTTCTCTGACTTGCTATCAGTTGCTAATGAAACATAATAAATTGTTATTAGTGCCACAGGTGCATTAGGAACCTCACAGATAAGACCAGGTCCCTGTTCCCAAGAAAAGACAGTCAAAATGCAGCCAACACAGATAAAGGAAGGAGGCTGGAATGGTTATACACTAAGCAAAGGGACTGAGCAGGGCAGCTTGGGACACATCTCGTTACACCAACAATTTTTTTTTATTTATTTACGATAAATAAAAGTAACAAGATTAGCTGTATACGGAGGATGTACACAGAGGACTGCTGCACCTGCACGGAGCCACATGACCCAGTCCTGTGTGGCGAGCAGCTCCTTGTATCCTTCCAGAGATCTACTGAAGTCAGTGGAGCTCTCTGCAGGTGCAGCAGTTGCAGCGTAGAATCAGTCCTTTGCTGTCCTGCCACTTCACCAAATTGCCCTTCCCTTCCTCTTTTCCCCGTTATTCGCCTTCATGGTGTAACTGAAGGAATCCGTCTATTTATATTATTTCTAAGGTCCCTATTGCTATGATATTTACCCACCAGATTATTCTCCCTGTATGGTATCTGTATGACAACAAATGCAGTTTTTCACTGCATTGCTGCAGTGGCTGGCTATGTGTTATGTCTGAAGGTACGTGTTTTATTTTCATCTATGAAAACCTCCCCCTGGTTCTAAAAGCAATGGAACAGTCCACTATTTAAACTTCCATCCCTTAGAGAATTCTGCAGTTGCAAAAACGGGTTGAATTTGATTAAACCTTTGGAATCCCTCCAATATTTCCACTTATTCCATCTGTAGAAACACTCTACTGGCACTTGGCACATTTATAGCATTAACTGCCTTCTAAATCAGCAGCAGTTCTGCCTAATAATTTGGCATTTGCACACGCCTTGCAAATTACAAATGTTGCATCCTTGAGTATGAGGAGTTTTCTCCCCAAAAAACCATTAGCTGTCTGCAGAAATTCTGGAGGAAGAAAATGTCTCTTTGTTTTGGCAAAGGACAATCTCACAAACAAACAAAAAAGGGACAAAGTGGGTATGAAATTAACTCTACATCTCATGTCGGAGAAATAGAGAGCAACCCAATGAGACCAGCTGGCTGCTATCAGCATATTGCCAGGAGGCCCTCTTTTTTGTTTTGAAGCTTGTTAGCTTGCATTATTCAATTCAGAATCAAGGGCTAGCATTTAAGCTGTAACTTGCATGTTTCAGGGCTGCAAGAGATGCTGTGTGGCAGGGAAGCAGTCCCTCCACTGGCCATGCTCCTGGAATTAAGTAAAATTCAGAAAACGAAAGATCTATATGCTTTGATACTATTGCCTCCCCAAACCAGAGAGACCGAGCTTGGAATGACCAGCAGATCCACATCAAGTCACAGAACAGTAGGAAGCTGATCAGCAATATCAACAGTGGTTTGTTTGGTCCTCAAGCATGAATAAGGAGCTAGAGCAGGTCTATAGCTGTAGCCTCCCTATCTCTCCTCTCTTATATGCCAAAACTGTTGGGGCAAAAATCACCTTCTTCCCCCAGCTCTCTGAGAATGTCATCCCATCTCTAGTTGTGTCCAGTTCCAGCTCTTTCTGTGACTGATGGATTCTGTCAGGACACAAACTATATGTTCTAGAAGACATGTGCCTCACCACCAACAAATGCAAGGACATTCAACAAATGAAGTGCCAGCTCATCCCCCTCTGCAGAGCTTCTCACCTGTCAGCATATCAGATCTTGTTTATTCTTGGCATCCTACGCTCTGGCCCTTTCTCCCGGACGCTGCTGTTGTCTCAGTACTTTTTTATTTTCAACCATTTTAAGGAACTCTGCTCCTGCACCCCACCCCAACAATATGCCCCATCGATTTTGATATACACTGTGATTCTGAGGAAAACATATTGTTACAAATCTAGGGTCACCTAAGGACTCCACGGCTGTCACTATGCTGCACATCACGAGCAGCTGGAATCTGACAGCAGCACTGGGGACAGAACTCGGATCTTTGTGCTTCAGAAGCACAGGTCATTTTGCCTCAGCTGAAAAAAACCTCTGTTAGCTCACCTCTTTGCAGTATAAAGCCTATGACACACAGCTGAACCACGGTGATTCCATCCAGAAGGAAGTAGTGACACACATTAGCAAGTTCCTTATTATTCTTCAAATTAGTGACAAACACTTAGATTAGGTCTCCTATTCTATCATTTATAAAATTACCTTGAGTTTTTCTATTTCTCTTTTATCTTGTTTTTTCCTTTTGGTGTCTTTTCTTTTATTATTTTTTGCTTATTTTAAAAAAAAAATATCAAAAGGTGGACAGTTACATAGGGTTGTGATTTACTTCCAGCCAAACTCATTAGCCATCAGCATTTTAATAAATAAGAATCCGTAATCTCTCTCATGGCCACGTGATCCCTTTTTGCATTTGTAGTAAGGTCTATGAACTGTGCATGTCCCAAACTCCACATCATACAAATACAGTATGTGCCTACAAAGATATGTCTACATTACAAACACAGGGTGCACCTGAGGCTCTGGTAGACATGCCTGCGCTAGTTTTAATTTAGCTAGCTTGAGTAGTGGAGCAGTGAAGCCACAGAAACATGGGCTTCAACACAGACTATACAAGCCTGCCCGGAACCCTGGGTAATTAGTCGGGCTTCACTGCTCCAGTACCCGAACTAGCTCAGGTATGTCTACATAAGCTGCATCACACCTGTAACTGCAGTGTAGACATACCCCGCAGAACTCACAGCCCAGGGGGAGGAAGGGCTAACATGCCTTTCACTCATCTTTGCACCCTTCCAACCCCATGGCTACTCCAGGGGACTGGAGAGGCCCTGACATAACTTAAACGGCCCTGGGGCGCTAAGTCATAGCAGCCTCCCTGAATTGCCCTATGGGCCACAACGCCTCCCAGAACGTTTGCAGCACTGCATGGTGAGGCCCTGCCCCTCCTCCCCCTAGCCCTGCTCCCTACACCACGGCTTGCATGGATGTCCCAAGAGGGCAGTCTTACAGCTTTCTTCCACAGTTCCTATGCCAGCAGAACTCCCTCTCCCCTCACAGAGAAGCCAGGACTTTTAAGACTCCTTGCACCGCTCCAGTCTTTTTATCTGGCATAAAGGGGGCCAGAAGGAGGATGAGGATTTCACCTTATGTGCCTTATGGAATACACAGTGTACTGAAACTGTTGTGAGAGAGTGTAACATGACCTGAACTCTATATTTTTATAAACAGGGCTCCCAGAGTATAATGAGAAACAACCTTTGTTGTCCCTAGGGATCACCTTCTTCCATATCTTATATGGGAAACAGACATGTCTCACAACCACATAGCTATACTGCACTTGATGAAAATGTCTGCTCTCTCACAAAAAAAAGCTATCTGCAGCCAGCAGTCAGTGATGCATACTAGATGGCTGCCTTCTCAACATGGGAGCAAAAGGGCAAACGAATCACATTACACTCCATGAATAAAGACTGAGTCTTAATGCAACAGCTACTTAATGATTTCATTTTCAATACACTAGACAGTTTGGCCTCATTTTCAAAAATGCCAAGCACCCACAACTCCCATTGAAGCCAATTGGAAGTGCAGGTTCTCAGCACCTCTGGGACCCAGAATGCTTGTGAAAGTTCTCTAACCTGAAAGAAAAAAGAAACACCCTTTCCTCCCCCCCCCCCCCAAAAAAAAAATTCAGAGCATGTATTAGAGATGAGTCTGAAGTTCAGATCCAGATCTGCATTTGACCTATCTGGGGCATTCTAACCTGGGATTCTGGTTCAGGTCCATATCCAGTAATGCAGAAATTGCACTTTGCAGAATCCCCTGAATCATTCTTCGACTTCATCTGCAAGCAAAGGAGATGCTGTGCCAAATTCTGCCCTCAGTTATATCTGTGCAAACCAACTGATTTGTGACTGAGAGCAGAATTTGTCCCCGTTTTCCTAGCCATGGTCACAAATAAGAAAGGAGAGTGGTTTCAGCTTGCTCTGAGGTGATTTTATCAGGCTTGGTTTTGGACAGACTGTACGCACAAGTTAAATAAGATAATGTGCAAACCATTAGAAACAAAGAAAATAGTATTTTTAACTACTGTGTGGTATTATTGACAAGGTTTTGTTCACAAAGTTCTTTAAAAAAAAAAAAAAGCAGTGTGTGAAAGAGGAACGGGAGAACAAATCTACACCAGTCAGGCAGGACCTAGTTAACACCTAAACACCACGGTGATGGGTTGCTTTGGAGAGAGCAGGGTTAGACTATGTGATGGTTTGCTTTCCAAACCTAACCCAGCCACTTTGGAAAGAACAACTCTTAAGATTTAAATACCCTAACAATTTATTTGCATTTTAAAATGTCCCCCATTCTAAGGCAGACTGACAACCTCTCCCACACAAAAGCTACATTCCATGTCCTGTGCTGGGCAACCCTTCAAAGCAAGCAATCCATTATTATTTATTATTGGCCTTGCCATAGTGCTTAGGAGACTTAGTGATAGACCAGGACCTCAGTGCACTAGGCGCTGTACAAACAGAACAAGAGGACAGTCCCTGCCCCCAAAGAGTTTACAGTGTAAGTACAAGACTAGCAACAACAGATGGATACAGGCAGATGGAATAGTACAAGGCAAAAATGTGAAAAATATTGGTCAACATGATAGGCAGTGGTCTCAGTAGATCAGCAGCCTAACCATCGTCAAGGTTCTTGTAGGCATTGTGGCAAAGAAGGGTTTTAAGGAGAGATTTGAAGGATAATGAGGCAGCATTGCAGACACTTATGGGGAGCAAGGGAGAAAGCACAAAGGTGAATGTTTGAAAACTGAACAGGTGGGTGATGGAGGCGGGCATCATGGGCTGATCAGAGTTTGGAGCAGACACCTCAGCAGGGAATGAGAGATGATGAATAGAGGGGTGATAGGCTGTGGAGAGTCCTAAAAGTGAAGACAAGCATCTTATGTCTGATGTGAAGGACAACGAGGAGGGGCAGTGAGGGGATGCACAGAGATGGGTGATGTGGTCAAAGTGATGGGACAGGAAAATGAGCTTTGCAGCAGCATTCTGAATGGATACAAGTGGGGCAAGATTGCATTGATCAAAGCCAGAGAACAGGATGTTGCAGTAATGGAGATGTGAGATGATGTGATCCTGAATGAGAGTTTTAGCTGAGGAAAAGCTGCATCTTAGAGATGTTACGTAGAAAGAATCTGCAAGATTTAGACACAGTCTGGATGTGAGGATCTAGAGAGAAGTCTGAGTCAAAGATGACACCCCGGTTAGGGGCCAGAGTGACAGGCAGGGTGGTGGTGTTGTGATCATGTGATCGTATTGTGGTCATTGTGATTGAGAAAGGCGGCAGCGGAAAGGGCTTAGAGGGGAAGACTAAGAGCTCTGTTTTGGCAGTGTTGAGCTCTGGCTTCTTGATAAGTGTGGACAAGGAGGATGACTTAGCACCATTCTTCTCAGTCAGCAGGAAACTCACCTTGTCAATATTCCCATTTTTATTTGAAAATTCTTAATGGGATAAGCCCTCAAAACAAAACCAGCCTCTTGCATGTCAAAAGAAGTCAGATGCAGAGTATTTATTGCCAACACATCTCCCCTCACCCTAAATGGCTGATTAATTTTATCCCTTAGGACATCTATCATTTCATATCCCACATAATATTTTTTCCTGCTGGCACTGCCTTATTTTCACGCATCAAGAGAAGATGTGCAGACACAAACCAATTCACAACTTGAAGTAATTGTTTGAGAAACAAACAGCAGTTTCACTGGGGTCCTAGCAAGAATATCATGAATTGATGCTTCTTATCTCTTCATTATCTTTCTGCAAGAGTTGGCTGGGATCACGTGTTCTCTGCCTCTGTGCAGTGACATTGGAACTTGTCATCCCTCCCATCTGTAACAGACTGTTTGGGAGGCAGCAACCACTTACAATGTAACAATCGGAGGCCCTTGCTAAGCTGGAGACTTTCAAAAGAAACAGAACATAAGCCAGAGAGGAGTATTCCACTGGTATGTGCATCATGGCCCCCTCACTTATATATGTATGCTGCTGTGAAAATAAAGCCGTAAGCTGAGGTTTTCAGTGTCTAAACATCTCTTCTGTTTAAAACAGCTGCTGAATTTTAATCAGAACTTAAAAATCAAAATCACAACTCTGGCTAATGCAGTACATCCCATCAAAGTATTTTAAGTGCTTCCATGTCTCCATTTTTGTGGGGATTTTTTAATTTGTACTGTTTGGTTGGGTTTTTAAATTAGACCTTTTGTGCTGCTTTTAAAGTATTTGCATTCAGAGTCATGCTGCAAGATATTAGTCCTGTGTGTAAGTGAGAGACCTTCTCCAGGTTGAGAGTCAGTGATCTTCATTTTAAGGAAAAACTTGAAATGTACTTGCCTATGAAATGGCTAGTGCTAATGCCACATGACTGAAACCACCCCCATCTGAAAGAGAAATCATGTATCCATCACAAGGCTGGAAATTTACAAGAAATATCAAAAACTGATTCAGGCAAAACTGTTTGCAGTTCTCAAACCTTACTGAACAACATACAAATAATGCAGGAATCTAGAGATTGGGATCAAAAATAATTGAAGCAATTAGGGGATGATTTTTAAAACAGTTACAAAGGGTAATAAAGTTATCAAGTAACTAGCCAGTGTTACTAAGAAAGGCTGTGAAAGCAAGTGTGTGTGTGTGTGTGTGTGTGTGTGTGTGTGTGTGTGTGTGTGTGTGTGTGTGTGTGTGAGAGAGAGAGAGAGAGACAGAGACAGAGACAGAGACAGAAAAAGAATAGGTAGGTTATTGATTTTGATCCACACTCCTGCAACTACATAGAATAAACAGATGTGTAATTTAGTTTTTAATTTTTGTCTTGAACATACAGCTGTTAATTGTAGCTATTTGGTCTTTCAATGGGGTTAGGCTCTATGCTGGTGGGCTGGGCTCCCAGTTCTTCCTGTTAGAAAAGATGCGCCTACACCATTAGTCAAACTGGCAAATTTGTTCTTGGATCCAATGATTCCACAACAAGTGGCCATGACACAACTTGCTCCTTTCAGTGCCAGGGGTTCTCAACCTCTCTCTTTCTGAGTCCCCCCTTTCCCCAAGAACATGCTATAAAAACTCCATGGCCCACCTGTGCCACAACAACATTTTTCTGCATATAAAAGGCAGGGCCAGCATTCAGGGGTAGCAAGCAGGGCAACTGCCCAGGGCCCCATGCCACAGGGGCCCCTGCAAAGCCACATTGCTAGGCTTCAGCTTCAGCCCTGGGTGGCAGGACTCAGGGCCTCGGGCTTCAGCCCCATGCAGTGCGACTTCGGTTTTCTGCCTTGGGCCCTAGAGAGTCTAATGCTGGCCCTGCTTGGCAGACCCCCTGAAACCTGCTTGAAGCCCCACAGGGGCCCCTGGTTGAGAACCACTGCTGTAGAAGAGAGGAAAAACAGTTCTTAAGCAGAAACTAAGAGACTAAAATGGCCTGGGACCTGGTTATGCACCCGACCAGTTCTCATCGTTTCCCCATCCAGGTCGTTACCGTCAATCAGGAGATTCTTGCCGCCAGAGCCTATACTTGGACTCTGTCCTCACTGCAGGGCTCTCTCAGAAGTGAGAACTCTCACAAGCTCCTAAATCTGGCAGCTGTCAGGGCTTCATGCAACATGCATTTCTTCTGCTTAGGGCTCATGTTAGTATTTTGTTCCTACTTCATGCTTTGGCAAATGGCATGTCTAACATTTGACTCTCTGTAACTGCAGTGTTTTACTACCACAGCCCCAGGATCTAGCGAGAAGAAAAACGCCAAAGGACCTGGTTGCAGGCATCAGTGGTTTGCAAGCACCCTTGTCTTGTCCAGTGGGTGTTACTGCAGCAAATAGAAATTGCAAGCAGAGGCTGAATGGCAATGAGTCAGCCAGGCAGAAAGGCATGAGAACAAAATGAACGGAAAGGCAATAAACCTGTAATATTTCACCATCCGTACTGAATTCCTGGATAACCTCAATCTATGAGTGTTATAGGAGATGAGCGTCTATGAGTGTCCCTGGAGATGTAGTTACAGTACATTAATGACATCACCAATGAAGAGAAACAGCAAAGTGAATGCACTTTCTCTCCACTGTGGTGAAACCATCATGAGGGAGGGATGGTGCAGCTGGCACCCCAGCCTCCTTGTGGATTCTTAAGCCCCTCAGATTCTCCTGCAGTTATCAGATAGCTTCCCCGCGAGCAAAGAAAAGGCTCCCAGGGTTTACTGGCTTCCCTGAAGGAAACAGGAGTAAGGGAAGTCACAAGGCAATGCCAAGCCGTGATAGAGGCCCTGATTCAGGAAAGCATCCCTCTTTAGGAAGGGCATTTAAGCAAAGGCTTAAACACTTCCTGCACAGGTGCCATATTTGTGAAATACTTGGGGATGAGGGAACAGAACACAGAGGTCTCAGAGCTTAGGAGAGAAGTAAATACCATGTGGTACAATGAATGAAATGTAAAAAATTACACTCACACACATACACACACACACAGAGATGCATTCTCTAGAAATAGCTAGGAAGCAACCCAAAGTTTAGAATCAGAGAAGAGAAAGTTTAAAAGCAGGAAAAGGAAATTTCCCTGCTTCTCTTTGACACACACAGAGTGCAATAGTTCATCTCAGGGAGATAGTAGGGGAGACCCTATTACTCAGGATATTTAAAACTATATTGGACAAAGCTCTAGAAAATGTACAATAGGGAACAACCCTGCACTTGATTTCCCAGGGGATGGATTCACCAAGGATCCAAATGGGCCACCTTTTTTTAAATGTTCTCTAAATTTGCACTCACAAATTAAATTATTTAGATATCTAACTAGCTGACTGTACCCCAAAAATCAGGCAGAAAATCCACAGTCAATCTTTTGCACCATCAGTGCAGCAGCTGCAGGAGGTGCCAAGCATACATTCGTATGAAATATAATCACTTACTGGCTTTTTCTGGAAGTTAGTCACATAGCACTACGTTGGCACATGCTAATCACCTGACCAAATGGAGTCCTGCTTTCTTTCATATTTTCTAGGCACTCTTGCATTTGTCCCTATAGCCTACTTGGTGCAGAAATAACAAAGACCAAAAAAAGCCGATTTCCTATTAGCAACACAGAAACCTCAGGCAGCCAGTTAGAACAGAGCTCTTTAAAGAGATATAAACCCAAGAGTTTTGTATTGAGATAGGTGCCACAGATGGCATACCAGATGAGGATTAATTTAGGAATCATGTTTCTTAAAATGATATGGTCTACCTTTCCAGTTCCATATTTTCCTTTTTTGACTTGAAGCAGGGATTTAAGTTCCCCTCCCAGCTATGAATTTTTCATGAACAAGTGTTACAAAAATAGTAGTAATGAAGCACAAAACCCAATAACATATTGCAAAATTTTCGACGTGAACAACTGTGCAACCTAGCTACCTATGAATGGATATGTGAGGAAATATAGATATTTGCATGCTCATACCTCCTTTCACCTTTGAAAATTTGTTCTCCAACATTTAGAAACCACTAATCCTAAATAATGCTTTCTAGCAACTTTATTTCAGACAGGATCCTGATTTACAAAGGCAGGGGTAATAGATCATTATTATATCTTGATTTTTTTCCTTTTATGCGGAAAGGAAAGTTCAGTATAAATAAGTCTCCTAAGATGTATATTTCCAGTTAGATTGCACCCTGATCTGATGCATAATGCAAGCTGATTCATTTACTATCCTTTATCCCTTTGAAAGCATTTTTGGAAGACCCAGTGACATCTGATAATTAAAAGACACTATCTCTCACTGATGCAGTGAGAAAGACATTCATTTTTAGATTCCGCCATTAAAAAATTTACCAAAAACCACAACAGTGGAAGATATCAGAATAGGGAGTCACAACATTCCACAAAATGCAAATAAAATGCTAATGATAAGTTACCCCTGTTCCACATCCGAGTTGCAATGTAAGTGAAAAACACACAGCAAAACTGTGTAACAAAAAGAGAAAGTTCAAAGCTCTGAAGTACTCCCTCTTTGTAAAGGTTTCCTCAAGATTATGACAAGATTATGACATCCACGTAAACCACATCACCATGTTTCTTGTGAGAACGGTTGTTTTCAGTCACGCCATCACCTTAGTAATACATACAAGTTAAGTTGTTTCATGGCTCATCTCTATATTACCCTCTACTCAACACCAAGGATTTAGCCTGTCTTCTAGACCTCATGTTAAAATGAGGGGAGAGAAGGAAAAGAGGATAAAAAGTGTCACTTACCCTTAAATTATTTCAACACCATCTCACTTTCCCTGTTCTGTTTAAGATGTGGGCCTCCCTTTTGGTTACTTTTTCCAAATTTGGTCTTTGGGTAGGTGAAGAGGAGAGTGGAAGGGTTTATACTTGTTGATGAAGGAGACTGTAAAACAAAGAGAAGTGATTTAGTGCAAAATAGTCCCCTATGCACATACATATCAGATTAAATTCAATTATTGGCACCTACATCAATGCAATGCTTTCTATTGTTTTTATGCACGCATACAAATATCACATGGATCAAGGAGAATGCAGTTGTCAGTTATTTGGAGGGGGAGGGGGAAGAGTGATTTGTAAAAAATACAACAAAACAAAACAAAAAACCCCAGCTTTTAAAAGGCCAGCAAAGGAAGCTTCTGCTGCTCTTTAGCAAGATGCCAGCCAGTGCGCTGGGCAACTGTGCAGAAGTGGGTCTGCCCTCAGATCTTGCCCTCTCTAGGCAGGTATAGAGATGTACTCCACCATCTGGAGATGAAATAGCAGGATGAGGTGCATTGGTCTTCAGCACCTCATGCAGGACAATTTATTAAGCAGCATGGGTGGCAGAAGAAACCATCTACACATTTTTTGCTGAACAAATATAGTGGCACAATAGGGGCCATACTGAGAGAGCAAAAGGAAAATTAAGAGCTGAAGAGACAAAAAAAGATGAACAGAAAGGAACTGCTGGACACTGAGCTAATGCTTAGAGCCCAGGGCAAGATCAAACCAATCTGTGTCAAAAGGCTTTCATAAACTCTATTCATTGAGCAAAGGTAGGTATGGGAAACCGCTCGAGTCAGGCCAAAGGGCAGAAAATTCTGGAACCTTTATTTCAGCTCTTCCTCCACCCCCCAGCAAATGGACAAAAGGTTCTTCCGCACTACATTCAAACGTCAACAGGCATCAAATGCAAGCATTCGTCCAAATCTTGTTGCAACAAAAGGCTGCATATTGTGGAGTGAAATTAACTATGGACAACACTTAGGGCTCCACAAGTAACCCCAAAGCTTCAGTTTATGTCACACCATCGACTTTAACTGCAGAATTTCTTACAAGTGATTATTCCCCCCAAATACCGACAGACCCATGCATCTATTTAAACGCACAGACAGACAATCGGGCTATAAAAAGTTACAGGGTAAACAGCTGCTGTACAAATAAACCTGAGGTTTTTTTGGGGGGGGAGGGTCTGAAACAATAATACATTCTTGATGTATGATAGAAGACTCATTTTTACATCTACAGCCCTCTCTCCACGCTTGGCTCACACCTGGACTCTTAAGGCAACATGGGTTGACTGGGAGAAACGTCTTGGGCTATTTCCTTGACACTGACCTCCAGCAATCATGATTTATTTTTCTACTGCACAGTTTTAGGTCCTTAAAATGTAACTTTATTTTTAGATGGTTGAAAGAAGAATGGAGATGAGAAAGGACTGATTTTCAGTGTTATCTGATGTCATTAAAACCTTTTGTATCCCATTAAAATCTCTGAGACACGCACAGAGTCGTTTCCCCCCCAACCCCATGATTAATATACACAGCTCCAAAGACAACAACAAATTACATATGTCCTTGGCTAAGTTAGGTTGTAAGGCACTAGTGGTAGGGATTGTCTTGATTTGCACTGTACGGCACCATATTTACTGATGACACCATTAGAAAATGTACAATCAGAACTATTAAACAGTGCTCACAATAAACAGCTAATGGTTACATAACATAACACTTTTCAATAGATCTCAAAGCACTTTCAAAGCTGGGAAGCTTTCCATTCCCATTTGACAGAACGGGGAAGCTCAAGCACAGCTGAAGAACTGAGGTTAAGTGCCTCCCCCAAGGTCATGGGCAGAGCTGGGAACCCAGGCCTCCTGACTTCTTACCCAGCGCCCTATCTGCTGGAACACACTACCACCTTACTGCTTTTAAACAGAAGTGTTACTATAAGCATAAGTAATATAGACTCCCTGCACATTTTAATTTTTAGTACAGAGAATAAATAATTTAAACATCTTAAAAAAGACACCCTCAGCCTAATAATTGCTGAAAGAGGTGACAAAGCTGGTAGCACCTTACTGCACCTATTAAAGGGAATGCTTGCATGGCTGCAGTCTCACTAATTTTCCTAGTGAGATTTTTAGCTCCCCTGTTACAATACAGAATAGCGCGTTGGGGCAATTGGGTTGAGGGTGTGGAACCACCTACAAACAATTCAGGGAACCTGCACACCCATCAGAATCATTTCCAGATTTGCTGTCATTGCTCCTGCTCCCAAGCTATTAGATAAAAGGTAAAGCTAAAAAAAGTAGGTAATTTGAATTACTCATGGACAGCAGAAAACTGAAGCTATAATTTCCCACATGTTTTTAATGGGTGTAGGTGTATATATGTGAATACCCTTGGAAAACAGACAAACCTGATGCCCAGAGAGAGGTCTTCTTAAAAAGAAGTCAGGGAAAAAGCAGCACACTTAACCCTGGTCTACACTATGGGATTAGCTTGAATTTAGCCGCGTTAGGGTGATTTAAAAATGACTGCGTCCACACAACCAACCCCGTTCCGTCGACCTAAACGGCTCTTAAAATCGACTTCTATACTCCTCCCCGACGAGGGGAGTAGCGTTAAAATTGACCTTGCTGTGTCGAACTTGGGGTAGTGTGGATGCAAATCAATGGTATTGGCCTCCGGAAGCTATCCCGGAGTGCTCCATTGTGACAGCACTTTGAACTACGATGCACCAGCCAGATACACAGGAAAAGCCCCAGGAACTTTTGACTTTCATTTTCTGTTTGGTCAGCGTGGCGAACTCAGCAGCACTCAGCAGCACAGGTGACCATGCAGTCCCCCCAGAATCGCAAACGAGCTCCAGCATGGACCGAAAGGGAGACACTGGATCTGATTGCTATACGGGGAGAAGCATCTGTGCAAGCCAAACTCTGATCAAAAAGAAGAAATGCAAACATATATGCCAAAATCGCACAGGGTATGGTGGAGAGAGGCTACAACAGGGACACACAGCAGTGCCACGTGAAAGTTAAGGAGCTCAGGCAAGTCTACCAAAAGATAAAGGAGGCAAACGGTCGCTCTGGGTCAGAGCCCCATACATGCTGCTTCTATGATCAGCTGCACGGCATTCTAGGGGGGGACCCTACCACTACCCCACCACTATCCAGGGACACCTGCAAGGGAGGAGTCTCACAAAACAGGGAGGAGGATTTTGTGGATGACGAAGAGGAGGAGGAGGAGGAGAATGTGCAGCAGGCAAGTGGTGAATCCGTTCTCCCTGGCAGCCAAGACCTTTTCATCACCCTGGAGCCAATACCCTCCCAAGGCGGGATCCCCAACCCTGAAGCAGGAGAAGGCAGCTCTGGTGAGTGCACATTTGTAACTACAGTACAGGGTTTAAAAGCAATAGTGTTTAATGTTTGATTTGCCCTGAAGAATTGGGATGCATTCGCGGCCAGTACAGCTACTGGAAAAACCTGTTCACATGTCTGGGGATGGAGTGGGAATCCTCCAGGGACATCTCCATGAAGCTCTCCTGAAGGTACTCTGAAAGCCTTTGCAGAGGGTTTCTGGGGAGGGCTGCCTTATTTCGTCCTCCGGGTAGGACACTTTACCACACCAAGCCAGTAGCAAGTATTCTGAAATCATTGCAGCACAAAGCAGGGCAGCGAATGGTCCTGGGTTTTGGTTGCATTCAAGCAACATACGGTCTTTATCTTTCTGTGTTAGCCTCAGGAGAGTGATATTCATGGTCACCTGGTTGAAATAGGGGAAATTTTGTAAGAGAACAGTAAAAGGACCCTGTTCATGCTGGGCTGTTTGTGCTTGGCTACAAGGGAACATCCCATGGCCACGCGGTGGGAAGGAGGGGTGAAGGATCATCCCAGAGAATAGACACGCGGCGGGGGGAGGGGAGAAGGGATCATCCCAGAGAATAGCCACGTGGAGAGGTGGGGGGAGGTGTGTGCTGCACATCCACCTGAAAACCACAGCCCCTCCTTTTAAATGCGAAACCCAACCCATCGATTGCTCTGGGAAAGGAGGGCGCTGCAATTTGAAAACATTGTCACATGTTATGAAGGCATAAGAAGCCAACCCCGCATACCAAAAGGCTTACCATGGCTGCTTGGAAACTGCATTCTGTTTCCCAGCCGTGTGTGTGTGTGATGTTGTGTGTGATGTGTCACCATACCGGCAGGTGCTCAATATAAAAGGCAAAATGCGACCTTGTACCTAAAGCACATGTGCTGTCTGCTGTGAATTGCTTGATTCACTGTGAAAGAGTCTCCCTTTTGTTCTCAGAAATGTATCAGCTTAAATTTTACTCTCCCTTTTTATCTCCCCCCCAGGTGCAAATGTTTCTACGTTCCCCCTATCATCTCCGTCCCTGAGGTTATCGCAGATTAGAAAGTGAAAAAAACGGACTTGCGATGACATGTTTTCCGAGCTCATGCAGTCCTCCCGCACTGATAGGGCACAGCTTAATGCATGGAAGTATTCAATGGCAGAGGCCAGGAAAGAATTAAGTGAGCACGAAGAGCGGAGGCAGGACGTGATGCTAAGGCTAATGGGGGAGCAAACAGACATGATGAAGCATCTGTTGGGGGAGCAAACGTACATGATGAAGCGTCTGTTGGAGCTGCAGGAAAGCCAACAAGAGCACAGACCCCTGCTGCATCCATTGTATAACCGCCTGCCCTCCTCCCCAAGTTCCATATCCGCCTCTCCCAGACGCCCAAGAACATGGGGGGAGGCTCCGGGGACCCAGCCACTCCACTCCAGAGGATGGCCCAAGCAACAGAAGGCTGTCATTCAAACAGTCTGATTGTTAGTGTGAATACAAAAAAACAATGTGGTCTTGCCCTTCCCTCCTCCCCCACCCCATCCGGGTTACCTTGTCCATTATCTCATTTTTTTTTAAATTAATAAAGAAAGAATGCACGGTTTCAAAACAATAGTTACTTTGTTTCGAAGGGGAGAGGGTGGTTGGCTTACAGGGAATTAAAATCAACAAAGGGGGCAGGTTTGCATCAAAGAGAAACACACACAACTGTCATACTATAGCCTGGCCAGTCATGAAACTGGTTTTCAAAGCCTCTCTCTGATGTGCAGCGCACCTAGCTGTGCTCTTCTAATCGTGCTGGTGTCTGGCTGCTCAAAATTGGACGCCAGGTGATTTGCCTCAACTTCCCACCCCACCATAAATGTCTCCCCCTTACTCTCACAGATATTATGGAGCACACAGCAAGCAGCAATAACAATGGGAATGTTGGTTGCGCTAAGGTCTGACCTAGTCAGTAAACAGCACCAGCGAGCTTTTAAATGTCCAAAGGTACATTCTACCACCATTCTGCGCTTGCTCAGCTTATACTTGAACTGCTCCTTACTACTGTCCAGGCTGCCTGTGTAAGGCTTTGTGGGAGGAGGGATAGCTCAGTGGTTTGAGCATTGGCCTGCTAAACCCAGGGTTGTGAGTTCAATCCCAGAGGGGGCCATTTGGGATCTGGGGCAAACATTGGGGATTAATCCTGCTTTGAGCAGGGGGTTGGACCAGATGACCTTCTGAGATCCCTTCCAACTCTGGGATTCTATGAGCCATGGGAGCAAGGGGTAGGCTGGGTCCCCAAGGATAACTATTGGCATTTCAACATCCCCAATGGTAATTTTATGGTTGGGAAAGTAAGTCCTTTCTTGCCTCTGCTCGAACAGCCCAGAGTTCCTAAATATGCGAGTGTCATGCACCTTTCCTCGCCATCCCACGTTGATGTCGGTGAAATGTCCCTTGTGATCCACCAGTGCTTGCAGCACCATTGAGAAGTACCCCTTGCAGTTTATGTGCTGGTTGGCAATCTGGTCCGGTGCCAAGATGGGAATATGCATTCCGTCTATCTCCCCACCACAGTTAGGGAACCCCATTGCAGCAAAGCCATTCAGTATGACCTGCACATTTCCCAGAGTCACTATCCTTGATAACAGAACGTCAATGATTGCATTGGCTACTTGGATCACAGCAACCCCCACAGTAGACTTGCCCACTCCAAATTGATTCCCAACTGACTGGTATCAGTCAAACGTTGCAAGCTTCCACAAGGCTATCACCACTCACTTCTCAACTGTCAGGGCAACTCTCATCTTGGTATTCCTGTGCTTCAGGGTGGGGGAAAGCAACTCACAGAGTTCCAGGAAAGTGCCCTTACACTTGCAAAAGTTTTGCAGCTGCTGTGAATCATCCCATACCTGCAACACTATGTGGTCCCACCAGTCTGTGCTTGTTTGCCTGGCCCAGAATCGGTGTCCCACTGTATCAACCAGCCCCACTGCCACCATGATGTCCCAATTGCCACAGCCCATGCTTTCAGGAACGTCTGTGTCCATGTCCTCTTCAAAATCCTCCTTGTGCTGGCATCTCTTAGCCCGGTTCTGCATATAGTCCAGGATAATGCATGAGGTGTTTACAATGATCACAACAGCAGCAGTGACGGTGAACTCAGCGGGCTCCATGCTTGCCATGGTATGGTGTCTGCACGGGTAACCCAGGAAAAAAGGCGCAAAATGATCGTTTGCTGTTGCTTTCACAGAGGGAGGGGCGACTGACGACATGTACCCCAAAACCACCCACAACAATGTTTTTGCCCCATCAGGCATTGGATGCTTAACCCAGAATTCCAATGGACAGCGGAGACTGTGGGAACTGTGGGATAGCTACGCACAGTGCACCGCTCTGTAAGCTGATGCTAGCCACGGTAATGAGGACACACTCCGCCGACCTAATGCGCTTAGTGGGGCCATACGCAATCGACTGTATAAAACAGATTTCTAAAAATCTACTTCTATAAAGTCGACCTAATTTCATAGTGTAGATCTACCCTTAGTCTCTGCTCTACCCCTAGGAATTTCTGTAGAGGCCATTGTTAGCATGTGACTCATGTTACTGATTGAAGATCATCACAAGGGTCACTTTGGATGGGTCATGTTTGTGGCTTTATATTAACCCAAAGGAGCAATGGGATGAATGAGCCAGTGGAGCAGCTGAACTAAGCAGAAAAGCTCCCACGGGGACTAAAGAATATATTTTTGGTATCTGCTATTTTAAATGAAAGGTCAGAGTCCTAAGTGAGGGTTGATTTGGGGGAGAGAGTTAAGAAAGCAGTTATGATGATTGGAGTTGGTGTGCAATAGGCCAGATGGAAAGATGGATCTGATGCATCTGAAACCCAAGGCACAAATGGCCCTAGTAAAAAGAACATCAGAAGATTAAGTACTATAACTTGAACCCACACACTTAATTAACCACATTCCTGTGGCCTGGGGTTACGCCTGCTCCCCCAAAGATTCATCTAGCTTTCATAATATTAGCTGTAATGTTTGGAAACTGGTTGTCCCAGGGAATTGGTAACAGGATACAGGGTCTTTCACCATGAGGTTGTTAGTCTGAGTCCAGCTCCGGTCCGCAGTGATATGACCTAATGGCTATTCACTGATGTATCTGAAGGAGTTTAGAGGTCTCAATCCTCTCCCAGTGAATAGGTTTTGAAATAACAACACACAATAGAGATGCTAAGAACTGAATGGGCCATGGAGATGCAAATCTCCTCCTACTCTTAGTAAAAAACAATATGAGCATGCAGGCAGGTCAGTCTGGATGGTTTATTTGTTCTATGTCTCTACATCACTAGCACAATGGGGTGCCGGTCCATGACTAGGGCTCTGACATGCTATGATAATACAAATAAACAAACGTGAGGGACATTTCCACTGTTCTTGTCTGTGCCAAACCTAGTTTGCTGCTGAATAAAGAATTTCAGGTCTCCTGCCAGTTCAGTACCTTTCACCAACACTAAATTAGTTGTGAAAATCTTTAGACTGTGATTCTCAAAATAGTCTAAAGGAGTAGTAGATGCCCAAATACCACTGGATGTAATGGGCTTGGGCACATAAATCTCCTAAGATTTGTCTACACTGCAACCAGAAGTGTGATCGCAACACCTGTAGACACTAGCTTTAATCTAGCTAGCATTGGTACCAAGAGCAATGAAGCCACAGCAGCATGGGCTTCCTAGCAGGCTGTACAAGCCAGGCTGAGGCACTCGGTGCTTACTGAGGTGGCGAACCCGCCCTGACATCTGTGCTGCCACAGCTCCACTACCATTGGTAATGGTGCTTAGCTTCGGGCCCTCCACGTCTCCTCTGGCTAGATTAAAAGTGGCTTAGGCATGTCGACATGTGCTGCACACACACACACACACACACCCCGACTGCAGTGTAGCCATACCCTGAGACTCCTTTGAAAGTCACAATCTTCAAGTCTCAAGTTGAAGTTTAACTTCCAGTGCACATCAAAACAACATCTGAAAGAGAGTTCCCCCAACTTGCTTATCACAACAGCCACAAGTAGGAAAACATCCATTGCAAACAAGCACTTTGGCTGTTTTTTTTATTGCCTTAGCTGCCATCCAACATATAGGTCCCATTATGAAAGTGCTACTTTATCTATAGAGAGAAGATACAAATAAAATCCTTCAAGGGAAATTAGGAGAGGTTATTTTTGTTGTTGCTGCCTTTGTTAATCTGAGTAGAATACCAAGTGCTGTTGGCCTTTTTAGCAGGCTGACAGCCCTCAAGGCAGGGACAGCTTCACAGGTTTGGCCATGTGCACGCCAGTTTGAAAATAAATCTAACCTTCCAATGTCTGGTTTCAGAGTAGTAGCCGTGTTAGTCTGTATTCGCAAAAAGAAAAGGAGTACTTGTGGCACCTTAGAGACTAACAAATTTATTTGAGCATAAGCTTTCGTAAGCTCACTTCATTGGATGCATTCCAATGTCTGTTTCTGTGCCATCATTCCTCCCTGGAAAAATCTGTGTGCCTGGAAGAGTTTCCCAGAGGTCTGTTGTACCTTCCCTTGTCAGAAGCTCATTACAGCATGTTTATGAAGGGTGGGGGCAGAAAGGATCTTGGGAATTGCAATCCCGACAATCATCCATGCCGAACCCCAGCAGCTAAAAACATGATGAAATTACAGAAAAAGAATCTAACTTTATCAGTGTATCTTTTTGTCTATATATGGACAGAGACTGACCTTCAGACAGATGGGTGATAGGTACAATATAGATTAGAGGATGGGTGTGATAGCCATGCAGACACAAGGAATGTGTTTGCATGTGTAGTACCATATTTTTTACACCAAGGTATGCCAAGATGTATACTTCCCGCCAAGACATCCACAGCTTTCTAATTCTATAAATCCAGCTGACCTTGGACTCCAATGGGCTTGGTAAGACCACAGGGAGAAAGATGCTTGGCAATTTTTTTCCGCTCCGGAAATTCACTGAGCTTAAAGTTAGTCTTGTATAGGATCTCCAGTCATATTTCAGCTAAGTGCAAGTTATTTGGGAGGAGGGGGAAGGATGGGATAGAGGGAAAAACAGCAAAGAAAACCTTTGAGTTTTCAGAGTGAGTTCAAAGATGCTGCATGGGAATTTGGTTTCCTGAACTCAGAAGTTCCATTTCTGCTTAGCCTGACCTGACACCAAGAAACCTCACCTAATTTTACAGTGCAACAGGTTTCAGCACATTATAGATGAAGCAGGAGGAGCTGGTGCAGGTTTCTTGGCAACATCTGAAATTGCACATCTTTCTCCCCAGTCCTCTGCTCCCCACCTCAGAGGTACAGGGACTTGTCCTGGGGCTCAGACATGGTGATCTCTGGCAAGATTCCAACACTGCACAGATGGCCATGATTTGGTTACCCTGTGCTAAATCCAATCTGCACAGGCTATGCACATACCAAGTTCCAAAGCAAAATGAACGTTTGTTCTACAACAAAACACACTGCAAGTGGCCCTTAACCAATTTTAACTGTTGCTACAGACAGATAAGACCATGGTAGCACATCTCACATCCTGTTGTTAGGGCAAGCTCCGCGCTGCTAAACATATGAGTGGCAATGCAGACAGATCTATATTTTGTATTTCAGTATAAATTATAGAGCAGCATAATAGAACTGAAGAGGCAGCTTTGCTCTTCCCTGCATCAGTTCTTTCACATTTTGAAGCCCATTAAATTTCTTCCCATTTAGTTGCTTTATTTTGTTTTTTTGCTGCATAAAATTGTTCCACATTCAAGAAGCAATGAAGCTGAATAAATAATCACCAACTTCCATGCAAAGCCTCCAAGAGCTGTTATGTAAAGCAGAAGGGTATCAGCAGATAGAGACGACTCTAGAACAACCTAAGGTTTAGTATTCTATGTCAGCTTGACACACAGGGGAAATAACCCTTTAATCCAGTGCAGTGTATTTCATTTGCTGTAGTGTTATGCAGTTCGAAGATGTTATGAAAGGCATCCCCAGAGAGATTTAAGACTTCAAAAACATCCCGAGTTTGAACTTAATTCCACTATTCCAAAAGGCTGTAGCAACGGAAGATGACCTTTTATGTACCTCACATGCCAGGAACTGTTCTGTCTCATAATGTCATACCAAATTAGAATGGTCTCCTCTTGGGCTTTTTTTTTTTTTTTTAATTAAAAGCATCTGTCACTACTAATGACACAGCATAAAAAAATCAATAACAAACAGAGGTTAAAAATGGTGATGTCAGGAGAGATTGGTAGGCCCAGGGCAGTAGTAATCAGGAATAGGGTCTTTCACACCTTTGACTTTACCAGGTCACATCCAAATCCAGGCCAGGTCACTAGTGAATGAATGTTGTTACCATCTGACCAATGTTGGTGAAATGGACCCATGCTCTCCATCCAATTCTTAATGGAGAGGTATCACAAAAATCATCACCACACTTGGTAGCTCTGCTGAGAGTCTCCACAGAAAGGAATCCAAAGACTGAATGGAACTTGGAGACCGAGGTACCATCTTAGACTTAGGGGTGATCCTTCCAAGAGTTGAGGTACAGTGTAGGAAAAGCTGATGCTACCACAGCATGTGCTGTACCTATTCAGTACATAAGGATAATGAGCTCAGGCTCAAGGACTGTTAATTTAGCTACTTTCTTCAACACTAAAGACAACCCCCTGCCACACATTGTAGCAAAAGGTTGGGCAGGTAGATTGGACAGTGCCTCTTGCAATCTAAGGCTATGTCTACACTACAATCGGATCAATGTTCTGGTGAACGATGCACCGGGGGTCGATTTAGCAGGTCTAGTGAAGACCCGCCAAATCAACCGCAGATTGCCCTCCGGTTGACCGCGGAACTCCACCCCAAACAAGAAGAGTAAGGTAAGTCGACGGGAGAGTGTCTCCCATTCACCCGAGCTACATCAACTGAAGCTACGTTATTCACGTAGCTGGAATAGCATAACTTAGGTCGACTTCCTCCGGCAGTGTAGACATAGCCTTGGTCACTGTATTGTAGGGAAAAATATAACATAGATCTCAAAAAGCTCAAACCCAATGCTGGTCTTGAATATATAGTTACTTTGATTTTAAAATGATAGTGATTGTATAGTAATAAAATAGAAATTGACAATTAAAGCATTAACTGAGGTGACAGAATTATATGACAATACCTGCTGAATGGTGCTTAATCAACAGTAAATGCTTTACTGAGCATCTGGTATTATTTAATAGTAACCATCTTATTAAAAGCTTTTGGGAACCTGCTTTAAAGTGGTTCTTTAATATTAAACGTGTCCACTAATTATATTATTTTGAGTTGAACTGTAATATTTTAGTTTTGATTAATTCAAAGACCATTCCATGGAAAAAAATAGTTACTAACCTTTTGTAACTGTTGCTCTTTGAGATGTGTTGCTCATGTCCATTCCACTTCTGTTTTTAATTAAACGTAAATTTGTATTTTTAAAAAATGTTACTCCTACACAAAATATACTAGCTTCTTTGCAAAATTCTTCATAATATTAAATTATTTTGCCTGTTAAATGTGGTACAAATAGCTTTATTGTATCATCAATACTAAAAAATGTTCAGTCAGCACTGCTGAAAAAATATAAACTAAATATGTCAAAGATACATCACTTTCTAGTCTTACTATTTTTTAAATGCCTTATTTTACAGTAGATAAGTAAAAAATCTTTACCACCTGACTCAGTGTGAGGCTCATTTACTCATGCAAATTTGAAACCAAGTGTCATAATACAATGAAATTATAAAAACATATCAAAAAGAAGTTAGCAAAACACTAAATTTAGCTCCTAATGGAGTTCAATCTGCCTTACACTGCTTTATGTTAATGTGAATAGCTACAGCACTCTGTAAACATCAGAGTGCAGTTTAGAAATCATTATATGTGCATTGTATTTTGGAAAGAAGTCTTTCAGGCTTACAGGATCCTACATCTTGATCTAAGTGAGAGCTGAATTTTGATCCTAGCAGAGATTAGAAATATGCTTAGTAAAAATAAATTAAAATGCATTGTACTTATCTCACTACAAGTGCTCAGTTGTGCATATTCCATCATCGGACATGATTTTAGTTAACCTCTTTGCAATTGCCGATACAAGTGAAGAATCTGGAATTATTACAGGCTAGATATTTTGCATTAGTATGGCTCTTCTAACTCAGTACAAAATATCAGGGCCTGATCTTCTGAAGTGCTGAGCACCTCCAGCCTGGTGATGAATTCCCTCAACTCCCTCAGAAGTCAATGAGCGTTAAGGACACTCAGCACCTTGCAAGCTATAACTCTAAATGTGACCACTAATGTCAGATGAAAAATTTGTACTCCCTGAATGAATTAAAGCAATCCCCATTTAAGGCATGGTCTAGATCCCTAGCTATAATATTCTTCTCCACTTGCTAAGGCTTTTTCTACACTACCACTTTTGTCAGGAAGACTTTTGTCAGTCAGAGGTGTGAAGAAAACAAACACACCTCTGACCAACGTAAGTTTCATCTGCAGAAGTGCTGGTGTGAACAGCGCTATGTCGGCAGGAGAGGCTCTCCTGCCAACACAGCTAATGCCGCTTGTTGGGAGTGGTTTAATTATGCGGGCAGAAGAGCTCTCTCCTGCCAGCAAAGAGCGGCTACACAGGAGACCTTACAGGGGCACTGTAGCGGTAGAGCTATGCTGCTGTAAGGTCCATAGTGTAGACACAGCCTAAGAATCCTACACCAGCACTGGCGCTGCCTTTGAAAAAAGAAGCAGCCCAACTATCTTCTAGGGCAGGATCAAGAGCAAAGGAGATAAAGGATGAGAGAAGACTGAAATTAAAATGGCCATGTGATCAGGCCCACATGTAATGCTCATTCAATCTCTCTCACTGATATAGCATCAATATTCTGCTCGGCAGTTCAGGAATGCTAAAGGCAAAGGATCTCTTTCCTGCAGAGTTCTCCTGTAATTTAAGTAGACAGTTTACAGGAGTTTATGATTTAAGTATCCCCCTGTCGGAGACCCAGCTTTGGCTCCTGGCCTCTAAGACCCCAGGCTGGTAAGTGTCCTGGAAGTTCTGCAGAGACAGCATGTCCTAACCACATATGACTTTTAAAGAGAAGAGAGAGACCTGCTGTCTATATGTGCAGTCCTTCTTGGCTTGAAGGATGATGGCTGCAGCATTAAGTCTTGGCCACCTGGGTGTCATGGGTAGGGGAAAAATTAGGATCCTCAATGCTCCTCCCAACCTCCTGGAGAAAGATGAAAATCAGGCAGTGTGGAGGGTAGAGGACCGGGATCCATGAAAATGTACTGAATTCCAGTCAGGACTGGGCCAACAGTTCACTGCATAGTCCTTAGGTAAGTCAGTTAATCTTCCTGAACTTCTATCAACCCATAGGTAAAACCAGAGACATCAATAAAGTATATAACCTAGCTGTGATTTCTTCTGTGTGCTGTAAATATACATATCTTTATGTAGATATAAATATACAATCTGTATGACCCGGATGACTGTGGTAGACCTGTACTTTAACCATAACATCATCCATTTCTCCTAACAGATATGACAAGGTGTGGAGAATGAGAGGGAGAAGGAGAGATGTTCTATATAAATATTAATTTTTTTTGATATTTCACATACTATTTGGAGTGTGACATTGCACTACATTTCACTCTACAGACTGAATTTTATTTTTATCCTGAGTTAGATTTGAATCAGGTTTTGCAAAAGACAAAACAACACACTGTAATCATCCAGTGTGCCAATTAAGCTAAAACATACCCTGGAAATTAAAATTAAATGCCAAAGCTATGAAAAGAAACAGACTTTTCTCAAGAAAAAAAATTAAAAAGAACATGTTCTTGGCAGTCCAGAAATGTATCCAAAGCAGTTATATAACTTACTATCATCCCTCACATCTGCATACTGTGTATCTTCATCAAATTCTGTATGTTTGTGCACATTTATAATCAAGAATTATTGAAGTTGATTCCATAAATTTCATTTAGTTGTTCACTGCTGCTATTTGTTTCCAAGGCAACAAATGCACTTTGCCCAAGCTGCACAGTAAATCATGATTGTTCTGAATTTGGGGGTCCTTGCCCCTTGTGCGGTGGAATGAATGCACTTGTACTGGCAAATAACGTGCCAGCACTTAGCCTGCAATAATTAGCCACATATTTGGTTGATTTTTTTTTAAATGAAGCTATGCTATGAAAGAAAAATGCAAAATGCAAAAGCAAATACGGACTGTGGGCTGCCATGTTTGGACGTCCAGCTACTCTTTGCTGACAGGAAAGAGACTAATGCAAAGCTTCCATCATACCTAATTTGCACCTAGGGTTGCTAGTGGTTGAGAAATCCATTTTCAAATTCAGGAGTCAAGGCTAGTTCTGTCATTTTTGTCCTTTCCATCACAGAGGATGCAAAAGGATAAAATAAAACAGAAAACCAATGAACAACACTTGAAATGCAAACGTTATATACAACATAGCATCTACGTCCTTATTTTTATTTGCTGTTAATGCTCATCCCTCGCTCCTTACCTCACCTCACCTTTCTTTGTCTGTTAACTTCATTTCTTGTGGTTGGCTAATTAAACAGCTAGAGCAGGGGTAGGCAACCTATGGCATGCATGCTGAAGGTGGA
The DNA here is from genome assembly GCF_965140235.1 of Caretta caretta. Lineage (NCBI taxonomy): Eukaryota > Metazoa > Chordata > Testudines > Cheloniidae > Caretta > Caretta caretta. The sequence continues at coordinate 82,487,465 of NC_134214.1, forward strand.
ATGCGAGCTGATTTTCAGTGGCACTCAGACCGCCCGGGTCCTGACAACCGGTCCGGGGGGCTCTGCATTTTAATTTAATTTTAACTGAAGTTTCTTAAACATTTTAAAAACCTTCTTTACTTTACATACAACAATAGTTTAGTTATATATTACAGACTTATAGAAAGAGACCTTCTAAAAACGTTAAAATGTATTACTGGTACACGAAACCTTAAATTAGAGTGAATAAATGAAGTCTCAGCACACCACTTCTGAAAGGTTGCTGACCCCTGACCTAGTGCATGGTGCCCAGTATTTTCAGCTCTCATTAAAGTTAAACAGGCACTCAGCTCTTTGCAAGATTTTCATCTTCAGGCAGCAAGATTTTCGGAAGCAGGGTCTTTTATTTCTGAAAAACACCATGCAAATTGATGATGCTTATGATAGAATGGCAGTGTCTTCTGTTGACAAACCCTGTTAGCAGGTGTTGGACCCTACACGGACATGCTAATTTAGGCCTTGTTTACACAGAAATTTGCACCAAGTTCTTACTAATTTGCTATAGCAGGTGCAGCTTGTAGGGCTTGGGGGGATATTTTGGGGGAAGACGTCTCCAGGTGGGCTCTTTCCCAGTTCTTTGTTTAACACGCTTGGTGGTGGCAGCATAGGGTTCAAGGACAAGGCAAAGTTTGTACAGGGAAACTCTTTCTGGTGGACACCAGGAAGACTGGCATCCTCAGAGACAGTTAGTAGTTCCAACTAAGTACCGGGTAAGGCTATTAAGCTTAGCCCATGATCATCCTCGTGGCCATGCTGGGGTGAACAGGACCAAAGACCGTTTGGGGAGGTCATTCCACTGGGACGGAATGGGAAAGGATGTTTCTGCCTATGTCCGATCTTGTGAGGTAGGCCAAAGAGTGGGAAAACCCCAAGACCAGGTCAAAGTCCCTCTCCAGCCACTTCCCATCATTGAGGTTCCATTTCAGCAAGCAGCTGTGGATATTCTGGGTCCTTTTCCGAAAAAGACACCCAGAGGAAAGAAGTACATACTGACTTTCATGGATTTTGCCACCCGATGGCCGAAAGCAGTAGCTCTAAGCAACACCAGGGCTAAAAGTGTCTGTCAGGCACTAACGGACATTTTGCCAGGGTAGGTTGGCCTTCCGACATTCTCACAGATGCAGGAACTAATTTCCTGGCAGGAACTAGGGAAAGCCTTTGGGAAGCTCATGGGGTGAATCACTTGGTTGCCACCCCTTACCATCATCAAACAAATGGCCTGGTGGAGAAGTTTAATGGAACTTTGGGGGCCATGATAGGTAAATTCGTAAATGAGCACTCCAACGATTGGGACCTAGTGTTGCAGCAGTTGCTCTTTGCCCACAGAGCTGTACCACATCCCAGTTTAGGGTTTTCACCATTTGAACATGTATATGACTGTGAGGTTAAGGGGCCATTACAGTTGGTGAAGCAGCAATGGGAGGGGTTTACATCTTCTCCAGGAACTAACATTCTGGACTTTGTAACCAAACTACAAAACACCCTCCAAATCTCTTTAGCCCTTGCTAAAGAAAACCTAAAGGATGCTCAAAAAGAGCAAAAAGCCTGGTATGATAAACATGCCAGAGAGCGGTCCTTCAAAGTAGGGGACCAGGTCATGGTCTTAAAGGCGCTCCAGGCCCATAAAATGGAAGCGTCGTGGGAAGGCCCATTCATAGTCCAAGAGCACCTGGGAGCTATTAATTATCTCATAGCATTGCCCACCTCCAACCGAAAGCCTAAGGTGTACCATATTAATTCTCTAAAGCCCTTTTATTCCAGAGAATTAAAGGTTTGTCAGTTTACAACTCAGGGAGGAGATGACGCTGAGTGGCCTGAAGGTGTCTACTACAAAGCGAAAAGTGATGGCAGCATGGAAGAGGTGAACCTCTCCATGACCCTTGAGCGTATGCAGCGACAGCAGATCAAGGAGCTGTGCACTAGCTACGCGCCGACGTTCTCAGCCACCCCCGGACTGACTGAACAGGCATACCACTCCATTGACACAAGTAATGCTCACCCAATTAGAGCCCAACCTTACCGGGTGTCTCCACAAGCTAAAACGGCTATAGAACAGGAGATCCAGGATATGTTACAGATGGGTGTAATCCGCCCCTCTGGCAGTGCATGGGTATCTCCAGTGGTTCTAGTTATGTTTTTGTGTGGACTACCATAAGCTAAATGCTGTAACTCGCCCAGACAACTATCCAATGCCACGCACAGATGAACTATTGGAGAAACTGGGACGGGCCCACTTCATTTCTACCTTGCACTTAACAAAGGGATACTGGCAGGTACCGCTAGATGCATCTGCCAAGGAAAGGTCAGCCTTCACCACACATGTCGGGCTGTATGAATTTAATGTGCTCCCTTTCAGGATGCGGAATGCACCTCCCACCTTCCAAAGACTTGTAGATGGTCTCCTAGTGGGATTAGGAGAACATGCAGTTGCCTACCTTGACAATGTGGCCATATTTTCGGATTCCTGGGCAGAACACCTGGAACATCTACAAAAAATCTTTGAGTGCATAAGGGAGGCAGGAATAACTTTTAAGGCCAAGAAGTGTCAAATAGGTCTCAACAGAGTGACTTACCTTGGACACCAGGTGGGTCAAGGAACCCCCTGCAGGCCAAAGTGGATGCTATCCAAAAGTGGCCTGTCCCAAAGTCAAAGAAACAGGTCCAATCCTTCTTAGGCTTGGCCGGATATTACAGGCGATTTGTACCGCAATACAGCCAAATTGCCACCCCACTGACAGACCTAACCAATTAGAAACAACCAAATGCAGTTCAGTGGACTGAAGAGTGCCAGAAGGCCTTTAACCAGCTTAAAGCGACACTCATATCTAACCCTGTGCTAAGGGCCCCAGACTTTGACAAACCGTTCCTAGTAACCACAGATGCGTCCGAAGGTGGTGTGGGAGCAATCTTAATGCAGGAAGGACCGAATCAAGAGTTCCATCCTGTCGTGTTTCTCAGCAAGAAGCTGTCTGAGAGGGAAAGCCACTGGTCAATCAGTGAAAAGGAATGTTATGCCATTGTCTACGCTCTGGAAAAGCTACACCATACATTTGGGGACGGCGTTTCCACCTGCAAACCGACAATGCTGCGCTACAGTGGCTTCATACCACCAAGGGAAATAACAAAAAACTTATTCAGTGGAGTTTAGCTCTCCAGGATTTTGATTTCGACATACAACACATCTCAGGAGCTTCTAACAAAGTGGCTGATGCACTCTCCCGTGAAAGTTTCCCAGAATCAACTGGTTAAAATCATCCTTGAGATGTGGAAAATATTGTTAGTCTTTATACAGTTGGTAGTCTATTTAGAGGTGCATGTGTCTTATTAATTCTGTTTTCTCCTAGAGCTCCAGGAAGAAATCACAGCCAGTGTTTTCACCCTATCTGTGATTTGCGGGGCATGTCTTAAAAATCAAGGGAAGGGTAATCACCGTTCTGTATACAGTGCTATAAAATCCCTCCTGGCCAGAGGCAAAACCCTTTCACCTATAAAGGGCTAAGAAGCTAACATAACTTCGCTGGCACCTGACCAAAATGACCAGTGAGGAGACAAGATACTTTCAAAGCTGGAGGGGGGAAACAAAGGGTCTGTCTGTTTGTGTGATGCTTTTGCTGGGAACAGATCAGGAATGCAGTCACAGAAATTCTGTTAGTTAGTAGATAATCTAGCTAGAAACGCGTTAGATTTCCTTTTGTTTAATGGCGGGCAAAATAAGCTGTGCTGAATCGAATGTATTTTCCTGCTTTTGTGTCTTTTTGTAACTTCAGGTTTTGCCCAGAGGGATTCTCTGTGTTTTGAATCTGATTACCCTGTAAGGTATTTACCATCCTGATTTTACAGAGGTGATTCTTTTACCTTTTCTGTCATTAAAATTCTTCTTTTAAGAACCTGATTTATTTTTCATTGTTCTTACGATCCAAGGGTTTGGGTCTGTGTTCCCCTGTACAAATTGATGAGGATTTTTATCAAGCCTTCCCCAGGAAAGGGGGTGTAGGGCTTGGGGGAATATTTTGGGGGAAGACGTCTCCAAGTGGGCTCTTTCCCTGTTCTTTGTTTAACACGCTTGGTGGTGGCAGCATAGGGGTCAAGGACAAGGCAAAGTTTGTACCTTGGGGAACTTTTTAACTTAAGCTGGTAAAAATAAGCTTAGGGGGTCTTTCATGCAGGTCCCCACATCTGTACATTAGAATTCAGAGTGGGGAAGGAACCTTGACACAGCTCCTTAACTCCACCCTGGCTATACAGGTGGGAGTGACTCTCTGAGCAGAGGGATTAAAGCTTCTGAGGCAGAGAGGCCCTTTTGGGAAATTTAGGAACAGCCTAGTTTAAGGCAGAAACTGACCTTTATTTGGTGTTATTGTTATTTTGACTGCCAATATAAAAGAACTCCAAGAACATGGGTGAGTTTGGGCACTAATTCTGATTATTGTTGTTCCATGATATATAGCAGCATAAAGACTGTGCCCATTCACAGTGTGATGTAAATATTAAAAATAATAAATAACTAGAATGCCATACACACACATCCCCTTTGTACTGCAAAACCGTGGTACAAATCATGGCTGATGCATCCTGTTCTGGATATCATAGGTAAAACACATTTTAAATAAATGGTTGCAGAGAAAAGAAAAGCTCAGAATTTCAGAAAGACAAGTGGGACAACATAAATCCAGAAACCAAACACTGGGACTTAATGGAGTTAAAATATGTTTAATATTCCTGCAAACTTCTCAGGAGAAAAGCTTGCATGAAAAGCCATTAGCTCAGCATTTTTGAAAACTGAAACAGCCTTGTACCAATGCCTACATATCATGGCTATTGGACTTTTTAGAGAGGCAAAATAGTTATTCTTGTCCACTTTGTAATAAGCAACATCTCACTGACTGCAGAAATACTGTGTAAGAGATAGTGGGGACTCACCCTTACCTAGCAAGGATATTGATGTTGTTTGGCATACTCTGCAACTACTAAAACTGAAATGTATCAATGCACTTTAGTCTACTTCAGAGAACATAGGACCCTGATTTACTCTAGTGTAAATGGAGATCAGAATCTATGGAGCTACTTAAGATTTACCCTGCTGGAAATGAGATCAAGATTTACCACACTGTGTTTAATCACTTGCAAAAACTCTTTGCTGCCTAGTATAGTCCCTCTACCATGGATATTATTCCCAAAGTGATTAACAGAGACAATATTCCTGATGACAATAGCCACTTATTATTTTCAAATGCTGACAAGTCTTAAGCTTTCTGCTTTGATTATAAGTGTGATTCTACATTTAAATGATAGACACAAAGAATTTGCCATACCAGACTGGTTCAATGATCCATCTAGTCAAGCATGCGGCCTCTAGCAGTGTAGCTATGCCTTCTGAAGAAAGTAATATAATCCCTATACTGCTCCTGGCCAACTGTAAAATGTGGGCAACTGTGAGGACATTTCTTTTCTGATCTCTGCAGCAATCAGCTACCGCTCCGAAGCATGTGAATTGATTGCTGTTATTAACAGTTATTATTGCCCATGAAATTATCCAGCCCCTTCTTAAATCCACTGAGATCATCTGACTCTATTACACACTTCTAACATTGGATTCTGGCCTGTCACATGTCATGTTATTGATTATACAGCAACGATAAGGCTAGAAAATGATCAACAGAAATGGAAACAATATCATTTCAATTTAAGTAACAGGAAAAAATAGCCCTTTCATTGCCATCCTATCTCAAGAATAGAGCTCACATCTACGAAAAGGGGTAGAATCAAAATAACTAGAAATCTTCAAGTTGCGCTAGAAAATACTTGAGCCAGAAATTATTATTATTAACATGGTTATTATGGTAGTGCCTATGGGCCAACCAGAAATGGGGCCCCATTGTGCTAGGTGCTGTACAAACAGTGTATTCGATGGTCCCTGTCCCAAAAATTCAACTACTGCAAAAAAAACCAAAAACAAAACAAAAAAACAGGGATGTACTAGAGGATTGACTGTGCACCTGAAACAGTTCTACTGATAGCATCACTGTTAATAAACATAATGTAACCGGGAATTACCTTGTGTTAACAGTCACTAAGTATAACCAAACTCCTCTCATAGCAACAAATGAAATCCAGTCTATAAACAGTCATCTTTTTGAACATGAAACAAAAATATCATTGCACTATTCAGACACCAAAGTGACAAACTGTATTAAATATTCCAATTAAAGGATCTCTTCAGCTTTTCAGTTGTACAGTCTAACCCCTTTATTCATGACTGCATTTCCTGATATTATATGAGCAGGAAAAATAATATGTACCAATAGCACCATCTTCATTTCATACTACAATAAATGAAAAGCAGCTCAGAGGACCCACTCCATGTGCAAGACAAAACGTTCTCTTTCAAGAGCAGCATTAGAAATGCATGCTCCAGCACTTGGACAAAGGTTGTATAATATTTTTATATTTAATGATTTTAGCTGCTCAGGAAATGTTCTCTAGCCATTACTACAAAAGCAGAAGTTCTCTTTGAGCAGCTTATTAATAGCCAAAGGTAACACTTGTGCACTGGTGGGGGGAAAGCATCAATTTTTACCAGCCTTTGCAAGTGCTACATTCTTTTCCACAGTCTTTCGCTTGCACTGTCAAAATTGGCTTCCCCCCTGCATGCTTAGTCCAGGCATCTGGGAGAGGGGAGTTTTTGCAATCAGCTCTTACACACTCTGCGAAGAATGGCAGAAAAGTAAATTTCCCTTGCCAGCTGTTTAAAAGAGATTATCAAGGTTGAAGGGTCCAAAATTAAACCTATCGGGGCAAATTCTTTTTGGGTTACACACATGGTCCCTCATTATCTGCAATGAATTGGAATGCAAGCAACAGAGAGTGGTTTTTGTTTTAATATGCCCTCCTGGATGACACGTGCGCGCACAGACACACACAAAAATATATACTATCTGCCCTCTCAAAGAGATCTGAGCTGGGCGGAAAAAAAATCTACAATACAGCCATGCATGTGCATGTGACACAAGCACCTGTATATCACACTCCCCCACTGCCCTCCTGTTGGGTCCATTCTTGGGAAGAGATTTGAAACACTCTCCAAAGGCTCTATTTGTCAATGAAGGCTGTGTGAGCTACCTCGGCTGCAGAGATTACTTCCTGTTCACAGGAGGTACTTTGCCTTCAGAAACAACAACATAATGGCAATTTCAGCTTTCTGAGGTCACCCAACCTGCCCTCTGCCCAAATATTGGTGTCACCAAATCTGCCTCGCTCCAACCACACCAGTTTGGAAATTTGCCCCCCCTCCCCCCCCACCACAAAATGGCTATCGGAGGGGAAGGTAGGAGAGATCTGTTTCAGTTGGAAGATTTCCCCTTCCAACTCAAATGCTTTTCCTAGCAATCAGTCTGAGCAGGAGGATTTTCCCCCAGTTGCCTCCAAAACTCAGACAACTAAATGGTGAGGCAAGGGGACGGAAGACAGAGAGGCAGAAAACCAAGTTCAGGGCCTATTCTCCTGGAGTGACTTCCCTGGAAAGCTGGGGTTGGGGATGAAGAACCAGGCTCAGCAATGAGTGCTGGCACAGCTTGCTTTCATGAGCCCCCAACCTGTGAGCAACTCCCTGCTGCATGTACGTGGCTTCTCTCATTATTTGTTATGCTTGGTTTTTAGCTTAGGCCAAACTCTCCACTGAGCAACTCAGCCCATCAAACAGCCAACATCTACAGCATCTCAGGGCCTATGCACCTCAGAAGAACACATGTAACTAAGGCTGCTTGAAAAGAATGTCACTGTGCTGCAATCACTGTAGCATATTGAACTGGAATCTCCACTGGCTCCATGGTGTGGCATATATCCAAATCATGCCAAAGTAAAACCATAGGCAGCAATGCCAGCAATGCCAGTTTTTTTAAATAACACTCCAGTAATCAAGTGAACTGTAAAAACATTTCTTTTTGTTCTCTTTGTACAGGCCCTAGCACAATGGTGTCCTGGTCCATGCTTAGGGATCCAAGGTACTGCGGTGATACAAATAATAATTATTTTAAGGGTAGGGCAATTTTCAGACTTATTAATTACAGTTGGGTCCCTGTAAGGTAGGATATTCAAAACTGTAAGTAAATACGGTTGTCTAGTACTGATCTTACTAGAATTCATTTGCACCATCCATCAAAGACGCAAAACAAGGCATTCCAAAGTGGCAGTTTATTATGCAGGAACATATGCAAGGCAAAACATTTTTCTTATTTAAAATTTGCAATGCCCTTTATCCAACCTCCGACTCATTATGCAGACTTGGTTCACTTTTCTTGGTGTCAGTTTCTGCATAGGTAAAATGGGGGTAACAGTTCTCACCTCCCCCGCAGGGTGTTTACAACAAATACTAATAATTCATATTTGTAATGCACTTTGAAGAAGCGATAAGAAGCATCACCTAGCTATCCCAGGCATTTCTAATTCACTCCTCACCTTGGCTTATAGGCACCAGTTAACATTAGAGAATGAAGGAAGGGTGCTGTGGTAACTTGGAAGCCATCCAGGCTGTTTGTGGAAGGGAGGTATGCAGGATACAAGGCACAACAGGGAACACGGGGGAGAAGTGTGGCTCCTACGGCCAGTAGGGGAAGAGAGACTGAGTATCCCACCAACACAAAGTGTAAAAAGCAAGGCGATGGGTAATTAAGTCATTCAGCACCCCATCTACACACTACTTATGTTTTCCACTGCAGCACTTTATATGTAAACATGGCTTTAGTCTCACCAATACATTTCCATCACCCCCATCTCCCATTATGTTCACACTCGTGCTAACTAACGTGGAGCCTTAGTTCCAACCATAAGTATAATAAACAAAGGAGCACATATGTGCACCGATTTGAACAGTGTAATTTCTACATAAAAAATCATACCAACTCTAGAGCAATCATAAGCATGGATCGCCTGTTCACACATGCTTCCCTAAGCATTACAGAAAACAGTCAGAGCTGCCCTGTGCAACCTGACATCACCCCTCACTTACTGTTCACACATACACCAATACAAAACCACATACAGAACTGCATGGAAAGGCAATTTATGAAAGCCACATTAACCCGATATTAATCATCAAAACACAGGAAACTAGGTTAGAGTTCAAGGGTGCCTGTAGGTGTCCAGGATGAGGGTGGAGCCACCTGGACACCTGGTGGTGAAAAGTAGGTAGTTCAGGCTGAGAAGGAGAACTGATGAGTGCAGGGTAGATGTTTATTTCCTCTTTTTATGGTCAGGGTTCATGGAACATGAAGTCTAACAACCTAAACTCAATGTAAGCTAAGATTTTTTCAGGGAAATTGTTAATAAATGTGATTTTCAATGAACAGCTGCCCCTTCCACTGAAGGAACCATACACCCCCTCTGGCCTGTATGAGAGCAGTGGCCATGCTGAAGTATCCAGGGCTCTGAAAAGAAACCATTTGGGCAAAAGGAGAACTTCCCTGCTTTGTAGTAATTTGTCTCTCTTTTGTGGGCCTGCCTACTTGAGAGCAATAACACTCACTCACATAAACAAGGCAAGGACATTACATTAGTATAACTGGGAACCTCAGCATCACCCAATTTACCATATAGCCAAGCTGACTAGTTAGGACCCGTCACTGTACACAAGCTCTTAAACAATTCTGACTCAAGGTTTGGCCCTTCTGCTGAGATTGCGTGTGCACATGCCTGCCTGCCTGCCTATATACAACTGGGCCTATCCTATCCATATTTGTGGAAGAATGAAGGAACTCATGCAGGGTTTTGGCAAGATGAAAGGGAAAACCTTAATTAAAATGAGTTTTAAAAACCATCACAAAATTTTTGTTAGTTATTCAGATTAGCACCCATCCTAAAATTACTCTCAGTCTAAAATGTGCTGCCTCTCTTCAGACACGGTTAGCTTTGCATATGAAGCCTTGAAGGTGTCAAAACCCATGCCAACCTAATAAAATTAAAATAAGTAAATTCAATACAGTGACTAAAATGAGGCAGACCTTTGGAAAAGAGCCTCTTCATAACTTTATTTTGTGCAAATTTCCCTCTATCTAATCCATCATCATCACTCCCTGAGGCAAGTTGTAGCTAACCGAGGGCCTCTTATTTGGGAATAGGCCTATGGCTATCTCACTTCCTGGATGATTTTAAGGCTCAAGCCCTTACATTGCAAGCTCCTTAGAGCACAGACTGTGTAGAGCAGGTTCTATAGTACACTGTGGCCATTATGTGTCACCTCACAGGCAGAATCCAGACCAAGAGCTATGTATCCAGCCCAGAAAAACTTCCCCCAATGCAAGAGTGATCCTCTGGTGCGAAACAAAAAAAACATTTCTATGGCAGATTGATTTAAAAAGCCAATAAATTGGAGCTCTTTGAAGCTGTTCATATGTTTGGAATGTTAGAGTAAGTTCCAGCAGAGATGGATTAATGAGATATCAATGGTGCATGATAAATGCAATTTATCACATGGCTCTGCAATTTATTACATAGCTATCGTCATTATATATAAGACAGTCACACACATACACACAAACACCAAACACACATATACCTCCTCCTAAGCATTTATTTGGCCAGAATCCTAAGCCAGTCCTACAACAACAGTGAGAGCAACGGAAATGAGTCTCTTTATTAGCATTTCATTATGCTAATAATGTTATGTTAATAAAATGTTCTATTACAACATCCCCACTACCCTTCTCCTTTCATTACACACAGATTTTATGATGTTACACACAGGAAAAATACCACTTTCTCTGACCTTTCTTCAATAGCTTGTTCTTTATTTCTATTCAACCAGGATCCCTGATGAGTTCTAAACAGCAAGGAGAGGATATCTGACCATTCTCCTGCAAATCCAACTCTTCCTATACAACTCCAGTTCTGTACGGATGCTATTTCTCATACCCAGACTTCAGTTTCTGAACAATCACATTCATGCGCCATGACTTGATGTAGCAATAGCACAACAGGGAAAAGATGCAGCATCACTGAAAAAAGTATGCTGTTTGACTTATTCTTACTCTCAATCATCACCACTAGCATTTAGACCTAGTGTATTATCTATACTACCTACTATATACCATTAGTTTCATACTGAGTTTTCTTTAGGAAAAAGAAGAGCTGAATCAATTTTTTGGGATGATAAACTCACAGCTAAAGAGAAAAACTACAATTACACTTTTCAGCCATGAAAAGTAAATCACATGGTGCTGAAATCCCAGCAGAAAACACAGATTAATTAAAATCTGCACTTTCTAAATCTGTTATTCAACTAAACACAGCTATTAAAAAATGATGTCTTTGCTATACTGTTTATGTACATTCATACCATTGAAATACAGTGAGAAAAAATTAGGGGGATTTGGTTAGCTATTAAAATTGTATAAGAAAAGGAAGTATATATATATTATATATGCTTCCCTTTCTTCTACAATACTTATATGTATGTACAATTATAACATGGAACATTTTTTATGCCAAGCATAACAGGGGGGCAAATAAACTACCTTTGAGCAATAAAAAGTGTTACACAAAGGGACAGATTTTGAAATCAAAGCATTAGGATGTAAGGCAAGTCCTTGATGTGGAAGACATAATCCAGGAAGTGCAACTTTGCTGCTTTGGGTACATACACAGAATGAATGAAGAGGATCTGCAAAGAGAGCATCATGGCAGGAAAGGGTGGTAGGAAGGAGACCTTGAGGAAAGTTAAAGAGGCGATGAATGGATTGCATCAAAGAACACATTAAGCAGGTGGACGTTAGCGCTACCTTAGACAGACAAAAATGGTGGATGCGTATGCAATGACAGAACCCCAGGGGATGGGAGGAAGAGGACGAGAAGTCATAATAGTAGTAACAGGGTGGCAGGCTCTTTTTGTGTGCACTCTATTTGCAGGTTTTGGAACCCAGCATGGAGACGTTGATTGACTCCTGCTGAATCATTATGGCAGGTTCAGCTTGTTAAATCCACTAGGGACGTAGAATGGCTCTCTGGGAAAGAGGTCACTAGTGCCTAGGGCAGAGAGAACTCCACAGGGAAATCCTAGGAAGAGCCAAGAAAGTTGAGGTGGAGGTTTTCACTGGAAACTCAGATGACAAGAATGAAGTGAACTCACAAGGAGGGGTTAAGTTTACAATAAATATAGCGGGACAGCTCTTCATCTGGTGTCAAATGACAGCTTCATTGAAGTCAATGAAACCATGCTGGTTTACACCAGCTGAGGATCTAGCCCTCTGTCCACAGATTCTGTTTAAAGCAGGTTGGGAACTCCACCTACTTCCATCATGGGACCAGTTACAGTTACAGTCTAGAGCAGGGGTTGGCAACCTTTCAGAAGTGGTGTTCCGAGTCTTCATTTATTCACTCTAATTTAAGGTTTCGTGTGCCAGTAATACATTTTAACGTTTTTAGAAGGTCTCTTTCTACAAGTCTGTAATATATAACTAAACTATTGTTGTATGTAAAGTAAATAAGGTTTTTAAAACGATTAAGAACTTCATTTAAAATTAAATTAAATGCAGAGCCCCCCGGACCGGTGGCCAGGACCCAGGCAGTGTGAGTGCCACTGAAAATCAGCTTGCGTGCCACCTTTGGCATGCGTGCCATGGCATGTCTTCCCTGATCTAGAGCAAGGAACACTGGGTCAAGGAGCATGTTTGCACAATGCATAAATAGTAGTATTTATCCAGTCATAACTCCAGTTCCTGCTATTCCCAAGTAATGGCCACCTGTAAATTGGAGATAAGGCTTAACTACTTCACAGCGGTGATGAGGGAATTAATTCTTTAACACATAACATGCTTTGAGATCCTAACGCTAAATGTACTACAATGGCTCCCTAGGGGCTTGATCCAAAGCCCATTGAAGTCAACGGAAGGACTTTCATTGACTTCAGTGGGCTTTGGGTCAGGCTCTATCTGCGTAGAAAGTCACTTTATTAAATCCCTTGGGGAAGCACACTGAGCCTGAACGATGGTATATTAAACAGACCTCAGTGCTTGCTGTGAAAACGCCCCAAAGCCCCTCTCTAACTACTCTCATCCTCTGACTCAATGGAAGGTTTTGCACACAGTATGCAAAACTGGCAGAGTACAGCTCCCAGTGACACATTGTCTTGTGTGAAAAAAACATGACATGCCTGAAACAAAAGCTCTCTTTTCTTTTCTTTTTTTTAATCCCCAAGTCTACATCAACGATCAAAGTAGAGAGTCGCTTGCTCTGTCACTGAGGGAGGTGAAATTGCCATGATTTGAACACAACCTAAAATGCACTCTGCAATTCAACTCAGTCATTATAAACATACTTCACAGCTCTGACACAGCTGTTCCTCCCCTATGGAACAGAAAATAATATTCAAACCTCACTCCTTTTTAGAGAGGGAGAAAGCATGGAAGAGCCCATCCCTCCCCCGAATCTTTCAGAAATAATTTTAGCTTAATATATAATTAGTATTATATAATATAGCAATATATTAATATTAGCAATAATTCTTTGTGTTTATATTAGCATACAAAGCCCCTGATAATCTAGGCTCACTTCATCTCAAAACTGCTCCATACCATGAGCATTGGATAGGCGCTCACGTGTTAAGGCCCAACCTCGGTCCTATGATAATTGGGCAAGATTGCACTGATATGATGAGTTGTAAATTTGTACCCACTCTCACTAGGTATGAATTTGGTGGGAAAGCTGCGAAGTGAATCCCACTGTCAGATTGTAAATTCTAAATCACAGACTGTTCATGTCTTTATGCAAAGCCTAAAATGCAGATTTATGGTGGTCTTCTAATGCCCTCTAATATAACATATGGCTATAAATTAGCATATATGAAACTGGAGACAAGACTGTAAATGTGTTTAGTATTTATGAGCTTTTAATCAGCAATAAGAACATCTGTTTTGAAATCAAAAAGCCCGTTTTGAGAAAAGCAAAATTTGGAAGAAAAACATGCTGATACATTTTATGAAGTTTTTCCCATAAAAGCTCTCAAAAGGTTGACCTGACAAAATCCCTCTAAAACCTCAGTCCTAAGGAATCATAGGAACTTCTAGTCTATTGTATGGCAATGTATAATCAGCTATGTGTAAAAGGTGTATAAGGTGTGGTGAGCTATTGTTTCAGAAACTGGATGGAACATGACAGAGCACTGCTTGACAAATTTTGTTGTTGCTGGCTTTTGAACTGAACACCTTGATCATTACATAAGGTTGCTGTTATCTATCCATCTCCCTACCCACATTTAGCATACAACCCTTTTACAAATTCCTGAAAAAAAGAGGACCCATGGGAAGAAACACAATTAAAACCAAATGTGCACCATTAAAGAATAGGAGTTATATTATTGTCAGGATAAGCAAAGTACCACCTATAATCTCCTATTACAGGGTGAAGGTTTTAATAAAAAGAAATATGAAGCGCTCACATTTTTATCTTTTCTCAGAGCCAGAGATGGTTTAATTAGTTTGATCTCTCATAAACCGGGAAAAAAACCCACCATTAGAGCAGTACCCCACTGGTGAATGATACAACCGTGACAACTACTAAAAAAGGTTTTCTTGGAGAAAGAGACCTAGGCTTTTCCACCTCCTCCCCAAATACAATTTCTTCATAATTCCATCCTAAGCAATTCCCTTCAGCTGCCTAGTTTAAATCAGCAGCATTCCTAGTTTTCCCCTCCCTTCCAGCTGCTCAAATAAAATAAAATAAAATAAAATAAAATAAAATAAATAAACAACAATAATAAAAGATGTGAAAGAGCAGTTACTCATTTTACAGTAACTGGTTCTTTGAGATGCGTTGTGCAAACAGATTCCACCTCGGTGTACATGCACCCCATGTGCATTGAGATCAGGTTCTTTTAAATAGCAGTGTCCCTTGGGGCCAGGTGTACAGCCCAAGTACCCTCTCAGTCCTCTTAGCCCAGGGCATAAAGGAGAGGGCAGCCACAACCTGCACTCAGTTCCTTCGCCAGTCGGAATTCCACAGGAGCAGGACTCTGACCAGCAGAGGAGGAGGGCAGGTTGTGGAATCTGAGTGGACAACACATCTTGAAGAATCCCAGTTACAATAGGGTAAATAATTACTTTCTGCTTTGAGTGACAGTCCACACAGATTCCACTCTTGGTGACTAACACACGCAGATGCCTCAGTGCTCAGAGGTAGGTGAGCAGAGGCCTACTTCAACAGAGAATGCAGGAGAGCCTTACCAAAATTAGCATCTGACCTAGAAGCTTGCACTAGGGAATAATGAATGTGAAAAGTGTGGAATGAACTTTGCATTGCTGCTAGGCATATCTCCAATGTGGCATGAATGCTAACTTATACAGGTGGGTCTTTCTTAGTCAAAACGTAACAAGTCTGATTCCTGACACAGGCGGAGACCCATTTACATAGCCTCTGGTATGATAAGGATTACCCCTTTCAGCACAGGTCACAAAGAGTCTAGGTGCACACCTGAATGGCTTGGTTCTATGCAAATAAAATGACAATGGTCTCATGACATCCAAGGAGTGCAGTCTCATTTCACATGGGGTACAATGTGGTTTAGGGAAGAAATATGGGAGATGAGTAGACTGATTGATGTGGGAGTTGAAAACCAATGCATTGGCCAGATAGAAAATCAATTCTGTTTGGCTTAGTATGGCAGTCTGGTTGAAGGTTTCCCACCTTGGAGCATGATGTCATTCTGTAGCAGAATAGCTTTTTTCAGTAAGCATCAGCCACCTTCCAGATTGTCAAGTGCAGTGATGTCAAATCCAAGTGAAGGATACAACCATTGTTCTGTGAGATCAGATCCGGTAAGACCAGTAAGGTGATGGGTTGCCATACTGACAGATTCACAAGGCCAGAGTATCAAAACTGCATGTCGCGTGCTGGGGCTATCATGATAACCTGACACGTGTTGCCTCAGTTTCCTCAAGACCTTAAGCATCATGGGTATCAGTAGAAAAGGGTACAGAAGTCCAGAATCCCACTGGATGAGAAAGACATCTGAGACGAAGCCCAAACTCATGCCTCCCCTAGAGCCCAACCTCGGGCACTGGCTGTGGTGACATATTACAAACAGGTCCACCTGCGGGAATCCCATCTGCAAAAAGACATTTAGGAGGACTGAGGTCTTGAAGAATCACTCAGTTCTTGGACACGTTTCTGCTGAGATGGTCCGCCAGTGTGTTCTGGAGGCTGGGGAGGTGTAGAGCTACTGATGTAACATGACAATTAATGCACCTAATCACAGATATGTGTGGCTTCCTGGCGAAAGTGAGAGGATCTGGCTCCCCCTCGCCTGTTGATGCAGTGCATGGTCAGTTGACCCACAGAAGGTTGCAGAAGCATGAGTAACTTCTCCTGTATTACCACCAGCTGTATAGCCAACATCTCTGCCATTCTTTTTAGCATGTCCTGGAAAACGTGGAGCTCATCCATGGAAGCAGTGTATGGGGGTGTTATATGCTTTGTCTGGGGAGGAAGATGAGATAGTCAGAGGCTGATGAATGACTGAAGAGTGGCCATCTCCACTGTGTTCCTCCTCATCCTACACAAGTTGAGAGAGAAGAGCCTGAGATCACTGGATCTGCTCCTTTGGTGAGGAGAATCTACCTCTTGAGACTTAATGAAGCCAGCATTCTAGCAGAGGGGTTCACACCCCAGGGAATCCGTAGGGCCATGGTCGGTATGGATAGTGAAAGGGTGCGTCAGTGGGATGCTCTCTACATGTCCCTGATGATCTTCTGGTGCCCCTCAGAGATTCTTCCCAGGTCTCTGTGCCAGACTCCCACTGTGCCACCCATGGAGGACAGGAGTGACCTCTCGGGAGGAAGCGCTGCTGTATTCCTCTAAGGATAAGGAGAAAGTGTAAATCTCCTGAATGGTGGAGTAGATCTGTCTGGTCTACTCTGTCTCTCAGAAGGTACCTTGGGTGGTTTAGTAATGACCTCTGTAGCTTCTCATTGAGAGGCGAGTCTGGTGCCGCTGCCACTAAAAGATCTCTTGTATGGTACCAGCATAGAGAGTGTGTGAGCTGCCAGAACAGACGACTCCAGTGGTAATGAGGAAAGGGGTCTCTGTACGGGATCGCTCAGTGCAGTGATTCCCAGTGCCAGTGTGGATGGTGCCAAGATGGTCAGTACTGGCATATCTGATGCTAGTGTCTTCCTATCGGTACTGAAGGCAGCATGGTCCTTGAACTAGGAAGAGACCATCCGCACCAACTATGATTTCAGTGCTCGGGCATGGGTACAGGACTTCATATTAAGGCTTCTGGAGGAATGAGCCTTATGAGAGGCTCTCTGTCCCCTTGTTCTGAGAGGGTATTCAGTGCCAGCCCGAGTCCAAAGAATGGGGCTCCTTACAGTTCCTTTCTGAACGCATCACCAGTGTAGCTGATGAGAAAGGCTTAAGCAAAATGGCCTGGGAGCCTGGAGTGGAATCTCGGTTCAAGAGGATACTGGCTGCATGGGTTTCTCTCTGAGGCTCTGCCAATTAATCTTCCACAAGAGCTTCAGCTTCAGCCCTCTCACCTTCTGTGTCCTCTTAGAGGAGGCTTTCCAGATCAAGCAATACACCGGAGCATGGCCCCTCCAAGGCACTATAGCCATTGAACATTCCTATCATCCACAGACCTAGCAGTGTTGCAGGATAGGCACATCTTAAAGCCCAGTGATTTAGGGTCAGATGTTTTAGGCTACTGTACAGTGGTGGGAGGGAGGTGCTTGTACCAGGAGGGGTCAATTACAGGGGAGAGATCCCTTATACAACATAAAGCCTATCACTACTCTGTTCTAAAATGAAATCTCTAAAGCCAACTGTCAAAGAAAACGTATCAGCACTAAACTGACGCTAACAATAAACTTTTCCTATGAGTAGAAGAACTGTTAGATACTGTGATGTTCCAGGTCTTGAATCCAGGCATCTCCTGACAGCTGCCACATCCTGGGCTCCACCTAATGGCTACTAAACCCAGGTAAGCTGGAAAGCTACTAGGGCTGTAGCTCCACCCAAGGCACCAGCCATGGGACCTCTGACTGGAGGATCGCCTGGCTCCACCGATTGGTCCAATTACGCTATTTAAGCCAGGAAGAGGAACAGGAAGTTTGGCCAAGTAACAAGATGATTTCCTGTTATGGCTGCATTGAATCCTGCTTGTGCCTGCCTCTTGCACCCAACGCTGTTCCTGGTTCCTGCTCTGCTGTTGGCTCCCGCCTTTGCTCCTGTTCCCACTGTGTTCCAGCTCCATGCTTGATCCTTGCTACTCTCCTGCCCTTACGCCTTGCTTCCAATCCTCAATGACCAGTCCTGGCTCTGATCCTGACCTCTAACTTCTGACCTTGACTCCAGCTTGACTCCTGGCTCTGGCATTTGGTATCCGACCTCAGCTCTGATCTTCAGCTTGGATTCCTGGTTCTGACTCTGGCTTGACCTCTAGCTCTGGTAACTGGCAGTTGACTTTGGTGCTGACCCTTGGCTTCGTTCCCCAACCTGGACACCCACTAGACCTGACTCCAGCTCTGACTACTAGGCCAGACTGCCTACACCCCACTCCATAAAAGCTAAACACCAAAAGCAAGGAACGCAGACACGATAGAGTTCTGTCCGACACCGCAGGCAGTAGGAAGGAAATTAATCCAGGCTGCAGTCACCCCACCCATTATATCCTCAGCTGTGGGGAGTGAGAGGGTATGCAGGGCACTGGCGCAACCCCAGCGGAAACAGCTATTCAAAAGAATCCAATTTCATGCACATAAAGCACATGCCAACCCTGAATACACTGTGCGTGGACAACACATCTTAAAGAGCATACGTTTAGTTAGCCCGTGATCATTCATTACATTCCTTGAAAAAAATCAATTTGGACTAAATATTGTCACAACATAATCCATCTGTTAAAATATATAATTTTTTGTAACACATTTGGAATTCAACAACAAAAGTGAGAATTACAAACAAGGAGTCCATAATAAGCCTTGATATAATTATTAAGTAAGATAAACTGGCCTTGGTATTCAGTGCAAGAACGTTATTTGTGGCTTAATGAGAATGAAATGTAAAACGCATCTGTAATTTCCACTGAAATATATCACAGAAAGTCAATTCAGTCCACATCACTTTGCCAACACTGCTCTCATTATTAAGTGGGTTTCCAATGACAGCAAAATGCTTCTTAGTTCCAACCCTCAGGATACATAAAAACATGGCTCAACAGCTATACTAGTACAATAGATTAATTTTCCCAACAATTATATTTTGGTATCTTACGTATTTTCATGGTTTATTTTACCAATTGAAAGGTGGTTGTTTTGGGAACTTGGTTCATTGCAATGAGGTTTAGTACATTAATTCCCATCCATTTGTATATTCCAGTACCATTACATCAGGCTTTTTTTACTCTAAATTCCCTCTATCTGCCATAATGATGAGCTTTGTGCTGGTTTCATGGGCTAGCCCATGTTTTAGCTTGGACTGCTCCACAGCCAGAGTCAATATATTAATAAGGGAAGCTCAAGCTTCACCCTGGGTAAGAGCTTGCACAACTGAATGTGAGGTGGAGGGCGCTGCCTGGCACAGCAAAGTTTTTCATCTGGTAATATGGATTACCTGAAAAGATTGGAACCCACTGCTTTTCTGTTCCTTAATAACACATAAGATTACTAATCTGAGTGAAGTGGAGTATACAAAAATAATCAGTGTCAAAACGGTGTAATTACTAACACAGACCAAAAGGTGCTGAGAAATCAGGTATTGGGGTGGAAGAAATAATGGGAAATAGTTAATATTTCTTCTATGGAATCTCATTGGAATGGTAGCTCTTCAGATAACCAGAGGTTATTAGTATTGTGATAGGGTCGGGCCAGATGTCTACAGGAAAGTAATAGAAGGCAGATATATTAGCCCCAGGTTAAGTAGGTCCCTTTTTCCCTGGGTAAGGTAACAAGGAATGTTCCAGGACAATCAGGAACCTTCTGGAGACAATTAAGACAGACAGGCTGATTAGAACACCTGCAGCTGATCAAGAAGCTGCTAGAATCAATTAAGGCAGGCTAATCAGGGCACCTGGGTTTAAAAAGGAGCTCATTTCAGTTTGTGGTGCATGTGTAAGGAGCTGGGAGCAAGAGGCACTAGGAGCAAGAACGCATACTGTTGGAGGACTGAGGAGTACAAGCATTATCAGACACCAGGAGGAAGGTCCTATGGTGAGGATAAAGAAAGTGCTGGGAGGAGGCCATGGGGAAGTAGCCCAGGGAGTTGTAGCTGTCGCACAGCTGTTCCAGGAGGCCCTCTAGACAGCTGTATTCCACAGGGCCTTGGGCTGGAACCCAGAGTAGAGGGCGGGTCCGGGTTCCCCCCAAACCTCCCAACTCCTGGTCAGATACAGGAGGAGTTGACCTGGACTGTGGGTTCACAAAAATGGCCAAACTAAGGGCTGCCATGAAGCTCCAAGCCGAGCAAATCCGCCAATAAGCGCAAGACCCACCAAGGTAGAGGAGGAACTTTGTCACAGTATATTCACAGTTAAAGCTATCACGTTAAACTGGCTGAGTTTGTAAGGGGGAAGGGAGATGCCAGGTTGTTTTAAACAGAGAGTTGCTAAACTTCCCTATGTACTTAATCAAATTGAACATGCCAAGCACCTGATTGAGCGAACTGGGCTTTTGTGACATGAAGAAACAGCCTATAGGATCTCAAAAGTGTTGTCACATTGGGAGGGAGGTAGGGAGGTTGGTTTTAGGTAGGAGGAACGTAGGAATTGTCCAAGCATCAGAAACATGTATTAAACTAGAAATGCCTGAGAGTCGTGACCTCCAAGTAGGATAATTGAAAGGAATTGCACGTAGGTTCTCTTCTTCCCATAGGTGCCACCACAATCAGTGGAATCATTATCCAGAGCAGTAGAACTCCAATATGATTTGTACAAGTACATTATTTGCTACAAGATCTGTACTTGGTTTCAAGGCAATATCCCTTTGCTCTATGCCTGCCCCAATCCTATCCACTCCCCCAGTGACCGTCTCCTTTCACTTTGCTCCCCTTCTATTTTCTTCAAAGTGTGTCCTTCTGATTCTCCTGCTGGACCAGCAGCCCTAAGAATGCATATCTGGAGACAGCATCTCCGCTTCACTTCTCTACAGTTGTTATAACACCCTGGCACCACTTAGGACCTCCAGCAAAAAAAGCACAAGCACTGATTCGACTGAGATAAGCATAGTATAAGAACCTATATAGAATTGTACAGAATAGTGCCTCTTGGGCTAAAGGAATAACACTCCTTTAGCTGTAAGGAGCACTGTTGTTGCAGCCATATCAGTCCCAGGATATTAGAGAGACAAGTCGGGTGAGGTATTAGCTTTTATTGGACCAATTACTCTTTGTAAGAGAGACAAGTTTGTTTCCCTTACCAACAGAAGCTGGTCCAATTAAAGATATTACCTCACCCACCTTGTCACACATACACTAAGCCAATATGTTTTACACATTCTTTCTGAGTCAGTCCTAGAATGTTGTATGATTGAAACATGACCATTTATATAATTAATATTGCCACTGTTAGACTATTGCAACAAATTTTATACAAAGTATGTCACGTAAGGTGTCACTGGAAAAGTTACGATTTGCACAGTAAGATTATCCTGCTTGTATGCATGTATCACCTTTGTATCTAAAGTTATAAATATTTACTATATACCTGTATTTCAAATGCGTTTCCTCCTGCGTTAACACCCACAAAATAATTTACATCCAGTCTGGCCAGCACATTGCGAATGAACTATTAAGAAACACTTAGCTCTCCCAAGGAACCATAGAAGAAGCTCACCGCCTGGTGAGTCTTCCTGTAGACTCTTTAGCAGAAGATGGGTAATGGGCACTCCTGTGAGTCATGGAAGCATGCAAGGGCATGTGACTAGCTCATGTGAACCTGGACTCCATCTTGTGCCTGTAATTTTCCACAAACTAAGACTGACAGCAGTCCCTCCACATGGGAGAAGGTATAAAAACCCCTGGAAGCATCGCCATTTTGCCTCTTTTCTGCTCTGATCTCTGGACTATGGACTTACACTAACAGGAGCATTACAACCAATGGACTGAGGACCTTCCAATCTTTTGGAAGTTACCAGAGACTTTACACTTTGAAGTCTGTAACATCACTGCTACAAATCTAATCCAGGAACTTTGCAATTATTGTATGTATGTGATTTTTTGACCATTTTAATTCTCTACTTATTCTTTTCTCTTACAAATAAACCTTTAGATATAAGAGCAGGGGTTCCCAAACCTGTACATGTACCCCTGGGGGTACATGAAATATCTCTTGGGGATACGCAGGAGAAATTGTGTAACGTAGGGTTTTATTTATCTATTATTTTATTTATCGTATTTTCACAATAGGCTATTCAGACGAAGGTTTAAAACTCTGTAGGAATTTGTTACATAAAATACAGTTGTTAATTCACTTCAAGATGTACATGTGAGAACACAGAGACACTGATGTACAGAGCTCTCACTTCCAATCACCGTACAGCACGGGCTCAGTAGCACAGCAACTGTCCAGTCTAAGTGAGCTCAGGACTGAGTCAGGGTTGTTGGTTTTATTTGTTATATACATCGCACTGTAACTATAGCTGTACGTAACAGTGAAATATGGGCAGATAGCTAAAGACAGGTAGCATTAAGAAGAAGACACAAAGTATCAATGATGAGAGGGGTAGGGGTATGCGGGCAGCTGGTAGAGCTGGAAAGGGGTACGCAATAAGAAAAGTTTGGGAACCTCTCTATTAGAGGATTGGCAACAGCGTGATTATTGGGTAAGATCTGAGTTATATATTGACCTGGGTACGTGGCTGGTGCTTTGGGCTCAGAAGAATCCTTTGTTCGATTAAATTGGTTTTAAATGACCACTCAATGTGTAGCGTCTGGGTGATGAAAAAAGTGCTGGGATGCCTAAGGAGACTACAGTTTGGACTTCTTGTTAACCAGTATGGTGAGACAGAAGTCTACTTTTGTTGCTGTTTTGGTATTTCTTATGGAAGAATAACCACCAGTTTTGGGGTGAGTCTGCCCTATTTCTCAGCAGTTTGTCCTGAATCTGGTATCCTCAGCTGGGACCCACTGAGGCACAGTGACAACTCCCCCATTCATAGATACAGAGGACAGACAGACCAGGAAGAGCAGTGAGAAAGAACATCTTAAGGGAAGTATAGGTCTTCCAGACCCAATTTTTTGGAAGCACCAATTAAGATTTCTGAATGGTTTTATGCCTCATATGTTAAATTGGGAGCCATTCAATAAGGATTAGAGGAGCCTACTCCAGCTTGTCAAGGATAAAGGGAAGGGATGGGAAGAGGAATGCAAAGGGTGTGGGAGAGATGGGTCTCAACCAAAAATACTAGGATTGAACACTCCTAAACTATGGGGAACTTTGAACTCAGTTTTGAACTTTGCAGCTTGGACCTATTTTACAAAACCCTAATGTGGTCTTTATGTTTCCTTTAGCAGCACAGTGAGTACAGAGAGGTACCATGGGTTGAGATGGGAAAGAAGAGGATAAAAAAACAAGCACTCACAGAGCATCTCCTTATCAGAGTCTCCTTACAAATGCAAAACCTGTTCTCTTCCCACTTTCCACATGAAAGCAGATGAACTTCTCATTCATTTCTGTTGTGGCCTTTTGCTGGACTTGAATGATTGCCAATTGCTACTTCGGCCACAAGTCCAAATGGTCAGAGCGGTGATTCACCTTATGCATTGACAGCTCTGGAGTTGGGTTAAAAAAAAGTTATCTCTAATCAGTCTTCTCATCATGCTCAAATAAATTGGTTAGTCTCTAAGGTGCCACAAGTACTCCTTTTCTTCTTCCTTTCATTGTAGCACATGCCTCTTGATAGTCTAAGACCTTGGCCTCTCAGTGCATTCACAACTCTATACTTTCGTGAGCTACAGCTCACTTCATCTGATGAAGTGAGCTGTAGCTCACGAAAGCTCATGCTCAAATAAATTGGTTAGTCTCTAAGGTGCCACAAGTACTCCTTTTCTTTTTGCAAATACAGACTAACACGGCTGTTCCTCTGAACTCTATACTTGTGTTCTTGGATTCTTCTTTTTTTTTAAATTGGTCTTTTCACTAACGTAAGGAGTTAGCAACTAGAGAACAAGAGGGGCTTTGCACCTCCATGCTCTGCTGTGTTAAAATTGATTTAGCATAATGGTTTCAGAGAGATTAAAATCCAATTTTGTAAATCAAAGAGGGAACCATGCTGACTCACCACTACAGAAGGAAAAAAATAACCTGCTGGATTCTTAGACCCACAGTAGTAGTTCTGATTTATTGACACTATTAATGCAGAGACACTAAATGAGAAATCAAAAGTATATTTTTAATAAGCTGTACTTTACTAAAAACATCTGTTCTTTATCCTCATACCAATACTGAGACAAGATTATTTTGATTTTAGGTGTAGAAGAAACTAAAAGACAACAAATAGCAGTTTTGGGGCTCAACCAGTGCTTGCATTTTTAGTTATGTTTCAAGTGGCTTTTTCAATGGCTCAGGGAGCCATTCACGGGGCAAAAACAACATGAGGTCCCATCTCCTTGAAGTATTGCTCCCATGTGGAAATGGACAAGTCTGTGTATTATTTCAGCCCCCTAAATTGGTTCCTAGGCATAAAAAAAATAGCTCACGACAAACACAAATACAAATGAACAGAATTATAAATCCCAAGCCCTGAATAGACCCTAACAGAAACCCAGAAGATTATATAGTTTAATGACAACATACAAACTCTGAGAATCACACAGTTGTCTTCTTATACTGAACATTTGACTCTAGCTGTAAAGATAAAATTCACAAATTTGGAATCATTTACACTAAGTGCCTTTGAGGGTTATAGCTTTTTTTTTTTTTAAATTCATGCAGACATACTCAACATCTCCTGGTGTATATAACACAGCAAGGAGATGTTAGGTGAGGAAGACAACCCACTGAATGCATCCGATGAAGTGAGCTATAGCTCATGAAAGCTTATGCTCAAATAAACTTGTTAGTCTCTAAGGTGCCACAAGTACTCCTGTTCTTTTTGCGAATACACACTAACACGGCTGCTACTCTAAACCAGTATTCACTAGCTCCATTATACAAAATTCATATAATTTCTTGATCAACATCAAGCATAGAGACCTTATCAGTAGCTCCTCACACAAAAAAGCAATATGAACCTTAAACAGCTCCTGGTGTTTCCTGGAGAAGAAACATATATATGAAACAATTCAGCACACGTATACATCAGACTTGCTGGCTGTTCTGTCTTTCCTTGCTCCCTGCCCTATTTTTTATTAAGAACCTTTAAATACAAAAGCATCCCTGTACCTTAAGAATTCTTTTGCTGATGTTTGGCAACAAGGGTCTGATTCAATGGAAGTTTGAAGGTGCTCTACAGAATATGGCCCCGTGGAAAGGGGTGGTCTTGTTACAGGGTAAAATCCAGGAGGTTTTGGTAACTGGGAAAATAGAGACTGTCAGCTGATCATCTTGGGGAGATCTGGAAGGGTTTCTCCACCTGGGAAGCTGTAAAGAACAAGTAGCCATAGGCTTCTCATTGGGGGTGGTAGGTTTAGGAGGAGTTTAATGGCTGGAGTGGTGGGTTTTGGCATTAGCGAGGTGGTTGTGCACTCATTAGACAATACATTCCAATCAAACTCTGTGTCCTCTATGACCACCATGCAGTGCACCTTTCAGAGCATGTGAAATTTGAAAGGGGGCTAGTAAGAAGGCCACCAGATCAGCTGGAGTTATTCCAATGGTATCTGAAAGGTAGCAGAGGTGGGGAGGATTTCCACACCCATTAAGGTGCATATCTTACTAGGTGGGCACTTAAATAGGTACCGAAGCCAAATTCTGCCATTGGAGCCTCCCTGCATGTCTTCTCCTTCAAACCAACATTAAAGATGGCATCAGCAAGCTCCTTGCATTGCAGAATGCCACAGTATCAATTATATTTTCTATTTGCTCATGCACCTTAGAAAGGTGATGCAATTAGGCTCTGCAGCCACATGTCTCCTGCCAGCTGACACAACAAAAAAGCTTTGGCATCCCTTTTTAAAGCAAACAAGAATTTATCCCTGGGGGAAGGAGGGAGTGGACTCAATCAGGATGAAGCCATGGACTGAGGGGAATAGTGGACTAAACAAATGCTCCTCCTTTCCTTCAGGTAGTGCCACTTTACAAGGAAAGACAATCTAGGTGGCTGTGTTCTAAGGCACGGGTCCTCAACCTGGAGTTGTATCAAGGTTTTGGGACCATGACCACTCTGACTTACCAATAAGATTAAAATGGGAAGGGTGGCCTGGCCAGACCTAAACTATATAAGGGATTCTCCAGTAGGGAAAAGATTGTGAACCACTGTTCTAAGGGAAAATTGCCAGGGTCATTTGGTATCTTCTTTACTGGGAAAGGACCTGGATATAATGAGACAAGACGCAGGCCTGGTCTGATCCCCGATGACAGTGGGGATCATCTACAGCCAAGAGTCCGCTACTGAAAATTTGATGGCCCTGCAAGTGCACACCCCAATCAGTCAATTACAGCAGTCATTGTGGCGTGCCAAGAGATGAAGTCTCAAATATCTTTATCCTGGCTCACTGAAAGGCCAGAACCTTGAAAAGGACCCAGTACTGGATTGGGAACCAATCTAGAGCATGGAGCGCAGACATGATGTAATCAGGAAAAGTGGATATTTAATTAAAACATTCATTAAGAAAAACTAGTGCTGTCAGTCAATATTCACTTTTGTTTTATTGGGGGGTGGGCGGGAAGAGATGTACAATAATCAATTCTGTTCTGTTTTAGGATATATTTAGTACAGTATTTATAAAGTACAGCTCCTTCAAAGATTTGTTTTAAATGAAATGCATTTCCTTGTGC
Source organism: Caretta caretta (assembly GCF_965140235.1). Classification (NCBI taxonomy): domain Eukaryota; kingdom Metazoa; phylum Chordata; order Testudines; family Cheloniidae; genus Caretta; species Caretta caretta. The sequence continues at coordinate 82,514,418 of NC_134214.1, forward strand.
AAAGGAGAACAAATTGCTACTTAAACTTTCTTCTATTGTCTATTTGCCTGCAATTTCCACCTCATTTAAAGCCTTTTTGTGTCTGCCCTTTTGTTTAGTTTTACCTTTGACATTCTCTTAATTTCTCTTCAGAGATACCTGACACCTTTACATTAAACCCACAATACATCTAATGCATGCATTTTTGATAGAATGGCTTCTAACACTAATAGCTTTGAAGCAAAGTTGAGAAATATGACGTTCTCTGCCAGTATGTACATTCCTGAAAATAATTTCTCAATTACATACCCAGGATCTTTAACAGCAGGTAGTGTTGGCAAGTGGTTGGAGCCTAGTGATTGGGGTTAGCTGAATTTTTTCAGTAAACAGTTTATTTGTCAAAAAATGCATGTTTTGGCTGAATTAAACTATTAGTGAACTTGGGTCAAATTCAGCAAAGAGCTTCAGCCAAATAAAAAATTAAAATAATGTTTTGAAAAAGTTGGAACAGTTTGTTTCATTTTTTAAATGAAATGTTTCAACTTTTTGTTTTGAAATGACCATTTGTTTTGAAGTTTAGCTACATTTGTTTCTTTTTAAATTAAGGGTAAAACAACTGAAAATGTTCCACAACAAAACACTACAAAAAATTCATTGGAGTCAACAAAAACATGCTCTTTGACTCAACCCTCCCCCCCCCCTTTTTTTTTTCCTTTTCCATCTTTTGTTTTCTCAAGAAAAATTTTAAAATGTCAGTTTTGATTCAATCCAAAACTAATTTGGTCACCTAGCTGAAAAATCAGTTATTCACTCAGCTCTGCTAGCAGTCTTTGACCTTTGCAACTCTGTCACTGACTCAGGCCTGGTCTACACTACAGAGTTAGGTTGACATAAGGCAGCTTACAGCGACCTAATTCTGGAAGCATTTTGATAGACCCAGGCCAGATGGGTACAGCAGAGTAGTAGAAGGCAGATATACTGGCCACTGGATAACCAGTTTTCTGTTCCCTGAGTGACCAGAGCAGGAGCTGCACTAGAGCAATCAGGAACCTGCTAGAACCAATTAAGACAGGCAAGCTAATTAAGACACCTGGAGCCAATTAATAACATACTAGAATCAATTATGGCAGGCAGACTAATCAGGACACCGGGTTTAAAAAGGACCTCCCGTCAGTTAGTGGAGTGCATGCAAGGAGCAGGGAGTGAGAAGGTGTGCTGTTGGAGGACTGAGGAATACAAGTGTGATCAGGCTTCAGGAGGAAGATCCTGCTATGAGGATAAAGAAGGTGTTGGGAGGAGGCCATGGGGAAGTAGCCGAGGGAGTTGTAGTTGTCACGCAGCTGTTATAGGAGACACTGTAGGGCAGCTGCTATCCACAGGGCCTTGGGCTGGAATCCGGTGTAGCAGGCGGGCCTGGGTTCCCCCCATCCTTCCAACTACCTATTTGAGATAAGAGGAGTTGACCTGGACTGTGGGTCCCACCAGAGGTGAAGGTCTCTGGCCTGTCCCCCAACCCACTAGGTGGGCCAGCAAAGACTACAGGGATTGTTCTCCTCCTTTTCCCCATGCTGGCCAGTGATGAGTTTAGCTGAGCGAATGGTAGGTTTGAGCCACTGGCAAAAGTGGCCAAACTGAGGGCTGCCGTGAACCTCTGAGGCAAGCAAATCCGCCAATAAGAGCATGATCCACCAAGGCAGAGGAGGAACTTTGTCACAGCATCTATACTAAAATGTAGCTCCCACCGATGTAAGTCACCCGTTACGCTGACTTAATAACTCCACCTCTGTGAGAGGCGTAGCGCATAGGTTGATGTAGTTAGGGTGATACAGTGTCTGTGTAGACACTGCATCACTTACATCACCTATTTGCTGTGAGCCCCGCTGTCCAGGGCTGACAGCTCAGTCTGTCAGCCCTTGGTTGGGGGCTCCAGCTATCTGCCCCTAGCGGTGGGTTTCCAGCTGTGAGCCCTGTGTGGGGCTCCAACTGCCAGTGCCTCACAATGCTCCACACAGTTAAGTCAGTGAAAGCGCTCCTGGTGAGGATGCACACCACTGACAGAAGGAGCATAAATAGTGTGGACGTGAAACACCACTTTAATTATTGTGGTGGTTGTATGTCAATTTAAATCAACTTAATTTTGTAGTGTAGATATGCCCTCAACTCTTTGATCTTCCCCAACTGCAAAATGGAGATAAAACAGTCACTTATCTCAAAAGAATCTTGGGAGCAGACATGCCAAATCCACGAAAAAAACCTAGAAATTGGGCTTGTTTTTGGCTTAATTGGCTTGTGAGTTGCTTGTTGGCTAGTTTTTAGCTCGTTGCTTGTTTGGCTTGTAGCTTGTTGTAACTTGTTGCTTCTTTTTTTTGATCAGCTCCCGGCAAGCAGGGGCAAGGGGCAAGCAAGGGAGAGAGTGTCAGGGGTGCACAGCGGTCCCAGACTGCATGCCGGGGGGGATCTAGTCATAGAGTGTTGGGGTTCTTAGGGATTGGCTTGTTTTGGCCTTGTTTTGAAATGGGATTAGCTTGATTTTTGGCTTTTTGTGAAAGTCTGGGTGCTTATTTACCGCATGAAAGTTGGCAACTGTAGTTGGGAGGCTTCATTACTTAATTTTGGGAAGCTTTGAGATTCTTCAGCGGAAAAAATCATGCATAAAAAAGGTAATCAATAATATAATAATGAGCTGTGAGGTGAAGGACCTGTTTAAAGTGATCCATCCTCAGAGGTTAGTGGACCCTAGCCATTTCCAGAGGACTCCAAGGAGAAGCATTGTTCCACAGACACACCACACTGTCACCAGTTTGGTCGGATTTTATAACCGTCTTTTGTCCTCAATCATCAATTTAGTTGTCCTGAGGCATCCTCTTCCCTGGCTTAGTTCTCACCATTGACCCTGATTTAGGAATGCCCTATGACACCTGCAGGAGGAAGTTAAGGCAGCTCACAAGCTGATGGTGGAAATCTCATTCTCATTCAACTGGCTGTATTCACATTTATATTTAAACCTTATGCTGTGGCTGTGCAGGAGGCAAAGCAGAATTTCCTTTGTCTCTACAACCGGACCGATGAATTCAGAGTCAGCAGATTGTTTCAACTAGCTGACAGCCTAGTTAATTTGAGATGTTTCCATGCCATAGCTCACATGAATCACTCTGGTCGTGAGAAAACGTCACGTTACTCTGTGGGTAAAACCGTGCTATCAAAGCTTGAGTATTGGATATTTGTAGAAGTCTCCGGTCAAATACTAATTTGTTTCTGAATTTGAAATTTGGGAATAATTTCTTCTACTATTTGCTCATCTCAGCCTGGAAGCCCCTCTCTGACCCCGTCAGATATGCCAGCTTCATTTCAGTTCCTCCTTCTTCTAGAACTTGTTTCCCTCTTCAGAACTCAATTATTCCTTTTTGTTGGCTTTCATTCCCGACTCCTCTGCATTGTCTGTCTGCATTTACATTGTCTGTCTAGAATGAGAACTCTGCAGGGCAGGGACTTTGTCGTCTTAGCTCTCTGCAAAAAAAAAAAAAAACAAAAAAACCCCGCAGGTCATGTCCATACTGCAGCTGGGAGGTGTGACGCCCAGCACAGGCAGAGATCTCATGCTAGCTGTACTCGAGCTAGTGTTTTAAAAATAGCAGTGTAGCTGTAGCAGCACGAGTGGCAGCTCTGGCAAGTCACCCAAGCTTGGGCTCCGGCAGCGAGCCTGAGCCATTGCCTATGCCACAACATCCACACTGCTATTTTTTAGTGCACTAGGTCAAACAGAGTTAGCGGAAGTCTGTCTACACACACTGGCAAACACATCTCCCAACTGCAGTGTAGACATTCCCCTAGAGTTCTTGTTCAATACCTGACAACGACCCATAGCAGGGGGTCATCATATTGGTGCTATACAAGCAACTGCAATAATAAGAATCTTCCCCCAACTACTAAACTTTCACACAGTGCCGAGGCTGGGAATATTCTGCAGTCACACATCAAGAAAAGGGCAATTTTAAAAATGTTATTCTGAAAAGTATTACGCCCATCACCCCAAATCTCAGTGGGTCACACACATTCTACATTAGCGAACACTCCACTTTTTTTACAGAATAAAGTGAAAGGGGTATTTTTTTTTCTTTTAAATGTTTGTTTACTCTCTCCAACACTCATTCAACTCTCACTTTCTCCCATCCTGATCTCCTAAAACTAGGCCAGCTGTTCAGTTTTGCTCCCTAGGCAGGACAATCTGCCCATTTTGCTTTGCTTTTAATAAGAAAAAAGGAAAGAAGGGAGGGAGGGGGAAAAAAACCAAAGACAGCCAGAACTTGGCATCCCCATCAAACGTACTCTCATGTCATTAAAATAAAATTAGACTCTTGTCTGAGATAATGGCCAATCCCTGGGAATTTCCAACTGTTTCTTTGGGCTGCAGATTGGCGGCAGGGCCTGGCTAGCATTAGAAACAGCAGCACCTGGACCAAACATGCATTCCTTAGGAATGGATTCCTCGGCTTGTGGCACTAACTCCACTTCCATGCTAAACGCTTCCTGCTGGGAATACAGAACATGGATGACACAGTATATAGCTTGAAACTCTAAGGTAGTGTAGATTTGATTTTCACCTACTATGTTAAATTTTTGCTATAATTGTTTTTAACATACTTTCTCCAGAAGTCTTCATAGCTTAATTCCTTATGGGTGTTCTTTCTGGAGTTTTACGGAAATACAGAAGGAAAATTATATCTAACTACACACCAGTGATGTAATTGTTATTGGTATATACAACAAACGCATACAAGTGGATTTTCCACTTCTTGTTGTTTTTTCTTTTCTCTCACTTACTGCTTTAATCCATGTTTTTAAATTAATGAAAGCCAGGAAGAATATGCTGCAGTTCTATAAATACTCTGAAACATAGGAACTGGATGTGGTGTAGTGCTGTCCAGTCTTTTATAATTAGTGCCTTGGAAAGTGCAGTGAAAACTGAACCACTTGCCCTCAAGTTTAAACACAATAAACAGCTACTGTCTATTGTTTTAAACCAAGATATGTTTCAGTCACAGACCAAGAAACTGAAACTCATTTTTAAAACCCTCAATAAGCTATAACCATCAGGACTTAACATATTTCTACTCTTCTAACATGAGGGATTAAGATACAGATCTATATCTCTATGCTACATTATATTCACCATGTATATGTTTTCATCATTATCTATTAATATGAGAGAATGAAAGGTGGAGCGGTGGCATTATATGTCAAAATTAATTATAATGCCAGTGAGCTACAATTTAACAATGAAGAGAAGGCTGATGAAATTATTTGAGTTAGATTATAAAAGATTAAACTAAACTGAAACAGACAGTGGCTGTCTGCTACAGATTTGGAGCTGGACTGGAGGAGAGAAAGAATGAAAAATTCCTGAACCAATTTGCAGGGCACTAAAATTCATGGGATGCCATACTCAGGTGAGATTTTAACTAGCCAGATATATATTGGGTACAGCCAAACCTGCATCAAATATACTCCTTATTTATAGAGAAGATAATTTTGAGCTCCAAAAAGTGGAGATCAATTAGAATAGAAAATATCCTGGTTCTACTTCTCACCAAGAACTCACTCAGATAACAGAGACATTTAGAACCAGAGACCACAAGCTGTGTCCATACATAATAGTAAAGAATGAGTCCCCAGAGTGCAGCTGTACAGGTTATTATATTTCAAAGGAAGCAAATAATTTTGAAGTAATTTAGGATCCAGTTGTGTGAGGTATCCTCACTATCTATCACAATCAAGCACCTCTAGGGTAAGGCCACTGGGGAAAAAATATTAAATGCCATCTGTGTGGAAGATGTTGAGGAATCATAAAGAAACCATAATTAATGCAACACACTCTAAAAAGGAAGAGTGAAGGAAATGAGAGGTAGTCAATGTGGCTTCCCAAGTCAGAAGCCAATGTGGCTCAAAGATCTGGAGTTTAAAGAAAAAAACAAACAAAAAAAACCAAACCCTTGCACAAAAACCACAGATAAAGGGGGAAAGAAACCAAACAAGAGAACATACAGTCATTTACATCTCGCAGAAAAAAAGATAATGTGAACAACAAAATACAGTATGAGTAAATGCTAGCCAAAAGAATTAAAGGACTAAGAAAGGTTTTTATAAATATATCAAGGGAAAGGGAGAAAATAGACCCATTAATAAATGAGGAGAGCAATGAAATTAATGACTGAGATGACATGGCTGAGATGCTGAATTCCTTTATTAAATTTGTCTTCAACAAGAAAAATAAATAGAAGTTGTCTGCAAAATTATGAAGTGGAAAAGACTATAAAAATGGCTATCGTTAAAAGAGGAGGTAGGGGAAATATTTTGAAAATGTAAGCATATATAAAATCAGCCAGTCTGTGCAATCAGCAAAAGAAATTTACCATATAACTATTCTTGAACAAATATCAGAAAATTGGAGAAAAGCAAATTTAGCACACATTCTCAAACCATGAAATCAGAGTGATTCCAGGGAACTACTGGCCCATATATCTAACTTCTATCCCTAATAAAATAACTGAGCTAATATTAAGAAAAAATATTTCTAAATAGTTATAGAACCATGAGTTGTAAACAGCATTGGTTTATAGAGAATAGCTGTTGTCGTGCAAACATAATTGCTGTTTGTTTTGTTAGAGCTAGAGAATTAATGGATGAAGACAAAGCACTGGCTATTATATACTTGGATTATAGCATAGCTTCTGAGACCCAATCCTGCAAGGTGCAGAGCACGTCCTACAAGATTCTGAGCCCCCTTAACTCCCATTGCCTTTAGTGGGAGTTAAGTTGCTTAATACCTCAAAGGACCAGACCTAATCAACAAAATATTGTTCTTAAAGGGCCTGAACCAAAACCCACTGAAGTCAGTGGGACCCTTTCCACTGACTTTAGTGGGCTCTGGATCAGACCCAAAATAGTCGGCTTGAATCTCATCACTTTCAGATTACTCCAAACAAAGTGTTAAAAAAAACCAAGTACTGACTTGGAGAAAGCTGTATATATATCATAGGGATCTGTGTTAGGTTCAGTGTTAATATCTTTACTAATAATACAGAAGAGTAAACAGCATGGTTAATTAAATGCCAAAATTCACTGATTATAGTAAAGAAGACAGAGCTGTGAATACTGCCAAGGACCAATGCAGGGACACTGAGAGGATGATAGGTACACTTTATAAATCTCAAAATAATAATAATAATAATAATAATAAAAATAAAAATGGCATCTGGTCAATGTTCCAACTGGTCAATGTCATTCAAAGGAGCGATATCCCTGCCGGTTTAAAGAAAGTTTCCAACTCTCCCAGATTAGAAACACAGACAGAAAATAACATAGTGAGATTTCACTTGGAAAAATGCAAACGAATATATTCCCTTCAATATCATCCAAAACACAGATATTCTGCAAGAGACAGATACCTGGAAAGCAGTAATCCAGAGAGGGACTTTGGAGAGATAGTAGGCAGGAAATTAGACATGAATTTGCAATATGATATGATAGTAAAAAAGTGTAATTTTAGGCTGAATAAGCACAGACTGCATATCACATAACAGGAAGCTATAGTTCCTCTCTCTAGATGTAATTAGACCATTCATGGAATAATGTGTTGACAAACTGAAAGGAGTTCAGACAACAACAAAAATGATTCGAGGTTTGAAAGGAAGGAGTCATAAGGAAAGATCAAAAGGATGAAATATGTCCGAGTTGTAAAAGCAACAGCATAGTGTGGGGGAACATGAAAGCAATCGACATATATTTGAAAGGTGTAAACATCAAGAAAGAAAGGAAAAAAAAGATTATTTAGAATAGTAGAAGGGGATACAATGAGTAGAAGCAGGATGAAATTAAGTAAGAAAAAATTTAAGAGAAATATCAAGGAAATCATCTTGATTTATTAGAAGGCATGACAGACTCAAGGCAAGTGGTGGATGGTCCATTGCTTGAGAGAGTTAAAACCAGACTTGACAAAACACTAGTAAATGAACAATAAGGACCAATCCTGCATGGGCTAGGAAATGGAGCTGATAACATAGTAGTTCTTTTCCTGTTCCAGCTTCTGATTCTGTGGGCCTGATTCTCTTCTCATACCAGTTGTATACTGGTGTAACTCCACTGATTTCAATGGAAATATTCCAGCTTTGTACCAGAGGAGAATCAGACCCACTGATTTTAAAACAGTAATGCTATGTATGAAAGGCACCCACACTACTGCTAAACAACTTGAAAGCCAAAGGACCAAATTCTGCCCTCATTTCCACCACAAACTTGAGCCAGTCTCTAATGTTAAGAAGTATTTAAGACTTTTCATCTTCAGTTTTTACTGATTTTTACCAAAAAAAAAAAAATCCCCAGGTTTTACAAATGCCATTATTCAGTTTTTACTGATTTTCACCCAAATTTTGGAAGTGCCAAAACTCCCAGATCCCAGCTCCCCACTCTAGAAAGAGAGATGGTGGCTCATAACCTGGGCTGCTCAGGTCACCGATTTGCCATCTCTCCTTCTTGTGCGGGCCTAGGAGTGGAAGAGGTGGAAACGCAGTGTGAGGAGATGGTGCCTTTATCTCCCCCCACCCCCTTTTCTGCTTCCAGGCCCGCTTCAGGAGGAGAGATGGCAGCCCAGGTTACAGAACCACCATTTCTCCTTCCAGAGAGGGAAGCTGGGTCAGAAGCTACTTTCAAGCCTCTGGAACAACTCAAACACTGATGTATGTATTGTTGTCAATCACAGGCCTGCTACATACACATAACTATCCATGCTAGCTGTAAAGCTGGTAATCAGCATTCAAAGCAAACAAAAATTAGTGAACCACTTTTCTTGCTAAAATGGATTGAAAATGAAAAACTGTATCTGACTACATTTCAGATTATAAGGGGTTTGTGAACGTTTAAAAAAAAACAAAACCAGAGAGTAATATTTACCCTAATGTTTACCCAGAAAACAGTGGAGTTAATTTTTTTGCACAGATTTCCACCCATTTTTTATTTTTTGTAATAAACACTGATAAATTCCTAGGAAATTTTAAACAAAATAAAAACTGAAAGCAAAGGGCCTTAGAAGTGTTGCAAAGACAGTCTAAAGTGCAGGGCCAACTACTGAGAGCATGAGTATGACCATTTAAAGGAGGCTGCTACTCCCAGAATATCTATCACTAAGCATGGGAGATGTTTCTTCTAATCAACTAAACCATAGACACGCTTCTCAGAAGTTAACAAAGCATTTGGGAATAATCCTGCAGTCCTTACCAAGAGAACATTTTCCTTGAAGTCAATGGGGAGTTTTGCCTGAGCAAGGCCTGTATGGGTCAGGTTCAGGCTCCCTGTTTGGGAGAAAATAAGTTTGTTGCCAGATACTGTGTTAGCTACCATGGTCATGATGTGACTGCTACTACCCTAAATCAACACTATATTAAAGGAATATAATTACAAATTATATTAAACCCAAGACAAACCCAGAGCATCTTTCAAGGGATGCTGTCATAAAAACCTGACCTACCTTTTGCCAGCTGTCTCGTGTTATAGGTCTTACCTTAAGGATTGAAAAATGCAATTTCCTTCTTCGGTGCATCTCTAAGGTGGCAAACACAAAAATATACTTGCCAAGAGATTCACTGCAACAAACCACTGTACCCTGTACCATGACAGGCAATCTCATTTCGGTACCAGTTTGTCTTCAGGAAGTGGCATAGCAAGTCTGCCTTAATTGTGTGCTCTTCTAATTCCCGCTCCAATAAAGATCGGTGGATAAAATATGATACAGGTTTGTTCTTCTTAAAGAAGGACCTTTCAGATTAAAGCAATGTCAAGGGAGAGCAAGGTGTAAAGAGAGATCCATGGTCTAGTGGTCTGAATACAAACCTAGGAGTACTAATCCAGGCCATTGCCAGGGATAGAGTCCATGTTTCTGGACTCAGCCCTTTGCAAGGTCCACAGCTAAATAGCTTCCCTATATGACATTTCCCAATGCATTACGACCTGAAAACTACAATAAAAGAAATTGCAAGAGAGGTCAGTTAATACTAAAGAGAATGTATGCCACATGGCTATATACCCAAAGCAATACTGTCATGCTTACGTACCATAATATAGCTTACTGATGTGCTTTAGATTGGGTCAGCTGTACATTCAGTGGTCCACCCATAATATCGCTTATTGATGTGCTTTAGACTGGGTCAGCTGTACATTCAGTGATCCCTTTCTCTTTCAAAACAGTCTGAATCAGACCAAGGAAAAACACTGCAGTTAGCTGGCAGCTTATGTGCTACCCAGGCACTGACTCATTATCATGACAAAGGAAGGTTTGAACATCGTTCAGCAAACATGATGGCTCCCTTCTAGCATCTGTTTGAAAATTTGGCAATAAATGTCTCTCAGGCGCCTGATAACCTGTTTACTCAGAGTCAGTGGAATACCATGAAATGGACTTGGAGCTCTTTCACCAATTTTTGTGGAACTGCCTTTTGTTACTTATCGGAATCCTCCCTGCCTCCCACCAACCGCACACCCCCACTTCGATTTTTAAAGTGGTCTGAAAAAAAAGCATGTGTGTATTTGCGGGGGGGAGGTCTATCATACTCTGGGAGCAGCATCTTTGTTAAGACAGTGCTTAAAGTGCACCCCTCAATGACCCAGCTCAGTTACTTTCTCCCCCACCGCGCAAGTTTTTGAGCCTCTTGCAAACTGCCAAGCACTGCACCCTATCCATCTCCAGTAGATGGACTGCAGCTGTCCCTTTGCAGACTTTGCTAAGGACGGCAACTTTTAGTTTTGCTCTCTCCCCAGAATGCCACTGGGAAGGAGGGAAATATTCTACAGAATGAAGATGCCAATGATTAGTGCCTCCAGAAGACACATTTTCAGTTTGCCTCGACCCAGCATCTAGTTTTGCACCTGCAGGTTTGAGGGATGCAGTTTTAGAAGCTGCTTTTGGAAAATGTGGTCACAGAAATTTCAATAAAGTAGACACAGAGATGTCAATCACTGCTGATCTGATGCCATAAAAGGGTAATATTTACTACCTTATACTGAGCACTTCTCTGTAGACACCACTCGGAAGGATGCCCTTGTCTCTAGAAGTTACCCCTTCATGCAATCAATGAAAAACATCATTGGCAAGTCAATAACTTTAGAAAGAACAATACAAGAAATAAGCATTATGGACAGAAGAACTGGAACACTGGAAGAATCTTAAGTTATTTAGCCCATTTGTAAGATGTCTATCTCCAAGCAGCTAAGACTAGAAACCAACGTACAGAACATTGCAATTCAACTAAAGAATTGCCCAGATCAAAGACATGGCCAGCAAGAATCAAGGAATGTGGCAGAGAGGGAAACCCAGTGAAACACCTTCTCTAAAACTCATTCAAAAGACATGGGGAAAGAGGTGAAGGGGATGGAAAGTTTAGAAACACATGAGAGGAGGAAGGTCCAGCACAGTCAAAGATAGCGAGCCAAAATAGAATGGCCTTGCAGTATGCCCTAAAGGCAAATAGTAAGAGAATTCAGCACACCTCCTTTGAGTGTGTGTTCCACAGTCAAGGGCCCTTGAATGAGAAATCCCTGGCCTGGCAATTATTAAACACAAATATCAGCTAGGATAGGTCTGCTCTCATGCTCTGTCAGGCAGGAACATAATATAAGAGATGATCACACTTGTGAAAACCATAGTTGTTATTTTGCCGAGCCTAGTCTCTCTGATTTCTTTTCCAAGGGGTATTCTGTGCACTCGTGCTTTCTGCTATAGGTTAAAGATTAGACAAATTGGTCTCTCCCATAGGCTCTAAATTCCTCATGTGTTATATTAAGAACTAAACTCATTGGCTTGTCTGATGCATTCCTCAACCTGTCCAGGCAGCCAGGAGGTGCTGCTGGTAGCATTCTGCCTCCAAAAGAGAAGGGTTGCAGTTTCAGTCTCACAGCAGACCCTGGCAGCATACCCACTGATGACACTGCAGTGCAGTACTAAGAGGGGGTTGCTACATTCTTAGAAGAGCTGTTTCTTTAATCCAAAAACACTTCTTCCCCTCTAGAGTGGATGTCCAGGTGGATCTCATGGCACTTTTGGATAGATTCAGTTCCTCAGCCAGCAGCGCCCCCCCCCCCCAATAAAACAATTTCAAATGACCATGGTTGTGCCCATGTCATTATTGAGATAACAACAGATGCCATATCTGTTCATAGTCACCCTAATAGAACTATCACTGACCATGTGCAGTTATCCTCAAATAGACTTCCCTTTACAGCATTATTTCAGGTTTGGGATATTACAAAAAGACTACCTGTTGTGGAAAAAATCCAGTAGGCCTAAACTTCCCAAGTAGGCCTAAAACTTTGGTCAAACTAACTCTGTGTGTAAAAACATAAGTAGAGGCTGAAGGAAATTCCACTGTGGGGCAGTTGCAACAGAACAGCTTAGGAAATGTAACCCTAACAGTTAGAAATTAGGAACGACTCGCTAACCGCAAAGAACAACCTGTCAAAAATAGGAAAAGCTTGTTTTGCTATATCCCAAATAAGGAAAACTACTGTTAGAGCCTATACTATATGCCGAATAAGGAAAATGCTGTTAAAGGAAGCTTAACAAACTGTGGTTTTCAGCTATATAAACTCCTGTATTTTGTACTTACGCAGAGCAGCTATGGCTGACTCTCCCTGTAAACGTATACTTGAACAAAGCTCCTCAGGCATTTCTGATTTCAAACACAATGTGTGGTTAATTTTCCACCACACTGTAAAAAGGGAAATTTTAGTTTTACCTTGTAAAATTGCCTCTCTGCAAGCAGCCCGCTAGTCTGGAATCTGAGCTGTGCTTAATAGTACTCAGGTGATGTCTGAAGGAGTTATTAAGTTGAGAGAGACAAGGAAACCTGCTTTGGAACACATTCCCCAGAGCACAGCATCCCACAAGCCGAATCCGTTGGCATACTGAAATTGATTCTGTATTGTCAACTTAAGGAGTGGACTGACCACTAGGTTACTGTCTGGCAATTCTCCTCCTTAGAAGTAGACTCTCCTTTTGCCCATAAAGTGGCCATGCCTTTAAAAAAAATGAGCCTGACACCCTTCTGTTATGTACTTTGCTAAGACTCAATGGGATCCTTTTCCCACCTTTCTTGCACTATGAGCAGCACATAGATGAAAACAAATATGTTGGGGGAAGAGTCAGCATAGCTTTTGTAAATGGAAATCATGCCTCACCAACCTATTAGAATTCTTTACAGGAGTCAATAAACACGTGGACATGGGTGATCCAGTGCATATGGTATACTTGGACTTTCAAATTGCCTTTGACAAGGTCCCTCACCAAATCCTCTTAAGCAAAGTGGGCTGTTATGGGATAAAAAGGAAGGGCCTCTCTTGGATTGGTAACTGGTGAACAGATATGAAACAAAGGGTAGGAATAAATGGTCACAGTTAAGAGAGGTAAATAGCAGGATCCCCCAAAGATCTGTATTGGGACCAGGGCTGTTCAACACATTCGTAAATGATCTGGAAAAAGGGGTAAACAATGAAGTGGCAAAGTTTGCAGATGATACAAAATAACTCAAGATAGTTAAATCCAAAGATGACCGTGAAGAGTTCCAAAGGGATCTCACTAAACTGAACGACTGGGCAAGACAATGGCAGATGAAATTAAATATTCATAAACACAGAATATTTAAAAATATAATCCCAACTATACATACAAAATGATGAGGGTCTAACTTAGCTCTTACCACTCAAGAAAGGGCTATTGTGGATAGTTCTCTGAAAACATCCGTTCAATGTGTAGCAACAGTCAAATAAGTTAACAGAATGTTAGGAACCATTTGGAAAGGGATAGCTCACAAGACAGAAAATATCAAAATGCCACGATTTAAAAATCCATGATACACCCACAACTTGAATACTGTGTGAAGTTCTGGTCATCCCAGCTCATAAAAGATATATTAGAATTGGAAAAGGTATAGAGAAGGGCAACAAAAACAATTAAGGGTATGGACCAGCTTCCATATTAGGAGAGATTAAAAAGACTGGGACTGTTCAGTTTGGAAAAGAGACGAGTAAGAGGGAATATGTTAGAGATCTATAAGAATTATGAATGGTTTGGAGAAAGTGAATAAGGAAGTGTTATTTATCCCTTACCACATAACACAGGAACACATAACAGCCAAGACGGTCGGGGCGCAACCCCATGCTGAGTGTCCCTAAGCCTCTGACTGCCAGAAGCTGGGACTGTTCTGTTCATTCCCTCTGAAGCATCTCGCACCAGACACTGTTGGAAGCCAGGATGCTGGGCTAAACGGACTACAGATCGGAGTGCTGACAAAGCCTGGCCTTCTTATGTTCTTACAAACAGGGAGTTTGAGTTGTGAAAATCCTGGGTTCTAAGCAATTAGACATTTCAATGGCTCAGATTATATTTAAAGAATACCATAAGTTTCTGGAAAAGAGATATTAATGGACTGATCCCTTTGAAAGCTACTACTGGACCTTGGCCATGAATACTTGGACTGTGTGTCATATATCAGGATGAGGGTACCTACAGCTAAAATGCTAGTATAAATTGTCCCACCCTCCTAGTCAAAGAGATGGCCTCCAATAAAGCCAAAAAATGGAGGCCAATCCCCTCCATGAGTGAGAAATGGAAGTAAAACCTGTGCAAAACTACCATAATGTTGCTGTGAAGTTTTGATTGGCTGTGGCATGCAGCAAAGGCATCACAAAGCTGATAGACTATTATTATGAGAACTGATCAAATCTTGTTCATCCAAACAATTTTTTCTCCAAATGAAAAATAGCTTTTTGACAAAATGAAAATTTTTGCAGTTTTTGTTTGTTTGTTTTCATCAACATTTTCTGTATTTTCAACTAAATGAAAAATGAAAAGGAGACTGTTTTTGGACACCCCCGGGGGTAAATTAATTTTTTTGCATTCTTTTAAAGGGGGAAAATGGGAGAGAAAAGGGTGAAGAATGAAAAACCCCAAACTGAAAAAAACCAAAATCTGTTTTTGTTTAGTCAAAAGAAAAGAAATGATTCTGTGAAATTTTTTATAAAAACAATTCTTAATTTTGTTCTAATTTTTCATGAAAAAAATATATAGCTTTTCCATCAGTTCTAGTTACAACCAATCATCTCACCATTTGGGAAGGGTCAGCAGAGAGAAATTATTTTTTAAGGAAAGCTGTTTTCATGCAAATACATAAAGTAATGAAGAAAGAAGACACTTCCCGAAATGCAGTCTCTATGAGAGAAATGGCTTCTGAACTGGATTTCTTTCGACGTTGGGTACCAAGAGGCATCAGTACTTGACTACTTATTTGCACACATTTTCACTTTTAAAGGCCATTTGTGCATTTATTTCACACTTCTTTTATCGCAGAACAGAGGGGTGCTGGACATTCAGCACAACCATTTTCCAGAAGGCATTGCAGATAGTTTGCAATCTAAACTGCATTTTTACACTCACAGAAAAATAAAATGTTTCTTGTAGGAATAGAGAGATTCTCTTGCAGTGATTGTGATTCTAAGACTTAATTACCTCAGCATAGAACTGCAGGTATCAATGCTTCAGAGATACAGAACAAACAAGGTAATTATTCCCAGAACTCCTCCTTTTCTCTCTAATTGCAGGGGTTACAAACGTGCCAAGGTCAAAAAATGTGTAATAAAGAGATTTATTTTCAACTGGAATGCACAGGTAACTTTGCACTGTAATAGCAGAAGAGCAATGGAGTGAAATGTAGCAGAGCCAAGATATAACGCATGGCTAAAGATCATGTCTGAAATTACAAGGAATAAAATTAACATGCATCTTTCCCAACTCCCTCGCATCACCTCTTTACACCTGCTGTATCCTGCTGAGCTGCATCGCATGCACCCTGCATGGAGATTTTTACCTATTTAAATACATCCTGTCTATATTAGAGATAGTCCCAAGCTGCAAAGTTTAGCTATGGATCTATAATCTTCCAGGGTTGTTCAGACCTAGAGTTTTGGTCCAGGCCCATCTCTAATATGAATGGATTAGGTTAGATGCGGGGTGGGGAGGGAACACACCACCAATGTTAAGGAAGCATTTGAGGATTCTGGATCCAATTTAGGACAGCACTTACGTACATGCTCAAGTCCAATGGACTTTACCTTAATCAGGGCTTTTGTGAGGTACTGAGATGTCTCCACACAGCACCTGGAAGGACCAGGCTCTGAAACCATATACTTAAAACACACAGAGTATTAAGGAAATGCAAGCATAAAGGTTCTCAGAGCAATGCTGTATCATCCCCATGGTATACACTTATTATTTAAAAGCCTAACTGATGATCTGAAATACTATATAGGGGCAATCTTGAGGAGTCAGCGTTGCTTTGAGAACCTTAAATTTGCAGCCCTTATTCCATTAAAGTAAAGTTTTCATTTAAATGTTCTTGTTTTTTTTTCAATCAAAAACGTCTGAACAATAAGTTACTGTGATAAATTGTATTTTACACAACTTGGTAAACTGTTACTAGATATACTCCTGCCTCCAGTACAATAGGTCTGCATCACACCTGCAACTCCATTAGTTTTAAATTATGCTGGAGTAAAAAGACAGGAAAAGTGTCAGTGAAGCACTAAGGAGCTGTGCCATTCCTTAATACCACATGCAATGCCCTGGCTAAAAATCTAAATGAAACCTTCCATTCTCAAGTGAAATAAGTATTACTTGCTTTGTTTTGCAAATGGCTGTACCAAGCAACAGAAGTTGAGTGATTTGCCTACAGTCACACAGTGAGTCAGTGGCAGAATCAGGAGTCCTGACTTCTGATATCCTTTTCTAACTGCTAGACAACATCCTGTGCAATTTAAACCCCCCAAAAATGGACACATCCACAACAGCATTTTTCGCTGCTGCCTCCTCCCCTTTCCCTTCCCTCCCCATCTAATGAACTCCTCTATGGAATTCTCAGTCAGACTCCACCTCAATCTACAAGAAAATCTGACCAAAAAGATGTAAGGTTAAAACACTTGGGAAGACAAAAGATATTGTGATCAATCTCTAACTCATAAGCAAAGCCAGCATTCCTAAAATAAGGAATAGGAGCCATCTGGTATTCAGTTCACACAAGGTGCACCTCTCTTGTTCTCTCTGATTTATAATATGTTGTATACTATAATTCTACAACACGGGCGAACAAACCAGCAGTGAGCAGGGACATACCTTGACCAGTAGACAAGATTCCCTTTTTCCAGCTTAATCATCATCTACCTTACAACCAGCTCTGGCAGCAAAAATTGAATTATCACTATGTTCAGGAACAGAGGCACATTAATAGCAGAGGTGCCAGCTGCAGATGGAAACGTAGCTGGATCACACAATTCCCTTTCGGCAGCCAGTTCCAAGAAAAGTATTGGAGTACAAGAGCACAGCAGTGCTTGATCGTTTCGATAGCTGCTGGAGTCTGACTCCAGCTACATGGAGATTCAGCTGTTTTATCTGACTAAAACAGCTTTCCTGGCCAGCAGTGTAGTGTACAGCCATTCTGAAATAGTGTTCTAGATTAGGGACCCAATTCTGCATATTCTCCATGCTCAGAACTCCCAGTGTAGTCAACGGGTGTTCAGAATGTGGAACGCTTCCAGTATCAGGCCCTAGAGGTACAACAACTAGTCTACAACAAGGTTTTTAAATTATGAAGTGTCAGGCAGACTGTGTTAGTGCAAAGCAGTTTCAAATCAGATAATTGGCTAATATGGTATAATCCCCAGGGTAAATATGAGAGAAGGAAATAGACAGAAGAATAGGTGCATGGGGCAGGAGGGGGGAAATGTAGGAGGAAAGACAGAAGAATGAGAATGGGTGAGAAACAACAGTGACAGTCCCAAGATCTCTGAACAAGTCTCATTACACAGGTCACCAGAATTTGCATTTTGCTAACCCCATGGACCACTAACCAACCAACATATAAACTGGTTCACCCTGAGTAATTAGTATGTCAAGTATGGTGTCACAGCTGCAGCTGTTACAGACCTAATGGCATTAGGCTCTGACTCAGAGTGGCTTTCTTTACACCAGGATATTTTGTCAGTGAGTGCAATCCTAGCAATATCACCAACATTACCAAGGAAATGAAGTGGTAACAATGCAGGCTGAAGCAAAGCTTACCTCGGAAATTAAAAGAAGTGAACAGTGCTTCTTTATATTGCTATGCTACCTACCCAACCCCTGGTCCACAGTTTCCTAGGGATAGAAACCTATTCCTAACTGAGGCTCCTATATTTCAATGATAGTTCTCCAGTTCTCCTCAGGGATTGAGTGCACAGAGTGAGATTTCTGTTATCATTGTGGTTGGTGGTGGCAGCTGGTGGTATTAAACCATGCTCATTTATTGATTTATGTCTGAAAAAACATCAACAGGTGCATACTCCTGTTTCTGGAGCAGAATCTTTCACACTCTTCCTAAGGGGAGAATTATTTTGAAACATTCTATATGAAGTATTCCCAGCACGGAATCAGATTATGCACCTTGTGTGCCAAGAAGGCATGACAAAAACAGTAAAAAATTAAGGTTCCCTCCTTCTCTAAAAATATTGCTCCTGAATCAAGGAGGATTGTGGACAATCAGCACAGTAGATGGAAGGCCAAGTCAGGCACTCTTGAGAGCTGAATAATGAGGCAATACAAGTTTTATTTCTTCTCCTTGTTTGATACTACTTTTGTTTACACACTGTGACAGGGTCAGGCCAGATGGCTACAGGAAAGTGATTTTTTTTTCCTTTAGATGAAAATTTTTATTGACATCCTTAACAGAGTAACAAAAGTTTATGATCTTGGTCTCTTGAAGGCAGATATATTAGCCCCAGGTTGACTAGGTCCCTTTTCCCTGGGTAAGGTAACAGGGAAGGTTCCAGAACAATCAGGAACTTTCTGGAAACAATTAAGACAGACAGGCTGATTAGAACACCTGCAGCCGATCAAGAAGCTGCTAGAATCAATTAAGGCTGGCTAATCAGGGAACCTGAGTTTGAAAAGGACCTCACTTCAGTTTGTGGCATGCGTGTGAGGAGCTGGGAGCAAGAGGCACTAGGAACTGAGAGTGAGAACGCGTACTGTTGGAGAACTGAGGAGTACAAGCATTATCAGACACCAGGAGGAAGGTCCTATGGTGAGGATAAAGAAGGTGTTGGGAGGAGGCCACGGGAAAGTAGCCCAAGGAGTTGTAACTGTCACACAGCTGTTCCAGGAGGCACTCTAGACAGCTGCATTCCACAGGGCCCTGGGCTAGAACCCGGAGTAGAGGCCGAGCCCAGGTTCCCCCAAAACCTCCCAACTCCTGGTCAGACACAGGAGGAGTTGACCTGGACTGTGGGTTCACAAAAACGGCCAAACCGAGGGCTGCCGTGAAGCTCCGAGGTGACCAAATCCGCCAATAAGCGCAAGACCCACCAAGGTAGAGGAGGAATTTTGTCACAACATGGAGAAAAGAAGAATGTCATCAATACAGAACATTAGTTCTCAGATACTGGGGTTGCTGGGTGCATTTGAAATGTGACAAACATTAAAATGAATTGGTTTCTGTATTACGATCATGACCTTTCATACAGACTGAGTCATTCCCAAACCCCATTTTTCTAACATTACTGATTGGAAAGTATATAGTATAACCACAAGTACTCCTCGTTCTTTTAGTAGAACCTTGCTAACTCACTCAGTGATTAGGAGATCATTGCATTTCCCTTGAGGCAAGAGTAATGTCCAGATCACCCAATGTTGATGATAATATTTTACATTCCCATATTACATTAAACTATATCTTCATCCAGGGGAAATGAAACGTAGGCACCCTGAGGTGGAGGTAGCACAGGCAATATACTGCTACGCTGGCCACCGCATAGCTGCATGGGAAGGAAAAATTATGGCCAGTCATTACCTTCATCAAAAATAACATAGGCTCTATATGATGAAACTTGAGGGGGCAGCTCTGTGTAGCTCGAAAGCTTGTCTTTTCACCAACAAATGTTGGTCCAGTAACTCACCCACCTTATCACTCCTGTATCCTAGGACCAACAAGGCTAAAACACCACTGCAAACACAGGATTTATAATGTCTATCCAGAGCAGAAAGGATCTTGTGAACGATTTTCAGAGATACTGAGTACATGCAGTTCCTATTAAACTTTTCCAAAAGACCTACACACAGTAAAATGCAGGATACTAAGGTCGGGTCTACACTACAGAGTTAGATGGATGTAAGGGAGCTTACGTCGACCTAACTGTGAAAGCATATGCACTACAGTGTTTCTCCCGCCGCTGTAACTCGCCTGCTACACCGACCAAATAAATCCACCTCAGTGAGAGGCGTAAGGCTTAGTTTTATGTAATTCGGGTAATGCAGAGTCTATATAGACACTGCTTTACTTGCACTGCCTGCTGACAGCCTGAGGCATGAAATTGACAAGAATGGTCAATTTCACTGCTGGTAGGTTCCCTGTTTAGAAATTGAGCCCCTGGGGCAGGGGTGGTGTTCCAGCTGAGAACCCAGGCTGTGGGTTCTGAGTGGAACTCACCGCTGAGAGCCTCACTGCCCAGTGCTAAGAGCTCCGTGGGGAGCTGGGAGCCCGGGGCTCTCAGTGCTGGGCAGCTGGACTCCCAGCACCCCACACTGCCCTCTTAAGTCAGCGGAAGCTACAGTCCTGGTGAGAACACGCACCACCAGCAGAAGAAGGAGAATGTGGACGTGAAAAAGCGCAGTAATTACCTAACATAGATCAACTTAATTATATATTGTAGACAAGGCCTTAGATTATCTCGTTTGGAAGAGCAAAGGAATGTGTCAATCTTGCCAGGATTTGAACCTGGCATTCTTGGGTCTGCATATTTCAAACCCGCTGCTTTGGACACTGAGCCATTCCCTCTAGGGATGTACAGACACATCAGTAATGATTTACAAGTATTCTCCTGTACGCACATACACACATACACAGAGGCCGGGCAAAGCACAACAACCAATAGGTAAGTCCTCATTTAGAGTGAGGAGGGAAACTAAATTTCGAGGAAAGGCAGTGGATTTACCATAGACAACTACACAAAACAGAACATTTTCTTTGCAGTTAGAAAATATAAAAGTTTTACCTCTCATCTAATTTTTTTTTAAAAGGAAATACTATAAAGAAAAAGAGTAGTTGTTCTAGGTTGCAACCCATAGTAGTTTCAGTCCAGAGTAAAATGTCACGGTGAGTTACAGCCTGCTCCAAACTTGCTGAAAATAGACAGACCGTTAATACATCCATGCGAGGAAGCGGACCCTCGTATAATAAATAATACAGTTTCAGCAAGGCCCTTTAAGATCATAATTCCTGCAGCATGAAGCTCTCTCCACCTGCTGCGTGACACAGCATCATTTTCACCAGTTCATATTGCCTTTAATACAGACAGGAGCAAATTCCTGTCTGGTGTAAGTCCCTCTCTTAACACTAGGGATAGACTTGGCCTGATGTTTCTAAAAGTGACTGAGTAAATGTATATATTTTTCAGGAGCAATTCTGTGATAAGATGGTCAAATACCCACAAAACCACACAAATAAGGAGGAATAAGGAGACCACTCCAAATAGAGCATCTGGCTATAGAATCACAGATTCCAAGACCAGAAAGGACCATTGTGATCACTCTGGATAACACAGGGCATAGAAGTTCTCCAAAATAATTCCGAGAGTGTATTTTTTAGAAAAATATCCAACCTTTATTTTAAAATTGCCAGTGATGAAGAATCGAACATGACTGTTGATATATTGTTCCAATAGTTAATTACTCTCGCTGGTAAAAATGTACTCCTTTTTTTCCATCTGAATATTTCTAGCTTCAACTGCCAGCCATTGGATCCTCAGGTCTGAAACAGTTTAGCCCAAAGGCCATAGAGATACTTCTGCATTGTGTGACCAGAAGAGAACAGTTATGGGTCAAAAAAAATTGGGATATAAATGCATTTGCTAATTCATTTCTATTCTGTATGAAAATGTAAATTGGGTGCAAAAAATAAAACAAACAGAAGAGGCCTAATTATTTATACAGGCATTTTAATCAAACAATGAATAGCACACAGCAACCTTCTACATCAATTAATAAAGCTGGCTTCTGCAAAACAAAAGAGTTACACCATGTGCCCTAATTACAAAATCCAGCCTGGAGATGCTTCCCCCCCCCCCACCCGGTACACCTGGCTTAATACCCACTGCATTCCTGAGCTGAGGGCACTGTTAGCCCCACACTCTATTTACAAATTCATTATTGCACTGCATATTTACTAATGTCTCCGACAGTAGGAGTGGTCGTAATGCAGCACTCTGAAGCGAAACAGCAGCTAATTGAATGCGGGGAAGGGGAGGGAGGGGGATTCTGCCTCTTTCTCTCTGTATGGGAGGCAGCTGCTTCCACTTAAGCTCAGCACATTTCACTAGATAGGATAAAAAACTGGAGCTATTAGATGTTTGCATTAGATTCCAGGGAGCCACCTCTATGTTTTGTACTAACAAAGCATGCTTGACAATGTATTTCTTTATATCTTACCTTGGGCTTCAGTTGATCAAACATCATTCACCAACATAACATATGTGACCAAACTGGCTAATGATGAGCTGTCACTTTTTTGACAAATCAGTGCATATGCCTTCTGAAGGCAGATATATCGAGAGAAGCCCTGATGCCTTAAACACACAAATACAATGCAGGGTTTTTATGTGAGCCTCAGAAGGACTGGTGCAGAATAGAGGGTTCAGTAGTTTCTTGAGGCAGATAAACAATGAGCTAAACAACCTATAATGTATTAAATGCTATTTTCCCCTAATCTGGTGGTGGTGGGTTTTGTTGTTTTAGCAGCAAAAGGCAACATATAGATTGTCACAGCTGTCACACAGTAACAAATACAACACGGGTTATGATAATCAGTTGCTTGCTAATATACAATGAAAAAGCCATTATGGGGGTTTCTTTATGATCCAGAAATATGCACTTTGAGCTGCAGGGGAGATGAGGGCATGCAGCACTGTGCTGGATCTCCTCTGCAGTCGGGAGCAGACTCGCTATGGAGTAACAGCTCCCTCCACAATCATAGGTCCCATTCCTTTATAAAAGAAGAATGGAGCACAGCTTCAAGCGTATACACCAGTGGCGGGCAACCTGTAGCCCATCAGGGTAAGCTGATTGCGGGCTGTGAGACATTTTGCGGACGTTGACCATCCACAGGCACGGCCCCCCGCAGCTCCCAGTGGCTGCGGTTCCCATTCCCAGCCAATAGGAGCTGCGGGAGGCAGCAGGCCACAGAGACTGTAAAAGGGGGCTAATGATGCTTATTTGTGGAAAGCACTTTGAGATCTATAGATGGAAAGTACCATTAAAAGTATCACACTATATAAACACTACAAATGAAGTAAAAGTAAGATGACAAATTATGGGTCACATTCACTCACACAAATGGAGAATTTTCTTCTATAACAGGGACCAACCCTACACAGGAGGACCCTTGTATGTGGATTCTTTAGCAGAATTGGACCATTAAACAAGAGCTGAAGATTAATAAATCAAGGAGAAATAAACCCCAAACCTCAACGCCTCAAGGATGTTGCTCATTTACTAAAACCTTAACACAAATGAGTATTTCTGGTTTAGGAGAGTTGTTGCATGCTTTAGGAGTCTGCATATGAATAATTTTATATCCTGACACCCACAGTACATTACCTACAAACATACTCACTCTCTTTCTCTCTAGGTACTATGGCTGGTAAGTAGTGACAAGAAAGAACAAAAATATTTAGCTCTCAGCTTCCAAAAATCATCCTTATTTTTTCTGGATGTTTTCATCCCTAAGCCAAACTCTGAGGTTAAAAGGAGCATGATGTGCTCTTAACACTTTTAAAAATGTGGTCCGCAACTTTGTAAGTTGAAGCTGCAAAGCTTCTTGGCTTAATCTTGCTTGCAAGTGGGTCCGGATATAAACAGTCATAGGAATTACATTTTAGTACTCAAATAAACCGTATGTAATCAGGTATTGTGTAATCAGGTATTGTTCAAGACCATTTAGTCAGTTGTATGATTGAAAAAAAAAAAAAAAGAAGAACTTATTAATGCCGGTCTGATTTTCCTGGAGAGGAAATGAAGAAAGCCCTCCAAATTTTCAGAACTGATGTTTAAACCAAACAAAAAAAATATTCAAAAATGTACCTGCCAGTTTATGTTGCATTATAAACTGTGCTTCAAAGAGAAATCAGAAATTACCAACATGAATCATGTTTTGGTTTTGATTGTGTGTAGGTGCTTTAATGCCCTAAATGTGAGATGCCGAAGTTTAAACAATTACACTTTTCATCAGTGGCTTAAAAAAAACCCACCAACAAAGCACCAAAAGAATATTTGATAAAAACTGGAGGACAGAAAACCTTGCCTTCTCCCTATATCTTGACAGTGGAATTCCAAGAGCTAATGGAAAACAATAAAATCCAATGAGCTGCTTACTTCCAACTCCAAAAGATGGGGTGTGTGATACAGATTTCTGTAGTGCACCCAGCTCTCCCCTGACAGTAGTTTTTCTTGACACTAATGTTCCAGAGAAGTAACCCAGTTAAGCACTATTAAATAATAAATAATAGATATTTTTAAAAGGCTAGCAGGTTCCTTGTACCATCCATCACAGTCCTTACTGTACCACCCATCATGGATACTTTCATTGAAGTGGTTGAAAGCAGAGATAAAACACATTCCCTTCTGGTCTAAAAGAGCACAACAGCTCAATTGGAACTAAAGGAGAATCTCTATTTGCTGTAGGAATATTAGGCTTTTACGGTCCCTTACTGCACACTGCGAAGCAGGTCTGATCCCCTCCAATTTCTCCTCCTCTTCTATATCTTGCTAAAAAGTTCTTATTAATTATTTAATAATATACTTTAAGAATACCAATAACAATTATCTAATAAAAATCATTTTGACTTGTAATTCTTTGGCTATTTAGGAGGATATCAGATAATTACAAATGAAATCTACCTTTGAACAGTAGACCATAAATGGGTGTGTTGCAAGCAGTGAAATAACACAGAGAATAAATGTATTCCATCACCAAATATCCTGGAGGATCTTTCCGCTAAATGCTTCAATTTCAGATGTACATGTTTAAAATCTCCTTCTGGGTTACGCTGCACATTTTACAGGTAAGAGAGACTAACTGCTAACCTGAAATGTGATTCAGAGGAGAGAGATGCTACAAACAGGGTTGCTTTTTCAGTTACCAGCATGACTTCTCTTCTTTGTGATTTAGAGATACTTAAAAACAAGTAGGTTAATGAAGCAACAATACACGGACTGTGGAGTGCTGATTAACACAAACTTCAGGAGCGTCATGAGGCTATTCAGCACAAAGGCAACATCCAAAAGATTTGATTGGGATTATAAAATTGGTCTTAAAAAGTAACAATCATGTTTGTTTATTTAATATTCCACATAAAATAATTCCTAGGGATAACTATGTGTCACCATTCAGGATACGTTTTAAAACATACTTATTAATCTATATAATATACTTTTTATTCCTTTTACCTTATTGAGTTAGATTTTTGGCATTTCCCCTCCCTCTGTTTCCTCCAAAAAGCTTGGTTAGCAGTTCAGTTAAAGAGAGGCTTGGTCTAATGATTGGATCACATGATTGGAGCATCAAGATTTTCATAGTTCTAAACCTGCTTCTGACGCTTCACCGCTCTGCCTCAGTTTCCTTATCTGTAAAGCAGGGATAATAAAAAGTACCTAACCCCTCAGTGCACATCATTCAAACCTTCTAAGAAAACATACATAACAGCAAACTAACTAAGCCATTTGAGGTTACTACGGGCATCAGACAGGGATGTCTTGTGTCGCCCATGATCTTTATACTAGTAATGAGAAAGACCACAGAACAACCAAAGGGCACACAATGGACTAACACAAAAGTCATAGGACCTTGACTTTGCAGATGACATCAACTTGCTATCCCATACCCATAGAGACATTCAGCCCAAAGCAAAGGACCTCCAGGCCTATGCACAATTAGTAAGACTGAAAATCAACACAGAGAAAACTAAAACCATGAGAACAAACACAACAAAAAACACCAACAACACTTTCTGGGTCTGACACAGAAGAGGTCTGATATTTCAAATATCCTGGCAGCACTGTAACTACAACAGGTGGAACAGATGAAGACATTAATGCCAGAATAGTGAAAACCAAACATGTCTTTGTAACTCTAAAGCCAGTCTGGAGAAACAGAAATTTTGCCCTTCAGACTAAACTTTGAATATTTGACACCACTGTAATAGTCAGTCGTACTGTATGGCACTGAAATTGGAGACTTATTAAGACCTTACTATCTAAACTCCGTTTTCATAAGCAGCTGCCTTAGACAAATCCTCAGTATCAGATGGCCAGAATAAAAACTCAAATGAAGAATTCTGGAAGAGGACAAAATAGAAACTGATAGGACAGGAAATTATGGAACAAAAATGGAGATGGCTAACGCATACATGGAGGAAAGACCCAAATAACATGAGACAGATGTTGGACTGGACCCCCCTAGGCCAAGAGGCAATGAGGCAGACCAAGTATAACATGGAAATTCACAGCAAAAATGAATTGAAAGCTATCAAAATGACACTGAAAGAAGCTAAGACTGCAACAGAAGACCAGCAAAGATGGAAGGCAGTGGTGAAGGCCCTTCGTTTCACATGGAATAAAGAGGCATAAGAGAGAGAGAGAACCCCACAGAGGAGTTGTGAGGATTAATCATGACAATGTTTGTAAAGTGCTTTGAATGTGAAAATATAAAGTGCTAAGCATTAATATAGTTCCATTTTCATTTAGAAAACACAACAAGGAACCATTTGTTACTCAACAGAAAGGGAATTAAGCAGACAATAGGGCCCTACACCTGAGAGAAAAAAAATGCTAGTTAGAAATGGAAGTGTGTACATGACCTTCCTCAGCACTGATCTCCCACAGCTCTGCACATCAGCCTGCTAATTTCTCAGAATATTTGCTGAGGCCTGCGGCTCAGTCAGGCCTAGCACAGGACTGAAATATTAAGCTGTCATTTTGTCTGTGATTGTGATGGAATCACAACTTGAAAAGACTTTGTGAACTACATCAGCAATGGTAGAGCCCAAAACAACCCAGTGTGTTTTAAACTAATTTCTTTTAATGTATTTATTTGTATTAATTTAAAATTGTATCTAATTGTATGCCTGCTGTGTGTGTACATGCATGTGTGTACAGAATTTAGACACTGTTCATTTCTACCGTCTCATTTGAACACCTGAAGCGGTGCCTACCCATATGAAACCTCCTGTTGCCCCGCCATTTAACCTACAAGAAACTAAAATCTGTTAGTGAAAGCATATGGCTCACTTTTGGGTTAGCATATTTAAAATAGGTATTAGATTTATAAAAATGTGTTTCATGATAATGAAATGCTTGTAGGGCCTTGTATGTATTAATCTCACTTATAACATCTGTACCCCATGCTATACATATAGTTATGTTAAGGCTTTGTCTACTCAACGCAGCTCTTAGTGACACGGCTGCACCGCTACAGCCGTGCCGCTAAAAGGTACGCAGTGTAGCCGCTGTTTGTCAGCAGGAGAGAGCTCTCCTGCCGACAAAAAACGTCCACCCCCAACAAGTGGCGGTATCCTTGTCGGCGGGAGAGCTCTCCTGCCGACAAAGCGCTGTTCACACCGGTGCTTTTCCTCGGGAAAACTTTTGTCTTTTGGGGTGTGTTCTTTTTAATACCTCTGAACAACAAAAATGTTGTCGTTCACTTGCCAGTGTAAACAAAGCTAACTGTTTTCATTGCAAACCTCTGTAACTGTGTAGCTCACCAAACAGGAAAGCAGCATTAATTAACGTAAAGGCAGGCTTCCTACAGAATGTGGTAGGTCCTGCACACAAGAAGGCCTATTGAAACCAAATGAGCCATTATGAACGATCAAAGAACAGGGACTTTGTTAATTGCTCCTCCTCACACACCCCTGAAGAGCAGACATGCATGAGGACTCCCCTCATCAACTTGAACTCTGGGGGAAGGAATAAAAATCACTGTCAGAAAAAAGAAAGCTTTCAGAGTAACAGCCGTGTTAGTCTGTATTCGCAAAAAGAAAAGGAGGACTTGTGGCACCTTAGAGACTAACCAATTTATCTGAGCATGAGCATTCGTGAGCTACAGCTCACTTCATCGGATGCATACCGTGGAAACTGCAGCAGACATTATATACACACAGAGATCATGAAACAATACCTCCTCCCACCCCACTGTCCTGCTGGTAATAGCTTATCTAAAGTGATCATCAAGTTGGGCCATTTCCAGCACAAATCCAGGTTTTCTCACCCTCCACCCCCCCCCTCCCCCACAAACTCACTCTCCTGCTGGTAATAGCCCATCCAAAGTGACAACTCTCTTCACAATGTGCATGATAATCAAGGTGGGCCATTTCCTGCACAAATCCAGGTTCTCTCACCCCCTCACCCCCCTCCAGAAACCACACACACAAACTCACTATCCTGCTGGTAATAGCTCATCCAAAGTGACCACTCTCCCTACAATGTGCATGATAATCAAGGTGGGCCATTTCCAGCACAAATCCAGGTTTTCTCACCCCCGCCACCCCCAAACACACACAAACTCACTCTCCTGCTGGTAATAGCTCATCCAAAGTGACCACTCTCCCTACAATGTGCATGATAATCAAGGTGGGCCATTTCCAGCACAAATCCAGGTTTTCTCACCCCCCCACCCCCAAACACACACAAACTCACTCTCCTGCTGGTAATAGCTCATCCAAAGTGACCACTCTCCCTACAGTGGGAGGAGGTATTGTTTCATGATCTCTGTGTGTATATAATGTCTGCTGCAGTTTCCACGGTATGCATCCGATGAAGTGAGCTGTAGCTCACGAAAGCTCATGCTCAAATAAATTGGTTAGTCTCTAAGGTGCCACAAGTACTCCTTTTCTTTTTTAGAAAAAAGAAACTGGACCTCTATGCTCCTTGGACTTTGGGAGGGAAAGATTTCTAAGGGTATGTCTATACTAGCAAGTTTCTGCGCCACAAGTTATACCACTTTTATTAAAACGCTGGAATTAAACCGCTGTTGCGTGTCCACACTGTGCTTCTTGTGACTCTGGAGCGCATCCACATTAGCAGCTCTGGCAATGGCGAAGACAGCAGTGTCCTGTGGTAGCTATCCCACTGTGCGCCTGGCCACAGGGTGCTTTGGGAAGGGTTTGCAATGCCTCATGGGGCAGGCACAGCATCACATGATACAAGTTTCCCAATCCCATTGTTCCAGGGACTTCCTACTACATTGCCAGCCGCTTTTCAACTGAAGTGGGCAGGGGAGAGTGAGTGTGTGTGTATGTGTGTGTGTGTGTATGGAGGGGGGAGAGAGACAGTGTGTTTTGGG
This sequence comes from Caretta caretta, assembly GCF_965140235.1. Lineage (NCBI taxonomy): Eukaryota > Metazoa > Chordata > Testudines > Cheloniidae > Caretta > Caretta caretta. Next base: position 82,543,853 of record NC_134214.1, read on the forward strand.
GACAGAGAGGGTGTCAGCATGCTGTCTTGTAAATTCAGACAGCAGCAGGAAGCAACCAGTCCTGAGGCAGGGGGAAGGGGAAACTCCGACATCAGCCCCTGCCTCCCTCCCTGGGCTCTCTGCACAGCAGTCTCTCTCTCTCTCTCTCTCTCTCTCTCACACACACACACACACGCCTCTGTGTTCAACAGCACGAGCATTTCACATTAATGGTTTGCTTTGGAGCAGATCAGCACAGCACGCAAGGGCTGCCAGAAAGGGTGCTTAGAAAGGGGAGGGGCGCATGTCTCCAGGGCAGCTGAGTTCTAAACAGTGAGCAGAGCGGTCACTTGAGGCATTATGGGACAGCTCCGAAGGCCAATTACAGCGCAGAAAGCAATTGAGTGTCTACACTGGCAATAGAGCGCTGGAGCCTCTGTGCAAATAGCCTTACGACTCTCGTCAAGGTGGGTTTTCTGCAGCGCTGCAACTGAGGCGTTTCTGAGCACGAAGTGGCGTGGCAGTGTGTACACACATCTGCAGTTTGATCACAAAAAGCTGCTTTACTGCGCAGAAACTTGCCAGTGTAGACAAGCCCTAGGCAAAGCTAGGGATCCCCAGCTACTTGTCCTACCTAAAGGACCTACAGAGTTTGATTATTATAGAAGCTTCTACCATCCTTTGGGACCTAAGTTTGTAACTCATTTTTATATCTCTTCCTACTTTAAGCTTGTAAATAATGCTCTTATTTATTTTGAGGGTTAATAAATCTTTAGTTAGTTGATTACAGGATTGGCTACCAGCGTTGTCTTTGCTACAGGATCTAAGATGCAACAGACTTGGGGTAAGTCACTGGTCCTTTGGAACTGGCAGTAACCTGAATATTGTTGTGATTTTTGGTGTAAGGGACAACCTATCACAAAGGCAAGCTCACCTGGGTGGCAAGATAGACTGGAGTACTCAAGGGGACTGTCTGTGACTCCATGTTAAGGCTATTATAGTACTTGAGGAGTTCACACTTGACACTTGATTGGTGAAATCAAAGTATAGAACTCACAACTAGTTTGGAGTTTGTTCCCTGCTTCTTAACAGTCAGTCCTGAGGTTGCTCCTGAGCCACTGCAGACAGCTTGACAACCTTCCCTAATGCAAACACACGGCAACATGTATATTTTAAAAAACCCTCAAACCCCGACCCAAAGAGGACACTTAACTATATACGTCTCCTCCTGGAGAGAGGATGAGAGAACACATGACAGGCACTGGTGAGACCTCATCTGGACTACTGTGTGCAATTCTGGTCTCCCATGTTTAAGAAAAATGAATTGAAATTGGAACAGGTACAGAGAAGTGCTACTAGAATGACTCAAGGAAGGAAAACCTTATAAGAGGATACTCAAAGAGCTTGGATTGTTTAGCCCAACCAAACGAAGGCTATGGGGAGATATAACTGCTCTCTAGAAATACACTGGAGGAATAAATACCAGGGAGGGAAAGGAGTTATTTAAGTTAAGCACCAATGTTGACACAAGAATAAATGGATGTAAACTGGCTATCAACAAGTTTAGGCTTGAAATTAGATGAAGGTTACTAACTATCAGAGGAGTGAAGTTCTGGAACAGCCTTCCAAGGGGAGCAGTGGGGGCCAAAATCCTAACTGGCTTCAAGACTGAGCTAGATAAGTTTATGGAGGGGCTGGGATGATGAGACTGCTTACAATGGTATATAGCCGATCTACAACTGCCAATAACAAATATCCGCAATGGACAGAGATGGGGAGGGTGCTGAGTTACTACAGAGAATTCTTTCCCAGGTGTCTGGCTGGAGGGTCTTGCTGAAATGCTCAGAGTCGACCTGACTGGCATATTTGGGGTCAGGAAGGAATTTTCCCCTACGTCAGATTGGCAGAGACCCTGCAGGGGTGGGCTTTGCCCTCCTCTGCAGCATGGGATACGAGTCACTTATAGATTTAAACTAGCATAAATGGTGGATTCTCTGTAATTTGAAGTCTTTAAACCATGATTTGAGGACTTCAATAACTCATCCAGAGTTCATGGGTCTATTACAGTAGTGGGTGAGCAAGGTTCCATGGCCTGTAATGTGCAGGAGGTCAGACCAAATGATCATGATGGTCCCTTCTGACCTTAAAATCTATGAGACAGATGTGTAGTCACATTGCTTAGTGCACTACTGGAAGGTGCTCAGATATACTATGCTGATAAGCATGGGGGGCGGATATTGTAGGCTTTGCCTCCCCAAACAGCCTACCATGGCCCCACCCCTCGCCCAGCCTGCCTCCTGCAGTGACTCGGGGCCACTGGGGTGGCTGGTGCTGGGCTGTGCTGCCTGGCTGGCAGTGGCTGGCCGAGCACTGGGACTGGGGGCCGTCCAGAGTCCCAGGGCTGTGGGCATGGCGACCGCGCTGCCTGGCCGCCTGAGCCCCAGGGCTGGCAGCGCGCCAACCGTGCTGCCCGGCAGTCCAAAGCTGGGGGTGTGGCAATGGCACTGCCTGGAGGCCTGGAAATCTGGGGCTGGGGGTGCTGTAGCCGTACCACCCAGGGGCTGTGGGTGCTAAGGCTGCGGAGCACCAGGGCTGGGGCCTCGCCTTCCCACCTCCAGCCATCCGGCACTGGGACTCACAGTGGGGGTGCTTTGGGCTCCTGCAGGGGAGGGAAAGGTAGAAGTGGAATGGGGGGGCAGAAGAGGAGGTGCAGGGCCTTGGGCACAAGGGGAGAGGCTGGGGGTTAGCCTCCCTGGGCGACCGGATCACCGGCCGCAAGGGGAGAAAGTAAGATAAAAGACTTACCAGTTCGGGGGCCCAGATCCTGGCCCCTGGAAGGGGCAGAGCCTCGGGCGGAATGGGTGGGGTTGGTGGAGGGGGTCAGCCTCCCCCAGCCAGCCCTTCCATGCTGCCCAGTCCACGCCACCCAGGGCCCCAGCGGCGATTTAAAGGGTCTGGGGCTCCAGCCACTGCTGCTGCAGCAGCAGCCAAGAGCCCCAGGCCCTTTTCAATTGCCGGGCCCCACGACAGCTGCCCCTTTTGCACCCCCCATCAAAAGGCAGTGCTTTAATGTTGGCTGTGTATGGGCCGGTACTGGCCACTTCTTACCACTACACCGTACAGGCCCACTTTCACCTCTGCCGGCCGCCCATCCTGATAAGCACAGTAAAAGATCCAATATAGAAAGAAACACATGGCAAGGTGCATCCTCTATTGACTTCATATATGACACTGAACATTAGATACCAAATAATGGGTTAGTGCTTGTCCTACTATTGCCACAATTGGCTCCTTTGTTGGCAGGCTCAGCAGAGGACTGAACAAGCCATGGAGACTGAACTCCTCTCTCACTCCCAAGAGTGGGTCCCTCCAAGTCAGGACCATACTGATGGAATGGGAGGAAGCTTATTCCTCTGTGAGCCCTGCTGTGCTTGGTTTATGAACAGAGGGCTTTGTCTTCTTCCTGGCTGCCAGACTGGTACCTTTTGCCAGCACTGATTTCACCAAAAAATAATTTTAAAAGTTAAGTAGAATGTGATAGGTACTGAGCACACTGAATTCATTACTATGAAGCTCAGGCTGGTTAAGAAGCAAAAAAGAGAAAGGCTACACAATTTGGCTTTGGCTCCCAGCCTCCCCACAGTCTGGAGATGTCCCATCAGAGGTTTTGTTTCAGGCTCATCCTTAGTCAATAAAGAAGCACATGAGGAGGGAGGTATCACTCTGCAAAGGAGAGATGCCATGTGTTCTTCTCCACCTAACCTGTTCAGCTTTTTCATGCTTTATACTATAATCCACCAAATTTACAATAGTGAAAAACCTTTCCCCTCCCCCAACATTAAATGGGTATGCATTGGGGGTGGAGAAGAATGGGGAAAAGCCACAAATAAATATAAAGAAAAGGTAAAAATGTGAAGGGGGAGATTTATAAGATCAAATATTTTCTCAGCTCTTGCTTTATTATTATTGCTATCACAAACAATAGATCAGCACAATGTTATTATCAAAGGTACCAGCTCATTTATAGTGACTAACCAGGGCGAATAGGGACAACAGTTTTAATGAAGCAAGGATGCCTGCAACTTCAACTGAATTCTCAGAAAGAACACAAAGAATGCAGCTGTAGCAGAAAGAGTAAACTATGATCATAATGACAGTCAGTTGCTTTATCATGACTGCTACACAGAATCTAATGAAACATGCTCTTGAGGGTAGCTGACATCAAGGTCTCTCTTCCCAGCATTGAGTTTCACTGCATCTCCTTGCATCTCACTTGCTGCTTACATACAGTGCTCTTTCTTATAATCCCACCCTTCCATGAATCAGATTTTCACCAACCATACAAAAAAGAAAAAAAAATCAATAATGAACCAACTTATCAGGGTTCACAGACAACTGTGAACTGTGAGCATGTGGAGGATAAATGGGCCATAGGTCAAGGTCACACCACACATGTCTATTAGTAAGAGGTGTCTACATATTGCTGTCTATTGTATTATCAGAAAAGCTGAGTGCTTTGTTAAAGGCAGTGAATAACACTTAACAGGATAGAAGGAAGACTTGAAACACGCAGCCTCTCCTATTCCCTATATAATGCTACATATTTAGGGGAAGTAGTGGCAAAGGTTATCTTAAAAGTTTACTTCTGAATGTGTGCTGATGAACATGAAAAGTAAGCAGCTGCTGGATGACCCACTGTAATCTGCTTGGGATGTCACATCCCCGTTTCTGAACAGGGCTTTGGAATAGTCAAAGAAGAGGCTGCCACCAGAGACTACATTATAGGTTTTAAGCCCAATACTGTGCATACTAATCAGGGTGATGTGTATACGTGCGATCAATAAAGCTTGTCATTATGACCTGCCTTGATTTAAAGAGTTCCAATAACCTTGGACTCAACTACAGTGTAATAGTATTTGCAGTTACTGGGGAGGAATGATGGTCTAGCATTTGTATACTATACTCAACAATATGGTATTTGAATGCCTGGTCTTGTGCCCAACATATAAGACAAGGAGTCAAGGGGACTTCGGTTCTATTTATGACTCTGCCACTGATTTCCTGTGCGACTTTGGGAAAGCTGCTCAGGTAATTTTCCACCTACCCTCTATCTGCACACTCACACAGATGTGACCCACCCTTTTCAGGTAAAACACTTATGTCAATTCCTTCAGCTTTGCAGATACAAATCGTTACGCCTGTGCTCACAGAGACACTAAACTTTTAAAAAATTAAAATGTTTATACACACAAAGGGTTGGTATATGTATGTGAGGACACAATTGGGGCTGAAAATGTCCCTTTCAGCCCCTCTGCATCTTAGTTTCCCTATCTATAAAATGGGTACTAATACTTCCCTGCCCTAAAGGGGGGTTGAGAAGCTAAATTCAGTAAAGCAATTTTAATTTCAGTTACAAATTCTAAAGTCAGACTTGTTACCATAGAGCCACTGAGAGTGCCACTGAGATGGGTAGACCCAGGCAGACTGTCTATAACTCTGGAGAAAAACACAGTTAGGGGACTGGTGAGAGAAAGAACAATCTTGAACAACAGGTTCACAGCCTTGCCAAGCCACACTGGCAGATGAGAACTGAGGTTCCAAACAAGCCCTTCATATGCTGGTTGGACATAGTAGTGACCAAGGCTTATACACATGTATTTACAATATGGCTGATATAAGGGGGACAGGCATAACTTAGATGGACCCACTGTGTTGTATAAATGTGTGCTTCCTACAATGAGATCTTCTCAAGTGAAAGTTATAATTGTGTACATATTGTAAATGACAGCGGTACATACTTGCAATACAAATGTAAAATATCTTAGGAGGCCAGTGCTAAAACACAATAAAGTACTCTGATTGCCTCTCACTTAAGTACCTACCGGTCCTGATTACAGCTAGGGGACTTGTCATCTTATTAGGGGGTTCAGCAGGATCATTGGTATTATCCTTACTGGATTTTTCACAGTCAGTGTCATACAATTTCACCATACAAGTGACAAATCACATTTTAACACCTTTCTAAGTACACACTTTCCTCCCTCCCTGCAAACGTTTTCTGACCCCTCAGGAACTTTTGTTGAGAAATGGAATGCATTTAGCCCCTCAACAAAGCTTCATAAAAGAACACATTTAATCAGCACAGCCTTGATTTATATGTCTGCTTCTAACAAGGCCCAATTTCCGATGCTGAAATTCTGATTTGCCATCACAACCTTTAGACCTACAGCCAAAGAATGTCATTTTTAATGCCGGTCATTTGGCAAACCACAAAGAGAGCTCACAAATCCAATGAAGGAGATAAAAAAAACACAACAACTCAGGCCTGCTGCATAGCAATGGGAAAAAACACATAGTAAATCACCCATTTGACCACTGAGCAAGTGCCAGCATTCACTGGGAACCTGGCTAGAGGCGACACTTTTTCAAATTATTCACAAAGCGTTGCTTCAATTTGCTTTTTAACCAAACAGAGCTTTGACGTCAGCGCTTGCTGGCAAAATATTCACTGAGAATATCTGAGTACCTGGAGTGTTGCAGCTGCACACATATCTGGAGAGATTTAAATTCAGTGGAACACTGAGGATTCAAACTTTGACTGGGAGAGCCATTGTGAATGACTGAATTATATGAATTAGCTACTAAGAGAACAAGCCCTGGATTTATTTAAAAATAAAAAAGCAAGTATGCCACACCAGAGCATTGACTAAGAATCGTGCATGACCAATTATTTTTCTTACTCCATCTCCTCTGACCCTCTTGTTTCATCTGCCTGTTACATCCTGTCATTTATACAGCAAGCTCTTTGGAGCAGGGACTGTGATTTACTGTCTGCTTATACAGCACCTAGCATAAGAACATAAGAATGCCCATGTCATAAACATACAGCTAAGGGTAGCATAAAATCCCTCCTTTACCTGTAAATGGTTAATCAGTTCCATTAACCTAGTTGGCACCTGACCAGAAGGACCAATGGGGTAAGAAGATACTTTCAAATCGGGGTGGGGGGTTGTTTGGGTTTTTGTGGTTCTCTCCGGAAACAAAGAGAGAGACCAAGCAAGTAATCCAGCTCCTACTGAATGATACATCTAAAATTACAGAAATAGTAAGTAATAGCAAGGAAATGTGTTAGAGTATCTTTTGTTTTAGCTTGTGAATTTTCCCTATGCTAAGAGGAAGGTTTATTCCTGTTTTTTTTTTTTTTGCAACTTTAAAGTTTTGCCGAGAGGGGAATCCTCTGTGTTTTAAATCTTATTACCCTGTAAAATTATCTTCCATCCTGATTTTACAGAGGTGTTTCTTTTACTTTTTTTTCTTTATAATAAAAGTTCTGTTTTTAAGAATTTGATTGGGGTTTTTAGTGTCCTAAAAACCCAAGGGTCTGGTCTGTGCTCACCTTGTTTATTCTCAAGCCTCCCCAGGAAAGGGGATGAAGGGGCTTGGGGGGATATTTTGGGGAAACAGGAACTCCAAGTGGTCCTTGTCCTAAATCTTTGTCTAACTCACTTGGTGGCGGCAGCAATACCGTTCCAAGGACAAGGAACAATTTGTGCCTTGGGAAAGTTTTTAACCTACGCTGGTAGAAATAAGCTTAGGGGGTCTTTCATTCAGGTCCCCACATCTGTACCTTAGAGTTCAGAGTGGGGAGGGAACCCTAAGAGCCCATATTGGGTCAGACCAAATGTCCATCAAGCCCAGCATCCCTTCTTCCGACAGTGGCCAAGGCCAGGTGCTTCAGAGGGAATGAACAGAACAGGTAATCATCAATCATCACCCATTCCCAGCTTCTGGCAAACATAGGCTAGGGATATCATCCTGGCTAATAGCCATTGACGGACCTATCCTCCAGGAATTTATTTAGTTCTTTTTGAACCCTGTTATAATCTTGGCCTACACAACATCCTCTGGCAAGGAGTTCCACAGGTTGATGGTGTGTTGTGTGAAGAAATACTTCCTTCTGTTTGTTTTAAACCTGCTGTCTATTAAATATGCCTATTAAATATGCTGCGAGCATAACTGGGTCCAACCTGGTTGCTAATACAATTTAAATGTTAAAAACCAATAATTTACCCTGATCATTGTTTAACGATGCAAGCATTATTATTTGAGGTTGGTGCTTCCTTAGTGGCTGGGCAGGTTCTTCTGAGCCCACTTGGAGTTAGCTCCTTCTGATTAGGGACAATGCAGGAGAAGAAAAGCATGGAGAGCTATGTTTCAATTAGAGGAGCAAACACTGTGCTAAGCAAATGTACGTAAAAAGTATCTACATGCTGCAATGATCGGCTCTTTAGAACTGTTTATAATAATAATAGTTTCATTTTAATAATTTATGCTAAAATTTCATGATGTGCCAGCAAATGCACTGCAGTTTGGTTAACAAACCAATGACCAGTTAAAAACAGCATGGCTCTCATTATGCTACATGTCATGGCCCTACAGTTCAAAGTTACATCTGGGCTAGAACTCAGATTCTCCCATTCTACATGTCTGAGCTAAAGGAGTCTCTCTCGGTGGTAAAGTCTCTGTGGCACACAATTGAGAAGTTCTGATTCCATCTGCTAGGGGGCAGTGATGCACATACCTGCAAACTAGCTCATTATATACCTCTATCTATATATCATATTTGAATAATATGAGAGCTCATTTCTACCTCTTTTACTAAATATTTGTTGAGATGTAGGAAGGCACCATCCGTTTTTCTGCAAATAAAGTGTTGGGGGTGGGAAAGTTAGCAAGGTTCGACTAACAGTCTGTTCCAATTATTGGAGATCTGATTTATTTTTTAAGACATTCATACCAGTCTTCGGGGTGGGATCTGTGTTTTATTCTTTTGAACGTGCAAAGTACAAGATATTTTTTAAGTCATGCCCATGCTTTTGCAATGTATTTCTCTCTTCTGCCCCCATGCTTGGAAGACATCTCCTTCATTTCATCCCAAATTATAATTATCTAAATGTAGGAGGTATGAGGAGGAGAGGAAGCCAAAGTAGCCATATTATACAGTCATACACATACTAAAACAAGTATAAATTAGAGCTGTCCTTATTCTGCCATAACCACAACAGTTTACATTTCTATAGCACCAAGTCTAAGCCCTTCCAACCCTGATATTCTATGATTCTATGTGCCTCTTCTGTTCTAAGCCACTGCTATCCTGCACTGCATTATTTCCCCCATTTTCACTAGGGTAAACTGAGACAACAAGTGATTAAGTGATCTGCCCAAGACACACAATGAGAATGTGGCAAAGCCATGGTAACTCAATCCTATGCCTTGACCTCAAACCTTTCCTCTCCTTCTTTCCTTCTCTAAGAGAGTTCTATTTTTCATCCACTGTACTGTAGTTTCTGCCTGGACATGGCTTTTTTTCCTCAATTCCCCCATGGCTCGCTTGAAGGTAGACATGGGGGAAGGGGCTGTTTACAAATAAGCTGTAAAACCAACATAAAGGAGCAAGAGAAGACCATGTGATACTGTGCATGGGTGGCAAGGCGCTGCTGCACCAGTGACCCCTACTATTTACACTGGTTAAGCTCTTCTTCCATCTTTAATGTGATGGGACATAAGGCATAGAGCAGGTTGCATCTGACTGCTGGGCAGACAGTCTTGCTACACCTCTGATGCGGGCTCTTTCATTCACATAGATCTCTGTCATACGCAAATGGTCTTCAATGTCGGAGGGGAATGGAACCGTTCACAAAAGGAAATCTGTGGACTTCTTTGAAAATTTAGGCTTAGAGCCACCAATGTTCCACCAACCTTTGCATAAGGACTATCTTGGTGGTAGTTCTCCATCTATGACCAAATGCAGGCAAAGGCCCGCTGTGTACTTCCAGTTACAAATTATGAGGTGAAAGAGAAGCACTCAGCCTAATTCTTTCCTTTCTTCCCCCCTTATGCCCCAAAATTTACTGTGCATCAAGAAAAAATATATTAACGTGCGGAGAAAGCACCAACCAGTCACAGCGCTAAGACACATAGAGACTTATGTTTTGAACTGAAATTTCCTTTGCACCAAATGTGTATGTTTTACAGATTTCTACCATAACATGACTTTCATCCCTTCCTCCTCACAGCTCTTACTTGTCTCGTGGTGTGAGATTGAAGTAGACAAGTGTGAAAGATCATATAGGGCTCAACATCATTAGGCTCATTTTGAAAGCATAAGAGCTGACAGGTCTGAGAAAGCAACTTCCTGTTTCCCTCTGGGGCCCAGATTTGGGGGCAGGGAGGGTTGGGGAGAGGAAGAAAGATCAAAATTTCAGGCTTGACAAAGCTCTGGCTGGGATAATTTAGTTGGGATTGGTCCTGCTCTGGGCAGGGGGTTGGACTAGATGACCTCCAGCGGTCCCTTCCAACTCTGATATTCTATGATTCTATGATCTTTCAGAAAATAAAACCAGAGGAGTGGTTTGGGGTTTTTTCTGCAGACTTGGAGCAGTTGTAAGGATAGCAGGCTACAGAATTACAAAGGATTAAATAACTATTAAACCCGCAAGTTAAACATAAAGCCAAACGACAAAAACACAGTGAAAGTTCATTCTATCAGAACTACTGTGCTGGATGAAATATTAACACATTCACACTTGAAAGTTGCAAAAGGGTCAGAACTATCCCCCATTTAAAATGTATCCTTGTTACACAATATCTGATTTCAAGGCAGAATGTATCCTGCAGACACGCAAAAGAAAATAGCTGAGTAGGTGTCATAACACAAACATCCATTTATTTCCTGCCAAAGAAGATCAATGTCCTCTCTCCACAAAATAATGCTCCCTGCAAAGTGTTCAAGTTCAGCTTATATACAGCAGAACAGGTCACAAAATCAAACAGCACCACAGCACACAAACAGTGTTTCTTTTGTAAAATTGGCTCAGTTGCATATCTCAGGACAATTGTATTTAATTCATATCTCCTATATTTGTACAAAAGAAAGAAAGAAAGAAAGAAAGAAAGAAAGAAAGAAAGAAAGAAAGAAAGAAAATCCCCAATTCAAACTAACACAAATCCCACCTCCAGGTGAAAGCCTAACAAATGGTCCTTGCACCATACCCTAAAGGTCAACAAACCTGATCTGGTAGTCAATTCCAAAGTCAAGGGCCCCCCAATGAGAACGCCTTGCTCCTAGCACCCAGATGATTAACCTAGTGACTGTTATATTGAGCAGCCTTGCTAATCTCATCTGCCACAGTGGCTCAGGGAGGGAATGGTGGTGTTTTAGGGCAGGATGCAAACTTCAGCTCAAAGTCAACACCTTGAACTTCACCCAGAAATGAAAAGTAAGCTGTTGAAGAACAAGTCTAATTTTTATTCCCTGCAGCTAACACCATCAAACAAGCAGGCAGCTACATTCTCTACCAGCAGCTTCGAACTGGCCATACAGAATTGCCCTACATGGAACATACGGCAATTAGAGCAGCAAGGCCGGAACCCAAAAGGAAAGGTCACCAATGGCTAATCAGTGAGGAGATTTATATACACACAGAACATGAAAAAATGGGTGTTCTGTGTGTATATAAATCTCCTCACTGTATTTTCCAATGAATGCATCCAATGAAGTGAGCTGTAGCTCACGAAAGCTTATGTTCAAATAAATTGGTTAGTCTCTAAGGTGCCACAAGTACTCCTTTTCTTTTTCCTTAACTACAGTTCTGTAGTGCACAGATGGTTGGTTAGTTAATGTTTGCTAAGTCCTTTGAAGTGGAAAAGTTCTGTATATAAAACCTACCAAGCTATTTAAAAATCTGTCAGTCGTCGGCCCTTCCTGCACCCCAATGTCATTTTAAGAAGTCTCGACTATCAAGGTAAAATCCTGACAGGAAACAACCCTGCTATTAGGGCGCTTGCCAGAAAACTCAACCATTAATAGATCTGTGTAGCAAAGGAAGCCTCTGCAGAAACTGTTTCATGTGTCTCACTACATGTCAGGCTCTCTCTCTTTTTCCTTTTATCTTCAGATTTAGATAATTCTCATTAAAAGCAAGGTGGTCGTTTTGGCAAAATTACCATAACGTCTCTTGATGGACTTTTAAGTTATCTCCTGTTTGTTGTACAGTGCTTTGAATCGTGTGTTTTGCCAAGAAATGAAACATTGTCTTCCTAATACAAGAATAAACAAAGTGTTTCCCACTTAAAGATTTAGTCTCTCTTTAAATGTGCAATGTAGCAGAAGCTGAGTGGCACAAGTGAAAGGAAGAGACTCCTAACTGCAATTGAATTTCAATTTCATTGATTAGTAGTATCACCGGTGTAAAGAGATTTAATGTCCAGGCTAGTGTAAATTGGATTCAAATTGCTATCTCTGTGTAAAAAGGGGTCTCACATAAAGGATTAAATGAAGGCCAAGGTTTCACAATGAGCCCACTGGCTCATACACAATCAGCTTTGTGTATTCATTAGAAAAGGGAGCTAATCACCCCAGTTTGTGCTGGTTTCAGAGCTGCAAACAAAAAAGACTCTGACCTCCCACTGAGAGTCAAAGACAAAATATCCCTTTTTCTCACATTTACAACTACCACACATTTTGTGTCCCCATATTTTAATGATCTGACTGAACCACAATAAGAATTACTGCAAGGAACGGGAGTTCAGCTACCTACCATTTCACAACTTGATGCAGTTTAATGAAGAGAGAGAAAAAAATCAGAAAGGTAGGCTAGGAAAGTTAAACATCTGTCCCGGAAAGTGTCTTGAACAGTGACCTAGCTGTGTCACAGTGAGTGGCTTGTTTGTAAACGTACTGCAAGCATGTACAACACAACAATCACAGAATTCCAAAGCAGTCTCACTGGTAATCAAAGAGGCCTTCTCCATTTTAAAAGGCAAGTATAAACCTATTTACACGCTTGCTGGCACACCACACAAAATCAAAGAGTTCACTGAAAGTCACATATAGCACGAAAAACATAGGGCTCAATGCTTCCCTCTGCTTTTTGCTGGTGGAGGAGAGATAATGCTGGTGAAACCACATGAGGGAGGCGCAGAGAGGGGGAGCAGTAGCTACACTGCATGCTCCCCTCTCGGCCTGAGCCCACAGGAGCTATTCTGCAGCCACACTGCCGTAGTCGGGGCTCTGCAAGTTGGAAGGAGGCATGCTGCAGATGGACCGTGGAGCCAGGTGAGCAGCCTCTGTACACAGCATGTTCCACTTCTAACCTGTCAGGCTCTGAGCAGAAATCTATCCAGGAGTTAAATGGCATCCCACTGATCTTGGGCTGATGTACAACATTTTTTATAGTCTTTTCATTTTGAGGTTGCAAGTGCTATAAAAATGTTTATGCTGTATCCACCGCTGAAAGGTAGCCACCTCTAGGATAGAAGATGGCAACTGTTCAGCAGAGCACAGTCACTGTATGACAGATTAGGGCAGGAACTGAGTACCAGAATAGGCCTGGATTTCTCAAACCACATCTATGGACCACATCCTAAAACATCCTATGGACCTCCCTTCCCATTCACAGTCTTGTAATAACCCTGTGGCATCACTCACATGAACCGAACTATGAGGAAAGCTTTTATGTATTTTCAGGGTGATAAGTGTTTTCTCTGTTTTGGAAAAAAGTCCATCATGCTGTCTCCTTTTGCTCCTCATTTCATCTCCCCCTCCCATCTGTTTTGTTTCTCTCCACTGTGAGTGAGGAGGAGAGCCAGCACCATGTGACAAGTCAGCATCCTGCACACACCTGTGCCACATGCAACTGAAATCGCAGGGGACATTTAAGTCAGAAAAAAGGATTCAAGCACATTAGAATGGAGACAGCTCAGTGGGAGCCAAGATCCCGCTCAGTAACTTATGAAAAATGCCATAGAGTCTTTAATGACCATAAAGTGGTCCCATGACCTCTGTTTTACATCTCTCTCAAAACATGGCACCTCCAATGTTAGCATTAGTATCTTACAGTGTCCGAAAGCGTGTGAGAGACCTTTCAGCACAAGTGACACACATAGTCATTGCACCAAAGAGCTTACAATCTAATTTCAGTTCGGACCCTGTTTAACTTGCAAAGTCTAATGAGATCAGTACAGCAAGGTACGGCTAAAAGTAATTTGCCCCTCTTCCTCTCTTGCACTAGTTTTTTCACTTTGTGTTTGTACAGTGGCTAACAAAATGGGGTCCAGATCCTGGTATGGGCCTCTACCTGTAACCTTAAAACAAATAGTAAACAATAATACTGTGATACTGGCAATCATTTCTAGTAGCACAAGTAAAAGGAGGAGCATTACCCTGTGTCAGAGATAGTCACATAAAACTTTCTACCAAGAGAAATTAATCAAACAGGAGCATCACAGTGATTATACTGTTGACCCCATATAAACTCCATTCATTTAACTTACTTTAACTTTTAGGTAAATTTAAAAAAATAAATATAATTAATGTAAGATGGAATCTCTTCAATGTGCAAACTCTGTGTTGAGTTATTCTTCTGCTTGAGTACAATGCAGTCGGTCATATACTCCGCCAATGCAGGTAGCAGCAGACTAAAGAAAAATAAAGGCCCAACCGCTAACAACTGGCCCTCACCCTACTATGAAAAAATAAGGCTCAAAGACCCTAGACAATCCCAGAAGATGGGACAGACTAATACAATCTGCTTACAATGCATTATCGCCATTGTATGAGACCTATATCGGCTGAACAGCAAAGGGAAACAAAAATCAAACAATTCACCCCTTTCCTTTCCAAACTCCAGGGCTACAATTTGGACGTTTCAGAACTCTACAGTATCAATACACAAAAAACTCTGTTGTGAGACAGTCAAGACTGCTCAACACATAACATACTTGGCACAAAAAGCACAAATACAAGAAAATGAAAAATTAGGCTACTTACAGCATATACCCCATCTACTCCTCCAACACAGACAAACAATTACTATTCATACAGACCACTCAGTACAACCTTAACTCTGTCCTCTCAACCTTTGGGATACTCCTTCCTAGACTGCAGCTTTGGATATTTGCTATAATTGGGTGTGTGGGGAGGAAGAAGTTTGGTAAAGGGGGCAATGAAAATTCTGGCATCCTTAGGTCTGGGAGGAGGACAGAAATTTCCCAGGGGTGGTTTCACTATTTAAGTATCAGGAGGAGTTGGGAAAGGTTGGTGGATCCATATGGGGGAGTGGTTCTGGAGCTCTTCCATAGAAGTGCAGCTGTTGATTAGAAAAGATTTTATCCATCAGCAGCTGCTTTTGTCAGGCAAATAAAATCTTCTGTCAATAGCTGCACATAAAACATTCATTGTTGTAGGACAAAATATGACATAAATGTGCAGCTACCTATTGGCACATAAAACTTTCAGTTGCAACAAGTAGGCTAAAAGTAAACTTAAATCAATTTTCCTTCCTTCTTTAAAAAACCTACCCATTAAAAACTAGATCTACACAAGACTCATCTCTTTGCCAAATTTTTCCATAAATAGTAAATGATTAAATAAAAGATATCAGTCGGCAAAAAAAAACTAAAACAAACAAAAAAAAAGCAAAAACAAAAAAACCTCAGACTGCCAGAGACAAATTTAATCCATGGCCCAATTTCAGCGTCTCCTTATGTAATTTTATTAACAGAAATCAAACCAAAACTACAGAGAAAATTCAAAGGATATGAAAACTATCTGTGAGGTTCCATACTGATAGTCCACATACATTTAGAGAAAAACTAAAAATGTATTCCCCTTTTTAAGCCCATTTCAGAACACAGCACTACTATGGAGGACCAACCAGTACCTCAATAACATGGACCTGTTTCAAAAAAATGTCCAGTATACCAAGATATGAACAATGTATACGTATCTGGAAATGGCCCAACTTGATTATCATACACATTGTAAGGAGAGTGATCACTTTAGATAAGCTATTACCAGCAGCAGAGTGGGGTGGGGGGAGAGAAAACTTTTTGTAGTGGTAAACACCCATTTTTTCACAGTTTGTGTGTATAAAAAGATCTTCTGTACTTTCCACAGTATGCATCCGATGAAGTGAGCTGTAGCTCACGAAAGCTTATGCTCAGATAAATTGGTTAGTCTCTAAGGTGCCACAAGTACTCCTTTTCTGAATGCACTGTGAGACCCTGAAGTTGTCTATCTCGTTAAGTCTTTTATCCCAGAGTTTACCCAGCCACACCAGCACTTCACAACTGGTGAGTGAATCTCTCTAGTTTTCCTAACTCTACAGTCCCAAAGTCCCCCACCAACATGATAAATCTCAGTTTAAATTTATATCCCAGATCATCATTTGAATTTCTGCATGGCTTACATCCCAGGTTTTTGGCATACGGAGCAAGAATAGCATTGGGCCCACTGATGGTTATCTCTGTGACTTCAATTTTCTTCTGAGCCTCTTGCAATCTTAAACCAATGCTTTCCAACTTTTTATCCACTGCAGCATGAATGGCATCTTGCTTTTCTGTAATGTCTGCCAAGTTCTTTGCTAGCCCAGCACTGCTTGATAAGCCAAATCCATGCCTCCTGATGGTCTGAAACTGAAAGCAGTCAGGCCTGACCCTCCCAGTGAGGGGAAGCTTGAAAGTGAAATATCAAATCAAATGCCTCCAGTTTTACTCTGTTTTTTTCTCCAGCAGCTGCTATTATTATAACTGAAAACAAGCAGTAACTAAAACTTCAAATTACCAGGATAAGAGTGAGCACTAAGAACTGCACACCACCAAAAGTTGTCCACCATCATGCTCTATCCAACCAACCTTCTTTAAGATATGTAATTTATGTATCTTAAAGTCAAGCCAGACTGAGTTTTTGGGTTTTATAGTTCTGGAGCGCAAGTGCCAAATATTATATTACCATTCCAGATGTAATGTAGCAAGACAAACTGAGAGAGCAATATAATCTCTTTGGCTTCCAGAGCAATCAGAGGTCAGGAAAGAGTCTGATGATACAAGACTGTTTCCTGCTGTGCTTTCAATTGTTTAAAGAACCAAACTATTACCATCACTTCCCTGTGCCTTCAGTCATGTAGATTCAAAGTATAGAATATACATATATTTCATACCAGCAGATGTCTTCATAAATCATGTTAAATTAGAAAATAAATGCCTGAATATAAAAACACACATGCTATTTTCCTCATGGTTATATGTTCACTGGTTTCCTTTTTAATGAAAAGCTCTTTTCCACCACCCTTGGGTGCAGGAATGGTGACATCTCAGTGGAATACATGTTTTCTTTGACATTTCTCTCCACATATTATCCTCAGTCCCAGTAGTAGAGTTGATCTCTTCTTATTGTTTTAAAGATACACCGTCATTTGTCAGTGAACTGTCAGAAACCAAACAGTTTTGTCTCTGGAATTAAATGGTATCATCCTTAAAACAGGAGGTAGGGGTTTTTTTGCAGGGGGGAGGGTAAAACAGAAAACATGTTAAGTCTTTTAAAAATTAAAATGATTTTTGAGTAAAATGTGTTTCTTCCATTAGCTTCGGAATACAAATCAGACCGAAATCACATATGCTCTGGAAAACCTCAGTGCATATTTAAGGAGAGATAAAACTATCCCATCCTATCCATCGTTTGCCAACAGAACTAGCTGGGCTCTAAATCATTGTTCCTACTAACAGCAAAACAAAAGGTTGAGGTGGGAAGAGAACATGTGGTGGGGAGGGGAAGAAGCTGGAAACTTAACCACCTTGCTTCTCTTAAAGCTTCTTCCTGCTATTCCCAAATGTTCTTCCTCCTCCAAAAATGCCCTGTGGGCGAACAAGACAGTGAACAGACTTAAAAATAAATACTGGGGTTGGGGAAAGGAAAATGGGGGAAGGAGCAAGCTCTTTAAGAGCCACTTCTAGAAAATGGAACATTATGCTGAAGTAATCTTCAGCCTTAGGAGGAGGAGTCCCATTGTCTTTCAAAGAGACTTGTGCTCCTGAGACACTTTGAAAATTCTACTCCACCTTTAATGTCCCAATTAGCTCCTGATAGAGAGAGATTTTTAAAATGACTATTGGGCCTGCAAAACAGAAGAGTTAAAAGGGACTCAGGCTTGGGCATTCAACATTCCGAAGGGCACAGTTCATACTGATCAGACCCTAGTTTCTAAAACTGTCCCATAAGGCTCTTGAAGAAATTAATGGCAGACAAAATGTAGCCCAAATACAAGGAAATACTACTCCATGAAGTACACACACTGAGCGTGAAACACAAGAAGGCAGTCAAAGAGCCTGGGTTTTTTTTAAAGGGTTAGGTAATTACCTGTTACTGCTCCCCTTGCCCTCAACGGGAGTAAAATCAGACTCAGCATGTGTAGTTGTGCACACTAAGGCAGAAGCAAGTAATCAAATCTCATGCATAGAGAGTCAAGGGTTCTATCCTGCAAGGTGCTGGTAAATTCTTGCCCTGCTTCAGCAAAGCACTCAGGCACATACTTACTTTTAAAGCATGTAAGTAATCTCATTGATTTCAAATGGGATATACTTGGTGCTTAAAGTTAAGCATTGTTTAAGTCATTGGCTGGTTCTGGGATAGACAGCAAAGCATTCTGTAGGATTGAGCCCCAGTAGAGTTCCACAGGAGTCAGGAAAGAAATTTTCCCACACATACAGTATTGCAAAATTGGCCAAGTGCATTAGGTGAGGGGAAGGTTTCTTCTCATGGTCTCTGAAGCATCAGATACTGGAGGCAGCATACAACCTATCAATGGTCTCATCCAGTGTTGTCCTTGGTATTTACTTTGTATTCAGGTAAACATGTGGCACAGTAAGAAATCAGGGTCAGACAGAACCAATTAAGTTCTGAGAGTCCAATCTTCAGTTATACCCTTAAGGACTTTAAAGCATTTGTGGCTAGAATTAGTGGACGTCTCATCCTATTTACATAAAGTATGACCTAATTTTGTGTTCACTGAGTATTTAATTACAGCAGATTGAATACAAAAATGATTCAAAACACTCTCAGAACTAATAATTAATGTTGTAACTGTGATTTATTTTTCATGTGTAACATTTTGCCTTTACATATTTTATATATAAATAAAGAAAACGCATTACTTCTTTTGGATCCAGTTTTGAATGGACTGTGCCTGCTCAGCTAAGTGCCCTTCCTTCCATGTGGCAGTCAGGAGTTTTGTATTTCACACTATCATAAAATTAATAATTCCAGTCCATTTTGTGAACCTCTGTCAGTGCACTTATATGGTTCTGTCCCTCTGGGACAGGGCCTTGTCAAGCACCGCAGCATCATCCGTTTGCCTCAGGCAGAACCGAGAAACAACTGTGTTGAAAAGAATTCAAGCACAGCTGCTCAACAATTACTCTTGCAGCACAAGACAAAATGTCTGTATGAGTAGCATTTAACTATTAATCAGTGTTTATACGATATTTAATGGGAACCTCCTTAATAAGTGTGCATTTTCCACCCATGGGGTTACATTAACACACTGTCCTAGGGAATTATTACCTCTATTCCTCAACATTTCTTTGGAGGTGTGGGAATACCTTTATAAACACTAAACAAAAATGTGTTTTAAAGGGGAAAGGGCATTTGATGTAACCATCTCAAAATATATTTGTAAAAAATGGTTCACTCTTGGAAAATAATTAGAAGGGTGGCAAAAACTTATAAGTGTAGTCTTGCTTTTACACGCTGAAGTAAGGCTTTTCTTACTGTACCCGTAACACAGCCTGCAATATGTTCCTACTATATTGCAACATAAGAATATCAGTCTTGCTACAGCCTTTTTTAAGAAGTGACTCAGATAATGATTGCAAGTTGCCAATTAAATCATACCAGCACCACCAGAAAATGCAATCCTTTGTAATTAGGATTTTTTTGAGACAAAAAAATCAGATATAGAATGCTTGTCTCACGGACAAGAGCCCTTTTTGGTTTTTATTTTCATTTTTTAAAATGTCAGATTTAAGGCATTTTAAGAAGCCTTTCAAGTAGAGGTTTACTATAAATAAAACCAAGTATTAGTATGTAAACCACTGTTCCAGTACAGCCATGTGACACTCAAAACATATTCAATGCGTTAATCCCACCCAACACAAACCACCATTTGTTTTCACTTTAAACCTCAGAGTCAGAGCCAATTAACTCTGCTTTCATGGATTATATTCTGTTATACTGAAATGATGACCCCCTTCCTTCCAACTCTTCCGATGACAAAAATAATGATTGACAGAAAGTCCAATATTTCACGGAAGTAAATAGGCAATCTTATGCCAAACAAACAAGAAAAAAATCATAGGAGCTTCACATGCAGTTTTATAAACGGTCCGTCAGCTGGCCTGGCCAATGCTTTTAAGATCAATAGTTATAACTATACTCAGCACTTATCTCTCTCTGGGCATTTATATTATGTTCATCATGCTGGTATCTGAGATCAACATAAGAAAAGAAGAAAGTGATGCATATATAGAATAATGAATCTTCAAAGTGTTTTACAACCACTAGCTAATCTTCACAATACCTCTGTGACATCTTAGATGGAGAAACTTAAGCATATTGCTTAAGTGAGTGACTTCTAGCTTGAGCGCTGCTATTAGAAAACAGGTATTTATTAAATCAGATACTTACGTGGCTATACCCAGTACAGTCATGGGGAATATGGGCTCAGAAACAACCTCAGGATAGTAGTTGTTGTGGAACTTCAGTGCCATGGTTAGTTATGTGGACTCCAGAGTAGGGGTGAAGAGAGTATGGCCGCCTAATCTTTCTTTGCTTGAATGCAAAGTAAGTCACCAGTTAGAAAAAGTTACAACAGCAGACATCTAATGGAAAGGAGGGAGAGCTGTAGATGAAAATGGCAATAAAATAAGAGATCTGCTTGTGCCACCCTTTGATTAGATGGCAACAGAACCCCTCCATCTGAATGCCTGGAAGACTTCAGGGAGAGATACCAACCACACTGCCTAGAACAGGGGTTCTCAACCTCTTTCTTTCTGAGGCGCCGCCAACATGCTCCATTCCTCCATGGCCCACCTGTGCCACAATAACTGGTTTTCTCCATAAAAAAGCCAGGGCTGGCATTAGGGAGTAGCAAGCAGGGCAACTGCCTGGGGCCCCATGCCACAGGGGCCCCCACAAAGCTACACTGCTCAGGCTTTGGCTTTAGCCCCGGGTGGCAGAGCTCAGGGCCCTGGACTTCAGCTTTCTGCCCTGGGCCCCAGCGAGTCTAATGCTGGCCCTCCTTGGTGGACCCCCCCTGAAACCTGCTTGCGGCCCCCCAGGGGGCCCCGGACCCCTGGTTGAGAACCACTTAGAACACAATCTTTACTATAATGTCCTTACTGGTTTGTTTTTAATTCCTCAGACTGGCTTCATTATTTTTTTTTTAAATGGAAATTAGATCTTCATCAACCTTGAATACTCAGGCTACCTTTATCTGCTATACATACTTATCTACCAAGCCTTGCTGGGCTTTAGAGAGGATTGTTTGAAAAGCACTTGGAAACTAAAAGTGTTCTATTAGTACTAAGCATGATTAATACACACAATCTGCAACCAATTTCTGATTTTACTTTTAATTATAAAACACCTGTATAATATTACACCCAGTGAGGGCCCAAGACAGACAGACCCTTCAGAGAAACTGACCATAAGGAATCTGATTTTCTTGACCTTCCAGAGCCATTAAATTCCCAATCCAACCCATTGTTGAGGTTTTTTTTTTTTTAAATGGTAGCTACATAATGATCTGCCGTTGACAAGTTGCCAAGAAGGACAGGTGTTTTACCCATTAATTAACCATTTTAGAACTAATTGCTTCTGACTAGCGCTCAAACACCTTTTTCTCAATGTATCAGTTGCAGAGCTCTCCAGCCCCTTTTGTTTACAGAGTAGATGCAAGGTCTGTAAGCATTTGTGGGGAGGAAGGGAGGAATAAATCATCTGAACCATTTCACCCATGAGATTGTTTATTAAGAGAGATTCAGAAGACAGTAGTTAATGAACAATGAGGAAGCTCTGCCCTCTGACATCAGTGATTCTTGAGTGGTTGCACCGTGGTGCATCCACCTCAGCCCATGCCTCTCCACTTTAAGTTTAAAGCAATCTTTTTGTCTTCAGCAGGGCTAATAGGAATAACAAGCTGCTTTTGTCAGTAAAATACATGGATATGACTCATTACATTCAGGGAGCACATCTGATGAGTAAGAAGGTGTCATTTTTCATAACATAGTACCTAGTACCCACAGTATTCATAACATAGTACCCACAATCTCAGCTGGGGCTCCGTTGTGCTAGGCACTGCATATAGGATGTGTCCACACTAAGGAGACTATAACCATGTTGGTGCAGCCCACACCAACAGAAGGTTTTTTATATCAGTGGAGGAATACCACCTCCCAGAACAAAGCCAGCTCTGTTGATGGAAGCGTTCTTCTATGGACATAGCTGTGTCCACACTTGTGATTATGTCATGTTGAGCCATTGGTGAGGGATGTGTTTTTTTCACACTCCTCACCGATGTAGCTATGCCAATACAACTTTTCACTGTAGACCAGGCCATAGTGAGAGATGATCACTGCCCCAAAGAGTGCATCATCTAAACAGCACGACAGACAACTTGCTAACAAGTGTTAAAACTACAAATTCCTTTGTCTTCACTAAGATTTTATCTCATGTTAGTTCTTATTAATAGTAGAAGCCCCAATCGTGGCCCAGGACCCCACTGTGCTAGATACTGTATACACAGAACAAAAAGACAATCCCTTGAATAGGCGCTGAATATGTGGGAGCTCAGGGGCTCAAGCACCCACAGAAAAAAAAAACAGGGGGTGCACAGCAGCCACACTGGTTCCCACCCCAGAGCTCGCCACTGCCAATCAGCTGTTTGGCAGGGCCCCGGGGCTCACTGCTGCCGATCAGCTGTTTGGCGCCACCACCAATTAGCTGTTCAGCGGGGCCCTGGGTCTCGACAACAACGACCAACTTTTTGGCGGCGGGAGGCACTCGGGGAAGGGTGGGTGGAAAGGAAGGAGTGGCGGGTGGGTGGAGCCTCAAGGGAGGGGGCAGAGTGGGTCCAGGAAGAGGCGGAGCGAGGGTGGGGCCTTGGGGGAGGGGCAGAGCAAGGGTGGGGCCTCTGGGAAAAGGTGGAGCAAAGGCAGGGCCTTGGGTTAGATCAGGGGTGGAGTCCATGCCTGTGGTTCCTTGCCTTACAATCAAAGTGTAAGACAAGAGACAACAGATGGGGTAGTCCAAGGAAACAATGAGACAATATTAGTCAGCATGACAAGCTGTGGTGTCAGCACACCAGCGGCCTAACCGTTGTCAAATTTTTTGGAGGCATCACTGCAAGGGAGAGTTTTGAGGAGGGATGTGAAGGTGAATAATGAGGTCACTTTGCAGATGTCTACAGGGAACTCCTCCCAAACATGAGGGACAGCCTGTGAGAAAGCACCAAGCTGCTTATTTGAACATTAACAAACAGATGATGGAGTCTAATATCATGGAGTAATCGGAGGCAGGAATAGATGAATGAGAGATGATAGGAAGGGTGGGAATAGGCCGTGAAGAGCCTTGTAAGTGAAGACAAGTAGTTTATATTTGATGCAATAGAGAAGGGGAGACTGTGGAGAGATGACATGAACAGTGCAACAGAATAGGAAAATGATATTTGCATCAGCATTCTGAATGAGAGGGGCATGATTGCATTTGTCAAGGGAGAAGATTTGCCAGAGAGCAGAATATTGCCATAACTGAGGTTCCACGTTTGCTAGTGAAGACAGACCCTTATCGTCTAAGTGCACATCACGAAAAGAACGGGATGTCAAAGTGACTGAGTGACACTAAGCAAGAGTTCTGATAGTTTCAATTATGTTTAGAGTTCTTTTTGTTCGTCTGCTTTGCTAATAATTCTTTAAAAGACAACTCTTCCCCAAGGCCAGTAAACCCTAATCCTCTACTTACAGGGGGACAGTAGAGAGGGCGGAGGCCTAAAGGAACAGATCAGGGAGCAGGTTCCAGTGGAGTGGAGCAGCAGAAGAGAAGACACAGAAATAAGAGTCAGAGAAGGGCTTGAAGGGAGAGGTTAGTCATGCAAACAAAGAAGAGGCTTCAAATAGGGGTTCCATGGGCTAAACACATGCAGGGGCAGAACCTTAATTTGGAGCAAGCTGAACTAACTGCACTTTTAATTTGGCCAGATTTCTGGTGAGAAGCTGAATCAGACGAGACTGGCTGTATGTCACAGATCCACAGAGGTCACGTTTGTAGCTTTCGGAGGGGGCAGAGAAAAAGGCCACTTCCTCCCTCCCAACCCCCCAACCTTTGACTTCTAAATTAAAAGAAAAGCATACACCAGAGGTGGGTGTGGATACAAAGTGAAGCACATGTGGGAGTGGGGAGGTGGGAAACTTCTAGCCCTAACAAAAGCAATTGTTTGTTTCAAGTAATCCTTTCCAACTGCTGTATGTCTATCTAAATACCTAAATAATCATTTATTGAAAAATATACTGCTATTATTTATTGAACATTAGATATATTGTAAAATTGGGGCCTCTGAGGAATTATGAGGTTCAGTACAATACTACCATTACTATTACAATACTATTACTGAGCCAGTGCTCAGCTTTTGCAGATAATATCTAATGCATATCAGAAGATATTTTGTTCACTATTAGTCATCAGAAATAACTTGCCTGGCATTCACAGTTTATGAACTAAATCCAAATATATTCAAAACTGATTCAAAATTTAAAAAATTCCAAAGTAACATTTGATCTTGGCCCTAAACAAACAAACAAAAATTATCCTTTATATTTTCAAAATTAAAATGCTGGTGGCTGCTTTAATCTTCCCAACAAACATTTATGAAAATTGATTTTTAAACCATCTTAGCATCTTTAATCTTCATGATGTTTGGTATATCACTTTTCTTTGACAACTAATCCATCAAAGTCATCAGACCTTTTGTAAAGCTGCCAGTTCAGTCTCACTTCCCCTCATTCAACAATGGTTTATTTTCTAAAGAAACTTACCTGTTAATAACATGAGAACGTATAAAAGGAGGACAGGAAAAGAGAAGGGGGGGAGGGGGGAATGCAGCCAACACAATATACTGCTGCTTAAGAGTATCAACAGAAAATCCCTGGCTTCTAGTCAGTGGAGCATATGGTATGTCAAGGTAACTCAGTATCCAATGAGAAAAAACAGAGAATGAACAGGTCCACAGAATTCTGTTACTAATCAACCCAAGAGGCAACGGTAGCAGCAGCACTATCTGGAATGAATAAAGACAACTCTCTGCCTTTTCTGACAGTGGAAGGGTAGTGAGGAGAGCTGTTTGCAGGACACACAAGCTGTTGGTTAACCAGAGCAGCCTCCAGAAGTGTACCAGCAGAGATCAAGCTGGGAGTACATAACTACCTGTCCTTGACCTGGTGTTCACAACCTAGGAAGCCAGCAACACACACTAAGCAGGGAAAGTGTAGCTCATTAAAAATGGCATACAGTGAGAGCAGGAAGAAAAAAACATTGAAAGCAAATAGCAGCATCATGGAGCTACTCAAAGAAATGCACTTCTCAAAGCCACCTTAAAAATCTCAGCAAAACTCTCTCAAATACCATACTGAAATCCATGCACTTCAAGGACCCCCCTACTCACATCCAGGGCCTCCAGTGAAATTCTATACCACAGACAGGTAGATCCTTCTATCAAGCTCTGCTGCCCTGAAAAGCATGGAGGCATTCAAAGAGAGATTGATTTCCTTAACACGAAGTGCACAGTCTAATTCCATCGTTTTCAATGGAGCTGTGTTTGAAATGTCCATTCAAGTGTAATGGTACCTTCTGGGAAAAAAAGAGAAGGAATTAATTTTTTTTTCTTTACACGCTGCGATGATTGACTTAGTAAAAAAAAAAAAACCTACTAAACTCAGTAAAAAAAACTCTTGGGGTCTAAAACATTTCAAAACCACAGCAGCAGATATTTTGTGCTAAAGCAAATTTGGTATCACTTTACACCAATACCCAACCTGCCATGTGTCCATGGGCACTCTGAAGCAACGTCTGCTGTTGCCATGCTTCTGCATCACTCCTGGAAGTGCAGCTCTCACTGGGCAGCTGTACCACTAGAAATGACATCTCACTGTGCTAGCTAACTGGCCGGTACCAATTCTGCAAGTACAGGTTGGGTGGCGGAGGGTCGGGGGGGCGGGGGTGAAAAGGTACTTCAGGGAGCAAGAAAGATGACATGCTAGAAGTTGAAGTAGTTAAGCAAAAATACCAACCTACAGACCGTTCCTGTACGTAAAAGCTACCCAAGCGAAACTTGTCCCAACCCACCATTTCTATAGTCACAAGAAGGGTCTAAGTATTTCAATTTTGAGACTTTGAGTGGTCAGTTTCTGATGACCAGATGCTGTTAGGTTGGTTGGCAGAAATGCATAACGGGAGATGATAAAATTATCTATCACTAAAGTCAAAGTCAAAGGCTTTCTGGTTACCTGGAACTCCTAGGAATACAGCATTATTCCTTCCTCAATTTATATAGTTAGATTTTTGCAGAGACCATTCCTAAATTTGGCCATAACTTTCAACCTTCCTTGGTAGTATCTTTTAAGTACTAATTATCATCTATGATTAGATTTGGGTGGGTAAAAGATTCTAAGCAAGCCTTTCACACAGTGTTAGTGATCATAATTTGTTTAGCTAACATTTCCTGCTGTTGCAATTTGATACAGCAAATTGTTTTTGTGCTGCTGTATAATCTTAAAAGGTTGTTGAAATCCACCCCAGAGGAGGCTGCATTTCAGTGTTCTAGGTAAAACTATCTATACATAGCTTGTGAAGTACTTTGTGAGACTTTCAGATGAAAAGCATTATATACAAGTAAGATGTTAATATACTAACACTGAAAAGGAAGAAAGCTGTTGTAAAAGTACCATAAATTCTTTTCTTCTCATTTCTATGGTTTATACCCTGTAGCTTTGCTCCAGAAATTATTCCAGCTCGCTTTGTCAAAGCGACACATTTCAGTAAAATGATTCTGTTTTTATGCGCAACTTGAAGTATAAACTTTAAATGGAAAGCTAGAAAGCAAACGTTTCGCCCTGGAATAAAATGCATCCTGCTCCAGATTTAAATACTCTCATTTCTTAAAACTGTGTTTTCATTTTGTAAACATCATGTAGAACAGCAGAATTTGCAGCATAAAATAAGTTGATCAGAGGAGAATGTTAGCAGTGACACATATTATGATTGAGTCACACATACACCTACAGTACCCTGAAAAAAAAAGGCCTGATACCAACAAGGTTAAATCAAGAATCTCTTTTTGCCATGTAGAGAGAATTTTGATTGGGTTCCTTTGCAGGGGTCAGCAGATAACGGATTAGATTAGAACTTGGACAAAGAAAACATTAGGAGACTCCAGAACTTTTTTTTAATAATATAAATAATGCTCATAAACTTACACAAAAAAACCCTCACAGACTAAAATGGGAGAAACAAGCTTATGGGAACAGAACTGTCTTCAATGAGAAGCAATAAAATAACACAGATGATCTTATTTCTGGAGTGCTGCGCCATTGTACCAATGGGTACGTCTTCAGTTATTCCGACTTGCTCTTATTCTAATGAACCTTGTTTACTCCAGTTGTGTGTACCTCCAGACAAAAATGGCCCTTCAGCTACTGTACATCTTATTTGTCCTTCATTCTGTAATAAGCACTCACAGCAACGAGTGTTTAAAACAGTGCACAGTTCAACAGAAACTCCCCCCCAGGTGGTCTATGCATATAAATAAGTATATATTTTGCTTTTTTCATAAAAACATACCCTGCAGGTTTCAAGCTTTTCTCTCTGAGAGATATTCTCAGGCAACAGTGCTGATTTGGTGTAAGCTGATCCGTATCACTGAATTCTGCCTTTGTTTTTGGCGGTCTTCTTTCAAGGTGATTAAATTAAAGTGAAAGTATAATTCCCACAAACCCTACAAGGGGAGAAGGTTGTTTTGCAAAATCTAAAAGGCTAAATAAGAGAAAGCAAACCTTCAAGCTAAAGAGTTACTTTAAAAAATAATCATGCTGCAACAGAATGTCACTGGAGATATTGGAGGTGAAAAGACTACACTAGCCATGAGAAGGTGGGGGGGAAAGCAGGCAGGGGGGGGAGAAAGAAAGAAAAAAACAGCCGCCTGAATCACATTCATTTAAGACAAAATATTTCAAGAGTGAGGTTACAAATAATATTCAAGAAGCTACTTCTTGAGCTCTGTCAATATAATGAAACCATTTCAGTGAAATTTGCCAAAAAGAAAATGTGATGGTGACATTAGCACAATTGTGTGAAGATGCTGCTGAGATACAGTAGGTCAGCACCAATTTTATCAACAGCAGGAAACACAAAGATCAGTCATATCACAGTTCACATTGTTGCCAAAAGCAAGCGTGATATATACACACAGGTGTACACAAAACTACGTGGATATTAGTCTAAAATGTATGAAACCTAAAAGAGCTAAGGCAAGACATAGCTGCAGCCTACACTTATGTGAAACCTGAAATGGAGAGTGCAAGTGCTCTTAAATGCTTTGCATACAGATCTACGGCAAGAGATAGTAACAACTATATTACGCACTGGAGGATGGTCAATGGTCCCATTAAAATGAAAAAGTTCAACTAGAACTTTAACTAAGATGGTTCCAGAGCTCATGTGCTACATCATTCCCTCAAAGATCAGTTTGCCTAACAGCTTTGGCCTTAAAATGAAATTGTCATCCAAAAGCCCCAAAGCAGTCTCAGTAGCAGTTTGAGCCTCACACTACTCCCCAACTCCAGTGGATCTGTTAATGGATGTCTCAAAGCACGATCTCCCCCTCTCCTGCAGCAGGACTCTGTGCATTTGGGAGGTCTTAGCAATATCAAGCCCAATTCCTTTACGGCTGTGCTTAAAATTGGCCATGTTGTCCCTTCTGCCTGAAGGAGTGCTGTGCCACAGAAGCTGGAAAATAAAGCCAAATACTTTGTGAGTCAGTGGGAATACATGAAACTCAGACCACAAAAACAGGACATTTGTATGAAAAGCTGAGCATCAATTATTAGGCCAGAGAGGACATAGCCTTGGCTACCAATGTTGCATCACTCTAAGGTTCCAGGATCACAGGATAGGAGATATTCCTTCTTTAAAGGCATGCATAACAGACTCAAAACTAGACTACTGCAAACTAAAATGACTGCTGCATAAAGCACAAAACTCCGCCTATCCAAGATTAGCATAGGGATAAACGATGAGATTCGCTGTGCTATATACAAAAGCCAAAATCACCAGTGCATTTACAGTTCAATATTCTCCTAATCTCATCTTTATTTCTAGTGCACAAATAAAGTTCATTATAAATGATTTTCTTTAGAAACCTACTAGCAACTGGAAATAATTCATGCATGTGCCGTTCGTGTTTATACATCCTTGACACCCAGTATAAACATCAAAACAAGGAATCCAGTCAGTAGCATTTGTTGTAATACATAGAATTTATAGAGAGAAGAGAAGTTACCATAAATTCTACCAGTAAATTCCCTCAGTGGCATCTTTCATGTTGTTATATATACACAAATACATACACACACATTTTATATTGACTTCTCAGTTTCTCACTTTCCATTACTAGATTATGTACTACATTGTAATGTGTGCATGTTTGTACATAAATCAGTAACAAAGTAACTGAAGACCTGATTTAAAAATACATATTTTATTTAAAATTTATTGATAAAAGTTATTTTTAAACATTGTCAAATAGCTATTATATTGTATGGAGCCACTTTCTTCACTGCTGTTCTAATAAGTTATTCAAAACAAATGTTACATCCTCTTTTGGTTCATCTCACACCATCCAATCTGCCCACCAAATGAGGCAAAGGTCTTGCAGAAACAACATATGTGACTGTGTAATTACAAACTGTAGCACAATACACATTTACAAAGGGGCAGAGTTGAGATTGTATTCTAACCTTAACTTCAGCATTTCCTGACTTGAGCCCTTAACTTTGTTAATTTAAGATGTCTTGTAAAATTTTTGTATAATGTTTCCTATATTTTTTTAAAGAACAAAAATCCTAAAAAGGACATTTACTATCTGCCTAGACAGCTTTGAGAGACAATTCTACAATTTCAGAAGCAAAATTGGATTGGTTCCTCATTTAAAAAAAAGAAAAGAAAGAAAGGTTACACACCCTGCGCACAAATGTCAGTAGGTAACAGAGACCCACCACTTCACATAAAAAGCTCCCTTCCCTCTTTACAGCACATGAAGTAACTGTACAGTGCTATTAGACAACCCTATCTTCTTTACTGTTCAGTAACCACGAAGTGTAGTGCTTGTGTATAACTTGCTACAACTTTACATTCAGACAGTGACTTTAGCATAGAGTACATGTGAGTATTAAATAGCAAAGTTCTACAAGGTGATACACAGGGGACAGTTTTGGTGGATGCTGGGGAGAGCAAGAGTGAGAAGGGTGCACCAGTCCCCTCTCTCCTTCACTGACACCTGGTGGGTCACACTCCACCTGAGTAGGAGATGCTAGTTCAAATATCACTGCACCTAAGCAGCTCCATAGAAGGAGTGGAAAGAAGGACAAGAGACCAGCATATGACAAACTTGGTGGTGGAGGGTCTTGAGTCACATACATGTGTCCGCTAGACCTGCTGGCAATTTTACTAGTTCAGCTGGCCGATGGCTCCTTCAGGTAATTACAAAACTGGGCATGGATTTTTATAAAACCACAAGAGATGCCAACAACATGTCCTGCTGGATTTCAGGGATACCCTAAGTAAGTATAGGTTTCAGAGTAGCAGCCGTGTTATTCTGTATCCGCAAAAAGAAAAGGAGTACTTGTGGCACCTTAGAGACTAACAAATTTGTTTGAGCGTAAGCTTTCGTGAGAAGTGAGCTGTAGCTCACAAAAGCTTATGCTCAAATAAATTTGTTAGTCTCTAAGGTGCCACAAGTACTCCTTTTCTTTTTCCTAGGTAAGTAGCAACTAACCCTGCCTTACTCACTGCACATGTGCATCAGACAGCATCTTGGCCAATATACTGGGAATTGTACAGGGGACCTACAAAGCTAAAAGCATGAGCTGCAACAGTTTGAGCTAGAGCCAGGGCTCTCTAGGTGCAGCTGTAACAACTCACATCATTTGCAAATCTGGTACATAGGGGGGATTCTAACATATACTCCCTGGTGTTTTACACACATGCACATGTGGGCAGCAGGGCCACAGCTCCTGGCCACCGTGGGCAGCAGGGGTCCCCCACAGCTCCAAGCTGCTGTGGGTGCCAGGGCCATACCTCCTGGCCACTGCAGGTAGGGGGGAGGGCGCTGGAGCTTCCAGCCACCATGGGCAGTGGGGGCCCCCCGTGCAGCTCCCAGACGACGCAGGCAGCGAGGCCCCCTGGGGCTCCCAGCAG
This sequence comes from Caretta caretta, assembly GCF_965140235.1. Taxonomy (NCBI): domain Eukaryota; kingdom Metazoa; phylum Chordata; order Testudines; family Cheloniidae; genus Caretta; species Caretta caretta. Next base: position 82,575,189 of record NC_134214.1, read on the forward strand.
CCGCAGGCGCCAGTGCCGTAGCTCCAGGCTGCCGCAGATGGTGGGGACTACCCCGCATCTCCTGGCCACCATGGGCATCACGCCCCCCCTCAGCTACTGGCTGCCGTGGACAGCGGGACCCCCCAGAGCTCCCGGCAGACGCGGATGGCAGGGGCCCACCGGAGCTCTGAGCTGCAGAGGGGATCCTTCAAAGCTCCCAGCCACCATGGGTGGCAGAGGTCTCCCGGAGCCCCGAGCCAGGGGACCCTGGAGCTCTGAGACCCCACAGGCGATGGAGGCCTCTAGAGCTCGGAGTGGCCCCGCAGCTGCCCAACCTCTGCTGGCAGTATGGGACCCCACAGCTGAGCTCCCCATTTTGTCAGGGATATTTTTAGTAAAAGTCAGGGATAGGTCACGGGCTTCTGTGAATTTTTCTTTGTTGCCTATGACCTGTCCCTGACTTTTACTAAAAATATCCCTGACAAAAACCTTAGCCTCACCTATGATAGAAGGCTGAAAAAATTGGTTTTGTTTAGTCTGGAAAAGGGAAGACTGAGGGGGAACATGATAGCAGTTTTTAAGTACAATAGAACCTCAGAGTTATGAACACCAAAGTTATGAACTGACCGGTAAACCACACACCTCATTTGGAACTGGAAGTATGCAATCAGGAGGCAGCAGAGACCAAAAAAAAAACAAAACAAAACAAAAAAAAAGCAGCATATTTCTTCTGTGTAGTCATGTTTCAAATTTGTATTAAGTCAATGTTCAGTTGTAAACTTTTGAAAGAACCATAAAGTTTTGTTCAGAGTTACGACCATTTCAGAGTTACAAACAACCTCCATTCCCGAGGTCTGAAGTTCTACTGTACATAAAAGATTGTTATAAGGAGGAGGGAGAAAAATTGTACTCTTTAACCTCTGAGGATAGGACAAGAAGCAATGTGGGGCTTAAACTGCAGCAAGAATGGTTTAGGTTGAACATTAGGAAAAACTTCCTAACTGCAGTTATACACTGGAATAAATTGCCGAGAAAGCTTGTGGAATCTCTGTCACTGGAGATTTTTAAAAGCAGGTTAGACAAACACCTAACAAACACCTGTCAGAGATGGTCTAGAACAGGGGTAGTCAATAGGTGGACCCAGGCCAAGTCCGGATGGCAAGACACTTTTGAACGGACCATGAAATCTTTGTATTTATTATCATTGGGTTTTTTAATTATTTTCTCTGGAGTCTGGACCTTGACCATACCTTGACCATGAAATTTGGACCTTGCCAAAAAATAATTCACCACCTCTGGTCTACAAGATAATACTTAGTCCTGCCTTGAGTGCAGGAGACTGAACTAGAAGACCTCTCAAGGTCCCTTCCAGTTCTACAATTCTATGATTTTATTGCCGTTTGAAACACAATTCAACATATACAACTTTACAAATGAAATAATTAACTCCTACACCCCCAAAATAAAAACAAGAGTACATATTTAAGCAACTGAGAATGAAGGTTGAAACCCCATCAATAATAAAAAAGAAAGCATATAATAGCTTATTGTAAGTGATATCTCCACAGCTTTTGATCACATTAATTATTTCCAGTTTGACCTCTCTCTCAGTTAATCGTTTCTAATCTTCCTTGCTAAACTGGCATAGAGTTGAATAAAGCTTTTTGGTGCCCATTTGTTCTACCGCATGACATCAAAAGATGCCTGCCAATAACACAGAGATGTCTAAAAGCTTTGAAATTCTTGGCTTTGGAACTCCAGGTTTTCTGAGAACTGTTAATTTATTTTGGCTAAAATCCTAGCTTTTGGCTCCACTTGAAAAAAGTGTCTCTCACACAATAATTAAACTTGTAGTGGACAATACTGCAGCAATGAGAGAGAACTCCAAAAAGAATATATCGTCTAGTCACGTCTTAGTGAGGTTTCTGGTTTTGCTGCCATGACAAGAAGCAGCGCAGGAGATGTGCAACAAGAGTGCAATTTAAATTCTAATTAGACAATTAGGGGAAAAGAAATGGTGTTTTTGTCAGACAAAGCTTTATATATTATTATAAAATTAAAGAAAGCTTAGCCACCAGCATAGACTGCTCAGCCATCAATTAACAAAATACAGTTTAAATTCAGTCCACGTAAAATTTCAGTGAGACAAGGTGGGTGAGGTAATATCTTTTATTGGACCAACTTCTGTTGGTGAGAGAGACAAGCAAGCGTACACAGAGCTCTTCTTCAGATCCTGGGACCAACCTAGTTAAAACAACACAGCATACATAAAATTCAGTGTAAGTCATTAGATTTTACAGCAGCAACCAAATTAGCTGTTTTGTTTTTTTTAGGCAAAGGCTTCACGTGATCTCAGATGTATCCCTTTGGTAGTGTAAAGTACAAGTCAGGAGAAACCTCACCTCTCACACCTGTGTGGTTGATTCTCCATGGAACAGAGATAAAACTAGAGGATGTTACAAAGGCAGTTTCCCTGACTCTTCAAAATGTCAAGGATGCAGTCTGGGCCTTCGGCCTGCTCTCTCTCTCCAGGTGTGGCAGTATTTCACTGCACTGCTGTGTCACTAGGGGACCAGGGTGAGCCGAATAAAAATGGCACAGAACTGCAGGTTCAAATATGTTACAAAATAATCTGCAAAAATAGCTGGTCCTTTTAAGAAATACAATTCTCCATGGAAACGGACGCTCTCAATTCCAGCAGAATAGAAAAAGCAGATTCATATTACTGAAGGAAATGTTGATATATTTAGGATTTTATAGTTCTAACCTTCAAAAAAAGAAAGTAGCAGTCACCGGTCAACTACACCTTCTCAAATCCTTACACTTTCTCATCTTTCTCTTCAGTGGCTCTGTAAATATTTGAGCAATAAAAAAGTACTGTAAAGTGTTTTGGATTTTTTTTTTATAATTGTGCATCTAAAATTAAAGACACCCATGACTCAAAACACCTGCACATATAAAGAATATACTTCAGAACATTTAGGTGTGGAAGCAAGAATGGAATCAATCAATATGACTGTAAAGAGTACAGTATATTTCAACATCTGTGTATTCCAAAATTACTATATACTAGCAAATACCAGATTAGCCATTTCTAATCTCTGTTTCATCCAAAACAGTTCCCACTTAGACTATCTGATTGGGAGCTAAATATTAATTAACAAACCCTAACCTGGAAGATCCACTTCTCCACATAACACTATCCACCAATCAGTGAACTGTTATCTACAGGGTCTAGAAGACACAACTCTACAAAAGAACTGAATAGCATATTTTACATAAAGAAAAAAAACGATGCAGCCTCAAAATGTTAAAGGGATGGACTATCAAAAAGCAGCCCTATAGGAAGCAGTATTAGATATCTAATGAGTCTGTCTCAGAAAGTAAGAAGAGGTGGCGAGCATCAAACTATACAAAAAAAAAAAAGAGTATGCTCTCACAAAAAAACAACGTTTTGTTTTAAAAGTTAACAAACATAAAGCTGACTTTGCTATGTTAACTCACAGTGCTTAATGTCTTTTCAATTTGTTATATGACTTATGGGTGAAAAATATAGGAAATATGCATAATACCAAAAATTAAATACAATCACTTTTCATAACGGACTGTTAAGTCAATTGGCCCTTCTGCCTCCTGAATCTGTTTTCTGCTTTTACTCCAGACCTTGTATATTTCAATACAAAAGATAAAAATCCACAACATTCATTCTAAGTATCTGCTTCTCCAACGCATCTTTTATGAGCCCAAACACTAAGTCCAAACACTAACTGAATTCCTGCGAAAGTTCAGATTCTACCCTGACCTCCCTATCCAAACTTCATGATTTGACATAATCTCTGTTAGCGCCTGCATACTTGTGCACTAATCCTAGCCCATGTTTCCCTCTATTTCAACCTATTCAGTCACTTCTTCTTGGCTTTTTGACTAAGATCAAACATAGCTCCCATACCCATCTCTGTAACTTTTTCCACTCTACCCAAAATGCATGGCATTCCTTCCCCATCCAGGTTCACTAAACCAACACCCTCTCTCCTTGTTCTTATGCCTCCCTAAAGACTATGGGGCAGATACTCAGCTGGTGTAAATTGTCACTGAACTCAATGTAGCTATGAAAATTTACATCAGCTGAGCATCTATCACTCAGTTTTCTTCCACTGCCTGCAAAAAGACCATCAAACATTTCAAAATTTAAAACCACCACCATGAATCTCCACCTATGGACTTTCCAGTGCAATCTGTCATAGCAATGAATGCCTTATAGATTGTGCACCTTGTGGCAAGGACCATCTTTACAGCACACTGCTATTTGTTTAAAATAATACTAGGTCATCATCCAAAATGCCCAACATCTGTCTGGTCAGCAAGGGAAACTATATTCTTTCCTTGGAGGTGAATGCACTCTGACTTAATAGGGTAATTCTATCTTTAACTTCTGAGACAGGAAAGGTTATTTTTATTATTCAAACCAAACTTCCAGACAACATAAAAATTGGGTTAAAGCTGAGGTTAAACACTAACCTTTGAAAGTCTGATCCTTTCAGGCAGCACCATTCAGACCTACAGAGTGGGTATCTTAATCAAGACTTCAGAACAAAATCTCAACATTTAATCCTTAATCCTACCAATCATCAAAACTTAAAAAATATGTAGTTTGCATGAAAGGAAAAAAAGACTTTAGCTTTCCCTCAGTTTGAGAAGGTAAAGGATAATCTACAATGATTAAGAAAGTTTTGATGGCTTAACGTGCTCAAATTGTCATTTTATTTTTATATTAGCCACATTTTATTAAATGACTTGTCTCAAAGATAATACAGATTTATACAAAAAAGATTACTACTATTCCCTGTCTTAAGAACGGGTGCATTTTCAGCATACATAGCTTACTAACCAATATTCACTGTAGTCAATTTAAAATTTAGAAATGAACAAGTTCTAATTGAGTTTGTCCTGTAAATTAATACAGCTCCAACAAAGATGTCTATTTGTTTAGATATCACCTGTATAAAGATCATTAATAACACAACAGATGATTGGCCAAACCTAAGGGAAATGTGCAAATACAGGCAAAATAACAAGGGATATCACTCCTTATGATGCAGAACCAGTTTGTATCTCACCAACCATAAATTCCAAGGGTTAGAGTCTGTCTTGTGTGTCTCAGCCCAGGAGGAAGAGGCAGCTAAGGTGGCACTAAGCAGTGTCTTAATGTGTTTTCAGCCTCCGAGCCCTCAGCTATCTGGGGCCAGGGCAGCACCCATTATGATTTAGACAGCCATGTAGGGATGTCTACATTGTAACAGCCTCCCTAACCTGCCCTAAACTCAGAATGTTACAGATCTGTATGCTCTAGCCCCACACACAACAGGCCCCTCCCCTCTCCAGGATATTCCCTATGGCAGGGCTTGCCACGGGGACCCAGCTTCAGAAGATAGCCTGTCGTGCACCAGGAGAATTCTCCTCCAGCTGGATCTTTTTACCTGGTTCAGAGTACAACTGAGAATGTTGTACATGCTCAAATTCCATACAAAGCATTATGATTTATGAAACATTTAAGATAAAGGGACATCATCAACTTGAAATCTAGTCAAATTTTTTTTAAAGAGTTAAATATAGTTTCAGATGTTACATTGGCCTCAAGTCACTTTACCAGTTTTTGTGCTTTAAGAAACACCTTTTGTATTTTTTTAAATGTTTCTCTCTCCCTGTTGTATGTGAACGACCCACAGAAATAAAAGGGGAAACTTATTATTATACCAGATTGGAAGCTGCAAAACTGACAGTATACAAACACATAAAATAAATTAGAACAAAATAATTTTTCCCCTTTAAGCGCAACAGTATGTAAACAAAAAAAGTCAAAAAGAAGTCGTGATTTTCAAGTTGACTGATCCCTGTAAAGTAATTGTACAGTTGCATCAGGCAAGGTCCAAATACACAGTACGCATTTATAGCTGAACAGGAAATGGTTTTGTAAATGCTATTCCCAGGTACAGAAACGAGGAAGAGGGAAGAAAATTAGAGGTCAGGATTTTTGTTTTGTTTTGTTTATTGAGAGATCAATCCCCTGTCATCCAGCTGTTGCATCCCTGACCATCTTGACTAATAGCCATTGATGGACCAATCCTCCAAGAACTTATTCAGTTATACTTTTGGCCTTCACAACATCCCCGATCAACAAGTTCCACAGGTTGACTGTGCCTTCTGTAAAGAAGTACTTTCTTTGCTGCCTCTTAATTTCATTCCATGACCCCTGGTTCTTGTGCTGTTTGAAAGGGTAAATAACACTTCCTTGTTCACTTTCTTCGTACCATTCATGATTTTCTTTTCTATTTCTACCATTGTGTCTCTTTTCTAAGCTGAACAGCCCCAGTTTTTAATCTCTTATGGAAGCTGTTCCATACCCTTCATCATTTTTATTGCCCTTCTCTATACTATCTCCAGTTTTAATATATCTTATTGAGAGGTGGTGACCAGAACTGTACACAGTATACAAGATGTGGGCGTACCATGGATTTATATAGTGGCATTATAATATTTTCTGTCTTATCATCTATTCCTTTCTTAATGGTTCCTAGCATTCTATTAGCTTTTTTTTTTTTTTTTTTTACTGCTGCTGCACATCGAGTTGACATTTTCAGAGAACTATCCACAATGACGCCAAGATCTCTTTCTTGAGTGACAACATCTAATCTAGAACCAGTCATTTTGTTCATATAGTTGGGATTACATTTGCCAATGTGCATTATTTTGTATTTATCAACATTAAATTTCATCTGCCATTTTCTTGCCCAGTCACCCAGTTTTGTGAGATCCCTTCAGAACTCTTCGCAGTCAGCTTTGGACCTCACTTTCTTGAGTAATTTTGTATTGTCTCCAAACTGCCAAGTCATCGTTACCCACTTCTCCAGATCATTTATGAATATGTTGAACAGCACTGGACCTAGTACAGATCCTTGGGGGACTCCACTATTTACCTCTCTCCACTGTGAAAACTCTTTCTTTCCTATCTTTTAACCAGGTACTGATCCATGAGAGGACCTTCCCTCTTACCCCATAACTGCTTACTTTGCTTAGGAGCCTTTGGAGAGGGACCTTGTCAAAGGCTATCTGAAAGTCCGAGTACATTCTACCCACTGGATCAACCTTGTCCACATCTTTGTTGACCCCCTCAAAGAATTCTAATAGGTTGGTGAAGCATGATTTCCCTTTATAAAAGCTGTGTTGACTCTTCCCCAACATACCATTTTCACCTATGTGCATGATCATTCTATTCTTTACTTTGGTTTCAACTAATTTGCCTGGTTCTGAAGTTAAGCTTACTGGCCTATATTTGCCAGAATTGCCTCTGGAGCCTTTTTTAATAATTGGTGCTACAGTAGCTATCCACCTGTTATCTGGTAGAGAGGCTGATTTAAGTGATAGGTTACATACCACAGTTAGCAGTTCTTCATATCTGAATTCCTTCAAAATTCTTGGGTGAATACCATTTGGTCCTGGTCACTTATTACTATTTAAATTTACCAGTTTGTTCCAAAGCCTCCCCTAATGACACCTCAATCTGGGGCAGTTCCTCAGATTTGTCACCTAAAAAGAATAGCTCAGGTATGGGAATTTCCCTCAAACCCTCTGCAATAAAGACTGATGCAAAGAATTCAGTTATTGGCTTCTCGGCAACAGTCTCGTCTTCCTTGAGTGCTCCTTTGGCACATCGATTGTCCAAAGGCCCGACTGCTTGTTTGGCAGGCTTCCTGCTTCTGATGTACTTTAAAAAAATTGTTGCTGTTAGTTTTTGTGTCTTTTGATAGTTGCTCTTCAAATGCTTTCTTGGCCTGCCTAATTATACTTTTACACCTCACTTGCCAGAGTTTATGTTCCTTTCTATTTTCCTCAGTACGATTTTACTTCCAATTTTAAAAGATGTCATTTTGTCTCTAACCACCTTTCTACTCTGTTTTTTAGCCAGGGTGGCATTTTTTTTTGGTCCTCTTACAGTTACTCTGACCCCAAATTAAAAAGCAAAACAGTAAGAGGACCAAAAAAAATGCCACCCTGACTAAACAAGAGTAGAAGAGGTGGTTAGACACAAAATATATATAGTTTGAGCCTCTGTTAACGGTGTTTTTAAAAAGTTTCCATGCAGCTTGCAGATATTTCACTTGTGACTGTTCCTTTTAATGTCTGTTTAACTAGCCTCCTCATTTTTGTGTAGTTCCCCTTTTTCCCCCACTACAAGGATGTCAAATCTAATTACATTATGATTGCTATTACCAAGCACTTCAGCTATATTCACCTCTTGGACCATACCCTGTGCATCACTTAGGACTAAATTAAGAATTCTCTCCCCTGGCGGGTTCCAAGACTACCTGCTCCAAGAAACAGTCATTAACGGTGTCTAGAAATTTTATCTCTATATCCAATCCTGAGGTGACATGTTCCCAGTCAATATGGGGATAGTCGAAATCCCCCATTATTTTTGGGTTTTCTGGTTTTGTAGCATCTCTAATCTCCCTGAGCATTTCAAAATCACCCTCACCATCCTGGTCAGGTGGTCAGCAGTATATTTCTACTGCCATATTCTTTTATTCAAGCATGGAATTTCTATCCATCGAGATTCTATGGTACTGTTTGATTCATATAATATTTTTACTGTATTTGTCTCTATTATCTCTTTCACATACAGTGTCACTCTCTCCCAGCATGAACTACTCTGTCTTTCTTATATATTTTGTACGCTGGTATTACCATGTCCCTTTGATTATCATTGTTCCACTGAGTTTTTGTGATGCCTATCATATCAATATCCTCACTTAATACCAGGCAATCAAGTTCGTCCATTTTCGTATTTAGACTTTTTGCATATGTGTAAATCACTTATAAAATCTGTCACTTTTTAGTTATCTGCCTTCATGTGATGTAATTGAATGGGACGCTTTTTCGTTAGACTGTTTCTCTTCAACTCCTATCCTCTCCTCTTTACTCGGATATAGAGTGTTTCTTTAGTAAATCCTCCCCAAAAGATATGTCTGTGCAACCACGGGCTCCACCACACCAGTCACCTTTCCCCCAGCCCTTAGTTTCAAAAGCTGATCCACAACCTTTTCAATTTTACATGCCAGCAATCTGGTTCCATTTCAGTGCAGGAGAAGCCCATCTTTCCTGTATAGGCTCCTCCTTTCCTAAATAAACCTAACACCACTGTCTCATCCATGCATTGAGACAGTTCTACGTGGCTAACTGGCCATCCCCAGCCAGGGGCCCCTGGACAAGTGGCGGGCCCTGCACGCTGCCTGAGCCCCCTGGCTGCCCCCCATCCTGGGCGCCCCCCAGCTGGAATAAAAGCATTGGCCTCTAAAAAAAAACAAAAACAAAACACAACCACCTGGCCTTGCACATGGAACTGGAAGCATTTCAGAGAGGTCCTTAAATTTGGCCTCCAGGCCTCTCTGCTACCTTTCCCAATGTTACTGATGCCTACATGTTCCAAGACCACTGGCATCTCCCCAGCACTGCACGTAAGTCTGCCTAGATGTCTCAAGAGGTCTGCAGCCTTTGCACCCAGCAGGCAATTCACCATGCAGTTCTCCCAGACATCACAAACCCAACTATCTCTATTTCTAATAATCCAGGGGTTGGCAACCTTTCAGAAGTGGTGTGCCGAGTCTTCATTTAGTTACTTAAATTGAAGGTTTCACATGCCAGTAATACATTTTAATGTTTTTTAGAAGACCTCTCTCCCTATAAAAGTCTATATATTATGTAACTAAACTATTGTTGTATTGTAAAATAAACAAGGTTTTCAAAACGTTTAAAAAGCTTCATTTAAAATTAAATTAAAATGTTGATCTTATGCTGCCAGCCCGCTCAGCCCACTGCTGGTCTGGGGTTCCGTTCACCTAGGCCAGCAGCGGGCTGAGCGGGGCCTGCGGCCAGGACACCTGTTGGCAAGGGGCCAGCAGCCAGAACCCCAGACTGGCAGTGGGCTGTGCGGGGCCGGCGGCCGGGATCCCAGACCGGCAGTGGGCTGAGCGGCTCAGCCCGCTGACGCTCAGGGGTTCCATCCGCCGGCTCCTGCCAGCCGGGATTCTGGCTGCTGGACCCGCTCAGCCCGCTGCTGGTCTGGGGTCCCGGCCCTGCCCACATACAGTGGGTACCTACCTTCTCCCTGGTTCTGGCCCATTCTCTTCCTCTTTCTGCACTGAGCTGAGGGTGGGAGTGCACTGAGCACAGGGCTGGGGGTGAAGGAGCAGACTGGAGGTTGGAGTGTAGGATCTAGCCAGGAGCTAGAATGAGGGAGGGGGCTCAGGGTTGGGGCAGGAGGTTTGGGTGTGGAGTGCTTACCTGGGCAGCTCCCATTTGGTGTGAGGGGTGCAGGTGGGAATGTGGGGGGAGGGTGCAGGAGCTCCCGTTTGGTGCTCAGGGTGGGGGTGGGGATGTGGGGGGTGCAAGAGTCAGGATGTGGGGGGTGCATGGTGTGTGGGGCGGGGCTGGGTTTGTGGGGGGTGTGAAGAGTCAGAGCAGAGGGCTGGGGGCCTGTGAGGGGGGTGCAGGTGTCAGGGCATGGGGTGTGGGGGGCCTGGGTATGTGTGGGGGTGCCAGAGTCAGGGCTGGGGTCATGGGGGGGGTAAAGGAGTCAAGCAGAGGGCTGGGTGTGTGTGAGGGGGGTACAGGGCTCAGGGCAGGGGCCTGGGGTGTGTGGGAGGGGGGGTCAGGGCAGAGGGCTGGGGGTGTGGGCTGGGGTCGTGGGGTGCTCACGGCAGGGGGCTGGAGGGGGTATGCCCCGCTTCCACCCCCACTTCTCCAAGGCCCTGCCCCCGCTTCTTCTCTGCCTCCGCCAGGAGCAGCAAGCAAGCTCCTCCCCCACTCCCTCGCAAGGGCCATCAGCTGATCGGCGGGCAGGGAGGGATGGAGAGGAGGAGGAGGGGCAGGAACCCAGCACACTGCGGGAAGAGGCAGGGGAGCCGGCAGGACAAAGCTTCTGCCCCTTGCCCCCACAGGAGGGGGCAGGAGGGCGAAGAAGAGCGGGCCGGGCCGGGCAGGGCAGGATTTTTAATGGCACGCTGCTGCTTCCCCGGCAGGCAGCAGCGTGCCATTAAAAATGGGCTCACGTGCCGTCTTTGGCACATGTGCCATAGGCTGCTGACCCCTGTAATAATCGAATCCTCCATTACTATTACCTATCTCTTCCTAATAACTGGGATCCCCTTCTCTGGAGGGTTATCCTCAGTGCAAGATGATACCATCTGGAAGAAGGGCCCCAATATGGGATTGTTTCTCTCTGCTCCAGCGATGTTCTCCTTCCCCGAGACTTTCATCCTCACTAACAGCACAGAGACTGTCAGACTGCGGGTGGAATCACTTTACTGTATCCCAGGAAGTCTTGGCTACATACCTCTCCTCTCTGTCTCCATTAGCTCCTCCAGTTCAGCCACTCTGGTCTCAAGAGCTCATACTCTGTTTCTGAGAGCCATGCACTCCTTGCATCAAACATACAAATGGCACCTGCTCACAAGGTAGATAATCATACATACTGCATACAGTGCAATGAACTGGACAGCCCCAACTCTGTGGCTGGACTTCTACCTGCAGGATTTTTACTCTTGCAGGGGCTTTTGTTTGTTTCTTTGTTCTTTGTGTGTGGTTTTTTTTGTTTGTTTGGTTTGTTTGTTTTTTTGTGCGAGGGATGTTATTGGCCTACATTACAGAATGTTTATTAGGTGAATCTGGCTCTCAGTGCTCCCTCGCTAAACTCCCGTTTGCTGCACCTATTCACTAGCTCCTCTCTTTAACACAATTTTTAAAAAAAAAAATGCTAAAAGGGTCCCACTATAGACTTATCGCAAAGGAAAAAAAACTGGAAATTGTACACATCAGTGATTTGGGCAGAGAGTTTAGTGAAGAGTATAGAATTCATTGCTGTTCTTCTAAACAAACTGTCTTGTTTCATTAGCTAGGAAGTACATTAGTTTCACATGGCTAGATAATCATATTCTGTTCAAGTGCAGAGAGATTGTGTAAAATCAAAATACAGCACCTTGGATTCCTCTATGTCCCTTCAAGAGAAGACAGTTGCACTGTATTGTGAAGTCGTTTTTCATCCACAAGTCTCCACTAAAAGGAGAGTTTCACTAGAGCAGTGGTAACCAACCGTAGATTGCGATCAACTGGTCGATCCTGGAGTCTCTGCCAGTCAATCGCAGTCTCCGGCCGCTAAAAGTCCAACGGCACAGTGCTAAGGCAAGCTCCCAGAAGCAGCCAGCATGTCCCCGGGCAGGGCAGGAGGGGGGCAGGGATCTCCACACACTGCTCCTGCCTGCAAGCACCACCCCTGAAGCTCCCATTGGCCAGGAACGGGGAACTGTGGCCAATGGGAACTGCGGGAGCGATGCTTGCAGGCAGGAGCAGCGCACAGAGCCACATGACACACACACACATCCAGGGTCCGCAGGGGCATGTTGCCCGCTTTCAGGAGCAGCGTGGGGCCGGGGCAGGCAGGGAGCCTGCCTTTGCCCTGCTGTACAGCCAATCGGGAGTCGCCTGAGGTAAGTACCACCTGGCTGGAGTCCACACCCCAACCCCCAGCCCTGACCTCCCCCCAGAGCCAGCACCCCATACCCACTCCTGCACCCCAACACTCTGCCCCAGCCCGGAGCCCCCTCCTGCACTCAAACTCCCTCCCAGAGCTTGCACCCCTCACTCCCTCCTGAACTCCAACCCACTGCCCCAGCCTCATCCCACTCTCCGAACCCCTTGGTGCCAGCCCAGCCCAGAGCCCTAAACCCCAAACCCTTGCCCCAGACCAGTGAAAGTGAGGGAGGGTGGGGGAGAGTGAACGATGGAGGGAGGGAGGCATGAAGTGAGTGGGGCGGGGTAGATCTTGTGCGTAAAAAGGTTGGAGACCACTGCACTAGAGGAATCTGGCAAATTATTTCACTCCTTGTCAACTTGGGGAATGGTAATGGGGCTTCTCTCTCCACTCCATTCAACCACAAGCGGGTACTGAGCTTCAGCTGCAAGTGCACCTCTACAGATATATTTACTTGCAATGGGAGACAGCTATAAGATGACTGGCACGTCTCTTCTTCATTCCACCTGGAGAAACTTTCACCCTTTCTCCTCTGCTGAGCAAGGCCCCAGTTTAGCAAAGCATTTTTAAGCACAGGTTTAATTTTAAGCACATATTTAACACCCTCCTTCTTCCCTAAGCCTTGAAGCACATGTGTAAGTCCACTGAAGGCAATGGGATTTATGCATATGCTCAAAATACTTTACTGAACAGGGATGGAATTACTAAACTGCATGAAGTACTTCCCTAGAGCAGGAGGAGGAAGGTGATAAATGCTGAATTCCAAGGAGGTTAACACCTAATAAGTAGCTGGCATTCTTCACATTCCCAGGCTGCATCTTCACTGCAAAAAGTGATTGTGGAACTACAGATAACTATCTCAATGTAAAATTGTAGTGGAGACAGGTAGCTTTTATCTCAGTGAACTAGTAGGGTTCAACCCTGTACTCACACTTGGGGTTTAAAGTTTTTACCTCCTTTTAGCTAGTCAAGATAAAAACCACAGCCAAAGGATTTAGCACCAGCGAACTCATTTTCACCATTTCACTAAAGCGATGTTTATCATAAGCAGGCTCTGCTATGTAACACAAGACAAGGTGTGACCACTTTACAAAAATGTTTTGTGTTTGGGCATAATTGTGAACAACTGATGGTCAGCATTGTGTCCCCTAAGTCAGTTGTTCACAATCCTGTTTCAAACATGTTACATTTTTGCAATGTACACAAGCCCCAGGAAGTTAACCCATAGATAAACAAATATAGTATTCTCTTTTACCAGGAAGGGAAGCACATTTATATAAGTTCTCATATCATCAAAAAAAACCTCGCCATCACATGATCGTATTGGCGGGGAGGGGAGAAGTATTGATCACGTGGCCTTCAAACAACCCCTAACCCCTCCAAACTCATTGTCAAAAGCAAGCTCGCCACAGGCCAGTACACACCAACTCAAAGTGGCGCCGGAACCTAACATAACAAATGCAAAACCTGCAGTCATATCTCCACTGCTACAATAATCAATACCCCCCACAACACACTTTTCCAGATCCATGGGTTTTACATATGCCTATCACGACATGTGGTGTACCTCACCCTGTGCATTAAATGCTCCAATAACAACTATGTGAATGAAAAAAATAATCACTCTCTCTCAAATGAACTTGCACAGAAAAATGATAAAACACAAAAACTCCATGTCACCCATAGGCAAACACTTTTCACAAAATGATCACTCCATATATGACCTCTCAGTCCTCGTCCTCAAAGGAGACCGCCACAACACCTTCAAAAGACGAGCTAGGGAACTTAAATTCATAACTCTGTTAGACACCAAAAATCATGGACTCAATACAGATGCCAGATTGATGGTTCATTACAACAATATGTAACCCACGAACCCTTCTTTGTCCTCCAACTGTAGAGGTGTTAACTCTCCACCTCACCTTGAATGATCTTTTGCAACAGGTGTTAACTCCTTATCTGTTCCACTTCTTATTGAGCTGTGACACTCTGAGTAGCATTCCCAGATCTGAAGAAGAGCTGCGTGTAAGCTCCAAAGCTTCTCTTTCACCAACAGAAGTTGGTCCAATAAAAGATATTATCTCACCCACCTTGTCTCTCTAACGTCTCTACAAAAGCAACCAACCATAGATAGCTGAATTGTCCATCAGTTAGGGAGTACTGATTTATTATTTTTAAAAGTGAACTGACTGGGGACCATTGAGTTGTCCAGCAGCTCCTATGCGACTCTGTGATCTTATTTACATTATTCTTAGAGACAAAGAGGGTAAGGTATCTTTTATTGGACCAACTTCTGCTGGTGAAAGAGATAAGCTTTTGAGCACCACAGAGCTCTTCTTCAGTTGTCTCTCATATCCTGGGACCAACAAAGCTACAACAATACTTTCATTGTCCTTCTTACACACACTCACTTGTGTCTTATCTCAGAGGAACAGACAAACTCTTTGGGGAAGGAACCACATCTATCTACACCTTGCATACTGGTACCTCCGATCTTGAATAGGGTTTGTAGGTGCTACTGAAGTACAAATAATACACAACAATGAAATAATAAATTCTGAAGCATTGTTACATGTAGGGGGACACTATCAATGTGTTGTTGTTTTTTCTTTTTTAACTGACTAATGTGGGCTGGGATTTTCAGAAGGCAGTTGGCATCCAAATGGTATTTGG
Organism: Caretta caretta; assembly: GCF_965140235.1. Taxonomy (NCBI): domain Eukaryota; kingdom Metazoa; phylum Chordata; order Testudines; family Cheloniidae; genus Caretta; species Caretta caretta. The sequence goes on from NC_134214.1 coordinate 82,590,424, forward strand.
GTATGTAGCTCCATTAGGCTCCTCTGAAGTCCCAACATTAAAAAACTCTAGCTCCCGTTGAGAACTCCTCTAAGTAAATTCTGAATTTTTGTTTAAATCCTTTAAAAATGCGTATAAGGGATTTTCCGCTCTTCTTTTGATGTTTATAAGAGTCCTTTCAGAAGGGAGAAAATGACTGACTATACAGAAAAACAGTGAAACTGTCCATACACAAAGAACTGTCAAAAACATAGATTAAAAGTAGACTAAAAAAATTGCTAATTTCTTTCTATCATAATAACTTCAGGTGTTGGAAGTAACTATAGTAGGTACAAAACTTTCAGGCAAAAAGTAATTTGCATGTTGATGTCTCTTTAACCCCATTAGTGGAAATGGAGGAAGATGAACGAGAAGTCTCATGCTGAGAGATAGGGTGCCTTTATGCATGTTTATCATGAGCTAATACCTTTATGAAAGTCCTTGGAAATATTGCTTTGAAGATGGAATGCAAAGCAAAAAAAAAAAAAAAAAGTAGTAAGTTTTGACCTTTGCTAGCTCTTTATGTAGTATCAAGACCAACTCTAACTTCTTGTTTCTGCTCTCTCTCTCTTAAAAACAAAACATTTTTTCCTTTTGCTCTTACACTGGAATATCAGGCTCTTTATTTTCCTCTCTTTGCTAAAAGATCCTGAAGGACTTGAATAAAGATGTCAACATCGAGCTGTAACCCAAAGTACGTCTACACTGCAGCTGGGAGCATGCCTCGCACCCCAGGTAGACAGACATGTGCTATGGTCTGCTCTAGTTGTGCACTAAAAATAGCAGCGCGGGCTTCACGGCACAGGCAGTGGCATAGGCTGCCCACCCCAGTTTAGACGCAGGGGGTCAGGCAGGTCTATACTCCAGCGGCTAGCCCATATTGCAACATCCACACTCTTTTTTAGCTCACTGGCTTAAACAGAGCTAGCATGTGTCTGTCTATCCTGGCTTGGAGGGCACACTCCCAGCTGCAGTGCAGACACCCTAAGCTGCAGCAATCCCTCCTGCAATGCCCTTCCTCTCATTCTTTAGAAAGCAAAGACCTAAAATCTTACAAATATAAGCCTACACTCAAAACGCTACAGCGGCTCAGCTGGAGGGCTGCAGCTGCGCCGCTGTAACATTTCAGTGTAGACACTCACTACAGCAACAGGAGGGATTCTCTTGTCACTGTAGTTTGCCCTAGATCGACCCAGTGCTGTCTACACCAAGAGTTAGGTGGTCTTAACTACGTTGCTCGAGGGTATGGATTTTTCACACCCACCCCAAGTGACATAGTTGAGTCAACCTAACTTTTCTGTGTAGAGCAGGAAGAAACAGGCAGTGGGGAAAAAATGTTGAAGAAAAGTGTGTAGCCACCTAGATGCAGCAAAGGGCACGAAGAAGCAGCAAAGGGCAAAAGCAAAATAAAATCTTTACTTTCAGCTTTGCAGTTCACCATTAAGTAGGGACTTGGAACTGAATCACAGAGAGAAAAGCAAGCCAAAGAGAAGAGATTTCAAAAGAAGTGCAAGTATTGAGCTACATAACAACAAGCTAGGGAGCCCAATAAAGACATTCAGAAGGCTTGGGGGAAAACCACTTAAGACAATTTTGTGATTATAGAAATTTCAAATACTGAATTATCCTGCAGCAGTTTCCTTGCATTCTTTGCCTCCCCTGCAAAATAAAGTTTAAACCTGAGCACAAGCTAACAGTAACAGTAATTGCAATTAAACTCTCTCTGGCAGAAGCTTTGGTTTCCAGAACAAAGGTAAATCAGGCTGGAGAAACAAAAATTGCTACAATTAACATGGTGAAAAGCCTTGATGTGACAAACAGCTTTTCTGTTGTATGTGCTTCACCAAGTTAAGTTTGGGGTTTTGTTGTTTTTATTTTTTAAAGTTCCCAAGAGGGCAGGATATAATGAAACACAACCTACTTATTCTCAAAGTTCTCTCAGGCATTTCATCCTATTATACCATCCAAATGAAGTTTTAGTGTTTAAACATTTCACACACATCCTCCCTCCCACCTCCCCCACTGTTTCAATGGTGAAAATCTCCAGGAAAAAAGCACTGAGAGCAGCACAATGCACATACCCAACATACCTAAGACAAGACTAAGGGTTTTTCTTTTTTCCTTTGGTCACATCCTAAAAAGCCTCAACTCCCAATTATCTACAATTCCTTTTAGCTGTACTGTAGTTCCATCGTTTAGGTCTTTAGCTTTTCATACACCCAATAGAGCATGAAGAGGTCTATCACAGCGCAGACCAAACTTTATACACCACACATGTAAAGGGCCTATTAAAACATGAGGATAGTTGGCTATTTTACACACCAAAAGAAAATATACACCGCAGAATCCACCCTTCAGTTACAGGAATATTCTGAGACACTTCAGACATACATTTCAATATATTCTGTTTTGGCTCAGCAGAATTAAATAAATTCAATTTTTGAGCACATCAAAAGTTTAGTTATGAATTAGGTAAGTTTCATTTTTGCTGACAAATGTTTGTAAACTTAGGAGGAGTAATTTTTTTGTTACTGACTTAATTAAATGCAAGTGCCTGATTTGGTTTGCTGCCATGCCACCACTCACCAGAGTGGATGTTTATACACTCCCCTACACCATGGGAGTGCCTCCTGTCACTGCTGCTTTCCTGGTCACTTCCAATGGTCTGTCTGTCGGTAGCTAAGGACGGGGAGTCAGCTGCCACCAGTCTTTCAGCTGCCAGGGATGGGGGCCCCAGATGTTCTTCTAGTATCCAGGAGTGGACCCCAACACCTTCCCCAGGAGCAGGACCCTCCTAGGACAGTCAGAGAGCACTCTGCTGGAGTGAAAGCAAAGGACACACACACACACACACACAGAGTCCTCTGATCAAGTGGGCGGGGAATGAGACCTCTGTCTTTCTGAATGGACCCCAGCCCACATGAAGAGAGGCTTTAGCCTGACCAAAGATTATAGAGCTGCAGTGACAAGCTCCCCCACCATCCCAGCAGATGGCTTTTATGGGAGCAGCTCATGCCATCACCTCCCCAAACAATGGCAGAGCCACAGGGTAACGGCAGGGCCCCACTGCCTTACCTCAGTCCTGGTGATGACTTCACACCAGTGCCCCATGCAAACAATTCCCTTTCAGGAGCAATTCAAGGCTTTGATGTATTTGTTTACAATTAATAAATTGGGCCTTTGAAACCTCTAGGCACATGCGTGTAAAACACACCAAAAATGGACTAAACCAACAAAGCCACTATAGAGCGCTAAGAGGAAAAAAAAAATTAAGTGAAAATGACCAGTTATTCGAGAGATCGCATCTCTCTCCATACCCGATCATGGGGGTTAAAATCTGCTGGGCTGCTCTTGTTGACAGTCCTTGGGGTGTCATTGTTCAAAACGAAAGGCAGGGCATTCTCAATGGAAAGCTCCTGCCTGTCAAGCACATTGCAGCCACAGTTTGGCAATCTTTAGAGCTCAATACAAGCCATATTTATAGGAACAAGCCATTGGTTATTAATAATACTACATAGCTCTTAGGCAGTGCTTTTCATCAATAGTTTCCAAAGCACTTTACAAAGGAGGCAAGTATCATTATCACCATTTTACAGATTGGGAAACTGAGGTAGAGAGCTAAACTGACTTGCCCAGTCACCCAGCAGACCATTTGCAGAACCAAGAACAGTGAGTCCCAGTCCAGTGCCCTATACGCTAGACCACACTACCAACCTTAGCCTTCAAAACCAAGTATGGTTCATTAATCTACATAATATTGCCTGTGACAAAGACCATTTTATGTCATGTCAGTTTTAACTGATAAGGTGTACAGATGCCAAAGCAAAAGTCTCTGCCACAAAAAATAAGTATAAATCGAGAATATCAGACTAGATTATCAAAATGGTCCCTTCTAGCCTTGTAATCTATGAATCATAATTCTGTCCTCCATTAACAAGATTGGTGTTCAGCACCAAACAGATAATCAAGTGCTCAGATGGGTTTAAGAGTTTTAAAGCCAGACATCTGTAATAAAAGCGATCACAGTCAACAAACTATTAAGAAGAGTAGTAATGGGATTATCTGTCAACACAAACAAAAGGAAAAATACAAGTAAAACCATCAGTCCCTGAAATATAATTCTTGTGTATTTAAAAATCAGACTAGGGCAAGGAGATTAAAGAGTCTCAGGATCAAATAAAAAGTTATTGACCATCAAATTCTTGCTTTAAAACAAAATACATGTTTAAGATCACATCTGAAATGTACTGCAGTAGTAGACCAGAGCTGCTGAGAAACTGTACTTTCCCCCTTAACATCAGATGGCCCGGGGAGGGGGGAAGGAGGGGAGAGCATCAGAGGCATGGCTACGGGGCAAGTGACTGAAGGCTAAAGCTCACTTTACTCACTCTCACAACCATTACAACGATTTGTTTTCACTAAGCATATGCATGATATTTGCAGAACCCTCAGCAACAGGATCACAGATGCCAACCCCTAACATTGCAAGACAGGTCAACTCCTGCCCGGGTCCAGCTCAGCATGACAATAAGGAATAGTTCAGACTACAGCTGGAGCCATGCTAACAGCAGCAATATTTAAAACAAGTTATTGCCAACTTTTATAGTATGGGCAAGGCCAAAATTGGAATGCCCTTCCAGAGAATTTGAGATTTGGGATGCCAACACTTCTTGCAACATATGGGGTGTACTCAAAAGTACTGCAGTATGTAGAGAACTTCTACTGCATTAGAAGAAGGAATGTTAAAACAATGGGTGACTGATTTATCTTTCAATTATATCTGCTGTTGCTAGGACCCATTTGAAAATGAAGTTCTATAACTTAAATGTAACAATATTAGTGAGAGTTTTATTGTGTCTTTACATTGAAAATGTCCAGCACTTACATTTTACAGAGAAAGAGATCTGAAATGTTCACATAGATCCCATTTCCCCATTCCAAACACAACACACCTGGGTGAATAGAGGGAAGGGGGAAAGGAATGTATGGTTTTATACGGTTTCACAGCCACACTTGCCAGCACCCCCTTTACCTTTTTATGTGTTCAATAAGGTTGCCAAGACTGAATCCAAATGAATGACTTCAAGCATGAAAAAAATAACATTGACTTCACTTCAGCTTCAATCTAATTACTGGATTCATCTGAGTGCACGGAGAGAAAGGGGGACCCGGAAGGGCCAAGAAACTGTTGCAGCTCCCACTTCATTCAATGGGAACCATGCTTCAGGTCCGGTGTAAATGCAGCTCTGTGAACCCAAAGAGATGATTTTCATTGCTGCCCACATTAAACATCCATCCAGCCATTGCTAAGAGTCCATAGCTGCATGTCCGATGTCTGTCTCTTAGGGTCTGAACCACTGCATGCTAAAGTCTGTGAAAAGCACTGCGTCAGGCCCTCACTGTGCAAAGAACCTAAAGGATGCCTTCAAGACTGGTAGGGTAGCCATGTGAAGGCAGGCCTCAGAGGAAGGTACATTTCAGCCTCTCAGATAAGGAAAGAATTTCAGAGAGCTACTTCCCCAAGAATAGTGGGAATTCAAGCACCACCTCCCCACATAAAACATCATTCAAATTGCAACACCCTCCACACTAAGGTTTTCTCCCTTTCAGGCAACTCTCCTAATCGGAGGCTCTAAACCCACCGGTTACAAACTCCCCTGAAGTCCACTGAAATTTCCCTCTCTCTCTCTGTACAGCACATACAATTATTAGCTCCCAAAGAAGTATATAATAGAACAGACGTATCCATATTCATTTTCTTATGCAACTGTGCCTTTCTGCACACGACTGAGGAGATTTTCTGCAAACAGTTTAGCTATCCACCTAATGCTTACTTAATGGAAGTGTTTTCAGAAAAACACTACAAGAATTTTCAAATAGAAACAAGCATGCACAGTAATTTGCATTTACTTTTCCCCCCGTAAAAGCTGTGTGCTCTGCTTTAACATTAACCCCTATGTGTTCATCAAAGACTTGCACAGGAGATTCAGCCACACAGCTCCCATTAGAGTCCACAGGAGCAGTTAAAGTCAATGATGAAAAGATTATACAGCAATGCTTGAAATTTAGGGGTATGAGTCTTTGTTTTTAAATGCATATTATGTCAGCAAAATGAGCAGCTCCATCATGCTACAAGAATTCTCACCCGTACTTTGAAATATTGTTTTCCAATTCATTCTCAAAGGCATCCACATAGCTATGCAATAGAATAGGGTTCAACTTAACTAGAAAAATAATTCATTGATTCATTCCCACTTCACTTAAAGTGCTTTGTATACATTAAAGGCTGAGGCCAAATGGCCAAAGATCCTTGGGACGCTGATAAATAGCCTCCAATAGCCTGTATTTTTGATGGATACCCATTTCAAGGTCTGATACCTCATAAACTGTTATGCCTGGAAACTCATGCAGTATGCCATCAAAAAACTGGGAATTGTGACTTTCCATGTTGTAATACAATAACTTTGAGGGTTTGTTAAAAATCAAGCCACATATCCCATAAATTGGATTATACTCTTGCATGTCCATGGAGTCCTGTGCTCATAAACTAGCATGTGACCCAGGCCAATCTGCCCCTGGGGATGGGCAATATTCGCCAAGCTATGAACTATAGACAAAGGTAAGTGGTTGCAGGGTAAAGACGGACTCACAAAATGATTCCTGTGAAGCAGGATTGCACAGCGAAGATGCAGAAGGGAGCCCTGTCTCATTCAACACAGCAGTGCCCACTCAATGAGGCAAGGCTACACAGAAACCCTTAGCAGTAGAGAGAGGAAATATATTTTTGTGAAAACAGAGTTTAATACTGCAGCCTAGCAAACCACTTCACAGGATGGAATTTATATCCCAATTTTCTTTTTTTTAAACCCTAAGAAATTCCAAACACAAAGAAAATCTATGTTTAAATAACATTAAGATTGTAAAGCACTCAGAATCCGAAGGTGTCAAAATTAAGGCCATCTGTGTAATCTTAATTCTGACCGCTCGTTTACATGCATTACAATACAGTCTTTATGTGATCATATATTACTTTTTCTACAGGATCACTGCCTCCTTCAATGTGCAGGTCGGATGGCGAGCACAGAGTGAAGCAGGGACACATAACGGATGAGAAAGATTTACTCATCTGTGCCTTACTTGGTGCTTAATTCTATTTGTAATGATGATATGGCAAATTCTGAATTTACACAGGTGTTACAAAGGCACTGTTTGGGTCCTTGGAGGACAGGATGGATGATGTGTTGTAAATTAGGCAGGGATCCAGGGGACCCATCTCATTCAGTTTGCAGTTTGAATAGTTTGCAATGAATGAGGCTGGAGTCCAGCACCCCTTGAACAGCAAGGATAGAAATAAATTTTAACACTCTCCAAACAGTTTGCTATCAGTCAGTCAAAGACTATATCGTAATGGGAAGCAAACTTAATGGGGTAAGCAACCTAAATGATTTTAACATGTTTTGGTCTGGTTTTTGAAAATGGAATGTATCATTAAAACTATAGAAAGTAACCAAATATTCTTTGGACAGAGTCACATTTCAACAATTTAAGAACAAAATACACAACATGCTGAACAATCTCAGCCCCATATAGCTATCTCCCAGGCAAGGCACACATATTCCTCTCCATCACCCCCACTTACTTGGGAAAGTCAACAGACTCCAGCCCAGGACAGTGAGAAAAATGCAGAAGGCCCTCCACTGAACATCCAGCTTCCCATTCCCAGAACATCAAGTATGACGACTGAGAGCAAGAATAACCCATACAATCCCAAATGATACAACTGTGCATAAGGCAAGAGAGATATTTCATAGGTAGACAGGGCTCAAAAACCACGATAGGGACCTATGCACAAATGATTCCTACTCTTAGCAGGAGTGAGAACACTCGTGTAGAACTATTCTCAGATAGGATATCAGAGCATACCACTTAATGCCACTTTTGCAGCATATTTATATATATGCATGCATGCAAGCATGGTCACATTTTGTACATTTTGGCCCGGTTTATTCTCAAAAAATATATACACCGGACCCTCGCTAGAACACGTGTCTATATAGCACAAACTCGCATATAACGCAGCCATGGATCCCAAATGTAATCATTTCAATTGCAATTCATTTTAACGCAGTCCCCGCATTAACGCAGTACCACGCATGGATCCCAAATCCCACGTTCTAGCGAGGGTCCGGTGTATATCTTTAAAAATGTTAAAACCTTGTGAGTCTGTATAGCCATTTGTGGTAGACAGAGATACCGTATTTTGCCCACTACTTGATGTAGCTCCTCAATTGGTTCCTATGTAATAACTTTAATACTAGAAAGATTAGGATGGTCACTGTAATTCCATCCAGTACAGAGCAAAGATGCAGGATAACAATCTCTGAAAGCTGCAAGCTATACCATTGCCCCATTTCTTCTTACCAGCTCAATTAAAGACATGCTCAACCTGCTGACAAGCAAAATTCAGTGGTCTGTAATTCACTGAAATTTATTATAATCTGGTTTGGAACTACTTCCTGATCCTCAATATTCTATTTCTTTTTTAATGTAAATGTTTAAAATGCACCAAGGAACTGATGACAAGAACAATCACTGCCATTTTGGTTTAGGACATGGGCCGTAAGCTCTTCAAACTGTTTTGCAAGAAGAACCACCAGCAGCTACAATACACTGTGGTACACATGTCTTCCTGCTAACAGTTTCAATGAAGTTTATGCCCAGACAGTGAAACAAACAGGAAAAAGTAGGCATGTCGCCTTTTGCTGAATTAGAAAAACTGTAGGACACAATGTATGCTACAGAGTGAAATTCAGAAGACTAACGTTTTTCAAACTTCAGATGATTTAACAAAAAATTTAAAATAAAAACAACATCCTTTTAAGGAACAGGTTTCCCTTTTAATTTATCTGCTTATATTTGTGTGTTTTTTCCTTCATGGTGCAACACTGATGGCTCCTCTTGATTAATTAAGAGCCAACAAGGTGCTCCATACCGTACAAAACACACAGGAATCCCACAAAAATGAAAATACAATTAATCTTTTGCTTGTTCCCTTAGGCCCTGGTTCAGCACAGCACTTAAACACATGCCTAAGGGCCTTACTCACTAATTTACAAAATACACCCATTCGGAATGTGTCTTCCAGTAATGAGAGCGCAAAAGAAAAGTTCTGCTGTAATTAATGAAAAGCTCTTACACACAGAAGCACTTCTCAAAGCACTTCCCAAATGTTAATTTATCCTCACAATACTCTTTTAAGATTGGTAAGGATTATTAGCCCCATTTTACAGAAGGGAAACTAAGAGTTAAGGGCCCAGTGCTGAACAATATCCTCTTCCTGTATCTTACCCAACTAACACAAGTTTGGCAACTGCAACTACCAAATGCATGCCAAACACTGGATCTTTCTGAAGCAAAGGCATCTGGTGGTCAATTTCTCTATTTAACATGCCTTCCTCCTCCCTCCTGGCTTTACTGCCAGCCGCAGTACAGTGCAGAAATAGCTTTGTATACTGCCTGGAATACTGCTTTTTTCTTTTAAATCCATCTGATTGTGAATTATTAGAACAACTGAATAAAGATCCCATGCCTGTTCTGTTCAGTGCTTTATTTCTGGTCAAGACAGGGAGGATTTCAGAGCCTATATACTTGTAAGTTTCAGTCTTCAATTTGTAAAGCTGTCTACCTGCCATGGAGCAGCCTGCCTCATCCTGCATGCTAGACACTTGTGATTAACTGACTTTGTGAATCGTGAGTTCAAAGCTAGTTTCTTTCTTCATCACCACATATAAAGGCCTCTGTCGGGTGACTGAAAACCTAAGGAGGTTAATTTTTTTGTTGTTGATGCAATGGGGTTGGCGGTCTTGCTTTCAAGATCTGAATGTGGGAAACAATACATGGATAAATACCTGCATTAATTTCAAAAGTACTGATTGGAGGACAGCAATGTTGCATTTTTTAAAGGTCACTGGCTGTGCAATCATACATTTTGCATGGGAGAAAGTGATTCCTGTGACATGGTAAACAGTGGAAGAAGTGACTAGAATGTACAACAATATATGTAGTAAAATTCCAGTACCAAATGTAAAGAGGCAAAATCAGCATACCCTCTAAGTTACGAGTTTTGGTTTGTATCTGAAGCAACTTTTTACATGATTACAGATTAATAACTAATAAATATCTAAAAATACACCTTTTTCAAAAAAGTACCCCAGGCAGATTCAAGTTGTCACATACTGTATCAGTGACAAAACAGAATAAAGGTTAAAGCAAAAATATATACTAAAATTGTCACCGTTCTTGATTGGTTGAAGTCAATTACTACAGTAAAGCTGTCATGCTGTGAAAATGATATTTTGTCTGTAAGCAATATAGAACTATCAAACATACATAGTGCAAAAGTAGAATATTTAAGATCTCCCGGTGCACTGCTCTGCTTAGCCAGAAACGCAGGAAGAAATCAGCATTTATGCTTGTATGGGAGGTTCAAATATTATTTCCCTCCCGTCCCCACCAAGACACATATAGAAAACGACTGTTAACTATGAGATAGTGTTTACAGTGCAGAGATAAGAGAGAGACACACAAAACATTTAAGCAAAAGCACAAACTGCTACCCCGTTATAAAATCTATTAAAACGCCACCTCTAGGTGTGAACCTTGGGTTGCTCACTGATCCATGAGAATTATTTGGTAAACGAAAGAAACTGGAACTTGAGTGACTCCCACGTCCACACACGGGGGTGTTTCCAGAACATTAAGAATCAGAGCAGTGCCCTCCAATGCATTTACCAGACTGTCACCACAAAACAAAGGCACATGTGGGTTCTTCCTTTTCCCGTAGGTGGAAAAATAATCTGACCAAGAATAAAGTTCAAATGGACACCCTCAGGAATGAGTAGCCTCCAAAACAGGAGAGAAGACTGTGGGGGAGAGGTAGCAGAAAGATATCTTTCCCTTCACTATTCTAAGATGTAACAACTTCTCCATCATGACAGATTTTTTTTAAGCTGTAACACATTCATAACACTAATTGATTTTCATAGGGAAGAGAGCAGATGAGGTCTCTTTGGGAACTGCCTGTTACATTTCTGCTTGAAAGGAGATCGCTGCTAGTGTGCCTCAGCTCCTTCATAAAAAATTTAATTAACAATATCTCCAAGAACGAAACCACAGTTAGGTCTCCAGCTATCATGTGACTCCCAGCACTCTGATGCAGTGTGACAAATTAAACCTAAGCAAATGATACCTGTCGCATGTTGGGTAGCCTGTGTATTATCGTCTGGATAGATTCTTTGGGGAGAGGGGTGGAATGTAATGAGAATTACGCACCCGCACGCACGCACACACACACACGGATCAAGAGATGCCTGCATCTTAGCCTGGTAGTGACAAGTTGTTTTCCTATGTGCCATGTCTAATGGTTACACATTTTTATCTGTGATCAGATGGCTCTGCCAGAAAGCAAATACTTAACAACCCATGATTCCAGTTGATCTTCATAAAAATTATATTTTAGAAACAGCAGAAATTGCAAATATGAGCCCTTTGCTTTTGAATATACAGGGATGGCCATATAAATGGGAACTCGTGTGTCCCTCAGGAGAGGCGCTGCACCATCATGACTAAATGATGCCAGAAATAGAAAGCCACAATGTGCGGCTCTGGAAGTTCCATCTGGCATAGCAATGGAGGAGAGAAGACAGGAGTGTGGATTGTTCTGTTCTTTCCACCACCACACCCTCCCCCCACTTAACCTTTTGAAAATTCCATTCTAAAGGGATTTGTTTCGTCAGCAAAAAAAGAAAACTGTGAGAAAGGAACCTGAAAATATCAATGCAACAGCAAAAGATTCAATACTATAAGCAGATTGTTAAAATCACTTCTAATGTCTAGGTACAAGATCCACATTTGCACTGAGATGGTATCCGGAGGCTCACATCAATATCTTTTAAAATTCTCTGAACTTCATTGTAATTAGTGCTGATTTACAAGATATTCCAAGACGGCCACTGGATATCATCAGAGCTGTATTTTTAGCCCTTGTTTTGTTACAATTTAAAAACTCGTACCATTGCACATAGGATACCAATAGGCTTGATTTATTATCTATAATGTCAAAATTGAAAAGGTTAATCACCATTATTAGTCAGTGAAAATTAGGAGAGTCAGAGATTATCACTTGAATACCGAAGACGACACAGGGATCAGAATCTAAAAAGAAAAATTAGACACAATTGGGCACCATTCACATTCACCAGATGGCAGTATGTATTCCATCCAAGCATTATGTCCTGAAACAGTGTTCCTCACATTTGTAATTGAATACAGTCTTGCAACCCAATCATCATTCTGTAGAAAGATTAGAGAATGTCAACTGTCTCCATGAAGTGAAGACTATACTGAAAAGCACAATATAAATTTATTTTTAAAAGGTATTATCCCTGGTCTGCCCTGAACCAATGCCACAGCACGGTGCTAAGGGGTCCTATGCTAAGTGTGCCATCTTTTAGATGAAACATGAAACACAGATCTAGACAACCTGCACTCATTAAACATCCCATGCAACTTTAATGATGTATATGGGTGTAAATCGTCATGTCCTGGCTAAATTCCAATTCATAACTGAGCAGTTACATTCCTCATGACTAAAGGTATATCTACACTTACGGCAGCATGTAAAGTACAGATACTTCACACTCAGCTAGCATGGACATAAATAGCAGTGTAGATGGTGAGGCCCGGCTTAGGCAAGTAGACTACAGACTAGGGTTGCCAGCTTTCTATTTGCAGAAACATCCTTGCCCAGGCCCTTTGCCGAGACTATGCTCCCCGCTCACTCCACCCCCTCCCTCCGTCACTCGCTGTCCCCCACCCTCGCTCACTCGCTCATTTTCACCAGACTGGAATCGGGGGTTGGGTTGGGGAGCCGGGGGAGTGGTGGTGAAGGCTCCTGCTGTGGGTATGGGTTCTGGGGTGGGGCCAGAGATGATGAGTATGGGGTGCAGAAGAGGGCTCTGGGCTGGGGCAGGGGGTTGGGGTGTAGGAGGGGGCTCTGGGCTGAGGCAGGGGTTGGGGAGCGGGAGGGGGTAGGGGCTCCAGGGTGGGGCCAGAAATGAGGGGTTCAGGGTGGAGGAGGGGGATCCAGCATGGGGTGGGGGTTGGGCCTCTGGGGTGGGGCCGGAGATGAGGGTTTGGGGTGCAGGAGGGGGTGCGGTCTCAGTGAGGCGCTTACCTCAGGCAGCTCTCAGGAACCTGCCGGCATCTCCCTCTGGCTCTAAGCAGAGGCGCAACCCCATGGCTCTCTGCACTGCCTGTGCCCACAGGCACCGCCCCCTCAGCTCCCATTGTCCGCGGTTCCTGGCCAATGGGAGCAGCTGAGCTGGTGCTGGGGGAGCGCACAGAGCCCCCATGGCTGTCCCTCCGCCTACGGGCCAGATGGAGACACCGGCAGCTTCCCTGGAGTTGCACGGAGCCAGGTAGGGATCCTGCCTGCGCCGCTGACCAGACTTTTAACGGCCTGGTCAGCAGTGCTGGCTGGAGCTGCTAGGGTCTCTTTTCGACCGGGCGAAAACTGGGTGAAAACCGGACACCTGGCAACCCTAGTACAGACACATCAGAACCACAGGGTATTGTCTACATGACATTCTACATGCCCAAGCAGTGCCTCCCATGTCTACACTGATATTTTTAGCAGTGTAATGTCCTAATGCTGGAGCCTTTCCACACCCCAGTGTAATCCATTGCTAGACTGGAGGCAATGGGGAAAGACTCCAGCAACTCCTCACTGCCAGAGCCTTTCCTTGCTGCCTCCCCCTTGCCAGAACCTTTCACTGCCAAGTGTAGCTACACACCACAGTATGGATGCAGCCTGCCTTTCCCTGTTGCATGTAGCTACATGTACCCTACGTGCAGGGCTGTCCCTAGGAGTGTGCGGGACCTGGGGCAGAAGTGATATCACTTCCGGGACTGACCACACCGGGTAGGTAGGGGAGGCTGGGGGGAGGCGGTGCCTTCCCAAACAGCCAGGCATGGCCCTGCCCACACTCCGCCCTCCTGGGACCCTGCTGGGGCCACACCGCCTGCCTTCCTGGGACTGGGGAGACTGCAGCGGTGTCGCTGGATGCTCTCCCTCCTGGCACGCTCTCCCTTGCATGGAAGGGGCAGGACTGGGGGTAGCCTCCCGCAGCCAGCGGTTCACCTGCCGCCCATGCGGCGCCGGCATGCAGGGCCCCCCCAGAGCAGTTGCCCCGATTCACTGTCCCCTCAGGAAGGCTCTGCCTACATGCCATTGCAAGAGTAGACAAGGCCTCAGTGCACCCTAGAGTTTCCGTTGGATACCGTATTCTTCACTTTGTGTCCTGAACTGTTGAGCTGAATTACTATGCACGGTTAAACAGCTGATTTGATTCACCTCAGAGGTGGCTGCATTTCAGTCATGGATTGATTCCTAGGTATTGTCTGCTTCTCAGTTTAAGTTTGAAAGGTTTTTTGGGGCAGAAAAAACATTACAAGTATATCATCTTCTGCTAACATTTTTGACACCCTTAGTGTTTGTATAGTAGCACTCAACTGCTGTCTAAAAAAAATACTCATAGGATCTAAGAATTGTTATACTTTTAGTTAAGGTACCCATTGTAACTTTACTCAAAAAACTCCTGAAAACTAGAATGCTGGAGGAGAGTAGTTAGTTCCAGTTCCTGGATGTCTTACTGCATCATTGACCATTTTGTAGTTACAGAAAAGGGGCCAAGTTCACTGCTGGCAGATGCAGACACCATTCCATTACAGACAAAAGCATTGTGCCTACTTACGTACACCATTGGCAGATTCGTATTAATCAGTGCGTCAGATGTGAAAAGCCTAGACAGGGAAAAGGTTTCAAAATTGCAGAGGGAGGAAACTAGAATTTTGCAACAGCAAATGATAATACAAATCAAAAAAAGGATACAGAAGAGGGGAGGCACATTTTACCCATAGGAAGTTAATAAATCAACATTCAGAATCAGATAGCTGAATTTTTTTTAAAGAGGGGACAGAATTTAAAATAAATCACTGTGTGCTAGCTCTAATTTATAACAAATGTTAATGGGCATCCCTATTATAAGTCTGTCATAGCATTTCTCTATAAAACCATATTTTCACAGGGGTATAAATCTGCTGTGAACATTTGCTTCGGACTGAAATGCGGCATAGAAATTAAAAGCCCTGGACTATATATTGTCATTACAAAAAATTTCTAAGCACAAATCTGCCACTAAGCACGAATTAAATTGTTTTTACATTAAGCAACTGCAAAAAAAATCCAGACTATAGCTCCAAGCAGGTTTTTGTGTGTTTATAACCCCTAAATGTGTCTTTGTCTTGCAGTGATTAGTCAAGAATATGGTATAGGCCAGTGGTTCCCAAAGTTGTTCCGTCGCTTGTGCAGGGAAAGCCCCTGGCGGGCTGGGCTGGTTTGTTTACCTGCCACGTCCACAGGTTCGGCCATTCGCAGCTCCCAGTGGCCGCGGTTTGTTGCTCCAGGCCAATGGCAGCTGCTGGAAGCAGCGGCCAGTACATCCCTCGGCCCGCGCCACTTCCAGCAGCTCCCATTGGCCCGGAGCAGCGAACCGCGGCCGCTGGGAGCTGCGATTGGCTGAACCTGTGGACGTGGCAGGTAAACAAACCAGCCCAGCCCGCCAGGGGCTTTCCCACACAAGTGGCGGAACAAGTTTGGGAATCACTGGTGTGGGTCCTTTGAGTGTATGTTTGTTGGTTTAGGGGATATTGGGTGTGGAAAGAGCTTGAATAGGAGATAAAATTGTAAAACAATCATAATGAACGTGATCAATTTTTAAGTAAAGGAATATTTGAAAAAGCATTTGTTGGGTAGATTATATACTTTTATTGTGTCCATAACATATAGCTTAGTTTTACCATTTTTCATTTTATTAAGAATGTGATCTACACATTATTCTGAATTGGTCTCCTTTTCACAGAAGGTAGAGTTGGAAAGTAGCACCCTGCGCAGGACTGTTTTTTTAATCCCGCTCCTGTCCTGCCCTGCAATATCCACTCCTACCCGCTCCCACGTTGTTTCTTGCTTTTTATCCTGCTCCCACCAGCAAAAGCCTTAGATCTCATATGAGAGAGATTCCCCCATGCTACCAAAAAAACCTCAAAAAGTTGTATAATATATTATATAAACAGAATTCAGACACTATTTTTATCACTAAAAGAATAAAACAAATCTTGCTTAAACCATGTAAAAATACTTTAACTCCTGTTATAATAGATATCAAATACCTTTCTATCCCTCACTTAAATTTAAGTATTAAAACCTTTATTTAAAAGAAAAGAAAAACTTGATTTACATTGCTGAAATTCTATTTATGAAACTCAGAGATTTAGTGTTTTCCCACAAACTACCAGAGTCTGGTTGGGTTTTTTTGCCCACCCAATCCCACCTGCAATAAAATACATTTTACCCACTCTGCTATTATGGCAGTGGACCCTGTGGGACCTGCAGATCCCGGTCCCACTGCAGGGCTCTGTTGGAAAGCCCTTTTTGTTTTTAGATGAGTCATTAATATTTGAGACCAGGCATGCATGTACAGCTAATAATTTTGTTCCCTCTTTCTACCTTTTAAGTATAAACCAATCCCATGCTAAGGAATACATACAAATAAATGTAACACCCAAGATCAGCATAACGACTCCAAAAACATAAAAATCAGAAATGTGTTAACCGGTCTCACTTTGGAAAAGCATTGTAAAGACACCTGATAGCCAGCAAGGCTCTTACCTTCAAAAGCTCACCTTTTGTCAAGGGGCCAGGTGACCCTCAATGCATGCTGAAGGTCAGCTTGGCATGCACACAATCCAGTATATGAAGCTTTGGCTCCTCTATCAGCCATTTAAAATTTGTGTAAAAGCTCTTAAAAGATAAAACGATATGGCTCCCAAAGAGCCCAAGAAAACAATACACATTTTTAAAGTTCTCTCTTTCTGTATCTCTATCGCTCTCTCAAAAAAAATGCTATCGGGGGGCGGGAGAGAGTAGAACCATATGCGTTCAAGTAATCTTAAGAGATGGAAACTCAGCAATACAACAGTTAATCTCTGAACGTAACTCACCCTGTTATGCTGAGATTTTGCTGGGATCTCACTGAAGAGCGGGTAATTCTTACATACCATATGTTCTATAATTGCTCATAACAACACAGAGAGGGTGAGCAGAGGATGGAATTCCATCTTCATCACTCAACTTCCTTCCGAGTCTGAATTTTAAAAGAAAGTAGCGTCAAGTGGGCCGAGCAGGTGTCTGGTTGTTGAGACTCCTGAATTTTACTCCTAGATCTGTCCATTAACTCTTTTAGTCACTTTAATGAAGTCTCCTGGCCTCCTAAGTCTCAATTTCTCTATCTCACAGTGGTGTCATGAAGTAGCAGTAGAGTTTTTAAAGAGTTTTAAGATCCAGGAATGAGAGGTGTTACATAAGGGCTTGATTCTCCCCCCATTACAGTAGTCAAAATAAAAGCTCCCATCAAATTCAACCGGAAGAAGATTGGACTGTAAGGCCTGGTGTTCACCGGGAAAAGTGTTTTCACCAAGTTACCTAGCATGTGGTATCTAACAGGAGGTAAAATCCTAGTAAAGACAAGACAGTCTGTAGTTTTAACACATTAGTAGGTTGAGGTAATCCCAAAACTCCCCCCCCCCCCTTAGTGTTTACCTCTACCTGCTAACGTGTGTGATAACTACAAATTGCCTCACCTTCCGCAGGATTTTTCCACACAACTACTAACTATAGTGAACATATAGTGAGAAAACACCTTTTTTTCTTCTCTGTGGACACACCTTTAGTGGACATTTTTATTGTTACTGTAATTGGTGATTTAACACATGCTTACTGGTTGGGCATCAGTCAAATGTGACTGGTAATATCCAATAGCCATTTTAAATTTGCAGCCAAAACCTCTCGGTAGGATGCTATAATTTATTTCTTGGCTGCTGTTTTTATTCAAAGTAGAATTCAGTCAACATTAAATAAGGCCAATAAACAGCAGTGAAACAAAAAAGCTCATTACTAGTAAGATTATTGGACTAGTAAAGCAATAAAAATATTCCGAAATAGCAGAAAGAAAAAAAGCACAGATTAAAATCAATACACACCAATAAATACTCACGTCCCATCTTACTGCACGTTACTGAGCACCTGAACATTTGAAAGTTTACCATTCTGAGGATTTTCACTACAGAAATTCACTGTTGACTTAAAATACAATAAAGCTCATATACATTTTTAATAGTTGTATCGCATTCATCATGATAACATCTGGGTAAGTTTTCAAAATAAAAGGCACATCCCCAACTTGAAATCTAGTCAGTTTAAAAAAGGAGTTTCAGACAGTACATCTGCCCCTAACTCACCCTCAGAATTTATGTGGTTTTACAAATCACATTTTCCCCAGTTTAAAAGTGTTTTTTCTCTACTGTTGTGTGAAAAACCTACACAAAACAGGACAAACTGACTATACATAGGAAACATGGAAATTAACTGTACAGGTATTTTCAAATGCACAAAAATACCCTGAAAAGATGGAGATTTTTTTCCTCCATTTTAGATGTTACATATTAACACTGGTACAGGTAAGTAAAAGGAGTTCACACAGAAGTGCAATTTTGAAGATGACTGTCCCTTTAAAAACAGTATTTGTTGCTAATAACTGAACATAAAATATTTTCCACCCACTACCACACCCTTGCCTCAGTCTACAATAAATACCCACTCAGATTAGTACAAAATAGATTAAAGTGGTGGGCATAGCACTGTATCCTAAAGGCCCCCAGAACTGTGGCTGCACGCAGCTCTTTTGCAGACCACAGGACTGATTCTTTCATTCTAACAGGAAATACCGCCATTTTTGCTTGGCATGCAAAGAGGCTAGGGGAGAAAAGTGTGTCAAATGGAGTCATCACTGCAACAGAAATGAGACAGTATGTTGCCATCATGTTGCATTGCTTCAGGGTGGGTAGGTGTGAGTGTGAAAAAGCTAAGGTAACTACATTCCAGCTCCACAAATAATCCCAAACTCCCTCATAATCCCGGATGGATGTTTCTGCTAAAATTATCATTAGAGAATTAGTTAACAAAATTGACTTTTAAAACCAAATTTTTAAAAAGAAGCTTAAGCATGCATGTATTGCACAACTGTGCACCACATTTCCTCTCAGTTACCATGCACGCACACTGAAATCAGGTGATTGTGAAAACAAATGGCCACTTTGATGACAAAACATCCATTTAAGAGAGCTGCTAAATTATTGTTAAACCATTGTAACTGGGCATGCAAAAATAGGCAAGTTTCACAAGCAAAACAGAAAAGGCATATTGCAAGTGCCTTTTCTTCTCCTGTTTACAAGTTTGGACCATAATCTGTCATAACTAGGTTTCAGAGTTAACACACAATTGACAAGACCCTCTCAAAGCTACTGTCACAATCTATCTGCAACTTCAGTCAACACTGCAAAATGGATATACAATTTATTTCACGTTTTGAAGGTCATATTCGCAGCCGTAAGGGCTATAAATTTAATTCTATTTCAAAATAAATATTAAATCCTGAAGAAACTAACGGGGTCACTAGAAAATTGCTTATATGGAGAACCACAAAATAGCTGCTTCAAATAACCCTTGGTCATTGCAATGAATCAATATATGATGATAGAATGTCCTTCTGATGCAATGCCATGATACAAACATCACAACTCCTAGCAGCAATGCTGCAGGACAAAGTGGCTTCTCAGCTCCGTATAGCCAAATATCACCGCTATAATCATTCTGCTTACACACATGAAAAATGGCAAGGCAAAGTTTAGACACATAAAAGTTTGTAAGTTGGGACATTATGAAGCAAACCAGTTGTTATTTGCTAAAATGTGTTAATCCCTGCAGGAATTTTGCCAGCGTAGCCTGAAAATTTCCAGTCTTCAAGTCTAACCGCAGTCTTCAGCGGTTTCAGTGTTTCATAAAGACAAAGATAGTGGACACGAAGGACTGGAACACAGAATGTTACAAAGAGAAGATAATACATGCACACAGCATGCACGCCACACTCCAACACTGTTTATCAGATTGTAGCAGCACTGCGGCATCCAGCAGAGTAGATGTGCTGCTGTTCTGTTCACATTTTAATGTGCCATCTTGCAGTAAATGCCTGCACAACAGAGTGAATGCAATCTCTATATATACCCTGCGTAGGCGTCTGGGGTTATTTCTGACTGTCATTATACTTCATTACCAATTTAAAATGTAAATAAATAAATAAATAAATAATCCTCAAAATGATTTAATTCCAATTTTATAATTATTTCCAGAACCTTTTCATTATGCAATTTCAACTGTTCATTGAAAGCTTTTCCTTTTACAAAGTTTTCCTTGAAGCAAGTCAAGCAAACCAGACACAGCTCAACCTTCTCCCTCCCCTGCTTTGTTATAAACACAGACATGAATAACATTCAGAACATTTAGCCCCAAGAACAGTTTAATAATAATGCTGCAGCTCGCTTTATATGGAGGAAGCTAAAAAAGAAACTAAAAGGCTTAAGAGGTACAGATATTGTGCTTCAATTGCAATAAATAAATCATGCTGAACTGGAGAAATGTAGTGATAGCAACAATCTGAATGATGTGGGTTCTGGTAACCCTCAAGCTAGAGCCGATTAGGTTTTGTTACATAGGTCCTTTGTGTATTTTTGTGCTGCTATACCAGTTAAATTGACCTCTGCAGGCATATGTGTTGCTTGTATTGTTTAATGACTTCACATTTTAGCTTAAGACACACACACAAAAACAACAACAAATCAAAGTCTTTGTATTTGCTAAGACTATCTGTGACAAAGGAAAGGTAGCTGAACATAAACACTGTGAACTGAAATCCAGGGAATTCTAAGCAATTGGTGCATAGGCAGAAGAACACTTTGGCTGCTAAATGGGAGGCCTGGGCCCAAGAATGGAGTTAGATTTGTTGGCAGTTGTGTGCATTGGGCAGAAGTGTTATTCGGTAGCCAACAGAGTTGCCATACTGGATCTAACCATTAGTCCCACTGATGTAGTATCCCACACCTCTGAGAGCAGCCAATAAGGGATGTTTCAGCAGAACAGGGAAAGCCCCTAGAATGCAACTAGGAAATTGTACAATGCTGTAAACTGGGGGAAATTCCTTCCTGACCTCTTGTGGTGATCAGCTAACACCCCAAAGCGTGAGACATAATTACCCATATAGAGCTGGCTACTGCAAATATTTGTAGTTTCTACAAATATGATTGGTTGCAGAAGTATCCAGCCACAGCATTTGATTCATTGACCTTTCTGTGGCAGTGAATTCCAGAGTCTGACCATACACTGTGGCTTTCCTGTATTTTTATCTATTTAAACCTGCCATTAATGTAGTCAATGGACACTTTGTTCTTGTACTAGGGGACAACACGAAAAGGGGTCTGAGCAGTTTTCACTATGCCCCTCATCCTCTGACAGAGACCCCAACCATACAATACGTACCAGGCTCATAAAAGATAGCACTGCCACATCACACTGGCCATTTACTCCCTCCTTTGTTTGGAGGGAAGATGTTGTGAGAGCTGGAACGACCGTGGTGCAGAAGAGAAGATCTGGAAAGCCAGGTGGAAAAAATCTGGTACAAAATTTGTTCATGCCGAAACACCTTTATTTGCTCAATTAGAATGTCTTGACTTTAGGGAAACCTCATTAAGTAGCTGAAGGGAAGTTTCAGCCAAGTTCTAACTATGTATTTTTCTTCTAGGAAGCAGAATAAGTAAACTTGGCTACAGGCCATAAAACATAATTACTTATGTGAAATTGTTTAAGTATCTAACTACAATTACTAATAGAAGAGCCTAGCACCACAAATACAAAGGGATTCTGTGGACTACCAGCCTAGATGCAGACAGAAAGCTGAAGATAATTCCTGAAGGAATAAGCATCTCTTTAAGGAAAAACTTCAGAAAAGAATTTCTAATTAATGGGGATATAATATTAAAGTGCAATCAGGCTCTGATAAGGAAGGTGGGCAGCAAGGGTACATTTTGAAACATGTGGCAGCTCATCATAAAGACTTTTTGGAACCATGCAGAATAAAGGGAAGAACAATCTATTTCCACAGTAACAGCCAATCTCCTTCTTTCAGAATGTTCAATGGTCAGTGGCAAACTAGTTTTCACTTGAGACATACAAAAGCCTGGAGCTGAAACCATAGAGAAACTTCAGAGACACTGCAGAGCAATAACAAATGTTCAAGATATTAAAATAAAAGAATGGTGTATTAAGTGATGTGGTAAATGCAATTTGTCATTTAGCGCTGTGAATCTATGGATTTTAATGACAGGGTCTCATTTACATTTAACAATCAGTGTACTAGAACATTTCTTGGAAACTGTGGATATTTTCCTGTCTCAGTAGGAATATATAGAAATTTCTTCTCAACTAACAATTGAATGAAAGAATTCTGCCCTGAAATCTTAGTCCTGTAGGTTCTCTCTAGAGCCATATAAAGAATATCAACATACTGAACTACTGTCCAGACAAGTCAGCTTCTCCACAAATCAGAGATGTTTTGGACAATTATGTATTAGCAATATTTTTCCTCCTAAATCATCTCTTAAACCAACCAACATTTTATGGCTTAATGACCATTTATACGATATATATGCTTTAAAAACTTTAAAATAAAAATATCTTGTTTTTAATATGACATTTAAGGTGGGGTTTTCCAAAACCACTTGAAGTGACTTAGGAGCACAGGTCCCATTGACCGTTTCTGGGACCTGTGCTCCTAAATCACTTAGGGGCTTTTAAAAATCCCCCCCTTAATCTCAAAGCATTATGCATATTCAACAGATCATACATGCACACCGAAATCGCTTCACCAGACATTGCAGTGCAACCACCTCAGGGTAAAAGGCAGCAAATGTTTCACATTGTACAGCAGCACGGTGCAGTTTTAGGTCAGAAGATTAAGAAGAATTCCAAATCCAACTGAAACTATAAAGGAAAATTTAGGGAGGCAAAATGTAATGACCCAAGTCAAATCTGAAATGACCCTAGGCTGCATCAACACTGGCAAAAGTGGAACCCCTAATTCTCTACCTGCTCTACAAAGGTTGCAACAGTACAGACTGTAGGATAGACAGACCTGAGGTGGGTTCAGGCATTTTGAGACAGTGTAGCGCTTGGCTCCAGACAATGCTCTAGCTTCTAAAGTTGCTACCACCAGAGATGATGTGCCCTAGTCTTGCCAGTACACACAACCTTACCCTTGCCAACAGTGACCACATCATTGGATGACAGAGGGGCAAAGTTGCTGACAGCCACTCTACTATAGCCACTGCATCATTACCACAGTCAGTGAAGCTGAACTGGACATAAATGCAATGGTGGAAAATTTTAAGACAGTTGCTAGAGTAGATGCATCTATAAGTGTTAGTGTAGAGTGGACAAACCTTTTTTGCAATAGCCTTTCAGCCAACACTGGTTCAGGATTTCTCAAGCAGCATGGAAATGGTTTTGTCTGGTATACACCACTTTCATTTCTGGTTCAGGAATGAACAACTGCTGAACACCATCCTCAGTAATGGATCAGTTTCTAACCGGGCTGTAGAGAGATTAGTCTAAGCACATGATTGGGAACTAGGAATTCCTGAACTTTTCTCCAGACTCATACTAACTCTCTCTGTGACTACACATGGCCCGATCTCAGTAGGAGATGTGTATGCTCAGCACTTTTGAAAAATCAGGCCATTAACTTCCCTACCTCAGCTTCCCTCATCCGTAATATGGGAATAAAATACTCATTTGTGGAGATTTGTTAATATCGAAAAAGTGCTATAAGAACTGTTGCTTTTATTATAGCAAATTCAGCTAAAATTGAAAACAAGGCAAAATAGGCACCAAGACCTTTTAAACACTTACATGCAATTGCAGAGACATTTGCTGTTTCTCTCTTATGATTCTAAAAGTCACAAAAAATGATTTTTTTATGAAGGGTAGTAAATGGAATTTGTTCATAGCTGGTTTGAAAGATGGATTATTCTTTGTTAGTTATACAAAACCCAAATGCGTGTGAGGCTCCTTGTGGATGAGATGAAGAAAAGCTCATGCCCCAAATAGCTCACTATCAGTTTACAATCAGGTTTTTAAACAGACCTACTTTTTGATTCCTTCCTCCTTCTCTATGTAAAACTGTAAAATTATCACTTTTTAATTACGCTGACTTTCTGATTTCTTGTACATTTCTGTGCATTTATGGCTTGGTCCTACTCTAATGTAAAGCAATAGCTAAACTCCCATTGACTTTAATGGCGTAGGATCACAACAGGGAAGCTTGCCCTTTGCCTGTCTGCTGTTTTGTTCTTAGTGCAGGTGCAGAGACTACTAGGCACACGATGCCAGAGCAACAAACACTACAGACAAGCAATGGGCAAGTTTCCCTGTCATGATACTGTGCCAATGTGCTCATCCATCCTTGAGCCTGGATATCCCTGCTCTTCTAGTAACGGAACATATAACCAGACCGTACTTGCTTTTACCAAATTAGGTAGTGAGCTTTTGATAAAGACACCCAAAACTGCTAGCTTCACTTCCACTGAAGAGCAATATTGGCAGCCTAGAGACAAAAAGCTTATGCACTAAACCATTCTGATGCCTGACTACCCTGTCAAATCATTTCTAACTCTTAATTAAAATGACTATTATTGATAGTGTAAAATGAACTTAGGTTCTAGTCTCGTTTGGTAAAAGTCCTGTTCTCAGACACATTTATGATCCATTCAGAGATTCCCTCAAGACAACGCATCTGAGCTAGAAAGACTCAGGACCTCTACTGTTCTCACTGAAAACATGCTGATCAATCCACTTAATCCTTAAATAGGTTGTTATTTTTAATGTAAGTCACAAATAATCATTTTAGAAGAAACATGTAATATCAGATGTCACACCACTAAGAGTTTTTTTATATACAAAAGTTATACCACCTTAACTACACCGGTACAACCTCCCTAGTAAAGATTCAGTTATACTGCTTTGATGGTTATTATACAAGTATAGCTTATTCCTGTATGGAAAGGGGAATAAACTGTACCAGAGTAAAGCACTTTTAATACTTACTGCTTTAACTGGGTCCACACTAGGGTTTGTACCAGTGTAACTATTTAGATTAAAAAAAAAAAAAATCACACTCCTAACAAATAGTTATACCGGTGTGGAGACCAGGCCGAAACATTTGCAGTAGAGAAGAGCAAAACCTGCTTTGAGCCAAATAAAAGTATGGACAAGCTTCATGAAAGGCTTGTCTACATGGCCCCACATTTTGGACTACACGGGTGTGAACTGCAGGCCCCACTATCACAGCACTCTGTAAGGACCTCTCATGGACGCTACTGGTGTTGTGTCAAAGAGAGGACTAAGTTAACGTGAAGTAGGTACCTTTTCATTTGTGCCAGCAGCATTGTTACAGTGCAGAATGCTATTTGTGCTGCAATTCACACCCCAGCAGTCCGAACCGCAGGGCTGAGTAGGCTTGACCTCATTCTCACTTTGCTCATCTACAAAACCTCATATTTTCATCCAAATAAATCAACCCAGTCTCACTCTACTTCTCAGAGTGCTACAGTGGAGGCTGCTAACAGACTAGGAAATGAGAGTGCTCAGCACCTTACAAAATTAGGCCCTTACTAAGCCTTTGCTGCTTCCACTAAATATACTGCAGTATATATTCTTGGGTAGCATGTGGTACAACCGCCAGGTAAGGGCTAGTCTACACACACTTCGCTTAAGTAGATTCCTTATCAAGGTGATAAGTGTAAACAGATTTAAGTGCATCCACACAAGGGTTTGCACCAGTTTAACTAATTCCATTTAAAAACTGATTGATTTTAGTTAAGCCATTGCATCTTTTGCATGCTGACAAGGCCTAAAACAAAAATGACCTAATATATTTTGTGTCACAGCATCCTTGTATCATCATGTTTGTCCACCGAGTAACAAAGTGTCCATTGGTGAGAATTAGAGGGTTTTAATGGAATCTGAACTTTAACTACCTGAATGTTTTTAAAAACATCTCCCACAATAAGCAAAATTTTACTTACCAAAAGCCAAACATTCAGATATCATAGATGAAAACCTTAAAAATTATAGGACCAAGGAGCGCTTATTTTTTAAATGATAAAACATTCACTCTGTTCCAGGACTGAACAGTAAAGCTTTTATCTCATTTAATTATACTTATTTAATCACTTGCATATGTGTTTCCTATCCTGAGGAGATCCTGCATGCAATCCAAAGCACCTCAGACCAAAGTCTGCCACTGAATTCTTCACATCTGCCTTATGCATTCCAATCATCAGAATGTGCAGTTAGTATGCCGTTAGGAATTATACAACTAATTGCCCACGTGGATAGGCTGAATTATTTTAGAAAAGCTGAACTATGTATTTTGTAAAATAATGCAAGTCATAATGAAATACAGCAAAGATCCTTGCAACAAAAGTCTTCAGTGTACTGTGAAGCTCCCCATCCTCTGTCAGAAGAACGGATTTTGGTGTTTTTTTAAGTCATACCCATATTTTATATACAAATGAGATTAGTAATACATGTTTCCAGGTGCACTCAACTTGTATATTAATCGTGGACTTCTAAATTTCTTTTAGCATTAGAGCTCCATATTTCTCAAACAGAGATGAAATTTTTTTAAAAAAATCAGAATAGCACATAACGAAGCATATTTCAATAAAATAAAATAAATCATATTCCCATATCACAATAACCCTAGTATTGGTACAGTAGATTGAATAATTCACTTTATTATTCTGTTCTCTACTTTAGGTTCAATAATGTTTGTATTAGCTCTAATATTTCCAACTAGTTGCTCTACTTTTAGAAGAACTAAAAGGTAGTAATGAGCATTTTGGTTTCATTCCCCTTCTAGGATTTCCCTTTAATGAAGAAAACATTTACCTGACAATTTGCTCTTGGGATTAAGTAAAAGGCATTCACTTGTCTTCTAAATGTGAGAAGTATATTGTTCAAGACATTCTGTTAAAAATGGCCACTCAACCCAGTCAAAGGTCTTCCCTGCATCAACAAACAACAAGGCAAGTTTATTTTACTTTGTTGAATGGATGCAATTCAATATACGTTACAGATTATGTGAAGAATGTCCTCTTTGAATATGAAGTCTGACTGACATATATCACTTGTTTGATTATAGTCTCTATTCTAATTATCAAATTTTAGCATAAATGTTAATATCTATTGTACATTTGGAAGATAAATGGGTATGTAGGATCCACAATCATTCAGAGGTATATGTTCCCTGTGTATCACTGTGATGGTATCTTGCTGCGTACTTTCCAGGAGACTATCCTTTTCTAGATTTCAGCAGGACTCTACTTAATATGGACATATGTTCAGTTCTTGCATAAAAGTTTTAAAGAATTTGGGTGTATAGATATCTGGTCTTGGGTTTAAAATTGTTGATAACTCTTTTGTTGTCTCCTTCCAATACTGCACCTCTAATGCACCAAAATTGCCTCATCATCTTTTTAAAAACAGCAATTTTACTTTAAACTCTGCTATATTTGCTCTGTATTTGCATCCTGTGATATATACAAATTGGCATGGAAATCCAGAAAGGCAGATTTAATAGATCTAGGATCTTAGAGAAAAGTTACAAAAATGGTTTATAATCTGGAAAACATACCTTTCTCTGAAAGTCTAAAGAAACTCAATTTATTTAGCTTATTGAAGAGAAGGCTAAGAGAGGAGTTGATCATGGTCTACCATTACCCATACAGGAAAAAGATTTCTGAGAGCAGAAATCTCTTTAATCTAGCAAACAAAGGCGTAACAAAACCCAGTAGCAGGAAGTTGAAGACAGAAAAGTTCAAACTAGAAATAAGACACTTTTCTTTTTAAAAACAGTGAAGACAGTTAACCACTGGAACAGATTACCAAGCGACGTAGCAAATTCTCCATCGCTTGAGGTCAAGACTGGATCTCTTTCTAAAACATATATTCACGTTCAACCAAAAGTTATTAGGCCAGATGCAGGAATCAGTGGTGAAGTTCTATGTCCTGTGTTACACAGGAGATCAGATTACATCATCATAATGGTCCCTTTCAGCCTTAAAAAAAAAATCTATTAACCTAGGATTTCTTACCTTATCTCTTTCAGTTTCTGACAACTATCAGTGTTGCCAACTCTTGCGATTTTACCACTAGTCCCCTGACTTTTAATGTATTTATTAATGCTGCAACTCCTGGAGGAACATGAAAATATCAGCTTGTCTCATCCTCCCACCAAAGTAAATTTCTAGCTATCATATTTGTGGAGAAAACCTTAGAAATGTGAACCCAGTGGACCTTAAAGACTAAGAAACTAGAAGGCAAATAAAAAGATACCAACCATAGACAGCAAGTATCATAGGCTGGGGGAGGCTGTGCCTCCCCAAACAGCCTGGCATAGCCCCACCCATGCTCCGCCCTAGGAGCATTCCTGCAGTTCTTTCCCAGTTCCCAATCTTCTGTAGCCCAGGCTGGCTACTGCATGTCATGGGGACTTGGGGCACCTGGCGCTGGGGTCAGAGCCAAGTCACCTGCCCGGCACTCGGGGCCTGCGACTGCATCACCCGACCCTCCAGGGCTGGGGTTGGGGGCTCGCCTGGAGCTCAGGGGCTGGGGGTGCCATGCTGCCCGGCCACCTGGATCTTCGGGGCAGGGAGCACGCAGACGGCCCATGGCTTGGGTGCGGGAGGGTGCTATGGGCTCCTGTGAGAGAGGGGGCAGAAGGGGCTGGGCCAGGGGCTAGCCTCCCCAACAGCCAGTTCACTGGCCGCCCATGATCCCAACACAAGGCCAGCCAATAAACTGGAATTCCATTTCATGAAAATTTTTGAGGTTTTGATATTTGGTTACTTTCTCCATTGGGACAAAAATGAGACCTTAAAAAAAATATTTTTTTGCAAAAAAAACAGAGAGAGCCATCCCAAAATATCCAATAACCCAATGGTTAGGGCACTCACCTGGGATATGGGAGACCCAGGTTAAAGTCTCTGCTCTACCCGATTCAGACCAGGGACTGGAACCCAGTTTCCACATCCCAGGTGATATGTCATATTCACTAGACCAGAGGTTCCCAAACGTTTCTTATTGCATACCTTCTTCCTTGCAGATCTACCAAATGCCCGTATACCCCCTTCCAGATCTGCCAGCTGCCTACATACCCCTACCCTTCTCATCACCGATACTTCATGTGTTCTTCTTAACACTACCTATCTTTAGCCATCTGTCCATATTTCACTGTTACATATAGGTATAGTTATAGTGCAACATATACAACCAAAAAAACCCCTACGTTCTGAGCTCAGTTAAACTGGACAGGTGCTGAGCAACTGAACCCGCGTTGTACAGTGATTAGCGGTGAGGGCTCTGTATGTCAGTGTCTCTGTGAATCTGAATTCTCATTGGTACATCTTGAAGTGAATTAACTAATGTATTTTATATAACAAATTCCCACAGAGTTTTAAAGCTTCATCTGAGTAGCCTACTATGAAAATGCAATAAATAAAATAAATAATAAATACAATCCACCATTTCTCCCATATACCCCCCAGAGATGTCTTATGCACCCACAGGGGTATACATACCACAGTTTGGGAACCCCTGCACTAGACTATAGACTCAGCCTCTCTTATTCCCAGTGGAACAACTCCAACAGGAGAGACAGAGAGAGAACTGCTTTAGAACAGCCAGTAGCCTGATGGTTACAATGCTCAGCTGGGATATGGGAAAGTCAAGTCCAAGTCCCTGCTCTGCCTGATGTGGTGCCCAAATCACTGGGCTATAGAGTCAAACTGTTTCTCCGGCCCAATGAATATGTACTTATTTATGGAAAGTTCCACAGGAGAGACTGAGAGATCCCCACCGCATGAATTTGGAACCTCCACATCCCAAGTAAGCGCCCTAACCGCTACCAACCATTAATTTTTTAAAATCTCTGATTTTTAAATACTTGGGTTTGGCAATACTATAACTTGCTTTCTTATGAACTCTCCTTCCCAAGGACATATGCCAGTATTTTATCAGCTTTGTTGCTCGACATAAGCTAACGTTATTTGTCACTCTGCCCTATCCCAGCATAGTATAGTAACTTCTCCCCTTTCATTGTATGTGCTATGTATTGATTCTGATTTTCTGTATGTGCCACTCTATACCTTGGGCAAGCACCCTGTAACCCCATATTCCTCATCTATATATAATTGTGATTTTGCATATAAAGCGTGCCTTGCAAGGTATCATGGGAAAGGTTATGATCTGCTGAAACCCACTGTTCCATCTAAATATGTATATCATCAATGCATAAGGAGTTATGAGATTTTTGTGGTATGGTTGTCACTAAAATATGCTGTGGGTTTGGGAAGCGCCCAGATACTAGCTCCCCAAAGACAATAACCAGGGGGATAACCAATGCCCGGGCGAGTGTCGAATAATGATCAACAGCCATTGTCCAGCAAGGGAGCTACAATGCAATGACTCACTTGCACAAGGCCACACCAGGGGAATTGCTCAACCTTGTCTGGTGACTCAGCAATGCCCACCCAGGCATGCCTGGACTTGTGCTCTCCAAGCACATGGACTAAGGGCATAAAACAGAACACAGGGGCCCCATGCTTCGCCTTTTCTCCTCCCCGCACCTGTGCTTCAAGCAACAAGGACACTTAGAAGACTAAAGACTCTGACAGAGGAAATTGGCCCAGGTTTCAAGGGTGAAACCTGTGTAGTATAAAGTGCAATATCCAGTGGGGTGAGAAAAACTGTTTAATCTAGATATTTGCCAGTCTAATAGGGTTGAGAAGTTAGATTACGTGGTCATATATTTTATTTTATTTTGGTAACTAACTGACCTTTTGCCTATCACTTATAGTCACTTAAAAACTATCTTTTGTAATCAATAAACTTATTTTACTGTTTATCTTTACCACTGAGTTTACATAAAGTGTTCGGTAAATCTACCTAGGTTTACAAAGGCTGGAGTATATCCACTTTCTATTGATGAGATGGGGACCAATTAATAAACTTGCACTGCTCAAAAAAGAGTCTTGAGCAGTGCAAGACAGTATATTCCTAGGGTACAAGGCTGGGAGCAGGGGGTATTTGTATGGTGCCTTTCTCTGTGTGATTCAAGAGTGGCTCTGGGAGCATTCATGCAATCTAGCTGCGTGTGGAGCGCCACGTGCTGAGTGATAACAGTGCCTGGAGGGGTTTGCTGCTTGTCCCTAGCAAAGCATTGTGAGAGACAGCCCAGGCTGGAAAGATAAGGGGGCACAGTGGTCCCACGGTCCCTGGATGCACCCTGGGGATCCTGTCACACTGTATACTTATGAAGACTTCCAGTCTTTGTACCTTGCTTCATTTTTTTCCTTAGGACATTAGACCTTATCAAGCAACCTCCAGTAGCATTTTCCATATCATTCAGTTCTCTATATTCAAGGTTAATTTTTGTGACTATTTTACAATTTCCAGTGCTTTCCTCATCTTTCTTCCCCTGCAGTTTGTACAGCTGCCCATACAGTGGGACATAATCTGACAAATACTATTGTTAATATCAATTCTATATACCATATATAGATCTTTACAGCCTACAAGCACCAGATCCATTCTGGAGTAAGAATACTGACTCTCTCTGCATATATCTGCTAACAATATTTCAGTAATTTTTCTCCCCTGCACTATTTTTTTTAAATCACCCCGTCTATCTTTAGTTCCGGGACCCAATTAAAGTCCCCTATCACAAATACTATACCATTGATGTGAGGAGCAAGATCTAACTAGACATTATTAATGAATTGATTTTTTTCATTGGGAGCGTACAGATTTATATAAAGGTAGTTTCTCGCCCATTTATAATTCCCAAGACAAGTATATATCTTATACAGACCTCATTTGATTTTTTAAAAAGTATTACAAGCCTGATTCACCACTGCATTACCGCAGTCTTGCACTAGTATAACTTTAACTAAGCCAGTGTAAAATTGGTGTAACAGAGGGCAAATCCAGTCCTACTTATAATGGGAGATTTATTCTGATTAGGATAGCCTCCCCTCTGTTTTCTCTTACCACTTGCAGAAGATACATTTCCAATAGCTGACTCTTCTTCAAAGATGAGTTTCTCACCTTCAATATCTAGATGCAACTTTTTTAAGGTAAGTTGAGATCTCTTCCCCACCTCAGGGGGAGAGGGATAGCTCAGTGGTTTGAGCATTGGCCTGCTAAACACAGGGTTGTGAGTTCAATCCTTGAGGGGGCCATTTGGGATCTGGGGCAAAAACTGGGGACTGGTCCTGCTTTGAGCAGGGTTTTGGACTAGATGACCTCCTGAGGTCTCTTCCAACCCTGATATTCTATGATTCTAGCCCCCCTTGATTTGGTTATTAAGTCTATTAACATTCAAGATACTATTATATAAGTACTGCTACTCACTATTATGTGGTAGAATTAGAGAGAAAGCTATTAGAACCAAAGTTTGTCTTGTTTCCTCTAATTCTCTAAAGTGAACTCTGATACCAGGGAGAGAGAAAACCTTTATGAAATCATCTGGAGCTTTTGACTGTGGAGAAAAAAAGAAAAGTAGATAAAAAGGTTCGCGGGGTAGGGGGTTTCAGAGAAGAAAGCACACAAGGAAAATGAAAAAGTATACTTTATATATATTTGTTAGATAAACTCAGTGATGGGGAAGGGATACCTCATACTTTTTTCGCCCCTTCAGGGTGAATAAATTACTCTCTCATCCTAATTTTGTTCTCGTTTTCCCCATCCTTATATTTTTACCCTCACCTCCACACTTTAGAACTTTACAGTCTGAGTAGGATCAGGCTTGATCAGTACTTAAATGGGAACCCACCTCCCAGCCTGAATCCTACAAAAGTGCCATTGGTGACACTCCTCTCTCTTAGCTTAGGCTGAGAACTGGCTCCTCCCCAGATTATTTTCAGGGACCACTGCTAGAGGTGCCATTTTTCTCACATGAAACTGGCCCTGAATAAGAGTGGTTATTAAAAAGACCTCTGCACCTTTAACAGGAAGAGAGCGTTTGTGGTTAAAGTACTTCATCAGCATTTTGGAATTAAGCCAGACAACCCCTTGTGACAGAGGAAACATTTCCATTTTACAAATAGGAAAACAGAAGGTCAGAAAGTTTTATAGGCCAAATTTTTCAAGAAGCCTTTGATTTTCTCAGTGTTCAGATGTCCATGTTCAGATGCCTTGGGTCTTGTTTTCAGAGGCGTAGAGTGCTTGGAGCTCTCATTGACTTCACCTGGAGTTGTGTGTTGTGACTACAGATAAAAGTCGTATCCAAAGTGTGTCTAGTTGAGCTCACAAAAATTAGGGCACCCAACATCTCACATTACTTTGGAAAATGATGACCTTTAAGAGATATGCCTAAAGTCACACCAAAAGTCTGTGGTAGAGTCAGGGTTAGAATGCAGACCTTCTGGCAACCACTCCTGTGCCAATAGCCACAAGGCCATCACATTTATATGCCTCTTAGCACACTCATTCCTCGACTTTTCCAAAAGGTTCTGCCATCACTGTAAGATCTGTAAGGCTTCACACAATGTAAATGTGTTCTTTAAATAGGCTTACTGTAATATCTATCACATATTCACTTAAGTGAATCTCACTGCATAAATGAGCCATGGATAGCACCCAGTTAGGGAATAAGTGACTACAGAAGTAGCAGCAGCACAGGGGTTTTCACATCCCACTCACCTTTCAATTGTGGTTCACAGACTTCTGTAGTAATGACATATTACTGAATGTTTTGATTTTCGAGCACAGACTTATTACAAATTCATACTGCATACTGTACATGGAAAGAGCCAAAGGATGCAACACAGAAGTAACAAGAAAAGGTGAGGAATCAACAGTAGCATGAGAAGAAATACTTTTTTCAGAAGGAGAAATTGAAAACTGTATATTTTAAGGTAATTGATATATTAGTTATAATACTTGGCACCTAGCGTACTTTTCATCTTCAAAGCACTTTACAAACTTTAACCAGTCTTCACAATACCTGTGGGACGTTGGTTCTTAAGTATTAGTAATTTCATTTTACAAATGGGGTCACTGGGGCAGAGCAGTTATGATGCTTGCCTAAAGCCACAAAAGTCATCAATGAAAGGGCTAGGATTAGAATTCAGGGATTTCTGGCTCCTATGCTCAGAACACTGAGTGATGCCTCTAAGTATTAGATTTATACCTCCTCCCACATCCCTCGTCAGTTTATCCCCACCCCGCCTGTCCAATATACTAGCACAGTGCCAACTCCAGCCTTTGCTCCACCAATTGCCCCAGCCCCGATCACCTACTTCTCCAGCAAACGATTACCGCTTTCTCACTTGCCGCCACTCACAGGTGGGAAAAGCTCCCAGTGAGAATCCATAAGACACCACCTTCTTGCCCACCTCACAACTCACCTCTTCTGTAATGCATACAGGAAACTGCAATCTGATAACAGCTAGGCAAGTGGAGAGCTGTGATCACTGCCACCGATAGCTAAGAACTGTGCACTTCCTATTACTTTATTCATTAATCTGTCTCTCCCACTCAGCCTGCTTGTCCACCTCATCTACCTGTTATGTCCTGTCTTTTGGACTATAAGCTCTTTTCTATTCTATATGGGTTCTTATGTTGTGCACTCATCGCTATAGTATCTGAGTGCCTTCCAGTAGTGCATTAAGTAATGAGACTAATATCTGTCACGTGTTTATTCTCTCATCCTCTCCCCAGGGGGAGAGGTGTGTGCAATGGCATGTTTTGTCTTGGATTTTTTATATATATATCTATAAATACACTGCTATGTATTTATTAGAGAAGGCAAGGTCAAAGAGATCATAGAATCATAGACTCATAGAACTGGAAGGGACCTCGAGAAGACATCTAGTCCAGTCCCCTGCATTCACGGCAGGACTAAGTATTATCTAGACCATCCCTGACAGGGGTTTGTCTAACTGTGTATTGCTCTTAGAACAGAAGGTGATGAGGTTCATTCCACAGTTTTAGGCTAGCCCACAAGAAAACTCTGTCTCGTGCACAGACTAGCTTTACCTTTATTGAAGACAGTTCCACTACGCCAGAGGACCACAGTCTTTATCATGGAGCTTCGGTTGATCTTTTAGATTCCCTGGGCAAAGGCTACTGAGTGCCTTGAAGGATAGAGACCTTGAACTTGATTCAATGTTCTATGGTAAGCTAGTGTAGGGAGCAGAGAACAGGTCTGATGTACTCATAGTAGACTGTGTTCTTGAAGAGATGCACTGCAGCATTCTGTACCAGATGGAGATTTTTAACTGCTGATGTCTTCGTTCAGGTATATCGCATTGCTGCAGTCCAGAAAGGTGACAAGGGCATGCATAACTGAAGCCAGGTCATTGTTCAGCAGGATGGGATGCAGTCTCCCAGCCAATTGGAGATAGTAGGAAGCATTATTTTTTGATGCTGCTACATGAGAGCTTAGCATCAGAGAGGAATCCAGGAGCACTCTCAAGCTATGGACTGAATTGACCAATTGTGGTTGTGTACCTTCAACCAAAGGAGACTGCACCATGGCTTAAAATGCTTCAAAATGTTTTCCTCTGCCTCACAGCACAACATCCATCTCGCCTGGGTTCAGCTTAAGCCTTAGAGTCAGAGACTGGCATTCATAATATGCCTACCATAATGGGGTTCAACCTAGCTGTGGTCTTTAGGTACTACTGCAATATAAAGGTTACATGAATAATAAAACAACATTTAAACAAAAGGAGCAAAAACCTGGCCATGAACCTCAAACTGAGATTTCAGTCAATCAAATCCACAGTTATTGCGTTACATCCATCCTTACCGTAACTCCACTGAAGTCAGTGATGCCACACAGGAATGAATTTGGCCCACCTCTTGTATTTGGCCAACAACTGGTTATATACATAGAATACATATGTATTATACACAATGAAAACTGAAATATAACACAGATAGAAAATAGATTTGTCAGAAGTGTTACCAGCCCTAATCAGCTGATTATACACTGAGGAATAATGTTATTAAAATGGATAAGATCACCCAACAACTACAATCACAATCTTCCCATGTCCAAAAGCCAAGATCCTCTTCAATTAATTGTTTAAAAAAACTGTAATTGTTAAATGTAATTTTCAGCTAGCAGGGCTGCCCCCCCCCCTTCTTAATATATTCCATTCACGTGTATTCCCTACAGTACCTGACTGGCTCAGCAATCTTCTCTCCCTTCCACAGGTACCCATACATTAGATTTTACACCTAATCCCATCATATAGCTCCCCAGGAGAACCCTGTTAGGCAACTGCCATTTAAATGAGTTCTGAGTAGATTGTTCCTCTGCTCTACCTTGCACCAAACCTTGCCTTGCTCATACATCTAATCCCACTGACTTCAGTGGAACTGTTTATGAGGATAAGACCAGCAGAGTCTGGCCCATAATCAGACACCTCTGGCAAGACGTGGGTGCTCTGTCTTCACATATATAAATTTATTTCATCATACAACACTGAACCGTTTTAGATAGATTTAGATAGGAGAGAAAGGTTTCCCCACATTTGTAGCACAGTTTCAGCTGTTAAAGAGACTGTGAACTTTCCTTTAACGCACATTTAAACTGATACAACTTTAATTAAAAAAGTAATTTTGAAAGTTGCTTATGCAGTGTGTAAGGTGGTGTTCAGACAGCATCTCTGATCCCTGGAGTTCTGCAGCCTTGAGTTTAATAAACTGAATTTTCAAAAAGTAAACACAGCTTCATATCAGCATGAATCTTCCATTTTAGACAAATATTTTTCAGCTATTTCTTTTTATCCAGGAGATGGAATTTTTGCTCCACCCCATTCACTTCATACTGTGCAGTGGTTTGCTACTGACTGGGGAGCAGGACATAAGAAGACATAAGACTCTGAGTAAAAGATTTTCAAACTATAGCTTCACCTAGCTACCAAAACAGAAGCCTTGCCTTTATCACAATGATACAAGCAGTCAGGTAGGGTGCCCTGTACCACACACAAGATCATAAAGTTGACAACCTGACCCAGTCCAAACCCTGGTTATATAATAGAAAGTCCATTGGGAACCTAATGCCTATCCAGCCCTCCCATTCCCTCCCTTGGCAGCTGCACAGTCTGCAGGTGCTTCTTTCCAGCCTGCTTGTACTGCTATAAATTAAAGTTTACATTGCTTCATTTCTTGTTTTCAGGGGCAATAATTTGGCTGGGGAAAACAAATTAAACAAAGGCAGTTTGCTCCAGGTAGAAGCTAGGCAAAAATAATTCCAGCTCAAAGGAGGGCTTTTGTTGTTTTTGTCATTGGTTGTTTTGCTTTGCAAGTATTTTTAAATAAATCCCTTTAATTACCTGTAGTGTATCAAGAGTGCAAAAGGATGTCTACTGAATAAAGGTTTATTTTTGTCATCAATTTATCACAAACAATTTAGGATAGGCAGTATACCCAACAAATAGAGTCCAGGACTGGGCAAATCGGGACTTTTGGGTCCAATTCATGACTGTGCGATTCTGAGTAAATCACTTAATTTTTCTGTCACTCAGTTCTCTCACTAACAAATTAGGTTGGGGTAGTGGTAAGGCTTACTTAATTTGAGTTTATAATTTGAAAACCTCCACTGAAAGGTGCTGAGCTGGAAATACCAAGTATTTAGTTTTAAAAAACAAACAAACATTTACCATTTTCACATATTTTAGATTTTTTTAAATCTTATAATCTTTTAATACTATTGAGAACACCTAAAAGAAGGGGCTTTCTGTTTTCAAATCTGTTCCATCTGGCAATTTCAAAACTGCATGTAATTTTGAACCCACACTGAGTTTTGATAAATTTTTAAAAGTTGTATTTCTCAAATCATATCTACAATAGGTAAGAGGCCCTTTGAAAACATTTATGTACTTTGGTTTTTAATGACAGAACTGTGCATGCTTAAAGTTCACTACTGAACATGGGCAGTAATTTATTCATCCTAATGTAACTTAATTTTCAATATGATTTCAGAATCTGCTATGAAGTTTGCTTTCATAGAATTTGTCTCACAGGAAATAAAATTAAAGAAATGGTTGATTTCATACTACTGTGTACATAGTCAAGAATTCCAAGTTATGGGGGAGTTGTTTTTGTTTTTTAAGCTCCCTTTATTTTACAGACTACAAAACAGCTCTTCATTGGGCTTACACTGTAATATTTACCAGCTCTATGCATACATTATCAGCCCATTATCATGTGATGCATAGAATTGTGCAAGAAAAAAAAATATGGTGAAATTTTTGTGGGTGAGTGGTAACAGAGTTATCTTCTAGAAGGATACCCAACACAACTATCCTTAGATCCAAAGGAGAGTATTCCTCTGTTTCCAGTACCCTCCAAATGTTTTAAGCAGTACACAGTTTTTTAGCTATATGACCTCTCCAGTCTTTAATGCTCAAAATTTAAGAGCTAATAGCCCAGGATGCCATTCTGCCCCTAAACATGGCAAAAGGGTCTTTCAAGATAGTAATGAAGTTACAGATGTATAGCAGTACTTAAGAGACTAATGGGTTACTTAAGAATTGAGAGTTACCACCTCAACTTTTTATTTACTTGTACTTGAGATCTAAGTGTGACTTTACCGGTTGCATTCAGCACGTGCACAAGCTTAACGCAATTGAACTTACTGCACACCCTGTAATATCTCCTTTCGTTTGAATGTCACGGAGTAGAATATTGGCACCAGAACTCACGTATGGCACACCGCCAGCAGCAAAATTAATTCTGTGGTTTATTACAGGTTGAAATGGGGAAAAGCAACCCAAAGGTTTCATATAAAATTTAAGAATTGCACAATCAGTAAGCATTTGAAATATGATGTGTGCGTTCCCCCATGCACACGCTTATCGATCAGTGCACAGATAAAGACGTTCAGTACTGTATTGTGCAGTCAGTTCTGAAGCATAACTTATGCAGTATTTCCCTCTCCTGCCCTGTCACCAACATTGAAATTTCTGACCTGCTACCTCCTTGAAACCTCTGCACCTATTCCTTTTCATTAGCTTTCTCCACCCCATTCTTGTGTCTCTCCTCTTCCTATAGTTTCAGAAAATGGATGGCAAAAGGTCAGGGTTGGTCTTGGGTGCCTATGAAGATAAAAAGCTGATCACAGACGTTTTGTTCAAAATCTCTAGACTTTTTGTGGCAGTGATAACCTCCAAAATCTAAACTGATTGCTATGGTTGAAGGTTTAAATCATGGCCTTCCTAAATCTGTCCTGGACTAGCCTGTGAAATTCTGAGCTATCTGTAACTGCAGAGGAGGAGCTGAAAAACTTACTACAGTAGCACCCCTCAACATCCTGAAAAGACTATGTGGGTCTTTTTGGTTAACAGTAATAAAACATCTGCCAGTCGTTAGTGCAAGGAAGATTGGGATACCACAGAGTTTGCTTAATACATTAATCAGAAGTCAATAATTCCACAGACCAGTCACCATGTAATGGTCAATATGTCAATCACAAGCTAATGCTATTTGTAACTCTTCATCAATACTAATAGCAATCTACCTGCCAGAGCTCCTAAAGAGCAAATCTCACATCACATTCTAGTGGCTATTCAGCACTATTTTCTTATCCATCTATAAAGCACGAGTAAGACTGTACACAAGTAGAAAATGTATATTAATGTGACATAGTATAAAATACAATCTCTAAATTCATTGCAGACTCGGACCATGGAACTCGCTGCTATGTTAGACATCATGGAGCTGAGATGAATTAATCTATTTGATCTAAAAAACTTACCCTTTTACTGATCTTTTCAAAACAGATATTTTCTGCAATACAATGGATTATCTAGAAATTCATTTAAACTCAATAAAGCTAGTGTTTATAATAAACAAAATCAGAAAAGGCCAGGGTTCAAATATAAAAAAAATTAGGCAAGAGATTAATATAAAGAGAGATAGAGGCACAATAAAGAACAATCATCTTATTGAAATCTTATTACTAGATCTCAGTCAAATGACCTGACCAGATGAATAGGACAATTAGGTAGGTAAAGATTACTGGGATAGGCAAAGTTATTTTTTCTACATAGCAGCTGATCAAAGAAACTCTTTTAACTCCATTTTATGGATGAAGAAGACTAAGATTTTGTTGCAATTAAAAACTCATTGATTTATA
Source organism: Caretta caretta (assembly GCF_965140235.1). Classification (NCBI taxonomy): domain Eukaryota; kingdom Metazoa; phylum Chordata; order Testudines; family Cheloniidae; genus Caretta; species Caretta caretta. The sequence goes on from NC_134214.1 coordinate 82,630,719, forward strand.
CAGCAGTTGCAGCTGATAAGTTTTAATGCATTTTGTCATGACTGGTTGGGCTCTTTTTCCTTTACTTCCTTTAACCTTTAGATGTTTTAGGTTATTAATAGTCACATATTTCAATATTATACATTAATTATTTTGTTGGTATCACCACAGAGTCTGCGATATTTTTGCCCACATCAGCAGTGTCAATTATCTAATTATATTGCAAAAATGTACAACACACTACTACACAATGGATTTCTTTTAAAAAGACAGAAGAACTTTATGTTATACGGGGCCATTTTAAAGTAGAAGTATCCAGCTAGACACTATGAAGTCACTGCACATTGCTCCATATAGAAATGCAACAAAAACTGTGTGGTCAACAACAAATATTTTAAAATATATGTAAACAGAGGGATTAGTCATCAGGACACCAGAAATACCCCTTCATGTTTAAAAACAAAAACAAAAAAGTTAAGTGTCACCGCATCTTTTGGATTCAGAAAATTCTGGCACTGCCCTCTCTAAATTACTAAAGGCACCTTAAATACCAACTATAGATATCTGTCCACCCAATATTCCGGTTGAATTATCTAGCTAGCTGTGACTATGCTATCAAATACACCCACAATTATTCGTCAAAAAATTCCACCTCAGTCCCTGGAAAAATCATGAAGCAGGTCCTCAAGGAATCAATTCTGAAGCACTTGGAGGAGAGGAAAGTGATCAGGAACAGTCAGCATGGAGTCACCAAGGGCAAGTCATGCCTGACTAACCTAACTGCCTTCTATGACGAGATAATTGGCTCTGTAGATGAGGGGAAAGCAAAGGATGTGATATATCTGGACTTAAGCAAAGCTTTTGATACGGCCTCCCACAGCATTCTTGCCAGCAAGTTAAAGAAGTATGGGCTGGATGAATGGCCTATAAGGTGGATAGAAAGCTGGCTAGATCGTCGGGCTCAACGGGTAGTGATCAATGGCTCCATGTCTAGTTGACAGCTGGTATCAAGCGGAGTGCCCCAAGGGTCGGTCCTGGGGCTGGCTTTGTTCAATACTGTAACTTCATTAATGATCCGGAGGATGGCGTGGATTGCACCCTCAGCAAGTTTGCAGATGACACTAAACTGGGAGGAGAGGTAGATACACTGGAGGGTAGGGACAGGATACAGAGGCACCTAGACTAATTAGAGGATTGGTCCAAAAGAAATCTGATGAGATTCAACAAGGACAAGTGCAGAGTCCTGCACCTAGGACGGAAGAATCCCATGCACTACTACAGACCAGGGACCAAATGGCTAGGCAGCAGTTCTGCAGAAAAGGACCGAGGGGTTACAGTGGATGAGAAGCTGGATATGAGTCAACAGTATGCCCTTGTTGCCAAGAAGGCTAACGGCATTTTGGGCTGCATAAGTAGGGGCACTGCCAGCAGATTGAGGGACATGATCAGTCCCCACTATTCGACATTGGTGAGGCCTCATCTGGAGTACTGTGTCCAGTTTTGGGCCCCACACTACAAGAAGGATGTGGAAAAATTAGAAAGAGTCCAGTGGAGGGCAACAAAAATTATTAGAGGGCTGGAGCACATGACTTATGAGGAGAGCCTGAGGGAACTGCGATTGTTTAGTCTGCAGAAGAGAAGAATGAGGGGGGATTTGATAGCTGCTTTCAACTACAGGAAGGGGGGTTCCAAAGAGGATGGATCTAGACTGTTCTCAGTGGTAGCAGATGACAGAACAAGGAGTAATGGTCTCAAGTTGCAGTGGGGGAGGTTTAGATTGGATGTTAGGAAAAACTTTCTCACTAGGAGGATGGTGAAGCACTGAAATGGGTTACCTAGGGAGGAGGTGGAATCTCCTTCCTTAGAGGTTTTCAAGGTCAGGCTTGACAGAGCCCTGGCTGGGATGATTTAGTTGGGGATTGGTCCTGCTTTGAGGAGGGGGTTGGACTAGATGACCTCCTGAGGTCCCTTTCAACCCTTATATTCTATGATTCTACTCTATTATTTGCATTAACAAATCTGAGACACTTCTTAAAAATCAAATCCTTAATTTGTACTTGCTCAGCTATCAGAGACAGCCAAGAGGGACTTCAGTTTAATATCTCATCTCCAGGACAGCACCAGTCAGCCATCAGTATTGCACCAAAATGTCAGCATAAGCCATAAATCTGGATTTGGGACTTTAAGCCATGACCTTGTGACCTGTAGAAAACCATGCTACCAACTAAGCCATACTGACACTTCATTCCTTTCATCTTTGCTAATTCCCCAAACATACACCCTTGTTTCAGTGAAGCAGTTAAAGAATTTGTTGTAGTTATTCAACAACTATGAAGGTCAGATATCATCCTGACTCGAAAAGTCCCTCCACCCCCAAGGCTACATGTGTTTCTGCTTGTTTTAAGCACCAACTACAGTGTGAAATCTAGATCAGTCACAGGGGGAAATGGCAGCTAAAACAGAGATTCGGAAGGAATCTAACTGACCAGACCAGAAGACCTGGCTATTGCAGCAGATGGGAAAGAACCAGTCTTGATGTGGAAAACTAGTAGTGTCAGTTAAAATGCTAAAAATCAAAACATAAAAAAACAGCTTCAATAGCACTTCTTAAGGGAAAAAAAAAAAGCTTTGGAGCCTTTAGATTTGAAGTCTCACAAGCTTCTTATGAAAAATGGAAGCTTTGAAAAAACTTCTGAAGATTTAATATTTTTTACTTTGGGTTCTTCTGCTGCCAATCAACTACTGATGCTGTAACTAATAAAAAAATAATTAATACTAATAAATAGCCTTTTCATAAGGCCTCAGCTCTTGTTCCCCATCACAGACTCCAGTTAGTCACTTGTACGTTGTACAGGAGACAAAATCTGTGGACTTTCTAGTCTCTAATCTTGGCCATTTTGCACTGTGACTTTCATGTCTAAGTGCCTCTGGGAGAAAACTTTGAAGGGTGGGAAAGAATTTAGCCTTTTCCAAGTTTGTGGCTCCAAATGCAGCTTTGAAACACTGTACAGCATAACAAACAAGAGATTTCTATAATACTGGGGATTTTACGGACCACATTTCCAAAAGAGCTCAGGTCTCACTAAGGCAAATAAATATACAGATTTTCAAAAGAACTCAACATTCAGCAGCTCCCAGTGTTCCGCATGGAAGCTGCTGGGTACTGGATACCTTTGAAAAACTAGTCATTTACAGGGTTGCACAATGTGAGCCAAATTCTATTGAAAAATCTCTCTCTAAATGTCTGCATGTCCTCACAATTGCAGCTCTCGCATGAGAAGTGCAGACCACCTTCTCTCTGTACACTTACAGCACTCCAGAAATAATTGCATCATGATGCTAAAACCCATGTATGTATAGAACTTCTAAAGGAGTAGGGTTGCCAAACCTCCAGGATTGTCCTGGAGTCTCCAGGAATTAAAGATACATATTTAATTAAAGATGATGTCATATGATGAAGCCTCCAGGAATACGTCCAACCCAAACTAGCAACCCTATAAAGAAGAGAAAGACTGGAAATGTCTCCAAATCCTAATCATATTTCCAAAAACCCCGTTGCTCCCCTCCTGCACTCCTGCATTAGGAACTATAGAATAATTTCAAAGCTTAACCATAAAAAAAACCCCACAACAGTAAAGACCACTTTCATAAAATTAAACAGTAAGGAAAATCCCACATGGGATGAAGAAACATGAAAATGTTCTATATAGAAAGGGTAACAATGTTTGTAATTACAGATAGGGCTGAACCAGAGCACCTGATACATAACCTCACCATTCTGCCAATCTTAGGGAAGTCCAGATCCATCTGTGCACTAAGCTTTGCAAGTCAGGCCACTGTATAATGAGCCAACCTGGAAACCAAACTCTTCCACTGTCTGAGGAAGTTCACATCTGAATTCAAACTTCACTTAGAGATAATAAAGTGTTATTACCACTGTACAAGCCACTGGTGAGACCTCATCTGGAATACTGTGTGCAGTTCTGGTCTCCCATTAAAAAAGATTAATTCAAACTGGAACAGGTATAGAGAAGGGCTACTAGGACAATCAGAGGAATGGAAAACCTGCCTTATGAGAGGAAACTTACAGAGCGTGGCTTGTTGAGGCGAACAAAACAAAGGCTGTGCGGAGATACGATTGCCCTCTATAAATACATCGGAGGGATAAACAACAGGGAGGGAGAGGAGCTGTTTAATTTAGGGCCCATTTTGGCACAAGAACAGATGGATATAAACTGGCCGGCAACAAGTTTAGGCTTGAAATTAGGCGAAGGTTTCTAACCATCAGAGGAGTGAAGTTCTGGAACAGCCTTCCAAGGGGAGCAGGGGGGACAAAAAACGTAATTTGTTTGATTATCATACACACTGTGAAGAGAGTGGTCACTTTGGATGGGCTATTACCAGCAGGAGAGTGAGTTTGTGGGGGAGGGGGGGGCGGAGGGTGAGAAAACCTGGATTTGTGCTGGAAATGGCCCAACTTGATGATCACTTTAGATAAGCTATTACCAGCAGGACAGTGGGGTGGGAGGGGGTATTGTTTCATGGTCTCTGTGTGTATATAATGTCTTATGCAGTTTCCACAGTATGCATCCGATGAAGTGAGCTGTAGCTCACGAAAGCTTATGCTCAAATAAATTGGTTAGTCTCTAAGGTGCCACAAGTACTCCTTTTCTTTTTGCAAAGACAGACTAACACAGCTGTTACTCTGAAACCTGTTTCAAGACTGAGCTTCATAAGTTTGTGGAGGAGATGGTACAATGAGGTTGCCTACAATGGCATATGGCCCAAACGCAACTGCTATTAGCAAATATCTTCAACAGTCAGAGTTGGGACACTAGATGGAGAGGGCTGAGTTACTCCAGAGAATTCTTTCCGAGGTGGTCTCACTGGTAGATCTCACCCACATGCTCAGGATCATCTTTAGAGTCAGGAGGGAATTTTCCCCCAGGTCAGATTAACAAAGAGCAGGGGAATTTTTTGCTTTCCTCTGCAGTGTGGGGTGTGGGATACTTGCTGCTTTGAACTAGAGTAAATGTTGGATTTTCTGTAATTTAAGTCTTTAAATCAAGATTTGATGACTTCAGTAACAAAACAAGAGCTTACAGTATAAACCCCCATGCTTTAGGGCATAAGCCAACTTCTAACTATTTAGGGTTAGAAGGAAACTTTCTCTGAGGGCAGGTTACCCTATAAATGTCTACTGCATGGTTTCTTGCACCTTCCTATGAGGAAGCTGGTTCTAGACAGTCTCAGTGACAGGACAATGGACTGGACAAATGGACCACAGGCATGGTATGGCAACTGGTTATATTTCTATATAGCTGCAGCAAAATTACAATATAGAAACAGAACAATTTTTCATGTACCTAGAGTTAAGCAATTTTACAACCATCCAGATCTCTATAATCATCTGATGTAAAAGACATACAGAAACACCTTCAATACGCAAGCAGGCCTAAAGATTAAATTAAAAATTTTAACATGATCTGACAAATACTCTAGATGAAAGATATCCTTTGATATATGTGCTGAATGAAGACATTGCTATAGAAATATTAGAGACTGACTGGCCTAGCCCTTGCTATCTGTCACTCAGGAGACATCAATTTGCAACAGAGTCACACAAATGCAGTCTTACCCAGACTGTATTATTCCCCTGGAATTGCTAACAAAATATAGCTAGCACTACTATCTAACTGTCCAAAATGTTACTCACCAAAAGCAACTATTTTGTTGTTTGTGGGAATACCCCATTATGTATAATTTATGGGTGAAGGTTCAAAACTGTTTTATAGAAATGATGGATACTTCAATAACTTTCACGCCAACTCTGTGTTTGTTAGGTATCAGCAAAGCTAGTAAAGTCACTGGGTGTGAAATTGAGGTTTTCAACACATTTACACTGATAGCAAAACAGCTTGCCCTAAGTTTATGGATATCTTATGCAAAATCCATGTATGACATCTGGAAACCAGAAATAATTAATTACCTTAAACTTGTTAAGCTTAGCCACTCACTACAGGACAACACAACACATTATTTAATATTGTATTGCAGCAGCATCTAGCAGCCATAAGATGAAGGCCCTGTTGTGTAAGGCACACAGTACATATAATAAATAAGACAAGCTCCTACCCCAAACAGCTTGCAATCTTAGTATATGATGAGATAATAGCAAGAATGGTGGGAGTGGGAGGTCTGACAAGCTATCAGTGAAACATGGTTCACTTGGTTTTATGCAGTATGGCTCATTTATTCACTATTGGATGGTTCCACAAAATCAAGAATCTCTAGCATCTGACTATATGCATGGATACTGATTGTAAAACCAATTCTAAACTGGGATAAATTACTCCAGATCTACAACAGACTAAATATACACTCTTCCTCCAGTTGAGTGTATAAAACCTTGTAATAAGTAAACTATTTCAGAGTTATTAATCCTTTACTCGGGATTCTTAATATATTCTGTTGTTATTCCCTGAAAATTGTCATTACTGAGCAGCAGTGGAAATTTTATTTTATTTTTCCACACAGACTACCTACCTATCTTGGGGTTTTAAACTTCAGCTCATCCCTGAAGTATCTGAGTACACTCCACATAAAACAGATTGGGAATAGCAAGGTATTAGCTGACTTTGTGGGATCCCTGGCTCTTTTCCCTTTTCAGAGTGTGGGGATTCCACTTGGGATAGATTTTTGGTTGGTTCATTTGTCTGCTTCAGTTTGGTTGGTTGTTCTTTTTGATGGGTGGGGAGGTAAGAGATGGGTTATTCTTTTCTAGATTGGGTTTTTGTGTTTGATTGTAGGGGGCAACTGGTGGGGGTGGTGGTGTTGTGAATGTCATTCTCACAAAGGAGGAAAGGCTTTCTCAGAGTAGAAAGTTTTTCAGCATTTCCTAAAAATGGTTGGATTCTGGATCTGTCTAATCTCATCTGGAAAGTCATGCCATAGGCTGATCCCCTGAACTGAGAATTCTTTGTCCCCGTTCTTGTGTGCTTCATCCTCAGCTCTGCATGCGTGCAACACACACTCACGCTTCTATTTCCTTTCCAGACATATTTTGGATGGATAAAAACAGAAAGATTACATACACACACACAAATATCCATCAGGAGTCATCATCTCAGGAAGGGAGTATTCCATAAAAGTACTGTCTGCCTTACATTTCACATATATACTTACTACTACCTGTTTTGCACCAGCTTGAAAAGTTCATGTCTATCCGTCAAGATCTTTTTCACTGAAAAGACACCTCCCAATCCAGAACAATTAGGAAGGTTAGCAAGTCACTGTTATGAGCAACTTGGTAAGGTACAGAGCTGAAAGCTTCTTAGGTTGGCGCGGGAAACATGAATGGTGAAGCTAGTTGGTCTGTTCCCTTTTTTGTCTTCCTTTTACATTTCTGTTGTGTGTAGAAACACTTGAACTGGCACTCTTTATTTTCAGCCGGATACACAATTTGTAAGATATTGTACTGCTGTGTAGACCAACTAGGGCTTCCTTAGTTAGCACTTTGGGGAAAATAATTATTCACAGAAACTGCCATCATGAACAGAGAAACCAAAATCAATGTAGCTGTGTATGGGCCATTGCCACTGCAAAGCAAATACTCAATCAAGACATGGATCAGTGAGAATTATATCACTGGGAATCCTTAAGCACATCTTTGTGTATTTTTAATATCTATCTTATTACTCGCTGATCTCTCCTCCCCCTACTTTGAAATACACATATATGCACCTTCAAGACCTCTCTCTTATCAGGGATTTGGGCATAAGATTCATATAAACAGCAGGAGAGATCTTAAATGCACAACTAGGTTTATTGCCTTTTTTAAAAAATAAAGCATTGGTGCATAGCAGATTTATTCATTGAACAGGTTGATTTATTTAACAGACTTGACATACATTAAGCCCCACCATGTGCTTACATAATTGTTACCCATTTAACAGGCCTGTTCTTTTGTCAAATATTTGTTTAAAAAGTGGTTCACTGAAGATTGTTGCCTTGTGCACAGTTCACATATTTTAACAAATGTATTCTTGTATTAGGTATCACCTGAAGTAACTTAACTGCATCCTCCCTGTTTGAGTGCTGTCATTTCCCCCCCCACACACACACACACTATACCTAAACAAACAAACAAAAAAATTGTGTGTGCGCGCACGTGCGGGTGCGCACACACACACACTTTCTAGCAGAGATATTTTGCTGTTGGCACAGTGGTTACTGCATTACCATACTGTTCCACTGATAACAGCAGGTACCTAAAAACACAGCGAACACAAATCTGAATACCAGGATGTTGATGGATGTGAATAGATTGCAAGCAAGCTGACCAGAGAGGCCAGGAAGGGGCAAAAAGGATGAACAGACCACCAAGTAGAGATGGGGGAAGGCTCAGAACAGATTCCAAGGCCAAAGAATTTTTTTTTTTAAGATTGCCCCCTCACACATTCACGTCTCTCCTCTTCATCCCCCCAATACACACACACACACACAATCCTTTCACCTAGTGAATGTGTACATTACATATTTTCAGCAGGGGGTAAAATATTGGCTGACATTTTAGAGACAAAATGTATAGCCTTTGCTTTAGTCACTAATCCATTAGAACTGGTTTGGGTTACTATATTGTAAACATGCCATTTTCAAATTGCACAATTAATTTTGAACATCAGGGTTTAATTTTTTTTTAAATCAGATATTAAAACAGACATGTCATATAGTACACTTAGTAAGCAAAATACATTACTGTTATCACTCTTGCACAAATGCACAAGCAGTTCAGAATTGAAGACACTGAAATAAAAATATATGAGCCCAATTTTCAATTGCTCACTAGACAGATGGTTAATTATATTCACAGCCGCATTTTTCACTGGGATAGAGTTTCAGACAATGAGCCAGTTTTATTTGATTAGCCAGTTTTCTAGTTTAATATGTGAAATGACAGTTACTTCAGTGCTTTTTTGTTCCTTGCTAAAAATAAGGTTTCAATGTAAATTCTTCCACCATTCAAAATATCATAGCTGTAAATAAAAACCTGGTCATATGTTACCCAGTGTGTAAGTAGTGTAAGGACGACACACAGAAAATACAAATGGCCTACAGTAGTTCAGATGATACTGATTTGTAGAACCTTTTTCCTCTCACTGTGGAATATTTTAGTTCCCACCAGAAATCTCATCAGTGTTGAAATGCATGAAAATAAAGTAGCTTACATCCAATCTTTTTCAAAGTGCTTTAATACCATATTTTTACCAAAATTTAGTTTACCAGAGATTCAGAGACAAATTAAATACTAGAATACCCAATAGCAAATATATTTGTCAAACAGTTCTCTGTGAACACAAACAGGAAATGTACTAAACAAATAATAACAGTTGCCCAAAGACAGAAAGTCTTACAACCAGTAGACTGTAGTGTAGTTTTTAAAACAAAAACTTCTAGAAGTATTCAAAAATTCAGAGGGCAAATTTTGGGCTGACAAAAACACACGTCTATTTTAATTCCTAAACTAGTAGATTCCACAGCAGAAAATCTATTCATTTGTGATATTCACACACTTTCAGTGACCCCACGAGCCTCTTACAAATTTGATCCAAGTCTCCCCTTTCTGTCCCCTCAGAACACGTATTAAAGCAACTAATTAATTATTGGAAGCCTTTGCCCTAAATTCCACTTTCAATATTTTAAGAAAAGAGACATAAGTCAGGAGCAAAAGCATGGAAACTAAATATTTCCCTCTCTGGAAAATTCACCCTGGATTGATTGGAATGGGGAGGGCTAAACTTAACTCGTGCCCCGCCACCCCCCAAGTCGCCTTGAAACCTTCTCCGCTTTCCCACTGCTCACCAGAGACACAGGGAAGCTTGGAGGAATTTGATTGACACAATTTATGTTTCCCTCCTGGCAAGAGACGGCAACAAGACAGACCTTTTCTCAAACATGCAATTTCTAATCATCATCACCACCACACACACACACCCTATCGGAGCCGTGCAAGCCGCCGGCTCGGGGCTGCGTGTGCCTGCGCTGCGCCTCCCCACAGAGGAAAAGGCCTTTCCAGGCTGGCCGGGGCTGAGTGGGGGGCTCCCGGAGAGCGCTGGATGGGCACCCCCGCCGCCCCCCCAAGAGAAACTCCAGCACGCGCAGCCCGCCCGGCTGCGGGGTGCAGGCACTTACCTTGGCACCGGGCCCGCCAGGGGGGCCGGGGAGCGTGGGGCGGGCTGGGGGCCACCCCCCCCCCGCCTCCAGCAGGCAAGGCTGGGGATTGCGGCGGCGGCTGCTGCAGTCACCGCCGCTCCATGAGCCCGGCTCTCCCGTGCGCGCAGGTGGACGCGCCTGCCTCCCTCCTCCGGGGAGTGATGGAGCCAGCGCTTCCCCGCGCCTCTTAGCGCCCGGCGCGGCTCACGGCAGCCCCCCTGGCCCCGCAGCCATGCCGGGGACCCCGGCCGCCGAGCCCCCCCGGCCCGCTCCCGCTCGCAGTCACCCGGCGCTTGCCGGCGGCTCCCTGCTTTGCTGCGGGGGGGGCGGGCAGCTCCCTCCTCCCCTCCGCCGCCTCCTCCTCCTCCGCCGCGGCTGTTTCTTCCTCTCCTCCTCCTCCGCCCCCACCCAGGTTGCTTTTTCCCATTCAGAAGGTGCCTACAGCGCTGCTGTCGCCGCTGCCATTGTTTCCTCCGCCGCTGGACCGACTCTCTCTCCCCCTCCCCCCCTCCCACCACCACCTTGCTTTCCCCGGGAGCGCGCGGCGCGCGGCCACCTGTCATAAAGGGCGCGCACCCCCGGCAGCGGCGGAGCGCGCCCGAGCGCTGGTGCAGGGCCGCTGAGCCCGAGGGAGCGCGCGCGCGCGCGCGCGCTGCGAGGCTACCCTGTCTGGTTGCGTGAGCAGTGAGTGTGCAGCGGGGCTGTCCCCTGGGGCAGCGGCCGGGTAGAAATCAGTGACTCACAGCCGTGTGGGGGGGAAAGCCGGTGGATCTAAGCCCCCGGGGAAAGGATGGAGGGGAGGCTTTGCCGCACATGGGAGGATGAGGGTATCATGTCCCACATGCTCCGGGATTCTCCCTTGCTGCCCTCTGCAAAGCCCCTGTGTGCTGGACAGGAGTGTGCTCATTGCTGCAGGGTGAGGGACCTTCCAAATTGGTTAGTCTCTAAGGTGCCACAAGTACTCCTTTCCTTCCCCCAGAAGGCTCCCTCTCCCCCGGTCCCATAAGGGTAGCTACTGTACTTTGAGAAGGGCTAGCCTCCCCTTTGGAAGGTGCAGGACAGAGCAGGGGCCAGAAGAGGGGGACTGGGGCCCTCCTACCCCTCTTGGGAAGTGTGGCCACCTACCGGGCTAGAGAAAGGCATGAGGCAGGCAGGTGGAGGGTAAGGCTTCCTCCCCTCAATGGGACTTGGTTGCATCACCCACTCCTGTCCCATCTAGAGTTCCCTCACTACTAGGTCAAAGCCCCTCAGCCCTCCCCTGCAGCACCCCTTGTTATACCACATCTAAGCCCTTATATGCTCTGTGACTACACCCCAAAAGGCTAAAGACAGCTGCTACTCCAGTTCTAGGCTTTAAGTCAGCTCTGCTGCCAATGCTTCTCATTCTGATTTGTAGAATCCTATTCCACATCTGAGCTCCCACATTGCTTTACCAATATACTTCACCTTCAACCTCCATCCAGTTCACACCCACCTTCCTGCACATTCCATTTCTGTCCCTGATACAGCTCTGTCAATGCATCTCTCAATCCTAATTTGCAGCACCCTCTCCTATTCCAGTCCTGGATTCTCACACACCGCTCTTCCAGCGCATCTGAACCCTGATTTGAACACCCCTAGTGTTTTTCCAGTTCCATTGTTCCCCCATGAATCAAGACTGCTACAGGTATAAAGTTATGCCAAATTGCAGGGGTACTTAGTGAATTGTTTTTCCACAGGAGAAAGCTGATATGAGTGCATTATTGCATCTTAGTGCTTTTGATGCAAAACTCAGAAGCAAAGCTGGAAGATTCAGGAATCAAGATTAGCTACATGACATCAGAATAAGAAGGAACTTTTTAAAGAAAACCCTTAAACTGTCAGAAAGTGGATTTTAGGCAAAATAAAATTCCACCCTGAATTTTTAAATGGAGAAGTGAAAGATGCCAACAGAGCAAAAAGCAAAGTGTTTATTTGCAAAGATGAGCGCTGTATATGCTCTGTACCTTTGTTTTGTGTTGCAGATTATCAGTTCTGGCATTACACTTAGTTGAGGAAAAGGTGCAGACCTTGAGAGTGAAGTCCTATTTATCAGCACCAAAGCTTCTGAATGGCCCCACCAGCCTGCCTCAACTCTGGCCTAGCAGGACCCCCTTTAGGGATGGGAAAGCCTTTAATTCTCCATGAATTGACCTCAGTGTTGAGGTTGGCAAAGGAGCCAACTGTCATGATGGTTTTTGTGATATGGACCCTGTTCACTGGGGTAGGGTGGGGGATTTTAGCTCAAGGGTATGATCCGCATATACTTCTTCAGATCAGTGCAGGTAAGAACTCTGGAGCCAGAACCTAAGAAAGAGACCTATTATATCTAACAGTATTCCTACAGGAAGGCCCCTAGCTCCTGTTGTTGTTAAAGATACAGAGAAGCCTACCACAATTGACTTAGCCCCGTCCTTCACATATTGCAACATCTTGATTCAGTAGAGTTATTGATAATGTCAGCCTCATATTGCATGTGACCTATGCAGAGTATCATTGCATATAGAAAGAAAGGAATCTAGAAAAAATGCATAAAGAGGGTAAATCAAGGTTTAAATTACAAAAAAAAAAAAAAAAAACGAAAAACAAAACAAAAAAGCCACTCTTTGCAGTAACCACACCTGTGGGTCTTCCAGTAAGGTAATTTGGATTAAAAGTGTTCTGGAAATGAAAATCCATTAGTTTACCTGCCAAAATCAGGAGGGACAATATGTTCATGAAGATAGATTTGAAACTAAATTAGGGACCTCTTGAAACGCAGGAACAGCAAATTGATTATATAATTATTGTAGTACTTCTTGAAAGGGGTGGGAAGGTGGAGAGAGAAAATCACTCACTGCAAAAATGAAAGACAAGCATTATGTAAAAATAGGTAGGGAGGTCAATATTTCGTTTGTACAAGTCAACTTTTATTCTGCAGTAGTTCTTTTGCAGGAGGAATTACATGACACACTGTCAGGTAAAAACAATGAGGAGTACTTGTGGCACCTTAGAGACTAACAAATTTACTAAAACGGCTACCCCTCTGAAAACTGTCTCGTAGTTTACATTGAACATTTAAGCACTGCAAATGTTTATATGTAGACAAGGGACATTTATCCATTAGGAATAGAAGACTTATGTTGTTTTTTTAATTATCCAATTATTAATATACAAAAATGTCTAAAGTATGATATTTTACTTTCACATATTGATTACAATTAAGAGGCTGCTTTATTTTTCAATATTGTTTATCACTATTTATTAGTGTTCCGTTATGACACCCTACCCTATACCTCACTTTGTCTGTCGCTAGGGGACAGAGCTCTAAGAAGGTGCTATCCAGCATGAGTAAGGTTATTCTACAAGTCGTCCCACTGACTTCAGTGGGACCCTCTGTGGAATAAGGTTCAATTCAATAGGAGTAAGGGTATGGGTTCTCAACCCGGGGCGGGGGGGAGGTCACAGACAAGTGTTTTTGGGAGGTCATGACCACCCAGCCCCTTTTCATATTGCAAAATGAAGAAGGTGTCAACAGTATGGAAAAAGCTAAGAACCACTGAGAATCAGAAAGTGGCCCTATATATTTAGTTAATTTAAAATAGATGCATCTTGTCAAGGTTCCTTCCCCACTCTGAACTCTAGGGTACAGATGTGGGGACCTGCATGAAAGACCCCCTAAGCTTATTCTTAGCAGCTTAGGTTAAAAACTTCCCCAAGGTACAAACGTTGCCTTGTCCTTGAACAGAATGCTGCCACCACCAGGCGTTTTAAACAAAGAACAGGGAAAGAGACCACTTCCACCAAAATATCCCCCCAAGCCCTACACCCCCTTTCTTGAGGAAGGCTTGATAATAATCCTCACCAATTGGTACAGGTGAACACAGACCCAAACCTATGGATCTTAAGAACAATGAAAAATCAATCAGGTTCTTAAAAGAAAAAATTTAATTAAAAGGTAAAAATCACCTCTGTAAAATCAGGATGGTAAATACCTTACAGGGTAATCAGATTCAAAACATAGAGAATCCCTCTAGGCAAAAGTAACAAAAAGATACAAAAACAGGAATATACGTTCCCTCCAGCACAGCTTATTTTACCAGCCATTAAACAAACGGAAATCTAACGCATTTTCTAGCTAGATTACTTACTAATTTAACAGGAATTGGAAGGCTTACATTTCTGATCTGTTCCCAGCAAAAGCATAACACAGACCGAGCAAACCCTTTGTTTCCCCCACCACCACCACCCCAGATTTGAAAGTATCTTGTCCCCTCATTGGTCATTTTGGGTTAGGTGCCAGCGAGATTACCTTAGCTTCTTAACCCTTTACAGGTAAAAGGGTTTTGCCTCTGGCCAGGAGGGATTTTATAGCACTGTATATAGAAAGGTGGTTACCCTTCCCTTTATATTTATGACATCTGTTTTCACAGGACCATGTAAATAGCTTCAGCACTATTAGCACTGAGAGTATGTGGCATAAACAGGCATCTGCAGCATTGATAGAGTGATACACACAGCATATCCTGTAACTAATACACTGGGAATTGAAGCATAGATTACTATTACAACTTCTGACCCACTGGGAAGTTTTAATAGGTTGAATATAGGACTGGAAATAAGCATTATAAATGTAATTAATAAAATATTAAGATATTCTCCAGGTTTAATTAAATCTTTTATTATATTTGAAAGTATGTTATTACCAACCTGTTCCTTACTTACAGAAGATTCTCAATTTCCTTATTTCTACTTTTAGTTTTCACAAGATTCTACTGCCATCTTCCCACAATGGACAATGCTATATATTAAATCCAAACAACTCTATTAAACAACATTATGGGTGTGATTTTAACACACACGCCAGGCCACTTGAAACTGTGGTTCTCACGGCATTTGCAGCTGGGGCCCCTTGTGTATCTGTAGAATAAAAAAAACAATACTGCTTAGCCCTTTGTGTAGTGCTCTGTCATCATAACACTTTACAAATCAACAAGCCTTCAACACCTTTATAAAGTAGGCCATTTTCATGATAATTTTGTACTCATTTCTGGAAGCATCTAGGATGTGCTAGTTGTACATCCATAAATGACACTGTCCCCACCACAACAAACTCACACTCTAAAAATGTGTCAGTGTATTTATGTCTGCATCTGTAATTTTCACTCCGTGCATCTGAAGAAGTGGGTTTTTTACCCACGAAAGCTTATGCCCAAATCAATCTGTTAGTCTTAAAGGTGCCACCGGACTCCTTGTTGTTTTTGTGGCTACAGACTTACACAGCTACTCTCTGATACTCCAAAAATGTTATCTCAATTTGTAGAAATGGAGGCAGAGGTTTTAAGTGATTTGACCAAGGCCACAGAGCAAGTCATAAGCAGAGCGGGGATTAGGAGCACCGGAAGTCCGAGCTCCCAGTCCTGTGCTCATCTATACCTCTCTCAAGTATTATTATTGTGCACCAGGATCAAGATACAGTTGCTGTAGAAATTATAACTTTTAGTCCTCTAGCTTTTGCACATTTGAAATCTCATCCATAAACTTATTTTCTTCCCATTTAATTTCATTGATAGAAAGATTTAAAGAAATATAAATATGAGTAATAAATCAGGAGCATTGCAGGGTCACAAGAGAAAAAGTGATAGTGCATCTGGCAGCGCTCAGTAAAATAAACACATATGAATTTGTTCATTAGATCTCTCGCTCATTTCAAAAATGTGATAGGGGTTTTTTCACCCTCTCTCATTCCCTCGCCTGCATAACTCCTTCATTTCCCTCCCCCATCCCCAGCACAGTCACATATATGCTGCTACCTTCAAAGCGGCATTGGAAAGAGACAAGCAAATCTGGCAGCTTCTCTGCTAGGTCATGCTGCCAGCAATTTCACATGCGCTGTAAAGGCACATTGCATGCTGGGGTGGTGCACCTCACCAAGCATAGAACATTTGCAAACAGCACCACTGGGTAACCAATATCAAATCTGGCAGTTCTTGAACAACTTCTTTTGCCTTTAAGAATGAGCGAGAGTGATGATGTTATGCAAGGGAAGGCAGGTACCATGGTGATTAGCAGAGTATAACCAGCTAGATGAGGTTAGAGAGGTTTCTTGCAGATAAAGAGCTATGTTCCATTAAATAAACATTCTGCCTGAAACCAGTTTAGAAAATGATGACTCAGGTATTATTTAAGTATTCAGGTATTTACCAAGAACACAAATACAATGCTTAGCGATTATCCTCGGGCTGTGGATTCAGTGTAGCATCTTGGGTTTCACTCATCCACAAGCGAATAATTTAAGATACTACAGTAACGTTGTAAATGAAATATTAGCAAATCAGCAGCATCTAATTCCACACAGCAGTCTGAGCAATCTTAAAAATTAACAATCTGTGGACTATGATCTTTTATGTACTGCCATAAACGGATGTAAAAAGTGCAGAGTCTTGCTGGAAGCGCAGCTACATGCCTTAGCTGGATATTAATTTTCCAGACTGTCAAATAAGAGACTCAGGTATGAGAGCAGGATTTTGAGAACACTCTTCTTTGCAGGAAGAGACCAACAAAACTCAGAGCTAGGAAAGGTGTCAGTGCCTTTCAGTGTTTCACTCTGCCCTCTTACACACACTCACTGCTCTCCTGACCTTGCCAGTACTATGTAGTTGCAACATGCACTGTAGCCAATAGCTACAAATCAGACGTTTACATCTGTCTTTGTATAGTTACCAATACCGTGCCATTTTAAAATAAGTAATGTTCCTACTCACACTGATTTAAATGTATGATGTGAAGGAATTAAGCCCTTAACTTCTATGCTCACTCAAAAAGGCAGTGAGGTTGATAGTGGAATCATTTTACCTTTCAAGAATTCTCCCAAAGTTGTTGTTCTAAATTGGATGGATGATGATTGAAATTCCCCCAAAGTCCAATTTACCCCTCAAATAATCCATCCTCTTCTGATGTGTTCTCCTGCATACAGTTTGTAATCCCTAGAGTTTGAGAATCATTGACAATTTTCATATCACCGGTTTGAAACAACGCAGACTATTTTACAACCTTTTAGGCCTTCTCCACACTATCTCTGAAATCAGGCTAGCAATAGCCCTGGTTACTGCTAATACATTTCCCCCAACCTGTTGTGACAGAGCGGAATATGGCCGCATCAGATTATGGCTCCATTCTATAGTCTGTGTTGAACACACATCTAAACTTACCTTTGGACAACCTATTGTAATGTCTTACAGATTGTGGCCTTGACCAGGATAGGTGTTCGACACCTAATTGAAGAACTGTTACTGAGCATCAAGACTGCAGTCTGGGACATTCAACTTCAACTCAACTGCTGGCCCACCCCAAAGGAACAATGATTTTTCTACACATGGGCCTGCTGTGGTGGGGACAGGCACCCCTTTGTATTTTTTAAACCTATGTATTTATTAACATTATACATTTTTTAATGAATGTAATATACAAACAAAAAATATATCTAGGTTTAAAGAACTGACCTGCTTTAATGATTTTTGATAAGGGGTGCAAGAACATATTTTGATTTTTGTTAAGAGGTACGAGAACTTATTTTGAGAATCAAAGGGGTGCAGGCAGGGCCTGAAGCAGGACTGATTAGGCATATGTCATAGAGGAGACACCCTACGTAAGAGCAGGGTTCTGCTGTTTGAAAGGGTGGCCAACCATTGCTCCCATCTCACACACACACACAACTCCAAGAGACTTGCAGGAGGAACTCCACCCAGCTGACAAATCTCATATTCACAGAAGGGGTGAGATCGGGTCAGAAGAGGGAGGGCATTTGCAGTGTTATTTTATTTTTAAAGATTTATAACTCTCAAGTATAAAGTCACTGTGGTTAAGAAATTGCTTTTCTAAGTCTCTGTTCCTTGCTTCCTTTCATGTTGTCCCCAAAGGGGTTAAACTAAAAGCCCAGAATGCCCTCTCTATTCCTTAATATGCTGTTCAGTCAGCAGAAAATAAAAAAATCTCTTTCACATAGATAGTTGGGATTAGACTACCAGCCTGCAAAAGTTCTCCCTCCCTTCTCTCACCCAGTCTGGGACCTAACATCCTCTAAGGCTTCTCCAGCCTGAAATAATGTTAACACCACACTCACATGCTGAACACAACTAGGTCCCAAAACCAATTTTTTTTTTTTTTTGTAAATGCATTAAGTCTGAAATCGTTACCATAGTGTGCCTAGGTGCTGGTAACCTGACTAGCAGCAACGTCTGAACAAGCCAGTGTATAGCGATAAAATGAAGACATACAAAGTATCAACCTGTGGCCTTGCCATGATGCAGAATGTAAAGGGGGGATTATTTTCTTTCTTTCCATACACAAACAACATGCTTTTGTTTCTATTTGGCAGGATCTTCCAGCTCTGCTGGACTCAGGCAGCCACCCAGGCCTTTTGGGGAAAGGACCCTGAACCAGTGGGGCTAACTTGCAACATCAAATGCATAGTGACTTTGGACACAGGTCAGATGAACATTACCACTGGGGGAATTCTTTGCCACTGTGTGCGTGCATAATTAATGAGCCACGCATATTTTTAATTTTTTTTGCACAGAAAACAGCTTCTGCCAGAAAGTTGCTGCAGTTCCGCCTTTTGCCCACCAAATGGCACTATGGTGCTAGAACAGAGCAGCCACAGCAGAAAATAACTTGGCTGGAACTGCCGTTCTACTTTTTGCCCACCAGAGGGCACTGTGGTGATAACACAGAGCAGCAGCTCCCAGCCAGCTAGGGAAGAGAAAGAGCGTGCCTTCTTCACACCGCCTGTTGGGCCAGGTCAGGAGACAGTGGCTATAGGGAGACAGAAAGCATGTGGCTGCTGGAGGGTCAGAAAGGGCTGGTGGGGGAGGACAGACTGGGGCAGACTGGACTGAATGGGAGTGGAGGTGCAGTGCCACGTGGTGACAGGGGAGGGGTGCAGGTCCACATGAATCATAGAATATCAGGGTTGGAAGGGACCTCAGGAGGTCATCTAGTCTCCAACCCCCTGCTCAAAGCAGGACCAATCCCCAACTAAACCATCACAACGAGAAATTTGTCAAGCCTGACCTTAAAAACCTCAAAGGAAGGAGATTCCACCACTTCCCTTGGTAACCCACTCCAGTGCTTCACCTCCCTCCTAGTGAAAAAGTTTTTCCTAATATCCAACCTAAACCTCCCTCACTGCAACTTGAGACCATTACTCCTTGTTCTGTCATCTGCTACCACTCAGAACAGTCTAGATCCATCCTCTTTGGAATGGTGGCAGGTGGTAGCCACATGGTGACACGGTGGCTGAGTGGTGGTACAGACACATGGGGGAGGGGGTGCAGGGCCACATAATGATGGGGGAGTGGGTGTTTTTGTGGGGGTGGAGGAACACATAGGGATGGGCAGATGTGCCTGACTGAATGGGAGAGGCTAGGGGTCAGCCAGTGTCTGCCTGAGGGAAGCTCCCTCACAATCCCTCCCCACCCCTCAAAAACCCTGTTCCGTACTTTTCCCATCCATACCCAACAACCCTTTAAGTTCACACCCAGGCTCCTGTCCAGAAATTTACTTGTCTCTCCCTCAGCTCCTCCATTACTCCTGACTCCCCCAAGCCTTTGCACTGCTTCTGAGGGGTGCAAGAAATACTGTTCTGTATTGTAGTTTAAATGAACTATTACTCAGAGTTCTGTATTAATATGCCTAGTAAGGAATCTATTTGTCAAAAAACATTTCCTGAATCTTTTTTGTTGTCTATATTGTTAGAGACATACTTGCTGACAGGTATTTTGAAATAAATGACCAAAAATAATTGAAACTGGTGTGATTATATTGTTATTTTGACAAATAAAATATGCAGACTTTTACAGATTTTGAAAATATTGTGCACAGAATTTTTAATTTTTTATTGCAGATTTTTTAGGCGTAGAATTCCCACAGGGAGAAAAGGAGGAGCAGGACAAGGAGAGGGAGAAAGCCAAGAGGGAGATGTGATGTTCCCTAAAGTTATCTAGGGTTGTGAGGCACCTCATTACTGCCACCTGCCTTTTTGTGAGAAGCAATCTTGTCTCTGCCTGATGTAGATCAACTCCCTGAAACCACCAGCCTCTGGCAGCACAACCACTACAATCCAGGCTTCTGCAGGCCTCTCTCTCTGTACAGGTAACAGTGGCAGATTAGTTACTGAGCCAATGGGGCCCGTGCCCAGGGGCCCCAGCCAATTGCGGAGCCCTGGAAAAATGGGTGCCCCGCTTCCTCCGCCTGTCTGGTGCTCCTACCAGGGTTAGGGCACACGAGCTTGCCCCCCTCTGCCTGGAACTCCTGCTGGGCAGCGGGGTCAGGGCCCAGGGGCTTGCCAGGAGTGTCAGGTGGGTGGAGGGGGGCAAGCCCCTGCATGCCGGGCTGGCGAATGGAAGCTCCCACTCCCTGGTAGGAGCACAGGGGTGGGAACTGCATGTGGAAGGGGTAGGGAGGGCCCCCACTCACTCTGGTGAAGGGCCGCAAAGCACCCTAATCCTCCTCTGACAGGTAGTGATAGCTACACACCAACCCGTAAGTCCTCAGAGCAGGGCCAGCTCTAGGCATCAGCAAAACAAGCAGGTGCTTGGAGTGGCACATTTCTAGGGGCGGCGTTCCGGCACCGGCCATGCCACCCCTAGAAACGTGCCCCCGCCGCCCCAGCTCGCCTCCGCTCTGCCTCCACCTGCTCCCCTGAGGGTGCCCGCTGCCACTCCACTTCTCCCCCCTCCCTCCCAGGCTTGCTGTGCATGAAACAGATGTTTCACACAGCAAGCCTGGGAGGGAGGAGAAGCCAAGCAGCGGCGCACTCAGGGGAGGCGGCGGCGGAGTGGAGGTGAGGTGGGGTGGGGAGCGGTTCCTTTAACCCCCATTACTTCCTGCGTTCCCCCCACACCCTCGCTCACCTCCACTCCGCCTGCTCCCCTGAACGCGCTGCCTCTCCCTTGCCTGAGAGGGAAGGGGGAAGAAGCAGAGCGGCAGCGTGTTCAGGGGAGCAGGCGGAGCGGAAGTGAGCTAAGGCAGGGAGGGGAGTCGCAGGAAGCAATGGGGGGGAAATGGAGCACACCCAGGGGAGGAGGCGGGGCTGGGGATTTGGGGAAGGGGTTGGGAAGGGGCAGAGTTGGGGCGGAGCCGGGGGTGGGGGGGCATGGAAAAAAAGTGGGGGCGGCAAAAATCCTGGGGTCAGCCCTGCCTCAGAGTGTTCCCTGCAGCATCCAGGCGGTTATCCATTCAACACTCACAGAGTAACCACGTCTGCTGTCCCAAAAGGAACAGTATGCACCAGCATGTAAGATTCTACTGTGGACCAGCACTGCTCTTAATACCACACCACTTAAATTTATTCTTGTTTTCACTATAAATATATCTATCATCAAAGAGATAGAGATTCAAGTAATAGCGAGTAAGAATATTGGAGTCACGTGGTTACATATAAAAAAAATCATAACATGCTTTTAGAGCAGGGGTTGGCAAATTACAGGTCGCAGGCAGCATCCGGCCCACCAGACATTTTATTCCAGCCCTCAAGCTCCCGCTGGGGAGCAGGGTCTGGGGCTTGCCCTGCTCCGGCACTCCAGCCGGGGAGCAGGGTCGGGGGCTGGTTTGTGCAGTTCCCAGAAGCAGCAGCATATCTCCCCTCTGGCTCCTATGCCTAGGGGCACCCAGGGGGCTGCGCTCCGCATGCTGCCCCCATCCCAAGTGCCGCCCCCACAGCTCCCATTGTCTGGGAACCATGGCCAATGGGAGCTGCAGGGGCAGCGCCTGTGGATGGAGCAACATGCAGCAGAGCCGCCTGGCTGTGCCTCTGTGTAGGAACCAGAGCAGGGACATGCTGCCACTTCCAGGAGTTGCTTGAGGTAAGCGCTGCCCAAAGCCTGTGCCCCTGAGCCTCTCCCCATGCCCCAACCACCTGCCCCAGCCCTGATTCCCCTCCCACCCTCCAAACCCCTCGATCCCAGCCTGGAGCACCCTCCTACACCCCAAATCCCTCATCCCCAGCCCCACCCCAGAGCCTACATCCCCAGCTGTAGCCCCCTCCCACACCCTGAACTCATTTCTGGCCCGACCCGGAGCCCTCACCCCCTCCTACACCCAACCCCAATTTTGTGAGCATTCATGGCCCGCCGTACAATTTCTATACCCAGATGTGGCCCTCGGGCCAAAAAGTTTGCCCACCCCTGTTCTAGAAACTAAACTTAAGTAATGGGTTAACCTTCTGCCTGAAGGAATTGGTCTCACCCAAAGTTTTCTTCAGCATTTTCAATCCAGCTAGGTTGAGACCCCTTTTTCATGAAACAAAAGCTCTGACTTTTTCCTTTGTCAATGAAGGACACCTCTCTGCCCTCCACATATATTCAAGCAACCTTTGAAGTGCACCCACCAAATAGGGTTCCCTACCCTCTCCTGCTCCTCTCTTCCTGTCAGATTTTTTTCTCTAAAGTCCTCACATTCAATTCAGACTGGTGATTGGTTACCCATTGTTATACAACTAGACAATACTCAAGTTCAAGTAAAACAGACAAATGAATAAATCTCTCTTATCTGACAGGGTACCTGTTTTTCACTTTTGCTGGTGACTTAATACTTTGATTCAGACTTTAAGAATGTGCTTCCAGTATACATACACATGACACCTTACAATAGTATCTGTACATACATTTCACAATGATAACAACCCTTGTGACCCTGGCTTTCATTTGAGACCTCATATGACATTCTTTGGCAAACCAGAATGTACACACCAGAATCAGGAGATTTCTGTAGTCTTTCTGCACCCTCTTATCAGTTGGCATTAAGAGGTTCTTGGATCATGGGAGGACTGAATGATCATGCAGTACCTCAAGCACAACCAGAAGGTGAAGGAGCGTAGGAGGTGAGGAGAAAGGAGCAGTCTGAGCAGCTGCTCACCCTGATGACCAACAGGCTGCAGACCATAATACTTGCACCATCACCAGTGCCTATGGACTGCCCTCCACGCTACCTCATTCTGCAGCCAGTGCAGCCACTGGAAAATTTAGGAGTTGGGTGAGCTATTAACTCCCTTTTTATCCTGCCACCATACAACCAAAGGTAAGGAGTACAGGTATACTTCTGACATCCAGGTCCACTACCAGTGAAACGATATAGTTTGCACTTACTGACACAGTTTGGTACACGTTTGCACTTCAATTTTTTACATTTGTTTACAGGCAGCTGGAATATGCACAATGGTTTTAAAAATACTTTGTTAATAAATTGGTTTGGTTCTACAATATGTTGCTGTTCGAGTGCTTGAGAAAGAAGAAAGTGAGGAAGTTGCATGCAAAGCTTTTAATAAAGTTTTCTATTCCCTGCATTGTATACTACAACAGTACACAGCATCACATTCCCTCATGCAGGTCATCCTGTGATGCAAGGATTTGGGAGCACAAGGCTTCCTTTATTTTCCTTGCTCACGTGGACCCAGCCCCACTGATGACAGGTGCAGTGTCTTGAGCCCACTTCTGATGAAAATTCTTACCTTTAATCTCCTAGGTTTGTGCAGGTCACAGCATGACACAGTAATGAGGATGGCATTGGCCACGCTGGCATCCAATCAGTTTTGTAGGCAATGCCATCTTGCCTTCAGCCTGCCAAATACGCACTCCCCCACCATCTTGCAACAGCTAAGTGGGTAAATTAAGCCTTCTTCTGCCATATGCTCTGATGTCAGGTACGGTCTCATGAGCCAGGGCAGTAGAGGGTAGATGGGGTCCTGTAAAATGACAGTTGGCATAGGCATACTGTTGATATCTATGTTATTTGAAGAAAGTAAGATCCCTTTTTGTTCAAATAGGTAAATGCCAGATCTCAGCACCCTGGTGTCACAAACCTTGTACATCCTGTGCAGTTGTTCGTGAACCTTAGTGGTCAACCTAGTCCTACAGAATGGAGGAGTATTACCCTTTATGACTGATATGCAGGTGTTCCTTGTGGCAGACAAATTATGGGCACCAAGAGTGCAGTGATGGCCCGAGTGTAGTTCTGGAGACCCATTCTCTCAAAGCCAGGGTTTTTTTAGGCACATTAACTATGACCACTACCAATGGGTAAACCACAGTATTAATTCCTCCCCACAAACCTCCACAATCAGCGCACTGACAGTTGACTTGAGATCAGCAAACTAGATAGCCATGGGCATTTAGCTGTCTGGTGGAGCCAGCTTCCATCTGGCAAGAGAAACCTGCTTTTGGGCTGGTATGGCTTCCCTTATTTGTATGTCCTTGGTGGTAGAGGGCTAGAGCATATGGAAGTTCTAGAGCTGCTGCTGGGCACCCCAAATCTGCATGACTATGTGATCCAGCTCGCATCATATCCCCTCTGAGATCCACTGCTGCCTTCTGAGGGTCAGAAGCTGCTGCTGAAATGCCCCCACTCCCGCTATCTCCCATTCCCTCAATCTGTGACCTTGTGCAGTCAGAAGCAGGAACAGCTCATCCACCTCTACTGAATCCATGGCTTGGCATGGCTGGAATGGACACAAGTGAGGAGCACAGAGACAAAAGTGCCACAGGTAAATATGTCAGTGGGCTAAATACACTTCTGCACAGGGGTTTGTGAAAGAAAGATAAGTTCTCCCACAACACAGAACAAAAAAATGCCTAGGACTGGCTTAAGTTACTGAGATGCTAAGAGCCCTAAGACATACCCTGAGAAATCCTAGTCAAACATGGGTAACTCTAGTGCCAGTTTCAGAGGGTAGCCATGTTAGTCTGTATCCACAAAAACAACAAGGACTCCGGTGGCACCTTAAAGGCTGACAGATTTATTTGAGCATAAGCTTTCGTGGGTAAAAACCCCACTTCTTCAGATGCATGGAGTGAACATTACAGATGCAGAAATAAATATACTGACACATGAAGAGAAGGGAGTTACCCAGTGATGAGCTGCCAAAAGCTGAAGAACCGGTTCCTTCAGTCACTCCAGGTCTTCAGCGGCGGGTCTTTCACTCGCTCTGGGTCTTTGGCGACACTTCGGTGGTGGGTCCTTCAGTGCCTCCGAAGTCCCAAAGCACCGCCGGGTGAGTAAAAATTAAAAGGGGATTCTCAGGGAAGCCTCCCCAGCAGAGAGCTCAGGCGGGCTGGACAGGACGGTCCTGTGGGCCGGATGTGGCCCACAGGCCGGAGTTTGCCCATCCCTTTAACAACTGGTTCTAAACTGGCTTCAAAATTTAATAACTGGTTCGCGCAAACCAGTGTGAACCGACTCCAGCTCACCACTGGAGTTACCTATAAGTGGAGAACCAGTGTTGACATGGCCAATTCGATCAGGGTAGATGTAGTCCACTCCCAACAACAGATGAGGAAGTGTCAATTCCAGGAGAGGCAAAGCTGCTTTTGTAATGAGCCAGCCACTGCCAGTCCCTATTCAAGCCCAAATTAATGGTGTTAAATTTGCAAATGAATTTTAGTTCTGCTGTTTCTCTTTGAAGTCTGTTTCTGAAGTTTTTTTGTTCAAGTATAGCTACTTTCAAATCTGTTATAGAATGTCCAGAAAGATTGAAGTGTTCTCCTACTGGCTTTTGTATGTTACCATTCCTGATGTCTGATGTGTGTCCATTTATTCTTTTACATAGGGACTGTCCGGTTTGGCCAATGCACATGGCAGACAGGCATTGCTGGCATATGATTACATATATAACATTAGTAGACATGCAGGTGAATAAGCCTCCGATGGTGTGGCTGATGTGGTTGGGTCCTCTGATGGTGTCGCTAGAGTAGATATGGGGACAGAGTAGGCAACGAGGTTTGGCTACAGGGGTTGGTTCCTGGGTTAGTGTTTCTGTGGTGTGGTGTGTAGTTGCTGGTGAGTATTTGCTTCAGGTTGGGGGGCTCTCTGTAAGCGAGGACTGGCCTGCCTCCCAAGCTCTGGGAGAGTTAGGGATCATTTTCCAGGATAGGTTGTAGATCGTTGATAATGTGCTGGAGAGGTTTTAGCTGGGGACTGTACGTGATGGCAGGTGGTATTCTGTTATTTTCCTTGTTGGGCCTGTCCAGTAGTAGGTGATTTCTGGGTACCCGTCTCGCTCTGTCAATCTGTTTCCTCACTTCCCCAGGTGGGTAGTGTAGTTTTAAGATGCTTGATAAAGATCTTGTAGGTGTTTGTCTCTGTCTGAGGGATTGGAGCAAATTTGGTTGTATCTTAGGGCTTGGCTGTAGACAGTGGATCGTGTGATGTGTTCTGGATGGAAGCTGGAGGCATGCAGGTAAGTATAGTGGTCAGTAAGTTTCCGGTATAGGGTGATGTTTATGTGACCATCACTTATTTGCACTGTAGTGTCCAGGAAGTGGATCTCTTGTGTGGACTGGTGCAGGCTCAGGTTGATGGTGGGGTGGAAATTGTTGAAATCCAGGTGGAATTCTTCAAGGGCCTCCTTCCCGTGGGTCCATATGATGAAGATGTCATCAATGTAGTGCAAGTAGAGGAGGGAAGCTAGGGGATGAGAGCTGAGGAAGCGTTGTTCTAAGTCAGCCATAAAAATATTGTCATACTGTGGGGCCATGCAGGTACCCATAGCAGTGCCACTGACTTGAAGGTATAAGTTGTCCCCAAATCTGAAATGGTTGTGGGTGAGGACAAAGTCACAAAGCTCAGCCACCAGGTGTGCCGTGGCCTTGTCAGGGATACTGTAGTGCCAGTGTTGATGTGGCTACATGGGTAAGGCTCACACTCAGTTCTGCAGTGTAGATGCTCGCAGGTGAGTTTGGTAAGCTGAGGAGCACATCCGCAGGTACACCCTACTGTAGACCCAACTATGCCAGAGACCCATTACACTTAGCACAGTTAGAGGCTTTAATGCTGTAGCTTGGCAAAAGCACATCTTGGTTTAAAATGGTTGCAACACAGCTGTTACTAGCATTGTTTCCTCCTTGGCCTGGATAGGACATTAGGTTAGTATGACCAGGTTGGTGGGAGTAGTGATCAGGATGGCAAGGCCTATTTACCAAGATGAGATCAATTTTGTTATCAGAGATTTAGAGAGGTCTATACAGGGTAACATGACTTTTCAATAGCACAGTTCCCAAATGTGATTGTTTATAGAAAGACTCATCTTTAAATTGTTACCCTGAAACACCAGGATAAAGCTCATTTTGCAAAGTGTTGCTATGAGTGAGCCTGAAACATACCTTTGTAGAATCTATGGAATTCTTCCCTCTTCCTCCTCCACATTTAACAACAGCTGCTGCAGCCCCACTGAATCAAACTACTTACCTTCGATAAGCAAGAAGAACAAAGCAAAGCAAGTCACTGTCCTCATTGTTTTAGGCCTTCTTGTGTGTGTTTTAATTTAAAGCCCAGAAGTTCATTCATGAGTTGAATGAGATGTAGAAAATGAGAAGTTTCTTGCACTGTGCAGTAACTGGAGTTCTAGATGTTTTGTCCCTATGGATGCTCCACATCACGATGTGCATACCTCTGTGTACTCTCGATCGGAGATTATTTTGTTGTGAGCAGTGCCAGCGGGTGCACACCTGCACCATGTGCCTCCTTATACTCTGGTACAAGAGCATATAATGAGGTGCAGCCCTGCACCACTCCATTCCCTTCTCAGCTTCAGAGCATGGTAGATGTCAAAGCAAAGGGTAAAGGAGGATGGGTTACAGAGCACCAATAGGGACAAAATGTCTTTAAGAACTCCATTTACTGTACCAGGTAAGTAACCTCTCCTTCTTTCAGTAGTGTCCTATGGGTGCTGTATGTGAGGAGACTCCCAAGTAGTATCTTAATGTGGATATGGTGCTGAGGAAGAGGCTCCAGTACAGAGGGTAGAACATTTTCACCAAATGCTGCATCCACTCTGGAGACATGCATTAAGGTATAGTCCTGTGAAAACGTGTGAACGGAGGACTAGGTGACTGCCTTCCAAATGTCTTTGATGGGTACATTCCTAAGGAGGGCAATGGAAGTCAATTAGGCTGAGCGGAGTGAGAAGCAATTCAATGAGAAAGGTGCACCCCAGTGGACTTGCAGTGTTCCAAATGCACCCCAACACCCACTGAGATACTGCCTGAGAGGAGATTGAGTGACACCCTTCCCCGCCTTGGCAAAGGAAACAAAGTCTGGGGGAAATCCTAAAAGGCTCGGTGAAGGTAGAAAGCCAGGGCTCTTCTTATGTCCAGCGTAGAGAGACTCGTCTTCTCTAGACGAGTGGGGCTTGGGGTAAAAGATCAGCAGTTCCTGACAGATGTGGAACGCTGATGACACTATAGGGAGGAAGTGAGGGTGAGAACTCAACATAGCTTGTGGAAGAAGATAGTAAAGGTCATGTTTGAGCCCACTACAAACCTGAGGAAGCATCAATGCACTGGGTGTATGGCTACATGAAAGTGATCAACCTGAAGGTTGAGGGTAATGAAGCAGTCCCCAGGATCTAATGATGGAATGATCATTGCTAGTGGGACCATCCTGAAGTGTTACACATGAATAAGTGTTTAGAATCAGTTCTCTACCCTCCCCTCTTTTTCTGGGGGACCAGAAAGTACCTGGAGTAGAAACCCTTTCTGGTCAAGTCTGGAGGAATGGGTTTGATTGCCCCCAGCTGCAAAAGAGATTCCATCTCCTGCTTTAGGAGCCTCTCAGGAGAAGAGTTTCTAAATAGGGATGGGGAGGCAGGGCTGATGTGGGGAATGGAGTTGAATTTATTGGAGTAAACAGTTAAGATCACTTCCAGTACCCATTTGTCTGAGGTGATTGTGACATGCCAGGGTACAATCCAGACTAAGGAGTAGCTGTGTCACCCCTGCTGTGTAACCTGGGGTGCCCTTTACAATGCCCTGCTGCTGTAGCCTCCAGCCTGTAAGTCACTCCCAGCTATGTCTGTGTGTGCTGCAGCCAGCCAGCCAGCCTCACCATGGCTCTTACCAGCCTGGGTTATGCTGCCGGGCGACCCCAACACCCACCCTGTCCTGAATCTTCCCCCAGAAATGTATGTTTTCAAATGATACCTTACAGGACATACTTTGTACAAAGATTATTACAATAGTGTGTAGGGAGTGAATATAGGGATGTATTCCATCACAGTGATATGTTCCCAAGAACGGAGGAAATGGGTCAGATGGTCTCTATAGGGTGGGTGGATGGAAGGTTGTTCCAGCTGAAGAGCCAATGGGGCAGGTTCATGAGCCTCAACCAAGCTGTCAAACTGGTCATTAGATGAGGTAAGCAACTGAAAAGTGACAGTACAAGATGGGCCTTTCTTATGAAGCCTGAAGCTCTTTCTGGGCAGTTCTATAGTTCTTGGGGGCACCTGAGCGTACACTGAACAGGAGCATTGCACTGGCTGAGACTTGCTGTATTTCCTCTTTGTAGATGGTCTATAGATGTGGAGAGTGTGCAATGTCACCCTGGAGTCCTTCAGCATGTGCAGAGCTCTGTCCATGATGTCACTAAAGAGTTTAGGTCCTTTGAAGGGCAAGGCCTGCACAGTATTTTGCACCACCCTGGGCAAGCCAGACTATTTGTAGGTAGGAGGCCTGGCACCAGGGGTGCTGGAACAACTTGTATAGTGGGGGTCCTGAGAGCCATTGAACCAAACTGTAAACCCTGTATATGAAGAAAACTACTTCAAGCCCGGGGAACAGAAGCACCCCCAGCACACCTAGTTCCAGCACCCATGCCTGGCACATGACAATAGCAGGGGCGATAGAATGGGAGGCCATATCCACTGTGTCAAGGGAGGTCTGTAGGGAGGCTTTGGCTATTTTCTGACACTCTGTAATAAGAGCTTGAAATTGCTCTCTTGTGCTGAGGCAAAAACTCAGTAAAGGTGAGACAATTGATTATCGTTGGTGAAGGCATATTTTGCTACCAGGACTTGATAGTTGGTGACTCTGAACTGATGAGTAGCTCTTATGCCATAGGAGGTCCAGATGCTTAAGTATCTTGTCAGTTGGTGTTGACTTGAAGAGATGTTGCCTAATCCTTTCGTTGCCGGTATTGATGACCAGGGAGTTAGGGCTGGGATGAGAAAACAAGTACTCTGAGTCCTTGGCCAGGACCTAGTACTTTTTATTGGCCCTCATGCAGGTGTCTGGGATGATGACAAGCATTTGCCACACTGTGCAGGCTGGTGAGAGAAGGGCCTCATTAGTAGGTAAAGCTACCTAGCCCTGGATGGAGGTGTGCAAAATGTCTACCGAGGAGTGCTGCTGTTCCTGGATTTCCTTCAAAGGAATCTGAAAAGCCTCCTCTGTGCATTTCATCAAGTCCTGAAAGGCCTTGAAGCCATCCATGTAGGATGGTGGAAGTGGCCTAGCTGTCTCACCTAGGGTGGAAGACGATGGGGTGTCTTCTCAGTTCTCAAGTCTTGTTCCTCTAGTTGCTCCTCTTGAGTAGAGTGAGGAGGATCCTGAGTTGGTGGATGAGTCTCCTGGTAGGACCGCTTCAATCCGTAGACATGACCCCATAAGAAGCCCAGAAGTAACAGAAAGCCCACTACAGAACATAAGAGAAAGAAGCCAGACCACATGGGTGCTCTCGCTAGGACTATTAGGTCTGTGTTTGTTAGCTTCTGGGGTCTGCTCCTCAAAGATGACCTTGAGGAGAGGAGGGTGGAATGGATGGGTGGTAGAGGACTGAAAAGAGACCTCAGAGCCAAAGAAAGTATCAGAGTTTAAGGGCAGAAGGGACCACTAGATCTAGTCTGACCTCCTGTATGTCACTGACCATCAACCCCACCCTGTGCCCACACACTAAACCCAACAACTGAAATGTGACCAAAGTACTACAGCCCACAAGAGACAGACTATTATGTGTCACTGGAAGAAAACTGAAGGGACCAGTGCCCCAAGCCCCCGCAATGGTCAAGAAATGGTTAGAGAGAACTATATCCAAATAATCCTGGCAAGTGACGTATACCCACATGCTGCAGAGGAAGGAAAGAAACCCCAAGGTCACTGCCAAACTGAGAATCTCATATATGGCGATCAGTTAGACCCTGAGCATGTGAGCAAGAACCAGCCAGCCAAGCACCTGAGAGAGAGAGAGAGAGAGAGAGAGAATATGCTCAGTGCCACCTCAGAGCCCTGGTCCTCCCCACCCAATCTCATTTCAATCCATGACTATCCATGATGCTTCAGAGGAAGGAGATAAAAACCCACCCAGAATACACCAGGGGAAAAAAATCCCTTTCTGACTCCAGCCAGTGACCAGCAGAAGCCCTGAAGCAAGAGCATTATGAACATAAGACAAACTGCAAGCAAGCCCTAGGGATGTAGGCCTTGTCCCTTACCTCACAAGCAGCCTCGTCATACAATTGCACTCAAATTTGTCCATTTCTCTTTTAAAAGTAATCCAGTTCTTTGCCCCCACAACTCCTATTGGGAGGCTGTTCCAGAAACTCACCCTCTCTCATGTCTAGGGTGGAGCTAAATGAGTCAGTGCATTGCATTGGTATCAGATGACAAGGAAGGTCCAGCCATTATAATGGTACCGATGGGAGGATCTTTACTTGAGGCAGCAGTAAATGCATTGCTGGGTCAAGGTATGAGACAGGTACTGGCAGGAAGATTCTCCTGGTGCTCCTTAGGGGGTGAGGGGAAGGCTCTAACTCCTCCATAACACAAAGGTCCTCATGAGAGAGGAATCTGCCAGTTGAGAAGGCCCAAGAAAACAATGGGCCTGGTTCTCAAAGAAGAAAGATGAGAAGGGGGACCCCCCAAAGCACAAACTGTGCTAGAAAAGGCAAACAAAATAACTAAAAGTAAACTAAAAAACAAATCAAGTGTAAATATGGGTAGAGGAATAGCTGTGTCAAATAGATAGTGGATGCCACAGAACTCCATCTTGAGCCTAAAGCAGCTGAGAGGGAACTGGAGTGGTGCAGGTCTGCTCCTCTCTACTCCCTCATGCTAGAACATGAGTAGGCATATGGCACAGGCTGGACCCGGAGTCACTGCTAGCAAAAAAAATCTGACAGTGTATGGGCATGTGCATAGCCTCACGTGGAGCACCCACAAGGACAAGAACTTGAAGAAGCAGCTCAAAATATCTCCCATACACATTTGAAGATGAAGAACCCAGTTACATGCCACGCCAGCACTCCTGTCTAACCGAGAAGAGTGGCACAAGCCTTGCTGGTTCTTCCGACACATTTTTCTCCAGGATCCCAGTTTGTTCACTACAGAAGCTGATATTCCACGGATAGGTGTTAACCAATAACCTTCCCATTATAATTCTCACTATAGTCTATGACGTAGGGATCATTTATTGGAAACAAGGGCAGAGTGAACAACATGGGGTTTTTTTGGTTGAATTAAGATTACAGGCCTGATGCATTACAGTTTATGCCCTCAGTCTTATATTTTTCCGTTAAAATATCTGATATTACCACATTCTTCATTATTATTTGTGGCACTAAATACTACAGTGCACAGTGCCAGATGGCTTGTATTCAGCATAAAAATAATGCAAGGCCCATATGAGAAAGGCTCAGTGAGACTATAACAGCATGTATTCATCCTGCCTCCCTAATGCACTTAGTTAAAACATTAGACTTAAAATCTGGTTTTCCACTTTAGAAGTGGAATAGCATATTGTGGAAATTATTTATGAATTCAAATTTATTTCAAACATTATTTGTATGTTTCTAAGGTCTTGGCATTACAGAGGAGCAAATATTCTTTCACTCTTTGGAAGGTTATTTTGCCTTTTAGCCTCAAGTGAAGAAAGCTGAATTGTTTTAAAATGCATTAGGAACAGCAGCAAAAACCTTTTTGCAGAGATTGTTATTGGTAAAAGCTACTTTTTTTAAAAATGTATAAACAGCTTGAGTTCTAAACTTAACCAGATGGAAACGTGCCTACAAAGAGTTGGATGTAATTCAGAAGCGACTGACAGCCAATAGATGAGGCAATTTAGACCAACATATGCCAAAAATGGTCAATCATGTTATCGTAAGTGTGACTCTGCTGTGGCAGATGCCAACTCTATCCAAACAATTTTAAGTGTCTTTTTGGAAGACAGGAATATTTTACACACACGTAAAATAATTCATCATAATGCTTGATTTTTCTGGAAATATTCCACCTAGTTTCAGCATTTTCACAGAGGATTTTTTTTTTTTAAAGGATGATAAATCCTCTTATGGCCTTCTAACTAACTAAATGTTGTGCAATCCATCAAAGACTGGTTTTAAAAAAAACAAAACCCCACACACTTCACTGAATCCCCAATTTAGTTTAATATCGAATACAAGAAAAGCTTTGCACTCATACAAATCAATTTAGTGTTTTACTTAAAAAGAAATGTTCACTGTTGAAAGCCTTGAAAACAAAAGAAACACGAGTGAGATAATAGTAGAGTACAGAGTAAGTGTGCTCCCCGTGCCAGCCCCTTAAAAACAAGCTAAAATCAGAATTAAAGAATCTTTGTGGGGAATGATCCAGACTAGAAGATTTTTCTGCACAATTCATAGTTATTAGGAGACCACCAGATTACTGAGGAGTACATCTGACCTTCTGCAGATGCTAAGGTACCTTGCTACTAACCCGTCTCAGGCTATATCAGAGAAGGCCTCTCGGATGCCTCCATTATAATGATTGTACTCCCTCCAGTGAATGCAATACTAGCATGATAATTTTTCTCCCTTGTCATCTAACCTGAATTAGATTTGTCAGAAAGATGGAAAAGACCTATTTGTTTATAAATCTGTCCTGACAGTGTAGGTTTGTTTCCTTTGGAGTATTCTCCCGTGCTTTGCATAGGTTAGGTTTTAGGCCCTGAGTGCATTGAAATCACAGTCACGTCACTGAACTCAGTTACATCTCAATTGTCCCATAATCTTACAAACCTGGTCCCTATTTAAACTGTCACCTGGACATTAGCTGAGTTTCCCAAGTAGGCTACGGAGCTAACATCTCAGGTGAGCTATGACAGCTGCTAGGTTAGATTTGCTTTCTTTATTTTCCCAACACTTTTACTAGGTGACACCTCTTAAGCCATTTCTCCTCATTGTCTCCTCTTCTTCTGCATTTGGAAGGACCACCAGTAGGGTCAGGGGATACTTGAGGTCTGCATGTCCTTTCAGCCTTTGGCACTGCTACTTGAGACTACCAACAAATATACCAATTATAGCCCCTGCTGATGGGTTTTGCAAACACCTAATGGGTCACGTGGACACTTATTTACTCAAAGCTGGATTCATTTCAAATAGGCCAACCAACAGTGAATAACTTTTGGTCACTACTGCTCTGGTATGGACTTGAACCATAATCCTTAAAATAATGGCTCATTATGCTGTCATTAGTCTCCTGAGTTGAGCAGTTCTTACATAGTTGTTTTAATTCCCAACTCTATTTACCTTTTGTTTTCACGATTGTTACATACATGTGATTTACTGTAAACTATTTTCATGTTGTTTGCATTGATTAACTATGGTGGGTGTGTACTATAGTTATTGTACACAAACATACTCAAAATACATGATGGTGGGGTAATCAAGTTTTATCTGCATGAGTTTGGGATTGGGTGAATTACTCACAAGATGATCTATACAGTTCACTCACATGAGTTTTGATAAAACCTTGATACCACATCACTCTTTCATGTAGTATTCTATACAAGTCAGATATTACAGGGTGTTGTGAGTATAAAACCTGTAAGGTGCTCAGATACTATGGTCATGGGGACCACTAAGTACCTCAAATAGATCGATAGGTGCTTTAATTACCAAAGTCCAACTATGCAGGGCATAAAAAGAAAGGCTTACAAATGTATAAAGTGATCTACAATCACATTTTAGTACAAAATATTTAATGGCACTGAAATCCAATATCTTGGAGAAGTTTTACCATTGACTTCTGTGGGAGCAAAGTTAGGCCAATACTGGGTGCTTTTGAAAATCCCTGTATTAAAGCTATAGCTATAAAACCTGCTACTGACCCAGAACTAAGTCTTGCCTATCCTGAACCTCAAGCTGGTGTAATTTTGGGTCAAAATTCCAGTTTGATGAAGAAAGATTTCTCTGGCAGGTTACAACAACAGCTGCTTGGTATTGTTCAGGGGTTGGAATGTCAGAATAAATTCCAGAGGGATGGATAGCAATGAGTTGGTCAAAGGTGAATATTTAAATTTACTTATAACGTGACTTTGCACCTTCGCATACAGATAGAGCTTTCACATATATATTTGGGTGGGTAGATATTCACAGTATCAACATTAAGCCAACATCTGGTGTTTTTATAGGAAACTAGTTTTCAATGGGGCATAACCCTGCCAAAATGATTCTTTTCATAAGAATTGTTTGGTGCCACTTTTAACAAAGCTATGTTTAGCCAATCTAGAATTGATATGCAGTAACATGATCCCATATGTAGAAAATTAGGAACCTATATGGCCCTAACAATGTATAAAATTTAATATACAAAGGACAGCACTGAAAAAGCTGCTTTAATTAGCTGCCTTGTATTTCAGTGTGCGCCTGCCTGACATGGAGAAAGCAGACCACATGTCATAGCTCACTGAGCAGTATTTTATAAAATAAACCTCTCCCCACATGAATGCAGAGTCTGCTACATGAGAAGCACAAACCTCACACAGGGTCCCATTGTCCAGCATCCCTTCCCAGCCAGGTCATCTTATAGAAGGTTACTTTGAAAGACAGCACTCTTCTGTAGAATGCTAGGAAGAATCAGCCCTGGGAGAGAAGCTGGTAACGTTTCTCCAAGTTTGACAGGAAACCTTTTGGGGAGGATTATATTACTATCTAGCTAGGGAAGAAAAAGAAGAGGCAGAGCAGGGGTAGATAATATGAGTAAGGAGCAATCATCTCACCACAGGCAGTAGCTTCAAGGAAGAGACCTGCAAATCATGGTTGGTGTGCCTGTAAGGCAGATAGAGAGAACTATGCCCAGATATGGGAGATTTCTCTGTTTGATTTAAAGTCGTAAGTTTCAAGGTTAAAATAACTATAAAAGGTTTTGCTACATTCTGAGAGATGAACCTTAAATTAAGCAGCATTACATCTCTGCAGTTAGAGAACAAATTTAGCAAATTGCACTATTTGTTTTTTGGAATATGGATGAGAGGTTTTCAGATCTTTGAATTACTCTTCCTCAGCTATTTATTATTTACACCGTTAACTATGTTATATAGCTTAATTTCAGACTGCTTTTTTGCAGCTATAGTATATCTCTGCTGAGGTTTCTGAAATAGCTGTTTGTGTAAGGCATCCTCATCACTTCCCCACACAACACTGTCTGCAGAATTCAGAAGTAGCAAACTAAAGGGGCTTGAATTTTGAAATTGGCTAATTTAAATATTTCCATTTGCTGATAAAACAAACTAAGATAAGTTAGATGTATTCAAGTAAGCAGGGCCTGATGAAATTCACCCAAGGGCACTTAAAGAACTAGCTGAAGCAATCTCAAAACCATTAGCAATTATCTTCACAAACTCAAGGATGGGTCAGGTCCCAGGCAACTGGAGAAGGACAAACACCTAATCTTTAAAAAGGGGAACAAAGAGGCCTGAGGGAATTAGAGACCAGTCAGCTCAATTTCGATACCTGGAAAGATACTGGAACAAAATTAACCAATCAATTTGAAAGCATCTAGAAGAAAATAGGGTTACAAACAATAGCCAACATGGATGTCAAGAACAAATTGTGCCAAACCAACCTAATTTCCTTTTTTGACAGGATTACTGTTTTAGTGGATGGGGGGGAAGCTGTAGACATGTTTTTTTTTTTGTTTTTTTTTCCAGTAAGGCTTTTGCTGACAGTCCCTCATGCTATCCTCATAAGCAAACTAGGGGAATGTGGTTTATATTAAATTACTATAAAGGGGATTTTTTTCCAATCAGTTATGCATGCTCAAAAAGTACTTATCAATGGTTTGCTCTCAAACTGGGAGGCTGCATCTAATAGGGTTGCATGAGGGTTTGTTTTGGGTCTGGTACTATTCAATACTTTAATTAATGACTTGAATAATGGAGTGGAGAGTACCCTTATAAAATTTTCAGATTATGCCAAACAGAGGGGTTACCAACACTTTGGAGGATGGGCTTAGAATTCAAAACAACCTTGACAAATTGAAGAATTGGTCTGAAATCAACAAGATGAAATTCAACAAAGACAAGTCCAAAGTACTACACTTAGGACAGTGATCAATTGCCCTCCATGTCCACTGAAGGTAGGACAAGACTATATGGACTTAATTTGCAGCAAGGGAGATTTCGGTTAGATATTAGGAAAAGCGTTCTAGCCATAAGTGTAGTTAAGCACTTGAATATGCTTCGAAGGGAGGTTATGGAATACTCGTCTTTGAAGGTTTTTAAGAACAAGTTACACAAACATCCATCAGGGAATGGTCTAGATATATTTGATCCTGCCTCAATGCAGGGGAGCTGAATTAGATGACCTCTCAATGTCCTTTCCAGCCCTACATTTCTATGATTCTATGAAACTTAAGAGTCTGTCCGGAGAACTATTTCCTTTAAAATGAGGAGTGGGGAGGAGGGGAAAAGACTCCTGGTTTTTGTTTCAATTGCTCTTTTGGCTGAGACTGAGTAGTACATACATGCCATCTTTGCTACAGCTCCACTGCTCTGTGCACACTCTGCAGCCTCCTCAATTTCAGCCTTGCTGCTGTTACTGGTAGAAAGCCTTATAGCAGGGCATAAGTCATTGACATGTCTACACTACAAAATTAGGTCGATTTTATTGAAGTTGACATTGAGCCTCCAATTTAAGCAAGTTGATTCTGCATGTCCCCACTATGCACAGTGTGTTGGTGAAGCGCATCCTCACTAGTAGGGCTTGCATCAACTCATGGAGTGCTGCACTCTGAGTAGCTATCCCACAGGCATGGAACTGAGTGGAACGTTGGGTTGGGCTTGCAATGCCTCATGGGACCAAGACATTTGCGCAGGTGGTTATGGGAACAGAGCATTAGCCTCCCATGATGCACTTACCTCCTTTCCTTCTTCCCTGAAATCAACGGCAAACAAACCAAACCTTTTTTGAGCCTTTTTTCCTAAGCCTGGGTTACCCATGCAAACGCCATAGCACGGCAAGCATGGACCCTGCTCAGCTGTACACTATTGTTGTGAGCATTACAAACACCTCACGCCTTATCCTGCAATATTTGCTCAGCTGAAACAGGAGCCGCCGCATGGAACAATGTGATGCCACACAAGCAGCCCTCCTGGAAGCCATGGAGCGGAGCAATTTGCAGATGCGGATGATAGTTGTGTATCACCTTGACACAGTGGAGCGCCACTTCTGGGGCCAGAAAACAAGCACTGACTGGTGGGACCGCACAGTTATGTGGCCATGGGATGACAAACAGTGGCTGCAGAACTTTCAAATGCACAAGGTCACTTGCATGGAACTGTGCAAAGAGATTTCACCAGCCCTGAAGTGCAGCAATATTAAAATGAGAGCTGCTCTGACAGTTGAGAAGTGAGTGGCAATAGCTCTGTGAGTGGCAATAGCCAGACTGCTACCAGTCAGTATGATTGGGAATCAATTTGGAGTTGGTAAATCTACCGTGGAGTCTGCTGTAATCCAAGTTGCCAGGGCAATCAATAGACTTCTGCTAAGAAGGGTAGTGACTCTGGGAAACGTGCAGGACATAGTGGATGGTTTTGTCATGATGGGGTTCCCTAATAACTGCGGTAGGGTGATAGATGGCATGCATATCCCCATCTTGGCACCAGACCACCTTGCCAAAGAGTACATAAATCAAAAGGGGTACTTCTCAATGGTGTTGCAAGCGCTGGTGGATCACAAGGGCCATTTCACCGACATCAACGTGGGTTGGTTGGGAAAAGTGCATGACACGCACATCTTTAGGAACTCTGGTCTGTTCAGAAAGCTGCAAGCAGGAAATTTCTTTCCAGACTGCAAAATAACTGTTAGTGATGTTGAAATGTCAGTAATGATCCTGGGAGACCCAGCCCACCCTTTACTTCCATGGCTCATGAAGCTGTACACGGGCAGCCTGGACAGTAGTAAGGAGCGGTTCAGCCATAGGCTGAGCAAGTGCAGAATGGTGGTGGAATGTGCCTTTGGACGTTTAAAAGCCCACTGGCGTAGTTTGCTTACTAGGTTAGGCCTCAGTGAAAGCAATATCCCCATTGTTATTGCTGAGTGCTCCAGAATATCCATGAAACAAAGGGAGAAAAATTTCTGACAGGGTGGGGAGTGGAGGCAGATCGCCTGGCAGCCAATTTTGAGCAGCCAGACACCAGGGCAATAAGAAGAGCACATTGAGGTGCACTGAATCTACGTGAGGCTTTGAAAAGTAGCTTCATCAATGACCCACGGTAATGTGACACTTGTGTGTTGTTCCTTACCTAGCTGTCCCCTTCATTGCATGTACTCCCCTGTAAACTACACTCCTGCTAACTGCTTGTGCTGAATGAATAAAGAGCCTTTTCTCCTCAATCTGTTCATTTTTATTATGCTCACACAGAGACAGAAAGGAAAAGGAAAAAGAAAAGGAGGACTTGTGGCACCTTAGAGGTTAACAGATTTATTTGAGCATAAGCTTTCATGAGCTACAGCTCACTTCGTCGGATGCATGCAGTAGAAAATACAGTGGGGAGATTTATATACATAGAGAACATGAAATAATGGGTGTTACCATACACACTGTAACCAGAGTGATCACTTAAGGTGAGCTATTACCAGCGTGGGCGTGGGACCTTTTGAAGTGATAATCAAGGTGGGCCATTTCCAGCAGTTGACAAGAAAGTCTGAGGAACGGTGGGGGATGGGGAATAAACATGGGGAAATAGTTTTACTCTGTGTAATGACCCATCCACTCTCAGTCTCTATTCAAGCCTAAGTTAATAGTATCCAGTTTACAAATTAATTCCAATTCAGCAGTCTCTCATTGGAGTCTGTTTTTGAAGTTTTTTTGTTGAAGAAATTGCAACTTTTAGGTCTGTAATCGAGTGACCAGAGAGATTGAAGTGTTCTCCAACTGGTTTTTGAATGTTATAATTCTTGATGTCTGATTTGTGTCCATTTATTCTTTTACGTAGAGACTGTCCAGTTTGGCCAATGTACATGGCAGAGGGGCACTGCTGGCACATGATGGCATATATCACATTGGTAGATGTGCAGGTGAACAAGCCTCTGATAGTGTGGCTGATGTGATTAGCCCCTATGATGGCGTCCCCGAATAGATATGTGGACACAGTTGGCAACGGGCTTTGTTGCAAGGATAGGTTCCTGGGTTAGTGGCTTTGTTGTGTGGTTGCTGGTGAGTATTTGCATCAGGTTGGGGGGCTGTCTGTAAGCAAGGACTGGCCTGTCTCCCAAGATCTGTGAGTGATGGGTCTTCTTTCACAGGATAGGATGTAGATTCTTGATGATTCATTGGAGAGGTTTTAGTTGGGGGCTGAAGGTGATGGCTAGTGGTGTTCTGTTATTTTCTTTGTTGGGCCTGTCCTGTAGTAGGTGACTTCTGGGTACTCTTCTGGCTCTGTCAATCTGTTTCTTCACTTCAGCAGGTGGGCATTGTAGTTGTAAGAATGCTTGATAGAGATCTTGTAGGTGTTTGTCTCTGTCTGAGGAGTTGGAGCAAATGCAGTTGCATCGTAGAGCTTGGCTGTAGACAATGGATCGTGTGGTGTGGTCTGGATGAAAGCTGGAGGCATGTAGGTAGGAATAGTGGTCAGTAGGTTTCTGGTATAGGGCGGTGTTTTTGTGACCATCGCTTATTAGCACCATAGTGTCCAGGAAGTGGATCTCTTGGGTGGACTGGTCCAGGCTGAAGTTGATAGTGGGATGGAAATTGTTGAAATCATGGTGGAATTCCTCAAGGGCTCCTTTTCCATGGGTCCAGATGATGAAGATTTCATCAATGTAGCACAAGTAGAGTAGGGGCATTAGGGGATGAGAGCTGAGGAAGTGTTGTTCTAAGTCAGCCATAAAAATGTTGGCATACTGTGGGGCCATGCGGGTAACCATAGCAGTGCTGCTGATTTGAAGCTATACATTGTCCCTAAATGTGAAATTGTTATGGGTGAGGACAAAGTCACAAAGTTCAACCACCAGGTTTGCCGTGACATTATTGGGGATACTGTTCCTGACGGCTTGTAGTCCATCTTTGTGTGGAATGTTGGTGTAGAGGGCTTCTACATCCATAGTGGCTAGGATGGTGTTTTCAGGAAGATCACAGATGGATTGTAGTTTCCTCAGGAAGTCAGTGGTGTCTCGAAGATAGCTGGGAGTGCTGGTGGCGTAGGGCCTGAGGAGGGAGTCTACAAAGCCAGACAATCCTGCTGTCAGGGTGCCAATGCCTGAGATGATGGGGTGTCCAGGATTTCCAGGTTTATGGATCTTGGGTAGCAGATAGAATACCCCTGGTCGAGGTTCTAGGGTTGTGTCTGTGTGGATTTGTTCTTGTGCTTTTTCAGGGAGTTTCCTGAGCAAATGGTGTAGTTTCTTTTGGTAACCCTCAGTGGGATCAGACGGTTATGGCTTGTAGAAAGTAGTGTTGGAGAGCTGCCTAGCAGCCTCTTGTTCATATTCCGACCTATTTATGATGACGACAGCACCTCCTTTGTCAGCCTTTTTGATTATGATGTCAGAGTAGTTTCTGAGGCTGTGGGTGGCATTGAGTTCTGCACAGCTGAGGTTATGGGGCAAGTGATGCTGCTTTTCCACAATTTCAGCCTGTGCATGTCAGCGGAAGCACTCTATGTAGAAGTCCAGTCTGTTGTTTTGACCTTCAGGAGGAGTCCACCCAGAATCCTTCTTTTTGTAGTCTTGGTAGGAAGGTCTCTGTGGGTTAGTATGTTGTTCAGAGGCGTGTTGGAAATATTCCTTGAGTCGGAGACATTGAAAATAGGATTCTAGGTCACCACAGAACTGTATCATGTTCGTGGGGGTGGAGGGGCAGAAGGAGAGACCCCGAGATAGGACAGATTCTTCTGCTGGGCTAAGAGTATACCTGGGGGAAAAGGACTGATAACACTGGGGGAAGGGAGGGAGAAACAAGCACAGCTTTCTTACAATTGCAATGCAACAACAACAAAAGGTGTGGGGATGTGCACCTTCTGGTCCTTGGACCGTCCCCTGGAGTTGAGTGCAAGGGCTACACGACTTCCCCTCCACCCACATCCTAGAACATCTGGGAGAGAAGGATGTGGAACTTGGCAATGATGGCAGAAGGTTCACCATAGGCTGCATCGGGACTCTAGCGTCCAGCTGCCTTTCTTGAACCTCAACCAGACGCCTCAACATGTCTGATTGCTCCCTCATAATCCACACCATCTCTTCCTGCGTGTCACCCTCGTGTTCCCCATATGCTCTTCTGTCCTCACGGGCATTGTGCAGGCTCTCCGACAATGCAATCCTCCATGCGCTGAGCTCCATCTTGTCACTCTCAGAGGCATGCATTAACTCACTGCATATGTCCTCCCGAGTCTTCTTTTTCCGCCTTCTAATCTGGGAAAGTCTCTGTCCCAGCGTGGAGGATGTGCCTACGGACAAGGTTTCAGCTGCAAAGAATACAAAGCACAGGGTAGAATTGACAGCGCATACATAGTTTCTGGTGCAAGATTAAATCTTTTTATAAAAGAAACACCCCTCAATGCACTTCCCTGCAAACCACAACTTAAGCAGAACAGCTGGCTACTGCAAGAGTCGGTTTGCTGCTCCGGCCATGGTGAGTAAGGCCACGAGGTATGGGCGAGAGGTCTTGTGCTGCAGCTTTTGTTAAGACATGCTTGGGATCAATGGTTGCCATCTCAGCACAACCCCCTTTCCCATAGCAACCTGGATGGTGCGTGCAGACAGGCACCAGCGCAAAGTCCCACAAGAAGTTTGATTGTTACAAAAGCGGCACCGGGTTGGTGTGGGAGATGAACAGGAAGCACGGCCCCCCACCCTTTTAAATGCTGGCTGCAATACGTGGTGATCCATTCCAACCACAACCAGGGCACGCTCAGGAAAATGTGGTTGTGTGACCCAAAATTCACCAAGCAGGGGCGGATTACTTATCCAATTGCTTGTGGTTTAAGGGTTAGCATTAAAACCTTCACCTGTTTCCCCTAGGTGACCATATGTGATATCACTCTACTGAGGGTCACAGAGGTGGAAAGGGAGCAGATGCTGCAAGCATCTGGGTACAGACCTGGTCCTTATGCTGCAATGCTGTGTGCCGCAATGATGCCAGAAGTGTTAATTTTCTGCATGGGAAAGTGTCCTACCGTGGTGGACAAAATAAGGCAGCCCTTCCCAGAAACCTTCTGCAAAGGATTGCAGAGTACCTCCGTTAAAGCTTCCTAGAGATCTCAAGGGAGGATTCCCAGGCCATCCCCGGGCACATAAACAGCCTTTGCCGAAGAACA
Organism: Caretta caretta; assembly: GCF_965140235.1. NCBI lineage: Eukaryota > Metazoa > Chordata > Testudines > Cheloniidae > Caretta > Caretta caretta. The sequence continues at coordinate 82,674,240 of NC_134214.1, forward strand.
CCATCTGTGTAGCTGCAGTGGCCGCTGATAACTTCTATCTCAATTGTTTAATTCAGGTTTAAAAATAATAGCATGTAACCCCTACAGTCTGATTGGAAATTACCTGATTACCTAGGGAGGTGGTAGAATCTCCTTCCTTAGAGGTTACCTAGGGAGGTGGTAGAATCTCCTTCCTTAGAGGTTTTTAAGGTCAGGCTTGACAAAGCCCTGGCTGGGATGATTTAACTGGGAATTGGTCCTGCTTCGAGCAGGGGGTTGGACTAGATGACCTTCTGGGGTCCCTTCCAACCCTTATATTCTATGATTCTATGAAATGTGTACTCGCCAGAGGTGCCTTCCCCGGCATCACGCTCTGCCGACAATTGGTCCTGTGAGGGGATGCGTTCCAGAGTTAAAAAAAGTTCTTAGTAACTCAGGTCTGAAATACCTTTGTCCCCCCAAAATTGTAACATTCCTGAAGTACATGGAGTTAATGGCGTCAATAAACCATGCCATTAGTTACTAGCAAACACTGAAGTTATCAACAAGACATTACAGAATTTGACTTATGATGAAAACATTCTTTTCTCATTTCTTCTCAGCTCGTGCAGCCTCCGTGAGACATTTCTTCAATTATTTGAAAAGTTAAGGCAGTCTAAGCATTTCTTAGACTAATGCATGTAAGTAGATGAACATACATTTCCTTTTTTAAAAAAGAAGTTAGCTCTTTGAATTCATAAATGAATTATGCATGGATTTGCAATGGGGTTTTTCAAATACAGTTATAGTTGAGACTGACCTTTATACTCCATTCTCCATAATTATTTGAAAATTAAAGCTTTCCCTTTTTTCACACCATACTTTTCAAAATATGTATTAGTTTTCCAACAAGGCCAGTAAAATCACCAAAGTACTTTAGAATATATTCAAATGATGTAACAAGCTGATGTACAGCCTGCACAAACTTATTTTTCTTTTCATACTGCAAGTAAAATCTCTGCTCCCAAGTTGAAAGCTTTGCAGGACACATTTTAGGTTGGTGTTCCATACAGGGCCAGCTCTAGGTATTTTGCCACCCCAAGCAAAAATTTTTTTGCCCTCCCTCCCCTTTTTTTGTGTGTGTGGCTTTTACACATTTGCACTTTGCAGTGTTTTAGTTTTGTTTTTTGACTGTTTAAAATTAAAAAAAATGAAAACAGAGAATTTGTAGTTGGTGAAATAAAACAATTTCCTAGTAGTGTACTCATTTAATTTTAACAAAATCACAAACAATTTGGGTTCAACTATACACTATAATGAAAAACGTTAGTGTCTTCCGGTGCACTCAGTTTCTCATAAATTAAAAGAAATTTATATGACCTGAAGGTTTCTGGTTTTTATACTTGCGTAGTCTTAATAATTCAGTGAAATCTAATTTTTTTGCAAGGGTACTTTCAATTGAAATTAATGCGAGTCCTGACAAACTATTTTGAGACACGGTGGACCTCAAATAATTTTTCAGTAATTTCAGTTCTGAGAAACTGCGCTCACCAGAAGCCACTGATACTGGTAATGTTAAAAGAATGCATAATGCTATAGCAGTGTTTGGAGTGAGGTGCTCGGGGCTGTACATCCCACCCGTGGGCCCCCAGCCCAATCTCAGACCCAGTCCCACACCCGCAGAGGGGACAGTAACTGAGAGTGGCTGCGGGGAGGGGGGCGGACCAGGGGTGCCCGCCCAGCGCCAAGCCACCCAGGACAGCGGGTCCCTTACTGGCTGCGGGTCCTGCCCCGATCCCAGGCTCCGCTCAGCTCCGGTTCCTCCGCCACTTGTGACATGTGCAGGTAGGATGGGCAGGGGGAAAGAAGCCACATCACCCCACTCCCCTGGTGGCAGGGGGGCAGGGCAGGGCAGGGACCTCCCCTGGGCTGGACCCCCACACTGAGCCTGCTGCCCCGCCCCACGCAGGGGCTCATTGGTTCACTGAGCGAGACGGGGGGAAAAAAAACAAACAAAGGATGTCCGGAACGCTGCCCCTGGAAACATGCTGCCCCAAGCATGTGCTTGCTTTGCTGGTGCCTAGAACCGGTCCTGGTGACATACGTGTTTTACTTGACGATTTTATTAATGGCTGCAAAAGATTGAAAACCATGAATGAGCGAGGATGGCTCATTAGTCTTTCAACTCTTGAGATCCAACTTTAAATTCTGCCTTAGGTCACAATTGAAGGTTTTTGTTTTCCTTCCTCTTCCCTCACATCATAAAGCCATCATGCAATTTGGTACAAATGGCTGTCACTACTTAAGACAGACCTAACACTGGAACAATATTGGGGTATCATAGTCAAGATTAAATTGGAGAGCTGTTTCTAGAGAAACTTGTACAGCACCTCTTTGCACTCTCCATGGCTCCAGCAAGTTGTAGGAATCCCTTACTTTTACAAGTTATCGAGTCACTCACAAAAGTGCTTGCCTAGAAGACTACTTGGAAGTTCAACTAGACCAGAATGCAGCTGTCTGCATGATTGGTAGCATAAATGGCTCAAACTGCACTGGTTCTCTATTTGCTTTCGGTAGCAATTCCAGGTGCTGATCTATGCAGTCCTCCATAGCTTGGGTCCTGGCTTTAGAGGAGTCTGTCTCTCTCCCTATGTGCCACCACAGGTGGTGTGGTCTGCTGGAGCTCTCAAGCTATCAGACCCTGGTGTTCAACAGGAAGCCGAGGCCTGGGCACTCTGAGTGGGTAGATCCTCATCTCTGGAACAAAAGCTTTCAGATCAGTGTAAGGCTCAGCCCCTTTCTCAGGCTTTTGCCTGAATGTGTAGTAAGTATACAGTTTAGTGGATACTCTTCCCATGTTGACATTGGCCAACAAGTTATGTAAAATGGCTTAATATCTTTCAGGGCTTCAACTATTACAGGGCTTAATCTCAACTTTGCTAGACATCATGGACTGAATACACAGAATGTTGTAATTAGCCATAAATCCAATCTAAAAACCACTTAACTCTGCCGGCTCACCATGACTGGAGAGGTGATAACGGGCCACTTCACCTTGAATGATTCCTTGAAATATGTCCTAACTACTTTATGCTAAACAATCTGTTCCACCTTCTTTTTAGTTGTGACACTCCAAGTACATTTTCCAGACCTGAAGAAGAGCTCTGTGTAAACTTGAAAGCGTCTCTCTCTCAGCAACAGAAGTTAGTCCAATAAAAGGTATTACCTCACCCATCTTGTCTCACGGGGTACTTCAGAAATTTGAAAAAAAATAAGTGTATAGTGAATAAAGCCAAGAACTCTGATGACTCTAATTGTAGTTTTATAATACTTTCGTAATTGTAGTATTTTGCCATCACCATCACACTTCGTGGTGCACCTACACACAATACTACTGTTGAATCCACCAATTTAGGCTTCATTTTGTGGCTTTTGAAAGTAAAGATCCCACGCGCCTCAAGAAATTTGACCTCCCTATTAGAAGGCAATAAAGATACAAACACACTGTCAAAACTCCTAGCAACCTGTGTTGGCTTGAGCCACAACCCCTAGCAAAACAGGTTAAAAAAAAAATCCTTGAACTTTTCAGATATTCCAATGGACCAAACTACCATCTGATAAATGTAAGATAAAAGACAGGAAATTCTCCACTGCGGAATAGAAGAATCAACAAAACATTGAGCAGCCATCTCTGAGACCATTGTTTAAACACAAATGAGATTCTAAATGAGAAGCATGGCAATCTCAAAACAATTCCTAATTTATAACAATCCAGCAGTTTATAATCTTAAATGACTGTTTTCTTTGATGCACACATGTAAGTCAAATTAGCATTAATAGAAGTTACGCGGACACACCAAGAGAAAAAAATATATACTTATTTTAACTCATCCTCTACAAATGAATGGCTATATTTTTTTGTCAGTCAGCATTTATAGAACATTTCTGCATAATATTATTAAAAGATGCGGTAAATGAAACTTTAGAAACAACAGCTGGAGGGTGCTATAATTAGACTCTAATCTGTTCCAGGATCGCTCTCATTCATTCCAGTAATACAGCACTCTCTGCAAGACAATGCAGAGCTCAAACACACTAACTATATAATGAAGTGATACCATGACATGTGGCTAGCGCAGCTCAAGTGTGTGAAACATAATGCATCAACACAACTACATGATAAGTTGGGTTGCAGTAAGTGTATTTCATACTTCCATTTCCAACGGAAAAGCTAGCACTACAGATGCAGAGGAACAGTGAGTAGAGAACTTTAGTCTCAAGAGTATGGCTCAACAGCTCTTGTAAACAATAAGAAGTCTGTGCTGGAGGAGCTGATGGGGGTGGGAGTATTTAGCTGTAAACGTATGTAAGAAATATATGAATGATGCATGATTTTAAACTAAAAAAATAAGCTTTTACTAAGAGCATGGATATTCTTCAGTATGACCTAGCTAATATGGAAGCTCTTTATGTAGTGAAACAATTGTTTTAGTTTTTCTTCTAACAAGAAATAAGTGTGTATGTTGGGGGTGGCGGAGGAAAATTTGGGTGCACAATATCAACTTACCTTTTTCTGACTGATCATCCAAAATTTCTGATTACCTAATACACACCCTAAAGCAATATAATTGGTTATCAATGTCACTGACGTCACTGAGCACCGCAAACAATTACTTTTATTAAGAAACAATTTGAAGCTCTCTTCCTAGTGGATGCAGGGCAACACTCCCATAGTTGCTATTAAAATCATATCTGTTCTTATTTTGAGCATGTTGCTGACAAAATATTGGTTTCTCCTGGGAACTGCTGTAAAGTTGTAAGCGTTGTTTCAAGAGGACACACATTTCCATTCACAAGATAAATCATTTAATTAGTAATAATTATCTATGCACAGAATAACAATGGAGTTATGGTAGGAAGTTTTCCAACTGAATGTTTACACTAACATGGTTTTAACTGGCTTTTGGTGGACATTGAGTATCTTATCTATAATGTACAATTTACATTTTATTTTCCCATACTGAAAAGAAAACTGACAATTTCACATCTGAATTTCAAACATATTTAAATGCTGTTATGGATTACAGAATAGGGGGCATAAAACTGTGAAGCCACCTGCACTGGAGAATTATAAATTCACATTTGTAAAAACCCCAACTTTACTAACCGTAGCAAATTAAACAATAACTAAAAAGACATTTATATATTTATCTTTATATTCTCTGTTCAGACAGTTTCTCCCTGGGAATAAAAAAATAGCTCTAAACATCTTGATTTTAGATTTGTTAGGCTGATACTTGCTTTAAGAAGCAGTCATTTTAAACAATTAGAATATGGATCTCAAACAAGTATACATTTATTGAAATAATTAACACAATTGAAGAGGTATAAGTTCTTCTAGAGACAAAAAAATAGATTTAAGTGGCATTATTTAGTCCAGACTTTTTCACTCCAACATGGCAAGCTTTGGTTTTATAGTTGTCGTGGACTGATTTAATTTTTACCAGTGACCTGCTCCCGGTCCACAAGACTTCCAAACATTATGTAAACATGCTGTTTTGGAACAGGGATGTATCAGTTCTGCTACCCCCAATGTTAACAGGATCTACAGCTGTTCACACAGCCATGAGAAGATTTCAAAATGAACTGATTTTTCCCATCAAAGACTGTAAATTAGGGATTTTAACAGGACATCCTCTGCCCCAAACTTGGCACACCTCTCTGTATTTGTTCAAGTCCTCCTAAGCTCTGATTCTTCAGGTCAGCAAGTACTCTAAAATGCCTGTTTAGAATAGCCTATGTAAATGCATGACACATGAACACACAAATCCAATCCTAACAAATTCAGAACCAGAGTTTTACATCTCTAATAAACACGAAGATCAATAAGTGAAGTGCTACTACTCCTTTGACATTCCTGCTCACAAGGCAAGACATAATATTCATTTTGATCTCACATCTGTTTGATGGAGTAACGCAGAGCTGTAGCAGTGGAAAAACCAAGTCCATTTGTAACCCTCCAGCTTTCCAACAAGTATCTGTTTCTAAGTAAATTCTCTTCTCCTTTAGGTATAGGAAAATATATAGGACATGGGGGGGAAAAAAAAAAATCTCACTTATCACGAAGATCAGTTTAGAAGCCTTCCCAATCTCCTACATTCCCCACCCTTGCCAAAACTGACGGCGGTGATGTGCAGTTTAGCAATAGCCACACCTCTGCTCCAAACCGTTTACCAAATTAACAAAATAAATTTCATGGTATTTGTTGGCTAAAAAGTTCACCCTTTCCTACAATGGCAATAACACTCAAAGTTCTGGAGTACTACGCAAAACTTTTTCCAATTGATTAAGACGCGTCAGCTTCATTACAGCGCTTACTTAGCTGCCAAAGCAGGTTTCCTGTATCATATACTCTAGCCAAGGAATTATTGGTTCGTTTCAGATACTTTCAATATAATGCTAGTGTTAGATCTGTTTTTAGGTAATGAACAAAGTATATAAGCCTGGTAATATGTGGGCAATTGTCCAGTCAGAAAAACTTGTCACCACAATTGAATTTACATAGCAATCACTAAAACATGTAAACATCAAGTAATGTGTCAAAGCAACGAAGGGGTTTAAGAAAATACTGAAATGTTATTAAATACAGCTTTTGTCCATAATTCAGTACATAGAGCAGTAGATGTAAGTTATTTAATTTAAAAAAACTAGTTGCGTTATTTGAAGTCACATCATATATGAAAGGAAAAACATCTCAAAAGGGACTTATCAACCCTTTGCTGTTTCTGGCCGTTGAGATTATTATATTGTTTGTCATCTTTGTGCTGCTAAAACAAATTTAAAAAGGAGACATTCCATTAGGGAAAATAAAAGGGAGGCCCTAAATAGAAATAATTCTGCACTGTCACCACAGATTTCCATGATTTTACCTATCTTCTGCATTCCAAGGCTGAAGGTCATTCATCTTTGTATTTTGACACTCTCTTTACAGTAATTTTTAATTGAGCATATGTTATGTATTGGCACAGATTATTTTTCTCTTACATAAATTTTAACAGAGAGAATTAGACTAGCCAAAAAGGAAGAAACCAAAAGTGCAGCCTCCTTTAATTTTACATGTTTTTTGTAGCTAGCTTGATGACAGGTTCAGCTAAAATGAATGTTACAACACCAAAAAAAGTAAATAATTTAAATTTGCAGCCACATTTTAATAAGTGTTCAGTAACTTTGGGTTCTTCAATTTCTGGGTGTTGACCTGGAGGCACCTACATGCCCAATTTTCTGAGGTAAAAAGGACCTGCAGCTCACATTAACTTCAAAAAAAATCAAGCACAAGTTGGGCACCCAAAATGAGTGAAAACTGAAAATTCTGGTTTTGGTCTTGTCCTTTACCTTATTTTACTCATTTGGAAGAAGTTAATTTCCTGTTTTATTAGGAAGTGAATTCCTTAACGAATCTTTAAGGTGACTTGAAATATTTTGCTACCAAGACTTGAGTTTGACATCCAAGGTTCTCCTCCAACAATTAATAAATAACTAAGGGCTTATCTATACAGGGAAATTTACCAGCATAATTATACTATAAACTGGTAAAATGCCCCTTGTGGGTACATTTATTCTGCTAGGGACAGACGCTAAACCGGGAAAAAAAGTACTCCTATTCTGGAATAGCAGTGTCCATGCAGGGAGTTAGAAGAGGATGGAATTAGAATATTAAGGTGGAGTTATGCTGATAAGTTTCCCCTTGCAGATAAGCCCAAATAGATACAATCTTAGGGCCCAGTCCTGGGAGGTCTTGCAAGCTTTAGAGAGATTTAAGGTTTCTCAGAATGTCGTATGTTTTGGCCTTGGGTACAGAAACCTATATGGTTATTAGGACAATAGCCCTAAAGCTATTTTGGTTGATTTCTCATACAATCATGCAAAATGATAGAAATACCATTCTTTCACAAACTAGCCTTACTGAACTTTAATTGCTCCCTAGGACTATGAGTGAAATAAAGCAGGATGCAGTGGTCTTACAACATATTTCAAAGACCTTGAACTCTCTTCAAGGTTCAGAACCTTGAACTCTCTTCTTGGCAAGTAAGTAAAGGGTAAACTATATTTTATAATGTTTTGGATTACAACATTTATGTGATGTCAAATTATATTCTTTAATTAGAGATTTTAAATACTTCTTAAAAATACATATTACTTCCTCTTTAATGGGACAACTATGAAGTTTTCCAGAAAGGAAAATGCAGTTATTTTGAAGGAACAACTGAGCAGGGTTGTTCCAAATTTGAGTTTGCTACTAGAGGCTTTTTTTGCTTTGTTGTTCTTAAAAAGGAAACACGTTATTTCAAACCAGAGAATCATTTAATAACTAAGAACATCTTATTTTTTAGCATACAAATTCAAGTTAGCTGAATCACATTAAAAATATAAAACACCTTTATCAGCCATCAATGGTGGAAAATAAACAAAGAACAAGTCTGTTTACCGATTAATGATACAGTTCAAACAATTCCATCTTTGCCAGCTGAAATTATCTCGGTCACTTGACAAGTGATTGCCAGTAAAATGTATAAATGTCTGAAACTTCCATAAAAATACGCCTTGTTAATTAGCAATAAATTGAGAGTTTTTCAAAAGCTCTCATGCACCTCTTTAAATATTAGAGATTCTGACAGACGTCGAAATAAATCCTTTGGTTAAAGAAGTTTTGCTGCGTTGAGATACCGTAAAAAAACAAAACCAACCAGGAAGTGTCTGAATCGTTTATGTTTCCAAATCACAGCTGTGCTTCAGTGCAGTCCTGTATTACCCTTTAACTGGCAGCAGAAATTTAATCCTGCATCACACACTTAGCATGAACAGTTTCCACAGCCCTTCACACTGTTGATAATTTCCTCTTGTAGTTTCTTCCTTTCCTCTTCTTTGGACATATGGTTATTTCTTTCTTCCCATTTCTGGTTGATATTACTATTTAGTATTCTGCTGCTCTGTGTGTGCCACATCTCATAGTAGAGACTGCTGGGACTGGCAAGAAGATGTAAATGGCTACCACGCTCAGCAACTTTACCCTGTAAAATATATATACAGTTAGTGATTGAACGCTATCAGATCTTTAGATCGGGGTTCTCAAACTTCATTGCACTATGACCCCGCTCTGACAACAAAAATTACAACAAAAACATGACCCCAAGGGGTGGGGGAGGAGTGGCAAAGTCTATGCCTGAGCCCTGCTGCCCCGGGCAGGAGGGCCAGAGCTGAAGCCAAAGGGCTTCAGCCCCACCACCCAGGGCTGAAGCCAAAGCCTGAGCCCCTCTGCCCAGCGCTGAAGCCCTTGAGTTTTGGCCCTGGGTGGTGGGGCTCAAGCTTTGGCCCGAGCCCCAGCAAGTTAACACCAGCCCTAGTGACCCCATTAAAACAGGGTTGCGACCAACTTTTGGGGTCTTGACCCACAGGTTGAGAACCGCTGCTCTAGAGTATGAAGGTGACAAAAGCATGGGCCAGACAGTTTCACAGTGTAGCTCAGAGAAATCCTCCTCTTTAGTAAGGAGGCAAAACCCACAGAGACAGGCTCATTTAGAGGGAGCACTGTATGTATGGACTCAGTCTTCTCAGGCCACACTCCATGTTAAAGACAGAGAGCTGTAGTCTTCTCTGGGTTATGAAAATTAGGTGCAGACCTCAGGTCTCAGTTGGGCAAAGTTCACAGCTTGACTACATGAAAAACTGTACCAGTTTAAACTAAAGATACAATTTAAACTAGGTTTAGCACTATACATAAGAGCTAGGATTTATTATTAAATTAGTGCATATGCCATATGAACGCTCCAAAAATAAAAATATATCTGCCTTATCTTGACTTAGTTTAAATTGACTAGGAATAAATTTATGCTAAACTGAATTAAGCCATTATTAAACCAAAAATAAGAATGTCCACACAAGTATTTGCACAATTAAACCAAATTGTTTTAAAACCTGATTTAAGTTAAATTGGTGCAACCTCTGTGTTTTGAGAAGGCCTCAGTTGCTCCTATGGTAGAAAGTTCAGTCACTCAAATTATATTGGCAACTAAGTGTGTGTGCTCTCTGTGGGTCCAAAAGCTAAGCTCACTTCTTAGACTGCATAATAAAAGCTACAAATGTGTTATTTTGATTATTGATTCATATAAGGAGAAAATACTAAACCCTGTGGTGTAATATTTACATCATGCAGCAAAAGGGTTATACAATTTTCCAGCTCCTTCTCCTTTCCTGATCCTTATTTAATTGGTTGCCATTATTGTACCCTGCACACAAGCAGGGTTTCATGAACCAGCCTGCCAGCAGGGAGTGATGCATCATGTTGCCTGACTGAGCACATCACTCAGTCTCTACTGAAACAGGAGCTTGGAAAAGCAAGACAACTGATGAACCTAAGCATCCCAGCTGTTCAGCTAACACTAATGAACTAGTTTAATTGTGTTTCTTTTTAAATCCAACAATTATACTATAATACAAAACACACTCTTACTGTGTTGTGCTACATTATATAATTCATGGATTGGCTCATTACATATGGTTATAAACCACAGTAAATGCTGCGCTAGGTCTGACTTTTTATAGAAAAGTAGGGGCACATGAATGTATGCTATTTAAATGTTTAGCAAAAGCAGCAAACAGCAGACAGGTGGGAAGTGAGTTTACTCCATTATCTAATTTTGTCTCTTCCATCTGAATCTCAGGGATATTGAGAAATACCATTAACTCACTTCAAAAGTTTCTTGTTTAAGAAATTCCAGCACAATCATTTAACATACCAAAGAAATATCTGTCTGTTTTCTTCTCGATATATACCATTTTAATATTTTAGTCACTGAAGATTTCAATGGATTCAAGTACATGAATAGCAAATAAAACAGATGAAGAGCACACTACTAAATTTAACAAATTTAAGAAGATCCATAACCAGCAGACAAAACCTAAATCACTAATATCTACGGAGATATCGATTTTAAAAAGCTATTAAGTGATTTTTAGGAACACTTTTATTTTAACTTGGTTACTCAGATTGTAACAGAGAGGAAGGTGGACAGAGTATGAGGTGATAGAATAGACAGAGTATGAGGTGATGGCTGAACAGTGATATTAATCAAATATTGAAAGAGACTCTTTTTGGGGGTGGAGAAAAAGACAGAGGGAATAATTACAATTTTCTAGAGCTACCAGCCACAATAGAGTGGTGCTCAGATTTCTACCATAATTAGATGGAACAATCCTGCAACAATTTTATCTGCAGAAACACAGAGCCCACTGCTCTCTTTTCTATTGACAGTGAGAAACAAGGGATGTATCTGAAAAATGGCCACTCTCACTGGGCAATGAAAATGAAATATAAATTGGGGGAACACATTAGGAATCCAACATGAGAGAAATCCATAATAGAGGTAAATTGTACCCCACTTAAACCAATACCAGATTGCCCAGTGAATAGGATTTACCGTAATCCACTTAAAACATTAGTATCTACATGTAGTTAAAAGAATTATACAAGCGCACTACAACATATAAAAACACAGACATACATATGTACAGATACACTAAATTTCTGTCATTGATAAGTTGTATTTGTTGCAAGAAAAATGACTATGTATGAGAAATTTGGGATAGATTTTTCAGACATGGTTCATGTCCAACAAAGGCAGTTCAGTTCTGTATACTCAGAAATAATTTATAGATTTCAAAAGCACACAGTCACTGAAACATGCACATCATGTCAAAGTTGAATTACACAGGGTGATACTCTCTCACCTGATCTAGGACAAGGATTTCATCTGCATCAACTACTGTTGACAATCTGTGTGCAATGAAAACAGTTGTTCTGTGCTTCACCAGGTCCCTCATGGCACTGAGAATGTTCTGCAAATTAAAAATGTACGTCTATATGTGTGCATTTAAGAGGAAATAAAATCAGGTCGTGTAACACTTCAAACAAAGTTTTAATGAATGCTGAAGAATGTCTTCGAAGCCCCAAATTGAAAAATATCTGGAACTATTTCTGGAAGAAGCAACACAATGCCTAGGATAAGACATCAGTAGCTCTGTGAAAATCCTCAAAGTGGAGCTTCACAGTGTGAAGGAAAGCCAAAGGAGGTTACACTTCTCTAGGAAATTTAAACATCTCAAGAGGGTAGAGGAAGGGAAGTGTTTGCTCACCTTCAGGAAAAAAAAAAGTTTGTAGTATGACTGTACAAGAAACAGTGCTGATAGCTGTGGCATGTGCAGGTATAACGTTTTACTCTCCAAATCAACAAAAATTAAAGAACAGCTAAGACCGTCTACACGATGGAGATTATACCAGTATAACTATGCCACGGGAGCCATGTTCACCTAACCTGCCACATATATGCAGCCGATGCTGATGAAAGGGGATTTTCCATTGGTGTAGGAACACCATCTCCCCAAATAATGGTAGTTTGGTTGACAGAAGTATTAGGTTGACAGAAATATTCTCAATTGACATAGCTGCGTCTATGGGGGTTAGGTCAACACAGTTACGTCGATCAGGAGGTGTGGATTTTTCATACTGTGGATGAAGTAGCTACAACGACCTAATTTTTAAATGTAAACCCTGGCCTGTGTCAACAAGGAACACAAATATTCCCAAAACCACAACAGCCCAAGGAAATATTTACTATCTACAGCCAACCCCATCAAGTCAGAAGCAGTGTTTCCTTTTCCACCTTCACGAGCTGCATACCTCAGATGCAAAAGTATGATTTGAGGCTATGTCTACAATGCAATGAAAGACCTGCAGCGTGGCCACAGAGCCCAGGTTAACTGACGCAGGGTCCGAGACTAGGTGTCAGGGGTGTTTTACCACAGTGTAGACATACACAAGCTCTCTTAGGGTAACTACTACACAAGCTGGGATATGCATTTTGTTTTCTTTAAATAAAGCTAGCCTCTGTCAGAAAACATTGTGATTACAAGATATACATTTCTGAAAAGAACTCATTTTTATTTGCTGCCTTTAAAATGCAGCTGTGTTGTGCAAACATTCAGCTTTGTTTGGCAACCTTGCAATAATTATAGCAAAATGAGAGGAAAAAAACTAGTACTGTTCAGAAATCTTTGTCACAAATGATAAAAACACAAGTCCAGGGAAGTGGTCTACTTCAGACAGGGGGATCATTATTTGTGTTATACACCATAAGCATGTACCAAGTGTACATTAAATGACTTCCCTACGTCTGTAAAATAAGCACAGTCTAGTGATCAGCGGTCAAAGTATGCCAAATAATCTACACAAGTGGAAACAATTTGCAAACTGCATTCTTTTAGCTCTAGTTTTAGAAAATGCGATTAGTTCATGAAATTACTGTTACTGCTGAGATTTTTGTATTTAGCACAAAGAGGTGGTTATGAAGTCTGATGCAGTTGCTGTGGTAATGTCATGACATCTGTGTCACAACATCCTGATATTTCACAGCCTTTTCTATGAAATGAATATAAATTAATACCAGCAGTGTAGGGTATGTGTACCTGACTTGCATCTCAGGATGATGCTCCACAATGAATAAAAGGTTTTCTATTTTGCAGTATGTCACAATCATTTAAATGACCTATATTGTAATGAATGTTAAACAGCACCCAAATTCCTCTATTTAAAGTGGACCCCATGAGTACATTAGCAACTGCAACACTTTCAAATGGTGTCGGCTTACTGCTGCAACAGGATGTCACGCTGTAAAACAGGACAGTAGTTCAGATGTGGACATGACATTGCTGGCTCTGGCTCCATGTAGGTTGGGAATCTCAAGGTACATCTGTGCTGCAATAAGAAGCCTGTGGCATGGCTACAGCTGGCTGGGTCAGCTGACTCAGGTTCTGCAGGGCTCCGGCTCATGAGGCTATAAAATTGCAGTGCAGAGTTCGGGCTTGGGGCGGAGCCCAGGCTCTCAGACCCTGCGATGCAGGAGGGCCTCAGAGACCAGGCTTCCGCCCCAGGCCAAATGTCTACATCACAATTTTACAGTCCCGTGAGCCCAAGCCAGAGTCAGCTGACCTGGGCTCTGAGTGCAGTGCCAGGTTTTTTTTTTAATCTCAGTGTAGACATACCCTTAGTGTCTCAACTTTTGGCCTTCGGGGAAAGATTCTTTACTCTTCTCATTGACAATACTAAAGAATGGCATTAGAGTAGCTAGACAAAAAGCAAACATAACAAAATCTCTTCTGGGAGGAGATTGGAGGGCCAGCAAAGTTGGACAGAATGCAGCTGAAAAGGCTTTAGATTCTTTATCCTACTTTACCTCTTCTGTAATTGAATCTAAAGAGGATGTGGCTTCATCGTAGAGAATAATAGGAGGATTCTTTAAGATGGCTCTGGCAATAGCAACTCTTTGCTTTTCCCCTCCTGAGCAACAGAGAAAAAAAAAAAAAGGTTACTTTTGCCTTGATCACCACAACATAGTATTCTAACACCTGTGATAAAGAGAGAGATGTACGAAGAGGATACATCTGAAGCCCTTTTTCATTCATCTTTGCCATGCAAACATTTCATATAAAAAGAAAGGGATTACAGCCACATTACAAGAAACCTCCACCCATTTTGCTCTTCAGAATCTTGAAACTTACCTGATAATTTTCACATGGGACTAAAGTCCATTTGAGGTTGAAATGACAATTGGAATGACTACACTTTTGGCTACCACCAGCAGCAATTTTCTGAATAGTGACACCAGATGTATTAGTCAAATGTAAGACTGATTTCAATTTTGAAATCAGAGTTAAAGCTGGACAGAAAGTAACCTTGCAAACACAATTTAGTGGGGGCAACAAAGTGCTCAAGTGTAAAAAGAGTGCCCAGTGGTACTTTGAAATAATACTTTGCTCTTATATGGCCCTTTTTATTTCACATACAAATCTTAAAGTGTATTAAAAAGGAAACCAAGAATCATTATTCCCATTTTGCAGATGGGGAAACAGTTACAGAGAGGCAAAGTGACTAGTGCAAGATCAGACAGGTCAGTAACAGAACCAGGAATAGAACTCAATCTTTTGATTCCAGTTTGCAGGGTACTGAATTGGTTTCATGCTGCTTCTGACTCAGGACTAAACACTCGTACACAATGTTCCATGCCTGAAATAGCCTCCATCATCACATGAACCTTGCAGCATCACATGCTGCCACCAAATCTCTCTCACGACTCACTTCCGCTATTTGCCTTTACTCAGGTGCTCCCTAAAAATCCAATACGGTCATGTAAACATGATTCTTAAACTGAATGCAGCAGCCTGAAGTTCTTGCATACACAACACCTAACACCCCCCAATGAAATCCCCTAAGCATCCTTTTTTCTACCTTGTGGTTCTGTTGTTCACTAATCCCCACTCCGACATTCTATACCATGGGGGCGCATCCTGGAACCCCCATATGTCTCATTTTTATATAATCGTGATCTTACATATAAAGCATGCCTTGTAAAGTCTCAGGGGAAAGGTTATCATATGCTGAAAGTCAGTTCTCTATACATATATGTGTATCATTGGAGCATCAGAAGTTATGAGAATTGTGTTGTATGGTGGTCACTAAAACATGCTGTAAGTTGGGGAATCAGCTAGATATTAGCTCCCCAGAGGCAACAGCAAGGAAAGTAACCAACACCTGGGCGGGGTGTCAATCAATCCATCAACAACCATTGTCCAGCAAGGGAGCTACAATGCAATGACGCACCTGCATGGGGCCCACATCGGGGGAACTGCTCAACTTTGCCTGGAGACTCACCAACGTCACCCAGACATGCCTGGACTTGTGTTTTCCAAGCACATGGACTGAGGGTATAAAACCAAACACAGGAGGCTCATGCTGGGCCTTTTCTCCTTCACCCACCTACGCTACAAGCAACAAGGATACCTCTGAAGACCCCAACTGAGGGGACTGGCCCAGATTTCAAAGATGATATCTGTATATTAAAAGGACTGCAATATCCAGTGGGGTGAGAAAAATTGCTTAGTCTAGTTTTTCCCAGTCTAATAAGGTTGAGAGTTTAGACTGGGTGCTTATATTTTATTTCTTATGATGACTAACTCTGACTTTTTGCCTATCACTTAAAATCTATTTTTTGTAATCAATAAATTTGTTTTACTGTTTATCTTCACCAGTGAGTTTGTATGAAGTGTGTGGCAAATCTGCTCAGGTTTTTGAAAGGCTGGTGTAGATCCACTTTCCACTGATGAAGCGATGAACCAATTAATAAATTTGCACTGCTCATCTTGAGCAGTGCAAGACGGTGTACTCCTGCGGTACGGTGCTGGGGGGATTTGGCCCTGGTGTCTTTCTCTGTGTGATTTATGAATGGCTCTGGGAGCATTCATGAAATCTAGCTGGGTGTGTGGGGCTCCACATGCTGGTGTACTGAGTGATCACAGCAGCTGGAAAGGTTTGCTGCTGGTCACTAGCAAGGCATTGTGAGAGACAGCCCAGGCTAGAGAGAGTTAAGGGGGCACAGTGGTCCCACAGTCCCAGGCTGCACTCCAGGAATCCTGTCACACCTACCATCTTGTGTTGATATAACCCTTACTTATTGTGTAATCTGTGTATATAAGAATGTGGTTAAACTGAGCAATAAACAGAAGTTGCACTATTTGCCCAAGATGTTATTTTTACTTCTCTCTTTTAAGAAATATCTAGTATGAAGATTACTACTGTCTGTTAGAGCTGGTGCTTGAAAAGCATGCAGTGATCCTATAATCGGTGGCCTCCTCTTATGCAGTTGGTTTCCAGCATATACAGTTGCTTCATGTTTTTCTTTATGCACAATCCAGCAACTCAGTGTTCAGTGAATATTTTAAAATGCTTTTATATTTGCAATGCTTATTTAATTTAATTTAATACTGTAGACAAATAAAAACCACATTTATATCAATATTTAAAATTGTAATTTATATTGCCTGCATAGGCTAAAACTGTTTTGATACCTGTTGTTCACTCTCTATGTAAACAGTTAATTTTACAATGTTTACTGTCCATTAAGCATTTTACTCAGGGCATTTAATGAATATAAAAGTTTCCATTTTAACAAACACTCTTCCCCACTGCACCTTTTATTTCAGCATTACACAAGTGAGGAGAATCATCATGCAATATTTGTAATGTTTCCTTCGTCAGATTAAGATCTATAGACACAAACATACAATAGATAGATATTTCTTCTTGTTAAAGCTAATTTAGTGACACTAGAGAGATGTCAATTCACTGACTTGACTGAAAGTTGCCCACATTAAGCACAGGCTACTTAGTTACCCATTGTAAAAAAGTTTTAAACTCTCTAAATGTGCTGTTGGCTTGCTACAATTTACATCCCACAATTTTACAATGACCACCACTGGATTACTTGAACAAAAGGATCTTTTACTACAGCAAGTAAGCCATTTGCATACAGAATTCTAACTGTGTGCTCCACTCCACAGGATGAACATCTATGAGAACGAGGGCTCGTAATTACATTTGCCCAGATTTCTAATGAAAAGTGCTGCCACACGTTTTCTATCTGGAAGTCCATTATTTCTCTCCCTCCTCCATCGAAGCTTATTTTTAGTATCACCAGTAGGGTAGCCTACCTTTTTTTTTTTTTTTTTTTACTGAAACATCCTCTGTTTATGAACAGTGGTCCCTCAAACTCAGCTTCTCCGATTGTTAAAATGAAATATGTGGATTTCAATGCAGCCCACTTAAAATACATAACGTACTCACCGTCTTCTCCCTAGTTTTCCCTTGCACCCTCTACTAGAATGCTTTGGGGGGAAAAAACCTCATGGGAAAGGATTGAGTATTTTCCCTCAGGAAATGTGAGGCTGAACTTCTTGTTTTAAGCTCTAATGAACTAAAGCAGATAAGCATTTGGGGAAGAGGGACTGGTTTCCATTTCACAATTCCAGAAAAAAATATGAAACTTCAAAGTCATTATCACATTGATGGTACTCAAATGGAGTTGCTTCGTAAAGTCAGGGGTTTATCTATAAAAGTGAACTAGTGGCAACGTGTATCAAGTCCATTAAACAAACAGGATAACCGTTTCAGTAATAAGGGGTTTGTAGCACAACAGACGAAGTTTGGCATCACAACTTGCATTAAAACTGTAAATATGGCTCTAACTAGTAAAACATGTTATATCAGAATCCAGATGAAAGAGTTAGAAACATTAAAGCCCAAAATTGTCAACTAATTTTCAAATGCCTCTCTCTTTCAGGATTTCAATTTGAGAGATGTTGGGCCCTGAAAGGTGCTGAACACACACAACTTCAATAGAGTTCAATTCAATATGCCATTTGAAGCACCTAAAATTAGTGGGTATTTTTGAAAGTATTGGCTTAAGCCTCCCTGGCACCTTGATCATATGTAAAAGTTATGATACATGTTAACGACTACTGTCCACTTTCTCATAGTCATCTAATTTAGTGTCAGAAGTAAACGAGTAGGGAAACAGAGCTAGGGAAATACAACCAAGATGGAGCTACCATAAGGTGGGGTGCATAACTGGTTGGAAAACTGTTCCCAGAGAGTAATCATCAGTGGTTCACAGTCAAGATGGAAAGGGATATTGAGTGGTGTCCTGCAGGGATCAGTTCTGGGTTTGGTTCTGTTCAATATCTTCATCAATGATTTAGATAATAGCATAGAGTACAGTTATAAAGTTTGCAGATGATACCAAGCTGTGAGGGGTTTCAAGTGCTTTGGAGGATAGAATTAAAATTCAAAATGATCTGGACAAACTGGAGAAATGGTCTGCACTGAAGTAAATAGGATGGAAGTCAATAAGGTCAAATGCAAAGTACTCCACTTAGGAAGGAACCATCAGTTGCACACGTATAAAATGGGAAATGACTGCCTACGAAGGAGTACTGCACAAAGGAATCTGGGGTCAGTGAATCACAAGCTAAATATAAGTCAACAGTGTAATGCTTCTGGGGAAAAAAAAGAAAAAAAAAAGGAACATCATTCTGGGCTGTATTAGCAGGAGTGTTGTAACCAAGACACAAGAAGTAATTCTTCTGCTCTCTCCTCTGTGCTGATTAGGACTCAGCTGGAGTCCTGTGTCCACTTCTGGGCACCACATTTTAGAGAAGAGCAACAAAATGACTGAAGGTCAAGAAAACATGACCTATGAGGGAAGAGTGAAAAAACTGGGTTTGTTTAGTCTGGAGAAGAGACGACAGAGGGGACATGATAACAGTTTCAAGTACATAAAAAGCTGTTACAAGGAGGATGGAGAAAAATTGTTCTGCTTAACCTCTGAGGATAGGATGAAAAGCAATGGGCTTAAATTGCAACAAGGGCAGTTTAGGTTGGACAGCAGGAAAAACTTCCAAACGGTCAGGGTGGTTAAGCACTGGAATAAATTGCCTAGGGAGGTTGTGGAATCTCCATCATTGGAGATTTTTAAGAGCAGGTTACACAAACACTTGTCAGGGATGGTCAAGATAATACTTAGTCCTGCCATGAGTGCACGAGACTGGACTAGATGACCTCTCAAGGTCCCTTCCAGTCCTACGATTTTATGATTCGAGCTGCTGTTCACTCCAATGTCAAAGGCACATCCCCAACTGCTTCTTTACCAACTAGAAAATTCAAATCACTCTGATTTTTATTGATACATGATTTTTCAAACACATTTTGTATTTCAACACCAAAGCCTTAAAAAAAACAAACCCACAATAAAAAAGACCAAATAATTATAAATTTAAAATTGCATTTTTTCACCGCAATTTAAGTGCTTCTTCCATAAAAACGTGTGTTGTGTGTGTAATCAAGATCACCATGGTGACAAAGTGTAAAATGGTGTAAATGTTTCCTCAACTTTCAAAAAAAGACTTCTGCCCAAGAGTCTCAAGGTCAGAAAGGCAAGAACTTCTCCACATAACTAATGGGAGGAGTGTGTTTCAAGACACAAAATTTGATTTTACAACAGCCATTTCTGATGGTGGGGCCATTGTTTGAAGTTGCAAGGTTTGAGATATTAGCAGTATTGGAGAAAACAGTGTAAGAATAAAGCCAGCTTGCATCCTGCAAGTCATACACAATGTTACTGGCCAAAATGTTTTTATCCCTATCTGCTATGTTCTACATCATTCTGTCTTGCTTATATCTCATCTTCCTCTACTCCCTCACTCAGCCCTTGGGCTATACAAATTCTGCTTCCCTTCAAGTGTCCACAAATGCCTTTATGCTTTCTCCTGCACCTGGAATGCCCTCCCCAACCCTCTATGCACACAGCCTCCATGTCATGCAATCACTCTTTTCTGATAACCCACTTCTCTCCACCTCTCCAGTAATGTCCTCACTTTTATGTTATTCTAATAAAGTTCTTTTTTAAAAAGGGAACAAAATTCTCCTTGTGAAATAAAGCAAATGCTCAAATATGCCAATTTTCAGACATTAACTTTAATCTTCTCATATATTTCATTTAAATTTCATCAAGTGGCTTTTAGTCATGGACAAAAGCACTTCTTTCTTTGGGAACTTTTAGATTACTGAGATAACAATATGGCTTTGAATAGATATTTTCTTTCAACATGCACTTTAAGAACAATGCACACCACCACTGCATACACTGGCATATGGATTTGGTCAGAAGCAGATGTTGCCTTACATCTTTGAAACCTATAACAGAAAATGGATTCAGGCACCTACGAGTTTTGTCATCACCACACCTTGCACTTTCCAGAATATCCACCAGCGAGGAAAATCAATTCCATTAGCAGAATAAGCGTGGGAGTACTTCATGAAATGGCCACCACATTCCACTTTCATGCAGCTATATATTATAAAATATTTGTAAGCACCATAAGAATACAGACTACTACGTAAAATGTAACATTTATTCTTGTTACGATTATTCCATCCCGCAAGATAAACAATGATTTTAGTTTTGCATTATTCAAGATGTACAATTCATAGATTAATAATGTTGACAATGTCTTGAGCACAAATCTAACAGCTTATTTCCAAATAAAACTTTAGGTTTAAAAGATGGCTAAGGTTGAAACACTCAATTAAAAACACGTACGCATGCACACATACACCAATAAAACCACAAAATTCTACATCTTAAACCCCCCACATCCACCCACCCCAAAAGCCCTACAAACAAACAAGGTAAGGCATCCAGACATTTCCTAACAGCCATGCAATCAGTCATCCATCACTCGCTATCACCCACTTAACTCTGTCCCAGTAAGGATGCCAGCCTTCCACCCCCACTTTCCTCAAACATGCATATGTGTAATTTTACAGAACTGTGCAGAAGGGGCAGTGGTGGGAAGAGAGAGAAGATAGTCCGGTCTGACTGTGGTATGGAGGTGGAATTTTGGCAGGGTGATGCTGAAAGGCTGTACCACAACCTTAACTCAGTAGGGATGCCAATCTCTGTAGTATATGGTGGTTGTGCTGCTGGGTGAGGTGTGTGTCTCTGGGTGGAGCAGCACAGGGTATGTTACCTTTTAATTTCCTTGCTTTTTTAGACGTGGCAAAGAGTCCTGTGGCACCTTATAGACTAACAGACGTATTGGAGCATAAGCTTTCGTGGGTGAATACCCACTTCGTCAGATGCATGCAGTGGAAATTTCCAGAGGAAGGTATAAATATGCAAGCAAAATCAAGATAGGGATAATGAGGTTTGTTCAATCAGGGAGGATGAGGCCCTCTTCTAGCAGTTGAGGTGTGAACACCAAGGGAGGAGAAACTGCTTTTGTAGTTGGCTAGCCCTTCACAGTCTTTGTTTAATCCTGAACTGATGGTGTCAAATTTGCAAATGAACTGAAGCTCAGCAGTTTCTTTTTGAAGTCTGATCCTGAAGTTTTTTTTGCTGCAGGATGGCTACCTTTAAATCTGCTATGTGTATCCAGGGAGATTGAAGTGTTCTCCTACAGGTTTTTGTATATCGCCATTCCTAATATCTGATTTGTGTCCATTTATCCTTTTACGTAAGGACTGTCCAGTTTGGCCGACGTACATAGCAGAGGGGCGTTGCTGGCACATGATGGCGTATATTACATTGGTGGACGTGCAGGTGAATGAACCGGTGCTAGTGTGGCTGATCTGGTTAGGTCCTGTGATGGTGTCGCTGGTGTAGATATGTGGGCAGAGTTGGCATCGAGGTTTGTTGCATGGATTGGTTCCTGAGTTAGAGTTACTATGGTGCGGTGTGTCGGTGGTGGTGAGAATATGCTTCAGGTTGGCGGGTTGTCTGTGGGCGAGGACTGGCCTGCCTCCCAAGGCCTATGAAAGTAAGGGATCGTTGTCCAGGATGGGTTGTAGATCACTGATGATGCGTTGGAAAGTTTTTAGCTGAGGACTGTATGTGATGGCCAGTGGAGTTCTGTTGGTTTCTTTCTTGGGCTTGGCTCGCAGCAGGAGGCTTCTGGAGCCAGACGTGTACTCATAAGTGCCAATACTTCTGTCAGTCTATAAGGTGCCACAGGACTTTTTACCGCTTTTACAGATCCAAACTAACACGGCTACCCCTCGGATACTGGCTTTTCTAGGTTTTGTATTAGGTGTGTTATAGAGCCAGTAACCTTAACTGACAGAATGCAATGCGTCATGTATTAATTTATATCGAATTCAAAATAGCAAGTTACCATAAAATTATAAAATCCCTTTTACTATGAAAAGGATCAATTTCCAATGTACTGTACTGAGATACCGCATAACAGAGCTCACTCAAAAAAAAAATAAAAAAAAAAAAAATGTAGTAGCTCCACATTTATATTTAAAAATCCAAACTTGGAAGGTCTACAACACTTGTGTAAACCTACAACACAACATAAGCAGCAACACACACCATCAAACCAAACACATCCGACATTCCAATTCTATTCATACATGTTCTTCTATGACCCCCACACACCATACTAGAAGGAAAAAAGTCTATGTAATTCTGACATTACTTAATGTCCCCTGAAAATATATTCCTTTAAATACCTTCGAGAATACAGAGATCTTGAGCCACTGGTTTTAATATTTAACTCTACACTTATTACATGCCAGCTAAGAACTTCAAATTAATGACATCTCGAGGTGATGTGTGAACTGTGTACATAGTTTGGAGCTAGTGAAAAGGGTGCAAAGAATGTACATCTTTATGGATTTACCTGAGAGCTTGAGTCCTCGTTCACCAACTTGTGTGTTGTACCCATTGGGCATTCGGGCAATAGAATCATGGATTCCTGCCAACTTTGCTACTGCATACACCTCTTCTGCTGATGCACCAATATTGCCATATAAGAGGTTGTAGTAGATGGTGTTATGGAATAGAACGGCATCCTACAATTGTAAAGCGTATTTTAAACATGAAAATATGATTGATACTTCATGGGTGCAAGTTGGAAAAAAAAACCCCAGTACAGATTATCTTATACTCTTCCACTGTGCCCTTAAGGGAAAAATGTTTCTGGGAAAACGTAATTAGATGTTTCAATATCTTGAACAGATATAAAATATATTTTGAGTGAAATAATTAAGATCTTTATAATACATGCTCTAGTTTTACCATCTCACAACAAGTGTTAATGACTATGTAAAACATCATGCAAGAAACCTCTTCATTTCCAGTAGTAATATCTCCTTGACGTTTCAAATATTAAAGTTACCAGGGTTCCTGAAATACTGAAGCAAGAGAGACTTTCAAATTAAGCCTGACAACACAACTGTGCGAACCTTGTCTTTCATTTGAACCAGAGCTTCTGAATATCAAAAGTTACACTATCAAGGACAACATCTGGGATATTATAAACCACTATACCTGAGGTACAACTCCTATAGCCTTTCTTAGGCTTTCCAAGCTGATGTCTTGTATATTCTGACCAGCAACATAAATGTTTCCTTTCTGGGGTTCAAAGAAGCGGAATAGTAATCTGACTATTGTGCTTTTTCTAAAATTGAGAGAAGGGTTGAAATAAAGGTTAAATTTTAGTTTAGCATTTGTAAAGCTCAATCAATATAAAAGTGTCACAGAAAAAAAAAAATCGCCAAAGCAGAATAAAATCATATTTTCAAACTCCAATCAATGATGCAGAATTTGGCACAGTCCATTTACCCACCCTGACCCACTACCTCCTACAATGGCCACTTTCTTTCCTGCAGGGACTTCAAAAGACACTCCATTAAGGACTTTCTGCCCCTCAAGGTATTCAAAATACACGTTATCAAAGGCGATGGTAGCAGTCTGTGGTGTGATGTGCAGCGGTGGAGCCAGCTCTTTGTCCTATTAAAAAAAGAGTGCCACTTTACACACTGCCCAGAACGTATTTCAAACAGCTCAACAAGCTTAACAGTCAATTTCCTAATTCAAAAAGTGAAAGGCGGATGCTTTAGCTTTAACTAGTTAAAAATTATTTATTTCAGCCACACACGTGAAGATTGTGTTTCATTCCTCTCCTCCCCTGAAGGTCAAAAATTTCTCTTCTGATCATTCAGCTTCTAGTCAGCTTTTTTGCATAATAAATTCTGCATCATTAATTACAACTAAAAGACTTAAGAGCATGGTGGAAACACTAAAATAAAAAAATCTCAACACCAATACAGCTTCTCTGTGAAATAACATTCTCTCTTACCAAAAGGCTCTGCAAGTTAAAAGCAAAAGCTGTTCTACTAACTGCACTTAAACAGAATGAACAGAGCTTCCTTACACAGCATCTCCTTGTAAAACAGAAATTAGCTCTAAAAGGTAACAGAGGATGAAGCAAGAACATTGCCAGGAAAAAAAAATACCCTATTAATGCTGAAGTACTTGGTAACTTTTTTTTAAAGTACTTACTTTAATTCTTGTGTCTACGCTGAGGAGTGTAAACAAGGTGTTCATATCTATGAGAGCTTGCCTAGTCTCTCTGTACACTGTTCCCAGAAAGTTAAGCGGTAGAGAAAGCTGGAATAGCAGTCCATTCACCATTACCAGATCCCCAACTGTCAAGTTCCCTTAAAACAAAGATAGGGGAGAGACAGCATTTATGTTAAGTATTTTACCAGGATGGCACATAAATAATTTAGGACTGTTAGTGTGAAATCCAGCATAGTCTGTGCTATACCACATTTACAACAGGACACAAGTGTTTAACAACACAAAAGAAAAATCATTCTTGGAGGAGCACACTTTGTCCAGTGAAGTGCCACAGTCATCATTTATACTGATTTCATTAAGATATTAAATTATTTGGAAAAAGAAGCTGATAGCATAGTTATAAAATCACAGAAAATTCTAGACTGGGAGATGTTGCAAACGCCACTGTTTCTCTCTTTTCAATGAGTTCTAAAGGACCTTAAAAATATAGATAAGAAACAACCAGTGGAACCTAGATATAGGGGCATCATTTCATGGACCAGAGAGGGAACAGAAATTTTCTATGTGGCTCTTGTGAGACCACACCTAGGATACTGTGTGACACTATGAGGAACTCAGTACCAAATACTTTGAACAGGAAGATATTCAAAGGTCCAGCTGAAATGCATCCTAGAACACTCAAGGAGCTGACTGAGGAGATATCTGAGCCATTAACAATTATCTTTGAAAAGTCATGGAAGACTGAAGAGACTCCAGAAGACTGGAAAAGGCCAAATATAGTGCCAATCTATAAAAAGGGAAATAAGGACTATTACAGAATTACAAACCAGTCATCTTAACTTCTGTACCAGGAAAGATAATGGAACAAATAATTAAGCAATCAATTTGCAATCAATTTGCCTAGGGAGGTTGTGGAATCGTCATCATTGGAGATTAAGAGCAGGTTAGATAAACACCTGTCAGGAATGACCTAGATAATACTTTTAGTCCTGCTATGAGTGCAGGGGACTGGACTAGATGATCTCTCGAGGTCCCTTCCAGTCCTATGATTCTATGATTTTTCTGTAAACTCAAATTGGAGGTCCAAGAAAAGATCTCTCCCTCCACCCCTAAGTGTGAACTGCATTAACAGAGAATTAACATTTAAATTCATGGTCATAATTTTCAATGGAGCAATATTCTGACAATTAGATGGAAAGCTTCTGTTGCCCTGTAAACAACAGAACAGAACAGGGTTTTCATACAGTTAGTACTCCAGATTGGGATTTTTTTTTAAATTGCTGAATACTTGTATTTAACTTTAAGAATGTCACAGATGCAAGTGATTATTCACCTTCTAGAGTCAGAGTCAGTGAATTTGCAAGTATAATATGGTCTCCTCCTTTAAAGAGGAGAACCAGTTTCTAAAGCACAGGTCTCACTACCACACACATACATGACAGAATGAAGATACAGTGGTATCAGATGAGAAGGCAAATGCTCACCCACTATCCCAGCAATAAAACAAACGCTAGATATGTCCATGTCCAACAAAAAGAATTAAACAAAGTGGGATAAAAAGAATTAAAAAAAAACAAACCACTGTCATTGTGACGAAGTCAAAACCAAAAATGTGATAAAAAAATTGCATTTAGTTCAAAATGCCTGCAGTCCAGTAATACAGGTAAGCATAAATTATCTTACGTTATCCTGCAGCCATGTTTATGTTGTTCTAGAATTTTGTTTTACTATTGGCAAGGATAGCTCAATTAGAGTGTTAGCGACATGAAAAAGAGAAAAACTAGAAGAAAATGTTACCAAAAAATAGAACATCCATCCCCAAAACAACAAGAATTCATAATTACAGTATCAGAAGCAGTAGTATCAGTCTTTCTAAAATACTTTAATCCAGTTCAGTTATTAATGCAAAAGGGAACTTGCATTTTACTTAGAGTCAGGTCAATTACCTGCAATGATTCCCTGACTAGCAAGCACCATAATGGCTGTTAAGCCAACGCTGAATATAGCGCTTTGCCCAAAGTTCAGCATAGCTAAGGTAGAGGTAGTCTTCAGTGAGGCATTTTCATAGGTCTTCAAAAATCCATCATATCGCTGGGCTTCATATTTTTCATTATTGAAATACTACAAGATAGATAAATGTAGAAAGGTGTGACATTCTTAAAAATGTACTAGAGTCAGTGTACTTTAGCTAAACATAAGATTCATTGTAACATGTTACATCAGTCAAAAATTTATTCGATATCTACTCGGTGTGACATTAACTCTAATACCCAGAGACAGATCCAAAAGGTGAGGATACAGAAGCCCAACCAGCAAGGGCCAAGGCCATGACCTGGTGAGAAGACCAGAGCCCACCTGGCATCTTCACCAGATTGCTGTTCCTGGACCTAGCTCAGGTGCTTCATCTTTTGTGTTGGTTGACCATCTTCTCTATCTGCCAGAACTTCCCTAATACTGTGAGGATGGCAAGGTCTTCATGATTTTACTCCTCATCCAATCTCCATTTATGGGTCCTTCTCCACAGCAGTAGAAGCATGAAACTGATATGACTCTGGGCAGTTTCGGGGCTGCCCACAGGAATCTGTGCCGGTCCCTTTTCACTGCTGCTATTTACTCTTCTTCATGCAGATACTGTGGTTGAGGTACGGTGTTCGGAACAGTGCACATGCACTAGAATTGTCCATCTACTGGCTCAGAAAGACACCATCAAAATGGTTTACATTCAGAAGATGGTTTTTGCAACCATGAAGGATAGGGGATTTTTGTTTTGTTTTAAATGAAAGTTTAAAATTTTGCAGAAATTGTCATTTTTGGCTCAAGCACTCACTACAGAAAGTTTCCCACTTGTCACTGAGGAATGGATTTGTCAATCCCTGCACACAGTTTTCACACTACCTAGTTGAGACCATTATC
The DNA here is from genome assembly GCF_965140235.1 of Caretta caretta. NCBI lineage: Eukaryota > Metazoa > Chordata > Testudines > Cheloniidae > Caretta > Caretta caretta. The sequence continues at coordinate 82,701,923 of NC_134214.1, forward strand.
CATTTTAAGAGAACTATGTTTTTACAACATATTATTGGTCTAAATGTGTGACCATATGGCTTCACTTCACTTAGGTTGGAAGCGAACACCAAAAAACAACACACCTCCCCCAGGCCAGCTTTCTGCTTCTACAAATGCCCAAAGAAGCATTTCTTGCACATCAGTTTAGAAATTAGCTTGGGCATCCAGTTCTCAGACTTTGGTCCATGGACTACCAATGGTTTTCATGTCCCTTCATGGTAGTCTTCCTGCAGCATAACACATTTGAGGTCCATGCATTGGGGGATTATGACAGAAGATAATCCATGTGAGGAACTCTCTTTTACAAAAGTGCTCCCACAGACAGGAAAAATTGGAGAACAGCTGGAATAAGTTATTCACCAGACTTTATCATTCTTTAGATACTGTTTTAACTGCAACAAAAGGGCAACAAAAATTATTAGGGGGCTGGGGCACATGATTTATGAGGAGAAGCTGAGGGAACTGGGATTATTTAGTCTGCAGAAGAGAAGAATGAGGTGGGATTTGATAGCTTCTTTCAACTACCTGAAGGAGGGTTTCAAAGAGGATGGATCTAGACTGTTCTCAGTGGTAGCAGATGACAGAACAAGGAGTAATGGTCTCAAGTTGCAGTGGGGGAGGTTTAGGTTGGATATTAGGAAAAGCTTTTCCACTAGGAGGGTGGTGAAGCACTGGAATGGGTTACCTAGGGAGTGATGGAATCTCCTTTCTTTGAGGTTTTTAAGGTCAGGCTTGACAAAGCCCTGGCTGGGATGATTTAGTTGGGGACTGGTCCTGCTTTGAGCAGGGGGTTGGACTAGATGACCTTCTGAGGTCCCTTCCAACCCTGATATTCTATGATTCTATCAGGAAATGGAGATGGCGTTCCAAAAAGTGGAGGATATTGTAAACCAAAAAATGAAGGAGAATAGGGAACAGGGTTGATACTAAAAGTTGCTCTCTCAAACTGAACACGCCTAAACTCACTTTGAATATATAGATGTTAGTGGGTAATTATATTGTATACCATAGTGTTAAAGATGGTAAAAAGAGATTTAATGTCTTACCTTCACAGTTTCATAATTTAACAGCGAGTCAATTGCAGCATTACCTGCATCATTATCTGCTTTGTTCATTTCTATTCTAAATTTAGTCCTGTAAAATAAAGGTTTTCACAGTCAAAGAGTATTGGTTGCAGTGAGAACAATAATCTTTAAATCCTGACCTGTTTTGAGGAATGCCTTACCTCCACTGTGTAACTCCTATCGTGAATGCTGTATATGCACCGAGTGTCCCCAGGGCTACAAATGCGAATGGTGCACCGCATTTATAATACTGGAGGGGAAAAAATGCTAATCATCAGTATGATTTAGGACACCAATATTATTTCAAAAGTATCACAGCATCCAAAAGTTGGGTAGGTCCCTCCCAAAACAGATTAAAAAAGACATGGCTCTTGCCCTGAACAGCTTATAAATTAATATCAGGCTTGATCTAACCAGGGTAACAGGAAGGGAGTTGGCAAAGGAAGGACAAAGGTAACATCAATAAGATAATGAAACAACTCAGCAAGGGCTAGTGCACAAAATGGTAAGGAAGGGTTTTTAAAACTTTTTGTATTAATAGAATAAAGTAAGTGTCTTAGTTTGCAAATTTCTTGAAGGCTTTGCAAAAAAGGTGGGTCTTGACTGACAGAGTAGTGGCCTTGGAAGGATGTTCCCACTATGACCCACTCTTAGTATGCATAGCTTTTGGAGACAGTGTGAGAGAAAGGCTATAGAAGGCTGCGAGAGATGCAGATGAATGGGGTATCAAGCCTGGTGTCTCTGGCAAGGTGGATATAATCAAATGATAGCAAGACAAAAATTCACAACTTTCTAGGCTGAAACATTTGATCAAATTATTTAAACAAAAATGTTTGTAAGGTGTAGAATCAAATATTCATATAATAATCCAAGATAAGGGACAACACAAACAAAAAAAATACTACTGAAGACAAAGGGCTAAAAATTAAATTGAAAACTCATAGCTTTTTTCCTATATTCATCCAGTTTGTTTACTTTACGCATTTGACACAAATTTATGTATAGTCATTTTGCCCTTTTGACTTCGTGGGTTTTTCCATACAACAGGAGAGACAAAAAACATTTTTTAAAAAACCATATAAATGTGACTAAAAACTACAAATTAGAAGGGTATTCAGAGGCATGTATTGTTCCTAAAGTTAGCTTAAAACAAACAAGTTTAAAATGACTAAACTTAAAACTGATAGTGTGCTCTCCTTTAAGTTTTCAGTACAGCTACCTTGCAAATGCTGTGTTTATTTAGTAAGTTTTGTTGCAAAAACACTTAAACGTTTGATATTATTTCCAAAAAGTGAGACATGATCCTTCCAATTTACAGGATGCCTCATGAAAAAGTAACACTTACCAGAATTCCACTCACGAGTGCCATTTCAAACACCGTGGGTCCCAGATTAAATACTAAAGCACTCAGCACAAAGCTGATGCCCCTTGTTCCCCTGTCAATAGCTTTTGACAGAGCTCCTGTTTGCCTGTCCAGGTGGAAACCCAAATCCAAGTTATGCAGATGGAGAAAGACATTCTTTGCTATCCTTCTGATAGAATTTTGGGCCACTTTCCCAAATACTGCATTTCTAGCTTCATTAAATAAGGCAGCCGCAGCTCTTGACACACCATCTGAAGAAGGATAATAAAAGAACATTTTTTAAAGTCACTTATTTTACTCAACTCCAAAACTGCCTTGATAAAGAAATATGACAGAAGATGTTGTTCCTCCCCTATATACGACAGCTTTCATGCTAAGGGTAAATCATAGCATTTATTGCTCCAAGATTTCATGTACTTTTGGGGTTTATTCATTTTTAATGTGGCTGTTTGTATAAATGTACTGGGGTGGGTCAACTTGTTAAAGGAGGATTCATTATTGGAAATAATTTCTATAAGCACCATTTTTTTCAGAACTGGGGTAACAGAACTAAGGCCACAGAAGGCTGGATATCAACAAAACTAGGAGAATATAATATTAGAATAACCATCTCCAATGCTTCGCAGCTAAAAAGGTCATGAGCTCTAATATTCCAAAACCTTACTGAGGAAAGTCAACACCTGTCGACAGATTAAGGAATCACACTTACAGCCAATCAGAACAGCTGTTGCCATGGTTGCAACTGTATGTGGTGCATCACTCAGGTTCAGCATGTTTCCAGACATCTGGTTGAGGTTGTCTACTGCATATTTAAACATGAAGGGAACCACTATATTCATGCCCTAAAAGCATAAAAACAGCAATTACCTAGGATGTGCTAAAATGTTTATTTATAAAGTATACATATTTCCCTTGAATTAACTACAACTATTGCATTTCGTTATTAACCACTTAGTGCCAGTAGGATGGCTCTCCTGGTTTCAAAAATAATATTCTCCGCATTAGGAAGTTTGACCTTCCAAGACAGAAGGATTACTTTATGCATCCCACTGGCTCCTTTTAAATATCAGCTTTCATCCTAACTAAATGGTTTACTATAAAAACACTTGAATTCATTATGAAGACTCATTCAAACAATGGCAAAACAGAGACTATAAAGTATCAAGACTGCACAGTGGAGGGATAGCTCAGTGGTTTGAGCATTAGCCTGCTAAACCCAGGGTTGTGAGTTCAATCCTTGAGGGGGCCATTTAGGGATTTGGGGCAAAAATAAAATAAAATAAAGGATGGTACTTGGTCTGGTCCTGCTTTGAGCAGGGGGTTGGACTAGATGACCTCATGAGGTCACTTCCAAGCCTGATATTCTATTATTAAAGAATTTTTGCTACAAATACTGCAAGATAACACAGTGGAAATGGTCAGTGGAAAGAGCTACTGATAAAAAAAATAGTTAACTCTGGACCAGTTTCTGAGAGATGTTAAACACCTGAAATTCCCACTGACTTCAAACAAAGTTGAGAGGTCGGCCCTTTGTTTTGTCCATCAGTAATATTACTTCTTGTTTATACGGTGCTCTCAATTTTCAAGGTGATTTCAAAGTTTAATCATTTTACTGAGGTTAATCTAATGATTCTCCACAGTAATGCAACATAGTTCCCTTACAATCTACAAATGCATTAGGTAACATGTCACTGTCGTGAAATATTCAAATCATAGCATATATGGTATGTTACTGAATATTCTGTAAGAGGGGGAAAACAATGGAATTTCCTGTACATATAAGAAAGAAAAAGGCTGGTTAAGTTGATAAAGGATTTATCTTCAGAATTTTCACTTGCATACATTAAGAGCTAAAACATGCGAAGATTCTGTAAGGCTTAAGAAAACAAATATCCCAAATCTTGTTAATGTTCCATTATTATACCATTCATTTATACCAACGATAAAGACATTACTGTCAACAGCCTTAATTTTATCTCCGACTGATAAAATTATTCAGGGATTTAAACTGCTTTTAACAATGAAGGTTTCAAACTAAGATATATGAGTTTCTTAGCAACTGAACAGATGTCTTACGACTCAATATCTTTAACACACGCCAGATGTTAAAATACCTTTACAATGAACTGACTTTGCATAGATGCTTTGCAACTAGAAAAAAAAGGCAATGAAAAACAAATTAATCTTACAGGTAGATCACCTATCAACTTTCAGTGTATGTTATATAGTTTGTATCAGGAGAGGTGATAGATAAATAAAGCAGACCAGCCCCTCTTCAGTTACAAAAACTCCAGCTCTCCACTCCAAATCCATAGTACTGTAACAGCATCTGGAGGCCTTAATCCTGATTGGGCTCCATTGTGTTAGGGACTGTACAGACTAACCAGACATCCAAGCAATGAACACTAAAGTTTTCAGTAAAAAGAGATAAATTTGCACTGCAGCACAAGTTTAAGAATAGGTTTTTACAACACAACTAAAAACATCTGACGTTGGAAAAGTTTACAATGATAAAAATTGTTAGCAAAGGGGACGATAGAAGTCTGTCCACTGGAAGAAAAATGGAGTTTTGAAGGTGCCAGTTTTTGATAGGATTCAAGGAAAATTATATCAAGGGATTTCGTATGGGTTATTATTTTTACTTCTAAAAAAGGAACCATAATTTGTTTAAATCTTAACTGTTAAAAAAAACCCAAAATACATCATGATATAGATAACCCAGAAAAGAGAATATCTAGATGCTTTTTATTGGTTAGCTCATAGCAAATTCTGACAGAAGGCCCAATCCTTAATTCCTTGCTCATGATAAGCTTCTTACTCCTAGTGAGGAGTGCAGGACTGGGCACCAAATCCGCAACTCTCACTCCCTTTCCAATGCATCATCAAGAATCTACAACCTATCCTGAAGGACGACCCATCACTCTCACAGATCTTGGAAGACAGGCCAGTCCTTGCTTACAGACAGCCCCCCCAACCTGAACCACACACCACACAACAGAACCACTAACCCAGGAATCTATCCTTGCAACAAAGCCCATTGCCAATTGTGTCCACATATCCATTCAGAGGACACTATCAGAGGCTCGTTCACCGGCACATCTACCAATGTGATATATGCCATCATGTGCCAGCAATGCCCCTCTGCCATGTGCATTAGTCAAACTGGACAGTCTCTACGTAAAAGAATAAATGGACACAAATCAGACATTAAGAGTTATAACATTCAAAAACCAGTTGGAGAACACTTCAATCTCTCTGGTCACTCGACTACAGACCTAAAAGTTGCAATTTTTCAACAAAAAAACTTCAAAAACAGATTCCAATGAGAGACTGCTGAATTGGAATTAGTTTGCAAACTGGATGCAATTAACTTAGGCTTGAATAGAGACTGGGAGCGAATGGGTCATTACACAAAGTAAAACTATTTCCCCATATTTATTCCCCACCCTCCAACATTCCTCAGACGTTCTTGTCAACTGCTGGAAATGGCCCAACTCGATTATCACTACAAAAGGTCCGTTCCCACACACCCCCTCCCGCTGAAGTGATCACTCTGGTTACAGTGTGTGTGGTAACACCCATTATTTCATGTTCTCTATGTATATAAATCTCCCCAATGTATTTTCCACTGAATGCATCCGATCAAGTGAGCTGTAGCTCATGAAAGCTTATGCTCAAATAAATTGTTAGTCTCTAAAGTGCCACAAGTACTCCTTTTCTTTTTCCGAATACAGACTAACACAGCTGCTACTCTGAAACCTCTCCCTTTCCAATAGTTTGCAACTGTGGAATTTTTCATAATAATAAAGATGCAAACCTCAACTTGTATGCAAAAAGCCAATAATATCTCCCAAATGGCTATAGTGACTGACCTCTCCAGTAGCTGGCAGAGAAAGAATAAACAGATCATTGTAGTTAAGATAAACTTCAGATGCACTAAAAAACAAACAAAAAACCAACAACCCTGAAGAACTGGGGATGTGTTAAAAATTTTTGAAGCTTTAAAGTAGAAATATAGTTTTGGAATCCAAATTTCCACACATACCCTTCAGACAAACAGAAAAATATTGTCACTCCCTTTGGAGTTACTTGTCTTGAAACTCAATTTTCTGTAGTATTTAGTTTTTAATAAGGCACATTATTATACCATCTGTGTAACAGTGATGACCACCACTGTAAAATGCAGGTTTTCCTGGGAGACCCTATTCAGTAAAAATGAAAAAAAATTGTAATGTAGATTGCCCTGATTTGCTGCAGATTCTTACAAATCCCTCTGCAAGGATTTTACTTTTCCCTGGGCTACACTGTACGATGTTTTAAAGTACACTTAAAACAATCTCTGCAGTTCTATTTCTAACTAAAACAGTTTATTCCTTATACTGCAGTTCTCAACTTGCACCTGTCAACAGATTAGTATACAATTTTGCATTCTTTCACACTAATGTACAGTGATTCAACCCAAAAGATTGTTTTAATGAAATGTAAAGGTGTGCCTCAGGTTACCATTGTTCTGACTCCCTGAGGGTGAAACTTGAAGAATAAGGCAGCATGGTATTGCATCTCATTCATAATCAACTCAGTCTATATTCACATCACCTTATTTGGGTTTTTTTGTTTTGTTTTAGATCAAGACATTTGTTAATCTCACTGGGGAGAGAGAGAGAGAGAAAGAAAAGAGTGTTGGTCATTAAAACAGGTCTTTTCTCAGTGTGGTAAGCCAACATGAGATCATGTTCACATAGCGGGAACTAAATTTCCATCTCTAACATTCTAGACAAACTTATCTACTTCTTTAGTAGCCTAGATTTGCTGGCACAGAATTCAAAAGCTCTAAATGAATCTGGATATTCTGTACCAAAGAAGCCATCTATACCAGATAAACAGATGAGTTAATCTTTATATGTTCTCTGAACTTTTGCATTGCTACAAGTGCCAATGCCCCCTATGGGATCGATTCCTCAGGAAAAAAACTGAAGAGTCTTCCTACAGAATTCTTTTCTTGAATAACTTTCAAATAGTATACTCTTTAGAAACATCTCTTTTTAAAGAGATTGGTTGTTAATTTTATTTTTATAATGCAAAATGTACACACTTCAAGCTTTCACACAATGGTAAAACTAGTGAGAATAATTCTTATTAAAGGATTCAACCCAAGCAGTCATAGAAATCTGTATATTTTTACCACACAAATTTTGAAATAAAAGCTGTGGTCCAAATTCACTGATGATGTAAGCAGGTATGGCTTCAATAAAGTCACCCCTTTTTATACTGCTGCTTAATTGAGCCTGTAAGAATTGTACAATTAAGCACAAGTTTCAGGGTAGCAGTTAATACTCAACTACAAAATTATAAATAAGGTTTAAATGTTTTTAAAATAAGATTGTATTACTTTAAAGGCAACACAGCACCATCTACAGAACAGAAAAGCATACAAAACAGAAGTTTGAGGTTTTGCGGCACTAACATAAACAAATCCAAATTACTTCCTCCTATCCAGTCCCCAGTGCATCCTGTCTTCTCTCTTGATCTTAGATTGTAAGCTCTTTAGGGCAGAAACAGTCACATTTGTGTCTTGTGCATTCCATTGTTCTTTTCTTAATAGATGATGATGATGGGAGAACAACCGAGATCAAGTAACGTGATAAAAACGGTCCAAGGTTAACTCTTCTTTCACATATAAGTCTATGTAACCTAAATAACTGTTTGAACATTGTGTCTAACTTGAAACTTCGATCTAGTTATAAATTAGCTTTAGAGCTGTCTGCAATACCAAAGGGCTCTGTACTATTTGTATATAAAAAGCAGAGCATAGGATACACCACGCCAGATAGGGACCAGTCAAGTCTGGTACCTAGGAAATTTAAAACACAGTCAGTGTAGTGGTCAAGTGGCAGCACAAAGCGCTATGTGCAGATGAGTGAGCTTTGATCCCCTATCTCTCGACCAGCTTGAAGACCCTCCTTTCCCCCACTTCTCCACTTCAGTGACAACTCCGCTGGTGGCCACAAGGAGCAGAAACAGCACCAACCCTTGTAGAGGAACGGTTGCTGTTATACAGTGCTGCAAGATAGATTTAGAAACAGGGGAGGAGGAGGAGGAGAAATTATGGGCTACTTGAAGCTGAGGGCTTTGAAACTTCCCCTTTCCACAGCAGGGGACAGGGAATTAATGTTGAAATACATCTCACTTCAGACTTCTCAAAAAACAAACGATCTCTGAAGAAAGAGATTAATGAGACCATCTGACTCCAGGTAACAAAAGCAGGTGCTCAGATACTACCGTAATGGGGACCATATACAAACCTGATTTATGAGGTAGATATAAGTAACATGCATTGTAAGTTCCATCAGCATGCAACACCTGTTCCTTGCCCTTTTAGCCAAACCATTTTCCCCCAAACATAGAAAATTAACAGTCAGTAGAAATACAGATAGTATGAAAGATTTCTCCAGCTCATGAATAATGCATATTGAGTCCATGAGCAAGAGGCCAAAAAATTGCAGATTTGACAGAGGTGACAGGATTCTTGTCAAATCCATGAGTTTAATCCATGAATCTGATGAGGTTCAATAAGGATAAGTGCAGGGTCCTGCACTTAGGACGGAAGAACCCAATGCACAGCTACAGACTAGGGACCGAATGGCTAGGCAGCAGTTCTGCGGAAAAGGACCTAGGGGTGACAGTGGACGAGAAGCTGGATATGAGCCAGCAGTGTGCCCTTGTTGCCAAGAAGGCCAATGGCATTTTGGGATGTATAAGTAGGGGCATAGCGAGCAGATCGAGGGACGTGATCGTTCCCCTCTATTCGACATTGGTGAGGCCTCATCTGGAGTACTGTGTCCAGTTTTGGGCCCCACACTTCAAGAAGGATGTGGACAAATTGGAGAGAGTCCAGCGAAGGGCAACGAAAATGATTAGGGGTCTGGAACACATGAGTTATGAGGAGAGGCTGAGGGAGCTGGGATTGTTTAGCCTGCAGAAGAGAAGAATGAGGGGGGATTTGATAGCTGCTTTCAACTACCTGAAAGGGGGTTCCAAAGAGGATGGCTCTAGACTGTTCTCAATGGTAGCAGATGACAGAACGAGGAGTAATGGTCTCAAGCTGCAGTGGGGGAGGTTTAGATTGGATATTAGGAAAAACTTTTTCACTAAGAGGGTGGTGAAACACTGGAATGCGTTACCTAGGGAGGTGGTAGAATCTCCTTCCTTAGAGGTTTTTAAGGTCAGGCTTGACAAAGCCCTGGCTGGGATGATTTAACTGGGAATTGGTCCTGCTTCGAGCAGGGGGTTGGACTAGATGACCTTCTGGGGTCCCTTCCAACCCTTATATTCTATGATTCTATGATTCTAATCCGGCTCCTAAGGATACTTAATGCATCTGAGATGGAGAGGGAAGGAGGAGGAGGAAAGGGAAAGTGAAGGAGCCAAAATAAACACACAAAGCAACACAAGACAGAACTGGGAGATGGAATGTGTAGGAATTAATGCCGGACCACATAAAACCTTGCGCAAGTTATCCAGTGTATCTAAAATTTATTTATTAGGGAAACTCTCCCCACTCCCTCTTGCACCTGACACTCTGAGTTTAGATGTTTTAAAGATTCAGAATTTAAAACATATCAAAGGACTACATAACAACACTTCTGAAAAAAGGCCTTATTAGCTTCAGAGCAGATCTTTGCCTGTCAGCCCCTTTTAGTCCTCCAATCATGAAGAACTGAACAAATAATTATTTTTATAGTAGCATATAATATAAGCCTTTACAATTAAGAAATGTGAAGAGAGAAAAGAACCAAAAACAAGATCATTTTTCCAGTGACAAGCAATCCAGTCCTGAAATAGGGACAGAGATAGGCTATAACTGTAGGCTCTTCAGTAGCCACAATGCAACCTTGTCTACTTAGTTTTGTGGCTGAGTTGCACTGAACTTGAACATTTCAAAAGGAACAAAATTGGGAAAACCCACAACTCTCCCTGCCTTCCCACTTCAAACAACTGGCCTTTACAAAATACCCATTCTAAAGATACACGTTCTCTGGAAGCAAACAAGTTTATAGTGGACAAAGTGAACCAGGTCTGCACTTAACATAATGGGAATCAGATACATCGGAGTTCTTACGCTAATAGAGTTTTGTAACAATATGCACGTTAATCTCTGATCAAATAGATTACAAAGTACAAGTAAGCGATCACATGAACAAACAGGACAAAGGGCTCCAAGACAGTCTAATGCAGAGGTTGCACAAATGTTTTTTTTCCCCCCTATATAAGGTTCAGGGAGGTTACAGATTAATACAAATTGATTTATTTTTTTGGAGGAAAAGGTGGAGGGATTTAACAGTGCTGGGGGGAAAGGCAGAAGCTAAGAAAGCCAGTACTACCTGAGACATCACAGTGAGAGTCTATGCAGGAGCTAGTTTTGGTAGAGACAGAATATGGCAACTAGGATGAGTATTAAGAAAGAGAAATTGTCCATGGAGTCTTAAGATGGTCCACCCACAATAAATATTCTGTTCTCATAAGACAACCTGAACTGGGAACCAGTGAAACTAGATAACTAGCTCCACGGGTGACCAAAAAGTATTGCAAGAGTCTGCATGAAATAAGAAAAAAAAAAAACAAAAAACAAATCTCAACTGGTGACTCCATACTAAAAAAACCTGCTATGAGACTTCTGTGACTGAGAATGAGAACAGGATAGTATTTTGACCCGTTGGTACCACAATGAAAGAATAGCCTTGGAAGCATTTGTTAATTTGAGATTTTTCTTTCTACTCAGAAGCCACTCATTCTGGGAGAAGGTAGTTGCTTGTCATTGCCACTTGCTGTTTTATTTGATCTCAGATTGCGAGTAAGACAATATTCATGGAATGATTAAGGAAAAAGAATCCCAACTTATTAGGATCTCTTAGTTGAGCTGAGGTAAATACTGGGCACTTTTGTAAACTGTGCATATTGCTGTTTATGCAATACGGGCATAAATAGATGCATGCATGAACTTAACAAGAAGAGTGCATAATACTCAACTACTGATGGCAGGGCATCCTGGGCATCAATTCATCTCACTGCATACAAGAAACTATCTGGAACACCTCAAGCTGAAAAGCCCCTTCTAGAAGCGGTATACCACGCTGCCATATAGGGGATCAGACTTAGGGCTTGTCTACACTATGCAGCTTTTACCGTGTGTGAACTCTCTCTCCCGTTATTTTGTTGGCACTTTTGCTGACAAAATACTTCCAGCCCCGTGAGCGATGTTAGCTTTGTCGGTAGGAGAGCGCTCCTGTCGACAAAGCCGCGTTCACACTGCCACTTGTATCAACAAAACTTTTGTCTTTCATGGGGGTGGGGCTTTTTTAAGTACCCATGAAAGACAAAAGTTTTGTCGACAACGTTGCAGTGCAGACAAGCCCTTAGGAGTGTCACACTGTACTATGTGAAGGAGGTCAGACTAGATGATCCCTTCTAAGCTTAAAGTCTATGAGATGTACTGCCCTTGGAGCTGGAAATACTTCAGATTACCTTCAAGCAGCCCACCTCTGGCTTGCACTTGAAGCACTATTATTAACAGGTTGTAAAAGGAGTCACAGCCAGCATTCCTCAGACATAGGGAGAGCCGTCACGCCAGATATGTAAGGGATGGGGAGGGGGATTCAGAATAACTCCCTAAACAAAAACAAAGAACATGTATGCCAGGTAAGTACCACTATGTGGCCTACTCTCTTGTTCCACCTGCAGCATATCATGCCATCTGCTACGAGGATCTGTATTTTGAGCGGATTGTGAACACAGTTTACCAAAGTTCAAAGCACAGTTTCAATACTGTTGCATGTTATGCACTGGCATCCAAAAAAGGGGTGGAGGTGTCTCAGCTATACATGTATGCCATACTCTGCGCACAGTCAGCTGTGTTATCAGTAACTTCCTGCACAACAACTGGAAAACAGAACATCTATTGTAGAAAACATCATGCTGCCATTTGAGAGAAAAAGTAATCGAGATCACTGGTAAGACAAAGAGCTGCAGGCCAAGATATTGCCTCTTCACTCCAGCTCAATTCAACAAACAGATTTCTCTTCCAAGTACTCTCCTTTTAGCACCTCTATGCCTCAAGTTTGTTTCTTCCACCCTTCTTTCATGTTGCTGAATGCTGATAAGACAATACTTAATTTAGCCAGTTTTAGTACTGAAGCTCAATTTCTTAGTAAGAGCTTGTCTTGATGGGGAAATTGATTGGAATAACTCCCCGCATGGATACTCTTATTCTAGAACAGCTGTTGCAGAATAGATTATTCCGGTCAATTTTCCTTGTAGACTAGCCCTGAAACAGAGACTTTCTGCACAGCAAAACCTTTTCTTTATTTATTTCCATTTGCTAGAATTTAGCTTATCCCAGCTGCAGCCTAATTTTAGCCTTATGTATGGTAAATAATTGTCCACAGACAGTAGGTAGCTAGTTAGAGCCACTAGTTTCACTGAAAAGATTAGAATTTGCTTCCCAACACTTAGCAGTCACAGGAGGTTTATCTTTTTCTATGGCAAGAGAATCTATATATGGCGAGAATTAGCATGTGTTCCTCTGCCTTATTCCTACAAAACTACTGCCAATTTAGGACTGTACCCTCCACCAATCTGGTGGATATTTATTGTGAGGATGCTTCAAAGTCTCAAAAAGCCTAGAAGTGGGTAAACACAAATTTACTATGGTCTAGCACTCAAATGATTCTCTCAAAAACAGAAGTAAAATAAAGGTGAAATCACTACCTTTGCCTTGTAATAGGCCTAAATGTTTTTTCTTTTACTTTTAAACTAATTTTTATGAGGGACAATACTATGATCAGCAAGAATATGGCAATACACATAGTCTAATACAAAGTGAAGCAAAATCAACAGTATCAACCTTCTGGAGGCTACAGCAAAGTCTTATGCCCCACCGAACCCCACAGCAAGACAACAGGGAAGAACTGGGTCTGCAAGTGTCCTTCCTACCAGTTTAGGAGGAGCTGCCTCAGGACACTAGGATGCCACCACTTCTTTCTACTGCATGGCTGAGCTAAGCCAACAACTTTCTAGTGGCGGTGAATAAAAAGTCCCACCTGCCAGATACTGCACCATGCAATCATTGCCCAAAAGCTTTTCTTTGTAGCTTTCAGCCATATGGCTGAAGAATTGCAATCCTCCTACTATCTGCATTTCCATGTCATTAGCCCAGGGCCAAACTTGCAAGGATTAAGGGAAAATTCCATGTTCTTTATGAAGCCAGTTCAAAATTACTCAATTGCCATATTCAATCCTACATTTTGTGACCATCAAGTGCTATGCCAGCTCCCTGCCCCTCAAAGGCTTGTATTCTCCCAACACCACCAATCTGTTTCAACCCACCAATCACGTATCACACCTTGGTTCTCTTCCTTGCTGCCTCAACTTCCCTGCCTCTCTCTTCATCCTCTGTCTCCCCACACTCCTTCACCCCTTTCACTATGTGTGATTCTTTTCTCATCACCCCTTCCCGCACTGACAAACATTCTATTATAATTTAACAGATTAAGCGGTGAGAAAATTGTGGAATCAGCTAACCTGATCAATCCAAATCATGTGTTTGATCTCAACTAGTTCCTCCCAACCTCACGCCCAGGCCAGCCCTTGTGCGCAGAGTTTTTTTATCTGTATATTATAAGCACCTCAACAAACAGAAACAGTATACCTGTGCTGTATGCGATGTACACCTATGTGTTGTATGACTAATACTAAATTGCAGGTCTACTTGCAAAAGTAACAGCAACATTAATGATTCCTGACTGCAGTGAGTTACAGCAACAGCCATCACAATTCAGAGAAGTAACATTTCTTACCTTTGCACCTGCCAAAAATCCTAGAGAGATGGCAACTCTGGCTCGTAGGTCTGGTCTGTCTTTGGGCCATACATAAGATATCATTGCCCTGATAATCTTCCCAGCATCTATTTCTTTCAACTATTGAGAAAAACACATACATCATAATAGAAGAGACACAGAAATACATTTCAAAATACACTATTTAATAAACAGAATGAAAGACGCAAAATATAAACCCAGAATAAAAGTTACATTCACTAACCAAGGTGAGTTTTATTCAAATTACCTGAAAAAACTATTCAGGAGTTTCAAGACATTAGGAAATCAAGTATTTTTCTTTTAAAAGTTGTCCTGAAGGTAATAAAATCTACAAAAACTATAAAAACAAGATGGTAGACACAGAACTGAGAAAAAGAAGTACAATCTATAGGTTCACAAACCAGTTATTTCACCTAAAACACCCCAATTTTAACCCCAAAAAGTATTCTCTTCCAGTCATGAATCCTCCACTTGTAGAGTATGCATTTAAATACCAGTGCTAAAAAACAGCATTATTAAAGGCATGACAGAATTGTGTTTTAACCTAAAAATATTGTCCATATGATACAGGAGGAAAATGATTTCTATACTCAAATATATGAGAGTTAGAAACTGTAGAATGACATAAAAATGTAATGCCATTTAGGAAAACATTTAGACTTTTCCATAGGAAACAAGAGTTGTTGCCTCAGCAAATGATGGGGCAGAAGTATGTCACTGGAGTTAAAATGCATCTTATTGGTTTGCCATTGTTTTTGTAGCTCTCCTTGTCAGAAGCTTCTGTACTATAACAACATAAGGGGCTAGTCAATGAAATTGAAAGGTGGCAAATTCAAAACTGACAAAAGGAAACACTTTTTCACTCAATGTCTGAACAGACCATGGAACTCAGTGACACATTTGTTGTTGAGGGCAAGACTTTTGCAAGATTCAAAGAGGGACTGGACTCATATACAGATAAGAATAATCAGAGTTCAGTTAATGCTAAAGTTAAAGCTTTGGAAGGGATCTAAACTCTCATTTTAGGGTTTAAAACAATCTATTACGGTTTAGGATAAAACCTACATGAGGGGTAGACTATATCACATGTTTACTGGGGAGAAGGGGAAGGTATTTTAACTGCCTCTGAAGTATCGGTACTGGTCACTGTCAGAGGATAATGGGTTAGGCAAACAATGTTTCTGACAGAATATGGCAATTCATATGTTCCTATTTTTGTGAATATTGTCTTATGTAATTGTTATATAAAAATTCTGATAAATGTAAGTGAATGCAATACTTGCACTTAGTGACAGAAATGTCCAGTGTGTAACTGTATATTCCCTATCATTTTATTTGTATGAATGGTTTTACTTTTATTTGATAATGGAAAAAAACTACAAACGTTTTAACATAAAGCGTCCGAGGGTGTGACAGCACGTGAAGTATTTCCCATAGTCTAGGGGCTAATTTATATAGCACCAGAAACTTATAAGGGACTGGTACAATAAGTGAACTGTGCTGAATTCGCACATGCTCCAAAGAGCTTAAAGTGTAACTACACGAACAGGTACAATACAGAGAAGAGTGATGGTTAATCATTGCTCTAATGCTTCATGGAACAAGTGGCTTTTTCAAGACTTTTGAATGCAGTGTGGGGCTTGGCACGTATTTCCTGGGAGACAGTTCCAAGTACCCAGAAACAGCATGAAAGAGAAAACAAAATCAGGAGTGTAGTGAGACAAAAGGGATCAAGGCAAGAGAAAGGTCTGCATGGACTATAGAAAACATGTAAGTTAAGTGCATCATTAGATACAAAAAAATAAATGCAAGTTTCTAAGATTCAGTTTCTGAGCATACAGGAACTCAAATGCATCTGAAATTAAGTATTTGTGCTAGATGTTCAAAATTTTTAAACATTCATATTTTAAACTAAAATAATGGTAAGCAAATGTAATTTAGGTGCATTACCATAAACTGAAATGTTTCAAGTATTTAATCATTTAACAAGCTTCATGTCACCTATCCCTCTTTACAGAATAGTGACAAGGACTCTTGCTCTGCCTACCTAAAAAAGTGTTTATTTTCTTTTAGGATATTCTACAGTGTACACTGGGATTCTTTCAATCGGTACACATTAAAGTTATGGCTAAGAGCAAAAAACCAACCAAACAAAATCCCAAAACTGTTCTAGTTGGGTTAATTGTGTGTAAAACGTCACCACTTCATTTAAGAGTGGCCTCTGCAGTTGGGTAATCATGCATTATGAGGTCATTTAGCTATACATGACTACAGTTTAGTTTAAACAGTACTGTAAAGTTTTTGCTGATCTTTTATTTTATATCCTCCCCCTCCGACCCTGAAGCTCCTTTTTAAGCCAAGGACAAATCCAACATTCAGATGACAGCACACATCTTTCTGAATATAGCCAAGACGTTTTTATAGTGAGATAGTTTAGTGGATAAAGCAGAAACCTTTTTTCTTGAATTCCAAAGACGTCTACCTGCTGAACAAAAATCATATAAAAATGTGTGCCTCAGTTCAGACTCTAATGTAACATACAGTACTACACTGACAACCAACAACTCATCCTCCGTCAGTGCTGGACACCCAGGGTTAATCTTGAAAGACAGAAAGGTTATCTAAAGCTGAAGTGAAGCCAGCCTAGCAAGTAAACTAAATTACCTATCACCTCTGTGTGGGTTAATCTTTCCATTTCAGGCTACATTTGTTGGGAAAAGTTTATTTGCCCTTTTCTGGATGAATTTTTATTAAACAGAACAGCCATGAAAATAGATGGATTTTACAATATAATTCTGTATTTCCCACACTGCAGCATACCTTATGTATTCCCCCTTACATCAATTTCATGGGAAAGACATACATAAGATTTAAAATTCACTGTGAAAGCCAAGTTTGAATCAGAGGGAAAAGGTAGGGGTTTTTTTTGTTAAGAGAAACGACTGCTGAAGCAACCTGGAGAAACCAATATCAAACTTAAGCCTATAATTTAACAGAAAAATCCAGCTCTCTTTATGTTTTGAGTCTCAGCTTCAATGGCAATCAGAATAGAAAAGTTAGTAAGATACATTGACAACTGCTGACAGTACATACAGTACCTGAGCAATATAAGTACCCTCTACACAGCCTTTAACAAGTGGATATATTGACAATTCATGAATCAGTAGAGGATGCAAAACAACATATTTCTGCTTATCCCTTGCTACACAGAAGAGGAGATATTTGCAGCAGCACATGCATGAATCCTACGCTTTGTAGCGAAGGATATGCATAAATAGTCTTGTATTTCAATCTGAAAAGATGATTTTTTTTTTTAGCACCCATTAATGGGTTGGAAGGAACAAACTGGTGCCATGTTAATAGGAAACCTACTAGAGTGACTGGAGTGGTTCTAATTATATGTTGCTATCGGCTAGTCAGACTTTGTACAGGAAAGCTATTAGAGAGAAAAAATGAGAAGGAAATATAAAGGCTGCAAACAAGGAATTCAATTTGGCTCCTTGAGGGCTTTGAATGGTTACAAAACCAAAACAGTCTATTCAGAATAGAGTGAGAAGGCAGCAAGTGATTTGCAGTGGCCTTGCAAAGGATCAAGAAAACAAAAATTATCAAAGGATGCACCGAATATGCATTACACCAAAGTTCAACATAAAATGAACGTAGATATAATTATATATGTATAGAAACATGAATCTGAATGGAGAAGATATACGAGTCACAAGGTTAGGAATATTTTTTTAAAAATTAAGTCTGTTAAAGGTGACCTGTAAAGGAAAAAAGGGATTGTGTATATCATTGATGCCAAAGGGCTTTCTTTGAGTATTGCCCATGCCATCTTTTTGGAAGGAGAACTTGCTATTGTCTCCCATGGTCTTCCAGTCTCTGCTATGTCCCCTTGATAGTGTAGACTTCAATCACTAGGCCATTAAGGAGTGCTAACAGTATAACATGTTTTGGTACATAATCTCATAGGATGCCCAGCAAAGGGAAAACATATACACCAGATATGTCAACATGCTTATTATTATAGGAAGGGGCTGATAGTGCCACCTGTTCAGGTTGCCTGACACTTCCCATTATGAGACTCTGTTTTCAGTTCCTTCAATTTTACTGCACGTTAACCATTTGGGCTGAAATTATACATACTGGTGTCTGCCTCTAGCTGAATTTTGGGGTAAATTTCAGTCAAAGCTCTTCAGCAGTTTCTAAGAATGAAGCTTGGGAAAAATATATTGTTTTGTCCATGTTAAAAGTACCTATTTTTTTTTTTTTTTTTAAAACAACTCTAGTATCCCCATGCTTTGGAGTTGGAACTGGTGGCTGGAATGCCTGTGTGATGTGCCTTTTGCTTGTCCCTGGAAAAATCTGCCCAAATTTGGTGAAGCTATAAATCTCTAAAAATAAAATAAAATAAAATCACAGTTTGCACATGCTCTGTAGAGACTTCTTAGACTTTAACAGTTACAATTTCTTAGGAGTCCATCCTGGTTAAGTATTCCTGAGCCTCTCACAACCTCTCGTGCTGATCAGACTGGGCATGAGCCATGCTCTCACAGTAACTGAGGCTGCTCTAGCCCAGGGCTAAAGGAATGAAGACAGACTTTCCCTATAATGGCTGCTCCAGGATGGGGTGGGGCCAGGCTCTGGAACTAAGAGCAGGGAGCTGTCTCTTCTGTCAATGACTACTCTCATCCCCTCTGTACCCTGGCAGCATAGAGGAAGAAGCAATCTGACTCAAAAAGCAAACTGAAATAAACAGAAATTATACACAAAGAACCAATGTTAAATGAATATTCAAGTTGCAATGGGAAAAATTAGAAAGTGTCAGAATTAAGGTTGCCTGTAAAACATTTAATTAAAGGGATAATGACTTTATAAACTAACAAGTTTTTTTTATTTTCTATTGCTGCAGTGAGTGCAGGCAGAGTGAGTGATGCACTGACTTGTACTGACAAGCAAATTCCTTCTACACCAAATGTCAAGTCCGAGAAATGCACTGACAAGCAGGAATAAGAGAACATATTAAAGTATAATGGAACATATCTGTCATGAAAAGTCTAAAATACCGGAAGCTAATTTCAAGTCAACATCTGTGACACTTTGGTGACTATTTATTTATAGAAAGCCAGAGAATTTGTGGGAAAATAAACAGATAAAATCATTACCAGTGTTGGGTAATTTAAAATCTACTAATCCAAGGTTCAAAACTAACCGTATTTATTAGACAACAGTCTAAAAACTAAACTAAGCAGCCATCTGTGTGAAACATTTGCTGTTTTCCATTGTTAAATGTTTGAAAACGCTGAACATGATTGATACAACATCTTGAACAGAGTTTGAGTAATATTGAGCTAATCAAGTTTTTACC
This sequence comes from Caretta caretta, assembly GCF_965140235.1. Classification (NCBI taxonomy): domain Eukaryota; kingdom Metazoa; phylum Chordata; order Testudines; family Cheloniidae; genus Caretta; species Caretta caretta. Next base: position 82,721,612 of record NC_134214.1, read on the forward strand.
CCTTGCTTTGGATCGGTGTGGAGTCCTCCACCTGCATGACCATGCCAACATGTTCTCTTATCTATCAGTGGCCTCCTCTGGAGATTCTGTGTAAAAAAATAAATATCCATTTACAGAGACTACAAGAATCATGGACTTAAAAAACCAATGAACAAAACTTAAATTCTGAATTAAAGTGACAATCAGAATAGCGCTGAAGATCTAGTAGCTCAGGGCCATCACCCAGAGGAATGGAGGTTATGCCTCAAGAACAGTACTTTGTGGAGTAACAGTTATGTGTCAAAATACCTTAGAGCAGAAACTGTCTCTAAGAGTTACAGAAAGATCTCTAAATCCTTCAAGTACACATCTACTCTGAAAAATGACTATGTAAAAATGGCACCTTCTTTTTCAACAGACGTGCTTCCTGTGCACATGGAGCATGCTACCTGCTGATCTTAGAGACAAAGGTATGTTTTTAATGCTTTTATTTCCTGTCGACCTTGCCAAGATCTTGTATACATATAAAGCTTGCCAGGTTTAACTAAGGTCTACTTTAAAAAAGGAAGGTTTAACTAAACCAATGCAAAAACCTATGTGGACACATTTGTAAGTCAGGCGTACACTGAAATATCAATTTAGTTCAGTAAGCAACTGATTCAAGATAAGCTAAATTAATAAAAGGCAGGCGTAGACCAAACTAAGTAGACTCTTTAACCAAGTGGTGGGCAACTTGCGGCCTGCATGCAGCCTGTCAGGGTAATCTGCTGGTGGGCCACGAGACAGTTTGTTTACACTGACTGTTTGCAGGCACGGCTGCCTGCAGCTCCTAGTGGCCGTGGTCCGGACAGCGGTCTCCATCCCACCCAGCTGAAGTGGCCACAGTCTGTGGCCCCTGGCAGCTGGAGCTGCTGGCCCCAGGCACCCCCCCACACACCCTCGAGCATCAGCCCCCCACACATCAAGTGCCCTCCACATTTAAACAGGTATTTTTAGTATGTCATGGACAGGTCACGGGCCGTGCATTTTTGTTTATTGCCTATTACCTGTCCATGACTTTTACTAAAAATACCCGTGATTAAATCATAGCCTTAATTATAAACAGGTTATAAGTCTCAATGTTTAATTACATCATAAATTAAATACATGAATTTCAATTTACTTGTGTCCGATTAAGTCATCCAAATATCATCTCATTTATTTTTTTAGCTATACATACTTTCCCTTGATGGGTAAGAAAATGCATTTTTACAAAGTCGCTGTTCAAGCACAACTGCACTTTCAATAAAGTGCTTAAAACCACTGCATTAGACTAGAATGCTATGATCAATTTAGCAAGTATCATAATAATGACACTTAGAGCTTTACAAATGCTTCCAAGTACTGTGCAAAGCATTAATCTACACCACTTCTTTGAGGTAGGATATTACTACTATCCCCACTTTGAAGACAGGAAAACTGAGTAGAGAGGTTAAATTACCTGCATAAGGCCAGGGAGGGAGGGAGGAGGGAGGGAAGAAGAGAGACGGAACTGGAGATCAGTAACTCCTGAATTCTACTCTAACAGACCCTGCTTATTAAAAAAAAAAAATCTACAGTAAAACACAGTTAATTTTGCAATCTTATCAAGCACTTGAAAGTGACTAAATGCTAAATTTAAAGTTGTCCATGAAATCTTAATTCTGTCCCTTTGTCTCTCCAATCTCTGCACTGAATGAGCAGGGTTCCTGTGGGAAAAAAAAACAGTATATGATCATGTAATTAAAAACTATATTGTAATCCATATGTACAAGGGGGCATAATTATGATTGCATGGGCAACTCCAAGTGGTATTTCCTAACCTATGAGTGAGTGGATTTGCAACCTAAATAATGGTCTTTTAATACATTTCCTAGATGTTTAAAAAAAGATAAAAACAATGTTACATACCACTGTAATAATCTCCCCATCATGCATCATCAAGAATCCTGAGACTGCAGCATGGCAGCACAGACTTCTACCACAGCGGTTCTCAAACTTTTGTACTGGTGACCCCTTTCACATAACAAGCCTCTGAGTGCGACACCCCTTATAAATCAAAAACACTTAACACATTATAAATTCTGGAGGCAAAGTGGTGTTTGGGGTGGAGGCTGACAGCTCGCGACTTCCCCCCGCCCCCCTGTAATAACCTAACCCGACCCCCATTTTGAGAACCTCTGTTCTACCACTTCAGTTACATGGCCCATATGATGCTCCCAAAAAGGGGGATAGGAAGCAGGGGCCACGTGCCAGGTCTGAGGAGTGCAGGTTGAGGCAGCCCGGCCTGGTCCAGTCCCTTGCTGCTTCCAGACATTGCTAGTATAGTGTGTTCTGTGCTGCAGCGGTAGTGTGAACCTGTTTTTTTTGTTTTTTTTTAAATAGTGTTCAGTTATTTTAACATACTACCAAAATTTTCCTGATGAATATAAGTGGGAAACAGGAAATGATGATTTAACAGTTAATAATTCAGCTAAACTGAATGGAATTCCATAGGACAAACAAGTCACTTTGCTAACCAAGTGATTTCTCCTTAACTTTGAAGGCCTGCTGAAAACAAGAGAGGAAGAGCTTCTAAATAGATAGATTAGATAGATAGAAGCAAGAATCTTTTACAATGGAAAAAGTTAGGCAACCTAAATATTAGAGGACGCTACCAGGCAATATTATGAAATCTCATATATAATGTATATGGGAGGTAGCATCATCTAATATATTAGAATTCAGGAGTCCCTGACTCACAATTCCATCTCTGTCACTCACATAACTTGCCAATTATCTAGTAGTATTTAGAAATCATAAAAAGGGAAAATTATATAAAGGATGTAAAATACGCAGCATAAATTGGAAGATGCTTCAAGGGATAGAACTTTTCCCCCCTGAGAGAGTAGAAGGAGTTAAGACTGCTTAATCCTACCTTTGCAGCATCTAATAATTGTCTTGAATAACCACTCCCCAAACTCTGCCATGTAGCTTGTCTGAATCTCTGTGGAATCTGCAGGAAAGAGGAAGAAGAAAAAAGAGGATTGAGTAATTAACAGTGTATACTTCATGTTCAGAGAATATTTCACCTAGTTGGTGTAAACATGCATAACATGGGAACTAAACAAAGGGAGTGGTTGACAAGTGATCAAAGAAAAAATAAGACGCCAACAACTGGTGGGGAGCAGGTGCAAAATAAATTGCTTCCAACTATTAAAAATGCAAAACAACAAACCTTTCCCCCATCTCCACCCACGCTCTTGCTAGGCTTCCTATCCTTTGTTCCTTGAAAGCCCTTAAGTCCTTCTTCTCTTCTCATTCTGTTTTGTCCTCAGAGGGCCTTTGCATTATTTTCAAATATCCCCTTTTGTTCTGTTTTATTCTTATCCTTGTTGCCCTCCCTGTTTTCATTCCCTCTTACCTCAAATACTAGGCTTGTACATTCGACCAAAAGGCTACAACTCTGCCTGGGAACTGCTGCCACTGCTATGAATCTGAACTTGACTGGGTTGCAAGTTTTTTCAGAAAGGATATAAAAAAACACCATATTCATAAATACAGGACTCTGCATGGACATAACATAGGTTACTAGCAGATGCTGTTACAGAAACTGGAACACTGTATTCTAAATACTGTAAGACACAGATCTTGTCTGTCTACCCTTCTGAAGTTCTTACAACCCTTTGGATGCTACTGAAACAGTAGCTAACAGCCTTAAACCTGGATGGCCGTTTTCATTACACTCTTCCTTTCAATAAGGATGGTGAGCTATGTGTCCTCTCAAGCAACAGCAGACAGGGGGCACTCAGTGTGCTTCCATAACGTAACTGGTATATTTCAGCCAGGAAGCACGTTTTCTACCCCCAATGGTTGTTTCTGAAATCAGTCCTGATACTCCTAAAGCACGTGGCTAGTATTCCACCATAAACCTGTGTTCCACAGCTCTGTTGCGATACCAGCTGCACGGCATGCACAATATAAATCAATACTGTACTTACCGCAGAATAGCAAAAGGGCAGCTCATTGGCTCAAGGCAAAGAACAAACGTCAAGAAAATGAACTCTTAAGAAAAACATTTTTAACCTTAACAAATAGCAGCATGGCCTTGTATATATTTTCTACACATCGCCTTAAACCTTCTTTTTGCACTTGTCCTAAGTCACATAGTACATTACAAATTGCTGATGAAATACAACCAAGTGAAATTAACTTCTTCACCATATAATACTTGCCCATTTTAACACATCTTATTGTATTATATCCTGCATATAGAATGGGATGAAGTATTTTTGGGATTAAACATTCTATTACTTTTAAAGATGCATCACGCACTTATGGCACTTAATGTAGCAAATGGCTTTCTAGTTAGCCAATTCATATAAGCCAATGTCATCCATTCCAGCACCACACCTCAGCAGAGAAAAGTAAAACACGGTTTTCTTTAAATCTCTATGAGAAGATCCTGTTTGCATCCTAAAGGTTTACTGGAACGTTGATACCAGGGAGTTTGTCTCAGATTTATGCTGTAGTGCTTATGAAAGGTGTCAGCATGACATCCATATTTCTACCATCAGAGTCTTGACCAAATGACGAAGACATGCCGGTCTTTAAGCATAACAGTTTTTGCAAACAATTTTCCAACTATTGCTTAGCATGATGGGTGGGCAAGGCACTCTCCATATAAAATAATAAGAAGTAAGATAAAGGGTAAAAGGGTAAAATTTTCAAAAACATGCAAGTCCTAATGACTTTCTATAGAACTTAAGGTAAAATGACTTAGGGTAAGCTTTGCAAAAGTGCTTCAGTGACTTAGAAGCCTACATTCCTGCCCAGAACAGCTTTCAGTCTTAACAGTCAATTTTTCAAGGAGTTCCCTGCAGTATCCACCACACCCTCCAGCCAACCTTTATAAAGCAGTACACAGTTGTGTGCACATCATTTGCAGAGACAAGCTAACAAATCTGATGTGCCAGTGGTCTAATGTGGTACTGGAAATCCTAAGCACCCAGTCATACAGGTCAACATTCTCAAAAATGAGTGCCTAAAGTTAAACTCCTAAATAAGTGGTCTCATTTTCAGAAGTGCTGAGCCCCTCCCTCGCAACTGCCACTAACATCAACATTCACATCACATTTTTCATTTTATGTTTCAAATAGGAAGTAAGATCACAGAAGTTGGCGGGGAGGGGAGCAGCAGTAGCCCTCAAGGCAGTAATAGTATCTGTAACTAGTTTTAACTCTCGTTTTAAACTAACAAGATTGCAAGTTGACACAGTCTCTTTAAATAAGCATGTAACAAGCCAAATCATGTCAAATACTCAAACTTTTGGTTGCCTATACAACTGTGTTTGAAATCCATGCTCTGATCCAAAAAACCAAACAAAAAAAAATCCTGTCCATGGTGGTCATGGTAACAGCACTAGAAATTTGTTACCAACAACTTTGTTTAATCATGGTCATAGATAGCATAATTCTGATCCCACTGAGAACAAAGCCTTTGGAAGGTCCGATCTCAGTTGCAACACTGTAATGTCCTCATATGATTAAGCAACTGTTTGGTCTTGCCAACGAAGATGGACCTTATCACCGTAGATGTGTTTTTGCTGTGCAACTGAAATGTGTTACTGCTACAGCTGCAGGAGAAAAACCCTCAAATCTTGGCAGACATTTGATAATCCTTTAGCTTCATAATAAACTCTTTACAGAGACAGCCATCCTTCACAGAGAACTCCCTCCAAGTAGCTCCCTTCTGTTTATATCGACAAGAACTCAAGCACTTCCACAGACCAACTGAGGAAGCATGGCATGGGAACAGAAGCAATTTCAATGGTAACGAGGTGTCAAACCATTTAGGGCTTTATAAATTGATTCCAACATCTTGAATTCCACCAGGTGGTCCACAGAAGAAAGAGCAGACCCTATTGCACTGATGTGGTATGCTCTCTGCCTCAAACAGGCCATGGATGGCATTCTGCACTAGCTTCAGTTTCCAAGTGGTCTCTGTGCATAGCCACATGTAGAGAGCATTACAGCAATCTAATCTAACTGTGGCAGAAGCTGGAATAAGAGTACAGATGCCTACATTAAAAAAAAAAAAATCATTCGTGGAAACAGCCACTACCTGGGTATCCAGCAGCAGACCAGGATTTAACACCACCCCTCATTTGCATACTTATGCTACAAATGGCAGCTGAACTCCCTAATTCAGGTGCAGTGATTAAATTAGGACAGCACTCATGACTGCTTCCCCAAATCTGTTAACACTACCCTCTTGTTTGGATTAAACCAATGTTTCTCAAATGTGGCCACCAGGGGCTTTTTGTGCGTCCACGACACTCTCCTGGTGATGGGCGGGGGGGAGAGAGGGGGTGAGCAAAGCACTGGCCCCTTCCCCTCCCTCCTTGTTGCTCCTGGATGCACCACCCTGCCACTGCCTCTGGAAAGAGGTGGGGCACAATGCTGCAGGAGCAAAGTGAGTTCTTGACCCACCTTGGGGGGGGAGGGGTTTGGGTGGCAGGCTCCAGCGGCAGGACTTCAGGAACCTGGCCATGCGGCTCTGACCGCAGGGCAGCAGGTATTGACACCCCCCATGCCTCTGGCCACGCAGCCCTGGCCTCCAGCTGTGAGGCTTCAGCCTCTGGACCCTGGTTCCAGCTTCATGGCAGCAGGCACTAGGTCCTGGCTCCAATCCTGGGCTCTGGGTGTGCAGTGGCAGGCACTGGCCACAGGAACCGACTCCTAGCCCCAATCACATGGCAGGAGGCTCCAAGCTACCCTTGGGGCTGAGGAACAATTGCCCACTGTAAAAAGAACAGGAGTACGTGTGGCACCTTAGAGACTAACAAATTTATAAGAGCATAAGTTTTCGTGGGCTACAGCCCACTTCATCAGATGCACAGAATGGAACATATAGTAAGAAGATATAGATATATACATGCAGAGAACATGAAAAGGTGGAAGTAGCCATACCAACTGTAAGAGGCTAATTAATTAAGATGAGCTATTATCAGCAGGAAAAAAAAAGTTTTATAGTGATAATCAAGATGGCCCATTTACACAGTTGACAAGAAGGTGTGAGGATACTTAACATGGGGAAACAGATTCAATATGTGTAATGACCCAGCCACGCACAGTCTCTATTCAAACCCAAGTTAATGGTATCTAGTTTGCATATTAATTCAAGCTCAGCAGTTTCTCGTTGGAGTCTGTTTTTGAAGCTTTTCTGTTGCAAAATTGCCACCTTTAAGTCTGTTACTGAGTGGCCAGAGAGGCTGAAGTGTTCTCCTACTGGTTTTTGGTTATGATTCCTGATGTCAGATTTGTGTCCATTTATTCTTTTGCGTAGAGACGGCCAATGTACATGGCAGAGGAGCATTGCTGGCACATGATGGCATATGTCACATTGGTAGATGTGCAGGTGAACAAGCTCCTGATGGTGTGGCTAATGTGATTAGGTCCTATGATGGTGTCACTTGAATAAATATGTGGACAGAGTTGGCATCGGGCTTTGTTGCAAGGATAGGTTCCTGGGTTACTGTTTTTGTTGCGTGGCATGTGGTTGCTGGAGAGTATTTGCTTCAGGGGGGCTGTCTGTAAGCGAGGACTGGTCTGTCTCCCAAGATCTGTGAGAGTGAGGGATCATTTTTCAGGATAGGTTGTAGATCTTTGATGATACGCTGCAGAGGATTTAGTTGGGGGCTGAAGGTGACAGCTAGTAGCGTTCTGTTATTTTGTTTGTTAGGCCTGTCCTGTAGTAGGTGACTTCTGGGTATTCTTCTGGCTTTGTCAATCTGTTTTTTCACTTCAGCAGGTGGGTATTGTAGTTTTAAGAATGCTTGATAGAGATCTTGTAGGTGTTTGGCTCCGTCTGAGGGAGTGGGCTGTAGCCCACGAAAGCTTATGCTCAAATAAATTGGTTAGTCTCTAAGGTGCCACTAGTACTCCTGTTCTTTTTGCGGATACAGACTAACACGGCTGCTACTCTGAAAATTGCCCACTGTGGGTTCTCTCAAATACTTAAGACTGGAACCTCTCAAAAGCAATGCTATAAACTCCTGTTTAGGTCTGCAAGAAGCATGTAAATTAACATTTGGAGTGATCAAGCATATGAACACTAAATATTAAATCCACAATATTTTTGCTCAGTGTGTGTTCATGGGAGTAGAGGGTTGTGGAGCTATAATAACCTATAGGGGAAAAAAGAATTCACAGCCACCATACTGAGAAAGAGCTAGATTGTGTATACAGTGCAGTAAATGTGCATGGTACTTTATGGACAAATAAATCTCATTCCTATTCCAAAACATTTATAATCCAAGCAAGATTATAAACTTTGAATGAGATATTGGAAAATAAAAGTTTTACTTAGACTAGTTTAGACTTACTGGTTTAAATTATTCTATTTTCTTTACAATAGTTTTTAAACTAATGATTTTCTTTCTATTACACAAATTTTACAAACTCGATTGTGAAGTATATTTAAAGAAGTTTTTATTTATAAGCTTTTATTGCAGCTCGCCTAGATTACATTTCCTTAATACAGGAGTTTCTAATCTATTTTTGTTGAAATAACTAATGTGAGGCCTGCTGTCCTGTCCCAGGACAGATTCAACCTTCCTTCAGTTTGGACTGTTGAAGAGGCAGCCCCTATGTGTAAAATGACCCGTGGCCAGATGTATTAGAGGCTGCCAAAGAAGCAGGAAGAAAACATTTTTGTTTGTTTTAAACAAGCCACCTGTTGCTTTATCTACAGCTGCAGGAACATACACGCAGGGGCAAAAGAGGTGGCTCTAGGGTCCTTCTTGTCAACTGCTGGAAATGGCCCACCTTGATTATCACTACGAAGGTTTTCTCCCCCCGCCGCTCTTCTATTGGTATTAGCTCATCTTAAGTGATCACTCTCCTTACACGGTAAACATCTGATGAAGTGAGCTGTAGCTCACGAAAGCTCATGCTCAAATAAATTGGTTAGTCTCTAAGGTGCCACAAGTACTCCTTTTCTTTTTGCGAATACAGACTAACACGGCTGTTCCTCTGAAACCTCTCCTTACAGTGTGTATGATAACACCCATTGTTTCATGTTCTCTGTGTATATAAATCTCCCCACTGTATTTTCCACTGAATGCATCCGATGAAGTGAGCTGTAGCTCATGAAAGCTTATGCTCAAATAAACTGGTTAGTCTCTAAGGTGCCACAAGTACTCCTTTTCTTTTTGCGAATACAGACTAACACGGCTGCTACTCTGAAACCACTTTCTTTTGCCTCCCAGCCCTGCTCTTCTCTTCTGCTCACTCTCTGTAGATTGGGAAAAACTGCCCTCTTATACGACAGCAGTGTATCATTATAAGACGGCAGTGTATCTTTATAACGAAAAACTGCCCTCTTATAATGATAATACTTAAAACTTACATAGCACCTTTCAATTAAACATTACTTAAATAAGCCACACAACACCTCTGCAATTAGGGAAGGATCCCAATGTACAGATAAAGGAATGGAAACACATAGGATTTGTCTTCGGTCATACAGAAAAATATGTGAGGGAGCTGGGAATCCTAGTTCTCTTTAGTCCCAATCCTTCCTCTCATGCTTCTCTCTGAAAAATCCAGTATTAGCATGGAGGCCAAAGATTAAACTAGCATGGGCAGACCGCCCAGCAGTCAGGAACAGACAATGGTGAGGCAGCCTACGGACGTGGGACATAAGTTTGTATTGCTGCTTTCCGAGCTGTTACCTGCTCCCTGGATAGCAGAATTCAGTCTCCAGTGCTTTCAGTCTAACATGCTTTTCTATCAACAGAAGTATTTCACAAAGAAAAAATGTTTTTGTGCCTTTTTATGGTCCTGTATGATGTACAAAGATGGCCCTTTGTTTCTGAATATTTCTGCTTGTTTTTTACTTCACAGATTGCACAGGCAACCTTAATGCTGGCATTTCCTAACTTCTGAGTATTTGACTTTAAAATATTAATATACTTTTAGTGCCATTTTTGGTTACAATTCTATACAGTTTCAATGATGAAACATAGTTTTCAAGTACAATCAATACTAAACCTATCTATTCCTACAGTGTCATGACTGTTAAATGTTATAAATATCTTAACACATCAGAGCAATGACTGCAAAGAACAATCAAGATTACCAAGAAGCATTTGTTCAAGGTCAAAGGCACTGAGAAAAGGAGAGTGAATGATAATAGTTGGATTGAATTTAGATTAGAGGGAATGAAGAGAGTGGAAATGGAAGACAGTGCATGACAATGAATGTGGAAAGAGAAAGTACGGGAATGGGGAGCGGTCAACTGATCAAACTGGGCTTTTCAGTATATTAAGCTTAGTTAGGCAGTCACTCTGTATGCAGAAAAATAAAGCTGAAGAGAACATTGGTTAAAATTAGTCATTTTGTGTGAGAATAACTTCACTTCCTCATTTGATTAAACTGTATTATTTAGCAATAATTACAAGAATTAACTAGCTACCTCCCCTGTGTATTTATCAGTGTGACCCCTTTTGGAAAGGCTCTTCCAAAAAGATGTGCACAGATGTTGGGAAAGAACACCAGAACCCACTAATGGCTTAAAAATACATGGGTTTCTATATTAGGAAACTCATGAGATTGTTTTTAAATTGACTGATTCTTTAAAATGGCAAAAGTTGGTTCACCATTGTAGAATGGGCCATCAAAAATAACCTTTTAAAAATGAATGCTATATGCATTTTACCAAAATATCTTCAGCTAAGCAGTTTACATTACAACAGAAAGATGACAAATTTTCCTTATTTTGCTGTTCATATTGACTTAAACGAGAGCTGCAGCTTGTTGGGACCTCTGAAAGAGACTTCTCAAGCTGGACACCGAAAATCTGAGACCAATTCTGAAAAATGTAGCTGCATGTCTCTTTGTTTCATTTGTAGTTTTTAGAGAAGGCTTACAATGTAATGCTGTATATTTAAGAGAGACAAGGTGGGTGAGGTAATATCTTTTATTGGACCAATTTTTGTTGGTGAAAGAGACAAGCTTTTGAGCTTCACAGAGCTTTTCTTCAGGTCTAGAAAATGTAACCAGAGTTTCACAGCTAAACAGGTGGAATAGGTTGTTAAGCATAAGGAGTTAACACACATTACTGAGGAATATCAAGACTCACAAACCATCTCAAACCACTAACCACGCAAAGGGCCAGTTTCCTCCAGGACACAACCGACTACCTCCAGAAACTCCACAATATTAACAATTTCCCGCAGAATACATTCCTTCCCACCATATATGTCCCTTTCAGATATGCACCTCAAAGATGTTGCCAAACTAATCCATTTCATTCTCACCCACAACAACAACAACACAGTTTGTCCAAACAACGGGACCAGTCACCGGTACTGGGATGATTCCTCAATATGCCAACCTCTTTATGGGACACCTCAAGGAAGAATTTCTGGGAAAATGCACCACAAAGCCTATGTTATACACGGATGACACTTTCATTCTCTGGACAGATGACCTAACTCCCTCACAGATTTCCACCACAACTTCAACAGCCACCATTTGGTTTCTTTGGTGAAACGTGTCTATTGAGAAATGGCCTGAGACCATCAAAATCACTTCACAGTCCATTAAACCATCCTCAAGTGATAATCCAAGTTCATTAAGTGTGTCCTGCTACACAGGACTGATCCTGGGCAACATGCAGGCAATTCTGCCCTACCACAAAAACCTTGCCTCAGTACATAAAGAGAAAGGAATATTTTTCCCATGGTTATGCAAGTGTGGGTGGGTCACCAGTCATGTTTCAATGACTCTAATGCTGGGTGGTCAGGGAAGGTGCATGATACTTGCATCTTTAAGAATACAGGTCTTTTTGAAAAGATGCAAGCACACACTAGCATATTCACATTGGTGGGGCTAAAATGCAAACTGTGTTTCTTAGATGCTAGCCCAGCTTTTGCTTCCCTGACTCATGAAATAATACACCTGGCACCTAGATAGGTGATAATTAAATCTTTCCTTGTTGCTAAGTATATGCAAGATCACAGTGGAGCATGCGTTTGGCAGATTAAAGGATCAGTGGAGATGTTTTATGAATAGGCTGGATCTCAGAGAGCCAAATATTCTTGTTACTGCTGCATGTTGTGTTTTATATAAATTTAAAAGGCCATGGGGGAAATGGCATGGGGGTGGGGAAGCGAGGGAGAGAAGAAAGACTGATTTTGAGCAACCTGACATGAGCAATTAGCTTCATCAGCAGGTCAGTTTTGTCAGTAGGTCTTAAAATTGGGTGTGGACACATGCAAAGTTGTGCCAACAGAAGACAAGTTTTACCAGTAAACTTTGTAGTCTAGACGAGGTCTTAGAACAAGTGACAAAAACAAACAAATAAATTTAATTGAAATAGCACCTTCAGTCATGAATCTTTGTTGTGACTGCTTATTAGAAACCAAGAGCTATAGAAAGCAAGTTAAAAAAAACACACTCTTGTATGAATAAAAAAATGCAGATCTGATCACATATTACACATTGTACCTCAACGGCAAGATAAGAAGAAAAATTGAGGAAAATTGAAGTTAGCCTATTTCTGCTTTTTACAGTTCTACTTTCCAGTAATGTCCATAGTTTTACTTTTTACTGTTGACAATGTGGGCTTTGAAGGGAACCCCTAAGCATACTACTTGACTCATCCAGATTAATCATATAACAATTTGCCTTATTTGCAGGACTGCTGCTCTTTCTAATCTATTCTTCTTTATCCCCTTTATATTTGTTCTAGACTGAATAATCTTTTATTATAGGCTCTGTTTCAGATGCAGGTAAACTGCTTTGGGAATGGTCCTAAACTCCCTAAAGACTCCATTTCCATTTAATTGGGTCACTTTTCAAGATCACTACGTAAGCCACATCCAACTCTTTGGTCTTTAGTAATATCCAGGTTTCAGAGTAGCAGCTGTGTTAGTCTGTATTCGCAGAAAGAAAAGGAGTACTGGTGGCACCTTAGAGACTAACCAATTTATTTGAGCATAAGCTTTCGTGAGCTACAGCTCACTTCACCGGATGCATATCCAGCAGACGTCATAAGTCAAACAGGAGCTCTGACAGGAAGCACTTCATGTGTATTCCAATTGCACTGGAAGGGTGAGATAGAGAAGTTATATTTGTGGAAACATAAAATTAATCTCAATGTTAAGGTTTGGAGTCTAGACACAGTTCCACACTATACTGTGCATAGAAGAGACTTAAGAAAATTATTTACTATGTCTGTTTTTCCACTAGAATCCATTCCTCTCTCCAGGATGCAAAAGTTAACATCTCTTTGCACTCTGTTTTGAAGCAACAAGCTTCTGAAAAACTACTGAACTAGGTAGGTGATAGAGTGGAGACAAGAACTGCTATTATTTGTATTGGCATATCACCCAAATGTCTCAATTAAAATAGATCCCCGTTGGGCTAGACAATGCACAACATACATACAAATACTGCTCCACCCTAAAGAACTTACAACTAAAGAAAAAGAAAAATTCAAGTTGAGGGAAATGGAATACAATATGAATGCAAAATAATGAGGGTGGTGATGGGCAAACATTTTAATAATGTGGAACTAATGATAAGTTATTAATGTTTAAACCTTGCTTTATTATTTTTAGACTTGCCTTTTTCGCACATATTAAACCCTAGCCTTTTTCTATTTTTTTATAGTCATTTCCCCCATAAAATAAGAAAGAGAACCACCATTCTGTCTGGACTTTTCATTTATTTTGTCCCCTTCTTGTCCCCACTTCTATCTGAGATTAGGTGTTCTGTCAATGAAGTTTCATTTCAGCCATTATTGCCTTCTGTTGCACACAACAAGCTCAAAGGAAACTAATGTTTGCTGACTAGCGTAGTTTTTAAAAGTAATGTGAGTGAGGAAGTGACAGCTCTTGCTAAAGTTGTTAAAACATGCATTAATGTCTTTATTTTCAAGGTTCTTCAAGGCCTACACCCACCTTACCTATCGCCTCTCATTCAGTATAAAGAGTTTGACTCCTGCCTGATGCCAGCCTCCGTTGCCCACTGGTTGTACAGTATTTTAAAACAAGCACCTTTATGCTAATCTCCTATGCTGCCCCTCATGCTTGGGAGGAGCTCCCTGTAAACATCCTGAAAGCCACTTCAAATCCCTCCTTAAAACTCACTTTTTCTGTGAGTTCTACAAAAACTTGACAACAGTTAATGTACTAAGACCACTGCCTGTGGTGCTCACCAACATTGTCTCATTGCTTCTTTACATTCCCCCATCTGTCTGTGGCCATCTCTTCTCTGATACTTAGATTATAAACTCTGGATTAGATACTTAGATTAGATACTTAGATTACAAACTCTAGATTAGATTAAAACAGTGGGTCACGAGGTTATTACATGGGGGGGGAGGAGGATTACAAGCTGTCAGCCTCCACCCCACTTAGCTTCCTGCATTTATAATGGTGTTAAATATATCTAAATGTGTTTTTAACTGTGGGAGGGGGGTCGCACTCAGAGGTTTGCTATGTGAAAGGGGTCACCAGTAAAAAAGTTTGAGAACCATTGACATAGACGATAGTTTAACACTAGGTAATCTGGAGGCTTTTGCAAGATGATATGCCACATCACACATTTCACTAACTAAAAATTTATGTCTACTTCATTCGAAAGCAGACAGCCGAAGACTACATTCCCACTTATGCATCACTCTCTGAAATCTTCCTGTTAAAATCTTCTAAAGATGTAACTCTTCAAGATAATTCAAAATAGACCAACAATGAATGTTTCAAGTTGATGAACTCATTTCATTTTCATTATGCATAAATATTGCACAGGTTTTAGAATAGTGCTGCAGTACCTCATCACAAATGGATAGGATAAGGACCAAGTTTCTGCCTTATCTCTGAATTTCTTGTCTTGCACAAGTTTAAAAACAAGACCTCTATCATCATCTGAACAGTCTTTTGTCATTTAATTTATTTCCGTCCAGACATTTTATTGATCTAAGCAAATAATAAGAACTTTATTCTGGTCTGTGATAGAATTATGTCTGTCACAGGCATTTAATCAGAACCAATGGTAATGAAAAGCTCGTCAAATAACATACTTCTGCAATAAATATAGGTTTAAGATGATCAAACTGAAATAATAGCTACTCAAGAGTTTTTCAAGGATCGTTCATTCATTTTAACATTTAGATGCAGTAACATTTGAGATGTGTTTACAATACTCTTATTTTACAATTCTTCTTTCCATTTCTACAGTTTTGGTTGTTTCCATTTATGAGCCAGACTACCAAGAATTTTATTTGGAAAACCTGCCCCCCCCCCCCCAAAAAAAACAACAACAACAACAACAGAAGTTATTTTGCAACATCTACTGGAATGTATTACCAAAGATATCCATAGCTGACAGCAGGAATTCTGACTTGTATATTAGTAATATAACTGGCACCTCTATGTGAGTAAATGATTGTCACAATTATCTTTTAAAATTTAAAAATTCCTCCAGGACGGCGATTTAAGAACCAAAAAGTATGATATGTCCGGGAAAAAAACGGATGTATGTTAACCCTACCTAAAATTCTTTTCTAAAAAGATGGGCCTGAACTAGAAATGAGCTCCGTTTCACATGTGTGGGTCCCCGCCACTCCCTGGGGGTGTGCTAGGGTGACCAGATGTCCGGATTTTATACGGACAGGCCCGATTTTGGGGTCTTTTTCTTATATAGGCTCCTATTACCCCCCACCCCCATCCTGATTTTTCACACTTGCTGTCTGGTCACCCTAGGATGTACACATGTGTGGATCCCAGTTGCTCCCTGCCTCCCTCATTGAAGCAGGTGGGCAGGGTTACTGCCCTGGGAACTCCAGGGCACCAGTGGACGTGGGGCCAGCTGCAGACAGGGGCGTGGGGCAGGGCTAGCTGGAGGCAGGGGGCTGGCTGGAGGCCAGGGGCTGGCTGCAGGCAGGGCAAGGGGGTGCGGGGCTGGCTGCAGGCCAAGGGGTGGCTGCAGGCAGGGCAGGGGGGTGCGGGGCTGGCTGGCTTCGGGCAGGGCTGCAGGGGTGTGCGGCAGGGGTTGGCTGGAGACGGGGGGTGTGGGGCTGGCTAGCTTCAGGCAGAGGGGTGCGGCAGTGGCTGGAGACGGGCTGGTTGTGGGTACTCACGGGGAGAGCGGCTCGTAGCAGCCCGAGCAGCAGGACGCAGCCCAGGCCCAACAGAGCAGCCGGGGACCCAACAGGCAGCAGCGGGAGCCCCAGGACCAGGGAAGCAGCAGCAACAGGGCTCATGCCCAGGGTCAGGCAGCAGCCCACATGGCTCCGGCAGCACAACGCCCCCAGTGGCCAGAGGAGGAACGACATCACTTCTCGGCCGGAGCTCATCAAAGTCTCAGCGCCCCCTGCAGGGAAGCGGGTTAACAACCGGTTCTAAAACTGCTTCAAAAATTTAACAACCGGTTCGTGCGAACCGGCTCCAGCTCACCACTGAACAAGAATATAGCAAAGCATTTTTTGCACCACTCTGGCATTTCAGCAGCAGGGGAAGGATGCTTCTCTGTTACAATTCATTGTTTCAATGAAACTGAATTTTCATTTAGGACTTTGCCACAAAATTCTAATGGAAGGGAATAAAAATTGTCTGGACTTTAAAGGTGACTTGATGTTTAGATTTCATCTTCTACAGTATGCCTATGCAAGTTATAGAATGTTCTTTTAAAAAATATAAATAAATAAGTGAGGGAAAAGGGAGAGAGAATTACCGAACAAATGTCAGGAAACAGAGATAAAAATGGAAAATGTCAAGATGCAAAAACCAAACAAACAAAGAAAAAAACCCCATCAGCAACAGAAGTAGATAAAATGGAGTACACTTCTGACCAATTTAGAAAAAAGCCAGTACAAATTATTTGCTTTCTGAAGATACTTTTAAAAATATCCACAGTAAAGTAAAGTATATTCCAAAATATATGTATTCTACCACTTAAGAAGCACTTAGAAGTTAACTATGCAGTAGGATTATCAACACAGATCTTTTAAACATGAGATTATTTCAAAATCAGACAGGCACTTAACTGGTAGCAAACAATGAAGCCTTCTCTCACTGCTACTGCTTGGCAATGCTATTGACTTCATAATGAGAGAAAGTGTAGATGGATACAACACAGGCATCACAAGGCTCAACAATACATTAGAAGATCTAGATGTTGCTGATGACATAGGTCTTCTAAGTGACAGCTCAACCAAAATGCAAGTAAAAACCGAAAGACTGTCCAGCGTTATCAAAAAGGCAGGGTTAATAATCAGTTATGAAGAAAAAATTAAACGAGAACTCCAACAACTCTCAACTCCAATATTACTTTGGAAGGCAAAGGAATACAGAAACTGAATCAACTAACATACCTTGACACTAACGTTCAAGCCACAGGGATGTCCAGAAGCAAATAGTATCATGAATTGGCAAGTCAGCAGCTGCATACGCTACCTTAAACAAGATTTGGTCATCAAAAATCTAGTTTAAAGATGAAATTCTGAATCTTCCACTAAAACGTTATTTCTATCTGAACATATGGATATGAAAGCTGGAAATCCAAAAATACAGATATCCAAATGCCTTAGAAAAATACTAGGTATTAAATGGAATGAATTTATAACAAATGCCGAGATTCGTCAAAATGCAACAGCCCATTATCTCTAAAGATATCAAGTAAAGATGGAAACAGTTGGGACATATGTTAATAATGAAGCCAGAGCTCATGCCACAGTGGGAATACTACTGGGCAGCTGAAGAAGGAATGATAGAGGCTCATTCATGCCATAAGTGATATGTAAAGGCATGAGAAGGATTCAGACTTATCCAGAAGTTAACAGACTTTAGGTACTCAGCTCAATTTCACCCTATACACTAAATTTGGAACCACTATTTAATAATCTCCAGGATACACTATACCTATATAAGTATATTTAATCAGTTATATAGATTAACACACATTTATTAAGATTCTTTATTTTTACATATTTATTATATTAGAAAATGGTGAATGATACTTCTTTTATTTATTAGATTATCAATTTTTTACTTGTGATTTGTGTCAAGCTGCATTTGGATGGAAATTGGAATTAAATTAAAACTGCACAAAATCAGCATTTTATTTAGTTAGTTAGTTAAATAAAGCTAGATTAAATGTACTGGATACATGAGAAAAAATAAGTTTATCAAAACATGTTCTGCATTTAAAACAAATTGATTTATCAAATCAGGAAGTATTATCTGAAGTTGAATTTATTGTTTCTGGTTGCCATGTCCTTCAAGACTTTAGAACTAGAACTCATACTTGTTTTTATTTACAGACTGAAAGAGGAAAAGAAACTTTCCCAAATCAGTTTCTCAACTTTGAATGAACCAGTCCTTTTATAAACTGACTGTATAAATTGAAAAGAATAAAATATTTTCTGCACCCACTAGAAAGGTGACAGCTGTCAAAGGCTGGCTTAGCACTTCAAACTCTGGTCCCAGGGGCTTAGCCAGCGACTTCCAAGAGTTCAGTGGTTTGACTTTCTTTAAACCTTCGGCAGCAAACATGCACTGCTTGATTTTTTTTTTAAATTTAACTTAAATTATTTTAGTAGATCATAGCAAGCTTAGGCCTTAGCATAGGCTGCCATAAAAATAAACCTATTTAAAATTGAAATTAACAAGAACTTATTTCAACAATTCTGCAATTAAACTTTTTCAGACTTTTTGTTTCACTAAAAATTTTGATATTTTGATGTTTCTTTTCAATTCGGGGCAAAACACAACTGTTGAAATATCAGAATTTCCTGTGAGGCAGAAATTTTGATTTTCTCTCAGATATAGCTAAACAAGATTGTCCCTTAACCCAGTTAAAAACTATTCCAATTTATAGACTAAATCTTAACTGTGTTTCATAAGCAGGGTTATGCTCATAAGCTAGCATCCGACTGAAATTTATTACAGAGTGGTGCTTGTAAAAGACAACTAGCTACCACAGGGCTCCGTGGTGATCCTCTATACAATATTGTACTGTCAGTCACATACTAGTTGGCCCCCTTTTAGCAGAGACTCTTACGGTTGCCTTTCCTTCTTGTAGTTACTCTGGCTGCTACTGATTTTAATCTTTAACACTGCAGAACAAAATTCTGAATTTAATAGAGTTAACAATGACAGGAAATTAGACTGTAAATAGGTTTTCAGTGAGTCTAGATTACAGCAGCCTTTATGATTTGCTTTAAAAAAATTAAAATTAGATCTGCTATGGTTGGTGTTACAATATTTTATAAATAGGAATAATAAATTTGTAAAAATTATAATATCCTGTGGAAAATACAGCATGAACTATACTAAAAAAAGTCATGTGATGGCAAGAATGAAGAGAGATATAAAACATTATTAAAATAATGTTGAAATTTTGCCAAATAGATAATACTTAGTCCTGCCATGAGTGCAGGGGACTGGACTAGATGACCTCTCAAGGTCACTTCCAGTCCCATGATTAAGTGAAAAAATCATCAAAGTAAATATTTACTCAATAATCAACCAGTTTTAACAGTGGGTCAAATACTATTCTATCGATTTATACATTCAACAAGTATTTTTCTACTATTCAACAAGCTCAACACATTTTTAAAATGTATTAAACAAAGTTGATAGTTATAATTAAATACAACAGCAGACATTATAATACAGTAAAAGCTGTATTATCAGGCCCTATACCAGCCAGAAAACTCTATAAATCAGCATTTCTAATCTTCATAGGAAGTCCAGTTTATAGTCTGGTTGGCACTGGACCGGCAGGCTCTCTACCTGGCACCGCGTGGCTCCCCGGAAGTGGCGACATGAGCCTTCTGCTCCAAGGCAGAGGAATGGCCATGAAAGGTTCAGAGTGCGAAAGGGGGAGAGCGGTTGGGGCACAGGAGGAGGTGTGGGGCATGGGCTCTGGGAGGGAGTTTAGGTGCTGGGGGCTCAGGGCAGGTAGTTGGGGCATGGGAGGGGTCAGGGTGCTGGATCCAGGTGGTGCTCACCTCGGGTGGCTCCCCACAAGCGGAAACCTGTACCTGCTGCTCCTAGGCGGAGGCGTGGCTAGGCAGCTTGCCTCCGCATGCAGGTGCTGGCCCCACAGCTCCCATTGGCTGTGGTTCCCAGTCAAAGGGAGCTGCAGAGCCAGCGGGTGGGGTGGGGTGGGGCAGGACAGCGCACAGAGCCATGCCTTGGCCTAGGAACAGCTCACCACTTACATGGAGTCACCTGAGATGAGTGCCCCCCTGGATCTAGCACCCTGAAACCCCTTCCTCATCGCAACCCCCTGCCCCAAGCCCCCTCCCACACCCAA
Organism: Caretta caretta; assembly: GCF_965140235.1. NCBI lineage: Eukaryota > Metazoa > Chordata > Testudines > Cheloniidae > Caretta > Caretta caretta. The sequence goes on from NC_134214.1 coordinate 82,741,921, forward strand.
ACTCCCTCCCAGAGCCCGTGTCCCACACCCCCTCCCGAGCCCCAACCCTGCACCACCTCCTGCACCCAAACTCACTCCCCCTTAGTTAACTGGAATTTTTCCACTTACCAGCACCCCCAATTCCCCCAGCATGCTGGATAAAACAGCTTTTACTGTAGACTGTTTTACTCCTTTTAGAGTACAATGAGCATGGTCTGGGTTGGTAGCACAGACACTTCCTAACCTGTGGCCTAAACCTGCTAGCCAGTGTGAAAAGATTTGATATTTTTTTAAATACACACTCCTAGAACTGGTCACAACTAGTTACATATTTTTTTAAAAAAAAGTTTTTTACTTTGTATACACTTGTGTTTAAAAGCCTTAGAGAGTTAGAATGGGAGTTCATCGTTTAGACAGGGCCATAAGGAGAGAGGCCATCTCTGAGGTCAGGGCCCAACTAATTTAAGGATTTATAGTATGGCTGTCAAGGGATTAAAAAAATTAATCGCAATTAATCGCACTGTTAAACAATAACAGAATACCATTTATTTCAATATTTGTGGGTGTTTTCTACATTTTCAAATATATTGATTTCAATTACAACCCAGAATACAAAGCGTACAGTGCTCACTTTATATTTATCTTTGATTACATGTATTTGCACTGTAAAAAAACAAAAAATAGTATTTTTCAATTCACCTAATATAAGTACTGTAGTGCAATCTCTTTATCATGAAAGTTGAACTTACAAATGTAGAGTTATGTACAAAAATACCTGCATTCAGAAATAAAACAATGTAAAATTTCAGAGCCTACAAAGCCCACTCAGCCCTACTTCTTGTTCAGCCAATTGCTCGTACAAACAAGTTTGTTTACACTTGCAGGAGATAATATTACCCGCTTCTTGTTTACGTCACCTGAAAGTGAGAAAAGGCATTCACATGGCACTGTTGTAGTCGGCGTTACAAGATATTCACGTGCCAGATGCGCTAAAGATTCGTATGTCCCTTCATGCTTCAACCACTATTCCAGGTGACATTCATTCATGCTGATGACAGGTTCTGCTATAACAATACAAAGCAGTGCGGACCGACACACGTTCATTTTCATTATCTGAGTCAGATGCCACCAGCAGAAGTTGATTTTCTTTTTTGGTGGTTCGGGTTTTATAGTTTCCACATCGGAATGTTGCTCTTTTAAGACTTCTGAAAGCATGCTCCACACCTCATCCCTCTCAGATTTTGCAAGGCGCTTCAGATTCTTAAACCTTGGGCCGAGTGCTGCCCCTGATGTGCCAAGACTACTTCTGCTCCTGCTTTCCTGCCCTGCCAGCTTAGGACTTCAGTGCCCTGCCTAGTTTGAGCCAGACCCATCAGCCTGCTGCAAACCCAGACCCAGGTCTGACCCAGAGAGAACTAAGCCGCTGTATCCTTCCACCCCAGACATTCCATGCCATCAACCTTGACATGTTCCCTGTCCACTTCACTAGGCCCCGTGTCCACCAAGCTGGTGTGTTAAGAAGTAGGAGGGGACTCAGGGCTGAGGGCAACTGAGCGAACATGGGACAAGGGAGGTTTACTTGCCATTAATTTGGGACAGCTGCTTCTCAAGTGCCCTGAGGAACTGCAGTGAAAGCACCTTCGGGGATCCCCTGCTTGTGCAGGAAATATGGGATGAGTAACAGGGGAATGGGGAGGTGAACGCCCAGCCTCTTTTTTCCCAGGGGCAAAATGGTGGCTTTGCTTTCCACCAACCCTGTACCCCTCAGCCAGTGGTTTGTGTTTAATTGCAGCTGGTGCTTGCTCATAAGAGTCTGCATACCCAGCTAGTTCTCCCACTGCATCCACCTTTTTGTCCCACAATTACTGTTTTACATCACCACTGCACAATATTCAGGAATTGTTCCTGAGTAACCAAATCACACATTCCTTCACAGCTTGTAATGCCTTTCCCCCCTTCCCCACTTGTCTACCAAATCTCTCATTTCATTTACATAAACTACATTACTCAATCCAGATCCCCTCTTAAGACTCCCGAGTTTAATCCTGTAGGTTACAGGTATAACCTGAAACTGTTTCAGAACAAGTTCCTTAAATTTACCACAGTTTGAAGCATCATCAATAGACATCTTATTGAATATGTCCAGAGCTCTGCCAGTCAATTTTGTTATGAATGTGGTCATCTTTTGGTCTTCAGGGATCGCATGGAGGGTGCACAGTCTCTCAAAGGCGATGAAATATTCTGCAATATTGCAGGATTCATCATACTGGGGGCATAGTCACTCCCATTTGTGGATTTTTGAGAAAGTGGAGCCAGCAGCTGAAGGGTTTTGTCTCTTCAACTCCATAACAGCCAGTTCATGATTCTGAGCCTCCCATTGGGCCTCCATAGCTCTCTTATGGGCAGCCTCTTCTGCCTCCACCCTGGCTGTTTCTGCCTTCACAGCTCTCTTGTGGGCAGCCTCCTCCGCATTCATTTCTAATGGTCTTAATTCCATCTCTCTCTTTTGCTTTCAGTCTAGCCAGCTATAGTTTATTGGCTGCTTCACTGGTAGTCATTTTCCTGCTCTCTTGTGCTGGGCCACGCCCCCTCTGCAGTTCACTGAAACTGGGAGGCACTCAGCTCAGAGGCTTCTTAGTTAACAGAGACTTTCCCAAGACCCAATGTTCACACTTTCTGGGTAATTTGCAACCTGTGCAGTTCTCGCTTGTTCTGATCTTCACTCTTACTTATTCTGCTTCCTTTTCTGTCCCTATTTCCCTTACCTGAAATAAGCAAACATAAAACAACAAACCAGTAACCACTTTGTCTGTTCTCCAGCCACCACACTTAAAACTCACTTAAAATCACCACCAGTATCTATCTCAAAGCAATCAGCTGTGCACAGATCCTGCTCGACTTGGCCACTGTCATTGGCAGCCATCATGAAAAATCCCCCAGCTACCACCTGAGCTGGAACAAGGGCTGTACCAGGGGAACAGATTGTGCCCAGACTAGGAAGGCATCCAGTCTGTGAAAGAAACTTATTGAAACATCTCTGAGGGTGAGATTTTATCTGTATTCAGTTTTATTACTGTACTAGACTTAGATTTGTGTGTTTTATTTTATTTTGGTACTTCACTTTGTTCTGTCTGTTACTATTTGGAACCACTTAAATCCTACTTTCTGTCTTTAATAAAATCACTTTTCACTTATTAATTAACCCAGAGCATGTATTAATACCTGGGGGAGGGGGGGATGAAGAACAGCTTGCATACCTTTCTATCAGTGTTATAGAGGGCAAACAATTTATGAGTTTACCCTGTATAAGCTTTATACAGGATAAAACTGAATTATTTAGGGTTTGGACCCTATTGGGAGTTGGGCATCTGAGTGTTAAAGGCAGGCACACTTCTGTAAGCTGCTTTCAGTTAAGCCTACTGCTGTTAGGGGACATGGTTCAGACCCTGGGTCTGTGTTAGAGCAGACTGGCGTTTCTGGCTCAGCAAGACAGGGTGCTGGAGTCCCAAACTGGCAGGGAAAGCAGGGGAAGTAGTAGTCTTGGCACATCAGTTGGCAGCCCCAAGGGGGTTCTGTGATCCAACCCGTCACAGGTACCTTTGCATTTTGTCAAATCTGCAGTGAAAGTGTTCTTAAAATGAACAGCATGTGCTGGGTCACCATCCAAGACTGTTTTAACAAGAAATATATGGCAGAATGCAGGTAAAACAGAGCAGGGGACATACAATTCTCCCCGAAGGAGTTCAGTCACAAATTTAATTAACGCATTTATTTTTTTTAAACAAGTGTCATCAGCATGGAAGCATGTTTTCTGGAATGGTGGCTGAAGCATGAAGGGGCTTACGAATGTTTAATTCTCAATTACTGAGAGACAATCTCCACTCATTGATATATTTTGCTTTTCACAACCAAATCTCTGTATAACTTTTCATGAGTGATGTACCCGAGTACTCAAATTCTAATATCTAAATTGTATTGTTAAATCTATTCACCTAAATTTGGGTTATTGCTGATTATGTACTCTGTGTATCATATGACTTTTAAAAACAAACTTTGTATTTGTGGAAAATCTAAGTACTATACCCAGATGTACAGACATTCTTTTCTCAACCTATGTGTTATATAATTATTTTAACACTAGCTTTAATAAAAATTTTGTATCTGGCACGTAAATACCTTGCAATGCCAGCTACAAAAAACACCATGCAAATGCCTTTTCTCACTTTCTGGTGACATTGTAAATAAGAAGAGGGCAGCATTATCTCTTGCAAATGTAAACAAACTTGTTTGTCTTAGCGATTGGCTGAACAAGAAGTAGGACTGAAGAGACTTGTAGCCTCTGAAGTTTTAAATTGTTTTGTTTTTGAGTGCAGTTATGTAACAAAAAAATAAATCTACATTTGTAAGTTTCACTTTCAGAACAAAGAGATTGCACTACACAGTACTTGCATGAGGTGAATTGAAAAATACTATTTCTTTTGTTTAGCATTTTTACAATGCAAATATTTGTAACCAAAAATAATATACACTTTGATTTCAATTACAACACAGAATATAATATACATGAAAATTTAGAAAAACATCCAAAGTATTTAATAAATTTCAATTGGTATTCTATTGTTTAACAGTGCGATTAAAAATGTAATCATGATTAATTTTGAGTTAATCACGTGAGTTAACTGCAATTAAATAGACAGCCCTTATTTATAGGTTAAAAACAAGTATTTTAAAACAGCACCCCCCCAAAAAGTGTGGCATCACATAACACAGGTGCAACATGCTCTTCAGAAGCTGGAGGCTCAGAGTAGTCATTTTCTTGGCCTCTAAGTCAAGAGGAGAATGCCATTACCACTGAATATGCTGGTGGCTTTTTGATACAGACACTGTGTCTCCATTAGACTGGACCATGACTATAATTACAGGTCCTCTAGCCCACTTAACAGCCTACTGTTATTCTGGGTCAAATTTGAACCAGTATTTTTGATATAAAAAGACTGTCTCATTCTTTACCAGCCCCCCTTTTATGTCACCATCTAATAAACCAACAACATGTAACAAAACTTTGTGTTAAATAGTTGCTTACATTATAAACATTTCACAGTTAAAAGATCAGTTCTTATTACTTAAGAAAGCTTCCAACTTTGTTTTAAAAACATTAGAACTAAAGTGCATCAAAATTAACGGCCACATATGTAAACATAATAGAGAACACAGTATTTACACGGCTGTCAGAAGGCCCAAATCTGTTCAAGTCAGTGTAATTAGTACTAGGTCCTCAGTCACCCACTACAGAATAAGCAACAGCTGTCTACTCAAGTCCCCTTACATTCATGCTATAGCTCCAGCAAGTTCCCTACTTTGTCAACATCACTTAAATTTTCTTCACCAGAATAACCTTGTGAGGTACAATAACTTGATTACATGATGTTTGGCAGTGGAACATGGGGAAAACAAATGGACTCAGAAATGAGAACCTGGGAATGGACAACCAGGGGTGGATCACTTGAGGATTACCTTTTCTGTTCATTCCCTTTGGGGCACTTGGCATTAGCCATTGTCGGAAGATGGAATATGGGACTAGACAGACCTTTGGTCTGACCCACTATGGCCGTTCTTATGTTATTATGCTTTGTATATTCATCCACTAACCCATCAAATAGGCAGCTACAATATTTTTTTCAGGCAAACTACAGGGCAATGGAATGAGGACATCCAAGAAAAAAAAAAGTATACAAAAAAAACCAAAACTGTTGAAAGCAGTAACAGAGCAAAGAGGGCTCAGAAGGAAAAGGACAAACGAAACCTTCCCACCAGCCACGACTTATCAGTAAAAACAGGCAGAAACACAGAGGACACCAACTCTCCCTATAAAAGCCCAACCCGCAACACCCCTGTACAGAAACTCACTGTCTGCTTGGCCCTAGCCTCCCCTGGTGTCCTCAGCCCTGCTGGCCCCGTCCCCTGCAATCCTGACGCCAGGGCTCCTTCCCCACAGGGCGCCATGCAGCAGCCCCATGCCGACGAGCCCCCTTGCTCCCCAGGAGCTCAGCCCCACCGGCCTTGACCCTAACACCCCCAGGCCCTTGCTGCTCCCCACTGCCGACTATCCCCCACTGGAGCCTGCGGCTGAGTCCTGCCCACATCCCCGGCTCTGCCCGCTCCATAGACCCCTCTCCTCCCTTTCCCCGGCGCTCCCTCGGGTCCTCCCCGCTAGCGCCCGGTTCCGGTGCGGACCCACGTTCCCCGCCGCACCTGATAGATCCGCGGGGAGGGCTGGCTCCGCTTCAGCCCGCTGCCAGCTGTCCAGCCGAGGACGCAGGCCGCCGGCTGCCGGAGCAGGGATGCTGCCAGCAGCCTGCGCCGATGGAAGGCGGCGAGAGCCGCCAGGCTCCGTGGAGCCCCCAACAACGCCATCTTGAAAGCGAGAGAGAGAAGACAGAGAGGATTGTGGGAAACTGGCGGACTCGATCGGGGTGGGGGGAGAAGGAGCGAGGGCAAGAGTCCTCATGCCCCCTCAGCTGGCCTGGTACCGGAAGTGGAGCCTGCTCTAGAGTAGTGTTGCTCGGAACCAGGCCAAGGGTTTCAGTCCATCTCTCCCACCCTTCAGTGCTATCGGTGTCTGCTGAGAAACCCCTGTGCGTGCTGCAGAGCCACTGGTAGTGTCCCTACCCCCAGTGGGGAGACCTGCCGGAGGCAGCTCTCTGGCCTGGTCCACATATCTCTATGGCAGCCTGGACAATAAGGGGTATTACGCAGGCAGGGAGCCATCGTGGGCTCCTTCGGCAGGGATTGCTGCAGCGTGGGGCTGGAGTGGTTGCATGCTCCGTCCCAGAGCGGCCAGCTCCTCTGCTGCTGCCCCTGTTTCTCATTTTAACAGAACAAGTTTTGTAACCCGGTGGCTATAGTGATTCTGGGCACCTGAGCAAGCCCCTGGCCTTCCAAACTAGTGGAACTGACCATAACTTACATGAGCATATTAGCAGTCACACAGAGCTTCTCTTTCCATGACTAGATGCACCAGGACAATGGAATGTACTAGTTTTTAAAGGCCATATTTCCCCCTCAGAGTGGTAGGGGATGGGGGAGAGTGTGCTTGTGTCCTGTACTTTAAGGAAATTCCCTAGTGAAGATTCTCCAAGCCTCAGCATGTTCCTCTAGCAGGGGAAGACAGGAGCAGGACAGAAGCTCTTTTCCCCTTCTCTCCAAGCTATTAAAACCTTTCCAGTGTAGTTTCTTGGCTCCTTCCATAAACTGTTCATCTTGAGTTACAGCACCCCCCATTCGTGCAAGGTACAGTGTAACGGATTTTACTCTAATCACGCTTTCTGATATTCCTATTTGTCGAGCTGGATCATCTGAACAGTTGGACCCTCCAAACCAAATACACCTGAATCCACATATTAGTCTTATTCACCCATCCCTAACAACTCCATCATTTTGGGATTAATGTTTTGGCAATTTTTAAAGTCTCTTTCTCTTGTAAAGGAGGGTGTTTGTTTCAAGGTGACATTTAACAATCTAACTGAAAATCTCCTTTATTCAAATTGTCACACAATTTGAATAAAGGAGATTTGATGGCTCCATAAAACCACGAGTGTCCATTTTGGGCAACTTCTGGGAGCCCTGCAGGGCCTACGTTATTGACTGTGGTAGCTACTCTCAACTTGATTGCAGAGTGGGCTCTTTCTTACTGCAAGAGGCCTGAAGATGGAAGTGTAAAATCTGGACTGAGAAAATATTGCTTGGATTAAGATGGATCATTACATACAGGGGACCTGTTACCTCTGTATAGAACTGAGTCTATAGTCCAGATAGGTTTAGAACTCTTTGGGCAAGTGAAACTTTGTTTACCCCAGCGCAACTTTGGTTTCTCTGAGATCAAATCAACATGGTAATAATAGGCCCCTAATTCAACACCAGTCTGAAAACTGAGGAAATTAGGGAATTTGCCATAGATTACAACAGTGTATGTACTCTCATCTGATTGGCATGCAGAGCCATGATGAAGCTGTAACTCTGTGTGACATTATTAGTCACACAAAGATCTCTTCAAAGCTACCAGAGCTTGACTATTGCTGTTGTTGCCTTCAGGGAGAGTTGTGAGCTCAGTTAGGGAGACAGCCTGACACCAAAAAGAAAAAAAAAAAGAAAGAGGCCTGTCTTAAAACTGATTTTAATGAGGTAGGTTTCTCACGAATTACTAGGCTGCACTATGATATTCAACATTGCTTCGGACCAAGGTTCACTTCAAACTATATAGATGACATTTCTCTGTTACTAATCGGATTCTTCATCATAATCATATTTGGCAGTAGTTGGTCTGAACAGTGCCACCTAGTGTAATCCTGCAAGAAAATAAATTATAATTTAGCAGCAGAATAGAATAATGATACTGTATTACAAGATTACTTTGCAGAGCACTCATACTTTTTAACTGGGTACCTAACTCACTTGACAAACAATTATTCAAGTTTCACAACTCTACAGTGAGGCAATGGTATTATTAGAGCCCTTTAATGTAAATTGAAACAGAGAGAGAATAAGAGGTTACTTGAGGTCACAAATTGAGTCAGTGGCCTGTAATATAATTTAGGAAAACCACTGAAGTTAGAGATGGAAAGATGCAGGAGATCATCCAGTTCATATCCCTGCCAGTGCAGAATTTTTCCCTACAGGCATTTTCTAATGTTTTGTCTAATTCTACTCCTAAAATTCCAAAGCAAGTCCTAGTTTTGTAAGGAATATTTGTAGACATTTCATATAAGGAATGTGTGTGAGAATTCGGAGTGGTTTGATTGAACCCCCAAGCTGGAGGGATAGCCATAGCTCTGAGATCAAAAATAATATTAGGAGACTGGAGGGATTCATTTGGGAAAACAGATTAAAAGAGCTACATATTAACAGCTTGATTTACAGATAACTAAGGGGATACAATGAAAAAATAAACATTAAGGAAGGAGAGGAATTATTTATGGTGACACATGAGTGAATTACAAGGAGTAATGAGATCACAGTAAGTATGGAAAAATTAAGACTCAGTAGTAGAAGAAAACCCTTATGGTGGGATGTGATAGGCAATGGAATGGAATCTCAAGGAAAGTAGTGGAATCCCTATCACTTGGGAACAGGGTGGATTGATTTAAAACCAAGTGGAACACCTCAATTTAAATCAACTTTTCCATTTTTAGTTCAATTATTTTCTAAAGAAAGGTGCATTCTCATTGGTTGACATAATCATTAAAACATTGCTTTACAACTAAATAGAGCCTTTACGATAGATTTGGTTTTTTTTTTTTTTGCTACCTTGAAGGGTACACTATAACTATATACATTTATTTAAGCAATTATATAGCTTAATATTTTCAGATTCTTAACTCACAATTTTAGTATGTTAGAAAATAGTGAGTAATATATTACTTTTTTGCTAGAGAATTAAGTTTTTGCTCATGATTTGTGTCAAGCTGCATTAGGATGGTGACTAGAATTTAATTAAACACACCAAACAGCATATAAAAATTAAACAAAACAACCTTAAAAGTTTTGGATACATAATCTTCCCTTATCAAAACTAAATGATTTATTAAACAGAGGGATTAACTGTAGTCAGTGAATTAAACAGATTATTTCAGGTCACCTTGAGAAATTTTCCTCAGAACATAAGAATGGCCATACTATGTTAGACCAATGATCCATCTAGCCCAGTATCCTTGTCTTCTGACAGTGGTAATGGCAGATACTTGAGAGGGAAATACCACCACAGGGCAATTTATCAAGTAATCCATCCCCGGTCATCTGCTCCCACCTTCCGGCAGTCAGAGGTGTGGACACATCCAGAGCGTGGGGTTGCATCCCTCACCGTCTTGACTAATAGCTATTGAGGTACCTTATCCTCCAAGAACTTATCTAATTATTTTTTAAACTCAGTTATGCTTTTGGCCTTCACAACGTCACCAGCAATTAATTCTACAGGTTGAGTGTCTGTTGTGTGAAGAAGAACTTCTTTATGTTTGTTTTAAACCTGATGCCTATTCATGTCATTGGGTAACCATTGGGTCTTTTGTTATGTGAAGGGGTAAATGACACTTCCACATTCACTTTCTACACACCGTTCGTGATTTATAGACCTCTATCATATCCCTCTCAACTGTGTAGTTTCTAAGCTGACCAGTCCCAGTCTTTTTCATCTCTCCTGATCTGGAAGTTGTTCCATATCCCTAATCATTTTTGTTTCCTTTCTCTGTACTTTTTTCAATACTAATATATCCTTTTTGAGATGGGTGTGACCAGAGCTGCATGCAGTATTCAAGGTATGGGGATACTATGGATTTACATAGTGGGATTATGATATTTTCTATTCATTTCCTAATGGTTCCTAACATTGTTAGCTTTTTTGACTGCCGCTGCACATTGAGTGGATATTTTCAGAGAACTATCCATAATAACTTCAAGATCTCTTTCTTGAGTGGTAACAGCTAATTTAGACCCCATCATTTTGTATGTATAGTTGGGATTATGTTTTCCAATGTGCATTACTTTGCATTTATCAACATTGAATTTCATCTGCTGTTTTGTTGCCCCATCACCCAGTTTTGTGAGATCCCTTTGTAACTCTTCACAGTCAGATTTGGATTAAACTATTTTGAGTAATTTTGCATCATCTGCAAACTTTGCCCAGCTCACTATTTATCCCTTTTTCCAGATAATTTTTGAATATGTTAAACAGCATAGATCAATACAGATCCTTGGGGGACCCCACTATGTACCCCTCCCCACTGTGAAAACTGATCATTCATTCCTACCTTTGTTTTCTATCTTTGAAAGAGTTAGTAACTGATGAGAGGACATTCCTTCTTATCCCATGAGTGCCTACTTTGCTGAAGAACCTTTTTCTGTGTGTGAGGAACCTTGTCAAAGGCTTTCTGAAAGTCCAAGGAAACTACATCCACTGAATCACCCTTATCCACGTTTGTTCCCCCTCCCCCATCAAAAATTGTTTAGTTATGATAATTCTTTTCTTTACTATAGTTTCATTCAATTTGCCTGGTACTGAAGTTAGTCTTACTAGCCTGTAATTGCCAGGGTTGCCTCTTTAAAAATCAACATCCTGTTAGCTATCTGCCAATTATCTGGTACAGAGTTTGATTTAACTGAGAGGTTACACAGCACTGTTAGTAGTTCTGCAGTTTCATATTTGAGTTCCTTCAGAACTCTTGGGTGCCCATCTGGTCCTGGTAACTTATTACTTTATCAATTTGTTCCAAATATGCCTTAGTCAAAGTGACTGGAGTTTAAATTCCTACTCGCCTAAGTCTCTTGAAAATGACACAATCTCCTAAATTACTTTGTCCGTCCTTCAGACTTCTATAACTGGTAGATGTCATCCTCAACCTCCTCATTTTTATTCATAGACTGGAAGAGAAAGACGAGTTTTCCTGCTTTGCCAACGCCAATTCAGTTTCTCACTTTTGAATGAATTAGTCCAAATGAAGAAAATATTCTTTCTGTGCCTGAAGAAGAGGCTACTGCTGTCAAAAGCTAGCTTAGCACTTAAACACTGGCTCCAAGTGCTTAGCTGCTGACTTCCACCAGTTCAGTGGTGTGACTTATTTAAAATTGAGAACTGAGACAATTAGAGCTCAGGTAGAAAGAAGCTATAAAACAGGAGTAAGATACCACCAGGTGGGCTTGATGGATGATCCTGAGGAGATACATGATCATGTCTCCTGTAGTCAGAGGCCAATTCCCAATGCCTATGATGATTTGCCAGTCTCTTGCATCCAGTAACACAAGCTTGATCCTGTGGGGGAATCTAGGGGCTAATCCAGTACATGTTGTGACATGTTTAAAGAGCTTGACCTCAAAAGTTAGATATTTTTCTCTTGATTCTTTCTTTATAAAGATCAGCCATTAAATCAAAAGTTGTTGATACAGCGTCATGGATTCAGCATATTTATTTTTTAAAATGTTTTACAAGATAAGTTGAGGTCTTAACATACTTTGTATTAAATTCAGATTTTATTGTAAACAGGTTTATTTTTAAAAAGAAGAAAACAACAAAATTTAAAAATCCAATTGAAATTTTATTAAAAAATAATCTATTTTTATCCATTCTGTTTGGGAACTCCCATCACTTGGAACTTTTAAAATTAAATGGAACAATTCACTAGAAAATGGTCTCTAGTGAACAGTCCTGTACTTGGGATAACAGTGCTCTTTCTTTAGAGAAAATTCTGTAATCTTAGTAAATTTCATATTGTCTCACTATGGACTGAATTACATCAGAGGTTTATAATCTCTGATTCTATGCTATGAGTTAAGATGTGCAACTTTATTTATATATACTTGCAAGGGAGATTGTTTTATTTAATATATTGGGGGGAAAAAAATCTCATCTTGTTTTCTATAGTTAAGGTCCTTCCAATTCTGCTGTATTTTTCCTCTTCCTGTGTTCTTTCGTCAGTTTCCCCGTTTTGGTTTTTTAATGCTCTTCTTCCTCGCTCCTAGCCTTATGGCCTACTAGCAATTATTATTTGTATTAGTGTAAGACCTTGTTATGCTAGGCACCGTAAAAACACATAGTGGAAGACAATCCATGCCCCAAAGAGACAAGACAGGGTAGGAAAATGGAGGCCCAGACAGGTGAAGTGACATACCTAAGGTCACAGTGAGAGTCGGTGACTAGAACCCTGACATCCTGAGTAATAGGCCTCAGACCCTACTGGACCTGCCTCCAAATGCATAGTTAATAGGTAAGGAAATTACTTTGATTCCTTAAATCACTGGGGAACTTGGGACAAGGATTGCTGAAGAGGCCAAGCCCTCAACTTTTAGGGGACCATGTTTCTCCTGTGATTACATTTGGTAGAACCAGGGGTGACATGGATAACATCCAGTCAAGCTGTGATGGAAGAATATGGTGTCTTGGGGGAGAGCTGATAGAGGGGGATAACTGGGTATTTTTGGAGATCCATGCAAAAAAAAGAAAAGAAAAAATCTCTCTTTAACTTATTCTACTGGACTTGTGTATGGTTATACCTTCCTTTTATACATTTCATTTGATTCTTTTAATCACATTGGATTGCTGTACAACAGTGCTCACCATTTGGAGACACTTGCATTAAAATAGATACAAGACAATGAGACAGGACTGAGTTTTAGCCTTGTCACTGAATGTCCTCACTTTTTCAGATTCTTAATATTATTAGACTGATAACACACTTCCTGTGCATGTGCAATTGCTCAGCCACTCATTTTCTGTGTAACTTTGTGCAAGTCACTTAAAGTCTGTCTCTCCCCACAGTAAAATGGGAATAATAATAATAGTCTGCCACATAGGATCTAGTTAGTTAATGTTTTTACAGCACTTTGAAGATAGTCATAATACCTTTTATTATCCATGATGAGTGAGTATTTAGACAATTTCCCTTATTTAAGAGCTGTGAGTCAGTGCCCATTACAGAACCAGCAAAATGTTAATAAGGATGTACATATTACAAACTCCATGAAAACAAGGTATTTCAGAGACAAGCAACTTGATTTCATTTATTTGATCAATTTCAAAATAGGAAAAATGAGGTAGGAAGGGCAAAGAGGTTAGAAGAGCGAAATGTACAGGTGAATATGAAGTCAGAAACCTAGACTAGAAGAGTAGACTGTGTGAAGCTAACATCAGAGAAAGCAGCAAATGTGTTAAGAGCTTTCCAAACAAAGAAGGTGATTAGGGATTTGACCATTGTGAGCAATGTAGATTTCAGAACCAGATCAAAAAAATTTGACCCAAATTCTTACTTCAGTTACATTGAAGGCAACGGGGTTGCACTGGTGTGACTGTGAAAATACATCCCTTTTTTACTACAAGCGGCTTGATACTTGAATATAATAAGTGCTTGCATTAATAATGAGTAGAATTGATCACTTTAGATAAAAAATACGCCCTTTGTTGTTCACTTGACAGTCCTCCTTCAGTTTTGCCCTCTTAGTTTAAGCAGGTTGATACCTACTAAACATTTTTGCTCTTTGGCCACAGCTTCTCCTGTGAAGAAATTTCCAACTTCCTCTCTGAATAGGATTCACTTTTAAGTATTTCAGTCGTTCAATAAAAAAATAAGTCTAAACTATATTTCAGCAAGATATAAAAGATATCTACCATTATTTTCTCAAATTTCCATTTTTTCTGTTTCCTTAGGTTGGCAGATGTGGCTTCATTTAGATGCTCACATTTTTGACATCTCTGCACACAGATACATGAAATGGCTTAGCAGTGCTTAGAATAAAACCATATCTGTAAAAACCTCATCAGGGTTTTGTCACAGGACAAAATCTCACAGGAGATTGTGCAGTGGCAGGGAAGTACTTGACTTGGAGTGTGTACGGATGTGAAATCCTGAGATTGACATGTAAAATATCAAGAACATGAAAATACACACACTAAAGGTGATTTATGATAAAAGCATAGGAGTCAGACAAATTACATGCTGTATCAGTTATGGATGGGGGACTGTTAACAAAAAGCATTAAGAAGGTACAACATTTATATTGAATTTTAAAAGATGTTTAAGGGGATTATGATATTTCAATAAATTCTGATTATTAATTCTCCGAGCTGTAAAAATACAGAATGGAGCTTCAGAAAGAAGACTGAGCTAGATTTAGAACTATAAAACATTCTTCCAAAATAAGCAGAATCAGTGTTGGAGTTAGGCCAAAGGCAGACGCCTATCGTTCAAGAAGTGATCCAGGTAACTCTGATTGCAGTGCTCAGACTGAATGAAAATGCTCCCAATGTTCTGGCAATCGAATTACAGTCAGGAATCAGAATGGGAGGGTAAAAGAAAGTGATAGTACTCTATTCAATGTCCACCCACTATCCCCAAATATCTGGATTCTTTGGCTAAATAATCAGATTTGATATTACAACTGTCATGATTAGGTTTAATAGTTAACATCCCACTGAGATTATTGGAGGGATTTCATGCCTCACAAATCTTTTGGGCCACCTTCATCCCTAATGTAAGCCCATAGAAATCAGTTGAGTTACACCAGACATGAATGTGATCCACTGTTAACTATATTTGCCTGCAGACTCCATAAGGTAACAGTGGATCAATTTACATTTGGAAAAAGTTATTCAGCCACAAGATATAGGCTCAGTGCAGATATTACTGGATGAACTATGGCCCGTGTTCTGCAGGAGATCAAACTAGAGGGCTGCAATGGTCCCTTACAGTCTTAAAATCCATGAATCTATGAACCAGAATGGAAAAAAAAATTAAACCTTAAAAATGTATAAATAGTTGTAGGAACTGAAATTACTAATGGAATTAACAAGGAATAATGGGATGAAATGAAGAATGGAAAAATTAAAGATCATCAGAAAAAAACTGAGTGAAATGTAATAGGCTATAGAATAGTTCTTCATGGAAAGTGGTGGAACTACTTCTCTTGCTTGGGATTTTTAGAACTAGTTTGGACCAAGCATTACAAAATATAGGGAACAATCCTGCATTGGAGATAATGGCCATTAATATTTATAAAAAAATTGTGTAATCTATTAGTCTTCAGCCTGTACCATTATGCACTGAAGGACTATAAATCAGACAGACTGTGTGATTACATCTGGTGAAGCTACTGGAATTATATTAGTGTAAAAGTGGTGCAATTGAGAGACGAGACAGTCACGTTGTCTGTTTAAAACCGGTACGATTGTCATGGCCAGCCTACCACTATGCAAGAGCCCTCCATTTTACAAATTCAGCCCTGCCTTTTATGTTTCCAGTATGGTTAAGTTTGGGTTCTTATTGGTTTACAAGAAATACATAGGATTACATTGTTTAGTATACATTTTATTCAAGTGCAAGTATACTAATATTTGTTTGACTTCTCCCAGAATTTCCCGTGACAGTAATTTGAATATTCAGTGCCATGACTATTCTTTTAACTAAACTGATGACTTTTGCATTTAAGGGATTCCCATTGTAAAAGGGGGATAACATCTCCCTCCATCACAGGAGTGTTGCAAGGATAAATATTCATTAATGTTTGTGCGAAGCAAAGCTACTACTATTGTAAATAGAGAGAGATTTTGCCATGACTTTTCCTGTGGTTTGCCATGGAAGACAGCCAACCTTACACACAGTTCTAGGCATATTTAGACAAATGGTTTACAAAACTTCATGTCATAAATCATTTCTATTAACATATACCATGGTGATATGCAGCCTTATAAAGTTCTAAGCAGAATGTCAATAACTTTAAAAAAAGAAAAAAAGAACTTCAACCCCCTCCCCTCACTTCCCTGCTTTACCTTCTATATTGTACCTATGTAGGTCTAATATACGACTAGTGACCAATGATTTTGGGTGCCTTAATATGTGTGTGCCCAACTGGTGACACCTCAAAGGGGGCCGATTTTCAGAAGTGCTGAGTACCTGTCCTCTGAAAACAAAATCAGGCACCTTTAAGGGGTCTCAAGATGGCCACCAAAAACTGAGCTATCCAAAAGTCACTAGTAATTTTTGAAAATATAAGCCTTCATGTCATTCTATTTAGGATTATTGGGGGGGGAGGGGAAGAAGTGTTGATGCCACAGGCCGATAGCATATAGAACACCACATAATCAGTAACCTGGTATTTTTTTACTATTGTTTCCCCATTATCGAGCCGAGCAGCTAGTTAAATTTCAGGGCCCTGGAGATGTTCCAGCTGGAACTAGATAGAGTCTAATGTCTTGTATAAAAACACCCCCACACACACTCAAAACACAAGATTGCATAGAAAAAAAACAAACAAGAAATGTACAGCATAAGCTCGACCCCCCTCTGCCCCTAGTCCCACCCTACCTCCACCCCTGCCCCACCCATTCCAACCCCTTCCCCAAAGTCCCCACCCCAGCTCTGCCCCCTCCCTGCCCCTTTTCAAACTCTTTCCCCAAACCCCTGCCTCTTCCCCTGAGCACGCCACATTCCCGCTCCTTCCCCCCGGAGCTTGCTGCAGCTGTTTGGTGGTGGCAAGCACTGGGAGGTAGGCAGAGGAGCAAAGACACAGCATGCTTAGGGGAGGAGGAGGTGAGGTGGGGCAGGGCGGAGAGCTTAGCTGCTGGTGGGTGCAGAGCAGGCACTAATTTTTCCCCATGGGTGCTCCAGCCCTGGAGCACCCATGGAGTCAGCACCTGTGGTGTACAGAGTCCTGGTTCTCCGAACACAGGAGAAACCGAACACAAAAGGAGCCATTTCTTAGCCAACCAGGATGAGGGTAGTCTAGCTTAGTGGCCTAATGGTCAGAGTCAGAGCCATAGTCAGTCATCAGGAGCCAAAGCCAAGGGTCAAACCAGAGTCCATAATCAGGAGCCACAGCCAAAGATCAAAACCAGAGATCAAGAACCAGAACCAAGGCTCATACCAGAGTCCCATAGTCAGGAGCTGGAGCCAACAGTCAAAACCAGAGGTCAGGAACTAAAGCATGCAGGATACCAGACAAGATAGCAAAACTGACATAGACACAGTGGTAGACCTGAGCATTGAAAACAGGGAATTAAGGGTGCTTCTGGCTTAAGAGCCAGCCTGCAGGCCTCTGCAGTCAATCAGGTTTCATGGCTAATCAAGCAGACTCCTGCAGGCCAGTTGTGCTGATGAGGCTGCCTACAGACTAGCTCTGCTGCAGGCCCTGATCCCTGACACAGCCCCAAGCCTTTTCAGTCAATAAACCCCAAAGCTCTCTCTCATTTTTCCCAGGGTCACATTGTGCTCACAGGCTACTGCTTGGTTTTCTTGCTTTTTGCCTCTGCCTCTCTCTCTGTTCTTGTCCCTTCTGTTTCTCTGTGTTCTGCCTCCGAACAATATTCAGCAAAAGCCCACTACAGTTAGTCCAGAAACCCCTGTGTGTGTTCATATAACCCTTTTGTCTTAGATAGGGGCTTGTGATTAATATATTCTTATAGTTATGTTACTTGAAGGGTGAGTTCACACCCATCAATCTCAGCAAGGTTTCAATTTGACCTGTGAGGAGGTTTCACCCAGCTCATAACAATTTTACATGATTATCTGATTGTTTTAGACTGGCTAAGAGTACAGTGAAGACCATTTTGATGGCTCACTGCTGCTCTCAAGGATTTCTTGAGCTTTAAGTGCCTTTAACATTTATACCTTCACTAAGCAGTTAGTAAAGAGTAAGTAACACTATGCGTTTTATTCAGAGAAGAAGGGACGGTTTGTTTACTTATGCTTTCTTTGTGTTGTTTTTGAACAGAGGATACTGTTGTTTTACAAAAGTAAGATTAAATACAGCTATTGGTTATTTAAATTAATATGTGGGGCAGTCATTTTCATTTAAACACTATACAAGATATGAAAGCAGAAACCCATAAATAAAGTTCCCTCTTTGCTGGCAACAAAGGCAGTAACTCGTCCAGATACCATAGTCTATGGCAATAAACTAAAAGCCAGCACATTTACTTTTCAGACTGGACTATGTAATTTCCCCCCATAAAACTAAACTCTAAATAGAGGGTCATTGAGTCCAAAATTACACTTTACACATAACAATACACTGAAAAAAAAAATTAGAACATTCACTTCATTTTCTTATAAACCAGAGGTTCCCAAACTTTTTAGTAAGGCAACCCACCAACTACATTTTGTCTTTTTTTTTGTTTTTTTCAATGAACACAGGGTCCAAATCGGTGGGGATCCAAAATCATAGGTCACCTTCCTCCTTGTCCTCCCCTGCTGATGGGCACCAACTACGCAGCAGCACCATGTGCCCTGGCACCACAACCCTAATTCCAGCCAGGTGTGGAGGAGAGGCCCTGGGGGTGGGGTGGAGAGCAAGCTTGCCTCACCCTCTGCTATCAGTGGCGGCTCCTGTCCTATGGGGCTGAACCTGGCACTGCAGCGCCACTCAGCTTTGGCCCAGCCAAATCCATCATGATGGGGGTGCAGTCAAACAAAATTTAAGTGAGTGGCATTGTGACCTGGTGCACAAAGTCACAGCACCACTCAGATTTGGCCCAGCCACTGCTACAACCCCATGCACCAGCTTACTACACTCAGAGCAGGGCCCAGACCCATTGGACAGGAAACAATACTGTGGGGTGAGTGTGGGTTCACTTTCCAACCTCCCTACCCCCTACGGCATCCCCTCCTCACCAGGCCCACAACTCCTCTACAGCCTTTCCATAACCACCCAACCCCATCCCCGATTTGGGAAACACTGCTATAAACACTATCTGAATTCATAAGAGACCCAATCTTGCAACACACCCTGACATAGCTGTCTTTAAAAACAAAATCCACACCTCTATTTTTTATACCAACACAAGAGAGGATTTTTCAGTGTAGACATACAAAGGAAAAAAAAAGGCATTCAATAAGCTTCTTGCATGAATTAGCCTCACCAGAAGGCAGATCCTTTTAATAGGCACGGAGAATTCAATAGGGCTATGGTGTCTATGGAACTCCTGATGGCAGCTGTTAATATAGATCTGGGATTGAATCTATTCCTGCACCAGTCTAGAGTCTAGTGAAGGAATGGGTAGCTAAGGTGCAGTCCTCGGCACCTGTTAAGTGATCCCTTGGGGTGCTATCGGCCTTGGGCAGCTGGAGAATAGCCAAAGTGCAGAGTTTCCCCCGTCATATCCCCAGAATTGTGTGTGTGCGTGGGTGAGTTGTTGGGAGGCAGGGGGATTTACAGAAAGCCCACTATACCAAAGCAGGTATTTTTGGAAAAGGGATGCAACTGATTTGCTGATAAAAATTGGCTGCAGGACCACTTTGATCTGGACCCATTGAAATGAGAGATAAGGGACTGCAAAGTGTGGGGTATTATTTCCCTTTATAAATATCAAAAAATAGACAAGAATTGTTAGGTGGGGTTGTTTTTTTTTTTGTATTTACTTTTGCTTCATTCAGCATGAATTCAAGGAACTATCCGGATGACAGAAGAACCACTCAGCCAAAGTTATCCCGAGTGTAACTCCACTAGGAGTTGACAGCCACTATAGCAGAATTTTGCATAGCATTAGTGGTCTTCTGGGCCATATTTTCCAAGTCTTTTTGCATGTTCCTTTAGAAATATAAGGCCAAATTTTCAAAAATACATTGCCTTCCCAGCCAAAGTAATTTACTTCATCTACCACTGGAATGCAAACACCTCTGGAGTAAAATGCAGCAGCTGATTATAAGAACACAGAAATAAAAATTTTATTAAGATGATGTTTAAAAAAAATGAAAGGTACAGAGTTTAAGCGTAGAAGTTTCTGGTTATCAGGGAATAACATACAGATTATCAAGGGGTGTGAAGTTTGGTTTAAAATTGGCATAAGGAATACATAATCTGCAATATCCCCAATTGGGGGTAAAAGGTTAACGGGTCAAAGTACAGACACTGAGATATGAGGGTATGTTGTTCATATGATGGCTATGTTCAGGTGTGGAGTATAACGAGTGGATACGATGATGAGGATGGATTGACCCCCATTTGGTGAGATTTAACGTTCAGTGAGTTTATGGTTCCAGTTCATATGGTCCAATGGACAAAGTCTCTCGGTCCCTTTCTTGTGGTCGATGCACGATGTCGCTCCGGCTCACGCCTCCTGGTACTATTGGTGGCTGGTGATGTGTTTGGTGTGGATGTCCCTGGACCATTAGATGGTGTCTGAGACCATGAGGCGCCCCATAAGCATAGCGTCGACCAATCCCACATATCCGCAGCACACGCTTATTGCAGGGGTTCCAGGTGCCCAGGGCTCCGACGATCAGGGTGTCCATCTGCACCTCATAGCCTTTCACTCTCAGGGTGTCGGCCAGGGGAGTGTACTTTTCCAGCTTACGAGCTTGGGCTTTGCGAAAGCCGGGGTCCTGTTTTCAAAGGAGACTGTGATGTTGACGACGATGACCTTTTTCTGGGCCTAGTTGGTGACGACGATGTCAGGTCGCAGCTGGCTGTCGGTACCAGGGATGGTGCAGTTCACAGCAACCTCCCTCAGGCATGGTGCGATGGCTTTCACCAGGCGGTACCGGAAGGCGTTGTGGCGCAGCTGCCAAGCTCTGGAGTGGGGCTTGCAGCTGCACAGGACATGGGGCAGGGTCTTGTTGGAGTAGTCACATTTCCTGCAACGCTTGTCTCGGTTCCTCTGGTGGACGACTCCGTTAAGAAGGATGCAGTTGAATCGGGCACAATGGATGAACCGCCAGTCAGCGAAACGGGTGAAGTCGCCCCTGGCAAGGAAGTGGTTGCTGGCATCCCACTTGCTGGTCAACTCGAAGGCTTTACCCTGGTGTGGTTTACGTTTCAGGGTTTCCACGTACAGCGAGTGGATGGTGGCCTTCAGGGTCCTCTCCAGTATGCCCCTGGTGCTCAGGGTGACAATGGTGTAGTCATTGGATCTGATCTGCGGTGCCAAGATTCCCAGCTCCTGGTGCTCCTCACACCACTTCCAGCGGCAGCCGATGTGCTTCCCCAGGCGATGCATGGCATTGCGAGCACGGGACCACAGTGAAGCAATGTCGCCCCCGTCCCGCCCGAATTCGCCATCCAGGGAGCCGCTCAGGAAGGTGGCGATGTCTTGGTTGGAAGGGGCTCTGCCGATCTGCTTCTTTATCATGTCACGTAGGGCGTTTGCCATGATGTTCCTTATTGTGGCATCAGGACACGTCAGCAGGTGGAAGGCGTGGTTGATCACCACGACGTCGCACAGGTTGCCCATGCAGGGGACTTTGGCGCCTCCATGCCTGTGGGCGATGCAGACTAGCTCGTTGCTGGCTCTCTGGGGAAGGAACAGTCACTTCTTCACCAGCTGCCGGTCGTTCTTCTCTGTCTTGTTGAGGGGCACCTTTGCCACAGCAGATCCCCTTAGGATGAACGAGATGCGGAGGATCAAAAGAAGGTGTTCAGGGTGTTTACCTTCTGCCACGGTGCTAGCAGGGAGGCGTTGATCTTGGTGGCATCCTGCAAGATCTCCTGGATGGTGTCCTCGGGTGTCTGCTGGACACAGAAACCCATCAGCGTGCCGAGGTGCTAGTACACCTGCCCCTCTGCCAGGGGGATGACGGGCTTGCCCTGAATCTGGAACCCCGTCGCTTGCACTGAGTCCCTTTTGCTGCTGTCAATGTGGAGAGCTGCGCACTTCTTTGCACTGAGGAGGAGCCCCAGTTGGCAGCTCGACTGGTGGCGTCTAGCATACCTTGGAGGCTCTGGGTCGTCCGCGTAAGCCAGGACGCTCACCCTCTCACCGTGGAGGTTAAAGCCATCTGTGCCTTTGGAAAGCGCTCGCAGCAATGGCTCCATGGCGAGGTTAAAGATGATGGGGCTGAGGGCACAGCCCTGCTTTACTCCGCTCTGGATCTCGGTGGTCTCCCCTGCATCCGAGCAGATGGTGGTGCTGCATCCCTCATATGGCTCTTGGATCACATGAAGGAAGTTCTCTGGCATCCCGAATTCCTGGAGCATGGCAAAGATGTGGTGGTGGGGCATGGACCCAAAGGTGTTAGCCAGGTTGAGCCATGCTACCGCTCACTGCCTCTGCACCCTTCTGGCTGTTTGGATGGTGGTTTGGAGGACGAAGTTGTGTTCGTAGCAGCCCTCGCAGGACATGAAGCCATTCTGGACAGAGCTGATGGCTCTCCCGCTCAACGACCACTCCGTGATCCTCGACGCCAGGTAGCTGGCATACAGCTTGAACATTGGGGAGCAGAGGGAGATGGGCCTCCAGTTGCTGGGGTCATCCCGCTCTATTACACAATAATTGAGGGCAGGAATTGAAGAAAAATCCAGTAAACTACAGTGCAAATATAGGGAGGCAGAAAGTAATTAGCTGAACTTCAATTTGGTCAGGACCATCGGGGTCAATAGCTGTGTTTTTACGATTTTTTTTTCACTATGTGAAATGGTTAGGGCAAGAAATGGGCAAATACTGCAAAACAGTATTTGCAAACATTTATGCATATCAAATAAGTGAATTTGCCTCAGCAGTATTCATAAGCCCTTTTTTTGCTGTTTGCTAACATTTGGATGTGCAAGGCTTTGTTCATACAGATATTCAGGGGAGTCTCATATTCACACAACTATGTGTGTTCCCACGGGTAATTATAAAAAAAATTATGTTAATCCAATCACGGAGAAGGAACAATATAAAGTAACTTTCTTGATGACAACCATGCAGCTTGAATAATGAGCAGTGAGCACCAAATGAATCTTTGCAGAAAACAGTTTACAAACAATGCACAATCCAAAATATGTTTGCATAAAGTGTTAGTTGAGCAATTGTAAATATTGAACAAGTTTATTAAAAATATTGCAGATTGCATGTGACCATTCTGAGCCACAGAAAGGACTAACTTCCTCTACTAAATTGTTCGCTAATAGTTCTTATAAAATCTCAGGCTTTATGTCTCAGCAGAAAATGTTCTTCCCTAATTCTCCCCCTACCTTCAGTGTTCCGCACTTTATTTTCTGTGTACTACACCTTTAAATGACCAAGAACTCTGTATGTGTGGAGAAATAGCAGTCATTTTGATGTCAGGGTTACTGTAGCATGTGCAGAGGTGACATCAACACAATGCTCTCACATGCAGACTTTACTTGTTGTTTTTTTTTATATCCTTAATCTAAATATAAAAATAATTGTAGACAGAAAGTATATATTTAGCTTTCTGTGTAGAAACATAACAAGAAGTGGCTGTTTCAGGAGGTTTAGAGCAGTGTTGGGGAAGAGGTTTAAATTTTTGTGTGTGTGTGCCTGGAATAACAATGGATTTGTTTTCCTCTCTTTTCTTCTCTCCTCACATTTGTGTTTGCTCCCCTTCCATTCTGTATTGTCTCTCCACCCTCAAAGGACCTGAGATATTAACTGTAATTATAAAGCAGGCAGTAAACATCAGATTCACTGATAAGTATTCCTGGCCACGATTGTAATATAGTCCAATTAATGGCTTGGAATTTAGGAGTCTCATCATTTAATTAACAATCAGAATTCAGTGAGCAGTGACAGGGATACAACACAATTCACAGGACTTGGAATTTCTGAGTTTTGTCAGTTAGCATGAAGTAGGGAGGAGAAATCAACTGACCTGATAGCTAGTATGAATGTCAAGAGGGCAGACTCTAATACATAAATTTAAGAATATTTTAGAAATAATACCACAATGAATGGACAATTGACAGCTTGATTTTTCTGTCATACACACAGGACTGGTTTCTGTTTCCCCTTCCACAAGCTTTACACTGACTAACTTGGACTTCAATGCACTTACTCCCAGTTTATACCAATGTAAAACCTGATCCTGCATTAGGTCTTCTAGCAGGGACCATGCAGTAATGTGGCTCCCATCTGTGATTTTTGTCAGGCAGGGCCAAGCAACAACAGTTTCACTGTCACAGCACTCCCTGAGGATGCCTCACCTAATGGGATTGGAACCTACTACTCATGGGCTTCATGCTGAGTTTAACAGCTGATGTGACATACCCTCTTAATAGTGGGAGAGGCCACAGAACCTAATTCAGACTACTCTTCTTGAAGGAAAACATGACAAATGTGCTGAACTGTCTATTTTATATTAGCTTGCAACCCACTCTAACTCCTATTGAAGTCAATAACAAACCTCCCACTGACCTCAGTGGGGGTAGGATTGGGCCCTTAATTTGGGCCAAGATAGCAGCAATTAAGTTTATTTCATTGACATTAATATAATTATTTGTATTGTGGTAGCATTTAGAGTCCCAAATCAGGGATCAAGGCTAGGCGCTCTAATAAATTTTGTTTAGTCTCTGTTCCAAAGAGCTTATAATTTTAACATATGATGAGAGACAACAGGTGGATGCAAGAAATGGGTAGGGAGGACAAGGCAGGAGTGAAAAGATCATTAAGTATAACAAAAAAAAAAAGGAGTACTTGTGGCACCTTAGAGACTAACCAATTTATTTGAGCATAAGCTTTCGTGAGCTACAGCTCACTTCATCGGATGCATACTGTGGAAAGTTTAGAAGATCTTATTATATACACACAAAGCATGAAAAAAGTATAACAAGGAGCAGCACAGGTTGAACCAATTCTAAACCCCCAAAACACAAATACATTAGGGACATGCACAAGCCTTGACTTTTGGGACTCAGATTCAGACTGGTTTGCGAGATGTTTATGGTTACATATTTAAGCTTCCTGAGGTCAGACTCCCTTCTCCTTTGAGCCTCCTAGAATTCTTTCCTGCAGTAGTCTTCAGTTCCCCACACTCATGCCTCCTGTTATGGGATGCCACTTATCTGGCAGCCTTTCGATTGGGTTCCGGGGCTGCTGTTCGTCCTAAAATTTTAAAGCACACAATCCCAGAGCACTTTACATTCCAGGGAAATTGATCTGGCAGAGAGGCCTGTGCTCCATTTCCCATCATTGAAAATTTGCTTCACATAATCTAAACTTCAAGTTTAGGCCACATTTTCAGCAGCCTCTGATTGTGTTAAAAAATGCATGAGTGTAATGTGTAAACATTTTGCAAGCATTCACAGACGCACATACAATTTTGTAACTGCAAATACCTTTACATGTACTTTGGGAGTATGAAAGATAAAGCCTGGTTTGAGGCCCTCTGAATTTCAACCCTAGACATTGTTTCTATAGATGCACTTTTATGGTGGTCCAGCCTTTCATGGAGTCCTATCTTGTCTTCTCTCCCTTGTATATATGTTTAAGCATTACAAAAAAAATCATACAAGAAGTTCTCATTGAATGCTACTGTGCTCTGCAAACTGCAGTATTACTACATACCTAGTTCCCGATTAAATGAATTGACAAGATAATTAAGATGTACCAAGGCTTTGCTTTTTTTTTTTTTTAAATTCCTATTTTCCTAACAGGCATATGCCTAGAGTAACTGATATGCATCCCTTAATTATTGCAGAATCAAACACCTCAACTCCAATGAAGGATCTGTGTTTGTGCCTCTACAGTTAAGGCTCTGCCATTATTTCCATTATAAACCCGCTCTCTCCAAGAGTTCACAACTTCTCTGTTGAAAAAATACCATCTGAAATTTTGCACATAAGATGGGCACCTGGGATTTTTTTTTCAAATAAATCTGTCAAACTCTGGCTATTTATGGTATAAGCATTACCATCTGTGGATGCTTATTTTGGGGGCAAATAGTCCAGAATTCATCCCCTATTTTTTCCTATCTTCCTCAAATATCTTCAAAGATATAACTGACCCAATTAGTTCAGATAAGGAAGGCTGCATTGTAATATTTAGCATAGTCAGCATTCAATGACTGTTTAGTTCAGGACAATACCTGTATGGGGCATTAGGAAGCCCAGGCTACATTTAGTATGGGAACTGGAAAGGAACACACATTTATAGGCAACAAAGTATTGTCCCTCAAGGGTTAGTACTCATAACAAGTTAAGCTAATTAATGTAATCAGAAAGGAAATTTAAAAAGCTCCCTGTCCGTGATTAGATCCATTCCTCTGACCCTGGGGATAGAACACTACCTGACCAAAAAAAGAACAGGAGGACTTGTGGCACCTTAGAGACTAACAAATTTATTTGAGCATAAGCTTTCGTGAACTACAGCTCACTTCATCTTTTTGCGGATACAGACTAACACGGCTGCTACTCTGATACCTGACCAAAGACATTCTCCTACTCCTTCCTATCTCCCAAGCAGCCATTTTTATTAGCCCCCTGAACACCTGGGGGAATAGCAGAGCTGAAGTTTGTCCAGAGAGACCAGGTAATATCCTTATACAGCTCTAGTTGGCATACCCCTCCCCTCCATCAAGCAGGTGTGTCCTTACAAGGAATTGCGTTTTTAGTGGGTATGTCAGGAACCAGATGAAAATACAGCCATCTCTATATCCCATAGGAAGGCTGGAGGGATGTGTGGGTAGAGGAGTTTACCCAGTGCCAGCTAGTCTCCCAACAGAATCATTAAGGACTATTAAATCAATATGCAAAACCACTTCCTTTGAAGATAAATATATATTTCTATCCTTGGAGTTGGCAAAACCCTTCAACAACAACGTTGGCCGGTAGACTGATTTATAGGGTCCCTTGCAATCCCTTTAACCTACTCGAACAATCCGTACACGGGCTGCACAAAGGAGGGTTAAGCAAGGGGTTTGCCCCTTTGCAATAGCTAAAGACAACCACTGCCCGCCCCCGCGAACACCTGCTGAGCTGAACTCACTCTCAATCCTCATTTACAAGTCACCCTGGCGATCCCGCTAGAGCAGCCCCCCCCGGCCCCGAGCGCCTGCCCATCCCGGGATCCCCACCAAGGCGTTTCTCCGCCGGGGGGGGGCTCGAGCGGCACGTGGCTGCTCAGCCCGCCTGCGGGCCTTGGGGAAGGACAGCCGGGGGATAAGGGGAGCGGGGTCACGGGGCCGGCAACCTCACAGCCGAGGGCAGCGGGAGGGGTCCCGGCATTTACCTTGCCGGGGAGGGGCCTGCTGATGCCTGAGCGACGCTGGCGGCGGAGCGCCAGGGCCATGCCGACGCGGAAGGAAGGGGGCTCAGGGGGGACGGGCGGGTCACTGGGGTCCCCAGCGGGGCGCAGCGGCCCGGCGCGCTAGGCGGAAGGGGACCGCAGGGGGCACGCGGAGCAGCTCGGGGGGGGGGGGAGGGGGGGAGAAAGGCGACACGGGACGGAGAGCCCAGCCCGCTCGCGCCGGCGGGGGGAGGAGCCCTCTGCTCGCCGTCGCCCGCGTGCTCCGCACAGGAAGCGGGCGTGACGGGAAGCGGGGCCTTATGCTCCCGGCCGCGGGACCCCTTCTGAGTGGTGAGTGGCAGGGCCGGGAGCCAATGGGCGCGGACGGGGCGGGCCGGGCCCGGCCGGGAGCGAGGGACCCGGGCTGCGCGCGGGCGGCGGGTGGCGGCGCGCGCCCCGCTGCATGGAGACCATGCCCTGCCACAACCGGCCGTTGGGCGCGGCGGGCGGCCCGCGGCAGCAGGAGGAACAGCCGGCGGCCGGGGCAGGGGGTGGCTGTGGCAGCACGCGGCTGATCCGCTTCGCGGAGCCCGGCCCCGACAGCAGCCCCAGCCCGGACAGCGGCAGCAACGGGGTCCCACCCCCGGAGCCCGGGCCGCAGCCGCTGCAGATCGGAGCCCAGCTCAAGCTGCTGCCCATGAACGACCAGATCCGCGAGCTGCAGACCATCATCAGGGACAAGTGAGAGCAGGGCCCGGCCGGGGCGGTGGGGAGAGCGGAGACCCCCGGGGGACCAGGGGGTGGGGTGGGGTGGGGAGCGGGCTGTGGAAGAGGACGAATCGGGCTGGGGGTGGGTGGGGCGGAGGGATTGGCCGGGGGGGCGGGCAGGGGGCTGGGGGCAGAAGGGATCGGTTTGAGGAGGCCCAGGCTGGAAGTGGGGGATCAAGAGGGATCGGGCTGGGGGCCCCAGGCAGCAGGTGGGATGGGGGGGGGGGAAGCAGAAGACGGGGGATCAGATGGGGGGGAGCAGGAGGGATTGGGCTGGGGGGGCAGGCAGGAGGCTGAGGGTATATGTGGGGTGCAATTTTATGGAGAGGGAATCAGGCAAAGGTTTAAAGTGTCCTAAGTGACAGGACTTATGTCACTTATGTCACTTATGTTCGATGATTTAACTGGGAATTGGTCCTGCTTCAAGCAGGGGGTTGGACTAGATGACCTTCTGGGGTCCCTTCCAACCCTGATATTCTATGATTCTATGACTTGTCTCAGCAAAGAAGGGCTGTGAGGAGGGCCAGTTCTTGGTAACAACAAGAGTGCGTCTGGCAGCACCGTAGGTGGTCACACAAGGGCCACCACTGTTCAGGCTTCCCACTCTTTCTGAGACCTAGATGCTGCTCAAGCTTTGTGGGCATTTCAAGGGGCGAGGAAGTACAGTGTCTTGGGTTTGATTTTGCTTCTCAGTCTTAGACTCTTGCATTTGTCGGCAGCACCCCTTTGCTAAGTGGGGAGCAGCATGTCAGACTGTGCTGCTGAAGCATGCTCGGTCGGTCTCTGGCTGGCCCTGGGGTAAAACTTGCAGAACTAAGGGTATGTCTACACTATGAAATTAGGTCTAATTTTAGAAGTCGGTTTTTTAGAAATCGTTTTTATATAGTCGGTTGTGTGTGTCCCCACACAAATGCTCTAAGTGCACTAACTTGGCGGAGTGCTTCCACAGTACCGAGGCTAGCATTGACTTCCGAAGCGTTGTACTGTGGGTAGCTATTCCACAGTTCCTGCAGTCTCCACCGTCCATTGGAATTCTGGGTTGAGATCCCAATGCCTAATGGGGCAAAAACATTGTCGCGGGTAGTTCTGGGTACATGTCATCACGCCCTCCCTCCCTCCGTGAAATCAACGGCCGACAATCGTTTTGGTGAGGTCTGTCAGAGGCACCTTGAAAACTAATGGAGATTCAGTCCTCCCTGGAATACCCAGGGGGAGGGATAGCTTAGCGGGTTGAGCATTGGCTTGCTAAACCTAGGGTTTTGAGTTCAGTCCTTGAGGGGGCCATTCTGTGTGACAGTTGTTTTTGTTTCTCCTTGATGTAAAGCCACCCCCTTTGTTGATATTAATTCCCTGTAAGCCAACCCTGTAAGCTATGTCATCAGTCGCCCCTGTGTCCGTCAGAGCAATGGCAGGCAATCGTTCTGCGCCTTTTTTCCGTGCAGGCGCCATACCACAGCAAGCATGGAGCCCACTCAGATCGCTTTGGCAGTTAGGAGCACATTAAACATCATATGCATTATCCAGCAGTTTATGCAGCACCAGAACCTGGCAAAGTGAAACCGGGCTAGTTGGCAACGTCAGCGCGGTGACGAGAGTGATGACCAGACCAGAAAATAACCGTTGGGGATGTTGAAATGCCTATAGTTATCCTTGGGGACCCAGTCTACACCTTAATGCCATGGCTCATGAAGCCATACACAGGCAGCCTGGACAGTAGTCAGGAGCTGTTCAACTACAGGCTGAGCAAGTGCAGAACGGTGGTAGAATGTGCATTTGGACATTTAAAAGCGCGCTGGCGCAGTTTACTGACTCGCTTAGACCTCAGCAAAACCAATATTCCCATTGTTATTACTGCTTGCTGTGCGCTCCACAATACTGTGAGAGTAAGGGGGAGACGTTTATGGCGGGGTGGGAGGTTGAGGCAAATCGCCTGGCTGCTGGTTATGTGCAGCCAGACACCAGGGCGGTTAAAAGAGCACAGGAGGGCGGGGTGCGCATCAGAGAAGCTTTGAAAACCAGTTTCATGACTGGGCAGGCTACGGTGTGAAAGTTCTGTTTGTTTCTCCTTGATGAAACCCCCCGCCCCTTGGTTCACTCTACTTCCCTGTAAGCTAACCACCCTCCCCTCCCCCATTCGATCACTGCTTGCAGAGGCAATAAAGTCATTATTGCTTCACATTCATGCATTGTTTATTAATTCATCACACAGATGGGGAGATAACTGCCAAGGTAGCCCGGGAGGAGTGGCGGAGAAGGGAAGCACCGGGTGGGGTGGTGGAGGAGGGAAGGACAAGGCCACACAGCACTTTAAAACTTACTGAATGCCAGCCTTCTGTTGCTTGGACAATCCGCTGGGGTGGTGTGGCTGGCTGGCCGGAGGCCCCTCCACTGTGTTCTTGGGTGTCTGGGTGAGGAGGCTATGGACCTTGAGGAGGAGGGCGGTTGGTTACACAGGGGCTATAGCGGCAGTCTGTGCTCCAGCTGCCTTTTCTGCAGCTCAGCCATACACTGGAGCATATTAGTTTGATCCTCCAGCAGCCTCAGCATTGAATCCTGCCTCCTCTGATCACGCTGCCACCACCTATCATCTTCAGCCCACCACTTACTCTCTTTAGCCCGCCACCTCTCCTCGCATTCATTTTGTGCTTTCCTGCACTCTGACATTGTCTGTCTCCACGCATTCGTCTGTGCTCTGTCAGTGTGGGAGGACAGCATGAGCTCAGAGAACATTTCATCGCGAGTGTGTTTTTTTCGCCTTCTAATCTTCGCTGGCCTCTGGGAAGGAGAAAATCGTGTGATACTTGAAACACATGCAGCTGGTGGAGAAAAAAAAGGGACAGTGGTATTTCAAAAGACATTTTATAGAACAATGGGTACACTCTTTCACGGTAAACCTTGCTGTTAACATTACATACATAGCACATGTGCTTTCGTTCCAAGGTCGCATTTTGCCTCCCCCCACCATGTGGCTAACCCCTCCCCCTTTCCCCTCTCCCCCCAACGCTAACAGCAGGCTGACAGCGGGGAACATTTCAGCCACAGGCAACCAGCCCAGCAGGAATGGGCACCTCTGAATGTCCCCTTAAGAAAAGCACCCTATTTCAACCAGGTGACCATGAATGATATCACTCTCCTGAGGATAACACAGAGAGATAAAGAACGGGTGTTGTTTGAACGCCAGCAAACATGTGCTGCAGTGCTTTGTTCTGCAATGATTCCCGACTACGTGTTACTGGCCTGGTGTGGTAAAGTGTCTTACCATGGTGGACGGAATAAGGCTGCCCTCCCCAGAAACCTTTTGCAAAGGCTTTGGGAGTACATCCAGGAGAGCTTTATGGAGATGTCCCTGGAGGATTTCCGTTCCATCCCCAGACACGTTAACAGACTTTTCCAGTAGCTGTACTGGCTGCGAATGCTGAGCAAATTAATCATTAAACACGCTTGCTTTTAAACCATGTATACTATTTAAAAAGGTACACTCACCAGAGGTCTCTTCTCCGCCTGGCGGGTCCGGGAGGCAGCTTTGGGTGGGTTTGGGGGGTACTGGCTCCAGGTCCAGGGTGAGAAACAGTTCCTGGCTGTTGGGAAAACCGGTTTCTCCGCTTGCTTGCTATGAGCTATCTACAACCTCCTCCTCATCATCATCATCTTTCTCGTCCCCCAAACCTGCTTCCGTGTTGCCTCCCTCTCCATTGAAGGAGTCAAAGCACACAGTTAGGGTAGTGGTGCCTGAACCCCCTAAAATGGCATGCAGCTCACCATAGAAGTGGCATGTTTGGGGCTCTGACCCGGAGCGGCCGTTTGTCTCTCTGGTTTTCTGGTAGGGTTGCTTCAGCTCCTTAAGTTTCATGCGGCGCTGCTTCGGGTCCCTGTTATGGCCTCTGTTCTTCATGCCCTGGGAGATTTTGACAAATGTTTTGGCATTTCGAAAACTGAAACGGAGTTCTGATAGCACGGATTCCTCTCCCCATACAACGATCAGATCCCATACCTCCCGTTCAGTCCATGTTGGAGCTCTTTTGCGATTCTGGGACTCCATCATGGTCACCTCTGCTGATGAGCTCTGCACTCACCTGCAGCTTGCTACGCTGGCCAAACAGCAAATGAGATTCAAAAATTGGCGGGCCTTTTCCTGTCTACCTGGCTAGTGCATCTGAGTTGAGAGTGCTATCCAGAGCTGTCACAATAGAGCACTCTGGGATAGCTCCCGGAGGCCAATACCATCAAATTGTGTCCACACTACCCCAAATTCGACCCGGCAAGGCTGATTTCAGCGCTAATTCCCTTGTCGGGGGTGGAGTAAAGAAATCGATTTTAAGAGCCCTTTAAGTCGAAAAAAAGGGTTTGGTCGTGTGGATGGGTGCAGGGTTAAATCGATTTAATGCTGCTAAATTTGACCTCAACTCCTAGTGTAGACTAGGGCTAAGTCTAAGAGCCAGGGTCAACTGACTCAGCCTCATGGCATTCAGGCTGTGGGGCTAAATTGTGGTGTAGACCTCTGTTTCAATATTATTTATGCTAAAGAAATGAATCCTGTGACTTTAAAGCTTCCTGTAATATTTTTTCACTCCTTAGTTTGAGTCTTTTGCCACGCACGCTTGGCCTTGGCAGGTTCAGAGCTGATTGGAGCATTTGAGACAAGAGAACATAAGACCTTGTGGTAATAAGCTGCTGCTTCCTTTCTCTAGAGCAGTGTTTCTCACCCTTTTTGATACCAGGGACCGGCTTGCTGCCTTCCTAAACTGTGTCAGGTAGATCTCAGGGACCACTGGTTGAGAAACACTTTTCTAGAGAACATCAAGATGTGATATGGAAATAGTGGTGGTGAAACTTAACTACTCTTTGGATTTTTTATATAGTGCACAGAATGAAAAGTCTGTGTGGAGCCATAAATAGAAGCTGGGGAAGGTATGGGGCACCAGCGTGTGCCCTGTTGCATTTGTTGGAAATTGGTCACATGGGATACACCCACATGGTCTATTTGTAGTTGCAAGCCAACTGTCTTGATTCTGATGCAGTCTCTTATGTCCAGGCTTGTTTAAATTTTGTGCATGACAAAGACAGAAAGTAGTCAAAAACAATGCACGCTTTCTTTCACCCACTTCATCTGTCTTGTTCCTGGTCTCCCCACTCCTGGGACACGTGTTGATCCAACCAGGTTTTTTCGCTGTTTTGGAGTCAGACAACACCACTCCTTAACTAACAGATGTAGTGCAAGATCCTGCTCATTTCTACCTGGAACAGAGTCCCTTTATTTCTTCAGGTCTCCCAACTCAGAACAAGAAGCTGGGACTGGGAACAGAAACATGTTATTTGGAGTTGTGCAGGACATGACCAGTAAGTCACTAGTTTGGCTAAAGAAGTGACTTTAAAATAGATCTGCTGCCAGATCATTCCTATTCATAGTTTGATTGAGACTAGAAGTTACCTCTCACGCATATAGTAAACATGAAATCATGACTAACTACCCAATTTTTATAGTTCTAGCCTCTTGTTATTTTCCTTCTTCTTCTTCTTTTCTTTTTTAATAGTACCCTAAAAGCAGGAAGGAATCCTCACAGGTAGAAAGACCTAGTGTTTGTAAAAAAAAAAAAAAAACCCTGTCTTTATACTTCTAGTTACAACATGTTAAAAGAGGCTTACACTTTCCTTAATTCAGAGTCAATTATTCTTCTTGTCTCACTGCTAAGACTTGTGCTGTAGCTTTCATACTGTCTGCCTCCTTGCTGTATTATGACTCTGCTTCCTGCTTTTGGATGTACATGCTAAAATGCATAGTATGTGGTGAGGAGCTATATACGTACAGAGAATAGAAAGCAGTACTACATTGGTCCTGTGCTTTGGAGCAGGAAGAACCATTGCTCACTGGCTATGATGTCAGATTTATTGTAGAAGCATCCATTGGTGCCACTGTGCCATTCGATAGGTCAGTAGTTTCATTACAATCCCCACTTCTCTGGCACTTAGCAGATTGCTTTTCAAATTCCTGCTGCTTTGAACCCCCACATTCATTCCTTTGATCAAGGAGAGCCTCCTTTTTTGTAAGCTTGGCTGTTTAAAGAAAAATCAAGTTTTTAAGACACTAAATCAGTGTGAGGTATATGTTGCAGCCTCACCTGTTAACCAAATATTTAAATAAAGCATGTAAGAATACCAAGAAGAGGCTAAAGCAGCACATGACTTGGAGTTCCAGTTAGGTTCTGCTATTGACTTGCAATGACTGTGACTGAACAGGAGAAGGGAGCAATACAGATATGACTAACATTTCCTTTTTCCCCAGTAGCTAATAGATGTAAACTTACCAGAGCAAGAAAGGGAATAGAGAAAGTTCCTGAGTGCTGGATTTCCCAGAAAGCAATTGTGAAAGAGGAGAAGAATGGAATGAGGCTGCCTCTGGAACAACTTTAAGGGAGAGGGCTGCCTTTGATCGTTTTCTCCGGGTTATAGAAGTTCGTGAGCAGCAGCATGAAGCAGACAAGACGCTTGCCAGTTTCCTGGGTGTTATTCAGACAGGGTTGGGCAGCCGTGAAACTGTCAACACTTGTGAGATTCTCTTTGTTGCTGACTGGGAAGCAGGCTATCGCAGCAGTTGCCACCAGGCACTACCAGTGGCCTTCCCTGGTCTTTTGTATCTGCCTTTGGTTGGGTCATTGACAGTAGGTGTTGTGTAAAATTTTCAAGCAATGGTTTAAATCATCCATATCCGTACAATACTTCACCTCTCCAGGACACTGTATGCATTAAGAAAAGGAGTACTTGTGGCACCTTAGAGACTAACCAATTTATTTGAGCATAAGCTTTCATGAGCTACAGCTCACTTCATCGGATGCATACTGTGGAAAGTGTAGAAGATCTTTCTATATACACACAAAGCATGAAAAAATACCTCTTCCCACCCCAGTCTCCTGCTGGTAATAGCTTATCTAAAGTGATCAATCTCCTTACAATGTGTATGATAATCAAGGTGGGCCATTTCCAGCACAAATCCAGGGTTTAACAAGAACGTCGGGGGAGGGGGGGTAAGAAAAAAACAAGGGGAAATAGGTTACCTTGCATAATGACTTAGCCACTCCCAGTCTCTATTCAAGCCCAAGCTAATTGTATCCCATTTGCAAATGAATTCCAATTCAACAGTTTCTCGCTGGAGTCTGGATTTGAAGTTTTTTTGTTGTAATATCGCAACTTTCATGTCTGTAATCGCGTGACCAGAGAGATTGAAGTGTTCTCCGACTGGTTTATGAATGTTATAATTCTTGACATCTGATTTATGTCCATTTATTTTTTTATGTAGAGACTGTCCCGTTTGACCAATGTACATGGCAGAGGGGCATTGCTGGCACATGATGGCATATATCCATAACCTCAGCCATGCGGAACACAATGCCATCCACAGCCTCAGAAACAACTCTGACATCATAATCAAAAAGGCTGACAAAGGAGGTGCTGTTGTCATCATGAATAGGTCGGAATATGAACAAGAGGCTGCTCGGCAGCTCTCTAACACCACTTTCTACAAGCCATTACCCTCTGATCCCACTGAGAGTTACCAAAAGAAACTACAGCATTTGCTCAAGAAACTCCCTGAAAAAGCACAAGATCAAATCCGCACAGACACACCCCTGGAACCCCGACCTGGGATATTCTATCTACTACCCAAGATCCATAAACCTGGAAATCCTGGGTGCCCCATCATGTCAGGCATTGGCACCCTGACAGCAGGATTGTCTGGCTATGTAGACTCCCTCCTCAGGCCCTACGCTACAGCGCTCCCAGCTACCTTCGAGACACCACTGACTTCCTGAGGAAACTACAATCCATCGCTGATCTTCCTGATAACACCATCCTGGCCACTATGGATGCAGAAGCCCTATACACCAACATTCCACACAAAGATGGACTACGAGCCGTCAAGAACACTATCCCCGATAATGTCACGGCTAACCTGGTGGCTGAACTTTGTGACTTTGTCCTTACCCATAACTATTTTACATTTGGGGACAATGTATACCTTCAGATCAGCGGCACTGCTATGGGTACCCGCATGGCCCCACAGTATGCCAACATTTTTATGGCTGACTTAGGACAACGCTTCCTCAGCTCTTGTCCCCTAACGCCCCTACTCTACTTGCGCTATATTGATGATGTCTTCATCATCTGGACCCATGGAAAAGAAGCCCTTAAGGAATTCCACCATGATTTCAACAATTTCCATCCCACCATCAACCTCAACCTGGTCCAGTCCACACAAGAGATCCACTTCCTGGACACTACAGTGCTAATAAGCAATGGTCACATAAACACCACCCTATACCGGAAACCTACTGACTGCTATTCCTACCTACATGCCTCCAGCTTTCACCCTGACCACACGATCCATCGTCTACAGCCAAGCTCTGCGATACAACCGCATTTGCTCCAACCCCTCAGACAGAGACAAACACCTACAAGATCTCTATCAAGCATTCTTACAACTACAATACCCACCTGCGAAAGTGAAGAAACAGATTGATAGAGCCAGAAGAGTTCCCAGAAGTCACCTACTACAGGACAGGCCTAACAAAGAAAATAATAGAACGCCACTAGCCGTCACCTTCAGCCCCCAACTAAAACCCCTCCAACGCATTATTAAGGGTCTACAACCTATCCTGAAGGATGACCCAACACTCTCACAAATCTTGGGAGACAGGCCAGTCCTTGCCTACAGACAGCCCCCCAACCTGAAGCAAATACTCACCAGCAACCACATACCACACAACAGAACCACTAACCCAGGAACCTATCCTTGCAACAAAGCCCGTTGCCAACTGTGCCCACATATCTATTCAGGGGACACCATCACAGAGCCAAATAACATCAGCCACACTATCAGAGGCTCGTTCACCTGCACATCCACCAATGTGATATATGCCATCATGTGTCAGCAATGCCCCTCTGCCATGTACATTGGTCAAACTGGACAGTCTCTACGTAAAAGAATAAATGGACACAAATCAGATGTCAAGAATTATAACATTCATAAACCAGTCGGAGAACACTTCAATCTCTCTGGTCACGCGATTACAGACATGAAAGTTGCAATATTACAACAGAAAAACTTCAAATCCAGACTCCAGCGAGAAACTGTTGAATTGGAATTCATTTGCAAATTGGATACAATTAACTTAGGCTTGAATAGAGACTGGGAGTAGCTAAGTCATTATGCAAGGTAACCTATTTCCCTTTGTTTTTTACTACGCCCCCCCTCAGACCTTCTTGTTATACCCTGGATTTGTGCTGGAAATGGCCCACCTTGATTATCATACACATTGTAAGGAGAGTGATCACTTTAGATAAGCTATTACCAGCAGGAGAGTGGGGTTGGGGGAGGTATTTTTTCATGCTTTGTGTGTATAAAAAGATCTTCTACACTTTCCACAGTATGCATCCGATGAAGTGAGCTGTAGCTCACGAAAGCTTATGCTCAAATAAATTGGTTAGTCTCTAAGGTGCCACAAGTACTCCTTTTCTTTTTGCGGATACAGATTAACACGGCTGCTACTCTGAAACCTGTATGCATTAAGTAACCTTATCTTCCGTAGTTTAAATTATTTTAAATTAGTGTTTTTCTGTATCTTTTTTCTCTGTGTGCTGAAGAGTAATAGTACCACAGGCACAGAATGCACGGAGCTGCTGCAGTGTCGCTGTACAGGCTGTGGAGGTTCCATAGAGAGCGACTCTGCACATCAGACACACTGCCTGGCAGCTGTCTCCCCTGCAGAGCAGAAAGGGGGCTTTGAGAGTGGGCTGCGGCGAGAGGGAGGATTCAGTTCTGCCTCCCCAACCCATGGTGTTGTCGTGTCCACTCAAAACTTGTTGGTGAGAAGGGTTTCCCCTGTAAAGAGTTTTGAGACTAGTAAAGGAAAACTGTGTCATTTTTGGAACACAGGGAAATATCCCACTTAGTGGGTGTCTTTCTTGCTGCAAGTAAAAAAGTGTTCAGCTTTTCCAAGTGTGTTCAGTAGGACTTTGGGTTTGGCAAGCCTGCAAGCCACTGGCTGATTCTTCCGTTGAGGAGATTGACACATTAGATTCATTGCAAGGCTATGTTATTTTGTTGAGAGGCGGTGGAGACTCATAAATATGGATCACTAAAATATCTACTGCAATGATGACAAGTCTCAGAGCTACACTCGATCCTGAACATGGCATGATGACAAGGCAGCAGAGCTGTAACTGACGCTCTGAGCTTTTCACTAAACATTTACTAGAAAAAAACATTACTGTGTAAGGGGGGAAGACCCAATGCGGCTGTTCAAAAAGGCAAGCAGGCTTTCGCATCTCATTTGTTAACACTTTCACAGGGGAAAAAATGGCAGCAGTTTTATTGCCACATTCCATCTGAGAAAGACAGCTACATTTCAGTGGTGGAGTAAGAGATTCCAGGGTGCAATAATCTTTCATCCAGGAGGATTCTAAAATGTTCACTGCTAAATCACATAGGGGAGAAGGAACAGTTAGGCACAGGGTGACTAGAACTTGCTGTGATGCTCTTTTCTGGGAACGGCATAATTCATCTTGTCTGGTCTTTTTAAGCAACTGTAGTGCTGGAAATCCTCTTAAGAATGGATGCAGCAGGGATAGGCATGGAGCTTTGCAGCTAGGACTAGTTCCATGCTGCCAAGAGCTTGGTCTGCTTGATACGGATATCATAATGAGACCTCAATAGACAATGCTAGGAAGGAAGGAAAAATTGGCTCACTTACAGGGTATCCAGATCACGTCTTGTTTCAGATCTCTCTAGATAGAAAGTAGTATAAAAATGAGCAGATAGCACCACAATTACAAGTCTTAGAGGGGAGGTGTGTTTGCTTAGTGCACCAGAAGACAGATGGTCGAGGCACTGGGACATTATGAAAAAGCCACAAAGTTGGGAGGGGCAGGATGAGAGAGAAGTGACCAAGATATAGGGCTGAGTGAGGCAGTTTGTGGCTCTTCCTCGGGAGCAGGGGTGGGATAGTCTCTTACTCTGACACAGGTTAGTTCCATATTAGCCTGTGGGATCCTGAGGACAGTTGGGGCTAGTGCAGAAGAGGGGCACAGTGGGGCTCTGTGTTCATTCCATGGTGGGAGGTGCTTGGGGAAGTGGGAGCTCACGCAAATAAGTCTTTCTCCCCTCTCTCCAGGAATCAGGGAAGTTAATACACTCCTGCATTGCAATAACTATCTGGCATCTGCTGCAAAATATGGTGGGGAAAATCAGGCAAAATCTCAAGACACTTTAAAAAAGCTCTTACCATTGTGGGCTGGGTGGCATTTCATGGGTTCCCCCTTTTAGGATACTTACAAAGCTCTGTATCCGTGGAGTCATGCCATGCTGTGGCGCTCTGGTCAGCGGCATGTGACAAA
Organism: Caretta caretta; assembly: GCF_965140235.1. Lineage (NCBI taxonomy): Eukaryota > Metazoa > Chordata > Testudines > Cheloniidae > Caretta > Caretta caretta. The sequence continues at coordinate 82,781,465 of NC_134214.1, forward strand.
GCACAGGAGGGCCAAGATTTGGGCCCGTTTGGCAAGTGACTATTCTTGGACAAACCTTGTGTCTGCAAGATGAAGTCTTAAATATATGTATTTTATCACCACAAATAGCCGGTGGGTATTTCTCTCCTTTCTGTTCTGTTTAGGTTCTTCTGCCATCACCAGGGTGTTGTCCTGGCATTGTTTTCAGTACAACCCCTGAAGCCTAAGGAAGTTAAAGTAATTGGCATTATTACTAGTCCTTCTAATGCCTCATACTGGGTAAGATAGCATACGTTAGTCCACCAAATCGTCATTACTGACTTAGTCCACTTCTCTCTCTAGAGCTGTCCATGTTCCTTTTGCTTCCTTTATGTAGCTGTCATTAATATTAACAGGAGTTGGGCACGTGTGCAGGAGACTGGGGGATAGGATAGGTTCCATATCACTTCCTCATCTCTACATCCAAGATGTTTTCGCAAACTTGCTCAGTTTTGCAAGCTTTCCAGTGTTTAGTTAGAGGTGGTTGCCCACAGTTTAAGTCTAATGGATGTGAATTTTGAACCCTCTAATGGAGAATGTACTTGTGCATTTCAATGTTGGTTATGTGGGAGCACACTGCTGTAGTCTCTTGTTTAAAGCTCTGTACTGGTGAGACTATAAAAATCATCTCACAAAAGTTCATTCATTCATGGCAGGGATAAATTAGATTGAGTGATCTGGAGGCTAAAACCTGTAGTATTGCAATTTGCAATAAAATCAAGTCTAGTGCACCCAAGATCTCTGGTTTCCATAGAAGCAACTTCGTTAGCTTAGATCAGTAGTGTGTCTGTATTGTTTAAAATCCAGACTTAACACGAGGCAGGATTTAAGTGTAGGTATTTAAAGGTTATTGTGGCTTTTGTTTGTGACCATTTTATTGTATTCTACTTAGGCTTTTTATTCCCTGAGGTGTTTAGAGTGAATAATATAGAACTGAAGACAGTAAAGCAGCAGGGTATATGCTCCTCACTGCTGTACAAAGCCGGATGACTCAGCAGTGCATAACACATCAGTGAGATGACTTCACTGCTGGGGGGGCAGTGGAGGGTGGCATCCCCTGCATGTTCCACTTCTAGCAGGGCAGACACTTAAAATACACTCGGTGCCTTAATTCTAGATTTGACAGCAAGAGGAACTTGGCAGTATTGCCTCAATATATTTTCTCTTCTTTGTGATATTGAGTCTACTCCTGAGTCTACTCTCATTTTTGACATCGGGTCACCAGGCCTGAACACCACTGGTCTGCCATATTTTCAGAATTATTCTCTATTCTTATGCAGTCAAACACTGCTTGCTTAGTGAGACCCAGGTCTCCCCCCAAGTCAATATAATTAATGTAATAAGCTATGTGCATCATTTTGAATGTCAACAGTGAATTTCATCTGTCATTATGTCACTTAGCTTACCTAGATCCTCTTAGATTCCATGGTATGGAAGAACCTAGATGTGCCATCTGCAAGTTTTGCGATCTCACTGCTCACTCCCCTTTTCCCAATAATTAATTAATATCAAAGAACAAAATATCAATCAAAATCTAAAAAAACAAAATATGATTGTAAAATCACAAGAATTATCAGAGGAACACTGTGCAGATTTACCTGAAGCCATTTTAAAAAAAGTTTTGGGTTTCCTTTTAATGCCAGAGAACCAGAAAGTGATTAGTCTGTGTTCACTGCATAATTGAAAGCCAAAAAATAAATAGCAGTGATGTGATAAACTAAATAAACTTATTATTAGTATAAGATTGGTAACATGGGGAAAGAAATTAAGACAAACTGACACTGTCCCTTTAAAAACAATGTCTTTAATGTGGCCAAGTCACCAGTTGCTCTGGGAATAACCAAGTTTCCTGACTTTCATGCAGGTAAACCCTCAAGTAAAATATTGCAAAAATATGGAGTTTGGTGCCAACATTTCTTTATGGAAATTTAGAGAGAGCTGCAACTAATTGCATGTAGTACTAAGATGTGCTTGTACATGATATTCTGATGGCTTGTTTGGGGTTTTTTAGGGCTGTCAGACAGACAGTTGGATTCTTAGTTCAGCGCTGGAGGCTTGGTACTGCTCCCATTTGATGACAATGCTTCTGGCTATTGACTTGATTGGACGCAGGATATTGAACACAATGTTTGTAAATTCAAGAAGTGAACACATGATAGTTTGGGTGGCCTGCAAGGATGGAGTGGAAGCAAGATCAGATTTTCCCATGGAAAGCTTACATAGCAATCTTAGGTTTTCATATTCTAATTGCTTTGGGCAAAGCACTGCAAAATGTTAGCCTATAGTAAGAGGCAAGCCTGGCTGTAGCTTTATGTTCCCTGAATATTAGTTACCCACTATCAAGAGATTCCAATTAGTTTTATCCAGTAGAAATTAGTTATGCAGAGAACTCCTGCTATGTACAGTGTACTATCCTTGAATTATTTATCAGTGTTATCGAAATAAAAGTTATTCCGCAATTTAATTTAGCACTTTTGCTACCTTTTTCAGGACAGCCAGTAGAGGGGACTTCGTGTTTTCTGCTGATCGTCTGGTAGGTGGAGAATTTCTTCTTGTTGTTGCTGTGCTTTGACACTTGTGTTAAACAGGACTTTCATGCTGGAGAGTCATTGGGTGGGAGCGATTTGTGAATGCTGTTTGACGGTAACTTTCTTAATGTCTTTGTATAAGATGCCTTTCATGCCAAAGGATTTCACAAATACCTTCAGCCACCTGTGGAATGCAGCAGCTGTTTTAACAGCACACACTACTATGTTAGAACAGAAGTGAAAAGCTTGTAGGTAATTGAGAATGCTAGGGAAACAGATGTGCCTACCTCAGTTTCCCTGAGTAACACCCATACTCTTGTTAAAAGTGCCATGGGATCTTTAATGGCCTGAACATGGGGTCCTGTTCCATGACTACACGATATTACAAATAAATAATAGTAATAACAATCCAAGAGCCTTTACCTCCACCAGTACATATTAACAAGTCAAAGTAACACTACCAGGGAGCCTACGGTTTTTACTTCAATCTGCTAACATGTTAATACTGTGATACAGGCATACAAATTGGATAATCACATTCATTAAATCATAACCTTTCCAATGATATCTTACATGAGCTATCTATCTTACTTATGCCATATTCATATCATAACCATATTTCTATGAAGAATATGGGGTGTAACGTCACAGTCTCCAACAAATGTCATTTGTTTCAAACACACATTTGTGACAGTTAATAAAGCAAATAAGGACAATCGTGGAAGATACACACAGGATGTGAAAGACTTATTTCTAGGTCACTTCCATTTTAGTGTTCCTATTTGTCAGGGTTCCCAGGATTCCCAAAATCTTATTATACGCAGAGTCAAGATTTGCAAACAATAAAAATAAACCGTACTGAACATTAACAGAACTTGGTTCTCTCCATCAAGGGTGCTTTCTCTACAAGAGTTTCTACCACACTGAGCTCCTTCTGAAAGCACTTTATTTTTTACTCTGCAGAGGGTTCCCATCATGACCTACTCTCAAAGGGGTATTCCTCCCCTATCAAATCACTTCAAAAAAGAAGATGGGTCAAAAATATGTTGCTAAAGTTTTGATAGAAGGGAAACAATGGCTATTGCAAGACAGGCAGGAGAAAACCTTAATTAACCCTAACTTACCCCTGTTGCAGTTCCCCAGTGTGAAAGTCCTCACCCTGGGCCCTCTCATATTTTCCTGGACGTGTTGTGCCCGTCTTAGGGATGTACAAACTACTTCCTCACTGCTGCAGGCTGTAACTTTCCAGTCACTGAGCCAAACTCAGGCTCCTGGTGCTGGAGTCCAGTGTTGCTTAACCTGCACATTTACAGATCTAGAGCTGCTGCTCACAGGATTGCCTCTACCTGCTGGTCATACAACAGGCTTGACATTCGTTAGACAGGTATCAGGTCCCTCCTCCTCCTAAGAAGAGGGAAGAAATGGAGAACCCGTGCATAGGATTGTGGGATGTCTTGTTTTGTATATTTTATTGTTTGATTTGTACTTTGGTAGTGCCTAGAGCTCTAGGCAGATTGGGGCTCCATTGTGCTAGGTGCTTTACAAACCTAATAAAAAGCCAGTCCCTGCCCAAATGATAAAATGTAACAGATGGATGAAATAAACAGAGAGGTGGGATTGGATGTGAGCAGAGTTTAGCTTTTTGCCTGCTTGGCACTGGCTGCTAGCAGTCTCTGGGAGGGTCACAGCAGATGAGTCACAGGGAGAGATTTGAAGGCCGATAAATTTAGCAGTGCAGATTTTTTTCATGCAATTGTTCCCATACGTAATAGGCAGCATGAGAGTGTGTGCAAAGGTGCTATGGGGAGAAGGGGACTAATAGGTGGAAAGGCTGGCAGAGGGAAGGTGGCTGTCACTGATGTGCTAATGCATCTGTGAAGGGTGTGTCAGGCAGCTAAAACACGATGGTGAGGACAAATCTGGTGTTTGTAGAAGAGAAGGGGAAGCTAGTGGAGGCACATGGTTAAAATAATGGCCTAAGAAGATGATCTGAGCATTATAAAGACTTGGATTAGAGCTTTGGTGGTGAAATATCAAAACATTGATGTTTGGTCTGAAAAGGTTGAGTAGAGGCTCTTTGAAAAGCCTTGGGAGCAGACCAGGAGCTGCTGGAGAACACTGCAGGGCTTTCCAGTCTCTTCCACTGAAGAGTTGGAGACACTGGACTCAAACACAAAGTAGAACTCAGGCTATGTCTACACTACTGCGGGATCGGCACTGCTGCAATCGATGCACTGGGGGTCGATTTAGCGGGACTCGACCAAGTACTCCATCAGGAACAAGAGGAGTAAGGTAAGTCAACGAGAAAGTGTCTCCCGTTGACCCAGCACGGTGTAGACACTGCAGTAAGCCGACATAAGTTACATCGACTCCAGTTACATTATTCACACTGGCGTAGCGTAACTTGGGTCAATTTACCCTGATAGTGTAGACATAACCTAAGTCTCTGAGTGAGTTGTGCTAGCACTGTAAACATGAAATCAGCATTTGGTGGGTGCCTTCCATACCTGGTCTAGGTAATTTATTTTGCCCCTTTCTGTTCCCGGTCCTAGGCATGTACGTTCAAAGCCTGGTGCATCTTGGTTTAAGAGTACTAAAAGATGCATCTTCCCACAAACAGCACAACCAGATACAAGTGATATTTCCTTCAAGCTGTCAGGATTAGAATGTGCCAGTAAAGCGCAAGAAAGAAAACTTCACTTTAAAAAAGGGAGTAAGTTGGCAGTGACAGCTTCCTGTTAGCTGTAACTACCAAACTAGAGATGAACACACTGGGCCAAATTCACAGGGGATGCCAATGGAGGTGCAGGACTCAGTAGGACCCACTTCCTGATATGCAGTTTGGTGTCATTTATATGCCATGGAGAAAAATGAAAGCATCCATCTTTCCTGACATTTACTTACAGCATCTTGCTAATTGCTTTTCTTGTCTTCTGGCCCCTGGGTGTGTGAATTACACCAACTCTGACCCACTCACTCACTGACATAACCTGTCCATCATCTCTGAATGTGGCCCACTATAAAACTCTGCTCCGAATTGAAATTGTTGTGGTGGTAAGCTTGAGAACACTCATCAACCTTGTCATGCCAATAAAATTACTGAACTTTCTTTGGCGTGACAATAAATCGAAAGGCCTTTGGCACTGACTGCAACTGAAGAACTTCCCTTAAACAGACAGTCTGTCTGCACTGGGAACTGGGTTGAGAGGGAAGGATAGAAAAGATTCCTCTGGTGGGTTTTGCCCTGTTCCTGGAATGAGAACAGTAGAGATGAACCTTATATTTTTTTGGTCAATGGATAAGTTATGTGCTCAGTCCTGTGAGAGATTGCCTCACTTCTATCATTATACAGTGACTTTTGCTTAATACATTTTCATCTTTGCTTGGCTTTGGGTTTTTTTTTTGTTTTGTTTTGTTTTGTTTTTGAGCATTCTGGGCTCTGAATTGCTGGCTCGCTCTACTTTCTAAATCTTTAATACCTGGAGCTCCTTTCATGGGAAATCATCCCTGGGTCAGATTAATACATTTTAAATAACCTTGCCTGGGGTACAGCTACAGAGCTATCATTGGGGGAGGACTAGGGGTTTTCAGATCACCTGAGGCTGTGGAATTTACTGGCTCTGTCTCCTGTAGAGATATCCCTGCTGAAATTGGGCCATGTTTGTGAACGTGAAATCTTTTTGCAGAGCATCCCATAATAATGACAACTGATAGGTGTCAAAGGGAGGGGTGATGATATTTCTCTATTGATTGATTTGCCTTGGGGAACTTAGCTTTGTGTTTACAGTGCTGCGGGTCAGGCTGTTCTGGGCAGCCCACTGCAGCTCCTGAACGGAGATAGGGATATGAAAATAAACTGGCAAGGGGAAAACCTTGTTGAAACATGTTCACTGTATGTTGGTAAAACTACTAGAATACAGTACCTTACCTTGATGGGTAAGAAACCTCTCTAAGCTGATGCTTTCCTTTGGTTCTACAGATCAGACTTGTGGTTGAAGAGGGATTAAATCAGCTGCCATATACAGAATGCACAGTGACCACTCCAACAGGTAATTGGGAGTTTACTCCCCAGCTGGTAGGGTTGGCAGTAGAAGCTTCATACTATATGTAAAGTAGAACTTAGAATCCTTGTGAGGCTGACTCAGCTGAACATTCAGGTCAGGCCCCGCTTCCTGACATTTAACAAACCCAAACTTTACTGGCTAATACACTTCAGCAAGACACACAAGAGTTATTTAGTAAGAATTTAAATCAGTCTAGCAAAATGATCATGAAAATGTACCAGTCCAGGTGCCAGATCTGCTTACTTGCCCTTACTGTGATGATGAAAATAACCCTGATGATGTTTTACTTACCCATTAAGGAGAGTTGGGGGGATTTAGGCAAATTTAAGAGGTCTTGCAAAATTCTCTGTGCCTGGTTGCTTTCAACTGGGGACCAGATAGCAGTGATAACAGAGGAGCAGGAAGTTAGTTTCTGCATCATCAGGGAAGCATCTATGTGTTAACACTAGAGAGAACCCATAGGAATCATTTTGGCTTGTTCCCGTTGAAGCCAAATATGGGGTTACAGGCAAGACAGGTTAAACAGGAAACAGTGTAGCATTAGCTAGAATTTGGGAAAGAGGCTTTAAAAGTAATACAGATGAACATTGTTTTACTGGTTTAACAGAAGTGTCGCCTTTCTCCTCTGGAACACTGGATTCAAATCCAGTCCACATCGATCAACAGCTGACACCACTTGAAGGCTGTTTGTTAAGTGCCCTCTGTGAAATGAGTTTGCTGTATTCCAAACTGCAGCTGGTAGCTCCTTTGCAGAAGAACGCCCAAGGACTTCTGACTGGGCCATTGCCATGGTTATAGAGCAAACTGTGCCTTAGACCTCTTGAATGTTCCTGTTAGGTGACAGGCCTGGCTTCCTGCAGCTCACTCTGGATGGCACCACATGGACCAACCGCTCTCCGACCAGATCTGTGTTCCCAACTGTGTTAATGTGACAGACCCAACAGCACTTGGCACCTATAAGCACTTTAGCTCTCAAACCCTCTTACTAGTTAAAGCAACTAAACAGCAGCTTTTCCAAAACAAAGCATTAAGTATTCTTACCCCCAAAGGAACATAGCACCCTGAGCAAAGAGTTAATGCAACAGAGTCCTATACACATCTTCCCTTACCTGTACCATAATCTTTCTTTGCCCGCATTTGTGAGTAACCCTCATCTCTGGCTGGGAGAAGGAGACTGTCATGCTTGCAGCATGTCTCTTCTGCATCTGTCCTCCCTTGCCAGGATGGCAGCTGTTGCTGACACTCATTGGGCAGCCTCTGGCCACTCACTCAACCCTTCCTCCTGCCCGAGGCTGGCATCTTTAAGGTTTAGCATCTCCTTTGATGCTAGGCTGAGCCTTGGGAAGAGTAACCTTGCTTACCCACTTCCTGGCTTCACCCAGGCTATTTCCCAATAAACAGCTTACCCAGTGTTTCCTCAAGGACATTATTTCAGTTTTTGTTTGCTTCCTTCTGAACAGCCTCTTCTGATTTATCTCCTGGCAGTCAGGCTGGGTAACGTCACACAGAGAACCACAGGGGCTTTTGATATTTATAAAAAATATTACACATAATTCCCTCAGTCTCCACAGGTGTAGACTGAACTCTGCACCAGCCTCAGTATTAAGACTGAAGCACAATGCTTGGGCAGGGGAAGCTTGCCCTGCTGTCCAAGCTGTTTTTTGAATAAGTAAAGGACTTTAGCTTCCAGGGCTGTCAGTTGACCCCATCACTTGCATAGTATTTTCCGGTTATTCCTTGCACAAATCAAATAACTCAAGTAGTTTCATATTTCTGGTATCTGTTCACAGCACTGGCCTGTATCCATTCGCTTCTTCTGAAGTTACCATTCAGCTTTATTTTGTATGGCATCCTTCATAAGAAGTGTGCCCAGAATAGGAGTTATTAAACTAAAATCCTACAGCAGGGAAGGCTCTCCTCTAAACTCCATGTTACCAGCCCTTTGCCAACTTACATTTTTGTTCCTCTGCCCATCACTTTTTTAGGCCCATAGTATTTGGCACACTATCATACTATTGGTCCACGCAGACTATGGCATACATCCGTAGCTCCTCTTTATACAGTATGTACTTAGAGAGATGTTAGTTCCATTCATGGGAATATCATTTAAGACTATAACCTAATGGGGCACCAAATGGGTTAAAAAGGCACAATGACTTTCACTGATCATCAGGTCTGTCTTTCCTCCCACAGGGTACAAGTATGAAGGAGTGAAATTTGAGAAGGGAAACTGTGGAGTCAGCATAATGAGAAGTGGTAAGCCATGGTTTCTTAATGCGTCTGTGTTTAAAGCTCTTCTTTAAATCTCTTTACCACCTTGCTTTTAAGAACAGCAACAACCCCTTTTACTCTGATGAACAAAATTCACCAAAGTCCTCCAACTGCCATTCTTCTCTCTTCATAAAAGTGTCCTGTTTCCAACCAAGCTTACACCCAACCACTATCAAGTAATGTGTTTTATTAAGCCCTTAGGAAATAGAACAGTTGCTGGGGATTTCCTGTGGCTGCTAGAGAAGGGGTTCTAGGTCGAGGACATTCAAATGGAGCAAGGCCTGCCCTTCTTTCCTTGCTTCTAGAAACCCCTATCCTTGTTTCCATTAATTTCCCCCTCCCGACAATTCTCCAAATAAACTGTGGCTACTGGTAGAAATTGTGCACATTCTGGGGAATGCTAGTGGGTTTTTTTGTCTAACTTAATTAGCAGCTTGATAGCAACAGTTCTTAAAGATCTAACAGCAAGAGGCTGAAATCCACTTGATGCAGTGTTTTCTGTCCCCTCTATAGTATCATGATGATGCATCAGTATCTAGAGATTTGCAGATGAGTTTCCATCTCAGTACTCAAAGCGGTTTTTCATACTGATTAGGAATGATCAAAATGTTTGTAGGAAACTTTGCTATATTTTAGATTTAGATTTGCTATATCCTTGAAAACCAGCCTTGTGTTAGTGCTTGGGACCAATGAGTGATACTGATCAGGCTAACTTCATTATCTAAGCAGAGTGAAAACTTCCAGTTAATAATCTAATGTGATTTTAGCCATTTGGTTTAATAATCTCCTTACCACAGTTAAATATTGAATGTCCTTTACTAGTAGTAGCTTGTGGTGCTTTCTTCCTTGATGTGTAACAGGGTTTTTGTTGTTGTTCTTGTTACTAAACTGAAGGAGAGGCAATGGAACAAGGCTTACGGGATTGCTGCAGATCCATCCGAATAGGAAAAATCCTGATACAGAGCGACGAAGAGACTCAGAGAGCCAAAGTGTACTATGCCAAGTTTCCACCAGACATTTACAGGAGAAAAGTTCTTCTCATGTACCCAATACTGAGTGAGTGTCTTAGAGAATTGTTAGTGTTAAATATTGTTTGACTAATCGGTGTTCTGTGTAAAATTCCCTGAATGTCAATGACTACTAGTAGGATTTTAGCTTGCCTTGAGCAACACCGCAGAGAATTTATCAAGTTCGGCTAGAATAAACCTTAGGGCATGGCTACACTTGCCAACGTAGACGGCTTTGAATTAAACCAGCCTTTGGAGAGCGCAGTAGGGAAAGCACTGCAGTCTGTTCATACTGACAGCTTCAAGCGCACTGGCATGGCCACATTTGCAGCAGCATTGGGAGTGGTGCATTATGGGCAGCTATCCCAGCATGCAAGTGACTGCAGTGTGCTTTTCAAATGGGGGTGGGGTGGGGTGGAGTGTGACAGGGAGTGTGTTGTGTGTATGTGGGGGGAGAGAGAGGGGTTTGGCGGGGCAGAGAGCATGTCAGCATGCTGTCTTGTAAGTTCAGACAGCAGCAGACCCCCCCTCGCCTCTCTCTCTCAGCATTCCACACTAATGGTTGCTTTGTCTCGGAGCAGATAAGCAGCCGGCTGTCAGAAACAGAGCTTTCAAAGGGCATACCTGCATTCCTGTAGTGATTCAAAAACAATGACAAGAGTGGCCACATGACTTAAGGGGATTATGGGACGTTTCCAGAGGCTGATCAGAGCGCAGTAATGCAACACCTCGTTCACACTGACGCCCAGACATTTCAGTCAAGACGCAGCAAGCGTTAATCTTTTCACCAAGGTGGAGTACCAGGAGCGCTCTAGCCGTGGAGTCAGAGCGCTCTACCTGCCTTGCCAGTGCGGATGGGTAGGGAGCTTGGGCGCCCGGGGCTGCTTTAATGTGCTCTAACTCACAAGTGTAGCCAAGTCCTTAGTCAAACTGCATTACTTGTTGAGGCATTATTTTCAAAATACACACGTTGAGGCGATATCTAATGAGGTAAAATAAATGTGGTGCAAATTGCTTGAGTATGACCCACTGTGTATGTGGGGTGGGGGAGAACTGGGGTTTGCTGTAAATTGCTTTTTTAATATATAAATTTTAGTATGTAAGTGTAGAAAAGATTTAGAACTATTATTGCATGCTAAACACTTTAAAATTTCAAATTAATTAAATACTAGTTAACGCTAATTTTACATTTAAAAATTCTATTTAACAGTTTATATTAAATTATTTCAAAATTAAATTAATTAATGCCACCAAAGAGCCTCAGAAGCTGGTAGAGTTTACGTCAGGCTGAAGCGAATTTTCTAATACTTAATTCTCCTCCTTCACAAGGAACTCGATTGTCATTTTCTGTTTCAACTGTGATTTCTTGCCAGAGGGACTAACCAAGAGCCAATTGATGTCAATGGACTTTGGGTCAGGCTCTTAATACAAAAAGAAAAGGAGGACGTGTGGCACGGTAGAGACTAGCCCATTTATTTAAATTGGTTAGTCTCTACGGTGCCACAAGTCCTCCTTTTCTTTTTGCGAATACAGACTAACACGGCTGCTACTCTGAAACCTGCCCTTAATACAGTATTTTAGTGCCTAGCTGCAGTAGCGTCATCAAGGCACGAAGCTGCCATAGGTAACAGAGTGAGTGGTCTGTTCTGCAGCAGAAAAGGGACATATTCCGTCTGTTTACTTACACGCTAGTATTGGTGGTACGCTAATCCCCTCTGAAGGTGAATTCTGCTTAATCTAGTTCCAAATGACTTGTAAAGTCTTTCTGATAAGGACAGTGTTGTTTTTCCCCTCCTCCCAGGCACTGGCAATACTGTCATTGAAGCTGTAAAAGTTCTTATAGAACATGGCGTTCAACCAAGTGTCATTATCCTACTAAGCCTATTCTCCACACCTCATGGTAAGTTGAAGGAATAGGTTGGGAGAAGGTTATTCATGCAACACAGAACTGTACACAATGAGTAGATTTTAAAAAGAGTTCCAGTGAGCTGATTTAATGTAGTCTTATTTGGGGACTGAAGTGGGAGAAAAGTTATAAATCGAGGAAAGAAATGGATAAAATGTAAACAAAAACAACAACAGGTGGTCAGGGTAGTTTATAAAATGTGACATGAAAGACGTTGGTTCAATTTGATGTTTTCCTTTCCACTCTGTTAAAGGGCATGTCATATGACTCAATAGCGATCCCTTGTGAATAACAGTGGCATTGACTGGTTAAGAAAGGAATTCAGTCCCATCTTACTCTGCTGACTTCTGGGGCTTTGAGAATGACTTTTGGTTTCTGTTTAGTGGGGTGGGAGGATGGAGAAATTCTAATGCCTGTCAGGGCTACTCGTGAAATTCAAACAGAGACATAGCAGAAAAGAAAAGGAGCACTTGTGGCACCTTAGAGACTAACCAGTTTATTTGAGCATAAGCTTTAGTGAGCTATAGCTCACTTCATCGGATGCATACTGTGGAAAATACAGAAGATTTTTATACACACAAACCATGAAAAAATGGGTGTTATTCTCTACCCCCACCCCACTCTCCTGCTGGTAATAGCTTATCTAAAGTGATCACTCTCCTTACAATGTGTATGATAATCAAGGTGGGCTATTTCCAGCACAAATCCAGGGTTTAACAAGAATGTATGAGGAAGGGGGTGGGTGGGTGTTAGGCTTGAACAGAGAGTGGGAGTGGCTAAGTAATTATGCAAGGTAACCTAAGTTAATTGTATCCAATTTGCAAATGAATTCCAATTCAGCAGTCTCTCACTGGAGTCTGGATTTGAAGTTTTTCTGTTGTAATATCGCAACTTTCATGTCTGTAATCGCATGACCAGAGAGATGGAAGTGTTTGCCGACTGGTTTGTGAATGTTATAATTCTTGACATCTGATTTGTGTCATTTATTCTTTTACGTAGAGACTGTCCAGTTTGACCAATGTACATGGCAGAGGGGCATTGCTGGCACATGATGGCATATCACATTGGTAGATGTGCAGGTGAACGAGCCTCTGATAGTGTGGCTGATGTTATTAGGCCCTGTGATGGTGTCTCCTGAATAGATATGTGGGCACAGTTGGCAACAGGCTTTGTTGCAAGGATAGGTTCCTGGGTTAGTGGTTCTGTTGTGTGGTATGTGGTTGCTGGTGAGTATTCGCTTCAGGTTGGGGGGCTGTCTGTAGGCAAGGACTGGCCTGTCTCCCAAGATTTGTGAGAGTGTTGGGTCATCCTTCAGGATAGGTTGTAGATCCTTAATAATGCGTTGGAGGGGTTTTAGTTGGGGGCTGAAGGTGACGGCTAGTGGCGTTCTGTTATTTTCTTTGTTAGGCCTGTCCTGTAGTAGGTGACTTCTGGGAACTCTTCTGGCTCTATCAATCTGTTTCTTCACTTCCGCAGGTGGGTATTGTAGTTGTAAGAATGCTTGATAGAGATCTTGTAGGTGTTTGTCTCTGTCTGAGGGGTTGGAGCAAATGCGGTTGTATCGCAGAGCTTGGCTGTAGACGATGGATCGTGTGGTGTGGTCAGGGTGAAAGCTGGAGGCATGTAGGTAGGAATAGCAGTCAGTAGGTTTCCGGTATAGGGTGGTGTTTATGTGACCATCGCTTCTTTTCCATGGGTCCAGATGATGAAGACGTCATCAATATAGCGCAAGTAGAGTAGGGGCGTTAGGGGACAAGAGCTGAGGAAGCGTTGTTCTAAGTCAGCCATAAAAATGTTGGCATACTGTGGGGCCATGCGGGTACCCATAGCAGTGCCGCTGATTTGAAGGTATACATTGTCCCCAAATGTAAAATAGTTATGGGTAAGGACAAAGTCACAAAGTTCAGCCACCAGGTTAGCCATGACATTATCGGGGATAGTGTTCTTGACGGCTTGTAGTCCATCTTTGTGTGGAATGTTGGTGTAGAGGGCTTCTACATCCATAGTGGCCAGGATGGTGTTATCAGGAAGATCACTGATGGATTGTAGTTTCCTCAGGAAGTCAGTGGTGTCTCCAAGGTAGCTGGGAGTGCTGGTAGCGTAGGGCCTGAGGAGGGAGTCTACATAGCCAGACAATCCTGCTGTCAGGGTGCCAATGCCTGAGATGATGGGGCGCCCAGGATTTCCAGGTTTATGGATCTTGGGTAGTAGATAGAACTTCCCAGGTCGGGGTTCCAGGGGTGTGTCTGTGCGATTTTGATCTTGTGCTTTTTCAGGAGTTTCTTGAGCAAATGCTGTAGTTTCTTTTGGTAACTCTCAGTGGGATCAGAGGGTAATAGCTTGTAGAAAGTGGTGTTGGAGAGCTGCCTAGCAGCCTCTTGTTCATATTCCGACCTATTCATGATGACAACAGCACCTCCTTTGTCAGCCTTTTTGATTATGATGTCAGAGTTGTTTCTGAGGCTGTGGGTGGCATTGTGTTCTGCACGGCTGAGGTTGTGGGGCAAGTGATGCTGCTTTTCCACAGTTTCAGCCCTGCACAAGCCCAGTGTAAATGCAAAAAGTGGATCAAACAGCAGAGGTGAGGTAACTACAGGGGACCAACCTCTGCTCAACTGATTATAAAATCCTGTAGGTGCTGGACTGAACTACAAAGTGTAGTTTCAACTATTTTCTTCTTTCTTCCTTAAAAGGTGCCAAATCTATCATCCAGGAGTTCCCAGAGATCACAATTTTAACTACAGAAGTTCATCCTGTTGCACCAACACACTTTGGACAGAAGTATTTTGGAACGGACTGACACTTAACACAAACTGGTTATGTCAATATGTTGCTGTATATTACAATGGTGTTTTTTCTACGTTTTATTATTTGTAGCAGGGCTGGCTGCAGGCATATTTAAAATCTTTATTGGCCAGAGGGGAAAAATATTTGACCTACATTCATTTTGTTTGGTTACTTTCTGAAAATTGAATCAGATACAATAATGAAGAACATTCAATTATTATAAACTAAAGGCTGTTTAATGAGCTTTTGGAAATCGTTACACACTCAGTGCTTTAATTTATTTATTCTTTCATAACCCTGTTCTATAGCTGTTTGCAATAGCAAAATAAAATCATGCTGTAAAGCATGCAGTGTAGATTTCATTTTATGTTGGTACAGTTTTCATTGTGCTGGTGTAGTCATTACAGCTTATTTTACTAATTCAAAAATCATGAAGGCACTAGGAACTCTGCATAGAGATTAGCACCAGAGGTAGATTTCTGGTCCCTGGATGGTGCCCACAGCCATTGATTTCAACTCTTTTTAGGTCATTGTTCTTTATGGATTAATTCCACATAGTAAAACATGTAGGTGCCTCATTAAGCTCTGTGGTACTAAAAAATAAAGAAACCTTCCACCATAACCCACTTGCTGCTGTAGTGAAAATGCTCAAAGGGCTAGTGCTGAAGATGGCAACAGTATGGTTTTCAAAAAAAATCTCTACACAAAATACTTAGCAGTTGTGCCTTATTAAAACCCCTATGTGTTAAGCTACATATGTGTTCTAATTAACCATTTTAAAGATAAGTAAAATGTCAGATGAAGTGATGCCTGGTTTCTAGCCCTATCTATCAGCCAGCATTCCTAAGAAAGGGGTTTATGTTGGTAGCTGTCTTGCATTTTATGTCCAGTAATTAGGTCTAAATGCTTCTTAAACACAAGCTAAAACTCTGACACACTTTAAATGTAGTTCTAGCTTCTTGGTGTGTAATTTTTACTGTAAAATATTTAAGTCCGTCAGCTTCAAGTGCACAACAAAACAGGGTCTTGTCTTACTGTAATTTTTTGGAATACCTAGCGCGAACAGTTTATTCTGGAAAGAGAAGCAAAAAAAGTTTTTCACACATAAGTGATAGCAACTGGATTGCCTGTTTGTAAAACTTGTACCTCACCTTAACATGGTGCTTAATATCATCCAAAAAATATCCCAACACATAAATGCTGTAGTGTGGTGTACTGGTAAGCTTCCTGCCTGTAATAGGGTGGAATGGGAATTCTCCTCAAAAAGACAAGCTGGCGCAAGTATCCCTTCACCAGGGCAAAGGAGGCAGGAATTGAGCTTGCCATGCGCGCAGCTCCAGCAGTGAGATCTTCTCAAACCTCGCCTAGGTGGGATGATATCACACCCTCCTGTCCTCAGACAGCTGTTTCAGGCTTACAAGACCTTGCCTGTGAAATGGTGCTCTAGACTAACTTATGGCCAATAATCAACATCAGTGTAAAGCTAAAACAATTTTAATGCAGTTCTTTACTGCAATACAGTATAAACCATGCGATTCTCTAGTAAAAAAACAAATAGTAGAAAACAATGCATAATATTCAGTATTCAAACCATAAAAACTCCTTGAAAGTGCTACTGAAACTTACTAACACATCAAATATAGAGAATGTTTGTTGGCCAATAAAAATGGTGGTTTGTACAGAAAGTTTTTGTAAAAATCCATTTGACACTAAAAGCCAATGCCAGCATCGCTAATAAAAACTCTTGAAACTGCGCAAAAACATTCCCAATGCTGTCAGACTTTTCATAACATTATGGAAAACATTTGGCCCCCCTGTTGACATAAGGAAGTGTGAGAGATAAAACCTCATGCAGTTCCAATCTATCACAGTCTTAGCTGAACACTCCAGTAATCATTGAATCTGCAAGATGCATTTCAAAAAAAGCAAAGAAAACACACTTACTGGTATGAACATAGGGCCATATTGTGCCAGCAAGTAAGTTAGTGTGTATATGTAAGGCAGAACTAATTTAAATCAAATGGCAGTCCCGTTTAAAGTTGCTGACATGATATGGCTCACTATGCCAGTTTACATTAGTGCAAAGGGAAAGTTCTCTGCACTGGTTGTTAATATTGAAGGGGACGAGTGACAGTAGGTTTTCTCCCCAAGCAAAGCTTTCTGAGTAGTTTGGATAAAATGTTTAGTTTGATTCACACCTTCCCCAGCAAACAAAACCCATGCCTGTGCAGCAAGGAGTGAAGCTGACCAGTCAAAATGGATTTTGAAGTAGAGTAAAATATTAAACAAAATAACTAATGAAAAATGAACTCCAACATGTAGGTTGCTTACATCTCACAGGTAAGTATGAATTTTTTAAAAAAGTTATTTTTAAAATGCTCCTGTTTTAAAAACTTAGGGAAGGAGGATCTCCCTTGACTAAATGATGGCTCAAGTCCGTCCCTAAATGAAGATGCACTGAAAACTTTACAAAAGAACTGGCGGAAGTTAAAATCAAAGCTCCCTGCGTAAATGAAGCAACTTACATTTTTATGGTACTTGGGGTTTGTCTACACACAAGTTATTCTGGAATAGCCATTGCACTTGAAATTCACACCCTACCTTATTCTAGAATAACTTTCATGTGTAGACAAGTGCTTAGTGTCCTTCACCCTTGTAGAAAGGCCCTGTCTACACCAGAACCAGGGTGGTTTGTTGCACAGTTAGGATACCAGATGCCTGTGTCATGACTTTGCTCCATTTATAGATGCACCACAAAACAGCTTTAGGGCTCACTGAGCACCAGGGCCCAGAGGAGAAAGAAAAACACAGAGATACAGATTATGTGCTTTCCTTCCATGCAGGTGTGTAATAGATAATACACTGCAAAGGCTCTACAGCTTTGCGAGTGGGGGAAAGACACCTCTGTCTGTCCAGGTTTGGTATAGGATTTGGTCACAAGTAAATGCAAAGTTAGTTACAAGTAACAAAAAAGTTCTGTTTAGTAAAATCACCTTTGCATTACATGGGCTGTTTGATATTAGCACCCAGTGCAAAAAGAATGCCTCTTCCTAAGCACAACTGGAATAAAAGAACAAGAATGACCCTTTTCTATTTTGTGTATTTTAACAATCATGCATTTTTCTAATACCAGCTGTACTGCAGATGCTGCTGCAAACCTCAAATCCTGATATAGAATGAATACTTTAAACCGCATCTTTGCGGACATAAAAGATTTTTGGTCTTACTTGAAATATAAATGTAAAACCTAATACCATTTTTAAAAATTTCAATGTGTACATTCCAAATTGCAGACAGAAAACAGTAAAATAGGGATTTAAAAAAATATTTAAGCATTCAAAAGAAGATATAGAAAATTGGATCTTGCTGCACTGAACAAAAAAACAAATCAGAATGACAAGGATGATGCAAAGATACCCATCAACAAATTGACATCAAACCAAGAAATTACATTGCACGACATTTTTTGAGAGCCCATTCCATCCACTCTCTGTATTAGTAACTAAAGGAAAAAATGCAGCTGGCTGAAAAATAATAAATTGTAAGTCATTTGCATGTGATCAGAAAGAAAAACTCTTCTCACTTTGTATTCTTCTTTAACAAAAAGAAATAAGAATGCCTGTAAAAACTAAAATGAACAAATGGCTATCATCTTGGTGGACTGTTAATTATCAAAAAAGTGAAACGAGATGAAATAAGAGGAAATGATCAGGAAAAGTACATATCTAATGCTCCATGTCTGAATTGGTTGCCACCCTCCAAGCTGCTAACAGAACATTAGTTTTAATGAAAAAGCAACTCTGCCATGCAAATGCTTTAATTGATGGTTTGTGGGAAAAAACCTCAGTTTGAAATGTTCTGCATCAGAACACCTGCTGACAACTGAAAAATACCAATAAGAACAAGACATTTTTCAAGTAGATCAGTTTCAAAACATTGTACCACAGACACAAAAAGAGAACGTGCAACTTTGAGTTGACTCAGGCCTAACAGGCAAGGGTCCAGCAATGTTTTGTTAACCTGCTTACAATTATTAATGATCAGTTCCTTTAACACTTCTGTGGAACAGTCAGCCATATGAATGGCAAGTCTGCTGTGCTGGCTTAACAACTGTACTGAAGGCAGTTGTTCCCTGAATGCATCTTTAAAATCTTAACTCCTCCATCCACATCGTTAGATACAAAGGAAGTACTTCCTGACAGGTTACATTCATATTGTGTTACAGACTTTATGCAGCTAGTCCTGTAACTGGTACAAAATTATGCTTTCAGCCTGTGCCAGAATACACACCTCCTACACTTGGAATACACTGTATATTTTGCTGAACCACAGCTCTGGCCATTTCTGGCAAGTAAACATTCATCACACTATCATGCTAATAGAAAGCTTCCTCGTCCTTACTGATTACAGTACGCCTACATGCAACAAGTATAGTCTATTAAAAATGTACAGAACTGAATTCCTGTTTAAAGGAATACAAAAACTTATTCTACTCCAAAAACATCTTACACTGATTCAGCAAGAGTCCAAATTTACAAAACAAACTGCAGTGCAGAGATGCTTACAAACACTAATTCCTTGGAGAGCAACTCACTGGCCAAGGAGAGGCCTTGTCACAAGACACCCTATGCAGGCATCAATATGATGCCTTACCTGCTTGTTAGAGCAGGGTATCTGGAATGTAAAGAGGATAATTGTCAGTGGGATATTTTGGACTGTTATTCATAGGAGACAGGCAGCTTGACGGAATGATTCATATTACAGTAAAATCCACCCACAGCATTCTTTGTGCATGTGGTGACATTCACTGGGGAAAGTGTTTATAAGTACGGTCATTTTTTTTTTGGAGGGGGGGGGGAGGAGAGGAAGAGGAGGATAGGACAAATAAATGTGTTTCTTATCTGATATGAACACCACAGTCAGTATAAAATGGATCTGGGGCTGGGGGAACAGGGGAACGTGCTTTGCATGGGGAGGTTCAATACCCAAGTTCTTAGACTTTGAGCTAAATTAATGTTTAGTGTTTTAACATTTCCAAAGAGACTTTAGGAACCCCTGTTAAGCTTTTCATCTTTAGGTCTCTGGTTTGAATTCAGTCCAGGTTGGTTGTGACTAAAAATTACTCTGATGGCTGTTTGGTGAATTACATAAATTGAATTCAGTGATTTCAATTCAGTTTCCACATCCAAAGCACAAAAAGCCACCATGGAGAGCACTAACTGGCAACTTGCCTCTCTCTGTCCATTCAAGCCTTCATTTCTCAAAGCAGACTGCCAGCTATTTTAGCCCCAGAGGTATTCCCTTTCGGGAAAGCTTGTACTGCTGCCACCAGTTTGTGGCTAAACAGTACACTGTGCAGGGCTATCAATCTGGCACCTTTCAGGAATATTGCATTCACACAATTTAAAAATAAACATTGGGACCTGCTAGAAGGATTGTGCTCCAAAAGTTTAATAGAGCTTTAACTCCTGTTTTCTGGGATTCAGTTTACAGCTGTGAAGCCCATTCTTTTCCTTGGCAAGAACAGAGACACAACTGGATCCTGATGATATCATAGGACTTAAACATCTCTTTCTGTGATGCAGCATAAAAATATGCCCAGCAAATAGCACCAGTGAAAGAGAAAATGCACCCTTAAATTTAAAGGGCTATCAGAATGTTAAAAATCACACTCCAGGCTGAATATTTTACCAACAGTCTGTTTTTTCAGTGCATTTACTTAGTGCTTTTGATAGCGTTGTGTGCATAGTGCATTTCCCCTGATGTTCGTGCACGACTTTCCTACAGAAACAGGGAAGGAAGGGGGAAAAAAAACACTTTACAAAATAAATAGGAACCTGACTGTAAAACCACAACAAATCACAGGTAGTGTCGAAACTATTTAACTCAATTTTTATGGTGACTAGATTTCAAGCTGACAGAATCCTTTTTAATAGTGAAAAATACCGACCGAGTTATACACTTCTTAGTATGTCATCCTCTGTGACCTTAGGAGTAGATCTGTAGTCACGACACACCATCAAAGCAGGGAAACTTAAGTAGAAATATTGTATGAAGTGCTAGGCTTCCCCAAAGGGCCTGGTTATTCATCTACATGCAGCCTTGAAGGCGGCAGATGCAGAATATCTCTAGGGAAGGAAATAAAGGCACACTGTATCTCTCCATTTTTGGGCATAATTATGTTCAATACAGTTTTCTGTACTCAGTTTTCTGTACTTCTTTCTTGGGATGTAAAGTTTTTGCACAACTCCACTCTGTTGCATTGGACTGCAGCATCCACAAATTCGATCTGCAATCATAGTATGACCATTTCTTCTAAAAGCAAACAGGTTTATTTTGAAAACTGATTTTTTTGTCACTCACACATTCCTGCTCTGTACTATATTTGTCACGCTTCACTTGGATTGAACTTCAGCATTGATTTCATTTTATTTTATTTTCTAAGCACATTTAGTTTTGAGCCTTGGTACTGATTTTTAAAAGTAGATTTTGAAGAGCTAAGAAACAGTTAGTTTCTGTTTGGACAGGAGACAGTCACCAAGTTACCTTAAAAAGGAGACCTGCAGCCTTACCTGGCTACAGAATAGCTTTTTAAATTAGAATATGTAAATTAAGTGTGGAAATTTCAAAACAGTATTTCAAAATACCTGAAATTACTTCAGACTGTCCCATTATGAATTGGACAGTTGTATAAACACTGATGGCCTGCCACTTTAGTGATAATTGCAACAGGAAATGCAGCCTGATGTGGTTTACTCAAAGAAGAAGGTCAGAGCTGCAGTCAGTGAGCAAACAGGAGCAGCTTCTATAGCACCTTGTAAATACTCTCCTGCTACCACTGTACAGTTAGCTTTGGCAAGAAACAAAAGAATTAGATGGCTGTAAACAGAAAAACAAAACAAGAGATATAAGAACCTACCTAAAAAACTCCAGGAGTTCCATGTGGGTCTGGCTACAGCGCTGTTCTTCCTGCTCTGAAGGATACAATCAAGCTAACAGATAATATGCCAGCCTCCTGCTACAATCCTTATCTTCACATTTTTATACATAGGGCATTTTAAAGAGTTTGTAGTGATTTAAGGGAAGATTTTTAAAGGCACAAACACCAGTTAGGTACCTAACTCCCATTAATTTTCAGTGGGAGTTAAGACACTTAACTGCATTTCTCCCTTTGAAAATCTCCCTTTAAACACATTTTGTATGAGATTAGGCAATTACTTTGATTTCATGGCTATCTTTCCTTAGTATTTCACAGAAAATAACGTAATGAAAGGAGCAAGCCTTTACAGAAGTTGACTATGAATGTATTAAAAGCAGTAATGGGCTTAAATTAAAGAAAGGCAGATTCAGATTTGATAAAAAAAATGTTGAGAGCCACCTGATAACAGAACAGCTACCAAAAGAGGTGTCTGAGGTCCCATCTGCACAATGTACAAATTAATTAGCTAACACACTCAAAAAAAGAGATGAGAAGAGAACCTACACTAGGATATGGATGTGTTCTGCAGTCCCACTTACCCCAGCTTCTAGGAGTTAAATTAGGTGTTTGTAAAATATGTTGCTGCTGAAAGCAAGAGTTTGATTACCAGCTCCAGGATTTAAATACAGAGATGAAAGACGTCTCTTCCAAAAGCAGTGATTTATATCTGTGACAGAAGGTGGGAGGAGGAGTGTTATGTACACCAGGTTCTTCCCCTACAATTTCCAGCTGCTGCTACCACTGGTATATCCTCCTCTCATAGCAGCAAGAGAGAAATCTCAGGGGGAAAAAGTCTATTCTGTAGACAAGGCCTTTGTCACTGAACATTTATCAAGCAGTTTCTCATCACATCCATACTTGCTGTTTCAGGAACTGTCCACAGGAAAGTAAAGACTGATACTAAATAAAAAGTTGTATCTAAAATGGTATATAGTGAGCATAATGACTGATCTTATGACCTATGCTTAAGGACTAATATTAGTATTGTCCATACATTACTATTATGAAACAAGCATCTGATTTCCAGCATGGATGATGATGGAGCTGTCAATCCTGAATCTTGCAGGTGGAAAGAGAAAATTAAGACCTACCACTAAGAACTACATAACATCTACGACCCAAAACCTCCAAATTCCATTACCTAGTATAAAATTCTTGATTGCAAAAGTAGCTTAAAAAAATCTGGAACAATGATGTGCAGTCAAAGGAATGCAAAGTAACTGGGAAATATGACCACAGCTTGGTATTGAAAAAATCTTTACAGCCCCAGTCAATACATTTAATCAGGCAGAAGTTTGAGCTAATATAATACATCAGCTGCTTGTTCAGCATTATGGGGCTAAAACCATCTTGGTTGAGGCTCCAATCTCACTTGCTGGAGCCATACATTCAATGCAAGTTTCTAATTTACCTGCTTCTAGATCGATGCTTATGGGGAACTGAAAACAGTGATTAAAAACCTTTATAAAATGCGGATCCTGGTGGGAGAGGGAAGAAGAATGTGCTCTATGTGATTGTTAGATTCCCATACATTAGGCCTAGGAATTAAATGAAGTCATTAAAGGGAATTTTAGACAATATAACATTTGAGTACCTGCTACAGGATTGTGCTTGAAGGCCAGTAAACTTCAAAATCGTACTGAGGATGATGCATTTCTAGACAGAAGCATCAGTGGCCTTGGCATATTCTTTAACCTTGCTTCTGCCAGCATGAGCAGGTATTTTATGCACATATACAGTTGCAAATGTATATGCATGTTATCTAAATATACACTGCACATACACACAAAGGGCTCTTCCAATTTAGGCCCTGATTTGGCAAACCTGACTCACATTGAGTAGTACTTACTCAAGAAATTCTGTTGATTTATGTGTACATTTTACTCACCATGAGTAAAGGCTGAAGAATCAGGCCCAAGATAAACAGCCTGCCTGGGAATATAAAGGCTTGAAGTATTTTGAGATTTAGAGTGCCAGATGTTTGCAGCAATGGAAAGGACTGTGGAAATGCATTTACACCAACACTTTTCACCTATTACAGACACAATTATATATAGATATATTCAGGCCAGTCTGCCCTGGCCCACTGTCTATGAAACTGCTCCGCTCAGACATTAACTTTAAAACACCCTGAACTTGTAAAGCCCTGAAAGATCCGCCCAGCAGGTATTCTGGACAATCAGTCTAGAACGTTAGGATTCCAGTCAGATAATACTTCATGATGTTTTTTTATCCTGAATATCCATTTGCTTCCTGACCTTCAATTCTGAAGTCTGTGCAAAGAAAAGATGCTGGCTCCTGAGAAGGAAGCTGAAATTTAAAGGAACAAGAAAAATAAACTAAGCATTGTTCTGTCAGAGCAATTCACACCTGCCTGCTTCAGCCTTTATACTGGGTTCAACATTTTTATTTTAAATCATACAAACTTCAAGGAAACACTTTGCCTTCTCACTAGCATTTTTGATGGGTGTAGGGCAGCAAGTGGCTTTCAGTGTTATCAAGATTCGGAACATTTCCTTCCTGGGTTGGTAGCATCGTCCTCCTCAGAAGAAAGTGGATGCATATTCAAAAGCTATAACAATTAGTTTATCAAATAGTCTTAGGGCTTGTCTTCACGTACCACACTACAGCAGCGCAGTTGTAGCGCTTTAGTGAAGATGCTACTACACCGTCACCGTAGCAAATCCACCTCCCCGAGAGGCGGTAGCTTTGATGACAGGAGTAGCTCTCCCCCCCGCCCCCCCGACATAGTTCTGTCTACACCAGGGTTAGGTTGGTATAACTACATCGCTCAGCGGCGTGGATTCTTCACACCCCTTGAGTGACGTAGTTCTACCATATAATTCTCTAGTTTAGACCAGGCCTTAAATCATCTTTTTGAAGCACAGAACAAGGTACTGGATTATGCTGCGTTAGCACAGAGTTTACAATTAACACTTTGAACAAAATAAGGGTTAAATGTCCTCTGTCTACCCACAGCCCTACACTGCCCTACCTACAGAACAGAAAGAGAAGTAGATCTCTTGAAGTGGTGCTTCATTGCATGGTTCCTTTGCAGAGACTTGAGGAGGACACAGCTCATAACTGAGTGGAGCTGTGAGAGGGCATCCTCCCAATGTCGTGAAGGCCAGAACATATGGGAGCTAAGTTGATGGATCAGTGACATTCTAACATGAAGGACCTGACTCCTCTCCCAGCCCATGCCATCTGCTGTTATACCCAGGCCCCTCCACGGTGAGAAAAAGCCAGATGGGAGAGTCACTACTGACTTGAGCATTGTAAGCTACTGTAATTTAGCCCTGATTGCATGGAAGAGGAATTTACTATGTAGCATGGCTATTCCCAACTCCTCCCCTATTCCACAGTATTCTACCCGCTACTTTTGGAAGTACATGAAACAGATCTTCATTCCTGTGGTCATGCGGGGGAGAGATGTGATTAAATCTGAGGGAATATACTGCCCAGCCACATTCCACCATCAAATACCTCACAACTCTTTGATCCTTTCCTTCAAGTTAAATGCCTTTCGGTGCTCTTATGGGGTGTGTAAACTGAGGGGGCTTCTCTGGGCTCTCTTAGCTCACACAAGTAGGTCAGAGATATGTAAAATTTATTTTCTAGATCTCTGAACAAGGAGAGAGAACACTGTAGGCAACACTCTGTGCACCACACTGACAGTTCACCACAGTCCTGGGAGGTTAAAAAAATAAAATAAAATAAAAACCCCCCAAACCCCAACCTCCATTACCTTATCTCACACTTTTCTATTCAAAGCTCTGTACAAACATACCATAATTAATCCTCAGAGTGTCCCTATGAGGCATTATTATCCTATTTCACAGAAGGAGATATAGACAAACAGGTTAAATGACAAGGCCTCAGAAGAAGTCCCATGTCAGAACCAGACTGTCTCAAGTCACCTGAAAACAAAGTGCTGACCTGTCTGAATGAGTTTTGTACCATCAGATTTGCAAACCGCTATGTCTCCATTTCCATGGCAAGAGATGAACCTTCATGGTAACCTATAAAATTGAAAACAAAATGGTTAGAGATAGATAGTATAGTGTTCCTGTCATCCTTATGCTCTGAATACACCATTAGCCATTAAATGTTAGATAATTTTTTTTAACACCATTTTAAACAAAAATCAGACATTCATCCCCATCAGGGGTAACCCTGCTGATTTCTAAACTGAGAGTTTATTTATTGACATTATCTGATTCACAGGCTTTAACAGCCACTTTGACAAGTAAAGATCTTCCAATTCTAATGGCATGTTTCAGGTCTGATCAGTTCAGAAAATTATACAGTCTTGCTGCTATTGCTCTGGATGTAATCCAAATACTCAGTTACAGTACTATAGCACTTGAGGTGCTGGTGCATTGATAGGAAGGAAAGAGATGGCTAGAAAATGAGAGACTGCAAAGCAGTATCAGTTGTGTCTCAGATACATGTGATAGAAGGGGATGGATGTATCTGCATGGATTGGAATTTAATCCCTACAATGAAAAAAGAGGTGATTGGCTTTGTTTCAAGGATTTATGCAAATTAACTGATGATTTCTCAGGACAGGGAGGTCTCTCTTTATTTAATTCCTCCTGGTCAGAGCACTGCAGTAAGTTCCTCAACTGCAGTCAAGGCAATTCTCATGCATACAGTATTTCCTAATGAGTAACATTTAAATTGAAATCAGGTGCCTTCAGATATTTGAAGCTTTATGTGATAATCTGTGTTTACCGCTTCCAACTATGACACAGAAAACACTGGAATATGTGGTCAATTCAGGGGGAACTATACTCTCATGATTATGCTCCCAAATTTACTGTACTACATATCCAAGTACTACATATATTAATTATATCTAGAATTTTGACTTGCCCTGAAACATACATTTAAATCCACCTGTGTGATTAGTTGTTAACATCATATACTACATAGATATTTAAAAAGTTCTTGTCCACAGCCTTATCTTGTTACTATAAGGGCAAACAGAATCCAAGCACACATAGGACCAACTAATTCAGGATTTGGATATTAAGTGAATTCAAGATTAATTTTTAGAAAAAATAAGATTATTTTATAATCTGCCAGCACAGGCCATTTGGGGGAACTTCCTGACTAGATAGATTAGAGAGAGAATATGTTTGTGAATAAAGGACAGCATTAATGAAATCAGAAAAATGCCATAACTTAAGAATTAAAGTGCATTTGAAAGTGAATGTTCTTGGTTTCTGGTTGATCAAGAAGCTCAGAATGTTTTTCATTCTAACTGAAATGCTACAATCCTTAGCGAATCAATGTACAAAAAAAGTCAGAGCAAAGGTCAACACCCATTTCAAACCGAGAGGAACACAATCTTACAGTGAAGATAAAAGCAACTGAAAATATTCTTTTTCATACACCTAGTCCAGGTCATGGTGTTCCCCGCCTCCTGAATTTCAGTAACATGTCTCTTGTATTCAGAAGTCTTCCAGTTTCCCCCAAGATTGATTTTAAAACTATATCCACAAGGAGTTTGCCTTTGCCATTTTTGCTTTTAGCTTTAAGGGTCTGCTGGGTGTTCGCTTTGTTTATGTTCAGAAAAATCAAACCACAGCACAGGCAAGGATTGTAGCGTGGTGGTTCAGAAGGAGAACATTATACAGCAAAACTGGATCAAGCATTTTCTCTTTTCTTTTCTTTTTTTTTTAAATTATCTCTGTGGCATGTCACTTCCTCTTCCTCATATGCCTAGAGGAGGGACTCCGATGATGAGAACAGCTCTTATTACTTCTACCAAAGTGCAGGTGCCTGAGCAATCATAGGTGTGTGCTGCAAAAGCTCCAAGAGGAGAGAGACACCACTTAAATACATCAGGGGAGGGATCATTCTGCTTTTGTGTTCTAGGAAGGAATTCGAGTCCCATTGGTGGGGCCCTACAAATTCACGACCGTGAGAAACACGTCACAGACCGTGAAATTAGACTTCCCCCGTGAACTCTAGCTATTGGAGGGGAGAGGAAGGGGCAGGGCTGGGGGCGCTCCAGCCGGGGACTCCTATCTGTCACTGAGCTCCAGCTGCTAGTCTGCCGGGCTGGGGAGGGACAGGACTTTTTCTTCTCCTGCATGGCTGCTCTTGGGGGGAGATCAGACCCACTTCCAATTATCTCCGCTGACTGCAGGAAGCTCCTTGGCTGCATTGCACCCTCATTGGTTTCAGCTGGGCTCTGAAGACAATGCAGCCATGGAGCTTCCTGCAGCTTGGGGAGGTGCCCAGAGGTGGGTCTGATCTCCCCTCACCAAACACCAGTTGTTCAGGGGAAGAGGCCAGGACTGGATGCTAGGAGCCCCTGTGGGGGCGCTCCCAGCAGTATGGGGGAAGATCAGACCCACCTCCACCTCTGGGAACCTCTTCCAGCTGCAGGAAGCATGGTTACAACACCCTGAAATTTCAGATGTCAAACATCTGAAAACATGAAACTGACCAATTAAAAAACCCTCTGGCTATGAAATTAACCAAAATGGCCCTACCTATTGGTGCTGAAAAAAACTTCACCAAGTTTCAGAGCAAGATGATTACACACCATTTTCTTCACTGGGAAAGAGCCTAGTACAGGTCACTGATCATTATATGAGCACTACGATCATAAGGCTTGAAACTCAGATTTTGAGAGCTGACTTGGCAAAAGCTAATTTCATTCTTATGCATGCTTATGCTCATATTTAGAGAGCTAAGCAGACTTTTTAATCAGAGGCCATAACACTTTGTAAAGGGTAGGGGACTTGGGAACCACTCCTGAAGGGACGGATTGATTTTTTTTTAAATTATCACAAATAGCACACAGAAAAACACCAATGTTATTTTAAAAAGTTCATCAGCAATGCATCACCGTGTCAGACAGATTAGCTTAACTAAAATATACACGTCTTAGCAGAAGCAGATGTTTTTTCAGCCCAGATGTACAAAGGCCATTTGAAATCACTTATCTGAACCAATGTTGAAATGAGCCTCTTCAGCTCTGTTCATGAAATCCTGAAGTGTGCCTTGGACAAGGTTTCATTTATTTGCTTTGCAATGACAATAAAACTTTAACACAAGCTAACATTAAACCGGGGACAGTAAGGCTGCAAGTGCTGTATAGTCAGAAATAAAAAAAAATACTGAGGTCTTATATTGCAATTTTCATCATTAGATCTCAAAGTGCTGGAGTCTTTACCATATTTATCCTCCCAACATCCCTGTGAGGTAAGGCAGTTTTATTATCCCTATTTTACAAATGAGGAGCTGAGGAACAGAGAGTCTATGGCAGAGCAGAGAACTGAACCTAGATCCTAGGCTAGTACCCTAATAACTGGACCATCCTTCCTCTACCTTCTTTCTGTGTTCTGCAAGTAACAAGATTGCACACACTTATAAAAACCTACACAAGCTTTATTTTTAAACAAAGCTATTGCTTCCACACAGGTCCCCAAGTACGCACTGTTGAAAATGACTAAAGGGGGCTTCCTGGAAGTGAACTACAACACGAATGGTCTTGTTTTAAGCCTGGAAACAGTTAACATGATACCAAAGCTGAGCTCCTAATGAAAGCCTAGTCTCTATAGCACTAAATGTGCATTAGCAAGCTCTTCACCTATATTTGCTTAATTCACAAGTTATGGTTACACAAGAGTTTATTATGTTTTCACGATTCCTATAGGAAAAAACCATGATCCAATTTTTTAAATAGAAATCTGCTGAGCTTTCATGCCAGGATGGAAT
This sequence comes from Caretta caretta, assembly GCF_965140235.1. Classification (NCBI taxonomy): domain Eukaryota; kingdom Metazoa; phylum Chordata; order Testudines; family Cheloniidae; genus Caretta; species Caretta caretta. The sequence goes on from NC_134214.1 coordinate 82,810,765, forward strand.
ATCTATGCCTTTATTATTATACTTTCCACACATATATATGTGGCTATCCTTGCTCCGTACAGAAAGCACCTGCCTCATGACACCAAGTGACAATATTTTGGAACCCTAAAACTTGGAGGGCATGAAGCTTTACAGGACACCGGGATGTGTTAATGCTTGTCATCATGTTTGAAGGCCGGAGTTTGGGGGTTAACAAGTACATGAGAAAAAAAATTGTGATTCAACAGGCAGAAGCACTGAATTATTTTGAAACTGATTGTAGAGGTATCTTAACCAGAGCAAAAGCAAGCAGCGAGTGGACATATTAGCAGGGGCTATTTCACAGGAGCACCATAGCATAAAAAGGGTGTCTATGTTTTTAGAGGTCCATCAAGTCTTATTTCCATCAATCCAAAAATTAATTTTCAATTAATCTGAAATTATAACTGTTGTACAAACAAGCCATTTCACTATAATTGCTGTAGGCACAAGTATTTCTTTAACACCAATTATAGCAGCATGGACAGGTTTGTTTAAATACCACCTACCTTACAGTCTCACTGAGGCAAAGCATAATTGGGCATCCTTACTGACTGATTCACAGTGCCAAAATGCAGTTACTGTACATATGCATGTGCACACACACTCTGACATGTACGCTGGGTAAACTTCTCATTGAGCATGCACAGTTTCATGTCCCAAATAACTGTGGGTGCAAACAGTGAGTGAGGGAATATCTTTTATTGGACCAACTTTTGTTAGCGTGAGACAAGCTTTTGAGTCACACAGAGTTCTGAGACAATAAAAAAATATTACCTTACCCACTTTGTCTGCCTAATATCCTGGGGCCGACAGGGCTACAGCTACATTGCATACCTGGTGCAAAGAGTATTTACACATCTACGTATTTAATTTGTGGGAGCAATCAAATAGCTTGATGAAGAAAAGTCACCATTTCTGCCTGCAAATGTGGGTGCAAAACTGCAAGTCCAATTACAGTAACTCCTCACCTAACGTTGTAGTTCTGTTCCTGAAAAATGCGACTTTAAACAAAATGATGTTAAGCGAATCCAGTTTCCCCATAAGAATTAATGTAAATGGGGGGGGTTAGGTTCCAGGGAAATTTTTTTTTGACAGACAAGAGACATATTATATGTGTGTGTGTAAGTTTTAAACAAATAATTGAATACCGTACAGAGCGATGATGATTGTGAAGCTTGGTTGAGGGGGTGGAGTCAGAGGGTGGGATATTTCCCGGGGAAGCCTTACTGCTAAACGATGAACTAGCAACTGGCTGAGCCCTCAAGGGCTAACTCGTTGTTCATGTAGCCTCACGCTCTACAAGGCAGCAGGAACGGAGGGACAGAGGCACACACCCTGTGTGCGGGGAGAGAGAGATGCACATTTCCCCTTTAATTATGCAGACACCACTCTTAAGTACATTGCCTTGTTAAGTTAATCAGCAAGCTGAGACTGCAGCAGCTGCTGCCAGGAAGCTCCCTCCCTCCTGAGTCCTGTTGTGTGTCCCCCCTGCTCTATGGGGATAGGGTAAGTGGCGTGCAGGAGCAGGGGGGAGGGGGACATCCTGACATTAGCGCCCCCCGCCTCCTCTCCTCCTGCTGGCAGCAAGCAGGAGGCTCTGGAGAGCAGCTCCAAGGCACAGGTCAGGAGCAGCACCTGGCAGTGGGGGGGACGGACAGCTGAACTGCCAGCAATCGATAGCCTCTGGGTGGCTGCTGCACAGGGAACTTAGGGGAGTTGATGCGGGGCTGCCGGTCCACCCTGGTTCCAAGCCCCACCAGCTCGCTGCAACGGGCTGCTCTCCCCGCAAGCAGGTGGCTGCGAAATGACGTTATAAGGGAGCATTGCACAACTTTAAACGAGCATGTTCCCTAATTGATCAGCGATGTAACAACGAAACAACATTAACCGGGACGACTTTAAGTGACGACAGGTTTCAGAGTGGTAGCCGTGTTAGTCTGTATCAGCAAAAAGAACGAGGAGTCCTTGTGGCACCTTAGAGACTAACAAATGTATTTGGGCACAAGCTTTCGTGGGCTAAAACCCACTTCATCGGAGTTTTAGCCCATGAAAGCTTATGTCCAAATAAATTTTTTAGTCTCTAAGGTGCCACAAGTACTCCTCGTTCTTTTTAAGTGAGGAGTTACTGTATTTGTAGGAGCAGAGCTCCTCCTGCAAAATGGGAGACTCATTCCAAACTTGGGCCTTATGTTTGTTCTATTTCATTAACTAAGTCAGAGCTGTCAGAGACTTAGCCAACATGCTCTTTCATAAGAATAACTTTCATAGTGGGTTCTCAGTGACTATTTTTAAATCCACCCAACAGTTACTTTAGTTTAAAACACAACTAAATTTCCTTTTGTGTTACCTTACCATGGTTCTCTTCATCCAGTCCGTCATCTCCCCACTGCTCTTCATTTGCTAGCAGTGGATTCTGAGCTTCACACAACGTTCTCATTGGAAAGGAATGTCCATCACCCTGGCTGGGGAGACAAAGGCAGAAAATAAGCTACTTCCGACTTGCTTCATTTGAAGGTTGAACTACAACTTTACTCCTTGCTTTGGGCTTGAGTCAAGCTTTGGGCTTGAGTCAAACCTAAAACAAGTCTTTAAAAGTAATCTCTGGACATTCAAAGGACTAAATTCTGGAAAATACTGGGTTCAGTTTTGGAACCTTGTTTTGATGGGCGCTCATAGACCATGTTTTAAAGTGATTTTGATCTTGAATTCTTGCAAAAGATCAGTGGGATAAAGATTATAGTCCGAATTCATTACTGGTGTAACTCAAATGGAGTTCAATTTAGCTCAATCATTTAAATATAATTAAGAGAGATAGCTAAATGTAATCGTTCGTGTGTGTGTGTGTGTGTATGTGAGAGAGAGACTGACAGACAGACAGAGACACACACACACACACACACACGCCAATAGAGAAGGTGCAGACCACCTGTACACTATGAAGCTGTGCTCCGTGGCAGTTTCATTCATCCATGTTAACAGGAAGCCTGGGGGGACAAGGCAAAGATGTTTGCTGGTGGGTCTATGACTGCCTAACCACGTTCCAGTCAGCAGTACAGCTGGAGGTGTAGCAATGAGGCTGCAGCAGCTGTTGCTTAGGAGTGACTCCCTAGCCACTTCTCAATCTACATGCGAGGACACCAGCTCCTCTTGATTCTTGCAGAACTCCGCAATACATAACTGGTCGACACTCAGGCTGAGCCCAGGGACCAGGATTTGGCCCTCAGCTTCATGGTATTGGCCTCTTTTCCACTGTTTTGATTACCACTTACCTGGATACAATAGGTAGTAACCACAGCTTCTTTTCCTCTCCAAATACTTGCTGAAGATTCTTTATGAAGCCCAGATTGAATCCATTTTTATCTGGGCCATTTTGAAACACTGGAGCTGAGAACGCCTCTATGGACAGATGCCATCATAGGGGAAAAAAATAAAAGAAGCAAATGTTAAACAAAATATTTTATGCTGAAGCTCCAACATAAGGTGTCTAAGATTTTTCAAAACCTTGCTTTGTTACACATTAAAGTGATGACACTGTATCCTCATGGGAATTTTCAACGGACAAATCCTGAGGTCCCTTCCTCACTCAAACTTCATCAAAATCAAAGGAAGCCCATTTAGACATTAGGAAAATAATACATATTTTAATCAATGCAAAGTAAATTACCGTCTTTAAGCTATACAGTAGCCATCTTTGAGTACACTAAGCCAGTGGTTCTTAACCACTGGTACATGTACCCCTGGGCATACTCAGAGGTCTTCCAGGGGGTACATCAACTCATCTATATATTTGTCTAGTTTTACAACAGGCTACATAAAAAGCACTAGAGAAATCAGTATAAATTAAAATTTCATACGGACAGTGACCGGTCTATACTGCTCTATATACTATACACTGAAATGTAAGTAAAATATTTATATTCCAGTTGATTTATTTTATAATTATATGGTAAAAATGAGAATGTAAGCAATTTTTCTGTAACAGTGTGCTGTGACACTTTTGTATTTTTATGTCTGGTTTTGTAAGCAAGTAGTTTTTTAAGTGAGGTGAAACTTGGGGGTACACAAGACAAATCAGACTCCTGAAAGGGGTACAGTAGTCTGGAAAGGTTGAGAGCCACTGCATTCAGCAATTAAACATACCACACCATGGACCAAAATGGAAATATTACAGGAATGAATGTGGAGATCACAGCCATTTCTTTTTGCATGCCTGTAAATCTTTACATTATCATTTCTCTTACCTTAAAATTGATGGCATGGATTTGGTTTTGCAGATGAAACCCATAGAATAATCATAAAACCAATTAACGATGTTTTAATTTAATCCCCAAAACAAAAATTATAAAATGAAGTTTATTATTTAATGTGTTTAAACATTCTTTCATGAGACTTGCTCTGAATTTCACTGGAAAGACACAAAAATTGGGGAATTTCTAATCCTAAGACTGGAAGCATAAAACGGAAACAAACTCCCTTCTATGAACCATATCTCAAGTGTGGAAATTCAGAGTGCTTGATGAATTATCACTTATCTATTAAGAGTTAGGGTAGGATACACAGGCCCTGTGTTGAGAGATAAAAGCGGTGCAGGGAGAAAATGATAAAATAGAGGGCATCAGAAACAGTATTTTTAAAGTTACCTTCTACACTGTTGTGTAGAGGCCTGATGCTTCAGGCCAGCACAAAGGCCTATGGATGAGTTCTAGTGCCCTTTGAAAACGAGTTTTCAAGGCAAACCTACACTAGGTCTGTGCAAGAAAGAGAGAGATTAATCTGTGTGTGGAACTTTGCTAAAAAAGTTTCAATTTTGTTTCAAGCCACTTTGTCATTCAAAAATGTCACAAAATGGTAGTATCTGCATTGAAACGTGATATTTGTGCTCTAATGTGAAACCTGATCTTCACCCAAATGCAGTTTCAAATTTTGAAACTTGGAAGTTTTTTGGCTCAAAAATCATGGAATTTCAGAATTTTTTCACAAAACTGATCCAATTCCACATACCCCTACCCTCACTCACCATCAGAAAAGATGGATGTACTTTTCCTCAAATCCACTTGCTGTTTTACGGCCTACTTCAGCAAACACACGTGTAAGTAAATGTACTTACAGGTAGTCCCATTGATTTCAGTGAATAAAGTAATGCATAAGCATTTGCAGGATCGGGCCCTTCTATTTTACAGTCTCCACGTCGCCAATTTAGCTTTTGTCAGCTGAAGAGGAAAACCCCCAGCAGTGTAAATTAGAAATCTTTTTATTTCAATGCTTTTTCAAATATTTGCTGGTATACCTAGAGGTGAACAGCACACGTTTTTTTAGAACACTGCTTTATGGTGTACATATGGAATCTTACCCAAAGTAGACCTGTTTCTACTGACGAGCCAGCAGTGGTAGCCAAAGAGAAACATCAGGCTTAGAAAGAACATGACTGCCACAAAAAGAAGGAAAAGGACATGGAACTTGGAACGTCCATTGGTCAATTCGTCCTAGAAATAAAAGGAAAAAAGGATAAAGGACATGAAAAAGAGGGAGAGAGAAATCTTGGTGCCTAAAGGAAATCAGACGTTACACTGGATCCATTAAGGATGTGTAGGGTTTTCAGACTTGCAGAAAAAAAATCACCTCTCCCTACAATGAATAGACAAGACAAAGAAGAAATAAGCTGGCTCTTTCCCTCATCACTTCCAAAGCAGATATACAGTGGGGCTTTGCTATTAATTTTTTGTATGGAACTGGGCCAGTATGTTCACAGTCCCCCATATGGGTATGAGAAGTGTCTCCTATGCCCACAGTGAATTTGGCAGGCAATAACAAGTGCTTTCAAAGCCTGTTCACATTCTGCTGAGTTTCCTTTAATCTTCACATTTTCCTGGATGCACATTAATACGCTGCCATCTTTTCCAATGGCTACATTCCAATTTAAGAGATCAGAAATTTGAACTCCCTCTCTCTCAGCTATAACAGCAACAAGCAGGTAAATCAAATGCTTGTGACAGATGTCTACAGTTAGTAAAAGCCCAGAAAATCTTACAGGTGGCTGAAATGCTTCATTTCACATGTTGGAGCATGAGGACCTCTCTGGCACTTAATTTCTGCAGTTTAAAGACAGACTGTACCTACCCCTTGCAAGTGAGCAAATGTGCAAAAGCCTTCCTCCACCTTACAAGTCCTACATAACATAAGGGAGAGTTACAAAACCTTTGCCCTCCTGAGTATGTGGACTAATTCCTATTAGTGCCCCACAGGGGTGACTGGGTTGGAGGTATGGTTTACAGCACCATCTGTTATAAAATTGAGGTCCAGAGAGATTAAGGGTACATCTACACTACGATAAAAACACCCACAGCTGGACCCAGAGCCCAGGCTCCAGCCTAAGCCCCAATGTCTATACTAAAATTTGATAGCCTCGTAGCCTGAGTCAGCTGACGCAGGTCAGCTGCGGGTGTTTTACTGCAGTGTAGCCATACTCTAAGTGACTTGGCCAAAGTCACAAAGTGAACCAGCAGCACCAGCAGGCATTAGATATCAAGAATCTTGAGGCCCATCTCCTGTTCCGTCAGCGGACACTGTCTCCATATAAACCAACTGTAATATAAAGAAGTGCTCAGTATTTCAGTCCGACTTTTAAGCCAAAAAAGAAAAACTATAAGGAAACAATGAAGGTCAAAGCAGTTTCTTTGAATGCCATATCCTAAAATGAATGTGTGTAGATCAATGGCAGGACAAAGCTCTTTATATTAGTTCTAACTCGAAGAGAAGAGAAAAGAGAAGATGTACTGCAGGAACTAAGCTTATGGAGACAAGCAGGCAAGTAACACCATGAAAACTAACACCAAAGTAGGTTTCATTTACTTTTCCTCTCACTTGTTCCCTTAACACACTAAACTTGATCCACAGGAGCAAGGATTCAGAGAAGGTTGGGAAAGTGGGTCTGGGAATTACAGGAAACAAACCATAAAGTCACAGAAAAGAATATACTCCAAGTAATAGTTTCCTGCAATGCTAATGAAAATGTGTATGTGGTGATCATGCAGCCACTTAATACATTTCAAATGTTGGTAACCTGCCAATTTTTACCCAGGAGACAACTATCCCCCCAGGCAATACAAGCACATAAAGAGATGAGATGACATAATTTTTCAGTATTTCCCAAATAGTTGTTCTTGGATTTAGGAAGTTTCATTGTGTTCTGTTGCAAGATCACCACAACGATGTACTGATTCTGACTTGCTTTATAATTCTACCTCTCTAGTCACAAAGATCATTCCAGACATGACTGATATTCAATTGTAAATCTTTTATATCTGATCTCTCTCTCTGCGAGTCTTTACATTCCCCTTACACAATACATAGGACAGTTAAAAAAATGAATACACTAAAACTGCAACTGGCAACAATGATCCCTGTAATATGTTGCTCAAGTCAGTTCTGGGACAGTATGTGTTACTGTTACCCTCATTCTCCCTCCATCACCCACTCCTTCTTATAGTTTATACACACTCCCTTGTATTTTGTTTAAAATTAGGCTGCAAGTTCTGGGCCCTAAAGACTGGCTGAAAATATGTCCTTTCATGCACAAATTTGGTAGCATTTGTAGAAGAAATTTAAAAACAGGTTTAGCATTTTTCAGCCAAAACCTTTCTACAACTGGAGCCTATTTTCCCTTCAGTTTGTGCATATCTGAATCACAATGTGAGTTAAACGGACATACAGAATTCAAGAAAAAGCCCCCCTACTACTGAAATGCAATATATTTTTCTGTGGAATGACAGTAAGAGTAACACAGCAGAGTTTAAAGCCACAATAAGAGTAATAAAATACATAAAAGTAACATGATTTCATACACTTACTGTCCAATACTTGATGACATACTTGAAGACTGTTGCAGCAATATACATGCAATACAACAAAGAATACATTAAAAACAGTAGAAAGAATTTGTAGTTAGAAAATCCAACGCAGTTATTCACCCTAAAGAGTTAAAGCAAAGTTGAAATCAGGATACTTACAGCACATGTGGTCCAAAGACAAGGAATACAAAAGTAATTTTTTAAATTTTAAATGTAGGTGCTTGATTATACAAAACAATCTGTTCAATAATAGCTCCCCTTAGTGGTAACAATGAAATGTAACTGAGTTCTTGGTTACTTTTGTATTTTACCTGCAAGCAAAAGTCACACCAAGGAAAACATGATAAATGTATTTGATAACATCAAAAGACCAGACCTCCATCAGTTTGGTCTCGTCGCTAGTTTGTCACAGAGATGGGCTCAAGCTGCAAAATTCATATCTGGATTTCAAATACCCCAAACTCTGAAGGTACCCAGATTTGGGATTTTGATTTGGCTTGTATGGGCCATTTGGGCCTGATTCACCACGGACGTCCACCTCGTGGAGTAATTTACATATGTGCAAAATGAGTGCAAAATGGTAGTAAGTCAGAATTCTCCATTCACATTGGTGATAGCATCTTAAACCCTCTTTATATATGGGGTGGGATCCGAGTTACTACAGAGATTTCTTTCCTGGGTATTTGGCTGGTGAATCTTGCCCACATGCTCAGGGTTCAGCTGATTGCCATATTTGGGGTCAGGAAGGAATTTTCCTCCAGGGCAGATTGGAAGAGGCCCTGGGGATTTTTCCCCTTCCTCTGCAGCATGGGGCACGGGTCACTTGCTGGATGATTCTTTGCACCTTGAAGTCTTTAAACCATGATTTGAGGACTTCAATAGCTCAGACTTAGGTGAGAGGTTTATTGCAGGAGTGGATGGGTGAGATTCGGTGGCCAGCATTGTGCAGTAGGTCAGACTAGATGATCATAATGGTCCCTTCTGACCTTAACATCTATGAATCTATGTGTAAATCTTTCCACTAGGTATTAATCAGTGGTGCATCAGACTCGCATCTGGACCTGGGTTCAAATTTGGAACCCCCTACGTTTGGGAATAAGATATGGGGGTATGTTTCAGACCCATGTCTGTGTTGCCTCTGGTTCCTGAAGCCTCCCTTCTAGTAAAGGGGAGGGAGTAGCAGAGCTGGGAAAACCCAAAGACAGTAATTAAAAAAATCTCAACCAGGTAGTTCTGGGAAATAAGTATATGGGGGCAAACTCTCAAAGTGTGAGCTTTAATTTTCCATGCACCATTCTGCAGACACTATCACGTATGCCCAAATGACACCATTTCATATGCATACTGCATGCAAATATTATTGGTGAGTGCAACTACTAACTGCTTGCCCAAATGATTATGTACCCAAAATGAAAGGTAGGGTTGAGGCCCCTTTACAATTCTGGGTAATAATCTAAGAGTAGATTAGTTTATAACAGCTTCTAAAAATGCAGTTAATAAAACAAGAATATTCCTTATCTGTCCCTCAAAAGAAATCAAATGCTTCAAGCAAGTCTTCCCAGTATGTTCATTTCATACAGTGCTAAACACAAAAAAGAGATACATCCTCCATGATAAAAGAAAGAGGCATGCAGACACAATACCAACAAAAGCATTTAAATAGCCTTTACTTTCAGAAAGATACAGACCAATATCCTGGACATACCATGGGCAATGATGATCCATTTTTAACACACACCTGCAAAAGGAAAGAAAAAGAATACAACAAAGAGGATCCTTATGTTTGGAACTTAAACAGACTCATAAACAAAGACTCCACCAACTGTAGGTCAGAAGACTTTGTTGCTGTTTTGTGTTGGATTTCTACAAAGAGATAGATTTAAGATAGCTGCTATCATTCCATCATTCTTAAGGCAGGCACCATTTTTAAGGCTGACTATTTGTTGTTGTTGTAAGAGCTACCGACATCCTTGGTGCTGTACAAGACAAAAAATGAAGATGGTTCCTGCTCTGGGATGCTTACAATCTTTGCATGATCAATACATAGCGAAGGCCTGACATATTTAAAAAAAAAAAAAAAAAAAACTTTTTTGAGTGCACTGACAGTGGCTAGTGCCTTTCATAAATTGGCAAACCTTCCACCAGATTCACACCCATGCAGGCAAAGTGTAGAAACTATAACCACAAAACATATTAGGGACACAGTGTTTTGGGAGTGCAAATGCTAACACTTTCGTGCATGTAGGTGCTGGCACACATGTGCACAAGACCTAGCAGAAGTCCTTTTGACTGTTTCGCCCTTACTGTTTAGCTATTCTTGAACATAGGAAAACATTTGGATACTTCTATGTGTATAAGTACATGTTCAAGACATTGTCATTTTTGTTGCTTAGCAGTGGCTCAATTCACTGGTGTCAAAACATTTCAACAACTTACATAGCACAAACAGAACAGTGGTGACAACGGTCAGGCTTGATTAGCTGGCATCTATCACAGAATCGAATAGCTAAAATTAAACACAGAAGTATTAGAGTTAGTAGTTAGTGTTAAATAATGAGCAGGAAGAGAACACACACTTAATATTCTGTTCATGTTCTCATCCTTTCCCTCATAACTGGCTTCCTAAACAACTTTACAGTTGATTCAGGCTGCCAGGCAAAAAAACAGATAAATGGTGGTCCTAATACTCCAAGGGGCTGGCTTTGAGGTGAATGTACATCCAGCTTGAAGGTAGTCAAAAGAAACGTAGAAACAGGATGTGTGTACACATGTACATTTGTGTTGTGGCTTTGAAAAAGCTCCATTTAAACAATGGCCCAGGACAAAAATTGCTTACTTCAGATCCTAAGTTTGCTGACTAAAGAATACACAGGCCTGAACACTGCAGCAATTCCAACCATAGAACTCCTTTAGGCTTCAACAAGAGTTCCATGTGTTACTCCTGAGGGCATTCTGTGCCAAAAAATTAAAAATTCTGCACACAATATTTTAAAATTCTGAAAATTGTATTTGTCAAATAAATGTAGAGGCTCCAGCATGACACTGGGGAGCACAGGCCACTGGCTGCACAGAGGTGGGAGATCACTGTGCAGCTTTCCCCCTGGACACGGACTCAGCAGTGATGCTGCACCCAACTCTGACATAGCGCGAGGACCGGGCCTGCCCCAGAAACACCCCAGAGCCCTGCTCCTCTGTGCTAAGTGCACCAGGTGTGGGCAGGCAGGCTCAGCAAGGCAAGATCCAAGTGTGGAGGGGCTTAGTGTGAGGGGATCCATGTGTGGGGTGAGAAGGTTCTGTGTGGGGGTGGCTCAGTGGGGGATCTGGTGCGGGGGGATCTGGATGCACAGAGGCTTGTTGGGGGGTTCTGTGTACAACATTAATGGGACTCTGCAGGGGGGTCCAGATGAAGGTGGTTGGGGCTCAGTGGGGTCTGTGTGTCTGGTTGTGGGGGGACAGAGCTTGGCAGGGGAGTCTGGGTGCGGGGGGGTGCCTCGGTGGTGGGGTCCAGATGCTGGGGGAGTGAGGCTCAGTGGGGTGGGGAATCCAGGTTTAAAATCCTTTTAAACATTAAAGTGGGGTGGCTTGTCAGGGTAGTCCAGGTGCAAGGGGAGTGGGGCTCATTGGGGGGGGTTTGTTTGTGGGGGGGGTGAGGTTTGGTGGGAGGGTCTGGGTATGAGGGGGTTGGATGGGGGAGCAGCTCCCTGTACAGTGATCCCTCCCTCTGCAGCTGAGGAGCAATGGGTGCAGGAAGCACGTGGGGGGGTGGAGTTTGCAGAGCTTCCTACAGCCGGGGGAGAAATCTGGGGGTGGGTCTGACACAGCCCTAGATGCTGTGCCAGGGAAGAGGAAGTCCCATGTCCTCCCAGCTCAGCTGGGACTAGTAGCTGAGCCCAGCACAAGGTAGGAGCTACCAGCTGGGTCTTCCCCAGTCCTGCTCCCTGCCCCACAGTGATTTACCTCTCTGCAGGCTGCACTGGGCATCCAAAACATACTACTGGGGAGGGTCACATGACTGCTTTTGTGGCTTCCCTGTCAGAAAGTCATTTTTCTGCAGGGAAGCAAAGAATTCTGCTGGGGGAAAATTCTGTACATGCGCAGTGGCACAGAATTCCCCCAGGAGTAACAACGCGTATCTGGTTGCAGAACTAGGCCCATAAGGGACAATAACTGTTGACCTCATTTATGGGGCCATGTCCTGAAGTCTTTACTCAGGCCAAACCCTCTTTAAAATGGGGAAAAAAAAAAAAGGCTACAAGATTTGTTTCTACACATAGGTGTGGTTTGGCTTCCATATTTGAGGGGGCAGCTGCAGTCAGGCCAAAGGGGCCACATGGTGGGGGGGGGGCATACAAATTCCATGCCTGCCCGAGCTTTCCATTTTTGGGGGTGGGAGGGTGGCAGTACTCTCCTATCCCCCCCAAGCTATGCCCATGATTCTACATTAATAACTACCGTTTCCAAACTATAACTACAGAAAGGAAGACAACAAAAGGCTAAGCCCCCGGCACTCTACTTGAAAATGTGATAAGTATTCAAGGATTTCTCGTTTTCCCCAATCAGGAGGGTTGGAGGAGGAAGCCAGGAAGGAAATCCTTTTAAACTAATAGTATTTCCTCAGCATTAAAGTTCTGAGCACTGAAATCCTTTAGCAGTATGTCTTGGCATGAGGGATTTGCTGTTACTGTCAGTATAAAATGGATTGCCAGCATACAATGCTTAGCATGATTGAATAGATTTACATCAACAGAGCCTCTGCTTAGCTGACCTCCATTCCCCGTTCTTGTGTACACTGGCAACTTCCTTGCAATTTCGACAAGAATCTGCCTCTGTACCTCCGGTCTCTCTTCATTTTCATAGCGCTCTTTGTCAGCATAGGACATATGGAACTAGAAGCAGAAATGATGAGAGGACCCGTTATCCATGTGTAGTACAGTAATATTTCAAATGCAGGCCAGGTTGGAAAAGCCATTATCCTCCCACCACTTCCAAAGCACAAACATTAATCACACTTAGAAGAGCTTTCATTTAGGAGATAAACAGAGAGGTAATCACTGTTGGACAGATCAACTGCTGCGGAACTAACTGATTCACTCATAAGAGATACAAACCGAAATTGAGGTTAGAGCATAATAGATTAGCTTCACTACTACATGTTGCCTTAGATGTTTTCTCTTCATTAAATAACAAATAATGATGATGATAATAATAGCGGCATTTACATTGCACTTTATGAGGCAGATTCTGTTCTCAGTTACGTTAGTTCAAATCTGGAGTATTCCACTGACATGTAAATTTACATCTTTGTAACTAAGCTCAGACTCTGGAGCTGTATTTTTAAACTGCTGCACAAACATTCATTAACTCAACCTCAAACAGCCTTCTGAGGTTGGTATTTTGCCAAATATTTTACCAAGGGGTATAACAAAGCATAAAGAAGTGAAGTGACTTGAGTATAGTCAGACAGTAAATCAATGACAGAGCAAAGATTAGAATCCAGGAATTCCTGGCTCCCAGTCCTGTGCTCCAGTAAGTCATGCTCTCCATCTTAAAAATATCCTAAAATTAAGAATATGATTTGTCAAGTAAATGAATCACAATCTACATTTTGGTGAAGTGGTTCTTTCAATGCCTCTTCTCCCTCTTTGTTGTGCTCTTGGACAGTGATTTTTCCATTTCTATTATCACCACAGAAGGACATTTTGCTACTGGGATAGGTGTCTCCTATGTGTATATAGGCAGGGATTGGCAAATTAAACAATAGACACATCCCACAGTCATGTAATGTCAGAATTTCACCTTTCATTTAAAACAAAAAATATGTTTTAAGCCTTCAAGGTTGCCAACCCCCCCTCCATCCCCTGAAAATATGAAGCGAGTGTAATCAATTCAGTGACATTTGTCTGAGTCTGCAGATAGCCTCCAACAGAGGGCAGGCCAGCCAACACTAGAACCAGAGAGAAAAATCATCTGGCCCCACACCCACTCTAGGGGAACAACTCACATGCCTCCAAGGGTGCAACACTGCTGCTGCTCCTCAAGAGGCCCTGTCACCACTACCAGTGCACCCTTTGGGGACCTCCTGGCAGGCATGCCTAGGGCTCCATATTGTTTTAATCCAGCTCTGTATACAGGAGCCAAATCTCAAGGTCCTTACTCAGGAAAAATTCTCATGGAATTGGTGTGAAGTTAGACTGAATAAGAACATCAGGATTGGTTAAATCAGAGGTGGGCAAACTACGGCCTGCGGGCCACAACCAGCCTGTGGGACCGTCCTGCCCCGCCCCTGAGCTCCCGGCTGGGGAGGCTAGCCCCCGGCCCCACCCCTCCTGTCCCCCTCCCCTGCAGCCTCAGTTTGCCGCACCGCCAGCGCTCTGGCCTGCCACTGCTGCTGGGCAGCATGGCTGGCTCCAGCCACGTGGCGGGGCTGCAAGCTCCTGCTGCTCTGAGCGTCATGGTAAGAGAGTGGGGGGTTGGATGGGGGGCAGTCAGGGGACAGAGAGGGTTAGATAGGCGTGGGAGTCCCAGGGGAGCCTGTCAGGGGGCAGGTGTGTGGATAGGGGTCGGGGCAGTCAGGGGACAGGGGTCCTGGGAGGGGGCTGTCAGGGGACAAGGAGCAGGGGCAAGTTGGATACGGGGTGGGGTCTCAGGGGGGCAGTTAGGGGTGGGAGGTCCCGGGAGGGGGCAGTCAGGGGACAAGGAGCAGGGGGGGTTGGAGGTTCTGAGAGGGGCAGTCAGGGGGCAGGAAGTGGGAGGGGGCGGATAGGGGCCCGGGGCCAGGCTGTTCGGGGAGGCATAACCTTCCCTACCCGGCCCTCCATACAGTTTTGCAACCCTGATGTGGCCCTTGGGCCAAAAAGTTTGCCCACCCCTGGGTTAAGTGCTTAGGGATCGAAGACATTAAAAGATGTAAATTAATAATAATAAATCCCATTATCCTCAACCATTTAAAATCCTGTTAGCTCCTAAACCACTTGAAAGTAAAGCAACATCATGCCTGCTTTAAGCTCCCTAGACAGCTTAATTTAAACAATTCTCAGAACCGTTCAACTGCACTCTTTTTTATGGACAGCCACAGACATGTTTCCATCTAACCAGGAAGACTCATCAGTTGTCCTTGGCCACAGTAGTATAGGTGGATTTCTTGAATTCTCCCTTTGTCTCCACTTTCGTCTTAGGCTTGCCATGGATGAAAAGTACTTAGGCCTGGGCTACACTAGGGTGTGGGGGGGTGTGTGTGGGTGTGGGTGTATGTTTCGAACTAAGATACACAGCTTCAGCTACACTATTCGTGTAGCTGAAGTATCATAGTTCGACTTACCTGGCCGTCTTCACGGCAGCGAGTCGACCGTGGCAGCTCCCCCGTCGATCTGGCGGGTAGTGAAGACGTAGGCCCTTACCTTTTTATCTGGCTGCAGCGGGAGAGTAAAAACGGACTTCCAGTATGTCCACACAAAGAGCACAAAGATGACATGGAATATGCTGAGGTAGGCCACTAAGAGAAGAAAAGAATAATGAATCATAAGCAGAAGTCCCTCTATACTCTTCACCATTCAGGGTGCTTCATTTTAAAAATATTATGCTCCAATGGAATTTTGTATCACGGGAAAAATCAAATATCTTATGAACTGTCAACTGCAGCTGTCAGAGCTCATGTGACAAAGCAAAATGGGAAAACATTTCTTTTCAGCAAGTAGGCAAAACAGGAAATGATCACAGCTGTGAGGCAGGGTTATAATTCATAGCGATATCATTATCATATGAAAAACAAGGTACCTGGAGCAATCTTATTTCAATATACAAACTTCTTTACTTGAAAGAATTTGGGAGGACATGAGATATTGAAATGAGGCATATGAAGAGACTCAGAAGGGCAAAGGGCAGTTCTGCATCAGCTTTGCAAAGCGCTTGGATCTTTTTTTAAATGCTTAAACAAAACTACAATATTAACTACAGTTATATCCATGGGCAGTGGGTAGCATAGGCAGGGGAAGGCTGTGCCTCCCCAAACAGCCTGGCGTGGCCCTGCCAATGCTCCGCCCCCAAGACCCCTCCTGCCTGCTTCCAGTTTCTTTTCTGCTCTTTTGTGGTGGAGACGCTGGGACAGGCAGGCTGGAGATGGGGCCACACTGCACTGCCCGTCCGTCCAGCCAGTGCTCTGGGGCTAGGGGTGCTCCAGCTGTGCCGCCCACCCACCCAGCGCTGGGGCTGAGGGCGTGCTGTGGAGGGAGTGGTGCTCTGGGCTCCAGCGGGCAGAAGTGGAGGGGCAGAGCCTCGGGTAGACGGGGAGGGGCCAGGGGCTAGCCTCCCCCCCAACGGCATGTTCACCCGCCACTCTTGGTTATATCTGCAATCAGGAGACAGCCTTATTTCTAAGTCTGTCACTTAAATAGATGCAAATATGTGCTTTTCCTGATCATGTTGAACTCAGAATTAATATGACCACCACAGGAAGAGTCAGAAGGCTATAGTCCAAGACAAATCCTGTTTCCTTACTTATATTTTATGGAAATTTAGCTAGTGTAAAGGCTGAGTACACACTTGAAAATTTGGCCCTTTCAATGTGAATAATAAGTTATCCACTCGGGGAGGGTACGTTATTGTTATCTTAAGTTTATTTATTTGAAGTGTGCTCATCACACTGCCTTTAGGCGTGCACACAAATTAAAATAAACTCAAAAAAAAAATCTATTGCAGAGCTGGGAACAGAACTCAGGTCCCCTGATTTCTGGTCTTGTTTCTTATCCACAAGATCAACCTTCTTCAGATAGCTTTTTTGCACAATTCTATGCAATATGAGATTACACCTTCCTCTGAAGCATCCATGTCGCCCACTGTTGTTGATAGAATGCCTATTTAGATGCATTATTGATCTTTCCAGTGTATCATTCACTATATATAGATATAGAGCTAGAATATAGTAATTTAGGAAGTAATGTAGGATTCTCTGTGCATACCAATAATATACATGGTATGTACACATGTGGTGGACTGAAAAAATTCTGAGAAGTTGAGATGTCCTAAAAGCTCTATTTCACAGAGAAATACTTCACAACCCTTCCAAGACATTTTCCCTGCTCCTTCCCAGGATTTACTGAGTGACATCAGTAAAGAATTTCTACTCTGGTAGTGCAAAGTAGCCTTAAGCAATAAGAAACTCATCTCAGGAGTAATGGAATTCACACTGGAAATGGCTCCCACTGGGGCAGATCCAAATACTCCACTGACTTCAGATAAAACAGTGTACTGCTTTTGGGGGCACATATTTTTAAAGAACATTGGCAGAATGAAAGAGACATAACTAAGGGATGCTAGTTATTTGGGAGTGACAAGCCACTAACTCATTCTGTGGTATCCCAGCAGGATAGGGCAAGCACTCAGTCATTCTTAAACTGGCATTTAAGGAGATAACTCTTGCTGAAGGTTTAGTTATGCTGGTTAGGTGGCACAGAGGGGCTTCTCTGGGAAAAAAGGATCAGGGTGAGCAAACTTTTGTCCAGGGAACTTAAATGCACAGTGATTTAAGTTCACTGGCAAACTTTACAAAATAAGATACATTTTGCTGGATCCTCATTAACCTATTGCCATGTTTTCTACATTTCTTTTGTGACCACTTAAAATACTGGGGGCAGTACTTTGCTGCAAAGAGAACCTGCTTGGTGCAGCACTGAAAGAGGGGGCCATCTGGGAGTGAGTTACAGCTCTCCAGTTCTCTGCCTTGGAAGCTGCTCGTCTGTTCTGGCTGACATGGGTTCTCAAGGGCCAGTCTGCCAGATGAGGATCAGTAAACCTGCTACTCCTCCCCATCCCCTGGGATGGGTTGTGTGGGAGCTATGTATGCCAGCTATACACCTGCTGGGCACTCTCCCATGCTGTGGAAATCTCCAGCAGGGGAGACAGTGCCAGAATGCATCTCCTCTGTACCATTAAAGTAGCACAAAAGGGATGGAGCAGGACAGAGAATCTGACTCAAAGGACCAAATGGCAAAACTCCCATTGACCCCCATAGCACAGGGTTGGAATTTAACCCACTGACAGTACGTGCCAATGGTAGCTCTGTCTAATCCTGCCTGCTCCTCCTGACTGATTTATTCGGTGACCTTGTAGTTCTGTTTCTGCTTCCATAAGAATAAACTTTCACATTACTGAACGAATTTGAAGAAGGTGCATGCGAACAAGGAGAGTGCAGTGGTGAACTAGTAATGGGACATAAAACCTTTCACCCCTAGGCCGCTAGTTGTAATTCATATAGAGACTGTAGTTTGAAAGTCATTATCATTCAATGGCTGCCCAGGGGCCTATGGAAAATGAGTTTAGTGGTCTTGGTCGAGAGATGTCTATTTTACAAAACCATTACAAGTGGCATTAAATGATACAGCAATGAAGAACATTAATTGGGGCCACAGGGACTGAACTACTGTTTAGAGATAGTATTTTTACAGAAAAAGTAGGATAGTGTGTGTGAAGGTGCTTTGGGAGCTTGCCCGTGCTGTACTTGTTCTGGGAATAAACAGAGGGTTTCCACTTCCAGTTGGCACCTTTCACTAGCACGGAGAGAGGTTAGAACACTTCTCTTGATACATGCTGTACATATCCTGGTAATCTGCAATCGGGGGAAGGAAATATTGAAAGAGTATGATGGTTTAATGGAATTCTACAAGAAGTTATTGTTTGTAGTCTGCTGGAGCATGGAAATGTTTGCTTTTAAATTTTCTTGTTACTGAACTGAAAGATCCTACTATTTGGAGATTCAGCACGAATACCCTTTCCCTTCCTTCTCTTGAGAGCTGTATGTACATAAATATACAAAAAATGATTTTCAACTGCTTTCTTTTAAGTAGATGTTTGTGCACTTTTGGAACTATGGACAAATGCCAAGCTATTTAATAAAATTCACCTACCTTGTTCTACAGGATTGGTTAGAGTCACTGAAAAAGAAAAAACAACTATATGTTTATGCAGCAGATGAAATTCCCAAAGAAGTCTATAATCTTTTCTAAAACAAAATAAAAATAAAAAAAAGAATTTCAATATGCTAGAAGACCAAAAAGAAATGATTCCCAATTTTTATCATTAAACCATGATCAGACATAACACTACACCTGGGAAAGCAGCTCTTTTCATTTATTCCCTTGAATGGGCTCCATAATAAAAAGTTCAATCATCTTAGTTACACCATTTTCCATTCCAACAAAATGTAATTTTTCTCAGGAGTCCCAATGGTATTGATGCCTGCAGATAATCAGGGCTCCTCTAACAGCCTGTCCAAATAACATCTTCACTTATTTACTGATATGCCTGCTTGGAGCTAGTTTACAGCTGCTTTCATTTCTACATTGGAAGTCTTGTTTACTAATATCCATGGATAGTACAGTTAATTTTGTATTAATGTAAAATTAAAGTAGACTGTCATGGCCTAGCCAGGTAGCCAATCAGTGGTACTCTGCAATGACACAGCGTCTTACTTGGACCCATCTAGCTGCAATCTGGATTAACAGGGCACCAAAAGCACTATGGAGCTCACTGCTTGCTTCAGCCTGCAGGGAGGAGGGGTACATTGCTCAACAGCTACTCTGAGTACAGAGCAGTTGCCCCTGAGGAGGGAGGGGGAGAGCTGTGAGAGCTTTGTGTTGCTCAGCAGTTACCCCTCTAGGTTGATTTAAGGAGTGGCAAAATTGACAGGATGCAATAGGAGATCTGCCCAGTTCTCAGCTGGTGGTTAGTGGCTATGAAGCTGACCCTTGTTAGTGGATAAAAAGAACAAATTCTCAGGAAATGCACAAGTGTCATTAGCCACAATACATTTTTGGTAAAGAAACTAAGGTCCAAAAAGATCCTGTCATTTTAGCTGATACTTCTCCCTCATTTCCAAAATTTGTCTCTTCTCTCTCTCTCTGGGGAGGGAACAAGATTAAAAAACCTCTGTTTCAGAAATTTGGGTGTTTTTGAACTCTGTTACAAGTAAGGCAAATATTTCTAAAACTGACAGTTGAATAAAAACACAGTTACCCGCCTAGGAAACTGAAGTTACGCAGGTAACTTTACACATATGATCAGACAATGAGATACAGCTTAGTATGTGTAACCTCTGATTTTTTTTAAAGTTTCAACACCTTTTGGCAAACACTCATAAATAAACAAGTTTTTGGGCTGTGACTTCATTTGCTCCAACAAGCTAAACCTAGTGGGATCAAGACAGTATTTAAAAGGGAGACTTCTCCAAGGAAAAACACTGGGTTCTACAGGAAGAGATACTGATGAATTAAGAGAAGTTGTTGGTACATATTGTGGTATTAAGGAGCTCCTACTACTCTTGACTGTCCTGGGGTCATATGATTTAGATGAAGAGTTATAAATGCTTACGTTAGAATGATAACACACAATCTCTTATGTCAGTAGCAGGCACCATAAAAGTTTAGACGACAGGGTAAAGCCACCTTGAAAACTGAGCAGATCTGATCCACATTTATCTAGAAACAATGGCTAGCCCCTCCATGCCATTTTTAGGGTATGTCTACACAACGGAATAAGGTCGAATTTATAGAAGTCGGTTTTTTAGAAATCGGTTTTATATATTCGAGTGTGTGTGTCCCCACAGAAAATGCTCTAAGTGCATTAAGTGCATTAACTCGGCGGAGCGCTTCCACAGTTCTGAGGCTAGAGTCGACTTCCGGAGCGTTGCACTGTGGGTAGCTATCCCACAGTTCCCGCAGTCTCCGCTGCCCATTGGAATTCTGGGTTGAGATCCCAATGCCTGATGGGGCTAAAACATTGTCGCGGGTGGTTCTGGGTATATATCGTCAGGCCCCCGTTCCCTCCCTCCCTCCGTGAAAGGAAGGGCAGACAATCATTTCGCGCCTTTTTTCCTGAGTTACCTGTGCAGACGCCATACCACGGCAAGCATGGAGCCCGCTCAGGTAACCGTCACCCTATGTCTCCTGGGTGCTGGCAGACGCGGTACGGCATTGCTACACAGTAGCAGCAACCCATTGCCTTCTGGCAGCAGACGGTGCAATACGATTGGTAGTCGTCCTCGTCGTGTCCGAGGTGCTCCTGGCCACGTCGGCTGGGAGCTCCTGGGCAGACATGGGTGCAGGGACTAAATTTGGAGTGACTTGACCAGGTCATTCTCTTTAGTCCTGCCTGCAGTCAGTCCTATTGAACCGTCTTATGGTGAGCGGGCAGGCGATACGGACTGCCAGCAGTCGTACTGTACCATCTTCTGCCGAGCAGCCATGAGATGTGGATGGCATGCAGTCCTTCTGCACCGTCTGCTGCCAGCCAAAGATGTAAAAGATAGATGGAGTGGATCAAAACAAGAAATAGACCAGATTTGTTTTGTACTCATTTGCTTCCCCCCCTCCCCTGTCTAGGGGACTCATTCTTCTAGATCACACTGCAGTCACTCACAGAGAAGGTGCAGCGAGGTAAATCTAGCCATGTATCAATCAGAGGCCAGGCTAACCTTCTTGTTCCAATAAGGACAATAACTTAGGTGCACCATTTCTTATTGGAACCCTCCGTGAAGTCCTGCCTGAAATACTCCTAGATGTAAAGCCACCCCCTTTGTTGATTTTAGCTCCCTGAAGCCAACCCTGTAAGCGCCCCTCCCGGCGTCAGAGCAACGGCAAACAATCGGGCATCTGAGAGTGCTGTCCAGAGCAGTCACAATGGAGCACTCTGATGGGGCTAAAACATTGTCGCGGGTGGTTCTGGGTACGTATCGTCAGGCCCCCGTTCCCTCCCTCCCTCCGTGAAATCAAGGGCAGACAATCATTTCGCGCCTTTTTTCCTGAGTTACCTGTGCAGACGCCATACCACGGCAAGCATGGAGCCCGCTCAGGTAACCGTCACCCTATGTCTCCTGGGTGCTGGCAGACGCGGTACGGCTTTGCTGCACAGTAGCAGCAACCCATTGCCTTCTGGCAGCAGACGGTGCAATACGATTGGTAGTCGTCCTCGTCGTGTCCGAGGTGCTCCTGGCCACGTCGGCTGGGAGCGCCTGGGCAGACATGGGCGCAGGGACTAAATTTGGAGTGACTTGACCAGGTCATTCTCTTTAGTCCTGCAGTCAGTCCTATTGAACCGTCTTATGGTGAGCGGGCAGGCGATACGGACTGCTAGCAGTCGTACTGTACCATCTTCTGCCAGGCAGGCAAGAGATGAGGATTGCTAGCAGTCGTACTGTACCATCTTCTGCCAGGCAGGCAAGAGATGGGGATGGCTAGCAGTCGTACTGTACCATCTTCTGCCGAGCAGCCATGAGATGTGGATGGCATGCAGTCCTTCTGCACCGTCTGCTGCCAGCCAAAGATGTAAAAGATAGATGGAGTGGGTCAAAACAAGAAATAGACCAGATTTGTTTTGTACTCATTTGCTTCCCCCCCTCCCCTGTCTAGGGGACTCATTCCTCTAGGTCACACTGCAGTCACTCACAGAGAAGGTGCAGAGAGGTAAATCTAGGCATGTATCAGTCAGAGGCCAGGCTAACCTCCTTGTTCCAATAAGAACAATAACTTAGGTGCACCATTTCTTATTGGAACCCTCCATGAAGTCCTGCCTGAAATACTTCTTGATGTACAGGCACCCCCTTTGTTGATTTTAGCTCCCTGAAGCCAACCCTGTAAGCCGTGTCGTCAGTCGCCCCTCCCTCCGTCAGAGCAACGGCAGACAATCGTTCCGCGCCTTTTTTCTGTGCGGACGCCATACCAAGGCAAGCATGGAGGCCGCTCAGCTCACTTTGGCAATTAGGAGCACATTAAACACCACACGCATTATCCAGCAGTATATGCAGCACCAGAACCTGGCAAAGCGATACCGGGTGAGGAGGCGACGTCAGCGCGGTCACGTGAGTGATCAGGACATGGACACAGATTTCTCTGAAAGCATGGGCCCTGACAATGCATGCATCATGGTGCTAATGGGGCAGGTTCATGCTGTGGAACGCCGATTCTGGGCTCGGGAAACAAGCACAGACTGGTGGGACCGCATAGTGTTGCAGGTCTGGGACGATTCCCAGTGGCTGCGAAACTTTCGCATGCGTAAGGGCACTTTCATGGAACTTTGTGACTTGCTTTCCCCTGCCCTGAAGCGCATGAATACCAAGATGAGAGCAGCCCTCACAGTTGAGAAGCGAGTGGCGATAGCCCTGTGGAAGCTTGCAACGCCAGACAGCTACCGGTCAGTTGGGAATCAATTTGGAGTGGGCAAATCTACTGTGGGGGCTGCTGTGATGCAAGTAGCCCATGCAATCAAAGATCTGCTGATATCAAGGGTAGTGACCCTGGGAAATGTGCAGGTCATAGTGGATGGCTTTGCTGCAATGGGATTCCCTAACTGTGGTGGGGCCATAGACGGAACCCATATCCCTATCTTGGCACCGGAGCACCAAGCCGCCGAGTACATAAACCGCAAGGGGTACTTTTCGATAGTGCTGCAAGCTCTGGTGGATCACAAGGGACGTTTCACCAACATCAACGTGGGATGGCCGGGAAAGGTGCATGACGCTCGCATCTTCAGGAACTCTGGTCTGTTTCAAAAGCTGCAGGAAGGGACTTTATTCCCAGACCAGAAAATAACTGTTGGGGATGTTGAAATGCCTATATGTATCCTTGGGGACCCAGCCTACCCCTTAATGCCATGGCTCATGAAGCCGTACACAGGCAGCCTGGACAGTAGTCAGGAGCTGTTCAACTACAGGCTGAGCAAGTGCAGAATGGTGGTAGAATGTGCATTTGGACGTTTAAAGGCGCGCTGGCGCAGTTTACTGACTCGCTTAGACCTCAGCAAAACCAATATTCCCACTGTTATTACTGCTTGCTGTGTACTCCACAATATCTGTGAGAGTAAGGGGGAGACGTTTATGGCGGGGTGGGAGGTTGAGGCAAATCGCCTGGCTGCTGGTTACGCGCAGCCAGACACCAGGGCGGTTAGAAGAGCACAGGAGGGCGCGGTACGCATCAGAGAAGCTTTGAAAACCAGTTTCATGACTGGCCAGGCTACGGTGTGAAAGTTTTGTTTGTTTCTCCTTGATGAAACCCCCCGCCCCTTGGTTCACTCTACTTCCCTGTAAGCTAACCACCCGCCCCTCCTCCCTTCAATCACCGCTTGCAGAGGCAATAAAGTCATTGTTGCTTCACATTCATGCATTCTTTATTCATTCATCACACAAATAGGGGGATGACTACCAAGGTAGCCCAGGAGGGGTGGTGGAGGAGGGAAGGAAAATGCCACACAGCACTTTAAGCACAGCACTTTAAAAGTTTACAACTTTAAAATTTATTGAATGACAGCCTTCTTTTTTTTGGGCAATCCTCTGTGGTGGAGTGGCTGGTTGGCCGGAGGCCCCCCCACCGCATTCTTGGGCATCTGGGTGTGGAGGCTATGGAACTTGGGGAGGAGGGCGGTTGGTTACAGAGGGGCTGCAGTGGCAGTCTGTGCTCCAGCTGCCTTTGCTGCAGCTCAACCATACACTGGAGCATACTGGTTTGGTCCTGCAGCAGCCTCAGCATTGAATCCTGCCTCCTCTCATCATGCTGCCGCCACATTTGAGCTTCAGCCCTGTCTTCAGCCCACCACTTACTCTCTTCAGCCCGCCACCTCTCCTCCCGGTCATTTTGTGCTTTCCTGCACTCTGACATTATTTGCCTCCACGCATTCGTCTGTGCTCTGTCAGTGTGGGAGGACAGCATGAGCTCGGAGAACATTTCATCGCGAGTGCGTTTTTTTTTCTTTCCAAGCTTCACTAGCCTCTGGGAAGGAGAAGATCCTGTGATCATTGAAACACATGCAGCTGGTGGAGGAAAAAAAAAAAAAAAAGGGACAGCGGTATTTAAAAAGACACATTTTATAAAACAGTGGCTACACTCTTTCAGGGTAAACCTTGCTGTTAACATTACATACATAGCACATGTGCTTTCGTTACAAGGTCGCATTTTGCCTCCTCCCACCGCGTGACTACCCCCTCAACCTTCTCCCCTCCCTGTGGCTAACAGCGGGGAACATTTCTGTTTAGCCACAGGCAAACAGCCCAGCAGGAATGGGCTCCTCTGAGTGTCCCCTGAAGAAAAGCACTCTATTTCAACCAGGTGACCATGAATTATATCTCACTCTCCTGAGGATAACACAGAGAGATAAAGAACGGATTTTGGTTGAATGCCAGCAAACATACACTGCAATGCTTTGTTCTACAGTGATTCCCGAGTACGTGTTACTGGCCTGGAGTGGTAAAGTGTCCTACCATGAAGGACGAAATAAGGCTGCCCTCCCCAGAAACCTTTTGCAAAGGCTTTAGGAGTACATCTAGGAGAACCGCGAATGCCAGGGCAAAGTAATCCTTTCACATGCTTGCTTTTAAACCATGTATAGTATTTTAAAAGGTACACTCACCAGAGGTCCCTTCTCCCCCTGCTGGGTCCAGGAGGCAGCCTTGGGTGGGTTCGGGGGGTACTGGCTCCAGGTCTAGGGTGAGAAACAGTTCCTGGCTGTCGGGAAAACCGGTTTCTCCGCTTGCTTGCTGTGAGCTATCATCTTCTTCGTCCCCAAAACCTGCTTCCGTATTGCCTCCATCTCCACTGAAGGAGTCAAACAACACGGCTGGGGTAGTGGTGGCTGAACCCCCTAAAATGGCATGCAGCTCATCATAGAAGCGGCATGTTTGGGGCTCTGACCCAGAGCGGCTGTTCGCCTCTCTGGTTTTCTGGTAGGCTTGCCTCAGCTCCTTCAGTTTCACGTGGCACTGCTTCGGGTCCCTGTTATGGCCTCTGTCCTTCATACCCTGGGAGATTTTCACAAAGGTTTTGGCATTTCGAAAACTGGAACGGAGTTCTGATAGCACGGATTCCTCTCCCCAAACAGCGATCAGATCCCGTACCTCCCGTTCGGTCCATGCTGGAGCTCTTTTGCGATTCTGGGACTCCATCATGGTCACCTGTGCTGATGAGCTCTGCATAGTCACCTGCAGCTTGCCACGCTGGCCAAACAGGAAATGAGATTCAAAAGTTCGCGGTTCTTTTCCTGTCTACCTGGCCAGTGCATCTGAGTTGAGAGTGCTGTCCGGAGCGGTCACAATGGAGCACTCTGGGATAGCTCCCGGAGGCCAATACCATCGAATTGTGTCCACAGTACCCCAAATTCGAGCCGGCAATGTCGATTTAAGTGCTAATCCACTTGTCAGGGGTGGAGTAAGGAAATCGATTTTAAGAGCCCTTTAAGTCGAAATAAAGGGCTTCATTGTGTGGACGGGTGCAGGTTTACATCGATTTAACGCTGCTAAATTCGACCTAAAGTCCTAGTGTAGACCAGGGCCCAGAGTCATTATTCAGCTTCTGGGAAAACATCAATGCTCTGGCCTTTTGGAACTCCCAATGTTTCCAAAACAGCTGCAGTTTCTACCTGGGTAAATAAGACTTAACTACATCAGGTTTAATCTCATCAATTTATCTGATACCCATGACAGAACATAACTCAGGTCCAACCCCTTATGCTGAGGGCAGGGCTGAGTAAACCTGGACCATCCCTGACAGCTGTATGCTTAACCTGCTCTTAAAAATCTCCAATAATGGGGATTCCACAATCTCTCTTGGAAGTCTATTCCAGATCTTAACTACCCTTACAGTTAAAACATTTTCTAATATCTAATCTAAATCTTCCTTGCCGCAGATTAAGCCAATTACTTCCTGTCCTACCTGAAAGCCCTCTTTATAACCACCTTTAACACACAGGAAGACTGTTATCAGGTCCCCCACTCAGGCTTCTTTTCTTAAGACTAAACATGCCCAGTTTTTTTAGCCTTTCCTCACAGGTCAGGTTTTCTAAATCTTTTATCGTTTTTGTTGTTTTCCTCTGGACGCTCTCAATTTGACAAGATCTTTTCTAAAGCGTGGCCCCCAGAATTGGACACACTACTCTAGCTGAGGCATGAGCAGTTCTGAGTATATCAGGACAATTACCTCCCATTTAACATTCCTGTTCGTACACCTTAGAATGACATTAGCCATTTTTCGCAACAGCATCACATTCAGTTTGTGATCCACTATAACCAACAAATCCTTTTCAGCAGTACTTCCATCTAGCCAGTTGTTCCCCATTTTGTAGTTGTGCATTTGATTTTTCCTTCTTAAGTATAGTGCTCTGCACTTGGTTTTACTGAATTTTGTCTTGTCAATTCCAGACCACATCTCCAATTTGTCAAGGCCATTTTGAATGCTAATCCTGTCTTCCAAAGCACTTGCAATCCCTCCCAGCTTGGTGTCATCCACAAATTTTATAAGCATACTCTCCATTCCATTATCCAAGTCATTAATGAAAATACTGAACAGTACCTGACCCAGAATTGACTGCTGCAGGACCCGACTAGAAACACCCTCCCAGTTTGACAGCGATCCATTGATAATTACTCTTTGAATATGGTCTTTCAACCGGTTCACATGGAAAATACAAATTAGAATAGGAACTGAGATGTATTGCATATGTTGATGAAGGTGGCTTTTGTTAATGCCATGCTATCTGGTACTTTTGAGCCGTAGGCTATTTGAAATCAGCTAAGTAATCAGGTTTTTATAGTTGAAAAATACAGCAAAATTTATCATTTGCCTATGCATGGTCATTTATTCACATCTGAATATGCAATATCCTCTTCCCTTTTCTTTGGTTCTTTGAAAATCAGCACTACGAGACCTCACTAGCATTACACAACTGCTGCCTGGCTCCCTCCTAAGGCTCATTTTGATGCCCACAGTAGGACCCCCCCATGCATCATAAGTCCAAGGATCTGCTTTAGTGGGAGTGGAAGCTTTAACCCAGGGACTGGCAACCTTTGGCACGCGGCCTGCCAGGGTAAGCCCCCTGGTGGGCCAGGCTGGTTTGTTTGCCTGCCGCATCCACAGGTTCGGCCAATCGCGGCTCCCACTGGCCGTGGTTAACTGTTCCAGGCCACTGTGGGAAGCAGTGGCCAGCACATCCCTCGGTCCGCACCGCTTCCCACAACTCCCATTGGCCTGAAATGGCAAACCGCGGCCAGTGGGAGCCGCGATTGGCCAAACCCGCGGATGCGGCAGGTAAACAAACTGGCCCAGCCCATCGGGGAGCTTACCCTGGTGGGCCGCATGCCAAACATTGCCAATCCCTGCTTTAACTCTATGGTTTTGCAACAGTTTGTTCTTTTCCCTCTTCCTTGACGTGGCATAATATTCACACCTCCAGCACCCTCATTCCCTATCATTCTCATGCTGTGGTAGCATCCGCCAGCCAGTCACTGGAACCAGATCCCCTCTGAAGCATGGCTTTATATCCAAATCAGGCAGCAATAGCTGCAGTGATAATAGTGTGAGATATTCCCTCTGGAATAGAGTACATCACCTCTACACCGTTTCAAACTCACAGTGGTACTATGTTACAGAATCTGTTTAAAAGAAAAAGAAAAATTGTATTATGCCAAGAGTTCAGAAGGGCCAACTTTGTGCTCTAAGCATCAGTTTTCAGATATGTGCATTCCCTAGAAAAGCAGATTCAAATCCTAAGAGCATCAATTCAGCCATTCATCCTTCCAATACAGATAAACTAAGTTTCATACAGTTATTGTGTTTGTGGGGTGTGTGTGTGTGTGTGCATGCATCTCTTTTAGGTGAAATTTTAGACATTGAGGTCCTGTCTGCTCTGCATGGGCTTTGAAGAGACCAATGGTTTGACCAAGAACACAGGAAACAAACTTCTTCTTCCCTCACTGTCACCCTGTTTGAAACACTTCACCCAGTTTGTGGCTGCAGAACAATCTACAGTCGAAAAGCATGATATGGGCCTGTGGAAGTAGATAAAGGGAATTTGGATGCTGACTTTAATGGGAGTTGGATTTGATCTTATAAGAACTAAATATTATTATTACTAAACTTATATAGTCCTTCTATCAAAACACTTTCCAAAACTCCAATGGTACTTTAGGTACATATTTTGTTAACCTCTTTATGTCATTGGGCTAATAAACCACTGACCATATCTGCGCAGCTGGGGGCTACAGTCCCTTTAAATTAATTCCTAAAAGGAATTATGTAGTTCTAATCTCAGTAAAAGGAGAATAAAAAAAGAGTCCTGGGGTGGCTTCTCTTGACTACGTGTTGAAATGAAACAACAAATGCAGGGCAACTTCCTTGTACCTAGTCCAACTGTAGAAAAACAAAAATAGATCTTACCATGGTTACTGCCTTGCCTACCACCAGTACAGTCCTTCTGAGCACAAGACAAGCAAATGTTTCTGCAGTTTTGCCACTCCCCTTGTTGGGGTCTGGTTCAAGAGCCTTCTAGGTTAGGAGGAGACCAGAAAGCAGCTCTTTTCTCATCTCAGAAACATCCCTCACTCCTCTCTCATGACCTCTCCTTCCTTTATTTGGCTTTACCCCAATAAAGAGGTACAGCCATCAGTTCCACCTCCCCGTTGCTTAACACACACAGCTGTCAGCTCTACCCATCTCTTTTAGGTACAGTGTCTTCCTTTCTGGCTAGTGAGGAGGTTTAACTCCTTCTTGGGTCACATGATGGGCACATAAGTGGTGACCCATGAAGTGACTCAGGCTTTGCGATGCCTTTTAGGTGCCTAGAAAAATCACACGAATGCTGCTGAGATCCAGAAAGCCTGAGTTAGGCACCTAGGTTCCTTACAAAATGAATGAGGAAGGATAGGCTCCTTAGATTACTTA
Organism: Caretta caretta; assembly: GCF_965140235.1. Classification (NCBI taxonomy): domain Eukaryota; kingdom Metazoa; phylum Chordata; order Testudines; family Cheloniidae; genus Caretta; species Caretta caretta. The sequence continues at coordinate 82,840,319 of NC_134214.1, forward strand.
GGTTACTCTGAAACCCCTCCTTAGATTGTAATCCACAAAGCCAGCATGCTAGGTGGGGAGCCACCTAAACTAGCCAATGAGAGATGCTGACCAGAGAGCCCGGCCCCTCTCACAGAGATAAGCACTTAACTATGGGCTGCAAGGAGGCATCTTTACTAGTGATCCAGGACCCAGAGAAACATAGGCATTTGGTCACCAAAGCTGCACATGGGACCCAAACCAAATGACAGGAGGATCAGGAAGACTTTCCATATAGCCTGTAGTCTAATGCACAGGGTAATCCTCCAGGATGCTAGAGACTCTCCTGATTCAAGTCCCCCTTCCTACTGAGGGGTAGAAGGGATCTGAGCAGGGATCTGACAGGAGAGTGCTCTAATCACTAGGCTATGGAGTCATTTTAACTCTTTCTTTGGCCCAATTACTATTTATTATTCCATTGTTTAAATCAGTGGTTCCCAAACTTGTTCTGCCACTTGTGCGGGGAAAGCCCCTGGAGGGCCGGACCAGTTTGTTTACCTGCCGCGTCTGCAGGTTTGGCCTATCACGGCTCCCAGTGGCTACGGTTCGCTGCTCCAGCCCAAAGGAGCAGCGATCGGCCAAACCTGCGGACATGGCAGGTAAACCAGCCCGGCCCGGCCCGCCAGGGGTTTTCCCTGCACAAGGATCTGAACAAGTTTGGGAACCACTGGTTTAAATTAAAGTGGAATGCTTTCAATAGGAGCGACTGAGGAAGACCTACATCAGGATATTCCATAGATTGGTGACTAGGGCACTCACCTGATCTATCTCTGGCACCTAGAGAAAGGCTGCAGTGCACATACCCAGAGGTGCTGAGTGAGTTTAGGCAACTATTGATTTAGGTGGTAGCCAAATAGGAGTTTTAAGGGCTGCAATGGTGCTTAAAAACAGGACTCAGGTGCTTATAAATGGGATGTAGGTGCCTAAATACCTTCATAGATTGCACCCAGACATCCTACCACAAAGTGCTATGGAAATGTTAAATACTATTACATGCATCATATTATTTTAAACTTCCCTGCAAACTTACTAATAATCACTTTAGCCTCTTAGGTAGTACTGCAACAAAGCAATTTATTGCAGACAGCACTCATTGTTCTTATAAGTTAATCATTCAAATAGCAAAAGCCTAGGTTAGATAAAGAGACAAAAGAAATTGGTCTGCATTGCACAGCATCACTCACTATTCTTTATTTAATTTAAATGAAAACCACCTTTAAATATGGTTCAGGATCCATTAACATGAAATTTTATTGGAGGTCTGTGTCTCCCCCAACCCCCTCAACTTCATATTTATTTTTATGAACCCATCGCCATAGCACCTGAAAATATGAGATTCAGATTCAACTCCACATTCAACAGCCAACAATACCAGTTCAACATTAGCTAAGAAAAGAACTCAGTCATGAATCTGGGGTAGTGGGATGCCTAGTGCATCACAAACATTCCCCAAATTAATCGCATCCTGGAACTGGCATACTAATGGAAAAAGCAAAAAAACTTTAAAAACAGACTCAAATGAGAAACCGCAGAACTGGAATTAATTTGCAAACTGGACACCATCAAATTAGGCTTGAATAAAGACTGGGAGTGGATGGGTCATTACACAAACTAAAAACTATTTCCCCATGCTAATTTCCCCCCCTAATGTTACTCACACCTTCTTGTCAACTGTTTGAAATGGGCCATCCTGATTATCACTACAAAAGGTTTTTTTCCTCCTGCTGATAACAGCCCACCTTAATTGATTTGTCTCATTAGAGTTGGTATGGCAACCCCCATCTTTTCATGTTCTCTCTGTGTGTGTGTACATATATATATATCTTCCAACTGTATTTTCCACTCCAGGCATCTGATGAAATGGGTTTTAGCCCACGAAAGCTTATGCCCAAATAAATTTGTTAGTCTCTAAGGTGCCACAAGTACTCCTTGGTTTTTTTGGGGTTTTTTTTTTTTGCTGGTACAGACTCACATGGCTACCTCTCTGAAACAAATATATCTGTCATTAGAACAAGTCACTTTCTACATCTAAGGTTACATCTATAGTACTAACTGCGGGGTGTGATTCCCCTGCTTGTTTACACATACTCCCCTCTGCTACTGCAACTGTATAGACATAGTAAGATGCAAAGAGCAGAGCCACCTCCCCAACTCTCCTGAAACTCATGATAAATGACATTCCCTGTGGACCCAACTGTGCCAACACAAGACCAGATGAATCATCCTATTAAGACTCAGTAATACTAGCAGAATCAGGGTCCTTATCCATAATAACTTCACAAATAATGGTGTGTTTGTGAGCTACTGCTCTTGCATTGGACAATGCAAACCTAAAGTTAGTCACTGTTACCCCTGTCTCGCACTTCTGAGATGAGAGTCAGTGCAAGATCAGTGGTGACAGATGTTGTGTCCAAGTGACCACAGATGTTGACCAACTGGTCTATATCTGGATGTGTCTCTTTTCTGGGTAATCTACTCAACAAGAATTTAAAGGGCCCATGCGCAAAGAATTTATTTACGGCCAAACGTGCAGCTCAGAACAAACACTGCTACTCTCACCCCGCATATGAATGCTGCTTTTACTACCATCATAGTGCTGTCAACTCTCATGGTATCACAAGTCTCAAAATATTTAGGGTTTTGTGTCAAGCCCAAGCTCTTGGAGTCACACAGTCATAAGAATCTCAGCTTTTATTTCTTTAAAAAAAGATTCTAGCGTTCATGGTTGCAGGAAAAAGCTTGAGCCTTTACTCAAACCCCAGAAGGGAAATAATAAGCATCTAAAAACTATTATTTTTACAGTTGCCATTATTCTGGGGGGCCTAAATAGTGATTTTTAAAAAACACTTAAGAGTTGACAGTTTGTATCTCCCCATCTCCTCCCCAGTCTGGAAGGGAATGAATCCTCCCCATCCCCCCAGGCTGGGGCCAAATATTTAGGCTCTTTCCTCTTGCCAGACTCTCTTCAATCCCCCCTCTCCTTCTGGGAGACCCCACATACACACCCCACTCATATACAGGATGGGGGGAAATACGGGGGTGTCAGCTTCTCTCTCACCCCAGGTTACTGTCGCTGCTTCACACAATCACATTTATTCATCCAGTGCCCCCTCAATCCTGTTCCCCAGTCCCCCAAGCAGAACTTCACTCCTCCACTCACCCAAATTTCAGGTCCCTGGCCAGGCACAAGCAGAACCCCCCCAGCCCACCCAGGCAGAGCCCCCCACTCACCCGGGGAGAGCTCCCCCAGCCCACCCAGGCAGAGCCCCCCACTCACCCGGGGAGAGCTCCCCCAGCCCACCCAGGCAGAGCCCCCTCCCACCCACTCACCCAGGGAGAGGCCCCGCCCCTCCACCAGCCCAGCCGGGCAGAGCCCCCCCACTCACCCAGGCAGAGCTCGCACACGTAGGCGTAGTAGGACCAGAGCACCACCAGGGTGATAATAACGACCGGCACCCAGGCGAGCACCCGCTGGCAGCACCGCAGCCCCCTAGACAGAGCCATCTTCTCCCCAGCCCCATCCGCATCGGCGATCCATAGAGAGGGGCTGGCGCAGGGCGGGGAAGCCGGCGGCTCGGAACTCCACTGAGGAGGCCTGGCAAGCCGCGGCTAGCGGAGGTCTGGCGCCGCTGGCCATTGCGCCGCAGCGCCACCTGGCGGGGACTGCGCTGGCAGTGCACAGCAAAGGCCGTTCCCGCAGAGCGGGGGGAGCCGGGGCAGGGCGGAGGGCGCTGCGTGGGGAAGGGCAGGCGGGGACCGTGGCCATGGGCTGCGTGGTGGGAGCCCTGCTGGTAGGTGAGACGCAAGGTGGGCGGGACAATATCGTTCCCCTGTTGGGCCAGAGAGAACTGGAGCTGCCTGGAGCCAAGGAAGAGCTTTGGGAAGGGCCAAAGGGTCTCTCACCAACAGCAGTTGGTCCAGTCACCAATACAGTGGAGTCGCATCTTACGCGGGGGTGAGGTTCTAAGGTCAGCGGCTAAAATGAAAATCACGTAGAATCAAAATTTCCCTTGAAAATCCCTTAAATCGCCCTTAAAGTACAGTATACACTAGAACAGGGGTCGGCAAACTACGGCACACGAGCCGATTTTTTTTTTAAATGGCACACTGCAGGTCCCGGCCGGCGGCGGGCTCAGGGCGCCCGGGACCCCCGGCCGGCGGCGGGCTCAGGGCGCCCGGGACCCCCGGCCGGCGGCGGGCTCAGGGCGCCCGGGACCCCCGGCCGGCGGCGGGCTCAGGGCGCCCGGGACCCCCGGCCGGCGGCGGGCTCAGGGCGCCCGGGACCCCCGGCCGGCGGCGGGCTCAGGGCGCCCGGGACCCCCGGCCGGCGGCGGGCTCAGGGCGCCCGGGACCCCCGGCCGGCGGCGGGCTCAGGGCGCCCGGGACCCCCGGCCGGCGGCGGGCTCAGGGCGCCCGGGACCCCCGGCCGGCGGCGGGCTGAGCCACTCAGCCCGCTGCCAGTCTGGCAGGGGTGAAAGTAAGGCGGTATGGGGTACCGGTAAAAGATAGCCGCCTGTACCGGCCTTTACCGCCTTAAAGTGCTGCCGTGGCAGCGCTTTAATGTTGCTGCTCTTTTTGCGCCACCCCCCTCAGGAGCCCTGCCGGGTCCCTACTGTCAGGGCCACCAAACCGGGGGGAGGGGGGGACCACACGACGCAAAAAGAGCAGTGGTGTTAAAGCACTGCTGCGGCAGCACTTTAAGCAGGGCGCTTCAAAGAGCTGACGCAGCAAAGGGACCTGCTTAAAGCGCTGCCATGGCTTTAACATCCCTGCCCCTTTTGCCCCCACCCTGGGCCGCCGCTGACGGGGGGGGGGGGGGGGGGGGGCAAAAGGAACAGCTACCCCTGGACAGCGTGGGCAGGCTGGCAGCAGGATGTTGAATCCGCCCGAGGCCCCACCCTATTTAACATGGGGAAATAGATTCAATATGTGTAATGACCCAGCCACTCCCAGTCTCTATTCAAACCCAAGTTAAGGGTATCTAGATTAACTAGACTGTAATGACCCAGCCACTCCCAGTCTAGTTAATCTAGATACCATTAACTTGGGTTTGAATAGAGACTGGGAGTGGCTGGGTCATTACACATATTGAATCTATTTCCCCATGTTAAGTATCCTCACACCTTCTTGTCAACTGTCAAAATGGGCCATCTTGATCATCAGTACAAAAGTTTTTTTCCCCTCTTACTGATAATAGCTCATCTTAATTAATTTAGTCTCTTACAGTTTGTATGGCAACTTCCACCTTCTCTGTATATATAGATACACACACCCACCCCCCTACCTTCTTACTATATGTTCCATTCTATGCATCTGATGAAGTGGGCTGTAGCCCATGAAAGCTTATGCTCCAATACATTTGTTAATCACTAAGGTGCCACAAGTACTCCTGTTCTTTTTGCGGATACAGACTAACATGGCTGCTACTCTGAAACCAAAGAAAAATAATTTCAGCATGATCACAGGGTAACTATGGGAACTGCATCCATAATAAAGAGCCCTATTCTAAGGGCTGGTATAAAGTCAACATTGATTTATGTGGCACCGGGATACTGCTTTCAGGCAAAACCAGCATCTTATGTTTATCATGAAATATAAATATAGAACAAATTTCAATTTTCTACAATAATTTATTCAGTCTACACAAATCAAGGAATCAGTATCAATTTCATCCCTCAAAGGGTAGTATTTCCCATGAAAAAGAGGTCTGAAGGAAATAGCAGACATTAAAATATTTTCAGTCACATTGCCCTTTTAAAAACTGTCATATAGCAAGCCTCAAATGACATTTCTCCCTACAAAATGCTATAGAAAAAAAATCAAGCTGTGCACAAACTACAATACACATTTAAAATGATGTACTAACCCAAAAGAGAGAAGTTTTGCAGACCATTTCACCCTCGTTAAAGTGGAAATTCTGATGTACCCTTAAATGTGGTGACACTACTGCTCCTTTATAATGTTGCTGTGCCACAGCATTAGGGTCAAGGGCTGGTGAATATCTTAATTCTGTATTTTCTGGTTTTCAGAAGTTTAACTATAGGAGACCTTGACATTCTGGGAAGGTATAAAGCACACATTTGGTCAATCTTAACTCTGTGTTAAGAACATTTATGGGTAGTGAATAGCTCTGTAATTAAAGCTGAACAAAAATAAAAAAAAAAACCCATGACAGTTTTCAAAAAATTCAAAATGTTTTGTTTCAAAGTTTTGAAAAGGAATTGAGATAAAAAAATATTCATGACATTTTTACTAAAACATTTCAGCTTCAAAATATTTGGTTTTCTGTTTTTTCACCCCTTATTTCTCCTTTCTCTGCCTTTTTTTCATTTTGCCCCTGAAAATCAGAGGGGAAAAAAAGGTGAGGTTAAAGAAAAACTGAAAATTTGCAATTTTGTTTTGTTTTTTATTTTAAAAAATTAACAAAAAATGAAATTTTCATTTTTGAAAAAGATTTTTAATAAAGAAATATTTACATTTGAAAACTTTCAACCGGCTTTATATGAAATGCATTGACCAACGCCACATATATTTGGCATATTGGCTCTAAATTCTGCAGCAATGTTGATTGATTACACAACCATTCAACTGCCTGCAATGTAAAGAAATTGTTCTGGAAGAAAAGCTACCATGTGAAACTAGAATACTGCAAATACATTTTTTTTTTTATATGCAGCATAATTAAGGAACAGCACCCACCTTACACAGTCCTCTGAAACTGCTTGCCATAGCTAGACCCCCTAAGTGGGCTATCAAAAGCCTTCCTTCCCTTCATACACTGCCCCAGCTTAGTTAAGATCTCCTGTCAGACTTCTGCCACAAGCTTTTAGCACTAAAGCATCTCAGGCCCCAATTCTGCAAGGATTTAAGCATGTGCAGTGACTTCGGTGGCACTGCTTACAGGCCATAAAGTTAAATAAGTGTAAATCCTTGTAGGATTGGGGTCTTAGTGCCTCAAACTGATTTTGTTTCCTCCCTTCCTCAGTGGAGTGGATGTGAGCAGCTGTTTCCCCAGGAATTGAAATGGGGGGGGGGGGAGATTTGAATTTACAGGGGGTGGGGGATGTCAGGGTCGATGAGGGGTGAGACTGTGAGGGTGAAGGTGGGCTGTATGGCACCACAGTAAAAACATAAAAATGTTTCATGACCATTTTATTAGATTTAACTCAGGTTTTAAAAATCACACAAATTAAGGTTGGCTACTCAAGCCTTCTATGAAGAACTACGTCTACATCCTTCGTGGTTTCTTGTTATAATTTTGCACAACTCTGTTAATGAACTTCTTGAATGCAATGCGTTCATCTTTGGTGGCTTCTCGTGTATCCAGTACTTCCATTCCTTCAACTGATATGCTCATTAGTTCAGTCACATGATCAGACAGAAGGCGATTTCTTTCAGAACACAAAATTCTATTCAATGATGAAAAAGAATGCTCAATTGTAGCTGTTGTGACTGGGAGTGGCAAGAGATGAATTTCTACTTCTTTCATCCCAGGAAAGATAGCACAAAGATCGGGTCGAGCCACTAGTGATGATAAAAAAGCAGTTGAAGTCAAATCTTCATTTATTCGTCGTATGATATTCCACTCGGTGTTCAAATTCTCTAGTCTGTCCTGATCACATGACAGCCCCATTGCTGGTAGTGCCTCCCTCCACTCAACTGTTGGTGTTTTATAGGACAGGCATCTGTAAAAGCTACATAGTGATTGTGTAGAATCTAGAAGTTGCTGTTGTAAATTTTTAAGAATCAAGTCTGTGTACTTTTTCAGTTGTCTTAACAAACACTTCTTGTCCTCTTCACTTAAGGAGTCAATATAAATGCCTTCATTAGTCAACTTCTGGACTGAAGTCTTTGCTTCTTCCAGTACTTTTTCAATGGATAGCTCTCCGATTGATCCAAATGTAGCTTCTATTGCTGGACAAAGATCTACTACTGTTGTAGCAGATGCCTGGATAGCATTGTTTAATGACCCAAGTGGTTTCAACAGTAGACTTATGAGAGAGAGAATGGCAGTAGTCTTCTCTGAACGTAGTAGCAAAAGTAATCCACCAGCCTCACTACTTAGATCCATCCCATCTTGGTAGATACTTTCCAAAGCTAGTAATAACGGCTGGAGTAATTTTAAGACAACAGTCAAGGATCACTCATGAGAATGCCAGAAGGCTTTTCCAGGTTGGACTAATATGAACTTCAGTCCCAGTGTATCTTCTATATTTTTCAAGATATTCAGTCGTTTTGGACTCTTGCTGAAAAAAGAATATAATGAAGACATTAAATTTATAGCTTTTTTTAATGTCCTTTGAAGATTCTGCAGCTTATACTAGTGCTAGTTGGAGTAGATGGCCTCTGCAGTGTGTATAGGAGAGATTAGGGTTACACTTTTCTCTGAGCAAAGCTTGTACTCCACCATGTCTTCCAGAGAAGTTTGCAGCTCCATCAAATGCCCAAGCAGTCATCTGTTTGGGGTCCGACTGACAAGCATTTAACTCCAAGATGTGGGTTGTCACAGATGCAGCCGATGTGTCTTCTATAACTTGAACATCTAGAAATGCATCTACTGGCCTACCACTGACATCAAGAGAATGTACACAATGACTTAATACTTGATGCCCATTTGCATTCATCAGCCATGTATGCAAATTTTTTGAATGTGGAGAGGGAGTTCTTCACTTTTTCAACTGTTGAGTCTTTCACTGTTGCACCGCATGCTTGTAGCCAGTCAGTTGAGTTTCTTGGGGAAAGATAGTGAGCATTTGCTGGTCTTGTTTGGAACCAGTGTTCAACTACAGGATGAACAAGTGACAATGCACTTAACATTGGCCTCCAGTTTGTAGTGTGTGATATCTCTTGCTTAAATAGAAAGTATGATGCCACAGCCATGTTTGTTTGCATGAACTGTGTTGTGTCTCCAGCATTCTTAACAGCTTCATTAAGTACTTCTAAAATGGGCTTTGAAAGTGGGCTTATAAGGCTTTCTGCATGTTGATGTAGTTCAGAGGCCTGGTGTTTTGCTGCCTTTTCACATAGTTTGTCAGCATTGGCTTTGCTGATCAGTCTGACAAACCAAACTCCTCCACTTTTACCAGTTATAGCATTGGTGAGCTTTCCTTCTTCATAAGCTTTTTTGCTAGAGGTGTGCCAGTAGCCATCTTTTGTAACTTCAATAAATGGGAACACTCTGACCAACAAACATCAGGAACTGCCTTTAGGATTTGGAGACAGACACTGTTTCTTCAGTAGGTAGCTGTATTTGTGCTTCGGGCTGGTCAGATGTAGATACACCACTTGAACCTTCAGATGACATATTGATATATTCTTGGTTCTCAATGTGTTCTTCACCTTGGTTAGTTTTTGAGGCCTTTGAGTGGAAAAATTGTTGTATTGTTTTTTGTCTTTTCATTTTCACTTTGATCTGCAACATATAAAAGAGATATGAATAAATTAAATGTTTTGTTAGGATAATGCAAAACACATAACAGGTCTAGATTTCTAAAAAAATATAAATTAAAAAAATGTATTTAATTTAAATTGACTTTTGAAAAGTAAGCCATCATTGGCTAAGAGGGAAGTCCTCTCATGGATCAGTAACTGGTTAAAAGATGGGAAACAAAGGGTAGGAATAAATTATCTGTTTTCAGAATGGAGAGAGAGATAAATAGTGGTATCCCTGAGGGGTTGGAACTGGGACCATTACCTTTCAACATATTCATAAATGATCTGGAAAAATGGGTAAACAGTGAGGTGACAAAAATATTCAAGATAGTTAAGTCCAAAGCAGATTGCGAAGAGTTACACAGGGATCTCACAAAACTGGGTGACTGGGCAACAAAATGCAGATGAAATTCAAAGTTGATAAATGCAAAATATTGCACAGTGGAAAACATAATCTCAACTGTACGTACAAAATGATGGGGTCTAAATCAGCTGTTAACACTCAAGAAAGAGTGAAGAAAGTGAATAAGGAAATGTTATTTAATCCTTCACATAACACAAGAACACAGTCACCCAATGAAATTAATAGGCAGCAGGTTTTTTTTTAAAAAAAAAAAAAAAGGAAATACTTCTTCACACAACATAAAGTTAATCCATGGAACTCTTTGCCAGGGGATGCTGTGAAGACCAAAACTATAACAGGATTAAAAAATAGAACTAGATAAATTCCTGGAGAATAGGTCCATAAATGTTATTAGCCAAGATGAGGAGAGATACAACACCATGCTCTGAGTGTCCCTAGCCTGTTTGCCAATAGCTGGGAATGGGCAACAGGGGATGGATTAGTTGATGATTACCTGTTCTGTTCATGCCCTCTGAAGCACCTGGCCTTGACCACTGTCACAAGACAGGATACTGGGCTATATAGACCATTGGTCTGACCCAATATGACCATTCTTATGTAAAAATGAATTATAATAATACAAATGTTTAGTACAGAACCTCCCCAACATAATGACCTCTCAAGATAGCAACGACGTGAGATAACAACTGTGGCAAATAATGCATTTTAAAAATCTTGGACTACTAGGAAACATATTTATATAAGTTTCCATTCCTAGGCACAAATCTAGCATTCTGGAGCAAAGTCACTAAAATATAGTCCAACAAACAAATGTTTATTTAACGTGCCCCTCACTTTTCCCTCCACTGCACCCCACTCACCAGTGTTGTCCTTGGTCAGTGGAGACTCAGAGTTCAGAGGTGCTTTCCCATGAGTACACCTCCCAGGTGGGGGGGCAAGAAAGCACTTTGCTTATTCCTCTAGCTGCTCACTGTTTGCTCTGGCTACTGTTGTTCACTGTGCCACCATTCACTCCACAGCTCTGTTGCCAATGGCTCTACACTGTCACCTTCTGCTGCCACCTGCCACTGTGACCTCTGCAAGTTGGTCTCTTGAGCTTCCACCCAGCACTCAGTGATTTCAGCTGAGCTCTTAGTGGGGGAACCTCGCTGCTAGTGCAGTCTGGGCCATCTCTTCCACAGAAACACTGTCCCACAGCAGGTCTAAGCACTTAGACCTGATTTTCAGTGATTTCAGCTTATTGGTCACTTAATAAAACAAAAGACTATCTATGGAGCCTAATCACCTCTGTCTTTAAACAGTGGAGTGGGGCAGGTCAAATAGTACTTGTGACTCAGACAGACCATCAAGCAAAACACCTGGCTCTTGATGCCCTCAATCAACACTGGCTAACTACAGTTCTACTGCCCTTTACTCATACAATAAGAATAACAACATTTCATTCCCCCACCCCCCACATTCAAGTGATTTGTAACCCAACCCCATCCAAAATCTATCACCTGGGCAACACAACTCTGTTTGCTGGATACCTAGGTAGATTAGATGTGATTGTAAATACAACCTGGTTCTGAAGCCTTTTCCCCCAGCTCATTACTAGCTGTCAGGGAGAGCTCATTCAGACTTCACTTACAAATCATAATTTGAAATTATTAGGTTGGCAAACATCACCGAAATGAATGCACTGACATTGTCATAAAAAACAATAGCTGTATAAGGAAGCTAGTCTATGTTTATGTAAGGGGACTGTTGCCCCCTTACTAACATTCAGTGGGAGTGTTTTGGTTGGCTAGCTCCCAGTACTAAAAGGAGAAGGGTCTATAGGAAACCAGGACCCTGAGACTGATAGTCCCCAGGAACAATAGGGAGAGGCCAATGCTCCAGGTCAGCCTGAATGGCAGGCTAATCATGGAGTCAGGAGGCCAGGGAGGTCCCATCCTCTGTGTGAGCTAGATTTGCCTGGGTCAGACAGAGTGGGGCTGACCTAAGGAGAAAGCAAGGGCCCAAGCTAAGCTGGGCCAGATCCAGAAGGACCAGAAAAAGCAGCCCAGAGAGAGCAGACCCTTTCCTGGGAGCAGAGCTGCAGCCCCAAAGCCAGAGGCACAGCCCAGAGAGAGCAGACTTGCCCTGGGAGGAGAGCTGCAGCAACCAGAGCCAGAGGGGCCAGAAAAGCAGCCCAGGAAGCAGGTCAGTGCTGGGAGCAGAGTCACAGAAGCAGCCTGCAGAGCAGACCTGTCCTGGGAGCAGAGCTGCAGCAACCAGAGCCAGAGGGGCCAAAGGAGCAGCCCAGGGAGCTGGAGGCAGAGCAGCAACAGCAGCAGTGCAGAGACAGAGTGGTGGAGCTGGGGCTGGAGCAGTCCGGAGCTGGGTGCGGTGAGCAGCTGAGGAGAGTGAGGGGGCCCCTGGGCAGCAGGCCCAGCACAGGGAGACGCCTCAGCCAAGAGGCTCTGCAGGCCAGGCTTGAATCGTAACCCCAACAGGGCGGGGGCGACACTGGGAAGAAGGGTCCTACCACTTAGAGCCTGAGAGCGTGTGGCCACCACCAGAGCAAGTGTCCGACCCACAGCATCCCTGCGGCACAGCCAGGGCCTGAGAAGGAGGCCTGGGACTTACAAGGAACAGACTGTGAACGGCCCGGACATTCCAGAGACACTGTTTGTGATGTTCCCTGCCACAGAATGGGGTGATGTGTTTCCTTTAACCTTTCCCATTTTTCCTTATTCTTTTTAAAATTAATTGTTGATTAAATAACTTGCATTTGCTTTAACTTGTATGTAATGGTCAGTGGGTCAGAGAAGTGCCCAGTGCAGAGAGAGAGTACCCCGGAGTGGGGACACCCTAACCCCTGTCCTAGGTGACCACAGCAGGGTTGGGGGTTGAGCCCCCCAGGAATCCTGGGCCCAGCCTTGTTGGGGTTACGAGGATTCTGCCGGACAGGAGAGTGGAAGGGGAATCCTCAAGGGCAGGGAGGCCATTGGGTAAAGGAAGTGGGAGCGAGGACTCAGATCCTTTCGCTAGCCCACTTCACCGGGATAGTGCAGAAGCCAGGAAAGTTTTCCACAATAGCAGGACTATTCCCTTGCTTACATTTATACTTTTAAAATCTATTACACTTTTTCAGATACACATATTTTATCATACACTGTATATGCTTTTAAAGTGTGTATTAATATTTCAATTTCAGTTCAGATTTCCAAACAGTCACTAAATTGGCATGTAACTAGTTCACAAAACTGGAGAGGGTGCTGGGGAAATTCAGGGGGGGTGTGGGGAAATCACTGCATGCGAGGCAGCAGGCTGAGAGGTGTGTGTCTTTGGAAAGTTGGGTAAGACTAGAGGGGGACACTTATGGTGAGGACTGGCATGGAAGACAAGGATCCAGAAAGATGTGAGCGCTCACATTAATTCACCTTTAAAACTTGAGGTACTTTATGCCTAAAGTTTTAAATGTCACCAACCTGAAACCAGCTCACATTTGTAATGTGTACGCATGAGGAGAAATGGAAATATAACTGTGAAGATAAACATCCATGAAAATCCTTTGAGGACCTTACTCAGAAAATACATTTTGAAGTCAATGTGAGTTTTGTCTGGGTTTGGTCCACTAAGATAATGCTATCATCGGTTGACCTCGTGTGCGTGCTATAAGAGAAAGTCAAAGATAAAGCAGTAACATTTTCATCATCACACACACACTTATATCTCAGTTAATTTTACATTTTAAAAGCAAAAACGTTTTCCAAGAATAAGAAAAGAATATGCTCTGGGCCTCAACAACCTCTACTGCAACCTTAATAGAATCAAAGAAAACCTGAGTTTTCCAGGGCTGGCCAGAGGATTCAGGGGTCCTGGGGTCTTCGGGGGTGGTGGTCCTTCCGCTCCGGGTCTTCGGGGCACTTCACCGAAGACCTGGAGCGGAAGGACCCCTGCTGCCGAATTGCAGCTGAAAACTCTCATGGGGGGCCCCTGCGGGCCCCATGGCCTGGGGCAAATTGCCCCACTTGTCCTCACCCGGGCGGCCCTGGAGTTTTCTCAGTGCCAAGGAGGCTGAGTCTGTAATAGCAATAAATGTGGACAGTGAGATGCATCTTACAGCACTTTCTAAACTGAGCCAGAGGAGCGGGTCAGATACATAAGAACAGCCATACTGGATCAGACCAAAGGTCCCTTTAGCCCAGTATCCTGTCTTCCAATAGTGGCCAATGTCAGGTGTCCCAGAGGGAATGAACAGAACAGGTAATCATCAAGTGATCCATCCCCTGTCACCCACTCCCAGCTTCTGACAAACAAGAGGCTAGGGACCCCATCCCTGCCCATCCTGGCTCATAGCCATTGATGGACCTATCTTCCATGAATTTCTCTAGTTCTTTTTTGAACCCTGTTATAGTCTTGACCTTCACAACATCCTCTGGCAAGGAGTTCCAGGGGTTGACTGTGCGTTGTGTGAAAAAATACTTCCTTTTGTTTGTTTTAAACCTGCTACCTATTAATTTCATTTGGTGACCCTTAGTTCTTGTGTTATGAGAAGGAATAAATAACACTTCCTTATTTACTTTCTCCATACCAGTTATGATTTTATAGACCTCTGTCATATCCCCCCTTAGTTGTCTTTTTTCCAAGCTGAAAAGTCCCTGTCTTATTAATCTCTCCTCATGGCAGACGCTCTATACCCCTAATAATTTTTGTTGCCCTTTTCTGAACCTTTTCCAATTATAATATGTCTTTTTTTAGATTGGTTGATCACATCTGCACACAGTGTTCAAGATGTGGGCGTGCCATGGATTTATATAGAGGCAATATGATAGTTTCTGTCTTATTATCTATCCCTTTCTTAATGATTCCCAACACTCTGTTCCCTTTTTTGGCTGCTGCTGCACATTGAGTAGATGTTTCCAGAGAACTATCCACAATGAATCCAAGATCTCTTGAGTGGTAACAGCTAATTTAGAACCCATCATTTTATACATATAGTTGGGATTATGTTTTCCAGTGTGCATTACTTTGCATTTATCAACATTGAATTTCATCTGCCATTTTGTTGTCCAGTCACCCAGTTTTGAGAGATACTTTTGTAGCTCTTTGCAATCTGCCTGGGACTTAACTATCTTGAGTAGTTTTCTATCATCTGCAAATTTTGCCACCTCACTGTTTACCCCTTTTTCCAGATCATTTATGAATATGTTGAATAGGACTGGGCCCAGCACAGACCCCTGGGGGACACCACTATTTACCTCTCTCCATTCTGAAAACTGACCATTTATTCCTTCCCTTTGTTTCCTATCTTTTAACCAGTTACCAACCCATGAGAGGACCTTCCCTCTTATCCCATGACAGCTTACTTTGCTTAATAGCCTTTGGTGAGGGACCTTGTCGAAGGTTTTCTGAAAAACTAAATACACTATATCCACTGGATCCCCCTTGTCCACATACTTGCTGACCCCCTCAAAGAAATCTGGTAGATTGGTGAGACATGATTTCCCTTTACATAAAACATATTGACTATTCCCCTACAAATTAAGTTCATCTATGTGTCTGACAATTTTGTTCTTTACTATCGTTTCAACCAATTTGCCTGGTACTGCAGTCAGGCTTACCGATCTGTAATTGCAGGGATCATCTCTGGAGACCTTTTTAAAAATTGGCGTCACATTAGCTATCCTCCAGTCATTTAATACAGAAGCTGATTGAAATGCTAGGTTACGGACTACAGTTAGTAGTCCTGCAGTTTCACATTTCAGTTCCTTCAGAATGCTCTACCCCAGCTTCCCCAAGTCTCATCCTTGGGATGGTTAGATTAAGCATTCCAGACAAATAGAAATGGCAGAGCAAGTTGCAGAGGGAGAGCTGGTTAGGAGATAGGTTATGAAGACTTTTTAGCTTGAAACTAGCACTTTTATTTTCACCCAGAACTTTGTAGCCAGTGCAGTGTGAAGTACAGATGTCATATGCTATCACCAGCCTAGTCCACTTTGCTCAAGAAAGTAACAGCGCATGATGCACTAACTGAAGTTTCTGAGTAGCCTTCATGGTTACTGCCAAGCAGAGCACAAGTCAAAACTGACAAAGATGTGTTCATGCTATAAATAGTTTGGGAAGGGAACTGTTTATCTGAGATGCATTTTAATGAATTAATGTGTCTAAATTGAATTGTAGGTAGAATTATTGAGAAGATACAATCATTTACAGGATTTATTATTGTATAAAATTATATATTTGAAGTCTCCTTTAAATGTACTTATCGCATCTTACAGACCTTGACAAAGACATATAGTTGCTATAGTTAAGGTTGAGGATTATTCTACAGATAAGCCCCTACTTTCTGAACCGTGAATCTCTGTTATCAAAATTCTTATCTTGTCCTGTATCTGAAATTCTTATTGAAAACGACATTTGTTTTTATGAAACTCCAACTTTATAAAGGTTTTGGATATTGCATAAGACTTTGGTAAATTTGGGATTTATCTGATTTATCTAGCTCCCATCACTGTAGTATCAGGAAGCTTGTAGGACTGGTGGACGTTGAGATCAAGACTACTAAATAACATTAACAAATAAATTACAGTCAGCTGAACATTTTCAAATCTCAGAAGAGGTCCTGTTTGTTTTGGATTGGTGGTTTTGGGAGGGAGGTTCATATTTTATCCATGCTTTTGTTTTTCTTCCTAATTTTTCCAGCTCCTTGACAGATGATGTTATAAGTGTAAAATGTGTTTGACTAGTACTAATATATCAGAATCATATTTTTATTGTCTTTAAAACCTGTCTAGTAAAGATCATATTTTCATATTAAAAACCTGCTCCTTTCCCACCCCCTGCCTCCCGAAGACCTACTTTTGGTTTCTTTTATTGAGGAAAATAATTTAGGCACAGCATTGCAACTCTATATCATGACTCTTGCACCCTATATTATGCGATTGCATTTATACACAATGACCATGTTATCGCACACTGAAGCATACCATGTGAAAGGAATGTCATGATGCTGCCTTGTAAGGCCTAAAATAAAGTCAGGTGACTATGGGCCAAAGCCTCGGCTGATATAAATCAGTATACATTGATTTACACCAACTGCGGATCTGGCTCTAAGTATTGGTAGACTTTAGATTTGGGGAAGTTGGCAAGCCTACCACTAATATTAAAACCAAGTTAGATAGGTACGTTTTCCCTACAGAGGTTAGAAAGTTTGAGGTTTTTCCCAATGCTCTAGTCTCTCTTATGTTTAAATTCAAATAACTTGCACTGCAACATGATTTTTTAAATTCACTTTTGCTTCCTGCTCTTTCAGAGTTCCCAGTTCTCTCACCCCCCTCTTTAGAACTTATAATAATTTGATGCAGTAATTCTGGCCAACAAAATGACAAGATACATCTCCATTTTTGTGATCATCAATTGTGTGCAAAACTGCTTTGGATATTACAAATTTGTTAATAAGCACCAAAGGGAAAGGTGGCTATTAGGACAAGATTTTGTCTCCTAATATCACAAGCATGGTCACTGTGTATGTAACTGTAAGAGAGAGAGAAAGCAAGTAACTTCTGTTGGTGAGAGACAAGCTTTTGAAACTTGAAAGCTTGTCTCTCTCACCAACAGAAATTGGTCCAATAAAAGAGATTACTTCACCCACCTGGTTACACTAATATCCTGGGAACAACATGGCTACAACAACACTACATATGTATGTGTAAGGAACACATGCGTAATAAAAAACATGAACAGACCATTAGAGGGTGCTGGAGTCCACATAATATTGTTTACTGTGAGAGTCTATCATAGTCCAATATAGTAGAACCTCAGAGATATGAACACGTGGGGAATGGACGCTGTTCATAACTCTGAAATGTTCATAATTCTGAACAAAACATTATGGTGATTCTTTCAAAAGTGTACAACTGAACACAGACTTAATACAGCTTTGAAACATTACAATACAGAAGAAATATGCTTCTTTCCCTTTATTTTTTTAAGTAGTTTACATTTAACACAGTACTGTACTGTATTTGTTTTATTTTTTTATCTCTGCTGCTGCCTGATTGTGTACTTCTGGTTCCAAATGAGATGTGTAGTTGACTGGTCAGTTCATAAGTCTGGTGTTTGTAACTCTGAGGTTCTTCTGTAGCTGATTGATCTCTTTTCACATGAAATTTAAATATGCAGTTTTCAGTGGTGGTTGGTGCATTAAAATACATCCTGGGCACTGGAAAAGACCACCTGTTTTATCATGCTTTATAGCATGTATACCTTTTCACAGTGATTGTTCCCAGAACTGTTTCCCCATGATTGTTGTTGTCATATATTCTTGGGATTTAGGAAATCTGCTTAGAGACCCTTGAAGAGTAGATATTTAAGTTGCAAAGTCAAGCACTTAGAAGTTAGATGTCTGCAACCATAAATATGGCATTTCCTAACTTCTAAGTGCTTGACTTTGCAACCTAAATAACATTCTTTATCATAGTTTTTGTATGCATTTTCTAGATTTTTGTAAAAAGTAAAATCAAATTCTATTCAGTACAACTGTAACAATATCCCCACCACTATCAGGGTTTGAACCCTAAACCTTCAGCACAGACATTTACCACTTTGATTTATATGACTAACTACACTAGTTGGCAACAGCAGAAGGCTGTTATCCCAGTGAAGGGGCCACTGGGACCAGATGATGGGCCAACAGTTGGCTTGGGAGGACTTGGTCTGGCTTTCTCTGTTACCCATGTGGTGCCCCCAGAGAGGGAGAGAATGGGCTACAGAGGAAATGCATTGTGTCCAGAAGGGATTACAGGAAAGAGGCCTAGATTTCTGCACCCCCCAGGATCTGGTAGAGCTCTTGTCCCAGGTGGTGTCCCTGGAGGGGTGGCATGGGGTTCTGGGGCCATTTGCCAGGTAAGGGGGGTGTCACTGGGGTATGGGGAGCCCAGTGTGTTTCTCTTCCCAGTTCTATAGCAGTTCCCACTTTTTCTGGTGGAATGGCTGCTGCTGCTGCTTTGATGGCCATATGGGCCTCCTTCAAAATGTTCATGTGCAGTTATTATTTTGGCATGCTGCCAAAATTTTCTAGAGGCATGCAAGTGAGAGAAAAGAAATTGTGATTTTTATTTTTATTTTTTTTGCAGTTTATGACTCAGCTACATCAAAATGGAATTTCAGGGCCAAAGAAAAGGCACTTCTGTAGTCCAATGGCTTGCTCCATGCTGAATATCAGTGGCCTGCTGCAAACAATGGAGGTGCTCAGAACTTCTCTGGAAAAAAAAAAAACTTGCAAGAATCTTTCATAATGGAAAGGGTTCGGCAGTCTCAACAGAGGGGTCTTACAATAACTGTGTGAACACAATTCTGTACTCAGCTACGCAGGCAAAATTCCTTTTGAAATCAATGTGCATTTCACCACTGTACTTTATGCTTTTTCCTCCTTAGTTTCTAGGTTTGTAACAATACTTCCATAGGCACTTCAGGAGAGTGTGCAGTGCTTTATGAATCAGCTGTATTCCATGTTTTATTTTTTAAATCTTTACTTTAGTCTTGCCAAACTTCTTTACTCTTTCCCCCCCTAGCTGTATTTGAGCTCTGGTAAACACAATTATATCCAATGGGTCACTGAAGCCTTCCCAACATTTTAGCATAATGTACTCTGTGGTTTAATCCTCTGACTCTTGTGAAGCTGCTGCAGAACCTGAATCTGTTTCACATAGTAGAAATGAGGTAAAAAGAAAAAATTCAGTGTTGTCTTTCCAAGATGAAAATGAAGGCAACTATGTGATTAGTTGAAAGTTCACTTTAAAGTTTTAGCAGATTTCTAGTAACATCAGTGATGCACAGGATTTATCGGGAAGGATTGACTTTGTTAACTCACTATAGCCTGCACAATTTTCTTTGGGTATGGTGACTATTATTTCAATGATGAAAAGCGGTCCATGGATGTAGGCAGTCAGCATATGCCATAAGCAACTTTTTAAATTTCCTGGTGGCAGCAATTCTTAGAAGAGCAATAGCAGGTTTATTTATTCTTCATCAGGCCTTTTATTAACATGCTGCTAGATGTCTCTAACTGTATCTGGCCTGCGAACATCTGAGTATAATGGTATCTTGGAATCTAGGGGATTGTGCATAGAGATGTGGAACGCAGCAGGCAGTACAGATACACATTTCAAATTGCCAGCTTTATTCCTGAAGCAGTTCAGGTGAGGAAAAATCTCAAGGACAGAATGAGAACAACATGGCATGGTTGTAGTTCTCACTGAAGCTGTAGGAGGAGCAAGCAGACATGGAGTCTTCATTATGCTGTTCATAGGAGTTTTATTGCCTTCTGGATATTCACACCCTTCAAATATGTAGAAAAGATTTCCATGTCCTTGTCATTTAGCTGAACTATACCTATTTAGTCTTTGTTTAAAAAAATCTATTAATTTATTTAGGAAGTTTTAACAGGTTCACAAATCATTGCCATGTAAATATCAGAGATGAGAAGAATCATTACACCAGTGAGCTGTTGTTTAGAAAAATGTTATACAACCATCAGATCTCTCCCTATCACAGAGTAAGGCTCCCTACCCTACTCAGAACATGGTGGTCTTTTTTTTTTATTTTATTCAACTAAGGGAAACCTCTATAAAATGTTAATATTCAAAAAATTGGACAGGTGTGCTTTTGTTTTGTTAGGTTAAAAGAAAAGGAGGACTTGTGGCACCTTAGAGACTAACCAATTTATTTGAGCATAAGCTTTCGTGAGCTACAGCTCAGAAGTGAGCTGTAGCTCACGAAAGCATATGCTCAAATAAATTGGTTAGTCTCTAAGGTGCCACAAGTCCTCCTTTTCTTTTTGCGAATACAGACTAACACGGCTGTTACTCTGAAACCTGTTTTGTTAGGTTAATTATCTTTTGTCTGAATATTGATTAAATGGTAATCAAATATCTATTTGTCCTCTATTTTATTGGGTATGTAATTGGTGAATTGATTTTTCCATAATAACAACCTGCCCCATTTTGTAACTATTCCTTTAGTTTTAGACCATTTTTCATTTTCCAGTGAGAGGGTATCAGTAGTCTAGCAGCTACTAGCACCTGAGATGAATTCTTAATTTCTCTTCAAGGAGAATTACCAAGGGATCATTTAGTAAGGGATATCCAACAATTTGTAATATCTGATTAAGAATTGCATCCCAATACTCTAATGATTCTGCAGGTCCACCACATATGCATCAAATCTCCTCTTTCACCACAATTCTGCCAACATTTATCCTCATTCAATCTATATCTTTACTTTAACTTGATTGGTGTTAAGTACCATTGAATCATAGAACTGGAAGGGACCTCGAGATCGTCTAGTCCAGTCCCCTGCACTCATGGTAGGACTATATTACCTAGACCATCCCTGACAGGTGTTTGTCTAACTTGCTCTTAAAAATCTCCAATGATGGAGATTCAATAACCCCCTTAGGCAATTTATTCCAGTGCTTAACTACCCTGACAGTTAGGAAGTTTTTCCTAATGTCCAACCTAAACCTCCCTTGCTGCAATTTAAGCCCAGTATCTTAAAGAAACAGTTATCTTAAAGAAATTTCCTTGAATTGTGCTACAGACTGAGGTTGCCAGTCCCCTTTTCCAGGTCAAATCCCATTCCTCTGATGTAATTTGTCTTTTTCCAGCATGTCATATATGGCCTTTTTTTTTTTTTTTTTAAAGTAAGGTTGTCTGCAACAATTGATATAAATTAGTTATTTTTTTTGTTTCCTAATTGATGGGAGACCAGACACCATCACTTTTATTAAAGCTAGCTTTCTGTATAAAACAACTTTTCCAGAAAGCTAAGACATATAATTTCTAGTTTGAAGTTACTGTTACCATGGGAGAGAGGGCCAGTTAAAGTTAATTTTGATTTCCAAATAAATTAGAAAAGTTTCTTGCTG
Source organism: Caretta caretta (assembly GCF_965140235.1). Taxonomy (NCBI): domain Eukaryota; kingdom Metazoa; phylum Chordata; order Testudines; family Cheloniidae; genus Caretta; species Caretta caretta. The sequence continues at coordinate 82,862,029 of NC_134214.1, forward strand.
AGCAGCTGGTCAATTGTCTGTATTCCATGGCTCTCCCATTCTTTAAAACTCCCTGATTTGGGATTTGGGTTAAGATTTGAATTATATGCAAAGCGTGTCATTGGTGAAGGAAAATAACTTATTTAGTCTTTTAAACACTTCTCATAAGTCAGTCGTGATCTTCTTTCAGCCGTAGCCTGCTGTTTCGATCACATTCCTCCTTTTCGCTCATGTTTATGTTCACTCATCTCAGCTGGGAAGGATGTATTCCACCACAAGATTTGTGTGTGTGGGTCATTATCTAGTTGACATGTCTTCTTCAGAAAGCTTCTATAGTCCATTTAAGGCCCTTTCAGTTAATGACATTATTCTTTACCTCTCTTATCTTTCTCTATTCTAATACAGCTCCCCAGGTAAAATATTCCAGTCCTTTAACCTATTTATTCTAAAAATAGTGTCCACTTTCTTCATTTATTCTTTTGTCTTCTTAAATTCTTGTGCACATCTGCTTTGTTTTCATTGTCTGATAGAGACTTGGCATTTGTAGCTTCATGTAGACTCTTGGTTTGTGAAGGAAGCCAGAAAGTAACCAAAGCACTCAGGAAGAAAGACCATATGCTCCACATAGTCTTAGTCCTGAACTTTCTTTCCACCTTCATGTCTTTGTGTGAAATCCTAGCTCCATTGATGTCAACAGCAAAACTCCCATTAACTTCAATAGTGTCATTATTTTGTCCTTTATCTTTATTTCCCACCATATTAGTCTTCATGAGATACTCCATTTAACCAGATAGTGGAGAAGATTTGATGGATTTTTATATATCTTTCAAACTGTTCTTTATTCCTAGCATAAGTCTTTGTTCTTTCCTCTCTCCCTCTCTATATTCCTTCAGAGTAATAGAAGCACTAAACAATGGGCCAAATTAATCTCTGGTGCAATTTCAGCAAAAAACAGTGAAGTTACGCTGATGATTAATATTTCTCCTGTTTCTCTTTACACAAAGTCATTAATCCCACAATAATTATCCTTCATATAAGCCAGTACAGCCCTTTAAAACCAATCACCATAAGTCTTCAGAGTGCAGAAAGTTAGTGTAGCAACTCTGCTCCAGGATCAGCCTGCTGTTGCCATCCAAAGTAAAATTTCTCTTATGTCATATAAACTTCAGCTAGTCTGGATTGTGACTACTAATAATATAATGGACAGTGAATAATAGCTGATGGCTCTAAGAAAGGTACAACTTGTTATCAATTCAGTAATAATCTGTGAGGAAAAACAGAATTTTCTAAAAATGCTGTGTGGATGACAAGTTTTGGCTTGAAATTTTCAGAACAAAATATAACTCACAAGGTTCCCTCTTTTTCCTAATGCTGATGAGCCCCAAGCGTGCTCATAAATACTGGCAGACTAAATTAAGTCATATTTTGCCAACTTTTGTTCCTGCTAAATTGTAGTTAGTTTTATTAGCATGGTGATACATAACAACGCCCTTAATGCTATTCACTGGGATTTCACCCCTGAAATTCTGTTTCAGCTCACTGTGATCCCTGGACGTATATGTCGGCTAGCGTTATGACTGCCAGAAAATAGTTACTACACTTGCTAATGGACCCCAACAAGGGGAAACATATGTCTGCAGCTGCATTTGACTCACGGCAGAATGAAGGAGTCTCTCATTTTCAGTACTTCTAAGTTTCACTCATGTTTGTTTTATGTAGCTGTACATGTTTATGTACACGAGAGACTCTTCTAGCCTATTTTTAAGGATCTGACTTTGGTTTTGAACATTCATATTTTAAAACTGGAAACAAGGTAAAGGTAAAAAAATAATGCTCCAATCTGTTCTTTTTAGTTATTTCTGAAATTCTCAAAAAATAGTAGTTGTACTTGTATCAGGTTCTATTAGTAGATTCACACCAAATAAACTTGGAACAAGACAGACGATGCACATTTCAAGCCAATTCCTACTTAGACTTCTCATGTGTCTATACACTTTCGTTTTATAAATCATTCATATTCAGTTGGTTACTAGCTACTCTGGAGGACCACAAACTCATTACAATCTCAATCAATATTTGCCTCTTGATCTTGGGAGAATACATTTTAATGTTCACCTAAATAAAAGTGACTGTGTACTGGGAACAGAAGGTGGTTTATGGTAACTCAGTCTGTCGCTACAATCATGTGCTTTAAAATTTTTGGTTACTTCTAGTCTGGTGTCTTGCCAATAATGTCATTTGCTTTTTGTAGCTCAAATCTCTTTCTTTAGTTTTCATCACAGTCACCAAATCATTGAAAAGTTTGTTTCTTTACAACCTGTACTAGTTTGGGAATGCAAGTACAAAATTGTGTGCTGTTAGGGGGCTTCTTCCTTCACCCACTTACTTCCCTGGTCCTTCTCGCATGAACAGAGAGCAACAATACCCGAAATCCAAAAGTGCAAACAATTCGATGTTTATTGGGGTGAACTTCCAGCAAGCATGATTCCAGTTTCCTTTCTTAGTGTCCCCCTTCCCAGCTCTGACACCACAGAGTCTTACCTATGTCCCTGTTCCCATTTCCCCCCACTTAGCAAAAGGATTCCAATTCCCCACCCCCATTCTGTTCCCATTCCCCCCCCTTAGCAAAACATGATTCCAATTCCCCACCCCCATTCCGTTCCCATTCCCTCCCTTAGCAAAACATGATTCCAATTCCCCACCCCCGTTCCCATTTCCCCCCTCCCACATCCATTTCCTGATTGACTGCAGCCTATATAGTAAAACTTGAGTTCTGCTTAGCTATACCTTAACCAATTATTTTCCTGAAATTTAACTAACCAATCTTAACATTGTAACATGATTATGTAACCAATTATATCCCACCACCTTAATTAGTTTACACCCAACAAAATTAATTATACAGCAGACAGAAACAATCACAGAACCAGACAGAGATTATACAGACAAACAATAGCAAAGTGGGAACTATAATGACAAAACAATACAGAAGTGAGGATTTCACATCCCAGCTATTGATAAGTGAGTTCTTGCCAGACAGGGTGCTATCAAACTAAGTTTCCTTTTACATCTTCTAGGCACTTCCCTTTCTCTGGAGGCGATAGGCATTATCAGGACAGGATTGTATTTCTAACAGCCCAATAGCACCTTATTTCAATGTGACTAATTTGGAATGTGAGGATGTGACCGGTCGCTTCCCAGCTTATGGCTGCCTCTGCTGCTTAGCCAAAGGTCTTAGCCTAAGCACAGGGCCTCAGACTGTCACAGTAAGAGAAGGCCCTTACACCAGAAGACAGTGATTTTGATTCTTTCTTTTATATCTCTATAACTAGCCAAGTGATAAGAATACACCTAAATTCTTAGAGTATAGGCCTTTACAGACCTATCTATATCCTGAATATCTATATCCTAACATGTGCAAAGACAGTTGCTACAATTAAGTGGGTGTGTACAAGGATGATGTTATAAATATAAAGGGAAGGGTAACCACCTTTCTGTATACAGTACTATAAAATCCCTCCTGGCCAGAGGCAAAACACTTTCACCTGTAAAAGGTTAAGAACCTAAGGTAACCTCACTGGCACCTGACCCTAAATGACCAATGAGGGGACAAGATACTTTCAAATATGGAGGGGGGAGGAACAAAGGGTTCTGTCTGTCTGTGTGATGCTTTTGCCGGGAACAGATCAGAAATGCAAGCCTTCCAACTCCTGTTAAATTAGTAAGTAATCTAGCTAGAAAATGTGTTAATTTTCTTTTGTTTAATGGCTGGTAAAATAAGCTGTGCTGGAGAGAATGTATATTCCTGTTTTTGTGTCTTTTTGTAACATAAGGTTTTGCCTAGAGGGATTCTCTGTTTTAAATCTGATTACCCTGTAAGGTATTTACCATCCTAATTTTACAGAGGTGATTCTTTTACCTTTTCTTTAATTAAAATTATTCTTTTAAAAACTTAATTGATTTTTCATTGTTCTTAAGATTCAAGCGTTTGGGTCTGTGTTCACCTGTACCAATTGGTAAGGATTATTATCAAGCCTTCCCCAGGAAAGGGGGTGTAGGGCTTGGGGGGATATTTTGGGGGAAGACGTCTCCAAGTGGTCTCTTTCCCTGTTCTTTGTTTACAACACTTGGTGCTGGCAGCATACTGTTCAAGCACAAGGCAAAGTTTGTACCTTTGGGGAAGTTTTTAATCTAAGATGGTAAGAATAAGCTTAGGGGGTCTTTCATGCAGGTCCCCACATCTGTACCCTAGAGTTCAGAGTGGGGAAGGAACCTTGACAGATGGTCGCTACATTTCACTAGGGATAGCAGGTTCATTGTTGGCTCATTGAGATTATGAGGTGTTAAAACAATATGTCATTGAAGCTATGTACACACCTTAAATAGATAAATATGACAATGAGCAAATAGCAATGAGACTGAAGCACCATGGATGCATAACTCTGGTTCCTTTATCACATTCAGTCAGCAGTCACATGCTTAAAGTACGAGACTCATCACAGTTACTGTTTTATCAGGCACAGCCCAGCCAGCTCATAAAATATTATCCTCCTATGTTGTCAAGCCTTCTAGTTTGGTAGGAGATAGTTGTCCCAACAAACACTTTCCATCCTGAGTTGAAACTATGGTTTGCATGGGCTTATGAACCATTTATAAGATGTGGCTATTGTAATCCTCAAGACCAGTAAGCTTGATTCTTGAAAGATATTTGTGTTTATGTAGTGGAAATATGATAAAACATATTTTGACTAATGGTATCACTCTAGAGAAAAACATACTTGTTATGAATATGTTCCATTGCAATTGCTGGAAATCTAACAAAATCGCCATACACAGGATTTACATCAATGTTCCTGCTTGACCTATTCGGAAGAAAAAAAGGAACTTCTGGGAATGCAAAACAAAACAATTTTTTTGGAAACAACATAAGCAATGCAGCCCTTTCTTTTCATAGAATGTAGCCATGATATTGCTACTGCTGCTTAGAGTTCTTTGAAATGATTCATAAAAGCACTAGATGTAAAGGTGCGTGTGTATTTTTCTTAACTTCAGGCTCTACAGTAAACTAAGAATTGCTCATGCAGTGGGTATGAGACTCTCAGTTTTTAGATCGAATAACATTTTCAAAATTAAAATCATGTCCTTCTGGAAATGGATAAGCTGAGCAATCAACTCCCTTAACTTTCTCTCTTCTGCCAGTTCAACAAATTGTTAATTAAGATGCTGGAGCTACAGCTGATGTTGCACACCACTTCCTGGAAATACCCTATCACAGCTGGACTGTGCCTTGTGCCAGCAATGCCCCTCTGCCACGTACATTGGCCAAACCAGACAGTCTCTGTGCAAAAGAATAAATGGACACAAATCTGACATCAGGAATCATAACATTCAAAAACCGGTAGGAGAACACTTCAGCCTTTCTGGCCACTCAGTACAAGACTTAAGGGTGGCAATTTTGCAACAGAAAAGCTTCAAAAACAGACTCCAATGAGAAACTGCTGTGCTTGAATTAATATGCAAACTAGATACCATTAACTTGGGTTTGAACAGAGACTGGGAGTGGCTGGGTCATTACACATATTGAATCTATTTCCCCATGTTAAGTATCCTCACACCTTCTTGTCAACTGTCGAAATGGGCCATCTTGATCATCACTACAAAACCTTTTTCTCCTGCTGATAATAGCTCATCTTAATTAATTAGCCTCTTACAGTTTGTATGGCAACTTCCACCTTCTCTGCAAGTGTGTGTATGTATATGTGTGTGTGTGTATATAAACTTCTTACTATATGTTCCATTCTATGCATCCGATGAAGTGGGCTGTAGCCCACGAAAGCTTATGCTCTGATAAACTTGTTAGTCTCTTAAGGTGCCACAAGTACTCCTGTTCTTTTTGTGTCTTAGATGGCTCTCTCATTCATCTATCTGTTCCTCCTATGAGAGAGAATCCCTATCCAGTGCAAAACACCCATCTGAAAAACAGCGATGAAACAAAAAATGGTTACCTACCTTTTGTAATTGTTGTACTTCAAGACTCTGGGACAAATACTCTCGCCTTTTTTGAGTCCAGTACTGCCCCTATGAACTCTATCCTCTGAACGGGGGACAAAGTTGACTTCTGCATGTTCAGTAGAAGGCCAAGGTCGTCGAAAGTTGCTCTTGTCAGCCTCACATGTGTGTCCACTTGCGCTTTGGAGCAGCCCTTCATTAGCCAGTTATCGAGGTATGGAAACACCTGCACCTGGCGCTTTCGCAGAAAATTGGCCACAACTTCCATGCACTTGGTGAACTCTGGAGGTGCCGCCAACAGGCCGAAGGGGAGGACTGTGCATGGATAGTGACTGTGGTTCACCACAAACCTGAGGTACCTTCTGTGGGACAGTGTTATTGAAATATGAAAATAAGTGTCCTTCAAGTCGAGGGTGGCATACCAGTCCCCTGGATCCAGACCAGGGATAATGTAGGCCAAAGAAATGATGCAGAACTTCAACTTGAACTTGTTGAGGTCTCACACATGTAGGATGGGCCAGAGGCCACCTTTGGTGTGACGATGCCCCCCATAAGACTTTATGGAAATATACTTATGAATGTATATATGACATAACTAGAATGTGTTTTATGCTACATATGCCACATAATATATCTCTGTAAAGGTTATGATCTACTGAATCTATTAATCCTATTTGTATGCATGTATCATTTTTGTATTCGAAGTTATAAATATTGGCTGCATACTTGTTTGATTCTGAGTAGGTTTTAGTGAAGCAGTTGGTCAGCTTCCTGAGAAAAGACTATTCTCAGTAAGTGCCCAATCAAGAAGCCCTTACGCCAACAATGAACTTGAAGATGCCAATCCACATCTGGGCTTTCCCAGGAATGTGGCGTGGCTGGTAAGGAACTCAGTCATGCATGGACATGTGACTTGCCCAGGTGACTCCAAAACTCCATTTTGTAGCTGGACTTTGCATAGGAGAGAGGAGAAGGTCTCCACTCGCAAGAAAAACTCTATTTAAACCCCTGAGAGACCCCTCTATTTTGTCTTCAGCTGGCTAAAGAGAGAGCCTCTCCACGCCCAAAGATACCTGAAAGAAACTGGAACAAAGGACAGTAACTACAGGGGGTGTGAGTGATTGCTGGACCCAGACTAGAAAGAGATTAGTCTGTAAAAGAAAGCTTACCTGAACTGGTGAGGATTTTATCTGTATTCAGTTTGATTAGATTTAGACTTGCATTTTTTATTTTATTTTGCTTGGTAATTCACTTTTGTTCTGTCCATTACTACTTGGAACCACTTAAATCCTACTTTCCGTATTTAATAAAATCACTTTTTACTTATTAACCCAGAGTATGTATTAATACTTGGAGGGGGGGCAAACAGCTGTGCATATCTATCAGTGTTATAGAGGGCGAACAATTTATGAGTTTACCCTGTATACACTTTATACAGGGTAAAACTGATTTATTTAGGGTTTGGACCCCATTGGAAGTTGGGCATCTGAGTGTCAAGGACAGAAACACTTTTGTAAGATGCTTTCAGTTAAGCCTACAGCTGTTAGGGGACATGGTTCAGATCTGGGTCTGGGTTTGCAGCAGGCTAGCGGGTCTGGCTCAAACCAGGCAGGGCACTGAAGTCCTAAGCTGACTGGGCAGGAAAGCAGGGGCAGAAGTAGTCTTGGCACATCAGTTGGCAGTTCCCAAGGGGGTTTCTGTGATCCAGCCTGTCATAGTTTGGCTTTTGGGATTAGGAAACAATGGGAATAGAAGCCCTGGCCCTTTAGTTCCTGAGGAACCTCTTCCATAGCCCCACACTTAGAAGCGTGCATACCTCCTGCATTAGAAGCTGCTCCTGAGAGGGGTCCCTGAAGAGGGACGGGGAAAAGGGGGTGGGAGGGAGGGAGGGAGCTGAACTGGAGAGAATATCCCAGTTCTATCATGCAGAGCACCCAGTGGTCTGACGTAATTCGGGCCCATGCCAGGTAGAAATGGGATAGTCGGCACAAAAAAGAAGGGATAGTTGGATCTGATGTTTGAACTGGTGTGTTGCCCTCGGGCGCACCTTCAAAAGGCCTGCTTTTGACCAGAGGACTGTTTTGGCTGCCCAAAGCCCTGAGCTGACGAGGGAGGAGGCTGCCTCCTGTTGTTTCTGTTATGCCTCCTAGAGTAGTCCTGCCTGTTCTGCAGCTGGTAGAATCGAGGCAGGGGCTGGGGCTGAAAATGCCTCCACTGCGTAGACGGAGTATGGAGACCCAGGCACTTGAGAGTGGCTCTTGAGTCCTTAAGGCTATGAAGCCGTGAATCTGTTTTCTGAGCGAAAAGGGTCGAACCTCAAACAGGAGGTCCTGGATGGTCTGTTGGACCTTATATGGGAGCCCTGATGCCTGCAGCCAGGAGCTCCTCCCCCTGGCCACTGCTGAAGCCATGGTACGAGCGGCCAAACTGGCAACGTCCAGGGCTGCCTGGAGTGATGCCCTTGCCATAAGCTTGCGCTCCTCAACCAAGGCAGAAAACTCCGCTCTCGAGTCTTCTGGCAGAAGTTCCATGAATTTAGACATAGCCCCGCAGGAACTGAAGCGATATCTATTAAGGACCACTTGGTGGTTTGAAATCCGAAACTTGAGCCCCCCGGTAGAATTTCCTCCCAAAGAGGTCCAGCTTCTTCGCATCACGAGCTTTAGGTGATGGACATTGGTGCCCTTGATGTTTCTGTTCATTTGCTGCCGCCACCACGAAGGAGTCCAGCGGTGGTTGTGAATAAAAGTGTTCAAACCCTTTAGAGGGGACAAAATATTTCCTCTCTGTCCTTTTTGCTGTTGGGGGCAGGGACATGGGTGTCTGCTACAGGATTTTGGTGGTATCTTGTATGGTTTTAATGAGTGGCAGGGCAACTCGGGAGGGACCCGAGCGGGCCAGGATGTCAACTATGGGGTCTGATGACTGAGAGACCTCCTTGATTTGGAGCCCCAGGTTCTAGGCCACCCTCTTCAGGAGCTGCTGGTGGACCCTATGATCCTCGAGTGCAGGAGCCATGGAGGTTCCAGCCACTGCCTCATCTTGTGAGGATGAAGACAAGGTTCTAACTGGGACTGGCCCTTGCTCTTGGCCTTCAGCACTGAGGGGATCATGCAGTGCCGGGTCTTCCAGCGTGGCATAGGGCAGCTGATCTTGCACTGGGGGAGGTGCGTGGGATTCTGAGGCCACCGACACCGACCTCCTGGAATAGGACCCCTGGCTTTGATGAAATGCCCAGGCGGTCCAAAATGGCCATTGGGCTGGAGCCTGCCATTGCATGGGCTATTGCTGTCTCTCCCTGTCTAAATTGCTGTCTCTCCCTGTCTAACCTCGATCTGTCTGCACTCCGATCTGTGCTGGCTCTGCGTGGACACAAAGGACTCTGACTCTGATTGGGAGGACTCACTGTAGGAGGATCATGGGATATTGGGGACCAGTGTGAGGCTCCCTTGTCAGTCTGCTGGCAGAATATACTGGTGACTGGTGCTGAGGTGATGATGATCAACATAGTATCATTGCTGACTTGCCTTGGGACGGCACCAGGGAGGGGAGTCTTGGGAAGCTGGACTTGACTGACCCCTTCTTGGGGCAGGAGTCAATGGTGCCAGGCGAAGCGGTGGCCCAACATGGGTCTCACTATAGTCAAGTCCTTACGTCCCGGTCTTGGTGTGGGTGAGTGCCCTCTGTCCAGCTTCTTCTTTTTGCAGGAAACTAGGGACTGGGACTGGTGCCGCACTCTACCATGTATGGAGCCTCTGTGCAGGGAGGCTTGTCGGTGCCGAGCATCTTTATCCAAGTCTTTTCTCAGCGCCAAAGTTTCCCGTGTCGATGCTGGAGCACTGCGCACTGATGCTGAGGTGCTAGGCATCGGTTCTGCTGACCCTGGCTCCAAGTGGGGATCTTCAACCGTTGGTTCCTTTCTTTTTGAGTCCTGGGGCGGAATCCCCTGCAGATCTTGCAACAGTCCTTCTGATGCGATTCCCCCAGACACTTCAAACAGGAAGTGTGAGGGTCCCTCCTGGGCATAGGCATGCCCCGGTACTGGGGGGCGGGGAGGAGGAATAGGGGGCACCCCCAGAACAATTCCCTATTGGAATTCTAACTATATACTGACTAAACCAACTACCACTACTATCTACTGATCTAACTATTTACAGAAGAAACAGTCTGAAGACTACTAGGGAGAAGGCTTGCCGAAGCAAGAGAGAATGACCGTTCCGGCGAACCCTCACAGATGATAAGAAGAAACTGAAGTGGCGGCAGGTCGGCCTCCCTACTCGATACCAGGGAAGTGTTAGAGGTACCCACGCCATTCTGCGCACTGGCCCCAACTCCATGCCGGTCCACGCTTTTCCTGGGGAGGGGGAAGAGCTCTAACTTCAGCCACAGGCAGTAAGGAGTGGAGGAAGCACTGCCTCACGTAGCCAGGGGAAGTGCTAGGGCCATAAAGTGCAGATGCTGCCCCTCTACAGTTATTGCTAGGCAAATGTCTCCGGCTTCAGAGCGCTGGACACGCTCCCACCTAAGTGGAAAAAACTGCAGCATCTACTCAAAGAAGAATGTACAGTTGTACTTCCTTAGATGATTCCATATTGGATTTTGGTTGCTTTAAATTCTGCGCTTAATTAACTATAATCTGCACATGTATGTTCAAAATTCAACTGTCTTCTGTAAAGAATAATTCTTGCAGTTAGCTTGTTCGGATATTGCTCCAAGTTACCTCTTATTTTGTATTTACTGCTATAAACCATATGAAAGTATTTTATAGTATCATGTAGTAATAGCCAAAAACACCGTTGTAAAACTGCTAAGCTGGTGTCTTTGGGACAATTCCTGTAGTATACTGCAGTATATTCTCATACAGGAAACTACCAGTGCAAAGGCAGGGCTTGGTGAAGCTGCTGGTAAGCATCTTCTTTGCCTCTTTGCATGCCTTGCAGCAATGATAGCTGAAGCATTCTTATTAATCACTCACTCCCCACAAATCGTTTTACGGAGAAATATGAATCTATCATGACAAAAAAACAACAGCCCTCACACAGTTTGTTTTCTTCAACCAGTTAAAATTTATCTTTCTCAGGTATTTATGTATCGGTATTTAAGCACTGAAAACATCCCATATCAATGTCTTGCCCAGCTAGATATGGCATAGTGAGAAATTTCCCACTGCCCCTGTTCCCCTCTCAACGGGGGGAGGTGGCAGAACTACCATTCGGTCTCCCTGGGAGCGAGCTTCCTGTGTGGGAAGGCAGCTTTAAAATCTAGCTGTGGCTCTGCTGGCAGAGGTGCCAGTTCAGTGCCTTTCTGGACGAACACTTCACACTTTGTGGCCTGTGCCATCTGGCTCCAGGCACCACGGCAGAGCAGAAGTTGTGCTGCTTCACCTAACCCTGTTCTGCAACCAGGCAGAATCTGATCCCTAGAATACGAAAAAATGCCACCTTTGAGAAAATCCCATAGTCTCCACAATGTGGGTTGGATAGCAGGGTTCATGCAACAGTTACAAAATCTGTGATGATGAGAGAGAATTATTCCTGCTCACCCCTTTCCCAATTCCTCACTCCCCACCTCCACATGCATTTAAATTACGTATCTGCAGTGTGGTCTTAACAGATCTGTAAGTAGGGTCTACCCAAATGTTTCCAATTTCCCCTCATTGAACTTGAATGAATAACATCTGAAAATGCGTCTTACAGCATTGCTACAGCACATGGAGATGATTTAAAACAGCAGTTTGATAATGTCATGATCCGTTAGAAATAGTCCACTTTACACTGAAGATATTAAAAGTTAGTTGCCTCAGTCACATAGTGTATGTTCTTCTTATGACCCACAAGAAAGCAATTCACTGGGTTGTGAAATATGATGTTTGGACCTCCCTGTAGCAGGAGAAGTACAGCTTTTTTCTTTTGTGTCATATTATTCTGCTGTTCACAGCTACTAAATTCACAGCTAATAAAATGCAAGAGTTATCAAATTAAACCTATTGTTACCCCAACCCAGGTAAGCATCTGACGGAAAATCAGTCCCACTGGGTATAACAAACATCTTTGCAAATAGCACATGATAAAGGAATTGGCTTTATTAATGAACAAATAAATCAAGCCCATAATGTAGAAAATGGAGAGAACTGTATGATCTGTTCTGTGAGTTCATGCTAATGCTAAGTGTAATGAAAACATATAATCCTACAAACACATTCACCACCAGCCCACCTCTCCTGTCACACATGTAACTTTTTGCACATAGCTGCAGGAACCTGTAGGCAATGAACCTGTAGCCAATTTAAGTTTCACTGGACTCATTTTCCTGGAAGCATATGCTACTGGTCTGATTTTTCCATGTCTCTCTCTCGAGAGAAGCTACTGCTGCAATTGCAGTTGTACTCACAGATACCTCTAGATGATATGGTTTGCTAGGATCTGGGGTGATCAGCACAAGTGCCCACACTACTTCTTGCTTTAATTTGACAAATGCATTTACATGCTGGTCTGTCCAGACCCAAACTACTTCCTTTTTCAAGAGATTGTAGAGTGGACCTGCAATGTAAGCAAAGTTAGGGATGAAGTCTCGATTGTATCCTGCTAAACCTAGAAATGAACATAAAGAAGTTATGTCAGTGGGCGTAGGCAATTCCCGAATTGCATACAACCTCCCTGAGACAATGTGATACTTAAAAAAGAAACTTCTGGGACCATTAGTTTAACCTTTGTTGGGTTACACTTTTGTCCTGCTTCCACGATGATTTCTAAAAGCTCATCCAGGCACTCCAGATATTCCTCTCAAGTCTCTCTTGGAAAACAAATGTCTTCTACATACTGAATAAAACAGATGGTTTGGAAAACCTAGACAGAATTCACTTCATTTATCTATGCAAGATAGCTGGACTGTTATGGAATCCTTGAGGTAAGACTTAGACAGTGTACTGAACCCCCTCCAATGTGAAAGCCAGATGGTATTGACTTTCAACATGTGTCTTAACCACAGGATATAGGTTGTGCGTCAATGCTAATGAGAACAAAGAGAACCTAAAGAAATTAGGGTCCCTTAAGTTTCTAGGGGACACTACACCAGTAAGAAAAAAAGAGGACTGACACTTTCATGTACATGCACAGAATGTAGGCATAGGCAAAATCACATTATTAAAAGGGGGTGCCTGGAGTGGGAAACTTGAGCTTCCTATGGGAAAACTCCAGCAGTAACGACTAAGTGGGTATTCACCCACCAAAGCTTATGCTCCAATACATCTGTTAGTCTATAAGGACTCTTTGCCATCCCTCTACTGATGATCGATCCATGAGAGAGCCATCAGACCCTAACACTATTTAGGAGGATGTGAGTATGTCTGTAGTTATAACTGGTGCATGGATATATCCAGGAGTTGTATATGCTGTGACATTCATAACTTTGTTAGTAACTTTAATAAAATTGATAAGATAATGGATTGTATTGTTACTTGCCTGTGGTTTCACATGTTCCTATGAGCGCTAGATCTAAAACAAGCAGAGATAACTCTGTTGAACTTGAGACTGTAGCTGCCAGAGTCGAACCCTCAATGGTGTAATGTAACATCACTAACATTTAAATAAAAGATACAAACCTATTGACTTAGGCTTGATCCTACCCAAGGCAGGTGTGAACTGCAGCCTGTCGATTCATAAAGCAGAAAGTGATCAGCAAGACAGAGAGTACAATGGAGAGTTCTAATGAACATTAATGAGAGTGCTGTTGTGGGGCTGCCAGCTCAGTCCTGCCTAGTAGAAGTGCAATCACTGTTACATAATAGTGGGCACTGATGCTACTTATTGCTAGGTATGGCCCTGAGCAGATCAGCAGTGACCACAGGCTCTGGGAGTGTGGCTGAAGGAGTCAGAGGCATATGTTGTGTTCTTGTCCATCCTCCAAGTTGAGGGTAAGGGCGCACCAGGGACATGTGTGTCCTGGAGATAAATGTGTGGCTGCGCAGATGGTGTTGATGGGACGGCTTCAGCTTCCTCAACCATGGGATGCTGTTCTGGGAAGAAGAAGAACTGCTGGGAAGAGATGGGGTCCACCTGACCAAAAAGGTAAAGAGCATCTTCACACACCGACTCACCAACCTAGTGAGAAGGGCTTTAAACTAGGTTTGAAGGTGGCAGGTGACAAACGCCCCCAGATAAGCATAAAAAAAGGCAACCTTAAGAGAGGACTAGATGCTGGAAGGGGATAGAAAATTATACTAAGGTCATAGAAGAAAGAAGAGGGAAATCACTGGTGCAGTCTACTCAACATTTTGCTCAGGAAGGACAGGCTCGAAAAAAGGGAGATGTTGCATTGTACATCAAGAATATACTGGTTATGAGGTCCAGAGGGAGGTGTGAGGCTGTCCAGTTGAAAGTTTTTGAGTAAAGATAAAAGAAGTGATGTTATGGTAGGGATCTATTATTGATCACCAAATCAAGAAGAGGAGGTGCATGAGGCACTTCTAGAACAAATAACAGAGATATCCAAAACATAAGACCTGATAGTAATGGGGGACTTTAACTACCTAGACGTGTTGGAAAAGTAATTTGGCAAAACAAAATTTCCAGTAAGTTCTTGGAATGTACTGGGGACAATTTCAGAAAGTGGATGAAATAATCAGGGGGACAGCCATTTTTGAATTAATTCTGATCATCGGGGAGGAATTAGTTCTGGATCTGAAGGTAGACGGCAATTTGAGTAAAACTGATCACAAAATGATAGATTTCATGAGTCTTAGCCCTGGTCTACACTCAGTCGTTAGGTTGAATTTAGCTGCATTAGGTCAATTTTAAAATGAATGCGTCTACACAACCAACCCTGTTCCGTTGACCTAAAGGGCTCTTAAAATCGACTTCTGTACTCTTCCCCGGCGAGGGGAGTAGCACTAAAATCGACCTTGCTGGGTCGAATTTGGGGTAGTGCAGATGCAATTCAACGGTATTGGCATCTGGGAGCTATCCCAGAGTGTTCCAATGTGACTGCTCCGGACAGCACTTTGAACTCTGATGCACTAGCCAGGTACACAGGAAAAGCCCTGGGAAATTTTGAATTTCATTTCCTGTTTTGTCAGCGTGGTGAGCTCAGCAGCATAGGTGACCATGCAGTCCCCCAGAATCGCAAACGAGCTCCAGCATGGACCAAAAGGGAGACACTGGATCTGATTGCTGTATGGGGAGAAGAATCTGTGCAGGCTGAACTCCAATCAAAAAGAAGAAATGCTAATATATATGCCAAAATTGCACAGAGCATGGTGGAGAGAGGCTACAACAGGGACACACAGCAGTGCCACGTGAAAGTCAAGGAGCTCAGGCAAGCCTACCAAAAGACAAAGTAGGCAAACGGTCGCTCTGGGTCAGAGCCCCATACATGCCGCTTCTGTGATCAGCTGCATGGCGTTCTAGGGGGGGACCCTACCACTACCCCCACCACTGTCCGTGGACACCTGCAAGGGGGGAGTCTCATGCAGCAGAGAGGAGGATTTTGTGGATAAGGAAGAGGAGGAGGCAGAAGAGGAGAATGTGCAGCAGGCAAGCGGTGAATCCATTCTCCCTGGCAGCCAGGAGCTTTTCATCACCCTGGAGCCAATACCCTCCCAAGGCAGGATCCCCGACTCTGAAGCCAGAGACGGTAGCTCTGGTAAGTGCACATTTGTAACTACAGTACAGGGTTTAAAAGCAATAGTGTTTAATGTTTGATTTGCCCTGAAGAATTGGGATGCATTTGCGGCCAGTACAGCTACTGGAAAAGTCTGTTCACATGTCTGGGATGGAGCAGGAATCCTCCAGGGACATCTCCATGAAGCTCTCCTGGAGGTACTCTGAAAGCCTTTGCAGAAGGTTTCTGGGGAGGTATGCCTTATTTCGTCCTTCACAGTAGGACACTTTACCATGCCAAGCCAGTAGCAAGTATTCTGGAATCACTGCAGCACAAAGCATGGCAGCGAATAGTCCTGGGTTTTGGTTGCATTCAAGCAACATTCGGTCTTTATCTTTCTGTGTTAGCCTCAGGAGAGTGATATCATTCATGGTCACCTGGTTGAAATAGGGGATTTTTTTGTAAGGGAATAGTAAAAGGACCCCGTTCATGCTGGGTTGTTCACGCTTGGCTAAAAGGGATCATTCTGCAGAATAGCCACATGGCGGGGGGAGGGGTGAAGGGCTCATCCCAGAGAATAGCCACGTGGTGGGGGGAGGGGTGAAGGGCTCATCCCAGAGAATAGCCACGTGGTGGGGGGAGGAGGTGTGTGCTGCACATCCACCTGAAAACCGCAGCCCCTCCTTTTAAATATGAAACCCAACTGGAATTGCTTGCTATGGGAAAGGATGGCGCTGCAGTTTGAAACCATTCCCACATGTTATGAAGGTGTAAGAAGCCAACCCCGCATACCAAAAGGCTTACCATGGCTGCCTGGAGATCGAATTCTGCTGCCCAGCCATTTGTGATGTGTCTCTATACCGGCAGGTGCTCAATATAAAAGGCAAAATGTGACCTGTACCTAAAGCACATGTGCTGTCTGCTGTGAATTGCTTGATTCACTGTGAAAGAGTCTTCCTTTTGTTCTCAGAAATGTATCATCTTACATTTTACTCTCCCTTTTTATCTCCCCCCAGGTGCAAATGTTTCTATGCTCCCCCATCATCTCAGTCCCTGAGGTTATTGCAGATTAGAAGGTGAAAAAAACACACTTGTGATGACATGTTTTCCGAGCTCATGCAGTCCTCCCACATTGACATTCAGTGGCAGACGCCAGGAAAGCATTAAGTGAGCGTGAAGAGCAGAGGCAGGGGGCGATGCTGAAGCTAATGGGGGAGCAAACAGACATGATGACGCGTCTGTTGGAGCTGCAGGAAGCCAACAAGAGCACTGACCCCCGCTGCATCCATTTTTATAAGCGCCTGCCCTCCTCCCCAAGTTCCATATCCTCCTCACCCAGATGCCCAAGAATATGGCGGGTGGGAGGCTCCACTCCACTCCAGAGGATGGCCCAACCAACAGAAGGCTGTCATTCAAACAGTTTTGATTTGTAGTGTGGCTACAATAAGCTATGTGTCCTTGTCCTTCCCTCCTCCCGCACCCCACCCCACCCCAGCTACCTTGTCAGTTATCTCATTTTTAAAAAAATTAATAAAGAAAGAATGCATGGTTTCAAAACAAGTTATTTTATTTCCTTTGCCAGCTGTGATCAAAGGGGGGAGGGTGGTTGGCTTACAGGGAATTAAAATCAACAAAGGGGGAGGGTTTGCAGCAAGGAGAAACACACACAACTGTCACACTGTAGCCTGGCCAGTCATGAAACTGGTTTTCAAAGCCTCTCTGATGTGCAGCACGCCTAGCGGTGCTTTTCTAATAGCCCTGGTGTCTGGCTGCTCAAAATTGGCTGCAATGCGATTTGCCTCAACCTCCCACTCCACCATAAACGTCTCCCCCTTACTCTCACAGATATTATGGAGCACACAGCAAGCAGCACTAACAATGGGAATGTTGGTTGCACTGAGGTCTACCCTAGTCAGCAAACAGCGCCAGCGAGCTTTTAAATGTCCAAAGGCACATTCTACCATCATTCTGCACTTGCTCAGCCTGTAGTTGAACAGCTCCTGACTACTGTCCAGGCTGCCTGTGCACAGCTTCATGAGCCATGGGAGCAAGGGGTAGGCTGGGTCTCCAAGGATAACTATTGGCATTTCAACATCCCCAACGGTAATTTTCTGGTCTGGGAAGTAAGTCTATTCTTGCAACTGCTTGAACAGCCCAGAGCTCCTAAAGATGAGAGCATCATGCACCTTTCCCAGCCATCCCGCGTTGATGTCAGTGAAACGTCCCTTGTGATCCACCAGTGCTTGCAGCACCATTGAGAAGTACCCCTTGCAGTTTACGTACTGGTTGGCAAGGTGGTCCGGTGCCAAGATAGGGATATGTGTTCCGTCTATCGCCCCACCACAGTTAGGGAACCCCATTGCAGCAAAACCATCCTGTATGACCTGCACATTTCCCAGAGTCACTACCCTTGATAGCAGAATGTCAGTGATTGCATTGGCTACTGGGATCACAGCAGTCCCCACAGTAGACTTGCCTACTCCAAATTGATTCCTGACTGACCAGTAGCAGTCATGCATTGCAAGCTATTGCCACTCACTTCTCAACTGTCAGGACAGCTCTGATCTTGGTATTCCTGTGCTTCAGGGTGGGGGAAAACAACTCACAAAGTTCAAGGAAAGTGGCCTTACGCATGCGAAAGTTTCGCAGCCACTGTGAATCATCCCATACCTGCAACACTATGCAGTCCCACCAGTCTGTGCTTGTTTGCCGGGCCCAGAATCGGCGTTCCACTGTATCAACCAGCCCCACTGCCGCCATGATGTCCCAATTGCCACAGCCTGTGCTTTCACGAACGTTTGTGTCCATGTCCTCATCACAATCGTCCTTGTGCTGGCATCTCTTAGCCCGGTTCTGCACATACTCCTGGATAACGTGCGAAGTGTTTACAATGCTCACAACAGCATGCTTGCCGTGGTATGGCGTCTGCACGAGTAACCCAGGAAAAAAGGCATGAAACGATTGTTTGCCGTTGCTTTCACAGAGGGAAGGAGGGAGGGAAGAAGGGGCGACTGATGACATGTACCCAAAACCACCCTTGACAATGTTTTTGCCCCATCAGGCATTGGGAGCTTAACCCAGAATTCCAATGGGCAGCAGAGACTGTGGGAACTATGGGATAGCTACCCACAGTGCACCGCTCCATAAGTCAATGCTAGCCACGGTATTGAGGACACACTCTACCGACTTAATGCGCTTAGTCAGGACATACACAATCAACTGTATAAAATCGATTTCTAAAAATCGACTTCTATAAAATCGACCTAATTTTGTAGTGTAGACATACCCTAAAAAAGGAAAAGAAGGAGTGAGAGCAGTAGAATAAGGACAAATGGACTTCAAAAAAGTTGAATTTGACAAACTCAGAGAACTGGTAGATAAGTTCCCATGGAAAGAAAATCTAAGGAATAAAAGAGGTGTTGGCAGTTTTTCAAGGAGACAGTATTTAAGGCACAACCAGAAACTATCCCGATGCAAGGGAAAGATAGGAACAATATGGCTTATCAGAAACTCTTTAAGGACCTGAAAATCAAAAAGAAATCCCACAAAACATGGAAACAAGGATGGAGCACAAAGTAAAAGCACACTCATGTGGAGACAAAATCAAAGAGGCTAAGGCACAAAATGAGTTACACCTAGCAAGGGACATAAAAGCCAATACAAAGAGGTTCTTTAAACATATTAAGAGCAAGAGAAAGATGAAGGGAAGTCTAGGTCCTCTACTTTTCAGGAAAGAAAAGGAGTACTTGTGGCACCTTAGAGACTAACCAATTTATTTGAGCATGAGCTTTCGTGAGCCACAGCTCACTTCATCAGATGTAACTGATCTGATGTAACATCTGATGAAGTGAGCTCTGGCTCACGAAAGCTCATGCTCAAATAAATTGGTTAGTCTCTAAGGTGCCACAAGTACTCCTTTTCTTTTTGCGAATACAGACTAACACGGCTGTTCCTCTGAAACTTTTCAGGAAAGGAGAGTTAATAACCGATGACATAAAGAACGCTAAGATGTTTTATGCCTGTTTTACTTCAATCTTCACTAAGAGGTTAATTGTGACCAGATACTCGACACAATTAATATTAACAGCAAAGGGGAAGGAACGCAAGCTGAAATAGGAAGAACAGGTTAAAGAATATTTAGATAAATTAGATGTATTCAAGTTTGCAATGCCTGATGAAATTCATCCGAGGGTACTTAAGGAACTAGCTGAGGCAATTTTTGAACCATAAGGAATTATCTTCAAGAACTCATGGAGGATGGGTGAGGAGCAGTCAGCCTAACTTCGATACCTGGAAATATACTGGAACAAATTATTAAACAATCAATTTGTAAGCACCTAGAGGATAAGAGAGTTATAAGAAATAGCCAGCATGCATTTGTCAAAAACAAGTCATGCTGTGCCAACCTAATTTCCTTCTTTGAAAAGACTACTGGCCTAATGGATAGGAGGGGTGGGGGTGGGAAGCAGTAGACATAATATATCTTGATTTTAGTAAGGCATTTGACAGAGTCCCAACATGACATTCTCATCAGCAAACCAGCAATGTGGTCTAGATGAAATTACTACAAAGTGGGTGCACAACTGGTTGAAAGACAACTCAAAGAGTAGTTCATCAAGTGTTAGCTGTCAACTGGGAGGACATATTTAGTGGGGTACTATTCAATATTTTCATTAATGGCTTGGATAATGGAGTGGAAAGTATGCTTATCAAATTTGCAAGTGACAGCAAGCTGGAATGGGTTGCAAACACTTTGGATCAGAATCCAAAATGACCTTGACAAATTAGAGATTTCATCTGAAATCAACGAGATGAAATTCAATAAAAACAAGTGTGGAGTATTACACTTAGGAAGAAAAAATCAAATGCACAACTACAATATGGGGAATAACTGACTAGGTGGTAGTACTGCTGAGAAGAATCTGGGGGTTATAGTGGATCACAAACTGAATATGAGACAACAATGTGATGCTGTTGTGAAAAAGGCTGATACATCATTCTGGGGTGTTGTGATGGGGTCTACAGGCCCCTCACTGTACCAGGGCTGGGAGTAGAGAAATATTGGGCTAGGGAGGCCCCAGCCCTCCACAGGTTCAGGGCATGTTTCCAGCAGAGGAACAGTTCAAAAGGACACAGGTAGTCCAGGAAAAGTGGTTGGGGGATAAGAGCTGCATGTGCAGCAGGAGGCAAGGTTGATGCTGTGATCTGTGTGAGGAGTGGCAACAGCTTTCTGAAGGCTGTTCTAGCAGCAGGGACTTTGATTCCCTCCCTCACTCCCATTGCCTCTTCTACTCTTTGAGAGCTGGAAGCCCTAAAAGAGATTGATTGAACAGGACACTAAGAGATGAAGGGGAGTCTGCTGAACCAGCAACCATGCCTCAAACTGAGGAGCTCCAGTCTGGTAGGAAGTGACCCAGGGGGAAATGTAATTTGAGGTAGCTCAATAACTGGGCCTGATGCTTTGATAGACCCATAGGGCTCTGGGTTGGCACCTAGTGGAGTGGGTAGGCCTGGGTTGCCCTACTTTGCCACTCTCCCGTCCTCCCGTAGTGATAGAACCTCTGGGGCAGCAACTGAAGCACATGGGGGAAATTGAGTCTGCAACTGGGAGCCCCTGGAATGACTAGGCCAATAGAAACCATAAGGCCAGCTGTTCATTGGACCTTTCCCGCAACTGGTGTTTTAACAGGAATGTTGTATGTAAGACATGGGAAGTAACTGTCCTGCTCTATTCAGCACTGGTGAAGTCTCAGCTGGTGTACTGTGTCCGATTCTAGGTGCCACACTTTAGGAAAGTGGTGGATGCATTGGAGAGAGTCCAGATGAGAGGAAGAAAATTATAAAAGATTCAGAAAACCTGACCTGTAAGGAAAGTTTACAAAAAATTAGCATGTCTAATCTTGAGAAAAGAAGACTGAGGAGGGACCTGATAAGTCTTCAAATATGTTAAGGGGTGGATAGACACAATTATTTTGTGTGTGTAGTTGGGATTATGTTTTCCAATGTGCGTTATGCTGCATTTTTCAATACTGAATTTCATCTTCCATTTTGTTGCCCTTTGGCTAGTCTACGCTACACTAGTAGTAAAGGCTCCCAGGAATAGTAACACCAGTTGATCACTGGAATGCAAGCCACTCTGGCCAGGCCTTGGCCTATTCTGGAATATCCCTGTGACAGTCTGTATCTATATGTTCACCCTTTTTACAAAACTATAATGGATTTTGTACAAAGTATGCCTTGTGAGTTATCATCTGAAAACTCATAAATGTGCGGATCATTGCTGTCCTGGTAAAATATGTTTGGCAACACTGTATGCCATATGTAAAGTTATAAAATTCTACCATATGACATTGCTGAGACATGCTCCAAAATTAAAAAACTAGTTCATCAGAGACAAAAGGCAAACTGATGCCTCAGCCAGGTGTCAACAAAATCAAATGGATTATCACCTGGTTAAGCAACCATTCTTTGGCAGGAAAAAAGGTATAAGAGAGAAATTTACATGTTGGGAAAGAAACAGCTGGAAGTTCCCGTCCCACAGATTTGCTTTCTCCTGAACCCCAGCTGGAGATGATTCTCAAAGAGGAGGAAAAGATATAAAAATGAGGAACAAACTCTCCAGATTATCTCTCCCTTCATCTCTACTCACGGCATTGACAACACTTGAAAGACAAAGGAAGCATCACTGGACTGGGGAGGGATCTTGGCTGAAAGATTCAGCCAGTAAGACTGCTAGAACATGTGGTGAGAGAGATCCTTTTACTTTAAATTCACTTAGCTTGTTAAGTTAGGTATTAGTTTATGTTTTACCTTTTATTTCTTGTAACCAATTCTGACTTTTATGCCTCATTACTTGCAATCACTTAAAATTCAGCTTTCTGTAGTTAATAAACTTCTTTTATTGTTTTATCTAAACTAGTATTTATTGGATTGAAGTGTTTGGGAAACTTCACTTGAGATAACAGGATTTGTGCATATCATTTTCTCTTAATGAAATAATGGACTTTATATGAGCTTGTCTTGTCTAGGAGGGGCGGGGCAGCACAAGGTGCACATTTCTGGGGGAAAGTCTGTGACTGGGAGTTTACTGGTATCACTCTGCAATATAACTCTGGAGTGGGAATGATTTACATGCTGAAGGCCAGGAGTGGTTGCTCTCACAGAGAAGCAGTGTAAGAGGCACCCCAGGCTGGAGAATTGAGGGGACACAGCTGTTCAACAGTCCAGATTGTACCCTTGGTAATGTCACAATCCACTAGGTCAGTTATGGGGAAATGAGAGGTGTAGCACCAGCTGTGCCAGCTTTACGTCACCCAAGGATTCTGCAATGTCATGGACATTACCAGCAGCCCCATAAGGGTAGCTTTCTGTCTCCTTTGTGCTGCATGAGCAATGCAAAGCAGCTGGCTGAAGGGCCAAGGAATTGGCCCCTTGGATTTAAACTCACTATATCTTCACTAGGACAACACATGCTTGTCTCTCACGTGCACTGGAGAGGTGGTTCATGCTGAATTCTGTACTCAGCTCTAATTGTTTAAATCCAGAGGAACTCTCAGGAGTCAATTCTTCTTTTAATTAATTCATGCTACTCCCATTAATTAATTTATCTTGAAAGTTTCTTAATTGTGTAGTTCCTGAGACATCCTGTGAGAGCCTCAGGGAAACAGCAAACCTACTGTCATCTTATTTCTATGTATTCTGGTACAATACAAATAATAAAACAACAAACAACTTAAAACAGTCCCAACATCAGACCATGTTAGAAGGGTTTAAGAGTTTCAAAAAAGTCAAACAACCTTGCTCAATGGAACAGGGAAGCTTATTGTAGCTGTCCGGAACTGCAACCCCCAAACTGTGCCAAAATAGTCAGTGTTAGCTCCAAGCACTTTAAAGTGCACAAAATAGTTTTAAGTGGAGGGTGTCTGATACTTTCAGTGAGGAAAAACATGAATGTAAATGTGCTGGTGGGAAACAGTACCGGGTTAAACTGGGATCCCATTCACTAAAGGCTGAATCTCAAAGACTTTACTCAGTTTTTGCTTAGATCTGTGGCATTTGCCTGAATAAGAACTCAGAAAGAAACCTCAGCATTTGGCCCCAAGAGATTATGTATCTGTCTATGCATTTGTAATCAGCATCCCCCTGTACAAGGGAGACAACCCAAATGCAAAACTTAGCAGGGGTGTTATGTGTCTGACTGGCATACAGTCTGTGTTCCTCCCGACCGTGTCATTTTTACACCTATGTATTTCCCTAAAAACCAAAAGATTTTCCAGATAATACTGAAAGGAAACACTTTGCTGTAAAGTGCCTCTCCTCCCCTCCTAGTACATTCCTTTCAGCTGGGGGTTCCACCACTAACTTGCACTCCAGGACCCACTCCTCCTCTTCCTCAGTCTGTCTTCCCTCTTCCCAAAACGTGAAAGCAATTACAAAACCACATTAAAATAAAAGGAAAGAAAGCCAACATAAATACCAAGTCCCATGCATGACACAAAAAAACCAATACACAATATGTTTGAACCCTCATCCTCCTCTTATCCCTAGTGTCTATTGTTATCACTCACTGTGTTATTGCCTCAGATCTGTTTTTAGAAGTGCCTATCCAGGGCCTGAGATGCTTGAACACACATAAATATACAAAACATATATCCAGCTTAGACCGTACACTCCTCAGGACAAGGACTATATCCTCTGTTGTATACTCAGCACACTTAGAGTATGAATAAATCGTAAACAATAGAAATAAAGAATCACTTGTGCTATATTTATGAGTTTGGTCTATGAGGCTGCTCCACCAATGACCCTGAAAATTATCGATGAGACAGAGGGTAGTAAAGTTAAAAAAAATCAAGCTATTCTTTCCATCTTTCTTCTGAAAAATTTGAATCCAAATCCCAGGAGAGGTGACACAGAGCAAACTTTTTGCTTTTGATGTGGATGTGAAGAGATTTGGCTTTTTAAATCAAAGCTAGTTGGGAAGAGGAGGTGGGTGGCTATGAAAAAGAAAACCCAGGCAATTATCTGCACTGGTTTATAAGAAATGCACATTCTATGATTTTGGGAGGTGGAACACTCTGGAACATGTGCTAACGTGATTCCTCTGGAGGCCAGCAAATGTGAGCTGAACACTCATATCAAATAAAGGGGGTGGGGAGTTCCTGTCCTAATTGAGAACACACTTGTTTGCAGGGTTCAGTGTTGGGAATTCTGACAGTGCTTTTAGAACAGAGATTATTGTGTAGGTGTTGGAATTCACAAGAGGCAAAACAAAGGCTGATGGAAAGAGGCATCTGTGACAACTTATCCCTTAGAATACTGTACTCTCTCCTATTCTCTTTCTTCCCATTACCACACCACCTTGATCTCTGTCTTCCTATTAGCTGCTGCTCCCTCTCCTAGCAATCCTTTTTTACTTCTCTAACCCTCTCCCACTGACCACTGTAATATGTTCCCCCTCGAGCAATCCAACAACCTCATGCTGCCCACACACTTTTCACTGTCTCTAGTCCCACCTCCCTACTCTTCCCACGGCTGGCTTCCATGTTTGTTACTCACTACCCATAAAATGAGCTCCAAAAGTGACTCCCTACCTATTGCTGACTCCTGGCCTGAGGGAGGAATCAGGACCTGGTAGCATGGGAAGCTTAGTCACATTACGAGTGACAGGCGAGGAGGAAAGTTTCTGGCAGCGAGAACCATGGCAGGTCACACTCTATTCCAGACTATCAACGTACCTTGCCACTTAGTGGCCAGGAATCTTCAAACCTTCCCAGGACACCACCACTTAGTGACACCACAAAAATTATAGAATTTCCTAAATATTAATAACTTAGGACTTAGCTATCTTTCACAGGGTTTAACTCACAAGTTTCCAAATGATATTTTGTTAATGTGCTGAGACTATCATACAATTCTTTCATGTTCAACCTTTTTATTTAAAGATAAAGATAAAGGGATGAAAAGATTTCTGCTAATGGTTTGCTCAGTTCACTCAAAATAAGAATAATAAGATTTCCCACTAAAAAGTAAGGCAGAAAAACCACTTAAGAGCCTGATCCTGCTGTTGTTGCGAGGACAAAGCTCCCATTTTTTTGTTCAGTGGGAGTTTTGCCTCCAGAAGGTGTGCTAAATCAGACACTAAAAGTTTGACTGAAAGGAAAGAGACTGCAGAAAGTGTCTGACAGTTTCAATCACTTTTTCAGAACCACCTCTCTCTTCTAAAAAAAGTTAACTTTTCTCAGATATGGGGCAATATTATGGACACACAATAAACCCCAATGGTGAAACCCCACCTTATAAATGATGTATTTGGTAAATATGAAGACAGAATACCAACCTATGACTGTATATATAAATGCTTGATCCAAAGCCATTGATTTTAATGTGCTTTGGATCAGGCTCTATGTATTTAGAAGAATTTGGTTGATTCTTTCTTAAATTATTCTTACTGGTGGTGGTTTATAGTGCCAAACACACACAGACCCCTGGAACTCTTCAAGGTCAATGATGATTTTTGAAGATTCTTTTGCCGCCAATCATGCTGCACTGAACTATGGGATCAGGTGCCTTTTAAGCATGACATACCAGGCTCAGCTGTCACCCCATCACTGCTGTCTTAGCTTTTTGATGCTTTTCATTTCAGGTGCTGCCATGTACAGTCTACACTGTTACTTTTAGCCTTGAGGAGCAAAACCAAGTCAGTTGATCCAGGCTCTGAGACTCACTGCCATGGGTCTTTTTTTACTGTGTAGGTGTACCCAAAGGAACTTAAGTTTTTGTGGCAGTTGGATTATCTAGTTGAATTCAGCATCAGTGGTCACAACGTGTAGATTTGATTCTTGGCAACAAATCTAACTTTCCAAAAAACACCAGGAAGCGATGCGTTTGTCATCACTTACAATCAAATGTCTGGTGTTCAACTTTGAAGAAATTTCTCTATTTTTGTTGATTTCTTTCAAAAGTAGGAAAGAATTTCACAACTTCTTGTGGTGAGCTCAACTTCAGGAAAAGAATGTTATGGCTGGTGGGAGTTAGGGTTGCGAACCCTCCAGGATTGTCCTGGAGTCTCCAGGAATTAAAGATTAAGCTTTAATTAAATATTCTGTCATGTGCAGAAACCTCCCGGAATACATCCAACCAGAATTGGCAACCCTAGAGTGCTAGTTTCAACCAGTTCTATCTTGACTGTCATGCTATAGCACTAAGACATGTGGAAGAAACTGGTGGGATTATGCACATATACACAGTTTGATTTGGGAAGTTTGTGGTTTCATGGATTCACACATAATCATCATTCAGATATAACAATCAAAAAGAGGAACAGCTCAAACTGACCCTTATAAATAGAACTCTACTGTAATTAGATGATGGAGAGATGGGTTCAAATCAACGTTGAGATCTGAATTTCAACTTCTCATCCCTTAAGGGTAAGGCTGGAGGATCTGGATCTAGATCTTAATTTTGCAGCTCGGTCCCATCTCTAGTTCCATGGAAACATGTATGTCAAGCACTCCTGGAGTTTTTCTATAAATCTAAATTTATTTCAATGCTAATTTCCAACAATTCCTGTTCCATTCCCCAGAACCCTAGAATTTGGGTGGCTGTAATGTGCAAACATTAAAAAAAATATTAAACACAAGTCTTTGAAACATGCAGAAACAAATATCAGTGGAAATGTCTTTTCTACATTTTTACAATAATTCCATACCGTTGGGTTTACAATAAGCAGCATCTTCACTTTGGGTATGTACACACCAAAAGTACAGTTATGTATGGGTAGAGCCCTGTGTTATTTGTAAATATGAAATAACGTGAAATAAAACAAAAAAAAATCATGCCTAAAACAAAGTAAAATGAAAAACTCACCCCACAATGGCAACTCCTGGCTCCCAGTTTCAGACTTTGAGACCTGGCACACCGGGTTGCAGTGCCATTCATTCAAATTTGGCCCAGTCACCCAGGTTTCCGCTCCCTGGGGAGCAGGACCATACATATCCCCTCCCGCACCAGGTGGATAAAATGAAATAACATGGAATTTCCCAAAAAAATAAAATGAAAAATTTCAGACATTGAGATTCCATTCCTGGCTCTACCACAGACTCACTGTTTAATCTTGGGCAAGTCTATAAGTGCTAAGTACTATGATTATAGGGGCCAATGTCTACAGCACATACGTATAAAACTTCATAGAAATGGCTAATTTGACTGACTTCTGAGATTAACAACTTCTTTTTTATTAAATATGTTTTAATAAATGGTAAACGTGGATACTCTGATCCAGGTTTTTCTGAAGAAAATGTTAATGATGTAGGTCCTCTTCCTACTGACTTTAATAAGAGCAAGATTGGACCACTAATCCTACAGTATCTGCTCTTACATGTGCTAGAAGTTATCTGTGTACCATAATTAAAGCAATGGACCAGATACTTAAAGAGAAAAAGTGCTCCTAATTAAAACGTTAACTTATTTATTTATCCACATGGTGAAAAATAATAAAAACAATACTTTGCACTTCCCAAAGATGCATCATCTGAGGATCTTAAAATATTTTATAGACATTATATTACAAACCTCATTACACTCTTATAGGTATCAACAGGTAATGGATAATAAAAAGAAGGACATTTATTTATTTTACCATAGAAATGCAGCTATTTCAGGGTGAAACTTGGCAGCTGTTTAACATTAAGAGTTTAAGACAGGAAGTGAACATTCTTGTAGTCAGCTCAAACTGCAAGAAAAACTGTAGGTAGGAGGAATTTTAATTACCTGGATCATTAAAGCGTGAGCCATAGAAATGTTAATGGAAAATAAAGTTGGTAAGATTCTATTGCTCACATTTCTACCAAAAGGCCCCAAATCCTTTTAAATTGTGTCTAAAAGATGTTCTCAGTTACCCCAGTGTAAACTGAGGGCTTGTCTACATGGGGATTTTAAACTGGATTAAATCGGGTTAATCTGGTTTGAAAATGCTAGCATATACATGACACAATTCATTATAGCATACTAACTGCATTTCTCATGAATTCTGGAGGCCTCTTTCAACGTTAACTGAGTTTGATGCAAATTGAATTAGTTCAAGCTATTGCTCATGTGCATGCAATGCTACTGCACACTATTTTGGCAGTCCTTCAACTGCTATCCCACACTGCTTTGTGAGTGACCGTTACTGACCTACTTACCCATGTGCCCTTCACTGCTCTGGTGTTAAGTTTACTGGGTGTCCACTTCCTTGTTTAAAAACAGGTGTGGGCCAGAATTTACCTGTCTGCTCCTGGATTTGAGTACATCAGCATTGCTGTGATTACTCCAGAAACCTTACAACATGCCTCAACCATCCGCTTGGAGCTATGCTGGGACCCTAAATTGCATTGCCAGATGGGGAGATGCATTGATGCAACAAGCTCTTGTGGCCAGCCACTGGAATAAAGATCTTTTTGTGGACACTGCTAAGCAGAGATCTGCAAGGGGTCACAGCCAGGATGCCTACCAGTGCAGGATACAGCACAAACAGTTCAGGAGACTGTCCATTAAAACCAAGGATACCAGAAAAAGTTCCGGCAGTTGAAATGTAACTTGTCCATTTTTTTGGGCAGCAGGACAACATTTTGATCAGTTACACCATAACTAAACCCAAGAAAGTTGTGTAGGCTGGAAGGAGAAGGAACATGAAGAGCTGTCCACTGAAAGCCAGGATCTCTTTGGGACTCAGAATCCTGACACCAGCCAGGAAGGAAACAAACCCAGCTCCTGCAGTGTAGGAATTGAGCCTACTTCCTAGCCAGAAACCCAAGCTGGGCCTGAGGAGGGAGATCTTATTGAGGGACCCTTGCCATGTAAGAATCCAGCTTTACAATTTATTGTTATTATGCTACACTGCCACGCTAGCTTCTGTTCCTAGTGATCAACTGTGACAGTCCTTATTGGCAGATACAAGTTGGTGCCTTTTCAAGTATCCAGCACCCTTCCTCCCTCCCTTGGCCCACACTGTCCATTTGGTGCCACACCCTACATATTTTCAAAATGGTGGCTGCTCCTGCTAAAGCCCTGACTATCAACTATTTTCAAGCCCACACCATGGAGGGTACATGCCCATCTACCTATTTTCCTTTCCCCTCCCTGTCCTGCCCAGCAATATCCCCTGCTCCAACTTCATTCACCAGCTCAAAATGGGGGCTGACAGTATGGCTCTGGCCCTTCCCAGGCATATTCAAATTGTAACCCTTCTGCCAGGTGGAGTCGGCAGCGACAAGGGCCAGATTCAATATCTACAGGTTCCTTTTTAACAGTACAACAAAGAACTGGCTCGAGCCCCCACCCAGTAACCTGGGAAAATTACACACCACCCACTAGGTGCCTCTAAGAGGCAATACTTCCCCTCTTGCAAGCACTGAGTCTGTGCTGCATAGAAAAGAAACTTTTAATAAAAAGGGGAAAGTAACCTGGTATTAACTTGGGAAAACGCCACAAGCACGATTCATAAGTATAAGACCACGAACAAAACACCCAACCCAGAATACGCTGGGCAGTGTCATTTGCCTCAGGTTCTCACCTTGCAGTGAGAAAGTCCAATAAACAAAAGTTCCTTTAACGTGTCCCTACCCTGTCCCTTCACCGCACCCCACTCGCAGTTGTCGTCCTTGGTCAGTGAAGACCCAGAGTTCAGAGGTGCATTTGCGTGAGTTCACCTCCCACCTCGGGGGGCGGGGAGTCACCTTGCTTGCTCTGCCAGTCAGCTGCTCGCTCCACTGTTGGTTGCTTGCCAGTCACTAGCTCTGCCGTTGGCCTCTCTGCTGCCCGTTCACTCCACCAGCTGCTTGGCTATGCTGTCGGCTGCTCTGCTGCCTGCTCGCTCCACGAGCCACTCACTCCACTGGAACGTCTGGGATGTCTTGAGGTCCCACCACTTAACACAGTTTTCAGTGATTTCAGCTGTTAGTCGGGGAGCCTCACTGCTCATGCAGGCTGGGCAGTCTCTTTCACCAGAGACCTTGTCCCACGGCGAGTCTAGTGCTTAGACCTGGTTATCAGTGATATCAGCTTCATTGATCTGCAACAAAGGAGCCTCAATGGAGTCTTAATCAGCTCTGTCATTACATAGTGGAGAGGGGGAGTATCAAATAATGTCTAGAACCCTTAGGCAGAGCCCACCCCACCAGTACAAACACCCGACCCCACCCTCTGTCATCTCCGCTGGGCTTTGGTACTCCTGCCTAGAGAGCGCAGTCCAGCTGAGAGTGAGTTCCTCAATCAGGGCACACCAAGCACAGGCTTGCTGTCCTTTATTCACATGACAAGGGCAAAACACCTTGTTACCCCTGCTCCCCAATAACAAAGTAACTTGAAGCACCCCTTCCTCCCATTGTGTTCTGCCCTCCACTGTGCTGTGTCACCTTGAATTTTTGTTGCATTATTGTTTTAATTAAAGGTTTAATTCTGGTTATTATATAAATAGTTTGTTGTTTACTAATAAAACATTAAAATTTAATTCATAAAGAATCATCAAAGCATTTTACACAGAAAACTCAAGCATCTTAAATAATTCATAGGCTTTACAAGGAACAGACACAAGGTAACCTCAGGATTGCCACAACTTGCCACCATCCCCACCCATAAGAGAGACTGAACCTCTCAAAATTCATCTCAACCCCTCCGCCAACCCCCACTCCCTGGGTTAACAACGGGATGTACAGCTGCACATTTTCAGCCCAGCGACCAAAAGCAAGAGCAGTAGACGTCTCAGACAGTATTGTCCTGGTTGTTTCCATTTTCTATTGGACATCTTGCTGGCTGCTCAAACCGCTGATCAAGGCTCATACCTCAGCTCCCTAGCCATCATTAAGGCTGTCTCCCTTAATCTCACAAATATTGTGCAAAATACAACATGCAGCAATAATGTAAGGTGTATTTTTTTCTGCAGCTTCCCACCTATTCCTTTCATACTCTACTGTCATTCTGCAACTACTGAAGTGATAGTTAAACAATTCCTTCATTCAGTCCAAGCAGCCTGTGGATAGTTTCATTAGCTAGGGCAGCAGAAGATAAGACAGGTCTCCCAGGATAATCAAAGCAATCTCTACACTATTAAAGTCTACAGTGATCCTGGGGGCAAACTGTTCTTTTTAATAGAGCTAAGTTCCGAAAGACCCTAGCATCACGGACCTTTCCAGACCACCCTGCATTTATGTTTGTAAACCTGCCATGGTGGTCAACCAGCCTTTGAATACCATGGAGGAACATTCCTTTCTGTTTATAAATTCTGAGTCCTGACTGGGTGAAATAATAGGCACCTGGATCCCATCAGTTGCCCCAGTTCAGTTCAGGTACCTCATGTGTGCAAAGCTGTCCATGTTCTGAGTATTACCAGGCTTTATAACCTAGTTATATGCATGGCATCACAAACCTGCATGACAATGGCCCGAACAATCGATCTCTCCATGGTAAAATGGCTGGCTATGGACTGGTAGCATCTGGGAGTGGCCACCATCCAGATGAACACTTCTCCATGGGTATGGACCAACTTTTCCCTGATTATGGGGCACTGCACACTGGCATGCTGCCGCTGCAGCTCTGGGGCTAGTTCATCACATAATTCAAAAAAGGTTGCCTTTGCCATCCTGAAATTCTCTTGCTATTGCTGGTCACCTAAGTCTGCAGAATGATCCTTTCCCACCAATCAGCACTGGTTTCCTGAGCCCAGAA
The DNA here is from genome assembly GCF_965140235.1 of Caretta caretta. Taxonomy (NCBI): domain Eukaryota; kingdom Metazoa; phylum Chordata; order Testudines; family Cheloniidae; genus Caretta; species Caretta caretta. The sequence continues at coordinate 82,894,318 of NC_134214.1, forward strand.
ACCACAATGCATGGTGTGATGCTGCTCCGGGAACAGCTCCTGTAGTAGCAGTTGCTCAGTGTCATGCTCTTCCTTGTCCTCTTCCCACTTCCTCTGCTGCCACTGAATCTACTGCTGCTGCTGGAGGAGTTGTTGCTTCTGCCACACCCTGTGCTCAGTGGTGCAACAGGCAAAGTCCAAAACTGAAACCACCTGGCTTTGAGAGCTGAAATACAGCTCAGGAAGCCTCTGCATATTCATGATTGCCAGTATAGTGGCACAGAGCATTGTGGTTCATGCTAGCTGAAAACAATTTGAAAATGGCACAAACCCACCCGGAACGAAAGCATAGAAGATAGACAGCGGAATTTTAGGATGCACAGCAAGAAAAATCCTAGAATGCACACTGCTCTGCAATGAAGGAAAGGATCCTGGGTTATCCTCCAAGAATGCCATGCACTTAGTACGTAGCAAGTAGCCATTATATGTACACAATGATGTGCACTTATCCTATGTGCATGCTATTAGTGCTGTTTGTGTATTGTGTGTTAACTAACCTGCGTAAACTCAATCCAGATTAAACCCTTTGAAAGAGAAGCCCTAAGAATAACTCCCCTGAAGTCTTTAAAGTCATGGACCAGGACCCCATGGTACTAGGCGCTACACAAACACATAACAAAAAGAGAGTTCCTGCCCCAGAGAGTTACAGAAATTTAAGTAAGTGTGTCAGTGGCTTTTAACACTATATTGAAGAATTGGTTCAGTACTAATTGAGAGGGAAGAGTGCCACTTACGGAAACATCAACATCAGTTTTTGGGGGAAAGGGAGATGAAGTGGATGACCTACTAGGTCTTTTACATCTCTATTTTCTATTTACTATTCAAGTCTTTGGAAGTAAATGAAGGAGGAACTGATTTTCAACTCTTAAAATACGCACATGCATGCACACACACCCAATCCTGCTCCCATTGAAGTCAATGACAAAGCATCTATCACTTAAGTACAAGCAGAATTGGGCCCCACAACTGAGATAAAATCACCTGTTGCTGACTGTTCCTTCCAACATCTAAGATTAACAAAAATTACACCTCTACCTGATTTGTCACATCATGAAAATAAAACATTCTAGGATGGTTTTATCGGAGGCATTTAATTCGGGGCTACAGCCATACTCTTTTTTCAAAAAGTTCAGCTGGATCACCAGTTTCTCATTGGCACAGGCAACACAGAACAGCCAAATAAATGGAACTACATGGCCTCTCATCCAACAGCTGTGCAGTTCTTAATCTTTTAGCCAGTGGAGATACAGTATAATGTATGTACAGAAGATGACTAAAATTTAATTTGCACCAGTTGTAGTACAGAAACATAAGCCACTACACAGAGTTGAAATAATGTGGATGGTACCATCTGTATATAATTGTTAGGGTTACATTTTCCATTACATTTTCTTCTGGAGGAAGGGGAGGATATACAACAGGGTAGCAATCATAACAATCATGCATTACAAAACATCAATCAAAAATCATACTTCCATTTACTACAGGGTGATTTGCATTTCATTCTGACACGTACAAATGGTCTATTTCTAAACAATGTCACAGAAAATTATATGAAATTAAACTTTTATCCCAAATATTGTAAAGCTATAGGCCAAACAGATGGACAGGTATGGCATTACTTCATTTGCAGCATGCTAAGCTTGGCTAAGGGCCTACAGAGCACAAATGTTTCAGTAGTCCTTAGGGGTTAACAGGCATTAAATTCAATGAGGCCCAGAAATTAAGAAATCTGGCAATTGTTGCTCTTTGTTTTAACCCTGGAAGAGACTGCTGGAGTGGGGAAAGAGCTATTCTTGATTAATCAACCTGTCATTTTCAACTCTTTTAAACAGTTTCTTTAAAGGGGAACTACATAAATTATAACAAAACCAAAAATAAAGCAAAAAACAAACAAAGCAAAAATCACAACAAAAAACTGTTTTAAGAGCCTGAATTTTGTGTCTTTTTTTGGAAAGTAAATTAAAAAAAAACTGTAAACATATATAAAGAAATACTTCAGACACACCACTTCCAAAATCACCTTTCATCATAGGTCAATGACAAAAAGCTGAAAATACCCACACATCCACACCATAATTGGTGTGGGATCAGGGCCTTATTAACACTTGCAAACCTGCTTAACTTTAAGCATGTGAGTAGTCCCAGTTAAGTGTGTACAGAAGTGTTTGTAAGATCAGATTCTAATTCTGCAGATTAAAATCAAAATGAAAAACCATTTGCCTCTTTCAATTACCTGCCAAGTCCTTAGTTTGGATTTTTGCATTTCCCTGCAAGTATTAATGAAATTACCAATGTGAAATCTGAATGACTTCAAGCTCCTCAAATCTCTAATTAGAGCTACCATTGAACAGAGTATTTTCCTTTATGACTCCTTGATGGCAGCAACTCCTGCAAGGGAAATATCGACTGCTAAACTGGGGATTCTGTTTTTTTAAAATACGTTTCTTTGAAATATATTTATTTGGTAGTTTAAAAATATTGTTATGAGATGGGTAAAACCTAGGTATGGGTGAAGTTAAAAACCAATTGAGATTGATAGGTCACCCTTCAATTAATGTAAATGTAAGCATAAGCTCCTACACGTAGGACAAAAGGTATGGGTGGACCCACCCAAGATCTTTGGACTGAGTATTGTTTTGGGTCATGTGAGTATAGGAAGAAAACACACAGAAACTGAAAAAGACAAGGACAGAGAGAGGCAAAGGCAAGAAAGCCAAGTAGGAGCCTGTAAAAGAAGTATAACATTGAAAAAAGCTAGGGAAAGAGCTTTTGGGTCCGATGTTTGCTAAAGAGGCATGGGCTGTAAGAAAAGAAACTGCTTCTTTTCTTCTTGGTTCCTTCTGAGTTCAGAGACACCAGACTTCATATACTCCTTCTCAATAAACAAGATTGCATCAAGGAAAATACCTGACTCCATCAATTTCTACTTGAAACTGAACGGCGACTGGCCACTTGGGTTGAAAAGGGGCAACAATACGCAAATGGAGCCCAAAATGTCAAAAGCAGCCTCGAAAACTGACCCCCGAGTTTTGTGCAGCCACTTTTTTGGAGTGACCACTTTTCTATGTCTGCAAAAACTTACATTTGCACATGCCATCTACACCCATGCTCTGAAATTGGGTGGAGGACTAATCACCTGCTTTGCATGAACCAATGCAGTTGCCTGGGCAACTTGGAGCTTTTATACATAGAAACAGTTGGATGTACAAAACAAGGGTGCAATATTAGGTTAGGGCCCGGCTCCTTTGAAAATCTGACCCTTAGTATTTTTCCTACTGATCTGGGAACGTAAACAGTCTGGGGAAAAAATATTCCGAAAAGCATTTGCAGTTCATCTTCAAAACTACAGGGAATATTTCTGGACATATACCTGTCTGCATATGGCACTTCTGTGATGTCTTTCAAGAATACAACTGCAGCCAGTTGCTGCAAAGCAAGGAATAGTTAGAAAAATCTACATAAAAAAGGCTTGCCAGCATTTGCAGATCCATCATTTTTAAGCACGAAATCTCTGGAAAAACTGCTCCAGACCAAGACTTTGATGGATAGGTATTGGATGCCCTTCCAATGAAATCAAAGAACTAAGCCTTAATTGTTTTAACTATTAGAAACTGATCTGGCTTTCTGGCAAATGATGTTTATGAAATGCTACAGGAAAATAATTTATTAGCCATCATTTTGGTGTTCCGGATGAAAATATTCTTTAGAATCCTTTCTGAACCCAAAAATGCCTAGAATGAAATTCAGAGCAGTGATACATGGGTTAAGCTCCTGTCCCCTTGTTCTTAAAATGTTAAAACATTGTTCAACTTTCCACAGAACTTGGAACTCTGACAGCGCAATGCATACTTAAAACTAATTGGCAGTGAAGTGTTGCTTTAGGCTTACAAACACTGTCTTTTTCACTTCTGGGGCCTGGGTTTAGTCCAGCTTAATCCAACTAAAAATTGTTGTCTTGAAAAGTCTGAGACTGCCTTGAAATGGGAGAATTTGTAGTTGCTTGCCCAGAAATCTTCCCTTGTCAAAGGAATTGATCCACATATTCTCAGTGTGGGTTGTCGCCTTATGCAGCTGTAGGGGGCAGAATCAAACCTGACTGCACAGCTAACTAGGGACTAGCCCTTACCTTCCGGAGACGACCTCAGTTTCGAGATGCTTCCAAAGCTAGTCCATCTGGATTGTAAAACAAAGAATGAGTCTCTCATCTGCATGTTAATACTCAACAAGATAACATTATGAACAAGAAACATTTAACTACTGCAGAGAACTTTAACAATAAGTTAGACAGATCTCCCTTTTTCAGGGATGACTGGATCTAGCTCTTCGAAGAAGGGAAAATTTTCAGGTAAGCAACCACAAATTCTCCCATTTTCTCCACAAATCCACCATGTGGGATTTTCTCAGCAACAACAACATTCCTAGGGAGGGTACAAAATAATGTCACTGAGAGAAAGGATTCCCTCACCCTAAGGAATCACCATAGTGTGCAGGATCCAGCTGCCAAAGACTGCATCAGCTGAACACTGAGTATCTATCTATCTTGTAAAACTTGATAAATGTATTCAGGGATGACCAAGTTGCAACTTTACAGATTTCATTGTAAAGGGCCTGCCCTTTCCCAGTCCATGATGCTGCCAATGCTCATACTGAGTTGAGATCTGGTGCACACTGGAGGATTGAATCCTTTGTCCCATATGCCTGTAAGGATCTGACAGTGCAGGTCTAACAGCCAGGGCTATGGGCATCCTGGATCTCTGACACTTCCTTGTTGCCAACAGGGGAGATGGGTGAAGAAGCATCTTGCCAGTCCTGGAAGGTCAGGTCACATAGGAAGTGCTATTGGAGCACCCAAAGCCTGAGGCTGCCTGAATGGTTCACTCCCCCTACAGGAAGTGAGCCACGTGGGACATCTGAACAATCGTGCAGATTCCCTGCTGCTGCTGTGTTGGGCCCTGCACTTTCCTGCCTCCTGCAATCCGCACCCAACCCTGTTCCTGACTCCTGCACTGCTCCTGTCCTCACTCCTAGCGCCTACCTTACTTCTGGCCTGTGCCTGACCCTTGCCTCTCCTCCAGTTCCTGCCCTTACGCCTCGCTCTTGACCATTGGCTACTATTTCTGTCTCTGACTTCTGACTCGATCCTTGGCTCTGGCATTTGATATCTGACCCCGGCTCCATCTCTCAGCTTTGATTCCTGGTTCTGACTCCGGCTCCATTCCTGGCTCTGGTATTTGGCAGCTGACTCTGGTTCTGACCCTTGCTTTTGTTCCCTAATCTAGACACCCTCTCCGCTCACTAGATCCCACTCCTGCTTAAGGTTGCCACCTTTCTAATTGCTGGTAACTGGACCCCCCATGGCCCTGCTCCTGCTCCACCTCTTCCCTTGAGAACTTGCCCCCTTCTCTGCCTCTTCCCTCGAGGCTTCACCCCCATCGCTCGCTCTTCTGCCTCCCTCCCGCCATTGCTCGCTGGATCATCTCCACCTCCCCCATGCCTCAAGCTGGGCTCCTTCTCCTCCAGGGCTGGGATGGGAGCTTTTGCAGCCTGACAAGGAGCCTGCCTGCAGGTAGGAGGCAGCCCCAACTGAGCAGGGACTGGCAAGGGTTAATTACCCGGCAGCTTCCCCGCCTTGTGGTATCTGCACTTTGGGTGTCTGCATCTGACCTGACACTAATAGGCCCCCTTTTCAACCAGACTTTCTGGTAAAAAAAATGGGCACCTGGCAACCCTAAAGGGCACCTGGACACAGAAACCAAAAACTGGACTGTCTGGGTAAAACCTGGATGGTTGGCAACCCTACTTCTGCTTTGACTTGTAGGCCAGACCGCCTATGTCCCAGTTCCTAACAACCCTCACCAAAGCATCAGCATAGCCACTGTGAAACTAATGATTCTGATGCCTTAGAACCTCTTTTTCTTTGATAAAATAAGACCAGAAAGGCTGTTTTACTTATGTTCTCAATTCTTTTCAGATAAGCCTTTAAGGCTCACCTTATATCCAGCAAATGCCATTGCTTCTCCTTTGCAGGAGAAGTATGTGGACAAAAAGAAGGCAACGAGATCTCTTATGCTGGATGAAAAATCTAATTTACTTTTGGAATAAAGGTGAGATCCACTCTCCAAACCACCGTGTCTATGTGAAAGATGCAGCAAGATGGATCAAGTGACAAAGCTTCAAAAACTCTTCTTTCTGAAGTGATAGCGATCAAAAAGGTCTTTTTGATAAACAAATAATATAATGAAACTGATTTCATAGATTCAAAGGGTGCCTGCAGTAAAGCATTGAGCTCAATGTTCAAATTAAAAGATGGAGCTCTGTGCATCTTAGGAGGGCTCAATAGCTACACTCCTCTAATGAAGCAATAATTGTCCATATAGTAGGAAATGGAAGATTTTCTGGATACCTCAGAATTGCAGCCAGTACAGAAACATGTTTGTTCCAGGCATTAGCCTGCAGTCTGATACTGACTCTTATTAAAAATTTAGAACATGAGACACTTTGCCTACATGATGTTGAATATGTCTCTCTCAACACCAAGCTCTGAATTTAGATCAGATCCTTGAGTAAGCCCTGTTTGTTGATTTTCTCCTCAATGCTAACAGAGTTGAAAGATAACCAGTGGAGTAACCATTTTGTTCAAGAAACTTCCTTTCAAATACTAAGTTTCAAGATTTAACTTGCTTGGATCCTGGTAGAAAAAACTGGACCTTGGGACCAGGGCCGTCCCAAGGTATTCTGGGGCCCTACACAGCTCCCCTGGGGAAGGGGGGGGGAGGCCTCTGTGAGGGGGGACTGGCTTGGGGGGCAGTGGGGAACCACCCCCCAGCACTCACTGGCGGTGCAGCTGGGGCTGGGCTTCTGCACTTCCTGCTGCCAGTGAGCGCAGGCCCAGCTCTGCTGCAGTCCTCAGGGGCGTGGGGGCAGGGCTGGTGCAGAGCAGGGGCAGGAAAGGGTGGGGCAGCGGTGGGAAGAGGTGGGGCAGGGCAGAACAGGGGCGGGGGCTTTGGGGAAGTGGTGGAGTGGGGGCGGGGCTGGAGTTGAGCAGGGGCGGGAAGAGGCGGGGTGGGGCGGAGGCCCTGGGGAAGAGGTGGAGCAGGGGCTGGACCAGTATGCAGCTGCAAATTTCCTGGTGCCCTACACAGCTGCATACTTTGCGTATGGGTAAGGACAGCCCTGCCTGGGACAACAAATCTGGACTCCGATTCAAGAACAATGGTGGGTCCACTGATGTGTTCATGAGGTCAGGAAACCAAGACCCCCTTGGGCAATGGGAGGGGGCACTAAGATCACTTCCTCATCCGTCTTTCTGATCTTCTGCATTACCCTAGTGATACTGGGGAAAAAGCATAAAGTAAGCCTTTTGGCCATTTGAGCAACAGGACATCTATGCCTAGGGCTGCGGGGGACAGAGGCTCCCATTTTCTTGCAAAGTATTGGTGAATCTTCTGGTTTGCCTTGGATGCAAAAAGAACCAGAATAAGAACTCTGAATTTTTTGATGATCAATCGGAATGATTTGTTGTGAAGACTTCATTCTGCCTGATCGATTTACCTGCTGCTCAGCTAGTCGGTTTTCACATTTCTAGTGCCATTGATATGCAAGGACCTAATAGACTGTGGATGGGCCTCTGCCCACTGCATCATGGAGATCCCATGAGCCTTATCAGTCTGATGGTTTGTGTACACTGTTGCCAACATATTCTGTCATTACCAGAATATGACTCTTTGACAATGCTGGGGCCAGTTGTTGAAAAGCATACTTTATTGCCCTTGGCAATAAATGTATGTCTTTCTTCTGCTCTGAGAACAACTGTGGCCCTTGAGCCACTAAGTTCTTGGAGAACACTCCCCATCCTTGCAGACCGGCATCTGTTGTTACAATGACCTCTCTGGCTCTGTCATGGCCATCCCTCCCTGGAATCTGTCTTTGGACTCATCCACCAAGCTACGGATTTCAACACAAGTAATGGAACTTCACTTTTCGAGATGGAAAAATCAGAAAATGGTGGTGAAAAAACAGCAGAAAACTCTAGAGCAGGGGTCTCAAAGTCCAGACCCGTGGGCCATCTGCAGCCCAAGAACCTCCCCACTGCAGTATGCTGCCGGCAATGTCTGGTGCAGGCACCGCCCCTCGCAGCTCCCATCGGCTGGGGGAGAGGGACAGAGATTTCACCACTAGTTGCTGGGCAGAGTCAACCATGAAGGCAGCATCACTTTTTTCCACAATGACTATAAACAAGTCAAAATACCGAACACAACTATCTGATGCACCCCTTGCTGCAATCCCGAAGGTTTCAACTGCTCAGTAATTGAGCCAAACATCAACAAACTGACAGAACTGAAGTGTTGCCAAGTGTCTGGCAAACACTAAAAACTCTCTGGCAGGTGAAGAATTGTATAAAGTTGTATGACAGCTTTATTATTTCTAAGAAATTCAAAATAAAAAATACAATATAAACTTTTTCTTTCCTGAACACCATCTTCAGTGACATTATTGGCCCACTGAGAGGATTTGAGGACTGGCACTGGCCCTAAGGTAAACTGAGTTTGAGACCCCTGCAGAGAGTCCTCATATTAATTCTTACCAAAGGCATTACACCTGTGTAGGACACAATCATTTCTAGAATACTTGTTAGGATGCCTACTATCATGCTCAGGCACTTCCTCAGGAGGGCAGCTGCTGATCTGATCTTGTCCCATCTTTTGGCTGGCAAAATGGATTCTTTCGGGAAAGATCCCCTATTCCCTTCTGTTGGGAGAACAGTGTCTTTGACTAATGCTGAAATAGCCCCATCCACGTTGGGAAGACGCACAAATCTGCTTTGCTGTGGTTCACATTGTAAAATATTTGGGCATGTCTGGACAATCCATAGACTCTTCTGGTATCTCCCATTTGGACTTAATTACTCTTTCCAAAAAGACATGAAGGGGAATGTCTGATTCAGATTTTTCCAACCGGTTGGAAAATATGTCTTTCTTTGTAATTTCTGTACCAATCCTCTCTTCTTCTTCCTTAAGATCTTTTTTAATGGGTTCATCTGATGGCATACTCAAGTATCCAATCACCTTTCATAACATCTTTTCAAATGGTTCAGTTGGGAAAAGATCCTCGTTTTGCTTCATCCTGCAATTCAGACTCTGAGATTGAGAATTCACACTACTACTATGAAGAAGATCCTGACTTTACCCTGGACTTTTTTTTTCCTGTCTTGAACTTAGATGTTCTAGCCTTCTTTTTCTTTGGTGAGCCCCATGAAGATGAGGAGGAAAATGAATTAAATAATGATGAAGATGAAGAACCACACACACACAATTCTATTCCAATTCGATTGTTTTTTATTTTCCACGTATGAAGAGTTTGTGAGCAGAGCCTTTATCTATTGCACCCTCTGATGATGAGTCAGAGGAACTGGTCTCCACAGAAGAATGGGCCAATTTTTTCCTAAGTTACTGAGGTAATTTCTTGAACCCTTTTTCCCTTCCTATTTCGGAGGTGTGGAGGTTGGTTACCTGAGTCAGATGAAGAGTCCTGCAAACCTCTTCTTGCTAACAGGCATTTCTTTATCTTTGCTCTTTTGAGAGTGGATAGGCGGCCTGTGTCATGGATCCACAAGGTTGGTGCTATACCCTGAGCTTTGAAACAGTCTCTAGGAGAAACTCCTTCAGTGTGCCAAAACCCCAATTGGTCTCACTCTTCCTCCAGGGTAGGCCATGCAGTCTCATAGCCTCCTTAAACTGGACCTCTGGGGCTCCAGAACTCCTGTTTTACACCATAAGCTGTGCCCAGCCAGTCCAACTGAGATAGACTCCCTGGTAGAGATCTGTATATGCTTCAGGGATTAATGCACCTCATCAAGCATTTGCCATGACACTCAAAGAGTATTGCCAAAACATTAGGGTTTATTAGTCAATTGGAACACAGCATAGGACATTTCTAGGTTAGCACAGAGAACTGAAGGTTAAACCATAGACCATTCTGGTTAGCCCAGAGCCCAGCCAAGCTGTACTGACCCCCAGGGTTCAAGCTCTGTCTGTGTCTCAGGGCTTGTCTTCACTACCAGGAGATCAACGCTGCTGCGATTAATGCAGCAGATGTTGATTTAGCGGGTCTAGTGAAGACCCACTAAATCAATGGTAGAGCACTCTCTGGTTGACTCTGGTACTCCAGCTCCCCGAGAAGAGTAAGGGAAGTTCACCGGAGAGCGTCTCCCATCGATGTAGCGCAGTGAAGACACTGGGGTAAGTAGATGTAAGCTATGTCGACTCCAGCTACATTATTCACGTAGCTGGAATAGCATAACGTAGGTCGACTTACTGAGGTAGTGAAGACAAGCCCTCAGTCTGATCTCCTTGGTCAGACTACAGGTCAGAGCCCCTGACTCCTTCCAGTAGTCAACTCTTATTCCCCAACTCATACCTTCCAGTTCTTTGTTCCCAAGATGGGGTATGTTGCTGAGCTTCCCTCCTGAGAGGTTGGGGAAATCTCTCTCCCTCTGAGTCATTGGTTGCTAGTTGTCAGTGTTTTGGTGCTTGGATTTGCCACTATCTTCTCAAATTCTTCACTAATATGGGGACTAATGCCCAGATAGCTAGGCGACATTCATGCCTATGTCTCTTATACTGCCTTGAGAGCAAACAGTCCTTTTCCCTGCACTGGGTAACAATGCAGCATATAGGGGAAACTAAGGCACACACAGAAATTCATTAAAATATTACAGAAAATTCCCACTTCATCACAGCCTTTAAGGGAGACACTGTAGCTGCTGCCTAAGACTCACAGTGTGGCAGCCTCTGAGGTAAAGGTACTTTTTGTGCCAAATCCAAGAGCTCCTAGCCCAAGAGGGAATTTCTTCCTGAAGGGGAGATTCCTTTCTTTCCCGTTGCAATCCATAATTCCTGACTTCCCCTGGTGCTAAGGGAAGGAGACTGAATTGCATGACAAGGAAAGGGGTGAGGAGAGGATGGCGAGACCCACACTGAGGGAGGGCATGCACCCAAAATGGTCTTACCTGCTGCTCCTTGCTCTGTCTAGGGTGCATTCAGCTGGTCCTGCTTATGTTTTCCCTGTGCTGAGCCACTGCCCTTTGATGTAACCACCTCCGATGGCCAAGGGCTCTCCTTATTTTTCTGCCATTCTTTGAGATGTTTGTGGCCTGACTGTCTGACTCCTGCTGGTGGGGAGTATATGGGGAACTGACTCCTAGGTTGGAGTAAGGCAGCCAAGGCTAAACCTTTCTGACTCAGCAGATGAGGTGGCTGGAGTGCACAAGACACAAACCTCTCTTTTCTGCATCCTCTGGCAGGGATACAGAGCTAGAAGACAGGAAATATGCCTCTTCAGGGTTGTTGTTTTTAATTCTCTCTCTTGCAGGAGGTGCTGGATTCATTGCCCTGCCAGTAGCTACAATAGGCAGAACAAAACTGAGGGGGTCTCCAGAAAATGGGGTCTAGTCCCTTGTCAGCCATCCACTCAGCTTTGATTCTGCCTCTACAGCTATAGAAAGGTGACGACCCACACTGAGGATCTGTGAACTTAGCCCTGAGAGAGATGGTTTTTTTTCTGGCAGAATATATTTACATGGTGATTTTGAGTTTTGTTTACCAATCATGGTTTTTTAAGTCATGTCAGTGTATGTTTGTTTATATAACAGATAGAACCTTTCTCAAAGGCCATGTGAAGTGAACCAATGCTCTTGGAGAGGATAAAGGAAACTGGTGTGGAAAACATCTCAGTGGTCTAAGGGTCAGTTGAGCATCAAGTCAAAACGCAAAAATAAAGTCTTTGATTTGTTTTTACTTCACTTCTTTAAAAGACCTAACATGGTGTTGCTCCCTCCCTACCTGATGTAAATCTTTGTCTTTGCAAAACTCAGATATACAAAGACATTTGTATTGGAATGCTTGTGGGATGATAAAGTACTTCAGAAATAGGTTTATATAAAAAGAAATTATACCTATCCTGCCAGAACAGTGACTCAGCCTAATGTGCTAGTTTATAAGCTACTCTGGTCTTGAAAATCATGGTCCAAGTCCTGGCAATTGTGATCAGATGAACATTTTGTTCTTCATATGGAGCATCAAGTTTCTGGAGCTTGAGCTGCCCTGGCATGAATTCTTGAAGTGAAGGCACTAATGTCTGGTCAATTAAACCTTCTTATTGGCTTTAACAGCAAAATACAGTTGGGTTTGTGAGCAACACTCTGGCTGTGTTCAGAAGCAGAGGAGACTTCAGAAATGGCCACAGAATTTGAATGAGGTGCAATACTTTCCAGTTATATTGTTCCCTGTCCCTGTGTGGGTTGGACCTGGTAGAGTAAGGAGCCATTGCTAGATTGCAAGCAGCCTGCTGGTAGCTGGAAGCCACCATCACACCAGGAAAAAGAGATCAAGGGAAGAGACAATATGTTCCTGCTCTCTGGGCAATGATAGTGTTACCTCTGAATAACATGGATAAAGGTTGCCCCTTGAGGAGGGATTAGTCTGAGTACATTTGGTGGGATTGGACTGGATACATTGCAGACTACTCCAAAATCTGCCCAGCAAGGTTAAAAGTGGACTTCATGAGGTCACAGCTCCAGGAAAGAGATCTCTGAGGTGAGTTTGAGGCACGTTGATTCCTGGGAAAAGGGCATTATAAGTGTATTTAAAGTTGAACAGCCCTAACATTTTGTTATAACCAATGAAATGCCTCCATAGGGAGATGACAGACTAGACACTTTTTGTGATACTAACAATTCTGCTGTCCTTTGTGACAAATCTGTTTGTTGAGTGTAAGTTCATGTGTTATTTCTTTATTCTGTCTATCCAGGTTCTTATAATCTGCCCTTCAGTGTGGTATCTCTGTGTCTACTGCACTTCTGGTATGCTGACCTCCATGCTACAAGGAGAGAAGAGAGAGTTCTCGAATGAATGAGTGAAAGGTGAAGAAGGAATACATTCCTCACTGGTTTGCTATTTTAAATCTATTTCTTGTTTCTTAGTAATACCCTGAATGTCTTTCAGGTGAGAGACTGTTTGCTGTTGACCCTGACTCTGCTTTTGGGAGGAGTTAGAGAGACAAGGTAGGTAAGGTAATATCTTTTATTGGATCAACTTCTGTTGGTGAGAGAGTCAAACTTATGAACTACACAGAACACCTCCTCAGGTCTGGGAAAGGTACTCAGAGTGTCATGGCTAACTAAAAGGTTGAACAGATAATTTTGCATAAGTAGTTAGCACATATTCTCAGGGGCCAGGAAGAGCTCTGTGTAGCTTGAAAGCTCTTCTCTCTCACCAACAGAAGTTGGTTCAATAAAAGATATTGCCTCACCCAGCTTGTCTTTCTAATATCCTGGGACCAACATGGCTACAACACCACTGCACACAGCTTTGGGAGAACTTGCAAATTGAAGAAAGACTTTGCTTTATACAACAGCATGTATGTTGGCCTTTGTACATTCATGAATGATCTACGTGCCAAAGAGCCCAAGTCTCCATGTTGTATTTAATGCTTATTGAAGAAAGCAGGAGTGAGTCAAGCAGTACATACTCGAGGATCCTATAGATAGTTTAGGGAATGGAGTAGGAGACTAATGATGGAAGAACTAGTTCAGTTTGCTCGCTGAATAAAGAAGGAATACATTTAATACTACTGACTGCTTGGCTGACTTCAACCAAATTAAAACACCATGACCGCAATCTGTATTCCTTCCAATAACAATTCCAACCTTTTTTGTTGCCTATATTATAATTCTTTTTGCAAACAGGATGCATGAGTTTATTTGTTTGAAGGGCATTTCCTTTCTGTAAACTCCTGATAGAGGTATTTGCCCTCAAAATTCACTTGTGTTTTTAGGCCTCCTGGGAGTACCGAAATTACTCTAAATGTTCCCCTTACAAAATATAGAATAGGTATGAAAAATGCACAAAGTTTATTCTTTGTTGACCAATCTGTCTCTATCACAACCAGCTGTCAGCAACTGTGGAATCTATTAAAAATACAATATTATGGGGTTAAAGAGGTAAAAGAATCATTTTAGCCATACTGTTTTTAAAAATAACATTGAAAATAACATTGAAAAATAACATGAAAAAATACAGAATTTAACAATTGTCTGTTGCCATCCAATAGATGAGTGTTTGTAAAGTGCCTCTCCTCCTTCAAGTCTCCCCAAAATTCTACTTCTTCTAAAAGGCCTAGGAACCTCTGTCCTCCTACTCTCCACCTCCCTCCCTCACAGAGGTATGAACTAATAGGGGAGAATGAAAACAATAAACACAAATCCAACAAACTGAAGAAACTTTAAACAAAATGGTGAAATTAACAAGAAATATGCTTGATTTCACTTTTCATTCACACTTTTCTCTACCTTCCATCTTCCTTTTTTGTCTGTTCATTGTCTAATTAGGGCACAATACTATAACTGTTACTTATGCTGGCTAGTAGTTACTCATGTAAATAACCCCAGTAATAATGGAAGGGCAATACAATTACAACTGAGTGCTCAATGCTGGTGCTCAAACTAGTCTCCTTGGGATGAATGATCAAAACACAAACAGTCCACTGGTTAGCATCCATTTTGATGGTTATTAATAACATTTAGAACTTTATATCTATTTTACATTTTCAAAGCACATTAATAATAGCATATATTTTATTTTTAAATTAACAGTATGCCAGGCACTCTATATAAACACACACACTATGTAAATGAATGCAGCATAAATAACATCAGACAGAGAGACAAAAGAAAGATCCATCTCTGTTCTGAAGAGTTCATGCTCTAAGGACCTGATTCTACAACCCTTGTGCACTCTGGATAGTACTTACTCATGTGAGTAGTTCAGTGGGATAAAGGAGTCAGATTCATGGACTTTAGTACCTTTCGAAAGGTTTCTTTCAAAAAGTTTGTTTCTTTCTAAATGTTTCTGTGGTTTTGTTAAAGATTAGAATGAGGATATGCTTTCTGCTGGCACCAAAGAGTTAGAAGGGATGTAGTCTGTAATATGTAAGTCCAGAAGAATTTCTTTGCTACTAATTAATTTCCATTTGTTGTAAAGTATTACCAGAACTGAGTTCTGGTTGATGACAAAATGTTTATTTAAAGTTTTTGTACTGAATATCATGTTGGGATTTGACCCTCAAGAGTGTTTGTTTTGAGGGACAAAAGTACAAAGAGAGTTCTTAAGGGATGACTTCAGATTTTGTAAACCAAATATGAAACTAAGAAAATATGGTACCAATGGATTTGCATAATTTTATGCTGATCAAAGACCTCCTTCATCTTTGGTATGACTAATAAGGAGGAAAGTAGTGGAAACAGCAGCTTATTTATTTATTTCGAATTTAGGAGAATTTGGCTGTGATGCAGTCATTTGGTAAAAGTATGTAGGAGGCTGCATTTCCACAAATGTCAATGAAAAGTGTGTAAGTAAACCAGGAATGAGAGCAGCCAGACACAGACCTAGATGCAGAGGGCAATTTAGCTGATATAAAGTAATGGCCCAAACTTGTTGGGTTCTGAGACCCTCGTACTCCCATTTGACATTTATGTGAGTGGAGTATGCTCAGCACCTCAGGCTGCACATATATTTCAGATTATTTCTGCAACATAAAAACATGGGTTGGGTACAGAGAATTTTAACTATGTTAAATTTGTAATTAGAGTTTAGCAAATCAGCCATAATGAGTAATTTATTTGAAAAATTTAGTTTCTTTTTCTGCTTGCAGACATCTGCAAGGAGATAATGATCCTCTCAAATCCATTCAGTGCTCACCATTTTTTATAAACACCTTCTCACATTTTTTACCCTATGAATCAATTGTGAACATTCAAAATTCAAGATGTACTGCTTCATTGTGATAGGTTAAATAGGTCATATGGCACTGTTTCTATTCCTTGAACAAGCAAATACACAAGCACTTCTGACAACTGTACTTATGTATGCAAGGTTTAAAATTGGTTTTTGTGATTACTAACATGTGCAACTTTGAAATTCACTTTTCAGGGATGTTTTTGCCAGTAAAACTTGATTGTTCAAATGTTTACAAAAAGCAGCAGTGCATGAGAGATGTGAACATGACTGAAGATAATTAATTTAAATGTACAAATCAATATTCATGGCTTTTTCACCCTTACTAATTAAAATCTTTGTATAATTTTTCAAAAACTATTTATCTGAAGGATCTTATCAATGCAAACATATTTATGAAAACACCACAAAGCCAGTGAGTATCACACAAAATGCAAAAGAAAAATAAATCACATTTTCAAAGAAAATCAAGCACTATATCTAAGAAGATGAGACCTTAGCTAAGTCACAGTAGCTATTACATCACATATGTAGTATGTATAAAGTAAAGTTGATATCTCTCTGTTGATTCAGTTTAGCTGCTTAGAAGCTACTAGGCAGTACCAGTATATTGGACCTGAACCCATTGGAAGGAATTCTGAGGACAGTCAGATATGGACCCAAACTTTGTGATTCAATCCATCACTAGCTCTAGGGTTTTAGGTTAGAAGAACCCTTTTAAGATTTATGAGGCAATATCCAACAGGGGAAGTACAGGAAATAGGAATTCTTTTCTGAACTCCATGGAGGAACAAGTGGGGACAGGCAGATCAAAATCTGGAAAGTCAAACACATAGCAATCGCCATACTTTATCAGTAATGGTGCGAACAGTATCATCCATATAAGAAAAGGATGAACCAGTTTGAGGGTACATGAATCTCTCAACCATTTGGGTTTGCAAGGCTCCTTTGATAAACCTTTTGTCCCTGCAATTTAAACCCATTTTTCCAAACATTAATTAATTAACCCTCCCTACTCTTCCCACCCCAAGTTAAATGGAAATCATTGCTGTGCATTACTCTAGTGCCTGTCACTAAGACTCACACATGAACACTTGCCCATTCATGGTGACAGAATTCAGGCCCTCTTATTCCAAAAGCACATGTTGCTAGCACTTGAGTTAAAGGAGAATCTCTGTTAGTGATATAAGACCTCTGACAAACAGTAGGGAGGTTCTTATCAATCAGTTAGAGGGCAGAGTTGTGCACAGACATTGACTCATTACAATTCTTATGTAACACGCAGGTATTTTGAGCCTAATTTTAGTAATGTTTGTAAACGGTTTTGTGATCTTTGGGTGGAAGATGCTATCGAAAGGCAAATTTTGTGAGTGTGGGATATCGCTGAATCCACATTTCAAAGTAGTAAATTCAGTTGTGAATGAAACTCCAAAGCAAATCTGGCTTTCACAGATGAAGTACCCAGGAGCTTCTGGGTGAAAGCATGAAACACCCCCAAAAACAAGCCATGGAACAAGTCCAAACACAGAAAGAAAAAAACCTAACAAGAATGTAATAAAAATAACAATCTCAGCTGCTAAATTACTGAGGTGTTTCCTAGCCGAATGTAATGCTAAAACCACCCTTCTACAGCCTTGAGAAAAACTGTGCACTTCAGCAATGATGAGAACTTGATGCAGTGTATTTTCCAAAGTGCCAAGAGCCAAGAATAATATAACATCACCAAGCAGACTTCAAAGCCCAGTCCCTCCACTCACTCCTCGCTCCTGTGCATCCCTCCAGTGCCAAAGCACACATGGATCGGAGGGCTCTGCTCAGCAGCTGCTCAGAATGTTTGACAGATTTCCCAAACTCATACTGCACTTGTAAAAGAAGTTTCCAATAGAGGCAGCAGTTTGACCATACCATTTGCAAGAACAAAAAAGTGTGAGAGAGGTTTGTTTATTGATTGAATGATGGATTTTGTACTGGGTTCCTGGAAAAATGTATCACTGCAATTGTGTAGGATCCTTCGTCCGGATATTTTCATATGGGACTGTAGCTGTTTACAGGAACCACATTGGAAAGGCTATTATTAATCTAGAAGGGAGTGCAGGCATTTTAGGAACCATTTACTGTGAATGACAAAGGGGACTTATTAATTCAACACAATAATTACCTCACTTTATGAACTACTGTAGGTTAAGATAACTGAATGCGTCACAGTTTTAAGAGCGACTGTTTTTAAATGCCAGTACATCTCACACAACAGTTACCACGTTTATACACGGCATTGTTTATTTATTTATTTAGAATAAAGAAAAAACTTGGTATGGGACCGTAATCAAGTGTCAAACACCGTTTATGTATATTGGCACAATAAAGATTTAGAAAATGGACTGAAAAAAAAGCAATAGTCTAGGGTGTTAGCTGAAGTATTCCCCAGTCAGCGATAGGACCAGTGTGATTTTCTGGAGTTTAAGGGTGAAATTCTTCATTATGAATTTGAGGGATGCTGAGGGCAGGGCAGCAGAATGGAAGCTTATAATGTGCTAGTTTTGTATTTATGAGTGAGAAAGTGATGTTGCCCTCTGCTGACTGCTCAGCTTCTGCCTGTGCCTTCAGCTTTCTAGCCAACACCTGAGAGAGCTGAGTTTAGTGTCAGGCAGGGGGCACAGAAAAATCCTGGCAGACAGCCAGAATGCTAGAGGTGGAAGGGCATGTGGAGATATTATTCCATTATATAAATATATACATGTTAAACATTCATGGCGAAGAAGTTGGTATTCACATCATCCTGTAGACTTATTTTATGTTTTGTTTCTATAATTTTATTCTAAAATATAAAACCAAAAATCTAACCTGATTTTGTCATACATCAGACCAAGTCACCTCAGCACAGGGATGAGGTTTTCTTGACTGGATCAAGAACTGTTGTGATTTTTTCAGTGAATGAAGGCTGAATTCAAACTTGGAAGTAAAATTCAAAATCAAGTGAGTGCCACATAGTTTGGAGTTTTGTAATAAAATATCTACTTCTATCCCCATCTCATTTCACATCACCCATTCAGAGCTGTCAGACAGGAATGAGTTTCCACCGGAGATGGTCTCAAGCTACAAGATTCAGATCTAGATCTGAATTTCAAACACACCATAGTCCCCGGTTTTGTTCAGTCTATTAAAATTAGTATCAAAATCCATATTCACTCACAACACATATAGCTAAGAGCATCCTTTGTACAGAGGTTCTGGAGACCTGGCCACAATCCCCATGAAGACACTAAGTCAAATGGTACTCCATACCTAGCATTCAAGGGTCCATATCAAAGTTTGATAGGGCTCGCATCCAGCAGTTAGGTTCAGCCCTATCTCTAGTTTCACTGATGATGGAATTGTATACGTTTCCCAGTTATGATTGAGCTTGGCGGTGGGTTTTGCCCTTTTTGGAGAGGTTTATAACTCAGCCATAAATATATGCGTTCTGGCCTGAATGTACAAGATTGCAGCCAAAAATCAAATTTGTTAAACAGAAGCTCACAATAATACTTTTTTATTTTTCTTTCTATATTAAAATCAGTGTTAAAAATGTGAAATATTTAAAATAATAGAAACCACATGATCTGTGAAAATAAGCAGGGTAAATGAAGAACCCTGGAGTAAGCAGGAGCCAATTCCCACTAAAGTCAAATGGGAGCTGCGTCCTTACCTCAAGGTTGAATTTAGTTGCTTGTCTTTAGATATTTTTTAAAATATTGTGTACAGCACAAAAATTAGCATTCCACCACAGATTGGAATGGCTCTGATGGCATGATGAGGATCTATGTAAAAATATTCATTTAAAAAGATACATTGATCCTACGCAGAATATGGAACTCAATTAATAAAGAATTAAAAGAGAATTATAATCAATACCTATTAACACAGGCTTATGGAAAACAGAGCTTGTCAAACTAACTTGATATGTTTTCTTGATAAGATTACAAATTTGGTTGCTAAAGATAATATCATTAATGTAATATATTCAGACTTCTATAAGGCATTCAATTTGGTATCAGATGACATTTTGATTAAGAAACTAAAATCCCACATTAAATGTATTGAAACTGGCTAACTAATAGATCTCAAAATGTAATCGTAAATAAGGGATCATTATAGAGCAGGTATTTTACTAATGGGGTCCCGCAAGGCCCTACACTATTTAACATTTTTATCAGTGATCTGGAAGAAAACATAAAATCATTACTGATAAAGTTTGCAGATGACACAAAGTTTGGGAGAATTTGTGGTTGCTTACCTGAAATTTTTCCCTGCTTTGAAGGAATAGGTCCACAGAACCTCAGGGTTTGTTGTATATGAGCACAGCATGCAGGACAATCAGCTGAGGACTGAGTAGCTACTCTGTAAAGTTCAGTAAATGTATGCAGGGATGACCAAGTTACAGCTTTACAGGTTTCTCAGATCACAATGCCGCCACTGCTCATACTGTATGAGCTCTGGTGCCCATTGGAGGATTGAATTCTTTTGCTCTATACACAATCATGAGACTGATGATATAGATGCCTTAGCACCTCTTTTTCCTGGATGAAATTAAACCAGAAAGGGTGGTGTTTGTCTTACGCTCTCAGTTCTTTTCAGATTAAATTGTAAGGCTCTCCTTACATTCAGCAAAGTGATAGCTTATCCTTTGGGTGAGAACGATGTGGACAAAAAAGGCAATGAGAACTCTTTAGCTCAATGAAAAATCTTATTATATGTTAGAATAAAGGTGGGACCCGTTCTCAAAACCACGTTATCTTTGTGAACGATGCAGCAGGATGGAGTGACTCACACTGTTCTTCCTGAAGTGCTAGCAACGAAAAAGGTCTTTTTGATAGACAAGTAATAATGAAACAGATTTCATAGATTCAAAGGGCACCTGTATTAAGGCACTGAGCACAATGTTCAAATCCCCAGATAGAGCTCTGTGCACCTTATGATGATGCAATAGCTGCACTGCTCGAATGAAGCGACAACTGTCCTTATGGTAGGAAATGGAAGATTTTCTGGATGCTCTCAAAATTGCAGACAATACAAAAACATGTACTTTCTAGGTATCAGCCTGAAACCTGATATTGAAACCATCTTGCAAAAACTCCAGAACATGAGATGTTTTGCCTACATGATCCTGAATGTGTCTCTCTTTACACCAAGCTTTGAATTTAGATTAGATTTTTGAGTAAGCCCTGTTTGTCAATTTTCTACTCAATGCTAACAGAGTTGCAAAGTAACCCCTTTCTTTTAGAAACTTCCTTTTAAATGCTAAGCTGCTAAATTTAACTTGCTTGGATCCTGGTTAAGAACTGGACCCTCAAATCTGGACTCTCATTCAGGAACAATGGTGGCTCCATTGACATATTCATGAGGTCAGGAAACCAAGACCTCCTAGGCCCGCGGGACCCTCCTGCCCAGGAGCTCCTGGCCTGGGCGGCTCACCCCCGGCCCCTCCCCGGCTGTCCCCCCTCCCCTGCAGCCTCAGTGCGCCGCGCCACCAGCACAACGCTCTGGGAGGCCGGGCAGTGCAGTCGCAGAGCCGCGGCCTGACCCGGTGCTCTGGCCGGAGCGGCTGTAGAGCTGCCAGCCACCAGTGCTCCAGGCAGCGCGGTAAGGGGGCAGGGGGGTTGGACAGAGGGCAGGGGTTTCGAGGGGGTGGTCAGGGGCCGGAGGTGTGGATAGGGATCGGGGTGGTCAGAGGGCAGGAAACAGGGGGGGTTGGATGGGGCAGGGGTCCCGGGGGGGCAGTCAGGAAGGAGAGGGGGGGTTGGATGGGGCAGTAGGGGGCAGTCAGGGGTGGTGGTTCTGGGGGCAGTAAGGGGACAGGGAGCAGGGAGTGGTGGGTGGGGTAGGAGTCCAGGGGGGGCCGTCAGGGGACGGGGCGGAGGTCTGGGGGTTGGATGGGGCAGGAGTCCCGGGGGAGCCATCAGGGGGCGAGAAGCGGGGGTGGGGAGGGTTGGATAGGAGGCAGGGGCCAGACCACGCCTGGCTGTTTGGGGAGACACAGCCTCCCCTAACTGGCCCTCCATACAATTTTGGAAACCCGATGTGACCCTCAGGCCAAAAAGTTTGCCTGCCCCTGACCTAGGCCAATGCAAGGCCACTAAGATCACTTCCTTGTCCGTCTTTCTGATCTTCTGTATTCTCCTAGAGATGATGGGCACTGGGGGGAAAGCATAAAGTAAGTCCTTTGACCATTTGAGCTACAGGGCATCTATACCTAGCACTCCCAGCTTCCTTTTTCTTGCAAAGTATTGGTGAATCTTCTGGTTTGCCTTAGATGCAAAAAGAATCAGAATCAGAACTCCTGAATTTTTTGATGATCAATCAGAATGATTTGTTGTGAAGACTCCATTCTGCCTGATTGATTTACCTGCTGCTCAGCTTGTCGATTTTCCATTTCTAGTGCCATTGATATGCAAGGACCTGATAGACTGTAGATGGGCCTCTGCCCACTACATCAATGCTGCTTTCTTTTGGAGATCCTGTGAGCTTGTACACCCCTGATGGTCTACATACCCTATCTGTCATTATCGGAATTTGACCGTTTGGCAACACTGGGGCCAATTATTGAAAAGCATACTTTATTGCCCTCAGCTCTAGAAAATGTATGCCTTTCTTTATGGGTAGCGGGTATAATAGGCCATATAGGCAGGTATAATATATAGCTGTTGCCGACCCACGGCCGGACACCTGGGCTGTGGTGGCCCTGGCCCCACCCCAAGACTCCCACCGCCTCCTCCCCTCCACCCATCCTACTGCTTGCCACGTCCCTCCTCCTCGGGTGCTGGGGCCAGTGGCGGGGGGCCTTCAGGGGCAGGAGGAGCTGGTGCTAGGGGGCTGGCGGCTCGGCCTGGCACTGGGGGAGGCCTGCGGCTCAGCCTGGCTTGGCGTGGTGCTGTGGGAGGCCGGAGGCTTGGCCTGACCCTATGCTTGGGCTGTCCTGGCGCTCGGGGTGGCGGGTGGCTCAGCTCGACTCTGGCGGGGTCGGGGCTCGGCCTGGCGCTCGGAGGGGGGTGAGTTAGGGTGGCCAGCGGCAGCAGCTCAGCCCGATGTGGTTGGGGCAGGCAGGCTGGGGCTCCTCCAGTCATGGGGGGGCCCTCAGAGTCAGGGCTTCTCCTTTTACAGCATGAGATGGGGGTTTTGGGGCTCTGGTGTGTGGAGGGTGGGGCCTTAGGTGGAAGGGACGGGGCCAGCAGGCTTGCCTCCCCAAAGTAGGGGTTCAGCCGCCGCTCATGCCTTTCTTTTGCTCTGAGAACATCTGTGTCCCTTGTGCCACCGATTTCTTGGAGAACACACTCCAGACTTTCCAGACAGGCATCTGGTGTTATGACAGACATCTCTGGCTCTGCCATGGTTTTCCCACTGTGGAATCTGTCTTTGGACTCATCCACCAGAGTACCAGAAACAAGACTGAGTAGTAGCTGGAGTACATCTCCAGCTTGGGAATCTCTCTACCTCACTGATTCGCAAAAGATGAACTTGTTCCACCACTTGTGCAGGGAAAGCCCCTGGCGGGCTGGGCCAGTTTGTTTACCTGCCGCGTCCGCAGGTTTGGCCGATCGCGGCTTCAGGCCAATGGGAGCTGCTGGAAGCAGCGGCCAGTATGTCCCTCGGCCCGCGCCGCTTCCAGCAGCTCCCACTGGCCTGGAGCAGCAAACTGCGGCCACTGGGAGCCGCGATCGGCCGAACCTGCGGACGCGGCAGGTAAACAAACCGGCCTGGCCTGCCAGGGGCTTTCCCTGCACAAGCAGCAGAACAAGTTTGGGAACCACTGATCACATATGGTCTTTAGCATATTTTGCCTTCTTAGTAGAATACTGTAGAGGGGAGAAAACAATGATTCAGAATCTTTGAAAATTCTCTGGTTCTTGTAGAACCATATCAAGGACTTATCTGTCCAATGAGTAAAGAGGCCGTTTGTCCTTGAATTTTAATAAACTCCCACCTATGTGTTGCACCTTGGATCTCTCCTGAACATAGTCAGGCATTGTTTCTAGTGTTGCAATTTGCACTGACGGAAGAATGATTTCTCCCCTTTCTGGGCTTAGACTTGTTCCATTTGCATTTACTGTAGTCTAGCCATCCATACTTAGAGAAGCAGTCATGAAAAGGTTATATAGATCTGTAATAAGGTCGTCTTTCCCTTTTCCTAGATTTGGAGTGAGGGGGATCTGCAAAGTCTTTTTTGATTAATCTGAGGGTTACATCATGGCTTTGTCCAATGGTTCCCCAAATGACTGGCCTCCTGAATATTTTGAGCCTACTGTCGTGATTCTGGCCTGTATATTGCTGCTTGCCTTATAGTGAAAGATTCAAGACGCTCAATCTGTTTAGTTTAACAAAGACAAGATCAATGGGTGCCTTGATCACAATCTCTAAGTACCTACATGGGGAACAGAAATTTGATAATAGAAAACCCTTAAATCTTGCTGACATAGGTATAAGAAGAACCAATGGCTGGAATTTGAAGCAAGACAAATTCAGACTTGAAATAAGGTGCACATTTTTAACAGTAAGGGTAATTAATCACTGAAACAATTTACCAAAGGTTGTAGTGAATTCTCCATCACTGGAAATTTTTAAATCAGGATTGGATGTTTTTCTGAAACATATGTTCTGGTACAAACAGAATTAATTCAAGAAAATCTTATGGCCTGTATTATGCAGGAGGTCAGACTAGATGATCACAATGGATCCCTCCCTTCTGGCTTTATAATCCATGAATCGTTTTTACACTGAGTGAGAATTAAAGTGAAACTGTCCAGGCTAGTTTTTAATGTCAAACTCTGAGTAAAATGCAATATTTTTTAAACGTTCAAATGGTAAAATAGTAAATATGATTTTTTAAAACATTCTTTCTCTTTTAATAATCTGAGCTGCTCTTATTACTAACAGATGGAAGGAAAATATTTTAACATGAGGTTTATGTGGACACCACATCCCTTTATAAACATATATATAAACAGACATTTGTATTTATCCAACAGACCAGAATGAATCCTTTCGGGGACTTTCTGGGGTACTGAGTACTTAAGACTAATTTTTTATAAGTACATATTTACCCAAGAGCCTGAAGTAGCACTGTAAGGAGCATGGTACAAAATGTGGGTTTTATAAACTTTCATGAAAGATCAAAGGGGGAGGAGGGAAACAGGCAGGAACTAACAGGCAAACATGTAATAGCAAATAAAACCTTTCAGAAACTTAAAGTTTTTGTGACACAAACTGTCCCAGGAGCTGGGAGGCTGAACTTCTATCCTGAACTCACACAAAGGACAGAGTGAGGGCCATAACTTGGAATTTCCTGGCTGTCGTCAACTTCTGTCACAACCGTAACGTTGTTTCAACATGTTTTCGGCTTTTAAATTTTTTTCTTCTCTTTGATATAGTCTAAACTAGACATAAAATGGAAAAAAATGTACTCTTTCCACTCAGCAGTGATAACTTTGACATGTGCTTCCAAGTGTTATTCATCACCACACAATGCAACAATCTGAGAGCAAGTACAATGTACCTTTTGGAAAAAGTGACTCTCTGTAATTGCTTTTCATAACAAAGCCTGCCTTTCCCCCTAATGATTAAGGCTTTATGGACATTTATAAAAGAAAAGCATAACAGCCCACCTACACTTCCTAGCAAGTAGCAGCATTTTCACTGTTTGCTTTTTAGGGTCAAACACTCCACCTAAATTCACAGATGGTAAAAAGGGATAATTAACACACACCCAAACCCAAACACACACATGCACTCCTTTTCCCATCGATTGCTTCCATCATGTTTTCCATCCATCCCTATTCCTGCGTGGGACCATTTCACGGTTGTGACAAACTTTGACAGCAGGTAAAGGAAATCACTGGATATCATTTTTGAAAGGGATGATGTCACTTAAGTGGTCTTATGAGCTTTAGATTTAACACTTACTGGTTCTCTTTTTGGCTTGTTAGGTGGCTTTGGGCAAGTCACTTCACCTCTCTGCATCCCTGTTTCCGTGTCTGTAAAACAAGGTTAATAATTTATGGACCTGAAAAGAACACTGCAAATGTTGAATAAAAGGTGCTCATATAAGTGCAAAGCATTATTACTGGGCCAAATATTGTAGAGTACTTACTCAGCCAAATTCCCATTGAAATGTATGGCTTGAATATGGTGACTGCAGGATTTGGCCCACTATTGTTACTGAGACTTGTGTTATTGTAAATAAAATTAAATGGGAAAAGAGTATGCCATTTCCAGCAGCAGATACAGAGCTGAAAACAGATGAGAAGGGCTTTAACCAACTCAAAATGACAGTGAAACAATTTTCATTGTTTCGAGAACTATCTCCAGGACATAAAATGACAGATATTAATGGCAAAGGGATATGCTTGCCTTCCGTCCCAAATGTTGTGTCGTGCTTCTGTGCATGGTTAAGCAGGTGCCTCTGGGCACCTCCAAGCTGAATGAATTTCAGTATTGGATGATGGGATTCCTGCATTTACAGTTTAAAAAGCACTTTGAGGTGCTTTGGGATGAGAAATACTGTGACCTTAGGACCTATGGATGCCAACTGGCAAAGGGCGCAGGGGGGTTATGGGTTACAGGGAATTCAGAGGTCTGGTATTTACTTTCTGTTTTACTAAAGATTGTCATGTAAGTGTCATGTTACTTTCTGTTTTACTAAAGAGTGTCATGCCTGTGTTTCACTAGTCATCACACTCTTTGCTAAATGTATGTGTGGATAATATGTAAGGAGATATGTATATATGTTGTAAATTATGTACTTAAGGTCTTGTACTTAAAGAGAGGTCACTCAGAAGTAGTGAGCCTTGAGACAGACGTCTCTGGACAGGCGGTGGGAGACACTTATCTCCCTAGCTGCCCACTGTATGTCCTACAATAGAATTCTATTAGCATACTGAGTCCGATGCTAATGAAGAGCTTGCGGGGGCCTCAGAAGGAAAATTAACAGGAAGAGGTAAACATCAGGGGACGATGACAATGATGCTGTTTTCAGGTGAAGAGCAAAGGTCTGAGCTGATACATTTGGGGGTGCAGAAAGACACCCTGGCATTCTATCTCAGGGAGAGGCAAGCTGCCAGCATGTTTGAGCTCATGAAAGAAGGGCCTCAACCATCCTGGTTGAAAAATGTTGTCAGAAGGACTTGGGTTAAGCAGTATCTTATTAGACAAGAGGCAACTCGTTAGTTGAGTTTAGACTCTAGAATGTGTGTTATAATTTTATTTGATATGTAACCCTTTGTTTCCAATATTTTTGTTTGTGATCATTTGAATGTTTATTCTCAGTTAAATAAATGTGTACTTGCTTTCTCTATAAACAAATCTATGTGCTGTGTGTTAAGCAGTGTTCTAAGGTGTAACTAGTAAGCTGCAGTGCACTGTTCCTTTGAGAAAAGCAGGTCTGGTAATTTTGTGAGTGTCCAGTAGATAAGGGCCTGGAATGCAGGAGCATGCTCGGAGGACTTAGGGGTTGGAATGTACCTATCTCAAGCCTGCATGAGGTACAGTGAAACATGCGTGGGCTGAGAGGGGAGTGTTTGTGTTGCCTGTGGGGGAGAGTCAGGGAGCTGACCCCTGGTAGGCACAGAGAAGGCTCCCTCACATTAAGGGCAGGAGGTAGCAAGGGGCCCAGCAGCCCTGGCTACCTTTAGGAAAGTGTCACAGATGTATAGCACTTGGACCCGTTACACCACTGTCTTGGCACCTAGTGTAGTAATTTACAACAGTGCAAAGTGGTATTAAATGGTACTAGATTAGAATGGAAATGTTTTACACTCACTTTGTACAGGAATAAATAACTCCAGAATGTGCAGGGCCGTGGAAAATCAGACCCATTAAATAATATTTTGTGTTGTTATTTTACTAGCTATTAAACACCAGGGAAGTGGGCAAGCTGGTTTCAATGTTTTTGAAAAACTATTAATACTGATAAAACCCCAAACTGTACACACTTTTTTTCCGGATCCCAGACTCCTTCAGAGCTCTAATATTGACAACATCTTATTTGCTTTACCATGCAACATGTCCTGGGTGCTGGGTATATGATGCTGGGAGAGGCACACATGAGTCATGCCCAGACCTTCTGCTCTGTTCTTCTGAGCTGGCAGGGTTCTGACCCCTCTGTCACTGGAACATTCCCTTTTCCTTAGATCACATCCTTTCTGCATTAGCTAATGGGAGGTTTCTTGCATCCTGCATGGGAGTGTAGTGGGAAGCCCAAAACAAATTTCAGTAGCTCACCCCTAAAACTTTCGTGACTCATAATTCTTTGTGAAAAGATCATGTGGAGCAACAGGATTTAGGACCACCATAGTTGTCTTCTCCACCCATCCTTTTTTCTTTGTAATTTTGTAACCCTCACCTCTCTTAATTTCTCTGCTTATACGTCCTTCCTTGTTTCTTTCTTAATCTTCAACTTTTGCCTTTTGTCTAACTTCTTGTCTGCTTTCTTTTTTCTTTTCACTTTCTGGCTTTACTTCTCTTTTCCAGCTGTGCAAACGAAGAGAGGAATGATTGTGTAACAGATGAGAAAGAGGAGAGCTTGAGACAGAGAGACATTTTCTGCTCCACTCTCTAAAAGATGGGGGAGTATGATAAAGAAACATGCCACCAAAGCAGAAATGGGCAGTTATGACAAATGGATACAAGGCTTTAATTCCCAAATACAAAACTTTGTTCCGGATGAAATGTAGCTATATCTGACAGACTGCCCGGGGAGACTTTGGTCTCATGAGTATTGCTCATCATGCCTATAAAGTACTATTGCAGTAAACTAATTGTTTCTTCCAAGCCCATCATTCAGCATATGTCAATATCATAAGCTTCTTGTGGTAAAGACGTCAGAGGGGGCTTTAGAGAGAGGTGTGGTCTACTGGTCCAAGCATCAGAATGGGTGCCACACCCAAGGAACTTCACCCTGTAATTATGGGCAACTGACTTACTTTCTTTTGGCCCAATTCAGCTCTGACGTAAGCTGACGCAACACCCACTGACTACAATATAACTTCACAGACCTTGTGCCAGCTTTCACCGGGGCTTAATCTGGTCCTTTGTCTGTTTTCCCACAAAATAGTGTTAGTAACATTTACCTGTTCCACACAGCTCTTTGAACAACACAAGCGCTATACAAATGGTAAATATTATTAGTCAATATAACACTCCATTGTGGATGTTCATGATGGCACCAGTTGTCTCACAGTAATTTGTTGCCAGGTAAAAGTCATAAGGGCAACAGACTACCAGTCAAGAAGTGTGGTATAGATGTTTATGGAAGGCATGGAGGTTGACTTGCTACAAATAAGCTTGGGGAAACACTGTTGTATTGTGAAATTCTAAAAGAAGCAAAACAATTCCTCCCCCAAGATGTATTTGTAGAGCTGGAGTATCACGTTTTCTGTGAGCTTGGTTTGGTTAGTATCTTGTGGTCTGTTTCATGGGTGAATAAAAAAGTTGGACGTTTTTTATTTGGAATGACTTTAAAATGCTGGACAAAATTAGAGCTTTCTGATTGGCTGGTAATGAAGTCATAGCCATGTCTTGACTATATAGTAAATACACAGGTGATGACAACACTGAGCAGAGTAGCTAATTGTCTACCTTATTTTTATGTACTGTATAAATACCATTCCATAATGGCAATACGACACCTAAGGCCATATATTTCATGGCAATGATTACACTTCTCGTGTGATTAAAGTCATGAATGCTGTGGGCTTGTGTTTTATAACACTTTCCAAGGTGTGCTTTTTTCACATAGAAAGGCAGTGCCTGTCATGTCTAATTGTAACCTGAAGTCTAGTTAACTTAACAATGGAACAACTGTTCCATACAGTACTATCTAAGGTCCACTTTCCTCAGGATACTGTTATCATTCCAAGTGTAACTGTCTAGTCTAATAGTCTTTCTGCCATTTAGTATAATAAAATCTTAAAATGACCAAGTCTAAGTATTAGTGGTTTTTCTTGACTGCTTAATACTAAAATTATTTTAATTTCTTTCCTCACAATGTTTGCCAAACATATGGCTGGAGAACTAACTTTACCAAACCTTTAATGACATCACAATTCTGACCTTGCCAACAGGAATTCTGAGCTAACATGTTAACATGAAGAACAGATGAAGAACAATAAACACCAAGTGAATGCCTCAGTCCTTTGATATTTAATGTTTTCCTGTTATTTATAGAAGCTTAAGGTTGAACTGTCTCATTTGGTCACAAGTAGAATGCATTTGGGAGAATCAAAATGATCAGAAATTGAAGCCAGAATATGAGTGGCCAGAATCTGACATGTCAAAGAAAGGAAAGTCAAGGAAGCCCATAATGAATCTGCCCCGTTATGCCAAGCAAATGCCCATACCCCCAACATAAGTAATTTTAACAGAACAGACAAGTACCTACATGATAAATTACAAGACTAGTAGCAATATATGTTTCCTTCTGATTATCTTCACTTTCATGGAGCATTGTTGAAGATTTTAGCCTCCAAATTCACTTATTCAGATCTGAACAAGAGCACCAGATCCAAACTTTTTTCCACACCTGTCTAGCTTATGAAAGGTCAGATTTAGACATGAATATAGATTTGAACGTCACAACTTGAGCCCACTCTAAGGTCAGTAAAGGACTGATGCATCATATTCATTCTTTTGTCTGCACTGTTTAGACAAACTTGAGATAGCCAGGGACAGTAACTAGCTACCACACATGCATAAGAAGATAACGTAAGAATGGCCATACTGAGTCAGACCAATGGTCCATCTAGTCCAGTGTCCTGTCTTCCAACAATGGCCAATGCCAGGTACTTCAAAGGGCATGAACAGAAGAGGGCAGTCATCAAGCAATCCATCCCCTGTCGTCTAGTCCCAGCATCTGGCAGTCAGAGGCATAGGGACCCCACTGCATGGGGTGGTATACATGATCATCTTGGCTAATAGAGTCATGAGCTTATCTAATTCTTTTTTTAACCCAGTTATAGTTTTGGCCTTCACAATATTCCCTGGCAATGAGTGCCACAGGTTGACTGTGCACTGTGTGAAGAAGTACTTCCTTTTGTTATTTTTAAGCATGCTGCCTATTAAATTTATTGGGTGACCCTGGTTCTTATGTTACGTGGAGGGGTAAATAACACTTCCTTATTCACTTTCTCCACACCATTGATAATTCTATAGACTTCTATCATATTCCCCCTTAGTCATCTCCTTAGTCATCATACAGGTTCATCATGGCCCCAACAGGAAGTGATTTGCCAGGTTGGGTGTATGGCTAAATTCCCAGCTAGCTGGCATGCTTCCCATCACCAGCACACACTAGCCCAGAAATCTTGTGCTTACTCCACTGTGTGCTAAGACTGAGTGGATGGACCCATCTTCCTTTCTACTTGCCGGCTTAAAAAACCTAAGAGGTGGGAAGATGAATATGAAAATTAGCTTACATTGTAGCACCAGGGTATTGTCAAACTCCATTCACAGTCCTGAATATCAACCTAAGGAACAATTACAGTCCCCTGGGAATTTCTCACATTGTTTCCACACATAATGGGTTGTCCTTTATATTTAACTCAATATAAACAGCAAGATCCAAGGACTCCTTTCACGCTCAAATCCCAGTTAACTGCACATTTCAAGTCTATATTTGATTCTACAATAGTTCCATACTTCATCCTAAGGGCATCAACAAAGGTTGATGTTACTTTAGAACAGAGCTGGTGAAAGTTTTTACTGATTTCTCTTTAGAGAATTTGCCATTAAAGTCCACACATTTCAAATGAGTTTCACTTTGAGTCTTTGGATTCATTTCAAACTCGAAACTCAAAACATAACATAATGTGTGGGATCAAAACCCATGAAAATATCCTCACAGCCCTCTGTCAAAGGAAACCACAGAGTTTTACCTGGCCCTAACTGTCACGTTTCATGAGAGATGGGTTGAGGACAGTTATTGGAACTGGTTTTCTTTATATTAGAGTTTGTGGTTCAAGTCTGAGGGTTGGGTTTAGGTTCAGTAGTGCCAAGATTGCCTGAGCTTTCCCACCAAGATTTCAGCCTTGAATACCCTCAAGTGGATAGTCAAGAATTGCTTGGTAGTGTGTCACCCTAAGAAGATTCTCTTTCAGCTCAAGAGGTGGGTAAGCAAGTGCTTTTGAGCAGAATGGGTTTTAGTTCCATCCCCAGTGTCACCAAGAAGTTCTGAGTGGCCACAGTGTGCAGAAGAATGAAAACCAAGAAGTTCTGGTGGGCATGGATGTGTTAAGGTACCATAAACAAGTGATTAATGACAATCACTTGCGATTTAGCAGCTTTTAACTCAAAAAATTGATTTAGTGATGGAATGAATTGAAATCTTTCAACAATTTATGTGACTAGTAAGTCTATAACAAGTCAGAAACTGAGGTCCATGAACAGCTAGCTACCATGACCTCTCTCTTGCTTCCAGTATGACACTCACACTGCATTGAGCTTCTAAGATCTGAATATAGATCAGCCATTTAGAACATCAAAAATTATGCTAAATGTCACTCTTTTGAAAAGATCTGGGCTCCTGCCCATGTTTGCAAGTTAACGTTAGCATATTCTTTAAAAAGCAGAGACATTACTGAATTCTTGTACAAGGGTGACTTGAATGGATCATTTAGTACTGTCAAAACAGACTGTTCTGTGATTAAGGGTTTGTTGTATATGAACTCAGGTTGCAAGTACCATAAAGCCAGGAGTTTCAAAGAGAAGAAACTACAAACATATTTCTTGTGTCTTCTGGGAGTGGCTCTGTTTAAAACTCTCTGATAATAAAATGTTGACGTCTCCATTGCTTTCTGCAGGAAGAATTTGGTGAAGAACAAAGAAGCCTGAATAAAAGAAAGGAGTTATTTATGATTAATTTACTTGAAAGTGATATGTGTGTGAGAGAGAGAATCTAGTCATTACAGACTATAAACAATTTTAACTACAAATGGAAAGTAGCCAGTACTACTGAAGGAAATGCTTGACTTTTAACTTTTGGTCATTTTTATTTTTGAAAGAGTGTTGAGAGAGATTAAAAGGATAAAGAGAAGGTCTAGAAGGAATAAAAACCACACATATGCACAAATCAGCATTTATAGAGCAATGCTTTATTATTTATAAAGTTGTTAAAATTGTTTAGACACAAGCTTACAAGGAAATCTAGATTCATGTTACCACAAGCTTTCTTGTGAGCTTGACTGTCCTTAGGGCTTTTCCCTGCAGGACCTTTCCCATTCCTTAACATTGTTTCCTCTGCCTCTGAGAGAAATTGAAACTAATATGTACTCTCGAGATGCAGCCAATAAAACTGACCTGGTCTTGTTGCCAGGATAAGCCAGCAGAAGAGCTCTGCATCTTTGAAAAGCTGAAAAGCGATACAAGCTAATACGAATTGTTATAGGAGCCATGTCAAGGTTCCTGTACACAGAAAGGCTGGCAAAACTCAAGTGCATAGTGGAGTTCCTGTTATAAGCTTTGACTCTATCAGGAAGGATGATTTTGACTTTGTTTCATTTTTCCTGAGGGGATTGGGAAGTGCACTCTACCACCATGACAACAGAAAGAAAGCAGCTGAGAAAAAAAGGCATTTACAATTGGGGCTGTGAAACAGAGGAAGTTTGGTATTTCTGCAGTTTTGCTGGCATTCAAAGGGACATGGTTTTTCCTCCTAGATAATCTGTCCCCTCATCTTGGGACATTAATCAAAATGCATTAAAACCTAGCCAAAAAAAAAAGGTCAGTAATAGTCATAAAAAAACCAGAAGACCACAATGTTCATCATCTGATGTCATGGACACACTCCTTGAGCAAAAGAACAATGGAAAGCTGCACCAAGTGCTCATTATAAATGTTCTTTTCCCTTTCCTTTAGTTTTGCAATTAAACATTTTATTTATCCATATTGTATCTCCACCCAAGAATAATGACCCCCCCCATGCTGGACACCCCAAATATATTCCATTCATTCTGATGACTTGGTAAAAGTTACAGGCAAATTTAGTGACTAAGTCAAGGTCAAGATGAAGGGAGGGATGAAGGGAGGAGGCACTTAAAAGCAAATATTGAAGTCAATGCTGAGCCTTTTATTCTTGTTAAAGGTTAGAGAATGGATAATTATTTAGTAGTTTGCAGTTGGTTTTATGAGAGGAAAATAGCTGTAAAGAAATGGCTTAATATCTATGAATACATCTTGCAAGCAGAAGACAAGGCATTGGTGGCACTGTTCCCTTTAGCCCTCACCTGCCAGTGACAGAGATTCCTGTACCTCACACACCAAAGGCTGTACTCTCCTCCCACTGTGCATACATAGCTCTCATTAATACTAATAGTTTCCAGGCACAAATATCCAAGGAAGACTCATCTGGAGGTATGGATAGAAAATTCTCACTTCAGGAGCTGAATAGGTTTAATATGGGAAACCAGGTGCTTAGGGAGGTGACTAATAATGGCAACCCACGCAGAGTAGACTGGGAATTAACTTGTTTCCATTACAGAATATTAGCAAAAATGTTAGATCTCAATCCTCCTCCCCTCTCCCATGCCCAAGAAGCTAAGTTTTGCACAGTGTAGGTTTCACAGAAAGAGAAACCATGCCCTCTCAGGCCATTGGAGACACTCTGCAACCTCTCATGCAGCCCTGAGGAGGTAGCAGCCCTTTTTGGTTCTGCTCACTGGCTCTGTGGGAACAGTGATTACTGTTTCTACAGAGCAGGAGATCCACCACAACTCTTTCTATGCCCTGCACTCTCCAACCCAAACCTCCTAAGGGAATTAATTGCCCACAAAGCTGGACTCTGTGGTGCACAAGGGACTACCTGCAGAGTCTCTATAAATTCTGTTCCTCCTGCATTCCCAAGCTCCAGAACTACAGATGGGCAAAGTTTGGCCCTTAGACATGGCATAAAATGTAGAAATGAAGTATTTTTCACTTTAAGGTTAAAAGGATAATAATAGTTAGCTTTTATGTAGGGCTGCTCACCAGTAGATCTCAAAGGAAGTCAGTATCATTATTCCCATTTTACAGCTGGTGAAACAGAGACATAGAAAGGTGAAGTAACTTGCCTAAAGTCACCCAGAAAGACAGTGACAAAGCTGGGAATAGATCCAAGGTCTCCTAAGTCCAAGTCCAGTATTCTGTTCTCTAGTCCACACAACCTAGGATTTGTATCAGGCTTGCATGTAAAGATGCCAAACCTCTGAACATCAAACATTCTAAGTTCTTAGGTTTATTTCTACAGCCTTGTACATAGCCTGGGCTTCCCATGAAAGAAATGCTTGGCAACTCATGGCTTCAGGTCAGGATGAAACATTTTAACTGCAGCAAACTGCATTATTGTGTACAACGAAAATGAGTCAAGGCTAGGTCCTGCTGGCATTGTTATTACTGAGGTGAGTGAGAGAGGCGACATATCAAATAGACATTAAAACTATTAGTGGAGTCTGACAGTAACCTTCTACCATATCCTGGAGGAAATATCACACTGCTGTCTCTACTCCCTGGTGGCAGAGTAGCTGTACTGATTATTAATGTTGGCATTTTTAATTCTAACAGTGTGATTCCTCCATTTTAAAGTGAAGGGTCTGTCAGCATTTGAAGACTCTCTCTGTTATTCCAGAGGTTTATAACTCAGCTGTAAATATTAACTAATGAGTTAAACAGTCAGATGAGGAATTACGTGTTATGCACGTCTTAAAAATAAATTCATTTAGCCAATTTAGTTATTAGCAAAAATAATTTAGTTCTTTTGGATGCTTTTTACCCCATTTCCTTTTCAATTAAAATGTGGGGGTTTTTTTAGAGGACAAAGAATTAAACCACTTAGGGCCTAATTCTACTCTATTAATGTCAGTGAGAGTGGTATCAGACCCATCAATGTGTTCAGTTAAAAAGAAACAGTAACAGATTACTGAGAATGTACGGTCTACTCTTGATACTGAAATGGTTCCACAGATTGCAGGACAAAGGCTTTGTCCAAACTACTCATTCACAGCTCCCACAAAAATGGATACACATTAAAGTTCCTCTCAGGTCAAGACCACATGGAATAAGAATTCCTTGGACCAAATCCTTACGTAGCCTTGGACCTAGGCTGCAAGTAAAACTATAATACCAGGCAACTTCATGGCCTTTGTCATGCTACTTGTTGCTGTCGCTGAAGTGCACCAGAAGGAGGATAACAGAGATGAATGGTAGGTCAAATTTTTAGAAAATAAGAGTCTAAACTAGCCACTTAACGTCACATTTAAGCACCTAAATAAATGGCCTGATTTTCAAAAGAGCTGAGATCACTTCAGCTTCCACTGAAGTCTGCAAACTAGTATCTGGGACTTGTTGAGGAGACTAAGGGGGATAAAATTCCATCCTAATATTCAAAGATGATCAGCTCAGATAGAAAGGTCATAACATTTATAGATAGCAGCAATAGTCATTCAGCCCTTTCTGAAATCCAGCAAAATAAACAGGCTCAGAAACCTCTTGTATTGGTGTGTAAGCCTTATGATAATACTAGCCAATATAGATGCCCAGTGGAGATGTGGCTGATGTGAAATTTCTTTGCCAAAACAAGCTAGGTTATTGTTATAAGGAACTCAAACAATAAAATAGCAACTCAGACTGGAAAAGGAGGCTATAATTGCTGCCAAAACCCATGATGGAGGAAGACCTAATTAGAACAGGGAAGAGGACAGAAGCAGTGAGTCTACCAATGACCCATAACCATATCTGGTAATAGTGTGATTAATGCAGCTCTCCATTCACACACAGAGTCCTGCACTAGAAATGATATTGACAGAGGAATGTTTTTCAGTGATGCCCCATTATATATTTTATATAAATTTTGCATGGGAAGCCAAAATCAATGCAACTTCCTCAAAGCAGTTTGGCATTGGACTTGTTTGGACACTGTTTCTATTCTTTGGCTTAATACAGAAAAGAAGGAGATAAAAGAAATAATCTGGCCTGTTACAGAATAAGAAAGAGGTGGTCAGTCTGACGATTACTGTTTATAGCTGCATCTGTCTGTCTGTCTGGCCATCTTAGTGTGACAAGTGTCAAGTTCCTGAGGAAAAGGAAAAGGAAAACTGCAGATTCTTTTCTTAGCTTAAGGGACTTTAAAGCAAAGAAAACTGAAAAGTTTGAACATCTCTCTAGTTTTGAAAGAAGATGAGGAGTCTGTTATACCTGCACATGTGCAGGGATGCAAAGTCACTGATTGATGAGTTTCTGTCAGGATTTGCTGACTTTGGAGAGAGCAATCTGCCAAGTTAGTTCTGACTGCTGCATTTTTGTTACACGAGATCTAGACATTATTGACAATGCTTTACCATTGGAATTAACTGACTCCAGTACATCTTGGCATTTTACTGGAATTCTGCAAAACGCTAACTTCAAGCAACTTTAGTGGCCTGAAGTGTCACATGCTACATATTTTCTCTAGTTCTGATCAGATACTGTACAGCTTAGGAAAGGTACCATTTACCCTCTTTAACCAGAAAATGTCAAAGTACATTATACATAACTGCTACAAGCAAATTTGTTTGATTTGCTAGTTCCAATATACCTTTTGAACATATACATTTAAAAAGACTCAGTATCATGTTTCCCATTAGCTATGCCTGAGTTTAAATTTCATTAATAATGATCAATTAAATACTGGCAAGAGCCAGCATTATCTAGTTGTTTACAGCATGGGTCTGGTAGGAGGCTTGTTTCTAGTCCTAACACAGTTGAAACTGTCTTGAAATTTGTGTTGCTGAAATTATGGATTTTTTTTGCTGGTGGAAGCATCCTTTTTTTGCTGGTGGAAGCATTAAGTGGCCTTCTGAGTAGAGCTGGTTGAAAAATTAAAAAAAAACCCATCTCATGTTAAAATTTTGAAACTTTCTGACTAGCTGCACCTTTAAGTTACTGAGCTATCTCTAATCAAAATGAATGTTTGGCTATATTTATCACCAACCAGATATTTCAGTTGCCCTGACACATAAGGAAAAGCTGGCACTTGCCCCAAATCATTCGCTACATCTAGCTTTCCAGTGCAGCAGACAACCTGGTCTCCCATTTCAATAATTTCCCAGACTGTATCCTATTTTTGCTCAGTTGAGGATGATAACAAGGAGATCAGGTGGGCAGAAGATCTGCAGTTTGCTGATCCCCACAGTCTTACTTCTATTGTGGCAGGTCCAGAGATATGGAAACTAGGTGGCTCTTTCTCTTAACAAGTGGCCTTAAAATGTGGTCCATGAACAACAAGTGCACCAGACAAGGCTTAGGGGATGTTTGAGAATCAAGCAGTGGGGAACTGTGTGTTGAGAGGATCTCTTCATTTTGAAATGACCAGCCTGGAGTAAAAATAGGAGAACCACTGCTTGACTTAAACACTTAAAATATCCTCCAAGCCAGTGGTTCTCAACCAGGGGTCCGGGGCCCCTTGGGGGGCTGCAAGCAGGTTTCTGGGGGTCCTCCAAACAGGGTCAGCATTAGACTCGCTGGGGCCCAGGGCAAAAAGCCAAAGCCAAAGGCCCCCCCTGCCCCCGGCATGGGGCTGAAGCTCAGAACCCTGAGCCCTGCTACCTGGGGCTGAAGCCAAAGCCTGAGCAACTTAGCTTTGCGGGGGCCCTGTGGCATGGGGTCCCAGGCAAGTGCCCTGCTTGCTACCCCCTAACGCCAGCCCTGGGTTTTATATGCAGAAAATCAGTTGTTGTGGCACAGGTGGGCCGTGGAGTTTTTATATCATGTTGAGGGGGGGTGGGAGGGGCTCAGAAAGGAAAAGGTTGAGAACCCCTGCTGCAAGCATTACAGTGCAATGGTGTTCCCCTTTTAGATAAAGGTAATCCTTGCTATGCAACTGAGTTTTGCTGTTCCTTTGGTGGTTGTTCAATATAGATTTTCATTGTATTCCTTTCCAGGCATATATTGCCCTCCCAATGGAACATGGATATGAGCTAAATTTTGAGAATTGCACACACACATAATATGCATTTGCAAATATCATGACTGAGTATGAACTAGTGGTAAATGCACACCAGAACTATCAGCTAGACAACTAATTAGGCTTATGTCAGTATTTTATATTTATACCGAGTCTTTCATCCCAACATTCCCAAAGTATTTTAGTACTACTGAAATGCATCCACTGTTGTGACCAATAGTGGCAACTAATCACAATACAATAAACTGTTCGAGGGAAATAAAATTTTAGTAAAGGACACTGTGGCAAACCCTACTCTTATGAAAAATGCCATGGGATCTTTCAAGTGCACAAAGTGGAGACAAAACCTGAGGGTTTATTTTTCTTTTCTTCCTTAATTCTCATCCTAGACCCACTTCTCCGCTAGAGTAAACTGAATAATACTCAGTCTATGCTTCATCCTTTCCAATACACTGTTAAGAGCAGTGGTTGTGCAGAGAGCTGGTAACTGCTAAAACATAATCACAATGCTTTCCAAACATTAATTAAACTGAGGACAGGTGCTAGCCTTAGAGAGGGAGAAACAACATAAAGGTGCTCTTTGTTTTGATATGAAATATCTATTGCAGATGTATGGCAGCACTTATCAGCAATAATTTAATTGTGGTCACTTTGGGCCAAATTCTGCCCTTAGGTGTGCAGAAATTTAAGTCAATAAGAAACACACACACTCAATCATGAGCAGAACCTAGCCATCCGAGGACTTGAACTGAGCAGTTCTGCCACTCTCACCCCTCGGAATCATTGAAGCAAGCTCCAGTTATCAGAGAGCATATCTATGCATGTTACTTAGAGTATAATCCTATTCTTTTTACTTAGGAAATACTGACAATGAACCATTTGGACTTTGCCTAGGTAAGGATTGAGTGCACACTGAATATAGGACTCAGGCTCTTTCCCAATGGGAATTTTGCTGGAATAAGGAATATTGAATAGGACCCTTAATCACAAAACAGCATAAACTTAGCAATAAACACCAGGAAAGAAGACCAGTAGCTTTCCATATGTTATATATACACTGATACTATACTTGAGCTTTAATACATCTGCTTAATACCCCATGGAAGGGCTGTGGCTTCTCATTCTAAGCTATTGTCTTCCCATTCCCAATATGTGGGCTGAATGGTAATTAGGTCTGACCAGGGTAGCAAATTATAATTGAAAATGTTTCTTTGGGGAACCCTGTATCTTTTGATGATATCAAATATAAACAATACTTAAAACCATTACAGTGTCCCTTTTGGGACTTCAGTCTCCTCCAGTTTCACCAAATTGCCAAGAAATGCTATTAAAATTTGGCAGAACAAGCAAAGAAGCACTATATCACCATGTTTTGCATTCATGACATATTTAGAGTACAATGGGCCTCATTCTGATCTTGCTTACACTGATGTAAATCCACAGACTTCAATTGAATTACTCCTGGTTTACACTAGTATAAACAAGATCAGAATCAGGTCTAGTGTGTCTAATTTAACTTTATTCACGGGAATATTTTTCATTGGATTTTCCAACTGTTAAATGTATGATCAATGTTTCTTAAGCTTTAAAGAATTTGTAAATCAGCATATATGTTCCTTTCTAATTCGAAGTCCTGTGGAGATACCACCATCTACCTCACAGAGGTTTTATTTTATAACACAAATTAATTTTTAAAGTGTTTGAGCTGCACTGATGAAAGGCGCTATGACGTGTAGAGTCCGAGCATTAATAAAAACGAGAGTCATCTCCAGCATCCATCTGCAACTTTCCTAATGATAAAATTGTGCCCATAGAATATTTCTGACAGAGCTCCACATCCGAGG
The DNA here is from genome assembly GCF_965140235.1 of Caretta caretta. Taxonomy (NCBI): domain Eukaryota; kingdom Metazoa; phylum Chordata; order Testudines; family Cheloniidae; genus Caretta; species Caretta caretta. The sequence continues at coordinate 82,934,928 of NC_134214.1, forward strand.
TTAATATCAGTGTTGAAGGTGTAGCAGTTATGGAATAAGTGGAAATTTGCTCCAGAAATCAAAAGCAAAGAATAGTGCTGGTCAGAAACAGATGGTAGTGGGAGCAGTACATAATGAGACTGAATGTAGCCAGACTATACATGCACATAGAGGAAAACACAGATCTTTAAAAGCCTTTAGCCTTTAAAAGGCTAAAAATTATTAATCAAGACAAAAATGGTTCAATGCAGCTTAATAGTGACAAGTAATTAGGGAGGAGCTACTCAGACAAACAAGCATGTTTGTGAGACAGAGGTACTGAATGGAGTAAAAAAAGTCTTAAATGTGCAGTGGGGGTATTGAATGGCTGAGGGGGATGACTAGCAATGGGATGTATAGCTTTTCACCTCTAGGTTGCTTGGTCAAATCCTGACCATGTGAAATCCCCAGTGAAGGTCTAAAATAGCCATTTAAAAAATAAGAGCTCTTAATAAATTCAAAAGTAAATATTTGTATTTAATTCCATATTAAAAAATCAATAGCGAGACATTTGATTCAGGACAATGTTCAGGTTTGACTGAAAAAGAAATACAAAGAGCCAAAATTTTACATGGTGAAGAGACTGACAGAATTTAAACCCTACTAGGATGTGTGCACCATTATGTAACTCGTGCCTGCTTGGTGTTGTGCTCTGTCCCCGTCTAGTGGCACCCAGCCCAATAGAGATTGATGAGTCTGCTACAGCCTTGGCTAAAAGCTGAATATCTGTTGACTCATACACTAAGCTTCAGAGGTCCCAGGTTCGATCCCACGCATCAACGACCAGAGTCTGTCAGCACTGCAATTACATATAAGAATTTTTTGAGGAATAAGTCTGGACAAACGGAAGGTTGGAGTCTGTGTGAATAACCAGAGAAGAGAGGGATCAATGCAAATTTCACCTGCAAATGAAGAGTTCTACAGAGCTGGTAAAAGCCAAGGGGTATAAGTTTAATGTAAACAGGACCTAATTAAATTAAAGTTTGCCCATATTGAATTCTTTAAAATGATTTCTAGCTATTTGATAAAAAATGTTGAGTTTGTATATTTCTGTTCAGTGTTTTGCCTGATCACCATCTCTTCCAGCCCAAGCTACCAAAGCACTAAGGCAACTTGCCCCAGGAACAAGAACATTCCATTCCTGCTTCAGAAATTTGCTCCAAAACTTCAGTATTTGGTTACAATTAAGATTTCTTTAAATCAGCCTATTTCTCTCTCCATTACTATTTGTGTTACTTGTCTAACAGTCACAGATAAACTAAATAATCTGTTGAGGATAGTGTTTTCTTGACTAATAAATTCACTAGATGTTGATCTTCCCACTGAGTTAGGCCCCAGTTCGGGAAGACACAAACACATACTTACATCCATCGCTATTCAGGAAGCGCATAAGCCTGGTATGTTTTCCTGAATTGGGACCTTTGTACTGAACCTACACTGGAGTGTGGACTTGTGGACACTGTGGTATTGGAGTTCCATCTTCTGATGGAATGATCCTAAAGCACTTTTCACAAGCATTTTAGGCCATTTCCAGTATGCACATTCAAATTCTGCCTTCCTAACCTCATCCTGTAGTTTTACCTTCCTAGATTTCATTTCAACTTGTTATACTAAACATTTCACTACTATTGTTGAGCACTATTAAAAGGCTCATTTAATTTCAGAGGTGGTTGCTCTTTGGTGGTAGGGAAAATGAATCCTGTATATATGTTTCTAAAATTTTCAAAGTACTGTGCGTTGCTTTGGAATGAAAGGCACAAGATGAAGATATTTTGTTACAAATAATAATCAATTTTTAATTATTCCTGTTGCCTCTTATTTCTTATGCTTCTTTTTTAGCTAGTCTGACTAAGCAGGTATTAGATGCGGATACCGTAGAATTATCCAAAACATCTATATGACTGGTAACAAAAGAGCAAGCAGCAGCCAACTGGCCATTACACATACATTCTTCTTCTACTATGTCCTTTTCAAAAAATTTACTCTTTGCCTTATGATCTAACTAGATCAAGTTTCAGGTCCAATGTATTTTCAGAACATGAGGTGGAAACACTGATCTAAATTCATCTGTTGCTCTGTATATTTCAAAGTTCCGATTTCCACAAAGGATTTACATTAGCTGGAGCAATGAATTTGTTTGGTCATCCTAGAGAAATAAGTAATTTTCTAAATGTGTAGATATAAGCCTCCAAAATATCCAAAGGATAGCTTGGTCTCAGGAAGTGACATAGGGCAGGACCACAATAAAAGAAATCAAATATATATTGATCCAAGGTTTGGGGCTTTAATGATAATGAGTATTTATAGTCCTTTGCAACTGAGGATCTCAAAGCACTTTGTAAATATTAATTCTTAGAATAGCCTTTGCAGTATATAAATATCAACCTCTTTTACAGATTAGAAAAACAAAATACAGGGAGGATAAATGGCTTGAACAAACCACACAATGTTAGGAGCAGAGTAAGCAATAGAACTCAGATCTCCTAACTGCCAGTACCTTGATCTAAATACCATACCTAGCTCCCTGTCATATATACATTATGTAAGTTGTGATTAGGTTTTGTTAGGTTAACCTCCTCTCCCTAGGCTGCTGCTGAGTCTAGGAATACAAATGAACATCCAAAATCTTGAAACTATCTTAATTTATTTCAAAAGTTACTGTGTGAGAATGAACGCAAATTGCTCAGAAAAGTGAAACAGTTGCTATACAGCACAAATGACAAAATGATATCACAAACAAAATCTATAGTGCTTGTACCCAAAAGTTCACTTTAAATCCACTGTTTCACATCTGGTAACAAACAGATTTTTAGTGCTGGTTTATCCCCCATTTTTGTCTTTATGCTTCAACCAACTGTACATGCTTGAAGTGGAGAAACACATTGAGGATTACTGAGCCACTAGAAGAAAAGGAGTACTTGTGGCACCTTAGAGACTAACAAATTTATTTGAGCATAAGCTCTCGTGAGCTACAGCTCACCAATGAAGTGAGCTGTAGCTCACGAAAACTTATGGTCAAATGAATTTGTTAGTCTCTAAGGGTATGTCTACACTACGAAATTAGGTCGAATTTATAGAAGTCGGTTTTTTAGAAATCGGTTTTATATATTCGAGTGTGTGTGTCCCCACAGAAAATGCTCTAAGTGCATTAAGTGCATTAACTCGGCGGAGCGCTTCCACAGTACCGAGGCAAGCGTCGACTTCCGGAGCGTTGCACTGTGGGTAGCTATCCCACAGTTCCCGCAGTCTCCGCTGCCCATTGGAATTCTGGGTTGAGATCCCAATGCCTGATGGGGCTAAAACATTGTCGCGGGTGGTTCTGGGGACATATCGTCAGCCCCCCGTTCCCTCCCTCCCCCCCCCCCGTGAAAGCAAGGGCAGACAATCATTTCGCGCCTTTTTTCCTGAGTTACCTGTGCAGACGCCATACCACGGCAAGCATGGAGCCCGCTCAGCTCACTTTGGCAATTAGGAGCACATTAACCACCACACGCATTATCCAGCAGTATATGCAGCACCAGAACATGGCAACGCGATACCGGGCGAGGAGGCGACGTCAGCGCGGTCCCGTGAGTGATCAGGACATGGACACAGATTTCTCTGAAAGCATGGGCCCTGACAATGCATGCATCATGGTGCTAATGGGGCAGGTTCATGCTGTGGAACGCCGATTCTGGGCTCGGGAAACAAGCACAGACTGGTGGGACCGCATAGTGTTGCAGGTCTGGGACGATTCCCAGTGGCTGCGAAACTTTCGCATGCGTAGGGGCACTTTCATGGAACTTTGTGACTTGCTTTCCCCTGCCCTGAAGCGCCTGAATACCAAGATGAGAGCAGCCCTCACAGTTGAGAAGCGAGTGGCGATAGCCCTGTGGAAGCTTGCAACGCCAGACAGCTACCGGTCAGTTGGGAATCAATTTGGAGTGGGCAAATCTACTGTGGGGGCTGCTGTGATGCAAGTAGCCCACGCAATCAAAGATCTGCTGATATCAAGGGTAGTGACCCTGGGAAATGTGCAGGTCATAGTGGATGGCTTTGCTGCAATGGGATTCCCTAACTGTGGTGGGGCTACAGACGGAACTCATATCCCTATCTTGGCACCGGAGCACCAAGCCGCCGAGTACATAAACCGCAAGGGGTACTTTTCGATAGTGCTGCAAGCTCTGGTGGATCACAAGGGACGTTTCACCAACATCAACGTGGGATGGCCGGGAAAGGTGCATGATGCTCGCATCTTCAGGAACTCTGGTCTGTTTCAAAAGCTGCAGGAAGGGACTTTATTCCCAGACCAGAAAATAACTGTTGGGGATGTTGAAATGCCTATATGTATCCTTGGGGACCCAGCCTACCCCTTAATGCCATGGCTCATGAAGCCGTACACAGGCAGCCTGGACAGTAGTCAGGAGCTGTTCAACTACAGGCTGAGCAAGTGCAGAATGGTGGTAGAATGTGCATTTGGACGTTTAAAGGTGCGCTGGCGCAGTTTACTGACTCGCTTAGACCTCAGCGAAACCAATATTCCCACTGTTATTACTGCTTGCTGTGTGCTCCACAATATCTGTGAGAGTAAGGGGGAGACGTTTATGGCGGGGTGGGAGGTTGAGGCAAATCGCCTAGCTGCTGGTTACGCGCAGCCAGACACCAGGGCGGTTAGAAGAGCACAGGAGGGCGCGGTACGCATCAGAGAAGCTTTGAAAACCAGTTTCATGACTGGCCAGGCTATGGTGTGAAAGTTCTGTTTGTTTCTCCTTGATGAAACCCCCCGCCCCTTGGTTCACTCTACTTCCCTGTAAGCTAACCACTCTCCCCTCCTCCCTTTAATCATTGCTTGCAGAGGCAATAAAGTCATTGCTGCTTCACAGTCATGCATTCGTTATTCATTCATCGCACAAATAGGGAGATGACTACCAAGGTATCCCAGGAGGGGTGGTGGAGGAGGGAAGGAAAATGCCACACAGCACTTTAAGCACAGCACTTTAAAAGTTTACAACTTTAAAATTTATTGAATGCCAGCCTTCTTTTTTTTGGGCAATCCTCTGTGGTGGAGTGGCTGGTTGGCCGGAGGCCCCCCCACCGCGTTCTTGGGCGTCTGGGTGTGGAGGCTATGGAACTTGGGGAGGAGGGCGGTTGGTTACAGAGGGGCAGCAGTGGCAGTCTGTGCTCCAGCTGCCTTTGCTGCAGCTCAACCATACACTGGAGCATACTGGTTTGGTCCGCCAGCAGCCTCAGCATTGAATCCTGCCTCCTCTCATCACGCTGCCGCCACATTTGAGCTTCAGCCCGCCACTTACTCTCTTCAGCCCTCCACCTCTCCTCCCGGTCATTTTGTGCTTTCCTGCACTCTGACATTATTTGCCTCCACGCATTCGTCTGTGCTCTGTCAGTGTGGGAGGACAGCATGAGCTCGGAGAACATTTCATCGCGAGTGCGTTTTTTTTTCTTTCTAAGCTTCACTAGCCTCTGGGAAGGAGAAGATCCTGTGATCATTGAAACACATGCAGCTGGTGGAGGAAAAAAAAAAGGGACAGCGGTATTTAAAAAGACACATTTTATAAAACAGTGGCTACACTCTTTCAGGGTAAACCTTGCTGTTAACATTACATACATAGCACATGTGCTTTCGTTACAAGGTTGCATTTTGCCTCCTCCCACCGCGTGCCTACCCCCTCAACCTTCTCCCCTCCCTGTGGCTAACAGCGGAGAACATTTCTGTTTAGCCACAGGCAAACAGCACAGCAGGAATGGGCTCCTCTGAGTGTCCCCTGAAGAAAAGCACTCTATTTCAACCAGGTGACCATGAATTATATCTCACTCTCCTGAGGATAACACAGAGAGATAAAGAACGGATTTTGGTTGAATGCCAGCAAACATACACTGCAATGCTTTGTTCTACAGTGATTCCCGAGTACGTGTTACTGGCCTGGAGTGGTAAAGTGTCCTACCATGAAGGACGAAATAAGGCTGCCCTCCCCAGAAACCTTTTGCAAAGGCTTTAGGACTACATCTAGGAGAACCGCAAATGCCAGGGCAAAGTAATCCTTTCACATGCTTGCTTTTAAACCATGTATAGCATTTTAAAAGGTACACTCACCAGAGGTCCCTTCTCCGCCTGCTGGGTCCAGGAGGCAGCCTTGGGTGGGTTCGGGGGGTACTGGCTCCAGGTCTAGGGTGAGAAACAGTTCCTGGCTGTCGGGAAAACCGGTTTCTCCGCTTGCTTGCTGTGAGCTATCTACAACCTCCTCATCATCATCATCTTCTTCGTCCCCAAAACCTACTTCCGTATTGCCTCCATCTCCATTGAAGGAGTCAAACAACATGGCTGGGGTAGTGGTGGCTGAACCCCCTAAAATGGCATGCAGCTCATCATAGAAGCGGCATGTTTGGGGCTCTGACCCAGAGCGGCTGTTCGCCTCTCTGGTTTTCTGGTAGGCTTGCCTCAGCTCCTTCAGTTTCACGCGGCACTGCTTCGGGTCCCTGTTATGGCCTCTGTCCTTCATGCCCTGGGAGATTTTCAGAAAGGTTTTGGCATTTCAAAAACTGGAACGGAGTTCTGATAGCACGGATTCCTCTCCCCAAACAGCGATCAGATCCCGTACCTCCCGTTCGGTCCATGCTGGAGCTCTTTTGCGATTCTGGGACTCCATCATGGTCACCTGTGCTGATGAGCTCTGCGTGGTCACCTGCAGCTTGCCACGCTGGCCAAACAGGAAATGAGATTCAAAAGTTCGCGGTTCTTTTCCTGTCTACCTGGCCAGTGCATCTGAGTTGAGAGTGCTGTCCAGAGCGGTCACAATGGAGCACTCTGGGATAGCTCCCGGAGGCCAATACCATCGAATTGTGTCCACAGTACCCCAAATTCGAGCCAGCAACGTCGATTTAAGCACTAATCCACTTGTCAGGGGTGGAGTAAGGAAATTGATTTTAAGAGCCCTTTAAGTCGAAATAAAGGGCTTCATTGTGTGGACGGGTGCAGGTTTAAATCGATTTAACGCTGCTAAATTCGACCTAAAGTCCTAGTGTAGACCAGGGCTATGGTGCCACAAGTACTCCTTTTCTTTTTGCGAATACAGACTAACACGGCTGCTACTCTGAAACCTGAGCCACTAGAGTACAAGTTCATACCCAGAGGCACAATTGATGATGATACCTCTAACTGAATAATCTGTAAAAGGTGTGGGAAGGCTACAGTGCTGGTGCTCAGTGTCTAGGCCTGTGTATCTCTCTTGCCAGAAAAGAGAAGACCTTCAGTAAAAGCTTTAGAAGGTCATAGTAATTCAAAGCTTTGCTTGAGTTAGTTATACCTGTATGAGTTCTATAACAATAACTGAGAAGCAACATAATCCATGAGCTGAAACATCTGTTCCAAGGCCTCTTGGTAAGCATGTTTTTCTGGAATATCCCCTTAGAAATGTTTTCTTAAAGTTTGTTAAAACAAGTCAGGTCTGCCCACCCTCGTATGTCTTGTTTGATTGGTTTCTTTCCAAGTATGACATGATCCCTGTCCATATGGTTTAAATTAGGGTGAGGCACTTTGCAATGCTGTGACAAAAAAGGGTAAGTCATAACAAAATCAACCAACTGCATTAGCATGTTTAGCAATACCACAGATATGATTGCTTAATTCTACAAATTGGAGCCACATGAAGAAAAACCACAGATCAGACCCTGCAATGGCTTGTGAAATATTTCCCACACCATGTGAGCAACATTCATCACATTCCTTTGCCTTTCACTGATGTTATCCTTTGCCTCTCCAGTCCTTTAAGTGTTAATTTATGTTCCAAATTCTTAAACATCTTTGATACTGCCGCTTAGTCAATGAAATGTTAAATGTTTTGGCAGAAGCCAAATGTGTTTAGGCTGCTTTCCTCTGCTAATTACACTTCAGGCTACCTAAGCTTTCATGTCTCAAGTTCTGAAACCATTATGTAATTTATTGTTGTCATTTACAGATGACTCAACATTCACATACATTGAAGAGACTGTAATTAAGAAATTTTACAGCTTAGGCAATTCAGGAATTAAAACATCTAATGGACTGAATATCTTCTATTGACATCAATGGTAGTAACTGCAGAGTCCTTCAAGAACATGGTTATTACAACAAACTGTGGGTCTTATTCACAAATGGGTGAATCTTGGTCCCATTTCAATCAATGGGAAAACGTGACTTCAGTGTCCAAAAAGGGAACACAACTTACTCAGACACACACAGGTCCATAAAAAGAATTTCTCAGAATGAAGGGGACATCCTGAATATTTGGTCCACAGATGTCTATGAAAAGGTGGTTCTGAGGTTAGTCTGGGAGACTTTGGTATAAATGAATAAATTATTAGCATCTACTGTGGGAGAGGAGCTCTTGGGTGTGTCATCAGGGAATCGTGTGACCACATTCCGGAAGTGATGACAGCTCATATATTTTGAACAAGCACAATGGAATGAACTGAACACATTGTCACAAGGCAGCTCAGAAACCTGTCAATAGGTTTAACCCAGTGGTTCTCAAACTTTTGTACTGGTGACCCCTTTCACACAGCAAGCCTCTGAGACACCCCACCCCATAAATTAAAAACACTTTTTTATATATTTAACACCATTATAAATGCTGGAGGCAAAACGGGGTTTGGGTGGAGGCTGAAAGCTTGCAAGCCCCCATGTAATAACCTTACGACCCCCTGAGCGGTCCGGACCCCCAGTTTGAGAACCCCTGGTTTAACAACATCACAGACCCAGAGTCCATTTTTACATTGCCAGCAGAACTCCATGCAGACTTTTCTATGAGGCCAGATACAAGTGCTGGAAAGGATCTTTACAGCGTGGCATTGTTGCTGCCCTCAGAGAAAGAATAGTATGATGAGCTGGGAGAAGCAGAAAATGACCATAGCCTGTCTAGTGGATAAAAAATGTGTGTAAACTATTTTTAGATAAAAGCATTCTGCTCACATTAAGCTCAGAACCAAATTTCAAAAGCAAGAATAAGTTGAGGGAAAATATGCAAAAATATTTTAGGAAAAAAATGTTTATAAGCAGAATTTTAAGCATGTACCTACTGGAGTAAAAAAACAACATTAGGAGCCTGCTTCCACTCCCACTGAAGTTGATGGGCTTTTGCCAACACTTTCAACAATACCAGGATTGGGTGCTATGAGGCAAATTCAGAGGTGATGTAAATTGCAGTGTGAACAACATATTGGTTAGTGGGAATAAGTAAATGCAAGTGAGTGTAATTCACATGCACAGGGTGTTGTTTTAGCAAGGCCCATCTTCCTCTAACACTTTCTTGTTGGCTGCTTTATCTGCTACAGCCTTGCCCTTCTGCATGTACCTCTGAATATGGCTCAGCGCCTGTACTTTATTCCAGTGGCTCTCAACCTTTCCAGACTACTGTACCCCTTTCAGGAGTCTGATTTGTCCTGTGTACCCCCAAGTTTCACCTCACTTAAAAACTACTCACTTACAAATTTGGACATAAAAATACAAAAGTGTCACAGCACACTGCTACCCAAAAATGGCTGACTTTCTCATTTTTACCATATAATTATAAAATAAATCAATTGGAATATAAATATTGTACTTACATTTCAGTGTACAGTGTATAGAGCAGTATAAACAAGCCATTGTCTGTATGAAATTTTAGTTTGTACTGACTTTGCTAGTGCTTTTTATGTAGTCTGTTGTAAAACTAGGCAAGTATCTAGATGAGTTGATGTACATCCTGGAAGACCTATGAGTATGCCCAGAGGTACATGCACGCCTGATTGAGAACCACTACTTTATACAGTAAAGCTTACCTGTGATCTTCAGGTGGAGAACAGGACACAGGGAGTGAAAAGGGAGACTGAAGTAAGTAAACCAAAGCTTACGGAGATTGGCATCTCCCAAGAGTTCTAGTCCTGGGAGCCAGATGAAGGCCAAAAACAATTTTATTTTTTGAGAACCCAAATTTAAAATCAATTGGCTTAGCTAGAAAACATGTTCTTGTTGCATTCTGATGAGTTCTTTCTTTCTTTTAAATGGAAAGAAAATGGTGGCTGCACTACTTGCCTGGAACTATGATATCGCTCTCACTAAAAAAGGTGATAAAGTGGCACAATAAAAGCTGAGACATGGGGAGACAAAGGGCTGGAAAGCTGCATGTTGTGTAATAGGAGTATGTCATTATTGCTAGGCAGATATTACATTTGCTTATAGAATTTTTATTTTAAATAAGAAATGCTAAATTTTATAGAGTTCTCTGTTTATGAACAACACACTTATTAATTCCGATTTGTCAAGCAATCATGTCATGCCAACCTAATTTCTCATTAATGACTTGAATGGAGAGTATGCTTATGAAATTTGCAGAGGATACCATGCTAGGAGGGGTTGCTAGCATCTTGGAGGACAGGATTCAAAATGACCTTCACAAATTGGAGAATTGGTCTGAAACCAAGAAGATAAAATTAAATAAAGACAAGTGCAAAGTACTATACTTAGGCGGAAAAATCAAACACACAACTACAAAATGGAAAATAACTGGCTAGGTAGTAGTCTGCTGAAAAAGATCTGGAGGTTACAGTGGATCACAAATTGAATATGAGTCAACAATATGATGCAATTGCAAAAAAGGCTAATATAATTCTGAGGTATATTAACAGGAACGCTGTATGTAAGACACAAGAGGTATTTGTCTTGATCTACTTGGCACTGGTGAGGTCTCAGATGGAGTACTGTGTCCAATCCAGGGTACCACTTTAGGAAAGATGCTGTCAAATTGGAGAGAGTCCAGAGAACAACAAAAATGATAAAAGGTTTAGAAAACCCGACCTATGAGGAAAGATTAAAAAACTGGGCATGCTTAGTGTTGAAAAAATAAAAAGAAGACAGAATGGGAACTTCATAATCTCCAAATATGTTAAAGGCTGTTATAATGAGGTCAGTGATCAATTGTTCTCCATGTCCACTAAAGGCAGGCAAGAAGTAATAGGCTTAATCTGCAGCAAGGGAGATTCAAATTAGATATTAGTAAAACTGTCTAAGGATAAAGAAAAGGAGTACTTGTGGCACCTTAGAGACTAACCAATTTATTTGAGCATGAGCTTTCGTGAGTTACAGCTCACTTCATCAGATGTGATGCTCATGCTCAAATAAATTGGTTAGTCTCTAAGGTGCCACAAGTACTCCTTTTCTTTTTGCGAATACAGACTAACACGGCTGTTCCTCTGAAACCTGTCTAAGTATAGTTTCTAACTAACTTTCTAAGGACAGTTAAGCACTGAAATAGGCTTCCAAAAGAGGCTGGAGGATTTTAAGAACAGGTTAGACAAACACCTGTCAGGGATGTTCTAAATTTACTTGGTCCTGACTGAGTGCAGGAGACTGGACTAGATGACTTCTCAAGGACCCTTCCAGTCCTACATTTCTATCATTAAAAGATGTGATTGGCTCATCTTACATAAGATTTTCCTCACAAAAAGTAAGTAAATGGATAGAGGTTTCCTGGAGGGATGCCTGCAAGACAGTCTGTGAATATACTGTGCCCATGACTGCTGTATCTGAGTACCAACTGGAAGAGGTAAGCAGTTAAGCATACATCTATTTTGGTATTCAATGTTAGTATGTTACAAACCTAACTTATACTTGGGAGGGATGGAAATGGGGTGTTGCAGGGAAAGCAATGAACAGGAGGGTGTAAAATAAAGCAGCCCTTCTACCACACAGCATTACTTTAATTTGTATGCACACCATTCACACCATTCCTAGATGTTTAACCCTGAAGTTACTTTATTCATATCCATACCAGACACAACTTTCAGCCTTGAAGTCAATGGGAGTTATGCCTGTTTATTTTGAGGCTGAATTTGGTGTCAGTTACTTATTTTACATACCTACTGAATTCCCAATTGGTGCAAGCTACCCTACTTTGTCACTGTGACATTACACATATTTAAAAAGGACAATAGAACTTTGAAGATACTAATCTCCCACCTTCCTGAGGAGCTTCCTGGGATGTTTCTTTGACACTGCAGAGTCATCTGATGATGTCATCTGGTACAGCGTACCACCTTGGATACTGCTGGTATTTTTCCACTGGAAACAAAGGGTTCCCACTTTATGCAAATTTAAGGCTGGGGAGTAAATCAATCAGGGCTCTCCTCCATTGCCTGCCCAGGAAGAAAGACTGCTAAAACACCTGAAGAGAAAGGCAGGGTTGAGTCCAGGCTGAGGCAGGGGGTCCAGTCTGTAAAGAGAAATAACTGGAACTCTAAGCTACTGAAACTCTGCAACTTGCCTAAAGCAACATTTAGGGTGAGAAATTACATTTTGTAACCTATTTCTTGAGTGTATTAAGCTTAATTTGTGTGTTTTGTTTTATTTGTTCAGTAATCTGCTTTGTTCTGTTTGCTATCCCATATAATTACTTAAATTTTACCTTTTGTAGTTAATAAACTTATTTCTTGTTTATAACATAACCCAGTTTGTGCAATTCATATCTGTGGGGGCAAGAAACTGTGCATATCTTTTTTCGCATTGAGAGAGAGGACAATTTTTATGAGCTTGCGCTATGCAGATTTTTCTATACCGTGCAAAACAATAGTATTTTGGGTTTACTCCCCAAAGGGGATGTGCATGTGAGTGCTGGGTGAATCCCTGAGTTGATTCTATGAGCTGGATTAAGGTTATGAGAGGCCTAAGGCTAATGGGAGGGAAGGGCCTAAATATTTATTATGTCAGGGATCGGCAACCTTTGGCCTGTGGCCCACCAGAATAAGCTCCCTGGCGGGCCGGGCTGGTTTGTTTATAGATTCATAGATATCAAGGTCAGAAGGGACCAACATGATCATCCAGTCCAACCTCCTACACAATGCAGGCCACAGAATCTCACCCACCCATTCCTGAGATAAACCTCTCACCTATGTCTGAGCTATTGAAGTCCTCAAATTATGGTTTAAAGACTTCAAGGAGCAGAGAATCCTCCAGCAAGTGACCAGTGCCCCATGCTACAGAGCAAGGTGAAAAACCTCCAGGGCCTCTTCCAATCTGCCCTGGAGGAAAATTCCTTCCTGACCCCAAATATGGCAATCAACTGAACCCTGAGCATATGGGCAAGATTCACCAGCCAGATACCCAGGAAAGAATTCTCTGTAGTAACTCAGATTCCACCCCATCTAACATCCCATCACAGGCCATTGGGCCTATTTACCATGAATAGTTAAAGATCAATTAATTACCAAAATCATGTTATCCCATCATACCATCTCCTCCATAAACTTATCTAGTTTAATCTTAAAGCCAGATAGGTCTTTTGCCCCCACTGCTTCCCTTAGAAGGCTATTCCAAAACTTCACTCCTCTGATGGTTAGAAACTTTCATCTAATTTCAAGTCTAAACTTCCCGATGACCAGTTTATATCCATTTGTTCTTGTGTCCACATTGGTACTGAGCTTAAATAATTCTTCTCCCTCTCCGGTATTTATCCCTCTGACATATTTATAGAGAGCAATTATATCTCCCCTCAACCTTCTTTTGGTTAGGCTAAACAAGCCAAGCTCCTTGAGTCTCCTTTCATAAGACAGGTTTTCCATTCCTTGGATCATCCTAGTAGCCCTTCTCTGTACCTTTTGCAGTTTGAATTCATCCTTCTTAAACATGGGAGACCAGAACTGTACACAGTATTCCAGGTGAGGTCTCACCAGTGCCTTGTATAACGGTACTAAAACCTCCTTAGCTCTACTGGAAATACCTCACCTGATGCATCCCAAGACCGCATTAGCTTTTTTCACAGCCATATCACATTGGCGGCTCATAGTCATCCTGTGATCAACCAATACTCCAAGGTCCTTCCCCTCCTCTGTTACTTCTAATTGATGCGTCCCCAGTTTATAACTAAAATTCTTGTTATTAATCCCTAAATGCATGACCTTACACTTCTCACTATTAAATTTCATCCTATTACTATTACTCCAGTTTACAAGGTCATCCAGATCTTCCTGTATGATATCCCGGTCTCTCTCTAAATTGGCAATACCTCCCAGCTTTGTATCATCCACAAACTTTATTAGCACATTCCCACTTTTTGTGCCGAGCTCAGTTTACTTGCTGTGTCTGCAGGTTTGGCCAATTGCGGCTCTCACTGGCCGTGGTTCACCGCTCCAGGCCAATGGGGTCTGCGGGAAGCGGCAGCCAGCACATCCCTCGTCCCGCGAGAGGTCATCTGGTCTGCACTCATGGCAGGACTAAGTATTCTGTTCTAGAATGAGTGATCAGCAGTTCTGACATGAGGTTTTTAAGCATGAGTTCTGTGTGCACCATCCCCTATGGTTTGCATTTGTTTGTTTTAAGCATTCTGTAAGAAAAAGGTAACGGCTAGAAGTGACACAGATCTTTAGATGGTTGCCCAGTCATAATCTTTAGGACTTCTGTACTATGTTAGCTGTTCAAAATCACTGTACAAACATTAAACAAACATAATCTAAAGCCTTTCAGCTTTTGAATGACTAGGAGTTGACCAAACAGAGCTATTGCCTGTTGTGTTCTCTGCCCCCCTGAACAAAAAGACTTCATTGAAAATCAGCATCTTTAAAGAACCATTAAGTATCTTTCAAAAGAACAGTCCAACCAAGGCTGCTGTAGTGACACCCTTGTTACATAAGGTCTGGTGTTTGTTTAAGGCTGGTGTAGAATGAAGGGAGTGGTTCCTATTTCATTTGCATGTGTAAATCAAGCAGACCTTGCTTATTATTTTCCTTAAAGTGCTCAGAGTTTAAGGGAGGAAAGTGAATGAGATTCTGCTTATACGAGGTGTGAAAAAGCAGAAGGAACCAAAATCTATTCTTGTGCAAAAATCTGTTCTCCCTGAAGTCAATAAGGCTACACAGGTGTAACTGTCAGCAGGAATTGGCCTATGTTCTCCTTCCCTTCTGGAATCACACACATTCCATGCTTACCCAATATTTTCCACTTGGGAAAGAAGTTAGTTTGAGTTGGGGCAGAAGAATGAGGACTAACTTCAGGTTTATTTAGCTTTACATTTTTGGAATGAAATTCAAAAAAAAATCAAATGTGAGGTACTTTTATGATGGATTGAACTGCTGGAGAACCAGCAAAAGGACAGAACCTGCCTTTAGCCTATTCAGCCAGTCTTTCTATCATAGCCTGCTAAGAAGTGGATTTAAAATCCTTGAGGGAAATGGGAGGGAAAAACCTAAAATAGTGTGTATGGAGCTTCCTCCAGTGCTTTTGCAACCCTTAAAAGTACAAAGATGCGTTGGTCTGTGGAACTAGGCTGAGTATAAGGAAAGAACTTGGTTGCCCAGTACAGAAAAATACATCAAAGAAAAAAATTGGATTTCTTTGATTTTTAATACAGTTCAATACAATATTGACCACAGTGCATTATAAATCTGAAGCCCCTCGATGGAAGGTATTGTAAAAGTTAAAGTACTGGTATCCGGAACAGGATGTTTTGTTTTGTTTTTCCTACAAATGTGTGGGAATTCGTTCCTTATACATGGGAGGGGCAATAGTTCTGTCTGGAGCTGGACAGAGTGTGTGCAGGTTCTGTGCAAACTTCCCACCCTACTGCTCTGGTACTGCCTCTTCCCCCTGCCACCTCCTTGCCCTACACCCCCACAGACACTCACCAGTTGTCCAGAAATGGGACCCAGCACACACAGAAGATGACGGTGACAGGCACTAGGACCCAGGAGGCAGCATCCTGAAGCTGCCTGGCAGCATCCTGAAGCTGCCTGCCAGCCTCAGCCGAGGAGAGGGACAGAGGGAGCCTCTTCCCTCCCTGACAGCTAAGCAGAGCTCCAGAGAAATTGGGGGTGGGAAGCTGGAGTGGGGTGGGGCGCAATGCCTGCTCAAACTACACCCACGGCTGGCACAGGTTCCCGTGGTAACTGGATTTTTAGGGTGGGGTCACCAGTGTTAACCGGATACCTGGCAGTGTGCTCCTGCAGCGTGGGGAGACGCAGACGGGAGGGAGCAGAAGCAGCAGGCTGCCACTGAGCTCCTTCCAAGCCACAGGGGGCTGCTTTGCCTTTCCTGTTGGCAGCAGCGCTCCAGCAGGGCTGCGTGAGCAAGCTCACTCCCCCCACCCCTCACCTGGCCCTGGCCATGCCCCCTGCCTGACCAGTAGGCCTAAAAATAGGAGGGCCTAAAGCTATAGACTGATTAGCCTAATGGTTAATCCGTCCCTGCGCCCACACAGAGCTGATCTCAGGGTCTCTGTGTCCATTTGTAGCTGGGTGTGTCCCTACCGCTCTGTGTGTGTGTGCGTGTGTGTATGCGTGCATCCGTGCACGCTGGAGAAGGCTTGAGGGCCTGGCACAGCTAGGACAGGGTGAGGAAACCCAGGCTGGTGGAACGGGGTGGAACTAGTGGGACCCTAGCACATCAGGTGGCATCCCAGATCGGGGGTCCAACCCATCACAGTCACTAATACCTGTTATCTGGCCAAAATACACCTGATCTGTAACAAACCCCTACATATCTTACATCACTGAAATTAGCCCAGTGGCCCAGTTCCTTTCCTTTCATACAGTACTGAACTACAATCTCATCTGGAACTGAACACTGTAGCCATTATAATTGTACCATTAACATTATATGAACATTTATGGAATGACAGGAAGTGAGTAATAATATCATGTTCACTTAAAGCAACAGGGAAATTGTGCTAAGGGGAATTTAATTAAATACACAGCCAGGATTACTGAAAGTTTGGAGGCTGGCCATGGAATCACTGATGGTCAAGAGTTTGATTTTGTCTCTCATGCAAAAGAAGACACCTCCAGCAGCACAGTTACACCAACCAACATTTTGGTTTGCGACTGAATAAGGCTTTTATTTCAATGGGACACCTCAGGTGTACAAAGTTAAATATATGCATAATCAGGTTTTAAGGTTTTAAGCCTTAAAGAGAAGAGCACCATTTAGTCATTTGTGAAGTGAGACACCAAACAGAAAGTGATAAGCAGGAACTCCAAAAAATGATGTTTCTCAAATGTCATGGAAATATAATGAAAATGTGCCATATTTTCTTCTACAGTAAGTTTCAAATACATGTGATTTTGTTTTTTATAAATATGAAATAAAAACAAATATGATGACAATTATAGATGTGTGTGCAAAACACAGAGAAATATCAGACCTCACATTATCAAATTGGCCTTTAATCACGTGAACGTTCCCATGACAACTTCCTCTAATCATAAAGTCAGGAATTATGATAATTTGTGAAACACAACATTCCATCAAACAACCCTGCTGATGTTGCAGACACAGAAGCAGTTTTAGCACAGTTTGCAGAGGAGGAATGGCATAACTGCTGTAAAAAACCAAAAGGCCTAATTTGAAGTACTTTTCTTTGTGCTATAAGACAGCCTTCTCTGAATGACCAAGAAATGATAGAGTGTTGGTTGTGAAACCCAGTACGTTGCTCCTCTAGTTACAGGGAAAACAGTGCCAGATGGCTTCGGAAAAAGAGGGGAAATTATGTAAAATAAAGCAATGAAAATGATATACATGTAAAATTGGGTTTGCTTGGTTCCCCCAACTCCCTTTCAACTGCTACCCTGAAGTTCACCTGCAATGAGAGTCTTACTATAATAGAAGGGACAAAAAGAGAGTGTTATGGGTAACCAGCATTATGCTTAAAGTTGTACCATGCTATCTGCAAGCAATTCTGTGATGGAGATGTGACAGAGACACACCAATCCCCTAGATGACATGGTGCTACTTGTTGATTGCTTTTGCAAGCTGTCACTTTTAAACATATCTTCTACACATGGATAGGTTATTTCAAACCTTGCTGCACCACAGAGTTGACATACTCTCTAGGATAATTTAGCACATCTTTTTTTAAAATTAGGGGTAGATGAACTGATTCAGAAAAATAAAAACTGAAGGGAACCTGCATTCAAACAACCAACCAAACCTGCACTAAATATTTGTTGAAAAGTTTTAAAAAAATACTTTAAAATATTTGTTTCATCGCCCTCCCCCATTGCTGACTGGATATGGAGGTACTGAAATAACATGTGTGAGGGAAAGGGGGATGTGGACCGGGAGCAGATGAATGACCGTGTATGGTCACCTGGTCCAAGCACAGGTCTAGGAACCAGGAATTCCCAATTTCTAATTTGAGTGCTAACAATGACTAACACTGTGGCCTTGGGCATATTGCATAACCTATCTGCTTCAGTGTTCTCTTCTGTAAAATGGATAATTCGTACCTATCTCACATAGGCATTGCAAGGATTAATTAGTAAAGGCTGAATTGTCCCTGGCACTTGTGGGAGTACACAAGCAAATCTGCAGCAGATGCAAGAAGTCTTCTTCTTGTAAGCCATCCCAGGCAAGAATCAGGCACAATTGTAGTTCCTGCCCTTCCCACTAGGGTACTAGCTAGTCACCCCAAATGAGTAGGTAGGCAGCAAGCCCATGCCCTTCAATCCCCCTTCACTCACCTATGTGTTAGACAGCCTAGGTGGCTGCAGAGGAGAGTACACACTGCACTCTCTTGAGGGGTGGTGCAGATACATGCTTGCCCTGTGCATGGGAGACCTCTGGAAAGCAATGTGGGCTTCACATGACCATCAGCTATCCTACTCTTTGTATTATGCAGCAAAAATCACTATGGCTGACAGGAAGTCTATGATGAAGCAGATGGTCTGAAATACTGACCTGGTTTCACTCCTATAATCAGTGCAAATATCTATTATTCACCGATTCATAACAAGATGGCTATGTAATTATTAGTCTTTTTCTTAGTGTGCCAGATACCCATTCTTGTAAGTTGGCATAACCCCATTGATTTCAATGGAGTTATAATGATTTACAGGTCCAGAGGACTTGACCCCTATCTTCAAATGTATGAGGACGAACTTCCCCAGAAGTTTTATAGTAAATTGGGGTTCATTACAGAATTCCTTTTCTTATTTACAGTACAAGAAATACAGATCAGTTAAATAACAGCATAACCTATAACATAAGATATTCCCTTCTGCAGGAGTGCAGTCTATCTTCCCAGTTAAATTGAACCTAGTCTGTCCCACGTTCAAGATTTAAACAAGAGAAACATTATTGTTCAGCTGAAACCTAGTTAGACATTCACAGACTCTATTACAAGCAAACCTCCTTAAGATTCAGTAGCAATCAAGATGGATTTGACCTTTTCACATGTTTGCTACAACGGTTCTCTGGAAATTTTAATTAAACATAGCATGCATAAATTGAACATGCCTCTTTCCCACTGTAAACCGGTGATGGATTCTCCCAAGAGAATGAACTATTTCTTTTACAGAAATGTTGTTTTCATTTTATCATTGGTTATGACGTAAAGCCTCCAGAAAACATAAGGGTGCTCTGGAGCCTGCTGTAAGGAGATGTAGCTGCAATTTATTCCAAGAGAACTGAGAATGGTCAGCTCTCAAGATGGATGAACCAGGTTAGATAAAATAAAAACTGCATCAAACCACCAAAACAAATTAATTTAAAAAGCACCGAGAAGCCCCAATCCATGCCCCAAACAGCTTACAATAAAAGAGCTGTACCTAAATTATCTACCCTACAGCAGCAAGTCAGGTTTGGAAGAGGAAATACTGAAATAAATGCTGTTCACATGGCATAGAAACACTGTGGCTAAAATCAGAGATTAATGGAAATGCCTAAAGTATCTCACAAGATTTTCCAATTGGCAATATTGGGATAGACTTCAGGTCAACTAAGTTTCACCTTTTGCTAATCCAAAGCCCAAATTTCAAGGGAAAAACATTGGAGCTGGACCTGAATTTGTGTTTCATATATCCTTCCTTCTAGTTGATTTTGATTATTAACAATATTTCTAAGGGTAATCTACTGAAAACAAATTGACTTTTCTTTTGATACATCTACTGTTCTTCTGAAGACTATATTACTGCCATCTAAAATAGCACAGTCAACCTTTAATACTCTAGAGGTTTAAAAACCTTCACTCTGTTGGAATTCTGACAGCCTACTGAGCGTTTATTTTTCTCCCAAATTCCTCTAGAGGCCTGCTCTGTTCCTATAGCTGGTTCTAAGTTTTGGTGATCGGAGGTCCAAGTTAGTGGTTCTCAAACTTTTTTCATATGCGACCTCTACAAAATTTCAAATGGGGGTACAGACTCCTTTGGAAATCTTAGACATGGTCTGTGGACTCTCAGGGGTCCACAGACCACAGATTGAGAACCACTGGTTCTCGTGAACTCTAGCTGTGTCCCGGGAGCATCTCCTACCAAAGTCACCAAGTACAATACATATGTTTTTATTTCAAAGGAAATACAGGCTGTTTAATACTGGTTCAGTTATCTGTCTCCTGCAGTGATCCACTGGCCTAAGGTAACAATAAACAAAATAAAATATATACTTAGCCAATTATTTAATATTTAAACTTTGTCTATTTTTAAAAGATTCCCATAGAAACATTCAATTTTTTAAGAAAAACTCAAAACCCTTTTGGTTTTCTAACTGTTTTCAGTAAAACAAAAAATCAGTTTTTGAAACTGAACTGAAACTATAAAATGTTCATTAAAATTTTAACTGATTTTCTTTTTGAAAACGGAAAATTTTAACCAATTTTTTTTGTTTTTTAGTCTCTGGTGTCGTGGTGTTTGTTTGTTTTGTCAAAAACCCAGTCACAATTTTGACCAAAATTAAAAATTTCAGTGGAAAACTTCATTTTTTGTTAAAAAAAAAAGTGTTGTCAAAAAGGTTGTGCAGTTGCAATATTAATATTTTGGGAAAATTCCACCTTAACCATTGCAACAGTCAACTGATGCCCTCTTCTGAAGCCCAAGATTGCCCATTTTAGTGTGCTTAGCTGTAAGTGTGATTATTTCCTATAAAGTTATAACACTGCTTTTCTCTAGCATCTTTCATCCCCAGATCTCAAAGCACTTCACAAATATTAAGTCTTACCAACACTATGAAGTAGGTTTCAATATTCACATTTTTACAAACGAGTAAATTGAATCACAGAAAGATTTAGTGACCTGTCAAGGTCACACTGAGTGAGACCAGAAACTCCAGTTCCAAGTCTTTTGCTTTCACCATTGGACACTGCTTCCTCCAGTTTTAAAATATCCATTTACATGAATTGGGCTCAATCTTTAGCCCCATAGCAGCCTTTTTTGTGCCATTCTGATTATGAGGTATAGCCAGCTCAAGCAACCAGCCCTGTGCTACTCCCTCCTAGCCACTGGCATAGGGGGTATGGCTGGAGTATTCTGTGCTCCGATAATCAGTGGCTGGCAAACTCATGGGACAGATGCAGCCAGGGCATACTTCAGAGACAGCCAGGGTGCCCCAAAGGTCAAAGCACAGAAACCAGCTCCTCTTTGGGCTCCCCAGCCTTTGATGTCTCCAGTGGAGTCTGGATGCAGCAAAGGACTTAGCCCCTTGCTCTTTTTTTTAAGGAAGTGCTATCACTGCTCCCGGGATCCTTGGTAAATATTATTAGTAGGAAAAAGGCTATCAGGTATAAAGCATAACTGAACTTTTGTTTTCCTCTGACCCTCCCTGTTCCACATAAGTAAAGGTCGGGCATCCAGATACATTCTAAGGGATACCAAAAAACTGAAAAGCATGTTGGAACCTTTGCCTTCTTTGAACACTGTACACACTCATGAAAAGAGGGTTGCATAGTGTCATTTATCTTGTCTGATACTCAGGCATTTGGGAACCCTGTCGACGCATTCCCACAGCCCAACTGCACCTTCAGGCAACCAGATGAGCTGTAGGCAGGGCTGCAGTTCTTCCCACTAGAGGTCACTCTGGCACCTGCTCTGCAAGCTCCCTCTCCTCTCACTGCTCCCTCTGCTGGAAAGCAGAAGGGAAAGACCAACCAGGAGCAGTAGACAGCAGTAACAGCAAGAGAAGGCAGTGGCAGTAGATGGTGGGGACACAAGGTAAAGGAGCTCACTGCTGGTTCCAGGCTCCTCCATTTAGTCTCTGGCCTCTCACTCAGTCCCACAGAGATCCCAGCTACCAACCCCCAAGCAGGCCTGAGGTACCACACAGACAGCATTCAGAAACCCTGGCCCTCCTATTCCTGACACCCTAGCATCCAGCCAATCCCAGAAATCTCAGCACTATTCAGATATCCAATACCCTACCCAAGCATCCTCAAACACCCCAAAACACACGCACCCAACTAACCCAGCAACCCCAAAAAACTTCTAGCATCCACCCACCTACCCCAGGGCCCCTAAACACTCTGGTACCTATTCACCCACACAGAGCTGTCAAATTTTGTTTATCTCATATTCTACCACTGCCACTTCATTGAGCAGAGGCACTGGCTATAAGCAGAAGTTTTTGTTAATATATATGCAAATTATTCATAGATCTGCAAATTAGTTCATTAAATTTATGTAAAACATCACACATGGAGCTGCACAACACTTGAGAGTTGTGTATAAATAGGGCCCTTTTGGTCAATTTCACAGTCATAGGATTTTTAAAATAGGAAATTTCATGATTTCAGCTATTTAAATCTGAAATTTCACGGTGTTGTAATGGTAGGGGTTCTGACCCAAAAAGGAGTTGTGGGGGGTAGGGGGTTGCAAGGTTATTGTAGTGGGGGGTGTATTGTAGGGGGTGCCGTACTGTTACCTTTACTTCTGCACTGCTGCTGGCAGCAGTGCTGCCTTCAGAGCTGGGCGGGTGGAGAGCGGTGGCTGCTGACCGGGAGCCCAGCTCTGAAGGCAGAGCCGCTGCCAGCAGCAGCACAGAAGTAAGGATGACATGGTACGGTATTGCCACCCTTACTTCTGTGCTACCGCCTGCAGAGCTGGGCCCTCAGTCAGCAGCCACCACTCTCCGGCCACCCCGCTCTGAAAGCAGCAGTGCAGAAGTAAGGCGGGCATGGTATGGCATTGCCACCCTTACTTCTGCGCTGCTGCTGGCAGGGCGCTGCCTTCAGAGCTGGGCATCTGGCCAACAGCCACCGCTCTCTGGCCGCTGAGCTCTGAAGGCAGCGCAGAAGTAAGGGTGGCAATACCATGACCCCCTAAAATAATCTTGTGACCCCCCCTACAGCTCCCTTTTGGGCAGAACCCCCAATTTGAGAAACACTGGTCACTCCATGAAATCTGTATAGTATAGGATAAAAGCACACAAAAGACCAGATTTCACAGTCTGTGACATGTTTTTTATGGCCGTGAATTTGGTAGGGCCCTATGTATAAATATAACTGAACTAACTGTGTATGCAACTAAGACATGGGTCCATAAAAGCCAATTAAGACATTTTATTATCCTGTGATTCAAAAAAATAATTACCTTCACACACTAGTATTTGCTGTAATTTCACTCACCAAGGTCATATACACACCCAAAAGCTTGTCTTTTAAAGATGCATTTATTTACTGTCTGTTGTTTGGATGGGATTTACAGTATTAAAAGTTAAATTCACTTAAGATGTGGTTCCATTGAGGCCTCTTAAGTCCATAAACTAGTTGCTTAATGCTGAGTATTTCCTATGGACTATTTTATCCTAGTGCCAAAGTTGTTGTTAGTAGTTTTTTTAAAATCACACACTGGCAGTTATATAATGTTGACTGTTTTAGAACAGCTGCAGGTTTGTTCTAAACTGCCCACAATAAAATGTGGGCAATGGAACTAAAAGGTCTGAGTTTTAAATGGGGTTCAAACTAGTTCACCATCCCTACTAAAAGCAAAAGGTTTAATAACCTCATGGCTGTGATTTACTATTAGTGGGTGTACAATTTTTGAAAAATCTCAGGAGGTCTGTAAACTGCAGATGTAACCATAGATTAATGCCCATAATCCCTGGTAAAAGCTCTGCCCTAACACTTTAGCTATAAGTAACAAAAATACTTTCTCTTACTAATATTCGTAATACTGCTTCCATTGTATTTTATGGTACTTTTGTGATTTTTAGTCATTCCCAGGGTGGTTTCAATCTAAACAATCTTGATGATTGAACTCAGCTGGTTTTCATTGCCAGACTGCAGCAGTTTTATTTTATTTTATTGTATTACACACATAAACACCGCCCCCCCCCATGCTTCCTGTAAATCTGTAAGAAATGCAAAAGAAAAAGGAAAAAAATTGACTTGACTGTTCAAGATTTTCCAACCACCGTGGATCCATTTGGAAATTTTTATCCATTGTCAAGTATTTGACAATAGATCATGGTGCTACTGATCTAGCATCACACCTGCTACTGCACATTTGCCAAGACTATTTTGGGGGGACAGGCGTCTTCTGTTTCTTTTTCCCCTTGACTACATCAGACGTAACTTACTCTTTCTTCCTACACTGAAAAGTTGCCAGTTTTCAAGTGTCTCTCGTTAACTTTTAAAACCTATGCTCTGTTAAAGAGGAGTTATTACTTTTTTCCTGGCACTGACTGAAACTGCCATGTCCACATAAAGGCACAAAATCCTAATAGCTACTCAAGGCAGATTGGGAAACAAACGCTAAACATGGCACATTAAATCAAATCTTTGTGCGCAAGAGTTTTAAGATGTAGATACCAGTATGTGCTTTTAAAAAGTTGAATAGCAAAAGTTGTTAAAAAAATAACTTGTAAGAGTCCAAAACAGGAGAAAAGGTATATAATGTAGATGCTGTTTTAAAGGAGGCACTTTTCCACAGTAATTTAAACAGAGTAGAGAATGTCAGGACTTTTGTTCCTTGTCGATGGGCAATTCACTCAAATTCTCTGTGCTTCAGCAGTTTAAACATCTGTACTTATGTAGTTCTCAAGGTTGTTGTGAGGCTTAATTAATTAATATTCATATTGTCTTTCGAGATCCTTGGATGAAAGGTGCTAAATATAAAGTATTTGTATTAGTAAAATATAATTAGCACATAATTTTAACATAATTTGAAACACTCAGATTCTCAGAACTTCAAGGTGCAAAATTCCTGGTTTCTCTTCAAGAGTGACACTAAAACCCATCTTGAAAGAGCCAGTCCCCCTGAAACCGCTATTTACAGAGCCCTTTACTACCTTTTCATTTGTGAACCAAATTTCTTCAAGGCGTTTGTCTTCACTAAGGACCAAAGGCCAGATTTTTGTCTTAAAATGTAACTTCAGAGTAACACCATTGATGTCAGTGTACCTGAGATCAGAATTTGGCACTAAATCCAAGAATGAAGTTTAAAAGCTAACCTTTTTTGGAGGTATCCACGCACAATAAAGTATCTTAAGTTTTTAAACAGCCATTTTATAGGGTTCACTCCAATATGTTGTTTTCCCACTGCTATACTGAGCTAAGTAAAACAGGAAAGCTCCTTCCTGTAGCATTTCCCATTGACGGTCAGTATCAAAAGAATCCTTTTTCTGATTTAATGCTTGGCAAAAAAAAGACTGAACGGGGGAACCTACAGGCCAAATTCTGTGCTCAGTTACATCTGTGTAACCCCAGTGCAACTGAGCATAGAATTTGGCCCCATATCTCCACTCTGGGCTCAAGGATTTGTGGTCATACACTGAACGGGTAGGGAAAAGGGCTGGAACATAACATTCTAATTAAATCTGATGTAACTCATTAGTGTTCAGTACGGCAGCACTTGCTGCTCAGGTTTTTAATCTATCATTGCCTAGCTCATGCTAGAGTTTGAATTTTAAAATGTGATCCCAGCACAAGTAAAAAGTCTATGAAATGAAGGTTTCAGAGTAGCAGCCATGTTAGTCTGTATCCGCAAAAAGAAAAGGGGGACTTGTGGCACCTTAGAGACTTACAAATTTATTTGAGCATAAGCTTTCGTGAGCTACAGCTCACTTCATCGGATATATTCAGTGGATTTTTTTCCACTGAATGCATCCGATGAAGTGAGCATGCTCAAATAAATTTGTTAGTCTCTAAGGTGCCACAAGTCCTCCTTTTCTTTTTATGAAATGGAAGAAGCCAGAGGAGCATCTCATCAAGTTGATGGAGATGTGATTCCCAAGCAAACAGACCGAGACCATACGCTGATTCATACCCACTGAATGCAGTCACCCAACCAATACAGTTAGTGAATATCGCTAGTCTTCTAACTCACTTGGTAGTCTGATACCATGTTAGGTAGACTAGGCTCAACATAGAGGTTTTGTGAAATGATTTTTTAAAAAAGTTTTACAAGACCTAATACATGTAGAAATATTGTTGTGGTTTTTTTTTAAATTTTATGGAATGAGAAATATTCCTCAGCACCATCTGAAGGACAGACACGGCAACACTGAGACAGAAAGGAAAACAGAGTTTAAAGAAACAGAGCAGGCCAGTGTTATTGTCCAAGCTGAAAGAAAAGGAGTACTTGTGGCACCTTAGAGACTAATCAATTTATTTCAGCATAAGCTTTCGTGAGCTACAGCTCACTTCATTGGATGCATACTGTGGAAAGTGTAGAAGATATTTTTATACACACAAAGCATGAAAAAATACCTCCCCCCACCCCACTCTCCTGCTGGCAATAGCTTATCTAAAGTGACCATTCTCCTTACAATGTGTATGATAATCAAGGTGGGCCATTTCCAGCACAAATCCAGGGTTTAACAAGAACGTCGGGGGGGGGGGGGGGGGGGTTAGGAAAAAACAAGGGGAAATAGGTTACCTTGCATAATGACTTAGCCACTCCCAGTCTCTATTCAAGCCTAAGTTAATTGTATCCACTAGAGCCAGAAGAGTTCCCAGAAGTCACCTACTACAGGACAGG
Organism: Caretta caretta; assembly: GCF_965140235.1. Classification (NCBI taxonomy): domain Eukaryota; kingdom Metazoa; phylum Chordata; order Testudines; family Cheloniidae; genus Caretta; species Caretta caretta. The sequence goes on from NC_134214.1 coordinate 82,961,625, forward strand.
CCTAACAAAGAAAATAACAGAATGCCACTAGCCGTCACCTTCAGCCCCCAACTAAAACCCCTCCAACGCATTATTAAGGATCTACAACCTATCCTGAAGGATGACCCAACACTCTCACAATTCCTGGGAGACAGGCCAGTCCTTGCCTACAGACAGCCCCCCAACCTGAAGCAAATACTCACCAGCAACCACATACCACACAACAGAACCACTAACCCAGGAACCTATCCTTGCAAGAAAGCCCGTTGCCAACTGTGCCCACATATCTATTCAGGGGACACCATCACAGAGCCTAATAACATCAGCCACACTATCAGAGGCTCGTTCACCTGCACATCCACCAATGTGATATATGCCATCATGTGCCAGCAATACCCCTCTGCCATGTACATTGGTCAAACTGGACAGTCCCTATGTAAAAGAATAAATGGACACAAATCAGATGTCAAGAATTATAACATTCATAAACCAGTCGGAGAACACTTCAATCTCTCTGGTCACGCGATTACGGACATGAAAGTTGCAATTCTTCAACAAAAAAACTTCAAATCCAGACTCCAGCGAGAAACTGTTGAATTGGAATTCATTTGCAAATTGGATACAATTAATTTAGGCTTGAATAGAGACTGGGAGTGGCTAAGTCATTATGCAAGGTAACCTATTTCCCCTTGTTTTTTCCTAATCCCCCCCCCACGTTCTTGTTAAACCCTGGATTTGTGCTGGAAATGGCCCACCTTGATTATCATACACATTGTAAGGAGAGTGGTCACTTTAGATAAGCTATTACCAGCAGGAGAGTGGGTTTGTGGGGGGGCTGAGAAAACCTGGGTTTGGGCTGGAAATGGCCAAACTTGATTATCATTCACATTGTAAGGAGAGTGATCACTTTAGATAAGCTATTGCCAGCAGGAGAGTGGGGTGGAGGGAGGTATTTTTTCATGCTTTGTGTGTATAAAAGATCTTCTACACTTTGCACAGTATGCATCCGATGCAGTGAGCTGTAGCTCACGAAAGCTTATGCTCAAATAAATTGGTTAGTCTCTAAGGTGCCACAAGTACTCCTTTTCTTTTTGCGAATACAGACTAACACGGCTGTTACTCTGAAACCTGTCCAAGCTGAGGGCACGCTGAAAGCAAATAGCATAAACATAAATGGAAAAATAAATAGATTTTTTTTTTAAACATATGAGGGACAGCTCCTCACCTGGTATAAATCAGCTGAAATCTGCCCTCATTTTTTTATATGTCTAACTGTTCTTACTAACACAGATAAGCACATTATATTATTTATCCCATTAAAGCCTGAGTTCTCCATTACAAATTCTAGGGTGCTTGTACTTATAAATGTCCGTGTGTGTATCTGCATCTATGAATGACTTGAGCTCTCCATACTACTGAGGCTTTGTGTAACCAGAGCCACCCCAAGATATATTGATGCCAGTGAGAGAAGAATTTTTGGTACTTTATCTCCAAACTCAACAAAGTGTGGATCATTCATCCATTTTCCTTCCCCCATTTCCCAGGCAGCCTCATCTCTCTTTTCTTCTTTTTAAGACAGTCCATCTCTATTTACTTCCTTCCTGTTAGGGTGAAGAAGAACCTACACTTCTGGAGATGCAGTCTTAGGCCAGTCTTCTGTCCAGATACCATCTTCCTGCAACCAACACTTTGGGGATGAGGTCCTGGAATGTGAAGTTCTTCTGGGCCCAGCCAGTCCCTCTCAGATGCTCTAATTACAAAGATGGGCTCCTGTAGGGCAAGGGCCTTCTGGCCAGATAATATCTTCATATAGCAGAATTTCCCCCAGAAACAGAACATTGCTCAGGAATGTGCACTATAATAGTTGACTGTCCAGTGTATATCTAAAGCCTCCTTTCTGAGTGACAGAAGAGATGCAAGAAATGTGAATTTAACTTCAAAAGAACACCAGAGAGACTGCAGATAACAAAAGAAAGTGTGTGCAAAGCGAGTCCCTCAAAAGGGGTACCCTGAAAGTAAACTTTAGGAGATGATACATTTCACATTTCTCTCAATGATACCTTGTACAGAAGGGAGATAAGATGCTTTGTAAATACAAGGACAAAAACTTGGGGTTACAGTACATTATGTGTTTTTGGAGATTTATCTTGTTTTTATTCTCTAGCACAGTCATTGGCAGCATGGACTAAATATAAATAGCTGAACACCAGTGACGTACACTTTTGCCTGTATTCTCTGGCCAGATGGTTGCCTTGCCAGACACCATTTCTCAAATTATTAAAGGGATCCCAAATAGTTACATAGCATAGATCTACCCCACACTTACAGGAGCATATACATACGTATGAACTTTACATGAATAGATTTTATTTCTGGAAAGTTGCCTGAGAAATTGAGTATCTAAATGGCAGTGCTGGTGGTCTCAAACCATAAGATTATTAGGCTTGGAAGGAATCTTTGCTGGGTCAACCTAATACATTAACCTGCCTTCTGGCAGAGGTTATCTCACTGTCCCTAAATTATCCCCAAAAGATGGGTGTCATGTCTAGCCTTGAGTGTCTCCAGTGATAGCACTGGCAAAATCCCTTGGAAACTTACTGCATTTCCTAACAATTCTAGGAGTTGTGCTATTTTTCCTAAGTCTTTTCTGCTGCAGCTCACTCTGTCCTCACTGACTAATGAGAATAATCGATCCTTGTCCTCTTTACTTTATGCATTTATAGATGGTTATGTTTCCCCCCAGTCTTCTTTTGCTCTAGACTGAACATTAGGACTTCAGTAACAGAGTCAGAGGGTCTATTACAGGAGCGGGTGGGTGAAGTTCTGTGGCCTGCAATGTGCAGGAGATCAGACTAAATGATCACGATGGTCCTTCAGACCTTAAAGTCTCTGAGTCTATGACCAGCCGTTCCCTTGAACTTTCCGAAGAGATTTAAATGGCTAGTGATCTGTACTATAGCTCTTTACCACAGTTATGAACAGGGATTTCACTGTTCTTGCTCAAAAATTAGCAACACACAAGATGTTCACATATTTTCTTATTTACCATGCCATGGTGAAATTTCAGATTGCTTAACCCCATGATCACAGATTACTTACTGCAGCTATTCTACTTTGCACCTTGATTCTGTTAGTTCTCTCAAGTGAAGTAAATTTGTGTCTAGTCCATACTTAGATCGGAATGGTGCTTACCTCATGCAAGATACCATATACAAGGCTGTTAAATGCAAGGTCCTACATCTAGAAACAAAGAATACAGACTAAGTTTATATGATGGGGGACAGTACCTTGTAAAGCAATGACTCTGAAAAGGACTATAATGGTCACTGTAGATAATCAGATGAACATGAGTTAGCAGTATGATGGCATTGAAAAGAAAAATAGCATGAACCTATGATGAGACCACTAACTATTTCCAATTCTGGTATTCACATTTTAAAGAGGAATTTGAAAAAAACTGTTAACAAGAACAGTTAGACATTTAAAAAAACTGAGGGTCAGATCCCAGCTGATTAAAAACAAGGAGACACACCTAATGAGAGACTTAAAGGAGTGCAATTTATTTAGTTTATCAAAGAGACATTTAAGATGCAGCATGATCACAATCTATCTATAGTTACCTCGATAGGGAAAAGATACAGAATTTAGCAGACATAACAAGATCCAAATGCTGGATGCTGAAGTCAACAGTGCTAAAAGCGGAAATGAGATACAAATTTTTAACAGTAAGGACAGATTGCTACGGGATGTTTCAAATTCTCCATCACTGGAGTCATATATTCCAGTTCAATCACAAATTCTTAGACTAGAAGCAGGAATCACGAGGTGAAATTCTATGGCCTATATTACGCAGGTCTGACCAGATCATAATAGTTCCTTAAAATCCACATTATATAATTTGCATCTGTTTTGATATGGGACCAGCTACTTGTAGATTTCAGGAAAGTCTAAATTTTTGAGCTGTGAACTAGCCTAGACTGAAATAACAATTTTCCCATGAACGTTTATGAAAAATGTCTCTTCTTTTCATACCCCATTAGTTATTTTAAAAACCCCAATACTCAGTGGAGTTAAATCAGTGGAAAGTCTGCCTGAGTTAGATTTCAGTATTTGGCCTTTCACAGGAACAAGTCTACGAACTATTTGAGAAACTTGTTTTCTTCTCATTATTCATTTTGTTTTCCTCTGCTGCTCTAGAATTTTTATCTTTTGGGGATGGAGGACAGGGTTTTATCTTAGCTCATTTATTGCTTGCTCTGCTACCCTCATTTAATATGTTCATTAACTATAACTGAGTTATAGTTATAGTTATCTTTCCTTAAGTGTGAAAATAAAAGATTTCCTGCTTCCTTTTTCTTACTTTTTAAAAAACAGAGTTTCACAGATTTGCTCTCCATTTCCATCCTTCTCAGACTGTTGCATTTCTCTCTTAACGCCTGTCCCTTAGATTTTATGGGTTGCAGACTGGCAATCATATATTTCTATTATTAGAAAGGCTTTCCATCTTCTTGAATGAACACTCCAGGCAACTGAATTTGTGTCTTAACCTTATTAATGTCAAGTTCTATAGTCTCTGTGGTGACTGTAAGGTAAATTAAACCACTTTTTTGTTTAAAATTGGATTATACGCTAAGTACCTGTTACTGATGGGAGTTCTTTAAAAAAAGCCAGGCCCCAATGCTGTAGTAATTTATTAAACGTAATAGGGAAAAATTGGCCTCCGTTGTTTGAAATCAGATCAAAGTATTAAAAGGGTGTCATTGCAAAAGGTTGAGGCCTATTAAAATGTTATAATTTTGCTGCCTTTACTTAATGTTATTAGTATTTTCCACTTGATGTTGCCAGATAATAACTAACATCTACAGTGCACAGTAAACATCCTGCCTTCGGTGTCATAGCGTCTGTAGAAAATATACTCCACCTTCAAAAAACTCGCTAAGCACAAGGCCATAGTCCCAGTCGGCGGATCAGCCATTTTGTAGCTATAGTGATAAAACAAGTTTTACCACAATGGAACAGGTGCAGCCCAGAAGTATTCCTTTCCCTAGACAGCCAGACAGTCAGGCAGACGTTATAAACTGTGCCTCATTTTGCCTCATCGCTCCTAAATCTGGTGTTGTTGTCAGTCAAGAAGAACTGGGATGGATTTCAAAGGCAAACAATTAATAGACTACAGGCTAACAGTTGGGATTTCCCCCCAACATCCCCTTTTTAAAAAACCAACAACACATTTTCCCCTCCTCTTTAATTCAAACCTGGCTTCAACTTCTTTTTCCCCAGCTCACATATTGTTCCCTTTGGTCAGTAAATAATTTTGATGAGTGTTCTCCCTAAAGTGCAAGTCAATGAGTGAGTGGAGAGGTATGACAGATATCCTGCCAGCCAGCTGAGCAGCATACACTTGGATATGCTTCAAACTTAACTTCCAAACTATAGGAAGCGACAGCTTGACATTTGAAGAGGTTATTATTTCCACGGTGATAGGAAAGTTCATCAGCGTATGGGCTCAAAGCAGCAGGACGTCAGAAGCGCACTGGTCTGAGTCATCTTCATGGCCTTTGCCCTATGATGATGAAGCCAAATCTCATCTCCATCTGGACGGCCTCGGTGCGATTAAACTTCATCTGACTGCGCTTGCTGCGAGCACTATTTGTCATTGTTCACAAAGGTTCCAGTCTGTAGGTTCTGCATTATCTGTTTTGTTAGTGTACTATGTAGATGAATAGGTGACACCAGAAATGAGGCGTTTAATGCATTTTCTCACCACGTGTCCACCACACACATATCAGCTATGCATACAAGTATTAGGATAGTTTAGGAGGCTCATGTTTCAAGTCAGTGTGATCAGTGGTGATGTTAATTTTCTATAGAGTAGGCAAGATGTGGTTGTAGAGCAGTTGCTGCCTTCAGAAAGTGGGATGGCAAGAGAATCTATATGAAATGTATTTTTTACTAATACACTACATTTTTAGCCAATATATGTATGTTATGTGTAGTATACATCCCATTTAATAAGTATTATTATGCACATGGTCTTAATATGATATACATTATATATGTGTTGGGAGTTATGTTAACTGAATGTATTACACTCATCACCCAGGTCAAGTATCCCACAACACTTTGCAAAGCTGAAGTCAGCTTTGGCATTAGAAAATTGGAAGCCTGTCAAAAACTAGATACATGAATGGTCTGTCCTAGCACAGTTTGGGATGTACCTCTATGTCCAACTGGTTTAGAGTGTGTTATCCAAAACAAAGACAAGAAAAGGTACACCATAGTATTAAAAAAAGAAGGTAAAAAGCTGATTGGTGAATTTTAGTTCAGTGTGACCTGTACAGTGCTTTCTAACTCATAAACAACCATGATCTAAACACAGGTAATTCTGGGAGTGTATCAGTGGAAGCAAACCTACTGTGTAAGGTGAACACTGCAATAGCTTCATGGAATGATGTGCCTATGTCTCCTTTTAGTGTACTGATTTGTTTTAGTTAATAAACGTCGCTAATCTAGGTCATTTGGTGTCTTGAACATTTTTAATATTGAACCACGAGTATTAGTCACAAAATTCACATACTTTTAGCAATACATTTACAATATACTCCAGTTTAGCCAAAACCCTATTATCCAAACCTCCACATTATCTGAATCCCTTCCTTGTCCCCACTCCTAAAACAACTGCTATTGTCCAATCTCTCAGTCAGGCATCCAGCATGCAATCCCCACAGTGAAATACCCTGCTGCTCGTGTGCACCCTGCTCCCCAGCAAAATACTCTGTCACCCATGTCCAGCTGCGTGCATGCACATTGCTGCCTTCTGCCCCCTCACCTCCTCTCTAGCTCTGGCCCTGGCTGATGCAGCACCAAAATACCCAACTCCCTCTTCAGCGCAGCCTCCCTGCTGCTCCCCAGGAGGCCTGCAGGAGCCTGGGCTGGGGCACACACACCAAGCCAAGCAGCAGCAGGAGCAGCACAGGTACTAGGGAATCTGCTGCCTTGCTGTTACTGTGCATGCCTAGTGACAATAGTGAAGTCTATACTCTGTCCAGCTATTTGAGTGTCAGGGAGAGTGCTGGAGGGATTGGGGGAAGAGGCTGCCCTCTCGATTATTTGAATTCCTGATTTTTTGAATAAAATCCATGTCCCCCATGCTATTCGAATAAACGCGAGTATACTGCACGTATGCGTTTTCATCCCAGGATTGCAAATCCTTTTACAAATAATTAAGCTTCACAAGTCCCTGTGAGATAGGGAGCTATGATTATGGGGAAAATGAGGCAGAGAAAACAATTTGCACAAGGCCACCTAAAACAGGGAAAAAAACAGGAATCCTGACTCAGCGCTGTGCTCTAAGCACTAGACTACACTTCCACTGTATCGAGTATGCAGTGCCACAACAGCTGGAAAGGTATGGACTGTAGCTGGCAGACAGGAGAAGCCAGCAGAGCGTTTAATGCTCACCAGCTTTAGTATTCTTTATCCAGCACCATTGTGCTGCAGTTTTCAACATCTTAGATAAGAAAGGATGGATGGAAAACCAACAAGGAAAGAGGATATTGGCTAACCACAATTTGAAGTCATTTGTAATGGGTATTTTGAATAATTTAGATTAAGGTCATGTTCTTTGTTAATTGATTTTAAAAACTTGCGGTGAGCAATCATCCACCTGCTATAAATTACAGGCAACTGATAAGTCACCATTTGTGACTGTGGTAAACGCCCCTTTGCAGAAAAATAAAAGTTGACCATAAACCAGCTTTTTTCCAGTGTTGCACCATATTGAAAAGTTTCCAAACAGACTTTTAACAGATTTCTTTAAAATTTAGTCCCTCAAAAAGACTCCCCAAAGAGCAGATGGAGTCCAAGAGAGTGAATTCAATTCTCCATCTATCAGACTGTAATTCCTCACTCCATGTAATTTTAATATTAGAAGATTAATGTGTATACTTCAAGCCTGTTCTTTTTAATCTTAATAAGTTTTGATTTTACACACTGTGGAATCTTATCCAGCATAGCTTTCAAAACCGAAAGGAATAAGGTCAGAGCATTTAGAATATACAGTGGGGTCTTATCCAACATGTGACTTGATGTTTCCAACTAGTATATTGTGTTAGAGAGGAAAAATGACCCATTTAAAATGAAATCTTTTTATAGATCTTGACAAAAAGCTACCTCTGGTGACCTGTCAATAAAGGCGAAAAGGTTAACACAGTAATTTGGAAATTATTAGGCTAAAATGGGACCAAACAGCCTATCAGTGTTTGTTCCCAGATTCCTCTAGCATGTCTTATAATTCGCTGGAGATCACTTGTGGAGAGATGAGACCCTATTTAGTCAGTGTCTATTATTCTTCTCCCTTTATAGTAGCTCTCCATGTATATAAAATATGGACTACCCTTTTGTTCCCCCTCCCCACTCCCCTGTTACTAAGGATGGGGTGCCAAAGTGGACTCTCGTTCATGAAGAGAAGAGACTTGAAGAATATAGATATGGTCCAAGCATAGATCACTGGACTGAATTACCTTCTGGGATACAATTCCCCTTGGAATACCCCTCCCAACTTTTTGTGAGTGTTCTGTGGCTGCGCCCCTGTCCGCATCCATACTGCTAAGCAGGCAAACTAATTTAGGGAATCAAATGCAATCTTGGTGTAAGCGGGTAAAACTACATTAACTTTACTGAAGTTCACCCTCCTATACCAGGGATGGATTTGGCCTATAGTATCCTCTGTACTAGTTTAAATCATTCATTATAGGGTGTTGATAAGGCAGAGCAAAAGGCCTGGGAGCATGGTCTCAATATTAGAAGTGACGAGATGAGATATCAGGACTCCTGAATTCTTTCCCAACTCTTTAATTGACTAGTAGTGCAACTTTAAAAATAATTAATTCCCTGTGCCTCATTTTTACTTTTCTCTCCTAGGGGTTGTGAAATGTAATAAAAAATTTTCAAGTATTTGGAGACTTTTGGCTAAATGGTGCTACCATAAGTAAGTGTAAAGGATATTGGTCCCAAAGTGATGGCTGCATGTACAAAAAGTCAAGAGTGGAACTTGGAAATGGGTCACAACAGTGTTATTAATAGGAAAATATCCCCCCTTTCATACTTTCAGAAGTAGATTACTCCAAATCCATGCTATGTCACATTCTTTTCTTTTCAGGATGTACTTATTTTTGTAACTTCAGGAGATGAGGCCAAGAATGATTTACTGAACTGGTCCAACAGAAAGTCTAATCCTGCCTTTAATAGGAGTTCTGTTGCACAGTCGGGGGCCTTTATGCTCTTTCCTTAAAATTTATATCATGCTGCATTTAATTCAAAGTAATAGTTCACTGCAGACAGACAATTAGTGTTTATCTGATATAAATGTAACCCTTCTGCCCATCAGAGTTGGCAGCAACAAGGGCCGGGTTCAATATCTAGGGGATCCATTCCAATAACACAATGCAAAACCGGCTCGAGCCCCCACCCAGTACCTGGGACAAATATATACCACCCCTGCTGGGCACCTCCAAGAGGCAATACTTCCCCTCTCGCAAGCACAGAGTCTGAGTGTGGCAAAAAGCCTTTTAATAACAGAGAGAAACAATGTGGCATTATGTTGGGGAAACACCACCAACAGGATTCACAACACAACCCCTGAGCGAAAACCCACCCCAAGCAAATTGGGTCGTGTCCTTTCCCTTTGGTTCTTGAGTCCAGCAACCCGAAATCACCCAAAGTCCCAAAAGTCCAATGACCCAAAAGTCTCTGTCCCTGGTCAGGGCAGTCCCAGAGTTCGAAAGTTTATCTGCAGAGCTTTACCTCCCAACCTGGGTGGAGATCAGGGGCGGGGGGAAGAGAGGTAAGGGGCACCTTACATGATCTGAAGCTGACTGCCCCGCAGCTCCATAGGGCTCCGCTCCACCAGCTCCACATCCCACAAGCAGCTCCCACCACCCCACGAACGGCTCCACCAGCTGGTCCACGAACTGCTCCACTCCGCATCCCACAAGCAGCTCCCGCCATCCCACGAACGGCTCCACCAGCCGGTACACGCACTGCTCTGCTCCACATCCCACAAGCAGCTCCCGCCATCCCACGAACTGCTCCACAATATATCTTCAGGCTCCCCCACTACTTAACACAACACTCAGTGATTTCAACTCTTAGTCAGTTCAGCTCTTTGGTGAATTCAGCTTGTAGTAGGGGAGCCTCAGTGCTGGTGCACCATTAGCCCAAAGTGAGCTCAGCAGCCTATAACTAGACTCCTAAGGGAATCAAAATTAACTCTGATATTCCACAGTGGAGAGAGGAGGTAGTGCAATTAGCATGTAAGAGGCCCATGCCACCAAGTATTAATACTTGTCCCCAGTCTCTCTCAATTCAGAGTTTTGGAACCCATGACCCTTGCCTAGCGAGTGCTACTTAGTTGATGGTGAGTCCCTCCATCATAACAAAAGGCCAAGTACAGTTCCAAGCACAGTTCCCATAATCAGGGTAATAATTTATTTTTCCTGCCCCAATAACAGAGACACTGGGGATCCCACAGCAGCCAAAGTACCATTTGGGCAGCTATGGCCTCATTCTAGGTGGGGTGGGTGTGCCTATGCAAATGAGATTGGCCCCTGAAGTTCTTTTCCATAACTTGCCACACCTCACCACCAGGTGTCAGGGTGGAGCTCATCCTTACTCTGCTTACATAAAGAAATGCAAATTTGTAAAAGATCAAATATCCACAAGAAATTAGTAGTTTACATTAAGAATTTACTCTTTACAAGACTTCTGCATATAATTCACAGCCAAACAAATATATGATTTACAATTGATTGATAAGGTATAAAAAAGGCTATCTGCATGAATTGTTGACTGTTTTCAACAGTGCATTCTGGTAAGCACTTCTATGCCACTATGATTCAAATCTTTTCAGTATACAGCCCTCCTCCATGTTTTATACACCACAGTTGTTTTTCAGTGTCCACTGCAGGCAGATTTTTTGTGATGCTAGTTTGATATATTTTTGTTAGGTTCTTTAGTGTTAACGTTGTTGTTTCTGATGTCACTCAGACTGCTTATTATTTCACTTCCTTCTGCTGAGATAATACATGTCAGGATGGGGGAGGAGCTAAAATGTATTTTGATTAGGGTCTGGTCCTGAGAGATCACATCAGTCCCCCAGGATTTACATAGAGGCTCAAGGAGAGAGTCTATGTGTAATTATACCTTTTTAAAATAAAATAGTGGCCTGGAAAGAAAAAAAAGGCATTAAGCAACTGCAAATATCATTCTTTCAAGGTGGTCCTGTATACTCTGCAGCACAATGGGACCAAATTCTGCAGCAAGAACATCCGAATTCTGTGGCAAGAAACATCCTTTTGCAATGTTAATTTACTGTATCTCCATTAAATACCTTTCATTCACATCCTCCTACCCTGAACATACACCTCCCGACACACAATGGCTCATAGCTATGAAAACACTCATTGATGTAAAATTCTTCAGTGACTATTTTCAGCAACATTTATTTCAGACAACAGATTTTTTTCTGCTATGTTCTCCTGGTGCATTGGCAGTCATGATATTGTCCAGACACCCTGTCTTAGGACCTACTTTTCCATCATCTATGTGAGAGAAAAAGCCAGATTTCACTGGCTGAGCTTCTCAGCACCTCAGCTTTCGCTGCTGTGCTGTTCTCCAGGTAGCTTAGCTAGTTAGCCTACACTTCTGGTTCCTCCTGCTTCCTAGCTGCAAGCCAGACTTTAGCTCTAATTCCATAACTCCATGCTGGCTGACTCCATGGAATAGAGCAGAGAGAATGCACTGTCAAACAATTAACGCTTCCTTGTGGGGAAAGCTGAGGGGCATGAGACCTCTAGAGGGTGGCAAAGTAGGAAGATTGAAAACGAAATGCCAGGTGCCAGCTGCAGCAAAATGGTGAATTCTATGGCAAAAATGCTGCATTCCACAGCGTCTTGGAAAAATGCCAAATTCCATGGCTGCAGAATCAGAGTCCATGGGGACCCTGACTGAAATGAATGAAGGAGTTTATACATCTCACAGCTATCATTGCACCCTCTCTGCAGACTCAGACATCACTGCACTCTTTATGTTCATTTATGTCTCCACTGTTTCTCTGTAGCCCTAATGGCCTAGAACAGTGGTTCCCAAACTAGGGTTGCCACTTGTTCAGGGAAAGCCCCTGGCAGGCTGGGCCAGTTTGTTTACCAGCCACGTCCGCAGGTTTGGCCAATCACAGCTCCCACTGGCCGCGGTTCGCCGATCTCGGCCAATGGGGGCTGTCGGAAGCAGCGTGGGTCAAGGAACATGCTGGCCGCCCTTCCTGCAGCCCCCATTAGCCTGGAGCGGTGAACCACGGCCAATAGGAGCTGCGATCGGCCAAACCTGCGGATGCGGCAGGTAAACAAACCAGCCTGGCCCCGCCAGGGGCTTTCCCTGAACAAGTGGCACCCCTAGTTTGGGAACCACTGGTCTAGAAGCTTTTTTATTTTAAACAAAGCTCATGTTTTAGAGCACAACTATGTAGGAAGAGATTAATTCTGTAGCCACAGATCACAGAACATATGGTGCCCTGGTTTTTGAACTGCTAGTTCTGGGTAGTTCCTTTGAGAGCCTGTTGCATAGACAGTGACCCTGACATTTCACATAATGATCACAACATAGTGTTATTAAATGCATTCCTCACTAAAGTGAGGCACTAATAACGATGGCTTGAGGTAGTCTATGCATAAAAAGGAGCTGTGTGAGCTTTCCTATGCAGTTCTGCCAATGCACCTCTATCTTCACCTGCAACCTCAGATATTCCTGTACTTAGCTAGTGCTAAGCAGAGACTGCCAATCTTGTTGCACTATGTGGTAGTTTTGTGACATAACAGAAAATGTCTACTGGGCACTGGTTTGATATCACCAAGTTGATTTCACTTATGAACAATCCAGGATTTGAACTCAAGTCTCCATGAAGTGAAAGATTAAGAATGTGTTAATTCATCACACAGTCAAGCTTTTCATCAGACTCAAAATCAATAGAAGCTTCCTATTCTGAACGCAAAGACCAAAGAAGCAATTCTGGTAATTTGTCTTCTGTTAGATCAGATTACTGATTACACTTACATGTTAATACATTTCAGTTTATTAGCATATGAGACCCAGAGTTTATTATAACATTGCACAACAGAGTAGAGGCCTTAAAAAAATCTAAACCACAAGAATTCTTAAATGAAAATTTGTCAACCTGATACGTGAAACTTTGTTTGTCTCATTTGTAGAGCAATATCATTTTTAGATTTAGAACGATTTACAATTTATTCACCTGTCAAATTGACACAAGTAGCAACATGCCCTTCTTAATTTATACTGCAGAAACTCACATGCCTGATCCCATTCTGTAAAAATTAATTGCTTTATTTTTTGTAACTTTGTAATTGTGCTAAGAGACAGAAGAACGGTCTTGGGAAAACAAGACAAACACGAAAAATCCACTTTTACTGAAGTTAGCTGATCCTAAGCAGTAGCTGTGTTTAGTGCTTTGAGGTAGCAGCTACCACTACTATCATCATGTAACAGTACTTTGCATTTCTATATTGTCTTCCATCAGAGGATCTCAAACCCCTTTACAAACATTCATGAATTAACCCTCACTTCTACACCTGGTAAAAAAATGTTTAACACATGGAAAGAATTTTTTTCATGTTTCCCCTGCTCTGTTTCCCAACCAGCTCTACTCACTAATCAACTGTAAGATATATAAGTATTTTAGAGACCAAGACTAAACATGATTTTTCCAGGTTAGTAGTGTAGCTGAGAACAGAACCCAGATATCCTGTTTCCCTGTCCTGTTATCCATCTATTTCTAATGCACCTATCACCATAGTATCTTAGTGCCACATGATAGTAGTTGTCCTCTAGCAGCTGTGGATCCAGTGAGTGGTATCTCAGTCTCTTTATGAGCCACAGGGATACCAGAGCACTGAAAGCATCTCTTACAACCTACAGAGTCCTGGGAGACTCTTCAGATACTCAAACCCTCACTGACCTAATCGTGCTAATGATGCAATGCTAATTTTCACTGTGAATAGGTAAATCTACATGACATTAATGGGGCAGGTCTTCTGTACTCTGGCTATTCTGCTAATGCTTGTTATTCCCTCTGCTTTGCCACGCTGGGATCAGAAGTCAAACCTGAGCTACCCCTTTCAGTCTCATTGGGCTGAAAACTCCATAGTACTTGGCTGCTTTTTGTCTTCAAATGGAAGGCGCTACATAAGTTCATAGTGTATTAACATTGCCTGAGGCTCTCCTTCCATAAGCCCTTGACTCTGTGGAATGATTGCAGATGGAAAAGTGAAGCATTACTAGCTCTATGTTGCACTGTGGCACAAAGAGGCTAAGCAACTTGATTAGAGTAGCAGGTCATCTTTAGGGGTAGGAACAGAACCCGGTAGTCCTGACTAATAGTCCCTGACTAATTAGAACACACCATTGTCTTGGAATCAAGTATATTAATGAGTCTATATACTGTCATACACACTGATTCCAGGGAGTTCAGACTCTGCTTTCTACGCCTCCCACACACACATACCCAACTACTGGTATTAAAAAATGCTAATTTTAGTCTGAACAAGTCCCTGTGGATAATGTCAACTGAATATTGTGGCCTATAACAGACTGTTTAAGCATCATCACAAGAGGATGCTAATTCTCAAATGTAATAAACGGAAGTAAATGTCTTTCAGTTAAATTAAAAGGGAAAATGGCATCTTGAGGAGCAAGGCAGCCCTTAGGCTGACGCAATTGCCAGACCCACAGGGAGTTAAGACAGCAGCCAAGAGTGGAGCCCAGCCAAGAGGCGAGACATGACGCCTAAGCTGAGGCCAGCTAAGAAGCAGCCACACAGATCCAAAGCTGTTGGAAAAATACATTGCAGATTCTGGTGTCTTGGACCTGCAGCTACCAAGCACACCCTATATGACTGGACATGGGTGTTGGCTCAAATGCAGCAGCACAGTGAAGAGAGTGAATGGGGGAATCAAGTTGGGCTGGAGTTACATAACAGCCCAATTGGCTTTGTAAGTACATTGCTATTTTGAAGTGTTCAAAATATGTCTACAAAAACACAATCTCAGTATTTCTCTCTGGATGCTTAGGGATGTAGAAGGAGTTATAACAACAACAATGCACAATTAATAGGGTTTCTGGCATGTTGGAGGGCATTTAAAAGTTTCAGACAGATAGTGTTTCTTGATGCATAGTGTTTGAAGATAACCTATTCTATTCTATATAGGTTTTTATACCACGCTTATCACTATAGTATCTGAGAAGCTTCCAGCAATACATTAAGCCACATGGCTACACATCTGTCATAGGTTTGTCTCTCATCTTCTCTCCAATGGAATAAGCATGTTTGGTGGAGTGTCTTGTTTTGGTAGTGTGTTTTTTTTCATTCATATCTATATCTATCTATAGTGACAAAGCCGGATGGCTGCAAGAGGGTCCTGGCAGCCTGATATGTTAGCTCTAGAATGTTAAAGGCCCTTTTCCCTACAAGCTGAGAAGGGGTTACCTCAGATTAATTAGGGACACCTGAATCCTATTAAGTGCTGCCTGAGGCCTTTAAAACCCCCTCCTCTGGGAAGAGGAAAGGATAGACACACACACACACACACAAGTTTCAGAGTGGTAGCCGTGTTAGTCTGTATCAGCAAAAACAACGAGGAGTCCTTGTGGCACTTTAGAGAGACATACACAAGCTGCTGCCAGGTTAGTGACAGCAGGAAAATAAGCTTCTCCAGGGTGACAGGCTGTGCTCCTTCCCATAGGGGAAAGAGCCAAACCTGAGTGTCTACTAGGGGAAGGACTGACACCCCATGACGAACTACAGGACGACACCCTGCCCCAGCGAGGAGGCAACGAAAGATATCTCACTTTGTTTTTGTGTTTATGATAGAGGATCACCCCTTTTTGTTTGATGGAGGATCACCCCTTAAGTCGACCCTGAGCCCACCCTGAAAATATGACCAAAGGAGCACAGAAAGGGGAAGGCAAACCCCTCCTAGAGTGGGGCTGATTTACCCCAGGCCTGCCATTGCCAGAGGGGGAGGTGCTAGGTCTGGTGAGACAAGGGAGGTGCCTTGCCACAATATATATATCTATATATACATATATATGTATATATACATACACACACACACACACACACGCTTAGAAAAGGCAAGTCAAGAAATATGTCTTACACTTGGAGCAGAAGGTGGTGAGGTTTGTGATGATCTTGAGTTCAGGGGGGAGTTCATTCCAGAGTCTCAGAACACTCCCAGAGAGGGTTCTATCTCCTGCATAGACTATCTTTATTCTTAATGTGCCAGGAATGTAGTTGTCAATCATGGTCTTTGTCCTAGGGCTTTAGATGATCTTTTAGGTATCCTGGGTGCAGGCCATTGAGTGCTTTGAAGGTAAGGACTAAGACCTTGAACTTGCTTTGATATACCGTAGGAAGCCAGTTTAGAGCGCAAAGGACAGGTCTGATATGTTTGCGGTAGCCTGTGTTACTAAGGAGAGATGCTGCAGCATTCTGTACTTGATGGAGTTGCCTAATTGCTGAAGGTTTTATACCCAGATATATTGCTTTGCTGTAATCCAGCTGAGAGGTGATGAAGGCATGAATAACTAAGGCCCAATCCTTGTCTGCCGAGATAGGACACAGTTCTCTAGCCAAGCTGAGATGGTAGAAAGCATTACTCATGGATGCTGCTATGTGAAAGCTCAGTGTCAACTAGGAATTCAAGAGTACTCCAAGACTATGGACCACATTGACCAGGGTGTGCATCTTCAACCAATGGAGAATGCAACATAGCTTCATGTTCTTCCCAATACTTTCCTCTGCCCACCAGCATCACCTCTGTCTTGTTCAGGTTCAGCTTCAAACAGCTCTTCTTCATCCAAGAGCTAATCTCATCCAAATACTGGGCCATCCTGGTGCTAGAGGTGTGGGCGTATGCGGTGAAGGCTAGGTAGAGCTGTGTCTCATCTATATATTGAGTCCATGTCATCTGATCATTCACCTAATGGTTGCATGCAGATGTTGAAAAGGACAGGAGAGAGAACTGATCCTAGTGGAGCTCCATAAGTGAGGAGTCGGGTGCTGAAGATGCAGTTTCCCATCACTACCCATTGACATCATCCTTTTAGGAAGGATTTGGACTATTTTAGCACATTACCCTGGATGACTGTCACCTCTCTGAGTGCCATTGGGGAGAAGGATATTGGACAGAGAAGGAAAAGCACGAAGATGTGTTAGAGTGAATGGTAACGATCACTCACAGGCCACTTTTTAAAAAAATCTTCATTGTCAACAATACTACTAATCAATTATGTATTTTAAAGCAGCGTGGTGCAGATGATAGGGCATGGAATAATCAAGCAACATGAGCTCTAGTTCTGGCTCTGCCACTGACTGTGTGATCAAGGGCAGGTCACTTCCCCTCCCTCAGCTTGTTTCCCCATCTGTAAAATGGACTAAGTAATATTGTACTTTGTAATGCCCTTGGTGATCTAGAGATGAAAACTGCTGGGTAAGTGCTAAATATTGTTATGACTACATAGTACTTTACACAGTCAAAAGAGATGACTAGGCACGTGAATAAGGGTTTACAGATCTTTGTTTTGTATCAGTAACTTTGGAATTGGCTGCACTTAGCATTTTAGCACAGTCGGGCCCACTTTAAGGAATACATCTATTAAAGGCCTAGCTCTGTTGAAGAGAATTATTTTCTCTACATCTAATCAAACACTAGAGAGGACTTTGAAATGAATTTGTTTATAACAAGAGTTGGATGAATAACGCAAGAAATTTCCCACTACAATTTTTCTGAATTTTAAATGAATTAAATTTGACTGTTTTGGCTTATTATATATTATACAGAAAATCTCTGAGAGTGGCTACTGATTTTAAAAGCCTTCCCTGAGAAACCTTAGACCTGATTTTTAGAAGTACTTAATAGCCACAACTCCAGTTTAAGTCCCCAGCACCTCTGAAAAATCAGTTATAAGGTTCAGATCTAACCTAAATCATTCATTTTAACTTGAGGCATCAGAAGTAATGGTGATTCTTTGGAAATTTTCTCCCTAGGGCATTTTGACAAAATATGATTTTGTCATTTAATTGTTTTTAATCATTTTACAGTCGGAGAAACTGAGGCACAGAGTGATTAAGTGATCTGACTCAGACTGAGTAGTCCATGTGGGACTAGGACACATTTCTCATGACTCCAGTCCTGTTCTTTAGCCACAAGGTCAACCTTCCATTTTAATTATGGACATAATGAGAACTGCTCTGGTATTTGCACTGTACATGACTGATTGACTTTGAGGCAACAGAATAAAACTCTGCTACCCATTTTAAAAAATTTGTTGATGTTTGGAGATTTCATCAAGGCTTCAGTTCAGAAGGCAAGGAGTTGTGGGCTAAAGAATGGCAATGGTATTCATGTGGTGGGGAGAGAATTTTTTTCTTCATATATGTATCATTAGAACTCTGAACATTAGAAATTAGATAATGTGCATTTAATAGTATTGCCATTAAAGTTTCCTTGTTTGTCTTTCTTAGGAGTCACAGTTAACTGTTAATCAAATATATAAGATGCAGTATATTTCTGTATATGTCTGAAATCAGGAAAAAATTACACACACACACACACACACACACACACACACACACACACACACACAGAGCAAGCTTTAAATTCCTCTGAAAGTCTGATCTCTTATGCTTCAGACCAAATAAAAAGCAAAGGCCAAGCCAAACTCTGACAAAAATCTGCACCAAAATGAAATTGATTGTTCAGGTTGAAGGATCATAGCTGTCTAAGTCATGTGCCGTAGCAGCCACTGAAGTAACATTTGGATAAACTTAGGCAACTGTTGCTTTAGCACAGAAGATTCTGAAAAATATAGTTTTTCCACATTACCACTGTTTTCTTTTCACAAGCTTGATGAGATCATGACAGCACCAATCCACAGAGCCTCCTATTCGCTTCTGACAGGAGTAAGAAATAGCCAACAGAAGTATGAAAGAACAATGTACATATAACAGCAGGATTTTGTGGAAAAGAAGAAATACTCTTATTTTACCACTCAGTGATATCTATACCCTTTCTCACTGAAAGGCAAATATTTAATGTTACTGCTTTATCAGACTGTTGGGTTGTCCTATACAGAGAGGCAACAAAGCAGGCAAGATGCTGATGGAACCTGATGGAAGTTGTTGGGAGATGTTTGAGTGCCAAATGGGGTGTGAGGTTTCAAAGATATGGATGACCATCTGGATCACTTGGATTGTGCTTGTTCATACATCAGTAGTATTTGTGTGCGTGTGTATTGTACTTTGTATGTGTAGTAGCTCAGCACTGCTTGCTGATTAGCAGTACCTCATATTATTACTTGAAAATTAGAGATAGGTCTGAAAGAAGTCCCTTCAGATTTGGTGAAAGCGGAAGAAATGGTTACCAAATCTTTGCATAACTGTTGTTCTTCAAGATGTGTTATACATGTCCATTCCATTGTAGGGGTGGACGTGCCTCGTGCACTGTTGCCGGGCAACTTTTCCCCCTGCGGTTCCCAATTGGACAGCTCAAATGTCATCACATGCCACTGCAAGCAGGTATTGGAGAGCAGAACTGCCCTGACCCTCTCCCCACAATTCCTTCTGACCAGACAGACTCCAACAGAGAGGGGAAGGAGAGTGAGTTGTGGAATGAACAAGTGCAACACACCTCCAAGAACAGTTATGGAAAGACAGGTAACTGTTTCTTCTTTGTTCAGTGATTGCACGTGTGCATTCCACTGTAGGTGTCCTGCAAGCAGATTCATGTGGAGGCATGTCCGGAGTCTACCTGAACAGTGACTGGAGAACAAGCTGTCCAAAATTAGCAGCATTCTTGGACTGATGGAAAATGGCATAATGAGCAGCAAAAGCGTGGACTAATGAACAAGTCACCATACTGTAAATGTCTTGAATAGGTACTTGTGCCACGAAAGCTGCTGAAGCTCCCTGTGATCTAGTCGAATGGGCCAATGCTGTAGGTGGTGGCATGACTTTCGCTAACTAGTAGCACAAACAAATACCAGAAGAAATCCAGAAGGAAATCCTCTGAGTAGAAACCAGTTGGCTTTTCATTCTGTCCACAAAAGTGACAAACTACATTGAGGATATAAAGGACTTAATGTGGTTCAAGTTGAAGGCTAAAGTGCTTCTCACATCTAAAGAATGAAGTTTCCCCTTCATGAGTATGAGGCTTCAGAAAGAAAGTCAGCAAATGAATTGCCTGATTAATGTGGAATTTGGACATCACACTTGTCAGGAATTTTGGGGGAGGACGGAGGTAAATTTTATCCTTATGGAAAACTGTATAGAGAGGTTCTAACACCAAGGGTCTCAATTGACCCACTCTTCTTGCTGAAGTTATTGAAACCAAAACCACCACTTCCATAGTGAGGTGGAGCTGGGAGCAAGTTGTGATAGGTTCAAAGGGTGGCTCAATTAATTTTGCCAGTACGAGGTTCAGATTCCATGGGGGTACAGGTTCTTGTACCTGTGGCTATAATCTGTCTAACCCTTTAGAAATCTGATAGTGATGAGGTTGGAAAAAAGATCTATTATCCACCAAGAATAGGGTGGAAAGCTGAAACAGCTGCCAAATGTACTCTAATAGAGCTAAGTATCAGACCTTAATGTTTTAGGTGCACAGGTTAGTCTAATACTTGGTTGTTTGGAAGCCTGCTCTGCAGAGACACATTTCTGTTGAGACCAGATTAAAAAAAAGTTTCCATTTGGCCAGGTAAGTATGTCTAATTGAAGGCTTTCTACTATTCAAAAATACTTCCTGAACATCTTTAGAGTAAGCCCTTTCCAATGGTGTTAGCCATGGAGCATCCATGCTGTCAAGTGGAGAGCTTGGAGGTTGGGATGGAGCAGACAGCCATGGTCCTGAAAAGTCACATCTGGATCTAATGGGAAATATAGTGGAGGTCTGACTGCTAAGGTTAATAGGGCCAAGACCACACCGGTGCTATAAATATGAGGTAAGCATGGTCCTGTTTGGTCTTGGACAAGATTTTGGGCAGTAATGAAACTAGAGGAAAAGACATACAGCAGGGAGTTCTTCCAGGGTAGCAGAGAAGTGTCGGTCAACAATCCAGGGCCATGCCTTCTCTCGGAGCAGAACTGAGGGCACTTTCTGTTGGTCCTTGTTGTGAACAGGTCCACTTGGGAAGTCCCCCACAGCTGGAAGATGGACTTGTCCAGGTGATCTGCCAATATGTTCTGCACAACTGGACGGTAACCAGCTCTGAGGTGAATGGAGTTGGCTACCCTGAACTCTCATAGGAGAGCTATCTCCTGGCACAGTTGCGACCAACACATTTCTCCCTGCCTGCATACATAAAACACAGTTGCTGTGTTGTCCATTAACACGAGCAGATTTTTTCCCACAGTATGTGGACAGAAGGCTGAACAAGCTAGACATACAGCACACAGTTCCCTGACATTTATGCGTCCTCAGATCTTGAGAAAATCACAAACCTTGGACTGGCAGGGTTCCCATGTGTGTCCCCCAACCCAAGGATGAGGCATCCTTGATCAACATGGTGGTTGTGGGACACAAAGGGAACTACCATACAAATTTTCAGAGAGTCTGTTCATCAATCCATGGACGAAAAATTACCTCTGGTATGTGAACCACTCTGTCTAGATGGTGATGACTGGCCAATGCTAGCCATCCTTGAAGCTTCCTGAAGTGTAACCTGGAGTGCTGTACCACATAGGTACATGCTGCCATGTGCCCCAGGAGTCTGAGGAAAGTGTGCACTGTGGTAATAGGATGTGCTTTTCGTTCCATGACCTAGCCTTGAAGTGTTTGGAACCTTGACTGTGGTAAAAATGCATGGGCTTTTATAGAATCCAGGAGTGCTCCCATAAATTCTGTACTTTGCACAGGTTTCAGAATTCATTTGTCCAAGTTGAGTAATAATCCCAGTGCAGTGATGGTGGACTGGATGATAGTCATGCTGGACAGTACTTGAGACTCGGACCAGCCTCCCACAAGCCGGTTGATTAAGTAAGAAAACAAACACCCAGTCTCTGGGGATATGCAGGTACCACTGCTATGGACTTTGTGAAAACGTGAGGGGCAGCTGAATGGAAGTACAGTACTATGAATTTATAGTGGGTTCCATTCACTACAAATATGAGAAACTTCTGGTTGTCTTGATGGATTACTACATGGAATTGAGCATCTTAAATCGAGGACAGCATACCAGTCCCTTGTTCCAGGGAAGGAAAAATGGAAGCTAGGATAACCATACAGAACCTAATTTTCTTTAGGTATTTGTTTAATTCTCTTAAATGCTAAAATAGGTCTGAGACCACCTTTCCTATTGGGAATAAGGAAATAATGGGAATAAAAACCCATTCCCCTGAGGAACAGAGGAACTGCCTCTGTGTCCCCTGCTTGAAGCAGAGATTGGATCTCCTGCAGAAGGACAGCCTTGTGAGAGTGGTCCCTGAAGAGGGATGGGGAAAGGCAGTGGGAAGGGGGGATAGAAACAAACTGAACCGAGTATCCCAGATCCACGATGCTTAGGACCCACTAATCTGATGTGCTGTGAGTCCAAGCACAGATGAAATGGGATAGACAATTGGAAAACACATGGGGTAGGAACAAGTAGTCTTGTGGGAACTGGTGTATTGCTCTCGACAAACCCATCAAAATCCATGTTTAGACAGGTCAGCTGGTTGAAAAAAACTTGCTGAGGCAGAGAAGGTGGTTGCTGCCTGTAATTTTTGCCCCTTTTTCTCAGAAGATCTTGAGGCCAAGCTATAAAGCTCGGACATCTGTGTGTCTGCTGCTAGCAGAACTGCTGCTTTTTGTTGTCAGCATATAGATTCCGAGCAACTTTGGGGTCGTCCTGGAATCTTTTAGGTTATGTAGCTATTGCCTATCTTTTCCAAAAAGAGGGAGGGGCCTTCAAAAGGCAGGTTTTGGATGGTCTGCTGCACATCTGGTGGGAAACCAGGAGATTGCAGCCATTAACATATTCTCATAGTTATGGCAGATGCCATGGTTCAAACTGCTGAGTCAGCCATACCCAAGCTATCCTGGAGAGCTGCCCTGGACAACAGCTTTCCCTCCTCCTCCATCACAATGAACTCTTGCCTGCTGTTATCTGGTACCCTGTCTTTAAACTTCATCACATTCTTCCAGAGAGTAAAGTTATAGCGACTTAGAATTGCTAGCCAACAAGCTATTCCAAGTTGCCATCCTCTCATCAAATAAACCTTATAGCCACACAAGTTCAGTCTCTTCAGCTCCTTTCCCTTCAGTGTTGACACTTTGAGCCCCTGCCTCTCCCATGGATTAGCTGCTGTCACAACCAAAGAGCCCAGAGGTGGGTGGGCTGAGAGAAGAGATGTTCAAAACCCATAGAAGGGACACAGTACCTCCTCTCTGCCTGTTTTGCTGTGGGAGAGAGAGAAGAATGGGTCTGCCAGAGTGCTCTTTATGATTCATAAATTGCTTCATTAATCAAGAGCACCACCCTGGAGGGCCCTGCTGAAGCTAATGTGTCCACTAGCTTGTGAGATTTCTTGCTGACCTCTTCACCCTGAATGTTGAATAAAAAGGCCACCCTTTTAAGTCGCTTTTGGTGAGCCTTGTGATCCTCTGGAAGCAATGAATCACTCACCATCTCTGTAGCCTCATCAGGTGATGAAGATGATGCACTGGGATGCTAAAGCAAAGTCTGGTATTGCGGTGGAGGAGTCATCTAAGCAATTTCCAGCTTCTCAGTACCAATCCCAGGACTGAGTGTCAAAGAGTATTGCCTGTGTTGCCTCAGTGAGCCCTCAAGAAAGCCAACAGAGGTAGGTGAGGGAAGGTCCTAGCATGAGGGGGGACACCCATGGGGTCCAGAAGGGCCACTGACGTGGTTGGGGCCCATTCTTGCATGGGGCATTGCCCCTTGAGACAGGCCCACTCCTGAGACTGCTGCGAGACCCCTGGGCACCAAGACTCTAGTGGAGGATATCTGTCCCATCTTAACTGGGACACAAAAGACCTCACACCTCTGAGTCTGAGGAAGATGACCTTGAGTCCTGTGGTAAAAGTAGAGCAGATCCTGCCTGAACTGGGGATAGGTAACCCAAGCCCAGCGATGGCAGTATCAGGGATATCATCGGTGGTTTGCCCCTTGATTTTACTGGTTTCTGAGGTACTGAAAGCATAGAAGGCATCGGTACTGCATGCTTTTGATGTCTTTCTGTGGAAACTTCAGGGGTTGGCCTCGACAGACCTGGCACAGGTCAGCTGTGACATCTGTCACTGATGTGGGACTCCACCAAATATTTTAGGCAGCTGGGCTCTGGGTTGCTGACCATCAGCGACTTGGTACATGACTGGCAGGACAAACCCCAGAGAGAGTGGCGTGGCCCCAGTCCCAGTCCTGAGATTAAAAAATAGTCTAAAACCCCCTAAAACTGAAACCTGTCACTAACAATACTCTATACCTACCTAACTACTAAGAGAATAAATCAAACTAGATCCAAGGAGTGAGGGAAGCACTTGCAATAACAAGACTGGAAGGGCTCCAACTGTCATTGGCAGTAAGAAGGAACTGAGAAGGGCTGGGGGCTTCTCAGCCCTCTTATACCTACACACAGTGACACGCAATGGTACAGGGCATTCAAGCTGCCCCCACCAGCACCACTGAAAAAGTTTTCTGACAACTGTGCACAAGGTGTGTGTGCATACCTACAGTGAAATGAATATGTGCAGTCACTTGAAGAAAAAGGTTAAAATTCCAAGATGGATTTTTGGTTTACTGCCAAAATCATCTCTAGGGAAAATTCCGCAAGTAGGTTTAATTTTTGCATCAGATCCTGCTTACCTGCTGGAATTCACTATGTCTTAATAAGTAGTTTCATATCTTTGCTGATGCTCTGAATGGCCTGCTGTAAGAGCGTCCTTACCATTGACTTGCATCATTTCATGGAGTTTTTCTATAAGATCATGCAGTGTTTAGAATAATAGATTTATTAGTTGGGAACTCCTGGTTTGACCTATATACATGCACTTTGTATGGTGTCTCTGATGTGCTGTCCATTTCAATGACAGCTCAGCATGCTTGAGTAATTACACACCAACACTTGTAATGCTGGCTTTCCAGTTAATTATATTAAACATTAACGATGATGATAAATCAAATCATAAGACAAAGAATGTTCCAAAACACAAGGCACATTCTTTTGACATGGGACTTTAAAATACATAACACAGGAGATTAACCATCTTAATAGCATTTATATATTTAGAGTGATGAAACACAAAGACAAAAAAATGCACAGCCATAAATGTCTTCTGTGTTTAAGACTCCCTCAAGCTTACGAGCTCCAAAGGTCACGGGTAATTAGTGCTTAGAAACTAACTTCATTATTTGGAGGTTATTTATTATCATTATTAAACAGTAAGTTAAACCATCATATCAACAAATGTTTTTCTAACTTTTTACAAAACTTAGTTTAGTTGTGCTACACTGAGTGAAAAACAGGAGGTCTCTACGTAGTATGTTCAGCCAATCAGACTTCAGAAAGGCACTTATCAGCCTGACTTTATGGGCTGATAACTTAAGAGCCACTATACAATAAATGTTCAACCAGTCAAACAGGATCAACTTGCTTTATGTTAAATAATAGTTGGAATAAATAATCAAGATCATGAATTTACTTTAGCAATTGCACAATCGGTGGCATGAACCACTTGGTTACCTTTTCAGTTTGGTGTTAATGATTTGACAAAAAAATGAGCTTTTGATTACACAAAATTTTTCAATGAAGGCATGCACTTCCTATGGAAAATTTCAACTTTTCATCAAAAATAATTAAAACTTTTGGTTTTTCAAACAAGTTGAAATTTTCCATGGGGAAAATAACCCATTTTACAATGAGCTCTATATTTTACTAAAGTTGGGAGTCATTTACTAGTTCTAAAATTGGTAAGTGTAATTTGTCTATTCAAAATGATGTTTACTTCATTTAAGTAAAAAGAAAAGGAGTACTTGTGGCACCTTAGAGACTAACAAATTTATTTGAGCATAAGCTTCCGTGAGCTACAGCTCACTTCATTGGATGCATTCAGTGGAAAATACAGTGGGGAGATTTATATACACAGAGAACATGAAACAATGGGTGTTACCATACACACTGTAAGGAGAGTGATCACTTAAGGTGAGCTATTACCAGCAGGAGAGCAGGGGGAGGGGAGACCGTTTGTAGTGATAATCAAGGTGGGCCATTTCCAGCAGTTGACAAGAACTTCTGACAGGTTTCAGAGTAACAGCCGTGTTAGTCTGTGTTCGCAAAAAGAAAAGGAATACTTGTGGCACCTTAGAGACGAACCAATTTATTTGAGCATGAGCTGTAGCTCACGAAAGCTCATGCTCAAATAAATTGGTTAGTCTCTAAGGTGCCACAAGTACTCAAGAACTTCTGAGGAACAGTGGGGCATGGAATAAACATGGGGAAATAGTTTACTTTCTGTAATGACCCATCCACTCCCAGTCTCTATTCAAGCCTAAGTTAATTGTATCCAGTTTGCAAATGGGTCATTACACAAAGTAAACTATTTCCCCATGGTTATTCCCCCCCTCCCCCCTCCACCGTTCCTCAGATGTTCTTGTCAACTGCTGGAAATGGCCCACCTTGATTATCACTATAAAAGATTCCCCCTCCCCGCCCCTTGCTGGTAATAGCTCACCTTAAGTGATCACTCTCATTACAGTGTGTATGGTAACACCCATTGTTTCATGTTCTCTATGTATATAAATCTCCCCACTGTATTTTCCACTGAATGCATCCGATGAAGTGAGCTGTAGCTCACGAAAGCTTATGCTCAAATAAATTTGTCAGCCTCTAAGGTGCCACAAGTACTCCTTTTCTTTTTGAGAATACAGACTAACACGGCTGCTACTCTGAAACCATTCAATTAAGTCAATGGGATGTAAGTATTTGCTTAACTCTAAGCATGTACCTAAATACTTTGGGGAATAGGGTAATTTGCTGAATTGGTGTCTTAAAGAAGATTGCACAAAGAACTTTTTGTTAGGCAATCACCTGTTTTAAGAGATTCAGAGATTCCAAGGGCACAAGGGACCATTGTGATCATCTGTGACTGCTTGTGCAAGGCAGGCCATAACAATTCCCTGAAATAATCTTTCAGAAAAACAAACAGCCAATCTTGCTTTTAAAATTGTCAGTGGTGGATAATCCACCACAACCCTTAGTAAATTGTTCTAATGGTTAATTACTCTCACCTTAACCTTCTCTTCGTTAAGATAAATAGACTGAACTCCTTGAGTCTATCATTATAAGGTAGGTTTTAATCCTCTTATTGGTCTCATGAATCTTTTCTGAACCCCTTCCAATTCTTCTTGAATTGTGGGCATCAGACCTAGACAAGTATTTCAGGTGCAGTAGCACCAGTGTCAAAGAGGTAAAATAACCTCTACTCCAACTTGAGATTCCCATTTATGCATCTCAGAATCACATTAGCTCTTTTGACCACAGTGTCACATTGGGAACTCAGGTTCAGCTGATTATCCACCATGGCCCCCAAATCTTTTTCAGAGTCACTGCTTCCTAGGATAGAGTCTCCCATCTTGTAAATATGGCTTACATACACTCTTTGTTCCGAGAGGTGCACATTTACATTTTGCTGTATTAAAATGCGTATTGTTTGCTTGTACCCAGTTTACCAAGCAATCCAGATTGCTTGTGTATCAGTGACCTTTCCTCTTATTATTTATCACTCTCCAAATTTTGGGTTGTCTACAAACTTTATCATTGATGATTTTATGTTTTCTTCCAGGTTATTGATAAAAAGATTAAATAGCATAGAGCCAAGAACCAATCCTTGTGGGACACCACAGCAAACACACCCACTGGATGACCATTCCTCATTTACAATTAACTTCAAGAACTATCAGTTACCCAGTTGTTGATCCATTTAATGTGTGCCATGTTAATTTTTTATTGTTCTAGTTTTTTAATCAAAATATTGTGCAGTACTAAGTCAAATGCCTTACAGAAGTCTAAATATATTACATCATCACTATTACCTTTATCAACCAAAGTTGTAATCTCATTAAAAAAAGGATATCAAGTTAATTTGACAGGACCTATTTTCCATAAACCCAGGTTGATTTTCATCAGTTACGTTACCCTCTTTTAATACTTTATTAATCCAGTCCCATATCAGCCACTCCATTATCTTGCCCAGGATAGATGTCATGCTGACAGGGCTACAATTACCTGGATCATCCTACTTAAATTTTTTAAAATTGGTACATTAGCCTTTTTCCTGTATTTTGGAACTTCCCCAGTGCTCCAAGACTTATTGAAAATCAACGTTCACGGTCCAGCGATCTATTGAGCCAGCTCTTTTAAGACTCTTGGATGCAAGCTATCTGGACATGGTGATTTAAAAATGTCCCACTTTTGTAGCTTCTGTTTAACTTCCTCCAGGGATACTAGTGGAGTTGCAAGATGATCATCATATGATGATGCTATATTGTTTGTTTTTCCCCCCCACCATAACTAACCATACTGGATCTGATTCTGAGCTCATTTACACTGGTGTAAATCTGGACATCAATGGGATTACACTGATGTAAGAGTGGTACAAGAGAGATCCGAGTCAGGCCTCACTGTGGGCTACTGGTGTTTCATTTCTCTCTTAATTTATCCCAACTGCACAGTACGTGTTCTCAGCAATTACTACAGTTGTAGCTGAAAAAGCAAATAGATTCTCATCTTTTTCTGGATAATGAAAATGTTATTACTACTGGCCATGGGCAGTAGGTTAATGTTAGCTGCATCCACTTTCTCCCTCCTCCAGAACACTTCTAGCACACTCCCAGCCATCCTGTGGTATCCCCCGAAGGAAAGAAAATTCTGGGGTCTCCAGGACTCTACTGTTTGGTGATATAGTTGGTTACATTATGGGTTGAGCCATCAGGGTGGCTTTGGATGTTTCTCTGGCTAAACTGCATACAGACTGCACATCCAACCAGCTGTGCAAAAGGATCATGGAAAACTACAGATACGCCCATACATGAACACTAGCAACGAACAGGCCCTAAAGGATTTGATGAATGAAAAATGTTGCTAGACTCACATCTGAGTCCCACTGTTTGGGGAATAAGGCTGACCTTTTGGTTACCATGGAACTTAGGAAAATGGGAACTGAGAAAGTGTGCGTCATCTCGAAGAAGGGCTTGAGTCAGCTATTGCTCAGCATCTTATGGACTGTCTACTGTGTGCTGTTTGGATGCATGTCCTGATTTTATAGTGATTCCCAGCCAAGAAAACATAACAAAGAAGCCTGACTATTCCTTCCTGAAATTGTGATTCAGGAAAGAAAGGAAATATTGTATCATCTTGAGACACCCCAAAGAAACAGTACAAATCACTTTGTCTCTCTATTTTAGAGAAATATAAGGGATCCATGAGAGATTCTGACTTCTTCACCAATTGAATAACCATTTCCTGCCTAATAGGTACCGCTAGCTCCTCAAGTAAAACCAGAGAAAGAGAGAGACAGATGCTGCTGCAATTGCTGACACCGATTAAACCCATGTGAGGTGAAGCTGAGGAGTTTCATCAATCTCAAAAGCTAGGGTTTTTTAATATTACAAAGCAATAGAGCGAGTTTCATTAAATCCATGAGCCCAACATGTTGGGCTATCTTCACTGCCCTTATGATGTCACTAGGATGATTGGATCTACCTTACAGGTAAAGTAGCAGAGACTTCAAAGTAAATAATTAATCCAGACAGAGGCTTAATGTGGCGAAGAAGTGATACAGTAGGATACACATAACATTTTCAACAGAGTTTTAATCTGGTCCTATGTGTGTATTTTGGTGTAGGGAATTTTTCAATACTAGTTTTGTGCATGCAAAAACTTTCAACTGTATGTACACACTGCACTTGCAAATTGAGAGGCCAAGAGCAGTACTAGATATCAATTTGTGTGTGTAACACAATTGGAAAGTGTATGTTACATTTCTGCCTCTAGCGAGTCCACAGAGGATAACAGCCTACTACTGCTGGTAGTTAATGCGGTTACTCCTTTAGCTCATGTCATATAATGGAGATCTGTGCTGAAGGTATTGGGTTTAAACACTGCTTGACAACTTATGGCAGTGATCATGACATGAGTAAACAACTTCTGAATGGTTTCAGAGTAACTGCCGTGTTAGTCTGTATTCGCAAAAAGAAAAGGAGTACTTGTGGCACCTTAGAGACTAACCAATTTATTTGAGCATGAGCTTTCGTGAGCTACGAAAGCTCATGCTCAAATAAATTGGTTAGTCTCTAAGGTGCCACAAGTACTCCTTTTCTTTTTGCAACTTCTGAATGTATGTAAAAAAGCTTAGCCATGAAAAACTGCATTCAAATTTACAAGTCACTTGGAAAATGTGTTTCAATTAATGTCAACAAGCATTTTGGTGTCTTTTGTGAGCACATAATGTTCAATCCTTGTTCACATACACAGTGAACAATAAGTAACCATCATCTCTTGTATGGCTGTTAACTTCCTCACCCATTCAAAATGGGGTAAGGTCCTTCAACAGTCTATCTATTCACCCATTTCCAATGCATTTGTCTGCATGAGATCAGGGGTGTTCTCTAGCTCTTAATCTATGCAGGTTCCCCAAGTGAACCCTTTTCAGGTTCCAGAGCCACATAAATAGCAGTGAGCGGTGCTAAAGATACACACAGAAAGAAATACTGTAAAAATGACTGATGCCAGAGTGAAAATTTCACATTAACTCTCTTCTCCGTTACTGAAGGAAACCATGTTAACATAAATTTAGGCAGAACCTAGAATTTGTGCCAATTTAATATTTACAATGAACTGAAATGTCGCACTGCAATTAAAGATAACGTTCTTCTTAGTAAGCAATTTGAACATACATCACAATAAAAGCACAGGAAAAGTAACAAGAAGATGGCAAGATTCCACTATAGATTCCACCTTTTGCATTACAACTAATTTGCACTGATGCAACATAAACACTCCTAAAAATATTTATGTCTCCATTTGCATACCTGCAAAATTCTGATCATGTAAAGCAGGATTTGTAAAAACTGATGCCAAATTTAAAAGGTTCTGCCTTTCATCTCAAGGAGTCTGACTGAGATGAAATAATAGCATGAAGTCTTAAAAAGATATTTACAAAGGTGAAAGGTGAAAAAGTGTTTTTCTTTAGCATGCCATGTAAAATTAGTGACAGGTGAACCCTAAGGGACACAAAGGTTGGATTCAGTTTAGTGAAGTTATTTAGGGCATACTCCTAATTTGATGGGGCAATCTTGTATCATGCAAGTCTAGTTTACAGGATGTTGAAAGCTGCCAAAATACCTTTCAGGAATGATACAACATCATAACAAGGACATTGTGTGATGATACTGAAATTTAATACGCTGCTAGAAGTTGTAGAACCCAGCATCTGAACAGCCTTTGTGAGGTAGTAGCCAAATGCCAATATTAAAAGAAATCTCACATGCATCACTCTTTGGGAGTTCCCTCACCAGATGAAATTATGTATCAAAGGTAAAAGGATTTGAGGAAAAGAGACTTTTTTTTTTTTTAACCCAGAGGTTTAGATCTGGTTTGGCAATAGCAAAGATTTATTACTTTCTGATTTTCTTCTGAACCAATTTTTCCATTTACTGTGGGTAGTTCTCACTAGCAATAGCATTCTCCAGGAAAGCACATTGAACTGGGGGGGGGAGGAGGGGAGGGAGAGAAGATACATTATCTAAGGAAGATGCTGATCAAAGCTGCATGAAATCACTAACAAATTATCATAAAGCAAGCTGCACATATGCTTTTGTACCTCAGTACATCTGAACTCTGCTTAGGGTTAGACCCTTAAGTGAACACTTCATATAAAGGGAAAAAATCAATGGAACAGTTAGATTTCCCTGCATTACCTTTGCTGGCAACCGGTTTTTCATAATCTTTTATGCAATACATTCACTGCTTCCCTCACATGTCTACACTGCAATTTTATAGTCCTGCAGCCCAAGGCCTATGAGCCCGAGTCACCTGATACGGGACAGCCACGGATGTTTTACTGCAGTATAGACATATCCATAAAGCGATTGAAAGACCATAATGAAGTATGAAAGAATAAAGCCTGCCAGAATTTCTGGTGAATCTCTCATACGGAGTCTGATTTTTCCAGAACCCTAAAATTAATTGTGTCTTTTAAAACTCATTACTCTTCTCTTTTTAAATAATCTTAGAGTGATCTGGAGAGGGGGCCTGAAAATAAATTATGAGGATATTTTTTTCAAACCATTTTTTCCCCATTTTCCCTGAGGAAAACTAATACACTCTTGTCTCCCCCTGCTGGAAGATTAGAAATATTTTTCTATTTAAAAAACAGCCAGAAGAGGAAAGAAAATTGAAAACTTTATACTGGAAAACCTTCATTCCGCTGAACTCAAACAGAAGGGTAATGATTAGTTGATAGCTATAATGAACTGCAACTTTTTATGTTACTACTCAACTGCACCAAGTACAGAAATAATTTTTAAAATGAACTGCAGTAAGAACAGGATGATCTGGGGGGAAAAAACAATACAACATATAAATCTAAGCTAGTTATTGCAAAATCTGGCATGAGGTATAGCATTTAAAAATAAAATATGTATAAAAGTAGGAGACTAATACCATCAGTTAGACATGGCCAACACTCGGATCCTGGGTCTGCCTGAATGCTGCTCAGTACACAACCAGGAGTGGGTGAGAAAGGTGGCTTTATGCAAGCGGGGTCCACAATATCAATTCCAACAGCCCCTGACTTCATCTCTTTTCTCATTTCTTTCTTATTCCCCCATATCTCTCAATTCTGGCTAGACTTCATGATTCACTGCTCCTTTTATTTATCTAGGTACTTCTGTGGTCCCATTGCTGTATTGAATAAGCACCTTGCAAATGTTATTAATTTTATCTTCACAACACCTCTCTTTGATAGGGAAATCTCTCTCTCATTTGTCCACGGGGAACTTAGACAAAGAGGAATTAATACCTCAGCAGAGCACTTACGCACACATAATATGGTGGACTGGTCCCTTTAAGAGGGAATTGGCTTGGCCCACCTTTCAATGGGACCTGATAGAGGGCAGATGGTCTCAATAAAGAACCAGAGGTGAGCAGGAAACAGGAAGAGGAAATTGTGGCAGAGAGGTACTGCAGTCAGCAGGACGTTCCTGCTAGAGACTCTGGCTGGGAAAAGGGTTTAGGCCTTGAAGCCAGGGCTAGAAGGCTGAAGAATGCTGAGGACCAGAACAATAGAGAGTTTCAACTGCTGACCTCTCAGAGGAGAAAACCCAACACCAGGAGCAGGTTGGGACTTTTCCTGGAGAAAAAAGGACTCCAGGTAGGAAGACCGGGGAGTCCCTGTTGGGAAGAACAGGGTAGGACTCCAGCTAGAAGGGGCTGGAGTAGCTGCTTGATAAAAGAGGAGGCTGGGACTGAAGAATAACCCTGGGACTGGCAGAGCTGAATTGGTGTTGAACTGATGGACTATATGTTGTAGTGATTAACTATATTTTGGGACTTTGAAGATAGTTGGAATTGTTTATGTTAATAAATCCAGATGGGCATTACTGTCCACAAGAAAGTCTCTCATGGAGGTCTCAGGAGTCCTGAAAAGGGAAAATAGAGACAGAGTGCTGCAGAGTGTGCTTTGGCTATGAGGGGTGCTCAGGAAGCAGCTTGCCCAGTTACACAAACTTTAAATACTTTAAAAAAAGAAAAGGAGTACTTGTGGCACCTTAGAGACCCAAGTACTCCTTTTCTTTTTGTCAATACAGACTAACATGGCTGCTACTCTGAAACCTTTAAATACTTTGACTTTAGTGGGATACTCAGATTCTTAAGCATTCTTAAGCAGGGCCTAAACAATTTGCCCAAGGTCACACACAAGTCTGTAATAGGGCTGGGAACCAAATCAGGTATCTTGATTACTTAGTCTAGTGCTGGGAACCATCCTTGCTCTCTTCCTCCTGCCTTTGTCTTCATGCTTTCATTCACTGTCCCTTGTGCTTGAAGCAGTCTCTCACTTTTTGTCCACCAAACAACCACCCTCCTTTCATACAAATTTTTTCTTAAAACACACTTCTTCCAATAATCTTTACAATGATAACCCACTACAGTCATGTTTAGAGAAAAGAAACTTTGGTACCATTTGATCTATCTGTCCTGTATTGTCTAAGTCATTAGAGTGGGAACAGAAACCACATCTTCTACATTTGTATAGCACCAGGCACACGGACCGCACTCAGAAAATACTAATGCAACAAATCTGCAGCCAGATAAAGCTTCACAAGCCTCTCACATGCCACATGCAACAGAGTGGAAGATTTCAGCCTTTCTGATTTGTCTTCAAAACTACTTGCTTCCAAGATGATTTGACTAGTAATCTAAGGCCTATGCCATGCAGCAGAGCAATTCTGAGCCCATCCAGTAATAAATTGTGGTGAACATGAATACGAGCCAGTTCAGTTTATTACTTTCTCTGCTTTTTTTTTTACTACAACTTTATTCTTCAGCTCTGAGTTCATCAATGTATTTTGTATTTCTTTTGTATTTCTTTGCACTTTTTGCTGAGCATCACACACTTTTAATGACTGCTTTTACTGTATGTATGGCATTCCATTTCTTGTGCTGTACACCTTTGCAGTGTGTTGTGACCGCTTTCAGATGTATTGCTAATAAATCTGTTTTTCCATTTTGATTACTTGCATTCTGTTTGTATACTTTGGTATGCATTTTTAATTAGATGCACTTCAGTATTTTTCATTGCTTGCTAACATTCATATGGGAAGCAGAATTTTCATTAGCACTGCAATCAATCTATTTCTTGCAGTAACCTTGCTTTAACCTAGTTATTATTTATATCACAAATAATTCAGTCTTTAGTTACTTAATCGGTTAACTATTCATATTCACATAACTTAGCTTTACTACACAGTTTTATAACATAATGGTCTAGCAGTCTTATCTGGCAACTGGTCTCTTGTAAGGAAAACGTACCTTTCCCAAGTGAGATTTTTGCATGGATCAAGTATTCTTAAAATTTTTGAATGTTTCTGCAGTCCCTCATCATGCTCCTACAAAGAAGGTACTGTAGATCGCAGTGCCTCCCAGCCTGCCACATGTGAGAGAGTGGAAGATTTCAGCCTTTCTAAATTTGTCTTCAAAAACATTTGCTTCCAGGAGGATTTGACAGTCTCTTCTCTCTCACCTCCCTCTCCCACAAAAAAAATTCTCTTCCAGGTTCTCTTCCAGGGAAATCTCAGGAATTCCAGTAGCTTCATTTGTTCAATGTTTGCCACAGATTTCTGTTTTCTTCTGACAGCATGCAATAAAGTGTGATACACAGGAGTGCTGATAAAAGACTGGTCCTTATTTCCTGGCCCAGTCACATCAAGTCAGGGTTCCAGAACATTATGCCTCTGTCAGGTAACAGGGATCAATATCCACTGATTCCAACAGTACAGTTACCATAGACTTGGGAGTACTCTAAGAAACAGCTGAGTTTTAAACTAACTGGAAACCTAATGATAGATTGTTGATAATCGATGCCAAGTTCCTGCTGAATTCCATCTCCAGTGGATTTGGTGACCAGACAGCAAATGTGAAAAATCAGGACAGGGGGTGGGGGGTAATAGGAGCCTATATAAGAAAAAGACCCCAAAATCAGGACTGTCCCTATAAAATCGGGACATCTGGTCACCCTAAGTGGATTCTTCTGAAAGACAGCACTAACTTTTACCCCAGATGGGATTAGCTCTGTGAAAGCTACCATATAATGACACTGTTCTGATACCATATCAGTTCAGAGACACTGCTGACAGTGGGGGGTGAGGCCACTGCTAACAGCCAGTGCCAAAAATGTAATCCAATACAAAACATAGATGAGGGTAATAGGCCACTTGGAATCTCAACTAGGAAAACATCACTTATGGCATTAAAATATAGTTTTTAATAGCTAGTTTTTATTTTTGCCGGTTTCTTAGCTTTACTTCAAAGCAATATTTCCTTGCAAAGGATTTGTTAGAGAAACTGAATTGTCTACGAGAGAGAGAGACACAGAGAGAGAGAGAGAGAGAGAGAGAGAGAGAGAGAGAGCGCGTGCGAATGAATCTCTGGTGTTCAAAGTGAATATTTCAGCTCATAGGATCCTGTTTGATATCAATCTTAGGGCTTGTCTACACTGTCACGTGGGGTCAATCTAAGATACGCAACTTCAGCTACGTGAATAGCATAGCTGAAGTCAATGTACTTAGATCTACTTACCGCAGTGTCTTCACTGTGTTGAGTTGACAGCTGACGCTCTCCCGTCGACACTGTTTGCGCTTCTCGTTCTGGTGGAGTACCGGAGTCAACGGGAGAGTACTCAGCGGTCAATTTATCACGTCTAGATGTGATAAATCGACCCCCCGCTGGATCTATCGCTGCCCACTGATCCAGCGGGTAGTGTAGAGAAGCCCTTACATTTGTTAAGAAAATAATAGCAATTACTAGGGAACTTGCATTTGCTCAGTGAGTTCTTAGAAGAGAGTTCCAAACACTTTAAAGAGAGGTTCAAAAAAAAAAATCATCTTGAACATTGTCTGGAAGAATCTAATCCAAATCAAATTTCTGAAAGAATCATTTTAAGAAAGGAAACTGCATCTTTTATATGTCTTACTAGAATTTTTATATCTTTAAATAGTCAAATTCGATAATGATACTAAGAACAAAATTGCGGAGAAATGACACAATTGGTAGCTTGTTATTTAAAGGAAACACATTTTCCCCTATGTAATGATAATGAGCCCAGTCCTGCAACAAGATCTGCTAGTGTATGTTTCAAGGCTGGCACAGGCATCGGCATTAGCAGATTGAAATGCTGGATCAGGGAAAATATCTATTCAACATTTTTTGAGAGATGGTTTTATATGCTATCAGTGCTTGATTCCAGGTTATGGTTCTGACTCTTATTTTCTTCTATGCTTCTTGCTTTACCTGATGAGATAATTTTGGAGGTGTTAATATAATTACTACTCTAAGCAATATATTACTTTTTAACAAGAGAGCAAAATCTAAGCCAGGAGCCTCTTACTAGTACAAACACTTGTGTGCTTTTACAAGGTAGATAAAGACCTAAATTATGTTGCTAATTAATTTTATATTTCTTCTACCCAAAAAACCTGGAGCTGTTCAGCATTCCCCAAATGATGTTTTTGCCAAGAATTCAGGTATGCTATTAACAGGACAAGCCAGAATAGCTGAGGTCATGCATTCTGTAATGCACACACCAAAAATAAATAAAGGATGTCAAATTCAAGGCAGGCACATGTTTGTAAAAAAACAAACAAAAAAAGAGGGTGTGTGAAAATGAAATTGTTCCCATAGCAAATGAACAACAGTTAAACACGCACAAGGAAAAATGACATTTTTTGCCAGTATTAGTATTCCGTGACAGAGATTTAGAAAAAGAAAAGTTTAGTGACACTAAAAAAAAGCAGTAATTCAGCTCAAAAGAAAACTTTTTTTTTTTAATCAAAGGAGAGAACTTTGGCGAATCTGCACATCTAGTAGTAAATGCTATGAATGGTTTGTACTTCAAGCATACTATCAGAATGATTAACGTGATTTTATTTTCCCAAAAGCAAGAGAAAAGACAGTTACCTTTTTCCGTAACTGGTGTTCTTCAAGATGTGTTGCTCATGTCCATTCAACTTAGGTGTGTGTGCTCACTACATGCACCGGTGCCGGAAGTTTTTCTCTCAGCAGGGGACTGGCTCTGGCGCCCCCTGGAGTGGCGTGCATATGCTGCAGCATATAGGGCGCAGCCGGCCCCCTCCACCCTCAGCTCCTTCTTGACGGAAACTCCGACAGTGGGGAAGGAGGGCAGGTCGTGGAATGGACATGAGCAATACATCTCAAAGAACACCAGCTACGGAAAAAGGTAATTCTTTTCTTCTTTGAGAGATTGCTCATGTCCATTCAACTTAGGTGACTCGCAGCAGTACTCCTGGAGGCAGGTAAGGAGTTCATGGACAGGTAGATTGCTACACAACTCTGCCGAACCCAGCATCATCCCTGGCCTGCTGCGTGATGGCATAGTGGGCCATGAACGTGTGTACTGAGGACCATGTCGCGGCTTTACAGATGTCCTGGATTGGAATGTATGCCAGGAAGGCCGCTGAGGATGCCTGCGCTCTAGTCGAGTGGGCTCTGACGATCGACGGCAGAGGGACTCCCACTAACTCGTTGAAAGTCTGAATGGAAGAGGTGATTCAGTTAGAAATCCTCTGAGTGGACACTGGGAGGCCCTTCATCCTATCAGCTGAGTCGACTTACAGAAAGGTTTTGTCCCATTTAGGTAGAAAGCCAGAGGTCTTCTTACGTCCAAAGCATGGAGGCGCCTCTCTTCACTAGTTTCACTGGGCTTAGGGCAGAAGACCGGAAGAAAGATATCCTGGCTCATGTGGAAAGCAGACACCGCCTTGGGAAGGAAAGCCAGGTGAGGCGGAGCTGGACCTCATCCTTATAGAAGACCGTGTATGCCAGTTCTGAGGTCAGGACTTGCAACTTGGAGACTCGCCTCACCGACGTCACCACCACCAGAAAAGCTACCTTCCATGATAGGTGAGATAGGGAGCACAAGGCCAAAGGCTCAAAGGGCAGACCTGTGAGCCTGGACAGAACCAAGATCCCACTGAGAGGCCGGGGACCAAACTTGAGGAAAGAGACTCTCAAGACCTCTAAGAAACCTGACTGTCATGTCGGGGGGAACACAGTCTGCTCCTGGATTAGCGGAAGAAAGGCCGAAATGGCCACCAGGTGCACTCTGATAGAAGAGTGTGCCAGGCCCTGGTTCCTTAAATGAAGCAGGTAGACCAAGATGGACTGCATCAAAGAATGCTAAGGAGAGATGCCCCGTTTGGCTGCCCACCGGGAGAACCATGTCCACTTTGCCAGGTAGGTCTGCCTAGTTGAGGGCTTTCTAGTCTCTAGGAAGACCTTCTGGACCCCGTCCGAACAGGTCCGCTCATCTGGGTTCAGCCACGCAACATCCAGTCCGTGAAGTGGAGGGACACGAGGTTGGGGTGCAATAGTCGGCCGTGATCCTGTGACAGCAGGTCTGGTTGGTTCGGTAGGGGCCAGGGAGGGATTGCTGACAAGCTTGAAAGCATCCTGAACCAGTGCTGCGCCTTGTCCCACTTGATTTTCACTAGGACCTTGCTGAGGAGTGGAATCGGATGGAATGCGTACATCAGGCTTCCTGCCCATGGTAGGAGGAAGGCGTTGGAGAGGGAACCCTTGCCCAGACCCCTTCTGGAGCAAAACCTGTGGCACCTCCTATTCTGTCTGGTGGCGAACAAATCCACTTGGGGAGTTCACTACCACTGGAAAATTATGCTGGTTACTTCCGGGTGGAGCACCTACTCATGCTGAGAGGAGAAGTCCCTGCTTAGGTGATCTGCTAGTGTGTTCCTGGCATCCAGAAGGTGACATGCTTCTACATGGATTCCCTGGTCGATGCAGAAGTCCCAGAGACATAGTGGCACAGGTCTAATTGAGCACTGCTCTGATGAACTCTATCCTCTGTACTGGAACTAAAGTGGATTTTTTGTCATTCTCCAACAGGCTGAGGCAATGGCACATGGCTAGCAGCACTGCAATGTCCCCTTGGACCTGGAGATGCCCTTGACGAGTCAGACGTCAAGGTACAGGTAGATCTGGATACCCCGACCTCTGAGGTAAGCCGCCACCACTGACATGCACTGTGGTGCTGTCGCTAGGCCTAATGGGAGGACCACGAACTGATAGCGGTCGGGACCTACCATGAACCAGAGGAAGCATCTGTGTCCCTCGAAGATGGCAATGTGGAAGTACGCATATTTCAGGTCAAGGGCGGCGTACCAGTCTCCTGGACGCAGGGAGGGGATGATGGAAGCCAGAGACACCAGGCGGAACTTCAGTTTCGCTAAGTAGCAGTTCAAGCCCCGCAGGTCTAGTATGGGCTGCAGACCCCCCTTGGCTTTGGGAATTAAAAAGTATTGGGAATAGAACTCCTTATTCCTGTACTCCACAGCAACTACCTCCACCTCACCCAGCTGTAGTAGACCCTCTACCTCCTGTACGAGAAGATTCTCGTGAGAGGGGTCCCTGAAGAGGGACAGGGAGTGGAGGTGGGAAGTGGGGGTAGGAAGTAACTGTCGGGTGTAACCCTGTGCCACAGTATTGAGGTCACTGAGGTAGGGAGGAAGGAAGAAAGGCAGTTGGCAAACTGAGGGAAGGAAGGATCCGGGGAACAGTCCGGTAGGTCACCCTTGGACGTACCCTCAAAATGGGTGCTTGCCAGTCTCCTTACTGCGGGTCGAGCCCGCTGGGGATGTAGACGGGGGTTGGTGGCCAGGACACTTCTTGTAGCACCTGGAACTTTTGTGGGGAGGCCCCTGGCAAGGGTGGTTCCCCTGGCTCTGAGACTGCTGAGGCTTAACCCGCTTGTGGGCAGGACTGGGGACATACAGGCCCAGTGTTTTTAGGGTTGTATGGGAATCTTCCAGCCCATGGAGCTTAACGTCCGTCTGTTCTGCGAACAAGGCGTGCCCGTCAAAAGGGAAGTCTTGCACTGACTACTGAGCCTCCAAGTAAAGACCACAGAGGAGCAGCCACGAAGCCCTGCACAATGAGATGGCTGATGCCATGGCACGGGCAGTGGTGTCCACCGCATCCAATGCCGCCTGGAGAGCTGCTCTGGCTGCTGTTGAGCCCTCATCCAGGATCACCCAGAACTCCTTCCTAGAAGCTCCAGGAAGGGTGCTCTCTAACTTGGTCATGGCCTGCCACATTTTAAAATCATAGCAGCCTAGTAAGGCCTGATGGTTGGCCACTCGCAACTGTAGGCTGGAGGACGAATAAACTTTATGCCCAAACAAATCCAGTCTCCTTGAGTCTTTATTCTTAGGGGTAGCCCCTGGTTGACCCTGTCTCTCCCTGTTATTGACCATCTCTACCAGTAGGGAATTGGGAGCAGGGTGGGTATAAAGGTACTAGTGGCCCTTGGATGGCACAAAGTACGTATGCTCCACCCTCTTGGAGATGGTAGGCAAGGAGGAGGAGGTTTGCCAGAGGGCATTTGTAATTTTAGCGACCACCTCGTGCAGGGGCAAAGCTACCTTGGCCAGGGCCATGGGGCAAAGAACATTAAAGAGGAGCCTCTG
Organism: Caretta caretta; assembly: GCF_965140235.1. Lineage (NCBI taxonomy): Eukaryota > Metazoa > Chordata > Testudines > Cheloniidae > Caretta > Caretta caretta. The sequence goes on from NC_134214.1 coordinate 83,002,944, forward strand.
GGTTCCTCTAACTCCTCTGCCTGGAGGCCCAGGTTTGTGGCAACCCCCTTTAACAGCTCCTGATGCACCTTAGCATCATCCTGGGGCACCGGTGAAGGGGGCCCCACTATGGCCTCGTCTTGTGATGATGATGAGGAAGCTGGTACAAAGGGGTCCTCTGCTGGTACATCAGTGGTCCGGTGGCTTGCTCGCCCACTTCCTCCTTTGCCTGCAGGGTGCCTGAAGCCGAGACTTCTTGGGCTGGAGGGGAGTGGGAGAGGGCAGTTGCCCGTCTCTCCAAAGCTCCAGATACCAAGTGGGCCGCCTGAGAGGGCTGAGTGAACCCCCATGAATTCCATGGGTACCACTGTGCTGGCCACGGAGTCTGAGGCCACGGGCCCAGTTGCGGTGGTGCCAATGTAGTCTGCACTGTAGGTGCCAGAGCCTGTCCTGCCGCTAGGGAACCTTGCTCCGAGCCTGAGCCAGAGCCCAAGTGGTCGCTCCCCTGCGACCAAGACGTGGCTGATTGGTGGCTCTGTCCCAATCGGTATGGGTCATCCCTCCCAGAGTTAGATCTGGCTGACCTCGACGAGTGTCTGGATTGGGGCCTCGTTGACTGGCAGCGCTCTGCATATCTGCGACAACACCGGGCCGACGATCTACTCTTCATGCTTAACGAGCAGTACCGGGATGTGGAGCAGGATCGGGAACTAGAGCGGGCTTGGTGTCGTGAAGATGTAGCCACATGCGGTGACACCACCCCGGGGGAATTGGCGACGGTCTGGGGAACGGTACCGTCAGTCCATCAACCTGTCCCTGGAGCGGTACCAGTGCCACAGAGATTCCAGGCGCCAACTCCGAAACTCCTGCTTGGGGGCGCATGCCTCCAGAGGTCTGTGCCCAGTTACCTGTGAGCCACGCCTCGAGCCTTTCTGCCCTTGTCCAAGATCCAGAGACCGGATGAGGCTGCGAAGCTTCTCCCTATTGTGGTCAGAAGCGTGTTGGCTGTGAGAGGGCGACCGTTCGTGGGATGTCCACCACAACGGGGAGCGCTGCTGGAAAGGTGAAGACTGTGGTGGTCCCAACACAGGTTTACCCTGGGACTGGAACCCTGCAGGGGCCAGAGTGGGCTGCACCGGGAGGGACATAATGTCTTGCGCCGCTTGCAGGGCCTCCAGTGTGGATGGCACCTGGAGCTGATGGGGACCTCTGCTGCTATCCAGGGTAGCCGATGGGGAGTGGGCTGGGCTACACCGCTCGACCTGAGCTGGGGCCTGGGATCCCGAAGGGGGTGAAGAGGCACCCGAGACAGGGCCTTGGTCCACCCCAGACTTGTCCTTTCCCTTGCAGGAAGCTGGAGATCTTCCTCGCGCCTTGTTCCTGAGCTTCTTGGCTGGAGCCATGGAAGGAGACCAGTGCTGGCTCATAGACGGTACTGGAGGGGCGCTGTGCACTGAGGTCATGGTGCTTGGTGCCGAATTGGAGCGCTGCTCCGACATCAGGGTAAGGGCAGACTCCATCAGGAGCGCCTTCAAACGAATGTCACACTCCTCCTTCATCCTGGGCTTGAAGGACTTGCAGATTTTGCACTTATCACTGTGACCTTTGCCCAAGCACTGTAAACTATTATTATCTGGATCACTAATGGGCATGGGCCTTTTACAGCAATCGCAGGGTTTAACGCCTGCAGACTGGGGCATGCCCCGTCCCGAGGTGAAGTCCCTTTAGGGACCTACTAAGTCTCTAACTTAACAAATAGTTTGAACTATGCTAGAGGGAAACTATATACAATAATATTTGCAAGAGGCAAATGAGTTTGAACGAACAAGAAGCAACAGCTCTAGCAGAAGCAGCACCAGTTCCATTCACCGTCACTGGTGGCAAGAAGGAACTGAGGATGGAGGAGGCTGTCAGTGCCCTATATGCTACGGCATGCGCGTGACACTCCAGGGGGCGCCAGAGCTGGTCCCCTATGGATACCGCTGAGGAAAAAACTTCTGGCACGGGTGCATATGGCGAGCACACACACCTAAGTTGAATGGACATGAGCAATCACTCGAAAAAGAATGAGTCAGAGTTTCAAGCAGCTGTACATACACTGAGCTGTGTGATGTCCTGGATAGAGAATGAGAGATAAAATGAGAATAGGCAGCAGTACAAGATGGAAGGATAACTGGGTTTGTGAGATTAATTTTAAATGTCTTTTCCTTTCTTGCTTGCTTTTCATATAGGCTGCCTTTTCCTTCTGATCCCATAGTTCAAGTAGAGCAACTCTCTAGGAATTATGTTGATAAAACTCTATAAATACGTAAGGCATAAATGCAGTAGACAGTTATTTATATAGTAGATAGTATAGAAAGAAATAAAGAATCAATTGGTCCAATCCCTCATTTACCTTGAATTCTCAGCACAAGGAGAAATGGCAGCCAAGACAGTTCTTCTGGGAAGCAGATTAAGATGCAGAAAATACAACTCATCATTTAATTGCTTAGTAAAGGCTCAAAGTTTCAAAGTTGTAAGATAAGTTCTCTGCTTTAAAAGAAAATTTGATATTTTAAAAGTAATTTAATGATTCAATTATTTTTGCAGCTGGAGAAACCAAGGATCGAACAACACTGAGCAACTAGTAGAAATGTAGGATACTTCCCTGAATGAAAAGTAAAAAGAACTGTGTTTAATAAAACATCAAAGAAAATATTAAAATTGCCTGTCCCTTTCAATGTCAGCTATTCAAGGATTATTTGTCTTATCAAACTGTCATGTTCAGAGTTGTGTTTAACTAGGCTTGAGTCTTCTCTCATTTAAACTGGTTTTAAACTTGTGTAACCTCCATTGAATCACAGGTGTTACTCCTGATTTAGACCCCTATAAGGGCCTGTCTACCTGGCAAGTTATTGCCTGGCAAGTACAGCAGCCAGCCACACGTTACTATCTTTGCAGACACTGCTACAGCATAGTAGAAGTCCCAGAGCATGCCTTAGCACAGAGGACCCCAAACTGTGGGGCGCGCCCCCCTAAGGATGCTCAGTGGCATGGTTGCAGTGAGGCCTGGACCAGCCCCCAAGAGGGGCGAGGCAGGAGCGCCACCCAGCCCCACTCTGCCCCCAGCTCTGTCTAGCCGCAGCTCTGGCTCCTAGCTCTGTTCCTGGCCGCAGCCCAAGCCTCGCCCCCAGCCCTGGCCCCAGACCATGGCTTCCACTCCCAGCCCCACCTGCCAGCGTCAGCCCCCGGCTGCAGCTCTGCTCCTGACCCAGCCTGCCCCCAGCCTTGGTTCCCAGCTGCAGCTCCGCTCCTGGCCCCAGTCCTGCCCCTGGCAGCAGCTCTGTCTCGGCCCCAGACCCGCTCCTTATTCCTGTCTGTGTTCCCAACCCCCCCAGAATGTGGTCCCACTCCCAGCCCTGATTCCCCGGGGGCTTGTGTGTGGACAAGGATAAGAGGGGTGCAACCATGAAGAGTTTGGAGACCACTGCCTTAGCATCATATTGAAAGCATAGTACAAGACCCAAGGTAAGAAACAGGCCCAACTGTTATCTCTCTAATTATTCTCTTCTAGAGTCTTTCTTCTTCAGATAGTATATAGTTCCCTATAATTTGCTGCTATTTTACAGACTCTCTGTTCACGCTCCAAATGCAATAGTTCCAGAGTTAGAGAGGGCCAATATTATTAGTACACAGCCCAACCATAGATGTTTAAAGATGCGAACAGCCATTTGAGTTACACCTTTTTGTCAGGTTGCCCCTGAAGTTTACATGCTTATGGGAAAAAGTTAAGCTGTTCATTAAAAACACAAAACTGTGCTTTATGGTCCCTACAGAAATGGAAATAAATGTGCAAGTGTACAGCACATTTGCTGCTATTTCCTGTCCATGATCTGTAACATTGCAACGCAAGTCTGGGTTTGGGGAAAGCATATTCTCATGCCAAAATTGTCTGGAATGTACAAAAAAGGTCAAGACTAGGAATTTATATGTTTCACAGTTATTTTGGAATTACGGGAAAGGAACTTGGCTACTCATGGCATTGAGCCAAGCATACTGGTCACACAGGTGTAAAAAATGTAGAGTGCTCTGTGGCACAGAGACTTTCAATCCCAGTTCTGCTCTGTTAGAAGAAAGGAGCATGTCTATGTAATCATTGGAACAAGACAGATAAACTGGTTTTGAGAGGAAAAAACAAGAATCACTTCTAAAACTCTCCTTTTTTTAGAACTAAACCTGACAAAATACAGTTCAGACTGTATACTGGAGTCACACACAGTGTGAGATCTGTGATGGAAACTGTTCTTTCTTGTTATTTTCCTTAATCAAAAATAAGAATAATTCAGACTGAAATGTTTATTTACCTGATGTGCATAGGGAAATCCAAAAGTCACATGGGGATATTAGCCCTTAACCTTCCATTTTTGTGGTGTTCATTGGAACTAAAACAACCAAAATATCACAAGGAAGGCAATAGTAATAGTTTCTAACCAGACCCTCAACCAAAACTTCTACAAATTACATTAAAGAGAAGGCTCTTTGACATTTTCAGTCATATTTTGCAGACTTTGGAGGTCTAGTTAAGCATCCAAACTTTCAGGTGTTAATATGAACCCAAACCCAAAATTCTGAAATTTATGTCATTATTTATATTTGTTGCATGCAGACAATAGCTTTGTCTTGAGCAAGGTATCACAGAATGATTAAAATGTCTAGGCCTTTAAAGATAGTAAATATTTTTATCCAGTGCATGCTGGGAGCAGTGAATAGGAACGAAGAAGAAAGAAGGGGCTAGAAGTCAGACATCAATGCAGAAAGAACATAGCTTAGATATGTTAAATATAAGAAAGATGTAATTCACAGGGCTGGAGCATTATTCGTTGTAACTAACGCACCAGTCCGCACTTAGAGATCCAACAACAGTTATGTGCTGAGGGAGCCAGCCCAGTAGAAATAAGGTGAAATCTACATTTGCTTTACGAAGAGCTGAGTTGTATTTGAGCTCTAGTGACCTATAAAGGATGGAAAAAGGACCATGACATCTACCGCTAAAGGACTGTGATGAATAAATAGAAGAGAACATAACCTGGCCCCCAAAGTGGGATTCATCAGACACACATATGATACACCTAATGATCCAGATAAAGACTAAACTTCAAATATTAATGTATTATAAAAGGCAGACTTGTCCAAGCATAAGGGACTGCCAAGAATAAGTTATGAAGACAAAAGTAGAGAAGGATAAAAAGGAAGAAGTTAGGCAGGTGTTGTAGGTGGACTGAAGGAAGAGAGAAGAGAGGAAGAGCTACAAAATGAGATTGGAAGGACAGAAATGCAAGGAGAAACAGAATTGTGCAGAGCCCTAAAGGTGAACAGCCCTAAAGGTGAACATAAGCCTGAATATGTATGGAAGGTGAGGGGAAGCTAATTAAGAAATTAATTCAGCATCTGAAGAAGTGGTTTTTTACCCACAAAAGCTTATGCCCAAATAAATCTGTAGTCTTTAAGGTGTCACTGGACTCCTTGTTGTTTTTGTGGATACAGCCTAACACGGCTACCCCCGGATACTCAGTCAAGTCAGTAATCTGTCAATGGATTGAAAGGTAAGAGCAGTTGGATAGCCCAGGGCGTTGGTAATATAATACAATGGATTCTGTTACTAGTTCAAAACTGCAGCAGAGAACAAAAAGTGTTATCACCTGATAGTTTTTATTACTATTTTTATTATTTGTATTACAGAAGCCCCAAGAGGGCCCAAGCAAGATCAGGACCTCATTGCACTAGGCACTGTACATAAACACATACTAAGAGAAAGTCCCTGCTCTGAAGATCTTAACATTCTAAATAGAGAAGACAAAAGGTGGGAGGAGAAAGAAACACAGAGAAGTGAAATGATTTGCCCAAAGCCAGCGAGAACTAGAAATAAAACCAAGTTTCCTGAATGTCACTGACTGCATTGGGATTTCCAGTGAGCCACTGGGCCACTCTGCCTCACTTGTTCAGATAGGCTGTGTGAAAAGACTGGCTTGTGTCAATCAGATTATAAAGGGGCAGGAGTCCATACATACTCCCACCTGCCCACCATCACAACTGGCTCTGCCATACTCTGTTATGCAGTCTCAGAAGAGAAGCTTTGGAGAGTTAACTCCCCTCTCACACATAGGGCTGTTCCCACCAATTCAGGACAGAGGATTGGAAGGAAGCATGTTAGTAGATTAGCTTCCAATACCTTTCAGTCCAGCAGTTTTCATGAATACCAAATTAACAATTTTAGATGAATAAAAGCATTTGCTTGATAATAACTATCCCATGAAATGAAAATGAAATTCTCAAAAGTGAGGGAGTTCATCCAATACAGAAACAACCCTGAACTGTTTGGAGCCACTGAACAGATCTGATATACAGCAGACCACCTTATCAAAATAGAATTCGGTGTTGTCAAGAAGTGTCTGTGTGTGGTGGGTGTTATTTTTTTGTGCACTGTAAGTCAGCTGAATTCTGACATCTCCACTGGGCACTTAATAACATGTCACCTTACCTAACTAAAACGTGGAATTCATTTTGACAAGAAAAGGTGGTTTATGAAAATCAGGAGCTTAAGGTAACTGAAGGGAAACAGTTTTACATATGAATGGCCCTGCTGGGTCAGACCAATGGTCTATCTAGCCCAGTATCCTCTATTCTGACAGGTTTCAGAGTAACAGCCGTGTTAGTCTGTATTCGCAAAAAGAAAAGGAGTACTTGTGGCACCTTAGAGACTAACCAATTTATTTGAGCATGAGCTTTCGTGAGCTACAGCTCACTTCATCGGATGCATACCGTGGAAACAGTATTCTGACAAAAAGAAAAGGAGGACTTGTGGCACCTTAGAGACTAACCAATTTATTTGAGCATGAGCTTTTGTGAGCTACAGCTCACTTCATCAGATGAAGTGAGTGAGCTGTAGCTCACGAAAGCTCATGCTCAAATAAATTGGTTAGTCTCTAAGGTGCCACAAGTCCTCCTTTTCTTTTTGCGAATACAGACTAACACGGCTGTTCCTCTGAAACCTGTCAGTATTCTGACAGTGACTGGTACCAGATGCTTCAGAGGGAGTGAACAGAAAAAGGCAATTTAGACTATGTCCACACTGCAACTAGACACCCATGGCTGGCCCGCGTCGGCTAATTTCAGCTCATGGGGCTCAGGCTGCAGCGCTGTTTCACTGCTGTATGAACTCCCGGGTTTGGGTTGGAACCCAGCTCTACGACCCTACAAAGTGGGAGGGTCTCAGAGCTCAGGCTCCAGCCTGAGCCCAGAAGTCTACACAGTAGTGAAACAACCCCATAGCCTCATCCCCACAAGCCCGAGTCGGCTGGCACTGGCCAGCTGTGGGTGTCTAGTTGCTGTGTAGACGTACCCTGATTGAGCCATCCATCCCCTGTCGTTTAGTCCTTGTTTCTACCTCAGGGGGTAGAATAAGGGTTTAATTTACCTTACATTTTCCATCAAAATCTAAGAACAGCAGTAATGTTTAGTTATAGAATGGCAACAATTCATGAATCAAAATCTTGCCCAGAGGTACCAGAAGCCTGAGTCAATGCCCTGAGCAAAAGAAATTCTCCACGTAATTGTGCTTTTAAAACTTTTGATAGATTTGTTTTCTTTCCAAGATTTTTGGTGTAATCTGCAGAATCATTAAAAATATTAAAGCTTTGCAAAAAGTAGCCTTCTCTATAGGGAAATAAGGATGATAGTCTAAATGCTGCTCTCAGTTACATCACTGAAAGTACAGAATGCAGTTATTCAGAATTTACATTGGTGTAACAGACTAGAAGTTGGTCCATTATGGGTATTTGAGATATTACATCAAAAAACATTAACATGGAATCCTAATGCAACCATAGCAGAGAAACAGAAAAAAGACAACCAGGCTACCTCGCTTACCTCCTCAGAAGTTGAGTTACCCTTTTTTATCCTACCTTTCTGCTTCCCCTCTTACTATTTATATCTCACCTTGCAGAGTCTATGTACCCATGCACTCCAGAAAGAGCAATCTCAACACAAATTTAGCACTAACACATATTCTAATGAATATCTGGACTTCACAGCTGGATAACCTATAGATATATTAATCAGAAACACTTCATTTCCTTCATACACTTGTACCTGCATTGTCTCATTTTAGGAAACTTTAAAATCCCTTGTCTTGTGAAGCCTTGTCAGTATACACATTATATAATTCGCATTCTACTGAAATATGCTAGAGTGAGATTGACTGTTGTTCCCCCTGGGCCATTCACAAATATCAAGTCAATGGGGCTGGAAGGGGCAGGATATGGCCATGGGGCCCAAATTCAGAATTACTGTAATTCCACTGATGCCAGTAATGTGGAGTTACTTCATAGATGGATTTGGTCCAAAATGTGCATCAAATAAGCCAGTGTAGTCTAGTGGTCTGAGTAGGGGAGTGGAATCCTGGAACTCTTTTGAGTTCTAGTACCAGCAGTAGCCCATCCCTTCATTATTTTGTCCACCAGTTTTGGTTCGGGTTATCTTAAAACAGTCCTTGAGTAAAACCCTTTCCGTTTACATTAATTCAGGCTGCCCTCCCCCCACATTTATTATTACATGTTGTTGTTGCACTTTACAAACTTCCACTCACTTTTTTACAGTTGAACTCACAATTAAGGTAAGAGTACTCGTCAGGCACAGTGCTAGTGTTTGGGTCAGTGATCCTGAGGGAAGGACCCTAGGAACAGCCAGGCTGAGGAATCATGTAGTGTTATTTTAGAATTACCCATCTTTAGAAGCAGTCCCTCCTCCCAGGGTCTGGTTTATTTTGTTTGCAGGTGGGGTGAGGATTCTATCCACTTATGCATACCTGCTTCCTGGAGAATCATTAGGATGTCATTTCCTTAAGTGCATTGAGACTGGTTTAGATGTTCAAAGAAAAGGCGTACTTGTGGCCCCTTAGAGACTAACCAATTTATTTGAGCATAAGCTTTCGTGAGCTACAGCTCACTTCATTGGATGCACCCAATGAAGTGAGCTGTAGCTCATGAAAGCTTATGCTCAAATAAATTGGTTAGTCTCTAAGGGGCCACAAGTACTCCTTTTCTTTTTGCAAATACAGACTAACACGGCTGTTACTCTGAAACCTGGTTTATATGTTATTACTCATGACTGGACTTGTGAATACTCTACTACAATCTGCCCACATACATACACCAACCATCTTACCACCATGATTTCTTGGGAGTTACTAATATAGCAAATAGATGGTTTTCCCGTATTACTTACTATTTTGTAGGATTCATCAATCTTCTCCCTAATGTGAGACTCATGGTCACAGCAGGAACAGGCAGGCACAGAAATACTTGCATTACTGGGTTAGAGCTTGGAGCTATGCAGCATTGACATGTGAGTGAGCTGTTCAAAAGCCAGGGGCGGCTCTACCAATTTTGCCGCCCCAAGCAGTCGCTGCCGAATTGCCGCCGCCACACCAGCAGCAGAGCTGCCACCACGGGACACGGACGGCCGCCCCATTCAGAATGCCGCCCCTAGCACCTGCTTGGAAAGCTGGTGCCTGGAGCCGGCCCTGACAAAAGCCATGTGAAACCCAAGCCTTACATATCATCGGTTACTGAACTGCCCAAGTGTCAGTTAATAAACCCTTAGTACAAGAGACTCAAAGAACCACAATATTCATTTAGGTGTACATAGGAGATTTGCATTCTGATCAATGTACCGTTTCAATTTCTTGGATTTCACCATTTTATAAAAGATGGATATGGTCTGCTGATGTAATTTTTTTTTACTTTAACGTGGCTCTGGTTTGTTTCTAAGAATGTGTAGTTAGCTCACAGGAGTGGGAATTTGGGGCCAAATTGATCCCTGCTGTAACTATATCAATGTTAATGGAGTTACACTATAGATGAATAGGACCCTTGGACTCTATTCTCAGATGTGCATGACCATGGCAAGTTGCTTCATCTGTGCCCCTTAGTTTCTTTATCTGAAAATGCAGCTTGGTGTACTAGTACTTGAAATTTTAGGACACCAAGTCACACTTTGGGACTTTCACTGAGTTATGGCAGTGTCCACATGACATGTTACTGGGCGGCAAGATGGCGCACTGTACATTCACAACCAGGCTTGCTGCGCAGTCACATGCCATGTAGAGAAGCACTAAGAGGATCCACATTCATTCCTAGGCTAAGAGTGCTGTTGAGGCAGCATGCTCATCTCCTGCCAGGAGAAAGCACCTCGGGCAATTTATAGCCATTCCCACCACATAGCTGACCCGGGGCAGGACTGAAAGGTCTGGAGCTGCTTCTAGAAGACAAGTTGAATTGTCTCCAGGTGAAAGGTTTTCTAGGGGTAGGAAAAATGGATGGAACCCAGAGGAGCCCACACACCCAAAAAAAAAAATTAAAAAAAATCCTTGTGATAACAGTGCTGAGACATATGCCTAATCCGTAATTCCCAGTAAACCCCTGCATGTTCCTCCTTTACTTTGTATTGTAACCTACTGAAATGCTAATCCAAAAACAAAAAACCCCCATCATAATAGCAATACAAATGTCTGCAAATAAAGTAGGGGCCCCTCAAAGATGTTCTCCCTCTCACCCAATAGCGACTTAAAACAAGTGCACGAAATACATCCTGCTGGACTATTAAAAGAGACTTGAGCCAGCACTCAACCCATTAGGTTACCTCATTATCCAGTGTCTAGTGCCACAGGCAAAACAGGTGCAACAATGCCAAAGAAAAAAGAAAGCACAGCTTGTTAATGGGGACTCCACACTTTTAAGGGTATCACAAATATCTTGCCATGTTTAGAGAACAGCCTCTTAGAGCAGACATTTAGTAGAAGAAAGAAAAATATGAATGGCTGGGAGGAGACATTACCGCTGTAGATGTGGCTTCTTGTTCTCTTTTTTGGTACAACTATTAACATTCAAAACATTATTATTTATTATTTGTATTACTGTAGCATTGATATAAAGTGTGGTTTTTTTCCAATTATATAGCACACAAAAGAGAATAGTAGCTATCCTTGGTTTTACTGCCATACTAATAAGTTTAACATTTCAAAGGGACTGAACACAACATTATCTACCTCAGACAACAACTAAATAAGACTGCCCTATGGGACCACACTATGGGCACTCTCTATTTCCCCTCTTCCACATGGGTATCTGAGTTCAAGTCCTTCTGATCAATCTCCTAAACTGGAGAGAGTAGAATGTTCTGGGGATGGAAAAGGCACAAGCTCCAACTGATTTAGCTCTCCACCCTCTGATTGACTAAAAGAACTGTGTTGGTGGGTGTAGATTTTTCCAAGAGTAGAGGAGACAGGATTTCAGTACAGTGACTCCAAATGGAACTCTTTATTTAGCCAACTGGGCACAATCTTTGAACTGAATTTCAAATAATCATAGATGCTGTTGGTTCTCACTAGAATATTTTGCAGGCAAGTTTCATCATGTTCTCTAATAGATCAGATCTATCTGTCTATTACATTTAACTATGAAAGTGTAGTGATGTTGGACCCGATTCTGATCTCACTAACACCAGTGTTAATCAGAAGCAAATCCAACGCAATTACACACGTGCAAACCCAAGATCTCAATTTTTACAATTTTCCTCATTATTCTCAGCTGTTCAGAAATTGTTTGCAAGAACAAATTTTGGTTATGATGGCTCGCAATCTGCTCACTGCTAGTATTCATGTGTGAATTCATGCAGTGTGATTAGTTACCTAAGTCACATGCTGTTGTTTCTGTTCCCTGGCTGGACAAATGTAAGCAAATCTACTCACTACTATTGAGTCCGCCCCATGCCAAAGTGTAGAGTGCCAGGCACTCCCTACCTCAGTTTACAAGGTGTGGCAGCTGGTCCGGAGAAGGGAAGCCTGTGTATAACCTCTGCCTACAGTCTTTAAGCAGTTAAATAATTACCAACTCAGTATATGCCTCTCCACACCTTTAAACAAATAAAATGTAAGAGATAGGTGATTGGTTGCAGCGCTTGAAGCCGAGGCACTGGGGGTTCTGGGTTAGCTCTTCCTCTGTCCCAGCTTCATTCAGTACTACTCTCAGAGGCAGCATGCAAGCCTTCTTAACTGGCCTGCTGGCTCCCTATTGGTCCATGTCACCTCCAGGTCATTCTAGGCCTCCGGAGGACTAAAACTCACTGTTAGCCTGGCCCAAGTTGGTTTTCCTTAACCAGGGGGTTGATGGAGGCACTGGTGCCCTGACAAGGGGCTGAGACAGCTTGGCAGACCTGTCACAATGACCTAGCCTGTAAAAAGTACTATTTCTTCCCCATACAAATTTAGTTTCATGATTAAACAAACCTCAGCTACACGTCTGAAATTCACTTCCACCAATATATGTACAAACAAAACTTAGCTTGATGAAAGCTCATGGGAAAACCCTCCCTTCTATTTGTCCAGCTCTGTCTGGGACTATTCAGCATCTATGGACAAGCACTTTTACTGGATATATCACAGCTGCTATGCCATGCAACATGACAGAACTTCAATTTCAAAGGTTACCTGGTATTAGGATAGTGCACTGCTATAGTTATGATTGTATTAGCATTATGATTACAAATTCCTGCTTTTCAGGGACTCATGAAATGACTATAAAAATTGTCACAGTATGACTTGGTCCCAAGTTGCACAATATGCCCTATGCTGATAGTATTGAAGAAATGTCATTGGGGGTAACACAATTCCAAGGTAGGGAAGAATTTTGAGTACCTCAGCTGTGATGCTCTAGCTGCAGTTCCTTTCGTTCAAGGGAGTGAGAGCTGCTGGCAGGACAATCTCCATGAGGTCCCCATAGCTTTAGAATTCACCCCCTTTACCCTGTCCCAAATACCCCCAATTGTGTTGCCCTTCAAGGCATGTGGCAAGGCATATATCTATTTGAGTGGGTATTTCAAGATGGCTAAGGTATACAAGATTGTCAGGTCCAGGGTTTTTTTGTTTTGGTTTTTGATAAGAGCTTATGGGGGATCTGAGATGAGATATTTATGCTGTGAAGGCTGGCTATTCTGTTCCTGGCTGAAGAGGGACTGGCCTCTGCTCTAGTACCAGTGTTTTTCTTAACTGTGATTTAAATTACCCATCATGGCAGGGAGAGCACTTGGATAGGTGTCTTTTTGGTGTTCAAATAAAAACAAACAAATTCCTATCCTCAAGTATAAGGGGCAGTTGGGATAACCACTGAGCAGGGTGGATTTTCAATAAGGTGGTAGGTAAATAAAGAACTAAACTGGAAAATTAAGCTTGCCAATGAAGCTGTGGGGCTTAAGTGTTAGGCCTCCCCTGTTACAACCCCCTCCAAACCCCCTGCTGCTTAGAAAGGGCCCTACTACAGAGAAGAGGTCTTGCTGAAGCCCACAAAAATCAAGGAAGTTTACAGAGACAAGACAGGTGAGGTAATATCTTTTATTGGACCAATTTCTGTTGGTGAGAGAGACAAGCTTTCATGCTTACATAGAGCTCTTCTTCAGGTCAGAAAGTTTACAGTCAATCTGGAAAGTTGGTTTCTTTCCTCACACTCATTGTTCACTCACTTCTTTGTGCCAAGGTCTGGCAGAGGTCTCCACACGGTGGGTGATCCATCACAAGTACCATATGTTCCTCAGTCCCACATGGTCTTCCATACTTCAACCAAGTGCACAGCCAAAGTAGCAACAAGCCACAGGTGCACACCACATGAGCACATAACAAACGGGTGTGTGAAGGAGGTGATGACAGTCTTGTATCCATAACACATTCACCCCAAGGTGCACTTGTGCATCTGTTAGTTATTTATGGTTCTGTTCCCCCTCACTATTAGCGTTACGAACAATCAAACAGGTGAGTAAGCTTCCCCCTTAAAGAAAAAAATGTGTGTGCACTTGGGGTAGATGGAAAGTTGAAATAGACCCCCAGGTAGGAGGTGATGTGTGGGCGACAAGCAATGCTGGAGGTATACTGTATCAACTGGGAGCATAGGTTAGCATAGGTTAGGTTAACAGAGGTTAACACTTAAATCTTACATTTCCATGTTCAAAGCACTTTACTAACATTATCTGATTAGTCTTCAACAGCCCTGTCAGATAGGTAGGTTATTATGATTATCTGCACTTTATATATGTGGGAAGTGAAGCACAGAGAGGTGTGAGCGACTAACATAAGGCCACAGAAAAAGGAGTCAGTGTCAGAGCCAAGAGTAGTACTCGAGAGTTTGAGTCCCAGTCCTTTGCTAATTCCAGCAGGACAAGATCTCCTGAAAAATTTCAGGAACAAAAGGGTCCAGGAGAATGTGCATCAGCCTCACTTTCTTATCCTCCCAAATGCTGACCAACCAGCCCACAACACTCTGGGTACAAGGCAGGCTGTATTACCCAGGCAGGTGTTATTAAATGGGTATTTCAATACTGGGCTGGAAATAAAAGGAGAACAGGATCCACTCAAACTATTTTAATCATTTACACTCAAAGACAGTCCAACAGGTCAAACCCGGAAGTTAAGATGTAGAAAACAGTCCTGCACAAACTGTATTTGTATAACCCACAACTGTATCTATATTATTTACACACACACACACACACACACACACACACAGTTTTTCTAAATTATCTGGCAAAGATTCAGGTTAGGTCTCCTTTCATTTGAACCAGGATTAACCTACTGCTTACTCTGTGACTTAGTCCCAGACTGTGCTTCTTGCAATACAGAACATATCAGGAAGATTGACAGTTAAGGCTAATTACATTTTGGAGATAGCATGATCCAGTGGTTAAAACGCAGGACTGAGAGCCAGGAAATCTAGGTTCTAGTCTCAGCTCTGCCACTGAATGACTCACTTAAGATTACATAGTGATATAAGGGGAGAATTTCAAAAGCACCTAACTGATTTAAGAACACAAGTCCCAAATGTTATTCCTTGTCTATAAATGGGGAATGTCCAACTTTAAGGTAGATTTGGGATGGTTGATTAATGTTTATAAGTATTTCAAATCCTTGGATGGAAGAAGCTATGGAAGTACACAGCTAATAACAACTGTTTGGTCATGTTCCTCTTAAACACCATGAGGGCTCACAATAATAGTGCTGATATCAGAAGCCTGTGAATTGGTAAAGAATATTGATTGAACTTCTGAACCCCCCGTTCCAGAGCTCCCCCTGGGTGGAATGCAGACACTCCAGTTGACATTGCAGATAGTTGGCATGTTTTAATTTGTCATTTAATATAAACAAGCTTATCACCACTTCACTTCCTCCACTCTTATCTAGGCACATGCATTGTTACTTGACAGATGCTCCTGTAGACAGAGGGCTTGTCTAAAATCTACCGGACTGTTTTAGTTTAAGTATCATGCTGCAGATTATCTCTCATGCAATGCAGAAATGCCATGCTGTTTTCTTCTTTCATTTGGCCCAACAGCTCATAAGATGCATTTACTCATAAGATGCAAGCTGCTGAAGCATATTCTTCTCACCAGAACCCTTCCTATCTGCTCCGGCTGCTGCGTGAGCCAGGACGCAGACTACTATAGCTTTCTTTGATACATCTCCAGCAAATTGCGCCTGGTTTCCAACAATATCTTCTATTTCAATGCCCTTCAGAATGGCTCCTTCATGATCAGTAACAAAACAGCTGCTGCTTTCAGTTATTTCAAGAGCAAATGTCTTCATAAATTAAAGAGCAAAAGAATAATCTTTGCACCTCTGGGTGTCTCAAACCATGATTTAGCGTAATGACGGGAATTGATGATTTATCCTCACTGCACAGAGAGTGGTAAGCTTGCAATAGATGAAGCCAAAACTTTGTATGGGAGCATCAAAGAACAGGACAGACAGCAATGTTATAGACAAGACAATAACTCTCTGCATATGCTGGCAACCTGTATGCTAGTTAATTAATAAACAATTTGGGTTCAGGAGTTATTTACAAGGAAATCTTGTTAAAGCAAAAAGTGTAATGGAAACCACAGACAATGAATAAATCACTGAAACTAAATCTATGCTTTTATTATCATGGTTAGTTTTAACCAATTAATTTAGTGACAGACTGACAGTCCTGGAGGACTGAAATCCTCTATGTCCACATAGCAAGTTCAGCACAGATGGCAACAAAACAAGCTTCCCATACACACTCCTAGCCCACTAACGTTCAGCCCTATTTGTTGTGAAACAAATTGGTGGTGTCAGTTCAATTTCTCAAATACAGCTGTCCACAGGTTTCCAGCACAAAGCTACCTCCACAAATTGCAACCTTGTTGGAATGCTCAGAAAGACGAAATATAACTGTCTCCAATACAGGTTGCATATCAAAATATCTTCTCGCCAATAGTGCGGTGGCACACTTTTCTATTACAAATGCTGTACTGGTTTGTCCCTCTCATACCATCTTCACCTAGGTGTTTTACAACTCTATCTTTAATTGTTTAAACTAGCTGATAAAACACATATGATAACACTCAGCATGTACATAATGTGTTTTAATCCATAAATCTCAAAGCATTAGTAATCATCACCACCATTTTACAGATGGAAAATCTGAGGCAGAGAGGTGAAGTGGCTTTCCCCAGGTCTCACAGCAAGTCTATGACAGAGCTGGGAATAGGACCCCATCTCCTCATTCCTAGTTCCATACTCTTGACTACTGAACCATGCTATATTACAACAGCCAACAAACTCTGAATTAATTCCCATTTGGTCTGATGATCTAGAGATGGGCCCAAGCCATGAAATTCAGATAAGGACCACCGAAGTTCAGGGAATTTTGGGTCAACTATTTTGGCTCAGGTTCATTTCTGATCAGGCCCATCTGATTCAGTCTTCACATCCACATTTCAAACAGAGACAGATAAACCACAGAAGATTTGGAGTTTTGTTTGGATAAGTATCCAAAATCTCAGGCAGTTCCCTAAACCTTTCTGGTCTACAAGTTAGGTCAGAAATCTCTTTCTTGGTCAGGCCAGAGAAATTGTGAATGTTGTGTTTTGCCATACACAAAGATCAAACAGATACTTTTAATCAGATTAACACAAAATGAACGAAAAAGAAAACATGAAGTCTCCATGAGAAAGAAGAGCATGTTTTCTATTTGTGATAGTCTGCGCTAAACTAAACACAAAATGCCTGCTTGTCTCTGCATGACAGCAGAGTCCACAGAAATTTTTAGGTGTAGTGTAAAGAAAACAGCCATAACAGCAGACACATCACATGACACTGTGAGACTAAATTCTCTTTCTGGATTTCAATACCTCCTTTTCTGCTCCCAAGCTAGGAAATGCATAAACATTTAAAAATAAAAAAACAAAGAAATAAAACAAGAAAAAGTTTATACAAAAATGTAGATTCTCAAAAGAAAAGTTTGATTCAAGTTTATGTTTATTCAAAGTTGTTCATCCCTTTCTCTAATGCCCTTTACCTCACTCACTCAACCCCATTCTCATTAGTCACTAGTCACTCACCAAGTTCTTTCTTGCTAACTAAGTATCTCTCTCCACATGGGCAAATTACTGAAATGAATCACCTCACTCAGTTTCACAAAGTGAAATCAAGCCCTGACAGCTCAGTCAATATTAAATATTTCCAAAAAAAGTTCATTGCAGTAACAAAATATTTTAAAAACCCAAATTTCAAAACCCAGATGGTATCAAGGTTATTTAAATGAACAGAGTGAATTTACAGTCAACTGTGTTAAAAAAAAATAAAGATCTTAAAATGGAGACTTAAAACTATAACTTTGCTCAGATTATTAAAAATCAATTTGACACCAGCGAGGACTATTCCCCCCCTCACTCTGAAGAATTAAACACACTTTCCAAAATATTTGCTTTGAAGGCAGTGATTGGTGCTTCTTAAAAGGATAAACAACGAGGAGTCTTTGTGGCACCTTAGAGACTAACAAATTTATTTGGGCATAAGCTTTCGTGGGCTAGAACCCACTTCATCAGATGCATGGAGTGGAAAAATACAGGAGCAGAGATCTTCATGTATTTATACCTGCTCCTGTATTTTCCACTCCATGCATCTGATGAAGTGGGTTCTAGCCCACGAAAGCTTATGCCCAAATACACTTGTTCGTCGCTAAGGTGCCACAAAGACTCCTTGTTGTTTTTGCTGATACAGACTAACAAAGCTACCACTCTGAAACCTTAAAAGGATAGTAGCTCCTCAAAAAAGAGCTATCTCAGAGCAAGGTATTATTAATTCTGATTATGGTGATTTGATTTTCATTCCATTTTGTGTTGCATTGTTTGCTGAATAGGATGCTTTTTAAATATGTAATAATTATTTTCAGAATCTTAATCATTTTGCTAGATTTTCTGAAATCTTTCACAGAAGCCCATAACACCTGTTGTGGCAAAACCATGAATACATAGCACTGAATTGGGTGCAGAATTGGAGAGAAGGCAAAAAGTATTTCATTTCTAAAAAACATATATTCATTAAAAGGGAAAAAAGCCTGGAAATTTGGCACAAAGAGTTGTGTTTAAATTACAGCTGCCTGAAGAGGTAGCCCTAACTTGCACTCTTACCATTTGGATTGATATTATGTGACTATTTTACCATGCAAAAATATTTCTTTCTGAGAAACCTCAGCAGCATGTGATCCTTTATGCAGCTTTGGAGAAGAAATAAAGTATCTTATGAATGGAAATTATTTGGTTCTCAACAGATGTACAGTATGTATACAAACACGAATGATAATGGGCCCAAACTAAACCGTAATACACAAAAACCTCTGAACTTTGGAAGTATTCTAAAATCAATCTTGGATCAAGATATCCATTTAGTGAACAAAATGAATCAAACCAAAACCTGAATCTGAATGGAAGTCCCTCCTAGGAGTAACAGACGGTCCCAGGTGGCTGATTAATGGTTAAATAGTAAACAAGCAGCTGGACCTAATAAAGGTTACTCAAGCTCATTAGAGAAGGCACTCCCAAGGATACAGGAAGTTCCTGTGGAGAGGAGCTCTCAAGATGGCTCACCAGAGCAGAAAGCTAGATGGTATGTCCTAGAGATGGGAGAACTGCAGCTGGCAGATATCCAGGAGGGCCTGATCTCAGCCGGGGGATCTCCCAGACAGTGGCAGGAAGCCCAGCCTGACAGGAAATATGTGCTGCCTTGGGGAAGAGCTGCCGTTGATGGCTCTCCATGGACCCTGACTCTGGAGACAGACCCTACCCAGTTTAGCTGCAAGAGACCTGACTCCAAGGTCAGGGACATGAGTCAAGAGAGCCCCAGGTGGAGAGATTGGATGATGTCAGCGGAGATCTCAGGTGGGAGCAGATGGACTCGGTCTCCCAGCTGGGGTGAAGATTTTGCTTATATTTTGTATTGGTCTTTTCTGTTAATAACCGAGACCCTCCAAAGGAGCCACTTCTTCATACCCGAAGGTCTCTGTGGACTTGTTTATATCCCAGGTGACAAGAATTCAAGGGAAGGTTCAACCACACAGCATGCCCAACCACGAGGGGGTGCATTAAGGTGAAAGATCTGATGACATGTTTTCATTTCAGTGCTAAGATATCTAACAGGAATATCTGGGTGCTTAACTGCCAGTCTGAGTGTGCAGAGGCAGCATTAGGTGCCCAAGTTTGAAAATACGGCCCATAATTATACATGGTGACAGACTCAGTACATCTATAATTTTCCAAACTACAATTATCCAAAAATTACTTTTGATCCAAAACAAGGTTCTATCCCCCACCATTACTGAAAATTCTCTTCATGTCCTGAGTATTCATTGTCCCCCATGACATGAATAACTGAGGTTGTCCTGTCTATAAATAAAATATATAATCTTTCAAACGAAGATCTCTAACACACAGTATAAAAATAGGGATGTGTATGCACTGTACATAACTGTCAATTAAAAATGTTTAAATCCTTTTTAGCTGCATTTTGTTCTACATAATCTCTTCTTTCCTCCCTTTCTTCCAGTGGGTCCCTGAGCTAAAATAAACTAACTGTGTGAATTATAGTCAAGGAGGTTAAATTCATCCTGGGAAAAGAACTTTAAATCCAATTGTGTATAAGAGAAAAACAAGTGAATCCCTCCAAACCTGTATTAGATACCATGTTCAACAATGTGCCCTTCTGTGCCATAGTCCTATTCCAACATGATGTACCCGTTTATTTCCTGTTACCTGTTCAAACTGGCAGCTGTCTCACAACCCATTTTCATCAAAGCTTCTTACTGTCCTTCAAGGGCAAGGGCTCACTATAATCATATAAGCTAATAGATATAGGCTTGGCAGGAACTAGCTTCATTATTAACAGTACTTTTTGTATCTATATTACCATCCATTTGTCTATAGGCTCTTAAGATAGTAGTCCACTCAGCTTTCATCTCTTCTTGCACCAAGGCCAACCTATCGCCATTTCAGTTTAAGTCTTCAAGATGTGCTTCAGCTAGATTATCAAATGTCATGTTTCTGCGATATGGATCAGACATGTATCTGTGAATACATACTACCATGGTTTTTAGCCTCTGAACATTGTAGGAGAGCCATAAATCATCTTTCTGTATCAGGCTACCAGGCTTTTGCCTTCTCCTCTAACTCCTCGAAAGTAGCAATACACTCCGAAGTATATACTGCTAGCTAGTAGCACACCACCTACTATAGCAGCAAGGAATATATAAGTTTAAATTATTCCTGGAAAATATGAACCTTAGAGAGAGTTTTTATTTTCAACGCACATACAGCAATAGGTTTAGATAGCCTAGCACAGATACATTTTAAATAGAGATGGCCCTGAACCAAAAACTACTCATCTAAACATCCAAATTCTGGGAAAGTTCAGATCTGGACATGAACTTTGTGGCTCAGGTCCATCTCTAGTTTTAAAACTCCTGTTACACTTGGGAGTACCATAGAGAGAAACATGGCTGGCCACTGGGAAAGGGAGCATTTCACATAATCTGTTGATTGACCCCTCTAGCTGGCACAGGATCACAGCAGAAAGCTCCAAATAGAAAAAATCACCACAATCTGGGGCTTGGCATGAGGTTTCTCTTAGATCTGAGCCCATGCTTTTCACTTTAGACATTCAACTTGTGCTGATCAGTAATTAGCACAGGGCAGCTTTTCAAACACTACATTAAGCAAAATAAACTAAGGCAATAATATACCATATTGCAATCCACGCTTCTATAAAATCCTATGTTTTCATAGGGGTTTACCTTTTTAATTGCTAACAAATGGATCATTTATCTTTGTTCAATTTTCTTTAAACTCTTATTAAGGAAATGCATATTTTTCATGGTCTATTCCCTCATCAAACCTCATTTCATATGCAGCATCTGGCGTTTGATGAAGTATTGCTTTTATCTAATTTTACAGATGAGTTGACTAAAGCAAAAGAAGGTTGAGTGACTTGCCCAAGGTCACTAGACGAGTCAGTGTCTCAAACAGGATAGGCATCATTAGCACTCCTGGCTTCCAGTCTCATCCCTATCCTCATATTACCACATACACTGCCTTTTATTTTCTTTCTTGAGTAATTTCAGTACTTCAGAAGATGAAGGATTGATTAGAGCCAGACATAGTGAGAGCAGGAGATGGGCAATTTTCACTGCACACAGCCGTGCCAATCCACTCAGTCTTGACTTGTAAACAATCTTGAGCCCCAACACAGCTCTGCCAATATACCTCAGTTCTGGCCTACATTACCATTGGTATTCCTGCTCTGGGCCTCTGCTGAGCAGAGACTGCCAGTTGGGCCAGATTGAGCAGTGGTTGTGCAATGTACATAAATAAGGTCAAAGAACTCATTTTCACTTGTGACCCAAGCCCCTCAGCTCATTAAGACCACAGAAAATTGAAAAAGGATGATCAGAGCCAGACAGATGCAAACCAGCAAGTTCATGGTCAGACTGGGGCATACAAACATTAAACAGGATTAATTCACATAATATTTAGAGAATAATTCAAATGGGTATGTTACTTAGACCATAAACAAAAATAATCATATTTCTAGATATAGAATAAATTACCTCCCAT
The DNA here is from genome assembly GCF_965140235.1 of Caretta caretta. Classification (NCBI taxonomy): domain Eukaryota; kingdom Metazoa; phylum Chordata; order Testudines; family Cheloniidae; genus Caretta; species Caretta caretta. Next base: position 83,024,913 of record NC_134214.1, read on the forward strand.
ATTACATTCAAGCGAAATCTAAGGCATGAGGCCTTATCATACGGTGTATAAGGTGACATTGGACAGTAAATGTACTGTACAAGGAACTGTACAGAGAATATGGTACAAATAGACTCACACTACTTTCTCATGTGGAAGTATAGCTACTTCAGAGTAAAGCTTTATACAATTTTTGTGACTTAGTTTATTCAAGTTACTACCTTACAGCAAACAAAAACAAAAAAAAAGTTACCTTAATTGACACTAAGGCCATATTTATAAAATGGGGACTATCATGACATAGCTATGGTGCTATAGTTATGCCAGCATAATCTGGTAGTGTAGATGCAGCCTACAGCAACAAAAGGGGGTTTTCCCACACTGTAGGAACACCTCCTTGAGCAACGGTAGCTAGGCCAACGGAAACATTCTTCTGTCCACCTAGCCGCATCTATAGTGGGGGTTAGGTCAACATAGCTACAATGCTCAGGAGTGTGGATTTTTCACACCCGCGAGCACAGTAGCTATGTTGACCTAAATTCTGGTAAATTCAGAATAACTGGGACTGAGAGTCAAATTTTCCCTGTTTGATCATACTGAAGCATATGGAGTTACATGAGGGATAAGCTTGGCCCTGAAACTCTGTCTTTAAAAGCAATTCTCCTCTGCCTAGGGACTTCAAAATAGATGCTGTAAAGACTGGATATGAGGTGAAAAGCAACTACCCTGCATGAAGGTTACCACTTCAGTTTTGAGGTACTTTGTCATACACCTCAATTTGGAAATATTGCGTCAGTCACTGGCCTAGTCTACATTTAAACTTTAGGTTGACATAGCTACAGTGCTCAGGTGTGAAAAATCCACACTGCTCAGTGGCATAGCTATGCCAACCTAACCTCCAGTGCATATGCAGGTAGATCAACAGAAGAATGCTTCTGTTGACCTAGCTGCCATTGCTCAGAGAGGAGGTCTTCCTACAGTGACAGAAAAATCCCTTCTGCCGCTGCAGGCTGTGTCTACGCTATAGAGTTATGCCAGTGTAGCTACCCTAACCCTATAAAAACAACAAGGATTTCGGTGGCACCTTAAAGACTAACAGATTTATTTGGGCATAAGTTTTCATAGGTAAAAAACCCACTTCTTCAGATGCATGGAGTGAAAATTACAGATGCAGGCATAAATATACTGACACATGAAGAGAAGGGAGTTACCTCACAGGTGAAGAACCAGTGTTGACAGGGCCAATTCAATCAGGGTGGATGTAGCCCACTCCCAATAATTGGCAACTACACACCACACCACAGAAATACTAACACAGGAACCAATCTCTGTAACAAACCACGTTGCCTACTCTGTCCCCATATCTACTCTAGCAACATCATCAGAGGATCCAACCACATCAGCCACACTATCAGGGACTCATTCACCTGCAAGTCTACTAATGTTATATATGCATCATATGCCAGCAATGCCCCTCTGCCATGTACATTGGCCAAACTGGACAGTTTCTATGTAAAAGAATAAATGGACACAAATCGGACATCGGGAATGATAACATACAAAATCCAGTAAGAGAACACTTCAATCTTCCTGAACATTCTATAACAGATTTAAAAGTAGCCATACTTGAGCAAAAAAACTTCAGAAATAGACTTCAAAGAGAAACTGCAGAACTAAAATTCATTTGCAAATTTAACACCATTAATTTGGGCTTGAATAGGGACTGGGAGTGGCTGGCTCACTACAAAAGCAACTTTCCCTCTCCTGTAACTGACATCTCCTCATCAGTTATTGGGAGTGGACTACATCCAGCCTGATTGAATTGGCCCTGGCAACACTGGTTCTCCACTTGTGAGGTAATTCCCTTCTCTTCATCGGTAATTTTCACTCCATGCATCTGAAGAAGTGGGTTTTTTACCCATGAAAGCTTATGCCCAAATAAATTTGTTGGTCTTTAAGGTGCCACTGGACTCCTAGATGTTTTTGTGGATACAGACTTACACAGCTACCCCCTGAGACTTGACACTATGCTGCTATAGTCCCTGTAACACAGACCTGTATCTGCCCCATCCTCTTCCCTGCAGATACCGCATGGTCTCCACTGGGTGTGCTCTCAGTGAAACTTTATTTCAATTTCCCTTCACCAGTATTACCACAGTCCCCCGTGCTCCCACCTATCTACAATATTTGCTGAGCTTTAGGCCCTCCCCACAGAAGCTGAAGGGAACAGAGGTCTTCCTACTCTGAGGCCCCTGTATGACTAGACTCAGAGAGCCCTATTCCTCCCTCTCTCCCTATCTGCACTTCATTCCTGTGCCTCTTTTATCAGCCCCGGGCTGATGTGGGGCCAATTAAGTTTTTACCCCCCACTTCCCCCAGCCTCATCAGCTTCTCCTGGGGCACTAATGAGCATCTAAGTGATCAGAGTGCAGGCTCACCTACTTGCTACCTGCACTCTTTTACAGTTTCCATAGTGTAGACATTGCCTTATTTCACAGTGGGATGTCTATTCAATGCAGAGATGCAACAGGAATCTCTGTAAAGATTTAGCCATTGCTAAATATTGGTCTACCTGTTTCTGACTCACCGGTATGGTATTTTTATGTTTTGATCTAGATAAACCTTTTGTATAGCAATGCCTCCCCCATCTCCCCTAACTAAACAGGCAGGCAGACCAAGAGCTATACAGTAAATATGGTAATAAATCTGTGGCCATCTACAAACACTGTGGCTGTTGTCTTGCAATGCTTCACAGCCTCCTAGGACTTCACAATAACTCTTGGGGTGGGGAGAAAATTGAGATTATTTTATTCCACAAACACAGGCCTATAGCCCTTGATCTAAAAGGGAACTTGCAAAAAAGGACACGTGAAGTTATTAGAATGAGAAATGTCAAACTATCACAGGAAAGGTTCATGATATGTAGAGTTCAGAGGGGAGCAAGTAATACTGGAAATCGTGTAAAAGTCTGTGCTCCATGAGATTCCTAGTCTGATTTTACACATCCAAGAAATATGGACAAGCCTGGAATCATTATCAGTAACTTTGGATGCTTTTCTAAAACAAGACTCTGAATCTTCTCTGGAGTAGTTTATCCTGCAGTACTTTATAATGGCATTAATTACTCCCAACACCAAAGCCCTCTCTCCCTGAAAACCAGAATTGACCTCACTGTACTGATTCTCTGCCAAAACCCTTCAACTGGTCTCATGGGTCAGTGACACTTGTCAAGCAACAGCGCTGTGTGCACAGGATACAGCATTCACAGTAAACTGGTTCAATACATCACTCCATGGCATGGAATTGTGCACAGAGATCCAGAAACTGAAAACAGATGTTAAATAAAATTATCTAGCTCTTGAATTGATAACTGTTATTTTAACCTATACTATTTCTTAAATTTCATGTAGGAGGTTTTTTAATTTTATTTTATTAAGGGCATTAATAGGTATAGTTTGGAATAAAATATACAAGCATAGAATGGAATCTAGGAAACATAATCTTTAGCAACAATAATGCTATAAATGAGGACATTTTATAGAGTAATTAATCAGACATGCACACACTATAGCAGGATCTTATATCCATTGAGGCTTGGGTTTGATGTGACAGAGAGAAAGAATGAATTTATATAGGGCCAAATCAATTGAACACAATGTATAATTATAAGAAACCAATGGATAAGTCTGGAATCAATGGAACTAGAATTTGGTCACTGGAGAATGTATGGTGCCACATGGTAGAGGAGAGACAGAACGTAGTAGAAAGGAACACAAAAGACATTTTCTTGACGCTTCTGTACAGATTGACCCTGCAGTTGCATCTAACTCTATAGGTTCCAGTCTTGCTAAGCACAGCTTGTGCTGCCAAATATCACCACACAAAGTCTCTCTCAAGCTTGGCCTGGACTAAGCTGACTACCATTCAGAAGAGTTCAATTGGAGGTATGCCAGTGCAGCAAACTAACTTACCTGCAGTTATTCCAGGAGTAAGGGCTGCTGTTTCTTTCCCTTCCACTCTCAGACAGTACTTTTCAAAACGACATCAACCTCAAGGGCTAGCACAGAGACGTATTCCTGCCATTGTTACTTTAGGGGGTTGATATTTCCAGAAGGGTCCAAGCCCAGTCAACGACACTCACACACAGTTGAGCACACAAAACACCAACACCAATGCATTAAAATAGTACCGTTTATAGTGAGACCCTTTGTCTCCCACAATCCAGTAAAACAAATATGCATTTAATTTAATTACTTCAACCAGATCAAGACAACAAGAAAAATAAAGTAACAAAAATGAATCAAGTTAAAACAGTGAATGGGTCTATTTACAAGATAGATCTGTCCCTACTTCATTCAGGATTCAGCCTCCTATGCAGCTATGACTGCCTCCAACTGACATCTTTTTAACTCTGCATCCTAGAATGTTCTGGGGTTTAAAAGTACAGTAACCGCATAGAATTACCAAAATTCTTAAAACTCTATGCTTCACACAAGAAGTTTCACCACCTTTACAAGCTATGAGCTATACTCTCCTTTCAGTCATCACACATTCCTTTTCCATAAAAGGGGGCTCTGCATGGAGAATGTGGATAGAATATGCTCTTATAAAACACAAGGATTGCTTCCCCATGATAGAAGTGTAGCCATTTCTGGTGTGGAAAGAAAAAACATTTAATCAGCACAAAACTAAACTAGACAACAGTTCAGGACAGAGGTGGGGGACATCATTTCCAACTGAAACGACTGGAGAAATTTTTATTTGACCAGGTAGAATGTCAATACCTATCTGAAAATAATTGAAATACAGGTGTGATATCTTTACACAAAGTAGGATAGGTAAGAAAAAACAGCCAACTTATTTGATGTTAACCCTCAGACTTAGACCTGTTCTTCCTCAATAACAGACAGTAAAGCTGTTCATTGTTAGTTGGCACGTACTTACAGACAGTACTTACATATGATAGCTACATACTCTGGTAGAAGCAGCAGTTCTGGGTAAGCTCGAGAGCTTTACTCTCTCATGAACAGAAGTTGGTCGAATAAAAGATATTACCTCACTCAACACGTTACTCTGGTAGATGGCATTCCATCTTCATTAGGAGAAGCTAGTCCTTCCTACAGGTAGTACTCCTGTCCAATAGAACATATTCAGTAACACTGCTAGTTCTTTACTTTAAAACAGTTCCCATTGATTAGTATCAGAGGGGTAGCCATGTTAGTGTGTATCCACAAAAACAACGAGGAGTCCGGTGACACCTTAAAGACTAACAGATTTATTTGGGCATAAGCTTTCATGGGTAAAAAAACCCCACTTCTTGGACTCCTCATTGTTTTTGTTCCCATTGATTAGAACATTCCCTAAGCAGCCAGTGACTTGAAACACAGCAAAAGACAGTTATAAATTCATAATGCTCGTTAGTATTCCTGCAAGCAAACTGATGAATGGTCTACAGACCGCATACAGAGATTTCAGGTTCTGTTTCATGATCTAGCATTAAACCAATTTATTGTCATGCAAGAAACCTGATTTCAAGACTGACTCAGTCCTTCACTTGTCAGAGGGTAGATGTTTACACAACATGGGGCAGGATAGAACACCTTGCATCTTTCTACTGTAATTAATCTGGACATATGGAGTGAGGCACTGATGCCTGCATCCTTTTTGGCCTGGGAAATATCATATGCAGCTCTGAAATTTGCACAAGCTCTGAACTGGTAAAGAAAATAGATGGCAAAGAGAAACAAATGGTTAAAATGTTCCCTCCACTACAACACACAAAATCTCTTATTCCATTGGACTGCAATAAACCAAGGATGACCAGTGCACATATAATGTGCTTTTGAATTTTTCTCCAAAAAGAAATAAATCTGATTTTTATATAAATTAGCAGAAAGCAAGGTCAAATATTTAACTGTTTTCTGTAGTGACTTCACTGTCAGTCTTCAATTTTTAGTTAGTAAATGAAAGGTACAGCATAGGTAGTGAGTGCGACGGTTGGAATGGAGGTGAGTAGGGTCCATTAAAACCACACATAATTCTGAGTAGATGTTTACAGTCAGGGGGAAAACCCTGATTTCAAATAGAAAAGCTTAGCCTTGCCGACCCTGAATTTTGCTGTGCATGATACAGGCAAGTGATTTATATGGATTACACCACTTTTTCTTTTTTTGTAGGTTGCTTTGATAAAAAAGAAATCTCTTTGTAATTTACATTAATAGCAATACGACATTGTGGAAAATATTAAAAAATGGCCTTTATAATTTTTGGCACCCTGTGCTGTGAAGCGCTGCACACAATCAGCACACTCCTGAACTGTGCCAAATGGTTTGGCAGTAACTCTAGGTACATCCAAAATGACATGAGAGACCCTGCATCAAGTCTTAAGCAAGGCTGGTCATTGACATTTAGGTCAGTAGTTCTCTTAGGGGCAGCCAAGCATTTGTCTGCAGGTAAATTTTAAAATTAAAAAAGGAATCAATTTTTTTTCTAACAGCATTATTTTATTATTTTAAATTACTGTTGATTTTTAATGTAATCTTTTAAATAAAAAAATCCAATCTCCCCAGCCAATGGATCCCATGCTAGTGAATAGTTCCTGACCGTTACAGGATGTCATTTCATAAGGTGCCAAAGAAAATCAGTAAAAACAAGGGCGATTCCAAGATGTGCTACTTTCCTGACAGCAGAGATAAAATGAAATGTAGAAGAAAGTGGAGTACTCTAGTGATCTGAGAACTGGAAACCAGGAAAACCTGTTTTTGAGTTTTTGACCATTAACTATTTCTCTAATCTTGGAGAAGTCCCTTCATGTCTATGACTTAGTTTCCCTATCTATAAAATGAGGACAGTAAAAAAGTTCCTATTTCACTGTAATGATGAAGATGAATTAATGCTTGAAAGGAAAAAAAAAGCTACATAAAGTAAATGCTAAGAAGTATTTGGGAATTTATTACTTAAAACTGCCACATGGAAGATCCAAGTTTATTAGAACCCTTCTGTAACACACAAAAACTGCCTCAGCTGCTGGAAACCAATCCTATCGTAAAAATGCTATTAAGCTATATGTGACAGAGGGACGAGAAGAGAATTAAGAACTGGCTGGCTTTATGCCTCCAGTCTTCTGATTCATAAAGTGGTACTTAAAAAAGGCTCCCCAAAAGGGTAAAACCTGAGAAGTAAGATGAAATCTGTTCTGAGTAATGATGAGCAATATGTAAAGTGCAATTCACACATCCCATCATGAATCTTTTCTCCAAAATTAAAATATTCCTAGAACTGTCATTGAATTTCTCACCCAATGGGAAGATATTCTCAGAAGTGTCACGAGAAAGCCTGTTCAAAGATGTCCAGCCGAGTTTTCAGACACTGACGATTAAGTTACACTCTGAAATTTTGAGTGTTTGTCTAACATGAACCACACCTGCACTCTGAACCTTTTGAGGCTCCAACATAAGCTCTGAACATCAAAGAAATCCTTGATGCATATTTGCCAAACTGGGATCGTTCAGGAGGAAAATCTTTGTTTTCTTCACCCAGATTCAGTCCTCTCCTCTGCCCTTCTCATGAACCCTGGGGAAGTTTGGATTCAAGGCTGGTTCTCTCCATGGCTTAGGCCCATCCCTAACAAACAAGATATCTACACATATGCTGTATATTGCAACTAGGTAATGTACTTAAGTTTTGAAATGTAGTGGTTCTTTTTCTAATAAAAATAAGGAACAATTTAAGGAGAATCACTAAGGCAAAAACTGCAGTGAAAAATCACTTAAAGGGCCAGATTCTATCCTGCATCACAACACACACAGCCCTGGGAAGGGACTGTGAGGGAGCCAGTAACATCTCCCTGATTCTTGACCCAAGTAGGGGCACCTCTAACTTGGGACAGCTGGTTATAGTCCGTCCCCAAAGGACCATACATGATAAGATAAGGCAGAGGAGTGGCTCCCTGATTCTTAAGCCATCCTACCCCCAATGGCTGTTCTACTAGAAGCTGTTCTAACTTATGACATCTGGCTATAGACAATATAGTGGCTGTGAACTGTCCTAGGGGAGCTCTATTCTACTCTGACCTGTCACACCCCTATCTGTATGAAAGTGGGAGGTTGGAGTAGGAGTCAGCTCCACCAACTTTATACTATATTTGAGAAGTCACATCTGCTGGAGTGCTCACATGCCACAAAGGGGATCGAGTGGGACTGAGAATCTGGCCCTGATACTTGTTATAAGTAACATATTAGGCCTTTAGACTATATGAAGCCCAAGATTGCGAACAGCCTGATTTGGAAGAGCTAGAAATGTAAAGGAGAATTTCAGCTTTCATTGTTAAGTAAGATTCTAGCCTATTTCCTAACATTTAAGGTTCTTTGAAAAACCTATATAAACTGATCTCTAATATTGAAAGGAACAAGCAACTGGGTTGTACTTCTGCAGCAGAAAGCTGAGGGACACCTAAAGATTTCACCCACACACTCACTCACTTCCCTTTTACTTATATAATAAGCCATCCTTAATATACCTCCCTAAAATATTTAAGCTGTCTCTATGCATGGTGATGTGATAATGGTGGATCAGAGTAAGCTGAAGTTGAGGAGATGGGGGCATTGGAGTGGCAACAATGTTTAACAGGTCTACCCAGAAATTAGAAGGCTGACTCTAGTAGGAAAAAAACAACACATAGGATACCTTAGTGAATGGTTAACTTTTCTGTGTATTGACAGGTTTCAGAGTAGAAGTCATGTTAGTCTGTATTTGCAAAAAGAAAAGGAGTACTTGTGGCACCTTAGAGACTAACAAATTTATTTGAGCATAAGCTTTCGTGAGCTACAGCTCACTTCATCGGAAAGCTTATGCTCAAATAAATTTGTTAGTCTCTAAGGTGCCACAAGTACTTCTTTTCTTTTTTCTGTGTATATGATAAAACAATTGAATATCTGATACAAAAATAAACCTCCCAATTTAAAAATAAAACCACACACATCAGTTGCTGACATATGTTATAATTCTGATCACACTTGTTAAGTAAATATACCAGTTAAGGACACAATGGACCAACACAGAAGGGGCAGGTTATGAGTTTTCTCAGGTCTCCACTGTTCTGAGTCTTTATGGTTACATGAATTAGCCAACAAGCAATTATGGTTAAACAAGGATTTAGTTCCAAAATTTTGCAACTGTTAAGATACCATTTTGGATTAACATCTGGATCAGTCCACATCCAGAATCTATCCAAGCCTGAAGTTGATTTAGTATTTAATCATATTAATTCGAATCTCAAAAATGACAATAAATAAATATTGTCCACATGCTGAACAAGAAGAGAGAAGGAAAGCCAACAACTTATCTATTAAATAAAATACCAGGGATTAATAAATCACATGTTTTTATCTCTTTAGGGGAATGCTTCTAATACAAAGCAATTCCAGTAAGAGCATTCTGTGCCAAATCAAATACTAGTAATAGCAGGGAAAGAAAATTCCTGCCAGTTCCAAGGTCCAAAAAAGCTTTAAAAAAAAATTGGAAAAATGAAAATGCTTGCCCTCTTTCCATGAAACTAAGGGTGTTAGGCATCGGGAAACATGATGTTCCCACTGATCTCCAACAACAAAGATGAATAATAGTAATTTCAAAGCATGAGAAGTCACTTGATACATTCCACAGGGTGAAAAAATTAGCACTGTCTTTGGTGCTGTGCAGACTGCCCTGATAGATAATCAAGTCAACATTTTATAAGAATTTACAAGTTTTTGCCTATTGTCCAACTGAGGATAAAGCAACTTTTTCCTTACTAGAGCTGCCCTGGATGAGCTGTTGAAAAATACAGAGCCTAAACTAATGTTTTTCAATCCGTGGGTTGCGACCCAGAACTGGGTTGCGGAATGGAAGGCACTGGGACGCAGCGGCTCTGATCAGCACTGCTGACCGGGCTATTAAAAGTCCCATCAGCAGTGCTGCCCAGCTATGGCAGGCTAGTCCCTACCTGTTCCAACACCACACTGCGCCCCGGAAGCAGCCAGCAGCAGGTCCAGCTCCTAGGCAGGGGGGTCATGGGGCTCTGCACATTGCCCCTGCCCTGAGCACCGGGGACGGTGCCTGCGAACGAGAGCTGTGTGGAGCTGCTTGCATGCCTCCGCCTAGGTGCCAGACCTGCTGCTGGCCGCTTCCAGGGTGCAGCACGGTCCGCGGTGCCAGGACAAGCAGGAAGCCTGCCTTAGCACCCCCGCTGCGCCACTGACTGGGAGCTGCCCGAGGTAAGCCAACGCCCCAACCCCACGCCCTAATCCCCTGCCCCAGCCCTGAGCCCCCCACAAAACCCAGAGCCCCTTCCGGCACCCCAAACCCCTCATCCCCAGCCCCAATCCAGAGCCTTCACCCCCAGCCCAGAGCCCTGGCCCCCTCCCCAATCCCAACCCTCTACCCCAGCCCAGAGCCCCCTCCCACACCCCGGACCCCTCATTCCTGGCCCCACCCCACAGCCCTCACCCCAACCGTCTGCCCCAACCCTGAGCCCCTCCCATACCCAAACCTCTCATCCCCAGCTCCACTGGGTCATGGGCATCAACAATTTTCTTTAACTGGGTCGCCAGAAAAAAAAAAGTTTGAAAACCACTGGCCTAAGGTATATCTACAGTGCAACAAAACAAACCCCCCCAGAGCTGGCCTTTGTCAGCGGATTCAGGCTCAAGCCGGGCTTTAAAATTAAGGCATATATATTCAGGCTCTGTCTGGGTCCCAAAGTCTGGGATCTAGCCCAAGCCCAAAAGTCTACACTGCAATTTTATAACCCCACAGCCCAAGCCCCACAACCCCAAACCAGCTGGCACAAACTAGCCATTGGTGTTGTATGGCAGTGTATTACTTTAGATAAGCTATTACCAGCAGGAGAGTGGGGTGGGAGGAGGTATTTTTTTCATGCTTTGTGTGTATATAATAAGATCTTCTACACTTTCCACAGTATGCATCCGATGAAGTGAGCTGTAGCTCACGAAAGCTTATGCTCAAATAAATTGGTTAGTCTCTAAGGTGCCACAAGTACTCCTTTTCTTTTTGCGAATACAGACTAACACGGCTGTTACTCTGAAACCTGTCAAACCTTGACAGACTTTCCATATTTTTGACTTAGATAGCACCCAACGGCTGTTGATGGAAGAATGCCAGCTTATCTAGATCCCCCATTTTTAAAATGTAGATTTCAGTAAGTGAAGCTCATCAGGTCCATAGACACAGAATAAAAATAAAATGTACAGTAAAATTGTGAGGCAAAATACTAAGCCAAAGCTGAATCCCTCATTTACTGAAGGGAACACTACAGTTTTCATGTAACAAAACTTTAGAAAGCCTGGAAATTTACAGTTAACTTTAAACTTAAAGTAAAGAACACAACAACAAAAAATCCAACAAACAGAAAATATGGAAATGCACAGTAAAGGTCACCTAGCTAACCATAGTTATATCTCCATACCTTGCCACCCTTACAGTCTGCAAACCCATTGCACCTTGCAATAAAAAGAGAGAGATTTTTATGAAGAAAATCTTGGTAAGAACGTACAGAAGTTAACAATCTTTATGTCTGTATGTTTCAAATCCTTCTAAATCCGACTTTACTTACTTGTGGAGTCAAGGACTCTAGAGTATGTGGCTTTGGTTTTGTACACACCTGTGTAACTTCCCCACCACTTTTAGCCTCAAGTGTATAAACAACCTAATATTTTGACTGGCACTTTAAAGCTGCATAGCCACCGATTTCATAGCTACATGTCTGTTCTAAGGTCTTGTCTTCACTACACTCTTTGCTTGAGCTATAACTTGACTATTGCCCCTAAATCAAATCCCATCCACATACAAAAATCTATAGCTTAAGTTAAATGGTGCTTTAATCTTGCAAGCTAGCCTGTCAGGGGGAATGGATTGCAACTCCTGAGCTGAAGCTAATAATGTAGTGGAGATGCAACAGTTCAAATTACAACTCATCAACTGCTAATCCAATCACTCAGAGCTGTTAATCAAATCACTCTGTGCCCTGGTCTACACTAGGACTTTAGGTTGAATTTAGCAGCGTTAAATCGATGTAAACCTGCACCCGTCCACACAATGAAGCCCTTTATTTCGATTTAAAGGGCTCTTAAAATCGATTTCCTTACTCCATCCCTGACAAGTGGATTAGCGCTTAAATCGGCCTTGTCGGCTCGAATTTGGGGTACTGTGGAGACAATTCGACGGTATTGGCCTCCGGGAGCTATCCCAGAGTGCTCCATTGTGACCGCTCTGGACAGCGCTCTCAACTCAGATGCACTGGCCAGGTAGACAGGAAAAGAACCGCGAACTTTTGAATCTCATTTCCTGTTTGGCCAGCGTGACAAGCTGCCGGTGACCATGCAGAGCTCATCAGCAGAGGTGACCATGATGGAGTCCCAGAATCGCAAAAGAGCTCCAGCATGGACCGAACAGGAGGTACGGGATCTGATCGCTGTTTGGGGAGAGGAATCCGTGCTATCAGAATTCCGTTCCAGTTTTCGAAATGCCAAAACCTTTGTCAAAATCTCCCAGGGCATGAAGGACAGAGGCCATAACAGGGACCCGAAGCAGTGCTGCATGAAACTGAAGGAGCTGAGGCAAGCCTACCAGAAAACGAGAGAGGTGAACGGCCGCTCCGGGTCAGAGCCCCAACCATGCTGCTTCTATGATGAGCTGCATGCCATTTTAGGGGGTTCAGCCACCACTACCCCAGCCGTGTTGTTTGACTCCTTCAATGGAGATGGAGGCAACACGGAAGCAGGTTTTGGGGATGAAGAAGATGAGGAGGAGGAGGTTGTAGACAGCTCACAGCAAGCAAGCGGAGAAACCGGTTTTCCCGATAGCCAGGAACTGTTTCTCACCCTGGACCTGGAGCCAGTACCCCCTGAACCCACCCAAGGCTGCTTCCTGGACCCGGCAGGCGGAGAAGGGACCTCCGGTGAGTGTACCTTTTAAAATACTATACATGGTTTAAAAGCAAGCATGTGAAAGGATTACTTTGCCCTGGCATTCGCGGCTCTCCTGGATGTACTCCCAAAGCCTTTGCAAAAGGTTTCTGGGGAGGGCAGCCTTATTGCGTCCTTCATGGTAGGACACTTTACCACTCCAGGCCAGTAACACGTACTCGGGAATCATTGTACAACAAAGCATTGCAGTGTATGTTTGCTGGCGTTCAAACAACATCCGTTCTTTATCTCTCTGTGTTATCCTCAGGAGAGTGAGATATAATTCATGGTCACCTGGTTGAAATAGAGTGCTTTTCTTCAGGGGACACTCAGAGGAGCCCGTTCCTGCTGGGCTGTTTGCCTGTGGCTAAACATAAATGTTCCCCGCTGTTAGCCACGGGGAGGGGAGAGGGTTGAGGGAGTAGCCACGCAGCGGGGGGGATGCAAAATGCAACCTTGTAACGAAAGCACATGTGCTATGTATGTAATGTTAACAGCAAGGTTTACCCTGAAAGAGTGTAGCCACTGTTTTATAAAATGTGTCTTTTTAAATACCGCTGTCCCTTTTTTTTTCTCCACCAGCTGCATGTGTTTCAATGATCACAGAATCTTCTCCTTCCCAGAGGCTAGTGAAGATTAGAAAGAAAAAAAAACGCACTCGAGATGAAATGTTCTCCGAGCTCATGCTGTCCTCCCGCACTGACAGAGCACAGACGAATGCGTGGAGGCAAATAATGTCAGAGTGCAGGAAAGCACAAAATGACCAGAAGGAGAGGTGGCGGGCTGAAGAGAGTAAGTGGCGGGCTAAAGACAGGGCTGAAGCTCAAATGTGGCGGCAGCATGATGAGAGGAGGCAGGATTCAATGCTGAGGCTGCTGGAGGATCAAACCAGTATGCTCCAGTATATGGTTGAGCTGTAGCAAAGGCAGCTGGAGCACAGACTGCCACTGCAGCCCCTGTGTAACCAACCGCCCTCCTCCCCAAGTTCCATAGCCTCCACACCCAGACGCCCAAGAACGCGGTGGGGGGGCCACCGACCAACCAGCCACTCCGCCACAGAGGATTGCCCATAAAAAAGAAGGCTGGCATTCAATAAATTTTAAAGTTGTAAACTTTTAAAGTGCTGTGTGGCATTTTCCTTCCCTCCTCCACCACCCCTCCTGGGCTACCTTGGTAGTCATCCCCCTATTTGTGTGATGAATGAATAAAGAATGCATGAATGTGAAACAACAATGACTTTATTGCCTCTGCAAGTGGTGATCAAAGGAAGGAGGGGAGGGTGGTTAGCTTACAGGGAAGTAGAGTGAACCAAGGGGCGGGGGGTTTCATCAAGGAGAAACAAACAAAACTTTCACACCGTAGCCTGGCCAGTCATGAAACTGGTTTTCAAAGCTTCTCTGATGCGTACCGCGCCCTCCTGTGCTCTTCTAACCGCCCTGGTGTCTGTAACCAGCAGCCAGGCAATTTGCCTCAACCTCCCACCCTGCCATAAACGTCTCCCCCTTACTCTCACAGATATTGTGGAGCACACAGCAAGCAGTAATAACAGTGGGAATATTGGTTTCGCTGAGGTCTAAGCGAGTCAGTAAACTGCGCCAGCGCGCCTTTAAACATCCAAACGCACATTCTACCACCATTCTGCACTTGCTCAGCCTGTAGTTGAACAGCTCCTGACTACTGTCCAGGCTGCCTGTGTACAGCTTCATGAGCCATGGCATTAAGGGGTAGGCTGGGTCCCCAAGGATACATATAGGCATTTCAACATCCCCAACAGTTATTTTCTGGTCTGGGAATAAAGTCCCTTCCTGCAGCTTTTGAAATAGACCAGAGTTCCTGAAGATGCGAGCGTCATGTACCTTTCCTGGCCATCCCACGTTGATGTTGGTGAAACGTCCCTTGTGATCCACCAGAGCTTGCAGCACTATTGAAAAGTACCCCTTGCGGTTTATGTACTCGGCGGCTTGGTGCTCCGGTGCCAAGATAGGGATATGGGTTCCGTCTATGGCCCCACCACAGTTAGGGAATCCCATTGCAGCAAAGCCATCCACTATGACCTGCACATTTCCCAGGGTCACTACCCTTGATATCAGCAGATCTTTGATTGCGTGGGCTACTTGCATCACAGCAGCCCCCACAGTAGATTTGCCCACTCCAAATTGATTCCCAACTGACCGGTAGCTGTCTGGCATTGCAAGCTTCCACAGGGCTATCGCCACTCGCTTCTCAACTGTGAGGGCTGCTCTCATCTTGGTATTCATGCGCTTCAGGGCAGGGGAAAACAAGTCACAAAGTTCCATGAAAGTGCCCTTACGCATGCAAAAGTTTCGCAGCCACTGGGAATCGTCCCAGACCTGCAACACTATGCGGTCCCACCAGTCTGTGCTTGTTTCCCGAGCCCAGAATCAGCATTCCACAGCATGAACCTGCCCCATTAGCACCACGATGCATGCATTGGCAGGGCCCATGCTTTCAGAGGAATCTGTGTCTATGTCCTGATCACTCACGTGACCGCGCTGACGTCGCCTCCTCGCCCGGTATCGCTTTGCCAGATTCTGGTGCTGCATATACTGCTGGATAATGCGTGTGGTGTTTAATGTGCTTCTAATTGCCAAAGTGAGCTGAGCGGCCTCCATGCTTGCCTTGGTATGGCGTCCGCACAGAAAAAAGGCGCGGAACGATTGTCTGCCATTGCTCTGACGGAGGGAGGGGCGACTGACGACATGGCTTACAGGGTTGGCTTCAGGGAGCTAAAATCAACAAAGGGGGTGGCTTTACATCAAGGAGTATTTCAGGCAGGACTTCATGGAGGGTTCCAATAAGAAATGGTGCACCTAAGTTATTGTTCTTATTGGAACAAGGAGGTTAGTCTGGCCTCTGATTGATACATGGCTAGATTTACCTCGCTGCACCTTCCCTGTGAGTGACTGCAGTGTGACCTATAGGAATGAGTCCCCTAGACGGGGGAGGAGGCAAATGAGTACAAAACAAATCTGGTCTATTTCTTTTTTTGATCCACTCCATCTATCTTTTACATCTTTGGCTGGCAGCAGACGGTGCAAAAGAACTGCATGCCATCCACATCTCATGGCTGCTCGGCAGAAATGGTACAGTACGACTGCTAGCCATCCTCATCTCTTGCCTGCCCGGCAGAAGATGGTACAGTACGACTGCTAGCAATCCGTATCGCCTGCCTGCTCACCATAAGACGGTTCAATAGGACTGACTGCAGGACTAAAGAGAATGACCTGGTCAAGTCACTCCAAATTTAGTCCCTGCGCCCATGTCTGCCCAGGTGCTCCCAGCCGATGTGGCCAGGAGCACCTCGGACACGACGATGACGGCTACCAGCCGTATTGCACCGTCTGCTGCCAGAAGGCAATGGGTTGCTGCTACTGTGTAGCAATGCCGTACCGCGTCTGCCAGCACCCAAGAGACATACGGTGACGGTTACCTGAGCGAGCTCCATGCTTGCCGTGGTATGGCATTTGCACAGGTAACTCAGGAAAAAAGGCGCGAAACGATTGTCTGCCCTTGCTTTCAAGGAGGGAGGGAGGGAGGGAACGGGGGCATGACGATATGTACCCAGAACCACCCGCGACAATGTTTTAGTCCCATCAGGCATTGGGATCTCAACCCAGAATTCCAATGGGCAGCGGAGACTGCGGGAACTGTGGGATCGCTACCCACAGTGCAACGCTCCGGATGTCAACTCTAGCATCGGTACTGTGGAAGCACTCCGCCGAGTTAATGCACTTAATGCACTTAGAGCATTTTCTGTGGGGACACACACACTCGAATATATAAAACCGATTTCTAAAAAACCGACTTCTATAAATTCGACCTTATTCCGTAGTGTAGACATATCCTGTGTAGTTCACTTGTTGTTTCAATGTGGTCAAGCACACTCCTTTCTCACTGGAGCTTGACAGCAGAGTGGCTCAAATGGAGTAAAGTGAGGGAACCAATTTAAAATAACACAATATAACAACACTAACAATTGAAATCTGTGTATATTTGGGACGCGTCCCAAATTATTGTACTGAATATGGTCATTTCTCATGAAGAGATGTCCGACACTGTTTTTCCTGGCTTTAAAGAAAGGAGAAGTTTCTCCCAAGATGTAGCTCCTAGTATCCTGCTTCTCCATCTAGCCTCACCAATCATGGGGAGAGAGCTACATGGGCTGGAGGATATTTAAAGTGGATTTATTTGTGGACAGCTGGATGGTTCCTCTTCCCTCCAAAGACCATATCCAACTGATGTGCTCTTTAACCATCCACAATCCACCCCAGACCACGACTTTCTCCTGCTTCCCCAGACAGCCCCTCATCACTCAGTGTGGTTCTCTACCTGTCACTCTCCCATTATGGCGGTCTCTGCATCAGGGGTCACATGGAGTTTATAAACTTCATACTTATAACAGAAGCAGATACTGCTTTTAATAATGAAATGATTCCATGAATAATTTCCCCAAATTAGTCAAAGACTAAGTCCTCACAAAGACCAACAGATTAAAACAAATCTGGCATTTTAGGTCAAGCCATTTTGAAGATATGACAAGCCAAAAAAATCAATAAGGCAATGTTCAAACATGAGATCATTCTGTCTTCCAAATGCCACACACTTTCAGAAAAATTCTACCTTGGCATAAGATCTATCATGTGAAATATCACGCAAACTGGTTTGGTTTCGGTAAAGTTGATGGTGGGTATCAAAATTAAGCTTATAATGGAAGGCTAACTTCAGTCTTGCTTGCAGAGAAACTAGAAACTCTTCATCCTAGACTAAAAGTGCCAATAGTCTTCATCTCATTATGCAGAGTGAGGAATCCAGAATAAACTGGTAAAAAACTGCAATTTTCTCCCTTTTATTTTATTGTTCTTCAGATTTTGTTGTAAATTTGGAAGATTGTCTGTAGTGAAGCAGTCAGCTGTTGCATCTGCCACATGTCTTCAAGTACAGCATGACTCACAGAAAAGATGTAAATATAAATCCTGTATCTTTGTGAGGTTCCAGCCATAACACAAGAACTATGGTATCAACTGCATTTCCTTTTTAGAAAACATATATCTCTTGCAGACATATCTATATGGGCAAGTATATAGCCTTGAATGCTCTGACACCTTATGTGGTTGTTTATACTGATGCGAGGTGGTTGACACACACTACCATTCTTCTATGACAGTATTTTACACCTACTTTACAGTTGTAAATGATGACCCAAGATGCAAGCTAGTGGAGAATCAGGCCCAAATCTCTGTGTGCGCTTATGGAAATACTATCTTATAGTATTTGTATTATAAATAACTGTGTGATGATAGTTAAGGTAGCCTTGGATCCGATTTATCTGGGGATTATTTGAAAATATTTTCATTAAGATGCCTACTTTGATTGTATCATATATAGAATCAATAACATTCACTTCTGCGTGCCATTACATGAATACATGTTAGTTCCCAAAAGTAAGAAGACAGATTCTCCTCTCTTTCTTTCATATTAAAGCTGCTTACTTCAAGGAAGAGAGTAATGTAGGCAATTTGCATCCAGCAATACATTTGCAGGACCACTCTGCAACTCCGAGATGGGTCTTTCACTGTGACCTGAAGGTGACAACCCTCTAGCTCAGTATGGAAGTGAATTCCATAGCTGAGGACCGTGCATCAAAAACACCTTGTCCCCCAGTTCCTGCAAATTAAAGTCTCAGTTCCATCACATGCATATCCTTACAGAACACAGCTACTGTGGTGGAGCATGAAAAGGGGTGATCATTTTTATGGTAAAGCCTCATCCATTTAGGGATTTAAAGCTATAGATCACCTTGAGGTGGACCCAGTGTAAGACTGCCAGTAAACACAGAGCATGAAGCAACTCAGTTGATTTGTGGAGTAAACAGTTGTTCTTTTGGAAATATCAAGTCGTGCCACAGATGTGTTACTAACCTCTTTACAATTCACACTGTTTTGGCTTGTGTCATGACGAAAGATAACCCAACCTCACAGGCTCTGGGTAATGGAAAAATCATTTTTAGTACATCGTCCAAAATAGTTAGCCACATAATTGTTTCTATGCCAACAGACCAAGTGGTTTTGGCCTCGCTAGTCACATATCTCTCTCCTCTTTTTTTCATTTCATTGGCTTATTATCCTTCTCTTTTGATGCTTTAATTTCATACTCCTACATTTAATGCTGTCACCCCAACCAGTACTACCCTTCTTACCCAACTATTCCTCACATTCCCTTTTGCTCTCTTGGTTCATCTTTGCACCACAATTCTTTCTTCCGTTCCCATTCCAAGTGCCAAAATATTGGACTTTTGCTTCTTCTACTCACAAATCTTTGAAAATCTCCTTTTTAAAAACTAACTTTCTTCATATTTTAAATTTTCTCAAAACCTCTCTTCTCTTCCTCCTAATACCACTTCTAATGGCTTGAGTTCCTTGTTCCTTGCAATATTCTGTTTTCATCACCAGTTACTGACATATATTTTATTTTTATTTATATTATTTTGTTCTATTGTTTGAAGGATTAAGTTTGATGTTCTAGTTCTGGTCCAATTCAAAATATAAATAACAGCATGACTTTTAATGTGGCAGCATAACTGCAAACCTAGTTTGTGTCCACATTTGTTATGATTTCATGCACAAATTAGGTATTTGGGGGCTCCAGGCTAGGGGGTGGGGCCGAGGGATTCAGACTGCAGGAGGGGGCTGCGGGTTGAGGCAGGAGGTTGGGCTGCTGGAGGGGTATGGGCTCTGGGCTGGGGTTGTGGGCTCGGGGGTGTGGCTGGGGTTGAGGGGTTCAGAGTGTGGGAGGGGGCTCTGGGCTGGGGTGTGAGGGGGTGAGGGCTTCAGCTGGGGGTGCAGGGTCTGTGGTGGGCCCAGGGATGAGGCATTTGGGGTACAGGAGGGGGCTCTGGGTTTGGGGAGGGCTCAGGCCTGGGGCTTGGGCGTGGGCTTACCTTGGGCGGCTTGCAGTCAGAGGTGCAGCAGTGCTAAGGCAGGCTCCCTGATTCTCCTGGCTCCACGCTGCACCCTTGAAGCAGCCAGCAGGTCCAGGTCCTAGGCAGAGGGGTCAGGAGGTTCCATGCGCTGCTCTCGCACACAGGCAGCGCCCTCCCAGTTCCCATTGGTTGCAGTTCCCGGCCAATCGGAGTGTGGAGCCTGTGCTCAGGGCGGGGACAGCGCACAGAGCGACCTGCTGGCCGCTTCTGCGGTGCAGCACGGTGCCAGGACAGGTAGAAACTAGCCTGCCTTAGACCCGCAGCAACACTGACCGGACTTTTAACAGCCCAGTCGGCAGTGCTGACCTGAGCTGCCAGGGTCCCTTTTCAACCAGACGTTCCAGTCAAAAACCGGACACCTGGTGACCCTTGTCCTCTCCCTGCTTTGCCCCTTCGCCTTCCAGCTCCGCTGCTCTGCCATATCCCCCCCCAGCTGGGTGTGTCCCATTCCAAGTGCTGTGCGGAGAACCAATCCCCGGTCGGAGTGCTCAGTTCACTAACAGCCTGGGTGGCAGGATCCTTCCTTCCCCCACTGCCTCTGGCTGCACCAGTCCCCCAGAAAAGTCCAAGACCCTCCAGCCTGGGGCACTGGCCAAGAGGAGTCGAGCCCCATGTGTGCCAAAGCCTCGCACAGTGCTGGCACAAGGGAGTCTCTCTGTTCCTCAGCTAAGCTCTGGAGTGGAGGAGCGGCGGGAAGTGATTTCCAGCCTGTTCACACTACAGCACTGCAGGCTCCACAGCAGAGAACCCCCTCTCCCTTCTGCTGAGCCACCTCTTTGGCCCCCTCACTAAGCCCCTCCAGTCAGGTTTCCTGGGCCCTGGTGCACTATGCATCCTTAGGGCTTAACCCCTTCCTGCCTGTGCTGTAGCTAGAGGCGGCTGGGTTATGTCGGTGGCCAGCAGCAGCCTGGAGGTGTTAGCTGACTTTCAACACTGTGCAGACAGGAAGGGACAAGCTGCTGCCAGATGGGGAGGTGGAGGGGAGGAGGAAGAGAGGGGCTCCGCAAAAGACATGGGCCAGGTCATCCCTCCCCACCCCATCCCCACAGCTGGGAGCAGTTTCTGTCCTTTCCCTCCTGCAGAGTGCCGAAAGGCTGCTGCTGGCCACATTCTCATGTGAACCCTGACAGAAATCTGGGGAGGGGGACCAGAAGACTTGCATGGCTCCCCATGTGTTGGCTCAGGAAGGTGCGGCATCAGGTACCAGGAGAGGCCAGCCAGCCAGGCATGGAGGGCGGAGAGCTCAGGGCAGGGAGGGGAGGGTCAGTCGGTCATGCCCCCTGTGTGAGGGAGGTGAACAGGAGTGAGTGTGTGTGTGTGTGTGTGTGACTTTTTCCTGTGTGAACCTTAAAGATAACAAGGTAAATAAAAAGAATCCAACTATGCCGTATTTCTTTTTAACAGGGGCTCAGTCAACTTGATGTTAATTTGAATGTTTGTACTGCATAGTTCTGACTGATCATCATTGAACTCGCTTGAATACAAGTAATTTTACCAGGTATCCCATATTCAACACAGGGAAATATGGTCACCCTAACTGTAAGCCACTCCTTATGGAATGCTCTGATTCCACCTACCTAGGACTTGCAGGAAAAATGGGCAATTACTTGGGCTCCTATGTATGTCAGGGGATAAACATGATGGAGAAGCTTTATCACAAAAAAAGATTTAGGATTATGTTGGATAGTATCGAGGTGACGTGCAAGTGGGATGCCAGCAACCACTTCCTTCCTGGGGGCAGCTCCATCCAATTTGCCAATTAGAGGCTCATCCACAGGGCCTGGCTCAACTGCGTTCCACTGAACGGAGCTGTCTGCCATGGGAATAGGGACAAGTGATGCAGGAAGTGCGGCTATGCCAACGAGACACTACCCCACGTCCCATTCCAGAGCCTGGCAGCTGCAGCATAATGCCATCCCGGATTGCCTAGTCAGAGCCATCCCGCCACCCGTAGGGAAGGTGGCCATGAACTCTGCCATCCCCGGAACCAACAGCCAGCTGCAACCAGACATCGTCATCACCTAAGAGGATCAGAAGAAGATCATGATGGTGGACGTCACAGTGTCGTTCGAGAACAGGACCCCGGCCTTCCGTGATGCCCAAGCTCGAAAGGTGGAGAAATACGCCCCTCTAGCTGAAACCTTGAGAGCTAAGGGTTACTAGGTTCAGATACAACCACTGGTCATCAGAGCCCTGGGCGCATGGGACCCCAGTAACCAGCGAGTGTTGAGAGAATGCAGAATCAGTGAGTGCTACGCTTGGCTGATGTGGCAACTCATGGTGTTGGATGCCATCAGATGGTCGAGGGACATCTACATAGAACACATCACCAGACATTGGCAATACCAGGATGGATGAGCTGGAGTGCCGATGAGAATCATAGTCAGGAAAGTATCTGAAATACTTTCCTCATGGATTGTATTTTCTAAATGGACAACCTATCCTAAATTTTCAATTACTGAGGGACAATCTTCACTCATTGCTATATTTGCTTTCCACAACCAACTCTCTGTATAACTTTTCATGAGTAATGTACCCGAATACTTGGATGCTAATATCTAAACTGTATTGCTAAATTTATTCACCTAAATTTGGGTTATTGCTGATTATGCACTATATGTATCTTATGATTTTAAAAACAAACTTTGTATTTGTGGATAATCTAAGCACTATACCCAGATGTACAGACACTCTTTTCTTAACTTGTATACTATATAATTTTTTTAACATTAGCTTTACTAGTGGTTAGGGAAAGAAACCAGGCTCAAGAAGCCTGAGTTGTATTCCCAGTTCCACCACTGATTGACTATGTGACTTTGGTGGACAAGTCACTTCACCATTCTGTGCCTAAATTTTCCCATCTACAAGATGGCAATAACATTCATCCTCCGCCATGCTTTTAAAGCACTTTGAGATCCAAACAGGAAACATACATATACAGAAATACATAATCTATTTTGTGTAGTTGAAGGATGAGGTGGGGAGGTTTATACCAGTTCTAGGTTTTTCTGTACCATCTCTCAAAGTCTGATCATCAACATTTTTGGAGACATCTTGTAGCAGCTGTGTCTTGACCGTACACCTGTGTTTGACTTGAAGTGGGAAAAAGTTTAACAAGGATTATATTGTAGATGCCAGAAAATAAAATCTCATTTGTTCCAAGAATATTTTCCCCCTCCCTTTCTTTTCACTGGTTTATGCCTTACTCAGGACACACAGATTACAAAGACAAAGCATATTCTGGAGAGCACAAAGCCCTAACTGCTAGGCATATAGCAAAAGTTTCCATGAATCTATGTTGATCCTGGACCTGCACTTGCGAAGCTATATTGATTCAGGACAAAAATAGGCCTTTGGCTGTGCACTATGGCTTTCCATAGATATCTACTCATCAGCAAGCCAAAGCAAACTGTACTAATATTGAAAAGATGCCATTTTGAGCAACTAGACAATACTAAGCTTGGAAATGGCTGCAGCTGTGGGGTGAACACATAGTCAACTACAACTAGGGCATACTTGTGGAACAAGGCATTCTCCTTTTAAATTCAAGAAAATACAAAACAATACAAAACTAGCATATCTGGGATTTACAAAATGGGGAAATATAAAGTAATCACCACCAGAAACTGACATGGATATCTATGTGATCATCCATTTCTGTTCAACAAGCAGAAGTCAGGGGATGAACAAGTGAAGCAAGTTACCAATGACTTTGTAGAGTGTACTGTTGGGCCACTCACCACTGCCAACTTGCCCACTCACCTGATACCTTGGCTTTCTTGGTTCCACAAGTTCTCTCTCCAATGCTAGGACACCTAGAAATGTGGGCCATCTACAATACATCACCCTGTTCCCTAGGCAGTCTTTCACACTTCCATCCTGTGGGGTGAATTTTTACACCTATATTGGTGCTGTTTGCCACCATCTAGTACTGGCCTCATGCTGATTAATGTTACCTATATCCTTCTCCACAGTAGCTCTCTTACCCTATGCTCACTTTCCCTTTATATATACAATGCCCTTCTATTTCTCCTCTGGGGCAGTTCGAAGCCCATACTCACATAGCGTTAAGCGAGTGCTGTGTTTTAAAGTTGTTGTCTTTTGAATGACACACAGACCTGAAGACCTATCCCCAGATACAAATTTATGATTTTGTGGCAAACTCTTGCCTCACCCTTCCATCCACATTTATCATCATTCAGCTTTCAAAATAAGCATGCATTCTTTCAAAAGACAAAATTCAGGAGCTGAATAAAACTCATGACATTATGCATACAGTATGGCTGTAAATCCAACATTTCAATATGGTAACTACTTTTTTTGCCTATATCACCTCTGTAGTTTCCCCTTGTATAATATCGTCAAATTCTTGTGCTAAATTATTTTGTTGATTTGCTAGGTGTTTTCTTTTGCCATGAAAAAAAGCTATGTACATGTAAGATACTATTTCCCAAATGAGCTGCTCTTGTTTTTCCAGTTAAGCCACCAAAATGAAGCAACACAAAATCCAACTGAAATGTAGCTGTCTTCAGGATCCCTCTGCAATGACTGTTTAGTTACATATAGATCCTCTCTCTCTCTCTCCCCCCCCCCCCCTCTCTCTCCAGAAACAACACATATACCTCCCCTATATATGGGTGAGGATAATGAGTTATGAAAATGAGTCAGTAAAATAGTTCCCAGCAGGAGCATCACCTAGTTAACAGGATGAGGTTTTCGAGCAAAAACTGCCAGCTTGTTATAGGATTTTAACCAGAGCTGTGCAAAACTATTTAAATGCAGACAAGGCTAAAGTTTCAATGCATTCTGCAATCATCAGTGGAGGGTATTTGCATAACCACAAAATTCACAATTTCTTCGTTCCCCATGAAAACCTTAAGAGGGCACCACTTGGCCCCAAAAAGAAGTGGGGGAGGGGTCAGTTTAGCAAGCTCTCCTTGTGCATACACCCAAATTAAGCAGAGGGACCCAGGGGGTATGGTGAGAATGGAGGAAAGAAATAAGAGTAGGTTCCCTTGGTGGATGGAACGTATCAAACTTAAACTTCCAAGCAAATCAGCAAGAGCTAATTCATTTCCATTCCCTGTAAATCACACTACAGGGTTCTTCTGTTCACAAACCCCATTCACAGAACATATCCTGCAAGATGAGCACATTTTTCATGGAGATCAACCTGCTCTGAAGCCAGGCATCCAAACACCACTGAAGTGCGGGAATGTTTTAAACCCAAAATCTAGATCAAAATTTTGCACTCTGCCTCTCTTTCTTTAATGGGCCAACCGTGGATATGAACAACTGTGAACCTTAGGGTGTTTGAAAACTGAATTGATTTTTGAAAAAAATATCATTATTGAGGAATGAGAATTAGGACTACCATGTATAGTCCTAAATTCAGACCCCATATTGAGCAGTGTACCCTAGAGCTCCTTGTGAGTGGGGCATTTGTAAGAAAAAGTTACCAGAGTACAGCTCCATTCTCTACTAAAATCTAACATTGACACAGAGAGAAAATAAAAAGATTAATTAATAGGATAATAGTTCTAACACAAAAATTCTTGGACTTGAAAGGGTGACCTTTTCACGGGGTATGCTGTGCTGAGGTAAGTCTGAACTGCCACTATGATTCGTTTTCTTGTCTGTCAGAGCAGGCCTGGCTGCTTTGAAGAAAAGGAGTTTTAATGTGTAACTTGCTGTAGCTGTGGTGGTTTATTCCAAAAATCACACATTCTGTTATGAGAGGACTCAGCTTCTAACATGCCATACAGACCTATTTCATAATCCTCCCTGGCCTGACTTGAACCAAAGATGGGGGCAGCAGGAAAGGAGAGTACTCTCATGCTCTTAGCATTTGGCTGGCATCTCTCCTTGCTGGCACTTCTTGTCCACAGGGCTGGATCTTGACTGACCTAAGGCTGCAGCTGGGAGACCACATTTAATAGGATATTCTTTTTACTGTAGGTGTGGCAGGAAAGAAAAACTGCTTAGAAGCTGGAAGATGATTTTCCAAGTGCCAGGCTGCCATCTGCCATGTTCAGAACTTAATATGTTGTTTTCAGGCACCTGAGCCTTAGGAATTGAAAACCACAGAACATTGCACAGGCTGGGAAATTTTTTATTTGTGCTAATTACTCCCGCCCCCTGGTAGGTCTCTAGCAGGTTCAAAAAAGTTCTGTTAATTGTATCCACCTGATTCAGCAGTTCCTGGTTCTGGCAGAGCCAAACAGTGAAAGTACCAAAGTACTGTGAGGAAGACTGTACTTGGCAGATTTGCAGTTTAATTTTGCAGACTCAAGAGAGTAATTTACTTTGGATTAGCTTCCAGACTCTCAGGTGTTTATCTTAACTGAAGTTTTGCTGCCTGATTCTCCTCTCATTCATACTGAGTTTGCATCAGGGAAACAGCCCTGAGCTCTTCATTTACACCAATATTAGTGTGAAAAGAATCAGAACCTTTGGGTTCAAGGACTTATAAATTGCTAAATATAAATTGCTACATATAAATGTTCAATATCTATCTAGTTACTATACCTGGAGTATTGAATTTCACTCTGAATGATCTCCAGTTCCATCACATTTGGGGGAGAACTGGATCAGAGCTTCACAGTTCAGCTACACTCCATTTCTCTACAATATCAGTCTGTGAAGAACAAGTCTCATTCACCAACAATCAGTTATCCCTTGTGCATGCACTAGGCTTTCCCAGACAGTCTCAACCAATCCCTCTAGGAGCAGCCAGGACAGAAACTATAGGCATAAAAATTTAGAGAGGTTGCAGTAAGAGTTGCAATTATGTTGTTGTAATGATTTGAAACACTAGATGGCACTCTGGCATTCAGGTATTATATCCCTTGTAAAGAAGATAGTGACATTTCCTCAGTCTGATATTCAAGTTTGAGAGGCACCTGTATTTGATGCAGATCATGGATTGGGATTTTTATTTAACCATTTGTTTCCAAAAGTAAGAAATGTGTCACTTAATAACATAGTGATTGTTTGTTATTCCTGTAAAAGAGAGTAGTTAGCTAAACTATTGCATACACCAGATTTGGGCAGTTACTCTTTCATTCAACCTTCACTACTGTAGATAGATAGTCTACAAGCTGTCATTAGAACAAAATATTATACTGAAGTATTTTTCCCTCTCACCTCTAAATATGATGTATATTGAAATTAAAATTAAATTTATGAAAACCTCTTCACCTTTTTTTACTGATTTTTCTGTATTAGCTGAGCATATGAATATCCCTAATATGTTATTCAAATAAGTCAAGACACTGATAAGGTGCTATAAAATCAGAGCACATCTCATATTAATCTAGCCTCAGTATTGCTAGGAGGTAAAGAAATATTATTATTCACAATTTTTATATCAGAAAATTGAGGCATTGAGAGATTAAATGACTTGCCTAAGGTCACACAGGAAAGTTGTGTCAGAGCTAGGACCAGAACCCAAATAATTTGCATTCCAGTTCAGTGCCTTAATCACCAGGCAATTTTCTCTCTCACTCTCAACTACAAAACATGTAAAGCCTCACAGGAGCATGACAACGAGTGACTATTATCAAGTTCCACTCAAGATTTGTTCAGAACATCAAAAGGCTCTGAATAAGGTAGCGGGAATGTTACCTTCAAAAGACAATGAACACTGCACCATTTCCAACACATTCTTATGCAACTGACTTCTCTGTTTCTGAAAGAATGGGCAGCCCAGCATCTTTAGAGCTGGACTCCAAATTTTGCCAAAAATCTTCACAAAGTCCCCAGAAAACCATGACAATAAATGTCTTTCAAGAGAACATCATTATACAGATAATATGGAATTTTGGAGGTTTTCCAGATCATTAAAAGAAACCAAGACCATGGTAGGGTTTGCAAAAAGAAAAAAGACAACAAGCTGTGATAAAGTATCAATATAGAACAGAGAGCATGACAATAGATAAGGTATGGGTGAGGAAGTTCAGGAGAAAGAGAAATGAAACCTTTACACAAGCAAAGACAAATATGCTAGGGTATAATTTGAAATAGTAAAATGCAAAGAGATTTACATGTGAATAAAGTTTGAATTAGTCAATGGGGTCTTGAAGCTGATCTAAATTCAAAAGTATTTCTACTGAAGTCAGTTGAATTACACCATTATATGTACAGTAAAGTCAAAGTCAGGCCCAAAGAATCTAACCACTTCTGAAACCAACAGATTAGCAGGTGCTCAAGAGAGTCAATATGGAGAATGGACTCAAATTTTCAGTGAATCAGAGCACTAACGTTTCACTTCTACCAATGTGATATATGCCATCATGTGCAAGCAATGCCCCTCTGCCATGTACATTGGCCAACCTGGACAGTCTCTACGTAAAAGAATAAATGGACACAAATCAGACGTCAAGCATTATAACATTCAAAAACCAGTTGGAGAACACTCCAATCTCTTTGGTCACTCGATTACAGACCTAGAAGTGGCAATTCTTCAACAAAAAAACTTCAAAAACAGACTCCAACAAAAGACTGCTGAATTGGAATTAATTTGCAAACTGGATACAATTAACTTAGGCTTGAATAAAGGCTAGGAGTGGATGGGTCATTACACAAAGTAAAACTATTCCCCCCCCCCCCCCCCCCGTTTCCTCAGACATTCTTGTCAACTGCTGGAAATCGCCCACCTTGATTATCACTACAAAAGCCGCCACGCCCGCCCGCCCCGCCCCGCCCCCCCCCCCCCCCCCGCTGGTAATAGCTCACCTTACCTGATCACTCTTGTTACAATGTGTATGGTAACACCCATTGTTTCATGTTCTCTGTGTATATAAATCTCCCCACTGTATTTTCCACTGAATGCATCCGATGAAGTGAGCTGTAGCTCACGAAAGCTTATGCTCAAATAAATTTGTTAGTCTCTAAGGTGCCACAAGTACTCCTTTTCTTTTTGCGGATACAGACTAACATGGCTGCTACTCTGAAACCTGTCACAAAACTATTGAAATTGTCATGATTGGCAGTCTGTTTAAGACAAGACCAGTTCTAGAACAGCAGGAAATGTTGTAAGTTAGGATTGAGGTACACTAGCACAGCTGTGTATGGAATTTTACTGTCTTTGCCCACACTATGGCTGGCTAAAGTCCAGCGTTATTACTCTCTCACATTCACAAGTACCAAATTCATATTAAAAATATAAAAAGAAATACAGAATGAATTATTAAAGTCACGGGACCTAATTCATACTGCCCTAATTCACACTGTGCCATCCCAATGAAGTCAGTGGGGTTGAACAGAATTTATTTATACCATCCTGTTGGTTGTTTTACAGCCTACATCCCGTTTCTTCTATCCCATCATAATGACTCACTTAGACCACTTTACCTACCACATTTGAATATGGATCAATAAAGTCTAGGTATCACTGAGCCTGATCCTACTTCCATTTATGGCAGCTGAACAGGACTGAGCCTCTGGTGACCAAGTCTGGAAATGTGCTTGAATATGTTATTACTACACAATATTACTATGTCTCCAAGGCAAAATTTCACTGGACAAACTTCAGTCAGATAAGAAGGAGATAGTATACCAGGTGTCAATAAATGAAAGCACATCCAACCCAAGAGTCCTACACATCCTGCATTGATCTAGGCTGTCACATTAAGTAAAGTCAAGATCTAAAATACCTGTGTCTGAGCTACATACCCAAAGATTTTAGATCTAGTGGGGTGGGAAATGAATGTGGTTTTGTGAGCAAGACTCTCTCATTCATCCTGGCAGCTTGGGCCAGGATGGGCAGCTAAATAAGGCCTCAGCAACAAAAAGGGTGTTGCAAAACTTGGAAACATTGTGACATCGTAGAGACAGTAATGGAAGGGTGTCAGGAAGTTGAATAATAAAACAAAAGGGCATCAGCAGACTGAGCCGCTTAATGAATTGTTCTATTTGACAACTAACAGCCATAAATAACATGGCTCCAGGGTTACAGAGACTTGAATAAGACTAGCTGAGTGGAATTAAACAAAAGCAGGAGTAAATATTTTGCCAGCAATAACACAAAAACCAGTCTACAGTAGCAGCAGCAGCAGCACTTCCTAATCCCAAGAAAAAAGTTATCCTCCCTTCTGCAAAGCAGCCACTCTCCCTGAGAGTGATTCTCACTGCCAGGCAACAATGACGCTCAAATACAGCAGACAACAGCCCTCTGCCCTATCAGGTTACCAGCCTCCATTCTAAACTCTCCAAAGGGTTCAAAAAGCTAAGGGTTTGTCTACTTGGGGGGTATAGTCTGTAGTAACTCGAATTTGTGAGGATTTAAAATGCTTGCAAACAAACTTATAAAGTGCACTAACTCCCTACATGGAGCAAATTCTGGAATCCTTTTCCAAAGTGTACTAAGTTTGATTCAAATTGAGTTAGCGCCATCTATTGTTTGTGTGCACGTAATGCTGCTGTGCACTATTTTGACTGCCCTCCAACTGCTATCTCACATTATTTTGTGGGTGTCTGTGACCAACCTGTTTACCTGTGTGCCCTGCACTGCCCTGGAATCAAGTTGACCTGATGTCCCCTCCCACGCTAAAAACTGGTGCAGGGGCAGGACTGGCTCATTTGCTCCCAGATTCGACTATATCAGCCTTACAGCAATATTACTGCAGCAGCCTTACAACATGCCTGGAGCAGCCACTTGGAGCCATGGTGAGATCCTTGATCTCCTCGTCATCTGGGGAGAAGTGACAGTGTTGGCAGCTCTTGAGACCAACCTCAATAATAAGAAACTTTTTAAGGAGATCACAAAGTAAATGGAGAAGAAGGGTCACAGCCATGATACCTACCAGTGTCTTATCAGAGCAAGCAGCTAAGAAAAATGCATGCCCCCCACCCCCAGGGATGGCAACAACAACAGTGCCCTTTGACCTGTCTATTTTAGGAAGAGCTAGACAGGATTTTTTGCTGGCACGCCACTACAGAACCCCACACCCTTATGGACTACTGCTGCTGTCGTCACCGAGGAAACTCAGCCCCCCCCCCCCCCCGCCCCGCCCAGGGATGGCTGCAAGTCATTGGAAGAGGATGACAACAAGGAGGTCAGTAAAGAGATCTCCCTGAACAATCAGGATCTTTTCAAAACTAAGGACCCTGTGGGTGGCCATGTAGGAAGCCAGGCCAATTCCCAACCCCAAGCCCAGCCTAGGACACAGGAGGAAGATCCTATCCAGGGGACCTGGCAACAAAAATGATTAGGGGACTGGAACACATGACTTATGAGGAGAGGCTGAGGGAACTGAGGATGTTTAGTCTATGGAAGAGAAGAATGAGGGGGGATTTGATAGCTGCTTTCAACTACCTGAAGGGGGGTTCCAAAGAGGATGGCTCTAGACTGTTCTCAGTGGTAGCAGATGACAGAACAAGGAGTCATGGTCTCAAGTTGCAGTGGGGGAGGTTTAGGTTGGATATTAGGAAAAACTTTTTCACTGGGAGGGCGGTGAAACACTGGAATGTGTTACCTAGGGAGGTGGTGGAATCTCCTTCCTTAGAAGTTTTTAAGGTCGATTTAATTGGGGATCGGTCCTGCTCTGAGCAGGGGGTTGGACTAGATGACCTCCTGAGGTCCCTTCCAACCCTGACAGTCTATGATTCTATGTTCAGATTTATCTATACCATTTATTATGCTATACTGTCATGCTAGCTTCTGTTCTGAGGGCTCCACGGATGCTGCCCTTTTTGGTGGACGTGAACTAGAAGTATTTCTGAGACCCCGGCCCCCACCTCCTTCCCTTTCTCCCTCGCCCAACGCTGCCCCCTTTCATTCTGCTCCCAAACATGTTTTCAAAATGGTGACTGCCCTGACTGGGTAACTGGCTTCTATCTCATGCTGAAGCCCCAACCATTGGCTGTTTGCATATGAAAAGCACTCCCCACAACTCTATGTGCATGTTCAAAATGGTGGCCATATGGAGCACTCACAACTGCACCACACCACACACAGCAGATTCAAATAACGATACTATTTTGTTGTGTGAAATTCAAAAATTATTGGAACGGTTGTTCCAGGAAAAAAGTTTGTTTAGTATTTACAGCTTATGTGAGGTTTATGTAGGCATGTGCACTGCATGACCGTAAAGACAGTATTGCTACTTCTCCCTACCGGGGTATATATGCCCTGTAACAGGGATTCGTATAGGAAAAGAAGTTTAGGTTAGCGATAACATAACTATACAGCTCTTAATGGCTTTTCACAGATTTACATGTTTCATAGAAAGACTGGGAGCGGTTAAGATTTCAAACAATCAATGCAAAATCCAGTCTATTTCTCTCTGCACCTTCAGCATGTCTGCAGGGGAGATAAAACAGAATCTAAGGGCTTGGCTACACTTGCGAGTTACAGCGCAATAAAGGAGCCCCGGGCGCACTAGCTCACTACCCGTCCACACTGGCAAGGCACACAGAGCACTCTGACTTCATGGCTACAGCACTGCTGGTATTCCACCTCGGCGAGTGGAATAACGTTTGCTGCACCCCCGCTGGAGCACCGCAGCACCAGTGTGAACGAGGTGTTGCATTACTGCGCTCTGATCAGCCTCCAGAAACGTCCCATAATCCCCTTAAGTCAAGTGGCCACTCTTGTCATTGTTTGGAATCGGCTGTAGGAATGTGGAAATGCCCTTTGAAAGCTCCGTTTCTGACAGCCGGCTGCTTATCTACTCTGAGACAAAGCAACCATTAGTATGGAATGTTGTGTGAGAGAGAGAGATGGGGAGGAGGAGGGGGTCTGCTGCTGTCTGAACTTACAAGACAGCATGCTGACATGCTCTCAGCCCCCCAAAAACCCACTCTCTCTCCCCCCACATACACACAACACACTCCCTGTCACACTTCACCCCACCTCCCCCATTTGAAAAGCACGTTGCAGTCACTTGCATGCTGGGATAGCTGCCCATAATGCACCGCTCCCAATGCCGCTGCAAGTGCCACAAATGTGGCCACGCCAGTGTGCTTGAAGCTGTCAGTGTGGATAGATTGCAGCGATTTCCTACTGTGCTCTGCAAAGGCTGGTTTAACTCAAAGCGCTCTACATCTGCAAGTGTAGCCATGCCCTTAAACTGAGAAACTGATTTTAGTCTGGATATTCTGTGGGACAGCTGTATGGTCACCGCCCCTGGCACAGCTCACAGTTCCCTTGTACTCCTGCATCACTTTGGAGGAACCATATTATTTCACAGCATATCACTGATCTGTCCTTTCCCTTTCTGAATTAAATTATCCTCTGTTTTCTAGTCACCCACCTCAGAGGATCATCATTGATAGTCAGGACAACCTAAAATGGATGCATAGGGCATTAGTATCCAGCCTCTCCACCCCCTTTTCCCAATATTCCCACTAATACCAACCCCTCTGACTTCATATAATTACCTCCAAAGCACAGCATGAACTGTGCCCCCAAACTGGGAGCATAAATCCCAACACTCTACAGTCTCCAAGGGACAACATAAACTGCAGACCCACGCCAGGAACATAAATCACAACTTCTCAATCTAATCCCCACCCATATACCACCTACCATCTCCCCACAACTGGACTGAATTTCAGAGGATGGAATTAAGAAATAGAGGAGTCCTGACATGGGAGGCAAATGATAGGTACATGGGTCCCATCCATTGCCCCAAGATAGTATGGGAACCCCATGCATGCAACTCCATCAATCTCCTAAGCATTACCAAGTTTTATAACTTAGTGCAACAGTATCTTCGGCATGCAAGTACACACCTACAGTTGATTTTCCATGGTGAACTAGTTGGCAACAGACCAATTACAGTTGGGAGCGGCCAGCTTCCAGATGGCAATGGTGACCTGTTTCCTAGTGGGTGTGGGACACTGCATGTTGGTATGCTGCAGCTCTGGGGCTAGTTCAGCACAGATCTCACAAAAGGTAGCCTTCACCATCATGAAATTCTGTCACCAATGCTGGTCACCCCAAGTCTGCAGCCCAGAAATGGCGTTGTGTGAAGTTGCTCCAGAAAGAGCTTGTGTAATACAGTAGTAGTTGCTCGGTGTTGTCTTCCCTCCCTCCATGTCTGCTGCTGCAGGAGCTGCTA
The DNA here is from genome assembly GCF_965140235.1 of Caretta caretta. Lineage (NCBI taxonomy): Eukaryota > Metazoa > Chordata > Testudines > Cheloniidae > Caretta > Caretta caretta. The sequence continues at coordinate 83,058,917 of NC_134214.1, forward strand.
TTGTAGCCATGTCAGCTATTTGGTGGTGTGATGACTGAAGTCCAAAACTGAAGACACCTGAGAGCTCAAATAAAGCCCAAACAATCGCTGTGTATTTACAGTTGCCAGCATAGCAGCAAGGCACATTCAGGGCTGGATTACCCAATAGGCACACTAAGCACGTGCTTAGGGCACCAGCAAAGCAGGGGGCACAAAAAAAAAAAGATTTTTTTTTTAAAAATTTGATATTTGATATTTCAAAAAAAGCATCGAAGTAGTCATCATGGGAAAAATCAGAACTTTGTTAGACTTCCTTACACTCCACTACACACTCTTCCCCTGTTTTTCTGTTCTCTTTTTATTATTTATCCCCTCCTAAACCAGGGGGGCATCCTACTAACATAGATTGAAATAATGCGAGGAAATCAGATCCTGTCATGTACTGCAATAAATTTATGTTTTATTATTGATATAGTCTTCTGAGTTATACGTACTTGATTCGTTTTTTCTTTCATATATATATATACACACATACACACACACACATAAAAATCGTGTATGTTGTGTAATTTGTTTGTTTTTTTTAATAACTGAGATAAGGGGCAGGATGAAACGTAACCAACTGAGTGGAGCACAGAACCGTAAACTGGTGGAAGAAAAGAAACAAAAAACTAGTGAAATATTCCAAAATCTTCCAAAGCTGACATTTTTCAAAGCGAATCCATCAGAAGCAACAGCTTCTCTCAGTAGCACAGACATCGTTCCAAAACCTGTAGGTGTTTCAGAGACTGAGCCTTTTTCTATGGGTGAAACAAACACCATTCCAGAACCTGTGGATGTGTCAGAGACTGTAACTAATCATCCTACTCCTGGTGGTAAAACATTGTTCTAGAAGGTGTGGATGTGTCAGAGCTGCTCATGCTGTAAATAATAGGAGAAAACATCCTGGTATGTGGGTTGACTTCAGTACCGATGATGTAGCTTACTGGATAGACTGTGGATCAAATGATTGTCAACAACACACTGGGCCATTTGAGAAATCACGTCAGACTTTTACCTATGGCAAACAAACAAGATATTGTCCACAAAAAATATTTGTCGGCATGAAAGAGAATGGTGAGAAATATACTCGAGAATGGCTACTGTATTCACCATCAACAGGGTCTGTGTACTGTTTTGTTTGCAAACTTTTTGTATATAAATCTTCAACATCCGGTTTGCTGCAGATGGATTTAGTGACTGGCGGAATACGGTTTTAATTGAACAACATGAAAATAGCACTACTCACAGAGATTCAATGTTGACATATTTAAATTGAAGACAGGGCTTTGGACTGACACAAAAATTGGAAGAACAAATTAAAGGGGAGCGTGAATACTGGCAACATGTCTTGCAACGTGTTATAGCTGTTATTCAAACATTAGCTGAATGTGGTCTGCCTTTCCGGGGATCAAATGACACATTTGGATCATTGCAGAATGGAAATTTCTTGGGATTGTTGGAGCTTGTGGCTCAGTTTGACCCATTTTTAGCAGGCCATATCTCAAAATATAGGAATGCTGGCAAAGGTAACCCATCATACGTATCCAAGACAATATGTGATGAACTCATTGGTCTAATGAGTGACAAAGTTCGTTCAACTATTGTGGATGAAATAAGTACTACTGGGTACTTCAGTTTATCTGTCGACTCTACACCTTATCTTTCACATATTGATCAACTGAGTATTGTACTAAGATATGTGTCTCCCACAGATGGAAAAGCAGTTGAATGATTTATAACATTCCTCAATTTGAAAAGCCACACTGGTGAAGAAATGGCAAATCAAGTACTGCATTATCTGTGCCAAGTTTGCAAAATAGATTTCTCAAAGTGCAGAGGTCAATCTTATGACAACGCTGCCAACATGTCAGGGCGTTATCAAGGAATGCAGAAGAAGCTTTTAGAACAGAACAAATATGCCAGATTCATACCATGTGCCGCACACACTCTCAATCTTGTTGGCCGCGGTGCTGTTGATTGTTGTCCGGTGGCAGTAAGTTTTTTCTTAACAGTCCAGTTACTTTATACATTTTTCTCTGCCTCAACACACCGATGGGCAGTTCTTAAAACACATTTGGGCAATATGTTCAACTGAAATCTGTGTGCTGAAATCTCTCATACTCGCTGGGAGGCACATGAAGTGGCAACAAGTGCAATTCTGGAGTCCTACTCAGAGATTGTGGATGCATTAGAAAGTATAGCTGAAGACCAATCGAAAAAGGGAGAAAAGATACGAGAGGCAGAAAACATTGCAAACAAGATGCAAGAACTAGAGTTTGTATTCATGTTGACCACGTGGAATGAAATTTTACAACACTTTTACGACACAAGTCAAGCTCTCCAAGAAAAAGAATTGGATTTGAAAACATGTGCAGACCTCTGTCAATCACTAGCAGACCACTTACACACTTTGAGGAATGATTTCAAAAGATTTGAAGACATATCAAAAGATATCTTGCCTGATACTAACTACAAAGAAGCCCAGTCCCGCAAGCGAATCAGGAAAAAACAAGCAAATGATAACAGTTCAACAGAAACAGCATTGAATCCTAAAGACAAATTTTGCGTATCTACTTATTATGCTATAATTGATACACTTGAAGCTCATATGAAGAGGAGAGGTGAAGTGTACAAAGAAGTATCAAGTAGATTTTCTTTTCTAAACGATATGGACTTATCTGATGAACAATATTCACAAGGTTCCCAAAAGCTAGTTGACTCATACCCGGTTGACTTGAACATGAATCTCTGTGGAGAAGTACGGCAGTTCCACTGTTATATGCGTGCAAAGTTTAATGAAATAGGAAAAATGAAATTCAGTCACATTGATCTTCGTGACACAATACTGAAAGACGGAATACAATGTGAATTTCCAAATGTAGAGATCACACTACGTATTTTTCTAACATTGATGATTACTTACTGCTCCGCAGAATGCTCTTTTTCTCAGCTGAAAAGAATTCAAAACCCTCAGAGAACAACAATGTGTCAGGACAGACATGATTCACTTTCCCTATTGTGTATGGAAGCAGACATGCTTCATCGAGTCAGCTTTGATGAACATATCCAGAATTTTGCAATCAGAAAATCTAGAAAGAAACTATTTTAATTTCAGCATACATATAAGTTTTGTGTCATTTCAAAAAATAAAATTTTATTTTACAGTATAGTATTGTTTTTATTTTGAATTACATATGGGGGGGGCACCATAATCTTTTCAATGCTTAGGGCCTCTAAAGGTCTTAATCCAGCCCTGGGCACATTGCTGTGTCCCTGCTGGCCAACAGCAATTTGAAAATGGCACTAACCTGTCCATAAAGAGAGGAAACACAGGACGGAGGGAGCAGAATCCTGGATTTTTGGAGTTTGACCCGAAGTCCCAGAATTCCACTGGCTTTCACCTGGCTTCCCCTATGCATGTGTTCTGATAACTGGGCCTAAAATGTATCCTAATTGTAGATCAACTGTAAAATGTGAGTGAAAGTTCATGAGATGTCACAATAACCCATATCACCTGTTGATGAGAAAAACTGTCAAGAATCAGGGCCTGCAGCAGACCCAGTGTCATTACCAGGACATGGGCAATCAGAGCTGAAGTCAGGATTTGGGCCGGGTCTGGTACCACAAGGCCAGAGTCCAAGACAGGACAGAGGGCAATCAAGAGTCAGGCATCAGGACAGGGCCACCCCTAGCTGTTCTGGGGCCCTACGCAGCCCCCCCCCCCCCCATGGGGGGTGCGTCTGGGGCACCAGGCCTCTGCGGGGGAGGAGCGGGCCCCAGGCCTCCGCGGGGGGGGGGGGGGCGCGGCTTGGCGGACAGGGGGGGAACCACGCCCCAGCACTCACCGGTGGTGCGGCTGGGGCCAGGTTGCTGCACTCCCACTGCCAGTGAGTGCAAACCCGGCCTGCTGCACTCCTCAGAGGAGTGGGGGTGGGGCTGGGACTGGGAAGGGGTGAGGCGAGGGCAGAGCAAGTGCAGGGGCCCTGGGCAAGAGCCGGAACAGGGGCTGGAGCAGCACGCAGCTGCACAGGGCACCAGGAAATCTGGTGCCCCACGCAGCTGCCTGCTTTGCGTATGGGTAAGGACGGCCCTGCGTCAGGAAACAGGCAGAGCCGGAGGCCGGAGTCTTTTACACCTGGGATCTGAAGCAGAGACAGGCAGGCAGTCTGTGTTGTTGCTCAGATAGCTAGTCATGGCTTCCTGGCTTAAGTACTGGTGCCAGCCAATCAGGGGGCTGCAAGGAGCTGCCACTCAGGTCCTGCTGGGCTGTATTTCCTGCTGAGCCCAGCCTCATAGGGTCCTCCTTTGGGAGCCCAGCCTAAACCTCCTGTGGTGATGTGCATCAGCAGCCCAGAACCCCCATGGTCACACATTCTAGCCCTAAAGTTTCCTACAGCCAGGCTCCAGGCAACCTAACAAGGACAAATGGCCTGTAAGAAGCTGCCTGATTGGCTATGCCAACTGATTGGTTGGAAGAATCAACAGACTGGCTCTTAAGCTCAGCAGCTGGTCAAAGTATTCACCAGTGGCTGCAATAGCTCTTGTGCCTGCTTGTTCCCAAACTTAGACCCAGCCCTGTTCCTGCCTTGCCTCATTTCAGGTAACCTGGCTCTGACCCTCAGCTCTTATTCCTGACCCATAACTCCAGTTCTGGCCACTGGCCTCTGACTCAGGTTCACATTCTAGGCTCTGGCTCCTGACTCTGGCTGTGACCGTTGGCTCTGGCACCTGACCTTTGACACCATCTCAGATTCCTGGCTACTGACTCGTGTTCTAGCCACTAGGTATGACTCCTGCTCTGACTATTGTGCCCGACTCCTGCTGCAGCCAGTAGACATGACCACCCGTGTCCCAAGTTATATGACAAAAGGTGCAAAAGCAAGACAGAAACTGGGCTGGGCCTACTGATATAATTCAAGGACTGTGTTAAGATCATGACTGGTAAACAGGAAAAGTGTAGGACTGGAAATTAAAGAACCAAAATTGGTGTATTGGAAGTTAGGCCTAACTGGTGGACAAAATAATGAGAAGATGAACTATTCACTCATCGCTCTCTTCCAGGGTCCTCAAAAAGAGACTCTGTGGAAAAGAGCTGGCCACCATAATGCTGTGTACCGTGACTGGCTGACAAGGGGAAGGAGTCAGCTTCACCATCATGGCTACCATCCCAACCATCTCTCAGGACCCAGGTGTCTACCATGACATTTTTGAGCCTTTAGCATCCTGATCCTAAGAGATGTCCTGACCAAATCAGGCCAGAGAGAGGGGCCTCTGTTATACCAATAAAATAAAAACCAGCAGGATCTTATTAAAGGGAAAAAGGCAAAATACCACATTTATTGTGAATACAGAAAGAATCATAGTAAGCAGTTAGTTATAGTTATAACATTCCATTCAATCTCATATTTATTCACACATTCATTCATACAAACATACACACACAGGTTCTGCAAGGTTGTTATCATAGTTACCAGCCTTAGAGTTGCTCATGCCAAGCCACTGGCCAGGTGGCCTGGACATGAGGAGGGAGCAGGGCCTTGTCAGATGCTCATCTGATGCTCCTGGAAGTTGGTTTGCAGAATCAGACCCCAAAGTTCTCACTTTTTAGAGTCTATTTTTATAGGAATTTCTTCCTATGCCAGTCTATGGGAATTGCTTCATCATGCTGTTGCTGAATCAATCAGCAGATAGCACATTCCTGAGGGCTCCAAGATGTTATCTTGTTCTTTGGTTCTCCCATTCTTGAGGCTGTTGGGTGGATTCCAGTCTGCCCTCCGGGGGGTCCTCTGGTTATTTCCACTTGACACCTTCTTCAGCCGATGGACACTGGATTCTTAGGCTGGCACCTCCCTGATCATTCAGTTATTATCCACACCAAGCATCCATCCACATACATCCTCTATCTCTATTTTAATCACAATTGTTAATACAACAAAAGGGTGGGGAGTCTCTGGGTGCTGTTTCTGTTGTTAGAGTATTGCTTTGAGTCTCTCTCTCTGTGAATTGCTTTGAGAATAGACTCTGTCTTAGAATGTACTAACACAATTAGCAGCTTGCAAGTTTCACACATAGAGGGAGAGAAACAGTACCAAAAACCAAGAGACCTCTTAATTAGTAATACCCTGGAATTTAAACTCTGGGGAATCAAACTCATTTGTGATTTTAATACAGAACTTCTTTAATATGATCCAACACCTCCACCAGCTCCAGCTGCATCCCAACCACCAACTGGGGATGTGAGACTGTGTCACCCACCCCTGTATTCTTTTTCTTCCTCACTTCATTTCTTTTCATTTCTGTCCCTCTCCTTTTGCATTCTGTCTTATAAGAGTCTGGTTTAGCTGGCCAAGTCTGCATATTTTGCAACACTGCTGTCATAAACCTGTGACAAGAAAGCAGGGCTGGATTAAGACGGATTAAGCACGGGAGGGGACATCAGGTCAACTTGCTTCCAGGGCAGTGCAGGACACACAGGTAAACAGGTCGGTCACAGACACCCACAAAATAATGTGAGATAGCAGTTGGAGGGCTGTCAAAATAGTGCACAGCAGCATTACGTGCACACAAACAATAGACAGCCCCTTCAAACCCTGTAAATTAAAAGACACTCTTCAATGTGCAGTGAGAAAAATCCCAGAATGCACACAGCTCAGCAGTGAAGCAAAAGGACCATGTAATATCTGCTTGAAATACCATATGCTTAATGCACACGATACACACTGAAAGATGGCACAGTTGTCCCATGTACATGCTACTAGTATGGCTTATGTATTGTGCACCAACTAGTGAGCATCAACCCCATGCAAACTAAACTCCTCATGTTGACAAGCCCTAGGAAGGTGGAAAAGGTTTTGCCCATAAAGAGAGCCTTGCTTTCCACTGTTAGATAATACATTATGGTAGCAGGGGTTTGATGTGGAGCTCCCAAGATTTAAATATGCAAAACAACAATTGGCAAGCTAAGTGCAATCATTTGATTTATGAACAATCACAGACACAAAGTAAGCACCAGCTGGCCTAAGGCCAAATTTTCAGGAAAATGCAGCACTCCCAAGTGAGACCATATTTTCAAGAAAGCTCATCTCCAATTTAGGCTCCTAAATAATTTGACTAGAATTCCAAAAGCTCGCCGTACCCAGCAGCCTAAACAGCTGGCACCTGGATTTTAAATTGGACTCCTGGTTAATTTGATTCCTTCAGGTCTTCATACCACCTCATACACTTCAATGTGAGAGTTCTCTGGAAAAGCTACCATAGTGAGAAAGAGGGAATACACAGGATAGAGTAACAGAGCTATATATGAAATACCATAATAAACCGAGTTGTGTTTGTTATGTGCACCACTACCCGCTGCTGAAAACAGAGTTGCTGTTCTGTGTGAAAAGCTTTATATCTCTAACCAAGATTCTGCTTTATCTCGAGTGGTAGGGTAGGTGCCTTGGTTTTAGAGCAGGAGAAGGCAAGTTTTATTTCCATTGTTGCTACAAAGATCAAATTGGCAAGGGTGTGGAACATAGTAACAAGTATGACATCTTAGCTCCCCAAGGATTTATTACAAACATATAGCTACACAAATCTCGTAACTGCTTATTGTTTCATGTTCTTCCTGGGGCTATTTATTGTAGGAGGTCTTGAAATAAAAGTTAATTTTCACTGCCGTGATTACAGAAAGACTGGGGGCTGGGTTTGTCATATAACATCATCAACGACCTTACACATCTAAGGACTCTGGACAATTCTTTGTAGAATTGCTCCTCAGAATCATGTTTCCAAGCCAATAGCCTGTCAGTGCATAAGTGTATGGCATAAAGGAGAACTGTGTGAAACTTACAAAATGATACCAAGGTACACTCAACAAATTTGGGCTCAGTTTCATAAATCAGGGAAAGATTTATGGTTTCACATGCAAACTACGTTAAACTCAGTAGTTTTGTACAATTCTAACCTCCTAAAATAGGAGGAACTTGCCAGTTTCCAATGAGTTTCACTTAGAGATTTTGGGTTCATCTGACACTGAAACTCATAGTGGAAGTCAGAAGATGAAAACCCCTACAAGCAAAATTTTATCTATATTTCAAATGCTCCAAAGTTCGGGGTGGAAGGTTGCTGAGCCCATTTTAGATTCAAGATACTGAGGCAGATGACAATGCCTCCAAAGTGTGGTGGTGCTCTGTTCCACTGTTTTTATCGATGCACTCTACCACAAACTTACTTGACTTAAGACTAAAATAGAAAAGGGTCCATAAAAAGCTCCCAAGAAATGAAACTAAGAGGTTCTACTGGGGTCTTAATCAGACAACATTTTAAAAGTCCTATGTGACTCACTCTCTGAGAAAGCCTCTGGTATGCACTGACCTGGCATGAAATAAAAATTGGAGACCTTGGGGTTTTATGGGTTTGGTTTTTCTTTTTAATATTTTGAGGTTATATAGCAGGGAAACATTTCACAGGAGCAGTAGAAGCTCCCTCCTCAGTTACCACAATGAAGAACAGTTTACATTGAGATCTGTAGCTTTTGGCTAATTCACACTATTCTACCTCAATGCTTACACAGGTGTGAGCCATTGAACCTGGCTCTTTTGCAGACCTCTTCAACAGCTGTGGGAGAAAAATGTAACATGCTCAGACCACAGAGCAAGAGCAAAGGAAAACCAGGCAAGAAAGGGAAACAAAATCAATTGACTTCTGCTACTGAATAAAAACTTTACAGCTGTTTTTAAAAGGTACTGAGCTACCAATTTGCTTTTCTATCATGCCAATTATTAGGCACACTTCTGGCTTTAACAACAGTCAACCGCTCCATTCATTTGCGTAATACAGAAAGGAATATGGGGTATGTAAAAGCTTGTTTAATTACAAATGCTATTCACCAAGAATTCACCGGAAGTTATAGAAATGCATTCTTCACCAGGATGACACCTAACCAAATGAAAATATGCCTGCAACAGAATTTGTTTTCCATACATGAGACAGTAAAATTCTGCATGCCCAATTAGCTGATTCAAGCCATAATATGTCCTTTCCTATCTCTCAACGAGATACTGCTTTTAAAAGGTTTTCCATCCAGATCTATCTGTTCTTATGACAAAACAAACTACATAGATAGTGCTCATAGACCATGAAATACAAATATTGCTTATGGCCTGATTCCTACCTCAAAATAAAAGACCATAAACCAGCAATAACTGCAGTAAAGTGAGATCCTGCCTATTAATATAATGAACTATAACGAACATGCGCTACTGACACTAGACCTCCTCTCTCAAAAAAGTGTTTAAAAAAACATACAAAATAAAACCACCATGACAACTTGCTGTTAGTTCCATCCCAAGGAGCACCCATAATCTATACGTTATCTATTTACACTGTAGCTCTTTAGTGTAAGGATCGTGGGTAAGGGCAGCTACCATAAAATTAGAAATTTATAAATATGAATAATCCATTCATCTGGTATCAATATAAAGCTAGGTGCGTATTTTTAAAAATATATTTAAAAAACAGACATGTTAACGGTTCAGGTAAAAAGAGAAGATGTTCTTTCTCCCCCTCCTTTTCTTTCTTTCTTTCTTTCTTTTCTTTTTTTTTTTAATCTTTTCATGTTAATTGCACCTCCTAAAAATAAAAAAACAACCTAGTCTTCCCACAGTTTTCTTTTGTGAATCATTCTTCCTCCTGACATTATACCCTATTTCCCTAGCAGATTTAGTCATACAGATTGCAAGATAAGGCCTTTCAGGGATGCTCCAGGTAGTGCCATATTTGTGACTTCTCCAATTTTAATGACAGATGTGTCTTTTTAGTATGAAGTATGAGTAAACTGCCCTCAAAACTCCTATTAATATTCAGAGAAATTCCATGATAAGATCCACACAGATATCTATTATCCTATGAAACAGCCAAAGCAACAGCTGATCCTTAGGAGAACAGACTAAACAAATCTCTCTTATAAAGACCATTAAGTTTCAAATGCTAACAATATGATCTGCTCAAAAGACTTAAAGAACTCTGAGGAATACAAAATATGTTTATATTGTTGCCCCTTTGCTTACAAGCCCGAGGTCCTTAAACAGAACTAACTGTAAATTGCATAAAAGCAACTCTTTGCAGAAACCTCAGCGAAAGCACCACTGCACTGTCCTGTCACCAAGTGGTACACTTCTTAGACCTCTATCTTTCTTAGACCCTTCTCAAACAGAACTATTAAAACACACTGAAATCCTGGTGTTATTTCAATCAAAAGAAGTTTTGCCATTGACTTCACTGGGGCCAGGATTTCACCTATTGTTACTTGCACCTGCCTCTGCCCCTGGGGTTTCTACCTGGAAAACCTTTAGTCCAAGATACTCACCTAGCTCTATGTGGTCTAGATAGGTGGCCTAGCCATTAACCCTTCTTTTGTAAAGCAGCTCTGCAACACAAAGGAACCTCAGAAAAGGTTTTACTGCCCAGACAAAAGGTGCTTTACCTCACTCATTCCCTTTAACAACTGTCTGGATGCAGTGATAATTTTATCCTGGTTACTCACAAATCATTGACCCATAATGTACATTATATGTATATGTTGACATAGTAACAATATATACACATAAACACACCTATAAAGAAAAAGTAAGAAACTAGTATATTTCCGTATGTATATTTACAAACACTAAGTTGAGGTTTTCAAAGCAGTCTGGGTGATTTAGACACATTTCCTATTACAGTTAATAAAAGATAAGTGTCTAAATCCTCTAGGCCAGCAGTTCTCAAACTTTAGCAACACGAGGACCCCCATTTTGATTTAACATTTTTGCAGCCGTCCAAGCCTAGTGATGTTTATTTATATTTGAAGAAAAAAATCCATCCCCCACTCCACCCTGCTCCAAGGCACCACTCCACCTCTTCCCACCCCAGCTCCATCCCTGCCCCTCCTCTTCCTCACCTCTTTCTACCCCCTCCTTTCGAGCATGAACCATCCCTGCTCCTCCCACTGCTTCCTGCACGCCGCTGAACAGTTGTTCTGCGACGTGCAGGAGGCACTTGGAGGGAGGGGGAGGAGTTGATCAGCGGGGCCAGCGGTCCCAGACATGACTCACAGACCCCCTGGAGCACCCTCACAGACCCCAGTTTGAGAAACACTGCCGTAGACTGCTTTGAAAATCTCAACCACACCATTTTTCCTTACATGTTAACAAAAGCAACTATTTCTTGGATAAAAGCCAAATTATGATAGTACATACTGAAAGAGTGAATTGAATGACATCTTGTAAGTTTTGATTGTGTCACTGATGTAACTCAGTAAAAAGCCTTCAGAGCAAGACATCTGATCACAGCCTAAGAAATAAGAATATTATTACCCCTTTTTGACCTGAGCAATTAGCCAAAATTTAGGGTCCTGTGAGTTGTTTCGGTTAGGAGGAGGAACTGATGATGGAGCCTGTATTTTTGATACAATCCTGCTTATTTACAAAGAATGTAAATAGTCCTGTTTCCCTCCACACAGCAGGACTCGCATACCAGGAGACAGTTTCTTTGCTCAAAACTCCAAACCCCTTTCTAGTCAGCACTTGGCCCAAAACCTCTCTCTCTCAGCTTTTTGTCCGAGACAGAGCCACAGTGCTACTGCTTCTGTGGCTGTCTGGTACTTCCTTGTTTCCTTCTCACTCTGCTTCTTTGGTCTTTCTGTCTCTTTCACAGATACACAAACCTTCACAAAATGATACCCAGCAAAACCCTTTAGCCAGCATGTGCCTTTTTTGCGGGGCAGAGGCTGCTATTGTTTCAGCTACTGTATATGGTTCCACAAAGGAGCTTAGCTGTTTCTTACATTTATCCCGGATGAAGGGCACCTGCTACACCACCAGTTTCAATGACATTTAACTCAACCGATAACATATATGAAATCTTTGTTTTCTTATATTAAAAATATTCACATTTTCCTTCTGAAGTTATTTTAATACCCAATATTTGACCAACCATTATATTTCTGTCATCTGACTTGGAATGTCCTCAAGATTTAAAGATCACCGTATTTTGCTGAGAACTTTATGCATTGGGCCATTATTCTGCACTCACATACTTGTGAACAAACTGACATTGATGAAAGTTGTTCCCTAGAATCTGAAAAGAGAATTCAGGTCATGATAACTAACAAACACTATTCCCAAATTAGTGCTAAAATTATTGGTAAGCAGCAGGGATCAAGTCACAGGAGATTGTATGACTTAGTGAATTAGCAGGAAAAACCTGATATATTCGACACACTGGTTCCAACTCGGTTCGGGTGTTTAGTGCTATAGCTAAAAAATTTTCCTTATGATAGCTGGTGGGTAGCCTAGATGAAATAAACTAGGAGTCTCAATCCAGTCCCTTGTGGATATCTATTCACATCACAAAAAGTGCCATCCAATGTTACCGTTGTAGGTAGTTCCAACACAGAGGTAAAGTACTGCATAGGCACAGAGTTTGAGTCATCTACTCCAGTGCAGTTCCTGTGGACAAGTACTCACATTACAAAAACCACCCATCTACTTGGCATTACTCAGCCCTGTTGCTGGCTGCCTCAGGAGAGAGGCCAAGGACTGAATGACCCATTGAGATGGCGCTTCTGTCTAACCATGTCGTGGTTGAGAGAGGCACATTGGAAGGTCAGTGAGAGGGAAATATGCACTTCCCTGGCATATGCTGTTTGTTCTGAGCACCTTGTCCCTGGATTATGGGCTTGTAGGGTTTCACTAATGCATAGCGGCTGCTGCACTGGGCTTAATTTCACCCTAAGAGAATATTAATAATGATGGAGAGTAAAAGTACACCCCAAAAATATACTATTTTTCAAAGTGCTTCAGCAAGTGTCTCTTTTGCTGTCAGGTCAGTTATTTCTGCTTGTGGTGGATTTGTTCGAATTTCCCCGCTACGGGTTTCCTGAGCCCACCCACAGAACGAATTAAATGCACTAAAAAAAATAGAAAGAAAAAAATAGTGGATTTTTTTCACTTTAATTATAGTGGGATGAAGTGCTTGAAAAACAAGCATTACCAAAGAACTACTGCAAAATGACAAATATTAATATGATATTCCATAGAACATTTAGATTTTATGACTATTTTCCAGCTGAATCCTCTCCAATTTCTCTACTAGGTTTTAGTCCAGGAAAATTAATGATGAAAATCTAGACAGTATTACATTGTGTGAACTATTACATACATGCTGATGACTCTCCAGTTTATGCTGCCTTTGGCATAGCCAGTTTATAGGATTTAAATTATCTGAATTCTGGCTAACATCTACTATTGAACACATAAACAGTAAATCAAACTTAACACTTCATTAGATAGTTGAAAGTCTGTTTTCCTGCAGAACTGGTGTAACACATAATGCAATCATACATATTATTTTTTTAATCAACCACCCAAAAGTGTGCTAGAAGCCTCGCAAATAGAGTTCTGTGAATAATCGGATTTTTTGGTTCGCTGGCAAGTCCAAAAAAATTTTTTTAAAGGTCTTTTTGTTTCAAGTTGAACTGAGAACAAATTGTTTTGAAATGTTCAGCAAATGGAAAAGTAAAAAAATATTATTTTGAACAAAACGTTAAGTTCAAACCAGAATTAAATATTTCATTTCTACTTTGAACTTCTTTTATGTTTAAAAAAAATTTTAAATAAACTTTATGGACATTTTGAAATAAGTCCTTTGAACTAAAATAATTTAAATGTTTTCCTTTGAAACTTCAAAACATTTTTTTCCAGATTATATTGTTTGTTTAACATGAACACTTTGGCAAAACAGACATGAATTTGTGAAACATTTTCATGTTGCTAACTTGGCATTTTTCACTGAAAAATATTTTGACCAACATTTTTTTGCCCACCTCTATTCACAAGGCCAATAAAAAGTCTCTGCTCCTGCAGGAGCTTACAATGTAAAAATAAAACAAGACACGGTCATGGAAGTCTACATGGGAAACAGTGGATACTGGACAGGACAAGGGGTACACAGTAAGAATATGTATTAGCTTCTTTGGTTAAGCACACTCCATAAGGCTTCAGGCCTTCTATTCTTTTATGTATCAACTTTTAAGATGACAACAATGAAAATTTTCTTCCCCTAGGATTAATTTTTATGGTGGTATGTAGGACTTGGATATTGTGGTTAGAAGTTACAGTTAGAGAAATAGATTACATATTATGTAAATCTATATACTAGGCCTGTTGTACTAAACTCAGAACAAACCAAATCCTGCTAATTTTACATGAACAGTATCATCGGTTTAAATGATTTATGCGTATGACTAAGTTCCAAATCTGATTGGTTACCAGCGATGGTGATAGTGGGTGAAGTGCTTGTAAATTACTGTAAGAACAAGAGACTTTCCAGATCATTTTTCTTTAATTCTTGTATCCTGCACAGGCCTGTATCTGAGGTTTCAGAAGGCGGCAACCCTCTTTCTGGAGAATGCACCTAGCTGTATATGAAAATTGCTATACATGGGGAAAATTAGTTTGAGGAAAGATTTCTTTCCTTGATCCTCTAAGACAATGAGTTTATACCTGCTAGTATGAGGGCTGATCACCCTTATTATAGTCTAAAATTAGATAGCTGCACATATGGTAATAAACTTTTCCTGTTCCTTTCTCATTTCCATGCACAGTAGGAATATGCTGATGATTCTTTGTGGCAATGAAATGCAGAGAATGAATAGATGTCGAATAAGGAACTGTTTTCATTTTTTTTTTTACATGTCATCTAAATGTGTTACTTCTGGGGGAATTCTGCACCACTGCGCAATGCAGAATTTTGCAGAAATCAATATTGTGCATGCAGAATTTCCTCTCCCCCACAGAAATGGGCTGCAGTGCTGCTGATCGCTAGTAGGGGCTGCTGGACACAGAAGACACTGCCAGGGGGAAGGGGAGGAAGCTAGAGGGTTCCCAGGAGCTGCAGTTCCCCACACACCCTGAGGGAAGGAGACAGTGGCGTGCAGGAAACTCCACACAAGCCCAGGACCCAGCATCAGGCTGTTTCTCCCTCTGGATCCCTGGGCTCTGGAGGGGAGGGGAGCAGGTGTCTGAACTGGCGGGGGGGGGGGGGGGGGCACAGCTGGGCTCTGGGGCAGAGTGGGGGTAAGGTATTTGGATTCTGGGAGTGAGGGGTGGTGGTATCTGGGCAAGGGGGAACCCTGCGGCTGGGCTTGGGGGGAGAGGGTGTGGGTATCTGAGCTGGACTGGTCTCCTGGGGGATTGGGTGTATTGGCTGGGAGGGCACAGTGGCTGGGCTCAGGGGGTAGGGGGGAGAGGGATTGTGGGTGTCTGGCCCCCCAGCTGGGCTCTGGGGTGGGAAGAAGGCAGAGAAACAGGAACTGGATTGTCATAGGGATTTCTTTAACCTTTTACTCCTGGGGGAATTTTTGTGTCTGTATTGTTACAGACATAAGTGCTGAAAGGTATTTTGAAATAAATTATCAAAATAACTGAAACTTGCATGATTATGTAGTGTTATTTTGACAAAATAAAATTTGCATAATTTTAAAATATTGTGTGCAAAAAATTTTTTTTTGGTGCAGAATTTTTAATTTTTTGGCACAGAATGCCCCCAGGGGTAATGTATTGCCTTTCTTTACTTTCCCTTTTTCCTTATTTTATGGGAACAGCTAAAAGCATGGGACCAATTGGCTTCCTATGATGTATTTAGTGCTAACTGAATAAAGCAGGAATGAGAAGGGTTACTATACTTCAGGTTCCCAAAAAGAGAACATTTCCACAGGGCGAGGGAGCTTGAGATGAGGTATAGTTGGGGGTGCTGGTGGGGGTACTCACTGGAGGTTGGGGGCAGTGTTGCTCCCTGTCAAGGTGTCTGGCACAAGCCCAGGATGCAGAAACAGCCATCAGTCAGCACCTCCTGGGACCCCCTCCCCAGGGCCAGGAGCTGGGGACTGGGTGGGTGGGATCTGGCAGCTCTGGCTACAGGGGAATGGATCAATCAGGTGCAAATGCAGGGGAACCAATGAGGAAGCGGACCAATCTAGGCTCTTTCTAAGCTGCAATGTGTGCAAAAATTCCAGATATTTTCCCTCATTTGAAAAATCCACCCAGACAGAAGACAGAGCCTCAAAAAAGAGGCAATGTTGAGGACAAACTGGAGGTATGGTAACCCTAGGAATGAGCAAAAGCAATACATACTTGAGAACATTAGAGAGCTTCAGGAAGAAGTCAGGTGGAAAGGGAAAAATCCTATCTGGGGAGCTGATATGTTTTTGAGAGTTTGCTTGAACAAAGAATCCAGTTTATTATTATTATGGACCACTTCCCCGCATCAGATCAAGAGCATCACTTCACCCTCCATGACCTCTGTATTATAGCCCTATAAGATTCCTATAATTAAACCATTTAAAGTATGAGTTATTAGAACACAGTGGTATGTATATGTTATTAGAGAGATATTTGGGGGAATATTGTGTGGATTATTTATCTAAGCAGGGATATACTGGATGATTTGAAAAGGAAATCACAGTAATCATAGCTAGCTAAAGTAGTCATAACATTGAACATTTCTATCAGCTGGATTCTCACAGGTAGGTTTAACATAATAAACAAGTCTATTGTTACTATAGCAAAACAGTTGTCAGAGGTTCATAACATTCTGAAGTTGATTGTGTGTAAAAAGTTTGAAGAAATAGAGTTAATATGTTTTTGAGTTTTAAATGGGTAAAACAATATATTGTTGCCCCTTTTTGGCCTAAGCCGTTAGCAAATATTTGGGGATTTGCCTGGTTGTTTTGTTAGGAGGAGAAATTGATCATATGAGTCAGGTATTTCTTTGGTACAATCCTGCTTATTTACAAACAGGCCACAAATTCCTGTTTCCCTGAACATAGTAGAAAGAAACAATAGCAGCAGTTTCCTTGCTTAGAAATCCAAGCCTGTTCTTCTAGTGAGTCCTGTGCCCCAAGGAGCTCTACCTCTGCTTCTCAGAGCCATGCACATGACTGCCTCTCTCACTGTCCGCTGGCTTTCTACTGTTGCCACACACAGACACACAGCTGCAACCAATCAATCCCCTAGCCCCTCCATTTCCCCAGGAAAACTTCTTGGTCCACATAACTTCTGCTCAGGCCTTGCCATGCTGCCCATTGCTTCAGGAGCTGGCTTCTTATTGTTGCAGCTATCATTACACAAAAAGGCTCCTTCCATTTAGCCTGAATGAGGTATACTCATCAGCTTTAACCATGTCTGCGACTGATGGCACCCATTAACATCTTCTAACATACCTATAATATTTTCTCTTCTGACTACCAGTAATTCACATACAGATAACTCCAAACAGGTGATCTTTGAAAGTTTTAACATCACACGTCGTAGTCCTTAGTGAGGAGACGTGTCTTTGGCAAGCTTAAACAAAAAAAATACTGCAGAGTATGTTCATAGGTCATCCACTAAGATTTATAGCGGAGCCTAATGAAACTAGGCATGATGGAGAGAGTGGGAGAATTTCCGTTTCTTTCCTGCCTGGTTGGCAGTGGCCGCTACTGGGATAATTTGCATGAGGAACGGTGCATTTCAAAAATAGCAAGTTAACAGCAAAATTCTCCAGAACACAGTATTAACATCAGAGACAAAAGAAAAAAAACTGAGCATAAGAAAAATAAAATAAAATAAAATAAAATAAAATACTCTCACAATTCTCCACAACAATTGCTGTAATTTAATCAAGTTCTAAGCTTTTTTTTTTTTTTAAATCTCTTCAGATGGATAGACAAAGTTATCATAATATAAAGTAGGGGTCGGCAACCTTTCAGAAGTGGTGTGCCGAGTCTTCATTTATTCACTTTAATTTAAGGTTTCGTGTGCCAATAATACATTTTAACGTTTTTAGAAGGTCTCTTTCTATAAGTCTATAATATATAACTAAACTATTGTTGTTTGTAAAGTAAATAAGGTTTTTAAAATGTTTAAGAAGCTTCATTTAAAATTAAATTAAAATGCAGAGCCCCCCGGACCGGTGGCCAGGACCCGGGCAGTGTGAGTGCCACTGAAAATTAGCTTGCGTGCCACCTTTGGCATGCATGCCATAGGTTGCCTACCCCTGATATAAAGGGATGCTCTGATACTCTGTCTTGCTACAACTAGCTCCCCATCCAAAAATCATCATCAGCAAAGTCTTTGGGTGCTACCATAAAATCATTATTACTGGTATTGCAAATGAAAAAGGCTATATAATAGCTAAGGAGTATTATGATGAAATTGGGGGGTCACTGCTCCCAGCTTCATTCACCTTAATGGGGTTGAACTTCAGTTCTTTACTGGGGCCATTTAAATGCTAACATGATTTATAGAGCTGCTCAAAATTTTTGCGTAGTTTTTCATTGAAAAAAAAAAGACATTTCATGAACATTTTTTGATATTATTGAAATTTTCATTTTTTCACTACATTTAAATCAAAATTCTTACCAACGTTGTTTTCAAAATAGATATCAAAATGTTTTTGTTGCCTTAAAAACGTGTTTAGCAAACAACTAATTTCAATTTTGGTTAAAAAAAAAATTTCCAGATCTTTGTGAAAGTTGGGACATTTGTCTTGGTGACTCTTATGAATTCTGGTTAATTTTATGAAATTGCTTTATCACAGAGGCTGGCCCTTTCAGGGGAATCAGGGACCAGCCTACCTGTGACAGGCCCTGTAACAGAGAACGAGCCAACTCAACCCACCTGGAAGTGATTAAATCCTTTAGGTGGTTGGTTGGCAGCTAGTTAGCTAAACAGCCTGATAAAGGGCTCAACTAACTAATATGGTTCCTAGAGACAGGAAGCTCCTGAGGAGAGCTCATTGGAAGGTGTGATGTGAGGGACAGGGTGCAACCAGTGACCGGAAGCCAAGTCTACCAAGATCTATAAGCAGCCTTGGAGAAAAGTTATAGCTGAATTCTACAGACAGAACCCTGGCTCCAGGGAAGGATTCTTCCCAGGTAACAGCAAGAGGCCTGACTCTTAGGAAGGAACCCAAGACAAGAGAAGATGGAGAGGCGTGGTGCACCCATATAGGAAACTGACTCTGTCTCACAACTAAGACACTGGGGTGAAGACTTCCTTGAATTTTTGTTGGTTCTTTAATGAACTAGACCCCTCAGAAGGATCTTTGTTCCATACATAAAGCCTCAGTGAACTTATTGATGACATTAGGGGAAACTGCAGCAGGAAACCACTTGCTACCACGGCTGCTGTCACACACCTCCTAGACCAGGAACAACTGAGAGTCATTAACATGAATAGCCTTTCATTCAAATGGGGGCGCTGTAGAAAAATGAGACAGCTATAGCCATGGAGAAAACCAGTTCTAACCAGAGTCCCTACAGGAGAATGGGTTAGAGCAGTGGAAAACTCGAGCAGAAAAGAAGGAACAAAGAAACAAGGTGTTGGAACTTGTTCTTAAAGAGAAACCCACAGGCTCTGGGAGGTTCAGGGAACACAAAAGGACATGATTTCTGAGTGAGAGGAATTGTTTGACTGCTGGACCTGATCAAACCAAGGAGGAGATTACTGCAGGAGTCAAACACAGAGGAGACTCTCTGACCAGGAAAAGACTGACCTGGAGGGAGTGAGGTCCATGAGAAGGGACCTGTGAATGTACTGACCAAAACGCAGAGAATGATTAAGCTTGGTGAGAGAAGGAATTGCATAGGAGGTATTTCTTATTTTGCCTAGCTGTATGCATATCCTGTACTTTTGAGTGAAAGAGTGAACGGTTTAGAAATCCCTCTGCAAGTCCGTATCTTCTTGCTACAAACTCATGGTCCCTGATAGGCTAAACTATAACCTGGAGTACCCAGGGGTGGAGCTGTGGGGAGGATGTGCTTTAGCAATCTTGGGAGCCCAGAGAAGTGGTGCCAGACAAAGCCTGTGCTCAGGAAGCGTGTTTGAGCGGGGCCAGAGACTGTGGCTTGAGCGTGCCCAGACCCAAAGGAGCTTAGAAGCTCATGGATCCAGAGTGAGAGTCCAAACCAAGCTGCGTGGTGAGCATCCACAAGTGGGAGCTCAGCCAGGAGTCTGACAGGGTCTAATTTGAAACCTGAGAAATGGAAACTGCATTGAAAATTTTTGTAAGATTGTTTGTCTGCTTCTGAACCAGCTCTAATGTTTAAGCACAAGCAGTTTCCTTTCCTTTTTCTTAACCCCCCCACCCCTAAAACCTAAGGAAATTCAAATGTTCATTTTCCAGAAAAAGTCAGGAAATGTAAAAGTTAAGCTTTCATAGAATCACAGAAATGTAGGACTAGAAGAAGGGACCTTCATCGGTTATCTAGTCCAGTGGTTCTCAACCAAAGGTATGTGTACCCCAGGGGATACACAGAGGTCTCCCAATGGATACATCAATTCATCTAGACATTTGCCTAGTTTTACAGCAGGCTGCATAAAAAGCACTAGCAAAGTCAGTACAAACTAAAATTTCATACAGACAATGACTTAATCATACTGCTCTGTGTACTATACACTGAAATGAAAGTACAATATATATATTCAAATTGATTTATTTTGTAATTATATGGTAAAAAATGAGAGTCTGCAATTTTTCAGTAACAGTCTGCTGTGACACTTTTGTACTTCTATGTCCGATTTTGTAAGCAAGTAGTTTTTAAGTGAGGAATAATTTGGGGGTACACAAGAAAAAACAGACTCCTGAAAGGGGTACAGCAGTATGGAAAGGTTTAGAGCCACTGATCTAGTCCAGTCCCCTGCACTGAGGCAGGACTAAATATTTTCTAACGCATCCCTGACAGGTGTGTGTCTAACCCGTCTTTAAAATCCTCCAATGGCAGAGATTTCACAAACTCCCTAGGTAATTTGTTTCAGTGGTGAACTACACTTAAATTAGGAGTTTTTTCTTAATGGCTAACCTACATCTCCCTTGCTGCAATTTAAGCCCATTACTTCTTGTCCTGTCCTCAGTGGATATGTATTGTGCAGCCTTTAATTATATGATCACATACTACTTTTTCATCAGCACTCCTACCTCATTCAGGGTGAACCATGATCATGTCCAAAGGGGCCAGTTCCACAGGCAAACTTAATTCAGGCAGTTCCTAAATGTCAAGTGGTTGACTTTGCAAACTTGATGTTTGTAGCTGTTTGTAAGTGTAATTACTGAGGGTTTGGTTTTTTTTTTTTTTAAAAAAGCAAACCAAAACAAGCAAATTCCCTTGTATTGACACCCATATGGTTCATCAGCAGAGTGGGATCTTTAGATCCACCACACAGACCTCTGCCACTGGAGTTAATTTAGTATCTGATAAAGGATGACAACTTGCATTGCTATGTGGACCAGCGCTAGAGGGGGGAGAGATAGACACACACTTTGCCAGTAGATTACACAGATATTTGCTGACATCAAAGGAATGGCGAGTCTCAGGAATCTTGGGTTCCATTCCAGACACTGGAGGGGAATGTGCTCGAGTGGTCAGAGACTGCTGTGCCTATTTATACCTCCCCCCACCAAAGCTTGACCTATTCTGCCCTGTCCCCTCCAACCTAGCCCTATTCTGGTCTTGTCTCTTTGGCTATGTCTACACTACAGACCTTATAGTGGCACAGCTGTACCGCTGAGGCTGTGCTGCTGTAAGGCCTCCTGTGTAGATGCTCTATGCTGACAAGAGAGAGCTCTCCCGCCGGCATAATTAAACCACCCCCAACGAGCGGTGGTAGCTATGTCAGTGGGAGAGCATCTCCCGCTGACATAGTGCTGTCCACACCAGCGCTTTTGTCAGTGCAACTTACATTGGTTGGGGTGTTGGTTTTTTTCATACCCCTGACCAACAAAAATTTTACCGCCAAAAGTGCTAGCGTAGACAAAGCCTTCCCCAGCCCTGCTCCTTGTCCCAGTCTCCATTCTAATGGCTTCTCATACAGCTCTATTTGCCCAGCAAGTCTCAGATTCCCTCTTCCGGCACCTCATCCTTGCCTGATCTGTCTCTCTCCTCCTCTTCTGACTCCTCATCTGATCTCTCTTCCAAACCCAGCTACTTGCCTCATCCCACTCCCCTCTCTAGCTTCTTGTCCCATTCTCTTTGGCACCCAATCTCAGTTATCTCCCCACACCCCAGCTCTTCATGAGATCTGTCTCCACTGCCAGCCCCCGCGCACACACTAGGTCCCTCCCCACTAGTTCCCAGACCCAATCTCCTTACCCAGACAGTCCCAATCTCC
This sequence comes from Caretta caretta, assembly GCF_965140235.1. Classification (NCBI taxonomy): domain Eukaryota; kingdom Metazoa; phylum Chordata; order Testudines; family Cheloniidae; genus Caretta; species Caretta caretta. Next base: position 83,081,107 of record NC_134214.1, read on the forward strand.
CCCCACCCCAGGTCTTCATCCGATCTCAATATTCCCACACACACACAAAATGGCTCCCTATCCCTCCCCATTTCACACACCAGCCCTATTCCCCTTATCTAGCCACTCCAGGCTTCCTCTTCTCAGTTCCCAGTCCCAGCCTCCCCTCCAGTCAAACCCACCCCCTCAGTTCCAATCTCCTTCCCCAACTAGTCTTAGGTTCTCCCAGGTTCCCATTTCCCAACCAGAACCCTGTTATAATTTCTCTCTTCCCAAGCATCCTCCCTCAGTCCTAGTCTCACCAGGCTCTTTGCCCCAATCTACTCTCTTCTTTCTCCCCAGGTCCAACAGGAGAGACCACAAGAGTCAGGATCCCTGCTCTTAAGTTCCTGTGCCCAGCCTCACCACAGCCAGGAGCTGCAATTACAGGAAAAGTCTGGCTCTGCCCCTGCATGATCAATTGTTTGTAGTGATCGTGCATGCACAGTCTAGTGAGCCCTAGGAGCTATGAGGGATTGGAGCATGCTCAGTAAGAATAGAATAGACTGAGATTTTAGCCGTTAAACTCTAAAAAGTCTCTACTGAGCATGTATGAACTGATTTTTTTTTCAAAGCCTCATAACCAAGCCAAATTTGAATGGATTTTCAGAGGAATAGTGAAAGGCATAAAAGCAACCACACTGCAAATTTAAAGTCCCTGGTCGAAACCATGAGCGTCTCAAAACTAGACAGAATCTTTAACACTGTAAAACAATTTATTTTTCTCTAGCCTTGTTCTCAGAAACAGCAGAAACTTTTGGGATGAAACTTGAAAAAAAAAATTCAGCCTGAGGCAGACAACAGGCATGGAAAATTTCAGCCCCAGTAGTTAGTTTGGCAAAGTTATAAGCAACGGAAAAAAGCCCATATAATGAGAAGTGTTGGGCAACCTTAATAAAAAGTGGTGCTATCAGCCTCACTTAGAATAGCTATCCTTCAAAAGTTCCACAGAACCAGCAGGATCTGCCCCATATGATCATTTCTAAAATATTGCTCTCAGTATTGAGATAAAATTATCTTTACAACACAGGACATGAAAGGATGTTACTGTAAAAGTAACAACAGCAACTTAGCTTAGATCCAGCAAATAAGTTTTCTTAATAAAGATAAGATTTTACGCAACCTAATATTTTAATTAATTTCCTTTCTAAAAATTTTATTCCAAGCAGTTTTCATGGTGGATTTAAACAACCCCCAGCAGCACTGTAAATTGTAATATAATAGCCTGATGCCAGTGCACAAGAAGAAGAAATAAAGCCAACTAGGAGACAGAAAATCTCTTCTGTAAAATACTCTGAAATCTGCAGATGGAAAACACTATTTAAGTAGTAGTATTATTAGAAACAGAAGTGTTACTCAACAGGCTATTATATTTTCATAGTCACCCTGAGTGAAATGCAAAGAAGGAACACAAATGGTAAATTGAATTTTTTTTCAAATTTAATAATTAATTATGAGGCCTGACTGTGCCCTCTTATTTAAGCAGTCAAATTGAATTCAACCTGCATAAAGGTATTAGGAACACAAGTAATTAATTTTAGTAGTACATTATTTTTATTACAAAAAAAAGAGCATGGAAACCAAATGTAAAGCATGGAATGGAACAGCCTCTCTCAACAGAATTTTGGGCTGATCCTGAAGTTTCTTATTTCAGAGCCAGAAAATTCTGTTTGGAGACGGAGTCAGAATTTGACTCTAATCACATCAGTGTAAATACCAAATAGCGCCAATGAAGTCAACAAAGTTTCTCTAGCATAACAGAGATCGGAATCTGGCCCTCTGTATTCTTTGCTACTTATTTTGTTCTTTTGATTTTGTTTTAAACACCAATACCATGTGACGAGGCTAAATAGTCACCAGATGAGGTAGAGCAGCTGTTATCAAAACAAAGCTGATTTAAAAGGTAACAAGCAACAATCCACTTCGTAGCCTACAAGTGAACTAAAGGTACTGGTTCTAAACTGGACATTCCTTACACCTTACAAAGACCACCTAACTCATACTCACTCTTTGATCATTTCAGGGGAATCTAATCCTTGTCACTTAATGCTTTAAATATCAAAGGTATCTGAAGATTACCAAAGGTTTGGGCTGGAGTTAATGTATTTCAGATCTGAGAATCAGCTTTTACCCTGACAAAAACGAACATATTCACAGAATTGCTGCTACTCCACTTATCTATTGACTAAGTACTGACAACCACGTGGAAAAAAAAACAGCAAGGAATTGTCACCACACGAGTTACTGGCAGTATGTCAGAGAAGCAAAAAAAGTAATGCTTCTTATAAAGCTGCTCTTTGTATTCTCATTTCCCAGAAGTCCACTACAAGAGGCAAGCAACACCCAGTGCCTGCAACCATTGCTCCTTTATCAATTCAAGAGATGGACCCAGATGATAAATACTATGAGATCAAAAAGATCAAAAAGATTTTTTAAAAATATATATATTAGAAAAAAATAAATGCCTTTGGGTCCCAGGTTTAACAGTGTGCATGGTTTATTACCACCAAATGATGTGTAAAAACGCACAGATCTTGTTTGGCTAAAGTTGAGAGGGACACTAAGTGCCCATAGACTTGACCTGCCTAGAGAAATCAGTTCCCGCTGTAAAATAACAGACTTTAACACATTCTCCAGAATGACATCATCCAACGTGGCTTGCCAAAAATGTTACTTTTACATTTCTGCAGCAACAGAAGATTTCCTTTCACCACTTTACATTTTTTTTAAGTTAAGGAGCCAGTCAATCGTTCAAAAATATGAAGGTCTTTAAGTACTTCCAGGCCTATATATTAGCAATTGTTCATAGAAGCAAGTGAAAAATGGGGATGATGGGGGGGAGGAAGGGGGATAGTAAATGTGTATCTTTTTTCTGGTTCTTTTAAGGACATTTATATCTGTGACCATGCTGAACTAAAATAATACAAGTTGATGCAATTACCACACTCAAATGGATTTTTTCCCCATATGATTTATCACTAACCTCACAGATGAATCTGCATGGTGAAACTATATCTATCGGTTTAGGAAAATGTATGTAATCCACTGGAATTTACTGAGCATGTACAATAAATGAACATGCTCTGCCAATGCAACATAGGGATTTCTGCCTCATCAAGGAATGCCAGTCCATTAAACTTTGAATGAGTCAGGGGGTTGTATTTGATCTCAAGGAACTTCATTTGAAAACTACAAGCTAAAAAAAACAAAAAGGGACTCTACTTAGCCTATCCTGAGTATCTAAAGCAAAGAACCACTGCCTCCATCACTGACTCTCTGCTTTGAATTTTACATATCTAACCCCTCCCTTTTCACTTCTGACAAAATTTTACATCTTATCTTTGTCCTTGCCAATGCTGGAGTGCCATCTTTAACCCACTTTTTCATGTGAGAGGTCTTAATGCCCACTTTAACCATGCTAATTTCTATGCAGACAACATCCAGCACTACAACTAGTAGAAACGTATTTTTATTACTCCAGGCCCTTGACATACCACAGTTCAGTATTAGCAAATGCTTCAAAGACTTAAGTATTCTGTGGACTTTAAGATTGGAACTGGGAGTCAAGCACTCTGAATTCAAATCCCAGATTTGTCACTGTCCTGCTGTTTAATCTTGGATAACGACAATCTGTCTCATTTTTCCACAGCTATGAATTGGAAATAATATCAACTCCCCAACACTGATAGTTTCAGTGATAGATGATTCCCCTGTCTGATTGTACTTTCTCCTTGGCACTTAACTTTCCAGAATCAATAGTTCTCACTTGCAGGCCCCCGGCCTTTGGAATGACTTTAGTGTATTTAGTAGTACTGTACACCACTTAGTTACATTTGCTACATATTGCTACATAGTCAGAAATACCTTAAATTGATAACCAACATTTTAAAAATATAATTTTATATTATATATATATTTATACACACACACACACATATATATATATATATATATATATATATATATACTGCTTTTATCCTCCATTGTTTGCATTTTACATATCTTGGGCAATGAAACAAGAGTCTTCCGTTTCCCTTTCGAATTTTTGTCCACTAGCACTGAGAGGCTGAATTTAAGTTCAGAACACTTAAAACTTAAAAGAAGATTTAAAATAATGTAAAATTTCATTAAAACATTTGTATTCACATTAGGTTTTAGAAAAATTTATTCATTTTCAACAAAAAAACCTGGGGCCTAAATTAAATTAAATTGAAAATAACTTTTTAATTATCAAAAACCATGCAATAACCATACCAACTATGATTAACACATATCAATTTGTAGCCCCAGCTTACATGCCGCTGATTTTAAAAATGAGTTTTACTTTGTTTTTTTAAAACACTTCCCCCTGCCCCCTCTCCCCAGTTACACTGAGGTTTACAAGTACTTTATGATGTAAACCAGACAAAGTACACAATCCATTTTCTTCCTAAATTCTGTTCATTCCCCTGTACACACAGAACCCAATTTCCTCTTCCACTTATTCTCCCCTTTCCTCCACACAGATATATATTACTTTCCCCCTTCCTCCTATCTGCATTCTCCTACACTCACACCCCATATTCCCCGAAACAATCTGCATACAAATGTGAATTAGCACACTAACTGTCCACCCAACAAATTTCCCCATCCTGCCTTTCGCAGTGAGTCAGTCTGGTGCAATAAGTAGTTTTTGAAAATATTTGGGAAAATGGTAATTTATTGCTGTTAATTTTCATAATTGAAAGTTTATTTGTTGGAAAAGGTCGGTATATTCCATTTTCCTGCTAAACTCACAAAGACTTGCACACTTTCAAAACTGCTGCCATCAGTTATTGTTCTGATTAGGCCCAAGGCCAAAAGCTGCCCTCAGTTAAGAGGCCACTTTATAAAAAGCCAGCATTCCCCATTGTTTCCAATATAAGGGAAGCCAAACTGCCTGCAAGGAAGATGGTGGCTCTATATGCAGTCAGAAGATGGAGGGGAGCACTGTGAAGAACAGCTGAATGGAGGCAATGGTCATCTTTGCTAAGAACAGTCTGTGACTTCTGTCCTATTGAAAATAATGGGTGACAGTGGCTATTTCTAAGAAGGGCACGTTGATAGAGAGCATCTTTGCACTTCAGTCTTATTGAGAACAAAGGGGGTGGCAGCTATTTTGAAAAAAGGAAATTGTTTGTTTGTGGAATTTTCTGAAAAATATTATTGTTCAATCTCTCCTAAACTTTCTGTTGGGTAGAATAATGGCAAAAAATGACCATAAATCCTTTTTTTTTTTTATGTCAAATGCTGCCTGTGTACACTATTTCAGTGAGTTTTATTTGTATAGAAGGTTTGAAAAGTCTGCATTATTCCCTTACTGGGATCATTTGGGATTTAAATTAATCTGCTACCAGGTGGTAAATTTCTTAAAGGGCCTATTTAAAAATTAAATTTATCACAAATTAAGTTATTGTACATTCTCAGAAAATTCACTCAGTGCTCAAATAGTAAATGTTATAATTTTGGGGAGGATATGTTATATTCTTTATAAATAAGAGATTACATGTGTGCTGTAAGTGAAAACACTATATCGTCTCAACTATGGATCCATAACTGGCATCTTTCCAATACTGAATTCAATGTATCATTCAAGTCTGTGCCGAATGAAGAGAAATTGTTACTTCATAAGTGTGACTTTCCTGAGAAATTACTAGCTTTTAAAATCAAATCTTAGTATAATTTTGGGTTGCAACAGACCTTTAGTGGTCTATTGTCGTTCTTCCTACTTTACTTGTGGTTTGAGTATACTGCATTAATACAGGACTGTAAATCAGTAGAAAGTAGCAAGCAATACAATACTTGTACAGACTTCCACTAATGCAAACTTCCCCTACAAAACCCAAGTTACAACTATCTACAGCTATCTCTTTTGTATATCTACACTACGCTTATTGTTTTACAAGCATTTAATTAGCACACTAACATATAAGGTGTTAAAGACAGACAATTTAATCACAAACTACCTTTATCAACAGTACAGATGTCACAGAACTAATTAATGCTCTGATCCTGCAAACATATATGTTCATAACTTTAAGCATGTGAAGTAACCCTGTTAACTTCAATGGGATTAACCCCTACGAGTACTCAAACACATATGTATATGTTTTCAGGATCGGGGCCTAAAAATCATCTACACAATTTACTGAACATTAAACAGTTTTTTTAAAAATGTCATGACACTAAGATAAAATTTCATCTGCTTTTTTGTAAACAACTCTAAAAAGTATTCAGTAGAGGCAATTAGAAAATGACAAATATTGTGGGTAATACCATAGAGAAGTCACTGGAATAGCATCCCTTCTTAAATTGTTTCACATACATGGTTGTTGTATGTTGAGGTGGGGATAAATACTCTCTTAACCAAAAGTAAAAGCAAGATAAAGTTGCTGGATTTTGCTGAGGAGTTTCCCTGGGACTGGGAATTTATGGCAAATGCAGGGGCTGGGGCATTTGGCTTTTTGGAGTTGTATGCATCTGTGTGTGTGCATGTGTGTCAGAAGCAAAAAGCAATCAGAAAGCAAAGAGAGAACCCAAGAAACAGTCATGAGCATGGCCCTGAGATAAAGCAGAGACAGAGCCACAGGCCTGGCTAGAAAGACCGGCTTGGAAGTTGTGAGCAAATAAATGAACTACTGTGTTCAAGAAAACAAAACTTTGTATATATCCTTTGTAAATAAACAAGATTGCACCAAAGAAATAGGTGATTCATATCAGCAATTACTCCTCCTAATAGAAACAATCTGGCAAGACCCCAAATATTGTCTAACCGCTTAGGCAAAAGGGCAACAAAATGTAAAGAGCCATCATGTTTTACTAGATCATCTGATCGCTCTCATAATTAAACCAGAAGTGCTTCCTTTCTTCTATTATAAACCATTAACTCACCAGGCAGTCAGCCTCCCTGTAGGCTGCAACCTTCTGAAGTGCTTGCTTTGTCAAAAATATCAGGTTTTTGAGCTCGTAGAATTTCACGTGTGCAGGTCACTCCTTCCTGATGAATATTCAGGAACTTATTTCTACCTATAAAAAAAAGTATAAAGAGAAAATAAATTTCTGAAAACTATGCCAAAAATATTTGGAATTGTTTATAAGTCAGTGCCATCTTAAGCAGTTTTCATTTCTTAAGATCCATCTACTATTCCCCATTCAGCTCTTTAGCCCATAACACAACATGATGACACATACTACACGAGAGGTACTACATAAGTTATCTGGCTTCCCCTCCTACTGACATGTCAGAAATATGTATTATTATTTGAATTACAGTGGCATCTAGAAGCCAAATTTGGATGAAGACCCCCTTGTACAGGGTGCCATGCAAAGTTAAACTACGTAATTTATTGAATATTTCCCGAGCTAAAGGAGGAAACAAAACTCATTATCAAATGACACATCCCATCTAGAAAAAGAGTTTTATAAGTTAACATTTTTCTCTCACCCACTAACAAGTGAAATGCCGTAAATGAAAAGTAATGGACAATTTCAGCACTGCTATAACTCCACCGACCGCAAAGTTGTTACATCAGCTATCAATATGCCCAATGTGTCTTTATTTCCCTCAGATTAAGAGAAATGCATGTCCTTGAAACCAAAGATATTCCATTTTTGTTTTTCTTAATTATATTAGAAAATAGTAAACATAAATTATGGTATTAGATGAACTCATAAAAACATAAGAATGGCCACACAAGTCGACCACAGTATCCTGTCTTCTGAAGTGGCCAGTGCCAGATGCTTGAGAGGGAATGAACAGAACAATTTTGAGTGATTCATCGTCTGTCATCCAATCCCAGGTTCTAGCAGTTGGAAGTTTAGGGACACTCAGAACATAGGGTTGCATTCCTGATCATCTTGGCTAATAGCCATTGATAGAAATATCCTCCATGAATTTACCTGATTCTTTTTTTAACCCAGTTATACTTTTGGCCTTCCCAATGTCCCATGACAAAGAGTTCCACATTTTGACAGTGTCTTGTGTGAAGAAGTACTTTCTTCCATTTGTATTAAAATTTATGATGATGGATAGCATTGTAAAGAGAGTTAACTCCTGATTTTCACAAGCATAAATTTGAGGAGAATGAGGCTCATAATATATATGAGACAACAAATGCAGCAATTCCACTCCCTCCCCCACAAAATTAAGATTCCTTTAATCAAAAAGCTAAAGAAAGCTAATGGAATAGACAAAAGAATAGAAGTACAGCCTTGTTCATTTTTCTTGTACAATATGAGACTGGAGCTGCTCTGATAGAGGCTGTAATAGGAGTTGATATTTGGGGGATGGAGGGATAATGGCAGAAGGTGGAAATTTCCTTCCCCAAATATTGGCAGGTGGATGTTAAACCTGAACAAAATGGCGATGCACCTGTTGAGAACTGAAAGCTTTTCTAGAGATTTTGGCACTAATTGTCCTTTCACAGCTGGGGGATTATATGTAATCTGAGCTGTCAACACAGAAGTTTTTAAAGCGGCCTTGACAAAGATTTTTGGGGAAAAAGTTCCCTTCTTCTAGAGTTAATACTAAAAAATAGTATTTTATGAGGTTTGCCTTTCATCTCACCCTGCTGCACTATCCTTTCAAGATGTGGTGTCATGAAGAAAAAGAAAAAAACAGTTACTCCAAATGCAAAGATGTTTTCACTTAGAAAATATCTGTGAGTTTACTGAATTTCGCACAAAAGTATATGTGAAGGGGACTCAACTGGCCATTTTTTCTAAAACAAACCCGAGTTTTAGTCTTTATTTTTAAATATCCCAGCACTGTACTAATAGATTTACTATAATGTGATCCCTTGCCATCACCTGAAATAGCTCATTATCAATATTTAATAACTGGAATTATTTATGCACTAATCTTATAACGGATAGCGTGCAGATGGACCACTATACCCATGCAGAATTCCATTCAATTCAACAAGGCTCTGCCTAGACACACCTGCCCACATACTATCAGCTGCATAACTGGTGCCTTAGTGCATCACACATACTTAACATATGCCTTTCCCAGCCTTTTATTGATAACGTCAAGGCACTTAACAGACAGCAACTCATGTCATCCTAATCAGGTGATATATAGTAGTCAGAGCATGGAACATAGAGACAGGACTTTTGGAGACCTGATCCCCTTTCACTTACACTGGTGTAAATGAGGAATAACTCCATTGAAGTTAGTGGATATTTACACCATTATACAACTGGTATAAGTGACAGAAGAATCAGGCCTCTGAACTCTGTTTCTGGGTCTTTGTGCCTCAGTTTACCTGTGTAAAAAGCCTTACCAGGGTATCGTAAGGCTTGCCTCTCTTGATATTATATAGTTCTATATTATACATAGTTACAGAAAATTATATCAAATATTATAGATATTAGGAAGACCTATTCAGCCATTGTAAGGTGCTGGATTGTCCCCAGCCCCTGCCAGACCCACTGCCACACCTAGAGTCTCTTTCTAGGTACAGTTTTATTGTCCAAAGACAAAAAACACAAAATAATCCTGCAGTCAACACACACACTTTGATTTTATATCCACCTCTGTGTTCCGTTAAACAATTTGAGTCCATTAGCATTAATGACAAATACATTGAAGTTCACTTTTTTCAGTGACTCTGCTACTTCGTAACTTCCTGTACTGTATGGGAGCCATACAATTATACATCCTCCTCTTAACCTCTCTCTATCTCATGCCTACTTAGAATAGCCCTAGCCAGCTAAGAGCATTTGTCCATCAGAGGTTTCCTTGCAATGCACTATTTTCCTCTCTGCCTCCCAGAACTTTTCGTCATGTTCAAATGCACACTGAAGTAATTTCCTATGAAGAACTCAGCCCTTCTAACAGGAACCAAGATATGCCAACCTAACTGTCAGGGTCCTCTCTAGGAACCACTAACTTGTCCCTGATCCAGAAAACTTCCCCTCTTTCCCAAAATTGGTCTGATCTTCCAGTCCCACCATCTCCCTTTCGTCAGGTCTAAATGCTCACCTGCTAATTACATCCTTCGTGTTTTTAAGCTCTCACTTACTCAAGATATAAGGTCTGATGCATTGATCCACTAGCAACAGTAAAACACCAACACTAGCTGAGTTTTTCTTTTTAATCTTCAAATGATGGTTTTACTTACACATTTCCTGATTATTCCTCTGGATTTCTGCTGTGGTGAAGATGAACTGCCTGTTCTTTTCTAGGGCTCAGCAAGGGGGCAAAATACACGCTCCTCCCCAAAACCCAATCAGACTTTCACTCCAATTAAGCTTATTGACACCAGGTTTGATACATTCCTTCACAATGACAGCAAGCAAGCAAGCAATTTCTTAAAGCAAATAAGCCCTTTAAAATAGGAGCTCAGAGAAAAATAATTCTCAGGAAAGGTTTTAAAAGTTAAAACTGTGAAAAAGATTGAGAAGATTCCAGAGGCCAGCTCTGCAGAGAAACAAAACCCCTTTATACCGTTAATCCAATTTAAACCATAGAAAAGAAGCAATGCTGCAACAATTTTTTAAGAACAGAACATATTTTGTGTTGAAATGTTTTGTAATACAACATAACATTACTAATTTATGTTATGAGCTGGGCGAAACCTTGCTGAATTAAAATCCCATTGAGACTGGTAGATGTGGACTCGTCCTTCAGATAACATAACTGTAAGCATAAGACCCATCTAACACAATTGTGTGTGAACCCGCCCAGGAGTTTGGCTGAATATTGTGGTGGGAGAGAGATTGTTTTGGAGTTTTATGGGGAGGGGTGAGAAGAGATCTCACAGAAACTGAGGTCAGACAAGAACAGACTAAGGAAGAGAGGAAGCCTGAAGGGCAGCTACAAGCATGTGGCTGACCCTGGAAGAAACCTGGGGAGAGGTTTTTGTGTCAGGCATACAGACTGAAAAAGAGTACTCTTCCTACTGGGAGCAAAAGAAGCTGTTTCCTGCTATTTGATTCCTGCTGTGATGAGAGACACAGGCTTTGTACATTCTTTGTAAATAAACAAAACTGCGTCAAAGAAAAACCTGACTACCACCAATTTCTACTCACAACTGGAACACCGACAGCCTGCAAATTTTGACTAGCTGCTTGGATCAAAAAGGGGCAACAACATTTATATAATGTATTTTATCCCAAATGATCTAAAAGCATTTTGCAACATCTCTGAAATGCAGGAAACTCTGGGGAAGAGAGCAGCATCTAACTGGCTTATACCATCTGCTGCTTAATATTGTAGGAAGGGAAAGTTGGGGATAAAGGAATTACATAGGGAAGGAAAACATGGAATTAAAGATTTAGAACCATTCAGTATTCACCAACTATTACAACATCAAACACATTTTAAAAAACAGGTGGTTATTATTCATACAATTTTCACAACTACCTGCTAATTTTTTATTCCCTTTCGAATCATTTGTAGTGGATCAAACTGTTAACACAGCAAATATTAGAGAGAGAGAGAGAGAGAGAGAGAGTGTTCTCAGCCTTTGGGATAAGGTTCAGGCTCACATCAGTTAAATATGTCATACAGATAGTCACAAGCCCCTATGATTTAAACCACTCTAAACCTTGAGGTTCAGGCCTATTTTTAGTATCATATATGGCCATTAGCAAAGACTTACATCAGAATACTTAAAAAGGGTGAGGAGCTTGATCTAGTAACTTTTTTCCATCCTTAACTACTCTACCTCCATATCCATAAACATTGTGTTTTGTGCAGCTCCACGTGTGACATTATTGCTAGTGAGAAACAGGCACTGATGTCCACCTCTTTGAGCATGTCCAATCCAATGGAAATTGGAGGTAGATGAGGGGAAAGGAGCTTCTCTCTTCCATTCACACAAAAGGAGGGTTGGAAGTGCTAGAGGCAGTCTGGGGGCTGTGGGAGCCAGGAATGACTGAGAAGTCTTCAGATGCTAGTGGGAATCAAAGGCATCCAGTAGCAGACTCTGGCTGGGGAGCTAGGGACTTGTGGGCAAGGGCGGTGCAAGGAGCAGAACTTAAGGCAACCTGTGGGGAGGACTTGAGGGGAGGAGGAGGAAAGACTGAGGCAGCCTTCCCCCATTCTATTCCTACTTCCATTTATCCTGCCCTCTACCCCATCCCATTAGGCTGACTTTATGCTGCCCCACTTCTCCCTCAGCTCCTCACAGCCCTCCTGTCCAGTCAAGCCTTTCCCCACTTCTCCTTCAGGATGCCTGGACACCATCAGGGGAGGCACTAACAGCAGAGGAGAGACCCTCTCCCTTTTTCAGTTCTGGTGGCTGGTGCCATGGTGGCCCTTAGTGACAAAGAGAAGCAACTGCAGGAAAAGTTCTGCTCAGCTCATGACCCGCTGCATGCATGAGATCCCTGCTAGGCTGTGCGGTGCACAAGGAGAAGAAATAATCTCTCAGTCTTTGGTCCATACTACAACTAGATCTGAACCAAGCTTTTTTAGATTAAAACAATTCATATTTTTAAAATATTTTGTTTTATATCTGTCCCCACATGCTTCTGTATCTCTTGACATGACCCAAAGTTGAAATGCCAAAGTACAATTTCATTTATTTCATTTCAATGGGAGTTTGGCACCTAGGTGCTTTTGAAACTCCCAGTGGGCATCTATCTGCATCTTTCGACACCTAAATACCTTTACAAATCTAACCCTAGGTGTCTAAGTCACTTTTGATAATGTGACAAGCTCCTAAATCACACAGGTGTTTTTGAAAAATTGTACCTATTACTAATTAGCTGAGAGGCAATATAGTCCAATAGACTAAGCATAGGACTCAAAGGCAGCAGTCTCTTAACCTCTGTGCCTGTTTTCATTTTCACAAATAGGGATAATAATACTTTCCTACCTCACAGGGTGTTGGAAGAACTAATTAGTTAATATTTCTGAAGAGATAAAGTAATTCCTATCTCTAAAGATATTTCTCATCTCAGCCTCTTTTATAAACCTCTTGTACAAGTATTCACTAAAGCTCACAAGAACAGCTAGACATGTACAAGTGTGCTTGAAGACAACCGCTGTCCTCTAGAGCCCTGATTGTCAGACATTCTGAGCACCAACAATCCCGCTTACATCAACGGGTGCTGCAGGTGCCCAGCATCTCTGAAAATCTGCATAGACCTGTAGTTAAAAAATGAACATCCATTGCCTTTGACCCACTGGTAGAGTCAGTGAGTTATTCCTACATTCTAAGCGTAGCCTATCTGCTCTTGGGTACGGATGGAGCTTGCATCTGAAATAAACACAGCACATGTTTTTCCCCTTTTCTACATGGAGGAAATTCATTTGGCTGAAAGCATTGGAAATGGCCTTTGTGCAGTATGTCAAACAGGCTTCCAATATTGCTCCACTAAGACATAAATTTCAATCTTGTTTGTTCAGAAATGACTCCTGCCCCTCTTGCCAAGAAAACCCAACTCTGTGTGATGGTCAAACTCTTAGTATTTATTAGGATATTTTTTGGCTTCTTTTAAACATTGTATTTTGTTTTCATTTATCAGAATGAACATATTGGTTGCCTGTATAGTGAACCAGACTATGACCCCTGATTCACTCTTCCACCAATTCTCTTCTTATCTCTTAATTGTCTTGAGATAACCAGAGTCCTTCATGGCAATTAACACTGATATGAGCTTATAAAATTACAAATCCTAAAATGACTGGATTGCAGGAGCGTTGAATGAATTAGAATTTGCAATACTCGTGAGATCTAGTGGACTACGCACAGGTCTGGAAACTATGAACTGCTGACTTTGAATCCTGGCTTTGGCTTGATACCCTGTGCCAATACTTCCTTATCTGTAAAACTGGGATTGCTATCCTTATTTACCTATCTCCCAAAACAAATGGAACTGACTGAGTACTTAGAATGTGATATAAGTGCAGATGAGTAAAAAGGGGTTTTTGTTTGTGTTTGTAGAATTATCAGGAAAGGCATTCCCTGTTTGTTAATTTCTCTGGATTCAAAGGCAAATACCAATCAATATCAAAATATCAATAAAGGTTTAAAAAAAGGTTGTGGTGGGCAGAATTTCTGAAAACAGGAAACTAAAGACTGAATAGTATTGAGAGTATGTGCTTCAGAAATACACAGGGCAGCATGCTTTCTATAATGCTATAATTAAAACTGGAAATTAGCACTAGAACTTTTTAATATTTTTCTATCATAAATAGTAAAAATAGGAATTCCCTGGACACAGCTACAGTTCTTCATGCTAAGGGTCAGGTGTCAGTGGTGACAAAGTTCTAAGATGGATACATACCTGCCTAGCTTCAGGCTTTTGAGTGATCTCTCTGACCCACAGGCAATATTCTATTATTCTAAAACAGTCCAAAGAGGCTCTGTTTGGATCCACACTAGAGTTAGATTAAGGTTCTAATCCAAGCTCTGATTTGGGCTCAATGGTATTAAAATCTTGCAAGGTTTCAGAGTAGCAGCCGTGTTAGTCTGTATTTGCAAAAAGAAAAGGAGTACTTGTGGCACCTTAGAGACTAACAAATTTATTTGAGCATAAGCTTTTGTGAGCTACAGCTCACTTCATTGGATATCCGATGAAGTGAGCTGTAGCTCACAAAAGCTTATGCTTAAATAAATTTGTTAGTCTCTAAGGTGCCACAAGTACTCCTTTTCTTTTTGAAAATCTTGCAAGCAGTTCTCACAAGATTTTGGCCCATAAATGGTAGAATGCTTGCCACCATTTTGAATGGCCCGTTTCTAATTATTACATAACAAATTCTGAACTTGTGCGAAAGAAGAAGGGAGCAGAGAACCATCAGCATTCTCATTCTCTGAAAATAATAGAATGATTTATGAACATTGCTCTGTGAAAGACACAGGTAAATCCCAGATAGAAGGAGGACAGACCTGAAGCTTTCACATGACTCCAGAATGAATTCCATCGAGTTTCGGCAAGAAAATAAATTAAACAAAAAAAGCAACCGTCCACACATTTCCTTCCTGTAGTGCAGGTGGAATTGTCAGGTTCCAAGTAAGGTTCCAAAAAACTCAATGGGAGTTTTGCCACTGGCGCCATTAGAGTTTTGCATTTATAGTGGACTATACGGGCGGGACCTAAAAGGATACTTAGATATTCCACAACATACTTCCATAAAGAAGAGGAAAGATATAATCCCCTTTTCATTATTTTTCAGAATATTTTAATTTAAAATCTATCCTTAGATTTTATTTTAAAAAATAATATCGATGTAATCCTGGATATTGAAACATATTTTAAAAAGGTCATTTAATAATGTGTAATACTATTAACCTATGGTAAAGTCAACGTTTAATTCTTAATTTGCTACTACATAAATGAAATAAATTTGCTATTATGAAAATTAATTAAGTAGCTAGTTATCTAAACTAATGACTATGGGCCAAAATAAAAATGGCAGATTTCTTGCTCTTCACCCTTTCATTTTTCAGTGGACAGTTGAATGGTACTTTTATATGCTGCAAAAGTCAGCCTCTCTTTCAAAAGTAAGCCTAACAAGAGCAGAGTTGGCTCCCACCAGGCATTTTCCAAGATATTAGATCCCTACATCCCAATATCACATCTACAGGGTTACTGATACAATGTAAAACCAAAATTTTCCATTCATAAAGACATCAACACCAAACCTTGCCAAAACATCGACCTTCTCAGCAGAGGAGTGTTAAATGATGCATGAGTGTAGCTTTATACTCAGACAGATACATGGAATAAAATTATAAAATGTTTTAGGGTCACCTAGGGAAAATGATAGCAAACATGACTGGAAAATATAGCCTGATTCAATGAGAAATGATGATCTGAGGTTTAATCTCTTCGTAGAACTAAAGTGGAAAGAGCTATTGGCAGACTTAGGCTAGATGATTTGTCATTATATGGGGCTATGTTGTTGTTTTATATTGCTACTGATGTGAACAGCAGGCCTGCAGGAACTAATCTTTTAAGATAGTGAACATAGAAACTTCATTTATGTACAATTAAATTTTTAATTGTACAAAGATTATTGATATATTAAAACATTTTTGTCTAATATCGATGGGGGGAAATAACACCATATTAAAATAGTGAGATTGAAAATATCTCTTGTGATTTTGGCAAGTAAAATGGCAGTGCAAAGTACTGTATTCAGATTACCAAATTATGTTACCTGATAAACATACATCAGACCCCAAAAGACTCAGCAAATGACTTGCTACGTGACTTTGGAAAAGACACTCAACATTTCTGAGGCTGAGTTTCTCCATTTGCAAAATGGGAATAACAACACTTACCTGACAGATTTATTTGGGCATGAGCTTTGGTGCATCTGAACTTACCCACGAAAGTTTATGCCCAAATAAATCTGTTAGTCTTTAAGGTGCCACCGGACTCCTCATTGTTTTTGTCGATACAGACCAACAAGGCTACCCACCAACACCTACCTGTTTCACAAAGTGTATCTTGCTGTTTTGGTCACAATGCACTTTGTACCTCTTTTCATCCAGGCATCTCAAAGTACTGGGGAACTGGATGATTTAAAGGATTGGTAATAAGTAATTTGCTGGGTTTTGCCTATTTAAATCCATCCCAGTTGAATGGGGATCAAAATTGTTACACACTTGCGACCGTTAGGCAGCCTCTGTGAAAATGAATCTAGTGATCTCACTTCCTGATGAACAAGTCTCCACATCAAAAAGCTATGACTACAATTGGCACTAACTTGCCTCTTTGTTAACACTCTTGACAGAGAGACCTAGAACTGAATGATAAGAGTAAAATTTTATCTCCATAGGTGGTGCCTTCAAGACAGAGCTGAGGAATGTTGTCAGGGCAGTGTGGCAACCATGTACTGTAGCGCCCATGATGTTTTTACTGGGTGGCTAAAAAGGACCTCAATCTCCAGTGCTGTCAAACCAGCTTCTTTCAAGAACATTTAATGCTATAAGATATTGTTAGGACCAAGAACTTAGCTGGATTCAAAAAAAAGATTTGAACATTATATGGATAATGAGAACATCCAGAGTTATATTATAAGGATTTTTTAAAAATTTAAAAACACACGAGTTTTGGAAGGGATACAAAACCTTACGTTTCAAGGCATACACCACTCCCTATTTGTCAGGAGTTAGGAATAAACATTTCCCATGGGCAGGTTCTTCAGTAGCTACCTACTGCAGGATTTCTTGCACCTTTCTCTGGATCATCTGGTATGCGGCACTGCTGAAGACAAGATACTGGCCAAGATTAGAAACTGGTGTGCTTCAGTATTGCAATGCCTAGGTTCCTGCCACTAAATTCACATATCCACACCAAAACATCAGGTCCAAATGCACCTGAACTTTGGAGATGCTTGTATCAAGATATACGTCTCTATTGTGTTTCTAAAATCAAATTATTTGAGGAGACTAAGGTAAGAAAAGAATTATTCATATTTAAAATACTGCAGCAGGAAGTTCCATTTCACAAGTAAGCTGTGTGTGGGTGACTGTGACATCACAATACCTGAGGTTGTTTGCAGGAGGATTTAGTGGCCTTATACACATTCAGCAGAATTACATGTCAGTCTTGCCCAAAGATTACTCTGGTGACACAGTGTATTACCATGCGGGAGGTCTCGATTTGAGAGTCACTTCAGAAGTTCTGAACCTTAGGGTGACAGAGGTTTGGAGCATTACAGGACATACATTCAGGCTTCCAGACTGCCTGAAGAATACTACTGCAGTATCATTTGAATTTTATTAAGGGAGATGCCCAAAACCTTTGTAAAATCAAGTGCATGTGCAGTGGGTTACCAGGGGATGAAAAGGGATTTCATAAAATTGAGGGTCCTCTGAATTATACACGCTCTTACAGATATAGTGTATGCATTTTGTTATAGGATAAACAGAAAAGAAGGTCTTACTCTCTTAGTGTTTGGCCTAAATATTATTGGGATTTAGAAAATTCCTTTGTTTATAAAAGTAGCAAAAGAGAAATAATGCTTTTTAGTATAAGAGTAATCTTCACACGATTATTAATGGCAAAAGACGTGGGTATCAGTAAATATTCATATGCATCCAATATGAATCGCCGATCCCAGTTAATCTTGAAACATAAACAAACAAACCCACACAGATCTCTGTTATGCAGAAGTTTGAGCCATTCAGCAAGGTCGTCTGACTGCCATGGAAATGATAATCTGTGGAAGGGTCAGAAAGGATCCCTCAAGTGGGGTTCTGTCTTGAAAATAACTGTAAAAATGTCCCCAATGCTAATGGAATTGCATAAGTGTATTTAGGGTGTATTTAGCCAGCACTTTAACTTTGGCAGCTCCTGGTGTTCCAGATCAATCCTCCAGGGGACTCTAGCAAAACAACTACAACTAAAACTGCAACCATAGCCCTTTGACCTCATTTTCCAGTATGCATGGAGTCAGGAGTGGGGACAGAAGGAACTAGAAACCCTGCTGAGTCCAATAGGAAAGCTTCTGCGTGGTGTGATCTGGACAAAAAGTTCACTGGACCAAAGACAAGCCCACACAGCCCTACAGAGATGGGGCAGCCTGACTTTACATAAAGGAGAAAGAATGTAGCTTTAGTTTTGGTATGGCTGCTGGAATGGGAGAGGAAGACCTCAGCTCAGAGAGTCCCTGCTAAACTCCCACTCACCCCCCACAGGAGTTTTTGCACAGCTCTGACACTCTTAAGCTGCATGCATCAAGCAGCTCCAGCACTGTAGTCACCAGCATCCAGCGGACAAAGATCTCAACTAGTATCAAGAGCAAGCCAACATCTCAGGAGAATTACAGGCCAGGGAACAGCAAACCCAGCTGGAGTCAGGAGAAGACCCCAGGAGTGAAGAGAAAATAAGGGAACTATTATTTAAGTGGGCCAACACAACAGCACTGCAATACTCCACCACCTCAGGACTTGAAACCTCAGTGAACCATCTGCTTTGAGAAAGTGCCAGGGAGGAAGCTGGGGGTTGGACCACTGATGAGTATTAAGAAATGGGGTATTGGTTTATTAACGTTTATTATTTATTATCATTAGCCCATTCCTTCCCCAGATCCTATTTTCCTGTTCCCAATAAAGTCCCCCTTTGTTATACTGACAGGTTTCAGGGTAACAGCCGTGTTAGTCTGTATTCGCAAAAAGAAAAGGAGGACTTGTGGCACCTTAGAGACTAACCAATTTATTTGAGCATAAGCTTTCGTGAGCTACAGCTCACTTCACCGATGAAGTGAGCTGTAGCTCACGAAAGCTTATGCTCAAATAAATTGGTTAGTCTCTAAGGTGCCACAAGTACGCCTTTTCTTTGTTATACTATTATTCTGGGTGTCATTCCTTTGCCAGAGTTTGTTGTATTTACTTTTTTCAGGATTTGTGCTGGAAATGGCCCAACTTGATTATCATACACATTGTAAGGAGAGTGATCACTTCAGATAAGCTATTACCAGCAGGAGAGTGGGGTGGGAGGAGGTATTTTTTCATGCTTTGTGTGTATATAATAAGATCTTCTACACTTTCCACAGTATGCATCCGATGAAGTGAGCTGTAGCTCACGAAAGCTTATGCTCAAATAAATTGGTTAGTCACTAAGGTGCCACAACTACTCCTTTTCTTTTTGCATTTACTTTATTGCTCCTGCATACTAGGCTTTACACTCCTTGTCAGGTAGCAGTATTAGTCTTTGTTTTCTCAAGGAGCAGCACCCTGTGAAAAGGCACAGTGAGAAGCGCACTTGGATGGAGGCATCAGGTGCCAGAAAAGAAGCCAGGACCCGACCCACATGAGGAGAGGGGTGCAAAGTCACTCCAAACAGGGGTGATAGCAAGCACGAGGGCGAGAAAAGGGTGGAAACTTAAACCACACTTCAAGGAGGCGGTATATTTATAAGATGGTGGTGATACATGAGAAGGATAGAATGCAGCTTGGCTGTCAGATCCCAAAAAGAACCCAGCAGAAAAAGCTTCTTAAAAACAAAAAATCAACAAAAAACTTTTTAGACCTAACCAGGGATCACTGAGACACAAACATAACAATGCCATTTCACATCCTGTACTTCAGCCATTTCTCGACAGAAATTCTAAACTGAATCGTAATAGTTCTGAAATGTTTGGCTACAGTCCCCCGTCCCTGGCTCCTTTTTTTTTCTTTTTTGTGATTGGCTTTGGGTGGGGAATGGAAGCAGAGAAATCAAAATACCAGCTTCATTAGATTAAGAGTTGAATTTGGATAGCCTCTGAATCAACCCTAAAATCCAAACTCTTTCAAACAGGCCCATCTTTACAGAAGACAAGGAATGAGAATGTCCAGATAAAAGGAGAGTGAACTTTTGCAAACAGGATTGCTGAATGAAGGTTAAGCTGAACAAATGGAACTTTATTAAGTGGACTGCCCTGTCCATGTGGCTGGGTTTCTTTAAGCTTAACTCCCTGTGTTCTCCGTTCCCCTGGTGTCCCCTCTGTCACCGTTCGGACCAACTGCACCTGTACTACCCCTGCATTGTCCAGCAAGGACATCCACTCTAGACTCCTGGCTCCTCAGCCATCACCTCTCTCGGGCAGAGACCTATGTCGCTCTCCCTCCTGACCAGGGTTTTCCCAGGCTGCATAGCTCCCTGCCTACACTGTGAGTTCCCCAGCAAGTCAGACAGCCTAACGAGCCTGTATCTATGCTTTGCTTTCTCCTCAGAGGCTATAAACAGTGTAATTGCCCACAATTAGAACACAGCCCTTCTTAAGCAGGCACATTTATTCTTAATGTGAAAGCATTATAAAGAAAACATATTTAAAACAATACAAAAAATCTAATGCATCCTAGTAAGCTTACCAGCAATAATCCCCATCTCCTACAAGCGCTCTGATAGAAGATCAGTCCTGCACACCCCACAAAAAAGTTTTCCTGGGATGATAAGTTCATAACCATCTTGGCTCAGGACAAGCACACCTATGCATAAGCTAGCCTTTCTTTTACACAGCTCAGGTCTTTGATCTTCAGAAACTATGACTATGTAATCAGTCAGACAATGATTCTCTCGACGGGGCGTAGCTTCAAAAGGTTGGGTCTAGAGGGGGGAATTTGCATTCCCCTTCCCTCAGCTATTTCCTAGAATATTCATTTAACTTTGTTTGTCCTAGAAGTTCCTTCTTGTCTTGCACATTGTTCAAAATAGTTCTTTGAAGCTCAAAATGCATCCTAGCGTTTACATAGGCCATGATTTCCCCCTAGACAAGTTACATACAGTTCCAGAATAATACATAAACTTTGCATTTATAATACAATGGACTCCACAGCTATTTAAACTTAATCCAATATGAGCTCCCAAAGATATTGCAGAAAATTGCCATATCTGTCACACCCTCCATAATAGGCCCTCCAGAGAATCTGAGCCCTCTGACTCCAGTTCCACTCATCATGATACACACAGCACTTAAGACAAAAGGAAAAACCTCAACAATATTTACAAAGCAGTGTTAATAATCTCAGTGTCATGGGGAACACTGAATACATTCAAATAATCAAGAGAATGTTTGAGTTAATTAGTAGACAGAGGATATGACAATTGGATAATTGATATTTGGATAACAAAGATGATACTGCATATATACCTTTATCTAGCAATATTCATCTGCACATGCATGAGCTAGGGTGGTTATTTGTTTTCTTTGCACAAAGTGTCTGTTGACCATCATGTGAGAAGTTTCATAGGGTAATTTTATGATTAGCAATAAATTATTATTATTATTACTATTACAGTATTTCATAGAGACTTCAATCAATATCAGGGTCCCACTTTGAAAAGCATAATTACAATTTTTATTATATTTATGATCAGCGCTTCCAAGATTTGCTTGCAAAATTATTTATTATGAACAGAATATGTGACCAAATACATAAGTGATAAATACATATTCATCTTTGTTGCGGTACAGTGTAATAATATCCAACCAATTTTATTTGTTGTATTTGTAGTTTTCTAAAATATCTCCAATTTCCTTCCTTCAGCTTTAATATTTAATGCCAGATCCTAAAATAAGATAATTATCTGATTCTCAAGAAAATATACACATAGACACACAATGTATATCATGTGTACTACTGTGCATACGTATACACACATCATATCAGTTCTTTGAGGGGGTCAGCAAATATGTGGACAAGCATGATCCAGTGCATATAGTGTACTTGGACTTTCAGAAAGGCTTTGACAAGGTCCCTCACCAAAGGCTCTTAGGCAAACTAAGCTGTCATGGGATAAGAGGGAAGGTCCTCTCACGGATCAGTAACTGGATAAAAGACAAGAAACAAATGATAGAAATAAATGGTCACTATTCAGAATGGAGAAAGGTAACTAGTGATATACCTCAGGGATCTGTACGGACACCATATTCATAAATGATCTGGAAAAAGGGGTAAACAGTGAGGTGGCAAAGTTTGCAGATGATACAAAATTACTCAAGATAGTTAAGTCCAAAGCTGACTGTGAAGAGTTCCAAAGGAATCTTACAAACCTGGGTCGCTGCAGAACAAAATGGCAGATGAAATTCAATGTTGATAAATACAAAGTAATGGATATTGGGAACCATAATCCCGACTATACATACAAAACGATGGGTTCTAAATTAGCTGTCACCACTCAAGAAAGAGATCTTGGAGTCATTGTGGATAGTTCTCTGAAAACATCCACTCAACGTTCAGCAGCAGTCAAAAAAGCTAACAATGTTAGACACTATACAAATCCATGGTACACTCACACCTTGAATACTGCATGCAGTTCTGATCACCTTATCTCAAAAAAGACACATATTGGAAATGGACAAGGTACAGAGAAGGGCAACAAAAATTATTAGAGGTATGGAACAGTTTCCTTATGAGGAGAGATTAAAGACTACAACTGTTCAGCTTGGAAAAGAGACAACTAAAGGGGGATATGATAAATGTCTATAAAATCATGAATGGTATGGAGAAAGTAAGTATTATTTACTCTTTCACATAACACAAGAACCAGGGGTCACCCAATGAAATTAATAGGCAGCTGGTTTAAAACAAACAAACGGAAGTACTTCTTCACACACTCAACCTGTGGAACTTGTTTCCAGGGGATGTTGTGAAAGCCAAAACTATAACTAGGTTCAAAAAAGAACTAGATAAGTTAATGGAAGACAGCTCCATCAATAGCTATTAGACAATACGGTCAAGGATTCAACCCCATGCTCTGGATGTTCCTAACCCTTTGACTGCCAGATGCTGGGACTGCACAAAAGGGGATGGATCACTTGATAATTGCCCTGTTATGTTCATTCGCTTTGAAGCATCTAGCATTGGCCACTGTCAGAAGAGAGAATACTGGGCTAGATGGACAATTGATCTGACTCAGTATGGCCATTCTTATATTCTTCTGTTATGTTCTTATTTCACTTATTTATTAGAGTCAGGAACAGTTTGCTGCTTGCTAAATTCTGCTGCTTGCTAGCTGGGCGGCATATACACTTTACATATTGTACCTTTCTTATATTTCCCAGTTCATTCTTACTAATCTCAGTAAAAATAAATATGTAATTTACCAATTTAAAAACAATGCCACGTACACTATTAGAATGTGGTGATTGATCTTCTCAACAGTTTAAGCACTTACTATTTTGTACTTAAGCCTAGACTTGAGGTGGCTGGCAGTCTAGGTACTTAACTAAGTAACAAATAAACAGAAGAACCAAACAGAAGTCAGCCCTACCCAACTTTGAGATTGGAAAAAGGAGATTATAATGATTGTGTACTTAAAACAGAAGTGAAAAGTTGATTTTTCATACCATCAACAAGTCATATCATGGTAGTTTTGGACAAACAGTTTGTTTTTTCTTTTAATAGTTTGCTGCTTTCTGCTTTATTTAAAGGCATCCAAATCACTTACATCTGTCTGATATTAGTCCTCTATTCAAATGAGCAATTCTCTGTGTTTGTATTTTGATGAGAACACCAGTTGTCTAATTCAAAATCAGACATTCATAAACAAGCACAGACACAATCATTTTGGACATGGAACACTGAAGTGGTGATTAATCTTCTCCCTGTGCATTCTTGTCAAACACTTACTTCACCTCTCACTTTATTCCATTCTCAAAGAACATCTGGCCTACAGCTTTTTTTTTTCTACTTGTTGGCTAATTTTTTTTTGTTAGTCATAAAAAAAGCTAAAACCAATGATGATGTGATTGCACCAGGTGCCTGATATTACATCACTGTACAGATTATCTTGCAAAACAGTCAAACACTTATTTTGGCTTGTGTCTGCCCTCCCTTCCACACCAACCTCTCCAAAAACCATAGGACTGGGTCTTCTTTTTTTCATCACTCATTTTATCTTTTTTTTATTTGACTTCAGGCGAGGAGTGGGGGAGAAAATAACAATCAAATGATAAAGAACGTCTTTTAAAAAACAAAAGAGCAATTTAGTTCTCCAGAAAATGCAATTGTCAGCCTTTCTTCTGTCATCTTTATATACCATCATGGTAAGAGGAGTTATTAAAGCCATACATAGCCTTCAATCCACATATGTTATTCCCACTGACATCACTGGGCATTCTGCATGGCAGAAGAGGTACAAATATGGCTCAGTCACGGTGAAATGGCAAGCATTATTTTGTGGAACCTATGCTGTAACAACATGATAAGTCTCAGCACTTAGAACAAAGACAGAATAGATCTGGAGAAAGCACTACTGACAGCTTATCAGCCCTCAGAGTAATTGATCCATCCAAGTCAGAGATGAGGCTCACAATATTTTGTTGAAACTATGTGGTAATCTTTTTAGTAATTCCATTGGGAACAATGTTAATCTGTTCTGATCTAAGTGCTTGTCTATGTGGGAAAGTTTTACCAGTTATATTGGTACATTAATATTGATATAGCTTTGCTAGTTTAATTATACCAGTATAACTCCCCATGTAGACAACCTTGTTCCAGAA
The DNA here is from genome assembly GCF_965140235.1 of Caretta caretta. Lineage (NCBI taxonomy): Eukaryota > Metazoa > Chordata > Testudines > Cheloniidae > Caretta > Caretta caretta. The sequence goes on from NC_134214.1 coordinate 83,106,038, forward strand.
AAAAGACTGCTTTTCGGGGGAGATTAGATTTAATCCCTTCCAAAGAGAAATAAAATAAACTGAAATGCATTTATTCCAGAGTAAGAGTATCCACATTGGTGGATATACTGGTATAACTATATTGGTTTAAATTCACACCTTACCTTATACCAGTGTAACTTTCCTGTGTAGACAAGCACTAACACTTAATGACCATAAAACTGATCTAAGGCTAAGTGAGACCCAAAAAGGCTTTGCTGCCATTCCAATATCTTATACTATCAAAGCATTTGACCATGTCTCCTTCTAGTAGTTGGTACAAAGGACAGGAACCCCAAAACTACAACAACTAAAAGAGATTAAGGGTATGCCTACACTAGAGCTGGAAAGTGTAAATTCCAGTTCATGAACACATACCTGCACTAGTTCTGATTGTGTTAAAAACAGAAGTGTAGCTGTGATGTCACAAAAGGCCAGTCACCCCAGTACATACCACACTATAGTCTCGAACGGGATCATATTCAGGGTGACTAGCCCCTCCCAACACTCACTTTGCTGAGCTACACTTCTTTTTTTAGCACACTAGCTCAATCAGAGCTAGTGCAGATATGTCTCCTCAAGATGGAATTTACACTTTCCTGTTCTAGTGTAAACATCCCTACGAGATTTAGTTCAAGTGGTAGAGAGCTATGTTTGGGAGCCAAAGTCTCTAGGTTCTATCTCTTTGACAGTTCTGGTGCCTGTATGCTTTCAGCTCATGGATTAATTACGATCATTATTTATTATTTGTATTACTGTAGTGCCTAGGTGTTGTAGTCTTGGACAAGGACTCGATTGTCCTAAGTGCTGTACCTATACAGAACACACACTGAACCAGTGTATACACATTTTACACAGCAGTATCCTTGCTCTAGAAGTTTCCAAGATATCTACATAGACCTTGAAACCATATTAAAAAAATCAGTATTTTATTCTCCTGAAGGTTAGATATCCCCACTGTTAAGATCTGTAGTCAGGAAGCCTTTTGCAGTGCCTAATAACTTTATTGAGCTAACAAACAATGACCAATGCTATGTCAATAACTCTTCGTATTAACTATCTACATACATGATACATATGCATATACTGCTTTTATAAAGATTCTTGTAACACCCAAATCCAAATCTAGATCACAATATTACTTCTTATATACTATCTTGAAATGAAAAGCAGCTTTGGTTCCAAATCATGAATCAAGCTAACACTACTAAACACCTTAATTGATTATAACTTTCAAAGGATTCAGCAGTGATACTATGAAGTTTCTGCATGAAATCTGGGACTCCAGAGTTATGACAGACACCATTACATGTGAAGGTCGGCCCTGAGTTCCAATCCAGTCCTGATTAAAATATATCCTTCCCTCCATCTTTTCTTCTCCTCATCTTTCACAGCTTTCTAATGTCCTACGTTGTACATAGATACATGAACTATGCCACTCTTGCAAATGTTTTTAGGTTTGTACCACAGCAACCTTTTAGAAGAGAACATATTGCTTTAATGATTCTCCATGCATTGTTTTTTAAATGAAAGGAATTCCAGATCTTTAAAACTGGCTCCTCAAAAAACAATTTAAAATTAAAACAAACCCACAAAAATCCAGTATTTCCAAAATATGATTGTGACATTATCCAGGATACAGTCTGGACTGTTGAAAAACTGTGTCCTCTCAATTCTCCAATCTGGGGTGCCTTTTACATTGCTTCACTATGAGAGCAACCACTCCTGGTCTGCTCTCACACAGCCTCCAGCATGTAAATTACTCCCAGTTATACTGTATGAGTGCTATGGCCAGCCACTCTTGAATTACACTGTAGAGCAACACCAGCAAATTCCCAGTCCCAGACTTCCCCCCAGAAATGTGCCCGGCACTCTCCTGGACAATATAAGCTCATATAAAGTCTGATCATTTTATTAATAGAAAATAATATGCACAAATTCTGTTATCGCAAATGGAGTTTCCCAAACATATCAATCCAAACACACTTGTTTAGATAAAACAGTAAAACAAGTTTATTAACTACAGAAATATAGATTTTAAGTGATTACAAGTAGGGCTGTCAAGCAATTAAAAAATTAATCATGATTAATCACGCAATTAAAAAAATTAATTGCGATTAATCGCACTGGTAAACAATAATAGAATACCATTTATTTAAATATTTGTGGATGTTTTCTACATTTTCAAATATATTGATTTCAATTACAACACCGAATACAAAGTGTACAGTCATGCTGATGATGGGTTCTGCTCAATAACAATCCAAAGCAGTGCAGACCAATGCATGTTCATTTTCACTATCTGAGTCACATGCCACCAGCAGAAGGTTAATTTTTTTTTTTTTTTTGGTAGTTCGGGTTCTGTAGTTTCTGCATCAGAGTGTTGCTCTTTTAAGACTTCTGAAAGCATGCTCCACACCTCATCCCTCTCAGATTTTGGAAAGTACTTCAGATTCTTAAACCTTGGGTTGAGTGCTGTAGCTATCTTTAGAAATCTCACATTGGTACCTTATTTGCATTTTGTCAAATCTGCAGTGAAAGTCTTCTTAAAATGAACATGTGCTGGGTCATCATCCGAGACGGCTATAACATGAAATATATAGCAGACTGCAGGTAAAACAGAGCAGGGGACATACAATTCTCCCCCTAGAAGTTCAGTCACAAATTTAATTTACACATTATTTTTTTAATGAGCAACATCAACAAGGAAACATGTCCTCTGGAATGCGGGCCAAAGCATGGAAGGGCATACAAATATTTAGCATATCTAGCATGTAAATACCTTGCAATGTCATGCAAATGCCTGTTCTCACTTTCTAGTGACATTGTAAATAAGAAGAGGGCAAAATTATCTCCTGTAAATATAAACAAACTTGTTTGTCTTAGCAATTGGCCGAGCAAGAAGTAGGACTGAGTGGACTTGTAGGTTCTGAAGTTTTACATTGTTTTGTTTTTGAGTGCAGTTATGTAACAAAAAAACTACACACTTTCACAACAAAGAGATTGCACACCAGTACTTGTATGAGGTAAACTGAAAAACACTATTTCTTAGTCATTTTACAGTGCAAGTATATATAATCAAAAATAATATACACTGATTTCAGTTACAACACAGAATACAATATATATGAAAATGTAGAAAAAATTAATAAATATTTAATAAATTTCAATTGATATTCTATTGTTTAACAGTGTGATTAATCATAATAATTTTTTAATAACAATTAATTTTTTTAGTTAATCACATGAGTTAACTGTGATTAATTGACAGCCCTAATTACAAGTAATGAAAAAGAAAAGTCAGAATTGGTCACAAGAAAATAAAAGTAAATCACAACTAATGCCTAACTTAACAAGCTAAAGTGAATTCAAAGCAAAGGACTCATAGAATCATAGACTTTAAGGTCAGAATGGATCATTATGATCGTCTAGTCTGACCTCCTGCACAATGCAGGCCACAGAATTTCACCCACCCACTCCTGTAACAAGCCCCTAACCCAGGGGTCCCCAACGGGGTGCCTGTGGGTGCAATGGCACCCACCAGGACAGTTGTGTGTGCCCGCCTGACACCGTGCCGCCAAAATGCTGCCACCGAGCGCGGCCACTGGAGAACCACCCACTGAAATGTCGCCGAGAAGCACTGCCGTTTCTCGGTGGCATTTCGGCAGCGACGCTTCTTGCTGCTGCCACTTCTCGGCGGCAGGGTGTCTGGCACCCACCACAGTCTTCTGGGAATAGGAATATGCTATTCCCACAGAAAGGTTGGGGACCACTGCCCTAACCTGTGTCTGAGCTATTGAAGTCCTCAAATCGTGGTTTAAAGACTTCAAGTTGCAGAGAATCCTCCAGCAAGTGACCCATGCCCCATGCTGCACCTCCTGTTATAGCAGTCTTACTGGCTGAATTCCTTTCAGCCAGGATCTCTCCCCAGTCCAGTGATGCTTCCTTTGTCCTTCAAGTGTTGTCAATGCTATGAGTAGAGATGAATGGAGAGATGATTTGGGGCCTTTGTTCTTCCTTCTTATATTTTTCCTCTTCTTTAAGAATCATCTCCAGCAGAGTTTCAGGAGACAGAAAATCCATATGGGTGGGAACCCCTGCTGCTTTTCATCAAAATGTAAATCTTTCCATATCCTGTTCCCTTCCAAAGAATGGCCACTTAACCAGGTGATAGTCCATTTGATTTTGCTGACACCTGGCTGAGGCACTGGCTCACTGGTTTGTGGGTGCTTTTAATAATACTATACCGTAGAATCTTATAACTTTACATACAATGTCGCCACACATATTTTACCAGGACAATACTGATCAGCAAACTATGAGTTTTCAAATGATACCTCACAAGGCATCCTTTGTACAAGATTTATCAGAGTCCTGTAAAAGGGGTGAACACAGCAGTACAGACTGTCACAAAGGTGAAAAGTACAGGCTCACCAGTACAATAGGCAACAACATTTTCTAACTCTCTAGCATATGAAAATCTGTGCTCTGTTGCTGAAGAATATTACAGCTGTCTTATTTTTCTGAAATACAGCACAGGACAAAGCGGTAGCATAACAAATCAATTAATGTCTTACCTGCCCCCTTTACTAATTAGAGATTCAATCTCCCTCTCTGCTCTTGATATTTGAAACTTCTCAGAGAATAAAGATGAAAGTAGTAGAGCTCAAACTTTTTCAGTGGGTTTTTTAAAGTCTTCCTTCCTTGACAAGTATAAATTCTGTTTACGTGAAAATGCTTTAGAGGATTTCCCATCACTCTTGCTTTATTTTCTTTATATTCACCCTTCTTAGTACAATAGGTGTCACTACTACAAAGCAAACTCTTTTATAGTCTTCCTAAATCCCATTCTCAAAAATACAGAGGGTCTAAATAGAATACAGGGCCCCTGACATCCACACTACTCAGTCTTGGTCCAGGAAATACAGTCGCATCGTATACAGTGTGAACTCTGCATTCTCCATCAGCTTCCTGTTCATATTCAGATGAAACTCAAAATTGCCATTCTGGGTTTCATAATATCAACAGACTTGCTCCATTGCATGCACCTCATTTCACATCAACCTATTTATTTCTGCACTCTCTATATTTATTGAATCTTGATCTCCCTTCCCTCTTGCAAATTCCATGAACTTGAGGCTCACTTCTACATTTGCGCTGCCCCATTTATTTGACAGTCTCTATTTTCTGTCCCATGAGCAGCCCTGTCTTCAAATCTCACCTTAAAAGCTACCCTTTTCAATTCAACCTGAGACAGAGACCATACTACAACTACTTTCTCCATTCTCCCTCATATATTGTTTAAAGAAGGGTCTGAACCAGAACCCTGGATCCAGTCATCCCTAACTTTGGGGAAGGTCAGCACCTGATGTGGATGTGAACACCACATTTGGCCCTTGAGCTAAAGCAAAGTCTCAGACATAAAATTTTTCAACTCGGACTCATTTCTACTTTAAATTACTATGAAAAATGCTTATATGCCATACTATTACATCTGACTGTGGTGTTCTGAGATGCAGACACACTATGCAGAAGATACTATGGGGAAATAAAGTGAAACAAACTACAAAGTCAAAAGTCAAAGGAACCAGAACTGATGCAAAATCTCAGCCTATTTCAGGAATCATCTGGTCGAACGGTCAACATTTAATCCCCATTCCTGTTCCTTTTGAAGCAAACGGTCATTGGACTTGAATGGAAGCAGAATTGGGTCTCTTGGTTTTGTGTGGAAAGGAGTAGTACAAACCAAATAGAAACTTTTTTAATTTAATTCAATGTATACTTTTTTCTTTGTGTGGGGAGAGAGTCAAGAGGAGGGATTTAAATATAACAATGGCTAAACAGTGGTGTGCTCTAACCACTGTATAGCACACCAATCATATGATTTTGTTTCCTTGCATTCCCTCATATGATTGTTGTATCCACTCATTGTCTCTGGTTTTACATGTTGATTTTAAATCCTTTGTGACCCTGACTATATTTCTGCTAAGTCTGTGCACTGCCTGGCTCTGGTCCACAAACTGATGCCTCTGGGCTCTACCACAAAAGTACTAGTAGCAGTAATAATAATAATAAAAACTTTCCTGAACACAGCCAGCAATGGAAACCCAAACACAACAGCTCTATGCTAGTCCATGAGAAACTGAGCGTACAAAGACCCACAAGTCGAAGCGTATTTTCCTAGCACCACAACCCATTCGTTTTGGCTTTGTGCTCTTTCCCAGCATTCATCCCTGACAGTACATGAGCAGTAGTCACACTGACAGGATTTTTAGTTCTTGGTTTATTGGCTCTTTTGGAGCCATTATTAACAAAGGACAATAACTTCTTCAGAGGTTTTACCACCTTTTGGATCAAAAATGATTTTGTTTAGCAGTGTAATGACTTCTTTAAAATCATTATGATCTGAGTAAATAATATAACTTTCGTAAATTAGCACTTATAGTAAAATCAATATTTTGTTTGCTTGTTGAATAAATAAATTTATTACCAAAATAAATATTTATCCAGGAAAATAATGGGGCAAATATACTCAGCTGTGGTTAATCAACTTAGGTTAATGGAGCTACACCAGGAAAGAATTTGGTTCATTATGTCACTTCAGTGCCTAAATTTTATTTCAATACATATTTTATAAGCCTTACATACATATTTACCTTTGCATGTGAGAGATCAGAGTGCCCCAAATAGACTCTCTATGGTGTTATATAAGAAATGTAATAAATAAATAAATAAATAAATAGTGTAATAGGGGTTATATAATCTTCTATGAAAGTTTTCCTCAAGCCTAGTAACTACAACAGGGCATTTTGATTTCTGCCAAATTTTTTGGTGCAGGCCCTGATACCCAATATCATCTTTCTCCAATATGTACCTACCAGCTGAGCAGGGGCAGTGACATATTTCTTCCACTAATTAATTTTCCTTATGGCTTTTCCTTTTGAGTCAGTCATCCAAGCTCAGCGCTAAAACCTGACAGCAGCTGTACACCTGCAACTTCCATTGATTGCAATGGGAGTTGCAGGTACTCAGTAGCTCTCCAAATTTGGCCCATAATGCTCCATCAGCCCTTATTATGGTATTAACTACACAAGGGTTCAGAGGCTTTCAATAGCACATTCCAACTGTTCATATTTAATGTAAGTGTTTTCCCCTCTGAATCTCAAAAAGAAAGTTTAAAGCAAACTTCTCCTAGTGCAATGTATTTCAATTACTTTAAAAGGTGTATTTCCCTCCAGTATTGACTTTACATCTCAAATGCTGGCAGGTTTGGAAACAGGCCATGGCTCCCAAATATTGAATGTTGGTATTTAGTACTGTATGTATACCGTCAGAAGTAGAGTAGCAAAGACTTTTATCCCATCACAGTTTTTCCTCTCTCTCTCTCTCTCACTTTGCTTCAGACATGCTGGTACTGCCCGTGCAACTTTATCTTCTATTGCAGTCCGTGAGTCCTAAATATACAAGGAATGTATTCAGGATGACCAAGTTCTCGTTTAACCTTTACCCCTCAGTAAATGCAGACAGTTAACAACCCCTAGAGGTCAGACCTGGACATTTATTATTAAGAGTTACCCTGCAGTTTAACGATAACCACTTTGAGACTATGCCAACTAAATCTCCCTCCTACCCATATAAAATTACTCATCAGCTTTAACTTTATGTTTAGAGGCTTTTGCTGGGTGGTGCCATTACCTTAGTGTTGCTTGTTCGTTGTGAGGGCAAGGGGGAATGATTGTTCTTCCACTGGTTAACTACATACTATCACTGTATATTTTGACTATCTAAAACCATAAGGGTTTGTGCACATATAAATTATACCCAAGGATAAGCATGCTTCGCACAAATATATTTTACCACCAAGAGCCACTTTGCAACATATACATATACAGACAGATCAAGAATACTTAAGGACCTCATCAAATATTGAAACTAACGCCAAGTAATCAGTCATCCCAATACCCTGTACCCCTCCTGAAAAAATCCAAGAAGAGCCATGCCATGAATGTAAATAAATCCTGTCTTTCCAAGAACATGTCAAAGTAAAGGATCCCTTTTGAAGAGAGGAGCTATCAACAGACCCCTCTGTTTTAAAGCAGAGTATTAGCTCAGGCGCCTCTGAGGATCATAACTGTTTCAGAGCAATCAAGGAGGGTCTTTTAGATTGCCAGGGCCCAAACCATTTGATGTGTTATAGCATCTTAAATTTAATGAAAAAAATGAATGCTGAATGTTATCAGGGTTCGACAAGAGCATTATTGAGCTGTTGACACTAGATTCACATGTGACAATGACTGGCAAGTAACTGAATTCACAATATTTGTTTTTTTTTTAAAATCAGCCAAGAAGATACTCATTGAACAGAAATAGAAACGATTGTCTTTAATATGGATTAAAATGCAGCATCACTTAATGTATCTTAATCAGTAGAGTTCCATCTCATTCTGAGTCAAGTTGACTCCTGAGCTGAAAGGCAACAGGTGCCAGCTTCCAAGCTCAGACCTGGAGTGTGTGTCGTTTTTCTTATTACTATCACAGATGCAAGGATTCAGAGAACCATTAACAGAGAAATAGCTAGCACAGCTTCTAGGTCCAATTCCAAAAATATAATGTTAAGGTCTTGGATTTTATTAAATTAAAGAGAAAAGTGATAGAAAAGGGAATGGCAGTGATCATCAGCCAAGCAGTATTAGTTTCTAAATCTGTTCTGCTTTTGGCTTGGAATGCAAGGAATTCACCTAGGGTTGTTGCAATTCTCTTAATAGAGGCAGAGCTGTGGAGGCAAGCATAATAATCAAGTGAGATAGCACCAGATGAGTCCCAGAGTGAGATCTGAGAAAAGAAAGAAAGAAAGAAAAAGAAAAGGACCCAACAAAACATTTTTTTAGAAGTTTGAGAAAGTCATATTTGATGAACAAATGGATCAGATGACTAATGTACTGCGTTCCAAACATAGTGCAAAATTGTCCAACTCAAATATCAGTACTTCTGCCCCCTCTTCCCCCAAACATAAGTGAAAGGGTTTGGGACCTGCATTTTTAGTTAGTTTGGGAAGCACTTAGCTTTGATTCACTCCGTCTGCTAATAGATATGGCCAGTATTGTGCAGCAGAAAGCCCACTTTAATATAGGATTCAGAGTAACAGCCGTGTTAGTCTCTATTTGCAAAAAGAAAAGGAGTACTTGTGGCACCTTAGAGACTTACCAATTTATTTGAGCATAAGCTTTCGTGAGCTACAGCTCACTTCATCGGATGCATCCGATGAAGTGAGCTGTAGCTCACGAAAGCTTATGCTCAAATAAATTGGTTAGTCTCTAAGGTGCCACAAGTACTCCTTTTCTTTTTAATATAGGAGTGTAACATAAGGAGTTTTAAAGCAAATAGAATGGATAAGGAAAATACAAAAAGCCTCGTAACCTACTTCTTGTTTATTCTCTATTTCCCTTTGGCTAATTATCATGTTCTTGTTGCTAATAAAAGCACGGCATGGAACTTAGCTAGATTTTATGAAGTAAAATGTATCAGATAGAGTATATTTTCTAGGGTTTAGAATATGTAGTACCAATATATACAAGCTTCCGTCATCTAGCACAACCTATACACCTCAATCTTGACCTGCAGTCTGAAGAGATCACTATTAGGAGTGAGAAAGGATTTCAACCTGCATGTCCATTCACTCCAAAGGCTCTTTTCTGAGACTGCCAAGAGGATGCCACCAATTCGTACCAGTTGTTTTTGTGGGTTCTCTGATGTGGTCACCTATTTAAAAACTGCAGTAATCAACTTGTTTCATATAACATAGCTGTTCAGGGTTAAGCAAATTGGTGTGGCTGTGTGGACGTTTGTATTTCTACAGTTGTATCTTTTCTGGAGATAACAGAAGAATGCATTCATTCAAGATATACCTTCTTCCAGGAGCACTAAAATTTGCACACATATATGATCCAAAAAAAAATAAAAATAAAAAACACAGACCCATACATGCAAGCATGCCAACATGCATAAGGGCTTGTCTATACAGGAGAATTATTCGGGAATAAGGTACAGTTGTCAATTTAAAATGTAATAGCTATTCTGGAATAATTCTATGCATCAACATTCGTATTCTGCAATAAGAGTGTCCATGTATGGAGTTATTCCAAATAGCTATTCCTGAATAACTATGTGCAGACAATTCCTCAGAGTGCCAGTAGGAAGCTTTAACTCTGAATGCCATGGCTTTTGAAGGGTTATGTCAAACCTTTACTATTATTTTAATATAGAGATTATGGGCCATATCCTTGGAATCAGCGGGAGTCATGGATGCTCAATAATTTGCAGGATCAAGCCATATATATAAATTATCTCTATATTAAAATATATTGATTACATACAGTAGGTCTAATAACCCACAGAATCTTTGGCATTATACTTTAGCTTTTTCCTTAAGATAGTGCTCCTTCAGATCCAGTTTTTCATGTCTTGGTAGCAGTTTACCCGAGAACCATTTTCAGACATAAATTAGTGTTTTCTTAACCTGAAGGTGCCCTCCTGTAAGCACATGCATCATGCAGCTGCATTTAGTCAAAGCCTCTTGGGAAGGAGCAGTGATTACTAAACAGTTTCACTAGTGGAACTAATGTTAGTACAGTGCACCCTGGTGGATTGATGGGAGAATCCCACCAAACTTGTCCCACTGTCACTGACCTTGACAAATAGCAGGATAAGACGACATAATAAAGTTTCTGTAAAAAATTTATCAGATAGCTTTGTTGCAATGAATAGAGTTCGCTCTTCCAAATCTATAACAATTGTGCCATGCTTACAGTTATACTAAAGTGCTATTTTTGCCAGATATTTTTCAGATTAGCATTTTCTTTCCTTGCTTTCCTCCTCCAATAGAATGAATTTTTGTTGTGGATTTATTTATCTTTTCCTGCTTCCACAGGATCATAGTTAAAGATGGAAGCAGTCTATTAGATTGAGTCAATCACCCTGGAGTCTACTTCAGCTTGATTTCTCCCAATACAAGTCAGATCAGATACTAACTGATACTACATTTAATTTCAGCCAAAACTTCACTCCAGGTAGTCACTCACATAATAGTCCCTCTGGTCATATGTATCTCAAGCATGTCTACTCCTGTTTGGAAAACTGATTTTGGGAATCCTGATAGTATAGAGCCCATCCCATAGACCAAATTCATGGAATAGCAAGCAAGGGTCTGTTATTAAGTATTTAAAATGAACAGTTTATATTTTGTCATTAGTTTATTTTATAAGTTAATGACATCAGGTACACAATAAGAAATCCTGAAATAGTTCCCCCAAACAAAACTTCTTAATTGTATTCAATTATTTTTATTTAAAGGTATGTTTTAATTGTAACTGCATTTTTCCACAACACCATTCCACGGCGACATCTCTAGTCTCACAGAAAAAGATAATATGAAATGAGTGACCTGAGCAACTTTATTGTATGAACATACAAAATTCAAATTTTCCAAATGACAGGGAAGAAACCCACCTTACTAGACAGTTACAAGTAAATGTTTCTAGCATCTTTTTGCTAGATTTTAGATTTAAGTAGATAGAAAGTGCCATAATGGAACGGAGACATGGTCTATCTATTCCAGTATCTTGTCTCTGTCAGTAGCCAACTTTAGACGCTTCACTGCAAAGCCTAAAAAAAAGTAATAATGCACCAAGCCAATTATGAATCATGGGAAGAAACTCCTTCCAGAGATCCAAGTGGTGATCACTTGTGTCCAAGGATGACAACCAAATTCTTTATAATTTTTATCCTACCTAGAGTAACTTACAGATGCTATTTTGTTGGTATTGGAAATAAAAATAGGATGACTCAGGACTGCCTCTTGGCACCAGCAAAGCAAGCACGTGTTTGGGGCGGCACAATTCCAGGGGCGGCGTTCCGGCCACCTCCCCCCCGCCCACCTTTTTTTTTTTTTTTGCCTGCGCTCTCGGAGCTTGGGGCAGCAAAAAACCTAGGGCCGGCCCTGGGATGACTGAATCAGCTGAAACTGTTAGAAATATGAGTAAATGGTGGAATATTGTAGCTGCCCTTCTCTGCTTTCAGCTGTTCATTTAGCAATGCAAACTACAGAAATAAATTATGGTACCTCTTTTATCAGGCACCTTCTAGCCATGTTGTGGCTTCAGAAGACTCAATACATATTCATGCCGATGCTGAGAGAGAAAAAAACCTCATATGTAGGAGTCTGGGTTTTACAATCACAGAACCCCTACACCTCCTACAACTAACATACTGGATTTGATAAAGAGTACAGAATTAAAAATGGAAAAGCTACAATTAAATAAAATTAGGGTAGAGAAAAAAAAACCCACAGAAGCCAGGGAGCTTATAAACTGGAGATACGAAAGCACTTTTGACTCAGTCCTGTTGTATCAAGTAACTGCAGCACAGAAAGCCTACAATTATAACTTCCCACAACATACTGGAACTGGATAATGTTACATCCATGCAAATGGTTCTTTAAAATTAGATGGTATCACTACATTGTTAGTGGCATACAAAATTAGTTACAGCTACCTTCACCCAGCAGCCAATATAGGGAAATGAATATTTTCTTGGCAATCTGTAACATCCTTTCATTGTTATTGATCCCACCAGTCACAGACTGGTTCAGCCTGCCTGCTGTTACGGTAACAGGGAAAAAACAGTGAGAATTTCAGATGACGGACCATTTACCTACTGCCAGTGACTGGGAGGTCTGGTTTGGCCCCCAAGCTGCAAACAGGCTGAAATACCCATTGTAATCGATATGTGGACCTTAGGATAAAGAAGAATCTCAGTATTTGATTCACAGAGAAGTAAAAATGATTAGTGTGTCCCAAATAAAACCACTGGGAGCTAAGAGAGCTAAAAATGTTCAACTTGGAACATTTTACTTAATTTTTAGATTTTTTTTCATTGGCTGTGCAACAATTTTGTAAAGTCAATAAAATAAAAATAACAGTCCACCATCCTCAAATATTGCTATAAGTAAAACCAAATTCCAGACTACCCTCAAACTCCCTAGCATATATGGAGTAAATGTCATCAGTTTTTCTCCAGAGAGTGGAGGAATAGATAGGACATAGTTCTAGTGGTAACTCATTCCATATTCCTGGGAATGACACCGCAAAAAAAAATGTTTGACCACTCACTAACTTAGAGAACAGAAGAAACCACTGGGAAGCAGGTTAAAAACAAGTTCAGTATAATATTCTCTGACACAACTCATCTTATGCAGTTATTCTCTTAATTTGCAAGTTGTTTTTTGGGGAAATTTTCTGCATTAAAAAAGACACATCGTATTTTTAATCATAATGAAATTACTTTTTCTCACCCTTTATATAAAACAACAGATTACATTTATACGGTCCTGTTTATCCTGAACAATCACAAAGCTCTTTACAGACTTTCACATCATCAGCTACAAAGCTTCTTGAATTAGATATTTTCTAGCACTTTCACTAAGGATACACCAGGCAGAATAGACCCCAGGTCGCCCTGGCTACATGGTACTAACAACAATACGCACTTGCTTGTGTCACTGTAATAAGAAGGTAGGACTCAAAGATACACAGGAAACAGATTTGTCAAGTAAGAAGGAGATATTTTTCTAACCGTAACTGCACTTCAGAATGAACTCTGCACTCATTGACTTCTACAGATTTTTGCCTGATTAGCCCCTATAAATAGTATCTTAATTTCCTCTCCCTATGCAAGTTGTATTCATAGGAAATAAAGATCAGTGACCACGGTATGCATCTGATGAAGTGAGCTGTAGCTCACGAAAGCTCATGCTCAAATAAATTGGTTAGTCTCTAAGGTGCCACAAGTACTCCTTTTCTTTTTGCGAATACAGACTAACACGGCTGTTCCTCTGAAATCTGAAAGTGTGTCGACAAAATTAACTCACAGGTCTGCTCAGAGTTAATTTACAGGGTAGGGCAAAGATCACACTGTAGTTGAATCATGAGGACCACTGTTAAAATGAGATTATGGTTTAAACCACTGCTTGCATTAGTGGGGCATAAGAAGTGGCTGCAAACTGGTATCAGATCCCAGCTGTAATATGTCTCAGGCAGTTACAGTGCCACCAAGAATGTGGTGACACATTCTCAGCAGCAATGTCTTACAATATCCTTTCTCTTACAAATTACCTCAGAGACACTTGTGACAGAATGACAACATCCTGGTCAAACGTTACTGAATTAAACATTATTGGATTAGGTTAAATTTTTTTTGCATTCATTGTATTAAAAATGCAATTGTGCATGTGTTACCGTGGAATTGTATGTAACTCCTCTATGAGGAGGGGGATGCTAATGTACTTCCTCCGTTATCAGCCTTTTGAAGCCACCATCCCAGAGAGATGTGTATATGCCAGTTCAAACTGGATTCTCCAAGGACAACAGACAAAGAAAGGATTTTTGGATAAAGAGCCTGGTTTTAAAAAGGCTCAAAGCCTTCTTCCTGATCCAGCAAAAGGACAGTACTCCTGGTACATAAAGGACCCCAATCCTTAGGGAAGGGTTGGAAGGACTGGGCCTACTGAGGCTCTGTAAGACTACGTGCTTGTTCTGAGCTGAAGCTGAGATAAACTTGAAACCACAAGGAAACACTGTGAGCGGGGTGTTGAAGGACTGCTCCTGCCAGAGCCCATGTTAGAGTTGAAGTGATCTCTGGTAAGCTTATAAGCATGCACGTAGGTTCTTTTACTGTTTTTAATGTTTTTTTTTCCTGTAGTGGTATCTATAACTAGGCAGTCATGCTGTTAACTGTGTCTGAAGTGAAAGCCAACAGGTGTGCTTGCTTGGGCAGCCTGTCTCTGCTGGGAATAACAGTGAAGGCAGGAAACTGTGCAGCCTGGTGGAGACCTGCATCTCACTGCCCTAATTACAGGGCAGTGAGATGCAGGTCTCCACCCATGAAAGGGAATGGCTGGGGAGCAGGAAGCCTGAGAGTGGGTGCCCTTGCTGGACCACTGAGAGGAAATACAAGATACAGTTACCCTGCACTGTGACTGCACATGTATAGCATTTTGTATTCTCACTGTACTTTTGAGAAATCTAAAATTTCATTTATTTGTGCATGATAGGACAATTCACAAAAAAGGTATAAGATTGACAGCCCTATAGACTGAAGTCTGCTCTTGATCACCAGATCAGATATTTCTGTCGACTTTATTGGGAAGAGAGGGTAGTTAGAATCTGGCAGGAACTCCTGAGCATCTTGCAGTATCAGGCCTAATTTGAATAATGTGGCATAACTGTATCCATTATGGTGACAGACTTGATAGTATGAAGTGTCTATCAATTATTAGGGATCCTGAGGAGACAATTCAACTGTCCAATTTATATAGCGTTCCTCTTTCCCTTTCCACAATTCAGCCTGAACTTGGAATTTGGCTGCAAATATTTCAACATTGATGATTCACTGGTTGAAGGACCTCCAGGGAAGTCCTAAAGTACCTCCAAACCAAGTTCTCTCCTTTTCCTTTTCTTGGCCTGCTTGCAGGCTTATTACCCTCCAGAGAACTTAGATTTAGAACACATCCAGATACAAGTGTATTCCAAGGCCCATGATTGTGCTGCTGGACCCTGGAGCTCCTAATTGTTATTACATACTCAAATCAGATGCTAAATTGCAATCTCAGTCCCACACTATGCCTCTCCACAAAGCCACAGCTGATGTTGATCCTCAAGTGGAAGTATGGGAGGGGAGCAGGAAGTTCCAGCTGTTGCTCATTTGACTCAGGAAAGAAACCACTTACTTTCTGATATGAAAAATAACAGAAATGAAATATAGTGTGCAAAAAAAATCTCTCCACCCCTTTATTTAAAAATGGTCAATGTTTCCAAATATAGGACCATAATCAAACAGACAATGACACATCTTATTGGGAAACATTCCTATGTAAAATAAAATCTTGTTTTTCTCAATTATTGCACATTTTTCAACATTTTTTTCCTCCTAGAAAGTTTGGCAGAAAAATCTTCTTAAAGCTAATTTCTCTCAGGAGTAAAGGGGTTGATGCAGCATTACACATTTATGCTCCATTCCAATAAAAAAGAAGTTGTTACCATAGCAAAAAGCAGTGTTGCAAGGACAACATACACAAGGTACATTAAAGAAAAAAAAAATCTTTCAAAAATATTTCATATACTCATCCATAATGTAGGATTTTTTAAATTACATAATAAGAAGAGTTTTCTGTTGTTTGACACACACACACACACACACTGGTGACATAGCCTGACAGCTCATGAGAACATGGAAAATTTAAAAGCATAATTTTTCAGGATGCAAATTGAGTGCATTTCTAGACCTTTAGATCTCTCAGATTGAGATATGTTTCCTTCCTAGTATAACAACCGTGCCTAGAGATCCCAATCAGGGATAAGAGCTATGCTGTGTTAGGTGCTATACAAATGTACTAAAAAGGCATTCCCTGCTCCAAAGTTTTTATGCTGTTGGCTAGTGACAAGAAACAGACAGATGAAACAACAAGTGAGGGTAAGGGATGGAAAGGAAAGGGAAGGAACAGGTAACAATAATGTGAGTACAGCTGAGCACACAGTTTAGTGTGTCATCTGTCTAATCATTATCAGCTAGCATTGGTCTTTAGGCATCATGGCAGCAGATAGTTTTAAAGAAGGATTTGAATAAAGTAGTAGCTTTATAGACTTTTCCAGGGGGATTATACCACACAAGAGGATGGCATGAGAGAAAGCACGAAGGTGCTTATGGGAGTTAATTAACAGATTGTAAAAGCTGGCATTTTTGGCAAAGCAAAGACAGCAGCTTATAATGTAATAATATCATAAAGCTGACAGATAGAGCAGGGATAAATTGGAAAAGATAAGGACAAGCCAGTAGAAGGATTCAAGAGGTGTGTGTGAAATAGTGAGAATGACGGGCCAGGAAGATGATCTACCAGCAGGAGAGTGGGGTGGGAGGAGGTATTGTTTCATGGTCTCTGTGTATATAATGTCTTCTGCAGTTTCCACAGTATGCATCCGATGAAGTGAGCTGTAGCTCACGAAAGCTTATGCTCAAATAAATTGGTTAGTCTCTAAGGTGCCACAAGTACTCCTTTTCTTTTTGCGAATACAGACTAACACGGCTGTTCCTCTGAAACCTAAATAGCAGAGTTTTGCATGGACTTCAGAAAGGCAAGGTTGCAGAAGTCAAAGCCACAGAGGAGGAGATTGTAATAGTCAGGGTATGAGGTGATAAAGGTCTGGAAAACATGAGACAAGAGAAGATGTCAGATCTTTGATATGCAATGAAGGAAAACACAGCATGATTTACACCTGACCTGGATGTGTGGGTCTAAAGAGAGGACCAAGTTAAAGATGAAGCCCAGATTACGGTCTTGGGCGACTGAGAGATGGCAGTGTTCTTCACAGCAGTAGAGTAAGAGGAGGGTATAGAGAAAGGCACAGATTTGCAGGAGGTGGGGATCTGAGAAGGGGAGAAGGAGAAGAGTATACAGAGCTGGTGGGAACTGAAGGGGGAGGGTAATAGCAAGCAAGCATATAGAGCAAGTCAATGAAGAGGAGGGTGATGAGAGTAAGGGAAAGGGGGCTGTGGGGAGAGCCATAGGTGAAGGGCAAACAGACATGATTCGTAAACAATTAAGAACTTAAGCCACTACGCAGCAAATAAATAAATGAGCAATCAATTTAGTATATTAATTGGCTCAATAGAGTCATATATTATAAGGCCATAAAGGACCACGTGATCATCTAGTCTGACCTCCTGCATAACATAGGCCATAAGACTTCCCTGAATTCAATAGCAGAAAAAATAATCAATTGTAATTACTCCATCCGTATTACCTTCAACCAAATCCATGAAGTTGGCAATCATGCAATTATCCACAGTACCTCACTATAAGACAGTGCATTCCAGGACTTTTCAATCAACTATCCCATGGCACTCTGTAGTCTTGCTTGGAACAGGGAGGCTGAGCAATTTACAAATGCCAGGGACTGCACTGTGGGATGGAGCAACAAGGTTCAAAAGGTACAGTGCTTCCAACTTCCTGTCCACAATGAGAGAAACCAATGTATACTGCACTGGTTATGTTATAGATTGGGTGCTACCACCACCTTTCATTTAAGATAGTTGTAAGAACCTACTTAAGTGAGGAACTGGGCCAGCCAGAGAACCAGGTAAGACAGAACACTTACAACACTTTTCTAACTTGTTTGTTACCCACAAGGACCCCAGAGGAGAGAGGTCAAATTGTCCCAGGACAAATAATAGCAAAAATTCTCTGGGAGGGGTATTTGACTCAGTTCATCATCATAGCCCAAGTGAATGGCTGGGAAGATGGACACAAAGGGGGAATCCTAGCAGCCAACCTGAGTGACTCAGCTCTGATGGTGCTACAGAACTTACTCCCATAAAAGAGACTGAATTATCCAGATATAGTACAAGCCCTTGATATGTTGTTTGAAGCCAGCCTGGTACAACTAAGCATGGGGGGGAGGGCGGGGGAGAGATTCTCCACCTAAACTGTCAGCAGACCTGTGGAGACTTGTGTTCCTGGCATACCAAGACACCAGCAAAGATTTTCAGGAGAAATTGGCAGTGGACCAATTTATAGACAGCTAGACTTGAACTTGTATATCAAGTTTGGTGAAAGGCCAAAAACACTCCATGAAACTGTAAAATTAGCAGCAGTGTACCAGAAGAGGAAGCAGCCATGAGTGAGGAAGACGGAAGCTGATCACCAGGAATCCTGTAAGTACAACTCTGTGACTAATATGTATGACGGAAAAGGGGATTCATTTTGAATGACCTGAAAAAAGTGATAAATTTGGTTTGTAAACAAGGTATGTTAAAAATGCAAGGCTGGCCAGAACAAAGCATCACAAGTGTCTAGTGAATGCCCCACTCCCAATATGGGAAATGGTCAAGCTGAAGGGGCAACGCTTGGAGGTTCAAGGATGGGCCCCACAGTTTTTGTTCACGTTTAAACAGTTAAACAATAATGGGAGTTTGGCTGTTGAATGTGTAATAGGATCTATGAAATGCATGGAAATAGTGGGCACCAGCTCAAACATAACAGTTATTAGACCAGACATGCTAAAAAGGCTACGGAATAGGGGATTAAAAATTGAACTACCTAATTGGTCTCAAATGGAGACAGTGACTGAGGAATGTGTACCTGTCCGAAAACTGGGTTTGAAGATTGGACAGCTGAGATAGTGGACAAGCTAATAATTGGGTTGGATTTCAGTGTGGCTAATAACTGTGTAATAAATGCCAAAGACTGTCTCTTACACATTAAGTCTATGAAAATTTTATTTCATTTAAAGATGGTCTCTAGTTTAGTATAGATTTTTAGTTTCATCTCAGAAAGAAGATCCTGCATTGCTAGTTTCTTATTGGTACACCTTTGTAGGTACTGTCTGAGAGATGATCAACTCTTTATAAAATTTTTCTTTGCTGCTGTTGAGTGGCAGACAAAGAGATTTTGTGAATCCAAGATAAAACAGATGTGAATCCAAGAACCTAAAG
Organism: Caretta caretta; assembly: GCF_965140235.1. NCBI lineage: Eukaryota > Metazoa > Chordata > Testudines > Cheloniidae > Caretta > Caretta caretta. The sequence continues at coordinate 83,125,598 of NC_134214.1, forward strand.
GAGCAGCATTGGGTAAGCTGTTCAGATGGGATGAGGAGGAAGCCTTCAGATGAGGATCCAGATCGAAATCAGGTTTAGGCTAACGATCAGGCTAACTCAGGGGAGCAATGTAGGTTCAACAGAACCAACATTTTGCAAGCTGTTTTTGTGAGAATTGAACCAGAAACCAGACCCTTTCCAGCTCTGGGCTCAATCCAGAAACAAAACGAAAGAGGCAGGGTATAGATCCAGGAATCTGAAATGAACACTTCACTCATATAGGCCCACGAAAAAATCCTAAGGGTTTGGATTAGAGGTTCTAGTGTTGGTCTATCTCTAATGTAGATGCTATTTTTATACTGCTGCATTCTAAGTACAGCTGTGCCTTAAAGCATGGATCATCACTGGTTCTTGAACTGAACCACAGTAATTGTAAAACATTATAATAATTTAAAAATAAACAAACAATCTGAATTGAGAATTGTGATTGGACTGTTAAGAAAGTACTTTAGAGTGAGAGAGCATAAAACAACATGCTGGTTTTGACAGCATAATCAAGATGGCTTGAATGGCCATGGCAAACTTAATTCTGCCACTTCCTAACCTTTTAGTGCTTGACTTTGCCACCTTAACATTCTTTTAATGTCTTTTATTATGTAATTTCCAAAGTTTTTTTTAAAAAAAAATTTTAAAAAACAAAAATATATCAGGTGGAATCATACAGACTCTCCAGTATGAGTCATCTGCAGGGTTGGGACCTTAAGATTCACATTACAATCCTCTTGACCTGACGGAGCAATTGATAGTTGGAGAAGGCTGTTATCTTCTGTGTGGATCTGCCACTAGAGGGGATGGAGAAACACGTTTTGTCAGAGGGTTTCAAACCTATTTGCTAAACAGAAAAGGACAGCTGAGACTCAGGAATAAGAGGATGAGTTCCAAATTCTATATGGGAGTGTCCTCTAGTGATTACAGACCCTTCCACCCCTGTCCCTCCCAGACTCCTCTTCTGCTCCTATCCCCACTTCCTGCAATTATACCTGTTCTTGCCTGTCCCCTTCTGCATCTATCCTTCCACTCCATGACTTCTGCCCATACTCTCCCCCTCTTTTTCCTAGCCATCCTCCAAGTCTTGTGTCCCACTCTCCCAGGTCCTGCTCCAATTGCCCCTTCCCTTCCAGGCTTCTATTCCCCCACGCCCCTGAGATCCTACTCCTGCCACTGTCCCCACCACCCTGCATCTCTTCCCCTCATCCCACTCCCTGTCCCTCAGCTCTCTGTTTTCAAGTCAAGCAGATTCTTCCTTCTCCTCCACACTGCCTGGGCACAAGCAGAAGGGTCACTGAGAGCATAAGACAGAGTATCTTCTTGCTCTCAGTTCCTATGCTGAGTGCCACAGCAGTGTCTAGCAACCAGGAAGAGCAATTGCAGGGAAATCCTGATCAGCCCCTGCAGTCCCACGATGGAACATGCTCGGTCACTCTGGGGATGGTGCATGTGCAGTCCGGTTGGTACATAACAGCAGTGAAGACATAAAGCGTGCTAACTGCAGATGAATCTTTAGAGAAGTTGGCTGCCAGACTCTAACAAGTCTCTGGGCACATGAAAACTGATTTTTTTTAAGTTGGCCAAATTTGGGTGAATTTTTATCGGGGTGGGAAAAGGCACAGCCCTGACATTAGGGCAACTCCCCTGCAAAGTTTCAAATCCCTGCTCCAAAGGATAGAGGGATTAGGGCTTCTCAAGGAAACAGTTGTAAGATTTTTAACATGGGCAAAACAATGTATTTTTCCCTAACCTCATTCTCATTCTGAGAAGTGGCTGAACCGTTCTAGCTGAAACTTTCCAAAAAATTCAATCTGAGGCAGACACTTGGCATGGAAAATTTCAGCCCAAATGGTTTAAGTTTGGCAAAGTTATAAGCAACTGAAAACAGAATCTTATAATAGAAAGTGTTGGACAACTTTAACTATAGGCATCACTACCTGTGCTGCCTATAATTCTTTATTTTCTTTCATAAGAGTTGCATTTCAGGACTGCAATACCCTGGGGCTTCCTGTCTTTAATCTCTTACAGATACAATCTTGGTCTTAAGCCTTCCTTCCTAAATAACCTCTGTCTTTAATTATTTTTTAAACCAAATTACAATTTAACAAGCACACATTCCCATAAGACAGAGCCTTTAATTATCATGATGGCAATGCTTATTAAAACCTGAATTTCACAGTGTTTCAATGACCAATTCAATAGGTCAGCAAATAATTATACACGCATCATTGCCAAAAATAGTTACATACCATTTTTAATAAGTCTTTGTGGATACCTTTTCATGGTGTTAATCTGCTGCATCAGTTGGGCGACTGCTATGGTAGGGGTATTTATAAAGTGAGCAGCAGGGTGCTGCATAGTACAAAGTGACCTCATGGCTGGCTAAAACATTCAATAGTCATATCAAGTTATTTTTAAGGGGATACATTCTGAAGTCATTTCTCAACCCTTATTCAGGGAAAACTGTCACTGAAGTCAATGGAAGAGACATCAGGATCTGGCTCACAGCTATTGAATACAATGATTAAAATACCTCACTAACAATAATCTCCAGACTTGAATGACAAAGACAAGAAACTTTTAAATATGTCTTTAGGCATTAGAAAGGATGGTTTAATTTTGTAGGCACAGGTTTGAGATACCCAGACTCCCCATAACCACAGGATTGGTGTACTCCTTCATCTCCCTAAGGTACATAAATTGAGGTCTATGTATTCTGTGCATACTGGCTTTTCTGGAAAAGACCTAAACTGAGTTTGCCCTGGTGACCTCAGTCAAAATCCCACCCTCCATGTCTGTTTTTAAAGCGGATTTATAGTATTTGGGGGTGCAAGCTGGTTGTCTGCCTGGTTTCTGCTCTGTGGCTGTATTATCTGGTGCTGTACAACCAATATTATTACAATACTCATTTCTTCATACTAACTGTATAATATATCTACAGAGAATAAAGCTGTGTGTTTAAAATGAATCTGGAACTCACTTTTAAGTACTACCAGACTACAAACAAGGATGATGATAATAATGAAAGTGCTGGATTGACCTTGAGACTGAAACCTTCAGTTTATACACAAAACATATAAAGCCTGGAGAGTTCCCCACTCTACCTTGAGAAATGTGCCTCAGTTCTTACTTAAAGGGACCACTGTTATAAATCCATGTGCAGCAGACCATTACTATATTAATCACACACTCACCCGTGAGGAGATGAGACTCAGACTTTGGTCCTTCTGATCCAGAAACACAGACCTGTACTATTTGAGCTGCAGGAAAACTCTTAGCTGTTGCTAGTTGTGGGGTCACTTACCCACTCCGTGGGCCAGCCACAGAAAATATGGTATTTCTCTGTCTTCTCCCCCATATCATATGGACATGCATATGTATATAAATCCAACACATTACATTCCCTCTAATAGGTAGAGAATAGTTTATTTTAAGTGGCCTATTCAGTCCTTGCCCCTCTATTGAAACTACCAACAATGGTGCCAGTTGTGGTTATCATTTTTATGTAGATGGACTCTTATCCACTATGAGCTATTTTGTGAGACACATCAACCCATTTCACATAGGCCACTGAACAGACTCTGTGTCCCTTTACCAACCTCCCTGAGCTATCCAGTCAGTTCCTGTACTTTAATTTTTTGTATTTTCCATTTGGTATTAAGGGCTACTACAGGTTAAAAAATACTGTAGTACGTCTTTCCAAATAGACTAGCAACTAACAAAGCAACATTTTTCAAAGCCACAGAGTAATGTCTTGGGAATAAAGAATTACCAATTGTTTCCTCTGTAGCTTGTACTCAGATAAAGGAAAAACAAATCAAACACATAAATCTTTCTCTTAATTATCTGTAAAAATTGTACATCAGGGTGTTTCTTCAGATTTGCATATGGATGGAAATTCCTGAAATACTTTAATTACCTTACTCAAGGTAAAGACCTGACTCAAGGAAAACTGATACATCTTAAAAGCAAAATAAGAAAGGGCTACATAAGTTTCCATGCATGTTATGCTAGTCTAAATAAAATGATGACTAATATCACCCTAGCTTGAACTTTCCACAGCAATTAGCTAATGTATCTCAATTTATCTTTCCCTGACAGTTTATGATTTTAAGGAAATTTGAGATGTTTGTTTTAAAAAATGGACATTTTAGCACCATCTGCTGGTGTTAAAATTAGCTGTTGAAACTAAACACCAGCTACCTACTTCACTTTTACTCTCTCAAAGCCTACCTCTGGCTCTTATTAGTAAAGGTTAATTGCTCGCTTTTCTACTATGGATTTTGTGATTGCTCTAATAATTCATTTGAGTGAACTGTGCATCCGGATGGAATAAACTTGCTAGGGGTCATATATCAATAGCAACACAATATTAAAGAAATATCTCATCTAAAACTATTTTTTAAATTTAAGAAACAAAACAAAGGAAACGTTCAGTATTCGATGGCATAATCAAACTTTTTTTCTTGAATTATTTTGAGCTGATGTTAGTTGGGTTAAGGGACTATGGTGTGAAGGAGAGGATTTAAAGTCCGAGACCCCTAATCTAAAACAGATTTCAAAAATTAGTTCTTGCCCCATCTGACATCACCTAGATTCATAGATATTTAGGTCAGAAGGGACCATTATGATCATCTAGTCTGACCTCCTGCACAACGCAGGCCACAGAATTTCACCCACCACTCCTGCAAAAAACCTCTCACCGATATCTGAGCTATTGAAGTCCTCAAATCGTGGTTTAAAGACTTCAAGGAGCAGAGAATCCTCCAGCAAGTGACTCGTGCCCCATGCTACAGAGCAAGGCGAAAAACCTCCAGGGCCTCTTCCAATCTGCCCTGGAGGAAAATTCCTTCCCGACCCCAGATATGGCGATCAGCTAAACCCTGAGCATATGGGCAAGATTCACCAGCCAGATACTACAGAAAATTCTTTCCTGGGTAACTCAGCTCCCACCCCATCTAATATCCCATCACAGGCAATTGGGCCTATTTACCATGAATATTTAATTACCAAAACCATGTTATCCCATCATACTATCTCCTCCATAAACTTATCGAGTTTAATCTTAAGGCCAGATAGATCTTTTGCCCCCACTGCTTCCCTTGGAAGGCTATTCCAAAACTTCACTCCTCTGATGGTTAGAAACCTTCGTCTAATTTCAAGTCTAAACTTCCTGGTGGCCAGTTTATATCCATTTGTTCTTGTGTCCACATTGGTACTGAGCTTAAATAATTCCTCTCCCTCTCCGGTATTTACCTCCCTTATTTAATCCCTTCACTAGTTTCCTCTTCACCACCACATCAGTTTCCTGATCAGATTCTCAGGTGCAGCTGAGCTGCGCTTGAAACACCTCAGAAAAGGAGGCATAGATAAGCTTTCTGTCATCTTTCTACAACACCAATACTCGGAGCAGCTAGGAACCAGTTTGGCCCACTCAGCACACAGCACATGTTAAAGAAGTTTCAGTGCTGCTCTAAATTGCATTGCCTGGGATTGCCCCTTAAGGCAATTACACCATCCCAGGATCGCTTCCCATACTGAGTATTCCAGCCACAATCCCTCCCTCCCCCTGCACACCCACTACTTTGAGCAGAAGTCCAAGAGTAAGTGCCATAAACATATGCCAGCTTTATGCCATTCAGGGGTTCCCTATGGAAGAGAAATCTCAAGTTACCCTGCTAGGACAGCTCTCCATCCCCTTTGCACTGCTTGTAAGGCATGAAAGAGAATGAGCAGACACCAAAGATTAGGCTCCTTGTTTTCACCTTCAATGCCCAACATAAATCTGCCTGGCCCACATAGCCAAACTCTCTTCAGTCTTGATGCCCCTTTCATCCACTACTCCCTCAGCCATCACTGTCCTTTCTTCTATGCTGCTTCCTACTTAAGGGATATCCTCCCCATTCTTATCCACAGTCATTGCTCTCATTTCATTCACATTCCTCCTATAACTTTTCTTCTGGACTCAGCCTTCTCTTTGGTGGTAACGATTTCCTCCACTGAGAATGCCCTGCTGCCTGCTCCCACAAGTTTAAATCTGGGCTCCATCTGTTTCAGCGTGCTCACTGTTTGCATTGCATAGGGGTGTAGAGTCATAGTCAGTCTCTCCAATAACTTGGGCCTGGATCACTTAGTGCTTTGAAAATAAGGGCCAGGCTCTCAGACAGACCTGGGATTGGAAAGAAGTCAGTGCACAATGCAAGTTTAACAATGTGATCTGTGTGACCCTGGTATGCTTGCAGCAGGGCTATGAAAATGATGGGAGCTTCTTTCGTTGCCAAAGGCCTACATACATTCTTTTTACATTCTCTTACTCTGAAACCTGTCTTTTTAACTCGCAGATGTGATCTAGTTTGGATGCAAGCTCCAGAATAATAGTGTCTTACCATGGTCAGCTTAGGCAGCAGCTGCCCCAAGGGAACTAAATGGCTATGAAGCCATTAAACTGCCTTTTACTTTCCCTCCCCCCAACACACACAAGGTAAATAATGTCCACACCCTGCCTGCCAACAAATTCTGTATCCCAAAGAGTGGTGACTGAAGGACTTTTAAGACACATGTTCAGAGGTAAGTTTTTTAAGTGGTGCTCAAGCGGATCAAGTCGGAAATAAATCCCATTATTTGTTAAAAAGATTTGTGTATGTACCTCCCACACTCACTGCTTTGAAATGTACCCTTTAATGTCTGGCGGGAGATACAGGGCCTAGGGGTCTTCTAAGGTTTCAGTAGGAGGAAGAAAGTCCTTGACCTTTAAGAAAGATAAGTCTGCAAAAATAGGACTACTTGCCTTTGTACAATTCTTTACAAAAGCCAGCTGACAAAAGGTGCAACACTGTAACCTAAACCAATTCTTTAAATAACTGTGAAGAATCAAGGAGCACCTTGGGCATCTTTTGTGGGTTGATGAACTAACTAACCTCAAGAGGTTTGGAGCAAACATGGATCCTGAACCAAAAGATTGGTTCCAATCACCAGCTTCAGTCATTGAGGAGTGCAAAATACAAATGCACATTTAGCAGTATAAGCCCATCTATACTTTTGAGCAATATTTCATATCAGCTCTAATTTTATCCAATCCACTTAATCTACTCTAAATAACACCGATAATCTGCATATTGGTTGCACGTGCACAGCTCACATCAATATCACTGAGAATCATGTGGCATTTTCAGGTAAAGCTGGTTGAGAATTTTTCAACATTTTTTTTTAAATCAGGAAATGCCAATTGCTCAAAACCATAATGGCAGGAAAGTCATTTTTGACTAATTTCCCATTTTGAAAAAATTCTGAAAAAAGGATTTAAAATTATAAACATGCCCATTTTGACATTTTCAAAATGAACAAGTTTGCTTTTTAGGTCAAAATGACTTTGATTCAAAATTTAAGTTAATTTATAGTAAAAAATATAAAAATTCTCAAGTTCAAAACTGAAATAATTTTTTGAAAGGATTGAAACAAAATGTTTCAATTGAGCCAAATTGTTTTTCTGATTTCTGGTTTGTGAATATTTTTGAGATTTTAACTTTTTGCCTTGATTTGGGATGGGAAAAATGTTTGAAAAATTCTTGCAAAATGGGAAAATAGTTTCCACCCAGCTCTATTATCAGGATATTATTAGATTCCACAGATTTTAGCAAGATGCTGTCATTCTCAAACCCTCTCTTCCATGCATCTGTATAGTTTCACACCATCCAAAGAGTTCAAACCAGATTTAATAAAACGAAAAAAAAAAAGGCAAAAAACTCTTACATAGAGGGGTTAAACCAACAGTTTGAGTACAAGCATTCAGTGTTTGAAACTGGGGTTCTGGCTTGGCCCATTACAAAGATATCGGTCACTTGCTAAAGGGTTTTATTTTCACATCTCTTGCCCTGTGACATGCTGCCACATCTGTGGTCAGTGGAGACACCAGAGCTGGAGACCCATTGGTATAAGTAGTGTGACCAGACAGCAAGTGTAAAAAATTGGGACAGGAGGTGGGAGGGTAATAGGCGCCTATATAAGATAAAGTCCCAAATATTGCGACTGTCCCAATAAAATTGGGACATCTGGTCACCCTAGGTATAAGGCTGGGGGCATTGGCCGGACAGTTTCCATTAGGGCCCTAGGCCTTTGGGATTCACTCCTCATCTTGGTCCATAACGGCTTGAGTTTGTTAATGTTCAGGGAAGACTGCAGAGCACAACTCTTCTTCCTGGTCCACAAAGAAATGGGGAAGAGATGGATACAAATGGTGTGAGACTCTGTCAGAGATTTTGTGAAATTAATTAATATTTGTTTTGATTTGATCTTGGGAAAACCGATGGGACTCTTTAGTGTATGGGAATCTTTAGATATTAGTATATTTTAAAAATATTGTCCAGGGCACCCAGAGCACTGGATGGGTGCTCTTTTCTTTTCTGTAGAGTAGTAAAACTACAAATGAATAAATATATTTATTTTTGAAATCTGGATGTGAGTTTTGAATATCTCAAAATTCTGTGCTATTCAGATCCAGAGGTTTGGATCCACAGATTTCAGACCCATCTTTAGTTAGTAATTACAAAACAAAGTTGTAAAATCCAAGAGATAACATTCAGAAATCAGACTGTCCTCCTTTCAGTACCTGAGTTGGTTTCACTTCCATTTCCTCACTGCCAATAACTATAACAGCGTGTGCACTCTTTGTACCGAGAGAGAGCAAGTAGTGGCATTGCTGTTGACACAGTCAAAAATTGTGTATTTTTCCTTTAAAGTGAGTTTGAAAAATTCCAGTTCCCTGTTAATACCTTCTATTGAATCCATTTTTATTGTGGAGTGGGTGCAGGCCCTCATCCCCTAAAAAGGATCGTTTCAGACTTCAGGTTCTTTTATGTTCATTTGAGACAGACATGTAACTCCATTCTGCTAATGAGAAAAATCGATACAAAGGAAGAGGCAAAATGACCCTTTAGTAAATAATCATTTATTATTTATCGAACACAGACAGCGTGCTCAACATGGTACAGATCCCAAGGAGAGAGAGTCCTGGTCAAAGAAACTCACGGTCAGGGAAGTTAAACATAGGCAACAGTTAGAAACAAAATAAACATAGGCACAAATAGTCCCCGTTGGAGATATATTGCAGGGCAGCACCAGTTTGGTTTTGTCTGTTATTTTTTAATGAACCATAGCATTAACTGACAGTGTTCATAGAAGTGACCTTTGGAGGAAATAAGAAGAGGAGAGGACTGGAACGAGCTGCATTAGGATGTTTCCAGGTTTAAGGGGCAATATGGGAGAAACCTCAAGACTAGAGTAGGAGAAGAACACAAAGGGTACGTCTACACAGCAGCTGGGAGGTGTAATTCCCAGCTCAGGCAGACACACACTTGTTCTGCTCAACATAGCAGGCTAAAAATAGCAGTGCTACCGCATGGGCATGGGCAGAGGCTTGGACTAGCCATCCAAGTACATACCCAGGAGGTCGGGTGGGATTGAAGGAAGGTCGTCAGGACTGTGGTGTTGGTGGAGTGAAGGGGGACAGGAAGTGGTAAGAGATGAGATTTAAGATGCAGACAACAGCAAAGTTATAGGTGATGATCAGGATGAGGAAATTAAAAAGGATACAGGTGATGAAAAACCTGTTGAGGACCAACTGGATCAGAGCGGTGACAGATTAATTGTATATGTTACAGCATTTTGAATGTACCATATACTAAAGGGGAATAGGTTGGGTGTTGGGATGGCAGAGGGGACAGAGGGTTACAGGTGAGCAATGGCCAAAGACTAGACCAGGGTGTTACCTGAAGAGATGGAGAAGGAGACGGATTTCAGAGGCCGTTTTACAGAAAAGTGACAAGCTTTGGTAAGTGTATTGTATTTACAAACTACAAACCTAATTCATTTCTAAAACAAAATACTTTGCAGGGAACTATTCAGAGAAAACTGGGACAAATGTATTCAGCTCAAGGAGGATACATATTAAAGGGATAACAGAATGGATAAAACATCTTTAAAGACATTTTTGTGAATAAACCAACTGGCGAAAGGAAAACATGGAGCCCATAAGTATAGTACAAGTGATGTCCCTAAGCCTGATATAGAAAAATGGAGAACTAAATTAACTCTTCTGTTTTGTTCTCTGCTCTCATCCCTCTGTTCCTGGAATGAGTGCAATAACTTATACCAAATTTAAAACCTACACAAAAAGGTGGGTTCTAGATTTAGAGCAGACTAAAAATTTGAGAGGTCAGAATTCCACTCAATCCTGACAAAATACAAGTTGAGTTGAAGATCAGGAGCAGTGAAGGAGCAGGTCAGAGACAAGAGAGGCAGGACTGGTAAGGTGGAAAAACCATATGCATTGTTTCCCCTCCCTCCCCCTAACCCTGTGGAAAAGCTTGCAGAGAGAGTTAATACACTCGAGGGCTGCATCAATTCTACTGCAGTCCCCTCTCTGCTCGTCAAAAGTACTTTAAAGGGATTATAGAAGTAACTAGCATCAATTTAGGCTTCATGAGTTTACAATATTGAATCCACTGTAGATTATTTGAAATAGTTTTCCTCTAAAAGGATAAATCTTATCAGTCAGGTGCAAGTATATCAGTGATTATAGATTTTATCTTAAAACTAACAAAATCTCAACTTTCAGAGTAGCAGCCGTGTTAGTCTGTATCCGCAAAAAGAAAAGGAGGACTTGTGGCACCTTAGAGACCAACAAATTTATTTGAGCATAAGCTTCCATGAGCTACAGCTCACTTCATTGGATCTCAACTATATCACGTTATATGTAAAATTAGAGATATCCAGCAAAGACAAAGTTTAGCTCTAGATTTAGACTTTCACGAAATTAGGGGAGATTTTTATCTGGGCATTGGTCCAAACACATTTCTATTGAAAATATATTTTCTTTTTCTCCCCAAAAAATCATTTTTTCATCCAGAGCCAGTAGTATTGTTCTTAATTAAAGCATATGAAATATGCAAAGCAAATTTATCCAAAGACTGGTGTATTTTCATGACACTTTCCCATTCTGGGTTAGTTCTAACAGATATTTGCCTTAAAAACATATGTAATTCAGCACAAATTCTTAACAATGGAATAGGGCTTGAGTCTGTTCCTTAAAGAAACAGGCAGCTGAAATAAATGTAAAATTCCCAGTTATTTACCTAAAGAGTTTTGGTTCCAGCCTCCAAAGAAAATGCATGATGTAAGTTCAGATACTGTGGGTCAGATAATTGAAAAAACCTGTTATTATATTTGCTTAATCAAACCATCTGACCAGGAAGACATAGAGAAAGCTTTTTTGAAAAGGGATTAGCAAAATGTAAAACATGTGACAGAAACAGACTTTCAACACAACTGTAAGACCTTCTTTTTTAAGTCTGTTTTTTCATCCATTGTGTCAACTTGTAACCAAAAATGTGAAATTTAGGAATAAAGGAATCTGGTCTGGAAACACAACAACAACAACATAATCAGAGTTACAACTTAGTTGCTGAGATACTGGAGCAGTTCCTAGTTACCCCACCTCCTCTCAGCTTTGATTTCAGACCTGGTCACTTTGGGGAAAAGAAATGCTGTATCTGCACATCTGACAAGTGCTCCTGAAGTAGCAGCTTATTTTTCACATTTTGGAAAAGAAAAAAGAAACCTTCTCAAGTATAAAATATTTTAGCTTAATGACTAACTCCTGGCTTGACTGCAATTTTTCTATTGCAGAAAGTCCAAACCTGCAAGGCTTCAGGGCTTTCATGGACAGTACAAAAGAACTTCAAAGGGCAGGAAAGACAATTTATGAGTTGGATGCGTACTCTAGTATCCCTCACCCCACCTCCTTCTTCTGAGCTTTTGTGTTAGTTCAATCTCCGTACCATAACATTAGGCCAGGAGGAGAACACCCAACTAATAGTGGGAAACAAAGGTCAGAGGCTGGAGTGCTCAGTCAGTCTTGCCAGGTATTAGTTTCACTGTTTAATGAACAGGGATTGCTTCTATTGTAATGGATCAACTGCCAGCGATACTTGTAAGGAATCAAACTCACCATCCTGTAGTTATTCTCTTTTATATTCTGGCTACCAGACATAACGTAACAAATAATTCCCATCTCCATCACATTTACACAGCCTTGTACAAATGGGGCATTCATCTTCCTCTTAACGTATTTTTGGCCACTGTCAAAGGCTGGATAAATGACCCAGTGGTTTGTTCTGATACGGCAAACTTATATTTTCTCTTGGCCCTAATCCAATGTGCTGTCAAGTCAGAGCTCCTCAACCATAGACAACAAGAATCAGACCTTTGATAAAGGCTCTGAGAACGCTGATGTGTTGATATTGAAATTAAAGTAACCATTCACTTCCCAACCAGGATTACGTCTTGATAACCTTAGTTCCTCAAGCACAGCACACAAACTTCTGCAATTTACTATTTTTAAAAATAATTTATTATGTCTATTTTGGTAGAACCCAAAGGTTCCATTCAGGCTCTGGCCTGGAGACCTGTGCTTTTGTTGCTGAAGGTCTTGAGTTTGGTCTATGCTAACAATCATGGTATCAGCAGCCATGGTTCACATGCTTGGATAGAAGGTCCTATAGAAGGGCAAAATATTGTTATTTTGGTTTAGATCATTTTGAAAATTCAAATCTAGTTTTCAAAAACTCTCCAAAATCAAGGATATTTGGAGCCAGGGTTTTGGCTCAGGCCCCTCTCTGCTTCCTAAGAATGTCCTCTTGCTGGGGATCAGTGGAGAAAAAGCAAGCCCAAGAATAACAGGCATATCCAAAAATCAGAAAAGAAGCTATGAATACTTTGCAATGAAGCCATGCTTAAGGCAACAATAAATTTGTCATCATGGTATGATTTTGATAACGTTGTTTATTAATATGACACAATCTAAAGGCAAAAAAATGGTATACAAATGCACAGGTGGAGAAAAAGAAAACCCTTAGTAGACCCCTTTCAAGCCATCATGAAAAGGTCCAAGCATATCCTCAATACAGTGCAATGAAATTAAAAAAGATGTCATGCGGCCGTGTCAGCCCATCTGTGACCCATATGTTGCATGTAACTAGACCATATGCCTGTAGCTAAAGAGAACATTATATGTTGTATAAGACTGTGGCAAAATGTAAAAGTGAAGTAGAACACCTACACATTACAAAGAGTTTGTTATTTGTGTCACATCAAAGAAAGAGTCTCTAGGAATTATTGCCCTCTGAAGTCATTTAATTATGATTAAGTGAACTAAGAAGTAGTATAAATAGTATTTTATACCCCGGTGAATTAAAGTATGAGATCTAGCTGAAGCGAATAAGATTTATGGCCAAAACTCATGCAACCTTACAGTAATTTCATGACACTTTTACTGCTAGAATAGCCATTATGGTTTTTTAAATAATCAAAAAATGCACAAGCAAATTCTATTCTTTGGACACTTCGTATAAACTATGGACAGAACGGAAAATAGGTTGCTTCTTGACTGATGAACACACTAGATCAGTTCCCTTTCCATTATAAAAAAAACAAAGATAATGCAGAGCAAAAGTTACCTTTGAGGTGTGTTTCATTTTTGTTTTGCTTTCCTGAAAGAAAGAGAGACAGAGAGAGAGAGAGAGAAATTGTCAAACAAACCTCTCTCAATTTAACCAAAATTGACCAGAATAAAACTTTCCTGTCATGAGGGGAGAACCTATGGCCAATCCCAACTCCTATCGCTCAGAAAATAAGTTTGCTGTGCTGAGACCCAAGCCATGAAACCTTGAAGTTGTCTGGTCCATAGGCTTGCATAAAGGATACCTCTTGAACTTTATGAATCTTCTAGCTCTAAAGAGAAGGGTTCCCAAATATTTGCTTGTAAATCCTTTCAGTGTGTCCAATAAAGGGAAGAAATAAATGTCAACAAATTATTACATTTCACAAATTTTCCACTTGAAAATCAGCTTTTCCAGTGACATCTGTTATTTCCCTCACCCATGACTATGTACAAAAGACTCCAGAAGAGACAGAGCTGAATTGTACAGACTGTAGTAAACTGCTACTTCAATTAAAGAACAGAAAGCTGTCCAGCCAAGGGGCATTTGTGTTCCTAGAACAAGAAGGTGAAAGTTCCAGGTGGTTGCTGGGAAGGGAAACAGATGATCAGAAGACTACAGGTGAATTATGAAAGTTTTAGAAATAAAGGTTAAAACCTAGTCCAGATAAATCAGAGGCAATCACTTCCCATTGTCTTTAATAGGACAAGGATTTGGTCCCATAGCAGCTTCATGAGCTGTAAGCTAGAAGGTCTAATTTTCAAACAAACAATCTCCAAAAATGCACATACAGTATCTGTAAGTGCAACTAATTATGTGCATAAAACAGGAACTTTTGAACAGATATTTGTTATGTGTGCGCGATAGCCATCTACATCTGCACAAACCCATCTGACAGTAAGCAGGATTTGTGCGTACCAATTTTGAGTGTACAAATGCAAGTGAGTACATTTGAAAATATTCTATGTGAATTTTCAGAAATCTTAAAAAAAAAAAAAAACTTAGGCCCAAATTTCCAAGAATCTTTGGAATGGGAAAGACATGTAAGCGAGGAAGCAGTTTATTTATTTTCAACTACCATAATCAGCTTGGCAACCGAAACACATCGTTAGGATAAAAATGATAAAAGATGCCAAAAATCGTGGGTGTAAAAATCTCTAATTACTTACTAAAAAGGTATATGCTATAACTAAGGCTAAGATTTTGTCACAGAAATCACAGAATCCATGACTTCCAGAGACCTCCAGGACATTTTCCGCATCAGCCTTGGGGCGGTGGGGCTGGAGGTGCCCAGCTGCCGTGGGGAGACCATGCAGCTGCCCAGCCACTGCGAGTGGTGGGGGGACCCCATAGCTGCCCAGCAGTAGTAGGTGCTTGATCCTCCTTGCTCCCCATTTTGTCACAATTATTTTTAGTAAAAGCCAGGGACAGGTCACAGACTTCCATGAATTTTTGTTAATTGCCCGCGACCTGTCCGTGACTTTTACTAAAAATATCCAGGACAAAATCTTAGCCTGAACTATAACATTGTTAGCAGATAATGCTGTGGGAGCACAGGAACTGTAGGAGCAAGAGCTTTATGGTATTAATTTAGCTCCACAGATTGAAGTCAGTACTAAAGTCTGGATTAGAACACATAGGTGCCTGACCCCAATCTTGTATTCCAACCACAGTCCAATCCAGTCCCCCAGACTCAGACACACCTTCTTTATACACATCGTATCTATGACTTCATTAGGGTGCTTGTAAGAATGCCGTCCAAAAAGGATGCTGAAGGCACTTGTCTATAACATCTTGAGCATCCCATGTATTTTGTCCAGAACGTTTCCTTGCCCACAACTAGCTCACTTGGAAGGATACGTGGTGATCCTGTACAATACAACCATTCTGTAAGGCCTCTCTCATTTCAGTTTTGACAAGTTACAGTAGCTCTGGAGCCCTCTACATCCATCCTGACAAGCTCTCTCTCACCTGGACTGTTTTATAATTGTTTGAATCTCATCTAATATAATTTGTGAAAATGCTAGTACAGTATTTACACTGCAAGTCTGATGACAAAAACTGATTTGTAATTTTTCTGTTCCTCTGAGTCTAACCCAGCTATGCAAACTTATCATTGCCACTCAGACAGCCTTTGTCTCAATGGACCCAGCATTCTAGAACACCCTTCCTCAATCTCCCCATCTTTCCTTGCCTGTAGCTCATCATTTCTCTCTCCTTCTGTTGTTTGCTTTTAGCTCTCCAGCTGTACTCTCTTTAAAGCATTGAGGGAATGTCTACACTGCAACAGCAAACGTGACTCCCAGCCCGGGTAGAGACTCACGCTAGCTCTGCTCAAGCTAATGTGCTAAAATAGCAGTGTGGACACTGCGGCTCACACTAAATACCCAAGTCCAAAGCCCACCTGACCCCTTCAGTCCAACCTCAGGTGGCTAACCCAAGCTGCCATTTATGCCACAACATCCATGCTGCTCTTTTTAGCATGTTAATTCAAGTAGAGCTAGAGCAAGTCTGTCTACATGGTCTGGGAGTCATGCTTCTAGAGGTTACTCTTGCACATGTAGTTTATTTGAAAAACTCCACAAAACAATACAGTTGTACAGAACTAACCAATGGTTCAATGGCACTGGTTCAAATCCAGACTACATCAATAGTGACCAAACTTGCTCATCAGAGGGTGGTTCTTAAGTGACTGTTCTGATAAGAGTACTTGTGGCTTAGAGACTAACCAATTTATTTGAGCTTTGCATCCGATGAAGTGAGCTGTAGCTCACGAAAGCTTACGCTCAAATAAATTGGTTAGTCTCTAAGATGCCACAAGTACTCCTTTGCTTTTTGCGAATACAGACTAACACGGCTGTTCCTCTGAAACCTGTTCTGATAAGAGTTGGTGGATTATCACCAGACATCTGTTCAAAACCACCATTGCTGCCTGGCCTCCATGTTGGTATTTTGTTAGAAAGACCAAGGATATAGGATCCAAAGCCCCACTGAAGTCAATGGGAGTCCTTCTAATGAATTCAATGGTTTTTGATCAGACAATAGGTATGAAAACTGAACTCCGCTCTGTAAAATAAGGTTTAGACACACTGTGGGGGAAACCTACCTTGTCACTGCCCTAATTTAACCTGTGTCCGTAGCCTAAGGTCTTCAGTCTCCAGGGCCAGTTGTCAGTGTGGCCCCTTTGATAATCACTAAAAATTAAGTGTTTTTATTGAAGAAAATCTATAAACAGATTTTTATTGGGAAACTTTGTCTTTTAAAAGTGTTGCCATTTTGCCAGGGGAGGCAGGAGCAGATTTTTTAAAGAGTGGCAAGTTACACAAAGTAAAATGGGCCCAAATCCAGATCCAAAAACCTTGTTAGGGAAATTCAGGTCCTGATCTGAACTTCACAACTGGGCCAACTGCAAATTTTAAGGACATTAATTAAATTTGATGTAGAAAAGAGTTATGCTGGCACAAAAGAGGGTTTTTAATGTAGGTATTTCAACAATTCTATGAACTGGTTTAGGCATCATGCAAGGGATTAGAATGTGGATATAGGAAAATGTATGGTGCTACCCATTGCAACACAAAAGACAACTAGCCACACTTCTCAATCTCCTAAAGCCTAGAATATGGGACACAGGAGGCAAAATGAAGGAGTTGCATTTAGGTAAGCAACCTTTTGTTTTCTGTGTACTGCATCTTTAAATGCCTAAAGTCTCAAGTTTCTACAGAGACAAGCAGCTATTTTGCGTTCAGTTCAGTGCAGACTGTCGCATAAGAGATGCATACACTGTTGCCTCTCATGGAGGCTTTACTTTTGTTCTTTCTTGTTTGCTATTTCACTTAACTAAAAATAATTCATACCAAAAGTATATCATTACTCTGTTCATATGGAAACAGAAGGATAAAATAATGCAGAAAGTATGACAGCATAACAGATTTCTCTAATGTAAACAAGTGTCTGTTCAATTAACTCATTCTGATGTACATAATTCACCTCAATAAAAATGAGGTGATGGTGGGTCTGTGTGGGATGGAGGTAGATTTGGCATGTCATATCAAGGACAACTGCTAAGATCTTTAACTGCCCATTGTTCCACGCTACATAACGTAAACAAATAACTTCACACAATAAGGGTTTACTGACATAATAAAACAAGAAATTAAAAGTGAAATTAATCTACAAATGTGCATCTGAAATGCAAAAGCTAAGGAAGTGTTTGCTCACCCTACGAATATCGCTGGAGCAGATGCTCCATTCTCAATGCATAAGCACACAGGTATTTTATTGTTGCTGGCATCGCTGGCAACAGCTATTAAACAGGAGCAGCAAATGGGATTTTTGCAAGGGAGTTCTCCAGGTGTAGAAGGAGCAACTACATGACCCTCGGGGCCAGTTTGCCACCTGCCAGTTTGTTTGTTGTGTGCTTGCCTTGTGCCTGCTTGATTTAAGTTTATAGTGTGGCCTGCTGTGATGGGGGTTGGGGGACTGTGTGCTGAGCCTTGCAGTTTGCTAGGCAAGGCTGAGAGCTTCCTAATGAAACGCTAGTCTGACATCCTTCAATCCCTATTCACTTTAGAATCCCTAACAAGGGGACTGGGTAACTTAGGAAGAACATGGGTTTAAAAAAGTCAGCCTGGAAGCGACCAGAGGAGCTAGCAAACAGGAGCAGCAAATGGGGATTTTTGTGGGGGAGTTTAGAGAAGGAGTGTGAGAGCAAGAAACACCTAATCAATAGTCTCTAAACTTCGGCCAATAACTCTCCCCCACACCCACCCACCCAAAAACACAGACACACCAAAAACAAACAAACTAATCCCCAGCAAGAATAAAAATAATGCAGGTAGAAGTCCAGCAGCAGAGTGGGGACTATCCAGTTTATTAAATTGAATGCAGCATGTGTTACCTGCCTTGTGGGTGTGTGGCATGTGTGCGCACTGGGTGCAAGCAGCTCATGGCCCTCAGAGTATCACCGAGACCAGATATCAGAGGGATAGCCATGTTAGTCTGTAGCCACAAAAACAACGAGGAGTCCAATGGCACCTTAAAGACTAACAGGTTTATTTGGGCATAAGCTTTCGTGGGTAAAGAACTCCACTTCTTCAGATGCATGAAAATTTTCACTCCATGCACCTGAAGAAGTGGGGGTTTTTACCCACGAAAGCTTATGCCCAAATAAATCGGTTAGTCTTTAAGGTGCCACCAGACTCCTCGTTGTTTTTACTGGGACCAGAGTTACTGAACTGGAGGACCTAAGGGAGACACAGAGCTACACAGGTGAGACTTTCTGGGACACAGCAGAGCAGTCCCATCCCCACTCTGACAGCCTTTGTGCTCTTGGGGTGGATGAAAGTCTTGGGGAAGGAGAACATCAAGCTGGAGCAGAGGGAAAACAAACTGCTAGGCTCAGCACACAGTCCCAACCCCCATCACAGCAGGCCACACTATAAACTTAAATCCCATAGTTGGGACCCTCCTTCCAGATGATGTTCTCTGCACTGAGGATACCACTCAAGGGACGAGGACTCCTGTTATTAGGACAAGATGGGTAATAGTAACAGGGGATTTCGGTTTGTGATGACCAGGAGAACTGCATGCTGCATTGCCTGCCATGTGCAAAGGTTGTAGACCTCTCAGGACATCTAGACAAACTTATGTACAGTGCTGGGGAGGAGCCAGTAGTCGTGGTACATGTAGGTACCAGTGACATAGGGAAAAGTAGCAGAGAGGTCCTAGAGGTCAAATTTAGGCTGCTAGGTTAGAGATTAAAACCCAGGATCTCCATAGTAGCAGTCTCTAAAATGCTTCCAGTTCCATGCGCAGGGCCCACTGGACAGTCAATGCGTCAATGAGATAATGGTGTTTGGAGAAGGGATTTAGATTTACTAGGAACTGGGGAACCTTTTGGGGAAAGCAGGAGCCTATACAGGAAGGACAGGCTCCACCTAAACCAAAACCAGATTGCTGGCATGTAATATTAAAAAGGTCATAGAAGAGGTTCTAAACTAAGGGCTGGGGGAAAGCTGACAGGTGCGCAGGAGCATGTGGTTCGGGAAGACACATCCCTTATGGGAGGATTTATTAAAGGAATACTCTATATCCTAGTAAAGAGGAGAGGATAGAAGTTTATAAAGTATAGATATGAGCTGAAGAGAAACATTCGTATGCAAGAGAGTCACATTCACTTATATGAAGGCAGACAACTAAAAAGTGACAACTCTTAGAAGTGCTTGTATACAAAATGCAAGAAATCTAAATACCTACTAAAATGGGTGAACTTCAGTGCTTGGGATTAAATGATATTGACATAATAGGCATCACAGAAACTCGGTGTAACAATGATATTCAATGGGACATGGTAATACCAGGGTACAATATATATAGGAATGACAGAGTAAGTCTCACTGGAGAGGGAGTGGCACTGTATATGAAATAGAGCGTAGAGTCAAACATAGTAAAAATCTTTTAAAACAGTACCACAGAATCTCTATGGATATAAATTCCATGCTTGAATAGTAAGAGTGTAGCTGTGGGAATATGCTAGGATGGCGACAGTGACTGTGATGGTAACCAGAATGGTGACAGTGACCGTTAAATGCTCAGCGAGATTAGAGAAACAAACCAGAAAACCCAATAATAAGGGGGGAGGGATAGCTCAGTGGTTTGAGCATTGGCCTCCTAAACCCAGGGTTGTGAGTTCAATCCTTGAGGGGGCCATTTAGGGATCTGGGGCAAAAACTGGGGATTGGTCCTGCTTTGAGCAGGGGGTTGGACTAGATGACCTCCTGAGGTCCCTTCCAACCCTGATATTCTATGATTCTATGATTTCAACTATTCCCATATTGACCGGGAACATGCCCCCTCAGGTTGGTATGCAGAGATAAAATTTCTAGACACCATTAATGACTGTTTCTTGGAGCAGCTAGTCCTAGAACCCACGACGGGAAAGGCAATTCTTGATTTAGTCATAAGTGGCACACTGGATGTGGTCCAAGAGGTGAACACAGCTGAATCGCTTGGTAATAGTGAGCACAACGTAAATAAATTTAACATCCTTGTAGGCTAGAAAATACCAAAGAAACCCACCATAACAGCATTTAATTTCAAAAAGGGGAACTACACAAAAATGAGGATACTAGTTAAATTGAAATTACAAGGATCAATCACAACAGTGAAATGCCTGCAAGCTGCCTAGAAAGTTTTTTAGAACACCACGACAGAGGCTCAAACTATATATATATTACATATACACACCCCAAATTAAAAAAAAAACATTAAAGAGGACCAAAAAACCCGGCCACCATAACTAAACACCAGAGTAGAAGACAAAAGACATGTTTCAAAAATTGGAAGTCAAATCCTACTGGTGAAAATAGAAAGAAACAAACTCTGGCAAGTCAAGTGTAAAAGTATAATTGGGCAGGCCGAAAAAAAGAATTTGAAGAACAACTAGCAAAAGACAAAACCTAACAGCAACATTTTTAAGTATATGAGAAGCAGAAAGCCTGCCAATCAATCAGTAGGAACCAATAGATGATCAATGTGCTCAAGGAGCACTCAAGACAACAAGGCCTTGTGGAGAAGCTAAATGAATTCTTTGCATCTGTCTTCACTGCAGAGGATGTGAGGGAGATTTCTATACCTGAGCCATTCTTTTTATGTGACAATTATGAGGAACTGCACCAGGCAGGTGTGTCAATAGAGGAGGTTTTGGAACAAATTGATACATTAAACACCAATAACTGGCCAGGACCAGGTGGTATTCACCCAAGAATTCTGAAGGAACTCAAATATGAAATTAAAGTACTACTAACTATGGTATGTTACCTATCACTCAAATCAGCCTCTATTCCAGATGACTGGCAAATAACTAATGTAATGCTGTTCTGTTTTTTTTAAAGGCTCCAGAGGTGATCCTGACAATTACAGACTAATAAGGCTAACTTCAGTACCAGACAAATTGGTTGAAACTATAGTAAAGAACAGAATTAGCAGACACATAGATGAACACAATATGTTGGGGAAGAGTCAACATGGCTTTTGTAAAGGGAAATCATGCCTCGCCAATCTATTAGAATTCTTTGAGAGTACCAATAAACATGTGAACAAGGGTGATCCAGTATATATAATATACTTGGACTTTCAGAAAGGCTTTGTCAAGGTCCCCTACTGAAGGCACTTAAGCAAAGAAGGCAGCCATGGGATAAAAGGGAAGGTCCTCTCATGGATCAGTAACTGGTTAAAAGATAGGTAACAAAGGGTAGGAATACATGGTCAGTTTTCACAGTGGAGAAAGAATTACACAGTGGTATCCCCCAAGGATCTATAGTGGGACCATGGCTTTCAATACATTCATAAATGATCTGGAAAAAGGAATAAACAAGGAGGTGGCAAAGTTTGCAGATGATACAAAATTACTCAAGATAGTTAAATTCAAAGCTGACTGTGAAGAGTTCCAAAGGAATTTCACAAAACTTGGAGACTGAAGAATAAAATGGCAGATGAAATTCAATGTTGATAAATTCAAAGTAATACATGTTGGAAAACATAATCCCAACTATACAAACAAAATAATGGGGTTGAAATTCACTGTTGCCACTCAGGAAAGAGATCTTGGAGTCATTGTGGATAATTCTCTGAAAACATCTGCTCTGTGTGCAGCAGCAGTCAAAAAAGCTAACAAAAAGGAACCATTAGGAAAGGGATAGATAATAAGACAGAAAATATCATAATGCCACTATATAAATCCATAGTATGCCCACAACTTGAATACTGCATGCAGTTCTGGTCACCCCATCTCAAAAAAGATATACTGAATTGGAAAAAGTACAGAGAAGGGCAACAAAAATGATTAAGGGTATAGAACAGCTTCCATATGAGAAGAGATTAAAAAGACTCAGATTGTTCAGTTTAGAAAAGAGACAGCTAAGGGGGAATATGATGGAGGTCTATTAAATCATGAATGGTATGGAGAAAGTGAGTAAGGAAGTGTTATTTACTCCTTCACATAACACAAGAACCAGTGTCCACCCAATGAAAAGAATAGACAGAAGATTTAAAACAAACAAAAGGAATTACTTCACACAATGTACAGTCAACCTATGGAATTTGTTGCCAGGGGATGTTTTGAAGGCCAAAAGAACAACTGGGTTCAAAAAAAGAATTAAGTAAATTCATGGAGGTTAAGGTCCATTAATGGCTATTAGCCAAGAAAGTCAGGGACACAACCCCATGCTTCAGGAACCTTGGACTTCAAGAAACTGGGACTGGATGGGATGGATCACTCAAATTGACCTGTTCTGACCATTCCTTCTGAAGCATCTGGCACCAGTCAATGTTGGAAGATAGGATACTGGGCAAGATAGACCATTGATCTGACCCAGTATGGCCATTCTTATGTTCTTATTTCACAGTACCACAAAGACAAAGTTATCAAAGTACAGTATTTTAGTTACCTCTCGCTAAACAAAGCTGGCCAGCTCATCTATCCCATGCAGCTTACCCCTGGAGGCCCCTCTAGATGTGGGTTCTATGCTATATTGGCTGGAAGAGTGTGTGCCTTCAACTAATATTTCAAGCATTAATAAGCCAAAGATGCTCTTGAGAATAAGCCTGTGATACTCTAATCCACAAGGACAAATTTAAAAAAAAGAAATGTACAAGGTAAGGATGGAAACTGAAAAGGCAACTAAAGTAGAAACCATTAAAACTAAAAATAGCTTTAAAGTCAAACAACAGAGTGAAAGTTTAGTCTGCTTTAAACAAAAGACATCCCCATGCACCTTTTCCATACATATGCAGCAACTGTCTGTTCCCTCTCTGTGGTAGTTTTGGAAAAATACTCCTATACGCCTCCCTTCCCTCCCTCTATGTTATCATTGTCCATGGCAAATTTCTTCACATCCTTCATTAAGTCTGATCCTCCTGTTCACGAAACAAAGCCCAAATGATTTTCATTTGATGCTTAATATCACTGTTAGTCTCACTGAAAATACAGTAATACCCTACACTAGTGACTCTTAATTTAGCAGGTCTGCAACTGTACAGTATCAATGAAAGCACAGCTGGAGAAATAAAACCCATGTAAATAGCTGAAAAGATAGGTAAAAGTTTGGGCACCGATCCAGAAACACTAAACTATAGACTCCCAACATCTGGTTCAGGGTGGACTCCTTAGCATTTACTAAGGAAAGACTGGGAAAAAAAGAAAGAAAAAAAACTATTACTGCACATTTTTCATGGAAGGTTTTTTGCCTTTCACTAAAAAGTTGTTTCAAATTGTTACCATTAGTTTATTCACTCTTG
Source organism: Caretta caretta (assembly GCF_965140235.1). NCBI lineage: Eukaryota > Metazoa > Chordata > Testudines > Cheloniidae > Caretta > Caretta caretta. The sequence continues at coordinate 83,149,414 of NC_134214.1, forward strand.
CTAGATGCCACTCAAGTTAATTAAAAGGAAAAAAAAAAGAGTTCCTTGAAAAAGAATTCCGACCACCCCAGAGTTTCATATCTTATTGTGATAAAAGCAAATGATGGGTAAAGAATTCCTATCATTCTTATTACCCCTTTTCTTTTTTAGCTGGGACTATGTTTATAATAATGTTTGTATGATTAGTTTTATGCTGATCTTTGCAGTCCTCCAGGACAATGCCCTGAGAGGACCAAATCCTGTGAAGTGCTGCGTATCCACAAGTCCTGCTGACATCAGTGGAGTCAAGGGTGGGTGCTCAGCACCCCACAGGCAGTATCCATGATCTCACCAGGTTAGACTCTTACTATATGAAAGCTAGAGTAGTCTTCTGGTTTAATCATTTTGCTGAGAGGTTCCACTGCTTGATGAGTCCAAAGCCATGGGGGAGAAGGGGATTTCCAGAGCACCAAAGTGAGTTAAGAGCACAAGTCCCATTGACAGTCAGTGGCTTTCAATAGGACTTATGTGTCTATGTCACTTGGGCTCTTTTGAAAGTTCTACCTATAATGTCTAATGAACATGACCTATTTTAATACAGAAAACTTTCTCTACATCTTTCAGCTACATGATATGCCTCTGGGCTGCCCACACCTAACTAACAGGCACATCTGGTACATACAAAATACTTCCACATAGGGTCTGCATCCTGCAAGCTTTAGTCAGGCAAAACTGTCATTGACCTACACAGGTGACTTGCCTCTCTGAAATAAGCTTTCCTGCTGTCATGATATAAGGAACCACAGTCTACTTTAAACAGGGGGCATTTTTTAACTACATGCTATAGACACATACAAACAGGTTTCCACACAGTTTGAGTCTCAGGTTTGTCCCTGTTGATTACCAGAGACCACACCCTGTCTAGAACTCAGAAACATCTAGTGGCTGAATAATATACAGCAAGTAAACATAACGTTAAACCTACTAACTGCTCAACTGTCAGCAAAATGAAAGCATCAGAAAACTTTCCACCATGCAAGCACCAAAAATGTAAGCTGCCCACATGGAAGCAATGAGCCGCTATCAAGAGTATCCCAGTAAATTTCAGAAAGTTGATAAACTTTAATGATTTTTAAATGCTCCCACTATAGTGCTCAGCCCACATCTGAACACAAACTGGTGCTTGTGAGCTTCACAAATGATATTCCACAAAAAATTACAGCTTTGGCAGCCTAAAGTCTTCCTTCTCACCCAAAGCATAATTCCCTTCGCAGTTAGGCAAAAATATCTATTCTCCCACCGTCTCCTCCTCTCCCAAAACTAGAAAAGACCTGGTGTGACAAGGATGATCACAGAAATTGTAATAACTTGCCCAGAGCAAGTAAATGACAAAAGCTGGAAATAGAACCGGGGTCTCCTGGTTCCCATCAGTGCCCTATTCAGTGGGCCCCATTGCCTTTGCAATACTATGTTACTCAGATCAGAATTTATTTCCATCAGAATTCCCAGTGATTGACAGTTGTATCAACAGATTGATAGTTGGAATTTTTTCCAACCTTTCCAACTGCACTGCCCTCCCCCACTACCAGTAAATGGGAAGCCATGTATAATTTGCACAAAATGTAAATAAACCTAACCTGCGTATGAACATGCACCAATACACCAATACCAATAAATATATTAGTCTAACTGTTCAATCCCATCCAAATCTAACACTTGTTCACACATGGCCACCTTGATATGTATATCTAATTAAAGGAACAATCTCAGATAAAAAAATCATTTCAAATAAAACAATTTCTTTCCCTGTTCACCTATTGACATTTTATAATAAAACTAATACTGTAAATCAGAAGTTACATTTCATCAATTATGCTGTTTGTTACATTTCACTTAGCTTGGAATAGTCAATTCTATTTTCATTTCTATTCAGTTTCACTTTTGGATTCTCATGTACTAGCCAATGCTCAATGTATGGGGTATAAAAACTGGAGTGGAATGTTTAAATCCAACCCTCATCACTCTCCCCATAGAGAAAAATCTCTCTGGAAAAATTCATTAAAATATTGACGTTGGACTTGGTAAAATGGTACTCCTACGTAAAATGTACATTTTTGGCCTAAATTACCCAAGAGCATCACTTTAATTTTTCTGAATTCATCTTTTTTAATCAGAACAGCTAAACATATCCTCCTTTTGTAATTATAAAGTGGGATCGTTGTATTTATATACAAAACAACCAAAAAACTTTGAGACAAACTGGTAAATATAGTGAAAATTAAGGCAAAGACATTAAGCTGGCTAACCTAAAAGGAAGTTAACTTTTTATCCTTGGACCTCTGGCTTTTCACCACCTGGACACCAGTTCTAAAGGGATGACCTCATCATTTATCATTTTGCCTTTCAGTCCTCTACTTAATACATGACCTGCTCAGTAAAATATTTGCAGACTTGGTACTCTGGTACTCTATCCCATTACAAAGGCACGCGTAACATTTCACATCTCTTCCAGGCAGGTGGTCCTCTGTTCTAACTCAAGGCCAAATAGAACACAGTTAGGCTGGTTCAGCAGCACAGGTGAAAGTATCTGAACTGAAGGGAGAGTATGGTAACCGCAGATGCCAAGCTTGGCTATACATTTCAAAGATAGCGCTAATTTATTTATTTGGCTTACAGTGACCAAATCCATCCGTCCAGTACAAATTATCGACCACAAGCTGTTTAAGAATCAACCTTTTTTTTTATTAAAATTGTTCACATATGTATCAAGGAGTAAAAAATGGCCCAGTTCTTTCAAGCAATTTCACTCCATTAAATTTTATGAGTACACATGCCTGAGAGGGAGGAGGAGAAGAGGGAAGAGGGAAAAAAATCAGATACTTTAATGTTTCCAGTTTATTTTTAGAATGTTTAACAGTGCAAAACTTGATGCCTTTTCAGTTCATTTCTCCAGTTCTCTCTCCCAACAAAATATTTCCTGTGCTAGATGATCTCTCTCTAAATAACTTTATACTAGATAATCTAGCTATAAATATCTTTATACATGGCAATTTAGATTTATAACAAGCAAACAGAATGCATCAATGTGAGCACCAAGACAGAGGAGTTACATGTCAGTAGCAGATTCCTTCAGCTTGCTTAAAAAACACATTCGCACAACTGTTGTTTTTTTTTTAATTTTACTTTTCCTCTAAGATAGATGAGAAATTTGGTGATTATTGCCCTCAGTCCTGATAAGGGCTGAGCACACTGGAGTGAAGACATTGAGAGTTAAAGAGGCATATCACCTGTCACAATACAGCCCTCCAAAATAACAAAGCCCAGCAAAGAGAAGCCATGAATAAGCTCTCTAGCATTGCACCTGACACCTTTGCAATTCCAGTACAGGGCCTGCCTAGAGAGGATTACAAAATGATTTAGTGTGGATATGCATGGGCGCTGCATTGCATAGGCTGGGGGAGGCTTTGCCTCCCCAAACAGCCCAGCGTGGCCCCACCCACGCTTCTCCCTGAAGCCCTGCTTGCTCTTCCCCTTTGGTCCCAGCCCAGGTAGGCTGCTCCTATTCAGGGAAGCAGCATGCTGACGCTAGGGTGGCTGGGGCCCATGTGGATATGAGTTCCAAAGATGCCCAGAGAGAAGGACCTGAGAGTCAGTGGGAATGAAAAGCACTTTAGAGAGCTAGGCCAATATTCAGAAGGGCCTCTAAGACAGTGGTTCTCAACCAGGGGTACATGTACCCGCAGGGGTACGCAGTGGTCTTCCAGGGGATACATCAACTCATCTAGATATTTGCTTAGTTTTACAACAGGCTACAGAAAAAGCACTAATGAAGTCAGTACAAACTAAAATATCATACAATGACTTCTTTATACTGCACTATATACTACTATACACTGAAATGTAAGTACAATATTTATATTCCTAGTGATGTATTTTTATGTCTGATTTTGTAAACAAGTAGTTTTTAAGCAGGAGGATGAAACTTGGGGGTATGCAAGACAAATCAGATTCCTGAAAGGGGTACAGTACCCTGGAAAGATTGAGAGCCACTGCTCTAAGAAAATTGTTATGTCCATATTCAATATGGCCTAAATTTTCAAAAGGTACATCAAGTTTTGGGTTTCCAGCTTGACACACTTTATGTTTGCAGTTTATAAAATTAATAATAATAAATAATCACTTTGTTCTTAAAGGTGCTGAGCACCCATCATTCCAGCTAACTTCAATCGGAGTTACAAGTACTTAGCACCTCTGAAAAAAGAGACAGGTTGGGCTGAAATTGGTTTATTCCTGAAGGCCTCCCATCTGAGCCCCACCAGGCTCCATCTTGCTCAGTCTGTAACATCTTTAAGAAGCGACCTACAAAATGGAAAACTAGCTTGCTCTTTGCCTTTTTGCTACTTTCTAATGCAGGGGTGGGCAAACTACAGCCCATGGGCCGGATCCAGCCCCTCAGGGCTTTGGATCCGGCCTGCGGGATTGCTACCCCTGTGGAGCCATGGGCCGCACACCGCTCCCGGAAGCAGCCGGCACCACGTCCCCCCAACCCCCTGCCCTGAGCCCCCTCCTGCACCCTGCACGCACCCCAAGCCTCTGCCCCAAGCCCCCTCCTGCACTCTGCACCCTTCCCTGCACCACTGCCCTTAGCCCCCTCCTGCACTGTGCACCCCCTCCTGTACCCCAAGTAGGGTGACCAGATGTCCCGATTTTATAGACACAGTCCCAATATTTGGGGCTTTTTCTTATATAGGCTCCAATTATCCCCCACCCCCATCCTGATTTTTCACACTAGCTATCTGGTCAACCTAACCACAACCCCCTTCCCTGAACCCCCTCGTATACCCAGCACCCCTCCTCTGCCCCAACCCCTTGCCCTGAGCCCCTTCCTGCACCCTCTCCACACCCCAACCCCCTTCCCCAGCCCTACATTCATGGCCCTTCATGCAATTTCCCCACCCAGATGTGGCCCTCGGGCCAAAAAGTTTGCCCATCCCTATTCTAATGTATAAAGATGACCTGAAAGGAGAGACGTTTTCTTTGCTTGTTTTTCAACATTAAATGTTCAGGTATTGTTTACTCAAGAAGACCCTGTGATGACTAGAGAATTAGTGAAATGATGACTACACAAGAGTCAAAAGAGTGAAGGTTGAGCAATTGGGAGTGAGAGGAATTTGTAACCAGTCTATTTTAAACTTTTTATTTGTTAACAAAAAATAAACAGTTATTTAGCTTCAATGACTAACGCACAACTTGGAGGAAACATATCTTTGTTAAAAATCCAGCTCCAAAAACACACACCACTCCTTTAATTAAGGTGTAAGAAACATACAAATACACATGCTTTAAGACCACCAAAAGTTCTTCCAGGAAAACCAGTAAAGACCAGCTTTGCATTCCTGATATTTCACCGGAAAAACAGACAGACAGGAAAACAACTTTTAATTTTTTTTCTAAGAAAAAAATTTCTAGCCTTCTTCATATACAACATGAAGAGCAAAAAAGAGCTTAAGCCCTACAAGACCAATTTTTAAAAAATCATTTGGAGGTCACCTTTAAAAATCAGAGTAGAGCAAAAAAGCCAAGCCACAGGAACATGAGGTCATCAGTGAGATTTCTTCAGCACCAGCAAAATCAGAGAACATTTGATATGATGGCAACAGATAAGCCTCGTTAAGGGAAGTATGGAAAGCAATTAGCTGACACAAATGAAGGCATCTGAGAAATGAAAAATGAAAGTTATAAAAATAGCTAAGGAAGGTAAATTAGCCTTTTAAAAATAAAATAAATAGAGATATAGAGCAAATATATTATTAAATTAAAACCCCAGATAACTGGCTGATGCAAAAGCATCAGGAAAGAACAGCTTCATTTGAACTGATGATGCTTGCTTTATGCGGATATCATTTCTCTCTAATCTTGATCCTGAATAAAGGTATCAGTTTGACAATCCATCCTGATCTGTGATGGGTATAAGGCTTGGCATGACAGTCTGGAGGCTTAGTTAAACTTTCAAGATATACAGTAGACATTTTTTGAACTCATGTTGTGAGCTATATTTTACTGTGACATTATTAACATTCCAAGGGTTATGCAAATTCATGAGCTGTGTGCCCCAATTAATATTTTTATTGCTAAATTCTAGTTAAAGGTAGTATTGGAAAGCAATGTCTTCCAGGGGTAAGCTTACAGTTAAAGAAAGACACGGCAGTACCTCCCAATATGAGAAGTCATACTTATAATATATTAAAGGGCTGCCCTCTCTCAAAGATTTCTGAGATGAATATTAGTGATGGTTAAAGATGAAACTCAGCAGCTTCTGAGAATCATTTCTGAAAACTACTGAAGATAAATCAGTGAAATACAAAATTATTTTCAGACAAAACATTTTTAAAATCATTTTCCCTTTTATCTACCTAGCAATTCTTGGTTTCTATGTTTCCCCTTGCAATGGTTAATGACACCAAAAAGCTCAGCAAATTTTGAGAAAAATGTAAGCCTGAACTCAGGTCTTTGCAGTTAAGTGAAGGGGGAATCGATTTCAAGTGCACTATTTTAAGTGACTGTAAGAATACTTGGCACTTAAATCGTATCTTTCATCGAAGGATCTCAAAGTACTATACAAAAGATGGGTAAATATTATCATTACCATTTTACAGATGGCAATACAGAGGGACACACTGTTGCAATGACTTGCCCAAAGTCACACTATGATTCAATCGCAGAGTCAGCAACAGCACCTTTGAGTCCAGTGCTCTAACCCAGCATTTTTCAAAGTTTGGGTTGCGACCCAGTACCGGGTTGCGGCATGTAAGGCACTGGGTCACTCTGGCCAGCATCACCGACCTGGAGGTTAAAAGTCCCATCAGTGGTGCTGCCCAGCTAAGGCAGGCTAGTGCCTACCTGTTCCGATGCTGCACTGCGCCCCAGAAGTGGCCAGCAGCAGGTCCGGCTTCTAGACAGGGGGGCCACGGGGCTCCATGCACTGTTCCCACCCCGAGCACCGGCTCCGCATTCCCATTGGCCAGGAATCAGCCAAAGGGAGCTGGGGGGGGGGAGCAGTGCCTGCAGGCAAGAGGCAGGCTGTGAACAGAGCCAGTGTCCCTTCCATTTACCCAAAGCACATTTAGCAGTCATTTTGCACCTGCTGAGCCAGTACATAAATCTTTTCTTGGTGCTGTACAGATGACCAGCGTACAGCTTCATGAGCCAGAGGAGTAAGCATTTAAATATCCTCAGTGGTAATCCTCCAGTCAGGAAAGAATGTCCCTGCTTGCAGCTTTCTGAACAGTTCTGCGTTCTTAAATACGCGAGTGTCATACACCTTCCCTCACCAGTCCACACTGATACTGGTGAAGCATCCCTGGTGATCCACCAAACACCTACATAACTATAGAGAAGTAGCCTCTCTCTTGATGTACTCTGTGGCAAGGTGGGCTGATGCCAAAATAGGCATGTGTGTGCCATCTATCACCCCACTTCAGTTTGGGAACCCCAATACTGAAAATCCATCCACATTGCTGAGAGTCACATACAGGAGATGATTAGTAGCCCTAAACACTTGCATGACTATAGCCCCCACTGTCGATTTCCAACACCAGTAATTTCCCACTGGCTGGTAGCAATCTGGTGTTGCGGGATTCCAGACTGCAAACACCACTCTCTTCTCCTCGGTTAGCATAGCTCTCATTGTTGTCTGCCTGCACTGGAGGGCTACGGTAAGCCTGGCGCACAGATCCAGGAATGTGGCCTTTCACATACCAAAATACTGCAGCCACTGTATGTTGTCCCAAGCCCGCATTATGATGCAATCCCAATAGTCAGTGCTAGTTTCTCGGACCTAGAAGCAGCACTCCACCACCTGCAGCTGCTCCGTTAATGCCACCAACAACCCTGAAGTGTTTTTTGCTCTGTCCCTTAGCAAACTGTCCTCGAAGAAATCGTCATGTTCCCTGTTGTTGTGGTACTTCCTGTGTGCCTGCAAATACAGGACTCACAATTCTTCTGTTATTTGTAACATTCATGAGAATAGTGCAGAGGTCTATGGGCTCCATGCTTCTGTCAATGATGGCAGACACCGAGAAGTGCCATCTGGGTTTGTGGGATGTTTTTTCAAAAAGGCATGAAAATTATGGAACGTGGATGGCATTATGGGATGGAGAAAACTGCATGCTGGGAACCCTGACCCATAGCTCCCACAGATCCCTAGGTGAGCCATTTCTATCTCATAACACATTGAGAAAATTTCTCAAAAGTTATTGGGATCGACAGTGACATGAGGCACATTGGGATACCTGCCCATGGTGCACCACTCTTTCCATCAACACAAGCATACCTGGTTTGTATGTGCAAGTACCCAAGAATTCACGTGCCCAAGTGATCTACCAACTTTGGTATATGTATAACATGCATCCAAAGTTGGTACTATAGTGTAAACATGGCCTCATAGCTTTTAAAAGTAAACTGCATTGGAAAGAATGATTAATATGAATAATCACACTGACTTCAGTAGGACATAAGCAAGTGTTTAAGTGCTCTTCTGAATAAGCATATTTTCCTGAACTGACGCCTTAATGTTTAGCTGTTGTAATAAGAGTTATGGAACAAGAAATGGAGAAGGGATTTGTGCAGAGTAAGCCCTGCTGGAGTGATAAAGATAGTCATGTGGGGTAAGTGAAAGAAACCCGCAGTTTAGCTATTAGGGAGGTAGTGTAGTTAAGGTTATATAAGCAAAGTCACTTGTGGAATGTGAGGAATGTACACAGAGGGTGTGTCCTGAGCAAGACGAGCACCTGTAGTTACCAGGAGCTCAGGGGAGAATTTCTAGTCTAGACACATGTTTAACAAGTTGTTTGATTTTTTTTTTCTTTTTTAAAAGAGAGAAGAGAGAGACTTTTAGAAATGTAACTAATATGCTATGTCCTTTCAGAGACAAGGTGGGTGAGGCTATATCTTTTATTGGACCAACTTCTGTTGGAGAGAGAGAGAGAGAAGCTTTCAAGCTACACAGTGCTCTAGTAATCAAAACTATCTGCAACACAGCTCAAATGTTACACATCCAAGACCAAACCATTAGAGGAAAAAATGTGAAAAGATATTTGTAGAATAAATCTGAACAAATATGTTCAAGGAAATTGAGATTTACTCATCTACAAGCAAAGAAACAGGCCAAATTTAATTAAACAAAATTAATTTGTTTCAAATTATTCTCTCAACTCTAATTAAGGAAGAATATTGCAGCTCATGCACACATCAAAACAAAACCTTCAGAAATAAATAAAAAGACAGACAGACAGTACTTGAGGTTTACTGATAACAGTCCACCATAATTTGTAAACTCCCAACTTTATGACAAGGATTTTGGGTAGGGTCAATGTGTCATCCATAAGAATAGCCATACTGGGTCAGACCAAAGGTCGATCAAGCCAATATCCTGTCTTCCAACAGTGGCCAATGCCAGGTACCCCAGAGAGAATGAACAGAACAGGTAATCATCAAGTGATCCATCCCCTGTCACCCATTCCCAGCTTCTGACAAACAGAGGCTAGGGACACCATCCCTGCCCATCCTGGCTAATAGCCATTGATGGACCTATCCTCCATGAATTTCTCTAGTTCTTTCTTGAACCCTGTTATAGTCTTGACCTTCACAACATCCTCTGGCAAGGAGTTCCACAGGTTGACTGTGCATTGTGTGAAGAAATACTTCCTTTTGTTTGTTTTAAACCTGCTGCCTATTAATTTCATTTGGTGCCCCCGAGTTCTTATGTTATGAGGAGTAAATAACACTTCCTTATTTACTTTCTCCACACCAGTCATGATTTTATAGACCTCTATCATATACCCCCTTATTCATCTTGGACAAGAGATGACAAGTCCCAGTCTTATTAATCTCTCCTCATACACAAACCGTTCCATACCCCTAATCATTTTTGTTGCCCTTTTCCAAACTTTTTTCAATTCCAATATACCTTTGTTGAGATGGTAACCATCTGCACAACGACCACATCTGCACATAGTATTCAAGATATGGGTGTACCATTGATTTACATAGAAGCAATATGATATTTTCTGTCTTATTAGCTATCCCTTTCTTAATGATTCCCAACATTCTGTTCGCTCCAAGGTCTCTTTCTTGAGTGGTAACAGCTAATTTAGACCCCATCATTTTATATGTATAGTTGGGATTAAGTTTTCCAATGTACATTACTTTGCATTTATCAACATTGAATTTCATCTGCCATTTTGTTGCCCAGACATCCAGTTTTGAGAGATCCCTTTGTAGCTCTTTGCAGTCTGCCTGGGATTTAAGTATCTTGAGTAGTTTTGTATCATCTGCAAATTTTGCCACCTCACTGTTTACCCCTTTTTCCAGATCATTTATGAATATGTTAAATAGGACTGGTCCCAGTACAGGGGTCCCAGTACAGACCCCTGGGGGTCACCACTATTTACCTCTCTCCATTCTGAAAACTGGCCATTTATTCCTACCCTTTGTTTCCTATCTTTTAACCAGTTACCAATCCATGAGAGGACGTTCCCTCTTATCCCATGACTGCCTTCCTTGCTTAAGAGTGTTTGGTGAGGGAGCTTGTCAAAGGCTTTCTGAAAATCTAGGTACACTATATGCACTGGATCCCCCTTGTCCACATGCTTGTTAACCCCATCAAAGAATTCTACTACATTGGTGAGGCATGTTTTCCCTTTACAAAAACCATGTTGACTCTTCCTCAACAAGTTATGTTAATCTATGTGTCTGACAATTTTGTTCTTTACTGTAGTTTCAACCAGTTTGCCTGGTACTGAAGTCAGGCTTACTGGCCTGTAATTGCTAGGATCACCTCTGGACCCCTTTTTAAAAATTGGTGTCACATAAGCTATCCTCCAGTCATTTGGTACAGAAGCTGATTTAAATGATAGGTTACAGACTACAGTTAGTAGTTCTGCAATTTCACATTTGAGTTCCTTCAGAACTCTTGGGTGAACACCATGTGGTCCTGGTCACTTATTACTGTTTAGTTTATCAATTTGTTCCAAAACCTCCTCTAATGACACCTCAATCTGGGACAATTCCTCAGATCTGTCACCTAAAAAGAATGGCTCAGGTTTGGGAATCTCCCTCACATCCTCAACCGTGAAGACCGATGCAAAGAATTCATTTAGTTTCTCCACAATGGCCTTATCGTCTTTGAGTGCTCCTTTAGCATCTCGATCGTTGATTGGTCCCACTGGATGCTAAGCAGGCTTCCTGCTTCTGATGTACTGAAAAACATTTTTGCTATTACTTTTTGAGTCTTTGGCTAGCTGTTCTTCAAATTCTTTTTTGGCCTTCCTAATTGTAATTTTACACTTCATTTGCCAGAGTTTATGCTCCCATTTTCCTCAACAGACATTTCTTTACTAATTATAAATAGGTATAAATAGGACCACCACTAGGAAGCATTGAAAGCAACATGCACATCCTTCTACATTACACACAGATACCCTAGTCTGCAATCATATCTGCATGGGTGGACCCATGTGCCCATGCAGAGCGCTATTAACTTGCCTCTCTGCAGACCATGAGAAATATTCAGCACAGAACTATGTTTGTTCACAATTTTTATTTTATTTCACTTCATACCTAATTTTTGGAGATAAAACCACTTCAGCATCGTAAACATGTAAAAATGTGACTATTTACATATTCACAATGCAGTCGCTTTCACTTAGAAAATTAGCCCATTTCTTTTTGAAACGTCATATACTCAGATGACACAGAAATGGTTTCATTTTTGTGTTCATATAAAACTGAAAACGTAATAAAAACCTTGGATTGTAAGTAATTTTTCATCTTGTTACAAATACTTTAGCACACCTCTAATTCAGTGCCATTCCCAGGAAGTTAGCCTATAACATACTGAAAGCCAGTTTGGATTGGGGCCCACCAAAGACTTTAAGCAAGCTTTTAACTCAAAGCATTTGAGTTATACCATTAATTTCAGTGGGATGACTTACATGCTTAAAGTGCATGCTTAAGCAGTTTGCTAAGGGGCCCTGATTTGAGTGTCTTTACATACAATAGTAACACTGTCTTTTGGGTTTACTGAGCCCTATTGTGTTAGCTGATCTTGATAAGGAGTCATGTGTGACCTCTAAATACAATCTGAAGGGAATTTTCAGTATTTGCAAATGTATCCTTCAGCACAAACTTTTGTCATCAGCACTGGTAAGAGTGTATATTATCCCATAAAATAAATAATTTTGTCAGAAATCTCTCTAAGACAAAGGCTACAGGCAGGAAATCTATTGAACGTAAATCCTGTAGGAATAATAATCAAGCTTTGGAATGCTGAAAGAATAAATCCCCCACCCTCCGACTACGTAATGATACATAAGATAACAGTTCTCATCAGTGTTACGGCAATTGTTCATACAGACACACCTGCCTCTTCTTATTTATTTTTTTTAATTCCATGGCTGAAATAGTTTTCACAAGAATATCAGAGAAAGTTGCAAGTACGTGTCAGCAGGGAGTGGCCCCCAAGTGCATTTGTACATGACTCTGGCCCCAGTCTTTGGCCATATATTTGTCTTTGCACACTTTCCATTTTTCTTCTTCTTCATCCTTTCCCTCCAGAGCTCAATTTTATTTACCTTCACCTGTTACTTCTCAAATCTTTTGCCAAATTTGCTCTTTTGAAATTCTACTTGTTGGGCCAAATACATCCTTGTCATCCAAATTAATCCCTGAAGACAAGAGAAAAACACCATAAATAAATTTGAGTCCTTTAGTCTCACTTGAGTTTTAAAGAACTTTGATCAGTATACAGTATAATGTACTTAGGTACTCTGCCATTTCTACTCAGGGCCAGTGCTAGGGGCATGAGATGATGTCATAATAATAGAGAGGTTTGGTCCCTCCAGGTCCACCACTCCCTGATCTTTTCCTACCACCAACCAACCTTTCTTAGCAGGCCATCCAGTCCTTCAATCATGTCATTTCCTCCTCCAAAATAATCTTTTGCAAAGGTTGCAATGGTGTTTAAAACAAAAACAAAAACAGATGCTGAGATAGCTACTGCAAAGAGTTTTCTGAGGGCATCTGAGATGTCACCTTTTTGAAGCACATCCATTTGGAACAGAGCCTATGATCAGTGACTACAGAGACCCATGTGCTACGCCAGCACTGACTTACCATATGACCAAGGTCAAATATTTCCATCATGTCCCCTGTGTTACTCTCTGTAAAATAAAAAACCCTAAACCAACCAAGCAAAAAACAAAACACACACACACCACTCAGGGCAAATTCTTCTCTCCAAACAATGGAGACCATCTTCTGTACTCATCTCAGATCCAATGGGAAATCCACAGAGCAGGGATGAGCTTGGCATTGTGGATAGTAGAGGAATATTTTGCATTGTAGCAAGAATCAATCCCTTACATGTTCATTTGGGGATCGAAGTAGTTCAAAATGGAAAAGACTGACTAGATTATCAAATCCAAACCCCTATACTGCAAGACACAGAGTCCAAAGAAAGGAAATAGACATCAAACCACTACTCAGTCAAACCGTTTCAGGAAGGAATATTGTAATGCTTTACAGGAGAATTGTAAGGGTGTAATAGTCCTTCTTTGAAGAGCTAGAGAATCATTTCCATTAAAAATCTCTGAGTATCAAATGTGAATTCAAGTGTTCTGCTTGATGAAGAATATAGACTGGCAAATGCAAAGACAACAAGCAGAAACATTACTCATGTACCACAAGAATGTCAATGTGATCGAGAGGATGCTGCGGTAGGCCTGTCAGAGGAGCTGTGAATTTGACAAGAAAGCCAAGCAGCTAGAGTCCAGCTGCCCCCTACTCCCTTGGAGAGTTGGGAGGCTGTACCCCGCTCCCAGTGGGAACGGGTAGGCGAGAAGCCCGGGTGGCTTCCCCTCCCTCCCTGCTGGGAAGCTTGGCTGTCTTATCAATTTCACAGCTCCATGCTGGAGCTGTGAAAGTGACAAGGCTGCTCACTCCCGGTGGGGTGCGCGCGGGGGCCAAGAAGTCAGGGCAGCTGGACTCCACTCCCTGAGGGGGAGAAGCCCCACGTGGCTTCCCCCCTCCCAGCGGCAAACAGGGAGGCAAGAAGCCCTGGGTGACTTATCCTGCTCCCAACGGGGAACTGGGAGCCGGGGGGGGGGCAGCTTGCCAGGAGCCCAGGAGGCAGCTGAAACTGGGCTCTCAGCTCCTCACACTGCCCGTCTTAGGTCAGTGGAAGCACTCCTGGTGAGAATATTGAACAAAACCGGCCTGAGGACCGACCCTTGGTGCACTCCACTTGATACCAGCTGCCAACTAGACATGGAGCCATTGATCACTACCCATTGAGCCCGACAATCTAGCCAACTTTCTATCCACCTTATAGGCCATTCATCCAGCCCATACTTCTTTAACTTGCTGGCAAGAATACTGTGGGAGACTGTGTCAAAAGCTTTGCTAAAGGCAAGGAACAACACGTCCACTGCTTTCCCCTCATCCACAGAGCCAGTTATCTCGTCATAGAGGCAATTAGATTAGTCAGGCATGACTTGCCCTTGGTGAATCCATGCTGACTGTTCCTGATCACTTTCCTCTCCTCTAAGTGCTTCAGAATTGATTCCTTGAGGACCTGCTCCATGATTTTTCCAGGGACTGAGGTGAGGCTGACTGGCCTGTAGTTCCCAGGATCCTCCTTCTTCCCTTTTTTAAAGATGCGCACTACATTAGCCTTTTTCCAGTCGTCCGGGACCTCCCCCGATCGCCAGGAGTTTTCAAAGATAATGGCAAATGGCTCTTCAATCACATCTGCCAACTCCTTTAGCACTCTCAGATGCAGCGCATCCGGCCCCATGGACTTGTGCTCATCCAGCTTTTCTAAATACTCCCGAACCACGTCTTTCTCCACAGAGGGCTATTCACCTCCTCTCCATGCTGTGCTGCCCAGTGCAGTAGTCTGGGAGCTGACCTTATTCGTGAAGACAGAGGCAAAAAAGCATTGAGTACATTAGCTTTTTCCACATCCTCTGTCACTAAGTTGCCTCCCTCATTCAGTAAGGGGCCCACACTTTCCTTGACTTTCTTCTTGTTGCTAACATACCTGAAGAAACCCTTCTTGTTACTCTTAACATCTCTTGCTAGCTGCAACTCCAGGTGTGATTTGGCCTGCCTGATTTCACTCCTGCATGCCCAAGCAATATTTTTATACTCTTCCCTGGTCATTTGTCCAATCTTCCACTTCTTGTAAGCTTCTTTTTTGTGTTTAAGATCAGCAAGGATTTCACTGTTAAGCCCAGCTGGTCGCCTGCCATATTTACTGTTCTTTCTACACATCGGAATGGTTTGTCCCTGTAACCTCAATGAGGACTCTTTAAAATACAGCCAGCTCTCCTGGACTCCTTTCCCCCTCATGTTATTCTCCCAGGGGATCCTGCCCATCAGTTCCCTGAGGTTGCCAAAGTCTGCTTTTCTGAAGTCCAGGGTCCGTATTCTGCTGCTCTCCTTTCTTCCCTGTGTCAGGATCCTGAACTCAACCATCTCATGGTCACTGCCTCCCAGGTTCCCATGCACTTTCGCTTCCCCTACTAATTCTTCCTGGCTTGTGAGCAGCAGGTCAAGAAGAGCTCTGCCCCTAGTTGGTTCCTCCAGCACTTGCACCAGGAAATTGTCCCCTACACTTTCCAAAAACTTCCTGGATTGTCTGTGCACTGCTATATTGCCCTCCCAGCAGATATCAGGGTGATGGAAGTCTCCCATGAGAACCAGGGCCTGCGATCTAGTAACTTCCGTGAGTTGCCGGAAGAAAGCCTCGTCCACCTCATCCCCCTGGTCCGGTGGTCTATAGCAGACTCCCACCATGACATCACCCTTGTTGCTCACACTTCTAAACTTAATCCAGAGACTCTCAGGTTTTTCTGCAGTTTCATACTGGAGCTCTGAGCAATCATACTGCTCTCTTACATACAGTGCAACTCCCCCACCTTTTCTGCCCTGCCTGTCCTTCCTGAACAGTTTATATCCATCCATGACAGTACTCCAGTCATGTGAGTTATCCCACCAAGTCTCTGTTATTCCAATCACATCATAATTCCTTGACTGTGCCAGGACTTCCAGTTCTCCCTGCTTGTTTCCCAGGCTTCTTGTATTTGTGTATTGGCACTTGAGATAACTTGCTGTTTGCCCTGCTTTCTTAGTATGAGGCAGGAGCCCTCCCCTCTCGCGCTCTCCTGCTCATGCTTCCTCCCAGTATCCCACTTCCCCACTTACCTCAGGGCTTTGGTCTCCTTCCCCCGGTGAACCTAGTTTAAAGCCCTCCTCACTAGGTTAGCCAGCCTGCTTGTGAAGATGCTCTTCCCTCTCTTCGTTAGGTGGAGCCCGTCCCTGCCTAGCACTCCACCTTCTTGGAGCACCATCCCATGGTCAAAGAATCCAAAGCCTTCTCTCCGACACCACCTGCATAGCCATTCATTGACTTCCACAATTCGACAGTCTCTACCCAGGCCTTTTCCTTCCACGGGGAGGATGGAACACCACTTGCGCCTCAAACTCCTTTATCCTTCTTCCCAGAGCCATGTAGTCTGCAGTGATCCACTCAAGGTCATTCTTGGCAGTATCATTGGTGCCCACGTGGAGAAGCAGGAAGGGGTAGCGATCCGAGGGCTTGATGAGTCTCGGCAGTCTCTCCGTCACATCGTGAATCCTAGCTCCTGGCAAGCAGCAAACTTCTCGGTTTTCCCGGTTGGGGCAGCAGATAGATGACTCAGTCCCCCTAAGGAGAGAGTCCCCAACCACCACCACCTGCCTCCTTCTCTTGGGAGCGGTGATTGTGGAACCCCAACCCTGGGACAAGGCATCTCATGCCTTCCAATTGGTGGCTTACTTAAGAAAAGTAAATGGTCGTGGGTTAAGAGGGAAGGTCCTCTCATGGATCAGTAACTGGTTAAAAGATAGGAAACAAAGAGTAGGAATAAAGGGTCAGTTTTCACAGTGAAGAGAGATAAATAGTGGGGTCCCCCAAGGATCTGTAGTGGGACCACAGCTGTTCAATAAATTCATAAATGATCTGGAAAAAGGAATAAACAGATAAACAGTTGCTTACCTCTCATAACGGATTGTTCTTCGAGATGTGTTGCTTATGTCCACTCCATGTAGGTGTGTGCCCACATGAACAACAGCCAGAGATTTTTCCCTTAGCAGTATCCATAGGGGCGGCTCTGGTGCCCCCTGGGACCCCGTGCTCATGCACCAGTATATGGGGCGCCAGCGGCCCCGAGTCCTCTCAATTCCTTCTTGCTGTCTATTCTGATGGTGGGGATGGAGGGCAGGTCATGGAATGGACATAAGCAACACATCTTGAAATCAACAGTTACGAAAGGTAAGCAATCATTTTTTCTTCTTCGAGTGCTTGCTCATGTCCATTCCATGAAGGTGACTCATGAGCAGTATCCTTGGAGGTGGGTCTGGAGTTCACTTTCATGCAGCTTGCAACACTGCTCTACCAAAGCCAGCATTGTCCTGAGCCTGTTGAGTGATAGCATAGTGGGACACAAAGGTATGGACTGAAGACCAATATCTTGAATCGGGATCTGTGCTAGGAAGGCCACTGAGGAAGCCTTTGCTCTTGTGGAATGAGCAGTTACTGTAGCAGGTGGGAGAAACAACTCAGAGTTCGAGAAGCACTAAGGGCACTTGCAAGAGCAAGCAGTGTTCCAGCCACCATCACTGGTGATAAGAAGGAACAGAGAGGGCGGCAGGGCACATGAGCACAGGGCTCAAGGGGGCACTAGAGCCAGTCCTATGGATACCGCTAAGTGAAAAATCTCTGGCTACCGTGCACGTGGGCGTGCACATACCTACTTAGAATGGACATGAGCAAGCACTTGAAGCAGATACAAAACTACTCAAGACGGTTAAGTCCAAAGCAGACTGTGTAGAGTTACAAAGGGATCTCATGAAACTGGGTGACTGGGCATCAAAATGGCAAATGAAATTAAATGTTGATAAATGCAAAGCAGTGCACATTGGAAAACATAATCCCAACTATACATATAAAATGATGGGGTCTAAGTTACCTATTACCACTCAAGAAAGAGATTTTGGAGTCATTGTGGATAGTTCTTTGAAAATATCCACTCAATGAGTAGCAGAAGTCAAAAAAGCTAACCATATTGGGAATCATTAAGAGAGGGATAGATAATAAAACAGAAAATATCATATTGCCTCAATATAAATCCATGGAACGCCCATATCTTGTATACTGTGTGCAGATCTGGTTGCCCCATCTCAAAAAAATATATATTGGAAAAGGTATAAAAAGGGGCAACAAATATGATTAGGGGTATGGAACACCTTCCCTATGAGGTGAGATTAATAAACTGGGACTTTTCAGCTTGGAAAAGAGATGACTAAGGGGGATATGATGGAGGTCTATAAAATCATGTTTGGTGTGGAGAAAGTAAATAAGGAAGTGTTATTTACTCCTTCTCATAACACAAGAACACAACAGTGATCTACAAATGTCATAAATATAAAGGGAAGGGTAAACTCCTTTAAAATCCCTCCTGGCCAGAGGAAAAATCCTCTCACCTGTAAAGGGTTAAGAAGCTAGGATAACATCGCTGGCACCTGACCAAAATGACCAATAAGGAGACAAGATACTTTCAAAAGCTGGGGGGAGGGAAAAACAAAGAGTCTGTCTGTGTGATGCTTTTGCTGGGGACAGAACAGGAATGGAGTCTTAGAACTTAGTAAATAATCTAGCTAGATATGCGTTAGATTATGATTTCTTTAAATGGCTGAGAAATTAAGCTGTGCTGAATAAAATGGATATTCCTGTCTGTGTGTCTTTTTGTAACTTAAGGTTTTGCCTAGAGTGATTCTCTATGTTTTGAATCTAATTACCCTGTAAGGTATTTACCATCTTGATTTTACAGAGGTGATTCTTTTTATTGTTACTTCTTTTTTACTGTTACTTCTATTAAAATTCTTCTTTTCAAGAACTGAATGCTTTTTTTTATTGTTCTTAAGATCCAAGGGTTTGGGTCTGTGGTCACCTATGCAAATTGGTGAGGATTTTTACCAAACCTTCCCCAAGAAATGGGGTGCAAGGGTTAGGAGGATTTTGAGGGGAAAGACGTTTCCAAACAATGCTTTCCTAATAAATAAACCCAGATAAATGTTTGGTGGTGGCAGTGGAAGTCCAAGGGCAAAGGGTAAAATAGTTTGTACCTTGGGGAAGTTTTAACCTAAGCTGGTAAAAGTAAGCTTAGGAGGTTTTCATGCAGGTCCCCACATCTGTATCCTAGAGTTCAGAGTGGGGAAGGAACCTTGACAACGAACAACATTTCTTTTCTTGCACAGATATACTAACAGAAATACAAAGTACAAACGCTCACATACATTTGTTGTTGTGCATCCAACTGTTGTAGGAGGAGAGAAATGGGACAGAACAATGGGCATATACCAAACACATGCATGCTATATACAGTGACAAAGAGAGAGAGAGAGAGAGAGAGAGAGAGAGAAACAATTGAACATCACTTGCCTTGTCAGGGTGTAGATGTAGCAAAATGAAACCATTTTGAGAATATGGGTTGAAACAAAGCTGTTCCCTGCAAGATTCCCTCTAAATTTTCTTTGTATAGGCTACAGACTCCACTGAGTGCTTTGTCCTTGAGCAAGCTATTTTTTTTTAACCTTGGCATCTAGTCTTTTGTGTGCCGTCAAGGCTAATTCCCCACTTTGGCACTTCGAGTGCAGAAGGTGGGGGCCCGCAAGGATTTTAAAAATTAATACTGGCCAATCCAGGCTTGTATTCAACTCCCAAGGTTTCAGCTTTTCTCTGACCTTGGATTGGTAAACACTGTCATCACCCAAGTGCAGAACCCCTCTGAGAGACCTGGAAGGCTCACTTGGGAATTCCTTCCTCTGGGGTACCCTCAAGCACTTTCACACACACACACCCCTCTGGGGAAGAGCTGAGAAAAAAAAGGGGGGGGGGGGGAATTAGCTGTTGCCACCAGCTAATTAAAAATAAAAAGTGCACAAACCCCTTAAGACACAAAAATCCAATTCTGTTATTAAAAAAGGTAAATATTACTTTAAAAAAAAGGAAAGAAAATACATCTGGGAACTTGGGCTATTGCTAGATTTAAAAAGAGCAAATACAAGGATTAAACAGCAAGAATAGCTTTCTTGAGGTCCAGCTTAAGGGTTACAAGCAAAACAAAAGCACCTGGGGTTAGCACAGAGGAATCCACAAGCCATAAAGCAATACAAGGGATAAACCCAATCACGTCTTCCTAGACATTTCCTGATTTACTTACATATCTGGGGTTTTAAATGAGTAATCTCTAGGTATGATACTGATAGTTTTTTTCATACCTGGCCCAAGCTTCTTACAGCATAGCTCTGCCCTGTCCACCTCTCCCCAGGAGAACAACAACAGACAGACAAAAGGGGAGTTTTCTTTTAAAAAGTTCTAGCCTTCCCATTGGCTCTTTAGGCCAGGTGCCCACTCATTTCCTTTTACCTATGCATAGCAGTGACACTTTTTAACCCTTTACAGGTAGAGCAATTAGAAAACGGCTACTAACAGGGATTTTATAGCTACTGGCTGGCTGGGTGTCCATAAAAGGGAGCTTCCCCCCCAGCACACACACTTCATTTATTACAGTGCCTAAGTGCCTCATTTCAGGAAATGGTTTTATTTATTTATTCTCTTGTACAGTGTGAAATCACGGTGATGCTTAAATAAAAAATACAATTATCACCTGAACAGTGTTTTCAGCATTTTGAAGGACTGAGGTTTTTTTTTACTATGAAAGGCACATTCAAATCAAGACACCAGATTGATTGTGGTTCACCTCAGGGAAAATTATTTGGCAATGTGTAAAGGGATGGACTTAATGATCAGAGCTAAGAGGGACTTGGGACAGATCCTGGAACTTTTTCCAGGAGTAAAAGTTATTTGGTCAGGCATGTTGCAACACAGGGTGTGGCAGGGAGCTGTGAAGATACCTCGAGTCGACAAACTTAGGAGGGATATGAATACAGAGGTGGCCAAATTCATAGACGGCGGGTGGGGGGGGGTCAGTAATTTCTTATCTGGAAATAGCATATGGGGCACCAGAATTATTCAGGGAGGATGTGATCCACCTGTCAGACTTGGGAGTCGACACATTTTGGCTGATATTAAAGAAGGCATTAGTAGAGTTCTGGGAACCTGGCTAGTTATGGTGGGGAAGACACCCAAGCTCATTGCTGGCACCTCCTTGTGGTCGAGATCCAATGCAGGTACTGTGTAGGGAAGGGATAGGGTAATCAGATAAAATGGATTGGAAAAGGACTTAAAGGAGGCATTCTTTAAAGGAATAGAAACAAGGGGGGTTCAGGACTCCTATGACTGGTAGAGCAGGGAACAACTACCCTCTCCTTTATAGCTCTCCTCCCCTTAATCCTCTTTCAAGGGGGGAAGGGGCAGGGTCCCAGCAGCAGGTTGGCAGAAAACCTGTAAGGGTAAAGGGGGAGGGCTGACAGCAGCCCCCTTCCCCATGTATGTGTAAATGATTATGGAATTACCTCTGTTGCACAATTCTATCTGCTGGGTACTTTTAGACATTTAGGAAAAAAGTTGTGGCCTAATTAAACCATATCCGGTGTCTCCTGTCCTTTCAGCATAGCTTGGCAATAATACTTTTTGCTTCCTGTTTTGAATACACAACAATCTTTATTGTGATAGAAATATTCCTTCCTTGGAGTGACAAAAGAAGGGAAAAAAGATGAAGGATGAGATAATTTAACTGGTGATTAGGGTGGATAAATTAATGGTTCTGAAAACGCAGTGTACAACATTTCTTGACTAGAGCCAGCTCTTGTTTTTTCTTATGCCAAAGAAGAAGGTTATAGTTTATAACTAAATAACACCTACAACAAATATTCATGCAAAAGTCATTGCCATCACGCTAAGAATGACTGAATGTGCTGATGGGGTAATGCTAATATAACTTTATGAATTTGTGAACTGCAATGTTTTGGTGGGACTGAAAGAACTATGATTTGCTGCTTTCAGTTTATTTAGAAATATCCAAGACAGCTAAGAAGCAGTTCTTTCCTCTTCTCTGCATGAGGAGCAGAGTGAGCCAGGGCAGGAGGGGGGAGGTTGGAGCATCAGGATTAGGGAGGGTGAGTCATGGTCAGTGCTCTGCATGGGACGTCGGGGGAGTCAGGGTGTCAGGGATTGGAAGGGAAGCTGGGATGGCTAATCTGCATGGAGGGCAGGGAGAGTCAGGGGGCAGAGGAGAAAAGTCAGGATGTCGGGGAAAGATAGGGTGTGCTCTGCATGGGGGAACAAGGGAAGCTATGGAGACTTGGTGGAGTGAGCATTTAAATGCTTTCAGCCAGAAAAACTAGCAATCAAGAACCTTTTGGCAGGTCTGAATTTAACTTAAAGCTTCAAAATACATCATTTGACACAGCTTCAAATCTTGACCAAACCTTTACTGGAAATTACAGTAGCAAAGCATAGCAGATTCTCTCGGGGCGCCCTCAGTTGTCTACATCACAGCAAACACTGTTAATCATCTGGCAGTTTACAAGCATTCATTTCACTAAAAAAGGGAACATTCCAAATGATTGTAGAATTTGATGGAAACATTTGCTAAACACAACATCATTTAAGGTTCTGGCAGTAATTATCATGGTCAAACTTGTTGGGCCCAAAATATGATTTTCCTTAAAATATTGTTTTCTCCTTGTAAGGGTTTAAGTCCACTAGCGTTCCAACCTACACTTACTCTTTGTAAAACCAGTCCTTCCACTGGCCAGAAATTTCACAGATAAAACCCAAATAATTCATTGTAGGTGCCTATGATGAACAAAGTTGTACATGAACACTATTGTTATTGCAAAAGCTGTAAAGGTTTCCTGGAAACTCAGCTCTGGAGTTGCCGGATAGCACACACCTAACTAGACATTTTAACTAATATGCAGTCATCTAGAAATTTTGTGGTTTCCACTGTACTACCCCCAGGGCTTCACATATGTTTGATGACAAGAGCAAGATTGAAATGTTGATCCTCCTGCTCCAAAAGCACAAACCTCTACAGCTTAAGTTAAAAAAAAAAATCTTCATTAGCCACACAAGGCTATGACACTGTAGAATAGTTCAGATTTTGTTCAACACAGGGCAGCGGTGTACATACACACAAGCCAGTTTTATGACATTTCCAATCTCTCCAGATTCTCAAATTAGAAACTCAGATGTAAGATCAGAGCTCTGCACATTATACATGGTAGAAGTGCCACAGAGAAAAGCTTTAAATTATGCCATATGTCCACTCATTCAATCTCCTCCCCTTTCTTTCATGCTCAATACTTGGATTTCTCACCATTTCAGTTACAGCTTGCCTTCCATCTACAACCACTAGCAGTCAGACTTATCTCTGCCATTAATAAACTACCAATACCATCCACTTTAAGATAACTAATTTAGGGACATGCTAACTTCTCTCTTACATTATGACAGCTTTTAAGATAAGTCAATTTTGGGGCCTAATCCATCTTGATAATATCTTATTAAATAAAGTTAATTGAGATTCTAAACATACCAAAGGTTCAAAAAGGCTAACTTTGATGGTTCTATTACCCCCAAAATCCTGTAAGGCAGCTAAAATGCATAGTTAAACATAGAAAAAAATACAGTCCTGTAAACTCCTGAAGCTTTCAGTTGTAGACAATACAGTTCACACTGCAGCGTACACAGGTGTAGGCTCCAGTTTCCTCCACAGTGTAGACATCTTAGGGAGATTTTCTTGTGTCCACCTCTCCTCCTTTTGTTGCTATTTTGTGGACCATATAACATTACTACTGTTACTCTCATTGTCTTTTCCCCTTCCCTCCGATTGTTTGCTACATTCACTTCTTGCATCTTTCTTTAGTTAGATTGAACTCTTTTCAGAGAAGATACATCCTGTGTTTGCTCAGTGCCTAGTGCAGTTGAGTCCCAGTCCTGGCTGGGATCTTTGGCTGCTATTTGTAATATAAATAACAAATACTTTATTTTTTTTTCTTAAAATAAGTTTCTGATTTATGCTCCCAGATTATTTTGCTGACGAAACCATTTGGAGAGTACCAGAAATACTCCATGTGATCTCACTATCAGGAGGGGATCCATACTGGACTGTGCTCACCTAACAGAGATGGGAGAGAGGGATAGCCAGTCAAACAAGAAGCGCTATCACGATTTCAACAGGAGAGACAAGGAGAAAATGGGAGGAAGGAAAACAAATGTCTTTTTTAAAAAAAAGAGTAGTCTGACCCTTTCTCAGTGTCTTTTCTGTTCCTCCATCCAGCAGGTTTCCATGCTGGGTAGTCTTAATAGAAAAATAAGGCAAGATAAAAAGGGAGCTTTAATTTGTCTTTTTAAAAAACCGTATACATTAGCAATTGTGTGTGGCTCTCCAGGAGGCATGCCACCACTGCTTCTGACCTGAAACTGTGCTTATAACATGGGAAGATCTGTCAACACAGTTCCAACTTCTGTGAAAAAAACAGCACTCACTATTATTGCTCAGTGTCAGAGCAGGAACTGTTGTCAGGCTGTCAAGTCCTAACTGTATTTCTAACCAGAGATCTCTTTTGTTGCCTAAAATATTTTTTGAGCCAAGGTACATGAATATATTTATTTTCTTACCTCACTGATGAAGTATAACTAGTGCCTCTCAAGTTCAGATAGATTTCACAGAGCTCAGTTTACCGGATTTTGACAGTTTACCATTCCCATTAAGTTTGTCTTACAAAACAAAATCTTGTTTGCAATAGGCAAAGTTACAGGGTTTGACCTGGGGACTATCTAGTAGTTCTCTCAAACAATAGCTTCTGAACTGTCCTAATCTGTAATTAGTTCAGGCCAAAAGAAAGCTTGGGTGAAGAAGGGGGGTGGGGAAATCAATAAATGAGAGATCAATCAGCTGTCTGTTTCCAAACCATTTGAAGAGTGCTGCACCTGCCAGAGGCAGCTAAACACACGAGGGAAGCTTAATGATGAAGTGAGCTGTAGCTCACGAAAGCTTATGCTCAAATAAATTGGTTAGTCTCTAAGGTGCCACAAGTACTCCTTTTCTTTTTGCGAATACAGACTAACACGGCTGTTACTCTGAAACCTGTCATCGACCAATGTCTCCCTTCCAGTCAGCATATCACTGTGTCCAGGATCCGAACTGAAAGCTATGTAGTCAATAAGTAGCATTTCTACTAGATAACCAAAAGGATTTGCCTTAGAGAAAAAGCTAAGTCAGTAAGATCAGCCATTAGCTTATCTCAGCTAAAATACACTTTGGTATCTTCTACAAAGTCCAAATATTAAATTATTCCTTTTTAATCCCATGAGTGGAAATGTTTATAAATACAATGTGATACATGTCATATTTTACAAACATACACACATACAGAAACATGCATATATGCACATACACTAGTGTGTATAAACATTACACACACACACACATACACACACACACAGATATTCAAAACATGCTGATATTTCTAATGGCATTCTTACCATCTATTTATTAAGATTCCAGGATTGTCATTCTGAAGCCTAGAAAAGTGATGGAAACAGCAACAAGAGTGCTTGAGAGCTCTTTCTGCTCAAATTATCACCAGGTTCAGTCATTACTGGATGCATGGTCTGTTGCCATGCAGCTTTTAAGTTCTCAGCCATTTTAACTGTATGAATTACACCCATGTGGAGTACAGCTACAAGGAGGTATGTATCTATGCCATGCCAAGAGTCCTAACGCACTGTGATATCACAGATAACTCAACCAGTCACCACTTTTACTCTACAACTATTTTGCATGCAACAACTGCATTGGCTGCATAAGAGAGACTGCACAGATGATGGATCACATGCCCCAACTACCACAGTTCTTAAAGACCAAATACACAACAACACAACCAGCACACACTAACCCCAAACACACACTGCCTCTCACAGCTGCACACATTTACCCCTCATTTACCGCCCACACAAATCTCCCAGAACACACATTTTCACTCACACTCAGTCATACTCTCTGAGAGAACCAGATGGAATGTTGGAGTCCCAAAATTCTGTGGCAGTTGGAATGTGACAGTTGATCAGAGAAGGTGGGAGTAACAGCTAGGTGGGATAACAAACAGCTGGTTGTACCTCTAGCCAGGGAGCAGCTCTGTGCACAAACCTTGGGGAACATGTACTTTTAAGTTCTCAGCAATTTTGACTTTATGAATTACATCTGCGTGGTGTACAGCTACAATAAGGCATATATTTATGCCATGCCAAGAATCTTAGACCATTATGATATCATAGCAATGTAGAGCTGGAAGGGACCTTGAGAGGTCATCTTGTCCAGCCTCCTGCACTGAGGCAGGAACAAGTAAATCTAGCCATTCCACACAGGTGTTTGTCCGACATGTTCTTAAAAACCTCCAATGAAAGTTCCCCTTGGAAGCCTTTTCCAGTGCTTAACTATCCTTATAGTTAGAAAGTTTTTCCTAATAGCTAACTTAAATCTGCCTTGCTGAAAATTAACACCATTGCTTCTTACTTCTTTTACATTACTTCTTACCCTACCATCAGTGGGCATGAAGAATAATTGATCACATTCCTCTTTATAACTGCCCTTAACATACCTGAAGACTTATCAGGTCCCCCCTCAGTCTTCTTTTCTCAAGACAAAACATGCCCAGCTTTTTTAAATTTTTCTGCACAGGTCAGGTTTAATACACCTCAGAATGATATCAGCCTTTTTCACAACTGCATCACTTTGTTGATTTTCGTTCAATTTGTTATCGACTATAACCCCCAATCCTTTTCAGCAGTACTACCTAGCCAGTTATTCCCCATTTTAATTTTTTCCCCTTTTTCCCTTATTGAATTTCATCTTGTTGATTTCAGACCAATTCTCAAATTTGTCAAGGTTGTTTCGAGTTGTAAGCAGTTTTGAGTTTTGTCTTTCAACCTGTTGTACACCCACATAAAGTAATTTCCTCTATACCACATTTCCCTAGTTTGCTTATGAGAATGTCATGTGGTTGTGTCAAAAGCCTTACTAAAATTCAAAATATATCGCATCTACTCGTTTCACCCCATCCACTAGACCAGTAACCCTGTTAAAGAAGAAAATTAGGTTGATCTGACATGCTTTAGAATCATAGAATATCAGGGTTGGAAGGGACCCCAGAAGGTCATCTAGTCCAACCCCCTGCTCAAAGCAGGACCAATTCCCAGTTAAATCATCCCAGCCAGGGCTTTGTCAAGCCTGACCTTAAAAACCTCTAAGGAAGGAGATTCTACCACCTTCCTAGGTAACGCATTCCAGTGTTTCACCACCCTCTTAGTGAAAAAGTTTTTCCTAATATCCAATCTAAACCTCCCCCACTGCAACTTGAGACCATTACTCCTCGTTCTGTCATCTGCTACCATTGAGAACAGTCTAGAGCCATCCTCTTTGGAACCCCCTTTCAGGTAGTTGAAAGCAGCTATCAAATCCCCCCTCATTCTTCTCTTCTGCAGGCTAAACAATCCCAGCTCCCTCAGCCTCTCCTCATAACTCATGTGTTCCAGTCCCCTAATCATTTTTGTTGCCCTTCGCTGGACTCTCTCCAATTTATCCACATCCTTCTTGAAGTGTGGGGCCCAAAACTGGACACAGTACTCCAGATGAGGCCTTTGTTCTTGACTAAACCATGCTGGCTATTCCTTAAAACCCTATTATGATCTAGGTGCTTACAAATTGATTAATAAGTTGTTCCGCAAAAAGAAAAGGAGTACTTGTGGCACCTTAGAGACTAACAAATTTATTTGAGCATAAGCTTTCGTGAGCTACAGCTCACTTCATCGGATGCATGCAGTGGAAAATACAGGGGGAGATTTATATACACAGAGAACATGAAACAATGGGTGTTACCATACACACTGTAACAAGAGTGATCAGGTAAGGTGAGCTATTACCAGCAGGAGAGTGGAGGCGGGGGGGAACCTTTTGCAGTGATAATCATGGTGGGCCATTTCCAGCAGTTGACAAGAATGTGTGAGGAACAGTTATCACTGCAAAAGGTTCCCCTGCCCCCCACCCCACTCTCCTGCTGGTAATAGCTCACCTTACCTGATCACTCTTGTTACAGTGTGTATGGTAACACCCATTGTTTCATGTTCTCTGTGTATACAAATCTCCCCACTGTATTTTCCACTGCATGCATCCGATGAAGTGAGCTGTACCTCACGAAAGCTTATGCTCAAATAAATTGGTTAGTCTCTAAGGTGCCACAAGTACTCCTTTTCTTTTTGCAGATACAGACTAACACGGCTGCTACTCTGAAATAAGTTATTCCAGTATCTTTCCAGGTATCGAAGTTAGGCTAGCCGTTCTGTAATTCCCTGGGTCCTCTTTGTGCCCTTTTAAAAGATAGGTGCTATGTTTGCCCTTCTCCAGTCCTCTGGGTCCTCACCCATCTTCCATGAGTTCTCAAAGATAATTGCTAATGGTTCCAAGATTGTTTCAGCTAGTTCCTTCAGTACCCTAGGATGAGTTTGATCAGGTCCTGCTGGCTTGAATACATCTCACTTATCTAAATACTCTTTAACCTGTTCTTTCCATGTTTCGGCTTGGGTTCCTTTCCCCTCGTTGTCAATATTAACTGTGCTGAATGACTGGTCACCATTAATTTTTTTATGGAAGCCAAATAGGCATTAAACACCTCAACTTTCTTGATGTTATCAGTTACTAGTTCTCTTTTCACACTAAGTAAAGGACCTACACTTTCCTTCATCTTTCTCCTAATGTATTTAAAGAACCTGTTCTTATTGCCTTTTATGTCCCTTGCTAGGCATAGCTCATTTTGTACCTTTGGCATTTTGATTTTGTTCCTACCTACTTGTGCTATTCTTTTTTACTCTTCTTTACTCTTCTTTAGCAATTTGTCCATATTTACACTTTTTGTGAGATTCTTTTTTGATTTTCAGGTAAGAGCTCTTGATGGAGCCATGATGGCCCCTTACTATTCTTCTCATCTTTCCTTCGCTTCAAGATAGTTTGCAGTTGTGCCTTTAATATTGTCTCCTTAAACTGCCAACTCTTCTGAACATCTTTTCCCCTTAGTTTTTCTTCCCATGGAACCTTACCTACTAGTTATCTGAAGCTGTTAAAGTCTTCTTTTTTGAAGTATACTGTCCTTATTCTGCGGCTCTCACTCCTTCCTTTCCTTTGAATAACGAAATGTATCATTTCATGATCACTTTCACGCATGATCGCTTCCAGTTGGTCAGAACCAAGTCTAAAATGGCTGTCTTCTTGGTTATTTCCACTTTCTAAAACAAACATTTGTCCCCAATACGTTCCAAGAACTTATTGGAAATTTTGTTTTTGCAATATTACTTTTACAACAGATGTCTAAGTAGTTAAAATCCCCCATTATCACCAGGACTTGTGTTTTGGATATTTCTGTTGTTTTAGAAATGGATCATGCACCTCCTCTTCCTGATTTAGTGATCTATAGGAGACTCTTTACCATGATATCACCTTTATTTTTTACCCCTTTTATCTTTACCCAGAGACTGACAACTGATCTGCCTCTTATCAACCTCTGGACCTCAGAACAAGTGTATATATTCTTGATGTATAATGCAACACATGCATTTTTTGTCCTTCCTGAATGAGCTATTACCCCTCTATACTAATACATTCCATCTAGTCTCTATGATGCTAATTAAGTCACAATATCAGAGGTAACTCAGCCAACTACCACACTTGCTCTACAGATAATTTACATGCAACAATTTCATTGGTTGTATGAGAGAGACTGCCACTCCTGTGTGGCAGCATGGGTTTTCAGCTACTAGTACAATTATAAGCAACTACTTCAGATTCATATTTTTATACTCTATGACTCATGTAAAGCTGATGAAATCATTTCTGATGTCTGTCAAACCAGTAAATAAAGTTTTTAACATTACCATAACTTACAAAGTTTAACTTTCCAGACAGTTTTACAATGATTCCAAAAGGCAGTCTCTGACATGCAGAAATACTATATGTCAACCACTCACCAGCCTGTTGTAAGAAAGATAGAGTATGAAATAAATCTTAGTTAAGCAACTGCTTAACTAATTACCTGTACCACTTTAAGGTTCTTTTCATTTGCATTGCTTAACTAAAGAAAAGACTCAACAGTTGAACTGTCCACGTTGGGGCAGAGGTGAGGAATGCCTTTGCACCAGTGATCATTCCCATATGCATTGTGCATCAGGCAGGCACAAGGCAGTCAGGTATATTGGTCTGAGAAGCCTTTGGAACACTCTTTTTCTGGGAAACAAGATGCACTCTCCTTGGCCCTGCACTGAGCCAGCTCCGCTGGATGGTTCAGCATAAGGCCATAGTCCCACCTTTGGCAAATCCTTCCTTCTTCTTTGGGAAATCAACTGCCACTGTCAATGCTAGGCTCTCCTGGGCTTTGTATACTGAGAGCACAAAGAGAGAGAGAGAGGGAGGGAGAATACATATGTGTAGGTTCCCTGTGCCCTCATCCTCCCTCTGTTGTGTCCCTGATAAAGACTAGGCACAGTCTAGCTAATGATCTATATCAGAGATGTACTCAAACACACAAAAGCAAATAGATCTGCCTGATGACGCTTCATAAATTTAAATTTTTCATG
Source organism: Caretta caretta (assembly GCF_965140235.1). Lineage (NCBI taxonomy): Eukaryota > Metazoa > Chordata > Testudines > Cheloniidae > Caretta > Caretta caretta. The sequence goes on from NC_134214.1 coordinate 83,180,087, forward strand.
AAATCACATACTGTGCGTGTAATAGATGTCAGCGGGGGAAGGGGGGGTAATAGGAGGGAGATTCTGACTTAAATGCTGTAGTTATGATGCAGTTCTTCCCCCACCCAAAGTCTTTTTTCCCAAATATTTGCATTTTCCCAAAGTGTTCTTCCCATCAAATCTTTTCCCCTTGCTTTTTCTTCCTTATGGAGTAACTACCTAGCCTTGGCTTTGAAAATGAATCAAAGTTCCAATGGAATGTAACAGAGATCCATTCTCTGTGCTTCTTTCATATCATGTTTGCAACATACTCAGGTTAAAACACATTCTTGACACACACACAGACTCTAGGGTCCAGCTCACAGCTACCGGTAAATATTATTTATGAAAATTCTTTTTGCTTCAAATATAATCAACATTATGATGGCAAAGATACACTTAAGAGTAAGAATACAAACAGATGTGACTAGAGGCAGCCAAATAATGATAAATTTAACAGAACCACCAAATGTGTTCTGATTGTGGAATTTCAGTAACAGTGTCTCAATTACAAATCTAAAAGTACCAGCTGCGTGATAAACTATGTCCCCTTATCTTTAAAAATAAAAATCACTGATGAAAGCTTTACATAAAAGCCACAGGTGAATCCAGGCATATGTCATTGCTTACAGGATTCTAAACTGCAGGGCACAGTATCTCTTAAGACTGACCAAAAAGTATTTAGTTCTTCATCAGATGTATTGTTAGATTTTCCAAAGTGCACCTGCTGGATTAGTGATTGGGTAGCACCACGTCAGTTCTGATGTTTTATGACTACACTGCAAGAAAGAAGAATGGAAACCTACCTAGCCCCGCCACTGCACCCCTGACCAGGAGCCACCAGAGGTAAGCCCGTGCCCCAACCTCTTGCCCCAGCCCTGAGCCTGCCCCCCCCCCCGCAAACCTAGAGCCCCTTCTACATCCTAAAGCCCGCATCCCCAGCCAGAGCTCTCACCCCCTCCTGCACCCCAACCCCCTGCCCCAGCCCAGTGAAAGTGAGTGAGGGTGGGAGACAGCAAGCCAACAAAGGAGGGGGAATGTAGTGAGTGGGGGGCAGGATCTCACAGAAGGGGCAGGACTAGGGTGTTCAGTTTTGTGCGATTAGAAAGTTGGCAACCCTCGCTGGGACAGAATAGGCAAGAAATGGAGCAAGAGCTCAACAGGAAACAGGTCTGGCACAGCTGCTGGCATGGAACACACTGAGCAGGCATTGTGGTGCTGTTGTTACCATAATTAGGGTCTGTTCGCCATCCTGTCCTATCAGGGGGCACAATCACTTAGTGAGGGTTTACTGGGCCCAGCAGAGCTCATTGGGTTGCTGGGTGACCATGCCCAGAACCAGCTGAATTCCTGACAATACGATTTTATTGATGTTTCTCATTTAAATAAATACTATGTTTGTACAGTGCCTAGTGCAATGAGGTCTTGGTCCCTGACTGGGGTTCCTAGGCACTACTACTATAGTAAATAATAATAGTGATAGGTTTCAGCGTAACAGCGTGTTAGTCTGTATTCGCAAAAAGAAAAGGAGGACTTGTGGCACCTTAGAGACTAACCAATTTATTTGAGCATACGCTTTCGTGAGCTACAGCTCACTTCATCGGATGCATACTGTGGAAAATACAGAAGATGTTTTTATACATGGTTTGTGTGTATAAAAACATCTTCTGTATTTTCCACAGTATGCATCCGATGAAGTGAGCTGTAGCTCACGAAAGCTTATGCTCAAATAAATTGGTTAGTCTCTAAGGTGCCACAAGTACTCCTTTTCTTTTTAATAATAGTGATATAAGTGCCTAGAGTTTAAAATAGGTACTTTTATTGAAACACCTGGGCAAAGGTAGGAAAATACTGCAAGAAATGTTCCATGAATATCTGCTAGAATTGGTTAATAATTCATCAAGTTCATAGGCGCTTTCTTTCCCTGACCATTCATGAGAAATTCAGCTGTTTGCCAAAACAAAATTCAGTGTCAGATGTGCATAAATGAGAATTCATGTCAAAAGAGCTTGCATGCTCATCCACTCATGGAACAGAAACCATACCACATGACTTGCTTGACCAATCACAACTATGCAAAAGCTTGAATTACAAGTATTGAATATTTGCAGAGAACAGATTGTAAGCATTTAGTGCTACAATAGGCACTTTATAAAGCTAGAGGGTTGCATGCTGCATAGCTTCTGTAGGCACACCAGGGGCTTATTGCATTCCTCCATTCTCCCACTCCCCAGTCTCACAAGCTCCCTATGTGCCAGCCTCCCAACCCCCTCTACCCTCTCCCCCATGCCTCAGACTCCCTGCAACTCTTTCTACCTACTCCCTCATCCTTACGGCTATGAGTTCCCCAATCCCCTCTTCTCCCAGGGCAAGGTCTCAGTGTATTGCCCACGTCCTCATCCTCACACACCACTGTCCCACATTCTCTCCCTCCATGCCAAGGTCTCTGGCTACCCCTCCCCCCAGCATTCCGCCCCTTTCCTTATGCCAAGGTCTCTTTATGGGCCCCCCATGCTCCCTATATCAGGGTCCTTTATTCTCTCATTCCAGAGATTTTGCATGCATCGCTCTTCTTCCTTTCCCACATATAAAAGGGTCCCCCATTCTGCCTCCTGCGGCCAGCAGCTCTGTGTACTCCCCCATTCCCCTCTTCCTCCATGGTAGGGGCTGTGTGTGCCCTCTATTCCCCCATGCCAGGGTCCCACAACTGGGGCTCTGCATGCTCCCCAATCCCCCCCACTCCAGGTTCCTTATTCTCCCCTCTCCCCCTGTCAGAGGCTCTGTGCAAAATCCCCCTTCCCTCCCCACATTATTATTTCTTTTTCTCTGGGAGATCAATCATTCAGCGAGTCAATATGTTAAACTCTGTTGGGAGGATAGGCAGAGTTGAGATAGAGGTATTAGTTGCAAGGTGTTACTTGGTCCCAGCACCTAGTTGTTTGATCTACAGACAACTACAGAGATTCCTGAAGCTGTAACTGTGTTAAACACAGGCTAAGGACTCCATTTGTCCCCCATTTCCCCCTTTCAGGTTTATTTTTTATTTTACCCCAAAATCAGTAGTGTTATGCCCACTGATGCCTAGAACATTCCCTAAAATTTTGGAATTGACCAGATGCAGCATTCAAAAGTTATCACATTACAGACAGACAAAGAAAGGCCATCAAGATGAGTGTATGGCCTCACAGGCTTAGCCAAAAAATCCTGATATAGATGGATGATCAAGTCAAAGAAGTATAAAACAAGTTCAAGAAATTCACAGTCCGTTTATAGATATTACACAAACACTCAAAAAGTAACAAGCTCGATTCATGTGATAAATTATACATTCGGCTCTATAATCACCTCAAGAGGCAACATCTTAAAGTTGAAACTTTTTCTTGCTTTGTGCATCCAGGACAGATAGGAAACCAAACAAAAATTCTCCCCTGTATCTAATCAACCTTTCCCTCCCCTCCCCTCCCCTCCCCCACCCCCAGAAAATTGTGATGGGCAACAAAAATTATTTTCAACAAAAATAACAGACTACAGAAGTGCTACAAACAGAAATCAGAAGACTGGGACGTGATAGTGAGCATGATAAAAACAAAAGCACTTGGGATAATAATTCTTCCCCCTCTCCCCCCCAATCTCACAAATAGTTAGAATTTACATAGGCCCATTAGTTATGGCTGGTGTTGTTCACCAGCAGTTTTGTGAGTCCTTGTGTCATAAGGCTATTCAGGAGGTTGATTGTATTACTCCACAGGAACCTGAAACTAACATTTCATGCTGTTGTTGGGACCATGGCAGAGGTTCATGAGCAATAAAAAGGAATAAATAAGAGACAAGTCTTCACCTGCAGTTGCAATGTCATTGCAGTCTCTCATCAAAAATAAATAGGACTTTTGTTTCTAGATATGAACTTGGAAAGAAAAACTCTTCCCATGAAAAATACATATTACATAGATGGGTAAACACTAACTCATTTTTCAAAAAGTACACTTTTTGAGGCATTTTTGGTTTTGGTGAGCACCATTAAAAATGGATGTACAATATTTACTGCTGCCAATGTCTTTGCAGTCTTCCCCATATTTAAGATATAAAATACCATAAGTACTCCCAAAGGGTTTACATATTTTGCTCTCTCCTCTACATTTGTTCTTTGCATTCTTCCTATGCAACAAACTTGGTATGTTAAGCTAGACAACTAAATTCCTGCCTAACTTTAGATGCCCTAAAATATTAGAATGGGCCAGCATTGGGTATTTGGGTTTTGATCCAAAGGCCACTGAAATGAATACAAAGGTTCCCATTGACTACAGTGGATTCTGGATTGGGCCCTTGGTGTCAACACAGATTTATAGATTTTTAAGGCTGGAAGGGACCCTTATGATCACCAAAGTCTGACCTCCAGCATTACACAGGACATAGAATTTCACCAAGGAATTTTTGCGTCAAGCACGTAACTTCTGGTTGAGCTACAGCATGAAGATTAAATTTTTCAAACTTGAGTGCCTGAAGTTAAACATCTAGAACAATATTAGGCAATTAAGCAAAAAAGTGGCCTTATTTCCAGAGGTGATGAGTACATGAAACTTTAATAAAGTTACTGGATTAAAAGTAATAGAAATAAACAAACTACTCCTTGATATTGTTTTATTATATTTTGGACCAGACATTAAGTACACTGTATTACAAATGCAGAGATAGTAAACAAGAGATATTGTTTAAGCCTAAGGAATGCTTGATAATAATTAGTCTCTGTGTCAGGGTAAAGAATCAAATATTATAGCCATGTGTCTACTATGCAAAGTTTGAGATGGTGTTTTGGCAGATATTCTACTTTGTAATTTGTTTCCCTACAACTCACATAGACCTTGCATGTTCTTGTCCCTTTTTCAAACACACACACACACACAACTGCTAAAAGAATCCTGTACCTAGAGAATTTTTTTCAAACTTACCTAAACATGATAAATACTGGTTGACTGTTGAGCCCTTATTACTGATGAAGGGGACCTCATGTGGAAAGATGGGTTTTGTGCTGCGTTCTGAACTGCCAGTCTTTGTATATATTGGGTAAAATTTTCAAAAGCACTTTCATGACTAAGGAGCCCAAGTCCCATTGAATGGCTGGTACAAAGTACAGTAACACATAAATTATTCTTCTATGTTACAAAGATCAAGACCATTTCCATCCCATGTACTACCAGACTGAAGCCTGACTGTTATTGGTGAAGAATGTAGGCAAGGTCAGGCAGAGACAACCTGTGCCTGCTGACAGAGGAGACAGAGGGAGGGCAGCCGGCTTCGGCAGTGTTACTGAACATGCTCATTCCATGTGAACATGCTCAGTACAAACAAAGCAGCAAATCTGGAGGGGGGAGAGGGTGTGACCCCACATGACCCCCTCACACGTCACCTCTGAAGTCTTATTGAATCTTGGTCATCATGTTTTTGGGTGATTTTACCCTAGAAAATGAGGTTGGCAAGGCAACTCACATCCAGGGTTGGTTTTAACTCAAACCTTTCCATAAAGCCCATGAGATAAGGTCATGAACTATTCTTATGAACTTAGTCCCTACCAAACTGTCATAGTCAGATTGATGGAGGTTAATGGCTATGGAGTTTTTGTATTTTTCCTAATCAATCCAGTGTCTATATTTATGTTTTCAGTTTCTGATCACTTATGTGCATTATGGTAGTGCGTACAGCCTTCATCTGGGATCAGAATCCCAACATGCTAGGCACTTTACAAACACCTAATAATGAACAGTCCATATCAATAGTCATTTTAAACCTAAGGAGATTTTAGGTGAGAGTCAGGAAAGTGCTGGTTCAATGCTTTCATTTTTGAAGGGAAAAATATTCTTTAAAGGGGAATAAAACTCAACTTTTTCCCACATAGACTGAAATATATCTCCCAGGCAGCACCAAAAAAAGGGGGGGGGGGGAAGGTTTTGGTATTCTGTACCACCCAGTGCCTGCCCACTTCTAGGCTTGATTACCACAATAAATCAGAAAACCTGTGTGTTTTACAGGCTTTCCTTCCATTACAGCTGTTGCTCTGGTTAACATCTTCTGAATCATCCAATTCATCAGGATCACATACATAGGGTTTTAATCCTTTGATTTTTTTAAGTTACTTTGTTCTGAATTTTTCGCTTCATCCCCTCACTGACAGAGGAACTGGATAAAGATAAATAATTCAGAGAATCATTGTTTTTCTTCTCTGCTTTTTATTTTGGAGGGGGAATTAGGGTAGTTCTCCATTTCACGGGTCTTTAATAGCATCACTCAACGCTGACGTTGCAGCATGAAATTCAAAGAGAGTGTAAACCAGTGCTGAACTTCTGAAATACAGTTAGCCCTATTGTGTTCTCAAAGTCATTAAAATGGTATCTTTGACAAATGTTTATTAAATAGATCAACCTCCTGGTTGTTATTGCAGGGCCCTCCATCACTGCTATGCCTTTCAGTGCTAATTTCTGTACAAAGAGCAAAACTGGGAATTGAATTACAACTGAAGTGTAATTACTACATAAATTATACCAAGTGTCAAGGGTGGGAAAGGGAACTGGGGGCCTGAATTGGTTCAGGGGATTGCTAATGGACTATACAGTCATTCACCTGTTCAAATCCAACCCATGCTTAGGTACAAGAACTAAGAGGATATGAGGGGGATATGTTGCCCCACAACTCTGCACTGGTTTCAGAGTAGCAGCCGTGTTAGTCTGTATTTGCAAAAAGAAAAGGAGTACTTGTGGCACCTTAGAGACTAACCAATTTATTTGAGCATAAGCTTTCGTGAGCTACAGCTCACTTCATCGGATGCATACTGCACTGTCTCTCTCAATGTGGCTGTAGGATAAATGCACTCCCAAGTCCTGGTTCCTTTATTTTTTTGTTGCTACTTCACTGACCCTAGGTCAGTAGCAACTGAAAGGGGTTAGTATTTGATGACTGTACAGTGGCATGTGTGACTGTACAGTGGCAAGTTCCCAGAGTCCAAACTACTTAGAACAAAACAAAAATCAACAAACTAGATAGCAATCTCAGAAGCAAGGCCAAGAACTGAGTGGGCCTAGCTCCTAAGTCAGGGTTGAAGCAACATGGAGGATAACATACATTGCACTGTCTGCGCATTGTAAACTGAGATTTAAATTTAATAATTTCAATGTATGTTGTAAGCCCTTTGGGGCAGTGAATCTCTTATAGTACATTTGTACAACATCTAGCACATTGGAATCCTAGTCTTGGTTGGGGCCTCTAAACACCACTATAATACAATTTAAAAAAAAATACTTGAGGTAATTTCAGTCTCCAGTGGTTTCAGTCCAACCTCTTTCCATAAGCACTAAATTCACTCAAAAATAAAAATTATAAAAAATACCTAGGAATGATGACTGAACCCCAAAAGTCTCCAAGGTTTTGATGTTTATCTGAAATTCTGTTCTGAAAGTCATGCCAGACATAAGGCTCTATGGAGATTTCTGGAATTTTGTTTCTCTCCCAAATCAGAATGGTCTTTAGAACAGAAGGTTTTTGAATAAATCTAGATTACTTATAAAACCATTAAAGAGCTTTGATACAGAAGGGGCACCCTTCAATATTTTAAACACCTAAAGTTGTATAACTTTTGCTATTCATCATTGTAACACCCTGTAAGAAAGCTGAAAATACCACTCTTTTCCCCACCCCCTGCTTTGGTCCTTTCCAACTCTACCCCCCCCCCCCCCCCAATAATGAAAAGACCTTATGGATTTCCAAGAAAGTAGTTTATTGACCAGTATAATAGATTCAATAATTGAATCTGAGGTTACCAAATGAAAAAGTATCTGTCTAGCCTTATTATGTCAGAGGGATTAACAGAAACACTTGAATTTTGTTCCTAAAAATATGATTTAACATTTTGTTTCAAATCAATTTCCCACTGACTATTAGGAATATTTGGATCCGACAAGAAGAATCTATGGTAACAACAAAAGTACAACTTCTGGCTGCCTTCTTAAAAAAAAAAATGAAGAAAAGAGAAACCACACACAAAGCTTCCTTGAAAAATCTGTTTGGTATTTGCTACAGAAAGATTTAAAGAGCTGTTTTCAATTGGATTTATCTGACGTACTGTGAAGGCATATAAAATACTTGGTATTAAAGGCTTTGAGTTCTTGCCCTGCATTGGCATAGTTGCCAAGCATAAATCTCACTATTAATGGAAAACACTAAAATAATAAGCTTGAACAGAGAGAATTTCATGAAGATCCAAGATTCATCAAGAATCAAACAATGCAGTTTTAGATTATTCCATATGAATTAGGGCCCTACAAGCAAAGATATCTGAAGCAGCAGGAATAAGTATAGGACCCAATCTGGCAAAATGTTGAAGTGAACGAGGCACAGCTCATAAGAGGTATTCAGCACTTTCCAGGATCAGGCCTGCAGTCAGAGTAAATGCCGAGTGAACTGATGAAGCCTGTCAGGTTTTGTATAGACATCATTTTCATCAGTAAGGTAAGTGAAATAGTGAATAAAAACAAAGGAATCAATTATCCCCACAGTATTTGGCATTTATATAGATCACCTAGCAATGAACGATTGACAAGTGTTTTACAAACATTGGTTTCTTAAGCCTCATGGTGTGCCTATGAGTTGGGTATCATTATGCCCATTTGTAAGATGAGTAAGCTGAGGCATTGAAAAATATCAACATTTTCAAAACAGGTGCCTTCAAAAAGACATCTAAATAAATGGCCTGAATTCCAAAGATTCTAAGCATCCACAGCGCCCAGAGACTTGAAGTACTAATAACATGAGTAGTCCCATTAAAACAACTGAAACTATGTGTTAGTAAGCACTTACAGCAAATAGCGTTAGTAGTATCAGACTGTAAGATCCCTAACTTTGAAAAGTGAGTCAGTGGCAAACTGAAGAACACAACCCAAAAGTCCCTTTCTCTGACTACTAGAAAATGCTGCCGATTTTGTTAGAACAAAATTAACCCAAAGTCAGAACAAATGAAAATCTTAAATGAAAGACTTTAAAAATAATAAATAATAAAAAATAATAATAATTTCATGTAGGGCTGGAAAAACTTCCACCACCTTGGTCTTCATTAGTGAGAAGGGACAGATCCTCAGCTGGTGGAGTCAGAGCTAGGCCATTTTACATCAGCTAGAATCTGGCCCAAAATGTACACATTACAGGTGGATGGATAGATTGTTACCTCTGCTGAGTCCCTATGTCCTCCTGAAACAGCATTTATCAGATGCTGATCAAGTAGGTTAACATTTCACAAAGGAAAGACTGCAAAGAAATTAAGAGTTGGGCAACTGAAGTGGCATTGCTCAGAAAACAGGCCACTGTCCATTAGAATTGCTAATTGAAAAAATACCCAAACAGCAACACATCCCTGAATCCTAGGTTTTAAAAATAGGATTTGGACAAGGTAAAGGTCACTATTATTCTCCACTAAACAGGAAAGATTTTTTACTTTTAAGTCTATATTTAGACTTCATGGGAAAGTTATGTTGTAACTTGAAGAAAATTGCCAAACTTTCAATATAATTTGGAGAATAGCACAATCTTTATCCAGGTCTGGTCTGAACACATGTTATGATTTTAACAAGTGCTTAGCATTGGAAAAGTTATCGGTCACAGCAAACTTTTAGTACTATTGGAACAGATGTTTCAAAATATGTAAGGAAACAGATCATTGTAAAAGAGACATCAAAAGTTTTACCTTGAAGCTCTCAAAGGTGTCCAAGTATAACAGGGATAAGTATATTGAGGCTCTACTGCCTACCTCCAGACCACTGTCCTGTGGGACCGTTTATTTTGCAGTCTTCCATTAAAATCATAGGGTCCTTAAATCCCTAGTGGACAATGGGTCCTCATCACATAATCATCATAACTTTGTACACTTGGCAATGTTTGTTCCAAGGAAATAAAGGGCTGAGTTAGCTCAGAGACTGAATTTCCTTTCACTTCTCCAGAGTAAAGTCTTTCCAGCTCAGGGTTAAGCTTGTTGGCAATGCATGGGGAAAACGGATTGCTGTCATCTGCACTGTACGTGGCTTGTGAACAAAAGACTTCAGTTTCTAGGGCTCCTGCGGCTCTTTAAACAGTCACTCCCTAAATGAAAATTGCCTGAAATCAGACCTTCAGATAGGAACCTCTTCAACACTGGAGCAGAGAAGTTTGGATTTAAATCCCCATATTGAAAGAAACTGCCTTTGTTTTTCTGGTTTCTTATCAGATCCAAATCCAGAAGGAACCCAATTCTAAAAACCAGATATGATGTGCCCGACCCTCATGACAAGTTTTCACAAGATTTCAGCGCCATTCAAGATGGAGGAAGTATCACAAAAGCGGTTTTGTCCTTGTCCTGCCATCTTGGGCCAAAATTTTGTGAGAACTAAAGGCAAGTTTTCACCATCATATAATTCCAATCCTAGCCCAGATTCAGCCTGAACACCCAAAACTTAACTCAGTATAGATCTGAACACCACCTCTGTCCTATTTCTGCACACTTGAGGACCCTTTGCACTGGATTTCAGTAGGATTTGAACCTGGGTCTTTCAGCACTGCAACACAGAACTCCTACCCTTTAGGTTATAGGAGTACCTCAATTACTTGGTAGCAGTAGTAGGAAGTTATCCTCTAGTTTAACATTATTATTATTATCGACTCTTCATAAACAACTGATTCTCCCCAAAACACTTTTGTTAATAGAGGGTACCAATAGGTATAAGTATTACCATCCAAAAGGCTCCAGCTCCATTCCAAAGACAGTTTCAATTTTCTAGACAGATAGGGATGACATATGCTGATGACAATCAGACAAGTACCACATGTGGGGTCCTGAAGTCACCTCTCCAGCCAACATAAGCATAGCTTTGATGGTATCTAAGGGAAGCTGCATGCATCTGATCTTGATCTGCCCAAAGACAGTCACTGTGTTTGAGGTTTCAGAAGCAGCATGCAAAAAACATAGTGCATATTGCAGGGTGCTGAGATTAAATAGGAAATATCCTTCATAAGCAGCCCGGTCTCCTCATCAAAGGGAAAAAAAAAACTTACATGTTTCATCTGACATACACATACATACAATTTCCAGAGGGTAAATTGAGTCACAAAGAAGTATAACGATTTCCCCAAGATCATACAGTGAGAACCTGCATCTCTAGACTGTCAGAACTCTAATCACTAGATCATGCTGCATGTCTTCTCTTAACATCTCTTTTTAAATTAAATGCAAAATAAAAATCATCCTCCTCATCATCTGATTATGCTGTGCAAACAAGCAAATGTTACTGTGTGTAGGTTTGCTGGATCATGACTTGAAAACTGCAGCACTTAGAAATACTTCTCTTTTCCGTTTCCAGTTGTGCTTGGTTCCAGCTAGCTGTTAAACTCCAAAGTTTAAGTACATTATTTGTTGGTGTGGGAGATACTGTTCTTACACAGCAATAGCCTGTGTAAGACTCCTGGCTGCAATCCCAATGACGAGGTGGATCCTCCTCTGCTGGCTACGCCTAACACCTGTTAAGGGACACTGACCTCATAACTAGGGGGTACATTGAGTCCTGGCTCCAAGACTCTTTAAGCAAGGCAGTTCTCACTGTGGTGTGGGGAGTGCTATTAAATCCAACACATCACAATTTATCTGAAGAATACTCAGAATAAAGAGTCAAGAGTCATTGCGTAACTAAATTGTGAGTTTGTCCAAGGACAAACCTTGGTTAACAGTTATGAATAACTGTTGATTTTTTTATACCGTTGTAGTACTTTTGTCAGTTAAAAATACTTTCTTTTGTGTGCAAAATGAAATTACTAGACATCAATGAAAAGAAAACTCATCAGGCACTGGACTGCTGAAATGTCAGAAGTTTAGGCTCTTATTCAAAACCATTTAGCAAAAATGAAAGGGATGCACATACATTTGCTGCCATAGAACCCATTTAATAGTTCCTCTTAATCACAGTCACGTCTAGTTAGCTGGGATGACTGCTAGTGAAGAGATTCAGTGCAATGCCTCTCAGTGGAGAAAGGTGGTGGTTTGACAGAACTGCATGAGCAGTGGTACTGTAAACTTCCCCCACCCATCTTCCCCACATGCCTGAGTTCTATTTTGGAGGGACTACCAGCTTCCATGGTCCGAGGCTCCTTAACCTCTCAGATGCGTCTATCAACAGGAGGGCAAACTGTGGTAGTATCTACCCTGCCCCCCTCCAAATGATCCCCATTTGTTCCCTGGTAAAAGAATGTGGTGAGCAACACATTTCACCTAATGCACAGAAAAGCCATTACACAATTATGATTTGTCATCAACAGCTTTGGACCTGGGCTCAGACCAGTGACCTTAGGGTGACATATGAGCTAGAACTAGACCATGGGGAAAAAGTGACTCTAAGAGTTCTATTTTGAAGTAAGTTTTTATGTATCAGACACTGTATTCTGCTGTTGAAAGGCATACTGGCCTTGAGACTTGCAATTATGTCCAAAATTAGCAAGTCAGCAGCACAGAGATCTAATCTCAGTTTTCATCACACCATTCCCAAGCCAGGTATATAGTGCCAAAGCTGCAAAGTAACCATGTCTCAGGCTTATCAAACGAGGAGAAAGTAGTGACACACCAAAGGGCCTATTCACTGAACAGTGGCTTATATGGATCAGCCAACCATGTGAGGGTCTATTTTTCTTCTTGCTTCAGTGGCAGAAATGTTGCATTACAAAGATTCTGAATATTGGTCATGTGCCATGTAGGTGGGGTTCAGAATAGGATGGGATTAATTCATTTAGTTTAATTTCAAACCTACTTTGAATATTTTAAATTAGAAGATTTGACTCAAATGGTTTATACAAAATGTTATACAGTTCACATTTTGCTTAGCAGACACAGTGAGAAATAGAACAGAGAGCAGCCAAAGGAACAAAACCCCACAATCTTATACAAGGCATACTACTTTGGACAAGTAACTTTTCAGGATTCCTCTATCCCTCATATAGAGAACAAAATGCCTTTGGAATTTTCTTTAACAAATCATCCTGGAATTTTTGAATCACATTTGAAGGGAAAAATAGATTTGAACTAGAAGAAACAGATCTATAAACTCAGAACCGAAAAACTGCAAGGCCTTCAGGGCAGGGACTATACCTCTCATTTATGCTTATACCCACCATATCTTTTTTTCAGTTTTCAAAGGATACTATTTTCATCTTTACTCATAAAATACATTAACTGCTGCTGTTTTGTTTCACGAGAGACCACATACAAGACCCTGCTGTTGCTGACCTTCTAGTAAAAGGCTGCACTCATGCACATACATCCCTAAAACTGTCATACCTGATTCCCAACCCTCTTTACTTTTGCTTTTCTTTTGATAATGAAATTGCAACTTATTGTAGGTTTGATACACAACGGGATTAAGTTAGGCAGTTTTCAGAGGACCTCAATGCAGCTTCTAAAATCTGTAAGACTAACATTGCACCTCCAAGTTTGTATGTGATTTTGTTCATCCACAAACTCAGTCTGTGAATAAAAAACGCATTTGTCATTCCAGATCAGGGACAAAGACATCTTCCTACCTAACTCACTTACATAAATGCCATTTGCACACATGAATATAAGACATGGGGCATTCCAAACTGCTCATCCATAAATATTTGGTACGCTGTTTTAAGCCTGCTTTTGAAAATGTGGGCCTGTACATCTATGCTGTGGTTTGGAAATGTATTTAAAACACAGCATATAGATAGCATATAGCATGGTTTCACTTACCACATTAAAATGCGAATCAAAACATAATCCTCTCCAGAGCCCCAAGCTAGGTTAGCTACCACAGCATCATGTTCAGAAAGAGTTAAAAACAGATATGCTAGAAGCCTACTTGGCAACCTGTTTGAGTATAGCTTGTGCTCCAGGACAGACAGGTTTTTTACAGAATTAAACATAGATCATGTCTCAAATAAGACAGACTGAGGGGCCAGGGATCCAAGGAGGGGAACAGGCTAGGGAAACCATACAGGGCAGAAGGGCATGAAGAGGAGTCCAGCCCACCCCACTCCTACCCCCCTTGAACTCCTGTTCCCACATCCCACTCTGGCCCTCACCTCCCTGCCGGCAAGGTCCTCCAGCCAGACCTCTTCCTGTCTCCCCACAGCAGCACCACACAGGCACGAGGCCCGCTCAGGAGAGCGTGAAGATAAGTTAGTCTCTTTGTCCTCAGTATTGGCACTGCAGCAGCCGCTGCCCCTGGTGGCCAGGAGGCCATACTGCAAGGGAGTCGCTGCAGCCCTGCATAGGCTCACAGGGCAATCTCACAGAATATCCCAGGTAGCCAGTTGCATTTTCTTATTTTCAAAGGCCATACCTGTATTGCTAGCTCTTGTGATTTTAATCGCAGCTCTAGCTATTTGGGGAGTGTGTCACAGGGTCTGCACAAGTTTCCACTCTCTCGTGCCTGTGCCCTGTGTTGACTGGTTAAATAAAGAGTCCCCACGCCTTCTTCGATGCTTCACCCTTGTGTCTTTATTTACAGTGCAACAGGGTTATCACCCTTCCCCTCCCCCCCCAACAGCTATCCCCAGTCAGACCCTTCCCAGAGTCTGCTGGCCCGTGGGGCGCCATTCCTTGGGTGAGGAGACAGATGTAAGCAGGAGAATAGTCCCGCTCTTGTGGGGAACTTTCCTGGCTTCTGCACTACCCCGGTGAAGTGGGCTAGCGAAAGGATCTGAGTCCTCGCTCCCACTTCCTTTACCCAGTGGCCTCCCTGCCCTTGAGGACTCCCCTTCCACTCTCCTGTCTGGCAGAGCCCCCGTAACCCCACCGCACCCAGCTCCAGACTACTCCAGCCCCAGCTGCACCACTCTGTCTCTGCACTGCTGCTGTTGCTGCTCTGCCTCCAGCTCCCTGGGCTGCTTCTTTGGCCCCTCTGGCTCTGGTTGCTGCAGCTCTGCTCCCAGGACAGGCCTGCTCTGCAGGCTGCTTTTGTGACTCTGCTTCCAGCACTGACCTGCTTCCTGGGCTGCTTTTCTGGCCCCTCTGGCTCTGGTTGCTGCAGCTCTCCTCCCAGGGCAAGTCTGCTCTTTCTGGGCTGTGCCTCTGGCTTTGGGGCTACAGCTCTGCTTCTAGGACAGGGTCTGCTCTCTCTGGATCTGACATAGCTCTGCTCCCCAGCTCAGCTTGGGCCCCTGCTTTTTCCTTAGCTCGGCCCCACTCTGTCTGACCTAGGCAAAACCAGCTCACATGGAGGATGGGACCTCCCTGGCCTTCTGACTCTCTGATCAGCCTGAATGACAGGGTGGGCAGGCTAACCTGGAGCACTGACCTCTCGCCATTGTTCCCAGGGACTGTCAGTCTCAGGGTCCTGATTTCCCATAGACCCTTCCCCTTTTACTACTGGGAGCTAGCCAACCAAAACACCCCACTGAATGTTAGTAAGAGGGCAACAGTCCCCTTACACAGAGATGTAACCCTCCTATTCCCTCCCAGGGTAGCCTCTTCACTGAGCTGTCCTCAGGGCTTTTATAGCCCTCTCGTCCTCAGCCCAGCTGTCGCTATTTAACTCAACTCATAGGAGTGAGCCAGCCCTTGTTAGGGCCTGCAGCTGGGCTCTCTGCTGACTGCCTGGGCCCCTGCACCTGGCCTCCCTACCAGAAAGCAGGGCTTAGCCAGCAATTTAGCAGGGCATTCAAAGGGTTTACCCCTGTCCTGCCACACGATGTTTTACACTTGTTGAAATGACATGATGAGTAGGGTTGCCAACTTTCTGATTGCACAAAACCGAACACCCTTGCCCCACCTTCCCCAAGGCCCTGCCACTGCCCCGCCCCCACTCACTCCCCCACCCTCCTCCCTCCATCGCTCACTCTCCCCCACCCTCACTCACTTTCACTGGGCTGGGGCGTGGTCTCCAGGGTGGGGCCTGAAATGAGGGGTGAGGTCTCTGACTGGGAGTGCAGACTGGCGTGGGGCCGGGGATGAGGGGTTTGGGGTGCAGGAGGGAGCTCCGGGCTGGGGCCGAGAGGTTTGGAGTGCGAGAGTGGGTTCACGGCTGGGGCAGGGGGTTGGGGTGCAGGTGAGGGTTTGTGCTTCATCCAGGTGACCCTTACGTCAGGGAGTAATGACAGAGAGAGAGAGGAACGCATTTAGAGTCTGATCTCCAATCATCATAGGTGCTCAAACTAGGCATGCTGCCGCATCCCCTAGTTTGAAGTGGTTTCCATTATATATAGGCTTTACAGTTTGGTTCAATGGCTCTCAGAACCTCCACTATAAAAATTGTTCCAGCACCTCTACCAGTCATCACAGAAAATGACCACTTGTTTTAAAATGCACAAAAATTAGCACTTTCCTGTTAAAGTTTTCTTCATTTGCATTACACAAGGCTTCTTTCTCATTTGATGGGTTATTTAGTTAGAGTATATAAAATGTAAATGTTGGCTATTACATTATAACAGAATACACATGAGTGAAAACAAAGAATGCCATTAGTTTTCACCAAATACATTCAATCACAAATAAATGGGCCTGGTTTCAAGCTGCGAGCTTGTCAGTTCTCAGCCAATGCCTAGACTTTGAACTGAGCTGGCACTTGTCTTACCACCGTCTCATAGTTATATTTCCAGAATTAGGCAAAACTTTTCTTTTTCAGTTTACATTGTAAAAGTGACTAAAAAAAATGTTATGCCCAGACCCTGCTCTTAACTACCCTGCCATAAATCTGGAGCAGATCGATCAATTTCAAGAGATCAGGTGATCAATCAAGAGACTTCTGCAATTTCATGGCAAAAAAAATAAAATTAAAAAAATCTTGTTTGAGTGTATAATTCTGGCAAATCCAAACCCTACCTTTAATTCAACCTTGAACCCTAAATGCTAGTCTAATTCTAACCCAGACCCAGCCTCCCTCAAGCTATCTCGCTTACTAAATGCCAATATGAGTATACGTGTAAAGAGCATTCAGATACTCAGGTGTATTGTGCTACGTAAGTGCAAATTTTCATCATTGGCTAAATGCTCTATGTGGTACAATGCACGGAATGGAGACAGTGCTTGCCCTGAGGCGTTTATAGTCTAAAAGAGAAGAGATATGACATACATGGTTCTAGAGGAATAATCTAGAGTTACAGAAATATGGTTTTTGATTGGTTGGTTCACTTCTTATTGACCCTGCAGAATAAGTGAGCCTTAAGGAAGGTTTTGAATGAGGGAAGGGAGTGGCTTAGAAAGCTGGAATAAGAAGAGCTTTCCATGCCTGAAGAAAGTAACAGAGATGGGAGCAGAAGGAGAGCAATGGAGCACTGAAGCTGGAGGAGTGGAGAAAGCAGAAGATGTGTGGGATAGTGATGTAAGACGAATCAAGAATTCAGTGCGTGCTAATGACACATTAAGAGATGTATAGGTTGGTCACCAGGCCCTAAAGGATTGGGGCTTTAGAAATAAAAGTTAAAGAAGTATAAAAACAATTAACATGTAAATTTCCATCAAAACCACATTTTTGAAAGAGCACAAAGATTAAAACCTTAGACCAGAGTTACATACACATTAATGACTACACATATAAGGAATGTCTAACCTGTGGGAATTGTTAATTTTCTGGCTACTGCAGTTACATTAGTATTATGCTATAGAAAGACTTTCCTTCATAATTCAAGAATTTCAAAAACTGGTTGGTTCGTGGAGTTGGGACCTGTTCTTTCCGGTTGTTTCTATTTGAAGAAAGTATTAACACAACCATTGTGAGGAAGAGATAAACATAAGAATACCATGCACTTTAGTTCATATCAGTGCAGAAAGCAGAGAAACAGATCGGGTCAACACTGCAGTCTGGATTTGTTTGTTTTTATCCATAATAATGATTAATATTATGGCCCCACCCTACATTGAGGGTAAAAAACACAATCCTCTCCCAAGAAGTGACTCAGCGTCTTCACTCCCAGCTATCTGTGAGATTCCTTGGAAAGAATTTGAGGTCCTTAATAGTCAGCTGTTTCATCCCAAAAAACTGTCAGACCTTTCAGAGCTGCAGAAGAGTAAATGCTTTATCACTATTCCACACCTGTCTTTGAGCCTCATAATTACCACTGCAATTCTGCAGCAGAGAAAACATCTCTTAGTTTCTGATTGTACTTCTAATATTCTTAAACATCTTTACCAAGAACCAGATAGACAGAAAGTTCAGAATATTAAGAGACAAATAAGTGAACCATGGGTTTGAGACAAAAAGTGCATTAAAGTCAGTGGGAAGACTCCCATTGACTTAAGCAGGCTTTGGATTGGGCCTTTTTTTTCTTGGTGGTTAATTTTCCACTAATTATGTTACTTTTAGTCACTTGTATGGGACCACTCTCGAATTAGTGGAATTAAGCCCCATATTGTGTCATCGCATTTTCTCCCCCTCACAGAAGTGACTTTAATATATTAATTGGAACTTTCACAGTATGTATGTCTGAGGGGGTTGACTCACCGCTGTCATCTCCTTGTGGCTGGGTGTGATGTAGCAGCTTTCTCCCTACTGGGTGTCTCCTGTTGACAGCTGCTGCCGTGACCCGACTCCTCCTGTGACTCAGCTTCCAGCCAGGTCACTTGAAAGTCTCTCCCTTTCCAGGGCAATCTGTGAACAAAAGACAAAGGGAATTAATGCAAATAAACAGAGTTAATAAGAAAGAGAAAAATTATTCTTTGTCAAGGTGCATCAGCATGAGGCCCTCTCTTCCCTCAAGGCAGTGGTCATCTGGGAAGCTCCTGCCTTCTGGAGAGGAGGTCTGTTTTCTTCCCTGGTCTGCCAACAAGTGAGCTGCTCTGCTCCCCTTTTAAGCTCCCCCTACAGCTTCTGCATTCCTTGAAGGTGTGGCAGAATAGAGCTGCCTGCACCCAGAACAGATCTTTAACCACTTCTTGTCCCGTATGGAGTTTGTATATCTCCGTAACAATACCTTACACAGCAAGAAAGGGATATACAGTGTTCTTTTCCTCTATCTTTTAAAGGTTCTGCATCTATAGCCACCTATTAAACACAATGTTCATATCCACAACTGGTTCCTCATTAACTCATTGTACTTTAAAATGAAGAAAGGCTGTTGTCGTCTCTGTTCAAACTTAAGTGGCTTCATAAAGCAATTCTAATTTTCTGCTGAGCTCTCTAGTAAGCCAGTGAAGAGTCAGAGAGTTATATAGACATTGTAGGTTTCAGAGTAACAGCCGTGTTAGTCTGTATTCGCAAAAAGAAAAGGAGTACTTGTGGCACCTTAGAGACTAACCAATTTATTTGAGCATAAGCTTTCGTGAGCTACAGCTCACTTCATCGGATGCATACTGTGGAAAGCACAGAAGATCTTTTTATACACACAAACCATGAAAAAATGGGTGTTTACCACTACAAAAGGTTTTCTTTCCCCCTACTCTCCTGCTGGTAATAGCTTATCTAAAGTGATCACTCTCCTTACAATGTGTACGATAATCAAGGTGGGCCATTTCCAGCACAAATCCAGGGTCCAACAAGAACGTCGGGGGGGGGGGGGGAAAGGAAGAGGTAGAAGAAAACAAGGGGAAATAGGTTACCTTGCATAATGACTTAACTACAATCCATCAGTGATCTTCCTGATAACACCATCGTGGCCACTTTGGATGTAGAAGCCCTCTACACCAACATTCCACACAAAGATGGACTACGAGCCGTCAAGAACACTATCCCCGATAATGTCACGGCTAACCTGGTGGCTGAACTTTGTGACTTTGTCCTTACCCATAACTATTTTACATTTGGGGACAATGTATACCTTCAGATCAGCGGCACTGCTATGGGTACCCGCATGGCCCCACAGTATGTCAACATTTTTATGGCTGACTTAGAACAACGCTTCCTCAGCTCTCGTCCCCTAACGCCCCTACTCTACTTGCGCTATATTGATGACATCTTCATCATCTGGACCCATGGAAAAGAAGCCCTTGAGGAATTCCACCATGATTTCAACAATTTCCATCCCACCATCAACCTCAGCCTGGTCCAGTCCACACAAGAGATCCACTTCCTGGACACTACAGTGCTAATAAACGATGGTCACATAAACACCACCCTAGACCGGAAACCTACTGACCGCTATTCCTACCTACATGCCTCCAGCTTTCACCCTGACCACACCACACGATCCATCGTCTACAGCCAAGCTCTGCGATACAACCGCATTTGCTCCAACCCCTCAGACAGAGACAAACACCTACAAGATCTCTATCAAGCATTCTTACAACTACAATACCCACCTGAGGAAGTGAAGAAACAGATTGATAGAGCCAGAAGAGTTCCCAGAAGTCACCTACTACGGGACAGGCCTAACAAAGAAAATAACAGAACGCCACTAGCCGTCACCTTCAGCCCCCAACTAAAACCCCTCCAATGCATTATTAAGGATCTACAACCTATCCTGAAGGATGACCCAACACTCTCACAAATCTTGAGAGACAGGCCAGTCCTTGTCTACAGACAGCCCCCCAACCTGAAGCAAATACTCACCAGCAACCACATACCACACAACAGAACCACTAACCCAGGAACCTATCCTTGCAACAAAGCCCGTTGCCAACTGTGCCCACATATCTATTCAGGGGACACCATCACAGGGCCTAATAACATCAGCCACACTATCAGAGGCTCGTTCACCTGCACATCCACCAATGTGATATCTACCATCATATGCCAGCAATGCCCCTCTGCCATGTACATTGGTCAAACTGGACAGTCTCTACATAAAAGAATAAATGGACACAAATCAGATGTCAAGAATTATAACATTCATAAACCAGTCGGAGAACACTTCAATCTCTCTGGTCACGCGATTACAGACATGAAAGTTGCAATATTACAACAGAAAAACTTCAAATCCAGACTCCAGCGAGAGACTGCTGAATTGGAATTCATTTGCAAATTGGATACAATTAACTTAGGCTTGAATAGAGACTGGGAGTGGCTAAGTCATTATGCAAGGTAACCTATTTCCCCTTGTTTTTTCCTACCCCCCCCCCGACGTTCTTGTTAAACCCTGGATTTGTGCTGGAAATGGCCCACCTTGATTATCATACACATTGTAAGGAGAGTGATCACTTTAGATAAGCTATTACCAGCAGGAGAGTGGGGTGTGGAGGGAAAGAAAACCTTTTGTAGTGATTAACACCCATTTTTTCATGGTTTGTGTGTATAAAAAGATCTTCTGTACTTTCCACAGTATGCATCCAATGAAGTGAGCTGTAGCTCACAAAAGCTTATGCTCAAATAAATTGGTCAGTCTCTAAGGTGCCACAAGTACTCATAGACATTGTAGTAATGGTTTCTCTTGATCCACTCAGCTACAAAGCTCTGTAAAGCAAAGCAGTTTAAGATCACCTAAAATGTCCCACAGATGAATGCGGATTTTTTGGTTTGTTTTTTGCTGAAACAGAAAAATAGAAAGACTATGAGACCAATTCTACTCTCACTTACACCAGTATAGATCGGGAGTAACGCTACTGAAATAAATGGTGTTATACATGTGTAAAACTGGTGTACTTAAGAGGAGAGTCAGCCCCCAAATCTTGGTTATTTGGGGCTAACTGAGGCACACATTCATGCCTGATTGCACATGAAGTTGCCATCTGCCACATGTTGTATACTAGTATTAAGCCATATTGCTTCTGAAAAGCAAAAGCACTTGCTAGCATAGGTTTTAGCCAAAGGATTTCAGATAACTACACTTGATAAAGGACTGACTCTTCAACAATAATCAGCAAATCCACATTTGTAGAATTGTTAACCCTTTTATATAAAATTTGGCTGCACAGGTAACTCTATTCATTAAGTTGGGTTGTCTAGCAGCTAGCCCAAACCTAAAGCAACTTCCATCCAAATTAACATAAGCTGAGTCCTCAGACTAGATAGAATATTTACGTATGTTTTGGATAGGATTCTACAGATGATAGGAGGATGGTACAAGCACTGTGGCGTTGATCAGTTAGCACTGTTTGAAGCATTGTCAGGTTAGTAGTAGTTGGCAACGCTAAAGAAATGTACAGAACTAAAAATTCTCTTTTTTCGAGGGGGCGGGGGGGGTCTCCTACCTTCCAGGAATTACATGCACTGGTTGGAACTCTGGCTGTGTAGTTATGAGTCATAATAAACCATGCAAGTACAAGCAGTCGTTATGGGTGTCTTCAAGTTACTGGCAGCCAGTCTGCTTGAATTTCTCCACTTTGCATGTACGTTTCACAGACGCCTCCTCCAGTTCTTTGAATTTCTAAGAGTTCTTAGAGTTAAGACGCTTGCCAGTAGAATACTTATTATATTCTGCCTTATTTTACATTTTGAAGGAAAATAAGCTAATTAACAGCCCTCTTTCTGAGCTTGTTCAAGAAAGAAATACCAGATTAGTCAGATGTCATGATATCTGCTTTTAAGGTAGATATCATGAATCAGGCAGCATGCAGTGTTGTGGTAGGAGGCAGATCATTCCCACATCCAAAGAAACTGTTCCTGTCTCATGTATAAATAATGGGCTAAATTAATCCCTTCTTTAACTCCAGTGAAGTGATCAGAGGTGGCTCTTTTCTTCCTTTCACACTACACTTTTTAAATGTAGAAATATCTTTAGAGGAAGACACACTCCAAACAATCAAACTACCCAGAAATATTTAAAAGTAAAGGCCAACTAGGATACATTTGATCAAGAGAGGGCATGGCATGGCACCAGAATGAACATACAACTTGAGTCATTAGCACAGCAGCTTATTCAACTTGAAAGATAAAATTGATAAATAAACTAAGAATCAGCTTAAACAATACCTCCTCTTGAATGTTAGTGTTTTACAGTGACTGTTACAGGTTGCTCTACTCACTACTGGGTGGCACCCCCTTCTAGTGATTAGCTCCACCCAGTTCAGCTCCCCCTTTCTTCTCTTCCACTGTTACAACTCTCCTCCTGCTCACAGAGTCACAGTACAGCATCTTCGTGACTCAGCCCTCCGGTCAGGTCACACTGTGATTCCCCTTCTAGGGAAAAAGAAAAGGAGGACTTGTGGCACCTTAGAGACTAACAAATTTATTTGAGCATAAGCTTTCGTGAGCTACAGCTCACTTGTCTTTCAAAGTCTCTCTGCACAAGCAGTCCTCACACCTGCTTCCCTGACTCCCACAGTGACTCAGGCAGTCTTCCCATTCACTGTCCCAAGCAATACCACTCTGCAGTGGATGGTAGGGAAACTCGGGCCCACCCTTTACTCTGGGTTCCAGTCCAGGACCCTAAGGTGAGCATTTAAGATCTGGTCCTTCATCAGCCTAACTTTACAGAAGCAAACCATTTCCCTCACAGGTAAGCTTCCTTCTAATTAGTGCCCTCCACACAGCCTAAATGTCCCCTGTGTTTGCAACTTAATTGGCTGATTGGGCCTATCCAGCCTAATTCATCCCTTTCAAGGCCAGAATGGGGCGCACACCCCATCACAGTGACCACACAAACCAATGTGATATTAACATTACAGAATCTGGAAAAAAGCAGACCGGTTAACAGTGCCAACCTATAATACCTCAACGCTCCCTTATGTATGCAGTCGCGACATTAAGAGCACTCATTACAATGCCCACAACATCCATCATCCCATGCCAAATGAGCAAGTATCAGTCCTATTGACATGTCATCTTGTACCTAAGAAATAATTTACATTATATGCTTCATTGACATAAATAGGTTTTGAACAGAGAAGTATGTGTGTTGCAAAGTTTGGATATGGATTTCAAAAACTTCAAAGCTCCGAAGTGTTCAGATTAGTGGCAAGGTCCGGGCTGATTAATTTCACTTGCTTTTAAAATCCTCAAATCGATTATTTATTTTTACTTTATTATTAGAAAGAGAAATATCACCTCTAGTCATGCCCTTTATCCATCTGTGCTTTTGTCTTCTTGCCATCAGACGTAGGACACATTTTTGCAAACATTTTTATGACCCCCTCTTCAAATTACAGAATACCATGGAGGCTGCAAGGTTTCAAAACATAGCTGAGAAGAAAGTTGTTTTAAGGCCAGCCAAGTTGTGATACTTTATTTAATCTTTCACAGGGGTGAGCTCATCTTCCATTACCAAACTAATACTATAATCAAGACAAGTCGTTGTTCTAGGGAGACTATGGCTGACGCAGTCCTTCCTGCTGCCTTAAGGCCCTGATCCTGTTGTCATTGAATTCAATGAGAAAAACTTAACGAGGCAGCATCCTTCCCTAAATTATAATCTCTGCAATATTTAGAAAAAAATATCAAAAAGAAACAGCCCCTTTCTACTTTATCTGAAAATTAGCTCCAGAAATAATGGAATGAGGAAGGAAATCAGGCTGGTTTAGTTGATAAAGGATCCCTAGGAGCTCCAATTCAAATCTTAGTTCCAGTGCAAACTTCTAATGAGTTTATTCCTCTGATTTCCACTATGGCCCACTTTGCACTAAACTCAGCAGAGCTGCCCCAATACACAGAACAGGATAATGAAGTTCAGGATGTCTTCCAGATTAAGACTTTAATCTGGCATTCTATGAGGAATTTGCACTGCAGATCTTTCCACCTGATTTGTGGATGTAGTTTCCAGGTTTTCCCAAACAAACACTCACCAATCTGCACAGAGAGAAATATGGTTGTAATTAACAAGCTCATCTTACTGTGTATAAATCAGGAAAAGGGAGAAATTTTGTTAAACAAGACAACTACCAAAGGAATTATTTTGCTTCCAATTAGGTAAATAAGGAAAACCTTTTCAATGACTGGCTTCCATTAGTTTTAACTCAATGCTCTAGTTTGTTTTGTGGAAGCCTGCAGATGGTCCTTTGTTAGTGCTGAGTTTAGTGCAATGGCTAATTTAAAACTCACTTCCGCACTCCATAGATTTTTGTCTTCCTTTTAACTAAAATGATTTGCTAGTACATCTTGGTCTTCTCTGGCAGCTGTTGCTGTTTAACTTCTGATCATTTTGCTGAGCACATACACTCTGCAAAGATACAGGATTGCGAGCAAGGTTTATGACCTGGAAATAAAACAAAACTACTGGCAGTTTGAAAACAGTTGATTTTTTCTTAAAAAAAACGTTAACTGGACATATCCTATTTTTCCTGTGTTAGTCTTTAGTAGTTACTTAGCTCACAGTTACATTTGATATCTGTTTCCCCTCCCCCATTTCACCTTTTTAGTCTTATCTATCAAGTCTAACCGTTATGGTTAAGTGATCTGACAGGTCTCACAAGCTAAGGACAGTCATGTCTAGCCAGTATTTGAAGAAGGGCAGACCTCCAAGAAGCACTGGAGGATGTCGTAGAAAATGGCACAAGCAATTTAGTGTGCGGTGCTCTGCCCTCTGATTCAGTACTGACCAAAAAGGTGCTGCTACAGGTGTCACCTTTAAGAGCAGATGTAATGGCCCTGACCACTTATGGTCATTAATGCAATATGATGTTATCTGGTACGCCATCTTTCATACAATCTGCATCTCAAAATGCTTTACAGAACTAAACAAACCAAAAAGATGACCCCAGATCACTTTTTGCAAATCTTTAATAAGATTTCCAAATTATTGCATTTGGAATAATTATGTCTTCTTAAACTTGACCCCTGTAATTTTATTTTAATAAAGTATTCTAAATCACTACATAGTTATTACATATGAGCAAGACTAGATCAAGGTTGCGGGGGCAGGGGATAGTGGGAGAAACAACAAACAAAAAAACCCAGCTAAAGAGAGTCTGGAGCCAGTCAATGGCCTTTGAGTCAGCAATGTTCCGTTTGCTAAGACCTCCAAAGAGCCCAGCACAAAACAACCAACCATCGAGACTGCATGCAGCATTCACCACAGACTTGGATGGGTTGTCTTGGATGCCCCAGGCATGGATGGTCTTGGCACAGCAAAACATGCCACATCTGAACCTGTTAAGCTGGCTCCAGAGGTGGCATGGGAGCCCAAAGCCAGGTAGTCATGCATCTGGTTTGATAATGATCTGGAAGTTCCTGGTAGTGGCAGAGGCTTGTTCCCATTCTGCCCACCATTGTAAGCTGATGACATTATTAGTTAGATGGAAAGTTTGCAACATTATCCAGACAGAATTTCTGCTATGCAGTTGGTGGAAAGGTGCATCCCATATATCCCTGAAGTATATCATTTTCTGTATCTTAGTGATCAGTTTGTTGGCAACATTCAGACACTGGATATTAGGCGGAGGATTATTGGCTAGGACTGGGAACCATAAAGTTTGTTGTTGGCTTTGGTGTGCCTGTGATAATACTTATGGTATGAGTAAGACATGATGTGGCTACTAGTCTAGCGTGGGCAGAAATTAACCAAACTCGGGCATATTATTCACCAACTGAATAGCAGAGAGCAAGCCCCAAACTATACAGTGTTGGCACATTTGCTCCCCAGATAGACCCCACTAATTTGTTCAGGAGAGGTTCGCTCCTGATCTTTTGAATAACTTTAGTAAGTTGGTATTTGTATGCAAGTGCGCATTTTAGGGGGACCCCTAAATACAGCATCTTTGTATCCTGTGCCAAAAAGATAAGCTCAAGCTGGCTCTGAGCATGGTGCATGTTGGCACAGTTTTGGATGTACCTGGTTTCAATCATCATTTCTTGCAATAGTCACCTATGGCAACCATATCACAGTTCAGGTTCTCTTCAATCTTTTAGAAATCATGGTCTCTTAAGGCCAGATTTCATTGTGTATGTGAGCCGTCTGGAGATGGTGTTTGGTATGTTATTGGTTAATACATTATATAAATAAAGCTGGTGCCAGCACAGAGCCTTGTAGGAGTCTGTTCTTCTGGAATCTCCAGGTGCTGGTTTTGTGGCCCAGAGCCACCTGAAAATCTCTACCTTGGCACATCAGCTCAGTTGCCATGACAACCCATTGTAAAGAACTGCTGACATCTTGTACAGCAGACCAGTGTGCCAGATAGTGTCATAGGCTGCTGTAAGATCAAAAGAGACAGCTCTAGTTTTCTGCATCTGTTGATATGTACTGTCGATGTTCATAGGAAGTGCTATCACTGGATCACGGGTGCTTCAATTTGTTCAGAACCCTGCCTGATCATCATGCAAAAGTTGTTCTATCTTGAGCATAATTCTCTGTAGGATTATCTGCCTGTAGGAGTTTGTAGCTATAATTCAGAAGTGATATTTGGGCAATAGTTGGCTCCTAAAAAGAGTGGGCTTTACCAAGTTTTGGTAAAGCTATAACCTCAGATTTTTACCGTATCTTGGGTATCATGTATGATGCATCTGTATGATGCGGTTCAGGAAGGTCACCACCACGAAGTCCATCCCATGTGGGTGCCAAAAATAAACTATACACGATATCTGGATGAAAAAATGTGCAGGCCTCCTTAAACAAAGAAAAATCCAGTGACCAAGAAATAGACAACCACTTCCTAGAGAGTCTGAATGTAGCCCAAAGAGCACACTGGAGAAAAGCAATCTCAGAAGTGGATATGTCAAGATCTATCATGAAAGCCTGGACACTCATCAGGAAGTTTAGTGCAGTGAAAATCCAGAAGATATGCAGCAACAAAGGTCTTCTTTTCTCCCATCCTGAACTGCTAGGAACTGAGTGCTGTTAAACAACTCCTGAATTACCACACAAAGGTGACTGTATTTCAGAGGTGACTGGTGCGATACATCTTTGTACATGTAAATTGCTTATGGATTGATCTAGATCAGGGGTGGGCAAACTATGGCCCGCGGGCCAGATCTTGCCTGCCAGCCATTTTAAGCCAGCCCTCTAGCTCCCACTCGGGAGCAGGGTCTGGGGCTTGCCCTGCTCCGGCGCTCCAGCCGGGGAGCAGGATTGGGGGCCGCTCTATGCAGCTCCCAGAAGTAGTGGCCTGGCATGGCCCCCGTCTGGTGCTCCAGCCAGGGAGCAGGGTCAGGGGCTGCTTCATGCCGCTCCCAGAAGCGGCAGCATGGCCCCGCTCCGGCTCCTATGTGTAGGGGCAGCCAGGGGGCTCCACTCTGCACACTGCCCCTGCCCCAAGTGCCAATAGGAGTTGCAGGGGTGGCACCTGCAGACAGGGCAGCATGCAGAGCCGTCTGGCCATGCCTCCACGTAGGAGGCAGAGTTGCGATATGGCTGCTGTTTCCGGGAGTCGCTTGAGGCAAGCACTGGCCAGAGCCTGCACCTCTGAGCCTCTCCCCATGCCCCAACCCCTGCCCCAGCCCTGATCCCCCTCCCAGCCTCTGAACTCCTCAGTCACAGCCTGGAGCAACCTTCTGCACCCCAAACTCCTCATCTCCAGCCCCACCACAGAGCCCGCACCCCCAGCCGGTGCCCTTACCCCCCCACACTGCCCCATCCCAGCCCAGAGCCCCCTCCCGTACCCTGAACTTCTCATTTCTGGCTCCACCCCAGAGCCCCCAACCCCAACCAGAGCCCTCACTCCCTCCTGCATCCCCAACCCCAATTTTGTGAGCATTCATGGCCAACCATACAATTTCTACTTACAGATGCGGCCCTCGGGCCAAAAAGTTTGCCCAGCCCAGATCTAGCTGAAGCTATTATTGTGTTAATTAACATAGCCAAGGCTGTCACACTTAATGAAATGATTCAACTTCATTACTTATTGTGTTCTGTAACTCCACAGTGTGGACCCAAACAGCCTATGATTAAACATTAGTTCTCTTCTCCAGCTTATATTACGTGGGAGGAAGTAAGAGGGATTGTTTTACCAAAGGAGAGCACAGTAAGAATTTTTGGATGTTATTTTGCAGCTACATTCTATTTGGTTAAATCCCCATTTATTTAGTTAGATTAGTACCAATTTTTCAAGGCTCTGTCACACAGCTGTTTAGCACTGGGTTTGGAAATCTGTGATGAGCCTCAAGAAGCTAGTGCCCTGACAGTTTCTGCCTTACAGAGGCAAGCTGAGACATGCCCTTTGTGCGGCACCTGCTGAGGGCACGGCACCTTTTACAGCTTTCATAACATGGAACAGAAATTTGGCCCCAAGGGGATACTGCAGCTATAGTTATTTGCTTACCAATTAACTTGTTTCCTGTGGGAGTTATGAGCAGGCCAACTGAGAAAAATTTGGGGCCCTGGTACATCATGTTGGCTGGGGCCCTCCCTCCCGCCACCCCCCCATTTCATCCCAGTTACAGCTTTTTGCAGGGCAGGGCCCTGGTACATTTGTCTTCCCTTTGCCCCCATCCTCGTCAGCCCTGGCTATGAGGAGGACATCTTGTGAACGGAAAGATTCATGCTTTAAGATGTGAAAAACTTTATGATATTAATTAAATACTATGTAAGTACATTATTTTATACTCTCATCATGCTTTTCATCATACACCCCAAAACTCTTTACAAACATCAGATAAAAGTATCATTATCCCCCATTTTACAGATGGGCCAACAGAGGCACAGACCAGCTTGACCATGATCACATAACAAGTCAGTTGCAGAGTCCATAAGAAAACCCAGGTCTCCTGACTAATCATACTATGCTCAGTCAGCTTGACCACAGTTGCCTCGGTTTGTCCAGGTACAAAAATTCAAGAACTTATTTTAACGTATCTTACAGAGGGGTATTGGAAATATTAATTCTTGGAAATGTTCTGAGTTTTAGAATGTATATCACTCCTTGATGAATTACCCATAGCTCATTTGAAAACTCTATATGATACATTATCCAGCATAATCCATTGGCAGCACCTGCAGCAACAATAAGATATTCCTTTTATAATTAACTCTGGGGGGGGGGGAATCATTAGTAATATAAAAATGCCTGAAATAAAAATTGTCCACTAAATACATTATGTAATGCTCAAAGAATATTTCATACAGGCAGCACACATGATGTAGCACATACCTACGAAGTGTTAACCTCTGCTACTGTAATAAAACTGTCAGCCCTGATTATTTAAAAGGTGACTACCTGCAGGCTTTGCTTTCATTCTTTCTTGTAATTAGTACATCCCACATGCCTGAGCTGACTGGCTAATGCCCCATTGCGCTCTGTGCATATTGCACTTGGCTCCTGCTCATGATTCATCAGCCATGCAGAGACAAAAGTTTGGCTTCCCTTTTCTGAACAGTGATTTATTCCCAAGGGCATCCCTCTGCAGTCAAATAAAATTAATGTAGGCATTCTTCATCAGAGCAGAGATAATGCCCTAAACATCAATCAGTGCTCCAGCTAATACAAAGGATCATTGTCGTGATAAAAGACACACATGATACAACTCTGTTTCAGTTGAGTTTGCCACATCCTATGGATATTATATTGCATGGTCTTTTGTTTCAAATCCTGTTTGTCCTTATCCACCCCATTCCCCTTTTTGAGATAAAGATTTCCTGTATTTTGTTTTTGGGCCTGATATTGTGATGGCCCAAGCAACTTCAACTTCCACTTGACTTTATGTCTAGCCAGTGTTTATTTTCTTCATCATTGAGAAAAGAAATACCATATAGTCAATCCCTAAATTAGAATGAAACAATTAATACTGTTTTCACCTCATGGCAAGAAGTGGGAGTAAAGAAGCTGTATGCTTCCATTAAAGAGTAAGCATGAAATAAAGTGGGCTAGGTTCTGAGTTCAGTTTATATGGTGTAAATCTGGAGTAATCCCATTCACTTCAATGGAGTTACTCCAGATCTACACTAGAGTTACTCAGCTTTGTCTATATTACAGGGAAAAGTCGATCTAAGTTACGCAATTTGAGTTACGTGAATAGCATAACTCAAGTCGACGTAGCTTAGATCTACCTACCGCGAGGTCCACACTACGCGTCGTTGATGGGAGACACTCTCCCGTCAACTCCCCTTACTCTTCTCGATCTGGTGGAGTACAAGAGTCGATGGGAGAGTGATCTGCGGTCGATTTAGCGGGTCTTCACTAGACCCGCTAAATCAACCACTGATGCATCGATCGCTGCGCATCGATCCCCCAGTAAGTGTAGACAGTCCCTGAGTTCACAGTCTGGCCTGTCATACACACTCTAAGAGTTTTAAAGTTTAAGGGGACTTTTGCTGATTTAACTGTTAGTATTAAGAGCTCCTTTAGACTCAAAATATGTTCTAAAATAAGCATCACATTATCTTTGAGTTTAAAACTTTTATATTTTGTCATTTTGATTCTTTAATGGTCTGTGGATTGATTAGTTTAGACAATTTGCTTTTAAAAACCCACAATTTTTGCATTTTTACATAAAGAGGGATGCCAGGATTTAATGCTGTACATATGAGCCATTGCCCACAATGAAGTTCTCCACTCTAATCTACACTGAAGGTTGCTGTTGCATATTCCATACTGGTTTTGCATTAGGAGCAGAATCACAATAGTTTACACTTATATAGGGCCTTTTACCTAAGGATCTTGGAGCACTTTACAAAGGTGTGTGAATATTATTACTTTATCTCCATTTTAAATATGGGATAAACAGAAGTACAGAGAGTTTAAATGACTTGCACAAGGTAAAACAGCAAGTCAGTGGCAGAATCAGAAATAAAACCCAGACCTTACAACTCCCAAGCCCCTGTTCTAACCACTAAGTTGCATTATCCCTTGTTTCAGAGTAGCAGCCATGTTAGTCTGTATTCGCAAAAAGAAAAGGAGTACAGTGGCACCTTAGAGACTAACCAATTTATTTGAGCATAAGCTTTCATGAGCTATAGCTCACTTCATCGGATGCATTCAGTATCCCTTGTATGTACATGCGGTTGAGATCTGTCATGCTGAGAGACTTTTTCTGTTTGAACTAATAAGCCACATTGGGATTTTGTTCTTTATATATATATATATATATATATATAAACACACACACACACGCGCATGCTGTCCTCCCAACCCAAACCTTTGGGGAGCTTTTACATGTCACAAGAGAATAAATGCCTGAGACATTATCTTCCCATACTGAGAGTTCAGAGAATTTGCATGACATCATGGGCATGACCCCCTCACTAATCACATTATATGCTGTTTAACTTAACACTGCTAAGCTTTGTCTGATAACATTGTAAATACCATTTTATTGTAAATTAGATTATTCAAACCTCCTTGGCATTTAGGTCAGTTCTTGTGTGAGGTCCTTGCTCTTCCTCCCCCTTTCCCCCACCCCAAATTAAATCTTTTCGCTCTGTGAGCCAGGGTATTTCTTCAGCAGGAAGCACAATAAGAAAAGAAGTCTAGGCTATTATCTGCTTCTAACTCAGCACTGCTGATTGCAGTTTGTGCATGGACAGAAGAACGCATGCATCTGTTCTTTTTCTCTTTCTTTGCTTGGACTAAAATCAGTAGGTTTTGTTTTCTTTCTTATAGCTGGCTGGGTCTCATTACAATCTTCCTGTGAGGTACTGTATACCTGAGACCCTATTATTTCCTTCTACCAAACCTAGACCTAGCTCTTCCAGTTGGGCATCATTGTGCTGTTATCAAGTCTGTTTGCAAAGAAATGTGTCAACATGCTTTGTTTGCATTTGCTTTTGTCTTCCATAAGGAAAGGAAATGGTGCAGACTAAGATAAATCATCATCCCAACATCAGTCATGAGTCACAGCTGTCACTACATCATGTATAAAGCATGGCAATGTTTCCAAGGATCTGTCTACCCAGCATTTTGGACCAAGCGTCTCAGTTGACACTCTTCAGCTAGCAGGACTAGCTTTCTAAAAATAGCTGTAACTTCAAAGCGCTATCGATACAGCTGTTTGTAGAACACTAGCATCACTCTAGGAGCACAAGTCTGTTTACCTAGGCTGGGAAACTCACTCCTGCTGGGTCCAAAATGCCATGTCGATAAGCCAAGTGTCTGGAAAGGGGCAAGGGTTACTTTCACTTTCAATTTTTGGTACATTTATTGTGAGCTTGAGGGAGACACAATGGGAGGTTTCTAATCTAGAGGAGACCCCAGCAACAGGATTTTTCCATCATGTTCCGATATGACTATCTGAGAAGATCCTCCTCTTCTCCTTCCCTTATTGAAGTCTGTTGTAAGTGAATTTTGCGGTTTTCAGGAGTGGACTAGGAGTTAAGATTCCTGGGTTCTAGCTCAGCTGTGCCACTGACTCTGTGTCTAAGTTAACATGAGCTCTGACTTGGGTGTTGCTCCTAAACCTGCTCCCGTCCACATACAAAACTCTCTCCCCCAACTTTGGTGGTCCTTTCAACCCAGCTTATCTGGGGCTTGAGGGTCAAACCCAAGTGAGACTTTAATTCCAGATGGTACATCACCCACTTCTCAGTGCTGAGATTCCTCCAATGCCTTCCCACAATTCTGTGTGTGCCCAGAAGGACAAACTATTGTCCCACAGTTGACTGGGGAAGAATCATATAGCTGCTCTGCTTACTGCAGCATAGGATATACCCCCAGAAGTCCTAGGAGACACTCATGGGGGAGGACACCACAAGTGCTGGCACAGTAACTAAGGGAGGGCTTTGCAGTGTGGCTGCTCACATCCAGGGTAGGCTAACCTTGGGTGCCAATCACCCAAGTTCGCTTTGCTGGGAAGACATACCCTGTGTGTCCTTGACTAAATCACTAAACTTTTCTGTTCCTAAATTTTCCAATCTGTAAAAAAGTGATAATAATGCATAGCCATCTCTAAGAGATGTTGTAAGACCTAGTTAAACATTTGTAAAACATTTTCAGATCTTGAAACTCCCCTCTAAAAGTATACTCATTACTGCATGCTGCATTTATTCCAGCCTTGATGACTGTACATTCATTTGGCCGTTTGTTCTGACCTAGTTATTCCCCCCTCCCCACCCCCAAATTTCTTTTTAAAAGATGTGTAAGGATGATTGCAGAAACTGGAATCCAGCACACACAGTTATGACCTTGTATGATGTAAGAGCGATACATGGTATCAGCACCCCATATTTAAAAAAAAAAAAAGCCTGTTAATTAATGGTCACTTAAAACTCATGTACTTTTCACCATTTCTGTGATTCATTCTCTTCACTTAGGCAGGACAATGAAACTACATGAGATTATTTCATTTTAAATTTCTACTTAGGTTCACTTTCTGGTCCTCATAAATTAGTCCAATGTTGTGGTGTTGGGGTTTGCAACACAGCAAATGAATTTTTATATTAAACTATTTAAAGGAAGAACAATGTTTCCTGAAATTATTTTTAATTAATTTTGTAAAAAAATGTTTTGTAACAAAACCTGACTTTTAGGTTTTCATTATCGAAGAGTAGCTCTGTATATCTCCATCATATATAGCAGTCAAAGAGAAACCTTGTGTAAATAAAATGAGAAGGATTTGGTCCCATTGCATAAATGTAGACTTTCCTTTGAACTGAAGCACGGCACTTTGTTCTTTGTCCCCTTTTTCCTGCAATGTTTCTTTTTAAAATTTTGTCCTTAAACTGAAGTGGGGGTGTTTTTTTTCCAAAGTTGGCTTCAGCGGAACACTTTTAAGGGCAATACAGGATTCAGTCTTAAATTAAATTCCCTATCCACTTGTCCGGTAGAATACACATTGCTCTGCAACTGAGAAAGTTTGTGTCAATGTATTCATTTCTAATTAATATTTATTAGGACCCCAGTTCAGCAATGCACTTAATTTTAAGCTTGTACTTAAGTCATATTGAAATTTAGTTTCATTTAAGTCAATGCAACTTAAAGCATGTACTTACGTGCTATGCTGTATCAGGGCCTAGAGCTGAACAGCGCTGAGAAGAGTCTACATTTGTAAATTATGCAGTGTCATTGATTGATCCTTGGTTATGCTTACCATTCAGTATGACACAAAAAGAAAATGGTTTTGAATAAGTGCAATTTTAATTGTTCCATTATTATTCCCAGTTAGGAGCAGTCCTGGCCATTTTGCAGGCCAGGGTGGAAAATGTTTTCAGACTTCCTCACCCCAAAATGGCATAGAAAAAAAAAAAAAGGCAGTACAGAGCCCCTTGGAAATTGGCGCCCATGGCAACTGCCCTGCTCATCCACCCCTAGAACTGGCCCTGAATAAAGAATTCTCCCCCAAATCTTAGTGGGAGGTAACAACCTTCCTGGATGTTACAAATTGACTTCACTCACTTGTATTGTCAGATGAGATATAGGGAAATATTTGCATTACTATTTCTTCTTAGCTTCTCTTTCCCATTTTTAACCATCTCTACTAAGGTGAGCCTCGTGTTATAACAGAATTCATCTTACACTAATTTCTCACTGTTCTGAAAAGGAACCTATCACATCTTGCAAGGGGCTCGATCTGGACTTTATTGGGAGTAGAAACAACTTGCAAGATCAAGCCCTCAGTGTAGGGCAAAGGTGCAGGGCCTCCACGGAATATCTTCCTCCCTATCCATTGGCTTTTTTCAGGACTCAGCACAGGCATGCCTGTTTGGGTTGGCTTTTCATATCTATTTAACTCCCCTCCGCACAGATATGGTGCTGGGGCAGAGTGGGAGCTGGGCATTTGATTACTTACCATTAATGGTTTAAACACAGATTTATTTTAGTTTCAAAAGTGCCCAGGTGCCTTTTTGGCAGTGGGAATGCAATACATTATTTAAGGAAATATATTAAAGAAAAGAACTCACACATTATTTAGAATTCTAGAAAGGAATGTATTTAATAATTAGCAAAACCAAGAATCCTATTTACAGAGTTTTAAAAAACATTTTCCTTAGTATAAATGTGTCACCTTGTAATTATATGGGCCAATCCTCCATGAATGCATGTGAGCAATTTTACTCATGTGAAAACAACAAGGAGTACTTGTGGCACCTTAGAGACTAACACATTTATTTGGGCATAAGCTTTCGTGGGCTAAAACCCACTTCATCAGATGCATGGAGTGGAAAATACAGTAGGTATATACATAGTACATGAAATATATACTTAGTACTCATGTGGAATGTTTGCAAGGTTTAGCCCAAAAACTGCAGTGTCATAAGCATAAGATCAAATTAACCTGCAGAACTGAAAAGCTCAGAGAAGCCTGCAGATGCCCACACATGCTTGTAGGTACACATGCTCTCAACTGTAAAGGCATACAAACTCAAACATGTATGTTCACATCCCAGCATGCATTCTCACTCTCCTCCCTGTGTCCCCCCATGCTCATTAATAAGTGAAAAAGGAAAGCTGGGAAAGATTTAAAAAAAAATAAACATGCTCTTTGGTTCCTTTCCTCCTTGAGCTGCGAGGATCACTTAACAGAGACATCATCTGCATAATGTACAGGTCAAGACAGAATAAATGGCTTATTACCCTTCCTTAAAAATCACATAAGCCAAAGCAATAGGTGAGCAATGACAAAATATGCTTGTATTTTTGTGTCATTGCACAATGAATATAAGCCTAACAGTACAACCACAATGGCAGAGAATCATGAAAATAGAAACTGCAGTGTCTCTGTTAATTCCTTCCTAGCAGGAGGTTTCCTGTTGCCCAAGATCTCTGAGCAGCAAGTTGCCAACTTGGCCATAGAGCAGTGCAATGTTAGCCTTCCAGATTTTTAGCTATGTTCAGTCTCTGCCATTTCCGGGTCCCGCAAAGAACACCATCATGAGTATCTCAAACTGCATTTTATTACTAGGACCCACATTCATGGCATTTAAGAATACTCAGGCATTCACTTTTCACTTTCTTATCCCCTTTTCATCTACCCTTTATTTCAAAATTTCATATGGGAATATTAGTACTACCCATTTCTGTAGGGCCTTCCATCTGAGGCTTTCAAAGCACATTACAAAACATTGATGAGTTCAGCTTTACAACCCTCTGATGAGAGAGACAAGTATCATCTCCATTTTACAGATGATGAAACAGAAGCACAGAGTGGTTCAAAGCAAGCTTTGGCACGGG
This sequence comes from Caretta caretta, assembly GCF_965140235.1. Classification (NCBI taxonomy): domain Eukaryota; kingdom Metazoa; phylum Chordata; order Testudines; family Cheloniidae; genus Caretta; species Caretta caretta. The sequence continues at coordinate 83,216,892 of NC_134214.1, forward strand.
CAGATATAGAACTCAGTTCTGACTCCCAATCCTTTGCCTTAATGGCAACACCATCTATCAACTAATATATTTACTGTACAGACATGCTCCCAATAGACATTTCTATGCATATCTGAAATAGGAAAGGATAGAAACTTAAGCAGAAAAGAAGAGTAACAATCATACAGGGCAACACTCATCTTATTTGCATTGGAATAGAACGTTCTTTATGTTTCTCTGGGATTTCCTCATGTATTCTCTCACCTGCAGAGAAATTAGGATATTAAATTCTGTTTCGTTATATGTCATGCATATTAGCAATAAGGTCAGGTGAACCCACACAGAGAACTAGATCCAGCCTTGCCCCAGATTCCATCTTTAAACCAAAACACCTGGGTGAGCAAGAGCTTCTTAACTTGATGCACTAAGATTGGGTATTAAAGTAACCATCAGCCTTGCTGAATGTGGCAACACTTACAAGCATCTGCACAACACAAGCCAAAACCCCTCAAGTCTTGCCCTAGCATACAACAAGGCCTAGGGTAAAACTTGAGGTCAGGGGCAACCTTACGCACAAACCAACCAAGCAACCTCTTGAGGCCCTGTTTCACTGGGACTCTTGCAACCTATGCATGCTTTGCAACTCCGAGGCTATCCTTCTCCCTCTTCAGCAGTGAAATCAGAGAGGGAACTGACTCACTTGTAATTCAGCACTCTCTGCAGCAGTTTAGGTCCTCATGTGTCATGAGACACCCTACTAGAATGGATTATTTGAGGCTCTCCCTTCTTAGTTGTTACTAGGCTTGGTCAAGAAACTGGAGGGGATTTTACCAGGACACTACACTCCTACCATCCACCAACACTACCCCAGGTTGAGCAAGTTAACAATGAACCACAGCTACATTGGCCTGGTATTATGCGATAAACTCATAGTAGGTAGATATGTGAGTTACATACAGAGGGAAAGCATAGAAAATAAATTTTCTCCTTTGTCAGAGCATAAAAGCCAGTGCACATATTCTACCAGGAAATAGTTACCAGCCTGCATCCAATCTTGTACAACGAGGAAAGAAGATACAGTTTTTTCTTTAATAATATCACCAGCTTCTGAACTCAGGCCACTGGCAGGTAGAAAGATCCTACACAAGTCTCCGAAGTCAGGACATATCAAAGTGCTAAATCACATTTTTAAACGCCTTTAAGCAACAGAGCTCTGCATGTTTATTCAACTCCTCTTCACTTCCATAATTCAGATACTAGAACAAAGGGGTCACACTTTTACTGTGGGCTTGTCTACATGGGGAAATTTTCCAGCATAACTATAGTGGTATAATTATATCAGTAAATTTCCCAGTGTAGACAAGCCTGGCCTATTTACACAAAAGGCAGTCTGTTACTTGAATTATCAAGGCTCATGTTATTCTTACACGGATAGCACTAAAACACTTAGAAATGGAGCCCACTGTAACATGCAGTGCTCTCCGTGAGTAAAGAAGCATGTCCCTTTCCTGATTGAGATTCTCATACCACACTAATTATCAAGGGGTTGGAGCAGGGGAGTTTGGATATACAGATCAAAGTCCTTTAGGCTCCTGAGGTATATTAGCTTGAGTGCCTCAAGCCAGATTTTTAAATCCACATTTACCCACCTAAGAAGCCTGATTTTCAGAGGTGCTGAGCACTTGCAACTCCCAAATAGAGTGGAACTAAGAAGGAGCTGTCATTCATAGAATACCTCCTTCAGGAGGATGTAGATTTCCTAGTCACCAGGTAGCAATAATTCCTCTTCACAGGGGAAATAATAATATCATGGCTTCTGAATGAGCTGTGCTACCTGGCGAGTTGAGTTTCCTAAATGTTAATGCCACTATTTTAAAACTTATCCATTTCTGGGTGCCTAAATAAATGAGAGTGTGGGCGCTCATCACCTGTGAAAATCAGCCCACTTAATTAGGTGCCTAGTTACAGATTTGTCTCCTAAACTTAGGCACCCAAATGTGACAGGTTTAGCATTGGATTCTATTCCTGGCTCCGCCACCTACTCTAACCATAATTAAATAAAATATGAGGTACTCACCTTGTTCATGTCATGTACATCAATAGGACTCCTTCCCCAAGTAAAGTCCCCAGGATTCCTTGTGGCAGGGGCTGTATTTTTGTTTTGTGTTTGTAGAGGACCTAGCACAATAGAGTCCTCATTTGAGATTGGAGCTTTTAAATGCTACCACAATAATTACACTCATAAATTAAACAACAAATTGAATCACAGTCAATTAAAGGATTTAATAAAATCTCCCCATTAAAAAATCTGTTTATTCACTACCTCACAGAATGGGGTTGTGAGTCTTAATTCAGAAAAATGTGTACAGTGCACTAAGATCCTTGGATGGGTGGTGCTGGAGAAGAGAATGTATTATTATAATACAGTGAAAAGGGTCTCCATGATGTTTCCTTATTCTCTAAATTGTCTTGTTCCTCATATAGCTGATTTCTTGTATGTGACCATAGCTATCAATGCTATTAAAAAATTTTTATCCAGGCCTAGGTAGGGTTGCCAACCCTCCAGGATTGGCCTGGAGTCTCCAGGAATTAAAGATTATGTCATGTGATAAAATCTCTAGGAACAGATCTAACCAAAACTGGCAACCCTACCTGGATCCTTTATCAATGGCATTGTCTTGGGCAGAGGATCTACAGTATCAGGGTTTGATTATTCTATTCATTTTACTCTTTTCTAACTAATTTATAACTCTGACCCCTGTCCTGCAATTAGTTGCAGATGGGTGCAGTCCTGCACCTGTGAAGAGTCAATTGCAGCACCAAAGCCTTTGATTTTACAATTAGTAGGTGAGATATCAAATGTTGCTGTTGCCTATGAACAGTAATTATTAAACAAATAAATGTAATTAGGAGTTTTACTACTGGGCTAAATGTGCATTCCCACAATAGATGGTAATGGCTCTGAAAGGTCCATTATGCTCAAATAAATATAAATATTGCGGCAAACTTGTGTAAATAGAAAGAGAGATTAATTTGGCTGTAATCACTCTAATTCTCCCAGTAGACAATATACACTTTAATCAATGCATAAACCTGGGGGAAACTAGATGGATTATAACATATTTGCAATGTATTATATAGAATTATAGTTTTCCCCTGTATTGTGGCATGTTGTATATAATTTTCTCCTGCATTTTAAGAAATAAATTAGTACAAAATTATATTCTATACAATACATGGGAAAATAGCTAACTATGTGTTCCTCCTTTAAAGGCGTCAATCCAGACCCACAAATTTAAATTATATATATTTTGTAACACTGCAGGAAACAAAATTTCTCTACTCTCTTTTCATCCTCTTAGCAAAAAAACAGGAAATTAAAGATAAAAAAGGAAGTGAAAGCTACCTTCCCCTCACCCTATTGTGCCTAAACATCCTGCATTGTTGTAGTGGGCTATATAATTTCCTACAGACCGTATTGCAGACGCTGCAAAAGCTAACCATAATCACCAGAGTTAAGAGAGGAATGTCAGCCTGGGCTGGGGATTTCCCTGCTTTTGTTTTACATTAAGCATGTAGGTTTGTGTTTTTTATTAAATCCTGGATTTTACTGTAATGTAATTGAACCCTAGTACCCCTAGTCAGTTTCCTGAATGCCCCTCTAGTCCTCCTTTGGATTTGGTTGATGGATATTGGACCTGATCCAAAGCCCCTTGAAGTCCATGGAAAAAGATGCCTATTACCTTCAGTGGGGTATGGATCAGGCCCATTATGAAGGAGTCTCTCTCTCTCTCTCTCTCCTTTTTCTAATACATCTAGGCCCTGACCCTTTAAACACTTACTTCCAGACATAAGAGGAAATCCTGGCCCCAGTTAAATCAATGACAAAACTCCTATTAACTTCAGTGGGGCCAAGATTTCACCCACAGTGTTCTCCATTGTGAGTATCTTGTTGACTGTTAGCATTACACCTAGTAGAGTTTGCACTATTAGACCTTAATGATTATTTAACTTGATAGGGTTTGTTTTTATCTTGGACTTTTGCCATTTTCACCCTGTACAGTCTATTCTTCAGTCATCCACCAACAGATTTTTTGCCCACCAAGAGAGAATTTCTCCAATGTAAGAACAGACAGTGAAAGGCAATTGTTAAATTTCTGTTAAATTCCAGGAAGAGATTTAAAAAAAAAATCCTTTTATGCTTCAAATATCACTGTTAACATCAGCCCAAATTCCAGTCATCCACTGACAGCCATATCTCTTGGACACAATAGCCCTCATTTAAAACCTGCTTCTACCTTCACTCCAGACAAAAACTTGGGCTGTTATTTCACTTTTATTGTTAGTGATTTATTATATTTCACATAAGAAAAGACGGGTCTAGGGAGGCGTAGAGCAGCAGACTGCCAATCAGGACTCCTGGCTTCTGTTCCTCTTGCTTTTTGTCCTTCAGTAAGTCGCTGCACCACTTTGTGCCTTGGTTTACCCCTCCATACAATGGGGATAATGCCCCTCTCCCCTCACAGTGATGTTGGGAGGTTCTAGACATGTCTGTTAAGGGGTGTGATGGGCTTGGCTGGACAGTGGGAGAGGAAGGACAAAGAGTTATTGGAAAGAATTATTTTCCTCGGAAAAGCTGACATTGAATAGTGGGGGGGGGGGTTGGTTGATGGGGGGGGTTGTTTTAGGGACATTAATCTCCCAGCATTTTCAGCTCCCTGTAACTATTGTTTCTAATCCCCTTTGCTGTGTCTCCATGGCAGGCTGTCTGCCTCCCCTGGCTCTAAGCGCTGCCCTGCTGCTCTCCAGCGGGCGGCGGTAGAGAGCAGATCGCCTTGTCCCTCCCCACTCCAAGCCGACTCGGGGAGGGGGACGGCCGCGTCCCCTCACCACACACAGGCCAAGTGGAAGGACAGGAGCGCGGATACCAAGCAATACAGCAAGCGACAGCGCCTTCTAGTGGTCAAGAGCACAGACACGCCTTGCCTTTGGGAGTCCTCTGCTGTCTGCCCGTGCAGCCCAGAAAGTGAGGGTGGAAGGGCTACAGCGGGGGGACGGAGAGGGGAAAGGAGCTCTGAAAAAAATGTCCATTTTATTGCATCAAAGCAGGGTTCAAGCTCCCCTCCGGGGAATTTTTTTTTCCACGCATTTTCTGGTCCCCATGTCTCCCTGTGCCTGACTCTGTCTGTCTGCAGCTCGCCCAGCAGCTGCTGTTACAGATACAGTGTCACAGGGCAAGAGAGAGCTAGGAAACACCTGTTTCCAACATGAAAAAGGTGGGGAGAAAGCCCACAACAGGCTTGGAAACTCCTTCCATATATTCTTCTCTCAAGTGGCTTGTAAAATCAAGTAATAAAATCTGAAGTATCATTTTTCAAAAAGATCTCTTTCAGTTTTTACATATTTAGCTGAAAAATGCTTCTAAAGTTTTCTCCTTACATGTTATCCTCCCTCCCCCACTACCCTTACCACTATGTCTGTTGTTCAGGGCAAAAAATTACAGATGGGTCTAATGTTGCAAAAAAAGTGTCTGAAATATATTCCCCTTCCAAACCCCAACCTCAGCCCCACAAAATAAAACCTTTGACTGAAAGACAGAGTTCTGAATAGGAAAGGGTTTTTACTGTGATTAATTCAGGGTTGGTGTGAAAAATAGGAGATGGGGGATGGGAAAGTTGGTTTCTTTGTGAAAGTACTATGCTTGGTATAACTAAACAGACACACTGAACCGAAGGAAGGGGAAAGACAAACTGCTACACGCGCACAAAGTGTTTTGGATAGCCAGCAGCAATGTGCAGTCTGTGTATCAGTAGGGTTGCATACACAGGGCTCCATGATTTCATCAGCAGTTTTACAAGAACCTGCCAAAAGCTGTTATGCCTCAGTGCAATGTGTAGCCTTTTCCTGCCATTTTTTCATAATAAAAGAGGGAGTGAAGCTTTTTTTCCCTCTTCTCTCTCTCTCTCTTAAAAAAAAAAAAAGCCAAATGGATCAGAGAAGAAGAAAAAGGAAAAAAAAAAAAGCAATAGCCAAAGGGGATGCCAGTGAGGTGTGGCTTGCATTTAAATATCCAATATGTCAATGTAAGGGGAGTGTGTATGTATATAAAGTGCAGTTTGCATCTGATAGCTGGACATATCCAGCTATGAAAGGCAAGAGGAGATCAATGCAAAGGAAAAACAATACTTTTATTCAAAGCAAGGTCAGGCGTTCAAATCAGACACTGTGAGAGGGTAGGGAAGTTACTTGAAGGCAGCCAAGCTCACAGCTGGTTAGTTATATATAATACACACACACATTTTTAAAAAGAGACCAGCAATTTTTTATTGTTTGCACAGACATTCACTATTCTCACTCTCTCACACATACACACACGCTCTCTCTGCTATTGCGATGGCTGAGATAGGGGGCTTTCTTGGATCTCTGGATTTGGATTTGCATGGATTTTCCTCCTCTCTTGGGAATGTTGCTTTAGCTGATTCTCCTGGTTTTTTGAATGAGAGATTGGGACAGATTGAAGGAAGGCTCCAGAGGGGATCTCCCACTGACTTTGCCCACCTTAAAGGTATCCTCAGGCGGAGGCAGCTTTACTGCAGGACGGGCTTCCATCTGGAAATCTTCCCCAATGGCACGGTGCATGGCACCAGGCAGGACCACAGCAGATTCGGTAAGAAAGGAGCTTATATTCTTTATCACTGATTTTTCCTTATACGTGTGGGAGCTGCTGGGAGATGGGGGGGGGGGGGAATGCAAGGGCGGGGTGTTCTAGTCTCGCTTTTCCACTGATTGCTTAGGGTCTGGTCTGAGTTTCCTGCAGTCCCAGACAAAGCAGGTTGAGGATCCTGAGTTCACCTCCATTTGCCTCCACATTCTTTTTGCATGTGCCAAATATGCTTTTTGCACTTCTTCCCCCTGCGTTTGAGCAGAAGACAAGCTCCGCATTCTTTGCATTGCTACAGGCGTATCAGGGAATCTTCTCTGCCTGCCTGGTCCGACTGGGGTTCACGGATTCAAACGCCTAATCAAGACTCCCACACTGGGAAGCGGAGGAAAGAGGGGGAGAGATGCAGTGAGGATTCTGGGGAGAGGTCTGTCCTGCCTGAACACAGCCAGAGAAACTGGGGAGGGTGCAAAAGCTTTTTTGGGGCAGGTTAATCCCTCGGGGTTTCGGTGCCTGGCTCCGAGTCCTTTCCTGGCGGTGAGACAGTAGGTGAGGGCGCCTTATCTTGCGGAAAAGTTCCCTGGAGTCGTGCAGAAGAATAGAAAAGTACCCACGAGTCACCTTGTTAACACTGTTTACAGCCTTAAAATCCCGAACTTGGTTAGCTTCCAAACCACGTGTTTGCCTCTGCTTATTCCTTTTTCTTTTAGACCTTTTATAAAATTCCTCATTGAATCCGATGCAATGCATCCTTGTGATCTCCCCCCTCCGAAAGTGAGGGGTTAACCCCCTTTTCTCCCCCCTCCAAGTGGGAGAGTTGTCTCCACATCTTCCCCCATCCAAGAAACAGGTGTCTTTTCTCTGCTCAATACACGCGATGGCTCTGAAGCTGCCTGTTTTCTTTATGAACTTGTTCAAAGAGCCCAGCCGCCTGTCTCACATGCAAAACTAATTACACTATTAATATAAATCATCCCTGGAATGGATATAATTAGAATTCTAAACAAATGCGCTCACTCCCCAGAAATTTGGGCATTTTTATTTTCAATTTCCTATTCTACCAGTGCTAAGTCATTCTGCAGGTGCACAAAAACATGATTTTTTTAAAAAAAGCAACTTGCTGGCTACTTCAGCTCTTTTCGGACCTCTGAAGCTCAGCGTAGCTGGAAAGGCAAAAGAAAGGAGACACAGCACTCTGGGAAAACAAACAAAAACAAACCTTGTGGTTTTTTTGCCTTTGCAGAGTTTGTGGGCTAAAGTCTTTTCTTTTGCGTTACTTGCATAGCCATTAAGAATGTCCCCAAAGCAGAATCAGCAGGGCAGAAAGATTTTTTTTTTTTTGAGAAAATATTTGGTGACCTTAACCTTCAGGAGGAGAAAAATGAAATGAGAATAGACAGAACATTGCTGATTTACCTAGCATCCAGGGCAAAGATGGAAAAGACTTCAGAGTCTGTATTAGTATCACAGAAACTCACAGATCTCTAATGAAACTGTTATGTAATCTTTGAAAAATGCATCTCAAGCCACAGGCACAGAAGTACAGTAAGTCTGAACAGAGTTAAGAAAAACTCCTGCTACTTTGGCAAATGGTGCAGGTGTCTGTGTAAACTATCAACAAGTCCCAAGTTGGTGATCTCAATTGTACAGTCAACAGGTTGCAAGAAACATTCTTGTGACTTTTTGTGGCTTGCAATAATTTAACTCCTCACTGAAAGGATTTCTATTCTGTCTTTTAAGCTTTGTTACTCATACATTTTATCTGAGAAATAATAGTTTATGAATATTTTTGTTGTTATTGTTTGAAGGCAAAGATTTTGAATTCATTGGAATCAAACAAAAAAACCAAAACCCCTGACTGTGTACTGTACCTTGCATAAACACCAGGTGCAGGTAGCATGTCCTTGCCTAAATCAACAAAAAAGTCATAACCCACAGGTCAGAGTAAGGTAGTAATAGGCTCATGGGGCAAGTGCTCTTTAATTACCTCCTAAAAGACACATACCTTTTCCCTTTCATCTCACAACATGTGATGAGTTTCCATATTAAGAGGAACTGAAAGAAAGTCCTTTGTATCTATTGTATATTTTTAATCTACTTCTGCCACTTTATCGCTACTTTTCTGCTCACTTTTTACACATCTTTAGACAAATAAACTGTCAGCATCTAATGACAGAACCTCACCCAGTTCCACTTTTTGAAGCTTAAGATAAAATAAATTTGTCTCTAAACAAAGTTTGGAAACTGCACATATTAAAACAAGCAAATACGTTTCATTAGTTTTGCAAGGTTAAGATTAAGAGTTAATCATAGTGTGTGTGCAATAAATTGAAACGTTAGCATTCCATAAGTGTTTTACTAGTCAGCATCCAGCTACGTAAACTAGACCAGACGTCAGATATAAAATATTACAGATTTCTCCTTCGGGGTTTTCCCAAAGGCAGCGTAAAATAAATAGTTATTTGTTATAATTGCAGGGCAAGACCCCAGAGGATTACACAGGAATCCTCATGTTCAGATAAAGTTGGACTGAGCTTAGCTGCAACAGAGATGCAAAGTAATAATGTACTGGCACACTGTATTCACCATCTGCATTCAGTAGCCATGAATATTTAAATTCCAATGTAACTGGTCTGGTTTGCATTAGAATTTCATGTACCAATGCATTCCTGAATTTTGCATGCACCAGTCAGAAGACAATGAATTATTACAGAAATAGGCACACTACACAATTCTGGGGAAGGGGAAAAGCATGGTGAAGGACCTAGATTACAGCCAAAGATGGGGTTTACTTTAGGGTACTAAGTTTAATGTGGCTAGATTTAGAAACTCCTGAGATTTGGGTGCTAGCTTGACAGGACCCATAGACTGCGAAGATGCACCCTGACCTCCTAAGCAGATAATTAGATCCACTCCAAGGATAACACTCCGGGACACCACAGCCATGGCATCTATCCAACTGCAGCTGGAATAAGGGGTGGAACTGGACTTGTTATCTATCTTGTAATGTTGGATGGGGTTCAGGAAAAAGTGTACTGTGTCTGCACCATCCTCTGTTGATCCATCCCCAAAGTGCAGAGTCTAAATCTGTACAAGACTTAAAAGTTTTCTTTAAAGTAAGACAACGAAGCAAAATGCTGTCAGAGTAATATGATGGGGAGCTCCTAGCCTCTGGGGGCGAAGGGAGGGAGGCCTAGTGTGGGATTCAAGAGATATGTCCATAGGAAATAAAGACGGTAACAGGGTCATATTTATGGAGAATACTGTAGCCTATAGGTTGAAGCACATTCCTCTTTGAATAGGATTAGCTCAGGATCCTGGAGAAAGACTCTCCAGGATTTGTAGAGCAAAGCTAGGTCTCATGTTGGAGAAGTTCCCAGATGTCAGCACAAAACTAGTAGCCCTACCTAAAGAATCATAGATGAAACTGGAAGAATTTGAAACCATATCTCAGTTATTACTGGTCTGCCAAGACCTTTTCCTATACCAAAGAAATGGATGATTAGCAGAAATCTGGAAGGGATTTTGAATTGATATCAGTTCCCCAGGAGATATCAGTTCCCCAGTTCCTTATGTGAATGCTAGACCTACTGGGGAACTCCTTGCAACCAGGGATCAATTCTCTTCTGACTTATGCCAGTTTTACACTAGTGTTACTCCACTGACTTCAACAAAGTTACAGGTAATCTAATCTATAAGTGTAGCTTTAACGTGGCTTGTGTGGTCACGGCGCAGTGCTGGGAGAGAGCTCGCCCAGCGCTCTAAAAAAAACCCACCTCCACGAGGGGTGTAGCTCCCAGCACTGGTGACTGTCTACACTGGTGCTTTACAGTGCTGAAACTTGCTGCACTCAAGGGGGTGTTTTTTCACACCCCTGAGTGAGAAAGTTGCACTGCTGTAAATTTCCAGTGTACACAAGCCCTGAGAAGAGAATCCGGCTGTCGAAGTTTAGACTGAAGAGTAATAAGGACAGCAAACAGAACTCCCCCCAGCACAGATCTAAAAAGTCTGTATTGAAGGTTTTTTTTTGTTTTTTTTTTGAGGGGAAGCTAGTGAAATCTGTAGAGGAAGCTCCTCTGAAGACTTTGACATTCATACTTTAGTGCACCTGTTCCCAAACAGTTGTTGAGGTTTTTAGCTGAAGCTTTAGATTTGTAGAGATCAGTACAACATCTGATATTTCTACACCCAGGCACATGGATATAGTTGTGCAAAAAGAGACAGGTGCAGCCAGCTGAACAGTTCCTTAAACATTCATTTAGTAATGTAACAGTGAGTGGGATCTGGCCATTACAAAGGAGGCTAGAAGGATTATTCATCCCTTCTAGTGTTTACTTCATCTAGTCAAATCTCTCTGAATATTATGTAGAGGGACTCAAAGAGCAAGCAGAATGAATAATCAAGCAACAAAAGAAGAGACAAGTGTTGGAAAAGAAAATCACGTACTTTCATAAACACACCCCACTACAGTTAGAAAGTAAATTCTTGATCTAACCCCAGTGGCCACTCCCTGTGCTGGTGGAGATCAGAGGCATAAAGCTGCAATTTTGTCTAGCAATTGGAGTGAGTTAAGGACAAGATGGATGTCCGCCCACATTTTTTTCAGCCTTCACTCTCTCTCCCGACTTTTGTGGGTTTAAGTTACACTCTTAATGTTATTTCAACATAGTTGTCTTTGGTTCACTTCTCTAAGTGCCACTCGAATGATCAGAAAAGAAGAATATTACAAGTGACATTGTCAAAAGAGATTGTCATGAGTATACCGGAAGAGAGTTAAGTGCCTGCAAAAATAGAGGTAGACATCTACCCCAGAGTAGGATAAGTATTTGTTTACCCATCCATTTTAAAAAGGAGAAGGAGAGTTTAGTGCGTAAGATCTAGTCTACGACTTGGGAAACTATGGTTCAACTCCCAGCTGTGTTATAGTCTTCCTGTTGTACCTTGGACAAGTCACTTAGGCTTTCTGTGCTTCACTTCCCCATCTGTAAAGTGGGGGTAATAGTACATCTCTCACAAGGGTGTTATGAGGCACTTAGATGCTATGGAAATGGGGGTGGTGGTGGTGGTATAAGTACTTAAGATAGATTCACGGTTCTCAAACATTTTCAGGCATTTCTCACACAAATAAAAATTAATTAATCTTACTGGGTGAGAAAGAGGCTCCTAGTTTCTAAGATAGTGCTATATTCCTGTTCCCTTATGTGAGCCTCTCATTCAGACTTTGCCCAGTCAATTTAAAACTCCTCCCCCCACCCTTTTATTTATTAATCCCCTTAGCCTCATGTCCCATCCCAAATGTTGCTGATTGTGAAACTGCAAGAGGATAAATGTACTCAACACAAATGCAATAAACTCCCAAAGTATTGTAAATTGGTGAACTGAATTTGTTGCTTCAGCAACAAAAAAATAGAATAAATAAAAATAGTCTCATTCAGTATGGTCTCTACGTCTAGGAAAGGGATTCTTATGGATTAGAGGTCAATATGTACAATAAGAAAACAAAATGGTGTAGCATAATAGTTAACAGTTATATAGCCCTTTACACCCGGACATCTTAAAGCACTTTGCAAAGGAACAGAGGTTAAGTAACTTGCCCCACGTTACAGAATTAGTGACTTGCAGAGGAAGAAATAGAAGCTAGGCCTCGACTCCCAGTTCACTGGACAGTGCCACCTCCCAGAAAACACATCAGTAGTGAGCAGAAAACCTCTGCAGTCTAGAGCACAAGCCAGTCTGTGTCCAATGGGCCTTCTAAAAAGCCCCCCCGCCCTTGCTGAGTACCAAAGGCCTGTTCTTAAAGAGTCCCCTGTATTGCCCCAGACTGTCTGACTGGGACTTTTGTCTAAGGTAGGAGTTAACTCCCTGCTTGCTAGAAAACAAGTACTGGTAATTTCTGGATCCTGCCACATATCCCTTTGTAGAAAGCACAGAACGTAAGGAAACAATTTGTATTCTTCCATTTTTTTGTACTAGAGTCACAACAGGGTGACTCACTTCACTGGCAGAAGCGAGTCTGGGGTCATAGGAAGGATAGGTTTTCCCAGACGGAATATGGCTGCAGATTTAACCCTCTAGAAAATGTGTGTGCCAATCCATTAAGAACATTTAGGTCAAGATTTTAAAAAACAGAAGTCTACATTTTGGCTCGGAAGTCCATATTTCAGCTCCTAAATAAGTGACTGGTTTCCAAAAGTGCTCAACACCCAGCAGCTCTTGCTAACTTTATTGGAAATTTGATCGGGTCCATGGTATGTTAGTCAGTAGGGTGGAGAGATTAAATTGGGACTACATTCACAGCAAGCACATGTAAAAGAAGGGCACTAAGCTACCAGTCTTATAGCTGCTGGTGGAATAATTCTAACACCACACAAGTGTCAAGGCACGAGCTGGGAAGTAAAACCAAAAAACAGCTTATCTGTGGGAGCAAAATTTAAGTTAAACTAGGAAGTCTACCTTGTTGCCACTAGTTTAACTGCCAGCATAGCTGAGTGAGAAGGTTACCTACCCTACGATTGAGGGAGTGGAGGGAAAGTGGGACATCTGTCCTATATTTAGCCATACCGTCCTTGCTGTATGAGCGATGCACCTGACATACTGGAAGGTACATTTCCAAAGAGTCAAAAGCAGGTGCAGCTGGAGGGGTGGGTTTCAAGCCACGTGACTCCCAGTAAAGTCAGCAGGTGGCAGATGACCGAACTCACCCCACGTGGTGCACTGAGAATCCCGGGGCACACGCACATGAGGAGCCGTGTGAGGTAACGTGAGCAGGGTGGGGGAGGTGTGCTCATCCCGGGCTGGATGTTCTAGGAGCTGGGGTAATAGATTCAGAGCTGTATGAAAGGTTAGAAGGAGGGAGATGTTCGCTCAGTGGAAATCTCTCTCCCATCAGTTTAAACAGAAGCTTGGACTGGGGGAGTGAACACACTCTTCTCTTCCATGCCATAGCTCCCAGTGAATTCGTTGAGATGCCTGCGCACACACACGCACACAAGTACATAACCAACCTCTGAACTAAGAGAGAGGGAAATCGTCCATAGCCTTGCTGTGCCGTCCCTGCAAACCTCCAAAGGGTTTTCCGCGGAGCCAGTCCCCTCAGACTGTCCACAAACAGGAAGCATGGTGGGGGTCATCACCACCTAACTTTCAGTGGATAATAAATATTGTTACTATAGAGCCTTCCAGAATGTTAAGGACAGTTATCAGACCAGGCACAAAATATTCACCTGTCCCGTCCTGCAGTGACTGGCAAGGAAACTAATGATACTTTACTAATAAAGGATTACTCTCCCTGAGGAAGTTAAACTTTGTAAGGCTATAGTAATGCTTCACAGGTGAGGATTTCAGAGTGCAAGTCAGTGGGTTACATTTGTGTGAGCAAGAGGAGAGTCAGGGCCCATAGAACACCCTGTAAACAAAGAGCTCTTCCAACAGGCAGGGGAAGGCTGATTTATTTTTGTCACTTGTACCTGGTGTCAGTTCTGTTCTCTGAATGATCTGTATTCCTCTTCTTTAGGGATTTTGGAGTTCATTAGCCTGGCGGTGGGGCTGGTTAGTATCCGTGGGGTGGATTCAGGACTCTACCTCGGAATGAATGAGAGAGGAGAGCTGTATGGGTCGGTAAGTTTGAGGTTTTATAATCATTGTAATACTATAAAACTTACACAGTGCCTTCTGAGAGCTGGGCTAGCCTGCGTACTGCCCATATGAGAGTCCAACAGGGCACCACATAAGCTGCCAGCCTTCCCTAAGGACATGGTCATCTGCAAGCCTGTTACAACCAATCAAATGATTCTGTACTGCACCTGTGGATGTCATGTAGCTCCACGCATATCAATTATTCCATTGTTGTCATAGTTGCAACCAAAGTTGAAGTAGAAAAAAGCAGAGAGAGAGACCAATCCAGCTCTAACAAAACCTGACAAATATTTGGGATAAAGAAAACAGACAAGAACATGATGGGTATAAAGCTTTTATTATTAGCCTTTGTTTGGGAGCTTTGTGTAGCTCACTTGTGGTTCTGCCATTCAGGGATATTGTGGTGATCATAAACTAAAGGCCAGGCAATAAATTATAGCGCACCATCAGGGTGTGTGTTTGTGTTCTCTCATCTGAACAGTGTGTCACTTTGAATGATCTGGGTTCACACAGGAATATATATTTACGTCTGCAGATGCATACATTTATATTATAGCTTTTCAATAATGAAAGCTGTACTTAAAGTTATGGTGGAACTTTCATTATAACTCCTGTGTTCTCATAACCTTCTAAAAAATGCCCCTTTGGCACTGACATTTTCCATGCTTGGTCTCATCCCATTGGAAAATCACTTCAGCCTGTTTAAAACTGATGAAGACGAGAGACTTGTTTTGCTTACCAATAACTCCAAAATAGCTGGAAAATCCCTCCAAACAATGCTTGTAAATGGTTCTTACAGAGGAATCAGGCCTTGGTAGCACTGATTTGGAGACAGGGAAGGATAGAAAGTTCTGTGATTGAAAAATCCTTTGGCACAGACATCAGCTAAGACTTTTAGTGGAAGTTAATGAAGATCCACCCCCTTTGTGACATTCTCATACTGTAGTGTCTCTGCCTGATGAAATAGGCCCCTGGGCTGCTGCAGAATCGAGACTGTAAATGTCTTACTAAAATACACCCAGCACAATCCATCAAAATTAGACTGAGTCTACATCAGAAAACTGCATCAATTTTAACTTAAATCGGGTTTTAAACTGATTAGTTAAACCAGTGCAAATCTCTTTGTGGATGCTCCAGATGATAACCTAACTCTGATTGAAGTCAATGGCAAAATTGCCATTGACTTCAATATGGCCAGGGTTTCAGCCTTTAATTTCAGTTTAAGAGTGTGTTAGTTCAGGAATTGGTTTGAGCTAATTGACTTAACCTAAAGCAAAATAAATCCCCTTCAGGCCTTTTCTACACACACAAATTTGCACTGGTTTAGTTAAAACAATGCAAACCCATGTGTGGACACACTTATATTTCTGTTTAAAAGGAGCTTATTTCAGTGTAATTTAAATCCATTCCTAATCAATTGAACCCAAATTGAAGTAAAGCGCCTTCAAACTGAAACAGGACAACCCAGCTTTTTACACTGATTGAACCAAATCACTTTAGAATCACACCGTACATTAAACTGGTGTAATCCGGATGTACAAACCTTCATAGAAAACCAGCCCCCACACACTACCACTCACACAAACCCCATTTCTCTTCATGAGGTGTGAACTTCAAAGCCTAAGAGAGATAATTTAAATGCTTCTGTGCATAGGCAATTTCCCCTTTTCCCCCTCACGTCCTTTAAAATACTCCTCCAAATAAAAAAAACCCAAAATTTAAATGCAGAGAACTACGTGTTAAGTTTACACATTTAAACAGAAAAAAGGCAGTTAAGGGTTAGTAGTAAAATTAATTCACCTATATTGCATATATTTAATTGACTGATAAGCTATTAACCGCATGTCTAAATATATAGGGCATATGCAATGTAGGCGATCCAGGGTGACATGGTGATGCTCAAACCTTAGCCTTGTTTCTCAAAATCAAAACCTGCCACATCATCATTATTATGAGCCATTTAAATCATCCTAGTGAGCAAAAGCCTCCATTAGGATTGGGGCCCCATTATGCTAGTCTGCATCCCTGCACATACTCTCTGCTCTGAAGACTTATCTAATTTGAAATAAAATGCACCAAATGAGTATAACAAATAAAAGGAGGAAAGATGAGAGCAACAATGATCAGATCACACATTTATGTAGGTTAGTGATGAGCACAACTCAATGGTTCCAAATTACTGGCAGTATGGGTTGTTGGTTTTTTTCTTTTATAACCTATACATTAATAATTATCTGCTGCCTTCAAGTGTCATAGAATATCAGGGTTGGAAGGGATCTCAGGAGGTCATCTAGTCCAACCCCCTGCTCAAAGCAGGGCCAATCTCCAATTTTTGCCCCAGATCCTTAAATGGCCCCCTCAAGGATTGAACTCACAATCCTGGGTTTAGCAGGCCAATGCTCAAACCACTCCCTCCCCGCTTCAACCTACTGAGCTATCCCTCTCCACTTCAACATACCCCACCTTAGATGGCTAATTTTTGGTAAGCATCTTGGTGGAAGTGAGGATAGTGTATCAATGTCCTTCATGGCATTACACATGCATAGAGTAGGGCAAAAGGGAGAAAGCTTCTTCTCTCAATTGATGTGCTGCATGTTCACAGATTAGGCAGACAGCCCAGAAGGATGGAATGTGCAGTTACACTTGTGGTAAAAGGCATATGCAGAGCCCTCAGGGGTAATGTCTAGGGAAACATTATGAGATCCTGTTGGAGTCTATTGGCACATAAGTACTGAGAAAAATGTTGGTTGAAAAATTTAAACCACACAACAGCAGGGACCCAAAATCTGCATTCTTGTCACTCTTGTTTTCCATTTGGCATTAATTTAATTTTAATTTGAACAACAATTGTACCAGGTAACAGAAAGTGAGATTGTACTTCAGGAAGGAGTAGGGCTTGCTTCTGAAAAGAGTTCAGCTACTACCACTCCTATTGAAGTCAGTAGGAGTTGGGTGCTCACCATCTCTTGGTGTCAGAACCTTAAGCTGTACTATTGAAACGTAGGAAACTAACCTGCATTCTGCTTGTTTTGCTTTGAAGTGCTGTACTTGCAATTTTAAAGCAACAGACAGTCCCACAATCAGGCCAATCAAACTACAGAATCCATTAATGTCATGCCACAGAAATGTCAATATAATAGCATATAATCTTAGTTGGTAACAAGAGTTAATTTCAGTACAATATCATTGGAATTTTCCTTTCTGCCACCACTGACCTGCGCATTAGAAAATGTACTTCATACTGGCCAGGTGGCTGTAACAGCAATATCATCAAGCCCAAATGTTAAAAAACATGAGAATTTAAAACAAATAATACATAAAATATTTTTGTATTAATTTTATTTGGCTTCAGGGTACAACTCAGGTCACATTTGCAAGCTTTTCTGTGCAATCATGAAGGACTAGAAACGTTCTTTAAAAAAAATAATAAAAAGAAGGTGAAAACAGATTCTCTTGAAATCATAGGATTCCAAGAGCTAGGGCTTTAAGAAAAACACCAAATATTGGAAGAGGTGTCAACACTTTGACCAGGATTCCCTTATTAAAAGGTATAACAGTATTCTACAGTAAAGGCCCATTAAATGATATCTTGTACTGGCGGTAGGGCCATATTTTGGGACGTTGCTGTAGAATAGTCTAGTGTTTTTGTAAGGGTTCAGTAAGGAAGTCATTTTTCTCTGTGCTAATCTTGCATATATTTGTGTGTGTGAATTTAACAGCCCCAAAGATCAAAGCCATCTACTCCCTCAGTGCTTTCATTTTTTCTCCATTTAATAAATCTGTATGTTGCTAAATGTAGAAGGTTGATTGCAAATCTTTTCTGTGACAGATCTAACCTGTCCTTTTGCAGTTAGCAATATACTACTCTCCATGCAACGCTGTCAACTTGGTGCATGTCACTTGCATGTTGTTTAACGTCAGTGCCAGCAGCCAAAAGCCCCAAAATGCAGTTATGGCAGACAGAGATCAATGGGAGAGAGAGAGGCCGCAGATGTCCCCTATGTCCCAGTCACTCCAGTGACTCTGTGTCACCTGAGAATTTCCCTGTGCTGAGATGATCCTCCGATGGCTGATTACACTGGCTCCATACCCAGACTAGAACAGCCTCCCAGTAGGAGTTGTGGGGGCAAACAACTTAAATAGTTTTAAGAGAGAGCTGGACAAATTTATGAGTGCAATTGCATGATGGGATTGCTTGTGATGGTGGGGCAGAGGCTCAGCAGTCCTAGGGCTCACTTCCAGTTTACCTCTTATGTTCCTAAACCTCATGCTTCAGGGTTTTAGTGGACCACCAGCAGGAGTCAGGAAGGCATTCTGCCAATGTACTCTGGGAGGTTTTTTTTTGTTTTTGTTTTTTTTAAATCTCCTTCCTCTGAAGCATCAGGATGGCCACAGCTGGAGATAGGACACTGGAAGGGAGGACCGGGGCTCTGAGGTGACACTGAGTATTCGTGCTCTCAAGTGCTTAGCTGGCTATTTCTTGCTCCCTGTCTAACTCAGGGGTAGTCAAATAGGCAGACCGCAGGCCAAATCTGGAGTGCCACATTCTTTTGAACGGACCCCAAAATCTTTTTATTTACTTATTTTTTCTATTATTATTTTCTCTGGAGTCTGGACCTTGACTATACCTTGAGCAAGAAATTTGGACCTTTACAAAAAAATAATTGACTACCCCAGATCTAACTGATCAGCATGTGTGGCGTTGGGAGGAATTTCCCCCAGGTCAGATTGGCAGTGACCTTTGGGGGGAGGGGGTTGCTTTCTGCACCAAGTGGGTACAAGTCACTTGCCAGGATTATCTGGGTATATCTCACTTAATCATTTCCCTGGGACCTCAGTCCCTGTTACTCTCTGCCTGGGGCACAGAACACTCTAATCTCCTGTGGGCTGTAATACTTTCGTCACATTTCGATTGTTGGGTTTAATGTGCAGGTGCTGATAGTGGACTGTGATATAGAGGAGGTTCAGACTAAAGGATCAAGTGGTGCCTTCTGGCCTTTGACCCTATGACTAAGATTTGGCTGGCAGTGTGGGCACACAGCAGCCACACTATGCTCCGGGGTCTGGGCCCCAGTTCCCATTACAAACCATTATTGGTTGGTGTCCTGGCTGTAGGACAATACTATGCCGCTGAGCACAAAGACCTTTTTCCATTACATTTATGGCCTCAGACCACAGTTCGGCTTTTCCAGAGATTATAGTCCTTTCATTATTGTATTTTATATGGTTGTGTGCTCTGAGAGTTCAAAGTGCATTTCAGGGTTATTTAAACCTTTGAAATTAACTGCACCCTTTTCCACTTTTAATCGCTGGTCAGCTAGACATATCTGTACGTTTGACAAGTCTTGTGCTTAAGGTGACAGGCAAAATCTGATCTCCTTGTAGCAGCCCTTAATGCTGTGTATCATGCAGCATACAAAGCACAGCGATACCATCTTAGGCCTGAACCTTTCCCTGTGTTAAATAAAGATGTAGCCAAGCTACAACATTCAAATACAGATCTCAAACACTCCTTATTCCAGGGGTGTTCAGGTTTTGAGTTTTGGTTCAGCCTATTTTTAAAACAGCAAAATTCAGATTCAGATCTCAGGTTGGATTTTGCTGCCTTCCCTCTCAAAGTTCAAGGGTATTTGAATTGGGGCTTTTATGATATTGGGCTTAGCTCTAGAATTAATGAATGGGAAATGAAGCATGTTGCAAGGGTGCACTTTACAGTCAGCAGCAGCCAGCCTTAGGGGAGCCAAAATTAGGAAGCCAAGAAAGTTCAGGAAATTGAGGTGCAAGATGAGGAGGAAATGGAATCTATAAAGCATTACAAGTATAAAGTTCATGCATGTGCCTTTTCTCTCCTTCTCGTCACTCCCCAACACAGAAGAAACTTACGAGGGAGTGCGTTTTCCGAGAGCAGTTTGAAGAAAACTGGTACAACACCTATGCCTCAACCCTCTACAAACATTCCGACTCTGAGAGACAGTATTATGTGGCTTTGAACAAGGACGGCTCACCGCGTGAAGGATACAGGACTAAGAGACACCAGAAGTTCACTCATTTTTTACCCAGACCCGTGGACCCTGCTAAAATACCTGCAATGTACAGAGACCTTTTCCACTATAGGTGATATTTCCTGCCGCTGTCCAGTCAATGTACATACTTGGGTTCCAAGCTTTTTCCTGGAGCACTATATTAATAGTCATTCCATCATTCCTATAAACTTAGATAACATAGAAAAGCACTTACCTTGAATTCAACACTGCCGTTCCTCATTTTTTAAAGTGTATATCAAAGCTGGGTTATTTGTGGGGGTGGGGTATAGGGTATGGGGAGGGAGCCCTCCGTATAATCGTTCATTTTCATTCACTGTCTTTACCTGGAGGTTATGAAAGAGGTGGAATGTTCACATACAATGATGATTCAAAACAAAAAAATCAAACAACCCACAACAACTTGATTACAGGAAAAAAAAAGACCACAGAACTGATACAGATGCTGCTGGTAAGCTTGGAATGGTTACGTTTTAAGAAGATGCCCTTCAAATGGTACCCTGCTGAAGTGGCCCTGGAATTTGCAACATGGATTATTATGGACTGGTCTTGATGTGTGTTTTTTTTCCTGCTGTTGAGGGTGGGAGTGAGGGTGGGAAACATTATTAAGATGTAAGCATGGATACTGTGCATAAGGACAAAACTATTTATAAAATGTATATGATATTTATTTTATATATTTATTTATTTCAAAATAATTTTATTTTTAATGAGAGATGTTATGACCGGATTTTCATCAGGAAGAATAAGGTCCTACTGAAACAGGAAAAAAAGAGTTTTAAGAGCTTATTGGCAATAAAGTTGTCTTTATATTGTGGATTTCTCACTAACTTTGTTTTGTTCACTTACCATGAGAACGAACAGTACAGTGTTTTGGGTTGAGGTGGAGGCAAACAAACCATGAGACTCTTGTGACGGGCAGCACAAATCCATAAAACCCAGTGCTAATGAAAGGTGGCACTCAAAGGCAGCACCTGATCAGGTCAAGATAAAGTTTTGTTGGGGCAAAACTCCCAATGAATTCAGTGGAGCCAGGATTTCACTCAGACATTTCTCAGTTGCAGTAATATAGGCAAAATAAAATGATACACTGGGAAAGATTTAGCTCCAGCAGAGGCACAAGGATGAGGAGCTCTCATTCATAACTGAAGTTAAGGCGATACGATGTTCAACACATCTTTACCACTTTTAGTATTTTAGCAGTCAGTGCTTTGCGTCTTCAAAGTACTTTACAAATGTTAACTAACCAATGCTGCAGGATAGCAAAGAGCTTGAAGGAATTCAAAGGAGTTTGAACACATATGCAGTATTTACCCATGTAGTATTAATGAGACTCCGGTACACATGACAGGATTAAGGAGTGATTACAGGTCCATTCTAAAAACTAAACAGAACATTGAGCAACAACCTTCCTGACTAACAAACCAGCCCAGCGTTAATGCTGCAAAAAAATAGTCAAACATGAGGACAGGCAGAGGCATTGCAGAGAGAAAACACATAGCAAAACCAAAAACAGTCATTCCAGAGTATTTTGAAACATTCACCTTATCATAGTAATGACAATTTCAGCAACGGGCATTGCTGGAAGAATAACCTGTGGCCGGCGTTAACATCTCAAGAAATGGGCAGCTCCTTCCCAGTCAACCTTCATTGCTACTGCTAAAAGGCCCTAATTCTGGGAAGCACCGGAGCACATGCTATTCTGACGTGCTTTCCTGAATCAGTGCCAAGGGTGCCCTCTGTGAAAACTGCCTTATGGGATGCTTTGTTAATTTTATCCCATCGATTCCATGTCAAATGTGCTCAGTCTTCAAGTTAAGACTCTGATTTAGCACAGCACTTAACTATGATTAAATGCTGCACTGAAGAGAGCTGAACTTATGGGCTCATGGGCTAAAAGGTGGTTTTTCTACCTGCTAGACCTGCAAACTCAGTCTTAGCTCTGGAAAATTAAGTTGGTCTCTCTCTAGCTCTTGTCCCCCACCCGCCCTATCACTGATAAAAGTTTTACAGTACAAATTGCCCAGTGTCTTCTAAGCCCTTGATAACACCTGTGCAGTATTATACCCTCAATTGATGGAGAGTAAATTAACAAATTCTGCTGATTAAGCTCAAGATTCCAGCTCCCTTTCTCTTCAGTTGTATGGCCTCTATAGGGCTAACAGTCCAATTGATATTCTGACATTAACATCAGCAAGTTTGACTCTGAATACACATAGGGAGCAGGTCTGTTGAATAAGAATGTGCCATTTTTACATGGTCACTTTGTCGAGCTCACCTGCACTTTAAATCCAAAGAGCTAATAATGTCTGAGACACTTATGTCTCCATATGTAAAAGAAAATCAAGACCTGTAGCTTTAAAAATGTTTTGCTTGCAACCTCATCTTTTAGTGTTGTTTTTCAGTTTTGCCTTTAAGGAGCTGTATGAATAGCTATGGAGAAGCACAAACTCCTGTAGGTCTTAGCCCGCCACCCTTACTTTATTCCCATGTTAGTTTTACCAAAATAAGGATGGTCAGATCATGCTTCATGTGTATTATATTGTTAACACAGCTCTGTCTGATGCACACAGGTTTTTTATCTAGTATCATTTCCCCTTCTTGACAATCTTGCCAGTTCTTTGCAACAGTTCTCTGCTCTCCCAAACATTTCTGTCCTTGCAGCTGAGTGTACGCAATGCAACCACCACTACGGACAGCAGACTTCAAGTGGCAAGGTAAAGATTGAAAGAGCTTTACCCGAATGAGCTAGACATGAAGGAATTTAATCCAGTGTTTGAAATAAAATGTTTTTTTCCTTTATTCTCTGAGTCATCACTGAAACATCTCAGTACCTATATCAGAAGTCAGAGTCAGGCTCATTTATGAAAAGTGTAATAAAATGGACCTTTTACACTTGTAAATGTGTTGGAAATGCTAGTATTTTACATTGTGTCAGAAGTTCCTATAGCTTGTAGTCCTATTGACAAGAATTGCAGATGGACTCTGAAATCAGTACAGTAGAGCAGCATGAAAGGCATTGGGTGAAATGGTTTTCCTACAATCACATAATTTCCATAATGAAAATTCCACACACCAATTGCACTGACAGACAAGTTCCAAGGCTGCTGTATAGCCCATGGTCCACAGGAAAAAATGCTCGCAATGCTTCAACTTGAAACTTGTTTTGAATTAGTGAAAGAAAAACTAAATGTATATTGTATTTTGGTTGTTTATATTGTTTCCTTATGTTAAAAGTTTAAATTTCTCATCTTAAAATCTCTCTGTAAAGTAAAGGCAGCTGGGTGGATGTCATCAGATGGGGGCTCCTTTCTCACTGCTCCATTTGAGCAAAGTCCTGAGGAAACCCACCTGGACAGTTACAGGTGCAACAGATAAACCTTAAAGAGATTATTCCTGCCGAAGAGAACTTCAGTATCAAGTGCCTCCCCCAACTAATGCTATTTTGCATGTAGAGCACAGCAGATTTGAAAATATTATAGTACCATGTAAGGAAAATGCTGTATTTTACATTTACAGGAGCAAATGTTGGCACAGAGAGGTTAAAGTACTTGTTCAGTCACCCAGGAAGTAACAATTCCCAGTTCTGTTCCCTAATCACAAGACCACCCGCCCTTCTGCACCAATTTTAGCCTTACTTGGTTCAAAGGGAGCTGCATTTCAGAAGGTAGGGCTCTTCCCTGTAGGCTAGGGAGTGATGGAAGAGCCAACCTTGCAGTCACAGTAGCCCCTGTTGCTGTTCTCCTTCTGCTTCATAGGGGACATCCATCCAGTAGATTCATATAGCTAGGCTCCATAGCACCCAGAGAATACAGACCTACTGCCTAGGCTCCAGAAAAATCTGCCTTCTAACCCTAACCTGTGTAGTACAAAGGCACCAGTTCCATTGGGTGGGGGGCTGTACATTACCCTAACACTGTTGCTAATTTCTCTAGAATCCTTAATTCTAGATTCACATGAATAGATCTTACACTGTTCCCCTGCACTTCTGCCTCACATGCATTTTAGCACCACTCTGAAAAAACAGTTGACTTCCCCTTTTTCAGCTAATCACTGAAGAGCTGGACTTTTCACTGTACAGCTGTCTTGAGGATTTAAACTCCTCACATTAGGTGATTTGGTCTAACCATACTGACTGACTTCGGCAGGCACAAGTAGTAATGGCTGAGGTGGTCCTGGGTGGGGGAAATATAATAGGAGTGAAAGAAGGGAAAGTCTATGCATGGTATTGCAATTATTTCAACTCCAAGTCTGATCTGCTTCAGTACAGTTTAGGAATAAATTAATCCTGATGTCAAGCAAAGTCAACTCCAAGGAGAGTGGAACTATTGAGGTCACAGGATATATCATGAGCAGAAGAATGGGGATGATGTGGACCATATAAATACTTATATGCATGTAGCTGTGTCGGTTCCAGGATATTAGAGACAAGGTGGGTGAGGTAATGTGTTTTATTGGACCAACTAACTCCTATGCTAACTACTTAAGCTAAACAATCTGTTCCACCTTGCATTTTGCTTTGGCTGGGAGTTGCTTTCCCAGACCTTAAGAAGAGCTCTGTGTGGCTTGAAAGCTCGTCTCTCTCACCAACAGAAGTTGGTTCAATAAAAGATATTACCTCACCCACCTTGTCTCTCATATAAATACTTATTATCATAGCACCTAGGAATCCCAGTTATGGACCAGGACACCTTTGTGCTAGGCACTGAACACACACAGAACAAAAGGACTTACAATCTAAATATAACACAAGAGACAGCCATGGCTACCTCCAGGTGGTGGAGTACAAGGAAACAATGAGACAATATTGATTTGCATGACAGGCATGTAGTCTCAGCACACCAACTGCTTTTGTGTTTGTTTTGTAGTTGTGATGGCAAAGGAGTTTTTCGGAGTAATTCTTAGAGTATGTACAGCACAGCCTTCCAAAGTTTTACTCACCTACAGCAAGTAACTGATTTTGAAAGGTTACACTTTTTTTCCCCCCATCATGGAGGGAAGAGGGTGAGGGATGTAGATTTTGTGCCTGTGTTGGCAAGTTTGCATAAAAGATTTGCAAGGCTGGCTTAATGCAAGATTTAAGAGTCTCAGATTTCTTCTTAACTACATCCCCAAAAAATTACCAAAATGCAACAAGCAGCATCAGCAGATCAATGTACTAGGTACAGCAGACACCCGCTTCTACCTGCTGTGCT
This sequence comes from Caretta caretta, assembly GCF_965140235.1. Taxonomy (NCBI): domain Eukaryota; kingdom Metazoa; phylum Chordata; order Testudines; family Cheloniidae; genus Caretta; species Caretta caretta. The sequence continues at coordinate 83,242,403 of NC_134214.1, forward strand.
GTTAACATGTATAGACAAGGGCCAGAAGAAAATTAAGATACACATTGTGAGATTCTTTGCTATAATAAGTGGTAATTGTTATTGGATTAGGCTTTGATTAAAGTCACATGGATCACTTAGTATTTAATAGTTGGTATGTAATAAAACATGACTCTATATTTGCAGTCATCAAAACAAATATTAAAAACATACAACTTCGAACACCAAACTTAGAGGCCTAATACTAAGGGGGGGGGGGGGGGGCTTGGGAGCCTGCAGCTCCCATGAAGTCAGTGAGTTTCAGGTGTTCAGCACCTCTTAGCATCAAGTACTTTATCTGCTACACTTCCCCCAAACTCAGTTTGAAAAATGTCTCTTTATATTACAATTTAGTTTATCCGATGTTGGGCAAAAGAGATCACTCTTGCACTCAGATCAAAATCCCAGGAAGCTGTAATAGTTCCATTTGCAGAGTTTCTTTAGATCAGTGGTTTTCAAAGCCGGTCCGCCGCTTGTTCAGGTAAAGCCCCTAGCACGCCGGACCAGTTTGTTTACCTGCTGCGTCCACAGGTTTGGCTGATCACGGCTCCCACTGGCTCCAGGCCAGTGGCGGCTGCAGGAAGCAGCACGGACCAGGGGACGTGCTGGCTGCCCTTCCCACAGCCGCCATTGGCCTGCGGCGGCGAACCGCAGGCAGTGGGAGCCGCGATCAGCCGAACCTGCAGACGTGGCAGGTAAACAAACCGGTCTGGTCCGCCAGGGACTTTCCCTGAACAAGCGGTGGACAGGCTTTGAGAACCACTGCTTTAGATGATGCATCATGAAAGGAGGTTGCAGTATTTTCTCTTCCAACATCTGTGGAACTGACCAGGATGGTGGTCATCTGGCACTTCACAGATCCTGAGTGTCAAATGAATCTCTGGGGAATCTCCAAAGGCAGGGGCAATTTATGTAGACGCTAATACCTCTGGAACTATCTCCTGGGTCCCCTATAAGTATTTTTCCCGAATCCTGAACTAAAAATGTGGAGAGAGAGATTATACCAGAGAGATGTCAGTTAAATGCGCCACTCACAACCATTACTTCCTTATTTCTCAAATAACAAATTCCTCAGGGGCTGTAAACAACGTGGATCTAACAGCATGTTAAAAATGCAGCACTGCACATGTTTATGTATTTTGGTCACTTTATTAAATGAGATATTAAATAGTTTAAGTTTCAACTACTAAACAGCACTTTGAATGGTGAAAACACAGATAGTATATTGTCATACTTGAATGCTGCTTTTCTTTAAAAACACATTTCCAGTCCTTATATATATATTACAAAACAGCCTTATAGGACGAGGTGACATCTTTTCTACAGTACTGAAGATATTTAATACAGAACTGAAAAGCCGTCTAACAGAAACAAAGGCAAGTCTTCACAGCTGTATGATTTCAGCAGCCAAAGCTGGTTGATGGACTGAAACATTACTATACAACTGGGACAAAACATATACAATATCACAATACTAAGCAAAAACGCTTTACATCCAAAGGAATAAACAGGTTACAAAATGTGGAGAATTTAGCAGGCAAAACTGTATTACAAGCAACATTTTTATTTGTCATCTTAAGCCATTTCAACTAGTTAAAACATCTAAAACAAATATAAAAATGAGCCTTTTATTACCTTATTGATGTAATGTTCTGTCTTTAAATATTTGTTAAAGCTTCATGTTATACACACATTATGCAGCTAAAATGTCAAGTGAGGAACATGTATACAAAGTGGTCCAAGTTTTATTTCAATGCTTCTTATCTTTGATTAATCTTCTTATGCATTAGTCTTCTGTTATCCATAGTTTTGTCCACGGTGGAAAAAATGTGCCTTTAAATGTTGCCTAAAACTTCCACATTTAAGTCTTTGAGTGAGTTATCGTAGAACTCCATTGAAAATTCCCAGGTCTGGTAGAACATATTTGTCTTATTCACGACATGTAGGAATATCCATGACAGTTGTCCAGAGTACATTTGCATTCAAATGCTTGTCTCACAAAGTCTAATTTTTGTAACTTCTTCTAAAATGAATGCACCTTTTCTGGCTCCTCCCCCCCCTCAAATTAAATAAATCTGATTACGGAGCTGGCAAAGGCTTAGAACATAGAGGGTTTTCTTGCGATGTCTTGTAACAGGAAAAAATCCAAACCAACAATTTTGTTAGCTGGTTTTGCAGCAGATCTAACAAATTCTACACATATCACAAACCAAAATTCAAACCCCAAATGAAATATCTCACAAGATTTGTATATTTTAGATGTGGAAACACTTGTCTTTTGAGGACATAAAAACTCAAAAAAGTCCTTCAAGAGTGATTCAAGAAGCCAAAACTCTTCTAGTTGATGTCAGCAAGTCCCTCCATCCAGCTTTCGTTTCTCAAAAATTCTGTTTTCAATACCTGATACAGTATCACCTCAAATATTCCTGTCATTTAATTTGTCTCTCACATTCTAAAAACGTTTTCCTTTAAAAATAGTATCAGCCAAACTATATGCAAAGAAAAGTCGCGTGTGTGTGTGTGTGTAACTGGATCATCATAAGCACAGAAAATGTGTTACTATCCCATTAAAATGTTGGGAACGTAGGTATTAATGACATGTAACCAATCAGAAATGTACCTTGGTCTAGATTATTAAAAAAAAAAAAAAAAAAAGAATCAAGGTCTTTTTGGACTAACTTATATTCTTACAAAAATGAAAGAAGGGGTAGGGAGAAGAACATGGTAGGCAGAGATCCTTATCTATACAAGGAGAATTATTTCACAATTCTGGCAGAACTGGAAATTGTTAAAGCACATTCAGTGTATGAATTCAAAGTTGGCAATGGTTCTGCCATTGTGATGTTGTTTATAAAACAGGGAGTGACCCTAAGAATCACCACTATCTTAACCTCCAAAATACCAGTAATTTGATTTTTTTGGTCCCTATCCCATTGCCAGCAAAGGGAAGAGACACTAGCACCAGCATCAAGGAGTTAACAGAAATGTGCTTTGTATCAGAGTCAGCGAACAGTGAAATAATGTGTGAAGGATACAAAGCTGTAAATTTAAATTTACCAGTTATTCCATCACATAAAACTGAAAATAACAAGTGGCAGAAGACTGGAGAAGAAAAAATTCTCTTCTCAAGTCATGATTTAAGGCTGTATACACGGTTTCTATATAACTGCATGACAACGTTTTAGAGCCGTAGTATTTAAGAATATTGCACTCAATTTTATCTCAAGAGAATTTTCAGTTCCTATGTTTTATTCTGCACAGATGATATAGTACAAGTCCAGACTTCAGTCAAAAGGAAACAATATAATTTTTCTCTGTCTTATCACACTCACTAATTTCAAGAAATGGATAAGTATAAAAGTATCCCATAATTTGAGGAATCAACTCTAATCAAGAACTCAGCTGTGTACATTTTATATATGGAATACTGAAACATACAGATCTGTATTCTCTCCTAAGTTTCTCATGTTTGATGATGGTTTTATGGCTACTAAAAACAAGCATAGGACTTTAGACAGTAAACCTGTGGAGCTGCTACTATTATGGAAGGGCTTGTTTTCACTGAAAACAATTTGATATCTCCTGTATTCAACACATGTAAGAAGATTCTAGGCAACATCACTGACATGAGAGGGAAAAATGTTACATCCTATTTAAACACAGTTGAAACACTAATATGGAACATGGCATTTAAGGGATCCAAACTATTTATGCAGTTGAGTTCTGTTAAGCCATTGATTCCTAAAAAAATAAAAAAGTTCTCTCTGATTTTAACAATCCGTTTAGTGCAAAATCACATTTATTTCCCTTGGGAAGGTCCTGGATTTTTGCCTCTCATTGGGGGTGGGGCACGCTGCAATGGCGGTGGCTGCAGACCACCAGAAACTGCCTGATACATTCCTCTCATATCTATCTGCTGGTAGGTGGAAGGGTTCATGATTAAATTTGGAGGCTTTGGCATCATGAGATGACTCATTGCTGCTTGCTGATAAGACATTTGCTGCTGCTGCTGCTGATTGTACTGCTGCTGTAGTCTTCTGTTCATGAGTATCCGCTGAACACAACTGATTAACTGTGGGGAGGGAAAGTGGAGCTGTTACAAGTGCATGACCTGTCTTACTGCAGCAAGTATCAAGTTTAGAGTTAAAAATCAATTTGCTAGGGGTACCATGGCTGAAGAAAAAAACATTATTGTTATCCCCATCACTAACGTGATGGCATTCACAAGCGGATTACAGTAGAAACCAGTTAGTAACACCATGTAGGACTAAGGTCTCCTAATGACTTGCCTATTGTATTGCAGGCAGCATTTATGTTAGTTGCCATGGTGATATGCATTCTACTGTGAAATTACTCCCCTGTATTAGTTACAGCATTTGTTGTCAGGTACTATTTAACATCCCTTTGAAAATCCTACAAGTTGATGGGTAAATAAACATTTAGTGACAAACACCAAAGGAGAAAATACTTCCAGTTGGACTAGCACCTATTGGGAAAGTTTCAGATTTCTCAAGATTACTTAGAAAGTCCTAATGAGTTACGTGGTTTTAAATTATGTGCATTCTGCATAAAATAATTCCTTAGTGCCAGGAGTTAGAACTTTCCAATACAAAGCCTGTGAATGGTAAAGGAATACACCAGGAAAGGGTGATGAGAAAGGTTTCAGAAAGAGCATTGGCATGGATTATTTTGGTTTCTGACTTGTTTTAAGGAAGATTTAATGCACGGAGGAGTGCTGTTGATTTGTTTTCCCATGGAACTAAACTGCTGTAAACAGAACTATCCTGAAGAGATGCAAGTTCCTATATATAATTAGAAAGTTAACATCTTTAAGGAGACTGGGTCTTGTGTAAAGGTCACTGTATGCTACATGCCTATTACCACTTTAGTATTTGGTTTTTCTTAAGCCACTTAGTCTTCAAGCACTTCAAATACATGAATTAATAGCAGAATTTAGGAGATGGAATTTGCAATCTACTTTACACATCTCCCTAAATGAACAATGCTAGTCCAAAACATTGTATAACTCAGCACTTTCTGGTGTGGAGGAGCAAAACACACTGTTGGTAATTACTGGGCCCAAGGGATTGATAAGAAGCTGGCATTCTACAAAAACATCTTTAATATCATGTGCTAGTCCAGGTTGGTATCACTCATGCATCCCAATCCAAATAAACATAATTATCTAAAAGGCATTCAGAATTCTTACCATCTGTTGTTTTGTCAAGACATCATTGTAGATGGCTTCTCGGCGCTTAACATCAAGCTCCTGGCTTGCCTGTCTGCTTAGGGCCAAGGCCTGCACTTGGGTCTCTGTCAGGGTCAGATTTTCCTTCCACTGAAAAGGAAAAAAATACATTTTATTAGTCACTCTGATAGAAAAGTAAGGGCAATCAAGTTCTCGCAATTTTTTCAGAGCTGGATGAATATAGTTGGCACTGACTGACCGCCCAGTTTCCAGTAAATATTCTGGGGAAGTACAGTTTTATAACTATAACCAGAAGTTATTAGATCTTTATATTGCCAATAAAAAACATGTTTTTCTAAATTTTCTTTTAAAAGGGGAAAATGTATGGAGAAGAAAACAGGGGGAAAAAATACTCAGCTGAGCCAATCAGTCTCATTTGCAGGGAGCCAGCATTTTCACTGTCTGGGAAATACTGACATGGAGCTATGGACCAAATTGTTGGCACTATAAGATTCTACTATCCACACAGGTGCTATTACCCAACTACATCATTAATTAGCTGTTATTACAAATTGTGGTAACAGAAATCAGCATTAATTAAAAATACTGCTTTATTAATGAAGAAGAAATAATATGACAATTAACTGGATGACTATTTATAATCAGTAGTCGTCACTTCTTTGCTTGACACTGCTTCTTAACATTTTTCCAGCTCCTGACCAAATGTGGAATAATATCTATTTTACTTACTATAGTTGAAATTATATCTTCAAGGGGCTGAATTCTCACTGCAGTTACACTGTTGGTTGCTTCCACAACTTTTTCTCTTCCTTGATTAATGAGGTCCTGAGAGAATAGCAGACAATGAATTATAAAGGATAGGTGCAAAGCAAGAAATTAAGTTGTCCACACATTTAGAAATGCTTTTCTCCATCTCCAATTTATGTAACTATATTTGAAACTTTTTCACACAAGTGAACACACAGAGTTGGGTAATATGATGGAAATAAATTCACACACAATTAGACTTTGGAGGTAAGTAAATGAACAGAAAATACAAATAAGTCAACTGAAAACAATCTGCTCACTCAGTGCTTTTTAGATGATCAAAACTGTGTTAGACCAAAGTGACAAATTTTACACCTAACTTTTTGCAGTTGGCATTGTAAAATTATTACAATTGTCACATTCATACTCACTATGACTGTGTTCAACATTACTTCTTGTTTTAAATTATACTAGTACATTCCTAATATTATACAAATGCTACAGTGATCAGCTTCCTATAATCAGAATACACTGTTGCTATAAACATTTCAATATGCACACACAAGTTAATAGATTTCAACTAAACAGACATATCATAAATCTACTTTTAAAAAAATGTTACATTCAACTAGAAGGTATTACTTATCAGGACGTTAAAAAAATTTCAGTAATTACTGATTTGTAACTTAATTTGAATATCTGAGACATGCTCAAAGCAATGCAGATACACTGTGCCATTTGGATTTCACTACCTACCTCTAGCTGTTGGTTACTCATTGCCGACAATGCTCCCAAATTGAACGGAATATATGGAGTTTGAGAGTTGAAATTGATAGGGGGCATATTAGTCCCAGCTGGCATGTTGAAGCGCATGGTCAGACCCTTAAAAACAAAAATTGTACTTAGGTTTAGCGACTATGAATATTCCTAAGTGCTATAGCATGCCACTGCTGTCAATTCTAGGAAAGAATTGAACACACACACAAACAAAACACACCCTAAAGAGAAATCAAAGATCTTATAAAGTTTTAACCCTTAGAAGTGGAACCATCTGAGTGTATTGAAAATTCTTTCCAAAGCGTGGAATCAAAATGATTAAGTTTCCAACTACTTAGAGAAGCCTCAGTATGTGTCTTGAGATTTGAGTCTAGTTCATCTATAATTTGGTATAAACACAGTAAGAGAAGAAAATCCTAACAATATCTTCAATTTGTCTAGTGATACATACTACACTAATGTAAAAGTGTGTATGTGATATGTATATAATCTGACAAAATACATTGTTTAAGGTTTATATGATAACTGATTTTTAAGCACATGCTGAAGTACTGCGATATGGATACAGTAGTACACATTTGTGTAGCCAGACACCATTACAGATACATTAACAACAGAGCAAGGACTTCAAAAATGAATTAATCAAATACAGAAAAACTAGCTGAACAGGGTTAGCCTGACTTGACAGAAATGCAGTATGCAGAGTTTTATTCACTGGAAGAAAGAAATACAAGACCTCTTGCAAGGAATAATTCTCAAATACACAAGTCCATTGTTGAAATAAAAGTCAAAAACACCAGTTAGATCACAAAAGTTATTGAAGCAGAAAAATAATTCCCCAAAATATTCAAACAAATTATACCACAAAGCAACTGAGAGGCATGTCAGATTGCACAAAGCCATTAGGATATTCTGGCAAACCTGTATTTCCAAAATGTAGGGACACCAATGCCTAAATAGGTGTAGTGTAACCACCAATGTTCCTTATAAGAACAAATAATCCCACCCTCTGCAAAAAGCAAAGATGAATACTTTTGCTGTAAATAAATTTGAATTACAGACGCCAATACAGTAAACCCTTTCCTTTCGGACTGTTAAAAAAGCAGCTATGCCAAGCAGGTATAAAGCTATGCCTTTGCAACAACTAAGTCTCCATAAATCAACCCTATATAATTTTATCTTGGATATCACAGAATCAATCCTGAATAGGCATTATTCTTTTTCTCTTAATCAGAGTCTGATCTGAAGTGGTTAACTTTCTCTCAGATTTCAAAATCTGGTATTTATATAATGAAGTTGGACAACTCTGAGGATGCTTCTTTCAGACTCTATACGTATATAAACTGTTGCTCTGTTTTAGGAAGGGTATGATTTAAGTATTAAGAATAGTGGCAATGTGCATTAATTAGTAACATTAGGAGTTGGTAACTAGCTAGGTGTATTAATAGCACTTTCAGCTTTGCCATAAACCATCCTGTGTTTGTTAAGGATTCTCATATACTGTAATTCACATATAGCCTAATTTTTTAAAATTGAAAAAAGGTCTTTTTACTGCAGAATTCCTATTAAATACCAATGAACATAGAATTCTCAAAATTTTGGTAGGAATTACTCAACAATCTTCCAAAAAATCTAAATTTTGCAGGGCTTCACATTTCAAACGAAATAGAGAAAATAGATTTTCAATTGCTTGATCATTCCAGTCCTTAGATTCTAACCCCCATGCATAGAGCCCTGCACGATACAAAATTTAGAACCGCGGATATAAATTGCTATCCGCAGAGCTGAAGGGCTCTAGCAGGAACCACACTAGCAAAAGTAGCAGCATGTCGGGCCGCTGGCAGTTCCTCCAGCATGGCAGTACCTCCCCTCCCCCCACCGCCCCACCCACTGGGGTGGGCACTAGAGTCACTGGCAACTGTCCCTGGTCATGCTAGTATGTACAAGCGGCTTGCAAGCTCCCAGACAGGAGTTGCACACCACGCAGGGTTGTACTCATGCATGATGTTCTTGTATCCTTCAGGCAGGTTGTTTTGTCTACTGGAAATGGTACTACTTTATATGTTTTTAAAATAAATGTCAAGAGCTATTATGCACTATACAAGATGATAAAACTGGAAAAAGACACTTGTAACAGGAAAAGAATTATTCAGAAGCCTTTCCCGCTGCGCAGGCATGAATGAAAGGGTTTCTTGGGTAATTTTGTTCTAGGTTCTGTTCATAATTAAGTTTGGAAGACACATGAAATATAGTAAATTAAGGGGTTTTAATCCCTTTTGAGGGGGGACGGGACTCATAGGACATTTTCCTCTGATCATACTCCCCCACCCAGATTGGGTATGGTGTTCTTTCGTGAGAACTTTTGTCCTCAGGACAAGACATTAAAAAAAAAAACAAAACAGATGACAGAAACAAGAAACAGTTCAAGGCATGAGTTCATGGTCCATTTCTGGCCCTACACAACTTCATACAGATGACTGTTAAACTTATCCACTTGGAGCCATCCAGATGTTTTAGTGTCATATCTCACACAGTACTTTGGTTCCCCCAGAGAAATTACATTGCTACCAAAAATCTCCAACTACTCTTCATATCTGCGAACTCCTGAAATTCTCCCTGAGTCAGATGCCCACTTAAAATCTTCAGCAACTTTCCATATTTCCCACTTTGTGAATTCAAAAGAGAAAATATCTTAATCATCAGATCTGATCACCCAGGTGCAACATCTTTCAAGCATTTTTCACTTCTGCTGCCTTTACATCCTTTAGAGGAGTACTCTAGCAACAATACTCCTATTTACACCAAACAAACCAATTCTTAAGTTCTTATTCTCCTTGTACAGTATGATAATGAAGGCTAGTTTCAGTTTTCTCTGTTCTCCCACTGAGTTAAGTGAAATATAATTATTTTCAAGACTTTTGAACTAAGTCACAGATTTATAAGCATATTTTAAGAACAAAGATTTTTATTGTCTTAAACACTAGAAAGTTCGTTCTACTTATTGCAATGACCATTCCCACTAAAACTTTCTGTCTTTCTGTTCATAATTCAAACCAAAGTAATTACGTTACCATCAGTGGGTATCTCCCTTTCTGACAGTTTATAAAATCCTTGTTATGCACTCAATTTCCTTCTCCCACTTCTTTTTGATCTAGTAATTCCTGGGTTATAATTAAAAAACAAAACAAACAAAAAAACTGTCTCTAGTTTAAGAATCTAGGACTTTGGGAATGAATGAACTGTAAACTCTCAGGCCAATTCCAGTATTTACTTATGCCTCAACTGGATTATATTTTCTGGGGTTGGGGAAGAGGCGGAGGGCTTGTTTTGAAATGAGATGCCCATTTTTCCATTAAAAAAATCTCAAAAGGTAGAGATTTTCCATACATTTTCAGAATGAAGTATACTGAAGAATGTCAGCTGGATGTATAATATAAAATGTGAAAACTACAAAGCTAATTATTAATAAAAAAAGTAACAAACACTAAGTAAAAATATCTTGAAGCAAATACATACAAAAGTCCACCACCAAAACAGCATCTATCTTTTCATTTTTCATAGTCTGTTTAGCTTTTATAGAGGTGATATTTAAAATTACCATTTTACATAATATTATTCAGAAGCCCATTTCCAAGCCTGTAATGGAGCTATTTCTACAAAGATTCATTATGCTTACAGAACAATTATAATTTTTTTTTTTAAACTGACGGTTATTTTTTACACACATGACATCCACTTTACGTTAGGGCAGACATCTTTACCTTTTTTTCAGCTTCATATTCTGCCCAAGCTGCCTTCCTTTCCTCTTCGGTCAATTCTTCCTCCTCTTTATGGTCTAGGAGGGAATCATGCTCATGATAGCCCACTATATGTTCTTTGTGGATCTGAAGCAATTCTGCCAGAATTGTATCCTGTTTAAATGAAAAAGTACCATGAAATGAAGGTCACTTATTAAATATTTTTATCTGTAATAGTGCTACAGTATATTTTTGTTGAGCATGTGCAAGTCATATTTCTTTGACCTGACTTTCACAATAGAGCTCAAAGCACTTCATATATAAATAAAACTAGAAGAAATTAAAAAAAAAAAAAACAAATGCAGTTTTCCTGATGGGAAAGGTAATGGAGAAACAACCTCATGCAACAGATAGTCAAATCACTTAGTGGACCACTACAGTATACCCAGATTCCACAATGACTGATGCAGTATAGAACCTAAATAGAATGAAAGGTGCCAAATAATTGCTTCTTTAAGAGATGCTTGCACCCTGCTCCTGACGGGAGGCTATGATAATCTCCTTCGGTGATGAGGTAGAACTTCCCTGTTGGATTTTATGAGTTGGAAAGTATTTGAGCCCAAATTGCATGTTTCAACCTGAAACTCCAGGAACAGTTTCACTACTATACCACCAATAGCCCCTGGAGGGGGCCACCTTTTTCAAAACGGCAAAATGCATGTGTTGGGATATGTAGTCTCCACAGCTCTATATTAAAACGTCACGTCTGGGTTCCATGTGCTGGATTTGGCCAACAGGCCATGCTTTGGACACTCACATTCTATACTATACTAATACTTTTACACTTTTATAATAACTAAAATACTTAAATGACCTCAGTTGCAAATTGTTTTATTCAAAGTCCTGAATATTAAAGGTCCTATGGAGCTGTGTTAAAAACTATTCCTATTTTTCAAAAGTCAGTCACTAACCTAAAAAACCCTAATTTATTAATTAAGCAAATAAAAGAGAGAACGTGGCAGGTAACTAACGTATTTAGGTGCCTTGTCCTTGATAGGAATACAGATGCCACGTAATGAGATCATGTTATCTCAATTAAAAAATGAAATAAAAACAAATGGAGGGGAAAAGAATGGTTGGAACAAAGCTGCTTGTATCTTAAACTAAAGTTAAAGGTTTAGCAATCTTCATTTTTACTGAGTCAACATTTCCTTCTCCATAGGCACCCAAATGATGGTGTTGAAATGAAAGCAATGCCTCTAAGGATCAACAGAAACAAGGCCCATAAGATTGCTAGATCCCGCTCCTGTTTGGACCACAAAGTTCAGACTGTGTTCCTGCTCTGAAGAGCTCACAGTCTATATAGACCTAAGATGGGAGAAAGGGAAACAAATACAAGTAGAAGGTATGGAATTGATCCACAGAGAAAAAGTGACTTGTAGCCAAGGTCACACAGGGAGCCTGTGGCAGAACCAGGAAGCGAACCCAGGTATCCTGAATTTCAGTCCAATTCCTTAATCACAAGTGACAACTATCTGCTTCTACGCTTTATACTGCTACACAAGCAAAAAAAAACAAACCATAATTTTGAGCATTAAAGCAGTTAACATCTTTTTTTAAAAAATCAACCTCTTTATTTCATCCTTGTCCTATCAACTGGCCTCTTCATGTGGGAGCCACCACATTCTCCTTCAGCCCCTCAGGAGCAAATTCTGCGATATATCCGTGTGACTAAAGGGCACATGAATCAAATAATGGGATTTAGCGGAAGAGAAAGGATGTGGTAATAGGATATACAGAAAACATTTAAGGGAGTTGGGTGAAAGTCCAGAAGAGATTACAAAATGAAGTTAACACAATAAAAGCTTTCTCAACATACTGTAGCTGTACATAAGTGTGTGGAGGGTTCTTATACATGCATATGCATTAGTTTCCATGGTAACACTATTACTGAAAACAATACTGGAATATAATCCACACTCACTTGGCTAGCAGAGTCATCAAAATGTGGTTTAAATTACATCCAACTGTGTATGTTTGCTTTTCTTTGTCTAAACTTTATTTTGTATTAAATAAAGCGATGACGATTGAAAGCTAAGTAAGATACCGCCATTACATTTTCTTAAATGTTTTTACACTGCAAAACTAATTAATTCAATTTTATGTGAAATTCAGCAAAAAAGTTTATTGATTTGCATTAGTATACTCTGAAATTAAAAAAAAGCATTTAGCAATATGGTTTATAGGTTTTTAAAACGATACTGAAATGCAATTTTGGTGCTGAACTGAAAATTTGCTGGAAAATGTGTCCAAACTTCAAAAATGTTTCTCCCAGTTGTCATTTTCAACTTTTCATGGGACTAAATGCAACAGAAGAATTACATCTAAAAGAAGACTAACCCAGGAGGGCACACAGCCTGTATACTGAGTCATAAAATAAAGACCTTTTCTCAACCAATTCAGTGACTGATAGAAAAGGAGCAGAGAAATTTACTATTCTGGAGTTAGCAGCTTTTTAAGAATCCACAATTTTTCTCTTCTTAGACTACAGTGAAAAAGCAAACACTTGCTAAATCCCAGACAACTAATGCTCATATATTGCAAACTACTGCTAAAGAGATACTATGCCCAACTCAATCAGAACTACTAGTTTTATCTGACTTTCCAATCTGCATTAAATGACCTTAACTCAGCCAATCCTATATTTAACAACATAAATACTGTAGCATTAAGGCAGGAATAGTCAATAGGTGGACCGCGGGCAAATCCAGACTGCCAGATGCTTTCAAACAAACCCCAAAATCTTTTGATGTACTTACTATAATCATTTTTTATTATTTTCTTTGGAGTCTGGACCTTGACTATATCTTGACAAAAAATAATTGACTACCCCCGCATTAAGGCATTGCTTGTTTTTGCTGATAGGGGGGTGCTGCTCATGGTATTGGGGACATGACGACAACACAAGAATAAATGACAGGGTACACGCTACTGGATGCTCCTAGGGACACTGTTTCATAGAATATCAGGGTTGGAAGGGACCTCGGGAGGTCATCTAGTCCAACCCCCTGCACAAAGCAGTACCAATCCCCAATTTTTGCTCCCTGATCCCTAAGTGGCCCCCTCAAGGATTGAACTCACAACCCTGGGTGGGCGCGCAGGCTTAAGCAGTACCTCTCCCCACCTTGCCTTTGGTCTGCTCCTGCAACACCTCTTTGGGAAGTCTAGTGCCAGTGGCCATAAGCGGTAAAGTGACAACTGCTTGAACTTGTCACTTCAAACATACCTGTTACAAAATGAAAAAGCCAAGCCAACAATTGGGGAAAAATATTTTGACTGTGACTTTAACATGCACTAAATCAGGGGTTCTCAACCTTTTTCTTTCTGAGCGCTCCCCCCTCCCACGACCCAACATGCTATAAGGCGTAGCTTGACTTCTGTTTTGGGGGGCAGGGCCCAGCGGGGCTTGGGTGGGGTCCGGGAAGAGAACACCACCTCTTTCGCCTGACTCATCTTCTCAGCAGGCCACCCGGCCTGTCTCGGTTGGGAGGGGCACACAACCAAAAATTATAACTCAAAGGGGGGAGGGGCTCAGCTCAAAAAGTTTGAAAACTGCTCAGGGTGCAGGCAGGAGGCAACTAGGGGCTGTGTGCAGGCAAGGGGTACCTCAGGGTGGAGGTAGCTGGGGTTTCGGCCCCACGGGGAATGCTGGGGCTCAGGGCTTCAGCCCTGTGGCTCCCGGCTTCAGCCCCACGGCCCCTGTAAAAGGGCTTGTGGCTCAACAGGGGGCTGTGGACCCCCCCTCCCCCGTTGAGAATTGCTGTGCTAAATCTTTCCCCCAGCACATAATCCTGTGGGAGTTCAGTGTAAAAATTTGTGGGAATCTATTTAAAAACACTATAATAGTACTCATAAGTCAATTTATTTAAAGCACCCACCTCCATTGCTGAAAAGCCCAACGCAAAGCAAAACATAACATCTGAAATATAATAAAAATATGGTAAACTGAGAGAGTTCTGTTTAAACTATCTCTTCCAATGAAAGATAATAGGTCCAGTGTGCCTTCTAACCTTATAATCTGCTGTTCTACAAAACTAAAAACACTTTGAAGTGCCTAAAACTTCAGTCTGGATTAGATAACTAGTCACCAGCATAACAGAAATCTACACAAAGCCCACTGTATGTACAGTAATTATTTTTATACTTACATCATCTAAATTTGAACCACTGATTAATCACTCATAGTGCACCTTGTATGCTTTTCTTGGACTAAGAGAGATAATTTTTAATGCAGTCTTATTTGCAAAGATGCAGAGATAGTGGATTAATAAAAATCTACTTTTAATCAGTGAAAGTTAAGGCTAATTTAACAATTTTTGTGCACTTTTATACAGAACTTTTTACTATATAAATAGCCTTTTAAACACAAAAATCAAGAACTGAATCTGCCTTCGTCACGGTTCTTTTTCTTGTAATAGCACTATTAAAAATAAACTAGTATCTATATAACAAGATTCCAACGTTATTTTCTGCATCACTCTGAAGCCACAAATGTCAACTGAGGCAGTGTAAAGCAAAGGTCCCCAAACTGTGGGATTTGCCCCCGCCCGCCCAGGAGGGCACAGCTAGGTCCCGGGCCAGTCCACACACGGGGTGGGGGGCACCACCCAGCTCTGCTCCTGTCCCCGGCCACATGTGCTGGCTCCACTCCTGGCCCTGTCCCCAGCTGTAGCACCAGCCTTGGCCCCTTTACCCCATCTGCATCCCGCTCTCCTGGAGCCGTGACCCCGCTCCCCAGGGTGCGTGGGGCGGATGGATGGGACATGGACACGGGCAAGAGATGGGGTGCGAGGTAAAAAGTTTGGGGACCACCGGTGTAAAGTGATGGCCACAGCTAGAAGCATGGCTGAGAGCCCTTTTTGTTTAGAATATCACCAGGTTCAATCATCAATGCATGCTGTGAGAACAAGACAGATTTTGGTTTTGTGGAGGTTGGAATATGACAGTTGATCAGGAAAGATGGGAGTAACAGCTATGCGAGGCAAGAGGTGACTGTGCCTCCAGCCAAGGGGCAGCTCTGTGTACAAACTAGAAACACTGCTCACTACAAACACAGCGCACAGAAACACGAGCTCAATTTTTAGCTTTTTTTACACATGAATTTATGAATTATACCTGTGTGACAGCGGGGGCTTTCAGTAATTAGTGTGAAATTAAAATCCTAGTGATAGTGCTCTGCCTTACAGAGAACCAGACTCTCAATCCTCAAGCTGACTAGGAGTACTGAAGAGTCAATGTATGTGTTCCTTGGAAAACATATTATACCACAACAGCAGCCTGCCTGTGTGATAAAAAGGTAGTACTGATGGGGACTGAAGAAGAATATAGTCCACCAAATAATTGCATAGTAGCTACATGTTAACTCTTTTGAAGGTGACGAGAGTCACACAATCACTAGCATACATACTACATCATAAACAAAACACAAGCAAGTTCTAGCAGTCATGCCATCTTTAATCCAAAAGAAACACAAATTGCTATGCAACAGTTAGGTCAGTACTGTTAAATGCTAATCAAAAAGAAGATGTAGCAGTATAATTATATTTTAAAAAAGCAATATTAATGGGCATTAACAGCCTAAATACCTTTAAAAATACAGCCTTATGTAAATAAGCAGTTCAAATACCATGCTCACCACACTATTAATTGCATACACCAGTGAACTGAAAATGTATGTTCTGGGCAATCATCTTAACATTCTCCCTGTAGTGCCATCTGCCTCTAATCTTTCTTTATTATATTTCATACCAAGGATCTGAGCCTTCAAACCCTTATGTGATTAAGGGTGGTAAAATGAGGCTATGAGTGTAAGTAGGTCCTTTTTCTAGTAGCACTTTACAACTATAACTATAGCTCAACTAAGTTTTTTGTCCTGAATTTCTATGATTTTTGTAGGCGCAATATGTTTTTGGATTACACATATACCTCTCATGAAATTGAAACCGGCTGAATTTTTAAAACAATTCAAATTACACAATCACTTGGATGATTTCTTAAAAAAATCCAAAAGACTAAAATTTTAGAGACAAATTTCCACCTCCTTCCAGTTAACCTCTGAATCATGTAAATGTTGCTAGCTATGTTAATGAAACATACATGTTATATATGCAAATTTTGCATAAATATTTACAATGCCAAGTATATGCCTAGAAGCAGTGGTTATATTTCAACTTGTGTCATTGCTTTTGTTTAGTGAGAAGGCTAAAAATGTACGCAAGTTATGACAAATGCCTTGATATCCATCAATACAGAAATCTGTAAGATGGCTTTCCCCCGTTCAATATTTGATTAAAAGAACTACTTGTCTTGCCTTTGTGAAAGTTTTGTGATTTTTCTTCATTTTTACATAATCTAAATGATAAAATTTTGCACAATAGAGCATGTGTACACTGCAAAAAATAACCAACAGCGAGTCTTATAGTCAGGGTCAACTGACTCAGGCTCGAGCTACAGGGCTAAAAATATCCCTGTAGATGTTCAGGATCGCGCTGGAGACTGGGTTCCAAGGACCATCCCCCTCAAAGGGTTTCAGAGTCCAGGCTCCAGCCCGAGCCTGAATGTGTACACTGCTAATTTTAGCTCTGTAGTGTGATCTCCAGTCAGTTGACTCAGGTTCTGAGTGTTACTGGCATGGGTTCTTTTTAACAGCATAAAAATCCCCTTTGTTGATAGATGTTCAGCTGCATGAGTTCTTTTAGCATGGTGTCCCAGCTCTGCGCAGATAGCAGATTTTGACAGACCTGCCCAATAAATTCAGACTCAGTTTTCAGCGAAGGAACTTGGTCAGGTTTATTGCCGATGAAGCATGGTGCTAATGCCCTTGCTCAATGGTTACAGGTACACTAACACATGTATGCTTGAGATAATGGCGGGACTTTCCATTTTCCCCTCGGCCAGACAAAGACACTTCCTCTGAGATACATTTTTATACACACACAAACAAGTTATGTGTTGCCCCCTTGACATGGCTAGTTACTGCCCTCTGACATACCTAGAGACCACTCTCTGACTTACCTAACTACCACCCATTACCTTGTACCTGTTGGTTTGATTAAAACATTTCTATCCATCACGCTGTTATCCTGACCTTATTTTTAAAATGGGTCAGTGTGTTTTTGTTACCTTTGGAGAATGTATTGGTATTGAGGTGCTCTGGTACCACCCTTCTGGAATGTGTCTGTGTGCGAGCTTTGTGCCTAGCACCTTTTAGGAATGTGTGGTTTTGCACACTCTGTTTTTGCCAGATTCTGTGAGCAGGCCCTGCCTAGCCACTGCCGGACTTTGCTTTATATCAGCAAAGCTTTGACTACTACTTTAGCCCAGGCCTCAAGCCTCATACCAGGCCTCTGATACAAGGGCTTATGTCTTAGGCCCTCTTACAACTACACACATAATATCCCCCAAATATTGCTCTTTATTTGGAAGCAATATTGTTATATTAGAAAATCTGACATTAAAACATTCCTTGTAACACTGACGTTTTGTGCTTTTATTATTGACGATCTCTTAAAATGCAACACCCGAGTAATGAGATATTGTAAAAGCCCATTATGGTGAAAACAGTAAACACAGATGTATTTAACTACTAGTAAAATTTTACATGGCATGATGTTTAAAAATGTAAATGTTAGCTATATACAGATTACTTTTGCTAATTGCCAGGCAAATGTATATACTCCTGCTTTTTTGGCATGTGGATCTGACACATAATTATAATTTTTTTTCCTCCACTAATTACTTTATAAGGAAAGTGTGAGTGTGTGTGTGAGTGTGTGTGTGAGTGTGTGAGAGAGAGAGAAGATATACACCTCAAATTTAGAGCACAAAAAACAAGCCAAAAATTCACACACATTGAGAATATTAGAAAACAGGCAATTTTTGTTTATCTAACATATACAAAGTCTTTAATGATAAAATTTCCAAAAGCACCAGAAAAATCCTATCATATGTAAAGCAAAAGAATTTACAAACAAATTAGCTGCTCAAATCAAAAGTTGGAGGTGCTAAAGATAAATTTTATATAGGAAGTCCAGACTCAACTTAACTATGGAGTTCTGAACAACTCCTTCCTAATGTAAGCAACTCCTCCTAGCAGAGCTGGAAAAGCCCTGCTATTGGGCTTTATGAAGTCAACAAGTGTGCTGGGTCTGCACTCAACTAGCAAGTAACCTTTTCATGAGGAGACCTGAGAGAGAGAAAGATGGTTAATCTATGTTTAGATGGTTGTAAAGGAAGCTGGAAGAGAAAACACACCACCCAATTCACAATCTACCCCCTTTAAAGAACTAGCCTTAAGGGTCTAACTATATATTCACTTAGATTCCAAAATCAATGTTTTCAACATTCGGTCATGTATTGGGGTTTGGGGGGGGGGGGGGAGGGGAGGGTGTTGTTTTTCTGGATTCTAGCTGTAGTTCCACATATTGCTTCGAGTACATTTGCATGAGTACTGGTGCATTTCTTGCCAATGCCAAGCATTACAGAGGCAAAAGTTCCTTATCTTACCATCTGCATGGTAATAAAATTGCACAATGATATCATTGTTCAGCAAACTATTCTTTGAAGAAATAAAAGCTGAAGGGGCCTGAACAGAAGGGGGAAAATTATACCCCAAACTTGTAAAAAACAAAACTAAAGCCTCACGTTAGCTTACATGCCGATCTTGCTTTTCTGATAATTACAAAGGAACAGTTCTGTCTTTGTAAGAAAGGTATAGGCAGTTCAGTGTCAAAAAGAAGAAATGCAGGTAAATGTTTGTAATAGGTTACTGGCCTTTGTTCCCTACTAAAGGCTGTAGAGATCAGATTGTGTATGCTAAATTTATCATCAGGAATAAAATATCTAATTATGCAACATGACTTTGACCAAGATTTTCCTCTCTGATTACTGTGCAATTCATGATTATAATAAAATGTTTTCCTAAATACAATTAATATTAGATGCCTCTTACTTCTATTTTGATTTTTGCAAAAGACTGAAGCATGAACCAGATACTGAATTCGTCTCATTGTTAATATTGCAGGTATTACAATTATAAAGCCAGAAATAGGTATTGCTATTAAAATTACACTGAAATAAGGACAACACCAATATAGCAGGAAGGTAACAGAGAAACTCTAATGCTAGTAAAGTACCTGAATTCAAACTATTAAAGAAAGAATTATAGAATCCTAAAAATATAGGTCTCAGAAGGACCTCGAGAGATCATCTAGTCCAGTCCCCTGCACTGCAGTAGGACTAAGTATTATCTAGACCATCCCTGACAGGTATTGTGTAACCCAGCGATGGGCAACCTGTGGCCCGTCAGGGTAATCCGCTGACAGGCTGCGAGACAGTTTGTTTATATTGATCGTCCGCAGGCACGGCTGCCTGCAGCTCCCAGTGGCTGTGCCTGTGGACAGTCAATGTAAACAAACTATCCTACGGCCCACCAGAGGATTACCCTGATGGGCCGCGGGGTGCCCACTACTGATCTAACCTGTTCTTAAAAACCTCCAATGACAAAGATTCCACAACCTCCTTGCAGTAAGAGGCCCTGAAACATAAACCCTTGCACCAGAGGCCTGGTCTGAACTCTAAAGCCTGAACCAAAGTACTTCCAGGCATTGCTAAGCAAAGCTGGGCTGTGAGCCAGAGGCAGGCCCTAATTGCAGAACTTGGCAAGAAAAGGGTTCCTAGAAAGCACGTGCTAATGATATAAGTAGTAATAAGAGGAACGTGTGCCAAGATGGCACCTGGACATCCTGATACGAGGACACTTCACAGATATAACAAGGAACAGCCAGGTGCATCCCAAAGACAGGGTCCAAAGGACAGCATGATGGACAGATCTGTTTGTTTGAACCAACATGATCAAAGGGGGAGACAGCACCCTAATGAGTCAAGGGGCTGTACCTCAATGTGTCAGTAGGGATGAGTAATCTGTCCTGCAACTGTATAAAAATAGGTCCGGGAGTGCATATCTTTGTCCAGCCTAGGGGGCAGTGGAGTGTCCCGCCACTGACTGAGCTGTGTCCATCGCCAGGGGGCACATATTCGTAGTATGTCCTGTAGAATCTACAGGAAACTATTACTGTGCTTCGTTGGACAATAAACCTGGCCGGGTGCCTTCATACCTTAATAGAGTCTGTGCCCTTTGGAGGTTCTCTCAGGACCTGCTGTGTCAGCTATGTGCGCAGAGCTGGGGCAGCACACAGAGGGAACACGCACGCAGCCGACTATCATCATCATCGAACCAGAGCAGAGCACCTCACCAGTAGCTACTGACAACACTCCTTAGGTAATTTGTTCCAGTGCTTAACTACCCTTACTGTTAGGAAGTTTTTCCTAATGCGTAACCTAAATCTCCCTTGCTGCCATTAAGCCCATTACTTCCTGTCCTGTCTTCAGAGGATAAGGAGAACAATTTATCACCCTCCTCTCTATAACAACTTTTTATGTCCCCCCTCAGTCTTCTATGCTTCAGACTAAACAAACAATTTTTTCAATCTTCCCCAGTAGGTTGTGCTTTCTAGACTTTTATCATTTTTGTTGCTCTCCTCTAGACTTTCCTCAATTTGTCCACATCTGTCCCAAGTGTGCTGTCCAGAACTGGACACAATACTCCAGTTGAGGCCTGCTGAGTAGAATGGAATAATTACTTCTCGTGTCTTGCTTACAACACTCCTGGTGATACATCCCAGATTGATGTTCATTTTTTTGCAACAGTATTGTACTTTTGACTCATAGTTTGTGATCCACGATAGCCCCCAGATCCTTTTCTGCAGTACTCCTTCCTGGGCAGTCGTATCCCATTTTGTATTTGTGCAAATTATTATTCCTTCCTAAATGCAGCACTTTGCATTTGTCCTTATGGAATTTCATCCTATTTATTTCAGACAATTTTTTCCGTTTGTCAAAATCATTTTAAATTCTAATCCTGTCCTCCAAAGCACTTGCAACTCCTCCCATCTTGTATCATCCGCAAATTTTATAAGTGTACTCTCTCTGCCATTATCAAAATCACTGAGGAAGATACTGAATAGAACCAAACCCAGGAAAGATCCTTGCAGGACCTCACTCAATATGCCCTTCCTGCTTAACTGTGGACCATTGATATTTACGCTGATTACAGTTCTCCAATCAGCTGTGCATCCATCTTATAGTTAGTTTGTTTAGGCTGTATTTCCCTAGTTTGCTTATGAGACGGTCGTGTGAGATTGTATCAAAAGTCTTATGAAATAAAGTTGATAAATATCACATTTACTCCCTCCCTCCCCCCATCCACAAGACTTGTTACCTTGTCAAAGAAGGATATTAGGTTGGTTTGACATGATTTGTTCTTGACAAATCTATGTTGACTGTTACTTATATTATCCTCTAGGTGCATGCAAATTCATTGTTTGATTATCTGCTCCATTATCTTTCTGGGTACCAAAGTTTGCTGACTGGCCTATAATTCCCTGGGTTGTCTTTATTTCCCTTTTTATAGACAGGTTCTATATTTGTTCTTTTCTGCTGATGGGCTCTCTCCTCTCCGCCACGCATTCTAAAAGCTCTAACTCCTGAGAGATCTCTTCAGCCAGTTCCTTAAATATTCTAGGATGTATTTCATCAGGCCCTGCCGACTTGAAGTCATCTAGCTTGTCGAAGTAATTCTTAACTTGCTCTTTCCCTATTTTAGCCTCCGATCCAAAACCCTTTTCATGGACGTTTGTTAGTCATCCGATAACTGCTAACCTTTTAGGTGAAAACTGAAACAAAAATGGCATTTAAAACTCCGGCCACTGCTGCATTTTCTGTTACTGTCTTTCCCTCCTCATTGAGTAATGGGCCAACCCTTTCCTTAGACTTCCTGTTGCTTCTCATGAACAACAATAAATTCATAGAACACCAAAAATCAGATATTAGAAGGAAAACTGGTGAAATTACAATAATTAGGAAGTACAGTTATTAGGATTGAAGGCTGGTGCATCCTATGCTACCTTTGTATAGATTTATGTTGATGTTTGTCTTTATGTTAAAGATGCCTAGAGCCTGAGATATACCTTATTTTAAAAAGTGTCTAATTCAAAAGAAACAAAAAAGACAGCCATAAGTAAGACACAATCAACAATGACATTTATATGCAAAATGTATGGATCAAGAAGCAGTCAAAATGGTTATTGGACTACTCAAGGATTTGTAGGTAAAATAACTCAGTGCTGGAAAGGATGGAACCAAAAATAATTAATCAATTTACAGTGAAAAAATAAATACAACTAAAAAAAGCAAAGTGAACTGAAGCCAAAAGAATTAAAGTAAAACTCCAGGGATTCATCTTCAATTTTTTCCATAGTAAATGAAAAAAAAAAAAAAAGAATGTATACAATCCCCTAATATAAAACTGTACCTGAGAAATACCTGATGAAGTTGGAATATTCTGACTGATGTTAGAACCGGTAACAAATATCAAAAGAGGTTGCCAACTTGTGAGGGCAAAGTAGGACAGGAACAAAATCATTCTCCGTTAGTTTTAATGAGAGAAAACAATTCAGTTTGAATCTTAAGCGATTGTTTCTCCTATGTGTAGTTTTGTTTTCTTTAACTATATATATTTTTGTAGGCAGTGTCCCGGACTTTCAAGAGATGACAAGTAATTTGCATGCCCATATCTAATGGTCCTGTAAAAACAGTCTTCTTTCATTGCACACCTTAGCCCAATCCTCCTCGCCCTCTCCAGTGCTAGGCTGCTTGACTAAGTCCCAAAATTCTACTCATTGTAAATTTATAGCTACTTCCAGTTACTCACTGACCCTACAGCAAGGGTTTTGGAGGCGTGGCTGCTGATTTTGGAAGAGCAAAATATAGACTGTTTGTTGGTGGGAAGAATAGTGGTGGTTGAGGAAAGCTATGAAAATAATGCGACATGCAGGCATGGAACCTGGCACTTGTGAGAAAGATTAAGCAGAGGAGTGTAAAGAAATAGCTGGTTTTGGAGGAGCATCCAGTTTGGAGAAAAGAGATCACCTGATTATGGGAAAAAAAATACAAAGTTAAGGCATAAAACAAAGCTACAGAAAAAATGATTGCAGAATCCAAAGTAGCTAAAAGTAGCAAACTGCCCAGTTTCTCCCACTGAATCTAATGGAGATGGAATTTGATTCTGTCCTAATTTGTGGACAGAAAAATGTCTGGCTCCATGTTCAAAGTAATTTTTCTTTTTTATGTTTAATTTTGAAATAAGTGTCAAATTAATTGTACTTGAAAAAATATACAATTGTGAAATCATGGAAATACACACGAGTTGCTTTTTAAGAAGGACTTGCACAAAAACTGATTTTTTTTAAAAAAAGGTTTATACTCCTCAAAACTTCACATTTTAAAACAGGTTTGTAAGGTTTCAGCATAAAATGACCCATGATACAAAGAGACAGTGGGTATCATCTCTGCCAGGGGATCTCAACCTTTCTTTCTTTACGCCCCCAAACATGCTGTAAAAACTCCACGGCCCACCCGTGCCACAACAACTATTTTTCTGCATATAAAAGCCAGGACCCATGTTAGGGGGTACCAAGCAGGGCACTTGCCTGGGGCCCCATGTCACAGGGGGTTCCACAAACCTAAGTTGCTCAGGCTTCAGCCCTGGTTGACAAGGCTCAAGGCCTGGGGCTTGAGCTTTCTGCCCCAGTGAATATAACGCCGGCCCTGCTTGGCGGACCCCCTGAAACCTGCTTGCTGCACCCCAGGGGACCCCGGGACATTGACTGAGAACTGCTGATCTACACCACACAGTGCTGTTTGAAAACATACATTAAAAATTATACACCTCCTTTGACAGATTCATGATTTGTGCAAGTTTGTGTCCATTGTGCAAGGCAATGAGTGTCTCCAGGGAGGTTCTGAGCACCCTTAATTCCCAACTTCAGTAGGAGCTGAGAGAGCTCAGCACCTCACATGACTGGATCTTAAACTATCCTACCCAAAAATCTAGTTGAGGAGGAGGGAGAAAAGGAGAGAAAGGACAGATGCGTTACACGTTAACAGATCACCAGTATTCTCAGTTAGCATGTGAGGATACAGGAACCAGCACACAAGGAATTATTCTGTGCAAGCCAAATGTAGAAGCTGCTAAAACAAGGAGATAATTAGCTGATAATGTATAGCCTCTCAAGTGAAAAGTTATAAATACTTAGAAGTTTGTACATAGCATATAATGAAGTGTACATCCTTAAAGAACACCAGACTGGCAACAAGACTGGAAAGAGAACCAAGGCACAGCCAACCAGAATTACAATATACAGAGATTTTCTTTTTTCTAGCAGGGGGGGACTTGTGTATGAGCAGGAATTCACCCCCGGCCCACCTGTCTCTATCTGGATGATAGGAAGATAACTAATGTGTAAAGTTTAATATTTAAAACTAAATGTTGACACAAATTGTTCTGATATTAAAACCAGCCCTGAATGAGGATGAAAACTGTTTGCTCTCAAGAAAGACTGCCCCAGCAAGCAATCTACTCACGTATAAATAAAAAAACCTAAATATTTGAAATTAAGCGTTTTCAACAAATGAATGTTTAAAGTGTTGTGCTGAGTTAAATCAGTACAACTTTCCTTTGAAATAGATATACAAGACGTCTCTAGTTCCACATCCCATATGCTGAATGGGAAATTTTTACCTGTTGTGTAAAGGCAGATAACCTAACCTCCTGTTCAGTCTGTCTCTTCACAACTTGCCTATCATCACTTTAGTGGAATGAGGAATTTAGTTGATGTTTGCAAATTTGTTCTGAAGTATTATATCAGTTTGTCAACTTGTATGTGTATCTTTTTTCTACACTCATGTTTCTCTGTCAAGATATCCATTCTAATGACACAGACTTTATTTAAACAAATCTATATTTTTGGAATTTATTTCCAACATTTAACTCCTTAGTGGTATTTTAATATTCACAACTGGATAGACTCTTGTGAGCATTACTAAAATTGTACGTTAGAAAAGACATAACTTTCAGAGTATAATTACTACAGAAGATGGTTTGCTCAAAATTCCAAAATCACTAATTATAATCAGATCATTTCATGAAGACCAAAACCAGTCCAAATTTTACTGAAGAGGCATTTTGATATATTATGAAGAACTATTCTTAAGAATATACAAATATCCTGAGATGTATCAACTATTCTTTGTGGAGCTATCAACATACAGTAAATAAAATAATCAAAATAGGATAATATATTAACTTTATAAATAATTTTCTTTTAAAGCAGATGTTAATTCTAAACTGGAGAAACAAATTAAATAACGAGAGAATTTAATTCACTGACGAAGTTACAATAAAACCACTATTAAGAAAATGATCTATGACTTACTGCTTGAATTGAAAAATCTCATAATAAGAAGGGTTTAGATAGAGTCAATAAAGTTTGTTTTCAACTGTTTTAAAATGACCATGCTATAGTGGCTCTGTACTGGGCTAACATCGCCTAAAGTCCTCTGACAGCTGCATGGCACTCTAGATGGTCTAGTAAAAATCCATCTAAAAAAATGTCTGGCCTAACAATTCAAGGAAAACCAGTCTGGTGTTTAACAATAATGAATCATATTCTAGTAATCTAAAAATAGATTCTTTAAAATGGAGGATATGCCATCTTTCATTGAAAAAGAAACAGGGTCACGATAAAGCAGGAGAAAAGCATTTCTCCCCCTCCAGACAGTTTACAATCAATTAAATACAATAGCAACCAAGTCATTTAGAAATATCTATATTTTCCTCACATGTATGCTTGGAACATTTGCTCTTTAATTGCTTACAACAAATTTAAATTAATACCAAATTACATGATTTTGACATCATTTCTATTCTATTGTATTCTTTTCAGGAGTGCCTTCATTACTGTAGTATCTCAGTGCCTAACAGAAATATATTAAGTTAAATGAGTAGCTTCTACCATGTGTGGTTCTTTCTTTCTCCCTTCTTTTCCTCAAGAATTGCATGGGAATAAAAAAAATTAAATAGTACTTTTTTTATTTGTTAATATTAGCAAATGCAAAATCAAAACAATGCGTCTTGCACTTGGTGGTGGGCTTTGTGGTGCAGAAGTTTGGTCCACTTTGCTTCAATATTATGAAACCATTAAATACTAATTCAGCTGAAACTGAAAAAAACCTACCTAAAAAAGCCCTAAATATTTTCTCCAAGGGCCAACTACAAAAGTCTTACAAATAAAACTGAAAGAAATATGATCACTTTACTACATAAAGGATCTACTTAGGTTATTTTATACATGGAAAACGTGAAGTTGTATGAAATGATTGTTATAGTAAGTGAAAGACTTAATTTCACAACAGGTTGGTTACTCAGGAATTAACCTTTATCAGACTACATTTAATGTTAAATTTATTTTTATTAACTGTGATCTTAAATGTACTACAAACAATAGCTATCTTACACTTACCTTATTTTCAAATCTGTTTTGAAAACAATGACCAAAACAAGTGCTCTGTGTATTTATGGCTATAACACACTTTCTCTACTTGAAGTTACTGTAAGACTGACATAGATTGACTTAAACCAGGGGTGGGCAAACCTTTCGGCCCGAGAGCCACATCGGGGCGCAAAACTATATGGAGGGCCGGGGTAGGGAAGGCTGTGCCCCCTAAACAGCCTGGACCCTGCCCCCTATTCGCCCCCTCCCACTTCCAGCCCCCTCACTGTCCCCCTCAGAATCCCCAACCCATCCAACCCCCCCTGCTCCTTGTCCCCTGACTGCCCCTCCTGGGATCCCCCACCCCAAACCGCCCCCCACCCCCCGGGATCCCACCCCCATCCAACCTCCCCTGCTCCCTGACTGCCCCAACCTATCCACACCCCTGCCGCCTGACAGGTCCCCCAGGACTCCCACACCCTATCCAACCCCCCCGTTCCCTGACCGCCCCAGAACCTCCGCCCCATCCAGCCGCCCCCTGCTCCCTGTCCCCTGACTGAGCCCCCCAGAACCCCTGCCCCTAACCGCTCCCTGACTGCCTCCCGGCACTCCCTACCCAACCCCCCCACCGCCGCCACCACCGCCTCACCATGCCACTCAGAGCGGCAGGAGCCCGCGCGGCGGAATGGGCAGAATGGTCCTGCAGGCTGGATGTGGCCCGTGGACTGTAGTTTGCCCACCGATGACTTAAACCCTGAAGAACAAGGTTTAATAGCCGCTAAAAATTTGTCATCATTCAGTGTGATAACTCTGAACATTCCTGACATCCATGTAAATATTCAATCCCTTTTTGAATCTTGGCCTCAATGACTTCTTCTGGCAACAAGTTCCACAGTTTAATCACATGTTGCAGGAAAAATCCTTTCCTTTTTTGGTATGAATTTCCAACCTTTTAAGTGAATTGAAGGTCCCCTTGTTCTTGTGTTGAGGTTCAGGAGGAACAGAAGATCCATTCACCTTCTCTATATCATTCATTATCTTATATATTTTTATCATGTCCCCTCTTATTTGTTTCCCTTTAAAAGTAAACAATCCCAATCTTTTCATAACACTCTTTCCCTCCTAAGAAAGAGAGCACTGTCCACTTGAACAGGCTTAAAGATTTATGAAAGATTTTTGAATTATGTTACCTTTGGCAGCATGGGTGTATCCCTCTTCTTTTTCTTTTCTGAATTAGGGTCATCCAGCAAGTCTGGCTCAAAGGTATAGAGCTCTGTAAGCTCATTCATGGTAAAGTGACGCTCAACCTGCTGCTGGTCAACTACTCGGAAAGACAGTGACTGCTTTGTTACTTGACGATCATATATCTTGTCCTCCATTGTTCCCTAAAAAAAATCCAAATATTTGATTTTTTAAATCTAAACACACAAATGGGATCAAGTTATTCTGTCACTGAGAAAAACAGCAATGATAAGAACAACACTATCATATCATTAACGTTTGTTCAAAAAGATAAAGAACTTTACTCCAATACGTCTCCCGTAGTTTGCTAAATTGTTTAAAAATGAATGTAGTCCCTGAATGAAACACCACAAAGGAACATGAACTGCCAATGCAACTAATGGTGCATGTCTATTTATTAGTGTAATCAATATATTTTAATTTCTTTAGCTTCCTGAAGAAATCAGCTTTTGCACAACCTCCCGAAATTGTAGTTTTTAAAATATGAGTATGAAAAAAATTGATAATTCTGTTGCATCGTTCACCTTATTTTAAGTTAAACAAAAACAAAAATCACACTAAATAAGAAACAGATGGGTTATATTCAATGACAGCTTTTAAAAAAAAATCTTAGGGGACATGGGACTGGGCTCAACTGAACATGAGTTCTGGTGTGATATGGTGGGTAAGAAAATGTGATCCTTGAATGTATAAGCAGGAGAACAGAGAGCAGACGTAGGGAGTAGTATTGGCATTCTATATAGATTAAATGAAAATAGCGCGTGTAGTTCTGGTGTAAACAATTTTAAAAAGGATGTGAAATTGAAAATGATTCAGATAAAAGCTACAAGAATGATTTAAGTTCTGGAAAAACTATCTCACAGTATTCAGAGTAGCAGCCGTGTTAGTCTGTATTCGCAAAAAGAAAAGGAGTACTTGCGGCACCTTAGAGACTAACCAATTTATTTGAGCATAAGCTTTTGTGAGCTACAGCTCACGTTGCATCCGATGAAGTGAGCTGTAGCTCACGAAAGCTTATGCTCAAATAAATTGGTTAGTCTCTAAGGTGCCACAAGTACTCCTTATCTTACAGTAAGAGACTAAAGAAGTTCAAGCTATTAAGATAAATAATTAGAAGATTAAGATATGAATTGAAGACCTATAACTACCTAAACTAGAAAAAATTCTTGTAATAGAGGGCCTTGAATCTATCAGAAAAAGGCACAAGATCCAATGGCTTGAAGCTGGAGCTAGACAAATTCAGACTAAAAATAAGGCACATATTTTTAAACAGTGAGGTTAAACAAAAACAGGAACAAATTACCTATGGATATGGTGGATTCTCCATCACTTGGGAGTCTTTAAATCAGGACTGGACGTCTTTCTAAAAGATATGCTCTGGCTCAACCAGAAGCTGTGAACTTGATGCAGGAATCATGAGTGAAAATCTACGGTATGTATTATGTTGTAGGTCAAACTAGCTGATCTTACTGGACCCTTCTGGACTTAATATACACAATTTTTTTCTTTTCTAATGGTCTGACAATCTTAAACCCCAATTCTACTATCTGATCTACACCAGTGGACCCCTTTTCCTGTGTAGCCCCCCCCAGACTTCAAAAAGAGTCCATAAGGATGTAAGGGTCCGTCTTTACAGATAAGACATCAGGATCTGAGCCTGAAAGGATGAATGAGAAGCATCCAAATCATACGTACCTGAGCCAAGAACCTGTACACAAACACAGGTTTGTTCTGCCCAAAGCGGTAAACCCTAAAGATACTCTGAATATCATAGGATGGATTCCAAGAGGCGTCAAAGATAATCACTCTATTAGCAGCCACCAGATTAATTCCAAGGGATCCTGCCTTAGTGGAAATAATAAACAAACGACCTCTGAAACAACAAAAAATAAAATTATGAAATGTAATATTTTACAAACTGACTTCTCTTACCTTGGATTCCTTAACTGTTACAAACATGAAGTTTTTGAAATGCTGTAACCTAAATCCTCTGGGGTCCTATTATGAATTATTCATAAATTATAATGATTCAAAATCTTCTAAAACCATGAAGTTGTAAAATTTGCAACTTATGTTCTAAATAAAAGGGCAAAGCTGCTAACCAGCTGTTAGAATTACAGGACAGGGACTTTAAGAAGTCATTTGTTACCAAGAATTGTTCTGAGAGGAAAAAAAATCTTTTTCTTCAGACATTTGAATTCAGGATCAAATGTAAGAAAATTAGTTATGCCAAGTTAAACCATCATTTAAAAATGAATACATGCTGGTTGGTGTCATTGGAACTATTATCTGGAAAGCAGACTTTAAAAATTCCTTGGCATGAAACTGTTTCTAGGACATTTTTTATAAAATAACGCACCTTTGTTTCTTTACATGTCACTATCACCCAAGATTAACTTTAAATTAACAATGCAAAAAATCTCATGTAACGTTGAGATTGACATTTTAAAAAACACAAAATGCAAGGATTCTAAAGTTATAACAACAGTAATTGTACCTTTTTGCAAGTGTGTAATATTCTTATTACCGCATAAGTTTTAACTTGCAACTTAGCATGTAAGTAGTGGCAGAATTTGGGGAATATAACTTAAAAGTCATTGATTAGTGCAGTTTTAACACTGCATGAATTAAGTTTATTCCATTTATTGCTTTTTAAATATACAATTGGCTGCATTACAGATATTAATTTGAATGTTGACATATGTATTTGGGAAAATTCATGAAACAAAAGAGCTTCAATTAATATGTACAACTGCATATTATATATATATATATACACACACACACGCACACGTATATCTATCTATCTGAGAGTAGAGGTAGCTCATGAGGCACCAGGGCTTGGCGATGCACCTTCTACCTTTACTCCAGATATGAACTTCCAGTGCTTTATGGAAACTCTGAATCCTTATTAAATTAAACAAACAACCATAATGCCTAATTCAACTGTGTTAACTAAACAGATGGACTCACAGAGACCATCATCAACATACCTGAAAAACTCATCTTGAGTGAAGTGGACATTGAGACAGGTCAGACCCAGTAAAAGCAGTAATTTGGTAAACTTTCCATTCTCAATCCTGAAAGTTCCCCAAGTCCAAGACATTTGGGATGTAGTGAGCAGGAAGAAAATATTAGAGAGAGGAAGACATAAGTAGGACAGAAGCAAACTGTTTCCCCTTGCCTAAAATGGTATTAATCTATTTTGAGACAACATTGTTTGGAGACACTTTTCTGTCTGTACTGATATATAAAAGTATCCATGGATGACAAGGTGGTAGCTTCACAGATTTCCTCTGTGGTAGCTGATGTTCTTTCTGACCAGGATGAGATTGTGGAATAAGTTGAATCATGTTTTTTTTTCCTGTGGCTTAATATGCTTCAGTGATACATTATTTGATCCACCTAGCCACAGAGTATTTGGATGCATTCAAGGCTAGACATTTCGGGTAAATGGAAATGAACAAAGATGACGTTTTTCTATACTGATCAGTTCCACTTAGGAATATTTTAATTGCTGTTCTGACATATGCTGTACTTATCCTTTCAGGTGTCGAAGATTCAAAGTAAATGAAGACAAAACAATTTCCTATGAATTAACCTTGATTACCAATAACTACTTTGTCATCACAGAAAATATAGTAAGAAGATGTATATTCCTAAAAGCAGAGATTTCCAAGACTGTTCTTGCTAACCTGGTTACAACCAAGAAGAAAGTTTTCATGGAAAAGAAATAAAAAAGGGCATTTCAGGCCAGTGGATGGTTCATAAGAACTTGTACCACTCTGGGCCAATTCTAGATAAGAAAGGTACACCTAATGGTTGGTTTGGACAGTTATACTACTATAAGCTACTTTGATGACATCAGGTATTTAGATAAGCATGAGTTTTTGGCCTAGTTTAACACCGAGATATAAGACACTGTGGAAGGAAGTCTAAGATTCAAGTCAAGGCCACCACAAAGAACTCCAAAAAGAGCTGGAATGCCTGATTTCCTGGTGCTGATTTTTGTATGTTAACATCCTTACGGGCATTCAGTTCAAAAGCTTGCATAGGCAGAGAATAGGACAGCCTGAATGAGGTTAGAAGAGTATACTTTGGAAAAGTATCCCATTTTGTTCAGTTCTTGCTACTCAAAGCCAAAGTTTTAGGCTCGGTCAGTCTGGAACAGAATGCAGGAGCAGACATCTACTTAATGGAAAGACAGAGCAGGGACTTTTGCAACTTTTCCACTAGGTCTAAATACCTTCTTGGCCAATTTGCAGTGACAAGAATGATAGATTTCAGAGTAGCAGCCGTGTTAATCTGTATCCGCAAAAAGAAAAGGAGTACTTGTGGCACCTTAGAGACTAACCAATTTATTTGAGCATAAGCTTTCGTGAGCTACAGCTTACTTCATCGGATGCATGCAGTGGAAAATACAGTGGGGAGATTTATATACACAGAGAACATGAAACAATAAGTGTTACCATACACACTGTAACAAGAGTGATCAGGTAAGGTGAGCTATTACCAGCAGGAGAGCGGGGGCAGAGGGAGGGGGGAACCTTTTGTAGTGATAATCAAGGTGGGCCATTTCTAGCAGTTGACAAGAACGTGTGAGGAATAAACAGATGTTTCCTCTTTTATCTAATAAATCACTTTCTTCCTAGTGGCAGAAGGAGGGGGAGAAGGAAAGAAACCAATCTAGCTATCTGAGAGTCAGTGTGGCCTCGCTAATTTGTGGTCTGCTTCCCTGGTGAAGAAAAGCCACACCTCTGAGTTTCATATGGATGTATATACTTGAACCTGGCTCTATGGATATCAGAAAGAATACTTCCTGATTCAGGGACCATATAGAATATTGACTGTCTGCAGATAGTTTAACCAGTCTGGTTATGTGTTCAG
The DNA here is from genome assembly GCF_965140235.1 of Caretta caretta. NCBI lineage: Eukaryota > Metazoa > Chordata > Testudines > Cheloniidae > Caretta > Caretta caretta. The sequence goes on from NC_134214.1 coordinate 83,275,468, forward strand.
TGACTTCTTTACATGGATCATTTTAATGGAGGCCAGCTGAGCTTTTGTCCAGGAAAAAAAAATCTGTATTGTTTCAGCATTTAGACTTGAAACATTTGTACGCCACTACTGATTTATACATGCCACAGTTGTGGGGTTTCCTTTTTTGTCTGAACTAGGACATACTATTTCCCTTAGTGCTAATAAAATGCCAAAGAGCCAGCCTAACTCTATCTAGATCTCTTTCAAGATGTTGTTCAGGAACCTTTCTGCCTCTGACCTTTTTATCCACTCTTTGTATTTTGATGGTCCATGTGTGCTCCGCAATCTGAAATACTGGTATCAGTAGACAAGATTTCAGGGACTGGGTAGTGGAAGGAGGATCCTGCCATCATATGGGTTTTTCTATCACCATGGAACCATAGATTTTAAGGCCAGAAGTAACCACTAGATCATCTAATCTGACTTGATGTACATCACAAGCCTCCAACCCCACCCAGCACCCCCATACTAACCCCAACAACAAAATTAGACCAAAGTATTACAGTCCACAGGAGACTAGACTACTATGTGCTACAGGCAGAGAATAGGAGGGACTGAGGTATACCATGCGCAAAGCCCCTGCAATGGCAGGGAAATGATTAACAGTGGGATTGTCACTCTTCTCTTTCCTTTATATCATCTCATATTGGGAATGGTTCCAGACCCCAAGAGGAATCCCTGAAGCTCTGTCATATACGGTCATGTCTCTTGAACACTGATTACTCCTCAGACAGAAGATAAATGCAAGTGACAATAGATGGATGACCTTCAGTTCTGTAACACCTTCCAGAATAGTGCCTGGATCTTTTCAATCTGTACTGTTTCAGGAAGACTCTAGTTCTCCTTGGGTCTCCCTAGGTGGATGATCCTCTTGAAGAACAGCTAAGTTTACCAGGAACCCTTATGCTTGAAGTACAGAAAGGATCCTTAATGTAATTTCCTTTGTGGCCCCTGAAAACGATGCTATGATGAGTCTGCCTTTAATGAATGGATATAGATAAATCCCTGGACTCCTTCAGTAAGTTAGTGTAACTAAATGGCTTTGTGAATACCAAAGGAGCAGAGGATAGATTGAAAGGTAATGTTATTTATTAAAATTGGTGATTTTTGTAGGCAAAATGAAGAAACTGGTGAAAATAGGGCCTGACTAGAAAATGCACATAAGGTTCTGTTGAGGCCATGAAGTCCTCCGAAGAGATTCCAATGGTAGCAAAAGCTAGAGTCTCCATTCTGAACTGTTTTCTTCGTCAACCTTTTCACTCTCTTGAGCTTGATCTCCTCTAGTTCTTTTTCATACTTAGAAAAATCTGGAACACCACTTTGGAAGTGCTTGCTCTTTCTTGAGGATGGAGAGGTGATGATGAAGGTGCTTAAAGTTCCAGAGTAACTAAGTATTCATCTTGCACTATCGCCTGTATCCACCTGTCTGAAGCTGATTAAAATTAGATGTCTGAGAAGTGGAACAGCCTGTCACTAAACCAATTTGTGGATGGAAGTAATCCTAGTTGCGTTAATACACTAATGTTTGGATTGGAAAGAGGGATTGAACCCATTCTCTGATCTGGACTTCCACTTGGCATCCGTTTTCTGGTATTTTTTTCGGGGAGTAGGAATGAAAGGAGCTTATGCCCTTATATAAGGCTGTATTCGTCCTTTACCTTCATTGGACTTCTCACCAGCCAGAATTCTATCTGCAAATTTTGAGGCACAGAGGATTTCCTTTGAATAGTTATTTGCTACTCAGGAACTAAGCTAGAGTCAATGCCAGGTCACTGCATTTACTTCCATGGCTCTTGTTGCCAGCTTCCTGATGTCCCATGGATGTATTCACTATGAACACTCTACTTAGCATACCACTTGAATCAACCATGGTTCTGGGAGTTAAGGATTTGTAGGTCATCTGCAGCATGTGGTTGCCCTGTAAGCCCTTATGGGCTGCTGAAATAGCTTCAGGGTTCCCTCTGTGGATGGCTTCTATTTTTCCATCTAGGGAAGAAAACCCCCTCACAACAGATATTGACATATACTTTAACTTTGATGCCACTGGTGCATGTGTCTTAGAGAGTTTAAAAAGAGAATATTTTGTGTTCTAGATCCTGTAGATTTTCAAAACTGAGGCAGAGACTTTGGCACGAAAGCAGGAGTGTGGTCACGCCCAACGGCCTCACTGACAAATCTGAACAGCCTCCCATATATGCAGGAAGCATGACATGGCTCAAATGTCTCAGACTGGGGCAGTATCAGGATCCAGAAATGTTAGCTTCCTGTATATTTGATATGTAATTTTCAAACATGTAATAAAAAAAATTCAGACAGAAGTTCCATAACTGCTATTGTTACAAATAAAACTTACGATGACTAAATTAGACTGGAGGAAAAAAAATCCGTTTTTCAGTTTGCTTTATTCATCTGATAAAAAACTTAGTGTATGGCTGGTTTCACTGTATAGCCAGTCTTCTTCCCCGTTTGTGTAGGCCTTTCCAATTGTAACAGAAGGAGAGAAATTTTAATAAAGAGGAAAATATAATTATAAAACCAAAACCAAATTGACAGAGAAATTGAGGGACAGGTTTCAGCTGTATGGTTTAAGGTTTATATTTCAAACTTATCCACGCACAACAAGGGGCCTGAAAAAACAAAACAAAAAAAGCCAGCTATATTTTTACTAGAATTTCTCCACAAAAACCAATGTCAACAATCACGAAAAATATCAGCCAACGATTAATATTTTCAAACTGTTATATGCATCTGAAAATAGTCTTTTCCAACCATAACTAAATTATCCATGAAACAGTGCTACAGAAAGAGAACATTTATATTTATGAAAATTCAAAATTGTACACAAATAGCTGTGAAAATGCAATACAAAGCATACCTGTTACACTGAGAACTGTTTATTGGAGAAAACCTAACCTTGTTGAGGAGATATAAGGAATAACCTTTTCATTCTTTTTAAAACTAATTTAGTAAATAAATATTTGTGAGATGCATTTATTGTCAGGTTAATGGACCAATGCTGCAACAGAGTGATTCCCATTTGTTCCATTCAGAAGTTGGCTGAATATATTCAACATGTGCAAGGGATAGTAAGCTTGCCACATCAAAGGACAAGGCATGTGGCATAGAGTAAACCCTATAATCAACCAACTTAATAGGAAACCTTTAACAAAATGACAGAAGTCCTTTCTTCTCAAATAAAATCCCAACATCAAATGCATTTCTCCTCATTAAGGGCGGAACTACATACTATCAAACTCACAAGTCAAAACTAAAAGTTGTTTTTCATTATTTCACTGACTTAACTCAAAGTTAAGAAAAATCAATATGAAAGCTTATTTTGCTACCCCTTATTTAATTCATTAATTTTTGCAGTCTGGTCATCTCCATGTTTAGCGTAAATAATTGTCTTTAAAATTCATTCACATTTGGCCAGTATTGAGAGAGAGTGTCTAGAGACAAACTACATTACTAATTTAAACGTTAGCAGGTTGGTGCAGTGGCCTTGCACATGCATAGTTTACGTTACAAACACACAGAGACACACACACACACACACACAAAATTCTCTCCTGGGTAAGACTAAAATTCCCAGAAAAAAATTACATGAAAATAGAGTTAATGTTAAGAGTACATATTAGTAATGTAGGGTAATGTACATTATATGGATTTTGCAATTATCCCAAAGCCAGGTGTATATACCCAGGAAATTCAGTGTTAATATTAAACTTAAAAGAAAACAAAAAAATTAAGGTACAAAAATACATAGTTAGGGTACCGAAATATCTTAACTCTGCCATACAGTGGGGCACCATGTAATAATCTCATGACTGAAGTTTAACATCCCCATGAGGTGCAGTGGTATCAATATTTTTTACACAGGGGGAGCTGAGACAAACACTAAAGGCAAAATTGTCAACTAATTCTGGGCGCTCAATTTGAGATACCTAGAGCCTACTATTTCAGCATAATTAGCATTTAATAGCACTTTATATGTTCAGAACAGAATTCCCATTCACCTCCGTTGCAATTCTGAGCGCTCAGCCCTGCTGCAAATCAAACCCCAGGTGTCTCAAGTTGGATACTAAGAAAATGAAGGAACACAATGGCCACCTGTGAAAGTTTTAGTTTACATGACTTGCCTATAATCAGAGGCAGACACCAGACATAGAAAATTTAAATTTAAATTACGTAGGTCAGCAAAGTTATAAGCAACTGAAAACAGGATCTCATAACAGAAAGTGCTGGGACACTTAGCTATAAAATATTAAATACATACACACACACACACTACAGAGGAAGAAGGGGCAACAGTACAGGTACAAAACCTATGTAAAATATCTTTAAAAATAATTAAAGTTCTATCACTGGGAGGATATTTTGGTATCTGCACTATCTTAAAAAGAGTTCATAAGTTAGTATAAGTACAAAACAGATGTAGGAAGAAAAGAGGAAATAAAAAGCTACATAGAATGATCTTACCTCACATTAGTTTCATCATTAAATTCTTCAGCCCATTTCTTTCTTGACTGAGCCGTGGTTGAACCATCTAAACGATAGTAGTCAATATTTCTGAACCATTTTCCTTCACCTAGAAATTTGAAGGTAAGGTGATTAAATGACACCAGCACAATATGAAAATATTAGCAGCACAATAATTTAAATACTGATCATTCAGGGCCAGATTGAGACTAAAAGTTAAGGGAGCAATCATACAACCTCACATGAACCAGCTATTCTATAACAATCAAAATATTTTATACCCAAGGAACTTGATCTCTATGATGTCCGTGCCCCAAAGTACATGTGCACAAATAAATGAAGAACCCATAAGGGGGTACCTGCCATTGCTGCTCGTCTCAGTTGAGCTGTGAAAATGATGCAGTGTAACCTGAATTATGAAATATAATCCACAGAAGGATTACAGAAAATAGTGGTAATCATAATTCGGGACAGTAAGTATCCAAAGCCTTTACTCTAATAGTTCATATCTTTTGTGATACTCCCCAATCCTCAGGTAGCCTTGCCCAAAATAAGAAGTGCAGAATTAGAGTTAACCAAGAATGAAATAAAATTTATTTTCTGAATAGGATTCTACCCCCTATGTAGGGTCCAGCAGTATTGTCTTCTTCCCAAGGAAAAGTCTCAATTTAAAAAAAATGAACTAAGTGAAACTTCCACAAGCAGCTTTACGCAGCCTGCAATTTAGAGAGATTTATTAAGATTTATACACTGAGGGAAAACTTTAATTGCAATATTTTCAGTAACCTTTAGTTAGCTCTTCTAAGATTCACGTGTTTCCCCCTTTGTCATATCAAATTTCTAGAGGTCTGGACACGTTTGCAACAAAATCAGTCGAGTTTCTTGTTTAACCTCAGTGCAAAAGTTAATTGTAAAAAGTAACTACATTTAACCTTTAGGCATTATGCCAGTAACCCTAATTTTCTAATTGATCTTTGGAGTCTGTATGTTTCCAATTACTCTAGGCTGCAGTCTCTCTTATACAAATTGTACCCCTTAGGTAAATGCTTGAAAGGGGATTTCAAAAAGTCAAGGTATAATCATTCTGGAACTGAAATTTAGAGCAGCTGCTTGAGTTTAATTAGCCAGTGAGTTATGGCTACTTCTTTCCAAATGTAAAAAAAAAATTACAGCTGATAGAAGCAGATTTTTCTGTTCCCTTTTAGAACTAACCTTTTATTTTTTCTGGAGGTCAAGGTTTATTTACACAAAATGAACCCCACCGGGCCATCGATTAAAATCAGAGCAGCTCTTGTAGGAAGTAGTAATGCTGAGTGACAATGAATTATGAGAAACTGCATGCTAAGTCATGACAGAGTTGTACATCAACAGAACCATCACAAACAGGAAAAAACAAAGACCATGTAAAATTAGCTCAGGTTATATGGACAGGCTATAAAGATATATACAGCTCAGAGGTCACAGATGACCAATGTTCTGAAGCAAAATACTGGAAATACTCTTTAGACGCTTGCTATATGGACAACAGAGTTCCGGGTAATACAGCAGCAGTGAGCAATAATATATAAATAGACAGCAGATGGAGAGCTATCGATGTCTAGCTAGCTAACTATGATATTGATATTTCTAAGTCCCTGTATTACTTGGTATTTAATTGCTCAACACCATGCTACCAAAACAAAAATCTTTTAAGGAATGTTATATGAATTCATATAAAAAACAGTATGAAGGGTCTTTCACTGCAAGATTACAGAGATGTAAAACAAAATGCTACAGTACACATGTACATCTATGGTTAGAGAAAAAAGTTCACACTACTGACACATTACTAAGAAAATATGATCTAATACAATATACCTTGTGCCATGTGTGAGAATATGAAAAAGCCTATTGCAATGCAACACAAGGGAGCAGGTTTAGAAATGTGTGGTTGATTAAAATCTCAAAATGTTAAATTTTTCAGCACAGCCAGTGTCATTTCCTTTAATAACCCTCTCTTAAAAATGAGGATCAGACTCAGTGTTTTTCCATTTGTAAAAACTGTTTTCATTTTGTATGGCCCCTGACTAAACCTTCCTCTCCCTACTTCTAGAAGAAAGACATCCCATCTGCTTAGAATATAATAAATACATGAAATAGAGCACACGCCTGCAATCAGTAGCAACAGCCTAAGATCCACAGCAGGTGGGGTAGACAGCATGCAATGAGACCAATAGCCCTCCCATATTTGGTGATGTTGGGAAAAGAGTAGCAACCCTTCTGGTCTGAGAATGAATTAGCTGTTTCATCTCCCTTCCATCTAGAATGAACAAAGAGCTAAAAAGGAATAATTAGCTTCACAATTTTGAAGTCTGTTGTGCAGGTGACAAGTTGAAATGTGAAGGAAACGTGAGCATACTGTCACAGGAAAAGGGTGATAAGCAGCGTTCAACCTGAGTAACAGATCCATACTCTAAAGAGGGTTAATAAACTAGCTGTATAATGGACTCCTTCATTTGGACAACCCTAAATGATCAGGAGGAAAGATTTAGAGTATCACATTCTGGTTTCTATTTGCAAAGTTTAAGAAACTAATCTATTGTTTCTATTCAGAATGCTCTCTTCAAATATCCAGAACTTTTATTTCAAGAACAATGTTTTTTTCAAACAAGACAAAGCACACAGCCCTTATTCAAGAGTATAAATGTACCAAATTGAAAGATTTAAAAAGGAGTCATTTTTGAGATAATCAAATGCAAAATAATTAAACATCTGAACTTTTTTTAGATAAAATATAGCCTCCTCAACATGTTAAATAAATTTAAAAATGAGGCACACATTTGAAACCAAGCCTCAGAAATGTTACCAGCGAATGTATGTTTTTGGTGTTATACATAGCAGACCACAGGGTTTAGGTTCAGATGTTAGTGCCATTCTAACAATATTTACTTTTATATTTTACATGTCTGATTAATGTCTGTGCTTCAGTTTGATTCTCATAATACTCATGTGAGATAGGTATTATCACCCCCTTCTTTTAGATGAGGTACAGACAGACAGGTTAAGTGACTTGCTGAAGGCCACCCAGTGAGACTGTGCCAGATGTGGGACTAGTATGCAAGACTTCCTGGCCCTTGAGCCCATATTTAGTCCACAAAACCATAATACTTTTCCAACTACAGAATTAGCATACACTTATTCAAGAACAAATACATTAAGGAGTTTAATAACTAATTTCCTTAATGACTTTCATAGGCAAAAAAGAATTCTTCCTTCTGCAGATGCCTCCATCACCAAATTAACTTTACAGAATAATTGTGAGGTGGAAAGATGGAAATATTACAGATGCTACACCAAGTTATACAATGTGTTGTCCCAAAAATACAAAAACTAGCTAAACATCAACTTATCATATTGGTTTTGGCATGTCATCAGGAGAATTAAATCAATTTTACACAAATTTATCCTTTGAGAGAATGTTTCAATAATCAAACAACATCTTGCAATAGACCCAATGTTTCACTTTTTCTTTAAAAAGGAGTTTGGACCACAATATGTCAAATATTGGGTTTTCTACAGAGATAGCCCCAGTGACGAGCAGGGAAACCAGAGGAATTGGCAATGGGTCAGTAAAGTGAAAAAAAATCACCGTACCCTGGATTGGATTAAAATTCACACCTATACTATCTGTAGCAGGAAATGACATTAAGAAATTCTCTCCACTGTCACTGTTTGGAAGATATAGAAATGCTATACTAACCTTTATAAATAACAGGTTTATCTTTGTCAGTTTTGTCCCTGCTTGCCAGTTCCAGAAAATCTTCTATCAAATCCAGTGATATTAGAGACTGGCTAAAAACTAGACTGAAAAGAGAAATACGGAAATATACAACATTTTCCACTAAAATTCATTCAATGCATGTAATTATTGTATTGTTTTGCTTTACTTCTCTTCCTTCACCCTGAATGTGATCTTTAAAATGGAGTGAATGTCTTTGGTGGAGTACTGGACAAGCATGGAATGCTCTTCTGATAAAAATAAGTTAAACACACACATCTCTAACACAAATTGAGCTACAGCTCTGAGCGCAAAATAAGTGTTAACAAAGGGTGGACAATAAAGAATGGTAAGGCAGAATAATATATTTAAACAATTTAAAAAATTTCTACAAATCTATATATTATTTAACATGACTTACACTTTATCTCCAAGCTCTTCAGCCATGCGAAGAATTTCAAAGAGAAGCACCATTTTCCCAGAATGTTCCAACACTTCAGCATCTGCATCAGTGACAAAATCTTTGTACCAGTCTGGAGCTGGGCTGCCTGGGTTGGAAGAGGATGTGGCTTTACCTGTATAACAAAAACAGTATTAAGCTAAAAAGAATCTCCTCAAAACGAAAGCATGAGACTTTTCCTAAAAGGCAAATGTTTAAAAAAAACTCTTAAGACGCCAATTTTTAAAAGTGACACAAATTTTTAAAAAAGGCTCCAGAGGTGATCCCAGCAGTAACAGAATGGTAAGCCTGACTTCAGTACCAAGCAAACTGGTTGAAAATAAAGTAAAGAACAACATTGTCAGACACACAGTTGAACATAACTTGTTGGAGAAGAGTCAACACGGTTTTTGTAAAGGGAATCATGCCTCACCAATCTACTAAAATGCTTTGAGGGGGTCAACAAGCATGTGGACAAGGGGGATCCAGTGGCTATATTGTACTTAGATTTTCAGAAAGCCTTTAACAAAGTCCCTCACCAAAGGCTCATGAGCAAAGTAAGCTGTCATCATAAGAGGGAAGGTCCTCTCATGGATTGGTAACTGGTTAAAAGATAGGAAACAAAGAGTAAGAATAAATGGTCATTTTTCAGAATGAAGAGAGGTAAACAGTGATGTCCCCCAGGGGTCTGTATCGGGCCCCGTCCTATTCAATATATTCATAAACAATCTGGGAAAAGGGGTAAACTGTGAGATGGCAAAATTTGCAGATGATACAAAATCGCGCAAGATAGTTAAATCCCAGGCAGACTGCGAAGAGCCACATAAGGATCTCTCAATACTGGGTGACCGAGCAACAAAATGGCAGATGAAATTCAATGTTGATAAATGCAAAGTAATCCACATTGGAAAACATAATCCCAACTATATGTATAAAATGATGGGGTCTAAATTTGCTGTTACCACTCAAGAAAGATCTTGGAGTCATTGTGGATAGTGCTCTGAAAACATCCACTCAATATGCAGTGGCAGTCAAAAAAGCTAACAGAATGTTGGGAATCATTAAGAAAAGGATAAATAAGTCAGAAAATATCATATTCCCTCTATATAAATCCATGGTACGCCCACATCTTGAATACTGCATGCAAATGTGGTTGCTCCATCTCAAAAAAGGTATGTTGGAATTGGAAAAGTTTCAGAAAAGGGCAACAAAAATGACTAGGGGTATGGAATGAGGACAGATTAATAAGACTGAGACTTTTCAGTTTGGTAAAGAGATGACTAAGTGGAGATAGGATAGAGGTCTATAAAATCACGACTGGTGTGGAGACAGTAAATAAGGAAGTGTTCTTTACTCCTTCTCATAACACAAGAACTACAGGTCACCAAATCAAATTAATAGGCAGCAGGGTTAAAACAAACAAAAGGAAGTATTTTTTCACACAACACACAGTCAACCTGTGGAACTCCTTGCCAGATGATGTTGTGAAGGCCAAGACTATAACATCTACTTTTTTCGAAGAAAAAAGAAAATCCTAAGTTCATGGAGAATAGGTCCATCAATGGCTATTAGCCAGGATGGACAGGAATGGTGTCCCTAGCCTCTGTTTACTGGAGGCTGGGAATGAGTGATGGGATGGATCACTTGGTGATTACCTGTTCCGTTCATTTCCTCTGGGGACCTGTCATTGGCCACTGTCAAAAAACAGGATACTGGTCTAGATGGACATTTGGTCTCACCCAGTTATGGCCATTCTTATGTTCTACGATATAGAAGGCTTATCCCTTCAACCAAAGGTCCTGCCAGTTAGTGGTATGGAATTAAAGAAAAAATTCAGAGACTAGTGTGTTATCCTTAAAGGGTCACTATCTGCCACACACTTTTTCTGTGTTACGTACTGTTTTAACACACAGTCCTGTCACCTTCCATTTTCCTAAATTAGCATTCAACTTCTTCACCCACAACTAATATTTGCTTCCTAAAACTCAATCACAGATTTTACAAGAATGATATAACTGCTTTTAAAATACTGATCTTAAATTCCAAGCAAATGTCTACAACCCTTAGAAAGGGCACTGTACTTGGGCCTTGGGGTTATCTAGTTCATCAAACCAGAGCTATGCAGGATTGTTCCCAACAATACATTTTTTTTTTTTTTTTTTTGCATTTAGGGGTTAGGGGTCTGGGAAAATAGATTTAAATTATCTCAGTGATGAGACTTTAAAAAAAAACAAACAAAAAAAACTCTTTGCAAAAGGCAAAATATACAGGAAGTACCATCAAAACTAGAGTTTTGGATTTATTTCTTTTGCAATAGTTAACATTAAGTGCAAAACACCATTATTTTTTTAAACACATTCCTGTTAATGGTGTCATCCACATTTGCCTACAAAAGGGATTCTAATATTTAGTAGTTTAACAAAAAAAGCAAAGGAGGAGACAATTTTCATATGATTATTAAAAATCCAGACTGAGGTAATACTCAGAGGCCTTCATCATGAAAGATCCTTTGTACTAGGCACCGTACAAGTACACACAGAGTCTCTCCCCAAAGAGTTTACATTTTGTTTTGGAATGTAAATGTATTCCTAATTTAAGTCTATATAATATTATTGACTTGAGATCATAAACAGCTGTCTAATCTGCTATTTACATAAAACTTTTAGTTAACTTGCCACTTCTATACCCTAATAAGCTGACTTCAGTCAAACTTCAAGCAAGTGATACTTTATATCCGAGTCACTCCACCTAAAAATGTAGAAGATTAAAAGTGGTAAACCTGACAAGCTAGAGAGAATTAGGAAAGTCTGTATCTCACTGTATTTCTATGCCAAAATAACTGAATACCCAACAAAACAAGCAACATTTGTTTAGCTCTAGATTTGTCATTCAACAACACCTGGTTGTGAACTATTTGAAATACAGCATGCTCTCCTTCCAGGGTATAAGTATTCTCTTTATCTATTGTGAAACACTTTTGAATTCAAATATACATGTAGGCTTATTTGCAATCTCATCATTTGATCCTGAAATGTAGACAGGAATCAGGAGCTGACTTTATTTATGTTACCTAAATTCATTTTATGGAGTTGTATGTTTCTGCCTTTAATCTCCTTTGCGTTAGTGTGATAAATATTGATTTATTAGAATTACAATACAAACCTTCTTTCACTTAAAAACTTTGATCTTACTGAGGTATTTACTTATACAAAATATTTTTCTCCTATTATCTTACTATTAATTCAAAACATTCAACTTTTAAGACCACATATAGCAAACTAGCTGAAAGGCAACTTCATCATGACAGAATAGTCATCCTCAACATTTCTGCAAATACCTCTTTCAGTGCAGAGGAAGGAATTAACCTGCAAAAGAACTCTCATTTGAAAATTTCTTTGCACATATTTTTTTAAGCATACTTTTAAATGAATGCTGAATTCTGTCCCTAATGTAGGCTGGTGTGACTGTTTAAGTCATGTTAGTGACATTGTTTGGTGTTAATACCTGACAATGCAGCATGTAAAGGATGCAGGCTGTGCATGCCTCAACTAGAAATTTCCTTTTTTGAAAGTATTATCACACAACTTTTAGTTGTACTGCTGCTATATGAATTTTATTTAAAAGGTTAAATAAAACTGAAATTGGCATAAGTGTATGAAAGAGCCATTGTATAGACCAGGGGTGGGCAAACTTTTTGGCCCGAGGGTCACATCAGGGAATAGAAATTGTATGGCGGGCCATGTACGCTCACAAAATTGGGGTTGGGGTGCAGGGCAGTGTAGTGGTGCGCGATGGGGCTGAAAAGTTTGGGGTATAGGAGGATGCTTTGGGCTGGGACTGGGGGGGTTCGGAGGGCACGAGGGGCAACAGGGCTGGGGCAGGGGTGCAGGAAAGGGTGCAGGTTCTGGCTGGGGATGAGAGATTTGGAGTGCAGGAGGGTACTCTGGGCTGGGATCGAGGGGTTTGGAGAGCGGGAAGGGGATCAGGGCTGGGGCAGGGGAGAGACTCAGGGGTGCAGGCTTCAAGCGGTGCTTACCTCAAACGCGTTGCGGCCCCCGACCCAGCGCCCCGGCCGGAGCGGGGCCGAGCCACGTGTTGCGGCCCCCGACCCAGCGCCTCGGCCGGAGCGGGGCTGAGCCACGTGGTGCCGGCCCTGACCTTACGCCCTGGCCGGAGTGGGGCCGTGCCACGTGGTGCAGTCCCTGACCCAGCGCCCTGGTGGGAGCGCCAGAGCGGGGCCGAGCTGCATCATGCAGCTACCAGGCTGGATCTGGCCTGCGGGCTGTAGTTTGCCCACCCATGGTATATATGGTCAAGAACAAGAGACAAATCAATGTCCTACCAGGTCACGGAAAGAGTGCCTGCCCCTCAAAAATACACACACACACACACACACACCCCCATGCAGGCCAGAAGGTCAAACTAAAGTGAGTTTCAGTTTACACTGGAGACCCACTGAAATAGGTCCACTGCCTAGTGGGAGAAAAGGTGGTCTATAACCTCAAATTGCAGGAGATGATCTGAATATGGTGAAGGGGAAATGTTATTGTTTATTATTTATTTATTGGACCAGGACCCCATTTGTGCTAAGTGCTGAACAAACAGAAGAAAAGGGTGGTCCCTGCCCCAAAGAGCTTACAATCAAAGTATAAGACAACAGAGGGACAGACAGAGGAGTACAAAGAAACAATGAGACAATATTGGTCAGCATGCTAGACAGTGGTTTCAACACAGCAGCAGCCTAACCGTCATTTTGTACCCATGGCAAAGGAGCGTTTAAGCAGGGTTTTGAAGGCGTGTGAAGAAGTAGGCGTTGAAGATGTTTACAGGGAGGTCCTCCCAAACATGGGAGGATGTATAAAAGGTCCTTGTTTGAAAATTTAACAAGTGGGTGATGGAGGCTGGCAGCATGGGCTGACTGAAAGCAGGAGTTGACATCTCAGTAGTGAATGAGTAAGGATACGTAGGGTGAGGATAGGTTGTGAAGAGCCTTGAAAGAGAAGACAAGTAGCTTATGTTTGATGCAAAAGCATAAAGAGAGCTAGTGGAGGAATGCAAAGATGGGGGACATGGTCAAAGTGATGGGCTAGGAAAAATATCTTTACAATAGCATTTTGAATGGATATGAGAAGGGCAAGATTACATTTATCACTGCCACAGAAAAGGATGTTGCAGAAATCAAGATGTGAGATGAGGCAGCCTGGATTAGTTTAATTGTGTGGATGGAGAGGAAAGGCCACACCTTAGAGATGTTATGCAGAGAGAATGTGCAAGATTTAGATACAGCTTGGATGTGAGAAACTAGAGGTCAAATCTAAGTGAAAGTGAATGAGAAAGGAGTTAGTGGGGAGGACTTGGAGGAGGAGTTCTGATTAAGAGCTCTGTTGAGCTTCAGCGGAAAGACATCCATGTCAGAGAGGCTGAGATTTTAGTTTTGACATAACGAGGCAGATCTGGAGTAGAGGTAGATCTAGGAGAAATAAGGTGTAGAGGGAGAAGAGAAGGCGAACAAGGACAGAGCCCTGTGGAACATCACAAAAAACTGGGAGGGCGGTGGGGGTGAGGAGAATTTTCCAAAGGACATGCTGAAGGAGCAATCAGAGAAGGAGGAGAACTATGAAAGGACAGAGTCACAGAAGCCAAGGGAAGATAAGATTTCAAGAAGAACATGGTCAATAGTGTCAAAATCAGCTGACAGCTCAAGGAGGACAAGGATGGAGTATTAGTGCAGAGCTCTGGCTGGAAAGAGGTCGTTAGAGAGACTTTGGCAAGAGTGGTTTCAGTGGAGTGCAAGGGTCAGAAAGTAGACTGGAGAAGAACCCCAGAGACTGACAGTAGACAGCACATTCAAGAACTCAGATGAAAGGAAGAAAGGAGAGGGGGCAGTAGTTGGAGAGGCAAATGGATCAAAGGTGTGGCGTTGTTTTTTAAGATGAGATAAACTGAAGTATGCTTGAATTGTGAGGAAAAAAAAACAGAGGAGAGTCAGAGTATCGGAGAAGAGTAAGGAAATGGATGAGAAGGAGGGTAGGTGAGCAGGAGATGGGAGGACATGGGGTCACTGGGGAATTAGAGGAGGACAGTAGATGAGAAACATCTATGTCTTTGAGAGAGGAGGAGGGTAGAACTATAGGAAAAGAAGAGAAGGGAAGGCAAGCCTAGCGGAAGGAGAAGGTCACATTGTATTTTATCAACTTTTTCTTGGAAGAAATCAGCAAGATCCTGTGTGGGAAGAGAAATGGAGACACAAAGGAAGGCAGTCTTCATCCCTTCTGTTACTGAACCCCATCCTTTCAGACAAGACCTGGGACACGATCCAAGATCATGTCCCAGGTCACTCCATCACTCCATGTAACACATTTATCTATCATCCAGCAGCACTGTTCACCTCTGAATTCTACTCCAAATCGACCTTAAGTTTTACAAGAATGAAACTGTTGGTTTGTGTCACCTGAAGCAGGCTTGCAGGGTATTTTGCTCAAAAATAAAAGAAAAACAATAGTTAGTTGCTCTGTCACAACACAAACTCACCCTTAGGCTGATTCTCCCTTTGTTTTCTAAAAGTATATCTATATTAGGGTTTGTTTTGTGGGGAGGGGAATTGGTGGGGAGAATGGCTTTATTGAACTGAGGACTCATCAGTTGTAACCAGGCATAGTATAAGCATGGACTGCACTAATTCCCAGCCTTGTCACGATCACCTTTTTCAACATGATGCAGCATCATATCCCAGTTTACTTGTGCATTACACTCACTTTCGTCTGACTTTACAGCCGATGGAGGGTTGTTTGCAAGTTCCTCTGTATTTCCTTCTCCACCCCCACGAGATCTTGAATTCCAGACTTTAATCACTTCAACATCATTATCACTTCCACTTCCACTTGAGCTACTCTCTTTCTTCGCTTTCTTCCCCTTGGATTTTTTTTTCCTAGAAACATAACATTGTATGTTCACTATTTAAAAATCTGCAGGTGAGAGAGCCAACAGCTGTAACAGTAAAAAAACAAAAAACCCCACAAATATTGCTTAAATTTTTGTAACTTTAAAAGAAAAGAAATCTAACAGAATTTAAGTTAAGCACGTATGTTTCACACAGAAAAGCTCAATTTACTTAGCATAATCATCAGAGCTTAAACTCATTGAAGTTTCATCTGAATCTGAAGCTATGAACTCATCCAAACTGTCTTCATCAAAGTAGCCCTGAAAAACAAAATTAATATTCTTAGAACACAGATTTTATTAAGTACCATCATCTAGACTGAAGCCTCTATTAAAACACTTAAACATCTGTTTATTCTTCATTTAAACAAACCAAGAGTTCAGTGAAAGATCAACATTTCAAAATGTTTTAATGACGACAAAATTTCCGGGGGGGAGAGGGGGGAGTGGCCATAAGTGAAATGGCTGGCAAAATCTCTGTGCCCCACAGCAACAGAGATTTCCATTAATTTGCCAAAAATCTACCTAGCATTTGTCATGTCTTATTTGGAAAGCTTTCAATAGAAGCAGAAGTATGTATTTTGATATATCTAATTTACCTTATTTTCTTTACTAATATAGTCCAGCTGCAAACACCAAGGGTGAGTCCAGATTCTGCTTAACATCTGGAAGTCCTGGAAGAGCTTCGCTCCAGCTTTGCCTCTTCCACCTTCACTGCTACTACCTACACCTGACAATAAAGTTCAGATTATAGAATGAAAGCTTGAATTAAGTTTGCCAAATACTGTTCCCCCTTTGAACAACACATTTGTTTAGTATAGAGTGTTCTCTCCAGGTGCACATCTCACATTGTAATTTCTCTTTTAGAGAGGTCAAGTTACCTAGTTACAGGATTCTTTTCTAGTTAAAACAGTCAAAACTAGATTTCTGTCTTTTTCTTGATGAGTTACATGATAACATTTTAACAGAGGAGTGCATTCTCTCCTCAATGGGAATTCATATAAATCCCAGCGAAGGGGCACTCAGGTTTATTCAAGCAATTATTTATAAAACCTAAGATTAATATAAATGTTATGATTTTGTAAATTTTCAGTTAATTCAGATCATTGTTTAATGTAACTATTTCCTTGCATATTTTGTAACTTTAAAACTGTGCTAATGTAAAACAGCCAGAAGGTGTTAATACCTTGTCTATTTTCATTGACTAAGCTGAATTTGCTGCAAAAAGTGAACAGCATTTGTAGTGAACGACTGGATTAAAAAAATTATTTTATTTTTAATAGCCTAAAGCAGGGGTATCCAACCCACGGCCCACCAGAGCATTTCATAAGGCTTGCGGCCTGCTTCAACACAATATACTAACAGATGATTCATTAGCGTTTTGTCATCAGGTTTACATCATTTTGTGTGCTCTTTGCTGTTTTTTTCCTGTTTTCTGTAATGCTGATGCACGTTTTATGCACTGGATTTCTTTATTTGTTTTTAAATAGACAATACTGTACATAGAAACAACCTATCTAAATACATACAAACCAGAATCTGTTGGCTCTCACAAATTTGTGCTTAGGTTTATGTGGCCCTCTTGTGTAATAAGGTTGGGCACCACAAGCCTAAAGGGTTGACAAAGAAACAATGTCAACTTGAAGTTTTTGAAACTGACTTATCTGTACAGTGAAGCCTGTTTAAACAAAATAACTGGAAAAATCATACATTTTCTGAATCACAAAAATAAATGCCTGTGGGTGAACCAGGCTAAAAAGCTTATTCAAGAATTTCAGTCAACAGGCTATAGAAAGAAGACTGTAGTAAAATGAAGGCATAAGGGAAAGTATGATAGCAAGCTGCTTTTTGCCACATTATAAAGAGTTACTCTACAGTTAGCTCCATGTAATAATTATTCCTTTATGTTCCTAATAAAAGGTAAAAATAACACTGTGGTAGCTGGGATGGCTCTTATGGATTTGGAAGGGTCCCTACAAAAGTGCTAAGTTCAGATGCCCTAACTCCATGATACAGAAACAGAGAAGAGACCACCTCCTCTAAAATCTCTCATGCAATTAAAAAAATTATTACAGATGATAGAATATTTTCTACATTAATGAAAAGTAGAAAAACTATTTTCATATTTGGAGTAAAGACTAACTTTCTAAGATTATGTATTCTAGTGGCAACTTGTACCACATCTGAAAGTACTTCGATAAAACACTGAACTTTTTATTTTTATTTGTATTTGCGGGTAAAGAG
This sequence comes from Caretta caretta, assembly GCF_965140235.1. Lineage (NCBI taxonomy): Eukaryota > Metazoa > Chordata > Testudines > Cheloniidae > Caretta > Caretta caretta. The sequence continues at coordinate 83,293,347 of NC_134214.1, forward strand.
AAATTTCTTCTACTGGAACTTCAGCCTCAGTAGTAGGATTCATTTTTCAGATATTTAACTAATACAAATCAGAAGGTACTTTGCTTAGTTGAAACTGCTGCAATACCAAATGCAGAAAGTGGCACTTAACTTAGGGACCAGTCAAATGGCTTAGAAGATAGCAATATGGATGGATATTAACAAGGAAGACTCAAGATCTAGACATATTTGTGACACTGTCAGTCCTTGAGTAAGTTGGGGAGATTTAGTCTCAATAAAAAAAAAACTAATGACTTATCACAGAACATTGTACATCCCTGGGGTGTGAGAGACTCAAAGCCCATTAAAGTACATGAGAACCTTTCTATTGACTTCAGCGGGCACTGGATCAGTCTGTTTGCCTTCTATCAGCTACAAAGTAAAAGGTGTGCAAGCAACTGCTGTCCAGTAAACGAATAGGGAATTCTTCAGTGGCAGCACAGAATAAGAACAAAGTAACAGCACTAAAAGATTAGTCACACTGGGCTAATTTTTCAGTCAGTATGTGCCCCAGGCGATACTATTTTTAAGGGTATGTTGGTTTGTAGCATGGTAGGTAAAACACAGTTTATACCAGAAAGCCTAAAAATTTCAGCAGACAAACACACACGTATAAGAAGCCAGCAAAAGTTTTGAAGACTTCACAAAACTACTTCTATTGCTTTGATAAAAAATAGTTGTTCTGAGGAAGCAGTGTGTTTTCACCTACTGAGCTGTTTCAATGAAACTTACAGTTCACTTATTTTTAAGCACACGGATAACTTTAGGAGGATATGCATTTGGAATGTTGTAGTAATGAACAGAATACAAATATATTTTTCTTCAGTGCATTTATATAGGTGAGAGCCAATACTGAATAGAGGTTTCAGAGTGGTAGCCATGTTATTCTGTTTCAGCAAAAACAATGGAGTCCTTGTGGCACCTTAGAGTCTAACAGATTTATTTGGGCATAAGCTTTCGTGGGCTAAAACCCACTTCATCAGATGCATGGAGTGAAAAATACAGTAAACAGTATATATATATTACAGCACATGAAAAGATGGGAGTTGCTTTACCAAGTGGGGGGCCAGTGTTAACGAGGCCAATTCAATTAAGGTGGAAGTGGCCTATTCTCAACAGTTGACAAGAAGGGGTGAATATCAGAGGGAAAATTACTTTTGTAGTGCTAATGAGGCCAATGCAATCAAGGTGGATGTTGACCAAAAACAGTTGACAAGGTGTGAGTATCAGCAGAGGGAAAATTACTTTTTGTAGTAACCCATCCACTCCCAGTCTTTATTCAGGCCTAATTTGATGGTGTCCAGTTTGCAAATTCATTCCAGTTCTGCAGTTTCTCATTGAAGTCTGTTTTTCAAGTTTTTTTTGTTGAAGAATTGCCACTTTTAAGTCTGTTATTGAGTATCCAGGGAGACTGAAGTGTTCTCTACTGATTTTTGAATATTACAATTCTTGGTGTCTGATTTGTGTCCATTTATTCTTTTTTGCAGAGATTGTCTGGTTTGGCCAATGTACATGGCAGAGGCGCATTGTTGGCATATATCACATTGGTAGATATGCAGGTGAATGAGCCCCCGATGGTGTGGCTGATGTGGCTATGATGGTGTCCCTTGAATAGCTATGCAGAAAGAGTTGGCAACGGGGTTTGTTGCAGGGATTGGTTCCTTGGTTAGTGTTTTTGTTGTGTGGTGTGTAGTTGCTGGTGAGTATTTGCTTCAGGTTGGGGAGCTGTCTGTAAGTGAGGACTGGCCCGTCTCCCCAGGTCTGCGAGAGTGAGGGATCGTCCTTCAGGATAGGTTGTAGATCCTTGATGATGCTGACCCCCTACTTGGTAAGGCAACTCCCATCTTTTCATGTGCTGTAATATATATACTGCTGACTGTATTTTTCATTCCATGCATCTGATGAAGTGGGTTTTAGCCCACGAAAGCTTATGCCCAAATAAATTTGTTAATACAGAATAGACTAAGTTATAGGGTTGATTAGTGATGAGCTCTACAAGACTATTAAAACACTGTATGTGTTCTGCTTTGAAACACACTCAGGTGGGGGGGGGGTGTTTAAATAAAGGTTTTACTCCTTATTAAAAAAAACAAAACAAAACAAACAAAACCTGAAAAAGAGCTTTTGGTTTTTAGACCTGCAATTTTTATAAATGAAATTACCAACACTGGTTCCGGGTGACTGGTTAGATTAGCATCTTAACTGAAATAAAGGAAACAGCCCACACAAAGTTTGAAAAAGAAAACCTAGCTGGCAATTTAGCTAAGACACCACAAACTACACCCAGCTATAATCCAAGCAAGTAAGACAACACTCTGAATATCATATCCAAGTTGAACATCTGCTGTAAATCACAGTTTGATACAAAATGCAATTAATCTTTTATCATCCTTTTCTTGAATTAAACTTGGGAGGGTAACTGCAACAGCAAAACAAACCATGAACAGTCACTGCAGCAGCTATATACAATCAATTTAAACTGTGCCACATACTTCAGTCTATCTAATGCTAAAAAGATTAAGTTAGTACACATTTGCATGATGGACTAATTTAGTAACAGTTCTAAAAAGCAAATGTATGCTAGGTTATTCATTAGATAAAAATATGATTGTATCATCATCATGACCCCATGTATTCTGCAACCACAGAATTTAACATGAAGAATATTTCATTATCATAGAATAAATTAGTGTTGCTACAGAGTTTAGGGATAGTTGCTGTAGAACTTTAGAGCTGCTGCTGTGGAATTTGGTCCAATTGTGCCACTGAGTGCATAAGGCCTTTGCTAGCTTCTTGAGTTACCATTATTGATGGTAAATACAACACTATCACTTTAGAAGTGCTGCTGACACTGGCAGGTTTTGCAAGATGCTGAACTGCAAGCCCCAGGAAAACCACCAACGTTTTAGAGTCAAGAGCACAGCAGTTCTCAGCATTTGAACATGCCTTTGTTCAAGCTGTAAGATTTTTTAAATTCAACAAGTTTGTGTATGGCCTTGCTTCTTCTAAAATGCTAAGGAAGTTAAAAATTAGAAAGGCAAACTGGTCCTGAGACATCACGGAAATCTAATGACAAACTTAAGTCTTTTCACTACCAGACCAGTGGGATGTGGAATGAGACGGAGGGGGCAACTCCATATCACGCTTGCAAACGAGTAACGTGAAAGATTAACCAGTACTGCCCTCAGAACAAAGGCACGCTGAAAGATTCTGAGGACAAACCAGGTCTAGGATGTGATCAAATCAACTAATTTCCTCTTGAAACAAATGTGGGTCCCCAGATGTAAAAGACTTGTGTAATAATCCAAAGTCCGCTTGAAATAACGGGTTTGCTTAAAGAGTACCAGCAATTAATCCACATAATGTATGAATTACTTAAATTATATTTTTGGGGAGGAAGAGAAAGGAAAGGAGTAATGAACCACAAACAAGAAATGTAAGTATTCGTATTCTTCAGTAAATATTTAGTTATATGTAACCATCTGCGCCAAAGTGGATTTCTACAGCAAACCAAAAGGGACCATTTATAGCGTGTTATGAAAACATTAAAAAAAACTGATTAAATGATGATCAATCACATTACCTAAGTGTACTTTAGTTACCTACCTGTCAAGTGATCCAAGTAGTACTGATACAGCTTACACTGAATAGATGTCATTCTAACTGCTAAAACATATTCATATTTTGGTGGCAGGAACTTCGTTAATGCTGTGTAATCTTTCCTCTGTTAATTTACAAAAGGATGTTAGTCAAACAGATAAGTGTGTATAAAGCAAGTGGATTCTTACTCAGAGTTTAAAAACCTGTGGCACCTTAAGAGACCAATTGTACCACAAAAGCCACCTCTAGGATGTTTTCTAACCACAGAGAAAAAACTATAATACACAATGAAAGCCAAATTATACCAGCCCATCTGCACAGGACCATTTAATCTAGTGCAGCTGGTTGCACACTACACATATCTCCTCTATGCACACATTTTACATCTCTGCTGTGTCAAATGCAATTTCAATAGTTGTTTCCAGTGACTGCTTCTCTTCAGCATAGTTACCTTCTTCAGGTCTGGGTGAACGAGCCCCAAATGACAGTGTTTGTATTATGGACAATGAATGTGACTCCACAGGAAAGCCACTCATGATTTTGGAGGGTGGGTGTGATTCATGATTTTTGAATGCTTGTTTGGCAATGCTATTTCTAATCCCTTTCCTCATTCACTTGCCTACAGTCTCTGCTACTCTTCATCTGCCTCCTCACCCTCCAAATGGTGGGTGTTGACAGTTTGGGGGCTGACAAAACTCCCCACGGTTTGTCACAGGGCTACTCCCTTTGTGGCAAACCAAGAGAAATTTGTTGGACCCAGGGACTAGTTTAGGACATCTAATAATGCTTAAATATTAAGTTATTTGTATATTAATTAAGATTTTCATAGTTGCTGCCTTCCTTCTTTCTGATATGAGCAGGACAGCTCAGTGGGAATGGCTTGTTCTCCAGTACTGTACTACTGTATATTTAGCTTGAGCTGGGTAAGGCCCCTCTTGCTACTGTGTATCTTCAAGTGGCTTTCCATTTTCAGATGTATTGGTGCAGGAGATACCAAAAAAAATTTCCAGTGTGGACCATTTTAATTTTTTATTATTATTATTTCTTTAAATAGAGACACTGCCTGATGGTCCAGCTCCCTTCCCTATTTATGACCACATGACTCACCATCACACCCCTTCATAATCATTTATAACATCTCTGTGGCAATGATAGCAACTGCCTAAACATGAAAAAGTAATATTGGGGAAGGATTTATGTATTTTTAGGTGTCTTTCAGGCAACAGGTGTTTCGTCCTTTTAAAAAAAGGAAATCAGTCTTCATCCCCCCTTCCTCCTCTTCCATCTGTTTTGATTCTCTCAAATGGAAACAGGAGAGCCAGCTTCAACAGTTAGACAGTTCTCCATGGACCACCATCTTACCATACATTTTAGGAAACAGTAAAAGGCAGGCTGGTTTTTAAGTTTAAATTCAGAATATTTCAAAACTGAAGTACTGATATCCTATCTGATAATATAGATTACTGGTCCAGTAAGTCAGGAAAACAATTCTCCAAGTTGTGCGTGTCCTGCCTAAGATGCACTGACAGGGTTTGTAAAGACTGTGAAGCTTTTACAAGATTTTCTGTTTATATGGAATTTCTGAATTATTTACAATTCAAACTACTTAAGAAAACTATACATTGAGTCAAAATGATAACGAAATTACTGGACTACGTATGTAGCAATTGTAGATGCAAATTTAGAGGACCCAGACCATAACATTTTTTTAATTCAAAGGAAAATAGACTACTATAATATTAAGTTGATTGAGTTAATGTGAAGGTAAAGTATTTCCATACCTGAACACATCCAGCTAGCATCTCATACAGTATGTGGGCACGCTTCTTCATTACTCTAACATCTACCATGGTGGAGTCTGCACACTGACCATTCTGGATTGGATTTATAAACCGATTTCTGAATTCCTTAATTGACCCAAGCAAATTTTCCTTGATAAAATTAACCATGCAGTGATCTGGAAGAGAAAGATCAACTCCAGTTCTTTAAAATTAAATAGTTCCTATGGAAAAGTTTGTTTTAAGGAAAGCAGAGAATGGGTGTGTGTACACCTTTCATAAACTCTTTTCTGTTAAGCAAGGTAATGTAAGGCCAAAATTTTCCCAAGTGAGTCCTTAAAGTTAAACATCTACCATCCATATTTAGGTACCTATGTACTTTGATTTTCAGACGGTATTAACCATTTTTGAAAAATTGGCATAAATGTTGATCTGATGCATTGATGTAAGACTTACTTGGAATGTCGTACTGCCTGTGAGCTTAAACATGCAGGGAAGCAATGATATAGAAAAATTATATTTATAGTAGGTTTTGTAATAGTTGAAAACAAAATTATGGCAGTCAGTAGAGGCACGCATTACCGGGGGATTTCATTCTAAATTAACTAGACTTCCAAGAGTGACTTAGTATGTAAGCATCAGATTTCTAAAGCAGTTTACATAGCTAAAACATCTCCAATACATTTATCCAGAAGGTAAACTAAAAAGTAATGAAAATTATTCTACTAGCTGTAAGGTGTGGTCTGGTACCACCAGGAACAGATTATTTTCTCCTACTTCAAAACTAAATATATTTATAATAATATATTACTATACTGGCAGAAATGTATTGAAGGAAATGTTTTCTGCACTGACTATAGAAGCATTTACTTACATTCTATAAGATTATTCTGCAGGGGTGTTCCTGTAAGAATTATTCTCCTCCTGGATCGTATAGAATTCATAGCTTTAGAAACAGCAGAAGCTTCATTTTTTAATATGTGCCCTTCATCACAAATAACAAAGTCAGGGCCTAGAAGAAAATCAAGATGTCTAATGCAATTAACTTTATTTTCTGTAACCACGAGGACGCTCGTGTCTACAAGAGTCTGACTTTGCTCTATTAACAGGCAACCATATGCTGTTTTTAAATAAAGCTCTCTAGATTAAGGGCATTAAAGCCCATACCCTTGGCTTGCAAATGCATTCACAGTAGTTGATTCTTCCAAGATACATAACATAGTGCACAATGTATTAGTGGGTAGAATTAAGCAAAACGTTTTACAGTACATTCCTATTAAAAACGTCTAAACGCACACTATAGAGACAAGATGAGTGAGGGAATATGTTTTATTGAACCTAAGGAAGAGCTCTGGGTAGCTCAAAAGCTTGTCTCTCTCACCAATAGAAGTTGGTCCAATAAAAGATATTATCTCACCCACCTTGTTTCTCTAATATCCTGGAATCAACACGGCTACAACCACACTGTAAAATGTATATTAGTAATGCACGTTTTCCCTGTCAAGTTTCATAAGCACACATTTTTAAAGTCACATTACACTGCCATCTATTGGTGACTGATAAGAAGTTATAAAGAGAACCAAAGTCCAACAGCAACTTTCTGTATGAAGACAACAGAGCAGTATTCAATATCCTACTTGACAACAGATAGAGCTGAAAGCCTGATGAGTTATCCAAGTGGTAAACTTGATTTGCCCACTGGTAAAAGACAAATTTTATTTGATGTTAAATAATATCAAAGGCCCAGCTCAAAGTTCCCCCAAGCTTTTTTTTTTTTTAAAAAAACATTAATTTCAAGCAAAGCAACAACTTCATTTTTATTGGGTTTAATGCCAACACATATCAATCACTTCTTGATACTTAACTTACACAAAAATTCTTAACATTTAAATTTACAACTACCTCTATAAATTTGGATGCCAAGATAGCAAGAGAGAAAAAAATATATGAAAACTTCTTTTAGAAAGCCAGCTGCCTGATCAATCCCTCATAAAGATAGTTTGTTTCCAATACAGCTTTGCAAAATTCTACCTGCCCATTCATCCAGGACAAGTAGCCTTTTCTAACAAGTAACCATACGATTTGTTTCTTTTATTATCACAGTCAAAGCCAAATAACTAGGTTTTGTGCTTAGACTAGTACTTTTTCATGACACATATGCATGTCTAATCTAGGCCATTGTAGAATAGCTCCTCATCATTCTCCTAGAAGCTAATGCTGGGATCAGAGACCCATCACTCAAGGTATACCTATTAAATAACACAATGCATTTATATTTTATTTTCCATCAAAGAATCTCAAAGTGCTTGAGAAGTATTAATTCAGCTTTACAAATGGAGAAAACTGAGGCACAAAGAAGCCCAAAATCAAATAGAGACAGATCTCAGAGCTACTAATCATGTGTTTTAGTCACAAGACCATTCTTTCCTCATCAGTAAGAATAAGCTAGCAACTCCTTTATGACTAAATGCATCTTGCCCAATGCACCTTCATGAAGCCAAAGACTTAGAATTTAAAATTAATTTGTCTTGCTTTGTAATCGTCATTTGATCAGCCATTAATTTTTCCCATTCTGCTGTGAAGGACCAACCCAGAAAAAGGACATGAGTTTGGACATGATGGAGATGGAGACAAGGCAGAGCACAATGAGCTATCAGAAAGCCAAGAACTATTTAGGGTCTACTCATCAGAAGAGCGGTGCAGATCACCTACACTCAAAAGACAATGCCACTATTCTTAATGACAGGTTTCAGAGTAACAGCCGTGTTAGTCTGTATTCACAAAAAGAAAAGGAGTACTTGTGGCACCTTAGAGACTAACCAACTTATTTGAGCATAAGCTTTCGTAAGCTACAGCTCACTTCATCGGATGCATACCGTGGAAACTGCAGCAGATATTATATACACACACAGAGATCATGAAACAATACCTCCTCCCACCCCACTGTCCTGCTGGTAATAGCTTATCTAAATTGATCATCAAGTTGGGCCATTTCCAGCACAAATCCAGGTTCTCTCACCCTCCACCCCCCTACACACAAACTCACTCTCCTGCTGGTAATAGCCCATCCAAAGTGACAACTCTCTTCACAATGTGCATGATAATCAAGGTGGGCCATTTCCTGCACAAATCCAGGTTCACTCACCCCCTCACCCCCCTCCAAAAACCACACATACAAACTCACTCTCCTCCACAGACCATCTTTTATTAACTAGCCCATAACTCAAGGTAAGATCCATATCTTTGCCTTAGCTTCAGCTGAAGAGAGTTCACAGCTTTTCTTCACTCGTGTTATACTTCAGTGGCCACCCTACTGGATGAAACAGGGAAGCCAAGGCTGTCTGTAGCAGGGAGATTACATATTAGGTAAACAGTTTTGCCCTGGCTCTCCACGTTAGGCAGCTGGCAGCTTTCCAGACTCACGACCCACACAGAATATCTAGTTCGTTGTTGACTTCTTCCCTCCCACAGATACTGATTTTTCCTTAACTTTTAATTTCCCTACTCATAGGAAAAAAAAGCATTCAGGGATCTGAGTTTCCCAATTAGTATAACTGTGCATTAATCAAACACTGGGGATGCACATAAGTTTCATCAGTATATCTTTAAATTTCTTTTCACTGTTTTAGGTTTTTGAAGGTTTAGATCCTCCTTTCCCTCCCCCCCCCCCATTCTCTTGTGTTACCCATTCATTTAAAATTGTTGGAGGAGGAGTCTCTGCATGGCGACCATGGAGGAGTGGCTCTCACTGGTGCCGGTGACCAGTGCCAGGATGGGGAAGACAAGGACTGAGCCAACAGGGCTCGTTTCCCTTTAAATGGCACTGAAGGCCCCGGTACCAAATAGTAACCAGTGGCCACATGCTCCCTTCCACCAGCCAGCACCACCACCACCAAACTCTTGTACTGTCTGTGACTCTGGTACCAACAGCGAGAGCAAGTTTCTGGCCGAAGCAAAGGCCTCAGCCGTGGACGGCATTGCAATAATCCTGGCACCATGCTGACCTTCCAATGCTGACAGTTCGGCTGGTACCAGACTCAAATGAGCCCACATAGGGGCCAGAATCAAAGCATCAAAGCACTGAGCTGCCAGAGCCAAGAAGTGACCTTGGTCACAGGTCACACTCTGCTCTGGTCTCCATGTCTGGCCATCCTTGGGGTCGGAGAACATCCTCTCTCGGTCAGCAGCTTCTTCTGTTTCTTCCTTGGTATTGGGGATGTCAAATGGCTCTGTGACTCCTGGACAGTGGAAGGAGCACTCCTCACTGATGCTGAGGTACTCGGTGCCAAGTCCGAATGGCACGGTTCCAAGGAGGGTCTCACCTCTGCTTCCATTAGTTCAGTCTAGCCTCTCCATCCTTTTTGGTATGGGGCTTAAAGTCTCCGCAAATTTTGCAGAAGTCCCCAATATAAGCTTCACCCAAGCACTTAAGACAACCGGAGTGCAGGTTACTCAGGGGCACAGCCTAGTTGCAAGAAGCACAAGGCTTGAAGCCTGGCGACCGAGGCATGCCTCGGTACTGAGAGCGGACGCTAAACAGAGAGAACTAACTGAAAAAACTACCAAGACGTAACTATCAACAGCAAATACTGAGAAGACAAAGTCTACTGAGAACTTGCAAGAGTGAGGGGAACAGTCCCAGCAACTGTCATGGGTGGTAAGAACGAACTCAGGGGGTGTGGGATTGGCAAGGCCCTTTATACCGGTGCAATGGATACGCAGCACCAGAGCCAACCCGATGGATACCACTGAAGAAAAAATTTCTGGTGACTGTGCTCAGGGCGTGCACATACCTGCACTGGAATGGACATGTGCAATCACTTGAAGAAAAAAGGTTGACCAAAAGGGATATTTAAGAGATGAGGAAAGGTCATCAACATATTTTTTGTACCTTGTATCTTTTTTCATATGAGTACATCTCATTCATATCCACAAGAGAGTCCTAGCTTAAAATACTCTGAGTCATAACTGAACATTTTTGTAATATAGCTGTGTTACAGAAATCACCCGTGCAGAAACTAAGTTAACTGTAAATAAAACAGCTTAGTGGGTTCATTAATACATCATTAAATGATTTTCCTAAAAGTATATGTAAAAAGAAAAATACTAAAACATTTCTCACTTGCAAGAGTTCTAAATTCAGCCCATACCCTTAAATGGACAGCTTAATTGCTACTCTGAGTCCTTACATTAACAACATTCACTTACCTGGATCAACCAGAGCCTTGTTAAATATTTCCTTAAGTTTTCTACTTTTCACATTCCTGCCTTGTGCAAGATTACGGTACATCTCATAACCTATGATCATAACTCCTCCATCTTCCTGCCATCGCTGCAGCATATAGGATCTTTCTTGAGGGCGTTTTACAGTTGCTAATTCAGAAACCTTTTGAAAGAGAATACTGGATGTTGGATTCTGCTTTTAACTAAGACAAAACAGGAGTCTTGCAGAGTACTACACAACTTTTACACACCTAGATCACACCTACTACATCAGTACAAGTAAATTTTCTGTATACATAAAACACAATCTCTAGTGTGCACTTTGAATGGTGTAATTTTGTCATAATCACTCAAACTGTTCAGCTATATAAGGGACTTTTAAAAAAAGAAAATTCTTAAAAATGAAATACCTCTAGTTTCTCATCATCTTCTAAACCTTCTTGCCATTTTTCAAACTCATTCAGCCAGTTCAAGGCAGTGTTCAGTGGACACACCACGAGAGCTGTGCTGAAATCCAGTTTATCACACAACAGAACTGTATGGAGAAAACTCACTACCTGTAAAGGGAACCAAGCAAACTACTACTTAGTAGGAGAATACTTAAGGAAAAAAAAAAGTTGCACACAGACACACACAGCACCACCATCATTACACACACATCCATGTCCAGTCTTCATTTTCTCCAAATAACGTATAAAAGTTTACAAACAACAATCTTCCTACCCAAACAGCCTCACCCTTTTTGGGGGAGTAGTAGTTAAAACTTTGGGAAGAGGCAGGGCAGAGCAGGGGCGGGGGGTTGGGGTAAGGGATGGAGTGGGGGCGGGGCCTGGGGTGGAGTGGAGGTTGCCCCAGCCCCACATCCCCCTAGGGACCGCCCTGTGTGTTTGAGCCTCCTTTCTTCCCCACTGAGAATAAGCCCAACTCCTTAAATTATTTATAAGGAAAGACTGGAGTTTCTTGAAACTTGGCACCAATCTTGCATTACATGCTTTCCAAGTTAACAATTCCTTCAGTATGGTGACCAGTTCTGTACACCATATAACAGTTCATTCCAAACTTCAGGACTGTGCTGCAAATATGCAACGTTCAATGGAAACTAAGCTGCTTTTAGCCCTTGGAACTATCCTGCCATCACCAGGTGGAGAACTAGTATACCTGCTCTTATTAAGATGAGAGCTGCTAAAAATACTCAAGTGTGAAAGGAAAGACTGCCCAAAGAAATTGGTCATTTAAGCCATCCTGGAGACTTTGACCACTCATTTTACTTGACCTTCATCTCCTTGTTATTTCAAGGTATTACAGAAAATCTCTTAAAACCTGTCTTAAATCTACTTCTTACAATGGAAATAAGTGGAGGACAAAAGAACACAGAAGCAGCCGAAAGTTAGAGAGGAAGTACTGAAAAATAATTGTAAAGGGGGCAGGGGGAATCAATTGCGATTAGATTATAAAGAATGCCCATGAAGACACAATGTATGTTTGTTACTGGCCTTCTGTCCAATAGGAGAGTTACACCCATTAATTCCTTAATCATATGAGCAGTTATAGGTGACAGAGAAAAAGAAACCTTCTGCTGTGAAAATATTTCATAATGATAGAAAACTCTCTTCTTTATCATCTAGATTATCAGATGATCCAACTTGCACATTTGTCATATTAACAGATTCCAATATTTTCCAATGTCCAATATAAGGTACTAAAGGTTTACCTAAAAGTCAGATTATGCCAATTCAGAATTGTTTTAGGAAATACTAAAAGGTCAATTTCAGGATTTATGTGAAACCGTAACACTTCCTATGATTTAAGATTGACAAAATAATCGTTTGTGACATCCATAAATGTTGATACTCTTAGAGGCATCATATCATCCAACAGGATGCTACTTCTAAAGACAGCAGTCTCTTCACACTGGAGATGAGACTATTTTTTTAATATATTAAAACCTATACTGCATCTGAGTTGCCTGATTTTAATACAACTTCCCCTTGAGAAAATAAGGGCTAAATCTCTACAGAACTCTGCTATAGTAGAACTACAAATGAAATCACTGGCAGTGAACAGACAGGTATCTCAGACATGACCAGGGGATAATCCGGAGCCACTGAGGAAAGGAACCAATTTAAATAGTAAACTCACTGAAGAAGGAATGTTTCAGAGAGCACAGCCTACTTGAAAAATAAGAGTAATGTTAAATAAATTCAGAAATATGGGTTTCAAATGAACATAACAGATGCTTGTTCATCCCCCTGTAGCTACGTATTATTTTGGAATGCAAAGAAGTTGTATGTATTAACTCTATACAGATCATACGCTTTTAAACTAAGACCAAATTTATTATCTAATTTAGTTATTTTTAGGCAAGTATAATATGCACATTGATAGAGCTCAGGGTGCATGAACATATTTTATAAACGGCAAATACATATTAACGCCAACTCTTTCAGAAAAGAGGACCAATCTCTACCAACACGCACTTCCTCTTTTTAAGCAACCTCATCAGGCCATTGCCTAGGAGAAGGGGTGGGTCTTACACTGTGTCCTGAAAGTGATTAAACTTGGCCTCTGGTTGGACCAGTTGAGAGAGTGGGTTCCAGAGTACAGGATGCCTCACCAAAAGTCCTTTGCCACTTACCTGCAACGTTTTTCCTAGACCCATGCAGTGGGCAAGAATGCATCCGGAACCTGCAGATTTCTTTGTTTTTTTCAAAGATTCACAACAGCAATCCCACATGAACTGAACACCTGGAGAGAATTTTTTTTAAGAGCTCCTTTAAAAAGTATTAAACGTTTTAAATTTACTAAAGCACTTATCTGAAAAAATATTTTTATATAAATTAGCAATCAGATTAAGATATTTCCAACACAATAAAACAAAACTCAAAGTTAACAGCATTTCCCAAGTAATCGTACATAAGACACCAGTTCAACATGTAGGCCCTGCCAGCACAAGGGGGAAAAAAAAAAAAAAAGAGTTCAATTAACATAATTGCCTTTATATTTTCTTACCATCTACTTGATGTGGTTTCAGTTTGGTAACTATGTTTCTGTGAACCTGTACTATAGGTTCTTTGGTTTCTTCATCTTCATCTAAAACCAGTTTAGTTGTGATCGGACACTTTAGAGGTGAAGCATCTTCTATTTCTATCACCTGAAAGCAAAAAACAATGTATTATAGGAATGCTTTGCACATGACTAATTCAGGCCCTTTTAAACACACAAGTTCAATGAAATAGCAAGGCCCTATTTGCTAAATCCAAAAGGAAAGATTTTAAGCAATCTTCCCCTTTTTATCCCCTAACATCTCAGTTCAAGATTTGTCTCCACAAAAAATAATTTAAACAGTTGAGACACGAAACAATAATTCCTTATTTATTGAGCATTAACCTTAAACAAAAAAGCTTTATTCTGCAACAAATTACAAGTTTAAGTATGAATGTGTGATTTATGGTGTGATTGTCCCTTTCGGGGAGATCAGTCAACACCTGGTCTCTGGTGTGTCGCTTTAAGATGGTGGTTCTCAACCCATGGCCCACTTGCGGCCCAATCAGCACAAGCTGCGACCCATGCGACATCCTCAGGCCCAGAGAGGTAGTACATATATTGTGTGGATGTGGCCCCATAACACAGAGAGCTGCATCTGAGGCCCACAATGGTAAATAGGTTGAGAACCAGCACTTTAAGATGCCTGACCACTAATCCTTACTATCCTTAAGGGGATTGTCATCTTATTACACATGGTTCCACAAATCTGTAATTTCTAAACACTTAAAATTCCTTACCCGCAGCTAAATTTATGATGTCTTTAAACACCATCAGCAACTAAACTTTCAATCAATATCTCATGCAAAAGTAAAAATAAATAAATGAGATGTACCTCTCTTAATTTCTCTCTCTCTCTTTCTCTTTCTGCAATACGTTTTCTTCTCTCTTCCTCCTCCTTCAGTGCATTTTGTGTTTCTGTTCTAAGCTTATCATCTTTAAGAATCTTTCGTATTTTCTTCCGGCCTTTTCCAGGAGATTTTGAATCATTGTCATCTTCATCCTCAGAATTACTCTATTACAATTCAAACCAATTAATCATTAGTATAAAACCTGAGACACGAGGACTATTATAATCCTGACTTTTGAATAAATGATCGAACTTTGTGACACAGTTCTTACCTAAACAGGAAAAGGAGTTTTCAAATTGAATTATCCAGCATAATTCGAAAGATCTTTTACCAACTTGTGTTGACAGTTTAACACATTTAAAAAACACAGGTTACATTATTTTAAATTATGCCTACACAAAGATATTAAGGGGTGTTTTCAAATGATATTGCTAAAAATGAAAAAAGCACTCTTTCCCTCTTCAACTAGACATACCCATACCTGGACCTAAATCCACTTCTACCACCAGTAATTTCAGTTGTGACAACACAAAGGGAAGCTTATAATAATTTCCTCCCCATTACTGCTATTCAATATGGTATAACCAGAGAAATCCTACAAGACCTGGTTGACTCCTCGCTCCAGCTATTGCCACTGGTCAGGTGGATAATGACTCTTCTGAGTTTGGTTAAGAAATTCCACTTTACTTAAAAGTAATAGCTGTGTGTCTTCACATAACTCCAAAACGTATCTGGTTTTAGTTTCTATGAATGGAATTTTATCTAGTCTAGTCAACAGTTTTCTTATTTAAGAAAAAATAGTTATGTAACAGAGTTCTGTTTTGGCTTTTTTACTTAAAGTATTTTTTTTTACTGTTTGTATATTTTCCTATTTGGTCTGTTTTATGGCTTGAAAGAATATAAATCAAATCTAAAGAGAAATCAAGTATGTCCTAACTCAAATAGTTTATCAGTAGGAACACCTGATTTTAAAATAAAGTCTGATATCTGAAATGTCCTTCATTCACAGGGCTAAGTAGCTATTTCTAAAACAAAAAAAAATCAACCATTAGAAAGTCTAAGGACAATGAAAGAAAAAAAATTCTTCCACTGTATAATCCATATGTTTAAAATCTGAGTATTCTGTAAAGCAGTTAGAGAAAAAAAGGATTATTCTGATTGAAAAGTGATCTCTATAGATCAGCAGGTTGGAAATCTGCAGGCGAAATCAAAAACTGGGAAGAACTCTCTCACTCCTTCACTGTAATGGCTGCAAGCTGGACTGTTCACTGTAGGAAAACAATGTTTCTTTGAGCTCTAAATGTGAATCCTTGGGAAATATTCTGAAAAATAGAAATGTAACAAAAGCATTGGATTTTCCCCCTCACAAACAATATATTGAGACAAGTTTTAACTGAGATCTGAAATAATAATCCAATTGACAGAGCCTTTTAAATCTCCATTATGGATATAAACTAAAAATATCTGGATCCTGAAGTAGAAAATATGCCAGCTGAACTATTCTCTTCAGACACTAATTCACACAAGTTTCATTATTTCCAAAGTGAAAGAAAGTTGTAAGGGGTTTATTTAAAGTTGTGAAATACCTACTAACTAGTCTAAACAACACTACATAAGGGCGTTACTGTCAATTCCCGCATTTTAAAAAAATACCATCAGAGTTACTGTGTGTTATACTCTCTTAAATTAAGGGACAAAACTTCAAATAATAAATGTATTTAAGTTTTTGACCAAACAAAATATTTTCTTGATACAACAATTATGGAGAACAGCTTTACTAAAAACAGCCAGGACTCTCTTTGAGCTGATTTTGATGGTTTAAACAGCCTATATCTATCCCTTAGACAGCTATACAAACTATTCATCAGAATAATTCCTTTTCCCTTCTATTACCTAAGATTTTGATGACCTCTAAAATAGCTGGCAATTATAACTTGTGTGCTAATTAATTCTCTGTTTCCGTGAATTAAATAAAGATACTAAACTCAACGATCTGCTTAGTACTTATTTTATTTTACACTATTGCACCTGGAAGAAATTAATAGTTTTTTTTTTATTTTTTCTTTCCACTTGAATAAACTGAGGATCTTTCTGCATATATGAGACAAACATATTTGGTGGTTTCCCTTTTTAATCTTGAATATTTACTATTACTGCATGCTTGTATCTTTCAGAAAATGTCCACTGATTAAACAAAATGTACATATTATTCTATAGGTAGTCATATACAGAAATATATTATCTGTGCATTCATAAAGAGGACATTCCAAAAAAAGTAAGACATTTTAAATCATCTGCTTTACATTTTTTCTCCACGCTGTTCAGAGTCAGACACTATAATTGCACCTATTGTGAGATATAATGAAAGGTGTTCAACTGTTACCGAATGTGTGTTTTCGAATTTTGTCTAAAATGCAAAATATATGTACTGTTCAACATTTAAAAGATCAAAACCATTGTCTAGAATCTGGCCTACTGCAGACAGCTTCTCCCCACAGAAGTCTGCCACTGCTCCTCAAATTGATTTCTTAATAATCCATATCCCTACCATTCCAGCACAGGGTCTCTGACTAAAGGGTAGAAATAAAACAAAAAAAAAAATCAAGAGTATAGAGGTTTATATTACGTATTGTTAGTATTAGAATAACATTCTATTTGAGGTTGTCTGGACATGTGATAAGAATGGAAATGGGAAAAGAATGACCAGCAAAGAAAACGTGGGAGGAAGTCTGAAGAGAAAGGGACTGGAATGCGAAGACCTACAAACAACTGCCATGGACCAGAAGGCGTGGCGAAGAATGGTGGGCACTTCTGACCCCATGTAAACAGGAAAAAAAATCAAGAAGTGAAGTTTATATTAGAATAGCATCCAGAAGGTCACCCAAATCAGGACTGGTGTCCCAATGCACTGGGATTATACAAACACCTAGGAGACCACCTCTAACCCCAGTGGATTACAATTTAGTTTAAAACAAGCTGCAACAATGGAAATATTAGAGGGATGGGGGACAGAGGATGTAAGTGACACTGACAAGAAAATATGATTATAAAAACAAGCTGCATGTAAAATTAACAGGTTTTAAGTATTTTTTAATAAAGAAAGAATGAATAAAGTACTGAATTGATAGAGAAATGATTATTATTAATATCAGTAATTCTATTAGGTACCTATTATCAACTGCTATATATTGGAAGTGTCACAGAAGAAGAGAATCTCAAGTACGAATTTGAAGGCTGCCAGAGTACTGGGCTTTATGGATTAGTTTGTAGTGTATAAAAAAATGCCATCAGCAAGTAGGATCATTTAGACCAAACTTTTTTCACTGTAATTTAGGTTTGGACTGAAGTCTCATGAGGCAGAACAAGTGCCAAAAATAAAGACTCTTGAAAGACTTCAGAAGCTTAGGTATACAGAGATCTGCATTTGAAGTTTAATCTGGTTTGGCAGACTCAATCACCTACTAACAGTTTAATGTAAAAATGTAATTATAAAGAGAATGTGTGAGTTAAAAATTTTAAAATGTTACAAGACATACAGAAAATGAAGACTCCCTAATTGCACTTTGCAAAAGCAAACTCTAGTTATCATTAAGGTTACAATTTTTTCCACAAAGGTCACAGAAGTCACAGAATCCATGACTTCCAGCGACACCAGTGACTTCAGCCCGTGGTGGCTGGGAGCTGTGGGCTACTGTGGGGGTGGGGGCACCCGGAGCTCCGAGTGGTCCCCTGCAGCTGCCTAGCCACTGTGGGTGGTGTAGGGACCCCCAAACTGAGCTCCCCATTTTGTCGTGGATATTTTTAGGAAAAGTCCCAGACAGGTCACAGGCTCCTGTGAATTCTTCTTTATTGCCCGTGACCTGTCCGTGACTTTTCATAAAAACGTCTGTGACAAAATCTTAGTTATCATCGGTTTCAACAATTTGGTCAGAACATAAGGCATTGCTATATGGTACCTTATTATTGTTTTCACTAGAAGAATCCTCCTGAACCTTTATGCGTCGTCTTTTCTTTTTCTGCTTGTAACTCCGCTGATTTTCTTCTGCCTCAGCTTTTTTAGCAGATCTGAGAAATGGGAAAAAATTTCATTGATAAACAGGAGAACACTGATGGATCAAATGTTTGTTTTCCTCTTATAAAATACTCTACTACTCAATACAATGGTGTATTTCTCTCTTTTCACCCTATAGACTAACTTCCTCTTACAAGAGGAGCATCACTATTATATCAATTCTCTAGATTAACTGTTTATTCCTTAACAGAAATGCAAAACAATATGTTCTTCTGTAATGTGGACCCCTTTACTATCTTCAGATATGCAATAATGATGAATTATTGACTTTATCAGGCAATAATGGAGTAGATTGCACAGTTTACCAAGAGGGTCCTATAATTTCTAAAGGGGTAAAGGAAAATGCCACATCGTAGTTTTGCATTGAGTATTGTGACACCTATATTGTAACTGGTTTGTACACACATCACTTCCATAGCAAAATAGTATCAATATTAGTGGTTTATTTTCCACCTGTCTCTTTCACACTACACAAACAAGAAGATTACATCCTAGACAACTTCCCATAACCTCACTAAAACTCAATCCTTAATGAGAAGCCATTGTTCCTTGACTGCAGCAAAAGTGTTAGAAAAATACCACGTGTTTTTAATGGTCTTATCTTCTCGTATCCCAACTCTCCTAATTATACTGAGACATAAATGAGGGAGTTCGAACTCTCACACTCAACTCAACTTCCAGGCTTTTGAAATAAATGAAATTGCAGATACCGAAATTCTGTAACAAACAACTAAAATTTGTTTCAACTCAGATGAAGTGAGCTGTAGCTCACGAAAGCTTATGCTCAAATAAATTTGTTAGTCTCTAAGGCGCCACAAGTATTCCTTTTCTTTTAACTAAAATTTAGTGTCTGATCTAAAAACCACTGAAGTCAATGGCAGTCTTTGGATCAGGTTCTTAGAACACATCTAAACATTTCAGACATGACATGTGACAGGATTGTACCTTCCCAATAATCAGTTTTTAAAAAGTTCACCTGAGATGACTAGAACTAAAGTTTATTTATACCTTGTTCTAGGACGTTGCTCATCTTCAGATTCACTGACTTCTTCACTAACTCCAGATTCATGAAATTCTGAGTCATCTGAATCATCACTGCTCACTTTAAGAATTAAAAAAAACATATATACCTCTGTTGTAACCTAAAGCAATATCAATATAACTTTACTAATAATACAAAAGTAATTAGTTTGAAATTAATTTCTGCTGCTTGTAGGACTTGTAAATTCTTGGTCAATAAATGCCCTCATGTGCAGGTAATAAAATATCTCAGTAAGGTAATGCAACAATAGTTGTTTCAATAGACAGAGCAGATAGCATGAAATGCCTGAAATGCAATTGAAACACATATGGCTTTGAACTGCTACATATTAAAAATCCAATGCAAATTTTTTTAAAAATAACTCAAAAGGTAATAAAGAGGTCTTTTAAAGGTATATTGTAAGTAATATGTTTTGTTAGAAACCCTAATGTTAACAGTAATATTTTATGATTCTTTTTAATTCACTAAACAGTTTTGTTTGGATTTGATTTTCCCTTATTGGTCTAGTACAGTGGTCACCAACCAGTCTAACGCAATCGACTGGTTGATCCTGGAAACTCTTCCAGTCGAACGCGCTCTCAGGCGGTGCACCAGAGCTGCTGCTAAGGTAGGCTCCCTGCCTGCCCTGACCCCATGCCACTCCCATAAGCAGCCAGCATGCTGCCACGCGGGTGGGGATTGGGGGGGATGGGGGGAAGGAGAGAGAAGGGATAGGTGCCTGCAAGCACCACCCCCACAGCTCCCATTGGCCTGCATCCAAACTCCTTCCTAGAGCCCGCACCCCCACCCCCTGCCCCAGCCCTGACCCCCCTCTCTGAGAAAGCACCCCATACCCCCTCCTGCAGCCCAGCCCTGACCCCATTCCTAGAGCCAGCACCCCCACACACACCTCAACACTCTGCCCCAGCCCTGAGCCCCCTCCTGCACCCCAACCTCCTACCCCAGGCTCAGTCTGGAGCCCCCTCCTGAACCCCAATCCCTTACCCCAGCCCAGTGAAAGTGAGTGAAGGTGGGGGAGAGAGAGCAAAAGAGAGAGGGGGGATAGAGTGAGTGGGGTGGGACTTTGGGGAAGTGGCAGGGCCCTCAGGGAAGGGGCGGAGTAGATCCTGGGTTGCCCTTAAATTCAAAAAGTGATCTTGCGAGTAAAAAGGTTGGAGACCATTGGTCTAGTACATGAAAACAAAAAAGTGAAAACCAACTGATGAGAATCACACTTGATGAAAAGCAAGGCTTTGGTTACACGAAGCAGCAATTCACACTACAGAGGTGTTTTCTAAAGCACACTAAATGTGCTGTGCTTTTATTGGTCCATGTAGACTCTGCTGGTGTGCACTAAAAATTCCCTAGTGTTTTATAACACTGTGCTTGGGATAGGTTAAAGCGCAGTAGGACACTTAATGAGCACCATGAGGATCTACACAGACCAATTAATGTGCAAAACATTAGTTCACTTTAGAAACCACACCCCTGTACCATGCATTACTCCACCATATAGACAACCCCTAAACTAGATTAAAATATGAACAGTCTACACTGTTAGTAACATAGATAATAAACTGTTATATAAAAAAAAAAGTGTATGAATTTTTTGCCCGACACTGCCCATTCAATGGAACATTTCTTGAGAATTACAAACATGAGGATAGTTTCACATTTCTCCCTTTTCCCCACCACCAAAATAAAAAGCTTTACAGATGGCCTTCAGCTATGTCCCAAATAAGATTTCCATATTTCATTAAATTTATTCACTACCCAAGAGTTGGACCTCATTGCTTTAAAGTTTCAGACCAATTTGGATTGACTTTTCACACATCAGACCAAAGAATTTATTGGATATAAGCTAACTGTTGAAAAAGGATTTAATATATATTTGCAACGGATAGAAAGTTGAACAGTTTTTCCTATTAAAATGGGAGACGGGGTAGTTGAAATGAGGTGTACATAAATAGATACTTATTCAAAACAAGTAAATACTCCCAGGGATGTTGAAGGCATTCAAGGTCCCCCAACCCTGACAATGACAATGCAGATTCAGGGTGCATTCAGAGGTCACAGCTGTTACTCGAGAGCTAGAAGAGCAGGCACAGAGGATCTACAGAGCCATCCTGCACTGCTTCCAAGGACTGATAGTAGTGTTTTCTTCAAGCACTGTACAGTTCCTTATTTATAGCCATTGTAATCATGCTTCGTGCATATGAAATGGAATATAGTATTTATCCAATTCATATTAAAGTAAGTACTACAAAAATCAAGTTAGTGGTGTAGAAAATAAATTAAGACTTTTCTATCTGAAAGGAGTTATAAACAGAGTCAACCATACCACCATTAAAAGTTGATATACATAACCAAGTTTTAAAATATACACAAATCTGAGTATTTTATATGAAAACAAGTGCTCAACCCAGAGATACTGTGATTTTTGGTGAAGTGTGTGGATTTAATATGCTGACGCAAAGACTTAGTTAGAATACAGTTGCTTTACTCAGTCACACTAAACAAGGGATAGTTTATCTCCTTTTTATGGATGTCAGTGTTTTCGGATAATAGCACTGCCAACGCCAACGAGCATTGTCTGGATCAGCAACTTCTACGAAAAAAAAGGCAAATCTAAATCCTTTGTGCTGAGAGTTCATTTCATTTCTCCCATCTCATGCAAAGTGTGCTACCTCTTTATACCAGATTGCCATCTTTAATGATTTTATCATGAGTTCATTATGTTTAAGTCATGAAGACTCAAAAAGAGGCCAGTATCTATAGTTCATAATTTTGGGGGGCCTGACTCATGATTTTTTAAAGTCTGACATTTATAAGCAGCTAAAAATATAGTATGCTATTCAGTCCTATTTTATCATTTAAGATTAATTTTGAATACACTGGAAAGCTATACGAGTTTCTTACTAAATGGTATATGTTGCAATAAGTAAATAAAATGCTACTCAGTAAATAACAGAATATGAGTAACTGGGAGTTAGGTTTTTGTTTGTTTTATGTACTTGGAGAGTATAACAATGGAGGACCAAGTCACTGAGCTATTAGAAGTGAAAGAAATTTTACTGCTCCAGGTCAGGGTTGAGGTAATTGAGGAGACTTATGACTAAAGGGTTCTGGAGATTGGTCCGGCCATGCCTTGGTCTGGCATTTTATTTGCTAAAATACTGTAAAAGTTACAACAATATCACAGAAGATGCAAAAATGAGACTTTTATGGGGGAATACTGTAAATATAATACAATACAGGATAATTTATCCTTAGGTACATGGAAGACTACACATGTATGGTATCCTGGCATTACTGCAACACTAAAAACATAACTATACTTTCAAATTGTGCAATAGGGATAATTTTGCTTCCAATGTAAATAAACCATTTACACTCTGAAATGCCATGGTTACTGGAGTCTGCAGTGTTGCTATAGCAATGTTGGTCCCAGTTGGTCCCATGGTTATTAGATGTAAGAAATCTGCACTAACAGTCATTCCTTTGCTCCTCAACCCAGAAAAAGCTAGAAGAGCTGCATTCTTAGCTTCTTAAGACAAGAAAAATGAGAAATAAACCCAAGTTTTCATTTAAGAGTTCCATCTGCCGTCCCATTGTGAACCCCTTTAGAAGAACTTGGAGGGATGTAGAGTTTAACTCTCTAGGATGAAGGAAATTTCTGGTGACACAAGGGCCTATGTATAGTGTGAGGAAGAGATAGCAGTTGCAGGAGGAAGGAGGAGGAAAAATTGGGTTTTCCTGAATTATACCTATTTGACTTGGTATTAAAATTTCATGACTCAACCAGATTAACCCAATTTTTTAGAGGGTGGGGAGAAGAGAGGGAGGGAGATTAAATAAAGAGAAGGGGATTAAATAAGAGTAAACTATCCTGGAATAATCACTGTGTTATAATAAACCTAGTAAATGAACAAAAACAGACAACAGTCTGGGATGACAGCACAGGAGGAGATGTGTAAAAAATATATTTTAAAATTCCTAGTTCAAAATCTGAGTTCTTTCCAAATTGTTCTAGTTTTAGATATACTGATTTAGTTTAAATGGACTTTAAGAAAATGTGTTTGAGTTAACATCATTATCTTTGAATTTGCTAGCTTTTGCCCTTGTAAATAAATATTTCAAATAGTTTCAATGATAGTTAGGTTTTTTTAATTATTATTTCATCAAAAACTTACCAAATAATTTCATGGGCAGTTCACTGTCCCATGATTAAAGATTATAATTAGAGTATTTTGAAAACAAACACACACAAACAAACAAAGAACCTTACTGATAAAAATTCAGTGACAACAACACTGTTTTCCCTTATTTGCCTGTAGAGAGTTGATGGCACTAACTTCCTCAATCTCAACTGCAAAACAAGAAACTATAGGTGTGAAAGAGTGAGAGGAGGTGTGAGGAAGACAATTTGGAATTCCGGGAAATCTTTTGTTCACTGGAAATCTCCATTACGCCACATAACTGAACATATTTCATCCAATAACAAATACATTCTGCCACACAAACATTTAAATTTTGTACCTTTCCTTCTATTTCTGCGTTTGCCTTCTTTTGCGTCTTTAGATTTTCCCTTTTTTTCTTCTTCAGATTCTCCATCACTCATACTTAGCTTGTGTCTCAGCAGTCTGTGTCTATATCTAGGCTTCTTAGACTCTTCATCATCTGAATCTGATTCAGAATTATCTTCTTTTTCATTCTCCTCTGTCAGAGAGAAGAAAAATCAGCACAGAACTCATACAGGTAGCTATTTACTCATTTAAGTTCATTTCATCTATTAAGTATTTCCAGGAAGATGTGATCGAACAAATGCACATATGCACTTCCCCCCCCACACTTTATCTTTGCAATGGAAATGGTTTGATCTTACAGTTATCACATGGATTATCAACTGAAGCAATTTTGTTTTCGTCATACATATCTCACATACTTTACTCCTGGGGGAATTTTACATCACTGAGCGTGCACAGAATTCATATCCCCGACAGATTTCTTTGTTTCCCTGCGGAAAAATGAATTCTCATGGGGAAGCAAAGGGAAGCTACAAGAGTGGTCACACGCCCCTCCCCGGCAGTGCAGGCAAGTCAGTTTGGGCTCCTGGAGCAGCCAGTAGAGACATCAATCACGGGGGGGGGGGTGGGGCGCTTGGCGTTCATGCCTGTGAGAGAAAGAGAGACAGACAGACACACTGTCCCTCTCACTTGCTATTGCGGCATGCTCAGCATGGAGGGACAGGCCATTGGGGTGTTTCTGAGGAGGTAGGCGTGGGGGAGGCTCCGTCCCCTAAAGCAGAGCAGAATGCAGCATCCGGCCTGCTTAGTGAATTGTTCCCATTGTCTTTGTGAATTCCCCCAGGAGTATAAAAGTTTTAAGGCTCCTTTACACATTGCCAGAGTGGTGTAAAGGACCGTACGGCCTTATAAAAGCTTATGGTGCTTTAGTGATTAGAACTGAACTAAGTTTTTGGACTGAAAAAATTTCCTATCAAAATGTACTCCATGAACTGTTTGCTACTGACCTATCTGGACACGGTCAGTAGCCAACATAAATTGTGAGTTTGATTCCACAGCCCTCACTTGCTCTTCAGTTGCCTATGATGTACCACTGAGCATATGGCTGCATATATTTATTTCTAGTTATTAGACAACAAAAGGTCAAACCTAGTTACATTACTATTAGGCAAGGGGGTTTAGGGATTTTCTCCACTGCTCCCCACTCCCATTCTCCATCCATTGTATTGTAGTTTAAATAAATTACCAAAATAATTGAAACCAGCGTGATTATCTTGCATTATTTTGACAAATAAAATATGCAGAATTTTGTAAACAGAATTTTTAACTTTTTGGTGCAGAATTCCCCCAGGAATAATACTTGTATGTCTTATTGTCTTTTATTAATCAAATATTGCTTAGCACATACTCGATTCTAAATTGATTATAACGATATGATCATAAAGTAAAAGTACACTTTTACAGAAGTCAAACAGAGAAACCCACAGAACCATACTGACTGAGTTCAGTTTGGCAGTTGGTATAAAAAAATGCATGATGTTGTTTGGGGATTGTTAACTGATTTTGCTGTTATCTTTCCCCGAACAACTTCTGAAATTATGACAGATTCTAAAGCACCACTTTTTTCCTGCCACATTTTGGTGCTCACCATCATCTTCTGCGTTTTCATTTTTCTTTCCCGTCTTCTTTTTTCCTTCATCTGATTCTTCATCTGAAGATGCATCCTCATCAGAGGAAAGATTGGCTTTGATTTCTTCTAAAAGCATTTTCTTGGCAATTCTTTGAAGTAAAACAAAAAATACTATGTATTCCATCGCTTACACAATAGATCAATGAATGACAAATGTAATCTTATATAATTCAGCACTTCAGTAACAGGGTTGTGAGCTCAGAAAGAATTAGGAATGGAGAGCAATCATGGTGGTAATGAGAGGATATTCTAACTGACATTTCATATGTTCAACATGGTAATCTGCTTTGGAAAAAGTTCTTTGCAGTGCTCCCAAATAAGCACTTTCCAATTTTAAACCATGTTTACTGCAGATTTTGCTGAAATGTGTTTTTTTTAAAGCAACATTTAATAACGTGGGCCCATTTCATTCCTTCCCACCTGTCCCATCTTCCATGTCACTCATCTTTTCTAATAAACTGTGATGCAATATTAAACTGAAATTTTTAATTATTTTTTAATTTATTTATTTTAGTTCTAATGGCCTCAGGAACACTAAGTGTTTTGGGACAAGTCTCTAAATGATTAGAGACAAAAAACAGTATTAAACCAACAGTCAATCTCTGGACACTCTCCTCTATGAATTTAATTCGTGGTAAAGGCAGTATGCACTGAACACCTTAAATTCTGAAGATAAAGGATATGCACTAAAACAATTTTTTATACTGTAACTCCACATTTTGCTCCTGACAGCTGTTCCTGAGGTAAATGTTACAATCCTTTATGTCTGTGCCCTTGTACTTCAAAGGAGATGCAGCAGGAATAAGTGCAGTGTTTTATAGGGCACACACGGTTTCTCAAGAAGATGTGGTTGCAAATGGCTGGAAAAATCTACATCAGTAGAAGACCAGAGAAAAAGGATGAGAGCAGTCTCACATCCTCTCAAACATCTGCCAGCAACCCTCTTAGGCAGTGACCCACAGATGAAGAAAACAGTGATTTGTCAAAAGTTACGGGTCTATATAAACTTGCAGAGTCAGACTATTATCCCACTTCCTGTGGAACAAAAAAAAGGTTGATCAACTTCTCATAGCCTCCCATTCCAACCCAAAAATATTTTCAGTTAAAATACAATAATTTAGACTCCGAAAAACGCATTATTTACAGGATCTTTCAACAAAGGAAAATCAAGTATGAAAATACATACAGGGAAAAGTGATGTACAAATGGACAAGAAAATTGTGGACTTAATCTGATACTTTACTTCAAGGGGGAAAAAAGAATTGTCCCTCATAGGGGATCAGGTCCTATGGAACTGAGGAATAAAAATAATAATATTTTGAATATATTTCTCCTGTCTGCAATGTTAACTGCAAGATTTCATGTATTTTCTCGATCAGATCCAATCATTTTAGCAGTAATGATGAAAAGCATTTTATTGTATATATGTAAGTAAATAAGTAAGTAAGTAATTCAGGAAAGGGAAGTATCTATACCTCATCAGAAACCCAGTTCAAAAGCCAGGAATTTGAACAGTTCTATTCTTCATTTGGAACTGGCACAGAAATAACTGACCCTAATGTGTTGCTTTTTATGTTACACAATTCAAGTAATTAGTAGTCACACTGAACTATAAAATATATTTTATTCTATTTATACTTTATTTAATTTTCCAGGAATTAATTTGTGCCCCCAAAACAATGCCAAATTTTCCAAGACCACTATTTTATTTTCCCCACGGTTTTTGCAATTACACTTCAATCATACAATATTTTCCATCTTTTAATACACTTTAATATGATTTCAAATAAGAATTCAAGACAGGCATATGTTCAATTGTTATTATTTAAAAGAAAAGAAAGGGGGGGAATTAAAAATTATCCAAGAGCATGAAGATGTTTATGGTTGGTGCACTAAGTCACACTGACCTGCAGCATCCACAGCGGAAATATTAAGACATTAAAGAATTATCTGACCCATATATAACTAGATGAGTCATGATATAAAGCTATTTTTTTAAAACAAGTTTACCTAAAAAGTTGCTTTTAATTACTTTTATCAACAGACTTCATTTTGTGGACCTGACCCAACATTTATTGAAGTTCATATGGACAAAGTCCCATTCATTTCAATTAGCTTTGTATCAGTCCATGTAGGAGAAATAAGAGAAGAGAGTAAATTTTAAATATTAATGAATGTGTATAATATCTGACCGGAGGAATAAATAGTTACGTGTATTTGAAAATTAAATCTTCCCCTTTTGTAGTTTTTTTGAATACTGTACTTATTTGCCCAGATCAGTTGTAATTTTCTTCCGAATACAATGGTTTGGATTCCCAAAAAAGGGGAACTATTTCCTTATTTTTAATTATTTTGTAACTTTCATATATAAGTTATTTTAACCTTAAAGTATAATCTAGGTCATGTGGACATCACCAGTAGGTTTGCTAGCTTTTACATAAGAAACACACTCAACACCAGGAAAGGAATAAGGTACTGATGAAAAAAACATTGCAAAACTTAAAATTAAGTTCACAAGTCTCAACATACTGCCCTGTACTAGTGCACCTAAATGATTTCACATTATCCTCAATAGTACTAAAAGAGTTAATAAAACTTGAAATTGGATAACAAATTCTTACCTGCATTGCAAATCATCTTTTAAAATATACATATATTTATATATTTATTTAAATAAAGTGGATTTTGACTCTTAAAAGGAAGGGTTTTTTCACATTTACAGAATAATGTTTGCTGAGAGAAATCTAAAGAATACATTCAGCAGAATTTCTTCACAAGTACAAACTTGAGTATGCACACATAGAATACTATTTCTTCTCTATTCCAGCCTGCTCCTAAGGATACCCAGGTCACTGTCCACAGTACCATCATCATCTGAACTTCCTCAAGCTGAATAATTTTAATTAAATAATACTAATTAATAAGCATTTCTGAAATTGGCAGATTAATAACTAAATACTTTTATGTTCCACAAGACATTAAAAACACTAATTTTTCAGCTAGTGAAAGAAAGTTCAAACACTGATCATCAACAGGGGATGCAACTATTTATTTAGTAGCAATAAGATACAAATTATGGTCCTCGAAAACTAGATTTTCTCTAGTATGTTCCACTGAAGTGGTGCTCTAGTCTGAAAATGTAAAGCATGTTTAGAAATTAGGACTATTTTTCCACTTTTGGTGTAATCAAAGGATTATATATAATGAAATTGGTAAACAATACCGAAAAGACAGTGCTGAACAGATCAAACCCTATAAATGCTTCTGATAAATATTTGGCATAACAGTATTCACATCATCATGTGAAACTGGATGTTTAGCTCTTGAAATCAGTTTTATTAAGTTAAATTATATCTGACCTCAAAGTAAAAATCTACTCCAACTTCAAGTTCAACTTCCAAATTTTTAGAAAGTAATTAAGACTGAAGATCAACAGTTACCTACACTGACAAACTTTTATTCTTTTCAGCACTTGTTTAACCATCAAACTGTAGAAGCGCCAAGACAATACAGATTATGATAGTGTGCAAATCTGTTTCCCCCAACAAATCTCTGGGGGATTTTTATTTATTTTCCTGGGATCGGGGAACTGAGGTGGATTCTTAGCCAAGATCAATTACAATTAAATGCTACAAAATTTTTAAATAAAAATAAAAAAACACTGGGGCCATGCGATCCACTCAATAGTATACTGGGCTGCAAGTGAGGAGACCTGGATGCTATTCCCAGCTCTGCCACAGACTTGCTGTGTGATCTTTAGCAAGTTATTTCACATCTTTGTGACTCTGTTCCCCACACCCTCTAATGTCTAAATAGGCAGTAACCCTTTGGCAAGAACTGACTCATTTATAGCTTTTCAAACATCTTGAGGATACAATGTTGCCACTGTAAAACAAATTTAGCTGAGAATTTAACTAAAAATAATGATTAACACTATGTGTTAACATTCTTAATTAAATTAAATCAACTCACAGGTGGTGTCCATAAACACATATTAGTTATATGTATAATCAAATTGTCCAAAATAAGCCGCTAAAGAGACAAAACCATAAGGCCGCGCTAATAGAAAGCAGCATCCTTTAAGAGTATCAGAAATTTAATTAAATTTCACCTTTAGCATATTTTTAATATTTAGTTGTATTTGTATTTATAGTTTTATATATGTATGTTTGACTGACATTTAGTACACACACAAAAATATTTTCCTTCAGATTAATAATTTACCAAATACTTTGTTCTATAGACTGTATTATGCCTTTGTTTCAACGATCTGATTTTCCATCTCTCAGAGGTATTACAATTAAATTAAATGCTTGGACAAGAAAAATGTTTTACAAAAATTTATTGCATCCATCAAATACTTAAAGGCATTCTGCATTAATACACTATTTACCTCTTAATAAACAAAACTACTGCGAACATATTAACAGTACCATTTAAAAGATCAGAAGGACCAACAATAAACAAATACACAACATAAGATGACAGCATACAGCACTGCCTGTCATATTGTGACCAACTCAGATATTGCACTTTGGCAAAGATGATTTCAAGACTTATTAAAAAAATTATTCATGTCATTCACATTCAAATGTATTCAAACAATAAAACTTCTAAACTAGAGACTTGCAACCATGAGTGCCCACACTATAAATATTTCATTGGGTACTAGGTACCCTCTTTGGTCTGGTAGAAAAGTGGCAGCTTGTCTGAGTAACAGAAAATATTTTTCTAAAGTTGTGTTAAGAAAAAAAAAATTTTTTTAAATCTTCTCAAAATGTTTTCCATCTTTTTACAATTTTGTACCAGTGATTACGGTACAAAGTACAATGAGTGTTGAATGTAATATTAGTGAGTTCAGTTATCAATTACTTCCTGAAGGTTGAAAAGTGTATTTGGTAACAAATACCTCCCCCTACACCTCAGAAATGTATATTCAGAATATTTTCTAGATAAAAATTTAAACAATGATTCAGTTTGAAAAGTTACACAAACTTATTTTAAAACCTAAAAGAAAATATAATATTATTTAGTGATCAAATCTATTTTGTTCAAGACCTGTAGGGATTGTACTGAGAAACACGATAATCCCCTCCACACTAACAGGTCAAATCTACCAGTTAACATTTGTACTGTAAAAAGCTGAGCTTTCAAATGATAAATATTTGCTTTAAATCAGCTGAATCATCAACCAGAAATTCTTAAAAACATAACAAAGGTAGAGTGAAATTAAAGTATATTTAAATAAAAGTAAGGTTAACAATGTTTAAATGTTGTGCTTATGGACCTGTGCTGTCAGTCCCTTAAAAGTTATTTTTTAAAAAGTGAATTAAAATGCTTAAATTTTAAAACTGAACATACAGAAGAGCTAGATTAGCAGCAATATTTCTGTACCCAACTGAGGTCCATATAACAAAATTCTGTTTTTAAATTCACTTCAGCTATGTAACAAAACGCAGCTACTTTGTGGAACAGACACAATATTCTATGCTAATAAGGCTCAGAAGCAGAAAAGCAGACTCCATCAACAGTTGTGTTGCAAAGTTACAAAGTCGGTCCCACATTTACTACAGGACAAAGAATTCAGTTTCAGAAATACTGTATAAAGTTTTCTTGGAAAAACTTAATCTAACTACAATAGCTTCCAAAAAGAAACTCCTGCTCATAATTGAGTGTTTAGCATAGAGTCCCTTTAAATTAATACTTTGTTTATGCTGTTACTAATTCAAAAGCCAAAAACTTTTACATTTTATTTCATTCGCTATCCAAGCTACTTTTTGAGGACTACATTGTAATAGTAAAATATAACATACGTTTAAAAAAACAACCACCTAAAAGTAAAATTACATCTATTAGTTTTTATAAATTTAAATTTTAAAACTAAATAATATATAGGCCCAGATCCTGAAATCACTCATTCACATGCTTCACTACGCATGTGAGTAGTTCCCTTCATGGCAAGTAAGCCTATGTATGAGTGCATGTAGCATCAAGACCTTAACCATCACGTAGGTGATTTCAGGTACTCATCAATTTATTAAACCTCAATTTCATTAACAGTCCAGAATATCCATGAAAATGTTTTCTCCATAAACGTGTTCCCATATTTTTGCTTTATCTTTCTAATGAGAAAAGGTGTTTTAATAAAAAAACAAATTATGTAGCTCTAATAATCAAGATCCACTATAAAGATTTTGTCATTGTATATTGCACAGATGCCAATTTTTATCATCTATTCATGTAAGTAGCTGAAATTCACATTTATCAAAGCAGGCTTTTACTTGTCTCAATGAAGAGCTTATCACAAAACCCACATTTTACATAGGAATATAAAACAGACAGTGCTGCAATGCATTTATAACACACCCTATGCAAGGTGTGTTAGTTAACACTTCTAAATATTTTCTTTACATTTCTGGATTTTGGCCTCTGTTTTCTGGCCTCTCGTTCAAACTTGCGGGAAGCCTGTGAGCGAGTCTTTACAAGGCAGGCAGTCCTGGTTTTTACAACCTGCTTGCTGTTCCGTTGCGCCGGTTTGCGCCCACGCTTAGGGTGTGTTATAATCTTTTTAAAGTCCTTATGGATGGAATCATACCTATTCTCAGGATCGTCATCATCCTCCTCCTCCTCCATTGGAACAGCCCCGGATTTAGTATCTCCTTCATCCCCTGGGAAAAAAGTCAGAGATTTGACATAAGGATAAAACCAGCAATGCACATATCAATTTTCTATTGTATGTGACCTGTTGCAGCACACACTCAATTTAAAGATAACTTGGTACTAAATATCACAACCCGACCTTTAAAAAAATAAAAAAAGCAATCTTGAATAGACAAAGTATTCCCCCATACAATATCTAATAGTAGAAAACTCTTTGAAGCAAGAGCCTTGTTAACATCTATATCTACTACTGTAATTTTCAAGCAAATCTTTAATACCCATATAAAATGAAGCCATAATCTGTATAGATGTTACTTTAAAATGCACAATAATTGAATGCTCCACTCTTCAGGTATCTTAAAAATGAAAATTTTAGATTTTCCTGTCCACTTCACGACTGGATTCCCATCACCAAATTCACAGAGACTGAAAAGATGATAGCAAATAAGCTACAGTACTATCAACTTCCAAGTATACAAGAGCTTGCTTACTCATAACTGAGCTGCCTGGTCTTCACAAGAAATATTTCAGCAGGAAAAAGTTTCTCCTGCTGATCTACTTCCCTCTCTGTACTACCAAGGAAAACCACGCAACATCCATCCATCTTAGAGCATGCACATTTATGTATGAAGACTTGTATTTTGAGAACTATGCTGATTAGCCTTAGAGCAACAATATCAAAATTCAGCTTATTATATAACATACTTCACAAATGCAGGAAGTTAATATACCTAATTTATCTATTAAAACCAGAAGTCAACTTAAGCAGGAGGAAATTTTTTCCTTCCTTAAAATTACATATGAGAGAAGGGAGCTATAAATTCTGATCTTGACCCTGCCACCTACCTTTTTAGTTCACACACACTATTTTTCCCTAAAATGTTTTTAACTCTTTTAAAAGTTGATTTGCAAATGGAATTATAATGACACAAGAGTATCCGGCAATGTGTGCTAAACTACTTCCAGTATAGTCTATGGACATTCAGTCTACCCACTGAAAATTCATTTTTTAAAAACAAATTTCTGATTGTCCAGTGATGTCTAGCCAATGAAAAGAGGAACTGGTCCACAAGTGGTCAAGTAAGTATTCTTTGTTGCTACTTCATATGGCTTTCAAGGTTCTCTAGTTGATGTAACATTGCCATAGAATGGGAGCTAGCCAGCAATCAGCAGTAGGACTGGGTATCAGGGGACCTACTAAAGAAGGGTGAAGCGTCAGTAGTTCTTGCGTTCAATACGTCCCTCTGCTTGGTTAGTAGGGACTTTCAACAGATATTGCTAGTATGTTGGTGGATTACTTTTGTTACGAATTACACCTGGTAGGACACTCATACAACTGCTGCGAATTATACCTTGTAGGACACGCACACAAATGCTGCGAATTATACCTGATTGGACACGCACACCAATGCTACGAATTACACCTGATAGGACACGCACAGTTTGAATCTAGGCTGAGGCACAGAAACAAAGTCCACAACTGCAAAGTTCCCAAAAGACACTAAGTTTATTACGCTTGAGCGTGGTGCCCCCCTGCTAGCCGGGGGGGACCCTGAATACAAATTATACAAAGGTTATATACTTTTTAGCAAAGCATGTTGCCCTCGTGCATCGGAAACCTTAGCCAATAAACAAACCCTTGTCTTATCTACCACCTATCCCTGCTTGGTACATTCCTCGTGCTATACCAGTATGTTAATTACACAGCATGGTCCTAAAGCCATGCATCAGTAACTTTTATTATCAGAATGGGAGGCCTCACATCAAGGCCAAGAGACAGGGAGTTAGAGACTGACAAAAACCAGATACTGGGAGTCAAGGCAGGCTGGAGACAAGGAGGAGGATTTTCACAGGGATTCAGTATCTAAGGATCACTCCTCCTGGTGTATGATGTGCTCGCATTTAAACAATGGTGGGCCCCAAACCAAAATGGAGTCACATGTGCTAACTTTTCCTTAACACTTTTAAATTCCACTTGTAGGTCACCTTTAATAGTTGAAGCTTCTCTTCCTTTAGAAGTCCACCCCACACACAAATTATTTTCTCCTCTGCTTAAAGTCCCTTAAGGCCCAATTCTATTCCCATGGGAATCAAAGGTGTAAAGAAATCCAAGGGAGCAGGACAAGTTCCTTAGTACCCAATTCTTGTAACTTCATGCCATCATGTGCTTGTGCCTCATCCACCATTTCCATATGATTCAATCTCTCCCCCCA
This sequence comes from Caretta caretta, assembly GCF_965140235.1. Taxonomy (NCBI): domain Eukaryota; kingdom Metazoa; phylum Chordata; order Testudines; family Cheloniidae; genus Caretta; species Caretta caretta. Next base: position 83,328,041 of record NC_134214.1, read on the forward strand.
CCCCCACCTCCAATACCCTTTTTTAATCCACAGGTATAAGCTTCAGACGCTCTCTCATTCCTTTTGTTGCCTGACCCTTTTTAAGGTTGATGTTTAGATTAATGACCAATTGATCTGACTGCAATTAAGTTCTTCCCCCCAGAATCAGACTACACAGAATTCACACTATGGAGTTCAATATTTTGTGGGGCGTCTTGGTGTGAGTAACAAGGATACTCACATTGAGGGCAAAATAAAACCTTAGATACCTTTATTAAAATAATGGAGAAAGCTAGAAATGATCCAAACCACATAAGAAAGATAATACAGGATCAGGGTAATCTGTGGTGTCATTCTATGTATAAGCTTTAGAATTGCATGCTCACACCCTTAGTTGGGGACAAAAGGACCAACTCTGTCTCTGTCATGCAGTGTCCAATGGTACAAGTCCCCCAATGAGTTGAATGGTCAAGTAGAAAAGAAGCAGACGGCAATGAAAGAGGCCCAGGGAAGACCAGCCCCGGGCCACATGGTGACTGCCCTGTTACAGGGCCTTAGCATCATCTGTTCATATGCCCACATGTAGCCTTTTTACCAGTATAATACCGAGGTGTACTTATTTTATATGTTAACATATTGATCTGCGTGACTACCATTTCAGCGCATGATCATACCATCATCCCTTGCTTGTGGATTTGCAGTTATTACTTCCATGTTCCTTGTAGTAGCACTTACTGGAACATTCTAGCTCCTACTGGTGAGCAAACTCTTCTTAGTTCCCCAAATCTAAAGGTAACCGCTGATCTGTGCTAAGGGAGATGGCCTACTTAACCACACTTATGCTCCAGCTAATATCTTACAGGATATAGGCCTAATGGTTTCTTGCATTACAGCAGAATAGAATAGAAGGCAAGCCAGTGCATATAATGGGGTGAATATCATAGGGCAAACTTGCCCTATGCTACACTGCTACTTACTGCTTTACAATTCTTTGATATCTTTTATGCAATATGATTCACAAAATGATGAATCGTTTTTCTTATAGGGTATCACTATTTGATTAATTGATGTAATTTTATGTAAGGATTTGGGGAAGAGGAGTCTCTCTTTAAACTGTATAAAATGCTTCACCTTGCACTTTCGTGAAGCTGCAGAAATGATGTTATCTTGTACATTACCATTATGGTTTGTGGTATACTCCTCTACTATATACGTAAGCTTGAATTCCTAAATGCTGTCAGACATTGAGATAATTAAGTTTCCATTTGTCACCAGTAAATCCTTGTCTGAGTAGTGTCTTGAAGTTTATGGCCCATTTAAGGAAGAAAAACATTCTATATCTTTAATGCTATTCTCTTTACATTTTTATATTAAATGGCATGAACTTGTGTAAATTTAATAGCCCACTGAAAAATGGACTAATAGTACTAGCAAAAGTCAGGCATAGTGAAATCTTTTATTAATGCTCCACAATACTGAGCTATATATCAAGCACCTTCTCTTTTGAACCTCTACTTAACAAAGACTGTATATGTCATGTCAAATTGTGTAGTGGTTTTGCAGTGTAAAAAAATACTCTTTTGGAGACTAAGATTTCCTACTAGTTAGGTAGATGACTGGCACGATAAGAACTGTTGGGTAGAATAATCAGTAAATGTAAATTAGTAGCAACTCAGGCACCGTTGTTCAATGTCACTGCCATGGGTGGTAAGAGGAATTGAGGAATGGGCTGCAGCTGCTTCACCCTTTCTCCCCGGCACTGTAGCATAGTAGACGAAGGGCACATACATGGCTCCAAAAGACATTTCTAGTCCAAAGACTCCAATCTCACACGTATGCGATGCATGCAAAACTACACTGGAATCCATACTTACACATACTCGAAGAATTGGTTACCCTAAGATGACCTGTTGAATTTGGATAATGGCTCAGTGTTAAATAGCTCTTATAACATACCAAATCTTCTCTAAGGTATTCTTGAGGTGGAACACAAGAGAGCGGTACAGAAAACTTTGTTAGATCTTCTGCTTACTGCATATTCAGAGCAGAGTTAATTGCACTGATTCCAAATCAAAGTAGCTTCAAACAGGGAAAATATCTTATAAATAGAACAAGTCTCTTGAACTATCTGCAGTTGCCAGACTTCCTGAACAGTCTAAATTCTTTATATAAAGAGACCAGCAAAGAGCCTTACATTTTTAATTTAAGAATGGTTAAATTAATCCATTGATCCTAGATAGATTAGAAGCTCCTACATTAACACTGAGCATGTTATCATCTCTCCCTAAAGCAGAAAATTTAAAAAACAAAACCCCCTAGAAGACCGAATCTTCAGATCCATTACACCACTGCTTGTTAGGTAAATTAGCATGTTCCAGTTCCACTCTAACTGTACATGAAAATCAACTTTTTTACAAGATTTCTGCATAACTGTTTTAGATTTTGACCCTATTATAATTGGAATAGTAATATATGAACAAGATGTATCAGTAACAACTACTCTAAAAACAATAGCTCAATATATTGTTAACAAAACTGTGCTCTTTTATAGTGCCTTCTATCCAAAGATCTCAAAGTAATTTACAAACATTAATGAATAAAGTACCATTGGCAAGTATTCTCTCCATTTTACATACAGAGAAAAACAAAACACAAAGGTTCAGTAATTCCCCTGAAGTCAGTCTGTGGCAGAACTTGAAACAGAACTTGGGAGTTCCTGAGGTCTGTGCTTTACAGGAACACTGTCTACTTGAATTTTCTGAATTATCTAATTTAAATAAATAAATAAATACATACATACATTTTCTGATTCAGTACCCTTTGAAATACATTTTCAATTTTTTTGTTTTTGTTACTTTTTTGAGAAGGAAGACCCAGAAGCAACAATGCCCTCTTGTCCCCTTTCCCTTTCTGTGCATACTCCTGCGTACTCAGGGGCAGCTCTACCAATTTTGCTGCCCCAAGCAGCTGCTGCCGAATTGCCGCCGCGCCCGGAAGAGCAGCGGGGCTCCGTCGCATTGCTGCAGCGGGACACGGACTGCCGCCCCATTCTCAATGCCACCCCAAGCACCTGCTTGGAAAGCTGGTGCCTGGAGCCGGCCCTGTGCCTACTGAATCTTCTGTTTCAGCTTCAGTCTCACAAGCCATGGGGAAGGGTGTGCATCAACTATAATGCAGTGAAATCAAGTACAGAAAAAAAGTACTGTAAAATGTCAATGGAAACAGTCTGAAAAAAGTTTCTCTCTCAGAGTAATCTTAGTAACAACCATAGATATAAATTGTTCAGCTGGAAATGAAACTTGATAGTGCCCTTTTAACCTCAAGATCACCCTTCCTCTTTATTTTTAGGTTCTCCAAACCTAGAAGTTCCAGCTGTGCTGCTCTGAATTTTTTAAAGAATAAAGGACTAATCAGATGCTGATCAAAGGGGGTCCTCCTCTCAAGTCTGGGCAAGAAAAAGAATTAGCCCCCATGCTCTCAGAAGCACTTTTAAAATGCATAAAAATCTGCTCAAATAATAAATAGCAGCCTGATAGACTTTAGCAACAGATGTCATTTTAGTTAAATAAAATTACTAGAATCTATTTCATGGGACACACAGATAATCTGGCCCAATATAAAAAGTGCACATGCATAAACTATAGCTAATTCTCCAAAGGACACATTATACCACAAGGCTTGATACTCTTCTCCATTACATGACCCAAAGCTAGAAGATCTGATGTGAGCTGTCCTGTTCTCTACTACCTAAACCCAATTCATGTTCTGTATTCATTAGACAGACGAAAGCAACTAAGAATAGGCATAAAAGCCAACCTACAATGGTATTACAGACTATGGCTCCAGTTTCTCAAATACCTTCTTAGAAAACGTATTAAAATTAAATAAAAAGTCCAAGGTGATTTGTAAATTAAGTTAAATGGCTGTTTGCCGAGGTTAGCACAAGTCAAATGGTAACTGGTTGCAAGTGACATCACAAAACGTCTGAACACATCACATTAGAAAACAGGTTTTAGAAATATGGCTTAAATTTTGGAATGCACAGTCACACTTACAGATATTTTCACTTAAGCATTTGGACTACTAGATTATTAAATTAATATGACTACCCAACTCATACTATCGACCTCCCTGTATTAATATGCTAATCAAATTGTAGACCTTTGCACACCTGAAGACTGACAAAATCCTGTGTTGGAGGACAGTATTAAGCTTTCAGTCACGGGCTTAATCTTCTGCTCATCACTGCTTCCATCGCCTGCTGAATTCTGGTCCTCATTTTCTTCCTCATCTGATGAGGAGGAACAGGTGATGTCATCCTTCTGTTTTTTAGAAATTCTTTTTTCCACTTTTAAGTTACCCTTTTTATTCTCCTTAGCTGAACTCTTTTTACTCTTTTTTTTATCGTCTTCATAAGGCTCCTCATCAGAAGAGGACAATGAATCATTCTGTTCTTTCTTGGAAGTTTTCTTTTTGTGGCTTACTTTTTTCTTTTCTTTAGCTTCTATTCGTTTTTTATTCCGTTTAACATCTTCAGAAGAACTCTCCTCTTTCTTTGGGGACTTCTCAGCATCTGAAGAGGAATCATTCTGCAACTTCTTCGATGTTCTCTCTCTCAAATTTCTCTCTCTCTTTTCCTCAACAGCCATTTCCTTTTTACTCTTATTTTCAGAGGAAATGTAACTCTTTTTCTCTGGGGATGATTTATCTCCATCAGAAGAAGAACCATTGTGTTCTTTCTTATAATTTTTCTTTTTCAAGTTTTCTTTTTTGTTTTCTTTACTTTCTGTTTCTTTTTTATTCTTGGTTTTGTCTTCTGAAGAATCACAACTCTGCTCCTTCTCTGCAGGCTTCTCAGTTCCGTCCAAAGAATCATTCTGTACCTTTCTCTTTTTCAAATTTCTGTTTTTCTTTTCTTTTGCTTCTGCTCTCTTTTTACCATCAGAAGAATGACAACTCTCCTCTTTCTCCAGGGATGATTTCTCAGTATCAGACGATCCGTCATGCTTCGCCTTCGAAGTTCTTTCTTGTAAATCTCTGCTTTTCTTTTCATTGACTATTTGCCCCTTCCTAATTTTTTTATCTTCAGAAGAATGACTAATCTCCTCTTTCTCTGGGGATGACTTCTCAGCATCATCAGATGATTCAACCTGCTGTTTCGTCAAATTTATTTTTTTCTTACTAGTAGATCCTTTTTTATTCTGCTCATCTTCAGAAGAATCATAATTCTCTTCTTTTCTGGGGTATTTCTTTTTGGCTTTTTTTGCAGACTCTATTTTACTCAAACTCTTTATCTCTCTTTCTAACTCCGAGTCATAATTTGAAGAATCTGAAGGGTTCTGTCGTTTCTTTTTTGCAGAAGTGGAGCCTTTAGTTGATTTGCCTTTTTTGGCAACTAAATCTGAACCAGAAGTGGAGCTTTTTCTTTTGCGCTTTCCATTCTCATACTTCACTGGTTGTTTCGTTAGATCATTTAAACCATTCTTCTGATTATTGGATGTCTCACTATTGCTGTCAATATCTGAGGAACTAGGACTCATCATGGCTACTTCTTTAAGGACTGCTGGCATCTCATCTGAATCCGAACTTTGGTCCAATATGTCTGCTTTTTTTGATTTAGAAAGCTTATTAGGTTTAGGATGATCAGTAGTACTGTCAGAAGAATTTCTTTTATCTTTTTTTCTCCTTGACTGGGTTGATGATTTTTGCTTGCGCTTCTCACAGTATGCGTCATTGCTGTCCTCTTCTGAATTAGATGTTAAAGGATTCATGTCTGTTTGACGCCTCAGAGGTGTAGTCTTCACACGTGGAGACCTCCTGAGATCAGATTCCTCTACCAAGAGGACAGTTTCATTTTCAGGTGAGTGTTCATTAACAATGTAATGATTTTCTTTTCCAGAATCACAGTTTTCTGCCTTGGGTGTTACATCAGCATTCTGATCTCCCTTTACTGGATTACTGTCTTGATCTTCAGCTTTAACTGGAGAATCAGAAAGGGAAACAGGAGTCAGTTTTACAAACAATTCTTTTCTTACTTTAGCTGACGCTTTTAACTTGGTACCTCCTTTAATTTCTTTTGAAGGTGTAGTACATTTTATATTTGCATTTATTGTCTCCGATTTATTGTCCAGCTCCGTTGCTGTACTTCCAGTGCCCTGTTCATCTGCTGCACTCTGAGTTTCCATAGCCGATTCTAGAGTCTCAAAAATATCTTCAGGGACTGATGAAGGAACAGACACAATATCCATGTCTAAAGCCTCAGTACTATTAGGTTCATACTGAGGCTCTTCATTTGTCTCAGACTTTTTATCTTCACTGCTAGTATTCTTGTTTTCTGTTTGTGTTGTTGCTGGAACATTTTGGTCCATGGGCTCATTGTTAGGCTGTTCGGACACAGCTTTTTTCACTGACTTTACAGCGTCCTCTTTCAACTCTACATGTTCCTTTCCTTCATCTCTTTTCACCTCATTTTTTTCTAGTTTAATATCTGTTTTTTTCTCTTTGGTATTTTTCTCTTTGATTTTAACATCCAAAGCTTGAATCTCTTGATTCAGACCTTCTTCTAATGCTAAATGAGCTTTTTTTATGTCACTCAACACAGATTTAAAAGCTTTCAGCTGACGTAGCTGTATGGTAGAGTTTATTTCTGAATTTTCTACTGCCGTTTTCAAAAAACTTACAAAACTAGCGTTCATATTAGTTGTGGTCTCAACCAGTTTTTTTGTCTTTTTAAGCATGTCTTTTGGCACCATTAGTGCTTTATAGGAATAGGTTAAAGAACCAGAATATGAGTCATCTAATTTCTTTTCTTCTCCATTACAATTTGAAATATTTCTCTTTGGAGAAAATTTGAGTGTGTGATCATATATTTTACTTTTTTCACTCTCAACTCTGATCTTCTTCTTGTTTTGTTGCAATAACTGTTCTAAATTTTCAAAAACACTGTCACATGCAGTGACCAAGTCCAACAAAGGTTCTGGGTGGCAAATGTAGCAATGCCATTGGTTATTTTCATCCATTATGGTTGACAGCTCCTTTCGACCCAGGTTGCGCAAAATGCACTTTTTGCAAAAGGCATTATGGCAAAAGTCGCAGCAAATTAAATTTCCACCTTCAGCACACCATCTGAAATGATGATTGGGAAATGTTAAAAATGATACCCCAAAACAAATTACATTAATTGTTTAGACAAAGTTTAATTGATCATTTTTAAAGTTTGATTTAAAAAGTTACAATATTTTAAAAGTTTCTAATCAAAGGCAAAATTTTCATTTCAAAAGATGGCAAGCAGATATCTACTAATTTAGAACATTACTGAAACACAATAATTAACAAAAAAGACACTGAAAGGCAGTAGATTAAAACGTTGATTTAACAGTTCAGAAAACCAGAAATATTCAAGTACAGCTCCAAAAACCCTTGCCTAGCCTCCAGGAGAACTTGCCTGGCAGAAGAATGTAAAAAATTGCCACATGAAAGAAACTTAAGTCTTCCCTGTTCAGTACGAGAATTATAAGAGTATGGTCTTTTGTAATACAATGATACAAACTGCATCTCCCTTTCTGACCCATATCACAGGTACAGGGCTACTGAGGCCCATTTTGCAGGGGTTCATGAGGTACTGGATGGGGGGAGGAAGGTGTCCTGAACTGTGTATACTCAGTGTATGTAGGAGAAAATTTTTCTTTTTGGAACATGTCTGGAGCACACAGTCTGACAAAGACCAGAAAGTGAACAGGATAGAATGAACCTATTCTTGGTTTACTGGACAGATGCAAAGTTCTGAGTGGACCATATCTGGATAGTAATATGAGACAATGTGGCCTCTGGTTGATGACATAAGAGTGAGTGAGGGTTTTAGCTTCTACCTCTTACATATATATTAGTGGGTTTGCAGTTTACAGACCAATATATCAAGTTTTCTCTGGGAAAGTGAGCTTCAGTGGCCCACCTGATAAATGCTATTTATGGGATAATGATCAGAAAACATATATAAAGCTGGTGTTGGAAACTTAACTAAGTATACATAAACTGATGTTTAGGTTTTAGGTCATGTGATATTCAACTTTTAACTAAAAGGGCTAATTACTTGATTTCTTTATATTTATGTTTTCCTAGTTTGTACTAAAATTTAAAATTGAAATATCAACATAATATTATGGGTCTGTTGGCTGGAGAGTAGGCATTTCATTATTGTTTTAATTGATGTGGGTAATATTATAGTGGTGTTTACATACTTACCTACACTGTTCATCCATTCCATCTGAATCACGGCTAATGTCATCACTCATATAATATTTGTAGCAAGTCTGCAAGGCAAATAGGTGGACAAGGAATTTTTTTTCAATTAAAGTGAGATGGAATTTAATAAATCTTTAAGACTTAATCTAATGAATGCATTAAAGTCAGACTCTTAAAATGTTCTTAGAACTTCAGATCACTGTCTATAAATGAAAACTAGAAACCCCTTTAAGATGTTCTCTCTCTCTCATTTTCACCTGCTGTTTACAAAATTGTAACTAATCTTAACAACACTCTAAAGAGACAGCAGCTCCTACACAATGACTCTTCTGAACTGAATGGTACAAGCCTTATTTGAAAATTAAATATGTTTGCCTTCTTTTGAAGACCACAGGTTTTTTTTATTCTAAAACTTCCAAGTTGACTATTATTTTTTATATTCAGTATTGGTCTACACTTATCTCTGCATAGCTACATTGGTCAGGGGCATGGAAGGAAACAAAAAACAAAAAAACCCACCCTGACCACGATAGCTAAACCAACAAAACCCTCAGCGTAGCTGCAACTATCATTTCAACCTCATGTTGTTGTTGATGTTAGCAACGCAACAATTTGTACAGGAACAGAGTTTATGAAATTAAGTCTAAAACTTTTTAAATAAGATTTGTGCACTACCAAAAGCTGCTAAACATTAAGCCCACTTGATTAATAGTAATGACTGCGGTTCCTGAATTGGTTAGGTCAAATTCTGAAGTCTTTATTCAGTCTTTTTTTAAGTAGGGCTCCAGTGACTTATCAGTTTTCCTTGAACAAGAGCTGACAAAAGACTGTAGACCAAATGCTGCCCTCACTTGTACCCACTGTCATCACAATCCTGAAAAACAGCTTCAGGATCTATCCACATGTGGTGTGTATAAAGTAATGATGCACCCTCGCCTGGAATACAGAGTTCAGTACCTGGTCATCCTATGACAAAAAAAGTTATAGCAAAAACATGATTCAGAGACAGATAACAAGAGTAGTTAAGAGACGTAGGAAAACACCCCCATGATGAGATATTGAAAAGTCTGGAACTGTTTCTTATTGGTCTCTTAACTAAGGTAAAGGAAATGACACAGGGATAGAAAATAATGAAAGGTACAGAGAATTCCTGATCTGTTCTCCCTTCTTATAATATTAAAAAACAAGGCAGCATTCAATGAATTTAAAAGAAAGGAAATGTAAAACTGATAAAAGTAAATATCACCTTACAGTAGAACTCACTGACACAAGGCATAATTGAGGTTAAGAGTTTAGCAAGATTAAAAAAATAGATTGGACGCATATATAAAACTAGTTTCAGAGTAGCAGCCGTGTTAGTCTGTATCCGCAAAAAGATGGAAGTGAGCTGTAGCTCACGAAAGCTTAAGCTCAAATAAATATATATAACTCGACTATTCAGAGTTACAATGGGACTGGAAGCAATGTTCCTTGTGGACTGGTTATTCTGTACCTACTTTTGTCAGAGATTTTGTAATTTCCTGAGAAGCAGCTGGTATTGGCCCATTGTCTGAGTCAGGATACTGGACAAGATGGACCTCAGTTCAGATCCAGTGTGTCAATCCTTAAGGATATAGTACTAGACCAACTGAAAAACCTGAAGACCAAATACAGCCCACATCACAGACCCTACATGTCACTCCACCCATAGGCGCCAACTTCCCTCTTCCCAGTGCGTGCTCAACCCCTCCCCTGGCCCTGCCCCTGCCCCACCCTCACCCTGCCCCCATTCCACCCATTCCCCAAAGTCCCCATCCCCTTCCCACCCCCTCCCCCTAAGTCCCTGCCCCTTCCCCGCCTCCTCCCCTGAGCACTCCATGTCCCCGCTCCTCCCCCTCCCTCCTGGAAAGTCTTAAGCACCGCCAAACAGCTGTTAGGTGGCAGGAGGGTGGGGGTGTGGCCGGGAAGCGCTGGGAGGGAGGGGGAGGAGCGGGGATGCAGCACACTGGGGGGGGGGGGGGGAAGCTTGGCTACTAGTGGATGCAGAGCACCCACTAATTTTTCCCTGTGGATGCTCCAACCCTGGAGCACCCACACAGTTGGCACCTATGACTCCACGAGCTTAAAGAATTGACACAACAGGGCATGGGTGAATTCCCCCATTGCAGGCACAGCATTGGGCCAACATAGGCCACCCTACACTGCCTCCTTCAAAGACTTTAATGTAGGGGCATGATGGAATGGACATGGGTTGGAGGTGATCTACCCACAGTGGTCAGTGCTACAGAATTCTGGACTGTGGTGCTGCCCATACACAACCAGTGGGAAAGTTGCCATAAGTTAGGGCGGACCCTGTCATTGATCTAATTTATATCAGGGGCTGTTTGAACTCCAGGTAGCTGCCTAGTTCCAAGTAGTGCAAAGGAGTCCTTAAAGTCACCTCTTCTTCCTTACCTTGGTGCTGAGCCTTTTGTGCTATGCCTCTTGGGAGAGGCAAACTGATATGGAGCCCTATTATAGCATATAAAACCATAAATACCAAAATGAGAGTAGTTTCGTGATATATTCCAAAATTATTAACACTTTAAAACTAATTCCAAAGAAACCACAATAAATTAAACATTTGTGGTGTATAAGCTTTATCAAAGTAACTTCACATTTTAATACTTGCTTTTCCCTTTTCTGCTATCAGTTTCCTTGTTTATGTACATTGCAAAGTTTAACAGGCTAACAAGAGAAAACAATACACAGAGAACACGTAGTGATAGATCACTTTTTTTAAGAAATGAAAAGGCACATGGAGGCACAGTTTATTACATACCTTACAGATAAGAACTTTCAGTGTAGGATGTCTATAGATTGAATCCTTTTGAAAATGGTTCACTTGTTGCCCACAGGCTGTACAGCTTACAATTCCATGCAGACCTTCCTCTATAGGTGATTATAAATGACATATTAGTTTTTAAAAGAAATCTATGAACAACTACTGTGTTTCCTTATTACAATATTTTGGTTTGTCAAATTATTTGTTTACTTCAAAACCCACTCTAATGCTTTACCACCCAGCTTTAGAGGAAGCTTTCTATAACCACTCACCTTTTTTTAAAGGCTAATGAAGAGGTTTTGGGCCACTATCTGCTTTCCAGATAAAATGTATCGAGGGGAAAAAAAATTCTTCCTTGGTGAGGTTATATACTTGGATTAAATTGTTATTTTATGAGAACATACTTGGAACTGTCAGTAAAAATACATTTAATCATGGTCCTGCATTGTAAAGTAAAATCCCTCAACTTTCAGTTATTCCTCTTCATAAAGTACCACGTCAGTTTATAAATAAATATTTTAATATTTCCTTCAGATTTTTAAATTTATTTCTGAATGAGAAATAAGGAAAACAAGTCTATGAAAAGTTAAAAATATAAATAAAATCTCTCTGATTTTGTGTGAAACGTTATATAAGATCAAAAATAGATTAAGGCAATATTTTGTAGCAATTGTACAGGACACCTCCAGACCATTCTGCTCAACACACTGTCCTGGAAGTTCACATTCATTTTGTCATCTATAAATGTTTTCTGTATCTGAAATGACAGTTTGACAAAATACACTTTGACCATCCTATTGCTAGCTACTACTCCAGTTTTCCAGTTGGTTTAGTCCTGTTTGCTGTGGTGGGGCTTCCACCTGTAGTGTGGTCTTTTAGTACAAACTGTTCCATTTAACAACTTTTATTCTTATTCTTATAAGCAGTGATGCTGTCAAGAAAAGAAGGGAAGCCAGCTGAGAAACCCCACAGCCACTGTTTTAAGTTGGAATCAAGCAGTAAAGCAGGAGAAGGCTGCAGGATGACTTATGTCAACTGCAACCTGTCTGCCTGTATCAATTCAGGAGGCTGTGAATCCAAGAGATGAGACTTCGTTTAAAGGCTTTAACACACATACACAGAATCAGGCACAAATACCAAAAAGAGTTCAGGAACCTACTGAACTTTTCAAAAACAAAATACAGACTATTGGCAAAGATTCAGAGATTTTGAAAAAGGAGACAGAGCCTTAAATGGACTCAGAGTCTGTTAGGCTTAAGTAAAGAGGAAGAAAGCTTTACAAAGAAAGGTGAAAACAACAGATCTCATTCAGAGTCAGACATTTTCAGCTGCTGGGTACATCAGTGTGTGTTAACAGACTTGAGAATATTTTGGGATTCTTAGAACAAAGTACTTGATATGAAATGGAAAGGGCATTTCAAATCCTTGAACCAACTTCAGGCTTAAGATGGGTTTTGTAAAATAGGTACAGCAAGTCAGCTTTCCGGCCAGCCCCTGTTATATACTCTTGGCTTTTCCTTCCTTTGGCTAACAAGAAACACATTTTTGACATTGAAGGAAAATAAATTATCTTATTCATGGAAATCTCTATGCTAGTACTTGAGTCTCGAACACCTCACAACAGGATATACAAGTTTGACCTGCTCAACCCCATTTTTTCCAACTACTAGTCTAGAAGCAAAGATTTATGGTGTTTTATCTTACAGAACTGTAGGTTATATTTTGATCAGAATCAGTATATTATCCTTAATTTTGACAAAATGTAAGATGTCAACTGGTAATTCAGCTTACCAGGAAGAGGACAAGAAACATTTGGCTGGTATTTTCACTTTACAATCCTGTTCAGCACCACATCTATAAAAAGAATAGATGAAGACCTGACCGATCCCAGGCCAGTTGCACCATTTCTGTAATTCCTCAAACATTCTGAAGATTTTATCCCTCCCATAGTGTCTAAACTAGTTCTTATAAAGGTCAGAACCAAAGAATAGGAAAAAAGCTGTAGTTTTATATTATATAATATAATGGTATTGGCTTGAATTCAAATTTCTGGCAGTAAAATTCCAAGGAACTCCATGTCCACTCAAGCCTCATCCTTTAGGACCTTAAGCTTGGTTCACTAGATTGATATGAATACAAACTGTGGAAAGCAGCTCTTGACAGAGTGTGCCACTTTGAAAATGGTAATTAAAATCCTGAATTTCATCTAGAAGTTTCCTGGCTGCCAAAGCCGAGTATGAAGTATATGTTTAATATTCTCTTGCTCAGAAGGTAAATAGCCTCCACTTGTACTAAAGTGTGTGCCAGATACAGCCTATTTCAATACTGTAGACTAGTAGTATGGATGACCATGACAAGATCTGAATCAAAGAATATTGTCATTAGTATATCTGGTCAGTAATTTTATACTACATATGCTATTATAAGTGTTCTATTTTCATGAATATCAGTGTGTTCAAAACTCTGTCTATCCTGACAGAAATTTCACCAGATTTGCATGGTAAATAAATACCTGGTTATATCAATATTCTGAATGTTATGCTAGTTTTTATTCAAGCTATACTGCAAGGTTACAGTATTTTTTTAAAATAAAGTTACAAGGTCTGTTCTTGCTCAAATCGTTTACATTACCATTACTAAAAATATTTCAAGATAGAAAGTGAGGCCATGTCTATCAGTACATCTGCGGGCAGCAAGAGTCTCTGAAACATTCAGTTTAACCAAAACTTGTATATTAGGGGAAAGGAGGAATAGTTAAGGAAGACAGGAGCTAGATGGTTATGGGGCAATCACTAATGAAATACAAAGCCTTCGACAACTAGGTCACAAGACCAAATGTGGCCCAAGATGATAGTTGTCAAAAGTCATTATCAGCCAATGAGTGCTTGGTGTTTAATGTAAGATGAGTTGCTAGTCTCTGTCCATTACACGGTGGACAGGAAGCAACACACAAAACATTACCAAAACTGTCACATTTAGAAGACAGCCAAAGATACATTGGACACTATCTAGAGGTTAAGAGGCTAGTGCAGACATAGTCCCTCCAAAATATGGTGGAAGCATACTACCATGTCAGCGTGGGGAAAATCTGCACTGCTTCAGCCTATGCTATGCTTGTTTCATGGATAGAATGAGGGTTTTCACCTCCAGGGGTACCAACTTGGCAGTTTTCACAAGTACTATATTCATTTAAATATGTTAGAAAAATACACAATTAAGTTTCCACAAAGTAATGAATGCTACTCACTATGTAAAATTTTACATAACACCGCACTGTTTTTATAGTATTTTGCAATCAACACAAAGCAATCACTGGCCCATCAGCTGGACAGTAGAAAGCACCAGCAAAGAACACAAAGGCTCTCTCTATACACAAAGTTGCACCATTTTACCTAGAGATATGACACTGCACCAATTTATCATCATCTCCCTTACAGACATTAATATCATCACACCTTCAGTTAAACCCATGCATCATCTTAGTTCATACAAGATTCTGAGATAAAATAAATATCTTTTGGAATCAAAACCATGAAGGAATTCCAATGTGAAACCATACAGAATTTCCAGGAAGACACATGAAAAACTGTAGAGTTGCTGCAAAACTATCCTCTCCACATCCCACTCACCCCTTGCATGTATTAGACCTTTAGATATTTCTGTAGGAACAACTACCACCAAACTCAGCCATTTGGAGGCATCTATTTAAATATATCATATAAAGAGAACATGAAACATTGCAAAACAGAAGGTTACTACCCCAAAAACTGAGTTGTCCAAACGTGTTACCGCTGCAGAACCACAGTGCAGGAATTGTATATCACACTCAGGAGCCAAGAAACCTTTAACTGCATAACTATTATGGGGTCCTTGGATCTGAGCATTCTAGAAAATGGTACTATAAAAGGTCACATAACCCTTCTATCCACTCTCTGACCTTTACTCTTCTTGAGTATTTATAGACTCTGAAGAAGGAAGGGCTGATATATGAATCTTCAGAAGCAATATATTAGGAAAATTCCATTTAACAGAAGGTAACCCTCTGAAGGGAGTGCTTATTTTACTCCTGGGGGAATTCTGCACCACTGCGCACATGCAGAATTCATGTCCTGCGCAGAATATTTTTTCTCCACAGAAAATACATTCTGCCGGAGAAGTCCTGCAATTACGTCTTTCACCGACCAGGAGCTGCTGTGGCACCGAGAGAGCAGCCTCAGCTGAACGTAGGGAAAACAGGAGAGACTGTGTTCCTCATAGCACCCTGCCTGTGGGGCCAGGTCAGGAGGCATAGGATATAGGTGGATGGACAGCATGGGGCACATGGGGCTGCTGGGGGGGGGGGGGGGGGGGGAGGGAGGGGTGTCACAGACTGCAGTTCAGAAGGGCTGATGGGGAGAAGACTGGGGGGGGGGGAACTGAATGGGAGTGGGGGTGCAGGGACACGAGGACAGGGGAGGGGATGGATGAGTGAAGGTGCAGAGACACATGGAGATAGGGGGAGAAAGTGGCTGAGTGGGGATGCAGGGCCATATGGGAACAGGAGGGTAGAGGGACGCATGGGGCAGTGGCAGATGTGCCTGACTGAATTAGAGGCTAGGGGTCAGCCAGAGTCTGCAGGGGGAGACTTCCTAACAATCCCTTCACCCCACAAAAAAACTCAACTGTTCCATACTCCTCCTACCCACATCCAACAACCCTCAAGGTTCAATCCCAAGCTCCTTCCCCAGCTCCTCCATTACCCCTGACTCCCCCAAGCCTTTAAACTGCTTCTGAAGCGTGTAGGAAATACGTTTCTGTATTATAGTTTAAATGAATTATTCAAAGTTTTGTATTAATATGCCTAGTAAGGAATCTATTTGTCAAAAAAAATTTCCCTCAATCTTACTTATTGTCTGTAACAGTTACAGACATACTTGTTGGCAGGTATTGTGAAATAAACTACCAAAGTAACTGAAACTGGCATGACTGTACTGTGATATTTTGACAAATAAAATAGCCAGAATTTTGCAGAATTTTAAAATGTGTGCAGAATTTTTCATTTTTCGACACAGAATTCACCCAGAAGTATTATTTAAACAAGGACAGAAGCAATCCCCTACTAAACCAATCTTTTGATCTTGCTCCAGACTCAAGAGAATAATGCTTTGTGAACTGAACACAAAAGAGCAGATTTTTTTCCAGTGGAAGCTGCAGACACTCCGTAACTCTGAAAGGTCACTTCTATTTAAGTAGCTAAGCAAGAATTTAGGAGCCTAACTTTAGGCACTTAGGTTTCAAAATTTTGACCTAAGCCCAGGACAAAACTGAATAACGTGGCCTGCATTCTTATTAAATTGATGTAAGCCTCCCTTTGAAATTTCTGGGCAAAAGTTCAACATTTTTTCTTCAAAGACTGCCCCCCTGTTAACCACAACATCAGAAAGTGATGTTAGTAAGGAAGAGGGGGTTATGGCTAATCCCCGTTACACTGTATTCCACAAGGATGGTGGAACTGCCTGAAGTAATAATATGTAATAGTTATTTAATATCAGTATATAATGCTGCCTGTATTTTTTCCTAAGACTTATAACTTGCTAGGAAATGGAAGAATTTTTTCTTGGATCAAATTAACAGGCAATCAGCTAACTAAACACCATTATAAATAGCAATCTAGATGCTCCACAAATGTTTGTTACAGGACACAAAGTTGCGTCATTTACCCATGGCAAATTAAAACAGGATTACAAACTCTAGTCCAGATATATTCCCTGTATTTTATGGTGTAGGTGTGAGGGCAAAAGACTCTCCAAAAAGCTCAGAGGTCAGAAAAAGTAGAATCACCTCACCATTGGTACATGGCAGGCAGAAGATGCTTATAAATGTATACATATTGATGATACAAACTTTTCTATTTTAAAGGTAAGGGGATTGAACAAAGCTTAGGTTTTAACACTGTTAAACCACCTGCAAACTCTTGAAATTTTTAAAGTATATGTTTTCCTTGGTTCCTTCATTCTAAAAAGAAATTTCTTAACTCTAAAGAGAAATGAAATAGTTTAACCTGTAAGTACTCAGAAACCAGGATGACTGATGAAAAGATTAAAAAAATTGATGAAAATGGCTGCTGTTCTTTTAAAATAAGAGATGTATTACTAATGAGAAAAAAGACAAGACATTGCTTGTAAAGGGCATTGAATACCTAACTGACCCAGGTTGAAGAAGTCAAATTAATCTGGTCCCTGCCCTATCTTTAAGACTTTTGGAAACTAAATGAAACAGGGAGAAGGCATGTAACAGTCCTTTCACCCACAACATACCAGGAAAGCATGCAAACCCAAATCTTGGTCCTTGGCTGCCCTGGAACAAGTGGCTGGTTTACATTTGCTGATCTTTTCTCCAGGTTAAAACAACTATATCTAACCAATGTTTGCTCTGGTGAAGAAAAGCAGACCAAGCCATGGAAAGCTTCATAGATTCCAAAGCCAGAAGGGACCTTTGTGATGATCTAGTCTGACCTCCTGCATAACACAGGCTACAGGACCTCACTGAATTAGTTCCTGTTTCAACTAGACCACATCTTTTAGAAAAAGATACAATCTTGATTTAAACATTTCCAGTGACGGAATATCGACCAAAACCCTTGGCAGGCTGTTCCAGTGGTTAATTACCCTCACTGTTAAAAATGTGCACCTTATTTTGAGATTGAATTTGTTTAGCTTCAACTTCCAGCCACTAGATACTAGTTTGCCTTTGTATGCTAGAAGGAAGATCACTCTAGTAACAAATGTATCTTCCTTATTTAGGTACTTACAGATTGTGATCTAGTTACCAGTTAACCATCACTAAAAGCATGATTCCTTTAGTCTCATGTTTTCCAATCCTTCAGTTATTCTTATGCGTCTTCTCGGAACCCTCTCCAATTTTTCAACACCTTTCTTGTACTGTGGAGACCAGAACTAGACACCCAGAATTCCAAGAAATTTTGCACCAGCACCAAACACACAGGTAAAATAACTTCTCTACTCCTGGATATTTCTGTTTGTACATCCAAGTATCACATTAGCCCTTTTGGCTACAGTCTCTCACTGGGAGCTCACATTTAGCTGATTATCCACCATGACTCCCAAATCTTTTTCACTGTCACTGTCTCCCAGGTTAGAGTTCCTCATCCTATAAGCATGGCCTGCGCTCTTTGTTCCTAGATGTGTGACTTTATATTGGACTGTATTGAAAAACCGTATTATTTGCTTAAACTCAGTTTATGAAGCAACCCAGATTGCTCTGTATCAGTGCCATGTTTATTATTTTACCACTCCCCTAATCTTTATGTAATTTGCAAACATTCTCTGTAATTCTGTTTTCTTTCAGGTCACTGATAAATGTTAAATAGCATAGGGTTAAGAACCAGTCCCTATGGGACCCCCGGTACAAAAAACACCTGCCTGATGACAGATTCCCACATTTACAATTACATTTTGAGACCTATCAGACAGTTTTAAATCATTTAACATCTGCCATGTTGATTTTATATCATTTTAGGGGTTTTTTTTAATCAAAATGTTGTACAGCTCCAAGTCAAATGCCTCTCACAGAAGTCTAGTACATCAATACTATTACCTTTATGAACCAGCCTTCTAGTCTCACCAAAAAAAAAAAAAAAAAATTGATAAGATTTATTTGCAATACGAGGAAGTTACATAAATGTAACTGGAGGTTCTTCAAGATGTGCGTTCCCTGTGTATTCCACTGAGGGGTTATATAAATGCGCCATGCATCCAGAACCAGAGATTTTGAAAGTAGTAGCGTCCGTTGGTCCATGCATGTGCTCTTGTTCCACCTCATAGTTTCGTCTGAGGCAATAAAGGGAGAGGCGGACCAACCATGCCCTCAGTTCCTTCTCCACTGCAAACCAAGAAATCCACAGCAGAGGAGAAGGAGGGCAGGACTGGAATATAGATAGGGACCACACATCTCGAAGAACCTCCAGTTACACGTAAATAACCTCCTCCTCTTCTAGCAATGGTCCCTAATGTATTCCACTGAGGATGATTAACAAGTAGTACCTAGCTAAGAGGAAGGTGTGAAGAAGATGATGGAACCGTGGAACGGAGAACAGCTGCACAGAATGAGGCATCCGTCGCAGAGTCTCACATCAAAGCGTAATGGAAAGAGAATGTATATAATGAAACCCATATGACCTCCCTACATATGTCCGAAAGCAGTACGTCATGAAGCACAGCTGTGGTCAATGTTTGCGTTCTCATGGAGTGGGCTTGTACCCCAAGGAGTGGAGACAGTTCTGATAACAGGGCATAATGCACCCTGAAACCCACTTAGAAGCCCTCTGAGCGGAGATCACTTGCCCTTTAATTCTTCCCACTCCAGCGATAAAAAGTCTAGTCCTCTGCAGACAGACAGTCAGGGCCCAGCAGATCTCGTCCTCTGCAGACAGACAGTCAAGGCCCAGCAGACGTCGAGGGAGCGAAGGCAGTATTCTTCCGGAAAGAAAGAGGTTAAGTGTACGAACTGGTTAAGATGAAAGCAGGATACAACCTTTGGCAGAAACTTAGGGTGCAAGCTCAGGGAAATTTTGTACTTATGAATATGGTAGAGGGGGGAGGTCTGCCATCATGTCCCCTAGTTCATCAACCCTTCTCGTAGCAGTAATAGCTACCAGGAAGGCACCCTTCATGGAGAGGCGAGATAGGAAGCAGGTTCAAAGAGTTCAACACCATCAGAACAAGACTGAGGTGCGACTGGGGAGCGATGCGTCAAACAGGAGGATAAGTCCTTAGGAGGCCCTTCCAAAACCTGGTAATCAGGAGGGATGAGTAAAGGGAGTGCCCTTCCAGAGAGGGGTGGAAGGCACTGATAGCGGCTATGTACACCTTGATGGAGTTGAGAGCGAGACCTGACATCTTCAGGAAGAGGAGAGAGTCCAAAAGAAGGATGTCCACATGTTCAGGAGCAATACCCCTCTGTTGGGCCCATGAGGTGAAATGCTTCCACGTGGCCTATAGGACCACCTTCTGGGCTTCTGTCTGCTACTTGAGAGGATTTCTTGTACTGCTGATAAACATTCCCGCACTAGCAAAGATGCCCATCCAAAAACCAAGCTCTGAGATGAAGTCTGTATGTTGGGATGGCGGATCCTCGTGCTGTGTTGAATGACGAGTTCCAAGAAAGTTGGCAGCGGAAGTAGGGAACACGCTGATGTGGAGAAGAAGGGGAAATCAGAACTGGCAAGGCCAGAACAGGCTGATCAGAATGGCAGTCATTCTCTCCCATCTGATCTTGTGTAGGACACTCCACAGGAGCAGTAGGGGAGAAAAGGTGTAAATAGATCTGGTCTAACCAGAGGAGGGAAAGGGCATCACCTTGGGAAAGGGAGCAGAGTCCCTCCACCCAGAGCAGTACTGGGTGCATTTGCTATTGATGTGGGAGACAGAGAGGTCCAGATAGGAGTCCTCCAGCGGTCGAAAACATTGACGACCACAGAGTCATGGAGCTCCCATTCGTGGTCAGTCATGAATTTCCTGGTGAGAAGTCCGCAATTACATTTGAGTCCTGGGAAGGTATGCTTCCGACTAGGGATGTAAATATGGTTTAAAAATAGTAACCGTTAGAACTATTAAAATTCTATTGGTTAAACAGTTAACCATTAAGGATTTCACATACACGGGGAACTAGGGGTGCGGCGGGTGCTGCAGCACCCCCACATCTCACACAGAACCCGGCTGCCGGCCCTGCGCTCACAATGGAGTCTTGGATGCGGGGCGGCAGCAGAGCCCCTGGACTCTGGGCCAGCAGCCAGGATGCCGGGCAGCAGCCAGGATGCCGGGTGGCAGCAGAGTTTAATCGTTAACCTAAACCGATAAGACTGATGCTTATTGGTTAACTGCTTAAACTTTTACATCCCTACTGCCGACAACAGGATCTTGTGAGCAATGCACCAATCCTAAAGACAAACTGCCTCCACACAAAGTGTAGGTCCCATGTAGCAAATGGTGGTGGTGTTTTCTGACATGATAAGAACATAACAGGAGTGGATGGACGGGAGAAATGCACGACACGCTTTCAGCACTGCCCGAAGTTCCAGGATGATGATGTGCATCCAGGATTCCAGAGCAGTCCAACTCCCTTGAGTCATGTGCTTACCCATGTGGGCACCCTATTTGACGAGCAACACGTCTGTGATGATTGTCGTGCTTGGGGAGAATGGAAGGAATGGTATCCTGGTGTAGACCTGTCCTGGGTCCGTCCACCATTTGAGGGAGGAGAGAACTTCATGGGAAACAGTCAGTAGGAAGTCTATGGTGTGGCATGTGGGAGAAAAGGGCCACTGGAGCCACAACTGTAGGCAGCAAAAGTGGAGATAAGTGAAGGCGGTACCATATGTGCAAGACGCCATGTGGCCAAGAAGAGAGAGATCAGTCTTGGCCTGAACAGAAGGACTCAAAATCACCTTGGAAACTCAGCTCTTGTAGGGTCTGGAACCTGTCCTCCAGTAGGTAGGCGCATGCCAAGATTGCATGGATGTGGGCCCCAATGAATTCCAGGGACTGTATAGGATCAAAAGTCAATTTTTCAATGTTTATACTCACCCCCAAAGAGGAGTGGAGTGTGAGCAGCATGGAGGTCAAGGCGCAACCCTCCCCTTTTCATTGTGCTGCTAGCAGCCAATCATCAAGATATGGGAATATAAGGATCCCTTGGCACCAGAGGTGGGCTGCCAATACCGAGAAAACTTTGGTGAAGACCCAAGGAGCAGTGGTGATTTGGAACGGTAAAATGCTGTATCAGAAGTGACAGAGGTCTGCCATGAATCTCAGAAAATGTCTGTGGGTAGGATGGATATCCACGTAGAAGTAAGTGTCCTACAGATCAAGGGTCATAAACAACATGTCTTTTTCTAACAAAGTAATGGTGACTGCTATGGTGACCATATGAAACTTTGGCTTGCATATGAAGCGGTTGAGATGATTGAGGTCTAAGATCAGTCTTCTTCTTCAGCATGGGCAGCGGGTGGAGCCCCCCTTCAGGAAGGCCAGCCCCCTGCTCTGCCACTTCCACCTGCGCTCCCCCAGCCCACAGCTGGAGACATAAGTGCGACCTCCCCACCGCCCAGAGAAGCCCTGAGCATCATCCCTCTGCTCCCCGGCCAGAAGACCCCTGGGCTGACTGAAGCTCCGATCACTCTGCCCCTTGGCCGGAGGAGCCCCAGGCTGGCCGAAGGCCAGAGCGCGTCCTCACCCCCCACATCCCCGGCCGGAGGAGCCCTGGGCTGGCCAAAGCCCTGAGCACCCCCCACATTCTTGGCCAGAGGAGCCCCGGGTGGGCAAAGCCACGAGCATCCACCCCCCCTTGGCTGGAGCAGCCCTGGGCTGGCTGGAGCCCCGAGCCCCCATCCCACTTGCCCGGAGCGCCCCCACCCAAAGAAGCCCCAGGGCAGCTATAGCTGCACCTTCCCTCCCCAGACCGCAAGCCACCCCAGGGAAAAGCGTCTCTCCCAACACTTTTGATATGCCCAATGCAGGTTCCGGGGCGGCTCAGATGATATTTCAAATTCAGCTTTGTGGGTTCCTCAGTAGTCTCTCTGGAGTCCAGGGATATTACCGATGAACCTGGGAAGCTGAATAGCACATACCACCTCCTCAGCCGCCCCAGAACCTGCATGGGGCCTAATGAAGCAAAAACTTCGTCACCAAACATCACAACCAGGGTCTGGTGGCCGCGACAGGAGAGACAGAGCCTCCCCAGACCTATTATACCCACCGCCTATGTTCTTGGGGACTAGGAAATAAGTAGAATAAAACCCTGTGTCCGGACTGGTCACAGGAACATGTTCTATCGCTCCCCTCTGCAATAGGGAGACCACTTCTAGAGCAAGGATACTGTCGTGAGAGTGGTCCCTGAGGCAAGGCCAGATGACGTGGATGAGGTAACGTCACGAACTTGATCATATAGCCATGTCAAATGACATGTAGGACCCATTTGTCCATTGTTATTGCACTCCAAACTGGAAACAAGTGTCATAGACGCTCCCTGAAGAGGGGACTCAGAAGTATAGCATGAGGCAGGGTGGTTGCCAGCTCTCTAGGTGCCCTCAGAAGTATTGCTTCTGCAAAGACTGAGTACGAGATGCTGTAGGTTGTGATGAAGAACCCAGAGGGTGGGGCCATTGGGTCTTGCCATTTGCAAGGCAGCTCACAGGACTGCTGGTGGAAGAAATGGGGAGCTCTAGAATGTTGACTGGTTGCGGGTGGTAAAACTTGGTAAAACTTGGGTGCTACTATGTAGATACCCAGAGACAGCAGAGTGGCGCTGGAGTCTTTAAGGGAGTGGAGGGACTCATCAGTCTTCTGACTGAAGAGATGAGATTCATTGAAAGGGAGGTCCTCTATGGCAGTGGTGCCCAAACTTTTCCTGTTCACCCCCCTTACCAGTAATGGAATAGGTCTAAGCCCCACCAACACCACCATTACTGCATAATTGGCTCACCAGATGAGACTAGGCTGAAGGCAGAGCTGGAGGCAGAACTGCGGATGGGGGAGGAGTTGGCCTGGGGCCAGACCTGTGACTGGGGCTGGAGCTGCAACTGGGTGGTGCTCCCTCCCTACCTAGCATGGGGGCTGATCCAGGCTTCATCGTGCGCCCCCTCAAACATTCCTCCATATCCCCTCAGGGGGGCATGCCCCACAGTTTGGGGACCACTGCTCTATGTTGTTCTGGATTTCCCTTGGGAAACCTGACAAAGGCAGCCATGACTCCCTCTGCATAGCAATTCCATAGCCATCATCTGTGAAGAAGTGTCTGCTACGTCCAGGAGTCTCGTTCTCACAACTAGTTTCCCCTCCTGTAGCATAGCCTGGAAGCGAGCTCAGTCCTGCTGGGGAAGTTTGTCTGCAAAGTCTCCCAGCTTCCTGTAGGTAAGGAAATTGTATTTAGCTAATAGAGCAAACTAACTGGAGATACGAAATTGGAGGCTGGCAGAGGAGAATACCTTGCGACCCAGGTCCAGTTGCTTGCACTCTTTGTCTGCTGGGTGGAGTATGCATGTTGTTGCTGGGCCCACTCCATCGCTGCCTGTATGACGAGGGAATTGGGTGGGGGGATGAGAGAACAGAAACTCAGACCCCTTTTCAGGTACATAGTACTTCATCTCCACCCCCTTGGGGGTGGGTGTGCAAGTGGCTAGAGTGTTCCAGACAATATGGGCTGGTTGAAGAATGGCATTTTTGATCAGTAGAGCCACTCTGGCTGGTACCGAGGTACATAAGATGTCAAGCAGCTGGTGCTGTTTGTCCTGTACTTCCTCCAGTGGAACGTGGAGAGCAGCAGCCACCCTACATAAAAGTTCCTGGAATTGACAGTAGTCATCCAGGGGTGAGGAGGGAGTCAAAGACACTGCAGCGTCTGGAGTTCCAGCAGTACCTTTGGAGTCAGACTAAGTGGAACAGCCTCCAACATTGGTTTGGAATGCCAACTTGATGATGGTTGAAGAGACAAGATAAAAAGACACCTCTCAAGTGGAGCAGGAAGGTTCTGAAGGTGGATACTGCAGCCACAATCCCCAGTAGGACCAACAAGGCAGATCCAGCAGCTGCTATGGAGAGCCCCGAAGAGCAGAGTACCAATGGCTCCATTGCTGGGGAAAGAGAGGGTACTGCCACTGAGTCAGCAGAACCTTGGGGTACTTATATTGGCAGTATGGGAGGGCCAGACCCTGCACTCTGTCAGAGTCCTCCAATGCTGAAAAGTCAGGCTGGTACAAATGGTGGTGCCATTGGAACCAGTGGACCCACAGGAACCATAGAGTAACAGGCAAGTCTAATGTAAGAGAGCATACTCCCCTGGAAGGCGATGGCACTTGAAAACATGGAGACCTTACCTCCTCCATGACAAAGAGCTCATAAGCCAAATCAGGTCTCCCTGGTGTCAGCGATACGCACTGTAGTCAGAACCAGAGCCGGAATGGGAGCCAAACAGAGGACTGCCTCAGAACCAAAGATTCCATTGACTTAAGCAGTGCCAACCTGGAAGGAGTATGTGGCTCAGTGGATGGAACTGGCGGATCCAATGGTCTATACAACTTTTTATCACGCTTGTGAGCTTTGGAACATTCTGCTTCCCTGTGAACAGATCTCGTGGACAGGGCAGTATCCTTCTTGGGCTTGGAGGAAACTTACTGCCGCGCTTATTCACTCACGACTAAGCCTTGGCCTGAGGTCCATAGCACTGGTACCAGCAGAACCAGACTGGAGCTCCATGGTAGGAGGCACACTCCTTGATTGCTCAGACCAATCTATGAGGGGGTTCCCTGGTCTGGATCCTACTGCAGCTTCATGGCAACCTCCATGAGGTGCTTCTTGAAGTGGAGAGCACAGCCTTCTCAGGTATGGCTTGGGAAAGAGAGGCAGATACTTCACTTGGATGCAAAGTGGGCTTCCCCCATGCAGTAAAGGCAGCATTGGTGCTTGTCGTTGACTGAGAACAAGCAAGGGCAGAAAGCGCAGATCTTGAACCCCAGTGTCTTCAGCATAATCCAGTACCCAGGAGGGAGACCAGCAAAATGGCGTCCCAAAGACCTTAAAATCCTAAAAACTAAAACACACACTAAAACTACTATAAAAACAACAAAAAGACCATTTACAAGAATAAAAGTCTTTTCGAAGGTACATCACAAGAGACCATGTGGTGGTGAGCAGGAACGACCTCAGTGATCGCACTTTATCACTTCAGGCAAAACCATGAGATTCTGTCCTGAATGTAACATCCAATAATATAATTAAAAATGAACCACGTGGCCCTTCAATTAGCCAATATAATTAGAGGAGAGATCAATGTTAAAAAAAAACCCTAAAACACCTCACACATGCACACACAAAAGAGTAAGTAAACTTTTTCACGGTCATTATTTTTGATTCCTATTAAATACCTAAACTACATATGAGGGGAAAAAAGAGTTATTTATATCAACTATTATAATAAACAAAGAAGTAACTAGGCTGGAGTAAGCTACTGATTACTATTTTTCGTATGTAAATTATAAAACTGCCTGCACTATAAGGGGAGAAAGGAATGTACAGTCACTTATTTATATTTTTTCAGAGTAGTTTATGCATGGCCTCTTGCTTGTTCTTTTCTGTTTTCCAAGTCCATAAAAGATGAATTTATATTATCCATTAGCATCTATGTACTTGCATATCAATTCTAGTAGAGGTCAAGAAAATTGGCTGGCATAACAACTTTCCACAGATGACCTAAGGTATATAACCAATAGCCAGGGAAGTGCCAAGAAATTAAATTAATCTGGGATTTCAAAACAAAAACATCTTCCTTACCAACTAATGTTCTGTCTCTGCTTACATCTGTATGGATTTCTTGGAGCCTCAGAAAATACATTCAGTGGAGTTCCAACATCATTCCCTAGCAGTGGCATGCATGACATTTTTAATAAGGCATGCAGTTATACTTGCATGCCTTTGGAAGTCCAAAATGGCACCCTCCACACAATGACCTTGGATGCACCATATGTATAAGGTCACACTATGCAGAGGATGCCATTTTGTTCTATACTATGTGTTCAGGGGCCAGACGAAACTATCCTGCAGGTGAGATTCAGCCCACAGGCTACTAGATCGACCATGTTTTTTTTAAATTCTGGGGTATGCAATGGTATGCCACTATTCCCTAGAAAAGGATATGGCA
The DNA here is from genome assembly GCF_965140235.1 of Caretta caretta. Lineage (NCBI taxonomy): Eukaryota > Metazoa > Chordata > Testudines > Cheloniidae > Caretta > Caretta caretta. The sequence goes on from NC_134214.1 coordinate 83,354,754, forward strand.
AAATAGCAGAATGGAATCAAACTCTTGGGAATAGAGTGAAGAAGATTTACACAGAATACCTAATGAAGCATGCTATGGCTACCCAAGGCAGGAGATTAGTTTCTGTAAAATCTTAGCTTTCACTGCTGCACTGCAGGGACAGCAATGGAGGCTAATTTCAGCAGGACAGAACCCTTAGTGAACTAAAAGCCAGAAGAGTGGAGGTATTTTTAGGAAATATGTACAATTTTTGGATGTACCAAACGTGGCTATAAACATCAGTTTAAACCCATTTTAAACATGTTATAAAATGTATTTACCTCCACGCTTTTTGGGAGCTTCAGGTTTCATTTTAACGATATTTCTGCTTCTAAATTCAGGCCCTTTAAAATCATCTTTGTCTTCATTCAGCACTGGCTCTGGCTGTACAACCACTGTACCTAGAATAATTTCATTTAAAAGGTGGAAACCATTACATATCCAAGTGACATTCCAGTGAAGTGCAAGACTCCTGTTTAAACAAAAGCCAACATTGCATATAATTTTCCCCCAACAAGCTATATGATGACTGACTGATAAATATATCCTACTGCACAGGTGTCCATATTACAAATATCAATATCACACACCTCAAACTGGCACTGGTATTGCAATTGTAGGAATGAGATCAAAGACTGAATCGACCCTGGAGAGCGAACTACCCTCTCTAGCCCCAGATGCAGTACATGAAGAACAGAATAAAGCATAACAGTGAGACAATGTGGGTGAGCTTGCAATGCAACTGTTCCGTGGCACCTGGAGTTTTAGGACAGCTAACTGAGCATCTCTCAAAAGCTGTAGAAATTTCTTCCCTCCCCCACCAACAGGGCAAAATCTCATTTTCCTCTTTTACAAAATTATTAAATTTACTAATGTTTTAACAAAACCGAACAGTGCTAACCAAAGTTACGTGAAGAAAAAAAAGTGTAATTTCACATTTAGAGCTGGGTTTCAATCCTGTGTCTCCTGGGAATTTGCAGTAATACAATGTTCTGTGAAAATAACCATACAATGACTGCTTCTGGGGGTCTCTGCTATACTATGGCTTTTATAGAGCTAAGAAAGGCAAGCTTTTTTGTTGTTCTTTTTAAACAATGCTAAAACTAAAAATATCATAGAATCTCAGGTTTGGAAGGGACCAGGAAGTCATCTAGTCCAACCCCCTGCTCAAAGCAGGACCATCCCCAATTCTGCCACAGATCCCTAAACGGCCCCCTCAAGGATTGAACTCACAACGCTGGGTTTAACAGGCCAATGCTCAAACCACTGAGCTATCCCTCCCCCCATGGTGTAGAGGGTGTTTTAAAAGTATTGCATTTAAAATAACCCAATAATGACCAGCTTTTTCTGTTTTGTTTTTAAACATATTTCAAGATCTGGCCTAAACCTCTAATACTTTTAAGCAAAGGGTACAATTTTCAAAAATCAGTCACTTACGAGAACTAAATCCCATTCTCAAATGGGACTTAGGTACTTCTGAAAATTTTACCCGGAATGTTTACAAAAGAACAAAAGCAAAATACCGTTTCCTGTTTCATGTTGTCTTTATTTCCACAAAAATATGGATTCCAATGCATATTTTGAATTAAGTAATCAGTGCATCCTGGTAGATCCAGTGATTTATGTATGTGGGGTTCAAAGTAGACATTTAAAAACAAAATATTTTAACCTTTTGAATGCTATAATCATAGTAGGGCCTCAATATCCTGCTTGCTAAGGTTGGCACTTTACAAAAAAAATAAAAATAAAAAAAAACAGACGAAGTATACAACGTATGCATATTCCATCATATAATCTTGACACTAATTCGCAGAATTCAGACACACACAAAATGCATGCTCTACCTTTAGGTAAGCTTTTCATATCAACATCATTTTCCGAGTTTTCATTTGAAACATCTTCATTTACAGTTTCAGGTAAGGTTTGTTCATCATCTGATCCAACATATTTTGTTACAACTGTAGGTTTCCTGTATGAACAGAAAAAAAATCCACATTTGTGATAAATATTTTATAGCAATTTAGGTGTATATGGTGCTTTGCAATCAAACAATCTCCCTTGGGTCAGGAACCTGGTAATTTTAAATTCTATTTTTCGATCTAATTTAAACTGCATGAGATGATGAAGCAGAGAGAAACAGACTGGGCAAGCATGACAACAGTAAACAGAAGAGGAATTTTGTTCTTAGAGATACATAAATTTTTTTTTATTCCCCCTAGAGAAAAGATTATATGTTGTTTTGTTTTACATATTTTAAAAGGATCTGAAGGACAGAACCGTAAGGTTTACCAAAAGATGGCAAAAGACAAGAAGGAATGTGATCAGTGTAAGGTTGCTAAAATGCAGTTATTTTTGGCCACACAGAGAATGTGTTTTCTTTAGGCACAAACTGAGAAACTATTACCTTAGTGCATTACTTCTTGAAAGAGAGCAAAAAAACCATGAATAAACTGAAGTGCATCAGACTGGCAGTGTTTGTCTGAAACATCTCATACTGTTACCAAGTCTTGATTTTACTGGTAAAGTATTGATTTTATTGGGTATTAGTGACTCACTAAGACAGGGTAAACTGATTACCCCACTTGGACACATAGAAATGACTTTTCCAAGGGAAAAAAATCCTGGGTGTAGGGTGATAGTCCTGAAGGAAGAACCCAATGAGCATTTATGCCTGATGAGCCTTGAGATAGAAAACAAGATACCATCAAGACTTTGTTAATAAAGCCATACTCCAGGAAGGGGGTAAATTTGAACTTGACACAGTGAGCCTCCTCAGCTGGTGTAAATCAGCCTGAAGTTACATGGCTCCATGCCAATCTACACTATATAGTTAGCTGGCCCTGCGTAGATTGTTTCTGTAGACCAAGTTAGGGAAGGCACCTAGTTACAAATAGTATTATTCACATTTTCCTTTTCAAACTAACCTTTTCGAACGTGATGATCCTAAAGATTTGGATCTTTCTGAAGAGCTATTGCCCTAAAAACAAGGAAAAATTTTGAAGTCACAAACATCTGTTAGTGTGTGACCAGAACATACACCAACAAAAAATTATTTTCTTGGATTCTTAGGTATACAGCAGCAACTCAGAAGTCAATTTCTAGCTGGGTTTAAACCAATCATATCCCATTTCTTGTTCATACTACATTTCATATCAAGGGTAGCAGAACAAAAATTAAAGTTTTGCTTGTAAACGTAGTGTTGTAATTAGCTGGATTCAATTATGAGACTTTTTCGTTTATAAATTACTACCTGGATTAAGATCTCTTAAAATGAATATATATTTTGAGCCCCACCAAGCACACACTGCATCAGAAATTATAAAGAAATATTATTGTGATCTGAGAAATTCACAGAATCATACACCATATTTCTTATGCACCAATTTGCAGGACATTGAGGAAGTATTAAAAATAGTAGAGGACCCCTTCATAAGATTTTATTTCCCTGCAATCCTCCATTCCAAAGGGTCCATTTAACAGTTACGGCTCGCACTTCACAACTTTCTGGGCTAAGGACTGGGTGTGGCTCACTCAAGAGCATATCATCAATATTCGTGGGTCACTTGAGGATGTGATTAATTGCACTGTTAATAAAAGAATACCAATTGAAATGATAAATATTTTTGTTTTGTATTTACATTTTCAAATATATTGATTTCAATTATAACAGAATACAAAGTGTACAGTGCTCACTTTATATTATTTTTATCAGATATTTGCACTGTAAAAAAGGTAAACAAAAGATACTGTTTTCCAATTCACCTCATAAAAGTACTGTAGTGCAATCTCTTTATTGTGCAAGTGTAACTTACAAATGTAGATTTTGTTTTGTTATATAACTGCACTCAAAAATAAAACAATGTAAAATTTAGAGACTACAAGTCCACTCCATCCTACTTCTTATTCAGCCAATCGCTAAGACAAACAAGTTTGTTTACATTTACGGGAGATAATGCTGCCCGCTTTACATGTGAGATATGCTAAACCTTTGTATGTCCCGTCATCCTTCAGCCACAATTCCAGAGAACATGCTTCCATGCTGATGATGCTCATTAAAAAAATAAAGCATTAATTAAATATGTGACTGAACTCCTTGGGGGAGAATTCTGTATCACCTGCTTGGTTCTGCCATATATTTCATGTTATAGCAGTCTCGGATGATGACCCAGCACACTGTTCAATTTAAGAACACTGCAGATTTGACAAAACACAAAGGAAGAATCAATGTGAGATTTCTAAAGATAGCTACAGCCCTCGACCTAAGGTTTAAGAATCTGAAGTGCCATCCAAAATCTGAGAGGGACAAGATGTGGAGCATGCCGTCAGAAGTCTTAAAAGAGCAACGCTATGATGCAGAAACTACTGAACCTGAACCACCAAAAAGGAAAATCTACTTTCTGTTGGTGGCATCTGACTCAGATGATGAAAATGAACAAGCATCAGTCCGAATAGCTTCGGATCATTATTGAGCAGAACCCGTCATCAGCATGGAAGCACATCCTCTGGAATGGTGGCCGAAGCATGAAGGGGCATATGAATGTTTAGCATATCTCACACATAAATACCTTGCAATGCCAGCTACAAAAGTGCCACACAAAGCCCTGTTCTCACTTTCAGGTGACACTGTAAATAAGAAGTGGGCAGCATTATCTTCCATAAATGTAAACAAACTTGTTTCTCTTAGCAACTGGCTGAACAAGAAGTAGAACTAAATGGACTATGTTGGCTCTAAAGGTTTACATTCTTTTGTTTCTGAGTGCAGTTATGTAACAAAACAAAATCTACATTTGTAAGTTGCACTTTTATGATAAAGAGATCGCACTACAGTACTTGTATGAAGTGAACTGAAACACACTATCTTTTGTTTCTCTTTTTTACAGTGCAAATATCTGTCAAAAATAATATAAAGTGAACAAGGAATACTTTGTATTTTGTGTTGTAATTGAAATCAATATATTTGAAAATGTAGAAAAACATCCAAAAATATTTATAAAAAATGTCAACTGGTATTCTATTAACAACAGCGCGATTAAAACTGCAATTAATCACAATTGTTTTTTTAACCGCGATTTGTTTTTGTTTTTAGTTAATTACATGAATTAACTGTGATTAACCGACAGCCCTAATACTTTCATGAAAAGAAGTATTACTTACCATTACGTAATTTGCCACTTCCCAACCATGATAATTCACAAAATTGCAGCAGCTCCCCACTTCTCAGCAAAGATTTAATAGTGGGTAGAAGCCTCATGATAGTACAATGTGATACCTTCCACAAAGTATACATTTACTCATGCATTATGAAGTACCATAGGAAAAATACAAAAGTAGTCAAAACTATGAAAGTACATTGAATTTATTATTTTACTTTTTATTTTTAAATTGTGATTGCTTGCCTAGTCATAATGGATGTCATTCATATCCACTTAAAAGGTTATATTGTGTTTTTTTAATTCAACTTTTAGAAGAAGTTCCCTAATCAATTTTCACATTCAGCAGATATGGTAGTGTGTAATCCAGTACAGATTTTAATTCAAATTTAATCAATCTATACCAGCCATTTTTGGATTACCAGCATTACTGTAAATCAAATGCACCATATACTTTATTCCTACCTCTTCCCTGTTATTTTCCATTGGAGTTGGACTATTTTCAGGCCCACTACTTTTACCTGTACAAGGAGGGAAAAAATGTAATTCACTGAATGGTAGAAATCACTAACAATTCTTTAAATTATAAATGATGGTTGGTATAAACTTTTTTACAGCATTATTAAAACATTACTAAATGGACAATTAGTCAGTGGGGATGAGGAGTGAGTTTTATATAGAATCACAATAAAACCTTTGCATAACACCATGGCATCATCTATTGCACACATGCTAAATAATTTACAGAAAATTTTATTTAGATTTTTTTTAAAAATACCACTGCTACTATTTTTCAACCTTTTCCCACCAATAAAGAAATCATACTAGAGGAGCCAGAGTGCAACTACACATGCTTCACACGAAAAGCAGTAACAACCAATACATTCCTGAAACTTCTGTACATAACATTGTGATTTTAAGGACTGATATATCAAGGACCTAGCTAGCACAGCTAAAAATAAGTGATGTATCCCATTTGATATTGTGGAGTCTCCTCTTTCAAGATATACAGACCTCCTATTTCTAGCCCTAATGGGTTGTGGGATATTAAACCTTAAACATGTCATTGATCCAGGACTGAACCCCCATCAAGTGTAATTTTGAGAGAAATGTTATAGGTTTTTTGAGGGGGAGAAGGGAATATTTCTGTTTCAGTATTCTTTATAATGCAGCTATATGAAGTTGCTCAAAAGCTTAGAATGTTAGAAGGAGCCTCACAGGAAATGGATTAATGGAAAGTACAAAAATGCTATTTTTCATATGGATATCACGAGTATTATAGATTAGGCTCATAGCACTCTTTACATTATAAGACCCTATTTTCAGTTGCTTATAATTTTGCAAACTGTTTGGGCTGAATTTTTCCACACTGGCTGTGTCTGCCTCAGGCCTAATGGCTTTTTTTTTTTTTGGAAAATTTCAGCCAATACAATGCAGATGTTTATGAAAATGACAGTAAGGAAAAATGTTTTCTCTGTATTAATTTCTTCAGATCATTTCTCTGAAGTGCTCTCGTGTCCCTCTGTTTTGCAGCAAGATATTTAGCTGGATTTTTCTTGCTAACATCCTCAGGCTCTGATCACCATGTGGTGTCAGGAAGGAATTTTGCTCCAAGTCACCCTCCTATTCTCTGCCTGTGGCAAATAACCATTTAGTGTCCTGCGGGCTGTAACGTTTTGGTCACATTTCAATTGCTGGGTTTAGCATGTGGGCGCTGGGTGTTGTTGGTGGCACGTGACATACAGGAGGTCAGGCTAGCTGATCTGGTGGTCCCTTCTGGCCTTAAACCCTGTGACTATTGTGACAGATATTGCAACCATATGCAGTGTCTTTGGGGGAACATATTACATTATGCTTATGTATCACTGTGGCTCAGGAATTATATGTATGATTGTGTTCTACTCCATGGGGGTGAATTATTACAGCTCCTTCAGGAACTAAAACACCGTAGAGTGATTAAGGAGAATCACTCATTGTACCAGACAGGTACCACCCACTGGGGTATTGCATATAGGGACTCAAACTGGGTTACAAGAGACTAGGAAAACCAAGAAAGGGCTTTTGGCTTAAAAAGGATGCATTTAAACTGACTCAAAGCCTTCTTTCTGATCCAGCAAACAGACAGGACCTTCTGTCCAAGCGGGGCCGAACCCTTGTGGAGGGTTGGAAAGACTTTGGCCTACTAGGGCCCTATAAGAATAATGGGTGACTTATTGTAAACTTTTAGCATGCCTGAAGGAGCTTTTGTTTTGTTTTCTCTATAATGCTTTTACCTTAAGAATAAACATGCTTGCTTACAAAGAGCAGTATGGTAACTTGTAGCTGATGGTTATATGCTGTTCATAGCCTTTGGGGAGAAAGCAAAGCACAGATAGACTGGCCTTTAAGTAGACTGGCTTGCTAGGGAGTGCATCAAAGTGCAGGGAGCTGCCATCAAAGTGCAGGGAGTTGGGAAGGGAAGCCTTAAAATCCCCATCAAGAGGAAGAGAGAGATGCATGTCTCCCCTTAAGAGAGGTGATGGCTGAGTACTGAAAACCTTAAGCAGGTGCCCTTAAGGGACCAAGGGAAGGGTATAAGGTACACTCATGCCAAAATTGTGACAACTAATTACTTGAAATTTGGCTGAGGGGTGATGTGCCAAGGATGTGCCTCTTGGCATCCTCATTAAAATTCGCCTAACTTTGGTTAAGTTGTAACAATTTCAGTTTGCACATGCTCAGTAGAGAATACTTTGATTTTAACAGCTAAAATTTCGGAAGATTCCATCTTCACTGGGCATGCTCAAATCTCACTGCGCCTACGTGTGACCAGACTGTCACCATACCCACAAACTGACTAAGCAGGTTGTACCCCCTCGTATCACAGTGCTGACCAGACTGAACATGCCGTCACCACACAGCAACTGAGCATGTTCTCTCCAGTCTAGGGGTACAGAGCTGAGAGAACACCAAGATGGGGAATTGAGAGCAGGGAGCCTGTCTTTCCTATGCTCTCAATGACACCTCTACTCCCTTGTAACACATCCACACAGTGCAGTATGAAGGAGGAAGCTGTCCGATTCAAATACACAGGAGACAGAAGCCAGACTGGTCAGGAAGGAGAGTATATTGGCGCACACAGTCTGGTGAGACTGAGACAACAGTTATGCAGTTGGAGGTGAAGAGACTGGAGCAGGAAGCTGCGGGGGGGGGGCAGACTTGCTGGGCAAGAAGACTAGGAGTCACGGTGGGGAAGGGGTAGACTAAGACTTGCTGGACAAGGAGAATGCAGTGAGGAGCAGGAGGGGTAGGGAGGACAGATTGTGGGCAAGGAGCTCAAAAGGGAGTGAAATCAGAACTGGCTGGGAAGAGACCATGACTAGGTGTGAAGACGGGATGAGAGAATGATGAAGTCAGAGATCCGAACTATGACAGCAAGCTTGGAGGGGGAAATAAGAACTTGCTGGGCAAAAAGACTGAAACGAGAAGCTTGAGTAGAGTCTGGGACTGGGAAGATAAGGATACTAGGACTGGTGCAAGGAGCTGGGGGGGAGGGGACGGGACGGGACATGACTGGAACACCTTGGAAGGGATGAGGCAGAAGGGGGACAAGTCTGGAGGAAATGAGCCGAAGTGGCTGTAACCACTAGAAAACACTCCCCTCCAGAGCCTGGAATGCCAAATTCCCGAGTCTCACTATTCCTCCTCTGCCAGCAAATATCTGTGAAAATCACTGGTTAAATGTGTGTCTGATGTCCCTCTAGTACTGATCCACACAGAGGATAACAACTTACTATTGCTATCAGTTACTCCACTAGTTCAAGTGGCAGAAGTCTGTGTAGTGTATCTAAAGGTTCCACCCATGTGGTGTTGTGATGCCACATGACAGCAAACTGAAAAAACAGAAGTTCTTCTTTAAAAAAAAAAAAAAAAAAAAAATGAGAAAGTTACACACACACACACAAACTATGTTAAAAGACCACTAAGGTTGCATAATCAGGCACACAAAACTTAGGAACTTTCAAGATTAAGGTTGCCCGAATAAGCTTCATTCAGCCCCCTTGTGTGTATGTATTGCGATACAGTGTTAAATTATATGATCACATAGTATTTTTCTACAGGACTGCAGTCTTATTCAGTGCACTGGATAAACAGTGATTAATGAGCAGCTATTCAATATTTTGTTTTCTCCTCATTGTTCATTTCTTGTAGACTGTTCAAATCCTGTTATGAAGAAAAAATTATTTCCACATGGCTTTTTTATGGTGCTCATCACTATAGTAAGCTGAGTGCTTCAAAGAAAAATTAATTAGTCTTCTCAAAACTTCTCTCGAGATGAGGGGGAGGTATTATCTCACTTTTACAGATGGGGAACTGACGCACAGAGAATATGGTCAAAAGCATTCACTAATTTTGGGGAGCCAACTTGAAAATCCTAGGACCTGATTTTTCAGAATACTTTCAGAATATGTTCTAAGGACAACTCCCATTGATTTCAATTATGAGTGGTCAGCACTTCTGCCAATCAGACTTCAAGATATCAAGCTAGGCCAGGGGTTCTCAAACTGGGGGTCAGGACCCCTCAAGAGGTCACGAGCTGTCAGCCTCCACCCCAAACCCCACTTTGCCTCCAGCATTTATAATGGTGTTAAATATATAAAAAAGTGTTTTTAATGTATAAGGGGCGGGGGGTCACACTCAGAGGCTTGAGGTGTGAAAGGGGTTGCCAGTGCAAAAGTCTGAGAACCCCTGAGCTAAACACACAATTAGCGAGCACCTCAAAGGTTTGGTTTAAGTGACTTGTTTAGCATCACACAGGAACTCTGTGGCAGAGGCAGGGCCAAATCCAGTTCTCCAGGACAACAGTGAAGACCATGAGACCCTCCTTTCTCTTTCTGCAATCCTCTGTCTCATTCACTCGACACCTTCCAACAAATGAGGAGGGTCTTTAAAGACAATCTTTTTTATTACACAATTCATCCCCAGAGCAGGGCATTGCATGAGGCAGAGGTCCTATGGAAAAATAGCATGCGATCAAATGATTAAAGACTATTATAGTTCATACACACAAAGGGACAGTAGTTTTTTGTAATTATATATAATGTATATGTGTGTGATATCACACACATACACCCTTGAAATTTGTCAAAAGGACTAAGCAATTGGTGTATCTCTGCTCCACAGTAATTCTCTTTCACGGACAAGAGCTAGAGTCACATTTGTAACTACACAGGACTGGGAGAGAGGTGCTGCAAACAGTAAGCAACTTCACAATGACAGATATCTGTTTATCCATGTCACAGTTTGGTTTTGGCAAAGGTGCCCTGAAATAAAGCACTGAAGCACCAAACAGGAATTGAATTGTACAGTCAGTGTTGACACTACAATGCAGTAATAAGAGGACAATATTGTCAGAAATGCTATACTTAAGATGAAATTTTAAGCAGAAATCCAGTTAAATCAAAGGGATATTATCAAGTATAGCAGAAGTTTGTGACTTTAACAGAAGTTTTACATAATCCAATATGAATATAAAGATCTTCAGTTGATGTAAATTGTCTTAGCTCCATTGAAATCAATGCTGTGTATCTGACAGAGCACTTATTTTTTTGTATAAAAAGAATATTTCAAATATTCCTAAACATTAGAAATGCAAAACAGTTGCGTCCTGTTATATAAGGAGAATAAGAAAGCTGAAGTAAATACAAAGTGAAAATGACCAGTCTTATTTCACTATATGATCTGAGAAATATAAGAAAAAGCACAGGTGATAATCAAGTAAAATTAGATTTTAAATTTCTGTCAATTTTAATAAGGTAATGAGTTGTTAGTGAAAAGTTAACTATTTATTTTGACAGCATCCTTTTAGCGATCCCATGGATCTGTCAGAAAATAGAACAAAATACATTCCTCGGCTAATACAATCCCAACTTTCCTCACACAGTCACTTCATTGCTATGGAAAGCGTTTCAGGAAAGTTGGAGTCTGAAAAGTTCTATAACAAATCCAGATTCCTACTATACATTAGATTATAATTTTCTGCTGTGTGTTTATTTTAAAAGCCTTCATTATTGACAGTAGTTAAAATGAAGTTGTTGTTTTTTAAATCCAGTACTTACCTATTAGATATTTTGGAGATACCAATAATTTTCCAGAAGAAACCTAATCATTTGCTTTAGAAAAGCGCTTTTGTTTTAGTGGTTTCTGACTTAATTCACAAATTGTTCCCACAATTAACATGAAAACAACTCCCTCACACTCTGTTCCACAATTGTGAGGGTCAAAAGATCTTAACTTCAGCAGAAAATCAAGATGTGTCTATTACACACTGTTAATATAGGGAACCATGAGAAATCTGAACCAAAAGCATCCCAGAGGAGATACAAACATCCCCCACCCCAAGGACACACAGATAGTTTAACTTCCATGAAACGGAATACTGAATACTTTGTTGGTTTAAAAGTGTTATAACATACAGAACATTTATATTCACAAATGAAAAGCAATTTATACCAAGAATCTACTGTATATTTATCCAGATATCTCCACTTAAGAAGGAAACAGCAAGAACAATATTGCATATCTGTACATCAAAATGCATTTTATTGCACTACATTCCAAGATGTTGAATAAGAGTGTACATTTAAAAGAGAAAATATATATATATTTTACCTATACTTTTGCTCACAGATAGTCTTGGAGGCGAGTTTGCGTCCTCAGATTCTTCAGAAGAGTGAGCCAAAAAGTCATGAAGCTTCTGCACCAATGTATTCAACTTGCTTTCACTGATAAAACACAGAAGTGTCACTTGAAATTAGTCTCACTATCTCATGCTACTTTATTAATTAATATATAGTGCAAGCTTGAAATGAATGCTGCTTGTTCTTAAGTACTACATATCAATGAAGGAACTGAAGATCTTCCAAAGCAAGGCTTTTTTTTTTTTTTTTTTTTACCAAAACATCTATCTCAAAAAAGGATACCAAAATATGCAAAAATAACCCCCCTGTAATTTTGAAAAAAAATCTGTAAGTGCAGATTTGGCACTGAAATATAAGCATTTAGGACTACATTAGTATAAAGTCTACAATAAAGCATGTCACATTTTAAAAAGCCGTATTTCATGTAATTAAAAAAATGAAATATTTACAGAAGCCAAGAAAAGTGCACTGCTATTCAAAGAAATTAAAAGGAAAGAACATAGCAAAAACATTGTGCATAACTAAGAGAGTAATTAAATAATAGCTAAAAATGTGAATCACTTATATTGGTCTGTCTGTGGATACATAACCCAAACAGAAATTGCAAGCAGTTTCTCTACATGGCCTAAAGAAAAAAAATTGTAAAGACGCATGGAATCAGACATTATTTTAACTTACCCACACAAAGCTTACATCAAACCAGCCATCCCAATTATTTACTGAGTGTCTCAGAAGATAACCAGCAACATGTGTATCTTGTCAAAAGACAATTGTGTAGGAGCAGATGACTGTCTGATATTTTTATTTGAATTAGTTTACTGATACTATTGCCAACAGAATTTTCAATTAGCCAGTTTTATAGAACAGGAGCCTTTGGTCATTTCTCTACCATGTACACAATTTTTCTTAAGAATAAGACAAGGCTCTAATTCACCAGTTACCTTATTAGCACTACTTTTTAAAAAGGTTTCTTGTCTCAGGCTCTCCACATATTTTTCTCCCACCTCCTAAAGCAGTGGTCACCAACCAGTCAATTGCGATCCTGGAGCCTCTGCCAGTCAATCGCTGTCTGGCGGTGCAGCAGGGCTCAGCAGGCTGCCTGCTTGAATGGGCCCCATGCCGCTCCTGGAAGTGGCTGGCACGGGTCTCTGTGTGCTGCCCGCGCCCGCCGCCCCCATTGACCGCAGCTCCCAGCCAATGGGAGCTGCAGAGTTGGCGCTGGAGGGCGGGGACAGAGGCAGGACACAGAACAGCCTGCTGGCCCCTGGGCCGCAGAGACACGCCAGCCACTTCTGGGAGCAGCATGAGGCCAGGGAAGGCAGGCAGCCTGTCTTAGCTCTGTTGGTCCGCCGATCAGGAGCTGCCTGTGGTAAGCGCCTCCCGGCCAGAGCCTACACCTTGCACACCCTCCTTCATCCCAACCCCCTGCCCCAGCCCTGAGCCCGCACCCCAACTCCCTCCCAGAGCCCACACCCCTCACCCCATACTGCACCCCAACATTCTGGGTGCAGGAGGGGGCTCTTGGCTGGGGCAAACTCCCTCCCAGACCCCACACCCCAACCTCCTGCCCCAGCCCTGAGCCTGCACCCCTCATCCTCTCCTGCATCCCAACCCAATACCCTAGCCAGGAGCCCCCTCCTGCACCCAAACTCCCTCCCAGAGCCCGCACCCCTCACCCCCTCCTGCACCCCAACCCCCTGCCCCAGGCTCAGCCCTGAGCCCCCTCCCACACTCCAAACCCCTCAACTCCAACCCAGCGCCACATCCCCTCCCGTACCCCAACGCCCTGCCCCAGCCTGGTGAAAGTGAGTGAGGGTGGGGGAGAGTGAGCAACGGAGGGAGAGAGGGAATGGAGGGAGGGGGCAGGGCAGATCCTGGGTTGATCTTAATTTCAAAAAGTGATCTTGCACATAAAAAGGTTGGAGACCAACGTCCAAAAGCTTTCCTGTGCTCATATGTCTTTTTCCAGCTGTTGTACAGTAACTGAAAAATCATACATCATCAACTAGACTAACCCCTGTGTAAGATAATCCTTCAACACTGCCATTAAAGAGGCACATCCAAATTGTGCTTTTTAAAAACTATTTTCAAGACATCAAATTTTCTGATAGTGCACACTTTAAATGGTAATTTTTAAAAATTTCTTAAGAAAAAAATCAGAGATAGAATAGAACCATTAAGTCCTACAGTCTATTCCTTTGCCATGTAGCATTGTTCCCTACAGTATATTTGCTAGTGACCTGCATTCACAGCGGTGTTGTAAGTCTTAATTCTATAAGGGTAATCTAGGATAGGATAAAACTTTTTTTTTTTTTAATATCAATTAAAACGTTTTAAAACCTTAGCGTACACAGAGAAAGTTAAAATAAACTAGGGTTTTAAAACTAGTTAAAGTGCCTTACAAACATTTAAGGTATATCTAGACTAAGATAAATGAGTAAAAAAATTTTCCTAATCTAGATATACTCCAAAAATTTTGAGATCCTTAGATGGAAGTGCTTTAAAAATACAAACTATTAATTTGTTACCTTCCAAACTGTATTATTTAGAATTACTTTCCCCATGCATCTTCAAAATACAGGTATGGACTACCTCATAAAGTAATTAGTTATTCTAACCATAAAAGTTATCCACATATATAACATTGAATTTTTAATGGTTCCTGACAGTCAATGGTGTAGGAACCACTGTAAAATTAAAAATCTTTCAAGAACATCTCTGACAGCAATGTTTGTGTTCTTCATTAGTTTACTTTTTCAGAGCACTAGCTCACGTCTGCAGATTCTTTAGTCAGTTGTAGCTTTTTTTAATATTTACTTAAAGTACACAAGATTTTCACTACCTTTTTAGGCAACTATAAAATGTTAAATCATTATCACTTTCCACTTTAAAAGGTAAAATGGCATCTTGCAGCATAACGAGAACTCAGTGGCCACAATTTAAGTAACCCTTGTACTGATTGTAAAATCTATGCAGATTTTTTATTTTTTTTTAAATTGCAGCCAGATGTTAGGTAAATTGTTGTAAACAGGAGTATTAATTTACTTTACTCTTCCATCCTCTATAACTTCCATTTCACATAACAGAGAGACAAGGTGGATGAGGTAGTATCTATGACCTGAAAAAGAGCACTGTGTAGCTCAAAATCTTGTCTCTTTCACCAACAAAAGTTGGTCCAATAAAAGATATTACCTCACCCACCTTGTCTCTTTCATATCCTGAAACCAACATGGCTACAACACTGCAATTTCACACAATTAAAATTCTGGGGAGCTGGATGGCTAAAGTGATTGGTAACAAGAGTAAAAAGAAAAGGAGTACTTGTGGCACCTTAGAGACTAAGCAATTTATTTGAGCATGAGCTTTCGTGAGCTACAGCTCACTTCATGAAGTGAGCTGTAGTAGCTCACGAAAGCTCATGCTCAAATAAATTGGTTAGTCTCTAAGGTGCCACAAGTACTCCTTTTCTTTTTGCAAAGACAGACTAACACGGCTGTTACTCTGAAACCGGTAACAAGAGTGATTTTCTTCTCCTCAAAATCACTACTGCGTATAACCTATGTCAACAGTGACCAATGTCTGTCCAGTATTAAGTACTTACAACATTTAAATATGTTTACTTCCAAAAATGTCAGTTAAGTGGTAAAGCCAATTATAATGTGATGGATTTTGCATCTGTGAATTCATATTTCATCTACAGTTGGGATTCTGATAAGATGGAATGACTAAGAGAAATATAACTATTTCTTTAAGGGGCTGAAAATTAACTGATTTCAAAGTTAACACTTTTGGTTAAGACAAGCACACAGGGGGACAGAGGAGATGCAAACGAGGGCTGAAAAATCTATTGTGGCAGGAACGCACCTTCCAATAAATATATGAAAAAGAAAGGCAAAGTAAATAAAATAAAACCCCTCGAATAAATTTAAACAAGACCAGTGGACATTAGAATGCATGACTTTAAAATATACAATTGTGATTTCATAAAAGGCAATGATGACCCCATCAGAGAGAACATTTATGTAAATAACTCTGAAGTGTACCTGGTATGATAAGCTAGCCATAGCCAGAGTGAAAGGAGAGAGAGGGAAAGCGAAAAAGACCCTGAGGTTATGTCTCCAAAATGTTCCCTGATCTAAAGGATAGCAGACAAAAATTGAAAGTATTCTCATTTCATTGTAAGTAAAACCATAGTGAGGCTACCTAGTTAAGGTTTTCAGTTTCAAACTGGACTTTATGCACACAGTTATTGATTTTTCTCTCTAGTTTTTATGAATCTTTTTTTATGAGACCATTACTTTCAGACAGTTGTTTCAGAACTTTCACATAGATAACCCTGAAGAGACACTACACCCAGAAGAAAAGATGTCTGGAGCCTTACCCCAATTCAGAAGTCCCCCATCAAAAGGCCAGAGACTACTTAGTACTCTCCTATAAAATGTGTCAAGGCTGTGGTCTGATAGTTGTACGCATGAAAAATGACTCAAAAACATGGAACAGACAAATTGAAAGGGCTGAAGTAGACAATGTATACAATTAAATATATTTTACTCATTTACTGATAAGCAGTCATAGCAGAAGTGAACAAATCTGCCTTATACTAAGTACTTAACACATCATACAGTATACAAACAGTAGTCCAAAATACACTGTAAAAAAATCAAACCATCCTATAACATTAAAAGTATGTTTTTACTACTATATTTTTATAAAACAATTTAAGTTATGTCCTTTGTGGTAGTTAATGTTGAAAACTCATTAACAGTTTTCAACCGGGGCGGCAGTTATGTGGTAGCTCAAAATATTGGGCTAAAACTGAACATTTTTGTAAATGATTTCAAATGTCTATGCTAATTAAGCAATTTCAAGTCAGTCCTTGCTTACATCTGTTACTAGGACAATTTAAATTACCATATATACTCGTTCATAAGCTGAATTTTTTTAGTAAAAAAAAAAAGGAAGCATCAGAGAAGGGGGTCGGCTTATGAACGGGTATAGATAGGAAGAGGTGGGACACAGCCCCTCCACACAACAGAGGGAGCAAGGAGAGGCAGCACAGCCAGCAGAACCAGAAGGGAAGAGGCGGGGCCAGAATCTCTCGGCTTCTGGCCATGCTGCTCTCCCCACAGCCTCCAAAGCAGCTGCAGCTCCTGGGCCCCGCTGCTTGGCCCCGCCCACCAGAGCGGGCTGTGGCCGCACCACCCAGCGGAACACGCTGCAGCCGTGCCACCCAGCCCAGCCCACTGGAACATGCTGAGGCTGTGCCACCCGGTCTGGCCCGCCAGAGCTGGGCCAGCCAGGCCAGAGACATCCGCCCCTGGCCCTCCCCAAATAAGGTGGGAGAGGATGGGATGGGGAGAGTGTGGGGGGCTTGTGGTGGGGGGTCCCCTTACCCCCAGCTTCTCCCCACAAAATAATTTCCCCACCAGTTGCTGTCCCGGCCCATCAGGGTAAGCAGCTAGCGCACTGGGACACTTTGTTTACTTAGGTTTACATCCGTGCCTGCGGACACTCGAGGTAAACAAACCATCTCGGCCCGCCAGCAGCTTATCCTGATGGCCCAGGAGCCAAAGTTTGCTGACCCCTGAATTATAGGGTTGGCTTATGAATGGGTCATAAAAATTGTCCATTTTTACCTATCCATCGGGGGGTGGGGGGGAGGTGTCAGCTTATAAACCAAGCGGCTTATGATCGAGTATATACGGTAAGTTTAGTGTGGTAGCAACCTGAAAATTCAAACTATGAATGTCCTCAAAAATAGCAGACTATCAAAGTACTCATTTTTTAAAAAAGACAACGCAGGCATCGTGTCCCATATTACTGTATTATATCCTGAGGTGCTATTCTTAGATTTCATTAACTCATTACTTGATTAATATCTTATTTTGGTAAGAATTGACTTTATAATCACAGGCGTTTAATCAAAGGATACCCAGCAAACTTTAGGACATTTGGGGACATGCAAGAAATGCCCTCGGAGTATACTGAGTAAGGAAAGCAAATATCACAAAAGACTCTCTAGAGACACTAACTGCTCATAAAAAGGGAAATGGAGAACAGGTGGACAAAAGTTCACTAAAAGAATCTGTACTCTGTTCAAGGAAGATTAAACAATTTAGTTTTATTCAAATGGCATCCAAACTATCTGACAATAGCATGGGTTTTCCTGAAGGCTGCACTGTTGCACTAAAAGGCTAAATATTTTTCTTTTCAAATAACCAAGCTGAGAAGTTGATAACTAGGAAGACTTCTTAGGACAAGCTTGAGAATAGAAAAAATAGGTACTGGAGAACAAGTAAAGGAATGTTAAGCATACAGAGAACTTTGATAGGTAAAAATACCATATGGCAGTGTTTCTCAACCTGGGGGTTGTGACCCCACAAGGGCTGGTGGAGGGATTTGGGGGGGGGGTGTCACAAGCAGGGCTGGTGTTAGGGGGTAGGAATCAGGGCAATTGCCTGGGGCCCCACGCCACAGGAGACCCTGCAAAGCTAATTTACATGTTTCAGCCCCATGCTGGGCTGAAGCCCTGAGCTGTGAGAAGTTGAAGCTGAAGCCCCAAGCTTAAAGTGTGTGTGGGGGGGGGGGGGGCGAGGAGGAGGAGACCATTTTTGTTTTTTAAATGTCCAAAGGAGGTCACCGGCACGAAAAGGTTAAGAAACACTGCTATATGGTAATGCTAGATTCCCCCAACAAAAGCATAATCAAAGCAAAAGTTTAGCATGAAAACACAAACAGGAACAGACAGGCAATAGTCATTTTCATGTAAAACAGTTTTAGATATACAGAAGCAAGGATTACATTCAATAACAGATAAATACTTCACTGCTTTAATACAAAAATGGCTTTTATTATTTTCTGTTTTTTCCTCTGAACTGTTTACAACAAACTCTCTATGATGCTGCATCATTACCTCATTTTGAACGAAGGCCTCCCTATGACGTTGCCAAATATCTTTGTCATGGACTAGCGACAGCCAAATAGGTCCGGCAAAGGTTCCCAGGTTAGTGTTTCCTCACATTAAAGTCTAAAGGTTGGTCTGTATTTCATTTATGCCTGCAACAAGGACACACCAGTGCTTAAGATATCAGTTGTCTTGGTTTGCTCTATTTTCACTCCAGAGTTTTGCACAATTTTCATTCCTGCTCAGTTTTCTTGGTAGCCCTATGTTTCTGTTAAATGTGCAACTGCTGATAGTAAACAAGCAATAAAAACTGTTTAGGCAGCGGCACCTTTGGTCTAGATAATATTTATTTCACAGTCTTATCCAGACTCAAGTCTCTTCACTTCACCTTGAGCTTGGATAATATAAACTGACCACCACAATTCCTCCCTCCCTCCCATGCTCCCCTCCCTAGCCCCAATCTATTTAAGTCTTTAATATAGTACACATTTGCACTGAGCTTAATTTCATCCTAAAACCACACATACTCCTACCTCTGAAGAGTTTCATTTTTCAATCAATGCTTCAAAAATTAGCGTTTCAGCAAAAAACAAAAAAATTAATGGTAACTAAGGCAACTCAGATACTATTTTGAAGACTTCTTCCTATTCAGAGTTTCTGAAGATGTTCCCCAAACAAGATTAAGTTTATCCTATCACATTCTTTCTGGAGACTGTTACTGTTAAATTCATTTAGGTATATGTCTGAACTGATCTTGTTCTCCTGTCCTCATCCAGTGCTCCAGCACTGCCTGTTTCCACAAAGGTGGCAACCAATTCATAGTCCACAAAATAAATATATGACCCCTTTCTCTCAGCTGCGCATTCCTGAGTTTTAGTTATCATTTCACTAATACATATATGACTAAAGTTTGCTTTCGGAGTACAAAAATCAACATTTGAGGACTTGTAATTCTTCTCAATATTCAGCCTGTTAAAAGGAAAGGGGGAAGCTAAATGGACTTAGAAACAAATTCTGGATGTAGAAGTTATGTTCTTATACTTAGTGTGCCTTTATCCATCTGAATTGCCTTGGTGATATTGTGCAATTCTTTCATACATACCCTCAGCTACAGCCATTCTTCCAGACTTCTACTTTCTCTTCACTTCTTTCAAGTAGAGAAGCACCTCTTTTCTGTTAAACTGGGTGCAGGCTGTACTAAATACATTCACAATTCCATCTGATGAATGGACCTGCTTTGCTGATGAATGATATTTCAGACAAAATGGAATTGGGGCAATACAATTCTACTTCACTTTCAATAGACAGGC
The DNA here is from genome assembly GCF_965140235.1 of Caretta caretta. Lineage (NCBI taxonomy): Eukaryota > Metazoa > Chordata > Testudines > Cheloniidae > Caretta > Caretta caretta. The sequence goes on from NC_134214.1 coordinate 83,374,816, forward strand.
AGTTGTGATAAAAAAAATTGCCACTGAAAAGAAACCTGACTTACGGAAATAAGGGATGAAGGTGAGATTAAAATTTCCATGGCTTCTGCAACTAAGGAAGGCTGGCGATTCCTTCAGAAGACAGACAAGTCTATGGAGTTTCTGCTAGAGAAAAGTTAGTTGTGGGTTTTGGCCCAAGAGTCATCTGTCAGTTTGTTTTGCAATGTTTTGCAGTCAGCATCAACACCACCAAGGGTAAACTTCTTTCCACAACTATGGGACAGTAGAAAAACAGTCTAATAATTAAGTCTTAAGTTCCCTTCAAAGGTGATTTATGAGTACTTGATAGTCTGATAGCCTCCTAAATTCCTTCAAAGAAGATAAAAATGACTGTGATGGGATCCCTGGGGTGCAGCCTGGGACTATAAGACTGCTGTGCCCCCTAAACTCTCTTCAACCTGGGCTGTCTCTCATAATGCCTTGCTAGTAACCAACAGCAAACCCCTCCGGGCGCTGTGATCACTCAGCACAAACACATGTGGAGCCCCACAGCCAGCTAGATTGCATGAATGCTCCCAGACCAACTTATGAATCACACAGAGAAAAGCACCAGAGCCAAACCCCCAGCTCCCAGCACTGTACCTCAGAAATATACTGTCTTGCACTGCTCAAGATGAGCAATGCAAATTTATTAATTGGTTCATCAATGGAAAGTGGATCTACACCAGCCTCTGCAAAACCTGAGCAGATTTGCCACACATTTCATACAAACTCACTGGTAAAGATAAACAGTAAAGAAAATGTATTGACTACAAGAGATAGATTTTAAGTGATAGGCAAAAAGTCAGAGTTAGTTACCAAAAGAAAAGAAAATGTAAGCATGCAGTCTAAACTCTCAACCCTATTAGACTGGGCAACATCTAGATTAAGCAATTTTTCTCACCCCACAGTTCATAGTACAGAGATTTCACCCTTGAAATCTGGGGCAGTCCCCTCAGTTGGAGTCTTCAGTCTTCTGAACGTCCTTGTTGCTTGCAGTACAGGTGGGTGAAGGAGAAAGGCCAAGCATGAGCCCCCTGTGTTCGGTTTTATACCCTTAGTCCACATGCTTGGAAAACACAAGTCCAGGCATGTCTGGGTGGGCATTGTTGAGTCTCCAGGCAAGGTTGAGCAATTCCCCTGGTGTGGCCTCGTGCAGGTAAGTCATTGCATTGTAGCTCCCTTGCTGGACAATGGCTGGTGATGGGTTGACACCCCACCTGGGTGTTGGCTACTTTCCTTTCTGTTGCCTCTGGGGAGCTAATATCTGACTGATTCCCCAATTTACAGCATGATTTAGTGACAACCATACAACACAATTCTCATAACTTCATATGCATTAATGATATATGTACACATCTACCCCAATATAACGCTGTCCTCGGGAGCCAAAAAAATCTTACTGTGTTATAGGTGAAACCGCGTTATATCAGACTTGCTTTGATACACCAGAGCGCGCAGCCCCACCCCCCTGGAGCACTGCTTTACCACGTTATATCCGAATTTGTGTTATATCAGGGTAGAGGTGTATATGGATAGAGAAATTACTTTCAGCAGACCATAACCTTTCCCCCGATACTCACAAGGCCTGCTTTATATGCAAAATCACAATCATATATAAATGAGGAATATGGGAGTTACAGGACACTACCCAAGGTACAGAATGTCACGACTCCAGGTTTTCTTTGAACTTGGGAAGAACAAATTTTCTAAAGAATGTTTCTACCCTGTTTGTGCAGGCAGAATCATTCATATTCTGCCCTGAAATAAGTGTTCAGTGGGTTCAGGTGATCAAAGATGTTAACAAGGTAGGCTAAATATGCCACCCCTATGAATTAATTAGAGTGTCAGCAAGGGGAGTGTAGGAGGTTGGGTTCATCCCTCCCCGTCCATCTGGGAGGGAGGCTACGTCCCCTTGCTGTAGGCGTCAAGTTCAGGAGGAATTAGCACTGGCCGCTTGAGCCTCCGGCAGGACGGAACACCAAACAGTTAAGTAGCCATGCCATGCAGTCAGGGCAAAGGACTATAGGGACCCTGCTCCTAGGCAGGGAGGAATACCAAACAGTTAGGGGTTCAGCCCTCTGACTGGGCAGACAGCAAACAGTCTGATGTCCTAGCTCTGGCAGACAGCAGACCAACGCAGGCCTCTTGGCCTGAGGTGGGGAGGCTGCCACCCCAGGGGTGGAGTGGTAGCGGGACCTAGGCCCACACAATTCCATCGGGTCCCAGCCCAGGGCTGGGCGGAATGTTCTGTCACTGGTCAGCAGGGATCTGCCCGAAACATACTGACCTAGTTTCGGGTCACAGTACAACCGGATTATCACCTGGTTCCCATGGGCTACTTCCTACACTCCCACTGTGCAGTACTCGGGTCTCAAGATCATCATCAGTCTTCCCGGGGTAGACAGCTAACAGCAGCCCCTACAGCTCCTCTGAGGCTTTGGTGCTGTAGTGGTATCTGTCAGGCCACCTGCTGCTAGAGCTTGAGGAGATGTCTTGCAGCTCTGGCCCAACTGAGCTTGAAGACCCACCCATTATATTCTGGTTCCTGTCCCGCCCTTCTATTTCCAGGGGGATGGGTGTGGATGCCCTGGCTCTGCCCACCAGGGGGTGGGTGAGGGAGTTTCCCTGTCCATCTGGGAGGGAGGCCACGCCCCCTCACTACAGGGAGATTTATTATTATGGGAAATCTCCACTTTTGCTTGTAATTAAAAGAATTAAGTTAACACTTTACTTGTCACTACATCTCTTTCCCACCTGTGAGACAGGAAAAAAATAGTCTCACAACTCTTCAGTTTGAAACCACTGTTGGTAGTTACAGAGCAATGCAAAAGTTCTGAATAAATCTATGACATGACACAGACATTTTCTTATCATCAAGAGTTTAGCAGTTTATGAAACAGTGAGGCAGGGATGTATTTAGTGTGATGTTCTGGATCAGTGGACTAGTATACTACCCTTATCTGTCACCACGTTGGCACTATGCATCCAGATTATCATACACAGCTCCTACTAAATGTGGAAGACTAAACACGTTTTGAAATGTCTTGAAGAGCATTCTGCTGTTGTGCTTTACAGAAGATCAACTCTCCAACAGAACCATCAGAAACTTACCTCACAAATATTAGCTGTGTAGCACTAGAGATATCAAACAACCCTTCAGATCAGGCAGTATCTTAGGGCTTGTCTACACCACGCAGCTTTTAGCAGCAAGGCTATGTCGACACAGCCATGTCATTAAAAGTCAGCGTGTGTAAACGCTCTTTGTCAGTACTTTGTTGGCACTTTTGCCCTCAAAATACTTCCAGACTCGCGAGCGGCGTTAGCTTTGTCAGCAGGAGACAAAGCCATGTTCACACTGCCACTTACGTAAGCAAAGCTTTTGTCTTTCGCGCGCGCGGGGGGGGGGGGGGGGGCGGCTTTAAGTACCCGTGAAAGACATCTTCCAACTTCTTTTGACTCATCAAGCTGAATTGCCAGCTACAGACTTTTCCAAAGTTATAAAAGCAGTTTGTCTCATATATCATTACCCATGTGACAAACATGAGAAACCATGTTATCTGGTAGGTGTTTCTAACCCTAACAAAATTCTGAAACAATCATATACACCATATAAAACTGTGTGATCTGCAGTTTGCAGACGCACCAAATAAGTCACCTGAAGGGCACTGGTATTGACACTGCTAGTCTGAGTAATCAAGCCCTGAGGATTTTTCAAGGCTTCAAGCTTTCTCTGAAAAAAAAAAAAAAAAAAGCCTTCCTTTTATCTTTAAGTGTCAGCTGTCTGTCTCTAAATGTTACAAGAACTTTGAAGGCACCATATACTCCACAGCTAGAACTTCAGAGCACACTACATACCATGGTTTCAAATCAGTGTAAAACAATACATCGTGTTTGCCATTATATTTCTGTATTCTTTTTCCCTTTCTGAGCCATCATTAGAACTTGCTACTGCCCTATTCACAAACCAGTTCATCTTTCTGTATCACCCATCAGCCAGAACTGAGGTCCAATGACATGAAATATGGTCAGGTGAGGCTCAGCAGCACACTAAGGCCTTACTGCAGATACATCCAATATTCCAATTCAGTGACATGTTTTGTCATGGACTATGTGCATTTGCACCTGCACTTTGCCTCACAGAAAATACGCTTAATAAAGACATACTGTTTTTCCTAAGATAAATCCAGGCACAGATAGATACAGGTTTCATACTGTTTTTTCAGCAGAGAGTTAACACACACTTATTCTGCAGTAGTCTACAGTGAAAATATGCTCCTCTCCTTATTTGGGCTGCTACTGTTTCTATCCTTTGTTTTTCTTCCTTTTTTACCCTTCTTTCTCTGTTTCTCTCCTGCTTCCTTGTCTTTTTGTATCTCCTCTACTTTTTCCTCTGTCTTTCCTTTCCTGCAGCAACTTCTATTCTCTGTACCCCTCCTGTGAGCTTCACTCCCGTCCCTTTCCATCTGTTAAAATGATCAGCAGTGCAACAGCTAGTGTTCGCATTAAAATGTTTTTGTTACCATTCCACTGAGATTAACAGGGGATACGGGAGTTCACTGTTTGGAACCATTGTTTTAGGTTGTTTGCAGATTCGGGAAGGCATCACTACATCTCTTTATTGTTGTTTTTCACATTTAGAAGGTTTTCTTCAAAACTAGGAGGGCCAGAAACATTTTTTTTTTTAAATGAAAGCTGGTATTTTGCACAATCTGAATATCACGTAGGCTACATAAATACATCAATTGGGCTGGAACTGGCCCATTGCCCATATGTTTGATGCCTGTTCTAAACAGAAAGAAAATAAGTAAAGTCATTCGATGCCCAGCTCTGATCCACTTATTAACTCCCCTTCTCAGCCTGAACTACCTGCTTTTCATAATCCATAGCCCAAATATATTTCATCTTGAACAACTTGCAGCCTTTGTTCTACAGGTGAGTAAGGCTGTGTATGAGGCATGAGGCTGTAGGGCACCATGGGAAGTAAGCAGGTAATATGATTAAAAAGTTGGGCTTAAGCTGACTTGAACCAGGGGAAGAGGTGGAGAGGAGAGCTGGAGTATGAGGGTAGCCCTTGATGTAATAATGCCTTGGCACAGAAACTGTGCCACAGATGACTCTTCCTTTAATCATCCCTGCTTAACCCCATTCTCTCCCACAAGGACCATTCTCTCTCCCCGACTCCTGCATCTCTGCTCACCGACAGATATCACCCCACAGTCCACCCCAGCGCCTACTGCTGTCCAGCAAGCTTTTCTGGTTCATCTTTTCTGGTACAGAGCACAGCTGGCAAGTCAGGGATAGAACTGATTGGAAACACAGACAAAAATGAAATTTTATTGAAAATAAGACTTTTGGGGGGTCATGATTTTGGAACCCAGGTTGCCAGTGTTTAAAATGAAAGTAACTTAGCAGTTCTGTTGCTAATCTTGGAGGGACTAAGGTTATGACAAATAAGGAGAATAACTAACTAGAAGTTTAATGTTAAACATTCAGAAGTGGCCTACATCCAAGATATTACCAGAACAGATGTGAAGTTTGAGTGGACTATGCGGAACTCAAAGAAATATGAAGACAGAGAAAACTTTGAAAGGGAGTTATTTTAAAATGTTTCTTCTGCAGTTAGAAGAGACTTCATACAACATCTTTGTAGAAAATTCACCTGTCATCTGCTGAGTAAAGGGGCCTTTTTCAATGCAGCCTTAATGATGCTATAGATGAATAATGCATAGTTCAATAGAACTAACAACTTTGCTTTAGCTTTTAAGTTAACACATTCAATATTTGTCTTGTACAGAGAATATGTTGACAGATTTGCCCTAACATCTTGGTGGGAAACCTGATCTCATTTTTCTTTCTTAAGGTAACCTGCATCCGTTCACTCTGAATGAGTGATGTTGCAGCATGACATGATACATGTTGTGTAATGCAGCAATAATGTAATTTGAAAGAAGCCAGTAGTAGATATTTTGTACTCAAACTTTTTGTAAATATTTCTACATACATTCCAAAGTTATCAATCTTTCACGCCATACTACCAGCACAGAACAATTCCCTAATTTCTTCCTCTAGGAAAGTAACTTCAAGTTTGTGACCCTCTCCCATACCAAATCACCCCCCCCCCCCCCCGCCCAAACCAGTGTGTTACCATTACTCATGAAGGTAACCCTTTAAGACAGTGATTCTCAACCAGTCATCCGGGACCCCCTAGGAGGCCGCAAGCAAGCTTCTGGGGGTCCGCCAAGCAGGGCCAGCATTAGACTCACTGGGGCCCAGGGCGCAAAGCTGAAGCCCCACCGCATGGGTCTGAAGCCCAGAGCCCTGAACCCCGTCACTGGGGGTTGAAGCAGAAGCCTGAGCAGCGTAGTTTCATGGGGGCCCCAAGCAACTGCCCTGTTTGCCCCCTAATGCTGGCCCTGGCTTTTATATGCAGAAAAACAGTTGTTGTGGCACAGGTGGGCCGTGGAGTTTTTACAGCATGTTGAGGGGGCCTCAGAAACAAAAAAGTTGAGAACCCCTGCTTTAAGAGGTAATTTGTTCTAGTGACTACACTGCTTCTGTTTTATATTCTCACACTGAACTTTTCAACCCAGTGTTTCCCATACTTTGGAGATCATGACCCAAAGGGTCATGGAGGGTGTCTGAGGGGAGGAGTGGGAGGTCTGAAGAGATCGCTTCTTCTGTAAAATAATCAATTAAATTAAAATAAAAAATGTATATACAACAGACCCTGTGATGGTTTATCTGTTTAAGGTCACCCTATTTTATGTTAGGGACAGCTTGTTTTTGTAGTTTCTCCTCCCGGATTTGATCAGCCTGTTTTATGTTAACTTTATTAATATTTTTGTTTACACTGCTAGAGGCCTTTAGGCACAGCTAACTAAGAAATTAAAAGGCTTTCAGGGCCGGGAACATATAAGGGGAAAAAATTACCATTCCTATCAGTATTGGCAGAAACCCTACTGGGAGTTTATGGTAAATTACAAACAACTACACAAACAAGGGAAAGCAAAAGGAAAAAATCAGCCCCCTCTTTTGTTTTGACTGAAAAATAATACAAACAAATAGAAATGTAATCAAACCCAAACTTCACTAAAAGGATGCTGTACTGTTAATGTGCTACCAACTGCAAAGATGCCATAAAGAGTTTAGAGCCACAAAGGAAAAAAATCCATGTAAACAACTATGATTGCTTAAGAATCTTTACTGAGGATCATAATACAAGTTCATGTGATGCTACTTTTCCTTCAATTTTTGTTTTGATTTTGTGAACAAGGCTAGACAATGTCCATGAAGGTTAACTGACAATCGTTTATTATTCATATCACATCTTAAGCATTCAGAGTGCTGTGCAGTTGATGGACCATGCTCCTTGGTCACCTTCCCCTGAAATGTCTGTATGTTGGAAGGCACACAAAACTAATTATGTATTAATGGTAAAACATAGCACCTGTTCGTCAGCACTGAAGCTGATTTGTGGCCTGGCATAGCATAATTTACTGTATGCAGCAAAGAAATGAATTTAACACAGCAGACAAGAGTAGGTCCTAGAAAGCAAAGAACTGCAAGAAGCCGCCCCTGCTGGGAGGGAGGAGAGAACGTTTCCAGTCTGCAAGCTAGAGAAAAGTCTGCCTATAGACTAAGATGCTTAGGGTGAACACCTTGTATGAAGATCAGCTTTCCTGCTGTCGCAGACACTGATTGTGATGTAAAAATAGATCCTTTACTGTGGAGGGCCAATAGGGGAGAAGGAACTTTCACTGTGGATAAACACGTTGGAGGAGGAGGAGGAGGAGGGGAGAGGCGGCAGCACCGCTATGGTACCAAGACATTCGCTGACGCAAAAACTCCATCCAGGGCTGGGGGTCAGGAGAGGGCACCGCCCCTCAACCTGGTCCGCCAAGCCAGGTCCCGCTCCGGCTCTCTCCAGGCAAGGCAGAATGGAAACGAAGCATCAACGCCCCCAACCTTAAGAAAGCGGGCTTCGGAGCGGGGCCCCCTCCGCCCCGCGGCGGGACTGGCCGAGGAAACAGGCCGTGCGCCTGCCCCGGCCGAACCGGGGGCGCAACACTACCCCCGAGCACACCGGCGAGGGGAATATAAGCGCCCACTGGCCACTCTCCCTCAGCCCGGCCGGGTTAAGCCCCGCGCGCACAGACAGCAGCCAGACCGCACTTAACCTCCGTCCCGCCGGTCCCCTCCCCCTGCCCGGCCTCTCGCCCGCGATCCCTTACTCTGCCCCGCGGCCTTCTCTGCCGATGCCTTCCCCAGCCTCCCCTCCATCCTCCTGCGGTACCGGGCCGCAGCGGGGAGCGGCGCTGCCGCCTCTACTCCCTGGGTGGGAAGAAAGTGATTACAGTATCCCCAGCCGCCCCTCCGCAGCGGAGGCTCGTCAGACCCTAGCGGGAGAGTGTTTCGGTCCGTACCTCATGGGCTCCGCGGTCATGTCGCCGCTGCTCGGTACCCCCGGCCAGGCCGGAACCGAGCTCAGGCGCTGAAGGGACACAAAGCCGTTAGTGCCGCCATCGCCAGCACCACCGCCATCTTGTCGGACGGAAGATGAGGGAGACGACCGGCCTCCTGCCGCCTTCCTCCCTCGCCGTCTCCCATTGGCTGCCTGCCACCCCCATCGATTTTCTAATTGGCCCGCTCGGACTGGGCCTGTTGCTAAGGTCGTTTACGCCATCTTTCTAGCTGTGATTGGCTGTATGAATGGTTACGTCATCCTCGAGGGCTTGACGTCAGACATGGAATGGTATGACGTTACCCATGAAAGGGAGAAGAAAGCTTGTTCGCTTTGTCTTCTCCGCGCCTACATTGGTCATTCGCCCAAGCAAAGAGCTAGTGGCAGCTGCCGCCACAGGCACTTAGCAAGGCAATAGTGTCTCTGTCTCTAGCTATTTTTTGTACAGGATCATCATCATACTTAAACATACTGTCACTCATGACCGAAGGAGAGAACGTCCTGTCAAAAAGCACATCAGTGTACTAATGTGTCAAACATCAATATAGATAACGCCTGTGCACTGCAGCAGTTGCAGATTTAAAAATTAAAACTCAAAATAAAAAAATGGATTGACACTTCAAGTCATTACATCACTCTGCTGGTATGTTATGTCCCTTTCCTCACACATTTTGCATAAATTAGGCCCTGATATGACCACTTACGTACATGATTAACTTTACTATTCTACAATCAATGCAACTACTCACAATAGTAAATTTAAATGAGTAGACACATAGAGAATCAGGACCTTAGATTGTCATCTATTCAGGTCACTGACTATCTCTTACTCTTTGTATAGGACCTAGCCCAGTGGATCTTCAGCACAGTTAAAGTCTCTAGGCATAATTGTAATATTAATAATTTCTTGGGAACACAAAATATTTTTGGGGACTCATTAACATGCCACAAGTTAAGTTCCCAAGAATTCCTGAATTAAATCAGTTTGAATTAATGGACTATAGAAATATGGCATCTGCAAGGGAAATCCAAATGCCACTTTACTCACCTACTCACTTACTGCAGATGTCAATTATCTGGCCTCAGTGTTAACTATGGGCATCTTTCCTGTCAATTGAGAAATCAGTGACAAAGAGCAAAATCATGGAAATAACATGAGTCAATAATATATTTACTCACAGTAATAATAACTCATGTTATTTTCATGATGTGCTATCCCAGTAGTTTGATGCCCTATCCCATTTGATGGCCTATCCCAGTAGGTATAAGTATATAAGTATGTTTATAACATTTTAAATATTCAAAGATCATAAACAGAATCCAGCAAATACCCAATACGCTGTATACAAAAGCACCCTTGCTAAAATACTTGCCCAGCATCAACTAACTTCAGCTAAGATAACACTTAAAATAGATAGTCAGCTGCAGCTTTGTAACTTTTGATTTGCTGCCAGCCTCTCACCCTTTGATTAGAGCAACAGACTTATTGCCCTGATTCGGTATCCGGGACAATGCTCAGTGGAGGACTCCATCCTGCACCTATTGAAGTCAATGGTGCAGGATCAGGCCTTAAAAGAACTGATGATTTTTCTAAAGCTGAATAAAAATAGTTGAGAAATACAAGGGGCATAAGCCTGTGAGAAACAAGTAATAACCAAGTGTGACGGGATCCCCAGGGTGCAGCCTGGGACTGTGGGACCGCTATGCCCCTGAACTTTCTCAAGCCTGGTCTGTCTCTCACAATGTCTTGCTAGTGAACAGCAGCAAACCCCTCCAGGTGCTATTATCACTCAGCACAACCACATGTGGAGCCCCACAGCCAGCTAGATTGCTTCAATGCTCCCAGAGCCACTCATGAATCACACAGAGAGGAATCAACTAAATCCCCCCAACTCCTAGCACTGTACCTCAGGAATATATTGTCTTGCACTGCTCAAGATGAGCAGTGCAAATTTATTAATTGGTTCACCATTTCATCAATGGAAAGTGGACATACACCAGCCTTTGCAAAACCTGAGCAGATTTGCCACACACTTCATACAAACTCACTGGTAAAGATAGACAATAAAACAAATTTATTAACTGCAAAAGATAGATTTTAAGTGATATTAAGTGATAGGCAAAAAGTCAGAGTTAGTTACCAAAAGAAAATATAAACACGCAATCTAAACTCTCAACCTTATTAGAATGGGCAACATCTAGATTAAGCAGTTTTTCTCACCCCACCGGATATTGCAGTCCTTAATGTATAGACTTGTCCCTTAAATCTGTGCCAGTCCCCTCAGTTGGAGTCTTCAGAGTGTCCTCATTGCTTGCAGCATAGGTGGGGTGAAGGAGAAAGGCGAAGCATGGGCCCCATGTGTTTGGTTTTATACCCTGAGTCCATGTGCTTGGAAAACACAAGTCCAGCCATGTCTGAGTGGGCATTGCTGTCTCCAGGCAAGGTTGAGAAATTCCCCTGGTGTGGCCTCATGCAGGTAGGGGCATGTCTTCACTAGCAACGTTAAAGCGCCGCCACCGCAGCGCTTTAACATGGCTGTGTGGTCGCAGCATCAGCACTGGGAGAGAGCTCTCCCAGCACTTTAGAAAACCCACCTCCACGAGGGGAATAGCTACTAGTGCTGGGAGCACAGCTCCCAGTGCTGGTGCACTGCCTACACTGGCACTTTACAGGGCAGAAACTTGCAGTGCTCAGGGGGGTATTTTTTCAGTTGCAGCGCTGTAAAGTGCCAGTGTAGACAAGCCCTAAGTTTTTGCATTGTAGCTCCCTTGCTGGACAATGGTTGTTGATGGGTTGATTGACACCCCACCCAGGTGTTGGTTACTTTCCTTGCTGTTGCCTCTGGGGAGCTAATATCTGGTGGATCTCCCAACTTAGGGCATGTTTTAGTGACAACCATACAACACAATTCTCATAACTTCATATGCATGATATCCATATATGGATAGAGAAATGACTTTCAGCAGATCATAACCTTCCCCCTGATACCTTTACGTGTAAGATCATGATTATATAAAAATGAGGAATATGGGGATTCCAGGATGCTCCCCCAAGGTACAGAATGTCACACCAGGGATGAAACTGTAGGGAGGAAAAGAAAAACCACATGACATGCTCCACCTTGTTACACTGCTGTAGTATTTTAATATATATTGAAAGTACTGTATGTTCCATGGCAAACTAGATCTATTTTTTTCCCCTTCTTGCTTTAACAGTTGCTCATAAGAGGGGTCCCTGAATAGAAACAGGGAAGCAGGGTTGGATGGAAAAGGACTCCGATTGAATGGAATACTCCAAGCTTATTAATTTCTAAGATCCAGTGGTCTAAAGTAATGAGGTTCCAGGTGTTTTTAAAATAAAAAATGTTGTTGCCAAAAAGAGGTTGGGGGAGAAGGGCATAGATCTTTCAGACTTTCTGTGCAGCTCTTGATGATGGTATCAAACTTGCTGTCATGAGGTGGACACAGGGTGTGCAGTAGAAGAAGAGTTCTGTATTGGAACATCTGCTCCTTCCTTGGTGGCTCTAATGATCTTTAGGGGTTGTAATAATTTAATAATAATAATATGTAATACATAATAATAAAATAACATTGTTACCTGTCCTGCTTTCTCTTAGGAGCTGGCATGTAAACTCCCAAGGAACAGAGACTGGCTCTCACATCTTTCAGAGAATTCAGGACTTCATCAGTTTTGCATTAAGCAGATCACACCCTTTGAATGGGAGGTCCTCAACTGTTGTTTGGACCTCCTTTGTTATTTCTGAAGATTAAAGCTAGGAAGTCCTATGCATGGTGATGGAGGTGGCCACTGAGTATGCTGTGGTATCCAACACATCAAACGCTTCCTGTAGCAGTGTGTGAGCTACCAGTTGTACCTCAGATACAATACATTTCCGTTCCTCCCAATGTTCTTGAGGGAATTTCTCTATACACTGTGATACCTTGTCACAATTAAGGTAATCATACTTTAACAGAAGTGCCTGGTAATTTGAGATGCAGACTTCATTATAAGTAAATTTTCCTGCCAAATAAACCTATTTCTGGGGAGGAATCCATGTCTCCTGAAGGAATTTTTTGAATCCTTGCTATCTGGACCTTTCATGCACTATCAGCATTACCAGAGATCAAGGAACTAGATATGTCTTTAAAATATTCAAAGGGAGTTTCAAGGGAGTTCTATCTACCAATATCTATCTACCATTTTTAGAGGTAAGTGCCAAAGATGCTGGAGTCTGCCACAAATGTTTTTCTTGTTCTAGTAGCCCCTCATAAATGATCATGGTAATCTGTCCAGGCATAAGAGGAGTGCAGAATATCTAGTGGTTTATGCAGTTTTTCTTGCACAAGCACCACAGGGATTTCTAAAGTCTCTTCTATGTGACACAAAAAATCCTGAAATATTTTAAAGTTATCTGGCTGAGTAGGAGTGGAAGGTGTCAAGGTGTCCTGCAGTGGCTCAAGTCAAGTGTGAGTACCAACCTCAGGACAGACTGTTAAGAAGCAGGGCACAAACTCCAAATTAGTTGTGAGTTCTATACTTAGATTTCAACAATGAATTAGCAAGTGTAAACCCCTCAGACACTATAAGAGCCCTTACATGAAGTCACAGACTTGGGTACTCTGATCTGTTTTGCCACCCAGGTAAGCCTACCTTTGTGATAGATGGTCCTTTACACCAAGGATCACAGCAACATACTGGTTACTCCAAGTCCTAAAGGACCAGTCATTGCTTGCTCCCAAACATGTGGAGGCCTATGCAGTCACAAGGGACCTTCTAAGCTTCTCAGTACCGATATCCTCAGCAGCACAAGAAGTACTTTACACTCAGTACCGATGCTTGCATCAGGAACCCATAGTACCTTTACCTCCCAAGCTTCTGCAGAGGCTGGTGCAGTCCAAGGGCAAGCCTCGGATGATATCCCTGGTACCAGGCTACCTATTCCCAGTCCCAGCTGTTTCTGGCCCCTGTGCCCCATTGTCCGACATTTCAGATTCTTCCTCATCGGACTCAGAGGTGCATCCATCTTTATGACAAGTTAAAAACTTCCTCAAGCTACAAACTTTGCCTTGTCCTTGAACCCTATGCTTCCACCACCAAGCGTGTTAAACAAAGAACAGGGAAAGAGACCACTTGGACACGTCTTCCCCCCAAAATATCCCCCCAAGTCCTACACCCCCTTTCCTGGGGAAGGCTTGATAAAAATCCTCACCAATTTGCATAGGTGAATACAGACCCAAACCTTTGGATCTTAAGAACAATTAAAAAACAATCAGGTTCTTAAAAGAAAAATTTTAATTAAAGAAAAAGTAAAAGAATCACCTCTGTAAAATCAGGATGGTAAATACCTTACAGGGTAATCAGATTCAAAACATAGAGAATCCCTCTAGGCAAAACCATAAGTTAAAAAAGACACAAAAACAGGAATACACATTCCATTCAGCACAGCTATTTTACCAGCCATTAAACAAAAGAAAATCTAACGCATTTCTAGCTAGATTATTTACTAACTTAACAGAAGTTCTGAAGAGCATTCCTGACCTGGTCCCGGCAAAAGCATCACACAGACAGACAGACCCTTTGCTCCCCTCCACCCCCAGTTTTGAAAGTAACTTGTCTCCTCATTGGTCATTTTGGTCAGGTGCCAGTGAGGTTATCCTAGCTTCTTAACCCTTTACAAGTGAAAGGGTTTTGCCTCTGGCCAGGAGGGATTTTATAATTCTGTATACAGAAAGGTGGTTACCCTTCCCTTTATATTTATGACAGCAAGCTAGTTGGCAGAACTGCTATTCGGGACAGTTTAGATGGCACAAATGTGGCAGCTCAAACCCTGGCATTACCCATTTCTATGAGATGTTCATGGTTACAGTTGTCTGGGATCTCCTCAGAAGTCCAGCAGACCATTGAGGACCTAGAAGCCTAAAAAATTCCAGGGAAACATTAAAATCTATAGGATACTACACTTAGGCAACGAAGAGGAAACAGTTCAATCCTCAACCACCATGCAGATACCAGGATTTTGCTTCCAAGCCTCAAGATCTGCTGAGGAGAAAGTACAGGGGTTATAGAAGACAACATCCACTGCCGCTCTTCAGCATCAGTGGGCTCATCCTGTCCAGCCCCCTCATCCAAACAGACATTTTGATGCATTGGTCAAAGGCGGTGTACCAGTTCAATTTGTTTCCCACCTTTTGTTTACAAATTGTTTATCCCACTTCCTAAGTGCTTGGGCCCAGGTAACATCAGATTCGTGGGTCTTAAGCAGTGTTCCCTCTAATTTTTTACATCCATATGCGGAATGAGTGTTGTTATATGCACCAATACAGAGGTGATGTGTGATGGGGCCAAGGGGTTTGCAGTCTGGGAGGGGGCTCAGGGCTGGAACAAAGGGTTGGGGTGCGGGGGTGTGAGGGATCTGACTAGGGGTGAAGGCTCTGGGGTGGGGCCGGGGATGAGGGATTCAGGGTATGGGAAGGGGCTCAGGGCTGGGGCAGAGGGTTGGAGTGCGGGGGATGTGGGCTTTGGGGATGAGTGGTTTGGGGTACAGGCTGCCCTGGGGCTATGGTGGGAAGAGAGGACTCCCCCCAGCTCTCTCTCGCTGCAGCAGCTCAGGGCCGGGTGAGAAGCACCTCTCCCCAGCCGCGGCTGCTCTGGTGGGGCTGGGCCAGGCTGAGGGAGAAGTACCTCTCCTTGGCAGTTCTGGTGGGGCTGGACTGAGCCAAGGTAGGGGCTCCTCTCCCTGGCAGCTCTGACAGGGCTGGGCTGGGCTGCCAGAGGGGCTCCTCTCCCTGGCAGCTGTGGTGGGCGTGGGTAGGGGCGTCTCTCCCCGCCTGCACAGCCCTTGATAGCCTGCTGCACGACTGCACAGCTTACAGGGAACTTAGGTCTTAACCATGGTGTTGTTCTTTGAGATACATTGCAACTGTCCATTTCACAACCCACACTCCCTCCCCTCTCTCTATCAGTGTCTATCCCATATGAAAGAAATGAGGGGGACTGAGGATGGCTCCATCTCTTATATTAGCACACGTGATGAGAAAGGGTGCTCAAGACACCCCAAGAGGTACCTCTGAGGGAAAAAGTTCTCCAACAACTGTGCACAAGGTAGGCATACACCTACAGTGGAACAGATATATGCAATATCTTGAAGAACAACAGTTATAGAAAGGTAGGTAACCATTTTATTATGTATTTGAACAAGTTTAGAATGAGCTATGCCATGCAACTGGATATGTCTTCTATTCCTTGGCTGGGAGCTTCTATTCTTAGATCATAAAGCCCTTGGGACAGAGACTGTATCTTTTACAAGCACAATACTATTCAACAAGCAAATCTCATCTATGCATTAATCTTCACATCTTACTGATGTGAATTGGAGAGGTTTGTTTGGATAGAGCCAATTTCCTGCATAACTGGGAGGAGGAGGAAATGTTATAATATTTTAGCCCCACACAAAATTTCACAATAGGTAGGTGTTCTTACTGAAACAGTCAGTGACATAAATGTTAGGTTTCAGAGCAAACATTCCATTAAGAGGATTGGGGAAGACAGGACTTCAGACTCTGGAAGAGAGCATTTAATTGACTAATGTTCAGAAGATTATCTTCAAAAGCATCCAACCTAAAACATTAACACTTAAATTCTGGAGAAACTGATAGGGCCAGCAGAGGTCCTTGTTTGTGACCCCCATGTCCTGGTTCATGCTAGTCCCTGTCCATAACTGGTGAAATCCTGGTCCCATTGACTACAATAGGAGTAGGAATTCACTTTTTTCAAAAAATGGAAGTTTAGGTTCTATGCATTGGGTAACTTTTGCTACACAAGCAATAAAAATAATGGGAATCCAAAGTTTGAGCTGATTTTTTTTAACCTATTACTATCTTTAATCATAAGGATATGCATCCGATGAAGTGAGCTGTAGCTCATGAAAGTTTATGCTCAAATAAATTGGTTAGTCTCTAAGGTGCCACTAGTACTCCTTTTCTTTTTGCGAATACAAATTAACACAGCTGCTACTCTGAAAAGGATATTATAGTTGCTAGTTAAACTTCACAGCACTTCTGTAAGTGAATTTCTAATGGTCTCCATTTTACAGAAAAGGAAATGGAAGCAGTACTCTTTGATGGCCATTGAGACAAATGATCCAATTTTAGTGTTAAAGCACAGTTGCACAATGGTTTTGTCTTGCTTGTGTAGATGGAACCAGATTTAAAGTCATTTGGATGCTTCCCTTTTTGTAGGACAACCACCTACCTTAGCACCCAAAGGGCTCCCAAAAATTGCATTCAATTACTATTATTCTAAAAGCAGTGTCTAGCCTACACAAAGAATTCACACTCGCTCATTTCTTCAAAGGAGGAAACCAGCAAATTCTGTCATCTGCCATACTGAGGAATCACACCTTCATTGTCAGGTCTTGTTTACATAAACGAAATCACTCCAGTTGTTCATTTTCCACTCAATTTCCTATTTCATTAGAGAAAAAAAACTGCTCTCCCTCCCCTTTTCTACTTTAATTTTTTTTTTTAATATAGTGAATTGTTCTCTTAATTGCAACACTTCCGCTACATAAAATGCTCTCACTTTGGTTCGTGGGCACAAACTTGCTCTGTCGGCAGGAAATTTAATTTATAAAAACTCTCCCTTCAAAGCATGACTGTCTTGATCTCCTGCGAAGAGGAAAAGGTAACGTGAAATGTGGCCACCGCTGTATTACACGAGCCCAGTGATGAGCTACCAAAATCTTAACAACGGGTTCCCTCCTCACCCCACGAGGAGGTCGTTGCCCACCCCCGCCCTCCGGGACTCCTGCCCCATCCAACACCCTCGCGTTCCTTGACGCACCCCCCAGGACCCCTGCCCCATCCACCCCCCTCCCCTGTCCCCTGACTGCCCCCAGAACCGGGCAGGAGGGTCTCGTGGGCCACCGTAGTGGCTGCAGCACCCACGGGGAAAATTTGGTGGGTGCAGAGCACCACCAGCAGCTCCCCACCCTGCGCCCAGCCCCAGAACACCTCACCTCCGCTCCTCCTCCTCCACTGAACGCGCTGCCCCCCTCTGCTTCTCCGCCCCCTCCCCCAGCTTCCCGTGAATCAGCTGTTTGGCGGGAAGCCTGGGAGGGCTGAGAAGCAGGTGGCGGCTTCCCACTCAGGCCAAGTGTGGCGGAGGTGAGCTGGGGGAGGGAACAGTTCCCCTGCGTGCCCCCCCGCAGGTTACCTGCTGCGGCACGGGCGGCCCTCCTCTCACCACCACCCCCCGGCCCCAGCTCACCTCCGCCTCCCTTGGCCTGCGCGGGAAGCCGCGGCCTGCTTCTCAGCCTGCCACAGCTTCCCGCACGAACAGCTGATTCATGGGAAGCCTGGGGGGGGTGGGGGTGGAGAAGCAGAGCGGGGCGGCGCGTTCAGGGGAGGAGGAGGAGGAGGAGGAGGAGCAGAGGTGAGCTGGGGCCGGGCAGGGAGCTGCTGGTGGGTGCTCTGCACCCACCAAATTTTTCCCCTGGGTGCTCCAGGGCTGGAGAACCCATGGAGTCAGCGCCTAAGGCGCCACTTTTGGCCAGGTAAATTTAGAAGCCCTTTTAGAACTGGTTGTCCCTCGTGGAACAACCGGTTCTAAAAGGGCTTCTAAATTTAACAACCAGTTCTAGCGAACCGGCTCCAGCTCACCACTGCATGAGCCCCTATGTTCACTGCTGCTGCATTACCCAGATAAAGCTATTTGATTTCTCTCCACTTCCAGAGGAGAAGTGGTTTTATTTGTTTTTTTAAAAGAAGCAGAATTAAATTTTAAGACTAGAAATGCTTAGTCTGACAGTCTGGTTACATGATTTGGTAAACCCAATTTGCATAGCAGTCTACAGCCAAGCCTACTATACTTGCCTTATGCTGTCTGCATAGTTTTACACTTACACATAGTCTGTAATCCCAAAATATTTAAATGTATAGCTACCACAATAGCACAACTGAGGGCAGCAGTGCTGGAATTGGAAATTTTTGCTGAGAAGGCCAGCTCAGAGCCCCTCACTCTTCTGAGCAGCATAATGGGATCTTTAATGTCTGCACAGAACAGACACAACCCTTTGGTCTAAAGGCATACACAGAGGGAACTGACGGTGTTCAGTTGATCTAGGTGGATTGAAGGGGCAAGTGGAATCTGCTAAAATTCAAACTAATGGTTCTACAGAGTGTAGGTATTTCAACCCTGACTGTTCGATCCCTAAGCAGATCTCCTTGGCACAAAACAGGGACCTCACAGGTCTTTATTAGAGCACTTTGTTTGCTCTATTTTAATTCACCTTGCCTTCAAGTCTATGCATTGTATTTACAGTCTTGGTAGAGAAGACAGAGAAATGGTGTGAGACGTAAAACATTATCCCCATTTTATAAGTGGGGCACTCAGCCACAGAGATTAAGTGGCTTGCTCAAAGTCACAGAGCAGGAGAATCTAGATCTCTTGCCTGTAAGTCCACTGCCTTAACCATAAATGCCATCCTTCCTCTCTACCCACTAAAATGATTTGGTCCACAGGTTTCCTACAACTGCTTGAAAGCTAGTGAGTCATATAAACTATGTGCTCCTCTGAAGAGCCTATAAAAATGTACCTCGTGTATTTAAAACTATTACTAGAAACAAGCCTAACAACATAGTTAAAACAACAAAGATTTTACCTTCTCAGAAACAGAGTCCTAAGTGGCTATGGTCTGGATAGCTTAGATATCATGACTATGTTCCCAACAGTTGAAGTTCAGCAAGTTTGAAAATAACTAATGGCAGCATTCGTGGAGTACTGATGAAAAAGCAACAGCTGAAGCAATTCATAATTGCATTGCAAACATCTTCAAAGTTCCAGCACTCAATGCTAGCTTGCTTCTTCCTATACAAAATGCCATACTGCATAAGACCAGTAGCCCATCTAGCCCAATATCCTCTCTCAGGACACTGGCCAAATGCATCAGAGGGAATGTACAAGAAAATCCATAAGACCAAGATAGAATTTCGTAGCCAGAAGAGTCGTTTTCTCTTAACACTGTTGTATTTTGGGACTATATTTTCTGTCCTAGTCCAGTAGGCCCCAGACAGTTTATCTGGTCATACTGCTGACAAAAAGTCTATTAGGTCAATATACTGGAGTGAGAAAAATTAACTTCACTTTCAAAAGGAATCACAACTTTCTATTTTATTAATAGAATATTTTATAATATATGTTTAAATTTCAGACGCAAGAACAAGGATCAGACTGTAAAACATTTTATTGAAAGTTGTCCAAAATCCAGTCAATCATGTGCTTATCTGTGCCACTAAGGCTCATCATTCTGAGCCGTACAAAAACATCTCAATATTTAAATTGAACCATTACCAAAAGACTAGATTAGTGTAGTTAAGGCACTTGAGATGTAAGTTAATTTAGCGAACTTGCATAACAGTTACATTCTAGTTTGAATGAAGCGGTTATTTCTCATGTACTCTTCAGTCTAAAGAAAACTTCCATAGCCCTTGCCCCTTTGGGACAGAGAAGAGGACAGGAGGTGAGAAATTACCTATTTATAACATCCTCCATGATAAAACTACCTCCAAGCATTTGTTCTGCCCTGCAGCACGTAGCACTATCTAGTCAAGCTGAAAGAGTTCCCACTAGTATAGGTGCTGGAATTCCTAGTCATGGAATTTTAAGACTATTTGGGCTGAAGCAGAAGAAGTCAAGTCTCCTCCTTCTTAGGGATGGGATGGAGAAGGAAGTGTCTCAGGGGCACACCATTTTCTGCTCTTATTTCCTCTAACAAGCAGAAAGCAGAAAGGGCTACTATAAAACTAAGAGAATCTCCACCGGGATAGTAATGTTTATCCTAGGATCATACCCGTATTCCCCCCCACCCAATCTCCCTAGTAAGTAAGGCTGAAGGAAATTAGAACAAGTTAAAGGAGGTGGCAAGTTACAGTTCCAAGTGATACTGACTGAAAGTGCTTGCATGTCTGCTGGTTTGGCAGGACTATGAGAATATTTTTAAACCACATTTAGGATCCCTCTGCTTTATCAGCTGAAACTGGCTCTCTTTTGGGCTATGTTTCAGATTAGTTTTTCAGAATCAACTATTTAGAATGAAGAAAAGGCTAAGAACATTCCTGACCTTGGGCTATGTAGACTGGACTCACTGTGCCAGCATTTATTGCTTACAGGGGAGTTTCAGTCTTAGGCAGTCAGAGAGTCCTCACTGGCCAATTAGTAACAGGACAATGTGTTCAGAAGAGAAGGGGGGATTTCCCAGACCTATCAGACAGCTCAGGACAGCAGAGACTGCAACAAATGGTGATAATTTTATTAAAAAAATATATCAGTGTCTTTTTGGTAATGGGGAGTGATGAGCATTGAGGGGAAAACTCAATATTAAACCACTCTACGTAACTTAATTCAAGATTCCACATGCATTCACCAGTGCTATATGTTGATGACTTTCCCTTACTCTATGGGGGTAATCAGTTGCACTGCATTGCAGTCAAATACAAGAGATTCAAGTTGAGGACTGTAAGATCTGCACATTTGCCACTAGAAGCTGGAGAGTGTTCCAGAAAAAAAAAGGAAGAGGTTTCTAGGTACATGCTGAATTTGGCCCCTTCATTCATGAAAGGGTATGACTCAGGCATCAGAGGGTTATAAAAAAAGGGAAAGGAAAAATGCCAGCGAGAGTAGCAACAGGTAGACAGGAAAAAGAATGCAATTAAAAAAAAACAAAACAAAAAACATACCACCCCCCTCACCTATGAGAGAGCAGAAAACAATGAGGCAAACAAATTATCAAACTGAATGTAAGTACTGTTTCTAGTTATTTCAAAGAAACACTAGTAGTCCATAATCTAAGTTTTGAATTCCACTAGGTTTAAAGTAAAATGGTTTAACATGATGTAAAGCTTATGAAAAAAGACTGAATCTTAATACTCCATGTCACGTTCAGAGCATACTGCTTGTCATATTAAGGCACTACACATTTTCTTTGGTTCAGTGTTTAACTATCTCATTCGCTTTAAAGAGAGGTAGCATGAACCATACACATTTAGCTCTTCAGTTCCATTACACACAATTTCAGAGTTGATATCTTTCAAATGCTCCAGCTTGTGGAATCCTTTAACTCATCAGGAAACTGCAACAAAACATAGGATATTTTTAAAAAAAGAACTGAATTAAAGTAAGAAATATTCCATTTAGTTTTCTAGACGGTTTCATTTAGAATGATTAGGGGCATATGGGAGAATGTAACATGACATGAACTGGGTATATGGTACAGCTGAGGTGGAAGTAGTTGGGGAGAAGTCCCTTTACAGCAAGTCCTATAGTAACTCATAAAGTTGATTGGCTCTGGAGGGAACCACATCCATACCTCCTGGGCTACAAAGTTGATTAACATACAAAGGTCATTGATGGTAGGAGAATTAAAAGCTGAAAATGTGGGGGTTCTGACAGTCTCCTTCCACATCAGTCACTAGAAAGAGCAGTGATCCAACTTTGTCCATTGCTCTGGAAGCACGCCCTCATTAGTTCCAAAACACAATATGGATTTTAATAGAATTTTTTTTGAAAGAACGATTGCCCTGGCAGAAAGATGAAAATATCAGCCTACAGAAGCAAGGGCAAATCATAAACTAGCAATAGAAGAGGTGGTCAATGGGAGCTGGTTTCCTAACTCCCATTTGAACTTTTAAAAATTTTCCCCCAAAAGGATAAAATAGTTACAAATCAAAACCTGGTGTTATATAGAGTCCTATTGATTAGGACTTCAGCCCCTCAAAAACTGTACTAGATGCTCCATATAACAAATGCAGAGACACAGACAGCTTTGAAGATCTCAGCCCAAGAAATGTAGAACTCCAGGTAGAATTTGGGTTCCAAATCCCTTAAGCAGCTTTGAAAAAAATCTCATCTCTAATGAGGTAACGATTACGAAAGAGGTGACTTGGAAAAAAATATAGGAAAAAAGCTTTAAGGTCATCAAATGCTTCACTCCTATTACTGAATTTATGGCGAGTAATGACAATGGGGCATTAAAGATGTTTAATACTAAGTAATCTTTGGGTTCTTACTTACTCTATACCTGTCAGATTATAAAAAGTACCGTAGCACTTTTTCTTTTGTTCTGAATAGGATAGAGGAAACAGGGACTAAACTGTTGACCACAGCAGGTAAAAGTTTCTGGTCATTACTGCAATCAATTCACTTTTACACCGTTAGTTTCACCAAAAAAGGGTCTTCAGGACAGTTTGTTTTCCATTTTTCTTCTTAAGTGGACTTCAGGCAAAGTATTGTTTTTTATAGTCACCCACTTTTGTCAAAAAACTATTGGGAAGGGAAACCCCAATCAGAATGAATGTAAGGTAACAGTTTATTGATTTTTAGTTACACTGTAAACCATGCAAGTAGCACCCCTATATTTTTATAAAATCTCAAAGTTTTAAGTCACTGTATGTTTATTTACTAGAATATTCTCTGTTCTAATCAATATAATATAGCTACATCGACACCTATGTATTAAAGCACAATAATTTAAACAGCAAAAAAGCCATACCTGTATGGGTAGCCATGGTATTTAGATCTGAAGACAGAGAGCAGCCAGCTGAAGAATAATACCACCAGGCCAACACCAGCTACACACATTACTGTAGATAAGCAACAGAGTGCAGAATAAAATGACCAGACAGGTAAGTCTACCCTGAAACCACCACTATGGATAGGGCTTTAAAAATGCTCAATAATAGCTAAATCTCCACCTGCTGCACTCAATGGGAATTTAACTGTGGATGTCAACAGGAGCAGGATTAGGCGATTGCTGAGTCCCTTTGAAAAAAATCCCACCCTGTGATGCTGGCAGACCAGGTGCCAGCTCTTGTCAAGGCTTTAGACCTCAGCAGAGCACTGACAAATTCACTGCTGAAAACCAGTCTGTTTTTTCCTGTGTGTTAGTATGGTTAAGAGGGTACTGAACTTACAACCAGGTGTTTAGACTTTATAAAATGCTTGTAAATTGCTGCATGCATTAATCTCACTTATAATATGTTTATCACACGCTATCAGGAAATATTTAAGTGTTTGCTTTGCAACTGTAAAAAAAAAAAAAAGTTTGCTCTGAAACTCTGAGCCCAGTCAGGAGGGATCATCTCCTGTTTATCAAGAAGGCCTATCAAAACTAAATGGGCCATTGTGGGACACCACAATACAAAGGCTTTGGCTATGTCTACACAGCACACCTTAGAACGGTACGGCTGTGCTGCTGCAGCCTCGCTGTTGTAAGGTGTGCCGTGTGTGGCTCTCTAGCTCTCTCCCAGCGACAAAGTAAAATTACCCCCTATGAGGAGCGGTAGTTCTGTTGACAGGAGTGCAGCTCCCGACGACGAAGTGCTGTCCACAGCAGCGCTTTTTGTTGCTAAAACTTGTTCCCGGAGGGGGTTGGTGGGGGGGTGTTTCACACCCAAGTGACAAAAGTTTTAGCGACGAAAGTGCAGTGTAGACATAGCTTTTATTAATTGCCCCTTCCACTCTTGAAGAGGCTACATGCAAAAGGGCTCGTCCCATCAGCTTGAATTCAGGAAGAAGAAAATACAACTAGCTGACAAGAACATTTTTCATCTCTTTTGCTGTTTGGACTCTCACAGGGCCAGAGCTATGAAATAGAAGCAGAGATCTGCAGGGTCAACCTGGGTTAGTCCTAAAAGACATTCAGAGCTGACATATTACAACAACTCTGTCACCTTTTGAAACTATACACTAACTCATTTGTTTATATGTGTTTGCCTGCTTTAATCTTGTAATAACTAACTCTCATTTCTCTTCTTAATTAATAAATTCTTAAATAGTTTACTATAGGATTGGCTACAAGCATTGTCTTTGGTGAGACGTAAGGTACAAATGGACTTGGGTAGCTGACTGGGGTCCTTTGGCTCCAGGAGTAACCCGAATACAGTATTGTGTGATCTTTGGTGTATAGCAACCACTTATCACTAAGTCCAGCTCGCCTGGGTGGCAAGATAGACTGGAATGCCCAATGTGACTGTGACTCCATGGTAAGACGTATAGTGCTTTAGGAGTTCACACTTGTTACTGGGTTGGTGATATCTAATTATAGAACATACAACCAGTTTGGGGCCTTTGCCCTACTTCTTGACAGTCTGCCTTGAGGTTGGCACTCATGGTAGCGGGCCACTCCAGACAGCGTGACACACCCTATATAGATAATGCAGATCCAGTATAGAAAAACAAGCCCCTCCATCTCTTTTAATTAACAAATATTACATAGCACTTATAAAAGTCCATATAACCCAGAATGCCTTTTTTTCTCTCTTGCACCTCACTAAGCTCCTCCACATGCTTCTGTAGAAACAGAAAGTTCACCTCTTTCAGGGTATACCATGCACAACAGTTCAACTGGGTAGAGGAAAGCATCTCTCACTCACACACACACGTACGTTGTGGAGCAGCAGAATAGGGGAAGGTAATTTCATCCCTAGGTTGGGAAGTAGCAGGGCAAAGGAGACAAAGGCTGGTGTCAATAACTCCCTGCTCCCATCCACAGGGCTGAGTGTGCAGAGGGAGTTTGAGCAGAATTAACTGTTGTAGATAAATGAGAGGAGCTAGTGCACGGCCAAATAAGAGTTCTTGCACATTATAATATAGAAGGTTGTGGTTGGGTCAGCGTATACTTTTCTGCTGAACCAACAGTCATGAACTGTAGAGAAGGAAATGTGCAAAACATTTCTATAGAACAGACAACAGAGATGATATACAAGCATTTAAAAAAATCTGAAGGTGACAGTGTCCCTTTAAGAAGCAGCCTACAAATAAATGTTTGAGAACCTCTGTGATAAACCATAACTGCCACAATCTATTAGGTCAATAATCTGTGAACTGACAATAGACTGAAAGAACATTAGTCGTCTTTGTTACACGAACCAAATGTACATAATGTTACTTGAGGTGTACATGCTTTATCAGGTTCTAAAATAGAACTGTGGAATGTGACAAGGTAAAGGCACCCCAGTGTGTAAAGGATTAGCAGGTCGCTGCCTGTCACATTGCTATTCAGGATGAAGTATAAA
This sequence comes from Caretta caretta, assembly GCF_965140235.1. Classification (NCBI taxonomy): domain Eukaryota; kingdom Metazoa; phylum Chordata; order Testudines; family Cheloniidae; genus Caretta; species Caretta caretta. Next base: position 83,400,368 of record NC_134214.1, read on the forward strand.
AGGAAGGGGAAGGCGAGTCAAAGAAGCAAGCTGTATCTTCTCCCCTCCTGGCTGGTTAAAGCAAGGAAAGCCTCCGAGGAACTATTGCACAGTGTTTTCCAGCTGATTTGCTCTCTGCTTCATGATAATCTGTGCATAATAAACAAATAAACCCTGAGGAAAAGACTTTAAAAGGCCTAAGGCCTGGAGCTTTATGTCCATTTCTTGGATGACGACTAATCTGGATTTTTAGTTAAAGGCCATTTTAGAAGATCAAATATATATTTGACAACCTGGAGCTACCCCAGTGCTCATCCCTCAATTATGAGTTTAATAGTTGAGCTTTTATTTTTTAGTAGTCTCTCACAGAGAAACGAGACAATAGCGAGACACTATCTTGCTTCTCTCCTCTGTGCTCCAAGTCCACTCCAACAATTGTATGAATAAAAGAGGGAATGTGAATTAACTTTGAATTTTATGGTTTTGCTAGATTTCAACAGTGAACGAAGAATTAAGTGCAGAGAACCTAAACACCTCGGGGCGGGGCGCAGGGGGGAGCTAATAAGAGTGCCAGCACTGTCGTAAACCATCACACTGGAAACATTTCCTGAATGCATCTTCCCTTGATGGAGATTCAATTAAGCAACAAAATGCACTGCTTGGATTAGAAGTAGTACTTACTTTTTCTTTTCCCCACCTCCATATCAGAGGTAGCAGCTTCATGCAGGAGTACCATTCCTAAAGTAACGCCACCATCTGAAAAGCTGTTTAAGGCTAAACTGACAGAGACACCATGTACTTATTTTTAAATTTAATAAATCCAATCATAATCACATATGTGGCACATACAAAACTTATTAGAAAGATTAAAGACTCCCCAGCCAAGATAGACACTGTAGAAAAATTACAACTAACATGCAGTAATGGTATTATTATTCCAGGAAACACAGAAGAGCAAAAACCAGGAAAATGTAAGGGATCTGTTTAACTGCACTAGCTACAAATCATAATTGGACTCAGCAAGCTTGCAACAAATACTACTTTTCCCTCAGAAAGAGGGAGGTATGAATTAAGACCTTGCCTCTAATTCATATTGCTCTACCTTGTTCACCTTCCCATTCCTGATGAGAAGTGATTCTCAAAAGCTTGTCCATGTTATTTAACTTCTGTTGGCCTAACAAGATGGTAGTTAATAGATTTCTGTTTTTGTTTAATTTGACAGACTATAAACAGGCACAAACAGCAAAGTCTGGACTTTTCTATTATTCAGTTTGAACTATTATTCACCAGTAAAAATACTGCTAAAATTAAGGTAAGGATTTATAAGTTGGTTATGCTGTATTTGACCACAAGGAAATCTAACATAGTGAAACTCTTTTGACAACAAAACAGAACACAAGCCCTACATTGTTTAATTGCATTCTAGTATGTACATTTCAGGCCTAATCCTGCTCCCACTGAAAAATAATGGGTTTTTATCATTGACTTATAGACCCTTCAATTCCAGTTGAAATGACTCTTCAGTTAGTGAAGCTACATGAAAAGAATGACTTAATTATGAAATGATACTACCAAATTGTGCCTTTTTTGAAGAGCTTTAATGATTAGAAAATTTGGTAGGTACATGGAGGGAGTGGAGACACAGACACACAAAATGAGAGCACTTTAAAGCCCCCAATTTGTTTTAACATCTTGTCATTGCAATCTGCCCGACACCTCTTGATAGGTGGAGTTTGACTAGATTCAGAACCAATAGAGGAGAGTAATAATAGCTAAAAAAGGAAAGAAATTCCCTCTGCCCCAAAACTGGTCTTTATGGCAACATTTTTGCCTCAAAAAATATCTCCCATGCTGTTCAATAAATGCACGGACATTTGGAAACCCTTTCAAAACAGTCACAAAACACTATCACCAGCTTAAAACAACCAGAATAAATCAAAAGTGCAGTGAAAGAAAACAAAGATTCCTGGTGCTTTGTATCAAACTTAACATTAATTTCTTCATTCACCTGAACTGACAAGTTATCATATATTGTGGCTACACTGTAATATTGTAAAGAGACAAAAGACTGAGCTTGTCATTTACTGAAATAAAAAGAGACTCTGGGGGGGAAGAAAAATAATTCACACAAAACCCATTTTGGAGCCTGATGAAACCGGATACCAGCTGAGAATTACAAGGTCAACTGTAGTTTTTTGTTTTGGTTTTAAAACTAGGAATGTGAAACAATGAGAAAGTTAATGCGATTTTAAGTTTTGTATCATTTATATAATGTGTACCTCCAAAATGCTTAGCAGAATTAAACTACAAAAAGGAAAGGAATTGGGGGTGGGTGAGTAGAAAAAAGGTAGACTGCATTTTCAGAGGAGAAGAGAGCTTGAGGTGGAGACACCCTAGAAAGTCTGCTCCAGATGGCAACAGCTGTAATAGAGAGGCTCATACACCAGTGACCTTACTACGGGAAAGGAAAGGTCTACAGGATGGCTGCGGTATATTATGGAGAGGTTAAAGGAAAAGGGAAGGGAATTTTGTACTAGATCTTAAAATGAACCAGTAGATGTGGAGCCAGTGCACTAGCTTGATGTTATTATGGTACATTTTCTGCTCTTTGTACTTTGAAAATGCAGGCAGGGGTATCTGAAGAGCGGGGACTTTGAGGCTGTAGAGAGGTTGTTGCTATAGAAAAGGCGAGGAGACAAACACCCTGGATGAAGATTTCAGTAAGGAGATAAGGCAGTGGCATACAGAAGTGATGTGGGGTCGGAATTGGTGGATTTACAGAAACACAAAAGATGCTTCAGGAGGAAAGTTCAGAAACAAGGACAACTAAGGTTACCGACAGTGGAAGGAAAAAAATTGCACATCTGAGCTGAGGTAAAATAGGAGAGAGGAGTTGGATTGGAAGATATTCCTCTTGTCCAGAAGAAAAACTTTAAAAACATATGTGAAGGCAGTGGTGACAAAGCTATAAGTTTACTCTGTCAAGACAGGAAAACAAAAGGTGTGAAACATTAGCATAATAGCTAAGGTTAAAATAATAATAGGAGAACTTAGAAGTATGCAGTAGCCAATGAATTAAGCATTTATGGGATTTCATTGGACAGGAAGTCTTAGTACAATGAAAGGCTCCACCAACAGAGAGAGAAAGGATAATTAGTTCTGCTTCCACTTACCTATTGCCAGACACCAACACAGGCTGTCTCAAAGAATGCAGTCGTCCATGGTTTCATTTAAGGACATACGAAGAGAACGATACCTAATCCTGTTGAATTGGCAGATTGTGGGCATAAGGAAATGTTAGCTGTTGACATATTATAAAGGCACTGCAAGGTTTTGGTCACCAATATCGGTATTATGTGATCAGTTTGAATCTTAGCAAACTACTCCTGTAGTGAGGGGAGAAGGTATAGGTTTGGCAGAAAATTAAATTGCCATCAGATATGTATATTTCATTATAAAGGATACTAAACAGTAGAACAATGTGTGTTTCAGCCACAAATTGGGCTTGGCTGCTTCCATGGATATAGTTCTGTAAAAGACAAAATTCAATTAAGAAAGAAACTTTGGAGCAGAGTTTAAAGTAATTAGTAATGGATATAAAATCTGGCCATTGAGAACGAGATAAACAGAAAGCAATAGCAAAACACAGGAAATGCAGATAAGAAAAATATTAAAAATGAAAATTATTTTCACTCAATGTGGCTTAGACAATAAAATATTAAGCATGTTTTGTTTGATATTAAAAGGTTGCAAACTGAACAGGTTAACAAACAGCTTAGACTATATGGAGAATAAAATTTTTACTGCTAGTCAGTTACATATGGAAAGCTTTGTGTATGCGGGGCTATGTTAGATCCAAGCACAACATTTTTGACAGCAGCTCAGCAATACTTTATAACACGCAGAGAATTAAAAAAGAACATGTGGTTTGAAAGTGTATGTGTCTGTCTGGGTAAAGATCATGATGTAATTTCACATTTTACTCACAAGTTAATTTAACGATCTGTGAAGCAGCATTCAGTTCAGTGTCAATATCTGGGGCACAGGCATCTCAAGAGATGTCATGTGCCCAGTAAAACTGAGAAGCACTTGAGTTGCATCTTGCCTATCTGATATGCAAGGCAGAAATGAAGAGGACAAGACAGGCTGATATAACTTTTTAATAAGTCATAGGATTAAATTATTATAAAAGTTCAGTAAAACATTGCCAAAGAGAACAAAGCATGTCTGAATACATACAAATAGAAATAATGGTTTTACGTACTAGTTACTGGGTATGTGGAGGAGGTGAGGAGAGAAGTTGTACATGTTAAAAAAAAAAAAAGGAAGGCCAGGTTCCAGGAGGCAATAAAACGGTTTAACACAGAGAACCTGAAAGCAGCAGAAGAAAGTTGCTTAAAAGTCCAACTGCTGTCACTTCTCCCACTGCCCGGAGAGGTCTTAGTTTCATTTTTTAAAATGTGTGTATGGAAGTGACAGAGTAGAGCAGCGGGGGGCATATGAGAGATGGAATTAAAATTTATTGAGACAAGACAAAGAAGGATGGATGGGCTTGAGATAAAAAGTAGATTAAAAAAAGCCAGTTCTGTTAAAATAATGTACCTCCAGAGTCTAAGCAGACAGTGCAACTGTTGCACTTCCTCTAAAATAGATTAGTAACAAGAATATATTCTAGAAGAAAGCGGTTAGCAAAATATCTATAAAATGTAATTCCAAGTTTGGAAGTAGAAAATAAAACAGGTATCATTTCTGACTCACCTAACACGTAACACGATCATTTGTACTTATCTACCCTAAATAATTTTTTTGTATCTTCACTTAATTTTGATATGTCTACAGCAAGAAATGGAAGCCTCCTCTTAAAATGCAGCATACTTGAAACTAAGAAGTCCCTCAGCATTTAAAATGAATAAATGGAACTATAGACAATGGAGTTCCCTCTTCTGAATTGGTTTTCCCTGCTCCTAATACAGGGTTCTGTCTAGACCATTCCCTTTTTAGTATTAGCTATTACATGCAATCTAGTCATGAATTAGAGTGATTTATCATACTGAGTTGAGCATGGCATGTCACCAGGCTGGTCAAAATGATCATTCTTAGTCTGATTAGTGACTACATTTCTAGTTTTATTTTTATGTATTTTATTGCACACAAGAGAAATAGCTACAAAAGACAAAACACTTTAACTGAATCAGACATTAAGCAGCCTTTGTTCTTGGATCATAGGGTTAATAGCACCATTCTTGTGGCATTGACACTAAATTATAAGGCACTACAGCAAACAGCAGTCTGGCTGTAATGAACTTCAAACCAATTTAGTATATACTGTCACATTTACTCTATGTTCTCTAAGCTAACAACTATGTAGTAAACTTGATTGGCAAATTCTGACTTCATTGCTTTGTGATAACATCCAAAATATTAATCACAATCCATAATAAAAAGGTCATGTTTCTTTGTCCTTCTTAGTCAAAAGAATGATAGGACCAGATGTGGGTCCCTCTAAATCCATGCTGGAGCCCTGAGGAGCTTCCTGTTCTCACATCTTACTCTCGAGGCCCTTCTTTCATGATTCCTATATTTCTGGCAGAGGATAAATAGGTATTCCTTCTAAACCAGTTAATACAACTCCTCAAATTTGCCCACTGACTGCTCAAGAGCTCCTTCTGTAGTATTCCTACTCTTGCTGACACAGGAAGCAAGAAGTCAGAAACAAAACTCGCATCCTGGATTTTGTGTTTTTAACATGGATCTTTTCACTGTAATCCTACAAAGATAAAGACTTACCACTTGTCCTGTATGGGGATTCTTATGAGCATATGGTGGCCCTCTGATGTGATTCCACATTTGGCCTGATGTCATTGCTAGCACAAAACACTAGAAAGAAAGAAAGGAAGAACATAAGACAAATTAGTATGGACCTCATACGTCTCTCTATTCAGTTTTCATCTTTGCAATTCACTTCACCCAGGAATGTACAGATGTTGATGTCGCCTTATACAACGCATAGCACAAGATCTATTCTTAACTGATAATGTTTCTCACAGTTTGAACTGAAAAGGTTGCAATCAAGTAGTACTACCAGACAACCATGAAGAAAAGCTACATGAACCTCATCTTCACTCTAACCAAAAGTATGGACTTTTCCTTCCAGAAGTCATGTTTTTCAAAAATCATCTGCACTCAAACCTGAAAGTCCGTGGCACAAATAACCCTTTATGTAAAATATGAATACTGTAGTAATATGATCTGCATTACACCGAACTCTTGGTCCCTGTGCTTCTGGATTTTGCCATTAAGATGAAAAGACTCTTTACAGTGTACTACGTTCTAGCCAAGATGTCCTCTCTTCTTAGAGGAACAATAAGCTCCCATTTCAAGGAACACTGGATGTGCCAAACTAGATCAGGCCACTGTCCCATCAAGTCTGGTATCAACTAATAGCAAACAAAACCACACCAAAGCCGTATAGCAAGGAAAGATTCTTTCCGATCTTCTGAATGCTATCAACATATATTTTTAATATCCTGAAATATTTTAATATCCATGTATTTTAATATCCTGAAAAATGAGTTTTACTGAATTAGACTAGGGATAATCAGAGCCTAAGTATAAACTGGGTATAAAACTCATTTTAAATAAAATTCACACTAATAATCTGTGTGGAGGGATGTGGCATGTAGTCTGGCCTCATCTGTTTGGTTACAAATGCTCTCCTAAATTGCTCATGTTCAGCTTACTCTGAGGTCAGTAGGAGAATCTGGTTTATAATACACCCAGTTGACGGAAAAAGGTTATTTGTTTCACCACTAAATAGTTTCCCACGCAGGAGAGGTAACAAAGCAAATGCAATATTTCCTTCCCTTTCAATTCAATCTGGATCAAGTTGAAACAGGGAGAGGTTAAAAAAAGTATTTTTGCTTACCAAAGCAGCAAAAGCCCAGCCAGTTTTGTTATAGAGAAAATCCAGGTTGCTTCTCCGTAAGTACACAAGGCCACCAATGACTGCCAGCAGCAGACCCAACATCAAGGGACCAGCATAATTCGGAGGTCTTATCACTCGAATCTATGCAAGCAAACGGTTATCTTAAAAAAATTCTTTTTTAAAAAAAAAGCAGGATGAATATGGAGAAATAAAACCATACCAACGTACACAACACACCAACTTAATATTTCTTTAATAATTCTAACTGTAGTTCAGAAATGAATGCCTTTTATCTTTTGTTTCAATAATACATACTATAGAGCAAAATCTGTTAGGCCATATTTAATATTCTTCCTGTGATAATGATTTATTTCCATGGAGGTGGATGCTTTTACTGGTGGGTGAATCCACACAAGTTTGTAAAGGGATTTGGAATCATTCTAGGTGGAGAGCATTAAATAAATGTAAAATATCATAATGTGGCATATAAAACAAGTTGCCTGTTTTTAAGAGATACTTCATCTCCAAAGCTCAGCTAGACACAGCTGGGCTTAGGACCTGCTTTGAACAGTGTCACCGAGTAACCAATTAGAATAGATTTCCTTCCCCATTGTATATATCTGGCAAACAGACTCTCCATAGCTAGATTTACATCGCAGGAAGGAAATGAAAGTCCATCTGTACTTACATTGACATCAGTCCTATCAGCTATCCAACGAGCAAGCTGCTCGGCCGCAAAACCTCGCACTTGCAGCTCATATGTGTCACCCCTTTTAGGTTTCCCTTTTGCTGGGAAGTTAATGAAGGTTGGAGCCGAGTTCATGTTTAGCTGCATTAAAAAGATTAATAAATAAAAGTAGAAGTGAAGCATCAAGAATTAAAGTTATTTAGCCATTTAAACTTTTCTTATTTTATTGCACGTTTCTCATTCATGTTTTGTCCTGTAGCTTATTCACGTAATTAAACAGAAGGGCTATTCATAAAATAGAACTCATGGGTATTTCAACAAAAAATGGTATTGTAGCTTGAATGTTTTTTCTCATAAATGGTCTAGGATATGCAAAAATCCATGACACAAAATTATGTATACAGTACATTAGTCAGACACATTCTTCTTGAATGCTCCATACTTTCTTCTCTCTTTAGTATCGAGAATGTCCTGAGACACCCACAGTTATTCGCTACCCAATGCTAACAATAATGCACATCTCAGAAAGCAGTTTGAGACTGGGTATTCTCCCATTAGGTTTAACACTGCACTGTTTAATTTCTAATATAAACAATATTCTCATGTCTTCAATACTGACGTCTGTGGTCAGCAAAGAACTCAAAGAAGGCTGTACAGTTAATATATGTACCTGAAATCAGCTGAGAGATAAAGCTCCTGAGAGTTGTCTATATGGTAAAGTACTATTCTTGCCCTTGCTTATAAAGGAAGGTTTTTTGAATCTTTGTATACAAGTATATCTATAAAGAAATCTATACAGTAGTGTCTAGAGTAAACGTATTGGCATCAAAAGATAATCGCATACATCTTAATGAATATTGATGAGCCTTCTCTTAATGTGTTCTAGCATATTTCTATAGCGAAGCAGCTATTTCTGTCATAAAAGACCTGCATAAAATTTCCAACAGCATGGCTTCACCAAAATTTCACCGTGAGCCTAAACCTCAGATAGAGTGTAAACCTTTCAGTGACCCTGGACTGAATTATGCTTTCAGACTAAAACAATCATGGCACTCAAAGCTTGGCAAATCAGCTACAAAATCTGATTTTCCTTTTGAGTTGCTTCAACATGAAACTGAAATCACAGTTTTATAAAGGTCCAACTGTAAATCTCCAAGATCAAGATTTGATAATTCTCTGAAAACAAATTAACACAAACATAATGTACATTCTGGATCAAGTACTATCCTGAATAATCTGTATGATTGAGCTGCACAGGTTCCAAGTAACTTGAAAGAACGCAAGGAGGGTGGCATTTCTAGTTTCTTCTGAGGATTTTGCACTTCTTTCAAAAACAGATTTTGTGTGTTAAGAGACAGACCACAGATTGTTTGCCTATAACTAACATGTACTTTTATTTTTAGGAAAAAATTAAGTGGACATTTTAAAGAGTAATTTACTGTGCATTCCTAGTAACTTGTCACATTTCTGAAAATCAGATGGACATGAAAATATTTTCAGTCAGTTAAAAAAAAAAAGAAATCAGTTTTCTGACACTGCTCCTTTAAATGGGACACAGTTTCTTAAAAATACCTTTATAACAAATTAAAGGTTCTTCCCTCTCCCATCACTGTTTAGAGTTAGAAGTCTTTTGCAAACTGCCATAAACATTTAAATTAGTTCCAGTATTTTACAAGTCACTGTAATTCCATTATTACACTGAATGGCATTACAAGAGTTAGACATAAAAGACCTAATCAGGTCATCCAGTCTATCACTCATACCTATTCAGCACTGTTACCTGCGTATTATTAGTAGTTTGGCCTATTAGTGCTACTGTCACATTAGCAAACAAATCTTGCATATTTCTCATGGATTGGAGGGTTGTTGTGGTTTTAAAAAAAATCTGTGCAATTTCTATTTTGCAGCAGTTTCGTTACAGATTGGCCAGCATCCCTCATTATGGTAATACTGTACCATATCTTTTGTATTGTATATTTCTTTATCGCTACCCCCCAGTTCTCCCCAAATAAAAATCACTTTAAAAAATGAAAGATATATTACCATCTGAAATACATCCGAGCCTTCATCAAAATCCACCATGGCAAAAAAAACCTTATTGGTAAATGCACTGGAGTATCGCCAGGAGTTTGCCAGAATCTGGTATTCTTCATCAGCTTGCCTGAAGAAAAAAACCCAACATATAAAACCAGATGCTATACTCATGAGGCTATGTCAAAAACAGAGGGACCTGTGAACATCCTTCCAGCTCTAACATCTCACTGGAAGTAACATCTCTCAACCACACCAAAACTCCTTTCCAGTTAAGATTTTAAAACTAACAAGATGTGTCATGCTTCATTGCTCATTCCTCTGTTTTCAGCCTTGGGCACACAGAGTTTTTTGTTTTTAAGGTGTGGGGCAGATCTTCTGGACTGGTCAAGCTGCACTAGGCCCACCATCAGGAAGCAGGGCATATGAAAAACTGATGCTCAAGGCTGTTTTTCATTGTGCCCAGCTGCCTGTGCTTCAAGATGCTGCTGTGACAGCTGAAGATCATCAGAATGCAGCAGAATTCAAGGTATGCCCTCTTCCCCCAACATGCTTCTGTACATGGAAGTGACCCAGAGATTTCCCCGACTAGCCATTAAAGCCATCCTCAGAGTCCCTTTATATCTCTGGAGCAATACAAAGTGGCAGAAACAGAACCTAGGATCTGATACAGTATAAATGTAAATAAATACTCCAGATATGAGCAAAATCTCAAACTGCAAGGCTCAACAGCAAACTCTAAAAAAAGTGTTTAGCCATTCACTCAAAAAGATTAATGTTAACTCCTCCAAAAACTTCCCTTTTTCATTCTGCACAGCTGCAATTATTACAGCACAGAGATCAACACAGTTAATATGACTTTAGATAATCTGTGCATATATAAGAGATTGCATTAGAAAAATACTATTACAGTTTATTGTGTCTTAGTAGCTCTCTCCCACTCTGAATGAAACTGCTCAAATTCAAGAAAAAGGTACTGCAAAGTAGGTCGGTACAGCTTTTACCCACTCAGAACATATGGCACCTTTTACAGTAACCATTAAATTTAAGTTCTTTAGAATTTAATTAAGTCCATACTTGCACACAGCACACTGTCTGTGAGGCTGAAGAGCAGTGAACATCACAACCACTGAGTAATTTCTTGGTGGTGCCTTTACAAGGCGACGAAACTTGTCTCCATTCATTCGGATAACAGCTCTTTTGCTGGCCCATTCCATCAGCTGGCTAACTTTTTCAGATAAAACCATCTAAAAAATAAAGTCAAAAATGTTTATTTTAAAAACTGGACTGACATTAAAAAGAGTCTTGTCTTTTGATCCTCTGAACCGTTAACAGTCTCATGGTGATATTTCAACAAGATGACTGAAATCCAAAAGAAATCAAGACACACATTATGTGGTCAGGTTGAGAGAGTCCACAGTTTTTTATTATAACAATGTTCAATGGGAGTTCTGAGCGTTCAGTACTTCCAAAAAAAAAAAAAAACACGTCAAAAGCCAATGATCAGGCATTAATGTACCCAGAAAACAGATCCTAATATTGTCCAGTAATACTAAACAAGCCTACTGATTTAAATTAAATTATAGATTAGTTTTGGATCACTTCGTGTAACTTAAGAACATTACCTTGTTCAAAAAATAACTGCTCAGTTCCAATGATTTCTCTACTGGTGATACTGTTAATAGGCTCCATTCTCTTTAGCTAATCCAGACAAACCCATACACAAGTAGTGCAATCATTTTCACATATAAAAACACTTATCTGTATGTAAGCTTGGACACATCTTAGTGACAGCAACTAAGTAAGGTCCACAATTCTTCCCTACCGATGATCACAGATGACCTCGTCTCAGGCACGACCCAGCTCCCCACGCTGCTCCCCACAGGCGGGGGCCCGGCTCCCCACAGGCGGGGGCCCGGCTCCGGGCGGACGGCTCCTCAAGGCTGGGGTCCGGCTCCTCAAGGCTGGGCAGCCCAGGATATGGCCGGGCTCCCCCAGCGGAAGGTAGCCAGGCAGACTATGGCCCTTATAGCTCTGGGAATCCCAGGCCGGTTTCTCCCTCAGCCCAGCTGGTGGCGGGGGGCCCTCACCTCCTTCCGCTTCTGCCCTGCAGTCCAGGGTCCCTCGCAGACCATCAGCACCACCAAGACCCCCAACATCAGCACCCGCAACGCCGCCATGTCCGCTCCTTCCACCGGCACCCGCCGCTGATTGGCCCTGCCGCTTACTCAAGCACTACTCTATTGGCCGAACAAGGCGGACAGACGACTTTCCATTCACGTCCTTGGCTCCAGCTCATTTTGTATTGGTCCAACGTCCTCATCCGTCAGCCAATCGTAACGAGGCAAGCTGTTGTAGTGCGATTGGTTGTTTGATGAATTGGGAGGAGTCGGTTCGGAGGGCCAAGGAGCGGAACTAGTGGTCGGATGGGCTGTGATAGGGACCGCAGGATCCAGGGCGGAGCTAAACTGGCCTGGGTGTTGGAGTGCGATGAGCTGAGGCAGCAGCGTCACTGCAGTTAAATAGTTGGAGTAAGGACAGCATTACAGCCAGGGCACAGGGCAGCATCAGCAATGCAGGGGGGGTGCCTCGTGGTACCGAGGTGTCCAGTCTGGCTTGCACATTATTCTAGGTGCTGTTTCAGCTATTATTTGTCTGGGAGTCTCATCCGCAGCTCGCATTGCACTGACAGTCTTTTCCTGTCCTGTCACATTGTAAATGTGAATCTTAATGTGCTATCCTCGTGAAGCATTTTCAGCGTTACTGATGACTAACCAGTACTTATCTCTTCAGCTAAAAGTCCGTTTTCCAGATTGCTTTCCTTGGCTTCCATTTTTCTGAGCACTGTCCATTACGTCTCTGGTTCTCCATTTCCAAGCTTCATTGCTCCACGGTTTATGGTGCAACTTTGAACTGTTTGCCCCTGAAATTGTTACTATATTAACTACTAACCATGTTCTTCAGCGTCTATGAAAAGTCCATGAGATCTGAAGGCGCCGACCCTCTGAAGGCAGATGGGTCTGTTAATACACAGAAGACACTTTTATTATACATTTATGCATTTTATTATACATTTATATTCGGTTAGACATAGGATAGCAGGAGCAACCAACAGGATGGCTGGATGCCTCTGAAGAAATAGTGCGTGCCGGGAGTATTATAATTAGGAAAATAATCTTTATAGTAGATCCTCAAATACCCCTCTCATGCAGCTACACAATCCTATATTCCTATTCTTGGTATTTATTTTAAAGTATCATCTTGATCCGTCAAGTTTTATTTCTTGTATCCTGTCATACTTTGTGCAGATTTGGACCCTCGTGCTGTAACTGGGTCTACCTAAGAAGACCCTTGCATGCAAGTGGAACCTCGTTGACCTAAGCAGAGCAGTTTCGCGGTTTGTCTCTTCATGGATCATAAAAACTGTCTGGAATATATCAGTATAGCTATAATAAATCAATATCGATAACATACATAGTTATATACGAATAGAGATTTCCGCTATACATACAGGAATGAACGTTCTTTGTATAAAGACAAGGCACTATCATGCATGCATCTATATCACTATCAAGAAAGAGATGGAATGTACTTCCATACCTATATCTTTCGATGTATGACATAGGTATGGATTTAAATTCTATCTTTCTCGACATATTCTTACTGAGAGATTTTAATTCGGTATCCATTACATATGCAAGAGTTTACGTGATTTAAGTAATTAAATATGCACCTGTTTGTATAGATATAAACTGTGATCTTTCAATCATATAAACTACATGCTTAATTTTACTCATATGCACATGTATTTGTAAAATCAGAGCCACAGGGATTTTACATTATTAAGATCGGTACATCAATGACCAAGTTAGATCATGCCTATGAATCAGTAAAGGCTTTCTCTGAATATATAGTGTAAATCCCTGTCTTTATTTAGTCATTTTTATAATGTAAGTCCCTATTTAATGGGCGCCACAATGTATATTAATATTATGTAAATTCCTGTCTGCGTGAGGTGATCCTTACCCTGCCGCGTAGTAAAACGCTTCCTCGGGTGCTTATTACAGTTAAACTCGGTGTTTTACTCGCACAAATGCCGAGAAGAAAAAAAAATGTGTCAGAAGTGGGATTCGAACCCACGCCTCCATACGGAGACCAGAACACCCAGCCCTCGACAGAGGAAGGCACTTTAAGCCTTGAGTCTGGCGCCTTAGACCACTCGGCCATCCTGACACTGCTGTTAAAAGGGCAGCTGGGAGATCCTTGTTCTTCACTGCAGAGTCAGCGCCACTAGCATTCTTCTCCTGCCTGATTAATTCCCATAACAAAAGCCATCACTAACGTAGGGAGTGTGGGGGAGCCCGTCGGAGTCCCGGGCCCGCAGCTTCCCGGGTACAGCGGCTTCTTCCCACACGGTTGTAAGAGCCCCTCCACGCAACCGCAGAAACTACATTTCCTAGAATGCCGTGGGGCCGCGCTCAGGAAGAGGATGGAATACAAAACGGGGCGCATGCGCAGCGTTCGGACTTCCTGGCTGGCCACCATTTTGTTTTTCACTGCTCGCAAGGGTATAAGGCGCAGAAGGAGAAGGGCAGAAATTATCCGTCCGAGACGCCAGCATGTTGCCTCTGGCCAGAACCGCGGTGCGCCTCAGCGGTGAGCTGTGGAGGGGTCCCCAGAATCCCAGTCCCCTCCGAACCGAGAGCTCTTGAGCCGTGTAGCGCCCCTTCCCCGCCCCTCCGCAGTGACCTGGTCCGCCCTGGAACCGAGCTCCCCCCGACCCCTGCAGTCAGTTGCCTCCGCGAGCCCGTTCCCCGTCCGGGTAGCCTCCGCCGAGGCGTGGGGAATGGCGTGGGCACAGGGGTCTGCTCGTATGGATGCTGTTGTAGGAATGAGACCTTGGATTGTTACTTTCCAAGGCAGAGTGGGCGCGATATATACTGGAAGCCTACGGATTGATGGGTGATGTCTTGTGTTTGAGCACATATGTAAACGTTTGGCAAAACGCTTAATTTAAGCTCAGTGGTTTTTAAAGTGGAAGCTAAAAAAAGGGCGGGGGTTTAATGTTAGGGAAACCATGTTTTAGTGTGTGACTATTTCAGTGCATTGCCTACGTAAAATGCTCTGGAAATAACATCAGGTTACAGCCTTCTTGAAGTTGGTTGTCTGGGCCTTGGTCTGACCTGGTACATTTAATTTCACAAGAGTAAGTGCATACAAAATTTTTCAGCTCTTGCGATTTATATTTCAATTAGCATTGTCTACACAGTGCGTGAGTCTTTTTCCTGGTTTTGTGTGAGAGAGAGATACCATCATAAGTTTTCTGGCTTCTTTGCTCCTTCTGGAAACACTTGGATTAATTACAGACATTCTTTGTGAAAAAGTATGTATTGATAAGTTTATAGACTAACCATATATCTTAGCATTTGAGGAAGTGATTGTACCTAGAGTGGCACTAGAGATTTGAAATTGAGTGAACAAAAGGTCTTCATTTCTGTGGGTGTATTTTATAGTTACCTGCCTAGTGAGAGTTCTAAAGTAGCTTGCCAACCAAATAAAATAAAATGTTAACAAGTCTTTGATGGATTTGTCTAAAATAATTTTCTCTGTTCCGGCAATTGTGTGGCTTTGTAATGCTGCCAGAATGTTACAAAGTCTTGTGTCTAGCTCTCTGTTTTAATGAAGATCATCCTTTATTCTTAGTGTTCTGAAGTACATTTTTTTTCTAGGGGATGCAAGGGAGGACTGCCAGAGACTTGAATAGATGTGTATATCAGTCCATTGGTACATCTTACATTTTGACAATTTCTCTTAGCTCGGGGCACTCAGTGGATTGCAGCAAGACAGAGTCACCACAAACATGCATCTGACTTCCATGATAAATATGGCAACGTTATACTACTTGGTGGAGCCCTATTTTGTGTCTCCATTTGGGGATATGTAAGTACTATATGATTGGTACTATCACTAGTGTCTGCTGTAACTGTAGCCCTGAATTTGCAAGTTGTTATGCACCTTTATAAGGATTTGCCTATATGAAGCTTTGGGGTTTCCTGAAAGAGTAATTTTGTATGCATTAATACCCCAAAGGGAAGCGATTCATTAGTACAGCTTTAAATGTAGGGCTTCAATAGGCACTTATTTTGAATACCAATTTACTGCAAGTCTTCAGAACTGTTAAACAGCTTGATTAAATATAAGCTAAGCACACTTCCTTTGTCTAATAATGCATTTCCAAAATGGGCAGCTGGATGAGTGAGCTATTCAACTCAAGTTTTCTTTTTATGTTGGTGAAAATATTGTGTGGCTGTACTATAAGAGCAAAATATTGGACTGATGCTGTTATCCCCTGAATTTCACAGTATCTGTTTTTAAATATAGATTTCTAATACAGTATGTGACATAAGTCGTCTTTTATTTAGAGTTTAGTAAAAGACAGGTGTGGATATTGAGTTATTAATATTTCTGTAATACCAGTTACTGTTGTAAAATAGTATAAATGTAATACCAATTGAATCAGTGTGAGGGGCTGAATAAGATCTCAAATCTGAGAGTAAAAATAATTCTGATAGAGAATGATGCCCCTCAACTGTGTTCTTTTATTTTAACTTCTTGTTCTTGAACAGTTGCATAGGTTAAAGATACTATAAAACTGTCACTCTAAAAGGAGACACCTAATATGCGTAACTTTTACTCTGTATAGCTTTATTGGATTTGAGGGCTACTAACTATTAATAATGGTTAGGGTCCTATCAAATTAATGGCTGTGAAAAATGCATCCCAGACCATGACATCTTTTGTGTACTTTCACCATGTAATAGGGTACTTTTTTATAGTTAGTGTCCTATGCTACAGAGTAAAAGTATACAAAAGTACACAGGTCTTCTCAAACTGGGGGTCCCCACCCAAAAGGGGTTAGCAAGGCTATTATAAGTAGCAGTGCTGCTCCTGGTGGCAGTGTTGCTTTCAGAGTTGGGCACCCAGCCGCTGCTTTGACCACTCGGCTCTGAACGCAGTGCAGAAATAATAGAGGCAATATCGTGACCCTCCTACAATAGCTTTGTGACCACCCTTTTGAGTCAGGACCCCCAGTTTGAGAAATGCTGAATCTTAAGGGCTTTACATGTTTATATTTTACCATTTTTAAATACATACTCATGTTTATTTAAAATTTAAATATCTGAAACTGTGAAATTCAAGATTTTAAAAATGCTATAACTGTGAAACTTAGGAAATGAACCATGAATATGGTAGGTACCTAATGGTCTTTTCAGTCTAGCAGAGCAAGGTATAACATGATCCAATAGCTGAGAGTTGAAGCTAGACCAACTCAGACTGGAAATAAGGCATAATTATTTAACAGGAGAGTAATCGGCCTCTGGAACAACTTACCAAGGGTCATGATGGATTCTCCATCACTGACCACTTTTTAAAACAAGATTGGATGTTTTTCTAAAAGATATGCTATCCAAATTATTTTGGGTAAGTTCTATGATATACAGGAGATCAGCCTAGATGATTACAGTGGTCTTCTGGCCTTGGAATTAGACAAACTTGTTCTTATGTAACTTTTTAATCTATTACAGGTGGCAACACAAACTGGAATTGAGTGGAATTTATCACCTGTTGGCAAAGTTACCCCAAAAGAATGGAGAGAGAAATAGCCTTTCCTTATTCTGGACTGAAATGTGCAGTAATCCTGAACTGGTCTGAAATTTTCATTTCTGCCATACGTGTAATGGCATCTGTTCACTGATTATTGCTATCTGTGATGTGGCATTACTGGTTTAATAAATATATTTAAAAATTCTTTTGTTCATCTAGGTCTTATTCCTGTCCCATGTTTCATAGCTTGCTATAAAAGTATAGGTTTCAGAGTAACAGCCGTGTTAGTCTGTATTCGCAAAAAGAAAAGGAGTACTTGTGGCACCTT
This sequence comes from Caretta caretta, assembly GCF_965140235.1. NCBI lineage: Eukaryota > Metazoa > Chordata > Testudines > Cheloniidae > Caretta > Caretta caretta. The sequence goes on from NC_134214.1 coordinate 83,417,924, forward strand.
AGAGACTAACCAATTTATTTGAGCATGAGCTTTCGTGAGCTACAGCTCACTTAAGTGAGCTGTAGCTCACGAAAGCTCATGCTCAAATAAATTGGTTAGTCTCTAAGGTGCCACAAGTACTCCTTTTCTTTTTATAAAAGTATAGTGAGCAATTTTAAGAATATTGCTTGGTTATAAAATCTTGAATTTTAGATACATGATATTCCTTAAAAACCACTGATATGAGTTTAGGATAGATGCAGATGATGAAGTAACTGAAGGCAAATGAATCTTTTTGCAATAACCAGACATTTAAGAGCATGTGGACGACACGTCTACTTGTGTAGACTTTATTCACTTCAGCTGGACTCTGCATGCAGACTTACTGCAGGGACACATCTTCCATTCTTAAATCATAGTTCTTTTAACAAAGAAGCATTGTATTTTGTCTTTTTTTTCACTTAGCAGTCTTCTTAAGGGCTGCAAGGGGCACTGGTTTATCAAGTCTCCCTTTCAGGAATCTATCATCCCCAGCATCCTCTACTTCTTACTGGGTAATGGAAAGTGAACTTATCTGAGTACATTTTAGAAGTACCCATTAGCCAGAATAATCATAGTGTGGAGATAGTAGCAAGAAGTATATGCTTACAGTCTGCAAAACTAAGTACCAGTAGCTAGTGACAATATAGAGGGGAGGCCAAAATGTTCAAGAATAGATTGCCTGTATAAGAGGGCTAAACATGGCTTCTGCTTGACATCAGGCTCCTGCTGAAATGGTTCTTGAACTCAGGAGGTCGATGGGAAGTTGGTAATGCCTGCCTTCTCACCATTGGTGGTGCTGTTTGGAGCCATGAATGCTCTTAAAGGTCTGACTGAGGCTCTGGCTATACCAGAAGCATTTTACCAACATTGGAATGCTGGATGCTATACTAGAAAAGCACTCCTAGTTTGGATGCAGCTGTGTTGGTTGTGCTTTCCACTGGTATAGTGAAAGCCTATACAAGTAAAAGTGCTTCGGTGTCAGTGAGGATGTAGATGCAGTTATACCAGAAAATCCCATTAGAGGCTTCTGCCAGCATAACTGTCAGGGATCACTTTTCACACACCTGATCAACATACCTATGCTGGCAGAAGTCTGTAGGTTGAACCTGTTTTTAGACTGAAAGGCAGAGGCACAGGGTGAAATCCTCATCCCAATTGTCTATAGAAATTGTCATTAATTTGCTGGTTCTTTGTATATTTAAGTAGTGCCTAGCACAATGGGGTATTTTTGCCATGTAAACCATACACCCTAGACCAGTCTGAGGAACCAGTTGCTGCCTTATTTCCTGTTGCAGCACTTGTGCAAGGGCTCCTGATAACTCTGGAGTGTTCTGACCATCTTACTTCCTAAACTTATGTTGACACTTAATACTTAGTCCTGTCATGAATGCAGGGGACTGGACAAGATGACCTCTTAATGTCCCTTCCAGTCTTATGATTTGAAACTCAAATGTATCCTGCCATATGAGGCTGAAGACTGACTTTCTGGCCTAATTGGATGTGGGAATATTACCTCTGGTGATTATAGGGCCCTTTTTCACTTTGCAGGTATATGACATTAGTGGTTTAAGACTTTGATACCTGATCCTTTCTGATTTTTAAGTTATATCCCAAAAGGAGTATTTTATAAACATTTTAGTAGCTCTTAATATGTTTACTGGTGCAATTCACTGCACTAAGATCACTTCAGTTAGAGGTGTGTAGGGCAAGTGCCCGCAGTCTTTCCCCCACCCTCAACTGTGGTGCTAAAATACATTAATATAGTTTTCGGAGTAGCAGCTGTGTTAGTCTGTATTTGCAAAAAGGAAAAGGAGTACTTGTGGCACCTTGAGAGCTTATGCTCAAATAAATGGTAGTCTCCAAGGTGCCACAAGTACTCCTTTTCTTTTTATTAATATAGTTGTACTGCTTCCTTTTTGGGGTATCTGGTAAAGGAACCGTATCCATGTGCATATGAAGGTCGAAACACAGTACTTAATTTAAAAGAAATTTGTATACACTTCTGTGGAAAGGTGCTAAAGTGAAAACTGGGAAGAATGGAAGTGCCTGAATATAGCCTCTTCCTAAGACACCCTTCTCTAATGGGAGGACTATATGACACCCACCCTCATATGCTGAGGTTACAGTAGGTTTCTAAACTGTAATCACTTTTAGAAAAATAAACCAGGGCAGCAATCTGCCTTAGTTACCACCTCCTCCTCCTATGTCGTGTGCTGGGTTCACCCTCCTTGCCACAGAGCTCCACTCCCACTTCCTTGAAAAATTTGAACGAAATGACCTTGTTCCCCCATTGCTCTGAAGAGCTTTGATTTTGTAAACGAGATCCTTAAATTAACCTGTGATGTTTCATTCTGCTTCAAAAAAACTAAACCACAGCCACTTGACCAGAAATGGTATTGGGGCGGAGGGAGAGAATCAAACTTCCTCTACAGTCCTGTGACTGCGATGTCGCCAAGGCCTTGCTGTAGCAAAAACGCTTGACTGAAAATGTTCCACCCTTCCCCTTTCTCGCAGGGTTGGGGGACTCCGGGTCATGGGGCCCCTTTCCCTTGAGGCTCCGGTACAGCGTTAGTCACTCCCTTGTCACGTGATTGGGGGACTAGCTTGAGCTCTGTCACGTGGCTTTCTGCACGGGGACGGCGCCGAGTGGCTGGCAATGGTAGCGGGGCGGGGCTGTCAGGGGGCGGAGTCTCCGCTGCCGCGCTGAGGGGCGGGAGTCGCTAGCGCAGCTGTTGAGGAGCTGGAGCGCTGCTGGCGGAGCGCTGCTGGGTGAGTGCGTGTGCGCGCGCGCGCGTTCCCTCGCCCGGCGCTGAGGGGCCCGTCCCCAGACAAGCTGGTCATCGCGCGTATCTCCTTCCCCAGTCTGCCTTGGTCAGTGCTGCCCCCCGCGCTGTGGTGGGCTTCAGCCCGGCTCCCCGGGCTCTGGCGTGGGGTGGGGGAAGCTGTGACTGCGGGCAGCGCGCTCCTCAGGCCCAGCAGCCCCGGGCTCTGGTGACATCTCCTCCCGCCGCCCCACTCTCTGGGTCGCTGAGCTGCTGGCCGTGGTGGGGGCTCCAGGAACATGGGGGAACAGTTTTCCCATCTCGCAAAATGTTTGAGCTGTATGTATGTTGGGGGAGGTCGGGAGGGAGAATGCATTAGACCTGCCGCTGGTGTGAGGGGCTATGCCAGCAGGAGAAGCCTCCCCTCTATCTCTCCTTCGCATCCCCGACAGGTATGTGTGACTAGGTATGGCCAGGATGATCCATGCAGGATTGTTGAAGCTGTTGGTCCCAGGGTATGAGGGACACAAGGTGGGTCAAGTAATATCTTTTACTTCCCTTGGTGAAAGAGAAACTTTCTAGTATACACAAAGCTCTGTTTCAGTAAGAGCTGAAGAAGAGCTCAGTGTAAGCTCAAAAGCTTGTCTCTTAACAGAACTTGGTCCAGTAAAAGATATTACCTGATCCATCCGTCTTTCAGGATGATCCAGGTAATTTCGGGAAATATAAGGTGGTGATTAGAAGGTTACTCCTGGCTTAATAACATGCCATAATCAAACATGACTCTTCACTTTTATTGGTAACACTCTAGATTATTAAAGGGTTCATAAAATCTATATATCTCTTATGCAGATTTGGATGGTGTATTTTGTTTTATTTTCTTTTATTTCTCCCAGCTTGGATAGTGAAAGTCCACCTGCCTCTCCCGCAGGTGGTGAACAGGCAAAACATGTCATTTACTGTTCTTACTGTTCTCATTTTTATTTATGCTTGGATATTTAATTATGCATTGTTCTTGTTAGTATTTTGAGACTAATCTAAAAAATAAGGCGCCTCTGTTAGTCTTATTATATACCCACATAATTAAGATGCATTCTATTCCTTAATGTTTAGAATGGTCCTATTTGGGCTATATTCATATTGTCCAAAACCCTCCATTTGCTATTGTCGGCAGTGGTTGCTGGGAAGGATAGAAGCAAGAAACAGGATTTGCTATTAATTGATCTCAAGTTTTATTAAGCTCTTGTTTGAACTGAAGTAAAAATGTTTGCCATGTATACTTTCTGATGTGCATCTTATAAAGAGCTAGAAGCCCTGAAGGATTTTTCATAGTTTGTATAACTCAGGCAGGATTTGTTAATATCTGGATTTTTTCAGTTTTTAATTCAAGCAATGTGAAACATAACTAGTTGAGAGTCTCACAAAACTTAGATGTGCGTTTAGGATGAGCTGTTATCCCTGGACTATCTAGTTACATTACTGCATAGATAAGAGCAGTGCATGTAATCATTTGCCAGTAAAGACCAAAAAGTTCAATTTGGCTAGCCTCACTGGCAAGCTCTGGTGTAACTTTCCCTCCAGACCACTCAAAAAACTCCACTTCTGTAATTTTACAAAGAAATGCTTTAACAATTAGAAATAATAAATTACAACATAGCTGGCAACCTGGTCCTAACAAGACATGTGCCTGTTACCAGCCTGATCATATACCTTGTGTACTATACGCCTTTTGCCCAACCTTTGCCTGTTTTTGTATCTTTGCAGATTGTAATGTCTTTGAGGTAGGGGCCACATATTTTTTTTCATGCAATTTCTAACACGTCTTTCATGCTACCATAATACAAATAATAAATATGAATACGTATAAATGAGGAATCACTGGTTTATAAACCCAAATTTATCTCTAGCAGTAAACAGAATACTAGTGTAATACCTTTGGGATTCTGTTCCTACCAGCTGTATGATTTCAGATAAATCCACTGACCTCTCTTAATTTTTGCGAGCTGTAAATTGAGGTGTTGACCCTCCCAAAGGTATTTTGAGGATGAATATTTGTACAAAACTTAAAAAATGGTCAGTGTTGTATATGTGCTATGTATCATTATTGGTCACAAGGATAAAACAGATAATACAAGCTTTTAGTTTATTTTAGGTGAGACACCCAGTTGAGAGTCTGGGATTTTAACAGTCTTGCAGCCTTCATTTTACATGACTGACTTTTTTTTTTTTTTTTTATTTAAATGTCCACATAGTAACATGCAGTTGAGTGATTATATTTTGGACCCTTCAAACTTCAGTTCATGCCATTTGTGATTTTTCTACGTTCAAAATTCACTGTTTGCACGTTAGAAAGGGTGGCTTAACTGGTTGTGGCGCTGTATCTCTCTGTTATCTTATGCCAGATTACAGCTTCTTTTCCTCTTCTGCAGGGAAAATTGCCTTTGAGAAATATAGGTTCTTTCCCTTCGTGTCTCCTCAACCACTTATTGCAAACACTTTTTAGTGAGTCCCTTGGAGAAAATGTGGTATTTGGAATCCAACCTCGAGAGACAATCAGACCAAATAATGAAGCCTGCAGTACCTCAGTCTAGTGGCAAAGATCCTGTGGAGTCTAAATATTTACGATAAACCTGCTACTCAGCCACTGAGAGCATCTTCACTATTTGGTATTCTGCAATTGCAGAGCCAGCCTCTTTCTAGTATTGTGCTGACTTCATTGATGGTGTTGATGTACAAACAAGGAAGTAGTATTGTTTTGTGTTTTGTAAAATACAGGGAGAAGAATAATGGGAAAGGATAAAAACTGGCAGAGAAAGGCATTTCTAAGGATATTACATAGTAAAGAATATAATAAAAAGTACAATAAAAAGCTATCGGGTGCCTTACAAATGCCATTTGAGGCCAACCTTGTATATGAGGTGGTGATGCTTTTGACTTTCTTCCAGCACAGCAGCAATGGATTGAGAACCTTTTGGTTTCTTGCATCCTAGTTGTTTCTATTTAAATTAATGGTAGAAACTGCCTCCCTTAGATTGACATGCTGCTTGTTTGTGATGGCAAGTCCTAAATCCTCTTTGTTTATAGAGGGTCTACAGTTGGAACAATACCTTGGTTTTGAGTTCAACCATTTTTTATCTCTAAAACAAAGTCTGATTAATACAGTTTTATAAATGTGTACTTGATAATCTTGTATTACAAGTTACTCACTAGACACTGCTTGCCTGCTGGTGTAATGGTTACAATCTTAAACTTTAGTATATAATTATATATGCTACTTGGCATACTTTTCAAATGCTAAATAGGATTTTGATTTACAGATGACGCTTCAGCCAGATCTTGCCTCTACCATCATCAGACTTTAATCATTCCTTGTAGAATGAGCTTCTTGTCTGAGCTACTGCAGATAAAAAATGCCCTTGAGTTTATAGGTAGCCTGTGTCCTTCTAAATGTATCAATAAGACCATATTGTAGTTTGACCCACTACAGTCTTGCTACAGGAGATAATCCTTCAGCCTACATTCCACAAAGTGGAAGGTACTTTTCAGATTTATTCCATCTCACAAATGACCATGATTTGGAACTTAAGATGGCAACAGTCTGTTGCTCTACAAATGCTATCTATTTTCTGAGTTTCTATTGAAAGGAAGTAAAGTAATGTACAGCATTGGTCCCACAGAAGCCAAGTTCAGTATTCATGGCGTGCTGCAAGACACATCTGTTTACAAAGGTATTTACTGATTTAGTTGCTTAGGAGAACTGGTGTCTCTTTGGTCAGAGAGGTAACATATTTTAGGGCTTGTCTACACTTAAAATGATACAGCTGTGCCCACTAGAGCACTTCAGTGTAGACGGTGCCTATGCCAACAGGAGGGATTCTCTTGTCGTCATAGGTAATCCACCTCTCCGAGAGGTGATAACTGGGTTGACAGAAGAATTCTTCCTTAGGCCTATCACTATCTACGTGGGGACTTAGGTTAGCTTTATTATGTTACTCAGGGGTGTGGATTTTTTATATCCCTGATTGACATAGTAAACTGACCTAATTTTTTTTGTGTAGACCAGACCTTAGTTGTTTTGAGTAACCATGGGATAGCAGTTGTTTAACGCTTATGTGTTTATGGTTGTTTGAATGCATCTAGAGATTAGCAAATCATATTAATGCAAAAAAAAACAAAAAAAAAACAACATGACATAAGCCAGAGAAGTTTTGAAAACCATCTGGGTGGGCCTTCTAATTCATTAGAATGGTCCCTTCTTATGGGAGTTTAAAAATACCCCAGGACGGTTTTTAAAAATTAATTTTCAGTATTGTTGCTGCTTATAGCTGGTAGAATATGTCCTACCATATGGATTTGAAGATGATGGGGTGGAACAGTTCAATAAACAATGGTATAGTGATTAACATGATTGGGAATCAGGAACTCAAAAGTTAAAAGCCTGGCTCTATCTCTCTCAACTCACGGTAAAAACAACGAGGAGTCTTATGGCACCTTAAAGACTAACAAGTTTATTAGAGCATAAGCTTTCGTGGGCTATAACCCACTTCTTCAGATGTATGGAGTGCAAATTACAGTAGGCAGGCATAAATATACAGCACAAGAAAAGATTGGAGTTGCCTTTACCAAGTGAGGGGTCAGTGATTCAATCAGGATGCATGTGTCCCATTCCCAACAGTTGACAAGAAGGTGTGAATGTCAACAAAGTAAAAATTACATTTTGTGGTGCTAACGATGCCAGTTGCATCAGGATGGATGGCACATACTTCATAGTTGATGGGAGATTACTTCTTGTAGTGACCCAGCCATTCCCAGGCTTTATTCAGGCCTAATTTGATGGTGTCAAGTTTGCAAACAAATTCCAGGTCTGCAGTTTGTGGTTGAAGTCTGTTTTTGAAGTTGTTTGTTGAAGAATGGCCACTTTTAAGTCTGAAATTGAGTGTTGAGGGAAGTTAGAACGTTCTCCCACTGGTTTTTGAATGTTATAATTCTTGATGTCTGCTTTGTGTCCATTTATTCTTTTGTTTAGAGACTGTCCTGTTTGGCCAACGTACATGGCAGAGGGGTATTGCTGGCAAATGATGGCATATATCACAAACCAGTGGGAGAGCATTTTAACCGCCCACTTGGTAAGGCAACTCCCATCTTTTCTTGTGCTGTATATTTATGCCTGCCCACTCTAATTTTCACTCTGTACATCTGAAGAAGTGGGTCATAGCCCACAAAAGCTTATGCTCTAATAAATTTGTTAGTCTTTAAGGTGCCGCAAGACTCCTCGTTTTTGCTGAAATAGACTAACATGGCTACTCCTCCTCAACTCACTGTGTGGCTTTGGACATGTCATTTAACTTTGGTATCTGTCCCCACATGTGAAATGAGGGTAAGATGTATCTTGAACACAGGAGTTATAAGGATTAATTATTAATATTTGTGCTAGCCAAATTATATAACATAATTAGCATGTCGCTGGCTATTTAATGGAGAGTTTGTCTTCATTTAATATTATCACTAGGAAGAAATTGTGGTCACAAAGTTCCTTTTCAGCTTCAACCAGACGTTTCTACCCTTAGAAGTAGTACTGAGTGTAGAACCTTGTGACTTAGGGCACATCTTCACTGGCAATGTTAAAGCGCTGCCGTGGCAGCGCTTTAACGTGGCTTGTGTAGTCGTGGCATAGCGCTGGGAGAGAGCTCTCCCAGTGCTCTAAAAAACCCACCTCCACAACGGGCCTGGCTCGCAGTGCTGATGCAGTATCTACACTGGCACTTTACAGTGCTGAAATTTGTAGTGCTCAGGGGAGTGTTTTTTTCACACCCCTGAGCAAGAAAGTTGCAGCGCTGTAAAGTGCCAGTGTAGACAAGCCCTAATTCAGATGTAAATTTGTGTTTGTTTTTTGTTTAAATTAGGTTCAAACTGTTGTTTTGGCCATACGTGAAGAAGAGAGGAAGATGGTATCATACCCTATCCTAGGATTTTTATAACATCCTTATTCTAACAAAAGGGTACTTATCACAAGAACAGTTTCAGTTTCATGACATCGGAAGTTCCTACATGATAGGATAGATGAGTGAGTTGTCTTCGTCTCTGGTCGCTCTGCGGGAAGGAGAGAGTGAGCTGTGAGTAGAAACTGTATAGGTTCCCAAGCTCTTGCTTATCTTGCTGTCTTTAAGCATGACCCCGCCCTATCAGAATAATTGCTATCTGAACTGGCAGCATTTTCTGTCTGCCTTAATTTGGATTTTATACCAAGAAACCGACTCCTTTTCCTGATAAAGGAAAAGACTCCTTTTCTCCTGATAAAGGAAACACAGTTTAGCAGGATACAGCATAACTGGAAGATATCTTCAAAAGTCAGAAAGTAATTTCTTTTTCCTGGTCTTAGCTAACAGGCATAGATGAGAGGAAAAATAAAATGAACTGCTTTCAAAGATGACTCTTCTCCTTTCTTTTTCTGCACATCTCTTGCAAAAAGTTTGATGTTGCAAAAATATGCCTCCTACTTCTCTTGGATATTTACTCTAAAAGAATTGTCATTTCTTTTCATATATTGTCTTGTCAAAAATCGAGGTCAAAAGTGACATTTCCAAGAAACTCCATCCAGTTAGGAGCTGTATTTTCCAGGAACCAGCAGATCCTGGTTTGTGTGCACATCTCATTTTCAAACAAATTAAATGCTCTTTATTAAAAATAATTTTATCATGCTTCTGATATCTTTTATTTTGGTAGGTAGAATCAGCTAGTAGTTAAACGTACTGAGTTAGGAACTACCAGGTTCTGGTTACTGATATGCCATATATTGCTGCATGACATCCAGCACCTCACATAATGTTGTGTTTCAGTTTTCCCATTTGTAAAATGGGGATACTTCCCTACCTGACAGTGGGGTTTTGAGACTGAGTTAACGTTTTTAAAATGTAGGCCTACATTTTCAAAATGGATCAGTGACTTTTTTGGGTCAGCATTTTTGGTTGTCTAGTTAATAACACCTTGAAGGGGCCTAATTTTAAGTACTAACACTTGTTCTCTGAAGATCAGACTCCTTTAAAATGTCTCAACATGAGTATCCAAAAAAGTTGGCACCCCAAATCACCAGGCACACTTGAAAATTTAGGCTATACAAATTATCCAAGTGCGAAATACAGTATTTTGTCACTACCTGTATTATCTTTTGTCATTCTGCCTCAAATAGTGTGTGTACCTAATGCCAAGAGAATGATCAGGGTTTATGAAGAATGAAAATTTGAATTGTTACAGACAAGGATGGCCATATTGTGTCATGGTGCAGCATGATCCACTAATTTCCACAACGTTGCTTGCTGCTAATCAATAAGGAGGTGCACCCTATGCAGATTCCAGGTCTCAGTGTGGAGTGCTCCATCTAGCATTGGAGTAAATGAGTAGTGGCACAACGTGCACAAATACCTGTAACTGGAGGTGGTGTAGTGGTTAGAGCATTTGGTTAAGAAGCCAGGGGCTGCTGGTTCGCCACCCCACCTGCCCTGCAGAGTTACAGCAGCTGGGTACCCTGTGCAGGGGACTCCACCCCAGTGGGTGTAGCAGCTCTGACAAAATAACTACATGAAACTGGAGCAGAGAGTATGGCTTTAAGATCTGTCTCAGTAAAAACTGTGGCTCTCGGATTAGGGTAGACCATGCCATGCAGAGCCCTGGGAAACTCTTCTCACATAACCAGGGGTCAGACAATGAAACTAAGAGGCAGCCGATTTTGAACAAAGGGAAGTACTTCTTCACACAACACTCAGTCGACCTGTGGAACTGTTTGCCAGGGGATGGTGTGAACGCCAAAACTATAACTGGATTAAACAAATAATTAGATAACTTCCTGGAGGTTAGGTCCATCAGTGGCTATTAGCCAAGTTGGTCAGGGATGCAACGCCACACTTTGAGTGTCCCTAAGCCTCTGACTGACAGATGCTGGGACTGGATGATTGCCTGTTCTGTTCATTCCCTTTCAAGTATCAGGCTGGGCTAGATGGACCATTGATCTGACCCACTATGGCCATTCTTATGTTCTTCTTGCATGTCAGAAGTATGGGATGTCAGACTAGATTATCACAGTCAATCAGTGTTCAATAGACATAACTTTAAAAATCAGTTTTATTTGAAAATGATTCTTTACCTATCACCTTTAGATTTGGGTGCAAGTAAATCAAATAATAAAAATAATCAAATGAATGTTGTCAACTATTTGCAACAAGTCACATTAACCCTGGGTTTTGGTTGCAGGCCTCTGATAAATACTGTTCTTATCATAAATATCTCTTAACAAGGGAATGCATAACAATAAGTACGTTGTAAAGATCTAATAACATTGTCTAATCTAAACTTCTGCCCTTGGGTCTATATATGACTTTAGCACCCTGAAATTGGAGAACCTAAATGAGAGGCTGTATAGTCCAACAGATAGGGCATTGGCACAAGTGAGAAGACCTGGATTCTATTTGCAGTGCTGCTGCTCACCTGATGTGTAACCTTTGGCAAGTCACATCCCCACTGTTTCTTCTCCCACTTGTCTGGTTGGATTGGAAGTAAGTGCCTGTGGAGTGCTTAGCACAATGGGGCCCTGATGTTGATTTGGGCCTATAGGCATTACCTTGGTACAAAAAATAGCTTTTATATATATAATATATATATCAATTTCTGACAAAACTTCAGCCAACTTAGCAATCCATATCAGGAATGACTAGAGCTCTTAAAAATTCTTCAGGATTTTTATGTTAGGGAAACTTTTTTTCACATTAACTGCAGAGCAAAAATCTTGTGCTTTTTACTAATTAATTATGGTATACGAGGAAGACCTCAAAGTTTTAACAACAAAAAAAGCCTGCCCTTCTTGATAGAATTTGTGAAAGTCCTAACAAATCATTGGAGATATATTCTGCTCCTGGTGAGGATCCTTTTTGGAGGAAAAGTCTTTTTCTGTATATGAAATGTACGCCTTCAAACCCATCAAACTGGAGTGACATAATCTTGAGATTAATTTATTTAGATATTATGCTGGACTGACAGTATGAAAACTAGCCGTATAGGTGGTAGGGTTGCCAGGTGTCTGGTTTTCAACCAGAACACCCGGTTGAAAAGGGACCCTGTTGGCTCCGGTCAGCGTCACACTGGGGGCCCAGGGCTAAGGCAGGCTCCCTATCTACCCTGGCTTTGCGCTGCTTCTGTAAAAGTGGCTGCCAGGTCCAGGTGGCCAGGGACTGGGAGGCTCCACCTGCTGTCCCCGCCCTGAGTACCAGCACCACAGCTCCCATTGGCCAGGAACCATGACCAATGGGAGCAGCGAGGGGTGGCGCCTGTGGGCACGAAGGCAGCGCACACTGCACAAAGCTGCCTGGCCGCCTATGTGCCTAGAGACTGCAGGGATCTGGCGGCCGCTTCCTCGAAGCCGCGGTAGGCACCACCAGGACCTGCTCTAGCCAGGAACCCCTCCTGCACCCCAAACTCCTCATCCCAGGCCTCATCCCACTGCACCCCAACCCCCTGGCCCAGCCCAGAGCCCCCTCCTGCACCCCAATCCCCTGGCCCAGCCTGGTGAAAGTGAGTGAGGGTGGGGAAGAGTGAGTGACTGAGTTGGGGACTGGAGTGGGGTGGTGCATGGATGGGGCCTCGGAGAAGGGGCAGGGCAGGGGTGTTCTGTTTTGTGTGATCAGAAAGTTGGCAACCCTGCTAGGAGGTCATGATTGGGTGCCTGGCTGTAATCAAATTAGTTCCTTCCACATCTGAATGTCTCAAAGCACTTTACTAACATGCCTGTATCAGACCTTGCTGCACCCCTTTATGGTGGGAAAGCTCACTGTTTTTCTTTTTCACCCTTTGTCCCTGTTTTAAAAATAGGGAAATGCAGGTTGACTTGCCACACAGGAAATCTATGGCAAAACCCAGAATAGAACACAGATCTTCTGACTTCATCATGTGTTTTAACTGTTAGAACATGCTTCCTCTTGATATGTTACTTATTTGTTCTTTGGTTTGTCATCTATTTTATCCTTATTTGAGATAATATTGACTACAAGATATAATAGTCAGATACTATTCAGTATTAATCTACCATCACAGCTGTTACTGTGAATGTTCATGTAACAATTCCATACTGTAAACTCTTGCTTTTCAAAAACTGATATTGTGATTTATTTTCAGCATTTTTTATATTTATTGTTACGCAGCTTTTAAGCTCTAGGAACTTTTTTATAAATTATTTAACGGTTATTAAATTTATTTTTCAATTACTTAAAGTAATGTAGTCAATTTTTAAAATAACAGGTGTTTTTAGATAGTGCTATTATAGTTGCTTTTCAAGTGTGAGGTGAAGCGACAGCTCCCTCTTGGCTAAAAAGAGAGTTTAGCCATTGCCTCTGTTAGAGCTATCGACAAATAATTGATTTTTTCAGTTTGGTGTCTGCACCAAGAAATCTCTCAAACAATTGTTTTTGGGTTAAACAAAATATTAAGTTCAATTAGAAACAAACATATTTTTTTAAATTCCATGTAATTTTTGGATGTTTTTTATCCTTTAATTTTTTCAATAAACCAAGGTAAATTTTGAACTGAGTTTTGAAATAAGTCTTTTTTGGCTTTCAGGGTTTTTTTTCCTTCTTTTTTTTGTCTGACACTATTTGCTGAATTTGACCTAAATTCACGAATAATTTCGGTTGACGCCAAATTAGATTTTTTGTTTGGTGAATTTTACCCACCTCTGTTATCAATAAGGGTGCTAACTGAATTGGTTGTATTATATAATGGTTTTGATAAATAACATATTTTATAAAGCATTAAAATAATATTGCTAGTTTGCTTGTATCTACATATAATGCAACTTTACAGATTTATACTGAACAGCCTAAAATTTAACTTTAACAGTTAATATTTCCCCTGATCCCATAATTCCAGGGAAAAAATCATGCCTGTGGCATATGTGCAATTTTGCAAACTAACTGCAATCCAGAAGTCCATAGTGTTGTTTACATAACACAACTTCCTTCTGAGTATCAGTCCTATGTTACTGGCATTTTTTATATATGGGCTTTTAAAAAGAAGGTTCAAGAGGTGAGGGGTTTGGCTGGCTGATTGGCTGACATCTGTGTTGAAGAGTTGTGACTGAGCTTAACATTTTCTAAACCAGGCAGCTGTTTTAGGCTTTGAAATGCTGGAATTCCCTTCTCTTCTCCCCCCTCCCCTCCAAGAGATATAGCTATGGAAGGCTACGCTAAATAACTTGGATTGAAAAATTCAGAAATAAGGCTGTGGCTTATCAGGAACTCATGTCAATGGATTGTAACTCCTTCATGCCTCTTGGCACGATTCTTTATGTTACCATATCTTAACACACTGTTCTGTTTGCCTTTTTTTATCATTCTAAATGCACAGAATCTTTATTAATGGATTAGCATTTCATTGCATAACAGTTGTGGAGAGGCTACCATGAAAGAAACTTATTAAGCATCATTAGGCATTTTGACTTGTGTTAAAAAAAACACGAGCAGACTCCCCATAGCTAAAAATTACTAATGAAAAGTGAGACTACTCGATGAAAGATGAGGACCCATCACATGGGGTGCAGTCAATAATTATTGTGCCAGTTGTGATTATACTGCATGTCAAGCAATAGATCTGCTGACTATCATTTGTGTGCATTGTTCTTATCCCCTTTCACACTACTGATCTCAGAATTCTTGTTTTTGTAGTAGTTGTAGAAGAATAAAATGTCTTCTGTTTGTTCTACCTATTTATTCATTTTTGTTGTTTGGCTCTCTGAGGTAGTAGCTCATGATTATTCTAGTTCATGCAAGTGTTAATACTGACTTCTACACTAGCCCTAAGTACAAACAGAGCCAGTGGCTGCTTGGGGCCCCACATTCCCTGCAGACTCTGCAGTCAGCACACGGACCCTGTCTTCTCTAGCAATGAGACCAGGAGAGAGAGAAAATAGCTTCCTGCCTGACATCATCATCTCTTCCCAAACCAATCCCCAGCAGCAGGACCAAAGGCAAAGGTAACTTTTGTCATTTCTGATCCTCCAACTTTGAGCAGTTTGGAGTCCTGCTTCTGCCTGTTGCCCTTGCAAACCAGTCTTGGTTGGGATGAGAGGATGAAACCAGAATAATCTATTTTAAATGATTTTTGCAAGAAGCATGTGGTATAAACACTGTACAGTTCTGGTGAAAGTCTGAGTAAATAAAAGTAGGAGCACGGCTCATACCCACTGTTGATGTCTGTGGCAGAAATGTTAAATCATAGAGCCAGGTTTTTAAGGGTCTTGTGGCTTTTAAGATTTTTCCCTGCCTCTTGGCTAACATTTGCTGAATGCGGCTCTGAGTTTGGCAGATGCCTTGATCAAAAACTGCGCTGTTAGATACCTATCATGGAAAGTTGGTGTTAAAGTTTAGAGAGATTAGCTAGTCTTAATTGAGGATTTCAGAGGAAATGTAAGGAAAGCAAATCCAGAAAGTCTCAACACTTCCAACTAGTTTTTATGCTTGTTGTGAAAGTTAAATATGGGTCCTATTTTGACCCATACACACCAGTAGCAAGTGACTGTAAAGATTAATTTTCTTGTATCTTTCTCACATTCCAAAAATACTAAAACCCTAATATAACTAGAAGTTAATGTTACAGGTGATGTATGTTGTGAGCAAAGGGTCTTGAGTTTTGTTGCATTCAGTTTACCTAACCTCACTCTCTGCCAATCCTGACCTGAGACTGGGAATTAACCCCATCAGAAACTAGATGGGGAATACTAAATTCAGGGAAATTGTGCTGTACCTAGTTTAGAAATCTGTTCAAGGGCATTTGTTCAGCAGTTTGGCATTCAGTGGTTTGTGGCTAGTTTTGCTCTTTACTTTTTCATTTCAGGTTGTATCTTTTAACTAGTAATCTTGCAACTACAAGGAAGCAAGTAACATACACAAACTGGACAGAATATAGTTACAAACCTCAATGGTGCCAAGGTTCTATTGCATAAGATCACACTGATCATAATCTTCTATGCAGGAATAATGAGCAGTTTGTAAGTTATGGACAAACTCAGATCTGATTTACCATTCTGTTTTGTTGAAACTGAAATAGAGCTTTGGCAAAATTCTAGCTTGAAGAATTTTAAGAATAATTTGAATCTACAGATCTGTAGTTTTTATAACCTTTTTTTATTTATAGACCTCTAAAAAATTTCGAATGGCAGTACGAACCCCTTTGGAAATCTTAGACGTAGCCTGTGGACACCTAGGGGTTTGCGGGTCACAGACTGAAAACCACTGCTATAGATTTTTAAAGGAAATTGTGGCTGAAAATGAATACCAGAAAATGTTGCTGATGGTATTCAGACAAGGCCTGATCCAGCCCCCCTTTGAAATCAGTTCACTGACAAAAAAGAAGCTTGGTTAACATGGAGTTAAGGTTGCCTTTTGGTATCTCCTATCCTTCCAGAATGTCTTGTTCAGCAAAACCGAACCTCTGAAAACCAGGAAATATAAAGTTAGGATACATGTCAATGAGTCTTTAACTCTGACTCTGGACCTGGCAATAGCCACTGGGAATTATGTGTATTTACTCACGCTGTGAATACAATGTGTTGTGTAGTTGGAGGAAGCAGCTTGGCATAGTTGTGATTGTGGTAAGAGGAGATCTGGGGGTCTCTGCCCATTTGTGGGGGAAGGGATCTGAAACCCCCCCCCCCCCCGCTCCGCATTTGTGTGATCAAAGTCAGAAGATGCATGTATTCCTTGAGCAATTAGCATGCCTCATTTCAGAGATGATCTGTAGGATCAGAAAGTTCTGTAGTTGTCTCAGTAGCTTAGTGTCACTTACCATGGGGCTTATGAGCAGCGAGGCCTCAAATGAGACTGCTCTGTGGGTTTAATGATAAATATGGTGTTAAATGGCATCCTGTGCATAAGGGTGAAGGGGTTATAAAAGGGAGTGAAGGTTTTTAAAAATTTAGCAGCTGTGGTGGTGTTTCTGTGGGCTAAATGTTTCAGTGTAGGGCAGGTGTAGGTAGCTCCTGTTCAGTACAGCTCACCTAAACATGAGTTTTATCTTTACCAAAGAGAAGGCATTGTTACAGGTTTCCCTCCCCTCCAAGGTGCTACCTGGGACTGGGGTACCACTGAGCCTGCCTGACCCACCAGCCTGGGCTCCCTTCACGCTGTATTTCTGAGGCAAGTTAGCCAAGCCCTCCCTCAGGCTTCAGACTGCACTTTACCAGCACACATACAGGTAGGGACACACCCAGCTGCAGAAACACACACACATGCTGAGATCAGCTCTGCATGAAAAGACACAGCGAAGGAATTGCCCAGTACTCAAGTGCATGCCCCCCTCTAGAGGTTAGACCCAAAATTGTACCATCTTGCACTGCACAGAGAACTATACAGCGTAAGCGCATGAAATTTGCCCCTCCCTCAATGTGGAGAGAGATATGCAACAGCTTTTTGCATCCCAGTTATGAATTCCACACACTGGGTTTTAGAGAGAACAAAAACAAGTTTATTACTGCAAAAGAGATTTTAAGTGATTATAAGGGATAACAAACAGATCAAAGCAGATTATCCAGCAAATAAAACAAAAACGCAATCTAAGTTTTTAAGTTACTAAAGAAACTGGTTACAAGTAAAGGAGGACTTGTGGCACCTTAGAGACTAACAAATTTATTTGAGCATAAGCTTTCGTGAGCTATAGCTACCACAAGTCCTCCTTTTCTTTTTGCGGATACAGACTAACACGGCTGCTATTCTGAAACCTGGTTATAAGTAGTAATTTCTCACCCTAAATAAGGTTTTAGGCAGGTTGCAGAGATACTTGATGGCCAGCTGCACTTGCCTGCAGCTTAAATCAGGTGACTTGATCACATGACCCTGCAGCCTTAGAGGCTGTTTGCAGCATCCACAGGAAGCCTTTCTTGGAGAGAGATTAGCATCTTCTATGACCTATTGTTTTTCCTAATGGCCCTTTCCAGCCATCAATTTAGACTGATTGCATTCTGTCTAATGACTATTCCCCCGCTGTAAACATATTTGTAATAGGTGCATAGATAACATTTCTAACTTCAGATACAAAAATGACACATGCATATAAATATTATAATATTCAGTAAATCATAACCTTTCCAACGATATCTCAGGTGCCTTGTCTTGCACAAAATACATCATAATTATGCCATACTCATATCATAATATTACTATGAAGAATATGGGGCATAATGCCACAGGCATTAGACGCTGTCCTATAGTGGTCATGTACCCTTTTCCCTGAGTGTTCTGCAATATCTGCAAAGGCAGAGTGCAAGTATGCTGTTAAGAATGTACCAGAATATTGCTCAAAGAGGCCAGAGTTAGGGTTGTCTTGGAGTATACCTTAACTTTGTATTTTCTGGTTTTCAGGGGTTTGAATTTTGCTGAATTTGACATTCTGGATGTGCATAAGATACTATCCGGCAGCCTGAGCTCTGCATTAACAACAAATTACAAGACAATCTGAGTAGGTGTGCATATTTTAGAGCACATAGGAAAGTCAATCTTTAAACAGAGGTTTTCTTAACTGTAATTACAGCAGAGTGCCAGAAACATCCCATTGTCTTCAAGAGGAGTTGGATTGAGCCTGGTGCCAGGTTCTAGTCACTTTGTGCCCAAACCTGCACATTTTTCACTTATTTCAGTTGCTGTTGAGGGCACTCAGCACCTTGTTGTATGTTCTCAGCTCATTTCAAGACCAATCCCTTAACCTGCAGTAGCAGAAGTCTTCCAGAGAATTACTAAATGCATTGAAGTGTGGTGACTTTAAACTAGGTTGTTCAGGTTTTGTAAGGGTGTGGATCGAACAAATCGGAGAATCATCTCTAATTAAATATTTATAAAACTTTTGAAATGTTTGTACTAAATGTCATGAGATAAGTAAGTGCTTTAAGTAGGACTGTGCCCTAAAAAGTGATTGTTAAATTGGTGTGTGAGGCTCTATATTCACTGTGTTCTGCATCATCATCAGATGAACTTTTTTCTAGCAAAGTTATGCCATATGAAAAAATTTAGTTAGTTGCCAGAAACTTTATAATTTTTCCTATTACCAGCTTTGCACTTAAAAACCTTTCAATAAGTGAAAAATGTTTATGCTTTTGTGCTGGCATTTCATCATTACTCTGTTTTACCCTTTAAAAAGGCACTAGATTAATTCCTTTACATGTAGAGTTTTTCATGCCATTAATTTTTTGTGTGGCATTTATTAGTTATTTATATAACTATACAAAGCACTATATGTTTGTGGGGGTAGAGGGGTCTATGCCAAGCAAATAACAGGCACCTTGCCCTGTCCAGTGATGCAAACTAGTACAATATAGAACAATAAAATAACAAAGACTGAGTAGTGGGGGTTATTGTGGTTGGAGCACATCACAGGATAGAGGGTTTTAAAGAGATTTTTGGAGGAGAAGGTGGGAGGTTGGCATAAATTAGTGGAAAGAAAAGGAGTACTTGTGGCACCTCAGAGACTAACCAATTTATTTGAGCATAAGCTTTCGTGAGCTACAGCTCACTTCATCGGATGCATACTGTGGAAAGCGTAGAAGATCTTTTTATATACACACAAATGCTTCGTGTGTATATAAAAAGATCTTCTACGCTTTCCACAGTATGCATCCGATGAAGTGAGCTGTAGCTCACGAAAGCTTATGCTCAAATAAATTGGTTAGTCTCTAAGGTGCCACAAGTACTCCTTTTCTTTTTGCGAATACAGACTAACACGGCTGTTACTCTGAAAACTGTCATAAATTAGTGGGAAGGTCATTCTGGGGGCATACCCAAAGTCATGAGTGCGTGAAATATAAAGGGAGTGTAGAAGTGCACCTTAGAGGGAGTGTGTTGGAGAAGATAAGGGCAGCGAGATAGGCAAGATCCATTGTAAGCTAATTGTAATGTGAACAATAAATATGTCAAGCTGTATTAATGTATTACAGAATTAATATTTCCATTACTGGAAATCCCAGCATATGCACACGCTATGTTAGTCACTGATGTCTAGGGAAAAAAGTAGAGAAAAATTCTGCTGATAAACATATATATACTATGAAGGATGTTTGGATGAAAAAGGCCTTTTGTTTGAGTTCATGTGCAGCTGCTGCTTATTCCTCACCTGAAATCCTTTTTCTCTGTTTGTTGTGGAAAGAAATAATCTTCACTGAAATTATTTGTTGTGTAATAAACCAGGTTCTGAATTTGGGTGACAAATAAGCAGCAGGTGCAGATGAACTTTTAAAGATCCTGTTTTCCCTATAAAAATTTTCTAGAAGTAATATAAAGAGGAGGGGAGAAAAAAACCTGAAATTTGTACTAATGATGCTCCCCCACTAATTAGGCCATCTCTTTTCTCCCGACTGTTGTAGAGTATCCACAAACATTGATCCTGATTCAGGAAAGCAGTTATGAACATGTTTAAATCTATTTTTATTCAGGAGAGCGCTCAAGAGTGTACTGATTCACTCTCCTGAATATGAATAGGGATGTATTTTTGAACTGGGAGCATGTTGAGTACATTTCTGCTCCCTTTCATTAAATGACTACCTCCATGAAGAAGCCAAGTACCATCTGTCTCTTGGGTGGTCACGTTTCACTGTATAGCAGCAGCATTATGTGGAAAGTAGGATGTCTTTCTGAATATTCCCTTAGGGTGTCAACAGGGCTATAAAATGGCAGGAACATTCCTGTGGTTGACCTTGAAAGAGCATGAGGAGGCAAGAGTAAAGAGGGAAATAGTTGTTAAAACTTCAAGAGTTTTATTAAATAATCAAATTAAGAAATTCCCATATTCCTTAAAGTTAATTCATTTTGTGCTGCATTTATGGAGCTGAAAACCACCAATTTATATAGCAAAAGAAGGAAGCTAAGACACACATTTATCATGTTTGTTTCCAGAGAGCTGGATGAATATAGCCATTCCTACTTCTTAAAAACTGAATTTTGATTCCATTTACTCTTCTCCCATGCTATAGTGGCTGCCTGACAGACAAGTTCCTTAGAGAGACAAGCTTTTGAGTTTACACCAAGGTGTTTTTCAGATATGTTCATCGTTACATTTCCCCTTCACTTTGAAATCTTCTGAGGAAAAACATATATTCTTAGTTTGTTGAAATGGATGCTAATTAGACCAAAGTGTCACTCACCTTTCATCTCATTATGAAGCATTCTTCAGAAGAGTTTCAACTTTTGTGTTTTTTCTTGTGATAGTCATGTATGTGAGTTCAAGATAAGAGATAATCCTGATAGTAAAGTGGTTGCTTCACAATCTTTGTGCTGTTCTAGTAGATTTCAAAGCAAAACCAGGTATTTTCATGCCCTTGTGTCATGGGGAGGAAGAGCATATTCATTCTGAATGAAGTCTCTCTGCAAAACCAGTTTTATGAAACATTTTGAATGTTATACTGTAGTTTAGTTTTCTCACAATAAATTCCCATTATCAGCAAAGCACTTAAGCTTGTGGTTTGCTTTAAATGCAGGAGTACTCCCGTTGAAATCATCTATACACTCTGCTGTTTTCATTGCTATCAGACATTAGGCAGTTAATTACCTTTTTCTTCAGCAATTGCTCATACTCTTTCCTGGTCAAATGTCCGTTGTAATTTTTATTTGTAAAAGACATAAATTCCTTCCTCCTTTTTCTCCTTGTTTCAAAGCTTATTCTTGTTTTCTATGAGTTAATTTTTTTTTTGCCAGTGGCTTACATAATCTAAATATTTTGCATCAAATTCTGCTTTTGTTTGTTTACTTCTCCTAGTTTAATTTTCAAACTTGAAAATATACTTTTAATTACCTTACATTTAATTATTTGGTTCAGTACATTTTAGCATTTACACAAACAGAAATGAATGCAACATCCTGCTAAGTACTAGTAAGTAGAGCTACCTCAAGGACATGTCAGAAAGGCCCCCTATCTTTTCCAGTTCGTTTCTTAGGACTGCATCCCATATGGCTGCTGTTCTTGTTAGTCACACAATAATGTGTAAAACAAACAGATCTATGGAAGAATTAATTCTCTTCTTGTGCATTCTTCTCACCTTCAGATTTCACCCAGTGCCATGGTAATTGACATTACCAAAAGCTACATCTTACTGTTTTTTTTTTAACTCCTTGCTTGGAGGTAGAACACTAGTGATTCAGAACTGATACATGCAATTAAATTGTCTTGGCTATAGCATAGAGCAAGTTTTAAATGTATGAATTCTTTTCTTCCCGAATACTTAATAAGTATATATTCAAAGGTAAAGGATGTATGTAAGTGGTTAAAGGATTCCTTTTTAGACATCTGTTTCTCTGCAGTTCCTAGCCCCCACCAAGTTGTTACTTGTACTTAATTTATATGTTCCCAGTTACAATATCTATTTAATCTTATGCGGGTCACCTTTTTTTTGACCTTTAATGCAATATGAGGTTGGATTGCTTTTTCTTTTTAATTCATGTCTCAGTATTTCCTTTTGACTGATAGGAATGTGAAGACTGAAGCAGAATGGATCCGTCACTGGGGGCAAGATCCATGGTAGTCTCCGTGGAGGGGATGACATGCAATTCCTGTGTTCAGACCATTGAACAACACATTGAGAAAATGAATGGAATTCACAACATCCAAGTAAGTAACTCTACCAAAGTCTCCTACATGATATGGTTCTGATGGGAGAAGCCATGATAAAGATTGATCTGAAGTATGCAGCAGAGGAGGAAAGGACTTAAAAACTACATAGTCATTTTATTATCTGTGGATTTGCTGTTTAGAGTGGCTTTGGAATATTTCCAGTGCCAGAGAAATGCAGAAATATACTTTTCCTGCAACTGATGACAATTCATTTCATGTTTTTTCTAAAGCACCTTTTCTCTCATACTTAACCAAGTACAGCAATGTTCTGTATAGAAAGCAGAGGAGAGGACATTATGTAAAGTCCAAAAGAAGAGAGCAGATAGAGGTCAAACTACAGGAAAAGTGGTGGTGGTCCACTTTTAATCCCAGTAAAATAGTAGTAGTAACACTTAGCTCCTACGTAGGGCTTTCCGTTAGATATCTAATAGCACCTTTACAAAGGCGGTAAGCATCATTATTCTCATTTTACAGATAGGGGAAACTGAGGTGACGTGACTTGCCTAAGGTCTCCTAAATCACAATCCAGTGTTCTGTCCAGTTGCCTTCCTGTGGCTGTTTTACCCTAAACCTCTTCAGGTCTTTTCTTCCAGACTTGCAATGTAGTGAGGCAGCTTGTATAGCCTGTGAAAGGAGAGTGTGCCTTGAGTTGCTCAGTGAATCCCAAACTAATTAACCATGGTGCCTGTCACCAGGAAAAGGAATGTCACTACGATGTGGAACTTGAGAGTGGGGATGGGGAATAATGCAAGGGAAAGGGGAGATTCTTGATGTCCCTGCCAGGCATTCAGAATTTCCTTTCCTTTTTACTGTGTTTATATGGGAATGGGAGGTGGTATTAGCTGCATTGTGCTCTTTTAAGAGAAAAAAGTAGTTCTTTTTCCTTATTAATTTAACTGTTACTATACAAAAGTGTTTTAAAAGAGGTTGAGCTTTTAGTAGAAAAATTTATCTACTTTTAATCAAAACTTCGTGTCTTCAGAGATTCTGGCTCAAACAAGAAATCCAGCTTTTGTAACCTGGGCTATTCTGGAAAAAAAAAAAGAATCTGTCTAACTTGAAACAAAACTGTTTTAACAGGAATATTTTTAGCAATGTAAGCTGTTCCATTCTAACCAATACATCCATTTTACAATATGTTTATAAATAATAAAGCAATTTAACACCTGATCAATCCATTCTAGTCTTGTGACCTGTTATTTGGTGCCAGAAAGCATATTTAATCCTACCAATTACAACAACAGTGTGCTGTTAATCCCAACTGTTTGGTGCATAGGTGAAGTTTTCCCCTGCAAATGAGGTTTTAACATTCTGTGGCAGTTAAATGATCCTGTATAAAACAATGTACCCCTTCTTTCTGTAGGGAGGTATTTCCATCTTAACAGATGTGGTCTAGACAAACATTGGGCTTGCCAAAACAGTGGAGCTTATTTTTTGGCACGTGGTCACTATAACTAGCTGTGATGCGCAGCTGTTTATCAGAGGATATGATGCAATCAGCTAGTACAGGTTACTTCTACCTAAACAAGGAGTTGGTGCCAGCTATAGAGATCTGTGAACAACAGTGGTATTTACACTAGATCCTACTTTTGATCTCCATTGGTGACTTAATAGAATTTGAACTTGATTGATTCTGGTAACAAAAAACAGATCCTCTGGCAAAATCAATAGTTCATTGTTTTTAGCAAGGGTTACTACTTTAATAGTAACATTGAGAGATCAGACCAATAAATAAGCCTCCACCAAAACTAAGTAAAATGAAGAATTAAATGAATGAAAAATACTATCTGCAAAATAAAATTATGTTAGTATCCTTCTCTTGGTGCCTTTGGAAAATTACCTGAAAGGTTTGACATTCTAGAATCTAACATAGTTTAAATTGTTCCACCCTCCTCCTGAAAATTGTACTCAAAAACCTGTGCTTGGAATGAATGATTCATGACCTCCCTGAAGATAACATGCTCTGTATAGCCCCATTAGTAGCAAGTACACTGTGAAATGGGTGTTTAAAAAAAAGGCATTAACCACTTCGTTTTGAAACAGTAGGCTAGAAATATTATTCTAATACAGCTCTTGCCAAGCCATATTTGGCCAAAAATATATTGTAGACACTAAAAGTTTAAGTGGAAGAGGCTTATAATGAAAATCAAGAGGTCATAGTTAATGCTTAGTCCACATTACAGAAACAAAACTTTGAGTTAGGTGGACAGATTTATTCTCCCCTTGGCCCATGCGTAATCTCTGTAAATAATAAGGCACTGCTGTGTTTAAGGGTTATCAGATAGGCCAGCAAAGGAAGCATATGTTGGACATCTAATGCAGCCACACACAGATTTAATTTGGCTTATTTTGTTTTGTAATTGCAAGAAAACCAATAAACTATGGTATCCTTGTTATTGATTCTGCCAAAGTGCGTAATTGATGACAGAAAAGGAGGAAGGTGGTCATTAAAATGATTAAACTGATGTAATTTGATCACAGCAATGGTCTCCTGGTTGTTTTTTGCCCAAGGAAAAGATAAAATTGGAAGATAATGTGTTGGGCCTCTGACTGGTATTGGTTTGCCCTTTTGGAAATGGAAATAATAATGTTTGATTCCATTCCAGTTGGGAGCAAATTAAATTGGGGGTATTTGTATTGTATGACGTGAAAGAGTAGGATGTCTGTGAACCTCTAAAACTTGTTGTTCTCATGTTGAAATTCTAAAGCTGTGTCTCATTCAGTAGAATTTGATCCTCTCTATCCCTACTTCTAAGGTGCTAGTCCATGCTCTGGTGTTATCCTACCTCCAAGTCCTGAAGTCTTCTCTCCAGTTTGTCTCCTCCCTTATATCTCAAATGTTGATACTAACAACACATTCTGTTCTGTCCATTTCTTTAATACACAACCCTGCTCTTGGCTATTTGCATTAACTTTTCCTCATAAAATTGAAACTTCTCCTGACTTTCAAAACTCTGTCTGGCACATCCACCATTCCTACTTTATAGCCTTCTGCATCTCTGTGCTCCACCTAAACTTATCTCCTAACCATTCCACTTCATCTAAGTCATCTCATTCACAATTCTTCTGAAACCCACCTGTTCTGCAAAAATTTCCAGCTATAAAGATTTACTATTCTGTATTGCATTAATTTATGCCTTTGAATTGCAAGCTGTGTCCAGGTTCCTAGTGGGGAGCCAGCTATGGTCACTCAATTAGGGTGAACCCCAAAGAATGGGGCAGACAATCCCCATAAAGCTGGTGGATATTCAATATCTAGATTTACCAAGACAGCATAAAACAGCTTCTTTATTACCTCACTGGTTACTCAGGAGTCCAAACAATACAGTTCCCTTAAAGTGATCCAGCCTCAGGCTTCCATCCAGGTACCTACGTCAAATATGATAAAAATTTCTGTAAATCTTATTTCATCATATAAAAGAAAAGGTTCTACCAATCCCAAAGGACTGGACACATTACCTCCCAGGTTAATGAATGTTTCAGATCTTACCCAAATACACGCTACACCTAATTCTTATTAACTAAACTAAAATTTATTAAAAAACAAAAGAGAGAGAGTATGGTTAAAATATCAATATACATACAGACATGAATTCAGTTCATTGAGGTGCAGATTCATAACAGAGACGGTGAGCTTCGTAGTTCCAAAGAGTCCTTTTAGAATTCAGTTCATAGGTCAAATGTCCAAATCTCATATTCAGGGCGTACCAGCATAACTGGGACCTCAATCTTGCGACTCAAACTTCCCCGATGAAGTGTAAGCAAATCTGAGATGACAGAATCAGGACCCACGGGTCTTTTATACAATTTCATGTCCTCTTTGACAAGTTGGGATTTCCTCAGGGAACAAAAGGTAATAGGATGATTTTGAAGGAGGTTCATCACTGGTGCTTAGCTATATGAATTAACATATGGCCATTTGCTTGTTCCTCCACCATTCACAGTACATTTCAAGGAGATGAATACTAAGATATCCCATGTTTACAATTCATTTAAATGATAGCATCGTCCTTTGGCCTCTGAATTATCAGAATACAGCATAGACAGGGACTGTTGATTACATTGTCTACCCTACTTATACATATGTAAATACACAAAAACACAAACATTATCTCCCTACCTGTCTTTTGAGGGTTATTTATTTTGCAGGATGTTTAACCCTTTCTAGCCATGCATCACACAAGCTCTTTTGATAGATACCCTGTTTATTTGGCAGAATTTAGCTGTCATACTGCACCATGTACGACTGTAGTGCTATATAAATATGAAACACCCTTATAGAAAAGGTTTTTCATATGTATATCTTTTCCATTAGATTGTGTCCTTGTAACCAGTTCTATTCAGAGTGCACTGACATTAGGGATGTAAATAATGTGTAAAAACAGTAACCATGTAACTAATTAAAATTCTATTGGTTACACAGTTAAATGTTTACCCAGGGAACTAAAGGTGCAGGGGTGCTGCAGCACCCCCATGTTTTACATTGGGATCCAGAGTCCTGGCCATGAGGCTGGCAGCCTGGAGGGACCCCGGGTATGTGGGGCCGGCAGCTTGGAGGGATGCTGGGCACGCCTCACGGCAGCTGGGACACTAAGCAGACTTTAATCTTTAGCAGAAACGGATAAGCATCAAGCTTGTCGGTTAACCGGTTAAACTCTTACATCGCGAACTGACATGTTTGGAATATAAGTAGGATGTGACAAAGTTGTTTCTTCTATTGTATGTTGTTCTAACAGTTGACATGCATCTCAGGGTAAAGTCAACAGAGAGTTTTTGTACTTTGGTTTCAGTTTTCAGTCTGTATGTCCTCACTCAAGATCATCTGTGGGAGTATTTTATGCCATTATATTATTTATTTGTATTGTGGTAGCACCTAGGAGCCCTAATTATGGACCATGACCCCATAGCCCTAGGTGCTGTACAAACACAGAACAAAAAGATGGTCCATTCCATAGAGGCCTTAAGGAACCATATGAAGAACTGGAAAGAAGGTTTCCTATACAAGATATCTGTTTCTTCAATAAACAGTTTATGCAAACTTCCTTATTTCATTTTAAATTGGATTTAAATTATGACCTAAAGATTGTTAGTTAAACACGACATCACAGAATGTAGCAGATAAAATTTAAAAAGAAAACACAGTGTAAAAAATTTGTCCAGTACCACTCCGGGAAGCTGCTAATTTTCTCCAGAAATGTGTAATTATGGCAGGGTTTACTGCTAAGTACGCACATAACAACAGGCATGAAAGAGAACATCCCTTAAGTACTGATGGTGAGGAAAGGGACATGCAGAGAGAACTACATTTGCAGCACAAGCAAATGTGAAATGTAACTCTCACCAATATGAAATTATTGTAGAGTCTGTACAAAGTCTAGTAGAATAAGCATGGTTTTCAATAATTATAGGTCAGCATCAGGAATTAACTGCTGATATGGGGAAAAATTACACTAAAGCTAATTCTTGGCCTAGCTGTAAGAAATGATACACCTTTTATGTATAATTTTTAGAGATTAGCAAGCAGGCCCTATGTATTTCTGCTTGTTATAATGTGAATACTTGTTTGTAGTTTAGATATTTTCTCTCTAATGGGTAGCCACCCTCTTGAACTTCTCATATGCTAGCAGCCTGTGTATGCAAAATAATTCCCCTGAGTGGAATTGTGCTGCATTTCTACAAGATCACTGGGCCAGCACCAACCAAACACTTCTTAATTTGATTTATTTGTTACAGCAGAACAATACAGAAAATGGGAGGGTCATTGCAAATGATTGAATTTTGCAAATGGAGGAAGCAAATATAATAAAAAGGGAAAATACACTACAAAATGTTTATTTGTTTTGACATTTGTATTTTAGCACATTATGAAGTGTTCTCAGTAACTGAAAGTTGTAAATATAAAGTAACAAGAAACCTTACTCCAAGACGCTGGTTTTAAACCTTTGCTGCAAAGAAGGGAGGGTCATATTTTTTTGAATATCCAGATTATAAAGTGTGTGTGTGTGTTAGTAAAATGAGGCTTAGCAAAGTTCTACTAATGTGATTTGGTGAATTCATACTAGGAATTTACAGCTCTTTTGCTTATCGTAAATAATAAATGAGGTTATATCACCTTCAGCGTTGGTTTACATACTAAACAAACTGGCCTAGGTTGGAAGTGACAGAAAATTTACTGTCTGATGATGGTGTAAAATGAGTTAGTGGTCACCATCTAGTGCATAGTGGACAGGTGTTGGCATCACAAAAATATTGACAACTACTCCGGGGTTCCTCCTGCCCCCTGCAGCTCTCAGCCACCGTGAGAGACAGGGGGGACCATGGAGCTCCCCGCAGCTCCCAGCTGCCACGGGCAGGGGGACCCCGCAGCTCCAAGCCCCATGGGCGGTGAGAGTCCCAGGGAATCCTACGGGGTCTCCATTTTGTCACGGATATTTTTAGTAAAAGTCAGGGACAGGTCATGGGCTTCCATGAATTTTTCTTTATTGCCTGTGACCTGTCCATGATTTTTACTAAAAATATCTGTGACAAAATCTGAGCTTTAATAATGAGGAGCTGACCAGGTTGAGGTGTCTAGGCACTACTGCAACATACATTTTAAATAATAACAAATAAGTCTTGCTTTTGCAGACTTACTTTTTCAGCCATCTGCCCATCCCCTAATGCTTTCCCCGCCCCCTCCTGTTTTCTGTAAATAATCCATTTGGTGTTCTAAAACAGGCTGTTATAGAACACACAACTCAGATTATAGGTAAGGCTCTGTTTGAGCAGAGAGCTATAGTCACAGATTCAACAGATGTCTGGGAATGTTACAGAGTGAAGCCCCCCACATCTCTGGTCTGTTTCCTTCCTTTTTCTTCTCACACTCCCGTAATCCATCACTGCACCATTGTATGACAGATCAGAGTTGTGCCTTTGCGCAGTTTCTGCTTTTTAAGATTAGATTTGATACGTTTGTTTGCAATGACTAATCCAGTTCAACAGACCTTCACTTTAGGGTTTTAATATGGACTGTAAAAAGCATTGAAACAATGTATGAAAGTTGCTGTGTGAGAGCAGTGTATGCAGTATAACAGAGCATAAGATTCTGAAATTGGCGGACTGCTTCTGTGGTAGAGCCTCCCATATCCAATCATGTTGTTGTCACACAGGTGAACATAAATTAATTTATGGTTTTCATAAGTAGAGTCTCAGACTTTGTCTTCAGGTGAGCCCTCAAGGGCAAATGATAATGGAGAAGTGTCACTATGGTAGGTGTTGGAATTATTCATATTTGAAATTATTAGTATGGGAAATGAACAAACACTAATTTAACCATACATTTTTCTATTAAATCCAAAGGCCAAATGATACTTATACAATTGTTCTAAATAATAAGCAATTTACTACATACAAACAATAACAAAACATTTATAAACATTTGATCAAGATACTTACAAACAGGCTACACCTAGGGGCGCTTAGCAGAGGCGATGTGTGTATGGGCTTGTGGGGGCATGTGCCCTGTCCCATTTGCTGCTTGGCTTGTATTGAGCATGCTCACATGGACTGAGCACGCACACTGACACTGCTGAAGCTGGCTGCCCTCACTCTGCCCCCTCACTATTGGCAGGCCTGGGTCACCTCTGGTGCTTAAACCTATATTGGTTGGCTCCAGTGTGGTTAGGCAGGTATTAGCAATGAACCCTTTAAGAGTTTACTTTTTTAAACTGTTCTGCAGAAAAGTGATGTCATTGCCAATTACTGCCTTCAGCTAAAAGCCAATTTGAGACCGTTCACGCTTATTTCCATTCTTAACCCAGATAAGATTTACAAGGCCATCCCCCCTTCCCAAGGCCACTCCTACCTATCTCCTCCCCTCCTTCTTGTGGACCAACAGTTTTTCCATTGCACCGGGTTCACATAAGCTTTAACACTGGTATGTGGTTGGGAAGGCCATGTTGTCTCATTTTAAGACAGATACTTTTTGTCTTCTTTAAAACCATCTGCAGTCACCCCTATCAATTAGAGGCATTCTTTTTAGCAACTTTCCCTTATCTCATTAGTTATTCTTTGAATTGGACATCCTCCCTATTTTATTCCTTCTGGCTGTATTATTTTCAAGGCCTTCCTTCTACTTGTTAATCAGGGCCTTTCTTTACAACGCGTATAAGAACATAAGAACGGCCATACTGGGTCAGACCAAAGGTCCATTCAGCCCAGTATCCTGTCTACCGACAGTAGCCAATGCCAGGTGCCCCAGAGGGAGTGAACCTAACAGGTAATGATCGAGTGATCTCTCTCCTGCCATCCATCTCCACACTCTGACAAACAGAGGCTAGGGACACCATTCCTTACCCATCTGGCTAATAGCCATTAATGGACTTAACCTCCATGAATTTATCTAGTTCTCTTTTAAACCCTGTTATAGTCCTAGCCTTCACAACCTCCTCAGGCAAGGAGTTCCACAGGTTGACTGTGCACTGAGTGAAGAAGAACTTCCTTTTATTTGTGTTAAACCTGCTACCCATTAATTTCATTTGGTGGCCCCAAGTTCTTATATTATGGGAACAAGTAAATAACTTTTCTTTATTTACTTTCTTCACACTACTCATGATTTTATATACCTCTATCATATCCCCCCTTAGTTTCCTCTTTTCCAAGTTGAAAAGTCCTAGCCTCTTTAATCTCTACTCATATAGGACCCGTTCCAAATCCCTGATAATTTTACTTGCCCTTTTCTGAACCTTTTCTAATGCCAGTATATCTTTTTTGAAATGAGGGGACCACATCTGTACGCAGTATTCAAGATGTGGGTGTACCATAGATTTATATAAGAGCAATAAGATATTCTTCGTCTTATTCTCTATCCCTTTTTTAATGATTCCTAACATCCTGCGTGGATGTCTTCAGAGAACTATCCACGATGACTCCAAGATCTTTCTCCTGATTAGTTGTAGCTAAATTAGCGCCCATCGTATTGTATGTATAGTTGGGGTTATTTTTTTCAATGTGCATTACTTTACATTTATCCACATTAAATGTCATTTGCCATTTTGTTGCCCAGTCACTTAGTTTTGTGAGATCTTTTTGAAGTTCTTCACAGTCTGCTTTGGTCTTAACTATCTTGAGCAGTTTAGTATCATCTGCAAACTTTGCCACCTCACTGTTTACCCCTTTCTCCAGATCATTTATGAATAAGTTGAATAGGATTGGTCCTAGGACCGACCTTTGGGGAACACCACTAGTTACCGCTCTCCATTCTGAAAATTTACCATTTAGTCCTACCCTTTGTTCCCTGTCTTTTAACCAGTTCTCAATCCATGAAAGGATCTTCCCTCTTATCCCATGACAACTTAATTTATGTAAGAGCCTTTGGTGAGGGACCTTGTCAAAGGCTTTTTGGAAATCTAAGTACGCTGTGTCCACTGGATCCCCCTGGTCCACATGTTTGTTGACCCCCTCAAAGAACTCTAATAGATTAGTAATACATGATCTCCCTTTACAGAAACCATGTTGACTTTTTCGTAACAATTTATGTTCTTCTATGTTTCTGACAATTTTATTCTTTACTATTGTTTCAACTAATTTGCCCAGTACTGACATTAGACTTACCGGTCTGTAATTGCCAGGATCACCTCTAGCGCCCTTCTTAAATATTGGCGTTACATTAGCTATCTTCCAGTCACTGAGTACAGTAGCTGATTTAAAGGACAGGTTACAAACCATAGTTAATAGTTCCGCAATTTCACATTTGAGTTCTTTCAGAACTCTTGGGTGAATGCCATCTGGTCCCGGTGACTTGTTACTGTTAAGTTTCTCAGTTAATTCCAAAACCGCCTCTAGTGACACTTCAGTCTGTGACAGTTCCTCATATTTGTCACCTACAAAAGACGGCTCAGGTTTGGGAATCTCCCTAACATCCTCAGCCATGAAGACTGAAGCAAAGAATTCATTTAGTTTCTCTGCGATGACTTTATCGTCTTTAAGTGCTCCTTTTGTATCTCGATTGTCCAGGGGCCCCACTGGTTGTTTAGCAGGCTTTCTGCTTCTGTTGTACTGATGTTCTGATGCTTCTCATGTACTTACATATTTCCTTAACTAAACTTAAGATAACTCTAATACTTTAATTCTTCTTCGAGTGATTGCTCATGTGTATTCCACAATAGGTGTGCGTGCTCGCCACGGGCTCCGGTGCCGGAAGTTTTTCCCCAAGCAGTGCCCGTGGGGGGGAGCGCCCCCTGCAGCCCCTGGAGTGGCGCCTGCCTGGCGTGGTAAAAGGGGAGCTGCGCGCTCCCCCCCCACCCTCAGTTCCTTCTTGCTGCCAGTGAAGGTGCGTTGGAACTAGTCTGCTCCAGCTTTGCTGTAGCTCGATCCCCAGTACTGTTTGTTTGTTCAGTGTTAGTATCTGTAGTTAGTTAGCTGTTTAGTTAGTTTAGTCAGTCAGTGAGCCTGGGCCGGGGCATGCCCCGTGGTTTAAGTCGTGCGGCTCTTGTAGGCGTTCTGTGCTGAGAAGTGACCCACACGCAGACTGTTTGCGCTATTTGGGAGAAACCCATATCAGTGAAAGGTGCAAGATTAGTATGTCGTTTGAGCCTCTGACCAAAAGAGAAAGGGACATTAGGCTCCTGATGGAGTTGGCGCTGGCCCCATCTCCAGCACGCCGTTCCAGAATGGTCCTCAGCACCACGGCGTTGGTACGTGGCGACCCTCTGGTTCCATCGACCAGTTGGCACTGTTCCCCGTTCACGGGGCAAGCCAAGAGGGCCAGGAAGACTCCCTCTTTGCAGCGGCACGGAGGGAAATCCAGGACAGAGGCTAGACCCATGTTGGGCAGTTGTCACTCCCCACTGGGCCCCAGGACTCCGACTCACGTCGAGCGGAGTAGCTCAGCCCCTTCAGAACAGGCCTCTCTGGATGTCCAGATGCCTTCCATGCCTGAAGCCCTCCAGGCGGCCCAGGACGTTATGTCCATACTGGTGCCAGGAGCGCCGCTGATGTTGGCCCCACTCTCCAGAGGGAAGCCGCTGCTGGGATCTCCACAGTCGCCTCCGGCTCGGTCTTGGTTGAGGGAATGTTCCCAATGCAGTTCACTGCCCAGCGACCGCTCGGGGCAGAGTCCAGGTGGATCGCCCTCGACGCCGACCAGACTGTCTGTCTGGGTTCCATATGGCCGGGACTCTTGGCACCACTCGTCCTCAAGGAGTGATTATCGACGCGACCGCGGCAGGCACTGCCAACGGTCCTCGTCTCAGAGCAGGTACCACAGCCAGTCACGGCATGATCGTCGACGCCGTTCCCGCTCGGACTCCCGCTCCAAGTCTCCAGCAAGACATCGCAGTCCCGGGCGTCGATTGCTGGCATCTCGCTGTTGCGGGTCCGCCCATCGAGGCCATTCGCAGAGCAGCTGCTACCGTCGGTACCGATCCTTCACATTGAGATTGTAGTCTCATGGCCGATGTCGATCCCGACACCCGCTGCTCCTCCCGGTCCAGAGGCAGCAGCAGATCATACGCCAGCTCGGCCTCCATTCGTAGCTGTACTTCGATGGGCCAGTCCAGGCCAGCCAAGCTGAACAGCTGGCCCCACTGGTGCCGCAGCAGGTGCAGTGGCACCGAGCATCGTGGCTGGCCCAATGGTACCAGTGGGCACCGTGGCCTCTGGCACAGCCCCCGGTGGGGGCTCGCTCGGTGGCCAGAGCTTCGAAAGCACCATCGGCCTCCCTCTCCAGACCCCCAAAGAAGAAGTCGGTGGGACGTACGTCCTCGACACTGTTCCTGGAGTCCAAACAGGTGATGGACCCTCCGATGCTGGCTGATACCCAGAGCATCGCACTGGCCTCCTCTCCCCATCCAGAGGAAGCGATTGTGGCCCCGCCCCCCTGCGCCTGCAGGAGGACTTCAGGGCCCATCAAGAACTCATAAAGAGAGTGACAGCAAGCCTCCACCTCCAGGCAGAGGAGATGGAGGATCCCTCAGACTCCCTGTTTAACGTGCTGTCCTCATCGGCACTGGGTAGGGTGGCCTTGCCTCTCCATGAAGAGGTGGCTAACATTTCAAATGCCCTGTGGCAGACACCAGCCTTGTTGGCCCCTATCTCTAAGAAAGCAGAACACAAGTACTTTGAACCCACCAAGGGGCATGCGTACTTGTATAGCCACCTGGCGCCCAACTCCCTGGTGGTCGAGTTGATCAACCACAGGGAATGGCAGGGTCAACCAGCCCCAAACCCAAAGAACTAAGAACTCTCGGAGATTGGACTCTTTAGCAAGGAAAATTTATTAGTCTTCGAGCTTCCAGTTGTGAGTGGCAAATCATCAGGCTCTCCTGGGCCGGTACGAATTCAGTCTGTGAGGACTCCCTCCAGGAGCGCGATAGAAAGGAGTTCAAGGCGCTAGTGGAGGAGGGGGCAGCGGCCACTAGGGCATCCCTGCAGGCAGCCTCAGATGCTGCAGATACGGCCGCACGATCCATGGCCTCTGCGGTGTCCATGAGACGGGCGTCATGGCTCCTGCTCTCTGGGCTTTCCAGCAAGGCGCAGTCCTCCATGCAGGATCTCCCGTTTGACGGGAAAGCCCTGTTTGCGGAGGAGACAGATACAAGGCGTCACGTCATGAAAGACTTCCGCACGACCCTCCAGATTCTGGGCCTATATGTACCGGCTCTGGCAAGACCTAAGTTCAAGCTGCAGCAGACGCCCGTCCAGGTCGCCCTCCCGAAGCATGAGGCCGCCCACAAGAAACACCAAGACTATAAGAGATGCCTCAGAGGCAGTCTTGATGGCCCCCCAACCTGGCTCTTGTAAGGGCAAGCAGGCCGGGAAAAGGTGCTTTTGATGGGATGCTTGGGGGCACCCCACCAGTCCTCATCAGGGATCCACCCTCAATAAAGCTCCCCTTCTCCAACTGGTTGTGTGCTTTCCTCCCGGAATGGTTGCAGCCAACCTCAGACTGATGGGTCCTCACACCATCTCCCGAGGTTACACCCTCCAGTTTACTTCCTCCCCGCCCAGCCACCTCCCGCTCCCGTCCCTATTGGGGGACCCCTCGCATGAGGCTTTGCTTGAGCAGGAGGTGGGGTGGCTCCTAAGACTAGGAGTGGTAGTGGCGGTGCCCAAGGAGTTCATGGGCAAGGGGTATTACTCCTGATACTTCCTTATCCCAAAGGCCAAAGGGGGGCTCAGATCTGCGAGGTCTGAACCAGTACATGGTGAAACTCAAGTTCCGCATGGTTTCCCTGGCCTCCATCATCCCCTCCCTGGATCCCGGGGACAGGTATGCTGCCCTCGATCTGCAGGACGTGTACTTCCACATCCACATATTCGAGGGGTACAGGCGCTTCCTCCATTTCGTGGTGGGACAGAATCACTACCAATTCATCGTCCTCCCATTTGGTCTGTCCATTGCCCCCAGGATGTTTATGAAATGCATGACAGAGGTAGCAGCCTCAGACGGTGGGGGGTCCAGATTTTTCCCTATCTGGATGACTGACTGGTCCAGGGCACCTCCCAGTCCCAGGTGAGGGATCACGTGGCGCTCCTCCTGTCCACGTGCACTGCCTTGGGCCTGTTGGTAAACAGCACCAAGTCCACGTTAGTCCTGGTCCAACGCATAGAGTTTATTGACGTGCTCCTGGACGCAGCGTCGGCCACAGCCTCTCTCCTGCCAGACAGATTCGAGACCCTGAAAAGTCTCATTGACTTGGTCTTAAAGTTCCCAGTGACAACAGCCGGGGTTTGCCTGCAGCTCTTGGGTCACATGTCGGCATGCACGTATGTGGTCCATCTTGCCAGACTCAGGATGTGGCCCCTCCAACTCTGGTTGGCCTCGAAGTTCTCCTAGGCCATGGACAGGATGGACAAGGTCTTCACTGTGCTGGACTCTGTGATCGCCTCCCTACGGTGGTGGTTCACCCCAAACAACATGTTCCAAGGGGTCCCGTTCAGGGACAGAGCCCCGTTGTTGGAGCTGGGTTGTGGGACGCGTCAGACCTGGGTTGTGGGGCCCATGTGGGGAACTTTCAGGCCCAAGGCCTGTGGTCGGCCCAAGATCTGACCCTACATATAAATGTCAAGGAAACCAGGGTGGTGCAGCTGGTGTGTATGGCCTTCCGCTTGCACCCGGAGGGCAAGGTAATCAGGGTCCTCACGGACAACACAGTCTCCATGTTCTATATCAACAGGGAAGGCAGGGCCTGATCCTCTGCCACGAAGCCCTGAGGCTGTGGGACTCTGTATAGCCTACAACATCCACCTGAAGGCCTTCCACCTACTGGGTGCTTGGAATGAGAGAGCTGATTGCGTGAGCAGGGACTTTTCCTTGCAACATGAGTGGTCCCTCCACCCGGAAGTGGCCCACCGGCTCTTACGAAGGTGGGGAACTCCCTAGGTGGACCTATTCGTGACTCGACAGAACTGGCGATTTCCCCGGTTCTGCTCCGGGGGGGCCTGGGGAGGGGCACTATCTCTGATGCCTTTATCCTTCCTGGTCAGGCCGGCTACTCTACGCCTTTCCCCCGCTCCCTCTAATCAGCAGGGTCCTGGAGAAGATAAAGACGGACAAGGCCTGGGTCATCCTGATTGCTCTGACGTGGCCCAGGCAACATTGGTACGGGACCCTCACGGGCCTGGCAGTAGCTCCACCGTGGCTGTTGCTGCTCCTCCCGGACCTGCTCTCTCAGGACCAGGGCCGCCTACTCCATCCCAGCCTAGCGGCTCTTCACCTCATGGCGTGGCTGACCAGTGGTTAGGCGGAGAGGAGAGGACATGCTCAGAACATGCTCAGAACAAGTTCAGCGTGTCATCCTTGAAAGTAGACGGCCCTCCGCTCACCGCGCTTATTTGGCCAAGTGGTCCCTTTTTTCTAGATGGGTGGCGGACCATGGTGTCTCTCCCATGACCGCCCCGGTCCAGCTTATTCTTGACTACCTTCTCCACCTGAGAGCTCAGGGCCTGGCGCCTTCGTCAGTCAAGGTGCACCTGGCAGCCATATTGGCCTTCCATCCACCGGTGCAGGGGCACACGGTGTTTTCCCATTCTATGACTGGCCAGTTCCTCAAGGGGTTGGACTGTCTTTTTCCGTATTCTAGACCCCCGTTTGAACCATTGGCCACGTGCTCCTGGTCTCACCTCTCATGGAAAGTGGCCTTCCTGGTTGCAATCACGTCGGCCAGGCGAGTCTCGGAGCTCAGGGCCCTGACCTCCGAGCCGCCGAACACGATCTTTCATAAAGATAAGGTCCAGCTCCGCCCACACCCCGCATTCCTCCTGAAGGTGGTCTCTGCTTACCACATGGGTCAGGACATTTTTGTACCAGTCCTCTGCCCCAAGGCCGACACGTCCAGTGAGGAGTGCCGTCTCCACACACTCCATGTGCAACTGGTTCTGGCTTTCTACCTTGAGCAGACCAAGCCGTTCAGAAAGTCCTTGCAACTATTCGTCACCTCAGCTGAGTGCACGAGGGGCCAGCCGATTTCCATTCAGTGGCTTTCCAATTGGATCACTTTGTGCATCTGTTCCTGTTATGAGCTGACGGGTGTCCCCCCGTTGCCCATTGTGAGGGCAAACTCGACTCGGGCACAGGCCTCGTCGGCTGCCTTTGTGGCCCACATCCCCATTCAGGACATCTGTAGGGCCGCCACGTGGTCTTCGGTTCACACGTTCATCTTGCACTATGCAATTGTCTCCCAGGCCAGGGATGATGCCGGGTTCGGCAGGGTGGTAGTCTGTCCTGGGAACTTGTGAACTCCTACCCACCTCCAACAGATATAGCTTGGGATCACCTATTGTGGAATACACATGAGCAATCACTCAAAGAAGAAAAGACAGTTACCTTTTCTGTAACTGGTGTTCTTTGAGATGTGTTGCTCATGTCTATTCCACATCCCACCCTCCTTCCCCTCTGTCGGAGTTGTCTGGCAAGAAGGAACTGAGGGTCCGGGGGAGTGTGCAGCTCCCCTTATACCGCGCCAGGCAGGTGCCACTCCAGGGGTCGCAGGGGGCGCTCTCCCCCTACCGGTACTGCTAGGGGGAAAAACTTCCGGCACCGGTGCACATGCTGAGCGCGCACGCCTATTGTGGAATAGACATGAGCCACACATCTCGAAGAACACCAGTTATGGAAAAGGTAACTGTCTTTTTCATGCTTATCCTACAGTAGATAAAAGCTATTTGACATTAAACTAGTGGGTGGTATTAGCTCTAAGTCATTTTTTTTCCTCTTCAAGGTATCTCTGGAAGGAAAGAATGCAACCATTATCTATGACCCCAGACTCCAGACTCCAGAATCCCTTCAGGAAGTTATAGTTGACATGGGATTTGATGCTACCCTGGCTGATTCAGACCCACAACCTGTTTTACTTGACACTACTTTTCTAACCATTCCTACTCAGTCACATGTAACATGTGAACAGATCTGTAACGCCCTACTAAAGAACAAAGGTATCTTAGGTGTTAAAATTTCCTCTGACCAAAAAACTGCAGTTGTGACATTCATTTCTTCTATTATAAATTGCAACCAGATTATTCAAATGGTGCCAGGCATAGATTTAAATACTGCAGCACCAGAGAAGACATCAGGGACTGGTGAAGATTCCATTTGGTCCCAAGCATGTGATGTTGTGCTAAGGATGAAGGTAGAGGGGATGACCTGCCATTCTTGCACCAGCACCATAGAAGGAAAGCTTGGCAAACTGCAAGGGGTACAGCGGATTAAAGGTAATGCTTTATTTTAATTTTACATGTAGATTGTTAATTGATTACTCTGTCCTTTTTTCATATCTGTTGATGCGATCTGTCATGAAGTTAGGTCGTTCAGTAGGATGATTCACCTGTGTATCAGTGGAATCACAGTTTTACGTTTTAGAGCACAAGTGAAAATGAGTTTGATCCGATTCTAGTTTCTAACAGGAGCATTCTAGTCTCTTTCCCTTCCCCAGTGAGTGAGCACTTGCCTACTTTACAAAACCGTTTTACAGTTTGGTAAGGTGCATCATCTTTGCTCAGGAGACTGCTAGGCCTAGAGACAACAGGATGCAATTAGTATTGAAGTTTGTTGACAGAGTGTCATAAAGAAAATAGCCCAGTCTCTGACCAAGCTATTGGTCTCACGTGATTACTTTACGTTTTGATTGAGACCAGAGTAATAGACCTCCTCTTTCTTTCATAGCTCTAATTATATTTAACTTTAAATAACTAATAATGTTGTATGTAAGGTAGTATCATAAATGGAGATGGCAGAAACACACATTTAATTGTCTATAACATAAAGAAAATGACTTGGGGGTCTATTATGGAAGAGTTTGTTTAGCATTAATGTAAGAAATAACTAACACACTGTTGGGCAAGGCATGAACTTTCTAGGAAAAGGTCAAAAAATGATGCAACAGGAGATTAAGACCTGTTGCAGTATTAGGCACCAAAGGTAGAAAAACTAGATCACTTTGGGTACAGTTTTCAAAAGTATCTAAGTCCCCTTTTCAGTGATTTAAGCACTTAAGAGCCTAAGTCCATCCCATTGACTTTCAGTGAGACTTAGTGATTAAATCACTTTTTAAAAATTTTACCCCATTGACAAGATGCGCTGTTCATAGGACTCTCTATGGTCAGTGATATTTAAATAGAATGTGATGAGGAGGGGATGGGGAGCAAAGACACTAATACATTTTTCTGTTTAATTTTTAGTTTCCCTGGACAATCAGGAAGCTGTTATTGTGTATCAGCCTCATCTAATTACAGCAGAGGAAATCAAAAACCAAATTGAAGCTGCGGGTTTCACAGCATTTATCAAAAAACAGCCCAAACCCCTCAAGCTGGGTGTTATTGAGGTGGAGCGTTTAAAGAACACCCAAACCAAATGTTCACAGGGAACACTTCAAAAAAGTCCAAAGCATATTAATGACTTAAAGGCCATTGTTTTCAGAGTCGATGGCATGCACTGCAATTCGTGTGTCTTAAATATTCAGAGCAGCATATCAGCACTCCCATCTGTAGCAAGCATAGTAGTTTCTTTAGAGAAGAAAACAGCTACTGTAAAGTACGACCCAGACTTCATCAGCATAGATGCGCTGAGAAGAACCATAGAGGCAGTATCACCGGAGACGTTTAAAGTCAGTCTTCCTGATGAATGTGAAAGCGTTGAGCTTTTCGATGCACAGATATCTCCAGTGAAATCTTCTCAGACAGCTTTAAACAGCACAAACCAATCCGTTAGTCAAGTTACTGTGGTAAATATTGAGGGAATGACTTGTAATTCTTGTGTGCAATCTATTGAGGGAGTCATTTCCCAAAAGCCAGGTGTAAAATCAATATCTGTGTCTCTTGTGAATCATAATGGGACTATAAAATATGACCCTCTCCTAACTTGTCCAGAAGACTTAAGATCTGCAATAGAGGACATGGGATTTGATGCTTCCTTATCAGGTAATGCCAAGCTACATTTTTTGTACCGAGTTTGTATAACTAATTCACTTCCCTTCAGCATATCATACTGCCTAGAATTAAATGTACAGACGTATGGGGTACAGACTCAACTTGCTGAATGAGGTACTATCTGTATAATTACTTTTCATGCTAATGGGGCTTGTACATGTGGAGACCCACCCCTATAGTGTGGAGACTCATTTCCTTAGTCCTCTGGATTAATTGAAGATTATTACAATAGTGGGTAAGGTGTAAATACAGCGGTGCTTGGTGTCACAACTAGGGCAGGTCTACAGTGCAGTGGCGCTGCTTCGGTGAAGACGCTACCTACACTAATGGGAGGGCTTCTCCCGTCCATGTAGGTACTCCCACTCTGCGAGAGGTGGTAGCTGTGTCTACGGGGAAGCCCTCCTGTCAACCTAGCACTGTCTATACCAGGGGTCAGGTCATTTTAACTGCATTGCTCAAGAGGGTACATTTTTCATACCCTTGAATGATGTCTTTATGCTGACCTAATTTTCTAATATAGGCCTGGCCTGAGTACTGTTCAAACATATAACAAGGAGTCATTCCTTGCCCCAGAAAGCTAACCATCTACATAACAGACAGGATACAACAGAAGGACAAAACAGATGATGTGGGAGGGTGAGTAAAAAAGGTAACAAAATGAACACAGCTGAGCAGAAAAACAGAAGTCACAGTTTGTCAGTTACCTAACTAGTATCTAAGGGAGTGGTTTTTAGGCATCAGAGCAGAGGTAGGCTTAGTTATTTGACTTAGCACCCACAGAGCAAATACATGCATCTTTCTGATAAGGTGAGTGCAATTCGGCTTCTCAATCAGGAATACTACAGTAATGTGCAGTCATGCTATGTTGTGTCTGGGTCATAACTTGTTTCAGAGGTTGTTAATAAATTCACGATTTATGATTTTTTTCCCACTCCCCAGCAAAGACAGAACCATTGGTATTAATAACTCAACCTTCACTGGAAGTGCTGTTAGACTCTCAGGATAATATGCTTTACAAAACAGCGCTGCGCTCCAAAGTGTCACCAGTCCATGATGATAAACAGGAGGCAAGGACTCCATCGAAGTGTTACATCCAGGTCACTGGCATGACCTGTGCTTCCTGCGTAGCAAATATTGAGAGAAATTTGAGGAGAGAAGATGGTGAGATATACTTCAGTAAAACCTGTTAAATCTCTAAACGTGTTTTAGAGATATCTTTACAGCTGTCGTAGTGGAATTTTAACGTGGGGTTAGAGGGAGAAACAACCACCCGTTGAATTTTGATTGTTTTACAGTGTACATCCTACAAACTGTTGCATTACTGGGTATAAAGTATGTGGTCCTGCACACTGACTATAAAGCTCCATTGCCACACTTGATACATACTACTCTAAATTGCACTCTCAGCAAATTTGCGGATGATACTAAACAAGGAGGAGTGGTAGATACGCTGGAGGGCAGGGATAGGATACAGAGGGACCTAGACAAATTGGAAGATTGGGCCAAAAGAAATCTGATGAGGTTCAACAAGGATAAGTGCGGGGTCCTGCACTTAGGACAGAAGAACCCAATGTACCGCTACAGACTAGGGACCGAATGGCTAGGCACCAGTTCTGCGGAAAAGGTCCTAGGGGTGACAGTGGACGAGAAGCTGGATATGAGTCAACAGTGTGCCCTTGTTGCCAAGAAGGCCAATGGCATTTTGGGATGTATAAGTAGGGGCATAGCCAGCAGATCGAGGGACGTGATCGTCCCCCTCTATTTGACATTGGTGAGGCCTCATCTGGAGTACTGTGTCCAGTTTTGGGCCCCGCACTGCAAGAAGGATGTGGATAAATTGGAGAGAGTCCAGCGAAGGGCAACAAAAGTGATTAGGGATCTGGAACACATGACTTATGAGGAGAGGCTGAGGGAACTGGGATTGTTTAGTCTGCAGAAGAGAAGAATAAGGGGGGATTTGATAGCTGCTTTCAGCTACCTGAAGGGGGGTTCCAGAGAGGATGGTTCTAGACTATTCTCAGTGGTAGAAGAGGACAGGACAAGGAGTAATGGTCTCAAGTTGCAGTGGGGGAGGTTTAGATTGGATATTAGGAAAAACTTTTTCACTAGGAGGGTGGTGAAACACTGGAGTGCATTACCTAGGGAGGTGGTAGAATCTCCTTCCTTAGAAGTTTTTAAGGTCAGGCTTGACAAAGCCCTGGCTGGGATGATTTAATTGGGGATTGGTCCTGCTTTGAGCAGGGGGTTGGACTAGATGACCTCCTGAGGTCCCTTCCAACCCTGATGTTCTATGATTCTATGAAATTGCCTTGGCAGTAGTGGAATTATAGCACTCAAAGGATTAAACACATTGTAAAATCAACTTTCTGATTTCTAGGGAGATTAAAACAGTTTTATCGGCTGCAGCCCCAAAGCACAAGGGAGAGCATAGAGGGTGACATAAAGTTGAAGCTTCTCATTCATCAGTACATCACTCCCCTGTGCATTGGGGCTGCAGCTTATAAAACTCTGATCTCATACTTACTCCTAGGTACATACCCTCTGTTTGCCTGTCCCACCCATAGCATGGTATTAATTAGCATTCAACATGTGCAACACATTGACAATGTACAATACAGAGAGTCTCCTGCATTTTGAGAGTAAACCAGTTACTGATGTACACAGTGGATCTTTAATCCTTAAAAACTCTGGTCAGTACAAAATGAATTGTTTCAACTTTTTAGAGGGCAAGTAATTCCTTTTAAAAAGGCACTCATTTCTCCATTCAGTTTTTGTATTCTCTCCATTATTGCCCTTTTAGAAGCTAGACAATTGCATTTTGTTTGTTCAGCACACTTAAAATGCTTTCCAGATTTTCAACTCAGTGTTAGCTAATTCTCCCCATTACACAGACAAGCCCATACTGAGGCCAAGTTAACCATGCTTTACCTGCTTTACTTCCTTGTGGTAACTACTTTCTCCCCTTCACTCCTCCCCGCCTTAGGTCATCAGTGGGGTTGGAACCCAAGGTCCCCGGAACTAAAAGCAATGAGCCTTTACTGTTTGACCTA
The DNA here is from genome assembly GCF_965140235.1 of Caretta caretta. Taxonomy (NCBI): domain Eukaryota; kingdom Metazoa; phylum Chordata; order Testudines; family Cheloniidae; genus Caretta; species Caretta caretta. The sequence continues at coordinate 83,461,782 of NC_134214.1, forward strand.
AAGGACCAGATAGACCTGGTAACTTGGAGGCATTGGCAGACTCATAAAAACTGTTTGTGGTCTAGCAAGTAGGGAGGGATAAAGAGCCAAGCTCTTACACCGTTACATGGTCCAAAATGTAATTCATAGTTATGACCATAATTTTGTGCTCCCTTTGCTAACAGGATGAGGAGCTCTGCAGAAGCAAAATACTGCAGGGTCAAATAACAATGGCAAATGAAGGCTATACTTAATCAGTTTAAAATAATATGAAAGTTGGACAAATCTTGGACTATTTGATGCTTTAATCCTTTGGTGCTGGGAGAAACTGGAAAGTAGAGAAAATTCTTTTGTTCTGTGTTTGTCAGGACTGTGTGTTAGTTCCTTTCTCTTTCCCACATGTATTCAATCAGTTTATTTCTTACAGAAAAGGCCTTTGGAAATACAAATAGTGGGGAGCCCTAAAACCCTTACAAAGTGTGTTTCTTAAATTTCTTAAAAGGAATTTTTGAAAAAAAAAATTGAGGATGTTTTCGAGCTCCCTTAATGTATCATAAACTGGAATTTTTGAAATTAACCAACTTAAACAAGTAGTAAATCTGGCATTTCCCTCAGTTTTCATCGTCTTCCTTTACCTCTAGACTTAGATTCGTCCAGTACACATGTTCTCTCAGAGCCTACCTTTTATTGCTTGTTCTGAAAGTGCCCCCACAGTATGCTAGGTGCAGACTACCTGTTTCACAGTCTTAGTGAATGTGGGTAATTGCTAGCCTCCTGTAATATGGTGATTGAGGAGCAGTATGTTTACTAAACTAAATGTGTTTGCACATTGTTCTAATACAATGTTTAATTAACACTGTACTTTCTGGTTGTATATTTCTAGGAATATGTTCTGTGCTTGTTGCTCTAATGGCAGGGAAGGCAGAAGTGAGATATGACCCTGCTATCATACAGCCATCACTCATAGCAGATCTAATCCGTGAATTGGGATTTGGAGCTACTGTTATGGAAAACTATGATGGAGATGGAATTCTAGAACTTGTTGTAAGCAGATCATTTTAACAAATAAACCATATCAATAATTTATATTTATATTTATTGTTCAATGTGCATGTGTAATGTTTTTACTTCCTAGAAAGCTTTCCGTACAGATAGGATTGTCTGATTCAAAGAAAAATAGATATTTGTAAAATAGATAGCTGCATTTGGCTGTTACCATGGGATAAAATCTATAGTTAAAATGACAGTGTAAACTTCTGTATTGATTGATTAAAAGATAAATTCAAGATTCTGATAAAGCACCTTTAAATAGTACAGAGTTAAAAAATATTTTAAAAATTTTAAGAGTTCTTACGTTCCTCTGTTGATGTTTATAGAAGACTTATGGGCAGATCTGAGAATAGCAACACCAAACATGGTTTTACATATGTCTCTCTGTCTTAATGGCACCCATTACCAATAGTACTTGAATGCCTCACAATTATTAATGTATTTATTCTAACAACACTCCTGTGATATACAGAAGTAGAGTTATCCCCATTTAAAAAGCTTGCCCAAGGTCACACAGGAAGCACCAGGGAACTGGTCCCAGGTCTCTTTAATCCCAGGCTAGCGCTTTAGCCAGTAGACCATCCTTATTCTCCAGTTGCCTCTTCCCCACCTTCCTCTTCATGCATACTCCTGATTGCTGCATGTGTCCTCTTCGGTGTCGGTTCCAGCTTTGCTGTTGCTAATAAACATACTCTTCCAGAGCTTAGGGATAGTGCATGTGAGTACCCCTAGAGGAAGACTTGAGAATGATGTCATCATGCTAAGTGTGAGACAGAAAATGTGACTGACAATCAACAAAACAGCTGAAGTTAACTTTTCACCCAGTGCAGTCCAATGCACAAACACCTTGGTCTACACTAGGAACTGGGTAAAAAGGGGGGAAAAGCTGTTTTTCCCCTCTAATCTTTTAATCTTTGTTAGAGTAATCTTAAAGATTGCTTTTACCAAAAATACGTAGACAGTTTTTAGCTGAAAATATGACTTTCAAATAGAATATCTGCTTCTATAAGGTAAAATGTCAGTGGAAAGCTATGCACAGGTGGTTTAGAAACAAATGCAATAATACATGTCAAATAGCAACAAACCTCCCAAATATATGACAAATGTACCTTTTCCCAGTGTATTCAATCCATGCCTTTTATTGAAAGCTTGAAATATTAGCAAGGATGCAAAAAGCTGAAATGCTGATCTTTGTACCACCTCTTCAGTCTTTTTAAAAATTGTATATTGACTATAAATGGAAAAAAGTAGCATTCAGAATTTTTCAACCTTCTGTGAAGATGTGCAATTTATATGCCTCCACTAGAGACTTTGTTGTTGCAATTGATTTGGTAGGAAGTTGCTCATATACTGTGGTGATGGGCAGCAAAATAAAACCTAAATATAGATAAATATTACAAACTATATGTGGATTTGCTAACCTACACATTATTCAAATATCAAGCCACAGTGCCACCTGCTGGTCAGATAGCTGTATATTCCAAAAGGGTTTTTTGTTATACCATCTATGGATGCTATAACTCAGATAACAAAAGCACAGTTTATGGTTTCCTATTTTTTCTCAGATTCTCTGTTTGTAATAGATGAAAAAGTATTCACTAATATTTTAAAAAATCAGTCTTTGGTTTTGATAACAGGCAAGAATTTGTGTTTAACAGGTGAGAGGAATGACATGTGCCTCATGTGTACATAAAATAGAATCCACCCTTATGAAGACTAAAGGTGTATTATACAGCTCAGTGGCTCTTGCAACCAACAAAGCACACATTAAATATGATCCTGAGATTGTTGGTCCTCGAGATATTATACAAACAGTAGAGGTAAGTGCTTACGTGGTATTAAACTGTTTCATTGGGCCACTGAAAATCTTATAGAATATCCAATATGCTTCCCAGAGTTCTAAACCCTGGAATACAAGAACTCTTGGTATGTAATGGTTATGGAACAGAGGTTTATCAACACCAAAATCCTGTCCACTTTCTCTTCCACCCACTCTTCTCACCATCGGTGTAGAGAAGTCAACATAAAGAACAGGTGTTCTGGCAGTCAGGGAAACTCCATATGTCAGCAGAACAGTACTCCTTGGTGACCTTGTCCATGCCCTGCAAGGAAAGGCTGGAAGAGCATTTTAGAACAAGTTGAAGCCTAAGTCTGACAGCTATTTCTGAGGTACCTTTTGACATAGAAAGTGAAAGAATGACCTTATAAATGTGCTAATGAAGCAAGTTGAATGCATGGCCTGCTCTACCAGATAACCTACAAATATCTCTATACAGCACAAGATGTCTTAAAAAAAGTAGAAATAAGTTTACATTGCCCGCATAAGTATGTTCCAATTCTCTGTGCCAGTGGGCAAATTCCTTTTTCTAGATGGCAGGGAATGGCTTTTGTGTACTGTAGAGCAGTTAACACGTTCATGGTATAAATTGTATAACTATAATATCACAGGTGATATTTACTTGCCTGGACAAAGAAATACAGTTGAAGGTGTTTTCTCCTTGTGCAGTATTGATGACTACCTGCAAATCAAGATGAAAGTGTATCTTTTGTGATATTAATCCTCTGTATGGTAAAATCAAATCCTTGCTACATTTCTCTTCTAGGATTTAGGTTTTGATACTTCTTTAGTCAAGAAGGACAGATCTGCTAGCCATCTAGACCACAAACAGGAAATAAGGCAGTAAGTATTACTCAGTCTGTTTTAAATTCTACTTAAATGTTCATTGATTCTTCTTATAAAATTTGAGGCTGTTTTTGAACCAGTAGTGTAGTTTTCACAAATTACTTTGTTGATCTCTACAGACATTGTAGCTAAAATGTTATTATCTGTGTCATGATTAATTATCTGTTACTTGTGAAACAAGTCAGATTTTCATAATTTTTTTCCCTTATCTAAGGTGGAAAAGATCTTTTCTTGTGAGTCTGGTTTTCTGCATTCCTGTAATGGCGCTGATGATTTACATGATGATTATGGACAGTCACTTCTCAGGTGTTCACCAGCATCGCAACATGAGCAAGGAGGAAATGGAGGCCTATCACTCTTCTATGTTCTTGGAGCGTCAGGTCCTGCCAGGATTGTCTGTAATGAATTTTCTGTCTTTTTTATTGTGTGTCCCTGTTCAGGTAAATAAAAACATGGTGACTTTCAGTTTGCTGTCATTAGAAATTCACAAATAGAAATTGTCTTTTTATAAAGGAACATTAAAAAAATTAAGCACAAAAGATCACTTTGTGAATGCTTTCATTGAAATCAGTGGGTATTTTAACTTCAGTGAGAGCAGGATTGGATCCATCATCTTCTATATTTTAGCATTGTAATTATTAGTCTTTTTTTAATTTGAGCTCCCTTGATTTGCGGTAGACTTATTAGATGTTTGTTCTTCATATCAATTGAAATATTAATATTTAAACTTTTTTAACCTGAACTTTAAAAAAGGATGCACGGAAAAGAACCCTGCACCTTTCACTTTCAATAAAGTAGCTTTAGAGCAGTAATTTTTGCCTTTGTATTTTCAAATGAGTAAAGTACAGTTGTGGTTGTTGTTGTTACAGTTATTTGGGGGCTGGTACTTCTACATTCAAGCATACAAAGCACTGAAGCATAAAACTGCTAACATGGATGTGCTCATTGTTTTGGCAACCACCATTGCATTTGTCTACTCCTTCGTTATTCTTCTAGTTGCAATGGCTGAAAAAGCAAAAGTGAATCCTGTGACTTTCTTCGACACACCTCCTATGCTATTTGTGTTCATTGCATTGGGCCGGTGGTTAGAACATATGGCAAAGGTAAAGCAAAATAAAAGTACCTGCTCATGTGGTTGACATGAAATAAAATACTATAAAATGTTTGAGACAGGTTGCACTAGAAAGCATGAAAGATTAACTTTTTAGTGAGATACAGAGGCAATACTTAGCAAGCAAAATCGCAGCTTGTAAGAAAACAGAAGCAAGACTGAACTTTATATTTTTATAAATATTTGATGTAAAGTGTTACATCTACAAATTGCAGGAAATTACATGTGTGTAGTTATAGGGTGTGCATGTTTTAAAATGAAATCACATGGGAAAGTGTTATCCTGATTGCTTATCATTTGTTCATGTTGCATAACGGTTTTCAGAATTGCTGAAAATCATTTAAAATGTCAAATTTATTTTTTCTAGTCAGTTTGCAAGAAGTGTTTGTTTTAAAGGGTGAATTGTATTGCATGTAGCTGTTTAGCCTGTGATTTATTTTTTGTTGATAGCGTGATCAAAGGGAAACGTGTCAATTCATATTCTAGGGTAAAACATCGGAAGCCCTTTCAAGACTAATTTCACTACAAGCTACAGAAGCAACTCTCGTTCACCTAGGACCAGACAACATTCTTTTGAGGTATTTTGCTTTGTCCTTCCTTTCTTTTCTTTGTTTTTGAACTAATACTTTTACCTTGCTGAAGATATGCACAACAAATAACTTGTTCAACTTAAGAGAATTTGCCAGATGTAACATTAAAATGTAATAAAATTGATACCATTCTGATATCCCATAGTGGAACCTTGCTAATTTGCACTTTGAAATTGAACGGATTTTCTGAATTGGCAAGTACACAAATAATAAATAATAAAGTATAAAGCATCACAAAATGCCCTTTATCAATTAGCAATGTATGAATTGGTGAGATTCTGCTGAATATAATCCTGAAAAGTGCTTTTTGACTTGGTAACATCACTAACCATGTTTTATTAAATGTACTATACTCCCTTCTCAGTGAAGATCAGGTTGACGTTGAACTGGTTCAACGGGGTGATGTTGTCAAAGTAGTTCCAGGAGGCAAATTCCCAGTTGATGGCTATGTTATTGAAGGACAGTCTATGGTAGATGAGTCCCTCATCACAGGTAAGCTGTTTGCTTTTAAAAAAATTTAAAATATTTCTTTGCATCAAATACTTATGAACAAGGGAGATTAAAGTTCACTATTTTGCTTGTATGTTTTCTAATTGTATGTTAGGACTAGAGAGTAGTAGGAAAAATAACACTGTCAAAATCAGAATTTGCCAGCCTAATGTCTGCTGTTGGCCTTTATGTAGGTGAAGCAATGCCTGTGACTAAAAAACCTGGCAGTACAGTTATTGCAGGTTCTATTAATCAGAATGGGTCACTGCTGATCTCTGCAACTCACGTCGGAGCTGATACAACTCTCTCTCAGATTGTCAAACTTGTGGAGGAGGCACAAACCTCAAAGGTACTTTTTTCTGAATAGTGGCATTCATTTAAACTATTAGTTTCTGCCTCTTCATTTAGGCCTCTATTCAGCAAATCGCATAAAGCTTAGAGTCTTTTAAACCTCAGTATAAGTCTTAAAATCAAGACACCAAGCAATGTCCACATATCAATCAGAGAAACTTTGAACTCAAAACTTCAAAGTTCTGAGTCTCTTAATTCTCTAAAGTCATGTCAAAATGTCAAAACTATTGAGAGACTATCTAGGTTTTATTAGAAGTATATGTTGAATATGCTGAGATACTCTGGTTACACTAGTGCTTAAAAGCATGGAAGAGAGTATCATGTGATTAGAATTTATGTTTTTGTATTTTCTCTTCCGTAGGCTCCAATCCAGCAATTTGCAGATAAACTTAGTGGCTATTTTGTTCCTTTTATTGTGGCTGTCTCTGTGGTTACCCTTTTCGCTTGGATTGTAATTGGGTTTGTCAGTTTTGAAGTTGTGGAAATATATTTTCATGTAAGTGACTCTCTTAAATCACTTTCTTAAATGTTATTAAATAATAGGTGTAACAGAAGTCTGTTTGACTGCAACAGTTCCATCCTAGAATATCCTCACAGTCATTTGTCTAGTATGTTGTTCACATGCTGGAATGTTTTTCTATATTTTTGCTTATGAAAGGAAAAGTGCAAAGTCATATAGCACATGATAGTTAACTAAGTCTTTACAAAATATTTAAAATTACTTGGAAAGCAGCTATCTTAGCCCTGGTCTACACTGTGTGTGTGTGGGGTGGGGGGGGGTCAACCCAGAATATGCAACTTCAGCTACGCAAATAGCGTAGCTGAAGTCGGCGCATCTTAGGTTAACTTATCTGGCCGTGAGGATGGCGGTGAGTTGACCACTGCCACTTCCCCGTCGACTCCGCCTCTCACGAGCTGGAGTTCTGGAGTCCAAGGGGAGCACGTTTGGGGATCGATTTATCGCGTCTAGACGAGACACAATAAATCTATCCCCGATAGATCGATCACTACCCGCTGATCCGGCAGGTCGTGAAGGCCTGCCCTTATTAGTACTACTTAGCAATGGCTCTGTCTGATACAAATTAGGACTGAAAGTGTCAGCTTCTCTACTAAAAAGACTCAGAAATGGGAACTTTATTTTGAAAAAGTATCGAACTTACAAACCTGAAAGAGTTCAATGATTAACAAAAATATCTTGTTTTTAAAAATATTTTAATTGGTTAACTTAATTATTAAACTAATTATTAACTTTTTAAAACAAACAAAGCAATAACTTGACATTACAAAAACCTTGAACCTTCCAAATTTCCTTTCCTTTGGGAAAGATGATCTCTTCAATATAGGTCCCAGTTCTGCATCAGGATCTGCTGGCACAGCCCCATGGAGAATCCAGCTTGAAATCAATAGACTTTACACACTGGTGGATCTCAGTATAGGACTGGGGCCCTAATTTGCACCATCAGACAGTTAAGATGGCAGTTTCTTGCTTGATTATTTTTTCTGACAGAGGATGCAGATGAAGAGTCTAGTGGAGAATGTTTATAGGCCATTAATCACCATCTGTAGTGATTAGAGTATTGTTTATTATGGTACAGTTTCAGGGAGTCTCATGGCTTATATTCTTTAGTTTGAGAAAATAAATAGAATGAGGCAGGTGTCTTATGGGTAAAATATAGCATGTGATATGTATATGCAATATAGGACAGAATAAGGTTGCGTGGGCAATCAGAATTCTGGTACTTACTAACTTTCGAGTGCTTTACTTTTCAACTTTAACATTCTTCAAACATAGATTTTTTTTTTTATGTAATTACAAATATGCCTTTGTGACTAAGAAAATGTATAGTTGACTACGTGGTTTACAGTGTTCCTTACTCGGTTACTAAAATGTGTTTCTGCGTCCACAGGGTTACAATAAAAGCATTTCCAAAACCGAAGTAGTAATCCGCTTTGCTTTCCAAGCCGCCATCACAGTTTTGTGCATTGCCTGTCCTTGTTCATTGGGATTAGCAACCCCAACAGCTGTGATGGTGGGTACTGGGGTAGGAGCTCAGAATGGCATATTGATCAAAGGTGGAGAACCACTAGAGATGGCTCATAAGGTAAAAAATGTTATTTATTTTTCCAAGGCTTTAATTTATAGTAGGACTCTACATGCCAGTATTCTGCATTTGTTTCCAAACACAGAAGTTATCACTGCATGTTGTCTGTAAGTGGCTAGGTAGTAACTTTGGACAGTAACTTTGCATCTGAATGATTCTGCAGTAAGACCTTTATGCAACAATGCAGTTTTCTGTTTTGCTGCAGGTAAAGGTGGTGGTATTTGATAAAACAGGAACCATTACCCATGGAACTCCAGTAGTGATGCAGGTGAAGATTCTAGTGGAGGATAACCAGATGCCACGTAATAAGATTTTGGCAATAGTTGGGACTGCCGAGGGTAACAGTGAGCACCCTCTGGGGACAGCAATAACAAAATACTGCAAGAAGGTATGGTACTGAGATTCTTTTAGATGGGCAGAATATTTTGCAGTGATAGAGATCCTCTCCTATAGAGCTTTGTCTCAATATTGTGTGTGCGTCTGTGAATAACCTTGCACTGACTAGAAAGTGGTTGGCTTATTGAAGTGGCCTTTTACTTGGAGAGTTCTGAAAGTTGAAAATGATGAAGGCATGAGAGTGATTTGGTACTGTTTACACTGGAGCCTGACACTTAAACTTGTGTTTTGATGATTGCATTTTATCTGCTTATGTTCTAGATTTGGGTTTGGGTGTAATTTACTGTCAGCACACTTATAAATGCAACTGGTTCTGTATTTTTCAGAAAATGTTTGACCTTTTATCTTAGGAACTGGACTCAGAAACCCTTGGAACCTGTACAGATTTTCAGGTAGTAGCAGGCTGTGGCATTAGCTGTAAAGTCACCAATATTGAAGCATTGCTGTACAGGAGGAATGAGAAGGTTGAAGAAAATAATATTAAGAATATGACACTCATAGGAGTTGATGAGAACATTGAGGAGTCAATGCAACCTGCCTTGATTATTGATGCCAAATTGCCAAGTAAGCTGACACATACATGTAAAATAAAATTTGTGCCAAGAATGATGATCTGGTTTTGTCTGACTTTTGTTGAGGATGCTGGGGGAAGAGGCTGCCATGGATCACTAACCTTTCCCCTCTGGAGAACTGGGTCTGCAACCTCCTGGAGGTACAAAGGAGTTGCTCTTTACTTAATTAAATAGCTATGTATTTTATTCATCTGTGGAATGGGGTCATTGATGCTTCCATATCTCAAGGCACGTGGGCTAAAAGGAGCTCTATTAAAGTGGGACACAGAGATTTTAAAGTTCTGTGGTAAAGGTAATTCGTGTCAGAGCTGGAAATAGAACATGGGAGTCTACTCCCACTGCCTTTCTGTGTTCTCTTTAAAACTGTGCTTCTTCCCAGATGATTACTACCCAAAATCTTCATGTAACTTACACTCTTGACCAGTCTTTGCTCAAAAGAGGCTCAGCTCATGGCTTTCATGTGTATTAGTTGTCCCATGTTACAACTGTAGGTCCAAGTAAATGCTATCAGCCTCCTATTGCAGAACAGTTAATTCATTTACTTATCAAAAAAACAGGAAAAGAAACGTTTGTGGGCTGGGTAAGAAGAAAACAGTTCCTAAGCATTATTTAGATTTTGGGTAATGATGCTACTAGTCTGTCTGACCAAATGTATCCACATGATTGTAGGATTGTATTTTCTTTCTTCAGCTACTTTGAATCATCAAAAGTATTCTGTTCTCATTGGAAACCGGGAATGGATGAATCGAAATGGCCTCCTTCTTAAAAGCGATATTGATAATGCCATGATTGAACACGAATGTAGAGGTTGCACTGCAGTCCTTGTAGCTGTTGACGGTAAGATTGTTGTCCCTTTTCTGTGTTATTGGATTTGACTTGTGAGCATTTAAATAGAAAGTGATGAGGGAAACAATTGACCTTGAAACTATTAATAATTAAGAATAATTAATAATACCTTGCTCTTGTATAGAATCATGTGACCACAAATGAGTCTCTAGCTTTCAACTTTTTGTAACGTTTTGAAAGATAGAGCCTCGTCCATTTCTCCTTTACTGCACAGATGTTTGGGCACACTACAAGGACTTTTAAGGGTTAGGAGACTAATAAAGAAGGAGAGAGAATCCTTTGGGCTCTGAGAGGGTCTTCTAGGACCCACTGCCTGCTAAAGGTGGGGAAAAGAACTTTAATAGGAACATGTTCATTTTCATGCTGTCTGTATTAGGAGTGCTGTGTGGCTTGATAGCTATTGCTGATACAGTGAAACTTGAAGCTGAATTGGCAGTCCACATTTTGAAGACTATGGGTTTAGAAGTTGTTCTAATGACTGGAGACAACAGTAAAACAGCGAGATATATTGCCTCTGAGGTAAATTGCTGAATATCTAATTGACTTACAATTTTCTTCATGGTATTCTCCCTACCCCACCCAATGAACTCCGTTATGCTCTACTCCAAGGGGAGGGAATATCTCATTTCATATTTTAGTGTGTTCCCCCCCGCTACCCCCCACACTCATACATAGCAAAATTGGTTGAAGGTGAAAAGTGCCAACAGTGTAAAAAAAAATCCAAGATGTTAGTAACTAGTACAGAAACACTTGTAGGTTTTTTATAAGCAGCTATAACTCTGACTTCAGTGTATTGCACTTCTTACATCGGATTTGGATCAGGACTTTTAGCCTGATGATGTCCCTTTTAACCCTCATAGTGCATAATAAAATCAGTTTATTATTGAATGTTCCTCAAGCAATTATCTATGTAAGTATCTCTACTTAAATAGCTGGCATGAAAATACATTGATCATTGGAGAAAGATTACTCTTCTAGATCTCCTTGGTTTCTTTGAGTTGTTATAGCAATTAGTGTCTTCTCAGCAGTCTGTAAATTCTCTGCTAAAAGGGTGAATTAGGACTGTTTCCTGCTTTATATCTTCCTATTAACTTTTTAAATTTCAGCTTTTTTAATAGAATTGGTCTCCCTTTGCTAATCCAGTAATCACAATTACTACTTTTCTTGCTAAAATCAAGTCACATCCCTAAAATAGACTAGGCTCTCCCTTGTGCCAGTGACCTCATTGGGGAAATGATAAAATAGTGTGGCAGTGGCGGGGGAAGTCTCCAGTGTGGTATGTTACTTAAAGTGAAATTGGATTGTATTTTGTTCACTCAGAGGGATACTGTCTGCTCCTCACCAGAGAGAACAGAAAGCATATAAATTCAGAGACAGAATCTTGGACAGCACATGGAAAAGTTGTAATATGGTTTTATTCTTTCTCTTCCTTTAGGTTGGCATCACCAAAGTGTTTGCTGAGGTTCTTCCCTCGCACAAGGTAGCCAAAGTGAAACAGTTACAAGAGGATGGCAAGCGGGTAGCAATGGTGGGAGATGGTATCAATGATTCCCCCGCTCTTGCCATGGCTAATGTTGGAATTGCAATTGGCACAGGCACTGATGTAGCCATTGAGGCAGCAGATGTGGTTTTAATTAGGGTGAGTAATGGAACTAAGCTTGTTTCGTTAAAGAAAAATGGGTGGGGCCATGCCAGAGGCAGTGAAGTGAAAGCTGTTGTTTGGGACCTGTGCTCAGTCCCTCACTCCAACACTGGCCTGACTGGGACAACTTCAGAGATGATGTGCTCCATCCCTACAGACCAATGGAATTGGAGCAGGGAGGAAACTATGTTTCTCTGACTCCTAAAGGTGTGATGTTCATTGGCTCTGGAAGGAAGCTGCAGCCAGCTTTCTTTTTCTGGATGTATTGTGGCAACAGTGCCAAGTTTGAGGATGGGTAAAGGAGGGGGAATGAGGGTGACCTTTGGGGAAGGAATGGAACATTGAAAATTAAACTTTATTTTGGTAGGACGCTATAACACCTAGATCACACCTAGAACATCTGTTGATCACATCTTCCTGCGTGCTAAGTTGCACTTAATAATGAATTTTCACAGCCTGATTATAAATGCCTGAAAAACAGAGTTTGATAGGAACCCTGACAAATGACTGTATCAACACTAACGTTGCTGTAAACATATTTATTTGTTTTGCATCAGTGCCCAGGGACTCTAAACACTTATTGTGCTGGGCACTGTACAAACATAAAATAGAGGAAGGACTGACAATCTAAAGACACCTATTAGAGAGACACTTGCATCTTTTAGAAATGCTCAGTGCACAGTATTTAGCTTTGAAAACAGTAATATGATAACATTTCATTTGTGACGTTAGTTTTCTTTGACTTTTCCTATAAACACTTTTTAATTTGCAGAACGATTTGTTGGATGTGGTGGCAAGTATAGATTTATCAAGGAAGACCGTCAGAACAATCCGGTTCAACTTTGTCTTTGCTCTAATTTATAATCTCGTGGGAATTCCTGTTGCTGCTGGTACGTGAGTGTTCTGTTGTAGTACTGACATTGTGCTTTATTAATAGATGATTGCAGTGGGTTTTTTTTTTCCATAAAATGGTACCCATCGTTCTTGTCTGTGAGTGATTATCAATACAAGTTCTTTACCTTTAAAGAGATGGTGGTGGAGTAGCAGGGAGCTATCCCCTATTATGATTAATATAGATATGGTCTGTACATCGACATATATTTAAGAGAAACGTTTTGTTGAATGAGGCGTGAAAACCCATGGTTTTGACTTCATGAAGAGAACCATTTACTGCAGGGAAAATAAGCTACGCCTGCACTTGAACTTTCTGTTGTATTTTAACACATGCTAGATAACCCATTTTAGCTAATACAGCTGTAAATTTTAGTATAGAAATGACAAAATGATTATTCCTACCTGTGTTTCTGTTTTGCATACACTAGAACTTAGTCATGTTTGTTAACGTTAAAATGCAACTAAAACTTCATGTATAGTCATCCATAGGGACACTTGCTTGGTTGTATACAGTGCATTAAAGGTACTGTATAAGGATTATTCTGTTCTTATATGGTTTTTCTGGAATCAGTGCTGGTTTCTTTCCTAGGTGTCTTTCTGCCATTTGGTATCGTTTTGCAGCCATGGATGGGCTCTGCTGCAATGGCTGCCTCTTCTGTTTCCGTTGTGTGTTCTTCTCTGTTGCTAAAGCTGTAAGTGAAAAATTCTGTATTTATTTTGATTTGCAGTCATAGGTCTCTTAGTTTAGAGGCAGAGGGGTCTAGTGAACTGAGCACAGGATGAAGAGTTAGAGATTTCTAAACTCTAATCCTAACTCTGGAATTCAGGCAAGTCCATCTTTAGTAGTGGCTGTCTTCAGGATGGTCACCTTCTCAATACAATTCCTTCTTGGTTTCTTTTTTGTCCGTTTTGCTTCATCGGTGTAGCCAGTTGATTCAAAATATGTCAGGCAGTTTTGTTAAACATGTGAGTTTGAACTGCAACCACGCCAGGTGTACATGATGGGAGCTATAAAAATCAGTAGTGCACTTAGTATGTAATAACTCTTGTCACTGAAAATCTGTGGGAAGTTTTGTTGCCATGCTGGCTTTTCTACAGATTCTGTGGCTATGATGCAACACAGCTGGGAACACCACACCTGCAGGCATTGAGGACTTAACAGTATGAAGTACTGCAATAAACAGTACCCTGTTAAATGCTATGGCTTGTGTTATTTCTTACCCCTCAGCCAACTTCAATGGAGAGCTGTGGTAGATGTGATACCATATAGTGTGGGAACCAGCGAGTGCAGGCGTCAAAGGGCCATGGGTAGAAAAGGCGATGATTTCCTAACCATAGTATGCCTCTTCCATTAACAAAACCTGTAGATGTTGTCTACCAGAATGTACCTTGGAATTTTAATACCCAGTCAAGCAGTTAAATATAAGAAGTGGTACGAATCTGTTTTGCTCTCCCTTCCCCTTTTGTTTATTGTTTTAAAATAAAGCTCTCATTTGGTATTAGAATCAACCAAAAGATGAGAAATTAGACGTTTTTAACACTGCACTATGTATTCAAATTATGAATGGCAGTGGGTATTAACTGTACTGATTTGTACATGAGCATCTGCAGTACAGTTTCTTTCCACATCGGGTTGTCTCTATTCACAGTTACTGCCAACTAATTTATACTGGATTTTTTTTCCTTAGCTACAAGAAACCAAGTTATGAGAAATATGAGCCCCGTGCCCATGGCAATATGAGACAGAAGAGTCGTTCGGAAATATGTGTCCATGTTGGAATTGATGATACTGGGACAGCTTCTCCCAAACTGAGCCTAATGGATCAAATCATCAGTTATAGTAGAGCCTCACTAAATTCCCTGTTCTCAGATAAACGCTCCCTCAACAGCATTGTTCTCAGTGAACCAGATAAGCACTCACTTCTAGTGGGAGATTTCAGAGAGGAAGAAGACACAGCATTATGAAAGGCTCTTAAAAAGATACAGTTGGCTAGAATTCTGTACGCACTGATAAGTTCCAGAGGTCTGACTTATTTTAAGGATTTTCCTCTTATCTTCTCTAGGTATTAATTGCCCAATTGTACAGGAAAGAAAATATTTTTTCATGTTTTAAACACTGAAGCTGGTGCATTTATTTGCAGTGACCTTCCAGTATTTTTTACCAGACACAGCAAAGAAAGAAAGGGCAGTGGTGGCTGGAGCCTGCAGGTGAAGCCAGGTAATGTAGCTAAGAAGCTAGTAATGTCACGCTATTTTTCTAGAAGATGCTGAAATACAATTAAGAGAAAACACAGGGGAACCAGAAATGGAGTAGAGGACTGACCAACAGGCAACTGGGGACAGTTTCTTGATGTTTAGCATGGCTGATATGTTTGCTGTATCAAAGATGTTGATGACCACAGCTATAAACACTAAAAGTGCTCTTCATTTGCAAATGGATGTGCCTTATTGCATAACTTTTGGGATTTCTCTCATGTATAACTTATTCCATACAAGAAATTGTCCTGCAAAAGCTTAGAATGTTTTTTTTGTTTGTTTTTGTTTTTAAACCAAACCCCTTGCCATCTCTTCTCCCTTGATCTGGATCCTGGTCACATATAGAGAGAGAGAACTGAGGGAGCTTTGGTTTATTTCCCTCCATCTTCTCCCCGCTAAACTTCTTTCCTTTCTCTGTATATCTGTGTCCCAATACACTCCTGCGACTGAGATTGTCTGCTAGAAAGCACATTAAGTACACACAGAATGGGTTGATATGTCTTGCCTCTCCCAGCCTCTGCTAGCTCAGAAAGCACACCACCTGCGATTTCTCCCATGCTCTTCTGAGGAAGTAATAGAGTATGCTACTACCTGAATTATTGTTTATTTTTAAAAAGCCTGTTAGCATTCAGTGGAGTTATTATTAGTTACCAGCACCTGCCAATTCCCTTTAAATGAATTGCGGTGATTCATACTGATGTTACAAGGTCCACCATTGTAATCTTTACAATTACGCCTTCACACTTAAGTAATGTTACCACACAGTGTTTGCTCCATTTACTACCTACTGAGCTAATGTCAATTGCTTGTAAAGATGTTAATAGTGTACCAGAGCCCTGAACCAAAACCTGGGTTCCCAACCACGTCAATTTGGGACTATCCAGATCCAGACTATGTGAATTGGGCCCACCTTCACTTGTTATAATACTGAATTCTCAAAATTAGATTTTTGATCGCTAATCATAAATATTAAAAATGAAATTTCTCACTGAGAAAGCAACTAGGTGTTTATCAACCATTTACCTCCCTGGAATATTGGCTAATCTGCAAATCTTATTCTTGAAATCCTTTGCTGAGAGAGCTATTTACCAGTTTACTAGGTAAATAATGATGAGGAACTATACCATGAAGTCTAATCCATGGTGTGAGAGTTTAATTCTCATTTGTGTTTTTCAGAGAGGTCAGTCCATCTGTCAGAGAATAGACACAGAGAACAATAAATCTTAGTGTTCTAGTTTTTAAATTGAGAATCAGTGGTTATGCACAGGTTATGTAAAATGTCAAAAGCAAATGTTTAATGTATAATTTTCACTACTGAAATGACTGTCGCTTCACAAGGGAAAATATCAAAGTCTGAAAACAGGAAGTTTTGTGCAGCAGAATACATTGTCTCTAGGGTGTGATGAGAGAGTATTTTACACATATCGTAATGCTGAATGCAGTATATAACTTTTTGTTGTTTCCACATTAAAGAGAAAATGAGGAGTAGGAAAACATCAAATTTCCATTCAGGAATTTGGTTTCATGAGATCACAAACTGATAAGATTTTAAGAAATATTTCAATCTTGATTATATTTGTCCTTTTTAGTGTCAGGAAACTTTAGTTTATGCTATAGTAAAGCCATTCTGTTAAGTGGTATTCTCAGTCTTGAACAACACAGCTATTTCTGATTAGTGGATGAATTGTTATGTAGAAACCAGTAAAATATTGCCATGCAGCATTTATTGCTTTAAGATCACATACGTTGCTTCCATGATTCCAGTTTTGTTTTTCACCTACCCTCATTTTCAGAGGCTCTTTCTGGCAAGACTCAGCAGGTGCAATGGGGAGTATTCTGCCTGATTTGTTTTCTCAAGGAGGAATTTTACATGGCAGCAGCCTGTTTCTTTATACAAAAGAACTGGTTTTGAATTATGCTAGTAATTGGTCATCTTCTGCCTGATCTTGCAACAAATACAATTGGGCCCTGTCCTACTCAAAAATGGGAATTTTGCCACTCACTTATGTGGGAGCAGGAACAGGTTCATAATCCTATGCTTATCACATCTGTTGCATGGGAAAAAATATCAAAATTAAGACTTTTACTTCAGGAATCAAGAATGGTCACTTGGGACAAATCCTGGTTTTAAACTCTTGGTTGGTAGTTAGCAAACATACGGTAATGAGAACAATTTATTACTCAGTGTTTAAGATGAATAGATGTGGTTAAATCTGCAAGTTTTCCTTGTATGAAAGTCCCTCTTTAATTATTTCTGCATCATTAAAACCAGTATTTGATCCAGTTACTGCACATGCACAGTGGTATCCAATAACAAGGAGCCTCTTATTTTAATCAGGTGACTGAAAATTTGTTTTGCACTTGAATGAATATACACTGCATTGACATACTCTGCATTGTACATCTGGTCCAGAAAATCTGAGTCAGTCTTTTTGAAAACAGGGTTTTTTCCTGGTAAATGTCGGTATAGGAACTTGCTGACATTTTAGAATGTTTATGTTGATGCTTTGTGAATAAAATATTTCATGCTGTGCTTGAAGTTAAAAAACCAAAATGTTTTCCAGTTTGAATGTACAGTGCAGGTGAAGTAGCATAAAAGGTAAAATGTTTGAACACATGTAAATGTGATAATTTTTTTCTGTAAATATACTTTACTCCTGTCTATGGACATCTTGAAATCCTGTGATTATGTGTCATCAAAACCATTTTAAAATATTCAGTTACAAATGAAACTATGCATCAAACTAGTTTATTTATTATTATTATTTCCTGTACTGTCATTAGATAGATGTAAGACCTCTGGTTTATTTAAAAAAACAAAACAAAGCCCTGAAAATAATCATTGTCTGAAATTTTACACTGGATTTACCAGTAAACTTTTACAAATGATACAGGCATGCCTCTTATTACATGTAATCAATTTGATACCAAAAGGAGCTGTAAGACCAACAAAATCAGAACAGAAGCAGGGCAATGTTTAATTACATGAGCCGATAAGAATATTTTGTTTTCTGGCCAAGAAACCAGAAGTTCCAAGTAAATATTTTTAACTTTAGAGGAATCTTTTTTTATTAAGTTTGGTATCAGAAAAGGAACGGTGAACAATTCTGTGAAATACTAATTTTAGTACTGTTCTGTCTGTTTAAATTTACACCTATAAGTATGTAATATTACACTACAATTCTGTCAAGATTGTGCCTTCAACTTTGTAATTATAATGTTGTCAAAATGTAATGTTCAGTGCCTGTTTTTTAAAGTGCTTTCCAGAATTCCATTCTAATACTTCTGTTGTGAAGCTGTATTGTTGTGCTTCACTATAAAGCTTAAAATGTATGGCTTTTAGAAAGGATTCTTTTTCACCTAAGTAGAGTTGCTTTGCAGCATATTTAAATAGTCACATGTAGTGGGTGGGCATTATGGAACCATCTGTCTGGCACCACATGCTGTTTCAACCTTGCTCCCCCTTTCCAATTTCATAGATGACCCTCTTATTTGGGAATGTGATTTACTGTGAATTGGGATTTTTTTATTTTTATTGTCAGCTCTGCTATTGGTCTGCTACAATATATGATCTTTGGCAAGTAATTTCACTTTTGTGCCTCACTTGGTCCAGCTATAAAATGGGCTGGGATGCTGTGGGCATGGTCAATTAATGTTGGTTATGCACACTTTGAGATCTGTGGGTAAAAGGTATCAGATGGTATTATTGCAGAATGGAACCTTTCATTTATGTAGTCACTCCATATCCAAAATAAACTGCTAACTAGCATAAAGTTGTACTTGAAGCATCCTAAACAGAGAAGAAATTTAACCTGAGGGCCCTGTGTGAGGTCATGGCACCCTTTGTTCTGACCAGAGTTTAAGTCTAAGTCCTAGATCTCTGCAGATACTGTGCATGGCCAGAATGATTGCTGCAATAATTCAAAGGGCTCAGAATGAAAGATGCAAGGACACAAAAATGACAGGCAGTGGGGTGGGGGCGTTGCTGTTGAGTTCACTGGCTAATCTGTTGACTTCCACAGTATAATCTCCCAAACACAACATTTAAAATAAAAACAATAGTAGAACTGCCTCTAACATTTTGCTGTCTGCAAAATACATCTCTCCACCAAAGCAATTCTCTTACCAGCATGTTTGCTGAGTCTTCTTTCTGTTCCCCTTCCTGTGATTGCTTTTCCAGCATCATGCACACTTTATCCCTGTCTCTATGAATGTATAAGTAAAGGCATTGTTGGCTGTGAAGTATTTCTGTCTTTTGTGAAAAAGTCACAGTTGTTTAATAAGTCCTCTCTGTCACTCTCAGGCTCTGATTCTGAACAGATCTACATAGGTGCTTAACTTATGCATGGTAAGGTCCCATTGATTTTGTTGGGACTGCTTACAGTATAGAAAGTTAAGTGTGTGTGTAAGGCTATGTCTACACTGCACTTTCGTCAGTAAACTTTTGTCAAAAAGTTTTGTTAACAAAAAGTGTCAGCGTGGGCAGCACTTTGTTGACGGGAGCGCTACCGCCTCTCGTTGCGGGTGGTTTTATTTTGTCAGCAGGCAAGCTCTCTCCTGCTGACAAAGAACGGCTACGCTGCACACCTTACAGGGGCATGGCTGTAAGGTGTGCGTGTAGACATAGCCTATGTCTTTGCAGGGTTGAGTCCTTAGCTTTCCTTTAAAAAAAACATTAGCATGGGAATCCTGCAAACAGGTCTGCAGGTGCAGATCCCCATTGAAAGTAATGGGGTGCCACACACATAGGTCTGGGAATTTCAGTGCACGGATGAGACCTATGTTTCTAGCCATTGTGGTGGTGAATTTAGGGGCTTGTTTACGCACAAACTGAAACCAAAATAGCAACATTTGTTTTAATTCACACCTTTAGCTATTTTGGTGCAAGTCTGTGTGTGGACACACTTATTTCAGATTGAGTGTCCTATTTTGTTGAGGTCTATTATTTTTTACCATTTAAATTAAAGTAGAACATTCTTATTCCAAAAGAAGTGTCCACATAGATTTGCACCAAATTATCTAAAGGTGGGGACTAAAACCAATTTTTAGTTCATTTTGTGTGTGTGTACAAATCCTAATCTTTCAAATATGAACTAAGGAGTAACCCCTGGAGGTCTAGTGGTTTGGAGTAACCTAGTAAGATGAATTTGGTCAGAGAGGTGTGTTCATCTCTTCATCTTCATTTGAAACACTGAAAGACAGAATAGGTAAGATTATGTGGTAGTAGGATCTAAAGAGAAGAGGCCAGCAGCACTGTGACCACTGTGGATTGCTGTTTATAGAAGAGGAGTAAGAGAAAAAGCAAGAACTCTTTGCTGTTAACAAGAATGCTGGGAGCTGCCTGAAAGCCACCAGAAGAGAACTGCCTAGTCTATCTGTCTACTTATATGGCTGTTTTGACTGAGCGTTTCCCCCTCCGTAATGGATTTCATCCTCACAACTAGAGTTGGACAAATGACTCTTTACATTTGCTTGCATTTGTGAAAAATCAGAAAATAAATCCCATTCCTCCTGTAACAAAACCAAAAATTCTAAAAAAAAATTCACCAAATTAAAAAAGTTGTCAAAAACTTAATTGCAAACAGCCATTTTGTTCAACCTGAAAAGAACTGTTTCATTTTGTTTCTTCGCACTTTTTTACCATAAAAGCAAAGAAATTCTAGAAATGTAGGATTGGAAGGGATCTTAAGAATACATCTAGTCCAGCCCCCTGCACTGAGGCAGGACCATGTAAACCTAGATCATCCCTGACAGTGTTTGTCCAACCTGTTCTTAAAAATCTCCAATGATAGGGATTCCACGGCCTGCCTTAGAAGCCTTATAGTTCTTCTTTCATATGGCTTGGGTAGGTAGCAACAACTACAAATTTATATCTAAGTTTGATAGCCAGCACATTGCTGCAGCAGTGACCTGGTGAATGTCCTTCAGGCCCCGTCAAAAGAACAAAGGGGACATTCAGATACGATGTGCTCTATCGTTTGTGCCTGGTGACCACAGTTTGCATACAGGTGTTTGCCTCATTTTCTGTTTAAAGAGGGTTTGTCTACGTCTCCCATGAGATGTCCTGATGTGATTCAATCTGCACCAGTCTTTCCGACATAAATCAAAACCCGGTGGTTCCTCAACAGGATCAATGATAATGGTTTGTTTTGAGTGGTCGAAGTGCTCCATGTGACTCTCCATTGAACCTCAGCAGCAAAGTTGGGCGTAAGGATCTTGATACGGTTCCATAGAGGGTTGCAGGATTTTAATCTCATCTTTGGTGGGTTCTGCAGGTCATGATGCATTGGGATCCTCGTATTTGCATTGACATGATTAAGAAAGTGAGATGTCTGAGCAGCTCTTCTAATCTGTGGAGGTTGGATGTGCAATAGGAGCGGGAGCCAGTCAACTGGAGTAGATTTGAGCGTCCCTGACACTATGTGCATAGCATTATTGAATTGAGTGTCAAGGAGTTTAGTGTGACTTCTGTGAGACCACACTGGTGCACAATATTCAGCTGCAGAATATACCAAGGCAGTTGTTGCGGTTCGTAAGGTCCATGGACTGGAGCCCCATGATGTTCCGGCCAATTTTCTGATAAGCACGACACGAAACCTCACCTTATTGTGGGTGTTCTTGAGGTGCTGTCTAAAGATCAAACTCCAGTGTAACGCCAAGATACTTTGAATTAGCTTCTTGGCTGATGCTTTCACCACAGAGCTGCACATAGAATCCTAGAATATCAGGGTTGGAAGGGACCTCAGGAGGTCATCTAGTCCAACCCCCTGCTCAAAGCAGGACCAATCCCCAATTTTTTCCCCAGATCCCTAAATGGTCCCCTCAAGGATTGAACTCACAACCCTGGGTTTAGCAGGCCAATGCTCAAACCACTGAGATAACCCTCCCCCATAAAACACCTCTCCACCTGCCACCCCATTGGCCATGCCCCTCCACTAGCTGCCCACCAATATGTCTTCAGGTCCCCTCTACTTAACACAGCTCTCAGTGATCTCAGCTCTTAGTAGGGGAGCCTCACTGCTGGTGCAGCTGGATAGTCTTCTTGCATCAGAACCACTAGTCCAGAGTAGGTCTAATGCATAGACCCAAATATCAGCAATTTCAGCTCTGTAGCATATAACAAGACTCTTACTTGAGTTTGATATCAAGTTTGATATTAGCCATTTTATAGTTCAGATGGAAAGCAGTTACCACGTTTGTTTGGGGTTTTTTTGGATTAGGCCTACGTTTCCAGCATTGGAAATAATCAGCCATAGTGCTAAGATATTGGGTTAGGGTGCAACCGATGGTATGAAGGCTTGGCAATATGATCCGCATACATGAATTTTCTTGAGTCCATTGCTGGTATATAGCCTTATAGTCAGGTTAGATAATAGGAAAAAATGTTCTAAATCTCCCTTGTTGTAGATTAAGCCCATTCTTGTCCTACCTTCAGTGGACATGGAGAACAATTGATCACAGTCCTCTTTTAACAGCCCTTAACATATTTGAAGACTGTTATCAGGTTCCTCCCCACCCCACCCCCATCATCTTTTCTGAAGACTAAATATGCCCAGGTTTTTTTTAATCTTTCCTCCTAGATCAGGTTTTCTAAACCTTTTATCATTTTTGTTGCACTCCTCTGGACTCTCTCCAATTTGTTCACAGCTTTCTTGAATTGTCGCAACCATAATTTGGACACTACTTCAGCTAGCGTCTCACCAGAGCCAAATGAAGTGGGACAGTTATCTCCCTTGTCTTAGGCCTGGTCTACACTGGGGGGAAGGGGGGATCGATCTAAGATACGCAACTTCAGCTACGAGAATATCTTAGATCAATTTAGAATCACTTATTTCGCGTCCTCGCGGCGCGGGATCGACGGCCGCTGGTCCCCCGTCGACTCCACTTCCACCTCTCACCGTGGTGGAGTTCTGGAGTCAACGGCAGAGCAATCGGGATCGATTTATTGCGTCTACACTTACACATGACACTCCTGTTAATACACCCCAGAATTATATTAGCCTTTTTTGCAACCGCATTACATTGTTGACTTTTATTCCATTTGTGATCCGCTATAAACCCCATAACTAGTTATTCCCTGTTTTGTATTTGTGCATTTGATTTTTTCTTCCTAAGTATAGTGCCTTGCACATTGCTTTATTGAATTTCATTTTGTTGATACCAGGCCAATTCTTCAGTTTGTTAAGGTCATTTTGAATTCTAATCCTGTCCTTTTGAAAGTGCTACTATGCAGTGTGCACTCCTCCTTGACCTCCAAACAAGTATATACGTTCTTGATGAATAATGCAACACCTCTTCCCTTTTTTCTTTGCCTGTCCTCCTTGAACAAGCTATGCTTCTCTATACCGATATTCTAATAATGAGATTTATCTCCTCAAATCCGTGATATGAATTGTCATAATTCAGTTTATGTACTAATACTACCCGCTCTTGCTGTTTATTCCCCATATTCCTTGCATTTGTGTATAGACATCTAAGATGTTGAGCAGATTTCCCCCACTGTTATCCTTCTAGTTTCTATGACCCTACTGTAATTTTCCATTTCCCTGATTAAACCCCCACCACCACCACAAAAAAACCCATCTATCCCTGTTTTTGGTCACCTATTTACTACCTGGGTGTGGGCTTTTGTCATCTTCCCCTTTTGAACCTTTAAAGTTTAAAGTCCTCCTCACTCAGTTGGCGAGTAGGTGATTGAAGATGTTCATCCCTTTCTTGGTCAGGTGGACCCTGTCTCTTCCCAGCAGTCATTTTTCTCAGAACAGAATTCTACTATCAAGGAAGCCAAAGCACTCCTGTCTACACCAACTGTGCAGCCATGCATTCATCTTTAGGATGCATGTGTCCCCTGCCTGGGCCCTTATTCTCAACCTGGAGGATGGATGAAAACAAAACCTGTGTCCCTAACTCCTTCACTTTTTGCTTCCCGAGCCCTGCACTCACTGCTGCTCTGCTCAGTATCATATTTGGCAGTATTATTAGTGGATGATTTGGATGTGGATGATTATCATGGGTAGTGGTCAGAGAGATGGATGAGCCTTTGCAAGCTTTCCATAAGGTAGTGAAACACTTACACAATGCCCTTATCATACAGAATTGGATATAAATGCATCACAGTAAATCTACTGTGGTTTAGGATCATATTGTAAGGAGTAGATCTCTCCTTGGGAGGGTCTAGGTATATTGTGAGTATGGTTGGAAAATGTGTGTGTGTACACATTTCAAATGTTACTGTTTATTTTTCCTTGTGATGTTCCATAGACAGGGCAGTCTGTGGCTGTGTGCGTCATCAGCTGCCCCACATCGTAAAAGGAGTCAGCATCCACTGTCAGTGTTCTCTGCTGATTCATCTTAGTTTCCACCGGAGGACTGAAAGAACATGATTTTTACAATGCTTAGAATCCTAAAAATAAATGACCACTAGGTGCTCCAGAAACTGCTGTCTAACACATAGGACAGAGCATATGATCAGTGAATCATTGTGTGCATATTTGGACAGGGCTTTGAACATGTATATTTAGACAATCCAATAGTTAAAAATGTGACATGAATGGAAGACAAGATTATCTCAGAGTATATATGTTTTCAACTCTATCTACAGAACTGTGGACATATTAATGTGTAATACACTAGGACTTGTTCTGCAATGAACACCTCTATCTAAAGACCTGCAGAAGAGCTTCCCCGAAGCTTGAAAGCTTGCCTCTTTCAGTAATAGAAGTTAGTCTAGTAAAAGGTAGACCACCTTGTCTCACCCTATCTAAAGACATTTATTATTATGTATTAATACTTTTACATAGGCCATGCCCCTAGTAAAAAGAAGTGGCAAAATTAGTTCTATTGAGTTCTCTCACACAGCATGGAACATCAAAGAGGCTAGAATAAATGTTTCAGAGGGGTCTGTGTGCCTGTGATTTCTCTGGTGAAAGGACGGGGTCTTTACACACTCATTACCCTGAGTGGAACACCCCTTGCCCCCACCTGTCACTGGCATTGTGTGTTATTTTTATTTAGCGTGTGCATAGTTGTCTAGCCAAGCGATGGCATCTTCAGGGGTGTGATGCATTTCTTCTAGGCCACCGCTGAACCAAGTTGGCAGGCATTCATCAACAATGTGTGTCATCATCGGTGTAGTGCCCTAGCTGCGCAAAGAGCTGTCATGAAGGTTCCAGCGATACTGGTTGGCTGCACAGAGACCTTGCCCGGTCCAGAACCTGTTCACCAGGGACCATTGGCGATGGGGCAGGTCAAAACCAGGCGGACAAACTGTGGGGTCAGCGCCAAGGGACTGGTTGGGGATTATAAAACATATCCATTCCTCTCACCAGTGTTTCCTCCCTAACATCCTGGCGTGGCGGATGAGATCATAATGGGCAATGTGACGGCAAATGTGCAGCTGGTGGTTTAAAAAGGTCATTGTGCAGCGGTAGGCTTGAGTTGGCGCGTATTTTCTCCAGTAACCTGCCACTGGCAACCTCTGGTCTGATAGGAGGAGGAGCAATATTGCTCAGAACTGGAAGCCATGGGAGGGGAGTCGGATGCAAGGGGCCAGAGGTGAAACGCATGGCAGCATGTAACTGCCTATCTTCCAGTGGGTGCGTGGGGATGTTACAAGGGGTCCAGGCCTAGCAATGCACAGAGCAGGCCGCCACAGGGTGCACTTGAATCCCCATTTTCCCAAAGCAGGGGAAAGGGGCGGCCCTACAGCCCGCGTCACCGAGAGCCGGACCCCCAGCGCCCCGCCCCTCAGGCGGCCATGTTCCCGCCCTCGGTGAGCTAGGGCTCCGTGCGGGACGTGACCGCCCAACCCAGGCAGGCTCCGCCTCCCGAGGAGGCGGCCGCTTCTCGCTGATTGACGGGCGGCCCGGCCAGTTGTCTGACGCGGCGCGGCCGGGTGCCCAATGGGCTCCGGGCGGGGGGCGGGCCGGTTCTGCCGCCTCCCCGGGGTGACCCAGGCGCCGGGCAGAGCGTGACGGGCTGCGGCAGGGAGAGCAGCGGGCGGCGGATCTGGGGCGCGTTGGGCAGGACGGAGCCAGCGGCGGGCACGATGTCTCTCTCCACCAAGCTCACCTTGGACAAGGTGGATGTGAAGGGCAAGCGGGTGATCATGAGGTGAGGAGCCGGGCTGGGCACGGCGCCGGCTGCGGCCCGGGCAGGGCTCCGTGGTGGAGGCAGCCGGCTCCGGCGGCAGGGAGTGAGTGGGGCCCGCTTGGATGAGGGAGACTCACCCCCATCCAGCTCTTGTCCGGCCAGGCCGGCCCAGGTGTGAGACAGGGTCTCCTCCGGGCCCGCCTGCTCCCGGGCAGGGTGACTGCGGCCGGCCTTCTGCAGAGGGCTGCCTTGGTAGTGTCACTCGCCAAGCCCAGCCGGGCATTCAGAAATCAGGCGTCACTCCCCCCCCCCCCCCCCCTTATGAGATTGGATCAAAAATGATGAGCTTCTGAAATACAGAGTCCAGATTCTTTTTTCTTTTGGGTTCCGGTGTTTCAGCTTTTTACATGGGTTCGGGGCACGTTTTTCTAGGTTTTCTCCACAGCCACGAGGGCCAGAAATTTTTTCTCTCTCTCTCTCTCTTTTTAAATTAAAGTAAGGTTCTTAGGACTCCAGCAGCTGGAGCTTTACGTAAGGCATCAAGTAGCACACGCTTTGGCAACAGTCAGTCGTTCTTCACGCTCCTTTTTTTTTTTTTTAAATGTTACCCTCATGAGTGTGCCAAAAATCTGTAAAAGGTCTGTGTGTGATTGAGAATGAGGTTATGGTTCCGATCAGCGACCCAGTAAATTTCAGGGATTTATTCTAATAGTCTCAGTACACGTTCCTAAAAAAGGGAGGGCATTAACCCCCCCCCCCCCCAATCTAGCAACCACGTGTTGGTTCATATTTTACTTGGGCCCAGCTTCATGAAACTGTAGCAGCTTGTGAGAGTGATGCGTCAGTGAGCAGACTCCTCTCTAGGGCATGCGGTGCGATGTGTGCCTGTGATGTGACCCCCCAATGGGATCAGCTTTAGGAAAAGTGGATAGGGTATTTTTTTTTCCTGTTAGAAGTGTATTCAGGAGGCATTTCAAACTGTATAAGGACATTTTGGAAAAATAAAATTAGGTCTAATTTTCACTCAGGCTGTTCCTGGGGGTTTGACATAAATTGCACTGATCTGTCTTTGTCAACTGTCTAAGTGGGCCATCTTGATTATCACTACAAAAGTTTTTTTTCTCCTGATAATAGCTCATCTTAATTAATTAGTCTCTTACAGTTTGAATGGCAACTTCCACTTTTTCTCTGTGTGTGTGTGTGTGTGTAATCTTCTTACTATATGTTCCATTCTGTGCATCCGATGAAGTGGGCTGTAGCCCTCAAAAGCTTATGCTCTAATAAATTTGTTAGTCTTTAAGGTGGCACATGTACTTCTGTTCTTTTTGTGGATACAGACTAACACGGTTGCTACTCTGAAACCTGTGTTAAAAATGTATCCCGTTTAACCAGCAGGCAATCATCTACACGCTTTTTTTTTATTAGTCCAACAAACTCTTTTCTGTGGCTTTTCTTTAAATGCCCTTTATCAGCCTGGTGATGGAATACTGTGAATTCTAATCTGAATAAGATGGAATGAAATAGATATGTTTCCTTTTAGGAAGTTTGATTGACAGGCAGGGATGTGAGTTCACCTGGCAAAAGTTTATGGGATAGCCCTCTGATGGCTCTGAATATCCATTCTGACATAGGAACATGTATAGATCTTGCACTGCTTACCCAGGCTATAATTTCAGGCTATAAATGTACGGATATTTGCTTAAATTGCACCCCCCCCCCCTTTAAACTAGACCAGTTGTTCCAATAAACAACTGAAAATGAATTCATTGCTGTTAACTGAATAACGGTGATTCCTGTTAGCACAACAATACTCATTGAATTGTTAGTGCATTGCACTTCCTGATATCAGACTCTTAAACAGGAAATTCAGTTGGCCTTTATAGAAATCAATTTTAAGCCTGACCTGGGAATTGGTACGCTAGGCGCTGTGAACTCTTTTGGTACACTAGTGCTTTAAGGCACATCTGCATGCACGTAAGCTTTAGATTTTGTTCTTTCTAGGGCAAAGGCTTTTCCCAAGGTCATCTCAACATAACAAGTGCATACCACTTAATTTGGTGCATGAGTGGCAGGTGGAATGTAATGGCCATACCACTAACTTCCTTTGTGCCTGCTTCTAGTCTGTAAAAATGATTTTTTTTTTTCCCCTCTGTGAAATACCTTGTGTACTTCTGTTTTCAAATAATTCAGCAAGATTTTGGCTGTCTGGAGGCTGGTATTGCCAGATGGACAGAAGAAACTCAAGCAAAGAGAACCCAAAATGCATCCTGGTTCATTTCCCAAATACAGAAGAACAAGAATTTCAGTCTTTTTTTTTTTAACGACTAACTATTTGACCAGTTTTTCCTGCGACGTGTTTTAGGGTACAACCCTGCATTGGCAGAAGATGGACTGGCTGATAGAATCTAGTAAAATCAGAGGGTCTCCATTATTAACTTCTGTGATTTAAGAAATAAGGTGTTGTTTTAAAAGTGATTCATTTGGTACCTTATGAAGAAATTGACTCATTTGATCAAAGGCTTGCATGTTTACCAATTTAGTGTGGTACTTGGTCTTTCCTTTCTATGTCCATTGTACCAAAGGCTTTAAATGTCTTTCCTACTTCTCTCCCCTTTGAATTGTGGGGTCGATACAATCAATCAACCGTCCAAAGTCTGCTGAGTGATACGCATTCATCATCTGAGGTGAAATATTTCAAGTCACCCAAATAATTCCTAAACTCACTTTAGTTTTTGCTTGATTACCATCCTTCTAACACAATATTGCTGCTAATTTTTTAAATATGTCTGTACCATAACAAGGCTGCTAAACGGAAATACAAAATTGCAGACAAGATGTCAGGGTTGATCTGTGTGTTTTGTCTGTAGCACATTTCTCTGAAAAGAATTAGCTTGTCTTCTAATTGATACTGAATTTAACAATTTTTTTTTTTTTTTTACTCCTGTTCACTCAGATAATTTTTGGTGTATGTGTATATATACCCCACCCGTCTTTCAGTGCTAATGCAAAAGGGTAGGAGCCCTAAGCAAAACTGGTAGTTTAGTGACTTCCATAAGTCTTACATTTATTCGGTTTAAGGAGCAATCTGGTTTCTTTGTCTATTAGCTGTAAGGCTGCAGAGGGAGGCAATGGTGGACTGGAGACTTTGCTAAGCAAATTGTTCATTTGCTTCATGATTGTAAAACAGTGACAGTGTTGTGGTGGTGGGTTTTTTTTTTTTGTTTTGTTTTTTTTATTGGTCTGTTGTACCATGGGCTGCCAGTTCAATTCTTTCTGCTCAGCTACTCCTATTTTGCTTGGAGCTTTTAAAGATCTGGCCTCATGCATTTTTTACTAAGCACACTGCAGAGAAAAATGCATGCAGCCTGCTGGATTTTGGGACCATTTCATATTATGACACACAAACTCCAGGGTAATATCTCATTTACTCATCCAGATGCTGGGATACTGCTTTTACAGAGTAAAAGTTACCGTTTTCCCCAAAATTAAAAGGCTTTGCTCATTAGTCATCATGCATCAGCAACGTTTTCCTGTCAGAATTGCTGGAAGTAAAAGCAAAGAGAGGGCTGCTCTCATTAAGTTCAAACATTCTCTGTCATTCTGGCATCCTGTGAATAAGTTCTGCCTTCAGTTATTATGCAACACAACTTCCTGTCACGCCTTAGCTTATGGGTACTAGTATGCTAGACAGAAATGGCAGAAACTCCTCCCTTTTCTCTCACCATCTGGCCAATGTGCTGTTGGGAAATTACCCTCCAAATCCACATGAGATCTGCTGAAGAGAATGCAAGAAAGCTCAAGTAACTAACCACAGAAAGACTAGGGATAATTAAGGAGCTTATAAATAATAAATTAAGTGCACAGCACAGTACACCAATGGGACCAACAAAAATCACAGGCCTCTGCTTTGAAAATCCTGTGATTGAAAGACCTGAGTGCATACAGAATAAATGGAAGAGATCAGAGTTGCAGGCAATATCTGGAATACTTCATGGAATCCTTCTGCTTTCCACCACGCACCCACAGAGGTATTATAGAGGCCCTGATGGAGTAACCAGGATTGTTTTATTTTCTTCCCTCTCTTTACCCTGCAGTATTAAGGCCCCTGATCGTAATTGTTCTGGGGATGTGGTTTCCTAAGGATGTTTTATCATTGCTGCTGACTTAGCTGGAGAACTGCAGTCTGCAGAGCCAATTAATCTTTCATATGAGCTCACTAGCTGAGCATCAACTTACCTTTTCAGTGGGCACCAGAGCAAAAGTCTAAATTGGGCAGGGAGGAGGAAGTAATGGTATTCTTCCAAGCCCTGCCCAGTTGTGTTACCAAAACGCGATGCTACTCTCAGTACATTGTGCAGGTCCTAGTAAGGAGGAGGGATGATTGTTGTGTGACTTGATCAGTAATAAAATTGTAAGCAGTGTTTACCACATAAATGTAAACAATAGGCTTCAGAGTTAACGCACTGAGATGAGTGGGGAAGGACACACCATTCAAAGCTTCTATTTCAGGCTGACTGCAGACATAGGCAGAGATAATAAATTAGTTGTTTTTTTTTTTTTTTTTTTTTGGTTAGAAGATGCTTTATGACTAACTGTTGGGTCTGGAAGATTCTGAGAGAAGTAGAAAATGAATCTTGGCATCCTGCTGGAGAAATGGAGTTTTGAGAGCAATTTTCAAAGGCGCCTAACTTCCGTTGAAAGTCAATGGAAACTAGGCACCCAGCTTGCCATTCATCTTTAAACATCTCCCTCTTTACTTGTGCCTGCCTCCACTTCAGTGGAGGAGTCTGCATAGTAACTTCCAAAGAGCAAGAAACTAGCTGATGTTTCCTAAAGCTTTTTCCTCCCCATTGAGAATAAACTGTGTTGTTGGGGTTTCATAACATGGGGCCTGATAGTGCATATAGTACTCCTGTTGATATCAAACCATCAGACCCATGGGAGTTAGCTTTATGGAAGGCTTGCAGGTTTGGCTCTAATGCTGCAAGATATTCAATGCAAAGTTAAATATATTATTATTATTACAATAATATTGCATAATTTTGCAGTCCTCTTTTTCCTGGCTCAGATGCGGTCCTGCCTTTACGTGTAGTCACATTGCATGATTCTTTTAACCACGTTCATGATTTTTTATCACTAAACACGGTGATGACATGCTATAGTTTACCTTAAGCTTCCATGCTCTTTTTTTCTTTCTCTTATAACAATGTAATTTTCATGGATACTAATGTTTACTCACAAGTGGCAGCATCCATTGAATCCATAAGAAGAGATTTAATGTAACTTTTTTTTGTTCCCTTCCTGTCTTCTACACCCTGGCTACTGTGACCTCACTATTCCGATGTTTTCAGTCACATACCAGTTTCATGTTGAGACTTGCTGTACATTAGGGTAGAACTGAAAACCTTGCACTTCAGTGAGCTCTTGAATTGCTTTCCTAATTAGCAAGTTCCCCACCTCTTTTTAAAGGAAATCAGTTATTTGCAATTGAGCTTAAAACATTTTTTTTTCTTTTAGGGTTGATTTCAATGTTCCAATGAAGAACAACAAAATAACAAACAACCAAAGGTAAGACTCTTCTTAAAATCCAAGTAGAAGCCTTGGTGGCCCTGTCCACACTAAGGACACGTTATACTATACAGTTCAGCTCCAGTGGTATTAGCAATGATGTGTTAGTGTGGTTAGGCCACCAGCTGCTACCACTATGTCATCTAAATTGTCCTGGAGAAAGCCTAACTCCGAAACATTAATAAAAATGCCTGTGGCTGTCAACAACCCATCTATACTAGAGATCAGATTAGCCACTGCTGGTGTTAGCAATAGTGGGACATTTGTAAAAAAATTTCCCTAGCAGAGACCAAAGCCTTTGCTTCCACGCTAAACATGGTTGCAATGTTATAACTGTCAAGAAACTGTGTTTTCCCTGACTGTATTCTCATGTGAGAATCTGCTAGAGTTGACATGGGGTGCCAAAGGCACCTCTCCTCTCACTCAACCACATCAATGTTTTGAAAATGATTGTTTTGCAGATATAGAAGGGGACAACTGATGTACAAAACATGCCGTATGTCATTTTGGTTGACCCCAGTTGGTGCAGGTGGGATCTTAGTTCTAATCAAGGAAACATTTGTTCGGGACATTAAGATCAAATGGCTAGTTGTTTTGCTTGTCTTTGTAACTGTTCCAGCACCTACAGACAGATACTAGCCCTGTTTACACTAGTATATTTTTGATAAATTTTCCCACCATTACTACCGGCCACCTGCAGGGTTTAGGAAGGGGTCCACCCCCCAGTGTATTTGTGCAGGAGGGGGAATCCCTTCCTCTGAAGCATCAGGATAGCCATGGCTGGAGATGGGACCAGGTATCCTCTTTCTCAAGTGCTTGGTCATTGGTTCTTGCTCACATGCTCGGGGTCTAACTGATCAGTATGTGTGGGAACAGAAGGAATTTTCCCTAGGTCAGATTGACAGGGACCTTGAGAAAGGCAAAACCCCCAGTCGTGTGTGGGTTCAGGTCACTTGCCAGGATTATCTGGGCATATCTTGCTTAATCATTTCTCTGCCACTGTGGTGGCCTTGGGCACTGGTGTACCTCGGTCCCTCCTATTTTCTGTCTGGGGCACATCATAGTTTCCTATGGGATGTAATACTTTGATCACATTTCAGTTGTTGGATTTAGTGTGCAGTTCCAGGGTGATGCTGGTGGTTAGTGACATACCGGAGGTCAGGCTAAATGATCTGGTGGTCCCTTTTGGCCTTAAACTCTGTGACTCTATTGGTTCAGCTTCTAGGGCAACAGTGGGGTGGGGGGTGCTAGTTTCTGTAAGGTGCAGTGTCTACTGGCGTTCTAACCATGAACAACTATCAGGGTTAGATGATGTACATAAAACTCCTGTGCCCTGTCTACAGTAGAAGATAGCAGCAGTTCAGCTACTGAAAAATGGGTAGAAATCTAGTAGTGCAGATTGTACTTACTGTTTCTGAAGCTGTTAGACATGTCCATACTCGGTTCATCTTGCAACTAGAGTTATACCAGTGCACTCTGGGACTCCTGAAGCTCCCCATAGTGCCGTTGCTGTTGCTGTGATTGCATGCTACTGGATAATCTCCACATGCAAAGTTCTACCTTATGGGCTCCTGGATGTTAACATCAACCATACCAATCATTATAACCAGTGCCTGTTGCAGACCTATGGAGGGGCTGGATATCCCATATGGTGTAGTATTGTTGGTAATGCCGTGCAGTGTTTTAAGAATAAGGATGGATTTTACAAATGTCTGAGGGAAACCTGTGGTGGACTTTCCCCGTCATGTAATAATGTCTTCTTGCAATTTGTTCAGATGAGAACCTATTTCTGCTGTTTCTCTCTTCAGCTTGCCCTTATTTCTGTTAGAGGTCGCTCCCAGCAGATATGCTTCAAGGAGTCTGCTTCCCATGCTTAATGGCCAACAAGTTCAGTTCTCTGGGAGCTCAAATTGAACCCCTTACGAACTTCTTTTCTGTCATTTTCTTTGTGGTTACAGAATCAAGGCAGCTGTCCCTAGCATCAAGCACTGCTTGGATCATGGCGCCAAATCTGTGGTTCTGATGAGTCATCTGGGCCGACCTGATGGAGTCCCTATGCCTGACAAATTCTCCTTGGCACCAGTGGTTGGAGAACTTGAAGCATTGATTGGCAGGTAAAGTTTTATAGCTGTTGAGTTTATGCAGGCTCTCGCTATAAATGGATCTTATAAGAAAAGATGTTGTTGATGTCAGTTAGATGCATCTGTGTGTCTTGACTCGTGCTTCCAGGAAGGTCTTGTTTCTGAAGGACTGTGTGGGTCCAGAGGTGGAGAAGGCCTGTGCTGATCCTCCAACTGGCTCCATCATCCTCTTGGAAAACCTCCGATTCCATGTAGAAGAAGAGGGGAAAGGGAAAGATGCTTCAGGGAACAAGGTGAGACATCTCATTTTTAACTCAGTTGTGTCTTTCCCTTATTCACTATTGTAGGGCAAGCAGGAGTGACAAGGGGCTGTGTGGGATATTTTATAGAATGTGTTTAGAAAGACTCTGATATAGCTGGCAGCATTTACTCTCCAAATGCCTGTTTGAAAGGCACTAATACGATAATGATATTGAGTGACCATATTGACAGGTAAAAAATTGAAAGATGATGCTATTGATGCCAGGAGCTCAGGATGAAGGCGCAGTAGCGGGCATTGTTATAAAGGGAGGAGCAGAGCGAAGGGTTATGGGGAAGCTACTGGCTGCAGCTGAAGGGTTTTTATTTTGGGATGTGAACAGGAGAAAATATAGTATGGAAGGAGAGAATTTATTGCCTCTTGGTAACTGTGAGAACCATGTGTCCATTTCAGTCTTATTTCTAGGGGTACTAATGGGTTGTTTAACTACTGTATTGTACTAGCACTCTGAAATACCTTGAATAAGACTGCTTTTCCATCAGCAACCATACAGGGTCCGTGCAGCCTTGTACCTCTGACATTTTCTTGAAGGTCAGGAAGAGCACTTGCTCTCAGATGGTTTCTTTTCTTAGCATTGGTGACCCCATTAGCCAGGCAGGCTTTGGCTCCCTTCAGATACAGTGCATGGAGTGGAATGCTGATGTACAGTATGGTGCCCTTTATAGCCTGACACACAAGACTCTAGCTTAGAAAAAATAGCCTGGCGTGCAAGTGAGCCTCTGAAAAGAGGGTGCTCCCATTATGGGCACTAAGAAGCCGTGAACGGCTGGTATTTCTTGCCACAACCTAACTCTTGGAAGACAATATGTCTTATCCTGAGAGGGCCAGATTCGTTTCCTTCCGAAAGAAATAATTGTCTGCACTTACTCCAACTTACTCTTCGGTCTCTAACTGGCTGACTACATGCTGTAGCATATCAACAGGGGCACAGACAATGGAGTGTGACAGTAAAGGAGGATGTGGCAGGCTTGGTTCTTGTCCCAACAGAATGAAAATCGATGTTGCAGTAACAGTGATATTACTAATCTGTGGCCCTGTGGGGCTATTGATGATTTCTGGTGCACACTGAACATGATGGGGAAGCTTGTTAAGCACATCACTCTGCAGCGAAGTCTACATCTAGATCCATCTCCTGTTCTGCTTCTAGCAATTATTGGCTCTGAAAAGCACTTAAATTGGTCAACTTGGGAGCTACTGATAGCATTAGTCTAAATTCTGAAATTCTTTTTTGGCGTCCCTTCTTCTCAGCCCACAAGAGCAAAATGGTTTGTCTCTGTCATGAATATTAAACTCAGTTAAAATCTCTTGTTGCCAGTGGTTGGGCTGGAAAAGAGGCTATGAGATAAGTCCTGACCAGTATCAAAAAGCTGTCTTCTAGGTCATGGGTACTAACAAGCTTCTCAGATGTTCCCTACTTTCAGTAGTTCGATTTGTAGACCCAAAATGAACAACTGAGTCTGCTTTGCAATTATTTGTTGCAGAACTGCTGGTTCATATTGTAACTAAGTAACACAAACTTGTCTTTATCTCCTCAGATCAAGGCTGAGCCTGCAAAGGTGGATGCTTTCAGAGCTTCTCTTTCTAAACTGGGAGATGTTTATATCAATGATGCTTTTGGAACTGCCCACCGAGCTCACAGGTATGTTAACCACCTTCTGCAGGCAGTGGTACAGAATATCTGTCCTTTGGATTCACTCTGGATATGCGAGTTTGCTTAGTCCTGGTCTTCTATACTAGCAAGGTGTCCTGAACAGCACTGCAAAGGGAATTTTCAGATTAGCAACTGCAACTCAACTCTGATAAAGTTTGAAATTTGCTTGTTGAGTACCCCTAGTCGTTCAAAAATGGATATAAATCTTCAGGAAAATGAAGCCTGCTGGGGCTGTGATTTGGGGGGGATCCAAATATAGAATCATAGAAATGTAAGGCTGAAAGGGATCTTGAGAAGTCAAGTCCAGCCTTCTGTGCTGAGGCAGGACCCATTAAATCTTGACCCTCCTTGACAAGTGTTTGTCTAACCTGTTATTTAAAACCTCCAAAGATGGGGATTCCACAACCTCCTTTGGAAGCTTATTCCAGTGCTTAACTACTCTAATAGCTAGAAAGTTTTTCCTAATATCTAACCTAAATCTCCCTTGCTGCAGATTCAGCCCAGTATTACTTGCCCTATTTTCAGTGGACATGGAGAGCAGTTCTCTTTATAACAGCCCTTAACATACCTGAAGACTGTTATCAGGTTGCCCCTCAGTCTTCTGTTCTCAGGACTAAACATGCCCAGTTTTTAACCTTTCCCCACAGGTCAGATTTGCTAAACCTTTTCTCTTTTTTGTTGCAGTCCTATGGACTCTGCCCACTTTGACATCTTTCTTAAAGTGTGGCACCCAGAATTGGACACAGTACTCCAGTTGAGGCCTCGCCAGTTCCGAGTAGAGCAAAACAATTACCTCCTGTGTCTTACACATGACACTCCTGTTAGTGCACTCCAGAATGATATTAGCCTTTTTTTATATCTGCATCACACTGATTCCTATTCAATTTGTGATACAGTATAACCCCCAGATCTTGTTCAGTAGTATTACTGCATAACCAGTTATTCCCCATTTTGTAATTTGTGCATTTAATTTTTTTTCCCTCTGAAGTGAAGTACTTTGTGCTTGTCTTTATTGAATTTCATCTTGTTGATTTCAGACCAGTTCTCCAGTTTGTCAAGTTTGTTTGGAATTCTAGCCCTATCCTCCAGCGTGCTTGCAACCTCTCCCAGCTCGGTGTCATCCACATATCTTATAAGCATAGTCTCCTCTCTGTTATCTAAGTTTAAATACGGACTTTTCCTGACCCAGGATTGACCCTTGTAGAACCCCACTCAATATGTTCTCCCCGTTGACAGTGAACCATTGAGCATGGTCTGTGACGCAGTCGTGCACCCACCTTATAGTAATTTCATCTGAACTGCATTTTTTTGTTTTGCTTATGAGAATGTCATATGGGACTGTGTCAAAAGCCTTACTGAAATCAAGATCGATCACATCTACTCCTTCCTCCCTATCCACTAGGCCAGGTTGTTTTGGCATGATCTGTTCTTGACAAATTCATGCTGGCTATTCCTTGTAACCCTATTATCCTCTAGGTGCTTACAAATTCATTGTATAATAATTTGCTCCAGTATCTTTCCAGGTACCGAAGACCTGCTGAGCTTCCCACCACATGGGAAATGTACATACAGCTTTACTTTCAATAGCCTTGTGACATTATTTCTGGATGTATGCTGAGAAATCCCCAGTTCCATTGTCAGCTAACTAAGTTTAGTCTTGAATGACATAGTCCATGCAGCTTTTACCCATACCCATGAACCCTTTCTGAGCAAATGGCTGAATTTAACCTAGCTACCGTATAGTCGAGTCCTGTTCATTTTGTAGCTATTTAGAGTTTACCTCTTATTATAAGAATTGGCAAGCATATGAACTTTGAACTGACTTTTAGGCTATTGAAACTTAAATCACTTGAGAGACAAAATGGGTGAGGACTTTTATTGCACCAACTTCTGTTGGTGGAAGGTACAAGCTTTTGAAAGCTCTTCTTCAGGTCTGGAGAAGGAAGCAGAGGGTCTGGCCAAATAAAAGTTCAGACAGATTGTTAAGCAAAAGAGATAATGCATATTGGAAATGGTCACTTGAAACGGAGTGGGCAAGTGGGGGTTAGACTGTTATGCATAAAGAGTTTGAAGTGGGCAATTAAAGGGTAGCAGGCTGTGTGTGTGTGACAAATTTTTGTAATGAGCCAAAAACCAGTGTCTCTGTTAGTACATGGTGTTTTGGTGTCTAGCAGACTTGTTTTAAGTTCCCAGGCTAGCCTTTTGAAAGTGTTGTACATGTTTCCCTTGAAGACAAGCAGTGAAAGATGGGGCATAGAGTTAAGATCACTTGGCTAGGACTTCTCTAGACTATCAGGCAAACAACTCTGTAATCCTTTTGCCTAAAGATTGAAACTTAGTTCAGCAGACATCCACATGTGTGGGGTGCGCATATATACATGCGCAAACTCCAGGGAGGGCCTGCTTGCTGGGCTTTATTTCATAATCCAGGGCTATGTGAAGATGAATCTGCTTTTATTTTTGTTGTTCCCACCCCAGAATTTCAGGTGTTGGCCCTTGCTGTAAACATACCTTGCATGTCAAACGGTCCATGCAAAAATTCTCTGAGCTATCTACAGAACACTAAACACAGTAAGATTAGACTCATGTGTGGTCATTGTTTTCATACAGATCTCTTGCTGCTGTTGCTGAATAAAGGGTTAACATATGCTGCTGTGGACATTAAAAGTCCCCTGGCACTAGGAATGTTAGGATTTTGCTGTTGGATGGCTTTTCTACAGATTACAGAACTCTTTTTTCCCCCCTTTTGATTCCACAGCTCCATGGTAGGCGTTAATCTGCCTCAGAAAGCTGCTGGCTTCCTGATGAAGAAAGAACTGGATTACTTTGCAAAGGCTCTGGAGAGTCCGGAGAGGCCCTTCTTGGCAATCCTTGGGGGGTAAGAGCCAAAAGTGTATCTTACATGCACTATTTCATTTTAACACACACCCACTTGAGTGTAGAGTGAATGAACAGTTCTACCAGTTTGTGTTGTGAACAAGAATTGTTTTCTTCCTAAGCAAAAAATGGTGTGCAAATCTTGAGTCCCATGTAATTCACACACTACAGAGGAGCTGACTGGCTCTGTCCATTCCAGTGTTGCTGGCAGGCTCTGTTTGAATACTGTGCTAGTTTTTTAGCTGCCCTAATCAGAGTAAGGGTATGTCTACGCTGCCCACATTACAGTGCGGCCGTGGCCGCCTGTGACGTGGGCAGCGTAGACACACTTTATTGCCAGGGGAGAGCTCTCCCGGCGATTTAAAAAAACAAACCACCACCGTGAACAAGGGGTAAAGCGCTATCTATCCTGGCGCTTTTAGTGCGAAAACTTCTGTCACTTGGGGATGTTTTTTCAAACCCCTGAACGACTAAAGTTTTAGCGCTGAAAATGGCAGTGTAGACACAGCCTTAGCCAGCAGCATTATGCTGTGCAAATGAACCAGAAGAGCTTTTAGATGTAAACAATGGCCTTGATACAGAAGGTTGTCAGTTAGTGACCTTTCTACTGGGGTTCAGAGTACAGACCTAATGCAAACTCCACGTCTCTTTCTGTAAGTTGACACTACCTGTCATTATGCAACTGTGACCTACTGTAGTTAGATTCACTTCAGCTCTTTACAGGCAATTAATGTACAAAGACTTTCCCCGGGGGGACAGCTGTTGAGTAACTAGGAGTAATCTCCCCATGTGCTGCTTATTTTCTTGTGGTATGTATGCGCGCTTTTCAGGCTGGCATGTTGGTTCTGCCAGGGTCGCTTTGACCCTGAGGAATGAATAAAAACACAATGTAGACACCTGGCTAAGTGATATGAGGCTTGGACTCTGCGTAGCCTCTTGTGGTCCAGTACGACATGATTATTAAATAACATGAACACTCGTATTCTCTTCTGAGATTCCACTTACTTCTGCTTCTCGTTCTGCCCAAAAATTTAACCTGTTTCTTAAGAAATACTGTTTTATTTATAGAATATAAAAAGCTCAAACTTCCATTGTTTGTTCTTCATAACATGACCTGGGCTTAGCAACGCTCTCAGCAATGCTGCCTTTATTGACACCCTTCAGAATCTTAGTCACATCTTGCCTTCTGTTATATGCACATGCCAGTCTAGGAGAGCGATGGGAGCTGCATGCACAACACCAATGGCAGCATTTGGCCTGAATGGTTCTTTCAGAATTAAAGGGAGCAGTGCTTTAGTTCTTGGTAGTGGAAGCTCCTGCTCGAGTTGCATCTTGAAGGGACACATTATCAGAACATCAAGGATATTGATGAAATCAAGAGATCACACTACAAATAGGACCATAAGAATGGCTGTACTGGGTCACACTAATGGTCCGTCTAGCCCAGTGTCCTGTGTTCTGACTGGCTGATGCCAGGTGCTTTCAAGGAAACCAACAGAACAGGGAAGTCATCAAGTGATCCATCTCCTGTCATCCAGTCCCAGCAACTAGCAGTCAGAGGTTTAGGGACACCCACTGCATGGGGTTGCATTCCTGACTGTCTTGGCTAATAGCTAAGGCTGCGAGTTTGTCATAGAGGTCACGGATTCTGTGACTTTCCCTGACTTCTGCAGTGGCTGGTGCGCCTGGCTCAGGGGTAGCTCATGCAGCCCCTGTGCCAGATGCCCTGGCTGCTGCTGGGGCAGTCTCGGGCCACCGTGTCTCCTCCCCAAGCAGCCAGGCTGCCCCCCCCCCCCCCCGGCCGCCACCCCCTTCCTCCCGCCCCACTCTCCCCCAGTTCTGTTCACTGTTATTTTTAGTAAAAGTCACGGACAGGCCATGGGCCATGAATTTTTGTTTACTGCCTGGGACCTGTCCGTGACTTTTACTAAAAATACCCCTGACTAAAACGTAGCCTTACTAATAGCTGTTGATGGTCCTCTCCTCCATGAACTTATCTAATTCTTTTTTGAACCCAGTTATAGTTTTGGCTTTCACAGTCTCCCCTGGCAACCAGTTCCACAGGTTGACTATGTTGTGTGAAGAAGTATTTCCTTTTGCTTGCTTTAAACCTGCCTATTAATTTCATTGGGTGCCCCCTAGTTCTTGTGTTGTGAAGGGGTAAATAACACTTCCATATTCACTTTCTCCACACCATTCATGATTTTATAGATCTCTATCATATTCCCCCTTAATCGTCTTTTTTCCAAGCCAGAAAGTCCCTGTCTTTTTAATCTCTCCTCATATGGAAGCTGTTCCATACCCTTAATCATTTTTGTTGCCCTTCTCTGTACTTTTTCTGTTTCTAATATATCTCTTTGGAAATGGGATGACCAAAACTGCACGTAGCATTCAAGATATGGGCATACCATGGATTTATGTGGTGACATGCTATTTA
Organism: Caretta caretta; assembly: GCF_965140235.1. Lineage (NCBI taxonomy): Eukaryota > Metazoa > Chordata > Testudines > Cheloniidae > Caretta > Caretta caretta. The sequence goes on from NC_134214.1 coordinate 83,502,767, forward strand.
CTGTCTTCTTATCTGTCCCTTTCCTAATGGTTCCTAACATTCTGTTAGCATTTTTGACTGCTGCTGCACACTGAGCAAATGTTTTCAGAGACCTATGCACGATGACTCCAAGGTCTCTTGCTTGAGTGGTAACAGCTAATTTAGACCCTGTCATTTTTAATGTTCTTGTCACATGCATCTTCTTCCAGCTTGGGACTGCTGCTGGCTGCACAGGGCATGGGACTTCTATATGACCTGGTTGCTGGTTTGCTCTTTGGCCCTGTGTACCCTACAAAACTTGCCCACCAGTTCAGCTGCAACAGTGTTAGCAACATTAGGAGGCCAGCTGCTTAAAATGGTGTTGGCACCAGTGCACTGTCTGTGCTGTGGCTCCTGGTGATGTAATGTCTGTGGAGTTGAACTGGGGTTGGCAATAGTGGGGTAAATCCCTAATGTAGACAAGCCCTCTGTTAGAGAAGAAAATCTGCAACACTTGGTATTAAAGAGAGGGGAGAGCATGGGTTCACGTGGTGCCATCTCTGAAATTTTAGTATTATGGACACTGTCATAGCATTGTGATCTGAAACTTATGCCTAAAATAGACTCCTTTTCTTTTTGGGGGAGAGGGATTCTGTACTAGCTTTGATCTTGAAGCAGTTCAAGTAGCTTGAAGGTGGCTTTTTCTGCTGTACTTCTAACTTAATGGAGTGGTAGTGCTGGGCTAATTACATAAACTGAGCATCAGGGGCCAGTGTGAGATCACAGTGGATTATGCATTAGCTGCAGTCAAGAACTCTGATGTTCTAATCCCAGTTCTGCTGCTATCTTTCTGGGAAGCCTGGCAAGTTGTCACTTTTTCTCCCCAGTTTGTAAAATGGGAATTGTAGCCGCTACATGGGTGTGGTGAGGCTTGAATAGGTAATGTTTATACAGTGATATGAAAATATTAAGTGCTGAATATTTATCTCCTAGGAGTTGCTGCCAGTGCTGTTGTAGTATTACTCCCTGATTTTGTTATACCAGCTGTTGCAGGATGGCCTTGAGATGTAAAGCCTGGAGCATATCAGGCTGAGTTTTGCAATTCTTGGGTGGCTAAAATGGCTCTGTCTTGCATGTTGTTACCTCCTGCAAGGTACAAAGATCCAGGAAAAATGCACTGCTTAAATCAAAAAAAATCCTGCTCAAATAGTGTTATGTCTAACTATATTACTTGCTTTCTCTTCCTCTCTCCTCCCACCAGAGCTAAAGTTCAGGATAAGATTCAGCTCATCAATAACATGTTGGATCAAGTCAATGAGATGATCATTGGTGGTGGAATGGCTTTCACTTTTCTCAAAGTACTCAACAATATGGAGGTATGAAACCAGCAGTTCTGCCTGTTTTAGGGGGAGGAGGAGGGAGGCCAGGTGCTTGCACTAGATCATTCTCTCTCCCTTCTCCTGGAGTTCAGAACTGAAAGTTCATAATCTAACTCAAGAACAAATGTAATACTGAGTGGTCTCAATTTGCCAGCATTATGGGGGCCTATCGCTGAGGTCTGGATGCTGTCAAGGAATGAATAATAATTTGAAAGTAAGTACTTGTGGCCTTGGGCGACGCTCAGCCCTGTACAGAGAGCCAGCAACAAAGGCCTCCAGTGTCAGCCGTCAGAAAAGGAATTCTGTGGGGCAAAGGACTCATGCTGACCCTCAGCCCAGGGGTGAATTTCTCTCCTAAAGCGCATATTAGGTATATCTCCACTGCAATAAAAGACCCATGGCATTGCTATGGCTAGGTCAATTGACTTGGGCTTGTGAGACTCGGGCTACTGTGCTAGACAATTGCAGTCGGTCTGTAGTCTGGGCTCTGACACCCCACGAGGTGTCTACGCTGCTGTTTTTATCCCTAAGCCCAAATCAGTAGGCCTGGACTCTGATACTCGGTATCACGGTGTAGATAGCCCCTTGGAGCCTCAAAACAAGCTTTCCCTGCTGCTTCAGATTAGTAGACCCATAGCAACCCCTCCATAGTGATTGAAAGCTGAAAGAAATTCTTTTCAAATATCCCACCACACTCTTCCTCCTCTAGATTGGCAATTCTCTGTTTGATGAAGAGGGATCAAAGATCATCAAGGACCTGATGGCCAAGGCTGAGAAGAATGGTGTGAGGATCACTCTGCCCGTTGACTTTATTACTGCAGATAAATTTGATGAGAATGCGCAAAGTGGGGAAGCCACTGTGGCCTCAGGGATCCCTGCTGGCTGGATGGTAGGTGTAATAGATTCATAGATTCCAAGGCCAGAAGGGACCATTGCAACGATCTAGTCCAGAGGTGGGGAAACTAAGGCCCGCAGGTCACATCCGGCCTGCAGGACCATCCTGTCCAGCCCGAGTTCTTGGCCCGGGAGGCTCGCCCCCGGATTCTCCCCCGCAGTCCCCCCTCCCCCACAGCCTCAGCTCACTGCTCCGCCAGCACAAGGCAGAGCCCGGCCTGACCCGGTGCTCTGTGCTGCGCAGCGTAGCTGGATGTCCTGGTGCAGCCATGCTGCCAGCCACCGGCGCTCCAGACAGCGTGGTAAGGGGGCAGGGGCCAGGGGTGTGGATGGGGGTCGGGGTGGTCAGAGGGTGAGGTTGAATGGGAGCAGGGGTCCAGGGGAGGGCAGTCAGGAAGGAGCAGGGGGTTGGATGGGGTGGACGGGGGAAGTTAGGGGCAGGGTGTCTGGGGGCAGTCAAGGAGAAGGGGTGGTTGGATGGGGCAGGGATCCTGGGTGGGGGAGGGAAGAGTCAGGAAGGAGAGGGGGGTTGGATGGGGCAGCAGGGGGCAGTTTGGGGCGAGGGGTCTGGGGGTGGTCAGGGGACTGAGAGCAGGGGGCGTGGATGGGGCAGGGGTCCCCGGGGTGGCCATCAGGGAACGGCAGGGGTTGGATGGGGCGGGCCATGCCTGGCTGTTTGGGGAGGCACAGCCTTCCCTAACTGGCCCTCCATACAATTTCAGAAACCTGATGCGGCCCTCAGGCCAAAAAGTTTGCCCGCCCCATCTAGTCTAATCTCCTGTATAGCACAAGCCATAAATCTTCCCCAAAATAATTCCTTTTTGAACTGGAGCATTTTTTTAATGGTTAAGTAACCTCCCTGTTAAAAATTTGCACCTTATTTCCAGTCTCACTAAATAAACTAGGGAAAGTACATTGGGGAGAGGATGAGCATCTTTTCTAAGATTCTGTGCAGGAAGCTTGTGCATGTACTCAGCCGTGTAGTGTATATTGACTAAATAAGTTGTGAAAATGTGTGTCTTGTCTTGCATTTTTAAGTATAAATCTTGAGTAACTTTTCCGATACTAAGATGAAAAAAATAAAATTCCTTTTAAAACCTTCTGATTTCAGATCAGAGAGGTTCTGCATAAAATAGGGGATGTGCAATTTCTGTATTTAGACTTATAGTGAATGGCAGAGACTGCTCTCCAAGGCTCTGAGTGCTTTAACTTTCTTTTCAAATGACTGTTCATAATAAGAGAAATACCACAGCAGGCTTCACCATATAGCAGCAACAGCTAGCAATTTCCTCCTAGTTCCTCAATATTCACTGCCTGGGGAGGGGGGGAAAAGCTCTCGCCTCTTATCCAATCTGTTGCTGTTCCTGCACTACCAATGAGCTTACTGTGTTCTAAATAAGTTCACTAGTCCTTGTCCCAAGGAGGTGACTGTGTCTTTCAGACTGACACCGATCAGATGTGGCTAGCACCTGTCAGGCTGATGTGACTGAGAGGTGGTTCAGGAATCTCTGATTTAGTGAGGGGGTGTGTGTGTGTGTCTTTTTTTTTTTTTTTAATTATTTAAGGAAGCCACCTATATGTGGGTGATTTCTGATGAAGCTGTACAGTAATTGCATCCATGTTCTCTTACCTGTTAGGGCTTGGATTGCGGTCCTGAAAGTACTAAGAAGTTTGTGGAAGCTGTGGGCAGGGCCAAGCAAATTGTGTGGAATGGTCCAGTTGGTGTATTTGAGTGGGAAAAGTTTGCCAAAGCAACCAAAGCACTGATGGATAAAGTTGTGGAAGTTACTGGCAAGGGTTGCATCACCATTATTGGTAAGATTTTGTGTCGATATATTATAAGTTGCTGCTTGCTGGCATCGAGTTACAAAGTGATTGTAAAATCTCATGCCCTTCCTTAAGGGACTGTTCAGTTCTGCTCTGGCAGCAAGTGTGGCCTTGAAGGGTGCTGAGCACACTGCTGCGGTAGACTCAGCTGACACACAGCCTTGAGAGGAAGAGCAGATTCTTCCATGCCAGCTTTCTCTTAGTTGGATGAATTTAAATTTCCTTCGATCTATAATTAATTTGCTTTGTTTAACAGGTGGTGGAGACACTGCTACTGCCTGTGCTAAATGGAACACCGAGGATCTAGTCAGCCATGTCAGCACCGGAGGTGGTGCCAGCTTGGAACTTCTAGAGGGTAACTTCTTTCCTTCTGTTAATCTAGTTCAGAAACTGAGGGGGGGGAGTAGCTCTGCCGGTTCTCAGCTAGCCTGGGGCTTACTTTGGGGTGGCATAGTAATGTAATGTGGCCGGTGAAATACAAGGGACATAGGACCTGCTTTGTCACTACCTTTGAGATACCTAGTGACTTTTTTATTTTAAATGCTACTTTCATTCCTTACTCTACTCCTTTCCTTTCCTCTTTTCTTCCAGTACTATTCTAAAAACAGAGTTTCTCATTCCAGAAGGGGCAGAAATGAATTGGTAGAAACTAAAACACACTATTTTAAGAGCTCACCTTTGTTTTTTTAAACTCCTGGCCATGCCTTTGCTCCCCCCATCCCCATTCTTTTTAAAAAGGAAAAATGTAAACATACTAAGAGGCTTTGTCTCAGATGCTAACACCAGGAATAGTTAGTTAATCCTTGTAATAGTTCTTTAAAGGGTTTCATGAAGCAACCGATGTAAAAAGGCTGAATAGTCTGTACTTCTAGCCAAAATTTACAGTAGCTTTAGAACATTCTTTTAAACTATCCACTCATTTTATGGTGCCCTCTAGTGGTCACTTAGAATTGTACACTAGTAGATTTGAAAGTTTAAAATAGTGAGAATTTATAGGACTCTTTTATGGGGGTTGTATTGTACTGTGAATGGGTTTTCATTTCCTCTGATGATTAGCTGTTTCCCAATATGTGTAAATTCTCTAGTGCTGTCACATACTGTATAAAAGAGAAGCCACAATAGATAGTAGTGCCGTTCAGCGGTTGTATGCTAGACAGGGCTTTTGTTTCTGTTGCCTAGGGAGTAATGGTGAAGGGAAAAAATGCAAATTGCTGGAAGGGGCACTGTGCAGCTGACTTACTTGAAAGGACAAAGTTGTTTAGTTTTGGCCCAAATGTAGGTTTTGTGTGTACAGTCTCTAAATGTAATGAACCCCTAACTGATTTGAAATACTTAAGCGTTGTGAACACTAGTGAGCTCTTTAAAAATCAACTATTGCAGCATTGTACTACAGCATAAGAATAAGACTGACTCAACGAAAGTGAAACCAAATAGTCTATTTTCATCCTCAAAACCAAATGAGGTGCAGGAGTAAAATGGCATAAACAGTGGGAAAAATTAAATTTTTTGAAAAAAATCCTGTACTTCAATAATCTGGTATTTAACACAAGTTGTGGGGTTTTTGTTTCGTTTTGTTTTAAATAAAGGCTTGTAATGTTAACTCCCCACAAAATCCCTTTCCATTTCCAGGTCTGCAGGTCACCTATGATTCAAAAATATGGAACAGCATCAACGGCCAGATCCAAAGCCCATTGCAGTCAATGGGAGTCTTTCCATTGAATTCAATGGGCTTTGGATTAGATCGTAAGAGGGACTTGGTTAGAATTGTACAAACCATGTTAATTGAGCAGAGGAATCTTGACTTTTTACCTTTCATGTAAAGGGATTTTCTGTTTTCGTATGAATACAGTTGTGTATCAGATGTTCATTGGCACTTTAATGTGTGTTTGCTCATATAAAGCAGCTAAGTATAACACTAATAGCTACAAAAATTAACAGGGGTATGTGGGGTTAGTGTCCTCTTGCAGCTCAATCGTGACTGATTTGTTAAAATGTTGCAAGATGCTAGGTTAAACTTTTATTTTTTTTTAAAGTAAACCTAACTTTCCTTGGGTTTTTAAATTGCTAACAGGTAAAGTTCTTCCTGGTGTAAATGCTCTAAGCAATGTGTAATGGACAGAACGCTTCCCCAGTATGTTCCTGTGCACAGCTCCTAACCATCAACACTGCTGCGCTTCTGTATCTCAGCTCTGCAAGAGGCAGATCACAGAATGTAAACCGAAATTAGATGGCATTATGAGAAGAGGACAACGGAGGTGGCTTGAGTCTACAGTTTACATGATGTGGATTTGTCCACGGTTATCCCACTTGAACTAATGTAGTGCGTTAAATTGTTGGTGTTAATTTAGAGTGTATATATTTATATTTTGCCTCTTAAAGAGATTAACCCTTATTAAATGTCTGTTTCTCAAAATAGATTGCTGCATTAAGCTTGCTCAGTGTTTTTAGCAGCTGTTTTTTGTCACTTGACACAGTTCAAAAACATTTTTTTTTGTTTTTGAGATTGACTGTAATAGCTGCTGAATAAATGTGTCAGTGCTCACCAGTTGGTGTGTGTTCCTTCCTTCACGTAGTAACCTGCACAAGAACGCACTCATCTAAAGCTGTGCTTCATATGTTTGGGTTTTTTGCCTTTTGTGCTAATGCATTGTAAACTTCTAAAATGCATTTTCAAGCTGTCCAAGTGTTTGGCATTATTAGCATCCTAATATACTCCTGAAACTGATTTTCCTGGCATGATGCTCGTTGCTTTGAAGCTTGCAGATGCCAGATTTGTTATCAGGGCAACAACAGGACCTTACCCTAAAAAATCAGCATATATACCATTATGCCAGAACTCCGCCACTATTTGATAAGATTAGAGCTAAAACTAATTTCAGATAACAGATTAGGATGAAATTTGGGAAATTTCAGACTTGGATAAGCACTTGCAAATCTGAAAGAAATCAGCTCAATTAGCTGGTATATGATACATCCAGTTTGGATATACTAGAAATCTAGGAATCCCTGAAAGTTATAAGCATTCTTTTCCCGCTTCTGCATTGCATGTACATGCAAGTGAAACAAAGAAAGACTTGGGTGCCACCTTGGCTCACTCTTTGAGAATCAACTTCAAAAAATTAACCTCCCTTCAAACTGTTAAGGGAAGCAATTATAAAAGCATTAAGGTGTGCACTAAATGTGGCATAGCTGAAACTCTTAGCTGAGACCCTCTCTAGCCACCATTATAGGACAATTGGGGAGCAATCATAGAAACCGCATTTTAAAGAGAATAAATTTAAAATAAAAGAATTCCTCCCCCATATCCCCTTCTCCCCGCTTGTTCTAAACCTGTTACATCAGCATTTCTCAAACTGGGGTCTGTGGACCTCTGCAGGTCCCTGAAGGTACCCCTGGGGGTCTGCAGGGCCCCACTGATCAACTCCTCCCCCTCCCTCTCAATGCCTCCTGCACGCTAAAAGTCCGGTGGCGCAGCAGGGCTAAGGCAGGCTCCCTGCCTGCCCCAGCTCTGCACCACTCCCGGAAGCGGCTGGCATGTCCTTGAGGGGTGGGGTAGGGAGCCTCCATGCGTTGCCTCCCCATCCTGAGCGCTGACTCTGCAGCTCCCATTGGCCAGGAACTGCAGCCAACAGAAGCTATGGGACAGTGCCTGCGGGGAGGAGCAGTGCGCACAGAGACCCCTGCCTAGGAGCTGCTGCAAGGGGGATGTGCCAGATGTTTTCAGGGGCCACCCAAGGTAAGTGCTGCCCAACTGTAGCCTGCACCCCAGCCAGAGTCTGCAACCAAACTCCCTCCCAGAGCCCACACCGTGCACCCCCTCCTGCACCCAACCCGCTGCTCCAGCATGGTGAAAGGGAGGGGGGGGGGGATGGAGTGAGGAGGGGCGGTGCTTCAGAGAAAGGGTGGGGCAAGGGCATGGCCTCGGGGAAGGGGGCAGGGTAAGGGCTGAGTGGTGGGGCTTGGGGGTCCCTGAAAATTTTAAATCAAAATGGAGGTCCTTGGGTTGCTAAAGTTTGAGAACTGCTGTGTTACATAACAGGATGTAGCAGCTAAGGAGACTCCTAACAGCTTCCCTGTACAGGAAATTTAGCGACAGTGTTCTAAAATATGCAGTCTTCAACAGAAGAAAACACTGGGTGGAAGGGGGGTGGCATATGCTCCGGCTTCTGGGACATATCTTGTATCAGTGAGATGTGGGGGCTGTGTACCATATGTGCCTTTTGGACTGAAATGTAAATATGCTGTAAAACGTCCAATTAGCTTCTTACTAGACTGACTACTGGAGTCTTAATGGGTTGTTCACACTGTAGGTGCTACAGCAGTAACTTGTGAAACATCACTGTGAGGTAAAGGTGATCTAATGACTTATCAGTGTGGACAAAACAAGTTTTTGCAGGAGTAGGTATTTGGGCCTAAAACACTGTTTTCTGACATCTGTCTGCACAGACAAGAGAAGAAAATGTTTACAGCTGGGCTGAGTTACATTTCACACATGCTTTGGGAGAGCTGGCTATGAAAAAATTGCCTTTTGGTTTTTGAACACCTCTAATGCTTGCATTTATAAATGCAACCCTAAGTCTCTGCCTCCAGCCCAGTCTGCTCTTTTTCAGCTACTGGATCCACTTAAGACAACTAAATTTAAAACTTTCCTGTAACCTCACTATTCCATGCAGGTAGTTGCCACAAGAATATCATGCACTTGTAAATAGAAAGGGCACCATCCATGAGAAATCCTTTGTTAAAATATGGCTTGGATTATGAACAAGTTTGAGGAAACCATAGATTAAGAGAAATAAAACAAGGAAGAGCAAAAGTAATGCCTCCAAGGGACCGTGTCTCTCTCCTCTGACATCCTGAATCAATTGTGACTCAGGAAATGGCTGCTGCTCTTGCACCCATGCAGGTACCTTAGAAATGCAGGTAAAGGGATAATAAAATTGCAACAGTTGACAATCAACAACTGTTACACCACAACTGCCACACGTGATGGTAGTAGGCCGCCTTGAGAGAGTCAGCTGACAAACTCAAGGACTGAATGATGGTCTTTCCAAGTTAGGGTCGATGGCATTCACAGGGCTGAAGTATTGAGGTGGCTCATGACCTTTTTATTATACTGTAGATAATTTTTAAATGGCTTGTGTTGTAATGTAGCATCTTGGTTCTGTGTGTAAATGAAAGGCTTCACTCAGTTGTTGTGAATGTGACACTTAGCACTAAGGCTAAATTCACACAAATCTTTTAAAGCCTTTTATTTTAAAATGTTTCACTCCCAGCTGCAAGGGCTGAAGTTCTTCCTTGCTGCTATATTTTTGTTACTCTTCACTTGCTAAATATATTATTCTGTACAATTTCCCATCATCAGCTTACGATCTTTGTGTTCTAGCACCACATTTCCATTATAGGATGATTTATAACATAGTATGGAGATTAACCTTTAATGTTTTTGATTTATCATGCCCTCCCAACCAAATTCTAAACAAATACAAGTAAAGCAGAATAATAAAATCATATCTAGACGAGTATAATTTAAAACTCTGCAAGGTTTATCTAAAAAAATGCAAATCCAGCAATGCATTAGAAATAGCCATTAAAGTCATCAATCAAGATATTTATAAGGTACTTAATCACAGTGGTATCTAGGTGCTAAAACAAAATTAAGGGTTGCATACAATTTTAAATGGCTGGGAACTATACTGCCTACTAATACTAGTTATCTACAGCTAGTCTGTGGATATCTGTATGCTCATTTTGAAATGTTCCCTTTTCCTCTTACTGTATATCTTTGACCCTGTTGTCATGGGATGGCACATGTAAAGAGAGAGTTCTCAAATCCCATTGTGAAGGCTTGGGATCATTTGGGGGGCAGTGAGTTTCATAGGTTTGAAAGCTAAACTAATTCAGATAAGTGATATTGAAACGGAAACCTTTTAAATGTGAGTGGCAAGTTCCAGAATCAGGCACAACCAACAAAAAATGCTGTTAAACAACAGAAATCACGATGCATGGATGCTGCCCTTAGTCACATTTGTGTCTCAGCCATTTTTATGGTGCTGCTGATGAAGAAGAAAATACTGTTACTATTTAATGGACACACGCTGACCTTTCACTGGAAAGTCTGAGAAAGCAGCTCCATAAAGAGAGTTTGTTACTAGTCCCCCACAATCCAGTGACACAAAAGAATGAGAGTGGCACACCAATGAGTTGTGTTGTCAATAGGCAGGCTGAATGAGACAGGGCTGTCAGCTAGAAGCCATACCTGCAAAAATCTGCGTAATTATTCATGCATGGCCAGAGGAAGCTAAGATTAAAATATGTGGGGTTTTTTTAAAAAAGCTATTTCTCGTTTCTTTTCTCCCCCAGTCCCACATTGGGTTCCACAGTCAGTCTCAGATGTAAAAAGTAATAAATATTTAGACTTCATAGGCAATCTACTCATTACAAACCTCAGTCTTTTGGGGTGGTAGTTTATTGGATAAAATCTGGGGCAGGGAACGTGTCTTTATGGTGAACGCTCTCTTCGCCCTCTATAGGGCTGTGGGTGTACTGTCTATAATATTGCACATAGGCATAAAACAACACTGAGTAGGAGCAGCCAGCTCACCAAGAGTCAATTGGACAATCTCTGCCTTCGCCTAACATAAGTCATGCAAGCAAAAGGTTGCTTTCTGTGTACAGAAAAACATAACAGCGGTGGCTATTTTCAGTATGGCTCCCAAGGCGCCGGGACCCGGGAGGAGACGCCCCCCCGCCCCAGTGCAGCACCGCTGTGGACTCACGTCTTCCCTGGGGACCTTTGGGGGCGCGTCAGGGGGAGAGAACTACACTTCCCAGCAGCCTTTGCAGCGGGTTCCCACAGTGGGGCATGCTGGGAGTCGTAGTTGGCGGCGCCCGGTGAAAGTTAATCGGCGAAGCGGCGGCAGGCCGTTCCCAGAGCGCCTCGGTGTGTCTCATTCTCGTGCCGGCTTTGGCTTTGTCACCTCCCGGGGGCGCGGCGCAAGATGGATGAAGTGGCGGGCGGCTGCTGGGGCAGGTGCCCGCGGGGTAAGGCGCTGCCCCACAGGGCCGGGGGCAGGATCTACCCGCCGCGCGAGGGTCCGGGCTGGGGGCTGGGGGCGCGGGGCCGGCTCGGGTGCGGGCGGGCGCGGCTCCCGGCAGCCCAGGGGCTCTGCACGGGCTGCAAGAGCTTTTCCGCCGCTGCCCTTTGAACTACTTTGTGTCCGCCGACCAAGGGGGGATGCGCCCATCCTCCTCCCCCTTCTCGCTGTCGCGGGGCTTGAAGGGCGTTTGCTGAGAGAGGGATTTGTGGCCCCAGCTCCCTCCAAACGGCAGCGGCGAGAAACAAAACCGGCTGGTTTCCTCCCCTCCCTCCGGAGCCTCGAGAGAGGGGGACTGGCCTCCCCCCGCTGCCCACCTCTTCCCCTTCCTCCCCACCAAGCCCTGCTCTAGTCCCCGCTACTCCCTCCCCAGGGTCCCGGGGATGGGGCTGCCCCGCCCCCGGGCTCCCCGCAGGTGACGGGGGGCGGCCCTCCCCTTCTGTCCCCTTTCCGCACCTGCACCAGAGTCCTGCGGGTGCAGTCCGGCTTTCCTGGCTCTCTGCCCACCCTGTATCGTCCGAGAGGAGCTGTCTTGCCCTCCCCGCAGTTCAAAGGGGCGGGGGGTTGTCTGGCCTCTCTTCCCCCTGCTCCACTCTAGTGGGCCGAGGCAGGAGCTGGAGGGCTGGTTTTGTGGCTAAGGCACTGGGCTGGGACCCTGGAGACCTGTGTTCAGTTCCTGGCTTTACCACAGCTTGCTTTTGTGACCTTGTGGGGGGTGTGTGTGTGTGTATTCATTAATAACTGTGAGATATTTGAATACAAGAGGGGTGGGGGTATTTATCAGACAGAGGAAGGGGCTTCCCTCCCCCCTCCAGCTTGCCTTAAAGCCCAGAGAGAGCACATGCCCCTCCCCAACACCAAAGTGTGGGGCTGCCCTGTGCCACCTGCACCCCCAGCCCCAAACCTGTAGCATAAGAACGGCCCTACTGGGTCAGACCAAAGGTCCATCTAGCCCAGTATCCTGTCTTCTGACAGTGGCCAAAGCCAGGTGCACCAGAGGGAATGAACAGAACAGGTCATCATCAAGTGATCCATTCGCTGTTGCCTATTCCCAGCTTCTGGCAAACACCAGGGACACCATTCCTGCCCATCCTGGCTAATAGCCATTGACGAACCTATCTTCCATGAATTTATCTAGTTCTTTTTTGAACCCTGTTATGGTCTTGGCCTTCACAACATTCTCTGGCAAGGAGTTCCACAGGTTGACTGTGCGTTGTGTGAAAAAATACTTCCTTTTATTTGTTTTAAACCTCCTGCCTATTAATTTCATTTGGTGACCCGCTAGTTGTTGTGTTATGAGAAGTAGTAAACAACATTTCCTTATCTACTTTCTCCACACCAGTCATGATTTTATAGACCTCAATCATTATCTCCCCTTAGCCGTTTCTTTTCCAAGCTGTAAAGTCCCAGTCTTATTAATCTCTCCTCATATGGAAGCTGTTCCATACCCCTAATAATTTTTGTTGCCCTTTTCTGAACCTTTTTCAATTCCAGTATATCTTCTTTGAGATGGGGCGACCACATCTGCACACAGTATTCAAGATGGGGGCGTACCATGGATTTATATAGAGGCAATATGATATTTTCTGTCTTATTATCTATCCCTTTCTTAATTATTCCCAACGTTCTGTTTACTTTTTTGACTGTCGCTGCACATTGAGTGGGTGTTTTCAGAGTACTATCCACAATGACTCCAAAATCTCTTTCTTGAGTGGTAACAGCTAATTTAGGCCCCATCATTTTGTTGCCCAGTCACGAGAGATCCCTTTGTAGCTCTTCGCAGTCTGCCTGGGTCTTAACTATCTTTACTAATTTTGTATCATCTGCAAATTTTGCCACGTCACTGTTTACCCCTTTTTCCAGATCATTTATGAATATGTTGAATAGGACTGGTCCAGAACAGACCCCTGGGGGACATCACTATTTATCTCTCTCCATTCTGAAAACTGACCATTTATACCTATCCTTTGTTTCCTATCTTTTAACCAGTTACCAATCCATGAGAGCATCTTCCCTCTTATCCCGTGGCAGCTTACTTTGCGTAAGAGCTTTTGGTGAGGGACCTTGTCAAAGGCTTTCTGAAAATCTAAGTACACTATATGCACTGGATCCCCTTGGTCCATAATGCTTGTTGACCCCCTCAAAGAATTCTAGTAGATTGGTGAGGCATGATTTCCCTTTACTAAAACCATGTTGACTCTTCCTCAACAAATTATGTTAATCTATATGTCTGACAATATTGTTCTTTATTATAGTTTTATTATAGCATCTACATAAAGATTCTGCTCTCTTTTTCCATCCGTCCCCTAGGCCTCTTTAAATTCCAAAGAGGGTAAGTAAATCCATACCCACCAGCTGGGATGTGTTAAGAGAACAAACTTTTCACTCAGTTTACAATAATCCCAGCAGAGTCAGTAGTTATAGTTTTGTGCCACTTCCTGCAAATCGCATTTAGCTCCATAAATTTATTTCAGTTCTTTGTTCTTGAATAAGTGTCAGGATCCTGCTAATCACTGCAGCCTTGGGCAGGGTCTGGGCCTAATGATCTTTGAGGCCAGGCACTGAGGTGATGGCAAATTGGGAGAATAAGTAGGTTGGGATTCTGTCTTCATTAAACGTATTAAATATCCACTATGACCCTGCAATCCAAGCACAGGGAATAAATCCTATTAATTTCAGTGGGCTATTTACCTGTGTAAGGGATGCAAGATTAGGCAGTAAAAGCTAGATTTTGGGTACTGATGAAGCATAGCATATAAATTGGACCCAAGGTGGGTTTAAACCTCCTTTGTTCTCTTGGAGGCAGCTAGGAGCTGATAGACCCCTCCACATAAATTGGAGCAGCCCAAGGTTCCTACATCAGTGGCTTCCTAGGGGTGGTTCTGTTAGTTCTGCAGCACAAGGCTCTTCAGTAATGCCCCTTCCTGCTGCTGCTTCCCATGCTGGAGGAATCCTCAGCGGCTTGGTTAGCATGTCTCAAAGGGGCCACAGCAGAGACCAAAGTTCTGGCACTAACTGTCACTTCACATAAAATTAGTGGCTTAATCCTGGCAAAGAGCCTGGTTTCAGTCCCAAAGCGGTGTGATAGAAGCAGGAGATACGACTTGTTCAGGGGAGGAGAGATTCTGCTTTAATTTAATTTTGATTCCAATATATAATAATAATACCTAGTGTTTACTTAGCACTTTTCATCAGTAGAATTCAAAGTGCTTTACAAAACAGGTAAGTATTATTATTCCCATTAAGAATGCCTGTCACAGGCACTGGGCACCCTCCACAGATAGTTAAGAATACAAACCAGTTAATGAAAGCAGCAGTGACAACCAGTGACCTTTTCCCACACACAAGAAGCCATTCCACAAAACCACAATTTCCACATCAAATAAAACTCCATACCGTATTAGCTCCCAAATCTCAATTCTCCTCAAGCACCTGCTCAAATCAAAGGGCTTTGTGGCCTTGTAGATTAATGTATTTAGGTTATTACAGACCAAAGGAAGGGGAGCTGGGGAGTGAATTCCAGGGTTGAGGGGCCTCAGGGAGAATATTCTGTCAGTTGGTCCTTTATCCAAGTTCCGTCATTCGAATAAGTATGTGCATGTTAGGGAGCTTATTCAAACCTAGAGTCTGAACCTATCAGAGTTGGCCCTGGATCTACTTCAGTCTATTCATAGAAGAGAAAGAGTAATTCAAAATTAGAGATTGCCCAGAATTGGAACTCAGAATCTAAATTCAGTTTACATGACTCCTAAGACGAGGGAAACTTTGTGAAGAATGCTGGGCCAAAATTTTATAAGGTCAGTATATGACACTTTGTCATAAATGGATCTGAATTCTCCTGTGTCAGCCTCAAACCCAAACTCTGAATCCTATCCTAGTGCTAAACCAGATCTATGTATCTTGTCCTCTTCCTCTGCCTATTGGAAACAGAACACCCCAGGATTGATGTTTCCCTACATTGGTCACTCTGAGTACCACTACAGACAATATCCTCTTCCGCAGTCTGAGTGCTTGATGTCATGTCATAGTTATTCCCTAGGAATGTGTCTGCCCTGGATTGTGATGATAATGCTCAATGGTGACCTAATTGCCGCAGTCTCACTGTGTAGGAAAAGTATGTGTTTGTGGCCTCTTGGTATGTCTTCTCACCAAAGAGATCATTGCCTCACATTACAATGTGCCTGGTCTAGCTTTCCCACCATTGCTACCACTGTGGAATTGCACCAGTCCTAGTACAAGGGTGGGAAATTTCTTGAAAATTGCCAGTATAGAAGGAGCCTCAAATCTTAGGTGGAACTAAAGAGAAAGGAACAATGGTCTAGGTGCCATTCCTGGTGCTGCTGCAGAATTAGGGCTAGATCTGCAAAGGGGACTTAGACTCAGCATAGCAGCACCCCATTTTTAGGTGTCGTGCCTCCGAATCGAATCCACAGCTCTGAATTAGGTGACCAGGTTTCCTGGACAATGCCTGGGAAAATTAGGCACCTAAGAAGGGGATCCACCAAGCCAGCAAGCTGAACAAGGAGCTGCCTAAGCTATACAGTGGGAAATGCTGAAGAGAAAGGTGGGGCCTAAGTCTTGCCCCTCAAAAGGAATTAGCCACCTAACTCTGGGCCAGAGGGAGGTGCCTCCTCCTACTCAGAAGACAAGCCACGACTCCTTTTCTGAATTTAGATGCCTACGCCAGGTTAGCCCTTTCTCTCATAAAGGTGGTGAAGGATGTGGGAGACCTGGGTTCAAATCCCCATTTTGCCTGATGTGGAACAGGAAGTTGAATCCAGGTCTCCCGTGTGAACATAGCGCCCACTGGGCTAGGGTAATCTAGGGTGGAAGTTTCTCCTGGTGGAGCTGTTCCACTTTGTATGAAATGCTTAAATGTTTGTTGGGCCAGCGAGAGTGCGTGAGAATAATTTTATTGCCCAGTGCTTAAGGCATTCACCAGGGATGTGGTAGAACCAAGTTCAAATTGCTGTTCCAATGAGTATTTAATTATTTATACAAAGTGGAGTAGCTACAACAGGAAAGATTGAGGGTAGCCTTCCTCAGAATATCTTAGAGCCCGGTGATCAGGGCACTCACCCGGGACATGAGACCTGCATTCAAGTCCCTGCTCCCCAGAAGGTTGACTGGGGGTCCATCCCTTGGCCTGTTGGACATAAGGGGGGGTGCGGGGTGATCCCATCACCAGAGCTATGTTTTGTGCAAGGCCCAGTCTGGTAGGTGTCCTCTGAGAACATTTACTGACCTGGGCTCTGCAGATGAGATTTGTGGGGGAACCCCTAATTTGAGGATCCTGCTGGGGCTTACGCATGAGCTAGGCAGTGGGTGTCAAGATTTAAGCAGCTTTATGCACGCCCACTGCAGGTTGGATTGTTTCAAATCAAAGCAATTTAAATCACTGATTTTAATCGTCATTTAAATCAGCAAGCAGGGAACCTTGATTTAAATCTGTAAAGCCACTGTGAATGTAAGGCATGGTTAAAGTTTAAAGTATTAATCACCTACATACATACTGTAATATTGGATGTATTCTAAATGCCTGAGAGAGTTGACCTATGGAGGGAAGAGGGGGAATGGAGAGAAGCTGGGAGGCAGAGAATGGAGGAAGAGAAAGCAGTGACGAGGAGACAAAGGAAGTGAAATGGTAACAGAGAAACTCAGGGCATGTGTAAACTGGTATGGGCACTGTAGCACCATAGCATAGATGTTTCCTATACTGATGTAGGTAATCCACATTCCTGAGTGGTGGTAGCTAGGTTGATGGAACAGTTCTTCCATTGACCTAGCTGTGTCTACACAGGGAGTTTGGTCAGCTTTTCACACCCCTGGGTGACATAGCTAGGTCAATCTAAATATTAAGTGAAGACCAAGGCTGAGAGTATGGGACTATATGAATTGCAGAGAAATGGGAGGGGAAGAGATGGGCTGGAAGGAGACTGGGGAAAAAGCAGTGTGCTGGATTGTTTGGTGAGCATTATGGAGGTGACTGTGGCTGTGTGTCACACCAAGCATCCCTGTGTGTCCTCCAGCACACTCTAAAATGTCATCTATGGGAGAAAGGGAAGATGATTCCTGGTAGAATACACGTTCACACAATGAAACCTTTAGTTTCTTCGACTGCATGTCTGTAGAGAGCTCATTGCTTCCCCGTGACCCCAGGAGACACTTCCATTTCTTTTCATGTGCCAGTGTTTGGCCAGCGGATGTAGGTGGGGCACTATTGGGTTCTCTTATTAACTCTTTAATTCACTGAATTTCCTAGTCTTGGTAGAACTAGATATTTGCATAGTGTGATCAAATAGAAGATTCAGGTTCTTTTACAGGGAGGCTGTTGTGCTGCCTCAGTCCTGTTACAGTGACTCTTACGTGTGTTTGCTTTTGATGTCCGAAGCTTAGGAGTCTGCATGCGTGACCAAGGGCCAGAGCTGACTACTGAATTCATATTTCTGACTGAGGTGAGGGTTAGTATGAGCATGGGGAGAGGGGTATATGAGCAGCCCAGCAGGTACAACACAGCTAATAAAAGGGAGAAATGTCCACATTTTCTGTGGTATAAGTGTCTTGTACTGGTGTCACAATTCCTCTCGAATTCTTTCGACTCCTGCTTTTAGCACCTTCTAATATTGCAGTGATCTCTTTGTGTATACCTGCCATGGTCCTGAGTATCAGTGTCTTGAAAAGTGTAGAGCCTCATGTTTGAAACCACCTGGCACTTCGAGTAAGAGTAGGAGTTTGCTTTGGCTGCCTTTGTTCCCCACATGGTTTGTGCAACATGCTGTGTGTCATTTGCCTGTCACCCTCCACCCCAGAGTTAACTGCATCTCACTGGTGATTGTATGGTTAAAAAGTGCTTTGGGATTATATGTAAGCGGAAAGTGTTATTAGAATGATGCTCTCCAGAACCAGAATGCATTGGACCAATTGCTATTGAAATTGACTTTGCTATATGTTGAATCTTATCTATTTGAGTTGTACTATTGATTATCATTATTATTATTTATTTATTCTTGGTAGCCCTCACAATTGTATTTGGTTTAGGGTTATAAAACTCTCTATAGATGTCCGTCCTATTGTCTTTATGGTCGTCCCATAAATTAAAATACACAATGCAAAATACACTATAAAGGATATCTACCAGCTGAGATGAGAATGGTAAAATAGACCCAAGCCCCTGCAGCACTCAGTCCATCCCCTCCCCCAACTTCTGCTAACTGTTCTGGCTGCTTTCTCCAAACCACTGCCCTTGTCTCAGTTTTAGCTGAATTATGTAGCAAACAGCCCTCACCCAGTCCCATGGTTTTTAGGGTCATATATAAAAGAACCCAAGGCCAGATTTTGGAGTGTTCAAGCATCCACCATGAGGGTTAGATTTTCAAAAGAGCTCCACTCCCATTTAGGCACCTAATTAAAGGTCATATCTTCAAAAGTGCTTGGCATCCAGCAGCTCCCATTGTGATGCTTATGGCCAATTTTCAAAAGACCTCCGTAGGTTGGGTGCTGAACTCCTGAAAATTCCATCCAGAAGCACTGGGTGATTTGTTCCACTGCTGTGGCCAGGTCAGCTGTGGTAGAGATGTGAAGATGGGTTTCTTCAGCCTGGTGAATAAATTGCAGCCTGTGCCCCCTCATTAAATGTTGCCAACAAGAAAGAGCTCTTGAGGCAGAGGCAAGGGTTGAAACAGACACAGCGGTAAAAACTCCAGCAGCAGGTCTGTAGTGCGGCTCGTACTGTTGAATTGATGGAGATGCATGCCAAAGCCCCATGTATTTTTAAAAAATTAATTTCTTTATGTATGTGTTTAATACTTTAGGCCAATATTTGTGAGGCCTTTTGAGATCCTTGGATCAAGTATATTATATAAGGGTCCCAAGCCCATTACAATCCATCAAAAGAATCCCATTCCTGTTTTCAAGACATTTAAACAACAAAACAGAAACCATTTTAAGCAGCTTAATGTGTATTTATTGAAGAGACGAGTCTCCAAGAAATAGCTTGAATATCATGGCTTTTCATTACTGTATATTAAGAAGGAAATCGGAAGAACAAAAAGCTACTTTTGAAAAGTGTTCAATGGGAAACAAACTGGCAAAACCCAAGAAACTCAAACCTAAGGCTAATGAATACTCTGTCCTGAACTCGCATTGTCTCTTTTGATTCCCCACACTCTCATGAGCTGCACACAGATTCAGTTTGCCAGTCTTAACCCTTCTGACTGAGGTCTGCTCTACATGCAGTTTTTGTTCTGGTATAACTATGTTGGGGTGGGGTGTGATTTTTATTTTTTACCGATATAGTTATACCGATGCAAACCCTAGTGTGGATGCAATACTATTTGTATAAATACCAGTATAACTGAGTCTGCACTGGGGGAGGTGTACCACTTTAACGATACTATATTTTAACTATATAACTTTTGTGTGTAGACAAGGCTTATGTGTACACCAGGAGAATTAGGACCTGTGACACACCGCTGTTGCAGTTTCATGATGGAAGCTCTAGTGCAGATAGGGCTTAGAGCAGGTCTGGACTGCACTTTAGTTAAAAAGCCAGTGGCTAGCCTACACTAGCTGTTCCGCTGTTGATACTGCTGGCACAGCTGCACCCATGCCAGTTCTACAGTGGGAAATTTGAAGGAAAAACAGTGTTGTGTAGATGCACCTTTAATGTGCTGCTGTTACTTGTCACAGCAGTAATGAAATTGATGGAATGCCATAATTGAGGATTGGATAGCTGGAAGATTCAGCATTATGGAAGCCCTGTTCTGACAGATTGTGTCTGGACTATTCAGTAGCGCAGAATAGGTGCTTTCTTCTGTGAACAGCAGTAAAAACAGGATGTTTACTACCTGCAACAGTTAAATTTATTCCAGTATGGACCAAATTATAAATAATGGTTTCTGAGCTGGCAAAGATACCAAACATAATGATCTGCTAGGGTGATCTGGCCTCTTAAAAGTGACTGTTCTGTCTGCCAAAGTTTAGCAATCTGTTTAGTGTTGCTGTTGTTTGTTAAGTTGAAATGGGCCCAATTTATAGCCCATTAAAAAAAAAATGGCATATTGTGTTTTTAAAATAGAATTGATTTTCTTCGTTCATTTTTCCTCTAAATGGCCGATTAAACTTGGTATCACCAGCAGAGGATGCTGGTGCTCTGTCAGAACTCAGAACCAGCATCTCAAATGGATTGGAAAAATCTGATTAGACCTTGTTCCGTGATCAAATCTGTACTTTTTTTATTTTAGGAAAATAAAGTTTCAATCAATTATCTGATACTCACTGTCTTGCTGCTTTTAGTTCCATCAAAGGAGAAATGTAATTCTAAAAATTATCCATTTGCTTAAAAAAACTTGATGTTGGTTGTCTTTTTTGCTCTCTCTCTTTCTCTCTCTCTAACCTTTGAATAGAGTTTCATGTGTTTTGTCCTCAGCAGAGATTATCCTCCTCTTTAGATAATGTATTCTCATTTCACTGCTTCTTTTTAATTTTTTGGTCAGAGTTAATATTCAGAATCAGTTTAATATTTAATGCTGCTTTTATTGGGAGGATATAGGCTGATCCTGTAATTAGTTCCACTCAGATGTTGGGGAAGCGGGAGGTGTCTGTGTGTGTGGAGCTCATTGTAGGATTGAGGCTATACTCTTATTCTTGCAGGGGGGTGGATAAAAAG
Organism: Caretta caretta; assembly: GCF_965140235.1. Classification (NCBI taxonomy): domain Eukaryota; kingdom Metazoa; phylum Chordata; order Testudines; family Cheloniidae; genus Caretta; species Caretta caretta. The sequence continues at coordinate 83,523,586 of NC_134214.1, forward strand.
ATCAATTAGATCTCTTTCAGCTCTCAATTCTGTGACTCTAATATTAAAAGTGAGCTGCAAAGGACTTAAATACAAATGGGCTTGTGTTCTTTATTTCTTTTTCTTTTTTTGTTATTGTTGTTGCTTTGCTTCTTTATGATGTATAAAGAGGGCCTGAAAGATCTTTCTTTTTTCCGAAAAGAAAATTTGCCTTTTTTTAGTCTTAGGAATATCAAGAATATGAAGTCTGCTTCTTCTGGAGGACTTGCTGAATGTCTCAGAACATGTTCTATTGTGTGTTCTCAGAACTTCGTATTGAAATTTTAGTAAACGCTTCCTTTCTTCAAAATGTTCAATAATCACTGCAGTTAAATAGCTGTTAACAACACAAAACAATACACTATCTGACTAAACATCCCTTTTCCCTCTCACTTGCTAAACTTTCATTCTTTTGTGGTATCATCATATTGTTAGTTCTTCATCATAGAATCGTACAGGGCAAATTCTAATTTCAAATGGAAAAAAAGTGTGTGTGTATATCTATATTATAATAGGCTTTCTTTGTACAACACAGAGGGGAAAAAAGAGATGCACAAGTCTAATATTTTTCTTTGTAAGTGACCTTTAAGACAAATAAACTGCAGTCTAGAACAGAAGCATTAATTTTGGTTGGGAAGAGTAAATTGTATAATGTATAATTTTCATTGTGGTGAAGTATTGATTATACTGGAATTCCATGTCCTCTATCACTTTTTATTGTGGCACCTTTCCTTAATAATGTGTCGACATTAGGGGAAAAAAGGAGATCAGTAGAGTAATATTGATAATAATACAAATAATTACTGATATCATTGGTAATGGCGTTTGTGATTGATATTCCCACATTTAAATAGTCATTGATGAATATGACCTAATTTGATTAAATGATCACTGTGATGAAGATCGAGGGACGTGATCGTTCCCCTCTATTCGACATTGGTGAGGCCTCATCTGGAGTACTGTGTCCAGTTTTGGGCCCCACACTTCAAGAAGGATGTGGATAAATTGGAGAGAGTCCAGCGAAGGGCAACAAAAATGATTTGGGGTCTGGAACACATGAGTTATGAGGAGAGGCTGAGGGAGCTGGGATTGTTTAGCCTGCAGAAGAGAAGAATGAGGGGGGATTTGATAGCTGCTTTCAACTACCTGAAAGGGGGTTCCAAAGAGGATGGCTCTAGACTGTTCTCAATGGTATCAGATGACAGAACGAGGAGTAATGGTCTCAAGCTGCAGTGGGGGAGGTTTAGATTGGATATTAGGAAAAACTTTTTCACTAAGAGGGTGGTGAAACACTGGAATGCGTTACCTAGGGAGGTGGTAGAATCTCCTTCCTTAGAGGTTTTTAAGGTCAGGCTTGACAAAGCCCTGGCTGGGATGATTTAACTGGGAATTGGTCCTGCTTTGAGCAGGGGGTTGGACTAGATGACCTTCTGGGGTCCCTTCCAACCCTTATATTCTGTGATTCTATGAAGTGCATGGAAAGCGGCCCCTGCACTACAGTGCCTTTTTATACACTGTTTTATAACACACAGTCCACTGTGGATCTGATTCAAAGCCCACTGGAGTCAATGGAAGTCTTTTCATTGACTCCAGTGGGCTTTAGATCAGATCCTATGTAGAGTCCAGCAGTAAACTTTTTTAAATCCTAAAACACTTCAGTAATAGTATTTTACACCCAAAGATTTCAGCATGCTCACAGGTCCTCTGTGAGATAGGTCCTTATTAATATACTTGGTTTAGAGATGATTAAATCAAATCCCTTCTTAAGAATCTGATCTTGAAGCCGTTTCTTAGGCAAAACTCCCATGTAAATCCGTGGGAGTTGGGCATGAATATAGCCAGAGTGAAGCCAACACATTTAATTTAATTTTTCTGTAGTCGGTGATTGCTTAGCAGCATTCTAACTATTTCTTCCGAATTGCTCTGTAAAAGGGGGCCTGTGCTTGCTAATTATAGCACTTCCCTTACAGGCTGTAGCCGAAAGGGATTAATGGTGGAAACATTGTCGCTCATTTTGTTTTCCATTTTCAGTGGGTGAGGCTGCTTTTGTTCCACTGCACACACTAAAGTCCCAACTACTCTGTGCTGGGAACTGGATTAAGGAGCTGTGTTTAAACCGCCAATCCTAGTATTAGCTGGAACCATGTTCCTCAATTCAGTGTAAAGCCTGGGATAAACAGGGTCTGAGGCTATCTATGGCCATGTCTACACTACAAATTTTGGTCGACGCTAGTTATGTTGGCATAAAGCCGCCACAATTAGTATAGTGCTTGTGCACATGTGTACTTGGCTCCTTCCATCAGCGCTGCACATACTCACCAGGAGTGCTTGTGTCAATGAACAGTGTGGTAGGTATCCTGATGTATAACTCACCATTGTTCAGTGCACTATTTTTGGGGAAGTTTTGGCAGTCCGTGGTGGGACAGAAATGAGTCTAGCAGGGGTGGCTGTGAGCAAAGGGTCAACTTCTCAACATGCCACTCTCTCCACCCCATAATTTTTGTGACTTTGTAAAAATTTCACAAACCCATGCATCTCCCCCGCCCCCCCCCCCCCCCCGTCAGCCTTCTCTGACAGAAGCATGTGGCATACACAGCTCTGTACTACTGTCATAAGTGTTGCAAACATTGGATGGTATTTGCAGAGCTGTAAGAAGAACCACATCAGCGGGGAACATGATGATTTCTTGGAGGGCAGATTGCTGTGGAACATAGTGAGAACCAATTCAAGGTTGTTGGTGGCACTCACAGAGCAGCTATAGATGATGGAGCGCTGCTTTTAGGCCTGAGAAACAGGCACTTACTGGTGGGATTGTGTTGTAATGCAGGCTTGGGATGACGAGCAGTGACTGCAGAACTTTCAGATGCACAAGGCTACATGCATCCGATGAAGGTGAGCTGTAGCTCACGAAAGCTTATGCTCAAATAAATTTGTTAGTCTCTAAGGTGCCACAAGTACTCCTTTTCTTGGATCTTTCTGGATCTGTGTGCCAACCTCTGGAGGTTGGGCAGGAGGACACCAAAATGAGAGCTGCACTGAAAGTGGAGAAGCAAGTGGCGATCTCACTGTGGAAACTTGCAGCATTGGGTTGCTGCTGGTCAGTGGGAAATCATTTTGGAATTGGAAAATCCACTGTGGGGGCTGTTATCATGCAAGTGTGCAGGGCCATTAATTGTCTCCTGCTGTGACTTTTGGCAATGTGCAGGATATAAGGGATAAATTCACAGTAATGGGGTTCCCGAACTGTAGTGGCGCAATAGACAGCACCCGTGTCCCCAGATCAATTTGCCTTTGAGTACATCAACAGAAAGGGCTACTTTTCTATGGTTATGCAAGTGTTGCTGAATCATCGGGGACACTTCACCGACATCAGTGTTGGCTCTGAATATTGGCAGCCTTTTCCACAGCCAGTGGCGATTTTAGCTGATATCTCACTCCTGAGGGTAACAAAGGCACAGAGAGCACAGCTACTGCTGGTATCCCAAAAGCTGCCTGGGCCCACATGCTGCTAGCTTATGTGCTACAATGGTGTCTGCTGAAGTTATGGCTGACTGGCATAGGAAAGTGTCCTACCATGGAGGAATAAATATGGGTGCTATCCATAGAAACCTTTGACAGATGATTGCAGAGTACATCTGTGACAGTTGCATCCAGATCTCTCAGGAGGATTCAAGGGTCATCTCTGTATACATAAACAAACTGCTTCTTAGCGCCCCCCGTAACTCTACAGAAGATTAACAACGCTACCCCTCTTTGTTGTACTGCTATCTCTTCTAGTGAGAGTAAATTAATGAAAAATTAATGGCTGTGACCTGTTAAGTTGGGGCACCATCAGTACATCACTGTAATGGGAAACACATTTGCACGCTTACCCAAGGTTCCTTACCCTGCATCGGGCTCACCCATGCTCGACTGTCGGGACTAATTGGTCTGTGATGGAATCTCAAACAGGTCCTGGCTCATGGCATAGCTGGACCACCTGGTCACATGTTCCCCATCCTCTTCCCCATCTGTGTCCATTTATTCTTTTACGTAGAGACTGTCCAGTTTGACCAATGTACATGGCAGAGGGGCATTGCTGGCACATGATGGCATATATCACATTGGTGGATGGACAAATCAGATGTCAAGAATTATAACATTCATAAACCAGTCGGAGAACACTTCAATCTCTCTGGTCACGCAATCACAGACATGAAGGTCGCTATCTTAAAACAAAAAAACTTCAAATCCAGACTCCAGCGAGAAACTGCTGAATTGGAATTCATTTGCAAATTGGATACTATTAATTTAGGCTTAAATAGAGACTGGGAGTGGCTAAGTCATTATGCAAGGTAGCCTGTTTCCTCTTGTTTTTTCCTACCCCCCCCCCCCCCCAGATGTTCTGGTTTAACTTGGATTTAAACTTGGAGAGTGGTCAGTTTAGATGAGCTATTACCAGCAGGAGAGTGTGTTTGTGTGTGTATGGGGGTGGGGGGGATGTGAGAAAACCTGGATTTGTGCAGGAAATAGCCCGACTTGATTATGTAAAGAGTTGTCACTTTGGATGGGCTAGCACCAGCAGGAGAGTGAATTTGTGTGGGGGGGTGGAGGGTGAGAAAACCTGGATTTGTGCTGGAAATGGCCCACCTGATGATCACTTTAGATAAGCTATTACCAGCAGGACAGTGGGGTGGGAGGAGGTATTGTTTCATATTCTCTGTGTATATATAAAGTCTGCTGCAGTTTCCACGGTATGCATCCGATGAAGTGAGCTGTAGCTCACGAAAGCTCATGCTCAAATAAATTGGTTAGTCTCTAAGGTGCCACAGTGTTTCTACAACCGGTCCATAGCTGTGCTGCATAATCTGATCTCCTCACGGGCCCAGGAGATCCAATATCTCCTGTCTGCTCCAAACTGGAGCACATCTGGAGCGTGTAGCTGGCATGGTAAGCTGGACAGTTGCACACAACAGTGGAGAGCAGGTAGGTACGCTTGCCAAGCTGGAAAATCAGGAAAAGGTATTTCAAAAATTCCCAGGGCTTTAAAGGGGACAGGGCCTTCTAGTCTCCGTGACCCCTGGGCAGCAGAGTTCACAATTGTGATCAGAGCAGTCAGTGTTGGGCATTTGTGGGACAGCTGCTGGAGGACTGTTAGGGTTGCCATAAGTAATGCAGTGTCTACACTTGCGCTGCGTCAACCTCAGTACATAGACCATGGCTCAGTGCTGCTCAGGAAGGCGTTACTGTGTTGCTGTAATGGGGTACTTACATGGGTAAGAGACCAATTTAAGTGGAGACACATGCACAGTTAGGTAGAAGCAAGGTGGCTTATGTCAACCTAACTTTGTAATGTAGACTAGGCCGATGTAAAAGTTTTCTACAGTAATTACTTTCCCCACAGCAGTTTGCTAAATTACACGGTCATTAAAATTTTATTGTGTAGAATTAGCAGGTTAATAAACTGCTGTAGAAAGACACCCGTGAGCATTGAGAGGGGGAAACAAGACCGTATGGCCGATGAGAGAGAAAAGATGGGTAAGGCAATATCTTTTATTGGACCAACTTCTGCTGGTGAGAGAGATGAGCTTTCAAGCTCTCCATTGAAGCTCTCCATTAGATATGGCTCATAACTGTTCAAATGTCTGTATTCTGGAAAGCAGAATTTTCCTAATAACCCCAAACATGCTAGGTTTTACAGTAGTAATTTTTAATATCATTGGGATGCAAGTACCCATCATTACCATCTCATGGTGTACGAAGACCTGTTTCACATTGAATGTATGCCTCATCCTCACTTCTGCTGGGCCAAGTGGATTGACCTTTCTCTTTTCACAAGGCGCAGTTCTCAGCTGAGGGGAAGCTTTAAGGAGACTTTTCTTGTAGGTAGTGTTATCCACTGGATAAAATATGGGAAAGGCATCATGAGTCTTTTGGGTTCTATTCCTGGCTCATCCTTTGGCTCACTAACGTTGGGCAAATCACTTATCCCCTCTGTATCTCCAGTCTGTTCTCTATAAAGCAGCAAAAATGATTCTTAGCCAACTTTGTAGCACTGGGATCTGTGGATGAAAATAAAAACAGAATATTCTTATAACTCCTTTTTAACCACTGCATTCGCTCAGAATAAAGCCCTTGATGTTAATGATCTTATTTATATGGGGAGAGCAAGACAAGGAAATATTCTCTCTCATAACTACCTGTTCTTTGGCTCCTCTACCTTCAGTAAACTTCCTAGCCACATCTCTTTTTCTGGCTCCATCCTGTATGTTTCTGTTGATTGTGTGATCTTTTCATATTACAGTATTTAACTCAGTCTGCAACTTTAGCTCGAAATTCCATAAATCTCTAAGTGAAATGAATGTGTAGGGCCATATTCTCTTCTCTGGCAACTTTGTGCCACTCTCACAGTGGGGAACTCACTGGCTTTGGAGAGCCAGTATAACCACTTCCCCCCCGGAGCTTTCAGTGTAGGAGGGAGGCTGGGGCAAAAGGGGAATGGCCACAGTGCTGCTGTGATCTGTGTAGTCTCAGCTGACATAATGGCCCCAGGGGCCATAACCAGCAACACACTTTCTATGCCAGGGATGGGGGTGGCACTGGTGTTGCAGCATTTACACCCCCTCAGCTGTATTTAGTGGACATTAGGCTTAGCTGGGAATCTGTTCCATTTAGTGAGGGTGATATGAGCAGCTTCCTAAACTCCAGCTGCTGAGGAGAAAAGAGAACAAAAAGAGAGCAGTGGTTACTGAAGGGAGAAATTTTAAATGAAGTCATTTTAAAGAATGCAAAGAGCGGCAACCCCTCAAAAATCATAGGTTGGGGGATCCCAGGTTATCAAGTACTATTCTAGGAATAGGATGGGCTCAGGATTTATTTTTCTACTTCCAAATTTTTTCCACAGTGATATTTATCTTCTCTGCCTTGAATACACCTATTGTAACCTTTGCGTGATTGCATAACTTGGCCGGAGAATGCTGGCGTGGTTATTAGGAACCTCTTTCTTGTGCTGTTTCCTGAATTCCCACATTCTAGTGTGATCTGTGTGTGGAAAACTGCTAGGTTCCTTCATCTGGCAGCACTTGAGTCAGTGTGTGCCATAGCTCACGAGTCCTGTGCTAGCTGGAGGGGTGGGGGAGTGAGGATGCAAAGGAAGAACGTTTTCTGAGGAGAATTTGGATTTCATGCATCTCTCTTTGTTCTTTTCCTGTTCAGATAACGCTGTTATCTCTGATTGGTTTAAAAAAGTGCTGCACTAATGTTCTTTTGAATAAACAGAGGAAGATGACTTGAGGTTAATAAGCCTTGGGCAAGGCAAGCCATTTTTCACAGTGTGAATTTAAAAATATTTTGCTTTGTTGATGAACCTCCATTTGCCATGCCACAAGTTTTCTTTTGGGATGCAGGAGGTAGGCAGTTATGTGGTGGGATCATATATTTCAGGGTTATTTATAAATGTTTCATCCAGCTATAGCTATGTATTTCCAGCACACTCCTCACCATAACTTCTGGCATATATTGTGCTCTGTTTACCTGTTCTAGCTGTAAATGTTGTGGGAATGTTAATGAATTGTTTACATGTGTTCCTACTTTTGTTTTTGCTAAATTTTTCCAGCGAATGAGCATCAGTTACAGAAAAAAACTTGTGTATTTATATGTGCAGGCTTTTGGAATTTCTGGGGGAGGGTTGCTTTATTTTCCTGAAATTGTTTCCAGATTATTTTTATAATAGATTTATGAACATATGTAAATAAGTCTTGTGGGTAAAGCAGTTAAAAGATGAAGGGCCACATCAGGCTGTCCTTCCTCACAATAATAGTCCCACTGAACTGACTTGAATTGGACAAGACAAGGTGGATGACGTATGTGGCTGCCAGCTTTCTAATTGCACAAAACTGAACGTCCCTACCCCACCCTTCTACAAGGCCCGGCCCTGGCCCTTCTCTGAGGCACTACCTCCTGCTCACTCCAGCCCCCCTCCATCTGTCACTTGCTCTCCCCCACCCTCACTCACTTTCACTGGGCTGGGACAGGGGGTTGGGGTGCAGGAGAGGGTGAGGGCTCTAGTGGGGGGTGTGAACGCTGGGGTGGGGCCAGAAATGAGGAGTGTAGGAGGGGGCTCTATGCTGGGGCAGAGTGTTGAGGTATGGGAGGGAGTGAGGGCTCCGGCTGGGGGCCCAGGCTCTGGGGTGGGTCTGGGGATGAGGGGTTAGGGGTGCAGGAGGGAGCTTCGGGCCGGGGCCAAGGGGTTTGGAGTGTGGGAGTAGGATTAGGACTGGGGCAGGAGGCTGAGGTGCAGGCTCTGGGAGGGAGTTTGGGTGAGGGAGGGGGCCCAGGGCTGGGGCAGGGGGTTCAGGTGCAGGAGTGGGTGCGAGCTCCAGGAGGGGGCTCAGGGCTGGGGCAGAGGGTTGGGATGTGGGAGGGAGTGCAGGGTCTGGGAGGGAGTTTGGATGCGGGAGGGGGTTCCGACCTGGGGCAGGGGGTTTGGGGTGCAGGCTCAGGCCAGGTGGCACTTACCTAAGGCAGCTCCTGGTCGGGGCTAAGGCAGGCTCCCTGCCTACCCTGGAGTTTTAATGGCCTGGTCAACGGTGGTGACTGGAGCTGCTAGGGTCCCTTTTCGACCGGGCATTCCGGTTGAAAGCCGGACGCCTGGCAACCCTAATGCGGTAATGTCTTTTACTGGACAAGTTTTATAATGCAAGCAGCATGGTTTGACCAGTGGCCAGTGGAAACTGCTGCTTGATGAACACTTCTGGAAATTGGTGTTACTTTAAGGCCTGATCCTGCAAAGTAAATGAAGCTACTCAATGGTGCAAATATTTGCAGGCCTTGGACCTAAACTATAAAATGAGGGAGATGAATTGCCATGATGGATAGACCTCTTCCCTCCTTTCTTTTTCATCTTATTCTTTCTTGAAATTGCAAGTTACTGAAAGAGGTAGTCAGAAAACAAATAAACACTGTCACCCCAGTAATCTCCATCCTGCTTTTCAGACAATGAAATGACCTCACAGAGAGGTGATGTGGCAAACAAAGGATTAGAGTTTATTGTATGTAAACAAAGGAGGAGGTGAATTGTGAGAAAGGCAAGGAAATAGTTTGTATGTAAATATTCTGCTACCCAGAAGGTCCCTTTGAGAGGAGGAGTAGTTGTGGCACCTTAGAGACTAACAAATTTATTTGAGCATAAGCTTTCGTGAGCTACAGCTCACTTCATCGATGAAGTGAGCTGTAGTTCACAAAAGCTTATGCTCAGATAAATTTGTTAGTCTCTGAGGTGCCACAAGTACTCCTTTTGTTTTTGCGAATACAGACTAACACGGCTGCTACTCTGAAACCTTTGAGAGGAGGGGCCATATTGTTATCTCAGACCTTGTTTGGATTGGGTATTTGCCCCGATTACAGGGCAGGGGTGCAGTGTACCCCTAGAACAGACAGGCGAAGAGGCTATTTGCACCAGTGGAGTGTATCTGTTTCAAGCTCTAGCACTGGTGTAGATAGCAGCTTTGCCTGACTATGCTAGAGGTTTGCACAATTACAACTATACTAATGGTTGTGGTATTGCCAATCCCAAATGTTGAAAAACCATGAGGCAGGGCCCCCAAAATAATGAGATTGGATTAATAATAATGAGATTTGGAAATATTACGTTTTGGGTTCTTTTTCTTTGTCTTCTGTTTTTGAAAGGCACGGTGAGGACTATGTTTTCAAGCTTAACTCTGCAACCGGGATGGCTAGAAAGAAGCTTCCTTAGAATTTCACCTTTCCTTTCCTTTTTTTTTTTTAAAGTTAATCACATGATTCTAGGAGCTGAGATTTTAAGAAAAAAACAAATCATGAGACTTCATAAAATCGTGAGAGTTGACAATATTGTGGTTGTATTTGGCACAAATCTAGAGAAGGCATGGAGCATACACTCTTCTCAAATCTATCATTCAGGTGCAATTCTGGGACGGCAATGGGGGTTTTAGACGCTCAGAACTTACAGGTTTGGGCTCTGGAAGAATATTTAACAGTTTTATTTTTGAGTAAAACAGTTAGTACAGGGGACTCCTCCTTTAAAGTGTCCTCCTTAAATGCACTTACCTGATTTTCATGTATTTAGTCATCATCTGTTTTTTCCACGCTTTCAGTTATTTTCTGCATGTTGTGTAAATTGGAGTTCTCATTTAGCTGTGCTGAATTGACTTGATGTTTTCAAAATGTGGGGCCTAATCCTGGAAACACTTAAGCATATGACTGACTTCATCCAAGTGACTTGTCCCACTGAATTCATGCTGATTTTCCTTCTGCATTGAAGTAAGGCTAGATTAGGCCTAATGAACCCAGATCAATATATATTTATTATTATTTCATTATTTATTAAATATCAGTGAATAAGAACTGCACAAATGCACCTACGCAAGAACATCCCTTGTTTTTACATCACAATTACTTCCCTACCTCACATGGATGTTGTGAAGCTTAAAGTAATATTTATAAAAGCACTTTGAGATCATTGGATGAAAAGTGCAATGATATGTATTTTATTTATTATTATGTAATTTTACATACAGTGGTTTTTGTATAAGTATGTAAACAAGTATATATAATATTTATATATAAATGACTATATTCATGAAATATATTATATTTATATATTCAAATATATGCTTCAAGCTGTAACATTTTTACAGCTTGATATTTGTAGTAACATTTTTACAGCTTGATATTTGTAGTAACATTTTGAGATCATTGGATGAAAAATGCTTTATAATAGTGTTTTTCATCCAGTGGTCTCAAAGTGTATCGAGTTGTAAAAATATGTTACAGCTTGAAGTATATATTTGACAATATATAAAAAAATAAATAAAACACATAGTAATCACACTTTTCATCCAATGATCTGAGTGCTTTTACATGTATCAAGTGGTTAAATATTTTATAGCTTACAGTATATATCTTAATATCTAAATAGGATTGTGTAAATAAACTCATATTTATAGAGAAATCATAGGGCCAGAGTATGCATGAGCAGTGCACAATGATATGCAGTTAAGGAGCTCACAGTGCTTTTCACCTTTAAAGCCCTTTACCAATATGAACCAATTAGCCACTACAGATAAAAGGCCAACTATTACACTACAAAGTTTGCGCACACATTTAACTTGATTTTCTTCATTCGAATTGCAAGCAAGCTGATTCAGGTGACCAAGGTGAAACAACAATATCCGATCTCTGGTGCTATCAGCGCTTCCAATTTGTTGAAAGGTATTTTAAGGAATTCAGGAGAGATGCTTGGTTCTATTTTCCCCCCTTCCTCCTCAAGATTAAAACAGGTTTTTAGCTGCTTCTTCAGGGGGCTGTAGTTCTTCACTAGATGTCATTTTCCTTACAGAATTTCCTGCAGGGGCACTGAGTCCTCGGTACACCTCTCCTGAGACGAGAGGTTCAGACTTAAATCTCCCTGCTGCTCCAGCAAGAATACAATAGAAGCTTGTCTTGGGTTTCTGGGTTTTTTTAAACGTGTGTGGCGTGATGGACAAGCCAGTCAGCCAACAGAAAACTGCACCGAAGATGGAGCTGTCCAATAGACATAAAAAGAGTGGCTGGGAAGGCTTTCCTTCTCTCCTGGCTCCTCCCGCAGTTCTACAACATGCTGAAGTTGCTCTTTCCAGTCTGGACTCTGTTCAGCTAAACTTTCGGAGGGATTTTCCTTTTGGGTGTCTTGATGATGAGGCTCCAGCAGCAGGGCTGCAGTGTGGCTTGGGAAGGCTGCTGCTAGGGGGAGCTGGAGGAGGTGTGCTTCCTGCATTCTTCTCATAACATACTCGCACAGCCCCAGCGGGAATCCAGGCTAGGGGAGAGACCGAGAGAGCGTCGGAAGAAGGAAAAGAGAAGAGAGACGCTGCTTGGGCTTGATCTCTTTTTGCAGGATATTCTCCTCCCCAGCCATGTTTTCCCATTAATGGGAGATCAGTCCCTGAGGTCTGGGGAGCTCAGAAACCTGTTTGTGCAGAAGGCACATTTTAAAAAAAGAAATACTTTGTGTGTGAGAGCAATTCATTGAGATCAGTAACTTTCCTCCGAGGCCGGAATGCAGTGGTTGGATGGCCGCTTTTCCCTCCCTGGGCAGAGGGGGACCGGAGTTTCCTGTGCAGTTCTGGGCTTGACAAGCAGAATTTGTACTTAGCAAATTGCACTGGGACGGAGGAAACTTTTGAAGTTCTGTTCTCCTTTTTGCCATTCTTAAATAAGCCACATTCTTTCTTCCAGGGAAACCAGGCACGTCTGATCGGTCTGCAGTTGGATTTTTTATACGTCGATCCTGATTACTTGTATTAAAAAAAAGTCGAGCCATAAATTCGGCCCACAGAATCCCCCCCCCCCCAGCAAACTATTATTTTTGCAATTAAAGAAGTTCTACCCTCCTCCCGCCTGCTTTATCGACACTGAGAATGAAGGAAGGATCTGCAGTGAAAGCTCCCTGAAGTGCAACATCTCTGTCTCTGCCTGTGAAGCCAGCCTGTTGAATCGTGTACTGCAGCCACCTTTCCTCCTGAATCCAGTGTTTCGCCCTTTACTCCCTGGGGTAAAAAGAGCACAAAGTGAAAATTCTGTTGGCAGCAAGGCGTCCTTTGTGTAGCTGACCCAAAGAGCTACAAGAGAAAAAAGAGAAGAAAATCCTTTTGTCTCCAGCTCAAAAGTAGGTAAGAGAAGTAAGTGTTTATGGCACAGTGGAGCCCGCATTATTTGGGATAGCATAAACCTAGGCGTTAGATTTGCTCTCCTCTCTTCTGGTTAGTTTCTTTGTCCATCACTGTGGTGTCTGAGAACCTGGGGTCATTATTTGACCCGTCACCTCCTGCAAATATTTGAGCCTAGCCTTGCAAAATTGTCATTAAAAGTGCAGCAATGACATTTTGCTTGCCCTGGGTGACTGGGCAAGTAGAATTTTGCAAGGCTGGCTTAAGTGAGGTTGCTCGCTGCTCTCGTTCACGGCAGCGGTGTTTGTCGTTTTCTTCCACTGCTGTGGCAAAGTCTGAATCTACATTTCAAGATTTTCTGCTTTTCCGATTTTACAGAGAAATACCCAGGGCTCAGTGTGTGTGTGTGTGTAATCTTGGCTTCCATACCGTATCAAGATTTCTTCCTGCTGCATTGAAGCTCTAGTTATGTATGAAGTGTTTAATTAAAGTGTTTTATTCTCTATTGTGCTTATCAAATATAAAAATGTCGGTCACCAATACACAGAGTGCGTGTGTACGAATGTATAACCATGTATTATTTAGTGAGCATGGTTGGTGAACTTGGCGCTGTACTGAACCTATGGGTAGTTGGGAGCTGTGCCTCTAGGAAGTTTCATTCTAAGATGAACAGTTCTGTATGGTCATGCACAGAGAATGACCAGATGAAGGCCCAGTCTCCTAGCAGGGCAACACACCTTTTGTGGCAGGCTGTTTTCTTTAGTGAGTTAGTGTTAATTCGCAAAAAGAAAAGGAGTACTTGTGGCACCTTAGAGACTAAGTCTTCTGCAGTTTCCACGGTATGCATCCGATGAAGTGAGCTGTAGCTCACGAAAGCTCATGCTCAAATAAATTGGTTAGTCTCTAAGGTGCCACAAGTACTCCTTTTCTTTTTGCGAATACAGACTAACACGGCTGTTGCTCTGAAACCTGTTAATTCACAGCGCACATATTGTGGTTTCGCAAAAAGAAAAGGAGTACTTGTGGCACCTTAGAGACTAACCAATTTATTTGAGCATGAGCTTTCGTGAGCCACAGCTCACTTCATCAGATGTGTACCGTGGAAACTGCAGCAGACTTTATATACACACAGAGAATATGAAACAATACCTCCTCCCACCCCACTGTCCTGCTGGTAATAGCTTATCTAAAGTGATCAACAGGTGGGCCATTTCCAGCACAAATCCAGGTTTTCTCACCCTCCACCCCCCCACACAAATTCACTCTCCTGCTGGTGCTAGCCCATCCAAAGTGACAACTCTTGTGGTTTGTCTGTGAGAACATTTCACGTGCTTTTAATTTTTCTTCTCCCTCTCCACTACACCCACCTTCGCTTCTTCCAAAACTCTGTGTCATGTCCACAGAAGCCTCTGTGAGATTCTACCCGGACTATACCGGAGTGCTCTTATCCATGGAGGCTTCTTGTTCCATGTTGAAATGTGAAGTGTCTCCATAAGACAGGTCTGGCTGCTTCTGAGGCATTCCCTGTCTCAGTGCCAGGTTCTTCCCCACTGTGTGGGTTTTCCCTGAGGATAACGCAGGAAATTCCAAGTTTTGGCTTGCAACATTTCCTTCACTATGTCCTTTTCTTTCTGGAGGGGTGGGGTGTGGAAGGGGAGTGGGAAGAGCCTCCTATTCTACCACCGTAGAAGGGGCAATTGTCAGTGTCCTCTAAATCGGTGGATCTCCTAAGATCTGCAGAGGCCTTGTGTCTCTGCTTAGCTACCCTGTGACAATGTACCTTCACATTAGCTGACCCGGCTTTTCAAGGAAGCAGCATCAGCATCGATGCCTGACTGGAAATTCAGTTGCAGATCTGTGGGGTGCAGAGTGAAGCACACTGCAGAGTGTGACTGCTGCTGTTCTCCACTTCTGCCACCTCATATTTATTCTGGTGATCAAGGCTCCCTACCCCTAAGCGCTGAGTCAGGTCCCAGGAAGCATGCTATAGAGCAGGGGCTGCTTCCTCATTTCCAAAGTAGGAAGTGACATTGTTGGCTCTTTCTGCTCATGGAAATGGAGCAAAGAATATTGCCCTTTGCCAGCCTGGCAGTCTAGTGACTGTGAATTGAATCTGTGGTCCACATGTAGTGTAGAATGTGATATCTGAGCCACCAGACCATACTCTTACTTTTGATTTGAATGTATAAAATCTCACTAGAATATAGTATACTTAAAAGGGCAGCTGATTTGGAAGTACTTAAGGTCAGAGGATCACATTCCATAAGTTACTAGTCTGGAAAGGCTATAGCATGAATGTTTGATCCATATGGAAAGAGTTGGTAAGTACTTTTATCTCTACCCCACCACCTTCCAAAGATACTATATAGTGAAAGTGCCTTTGGAGAATTGTCTTTTTACAACTTCTTTATGCTGAAGTGGGTTATATGGCAATACTTCTATGGTATTTTATTGGTGAATTTCCATGGAGTTCCCATGGTGGTATATATGCCATCCACATTAATATTCAAGGGCACTAATGTTTTTAAATGCAAAATGACTTGCGATGCACAAGCACTTAATGTTGGCTTTAACAATTTATGCACTCATTGCCACCTGGTAGGGATCTTTCCAGAATAAAGAAGATTTATGATTGTAAATGAAGGCTTGAATTATGTACTTTCAGATGTACCCTGACTAACGCAAGCCATTCGCTTTGTAAAAGAATATTAAGACTGAGTGGGAGTACAGAGAATTAAATGTTTTTCCTCCTCCCCATCCCCCACGTTCCATATAAACGGACTGACCATTTTCATTTCGTATTTAATAGTAGGGCTGCAGTGTTTCACTGCCAAGCATTCCTTACCATGCTGGTGAAATTGATGATTTTTGGATTGCAAATGTTCTCATCCCATTTTTTTCTCCCTGTGAAGCCAGTCTAGAAATAATGAGTTTCTTAATGGGGATGTCTTAATGGGTCGCTGTGCTCTGTGTTTGTACAGTGCCTAGCACAAAATAAATAATAAAGTAGAACTTTCACATTTCACAACATAATCATAAATATATAAAACTTCTACTCCTCAATAAGGCTTCCATTTTTTTTTTTTAACATTGGGAAATATTTGACATTGATTCAGGGCACTGATATCTTAAAAAATAGTGATGCTGCTTTATTCCCGATAATCAACTGAAGTTGACGGTCCAATGGCTTTTGTCCGCTAATTTAAAAATATTGTTTAGCTGTGAGTGTACCTACCTGTTGATACCTTTTTAGGGCACGCTGCTGGCTCTCAATTCTTTATTCTGTTACGTTGATGGCTTTTAAAGGCGTCATTGATTTTACCCCAGTGAAAGTACAACTGTTCCTCAGTGTTAAGATTTTGCATTAGAATTTGGTTTAAATCAAAAAGCCTGAGTCTGAACACCCATGAACATAGAGATTTTGGATCTGGAGCAGAATGCTGTTTGGCTTTGGGCCATGCGCAAATTTATAAAGGAAAAGCACATCCTTGTTCTTGGCATAAGGTTCTAGGCTTGTTCCCTCTTTAAATAATAATTTAAAAATAAGCAGGAGACCGTCTTTTGACACCCTCACCGCATCCGAACTTTAATGGTACATCCTGTTTTCATGGACTTTTGGTACTAACGGTAGATATTCATTGATTGGGGAAGTCTCTTGGAAGATTTTCTAAGGGTAGTAGTTTTACAGAGTGTTTCTCTTATTGTGGATGGGAGTGGAATGTTCTCTGTTGCTAGTGTTTGCTGCTAGGTATGCCCCTTCCATGGAGACCAAGTGTTTGTAATATTGTAAGAACAGCCATGCTTAGTGACTGGCAATAAGGTAGAAGGCTCGCCCGCTCCGTATAGCCAGTTGGAATATAATGAGGATCTGACTCTCTTGGCTGTTCAGATAAGTGTTCCAAATTGCCCATTGCTGTAGGTATGAAGTGCCATTAAGCAGTAGAGGATTTTCCAAAACAATTCAATCCATTGTGCAGGGTTGCTGGAACAACTTGTATAGTGGGGAAGCTGAGAGCCATTGAACCAAACTGTAAACCCTGTATGTAATGGAAACCTCTTCAAGACAGGGGGTGCAGCAGCACCCCTAGTTCCAGCATCTATGCCATTGTGTTAAATCTGGGCCACGATGCTTCTGCAAATTGGCAAGTTTCGTGTTACCAAGAATTTTGTGTGTCTTATTTGGTCCAATTTGTGGTTATTTTCTCAGGTGGACTTTCATCTGTCTCTCTTACTTGCTTTCCCCGTTATAGGGCATTATCACTTTTGGGGTTGAGCTTCTCCATAAGGTGCTGAATTCCCCTCTTCCCCTTCCCCCCCCAGTATTCATTTAATCAGCTGAAAACTGTCTTTAGATCAGTGATACTCAGATTGAGCCTGGGGAGCCGCAAGTGGCTCTTTAATGTGTCTCCTGTGGCTCTTTGCAGCACATGATATTAAAACATTGTGATTTAATTATTAACCAATCAGGATGCTTTTACTTTGTTATTGACCAATTGTAGTTGATAAAATAATAATACTGGTCAGTCATTTTGCTGTGAGAATAATATATCTAGTAAATGAAACAATGAATTCACACTACTGTGGCTCTTTTGGGTAATGTTGATTGCTAATTTGGCTCCTGAACCACTGAGGTCTGAGCATCACTGCTTTAGATCAGGGATTTTCAAACTTCATTGCACCACGACCCACTTCTGAGAAGAAAAATTACTACGTGACCCCAGGAGGGGGAACAGAAGCCTGAGCCCGCCCAAGCCCCGCTGCCCTGGGAGGTGGGGCCGAAGCTGAAGCCCAAGGCTTCAGCTTTGGCCCCGGGCGGTGGGACTTGGGCTTCAGCCCTGGGTCTCAGCACGTCTAAGCCAGCCCTGGTGATCCCATTAAAATGGGGTCACGACCCACTTTGGGGTCATGACCCACAGTTTGAGAACTGCTGCTTTAGATCATTGTCTTTTGTGAGAGAGGAGGCAAATGGCTTTCTTATGAATCCAGATTGGCGGCATGATTCACTAATTTGTTAAATTCCTATTCAGAGTAAAAGAGAGAGCATCCCAAAGCTGCTTTGGAATGCAGTGCCAGCCAGCTACATAGAGTGAATCTATTGCAGGCCCGGTGCCGCGGAGATAGTTTCAGTTCTTGTAAAAATATTTGGTTCATGCTTCAAGTATCTCTAGACTGGATTTACCACTTAGATTGACAGTTTGTCTGTACGAAAATGTTGCAGTTAAGTGTATCAGAAGACACCATAAAACTGTAATATTTCTGTAATATTGCATGTAACTCAGCCTTGCAAAACTGTCATGAAACTTTTAACAGCTCAGGCAAAGATCTCCCAACCCCCGCCCATGGGATGACAGGAAACAATAAAGCAAAAGAATCAAAGACCAATTAAAGTTTAAGTCTGCAGTATAATATTTACTTTTCTTGTTTGTTAAACCCCTCCAAGCAAGTGGAGTTTTGCAAAGCTGTTGTAATTTTTCTTTACTTAGACACCCAGCTGTATTTTCTAAATAATAACTTATTAAATCTTACCTGTGTAAATGTGTTGTGTATATTGATGGCCATTGAAGTGCGAACCAAACAGTTGGCTTAAGTGAGAGATCAGAGAATGAAGAATGAATGAGTGGCTCTGATCTGGTAGAGTTAATGACTGATATATTTTAAAAATAAAAAATAAATAAGCAAACAACTCTTTCCCTGAGCAGTGGAGAAATATAGACTGCCTTGAAGCTTGTTTCTAAAATCTGGTATTAAATGTGGTGTTTGCTGTGATGGGTTTAAGTGGGCAAGGCCTGGGTGCTGGAGCCTTGCACAGTGATGTAGTGCAGGAAGTCAATGCTAGTTAGCCACCTGTAATAAAATCTAACATGTCATGTTGTGGTGAGCAAGTCATGTATTGCCAGTTTGGTGATGAAAACGTAAGTGCCCTCTCCGTGTTTACAACAGCCAGATCTTCACGTGTTTTCCTTAATGGTCCAAAGAGTTCTTCTGCATTCGCTGTCCTGCAGAGGATGCTCAGCTATAAGCAGGGCCATTCAGATCTCTGTAGCCTTTTTTTTTTTTAACTTCTAGTTCCCAGGATGACTCTTGTCTAATTTATCTCTGAGTAGCAAACTTCTGGTTAAAAAACAGAAGAAGCTGTTTAATACTGTCTGAGATTCTGAATCATTTATGACATATGCATATAAGCTTAAATCACAATTCTGTTTTAGAACAAAATATGTGAAAATCATGGGGAGCTTGGTTTATGTTTTGGTTGTTTTCCGTGCAGCCACTGTTAATGCATATAATACACCAATAATTGTTAGAACATAAAACTAGGACGTTGCTTATACTAGACAAGTACACTGATTTAACTAAATTGATTTAAAAATCTATCTAGTCAAACTGGTGCAAGCCCTTTAATATGAAGACACTTAAATCAGTTTAACTCTTGCTTTAAATTGTGTTGGTAAACTATGGACCTTAAGTAAATGGATGTAAAACAGGTGTATTTGATTTAATAGTCCCTTCATCAGTATTTGCATGTTTATACTGAATTTATTTTAATAACCAATTCTAATTAAACTGGTACAAGTTTTGTGTGTAAACAAGGTCTCTGATTTTCTGTGTCCTTGAGCAAAGTCACCTAGGCCAGATCTGTGTTTAAAAGGTTTGTTGATATAACTATACTGGCAAAACCTCCTAGTGTAGATGCAGCCTATACCAACAAACAAATCCTTTTGCTAGCATTGCTTATACCAGTTCCCTGAGCAAAGTAAGTATAGCAAAAGCAAGTTTTTGCTGGTATAACTGCATCCTCTCCAGGGCTTTTGCCAGCATAGCTATATATTGTTGAAAAAAAAATCACTCCCCTAACTGGCATAGCTATACTGGAAAAATATTTAAGTGTAGATCAGCCCTAACCACTCAGCACTGCAGTTTACCCATCTGTAAAATGGGTACAATAATATTCCTTTTTCCTGGGGTTTTGAGACTTAATATTCATAAAGTACTTAAAAATGCAAATCACACATCATTATGATGAAAGAATAATGCATACCAGTTTTAAACTGCTCTGACTTTTTAAACATTGATTAAACAGGATCTTGAGCCAGCTTTCCATTAATTTAAAAAAAAAAAAGCTTTGCAGTTCACCTCATACCACTGGTAGCACATAACAGGCCTCTCTGTGACCTAGGTTTGTCTCAGTACTACCACAACCGAGCCTGGTTATAGTCCCTCAGGAGGAGGATTGGGTCATAGTTTCTCAGAAGGAGGTATTTATAATCTGTGAGGCTCATGAATAATTAAAAAGTTATCAATATTTAGCCATTGGATAGAAAAATATGTATTTACTTGGCTTCTTTCTGCAAATAAAAACCTGAAAAAATGAAGGGCCAGATTCTGATACCCACACTCTGCCAGTAGCCATTTCACTTCAGTATGACTGTTTGTGGAACAAAGTGCCTCTCAGCATGAAAAGGGCTTTTAGAATCTGGCCCTAAACAAGGCTAGAGCTGTGATATATGGGCAAAATCCAGGGAATTAATTCTTTGCTAACATCAGGCCATGGTTAAGTTTTTTTTCCCTTATCCGCTGCAAGTTTTTATTAATATTAGAGATCTGCATTAACTGAATTATTTTGGCATGTCTTAACTGACATATCAGGAAAAACTACCTAAGAATAACATGCAACATAAATCTCTGGCTAGGTAATGCATTTCTATGTTCACTTTGTCTTATGCTATGGGAATTAATTCAGCTTTTTAAAATGTAGAAGTTGATTCCAACCTTTTTATCTAATGCACAGCTTAACATTTTGATCCTATTTATAGGGACAAATGAACCACCCTAAACATTTTTCTCAGTCTTGATAATGCAGATGAAACTGGTTTGTGTGTTTTGAAGATTTTATTTTAACCTCACATGGTTTTCATTATCTGAGAATGCAAAAGAGAGGCCTGGACTAAATCAGCAAAGGAATGGAGAAACCACACAATGAAATGAAAATGCGGCCGACGCATACTTGGGATATTTGTGGGATGGGGCTGCTGAGGACAGAAGCCCATTGCTGCCTGAGTACTGGCAGCAGTAAGGAGTCAAGTGTCTGTAAAAACAAAACTAAATGTTGAATTCAAAAGGCTGTTTGGGTTTGACAATTCACAAGGCTGCTCTAAAAAACTCAAGAGTTGTTGAAGTCAGTGAAGTTCAGCAAGAATGAATTTGGCCTAATATATATTGATAAAATTCACCAATGACCTTAATGCGATGTAAGGCCTGGTCTGTATTGGAAAACTTGCACTTTCTAGTGTAACTGAGTCTATTCAAAACTGATCTAGTTATATCATGCAAACATCTATGGTCGAATCCTGGTTCTATGCAAGTCAACAGTAAAATTCCCATTGACTTCAGTGGAGTCAGGATTTCACCCTAGATGTGCAGGAATTACTATGTCTCTTGCTAAACAATAGTCTCCCCTGGAGTACATTGCAACAGCTGTGTAAGAGCACACCCCAAAGTCAGTAGATCTTGCAATTTGACCAAGATATCAGGAATAATGCCCCTTACCCATTTGATCAACACTGTTGAGTTTGGGTTTCCAGTACTGCTGGAGAACCTTTAAATCCCTTAACACCTCTTTTTACTGAAATATTTAAAAACAAGCCCAGGAAACATTTCCATTTATACTGGATTTTGTAAAGCATTTCCTGCTTCATTTTTATAATAAAAAAACTAAATTATATTGGGCTAAAATTACTTGATAAGGTCCTTGTAAAGAAATGGATACTTTCTTTATGATGGAAGAACAGGAATTGGGAGTAGGGGTGAGGTCTTTTCACCTCTCCTTCAGGCTCCTGAGGAGCCTCTTACCCTCACTGATGATATGACTCAACTGTTATTAGGTCAGTGCAAGTAAGGTTTTCACTCAGTGCTTTCTGTTCAGGCTTGCCAAGCTTTACTTTATTTCCTTCTGACCTGCTTCCAATATGGTGAGCAGGTTGGGAGGGTATTTAGCCACTGTACGATTCTTGTCAACATGGTACTTGAGAGTTGTATCAGTCGCTAGAACTATGATAGATCTACCTAGATTCCTGAGCCCCTTGCTGCAGTAGAATGCCTGATGATCTAATGCTAAAAGCATGTGTCTAATTTGCGTGGTTCCAAGTGGCACTACTTCTTGGTTTTAGCTAAAAGGAGGAAGTTTTCCTCTTTTGTGTGATGACTCTGTCCCTTTGGTATGAAGATGTGTAATGCTGGCGCGATACATGCACCTGCTGGTTGCCGCACCTGCAAGATCACCTGAGACACCGTCAGCAAACACAAGCAACTGAGAAAGGAATAATTGAATCTAAGCTAGGGAAGCACATGTTAGGCAACAAATTTGCTTTGGTGGCGTTTACCTGTGGGCTCTATACTTTGAAATTTAATTGGGAACAGTTGTGCTCTGTTCAGAAGCAGATGGTAAAATATTATCAGAACTCTGGGGACTTGTGCGTCCATGCCTCTGGGGTTTTGGGTATTGGAGCCAGAGGGCATGCATACCTCTAAAACCTTTATTCTCAAGGGCAATCCTTCCATATATTCTCCCCTCTCCTCCTTAGAAAGGGTTGGAGTACAGTTAAGAATGCTTAGTTATAACCTGCATCAGGAGCGCTGGAATCTTGGTAGAAGTGGGGGGAGGGGGGCACAAGGCCCCGCCTCTGTGGCCCCGCCTTCTCTATCGTCCCATTTCCTGCTGCTCCTCTTCCCCCTGAGGCTCTGCCCCTTGGCCAGGCTGAAAAAAGTTGGAGCCGGGTGGTGGTAAACTCGGGGACCCTCCAACTATCCTGGGCCAGGGGCCCAAGAGCAGCCCCTAGCCCTTTTCCCTGCCACCTGGACCCGAGGTGTGCCGCCCAGGACAGGTGGAGGGTCCAGGGCTCCCCACAGCGTCCCTGGCTCCCTGGCCTGGCCAGGAGGTGGGGCCTTGCGGGTAAGAGGAACAGGGGTGGGGCCAATGAGAGCGGCCCGCACTGGAAGGAGGCTGGCGCTGCGGGCAGGGACCTGATCAGCTCCTCCATCATGAAGCACAGCAGTCCCTGCTTGCCCTGCTTTGTGCCTGCCCAAGGCTTGCAGTTTGTGGGGGGGAACGTGGCCCCCTACCACCAAACTATGCCCATGTTAAAAAGTGGGGGGGCCATGGCCCCTCCATTCTGGCACCCTGACCTGCATCATTCATTAAATGGCTCGATGTCCTCACCCTCATGAACCCAACATTTCCAGCCACTTCAAAGGGTGTGTTTGTGTGTGCACACGTGTGCAGTAACTGCATTTCCAGGTGGCCTGAAGGTTGTAAGGGCTACTCGTGTGAATAAACAATTGCAGGATTGGGCCCCTGTTTAGGCTGTATGGAAAGGGGAAGCTTGTTTTCTCCGTTACAGATCACTCAGAATGTGAGCTAGTCTCTGCTTTTACCCAGTCCTGTCTAAGGTATCTGTTATGCTTCATGGCCCCTCTTTATCTAAGCACTTCTAGAGATACCTTTTAATTTCTGACACAGTCCAAGACCGTCACCTTCACACTAAGCATCTCCTCACCATTCTCCTGGAACCGACAAGGGCAAGCAAAGACCTCTGATGCCACAGAACTTTACAGCTGCCTATTAAAGTGTGTTTGACAGAGAGCCAAACTGTATCTGCTCCTGCCAGCCTGGGGGAGGGTCTGGATCATATCTACATTTCTAAAGAAATAGACCATAGCACCATCCAGCAAAGCCATTAGGCTACTTGGGAATGCTGTTATTCTCCACTTTGAAGTGGCTGGAAGTGTGGAGCTTGTGAGTCCATAAAGCCATTGGACTATATTTTATTTGTATGGATGGTACAGGATTGAGTATTAAAACTGAATGTGCTTAACTGTACTTCAGCCCTTCTGAGGAGGACATGGAGGAGGTGAACCTGTTTTTATCCCACCTGATGTGTTCGCTAATTAGCTTCTTGGCTAAGCAGTAATTCAGGGCAAGTGTGTACAGGTTGCATTCACAGGGAATCTTACATTCCACTTACTTTCGCAAGCAGAAAAGAGATGCGTCCTTTCACTTGTGTTCTTACTGCTGCAGTCAGTCCACGCAGGGTAATATGTAGCTATATCATTGTAGTCATTCATCAATAGTGGTGAGTATTTCATTTGTCAGTTTATTTTCATAATGCAGCCTGTGGAATTCACCTCAGGTGGCCCCTTGCAGCAGAACTGTACTCTAGAACGGAATCTTTCTTTGTAAAAAGTGTTTCTAGCCTTTATGGTTGGGAAGAAAACGACTTTGCAGGCTATCTGAAACAGTAAGCGTGAGTGGCCCCATTCATCTTAATGGTTAAGCCTGAAACCTAAAGTTGACCATTTAAATGGCAGCATGAACTAGTTCACTGCCAATCATTTTGGCATAGGTATCATATAATGTGATTATGCCCAAACTCCAGCCTCCCATGCCTTTCCAGGTGCCAAAGCCTCTGGCCTCCCCTTGACAACTTGCAATGCACTTCTGTGTTTTCAGTGCAGAAAACTTTGGCACATGGAAAACTGAAAATATTGGGGGAGCGTAAATAGAATTTAGTATCCAGATAAATAACACATAAGCTGCAGTACTGATTGTACTGATCATTTTCATGTTTAATTACATAAAAACCTCCATTTAAGTGGCTCTGCTATAGAATTTCCAGCATTCCGCACAAGAGCGCTGCAGAATACAAGGATCTTCCCACACAAGCAATTTGCCCAAGGCCCTCTTTGTGAGTGATAATTAAATAAGGTGTAGCTAATAAAGTTGGGTCAGCAATAACATTGCTAACACCTGGAGTTTCAAGAAAGCAGGATCTATTGGCTAGAGCATTCCCATAGTATAACTGGATTCGCCTCTTGTCCCAGTTTTCCAGGGATGGTTCCTAATTTGGGCCCGAAGTACAGGTGGATTATTTAGTGTTCCTTAATCACAGATGGAATTTTTTTTTGAAGTGGGATGTGGTCTTTTTTGTTCTATTGGATCAATGCAAGAAGTTAGTGCTGTGTTGAGGTAAAAGAGTGTGTGTGAAATAACTGCGGAGATACTTAGCACTTCTTTACTCTTTCAGGAATATTAGAGGGCGTTAGACACACACAGAGATTGAATTGCTCTGTTGAGAAATCTTTTAAATTGAGAAGCAGGATTTATGGAATTCTCCCTCAAATGACTTTGCATTTTAACAGGAAGATACAATCCACATTTGCCCACTTGACACCAAAGAAGTACTGTAGTTGGGTGGAAAGACAACATCATATTACATGATAAAAGCCTTTTTGTGTTCTCATAAAAAAGGTTGCTTTGGGCAACTTTGTAAAAAGTGAGTTAAGGATGATATTGGTATGAGTGGGACTAAGGATCCTTGAACTTAAGTTGGGTAATACTGGGAAAAGAGGCTGGAAGTTGCTCTAGCTATCTGCTATCTTAAAGCCTGGGTTTAAAGGATCTCTTGCTGCATATTTTTGGCAGCTGTTTTCAATATATCCCTCTCAAGTTAAGTCACTTGTTAAGAATTTGACATTAGGTGTTAGTTCTTAGCCACCATCTTGCATGTAATACACCACACAAAACAAGCTTGTTCCATAGTTAGATATTGTTCATATGTATTGAAATTGCTGATGATACCTTAAGTAGTTAACTTACAGACCTGAGATCATTTCTTTGGGTGTGGATGTGTGCTGTAATAAGACTGAGACAGAAGCATTCATGTCTGCATTCCTTCACTGCATCTGTTGACTTTATTTTTTGAAACATTCCAGGAAATCATGTTAAATTATATACCTCAATGACTGACTGACTTTTTTTTTTTGCTTGCTTTATTTTGTTTTGTTATAATTGTCTGTTCCTAAAATACGTAAGTGCTGTGTATACTAGTATGTGCCACTTCCTTTGCATGATTCACTCCCTCTTCAGAGATCCTAGTTTATTAGTCGATTTAACATCTCTATTTGAGAGTGTCAAGAACACACCTAGGAATTTATGTTCAATTTCATTTTATATATATATATATATAGGGGGAGTTTTATATCGATATAAATGTAGAAGTTTGATCTGATTTTTGTCTCCCTCTAGTTTCAAAGATATTAAAATATTATTTTAAATTGCTGCAGTGCTTTTCATCCTAAAGGGCAAAGGATGATGCTAAAGAACAGGATTTTGGAAGTAGATCTGGGCTCCGCCATATACTTCTGCTAGACCAGTGGTTCTCAAAGCCGGTCTGCCGCTTGTTCAGGGAAAACCCCTGGTGCGCCAGACGGGTTTGTTTACCTGCCACGTCCGCAGGTTCAGCTGATCGTGGCTCCCACTGGCTGCGGTTCGCCGCTCCAGGCCAGTGGGGACTGCGGGAAGGGTGGCCAACACGTCCCTTGACCCACACCACTTCCCGCAGCTGCCATTGGCCTGGAGTGGCGAACCGCGGCCAGTGGGAGCCACGATCGGTAGAACCTGCGGATGCGGCAGGTAAACAAACCGGTCTCGTGCGCCAGGGGCTTTCCCTGAACAAGCAGTGGACCAGCTTTGAGAACCACTGTGCTAGACCAGTAGCAACTGTTCCTCACTTTTCCCATCTAAAAATTGGGATAATTCTTACTTGCCTCACAGGGATGTTATGATGCGTAATTCATTAATGTTTGTAAAGTGCTTTGTGATCTTCTGATGGAAGGTACTATATTTATTATTGATGTGTGTATACAGTACCATTGAAAGGCAGCCATCAGGGCATCTTCAGCAGTTTAAAGAATTGGGGAGTTTTTATCACTGTTTCTTTTGAAGGCACAAATAGGACAGAACATGATTTAGCTACAGTTGTTCTCAAGGAAGAAAACTGTAATGATTAAGAAGTATCTGGAGTTAGATGTTGGGCAGTAGGATTTGTTCATCTCATAGGGTCTGAAATCTTTAGGTTCAGGAAAAGTGGGTAGTAGGTGAAGGGTTGGGGAGCATGAAATATTGACCAAGTTTTGTAACTCCTGATGTCCTCCAAACTGCTGGTTAAAATGTTCTTTCTCTTTCAGAATTTTTTGGGGAGTGAAGAGAGCATCAAGTGATCCCAATTACTGAAGGGACTGAAACCATTTGTGAGTGGAGATTTTGGACTTGCAGGCGGAAGGTCAGGTGTCCCCTCATGTAGCAGAACTGCTCCTCCTGACTGGGGAAGTCAAAGTGACGGAAATAAGGTACATGCCATAGTAGATATGATTTCAAAGAAGTGAAAATCCAGTGCATGTGTCAGTATCTGAATTCTCAGATTGTTGAAAAGGCTTTATGGAATAGGGTGTGTTCTAATTTTCTCTCTAGTAGACTCTGGAGAAGAGTCTTCTCTCTTGACAGTACATCATCGTAAGCAGTAGTTTGTGGCTGATATATCTACACTGTAAGCTGGCATGACAGAGCAGAGGAGGTTGGATGGACATGTAGATAAGACACATAATGAAGAATACTTCAGAAGAGTCAGGAGACCTGGATTCTAGCCCTGGCTTTGCCACAGACTGTCACTAAAAAAGCAAGCTACTTTTGCTCACACTTTCAAAAATGACCCTGGATTTGGGGTGCATCAATTCTTGCATGCCCAATAAGGGACATGTTGGGACTGGTTTTCAGAAGTGCTGAGTACTTGCAACTCTAATGGGAGATGCAGTGTCTTAGTCCCGTCTGACCACTTTGGCTCCCTGACCATCGAGCCCTTACTTAGTGCATGTCTACATTTACTGGAGGATCGATGCTGCGGCGATTGATGCATCAGTGGTCTTCAGACGTGCTAAATCGACAGCCGATCGCTCTCCCATCAACTCCTGTACTCCACCTGATCGAGAAGAGTAAGGGGAGTCGACGGGAGAGCGTCTCCTGTCGACGTCGCGTAGTGTGGATCCTGCGGTAAGTAGATCTAAGCTATGTGAATTTGAGTTACGCTATTCATGTAACTCAAATTACATGGCTTAGATCAACTTTTCCCTTTAGTATAGACAGAGTCTTCGTAAGTACTCAACATTGATCTATGAGTTTCTTAAATGATGTTCACAATGTTTTTCCTTTCAAACTCGGAGTCAATCTGATGATTCCTCCCCGTCCTCCTCCTCCTCCAGTGCCCTCACCACCCCTTCCCCCATAGTTGTGTGGTTGTAACTGATGTCATTTAGATGTCTAACTACTTTAATATGCATGTGTGTCAGGAAGTTAGATGTCTAAATGACATCACTTAAACCAGTATATAGTTGTTGGTGCAAAAGCGAGACTGGACTTTAAAAATCTGCCCTCAAACCTACAGCTACTCTAAAAAAATAACCATCTAGTCAGGCGTTCATTAGTTTACTTTAAATGACCCAAGTGATGGGGATTCTCATTTTTCACTCTGAGCATATAACTTATTTAGTGTATTTCTTGTTTTCTTCTTAAATTGAACAGATTACGTGCTGAGTTCCCTATTCTCTTCTTGGTCCTTGTTTACATGGCAAAAATGGAAACTGCAATTCAGCACTGTCAGGAATGGGTGTACAGTGTAGCTCAGTCATTTTACCACCATGTTGTGAATTATAGGTCTCCTTTTTGCCAATGATCAGCCTTCCTGTTTGGGGCATTCCGTCCATAGCCCTGCCACCTGCAGTCAGTGGAGTCTTCACCGCCTTATTAGGCAGGTCCTTCCAGTGTCTGACGGTCTTAATGACCCCCATTGTTATGAAAATCCTTTTAATCTAACTTATATTTTTCTTCAATTTCAAGCCATTGCTCCTAAACAGTGAGCCAATGAAGAGTTGCTAACCACGTTTCCTCTCTGTAGGTCAAGGGCAGCTTTTGCATTCCACCCCAGAGGCACCACAGTTTGAGATGAGGAATTCAGAAGAGCAAACAGCTACGACAGTTTTACAGCGTCTGCTGCAGGAGCAGCTCCGATACGGAAACCCAAATGACAACCGCAACCTCCTTGCCTTACATCAACAAGCCACAGGAAATGCACCCCCTTTCAACAGCAATGGGAGTCCAGGGTCTCAGAACGAAGGGCTGAGCACCCAGGACCATCAGCTTGTGACTCATGCTGCCCGCCAAGAGCCCCAGGGCCAGGAGATTCAAGTGGACAATAGCATCATGGAGAAGCAGCTCTCTCCAAGACTTCAGAACAGTGAAGACCTCCCAACGTACGAAGAAGCCAAAGTCCAGTCACAGTATTTCAGAGGCCAGCCGCATGCTAGCGTTGGGGCAGCGTTTTATGTGACGGGGGTAACCAATCAAAAGATGAGGACTGAAGGGCGGCCTACGGTTCAGCGAATGAACCCTGGGAAAGTCCATCAGGATGAAGGACTTAAGGACCTCAAGCAAGGACACGTTCGCTCTCTTAGTGAGAGACTGATGCAGCTGTCGTTGGCCACCAGTGGTGTCAAGGCCCATGCGCCCGTCACGAGTGCTCCGCTTTCCCCCCAGCAGCCAAATGACCTGTACAAAAACTCCGGTTCCAATGATTTCTATAAAAACTCAGTGCCCACGCCTCCCCAGCCGAATATGAAAGCAATAGAGCACCGGGGCCCTCCGCCAGAGTACCCTTACAAAAACATGTCCACCCCACCCATGAACTGCAAACCTCAGGACCCTGGACATTTCTATGGTGATCATCGCATGAGCCAGCAGAGTAGATCCGATGGGCCTATGATGAGGTATCAGCATCCTCCTGAGTATGGGTCAATCAGGTAAGGAGCTCCTTAACTGCTTAGTCACCTTCCCAACTCGGTGGATTTTATCTTTGTAAGAAGCAAAGAAGGGGCAAAACTCAGCCTCCCAATGCAGGTTGGGTTTGAACGAAGATCCCATCTCTGTTGTGTTAGGCTGTAGCTATAGTATGGTAGGACTGTTGCCCAGGTGTTAGGGGCCAAATTCCTTGCTGTAGTGGCCTAACACTGTTTAAAATACAGTTTGATCTTGTAGCATAGATGGGTCCACATTGAGTTTTATCCAGGTTCCTGAGCCATGCAACCGCTCTGCTAAAAAGCCAAAGCTGTAGCATGATTCACTGTTGAAACATGCAATCTCTTGCTGCAAGGTTAAGCCATGCTTTAACTGGATCTGCCAGGACAATAGATTATTAGGGTATAAACCACACCTAAATGTTTTTATATGAGCTCACTTAGGAAAGGGGAAAGTGCATCATCCCAGACTTGTTTGTTTAGCAGCCATTATTTTTTTCCCTGAATTAATTGAGATCCTGACCTGTTCTAATTTGCTCTGGTTCAGGAGCTGGATCTGATCTGGGGTAAATACTGATATCCTGGGTGGGTGAAGCAGTTCAAGTTTATTAAACTGCAATGCAACCTGGCTCTAAGCTCCCTTTTCTTTCATCCTACCCAACTTTAAGACCAAGCCCAGGGTGGATCAGATTTCTCTCTTAGACCAAGTGGAAACCCACTTCAAATGTTTCAAGCTAGTGGACATCAGTGTAAGAATTTCTGCCTTATTTTGTGGCTGGACAATGCTCTAAAGCAGCAACACGAGGTCAGTGAAGTATTACAAAAGTAGGCAGGGGAGGCTGTGTGTATTTGTGTCTAAAGAGTGGGGTGGGAGGAAGAGAAGAGCCAGTGCTTTTGGAATAGATTCAGAGCTCTGGAGAATCTGAATCTAGGTGGATCCTTTCCAGCCCTACTGGAAGCTATTTTCAGGCTTCATTCGCCATTGTTCATGATCTGAAATGCTTTCTGCAGCAAACAGGCCTGGTGAGAAGGCCCTTTGATATGTCGACATAAATAATAAATAAGCCAGGAAAGGAGGAGGGTTTTTTGGTTTTGTTTGTTTTTTCCCAGTGGGACTAATGACTGTAGAAGTTGGTTGCAAATGGTTCACAAAATCCATAGGCAAGGCCACAAATTGCTATGCAAGCTGAAAAGGGCAAGAGACCCTTAACGATTATCCCTCAGTGGGAATATTCTTCATATGAGAGACTTAGCCTATTTTCTGTGTACAGAGAGAGGCATTTGAAACCACACCAACAGCTTACTTTTCTGTGTTGACTGGATCTTGGCCAATGGAAGGAGATTCAGCTGGCAAGTTTTCAGGTGTTGGGAAGCAACTTAAATTTGTCTTCAAAGCACTGTGAGTCCAGGAGGTTACTTTTTAACCTGCATAACTGCACAGGGCAGAGGTTTCCTTTGGAAGCAACTGCTGAAATGGTGGAACAATTAGAAGACGAAACTGTTAGCTCCTAATCCATAAATTACAGAGCAGCATAGCAAAACCCACCCCCCTCCCTCTTTAAATATACTGTCATTAAAACAATAAACCTTCCATGCTGCTAAAGGTGCAGCTGGACAATGGACTGGGCATTTTAAAAGTCCACAACTTTTAAAAGAGGGGACACTTTCTGAGAGTCAGGGAAGGGCAATGAATGGCTTTGCAGCCTTGTCTGGAACGCTGAAAATCTTCGAAATTCTCATGCTGAAAATCTTCAAAATTCTTTCTTGTGCATGCACTGGGGCTGTTTATATTTGAAAACCCAAACGAATCCTGATAAATAATTTTTTTTAAGTGCACAGAAAGGAATCAAAGACCTTTCTTTCTGCTCTTGAAACCACACCCACTTTCCCCCCTCATTGTTTAGTGGAATTTGAGGGTGACCGAACAATGCAGTTAAACGAAAACTGGTTGAGCAAGATAAACATTAGGGAACTCGCAGCATTCTCATGATTCACCCTTTTGAGTCTGGGAAAAGAATGGTTGGTGGGGTAAGTTTAACCCACCAGGTTAACTGCAAACTGTCTGCCTCACCTGCTTCTGGGTGGTGTTAGTTTGGGAACATATATATGTTCATAACGACGTTGGATTCATGGAAATATCAGGCCAGCCAGGGATTAAGGCTGACGCATCCATGTTATTACTTGGCACTTTTAGAAATTTTAAAAATAATTGAATATGGGTAAGATGAATGTGAAGCTTCAGAGGCCTGATTCTCTCCCTAGTAGCTGCCTGTTGCACTTCAGTGATCATGATGAATAATTCAAGTTCCAGCCCCATTTTGGACCTGATCCATCAGCTCTTGTGTGGGGGACTACTTCTGTTGCCCGCAGTGGGACTGCACTTGTGAACGAGTGCTGCAGAATTAGGCCCATAATTAGTATTTTTTCGGCATACTGTTTTCCCCTCTGCAGCCTGAGCTGTGTCCAAGTAGATGATGATCAGGTATGAACAGGAAGCAAAACAAAAATACTTCAGTTAGATTTCAGCTGTCTGTCTGATCATGTGAAGGCTGCTCACTTTGGTGGTTAATGTTTCCAAGTTTGGGACGGGAGGGCTGTGGAAGAAAGGGGAAGTGTAACTGCTTGAGCACGAAGGAGAGGAAGGGGAGAAGGAGAGTTTTTAATGAGTCAGGTACCTTCTCTGGTCTCTTTATTTCCCCCTGGAGACTTTGTGTATGATGTGATGTGTGCAGTGCATGCAACATTCAGGGCTTCTAATGCAGGAATCTATATTGTTTTGCTTGGTGTTCTTATTACCATGTAGTATTTTCCGACGTCTCTGCCCTCACAGCTAAAATACCTACTTTCTTTTGTAGTGGGCAAAACCACAAATCCAAGTACGTAATCTGCACCGCTCCATGTTGTATGCTGCATGGAGATGTACCAGGGAGTGGAAAGCAGGAATTCTCTCAAGATGCAGTCTTGAAAGTGAAGAGGCCCCTTAGGAGTTGGTCTTCCCAATTTGGGAAACACTCAATAAAATTATTGCTCTAATTTCTTCTGCAGTTGGTATTTCTGATGTCCCCATCCAGTATAGCTTGTCGCTCAGTTGTACACTGGAGTAAATTTAATAAATAATATATATATTTATTTTACATAGATTGTGAGTTTTTTCTTGAGTGTTTGGATAATGTCTAGCACCTAGTGAGCAGAACTAAAAATAAAAAATATATATTTTTAAGCTATGCATAAAACGCCAAGTTATGGTTAGCCATTGTCTTTCACAGAGTTAAGTATTTGTTGAGTTGATTAATAACTTGCCAGTCCCGTGTACTCGAAAATAACGAGTTGGGCCTCAAACATAATGAGATTGACTTAAAAATCCAGAAGTCTAATACAAACAAACAAAAATCACAAAACGTTTTGGGTTCACTTTATTTGTCTTCTGGTTTCTGAGCCTCTGTGGTTCACACATGTCATGTTCTCAATCTTTTCTCTATAACTTTGCGGGTTAGAAATGTGCTATATTAAAATAAGGTGACAGTTGTAATTCTCTCATCATCGGAGGAACCCAGGAGCTGGGGCTTTGAGAAAACCACCAGATACCACAAGAGAAAATTGCAGGATTTAACAACACTGAGTAACCGTTTGAACTTGTATATTGAGCTTTGCAATTGAGGATTTCAGGGTGTTTTTAAAAGGTGGTGGCATTACCCCCATTTTACAAATGGGGAAAGTAAAGGCACTTAGAATTTGTGGCTTGCCCAAGATCAGACATCTAGCTAGTGTCAGAACTGATAGTAGCACTAAGGAGTCCTGGTTCTCAGGTCAGTGCTGGAACCAACAAGCCCAGACTAATTTTAGAAGGTGAGATGCTGCATAGGTGAGCTCTGCGACCCTTGGCTGGTTGGCAATCTTGGAAATGTATTCTGTTTAGCAGTAGCTCAGCTGCAACTTTCTATACTTACTTTTTTTTCCACTCATGTTTTTTTTTTTTTTTTAATTATTACTGTTATCAGGAACACATGCACAAAAATGGTAATCTCCCTTCAATACTTACCTGCTCCTTCTGCTCACCTGCAGTTGGGTGAAAAGAAGGAGAGAATAATACTCTTCCCAAACTTTACTCTGCACTTGCCATTGCAGAGTAACAAAATACTTCCACTAAAATGATCTGTATTGAAGTAGTAAATAATGTTAACATTTTAATGATCCTTCATAGGCTTACAATGTTTGTTAACAAACCATTTAGATTAATGGAGGCATTTGACCTGTGTTGGTTAGTGCTTCAGGCTGTCTGCTGCATACTCGGACAGAGAGTACAACGTCAGTTCATGTCTGGAAGATTTTCTTGGAAACATAAGGGTTGGCAACTTATTGAAAATGTAAATTCATACAGAAACTGATTGGACCACTGTCGGTCAACATAGTGCTGTGTTTGACATCATGGTCAGGTTTTTATGGAAATGATTGACATCGCGCAGAGGATTATGATGTCACTTGGGAATAAACTCCAGGAGCCAGTGAATTCTGAAGAAGCAAAAGTCTAACATTTCATGTAACTTTCCTTGATGATTTAATAAAATATCTCAAGATTAGGTTCATCTGCAGAATTTTCTCTAATTGGGATATTTTTTCAGAGGTTTCTGTGAGGCATTTGTGGGCATTTAAGGTGGAATGTTAGGGGCCAGGTTCTCTTTTAGGTTTTTTGGTTAGACGAAAGGGTTGGGTGTCATGAAGACTCAGGATTCCCCTCCTGGTTGAAGCATTGACCTTGAGCAAGTCTCTTGACCTTTTTGCCTCAGTCTCCACTATTGGTTTTAAAAAAAAAGGTATAAAGCAGTAACCTCCCAGTAGAGAAATAACCAGATGTTACATCTGAGCTGAACATTGCTGAGGAAATTAATTGCACATCTTCTCTTTCTTCCCCCAATCCCTGAAAACCACATGCTGCATCTGATCTTTCCTAGGGAAATGCATTAATTGAAATAATGTTGCTACCAAACAGTAAGTAACACAGTCTTTAGAGGGTAGTAATGATATGGGCAATAACCAGACCAGTACTTAGTTTTTCTGAAGTGACAGTGAGTTGCCTCTCTGGCTGCGTTTGTTAGCCTGCTAGGGAATGTGAGAGCCAAAGAGGGATTTCTAACCTATGTTCCTAGTAATAAGAGACAACAGATGTAACTTGTTCTATGTAAACAGGAGTGGCTTTGACCAGAAGAAGTCCAGTTAAAAGTAACAATCACATGCTGGATACAGTGGCATGCATTTATGTTAAATAAGGCACAGGACGTGTAACCCCGAGGTAGTATATCCCATGCAGAAGCTCAGAATATATGACCTCTAAAATATCTTGCTAACAAGATGTGGTTAATGCAGATGTTTCCTCTTTGGATGTGTATGAAAAGTTGATGCATGAGCTTTGTACAGTACAGGAAGGCCGATTCTAAGCACTCAAACATCCTCTGACAAATATTTCATGTAACCCTTTAGCTACTAATCCCCCTAAGCACTTGCAGTCATTAATTAATGTTTCGCTGGATGGAATGGAAGGATGTACCTGGGGAATTCTGCAGCGCAGCAGGTGTATTCCACCTAACATCCCTGATATGGTCAACAGAGTAGCCCAGTAGGTGGATGTACTTGGTATGTTCAGCAGTGCAGAGCAGCACAATAGGTGTCATTCCTCCTGGCCATACCTGATGCAGGGTTGCGAGTGCATTCCACCTGCAAGCTTGAACAGCAGCCAAAGGGTAAAGAAGTTACAGCAGA
This sequence comes from Caretta caretta, assembly GCF_965140235.1. NCBI lineage: Eukaryota > Metazoa > Chordata > Testudines > Cheloniidae > Caretta > Caretta caretta. The sequence continues at coordinate 83,558,697 of NC_134214.1, forward strand.
AGAACAGGAATGTTTTACAGAATGGGAAATACCAAACTTGTAACTTTTAGGAAGGGACTGGACACTGTTTAGAAAACTAGACTGTTAAATAAAAAGTGTCCTCAGAACTTCACCAAATTGAACTGTTTTTAAAGGAGGTGGGCATATGTGCATGGGAAATTTATGGTGGGATGGGGAGAGAGAGATCTTCAAGTTTCCTCATCTCTTACTCCTTCCCACAACAGTATGAGAGTTTTTCCTCCAGGGCTGGCCGTGGCTCCCCATGCAGGCTGACAGTGCTGTTCCACACATCAACCAGAGGGAGTCTCTGGAGCAAAGAGCTCTGGCACTCCTTCCCCTGAGGCTGAGCAGTCTATTAGATATGTGAAGTGCTCAAGTGACAGCTGCCATCTTGACCAACACACCAGGATGTGAGCTGGGGACCTCCACAGTTGCATGCATGAGCTGCTACAGCTTGAGTTAAAGTTGTTTAGACAGATCTATAACAGACTCTCATCCTCTGCATATTGGGTACAAAGGTGATCTGTAAAATACCTGTTGTGTTGGGACTGAGGAAGCTTCTGGACCCAAATTCTGATCCCAACTGTCAGGCTGGCTATCACCTCCTTTTAACTCTCTCCGCTGGCTGTGCTGTGGCTCATTAGTGGGTATTTCAGTGTACTTGAGCCAACAGCAGCTGGCACAGTAATAAACAAGACCATAGCCTGTTCCTTTTAAATCTGTATCCTGAATTGCAGAAAGATTTTCTTGGCTGGCAGGACCTTTGCAACGGAGCCTATGCAGTTCAGTACAGGACTGGCTCAACTGTCCTTAGTTTAATATATTATCTATGTAAAGTGAGGAAAAGTAAACACACGCAAAATAGTTCTCCTTTCAACAGTTCAGATTTGATTTTTAATAAATATATTGCCAGTGTATTCTGAATTACAATAGTGCTATTCTGGAGTGGTTGACAGAGTGGATCTCAAGGTAGTTTCTTATGCCATCTCTGTACAAACGTACTCATGAGCTTAGGACAGTTGTTACGTTTGGGATTTTTTCCACACAGCTGCTTAGTGGTTTTGAAGCGCTTCTTTACATGATTTTTCATACTTAACGTATTTGCATTAAAGTCTTGTGCGCGGAACATCCTACCGGTAGCAGCTGTTACATGTACTTGCATTCGGCACCTTGCCACACAGCTTGGTTGATGTGTGATGCTCTGCAGAACTTCAGCTGAATTTGCTCTTATTGTTTTACAGGCAAAACCCTGACCTACACCTGCAGTTACAGCAGAGACCCCCTCACCATCACAGCCCAACTTCCTCCTTAACGTCCTTGGGATCTTTGACCTTACTGCAGTCTCCACCACCATCCAGATTGTCTCCTTCCCAGCATCAGCAACCTCTGACTCCAAATCAGGGAGACCCATGCTTTCTACCGCGGACCCAGCAGCTGTTCCTGTCAAACCAGGTCCATCAGGGAGATTTCTACCGGCTATGCCAGCCTGGTCTAGGCCAGCAGCAGCCGCAGCAGCAACAAGGAGATTCCTACACATTAATGCCAAGGGCTCAGCAGATACCTTCTCCTTATCAACAGATACAAGTAGATCCTTTTGCCATTGTTTCCAGGGCCCAGCAGATGGTAGAGATCCTGTCAGAGGAGAACCGATCCTTACGGCAGGAGTTGGATGGGTGCTATGAGAAAGTGGCAAGGTTACAGAAGGTGGGTGTTGAATGGAACTGACCTTCTCCTTTATCTAATATTCTCTGTAGTTAAAATGACAACAAAACAAATGTGGGCTGGACGGTTCAGGGCATGGGTGGCTTGTGACGCTTCCCCTTGGAGGCTAGCTCTCCCTCCTGCCTCTTCCACTTACGGCCCCGCCCCCTCCCCCACTCACTGGTCCCTCCTCTCCTTCCCCCCTCTCTGCTCGTGCCCCCCGCATCCCTCCTCCTACCAGAGCTCCACAATTCCCTCCCCGTCCCAATTCCCCCGTATTTCCCCATCCTACATGCAGCTCACCCATTGCCCCTGCCCCCCATTCCATCCTGCTCCCTGCATCTCCCTCCACCCGCATCCTGCCCCTTCACACATCCCTGTTTCCCCTTCAATCCCCTCTTGCCCACGTCCTCGAACAGCCGCTATGCGGGTTGTCCCTGCAAGAGATACACCGGGCTGCCCTGCTTCAGAGCACACCGAGTGCAATATAAGCCCCGTCAACGGAGAAGGCTCAGGAATACCACTTCGAAAAGCAGCAGCAACTTCTCATTTAGATTCAGAGCAAGAGGGTTTGGTGGAGGAAATTAAAGGCTCCTCAGGAAAACTCTGATACCTAGGAGTAATCTCTTCAATTAGAATCTCCTCCTTCCCCTAACCCAATAAAGCCATTCTCCTAATAGACATGGGGGGTGTTGGGTGGGGCGGTAAAACTGTGAGAAAGGAACATTATCGGTTTCTTGTTTTAAATGGCACAGGAAGGGTAATTGTGCACAAATGCTGCACTTCGCTGTCCAAGCCGTTAGTGCACTGATCTCATAGCAAGTAATGAGTAACACTCAGATGACAGGGAGGCGGGCAGGCATGTAGAAGAATGCACTGACTGTGCAGAGGAGTGGCATGCATGTCAGCAGATATAGCTGAGGCTGCGAGGCGAGGGGCATGCAAGTAAGCCCATGTGCGCGCAGAAGGAGCAAGGAGCACAGCGCTCCCTTGCAGCTGCACGCTCTCCCTTCTCTGTCCCCCCACATGTCACTGTCCCAGCCCTCAGCACACCGCAGGCTGGCTTCACGCACCCTGCCAAGAATGGGAGCTGGCGGCAGCTTTCCTGGCCACAGCCCAGCTGGTAGCAGCCTGGGGCCATACCCTCCCCCCTGCAGCCAGGGTAGAACCAGGAGGCACCATGTGAGGGGGAATGGAAAGGTCTCTTTTACCTTCCATCCAAGCAGTGCCCTACCTGTGAGCAGGGGCTGGGTCAAAGGAAGGGGTGCCCTAGCTAGGCTGAGGTCTCTGCACTGGGAGAGGCTCCTGGGGAGCAGCAGGAATGTTACTCCTCAAGATTCACCTTTCCCAGCTGCAGCCAGGGCTCAGGGATCCCCAGCAGCAGAGGCCCAGGGCTCAGGGACCTTGCAAGGGGCGTGTGATCCCGAGTCACTGCGCACAGCGGGGAGTGCGATTCACAATCACTTCCTGCTGCTGCTGCCCCAAGGCAGGGAGTCCAGCCATTCTTCCCAGCCAGCTCTTCCTGGGTCCTCTCGAGGTGCCAGTCTCAGTGCACTGCAGCCCCCCTGCTCTGGAACCTGCCCCTCGGGGGCTCCATGTCCCCTGGGCAGGGGCAGCTTCATCTCCCCACATTAAGGGGGCACAGAGGCCAATGTACCTGTCTGAGGACAGAAAGGCGACCAGATCCTGGGGTGGGGGGACTGTCACCGGCAGCAGGGAGGCCACGGTGGAGAAGAGCAGCCAGGCAGCGGCGGGTGGGTTGGAGCTACCTGTCAGCTTCATATGCACCATGCAGGTTCTAGGGCCTCCTCAGCTGCCCTGGAACCTGCATAGCACATAATAAAAATGTCCTCCTGCAGATGTGGAAACTGCCAAAACTGGGGTTGCAGCGGCAGCGCCAGGGCAGGCTCAGCCTTCCCTGGCCTATTATACCTGCCGCCCATGGTTCAGGGGATTGGTTATCTGTTCTGGAGCCTTTCATCTCCATACCCAGTTTGGAACCTGCTCATGTTGGTAGTAGCTAAGCTTTATCCTCTGCTGGCGTTTTGTTGATCTACGTGTGATGAGCTGGTGGCCTCATTTCTGCACCTAGTAGACGATTGTGCCTGTTCCAATTGCCAATAAGGGTGCCATTCTCAGAGAGGCGGGTGGCTTGACTGGTTAGCTCAGTTACTTAAAGCCAGTTCTAATAACATTGAGGCTGCAGATGGTATGATCTTCCCGTTAGGTCTGGAGAAGGCTTAGGTATTATGATGGTGAGTTCTCTAGAAATACTTGAGATTCCATAGGCCAAAGACTAAGTCAGTCATGGGGACTGAACTACCTTCTTGCCCCAGAAATGGTCCCTCCAAAACTGCCTGACAGTGCATTGTGAGAGGAGCTTGCACAGCTGCTGCCCATGCTGTGTATACCCCAAACTGTGGGTAAATAAAGAAGTTTGGACCTTCAGGGCTGTTAAGCCAGCTCTTCTCTCTGGCACTATAAATCCACTTAAATCCCCGACATAACACAATTCACGTGTCATTCTAGTAGCCTCACTGTTGCTTGCTTTATACAGCAGGGATTGGCAAAGTAAGAGAGACAGCCCTCACCATCACACCGCCACGTATGGCTTTTATAATTCTTAAAACAATTGTCAGTAGTGTGTGTTTATAGTTGTGCTTGCCTGATAGACAAACAAAGATAAATTGCTTGTTGGTTACTGAATTCACCAGCAATTAGAACCTGCAGCTGATCAGTCAGCTCTCCCTTTACCCTGCAGATGTGGAGAGAAGGTGAGCACAGGCTGCAGTTCAGGACTCTGCAAACCTCTTTTTGGGTCTTGAACTGCACTTTGGCCCCTAAATAGCCTGCAAGGCCCTTGAAGTGCCTGGCTGTTGTAACTTTTACCTAGTTGTTCTTGTTTCTCGTACCATGTCGGAGATCCTGTGTTTGCTATTTCTTCCCATGGCTGCTTATTCCCAACATGACTTCTGTCCAGGTTGGTTTGTTCAGTTTTAGGGAGGTTCCAGTGAGGGAAGTGTTTTAGTGAAGTGTTTGACAGCTTCCTGATAACAAGGGATAAAGGAATTCTCTTTCCCCCCTTCCCCCACCCCTCCAATCAACTTCTTGCCCCAGGAGGTCTGGTGAGGTCTGCTGTTTGGTGGATTGTTAGTGCCAAAGTGACATTAACATGTTCTGCCTGCTTTGGAGAACTGGAAGTGAATTGGCTTCTGTCTCTGGTGAGCAGTTCCCTGCTTAGACATCAAACCAAGAGGCTGTACAGTGAGAGGGGATGGGGAAAGCTATATTTTACTGTTTAAACAACTGTGGCTTCAAGACTCTGTAAATTGAAGTTAAATGATGACTGACCAAATATTCTGGTTTATTTTCAGAGCTGTGTCTCTTAGGCTATGGCTACACTACGTGGCTTTTAGTGGCACAGCTGTGCCGCTAAAAGCCACGCAGTGTAGCTGCTGTTTGTCGGCAGGAGAGAGTTCTCCTGTCAACAAAAAACTTCCACACACACCCCCCATGAGCGGCAGCAGCTTTGTCGGCAGGACAGCGGTCCTACCGACGAAGTGCTGTACATATCGGTGCTTTTCCTCAGTAAAACTTTTGTCGTTTGGAGTGTGTGTGTGGGTTTGGTTTTGTTTTTGTTTTTGTTTTTTTAACACCCCTAATCAGCAAAAGTTTTGCCACTGTACCCTTAGTAGATAGGATACTAGACTGGGATTCAGGAGACTTGCTTGGGCTGTGTTCTCTGCCCTGCCACAGGCTTACTGGGGGACCTTAGGCAAGTCATGTCACTGCTCTGTGCTTCCGTTTCCCCATCTGTAAAATGGGGATAATGATGCTGACCTCCATTGTAAATCTCTTGGAGATCTACTGATGAAAACACTATCTATGAGTTGGGTATTATTGTTATTTATTAATTAGATTGAAGATTTGTAAGTAGAACGTACAAAATAGATTGGTTTCAGAGGAACAGCCGTGTTAGTCTGTATTCGCAAAAAGAAAAGGAGTACTTGTGGCACCTTAGAGACTAACCAATTTATTTGAGCATGAGCTTTCGTGAGCTGTAGCTCACGAAAGCTCATGCTCAAATAAATTGGTTAGTCTCTAAGGTGCCACAAGTACTCCTTTTCTTTTTACAAAATAGATTGTTATCCCCTAAATAAATACAAATCTGCAAAGCACATCGGTAACTTACAGTTTGGTATTAATATTTTTAAATATAATTTTATTTATATGCTTTGCTTGTTCTTTGGCTTTATTTTTTGCATCAAAGTCCTTCTATGAAATTGCTTTTTGACCAAGCTCATGGTGGTTTCACTGGGTAGTTGTGCCCCTGCTCCCAGGCCCCAGCATCAAAACCTGCAAAAACGCATTTCTGTCTTTTCAAATAACTGTTCCCCGCACTGACTGTTGTAATGAAGAGCAAGGGCCTGGAAGACAGGACTCCAGCTCTTTGTCTAGCTGTGCTTCTGACTCCCTGTGTGACCTGGGGTACGTCACAACGACTTTGTGTCGCAGTTTTACGCACCTGTACGATGGCTAGAATCATGCTTTCCCTCACTCGAGGCTTAATAAATCATTGTTCAATAAAGCGCTTTGAGAACCTCAGAAGAAAGATGCTACCTAAGTGCCAGGCATTGTTAATTCTAAAGGAAATGGATGCTTTAATTTGCTCTGCAGCTGGAAACAGAAATTCAGCAAGTTTCGGAAGCATATAAAAACCTGGAGAAGTCCTCCTCTAAGCGGGATGCCCTGGAAAAGGCTATGAGAAATAAGCTGGAAGGAGAAATTCGTAGGCTTCATGATTTCAACAGGGATTTGAGAGGTAAAATATTAAAAAATTCAATTTAAAAAAAAATTCTTTTGTACTTGTCTGTTTTTCTTTGTGATTCACTTGTTATGGCTGATACGCTTACAGAGCATGACCTAATACTCCAGGTATTCTCAACTGTCTAGTGTTGTCATCAGAGTGCTGGGAGTGTTGAAAGGTGAGGTTCAGTTGATTACTGCAATATCTAACTTCCAGCCTGTTAATCATTAAGGAAACAGAAAGATAGCGACAAGCCAAAACTATATCCCAGGATATAATCCTGGGGCTATTTCTCACGTTGTATTCTAAAAACATTTTATTCAAGTGCCAATGTGAAACTGTGAATGCTGACATTCATGTCCTGTCCAGTGACCCCTTTGCACTCAACATTCCTTATCAATCCAGGCAGCTCTTCCTTCAGACTCTCCTTTCCCTTCCAGGGCAAGATGCTGTCTGTATTTCCTTAGTAGTGTCTGGCTCTTGGTAAGAAGTTCCATCAGTATCGTGGTAGGGAATTGAGGCTGTCAGCGAGTGGTGTTGGAGCCGAGATTGGCAATGGTTAAGCATTTAATTTTTCAAAGGGAGAAAACGGCTTGTGGTTTTAGAAACATAAACACAGAATAATTTTAACTAGTTGTTCAGCCTTTTCTGTAAATGCTTTCTGGTTCTCCTGTGTGTTATCTGCCATCGCTTTCCTCATGGTCTCTAACCGTTTAAAGCCAGGTGACTTTGGAGAATGGGAAATATTTTGTCTTGGTCTAAAGTCATGTAGGGTATGTCTACATTGTTGTTTTAAAAACGCACAGCAGTCATTCTCGGCGTCTGGGTTGCATCTCGGGCTGGAGCTTGGGTTCCGAAGCCTTCCCACCTCCCTAGGCTTTAGAACCCAAGCTCAAACCTCTACGCAGCTGGATTTAGTGCTGTAGTGTGAGACTCATTGGCGGTAGGTTTTAAAATGCATAGTGTCCAGTACTACACTGGAGGGTGACATACGGAAGCTTGTAATAAATAAACTAACCTATTTTTTCCCAGCAAATCAGACATCCTAAGCAATTAATATATGTGTCCTAAGACTGATATAGCCTTTTATTAGCTCTGCTGTTTCAAGAGACAAATGTTGATACACTTACTATTAGGGCTATTCATTTTTCTGGAAAGTCAGGTAATCAGAGATCAGGCCACTAGGGCTTATAGTTTTCCAGCTTCTGCCCAGAAGATTTAGTGGAGGATTGCGAGAGAATGACATACCCTTGCGGAAGTTAATTTTAAAAAGTGATATCCTTTCTACAGGTTTTTGGAGCCATCCTGTGTTATTTAAAAGAAAATTATGTCCCTGGGATAAAATTCCATAGGATAGTTCAACACTCTTGTGATTTTTTTATTTTTTTTTTAAATTTTCGAAACTCTTACATGTTATAGATCTTTAGAAAGACAAGGTGGGTGAGGGAATCTGAGAGAGAGACCTGAAGAAGAGCTCAGTGTAAGCTCGAAACTTGTCTCTCTCCCTGAGAGGAGTTGGTCCAATAAAAGATATTATCTCACCCACGCAGTCTCTCTAATATCCTGGGACCAACACAGCTACAACAACAGGCAGTGCAACAGAAATTTTTAGAGTAATTTATAGAGAATTCTGTTAGCTTCATCCCCCACTGAATTCTCTAAAATATTTCCCGAAGAGTGTTGGAGCTAGAAATATTTAAACAGCATCTGTGGGTGTTGCAAAAGCAACTGCCCCTTCAGTTTCTGATCCAGGCTTTTTGTTTCAAATTGTTTAGAAGCAGGAGTCCTTTGCATAGGACTTGTTTTTACACGTCCAGAGTAGATGCAACTCACTTAGTGATTCTAACAGCATTTCTGAAAGTTTTTCATTCTCTTGTTGTTTCTCCTCTTCAAAAAAAATTCTGCAGAGCGTATGGAGACGGCCAACAAGCAGCTTGCTGAGAAGGAATTTGAGGGATCTGAGGACAATCGGAAAACCATCTCTCAGCTCTTTGCACAAAGTGAGTCAGAGGTTTACTGTGGTTAGGAAAAATGTTCCACTCAGGCTGGGAAAAATCCTCCACTCAGGCGGTGTCGTGTAGTCCATATCAGTCTGTCTTGTCATGCACTCAGATATTACTGTGATGTAGGGCACATTGGAGAGTCTCTGAAACTACCAGTGCAAGAAGAAGTTAAATTCAGGTTTCTCCTTCTGTCAGCACATAAAATACATCTACTCACCTACAAACACAAAGCAACCTGCTTACAGGGTAAATCCTATCACTGGGTGATGAGAGTCCATAACATCAGTGTGCTTCCATGCATAGGGTGGAATTCTGATCCCTCACATGGGCAAGGGCTTGGAAGGAAGTGAGGGCAGACGAGGAGCTAAGTTGAGATCCAGGGCTGTGGATCCCCCAGCTGTTTCCCAGACAGTCGCTCATTGGCATGGTCAGTTTAGCAAAGATGCTGGCAGGGAGAACTTTCAGTCTAAAAGAATAAAAAGGAGGAGCTCTGCCTCTATTCTGCTGGGCTGGGCAGCGATACCCAAGGGTCATGACTTATGTCCAGAGCAGTGGATCCATCACAGGGCAAACCAAAATTGCAGGTATGAAATTTTGCCTTTCCCCTGTACTGAAATATCTTGAGGCTTATGGCAATGAGTCAACTTTCCTCCTAATTCCATGGTGCACTCCACCCTTCTGACAATGCTTGCTTCTTTCCTGTTGTGTTATATAATGTCTTTTAAAAAAAAAAGAGAGAGATAAAATTGCAAAATGAAGAGGATTTGCAGTGGTGCAATACACTCCGCTTCTCCTCCTTTGCAGTGCTGAAATCCCTCCCTTGTGCTGTCCTCAATCTACCTCCGTTCACTTAGCCGTTCATGTTGTGAGTATGTGGCTTTGAAGTCACAGGGCTTAGCTGTCCATGTAAATCCCTGAAGATGGTATTGGGAAGTCTACTTAGTTGTGAGATTAGTTTAGTTTGTTTTTTAAACTGGATTAATAGATGTTGAGATAAAAGTACAAGAGGGGAGAAATGCTGTGTTTTATTGCTTGATATCTAGAGGTGTACCATAGCTCTTATGAGATGTCTGTCTGCATAAATCACACAGGCTGGATGCTGTTCTCACTGAAGTCAGTAGCAAAACTGGCATTGATTTTGGGAGCAGAATTGGGCCCTGTATGTGTGAATCTGTAGGTTACAATCCTCCAGGCTGTGATTTAAACCTGCAATACCAGCTGATGCGATCCTTGGGCTGTAGGAAAGAATCACCTAGGGAAGGGCAGGTGGTGTTGCTGCCATCTATTATCCCACGTTTCTGCCAGCAGAAGCCAGCTTAAGGTTGCAATCAGGGCTCCCTAACAGCCCCACTTCAGAGGCTGCCCTGTAAATGTACTGCATTGACATGCTTCTTCTTGGCTGCCCTGGTTATGCTCCCTCCCTGCCACAGCAACCATTTTTTGGGCTGCTCTGGTCCCCTCACAGAACGGAGTTTGTAGCTTCTCTATGCTGCTAACACTCCACACTTGGCTCTTTTCTGGTGAAAGAATGGGAACTGCTCTGTGTCTGTAGATATATTTATACGCTGGTGTACACCACACACTGTCTACACTAACAGCTAAGGTCTGGCATCTGTTTTTCAAAAACTTTCACTGCTTGTCCTCATTCCTTTGCATGGGATATTAGTTTTTGGAATGCAGTTTCTCTGGTGTTGTCAATGCCGAATGTAGGTTGCTGCAGGGGTGCATTCTGAAGTTGAATTAATGTTACCAGTGCAAGTGATTGGCTTCTTCTGAGGACTGCAGTGACTCTGCAGAAAGCACGTCCGCTCAGCACTCTTGCTTTGCTCACTTACAGGTTTGCTTTATACACTTGCATTATATTTCCCCTGGGCCTGATTTTGCCCTGTTTACTACTTCTGTGAATGAACATGCAGTGTAACTGCACAGATTCTAAGGCATTCGTGAAGTTCAGCTCTTGACAGATGGCAACGTAACTGGAGCAGTCAGTGAGCATGGAGTAGATTCCAGTCAATTTTGTCTTGACTTGACTGTTTCCATGGTAGGATGACAGTGTGTGCATTTGCTTCTGGCATTTGTGGTGGTGTGTAAATCTGGACACCACCCATTGTCCAGCTGGGACACAAGTAGCGTGGCTTGGATTCTCACAGTATGAATTGGACCTGCTGAGGCTAGAATTGACTGCGAAGGGAAATAGTCAGGACTGAAATAAACACTTTAGAGGGCAGAGGAAGCAAACGTGTAAAATTGTACCAATAGCCCAAGTGAATCTGCTTCCAAAAACGATTAAAAAACCTGAAGTCCAAGCTTGCAGTCTGTGTGCCTCATCACTAGCAGCGTTATCTGAGCCTACTAATCCTTGCTTCAAGAGATGAGAAGCCATCAAATAGCAATGTTAAATACGAAATCCAAACAATGTAATAGATTTTAAGGATAGAAAGGACCATTATGATCTTCTAGTCTGACCTACTGTGCAACACAGGCTTTAGAACCCCACCCAGTAATTCCTGCATCAAGCATCAGTTAGTTCTTCATCCAATGTGAACAACTGGCAAATGCATACAGTGCTGGCAAATGGTGCCAGGTGATGCCTTAGAGGGTGAATTCCTTATGTAACCAAAGCACGGGTACAATTGGACCAGTGACCGTGCAGGCCAACATGCCTCAGTCCTGACCTGGGGTGTCACTTTTAAGGGCGACAGAGGAGAGATGAGCTTTCATTGCTCATTCATTTCCTGGCCCCTCTGAAAATGCCAGCAAAGGGGGCCACTGGGCGGTGCTTCAGTAATGAAGACACTTGCCCGTCAGGAACTGAACTGAGGTCAGTGAGCTGTCATGGTATTTTATTTATATTTCTGTATTTATGGATTAATTTAAAAATGTGCTCATCACAGAATAGGGCGTGTCAAAAGCAAACATTACATTGTGGCCCTAAGCTGGACAGGTCCCCTTTGCACCCCTGCCATCACCCAGCCAGCAAGCAGTGATGTTACCAGGTTAGCTTGTTTTCTTATCTTAAACCAGTGAGCTAGAGATAAAAAGGTGCTGCATTCTCTTAGCCATCTATCTAATCAGGGTAAGATAAATGACCGAATTTAACATATTTTTCTCAGCAATCTATTATCTCTATCCCTCTGTATAGAGAGAGATGTCGGCCCTTTCCATTCTTTGGAGAGCAAGCAGCTGTCAGCAAAGACCTCCTTGTTCTTGATCACTGGTAGAATTTAGGGGAATGCCCCACTCCTAGTCGTCTGTCAAAGAAAGCTCTATCTATTTTACATTTCCCACTTTATTTCTGTAGATAAAGAAACACAGAGGGAGAAGGAGAAACTGGAGATAGAACTAGCTGCTGCACGCTCCACCAACGAGGATCAGCGAAGGCACATTGAGATCCGTGATCAGGCCTTAAACAATGCTCAGGCCAAAGTGGTGAAACTGGAGGAAGAGGTAAGGTCACTGGTAGAGAGAAATTGGGGTAGCTCCAGGTACATGTTAATGAAAGAGAATGTGGCAGTGATTTACCTTTTACAAACTGGGTAGGAAATCTGCTATCTTTAAAGCTGTTTATCTGTTTAGCTTGTGTCAGTTAATTAAATTGGTGCAAAAACAGAGCGTATATAAGCCATAAGCCTGTATTTCCATTAAGGGCTTTCATCCTTTGAGCAACGATGTTTCATTTTCCTCCTGTTTTAATCAATGATAAAATGGGCTTGAACTGAAATCTCAAATCCAAACACGCCCAGAATTTTGGGGGAACTCAGGTCAGGGTGGGCTTTTAACTAATAGTGAATAATCTCCTCTCATGCCGTTGTCCACTAATGCTTTGGTGGTGTTCTGGTACAGAGCTACACTGATCACTTTGTATTCCTTACTCATATTGAACTGGGTGGAGTTGAAGAGGAGTTAATAAAGGAAAACAGTTTTAAAAGCATAATTTGAATTAACAATTTTTTTTTAATAAGCAAAGAATCAACATTCTGTTTCCCAGTGGAAACATGCCTGTGTCACAAAAAACCCCATGATGGTTGGCAAATGGCAATCTTTGCAGACTATTACGATTCCATTTATATGCCGCTCCTTGGTCGGTGTGCATCCCCTTGTTGTTTGTGTGTGTGTGCCAGCCAAAAGAATCCCCATCCTGAGGAGCTACAGACTAAAGTACAATATAAACAGGAGCCATGCACATGCTATGTGGTCATGCAGTTGAATGGGAGGGTTTTCAGACTCTCCTTAAAGGAGAGGATTGACATGTCTGAGACAGAAGGTATGAAGATGCAAGTAGTTGAAGCAATCAAAGTGGGATGTCTGGGAAAAGACTTTGGCAAACTCTAGAGTTGTGGAAGGAGAAGAGGGCAGAGAGAGAGGTGGATGTGGAGTCATTTGGAGAAATGGAACTTCAGCTTTACACCGAATTAGAGAAGTTAAGGATTGACTGGATATGGAGTATGAACTGCCCTCTGAAAACATGAGGGGTTCTTGCACATCTGGGGCAATGTGAGGAAAGCTGGCCCTGCTGCTGCTTGTTCTGGAGATAAGCAGAGGAATTCCTGCTCAGGGACTGTTGACTTAGCATCTTTCACCAGCACTGTCACACCAACGCTGTCAAATATTTGAGCTGCCCCAGGTATGGTGCTGTGCACAGCTGTGAGACTTGGCTTTGCTCCTCAAGATAGCAAGGGAAGTGGGCCCGAGAGGGGGTGGGGACTTCGTGAAGCTGGAGGACTGAGAGGTTGTTAAAGACCAAGAGGCAAATTCAGCTCTGGTTGCAGCTGACACAACTCCATTGACTTCAGAAGAGCTGCATCAGCTTATGCCCAGGCTGAATTGGGCCTTGTGTATGCTCAGGAGAGTAAAGAGTTGTCAGGTGAAGGCTTTTAAAATGAGAGAGGGTGCTGACGCTGCTTCCATCATTGTAGCATCTGAATGACAGCAGATTAGTAATAGATAAACATGCACATGTTGTATTTCTAAAAAAGCCATCTTGTATTAGTAAGAGATTTGTGGTATGCTGCGGTCTTATAAATATTCTGCCAATAGATTAATTTTTTTAAAATAAAATATGGGATATACTTAATGATCCCTGTTTTTAGGTCAAATGCACTATAGTATAGTCTGTATGAAGGTTTGTGGTGTTTTTTATCCAGCCATTGCTTGAATCTAGGCCCCACAGGAAGTGCCACCTTTCCTGTTGCAGATAAATACGGAAGCTTCTCAGCAAGTGAGCAGAAATTAACTGTCAGGGTTGCACTCTTTAGTGGAGGCATGGGGAGAATGGAGAAAAAATGACCACTCTTTGCAGTTCTCCCAAATCACTTTTCATTAAAATACTTAGGATCAGGAAGGATTTGTTGCCTCATTGGCACTAAACTGTGAGGGCTTCTCAAATCTTTGATTTGCTTTTTCAGTAAGTTTCCAAAAGAAGGCACAGGAAACAGCTCAGTGCTTAGAGTAACAATTTGAAAAGGACTCTAAATGTCAGGCTATGATTCTGTGGTTTACAGTGACTAAGATATCTGAACAATTTGTCAATGATTTCTTTTATTCCTGCGTGCTTTGCCCGAATAGGCAGTCCCCATAATTGTCAGGAATTTCCAAATTAGTGCTGCAGAAGAGGGTGGAGTTAGTTATGTTAACACTTGGCAGTGGCCCTGGTTGTTGCATCCTGTATTGTGTGGTTGGTTGTTTTTTTTTCTTCCTCTTTGGCTTCCTACTCAGCAGATTCTCATCCTGTCTGATATCTGTCAGATCCTTTAAAAAACAGAATTTATTCTAATTTATATCAGAGCTAGAAACTATGTGCCGCTGAACTTAAAAATTTGACTTGCAATCAGGATGAAGGGATTCTTTTCTCAGCTCTGTTACTGACTCACTGACTTGAGCAAGTCAGCTAACTTTCTGAGCCTGTATATTCCTCTTCTAAAACCTGGGAATAAAACTACTTGCCTACTTCATCGGAATGTTCTGAGTCTTAATTAATATTCTGTATTCTAAGAACTTGGTGGCAGGGTGAAAGGGTTATATAAAAGAACTATTAATACTGAGAAAGCAGCCTCCTTGGAGTTCTCCAAACTCATTGTGGAGGCTGCTAGAGTAGGAGAAAGGGACGCTCACAGAGTATTTTCCTGCATTGTTAATAGTAGATTAAATGTTTCTTTAAATAAAAGTTTAAAATAAGGTGCAACTGAAATTAAAATTAGATGAAGTTGGTTTATTTCTGGGCAATAGTAGGGGTATGATCACGGATACTTAAAGGAACTCAAAGCAAGTATGTCTACAGTACCCAGTATATGTCTGTGTGTATCATATAATGTTTGCCCTTAACTTCTTATCTGTGATTTCAAAATTATTTCAGGTGGTGTTTATCATCCGTATTTTTTTTTCACTTCAGAAATAATGAGGGTTTCATTGTCCTCCCTCTGCCAGAGGGCCTTGGTAAGATCTTGAGGGAGGAGCTGAGAAGCCGCTTGAAGCAGTAATGTGAACTGTGGCTTTCCCTCCTCCTGATGCTCACCTACAACTGAGCCAGCGGTACCTCTGCACTGCTATGTATGAGACGCAGGCCTGACTAAAGCCCTGCACTTATGTTTCTCAACATGCAGTAGGCCAGGGGCATGTATATAACAAGATAAGTAACCCAAGGAGAAAAAAACAGAACTCCATCTTTCTGTATGTTTATCTTAGGTATTTAAAAGGCCCTCATCTCATTGGTAGTTAAGGACTATGCTTTTATTTAATGTGCATTTAAAATAAAATGTTACTACTTAATGTATCTGGGAGAAATCGGATCACATCCTGCTGCTGTTGCCTCCATATCGTACCTCATTGATTTCAGTGGGGACTCCTGCTTAGCAGTCGGGGTAAGGGAAGACCAATTGACCCACAAGGGCAAGTTTTGAAATGAGTTCAGCTCCCACAGAGAACCAGTGGGAGCTGCTGGGTGAAGAACACTTGAAATTCTGTCCCCTTCATTGAGGTGTCTGAATGGGAGCTGAGCTCTTTGGAAACCTGGCTCATAGTTTGCAGCAAAATGTGTCTTGTGTAGGCTGTAGGTGCAAATTAGTAAACGCTTGTTAAACTCCCAATCAAAGAACTTCTCTGTTTTCCTGTGGCCATAGCAGTCTCATTAAGGAGATAATTTACTTAATGTAGTTAAGGAAATGGCTGGTGCTAATGCCAACAATCCAGGCCAATGAATCTTCTTCCTCACTGTTGGCTCAGGCTGATCAAGAGGACAGCTATTTTGGTGGCTGCCTCTGGGATCATGGGAAAAATTGCTGGCTTTTTTGAGACGTTGAATTTAAAGAAGAATGGGCTGGCTGCAGAATAGCTGGCATATGCCAGTTAGTCTAGTTTTTTCCTTTGCTTGAATGAGTGTCTAAGGCCTGGTCTACACTGGGGGAGGGGGATCGATCTAAGATACGTCGACTTCAGCTACGCTATTCTTGTAGCTGAAGTTGCGTATCTTAGATCGACTTAGAATCACTTCACGTCCTCGCGGCGCAGGATCGACAGCCGCCACTCCCCTTCGACTCCGCTTCTGCCTCTCGCCCTGGTGGAGTTCTGGAGTCGACGGCAGAGCGATCGGGGATCGATTTATTGCGTCTACACTAGATACGATAAATAGATCCCTGACAGATCGATCACTACCCGCCGATCCGGCGGGTAGTGTAGGCGTGGCCTAAGAGGCTGCTGAGGGAATTGTTAACCATTGCTATGCTGTATAGGGTTATCATTATTTTTTCTAGCACGTCAGGAATGCACAGCGTAGGTCAGGCTGGGAGACAATTTGGTGTAGAAATTGGAGCAGGTGCCTGGACTCCTGGGTTCTGCTGTTAGCTGTAACACTGACTTTGTGTGACCTTGGGCCAAGTCCTTAAATTTCCCCTATCGCATCTATTTCTCATTTGAGCAAAGTAGGGTGTAATACTTGCCCATCTCATAGAAGTGTTGTGGGCCTGAGTGGTTTAAAGTTCTTCGAGTTAAAAGGTGTTATTGAAGTGCAAGTATTTTAGCATTAGCATGAGTTGGCTTCATGTATGCCGCATATGTAGGGGCAACATTTTTATATAAAGTTCGGTAATATATTTCTAGTCAGTTTCCTTCTCCCTTCTACTTTAGGCCTCATTACTAAGTGCCACAGTTTCACAGTAACAACTGAGTGATTACAGTGTCATACCAAATCCATTTCTAGGGCAATATTTAGCCTTTTCCTTCTCAGTGAAAAACCCTGATTGTTTATATAACTAAAACATAGTTTACATGAATTCTACATACCAGAACTAAAATACATGCTGGCTGTAAAATATCTTGCAGTCCCAACTGGTTAACTGTGTACTATGGACTTAATACTCCTGGCAACTAAAGGAGACTTTTCTTCAGCCCCCATTGTAGGAGTCAGTAGTTTTGGAGAATGGATTGCCATTCTGTCCTCAATTGCATTGCAAAGGTTTGAGTGGTTTTGGTGTACAGTATGCAGGAAGATGCTAGGGGTCTAGGATGTGTTCCAATATAGGCCTTGTCTGGACTAGGATTTAAAATTGCATTATTAGCATGTGTTGGGTTACATGCTAACTAACAGGTTTTAAGAGTCTACTGTGGGCAAGACACTATAGGTAGCATATACTAATCTGGCTAAGTTAATGTTAACAGAGTTGCAGAATCTGCAGAACTGGCCATAGTGACCAGACCCATTGACTCTGCGTACCAGGCTTTCATTATGGCAACAGGAATTTGTCACAGGTGCCTACTGCAGCCACAGCTGGTGATAATGGAGGAAAGGGTCATCAGCACTGCTTTTAGAAAAGATGATTTTAAACTCAATTTCTCCTTAAGCCAGTCGACTCTTAACATTCTCTTGATGGAGGGCCAAACTTCAACCAAGCTGCCACATTTCCTCCCAAAATGCAACTTTATCGGAGTATAACTTTCATTCTCTTGGTTCCACCACAGAACAGAGCCTGAGCGGTCCAGATACAACAGTCCCAAAGTAAAGCAATTGCCACTAAAAGTACAGATTAGTAGATAACACACGTGCAACTCACAATGTAAAGGAAAACAACCTCCTCCCAAATTTATAAAGCACATTGGGAAAAACCCTGGAAACAAATTTTGAAGGAAATATTCTTTACAAAGGAAGCTTCTAGAAGACATAAGACATTACAGCCATACAATGTGAACATAAACCAGCTACCAGAGCTAAGATAGCACAGGTTTTCCTGGTTTATCTACAGTGTAGGGGAATAATGTGATATTTCTGGTTACACTCTGAGGTTTATCTGTGGGCAGATGTTGAAATGTTGACTTCTTAATGGTGTCTACTGTATCTTATATGCTGTATCCAAGATGTCATTCATAACAATTATTTTTAAAGGAAATACTTTATTTGCAGACCTTGTTCACGCATGTGTGTATGGCAATGGGAGGAGAGAAAGGTGCTTTTACATTTTTTCCCCCTAAGTAGTGTGTGCATGTCTTTCATGACCTGTCGTTCTGTAATGATGCAGAAATGGCTTTTTTACTGCTGCATTTCCAACTCTGTTTCTGCCTGTTAGTAATTTTCCAGAGGTGGCTTTGAGGCTTTAACCCAAACAAATAGAGAGACAATATTATGACCTTCCCATGCAGCAAACCCTACTCCCTAGTAAGAGGATAGTATTACCAAATTGCTTCAGCATGAGCTCTTGCTGAGGCCAGTGGCATCTTAACTGGAACTGAATTCAGTCAAACTGAGGGTTCACAAGAATCTTACAGGAATATAGTCCAACAGCAGAGAGAGAGAGTTACATACGTTATATATGGGTTAAATGTGCTTGCGCTCTTTTCTTAGTATGTTTCGGAAATAGTGAGCAAATTCATGTGGGGAAATACATTTTCAGCTGCATCTGAACTGATTCAGCTTTAGGATCAATCCATTATAGAATCAAAACACACTGGAAAGATTTTAAAAAATATGTTGAAGATCTCAGAAATGGCGGGCTCCCTTTGCAGCTAAGGACCTGTATAGGGAAGGGTCTTCTGCCCTGACTGCCTTTGTTCCCTGCACCTGAAGCCCCCGGCAGAGCTGGGCTCCTCACTGGATGGGTGTGACCTCCGCTGTTTTTCCACACCCTGCTGCCTTGCCCTACAGAATGGCACTAGTTTAACTACAAGGATTCTGGAGCCCTTGAGGATATTGCAGGATTTGTCTCTAAAGCGCTTAATAAAATGGATGAACTGTTTTTGTTCGGCTCTTGGAGTTTTACCAATCAGTCTCTTTCAGTGAGCAATTCTAATAATATTCAGCTGCCTATCTCTAGATGGGAACACATTGTTCTTTGCTATAACTGATTTTTGGACCAGTAGTTCTGCACGTCTGATCAAATGCTCTCTGTGGCAAAGAATACCTCAGGTAGCCTGGTGGCTGGAATTGCTAAGGAATTCTCTGCATTGTTCTGGGAAGTGGGTGTTTTAAGTATGTTCCCATGTGAAGAGCTAGTTCCTGCTCTCCACAGCTCATGAATGTATTTGTTTAATTATTTCATTCCTGTGTATTTAGAGAGATGGATTTATTTCTGTTTGCTGGGAGTCTTGCAGTTCATGGATTTCAATGTGCAGTCGTTTTTAAGCAATAAAATCATTCTGACTAACTTGGAAACAAAGAACTGCTCAGGTCAGCCAGAACTCTCTTGAACAATGTAGCCTTAGAATCCCTAGCCTGCCTTGCTGCTCTTTATTGCACTGAAACCTACCAGAAATGTCTTGACTGCAGAAACAGTCTTCACAGTAAAAGAAGAATGAAAAAACTACTTGATCAGGAGACCAAGGAATCTTTTTGGGGCACTTCCCTGGCTGATTTTAATTTTGTGCAATTTATTCCCATTACCCATTATGTCGTGCTTAGACATCTGTGTAAAACTGTGTGGCAGGACTTCAGGAGGAATGTTTTAGAAGGGAGAGTGTTGTTTTGGAATTCTTCCTGGAAAAATGATAGCATCTATTTTAAACGGTTAAATTTGACATCGTTGCAACAGTTAAAATGTCTGACAGAATTAAAACGACACCCTAGGTATCTGGAAATGAACTTTGCAAAGTAGCCAGGCAGTGAAGTTAAAAGGATTTGTATGTATGTATCTAGCCCCGTGCTGTTAGAATTGCGCCAGGTACTGTAGAAAAATTTCTGTCTCCCAGCATGGTTGTGCTGGGATGCTGTGCAATAGCTGGCAGCCTCGCAGCCCTGAGTGGGCATAGTTGAAGTCTTTTGGGATCTTTTAATTTTAAAAGGTGCTATGTTAATGGAAGACTATTAATATGATAGAGTACTCTGTAACTTCACAGCACCCCCTCCAAAAGATGAGTTACTATTGGTAATGTGAACATTAATTTATTACCCGATTACATTGAAAAATCTGTATCATTGAAAAATCTGACATTTTGTTATGTTTGCGTGTTTAAAAAAAATCGTTCTCAATCTATTTTCTACAAATAAATAACAGTGAAGCACGCAGGATTTAAACTTAATTTGATACAAGGCTAAGAGAAAAGATGAACAAACGGATTTACGTTGGATAAATTCATATCATAATGCAAAGAAATAGAGTAAAGCTAGCAACCAAAGCATCCAAATTGGTTAGAATTTGCATCTGGGAGTTATAGTTCAGTGGTTGTGGGGAAAATGTTAAGAAATAGTCTAGAAGCCAGGAGTTTTTGGAGAAGAAATTGAACCGTCAGGTTGTTAGTGATGGGAAAGGGCACATTGAATGTACAGTGCTTCTCTGCAGGTTCTTCTTGACTTGTGCGTGTTACTGGTCCAAAGTTGCAGCTGCTTAAAAAGAGTTTCCAGATCTTGCTGGAAGGGAAGGAACGGGAGGCAGATACTGCTCTCTACATCTTCATAAACGAGCAAGAGAGAGCTGTTAAGTGGAGCACCTGTTGACTGAGAAGCCAGTTACAGAAGGACTCGAGCATCCACTGCTGCCGTCTCTCCAACTGGCAGATGTTGTTATGGCCATCAGCGTGGAGCAGCCAGTTTTGTTTTCTTATTGGGGGGAACCATGACAGTTAACAAAGAACAAGCCTCAGCTTGGTGCTTTTTTTTCTCTTTTGCGTGCAGCATTTTGGCAATGTTCAAGAAACGCTGTTTCCAATTCCAGTCTTAGGAAAACATACTCATATTCTTGATTTATGTTAATAAATTCCCTCTGTGCTTGGCTGCAATATTCCTGGGCCTTTTTATATTGAGGACAAATCCATCCAGAAGATAAAATAGAACTAAACTTCTGCAATAAGACTTCAGCGGATGAATCCAGGTTCACAGTTTATTGCTCCAAGCTGATAGTCATAGTAGCGAAGAAGTCAGAGATGGGAAAAATACCACTTCATTGTATAACTTTGAATATAGAATATACTGTGTGTTGATTGAGTACAATAATTGCAAGAGGTAACATAGTATCTCGTGCATAAGGTAGTGGAGATACTTTAGGGAAGTCAAATTTTCAAAGGCATCTAAGGTGTGATTGTAGCACAGGCAGGGATACTCATGCTAGCTTTAATCTAGCTAGCATGGGTAACAAATAGCTGTGTAGACATAGTAGCATGGGATAGCAGCCAGAGTACAAGCCCACCAGGAACCCTGGGTACAGGCACTTTGGAAGACCAGATTAAAATTCAGAACAACCTCAACAAGTTGGAGAATTGGTCTGAATTAAAAATAAAGACAAGTGCAAAGTACTTCGCTTAGGAAGGAAAAATCAAATGCACAGCTACAAAATAGGGAATAACTGGCTAGGTGGAAGTACTGCTGAAAAGGATCTGGGGGCTGTAGTGGATCACAAATTGAATGGGAGTCCACAGTGCGATGCAGTTGCAAAAAAGACTAATAACATTCTGGGGTGTGTTAACAGGAGTGTTGTATGTAAGGCCTGGTCTACCCAGGGGGGTGGAGTGGGGTGGGGAGATCGATCTAAGTTACGCAACTTCAGCTATGTGAATAAAGTAGCCGAAGTCGACGTACTTAGATCTACTTACCCCGGTGTCTTCACTGAGGTAAGTTGACAGCTGACACTCCCCCGTCGACTCCGCCTGGCCTCTCGCCCTGGTGGAGTACTGGAGAGTGCTCAGCAGTCGATTTATCGCATCTAGACTAGATGCGATAAATCGATCCCTGCTGGATTGATTGCTACCTGTCGATCCAGCAGGTAATGTAGACAAGCCTTTAGACACGGGAGGTAATTACCCTGCTCTACTCAGCACTGGTGAGGCCTCAGCTAGAGTACGGTGTTCAATTTTGAGTGCCACTCTTTAGGAAAGATGTGGACAAATTGGAGAGAGTCCAGAGGAGAGCAACAAAAATGACAAAAAATTTTTTAGAAAACTTGACTTATGAGGAAAGATTAAAAAAAACCAGGGTATGTTTAGTCTTGAGAAAAGACAACTGAGGAGGGGACCTGATAACAGTCTTCAGATATGTTAAGGGCTGTTATAAAGAGGACTGTGATCAATTACTCTCCATGTTCACTGAAGGTAGGACAAGAAGTAATGGGCTTAATCTCCAGCAAGGGAGATTTAGGTTAGATAGTAGGAAAGAGATTTTAACTATAAGGGTATTTAAGATCAGGAACAGGGTTCCAAGGAAGGTTTGGGAATCCCCATGATTGGAGATTTTTAAGAAGAGGTTGGACAAACACCCGTCAGGGATGGTCTAGGTGTACGTGGTCCTACCTCAGCACAAGGGGCTTGCAGTGAAGATGTAGCCAAAGGGATGTTAAAATTTACCCATCTTTTAATTTCGTTGAACAAAGATGAGTTCAAGTGTTTCTGTACTAAAGCCCCTTTTAAACTTATTTTTTTATGTACCTAATGCTGCTTGACATGGAAAGGATAACTCCGGTTTCTTTTAAAGAAAAAGAAATCTGACTTTACGAAAAGCCACTGAACAAGCCATGCCTGTACTTTAGGTTTGGTACATTAGTTAAACATGTGCGGGCAGTGCTAATATGTTGGGCAATCACCTGTGTTACAACATTTCACCTGCAGGTTCGGCTGCTGGGAGCATTTTCAAAGTGAACATTTCAGTTGAATTTCTGTGGCCTAATTCTTTTTTTGGCTGGGCTCTTGGTATTTGTTGACTGTAGGCCAAAAACTTAATCCACACACATTCTCACATTTATTTAATTATAAAACTAGTAAATGTATTTTCTTTTAGCAGGTGATTGGCTGCTTTTTTTAAAAAAATTGTGCTTTACAAAATTTTGGAAATATAGTAACTCATTGGATAGCACTGGGAGAACCAAGATCCTTGGTTTATTTCATGCATTAGAGAGTTAGAGATCATTGCTAATTGTCCTGCATGAATTACTGTGTTTTTGCATTTTCCCAAGCACTTTATCATGTTGTACCCTGCATTTGTACAGAAAGTGTGACCCCTGTGCAAAAACAAGGACTCAGAACCAGAAACTCCTGGGTTCTGTTCTTGGCTCTGCTGCTAACGCACTGCATATGAGTTTTGGCAGTCACTTAACTGCTCTGAGCCTCCATTAACTCAACTGTAAAACTGGTACAGTAATATCCACCTTACTGGGGAATTAAAAGGGTTAGTTTAATTCTTGTAAAGCACTTAGAGCTATTCATCCAACAATTTCAATCTTCATATCATCATTTTTTTAAATCATTGTTTTCAATAGCAAGAGTTTAATGTAAAATTGCATTAACATGTTCTTGCATCTCCTGATTCAAATACATTTGAAATCTTGAGCAATCGAGAGGTAAAAATACCTACTTACTGTACCTGCCCTGTTTGGGAAATCTTTGGTTGGGTTACTCATTGTTTATCATACCTTTATAATAAAATACCAGTCTCTGGAAAATCCTTTAGGGCAGCAGCACGGCATCATGCTGTGAGATTAGGTGTCTGCTGAGTTTGAGAATAAATGATACCAGACTTGGGACTGGTGGAAAATAAGATGTTGCTGTCTGCAGCTAACCTACTGTACTACTCACACTGGGTTCTTGATAGTCAGTACTTAATTTGTGCCAGGGCTTGCCAGGGCTGAGCCGCAGCACCTCTAGGCTTGTCACATCAGTTACGAAAGTAAAAAAATTGCTTGAGCCCCAGCACCTCTTTCATTACAAATTAAGCACCATCTATAGTGGCTTGATGCAGAGGGACTGAGGAGCATATGATGAGAATTTTTTGAGGGATGACATAGGGAAATCAAGAGAGTCTAAATTTTGCAACAGTGTCCCCTGCAAATTGGGCTCTGAGTCTCCCAGGGAGTACTGCCTTCTTCAGCCATTATTGTGTCAGTTACGCTGAGGGAATTCTGTGCCAACAATTAAAAATTCTGCCCACAATATTTTAAAATTCTGCGTATTTATTTGATAAAATAATACAATTTAATCACATCATTTTCAATTATTTGCTGACAAGTATTTTGAAATAAATTACCAAAATAATTGAAAATGGTCTGATTATATTGTGCTATTTTGACAAATAAAATATGCAGAACTTTGCAGAATTTAAAAATTTTTAACTGTTTGGCATAGAATTCCCTCAAGAGTACCAGGGTTCTGTGTGGCACAGTTTGGGTGCTGGGGCGAATCTGTACGCACAGGGACTCGGAGTGGGGTTCTGGGTACAGAGAAGGAAAGGGATGCACGGGTGGGTGGAAGGGTCACTGTACAGCGAGTTGTTCCGCTGTCCGCCCAACCCCTGTGCATCTGGGACCAAACCCCACCACCACTGCTCAGCCTCCCCCCCGCACCCAGACGGTGCAGAGCTTCCTGCAGCCAGGGGAAGTTTCTGGGGGTTGATCTAACCCAGAACCCCCTGGTTGTTCTGTGCAGGGAAGGAAGGGCGGGGGGGGGGGAGGAAACTACTAGGACTAATTCCGAGATCCCCCACCCCCTTTGCCCCAGTGATTTCTCTCTCCCCTGGCTGCCTGAACAAATGCATCTGAGCTGGTGGGGGGGGGGGGGGGGGGGAAGAGAGGTGAGTGAGCACTGGTGCAGCTTCTCTTTTCTTCCCCACAGAAACCATTTTCTGCAAGGAAACAAAGAGAATCTGCGGGGGGGGGTGGTGGTGGTGTAGAGGGGGCATTTTTCTGCTGTGGCGCAGAATTCACCCAAGGGTAGTCAGTGGGTTGTCATCACCTAGGGCCCTGCCCAGCACTTGAAGCCCAAACCTAGCTAACAACAGTTGTTCGTATTTTTCTCCTCTGGCAACCATCTTTATAGCTGTGTTGTAGGCCTCATTTGGACTGCAGTATCCACTGCGTTTAAACCCTTCAAACAGAGTTGGGCCATGGTTCCTTAACATGGATAACACGTGGTTTGGGCCTCTCCATATGAGAAAGGCCAAAGCATATTCTAGCATGGCTCTTGGGTGTGTTTATAGTATGGTCTTTAAATGTGCAGGGGTGGGCAAACTTTTTGGCCCGAGGCCCACATCGGGACTGCGAAACTGTATGGAGGGCGGGTTAGGCAAGGCTGTGCCTCCCCAAACAGCCTGGCCCCCTCCCCCTCCCTTCCCACTTCCCAACCACTCCCCCCCCCCCCGTGCCTTGTCCCCTGATCGCCCCCTCCTGGGACCTCCCCACCCCTAACTGCCCTCCAGGGCCCCACCCCCAATCCAACCCCCCTGACCCCATCCACACCCCCGACCCCTGACAGGCCCCCCAGGACTCCCACATCTATCCAATCCCTGCCTGCTCCCTGTCCCCTGACCGCCCCCCCCCGAACCTTTGCCCCATCCAACCTCCCCCTGTCCCCTAACTGCCCCCCAGGACTCCCTGCCCCTTATCCAATCCCCCCCGCTCCCCATGCCACTCAGAGCTTGCAGCCGTGCTTCCCGGCTGGAGCCAGCCACGCCACCACACTGGAGTGGCGGGCCACATCGCTGGCGGCGTGGCGAGCTGAGGCTGTGGGGGTGGGGCCGGGAGCTAGCCTCCCAAGCTGGGAGCTCAGGGGCTGGGCAGGATGGTCCCGCATGCCGGATGTAGCCCGCGGGCCGTAGTTTGCCCACCTCTGCCATAGCGTGATTCCCCAAGGTCATCTTTAACATCTCATTACTGTGAACACTACCATACTGGGGGAGTCTGCTGTGATCTGGTAGTACCAGGATCCAGATAACACAGATTGGACTTGCTTGTGTAGATAGCACCAAATTGAGGTTACAAAATCATACAAGTCTGGACTGTGTTTTAATCCTGCTGGGGCCCTAATGTTTCATAAATAGGTCTCCCAGCCTGATAATTTTGATAGGTTAATGTGGTTTGGCTAGCATAAGTCTTCGGGGGCAGTGAGAGAGAAGAATAGAGTGGGACTTCCTAGGTCACTCTGGCCTCTGGAACAATGCCTAGAACCATGCACAGTTGTTGCTAGCACTATTCTGTCTGCAGTGTGGACAGAATACAAGTCCTTAATCTGGTTATAATGTTATTTTGGTGCTCTTCATGGTCTGATGGTTATGGCCTCAGATTGGCGCGCAGGAGTTCTGGGTGTAATTCTTTGTAGAGCTGGTCAAAACCTTTCATGTTTTCAAAACTTTCTCTGCATTTTTTGACAAGCTGTAATTCCTGGCTCTGACACAAACTGCCGGTGTGACTTGGGCAAATCACTTATCCTGTCTGTGCCTCAGATCCCCATCTGTAAAATGGAGATAATCCTTTCCTGCCTCACAGGGAGGTTGTGAGGATATATTCATTAATGCTTGTGAATGTTCAGATACTAAGGCAATGGGGTGGGGAGGGCATATGGGTACCTAGATTGGGCCTAACTGTGACTGGGAATGAGAGAAGAGGAAAGAAGAATGGGGAGCAGGTGGGAACTAAAGTTATTATCATTGTCCTCTCTTGTTTCAGCTGAAAAAGAAGCAGGTTTATGTGGAGAAGGTGGAGAAGATGCAGCAGGCACTGGTTCAACTGCAGGCAGCCTGCGAGAAGCGAGAACAGTTGGAGCACCGGCTCCGAACTCGCCTGGAGAGAGAACTGGAGTCTCTCCGGATGCAGCAGGTAACCTGGATTAGTCCATGTACTGAGCAGTTTTTCATGTCAGTATATTCCTAGTAAGGTTTTCCTGTCTAAACATGCACAAAACATGCAGCAGAGCATGATCTTTCCCCTCTTTTGTATAGAACTATAGCAAAAATATTCTTTTGCAAAATGTTGCCATTACCTTGCTGGGTTGGTATTGGTTTCACTCAACTGAGTAAACCTTTAAATTCTATCCCAACGTTTTAAAATTAAAAATAATAGCTGATTCCTCATCTGGGAGGCTGCAGGCATATATCTCGAAATTGTTTTGGACTTTTAATGACTCCTGCTTTGCATTTTAATTTGTAATTTGTCTTTAATTTTTAAGACACCCCTGACACACACACCCCCATTCCTGTCAAGATTTGTTAGGTGGTCACATCTGTTCACACAGGCTCAAACATTGGCCTGAAGACAGAATGCTCTTTGGAAGGCTTTTGAAGCCTGATAACATAAATGCTGTTGATGGAAATTTGTAACCACTAATATATAATATGCTCTAACAATTTGTACTGAGCCCATTTTTACAATGGGATGAAAGGAAAACATTTTTTCTGGGGACAGTATGAATTGAATTTGAATTCTGAGTCCTGTTTGACCCCATGTTAACACACGTTAATTAATGTGATTGTAAATTCTGGTGTAAGTAGGATACAGATATTTGTTCCTCGTGTTTAGCCCTAAACTGCAACATAGAGTTAAATGTGACTAGGAACAAATGTTTAAACCCTAGAACAAACATTTGCTCTAGAATTAACAATTGTTTAATTAACACAAGGTAAAACAGGACTAACAATGCAAATGCAGACATGCCATAAGTGAGGGAGAAGAATTACGACAATATGATAGTCTGCAGTTAACTGTTTTTTGGGGACACTGGTGACTGTCTCAGATTACAGCTAAAAATCCAATTGACTGAAACATATGCCACAATATAATAGACAGTAAATTAAATGGTAAACTACTTCCATTTTTTTACTAGAAATGATATGATATTATGTGATTAACTCTAATGATAGGATTAATAAAAAAAGATTTAAACAAAAACATAAGTATATGAAGGAAGAAATAAGTTATATTATTAATGAAACTGTCTTGGAAGAAGACCAGATTTAACACATTCTGTAATGGGTTTAGATATAAATGTTATTTAAAAATTCTTCCTATCTAATACAGAAAATATATCGAATTGACATAATTTGAGAATTATTTGCAGTGTTCAAATTACAAGGTTATTTAAAACCAACAACTTGTAAGTGGACGTAACAAGATTTTTGCTTTAAACCATGGTTCATCTTAAGGAAACAGAAAATGTAAAATAATCTGAATCCTGAGTCACACATATTAGATTGTCTGTCTGTTTGATTCCTTCTCTTATAAATGAGCTTTTCATAACTAACTTTCTGGGCAGAAGGTCTTGCACTCCCAGAAAAGTCTCCTTATAATACTTTCCTGTTTAATATTATTCTTTGAGCTTTTAGCATGGAAAATCTCAAACATCTTTTTGTATTTTCCAGTATGCCTCTCTTTGGCTTATTGGCTCCAAATGGAATAAATGTATCTATGTTCCAAACCTCCTCTTAGAGTTTAATTACTTCCCCCCCTCAGTTCCCAAGTATAGCATGTGATCCCACTTTATATGTGACAATGTCTAATCTCAGCCCCTTTTCTAATACCCGGGATTCATTTTGCAAAAATTACAAGGGGTCTCATACATTGTCTTCTCCTAGTTCTAGTTCCCTTGCCTCTAGTGGCTTTTTGTCATTGTGCCAGACACTTTCCATCTTTTCATTATAAACAAAGCTTGCTTTTCTAACTAATTATATTCCTTATTGTAATAAGTGAATGATGTCACATGCTGCATCTTGTGATTGGAGCTGTGTTGGAAATCTCAATACAAGGCAAACGCATTTTTTTCACCTGGTTCTGATGTGGCTGGGTCTTTATCCACATCGCTTGTTCATAACTCAGTGTGGCACAACATTACCAATGATTGTTAAACTCTTTAGCCTGATTCAAATCTTGCTTACTCTGGTGCAACTCCATTTAAGGTAGAGGCATTACTTACTTTAGTGTAAAACTGGAGTGATATTGGAATTGGGACCCCTATTATTTTGGCTGTGTAGATGGGCTTTAGTCACCACATCTGAGTAACAAGATACAGCTTTCCAGAATATAGATGATATATATATATATATAGAGAGAGAGTAGTGGTGGTAGGTGTGTGGGTATTATCTAATATTTTAATTGGGTCACGGTGTTCATGAACAGAATTATTCATGGGGCAGATTCTCAGCTGGGGTAAATCAGCATATCTTCAATGGCTTCAGTGGAGTTCAGCTGATTTGCCCCAGCTGGTGATTTATGAATTTTAAAGCTTGAAGGGACCATTACGATCATCTGGTCTGACCTCCTGCATAACACAGGCCATAGAATTCTGCCCAACGATTGCTCCATTAAGCTGATAACTAAGCCGGCCTCTTCATCCCCCGTGTGAGAACAGGGTCTTCCAAATCTATTCTGATGCATTTTGTTCTTTTGAAAATCAGCGTCAAGGTACATCTCAGACTGCCAGTGCCTCGGAGTACAACGCCACAGCACTTATGGAACTCCTGCGGGAGAAGGAGGAGAGAATTCTTGCCCTGGAAGCCGACATGACTAAATGGGAACAGAAGTACCTAGAGGAGAGCGTGATGAGACAGTTTGCTTTGGATGCAGCAGCTACGGTGGCTGCTCAGAGGTAAATGAGACTATTCATAGCAGGGTATTTTTCCAGTAGAATGTCATATTTCCTACCAACGAATGTTACCCTGAGTCTCACTTTTCCATGACACCTCCCCTTGCCCTGCACACATCATCAGCTAAAACTCCTGGAATGGAGGTAGAGCTTGACTGTTTTCGCTGGGATTTCTGCATAGTTGCCAGCATTTAGAAACTTTGAAGGGACTGTTTCCTCAAATGAAAGAACTGTGTTTTTCATACAAGTATTCATCTGAATGGCTTCTGGAAGCTGTTGATTCAAAAATAGATGGTAGAGCAGAAAAAGATTTACAAGAATCTGTCCTTGCTGCCGTCACGTAAGATCTGGGAAGCGTGGTGATTCACATTTGGCCTGAATGCCACATTTGTTCACCAGACTATTTTTGCAAACTACTTTGTGGTATTGTCCACAATATGGCTGTTAACCAAAGACACATACGCAGAAATTCCGCTTAAAGCATTTGGCTGCATAAGATGGCATCGTTTGTGGGGGCAGGGAGGGAATGGTGTCTGAAATTTGGTATCCAGCTTAGATTCCAAGACGACTATCCAGAAATACTTGCTGTCAATAGGCTTCAGTTAGCTGGTGAGCAAGTGCTGCTAATGGAGTGCAATTGGGCAGTGCTTACATGTGATTTTATTGCTAACTGGTGCCTGCCTCCTGACAGAGGGCTTTATTTTAGTCCATTTTGTAAACCAGATTCAAGTGCAGATGTTGCAACTTTGGTACTTTTGCCTAGGTTCGTAACTTATTGCAGGATCATAATAAAAATCAGCGAGGAGAGTTGCAGTATTTGCTGCATTAGCATTTAAAGGGTTATCTTCTCTCACTCCAGAAGCAGCCTGTTACCTCAAGGTATTAATGCTTCTTGTGCACTGTTTTCCAGCTTCCCTGAGATTCTCTAAATGGCTTCTTTAATGTGTGTCCAGGGGACATGTTATATTTTCAGTCCACGCTGATAAGTAGGAGTGTGGTCCGTTGGTTGTCACATATGGGGAGAGGACACATTAAGCCAGTTGATGTTGTATTTAAGTAAACAAGCAAGGAAGGTTTCCAGAGTCAGGAAAGCTCCCATCTCCAGACTTTAGTTTCCTGTTTCCTTCCAACTGCTGGTCCTTAAAAGAGACAGATCTAGTACTTCCCTAGCATCTGACAGTCAGAAAGTTAATTCCAAGTTAAGATTGGCCACCATTCCTCCCAAATGTTCCTCATTTCAAGGCGACACCATTTTTAAGCTTCCTGTCTGAATAGTCTCTTTGTGTTCCTTATTTTGGGGTTTTGCCATTCACTGCATCCCCTGTTCGTGCCTTGGCAGAGTGAGAGGTATGCTGGCCGCTCCACTCTTAACCCTGCCAGCCATGGGAAGTAAAATTGGCACATTATAATGATTTGGTAGCTCTCATCCTGTCTCAGGTTGCTGCAGTCTTAATGTTATTTGAATGTGCATTTATGTTGTATGGGGCCTTCTAATTGTTAGGACCCACATGGTGGTATAATGGCATAGCATGATGACTGGTATTGAAGTGAACAAGGGTTGTAATATTGCTGTATTAGTTTTATTAGCCTGCATCGCATTGTTTAAAATATGGGATGCTACAGAATAATAACATAAACTCTCTTCTCATCCTACTGTAACATTTGGGCTGAGACTCTCAAAACCACCTAAGGGGTTTGGATGTCCAGTTCCTATTTGGTGTCTGTATCCCCTAACTGATTTCGAAAATCTGAGCCTGAGTGTTTGGTGTGTGGTGTTTTTAACCTAAATGGCAGGCTGGACATTCCTAGGACATGTTAAAAAGAAATCTATCTGAAATGTAAGGGTATAGCAGCCTTAAATGCTTGGTATGTGTTTAGTAGACTATGCAAAGATTGCAATGGGACAGTGGTTCTCAGCCTGCGGCCCAGTTAGCACAGAGCTGTGGCCCGTGTGACCTCCTAAGGGCCATACAGGTAGTATTGGTACACACTAATGGTAAACAGGTTGAGAACCACTGCAATGGGGAACCCTAAGTGTGTTGTGTAGAAGTTAAAGTGAAAGAGAGCTGTTTATACTCCATATCCAACCAGTACCCAGAATATTTGAGCACTAGCCTGTAGGAGAGAGGACTATATATCTAAAATCATCAGACACAAATTCACTATATTCTAGCTTAAAAGAGAATATATGTGTCTAGCCTCTCATCCTGGGGTGCCATTTTCCCTACATCCTTGTCCTGGACTACACACAAACTTGCCTGGGTTTAACTAAATCCGTTTAGAAACACACCTTTAGATGAGCAGGACTGTGTGTAGAGTAGGCCCTTGTTTTTAGTGACTTAAGGCATCTGTATTGTTTCTTTAGTGCTGGGAGATGGGTTTTCCTGGTTTGAGATCCATAGCCAGAAATGGAGACCTTGAACAAGCCTTTACTCAAAGAAGTGGATATCTTTGTTAAATAGTTTTGAGAGATCATTGTGTGCTGTTGGGATGAGGACAGTGCATTCCTATGGTCCTTTATCTGCTATACTGCTCATTCTCAGGGACACAACTGTGATCAGCCACTCGCCTAATGCTAGCTACGACACCTCTTTGGAAGCTCGCATTCAGAAGGAAGAAGAGGAGATCCTGATGGCCAATAGGCGGTGTCTTGACATGGAGGGCAGGTAAAATACAGTTTGTTCTCAGACAGCTTCTTTCGCATTGTAATTTTAAGTTGATGGCTGGGGCAGGCTATTGGGAATCATCGTGTCGGGGTATTGGTAGCCTCACTTATAGCAATGAAAAATGAGAGATACCAGGTTGTGTTCACTTGGTTGAACAAAACAATTGCATTTTCTTTCACTGTTGGTATGGTTTGGATTCATAAGTAAAATGCCCCTCAGACTCTTGATTCTATTTATTTTTTTAATGTTCTGTCCATATTTGTCTGCTCTTCTTGTTCCTCTTCACCACCTTCATACAGACGTGTGCTTCTAACACCACGCTCAGGTAAATTTGGATCATGTCTTAACAGTGCGGTTCCATGGGGGTGTTTGTCTTGGTGTTTGGCACAGTGCAGATTTGCTGAAGAGCATTAATTCCTCCTCTTCCTTATCCCTTCGCTTTCTGGCCATAGCTCTTGGATCTCAAACTGATGCTGCAGTTGTTGTGTCCAGTAGCCTGAGGTGGGGAGCTCAGTGAAAATCTCTCAAGTGTAAAATGTCTTGTCCATGATCTGGCCCTATGCCACGATGGGCCAGTGAGCACCGATTATTCAAGTTAGTTAGCTCAGTTGCATTCTCTTTAACAAAGAGCTGCACTAATTCCCCGAATGCCTAAAAAGCAAGGGATAGTTACGAGAACACAGTGGACTTTGAAGCATCAGCCTGAAGATACTGTTCTTTTTGTTATCCTCTTAGGATAAAGACTCTCCATGCTCAGATCATTGAAAAGGATGCCATGATTAAAGTCCTCCAGCAGCGCTCCCGGAAAGAGACCAGTAAGACGGATCAGCTATCTTCA
This sequence comes from Caretta caretta, assembly GCF_965140235.1. Classification (NCBI taxonomy): domain Eukaryota; kingdom Metazoa; phylum Chordata; order Testudines; family Cheloniidae; genus Caretta; species Caretta caretta. The sequence goes on from NC_134214.1 coordinate 83,591,454, forward strand.
ATGAGACCAGCTAAGTCCCTGATGTCAATTTCTAACGCTGGATCAGGCTTGCTGTCCCACTCTTCAACACTGAGCAGCACTCCCATATTGGAAGAGAAGAGGGAGGACAAAAGCTGGAAGGGCAGTTTAGGTAACGTAATCCTAACAAAAGCATGGTTAGTTATGTTAAGGGAGCGCGGTCTAAAACCACTCGGGGCAGTGCAAGCAATGGAAGGACGATGTCCTGACTGAGGGTGCTAGGTCCGCCACAAACAGATACAAAGATATGGTCACTGGCCTGAAGGGCTCACAGCCTTTATTTGGAGAAAATGTGTTGTAGTTAGTCCAAGTTATTAGTTATTTTTTCTGTAAATGGCTTGGGGCCCAAACCTTCTCCCATTGCTGTAAATGGGAATTTTTTGCAATTGACTTCAGGGTGAGCAGGACTACACAGAAGTGGGCCGTGGAGGGGAAGCAGCATTGTCTAGTGGTTGGAGATAGGGCCTAGGAGATGAAACCTATTCCAACATTACCTTTATAGTGCTGAGCGACCTTGGTTTTCCCAACATCTGTGCCTTACTTTCCCCGTCTGTAAAATGGGGATAATGCAGTCCTTCGTAAAGCACTTCGAGATTGGCCGTTGAAAGGAGGGGGAGAAGTGCAAAACTGTGAACTGGGCAGAACTAGTGCTGAGATGCTCCTTATATGTAAGTGCTTTAAAATTTCTTCCCTTTCTGTCCACAAAGGTGTTCTGCTGGGTCCAGAATATCGCTCGGAATCCATTTCTTCAACGCCCTCGCCGGTCCTTCCCTCCACCCCGCTGCTGTCTGCACACTCGAAAACAGGCAGCCGAGACTGCAGCACTCAGACAGACAGGGGAAGTGAACAAAATAAAGCTGCTTCCTCTGCTGTGGCCCTTGTACCCGGGCGACATCCCACGACCAGCATGCCCTACAATTCAGACAAAACAGGTAACTAGACCCAGCTGGTCCCCAGTGGAGCATTGGTATGAGGTCGGTGTAATTTCTGTTTCAGGGTGCTAGTTATGCAGAGCCTTTTGGGACTGCCAATTCTATGGGTTTAGATGTTGGAAGGGTGATATGAGCTAGGTGATTATCACAGTAAAGGCTGGATCTCAGAGCGCCATTTGGTGAAAGGTTAATGCCAAAGGGATAGATTCTGATCTCCATTACGTTGGTGTAAAGCCAGAGTGAATATACTGAGTTTAACGCACTGCAGATTTGTACATCATTGCATAACTATGAAAGAGAGAAAGTAAGGAAAGAGAGAGAAAATCTGAATTTTTAAATTTCAAGAGCTGCTGTCAGTCTGTTGGCCAGCATCACAAACTGCCTTTATGAATAAGCAGGAAACTCCCTTCTTCCAATAATATCCCCACTGTAGCTGTAGTTGGCAACTGGAGTTATAGCTTGATTCTTTCTGATATGTTTCCTCCTCTTGATATAGATGGGCCAGTTTTCCACTCCAGCACTTTGGAAAGAAAACCGCCTGTTCACAGCTTGGGGCAGGACCTCACTGATGCAGAAATGGTGGAATACCTCATCTGAAAGGCTGAACTTGTATCAAAGCTGGGACACAATAGCAAGAATTTTTTTAAAAAAGACATTTTTATTAGAAAAAATAGAATACCTGAGTAATAAAGGAACACTCAGCTCTTTGCTCTTGTATATTATGTCTCCAAAATGTGGACAGGTTAATTTATAATTTGTTCTAAATTATAAAATACTTGTTCTTTGAAAGTCGTTCCCTCCCCTCTCTTCCTCCCCAAGCTTGTTTTTAAATACTGGATCTGGTAATGTCTGGATAAAACCAAGGTCTTAAATGCACTAAATTCTATTTTTAATTTCAGTATTTTTAAAACCTTGTATTTTTTTTTAAAAAAATAGTACTTACTTTCACAGCAGTTGGTTAATTTCATTTGAACACTGCCAAGATGGGCGTAATGACTCTGCAAATTTATTGAGCACCAGGTCACACAATGACCACGTAACATCACAACCAGATTGGTGTGCTTTGTTCTGAATGTCACTGAAGGCTCCAGAGTACAGGTATTCTGAGTAGCTTTGTAAAACTCATAAGAGATGATCAAGGGAGCTTTTTTCTCTATTGCCCTCAGTAGTACGAAGTCAATATGGATATTCCATGGCTGGAAGGATTTCAGTTTTCACAATGTGCTCATGCACTTTTTTGGGGTTTTTTTGTACTCTATCTCAGTCACATTATTTTTAATAACTCCAGAGATTAATGTCATGTTTGTTATTTTCAGCAGTATCAGAGGGTCCCCAGTACTTTTATACATATATAATTTTGAGTAATTTATACAGTAGATAAATAATATATTGCATTCAGGTTTTAAATTAATAAATATGAAGAAACTGTGGGCCTAATCCTGATCTCAATAACATCTGTTTTTCACCTTTGTAACTCTACTGTCTTCAGTGGAATTACTCTGAATTTCCACCAGTGTAGGTGTTGAGCCCTGTAGTATTTGAATATTAGCAACTTGATCTGCTGCATTAGACCTTGATAGAGAATTATTTTTGGTATATTTCCCTCTATTTCAAATCTCTTTCTAGTTTGTATGTCCCTCATTCCATGAAATAACGGATTCTCTTTTCATATAGCAGTGTCCAAGTTCGTACCTTATACAAGGCAAAGGGTACAGTTGGTCATTGTTAAAAGTTTCAAGTGGCAAATTCTGTGTGCTTCCAAAATATTTTCCTCTTCTAACTGGAGAGAGCAGCATTTCTGTGTTTTAAAGTATTTAAGGGAATAAGTTTCACAGTTGTTCATCATCAGTTTCACTTTCAGGTTTTTAGGATCTAGCCCAAATGCTGCAGTGCATGGGTTGCAAACCCTGCAGGGGGGGTGTTCAGACACATTTTAAAAAAGGTTTGTTTTGAGGGTTTTTTAAAAAAATTATGAAAACACTTGTATTAATATTAGTTTGTTTTAAAACACTTGGTTTCCTTAAATTTTATGTCTTTACCTGACAGTGCTGCTAAAGCATCTCAGCTGATCCCAAAATTCCACTACAGCATTGTAGTAGCCAAATCTTGCCATGGAGTGAAGTAGCTTCACGTTAAAGCACCAAGCCTTATCCTACAATGGGCTCAGTACCCTTCACTCCCACTGAGTCGAGAGCACTAGGCACCTTAGTGCATTAGGCCCTAAATTGCAGTGGGAGTATGGAGGCTGCAGCGCTATCACCTATTGGTACTGTGTCTTCTAGCCTCTGGCTAATCGGCTTTTAAAAGGATTAAAGTAAATTGGCCTTAACAGATCAGTGGGAGCAGGCTGGATTTTACAGGGGAGAAGAAAACCCAGAAAGGCGTCCCCCATTAGTAGGCCTCAGATACCTGTCTTGGTTTTCATCTTGTCCCAAAGTTAACACTGTAATGCCCGAATATCCGCTCAGAGTGGGATTATATTTTACTTGAAGCATTCGTTCAGCAGAATGGATCATGCTTTACTCTTGAAAGGCAATTCCTCTCGGTCCTGGTGGGTTTGCCACTTGCTAATTTTAATCATTGAGAGCTCTTAGAACCATAAAATTTAGAGATGGCAAAGTATGTTGGTAAGAGATGGCCACAGTGCAAATACCCTAACTTTGCCACTGACCTCTTTCTCTAACAGCCTGAATCCACCCCCCAAAACTGGACACCCACAATGTGTGGGATAATTCAGAGCTGTACTTTAAGAGTTGGCCCAGCTCTACCAGGTAGGTCCTCGTCTTTCCTCTTGGCCTGTACAGAATTGTTCCTTAAAGTTCATTCTGTTATATTTTGTCCAGGCAAGTGTTCTTCCCCTTCCCATGGGGATGCCCTTCACAGCCTCATAGCTCTCACTGTTGAAAATACCTAATGTTCTTTTTTGCTTAATTTCATCCCATGACATCAAGTAATGCCTACCTGGGATGATTCTAAATGATGCTTCTCCTTTCTTTGTTGTCATTGGATGCATTGTGTGACCTTATCCATCTTCCTGCCGTAGGATTGTTCCCTATTGTACATTTTGTGTGCTGGGTTTAATACAGTGAACAGCTAGGGAGATTGAGAGTATAGCTGTGAGAGGGATTCAGGGTGAGAAGTGGAAGTCTTTTCGTTAGTCTTTCAAAGTCTGGGAAAATTGTACCTTCTTGAGTGCTACTCAGAGGCAGGGAAGAAATGTTCTATCCTGTGCCCATTAGTCCATTCTAACTCAGTTGACCGGCATTGGAACTAAAATTTATGGATCAATTATGCACATATGTCTGATTGGGTAAACTCCAATTTGCCTGGGTCCATGTGTGTTGATGATTAGGATGGACCAGTCAACACTGGTTGTTTGTCCTCCCCCAACTCATTCCTTATAACAAAATTCCATTGTAATTATTCTAATGAAGAAAAGAAATAGAGGGTTAAGCTTTCTGAATGAAACACAGAACCTGCACAGCAATGGTCTCCTCCTGAAAATGCAGGCTAGAGGTCTCCAGTAATGAAAAACTTCAGTATTACATGGTTCCTTTGGCAGTTCTGTGCAAATGTGAATGAGTTTGGAAGGAAACATTGCCCACAATTTCATATTGCTTTAGTTAATTTCCCTGTTTTCTAGCACTGATGTCGTGAGTTAAGTTTTTATTACAGTCAGCCATTTAAAAAAGAAAGAAAGGAAAAAAAGGTGGATTATTCTTGTGTGAGCTGGGGATCTGAGGTCCTCTTGCTGGGTTGACAAACTAGGAGCCATCAGGAATATGTGCTTTCCCCTAAGTCTTCCCTGAGTGATCCTGATGTGAATCTAAACAAGCTGCTTTCTTTGTGGGAGTCATGTGATATAGTTTTCAGTCTTTCTCTGTACAGATTTTTCAGTTTTGTTTTTAAGCAGAAGCTACTTAAAGAAGTCAAACTGCACACCTGGTCCTTTTCTTTCTGTAGACTACTTTCTACTGAAGTAAGATTGTAATTCAAAGTAATTGCAATGAGCTTAAATCTCAAACCAAACTTTAGACTAAGAGTTTGTCTTAAACTCGGGTATTAGAAGCAGAGTTGCAGCTTTTATAAGGAAAACCTCATATTCCTCTTTGTAGAGCAGAACAAGCATACATTTTTCATCTCTTTCTCTTTCCCCTTAAATGCTCACAAAGTGTCCAATCCCACAAATGCTTTCTATGGGGAACTCTCTGAGATTTGATGGCCCAGGGGACTGAGTAATAGGAGACAGAACCTTTTATCACTAGATGATTGGTTCAGATATGGCCCCATGTCATTGGTGACTTTAAATGCTCCCATCTAACAGCTGTTTGTTGATTAAATGAGTTAGTGGGTTTTCCTAAGAGCTATCCATGGGGCTGGTTTGCAGGATTCACTCAAAAGTTACCAAGAACACTGCATGCTCCAGGAATCCATTGCTCAAATTATGTGTTGCAATAGTCTCTCTAGACATCTGTCCAGTGAATCCTATTACTAGCAGCCACCACAGAGACTGTTGTTTATCTGGTCATTTTACACTGGCGGTCGTGTAACACCGCACATTTAGTATGGACAGACTTTTTTTGGCCTCTGGATTTTAACACCCATTAGGACTGGTGAGCGCCTACACAGAATTTACTGTAATTCTCCACACTGTGTCAAATGTGCCTAGGGGTTCTCTTTTCGTATATTCATATAGGAACTTTTAAAAAAGCTAGCAGTTTTATGTCTAGAAAGTAAAAGACAGTAAATATAATTGTACTACTGTATTTATGAAGAAAATACTTCTTTTCCTCCCCCCCAAAAGATCTTACTCTAGGGTGGTTTTAGTTTATGATTTCTAGTAATGTTTCTTAGGCTTTCAGGAAAGCATTGAAACCTGTCTTGTTTGCACTGTTGTGTAAATGTAAAACAAGTACTGAGCTAAGGAGTTTAGATTAAAATAACAGGCCCTTCCCTCTCCTAACTCAAGCAGAGCCTTTGGGGGTTTTGTTTTAGTTCTCAAATGTTTAAATAATTTTTCAGTCACCTCCACTTTCTGGCTGGGACCAGAAGCAGAAGTGTTGAAATAAATCTCGGGTGACTTGTCCTTTGGGATTCCACTCAATATCCACAGGTCAACTTGATGCTGATCAGAACCTTTAGAGGTTTGCCTCTCCATAGACTCAATGGTAAAACTCCCATTGACTTCAGTGATTTTGAGAGATCTTCTCCAGGATTCTAGTCCTCTAGTTCTCCATTTATAGAATAGTAATTGTTAGATGGGTTACATTTTATGCTGTCTTGGTTTTCCTTTCCCTGGAGTTGTGACCTACAGGGAAGAGCCAGAAGAAACTGACCAATGTGCTGCTTATCTTTTAGGGTCCAAAATATCAAACCATGAATGGAAACATGATAAGTTTGCTATTTAACAACCGTAGAAAATGTATCAAGAGAATGGTCTTTTTTTCTATATAAATCTATATTAAAATAAATTGTGTGGATTATTTTTTTCCTTTTTGTTTAAATTGTCAAGTTGATTTCATAATTGGGGAATGAGCTCTTTTGTAACTCACTTGTTGAAATAGCCCTAAAATCTTTGAAGAATGTGGCAGCTTTAATTCTTTTTTAAAAAGTGTAAATATGCACTAAATCTTTTGTAAATGTCTGTATTATCATGTCTGTAGTTAGCCATAAAAATATCTTCAATGTGTTTTAAAATGTGGATCCTGTGTTTTGAAATTTATTTTTATCATAGGTTTGCTTTTTTTGTTTGTTTGTTTTTAATTACCACAGACATTTTCTGTGTATGCCAAAAAGGGGTATTAACACTCAATCCAATTCACTTTGGGACCTGATCTGATCTCACTTACGCAGGTGTAGATCGGAGTAAATGGAGTTTGCACCAGTGTGAGAGGAGAATCCAGTTCTCTGGCTCACATTTTCAAAAATGTGGTTGAAACGTGGGGAAACTTCTATTTTTTTGAAGGGGGGGGGGAAGGTGTCCCTTTTTTAGCTGAAAAATTTTTTGGTCAAAAAAGCAAAATGTGAATTTTCCCAACCAATTATATAGCAGGTCAGAAAAACAGGATCAAATTTTTTCTGAAAAATGTTTGGCAAAAAATTAATCCCCTTTCTTTCCTCCCCTCCCCCGGGTTGAAAAATTTAAATTTGGAACATTTTGACTAGCACTGACAATTTAGGGTTCTTCAATTTTTGGTTACCCAATTTGAGAAGGGCCCACTGTTTGAAAATCTGGCCATTTTTGCTTGCCTGAAATTGGGTACCCAAAATCACAAGTTACTTTTGAAAAGCTTGCCCTTTGTCTTTAAGCTGCTGATGTAAAGTTTGTTCGTTTACTTCTGGTATGAGTTGAATACTTCCATTTCTTTTCTTTTTTTTCACCCTTATCTTGCATTGGAAGGGAAAGAATGCTGATCATCTGGAGGTGAGTAGGTCTCAGCAGGCTTGTCGGAGTTGATGTGTTTTCATTGTTAATCTTTAGAAGAGGAGCTTGATATTTCTAATCTTCATGAGCTGCCAATAGTTTCTTAAATAATACTGAGTCAGCAAATCTGGGAGCCAGAGGTTAAATTAAAACAATTGGTCACAGCACTACAGAAATTTTAATGGAGGGTGGGTGTGTCTCTGTCTGTCTCCCTTGCTTGCGAGCTCATTTGCCTTGTTGTTTAGCTGTGTAATCCATGGACAACAGCAGTGGATTTCTGCACAGTTGGCTTTTCTGCAGTGCAACTGTAGTGCATTTGCAAGTTGCCTTTTAAACACCATTTAAACATGGTGCAAAACCCAGTTCATAACATAGTTTGGCCATTTATTGTGAATGTAGCCAAAGTTCATTAAAGTTCAGGAGCCTTACCCAGCACCCACTGACGACAGTGTAGAAAGACTCCTATTGACTACAATGAGTGTTGGATCAGGGCCGTTGCAGTGATAAGTCTGGTTCTCTCTTGTCCTTGCACTGGTTTGACAGACCTGTTTTAGCACATCCATACATGGCAAGCCTTACAATACAGCTGTCCCAGTGTGTTCTGTCCTTCCGGGTTGCACAGTTCCCAGTATTATTGCTTAGAAAAACGCTTTTGGGGCAAGTGTTTGGAGTGAGTTTTCTCTCTCCTTGCTCTTTGAGTCTTGATGTGCCAAATGTTTGGGTTTAAATTAAAAACAAATTCTAATTTAATTTGGTACTCTGTTTTTAAATGGCTGGATCTTTACATGGAAAAATAGATCCATGTCATTGCAGACTGAAACTGGAAAAGTGTAGGGTTCTGTTGTTTCCTTGGCATGTATGTAACTCCCTTTACCAGGAAAAGGGGCTCTAATTGAACACAGTACACCAATGGAAAGCTAGCTTACAGCCCCAGACAATTTGTTGGCTAGTGTACACATGACAATACTCTTAAAGGGATGTTATTGCTTTCCACTGAGCTTTTCATATCTGGCCTAGGTTTAATTGGAGTACAGCAACTTCAAGCATAATTATATTATACTAACCGTTTTATTATATTTTAACAGACGCTTTAAAGCAATTGCTAAAATACACAGAATCCCAGTGTAGTTTGAGTCACTTACATAGGCAGATGAATGACTCCCCTCCCCTATGTAATGTAGAATCTGAGCATCTTTCTTGTAAAAACAAATCCTGTAACTGGAATTGACTTCCTAGAAATGTATAAAACAGGATGGCAGCAAGAGGCCCCGTTTGCTCTTCAGGGGGTTAAAGGCCTCTTAAAAGGGACATTTTTGTTGAGGGGGGGAGGAGACAGGGAGTAATGACATAATCTTTTGTAGTTTTGGGAAAAACTGATGAGCACAAATGTCGAGAGTGAGGAATAGTGTTTCTTTCAATCGATAATAATTTGCCCCCCCCCTTTTTTTAACCCCCCCTCCCACAAAGCTACATTTATTTATTTGTGTATTTATTTTAGTAAAAAACTGAGTTCACCAGTGGTAGGTCTATGAGATCCTAACAGTAGAAGGAACATTTCTTAGGCAGAGTAACTGCTTTCTTTCCCCAGTAAGTTTTACAGTGAGTTGTTTTCTAACAGAAGAATTATTTTTGCACTATTCTCTTTTTCTGTTGCCATGCTCAGGAGCTGGAAAATAAAACTCAGTCTGTAGTATTTTGTTGTTGTTGTCTTTTATTTCTTCTGGATGAATTGTTATTCCTTTCTACTGTGCATGTCTGAAGGAGCACAACCAGGATACAGGACAGAAATTTGGCAAAACAGGAAATATTTGCTGGTAAAGAAGCTTGTTCGGGGAGCTGGGGAGATATTGAGGAGATATTTTTTCTGGCTAGTTGGTCTGTTCTGCATTGGTTCTTGTGTATCCATCACCATGAAATCAAGACATGCCAAACCCACACCAAAAAAAGGGGGGGGGGAAATTGGGCTTATTTTTGGCTTAATTGTCTTATGAGTTGCTTGTTGGCTAGTTTTTGGCATGTAGCTTGTTGCTTCTTTTTTTTTGATTGGCTCCTGGAAAGCAGGAGCATGGGTGAGAGCAAGCAGGGGCAAGGGGCAAGCAGGGACAAGGGGCAAGAGAAAGAGTCAGGGATGCACAGCGGGCCCACCAGAGTCCCAGGCTGCACACCGGGGGGAATCTAGTCACATATAGTGTTGGGGTTCTTAGGGATTGGCTTGTTTTGGCCTTGTTTTGAAATGGGATTAGCTTGATTTTTGACTTATTGTGAAAGTTGGGGTGCTTACTTACTGTGTGAAAGTTGGCAACTGTGCATGGAATCTGAGTATAGACTGTAGGGCAGAATTGCATCAGTTTGCTTACCTTGGAAATTTTTACTTTTAATCATAAGAGCCTGAAACTTGATTTTTATTAAATTAAATCTTAAAATTTTCAGAAATAGACAGGCCCACTGGAGAAGAGTGGGGATGTGGTATCCTCTCTTGCGCAGCCAACCACTGGAATTATGGAAGGACAAACCAAAGGCAGATAGAGGACAAATTTGAATGGGCTGCATGTCCCCTCCTTCACCCTAAAATGTTATGTAGAGGACCTGTTCCTTTTTTCATTTTGAGCTGCCTAAAATCTTACACTCTGATATCAACTTCAGAGAAAAGAAACCCCTCTTCACACACACTGTGTAATGGTCTCAACATACAGCCCTCTCCCATGTTTGCAAGTCTTATATAGCTGGGAATCTAAACCATAAATTCTCTCCCTGGCTTCCATGAAGAGGAAGATTTGTGTGAATCTCAGATCAGTTTCGCTCAATCAGTTTGCCAAGTTTTGAATTTGTAACAGGTGTAATCTGTTCACATAGCTCCAGGGAGTTCATACCAACAACTGTGCACCTTCTGGCGAGTGCATTAATTGACCACCCCTTCCAATAACAATAACATGAGTGTCCCCCATATTTCCCAAAACTTTGGGTTTTCATGGATAACGCTTGTTCCTGCACAGCAGCAGCAAAGTCACATTGCTATGATGTAGCCCTGATGGTCCGTAGAATGGACTTCCACCTTGAATGGTCCTTTGCAAGTCTCTTCCTTCGGCAGGAGTCAATATGGAAGGACCTAGGCATGCTAAATCCCTCAAAATTGCATCTTCCAACCTCATTCACAGTTGGCCTTGTGCTCTACTTCCTTCAACCTCAGCCCTATAAACGTTCTGTAAAAGTGTGGCACCTTCTGCACATTGGGCATGATCCCACCATAACAATTGTCTTGTTCTCAGGTGATGCAAGCTGCAGCTTGCTGGGATTGTGTTTCCTTTTTCATGGCAAAATCAAACCAACAGATGTTAAGAATATTTGCTGTAACTTTTGACACTGAGAACTGTTTCGTTTCCTCTCCTCAGCTGCTTTTAATAGCCATGTTTCTGCTCCATCTAACAGGGTTATTATTAGTACCATGTTGAACACTCGTACCTTAGTTGCCAAACAGATATCCTGCTGCTCAAACAGAGCCCTTTGAAGACACTGAAATGCCACTGATCCAAGATTGATGCAACATGTGATTTCCTTGGTTATAGAACCTCCCACTGTCAAGTGACTACCTAGAGAGAAAAACTATTCATACATTCAGTGTTATTGTCATCTGCATGTAGCATTGGCAGGTCATTAATTTCTGTTTTATAGGAGGTAGGATAGATTTAATCCACCACCCCCTGCTCCTTGTCCCCTGACTGCTCCCTGACCCCCACCCCACCCCATCCAACCCCTCCTCTCATTTGTGACTGCTCCCCTGGGACCCCCACCCCTTCTCCCTGACCGTCCCCGGAACCCCTGCCCCTGACTGCCCCCCATCACCCCCTCCAACCCCTCCTCTCATGCCTGACTGCCCCCCCGGGACCCCTGCCCCATCCAACCACCCCTTCTCCCTGTCCCCGACTGCCCCCAAAACCCCTGCCCCTGACTGCCCCCCACTGCCCTATCCAACCCCCCCTCTCCTTCCTGACTTCCCCCTGCGACCCCTGACCACCCCGACCCCTATCCACACTCCTGGCCCTGACCACCCCCTCAGACTCTCCTGCCCTCTGTCCAACCCCCCTGCCCCCTTACCGCGCTGCCTGGAGCACTGGTGGCTGGCGGCACTACAGCCGAGCCAGCCACGGCACCGCGCAGCACAGAGCACCGGGTCAGGCCAGCCTCTGCAGCCCCCCGCCCAGAGCATTGCGCCGGCGGCTCAGTGAGCTGAGGTGCGGGGGAGGAGGGCTAGCCGGCTGGGCCAGGAGCTCAGGGGCCGGGCAGGAGGATCCCGTGGGCCGGATGTGGCCCGTGGGCCATAGTTTGCCCACCTCTGGTCTAAGCTGTTCTTAAAACCCACCAATGATGAGTTCATAACCTCCTTAGGTAACCCGTTCCAGTGCTTAACTCTCCTTAGAGTCAGAAAGCTCTCCTAATATCTATCATAAATCTTCCTTGCTGCAAACTAAGCCAATTATTTCTTGTTCCCCTTGGTGGACATGGAGAACAACTGATCACTGTCCTCTGCATAACAGTCCTGAACATATCTGAAAACTTTTCATGTCCGTCCCTACAGCCTTCTTTTCTTTAAATTAAACATGTTTCAATCTTTCCTCCTATGTCATGTTTTCTAAACCCCTTAGCATTTTTGTTGCTCTCCTCTGGATTCTTTCCAGCTTGGTCACATCTTAAACATTTTTTCTTCCTTGCATTGTATCAAATGGGGTCTGCTCTGTGTGTCTGCTCCTGCCAAAATACTCTGTTCAGTGCAGAATTCTCTGTCAGACCACTAGCTAATGTGTTTTCCTTTCTTAAAATGTGGTGACCAGAATTGGACCCAGTACTCCAGCTGAGGCCTCACCAGTGCCGGGTAGAGCAGAACAGTTACCTCCTGTGTCTGACATTATTATATTAAATTTCAATTCAATTAATTCTACCTCTACCTCGCCAGCATACAAATGAGAACAGAACTGAACCGCCTGCAGTTTTCATGAAGACTTTTTTTTAGATGGAAATATTTACTTTACCAATTTGGTTGATCTCTATGAGGAAATCACAAAACTGTGGAAAGAGACTGTTGAGTGAGTGCAAAGGGAATTGGAGTTTGAAACACATTTTTTTTAGCTTAAAAACTGCAGTGCAGTGTTTGGTAATTGCAACACAGCCCTGACCAAGGCCAGGAAACTGGAAAGGTTATGAGTCCCCCTTTGCAGTATAGTTTAATCAGATGTAGAAGACTTCTCATTAAAAAAAAAAAAATCTGTCAGGAGTTATTTAAAGATCACTTGATTACGGTTAGCCCGGTTGTTTTTGGCTGGATGCTCCAACAATGTCACTTCTTGGCAAAAGTAGCTCAGTGGAAAATAGGCGTGACATCCTCTGTGTGTGTGTGTGTATGGTCTCACCCCCCTCCTCTTCACATTTACAATCTAGCACAAATACAGATACAGCGCCAGGCAGCACCAGCAGATGAAAAATACAGCAGAAGGTTTGGGAGTTAATTACATAATAAACAAAAACCTTTATTAACGTTCTAAAATGAGTTTGAAGGCAGTGGAGTTATTTATATTATTATGGGCTTTCGCTCTTTGGGGAATTCATTGAGGAGTAGTGTAAATGGGCCCTACCATGTAACAACATCAGCATTTTGCAAATTAAGCCTTCCACTACCTCTATATTCTGGTAAATTTAATCATCCCTATGTTGCAGCTAGGAAGCTGAGGCACAGAGAGTTGAAGTGAATTGGCCAAGGCACACCAATAGCAGATCTGGGATTAGAACTCAAAAGTAATGATTCTTTTTCTTCTACTCTTCCTGTAGACAATCCCCTTCTTTTGTGTATAGTCAAGCTCATGCTAGTGTCCCCCGCACTGGGCTTCCGTGCCAAACCTATCCAAACGGAGCCAGCAGAGGAAATCTGTACGTTGCAACAATATGTCGGCCCATAACTGTTGCTCTACATTTACATTATTATAGCTTTATTGACTTAGTATGAATAAACAGTACAAATATATATGACCCCCTCAAGGATTAAGGAAAGAGTAGATGGATGCTGGAAAGTCTGTTTGTTTAAACTTAGCCCTGGTTTGTTCTGGTATCCAACCCATTTTAAGGACGGTCTGTCTGGGCTTTTCAGTGACATGTACTGTCTGTTGATATCAGTGCATGTGAGACAGGATAGGACCAGCCCTGCCCATATCTTGCTAATAGGACTGAGTCTCATTTCAGAACCTGTACCCTGGATGGGGCCAGGCCCATTGACTGTGAGCAGAAAACTCATTAGGGCATTTATTCAGGCACCAATATATATATGAGAGAGAGAGAGGGGGAGGCTATGGAGGAATCCCAGATGGAGAAGATATCCCAACTATTCCAGATCTAAGCCCCACTCTTGGCAATGTGACATGCTTAAAGTTAAGAATATGCCTAAGTGAATGCAGCATCAGGGCCTGTCACTCTACAGTTGTAGTGGGGGACAGGGTGTATAGCTTCATTGAAACAGTGATGAGACAGAGAGCAGAAAGGAGTCAGTAACCTATTGTAGATATCAAAAGTAAATGGACTCTAATTTAAGATCCCATAAAGGAATATGAGTTTGACTGACAATGGTCCAGTGACAACAGTCTCATGAAATAATCTCCCTTTCATAAAACCTGCTTTTCAGGGCAAAAAGGCATCTGGTTGAAACCTTTGAGCCCATCTCTAACTGATTTCAAGTCCTGACCTGGATTGAGCTTCTGGAGCTTGAGATCAGTTTTATAATCCCTTGGCTCCACCCCTTACTGGTTTTAGCCAATCAGCTCTTTCCACTTCTCCATGCAGGTTTCATTTCATTCTGTCTCTCTCTCTTTCACTCTTTTATTAATTACTTTTTCTCCCATTAAAACATTTTCCCACCCTAATTCCTCTGCCCATGAGGGAATAAGGGTCCATCACTAACAAGTCACACACAAACAAACCAGAATTAGAGCAAATTAACCACCTATTAGCACAAATTCCCCCCTTCAGTGGGAAGCTGCACTGTTTCCTTCTTTGCAATACTGCAGCCTTAACACCTGATGGTGCTGTATTAAGGTAGGAACAGCAGCACTCACCTGCCTCACTATCACATGACCTAAAATGGAGTCTAACAGCTCTGAGCAAGTACTGGCTTCTCCTGCTTCCAGAGAAAGTCCTGCCAAAATCAGTCTTAAGGTAGGAATGTCCAACTTTCTACTTCTTGAGATAAGAGCACTTGGAAGATGGAAGAAGCAGCTTTGCAGCGTCCACCCTGCAGTTGAGTTTTCTTTTTGTATCTTCTCCTTGAGACTTTGCATATAACTCAGAAAGGGAGTCTGAGAGAATCTGTGAATTAGCAATTTAGCAGATGGGCGGTCTGTGGGGCAGCTTACTCTATCACAGGTCTTTAGGGCCTGGTCTTACTTGAATTGAAGTAAACTGGAGTCTTTCTGTTGTTAAACAGAAGTTGGCCTGGGGCCCACATGATGTGACTGAGTTTATTCTTTGTTGCGCCAAACATGGGGAAAAGTCCTGAGTGATGTAATTGTGTTGTCTCTGTATATTGGGGGTTTCTCAGAGAGCGAGGGAGAGGTGTAAGTTCTCTGCATTTAACAGGTACCAGTGCATATTTACAGAAGCCTTTGCCCTCATCTGGATTGTCTCCTTGGGTAGAGTTTTTGTGCACAGAGATGCGAGAATGTTTACAACTGCGCACATGGAAATTTGGGACTCATTAAAATGTTTGCATCCAAATATATTTTTAAAATAATTGAAAGGAAATTGTATTGCTGTTAAATGCAGATTACACACCAGTGGAAAATTAGACTAAATACATTTATAAAGTAAAGCAATAAGAGCAAATTGAGACATGCAACAACTATGGAACCTAAACAGGGAATGCTTAAAAGTAAAAATTAGAGCTAACTCCAGGAAGGGCCAGGGACTAGGAATTGTTGTAAAGAGCTTTGGAAAATCTCACAGAAGGAGATATCTTTTGCTTCTGTATATACACATTGTGACATGCTGGTTTCTGATTTCACTTGTATGAGTATAAATCCAGAGTAACTCAGAGTTACTTCAGTGTAATAGAGATCCAAATTTGGCCCACTCTTTAATATACAGCACAAAATTAAAAGCATCTAGTTTGCTTCAAATGTGGAAATCTGTGAAAACAAGCTTAACAAGCCCCCCTGAAATGTGAACTGGTCCAAAATGAAATCTTAATTTTCCATGTCTTAAGTACCCCATACTAAATATGACAGGGCCTAATTCCTTGGCATAGCCTAAAGAGAAAAGGAGTACTTGTGGCACCTTAGAGACTAACTAATTTATTTGAGCATAAGCTTTCGTGAGCTACAGCTCACTTCATCGGATGCATTCAGTGGAAACCTAGTTATTAGGAGTTTAGTCCTGCAAGGTACTGAGGGCTTGATTTTCAATGGGACTTAGGTGCCTAAACGGCTTAAGCATTTTGAATAAATCCCACTGAGTGCCTAGCTTCATCTTTAGGGACCTAGATCCATTTGTAAACCTAGCCCTGAATGCTCTCAGCTCTCCCTGCTGTCTCTGTGAGTGGAGAAGGTTCAGCACCTTCCGGGATCAGGCCCCAGAGCAGGGTTAATGGTGCTGCTCTGTCTTATGGTATGTTGCCATAGCAGTGCAGGGAAGATCATCCAGGCTGTAAACAGAAGACTTAATTCTCACATCCTTCTTGACCTCTCATCCATAACAAGAATTAATTCGTTGCTTGTAAAGAACAGGTCTCCAACTGTGTCCAAGGGGCCTGTTTCCTCTTGTGTTCAGAAGTTTCCCCTTCCTTTAAGGCAAACGATATCCTAAATCTTTCCTATTTTTAGTTCAGTGTGTAAACCCTCAAGTTCTTGTTTCAGGTGAAATGGGAATGCCAGGTCTGCATTCCTGAGTCCCCGGATGCCTTTAACCCTTCTCTATCCTATCTCCCCATGAGAGCAAAACCAAGTGAGTAATTTTCACTTAGAAATGCATTTTCCAACATTTGCAGCCAGATTTCCTGGCTGGCTTTTCATATTTTTAAATTATTTGTGGTCACCTATTTCTTTTAAACTACAGTGTTGTAAAAGAAATACACGACAAGTCAATTTACAGTGCCGTGGGCTGTTCCTGTCTGTCTTGTCACCCCTTTGTCTGGAGCGGCTAGCCAAAATATTGGGGTCTAGTAGGTTGCTCCAGTTAGGAGGAAAAATAGTTGACAGTCAGGTATGTCTTTGATGCTGTTTTGTTTATTTACAAAGACAGTCGAAAGTCCTTTGTCTCTGAAAAGTAGCAGGAATCAAATACAGGAAACTGCTGGTTTTGCTCCCAACACCAAGAGCACTTTTTTCAGCCGGCACTCCAGACCCAAAACCTCTCCCCAGGTTTCTTCTAGGGTCAGCCACCATACATTCAGCACGCATGCGTACGCGCACATACTCTTGCTCTCTGTGTATGTGTCTTTCCCAGCTTTTTGTCCGTTCCCTCCTTCCCACCTACACCCTCTCCCCAAAACAATACCCAGTAAAAGCTCCTGCCTGGGTTCACATGCGTTTTTTTTCTTTTTTTTTCTTTTTTGGTCTTAGGTGGGGATTTATCATTACAGTTCTTTTAACTGAAGGATGAGCTCATACCTATTAATCTTAATGATCAGACTCAATTCAACCAACAATAAGGTTTCACCCAGCTTGTAATGTTAGCGTAACATTTTTTCTTTAATTTTTTTTCCTGTTTGAATTTAATTGTGCTCAAAGGGGCCACTCTGATTCTGCTGGAGTCTGAAGATCTCTGTTTACTCTCACAAGTAAGGGAGTGGTAATGCATGGTCACACGTCCCAGCCTACCCGTGATCTGGTGGAATCGCCTCTAGACGTGAAATCAGGAGGTATAGCCCAGGAGAAGCAAGGGCAAAAGTGGATTTATGGAGTAGGGGCTGGCATGGCTGGTGATACAAGTTAACAATGGCTCTAGGAGCTGCTCCAACCTAAGCTGGTGGCTGGTTTGCAGCCCAGATAGGACAGGGCATTCTGCACTCTGGCTATACTTCTGGCACATCCCTATGTCAGGGACTGTGAGAGGAATAGGGGTATTATACCACCACCTGTCAGTGTGGGGAGCCCCTCTGTAGCTGGAAAGTTCCTGTTAGGGGATCTGGTGGTCGCTGGAGTCCTTTATGCCACAAGAGCAGCCAAGAATTGGGTCACAGTGAGACTCTTAACTGAGCTGCAGTTCAATGGGCATTGTGTGGTGGACACTAGGAAATGGACTGACTTCACCCAAAAGGTGTTGGAACCCCTTAGGCTCTATCTACACTACCACTTATGTTGGCAAAACCTATGTCGCTCAGGGGTGTGAATATTCCACCCTCCGAGTGACACAAATTACGCTGGCATAGAGCTCGTGTGCATAGAAGCTCTCCCACCATAGCTTCTGCTGCTCACGGGGATGTATTTTTATTCAATGTCAGCATGGAGCATCTTCACCACACATGCTCAGCAGTAAGTGTAAACATGCCCTTAGTCACTGCCTACCTCCCTTGGATTTAAATCAACATCCTGAAGATGAAAAATTCTGTGTTTTCATTACTCCCACTCCCTCCGCAACTCTTTTTCTCACTTCCCTATTTCCCAGCAATGTCATGGCTCAAGACCATGTTAAATAATCTCATGGTGTTGCTCTTGCTTTCATCATAGGGAACTGTTGATGTTTGTCACCGATGACTATGTACAAAACTAAAGTGTTACCAAATAAATAAGATAGCACATTAATCAAGCCATCGGGGTGAAATTCACATCTGGGCAGAGAGTTTGCACAAGGCCTGTGTGTCACTTATATCCTACTTCAGCCTTAATTTTGAGGTCCGAAGTGGGACTTAAAATGATGCTTAAACCTTGTTCTTGCTTCTCCGCACAGGGGCTAATTTAACTTCTGTCCAGGAAATTCACATTTGAAAACCTGCCCTTTGTGGAAGGTATTATGCAAGCATGCCCTTTAGCTCTGATTCTGTTTTCTTTAGCTTTAGAATCACTATCAGTAGCAATAAGGAGATTTTTAAAAGCCCTTGGAGTGCAGGAATATAACTATGGAATGTGGATGACAGTTTGTTCCTAATCCAAGATCCTGCTGTTTGATACCAAAAACACTAGCAATAGTAGCAGAGGGTATAAGGTGAAAAGGACTAAGTTAGAAGGTCCTATCTCTACTTGTTGGTTGGCTGGCTTCAGACATTAAAGAATGATGTTTTGCTGGGTCTGAAAAAAATGAAATATTTTGGAATCAGAATAAACAAAGTATGAAAACAAAAATTAATGCCAAAGACGACTCGAGACTAAAATACCTCTATAAGAACAAATTATCGGATGAATTACAGAGGTAAGAACCCCGTTAGATGTTAAACTTGTGGTGCAGGGGTAATGTTATAAAGATTGTAGGAGCACCACAGGTTAATTACTAGTTCTCAAATGCCACAAATGGATATTCTTCAAAAGAAACAAAACAAATTCCAGACTAAAATGAATCAGATTACAATATGAGTAAACAAATGAGGCTTGAAACAACAAATGTACATCAAAAGACTTTGACTGTGACACAGATCTATTCTTTATAATTAAAAGCTAGAACATTAATGCCCTGGGGAAATGTACTGTAAAAACTGTATATTACCAGTGACATGCACCTTCGAAGGGTGTTTATTTAAATTACATAAAGCTTTACACTCTAATGCTATTTCTGTGTGGGAAATGTTGTGTGGAGTACATTGTAAAACCAAATTGCACTATAGGAAAAAGTTCAGGGACACCTATAGGGAAAACCCTCAGTAAAGATAACTGGGTAGCTAATAATTTTGGACAAGTGGATGCAGAAAGGAATTCTAAGGATGTCAGACTTTGAGCTAGCTAAGAAACACTTTGCACCTTCAGTCAAAACAAGGGTTGAGCAGAGATGACTTGTGGCATTATCTATAATTGTGTGCATGGATGGGTAATATCTTGAGAAGAAGTTTGCCTACCCAAAACAAACACCTGTTAATGAATTGTCGGGAAAACTGAGACATCTACCCTGCTAGACACCAAAGGACTAGAGTTTTCATTTGTGTGTGTTAATAAAGAAGCCCATATAAAGTATATATGGAGAAAAGACCTAAGAACAACTACAGTTCACCTTCCATGGGCACAGAGAGGTTACGTGACTTGTCCAAGGCCAGACAGGGTGCTTTCCAGTGGACCATGCTGCTCTAGTATCTAGTTAAAAAAACATGAGAACCTCTTACTGGTGCAGTTTAAAATATTTCAAACTATACTGGTCTCCAGTATAACTACATAGACTATGTGAAGGGAGAGGACCTGCTTGAAGAAGGCAGGAGAACATACACACGCTCACATTTTGGAATTACCAAAGAAGCCAAAAATTCTGAGTTAGCATCCTAATGACAGTAAAGCCTCATCTACACTTGAAAGGTTTGCTGGTAGATCATATAGACACAGATTATACTGGGATAAAAATCCTTTTGCCAGCATAGCTTTCCCTGGGTGAAATAAGCTACACTAACCAAAGCTCTCTTTGCTGGTATAATTGCATCTACACTAGAGCTTTTGACAACATAGCTACATAGGCAAAAAATCACACCCAACCACCATAACGAATGCCAGCAAGACTTTTAAGGGTAAATCAGGCTTAAGTTCACTGAAGAGGCGATTCCCATTTGTTCTATTTATTCTGCAATACTCAGTGTTATCAGACATCCAGCATGAAGAAGTCAAGTGGTTTTCACCCAGTTCAGTGGTGGCAATTATATAGGCACAAAACAACCTTAAACGGATAGGAGAGATGAGGAAGAAGAGGAGCTCATGATAGATCAGAAGTTGCAGCTTCTGAAAAAAGCAATGTAGGATGCAGAGAATAAACTGGAAGAAGTCAGTGAAACAGGGGAATGAAGGTAGGTTTCCTCCGCTATTTGTTTAATAGGAAGCCTGCACCCACTATTATTTTAACAATCTCCAACCCTCACTCCCACCAGGGCTTTATGTGGGGAGGTGTAAACAGAAAGGTGAATGTTGGGCTTTCCAGCCTCTCTGGGGGTGGGGGCAGGAGGTCAAATGGCTTTGAGGGAATTGCTTGAACTACCCCTGATGCCTGTCTCTTTGCTATCATGACTGGGGAGCACCCTGGTAGCAGACCAGCAAACTGTTTCCTGTAAATAGCATGACAGAGAATACAGGGCCGAGTCTTTCTTGTAACTCTCTCTAGTTGAGAACAGGGTTTACAAACATTTACATTCCCTAGCTCGAGTTGCCGCTCCTCTCATGCCTTATCACAGGTTTTCCTTTTGTTACCACTTAGTTAATCCTCTTGTTTATCTCCTCAGGAATTTTAAAATGTTATCCAAAGGCAGAAATAAAAGCAAATACTTGGCAAGATGAACTGAGGGTCAGATGTCTATTAACAGCCTGAGACTGAAACGGACATTTTAAAGGAGGAAAATGAGCTGGTATATATAACAGAGGTATTGTCTTTAAAAGGAAAGCCATCAATTCAACCCCCATGCAGATCTGAAGCCATCCTGGTTTTGCTCCAAGACCAAGATTTGACTGAGAAGATAATCTCATTTGGGGGGACAAGGGAATTGCAAGGGACAAAGACTCGATGGAGAAGGGATCTTGATTAGACCACGTATCTTCCATCCACCCTGAACGGTCACTAGCTTTTTCTTAGGCAACTCAAAAAAGAAAAGAGGTACACTTTAATATAACATTTCAGTAACAGGAAACCATCCCCATGCACACTGTCCAGCGCCATACATCTAGAAACTCCCCCTCTGCAAAATAGAGGCTCACAGGTTTGCTGCACATTTCACAGGAGGCGGCGTGTGTCATAGGCATGTGTCCCTCAATTAATTACTGTTAGGAAAAGGACCGCTGTCCTTCAGTGTCAGGCTTGCATAGTTAGTATGGTGACCCTGTTGGCTGTTTGTGGCGGTCCCACGAAAGACACAAAACTGAAATCCTGTTGCAGCGAACAGAGATCCTCTGTCAGCTCAAGGGGCAAGGTTCGATGTTCTGTCCCCACTGACTGCCATGAAGCATATGCAACTGAGATCTGTATATTATCATGCTATCCTTTACCACAAACAAAATAGCTGCAGTTGGGGAGAGGGGGCATTGTGAGGAACAGATTAGACTGAAGCAAGCATTCAGATAAACAGAGGCCTTCCCCAAATCAGTCTATTTCTTTCAAAGCTCTTTGGTATAGTAGAATACTCTGAAAGAGGCGTTCATTTGGTGTTAGATTTATTTATATCCTGACATACAGTTTGCTGCCAGTCACTCTTGATTGACTGTGTCCCAAACGTATTTTCATCCCTACCTCTCAGGAGAGTTGCATGGTTTAATTAGCGTTAGGAAAATGTTTCAAGATCCGTGGCTAAAAGGTGCCACGAGAGAAATGCTGAGTGTGTTAATGAACTTGACAATGCCTTACAGAGAGAAACTGTAAAGCAAATGGTGAGCCCAGTCAGAGTAAAATCCTTTGGGTATACAAAAAGACATTTTCTTTATAGGTTATTAATTTATCTCTCCCTCTGAATATCTTCCCAAATGCTGCTCGTGAGGTCTATTCCTCCAGGGAGTCTGTGTGCAGAAGTCCCCTGGAGATCAGATGTACAGAGGATTCCAGGACGCAGACCAGCGGGGGGCCCTTATAGACTATGCAGTAGCTAGTACTAATTCAGTTATAAATGCTATCATGTGGTTTACCCTGCACACGTACTTTCTTCCAAGAGTAGCAGGTAGGTACATACCTGATCCAATTGGCAGCTGTGTGGGAGTATAGTATCCATGACAAAATCTGGATAGTCTCCTCTATTTGCATTTGCTTTTATATCCAACTCCCATTGGTGTCCATGAGAACTGAGTTAAGAAAAAGCTGACCGGATTCAGATGGTGCTTAGCCCAGACTCGGCAGTACATTAGAAGTTGCGTCTCTGACAGGTAACTAGCAGAAGTATCTTGGGGAGAGGCACTGCTTGCCCCTGACAGGGACTTCTGTGAGGTTGGATGGAGGCGCTGCATATCCTGGGGGCCAAAATGCTGAAGAAACAGCAGGCCAGATTCTGCTCTCAGTGCATTGACTTCAGTGAAGTTACTTGGGATTCACAACAGCGTAGCTGAAAACTGAAGTTAGCCCAACATATATAGCCTGGGACGAGCATCCCTAACCGCTGGTATCTGGATGTCCCTTTGTTTGAAATCTGTGCGGAGATGACCCCAAACCCGTATCACTGGCAGCCACAAGCGGCTGTCCTTGGTGGTGGAGCTGCAACTAATAGATTCACAGGCAGCTTGTGACAGGTGACCTTGCTGGGGCTACAGTCCTGACATAGCGACACGCAGCGCTGTAAATGGCTCATTGGTTGTGTGTGAAATGATAAATTCTTTCACAGTAAACTCGCTAGACCTACCTCTTGGCAGCCGTCTTCTTTTTGATTGCCTGGGAATATATCAAAGGAATCTATTGGAAACACACGATCTGCCTTTTTTTTTTTTTTAAGAGGGGGAAAAATGAAACCATATGTTTTGGGAGGTCAAGGATGGATTCCAGGAAAGTTCTGTTCTCAGTTAACTTTAAACATTTCACTGGCACTTTTTCAGTGTGTGTGTGTTTAATAGGTCACCATATTCATCCAACTGCATTTAAAGTAAACAAACTTCAAACAATGTGCTTGATCAATTTACAGAGCTTAATTGGAGTCCTTCCTCTTTTTGGGGGGGGGGGGCGGGATGGGGACTGAGGGAAATATTTATCTATTTCCTAGGAGCCAGGGAGAATTTTTTTTTTATGTTGGGTTTTCCTGTCCTCATAGCTTCGCAGAGAGCTTAAGTTACCCTTGTAAAACTCTCAAGCCTCTAACTGCAGAGAGAATCAAACCCCACAAGGATTTAAGATTCCCCTGGCAAACATGCCTCATATTTAGGAATCAGCTTTGACTCCAGTGGTTTGTGCATTTGCCACCAACCTCTAAACTTCCTCCAGCTGCATAGAAGACCCATATGTGGGAGCAGAGAGGCTGCAGAATCTCTCTTGGGAAGATCAGTTTCCTGATTCATTTTGTACATGTGCATTTCAGATCCTTCTCTGATTTTTATGAAGAATGAGAGTTTAAAAGTGTGATTCTAGTCTGAAAGGGGGCTGTATAAAAACAGCACCTTCTTACTCCACAGTCCTCCTCCCTTTGCCCAGAGTTGCATCTCTTTACTGCAGTGACAAAATTAAGTTCAACATGTCTCTTTATTCTTGTCTGTCCTGCTGAGCAAATACAGCCATCAGAAACAAAGTCAGCTTCAGTTCTGGATTGTGCATCGTCAACAGCCTTGGTAACTAGGTTCCAATCACCTGAGTCAGAGGGTGCCTGTTTTACAACTGTGCAATTTCTTTGAGGACAATCATTGTAATAGGTGAAGGCAGGAGAGTTGCCTGGGTTAGCTGAGGGCAGAATCCAAAGGCAATAGGGTTGCACAGATGTAACTGAAGGCAGAAACCGACCTGCAGAATCTTCGTTACTGGTAAATGCCTGAGTGGAATAGAACCTCATTTGATCTTCAGAGGAAATGTAATGTGAAATCATTGAGGCCCCATTATGCCATATTTAGAGTCACTTTTCAGGGCAGATCTGCATTTTAACCTTTTGTTGTTTTTATTTCATGCCTTACCTGCTTCTCCTGGTTTCACATAACTCCTTTATCTCTTTTGCCATTGTTTCTGATCTTTGTCTATCTTTACATCTATAAGTGTGCACTAAACCACCTACAAAGAGCAACTTGGCCATCTTTAGCTTCCTGGCCTATGGGAAGGACTGAATATAGAATCATAGGACTGGAGAGGACCTCGAGAGGTCATCTAGTCCAGTCCCTGCATTCATGGCAGGACTAAGTATTATCTAGACCATCCCTTACAGGTGTTTGTCTAACCTCCTATTAAAAATCCCCAGTGACGGAGACTCCACAACCTCTCTAGGCAAGTTATTCCAATGCTTAACTATCCTGACCATTAGGAAGTTTTTCCTAATGTCCAACCTAAACCTATACCTTGCTGCAATTTAAGCCCATTGCTTCTTGTCCTATCCTCCAAAATTAAGGAGAATAATTTTCTCCCTCCTCCTCGTAACAACCTTTTTATGTGCTTAGAAACTGTTATGTCCCCTCTCACTCTTCTCTTCTCCAGGCTAAACAAACCCAATTATTTCAATCTTCTCTCACAGGTCATTTTCTAGACTTTTAATCACTTTTATTGTTCATCTCTGGACTTTCTCCAATTTGTCCATATCTTTCCTAAAATGTGGTACCCAGAACTGGACACAATACTCCAGCTGAAGCCTTATCAGCGTGGAATAGAGCAGAAGAATTACTTCTCTTGTCTCACTTATAACGCTCCTGCTAATACATCCCAGAATGATGTTTGCTTTCTTTGAAACAGTGTTACACTGTTGACTTATATTTAGCTCATGCTCCACTTTGATCCCCTGATCTCTTTCTGCAGTACTCCATCCTAGGCAGTCATTTCCCATTTTGTATGTGTGCAACTGATTGTTCCTTCCTAAGTGGAGTACTTTGCATTTGTCTTCATTGAATTTAATCCTATTTACTTCAGACTGCAGTTTGTCCAGATCATTTTGAATTTTGATCCTCTCCTTCAAAGCACTTGCAACCCCTCCCAGCTTGGTATCGTCTGCAAACTTTATAAGTGTACTCTCTATGCCATTATCTAAATCCTTGATGAAGATATTGAACAGGCCTGGTTCCAGAACTGACCCCTGTGGGACCCCATTCGATATGCCCTTCCATCTTGACTGTGAACCACTAATAACTTACTCTCTAGGAATGAAAAGGAGTACTTGTGGCACCTTAGAGACTAACAAAATTTATTTGAGCATAAGCTTTCATGAGCTACAGCTCACTTCATCGGATGCTATAGCTCACTAAAGCTTATGCTCAAATAAATTGGTTAGTCTCTAAGGTGCCACAAGTACTCCTTTTCTTTTTGCGAATACAGACTAACACGGCTGCTTCTCTGGGAATGGTTTTTCAACCAGTTATGCACCCACCTTATAGTAGCTCCATCTAGGTTGTATTTCCGTAGTGCATTTATGAGAAGGTCATGAGAGACAGTATCAAAAACCTTACTAAAGTCACGATATACCATATCTATCACTTCCCCCCTATCCGCTGGGCTTTTTACCCTGTCAAAGAAAGCTATTAGGTTGGTTTGACACAATTTAATCTTGACAAATCCATGCTGACTGTTACTTATCATCTTATTATCTTTTAGGTGTTTGCAAATTGATTGCTTAATTATTTGTTCCTTTATTTTTTCGGGTATTGAAGTTAAGTTGACTGGTCTGTATTTCCCCAGGGTTGTCTTTATTTCCCTTTTTATAGATTGGCATTTTATTTGGCCTTTCCCTGTCCTCTGGAATCTCTCCCGTCTTCCATGACTTTTCAAAGATAATAGCTAATGGCTCAGATATCGCCTCAGTCAGCTCCTTGAGTATTCTAGGATGTATTTCATCAGGCCCTGGTGACTTGAAGATATTTAACTTGTCTAAGCAATTTTTAACTTGTTCTTTCCCTATTTTAACTTCTGATCCTACCTCATTTTCACTGGCATTCACTATGACGTCCCATCGCTACTAACCTTTTTGGGGAAAACTGAAACAAAAAAGTAATTTAACACTTCTACCATATCCACGTTTTCTGTTATTGTCGCCTCCCCTCCCCCCCCACCATTGAGTACTGGGCCTACTCTGTCCTTGATCTTCCTCTTGCTTCTAATGTATTTGTAGAATGTTTCCTTGTTACCCTTTGTGTCTTTAACTAGTTTAATCTCATTTTGTGCCATGACTTTTCTAATTTTGTCCCTACATACATGTGTTATTTGTTTATATTCATCCTTTGTAATTTGATCGTTTCCACCTTTTTTGTAAGACTTTTTTTTTTTTTTTAGTTTCAGATCATTGAAGATCTTCTGGTTAAGCCAGGGTGGTCTCTTGCTGTACTTCCTATCTTTCCTATGCAGTCGTATAGCTTGCTCTTGTCTTGTGCCCCTAACAATGTCTCTGAAAAACTGCCAACTGTCTTCAGTTGTTTTTTCCCCTTAGACTCGCTTTCCATGGGATCTTACCTACCAACTCCCTGAGTTTGCTAAAGTCTGCCTTCTTGAAATCCATTGTCTTTATTTTGCTGTTCTCCCTTCTACCATTCCTTAGAATCACGAACTCTATTATTTCATGATCACTTTCACCCAAGCTGCCTTCTACTTTCAAATTCTCGGCCAGCTCCTCCCTATTTGTCAAAATCAAATCTAGAACAATCTAGCCTCTCCCCTAGTAGCTTTCTCCATCTTCTGAAATAAAAAATTGTCTTCAATACATTCCAAGAACTTGTTGAATAATCTGTGCCCTGCTGTATTATTTTCCCAATACGTCTGAGTAGTTGAAGTCCCCCATCACCACCAAGTCCTGTGCTTTGGATGATTTTGTTAGTTGCTTAAAAAAAGCCTCATTCACCTCTCCTTCCTGGTTCGGTGGTCTGTAGTAGACCCCTACCATGACATCACCCTTGGTTTTTACCCCTTTTATCCTTACCCAGAGACTTTCAACAAGTCTGTCTCCTATTTCCATCCTAACCTTGGTCCAAGTGTATACACTTTTTTAATATATAGCAACACCGCCTCCCTTTTCTCCCTGCCTGTCCTTCCTGAGCAAGCTGTACCCTTCTATACCTATATTCCAGTCGTGTGTATTATCCCACCAAGTCTCTGTCATGCCAACTATGTCATAGTTGTGTTTATTTACTAGCATTTCAAGTTCTTCTTGCTTATTCCCCATACTTCTCGCATTAGTATACAGACATCTAAGATACTGATTTGATTTCCTCCCTCTGTTCTCTCTTGTCTCTCCCTTATCCCTGTTATAATGGCCAATGTTCCCCCCCAGATTCTGACCCTTCTCCCAGGTCTCCATGTTTTGGACTTACCTGTGGGCTTTTGTCACCTGCCCCCATCAAACCTAGTTTAAAGCCCTCCTCACTAGGTTAGCCAGTCAGTATCCAAATATGCTCTTCCCCTTCCTTGATAGGTGGACCCCATCTCTGCTTAGCAGTCCTTCTTCCTGGAACAGCAATATAATGTCTTCCATTTCAATAGTGCTTTTCATTTGAAGCATCCCCAAGTACTTTGTCAAATACAGAATCCTTGACCCCCTCACTAAAATGAAAGATGGCTATAGGGTTGAACACAGCAGCTGTCTAATAGCACCCTGCAGCACCACACACAGTCTAGGACAGGAAAAAGAAGACATCTCTAACTGAAACTGAAGACGACAATTTTAGGGAGGTGGAATGTTATTACCCTGATTGGGATTGGGCCAGGATAGCAGAGCTAACAATGCTTCACTAGTAAAATAGCCTGGGATCTTCAATGATCACTAATGGTCAGGACTTTAGTCTATGTCTACACCAAAAGACAGCATCTCAGCATCATGTTAGAGCATTCATTCAGTTCTGACAGGAAACAGTATCACTTACTGAATCACTAGCATCATTTCCCACGGTACTTTAGGTGAATGGTTACCAAAGAAATCCTAAGCACCAAGCAGACCTGACTCTGCTGGACTTGTGAGAATTGATGAGATCACAGCTGCAGGTGCAGCTGTTAGTTGCAGAATGAAAATTGGTAGGATTAAGAAGTTAAAAATTCTTCAGTTTGGCCGTAGAGGGTCTCCTGTCCTCCAGGAGAATAGAAGGATATGGCTCTCTAAAGCCTGAGGCTTTACTTTATTTCACTTTCTTGGGTTGAAGGCACAGTGCCAAGCACATGACCTTATCATGCAAAGGACAGTGATGTGTTCCAAGTGTTCTGTAGATAAGTGCTGCCTTGTTTAGCTGAAAGCAAAACAAAATGAAGGAGGATGCATGCAAAGCCTGGTCTTTGAAAAACAAAAAGCATGCACTGGTTACTACTCCACGATAACCTTGCATTTCATACAAAGCATATCCTAAAAGCCTATATAGAGATAAATGCTGCATGTTGTAGCACTAAATAACCAATAGTAGCAGAGGGAGAGAAAAACTAAGGGAGAAAAGAGAGGTTCAGATTTGAATGAGAAGGAAAGGGAGTTGCATCTAGCAAGAGATGCAAAGAAGAAGGTTCTCTCACCAATGAACATAAGAATGGCCATCCTGATCAGACCAGTGGTCCATCTAGCCCTGTATCCTGTCTTCTGAAGTGGCCAGTGCCAGATGCTTAAGAAGGAATGAACAGAACAGGGCAATTTTGAATGATGCATCCCCTGTTGTCCAGTCCCAGCTTCTGGAAGTTGGAACTTTAGGGACATCCAGAGCATGGGTTTGGGTTCTTGACCACCTTGACTAGCAGCTATTGAAGGATTTATCCTCCTTGAACTTATCTAATTCTTTTTTGAACCCAGTTATATTTTTGGCCTTCACAACGTCCCCTGGCAATGAGTTCCACAGGTTGACTGCGTGTTGTGTGAAGAAGTACTTCCTATTGTTTGTTTTAAACCTGCTGCCTATTAATTCAACTGGGTGACCTCTACTTCTTGTATTATGTGAAGGGGTAAATAATACTTCTTTATTCAATTTCTCCACGCCATTCATAATTGTATAAATCCGTGGTTCTCAACCAGGGGTCTGGGGCCCCCTGGAGGCGGCGATCAGGTTTCAGGGGGTCCACCAAGCCGGGCCAGCGTTAGGGCTCGATGGGGCTCAGGGCAGAAACCCACGACTTGGGGCTGAAGCTGAAGCCTAAGCAATGTAGCTTTGCGGGGATGCCTGTGGCATGAGGTCTTGGGCAATTGCCCTGCTTGCTACCCCCTAATGCTGACCCTGGCTTTTATATGCAGAAAAACAGTTATTGTGACACAGGTGGGCCATGGAGTTTTTATAGCGTGTGGGGGAGGGGGTCCCAGAAAGAAAAAGGTTGAGAACCTCTGGTATAGACATTTATCTCCCCTTAGTCATCTTTTCTAAGATGAACAGACCCAGTGTTCTAACTCTCTTTTCATATGGAAGATGTCCCATACTCCTAATCATTTTTGTTGCCCTGCCTCTGTACCTTTTCCAATTCTAATATCTCTTTTTGGGATGGGATGTTCAGAGCTGCATGTAAGATTCAAAGTGTGGGCATACCATGGATTCATATAGTGGCATGATAATATTTTCTGTCATATTATCTATCCCTTTCCTAATGGTTCCTTACATTCTGTTAGCTTTTTTGACTACCGCTGTGCATTGAGCAGATGTTTTTCAGAGAACTATCAGCGGTGATTCCAAGATCTTTCTTGCGTGGTAACAGCTAATTTTGATCCCATTAGTTTGTATGTATAATTGCTATTATTTTTTCCAATGTGCATTACTTTGCATTTATCAACACTGAATGTCATCTGCCATTTTGCTGCCCAGTCACCCGGTTTTATGGAATCCCTTTGGAACTCTTCACAGTCAGCTTTGGACTTAACTATCTTGAGTAATTTTGTATCATCAAATTTTGCCACCTCACTGTTCACCCTATGTTCCAGATCATTTATGTTGAATAGCACAGGTCCGAGTATCTTTGTGGGACTCTGCTATTTACTTCTCTCCATTGCGAAAACTGACCCTTTATTCCTACCCTTTGTTTTCCTGTCTTTTAACCAATTACTAATGCATGAGAAGAAAAGGAGTACTTGTGGCACCTTAGAGACTAACCAATTTATTTGAGCATGAGCTTTCGTGAGCTACAGCTCACTTCATCAGATGTATACCGTGGAAACTGCAGCAGAAAGTCTGCTGCAGTTTCCACGGTATACATCTGATGAAGTGAGCTGTAGCTCACGAAAGCTCATGCTCAAATAAATTGGTTAGTCTCTAAGGTGCCACAAGTACTCCTTTTCTTTTTGCGAATACAGACTAACACGGCTGTTCCTCTGAATAATGCATGAGAGGATCTCCCCTCTTATCCCATGACAGCTTAATTTGCTTAAGAGCCTTTTGTGAGAGACTTTGTCAAAAGCTTTCTGAAAGTCCAGGTACACTGTATCAACTGGATCATCCTTGTCCACATGCTTGTTGACACCCTTAAAAAATTCCAACAAATTGGTGAGGAATGATTTCCCTTTACAAAAGATATACTGACTCTTCCCTAACATACCTTGTTTATCTGTGTGGCTGATAATTCTTCCTTTACTATAGTTTCAACCAGTTTGCCTGATACTGAAGTTAATCTTACCAGCCTGTAATTGCCAGGATCTGCTCTGGCGACTTTTTTTTTTTAAAAAGTAGGCATTATCTTAGCCATCCTCCAGTCATTTGGTACAGAGGCTGATTTAAGCAGTAGGTGACATACTACAGTTAGTAGTTCTGCAATTTCATATGAGTTCTTGCAGAACACTTGGGTGAATACCATCAGGTCCTGGTGACTTATTACTGTTAAATTTATCAATCTGTTCCTCTAATGACACCTCAATCTGGGACAATTCCTCAGATTTGTCACTTAAAAAGAATGTCTCCATCGTGCGGATCTCCTCCCCATCCTCTGCAGTGAAGACCAATGAAAAGAATTAATTTAGCTTCTCTGCAACAGCCTTGTCTTCCTTGAGTGCTCCTTTAGCACCTGGATTGTCCAGTGGCCCCACTGATTCTTTTTTTAGCAGGCTTCCTGCTTCTAATGTACTTAAATTTTTTTTGCTGTTATTTTTTTTTAATGTCTTTAACTAGTTGCATTTAAATTCATTCTAGGCCTGCCTGATTATACTCTTACCCTTGACTTGCCAGATTCTATTTTCCTAGGATTTGATTTCCAATTGTTAAAGGAGGCCTTTTTGCCTCTAACCGCCTCTTTTACTTCACTATTTAACCATGGTGGCATTTTTTTGGTCCTCCTACTTTTTGTTTTGTTTTTTAATTTGGGGGCATACGTTTCGTTTGAATCTCTGTTATTGTGTTTTTAAAATAGTCTCCATGCAGTCTCAGTTCCGGCCAGATTGTATGAGGGGCAGACAGGAGGATGGTACTAACTGATGGGAGAAGAGACTCTGTGTCCATGAGCAAGATGGGATCAAAGAGACTAGTAATGAACTGGATCCTGCAATGACTGTGAAGACAGTGAGGCTGTTGGAGGATAGGGTCGAAGAGGCTTGGTTCCTCTTTATATGCCAGGAGGAGGGCAGTGAATGGCAGCAGCAAATGTAGTGTACTGGTCTGCAATCTTGGGTGCCCCTGGGCAGACAGTACTTCCCTGTCATGTTCCCATGTGCTTGCCTATTAAGCTACTGCAGTGATATTCGCAAAAAGAAAAGGAGTACTTGTGGCACCTTAGAGACTAACCAATTTATTTGAGCATGAGCTTTCATGAGCACGAAAGCTCATGCTCAAATAAATTGGTTAGTCTCTAAGGTGCCACAAGTACTCCTTTTCTTTTTGCGAATACAGACTAACACGGCTGTTACTCTGAAACCTGCAGTGATATTAATTCATTGGCCTTCTAGAGTGCCTTTCATCCCGGGATCTTAAGGCATTTTATGCAAAGGCTGAGAATGGTGCAGCCAGGCCTAGCAGGGAGGAGAAAGTGTTGCAAACGCTGGAGAGTGCCTGTGATCCAAAGCGCCCCTAGTATTGTACAGGAGAGAAGTCTCCAGCCTTGGCAAGGTCCCGCTGCAGGTGCTGGTTGGCCACAGGGAGCTCTGGGAGAGGGAGGAGGGGAGCAGGTTTGCTCCTTCTGGAGACTCTCAGCTGTACAAACAATCAAGTGAAAATCACAGGATGTTTACAACTAGGAACTGGGCAAAGAGAGCATGTAAACACGAGCCTGGGAACAAACCAGAAGGCGCTGCTTGTGCTGTGGTCGCCGTGAGGGACCTATAGATTCCATTAGGTCACCTGTGCCAACTGCAAACCAGAGGATGGGGGTAACAATTATTTATTTGTATTGTGCCAGAGGCCCCAGTCATGAGCAGAGCCCCATTATATTAGGCTCTGTAGGCAATGCCCTCAGGCTCTGAGGAGGTTATTCTCTGAAGCCCCAAGTCTGCAGTCAGCTCCACTAGTACAGACCCCTTGCAGAGCACGGCAGTGATGGGGCTGGTCAAAAATGGCCCATCAAAACTGTTTTTTTTAGTGGCAAATTGAGTTATTGACTAAAGAAGTTAATTTTTTTGGAGAAAATGTTGACTTTTAGTGGGAAAACTGAGTACCTGAAAGGCAAAAACTTTTGGCCAAAACCAGAAGATTTCAATTTGGATGTGCCGCAGCGGTTCCTCGTGGGAGTCTTAGTTCAGGTGCCTCGTGCCCCCATTCTCCTCTATGGGGTGGGCTGGGCTCCCCAGTTGCACTCCATTTCTCATGATGCGTCACAGTGACATTTCCGAGTCCAAGTTTTCTGGTTTCGATTTTTGTTGTTGTTTGTTGCACCATTGACATTTTCTATGAATTTCTTTCCTTTTGATCAAAATCTCACTTTCTGCCTGGCTTCATCAATTGGCTGTACCTTATGTCTTCAGTGGGGCTCTGCAGCAGGACAAGGGGTTCATGCTTGCTGATCAGATTGAAGGATTAGGGTCCAATTTATGCCAGGACTCCAAAAAGTCTCTTTAACAAACAGAGCGAGGGGACGGCAGGAGATGAAGGAGGATGACGGTGACAGGAACATGTTGTTACATAGATTAGCGATGTCCACGGGTTTACAAATCTTTATTTTTTAAAATGTAAACAGATAGATATTAATGATATCAGATGGGTAAATATCAGTGCTATCTGGGATTGATCTAATGCCGGAATGGGGGCTATTTGCCTGACAAGGGGTCTTTGACAAGGAGGAAGCACATCAAGAGTTAAATAGTTAAGCATTACAAGATTTCAGAGTAGCAGCCGTGTTAGTCTGTATTCGCAAAAAGAAAAGGAGGACTTGTGGCACCTTAGAGACTAACCAATTTATAAAACATCTTCTGTATTTTCCACGGTATGCATCCGATGAAGTGAGCTGTAGCTCACGAAAGCTTATGCTCAAATAAATTGGTTAGTCTCTAAGGTGCCACAAGTCCTCCTTTTCTTTTTAAGCATTTCAAGGAAGATTCACAAGAGGCTGACAAACCTATAGGGGGGAAAAAGGAAGCCGCTAAGTACAGCCAGTGTTACTGTGCGGGCCAGTAAATAGTTAATCTCCTGGTGCTGGAGTGTTAGTGCTCATGCTTCCAATACTAGCATTCAGCATTGTGGAAAAGTTTTTAATATTTATGTGCACAGTCATTAGCAACATCTGCAGTTAAACTAATTCAGCTCAAATCATTAAGGCTCAGTCCTCAGGCTTCAGGGCTGATCATTAGAGAGGCTCGGGAGGAAAATGTTGCACTGCTGGATGCAAGAGGCAGGGGAGCTACATCTTGAGCCGGCACTGTTGCAGACCGGGAACTAGATTTCACATTTAAGTATTGCAGAAAGGGGTTTTTACAAAACCTAGTATTTCGTTATTACTTTGTTGAGTTATAGTAATGCTTAGAGACCCCAGCCCAGACTGGGACCTCACTGAGCTAGATGCTGTACAGCCAGAAATGGTTGCTGCTCCAAAGAGCTTACAATTGAAACAGACAAGAGAGACAAACGGGGTGGGGAGGGGAGTAATGGTAAATTATTAGGAGTAAGTGCTAAGTAAGGGAATAGAAGAAAGGTTTAGGATTGAAGCATTTCCCTGTGATATTGGAAATCCAATCACAAAAGGACAGCCCTACTAGTGCATGAGAACCAGAAAGCTTTGACAATGGAATTTGACTGGTCAGTTTTCCTAAAATGCGAGTTTCAATAATAATAATAAGAAAAACCTAGCAGAATTGATTCAAAGTACAAACAAAACAAAACAACTTTCAGTTTTCTACAGTTTTATTTATGACCCAAGTAAGGACATTTTAAAAGAGAGAGCATTTTAAAAATTATTTGTATTAATTATTTATATTGCAGTAGTGCCTAAAGACCTCACCAGCTTAAGTCCTCACTGCGCTAGGAGCTGTACAAACATGCGGAAAAATGACAGTCCTTGCTTTTCATCTTGAAAGCTTCCTTTAAAGTGCTGAGGAGGGTGAGGCTGGGTGCGGTTTAGGTCACTATTCTATCCTTAATAGTTGTTGTTATTATTTGGACAGCACCATTATCTATCATTTGAACCCTGGACCCGTTGCTACTATTGATAGCAGGTACATGGGGCTTCAGCAGCTGGGCCCATTGATTTTGAAAACTTCCTCTCAGCAAGAAGCCTCGATGTAGTTGGCTGTGGCTGCAGCAGCTCAGCTCCACAGGCCTTGTGACACATGAAGGTTAAACCTCTGACTGGTTGGTAGCTCTCTGGGGGAACCCGCAGGAGAGAGACACTTTCCTAACAGAAGTCACTGAATGAGCTGCTCATGCATGCCCTGCTGTAGGCAGATCCAGTTTCTGCTAATCAGCTGTGATGGGAAATTCATTTTCGACTTTGAACCCCATGTGCCTCTCCAGTTAAGCTGCCAGTGTATCTCCACCATGGACTCAAATAACATTGAGGGGGATGCCGCCAACTGCTATCTTGTAGGGTGTTTTGTAATAACCTGTACTGGTCCCTGGATGTTAGAGACCAGGTGGGTGAGGTAGCGTGTTTTATTGGACCAACTTCTGTTGGTGAAAGGTACCTTTCCTAGACCCAAAGAAGAGCTCTGTGTAAGCTCAAAAGCTTGTCTGTCTCACCAACAGAAGTTGGTCTAATAAAGCATATTACCGCAGCTCACCCACCTTGTCTCTAAAATAGACAAGACATTTCTGCTTATGGCCCTGTTTTTTTTTCCACCATCAATGTTGTCGTCGTAGCCCTGAGAAGTGGAGGAGTTAACTTTTGTTCCCTCTGCCAACTGTTGACCAAAATACTGTAGGTCTACGTAAATAGTTTTTATGTCATTTAAATATTTATTTTATTTACATTTTTCTTGTCTATTTTCACATTTTCCTTCCTGCTGGCCAGGAGGGGGACTAGTTTTCTTTTCAACAGACATTTCAATCTTGGGGCACATCTGTGCAGAAGGTCACAATTTGGAATTTAACAGCTAAAAGTGTCTCTTGCCCCTCACCCTGTGATGTGGGTTTGCTTCAGCCCTCAGTACTATAATGCAGCATACTACATGCCAGCTGGTTGCCTCTCTTCAACCCAGAAATGGCTGTGTTTCTGTGGTGCTGTACATATACACTTTGTAGTTGTCATGGGATCCATTGGGATGAAGGGGACTCTATAAATGCAAATTATTGATCTGATTTCTTCTCTGTAATCTTGAGCCCAGTTCAGCTCCTTTAGAAGAAACAGAGAAGGAACAGACGGACAGAGACTGTGTGGATTGGCAAGTGTGACTGTTATTTTTGTACTCTGAGGACAAAGGCTGCAAAATAACTAACATTCAAATTTCTCAGACTCATCTGAACCAGCCCCTTGAAGTGAGCACTTGACGGGTCCTACACAGAGAGAATTCAAACAACCAAAGGGGGGTTCCTATGGAAATACCACAAGTAACGGGTATGACCTTGACTTGGCCTTTTGGAAAACCACATAAAAACACAGAGAGGATACAACAGGAAGAGGCCCTGGTTCTCCCTCGTCACACCCTGTCATTTCCAAGGGAGAGCAATCGCCCCTTCCTGTTTCCATACCCCTCACCTCACCCTCCTTCTTGGAAGACACTGACACACAATGTGAGCTTCTAACCAGCCAGCTAATGGAATACTCATCCCAATAGAGAGGTTCCTTAATGTGAGGCTTGAGTGGTGCCTATGGCTTTGCATTCAGGTGAATTTCACTGATCCCCTGCTTTTGTGGCCCAGCTTAGTAAAATCAGCCTGCATGCATACTTTCAGTTGGGGGCTGTGCAGCATTGCAGACAGATCTGCTGCTCATTTTTTTAACTCTGTAAATTGCTGGGAAAGCCTGTTGAAACAATCCTCTCGCTTACACCAGCAGTGGACTGACTTAGTGGAATCCTCCTGATCGACATCACCGTGGGCAGGAGGAATCCACCCCATGAGCTCACTGGCATCACCTGGTGCTTTGTGTTGTCATTTATACCGTGCCAAGTGTACGGTGGGTATAAAACACAGCCTTTCTGATGCTTTGCAGGCCTGTAAATGGCTACACAAAGTGCAGGGCAGTGATGAATTAGGCCCCATATGTTTATCACATCCCTTATTTTGGGAGTCCTCCTTCTCCAACATAATAAATTTCCTTCCATCAGCTTTTAGCAACTTTTTCATGGTGTGCTGGTGGGAAGCTCAGGAAAACTTATATAACCCGCCTCCCTTAAGGAAAAAACCCCCAAAGAAGCAGCTTGCACCGTGTATTCTCAATGTCAGGTGCTGGGTTTGGACACAAGTAGGTGCTGCCTATATTCTAACTGCAAAAATGAAAGAAAGAAATAAAATAGTTAACTTGGTATTAAAATGGGCCAGACATAGAACACCAGATCGGGACTCTCCACAACTTTGGGAAAGTGCAGACCCAACAGCAGCTGTGCATCCAAATAGCGTGACTCAATCTCACCCCTAGAATGTGCAAGCCGGAGCCCAACATTTGAACTTGGAATGCCGACACAATAAAGATTCAGAGTGGAATCTTGACACAGACTTTGACTCAGGCCTGCCTGCGCTGTGTTTGCTCTCTGGCATGATGCTGTGGCTGAAAGCGTGCTGAATTTGAATGGGGACATTCTATATATGTTGCATACTGAGTGTCTGAATTTCCTACGTGCATGTGTTGTCAGTTTGACTTTTTTCTCTTTTTTGGCTTTCCAGGATTGTTGTCATGTGATTCCTGAGCACTTGAAAACATCCTGAAAGAATATCCAGCACATTTTACCCCTGTTGGATTTCATTTTTTCTTTGTCCAGCAATAAAAAATGTCCCTGAAACCTATCCACCCATGGAGCACTGGGGAAGCCTAAAGTTAGAGGTGATAGAGAAATGAGCGCAGAATCTGGCCCCTGGATTGTATTTAGTCTGGAAGACTTGTCTGTTATGTGCAGTATATCTGTGAGGGAGGTTTCTGTAACACTGCCTAAAGGAGACCACAAGAGGGAGCTTTGAGCTAATCACACCTAGAACGCTTGTTTAAAAGGAAAAGGGAGTTACAAAAATATTAGCTGAACAATGGCATCATGGAAGCAAAGGACTGTGCTCTTGTCTGGGTATAACCTGAGCAGGGTCTGGATTTGTACAGCCACTCTGGCAGAAAGTGTAAAGTATTGACAAGTACCTGGCTTTCTGTGGGAATGATGGAAAATAAGGCGATCTAAAGCAGTGGTGAAATCTCCTGCAGAGACTGTTCCACCACTCAGAGAAGAGAAGAAACAATGCTTCCAGCCCAGCACACAGCAGTACGTGACCTGGATGTGTTGTGGGGTCAAAGGTGCCCCTTATAGGTACTCATGGGCATGAGAGTGGAACAGGCTTGTTGGCCTCGAGGGATCCAGGAGATTGGAGGAAAACCCAAGTCTGAGAGTAGGTACCTTAAGTGCTCTCATCTCCCCAGTACCGATTATGGCAAGCATCGAGGGGAGACACGGAGCAGAGCCAAGCTGCTGGGCAATGCCAGGTTCCAAGGGCAGGCACTGACAGTCCTGTTTTCCACAGTGGGCACTGATTTTGGGTGCCCACTTTGAAATATCTAGAGCCTGATGCTCAGCACTGCTGAGCACCTGCAGCTCCCATTGACCTCTGTTATGGTTGTGCACCCCAAAAATGAGTGGGTGTGAGCAGGGAGCACTGAAATGGAGGTTAAATCACCTGTGCCCATTTTATGGATGAGGAGCAGGGTTCAGGGCCATGCTCCCACACTTGTCACTGCCTTTGGGATCTCTGGGAGTGCCAGGAGCAGGACAGCAGGGGGCAAGTGGGAAGAGGGCTTCTTGCACTCCTGCAGGATTAAACGCAACATGTGCTGTGCTCCGGTGGTACGATGTTGGCAGAGGGACTGTTGTAGCCAGGTTGTATTTGACAAAACAAGGGGGCCTTTATAAACCTGCTTCAGCTGTCCCTGGTTCAGCGGCAGAAGCACCGCCTGGAAGAACAGGCTCTTGCTGAGAGCATTCAGACAAAGAATCAGCTGCTCTAATGCCCAGATTAGGACAATTAACCTGCAGGACAATTGCTCCATTAATCAGCTGGGTATCGCATGCTTTCCTGATGCTCTGTGGTTTTTAACACTCTCCCAATCACCTATTCTTAGCCTTGTTTCTCTGAAAGAGCCATGTGGCGGGGAGCCAGCTCCAGTAGACCTGAATATTTCAGGTTCCTGGAAGATGTGGTTCTGCTTTAATGGAAGGAAGCAGTAGCAGGCATTAGTCACCTTCGATAAGTCAGGCGGCAGATAAGCAGGCCTGACTGGGGGTTGGGGCAGCGAATTCAAAGTGGGCAGGGTATGGGTGGCAGTAACGGTAAACTGCTCTGTTCTTCCCATTCAAGTTTGTTTCCAGCTCTCTCCCACTTCACTGGAGACTCCTCCTGTATTTGCATCTTGCTCCTGATGAAAAATGCCAGTTTATCCAGAGCCTTTGATGGGCTGCCTGGGGTGCTGGGATCAGCAATTTGGCTGATCACGTTGCAATCGGTTTGAGCTTTTCCTTTTTCAACAGTTCTTCCAGTGAATTTAGCCTTAGGGAAAGATGCCAGATGGAGAGCTCCGAACGCCTCTGTTTATTTACAGGACAGATTCAGCCTGAGTAGGGGGCAGTGTAAGCCTATATACAAACACGCCACCAGCTGCCAGTGCCTCTGAACCCTCATTAGTCCAGCCTCCATGCTCATTTAATCCCCAGACCCACCGTTGATAAGGCCAGTTATATAACCCATGCTCATGGCCATTAAGGACTGGATTGTGAGACTCTTTTCAGTAGGTCACCATGCTGCCATCATATCGTAACAGCTTTAATTTACTACGCACCGTGGATGGACATTAAACCAATGATTTACAGATTAAAAGTTCCCCAGATATTTCATATCCCCCAAGGTGTCCTGAGTCCCCTGGTTGAGCTTTACAGAAATGGCTTTTCATTTGAATGAAACTGACTCATAAGGGATAGGGTCCTATTGCTTGCTGGCCAAAGGGGCCTTCTGCCCTCAGAACATCCTCTAGGGGGCACTAGCATGTAGGTATCTGCAGTTCAATGGTCAGTCATCTCTTTCCAAAAGGATGGCCTGAGGGAACCTGTGTAAATTTTAATTTGTGCCTCTGTGGGACTAGGAAAATAGGTGTTTTCTTTTAAATCAAGTTCCCATTCAAAATGCCAGTTAAAACTTGAACCTAAGAAGGTAGAGGGTGTATTGATATAACACTGGTAAATATACACTGGTCCAAGCCATATTTTTCTCAGGGGTCTCCAAGTTGCTGAGTCTTTTACAATCCACTCTCTCTGGAGTCCCTAGCTTGCTTGTCTGTCTCTCCGTCACAGAGATTTCTAAGGCATCTACTGCTTTGGGATCTCTCTTAAGCCACCTGCTTTCCAGTGCTGCAACTCCCCTTCCTTCACCATCAAGGAAGCCCATAGACTCTAGAGCTGTCTCTTTAATCTGTGATTTTGACTGATTTAGGAATAGCTGCTAGAGTGAAGAGGCGAGGTCTGTCTGGAAAAGACACCTGAAGAGTGAGAATAATTCTGATATGTATACCCCCTGGAGTCCTTTAATGAGTGGGCACTCCCCACCAGGGTCGGCTCCGGGCACCAGAGAACCAAACAGGTGTCTGGGGCGGCAAATGTAAAGGGGCGGAAGGACGTCAGGCTCTGGGGTGGCAATCTGCCCTTGGCGGTGGCGGTAATTCAGTGACCCTTCTTTGATCGCCGGCAGCAATTCGGCGGCCGCACCATCACTCCGCCTCTGTGTTTGGCGGTCAGGTTTTTTTTGTTTTGCCGCTTGGGGCAGCAAAAACGCTGGAGCAGACCCTGCTCCCCGCAGCATTTGTCCAGGATCCATGCCCTAGTACTTCTCTCCTCCTCTCTCTGGATCCCTAATACCAACTCTGCATACTTCTGCAGGGGACAGGTGTAATTGGAAAGGTGCTTTTGGATGTCTGGCTCATTGGCAAAGGCCTAATGAGGCTCTTTTCAAATTAAACCTGAACTTGAGTGTCCCTTTCAGTGCACTATTTAGAACCAGGCAGAAAGGTTCAGGAGAGATGTCTCCTTGGATCAAGCTCAGGTCAGTCTATAGCGACAAATGGTTGGTGGTGAAGCTTGACTCAGTATGGTCCCTAGTATAGAGCTGGGTGACCAGATAGCAAGTGTGAAAAATGGGGACACTTCTTTGGGAGGGTGGGGAGAGGGCCAAGACATATATAAGCATATATAAGACACAGCCTCTAATATTGGGATGGTGCCGATAATATAGGGACGTCTGGTCACCCTAGTATAGAGCCATGGAGATGTTCTCCTGGAGGAATGAGAGAGCATTTTTAATGCAGTGTGCAGCAGCAGGCCTGTGTCAAGGAGAACGGAGCAGCCTCCTATCCCCCTGTCTTTACAACTCATTAAAAATGAAGAAGCCTTATTAAGTGATTTAAAATGTGGCTTTTTCCTTAGTGCACTTGCATTCCTGCGGTTCATTGTTGGTTACCTTTTAGCCATTAGCTTCACAGACAGTCAATAAAGCACTTATCAACCCCAGGGGGCTTTAATTCTGAAGTCGTCTGGACTTTATCCTCTCTCCTGATGGACTAGTAATGGTGATATGAGGAACCTTTCTGGAATGTGGATTGCATCTTTGGGATGCTGTCTGCTTTAGGAAGCAGATGGGGTGAAGAAAATGGGAAATGCATCTTTCTTGGGGGTATATATTAATCATGGTAATACCTGAGCACCAGAGGTGAAAGTAAGCTGGTATGGGCCGGTATGGCATATTTGCAAGAGCCAGTATGCTGCTGCTGGAACGGACCGGCTTCCTCAGGCTGGCGCTTTAAAGGGCCTGGGTATTTAAAGGCCCCGCCTCTTCCAGTTGAGGCCACGCCTCTTCCAGTTGAGGCCATGACCCCTGCTCAGGACTCCGGAGTACCACTAAATCCTTTGTTACTTTCACCCCTGCTGAGCACTGAACATAGTGAGAGGGAGTAAGACTAACCAACATGCTGTCCTGTGTTCTTCCAGTCTGGCAGCTAGATGGATGAATTCAGTTACCAGGTCATTATGGCCATTTCCCTGGAAGAGCAAAGTGCTTCAAGTACACGGTTCTATATAGAACCAGATAGAACAACATATGGCAAATATTACCAGTTTTCTTTAATAAAATACAGTCGCATTGTTTCAGCCTGGTCGGGGTTTGGGTATGCAGCCCAGACCAGTGAGAGGTTGTGTCGCCACTTGTCCTGTAACGCTGCATCCCCCACAATGCTTTGCTGCTGTAGCTCCCAACCTGGGCTACTCACAGCCAGCCTACCAGCACGCAGACCACACCCTGAGTGTATGTGAGTAAGGCAGCCCTGGTTCAGCAGCTCTGACCCCAGCCTTGGTGACAATTGGCAAGGTGACCTCAACACACTCCCTGTCCCGAATTTTCCCCAAACTGCATGCCCTGAAGTGTCCAGCCCTCTCCTGAAGGGCTCAGAGAAATAATATAATATTTGTTGCTCCTGTAAAGAGACAAAACCACATCACAGCTTATTAACTTAATGGGAGTAAATACACTCTTCCCTTTAAAACCAGCATGAAGGTGGTTTATAGCAAAAATAAATGGATTAACAATAGGACATAGGTTAAGTGATGGGAAGTAAAAGGAATAAAGTTAGAAAGGGTTACAAGCAAATAAAATTGAAAACACTCATTGAAAAGTCTAAAACTTAATCTAACAAGATACAGGCTTTGTTCCAGACAGTTTCTCTCACCAGTTTTTTTTTCTTCCCAGCCATGGCTGACTTTCCCTCAGGCAGGACCTTCCACAAAAGTACAAGTTGATGGCTTCCCTTATCTTCATAGGTGAAAGAGCTTTGCCTAAGCAGGTTTCTCACCTATATTCAGTTCCAGAGACTTCAACCCCTTTTTGGTTGAAGGACCCATCTTTCTCAGCTTGCTAGAGCTCTGTTCCCTTCTGTCTGTCGAGTGATGGATGCCTACGAGTACTTCTGTCTTTGCTTGTATCTTCCAAAGCTCAATGAACTTGTTTCAAGAGGCAGGATGACCTCATGGTACTTTTCCCTAGCTGTGGGCTTCCCATCCCCCTGCTGATTTCTATGTAAGTGGAACTTTCGATTGTTTCTGGTTTCACAATGCTTACATTATACAGGAGACAGGTAGACAGCTGTGACCCTGCCTGCCTGCCTGAGCAGCCTGTACAGCCTAATATCCACAAGTATCCATAGTTCCTTATATAGTGTGAATACATGCATTTCACAATGATAGTAATCACCATTATGTCATTAGCTTTCAGAAAAGACCTCATTCTATATTCTCTTAAAATACAGTAATATTGTATGCAATCAGTTGATTCAATTGCTTATCACTTGATGTTCAGCCCCCTGTCTTTATAGACCAGTGAACATTTACAATGTATTCTTTGAAAAGTAAAACCTGGACCAAACTTCTCTCTCCTGCTGTGTGTTGCTGCCATGCTGTCTCCTCCCTCCACTTGTTAGTGTGAGGTTTGCCTCCGCCCTTTTTTAGCTAGATAGGTCTGTTCACATGATATGTAAATACATTTTCACTGTCTTTCAAAGTAACTCCCAGGTAGGAAAAACATGTTCCTTTGACCTGGTCTACACTAGAAAATTAGGTTGGTTTAACTATGTCAGTCTGGGGTGTGAAAAATCCACCCCCCTGAGCAGTATTGTTAAGCCAACCTAAATCCCCGTGCAGACAGCTTGCGACCGCCTCTCAGGGAGGTGGATTGCCTATGCTAATGGGAGAACCCATCCCGCACACATAGGCAGAGTCTTACACTGAAGCGCTACAGCAGAGCAGCTGTGCTGCTGTAACATTTTAAGTGTAGACAGGCCCTTTGGCTAGCGCAGATCTGTCTACCAGCCCCCTGGTGTGCTGGATTTAAACATACCTAAGACACATTTCTAGCATATATCTGTAACTCTTAATATCCACCATGTACATAGATCACAGAAGAATATTATGATCAGTGGGTTATTAGTTTTCAAATGATACCTCACAAGGCATATTTTGTGCAAAGATTATTACAGTAGGGTGTGAATACAGGGGTGCTTAGCATCACAGTCCTATTTCAGCCTGGGGGATGGGCGGCTGTGAAAAAACTAGAAGCTGTAGGTATTAATCACTTTCCTGTTTGCTGCTTTGTTATTGCATGTTCAGGGATTTTATTTTTGCTCACTAATCACGGTAACTGCTTTCTACATGCCACCGAGATGATGTACCAGTGGGAAACTGAATGCTACATTCCTTAGGGAAAAATCCTGATACATATATTTTTGTTAGAAGATACTGCTCAGCTAACACCGTAAAGACAAGTGAAAAGAGAGCTGCACTTCTTACTGACAGCCCACGCTGTGTCCAGTATGTTTGGTCTCCTTGGTGACAACCATTACAAATATTAGATCAGATATTTAAATAAATGCATCTGTGTTCTGTCTGTTCCCCCATTGTGTTCACTCTCCATGACCCTCCTAACAAATGCATTTGCCGGCAGGAACATTGAGGGAAATAGCAAATTTCAGCCCATATTAGGGAGAGTTTGTGGAAGGTGCATTTGTGATCATGAGTATTTACTCCCAAACCTGATTCTAAACGTTGTGTTAATCCAATCAGGGAACAGAAACATATTGAGTGAAATCCTGGCTCTGCTGAAGCCAATGCGAGTTTTGCCATTGACTTCAATGGAGCCAGGATTCAATTAAAAGAACTCAGGCTTTGACAGCCAAGTACTTGCAATGAGCTTGCTACAGACCAAGAATTGTTCCCAGAATTTGGTGATTAATTTTGAATGTGATAAAATTGTGATCTGCTCCCAGGCAAAGAGAGGTAAAATGAAAGACATATAGTATTACTTACAGGTTATTCACCCACCTCAATTCTATGTAGTATGCTTAGAACACAGGAGGCATGCCAGGGTCCTGGGTTCCAGTGCTGTCTCTGTTGATGATTTATTGTGTGCCTTTGACCCATTCAGTCTCTGTGCCTCTGTTTTCCTATCTGTAAAATGGAAATAATAAGTCATAACTAGCCTTGCAAAATCATCATTAAAATTTACTAGCACAACCAGTCTGCATCTACCATGTTACTGAAGAAAGGGACCCCAAATAGGTAGTGTTTTCCCCCATCTTGCACTACAATGTCTGCATTGGGTATTTTGGTGGGGGGTCTGGCTCAGAGGTGAAGA
The DNA here is from genome assembly GCF_965140235.1 of Caretta caretta. NCBI lineage: Eukaryota > Metazoa > Chordata > Testudines > Cheloniidae > Caretta > Caretta caretta. The sequence continues at coordinate 83,636,195 of NC_134214.1, forward strand.
TGTTACCAGTGGTGCTAAATACCTATGTTGCTGGCAGTTTCAGTGAAGTTACTAAAAATGAATATCTTGTACTAAAGAGCCTTAGACAGCTCTTTGCCAGCCCCATTGGTTTCAGATCTATTCCCCTCATTTTGCAGCTATTATATTGAGATATAATGTTATGATGAAGTCTCATTATATCACAGCAGAACATGATGCTAGTGAGTTGCTATAATCTCTGTCCCTAGAGTGACTTGGAAAGATCCCATTAGTCTCTCAGATGTTGTTTGCTGTAGCCATGTTGATCCCAGGATAATAGAGACACAAAGGTGGGTGAGGTAATATCTTTTATTGGTCTAACTTCTGTTGGTGTAGAAGAGCTCTGTGTAGCACAAAAGCGTGTCTCTTTCACCAGCATAAGTTGGTCCTATAAAAGATACTGCCTCCCCTACCTTATCTCTCAGATGTTCGTCTTTGAGTGATGGAATATGTGCCAGCTTCAATGACTTATTTGTAAGGTGACAGAGTGAAATCCAGGACATAGGCAGCCCCTCCTTCTGTACTTACATGAACACACATGTCCGATATGCTGATGACCAGCTGTGTAAAAAGTGAGCCCTCTTGGCAGCTCCTGCTAGCTCTACCTGTTAGTATATACTGACCCAGGAGACTTGAGGTGTTCTGCAACGATTCCAAAAGCACTATGGTGAGCATTCTTACCAGGGCGCATTTTCCTTGTTTTGTACACGCATGGTCCTAGGCAGTAAGGCCACTACGGGGGCTTGCTCAGTTTATAACCATGACTGGATCAAATTGTGGCTCCAAAGGTGAGACTGTAGATTTATCCACTAGCCCTACCTAATTTCTCTCTCTATTATTTATAGCTCATAGATATAACCTCTTTAAATGCCACTCACAGCCTATGTGAAGCATTCTCACCCATCAAAGGCTAAGGGGCCTGGTGTTAAGGTACATTAAACCCTATCAGAAATGTATAACCTTCTGCTGGAGGAGAACCCAGGAAACACTCAAAATGTTGTGCTCTTAGTGATCTACACGGTGTTGGTTACTGGAGTAGTGGGACATTACAGTCTCAGAGTAAACCCTGGAGCACTACACCCCCAGGAGAGAAGATCTGCATGGGGACCACAGAATGGTCATTTTTCTACAACATACATCACAATGATCATAGAATCCAAAAGCAATTAAATGGGGAGCATCCCGACATAAGTTGTTAGCAATGGTGGACACTTTTTTTTGAATAGAGGCACACCCAAAAGAAACCTCCAGGTTTTGACTCTCCAGAACTTCTCGGGAAGTTCAGGTCCAGCTGTTAGGGGGCTTATTCCTTCACCCACTTACTTCCCTGGTCCTTCTCGCATGAACAGAGAGCAACAATACCCGAAGTCCAAAGGTGCAAAAATTCGATGTTTATTGGGGTGAACTTCCAGCAAGCATGATTCCAGTTTCCTTCCTTAGTGTCCCCCTTCCCAGCTCTGACACCACAGAGCCTTACACCTGTGTCCCTGTACCCATTCCTCCCCTTAGCCAAACATGAATCCAATTTCCTCACCCCTGTTCCCATTTCCCCTCCCCACCCACTCACTTCCTGATTGACTGCAGACTATATAGTAAAACTTGAGTTCTGCTTAGCTATACCTTAACCAATCATTTTCCTGAAATTTAACTAACCAATCCTAACATATTGTAACATGATTATGTAACCAATTATATCCCACCACCTTAATTAGTTTACACCCAACAAAATTAATTATACAGCAGACAGAAACAATCACAGAACCAGACAGAGATTATACAGACAAACAATAGCAAAGTGGGAACTATAATGACAAAACAATACAGAAGTGAGGATTTCACATCCCAGCTATTGATAAGTGAGTTCTTGCCAGACAGGGTGCTATCAAACTAAGTTTCCTTTTACATCTTCTAGGCACTTCCCTTTCTCTGGAGGCGATAGGCATTATCAGGACAGGATTGTATTCCTAACAGCCCAATAACACCTTATTTCAATGTGACTAGTTTGGAATGTGAGGATGTGACCGGTTGCTTCCCAGCTTATGGCTGCCTCTGTTGCTTAGCCAAAGGCCTTAGCCTAAGAATAGGGCCTCAGACTGTCACAGTAAGAGAAGGACCTTACACTGATTCTTTCTTTTATACCTCTAGAACTAGCCAAGTGAAAAGAATACACCTAAATTCTTAGAGTATGGGCCTTTACAGACAGGCCTGACTATCTATATCCTAACACCAGCCCCATTTCTATAATGGGCCAAACCAACCTCCCTGTAACAAGCTGTGGCTCCGTGTACACAGACATGCTAGTCAGCAGTGGCCAGCAGAACCCAAGGCACCAAAATGACTGTTTTTCCTGATTATTTGCACTATAGCAGGGCCCAAAGGCCCCGGATCAGGATTGGAGCCCCACAGTGCTAGGGATTTTACAAAAAACGAACAAAACACAGTCACAGCCCCAGAGCACCCACACTCTAAATGTTACAGACCCTTGCTACTTGAACTAAAGGAGAGCTCCTTTAGTTGGGAGAAAGTGGCAGAGTATGGTGGTTAGATGCTGGATGGAGACATGGTTGCACAGACTAGGTCAGGGACTGGGTATTTTGTGAATGGCCCTGAAGAGTGGGGAAGTTCCTCTCTGAATTTGCTCTTGAACTGTGTGGCTCAAGCTTGTCTCTCTTCTTGATGCCCTTGCTTATTAGTCTGTCTTGTTTTTGTATTTGTAGTATCGAGGAATGACTAAGGAGCCCCCCAAGAACAGGTTGCATGAGACTTGATTGGGAATAATGTGTGGATTAGTCCTGCAAAATACAGGGGTTCCAGGCTGGGTGACCCCCCAGGAGCTTTCCTGGTCCCCGACACATCTGTGTACCTACTAGTCCATAATTAATGCAAGGGACTGATAAGATTCCCCAGGCTCCCTGCTGAGGTCTGGCTCTGATGAAAGCAGGCTGTTTCGTCTCCCGGTCAGTTTGATTCATGCAGATAATTTAATCTTTAATTGCTAGATCAGGTAATGGGCTAGACTACTCTCCTGTCTGTGTTACAAAACATATTCGAAGGGCCAGATATTTATGGGGCCAGGTGTTCGGCGTATTGTGGGTATTGACTCCTCACTGCTGTTGTCTTTTGCTAAGAGCTCTGAGAAAACTCTCTGCAAGATGTGTGTGTTACTGTGATATCAGATTCATTTGGTTGCAATTGTCCTGCTCCTAATCTGATTTTGGAAGCAGTTATCTGGGTTGGAGGTGCAGCAGCAAGAAATGGGGCGATCATTCCCCGGATACAGACCTATGCCTTTCCTTGCTATTTAGTTTTTGCTCTAAGATCTCCAGTGAACGCTGTGTACTCCATGGAACTTGCCACGCTGGTTAACAATATGCTAAAAATATAGAAACACTAGTACGAGAAGGAAAAGGTTTGCCCTTTTGACTGGGTATAAGGCCTCTGGCACTGACTCATTATCTCATCCTGGGCAAGTCAATTAACCTTTATCCTAATGTCTATACAGGGATAAAAGCCCTGTGGCAGCTGACTCAGGCTTGTGGGGCTTGGGCTGCAGGGCTAAAAATTGCTGTGTAGACATTCAGGTTTGGGTTGGAGCCCAAGCTCTGGGACCCTCCACCCTCCCAGGGTCCCAGAGCTCAGGATCCAGCCCGAGCCCAAACATCTACGCAATGATTTTTCAACCCTGCAGCCTGGGTCCTGCAAGCCTGAGTCAGCTGACCTGGGCCAGCTATGTGTGTTTGTTTTTTTTTCCTTGTGTAGACATACCCTATGTGCCTGTGTTTGCCACTTGTTGTGAGGCTTCACTCATTATTTGTAACGTACTTTGATAGCCTCTTCTGAAAAATGCTATTTTGCACTTTGGCAGAATATCAAAGAGGACTCAATAGTACTTTTCCCAGGAGAAAAATGTTCAGAATATAAGTAAAGACAAGTCCAAGAGGACGGCGTTATATCTAGGAGCTCGGGGCAGACTATAACTTGGTAGTTAGATTCTGCATGCATGAATTCTCCCTACATGTTCAAATAGATACATTGTTGTCCTTGATTTTGTCTTTTAAACCATAAGACATTGTTACAGTGCACTGTTAAAGAGCCAATGCACCCTACCCCAGAAGCAGTTGCATTTCTCTGATGCGTAAAGTGATCCCTAACTGTCCAGTTCTGTAAACCCCCAAAGTGCTTGGGAATCCTTCTGGATGAAAGAACCTGTATAAGTCTGTTATGTTGCTTTACATATATGAAATTAGAAGAGCCTTTACATAGCAGCAGCTCTTTTATTTGCTGGAAACCCATCAGCCTGACTACTGAACCAGCAAGAGAGGTATAAAGGGCTCAGTCACATGCAAACTGCATGTGTCTAGTGTAGAAGAAGGGTCACCTGCTATTATTCTGAGATTATTCTCAGTTGCCAGTTCAAATCCACTTTGGGTCAGTATTGATCCAAAGTTGTTGTCATGGCAATTTGTGTGTGTGTGTGTGTAGGTGAGCTGCAGGTGATATTGTGGCTATTCTTAGTCATCCCACATCACAAAAACAAACCACCATCAACTAACTTGTGGGTCTCCACTGAGAGCGTGACCATGGGGCCCTAGGCACTACAGTAGTAAATAAGTTTCATTCTAACAACAAGTGGGGCATGGAGGCTGAGCTGCTCTGCTCTCCTCTCCCCAAGATTTGGGCCCTCCTGACCAGAAGAGGCACGTTGGTAGGGGAAGCGATCTAGTGCTATGTGAGTTCTGTAGATAACCAGAATTTCAGCTGTCATTCTGGTACCCTTCACTAGTGCTCAATTCACCCAAACACTAGACATAACATGTAAAGAAAAAGGATTATTTTCCCTCTTCTTAGGGGAAAAATGCAAATGTTCAGCCCAAGCATCATCATGTTTCAATAAGCCAGTCCCTTTGAATTCCATTTTATGTTCAGAAACTGCTGAAAGGACATTTTTATCCTGGTTAAACAAACATCTCAGGCTTTTTCTATGCTCACGGAAAACAAACCTCTTTTGAAGTGAAGTCGGCAACAGCCCTGTTCAAGGCTCCAGCACTCCGCTCTCATTGTCTCTTTGAAAGTTAACTCTTTTCCTTTGTTGAGACCTCTGTCTTTAAATGTTCTTTTGATCTAGGCTTCATTAGTCACCACAGAGGAATAGGGCTGAATTTGCATAACAGCTGCAAAGCTACCTAGGATTCTGTGTCAGACATTTATGCCATTAGTCTGTTTGGGGGAAGGTGGTTTGCTGGGGACTTTGGGAAGTTAGCAGTGGAAGACCCACAGGCTAATAGTTGGGCTGTCTCTACAACCTGGCATGACTGGAAGGGGTTTTGGTGTTTGTTTTAGTTAAGGAGGAATGGCACTCCAAACCTCCATCCTTGTCTTTATGACAAGATTCAGATGTGCCTGTTCTTGACAGCACTGATGTGGTGGCTGGCTCAGAGTGGCAAGGTGCCTGTGGGAGAACAGGTGCAGGGTACAGTATTATAAGGGGGAGGTGTAGCTGGAAGCAAAGATACCAAACGAGGTGACCATACTGTTCAAGGTGCAGGAACAAAGGGAGCAGGTGAATGCCCCATATCAAGTGCAGGTTGAGGGAAGCAGATGCAGTGGGGGGAGCTGACAGAGGTAATTACATTTAGAAAAGGAGAGAAAAGAGAGGCTTATGGGACAGTGGAGCATAGATCTGTTGCCTCTCCCCTAAATAGCCAGCACCCTTGCTCTCCTCCACTAGTTAAAAACCCTAGTGGTACCACGGGCATTCGTGCTTCTTCGAGCCCAGACCAATAGTTTTTCTGGCTAATTACCCAAAGCCTCTAATTTCTAAGCTTCTAATCCAGCTACCTGCTTTGAAACTCTGCCTTCTCCACCTGCCAGCCCCTCTTCTAGCCCCAGGGGCCCTGGGATTGTCAGAAGCAGGGCATGTCAAAAGCAGCAGTGTTAGTTGGTTAGTTTGAAAGCTAGTGAATATACTTACACTGTAGGTCTTTAGTGGCCGACCCCGTCCCTCCTATACCACACCCATGTTGGGGTTAAAATGCCATGTGTACTCTGAACTCGCTGCATCTCACAGTTATGGTTAGTGCTCCCGGCAAAAGGCCCTCGCTCTCTGCTGTGGTCACCGTCTTCTCTTTTCTTTATATATCTTACGTGATTTCATGTTGATTTTTTTTGATTTAGCTTGAGACCTCTTGCAGCAGCTGCCATGGAGCTTACACCAGCCCCGAGAGTAGGGCTTTCTCATGGCCAGATATTTAACAGCGCAAAACATCTACCCCCTGGGGTTGTGGCAGGTGTGAGACCTTGGCTGTACTCTTCCAGAAGGCTGATTTTCTTTCCCATGTTAAATCCCCACCTAGACAGACGGACTGACTGACCCTGCGTTGTCCCCACTCCCTCCTGTCTCTCCAAAAACCACCAAGGCTGCTGCTTTCAATCAGTCTACAGCACTGCGTAAGATTCTGCAGCGTGTTAAAAGCAAGTAGGGACTGATTTCAACCTCATTGCAGAGCTCTGCCAGTGCTCCCACAGATTTAGGGGTCTCCAGATGCTCTGAGATGCCATCGAAGCTCTTGTAATGAGCTCTTCTTCCTCAGCTGGTGGGACTGTACAAGCATCAAGAAATTGCTCTCCACCACCCACATGAGTGTGGCAAGCCAGCTGCTGGTTGGATTCTGGTGGTGGCAGTGGTGTGGGACGGGCTTCCCTCCTGGGTCACATGGGGCCCTGTGAAGAGTTCTTTGGAGTTCAACAAAAATGCCACTCACAAAGTTTCCTTTGAAACAGCATCCTGCACTCTGCAAAAGTCCGGCTCTTCCAGGATCTGACAGAATCCTAGGACCTTCTTTGGTCCTTTCAGGCTTTGGCTTCATTGGTAAAGCCCTCAGCAAAGGGGCCCTCCGTAATGGTTGTTTTTCTGATGTGGCTTCTTAAGTAGCTCCAACCTGCTGAAGTGTGTCCATGATAACTTTTATAGAACATGCCCTGATAGCACTTAGAAGTTCAGTCCTAGGCAGGTCTAGCAGCGAGAGAAGATGATGAATTGGAATCTCTTTGTTTTATGGCTCATTGGGTGGGTAGAGGATGAGAAGAAGAGATGGGATTTGCAACAGGTCGAAAAGGAAATCAACCCTATTATGCTTTACAAGGTGGAAAGGTCCTTGTCCAACAAACAGCAGCCATTCTGGTGAAAACCTTTGTATGCTGACATTTCTTGGCTCTCACAAACTGAGCTTCCCCCCATGTTTTTAACCTAGCTTTTCCATTTCCAGAGCTAAGTTAAGCGCTAATCAGTGAAGCATGATTCCTGTGGCTGGCTTGCCTAACGTTGCACTGCAAGTCAGGGAATGGAAAATGGAATGCAGGAAAAGTCAAAATAACCTCAGATGAAGGTCACATCCACATAGTGTGACTCGATGATCCTTTGAACAGTGTCCTCCCTACAGCTGTATCCCAAAGTGCTTTCCAGAGTTTGAATAATATGAAAAGGGTCCAGATTCTGCTCTCCATTACACACGTGTATTATATGGTATAAATTACAGAAAAAGGGAGGGAAGGGAATTTTGACTGTTCTATTAGGAATCAGATGAAATTTCTGCCTGGTTTAATATCTCTGTGCTTCAGGACAGCAGGCAGGTAAAAAGGGAAAATGCAAAAATGCAGCAAAGGTTCAGGGCAATGAGGGAATGAGGCTGTTTTCTCACACCATCTTGGAATCATCATTACGATTCTTCCCATCAGAAAACCCTGGCTGAGTTGCTATGATGTTTGCAAAGCTCGATTTAAAATGAACATTGCTGTGGTTGAGTTGGTTGCGTTCTGATTTGCAGAGTGGATGTTTTCATGCCCCACTTTACCCCATGCTTATCAAGTACTGCAGAGCTGTGAGGGGAGGTTAGCGAGAGCATGAGGTAGCATTAGAGTGAGTGTCCTGCACCTGCTATTTGAGACGTTTTCTGCACAGAGGCTGTCCAGGAAGAAACTAAGACCCCAGATTAGTAATGATGGCACAGAATTCTGTCACCATTAGGTCACTTGCTCAAATCTGACTGAGGTCAATGAAAATGTTTAGTGGCCCGTTTGAGCTGAGTTGCTGATATCCGCTCCCTGGGTAGAGGGCAAGGGCCATGTTTTGCCTCAGACTCGCCAGATAAACTCACACTGTGGACGGCTATCTCTAAGCACCCGCACTGCCAGTTTCCCTCCACACCTGGCACCCTCATTGGCAGTCTCAGCAGAGGAGGGCAAAAAAGAAAGAGAGCCACCCCGAAAGTGATCCTCCAAGCTCAGGGCTGAGGCACAGTGGCAGCAGGGCAATGTGGGGAAAGTTCGTCTTGCAGCTGCCTGTGCTGGGCTGGTTTTGGGGATAAATTGAGGCCTGCACTCTCCAGGGCTGTCAAGCTGTCCTTCCCTCCACCTTTCCTATAAAGAAAAGAGTGTGTGTGTGTGTGTGTGTGTGTGTGTGTGAGAGAGAGAGAGCGAACCCCAGATGTGGTGACAAGGGAGGGCAAACTTCTGGTGTAAAATCAAGCCGAGGTGAACACAATCATAGGACTGGAAGAGAATTTAAGATGTCATCTAGTTCAGTCCCCTGCAATCCTGGCAGGACTAAATATTATCTAGACTATCCCTGACAGGTGTTTGTCTAACCTGTTCTTAAAAATCTCCAATGATGGAGATTCCACAACCTCCCTAGACAATTTATTCCAGTGTTTAACCATCCTGACCGTAAGGAAGTTTTTCCTAATGTCCAACCTAAACCTTCCTTGCTGCAGTTTAAGCCCATTGCTTCTTGTCCTATCCTCAGAGGTTAAGAAAAACAATTTTTCTCCCTCCTCCTTGTAACAACCTTTTATGTATTTGAAAGCTGTTATCATGTCCCCCCTCAGTCTTCTCTTTTCCAGACTAAACAATCCCAGTGTTTTCAATCTTCCCTCATAGCTCATGTTTTCTAGACCTTTAATCATTTTTGTTGTTGTTCTCTGGATTTTCTCCAATTTGTCCTTAGCAGTGTGGAGTAGAGCAGAATTACTTCTGTTGTCTCTCTTACAATACTCCTGCTAATACATCCCAGAATGATGTTTGCTTTTTTTGCAACAGCATTATACTGTTGACTCATATTTAGCTTGTGGTCCACTATGACCCCCAGATCCCTTTCTGCAGTACTGCTTCCTAGACAGTCATTTCCCATTTTGTATGTGTGCAACCGATTGTTCCTTCCTAAATGGAGTACTTTGCATTTGTCCTTATTGAATTTCATCCCATTTACTTCAGACCATTTCTGCAGTTTGTCCAGATCATTTTGAATTTTAATCCTATCCTCCAAAGCACTTTCAACCCCTCCCAAATTGGTATCATCCACTCACTTTATAAGTGTACTCTCTATGCCATTATCTAAATCATTGATTGAAGATGTTGAACAGAACCATACTCAGAACTGATCCCTCTGGGGCCCCACTCATTATGTCCTTACAGCATGACTGTGAACCACTGATAACTACTCTCTGGGAATGGTTTTCCAACCAGTTTTGCATCCACCTTACTGTAGCTCCATCTAGGTTGCATTTCCCTAGTTTGTTTATGAAAAGGTCATGCGAGACAGTACCAAAAGCGTTCCTAAAGTCAAGATATACCACGTCTACTGATTTCCCCCCTATCCACAAAGCTTTCCTGGACAGGGCAATAAGCCATCAGGTTGGTTTGACACAATTTGTTTTTGACAAATCCACACTGACTTTTACTTTCACCTTATTATCTTCTAGATGTTTGCAGATTGATTGCTTAATTATTTGTTCCTTTATTTTTCTGGGTACAGAAGTTATGCTGACTGGTCTGTAATTCCTTCGGTTGTCCTTATTTCCCTTTTTATAGATTGGCTCTATATTTGGCCTTTTCCAATTTTCTGGAATCTTTCCCATCTTTCATGACTTTTCAAAGATAACACTAATGGCTCAGATTTCTCCTCAGTCAGCTTCTTGAGTACTCTAGGATGCATTTCATCAGGCCCTGGTGACTTGAAGACATCTAACTTGTCTAAGTAAATTTTAACTTGTTCTTACCCTATTTTAGCATCTTCTGATCCTACCTCATTTTCACTGGCATTCACTACGTTAGATGTCCAATCACCACCAACCTTCTAGGTGAAAACTGAAACAAAGAAGTCATTAAGCACCTCTGTCATTTCCACATTGTCTGTTATTGTCTCCCCCCACACCAATTGAGTAACAGGCCTACTCTGTCCTTGGTCTTCCTCTTGCTTCTTATGTATTTGTAGAATGTTTTCTTGTCACCCTTTATGTCTCTAGCTAGTTTGATCTCATTTTGTGCCTTGGCCTTTCTAATTTTGTCCCTACCTACTTGTGTTATTTGTTTATATTCATCTTCTGTGATTTGAGCTAGTTTCTACTTTTTGAAGGACTCTTTTTTGATTTTTAGATCATTGAGGATCTCCTGGTTAAGCCAGGGTGGTCTCTTGCCATACTTCCTATCTTTCCTATGAAGTGGGATAGTTTACTCTTGTGCCTTTAATAATGTCTCTTTGAAAAACTGCCAACTGTCTTCAGTTGTTTTTCCCCTTAGACTTGCTTTCCATGGGATCTTACCTACCAACTCCCTGAGTTTGCTAAAGTCTGCCTTCTTGAAATCCATTGTCTTTATTTTGCTGTTCTCCCTCCTACCATTCCTTAGAATCATGAACTCTCATTTCATGATCACTTTCACCCAAACTACCTTCCACTTTCAAATTCTCAACCAGTTCCTCCCTATTTGTCAAAATCAAATCTAGAACAGCCTCTCCCCTAGTAGTTGTCTCCACCTTCTGAAATAAAAAATGGTCTCCAATACATTCGAAGAACTTATTGGATAATCAGTGCCCTGCTTTGCTATTTTCCCAACACATGAATGAGTAGTTGAAGTTCCCCCATCCCCACCAAGTCCTGTGCTTTGGATTATTTTGTTAGTTGTTTAAAAAAAGCCTCATTCACCTCTTCTTCCTGGTTCGGTGGTCTGTAGTATACCCTCACCATGACATCATACTTGTTTTTTACCCCTTTTATCCTTACCCAGAGACTTTCAACAAGTCTGTCTCCTATTTCCATCCTAACCTCGGTCCAACTGTATACACTTTTAATATATAAGGAAACATCTCCTCCCTTTTTTCCCTGTCTGTCCTTCCTGAACAAGCTGTACCCTGCTATACCAATATTCCAGTCGTGTGTATTATCCCACCAAGTCTCTGTGATGCCAACTATGTCATAGTTGTGTTTATTTACTAGCATTTTGAGTACTTCCTTCTTATTTCTTATACTTCTCACATTAGTATACAGACATCTAAGATACTAATTTGATTCCCCCCCGCCCCCAGTTCTGTCTTGTCTCTCCTTTATCTCTGCTATAACAGCCCATGCTCCCCCCAAATTCTGAATCTTCTCCCAGGTCTTCATGTTCTTGACTTACCTGTGGGCTTTGGTCACCTGCCCTCTTCGAACCTAGTTTAAAGCCTTCCTCACTAGGTTAGCCAGTCTGTATCCAAATATGCTCTTCCCCTTCCTCGAGAGGTGGACCCTATCTCTATTTAGCAGTCCTTCTTCCTGGAACAGTATCCCGTGGTCAAGGAAGCCGAAGCCCTTCTGGTGACACCATCCTCCCAGCCAGGCATTTACCTCCAGGATGCATCTGTCTCTGCCTGGGCCCCTACCCTTAACTGGAAGGATCGAAGAGAACACCACCTGTGCTCCCAGCTCCTTCACCCTTACTCCCAGAGCTCTGTAGTCACTTCTGATCTGCTGAGGGTCATACTTCGCATTATCATTCGTGCCCACATGGGTGAGCAGCATGGAGTAGTAGTCAGAGGGCTGGATGATCTTTGACAATCCCTCTGTAAAGTCTTGGATATGGGCCCCTGGAGACAGCATACCTCCTGGGATGCCATGTCAGGGTGACAGATGGGTGCCTCTGTCTCCCTCAGAAGACAGTGACCAACCACCACTACCCTACGTTTACTTCTGGGAGTGGTGGCTGCGATTCTCCCAGCCATGGGGGTACATGGCTTCTCCTTCTCCACTTTTGGGTGTGATTCCTCATCGCTCGTTGCCAGGGCAGCATATCAGTTTTCCATCACCACGGTGGGTGTGTTGGAAGTGGGGGTGGAGTGCTGCCTGCTGCCGGAAGTAACCAGCAGCCCGTGTCCTCCCTGGGACAGAGCCATATCCTCCTCCATTGTGGCCAGCTTACACCGAGGTTGAATCTGGTCCTTAATTTACAAGATGAACTATGGCTGAGCACATACTGGCTGCTGTGTTGGTTTATAGTCCCCGGACAACTCGTCTCTAACTCATCAGTGTAAAGTACCTCAAGTTGAGTACGAAAGCTGCTATGTACAATCAAAACCTACTCTGGATTTAAACAAATGGAGCCAATATTTTTAACATGGGCTTCAATTCTTGCCCTCATGACCCTTCCCCATGTCCTAACTTTTATGTCTGGCATTAGTCCTTTCCCATAATAGTGACTGCTCATGGTGTTCTTGGATAGTACCTGATATTGCTGTCTGGAGGACTGTAGCCTGTTCTACCCAGTGTCATCAAGCAGCCCTGGTTGGAAGCATTCAGCATGCTCAGAGTTAATTCCTACTAGGTAGTGAGGCTTGAGAACTCCTCCCCTCCTTCCCAAAGGTGAGTGGCTGCACACAGGCATCAGAGAGGAGAGGAGCTTTCATTACAGTGCCAGTGTGACTGGCAGAATGTCGGAGAGCAGCAGAAGTTTCTCACATCACAACCTGACAGGAGAGAGACTGATTTAGTGGTAAGGAGATTAATTTGCAGTCTGAGCTAAATGCATTTAAAATTGCCATTAAGGAAGCTTCTTACAAGCTCAGGGCTTTAGCAGCATCTTAACCCCAGTCTATTCATTTGTTCTGTTGTTATGTTTTATTTTTTTATTTCATTTTATTTTATTAACAAGAGCAATGTCATAGGGTGTTTGTTTTTTTCCTAATCCCATCTGTTTTGCTATTGTTTGTAGAATACTTACCTGGGATTAGAATCAGGATTTCACTTTTCCATTAACACACATCAAAGACTTAAAGGTAAAATGATAGCAGACTGAGTATCTGAAAGAGAGAACTTCCTAATGCGATAACACTACAGGAGTTAAATAAATGTATCCACTGGAGCTTGGTTCAGATAATCGGCTTAATCATGCACAGTGTTTATTGAAAATATGGAAGTTAAATTTCAGTGAAATGAAGTTTACACAAATTTCACATTTATTGCTCTAAAATTGCTTGTATTCCCTTAACAACCAGACATTCTGTATTGGCTTATGTGATTTTTCTTTTTCTTTTTTTTTGTCTGTAAAGAAATGAAGGAAATGACAGCTGATGGCAACATAATATGTCAAATCAAAGAGCAGAGGTCAGAAAGACTAAGTACAGTTATAAAATAATGTCTTCCAATAGTTTTCCTTACTCTAGAAGTTTGCAAAGGGGCTTCTATAAAATATGGTTTACTTGCAACTTTTTCTTTTTGCATTTAAAACTACTCCAAGGTTGGACAAAATGCCATGAAATGTTCAGAATGGAAAAGCCCTGCACGAGCACTATATGAGCGAATAGGTCTTTTTCATCTCTAGATCATGGTCTAGGCTCTGTGCTTTATTTGATAGGTGCAGAGCAGGGGAGGGTCGAAGCCACAGATCGAGCTGTCTGTCTATCTTGTGGTTTTATACGGCTGCCCGTCACCATCATATCTGAGCACCTTCCATGTAAAATCAATAGCAGTAATGCTGTCCCTACTGGACTTCATGAAGTCCCTGGAACGGCTCCTTGACTAGGGCTCAAAACGTTGCTTGGGGTAGAAGTTGATGAGCTAACTGGGGAGGTAGTATGGCCTTGTGGATGGAGCACTAGTCTGGGACTCAAGAGAGCAGGGTTCTCGTCCTAGCTCTGCTGGTGGGTAACCGTTAGCAAGTCACTTCCCTGGATGTGCCTTAGTTTCCTCTTCTGTAAAATGGGGATAATAATATTGACCTCCTTTTGAAAAGTGCTGTGAGATCTACGAATGAAATATGTTATCTATGAGCTAAGTGGTATTATCCAGTCCTACGATGACCCAGGCTATGGCATACTGTAGGTTCTGCTCTAAAGTAGGCAAGCTAACTAGGACCACCTGTGGATTGCTGGTGGGTAGTAGTGCTCTGGTCGTGCTCCCTCCCATGGTTTTCTACCCCTGACATGCCCCCTTCACTGGTGACTACAGGACATGTGGCGCAGCAGCCAGCTACACCGACTTTGCACCAGCTGAGAACTCCCCCATGTGGTGGGAATCACCAGCTGGGAGAAGCTGGTAGCCTTCCAGCCCCTTTAGGCCGCCAGAGCAGCTCAAAGGAGATTGATAACAAGAAAGGCCCTGGCTCTATAATTCAATGATTTATGTTACATCACAGGTATGAGGCAGTTGCAATATGATGGCTTGTGTGTGTAACTTTCTGTCTGTCTCAAGTACTATATACTAACATGTTTCTGCTCTGCCTGGAGCGAATGCACACAGAGGATGAAGGTCTTAATAGTGGAACAGTTATTAAAGATTATCTCTTAGATCTCGTGGTAGGGGTCTGTGATTTTTTTTTTTTTTTTTTGAACAGAAGGCCCTGAGTTTTGTGCCTGCTTGTGACCATGAAGTCCAAGTGGCTACAGGATGTGGAATGGGTAGTGATGGCAGAGATTTCTACGACCACAGAATCATTATGGAGGCTGGCCATAGGCCTGTCCACCACGTCGGTCATGTGGGGACCCTTCACTCTAGAGTTCTGCTGTTTCCTGCTTGAGTAGGGATTCAGTAAACTACAAAAGGTCCTTCCAGCAATAGGCCATGGCACCTGCCCCACTGCCTCTGCCTCCATCACTTGGGAAACTGCCTTCTGCTGCTGCTGGGTGGACACTGCCTGGCTAGTCTTTCTGCATTGCTGCCTGCCTCCTTGCTCTGTGGGGCTGTGACTTGTGCCTCTCAGAGCGTGGCACAGGAGCTGCTAGGAGGAGTTGGCTGGCACCGCTCTCCTCTGTTGTGCTAAGGAAGGGTGTAGAAGGAAAGGCAGATTGGGGGAGCATGAAGAGTGAAAGGAAGAGATGTGGGGTTTAGGTGAGTCATTTGTATGTTGTTTATTCATGTTCCTGTATGATGATCTCTTGGCGGATGCCCCACAGTGCTGTCTATCTGAGGGAAGATGAAGGCAGAACAATATTACTCTGGGGGCTTGGGGAAGGACCAGATTTTTGAAAATGCTCAGGTCCCAGTTAGGCAGCAAGAAGAAGGGAACAGATTTTTCAAAGGGGTTCAGCATGTTGGGGGAATGCGGAGGGCTTCTGGAAATCCGGCCAATTCCCTTAGGCACTTTGGAAAATCTGGCCCTAACTTTTGGGCAGGCATGTTCAAAGGGGACATGTCCCATGGAGTAGATACAAAAAGCACTTCATCCACCATATCTCACTCAGAAATGCAGTCATCTCTGGAGTGGAGCCCAGCAGCTGTTTATCAGTATACAACAACATTACACCTCACAAGTTTTAGCGCAGGAAGAGAAGAACAGTGCATGTTGAGATGGGTCTAAATTACAGAGTTTGCATCCAAACTGGAATTTTTCCAGTGTCCAGCTGTGTCTAGACCTGATGTGGTGGTTTGGTTTGGATTTGGAACTGAATGTCTCCCACCCCTGCTGGTGTTCGCATCTGGGGTTCCAGCTCAGGCCCATCTCTAGCAGTATCTAACGGGTACTAGAGGAGGGAGTTTAGGCAGGGATATAATGTAATATTCTATACTTCAGTTTGGCCAGGTCAAAGTGGCTAACACCCCAATTCCAGCAAAAACCATTATGGGGTCATTTTATCTCCTTTTAAAAATTGTTTTGTATGAATTTAGTGCCATGGAGACTGAAGTCCTCGGTCAACAGAACAGGGACAGCATGAGTAGCAGCACAGAAAACTTCCCACTCAGTACTCTACCCTGAACTGCAAAGGTCACCTCTAAAGGGAAGAGGCTACTCTCTTTTCTGTGCCCATTCACTCCTTGGCCTCCCGACTCAGATTGCCAGCTAGGGTACTTGTGATGGTTGTCCTGCGATGTAGACATCCGCACACTAGGAACGAAATGGAGACCACAAACTCATTTAACATAGGAGACAGAACAGCCACCAGATGGTAACAAGTTCCAGTCACTTCTGAGCTGGGTTGGATCTGGACCAGTGAAGTAGATTAAAATGGCAAAATCTTTTTTTCTACTGAACTTTTGCTGTTGACTTCAATGGGGCCAGTATTTTACCCAAAGACTGTATAGCCTAGGGTATTACTGCCTGTCTGAGCTATTCAGGCTCCCCTGTCATGGGACTGTTAATAGCACAAGAGTGTGTGGTAGGGAGGTAAACTTGATTCCAAAATGAAGCCCAAACCAACAGATTTTAGTCTGAAGTTGCCTAGGGCTCATGCAGATATAGTACAAATTTAGTTTGCTTCTCAGTGGGGAAGAGGAAATTCTCCACTGCAGTGGGGGAGGGAAAGAGTGCCTATAGATGTAGCAACCAGAGCCCAAAAGAGCCACACAATCCCACTCAGTTTTGTATTCACCAGACGACTTGTTACTGCAGCTGCTCATCTGTTTAGCTTTCTTCTGTTTGTTAATTGCATTTCATTGAAGAAGCAAGAGAGAGATCATTCCAAAGTTATACTGGGTGCATTATAATGTGAAAGGACAAAAGATGGATTTTAATGACCTGTCGTATATCTGATGTGTGTAGAGGAGATGGATCCTGGAGAAATGACATGGGTCCTGGTTTGCTTTTTTAAAAATTCATTTATTCTAGGTCTCAATTTGAATATTTTTACTAAAATTAAAATAATAATAAAAAATCACTATCCACTAAACTGGAACATTGACTTTCTCCCTTCCCTCCCTAGATGTAACTGATGAAACATTTTCAACCGGAACATGCTGGCAGGGAAGAGCAGGAGTAGAAATGACAGCTCCTGCTGCTCCTGCTATGCTATATTTTAATTAAAAAAACCCTCAACCTCTAAAAGTTTCATAAATCAAACGCCTTTAACATCTGTTTGAAATTCTTTTATTAAAGCGCAGAGTTCCAGCATGGCTGTCATTTCACCAATGTCCTCAAAGGGCTCTCTCTCTCCTTAATTAAAAAAATACCCACCGCCACCCCAGTAATAGAGTTCAAGGGGAAGGAGTTTGAGAGGGAGAGAGGCATGTTAGTGCTGGTGTGGAACTGGGATTGTTATCCATTGTTGTGACAGGAAGAATGGTCCAGGGCTAGCTGGGGACTTGAGAGACTCAGCTTCAATTGCCTGCTCTGCCAAAGACTTCCTGGATGGCCTTGGACAAGTCACTTAGGGTATGTCTACACAGCCCGTGGAAGCGAGCCTCCCAGCAGGGGCCGAGAGACTTGGGTTTGCGTCCTTAAGCTTCAGGGTCCAAGCTCCAGCCCAAGCTGGGTGTATTCAAAGAGCTGTCTGTGCAGCTATTTTTAAAGTGTTAGCAGAAGCCCCGCAAGCCCAAGTCTCTCAACCCGGGCTGGGTTGCTCGCTGCTGCAGGCTGTGTAGATGTGCCTGTAGGCTCTCTGACAAGTTTCAGAGTAGCAGCCGTGTTAGTCTGTATTCGCAAAAAGAAAAGGAGGACTTGTGGCACCTTAGAGACTAACCCATTTATTTGAGCATAAGCTTTTTCTTTTTGTGAATACAGACTAACACGGCTGTTACTCTGAAACCTTTCTTTTTGTAGGCTCTCTGTGTCTCAGTTTCTTATCTGTAAAATGTGGATAATAGCACTGCCCTACCTCTCAGGCCTGCTGTGATGGTAAATATATTAAAGTTTGTGAGGTGCTCAGATATTATGGTAATGGCAACCACATAATACCGCTCAGTATAATTCTTCTTGGGATTGCTTTGAGGCCATCAAGTAAAGAAAGCAATTGTTGCCTAGAAGGCACAAACCTGCCTGTCTGTATAAATACAGTGCAATCTCTTCTGTAAAAAGAAAAGGAGTACTTGTGACAGCTTAGCGACTAACAAATTTATTTGAGCATAAGCTTTCGTGAGCTCACAAGTCCTCCTTTTCTTTTTGCGAATACAGACTAACACGGATGCTACTCTGAAACCAATCTCTTCTGTGTGATTGGAGTGCTCGCTGCCCCAGTTCCCCTAGGAATGCTCAGTGGGGGAATACACATTGCTATATAAAGTCTCCGTTTGGTTAAAGGAACATGGTCAATATTCAGGTTTCAGAGTAGCAGCTGACTCATATGAGAAACATTCTTGTGTCTGAGAGAGGCCACAGGCATTGAGGGAACAAACTGAAACAAAATGCAAATGACTATTCGTTGCTAATTTCTTTCAGTTGCAATAACTTGCAATTTGCTTTTAATTTTTAATTTAATTTCATTTAACTTTTAATGTGTTTAACTTTTAACTATGGGAGTACAAGCCTGGGCCCATGGTTTGCATATATAGGAGGATCTTTAAGTGACATTAATTCCTAAACAACCTTTCTGGAGTGAAGAATTTTTGAAACTTACAATGTAAAGTATGAAATCGCTTAGCCAGTAATCTGGTTGGGTGGCTTTTCTATTTCAGAGATTGCAGCTGAACATAGGAATGGCATCAGAAAGACCCGCTAGCACTGTCAGAGTCGGCTGTGAGGTCAACTGACAACGACACAGCAGAATCAGAACTTTCAGCACCCTGAGCAAATAATAAACAAATGTTTCCAACAAGAGACCGTCTCTGGGCCCAAATGTGTCAGTCAGCAGGCCTGGCCGGGCCCAGCACTCAGGAAAAGGACTAAGAACACAATGGAGTGAAATAAGAGGGATGCTGCTGGTTTGTTGGGTGCAGGAGGAAGTTGGCAGGGATCCATAGTTATTTGCAATATATAGAGGATAAGAATATTTTTAGGACTTTTTTTGAAGAAAAAAAAAAAGGATAATTTTGCCTGGAGGAAGCTGGTGGCTTCAGAAAGTAGAGAGGCAGACCCGAGCATGGTTCCTGTTTTCTCTCTGGGCTGAGTCCCTTCTATTGGCCCTCTTTTGTCCCTCTCTGAGGTTTGTGAAGACCCCTGACAAGGAGACACTTTGAATGCCCTGAGGCAGCTATCTTTAATTTCACTTCTAACCAGAGATCTAAGAAGATGGGCAGCAGTTTGACGCTGGTTGGGGCCCTCTGGGCTTTCCTATCCTTTCTCACAGCAGTTGCCAGCTCGGCCAGTTATTTTGTGCCCTGTTGGCTCTTTGGTTCCCAGCTGGGGAAGCCAGTTTCATTTGGCACCTTCCGACGGTGCACGTACCCAGCACAGACGGAGGAGAGGCACCTGGTGATGGTGGAAGAATGTGGGAGGTATGCCAGTTTTGGGGCTATCCCCAGCTTATCCTGGCAGATCTGCACCGTGGTGACCGGAATTGGCTGTGCCTTGCTGCTCCTGGTGGCGTTAGCAGCCATCCTGGGTTGCTGCGTGGAAGAGCTCATCTCTCGGATGATGGGACGCTTCATGGGGGCAGCCCAGTTTGTAGGAGGTAATGGAAATCGTTTGCATTATGCTACATACGTGAGTGGCTTCAGGTTGCTGATTAGCATATGCTAATACTGTACAGTGATCTTCAGAGCACTGCTCAGGACACCAACGATCACTGAGCTGGAAACATCTGTACTAAACATCTGAAGTAAATCTTGGTAGCATGAATATGATTTTTTTATTCCAATACTTGACCTTTCTGTTTTCATGTATAGTCTTTAATTTCCTGTTGGCTCTACATAAATACCACGTCTGTTACGAGAGACACTCTCAGTACATTAAATGTTCTTCTGGTTTGTTACCAGGCCCAGAGCTGTAACATTCCCCAAAAGCCAGGAATCTCTGTGGGAAAACGTTCTGCCTACTTCAGCTGCTGGTTCTTTCTGTTTAATACACGTCCCCTGATGACAGTTACTTCAGCACTTTATTTCCACTCTCGTCTTTAACACCTCTGGTTACTTCAGTCATGCCTATTCCAGAATAAGGAGGACCTGGCCTTTCTGAACCCTCCTAATGCTTGTCTGCACAACAAGTTGCTTCACGGCAAGCCAGGATGTGACTCCACAGTGCCTTGGCTTGCTGTGTGGTAGCGTCTTATGTGGATTCTGCTACAGCGCAGTGAAAGCCCCAGAGCGCGGCTTGAAATACTTCCGGCGGTAGTACGCCGAGCCGTGCTTCGGCCCTTTCACTGTGCGATAGCAGTGTCTGCGTGGGCCATTACTGCGCTGCAGGCTCAGGAGTTGTAGATTCACTCCGGGACATGCCATTCGGCAACTTGCCGTGTAGACAAGCCCTGAGAGAGTTCAGAAGGGCCAGGCCCCTCTCACTGTAGAATGACAGGTTTCAGAGTAACAGCCCTGTTAGTCTGTATTCGCAAAAAGAAAAGGAGTACTTGTGGCACCTTAGAGACTAACCAATTTATTTGAGCATAAGCTTTCGTGAGCTACAGCTCACTTCATCGGATGCATACTGTGGAAAGTGTAGAAGATCTTTTAATACACACAGAGCATGAAAAAATACCTCCCCGACCCCGCTCTCCTGCTGGTAATATTGTAAGGAGAGTGATCACTTTAGATAAGCTATTACCAGCAGGAGAGCGGGGTGGGAGGAGGTATTTTTTCATGCTTTGTGTGTATTAAAAGATCTTCTACACTTTCCACAGTATGCATCCGATGAAGTGAGCTGTAGCTCACGAAAGCTTATGCTCAAATAAATTGGTTAGTCTCTAAGGTGCCACAAGTACTCCTTTTCTTTTCACTGTAGAAGAGGCTTGCTGTGTAGACAATCCCGTGGCTATGTTTTCACTGCAAACAAGAGTTGCTGTCTTGTTGGGTGAGGGAGGGAAGTTGACAGGGACCCACCATAGTTTGCGAGACAAAGAGGATAATATTTGTAGGTGTTTTTTTGGGAAAAAAAGGATAATTTTTCCTGTGGGATGCTAGTGGCCTCTGGAAGCAGGGAGATAGCTCCCTCTGGTGGACACGGGACACTGTAGTTTTCACCTCAGCTAATCGAGGTCCACTCCAGGCAGGGCATATATTGTTGATTTTGACTAGCTACATCCAGGTGAGAGCCACCTATGCCTTGACTCCACAAGGATGTTACGTTGTGGCAGTTCTCTGAGGTTAGCTATCTCCACATATAAATACACCTCTTCTTGCAGTCACGATATAGCTGTGGAGAGGTTCCCCCAATGAAGCTTTCTACCTAGCATAACCCCCCTTGGCATTTTATCAGTCCTGCCCTTGTCTGTCTCCACAATTCTCTTATCATTATCTGTATTTCAGGAATGTGTCAAGACCCCATTGTCCTGGGCACTATACACACACACAGCTAGAGACAAACCTGCCCTGCAGCGCTTACAATCCGAAGAGAGAAGACAAAAAGAGGGAAACTGAGGCACAGAATGGGACAGGGACTTGCCCAGTGGCAGACAACAGGCCAGTGTCAGGGCTGGCAACAGAACTCAGGTCACCTGAGTCCTTGTCCTGTGCCCTAGCCAGAACCCATTCCTATCCATAATGTCCTTCCTCCATACATATGGACCAGTGTAACCCCAGTTTGACACCCGCATCACTCCTTTGAAATCAGTCTGGTGTGAAGCTGGAGTGACACCTTGGTGAATCAGGCTCATTGTCTCCAGAACTGTGGGATGCCAAAAGAATCCTACCTCTATCTCTGTCCTCTCTTCCCCATGCTTTGTTCAGTCCAAACTGATCAACTACTTGTCCCCTTCCTGTCTGCCTTCCATTCTCAGCTCCAGGCCTCCTACCCCCTCTGCCTTCATTCCCTCTCTGAGACTGCCCGCCATGCCTCAACCTTCTCTTCTCTCTCCTTCCCGGAGGGTTCCATACCCTCCTTGTGCCTGTTAGTAAATTACCATAGATGACTGATGGAAAATAAAAGGCAAAAGCTTCCATCAGCTGCAGCAGCATTGCTCAAGGCGGGAGGTACCGCAGTATACAATTACCAGCAGTGATTTGCCCCAGTGCCACTAACCCATCCTTGAAATATAGTTTTGCACTGGGGCAACTTATCCCAGTTTCAAGTATCAGCACAAAACATGACTTATGGCCTGTGGCTTTGCATGTCTACACTAGGGGTTTGCACCACCGCACCAGTAGTCAAAATCTCCACTGTAGCCAAGGCCTTAGTGTGTTGTCTCCATTTTTGTAATAAACTGGAACGTCTTTGTTTTCCCTCCCCAGTGTGATACTGCTAGTTTATTTACACAATAGCTTGAAAACCACGGAACACATGGCAAAGCACCACAGCAAACCAATGTGCGACTGCTTCCCTCTCACAAAGGAGGGCTATGAGCATAGAGGGCTAGACATATAAAACCATGGTGTGATGGATTGGAAGCAGCCATCTAGGCAATGCAAACAGGAGTTCCAACCACACAGCTGAGCTGGCACTAAGGGAGAAGCTTAAACAAAGGAGCCCTCGAGGAGTTGAAAATAAATCTCATTTGTGGGTGCTATATTCAAATGTGAAATCTATGTTTACACTAGGCTATCATCCCCCTCCAGGTTCTGATCTCTGTTATGTCAGTATAAATTCCAAAGAACGCCACCGATACCAGAATCTGGCTGCCACACTGTAGGGAACTGAAGTCAGTGGGCTGCTCAGCACTTCCGAAAATCAGCTCACTACTATTTTCTCTAAGGCCGTCCCTTTGTATTAAGATGTCCTCATATGCGCGTGCTGTGCATAATATAGATAACTCATTGCCATGAGGCTTTCAGCTGCACAAGCCCCAGAAATCAGCACCATGAAGGATGAACTATTTCTGGGGAAATAGAGTTACATTTGGATTATTTTTTAAAATGTGATAAATATTGGAACGTTTGTAATTGCCTCCTTTTACGCTTTAGCTTGGCATGCAATGGGCTTGTCTAGGCAGCTGGTTGTGTTTGTTGGAGACCGCTTCCAACTGAACAAAACAAAGAGGCATTGTTTAAAAATGCACATCTAGCCTTATTGGCAATAACCGTAGGATTACAAGGATGGTGCCAGAATCCAAACGCTTTAATTGACTGCTGTCCGAGTCCCCCCACCATCCAGAGCTCTGTAATAGATGCATTTCTCTCCAGGATCTCCTTCCATCCCATCTGACCAGAAGGATTTATTCATCATAGTGATCTATGTCACCCTCAGCAACAGAGTACAAATTGCTTTCAACAGATCTTTGCAGAATCAGGCAACTTGCCCTGGGACATCAGACTATAACAGCAGGGTAGCAGTGTTCTGCACAGTGGTATAAAGGGGAGGAAGAAAGGGTTTGTTGTTAAGGCCCAGGACTGTATTCATTAGATCTCAGTTCAGTTCTTGACTCTGCTACAGACTCTTTGTGTGGCCTTGGGTCAGACACTTAATCTCTGTGCACTCTGGTTCCCCATCTATAAAATAAGGACAATAATACTTCCTTAAGTTATTGTGGGGGAGAACCTACTAACGTTAGTGAAGGGCTTGAATCCTACAGCAGTGAAGGAAGATGCGCCACAATATCTTGACACCAATGGATGTTAACCCCTCTTGTGATGGATGTGATAATTTTCAGTTAAGAAAAATAAATAGTCCCGATTCTTGGCTTTGCTGGGGCTGCTTTGCATCTCTCTAGCAGTGCAAAGCAGCCATGAACCCAGAAGATTCATCCCTGTACAAGGAGAATCCACAGGTGGTACAGAGCATATACTCTGGTGGTTCCTGGCTGCTAGACTAGCTCCGGGGAGTGTAAGTAATTTATATTGGACGATGGGCTGGCCCCAGGATCAGGGGAGCCCCTCTCTGGCCCTGCATCAAGTGCAGCATGGCCAGACCAGCAAATCAGGCACATCATTCTTTGATGATGGGAGAGTGGAGACAGCTGCAGGTTTCACAGGTTTAGATGAACAGAGGTAGAGGATGGCAAATAGGTCTAAGCATCAGGTTTGAAATACCTAGAGTCCCTGCCATCAGGGCTAGGAATCCCAGCAGGGCTGACTCAGCTTTTGACCTTTCCATGAATCTCCTGTTTGGCTGATTGTACATCCTTTGGGCAGGTCCTCGATCTTGTCCATGCCAAACCACTCCTTAGTCTCAGTTCCCTGTGGAGCAGTTCAACCACCTCCACCTTCCATGTAGACCAGGGTAGATCTACTCATGGAGCGTGCCCTACATGTGTAGAGTAGGGGACTTTGCTGCCAAGCTACATTCTGGGCAGAGTCTGCAATTCCCCACCACAGTCGTGTTTGCCTAGTTATTCAATTTAAATGCAATCTTTTGATGTTGGTTCCATATAGTCTCATGGCCTATGCTACACTGTGAGAAACAAGAATGATGTAAGATACATCATTGGGTTGCATGTACGTTAGCAGAAATCACTCCCTGGGTGACTATTCCTGCTGAAGAACTAGTTTTCAGATTATGTTCATAGAATATCAGGGTTGGAAGGGACCTCAGGAGGTCATCTAGTCCAATCCCCTGCTCAAAGCAGGACCAATCCCCAACTAAATGTTGCATTGTTCTACTTAATTTCTGTTGGCAAGCCTGTTATGTGTTTTCTTCAGGACCAAGCAACAGGAACGCCTGACCACAAGGATTTATTCGTCATACTAATCTAGCAACATTTGAGTATGTTCTACTGCCATCTAGCTAGCTCCCAAGGTAGTTTGCATTACTACACAGCCCTGTGAGAGATTGAAGGCTGTTTTATTTTTACATTGAAGATTGGCCAGAACCATGAAGTTCAGGTCTGGATATGAACTGCCTCAGAATACTTTTATATGTGGGGATCTGGTTTGGGCTTGTCTTATTAAGGTTGCTGAACACTGGTTTCCCTGAATTTCCATTTCTACTTATCCCATTGAAGCATACCTCAAAAAATAATTGTTGCTCAGTATTTTAGGTGTCAACCTACGTTTACAAAAAATAAAGGACAGCAGTATGAAAACTGCAGGTCAAAGTTTATTTTGAAAGGTCACCACCGCACAGTGTTTCCCTATTCATCATGTGTGATCAGGGCTTAAATTCTCATAGAGTATTTCCTGGAGCCCACCACGCCTTCCCACCCCCATTCTCCGCAGGGCATGCTGGGGCTCAGGGCTACAGGCTTCAGTCGCGGGGCCCCAGGGACCCCCTGAAACTGGCCAGTGGCCCCCACAGAGGCCCGCAGACCCTGGGCTGAGAACCGCAACAGCATGAGGCTGGAGTCAAGGTTTGAAAATATTTGCCAGAGCTCTGGACAGCTCCGGCTGAATTTAAGCCCTGCGTGTGATCCTTCGTACGGTTATTGCTTGAATATATATTTTTCCTCCAGTCAAATGCTTTTTAGTTCTCAAACTGGGGGTCATGACCCCTCAGGGGGTCACAAGGTTATTACTTGGGGGGTCGCGAGCTGTCAGCCTCCACCCCAAACCCTGCTTTGCCTCCAGCATTTATAATGGTGTTAAATATAAAAAAAATGTGGTTTTAATGTACAAAGGGGGGGGTGTCGCACTCAGAGGCTTGCTGTGTGACCAATACAAAAATCTGAGAACCACTGTCTTAGTAGATCTTAATTGGATACAGGTCATGAGCTATTAAGCACCAAGTAGATAAAAGATGGGGTGAATTCCCCTAATAACAAATAATTAAAAATCAATCATCATAAAATAAAAATATGCCCAAGAGCAATGCGTGTTCCTGAACAATGATGAACCAACATGGCTTGTGGCTACTGTCTCCTGACAATCCTGCCACGCAGGTAGCAGGTTATAGAATACTGTAATTGGATGAATCAGCTTGTCTCTTTCCTTCCTTGGGAAGAATTCGTATTGCTTAGTTAGCCATCGTAGCCAATGACCACCCAGCTAATGTCAGTGCCATAGAGCAATACGCAAGCGTAGACTCAGGTTTAAATAATTTCATACCGCAGCACAAGTAAACCACTCTAAGTACTATCTTTACCAGGTGCATTGCCTAGCTAATGAACATTCCAGATAAATGCGCTAGTCATGTTATTTTAAAAGAAAACATTTCTCCACCTAGTAGTTTTACAGGTTTTTTTAGAAGGCTTCAGGAGATTTGTAATTTAAATGATGATATTTGTATAATGACCCTGCTTAAAGGCCCCAATCAGGGATCGAGCCCTATTGTGCTAGGCACTGCACACACATAGACTAAAAAGCTTCCTGATGTCTACTGATTCTCAACCCGTCCAGCTTCTCATAGTGTTGATTCACATGTGCCTGCAAAACTCTCTGGATTTTATGAAAGGCATAGAAGGTTCTCGGCAGTAGGTGCATTAACTGAAATACATCTCGGGGAGAAGTGCAATTCGTTTCCAGTCAGAGCAATCTCAGCATGGCAAAAAGTGCGGAGAAAATGGGTCCATTAAGACTTAGACCTCAGATACATTTTCCTTTCACTACACATCAGTTTGTTTACTAGCCACAGAGACAGACAGCAAGCCCCCTGCAAGTTTGTCCTATCAGAGTAAACAGCGGGTTGCTGAGGTTAATCTTCTGCAGTGATGGCCTGGCTGTAATATCCCCAGGAGACTAGATACGTCACTTCCACACACTAGTTCTGTGCCCCTTTTGCTGGTGATCGAAACAGGCCTTTTGTCCCTCCATTCACTGAAGTGTAACATTCTCCATCTGAAAAGGCCACAGAGCATTATGGTGAGTTTTGCTGTTTAACCCTTTGGACACAGGTATTTTTTAGGCTTCCAGCCTTATGAATGCTGTAGGGGGAACACACAAAATACATTAGAAATGTGATACATTTTTCATTTGTATTTGCTTCCCACATAAATGCTGCCTGGCAAGTTGTATGTATAATATTTGTATAGTAGCAGTAAATATATTGGATGTCCTCCCTTTAAACATTCCTATGGCTAGGCGCCTGGCCAGTGCTGGTGTTCTCAAAGTTAAGTGCTCAGTGCTATACTCTGAAGCATGCCAGGGCCCAGCCTCCGCAGAGTCCCAGGCATCCCTCCTGTTGCACTGACTCCTCCCCCCACCTGTCAAAAGTGCAAGGATCACACCTGGATGGTGCAAGGCACGGCAAGTTTCAATTAATGCAAACATCATATCTAGCTATGGTCGAGCGTGCATATTAAATGCATGATCCTAGCATCATGCCAATGTGAGGCCTCCTCATACTTCGTCCTGGAGGTCCAGATTCATCCCATTCCCAGTGCAAGATATGCTTGGTGGCCTGCCTCCTCCTTACACCTTATCCTTGGTTCCAGCATCCCTCCTACTGACTCAAATTCTGCAACCCTTCATAGGCTTTTGTAGCCAGCAATGAATTGCTGATGCACTATTTCATGGAAGTGTTTACTGCAAAGGAGATAATATTTTCCATACTATCCAGCTTCACAGTCAGTATTGGGCAGATAGCACGGCTAATTATTGCACATGCAGCCAGTGCTAAACACATGGGTTTGATGTCATCCTTGCCCTGTGTATTTGTCTGTCAGGTATCACCCTAGTTTTCAAGCAGTAACATCAGAAAGCAACATCTCCAGGGAAAACTGATCAGTTTCCCCTTCTAATAAGATGTAATATAGGAAATGCTGAAAAGTGCAAATGTACTGCCGGATAATTTACTTACTACTTCATTTTTAAGAATACGCCCTTAAGGGCTTCTGTTAGCCCTTTCATCGAGTATAATGGGATTAGTTGTCAGTTATGAGTCCACAAAATGCATTTTTGGCTTCGTGCCTTTTACTTCTCTGAAAGGATTGGGCATGGGGGTGCGGCTGCACGTGTATATTATATTATTTGGAGATGCTCTCGGGGGATATGGCTGACTGCCACTAGAGTATGCATTGGCTTCTCAGCCCAGACGGCATTAGTGTCAAGCTGTGTTCATACTGTTGTTATTCTCCTGGTATGACTTCTATCCAGATACATTTTTCAGAGTAGCAGCCGTGTTCGTCTGTATTTGCAAAAAGAAAAGGAGTACTTGTGGCACCTTAGAGACTAACAAATTTATTTGAGCATAAGCTTTCGTGAGCTACAGCTCACTTCATTGGATGCTTATGCTCAAATAAATTTGTTAGTCTCTAAGGTGCCACAAGTACTCCTGTTCTTTTTATCCAGATACACTCCACCTGAGGGGAGTTTTTTCAGGCTCTAATTTTTAGGCTTTGATAGTGTCAGATGAGGGGGAAAAATGTTTCACTAACTGATTTAAATTGTAAATAAATGTGATTCAACTGGGCAGTTTCCCCTTTTGTATTTGGGTTCTGTGAATATTCTGGGGAATGAGTTTACTGCCTGGAATGTCATCAGACAGTGATATTTTTTAAGTAGGGCAGTCGATCAATTGCAGTTAACTCATGCGATTAACTAAAAAAATTAATTGCAATTAAAAATATTAATCGCGATTAATCAGTTTTAATCGCACCGTTAAACAAGAGACTACCAATTGAAATTTATTAACTATTTTGGATTTTTTTTACATTTTCATATATATCTTGTCTTCTGTGTTGAAACTGATATTAAAGTGTATATTTTGATAACAAATATTTGCACTGTAAAAATGATAAACAGAAGAAATAATATTTTTCAATTCACCTCATACAAGTACTATAGTGCAATCTCTTTGTCCTGAAAGTGCAACTTACAAATGTAGATTTATGTTTTTGTTACATAACTGCACTCAAAAACAAAACAATGTAAAACTTCAGGGGCTACAAGTCCACTCAGTTCTACTTCTTTTTCAGCCAATAGCTGAGACAAACAAGTTTGTTTACATTTACAGGAGCTACTGCTGCCCTCTTCTTATTTACAATGTCACCAGAAAGTGAGAACAAGTATTTGCATGGCACTTTTGTAGCCAGCATTACAAGGTATTTACGTGCCAGAAATGCTAAATATTCATATGCCCCTTCATGCTTTGGCATTCCAGAGGACATGCTTCCATACCGATGATGCTCATTAAAAAATAATGCGTTAATTAAATTTGTGACTGAACTCCTTGGTGGAGAATTGTACATCCCCTGCTCTGTTTTACCTGCATACTGCCATATATTTCATGTTATGGCAGTCTAGGATGATGACCCAGCACATGTTGTTGTTCGTTTTAAGAACACTTTCACTGCAGATTTGACAAAACGCAAAGAAGGTACCAATGTGAGATTTCTAAAGATAGCTACAGCACTCGACCCAAGGTTTAGGAATCTGAAATGCTGTCCAAAATCTGAGAGGGACGAGGTGTGGAGCATGCTTTCAGAAGTCTTAAAAGAGCAACACTCTGATGCGGAAACTACAGAACCGAAACTACCAAAAAAGAAAATCAATCTTCTGCTGGTGGCATCTGACTCAGATAATGAAAATGAACATGTCGGGCCGCACTGCTTTGGATGGTTTTTGAGCAGAACCCATCGTCAACATGGATGTATATCCCCTGGAATGGTGGTTGAAGCATGAAGGGACATATGAATCTTTAGCGCATCTGGCATGTAAATATCTTGCAACGCCAGCTACAAGAGAACGCCTGTTCTCACTTTCAGGTGACATTGTAAACAAGAATCCGGCAGCAATATCGCCTGCAAATGTAACCAAACAGGTTTGTCTGAGCGATTGGCTGAACAAGAAGTAGGACTGAGTGGATTTGCAGGCTCTAAAATTTTACATTGTTTTATTTTTGAATGTAGTATTTTTGTACATAATTCTACATTTGTAAGTTCAACTTTCATGATAAAGAAATTGCACAACAGTACTTGCATTAGGTGAATTGAAAAATACTATTTCTTTTGTCTTTTTACAGTAAAAACACTTGTAATCAAAAATAAAATATAAAGTGAGCACTGTACACTTTGTATTCTGTGTTGTAATTGAAATCAATATATTTGAAAATGTAGAAAACATCCAAAAATATTTAAATAAATGGTATTCTATTGTTTAACAGTGTGATTAATTGTGATTAATTCTTTTTAATCGCTTGACAGCCCTATTTTAAAGCAAATATTGGAGGATGGTAGCAGCAAACGAATCTCAGATTTGTAATCTGCACTGTGGAAGGAGCAGCTTCTCAGCTGGTGTCATTGGCATAGTGCAATTGGTTTTTGTAGAGCTACACTGATTTACACCAGACGAGGACCGGTCCCTAAGAATAACATTCATCCAATCAAGGACCAGAAACATACCAGATGACCTGTGTGTCCAATCAAAACAACTTGTATTTCAAAGGTCAATTACTAAATGCTCACAGAAGCTGTTTGCTTCAAAAATTCAAAGATCATTGGCTGAATAATCATGAAATTTTAGAAATTCATGTTCCTTTTCTGGATAATCAGAACAGACGAAGGGGCAACATTCATTGTATAAACTACACACATCCGAATTATTCACCTCCCTTGTACTGAGCCCCTTAAATCCCATTGCTTTAAGGGAGTTCAGCACCTGACAGGATGGAGCCCATTGTAAACTTGGTTAGAAATTGTAGCCGTGATACTGAGGGGGATGGGGATGTGTGTGTGTGTTTGCATGTTATTCACTAGCATCCTTTGCAGGCAGTAGTCAGCTCTTCAAAACATTTGTTCCAGAAGAGAGAGAGAGAGAGAGAATTCAAAGCAACTTTGCATCATTAAACAGCTGAGAACGATGATGGACCCAGCAGGAGACCCAACATCCACTTGAAGGAGCACAGTGTATTTATCATTCTCTGCTAGATTGTTACATTCTATGATTATCTACTGGAAGCACATATCCTAGCAAGCCATTTACAGCAGTCAGTGACTGCGGAGTTGGTCCAGGGAAGACAACGACAGCACAGATTACACAGGGCAGGACCAGTTACTGAACCAGAACTGAGCTTTGCTGCATTGCTACGTCACCAAACAAACAAAGACAAAAACAACCTAAAGCCCAGGAGTTGGAAACCCAAATCAGACTGATGCTCAGTTGGACAGGTTTTCTGTTCAGTCCCAACCTTGTCATTGCAGAGCAAATAGTTGCAATCTTTTTTGGGTGCAGGCACAATTTTCTGCAGTGCTCCCACTGATCCTCTTGATGGCTCATTACACATACATGCTGGGCTTACAGTGTGTGTGTGTGTGTGTGTGTGTGTGTGATGGAATAGAAGGTCACAGACCCAGCACAACAAGCAAGCAAAGAAACAAATAAATAAAGGAATCAAGCCGGGTCACTGAGGCATGCACTTTAAGCACCTGTTTTACCAAAGCTGCTGCTCCCCGATTATGAAAGACTCTCCCAGCACAAGTTTTCAGACCACTGTAAACACTACACACATGTACTCCCCTTCTTCTAATTCTTGGCCAGAACTGGGCGCATATTACGAGCATTTTGATATTTGTTTGACTTTTTAACTGAGTTTGCTTCAATTATGTACACATTCCTATAGGGTCCTTACTGCCTGTTATGGCACATGATGTGTTTCTCTGTCTAGCTGACTTTTGTTTTAGATGAAGCAAGAAACAACAATTGTCCAGAGACCCATTCTGCTTTCAGTCAAATCAGGAGTAACTCAATGGCCCAAAGTCACCACCAGAGCGAGAACTCAGTGGTTCCCTTTCTAACATTGCATGTCTGAAACATAACAATACATGGCAGCGGACCCATCCAGCAAGGTAGGCCCTTCTACATTTAATGGCACAGTACAGAGGAGACGGAATAGCATCACCATGGGCCAATGTGGCTGAGCTCTGTGAGTTTGTCCACACTGCAATTAAACACCCACAGCTGGCATGTGCCAGCTGATGGGACTTGAGGCTGTAAAATTGCAGTGGAGATGTTTGGGCTCAGGCTGGAGCCTCAGCTCTGGGACTCTGCTGGGCTGCAGCCAGAGCCCAAATGTCTACACTGCAATTTTACAGCCCTGCAGCCCAAGCCCTGCGAGTGTGAGTCAGCTGTGAGGGGCCAGCCAAGGGTGTTTAATTGCAGTGTAGACACAGTCTCAGTGTCTTCTCTTTTAGCAGCCAGAGAACTTGATTTCTCAGAACACTAGCTTTGCTTTCAAACCGCATTTGTTTCTACTGAGGCTTTTTATTGAATTGTGTCAATTCCCACTCCCCTGTTAATTTTCAATGAGGTTTTCAGAAACATCTATTTGATGATGAATGAAATAAAATCTGCAGCCTAAAAGTCTGTGTTTCTAGGGATCCTGTCACAACAACCCCAGAGTGGTGGAGGTTTATTTGGTTTTTAAAAACTTCTGTGGGACGTCTTTACATTTCTCTCTCTCTCTCTCTCTCTCTCTCTCTCTTTCTAGGGCTGTTGATAAGCTCAGGCTGTGCTTTGTACCCCTTAGGATGGAACAGCCCAGAAATACAGCAGACATGTGGGAATGCCTCCAAGCAATTTCAGTTAGGTAAGGCAGCCCTGGAAAGGAGAACACCGAATGGCTAATGGGTTTTTACACATATTCTCTCTAGTTAATCACCTTATATGAGTCCTGAATCAATGACAACAATAAGAAAAGGAGTACAAAGGATGCATCCGATGAAGTGAGCTGTAGCTCACGAAAGCTTATGCTCAAATAAATTGGTTAGTCTCTAAGGTGCCACAAGTACTCCTTTTCTTTTTGCGAATACAGACTAACACGGCTGTTACTCTGAAAAATGACAACAAAATGTTATTCATCTCAGCCAGCACCTATGCTGGCCTGGTAGGTTCAGCTGTTGTGGCTGCTGTCAGTATCATGGGTCATATCACACCTCTGCCTTCTGCAACTTGTGGGATTTTCATTTTCTTTTGTTTAAAGTTGACTAGAGGGCTACCTCCCAGCCCTATTGCTAATGCTCTTTCTTTGATGACTGGAGCAGCTGATTGTGACTGTCGGGTAAAACAATACGTAGCGTATCTGAAAAGTTGATCTGAGGCACTTGTTATCTGGATTGATTCCCTATTGTGCAAGGTGCTGTACAGAGAGATAGGCAGACGTGCACCTGTGCAAGGGGTGCTTCTTTGATGCACCAGTAGATATTTATCCCTGTATCTTCAAAGTTGTGCACAATACACAAACATTAAGTAGCGAGCCCCATAATACTTGTTTCTTTTTCTTTTTTTTTTAATATTTTGTTAAGAAAATACTTGTGATCTGACAGAGAATGAAGCCCTCTGTTTATCCACAGGACAGATGCAGCATAGGCAACAACTATGCAAACTTCTTTGCCAATGTTCCCAGAGCTGACAAACTTAGACTGACCTGGAAGGACCACCTCTGCTGAGGACAGAGGAGGTCAGTTTCCATGGCTCATTCGCTCCGAGGGTTGCCAAACCTCCAGGATTGTCCAGGAGTCTCCAGGAATTAAACATGAATCTTTAATTAAAGATTGTCGTGTGATGAAACCTTTGGGAATACAACCAACCAAAACTGGCTACCCTCTTTGCTCCTGGGATTGTTGACAATGAAGGCAATTAGCATCAACTGTGGAAGCCCTTTCTGTAATACGGACATTTGTCCACTAGGTACTGGCCTAAGACTACAAATTCATTCCATGTAGCCAATAAACAGCTCTCCAATGGTATTAACTTTTGCTCATTTTTAGAAGTGGCTGTGTTTGAATCTGTTTTAGGTTTGGGCTTAGGACTGGTAACTGGAGCTGAATTGGGATTTGGGTATAAGGTGTTAAAACCTTTTGAGTAGTTCTCATGAGATTTCAGCTCCCCAATGGTAGAAGTTTGTGAGATCAGCTGATCTCATGAGGTTTACAGATTTGCTGAGCTTGAGACACTTCCTCCCTTGTGGGCTACCTCTGAACCTAGACTTCAAAGTGAGTCCCAGCTTTGAGAGCTGATCAGGAATCAAAATCATAGAGAGATGGTTTGGATCTAAGGATTCAGAACTGAACCCATCCCCCCCCCCCCCCCCCCCAAAAGCCTACTGGGCTTGGACTCAGGGTTTGGATGTTGACTCAACTCTAACAATTATTGATTTGAGTCAGATTTGAATTGGCAACCCAGGGTAAAGACTCTATACTGCATTATCATCCCCCTGAGTCACCCATTACCCCAGAGACATCTCATCCCTTTCTAAGGCAGAAGGGCATCCTTTCTTTGATTCTACAAAGCATCCAACATGTGTTTTAACTGTAAGCACATGACTTCAACGGCACTCGAGCACATGCTTAACATTATGCATGCACTCAAGGGCTTTGCTGAATCAGGGCCTTGCGGGATGCTTTGATCTAGGCATGCTAAATATAAGCCTTTGTATCAGGGGATCGCTTTCTACTGTGGCTTTGAAGGGGACAGAGAGTGCACCAAGAAGGGATAATATTATGCAAAACCCCCTCTCAAGAGGAGCAGCACAATGGAAAACTATTCCCGACAGTGGAGTTCTTCTGTAAACTGTCTCAGCTCCCTTGAGTACAATGTGCCGTCTACATCAAGCACACAGGGAGGACTGGGGAAGGAGGAGAAGAGCTTCTTCCTGGCAGAGCTCTCTTTACTGCAGACTCCTCTGAGATAGCAACAGATCAGGGCTGCAGTGTACATGGATCACGGGGGCATGAAGCTTATGACAAATGGGCTGAGGCCAATTACAGATGATCAAAGCATCTCTCCTATATATTCTAGCCCACAGCTTTATTTTTTCTTAATCAAATTAAGCCATAAAATAGCATTTAACTTGCTGTCTGCTGCTCTCAGAGGTACTGCTGATTTCTTGTTAATGTCAGATACACGTTCTGTTCTGGTTTGGCCCTTGTACCACACCTCTCACCAGGGTATCCGAGCTTCTCAATGGAGAAGCTCTTACCTTAAAGTGAAGTGACACTCGGAAAAGTGACTGTTAAAAAAAAAAAAGGGGGGGTGGGAGGTGAGGGAAAAAAAAAAGATTCACAATTCCAGTTGAAATCTACTCAGTTCGAAAATAAAACCAGTGACTTTTCCCAGTTGCTCACTGAAGTAGAAACTTGTTTAAATTATTGTACTCTGGGATTTTCAAACAGAGAGTTAGGCAGCTGGTTCCCTTTGAAAGACACCCAACTCCCTTAGAGCCTTTGAAAATCCTAGCCCGGGTCTTTATTGTAAGCAGCTCTGACTCCATCTATGCATGGAGAGCAGTGCACATCTATTGAGTATGAAGGTCCCTTTTTTGCAGTCTATTTTCTGAGCATGGCCTTGCTTTAAGGACAAGACCCATGAACAGGAAATAGGGCATGATACACATGATCTCTTCTTAAGTGACATGAATGTATCATTAACGTTAAGAAATACACAGGAAAGTCATAAGTTAAGGTTGTCTCAACACTGTTATGCTTGTCATATTGCACATATAGACTCACAGCAAGCACAAGAACTAGTGATTTGATTGATTGCTTTTCCTTTTAAATCTCTGCCTAATTTGATACATATATGCTGGGCAAGAGAATTCTCAGGGGCCCAAACACGCTGAATTGTCAAGACACTTCTCCTTTGGGGTTCTGACCATAGATTCATGTAGCTACTGTACTCCAAATTGCATTTGGAGTCTGGCACACTCTGTGCCTTTCTTGCCTTTTCACAATCAACCTCTTCTCCCATCGTTTCTTGTGCTATCACAAGGCTTTTCAAGTCAGCAACTGGTAACCCAGTTACATCCTGAATTTGTGTTGCAGGCAGCTGTCCAGAAAGGACAGCTGGTTATAGAAGTATATTTATTTCTAATGTTGGTTTTAACCTTTAAGTTGTCTGTATAGAGAGGACAAATATTAGTGGGATGGATTGGCGGCCTTGAGTTGTAAGAACACTTGCAATACTTTTTATTCTGAATTTACCCAGCTCCAGCAGAGTTACTGGGCCCAGCCATTTCATAACTGCACAATGGTCCCGTGATGCCTGTTGGCTGGTGCAAAGGTAGCAGAATGTTGGGAATCATTAGGAAAGGGCTAGATAATAAGATGGAAAATATCGTACTGCCTCTATATAAATCCATGGTACGCCCCCAACTTGAATATTGCATGCAGATGTTGTCACCGCGTCTCAAAAAAGACATGTTGGAATTGGACAAGTTTCAGAAAAGGGCAAAAAAAAATGATTAGTGGTATGGAACAGCTTCTGTATGAGGAAAGATTAATAAGACTGGGACTTTTCAGCTTGGGAAAGAGACGACTAAGGGGGGATATGATAGAGGGCTATACAATCATGACTGGTGTGGAGAAAGTAAATAAGGAAGTTTTATTTACTCTGTCTCATAACACAAGAACTAGGGGTCATCAAATGAAATTAATAGGCAGCAGGTTTAAACCAAACAAAAGGAAGTGTTTCTTCACACAATGTACAAGCAACCTGTGGAACTGCTTGCCAGAGGATGTTGTGAAGGCCAAGACTATAATAGCGTTCAAAAAAAGAACTAGTAAGTTCATAGAGGATAGGTCCATCAGTGGCTGTTAGCCAGGTGTCCCTAGCCTCTGTTTGCCAGAAGCTGGGAATGGGCGACAGGGGATGGATCACTTGATGATTACCCGCTCTGTTCATCCCCTCTTGGGCACCTGGCGTTGGAAGACAGGATACTGGGTTAGATGGACCTTTGGTCTGACCCTGTATGGCCGTTCTTATGTTCTTATAAGGTCCCCCTGGGAACATCATGGTGCAGGGAGCCATGGCTCTATAGCAGTTGTGGGTGCAGGGTGTGACCGCGTGCCTGGAATGGGCCTCACTGAGAATGCCACACTCAAGGCAGACCGCACTGAATAGGGCAGACAGTCCCCCAGACTGGTGGTTTATTCTATAATTCGATTAATCAAGCCAGTAACAAAGGAGCTTCTGCAGCTCCACACTGGTTAACCAGAAGCCAAACACAGTCTCCTGTAGGCATTCCACCCCTTGGCTCCTATCCTGACAACCAAGTCTAACATAGTGAGGGGTTGTTGAAAACTGATTTCACCATATGTGAGGTTCTTTCTAATCCCAAAGGATCAGACACCTATCCTCAGGTCAGTATGAATCTCAGATCTTACCCAAATATCACACTGTCCGCCAATCCTTAGTAAACTAACTAGAGGTTTAATAATAGAAGAAAAGAAGAGAGTTATAGGTGGCTAATAGATCATATACGTGCAAGTGATTGCAAAGTCCTTGTATCAGGTTGTAGCAGTGGTGGAATAAACTGCTGGTTTGCAAAAGTCTCTCTGGAATCACCCAAACAGATTGGGTGGTCATCAGTCCTTGTTCAAAGCTGCCTTGTTAGAAATCCAGTCCAGAGAAATGAAGACACAATGGAGATGTCTCAGGTGCCGTTTTATATTCTCTGCCATATACATGAAAATTTACTGTCCCAAACAAAGCCCACATGTGCATGGACAGATACTGACCCAAGATGGAGTCCAGGGTCACATGAGTATGGAAAGTTACTGGGAGAAGATGGCATCTCAGGTCACATGTCCTTACATGCTTTGCTGACTCGCTGGGGTGGCAGTTGGTCCCTGACTGTGTGAGGCATCCTCAGGAGGAGCTATCAGGGTGGGGCATCTTCAGTGGCCCATTGTTAGAGCTGAGTGACCTTAATGGCCCATCAACACATAGTTGTGTCGCCTGATCTGAGATGTGACTCGTACAAACACATTTGAGATAGAAATGTATTCATAACTTCAGATACAAAGATGATACATGCCTATAAACCAGATTATCATAGGTAGTAAATCATAACTTTTCCATTGATACCTTACATGGTATATACTTTGTACAGGAGTTGTTGCAATTGTATAACAGTGGTAATATCAATATAAATGGTCATATTCAATCATGCAGCATCATGCAGGGGCATTCTGTGCTGGGATGGGAGAGGAGTGGGGTGAAGCAGCGGTGAGCTGGCAGGGAAGGAGGCAAATAGTAGTGAGAGTTGCGGCCAGGGTGGAGCTGCATCTCATTGATTCTGCACCCACCCTCTGCAGTGGCCCACACTGCCCATTGCAAGGGGTACAAGTTCTGGCAGGCCTGAGGGCTGCCCTGGTCTGCACCAGGGACTGCACCAGTCCCTACAGCATCTAAATAGTGGTGGTGCAGTCTGCCTCCCCTCTGTGCCTGCATCAGTGTAGGGATGAATCTGCTAGTTCTAGCCACTGGACTAAGGTAGTTCCAGGAGTTGTCTCCCTATTGTGACAGGGTCGGGCCAGATGGCTACAGAAGCATAGTAGAAGGCAGATATATTAGCCCCTAGTTAAGTAGGTCCCTTTTCCCTGGGTAAGGTAACAGGGAAGGTTTTAGAACAACCAGGAACCTTCTGGAGACAATTAAGACAGGCAGGCTGATTAGAACACCTGTAGCCAATCAAGAAGCTGCTGGAATCAATTAAGGGAGGCTAATCAAAGCACCTGGGTTTAAAAAGGAGCTCACTTCAGTTTGTGGTGCGCGTGTGAGGAGCTGGGAGCAAGAGGTGCTAGGAGCTGAGAGTAGAACGTATACTGTTGGAGGACTGAGGAGTACAAGCATTATCAGACACCAGGAGGAAGGTCCTATGGTGAGGATAAAGAAGGTGTGGGGAGAAGGCCATGGGGAAGTAGCCCAGGGAGTTGTAGCTGTCACACAGCTGTTCCAGGAGGCACTCTAGACAGCTGCATTCCACAGGGCCCTGGGCTGGAACCAGGAGTAGAGGGTGGGCCCGAGTTCCCCCCAGACCTCCCAACTCCTGGTCAGACACAGGAGGAGTTGACCTGGACTGTGGGTTCACGAAAATGTCCAAACTGAGGGCTGCTGTGAAGCTCCAAGGCGAGCAAATCCGCCAATAAGTGCAAGACCCACCAAGGTAGAGGAGGAACTTTGTCACACTATCTATAACCTCAGACAGACAAGTGGCATCATTCATTGGGAATCTCTCTACAGAGGCTGGGTGATGACACTGGGGAAAAACCTCAAGTGTATTATTATAAAGTAAAAGGAATGAACAGATTTTAGTAATAAGCTTTGTCAGGGAGGACTCAGAATGATGCACAGAGGTTTAGACCTGAGGATGGTCTTGCAATGTGGAATGCTTACATTGCTCACACTTGTGCATTGCCTCTTGGACCATATCAGTCTTCAAGGCTGTCTCCAGGCCAGGGCCGTCCTTAGGCATATGCGGCTACGTCCCGAAAATTTGGGGCAACCCTGGGTTTTAGTGTCCACCCTGCCGCCTCTTCCAATCCCTGTTCTGACCCTTCCTGCAGGCTCCCACACCTGGCTGCTGCAGCCTGGTGACTTTTACTCCGGAGGGGATCTAGTAACTTAAAAGTGAAAAAGCCTTCCAGCCTGCCAGACCTATTAGCACAACACCCCTTTCCTGCTTGCTACCCCCTAACACCAGCCCTGGCTTGTATATGTAGAAAACCAGTTATTGTGGCACAGGTGGGCTGTGGAGTTTTTACAAAATGTTGGGGGGCCCTCCGAAGGAAAATGGTTGAGAACCTCTTTCAGATATGAAGTATACGACAGGTTCCTTTCCTGCCAGATAGCTGGACAAATGAGTTTCTCTTTCTTTACTTCTAACTATTGGATGAACTAGTTTTAAGAGAACCCTCTAGCAAAATCAGTACAATGAATATTGTTATGAACACACTAAACCTCTATGACTGATTAATTTAAAATAATATCTTTGTTTCAGTGAGTTAAATATGTAGTAATCTGGAATGATTACTTTATGTAGGCTTAAGAGTACATTGAAAACATAAAATCAGCTTAGAAATACTGATTAAGAAAATGTAAAACAGAGAAGAGCTGCATCATGTATTCCATAATATTTAATGTTGTATTCAGCAGGACAGCTGACTTGTCCTTACTACAAAGTTTTTGCAAATAAATCTCTGACAAACTTCAGGGCATATCAAAAAGCCTGTGAGTGACGTTTTTTATTCCCAAATTTAGTGCTTTTGATTAGGTCCCTTCTGCATGTCTAGTCTTCACCTTCTGGCATGCAGTGGAAAACGTGCTCCATTTTCTTTAGAGAGAAATTGCAGAAGAGTGGTTTTTTTCAAATGTCATTTGCTTCATTTGGGTTCAGTGATTTGGCTGGAATGGGTTGATCAGGGAGGGGGAGGGAGGAGAGGAGGGAGACAGTGGGGAGAGGGCGGGGCCTGGGCAGAGTGGGGGTGGAGTATGGGCGGGGCCAAAGGTGGGCTAGGGGGCTAGCCTCCCCAAGCGGTGGCTTCACCCACTGCCCATGACCCCAGGTAAGAGTGGGTCGGCTCCCGCACACCCAGCGCGCGCTGCAGTCTCCTTAGGCACGGGCCATCTTCACAGAGCTGAATGCATTGGTACCGCACATTCTGCGTGAGGGAGAGGGTACGGGGGTCTCTGGGGGAGCTGAGACACTCTGCTGCCATGAGGCAGGTGGGGCGGCTCGGTATCCTTTGCTGCCTCCCCCCGGGCTGCAAGCCCGGGCTGCCGTCAGGCACAGGGGCACCAGTTTAATAATACTGCGTAGGGCCCCATAAATCCTAAGGATGGCCCTGTTCCAGGCTCCTTTCCCAACATTAACAAAAAGTACATTCATAGAGAAATCCGGACTAAAGCTGTGGCCCTGAGTGAGGAACCTGTCGTATACTTCATATCTGAAAGAGGTTCTCAACCATTTTCCTTCGGAGGGCCCTCCAACATTTTGTAAAAACTCCACAGCTCACCTGTGCCACAATAACTGGTTTTCTACATATACAAGCCAGGGCTGGTGTTAGGGGGTAGCAAGCAGGGCAATTGCCTGGGGCCCCATGCCAGAGGGCCCCCACAAAGCTACATTGCTTAGGCTTCAGCTTCAGCCCTGGGTGGTGGGGTTCAGGGACCTGGGCTTCAGCTTTCTGTCCTGGGCCCCCATGAGGCTAATGCTGGCCCTGCTTGGAGCCCCCCCCGAAACCTTCTTGAGGCCCTCTTGAGGGCCCCAGACCTCTGGTTGAGAACCACTGGAATATGGGACATCTCTCATGTATGCATCCCCAGTTGCTGTGGG
This sequence comes from Caretta caretta, assembly GCF_965140235.1. Classification (NCBI taxonomy): domain Eukaryota; kingdom Metazoa; phylum Chordata; order Testudines; family Cheloniidae; genus Caretta; species Caretta caretta. Next base: position 83,677,103 of record NC_134214.1, read on the forward strand.
TACTCAATGCTTTACCAACACTCACTTCCGAAGGAACAAGGAACATGTTACTCTACACCTGACTGTACCCTAAATAAACTCTAGATGTCAGTATAGCCAAATCATTTAATCAGCTGCTCCAGACCTTCCTATCTCTTAATCTTGCAGCATTTTTACACTCATCCTGCTTTCTTTCCTCTCTTTCCTTGCAGCTGGTTTCTACTTTGGATTTTTATTGTCAAAGGAAGGGCAAATGGCTCTGAAGATGAAAAAAGACAGCTGTGTGAAAACCAGCTCTGTAATGGTTAGATGAAGGGTGGTAAAACTACATACTCTATTACTACTACTATCCGCCATTGCTGCTACCAGGAGAGCAAAGTAATTATGAATTTTCTTAGTGCAGACAGAGTCTGATGAGAGTTCCAGGTTCTCATTGCTCTTTCCTGGCACCCTAGCTTTTTAAGGGGCTACAAGGCTGCTTTACTCAGACTATATCAAGCTTGAAAGCCTAGTAAAATCCTGAAAAAATGTCCCCTTCATGAATGTGCTCCTGGATCGTCAGTCTGTTTCATTGTAGTTTAGTAACTCCAGTAGTTGCCACTTCACAATTTATACCATCTACCTTCTGCTGGCACGTGTGTCTTAAGAGAATAAATAGATGGAGGGTCTGTTGGTACATTCAGAGTTCCTTCAAAGGGAACAGGTCTGTTTACATCTGGCTGAGATCAATTGTTCCCTGATGGAATATGGAATGTCCTGTGCACACACAAGCTGTTCCCCCATTGTTTTAGTGGCAATTCATGGATATTTTATTAGTACTTCGAGAGCTGTTTGCTTCACTAGAAGGGTAAGTAAAACTGAAGTGTGGTACAGTGCAGCATGTGTAATTTCAAACAAAGATATGTTAAAAACATTACTCCTAAAAGTGAATTCCTTGAAGCAACAGGATCTCTGGCCTTCAAATTTGGCAACATGAAGCACTGGGCTCCAACTATCCACTGTGCACTGTGTGAGACCTCCCACTGTGAATTGATCAGCCTTGCTGCTGAGTAGACCATCTCTGCTTGTGATCAGTCCCAGAGTGGTGAACAAGAAGCACTTTACTTGTGAAAGGATCCAGAGGTGATTTGCCTGCCTTAGTAGGAAGGCACTAGAGAGACCCTCTCTTTGTGACAAGCAAGCAGGAGATGGGGAAGGAGCTGCCTCGATCAGCATCGTATTTTGGATGGAGGTGTTGATCTCGTTTGGTGAGCGAGTCAGGAGGTATATATTCTGGGTTCCACTTAGTCCTAATCGGCCTCTGAGTGTTCCTGACCATCAGTTCTCATCTATCCAACAAGTCTGTGGATATTCAAAGGGCTCTTGAAACCCTTTCCCACAGGATCAAAGACTACAGAGTAATTTATTTTGCTGTCTCTAGGAAATGGAGAATAGGAGAAGCCAGAACTATCAGGGTTTTCTTCTGCCTGTGGATTGTCTCTTTCACACACGAACCTTGCTGACTGCAGACATCTACAATAGAACCTAAGAGTTATGGACACCTTGGGAATGGAGGTTGTCCGTAACTCCGAAATGTTTGTAACTTTGAATGAAATACAGTTCCGGCTCCAGCAGTTCACGCTCTGGGCCAGGTTCCAGAGGCAGCTTCTTTGCAGGCAGCTTCTTTCCCAGGCAGGGCAAACTTGTCCCCCGCCTGGCTGCGGTGGGTGGGGTGAAAACAGCGAGTCCCCCTCCTGGTAGGGGGTGGTGGTGGTGAAAACCGCACCCCCCCCCGCTGGCCAGGGGAAGCTCTAAGCACCCATGGCTTACAGGAAAGCAGCGTAGACTCCAGTGCTGCTCCTGCCTTGCAATCTCAGTCTCTTCAACTCCTAGCTGTAAGTGTGCCCCGCGCATGAGGGTTGGGACGGGGTAGCGGTGGGAACAGGCAGCCCAGATCTGCCTCCCTTGAAGATGCAATACAGGCACAGTACAGTATTTGCTTTTTTAAAATTTTTGTTTCTGGTGCTGCCTGATTGGATACTTCCAGTTTCACATGGTGTCCAGTTGACCGGTCAGGCCATAACGCTGGTGTTCGTATCTTTGAGGTTCTGCTGTATGTCTAATCAAATTAAAGTGCCAAATCTAACAAATTGATATTGATTGTGCCTTGTTTTCTTGCAGTGTATCTGCTGGTTAGTAGAGCTGATTAGAAAATGAGTTTTTTCTTCACATAATTTTTTGACATTTTAGCAAAAAATTGAAAACCAAATAAATTCAGGTGGAAACTGACTTTTTTAAAATTTGGAAATCCTGCTATGGTGCATGAGAATTGTAGTTTGGATTCCTCATACCCTCATTCTTCTCTATAGACTGGCCTCCTTGGCCAGACTATATCTACCATGGTGCACCATGGTACCATGCTCTTGCTGAGTCACCCTGGTGCATCATGGGTAGCGTAGTCCAGCCCGGTAACCCAGAAGGCACTGCATCAACATTTCCAAAGCAACATTTTCAGTTTTTGGAGGAAAGTTTTTGGCTTTTGGATGTTCATTTTTTCCATGAAAAGTTGAAATTTTCAGTGGAAAGCAGACACTTTACATGAAAAGTTTCACCCAATTTTCTGTCAAAAACAGTTTTGATGGAAATTTTTCAAGTAGTCCTACTAGTTAGTTAGTCCAATGTAATTCTAGCTATTCTCCCTGTTTTATAGCAGCATGTTGTTCTTACTGGTTATACAGCACCTTCCATGAGCCTCAAAGCATATTATACAATTACAGAGCATTTAATTAATGGAATGATTTTGCCCACCCAACAAAACAATCCCATCTGGAGTGGAAGTGAGACAGGTAGGATGATTTACATTAAGTCAGTGCTGTAGATTCCAGTAATGAGAAGGATAATTAATGTCCTTTAACAGCATTTGTAGACTACAAGATATGAAAATAGAGGGATCACGTTTCATGCTTCAGGGTTTCAAATGACTGAGTGTAGATTTCTGTGTGTATATAAAGTCTGCTGCAGTTTCCACGGTAAACATCTGATGAAGTGAGCTGTAGCTCACGAAAGCTCATGCTCAAATAAATTGGTTAGTCTCTAAGGTGCCACAAGTACTCCTTTTCTTTTTGCGAATACAGACTAACACGGCTGTTCCTCTGAAACCTGAGTGTAGATTGAATCCCAAAAAAGTACCATTTGCCCATTTTCCGTATACACACATACACAATTCACTTGATGCATCTTGCATCTTCCTCTGAAGTGTTACGTATTATGATTGCTGAAGACAGGATACTTGAAATGATTTACTTGAAAAATGGTCTTTTGTTCAAAAACAAACAATATTGGGGTTCTTCTCTTTTTCCTGTCGCTCTCCCTTTTTCAACAGCAAAATGGAAATGGAAAATAATAAAGGAGGGTGGGGGAAGGTGAATAATGAGCCAAATCCCCAACTATTCAGATCCTTTTGAAAACTTCAAACCTTTCTAAAACTTCCCCTTTCATCTTTTTATCCAGCTCTCCCACTGACTTACACTCCATTCTCTGGGGAGAGGAGGGATGGAGACTTTCCTGTTAGGCACATTCCAAGCACTTGGCTAGACAGAGACAATCACTGTATGGTGGTCTCCCCTGCCCTCACCCATTGATTGCCATTCTGCTGTGCTTTCTGGCAGTGCTCCTCTCAAGGCCATTGGCTTTTCATTTTAGAATTACTAGTACTTGAGTGCTGTCTGGGGAGAGCTTCCTTAACCCTACCATTACTGAGCTTGGCTGCATTGAAAAATATGTTTAAACTTCAGCACACAGTGAGGCATGTATTCAGCAGTCACTTTTCTGAACAGATGGGACCTTCAGCTTCCGTTGAGCCCTGCTGCTACTGAAAGACGTATTTGTGTGTCGTGTCATGAAATCAGAACTCTCAGCTCCGAAGGAAGCTGCCTTGAGACAAGCTGAATCACCTGAACGCCAAACCCAGCTGCACGGCATTATGGAAATGCTTTAGAATAAGATCTGGCTTGGGAACAGGCTCACACTGACGTAGGTCTGGTAAGAAGGAAGCTTTTCCCAGCAGACGGAGTGACTGTGCAGTTCTAAGAAACAAGGCTTCTCCTCCCAGATGTAACTCTTTCAAAGGACATAGATTAATTTGGCTCAACATAGAGCGTGTCTACACTGGCACTTTGCAGCGCTGCAACTTTCTAGCTCAGGGGTGTGAAAAAAACACCCGCCTGAGTGCAGCAAGTTTCAGCCCTGTAAAGTGCCCTTGCAGACTGTGCACCAGCGCTGGGAGCCGTGCCCCTTGTGGAGGTGGTTTTTTTTAGAGCGCTGCCGTGGCAGCCAGTGTAGACAAGCCCATTAGCACACATAAAATGCCTTGCATCACGTGTAAATTACTACTCTGTTAGGCTCTGGTGGCTTCTGCAATAGAAGACAGGGATAGAGGGCACCCAAACTATTTAAAGGGTACTCAATTGCTGAACACTACAATGGGTGACTCTGGCCCAATTACTCCTAGGTGAATTCTTTACTAAAAAATTAAAAATTCTGCACACAATAGTTTAAAATTCTGCAAAATTTTGCATATTTTATTTGTCAAAACAACACAGTGTAATTATACCAGTTTCAATTATTTTGGTAATTTATTTCAAAATACCTGTCAGTAAGTAAGTCTGTAATAATACAGACAAAAAAAAAAAAAAAAAAAGATCCAGGAAATGTGTTTTTTTGTGACAAATAAATTCTTTAGTGGGCTATTAATACAGAACTTTGAGGAATTGATTTAAACTATAATACAGAAACGTATTTCCTGCACCCCTCAGAAGCAGTGCAAAGGCTTGGGGGAGTCAGAGGTAACGGAGGAGCTGAGGTAGAGGGAAGGGGTCTGGGAGTGAACCTAGAGCAGTAGTTCCCAAACTGGGGTTCGTGAAATGTTACAGGGGGTTCTTGGGAAAAAATTCCTAATGGCAGACAGAGCTGTCCCTAAGGACTCTGGGCAGTGCGGGGCCTGGAGCCCCTGGACCTCCAAGAGCTAAGCAGATCAAAGCAAGGATATCTATTACACTGAGGAGATTTAAACTTCAAGACTCCTTATAACAAATGGAAAGGGAGGTAGCTATTTGGGGGGAGGGATAGCTCAGTGGTTTGAGCATTGGCCTGCTTAAACCCAGGGTTGTGAGTTCAATCCTTTAAGGGGGGGCCATTTAGGGATCTGGGGCAAAAAAATAATTGGGGATTGTGCCTGCTTTGAGCAGGGGGTTGGACAAGATGATCTCCTGAGGTCCCTTCCAACTGTGATAGTCTATATTTGTTGCTATTTTTAAAATTAAATAGGCAGCTAGTATTGTTTTTAAAATTATGATGAAGAACAAGTTTAAGCTTTATTGTAATGTGCATTGTTTGCCTGGACTGCTCAAGACCTGAATGCTTGTTTTGGAGGAACTTTGAGTTGGCTTCTTAAATACCTTCATGCTGTTGCACATCTGATACTCCTTGATGAAACATAGGAGCCTGGTCTTATAACAGGCTTATTCAAAGTGATATAAGCTACGAAAGTGAGATCTTGGAAGAGTGTTGCTGTTTTCATAATGTAATAAAAATACTGTAATGATAAATATAAATAATAAATAGTGTGTAATAAGTGTATTATAAAAACAAATTTTATATTTCCAAGATCACTGCTTTAATAATTTATATTAAGGTAAAGGAGAAAATCCCTGGAAATATTCATTTTTAGGAGGGGGTTCGCGAGACTTGACATTTTCGTGAAAGGGGTTCACAGGTTGTTAAAGTTTGGGAACCACTGACCTAGAGGGTTATTGGGTGTGAGTAGAAGTGTGGAACAGTTTTTCTGGGAGATGTGGGAGGGTTTGTTAGGGAGTTGGGGCACCTCCCTCATATGACCCTGACTGACCCTTAGCCTCTCCCATTCAGTCCTCCCATCCCTGTGTGTCCCTGCACCTCCTACTCCCTGTGCCCATGTGGCCCTGCAGCCCCCTACCTTCCATCCCCATGTGGTCCTAAAGCCCCTCCCATTCAGTCCCTGGCTCAATGCTGTCACCCCGCTAGCTCTTGAGCTCCCACCCCAGTCTATCCCCCCACTAGTGCTTCTGAACACCAGTCTGTGACCCCTCAGCAGCCCTCTGTTTCCCCCCGCTCTGTCTTCTGCCCATGCCCTGTGCCTCCTAACCTGGCTCCATGGGCAGGGTGCTGTGATGAACGCAGCCAGTTGCCGACTGTTACTGCTGATCAGCTGCTGCTGTCTGTTCTAGCGCCACAGCAGCCACTGGTGGGTGAAAGGCACTTCTCCAGCAGAACGTATTTTCTGCACCGAAAGAAAAAATTCTGCACCGGACATGAATTTTGCACACGTGCAGTGGCACAGAATTTCCCCAGGAGTACCCAATAGTAGGAAAACGTGATTGCACAGCACACAGCAACTGCTGTGCCAAAGCTAGGGTTGTATTAGAGCTTTTCAGAGATTGCGTGGTTCACCAACCACCAGATCCAGAGCCATGTTTTTGGGGTGTCCATCCACTCGTTGATTAGATACCTGAAATCAAAAAACATTCCAACTGCAGCTAGATGCATGGTCCTGCAAGAAGACTACAGCAGGGGTGAGAACTGAATCCAACTCTTCTGAGGCCCAGTCCAGTGCTGTACCCAGAGGCCATACTTCCTCTGCCCACTGTCTCTGTCCCACCTCTCACTTTTAAAATATTCGCATTTAAGGCTTCTTTTTTTTTAAAAATGGAAAACTATCTAAAATCTTAAGTCCTTAACAGAGTGTGTGTGTGTAGCCCTAGCATTGCAATTATTGTAAATATATTGTAACACAAAATATTTCAAAATGCATTCCTACTTTATCTACCTGCCAAGACTTGTGTTTTGTACTTCACCAGCAGGCCTGCTGATGTCACTAATGCAGCGCCTAAAACCATTTAAGGAAATCACATAGGTGACCTGTTTAGGACCCTGATCCAAAGCTCATTGAGATCAATGGAAAGTGGCCGATTCACTTTAATAGGCTTTGGATAAGGTCTTAGGCGCTTATGATTTTATCACATGCTGTGGGAAATGCACAGAACCCAGAGTGCCTGAATTCAGGTCCCAACATGTAAATAAACTTTTAAAATTGACTTTAAAATATTTTAATTGTGATGTTTTAGGTACAGCTGGTCAAAAATAGGAATTCTCAGAATTTCTTGTGGGAGATGTCTGGGGCATGTGACAGTGGAACTATAACTTCCATGAGGCTCAGTGGCAGCTCAGATGGACATGTTAATGTTGAACTGACTGGAAATGAAGTGTTTCAATTCAGTTCAACCCACTAAAATGTTTCAATTTGGGTCCCCCAGATCAGAAACAAATATTTCATGATGATTTTCCTAATGGGATTTTATTTGGCAAAACAGAAATTTTTCCGGAAACTCCATTTTCAAAAAAAAAAAAAAAAAAAGTTGATGGAAGATTTCCATCCACTCTAGTTTTAAACCTATACATCCATCTATCCCTATACCACACCCATTACTGTGGTAGTTGAATGACTAATGACTCTTAGTAACAATCTAGGGTCTCAGACTTGTTTTTGGAACAGCATTTTATTCATTTTTTTGTTACGAAAGTATTTTAATTTACCTTTAAGTCTTGGGTCCCCATGGGTCCCCATCCCAAGACATATATGGGCTCTTTGCACATGCTCACTCTATCTGTCAGATGCCAGCAAAATGTTTTGCACAAGATGGTTTCTTGCCCAGTTGGAAGGGAGGTTGCAGTTGGATACACCAAGATATTGACTGTCAAGTACCAGGGGCCCTTCAAGTGGCTGGGGCTTGGTCTGAGGGCAAAGTTTGATGGTTTTACCTGGGCTTTGTTTTAATCCCAATTCAATCCCGTGGGAACACGAATATATTACTCACTGGGCAGAGCAGGGTAGAAGGGATAGGAAAAACACTTCTGTGGTTTGCGCTTTCACTCCTTGATTCTGTTTGGTGCTTAGATACCATGGTGATAAGGGCTTTTATGAAAAACAGAGATGAGAGAGAGATTAAAATGCCACTCAGTGGCTTAGTTCGCTTAATGTTAACAATGCAATTTAATGAACTGCTGAATCTAAGGAAATATAGCCACATTCCAAACCAAAGAGATTTGCAACTTGGAATAAAAGCAAAGTCTCTGATTGAAATGTCAGACCCATCTCTGAGTGATGATTTAATAACTTTTATGAGTGATCCTGTCACAGCAAATCTCAACACTCGAATGGAGTGACTCAGTGAGAGCCTATTAACAATGATACATACCAAAGAGGAACAAGGTGAGCTTTTTACCCCTTCCCGACTTAGCTTAAAAGCTTATTTGCTGTGGGAACATTTTCTCTTTCTCTTACAACTCCTTTCCCTCCCCCTGACTCTCGTAGGATAAAATACTTCTGGGACTAATTGACCTGTGCAACGTGCATCAAGGAAACAGGGCCTAGGGTAAACAGAAGGTGAGGTACACCAGGTCCGATCCCCTGTGCTTCTGTCATGAGTTGTGAGTGGGCGTACAACTGGAGAAGGGCTTACATGTCTGGGTCACATGCTGTGAAGGTCTGGCAGAAAGAGGTGGAAAATCTTTTATCCCACATGCCTCCCGCGTGCCATCACAGTGTTACAATGGTGCCCATGGTATATAGGTTAAAGCTGCTTCCAGCAGGTTTATACACTCACGTCCCCCACTCTTCACAACACAGAAGCAAATCTCTGGGTGGATGTGGGTTATGCAACGCTTGCCTATCTTGAGTGGAGGCACAGGGCTGTGTAGTTGTGAGCGAGGTTACTAAGTGGTTCTGTTCCCAGGCACACTCTCGCACACAGCAATGGAGCAGGAGCCCATCAGTGAGGTAAAGACTTGGTTAGATGTACATGCACTGTAGCGCCTTAAAGTGTGTGATCTTTGGGGGAAGCAGGCTGGGAATCTGCTGCCTGTACATATGTGTGCACAACTGCATATCACGCGCGAGTGCCACCTCAGTGCCAATGTCCATGTGGCATCAGGACTGACATTCAGTCTTGTGTCCTCATCTAATGGGTGGAGCTTGACTAGAGGTGGGCAAATAACTCATAACCCATAATTTATGTGATGTGTTATTCCTCTGTGATCTGTTCATGGGCACATGCAAGCTGTTTTGACTGGGAGGGCCCATGGCGTGATTTGGATCCCTGACTCGATGAATGTAGCTCTTTGAAACAGGTTGCCAGGGTGAATACTTGTGATTATGAATTTGAAACGTTTAAAATTCACCATCTCCATAAACATTCCTGCCAAAAAAATCACTCGCTGGAGTGTTCCTGATAAGCAGGGACTCAGCCAAAGGAGAATTCATTTCAGAATACAAAAGAATATGTGTGGACATTTGTCATGTTTGTCCAGAGCTAATCAAGGGAGTGTCACTGAGCTTTATTTCACCACCTGTTGAAGCCCCGACTGGGGAAACCTGCATGGCTAGTCACATCAGCAGCTCTCCGCTGTGCTGCACCGCCCTTGCTGTGCTTGCTCAGCGTGTCTGGATCATCAGACGGCAGTCAAAACAGAAGCACATTCAGCAGACTTTTACTCATCCTCTTATGAGCCCAGACCACTTCCACAGCTAAGCTTTGCTTAGGCTCAATTCTCAGATCCATACTCTACAGAGCTGCATTGTTTTGGTGCATCTTTTTTCCCCACTGTGCCCTGCTTTATGCTAAAAGGGATGGCTGGACCCATAGATCAGATTCAGAAAGGGACATTGAAACAACTAATCTTGTGCTTGCTGTAATGTATTTATGCAAGGATAGATGCTTCAGTCATTCTGGGGAGCAATCCTTCCTGCAGGCCTTGAACAAACTGAGTAAACAATGCAGATAAATGAATAAATGAAATAAACCCCAGAATAACGGGGCTAGACATAGTCCTGAGTTACACAAAGAATATTCAAATAGCAGCACAGTTTGCTTGAACCAGCCTTTGCTAAACAATTAAATCAAAAAAGCTGACCATTGGCATAACAGTGCAGAGAACATCAAACTACACGTTACTCGCGTTGTTCAGAGGCTAGCTCTAAGGACAGTAAAAATGTGCAAGGTATTTATATATCTGCTTTTGCCAATAACATAATCCAGCCAAGAAGGATGACATCTATTGAATGCTTGCTGTTTTCTAGCAGAGAAGCCAGCACTTTCTTTAATCAGTGGAAATTATCCATAGAATCCCATGAAGATCTGCACATCTGTCCCTTGAACCATGGGGATGCACACTGGCTCTTTTTTATCACCATGTTTGCATTATAATACCTTGTAGTGGATTTTTAATTTTTTTTTGGCTAGGCAGTGCAGGATGTCTGACAGCAGAGGGCCTGAATTGTTCGCACAATAATAATAATAATAATACTACCTAGCCTACAAGCAGAAGACAACAGTTTCGGAGAGATATTACTTTTAATTCTTACATTTGCCATCTTTACTGACTGGATGCTTACTGAGCAAGAGAGGGGCAGCTGGCGGGGTAGGCGGGTGTCCTTTAGCAGATGACCTTAAATCACAGATTGGCATAAACCCTGGCTCCGAACTCCCCCGCACTTTGAAGGATTTGAAATGTGGTGCAAGATGTGAATTGTGCGGTGGAGTCCCTCATTTTCAGCCTGATCTGTTCAATGCTCACTCAGGGCTCTGCGTATTGTACTGCAGTGTACATGACTGAAAAAGAGGTTCCTTGGAGTGAGTGTTGCCCACTGAGCAACACGGCATCATTTCAAAGGATTTAACTTCAGCCGGCATGTACAACCAAGGCCAATTTGTGCGATTTGTTGACTCTATAATTTGCAAAATCTTTCTTCCTAAAGTATAATTGCCACCTGCTGTAGATGTTCCTTCGACATGAACTACATTCCCTCCCGCTAATATGACATTGGTGCCAGGCACTGCAGTGTGGACATGAGTTACTCTCAGCACGCAAAAGACCTAATGTGGAGGGCTAGTGTGAATTAATATGCCATGTGTTAGTTACTGTTGCTTTCAGTGGACTGCTCTAGTAACTACTGAAATTACGACAAGGTTTCACGGCGTAAAGCACAAAACCGCCAGCGCCATCATGGAATCAGTTCTCTCCATTCTTGGAGCATGTATTGTCTCTCCCCTCCCCCCCAGGTTTCTGATTGTCTAGCCAACCTCAGGACTCATGGATACTGATTGGTCGGTGAAGGGAACTCAAGGCCAGATGAATATTACTATCTAATTTGGAATTAAGGCAGGAACCTGGAGATTTATAGTATCACAGGCAATGTTATAACATGTTATAATATCACGTATGTTATAAATGAACATGGGCTATACCATAACTGGTAATAAACTACATTTTGGGGATAGCCCGATGAGTACAATTGTCTTCACCCCACCAGGTCCCTTTGCATTAGCGTACATTGGCCTACAGTGAGCTATCATAGGAAAAAAGAGCTGCAGGAGCTCACCTATCCCTCATCCCTCTGCATCAAGGCCAATCTTGCCATATACATGCTTGTCTTGAAGGCTTTCTAATGGCGAGGCCATAACTCCCTCAACAGGAAAATTAGTCCCCTGACCATCATTTTATGCAACTTAACTTTGCCTCACAGTTGCTGGTGCTCTAATTTTCTGTTAGAGCCTGGATGAAATTTCTGCTAGGGGTTTGCTGTTAGGGCTGCTCTTGTGTTGTACAAAAGCAGTGACTCCAGGTGTGGAAACTTTATCAAAGGTCTTTAGAGCAATCTGTCTGCTTAGTGGAACTTGGATTCAGAGAATCACAGCTGGGCGATTTATTTCCTCTTCTTAGATCTTGTTCTGCTTTCAGGGCAAAATTCTATGTAGCAGATCTTGACTTGGCGACTCCTTTCTATCCACTCATGCAGAAACCAAAGGGAGTTCCATACATAAAACAATATATACAAATCTGCCATGAGCGTCTGAGAAGAGAAGCTTCCCTCTAGGCCTCCACTGACTGCGTTAATGACCTGGATTTTCCTCCTGGCTGCTGTGTAACTTTTGCCTGAAGCATGTCTCACCCATTCTAAGTGACCAGATGCCCCGGTGTGATTTTTGCCCTCGGTGTCTCACAGGCTCAAGGCAACCAGATGCCATGGTTTCCATTGGAAAAACAGTGCCAACTCTGTCACTGATTTGATTCAAGTATAAAATAGTAAAGTTTTAACAAAGCAAACAAACAAAAAGAAAAGATGTATTGAAAAAAATGGGACCAGATTCACCATGGCATTACCCCAGCTTTACGCTGGTGTAAATCTACTGCTCTCTGCTTAGATTGTAAACTCTTTGGGGCAGGGACTATTTCTTTGTTACAGGTGTGTACAGTTGCTAGCACAGTGGGCTCTAGATGCTACTCAATACAAATGAATAACAACACTAACTTTAGGACTAAGTGTAGGACTGGACTAACACAGTGGGGAATCAGGCTCTATATACTTGAAATCAACCCTGATTTGCCTTACCATGGAAAGGACGAAAGAAGGACAATAAACAAGTAGCTTATGTATTATTATTTATTTGTATTAGGGGGCACCTAAGGGCCTCAATCATGGGCAAACAAATTACAGAAAGATGGTACCAGCTCCCAGAAGTTTACACTCTAATATAAGACAAGAGACAGGTGCTGGATACATACAGAGGGATGGGGAACACAAGGAAACAGTGAGGTGATATGGGTTGGCATGGTAGGTAGTGGTCTGACCACACCATTGCTGAGTTTTTTGTTTTGTTTTCTGAGGAGAGTTTTAAGGCGAGATTTGGAGGGGAACGCTGCCGTGGCTTTGTGGATGTTTACAGGGAGCTCATGTATGAGAGGCTGCATGGGAGAGAGCACAAAGGGATTTGTTTGAAAATCTAATGAGTGGGAAGTGAAAGTTGGCAGGAGTCAGCAGCTCCATAGTGTCTGAGAGACAATGGGTAGGCTGGGGTTAGGTCACAAAGGGCCTTGGATGTAAAGACGATTTCAGTAAAAGTGTATCCATGTACCCCATGCGCCAGGCTACATCACTGTCTTTTCCCCCACTAGCCTGGGGAGGTGCAGAGGTAATACCAGGCTGTTTCATGACTGACACTGCACGACAGCATGCACTGGGCTCCTGATTTCCCCTCTTCTTTCTCCCTCTGCAGGAACCTGCAGACTTGGCTGGGCATATTACTGCATGGGAGGTGGGGCAGCTGCAGCCATGCTGATCTGTACCTGGCTCTCATGCTTCGCCGGAAAACATCCCAGACCTATCATGTTAGTGAAGAGCATCATGCAGAGTGCAAATCCGTATGGAGTGGAGCTCGAGTGCTGCCTTAAACAATGAGCTTTCCCGGATACTCTCCTAAAAAAGAAGGAGGAGCGCTGGCCACATGGTCCAAACTTCTCTGACTGATACACATGAACCCCCACTTTTCTGTCGACAGCAGGGGCCAAAGACTGCTCCCAACTACTGTTGCGTATCTGGGCTAACTACATTCAGGTGGGGTCACTCTAGATTTACACTGGTGTAACTGAGAGCACAACTTGGCTACAATGATCATAGAAACAATGACAGTCTCCTTGCGGACCAGGCGCTAAGAACAAGAGGCCAATTTCCTCTGCATCGTGATTCCCTTGAAAGCAGGGGATGAATTTGGTCCAAGGAAAATAAGAATTCATTTCATGCATTCTCTGAATGTAAGATACATCTCCATTAATAATAATACATAACTCTTATCTAGCATTTTTCCTCAGAAGATCTCAAAGCGTTTTACCAATGAGGGCAGTGTCATTATCCTCATTTTACAGATGGGGAAACAGAGAGGTAAATTGAGTTGCCCAAGGCCACACAGTAGGTTAGTAGCAGGGCAGGAAATAGAACCCAGATCTTCTGTGTCTCAGTCCAGTGCGCTATCTACTTGACCACACTGCCACACTCAGTAGTGGGCTTCAGGCTGCTTTGCTTTGCTCAGCTTGCTGGTTATGCCAGGTTGTGGTTGCTTTACAATTGCCGGAGCAGCGCAGTACTGGTGCAGAAACAGGAAACGGAGCCCCATGTGTAGTGTGTATCTAAAATGTCTCCAGCTGGGACAAGGCTGAAGCAAGGAGGGGGAGGTGCTGCAGCTGTGTTCCTTGCATCCAACCTTAAATATAGGAGCTTCTCCCTTCCCTAACCTAGTGAAGATATAGAGTTTGTCCATCTAGCATATGCGTCCCTAGATGGAGTTAAGATAAAGCTGGCAGTGAGTGGTATATATAGATTGTTCTGTAGCAATATGGAGTTCTGAGTTGACTGAGTTCCTCTCCATGGCTATTGCAGGGCCTCAGAAATGTGAAGATTGTCTCCAGAGTACGGTCATCTTAGGATCACTGAGCACTTCATCAGTGCCATATGCTGCAAAGTCCAATGAAGGGCACGCTCTGGGCTTATAAATGTGTGTATTCCTTTAACCCTGCAGGAGAACAAGCTGGAGAAAAAGCTTATGTGTTTGCATTTATATTCTTGTTGCAATGTCTTGTAAATAAAGGTTTGTGACCATTTTCACCCATGGGAGTGAAACCCACATCGATTGCTGTATATTACACCCAGCATTATGGAAATTTATTATCATCTAGTCATGTAGCTATTTTGACTCTCCAGAGCTATCTGATCTTGTGCATTCATGAAGTGACATAACTGGCATCCTTTTGGAGAGAAATGTGAGGTTACTAATGAGTACTCTTAATTTCTTCCAGAATCATGTAATATGAGGAAGATGTTCTAATGCCTTTCATGGCAGAAGCACCCGGGGTTACTGCAGTGCCCTCTGGTGGACTACAGGACTGTCTGCAGACTGTTGAATATTACCCCTCAACTGTCTGTTAATAAATACAGGGCAACTGATGCAGAATTCATGAACATGTCGGGATGGAAACAACTGACAAGTGTGAGATGAGCTAGACAAAACCTGAGGGTCCTTGTACAGTCTTTGCAAATTTGTATAAGCAGCACCTTCGTATTTAACTGAGCCTGCAATCTACTTTTTTATAGTTTAGTTTTACACAGAAGAAAACAGAAATTTGTATAAAGAAAAGGAGTACTTGTGGCACCTTAGAGACTAACCAATTTATTTGAGCACAAGCTTTCGTGAGCTACAGCTCACTTCATCGAATGCATACTGTGGAAAGTGTAGAAGATCTTTTATACACACAAAGCATGAAAAAATACCTCCCCCCACCCCACTCTCCTGCTGGCAATAGCTTATCTAAAGTGATCACTCTCCTTACAATGTGTATGATAATCAAGTTGGGCCATTTCCAGCACAAATCCAGGTTTTCTCACCCCCCGCCCCCACAAACCCACTCTCCTGCTGGTAATAGCTTATCTAAAGTGACCACTCTCCTTACAATAAAGAAAAGGAGGACTTGTGGCACCTTAGAGACTAACCAATTTATTTGAGCATAAGCTTTCGTGAGCTACAGCTCACTTCATCAGATGAATTCCAATTCAACAGTTTGAATTGCAAATTGGATACAATTAACTTAGGCTTGAATAGAGACTGGGAGTGGCTAAGTCATTATGCAAGGTAACCTATTTCCCCTTGTTTTTTCCTACCCGCCCCCCCCCAACGTTCTTGTTAAACCCTGGATTTGTGCTGGAAATGGCCCACCTTGATTATCATACACATTGTAAGGAGAGTGGTCACTTTAGATAAGCTATTACCAGCAGGAGAGTGGGTTTGTGTGTGTGTGGGGGGGGGGGGGGTGAGAAAACCTGGATTTGTGTTGGAAATGGCCCAACTTGATTATCATACACATTGTAAGGAGAGTGATCACTTTAGATAAGCTATTACCAGCAGGAGAGTGGGGTGGGGGGAGGTACATATGCACAAACCTGCTGGAGTTGAGAGAGGAGCAACAGCAATCAATTTATGAGGACCAATGAACGATTAAACTCACTAGAGCAAGTGTGTATAGTTTGGCGAAACATTAGCTGACCGGTGTGTGTATGCGGGGGAGATGGTGGGGAATAGAATAACCACCTGCACATTTTTGAAGGGTATGAATGCTAGGAAGGAAGATGAATTATATAAGGTGGTAATCAGGGCGTAGAACTAGGAGTAACAGGCTCAAATAAGCTTCCGGGCAGTGGAAAGATCTCCTAAGGATAGGAGTGGAAGCTCCATCACTTAGGACATTTAGAGCAAGACTGGTCAAAGCACTCATAAATGTCCTGTATGGAATAATCCTGCACAGGCACTAAAGTGGACTAGCTGTGACAAACCTTTCCCATCATTAATTTGATGAGAAATCTCATCCTTTAAAATGGCTTGCTTTATTTTTCACATGTATATTTTAGATGGAGGCTGGACTCTTAATCCACATTTTGGGCTCTGCCTTCCTCCCAGATCTAGGAAATCCCAAAATATTGGGAGGGCGGGCTAGCCCCTTAAAGAGATCAGGTGTGTTGTTCATACAGGTGGATATTTGCCTGCTCTTTTCTTTTTTTAATCTGTATAGATTTGTTTCATGTGGCAAACTCTTCAATTTGTTCTTCCTGCTCTAAGTTTTAAAAGAGACTCTTACAAACAGTGTGGCCTCTTGTAGCTGCCTATTCGTGAGCCTCAGCTGAAGGTCCTTCGCTACATGCCCGGCAGCTAAGACAGGTTCTGTAGAGGCAGGGCGAAGTCTACGTTCGTGCCTTGGTGGAATGGCTTTACTGTCATTGCTGTCCACAAGTCACCCTGGAGGCTTCTCTTTTGCAGTGAGAGCGAACCCCCCTTGCCCAATCAGTTCTTTAGTAATTTTGATCCTTGATCCCTGCATCACTCTATGCTCAAGTGTAACCCTAATGACCCCAGCCATACACTGTTTCAGATGGAATCTGAGCAATGCCATACAGTCTATAGTGTGAGTATCATCTCTTGGTTTGTGTTTTTTCCCCTTGCCTCTCTCATTACTTCTTTTACGGCTGCTGTACACTGAACTGATGGTTTCAGTGATTTTTGCCTCCTACTCCCTTCCCCTGGTCAGCATGGTGCCTTGAGATACGTCAGTCTCTTTCCATTCTTGCACTGCAGATCATCAAGCTAAGAGATCAAATGTAAAAAATGCTTTTGGGCATTAAAATAAATGGATTAATTTTGGATAGCGCTCAGATGCTGCAAACGGTTTGTTCCTTATGCTTAGTTGCTTGAGCCTAGGGGTTTGAATCTGAACTCGCCTCAGATTTGTTACTGCTCACAATGAGCAGACTAGTTTAACAACAATGCAGTGATGCTATTAATTAAACACACTGGGCCAGATTCTTAGCTGTGTTCTGGACCCTTTGTGCTGCTTTGAGCGGAAAAGTAGCTTGTTCTGGCCAGCTAAGACTTTCCCAAGCATGGAAGAGCTCTCAGCTCAGAGGCTACCTATGCCAGATCTGCACCCCCACTCTCAGGCCCGGGGGCATGTTGGAGCTGGGGTTTGGTCAGAGAGTGCAGTGCTTTGCCTATGTCAGGTGACGGATATTATCCGAGGAACCATTGAGAGTTGGCATAATTTAGAGCAGCCTCAAGGCTCTTCTAACCTATGCTGGGGCCCAGAACAGTGCAGCTCTGCCTTGAGAATCAGGGAACCCCCTCCCCTGCCCCAGCTCTGCTGCACCGAGCAGAAAATAGGCACAGCAGAGAATCTGGCTCACTGTACATTTAAGGTTCTTTCTTGAATAAATATGGATGATGATAGTGATTTAGAAAAAACCTTGGGGTCTTTGCTGTTGTGCTCTCTAGGCTCTTCTGCCTCAGGCTCCTCTGGGTCTATCTATCTTAGGCATGTTTAAGTTGGTGGTCTCTATAGCACCGTATCTAAGCACCAGTGATGAGAAGGGCTGTGAAGCTGCAGTTTGAACATCGCCATGATATTTTTCCTACTTTCATTTCCTATTACAGTCTGCATCGTGAGACTGAAGCAACAAGACAGGAGAAATTTACAGGGCACTTTCTTTGAGAATTTGCTATTCACACTGGCTTGTTTTTAATCTCTGTACCTGGCTTTGCCTGCTTCATTCATGACAGGGCTATAACTTTAGTGACACTGGCGGTGGTGAAAAGTGTCCCACTCTGGCTGAGCTGTGAAGATAGCCAAGGAAATGTCTTCCACTCAGACATTTGCTTCTCCCTGACCCTTTCTGAAATGCGTAAATGGACTACACTTACTAACTTCCCACCCCAGGATATGACCCTTGTTCCCTTGTGTCTTGTGGAGAATACAGCACTCATTACTGAAATGAAAAGCCCTCTGTACTGCTTTGCAAGAAGAACCTAGGTTCTCTTGCTGTAGTGTGATGATGGTATAACATCAGATTTATCTCCACTTCAGTGTTTCCATTAGGGACGAGCTGACTTGTCTCACTCCCTTTAGAGAATCACTGAGGGAGAAAAGACAAAAAAATCCAGACCTGCTTTGTCTGCTTGTTATTATTAGTAAGCACTATTTTTAATCACAGCCCCCATTTTTTAATTTTTAAACCAACACATGAATCAGACTTAAGGGAAAAACAAACAAACAAACCAAAAAAAAAGGAGACTTTGCCTTGAGTATTACATAAGTGAATTAGTGGAACAATGATCATAGTGATGCTGATTCCCAACAGACATAAGGTCATAAAGAAGATTGTTGATGCAGGCAGGCTGTTACATGAGCAGAAGTGAAAATATTTGATGCTACTTTGGACTAGGATCCTTAAGGTGTTTGCCAGATTCTCCTCTAGCACTTCCCAACTAGTTTTAATATTTAAATTAACCCTTTGTGAACCTTGACAATATTGAGTTTGCAGTGGCAAGTCCTGTTTTGTGGTAGGAAGCAGTCATAAAACTGGCTCAGAGTAAGACCACCGTTAGTCTCTAAGGTGCCACAAGTACTCCTTTTCTTTTTGCGAATACAGACTAACACGGCTGTTACTCTGAAACCTGTCATAGTAGGGTGGTATTTTCAAAATTGCTCAGCATTGACTTAAATCTGCTCCCACTGATGGCAATGGGAGTTTTACCCCTGGAATTGTTATGCCAGATTCTCGTTTACACTAAGGCCCATACACTAAGGTATATCTACACTGAAATAGTATGTGGGTTCATAACTCAGGTTAGCTAACCCACCTTAGCTAACTTGGGTTAAGTATCAATGAAGACAAGATAACTCAACTTTTCTAACTTGGATCTTACACCAAAGCCCAGGCCTTCCTTGAGTGACTGTGTCTTCACTGCTACTTTAACCAGAGTTAGTTAATGTGTGTATGCTAACCTGAGTTACGCACACC
Source organism: Caretta caretta (assembly GCF_965140235.1). Classification (NCBI taxonomy): domain Eukaryota; kingdom Metazoa; phylum Chordata; order Testudines; family Cheloniidae; genus Caretta; species Caretta caretta. The sequence goes on from NC_134214.1 coordinate 83,696,325, forward strand.
CCTTTTTTGTGGTGTAGACATAATCTTACACAACCCTGGCAGTGGAAAGGGTGCTTAGGGGGGTACGTCTACACTGCAGCTGGGAGCAAGACTTCCAGTCTGAGTAGACAGATTCACAGTAGCGGGGCTCGAGCGAGCACGCTAAAAATAGCAGCGTGGATGTTGCGGCTTGGGCTCTCAAACCGAGGGGGTCAGGTGGGCTTGAGAGCCCAAGCCACAGTCTCCACACAGCTATTTTTAACATGCTAACTCAAGCCCCACTAGCATGAGTCTGTCTACCTGGGCTGGGAGACTCACTCCCAGCAGCAGTGTGAACATGCCCAGCGGGGCCCTGGTGTAAAAGAGAAACTGGCCCAGTGGAAGCAGAGCTAGGCCAGCGCTGAGCGGCTTTGACAATCCTACCATAAAGCCGAATTCCGATTACACTGAGAAAAATCTGACGGCTTAGCGTCGCAAGGAACAAAATACACTGAGCTCAACAGAATTGCTGGTCGCTCGTAGTCGACATGAAAAGCATCTGAGGTTGACCTCCCAAGCTGCTAGATGATCAGACACATGAGGTGAGCCCAGTGTGGAAAGTGCCTATCACTTCCACAAGCATGAGGATAATGTTTTCTCTCATCGGTTCAGTTTGTCCATAGCTTATAGATTAACGAGGCCACAGACCATGTGTATTGCCTCATGAAACACAGCTATTTTTTCTGCTTAGGGATCGTACATAATGTACCCATCCATAGTATGATAATACTGCACAAGTAGCATGGCGTTTTTTATAACTTATTGTAGTGATCACTGTAGATCTGAGGCCAGACTCAGCCTTGCTGTCAGCAGACAGAAGCCCCATTGAAAGCACTGAGGACTGCATGCATGTACACACACCATTTCTCAACTAGGCCCTTGAACGTCTGCTATTCCCAGCTGCACTAACCTGCTGGGTATTCCAGTTGTAGTAGTGCCATAAGCATATTGTAATGGAAACTGAACGCAGAGATGAATTAAATTCCCCTTTAAATGACCATTGGGAACTTCTAAACATGGGAGGTACTTTGATCAGTGGGTACATTTGTATCCATATTGTCAGCTAACCATTACCTGAGGGCACTGTGTTTGTAATACTGTTCAAAGGAATTTTGTCTCTGAATTATGTTACTGCTGTCCCTGAAATGTTGTTACAGCTCTGGAAATGCTGACTGCAAACTGATGTCCCATCTTATGTGTCCGCATCCTGGGAATCAGATGAGATTGTGATGCATGAGAGTGTTACTAGGGTAGATACAAACCCATTCTGGGTAACATGAAGTATCCCTCCAGCTTTCCTAACAGTCTAGACATTGGAATGTGTTATGTTTTGCAGAAGCCCAGATACCCCCACTGAGAGTGAGTTTAGAACACAGGAGTGGGAGTAAGAAATTGAATTACTGGTCTGACATTGGCAGACCAGGTCATGCTAGCATGTATTCAGGTCAATTCACTTGTGCATTAGTATAGATCAAAGTGATTAATGTTTAAACTTCATAAAACTAATGGGATGTTACATGCATTGTTTTCACATATCTGTTCCTGTCATAATGTAATAGCAAACATTTACATGGTAAATATCCCTGTAACTAAATAACTTCTCAAGCATCAAAGAAATCTTGTGAAACGCTAATGAAGGACTTAAGGACTTGAACAGAAAATGCTAATTTCAAAGCAAGTGGCCATTAGGTGATGGTCAGAGGTTCAAAGGCTAAGTGCATTCCTCACTCATCATCATCAAAGGAAAAGCCCACGTGGGTAGAGACATTGTCAGCTTGCTTTCTATGTGAGGAGACTATAAATATGGATTCAAAGAAAGGTCCTTCATCTCCCGACTGTTTGGATTCTAACAGTGCAGAATAACTGCAACGAGAAGACGGAGCTCCCCAGAGTTACTCTGGGTAGCCCCAAGAGACTTTTGGGAAACTGGCCAATTACTACATCTCTGCTACCATTTGGAATTACTAACTGTGACTCACCTGTTATTATATTTTACTTGGTTTAACCTTTCAATAACTCTCATTTCCTTTTCTTAGCTATTAAACCTATAGTTAGTTTGCTACCAGCCTTGTCTTTGGTGTAAGATTCACGGTACCAATTGATCTGGGGTAAGTGACTGATCTCTTTGGCCTGGGAACAACCTGATGTGGTGTGATTTTAGGATTAAGTGACCTTTTATCAAAAAGTTCAGTTTGCCTGGGTGGCAAGATAGACGGGAGAGTCTAAGGGGACTGCCTGTGACTCCATGGTAGGACTGCGCAGGGATCCAGGAGTTCACATTTGTTACTGGCTTGATGAAATCTAATAATGGACTATATCACCAGTTTGGGGTGTCTACGCTTGTTTTGTGACAGTCTGTCATGAGGTCGGCACTCACAGTTGTGAGCCACTCCAGGAAGCATGACAACTGACTTCCTGTGCAACCCTGAGCAAATCTCCTAAGCTTTCTGTACATCTGAAGAATTGGGATAATAATGCTTTCCTGTTCACATGGGTGCTGGGGGGGGCACTAACTTGCTTCGTCGAGTGCTTTGAGACCCTCTACTGAAAGATGTCTCGCAAGCACAAGGTACTAAGATAAAGCGAATTATTATAAATTTGCAACACAAACTAATAAACTTACTTGGGCATGACCATTTTTGTGGTGCTGTTATCTGAGCTCCATATTTCCCTTTGTTTTTCTTCCTGACCAGCAATCCCTTTCCCAGCCCACCTTTTAATTGGTTCATAACCAAGTTGTGCTCTTTGTGCCTGTTTTTCCCCGGAATGTATTTACTTCCCTGTGTTGCTGTTAGTTAAGAACAGTCAGTAAATTTGTTCAGCCTTTCCCTTGTTATCCCATTTGTTTCAGACTCATGCTCAGCTGGGGAAGGTAATTGCCGAATGGGAAGCCAGGTACCCAGATTATTCTTTAACAAATCCTGATTTCATACCAAGTTTTGTCCAGACAGTGCAGACCTGTACATCTCCCTGAATGGAAATGGATAGAGCCTTTAGACTTCGGTTATGAAAAACCATGGACCTATTATGCATAGGGCCATAGAGCGCAAGCATTTTAATGGGACTGGGTACATACGGGATCAGTGGCTCTCAACCTTTCCAGACTACTGTACTCCTTTCAGGACTCTGATTTGTCTTGCGGACCTCACTTAAAAACTACTGGCTTACAAAATCAGACATAAATCTACAAAAGCGTCACAGGACACTGTTCCTGAACAATCGCTGACTTTCTCATTTTTACCATATAATTATAAAACAAATCAATAGGAATATAAATATTGTACTTACATTTCAGTGTATAGTATATAGAGCAGTATAAACAAGTCAGTGTCTGTATGACATTTCAGTTTGTACTGACTTCGCTAGTGCTTTTTATGTAGCCTGCTGTAAAACTAGGCAAATATCTAGATGAGCTGATGTACCCCTTGGAAGACCTCTGCGTACCCCCTGGGGTATGTGTACTTCTGGTTGAGAACTCCTGTACTGGATAAAGTGAGACATGAAGCAATACATACTGGTTTTGTTTTTCTGTAATTGTTGGAACTGTAGCTATCCCCTTACCCCCATCCTTCCTGGCCCTGAGAAATGCTATAGAAATACGATCTGTGGCGTAACTGGGGCTGCTGTTGGGAAAGAGTGTGGGGTGTGACTGCAGAGGCCAAAGGTCATCCTCGACCTCGGAAGGCGAGATACTGGACTGCAGGCAAATTGGGGAACTGCAGACAGCAGGTCTCTGGGTACTATGGTCTATGTTTCAGTAAATTGCCAAAGACAAGCTCTCCAAGGCCTAGTCTACCCAGGGGTGTGTGTGGGGGGGAATCGATCTAAGTTACGCAACTTCAGCTAAGTGAATAACGTAGCTGAAGTCGATGTACTTAGATCTACTTACCGTGGCGTCTCCACTGCGGTAAGTCGACGGCTGACACTCCCCCGTCAACTCCGCCTGTGCCTCTCGCCCTGGTGGAGTACCGGAGTCGACGGGAGAGCGCTCAGCGGTTGATTTATCGTGTCTAGACTAGACGCAATAAATTGACCCCCCCGCTGGATTGATTGCTGCCCGTCGATCCAGCAGGTAATGTAGACAAGCCCTATGACTTAATGAGAACAATCACAGATGGAGCCACATTTTCAAAGACCTGAGCATTCACCTTTTTGAGACCCTGAACAGTTATTTGAAAATGCAAATGGAAGCTAAGCTCTTTCGGAAAGTCTAGTCCCTCATGGATATAACTGGGAAATGTTTCTGGGTACTGCACTTTTAAATTTCTAGATGTCAGCTGCCATTTTGGGAAGCAGTGCTCATGCAGTATGTTATTTTGCTCTCTCTCTCTTTCTTACAGAGATGTTACTTTTGTTGTTTCCCCTTCCTCTAAAATAAAAGTCACTCTGGCTGAAAATATATGGTTTTTTTTGTGCATGGAAAAAAGCATAACTCAATAAACAAATGCATTTGCTATCTGCTTATTGCTTATATTGCTTATCTGCTTTCCCCACACATTCTACATCTGTTGGGGTACTTAATACCACGTTAGCATACACAGTATATTAACAATTACTACCAGAAACGCAAGTGCTGTCAGCCATGGAAGATCTGTCATCCAATTAAGGTAGTTACCATGCATGCACACTGCCCCAGCAGCTTCACTTTAATGACAACAGCAGCAAAATGAAGACAACCGAAGGAGAGAGGCAAATCTGATTTTGATGGGACTATCTGCAGAGCTAGTGTGCTGTAGGTGCAGTTGATCAGGTGCCATTGATAGAGATAAATGACAATATTATAGGACAATATTACAACATTACATAATGATTTAATAGCCATGGGCCTTCCACCTCCTTTCCACAAAAACAGGGCCAGAGAGCAGCCCCGTGTATGAACAGCTTATTCTGCAATGCTGAACCATTGTAAGGACTGGAATTAGAAACTAGACACGATGGGCCAATTTGTGACTGGCCCCGCATGGGAGTGCTAAGAACGGGGATGGTGCAACTACATTCCTGATCACCTCCTTATGTCCCTGTACAATGGCCAGCCAGAATCCCAGCAGTGAGCCCAAGTCTCGCACTGCTGGAAATAGAACAGGAGGACTTGTGGCACCTTAGAGACTAACCAATTTATTTGAGCATAAGTTTTCGGGAGCTACAGCTCACTTCATCAAAAGCTTATGCTCAAATAAATTTGTTGGTCTCTAAGGTGCCACAAGTCCTCCTTTTCTTTTTGCGGATACAGACTAACACAGCTGCTACTCTGAAAACTGCTGGAAATGACAGTCTCACAAAAGGAACTAAGGCAACATGATGATAGAAATATGACAGCTTCCCCTCCTTCCCCACATCAGCGCTAATCTGGTTGGGGGTGTCATATTTGGATCAGGCACGTGGTAGTTTATGAAAAGGGTGGCAGATATCCTACTCCAGTGACTGTTCCCCTAGGGTGACTGTTTCTGCATTAGGAAAAAGGGTGTGTTCTTAACACAAGCTAATGAACTCAAGGAAAAGCCCTAGTGAAGACAAGGCAGTCTGTAGTCTTCACATATTAGCAGATCGTGGGAACTAGACTCTCTTTAACTCAGCCTGCTAACTCATGTGAGAGCTATGAACTGCTATGTCTTTACCTTCAGTTAGGGCTTGTGTACACTTGGAAATTTACCCAAATAGCTTTCCCGCACTAACTCCACATAGGGAGTTCCAAAGTGGATTAAACTAAATCAGCAAAAAGCACTTTTATTCCAGACTAAGAATGTCCATAGGAGGTTCATACAGACCTAATTATTTTGGGATATTTCCAAGTGTAGACAAGCCCTCTATCAACTCAGGTTAGGAACACACCTTTTTCCCTAGTGAAGACAAGGTCCTAGAGGTGTTAGGATCTCTTGGAGTGGGATACAGAAAAAGAAGCCCATGCAGTCCAGACCCTGACTAATCATCCTTTCTATGCTGTCTCCTCTCCCTTCACTTTATAGTCAGAGTACTGAATGCGGAAGAGTGGCTTTCACTACAACATAAATCTGCTGGCAGTTCCTTTGATGCTTGCAGAAGGTGAGGACACAGGCAATCATTACAATGAGGGCGCCACAGGAAATACTGACAATTTGAGAGGGGCTTACGTAATGCAGGAAATATCTCTGCTTGGCGACACGACAATTCGTTTGCCGGGGAAAGAAACATGCCACTCTATTTTATATCAGCACTAATTTGCTCTTTGATACCCTCTGCAAAGCAACAGTGCATGAGTGCACCAAAAAATACAAAAATGCCATGTTGTTTCAGTCTTTATGCGGCTTTAATACATTAAGTTTATGCATTTTGCATTTATTATTTGTAGCACAGCCGGGCCTAAAGCCCCCAGCTGAGATCTGGGCTCCATTGTGCTAGGGGCTATACACACTCAGCAAGAGATGGTCCTGGCCCCAGAGAGCTTACAACCAAAATAGACAAGTCACACAAAGGGTGGAAGGATGGCTTGCCCATGGTCATATAGCAGGTCAATGGCAGAGCCAGGAATAGTAGCACTGTGTCCTGATTCCCCATCCAGTGCCCTATGCCGGCGCCGCTTCCCGCAGCCACCATTGGCCTGGAGCGGCAAACCACGGCCAGTGGGAGCTGCGATCGGCTGAACCTGTGGACGCGGCAGGTAAACTAACTGGCCTGGCCCGCCAGGGGCTTTCCCTGAACACGTGGCACACCTAGTTTGGGAACCGCTGCTGTAGTGGGAAGGAAGGAGAAGGAGGCTGGCTTGGGTAACTAACATTCTATAAGAAATCAGAGTAAAAGCACTTTGAAACAGACCATAGATCAGGCCCTCCTGTTTCTCTGCTATGCAGCCTGTACCTCTCTCTAGCTGTCTCTGAAGACAGCACTGCCCATCTCCCATGTCTTGCCAGAGTACTACAGAGGCTGAAATCCCATTGCAGCACCATGGGCCTTGCTCTTCTATAGTATAACAGGTTGGAAGGGCAGTGCAAGTTAGGGCAAATATCTAAATGCTCTGATGGCTTTCTTGTGGAAGGCTCTATTTTGTCAAAAAAATCCAAACCCCCCCCCCCCCCCCCCCACACACACACACTGTGAGGCCGCTGGGCAAGATCATGAGGGGACTGGGCCCGCAATGCCATCAGGGTGAGGAGGCTGCTGCATGTTTTGGTGAGACCCAGATAGTACAGTGTCTTTGTGTCTGGCTGAGATAGTGACGAGAATGAGCTGGACTAGTAAATCCGTATAAGCCAAAGGCAATGCTAGTGGGTTGGAGTCACAGGAGTTGTTGATGGCCAGAAGGACCATTCCTATTAGTGCATGGTTAGATGTTTCTGATTTTTTCTCTCTGATCTGGACCTTGCTACTATGAGCCAAGTCTTTCTGATATCTAGGTGCATTCCTGCAGTATGTTCTGCCTGGGGCTACAAAGACCACTCAAAAGCTACAGCTGGAGTAGAATGCAGCCGCCTGCCTCTTGGGCAGTATCCAACCTAGGGAACATGTCACACCAGTCTTCCTACAGGTCTGCTTGCTGCCTATTCATTTAATAGCCTTTGATTTTTATCACGGCAATTTTCTATTGCATTTTACTTTCAGGTGTACAGAATATTTAGTGTCAAGAAGCCTATTAATTTATATCAGCAATTCTTCTAAAAAGTGATTCACTCCAGTTCTAAGTACAGTTTAGCCTGTGAGAGAAGTACAGGCTTATTAGTAAGTCTCCTGCCCCTTTACCAGGTAATCATTTAGCTGGGCTTCATTATATATGCACAGCTAACTTTACCTTCTAAGCACTTAGTTATAAATCATCGTATACTATATTAATTATTTCACACAGAAGGATAAGACATAAATTATAACCCAATGGGTTATAATTGCCTGTTCTGAACACATGTGCCTTGTTACTAATTATCCTTATTCTCCAGAGCAACTTAGAAATTAGAAATGTTTAATTGTAGCTTGAAAGAAATAAAAGTACTGAGGGACGAGATTATTCTACTCTACACTGTACTGCTTTCTACACTGTACTGCTTTCACAGTCAAGTCCCTTCAGAGCAGCTTGTGGATAGGGTAGGGCAGGGCATGGTTAGCATCAGTTTGGTATTCTACCTTGGGAACATTGAGGTATGATGTAAGTCTGGGCCCAGGAAATAACCTTTCCCTAAGATCTCTGCAAGAGCTGTTTATGGAGGTTAATATTTCATGTTCAGATTCCAGGACCAGAGAATTATAGCCAATTTGGCCAACCCTAGTGGAAATTTCAGAAAGCTACATTAGAGTCCTTCACCTGGACTCTCTTGGTTTTTAGGTGGCTTCTGTTGTTAATTTCAATTAATCTTCAATAATTTCGTATTAAGGACCAATTGCTCCTGAAATCAGTAACTAATAGATTTTCCAAAACCTAATTGCCAGCTGAAGCCAGTAGGAACCAGCTGAATTAGCTGGAATTGCCACTGGGGATAGGGTTGCCAACTTTGTAATATTTAAAAACCAGACACTCCAGCAGGAGTGCCGGAACCTCCCCGACCCTTCTTCTTCCCCCCGAGGCCCGACCCCTGCCCTGCCTCGCCTCTTCCCCCCAAGACCCCACCCCCCGTTCAGTCCTCTTCCCTCGTCGCTTGCTGCTATTCCCCTCTCTCCCCTGCTCGGGTAAGGAGGAACTCACCTGCGGCTGGGAGCTGCAGCCTCCCGATGCAAGCAGGAGGCAGCCACTGCTGAGTAGAGATTGCACAGGTGATGACCTGGCGCCTCCCTGCCTCCCCCATCTGCAGTAACTGGACTTTGTGTGTCTGGTCAGTTGATTTGACTGGACAGTGTCAGGTCCCCTTTTCGACTGGACTTTCTGGTCGAAAACCGGGCACCTGGCCACCCTAACTGGGGAAGGGAGAAATATGGTCCTAAATGCTTCCTTTACCCCCTTTCCCAAGATTAAAACAAGAAAGCTTATTTGGGAGGCCTGTGCACCCCTTAATTGTTCAGAGGTTTCATAGGTCCAGTGACTGGGCCTCATACCCCGAGAGTCACACACTTATTCCACCCACTCCTTTCCTTTCTCCCTCCTAGATTCCACTTCATTATTGTGTTGCGTCTATCATGCTAGTTGCTACCCAAGAGGAAGAGAACTATCAATCCCAAAGAAGCCACAGGAACTGGCTCTTTAATTAGAAATATGGGCTAACGTCAAAACACGCCCTCTCTACCCAAAGTCATGCTAGGCCTATGCTGTCCCCTCACCTCTCTGAAAAAGTCAGGGAGAAAAATGGCCTCTCCCTTTGTTCATGCATTTGACTCATATCTGACACCAGATACAAAGCTGCCTTGATAGTAATTATTTTCTTGTGGAAAGGAAGGTAGGTCAAATGTAGGTCATTCTTGTTGGAATCCATGTACAAAAGACAGTTCCTCCCAGACTGATCTATCGTGAGTACCAAAGAATATACAGCAAATATAAAATAATTAAAGCTTAAGCATCTGCTGTAGTTGTCATGATCATTAATAAGAACAGGTGGTGCTTACTGTCACCTTCCATCTGAGGATTTATTATTACTGTATGGGACTAAAAATCCAGCAAACTCTATGATCTCAGCCAGGACATCAGCCAGAATAGCCATGAGATCTTTCACGATCCTGTCAGACATGGTCAAGACCCTGGATTTATTTCTCTGGTAGATCAGTGGGTCAGTTTAGCAGGCTGTACTAAGTATACTTCAGAGAGCGGCCAGTCAGTGCAGCACTCAGCAATGTAGCTATCCTTATGCTTGACTGACACAAAACCGTCACATTTAGTCTCAACAGAAATGGGCCTGGGTGCAAAAATCATACAAAGATTTGGGTTTCAAATCCCACAAAGCTGGGGGCGGGGGTTCAGACCGAGGTCCTTGGTTCAACTAATTACAGAGATGCTATGTGTCAAATACCATGGAGATATGCATGGTATAAGAACCTGATAGACAGTTTGATAAACAGATAGAGAAAAGTGGCAGCCATATCTGGGTTCATGTTCCAAATCTCCCCAACCATCAGAGTATTCAGATCCAGTGGAGTGGGTCCTAGCTAACAGAATAATGTTCTTTATTCTTTGTATTGCAGTGGTATCTTGATTCCCCAGTGGGGTTTAGGGCCCATTGTGTTAGGCACTGTACTAACAAACCCAAAGGAAGATGCGATCCCTGCCTTGATGCATTTTCAGTCTAATTTTGAGTTCACAATCTCATAGGAGCTGATCTATGGCTGTCATAAAATGCTATGATAGCCAGTCAAGGCAGTACATAGAACAATTACAACTATAAATAGTGAAAACTAACCTAGCTCAGCAGCAAAAGGTGATGGCAATGTTATTTTTGTAAGCATGAAAGGGCGTATTTCACAAATGAAAAGAACATAATCACCTTTCAAGGGTGAGGAATTTAATTTATTCCACAGGGAGTCATTTCAATCTGTTTTTATACTAATCTGTGCTTTGAATTGTTGGTGCCCTGCCATTAGGGAAGGATGCTGGCATGTGAGAGCCTGCTTAGAGGGAGACAAAGAGCATCTTTCTACATGCATGGCTGTAAACAGTTTTAATTTCCTCTTGCAGCTTGGTTTCATTTTGAGCTGAGTCAAATCACTGCCTCTCCTGCAGAATAATCATTGTTACAAACCTGATTGAACTGAGGGAGCTTTCTTATTCTTTAATCACAATTCCTATGTGGTGGCAAATAAGCCACAGGAATCACAACAGCCTGAGGCCAAATTCCAATTTCACTTAAAGCCAGATTGGTTTTTACACTGGGGTGAATCTGGAGTAACTCTATTGGGGTTACTCAGCATTTGTATTCGTATAAACACGATCAGATTCTAATCCTTGGCTAAAAATGATCTTTGGCATTCTTTGCCATTTTGTTCTACTATAAAAACATGTTATTTCCTTCAAGGAACATTCCATAACAGAATCCTTGAGCTATTTTGGCCCTTGACTGCCCCTCCCTATAATGATCTAGATCTCATCTTTGCTCAATACATCTTTGGCCTTGCTTTCTGGGCTGGCTCACGTAGGGCAGAAAAGAGAACTGGCAGCTTTGTGGGACTGCAGACAGCAAACGTCGGACCTACAAAATATTAGAATCACACAAATTCTTTATTATAATGGAAATATTCAGAAGTCAATAGCACAATTCTCTTAGAGTGGGGCAGTGAACACATTTTGACTGAACATTTGTACAGGCTCAGGATTTCTGTTTGTTTTCTGGGTAATGGGATAACACATGGGGGTAGGTGACACACTTCTAAGCATGGTGCATTGGAGGAGCTCCTTGTCACGCCTGAAGAACAGCAGAAGCCACCAGATTAGTGCCTACTATTATACAAGGTAAAGATTTGAGCCAGCCAAAAATAGGTCAGGCTCCTATTTGATGAGGAACTCACTGTCCCAATTGTATGTTTGAATTCCTTTACTAGTTCTTTTTCACAAGCCAGCTGACTTAGCGCTGGATATTTTGCATTTGCTAGTGGGTTCAATCAGTGTTGGTGTGAGCAGATTACAAGTACCCACCCTGTCCCACAACCCAGTCAACATGCACTGAGTGGGGAAAAATTCCTGGGGCGTGGCTTTATTAATAAGCTAGCACAAAATAAACAATAAACTCCAGCCCAAGTCTTCTCCCCAAGGTATTCCTAAATTTCTCTCCTGACAGTTGATCAGTCTCAGGGTGTGTCTCCACTATAATCGAGAGGTGGGTTTGCAGCATGTGTAGACATACCTGGTCAAAGCTAGCTCTGGTATGTCTATACATGCTGCAACCATACCTCCTGACCCTCAGACTTTATATTACTTCCTACCACCATAAATCCAGGGTGGAGTTAACAAGTTACAACTGCCACAAAGTCACGGAATCAGAAGGAATCAATTAGCACTTCTCTTTAGGGTCTCAGCACCTGGTAGTTGAGTCTATCAACAGAAGAACTAAAGCAAGGGTGTTATATCAAGGGTGTTTTTTGTTTTGTTTTGTTTTGTTTTTTAAGCTAATTTGCTTGTCATGATCTTTAGAGGGAGTAGGTTGACTCAAACCTCCACTGGTTTCAATGGGATCAGCTTTGGGAGGTTATTATTTAAACACTGTCAGTGGCTTCCTCATTCTTTGCAACTGCACTTAGAGAAAAGATATTTCACTCTCGGGCAGTGATGTGCTGTCAGAATTTTGACAAGGGGCTCCTTTAAGAATGTCTGCGTCAGCACCATACCGTACTGAGTAGAGTCACTAGCTGAATATGGGGGAATATAGCCATCATTGCAAACATTGTCCAAGAAGCATCATTCATACCTCCTGCAACTGCACTGACATCAATTTTCTGTGGTATTCTTCTTCCCATTTTATCGTACAGTGTTGCTGTTCTCTAGCAAATGGCTGCAACTTTCTACCCTAGGGATGACTGCATTTCAATGGTGGGTGATGTGATTCCTGTTTCTAAAGTGCTTTGAAATCCCTGAGAATTAAGGATACTTGTAGCGGGGTATACAACCCTTCTCCCCCCCCCCGCCCACTGGGCAACAAGTGGTTAAAGGATTATTTTGGGCCTAGCCAGCCCTGCTCCACCACACCAGCAGCAAATACTCCATCTGGTGGAGAAACTAAAAGACAGGGAAACAGGTCATTTGGGGGCAGACCTAGAAGAAAGCAGATTTGTAGCCCACAGCTCCAGCAGCACAGGGAAGGCTGAAATCTCCAAGATAACTGCCCCAAAGGGCCCTCCCTGAAGGAAGGGAGGTCCCACCTCAGAAACAGAGAGGGAAGCATTCCCTTCCCCCTGCATATGGACCTTGGACATTGGTAGTCCCTTTTTATTTTCTTGATTTGGACTTCTCCAGCAGGGGAAAGCCTTGGACTGAGCTGGCTGGGGGTGGGGGGCAGGGATAGGAACTGGCCCGGGGACAGCCTTAATTGCCAGATCTCTAGTAGTCCAAAGGGCCCTGGGTTGCCGCCTGCTGGAAAGGGAGGGTCCGAGCTCCCCTACAAACAACCCCCTGCTGGTCATGGGTTCTGGCCCTGAACAATAGGCCATGCTTCCCAGCCCACCCCTAAGTGAGGACCGTTACAATACTATATAAATACAAGATATTATTATTATTATTATTATTATTATTATTTTAGTCTTGTGATGACTATTTTGAAGTAATACCCACTCTCTCTATCACATTAATTGTAGCTGTGATTTGCTGTTGGCTCAAAGTAACTTTTGACATGTCTAGCAAGGTTCCATGTGTCTTGTGTTTTTCTATAAGTCTTTTATGGGCCTGTAGAAGAGGTAGCTAAAGTTCAAAGCTTTGATGCAGAAGCAACGCTGCAGTTAACGTTAGCACTTGTGTAATTTTAACTATAGATAATCCCAAATAAAGAATAATTATCCTTGAAATACAGGAGCTGCTCAAACTGATAGGCCTTAGCTTCTACTTGAACCCATCACCCATTCTCCTGAAATAGAGCTGTATAATGAAGGTTTCTGTGAACTTGTAGGAGAACAAAAAGCAATTCTCCACCACATTAATTCCCCTAATACTCCAGAGACAAAAGCTTTTAGAGAAGTTCTGAGCTATTGACTTATCATTCAGGCTCTTTCAGATGGTTCACCTGTTGAGAGAGAAAAAATGATGAAATGGAGAATGTTCTTGCACAGGATTAAATGCATCTTTGGTGACTCTCATTGATAACTTCTCCATCACTATCTGCTTGAGAAACAAGTTAATGGGTTAGGCTTTGCATTGTTTTCGAGATAGTTTTAAGTATAACATGGATAGGTGTACTTATATTAGGCAGTAACACATAGCTGGAGTGCCACCGTCTGGTGGAAACCCATTGAAAGCCCTGGCTGGGATGATTTAACTGGGAATTGGTCCTGCTTCGAGTAGGGGGTTGGACTAGATGACCTTCTGGGGTCCCTTCCAACCCTTATATTCTATGATTCTATGAAGACAGCTAGGAGGAGGAAATCACCAAAGGTTCTCATTGCAGGTTTCCTCTAGAGAGTTCCCTCTCCTGAAATGCCTTGGGCCTATGAGCTAATCACCTTTTTCGGGTATGTGTGTGTGGGGGAAATAAAGTTTAGAGACCTCTTAGTGCTCTCTTTTAACCACAAGAGCACCCTTCTCATCCTAGACTAAAGCAAGAAACAGAAGAGCTAAATGATTTACATCTGAGTGAAGAAGAATGCAAGCCATCAGTTAAGTTCTAATTTCTCCTTAAACACCCACGTAGACTGCTGTATGTTTGATGCTGAATCCTGCACTCATTGCTACATGACTGATTGTCACAGACTAAACTCACAAAGAGCATTACATCATTGACTTTCTACCTAGGAAACCTGGTTTTAGGAAAGAAATGTCTTGTAGCTTTCAGAAATGTTAGTGGCGATTTAGCCCTCAGATATTGTGTGCAGCTCCTTTTGAGTTTGCTAGGATCTGGATACATTGAAGGGCAGATTTTAACTCAGAAAGTCTTCAGGGAGCAGCAGGACAGAAGACAAAGAGAGCTAAGCCAAGATGATGTTCGAGGACCAAATAATAATGCTTACATCCACTTCAGAGCAGAGAAGGAGAAGTCTGTATTGATAGGCCTCATTCTCCTCATACATCTGCTCGTATAAATCAGGAATAACTCCACAGAGGTGAGTGGAGTCAAATCAGTGTAAAGACATCGTGTGGAGAATCAAACCATTCTTTTTCTTTATGACATTATTATTTGTAATTATTTGGAGAGTCTGCTAGGCTCTGGCAGGCACTCAAGTGGGACACTAATCAAACTTCAGAAGACTGTGAACAGGCCCATGCAGTGACTTTGAAGAATGCGTTAAAGACAGAAAGAAGATTCCTCAGTTGTAGACCCTAATTTTACAAGGTTGAGAGACTAAGGCTTTGGAAGCAGTTGGCCTGAAAGGAAAGATTTGCATGGAAAGGAAGTGACTGAGGACAAATTTGGCCACAAACCTCTGTTCTTTTCAGCAAAAGTATCCCAGATTTTGATCACTTTCCATGGGACTGAGGGGACATCATGGCCCTAGAACAGGGGTCGGCTACCTGCATGTGCCGCCCATGTTGCTGGTCTGGGGTCCCGGCCGCCGGCCCCACTCAGCCTGCTGCTGTCCCGGGGTTCTGTCCATCCAGGCTGGCAGCAGGATGAGCGGGGCCGGCAGCCGGGACCCCAGACCGGCAGTGTGGGTGGCAAATGGAACCCCAGACCGGCAGTGCACTGAGCCGCTCAGCCAGCTGCTGGTCTGGGGTTCCATCCACTGGCCCCTGCCAGCCAGGGTCCCGGCCACCAGCCCCCCTCAGCCCACTGCCAGTCTGGGGTTCCGTTGGGGGGCCCCTGCAAATGTAAAATGTATTACTGGCACGCGAAACCTTAAATTAATGAAGACTTGGCACGCCACTTCTCAAAGGTTCCTGACTCCTGCCCTAGAACTTGTGACTGATGGAGGCTCTCCAAGCCCGGGAAAAGAGACAAGGTGATTACCCTTTGGTAAGTCTTGAGAGAGATCTTTTGCAGCAATCTTTTCAAACTTCATCCAGGGTGTAATGTTAATAGTTATCTCAGAAACATGAAGTTAAAATGTATGTCCGAGTCCTGATTCTCAGCTTATTAATATCAGTGTAACTCCGCTTACTTTGTCCAGGTTACTCCTGAATTTCACCAGGCTCAGCTCAGAATCGGGCATGTGAAAAGCAGGTGGGTTGCTTCTCAAATTGTTTTAACTTCTTAATCGAAACAGTAAGGAGAAACTTGCCGAGTTAGAACAATGTATTCAGTCTGATTCCTTCTTGTTCATCCATGAGTGGGGAACCTGCCGGTTATATAATGTTAACACTGATTGCCTGCAACTGTCCCAGGAATGCTTAGTGCAGTGCATGGCCTATTCTAATGAGAGGATTTCAGCCATCCAGCTTGGAGCTCTCTGTGAAACCAGTGGCACAGCATTAATTGCACAAACTGATGGTTGCACATGCTTCTTTCAAAAGCCTCAAGTGAACATTTAAACAATCAGATAAAATATGATCATTGCACAGCTTGCTGTGCTGTCTCTGAATAATTGGTATCCCTTTGGAAACTTTGGATTTTACTCAAAGAAATTGTAGGCTGGAGAATGGAGAATTATTGTCTCTGTATTTCTTTTCACTGCAGCAATGCTGTATTGTAGCTTTCTGAAAGTTACCATTTTTTGAATAACACATTTTTCCATCCTCTCACAACTTCTTTATTGCTAATAGCTTTGTCATACAGCTTCACTTTAGGTTCTTGACAGCTTTTATTCTTAAGGACATACTTTATCATTTAAAAGATGTATCACAAAGACATCCAGGGTTTCTATATGTTGTATAAGAGGCAAGGCTGACTTTATGATGTAACTGTCTTTCTTCAGATAAGGCCATTCTTTTACCCATCGCTGTTATATTTGAGGCCTGTCTAACTTTACTACACGACAACCTATGTTGTTATAATTTATGTCGCTCAGGGGTGTGAATGATCCACCCCCCCAAGTGACATAAGTTACACCGATATAAGCGCTTATGTGCACAGCGCTATGTTGGTGGGAGAGCTTCTGCCGCTCGTGGAGGTGGTTTTATTATGTCTACAGAGGCGCTCTCTCCCATAGGTATCGGTACAAGCATGCCGCTGTAGCGCTGGATGTATAGACATGGCCTAAGTATCAAGGAATTTGTTTATATCGCTAACTGAGCTGAGATTCTTACAACATCCCCTTGCCCAAACAGGCTTGGTGCAGTATGATCCCAAGAGGTAGAACGCTCTACATTTATGTACTGGTGCGATGAGGGTGTTCCATACCCCGCAACAGCCATGAAGGGGTCAATGGACAGAGCAACTACTTCCTCAAGCGTGGCTAATTATCTGACCAGCAACCATTGGCATAAAAGGCTGCAGCTCAGGCAGGGGAGGGCTGCTGCCTGGGAGCCTGAGGAGGACGCTGCACTGGCTACAGACTGGGAGGATGGGGCGCAAGGAGCCGAAACCTCCAAGGACAAAACACTGGAGTGAGCTGCTCTTTGAGAGAGGCCTGGAGGCAGATGAAGGTAGGAAGTGGCTGAGGGAAGCAGCAGTGAATATGAGGGAGCAGATCTTAGTCCCTGGGCTGCAATCCAGAAGAGAGGGATGGCCTGCGTTCCCCTACCTGCCTCCAAAGAAGGGGATGTAAAGTCCTCCCCGACCCCTGATGCAAGGGGGCAAGAGCTACTGAGCCCAAGGTGGGCCTGAAGACCTGGTGTAAGGTCATTGGACTATTTGTTAGTTGGACTCTTTATTACTCTGGAAGGGGTGGGACTATAAGTGACCTGGCTGGATGGCTGAGCAGTGAGAAGGGGCAGGACATTAACGGGCAGCCAGTCTCAGAGGCACCATGACACCATGCCTGGCTACAAAGGGGCATACTGGCCAGTGAGTGAACCCTCTACAAGAGGCTTCCATTCAAGGATCTTGAAATGCTTTACAAGAATTAATGGAAGACTCTCAATGTGCCTGTGAGATTAGTACTGTCTCCATTTTACAGATGGGGAAACAGACACAGAAAGCCAGATCCTCAACTCGTACATATTAACATAGCTCTGCTGATCTACACCAGCCGAGGATCTGTCCAGAGTGATGAACTTGTCCAAAGTCATTCTTGAATCATTGGCAGAGCGTGGCACAGAAACCTGATAACTTGACTCCTAGTCTTGTGCTTTCATCACTAGATCATTTGCCCATCCTTCAAAATTCAGCCAAGTCTGATACTGCTCAAACCAATTTGTTCCCTGCTGGGTTAAGATTGCTTCTTCATAGCACTCTTTGGGGAGGGAATCCCTATTTTCTGTCCTATTTAGTTTCTTATCCTTTACATCCATCACTACAGTGTGTGAACATCTGTTTCTGCCCAAACAGCTGCATGCTTGATTCAGACTCCGGTGAGTTTACTTTTTTTCTCTCTGAAGTTCTCCAACAGCAAGTAGCCCAGATTTAACAGTTTCCACAGCCAATCTCAGTTGTTTTAAAGAAGGCAGAGTTTATTGGCAATGATCCAATCCGAGACAAGAACACACAAAACAGAAAATGAACAAACACTGCTTAGAATGATGTTCCTTTTAAAAGAAATCTAAGGTGAGAGAAGAGCTGAGGTTACTCAGGCTGGTTTATGCTACATGCCTTGTGCAATGCAATTAAGCTGACCTAAGTCCGGTGTAGACACTGCTAGGTCAATGGAAGAATTCTTGTGTTGACTAGTGACTGCCTCTCACAGAGGTGGATTTACTGCAGTGATGGAAGAACCCCTTCTGTTGCTGTAGTAAGTGTCTACACTAATGTAGACACTTTCTAGTTTAGACATACCCTCAGTATCGAGGGTCAGATGTTCAACGTATTTGTGGGTGAACATCATGAATACACAGATCCCCAGATGTGTGCTTGCGACTTGGGGTTTGTGCTTGTGAACCCTCATTGGGAATTGCCTTTGTACCTGGAATTGTGCGTGCACAAGTCATGCACCTGAGAACTTGTGGTCTTACAAATCAGGGCCAGAAATATTACCTTGAATGTGGCATAATAAAGTTCTTCTCAGCCTATAGGTGTGCTCATTTATTTTTCTTTTGTTGAACACGTACATATAGATATTGAGCTCTGCTTTGAGATATTCATGGCAGGTCTTGGGGGGGGGGAGGGGGGGCGGAAATGAGCATGGGAACTTGACAGCCCAGCTGCATGGTTGAGCTCAGTGGCAAGCTGTGTGACAGTAAAGACTCTCTGGATCTAATTCTGACCTTGCTTACGTTGGGTTTACCACAGTGTGACTTCATTCCAATACAAGGAAGACTCCTGATGATTCATATCAGGTTAAACGACTCAGAAACCAGCCGTGTGTGAGCAGCTTGCTGCTGGCTTCACCCCTCTTTTGATAGAAACAGGACAGGTTGTCACGGCTTAAGTTGCTATGATCTTTTAGAGAAACGTGAGTTTGCCAGCTGGCTGGTTGCCTTCTTGTTTATGAGATTTTTGGCAGAGATCAACCAGATCAGTAAATGTGTGTAAGAGCCCCTTTGCCAAGCTTTTGACTGCTCTGAGACTTCACTGACAATATGAGGTAAGCAACAGAGGGAATGAATTGTAAAGTGTCCTTGATGATACTCAGGAGCCAGCATTATCAGGGGATGCTTCTAGTGAACAAACATGTTTAGGTTTTGCATGAATGTGTCTTTATTATTTTACAAGTTTCTTCCATAATTGTGACCATATACCTTGCACAGAGGTGAAACACGATGGATAGATTGCATGCAACGAGCCACGTTCTGCTTGGGGATGTGCACTCACAGTTCCCACTGAAGCCAGCAGATTTACACCAGCAGAGTCCCATCAAATCTGAACCCCTCATCGAGGCTCTGCAAAGCCCCACCTCTGCCTGCACTTCAGCATATATCTCCACGATCTCCCTCTCCTACCTCATGCTCTGCAGATTCTTGCCCAAGCTTACCCTTTGCTCCTAATCATGACTTGCCTTCATTGGTCAGTCTCTCTGCTTGGAGCAGCCTCTTGCCTCCAGTGCTCCAAGCAACTTTACTTTCTTTCTCAGCTCCCTCCTGAGAACTGGTTTCTTTTGGCTAGCCTTTAACCAGTCCACACCCAGATATGCTGTATTTGGTGGTCTGAAGGCACTGGTGAAAGGAGCTGATGATCTCATTGGAGAAGGGTTCAGATTAAAGCAATAACTCATCACAACTGGCATCCTTGCAGGCCATTTGCGAGGGATTGAGTGAACCTGTACTGTAGAATGAGAATTATACTCTCAGAACCATAGGCACTTTCTTCAGATCAAGGTTCAGGTGCACTGACAAAGATATGTGACAAATGCTGCCTTATGTGTACCTGCTTGGTAGGTAACTACAGATTTCAATCTTCAAGGCTGATTGAGGGAGGATGGTCTTGTGGTTAAGGTCAGGCCCTGGGTCTTACAAGATGTTCAGTTCCTGGCATAGCGGGGCAGTTGTGTTGGCAGGAGCGAAATTTCGGTGTAGGTGCTTCCATAGTTAGGTCAACTTAAGCTGCATTGTGTTAACCTAACTCTGAAATGTAGACCAGACCTTAGTTTCTCTGTGCCTCACTTTCCCATCTGTAACATGGCAATAATAATATTCCCAGCCCCTCTTTGTTTTGGTTGCAAACTCTGTGTGGGAGGAGCTTTGTCTTACTGTGTGTATGTGCCTAGAACAGTGGGGCCATGATCTGAGTCAGGGTCTCTAAGTGCTACTGTGATACAAATAATAAAGCATACTAAAAGCTCAACCATTCTTTCGTTAATAATATTTTAAAATATTCATTAATCTTTAAAAGAACTAAATCAAAATAAAAGACGCTTCACATAAATGTTTAGTTAGCAGGATTCTGGAAGAAGTTTGCTTCTTGACAAACAATATGCTTGATTGTTACGTTCAGCAGTTGGTGTCACATTTTGTAGAACTGCATTCCCTGTTATTCCAGGAAATGTGCCTGTGTGCTGTTCTACTGTCATATGCAATTCACATGTCCAATTATACACATGAACTCATGTCATCCCTACATTTGGAAATATTGCTAGTCGCTGATTTAACACTCCCTCATGTTTTGTGTTCAAAATTTTATTTCAAAGCATCAATAAAATGTGTTTATGGTCATAGTGATTCTTTATGATATCATAACCACTCTGATTTCATGGGTAAAACACATCACATTAAACTGAGAAACAGCAGGCACTTAAGAGTGATCTGGATCACTTGGTAATGGGATGTGAGCAAACAATCTGTGTTTTAATACTGCTAATTGTAAATCTAGGAACAAAAAATGTAGGCCATGCTTACAGGATCAGGGATATGATCTGTGGAAGCAGTGCAAAGGTTTGAGGGTCATGTGTGAGCTCCCAGAGCTGTGCTATGGGCTAATGTGATCCTTGGATGCATGAACAGGAGACGCCTGAGTAGGATTAGAGGTTATTTTCACTCTGTATTTGGCACAGGTGCAACCGGTGCTGGAGTGCTGTGTCCAACTCTGGTCTCCACAATTTAAGAAGGATGTTGATAAATTAGAGAGGGTCCAGCGAAGAGCCATAAGAAGACCAAGGAGCTGAATCTAGTTAGCTTAACAAAAACAAGGTTAAGGTGTGACTTGATTACAGTCTATAAATACCCATGTGAGAAATAAATGTTTGATAATGGACTCTTCAGTCTAGCAGAGAAAGGTATAACACAATCCAATGGCTGGAAGTTGAAGCTAGACAAATTCGGACTGGAAATAAGGCATATATTTTTAACAGTGAGAGTAAGTCACCACTGGAACAATTTCCCATGGTTTGTGGTGGATTCTCCTGACTGACAACTTTTAAGTCAAGATCGGATGGTTTTCTAAAAGATCTGCTCTAGGAATTATCTTGGGGAAGTTCTCTGGCCTGTGTTATACAGGAGGTCAGACTGGATGATCACAATAGTTCCTTCTGGCTTTGGAATCTATGAAGCTATGAATTCATTCCTTAGTGGAATTACACCAGGGAAGAATATTACCCCAGAAGTGATCCATTCCCGTAGAGAGATGAAACTTATTCTCCCTTTAGAACAAAGCAGAACTGAAATCTGATTGAAATGTGTAGACTCCTACTACAGCTGTGAGTAGAATTGTATGCCTAAGCATTTTTAATTGAAAATGTGATAAGAAAATAGTAATGGTGCGATGTGAAGCTGCACTCACTTGATAGCAAAGCTACTAGTAGCGAATTGCAGGCCATTCGCCAGCTTCATTTGGTACAAGCGTGCTCTCACTGTAGTAAAAATATAGAAACACTCCTGATAGTATGGAACAGATCAAACACAATAGATCAAATAGTTTATTTAAACTTTTTAAGAAATTGGGTTAAGCTCCTTCCTGATGTGACCCCATTAGAGTCCATGGGTTCACACCAGGGATGAATCTGGCCCTTTGCTATACGTATAATACAGTGTTCTAGGAATTGGAAATTTAGATTTTATGAAAAGAAATAATGACAAAACCTAAGCCCAATTCAAGGAAACAGCTTTAAAATAAAAGAGCTGCAGTGTTTGCGAAACAAACAATGCTACCCTGTGCTATAGCATGAGGATCTGACAGTGCAATGGACTAGAAACCATCCACAATCAAAAGTGACTTGGCTAGTTTTTGCATAAGCAACATCAACACGCTAACAGTGTAGCTATTATCTAGAGTGGGATAGATGGCTTTATAGGTGCAAAGATGGCAGGAAGGTTTTTTGTACTGAAGGGTCAGAGTCCCATCGGAAAAAGGCAAAAGAACATGCTCCTGGGGAGGGAGCCCTCAGCAGGAGGGCTTAACAAGAAGGGAACCAGAACCTAAATCTGCAGCACCAGCTTTAGTTGCCAACATATCAGGAGAATTAGAGGGAAACATTCAATACACAGCAGATCCCAAGGGCACTCGAGAAGGACGTATGACAAATCTGAGAGCAGCTTCAAAGCTGTTGAGAGAATTCATAATAGTTCTTGTAGAAGAGCAAGGGAAGTAGCAACTGTCATTGGCAAACATGAGCATCCTTTTGCACTAATGCTTAGGGTGAATTCATCAGGCACTGAGGTGAGTATGTTAGATCTCAGAACTTTTCAGAACCACAAGAATTTGCTGGGCTTCATATTTTCAGCAGGAACCCAAGTTTTTAGAGTTTGCGTTCTCTTATTGGAAACTTCCAAAAATCAAGACTCAGATCCAGCTGTATTTCCCTAGCATAAGGCAAATGGTCTTTGCTTAGAGGCTACCTGGGATTTGTTGTGTGATGAGTGCAGATGTGCTGTCCTATTATGGGTGGGGGTGGGGAAGTCCAGGAAAGCATGGGTTTAAGAGTGGGAGGAGAAGGGGAGCCAGCTGGTGCTGGGCTGGCACCCATGTGACCTTCACTGCCCTTCCCCACAGTGGATGGGGAAATGTGGGGAAACTTCTGTTCCTTCTCTATTCTGGAATTGCAAAGGAGGGATAGGGGAAGGGGAATCTTCTGTCCCTTCCCTAGGAGCCTAGGGGAAGGGAGACTAGTGGAGCTGTTGGGCAAGGAGGAATCTTTGCCATAGAGAATGGGCTACTGTGTGGACGGAAGGCTAAGAGGCAGGTTAGGCTACTAATGCTGCAGGCAGACAGTACTCATCCTGCACTGGTAGCCCCTCCCCTCTCCTGACACTAGTGATCTGCTTCATATTTCTTGAGGTGGCGAGACGAGATGATCAGTCCTTGGCAGTCCTGCACAGTTCACAATTCTGAGGACCCGCTCGGAAGAAGGGACCAACCCTAAGGCAAGAAGGGACTGTATTAGTGAAGACAAAGAGCGGCAAGATAGTGTAGCAAGAAATTGGGATGACTGAGGAAGCCTAAAATTGCTGGAGGAGAAATGGGTCAGAGGAGAGCAGGGCAGCTGGAGGATTTGGAGAGCTCAGTAATTTCTTCCGGAGAAGGCGAGTGGGAAGGAGGCTTGGGAAGAGAAGACTGGCAGAGGGAAATCAGAGGGGGCTAAAGAAGAGGGTGCTCAGTCAGGTGGGCTTCGAGAGAAGAAAAGAGAATGGGCTAAGAGAAGCTGGAGAGAGTCACGGAGGGCCAGGACATAGCTCAGTTGTTTCTCTCATGCTAACCTAGCAGGCGAATGTCAGAAACAGTTTGCTTTTGCTCTAGTAACAGATACTGCCTAGTGCAGTGGTTTGCAAATGAATTCTTGCTACAGGAAATTCAGGGTGGCCACCGTTTTGACAGTAAAAAATATGATACTAGTGACCATTTGTCAATATGGTTATTTGGAAGTGTCATGTCAATAAAATAATACGTACGATTACGTCCTGCACCTGTGCTTCCTGGCCAACACTGCCAGCGCCAGAGCGGCTCTGGAACGCAGCTCCCCAGCAACAGCAGCACCATGTGGCCAGAGGAGAATGGAATTAGGTAGCCAGGCAGTAAGTCCAGAGGAGAACTAGATTAGGTGGCTGAGCAGCCTGTCCAAAGTGCAGAGTAAGGGGGAAGGGAGAGAAGGGAATCCGATCAAGTGGATCATCATATGAACTGAAGACTCCTGAGTGGTCCTTTCACTTGTGCCCCTCCTGGTCATTCCCTGAATCATGGAAGTCGTGAGCCAAGCAGCAAAGTTCAGAGTCAGACTTCCCAGGAGAGCTAAGGTTTGAAGCTTGTATGGATGTATAGAGAAATGGAAGCTTTATGAGAAAGTTATATATAAGGATGGCCAAACCTAGCCCAGTATCCTGTCCTCTGATGGGAGCCAGCACCAGAAGCTTCAGAGGGAATGAACAGAACAGGGCAATTATTGAGTGATCCATCCTCTGTCCTCCAGTCCCAGCTTCTGTCAGTCAGAAGTTTAGGGACACCCAGAGAATGGGATTGCATCTCTGACCATCTTAACTAATAGCCATTGGTGGACCTACCTACCGTCCATTAACGTATCTAATTCTTTTTTTTTTTAACCCAGTTATAGTTTTAGCCTTTACAACATCCCTTGGCAACAAGTTCCATAGGTTGACTGTGCCCTGTGTGAAGAAGTTACTTCCTTACATTTCTTTTAAACCGGATGCCTGTTAATTTCATTGGGTGACTCCTGGCTCTTGTGTTATATGCTATAATTGGTTAGTTATTTAAAGAAATGCAAAGCTTCAGCTTGGCTTTGCCTTGAGCTTTAATATCAAGGGCAGAAAACCTGTCTGAGTGTAGCACTGAATTATAAAGGCTTCAAATTATCCAGTGATGCTGAATGGACAGGCAAGGACACTTTGTTCAATAGGTTGCAAGTATGGGGGGCAAGGGGCAGGTGTGTGAAGAAGAGAAAGGTAAAAGAGAAATGAAAGAATTTCCAGATTATTTTGAAGGATGAACATAGAACTTTGAATGAGAACATGTTTCCCCTTGGAGTGTGTGTGTTAATGGGCATTTTGCCTGCTTGCAAAATGAATGTCTTCAATAAAAATCTAACTAACTGCCTAAACAATTACATTTTGCACCTATTCATTTTTTATTTTTATTTTTTTGCAGCAAAACTAAAATCATGTTTACAGTGAAAGCGCCAAGGAACAGCTGCCATACAGAGACCTTCTGCAGGGGAGTCTGGAAATAAAATGCCAGCAAAATAAATGACGAGCACATATTTCGTTAGGAAATGTTTTTTTGAGCAGAACAGTAATTTTTGGCTATGTATGTGCAATAAAACCATCTTGCCTGCCTGCTTCACATAAAGTTACTGACAGGGCATGTTTATTGTACTGTGTGTGCATGCACGATTGCCATCTAGTGGCAGGAGTCAGATCGGTTTTCCCTGCTCTGAGAGGAAGGATGGTCTAGTGGTTAAGGCACTGGACTGCGATTTAGAAGATCTTGGGTCAATTTCCAGTTCTGCCACAGACTTCTTAGGTGACCAAAGCAGGTCTATATGCAGCTTGACAAAGATGAAAGAGATCAAAGGCATCTAGATATCGTGAGACTTGTCTGCACACAATCAACCCCAAAAGAGAAGATGTGGTACTGGTTAATAATTTGCTGGATTGTCAGCATCACACAAAGACTTTTTGAGCAAAGGCTGCGCTAATGTGTCTTTCAAAGCAATAGCCAGCCTACCTTCTCTGAGAGGCTTTGACAGTCTCCACAAGAAAGGGGAGGACAGGGAGGGAAGTGATAGCTCAGTGGTTTGAGCATTGGCTTTAGCCAGGGTTCTGAGTTCAATCATTGGGGGGGCAATTTAGGGATCTGGGGCAAAAATTGGGGATTGGTCCTGCTTTGAGCAGGGGGGTTGGACTAGATGATCTCCTGAGGTCCCTTCCAACCCTGATGTTCTATGATTCTACATTCCCGCTGGCCTTCACCAGCCAAAAAGGATGTGGATCAAAAGCACAGATTGTGGGACGAAGTCTCCCACCACCTCTAGTACCTCAGGGAGGATCCCTGGCTCAGCCGCTTGCAGAGAAGACAAGGCCCTCGTTCCCTCAAGACCTTGCTCTGACACCATGGAAGCAGATAGCCCATCCCTAATCTGATTGATTTTGTCTGCAAAATAACAATTTCCTCACAACTGAAGGGACTCGGACTAGCTCCTGAGCTGAGACCACCTGAATTTACAAGACTAGCTACCACCTAAAACAAATCTGCTGTCTAAGATTTTGCGTATGCGATGGTAGAGGAAAATTTTTTTTCTTTCCCTGCCGCACAGCCACAGCACAAGGATTTAAAAAATCTTTGTGCTGCAACTGATCAGCCTCAGCACCAGCCTCTGCCACTGGCCCTTGAACCATCTTTCTTCTTTTTTCATTTGTCTCAGATCATCCATAAACCAGGGTGACCTGTGACGATGAAGCCAGAAAAGATCTAGGCGTTACTTCCTCAGTAATGGAGGACAAAAGATGAGCAAGAGAGTGGTCCATTGATGGAATAAGATTTTCCCTCTGGAGAATCTTTTTGTTTCTGTTAATCTCTTGAGGGCAGACCATTAAAATCCGCTCCTCACCCCGGCAGTACAGCGGTGATGATGTTTTCTTGGTCTGTGTAACACACTGGTTAAGTGTGATTTGTCTCCCTCTAAGCCTTGTCTTCACTCTAGTGTGTGTGTGTGTGTGTGAGTGAGGGAAATGTTCCTAATTTGAGTTAGCTAACATCTATGGTAAAGTCCTAATGAAGACAAAGCAGCTTGTAGTTCTCACAAGAGCTAACAGGGCAAGTTAATGACTAGACACCCCCATATAGTCTTTAATTTGATTTGCTAACTGATGTGAAATCTACAGACTGCTTTGTCTGCACTAGGATTTTACCTTGAGTTGATTAAGAACATGCCTTTTTTTCCTGGCTATTATGATAAAGGGTGTGTGTAAGGCCCATGAGGTCTAGAACCCAAACCTGCAGCACTTGCAGGTAGTGGACAGCTCCATGCCACCACACAGCACTCGCCGTCACTGGCTTGAGCTTCACTACCTACAACCTGCTGTGGACACAGACCATGGGCAGTCCCATCTCCAGAGGGTCTGACAGTGGTCTCCTGGCTCCTGATTGGCTCCCCTCCCTTTATAAACCCAAGGGGTATTGTAGGAAGAGTTTAGGCAACACGGTAGCTCTCCTGTAGGTACTATAGCCATTCCTCCACTCAAACTCATGGCTTCAACCTTGGCTTGATATGGACTTTGCCTCCTGACCTGGACCTTGAAACCTGACTTGGATTCTGACCCTTGGTATCGACCCTGGCCTGGAACCTGATTATGACCTCCTCTGCTACTTCCTGCCTGAGATTTGACCCTGCTCTCACCTTGTCCTGACTGTCTTTGTTCAGATGCTGACAGGGGGCCACCCAAGAGAGACAGTCTTGGGATAAATTCCTGATAACAACTCATGGTGGGAGATTGTGCGGCACTTAGCACACTTTTGAATGCTATTAAATAATCATAGCTCAGTAGTGTGTCTTAGGCCCTGCAATAGTAGTTAGTAAGGGACATTCACATTTAGTTTGTGTCTGTCCTTCTGGAGCAGGGGCAAGTGGGTTCTCTGTCT
This sequence comes from Caretta caretta, assembly GCF_965140235.1. Classification (NCBI taxonomy): domain Eukaryota; kingdom Metazoa; phylum Chordata; order Testudines; family Cheloniidae; genus Caretta; species Caretta caretta. Next base: position 83,723,846 of record NC_134214.1, read on the forward strand.
GATGTTGCTGTGAATCTCCAAATGGCCACCATAAGCAGTATGACCAAGTAAAAACCACTATGCCTTAGGTAGCCACCAATTTGTTACAACAGTTTCCAGCATCTCACCTAGAACACAGGTGCATATATCATGTACAACATGTTAAACTGAATGTATTGTTTCTGATAGACATAATTGTGTTCTCCTTCCCAGCTGGAGCCATTAGATGCCAATAGATTCTTTTAAGGCTTCATCTCCTTAGATAGGATATTCCTCCCACCCCCTTTAAATACAGTACTTGTATAACTCCTTTAAAAATACTTTTCATACCTGTTCTTTCTCTTGCCATCTTCAGTGGCTATTTACTAAATATTCTCTGAAAAGAAATTCTGCCTTGATTCTTTGATTCCTGCCCCTTGATATTTGTATTGCATTTGAAAGATGCTATTTGAGCTTCTCATTTCTACTCCCTTCAGATTTTAATATATTTCAATGAGGTCACCTCTTTGTCTCTTTTTTTCCCAAAGGTCTAGTTTTATTCATTCTGTGCAAGTGATACCTCTCAATCCCTTGAATCATTCTGGATTGTTTCTCTTTTCAGCCTCTGTCTCTCTAATATCCTGCTTATTATTAGACAGAAAACCTAAGCACGGTATTCTCAATAGAGCCTGAAAGTTATCTGCCCTCTTTTCTGCCCCAGATTAATTTCCCTCAAGCTTGTGCTTGATCTCCCAGGGCTAAATGCTGTAGCCTTTACGCAGGCAACGCTCCCATTGATTTCAGTGGTAGCTGCTGGGTGCTCAGCACTTTTGAAATCAGGACACATATTTAGGTAGCCTAATATGCATTTAGGAAGGTCAATTTTATGTTGGTCTTGTGGAGCAGATGATGAGCATTTTAAAAAATAACAAATACATGTAAAAATTCATAATTAAAATGGCTTCAAAGCACTCTGCAAAGAGGGTAATCTTCTAGGAGCAGATCCTCGTTGGGATAAAACTACATAGCGTAGCTTCATTGAATTCAATGGAACTTATGCATTATGAACCTCCCCAACCCAGGATCTGGTCCCTATTCAGTTTAAGCCCCAGTTGTTTCTGCCTATATCCGTGGTCTCTAGGGTATGAACTCAAACAGTGATTGTCCAGAGCTAGAGTCAAGGACTGAGAATCAAAGCCAGGTCCCCAGCATAGCAGTGCAAAGAACCAATCAGGAATACTTTATGTGGTATTGTCCAAACATTTTTCCTGTTCCTGTACATCTTAGGTTTCTTTGCCATCTCTTCCAGAAATCAGAGATGACCTTGGGGGTCTTGTCTAATCTTCAGTAACGCTGATTTCTACATCACTTCTTTGCTGAGATATTTGCTCCCTCCATATTTCTTATGATTTTTTTTCCTTGCAGAAAACATATTCCTGTCTCTGGCCTCAGCCTTCCATTTCCCCTGTGAACACTGAGGCAACAAACTCATTTACAGTAAATTCTCTTCAATGGATCCCTCCTGTATTGCTAAATTACTTTTACACACTGTTGGAGGCCATCTTTCTGCTCCTGCAAACTTTTGTGATATAAATACAGGATCATTATTAAATGCAAGATCATTGATTTTTCATATGTATTAAAAATGTTGTCATCTGTCTTGACTTCATCGGACATTTTCATTTCGGTCTCTCTCTTTTTTTCTTTTTATTGGAATCTGGGGAAATAAATATAACACATGTAGCAGGCAATGTACTGTACGACCAAGTCAAGGCGTTCCCAATTAGGAGTAGCTATACTGCTTCAATCACACATAGAAGAAAGACTCCAACACTGCCTGGAATCATCATAAACTCAATAATAAACCCCATCGTTTGGCTCAAGGTTGTGGGAGAGAGGAGAGGAAAGAATGTAAAGAAGTGTTGACTATTATGTGAGCACTTACAAGTTTTACAGTGTTACAAACATACTTTCACTGCAAGGTGCTGCACATGAATAAAGGTGAAATGTACTAAAGAACCATTTGCAATTAAGTCCAGATGATTGTATTTAAGATCAAGCTTTTGATTGAGATGTAAAACTGCAGTATGAATATTTGCCCTAAATCCAGGACCGTTTCCACCATTCTATCACTAAATTCACTTGTAGCAGATTTGGTGTTCTTCTTCACTTTCTGTTTCAAAAAATTCTGAGTAGTATGTTTCTGCAAACTTCTGAAGAGGTGCTGCATTCTGCCCCAGAGATGGCTGCATTTCAGAAATGGGGAAGTGATTCCTCCTCTATGGTTTGTCTAGTCTGTACATTGGGTTATATTCCCCTGGAAAGGAATGACTTTGAGGTGAGAGTTCTTAGACATTTTTTAAAGAAATTATAAAGTTGATGGAAGTACAGCATTCATGGGAGGAGTAGGGTCTGAAAACAAAGGGACATAATGCAAAATATAGAGTCCCCATCTAGGCCCTGGTTTAGGAAAGCATTTCAGTGGGGATTAAGCATGTGCTTAAATTTGAGTAAATGCTTAAGTACTCTCATGAATACAGGTGCTTTCCTGAATTTGGGCTCTAGTGATCTGAGCATCAGGCTGGGAGCCAGGAACTCCAGAGTTCTAGTTCTTCCTCTGATACTGATCCTCTTTGTTTGGCCTTGGGCAAATTACTTAACTACTCTGCCTTACTCCCCCATGTGTAAAAATGGGCAGAATTATCTTATTAAGTGACCTCACAGGGGACCTGGAAGGATAGACCTGGCCCCGTCTGTGCTACAGACGTTGTCTAAAAATTCCCCACCATTGTTAATGTGGGTTCAACTCAACATGTGTTAGCAACAGTGGGAGCCCTAGTGTAGACAGAGCAGTGTTTTTAACAGTGTCTGTTAGACTTGTTCTGAGCAGAGTTTCATGACATGATGTTTAAAAATATCATTGGTTGCCAGGGTCCCAGAGACTCAAGGGATCCCAATGTTGCTAACACCAGCAGAGCAGAAAACAGTGTTTAAATGGAGGTGCGAAGGGATGTTTAGAAAATTTCCTTAGTGTCAAAAGAAGGTTGGTTAATGAGTGAGATCCTCAGGCCTAGTCTACTGACCAAGTTTTGTAGACAGAAGTTGCCTTTTGTCACCACAGGTTTTGTGCCCAAATGTGATTCCTGCTGGCATAACCCAGGCTTTCTGGCTCCAAAATAAAACCACCTCCCTGGGTGGTACAAGTCCTCAACCAAGATACTTCCAGCGGCAAAATGCCAGTGTGGATGCTGCATTACGTGTGCTGATCAAAACAATTCTCCAGCAAATGCCCCCATCCTTGAGACAATGACTACACCAATCACAATTTTGACCACCTCTGCCCAGGGTTCACAGTGACTGGAAAGTTCCCCACTTCTTTAAATTCTGAGCAGAAGCTTCCCCCCAGCCTCTTACATTCCCCAGTGTGTTTTGGAAATATAAATCGATGTAGCTCCACTGAAGGGAGAGGAGATATGCTGACTTACATTAGCTGAGGATCCAGCCTGTCAATGTTTGTAAAGTGCTTTGAAAGAGAAAAGTACAATTTAAGTGCTAGATTTTATTATTATAGAGTAGGAGTCAATAGACAACTTGGGAAGAATTAATCACTGCTATCAGGGAAATGTGAACCGGTTTACATAATATTTTTCTAACAGTGATAGTTGGATTTTCATTATTTATCTTACAGAATTTCTCCAGCCTAGAGGTTAACTAATATATCAGTAATTTGTACTTGCTGGGGGTGTGTTGTTAAAGTGAATCCAAACTCCATTTGTATCTTTCCTTCAAAGGAATGTGATGTACATTTTTTTCAGAATTGGAATTGAATAAAGCAACTTTATTTGTTTTGCTTGAGTCTGACAAAATTACCACAAATATCAATTCCAGCTCCCTGGCTTGGTCTATAACCCTGCCCAAAGCCCAAAGCAGGAACTGAGTCAGCAGGGAATACATTTCTGCCGGCCTTAGAATATTCAGATCTAGAATGACCACTGATGACTGCTAGTGATTTGTCAGTGATGGCACAAGAACTTCCCGGGCCAAAATTTCTAATGGGCCTCAACTTGGCCTGCAAAATATGCAGGCAGTACACCAATGTGTGCCTTTCAAGCACTAACACTGTGCATGCAGTTGATGTGTGTATTCTACTGTCAGTATGGGCTGTGTGTGAAGGTGTGTGCACAGTATTCATGAGCACAGATGGAGGCCACTGTGAGCCTGATCCAAAGCCAACTGAAATGGGGCTTCAATTGACTCTAGTGGTCTTTGAAATCAAGCCCTGTTTGAACATTTTTACTGAGTTGGAATAAAAAGAATCCTCTGTGCTGGACTTCTAGTTCCTCAATGAATGGGCTCCCGCTGCCTATAACCTGATTAGTATGGAAACTGTTTATAGCTATGAATGTATATGCTTTAACAATCCAACTGGAAAGCAGCCCCTGGCAGTTGAAGGGGCTGAGATGCTAGGAAGGATGCAGATATCTGTTTTTCTAACATGGTGTCAGCAACTTGGCCAAACCAACTGTGAACATACATCGAATGTAAAGCTGCTGGAAAATGTACTGTTGGTCTATTCTCACTTCTGGCTTGTGAAACTACATAAAGTTCCCATCTGCTTTTCAAAACCATTTCATTCCACGACTGTAATGCCTCTGCACATATTCATAGAGTTTAAGGCTGGAAGGGGCCGTTAGATTATCTAGTCTGACCTCCTGTATATCTCAGATCATAGACTTTCACCTAGTTACCCCTGTATTGAGCCCAATAACTTGTGTTTGGCTAGAGCAGATCTTCCAGAAAGGCAGCTAGTCTTGATCTGAAGACATCAAGAGATGGGGAATCCATCACTTCCCTTGGTAGTTTGTTCTAGTGGTTTATCATCTTCGCTGTTAAAAATGCATGCCTAATTTCTGATGTGTGTGGCTTCAGCTTCCAACCATTGGTTCTTGTTAGACCTTTTCTGTTAGATTAAAGAGCCATTTGGTACCAAGTATTTTCTCCCCATGGAAGTACTTATGCACTGCAATCAAGTCACCTTTCTATCTTCCATTTTATAAAAAAACAGATTAAACTCTTTAAAGCATCTTCTCCAGATCTTGAATTATTTTTGAGATTCTCTTCTTCACCCCTCTCCAATTTTTCAACTTCTCTTTAAAAATGTGCACATTGCAACTGGATGCAGTATTCCAGTATTGATCTTGTCAGTGCCATATGCAGGGGTAAAATCACCTTATCACCTTCCTGTTCACTACTCCCCTATTTACACATACAGGGATGCATTAGCCATTTTTTTGGCACAACATCCCAATGGGAGCTCATGTTATTTGTCCACTATGTCCTCTAAATCCTTTTCAGAGTCACTGTTTTCTAGATAGAGTCCCCCATTCTGTAAGTATGGCTGTCATTCCTCGTTCCTAGATGTATAATTCTGCATTTGGCTGTATTGAAATACATCTTGTGTGAATGGGCCCAGGTTACCAAGTGATCCAGATCACTCCGTTGACAGCTCTGTGCGCATCATCATTTATCATTCCATCAATCTTTGTTATCCACAAACTTTATTAGAAATGATTTTATATTTACTTCCAGATCATTGATGAAAATGAATAGTGTCAAGCCTAATACTAATCCCTGGAGAAATACCTCCATTTAGTGATGATTCTTCATTGACGACTGCTATTAGAGATTTGTCAGCTAGCCATTTCTTAATCCATTTAAATGTGTGCTCTATTGATATTGTACAGTGATAATATATAATCAGAATGTCATGCAATACTAAGTCAAATGCCTTACAAAAGTCTGAGCATATTACCGCTGTGCAGTTACCTTCATCAGTCAGACCTGTGATCTCATCAAAGAGTGAAATCAGGTTTGTTTGACAAGAACTATTTCCGTAAAACCATGTTGACTGGCACTAATTCTATTCCTATCTTTTTAATTTTTTTCATCCTATGTCACCTTTACATACATTTTCTTGGGATTTTCCTCCTGTTTTCATTCCAAGAGACAATTAGGGTCTCTGCCATTGAGGATGCACTGCCTTACTCACAGACATAAGGCTATTAAATCATAGCTAATGAAATGGGCCTTCATCCCAAGTCTACGCAGTCTTCATGGCAGGTAACATGCTAAAATCACCCTTCCATACAAATATACATGGGGACCTGAGCTGCAATGCCTAAGGATATGTAGTGCACCTTCTAGGAAGGGTCTGTGTAGAAACAGCATTTTATTGACTAGGCTGTTGGCCACACAGTGAGGGATTCTTAACTGTCCTTAATTAGGGCCTGGGCCTGCTGCCATTTAAGTCAATGACAGAATATCTATTGACTTCATTGGGAGAATGATCATGTCCTTAATGAACAGAAAGTGGAATTTACAGTGCTAAAATTTTGATCTAGAGCTGTCATTGAATGTTTGCCTGAAACAAAGGATTAATAATGGTCCTGAACCAAAACACCTGGGGGCCATCCTGATTATCACTACACAAGTTTTTTTTTCCTGCTGATAACAGCCCACTTTAATTGATTAGTTTCATTACAGTTGGTATGGCAACACCCATTTTTTCATGTTCTCTCTCTATATATATCTTCCTACTGTGTTTTCCACTGCATGTATCCCCGATGAAGTGGGTTTTAGCCCATGAAAGCTTATGCCCAAATAAATTTGTTAGTCTCTAAGGTGCCACAGGTACTCCTCATTCTTCTCACCCATAGTGTCTCTCTAATATCCTGAGACCATCATGGCTACAACAACACTGCAAATCAGGAATCTTCCTCTGAGCTTCTGCAGAGCTCCAGCTGGAGTTTACAGCTATTTCCCCCCAATTAATTGCCCTGGGAGGGGTGTGGTGCAATGACTGCCCCTCTTCTGGGGGCCAAACCACCCTTCAGCAATGATACAGAGGCCTGCAGGTGAAGCTGAGCCTTGTATTTTCATACAATCGTATCTTGTGCTGTAACCCAGAAGAAGCTGAAATCCCAGAACTTGGTGATCTATGGCCACAAGTGTTTCCAAACCAAACATCTTCCGGGAGGCATCCGCTGCTCTAAAATTTGTATTTTTTTTTTTTACAACGTACGCTTTTTTCTGTGGCATGATAAGAGACTTTTATTAGATTTACAACATGTATTTGTTCACAGCAAGAAACAAACCCTTATATCTTCCCTCCTGAGGCTTACATTTGAATAACTAAAAGTTTAGAAACAATTGGACCAGAATCTCTCTGATCTTAATAAAGCAGATCTTTCCCTTAAGAGTTTACGGTGCTCCTTCCAACTGTTCTCCTTGTGACATCCTAGGCCCATGAGGCACTGGGACACATTGAATGATAGCAAACAATTATTTTTCGCCCATCTGACTTAACTCGTGCCTTCATCTGCCATAATTCCATGTCCATCATGAGTTTTTTCTTTCAACCAGGGCTTTGGAGCAGAGCCCGGAGCTGGAGCGTGGAGAAGCTCCAGAGCAGTGGAGCTGCAGGTTTTTGCCTGGAGCTGGAGCGGAGCTGGAGCACAGCTTCAAAGCCCTGCTTGCAACAACAGCAAAAAGGTGGCAGAGTCGTAGATTTCTCCTGTTTCCACGAGGAAATCATCTATGCAAGGTAGTGTAGCACAAAATTTTCCTAATCGTGTAGTACAGCTGAAATGCTTTGCTAAAATTATAAGGATTAACTGGCATGCCAGTCATACAATAGTGCTGCTGTCAATGGCAATTTCACAATTCTTCAAAGGAAATCAGCCCTGCTTTTCCACTGTGGCAATTCTTCCCTCTTAGGAGGTCAAATGCTTTCAGTTTTAACGTCAAAGCTCATGTGGTGCTGGTGAGGGAGCTTGGAAAGTTGCAATGTAACAAATAGGAAAGGTTGTGTTTAGCGTTCCTGTTTGGAATAAAAATCAGCCAATATTTTGATTGGGACCGTTGCACTGTGAGAGCTGCAGTAGGAGAGCTGCTTCAGCAGATTATTCCATATATAGAAGTGATCAACCTTTCTTGCATGAAGCATTACAGAACCAACAGCCACTCCAATTATTTTTCTAGTTCTGCTCTGAAGGTCAGGCCTATGAACGTGCTGTATTGCATCGGCTGTGTTGTTTGTGGGCAAAGCAGAGTCTGAGACTTGGAACTCTTTGTTCTTTACCCAACTCTGCCACGGACTCACTGGGTGTCCTCAGGTGAGTCACTCAGTTTCATAATGTCTCAGTTTACCTAATTGTAAAATGTGCTACACTCCTTACCTCTCTCGAAGTGGTGTTTGTGAGGCTCTTTTAGTGACTGATTGTGTGAGATGCAAAAGGTTATAGAAGTGCAAAGGCCCTGAGTCTGGGCTGCAGTTGAGCTAAACCTGGTGCAGCCTGGGTGAACTAATATTACATCATGCCAGTTTTCTATCTCCTGGAATCTGGGGTTGCTGATCATAAACTAGAGCAGCAGTAGGGTCTGTTCTGAGATACAGCCCTGCTGCATAATCCCCACAGGACTGCCTGCAGCTCAAAATAACTGATATACAGCATGCTCTGGCAACAGCCACTATCATCTGTCCCTCACTCTACTGGCTATGCCCAGGTCTGTCTCGGTTACAGACTGTGAAGTCCATTTTGCTAGCCCTTTATTACTGGGCAATCCCCTTATATTTGGGGTGTTGAACGCTGGGGAACACCAGCTAGAAAGGCAGCCCAAAGGTGAGGGTTAAGTTTTATCGCTGAAGCAGGATTATAATCTTATCAGTTCAGAGGTTTCAGAGCATCCTGAGTAATTACCTAATACAGTCTCGAACTTTTTTTCCTCAAATCTTAAACACATTTTCAATCTTCAAGTGCCTCTTCATTCTATTCCCTGCTCTTTACAGAGAAGAATAGTCCTATAGTCAATGAACTAGAGTGGGACCTTGGACAAGATTCCCATGGGAGATAGGCACTTAAATACCTTTGAGGGTCCGGCCCTGAATCAATCTGGCCCTCATTTCCTCACCTGTAAAATGGGGATGATAATACTTCATTTCTCTCATCCTTTGCGACTCTTGCATATTTATACTGTGAGCAGCTCAGGGCAGGGACTGTCTCCTACTATGTGTTTGTACAACAGGGGCTGCTCGCGATTGGGGCCTCTAGATAGAATACTACTGAACACGTCACCGGGCAGCTGTGTGCATGTCAGGCACACGGGGGTTCCGTGTCAGTCCACAAAAGCGTGCGCACACCCACATCCACACCCACACCTTCTGCAGAAGTGGATGGATCCCCTTTCAAAGGCCCCTCTGTGTTGGTAAGATATTTTGGTCCGCAGTGGTAAAGCACATGTAAAGAATGTGACGCTCACCATGCCAGATAAGGAAGAGGGGGAGCTTTGGACAAGTACTGCTCCCTTGAAGCAAGGCAAGGAGAGGGAGCCCTCTTCCTGTTTCTAACAGGGGAGGAGGGGCTGTGCTCCTCCCACCGCACCCCACCCCATTGCCATTCCCTTTAACTGCCCCGGTCCGGCGCTAAGGGCCTGATCTTGCTCCATTTAAGTCAACTGGACTTTTGTCATTGACTTCAATGAGACGGATCGAGCCCTTAGAATAGAATAAATTAATTAACGGTAATAGTAAATGCCCCTGTTTTTAAAAACTGTTTTCTTCCTGACTGTCCCAACAGGTCAGCTGTTCCCATCCCCATATGCTAGATTATTAACCGCAGCTGGTGAGGTAAAGGAGAGGGGGAATGTGGGAGGCCTGTAATTATTGCTGCTGTTGCACCAAATGCATCCAGCCCGGTGTTTATTACTTTGCACGATGCTGTTTACAAAGCAGAATTTTTCCAAAGATCCAGTGGGATGTGAGCAAAGGCTGCCTCTAAGTTGCTTCAAATACAAACTGGCAAGTCTCCTGCAGAATCCGCTATATCGCCAGCAGTTCCTAGGTACATTTTATCCTACTGTGCTTGATTCCTTGGCAATACATTCAGATGCCATGACTGTGACATGACTGACATAGGAGTGGGAGGGTGTATGACAGACGGGATCAAGTGTAATTAGTGTGATGCACTTACAGGATCGCTTCTTGTTCAAGGCTGCCTTATTTGACAGGGGTGCTCCTCGACACTCTCTGTATTGTTTGCCCTCCCCTGTGTTATGCCACCACTTTTGAATAAGACTCTTATTTACACAGGCTTGTTTGTTTTGCATGGGCACAGAGATTAGAGAGGGTTGTGCCTGCCACAATGCACTTAATTTGCACAAATAAACAACTAAATACTTAAATCCACTTGAGCAAGATTGGAGGAAAGCAACTGAAGTGTTAGAAAATTTGGACAACAGGGGCCTTGGAGGCGGGGGAGGGATTAGTTCATTCTATGGAAAAAGGAGGCTAAAAGGGGACCTGAGAGTGATCTGAAACTACCACAGGTCAAGCTGCACAATTCAGACTCCAGCCCTTATCGCCAATAACAACAATGGAGCAAGCGTCTGAGAGCTTGACTGCTGCTAGATCTGGGGATCAGCTGGTAGGAGATGGGCCATGTCTGTGACTGCTTCTGCTGCCATATCAAGCTCTGGGCCAGACCTCCCAAGGTCCCATGGAGGTTGCACCTCTGCCACTCCTGGTATAGACTAAGGCTGGGCCAAGGCAGTTTCATTTTCTCTGCTTCTGAGCTCACAGTGAGCTGGATCCTCAGCTCAGTTACACTGGTGTCAATCCAGAGCAGCAAATGAAGTGGATTGTCACCAGTGTAGCCGACAATAGAATGTGGCCCACTGCCTTCTTTTGGCAGCGGGCACAGCTGCTGCTACTGCTTGTGGCTCCCCAAATCAAATGACATTTGGAGGTCCTACTTTAGGCTTTTGCTCTGTGGTATGAATATGGATGAGCTAGCCAGAAATGGAGTGATGTATCAAATTCATTTCTATAGTCCATAAACAGATGAGCAGTGCTTTTCCTCCCTAATTAGTTAGCTGGCATTACTGCCTGCTCCAATATCATGGCTCAGATATAGAAGCTAGTTCCTTGGCTCAGACCTCACTTGGAACTTTCCAAGTTGCCCTTCCAGGATGTCAGTAAACTTTGCAGCTGCTCTGTGCTGCAGGTCACATGGAGGGTGGCTGTTGTGTGGAGGCAAGCAGAAGGAAGGACACAAGCTGGGAACATGGGGCTGGCACAGGTGCTGGGGCAGGGACGGAGGAAAGGCAGTTTGCCACTCCTAGTCAGTGCAGGAAGGGGCTGGTGTGGCACCCGCAGCGGACTAGGACTCAGCTGCTCTAAGTAGTGTCCCACCTCTATGGGTCCTATGGGGCTTTGCAGGGATGCAGAATCAACTGGGTGTATGCAAGTCTTGGCCACACTTCCTCTGGTCCCACTCCTCCTTGGAATCCCGGGGCATGGAGCTGCTGCAGACACATACCCCTTTTCTAACTTCCTAGCTGGTGTAAAGGGGCTGCAAGGCAACAATGAATGAGGCCCATGGTGCCTGCTTTCCCCCCCCCCCACACGCCCCCAGGCACCTGGGCAGTTATTTTTGCCTGTGCACAGTAGATATAAAATGCTGCCGGCTCAGGATCTTCAGTCATTCACACCGATGGCAGCCATTTACATTCACTTTGCACAAGTATAAACGACTATGCAAGTTGTAAGGCAGTGGAGAATCAGGCCAATAAAACCCAGAAAATTAATTTGGTGTGATTTTGGGATTGAAAATGCCTTCAATGCGGTGCAGAGAAAAAGAACAGTTTTGGTGTGCACATATAAAATTACACGCAGGTCTTCTTACAACAGGCCTTCAGTGAGCTTCCTGCATGCAGGCCTGATCGCTCCATCTCTTGGAACGTTAAAAGGCTTTTCAGGTAAAGAACTAGGTTGAAAGAGATGACGAGTCTTATCTGTAGCTTTCAAATAGTTTGAAAATTAGTCCTTTAAATTTAAAATGAAGGGTCGGCTCTTGCATTTTTTGCTCCCTGCTGTTACTTTCATTTTTATTTCTCTAAGTGCTCTTACGGCTGATGAGATGGCGGAGTCTAGTTCACCTACGGGCAAACTTTCCTGCAGTAAAATGTCCCTAAGGTAGGATCCTCTTTCAATCCTTGGCCTCTCTGCTGAGACTGCTAACAAATGTGGCAGTCATATAGTATGGACATAGCCACTAGAACAGTGGTGGGCAACCTGTGGACCCGCAGGCCACATGCGGCCCATCAGGGTAATCCACTGGCGGGCTGCGAGACAGTTTGTTTACATTGACCATCTGCAGGCACAGCCGCCCACAGCTCCCAGTGGCCGCGGTTCACCGTTCCCAGCCAATGGGAGCTGCGGGAAGCGGCAGCCAGCACGTCCCTGCGGCCCGCGCCGCCTCCCGCAGCTCCCATTGGCTGGGAAAGGCAAACCGTTAACAATGTTAACAAACTGTCTGGCAGTCAGCCAGCGTATTACCCTGACGAGCTGTGTGCGGGCCGCAGGTTGCTCACCACTGACCTAGAACCTGGGCTTAGACTATCAACTCATTCCACAGAACATCACCAAATAGCTATCCTAACAAATGTCTGATATGAATTGACAATCTGGAGGTGAAACAGTCTCCATCCTATTACCAATCCCATGAACCACTGATAACATATATGACTTACAACTCAAGACTCCTTTGCTGATTCCTTTACAAATCCACACGGTTATTTTAATACACTTGGGGCTGAAGTTTACCAAGGGTGTTCTTTGCACAAAAGCAAAATATATTTTAACATAATTATATCTGGATTCCCCCTGCTTCTGTAATTGGTGTCAAAATTATTTGGTCTGGATTGGCCTGTGTTATCCAGGATGTCAGACTAAATGATCACAATAGTCCCTGCTGGCATAGGAATCTAAGAATCTATGAAGGAGATTACTGTTTGCTAAAACAGTATATTTAGAGGGAATGTTCATGTAAATAGTTGCATAATCATCCTTACTTTCCCCTGGAAGCCTGAACTGTAAAGTTACTCCCTTCCAGTCAGGAAATAGAAATGTTACATCTGGCTTTTGTGACCAATCAAAACAGCCTGGAGTTCGTGTATTGTTCCTTCACAATCAACAGTTTGAACAAGCTATAGACCAAGCACTATTCACAGAAGTTATTCAGCAAATGGCTGTGAGTAACAAATCTGAGAAAATTGCAGTTTAACCAACTGGACAATTCACCAAGAAAAAGATGTGACATTCATCAAATAAAATATCAGCTCTTGGAAATTTTGCAAATGACAGGAAAATAGCTCTAATCTCTCTACCTGCCCCAGTGAAGAAAAAGATCTTTCTGTTTTCGATTGTAAGATGTTCAGTTCTAGGGTTCAAAATAGTCCCCTTTCAGTTTAACACCTTGATGAAAACAGCTGTCTCTGTTTATATTTTGTAAGCACAGGACAAGGATGATAAACGCCAACTCTTGCTTCTCTATTCAAGTCTTCTTTTCTTACTGTAGGTCATTCACACGAGGGCTGCTTGTTGTGTAGTCATTAGATAAATCAGCTTTTATGTGGTGGTTTGAGAACTGAAACGCTTTCCAGAGAGCATCTGAGCAACTGTTATTTGATCTTTGCTTATAGAACCGCTTGTGATTCTGCTTCAGTTTACTTGACTCAATTCTTTAATATTTTTCTGAGATATTAAAGTTAATAGTTATTTTTAAAAGACAGCTTAGCTCTTCTTGGACAAAATAGCATTCTTGGAGAGCCAAGCAAGTCTACCCCCCGCAGGATGTCCTTGCCATGTGATAATCTGTTTGAAAGGACTGATGACACTTTTTAAGTGATAAGATATCATTTTTGTTCAGTTGGAATTTACATGCGTCACTGAGCAGCCAACTTAGTGCTTTCTTCTTGAGTGGCATGAAGTAGCCTGTCAGTATCCCCTAGAATCCTTGCTAAGATAAACATGAAGTAACAAGAGTCAGATCAGCCAAGGTTGAGTCTGTCACTATAATAGGGCAGCCAAGAAAACAAGCACATTTTGCTGCAGGAAAAAAATCCCGTTTAATAATGTTGACTCTGGATTAAGTGATGTGTGAAGTCCAGAGATAGCCTACTGGGTGGTGAGGAACCACAGTTCTTCATGTATTTCAGCCCAAACCCTTAACAAACATATTTCTATCAGTTCCACAACAGTTTGGATTTGTTTCTCACCAGTATACACTAAAAGCTTCTAGGTTTCATGTTTTCCTACGAAATCTAGATTTTTCTTATGACAGCAATGGGTGAAAGAGCCCATTTAGTCTGACCTGCACAGTATCAGCTCTGTCTCATGTATATGGAGACAGTGTGATTTAGTGGTTAATGAACATGACTGGTGATCTGGGATTTTTCTCTGGCTCTGCTACTGACTCACCATTAGACCTTAAGCAGCTTAGCTCTTCTTGGACAAAATAGCATTCTTGGAGAGCCAAGCAAGTCTACTCCCCGCAGGATGTCCTTGCCATGTGATAATCTGTTTGAAAGGGCTGATGACACTTTTTAAGTGATAAAAAGTGTGCCTCTCTGCAAAGTGGTGATAATACATACTCTTTGTAAAGCACTTTGTGACTGACCAAGGCATTTACACTGTCCTCATCACACTAATATTACAGCACTTAAAAAGCACTATAAATTATAATAGATTATTATTATATCTGTATTTTATATATATTTTCTTACAATATTGTCTCACTGTTTCCATGTTCTTCCATATCTGTATCCATCTGTTGTGCCTTGCCTCACACTTAGGTTGTAAGCTGTTTGGGGAACAGATAATGGTAATGAAAAATCTGGAAACTAGCAGTAAGCAGCTTTTGTCTGGAACTTCAGATGGTTAGCATGGAGATCTCTTCTTGATCAGTGGTTTCTTGGATTAGTTTCCTAGTAGTGCTTTGTCCAGGCAGTAATGAGAACCACATGGCAATGTGTTTTTTTGTTGTTTTGTTTTATGTTTTATCTTGACAAGACAGTGGAAGTGGAGGATGGGAACCAAGGATGACTCAGAAAACTTGTGCAGCTTCTTGGTCAGCACTGGTAGGGTTTTGTCTGGGAAGCACAAGAATGTCCCTTTAGGCACCAGCTCTCTGGAGAATAAGTGGGTGACCCTAAAATTAAGATTATTAGGGAAATCCAAAGAAAACAAGTGCCTAGAATAACAAAACCCACTTCCAGCCTAGTTTTTGCATCCCCAAGGACCATCGCCTTAGATGCTTCTTCATTTCAGACACTTGTGAATTCCTCATTATTTTCCTTAGATAGTCTCGCTGGTAATTGCTAGCACCGTAGGTCTCTATCCTCTCACAATCCTGTTTATATTGACTGTCAGCTAGATTCTTTTATCCCTACAAGAAGTGATTTATCTTTTATTCATCTCTACACTTTAAGTGCCTGTCAGGCTGCCAAGACTTTCTGTCTCCTGTACAGATTTATCATTGCTAAGGGAACTGCGAATTTAAAGGACATGACATAAGTACCCACCACTGGTTGCTTGAGAGGAAGCAGCAGTTGCACACATGAGGAAGTTGCCGTGGCTTTTCCAGTTTGACTAGAGCAAGATTTTCCAGACTCGACCATGATGTTTGTCTTTGGAAAATATTTGGGTCTCTCCTGATTAAAACCATTTTCAAAAGACAATGAGATGGGGAGTGTGATGGTTCTTGGGGTACCTGGGACTGTGAGTTACCTGCCTGAGGCAAGAGGTAGCCTTGCTTGTGGTGACTGAGTGTTAGCTCCCTAACACCAGCAGCCTGTTAGTGTCGCAAGCTTTCTTTCTGGGCCCTGCCAGCCCTGCCTTTGCCTCGTGATACACAGCCCCTGACACTGGCTACTCACAGAAATCCCAGATCCTCTGCCCCCAAAGCAGCAGTGTACCCCAGTTTACTAGTTTTACCTTAAATCACTGCTCCTGTACAATCACAAAATTGTGAGCACTTTTAATAAAACAAAAGTAGGTTTATTCAAGAAAGAATTGAGAATTAAGTAGAAAAAAAGAGAGCTTGATGGAAACAAATGGTTACAACACAAAACAAAATCATAAAACGCAAACCTGGATCTAAATGTAATAATTACCTTTCCTCTTTAGTAAAGTAGGTTTCTCTGCCACAGTTCTGTCTGTTACATACTTTCTGTAGATACCTAACATGTTACTTTTAATGGATAAATATCCTTTGGTGTAATGAGTTTGTCAGGTCTGAGATTAATTGTTTGTGAAGAACAGGGGACCCTTTGCAAAGGAGCATCAGTGTCACAGTGAGTATCTCCCCCTAGAAGAAATATTGACTTTAGAAGATTATGTGAAGGTAGCCTGCTCATTTTTTCCCTCTTGCTGGTTCAAGTTCACCTAGGATTCAGCAAAAGCAAGAACTTCTATACAATATTTAGAACAGTGGTTTTCAACCTGTGGTCCGCAGATCCTTGGGGGTCCGCAGACTATGTCTAAGGGGTCTGCGAAAGGTTGTTGTTACCATAGAACAATGGTTTTCAACCTGTGGGGTCTACAGACTGTCTAAGATTGGGTCTGCACCCCCATTTGAAATTTTTAAGGGTCTGCAAATAAAAAAAAAGTTGAAACCCCCTGATTTAGGATCTAGAATTAATTGTTCAATACATGGTATCTAAATCCTACTGTTTGTGAAAATGATCCAGCAAGGGAGAAGAGAAACACTTATACTCCTCTATTCTCCATTTTCCTGGACTGTCTTTCATCTTCTCTGCAGTATGATCAGCCACTCACCCAGCTTTTCACATTTTGAGAATTGCTGATATTTTTGTGCTTTGGGGTTTGACTCAAACTCAAAGGCCAAACCGTGGTAACCTCTCAGCAATACCTTCCTCTAATCATGGTTGGCTTTATATGGCAGTTCTCTTTGAACTTATTCTGTCAGTCAGTTTTTCAGTTCATGTTCCCAACCAGAAAACTCACACTAATTGTCTTATTACAGTCTGTGGTTGCAAAGTAGCTTCGGGCACTTTGTATCAACTAACTCATAGTAGTAGTTTATTGACAGCATACATGTTCTGTCTAACATAGTCTCTTCACAAAAAGGAACCCAAGCAGGCTGCCAAACAGAACCAAACTGTTGTATTGTTTTTCACTTGTCCTTTGGTGCATGAACATTTTTAGGGGGCTTGCTTTTGAAAACTGGCCAACATCCAAAATCACGTGCTTTGAAAAAGTCCAGAAAGGATTTTTAGGTTCATCTGTTATTGGCTGACTGACAATGCAACTTGATGTGGTCTGCAAGTTTTCAGGACCATTCTGTTACTCATCTCCCCCAAAAGACCGAAGGAGGACAAAAGTGGCCAGCTAGCACCCCTTGGACTTTGGCCTAGGAAGCAGCATGACTGAAGGAGGAATGACCAGGTCCCACTTGAACACAGGCACCGCAGTAGGGGTCCTTTGGGCTTGGTTGGAAGCAGTTATTGCAGAGGGAGTGGGGTGAGGTGTTTATTGTAGCCCTGACATGCTGGTTCATGGCCATCCCTTCATGAGACCAAGTGGAGGGGTGGGATATCAAACTGAACCTGCACCCTCCCAATAATCTCACATTTAAGAGTAGACTGAATGGCATGTGTAACCTGGAAACATTGTCGACACTGAGCCAAACCAGACATGGGCTCAAAGCACGGTCATTTCGAAAGACGTTTCCACAGAAGAAAATTAGGCAGAAAGAGGCCTGGAGCCAAAAAAAAAAAAAAAAAAAAATGAAATGGTGTTGATCTTACCCATTTACAGACAGAAAGATGCCGCCTTGTGTTTTCTTTATGAACTGTTTCCTATAACTTAGCAACTATTTGCTCCACATAAAGTTTTCTGAATTATTAGAAGGGGCAGGTGGTGCTGGTGATTTTGGTCACTTGCAGCAAGTCAGAAAGGCTCTCAAATCTGCTCTGAGTTCACACTAGAAATGGAAAGATGGAGAGCATGCCTGTCTATTGTGCTACTGTTATAGTCTATATTGGGCCAAAGGCATGCGTGGAGCTTTACTTAGATTGTAAGCAATTCAAGGCAGGGATGTCTCTTTGTTCTCTTTGTAGAACACCTACCACAGTGGGGCCCTGGTCTATGACTGAGGCACCCAGGTGCTACTACAATGCAAATAGTTAATAATAAATAAAAGACCTGGCTCCTGGCCCAAAGGGCTTACTCACTAGGAGGCAAAATTTAGGATTCTCGCATAGAAGTTACTCAGGCCTTGCTCAGGCAAACTCCCAGTGACTGTCATGAGATTTTTGTCTGAGTAAAAGCCATGTAAAAACCAAGTGAGGACTCCAGGATTTGGCCCTAAATTTACTCCTAACATGAGTGAAGACAACAGAAACTGAGGAGAAATCATGGGAGGAAGAAGGTTGACAACAGTGTTTTAGATAAGGTTTGTATGCCCCCCTCACTATCACCCCTCAAAGTATCTGAGCAACAGGATAGTGCTAAGTATACACTGATGTATACACGTAAAAAAAATTTGCTCTAGGTGCAGATGAACTCATTGTGACCCATTGCTATTAAGAGATTGCTTTTTGAACTGGAAATGGCAAACAGTGTGATTAATAGATTGTCATGTTCTCAGGTTTCACTGTACCTCCTGTAATTACCACCGTATCTTAGAGAGGAGCTAGCTTCCTTTTTCTACAGCAGTGGAAGAACATCACCACGCTTAATTGGGGCACTTATGGTCCCCAACTGAGTGCAGAATCTAATGTCTCAATGCGAAGAAGGCATGTACCTCCACATTCCCCTTAGCAAAAACATCGAAGGACAATAAGCAATTACTTGGGCTTATTGTAGATGCATTCTGATGAACTACAATGGTATTTAAATGCAGTAGTGCCTAGAGACCCAGTGAAGGATATGGGACTGATCCTGAATACTTTATGAATACTGGGTATGACCTAGTTATTGAGAGAGTTACTGTACTGCACATGGGGTTATTGGAATGTGTACTGTATGCACGCTTGTTTAGTTCAATAACAGGGCTGTTAGGAAACCAGCAGGAAGGGAACACAATGGCTCCAGATAAGTAACCTTCTAGTAAACACAGGGGGGTCATTAGGAGGCAATGCCTGACCTATTAGTTGGGAACATAAGAACGGCCATTCTGGGTCAGACCAAAGGTCCATCTAGCTCAGTATCTTGTTTTCCCACAGTGGCCAATGCCACGTGCCCCAGAGTGAGTGAACAGAACAGGTAATCATCAAGTGATCCATCCCCTGTCGCCCATTCCCAACTTCTGGCAAACAGAGGCTAGGGACACCATCCCTGCCCATCCTGGCTAATAGCCATTGATGGACCTATCCTCCATGAATTTATCTAGTGCTTTTCTGAATCCTGTTATAGGCTTTGCCTTCACCACATCCTCTGCCAAGGAGTTTCACAGGCTGACTGTGTGTTATGTGAAGAAATACTTCCTTTTGTTTGTTTTAAACTTGCTGCCTATTAATTTCATTTGGTAAGCCCTAGTTCTTGTGTTATGAGAAGGAGTAAATAACACTTCGTTATTTACTTTCTCCACACTAGTCATGATTTTATAGACCTCCATCATATCCCCACCTAGTCATCTCTTTTCCAAGCTGAAAAGTCCCAGTCTTATTAATCTTTCCTCATACAGAAGCTGTTCCATACCGCTAATCATTTTTTTGGCCCTTTTCTGAACCTTTTCCAATTCCAATATATCTTTTTTGAGATGGGGGTGACAACATCTGCACACAGTATTCAAGATGTAGGTGTACCATGGATTTATATAGAGGCAATATGATATTTTCTGTCTTATTATCTATCCCTTTCTTAATGATTCCCAACATTCTGTTCGCTTTTTTGACTGCTGCTGCACATTGAGTGGATGTTTTCAGAGAACTATCCACAGTGACTCCAAGATCTCTTTCTTGAGTGGTAACAGCTAATTTAGACTCCATCATTTTATATGTATAGTTGGGATTATGTTTTCCAATATGCATTACTTGGCATTTATCAACATTGAATTTCATCTGCCATTTTGTTGCCCAGTCACCTAGTTTTGAGAGATCCTTATGTAGCTCTTCCCAGTCTGCCTGGGACTTAGCTATCTTGAGTTAAGATGCTACTTGCAGACTTCAAGACTTGTTTTGCCAAGGCTGGGAATAAAAAGATCAAAAGGATGCTAAACAGCTAAAAAGTCCCTGTCTAGAGAGAGTGGGAGGCAACTGCCAGGAGCAGTTTGTGGGAAGCAGACTGACACAGAGATAGACACTGCTGGGTGTGAGCAAGCAGAACCTATCTGGCCCACTTCCACAGGATGGTAGGGCTTAGAGTAAAATAGACACGTGTGCAGCCCTTTTATGGCTTTAAAATCCTGTTCTCTTGTATTATGCTTTGTCTTGGCTGTTAGTATTGTTTAATCCTATGTTGTAAGAAAGCTGCCTGGTCACCTGTATTAATCACTGGTCACAATTCCCGAAGGGAAGACTTACAACTGCTGAACTCAGTTGGGCCAGCTTTGTAGCATGATTGGTACACAGAGTGCTGTAGGTCAGGGCTCAGTCTAGGAGTGTGAGAATCATGGGATTCCGCCCTGGAGAGGTGAGGGCCTGACACCTCTGGGGGTGTACTCTTAGAGACCAGCAGAGGGGAAGAGATGCAGCAAGCCCTGGAACCATGACAGACCCTAAATGGCCTGAGAGCCCCATAGTGCCTGGTGCTGGATAAATACATAGAGACAGCGTCTTCCCTGAAGAGATTACCTTGCTTCCTGTGCTCTGGAGCCTATTTCTAGGGACAGACAACTGAAGTGGAGGCTTCCATGACTTGTCAGGTAAAAACAAACAAAGGTAAGTTAGGGGAAAAGGAGTATGACCCCTGCTTTCCAGCTGCGTGACCTTGGCCCACGCACACTGTACTTTGACAAGGTTTGTAAATGTATCAGACCGTGAACCCAAGGCTCTGTCCTCTGAGTAGGTTTGAGGAAAAGTGGATATCCTCGAACAGCTCTTGTTCAAAGTCATCTTCTGATCTGTTGATATTACAACAGTGAACTAGGTCTTTTCTTTATGCTGCTAGGCTTGTTGGCCTCCTTATCTCAGTCACTGGAGTATCAGATTTCATATAGGCAAGGTGAACAATTGGCCTGGTTTTCCTCTCGTATTGATGTAAATCAGAAATTTCATCAGAGTAGCATTGTTATAAATGAAAGGAGAATCAGGCTGACCACCCGAGAAAGATGTAGATTCAGAAGTTTCATTGCTGGCAAAGTCTTGACTCTATTTGCTAGGTACCATGCAAAAGTGACCATAAATCAGGTACTTTCTGAAGAAATGCTGACGTCCAAATTGGTGTCAAAGCAACTGTATTCAACTGAGCTTGCTCTACCCCAAACTATTGAACTAGCTGAGAGCTTGGAGGACAATTTACTTAGATCTCATGATGAGAGTGATTCAGATTGTGGATTGCGGCCACCAGTGTGGGCAGAAGCAGAAAAGCATGTTACAACAAAAACCAAGCTGTTACCTCCTGCAGAAATAAAACCCCAAAGTAGTGGACTCATCTCCTATCAAGCTGGCTAACTTACAATTGCAGGTGACAGGATGACTTTTAAAAGCAGAGATTTGGTTTGAAAAACTGGATAGTAGGAACAACAGGATTAAGGAATAGGCATGATTTATATGCAGAAGAAACACTCGATTGTAATCCACTAAACTGTGCTGAAAGGACGCTCACATGTTGTTAAAAGACTTCTTGAGCATAAGACAAGTGATGGGAGCTGAATAACTTTATCTAAATAATGCAAGGGCCCAAATTCTATTTAGGAACACAACATGGGGGTTGATGGCACTCATTTCCCAGTTTCTGTATTAAAGGGAGGGGAGGTTAGCCTAGATTTTGGGACAGGAGGGCTCCAGGGGGAGATGGGACTAAGGAGACATTCCTGCATAGCTCAGGGAAGTAGAGAGAGAGAGCACTGGGAGCCTGACTAACGGTAACAGAAGGAGCTTTGCTGCATTGCTAATAGATGGGCTTATAAAGTGAGCATACTCTCTAAGGAAAGATGGCTGTCAGAGGGAACCTGTCTCCATTTCTCCAGGAAATTCAGGGGAGCAACTTGGACAAAGCTGGGAATCAGTTTCTGCACTGTTGGTAGGTTTGTTTATTTGCTGTGTGAGCTTTGGGTTCCTTGTGCAGCCAATCCAGAGGTGCTATGTACAGTGATAGAATCACACTACTTTTTGTCTGGGACTTCCGTAACCCCCTGGCTAGTGAAAGAGGCAGGGGCAATCCCAGGAAATTTGTGGTGAGCAACTGGAATCAGGGGTCTAGCCATCGGAAGGGGGAGGGGGGCAAAGGGGAACTAAAGGAAACTTTTGCGCTTTGTCTCTTATGAGGAAAAAACATTTATTAGGGACTGGTAGGGAGTGCTCTGGTTACGTTACATCTATTGATTCCTATAAATACACATGTAGAACAAAGCAACAAATCATATCAGCTTTCAGACAGCACCACGCAGCGTTCATGAGGAGACTTGTAATTTGACCAGGCCCATTGATTTTCTAGGCTAACCTCATTTCATCTCACACCTACTGTACCATACTCATAGCTAAGTCGCCCCTACGGTGGTGCAGAGGTGGCAGTGCCTTTCCCACAAGGCCCTCTGATCTTTGCTGGTGATTTTCCCATTGCTCTGTGTTGCTTTAAGAAGCAAGGCATTACCACTCCAATCATCTAATGTTGTCCCCTGTACGTGGGGAAGTAGCTGCATTATTGGGAACTGGCAGATTCGCTTTGACCAGCGGGAGTCCAGAGTACTGAATTTAGTAGCAAACGACCTTCTGCCGCAGTGCATACAATTAGAAAGCTGCAACAGCGCTGCAGGGTAGGGCAGTACAGTCTGATAAGGCTCTGCCATTATTTTTTTTTAAAGGAGGGAGATGAAACATTTGTATTTGGGCTTAATAACTTCAGGAGTTATCATCATCTCCTTGGGCAAAAAGCGATTAACGTCTTTGTTTCTCGGCTGCCAGTGTTGTTTGCAGCGTACACTGTAGTCCAGACAGAGGGCCGGAGTTTCACACTTCTATCCCACGGCGGCACTGAGTTGTTCTGCAACATGTGCCGGTACATCACCTTGGTGGCACGATCAGGGTCTTCAGAGCTTAGGCTTTCACAACCCACCCTCCCCGCACTCCGAATGCCCTGTATGGACAGGGAAAATTTGAATGGGACCTAACGCCGTGCTAGCTGGCTATGGCTAAAGAAAGAAAGAAAAAGCCAGGGACTAATGCTATGGCTCATTTGCACCATTCTGAGATGCAAAGGGGGCTTAAAGTGGGCTTTGCCTCCTGCATGAGGAATCCCCTGGCAAAGGGGAATCCCTTTATGGTGGAGAGCTGGTTCTATGCTGCCCCTTTACAGGCCCTGCCTAGGGCACATGTTGGGGGCATGCCCAGGGAAAGGGGTGTGGCCAGAGCTCTGCTGCCCTCTGGCAATCTGGCAGGTATAAAGGCCTCCCAAACTGCACTGGAAGCCAGACCAGACCCTTTCTAGCCATTAGATCAGGAGGTTATAATGGTGGTGTAAAGAAAAGGTGGCCGTGCACCAAGCAGAGCTCAGCTGGATTGGGGTCAATAGGTCTTAAAGTGTTATTTGCCTTCATTCATCTTAACAGGGAGTTAATGCTGCAGTTAAATGACAATTTGCATGTTAGCGTACTAACTATTTAATCCCTTACACATCATTTTAGTAGAAAAATCCAGCTCCTCAGAGGCTGTGGGTGGAGCATACAATTATGGGTGGAGCTTGTAATTGTGGATGGGGTTTGGGTAGAGTTTTACACATTTTTTTCCTCTTGCTCTGATCCATATTGAAACCTCACACTAAATTATATTGTCTCCCCATTTATAACCTATGGAAAGGCCGGTCATTATCAAGGTGCTGTTGTCATCATGAATAGGTCGGAATATGAACAAGAGGCTGCTCGGCAGCTCTCCAACACCACTTTCTACAAGCCATTTCCCTATGATCCCACTGAGAGTTACCAAAAGCAACTACAGCATTTGCTCAAGAAACTTCCTGAAAAAGCACAAGATCAAATCCGCACAGACACACCCCTGGAACTCTGACCTGGGATATTCTATCTACTACCCAAGATCCATAAACCTGGAAATCCTGGGTGCCCCATCATCTCAGGCATTGGCACCCTGACAGCAGGATTGTCTGGCTATGTAGACTCCCTCCTCAGGCCCTATGCTACCAGCACTCCCAGCTACCTTCGAGACACCACTGACTTCCTGAGGAAACTACAATCCATCGGTGATCTTCCTGATAACACCATCCTGGCCACTATGGATGTAGAAGCCCTCTACACCAACATTCCACACAAAGATGGACTACAAGCCGTCAGGAACACTATCCATGATAATGTCATGGCTAACCTGGTGGCTGAACTTTGTGACTTTGTCCTTACCCATAACTATTTTACATTTGGGGACAATGTATACCTTCAGATCAGCGGCACTGCTATGGGTACCCACATGGCCCCACAGTATGCCAACATTTTTATGGCTGATTTAGAACAACGCTTCCTCAGCTCTCGTCCCCTAAAGCCCCTACTCTACTTGCGCTATATTGATGACATCTTCATCATCTGGACCCATGGAAAAGAAGCCCTTGAGGAATTCCACCATGATTTCAACAATTTCCATCCCACCATCAACCTCAGCCTGGTCCAGTCCACACAAGAGATCCACTTCCTGGACACTACAGTGCTAATAAACGATGGTCACATAAACACCACCCTATACCGGAAACCTACTGACCGCTATTCCTACCTACATGCCTCCAGCTTTCACCCTGACCACACCACACGATCCATCGTCTACAGCCAAGCTCTGCGATACAACCGCATTTGCTCCAACCCCTCAGACAGAGACAAACACCTACAAGATCTCTATCAAGCATTCTTACAACTACAATACCCACCTGAGGAAGTGAAGAAACAGACTGATAGAGCCAGAAGAGTTCCCAGAAGTCACCTACTACAGGACAGGCCTAACAAAGAAAATAACAGAACGCCACTAGCCGTCACCTTCAGCCCCCAACTAAAACCCCTCCAACGCATTATTAAGGATCTACAACCTATCCTGAAGGATGACCCAACACTCTCACAAATCTTGGGAGACAGGCCAGTCCTTGCCTACAGACAGCCCCCCAACCTGAAGCGAATATTCACCAGCAACCACATACCACACAACAGAACCACTAACCCAGGAACCTATCCTTGCAACAAAGCCCGTTGCCAACTGTGCCCACATATCTATTCAGGGGACACCATCACAGGGCCTAATAACATCAGCCACACTATCAGAGGCTCGTTCACCTGCACATCCACCAATGTGATATATGCCATCATGTGCCAGCAATGCCCCTCTGCCATGTACATTGGTCAAACTGGACAGTCTCTACGTAAAAGAATAAATGGACACAAATCAGATGTCAAGAATTATAACATTCATAAACCAGTTGGAGAACACTTCAATCTCTCTGGTCACGCAATCACAGACATGAAGGTTGCTATCTTACAATAAAAAAACTTCAAATCCAGACTCCAGCGAGAAACTGATAAATTGGAATTCATTTGCAAATTGGATACTATTAATTTAGGCTTAAATAGAGACTGGGAGTGGCTAAGTCATTATGCAAGGTAGCCTATTTCCCCTTGTTTTTTCCTAGCCCCCCCCCCCCAGACGTTCTGGTTGAACTTGGATTTATGCTGGAAATGGCCCACCTTGATTATCATACACATTGTAAGGAGAGTGGTCAGTTTGGATGAGCTATTACCAGCAGGAGAGTGAGTTTGTGTGTGTATGGGGGTGGCGGGGTGAGAAAACCTGGATTTGTGCTGGAAATGGCCCACCTTGTTTATCATGCACATTGTAAAAAGAGTGGTCACTTTGGATGGGCTATTACCAGCAGGAGAGTGAGTTTGTGTGTAGTGGGGTGGAGGGTGAGAAAACCTGGATTTGTGCTGGAAATGGCCCAACTTGATTATCATATGCATTGTAAGGAGAGTGATCACTTTAGATAAGCTATTACCAGCAGGAGAGTGGGGTGGGAGGAGGTATTGTTTCATGGTCTCTGTGTATATAATGTCTTCTGCAGTTTCCACAGTATGCATCCGATGAAGTGAGCTGTAGCTCACGAAAGCTTATGCTCAAATAAATTGGTTAGTCTCTAAGGTGCCACAAGTACTCCCTTTCTTTTATCAATTACTTGTGTTCTTAGTAGGCCCTGAAGTCTCCAGTCACATGCCATTGTGCCACATGCTATACCAAATGCAGGCAGACCGGGCTCCTTGCCCCTAAGGATTTATAATTGGATTGGAAACAAGGCACAACAAGTGAATGTAGCAATGGGAGGGGAGTCAGGCAAGCTCTGGCACTAATTTTCATTCAGGAAGAATACTGTAGACCAAGATTAGCTGTCCGAGCAAATGTTGCTGCTGTTAGAATCCAAAAGGAAGATTAAGCTCATTAGTAACAGCCTTGTTCGTTTGATTGTCTTCATACAAGTTATCTTACTAGAAAAGCCTCTTGAGAATTTTACATTTTTGCTTCATAAAGGTGCCAGGAAGTTAAGAATAGTTGCGGCTGCACAGAAGTTACATGATAAATTATAAGCAATTACAGAGAGAGACTTCAAAAAGATGGATTCCCCCCCCCCCTTGAATGAGGGCCAAAAAAAGAGACATGGTTCTCCTCACATGGAAGTCGAGTGAATGTTCTAAAGATCCAGGGCATGTGAGGGCATGTTGAAGGAGAAGCTGTTCTACTATTAATATTTACAAAGGCCCACACTTGTCAGAAACATGACTGCAGATACATGCCTGGTAACTTGAACCCACAACCACCATGCCTGCTCTAAATGCAAGCACAAGTTACTCACACATACTATTCTGAACACCTCCGTGCAAGAGTGCATACAAAGCCAAAACCTGAGATCCCCTCTTAATGACAGATTATATGTGTAAACTGAAATATCCACATAGGACCCAGGGAACTTTTGGAGGGTCCCCTCATGCAGTTTTCTTTGAATTCTTCTGTCCGGGAAGTGGGGTCTGCTCCCCACAGGAGAATCTGGAGTCTGGCCCGGAAACTCATGGATTTCAGAGATCTGCTGGAGGCAGAGAGTTACCTGCATGGAGGCAATATTCCTCTGCACTGGTCCAGGTCCCTGGCAGTGGGACTCCAAGGGAGCTGCACTGCCAAGCTCCCCCAGCTGGTGCCACCAGACATCCCTTTTAGGATCCTCAGCATGTAGTGGGCTCTGTGGGAAAGTTACAGCTGCCAGGTGCAGGACGGGGTGATGCATGTCCCAGATCCCTGGCCTGTACTGCCTTCTCACTCTCCATCCACTCTGGGATCCCTGGGACACTGGAGGAGGAAATGCTACCCCTCCTTTCTGCGTCAGGAGAGAGATCCTGGCTTCAGTTATCCAAACACCCCATAATGTTTTAACTTAGTCCATGCACAGACAGACTCACAATAAAATCAGGGAATGGTCTGAGTCCCTGTCCCCAGCTCAGGAGAGCACACAGATGGTGAGTTAGTGTCCAGACTCACCTCCTTCCTGAGGGTTGGCTTGGCTGGCAACTCAAAGCAATAACACACCAGAACCTCAGCCTGAGCATGGCTGTCTTTGTGGCTTCCTCCTCTGATCTGTCCCCTCTGGCCCTAAAGGCCCTTGATACCCTTTATAACCTGGGTGGAGCTAACTGGACCCACCTGCCTGTAGCAGACAGCAATTACCTTGAATTTTAATGCAGGGTTTTAGTACTTGAACCTAGACGATCCTCTACAGAGTCTTAGGGTGCATCTACCGCGAGCCACTGGTGTGATTTGCAGCTCGTGTAGACATTCCTGGCTAGCTGAACTCCAGCTAGCATATTAAAAATAGAAGTGAGGATGGCGCCGCACCAGTTTCAGAGTGGGCTGAACAAGTGGGGGATCAGATGGGCATGTGCAGCCTGCGCCGTGGTGGCCTCACGTCTATTTTTAGCAAGCTAGCTGGAGTACAGTTAGCATGAGTACATCTACACAAGCTGAAAACATAGCCACATCTGCAGTACAGATGCCTCCTTAGTCTGCTACCCTGTTACCGGACATACACTGCCTCCCCCGCACGCTCCCACAGAGCAATATCCAGGTGTGTCTCTTCCCTGTTTGGGACTCAACTCCATCTTGCTGCCTGCAGACCCAGTCTCTCCACTCTCTGCAGTATTTCCTGTGCTGTGACTTCACGCAAGGTCCATGCCCTCTGGTGTTCAGGAGCGCTGGAGAGTATTCCCAGTCTCTCCCTGGGATCGGGCAGAAGGGCCCCAGGGCAGCAGAGAAGGCGTTAAGGAGAGCCGATGGGCCAACTAGTCCTGCCCGCTATACCAAGCCTGGAGGGGGAATAAAAAGAGAGAGGCTGGCTCAGTTCAAGGTTGACTGGCCAGGGAAAAGGATGGACCTCTGCCCGAAAGGAGCTTTGCTTGCAGAGTTGTGAAGGGACAGGCCTGCTAGCTGAAGAACCCAAACAATCAAACCTCCAAGGTTCTGGTGAAAAGCGCTCCGTTTTCCCTTATTTGATGTGTTTCCTTTGGTTTTTGTGCTCATTTATATTTTTGGCCTGATCCATATATGTCAAGGAGTTGGTAAGTGGATTTATGATCTGGTAATAGAGATTGAGACACTGCTGTGTATGAAAGCTATGAGCTACATGCTCCCTTTACTTGGCTTATTCCCCAAAGTGGTGGGGAACTCTGTGGGGTTTTTTGAGGTGAGGGAGGGGGGGAACTTGCAAAATTTCCTGCTCAATCTTCTACTGGGGGCAGGTGGAAGGATTTGTCCCACCACCCTCTTGAGGGAATTGTAGGAGATTCAGTCCACTGAACTGGTGGATTCTCTAAGGACTGTAGGTGGATTCTGCTCTTCAGCAATTACATTTCCCCATTCTCAGCTCTCCATCTTCAAACTGCCTTGCAGGCAGGTGCCTCATCTTGAAATAAAAGCGTGACTCACAGGACATGTTATTTCTTGACCACAGTCACATGATGGGGTCACTGTTAAAGGTCAATATCCCTGTTGCAGGAGAATCTACTGATGTCACTCATGGGTTTTGACCTACAGTGGGGTAACCTATGCAAGTTAATTGTGACATGGGTAATAGTTGACTTCTCTGGGAGTTGAATGTGCTCAGCACCTCAGGAGTGTTCCCCAAATTGCTACAGGATAACAATGTGTAACTGAGACCCATTTGCACATTATTTGCATCACTCCCTTTTGGACCATGAACACAATTATTATCATAATGCTTGCTCTAACAGCATTCTGGGAACATGGATAGATAAAGCCTGCTTTAGAACTTCGCCATTACTCACTGTTCTTGCAGAGGACCTTTATAATCATCCTGTCTTGTAAATAAGATGTCTCAGGGGTTAGTTTCATTAAGCAGTGTACTAGGGCTCATTAATTTTTAATGTTAACAACCTTTTCTTTGTATTACATGGCAGTTCATCGAATTCTGGAAGGCAGGGGAGAAAAAAACCAAAAATGCAATCCCCATCCCCGAACAGCAGTTCATATCCTTGCTAAGAAAGGCTTTCAGCAATTATGTATGTGAATGCAATTTTCTTTGCTTTAGAACCCTACCCTGTAATCTAGGGAAACTGACATTTTCCATTCTACAATACAGGTTAGGCTATCATTCTGATGATGTTTCCTTTGCCAACCAATTTTTTTTTCCTGGTGGCATATGGCATGCAATGTTACATCTGTTCCAATTTCAAAGAGATACTCTGCCCTTTGTTGAATTTTCACAAAAGCTCTCAGTCTAAATAATCCAGAATGCCGCTATGGTAACAAAATTGGAACATGATTCCTCTCCTCCCCGCCCATAATAAAAGGGATAAGGATAATATCTATGTCTCATTATCTTTGGAGCTAGTGTGTTGTGGGGTGCTAGTCCAGACTCAGTCCCAGGACCCACATGCATACTTCATCATGTAATGCAAGACGCTAGGACCGGACAAGATGTTCTAAATTTTTTTTCTTTATTCAGAGGATGATGGGGATGGTTGCAGAGCTCAGTGCCACAACTCTGCCCCACAAGCAGCTGCAGGCAGAGCTCTTCTGGCACAGAACCACCTCTCCCACCTCGAAAACCCCCCACCCTCGTTTGGAAAAGAGGCATTGTTGTTTAGTTGTAAGACAGCTAGCACAAGTGAAGTTATTTAAAAACACAAAATAACAAACAACAACAAAAACCCAACCAAACCCTCAGATCTGCTAGAAAGATCACAAAACAAAATAAGTGAGCAACAGTCCATGCATCTGAGTTCTCCTTTTGGGAGTGAAGAGCAGCCTCTTTCCAAGGAGATTTGCTCTCTAGATGTGCTTCTGAAGATTGGCTGCAGCTGTCCAGCCTCCTACTCTTGACCCCCTGAAGGAATTACTTTGAGTCCCAGTTTCCTGCGCCCAAACAGATGTTTCCTTTTAGTAGGGAAACTGGGACAATGAAATCACTGCTGGGCCCCAAAGGGTCTGTAGCTGCAAGGGTTGTAACATTAGCCCTTCCATAGGGTCAGATTGTAGATAGTGCCTGTGTGGGTGCACAAGTGGGGGAGATGGTGAAAGGAGCCTCCCTCTTCTTCTTCCCCTGTCTGTGGCCCAGCCACAGCTGAAGTTCTTATAGTGTGTGGCGTGCAAGGACTCCTGGCTAGTGCCACTGAAGCTCCTAGGTATGTGGAAAGACTAGGGCTGAGATCTCGTCATGTTCTGCTAGGGCAAATTCAAGCAAGGTATTGCAGGTTGAGTCTTCAGTAACTTGCAGAGTATCCCCCTCTGCTGCCAAACTCCCAAAGGGAACTCCTCTGTCCCAAAGGGTGTTCTGGGAACAGGTAGTAACGGCAGTAGGGGGAGCCCACTCATGCAGAAGCCATGTTGTCAAGGTATGGGGGCTCGTATGACTGACGAGACAAGAGCCTTTGTACAGATGTCTCCTGCCTCTAGTAGAGCTTATGTATCCACAGGGGCTAAGGGCCAAGATGTCTGGCCCCTTTTTTGTGTGTATATGGGGCCGGTCCTGCCCACTGCAGAGAAGAATTAAAAGACGTGTGAGAAGAATTAAAAGACCTGAGTGTGAACTCAGGTCGACTCACTCATGAATCTGAACCCACTCCTCCCCCACAAAAGAAAGAAAACATTTAAAATCAGAAATTTGTTGACGTCTGGGTGCAAATTCAGCTTTTACAGATACTACTCTGAAATGTAAAATTTGCAGAATAGACCCATGGCCTTGTGTGGCTCTTAAGGTGCACTCTGTCTCAGAACTTAAGTTACTACCTTGGAGTGCCAGAATCCCGCGCTCTCTCTAAATTATTTTATTAAATGATAGAACCAGTAATATTAGTGAACCTACCTCCTCCGTGTAGTGCTTGCAACTGCAAATCTCTGTGTGCCTTCTTCTTAAACTCTTTTCAATTTATTAACAATGGCCCAGATTGTGAACTCACTTACACTGGGGTAAATCAAGAATAACTCCATTGAAATCAATAGTGTGGTGGTAGGTGTACACTAGTGTAAGTGAGATGAGACTGAATGCATCCGATGAAGTGAGCTGTAGCTCACGAAAGCTTATGCTCAAATAAATTTGTTGGTCTCTAAGGTGCCAGAAGTCCTCCTTTTCTTTTTGCGGATACAGACTAACATGGCTGCTACTCTGAAACCTGAGATGAGACTGTAACTCAGTAGATGTATTTTCTTTACT
This sequence comes from Caretta caretta, assembly GCF_965140235.1. Classification (NCBI taxonomy): domain Eukaryota; kingdom Metazoa; phylum Chordata; order Testudines; family Cheloniidae; genus Caretta; species Caretta caretta. The sequence goes on from NC_134214.1 coordinate 83,755,512, forward strand.
TGCAGAGTTCCTCCATTTTGGAGCTGGATTTGACTCAACACTGAATAGGCCTGAAGCGACTCACTGAAAGTTGTTCATTTATGGACATGGAGAAATTAGTTTAACAGATCTAAATTATTCTATAATTGGGTGTTAAGCTTTGCGGAGCTATATTGGAATGTAGGATGACAGATGAGCTGCATGAGGAGAATGAAAACCCTGGTTCACATACATATAGATGTAGGTTTTAAGTATACAGTTATCCTTCCAATGGACTTTTCTCACCAACAACAGAGGCAGAGCAGAAGAGGAGTTTCTAGTCAGAGAAGGAAATAGTGATATGTCTACCTAGCACTACAGATGAATAGAAATGAAACATTTTTACTTTGCACCATCCCACCTTCTCCTCTGCAGTCAGCTTTGGTTAGAAATCACTTCAACGAATAATTGGATGAACATTTTTATAGCACATCATTATAAAAATAACATTTGCTTTGAGGAAGGATGACTGAATAGCCTTAAAAAAGGCTTCACCACGAGCATTTGCGTGGTTTAAAATATTTTGGAGAACTTCCCTTCTCTTCCCATTTCCCTAGGGACACACTCATTGTCAGTGTAACAAAACATCATTTAGTGCACAGCACTGGCCTAGAAGACCTTGTTATATATTTTGCACATCTTTTCTCCATTTAAGTGTTTCTTTTAGGGAAAACAGTGTGCTAGTCTGATATCTTTTAAATGTATTAGGAACAAAGAGAATCCTAACAATGGTATTGGTCTATTATTAGATGGAAATGGTAAAATTATCAGTAATAATGCAGAAGAGGCAGACTGTTCAAGAAATATACTCATATCATATGATTAACACTCTTGTAATTCCACTAGTATCTCAGGAGGATGTTAAACAGTAATCACTGAAATCAGACATTTTAAAATCAGTGGGTCTGGTTAACTTGCATCCAAGAGTTTTAAAAGAGCAGGGTGAGGAGCTTTCTTCACCATTTTCAATAAGTCTTGAAACACCAGGGAAATTCCAGAAGATTGGAAGAAAGCAAACGATGTGCTAGTATTTAAAAAGAGTAAATGGGATGATCCGGGTAATTACAGGCCTGTCATCGATCCTGGGCCAGATAATGGAGTGGTTGATACAGGACTTGGTTAATAAAGAATTAGCGGAGGGTAATATAATCAATGCCAACCAACATGGGTTTATGGAAAATAGATCCTGTCAAACTAATTTGATATCTTTTTTTTTTATGAGATTGCATGTTTGGTTGACAAATGTAATAGTGTTGACGTAATATAGTTAGACTTCTTTAAGGCATTTGACTTGGTGCTGAATGACATTTTGATTAAAAAAACTAGAAAGATATAAAATTAACATAGCACAGATTGAATGGATTAAAAGCCGGCTAACTGATAGTCTCAAAATGTAATTTGAACTGAAGAATCATTATCAAACAGGTATTTTTCTAGTGGGGTCCCCAAAATGATTGGTTCTTGACCATACTATTTAATATTTTCATCACTGACCTGGAAGAAAACAGAAAATCTTCACTGCCTGAAGTTTGCAGATGACCCAAACATTGGGAGAGTGGTAAATAATGAAGAGTACAGGTCACTAATTCAGAGCAATCTGGATTGCTTGGCAAGATGGGGGCAAGAAGGAAATAGTATGCATTTTAATATGGCTAAATGTAAATGTGTTCAACTAGGAACAAAGAATATAGGCCATATTTACACAATGGGTCACTCGATGCTGGGAAGCTTTGACAAGTAATTAGATCCACTGCACTTCCCTTATCTGAAAGTTATTTTCTCAAAGCAGGAAATCAGGTTAGTCTGGCATGATCTATCTTTGGCAAACCCACATTGCATTATCATTTACCCCCAGGAATTGAATTATCCTTTCCTCCGCAATTGGTTCTAAAGCCTTGTATGCTACTGATGTCAGTGTCCTAAAGACATTTGAATATTAACCTCAGTTAGCAGCTCTCACTATCAGGAATTGAATTAAAGCAGCTTCTTAGTCGACAGTTGAATAAAAGCTTTGACTAGATCTGACTTTTTAGGCATTTGTGGGCATGAGTGTGTCAGGAAAAGGTCTGTTTGTCACCATTGTGTAAGTGTTTGTTAGTAGTTGGGAGTTTGTGGTAGGCGGTGTTGGGTTGGATTGGACTGCTAGGCTCCTCTCCTCCTCTGAGTGTGGTGATGGTGATCAGTCTTGCATTGCATCTAGTCTTGAGTATGAGACACATTGCCTCTGGCATCAGGAAACACCCACCTTTTCAGGATGCCCCGCGGGAGGCTGTTCATCATCTATTCACTAGTCCTCTCCTAAATTGCTACATTCTTGGAATTAGCTACCAACATCTTCAGAGAAAGCTTTTCAGTTTCTTGCATTAGTCTGCTGTTGATACCCTTACTCTCAAGGTGTACTACTCAAGTTGTACCATTGATGTCAATGGAACCGCATATGGAGTAAGGCATTATTCCACTTGAGTTAGGGTGGAGAAATCAGGCTCATAGTAACTAATCTCCCTCCCTTCCTCACTGTAGCTTACTTCATGACATGAGCAGGACCAAATATTTTTTGTTTTTTTAAGCCTTTACCTCTCTGACTTTGACTTTCACGTTCTTAAGAGTAAAAAATCCAAAGACGTTACGAACAATGCAGCTACCCAAATACTGACTACTCTTAAGCTACTTCCATAAAGGCTGCTTAATATTAGCAAAATGACTACTACCACTATGGGAGATCTATTCTGGTCTCAACTCCTTTTATAATACACCTAGTTTAGTAATTCATGAAAAGAAAGCATTATGGCAAACAGTGCCAGCAGAGAAGCAATGGATTTCCCCATGCTTTCAAATTGGTGTGGCAGTACCATGCCCCTTTTAGAAGAGGACTATTAAACTATTCATCTGATAACTTGCAAAAGCCTTTCACTTATTCCTATACTCTGTGTCATGTTAAGGTAAATAGCTTGCGAAGTAAGGAGAATTGGATCCTTGTATTTCTGGCTGTATCTATGGGAGCTCAGAATCACAGATGCAAATTTGAAAATGTAAAATAAGAGTTTTTGCGAACATCTGCCTCTGTCTTATGGCCAATAAAATTGAAGATGGTCACAGAAAATGACTAGGACTAAGCTAAATGTTTCCCAAGTTCTAACCCTCCACCCACCCAGGTAGAAGAAGGTGAAGAAAGTGTGATTGCTCTTGATAAGTGGTACTCTTGGGGAATTCTTATTAGACTGAATGTTGAATGTGTTTATATAGTTATTTCTTAGTTGTTCCATTTCAAATTGCCTCTTCTGTATTCTACTATGATTCGTGATACAGGAGCTGTTGTATAGAGTTGGGAATACTCTGGGTTTGGGTTTGATGCCCTTACCCTTATTGGGACTTGAGTAATCCATTGAAGCCAATGGGCCTATTTGCAGAGTAAAATACTACTCACATGGCAGTGTTTGGCACATAAGGGGATTAGAAGCCTTTGGGAGGACATGGTATAAATGCCCTGAAAGAAAGATATAGGTAGGGAATTACTTTTTCCAGTTCTTTTCCTTGATCAGCTGAAATCTGTTTGATTGTTTGTGCATGTGGTTATGATTCCTCAACTGAAATTTAATAAAGCAAATATTGTTTACTTAAAGCAACATGGGGAAGAGAAGGCAGAAGGGAATGTGACTTTGTTAAATATTTACCATATCAGCACTTATTAGTCTTTTTAAAAACTGAAATTAGCTCCCTCTGAGGACAGAGAAATCAGACTCCCAAGGTTGTAATTGAACTAAAGATAAATATTTTCAAACTTGTAAATCATTGACAGCACAAATATTGTACCCCCTAATTTCTATCCATTTATAAGTGGCTGCGCATTTTTTGTTACTAACATTTCAAAGGTTCACAGTTTAATAGCTAGGCATGGGAAAATGTAGAAAACTAAGGATTTACTACGTTAGAGGCTCCAGAATGCAAAGACTTCTGTGGTTGAAATCTAAAGGTCTTTAGATTCTTTATAGGAAGCTTTGAAAAACATAGTCTTGTGGCTGACTAATACACAGGACAAGGAGCCAACAGATCTAGTAGACTGAAGTGTTAATGAGGTATGTGAATAACATGCTGGTGTTCTATACAATGTTCTAGGGGATGGTCCCACACCATGGAAGATCGTGGAAGCTTTGCTGACATCACCTATCTGAGGCACTCACAAAAGCCTTCAAATTATCCAAGCTTTACATATTAAATCTTAAATGGAAACTGTGAAAATCAATTCAACCTGTGTACATACGAGGTCAAACTCAGGATCTGGGCTGAGGGGGTAGATCAAGTTATATAAATGCTTTGTCCTGAGCCCTTAGATATACAACAAATGTGGGGATTGGTAATTTATCTATCCCAATTGCTCTCCGGTGCTGCAGTAATTACACAGATCCATATCACAATGTACTGGAAGTCACAAATACCAGATGATTCACTACCAGAACAATCATTATACACCAGTATGTTATTCACATACCTAAGTGATAGAAGAATAAGATTGGATCTAAAAGAACATAACAATTGCCAGGCAAGCCCTTCATAGAAGAATGAATTTGGGAGTTACACTTTGGTATGTAAAATAGATGGGGGAAGGATAGATTTTAATTTCAATCGGGGTCTCTGGACTCTTTTCACTCACTGGTACTCTATCGGGCTGACTGATATAGCCTAGAGCATGCTTACATTTGGAAATGCTTCTGTGCATCCATGTAATCTCTCAATTAGACAGTATAAAAAGCATTTTTAACATCAAGCACCAGCAAAAGCCTGGATGTATTTGTGTATTGTCTTTCCTTCACTAGGCAAACACAGACATAGTTTACTGTACGTCTGCAATGTCTGCCCTCCTAGCTTAAAGAAAAGTAGTGTTGTCTCATGGGCATTACATTAAATCTCAGCTTTAAGACTGGAAATGGAGGAATATAACTGGTGCCTTCAATGGGAGCAGGACCACAATGTTAAAATACTATGAGGAAATGCTTTCTCTGAGACTGAGGGGGCTTATGTTCAAAGGAGCTGATAACTGTTTTAACAAGATAAGGATGAGATGAATTGCACCCAGAAATCCAGCAGAACAAATAAAAACAGTCAACTCTCCCATTCCTAATTTCAGTAACTTGTGAGAGATACTTCATCCTAATGATTTTGAAAGCTCTCCCACTCCTGAAATCATTAGGCTAAGATGAATGAGCGAAAACCCCGTAGATACAGTGCCAGAGGAATGCAAATCATAATGTACAGCAGTGGCTATACTTTTTTACCGAAATCCCACGGCCTGAGAAGCGGATGTTGTTTGAGGTACTTTCATTTCCCCCTATTGTGTTGCTATGGTAGCTGCCAGCCAGAGGAGCATGGGCTAAGTGAAGCGGGGAAAGAGGGGAATGTTTTTTATGAGACAGACTTGAAATTACATATAATTTTAGACTGCATTGTTTCTAAGAATTCTAGCATGGGCTGGACATCCATTGTTTTGGGCACAAGAACAGACTTAGCTAATATCCACAGCAAACACCCCGCTGTCCAATGTGTCCAGAAAAACTAAAGCTGATACTCATTGCCTCATTCCATCATGCTGTCCCACTCACATACAGTCAACCCACAAACAGATAAGCCTTGTAGAGTGCCTTAGAGATCTGTTCTCTGTTGGACTCCGAGTGTGTGTGTGTGTGTAATATGAAGGGTGCGCCACTGAGAATGCTTTGCCAGCAGCCCCATCTTGTTTAAATCTGGAGGCTGCAAGCTCAAGTGACTCAGTTGTTCTCAGTGCCGTGGTATCACATGAGGCAATTTGGTGGGGTTGCTGAGGTAGCAGTGAGGTGCTGTTAGGTAAAACGCCGATTGCTGGATTTTTGCCTGAAAACAGATTGGATGCTAGAGTGGATGACGGAGCATAGGTAATGTTCTCCCAGCTGGAAGAAAATGAGCAGCCTCTTTCTGCATCAGCTGGGGGTTTGTGTGGTCTTCAGCTGTAGAGTGCATTACAGTAGGACAGTCTGCAGGTGGTGAAGGAATGTCATTTCCTGCTTGGACTATTGTCATGCATTCTACACCTGAAGACCATCACTGCTGCATGAGATTGACTCCAACAGAAGAGCTTCTGACTCACCAGCACCACCTTCTGCAGCAGCATGACACTGACCAGCTCCGATTCTGCTTATCTTGTGAGACTGGATGAGTTGACAGCTCAGGGTAGCATGGCTACAGAAAGCCTAGCGTCCAGTACTCTACAAAAAAACCCTGAAACCCTCAAACAGGCAAGCAGTACAGAAGTTAAAAATTCATTGTCACTTCTGCCTGTGTCCTATTCCAATTCTTAGCATTCAGAGCATATCTTAGTTACACAGCCCAGCTAATCTGCTCATATTTATAAATTAAATACTTCCCAGGAATTCACTTATTGAGATGAAGACATCTTGTCTTCCAATAATTAAACCACATAATTGCTCTCTCTATCTGGCAACTCTTACACACAGGACAAATACAGCCTATAGCTACAAACACCCAGGGACACATGTCTGAGTCTTTGGGCCTGATTTTCCAGAGATGCTATGCATTCACAGCTCCCATGGAAACGAGTGGGTACCCAACCCCTCTGAAAATCAAGTTGGGCTTCAGTGCTTAGTAGTCACTGTTAGCTCAGTGCCCTCAGACTATGTATGTGAAAGTAGGCTCATGTCTGAAAGACTGTGATGCTCTCCCAGGCATTGCAAGTGATTTAAATGAACCCAGCTGTAATCATTTGCTCCTACTTTTATTGTACAGTTCACTGAAATATTCATTTTTAAAGACACTGTACCAAGGCACGTTGTATTATATAACCATTGTAGTAGGAAGTATTAATTCATCTATATAATTAAGGTAAAAATTAAGTTGAAATCAGCCAACTACAAGCTAATTTATTTTTTCACGGTGCCCCTTCTGGAGCTACTACACTCTCTCCCAGGGAACCTCTTTATCCTTAGGTCAAAGCAGATCTTTCCCTTACCCCCAGGAATTCTTTCTTTCTTTGTGGAGTTCAGCTTTTCTGCTTTCCTTAAGGGAACTGCAACAAATTCACTCTGATGTGTTTCCTCCCAGGTTACAGAATTATATCGCCTGCAAATCCCTCTTGTAAGAAATCACTCTCTCTCCTCAGACACAGTGGGAGTTTCAAATGTGGTCTCAAGGGTCCTTTTAAAAATAAACACACAAGGCAGGTTTGTAATGTCTGCCCATGTGGTGAAATGTCATGCAGATGATGAATATCATGTAGCCTCACTGATGATCCATTGCAAAACAGAAATACACGTATGTTCATGGACTATGTCAGAGTGGACCCGTACAGGTTTCAAAAGTACATTCCAGTCCACTTATGGCAGCATGGCAGGGCCTTGGTTGCTCCCAAAACCTAGGACACAGAAAGCTGGCACGAACACAGATAACCAAATGAAATGGAGAAGGCTACTGACTTCTCTTTTTGCTAGTGGGACCATCATGCACCCGCAACCCGCACATTTTTGAATTATGACGGCATCACATAAATGACACGATGTCACTAAAGGACTTACCAGATATGAGCTACTGTAGTACATGGCATGTAGTATGTATAGCATTGATCAAGCTCCATAGTCAGAATTCTGTCATTGAAGCAATTAATTTTACAAGATGAAAATAGTTAAGGGAACCCTTCACAAACAAGATTGTGCAGCTACATGCACATTCATTTACAGGTTAATCTCAATTATTCAAATATCCCAGAGATCATCCAAATAACAGATAAACAAAATTTGCTTCTACGTTGAGTTTGGACATGAAGGACATATCTGAATTTCAGAAATCAGGGTTCAGCTAATCAGAGTTTTTCTTTACTTTGTGTGAGAGGAAAAACTAAATACAAATACTGCTGAATAGCTGATAAAACAGCTAAATCTCTCTTGCAGGCAGGAAGGAAGCTAGTTTTGTAAAATCTTTAGTCCAAACAAGTGGCTAGATATACTGCTCTTGTGCAAAAGGTTTAAATTTTCCTTAAATTCCCTAGGCCTGCTTATCAATAATTTGGTGTAAATTGCTCCCTTACACTCTTTTGAGACATTCAAAGCCTGAATTATTTGTTCAAGCACTGTTCATGTTTATAAAGGTTAACTCTCCCAGCCAGAGAGCAGAAACAATACCATGTGACTTAGGTGAACATCGCACCTCACAAATACCAAAGCATAGGTATGGAATATCCTGCTCAGTTAGCTACTGATGCAAAGCAGCAAGAAACCATGTTAAATAGATATATCTGGCACTATGTCCTGAAGGCTGCCAGACTGGAGCACATCAATTGGATGCTTTAAAACACAAGAGATGGGGAGCAGAAGACCACTCAGCCACAAACCTATAAACATGGATTCTTGTGAGAGCTCCCATCATTCATAGCCTCCTTTTTAACTGCCATGTTGTATAGTCAGAGGAAACTCATAGGCCAGAGAGGCATCTGCTCAATGGCTAACTCCTTTCTTAAGCTGTGGACAACACCACGATCCTACTGGTCACTCAGGCCTGTAACCTGGGCATCATCTTGGACATCTGTCTAGACCTCTCTAGAGCCTCACTTCCAGGCTATGTCTAAATCTTGCAGTCTTTCTGTTTAACATCTCTGAGATATCCATCCTTTCCTACCCATCCACACAGGTAAAACTCTCATCCAAGCTCTTATCTCATGTTGCAGTTACTGCCACATCTTTCTTCATTTCAAATGCTAACTAGGTCCAACTTTGTTTGGCTTCTGCAATCAGCCCAAGGAGAGCATCTTTTAGAATTTCCTTTTTGGTAACTTGTGCTATTTTTTTAATCAATGTAGATGTCTCTACACACTTCCTAGGTGTAAAACTACCCTCTCTGTGGAGGGGTCTACTTTTCCACCATTCTGTTACTCAGAGGTCCTGAGACACCCAGGTGTCTTGTATCCTGCTACACCTCACCCTAGAGTATTTCATAGTTTATGCAAACAATTTCCCTTTCGAGAGGTCCTGCAATAGGATTTCTTATAATTAGAAAGCTGGTATAAATTGAATCTGTGCTAAAAGAAGAGCTACTAAGGTAACAAAGAGCACCAGTGACCAGCGACTTGGGTACTTGTTATCATGGCTGGGAATGCAATTTGTTAGTAAACCCGTTCTAATTAACAACACTTTAAAGTACCAGATGTCCTTTCTAGAGAGATGCCAGACTTTCCAGAATGTTGCTTATATACCAGTGCCAGGGTCAGTGCTAAGCCATTAGGCATCATAGACAGCTGATTAAGGAGCCAAATCAGAGTGAGGCAACTTGTGTCACACTCCATAAATTAATGTGTGGGAGGAAGTCCCCAGGACTTTGCTCAGGGCTCACAGAACCGTAGCCCAGTCACTGCCTGGTACCTTTTACTCAAAACAGAAGCAAGATGCTTTGCTGCACTGTCATTTTGGGCCATGCAGACTATTGACAGATCCCCAGATGTTGAGGCATCCATTTAAGGTACTTACATGACTCCCATCACCGTATTATCTGAGCATCTAGTAATCTTTCATGTATTCATCCTCATAACACCCCTAAGAGACAGGGACATATTATTATCCCCATTTTACAGATGCGGAACTGATGGGAGAGACTAAGCGACTTGTCCAAACTTTAGCGGGAGCTAAATCTGTGTCTCCTGAATCACAGGCCAGTGCCCTAACCAAGGGACTGTGCTTCCTGCCCTAAGGAATCTTGAAGAAATTGCACATGACAGGAGGCAGAGGCCCTACTTTCTTGCTGCTAGCAGGGACTTACCTCCCTTCTTCCCCTTACAGAAGCAGACAGGGTGGAGTGGAGGGGCAGAGCTGGTGACTAAAGATGCAATCAGGTGTTCACAATGAATGCAAGAAACTCCAAAATCAGTCATCTAAGGCCCAGCGGAGAAAAGCACTTGGGAGCAGAGGGCAAAGATCCCAACCAACTTACTAGAAGACTGGTGTATAGTCCAAGTGAGTTCTCCTGTGTATTTGTTTGTCTAAATATCTTTTGTTGTAGCTTGGGTACACTAAATGGTTTACAAATTTCATTTGGTGAAACTCCTGTTTCATTGCTGAAGCCGACCCTCTTCATCTGTTTACATTACACCCAGACTGCATAGTATGTGAAAAGTGGCCTGAGAGTTAATTTACGTTTGTAAAACTTGTTGAGATCCTCAGATTACAAGTGGTAAATACATTCCAACATTTATTATAAACTTATAACGTGAGTATTTGCTTTTTGAAGGGATTGCTAGCAAGAACCAGGCTAGCCCTTCTTGTACAAAGGGTTTCAGTTAATAGCAATTGTCTATAAAATAAGATTTAAGGAATTACCACCTCACTAAAAGTTTATTAGTATATTTGATAAGTTATCTGTCAAAACCTCTTTGTTCTTTGTACCTGAGTGAGTCCACATCCCAATTTATTGTTCTTCAAAGATTGGGAATAATCGTTGCCAGGTCAATTAAAGTGGAATGACAAATTAAAATCAGAGTATAAAGGACTTAAGAAATTCAGACCTTTAAGAGGGATAATTGTGTTGGAACAATATCAGACAAGGCTAAAAAATGACAATCCCTGTTCCATGATTTGGTAGAGAACACAGTAATATAAACTCCGCTCTACATGTCAGTTTACCATATGAAGTTTACCGCCATCCATGCTGCTAGCACAAATCCTATGATTGTGTCAGCCTTTGACACGTTTGCTAGCCTTTTTAAAGGAAAGAATCTTAGGTGCGGAGGGGCAGATGTACCACAGTGATGCCATTTTGGCAGCACAAAGAAGTGATAAAGCTATTCTAAGTGGGTAAGTGAGCAGCCAGAAGCTAAACAAGCCCACAGCAGCCCTGGAGGCCAGGGAGCAGATAAGTGGCATAAATCCATTTTTGCCCCCTGCCCCCAGGTGCCATACCAAATGAAGCTCAGCTGAATCTGAGGACTGCAGCCATTGAGGTATGAGCTCAGCAGATGCTTAGTGATAAGGAAATACTAATTTTCCAAATATACTACAGTGTAATTCTTAAGCGGAGTCAAATAATTGTTGCTACTGTGAGTAAAGAATACAGCAGTTATTAAACGTTGCTGGATCAATTATGTGTTAAATGCAGTTTTAATTTTGTAGGCAAATGTGAGTTTTGCGCAGTAGAATATGTATTGCATTCATCAGGAGAGCATTAGCTGTTATCCATTTCACCACGAAGGCTGGGGGAAAATAAATGAAATCAGTACATTCCCCTCAAATCTACAGTATTTCATTAGCCACTGTTTCGAATGCACTTACTGTACCTGCCACTCAGTGCTTTGAAGCCTCAGGCAGGTCTATTTCAGTAACCTGGAATCCCTTTTATCAGATCATTCTGACACACTCCTGGTGGTGCAAATGCACAGAATGTCACTTCAGGAGAAAATAGGCAAGAAATAGTTTTTGCTCTGGGCAAAATCCTACGCCATGCTATGTGTATGCACTGGGAGTGGGGAATACAAATCCTCATTCCTCACTAGAGCACCTCATCTGTGCAGCACTGGGTACTATTCTAACACAGCTCGTTTTTTGGTTCTAGGCTGGGGGAGTGGCTAATGTGCCCACTACTGCTTTTATGGGCTGCTAACTTGAGGGCTAGGTTAGATTCTGCATACTCCTTTGACGCTGCAACCACAGTGTGCTGTGGTTGGCAGGATGCTCTAAGTGGGGCAAATACAACTCTTTTGTGTGTGTGTGTGTGTGTGTGTGTCTACCACAGACTGTCTCCATCCCACCCAACACATGCTGTCTTGATCCATCCTGTGACCAGAAGGCAGAATGGCTCAGGGACCCAACATGTCATCCACACTGCTCCATTCCCACACAGCTTGTAAGCAATCCTGTTCTCACTCTTTTCAACGTGCTCTATCTAGTCTGTGGAATCTAATTTAGTAAATTCCCTTCAAATTTAGGGAACCTTTATGAGCTCTTTCCTGTTTTCAGAGACCTTGGAAAAGGGCTGATTTAAAAGCCTTAAAATACCACAGCAATTTCAATGTTTTCAAAAATATACAAAGCCATTCAAGACAAAATGAACATGTTCTGTGTCAGGGAATTCTTTCCCAGAGCAGAGATTTCTCTTCCCAATTTAACCAGTTCTTATTTCCAAGAAAGCCCTATTGGTAACAGTTTTACCTTTCCCTCCTTATAGAAAACTGTCTGCATCTCCCAGCTTCAGACTAGCCATCTTCTGTTACTGAGTTTCTATATCACTTTTTTTTTCCTTGCCAAAAGAGGAGCATATATTCTTAAATTGTCAAGGTCTAGGAAGCTTTGAAAAATTCTCTCTAAATGTTCAGATGACTCATTCATAACTTCATCCTAAAAGAATCCTTCATTTCTGGTAAGCGATGGACTTTCTGTATCAAAGGCAGTCTAGAATTTTAAAGTTCAAATTGCTTCTTATTTACAAGAAGCAAAATGAAGCAAAACACATTAACTTACAGAGAGTTCAGAGTACATAGTGGAATCCAACCAAACCATCAATAGAAATCAAATAATTCAGTTGTTTCAGAGCAATCAATTACTGTACATAGCAAATACTGAAGTCAATATTATGGGGAAATGAAGCTAATTGATTTCTGAGCAAAGCGGTCTACACTTATTTATATACTCTCATGATACATGGTCCAGAATGAAAGGCTGTGTGAGGTAAGGCCATATGCTATGAATTCTAATGCACCGGTGGCTGAAAAACAAATCAGAAGAAAATGATCTTGGTGGAACTGAATAGATTGTCATGGCTGTATGTTGCATTGCTGGAAAAGGACATTCAGACGCATGCCACAGTCAGGTACAGGATGCTGTGGCAATGGGTTAAAAACTGTGAGTTCTGCTCTGTATGCTCTGTTGTGGGTACGTGGCAGGGGATGACCAGATCTACTGGATGCCAGATGAAAAGCAGGATCCTGAGGGAAAGGACATCGTGAGAGATGCAAGGAACAGAACAAAATACCAATTCAGCTTTGCTTTGATTTCCACTGATGTCAATGGAATCACACCAGGGATTAATTTGGCCAGTTACCCGTAGAACTTGGTGACAATGAGAGGGGTACCCAAGCCACAAAATTCAGATCCAAATGTTGAACCCTTAAAATTCAGGGGTGCCTGTATCCAGAGTTTTGGTTCCACGTATCACAGAGATGGGCCCAACTGCAAAATGGGGATCTGGGATGAGCTTGTTTAACATTTGTACTGTGGCAGCACCTTGGACCTATTGTGCTGATCCCTATACAGATACAGCATTGCCAAACTTTTGAAATTTTATTGCAAGTCTCATGATATTCAACGTATTGTTTAAAACTCAGCCCTTGGAGTCATGTTATTTCATAAGAACCTCAGATTTCCTGTTTTACAACCTGATAGTTCTGATTCTTTGTCCTGCACCTTGTGCAGTCATTTAAATCGGTGCAGGCTGGTTACAAAATGCAGATGTGGTAGTGGTTTGCATTCACTTTGCATGGGTGAAAATGGCTACACATCGGTTACAAGGCAAAGGAGAATCAGGCCTAAAAGTTCTTACATGTTGGTTAGTTTTCTTCAATCAGACTTGAACAAAATGGGGTTGGAAGGGACTCAAACTCAACTAAAATGCTAATTTAGGAAACCGCAGGGCAAAGAGAAAGGAACAGCTTGAATAGAAGCAAGGGACTGGAAAGGGACCATAGCCTACTTTGGAGGGGCAAGTTATTAGGCTTGGTAGGTTGCATACTTACAAAAAAACAACAAGGTTCATTATTCTTTTTATTTTAACTGGCAAAAAAATGAGTGGATCAAACCCTCCCAGAGAGAACTCCTGCTCAAGGGTCAGGGAACCCTGGGCCAGATCCTCATATGGCTCCACTGAGTACATCAGTTTATACCAGAAGTGATTTACAGCAGCTGAGAAGATGGCCCTATGAAGGAATAGCATTTGCCCGCACCCAGTCCCAGAATAGACAGAGGGTTTTGGGTCCTGCGTATTTTGGGGCATGTGTGGAGGCCTGTGCCTCTGTGATGCTTTCTCTGTCCAGCCCTACAAGGCTCTTACTGTCCACTCCTCCCTGAACCAACCCTTTGCTGTCCATGGCTTTCACACAGCAGAGGAGGAAACGGGGTTGGACCATCCTGACAGGGCAGCACTGCCTTTGTAAGGAATCCCTGTCAGAATGGTAGGCTTCGCAGAATTCAGTTTTATCTTTTTTGACAGGTAATGTGTTTATTTTTCACCTTTTTTATTTTATTGATTTAAATGTTCAGTTGTGGGAAATTAAGGGGGTGTCAGACAATGGTGGGGGGATCAGACAATAATTATTTAATGACTGTAGACGTTGAGATTCGAAAAGCTAAAGCTTTATAACTGTTAAAACACAAATGGTCAACATCACATGTCAAAGTATCCATAAATCAAACTCTAATAAGTTGTCAAGCAGCATTTCTCTTACATTGTACATCTATACATTTTGATTAGAGATGGCAATAATTTTTCATGGGTTTGTGTGTAAGGTGAAATTGACATTACCGATAATCTAATCCTTCCAAGGCTACAGATTGGGATGGGACCATGCCACAGATCAAAAGTCTTATGCCTCTGGTCCCTTCTCCCTTCTGCTCACCCTTCTCTCTGAGATCAGTGAAGTCCAAATGTTGTCTTGAAGCAGGGCCATCCCTGTGGGGGTGAGGGGCCTGGGACAAATCAGCATAGGCATGGGAACTAGGCGTGCGGGGGGGGGGGGGGGGTTCCTTCAGCACCCACAGGGTCCAGGCTGCCAGCTCCACGCCTGGGGCTTTGCTCCCGGTCTCAGCTGGGGGGTGGGGTGGGGTGGACAGGTGTAAGGGGGCTGGCTTTCAGCACCCTCACTTTTAAAAATATTCCAGCACCACTGCAAATCAGACCTCGCTGGCTTGGGGGCCCTGCTAGGGTTGCCAACTTTCTAACAGCAGAAAACCGAACACCCTAGCCCTGACCCTTCCCTGAGGTCCTGTCCCCTGCTCTGCATCTTCTCTGAGGCCCTGCCCCTGCTCAGTACGTTCCCCCTCCCTCGGTGGCATGCTCTCCATCTCCCTCCCTCACTTTCACTGGGCTGGGTCAGGGAGTTGGGGTGTGGGAGGGGGGTGAGGGCTCAGACTCTGGGGTGGTTCCAGGGATGAGGGGCTTGGGGTGCAGGAGGGGGCTCTGGGTTTGTGGGGGACTCAGGACTGGGATATGGGGTTGGGGCTCAGGATTGGGGTGCAGGCTTTCCTCGGGCAGCTCCTGGTCAGCAGAGTAGCAGGGCTAAGGCAGGTGGGGGGGCCAGGATGCTCCACGTGCTGTTCTCGCCTGCAGGCACTGGCCCCCCAGCTCCCATTGGCTGTGGTTCCCAGCCAATGGGAGTGTAGAGCCAGTGCTCTGGGCGGGGGCAGCGCTCGGAGCTCTGTGGCCACCCTGTCTAGGAGCCGGATCTGCTGGCCGCTTCCAGGGCGCAGCACGGTGCCAGGAAAGTTAGGGACTAGCCTGCTCTAGCCCTGCAGCACCCCTGATCAGACTTTTAATGGCCTTGTCAGTGGTGCTGACCAGAGCCGCCAGGGTCTCTTTTCAATCGGGCATTCAGGTCGAAAACTGGACACCTGGCAACCCTATTTATATTCCTCCTCAGGCTCCATGCCAGGGCCAGTGTTGTTTAATGTGTTTATTAAGGTTCTGGAGAAAGGGATGAAGAGTGAAGTGGCAAAATCTATGTATGATTGTTTAGGTGAGTTAGCACGGGCGAAGGCTGTGAGGAAATTCAGATAGGCCTAACAAAGCTAGGTGAATGTGCTGGAGAGTGCCAGATGAAATTCAACAGCAACTCTGCTGAGGGCAAGAAATGGGCTTGTTGGGAGCATAGCCAGTGAGTTCATACATACATTGCGAATACATAGGAGCATCCATTGGAGAGGGTCAATGGGCCATCACTTACTCCACTTCCCCCTTAGCGGCAGGCCACAAACTGTCTATGTGGTATCAGTACCCAAAGCATACGTTTGGACTGAGAGTCACTTTCCTCAAGCCTCACTGTGCACAGCGGCCCCCCCCCCCCCCCCGCAGGAAAATATTTTTACCCTGGCTTTGCTCCAGTTTCCAACACTTGGCCCATTGTTGCAATCATAACAAAGAATCAAGAATCTCTAATAAATAAATTGCAAAACAAACAAAAAGAGAAGAATTAAATCCATATTTTAAACCTACAACAAAATATGATTCTGTGAATAACATGGAACTAATTCCATATAGGTTTCTAGTGACATTAGAAACTGTTCCTATTTTGTTCCAATTATTAAGTTTTCCAGACCCAAAGAGGAAAATATGTGTTTTTGGTGTAGGTGACTTTTGTTTTAGATTAAGAAAAATAACAAAGACTAGAAATAGAATCTGAATGAGAGAGAGTGTGTTCTGACTCTAAGATCTTCCATCCTGAATTCCTACCTCTACAGCAGACTCCTAACATTTGAAGTCAACAGATATAACTGTGTTTAAAGTTAGGCACGTGCTTACACATCTTGCTGAATCAGGGCCCTCGTTAGTAGGGGCTGGAACCCTGCAGGAAGCTACATGTTAATTACTACTGACTCACTGGGGCAAACTCAATACTAGAAATAAGGGGTGTATGGCAGAGGGAGCTGGGGTCAGGGACAGACAGGTCACAAGGGAAGAACCCCTATAAGCAGCAGCACCTGGGGAGAAGGCTTAAGCTGGGGGTTGATGTAGGGTTAATTTGTAATTTCACTGGAATATCACAACAGAATTCACTCTGGTTTTAAACCACTGCAGAACTTGCACTCTTCTATGTATCTGGTTGGAGTCTGACAAATGGTTTTCTATATGGTCGGGGTAGCTGAAAAAGGATAGTGTTTGATTTTACATAATGCCAGTAGAGCGCACTTGTTCTCAAACTCGTTTGCATACTGTGAACCGTGGCACCTGTTAAGACAGAAATCTTCACATAGATCATCTCCTCTCCCAGGCTTCCAACCCTAATTCTAAACAATCCCTGAAGCAATTATAGTGTTTGCTTACACAAAAAAAGCACTATTAGGAGACCTCTTAAAGTGACAAGATGAAAATAAACTTGCTTTAATGCAATGGGTGTAGTTACTTGGTTATGTTGCTCATTTTAAAATTTAAGTCTATTTCCTGCCCACAGATATAGGGTGCAGGAGGGTACTCTGGGCTGGGACTGAGAGGTTCAGAGGGTGGGAGTAGGGTCAGGGTTGGGGCAGCGGGTTCGGGCACAGGGGTGGGTGAGAGCTCTGGCTGGGGGTGTGGGCTCTGGGGTGGAGCTGGGGATGATGGGTTGGGGTGCAGGAGTGTGCCCTGGGCTAGGATCGAGGGGTTTGGAGGGTAGGAGGGGGATCAGGGATGGGGCAGGGTATTGGGGCAGAGGAGGCAGTCAGGGGTGCAGGCCCTGGGCGGCGCTTACCTCAAGCAGCTCCCAGAAGCAGCGGCATTTCCCCTCTCCGGCTCCTATGCGAAGGCGCAGCCAGGTGGCTCTGAGCTCTTCCTTGTCCGAAGGCACCTCC
This sequence comes from Caretta caretta, assembly GCF_965140235.1. Taxonomy (NCBI): domain Eukaryota; kingdom Metazoa; phylum Chordata; order Testudines; family Cheloniidae; genus Caretta; species Caretta caretta. Next base: position 83,773,079 of record NC_134214.1, read on the forward strand.
CCCACAGTTCCCATTGGCTGCGGTTCCTGGCCAATGGGAGCTATGGGGGCAGCGTTTGGGGTGGGGGCAGCGTGCAGAGTCCCCTGGCTGCCCTTATGCATAGGAGCTGGAGAGAGGACATGCCAGCTGCTTCCCGGGAGCCCCACTGTGTGGTGCCACCAACCAGAGTGTCAACAGCCTGGTTGGCAGTGCTGACTGGAGCTGCCAGGATCCCTTTTTGACCGGGTGTTCCAGTTGAAAACCGGACACTTGGTCACCCTAGGCCCCGCTCTGCATTGGCGGCTGGGCCAGTGGGATGGATCCAGCCTGGTGCTGGGCCGCCTGCTGCTGCTGGCAGTTGCCGTCTCCTACCGTGCAGCTATTGTTGGCCATAGCGACAAGGCAGCTCAGGGCTCTGGCCGGGATGGGGGACTTGCAGCACCATGTCTTCCGGGACTGACCGCACCGGCCAATCACACTGGGCCCGGAGACATTGCCCTGATTTGCCCTACCCAAGGGCCTTGAACTACACAGAGGTGTCTGTGAGCGAATATGCTGTGTAGCTGGCACTCTCTGATTGTTATACACTCTTCAGTCTTATCCTCCCAGTCTCTTCCTCTTCCTTTCACCCATGGAAGTGCACGGGAGGATCAGACTAGTTGATATTACAGTACTCCAATAGCAAACCACTAAGGGAAGGGGCATGTGATGGAGAGAAAAAAATCAGTACACAGAGAGATTTCCATCTTCCATGGGTTTAAAACAGTGAGAAATGGTTTCAGAATGGTGACAAACCATTTTACCATGACCTTTGAAATGATTAGTCATTGCACAATACCTCCTGCCATACAGACGTCACGTAAAGCAAATGATCATGGCTTCCCCTCCCCCACGCCAGTGCTTACTGCGGTACCTCAGTGGCAGGTGCATTAGTAATTAGTACTCAGTTGAGATTAGAATGCAAATTTAGAGACACAAGGACCAAACCATAAGCACAAACCTGAAGCAAAATAACATGAAAATCTTATCCATGAAAAGTGCTGCATTGCATTTTGAGCCCTTTTCAAAACATATTGGCATATGAATTATTCAGAGCAAAATCACCAGCGTAAGAACTAATGTTTATGAGTCTGATACAAACAATAATTTCATTAGCTCAGAGAGAATTATTTAATATTAATAGTTTTGTAACCATGCCCTGGATTTACATAACACACAGCAGTGTTGTTATTATGCTAATGGGGGAAAAAACTATATTGACACTAGAAATGCCTTCTTGGAAAGCATGATCACTTTTTAGGGTTCAATTCTACAATCCCTGCTTACTTTGAACAGCATTTACTCATGCAAGTAATGTCACTGACTTCATGGAAGACACACTAGGCTTCAGTGGGCCTATTCAAGCGAAAATCAAGGGGAGTAAAGGCTGCAATATCTCGCTGTATTGTGCCATATTGATTTAGTACATTATGCTGACAGGAGACATAGTCACGCATTTCTACCTGCCATAATATTATACATAGAATTATCTTTCTTTTCAATGTCCTTGCATATACGGATGAATGGGTTGGCTTTAAAAATACCCCTCCAAAAATATCTAAAAGCAAATATTAAGTACTGAGGAGTATAGAGGGAAATGCAGCAATATATCAGTATTCCTCTTTGCCAAAAAATAGCTCTAACTATAAACAGTCATTTACTGGATTTTAGAATTGAGTGATGGGCAGTTACATATAAGGTCTGATGCTGCTGAATGCAGGTGCAAAATTGTAGAGAATAGAGGAATTATGCGTATTCTGTTTTATAGATATCATATGCCCCTCAAGTTATCTGTTTGATATGAACCTGCCTGACTTCCAGGTGTTAAATCAAGACTGTTAAGGGAGAAATCACTTGGAAATGAAACAATGGCAATTAAGGTTCCTTTGGGAAACAATGACTCTCAATGGGGAAGAAACTCCATGCTTGGCTCCATCTAAGCTAGAACTGTTGCATTGTTCCCAAGGTTAAAGCCTTGGATTCAAGGGGATCTAAAACTTTAAAGGCTCCAGAAAAGGGAGGCCCTTTGGGTAAGCTAGGAGAGGCTGCCCAGGGTGTGTCAGTGAACAGCTGACAGGATGGCAAATATGCACAGAGGGAGAAAGAGAGAAAAACCGCAGCAAGGACAGAGTGTGCATGATGCAAGCAGGACAGACTGGCTCTCCCAAACCAGAGATGGGAATAAACTGGACTTCCCTAAGCTATGGATAGAGAGGTTAAACTTAGGTAAGGAAGGAGGAGTCTAGGCTTTTCATTTGTTAGCCCCATTTTCCTAAATGCTTTGTGCCTGTGAGGAATAAAAAAATAATGCTTTGTTCTGAGTAGGCTGCTTCTGTGTTATTGTAAATGTACTGTATGCTGTCCCAGGCTCATGGAGGAAAACTCTTACACATGCCAGAACTGAGTTGGGCCTGTTGTTGACACAGTTGGGTTAATGGGGGGACAGGGTGGGGCTGCAGCCCAGAGATCTAGTCGGAGAGTGATTGGACTGCATGATTCGCAGTGAGGCACAGGAAGCCAGGCCTGTCACTGAGGGGTGCACTTGCGGGGAGTAAAAGGGGTGTAAGTCGGCCCTGTAGCTGTGACAGAGTTGCATATATAAATGCAAATCAGAAAGTTCTCCCTGAACCTTGATCCTGCATTAGAGAGAGTGCTGCTGAACTGCCACCACATAATTCCTATCTTGCAGCAGGAGTCAGGCCAGAGTGTGGAACATGTATGAGTGGCATGTATTCACTGCACAGCTAACCAGGCTCTTCTCTGGGGTTTAGCCTAAACCCACCAATCACTCAGGTAAATTTAAAGTGCAATAGCTATTCCATTCTAGCTCCCTGTCTGGCCACTCTTAGTCTGCATTAAAACTTCCTTTTGGAGGTTTAACTTAATCCATTTCCAAAGTCCAGGCTATTTTCCCATGTAAAAAAGCTCTTATTTGCCGCCAGTCCTCTGCCCTCTTGTGAGTAGGGAAGAAGGTTTGAGGGCTGAAGGCTACATGTACCACTTGTGTAGCCTCTAGTCAAACTTGCACTGCAGTGCAACCACCTTGCAGATCCTACTGTGCAAGGATTTGCAGGCTCAGGGAATTATAGGCTGGACAGTGAGTGACACTGGACTTTGCAAACTTTATTTTTCTTCAGTTTTATCTTCTATTTAACAGAAGAGATGGTTGTGATGAACTTGTCACAATATGTCCTAATCGTGCATGGCTTGCTTTTGTTGTTAACATTTCACCATCTCCTGTACTGGAAGTGGTGTGGATTTTACATATCCCTGCAAGCATTTATGTATTTCAAACTGTCATAGCATGAAAACACAGTATCAACTGCATAAGTGCCATTCTTTTAGCAGTTGGGCAAATGCCAAACTGCTCTCGGGACTAACACTTGCTATGGTGCGGCACCTTCTCTTCCCAGATTGTATTTAGGTGGAACAGGCACACAGGGCCAAATTAATCCCATCGCTGAAGCCAAAGGAGTTACACTGAGGATGAAGTTAGTCCATTAAGCATTGCACCTAGCTTGCACATTAGCGACATTAATCTTGTAGTTCAGGAATAAGAGTCACCTTGAAAATAACATGCTGATACTACTCAGCACATAATTAAAATAACAAATTCTTCACTATATTTGAGCCTGATTCTCAGTTAAGACCTTTAACACTGCACTAGTAGTGACAGGCGCCTTAAAGTACCACCCACTTTAAGATTCCTTTCCACTGGCAGAGCGATGTAAACAGGCTTCAGTGTAACAGCGAATCAGGTCCATTTGGCTTTTGATTTTATCATAGAAGTGTCCTCTGCTGCAGGTAAGGACCCATCACTGCTCCTTGATTATATTTGTGGGCTAAGAACCCAGTCATCAGTGTTTGCAACATTGGTTCCAGCTGGTAATTTGCCACATTAACTCTCACATCAGGAATGGTGCTGTTTTGGTTTCTTTCTTTTTAAAGAGTTTGTGTTAAAAAAATTAAAGTCTTACCCATTTCAAAATTAGCTAAGGTGTGTGTTTGTGTGTGGGGGGAAGTGAAGTTTGATGGTTATTGAATGCTTATTTTGTCGTTGGTAGAGAACTCAAGAACAGGGTTGATTTCAAAAACTGAAATTTGGCTAAAAATAAAAAATAAAATGTGACTACGAAAAACTGGAGCCAGCAGAACGGGAATCAGCCCAGGCTTCCAGGCTGATAAGCTAAGGGCCAAATTCTTTAGTCAGCTATTCAGGCATGACTCTTATTAAAAACAAGAGGAATTATTTGTGCTGTCTGTGGGGGCAGCATTAGGCCCTGTGTTTTTAAAAGCCCTGCCAACATATTTATCTAGTAGACAGAAATTTCTTATCTGGTTTAAATACTAACTGGTACAAATTAAAAAAGTAGTGTTGCTGTGTGCCTGTTGTGTTCCACCCCAGAGCTGCTACCTTTTTGGGATGGGTTACGTGATGCTAAATGTAGGTTATCCATGCATGAATCCAGTACGCAGCTGTGCAACCTACTTGGGCTCTGTGGCAGTAGAGGCTTATGCATGTGCTCAGGTTGTTATCCTCTCCAGGAGTGAGTGCAGAAGCCTTGCATGGTCACTCACTCCTCCCCTCTGCACTCCCGTTCCTCATGACACTACGGAAATGGTGCATATTTAGCAGTAGCACTGGGAGCGTGGATGGGAGCTGGCTTCCTACTAGCTGAGAGACAATCCTCAGTGAGTAACTTAAAAAGGGTTAAGTGGCCTGAAAGCATCATTACTGGCTGACATGCCTGAAATGGATCTGTCAGGCTCTGGGGCTGGAGAACCCCGCTCTTGACAAGTGGGGGTGGGGGGAAGGGGAGCAAGGGGACTACTGAAGGGAGAGACCCTGCCACTGACTTGGACTGCATTTGGGCACAGGGAGCCACCCACACCGAGCAACTTGCAGGCTTGATGCTTTTGTGAGTGGACGATCCTAATGTATAGCATTGTACTCCAACTGTAAACAGACATAAGTGTGTAGTCCAGGGTAAACCTGGGTAACCCACTTCTCACCCATAGTGCCTACTATGCCACGGCCCAGTCTGGTCATTGTTATCACTACAGCATGAGGTGTAAATGGCACAGTGTGTAAGGCAGTGGAGAATCAGGCCCTGAACTGCCTGCCTATGGGTCAGGTAGAGTCTCAGCCACCCAGCTGCCACATCTGAAGATGTTGTTTGGAGTTAATATGAATAACCAGTCATGTTTGTGTCAACATTATGACAGTTAATGATGCGCCAGACAATGATGTTTTATTTAAAAGGCACAAATACAAGCATGTGACGTCCGAGGGCATTTCACAAAGTGTAATTACATGGAAAACAGATGTTCAATTGCAGGCGTAACTGGGTTTCAACTTCAATGTCTTATTTATATTTCTGATTGAGGTTTTTCCCCCCTAAGATGAGAAACAGATTCCATGTGACTGATTCATCCTCATTCACCTTTGCAATACACTGAATCTCTACGGCTGCTGATCACTGATCAGACGGACGGTATCTGCTCAGAGAGAGGCAATTAATCATTTTTACAGTCAAAAAGCTTGTTGTCTTGAAGGTTACACCACAATTTAATCCCGGGGGATTTCTCTAAAAATGTGCTTTTGATGGATAAAGTTATGCCATCACCACCTCGGTTTATTGTTTTTTTCCCCAATATCCTTAAATCGTGGGGTATTTTTGCAGTGGTATGTCACATGGAAGTTTGGGTCAGAGTAGCATGTGGCTTGTTCAGCCTGGGTATGCAAAGAGAGGGGAAAGGTCACACACTCCCCTTCCCTTTGGATCCTACACGTGAGCCAGCCACAATGTAAACGGGGAGTACAAGTAAATCCACTGGTGGGGTGACAGGCTCCACTGTGTGGGCTGGATGAGGCAGGACAGGCCATTGTGGTTAAGGCATGAACCTGAGCCCCCGGAAAACTAGGCTCACCTCCTGGTTCTGCCCAAAATTTGTGACCTTGGGCAAGTCACTTAGTCTGAGGTTATCTGCTGCATGCCGGGTGGCCCTGAGCAAGAGAGCTGCAAGCGTATGGTGCCCTCTCTCTCAAATCTGGCTGAGCAGAGTTTGGACAGAGTGGAGAATGAAGGCGTTACTCTCTGTGCTTCAATTTCTCCATATAAAAGTAGGAAGGAAAAAATACTTTCTTGCCTCACAGGGGAGGCACTCAGATACGACCGCTGTTGGAGCGATCCAAGGATTTAGCTAGGCAAATGGCTTACAACTGGCTAAATGAACACCTTCATCAGTGTCTGCTCCTCCAGCGGCATTCTGGCTGACTCATCCAGGACAACTCCAGGGCCTTCTGCTTCTTTGTAGCCACGGAAAGTGCAGTCAGATCCATTTTCTTTTTGACCCTGATATTTGAGGAGGCTTTTTTAATGTGAATTTTCAAGTATGGGATAGCTAGTTTTCCTGTCCTCCTTTTCAGTCAGACAACTGGTGAAATGATCAAGAGGATGACGCATGAAAAAAGAGAGCAGAGCAGACGTGTGTGTGTAGGCAGGTGCCAATTAGTTTCTATGCTGATTGCTGATTAGACAGAACGAAAGGATGAGCCAAACTGGAACTTCATAGTGCCTGGGAGCCCTAGTCACCACATTGTACTAGGCACTGTACTCACACAGAACAAAAAGATGGTTCCTGCCCCCAACGAGCTCAAATCCAAAACCCTTCAGCTCTCAGAAGTGGGGTGGGTTCAAGTTTTACTCCCAGCTTCAAATTCTCCCCTACGTTTTGGTTTAGAGATACAAACTTTAAATAACCTATTTTCCATTTCTGGTTCAGATGTTGAGAAAACTATCTTGTTCAAACAACTGATCTCATGAAATGATCTTCAATTGGGGCCAAAAAATCTCATGAGATTTCACACCTGAACACACACCCTGATTCACCCTCAAATCTAACCCCTTGAATCGAATCAGAATCCGGACCCAATATTATCTCACTGCTACATCTCAGAGCAGAAGCAACAAAGTGGCAGGTTGCTTGTGTAGTATCCCTTTCAACAGGGACCAGTATGCATTTGAGAAGTTGACTGGTCCACAAACAATGGCACAACATGTGTCCTCTAGGTTTCATTAACAATAAGTGATGCAGGAAAAGTTGTAGGTGAAAGATCTTTCTAAGAGCATGCTGAGAGACCTTTGTTTATCTGGTCAGAGCCTGGTCCCAGGGTGCATTTCTGAGTCCCTTGTGTCACACCAAACTAGGTCTCTCCTGAAGACTGACCCGCTTTATCCAATTCCACTAACATTACTACATGCCATTCCTTGAAAAACCTCCCCAAAAACTCAATTTCTTCTCCTCTGTATTATGCTAATTATACATACTTATGTGGCAAGGATTTATTTCCCTTTAAAACTTGGGATAAAGTACGTACATGATTGTCATGTCATGAAGAAAAATCCTGGATTTACTGCAACCTAGTTGAGTGAGCCTCTTCTTGGTGACTAAGGGTATGTCTACGCTACGGAATAAGGTCGAATTTATAGAAGTCGGTTTTTTAGAAATTGGTTTTCTATATTTGAGTGTGTGTGTCCCCACAGAAAATGCTCTAAGTGCATTAACTCGGCGGAGTGCTTCCACAGTACCGAGGCTAGAGTCGACTTCCGGAGCGTTGCACTGTGGATAGCTATCCCACAGTTCCCGCAGTCTCCACTGCCCATTGGAATTCTGGGTTGAGATCCCAATGCCTGATGGGGCTAAAACATTGTCGCGGGTGGTTCTGGGTATATATCGTCAGGCCCCCGTTCCCTCCCTCCCTCCGTGAAAGCAAGGGCAGACAATCGTTTCGCGCCTTTTTTCCTGAGTTACCTGTGCAGACGCCATACCACGGCAAGCATGGAGCCTGCTCAGGTAACCGTCACCCTATGTCTCCTGGGTGCTGGCAGACGCGGTACGGCATTGCTACACAGTAGCAGCAACCCCTTGCCTTGTGGCAGCAGACGGTACAGTACGACTAGTAGCCATCATCGTCATGTCCGAGGTGCTCCTGGCCATGTCGGCTGGGAGCACCTGGACAGACATGGGCGCAGGGACTAAATTTGGAGTGACTTGACCAGGTCATTCTCTTTAGTCCTGCAGTCAGTCCTATTGAACCGTCTTCTGGTGAGCAGGCAGGCGATACGGATTGCTAGCAGTCGTACTGTATCACCTTCTGCCGGGCAGGCAAGAGATGAGGATGGCTAGCAGTCGTACTGAACCATCTTCTGCCGGGCAGGCAAGAGATGAGGATGGCTAGCAGTCGTACTGTACCATCTTCTGCCGAGCAGCCATGAGATGTGGATGGCATGCAGTCCTTCTGCATCGTCTGCTGCCAGCCAAAGATGTAAAAGATAGATGGAGAGGATCAAAACAAGAAATAGACCAGATTTGTTTTGTACTCATTTGCCTCCTCCCCTGTCTAGGGGACTCATTCCTCTAGGTCACACTGCAGTCACTCACAGAGAAGGTGCAGTGAGGTAAATCTAACCATGTATCAATCAGAGGCCAGGCTAACCTCCTTGTTCCAATAAGAACAATAACTTAGGTGCACCATTTCTTATTGGAACCCTCCGTGAAGTCCTGCCTGAAATACTCCTTGATGTAAAGCCACTCCCTTTGTTGATTTTAGCTCCCTGCAGCCAACCCTGTAAGCTGTGTCGTCAGTCGCCCCTCCCTCCGTCAGAGCAACGGCAGACAATCATTCCGCGCCTTTTTTCTGTGCGGACGCCATACCAAGGCAAGTATGGAGGCCGCTCAGCTCACTTTGGCAATTAGGAGCACATTAAACACCACGCGCATTATCCAGCAGTATATGCAGCACCAGAACCTGGCAAAGCGATACCGGGCGAGGAGGCAACGTCAGCGCGGTCACGTGAGTGATCAGGACATGGACACAGATTTCTCTGAAAGCATGGGCCCTGCCAATGCATGCATCATGGTGCTAATGGGGCAGGTTCATGCTGTGGAACGCCGATTCTGGGCTCGGGAAACAAGCACAGACTGGTGAGACCACATAGTGTTGCAGGTCTGGGACGATTCCCAGTGGCTGCGAAACTTTCGCATGCGTAAGGGCACTTTCATGGAACTTTGTGACTTGCTTTCCCCTGCCCTGAGGCACATGAATACCAAGATGAGAGCAGCCCTCACAGTTGAGAAGCGAGTGGCGATAGCCCTGTGGAAGCTTGCAACGCCAGACAGCTACCGGTCAGTTGGGAATCAATTTGGAGTGGGCAAATCTACTGTGGGGGCTGCTGTGATGCAAGTAGCCCACACAATCAAAGATCTGCTGATATCAAGGGTAGTGACCCTGGGAAATGTGCAGGTCATAGTGGATGGCTTTGCTGCAATGGGATTCCCTAACTGTGGTGGGGCCATAGACGGAACCCATATCCCTATCTTGGCACCGGAGCACCAAGCCGCCGAGTACATAAACCGCAAGGGGTACTTTTCGATAGTGCTGCAAGCTCTGGTGGATCACAAGGGACGTTTCACCAACATCAACGTGGGATGGCCGGGAAAGGTGCATGATGCTCGCATCTTCAGGAACTCTGGTCTGTTTCAAAAGCTGCAGGAAGGGACTTTATTCCCAGACCAGAAAATAACTGTTGGGGATGTTGAAATGCCTATATGTATCCTTGGGGACCCAGCCTACCTCTTAATGCCATGGCTCATGAAGCCGTACACAGGCAGCCTGGACAGTAGTCAGGAGCTGTTCAACTACAGGCTGAGCAAGTGCAGAATGGTGGTAGAATGTGCATTTGGAAGTTTAAAGGCGCGCTGGCGCAGTTTACTGACTCGCTTAGACCTCAGCAAAACCAATATTCCCACTGTTATTACTGCTTGCTGTGTGCTCCACAATATCTGTGAGAATAATGGGGAGATGTTTATGGTGGGGTGGGAGGTTGAGGCAAATCGCCTGGCTGCTGGTTACGCGCAGCCAGACACCAGGGCGGTTAGAAGAGCACAGGAGGGCGCGGTACGCATCAGAGAAGCTTTGAAAACCAGTTTCATGACTGGCCAGGCTACGGTGTGAAAGTTCTCTTTGTTTCTCCTTGATGAAACCCCCCACCCCTTGGTTCACTCTACTTCCCTGTAAGCTAACCACCCGCCCCTCCTCCCTTCAATCACCGCTTGCAGAGGCAATAAAGTCATTGTTGCTTCACATTCATGCATTCTTTATTCATTCATCACACAAATAGGGGGATGACTACCAAGGTAGCCCAGGAGGGGTGGTGGAGGAGGGAAGGAAAATGCCACACAGCACTTTAAGCACAGCACTTTAAAGGTTTACAACTTTAAAATTTATTGAATGACAGCCTTCTTTTTTTTGGGCAATCCTCTGTGGTGGAGTGGCTGGTTGGCCGGAGGCCCCCCCACTGCGTTCTTGGGCGTCTGGGTGTGGAGGCTATGGAACTTGGGGAGGAGGGCGGTTGGTTACAGAGGGGCTGCAGTGGCAGTCTGTGCTCCAGCTGCCTTTGCTGCAGCTCAACCATGCACTGGAGCATACTGGTTTGGTCCTCCAGCAGCCTCAGCATTGAATCCTGCCTCCTCTCATCACGCTGCCGCCACATTTGAGCTTCAGCCCTCTCTTCAGCCCGCCACTTACTCTCTTCAGCCCGCCACTTACTCTCTTCAGCCCTCCACCTCTCCTCCCGGTCATTTTGTGCTTTCCTGCACTCTGACATTATTTGCCTCCACGCATTCATCTGTGCTCTGTCAGTGTGGGAGGACAGCATGAGCTCGGAGAACATTTCATCGCGAGTGCATTTTTTTTTCTTTCTAAGTTTCACTAGCCTCTGGGAAGGAGAAGATCCTGTGATCATTGAAACACATGCAGCTGGTGGAGAAAAAAAAAAGGGACAGCGGTATTTAAAAAGACACATTTTATAAAACAGTGGCTACACTCTTTCAGGGTAAACCTTGCTGTTAACATTACATACATAGCACATGTGCTTTCGTTACAAGGTTGCACTTTGCCTCCCCCCACCACGTGGCTACCCCCTCAACCTTCCCCCCTCCCTGTGGCTAACAGCGGGGAACATTTCTGTGTAGCCATAGGCAAACAGCCCAGCAGGAATGGGCTCCTCTGAGTGTCCCCTGAAGAAAAGCACTCTATTTCAACCAGGTGACCATGAATTATATCTCACTCTCCTGAGGATAACACAGAGAGATAAAGAACGGATGTTGTTTGAATGCCAGCAAACATACACTGCAATGCTTTGTTCTACAATGATTCCCGAGTACGTGTTACTGGCCTGGAGTGGTAAAGTGTCCTACCATGAAGGACGCAATAAGGCTGCCCTCCCCAGAAACCTTTTGCAAAGGCTTTAGGAGTACATCTAGGAGAACCGCGAATGCCAGGGCAAAGTAATCCTTTCACATGCTTGCTTTTAAACCATGTATAGTATTTTAAAAGGTACACTCACCAGAGGTCCCTTCTCCCCCTGATGGGTCCAGGAGGCAGCCTTGGGTGGGTTCGGGGGGTACTGGCTCCAGGTCCAGGGTGAGAAACAGTTCCTGGCTGTCGGGAAAACCGGTTTCTCCGCTTGCTTGCTGTGAGCTATCTACAACCTCATCATCATCATCATCTTCTTCGTCCCCAAAACCTGCTTCCGTATTGCCTCCATCTCCATTGAAGGAGTCAAACAACATGGCTGGGGTAGTGGTGGCTGAACCCCCTAAAATGGCATGCAGCTCATCATAGAAGCGGCATGTTTGGGGCTCTGACCCGAAGCGGCCGTTGGCCTCTCTGGTTTTCTGGTAGGCTTGCCTCAGCTCTTTCAGTTTCACGCGGCACTGCTTCGGGTCCCTGTTATGGCCTCTGTCCTTCATGCCCTGGGAGATTTTGACAAAGGTTTTGGCATTTCGAAAACTGGAACGGAGTTCTGATAGCACGGATTCCTCTCCCCAAACAGCGATCAGATCCCGTACCTCCCGTTTGGTCCATGCTGGAGCTCTTTTGCGATTCTGGAACTCCATCATGGTCACCTGTGCTGATGAGCTCTGCATGGTCACCTGCAGCTTGCCACGCTGGCCAAACAGGAAATGAGATTTAAAAGTTCGCGGTTCTTTTCCTGTCTACCTGGCCAGTGCATCTGAGTTGAGAGTGCTGTCCAGAGCAGTCACAATGGAGCACTCTGGGATAGCTCCCGGAGGCCAATACCATCGAATTGTGTCCACAGTACCCCAAATTCGAGCCGGCAAGGCCGATTTAAGCGCTAATCCACTTGTCAGCGGTGGAGTAAGGAAATTGATTTTAAGAGCCCTTTAAGTCGAAATAAAGGGCTTCATCGTGTGGACGGGTGCAGGTTTACATCGATTTAATGCTGATAAATTCGACCTAAAGTCCTAGTGTAGACCAGGGCTAAAGCTTAGGGAGGGGCTAATAACAAGCTCTTATCTTAATAGACTCACAGTTTTTATGGCTTTAATGCAGGAAAAAAATCCTTTCTTTGCACTGCTATGAATACCCAATGGGATGGGAGGTTAGCCTGTCTATGATGCTGAAATATTGCAGAGGAGGCGCTCAGAAAAGGATGCATCGCCTCTCTCCTTGACTCAGACATAGACCCACTGTGTGGAAGTTCCAGAAACTAAAATAATGCTCTTCAGCTACTGTAAAAATCCAATTTGATTTTAGATGGCTTTTGCAAGAGAACACAGTAAAGGAAAGGTGTATAAAAATTGAGATGTTATCAAGATGTACAATGCCTTTTTGATATTAGACTGTGGATGTGGTTTAAATACAGACTTATTCTTGTTCTGATTGAATTAGACCAGTCAAACTCTAGAGCTGTACTATCTTCTAATCAATTACTTTCAGTAATGCTGCAAAGCTCTCTGTGACATTACAGGGCCTGCACTGTGTGCGCAGCGGCAATTCAGATCATATCAATTGTTTTACTGCAACCTTCCTTTTGGTATTTTTGAGGAGCTAGAAGTGGTGCTAATAATAATGCTTTACGTTTATAGAAGGCTTTTAATCCCATTGTCCTTTCTGTCCATGCTACTTACTTCACCACATCTGGGGTGGAGTGTGGCATGCCCAGGACACAGCTCAGCACTAATAGGGAGGGGAAATTTTGGCCAAAGGCACCAGTGTAAAATCCTATTCTTATGGAAAGTGCCTTGGGATCTGCAGGGCTGGATTTTTTCAATAGGTTTATCAAAAGGAGCATTCAATTTTCTCATGATTGCTGTGATGGTGCATAACAGTTGGGTATTTGTACATGCCATTGGCTAATTGTATACTCCAGTGATCCCTGGCCAGCAGTACATTCCCTAATGGACCATTCCTGCCAGTGTAACTTGGCACAATTTGCAGCAACCTAAAGACTGCTCTAAGTGCCAATATAGTTCCTGAGTGGCGTAGGACTATGGGAAAGGTGATTTATAAACATCTTGTCCTCTGACCTCCTGAGTCCTGCAGGGAGTATAGCTTGGCTAGACCTGGAGAATCTGGCCTGAGAATCCAACCCGCCCCAGCATAAATTCAGTTTCATGATGTTTTATTATCCACAGTATCTTGAAAGGAGGAAGGGCTAAATCTGTCCCATTGGGGTTCCATGGAATCTAGGTATCTGAAGCTGGATGCTTAGGGCTTTAAACCAGCCTCTTCATCAGTAAGTATGTGTAGCTCAGTTCCTTGAATGCTTGATCTGTAAGTCAAATTACCCTGCTGTGCATGCTGATTACTCTTCTTCCAAATTAAAATCTATGCTTAAACAGCTTTTGTTTCTCTATTTAGTTTGTATTGCTACTCCTTTTGACCTGAGCAGTTAGCCAAATTCAGGGTCTTGTGGGCTGTTTCCATTAGCAGCAGAACACAGACTTCTTGTGTAACCTTGGGCCAGTCACTTGGGCCCAGATCCTCAAAGATATTTAGGTGCCCAACTCCCATTGAAATCAGTTAGGCTGGTCATGAATATCATTGTGTGATGTATGTATGTGTTGTGTATAGTTGTGTGTGTGCGTGTTGGAAATATGTTCTTAAATATGTTTTGGAAGCAGTGGATAAATGAGCCTGCCTTAGACAAAGTAATGTGAATTTATGTGTCTGGGTCTAGCTTTGTAAGCCATGGACAATGAAAGTACATAATACACTAAACAAAACAATCAACTAATAAGCAGTGCAGGCAACAGCTTGGTGAGCACACCAGGGGGCACATGGGAGTCTGAACCCCCAGGAGGACTTCCTGGCTTTTGAGGCAAAGACAATGGACTTTGTCTTTCTTCTCCCCTTATATTTCCCATTCTTGTTACTCATCACTTAAGGGACAGCACCATCTGATTCTGTGAATGTTGGATCCTCATACCTGGAGGGCTGGAGAAGAGGGTAGCTTGGTGTAAGTGAGAAACTGTATTAGGCAAAGACATAGCATGCTAGAATTAAGTTTTATGCACTAGAAAACATGTTATATTTTGTTTTGCATATAACTATCTTCTTTTTATCTCTGCTTAATATCATTTAAATCTGTTCTTTATTAAAAAACTTACTCTTAGTTTTACTACAAACTATCTCAGTGCTGCATTTTAAGGTAGAGGGTATCCTCAGCGAGGCAGCAGGCTGCTTTGTACACTTTCTCTTTGGAAGCAGCAAACTTAATAATTTCTGTGAGTATCCAGTGAGGGACTGGATACTGTGGAGAGACATCACTTGGGAAATTGGGAACTGGGTTTACTGAATGTTACCTGCAAGGAAAAGTTACGTGCAGCAGACAGACTGGTGTGGCAGAGAGCTGACACAGTCTAAACTCCAGTAAAGCTCTCTCTTTGCTGAGGCAGAGAGGCAATACAGTGACTTACAGTTCTGGGTGCTCTGAGAACAGCGTCACATCTACTGTAAAGGGGTGTTGAGGAGGAATACGTGAGAGAGTGGGGAGTGTTCTGATACTATGGTGATGGGAGCCATAAAAGTGCCCTAGATATATAGCTATAGTGGTCCACGCTTATCTCCCAGATCTGACTGTCTCGGAACTTTGGATCTGGATTTCAGCTTTGGCACATTGCTAGGTAATGTTATTCATTCCAAATCATTGTAGTGTGAATGTACATCCCTCATCTGCACAAATGGTATTTCAGAGCACAGATTGATGACTAAATAAAAAGTAGGCAAGAGAGAGGGCAAACACTGATAAGAATCAGAGAGGCAGCACCCAGTCACTGGCAGGCTGTCTCCTGGTGACTGTCTTTCCCCACCAAACATCCCTTTGGAAATCTTTAGTACCACATTCTGCCTGCTTCTGGGAGGCTGCACAGGGCTGGAGAGGGGCAGGCACAATCCTTCCAGCAGCATAACTACATACTGGACTTTGGATCTTTTGCTACAGTGGCTCCCAGACCTCTTTCCTCATTTTTTATCTTTTTCTCCAGTACTTACTATTTCACATTTATCTATATCTGCCACTATTTGTTCACTCACCTAATTTAGCTCAGGCCTGAGATCATTTATTTAAGTCTGACTGCTTTCTTCATCATTATTTACTGTCCCCTCCAGTTAAAGATCTTTAGCCTTGCTCTGGATAAATAATAAAAAGCTTAGGAGGACCTAGCACTCTTTCTGTGGCCCCACACTCAAAATTCCTTTCCTGCTTTAAAAGTTCAATGGATGATCATTCTTCCTCTCCTGCCCTGCAGGCAAACTCAGAAACTAATTAGCACTGGTTTCAGAGGAACAGCCGTGTTAGTCTGTATTCGCAAAAAGAAAAGGAGTACTTGTGGCACCTTAGAGACTAACCAATTTATTTGAGCATGAGCTTTCGTGAGCTACAGCTCACTTCATCAGATGTTTACCGTGGAAACTGCAGCAGACTTTATATACACACAGAGAATATGAAACAATACCTCCTCCCACCCCACTGTCCTGCTGGTAATAGCTTATCTAAAGTGATCAACAGGTGGGCCATTTCCAGCACAAATCCAGGTTTTCTCACCCTCCACCCCCCCACACAAATTCACTCTCCTGCTGGTGCTAGCCCATCCAAAGTGACAACTCTTTACATAATCAAGTCGGGCTATTTCCTGCATAGATCAAGGTTTTCTCACATCCCCCCCACCCCCATACACACACAAACTCACTCTCCTGTTGGTAATAGCTCATCTAAACTGACCACTCTCCAGGTTTAAATCCAAGTTAAACCAGAACATCTGGGGGGGGGGGGGTAGGAAAAAACAAGAGGAAACAGGCTACCTTGCATAATGACTTAGCCACTCCCAGTCTCTATTTAAGCCTAAATTAATAGTATCCAATTTGCAAATGAATTCCAATTCAGCAGTTTCTCGCTGGAGTCTGGATTTGAAGTTTTTTTGTTTTAAGATAGCGACCTTCATGTCTGTGATTGTGTGACCAGAGAGATTGAAGTGTTCTCCGACTGGTTTATGAATGTTATAATTCTTGACATCTGATTTGTGTCCATTTATTCTTTTACGTAGAGACTGTCCAGTTTGACCAATGTACATGGCAGAGGGGCATTGCTGGCACATGATGGCATATATCACATTGGTGGATGTGCAGGTGAACGAGCCTCTGATAGTGTGGCTGATGTTATTAGGCCCTGTGATGGTGTCCCCTGAATAGATATGTGTTATAACATTCATAAACCAGTCGGAGAACACTTCAATCTCTCTGGTCACGCAATCACAGACATGAAGGTCGCTATCTTAAAACAAAAAAACTTCAAATCCAGACTCCAGCGAGAAACTGCTGAATTGGAATTCATTTGCAAATTGGATACTATTAATTTAGGCTTAAATAGAGACTGGGAGTGGCTAAGTCATTATGCAAGGTAGCCTGTTTCCTCTTGTTTTTTCCTACCCCCCCCCCCCAGATGTTCTGGTTTAACTTGGATTTAAACCTGGAGAGTGGTCAGTTTAGATGAGCTATTACCAGCAGGAGAGTGAGTTTGTGTGTGTATGGGGGTGGGGGGGATGTGAGAAAACCTTGATCTATGCAGGAAATAGCCCGACTTGATTATGTAAAGAGTTGTCACTTTGGATGGGCTAGCACCAGCAGGAGAGTGAATTTGTGTGGGGGGGTGGAGGGTGAGAAAACCTGGATTTGTGCTGGAAATGGCCCACCTGTTGATCACTTTAGATAAGCTATTACCAGCAGGACAGTGGGGTGGGAGGAGGTATTGTTTCATATTCTCTGTGTGTATATAAAGTCTGCTGCAGTTTCCACGGTAAACATCTGATGAAGTGAGCTGTAGCTCACGAAAGCTCATGCTCAAATAAATTGGTTAGTCTCTAAGGTGCCACAAGTACTCCTTTTCTAATTAGCACTGTTTCTTCCTGATTTGTAACTACGGGCCTTAGACATTAACAGTCACAGCGCAGCTCTGCCAATTGCTTTTTTAAGGGAGAAAAAAAATCAAGCATATGATGCCTGCTCCATCTGCTTAGTTTGTCTTGGCATTAACACTGTAAAGAAAATTCCATCCATATCTTCCACTCCAGAAAAATGTCAGCTGCAGTTTTCTCACCACTTCTTAAAATACGGTTCCATCCGGTAAGAGTGGCATTGGGGGGCTCCATGTGCAGAGAGTCCCAGATTGAATGTATTCAGTTTGCAAAAGATGATTGTTCTTACTGCCGGCCATGGAAATTTCAGCCTATCCTCTGTGGGTCAAGCTGGTTCCTTCCATCTCACACATCACCAGTAATTAGTTTTGCTGGCACTATTATATCTTCAGACTCCAGAAAAACCCCATTGTCTTAAAGTTAAACCCACAAAGACCCCTCTTAAACACTGCTGCTTTTAATGGGGGTTGTACAGGTGTAACTGATTAGAACTTGGAATACTCCCTTGATGTACAAAATGAACATGGCTTTATTTCACTCACTCTTATCAGTATGGACTTTGTAGGGTTAGCCCGAGTAAAAGAAACAATAAAACCTTACTTTTTTGCACCAATGTCAGCACTTGACTCTTACACACAAGAAGTATGAAGGGTTCCATTTTTAGTCACTATCAGAGTGGAACTGAAGCTTAAGGCATTCCCCACAAGTGCCTTAAAACTTTTTGGATTGTGCATTGGCTATGTCCCTGGGCTTGTCTGAAGAGTGGCACGGAGCTGAGCACACCAAACAAGCATGTGTAAGAGAACACAGTTCAATGCTTGTGAACAATGCTGGATGGACAGTCCTGTAGAAACCAAGAAAATTGGAAGCTTTGGTGGCAGCCACAGATAGGTCAATGCCTTTGCCCTAATGATGTAGTCCAGGGTTGGGTTGCTGCCCATTGGTGGGCACAGACAATGGAGGATATACAGTTGTTGCCCGTGTTTTACAGTACTTCCTCATGCTGTCCTCAGTACTTCCTCATGCTGTAGTAAGGATGAATGGACAGTTCCACCTCCATGCTCATTCAAGACTTTGGCCTATGTTCTGAGACGGCCAAAGAGGGAATAAATCCATGTCAACTGTGGGGGAACTTGCTTTGGAAATGTGAACTTCTCTGTGACCTGTCTCTTGTCATCACTTCACATAGGACACCCAACAGCCATCAGAAGCCGAGGAAAATTTCTACTAAAGTATAGGTGTTTGACACCTGTTTCGATAGGAGCAATTCCTAGATTCCAAGGCCAGAAGGGACAATTGTGATCATCTAGCCTGACCTCCTGTATAATGCAGGCCAGAGAAACTCCCCAAAACAATTCCCACAGCATAACTTTTAGAAAAACACACAATCTTGATTTAAAAATTGCCAGTGAATTGCCATGGAGAATCCATCATGACCCTTGGTAAATTGTGCTAATGGGTAATTACTCTAATTGTTAAAAATTGTTTAAAAAATCCTGTCTGAATCTGTCTAGCTTCAACTTCCAGCCATTGGCTTGTGTTATACCTTTCTTTGCTGGACTGAAGAGCCCATTATTAAATATTGTTACCCCATGTAGCTACTTGTAGACTGTGATCAAGTCACCTTTTAACCCTTTCTGTTAAACTAAATAGATTGAGCTCTTTGAGTCTGTCACCATCAGGCATATTTTCTAATCCTTTAATCATACTCATAGCTCTTCTCTGAACCCTCTCTAATTTATCAACATCCTTTTTGTTAATTTGTCTCCTGAAAAATTGTCTCAGCTCTCATTTCTCTCTCTCTCAGACACAGCAAGCGCATGACCACACTTGCATATCTCAGAGGAGCAGTACACACTTCTGTTCTGTGTTATTGGGGTACCAGTGCTAAATAGTCTTCAGTTTGTGGTGTCCCTTTCCTCACATCATGGTTAATTGTGGACTACTCCCAGTATGTTTTCACTTTTAGAAGTTTCTTGTAATAGTTTTAGCAACCATCCTTGATACAGTTTCAATTCTACAATCTCTGAAAATACAGGATTTCTGACTGAGCCCTATCTTCAAATGACAGATAAAAAAAAAAATTGTCCTGTCTCTACCACCTCCTTATCTGTTGTCTTCTTCATCTTCAAGACAACTAGGCTTCCCCTTACATTTGTGAACTGAACTATATATACTAATAGTTTAAAAGGAAAAAATCAAAACAAACAAAACCCACCCTTTTAACTCTTACCCAAAATATCTTAACATTCAATTTCCATTTCCTAATCAGCTCTTTTTGTATTTGATTGAGCTCCTTCAGGAATCCATCAGTCCATTTACTTCCCATATACTTTATAGCTTGATAATTTTTTTTTGTTTATCTAAATATTGTTCCACATCTTAATGTGAAATTACACTGGCTTCTGTTGCAGTTTCTCCCTTCAGTTTTACTAGGATGAACTTTATTATGTCATCCCATCTGCCCTACAAACATCTCCACTTGTCTGCAAGACATTTTTCATGTAATAGTTTGTTCTGCTCAAGTGTCTTCCACTCATTTCACTTTCTCTCCAGTTCTGCATTTAAAAAATCCACTGTCTTTCTGATCATGCAACCCTTACTCACAAGGAATACTCCTAGTGAAATCAGTGATGCTACACATGTGAGTAAGGACTCCGTGTAAAGAAGGGATGAAGGAATTAGTCTCTTCATGTGAAAATCTCAACACCAACTTCTGTATTGTTTATAATACTAAAGTACAGACACCAGAATAGTTAAATCATTTTAAGGCACATGCAATCAGCTGGAAATCAACAAAAGGTCACAAAGCTTATCATAGACTAAGGAAAGGAGATGGTTGAATATTGAAAAAAAATGTGGAAAATGTTGAAAAATTCAAAATTGTTTCTTTTGTTTTTTGAAAAACAACCCTAATTTATCAAAGTTATTCAACCTTTATCACATATTATCACATTCCCATTTATCAGAAAAATGAATTTTTGTCACATTAGTCATATGTGGATTTTTTAAAAGGGGAGAAAGGAAAAAAATTTAAAAATTACCAATTTTTTTAATGCAAAATGATACAAGACAGACAAAATTGTCATTGAAATGTTTACAATAGGTTTCTAAACAATATGAATTCCATTCCACATAATCAGTTGGAGTATGAGTTTCAATATAAGATCTGATACTGGAAAAATGTATTATTCCACTTGACCGTGTCAATCCTATGTTCTACATGCGCCAAGGGCAACCGTATACTTTAAGTCTGAATTACTTTTAGCTTAAGCAAACCAACAAACAGAGAAAGAACAAAAGTAAATCTCAATGGGTTTGTCTTGAGTAGGAAAAGTGGTGGAATTTAGGTCAGATTCTGTTAGCATGAGGCAGCTAAGCCTGACTTAAACTCAGCTGCATTTCCTCATCAAGACAAAACCAGAGAGGGAGCACAGTATGTGTGCCTCCTCTGTAACAGACTGCATCTGAACTGAGCACAGAATGGCTACTTCTTACAACAGATGCAGACTAGTAGAAATGTGAAAGAGCAGTTCACAGAAAACAATCACAGTTTTGTCCACTTGGGAGCTTTGTCACTGAATTCAGTGGAGATGGGCGAATCCTATGTGACTGTACCCCTTCTCTGAAAATGCTGCTGAAAATATATATTCATTGAAACCAAAGGTTCCAGAGTGCCTTGTAATATTCCATATTACTATTAAAGACATGACACCTTTCCCCATAGCCAGTTACTGTGGGAATACCAATATTTATCAGAAACACAGCCCTGTTGACTGGATTACTTCTTTCTCCTGAAGAAAAAGGCACACATCCAGACTCAGATATTCTTTAGTCAGTTAGAAGAATTATGCTCCCCATCTAGGGTCATCATGCTTTTCCTATCAGTTAATTTCTTACCTGAAAATATGAACTATACATTTTAAAACGCAAATTTCCCATTTGTTTAATTGCTCAGTGATGTTGAAAGACTGTTGAAACAATCAATAGGAAAAGAATTAGCTTTGCATTGATTCTAGAAAATAAAAGCAAATTGGAATTGGATGGAATTCTGGTAACGTGGTTTTGATGGTTCAAACTGAGGAGTTTTCCCCATGGTGAATACAGTTATACAGACGAGACTTTCACTCAGTGAGTGACGTATTGATCCCAGACTCCAGATGTGGACCCTGGCTGGCAGCTTTTAGTACTTTATAACACTCTAATTGTCTCATCGTTTTGTTTTCATGACTTTCTAGTTTATCACACCTGTCCCATGAAATCTCCTGGGGAACATCTGACTTCTGTGAGCTGGACGACTTAATGGCTTTCCTAAAATGTCATTTGTTTAAAGTTCTGCTGCTTAACCTTTCTCTCACACAATTTCTAAAGGAGGGCAGGCACCCAGATCTGGCTATTTAGGTGGAAATGTATCTGTGTTACAATTAACATTTTAAATGCATTTAAAAAAAAAATTTAACAGACTTATGAAAAATGTCCTGATGAATAAATGCCTAGATACTGCAGGGTTTGGTGCTCTATAAATACCTACCCTAAGTTAGCTTGGTAATATATTGTAATTTAAATGCTTGTAAGCACAGGCTTCTGAGTGAATAATCAATTTTTTACTGATAACTAAAACCAAGATTTCCAAAAAGAAGCAGCACAGTTTAATTAACTATATATCAGAGCTGGCATAAGAAGGCCCTTCCTAACCAACCAAGAATAAGCCCAAGTAAATAACGTAATCAGCTACAGAAAACAACAATGAAATCACACTGTCCTGTGTGGTCTATACCTAGCTACCGGGTAGCCGCACGAAATTAAAAAAAAAATCTACTATTGAAATTGTTGGAAAATTATTATCTTTGGAAAGGATAAATTCAGGGTGACTCATACCAAGTTTTGCTTTGAATATTTACATTATTGCTACACCACTAATATCCATGTGGTATAGTGCTTGATCTAGGCGTGAGAGGAGGGGACAAGATTGCCACAGTCAGTGACTTGCCAGTCAGTAACTGTGGGCAAGCTGGCTAATGGTCCCTGTAGCTCAGTTTCTCAATATGTATAAGGGTGTACGCAAATGGACATTCACTGAACTGAATATCAGCATTTATGACCAACAAATGAATATCGGGTACGTAATGAATATCAGTAGCATGTAGTAGTTTTTCTATTAGAGCATATGAGCTTTTGTTGTAGAGTAAAGGGACTCATCACCCAATGCACTGGGTCATATGAAGACCTCCTGACGACCGTGAAGAAGCACAAGCTGAAGTGGTATGGCCATGTAACAAGATCATCTGGTCTATCCAAAATCATCCTCCAAGGGACAGTACACGGGAAGAGAAGAAGAGGTAAACAGAGGAAGGGATGGATTGACAACATAAAAGAGTGGACAGGAATGGACTTTGTGGAGACTCAAGCACTGACACACAATCATCAGGAGTGGATACAATTGGTTGATTGCTTATCAGTGATGGTGCCCCAACGACCAATGCAGTTATGGGAGTGATGATGCTGATGTTGATGAAAGGGACTCCAAGTTATCAGATTGTGGGCAGTCAGGTGATGGCTATTTGAATAATGAATTGCCTACAAATTCATTATGAAACTCCTTTTGGCTTTGTCCATAGCACACTTACAGTAACCCTCCATCTTGGAACTGACCAATTCTGTAAAGAGGCTACATGTTGTTATGTGTAGGAGATGTTAAATATTCTGACATGGAGATATAGTGATTTGTGCTATAGGTAAAAAGGAGAAAAGTAGCCATGTCTACCACACAGACGGCATCACCGATTCTTTAGGAGTGCATTGTATGAGGTATAATTTTCTCTGGCTGTCCAGTGGAACCAGACTACAGAGGGCACTTCCTGAAAAGTATTTCTATAAACTACAGTGCTCTCTCCTGTAATGATTGATTATATGTATATTCAGTCCATTCATGGCATTGTAATCATATCCCTATTTGTACGTTGTTGTGAAAGCTGGCTGTCATTAATCAATAGGCAGAATCTTTAAAAGTCTGGATTAAAAAGCCTTCCCTACAGACATGAAGAGGTGAGCTTTTGAATACAACAGCAAAAAATGTTCACCAGGTAGAAAAACAAATACCTACAATCTCCTTGTCCAGCTGCATTAATTATTTAATCCCAAGGAGAGAAGCTAAAAAATATGAAAATGCTCGAGTGGCAAAGGAACATAGCCTAATGGTATTTCTATCAAAGCTATCATGTCGGATATTTTATCTCTCACTGGCCAATTCATGATGCTTTAGAGGAAAAAATATTACTCCAAATCCTAATGCTCCTAGAACCTGATGCAAATCCCACTGAAGTCAATGGAACTCTTTCTATGGACCTCAATGGAAATTGAATCTGGTGCATGGCTAATTTTTCAGTGTTAAATATAGAGAGAAATATCGTCTTTCTGGATCCCTTTTACAATCAATTTATGTCCAGAAGCATAAGGCTCAATAATCCAGATAGTTATTTTAGTTCTTTCAGTATATGAAACTCTAGATATCTTACCATCTTCATAAAACTTATATGTTCAGCTAGGTCAGTATCAAAAAGAAGGATCTAAAATCTTCCCATTCACTCCATTCTGACCGCCTCAGAGAAATCCAAGGAAAACAGACCTTGGAGCTTGCCCAGCTTGTCAACAGCTCCAGGTTCTGGTGGATCAGGAGGTGATGTGAATTCCATAGGTGAAGACTCACGGAAATGACTTGTCACTAGTCACCCTCACTTAAACCAGCATGTCAGCTGAGCAAAAGGTCACCACTATGGATCATACAGAACCTTCTAAGAGGCCTGATCTCAAGTCATTTAGATCTTTAAAGATAAAAACCGACACCTTAAAATGCTCTGGAAACTTACCTGGAGCGATGCCAATTTATGCCAGCTGAGGATCTGGCCCAATATGTCTGACTACAGATGTCATTACGGGACCTAAAATTATCTAGCGAGACAAACTCATCCAAAAAAATGCTGGTTCCTTTAAGCTCACTAAGCCAAACCTCAAACCCGAGCATGTCATTAATAATTGGGAGTTATTAATTACACATTTGTATTCCCATATTGTATTGGCATTACGGTCATATAAATTACAGCAGCTGGATGATACAGCAACATGTACAGCTGCAAAAAATGCTGGATTGCACATTCTTCTATATGGTCTGTGAGTGTCACTTAGCTTGATAATTGTGGAATGACCTTCACTATTCACTAAGCAGTTGTTGGCTGGCATATGCCCAATATATCCCTGGTTACTCCTTATAAGCAATTCTCATGTAGTATCCACTAATAGACTTATACCCTCCTTGGTCCAAAAGGATCCAAATTCAGTGACTTTCTGGGTACACCGCAAAAACCACCCGTTTAATGGGGTTTTTGGAGGGGGCTGAGAGTATGCTTTCTAGATGTTGAGGAGCCATAGAGGAGTTTTTGTAGGTGGCTGTCTGCCTGAGCACCTGCTGAATTGATCATTTTAATGAAAAGATTATGTTGTGAATGTGTGTTAGGGTTCCTAGAGTGTTGGATAGGCGTCTTTAATTATTTTAAATGTTGAAATAAATAAAAATAATAAAACTGAAATGGTTGTACTTTGCTCTACAACGAAAGCCAGTTAAAGCTATCCTGGGTTAATGATTCAGCTTATTGCATGAAGTGATATATACTGTGAATTAAGAAAAGGTCTGTTAGAGGAAATCTGTGCTTCATTTTTGCTTTCTGCTGGATTAGGATAAAGAGTGATACTATATAAATGGATAGTTTAGTGTTTTTCTCCTTCACTTCTCAATAAAAAGGAGAGATGCAGCAGGCAGACTAACTCAAGAGCCAAATAATTATCATGGCCATATATTAAACAGAAAAAAGGCCATGCGACGTGTCAGCCTATGCATGAGAAATCCTATTTTCTAATCTTCAGGCAAAATCCTGATATCTGCTGAGAGAGCACTACAGCGGTGCATAGACAATCCAGGAAGTTTTTGGAAAATGTAGGGGACAATTTCCTGGTGCAAGTGCTGGAGGAGCCAACTGGGGGGGAGCTTTTCTTGACCTGATGCTCACTAACCAGGAAGAATTAGTAGGGGAAGCAAAAGTGGATGGGAATCTGGGAAGCAGTGACCATGAGTTGGTCGAGTTCAGAATCCTGACACAGGGAAGAAAGGTAAGCAGCAGAATACGGATCCTGGACTTCAGGAAAGCAGACTTCGACTCCCTCAGGGAACTGATGGGTAGGATCCCCTGGGGGAATAATATGAGGGGGAAAGGAGTCCAGGAGAGCTGGCTGTATTTCAAGGAATCCCTATTGAGGTTACAGGGACAAACCATCCCGATATGTCGAAAGAATACTAAATATGGCAGGCTTGGTTAAGCTTGGCTTAACGTTGAAATCCTTGCGGATCTTAAACATAAAAAAGAAGCTTACAAGAAGTGGAAGATTGGACAAATGACCAGGGAAGAGTATAAAAATATTGCTCGGGCATGTAGGAATGAAATCAGGAGGGCCAAATCACACCTGGAGCTGGAGCTAGCAAGAGATGTTAAGAGTAACAAGAAGGGTTTCTTCAGGTATGTTGGCAACAAGAAGAAAGCCAAGGAAAGTGTGGGCCCCTTACTGAATGAGGGAGGCAACCTAGTGACAGAGGATGTGGAAAAAGCTAATCTACTCAATGCTTTCTTTGCCTCTGTCTTCACAAACAAGGTCAGCTCCCAGACTGCTGCGCTGGGCAACACAGCAAGGGGAGTAGGTGGCCAGCCCTCTGTGGAGAAAAAGGTGGTTAAGGACTATTTAGAAAAGCTGGACGTGCACAAGTCCATGGGGCCAGATGCATTGCATCCGAGACTGCTAAAGGAATTGGCGGCTGTGATTGCTGAGCCATTGGCCATTACCTTTGAAAACTCGTGGCGAACGGGGGAAGTCCCGGATGACTGGAAAAAGGCTAATGTAGTGCCAATCTTTAAAAAAGGGAAGAAGGAGGATCCTGGAACTACAGGCCAGTCAGCCTCACCTCAGTCCCCGGAAAAATCATGGAGCAGGTCCTCTAGGAATCTATCCTGAAGCACTTACATGAGAGGAAAGTGATCAGGAACAGTCAGCATGGATTCACCAAGGGAAGATCATGCCTGACTAATCTAATCGCCTTCTATGATGAGATTACTGGTTCTGTGGATGAAGGGAAAGCAGTGGATGTATTGTTTCTTGACTTTAGCAAAGCTTTTGACACGGTCTCCCATAGTATTCTTGTCAGCAAGTTAAAGAAGTATGGGCTGGATGAATGCACTATAAGGTGGGTAGAAAGTTGGCTAGATTGTCGGGCTCAACGGGTAGTGATCAATGGCTCCATGTCTAGTTGGCAGCCGGTATCAAGTGGAGTGCCCCAAGGGTCGGTCCTGGGGCCGGTTTTGTTCAATATCTTCGTAAATGATCTGGAGGATGGTGTGGATTGCACTCTCAGCAAATTTGCGGATGATACTAAACTAGGAGGAGTGGTAGATATGGTGGCAGGTAGGGATAGGATACAGAGGGACCTAGACAAATTGGAGGATTGGGCCAAAAGAAATCTGATGAGGTTCAACGAGGACAAGTGCAGGGTCCTGCACTTAGGACGGAAGAATCCAATGCACTGCTACAGACTAGGGACCGAATGGCTAGGCAGCAGTTCTGCGGAAAAGGACCTAGGGGTGACAGTGGACGAGAAGCTGGACATGAGTCAACAGTGTGCCCTTGTTGCCA
Source organism: Caretta caretta (assembly GCF_965140235.1). Classification (NCBI taxonomy): domain Eukaryota; kingdom Metazoa; phylum Chordata; order Testudines; family Cheloniidae; genus Caretta; species Caretta caretta. Next base: position 83,800,109 of record NC_134214.1, read on the forward strand.
AGAAGGCCAATGGCATTTTGGGATGTATAACTAGGGGCATAGCGAGCAGATCGAGGGACGTGATCGTTCCCCTCTATTCGACATTGATGAGGCCTCATCTGGAGTACTGTGTCCAGTTTTGGGCCCCACACTACAAGAAGGATGTGGATAAATTGGAGAGAGTCCAGCGAAGGGCAACAAAAATGATTAGGGGTCTGGAACACATGACTTATGAGGAGAGGCTGAGGGAACTGGGATTGTTTAGTCTGCAGAAGAGAAGAATGAGGGGGGATTTGATAGCTGCTTTCAACTACCTGAGAGGTGGTTCCAAAGAGGATGGTTCTAGACTATTCTCAGTGGTAGAAGATGAGAGGACAAGGAGTAATGGTCTCAAGTTGCAGTGGGGGAGGTTTAGGTTGGATATTAGGAAAAACTTTTTCACTAGGAGGGTGGTGAAACACTGGAATGCGTTACCTAGGGAGGTGGTAGAATCTCCTTCCTTAGAAGTTTTTAAGGTCAGGCTTGACAAAGCCCTGGCTGGGATGATTTAATTGGGGATTGGTCCTGCTTTGAGCAGGGGGTTGGACTAGATGACCTCCTGAGGTCCCTTCCAACCCTGATATTCTATGATTCAAAATAAGGTTACTGGTTACTTCTGTTCTCTTACAGAACAAAGACAGTGATGCTGGGGATGGCTAATAGTCCTTGTGGATATCTGTTTGCCTGATAATGTATTTCTGGGCCAACCTGGTCCATTCTGGGGACTGCTGGGAAGTGATGGAGTCCACCTGACCAAGAAGGTGAAAAGCATCTTTGTGCACCTACTTGACAGCCTAGAAAAGAGGGCTTCAAACTAGATTAAATAGGGGGAAGATGAGAAAACCCCACAGGTAAGCAGAAACAAGCAACCTTACCAGAGGGATAGATGCTGGGGGGTCATGGAAAATTACAACAGACATATAAGCAACAAGAAGGAAATCAGTGGGGGAATCTGCTTAACATCTTAACTGTCTATACACAAATGCAAGGAGTATGGGGAATAAACAGGAAGAACTGGACATATTAGTACATAAACTAAATTGTGACTTAATTGGCATCACAGGCATATTGATACAGTAGGGTACAGCTTGTTTAGGAAGGACAGGCACGGGGAAAAGGGTGGTGTTCCATTATGCATCAAGAATATACGCACTTGTTCTGAGGTCTAGAAGGAGAAGAGAGGAAGACCAGTTGAAAGTCGTTGGGTAACGATAAAAGGGGAAAATAGGTGTGACGTCTGATAGGGGGTTTAATATTGACCACCAAATCAAGAAGAGGTGGTGGATGAAGCATTTCTAGAACAGATAATGGAAATTTACAAAACACAAGACCTAGTAGTAATAGGGGACTTTAACTATCCAGACATCTGTTGGAAAAGTAATTTGGCAAAACACAATTTTAAATAAGCTCTTGGATGTACTGGGAGGAACTTTGTGTTTCAATAAGTGGAGGAGTAACCAGGGGGGAAGCCATTTTAGACTTGATTCTGACCAAGAGGGAGAAATTGGTTGAGGATCTGAAGATGGAAGGCAATTTGTGTGAAAGTGATCATAAAATGATAGGGAAGGAAGGAGTGAGTGTAACAGAATAAGGATGATAGACTTCTAAAAAGCAGACATTATCAAACTCAAAGAACTGGTAGGTAGGTCCCCTGGTGAGACTAAGGGACAAAGGAGTTCAGGAGAGCTTGCAGTTTCTCAAGGAGACAATATTAAAGGCACAACTGCAAACTATCCCGATACAAAGGAAATATAGAAAGAACAGTAAGAGGACAATATGGCTCCACCAGGAGCTCTTTAATGTCCTGAAAATAAAAAAGGAATCCCCACAAAAAGTGGAAACAAGGATAAATTCTCAGCATGAGTAAAAAGAATAGTAAAAGCATGTAGGGACAAAATCAGAAAGGATAAGGCAGAACATGAGTTACGTCTAGCAAGTGATATAAAAGGCAATAAGAAAAGGTTTTTTAAATATATTATGAGTGAGAGAAAGATGAAGGAAAGTGTAGGTCCCGTACCTAGTGGGGAAGAACTAATAATCAATGACATCAGGAAAGTTGAGGTGTTTAATGCCTATTTTGCTCCAATCTTTATTTAAAAGGTTAATGGTGACAATTATAATAATTAGATAAGTTATATTTATTCAAGCTGGCAGGGCCTGGTGAAATTTATCCTAGGGTACTTAAGGAACTAGCTGAAGCAATCTCAGAACCATTCTCAGTTATCTCTGAGAATTCCTGGAGTACAGGTGAGGCCCCAGAGGATTGGAAAAGGGCAAACATAGCATCTATCTCTAAAAAGGGGGAACAAAGAAGTCCTGGGGAATTATAGACCAGTTAGCCTAACTTTGACACCTGGAAAGATACTGGAACAAATTATTAAACAATTTATAAGCACCTAGATTAATAGGGTTATAAGGAATAGCCAGCATAGATTTGTCAAGAATAAATTATGCCAAACGAACCTAATTTCCTTCTTTGACAGGGTTACTGGCCTAGTGGGACAGGGGTGAAACAGTAGATGTGATATATCTTGATTCTAGTAAAGCTTTTGACACAGTCCCACATGACATTCTCATATGCCAACTAGGGAAATGTGATGTAGATGAAATTACTGTAAGTGGGTGCCCAACTGGTTGAAACACTGTATTCAGAGTAATTATCAATAGTTCACTGTCAAACTGGGAGGGTATATCTAGTGGGGTCCTGCAGAGGCCAGTCATGGCTCCGGCACTATTCAATAGTTTCATTAAAGACTTGGATAATGGAGTGGAGAGTATGCTTATACAATTTGCAGATGGCACCAAACTAGGAGGGGTTGCAAGCACTTTGGAGGGCAGGACTAGAATTCAAAATGACCGTGACAAATTAGAGAATTTGTTTGAAATTAACAAGATGAAATTCAATAAAGACAAGTCAAAGTACTTCACTTAGGGAGGAAAAATTAAATGCAGACCTACAACATGGGGACTGACTGTCTAGATAGTAGTACTGCTGCAAAGGATCTTGAGTTCTAGTGGATCACATTGAATATGAGTCAACGATGTGATGCAGTTGTGAAAAAGGCTATGATTGTTCTGGGATGTGCTAACAGGAATGTCATAATTGTCCAACTCTACTTGGCACTGGTGAGGCCTCAGCTGGAGTACAGTGCTCAGTTCTGGGGCCATGCTTCAGGAAAGATGTGGATAAATTGGAAAGAGTCTAGAAGAGAGCAACAAAAATGATAAAAAGTGTAGAAAACCTGACCTATGAGGAAAGGCTAAAGAACTAGGCATGTTTAGTTTTGAGAAAAGAAGAGTGGGGAGGGGGCCACACCTGATAGTCTTCCAATATGTTAAAGTCTGTTATAAAGAGGGCAGTGATCAATAGTTCTTCATGTCCACTGAAAGTAGGACAAGAAGTAATGGGCTTAATTTGCAGCAAGGGAGATTTAGATTCGATCCTAGGAAAAACTCTCTCACTGTAAGGGCAGTTAAGTTCTGAAAGGGACTTCCAAGAGAGATTGTGGAATCCCCATCGTTTTTTTGTTTTTTATTTTTTTTTAAGAGCAGGTTTGACAAACACCTGCCCAGGATGGTCTAGGTTTGCTTGGTCCTGCCGCAGCACAGGGGGCAGGGCTTGATGACCATCTGAGGTCACTTTCAGCCCTACATTTCTCTGATTCTCCAGACGACCCTGTCCCTTTGTGAGCAAGGATGTTTCTATCATGGAAGCAGAGTGTACTGCTGTGGCACTATAGTGTGTAATGACTGAATTCAGTCTGCACCCAACACTGTATGTGTAGCAGCCTGCAGGATGGCTTTTCCCCTCTGTATTCCCTGCCAATGCCTTATGCATCTCAGTTGAAATTGGGACCAGATTTTGCAATGCACTTAAACATGTGCTTAACTTTAAGCATGTGGTTAAACCCTACTATGTAAGCTTAAGTGCTTGCTGAATTGGGGCCCTAGTTCTTTATTTATGTTATGTAGCACATGATATTAAGTACCTAGAGGATTCCTATTGAATTAATAATGCTGTTTATACTATCATATATATTCAGCATTAGTATAGGACTTTTCATCCTGAAAGATTCCCAAGTTCTTTACTGACATTTTCTCTAGTGTCTATGCAGACCTCCACTGGTGTGGACTCTGCCAGTCTGGGACTTAAATGGTGCATTCTCTCAGCTGGATCTGCATAGGGGTGAATTTCACCCAAGCAAAACACATTCACTCAGTAGTCTCTGCTCCCAGGGCTCCTATTGAGCCTCTGCAGGGAATTAAAGCTGCCCTCCCTCCCTGTGGTATTGCTTACTCTCCCACAAAGTAGATCCCTACTCTAGCCCTTTCAATGCCCGCCTAGTGTGGGGAGATGCAGTTCACACCTCACTGCATAAGCTTCACTGAATCTGTTCCTGTATATAGCTGCTCATGGCTGAAACTAGGCCCCCCCTGCATTCAGGGCACAGGTGCTATCCTGCCCCAGCACCACAACAATTTTCAGGAAGGGAAGTACAGAAAAGACCTCTAAGGCCTGGTCTGAATGGAAACATTATACTGGCACAGCTACCTCAGTCTGGGGTGTGAAAAAAGCAGACCCCTGGCCAGTACAGCTATCCTGAGGTAACATTCAATGTAGATGCAGTTATGTTAGCTAACTTCATTCAGGAAGGTGGTGTTCCTACTCTGACAGAAAATCCCCTTCTGTCAGTAGCTGTGTCTACACTAAGGGGCTATGCCGATATAGCTATGCCGCTATAGTCTCTGTAGTGTAGACATACCTTTAGTGAAACAACAGGGGAAGAGTGTCGACCAGGGCAGAAGTTTAATTAACTGGATTTGGACTTGGCCTGGACAAGGTAGTTAATTTCCTCTATTATTATAGCACTTTGGGTTCCTCTGTTCAATATGTGCAAATGCAACCTTATAATAAACCCATTGTGATTATTTGGATTTTGGGGTTCTTTAAAACCCATTTTCAATGGAAAGAATTCATAAAGCACAGAGATTTTTTCTTTTCCCCAGAGCGTTATAAATAGTGTAAGTATAAGTAGTGTAAACAGTTCAAGGACTGACTAGCACAATGCGAGCGTCAGACTTTAAAATCATCTTATTAGCCCTTTTCTCATTTCGTATTCACAGTTGCATGGGGTTGGACTCAAATTCTCCTGCTAATTTTCCCTTGCTCCTGCTGGGGATAGTGATTTTTTTTTTTTTTTTTACAGGACTGTGGTTTGGGATAATGCTGAGCAAGAGACTAAAAAACAGCAGGACCAAATTGGAGACATTTTTTCACTAGGCTGTGGAAAAAGCATAAAGCAGCAGTTTACTTCTTTCCTCAAGGGAGGAGGGATGCGGGGGTTGCTTTGAAAAGATCAAGCACATAAAGTGAGTGTCAGCTACTTGTTAAAAAAAAGCTGGATAAAAATTATTGCAAGACGAAATAACTTTTCTTCTGATACCAATATGCCAGTATTTCCTTGTTCAGTGGCTCCCTGCAGGCTTGATGGAGGGACCCATCTCTCTTTGAATCCCCTGAGGACTTTACTTTAGTGGAAAACTGTCCAGAATCCTCACATTTCATGCCCTTTTTGTCTTGCCAATCCCCAAACCAAAAATTCATTTGGGTGAAGTTTGCTTTACTGTTGAAGGTCTGTGCACCACTTGAAATCCCACGGAAATCAAAATAGAATGTAAATGAGACCTAAAGCCCCATAACCTTTTTGCTGGCGCCGCTGCACAAGGGTGAATACTGCCCTTGGAGAATTCACAACAGCTTTCCTAAAAGACTATTTTACCTATGTGGAATTTCCCATTTATATGGCTGTGCCTCCATCCACCATCTCAGTCAGTAGTGGGGTCAAAGGTCATATAATTGTACAAGGTCATATAGGAAATCAGTGTGAGAGCTGAGATTATAACTCAGAGGTTCATGGCTCCCAGTCCTGTGTTTAGACCATGCCTCTCTTTACCCAGTGGGGATTTTGCCTTGGAATATACTCGCAACCCAAAGAGAACTGGAACCTTTTCAGACATATTGAGTTCTAGCCAACTTAGTTGAATGCCTGTTAAACAACAAATGCCTTCCATGGGATATATCAACTACAAAAATCCCGTGGGAATGAGCATTCTTGCAGCATTTCTTAAAACAACTTTAATGACAAAACAAAGAGCATTTCTCTAATGATCCTTGACAACGAAAGAGATTATCCACTGAGACAAAGTTCCTCCTCTGCCTTGGTGGGTCCTGCGCTTATTGGCAAATTTGCTCTCCTCAGAGATTCACGGCAGCCCTAGTTTGGCCACTTTTGCTAATGGCTCAAACCTGCCGTTCACTCAGCTAACCACATCACTGGCCAGCTTGGGGAAAGGGAGGAGAACAATCCCCGCAGTCTCTGCTGACCCACCTAGTGGGTCGGGGATAGGCCAGGGACCTTCCCCTTTGGTGGAACCCACAGTCCAGGTCACCTCCTCTTGTCTCAAATAGGGAGTTGAGAGGATGGGGGGAACCCGGGCCCGCCCTCTGCTCTGGGTTCCAGCCCAGGGCCCTGTGGATTGCAGCTGTCTCTAGTATCTCCTGTAACAGTTATGTGACAGCTACAACTCCCTGGACTACTTCCCCATGGCCTCCTCCCAACACCTTCTTTGTTCTCACCACCGGACCTTCCTCCTGATGGCTGATAACGCTTGTATTTTGTAGTCCTCCAGCAGTATGCCTACTCACTCTCTCAGCTTCTTGCACACAGCTCCTTGCATGCCCCTCACTGACTGAAGTGAGGTCCTTTTAAAAACCAGGTGCCGTGACTAGCTTGCCTGTCCTAATTGATTCTGGTAGCTTCCTAATTGGCTCCAGGTGTCCTAATTAGCTTGCCTTAATTGGTTCCAGCAACTTCCTGATTGTTCGGGAACAGCCCATTATCTTACTTAGGGAAAAGGGATCTGCTTAATCTGGGGCTAATATATCTACCTTCTATCACTCTCCTGTAGCCATCTGGCCTGACCCTGTCACACCACCAGCATCTAGCAATGGCCTCTAGACTGGGTTCTCCCTAGAGACTCAATTCTGCCAATTGCTGAGTAGCCTCAACTCCTTTTCAAGTCAAGGGTGCTCAGCACTTCATGAGAGCTTTCAGCATCTATCTGGGTCAAGGCCTAAAGAAATAAACATTGGTAACTTAATGGGAGTAGCTAAAAGAATGGATTGGATAGTTTGAAACAAATATTATTTAACAGTTGTCTCCCTTGTCCCTCTTTGAGGAATGTTTGCAAACAGACTGTGATGTTCTTGAATAAGCAAGTCAGTTCCGAGACATAGCTGCACAAAATCAAGAAGCTACAATAAGGTCTCGCCTACAAAAAAAAACCAGTACTGCTTTACCTATACCAGTATGGCTATTGGGCTTATACCATCATAGCTTATTCCCTTGATACCTCTATAACTGCAGCCACAGTACTCTATTTCAGCATAAAACCATACCCTATTGGAAATAGTTAAAGGGAATGCAAAAACTGTGTATAGACCAGGCCTTAAATATTGTCTGCACTGTGTAAAAAAAAAAAAAGTTTTTACATGGAGATAGTGAATGTGAGCTAGCTATCTCAATGTAAAATCCTAGTGGAGACAAGGCACTGTAGTTTTGACCTTGATGTAGCTAGTCAAGGACAACGCCCAGTGAGGGGTATAGTGCTGACCTCAGCTAACTCCATGGAGGTAAAAATTACTGTGTCTTGTCCACTAGGATTTTCTATTGAGAGTAGTTAGCGTGTTTTTACAGTGACCACATGGTCTTAGATACAATAACACAGGGCTAGTCTTCATTAGAATGTTTTACTTCGAATTAATTCAGTCACAAGTAACTTGGGGTAGTTAACACATTTTTACCTTTGTAAAGGTTAATTTGGACACTCAAATTTGTAGCCTGGAACAGATGTTTGGAGAGTGTCCAGGCTAGCCTGTACAAAGACGTTTTTACCTTGATTAATATGCTAATCAATTAACTTGAGGTAAGAAACCCCTGTGTAGACATATTCCTAGTGGTGGGAGAAAGAACAAGGCAAGAAGAAATCCAATAAGCAAGTTATAGTAGGTCCAGTAGTAACAGCATATTTGTGTTAATAAATTATTTCAGAGTTAGATTTTTTTCTGCCAGTCTAATGAATACAAATGAGTTAAACAGCACATAGTAAATTATATTTTGGCACTGTGACTGTGAATGATGAATTTCTCTAGGCCCTCTCACCCTTTCCCCCAGTAATTAGCTTTATATGCTGTAATCCTGATTAAATTGGTGAACAATGCTGGATCTTTAATTTGATAAGAACGCTGCAAGAAGAAAAGATGTTTTTTCTTTTGAAATGGTTTTTCCATGACTCAAAATGCTTCAGTCAGTTCATAAATTAAAATGATAAACCTTGGTGTAGTTATCAGTTTATTGTATCCCTTTCCTCAGACTATAATCTCTCATGCATGTGTCTCACTTGGCCTTCTGGTTTTCTCTCTCATTCTGATCTTTCTTCTGTGTCTTAATATTTCATTGTTTAATTATTCAGGTATCTGGGGGTGGTTCCTCAGAATAATAGAACCTAGTGAAACAAGTCACCCATTGAGTGTTGTCAGGTTTTCTTTAGTGTCCATGTAAGACTCATATATCTGTCTATAAGATACAGTCAGATGAGAACACATCCTGTGGACCTACTTTACAGAAGTGCTGAGCAGCCTCAACACCAACTGAAGTCAAGTGGAAGCACCTCCAAAGTGTGACCCTGTTTCTCAGTTATTTCTTTGGATAGTGTCTAGAAGTCCCAATGTGAGATCAAGGTCCATTGTGCTAGGCACTGTATACATATTAACAAGGACAGCCCCCACTCCAAAAAGTTTACGTACAATATCAACATGTGATGAGAATCAAGGGCTGAATATAAGAAATGGAGGAAAAGGGAAGGAGAACAAAGAAACAGTAAAATGAACTTGCTTAGTGTAATAAGCAGCAATAACAGCATACCAAGTGCTTAGTCTAAATTCAAAATGTGATAGGTCCAATTCTGTCCATACTTAAATGCGGGCAACTCTCACTGATCTGAGGTAATGGGAGTTACACATGAGTCAGTGAAGGTGCAACTGGGCCCCAAAATCCTCTCTGTCACTACCCAGGGAAGACTATCACTGGAGCTAGTTATTTGACTTTCCAGGACCCGCAATAAATGGAAGAATAAGAATATAAGAATGATCATTCAGGGTCAGACTAACGGTCCATCAAACCCAGTAGCCTGTTTCTGACAGTGGCCAGTGCCAGATGTTTCTGGAAGTTGGAGCTTTAGGGACACCTAGAGCAGGGGGTTGCTGCCTGGACCATCTTGGCTAATAGCCTTTGATGGACCTATCCTCCAGGACCTTGTCTAATTCTTTTTTGAAATCATTTATAATTTGGTCTTCAGAACATCTGTGGCAACAAGTTCCACTGGTTGACTGTGTGTTGGATGAAGAAGTACTTCCTATTGTTTGTTTTAAACCTGCTGCCTATTAATTTCATTTGGTGACCCTTAGTTCTTGTGTTATGGGAAGGGGTAAATAACATTTCCCCACACTATTCATGATTTTATAGACATGTATCATATCCCCCCTTAGTTGTTTCTTTACTAAGATGAACAGTCCGAGTCTTTTTACTCTCTCTTTGGTATGGAAGCTGTTCCATCCCCCTATTTCAGAGGTTTTCAAATGGTGGGGCACGCCCCCCTAGGGATGCGTGGATGAACATTTGGAGGGCGAGGGGGCGAGCCGTGGATTTATATTGCAGCATGATATTTTCTGTGTTACTATCTATTCCATTCTTATTGGTTCCTAAAATTCTGTTAGCTTTTTTGACTGCCACTACACATTGAGCAGATGTTTTCAGAGAACTATCCACAATGATGCCAAGATCTCTTTCTTGAGTGGTAACAGCTAATTTAGACCTCATCAGTTTGTATGTATAAACTGTTGGGATTATTTTTTCAAATGTGAATTACTTTGCACTTATCAACCTTGAATTCCAGCTGCCATTTTATCGCCCTGTCACCAGTTTGGTGAGATTCCTTTGTAGCTAATCACAGTCAGCTTTGGACTTAACTATCTTAAATATTTTTGTATCATCTGCAAATATTGCCACCTCACTTTTCAGCTCCTTTTCCAGATCATTTATGAGTATATTGAACAGCACAGGTCCCAGTACAGAACCTTGGGGGACCCTGCTATTTACCTCTCTGCATTGTGAAAACTGGCCATTTATTCCTACCCTTTGTTTCCTGTCTTTTAACCAGTTACTGATCCATGACAAGACCTTCTCTCTTATCCCATGACTGCTTAGTTTGCTTAAGAACCTTTGGTGAGGGACCTTGTCAAAGGCTTCTGAAAATGCAAGTGCACTATATCCACTGGAAAAAGAAAAGGAGTACTTGTGGCACCTTAGAGACTAACCAATTTATTTGAGCATGAGCTTTCTTGAGCTACAGCTCACTTCATCGGATGCATCGGATGCATCGGATGCATGTTGCATCCGATGAAGTGAGCTGTAGCTCACGAAAGCTCATGCTCAAATAAATTGGTTAGTCTCTAAGGTGCCACAAGTACTCCTTTTCTTTTTGCAAATACAGACTAACACGGCTGTTACTCTATATCCACTGGATCACCCTTGTCCACATGATGGTTGACACTCTCAAAGAATTCTAATAGATTGGTGAGGCATGATTTCCCTTTACAAAAGCTGGGTTAACTCTTCCCCAACATATCGTGTTCATCTATGTGTCTGACAATTCTGCTCTTTACTATAGTTTCAGCCAATTTGCCTGGTATTGACGTTAGGCTTAATGGCCTATAACTGCCAGAATCACCTCTGGTGCCTTTAAAAAAAAAGTTACATTAGCTAGCCTCCAGCCCCCTGGTACAGAGGCCGATTTAAGTGATAGGTTACATATCACAGTTAGTAGTTCTGCAATTTCATCTTTGCGTTCCTTCAGAACTCTTGGGTGAACGCCACCTGGTCCTGGTGACTTATTCGTTCCAATACCTCCTTTACTGACACCTCAGTCTGGGACAGTTCCTCAGATTTGTCAACTAAAAAGAATGGCTCGGGTGTTGGGATCTCCCCCACATCCTCTGCAGTGACAATCAATGTAAAGAGCTCATTTATCTTGTCTGCAATGGCCTTGTCTTCCTTGAGCGCTACTTTAGCAGTTCAGTCGTCCAGTTGCCCCACTGGCTGTTCGGCAGGCTTCCTGCTTCTGATGCTTACCATTTTATTTGCTGTTAGTTTTTGTGACTTTAATTAAGTTGTTTTTCAGATTTTTTCTTACTTGCCTTAGTGTACTTTTACACTTGACATGCCAGAGTTTGTTCCTTTCTATTTTTCTCACTAGGATTTGACTTCGAATTTTAAAAGGATGCCTTTTGTCTTTAACTTCCTCTTTTATTCTGTTGTTTAGCCATGGTGGCCTTTTTGGGGTCCTCTTACTCTTTGTTTTTTGGGTAGCTATTTCATTTGAGCCTCCATTATGGTGTTTTAAAATGGTCTCCCTGCAGGTTGCAGGCATTTCACCCTTTTCACTGTTCCTTTTAATTTCTGTTTAACTAGAGTCCTCATTTTTGTGTAGTTCCTGTTTTGAAGTTAAAGCTACTGTGCTGGGTTTCTTTGACATTGTTTGTTTGACATTGTTACATTATGGTTGCTATGACTGAGCAGCTAAGCTATATTCACAGTGGTTATTGCTTTTTATTGCTTTTTCAGCCTCTTTAATCTCCCTGAGCATTAAATGCACAATCATACAAGGGATCCAGTTCAACATTGCCGTCCTTGTTTTTAAACTCTCCGTGAACTCACTCTATCCATCCTCATGGAACTTGTCTCTTTCTATTCCCTTCACTGAGTCCTTTGATCACCTAACTGGTAGCACTGGTCTCTTCTCTATCCTGTTCTGCAAGCTTACCACTCTTGGAGAGAGAGTCTTCTCCTCTGCAGCTCCTGACATCTGGAATAGACTCCCTCTATCCACATTGGCTTTCAGTCTCATTTAGACTATCATCTAACTCTCCCTCTTGCCTTCTCTCCCTCTGCAAATATTCATTATTCAGCGGTTAGCTAGTTACTTTTATTATCTGTTAACTCTTGAACGCAGGCCGAAAAAAATGACAAATTGTTCTGTCATGAGCACAAACAAATCAGGACTTTAGAGCTGTAAATTACATATAAAGATATTATATATACCAAGGGCTTGTGTGGGTCTACCCCATGCACGTATGGAGGGAGCACAAAGATCCCCCCCCCACCCGCCCCGCCTTTTGCCTCTGTATAGGGGATGAGCACAATTGCATTGGGGAGTTCAGGGCATCACTTCCAGCAGACACTCACTACTTGACAGGAGGAGAGGTAAGGGTGGGGCCATTGCCTCAAACCACCCTTCCTACTTTTGCACTGTCCCAGTGAAGAGAAGAGCACATCCTGCACCTTTGGCAGGGCAATAAAGTGCCGCTCCACAGCAGGCGTTCTGGATGAATCATCAAGAATTTCTCTGGTGGGGGTACTCAGCTGGCAGCAAATGTTCCAGTGCCAGCCATGATTTATAAACCACAGTCCAGACTGTAGCCCTCGATTTGGCAAGGATGCATCAACACAGGCAGAGGGAAACCCAAACAAATCTAAATCCCCTGAGTTTGAAGCCTCATAAACATTTGCATGCTCAGAAATACAGTACGGCATAAATAAAGAAGAGAGTCAGACCACTGCAGAATGTCTTTATTCTGTGCTTAAGGACAGATGATGAGATTTTTTTCCACCTACCAAAAAAAAAAAAAAAAAAAGGCAAAGCCACCACTCCGAGTGATTACAGCCTGCTGGAAAGGGAAGATGAGCTACAAGATTAGGGCTAGTAGCAGGCTGTAGGAGGGTCAGTGCTAATCCGTTATTTCCCTTTGGAAGCGGTTCTGATGAACTAAAGGAGAGATAGAAGGGAGATCACCATTTAGCAGTGGAGTATCTATGGCATGGACATGCCGGAGGCTAGTTGGAGAAGTGGGTGAGGGTCTCTGGCTTGATCTCCTGCATGACATAGACTAGATGATCAGAATAGTCTTTTTTGGCCTTAAAACCTGAGAATCTGTGAAGGCTAGAGGGAAAACACAAAATGTATTAGTGTTTCTATTCTGAAATGATAACGCCCTACGCCAAAATTAATAACTGCGTGTAGATTTCCCCCCTGAGATTTGTGAGATATTGTCATGCATCTAAGGGTACGTCTTCACTACCCACCGGCTCGGCGGGTAGCAATCGATCTATTGGGGATCGATTTATTGCATCTCGTCTAGATGCGATAAATCGATCCCCAAATCGACACCTGTACTCCACCTCAGCAGGAGGAGTAAGCGGAGTCGATGGGGGAGCCACCGCAGTCGACTCGCCGCCGTGAGGACGGCCAGGTAACTCGAGCTAAGATACTTTGACTTCAGCTACGCAAATAGTGTAGCGGAAGTTGCGTATCTTAGTTCGAACCCCCCCCGCCCCCCCAGTGTAGCCCAGGCCTTAGTGTTGAAAACGAAGCTGCGAAAGCACTAGCTGCATAACCCCACCTGTAAGTGATTATACCTTATAGGAACTTGCCCTGGATTACATCCACGTTGAAATGCATTCTAGAACCTAAAAGCCAGGCAATCTGGTGGCATTCGCCACAGGGACATTTCAAAATCAGCTTCTGGAATGGGCACCTTCACTTTCCAAAGGCAAAATTTCCTCTGTCCATCTTGTAGCCTTATGGGTTAAGTACAAACTGGGGTCTGTTTCACATCCCTTGAATTTTTCTGTACCAGTCTCCCAAAATACCCTACGGCCAAAAAGTAAATGGAATTTTATTCTAACTCTACTCAGTTTTCTTTTAAAACTGAAAAAAAAAACAGAGGAAGAAGATTCATCTTGATTAGCAGCTTCAGCGCACAAAGAAGAATAAGTAATGTGGAATGTAAACGTGTCCTGTGCTGGTTCCAGACCCAAAGAACACCTGCATGCTTTCACTCTATACTTTATTGTAGGGCATACCTACACTACAAAGTTTGGCTGACCCAAGTTATGTCAGCATAAAGTCTCCACAGTTAGTATATCACTCGTGTGTGCATATGTGGCTCCTTGTGTGTACTCACCAGGAGTGCCTGTGTCAACACGCAGTGTGGTACACCATGACTACGTATTCCAGTGGAACTCACCACCATCCAGTGCACTGTCTTTTGGGAAGTTTTGGCAATTCACAGTGTGGCAGAAACAAATCACGCAGGGGGGACTGGGAACAAGGCATCATCTTCCCAGCATGCAATTTTTTCCACCCCATAATGTCATCTATATCCCATAATGTTCACACCTTTTTAAAAAAAATCCCACAAATCCACGTGGCCCTCTTCACTGTCCACCATCTCCGACCCATGCATGGAACCTGCACAGCTCTGCATTATTGCCATGAGCGTTTGCAAGCACAGGATGCACGATCCTCCGGTATTTGCAGAGTTGTAAGCTGAATGCAGCCTCCTGGGTCCTAATGCCAGTTGTGCTCCCCTTCTGTGTGCTGGGAGCCTTCCTATTTTCTGTGGAACAGTGAGTGCCCGCCCGCGGTGGGTCTGGGGGTGGGGGAAATGAGGGAAGGGGGGAGAAGGGGTGCGGGGGAAGTGGCAGTAGGGAAGGAAGGGGGTGGAATAGGGTAGGGGGAGGCAGAGGCAGCAGGTTTGTATAAATTTTGGTGGTGCCCAGAACACCCCCCCACACACACCTGCCTAAGGCTCTGGGAGGGAGTTTGGGTGGGGGAGGGGATCTGGGGGTTCAGGCGATTGGGGTGCACTAGGGGGGTGGGGATGCAGGCTCTGGGAGGGAATTTGGGTGCAGAAGGGGTGAGAGGTCGGGATCTGGGAGGGAGTTTGGGTGGGGGAAGGGGTCTGGAGTGCAAGCTCTGGGAACGAGTTTGGGGTGCTGGGTGCAGGCTCTGGGCAGGGCTGCAGGAGGGGGGTGGGTGTGCAGGCTCTGGGAGGGAGTTTGGAGACAAAAGTAGGTGCAGGGGAGGGGCGGGAGTGCAAGAGGGAGTTGGGGGAGGGGGTGCAGGAGCGGGGAGGGGCGCAGGGGGAAATTTGGGGGCCGAAGGGTGTGCTTGCGGAAGGGGATGTGCGTGCAGGCTCGGGAAGAGGATGGAGGCGTTCGACGCTGACCTGGGGCATCTCCTCACGCTGCTGTCTCCAGGCTCCGCCCCTGCAGCTTCCCATTGGCCGCAGGGGCGTTTGGGGCGGGGGCAGCGCGCAGCGGCCCAGCCCCCTCCCACGGCGGCAGCCACGTGGAGCGAGCGCGCCGGCCGCCGCTCAGCCCCGCTGCGCTGCTGGGTGGCGGCGGGAGCCCCTGGGCTGTTTTAAATCGCCCGGGGGCGGCAGGTGCGGCCGGGGGAAGCGGGAAACTTTGCTGGAGCCAGGCCCCTGGGACAGGAATATTCCTGGTGCCTGGGCACCACGGGGCCAGAGAACTCGCCGCCCGTGGGAGGGGAATGTGGGAGGGGGCTTGAGAAGAAAAGGGGGGGGGGAAGCGGGAGCCCGGCATGCGGCATCCCCTTGGCAGCAGCTGGAGATCCCCCATTAAGCAGGCCCAGGAAACCCGCCACCCTGACAAGCTCCCACCTCCCCTGCACCTGGACCCTCCCCCCCCCCCCCCGACGAGCCTCCCACACCCAGATCCCCACCACACTGATCCCCAGCCAGCTGCACCTGGATCCCCACCCCATCAAGTCCCACTCCCCCAGCACCCAGACCCCCCCTACTGAGCCCCCACACCCCCTCCCTCCAAGCCGGATCTCCCCACACCCAGATCCCCCCCACTGAGCCCAACCACTATCACCTGGATCTCCTGCAGAGTCCCATTTCCCCTGCACCTGGAACCCCCCAATGAGCCCCTGTGCATACAGATTTCCCACTGAGTTGCCTGCATCCAGATTGCCCCACAAAGAAACGTCTCACCCCACACCTGGATCCCCCCGCACTAAGCCCTTCCACACTTGGATCCTGCTGGGCTGAGCCTGCCCAGCGACACCTAGTGCACCTGGCGCAGAGGGGCAGGGCCATAGGGTGTTTCTGGGGCAGGCCCAGCCATTGCACTGTGTCAGGGTCGGGTGCAGGTTCACTGCCGAGTCCCTGTACGGGGTGAGGTGGGGGCTTCAGAGTGATCTCCCACCTCAGTGCAGCCAGTGGCTTGTGCTTTCCACTGCCATGCTGAAGCCACATTTATTTATTGACAAATAAAATTTGCAGAATTTTGAAGAATTTAAAAATATTGTGCACATAATTTTTTGTCACAGAATTTTAATTTTGGGGGGTAGAATTCCCTCAGCAATAGCAACGTGCAGGACATAGTGGATGGATTTGCAGCAGTGGGGTTCACGAATTGCGATGGAGCAATAGACGGCATACACATCTCTGTGTTGGCACCAGCCCACCTTGCCCCAGAGTATGTCAACAAAAAGGGCTACTTTTCTATTTCCACAAGCATTGGTGGATCACTGGGAGTGCTTCACCGACATCAATGTTGGCTTGCCAGAGAAGGTGCATGACTCTTGCATCTTTAAGAACACAGGACTGTTTAGAAAGCTGCAAGCAGGGACTTTCATTCCCAACCAGCATATTACCATTGCAGGTATTTAAAAGCCAACATTGGTCCTGGGAGACCCTGCCTACCGCTTGTTCTCCTGGCTCATGAAGCCGTACACCAGGGGTGGGCAACCTTTTTGGGCCGAGGGCCACATCTGGATGGGGAAATTGTATGCAGGGCCGGGGCAGAGGGTTGGGGTGCGGGAGGGAGTGCGGTGTGCAGGAACGGGCTCAGGGAAAGGGATTGGGGCAGAGGAGGGGTGCGGGGTATATGAGGGGGCTCAGGGAAGGGGGTTGGGGTGCAGGAGGGGTGCACACTGTGGGAGGGAGCTCAGGGCAGGGAGTTGGGGTGCAGCAGGGGGCTCAGGGCAGGGGGTTGGGGTGCGGGGTGCAGCAGGGGGCTCAAGGCAGGGAGCTTGGGTGCAGGGGGCTCAGAGCAGGAAGCTGGGGTTCAGAAGGGGTGCGAGGTGCAGGCAGGGGGCTCAGGGTAGGGAGTTGGGGGGCAGGGTGCAGGAGGGTTCGGGCTCTGGCCCAGCGCCACTTACCTAGAGCGGCCCCGGGGCGGGGGGGGGGGCATAGGGCTCCGCATGCTGCCCTTGCCACGCCTCCAGGTACCTCCCCTGAAGCTCCCACTGGTTGCGGTTCCCCATTCCCGGCCAATGGGAGCTGCGGAGGACAGTGCCTGGAGGCAATGGCAACGCATGGAACCCTCTGCCGCCCCCCACCCGGGCCGCAGGGACATGGTGCCGGCAGCTTCTGAGAGCGGTGTGTACTGGGCCAGATCCAAAGCCCTGATGGGCCGGATCTGGCCCACTGGTCGTAGTTTGCCCACCCCTGCTGTACACACACACCTTGACAGCACCAAAGAAAGATTCAACTACCAACTATTCAGCTGTTCAGCAGATGCAGAATTACAAATGAGTGTGCTTCTGGTAGATATGTGTTTACTCACAAGGTTGGATCTCTGAGAAAAATATTCTAATGGCTATAGCTGCCTGGTGTGTCCTGCGTAATATCTGTGAGGCAAAGGGGGAAAGTTGCTGCTGGAATGAGGGCGGGCAGAGGTGGAGTGGCTCTCTAGTGAGTTTGAACAGTCAGACACAAGGGCTACTAGAAGAGCTCAACGCAGAGCGATATGGCTCAGGGAGGTCTTGAAAAAGAGCACTTTCACAGCAAGCCACAGTAATGCCTTTCTTCTGCATACAGTCTGCAATATTCACTCTCCGGGCCCTCTCCTTATGGTCTGATGCAGCACTGGCTTGCAGGATCTCTATGAACGTGTCATCCCGAGTCCTGTTCTTTCTCCTCCTTATCTGGCTCTGGCATTCTGCAGGTGGGGAGGGGGAACCCCTCAAGGCCCCAACAGCAGGAGCTCTGGATAATACACACAGAGGCATCACTATCAGTATAGTCACAACAGAAAGTGGAAGTTAAGGTTCAGAACTCTCTTTCCTTGCCCCCCCTCAAGTTTTAAACAAGACATGCTTATTGACAATTCTGCTTCAGTGTGCTTGTGCTTGGCACTCAGCTGGTGTGTTGCTTTGCCCTCAGCACACATAGCCCAGCTCTCAGCCCAGATCAGAATCTGGCCCATGGTTGTGATCTGAGCACAGCAGTACAGTGATCCAGATGCCCCTTTAACCACTTGAGATTAGAGAATCATTTAGAGTCACTGATGGGGCTGAGCCTTTAGACTGTGAAGGTCCCAGTTTGGAAAGAGGCTCATATAGAAAAAGACAAGGGGCTACATTTCTGTGCTGCACCCCTCAGGAGCTGACGTGCTGATAGCAGCAGACGATTCCTCACTTTCCTTCACCCCTGCGGCTCTCCCCAGTGCTCCGGAGACAGGACCGCTGAGCCTCAGCGCAATGCTGTGTGATCTCTTCCACGGATCAAAATGATACAACTAAGGAAAGGATTCTGTTGCCTGAGTCCTTTGAGAGAGGTGCTTATGGGTCACCTCCCTTTTCCCCAGTGCCATAGAGAAGGGTTAGTGAACAGAAACAGTCTGAAGCATGGTTGTAAAGAAAAAGAAACAGCTAAGATGAGATGACACTTAACAAATGCTCTGTCACTCAGTGGTTATTGACAACATTAATTAGTTTCTAAATGCTGACAAAAAATGATTCTTGAAATAGTATAGCTGTATAATTAGATGGAAAGTAATAATTAAATCCAGTTCACCTTATTTACATATATATATAGATATAGATATAGATAAAATGATAAAATCTTGTTTAAGTTGCCAAATGAAGCAGCGTAAGGCCTAGAAAGCCAACATTAAGGTCGCCTATGCAGCTTTGCCATTGACAGCAACTGGAACAGGATCTGGCCCTTAATAATTAATCATACTTTGCTCTTCTCTTCTGCTGTTCATCTGGGGCTCTCAAAGTGTTTTATAAACATTAGCGAGGTAATCCTCAGCATTCCATTCCTGCAAAGCAGGGTAGGTATTTTGATCCCCATTTTACAGTTGTACGAAATCTTACCTGTCATGAGCATGCCACTAGGCTCCCAGTATTGCTGTCTATGGTTTGTACAGCAGGTACCCTGTGGGATGAAAGGCTTTCTAGAAATATCTACCATTTTATGAAAGTTTGCCTATAAACTAAATCATTGAGAGATGCCTCATCGACCTCATTTCTCCTGGCAAACCTATTAAAAAAATACCGTTTTAAAAAGGCTGCTTTTGGGGTACCTTTATGCCTATGCTTCACTTCTGATCTTTCATTTTTGATAGCACCTCCTTAAAGATTCATCTTGTTTATGTATTTCTGCTTTGAAGAGAACTGACGTGCCTGCTATTAATAACAAATTACTGTACATTTCAGAAAAAAAAAAACCTCTTGCTATTTCACAACAAATGTTCCAAAGTGCCATTACAGAATTACTAATCACAGGGAAGGCTGAGGGGTCGCACTTGGCTGATGGGGTTTGAAAACCTGAGTCAAAGCCTCCTCTGGTTTGACAGTTTGTCTGCTTTGGTCCCTTCAAACCATGATATGGACTTTGTTGTAAAATAACAATGCTGGGTAAGCAACTTTGCATAAAAGGCAATAATTCCATCAAGGGTCTTTGGCAAGCTCATAAACCATGCGACTGCAGCTAGTCCGTCACCAGAACTCAGGAATGTAGTTTCCTCACTGTTGCATATTTGTTACACTATTTCTATGTGAAAAGCTTTGTTCTATATTTGATCCCCCAAGTAACTACTACTTCTAAGTAAGCGAGAAAAGGTCTGTCTCATGTTTAGTGGCAAACAGTTGTGGGATGAATAAAGTGCTTTTGTTTGCTTCCTTAGATGTCATTAATACTGAGGTATGGGACAATGTTAACCAAGGGAATCACATATGCAAATAGACTCTTGCTCTCTAACTGTAATGTGTCCATCACAATGACATCTGAGAAGAACAAGATGGACCCTGATTAGTTTAGTGATTATTGCATCTCAGTTGCATATGCAAATGTTTTCTGTTTAGGTTATCAGACACAAATAATAGTTCCTTCTGCACTGCTAACTTTATCTCTCTGTTGGAAAGTTAGTTTCAAGATAAAAATACTGTTACAGGTTTGAATTTTTTTTCCCATTTGGAAAAAAGGTATGTTCAGATATTTCTGCTGCAGACATTCCAAATATATGAATCTTGATATTCACTTTAACAAAAATCATTATTATTATTATTATTATTAGTTGTAGTGATGTGACATGATAGTAACACTCCTATACTAGTAGGATTTCTCATCAATCTTCTTAACTCTCCAGGGCTCCCAAGCCTCATACTTCAGGGAAAAAGTTGATCATTAGGTGAAGGTCAGCTATGGTATAATAATACATAATTAGGTACATTTTGGTGGTTTTAAGACTCATTCTGCAACAGCCAGCAATTGCCCGTTGTCGGATAGTGGAGTAGATGGATCATTGCTTTAATCCATAGTGACAAATCCTGTGTTATTCTGCTCTTTGGTTTATTATGTTAAAAAATTCCTAAAGTTATCTGATAATTTGTTTTACTACAATCAGCATATAGTTTGATACAGGTAAAAAAAATAAGCTTTGCTGCAAATGTGGGAGATCAGGCCTCTCCTTGTTTAAAGACCAAGAACGCACATCAAATTTTTTGTATGTTTCTAAATTAAACCATTATAACTGGGACATCTGACTTAATGCTAATGCTGTCTTGGGTATAACACTTTAGACTAAACCCCTTAAGCGACAAATCTCTTTGTGCTAGATCTGTAACATGTTAAACCTCAGCTTGAGCAATGATACCTATGTTTCTCTCAAAAGAGTAAAGCTGCTGGGATAACAAAACCTAAAAAGATTTGGGATGAAATTCTGGCTCCATTGAAATCAAAGAGAAACTCCCAGTGGCTTCAATGGGGCCAGAATTTCACCCTCGGGGTTTATAATCTGTATTTGTTGGGCTGGTGGAATGTAGCAACTCAGAAATTTTAAAATGACCTTTGAAAACATTTGGTGTTCAAGAGAATGAGGTGCTGGTGTACTAGCTTGATTCAGGTACCATACAAGCTTTTCTAACTGCAGCTCTGCCAACACACTGCAGTGTTGACATGCAATAACACCTAATGTTCCACTCGTTGGTTTCTATTGAGCAGGAATTACCAGTCATAACAAACTTTGCTGTAATATAACTAGGGTTCAGACACTCACTAATCACTTGTCATAGAATCTCAGATTTTAGGAACAGAAAAATCTAGTAGTTCACTGTGGCACGCTGGGCCTCAAAGCAATCAATACCCAGAAACCCCCATATTCACCACTGTCATATAATTATGATATGTTTGTACAAAGTATGCCTTGGGAGGTTTCATTTTAAAAGCCTTGATCTGTTGAACATTAATATCCTGTTGAATTGTATGTGCTATCATTGTATGGGAAGTTATGAAGTTTTGCTATGTGTGTATTACTGAAATATGTTGTGAGGTTGGAAACACCCACAATCAGCCTTTCAGGTACAACAATGGAACAGCCAGATGCTGCTGACGGCCCATTAAAGGGAGTCCACACTCACAACTATCCTAGAAGATGTATACAATGGAGACTTTTAAAGAGATAGCAAGTGGACAATGGAGACTGCTTGACCCACGTCATAGCAAAGGCTCTTTCCAACAAGCTGGGAGAAGCTATAAAAGAGGGGAAGTGACATCATTACTTGGCCTCACTCCCCACACAAATCAACACCTGGAAAAACCTGTGAAGGAAAAAGACTAAACTGGAGTGGTGGTCCCAGGCTGAAGGAGAGTTCCAGCCTATGTATGGAAGATCTGTAACCTGCTTGTATTATCTACCAGAGTGTGAGACTGCTTGATTTAAATCCTGTTTATAGAACTTAGACTGTGTGCTTATTTTTTTTCTTTGGTAAACATTTCTATCCTTTATGCCTACCACTTATAATCACTTAAAACCCATCTTTTTGTAGTTAATAAACCTGTTTTAGGTTTTACTCAAATAAATTGGTTAGTTTCTAAGGTGCCACTAGTACTCCTTTACTTTTATAGATTAGTCAAGAACAGATCATGCCAAACTAACTTAATTTCCTTCTTGGTAGCATTACTGACCTAGTGGATGGAGGGGTGGAGAAGCAGTAGACGTGATATACCTTGATTTCAGGAAGGTTTTTGACACTGTTCGACATGACATTCTCATAAGCAAACTAGGGAAATGTGGTGAAGATGAAATTACTGTAAGCTGGGTGCAAAACTGGTTGAAACACCATACTCAAAGAGTAGTTATTAATGGTTTGCTGTGAAATCGGGAGGGCGTATCTAGTGGGGTTGCACAGGGGTCAGTCCCGGGGCTGGTACTATTTAATATTTTAATTAATTATTTGGCTAATGGAGTGGAGAGTATGCTTATAAAATTTGCAGGTGACCTCAAGGTGGAAGGGGTTGCAAGCACTTTGGAGGACAGGGTTAAAATTCAAAATGACCTTGGCAATTGGAGAATTGGTCTGATTTCAACAAGATGAAATTCAATAAAGACAAGTGCAAAGTATTTTATGTAGGAAGGAAAAATCAAATGCACAACTACAAAATGGGGAATAACTGTCTAGGTGATAGTACTGCTGAAAAAGATCTGGGGATATAGTGGAGCAGCTGAATATGAGTTGTCAAAGTGATAAAGCGGCAAAAAGGCTAACATGATTCTGGGGTGCATTAATAGGAATGTTGTTCATAAGACATGGGAGGTAATTGTCCTGCTCTTCTCGGCACTGGTGAGGCCCCAGCTGGAGTACTGTGTCCAGTTCTGGATGCCTCACTTTAGGAAAGATGTGGACAAATTGGAAAAGTCTAGAGGAGAGCAACAAAAATGATAAACGGTTTAGAAAATTTGATCTATGAGGAAAGACTAAAAAACGGGCATGTTTAGCCTTGAGAAAAGAAGACTGAGGGGGGACTTGATAACAGTCTTTTAATATGTTAAGGGCTGTTGTAAAGATGGTGATCAAATGTTCTCCATCTCCACTGAAGGTAGGACAAGAAGTAATAGGCTTAATCTGTGGCAAGGGAGATTTAGGTTATATATTAGGAAAAACTTTCTAAGTAGAAGGGTAGTTAAGCTCTGGAATAGGCTTCCAAGGGATCACTAGAAGCTTTTAAAAACAAGTTGGACAAACACCTGTCAGGGATGGTCTAGGTTTACTTGGTCCTGCCACAGTGCAGCAGGCTGGACTTGGCTTCTCGAGGTCCCTTCCAGCTAGGGTGACCAGATAGCAAGTGTGAAAAATCAGGACAGGAGGTGGGGGGTAATAGGCACCTATATAAGAAAAAGCCCCAAATATTGGGACATCTGGTTACCCAACTTCCAGCCCTATATTTCTATGATTCTATTCACTGAACCACACCAAATAGTTATTCTTCTTTCTTGGCATTTACAGCCTTCCCATATTTGAAAACTCTTATAAGAACATAAGAATAAGAACATAAGAATGGCCCTACTGGGTCAGACCAAAGGTCCATCTAGCCCAGTATCCTGTCTTCCGACAGTGGCCAATGCCAGGTGCCCCAGCAGGAATGAACAGAACAGGTAATCACCAAGAGATACATCCCTTGTCTCCCATTCCCAGCTTCTGGCAAACAGAGGCTAGGGACACCATCCCTGACTATCCTGGCTAACAGCCGTTGATGGACCTATCTTCCATGAACTTATCTAGTTCTTTTTTTATCTAGTTCATGCCTCTTTCCCTCTCCCCAATATTTGTCCATTAACCAAATTACAAACATTTAATTCTCAATCTTTCTTTTTAAAACAGTACCTCCTGCCCTTAAATAATTTGTGTTGCTCTTCTCTGAACTCTCTCCAATTTGTCAATATCCTTCTGTTGATGAGGTTCCCAGAACTGAAAGGAATAGTCCAAGTGTAGTTACCCTAGAGCAGTGGTTCCCAAACTTGGTTCGCGGCTTGTTCAGGGTAAGCCCCTGGCAGGCCACAAGATGCTTTGTTTACCTGATCGTCCGCAGGTACGGCTGCTCGCAGCTCCCAGTGGCCAGGGCTCTTCGTTCCCGGCCAATGGGAGCAGTGAAAGTGGCACGAGCTGTGCACCACTTCCCGCAGCTCCCATTGGCCAGGAACGGTGAACCATGGCCACTGGGAGCTATGAGAGGCCATACCTGTGGACGCTCCAGGTAAACAATGCATCTTGTGGACCGCTTACCCTGAACAAGCCGTGAACCAAGTTTGGGAACCGCTGCCCTAGAGCCTTAGAAAAAGGCCCTGTTACCTCTCCATTTCAGGACCTGATGAGTGTGAATATGGACTCTAAAATATTACAAAGGGAAATATATCTTTTTAAATTGCTTTTTACTAATCAAAATCTATTCATTATGACAAGTTCTGTTTTAGCAAAACAAATCATTTGATAAACCTAGTCACATTCTTTGCAGGGCCAAATTATTAAAATGAAGGGAAAAACCAAATGAAGCTGAGTCTCAAGGTTGTCAGTTTCATCTCAGAATAATACTTCAAATGATACTTCAAAATAAATGACACAACACTTCATGACTTATCTGTTAAAAAAAATTATGAAGTCAACAACTGTTATTGCTGCCTCCTGGGAATGGCATTAATATTAAAGCACAGGCCATCTGTCACAGTAAATGCTGTATCTTTCCAACTCTTTTATTTGCAGGTGGAAAATCATTTCTGCAGTCAATACATATTTGAGTCAAACTTGGGAAGAGGTGAAAAATACCTTTTGGTTTATCAATGTCAGGTTCTTTGCTAGACATCTGTGCTAATAAAAAGAATATTTAACAGTGAAGAAAAATTAAATTTTATCCGCCATGCCCGATAGGCAGTTATTTTAAAAGAAATTAGGGAACCAATATTTGTTATGTAGAACCCTTCCATGCGTAGTGTGAAGCAATGAAAAATAAGAAGCACTCAAGTGCACTCAACGCCGTGAGAAAATGTCCTTTAAATTATTCAGATGTAATTTGTCTCATACTCAGAATGCATCAAGCATCTACATTAATTTTCAACAGTTAAGAATTAAGGCATGGGTGAGGGTGAAAGCTACTGAATAAATGGAAAGGGCCATGTATGCATTCATTGCCTGCTATACACAAGAGATTATGGGCCTCATTCACCATAACATTACTCCAGTTTTATGCTGATGGAGCTCCACTGGAATCAGTCGGGTGAAAAACTGGAGTTAATAAAGTGGTAAATCAGTCCCTATATGGTCATTTGCTCTTGCCTAAATACACACTCTGGATGTTAGGAGAACTAGGGCATGATTGTTCAGAAGAATGGAGCACCCACAATTCCAGATGAAGTCACTGGGAGAGGAGGTTGCTCAGCAGCACCTCTGCAAATCAGGCCCAAAGAGCATTTGCAAAGAAATTCCATGGTTTCAACATGCCCAGTGATAAAGGTCAGCTTTTGGGGAACAACGTGCACCATCTTCTTCTTGTTCTATGTTTGTACAGTGCCTAGCACAATGGGGTCGTGGCCAATTACTACTACCAATAACAACAAACACAAGAACTACAACACCCTTAGGGTGACAAATTATATCACTTTACTGTTGCCTCTGGAAGGCTCTTGCTGTAAAAAAGCCTGCAGAGGCATTTTAGCCTGTCCAAAAAGCTGGATTGCTCTCTTTCCATAGAACAGAGGGACACAAGGAAAAGTGGGATGAGATTAAGACTGAGTTTTAGGGAAAGGAGTCTTATGGATTCTTCAGAGGCTGAGATAGCTATAGTCATGTAGGCCCTGGACTCATCCAACCATCTGCTTAAAGGCTTTGTGAATCAGCACCACTGGGCCTGATTTTCCAAAACTGGCCTCCACTTGTGCTCCACCAAATAACGGTGAACAAAATTAAGGTTATTTCTCAAGCTGAAGCAGCGGACTGCACCCACTTTGTTCGAAATTATGAAAATTACATCTGCAATTATGTTATTCTGCAGAATCACAAATTCTAAACTGCAGTCCTGGTTAAGATGGTGATGAATATATGTATGTATATGTTACCAGAAAGACAGAGAGAGAATACAAGTCTTAAAAGCAAATAAGATTCTGATTAACATGTGGCCTGTCACTTTTAATTTTCCAGTACATTGGAAGCAGACATGTTTGCTTTTTCTCCCCAAAGGGAAGGGTCAGATAGTGTTAGACAAAGAAAAGTCTCTCAGACTGTTGACAAAAAGGGTGGCTTCCATGAATAAGAAGTCTGAAAGGTTTGGT
Source organism: Caretta caretta (assembly GCF_965140235.1). Taxonomy (NCBI): domain Eukaryota; kingdom Metazoa; phylum Chordata; order Testudines; family Cheloniidae; genus Caretta; species Caretta caretta. The sequence continues at coordinate 83,826,445 of NC_134214.1, forward strand.
CCAAGACTGCAAGTGAATGGAGAAAAAATATGGCTACCCCATAGTGATAAGGCTTGATCAATGGGTATAGTACTATTTTAGGACCCAGTTCTGCACCTACTGAAGTCAATAGGAATTTTACATTGATGCCAATGGATGCAGGATTGGGTCCAATATAAATCCTTTACAGACTTGATTCGTAATTCATTCACAGTCATTTAAACTAAAGACACAATGATAATGGAGAACATGATACAGTGATACCAGGATTGAAGATTGGGAATACATAAAAAATTGCAAACAGGAGGGTCAAAATTGGAATGCAAACTCAGTAAAGTAGAGATAGATAACAGAAATGGATGGGGAACTCTCAGGAATTCCTCAAACAGGAATGTTACTTGATTTTGCAATATTTACCAAAGTCTCCTGTTTGCAACATAATATTATGGTTTCTAATCAGAACTGTAAGAGACATCACGGTCTCAGCCTGTGTTTGCAATTCAGGCAACCTGTCACTAAAATCTTTCAGAGATTTGCTGACAGACTGAACTTACTCTAAAATGGTCATTATAAAAGAAACATTATTTTGCTGAAAGAAAAGGAGTACTTGTGGCACCTTAGAGACCAACCAATTTATTTGAGCATAAGCTTTTGTGAGCTACAGCTCAAAGTGAGCTCACGAAAGCTTATGCTCAAATAAATTGGTTGGTCTCTAAGGTGCCACAAGTACTCCTTTTCTTTTTGCGAATACAGACTAACACGGCTGCTACTCTGAAACCTGTCATTATTTTGCTGGGAACTGAATGAATCCAATTTAGCTTGCAAAGACAGAGAGTTGCAGTGAATATAGTATCCACAGAGATTTTAGGAGAAGCATCTGTAAGTACTGATTTTGAAGACAGCCCTCTTACTGCTGATAGTACAGGCTATGTTACAGAAGAGGCAGGAGTGTATATTTAGGCGTCAGTGATCAGAGTGAAAGTCTCCTCATTGCCTTGTTTGCTTCCAACAACAACTCTAAAGATATAGTTTCCTTTTGCCCCTCCCTTCCTTACCATGATGCCCCTTCTTGTGAATGTATTTAGGAGGAAAGGATGCATGTGAAAGGGATTGAACACTAAAAGCCAAAACACTAAAAAATAGCTTGGGAAGAGAGAAATAAGAAAAGCTGTATTCAGATCTCTTCTGTGGTGTCTGCTGACTAAATCCAAGTAAAACATACAGTGTTCCACAGCATTAATAAGGAGCAGGGTCTAGTCATTACAGAATGTTTACCTGTGCTGTGCTAAGCCTGAGAAATGTCACAGGGTTCGAAAACCACAAAGCCAACATTAGGTGTAGGGTGCAATGTGTGACGAAGATCCAAAATGAACACAAATGTAATGTGTGCAAGGAACTTACAATGGGATTTGTTCATTCAGTGTAAATAACTATTGCTGTAACCTCAGTTTAATTATTCTTCATTTCTGATGTAAATAATTTTCAACAAGTGAGGTTGTGTCTGAAGTTGATCTGGAATAAAGGCCCCTTCCGGTTTTGGATCCAATGCAGAACTGTGGAGGCAGGTTTGGATACAGGGATTCAAATCTGGATGCTTCTTCTCCAGAGGGCCAGCAATGAACTGGTGTACATCTCGCACAGCAGGGCAGCGCCAGTGTCTCTTGAATGGGTGATCTCTGCGACGTTGCGGTAATCACTCACGCCTTCTTGCCTTCTAATGTGCCTGGACACAATGTTGAGGAACATCGCAAAGCGTGCTATGCAGGATGCCGTCAAGAAATGAATCGCAAGGACCCCCTTCCAACCAAGATGTAGCCACCTACCTGAGCGGCTCCCTGGCAGGAGAATTTGGAAGAGAGGGGAGAGACTTTGCTTCGCTCTGGACTTGTGCCTGCAACGCTACGCGATAACTGGAGAAGCGTATCGGTGGCCACTGGATGTGGTGTGAGGTACACCAGGAGATAGGAGTGCCACATGTGAAGAACACAGATCACACTATCATCACTCTGAGAGCTAGAACCATGCTGGAGAGGACCCTGAAGGATGAAATCCACTGCCAATATGTGGAAAACCTGAAACGGAAGCCAGATCAGGGCAAGGCATTTGAGGTGATGTGCAAGTGGGACGCCAGCAACCACTTCCTCCCCAGGGGCAGCTTCATCTGATTTGCTGACGGGAGGTTCATCCACAGGGCCTGGCTCAACTGTGTCCCGCTAAACAGAGCCGTCGCCACGGGAATCGGGACAAGCGATGCAGGAAGTGCGGCTATGCCAACAAGACACTACCCCATGTCCTGTGTAGCTGCAAGCCCCATTCCAGAGCCTGGCAGCTGCAACAGAGCTCCCTCCAAGATCACCTGGACAGAGCCATCCCACCACCTGTGGGGAAGGCTGCCATGAACTCCGCCATCCCTGGAACCAACAGCCAATTGCGACCGGACATTGTCATCACCAAAGAGGACCAGAAGAAGGACATGATGGTGGATGTCACAGTGCCATTCGAGAACAGGACCCCGGCCTTCCACGATGCCCGAGCTCAAAAGGGGGAGAAATACGCCCCTCTGGCCAAAATCTTGAGAGCTAAGGGTTACCAGGTTCAGATACACATGCACTAATCGTCGGAGCCTTGGGTGTATGGGACCCCAGTAATGAGCGAGTGTTGAGAGAATGCAAAATCAGTCAGTGCTATGCTTGGCTGATGTAGCAACTCATGGTTTCAGACGCCATCAGATGGTCAAGAGACATCTACATAGAACACATCACTGGACATCGGCAATACCAGGAGGGATGAACTGGAGTGCCGATGAGAAGTGCAGTGGGGAAAGTATCTGAAATACTTTCCTCATGGATTGTATTTTCTAAATGGACAACCTACCCTAAATTCTCAATTACTAAGGGACAATCTTCACTCATTGATATATGTGCTTTCCACAACCAACTCTCTGTTTAGCTTTTCATGAGTGATGTATCCGAATATTTGGATGCTAAAATCTAAGCTGTATTCTTAAATTTACTCACCTAAATTTGGGTTACTCCTGATTATGCGCTATGTGTATCTTGATAGGTTTCAGAGTAGCAGCCGTGTTAGTCTGTATTCGCAAAAAGAAAAGGAGTACTTGTGGCACCTTAGAGACTAACAAATTTATTTGAGCATAAGCTTTCGTGAGCTACAGCTCACTTCATTGGTGAATGCATCCGATGAAGTGAGCTGTAGCTCACGAAAGCTTACACTCAAATAAGTTGGTTAGTCTCTAAGGTGCCACAAGTACTCCTTTTCTTTTTATGTGTATCTTATGACTTTAAAAACAAATGTTGTATTTGTGGATAATCTAAGCACTATACCCAGATGTACAGACATTCTGTTCTCAACCTGTGTATTATATCATTTTAACATTAGCTCTATTAAAATTTTAAATTTGTTCTTATCACAAAATGTGATTGTTGGGTACCTAAACTACATTCCCAAACCACTCATTATTTGTTCAACAATTTGTACATTCTTCATGCTTTTAATGGAGTGTTTGTCGTGATCTTCTCATCACTCTACAATCAGGACACACACGCACCCCTATCCTGGTAAGAATCGGCAGACTGAATTTAGGATTACGAGCATATGCAGAAACAGCTAGAAAATAATAACTATGGGCATCTACAATCAGTGCACAGATGGGGAGAGGAAGAAACAGCCAGAGAGAAAGGATAATCTCGGTGTCCTTAGTTGGCCTGTAAGATTCCAAACTTTCCATAAGTACAGAAGTTCTACTTCTGCCACCACATACATCGGCACAGTTCCCTTCGATGTCACTGAGAGAGGAGTCATGTATCTGAGGCCAGAATTAGGTCTGTAATCGTGTGCTTGTAATGACAGGTTTTTAAGTGCTTATTTGAACACCAAAATTCATGCATGTTTCTTCAGTTGGGATCACTAATTATCACTTGTGCAGTTGTTACATGCCAGGGTTTTGCCACCAAGCACTGTCCCAGCTGGGGACTCTCTGGACATTTAAAGCATGCTCTAGCAGGTACAAAGGAATCATCCTCATATACTGAGCAAGATAAGAGGGAAAATGAGCCAAAATCATCCCCACTATCATTTCTTTTTCTTTGGTGGAATTACACCAGGGGAACACTTGGCCCCTTGTGGCATGATTATGAGGTTCTTAGAGATTTTCCACCCATACTCAGTAAAAGCCCAGAGAGTGAAAGGAGGAAAAAAATGTCCACAGTTCTGAGTTGCAAAGTAGTCAGCGCAGCCACCCAAGAGAGTTTATTCTGGGAACTCAGATAGTCTAACGTGGTTGTGAGACAGCTGAGAGCTGGAGAAGGGCATTTTGGGTATCAATATACATTCCATTTCACTCCACCGTTCCCTCACAGTGCTATAAATGGATTCCAGCTCTGCAATGTGTGGCTCAGGTTTCCTTTTTTGCCCTATTTTTCCTTTGTGTTGCTTGCTTTTTTGGGAAAGTATTATCATGACTTATCTGCCCTTCACTGTGCATGTTCCAGTAGACTTCCTGGGGAGTGGATTTCTCTCCCTTTGTGGCCGTTTAATGGTTCCAGAACAAAAAGTCCTACAGATGAATGAACACAAGACATAGAGGTTCTAAAGTAGAATGATTGACGGGGTGGTTAGGTGTTAAGATAACCTTTAAAAGAAAGTTAGTACTTGCTTTCAGCTGTACTGATCAATTCCTCAAGCATATAATTAAAGACAAGCTCAGCCTTCTCACCTCTCATTAATGTTCGGCAAAACTTAGATCTGCGATGAATACCTGCAGTCACTCAAACAGCACGGATAAATTCCAATGAGTTCACTTTTTGGTCCATTAGGCACTAAACTACTATAATGAAGTAGCAGTGACAGTGATAAATCAAGCCGCTAGCATCTGCATTTTGGGGCCGGGGGGGCAGAGGCAGGGCATGGCTTGGGCTACTAGGCTGAAGAGGAGATTCAAAATTGCTGTTATTAACAGCTCAGTCAAACTGAATTCCTTAACATTCTTACTAGTTCCTCTTGCGGGATAAATGAATACGATGAACAAAAGAGGCTCTCTTCCTATCACAGTGGCCAACAAGGACACACCCAAAATGCTGGTTCTGAGCAAATACACTGCAATTTCACAGTCGAAGCAGTGCGCTAAATAGCTAATTAATTAAACAAATGTTTCAGTGTTACCTTATGATCCCTAGTCTGGTAGGTGTTATCTTCCCCACTGTACTTTATCTCATACTTGGATTATGGACTCTCTGTGACAGGGTCCATACTTTTATTATATTTTATGTAGGGCTGTCGATTAATCGCAGTTAACTCACATGATTAACTCAAAAAATTAATCGGGATTAAAAAAATTAGTTGCTATTAATCGCAGTTTTAATCGCACTGCTAACCAATAGAATACCAATTGACACGTATTAACTATTTTGGATGTTTTTCTACATTTTCATATATATTGTATTCTGTGTTGTAATTGAAATCAAAGTGTCTATTATTTTTTATTATAAATATTTGCACTGTAAAAATGAAAAACAAAAGAAATAGCATTTTTCAATTCACCTTCTGGCTCAGCAGTTACTGGTGCAGTTTATTTACACAGTGCAAACTCACCACCTCTCAATACATATTGCGGGGGGTTCCAGACTTAGGGGCTTCTCTTTCTTGCAGATAGGAGGGGAGGGGAGAGCCGACCCGACCTGACCCTCCCCTTTCTCTGAGCCTGTATATAGCCTCAAGCTAATCAGGCTGGCAGCTGCTCCACCTCTGCCAATCAGGCTCAGGTTCTTCTAGTCAGCTCCAGTTCGCCTCCCTTAATTGGAGCTGGAGTGACAGAGGGCTGGCTCAGAAGTTCCTGGTCAGCACCCTGTTACACACCTCCCCCCCTTACCGAACCACCAGGTTCATCCTTGCCCACCCCCTCTTCTCTCTACCAGATGGGGCAGTGCGGGGGAGTTCTCCTTCCGGTGACCCTGGGGGTCTTCTTTGTGGGGTTGCTGTATCCCCCACCTGCAGAAGTTACAATGTGTAGAGGGTGGATGCCCCCAGAGGTCTACTGTTACCCACAGGTCCTCACACCATTCGCACCCCCGTGGGTGTCCCCCCTCTTTTTCCCCTTTCCTTTCCGGCAGGGGTTTGGGGTTGATCTCTATCTCCCCCTGGACACCCAGGGCTTCCGGTTCTGCAAGCCCAGCACACGGGGCCTGTGTCCTTTCTCCTGAAGGGTGCTCCATGAAGAGCCATGAAGGGGGCTCCATCAGGCCTTTCTCCTCAGGTAAGAGCTCTAAGCCGGATGACTCCCCTACTTCTCCTTCCTTGTTTCCTTCCCACCTTGGGCTCTGTTGTCTAGGGGTTTGTACTTCGTTCTCTGGAGGTATTGGTCTCCCTCATTACCGAGGCTTTGTGGCTTGTGTGGTTCCACTCTCTTCTTTGGGGGACCTCCCCTTTTCCCCACTGTGGGCTTCCTCCCACTGCCTCCTGTCCCTCCTGGGAAGGGCTCCCAGTCTGTGCCCACCACCACCGGGTAAGACAGCCCCTCAACTACCCCGACCCGTTTCCACTCAAACTTGCCCCGGAGCTCGAGGGGCACCTGGGCCTTAGGGCACTGTCTTTTATCCCGGTGGACACACTCAAGGTCCATCCTGGCTCCAGAAATCAGCCAGTGTGGCTTTACTAGCCCTGCTGGATAAGCGAGCAGGCTGAGGCCATATCTATTGAGCCCCTCTGCGGTTTCCTCCCCACCATCACTGATATGGTGCACAGTTTCCACCCCTTCCCCCGCCTTCCAGCGTTAGTCCAGCCGCAGAACTTGGCAAACCCACACTCCATGAACGGGCAGTCCCTCTTTTTATGTCCTGGTTTCCCACACTGCCAACAAGTCATCGGTCGGGCCCCTGGAGGAGCCCCTCAGGCCTCTTCACTCTTCCTCTCTGGACCCTTTCCCTCTAGTTCCAGCACCCATGCAAGGAAAATAATAATTGTGGGATCTTAAAACAATCTGGGAGTATTTTTATTTTATTTTATATTGTATTGAACTTTAGAAAGGGGACCTAAAGGAAATGGTTAAGCATGGTACAGAATGTGCAGAAAAGTAGGCTTACAGGGACTAATCTGTTGAGTTGGTATTCAAACCAATCTAGTCTATTGAAACAAATCATCCATTCAAACAAATGAAGGTCTGGTGGTAAATAATAGCTCTAACATGTAGCATTTCCTCTGGCCTCAGTTTCATGGTCTTTGTTTTATAATTAGGAGGTCAGACTAGATGATCGTGATGGTCCCGTCTGACCTTAAAGTCTATGAAAATCACAATAACAGGTTATGTGGCTCAGTGACAGGCAGAACACATCCATGTTCCCTAGAGAATGTTTGGCCAAATAAAATGCATTGTCAAATAAGCTTTGGACATGAGTGTAGGGCAACCTAGACCTAGTTGAGAAGCACAATGCCTAGTGTGGAAGTATGGGCCAGTGGTTAGGATGTTGGCCTACGGCTTGGGGTCAAGTTCCTGTTCTGCCACAGACTTCTTGTGTTACCTCAGGCAAGTAATAGCCCTTTTGTGTCTCAGGTCCTCATATGTAAAACAATAGTTCCCTACCTCACAGGGTATCACGAGCTACTATGGTAATGGTTGGCATACAGGTTCCAGAGACGGACAGTGCATACTATCAAAACAAGTTCAATTGGAAAGTTATTTTCTCCAGCACAAGTTTCCCTTCATTACTGTACCACCAGTAAGATCGTTTACTCCTCTCTTTCCAAGTCAATGCTTCCCACGTGCCCATGGAGCAGGAGTGATGAATGCCTGCGGTTTCATAGGACCAATGTTAGACTGGGAACATTTATATAAAGTCCCGCATGATTTTCAATTTTTTTCTGAACTCACGGTGTGCTAAGCAGATGATTAGAGACCTTCTCTGGAGCCAATGCCTGGTAGACAAGGGAAATGTTATTTCACCTGGAAATTCTCTGTTTTTCATACAGGTTGTTCCAGATGGTCACAGACGTTTCAGAGTTATGTAACGTGGGGAAGATGGCTCTCCCAGAGAAAACAAGTGCAGCAGTGAGGATTAAACAACATTCATCATTATTAAATCCCCTATTTAGATTGTCAATTCGTATTTAAACACTAATAACTGTTAATGTTTTACTTCATGTTATTCCGTTACTGCATTTTTGGCATTGCTGGAAAAGCTTTTATCATAGCACTGACAGTAGCGTGTTAAAGGACAAGCTGGTGTTTCTCTCAAGCACAGGAGTTGCCACACTAGGAAAAAACAATGCTCCATCTAGTTCTGCAGGCTGTCTCCTACAGAGACCTGAGCTGGATACTTCAGCGGAATGCCACAGCCACACATAATGCAGCTGGCCAGTTGTGCTGTGCTATGGAGGAGGAGGAGGGATTGCCTCCTGGACCCAGTAGGTGATCAGTCTATGGACCAAATGCTCTTGTATCACTGTGCCGTGTGGAAAGTTGAAAAATAACGGTAACATTGTGGAAACCAATAGCCACATGTCAGAAAGCGAGGATGGTCTTGCAGTTAGGGCAGTGGCTGGAAACTCTGGAGACCTTGGTTCAGTTCTGGCTCTGCTAGAGACTTTGGGCAAGTCACTTTATTTCTGTGCCTCAGTTCCCCCTCTCCAAAATGGGGATAATTCCTCCTGTCTCCCACCCTTTGTAGTTTTGGTTTGTTTAGCTTGCAAGACTTTTGGGGGAAGGCACTGTATCATCCTATGTGTATATAGAGTGCCTAGCACTAAGGGGGGGAGGGGAGTCCAGCCTCATTAGGACCTCTTCACATTACTGTAGTATGAATACTAAATAAGGGACAGAGGGATGCAGCGAACAGAAAAGTGTACAATAATCTCTGCCCCACCGAAGCTCAAACAACAAATACTTGCCAGGAAATTGTGATCTGCTTGTGAACATTACATGAGCAGAAGAAACAGGGTTCATTGAATAAAGAGTTCACTTCAACTTCTTCACATAGCTGTGAACTCCACTGTTACCATAGGTTGTTTTCAGAATTACCATCTGGGTTTCTCCATCCCAGTAAATATCTTTGGTCCAGATTATATCCACACACATTTACTTGTATTTTTCCAAACTGCATTCAAATATTTGTTTCAAATCGCTTTAGCACCCTTTGAGTTCTTCCTTTGCCAAGTAGCTGACACTCCTTCCAGTCTGTCATTATTACTGTTTTTGTTATTGTTCATTCTTAGAGCTCTGAAAATAACATGCCAGGTGCTTTACAGAGCAAATGAAAACACATGGCATGATTCCTGCCCCAAAGAGCTTACAATCTGATTTTAGACATAACGCTGCCAGCAAGTATAACACACACTGTGGATTGGAAGGGTAAGGCAGAAGAAAGGCTACAGTGATAAGAGCACACTGTCTCTCCTGTGTGGGTATATGCACATGTCGATGGTTCCATTAAATATGTTATACCAGAACTCTGTCGAGTGTAAATAGGCCTACTTAATACAGTTCTGCCAATTTACAGCAGCTGAAGATCTGGCCCATAACTTTAAAATAGAATGTCACTTCTTGTGCAGCTTAATATATGAATTTAAATAATGCACTGTTTATTCCTGCTTCCAGATCAGTAACAAGCATATTACATAAATCTAGACTTTGTACACATCCCTAATGTACTTTACTAGACTCCTCTGAATCCATAGTGTCTGACTCTAAACATGTGGGTAGTAGCATTTATCCTCTTCTTGTTTATTATTTCTGAGTCGCCTTTTAACTATATATCTCATTTAGCAAACCAAGTCACAGTTAGATTAGATTATATCAAGAAAATAGGATTATTTTAAATAGATAATATAAAACATGTCTATGGAAACTCCATGATAATTGCATTATCTCTGGCATATTGTCAGAGAATTATCTGTATAGTTTTAGGTGGTGGAAGCATGCCAGAAAGCTATTTAAAATGTGAGTTGGTTATAACAGCCAATCAGTCACTGGTTGCAAATGAATTAAAAAGCTGCACGGTATTTTCTTTTTTGTTCATAATTTCAGACAATCTTCTTCATTTCCAAAGGCTGCAGTTGTTGAATACAATCGCACTAGGCAGCTTGGACATGAAGACGAACTCCTTGTGATTATCTCTTATCAGATAGCCCCTGTGACTCTGTTCCTTACTGTTTGCAAAATGCCAGTGAGGATTATATGAAGTGCACAGAGTAAGTGCCAACAAATGCACTTCATCGTCAATAGTTCTGTTTTCATGAAACACTGAAATTTCTATCATAATTTTCCCATGTTGGACCAACTGATGGTGACAAAATTTGCAATATTTTTTTTCTCCCACTGACAACTGGCTGAGAACAACACAGACTGTTGTCAGCAGGATTTTAGCATGTTTGGAACTGGATGCAAACAAAGCATCATCAACAAGATCATAGATGATTTCTTTGACAGGATACTAATGAATCTAAATATGACAATGTCTTTGTAATCCACCCAAGAACAAGCATACTGAATCAGAGTATTGGTCCAGGTAGTCAGGTTAACGTCACTCCGTCAATGAGCAAAACCTGATGATTTTGAGGCAAATGAAAAACATAATGCACCAAAGCCAATTTAGGCTGATACATGGTTAGAATATGGAACTGACAGTAAAAGATCTTAATTCTATTGCCATCTCTGCCAATGACTCGTTCGGGGGCCTAGGGCAAGTCAATTGACCTCAGTTTTCCCATAAATTGGGATAATTACATGCATCCATCTTATAAAACCCTTTTTTCATCCTCCAATGCAAAATGCTGTATAACTCCAGAGTATTCTTGTTACTGCTGTAAGGCTGTATATTGTGGGGGGTTGGGGGAAGGGGGAAGGAGGGTGGAAAATTCTTTCTTGGTCCTTGTACTCAGGACAACATTTGTGCTCAGTGTCAAGCAGTCTGGAGTTGCTCACAAACCTGGGTGCTGATCTCAGGGCAGACTGTTACAAACCAGGACACAAATCCCAAACTGGTTGTGTGCTCTATAATTAGATTTCACCAACCAAGTATCAAGTCTGAGCTCCTCAAGCACTATAAGAGCCTTAATATGGAGTCACAGAAGTCCCCTTAAGCATTGTGGTCTATCTTGCCACCCCAGTTACCCTGTCCCTTACACCAAAAATCACAACAATATTCAGGTTACTCCCAGTCCCAAAGGACCATGTAGGTCAAATGTACCTTAGATCTCTCACAAAGACAATGCTACTAGCCAATTTTGTAATAAACCAACTAAAGATGTATTAACTAGGAAAAGAGTTATTTATAAGGTTAAAGCAGGTAAACATACACACACTCATGAGTTACAGTTTTAGGTTTCAAAATGTACTAGAAGCTGCAGTAATATGCAAGCTGTATATGTTCTTTAGGGCTAACCCAAGCTGAGGAGCTTGGGGATCCCTTGTTTAAAGTTAGAAATATTGCCTTCCCCAAATTCCAAGAAGCATAGTATCATAGTTCTTTCTGGTCAGGGATGTTTATTCCCTTCCGCTAGAGTTCAAACTGTGCTCAAATAGGTTTGTGCATGTCCCCTCTTCATGGATGCAGGGGAGCAATCAGCAAAGTCTTTTGTCCTCTGATGTGTCACAATGGTTTGTGTCAAGGCTGATTCCCCACTCTGGAACTTCTAGTGCAGAAGGTGGGGGCTGCCAAGGATTATAAAAATTAATACTGGCCATTCCAGGCTTGTATTAAACTTCCAAGGTTCTCTCTGACCTTGGATGGGTAGATGCTGCCACCACCCAAACGCAAAACCCCTTTGGTACCCAGGAAGGCGCATGTGGAAATTCCTTCCTGTGGGGTACCCTCAAGCCCTTTTACCCCCATGCCCCTCCGGGGAAGAGCTGAGAAAGAAAATAAAGGGAATTAGCTGTTGCCCACAGCTAATTAAACAACACATGCACAAACCTCTTAGGACATGAAAAATCCAATCCTGTCCTTAAAAAAGGTAAATTTTGTTAAAAACAAACAAAAAAAGAAAATACATCTAGAACTTAGGCTTTTGCTATAGTTAAAAAACCCACTTACAAAAATTAAACATTAAGAATAGCCTTCCTGAGGTCCATCTTAAAGGTTACAAGCAAAACCAAAAGCATTTGGGGTTAGCACAGAGGAGTCCACAAGCCAATAAGAAATAAACAGAAATAAACCTAATCACGTCTTTCCAAACATTCCTGATCTACTTACATATCCCGGTTGTTAAATAAGTAGTTCTAGATATGATCTGATGATTTTCATATCTGGTCTTCAGCTTTTCACAGCATAACTGCTCCCTGTTCCCCTCTTTCCCAGAGAACAACAACAGAACAGACAAAGGGAAGTCCCCCCCCCCCATTTAAAAAGTTCTAGCCTTCTCATTGGCTCTTTTGGTCAGGTGCCCACTCCCTTCCTTTCACCTGGACTTTTTTAACCCTTTACAGGTAAAGCAAGTAGAGAACAGCTACTAAGAGGAATTTTATAGCAAACTGGCTGGCAGGGTGTCCACAAAAGGGAGCTACCCCACTCCCCTCATTTATCATAGTTTGTATGGTGTCTACAGGCCTTCTCTGGTTGGGCAGGAGATGACACCTCTTGTGGTAAACTAGTATTTCACACTTGGTCATGCTTCTGTCCTGATTGTGGGGGTTTCTAGTTTTATAGCAAACTCTTCTATAGTTCCAAAGAAAATAGTCAAATATTATCTTGTAATTTGGGATATAAATATTATGTCAGATTAATGCATGCAGCAACTCACAAGCATTTCATAAAGTTCAAACACTAAGGTTTCCAGCTATGCATTTGTCAGTGTTCAGTGAGGCCTAGGGGCCTTGGCAGGAGCTGGCAGCTGGTCTGCCAGCATCTCACTCAGAAGAATCAGATTTTGTTTCTCATATAATTTCTTTAGATTTTGTAACTACGCATATTAGTGATGTTCAGACAATTACCTAGTCCTTTAAAAACTACAGCTACACTATGGGATTCTCTGTCCTCCTGAAGCCGTGGAGTTGCAGAATGGCTAGAAGATGTATGTAGTGGTTCTAAATTTACTTCCCTCTAATTTATTCAAGCCAGTCTCTGGTACTTATATTATCAGATAGGGCAAAAAGGTGGGACTGATTTAAAGCTCTGATCTTGCAATCAGATAAACAGGCTGATTGATAGATTTTAAGAAGAGAAAGGTCTATTATGATCATTTAGACTGTCCTCCTATGCAACACAGGTCATAGAATTTCACCCAGAACTTTCTTTATCAACATCTGGTTGAACTAGAGTTTATCTTCAAGAAAGGTAGCTCAGCATGATTCACAGACCTTAAGTAATGGCAAATCCACCATTTGTCTTTGTAGGTTGTTCCCGGGTTAATTACCTTCACGGTTAAAAATTTGCACTTTATTTCTACTTTGAATTTGTCAAGCTTCTCCCCGCCCCCCACCCCGCCACTGGATTTTGTTGTGCCTTTGTCTGCTAGATAAATGAACCCTCTGCTATCAGAACTCTGGGTGGGCACTCACAGGCCCTAATCAAGTCACTTCTTAACCTTCTCTGTGGTAGGATAAATCTTCTAGCACAGATCCCTGTACTGAGCTAAGCCCCATTGACTCCCCATTTGCAGGAGTGGGGCATTAGTTCTCAATGACTCTTCTCAGCTTCACACAGTGCTGGAGGATGGGGAGGGGGTGCAGTGCTGCAACAGGCAGCAGTGACAATGCGGACATCATGCCTTGGGCAGAGAGAATGAGGCCCCAAAGGAGGCCCCAGGGGAATACGGACACTGCCCTGCCCTTTCAGGGGGTGGAGCAACTGTTCTCTCCTGTGTTCAGCCAGCTCTGATGGATGGTTCAAAGGGAGAGGCTAGCACCCAGTGGCACAAAAGCTCCTTGAGTGCCAATTATGGCACAACCTTGTGTGGGAACAAAAAGCATTGTAACTACCTTGCACACCTGTGCAGAGGCCAGGAACAGCCTCACCCTGTGCTCTTACATTAACAGCTACGAATGGCACATAGAGTTAGAGACGGTAACGGTTTTGCCTTGATAGCCTCTCTCCATGTTTCTTCATGGTAGGTGCAGTGCCTCACAAGCACCCTGTGCTGCCCATGAGCCATTCAGTCCTCACAGAGAGTATTGACATTCTGACAGAACCCAGGACATGAAGGCTCATTGCGCATGTAAGCAAAGGATGAAAGAGACTGAAATATCAGGGTATGTTGTTTAGCAAACTGGTCTCTTTTTTCCCTTAAGTACTCAATGTAACAACAATTTATTGGAACACAGCTAGCAGGCACAATTAAATCCTCCTTTCAATGAGATTTCCACAGTTATTACCCATTCTGCACTCAGTCCTTCTGTTTTAATTATTCCTCCTCAGTTAGGTCTGTTATGGAAAACAGTCACAATTAAAAGCACATTTTCCTGATTAAATTCCCCCTCTGCTCCTTCAAACTGCAGCCACCTATTTATGGCTGCAAGCTTCATTTTACAGAGTTCTATTTCTGAGCCACTAATGTTATCTCATGCAGAGGGGAAAATACTCAATATTCGGTGCAGTTACTTCTTCTGAAGTGGAGGCTCAGATTCTGGGCAGGCTTTGGGAGGAACAAAACAAATACCTCAGTAATGATCACAGCACCTGACAGACAAAACCTAATGAAAAGGTAGGTTCATTAGGAGTAAAGCTGGTTGAGGGAATTTAATGGGGCAAATGCTCTCTGATGGTTTTCAGGATGTAACTACATTGTTTCAAGAAAAGAAACCTGATGTAACCCTGTCAAGTTGTTTTGGAATGGCAATATTCTATTACTATAATGGTGTGCCTGCTTTCCTACCTGCCTACCTTTTCTAGACCTTAAGAAGAGCTCTGTGTAAGCTCGCAAGGTTGTCTCCTTCATCAACAGAAGTTGGTCCAATAAAGATATTACCTCATCCACCTTATCTACCTATCTCCTTGTCAGTCAGTCTCTCTGCTTCATCTATGGCTACAATGCAAGATGTGTGTAGTTTTATCAGCTTGGGTTTGGGATGGCTACATCTCTCATCCGATGAAGTGAGCTGTAGCTCACGAAAGCTCATGCTCAAATAAATTGGTTAGTCTCTAAGGTGCCACAAGTACTCCTTTTCTTTTTACATCTCTCATGTTTGCCAAAGCCACTAATGAGTTACTGGAGTGGTATGTAAGTTACTCCAAATAAGTTCCAGTAAAATGTTCATATCACACCAGCACACATAGTATATGAAACATCTGTTACAGAGAAACCATTTTAGAAATGTTTTAGAGAGTTTTACAAACTTTTGGGGGACTATATTTTTGTTTCTAACCACCTGGAAAGCCAGAGTCCATGAGAACCATTAATTCAATATTTACAGGCTCAGAGGGAACTATAAATTACAGCTAACACATTTTTTTTTATCACAAGTGGTACTGTAATTTATGTAGTAGATTAAAGACCTATGTGATAAATTGTATTAATGATGAACTGTTGACAATTGCACCTGTATTCTGCCACTAATCCATCTCCTCCCAGGACTACTTCCAACTTTCCAAAACCCAGAGCACCTTAAATAGCTACAGATTTTTAAAATATAACCTACCTTAGAAATATTTCCTTCTTTCTCCCCAAATGTGGAATTTCACAGCAGAATTACACTGGGTTGAAATCCAGAGTGGGCAATATTCAGTCGTGCACTATTGACAGATTTAAGATCTCATCTTGTGTTTCATTAAATCTACAAGCAGGACCTTTCTACCTTCCTCCTAAAACCTGCATAGAATCCGAGTATCCACTTCAGAGGATGGTGATTTGGTGTCAGACTTTAAATTCATGACATTTTGATGTACAGAAAAGCTATTTTTAGAAGTGAATTTGGTAAATTAGAAATTGCCATAACAATTTCAATAAAAATTTCATTTAAAATTTTGTATAAAAATATTGCATAATATTTTACTGAAAATGACCAAGTCTGTATATGGCATATTCAGGATATATGATGCAGTGGTATAAAGACAATATGGGTGCTTATAAGTAATGTGCCCATTTAAAATATATGCCAATAAAATGTTTAGGGCATATAATCATGTGTTATGTGTACTTTATACATTTATAAATTCCCACATCACACCACATACTGTACAATGTGGTGATATGATGAGCTAAAAACTCCACAGGCCTGACTCATTGACTTCAATGGAGTAAGGCCAGCAGAGAATTTGGCCTTATAAATTGAAGAATCAGCGATATGATAAATTGTATTTATCATACACCTTTGGCCACCTGACTTGCTGTCTGCTCACTAATCAATCTCTGCTAAGGCGTACCCCACATTCTAAATCTCTGCACAGCTTCATTAAGATCACTCATTTTTCTCTTGAGGCTTCCCTTTTTATCGATTTTAGTTCTGCACACAGAAAATGTATTGTTGGAAGGATTTATTCCATTAAGATGTTCTCTTCATTTACTAAAGAATGACCCTTGAAGTAAGCATGGCAAACTTTTCACTAAACACAGGATTCAGAAATTCAGGATTCAGAACTATGACTTACATTTAAAGCAGAGAGAAAAATGTCAGATTTTATTAAACCATAACACTCATGGAATTTGATTTTTTTTCTTCCTTGCCCCTCCATCTCCAAAATTGTATCTTTTCATTTTCCTTCTCTTATCTCTGGCTGTCAGTTGCTGTCATCTTACTGTCTTTCAGCTCATGCTTTAAGGGATGCTCTGTACTTTATAGATGCCTGTACATATCTATGTGACTCTTTCTAACCCCGCTCAATACAACTGCAAACAGTGTGTTTTGCATTTTCCTTCTTTCTGAGTCTGAACTCCTCAGTCAGAGAAGGGATGAGCTCACCTGATATTCTGGGCAATTCCAAAAAAATGGGAGCATCAACGGTGAACAGGAGGCATGTTTGAGTGTGGTGAGAAAGAGAGCAAATCTCAATATTTAGCAAGAACCTGTTCAGCCTTTTTCTTGATGAGGAATGGATCTTGTCCCCCTAATTGTGGCACCTCATTGTCTTTTTTAACAATAGTCCTTAGATACTTATCTGACTTGCACACCTTAAATGGGCACTTACATACTCTGGTGATGGGGACAGTATAAATACTTGATTGATAAATACAGTACTTATACCTAATCATCATACTCCATTTTTCTGGCAGCTGTCCCCCAAAGTAAGTCATTTAGTGATGGTGGGGAAGGCTTTTAGATACGACCCAGTATCTGTAATACATGTATGCCATCTTACCTATCTACCAGACACACATACAGTTTACTGCATCAAACAGGTATGTGGTGAGTAAGAGCTTTGAATACCCAATAACATGCCTGTGCTAGCAGATCTCCTTGATGGTTTCTCAAACAAATTGGAAAGTCTTAAACATCAAATGCAAACGCAGAATAATATTAACATAAAAATTATTGCTAGTTGAAGCTGTGTCATGAAACCTACCAATAGGAAGGACTAGCAAAGGCTTGTGAGCCTAGAGCTTCAAAAGGAACCAGCTATTCTCTCTCTCTCTTTTTTAAGACCGTATTTACCATTGATGATTAATGCACAGCAGGAGCATCTGGAAATCATCAGATGAAATAGAGGTTGATAAATAAATCGCTTTTGCGAGTGACAGTAATAATGACAGCCTGCCACAAGCTAACACTGTGACTGTCTTTGGAGATCCCACTCATAATAACACAAGTGTAAGGATCCTGCATGCAAGGATCAATTATTCATTACCTGCAAGGAATGTGCAAGGGTCAGGTTTAGTGAAGGACACTCTTTGTGTATTCCAGGCCGGATCCTCACACAAATATCAGAGAGGCCATCCCAAGGGTTTTCTCCTTCCATTGTCTTCCTCTCTCCCATCTCCCACACCCGATACTATTTTATTTCTGACAATTCTTTGGACTACAGCTGAGGTGGAATGCTGATCTGAACAGCACAGCTCCGGTTGAGCAATAAAAGGGGAATACTTTATGTTCAGTATTAAATGAAGGTGATAAAACTTTGTGCATTTTGAATGAGTTATAAAATAATAAGAAGTTGGCTTTCATATTTATTTAATTAATTTGAAAACCGGACAGCTAATTTTTTATTTTATTACTTCATTAAAATGGTTCCTCCATTCCCAAATTAAATATATTTCAAGAGCTGCATCTCTTTGTTCGTAGCATTTCTTTTCACCATGCTCCAAACAGTTTTTCATGAGGGAGGTAACTTCTCATCCTTACTGTCGGGTCCTTCCTCTCTGCACTATATTAAGAACATAAGGAAACCACAGAGACACACCTAGGTTCTAAATAACCATCTAATCATACACAAACATACAAGGCCTACCTACAGATAAGCACTACAAGAAAGACACGGTGGGTGAGGTAATATCTTTTATTGGACCAACTTCTGGACCAATAAAAGATGTTACCTTACCCACCTGTGTCTCTAATATCCTGGGACCAACACACCGACAACAGCACTGCATATCCACTGCTAGTCTTTTAGGTTCTGATGGCTTTTGCAACAGAAGACACTAGAGGGCTCCCTAACTTTAAGGGATAATACCCAGTTCCTATGGACTACACTTACTCTATATCCATCAAGACAGGGTGAAGTGAGAAAGGTCGAGAGGAGCTGGTAACCCCCTTTGTCTCCTCCAGGGCCTACTTTTCTTGGGAAATTACGCCCAAACATGCACTATGTGATTCATATAATCTGATCTCTGAAATTATGACTAAAGACGACCCAACTCTGAGCATGATTTCTGCACACGTCAAACGGCAGCTTTGCAGAAGACAGAGCACCCTGTAGTGGTCTATTTCATATCTCCTGCCTCCATGTAGTAGCTACTTACCTGGCGGCCTAACTTCATCGTGCAACTGAAAGGCCTGACTCTGCATGGGAATGGAAGCAAATGCAGTGGGGGAGGTACTCAGCTTGGTGTGGACATCCTCACCATCTCAAGATGCTCTTAGCAGGCGGAGCTACTGATTTCCTCGGAAAATAGCTGCTATGCTTCTTATTTCTATGGCACGGTGGATGGCTCAGCTTTATTTCCCCAGCCCCACCTCTTCTGCAGGACCCCCCAACGTGCCCTCCTCTGGGACCCATGCTCCCATGCGGAATGGGGGTGGCAGCTGTAGGTGCCGGCTTGCTGTGTGGAACATTTTTCTCTGTGCTGCTGGGCCAGCATTCACAGCCCCACCTGTGCTGCATAAGGTTTTGCTTTGGCCACGGGGGCTCACCGGAATTTTGATAAGGTATAACCAGAGGAGAGCAGCCAATACTTTGTACCTTTTGGTAGGTGCCTGTGTTGACTACAGAGTTTAGTAAAAAACGTTGCCAGAGTGAAATCCACCCCCGTGCAAAGGGCTAACATGAGGCTTGTGCACCCTGTGAGTCCCACTTATAGCCAGCACGGGTCCTTATGGATTTATGGAGGCGTTGCACATTTTATTTTAATCTAAAGCAAAGAAAATCCCCATTCCCTTCCACCCCCACTCCTTACAAACCCTGACCCTTCAAGGTCAAGTATTCGCTGTCAACCTCTCAGAATACATACACACACAAATAGATGGTATAAGCTTATTGTTATAACTGATATATTTTTACTCTTACAGTACATGTAACGGAATCATGAACATTTTTGAATTTCAGTAAGGGGTCGCCAGCCAAAAGGTTGAGAGACACTGACTTAAAGGAAATTTTTGATCTCACATGTCACCTTTATCACTTAGAGTTTATCTTCAGTGGAGGTACTCAATGTAAGTGAAATCAGAATCAAGTCTTTAATTCCCCCCCACCACTATTAAACAACCCTTTCCTTCTCTTTCACTGTATACAGCCTACTGCTTTATAATTTTTAATTCCACAAAGCATTTTGAACTTGTAACTTCTATCAAAAGTACTGTATAAAAGAAAGTTCAATTGTATTAGAAGTTTCCCACAAAGGAGCAAATACTCTTATTCAGTGGTTAGGAGAAGGATGACAAAATACTGCCAGGGTTCCACCTGGTGTGTATTGTCCTTTATTTCTATTTGGGCTAAAGACATATTGTACTCCACTCATGTAGTGAGAGAAAATGCAGTTACAGGATAACACCAGCTACAGAAACACATCCACATGATGCTGAAAATGCAAGCTAGAAGCACGCCATCAAATGTAACCCGAGCATAGCCATTGCTCATCCACTGCAAAACCACTTGTATTGTCACTACCTTGCCTTTAATTCATAGAAATTAGTCTGGGCTCTTTCAAGCACAGCTCCCATCAGCCAAAAATGGGTGAAATTTTGTTTTTGCTATGCTGCAATCAGACAGGTGCATGGTTTTCTTGCTAGTTTGGTAGCAAGTATTTCCTTTCCATCTGCCCCAAGTCCTGTGCACAGAGAGGAGCATCTGTGTGAGGGTCCCCAGCTGTTGCTGTTCAGAAACGGAGAGGAGGGCATTGCTGTTGTGGCTGAGTCTTTGCCTTTCTAAGATTTCACACAGAATTTTCGTGGGATTGGAATCCATATGTGGTGAGGGGGCAGGGCTAGCTATAGGTGAAGAGTGGGTAGCCCCAGACTGTGTGGGGATGGGTCTAGAGAGACACATCTCCTGCACCATCCCTGCAGAGATTCCCACGGAAAGATAGAGCCCCTCCATGCTGGAGAACCGTCCCATTAATTGGGGTTGCAGGGATAATGATGGTGAGGGGTAGTCTCTGGTAGCATGATTCTTTTGAAGCAGAGATAATAAGGAACAGGAGGGCTGCCTGGTCACAGAGCTGATGCAAAGTACCTGGCTTCATGTAAATCCTGGGGGAATCTGGAGTTAGGGGGTTGGGCACCTCAGCTCATCCGTGGAAATGCACCACTCAACAGACCACTGGGGATAAATGCTGAGAGAGAATATTTTTAAAAGCAGGTTAGACAAACACCTGTCAGGGATGGTCTAGGCAATACTTAGTCCTGCATTGAGTGCAGGGGACAGGACTAGATGATCTCTCGAGGTCCCTTCCAGATCTATGATTCTATGATCCGCTTTATTAAAATGTCTTTGCCAGCACCAGAAAACTGGGGTCTATTATCTGAATCAGCACAACAATGACTCATTAGGGGCCATACTTGTTTATGTTTTAGGAATGAGTGAGGACTGTTCTGGGACTGGGAGATACCCGGTGTTAATTTTTTTCATCATCCCAGAAATTCAGAGGGGATTTCTGCTATACAGCAAATCAGCTTCTTCCTGTCACTTGGTTGAAAGGAGCAATAAAATATTATCTAAATTTAGAAATGTATATAATTGATTGATGCCATGGGAGTTCCATTCTATCTGCTTCACCTTCCAAGGCACTGAATGTGCCAGATAGTAACAAATAGTGGGGCCTTCTATCAGGTTGAAATGTAAAGACTTGGAACCAAGACATTCCTTCCCAAAATGACAGAAATATATTGGAGTTATATGAAATCACTGAGGAGGTCCATACCATACAGTAGTTCTGAAACTCAGCCATGGATAATGGGATTCTACAATGGGAAATGCATTTGAAGGCCTTTTAAAATTAAACTTTATTATTAAAAAATACATTCAGTAGAAACACAGAGGGAGTGACTTGAATGACAAGAACTAATCAGAATTAAAAATGAAAGGAACAATCGTAATGCCATATATCTCAGAAGGACAATTTCAGAGAGAAGGTCAGCCTTTTATAATATATTTAAAAGACATAGAGAGAACATTAATCTTCAGTGAGCTCTCATTAAAGAGATGGGGTCTAGATGTATGCTGTGATTTGAACAAAGACCTAGCATTGCTAGATCCAGAGCTTGAATACTTGCTTAGCTGATCTTTGAAAATTATGTATATCCATTATGGATTTTTTTCTGGTGAATGCTAAGGTCTAAAGGCACAATCTTTTGCTGATACTTTTAAGTGCCACTTTTGAAGGAAGGTATACAACTTGGAAATAGGAAAGGAGTTTTCTTCCTAGGAAAGCAACAACAGTCTTCATTGCTAGTAATTACCATGGTATGCGCTACCTTTTTGACAGTTATGTTTTTGTTTCAATTCTTTGCTATTCCTCAGAGACTCTACCTAACACCCTTTAAAGTTCACGGGAATCTTTGGATTGGGCCCCGAGAGTAGGTTGTGAACCACCAGAAGAATTAAACAAATTGATTCCTTGTCTAATTATAGCCCCATTGTCAAGGGGTTTGAGAATTTAAGCACATGGATGTAATAAAAACCCTCATGGACTTTAAGTCTGAAATGAAGACAATGGCAAGTTCTTCGGATCTATAATATAGGTATATGCATTTTCAAATTATCCCTATTTTATACCTATTCTACACAGAATTCAAAGAGTAGCATTTTGTTGTTGCAATAGCGGCTTCAGCATTAGGTCACATTGCACTCTTCAAATAGTTACTTTGCTAAGGAGCAGTCTAAAATTTAGTGTTCTCCTTAGGGGAGGATATTTGTCTAGATTTTAAAAGCCCATAGGATGCCATTCTTAACTGGTGGATTCAACCTGCTTGATTCTTCAAATTAATGCTCGGAGGACATTCAACATGACTGATAAGATAAATTGGCTGAACATTTATTTGCCTTGGTCAAAACAAAAAGGTGAATCTGACCGTGTCAGTCAGAGGAAGAGCAATTTGTTATTTAAAATATTTCCACACTTAAGCTTTCACTGCACACATTGAAGGCAGATGGATATTAGGAGGCTCTTAGTCATATTATTAGAAGTTTAACAGAAAATTGTTTACATTCATTATTTTGCTATGGTGGGGATCAAGATCTGTAGCAGACTCAAAAACTCTCATCCTTCAGGCTGGTGGGTGTTGAATGGAAAATAAACCATCCCCACAGTCCTATGTCAAAGACAATGCCAGATTGGGAAAGGACAAGAAAGAATTTAGGAAGATGCCAGATCAGGAATATGCCTAAAATTCAAAACAGATATAGTGGGGCTTAGCAATTCAATAGATTAGATGAGATGGCTCTTGACTACTATATTTCCTGACCAGATTTTAAGGGATTCTACAGTGAGGAATGTCAGAATTGACTCACCACTGGCATGCCCCACTCATGGCTGGGTATGGCATGGCAGGATCTCCTTTGGCCTTGCCCTGCTGACAGCTGCTCCAGCCTTACAGTGGTCTCTCTTGACTCAGCCCTCTGGACAGGTAACATTTTGTCCCACCCCTTCTGGCATAAACAAAGTCCAACAAATTAAACTCAAATACACATAATTATTTACCCCATCTGGGCTCTCTTCTCCGCAGACTCTTCACCCCTTCCCAGATGCTGCAGGGTTATCCTCCTGCTGGTGTGTGGAATGATACATCCCAAGGCTTTCTCCCTGGAGGACGGGATCCAAACTCAATAGTCCTTCTCACCAGTGTGTTTCTGCACCCCATTGTCCAGTTGGCCAGTAGGGGAATACAGGCTCTCCCTCTCCTCTGGGTTCCCATCCAGGACCCTGTGGTGAGCAGCTAAGATCTCCTCCCACAGACTCCTCTTCTTCCTACCATGGCCTTCTCTCAGGCCCTTTCCTACAGCCCCTCGCTGAGCTTATTGTACATCTGCCTCTAGGTCTTTGCTCCACTTTGCTTCCTCAACCAGAGGAAGCCTACAGAGTTCTTCCTGCTTCCCTATGCAGTCTCCTTCTCATCTGGGTTTCCTCCTTTTATGCTCACCACCCAGTTTCTCCCCAGCTGGGCTTCATCTTCATTAGGGCCTGGCCAGTCTCCAGTGTAACCAGGGGCATTAATTGCTCTCTGTCTTCAGTTAACTCTTTTAGTGTCAATATGGAGTAAATACCCAATCACAAGGAAAAAATAGGGAGAAATATTACACAGAATCAATAGACTTGTCAAAGCTCACTGCCTAGTTGAAGCCTGTAACTTAGGACACTGAACCCTTACTCCTTAATGAATGTTTTACTCTTAGGATTGAGAAATGAACGACTACAACGCAAGTCCTTGAGAACTGCTAAAATCAGATTGATCAGAACCATTGTTATGGTGACTACAACAAACTACATTCACTTTTTTACTGAAAGAAGAGACTGTTGAAATAACATGTGCATTAAAATTAGTCAAATTAATTAATTTATTCTAGCTTCAGCTTTAATTTCAGTGTTCTCCAAGGGAAATCCTTCTGACACAGATGAATTGAAAACAAAGAACAAAGTAAGAAAATGAAAATCTCTTCAATATAACTTATGATGAAGACCACTTCCTCTCATGGATGTTATAGTTTATAGAGGTATTAATTTCATTTTCTGCTCTGGGGGAAGATATTAGAAATTCTGCTTATTTTAATCAACTGAAACAAAATGCTTGCATTTCCAAACATGGAGGAATTTGGAAGTGTTGTAAGATCCACTCCTCCTGTTCAGTATATTTGTTACACTATTGTACTGTTCTTTCTTAATATATGGCTCTAATTTAATCTCAATGACAATAGAGTATTTAAGGAAGTGAGAAGTTTTAGGACCCAAGATGAAAGTCATAATAGAAACTTTCACACATATAATGAAAAGGAAATGATGATCCTTACAAATTCTATCCCATATGTTGCACCACCTGAATCAGATAATGGAAATACTGGAGAATTGCTTTCCTTTTTACCTTTAAAGTCAATGATTTTTGTTGGTTGTTTTGTTTTTGTTTTAACTACTTTTGAGCAGCCTAGAACCAGAAGTTTTCCATGTAGGAGAAATGATTAGATCAGAGATGCAATCCCACAAGGCATCAAGACATTAATATTTTTCAGGATTAGAAAATCAATCATTCCAATTTAATAAATATGATTGTTGTAAGGGAGAGGAGGGTTTAACTGACAATTTGAGGAATGATGTGCTGAAGAAGAAAAGACAAAAATGAAAAATAAAATGAATCAATTGCTTGGCTTTAAAAATTATTTCTGGGGTCGGGGGGAGAGAAAACCATGTCTCTCAGCAATGCCACGTGATTTTTATCATGACTGTGCTGGACAGTGTCTTCTAAGATGTTGTAGGAAAGTGAGGTTGAGGTAAAAAAGCCAGAGTGAGAGGGGTAGAGATAGAAGTGTTGCTGAGTGATTCTGAAGGCACAGAGAACAAGTCACTCCTTTATCCTGTTGTTGATACCAAGCTGAACTCCTGTATAACACAGGATGGCCCCAAAATGAGCACATGTTTTCACTGAAGAGTTAGTGCTAATATACAACCATATGTTGACCGGTAGCTGCTCCATGCACCTCATCCCCAAACAGATGGTTACAGTCAGGCACATAAATTACCAGTGTAGCAATATGTGGATAGGGGTAACTGCTAGGTTCGGGGTACGTGTACACACTTAAACATACAGACCCCTCCTGGCAGCACTTGTGTCGGTAGGAGCTAGAATAGAAGTAAACCACTCATGCTCCTAGTTACAAGTTTTGTGCTGGGCATTTGTGGGAAGAATTTGGCCAGTTGCTTTAATTCTTAATCTATTGGGTCCTTTATATACGTTTTTCTTCTGATGAAGCAATTTGGTACCTACAAGAATAAAAAAGAAAGACCATACTTAATACTTATCAGCACTGCACAGGAACACTAAAAAACCACTTTTCACTACCAACCTCAGCTAACTTGACGAATATTAACCTTGTGAGATGAGTATATAATATCATACCCATTTGACAGACCAGAAAACTAAGGCACAAAGAGGATAAATGACATACCCAGGATTATACAACAACCCAGTGGCAGAGATGTGAATAAAATTTGGGAAATCTGATAGCCAGTCTGCCCACTAGACAATTGATCACCATTTGGCATTTTTAATTTAGAATTGAGTACCAGGAGCCTAAAGCCTCCTTCATTCTTACACACATTACTTGGATAACATTCTATTTTCAAATACATTATGTACAACTTAAGACTAACTAACATATAGTGTACACACACTGGCTGAGTCATGAAAACAAACCCTTCTCCACCACTCTGTCATTTTACTGTAATGTTTGTTTCAGGGAAGAAAGAGGAGAATTGAAGGAGGAACCCACAGAGCTAGGAAATTCATGACCAGTACACCACGCATCAAAGCAAGTTAGCCAAGACAATTGCAGATATATGGAGAGATGTTATAAGTCATGCCCTATGTTTAACTACTCAGCTAGCTGAAAGAACAGAGGTAAAATCTCTTCAGATTTCTCAGCTTTCCCTCCCATGCAGGTCAAAATTATTTCTTAGTGTACGTGTTTGCTCTTACCAGAGGAACCACTCTACTATATTCAACTTATTATAGGATTTCCAGTTGTTCAGCCTAGCCCCTTTTGCAACCACAGTGCCATTTAAGGAGATGCTTCTCTGGAGTGCTTAAAGACATGATGTTTCCTTGATGTTGCAGAATACCAATGTGGAGCAGACCTGGGATTTCATTGTCTAGAATCATGTTCAATTGGCACCTGACATCTTGCCCCTGATGTGTACAACATGTGGTGATTAATGTCAGTCTAATTCCATCTATGCCTCTGTGATCCCAGGCACAGAAAAAGTGTCTACAATACAGCTTATTTTGAATGTACAGTGTAGCGTCCTCCGTACAAAGTATCAGAGAATGCTTTCCAAGATGAAGCAGAATAGACAGAGAACACTTTAGAGAATTAAGAACAGCAATTCTCACACAAACAAGGATAGAAAACATGATGATTGATGTTTCCAGATCTCTAACCCATTCTTTATTCTACTTCACAGTTACATCTGCCTAGTTCCTGCAAATGGGAGGAAAGGAACTTACACTGGCTTTACAAAGGACTGGAGTTAACCCCTCCAGCTAGTCTGCTAAGGAGGATGGGTAGATAAGCAGGTGCTCTCCACAAGTTTACATTTTGCACCTCATTGGTAGCCCCTACCTGAAAGGCAAGGAATATAAATTAGCAGAGGAGTAGCTGATGGAGAGACTGAGCTGAGTCTGGATGAGAACCCTGGGGGAGAAGGATGACAATAATGGTGACGGATGGGCAGACGAACCGGGGGAATGTCTCTTCTTTTGGTCAAAAATTCCACTGAAGTCACTGCCAATTATGCATGCGTGTCTGGGGGAGGAAACTGGCTCTGTATGTTCACCTTGGATTATGGCTGAGGGAAGTCTTCCCTCTTGCTCTTAAGGCTTTGAAAGGGCAGAGCATTTTTGTGTTCACTTTCTGTTAGAGGCCAAGTGACTTGTCAGCCCAGGAGCAATTTTTGTTTTAAAAGTTTGAGCCAAAAAGGTTGGTTGCTGCTCATGAATTAAGAGCGTGAACCCGCACCCTTTTAAAGTTCTCTCTCCCAACTCTTGCTGATACTAAACAGGTTTGCAACATTTCTTGAAAAGAAGAGTTAAAGGTCCTGCATATATTTGTCAGGGTTACAGTCCATTGCTCATAGATGCACCTTTTAACGGTCTGGTGAAAGGCATTTTTGATATGGTCAAGTTACTAGGATTTTAAAAGCATACTTTGCATCTCCAGTGCTAATCTGACCCTGAAAAGAACCCTGAACCAGAGCTGATCAATTAATATGTGCCCTGAACATGCCTAACTGGGGGAATCTAAACCTTGCTAGGGTAAGGTGGCGTCTGTCCATTTTGAAATCCTACTTTGGCAGCTGTATCTTTGGCCATGCCCATAACAC
The DNA here is from genome assembly GCF_965140235.1 of Caretta caretta. NCBI lineage: Eukaryota > Metazoa > Chordata > Testudines > Cheloniidae > Caretta > Caretta caretta. The sequence goes on from NC_134214.1 coordinate 83,854,036, forward strand.
ACAAATGGGGCTCCTTGTCCATATATCACCCAAGGGCACCCCTTTGAAAATTACTTACATGCCTGTCTTGCATTTAGGTGCCCAATTTGGTGTCCAGACAACCATTTAAGTGTCTAATCGGTATTTAAAATGTTGGCATTAAACGGCTCTAGTTGTATTTTCAGTGTGAATTGGCTTTAGACATTGGTGGTATATGAGCATGCTTGCTGTTAAGGGAGGAATGGTAGCCTAAAATAAAGTGATATTTTTTCCCGTGCTATTCTTCAGGGGCAATCACATTTCCTATGTGTTCTTCTCACTCCTCTGGCAGCCAAGTGATTACAGCATAAGACCACACAGAGAATAAATCTTCAGGGAAAATGGTTAGAGCAGCATCTCTTGTGGAGCACTCTGTGTGAAGTCAGACAAATACATAGGAAATGAGTGATGGGAGGAGGAAAATCAGCACAGTAAACTCTCCCCAAACAGCCACATAATCAAGGTCCCGTGACAGCAGGATTGTGCCTCCATACTTGCCTGAGATGTTGCTCAGACATGTGTGGACTCTAACAATTACAATTTTGTTTCCGTTAACAAAGCTGTTTGCCTTGTACATTCAACATTTGCTTCTCAAGACTACGTGCTCAGCTGGCCAATCTTGTGTGAAGCAGCTGCTGTTGTTACAGGAAGATGTGGGGTGCGGCTTCAGAGAGCAAAAGTCATTCTCCATCTTGAAAGGTGGAGCTCAGGACTGCAGACAGCGGGCTCTGGTTACTGTGTTTAGATAAAAATAGTTTAACTGATTAATACAATCTCCTGCTGACTTTAGAACAACAAAAATCTGATCACTTAGAAGGGCTTGCACGGTGGAACACGTCAGCTGGTTTAGACTACAGGCTATTAGTAAGGCTTGCACAAGTTGCTGTCCCTGGCACTCAAAACTCCTTTAACTATGGTGAGGCTCTGTGATGAATTGCTGGACAGTATAATATTGTAATATGGATTGTCAATATATTTATAATTGTTTTACATGTTTCATATTGAAGGATTTGTTTCTTATTGCAGCTGATGCCTTAAGCTTTTGAAAGTACAATGTCTTTTTCATTTTGTTCCCCTCCCAAACATCTTTAGCTTGTGGTCTACTCAGTGTACTTACTTGTTCCTCAGTGAGCACTAATGTAGATTGTGCCTGTTCATCAGGCTTATTAAAGAAGGCTTTGTTGATACTGGCCTAACTAAATTAAACTAGCTCTTTGTTTCCGTAATGACATTTCTGCCTATATGAATAATTTTGGGCTCTTTCTAGTTACATTCAAGAATGTAGAGCACAAATAAAGTTTAACTGACACATGGCATGATAATGTCATCTCAGTATCCTACCTGATAGTCCTGCAGGATTTGAATTATTCTCCATTTAAAACTCTAAGCGGTGATACTGTATAACAAACATGGGACCCCATGATATTTCTATGTTATTGTCAATCTCTAGGCTTTGTGATCAGAGTACTAAGGGGTCAGCTCTCTTTGCAGAACTGCTGTGAAATGACTCAGTCACTCATCCTCTTAGCGAATGGGTTTATGCAATTTGAGCCATCCCCTTTGGTGTGTTGGACAAAAAGCAGAGTTGAGGAACAGAGCAGAAATGCATTTCTTTTATAAAATAACAGTTGAGATGCAAAAGCCTTTTAATTTTTCTTTAAAAAATGGCAAGAAATCTGATATACACTGATATTAAATCAACAGCAAGAAATCTTACTTTAACACAGGCAATAAAGCACATACCATTTTGTTACTCACCTTTATCAAGATAATACTAAAATTATAAAGGGAACCTTTGGTAATGAACAAAACTAAACTGAAAGTTCGTTCAACATGTTGTGGGGGGAAAAAAAGGATTTTGACAATAATTACCCCTCATTGTGCTAAGCTGTTGTGAGAGTTAGTAATTGCCAGCAGCTTTTCACTGAATAGTTTCTGGGCATTTAAAAATGAATACACTGTGTTCATGAAGGAAGCTCATGGACAAATGAAGAATAGCTATAACTGAGGAAAGAATATGTCAGAGCTGAGTTGAAATTCCTTCATCCATCCTGAATGTTTGGGAAATGTGGCTGTAAAACCAGATCCAAATGTTGCAGCCAGCCAGTCTCTATAGAATGGACTGAAGCAAAACACCTAAACTTTGAGGATCCAAACTGCGGTCTTGATCCTGAAAAGTGAACTGCATGGGAGGACTCCTGCACCTGTGTAGTTTTTGAGCAGGACTTCGGCCTTAATGGACCAGTCAATCTCCCACAAGAACATTTCTCCATTCAAGCAAGATTGGAGGCTCAATGGATCTTGAGTATTTTTCCCCTGAATCCTGCCAGAGCGCCACTAGAATTTGATTTGAATGTTCTCCTTTTCCTCTTCTCCTGATATTTCTTCATTTCATTTTTGCAGCACAGCCACAGACAAAGGGGGAGTGACATTAGAAGGAAATGCCATGCTCTGCTCCCCTGGTTCACTAGAAGTCTCTACCTGTAGAGAGTGCAATAGACCATCTGGTGTTCATAAAAGCTCTGATTAAAGCAGAAGAGGGTTCAAAATGATAACGACAAGAATGATGAGCCAGATCTTGCTCCCTCTGAAGTCAATAGGAGTTTGGCAATCGCCTTTGGCAGGCGCGGGAAGGAAACACTATTAAGACAATTGTAAACTCTTTCGGACAAGGACCATTATTTTGTTGTGTGTTTGTTCAGCATCTAGCATCATGGGATCCTGCCTCAGGACTGGGACTGCCAGGAACTACATAAATACAAATAATAAATAAAAACAACTTGGGTGGGCAAGTTGCCTTTTATTGAGCTAATACATACATTAAGATCATAGAATCATAGAATATCAGGGTTGGAAGGGACCCCAGAAGGTCATCTAGTCCAACCCCCTGCTTGAAGCAGGACCAATTCCCAGTTAAATCATCCCAGCCAGGGCTTTGTCAAGCCTGACCTTAAAAACCTCTAAGGAAGGAGATTCTACCACCTCCCTAGGTAACGCATTCCAGTGTTTCACCACCCTCTTAGTGAAAAAGTTTTTCCTAATATCCAATCTAAACCTCCCCCACTGCAACTTGAGACCGTTACTCCTCGTTCTGTCATCTGCTACCATTGAGAACAGTCTAGAGCCATCCTCTTTGGAACCCCCTTTCAGGTAGTTGAAAGCAGCTATCAAATCCCCCCTCATTCTTCTCTTCTGCAGGCTAAACAATCCCAGCTCCCTCAGCCTCTCCTCATAAGTCATGTGTTCCAGACCCCTAATCATTTTTGTTGCCCTTCGCTGGACTCTCTCCAATTTATCCACATCCTTCTTGTAGTGTGGGGCCCAAAACTGGACACAGTACTCCAGATGAGGCCTCACCAATGTCGAATAGAGGGGAACGATCACGTCCCTCGATCTGCTCGCTATGCCCCTAGTTATACATCCCAAAATGCCATTGGCCTTCTTGGCAACAAGGGCACACTGCTGACTCATATCCAGCTTCTCGTCCACTGTCACCCCTAGGTCCTTTTCCGCAGAACTGCTGCCTAGCCATTCGGTCCCTAGTCTGTAGATGTGCACTGGGTTCTTCCGTCCTAAGTGCAGGACCCTGCACTTATCCTTATTGAACCTCATCAGATTTCTTTTGGCCCAATCCTCCAATTTGTCCAGGTCCTTCTGTATCCTATCCCTCCCCTCCAGCGTATCTACCACTCCTCCCAGTTTAGTATCATCTGCAAATTTGCTGAGAGTGCAATCCACACCATCCTCCAGATCATTTATGAAGATATTGAACAAAACCGGCCCCAGGACCGACCCTTGGGGCACTCCACTTGATACCGGCTGCCAACTAGACATGGAGCCATTGATCACTACCCGTTGAGCCCGACAATCTAGCCAGCTTTCTACCCACCTTATAGTGCATTCATCCAGCCCATACTTCCTTAACTTGCTGACAAGAATACTGTGGGAGACCGTGTCAAAAGCTTTGCTAAAGTCAAGAAACAATACATCCACTGCTTTCCCTTCATCCACAGAACCAGTAATCTCATCATAAAAGGCGATTAGATTAGTCAGGCATGACCTTCCCTTGGTGAATCCATGCTGGCTGTTCCTGATCACTTTCCTCTCATGCAAGTGCTTCAGGATTGATTCTTTGAGGACCTGCTCCATGATTTTTCCAGGGACTGAGGTGAGGCTGACTGGCCTGTAGTTCCCAGGATCCTCCTTCTTCCCTTTTTTAAAGATTGGCACTACATTAGCCTTTTTCCAGTCATCCGGGACTTCCCCGGTTCGCCACGAGTTTTCAAAGATAATGGCCAATGGCTCTGCAATCACAGCCGCCAATTCCTTCAGCACTCTTGGATGCAACTCTCGGATGCAAAGATAGAGCCAAACGTCAGGATCCTTCATGATTTATTACAAATACTTGAAATGTTGTGTATTTGAAAGTGTTTGGGGTTCTAATAAAATGTATTTTCCACCTTGTCCACTTTTGCTTGAAGATCAACAGGACTATAATTATTTAACACAAACAGAGACAAAGATCCAAATTCTGTTCCAGCTCAAAGCACATTCAACCCCATTGACTTCAGTTGGGTTACACGGGTGTAAAGAGAGGAGAAGCAGTGACCCAAAGAATGATTCTTCACTTGTATAGAACCTTCAGTCTGTACTACCTTACATTGTTTCACGATCTTAAATTACACACTGGGTTCAATTAATCCACTACTGAAATGTGATCATCTCTGGACTGAAATACAGTTACTCGACCAATTTTACCTCTTGTAGGACAGAAAGTTTAGGATGAGAAGTTAGAAGTATGCCTTTCCAGCTGAAAGGGTACAGGGAATTTAAGTAGGAAGAATGAAAGTAACCCAGCTGGAATTTAACCAGTTAACGTTTCTTGCTGTTTCAAGAAGCGTCATGACCAGAAGTGGTCAGTATCTAAGTTTCACATCTCCTCCAAGTGATGGCACCTCCACAGCCGCCCTAACACCGGCCCTGCTCTAGGAAAGCATCTACATTCAGATGGGTGATTAAACATGGGCTTAACTTCAAGCATGTGCTAAAGTGAAAGCTAGGCATGTGCTTAAAGCTTGCCTGAATAGTGATGGACTTCAGTGTTTTCTTGAGTCAGGTCCATAATGCTCTGGTAGAGAAGAGGAGTGTCACCTACTGAATTGCCAGCCCCATTTTCTGCAGCATCCGGGGAGGTCTTCCATACAAGTCCTGAGCCTACTCAGCTTAACTTGAGTGATCTGGCTGGACCTGAACCGTGGGGAAGATGACAGATTTTTAGAACGTTACCTCCTTTGAGTAGGGACTTCCTCACTGTATTCATCTTTAAAATGCTAACTCGATAGAGCTACAGAAATAAATAATGAGGAAAAGAAGAAATAATATAGTAATAAGCTCAGCGAGAGACAAAGAACCTGAATGAAGCCAGTTTATCCAATCAAAAAAAGGTAAGAACAAGGATTTTTCTTTAAATATTTAACCGCTTAACCATATTTTCTGTGATAGTTATTTGTTTTCTAGCAATGATTTCTGGGTAATTTAGTTCTTAGTGTCTTTGTGTTGCTTACGATCACATCTAAATGCAGACATGTTAATACCCAAATCTTGCTATCGTAAGTCACCTTAGGTATTCTAACATTCCAGACTCTGACATTACTGGTACAGCTTTGCTGACACTGAAATGGGTGTGATTTTTTTTAATTGAGCATGCTGCCTCAATAATTTTATCTGGATGAATATGTGAACTGAGCACATTTCTGGTTTGCTCTTATCTTGTCTGGAGTGCTAGAAAAGAATGAAAATTGATGGGTTGAATGGCTTCTCTCCGTAGAAAACATTTCCTTGTCCTTATGTAAGTGTCCTTGAAATACTCTCAGATTCTGTCCAATAGTTTCCCCCTGCAGAAGACATGGGGCAAGGGAATGGGCGGCGGAGGAGGGCGAGGAGGAGAGAGAGAGAGAAAATGATTAAGTGCTGTCATTTCATAATTACCACTGACTAATAGTTTTAGCTGTTGCAATATTTACACAATATTAGCCCGATGCTAATCCCATTGAAAGTAATGGTAAAATGTGACTTCAGTGAGAGCAGGATCAGGCCCTTCTGTATGTCTTTTTCTCTGTTGTTAGCCCTTGCTCTGATTGTCCTTATGCCACAGCCAAAATTCAAGCCCTGGTGTCACAGAGATTTCCTCCTGGGAACAATCATGGCCACAGTTTGGCTTCATTTATATATAAAATCTTAATTTCTGGCCTCGGCTTGGCAAGGTACTTAAACAAATGCCTAACTTTGAGCCCATCAGTTAACTTTAGCAGGACTATTCGTGTGTTTAAAGTATGGCATGTACCTAAGTACCTTTGCAGAATCAGGACGTCTGCGTGTTTCTCTCTTTGAACGGGAGGTGTGAAATACCTGCACCAAATGATGGTAAAGCAATTTGTGTGCTACGTAATGTGCAAGCACATCCTATTCAGTCACATCCATTGTTCATCTCTGCTTAATTATATGTGCAGATTGTAGTTAGAATCAGACATTAAAAATCTGGAGCACAATAGCCAAAGTCATAATGGGATTGAAATCTCCATGAGGAAAGGGGATGAAAATGGAATGGCCATCTGTTGTAATGATTCTGGAGGTTGTAAATGACATAATATGGGCTGCCTCTACTGGCCATTGCACTGAGTTCAGAGAGACAGCCCTTGAGAAAATACAGTACCTTGATAAAATTCTAAAAGACCACAATATCTGGCAGTGACAAAGTGGCTGGTAGCATTTGGTTCATCTAATTTCAAACCTAGGCAAATACTGATTGAAATTTCCAAAGCAGTCGTGGAGATTTAAACATTGATCTTTCATTAAAACTAATGGGAGATATGTGTCTAAATTTAAATCCCCTAGACTGCTATGAAAATCTCAACCAGCATTTTGGAAGTTTGACTCTGATGGTGCTACAATCAAAGATGTGATTTGCAGCTCAGGTAGATGTACCCAGGCTAACTTTAAGTGCGGGCTTCAGCACATACAAAAAACCCAAGTATGTACCCAAGGGGACCTGGTACAGTTTGCTCTGAAGCCCATGCCACTGTGTTTTCACGGCTATTTTTAGCAAGCTAGCTAGATTAAAAGCTAGCATGCGTATGCCGACATGAGCTGCAATCACACCCCCGATTGCAGTGTAGACATAGCGTAAGTAGCACATTATGCTTAGGTGGTGAGATGGTGAAAATAGGAGGAGAGAGGGAAGGAATCCAGTGGGATAAAAGTTGAAAAATGGAGTAGAGAAAAGGGAGATTAAAAAGCAAACACAGAGAAGTTGTGTGGAAAAAAGCAGACAGAGAGTAATAATCTAATGAAAAAATGCATATAGTATGAATTTTCTTTATGTAGCATGTATAAGCGATCCATTTTTTTTAGCCTAGCTTTTGTGGGGTTTACTTGTTAATTTGCTGAGAGTGTGCTTTCATAGATTCCCAGTTCATAGATTCGAAGCCCAGAAGGGACCATTGTGGTCATCTTGTCTGACCTTCTATATAATGCAGGACATAGAACTTCCCCAAAATAATTCCTAGTGCACATCTTTTAGAAAAATATCCAATCTTGATTTAAATCAATGATCCTCTGTGTGACTCAGCTAGACAAAGTATTCTATGGTGTATCTCCACTGCTTTCCATGGAGTGAGCTGATGGTTGACTTTGGCCCATGACTTTCTGCTCATAATACACAGCACAGTTTCTCTGTAGCTAGAGAATTTTGCTTTTAAACTCAGTCACCCTTTGTGGGGAGGAGACGACATGGATATAGTTTACAGGAAAAGAAAAACACTTGTGAATTCAACCCTCCCCATCCAAACAGTTTGAGGGATTCCTCAAACCACAAACTCCCCATAGCCCACCCATACTTAGATACCAATAAAAATAACACTTCCAGTTGTGTTTGGGTGTGTGAGGGTTCCAAGGCTCTTTAGCACGTTAACCATCATCACAAAGCAACGATAATAGTCCTTACAAAAACGTCAGGGTTGATTGTGAAGTTGCAAGGGAGATGTCTCTTGGTTAAGGGATTTTTGCCCCAGAAGACAAGGATTGATCTAACGCCCACTGAAGTCAATAGAAAAGCCTCCCATTGACCTTAACAGGAATGATTCAGGCCCAAAATGAGCAAACTGAGTCTGGATGTGGAAGTGGAATAACAGCTGGTGCCTACAGATTTTCTGTTATGAAACTCCACTTGACAGTACAGTAAGTACTTCACTGGGCACTGATACAAAGGAGTCCTACCAGGAATTGGGGAAGAAGATGTCATAGCACGAACTTGTCATTGCAGGCAATTGCACATTATGCCCAAAATAAATGAATAAAGCTTATCAGCAAAGTCTATGAAAAAGAACACATGTAACTGATAAATCCAGTCTACGCTGTGCTTTAATTTGTTCAGATGAATATTTCTGTATTCAGCATATGGTGCACTAGATTTCAAGTCATTGATAAAGACTCCAATCTTTGTAGTCTCTTTATTATATTTTTCCATTTTCTGCTGAGTTGGAAAAAAGGCACTGCATGCCATCTGTCAGCCTGAAAGTAGGGAAGAAGTTTCAGACTGGTAAACTAGCTCTTCTCTTCCAGGTTGTGGTCCCAGGGAAAGTAACACAGCCCTGTTAAACAGTTATTTAACAAGCACACTGATTTATCGAGCACCCTAATGACAATTATGAATATGAACCTGTCATGTTAATAACCACTATCCCTAAACATCCTAGTCACGAATATACAGTAATTAAGCCATTATAGCTAATGCAATTGTATTGGTTCTATTAAATGAAGGGCTGTGCTGTAAATAAAGATGGGGTGATAAAAAGAAAAGAATTGAGGATATTTGTTGGAAATATTATTGGAATATGCACTGCAGGAGCAAGAAGCTCAGATTTAAAGGCTTCTACTTTAGCCTAATCTATAGTTGTGGATTACTTTAACCGGTTACCCACCCCAAACCAAGGGCTTACACCTACTTTCATCTGTGAGAGTTCAGCCCTCAAGACAGACTACAGTGGAGAGGTTATCAATAGGAGGGGGACCCACCGGAGCACCACAGAGACGACATAGTGCTCTTTTTATAATAATTACTTTTATTAACCAAACAAACAATACACCCGTTGCAATCTGGCAAAGGGGAGAGATACCAATACAGAATGCATAATATTTGCCTCACTCACATCATGCCTTGTGGAAAAACCTGAAGTGTTACTCCTCATCTTCATCCTCACCCCCATCATTATCATCATCATCGCCACCAGTGGCCATCATCCTGGTGACATCCCACCATGGCCCGTGACTGGGATACCGCTGTTTTAATGTGTTACGCTGATGTCCACTGGGGTCATACATATTTATGAAGGTTTTAACTCCTTTTCTTTATTTGAACTTTCACACCTCCCTGCTCTTGGTGTCCCCTTACTCATTAGTTCACCGTATACTCATTAACATTTTACATCACCTTATCACCATAGTAACAGGTGGCTACCTTAAGGAAATCGAACATTTCTCCCTGGCTACCAAGAGTCACCTTGTGGTGCCTATAGTCTATGCATAGACATTATTAGCCAAACTCAGCAGTTATTTTCAAAACATCAGTATATCACAAACACAGACACAAGCTCAGCAGAGTTATTATTAATTTACTTATTATACTAACTATTATAATAAATCCTAATGCCTAATCTGTCTAAGATAAATATTTTACAGGACTGAGGCCTTGTAGGTCCTGTGTTACAATATTAATTGATCCTTACCTTTCACCTCTATATCCTAAATATACCTGATACCTTTTATCCTTGGCTACATACTAAAGAGTCTATTTTTATGATCTTGGCTGGAATTGAAAACAGAAGCTGATACATAAAACTACTTGCTCCTTTCACCGTAAAATACTGCACCAAATCCCATGATGATGGCAGGTTTGTGATAAAGCTGTCGTAAGTGGTAATCAGTTTATTGCACTTCCACTGCAGCTCCTTCACTGATCTCATGTCTATCTGTAAGGTGCAGTAAAATGAGCTCTAAAGGCCCTTTTCGTAAAAGTTTTACCTAGCTTTTTCAATAGAAAAGATAATCCCCATGTTTCTTATTCAGTAAATTCAGGCCCATTGCATGTAATGGCTTCTGTTTCACTAGGTGCACCCAGTTTTATAAAGGAAACAAAACTGGTCCCACCTGAGGATTTAAATCTCTAGCAAATAGCTTCCAACCTTCAGAGAAGGAAATTTTGGATTTATACAGCAGGGCCAATGCTGTTAGCTACATGGACGTAAAGCTGGTGTAAAACACCACTGAAATTAAAGGATTTACTCTGCATTAACCCACATGTAAATTAAATCAGAATTTGGCCACAGGTGACCAAGTTCAGTAGCATAGCAGCAGTGTCTTAGGTGTTCTTAGGTGGCTATGGACTAAGGGCAGATGAGATTAGATCCAGTCATTTTTTAGAGGCGATAAAAGAGTGTCCTGAATAAAATGAAAATGATTAGAGGCATGGAAAGGCTTCCATGTGAGGAGATATTGAAAAGGTGGGGATTGTTTAGAGAGGAGCCATGTGATACAGGGTATATAGAGCTATGCAGACTACAGCACTGTATAGATAAGATAAACTGTGTGCTCTTCCTTACCCTTTCTCACAATATCAGGGACATCCAATGACATTGCAAGGTAACACATTTAAAACTGATAAAAAAAGAAATCCACAACACATAATTAGTCTGTGGGACTCATTGGCACTAGATATCATTGAGGCTGAAGATTAGTAGGATTCCAAAAAGAATGAGACATTTATCTGGATAATGAGCATATCCATTGCTACATCAGATAGAAGAGGTTTGTATTTTTGAAAGTGGTAAAAACTCTCATGCTCCAGGACAGAAGGCAACCACTAACTGTTAGGGGTTGGGAAGAAGCTTCCTTGCTGGGCAGCTTATTCTATCACTGTCCACTGTGGGAGAATTTGTGCATTCCTCTGAAACACCTGCTACAGGCCACTGTCAAAAATAGGATCCTGGACTAGATTTTCCACTGACCAGATCCAGTATGGCAATTTCTATATTCCCTAGACAAACACAGACAAGTAGATGGTGGGTAGATTTGCTATCTAATAGGCTCCTTGGAGCTTTATCATGGTCATCTTACGTGGTCTTCAGACATAATACATGGGTACTGGGTCCAACAACAGTTTCTGAAGCTGTTAGGAACAACTGGGGCTTTGCACAGATGCAGCATACACAGCAGTCTGCTTAAACTGGCAGCTCCCTCTGAGAGAGCTGGGCCTGCCTCAACGCCCTTAAAAACTCCTGAAATTTCGGGGTGTTCAGGATTTGACCCAGATCTGAGTTTTGCAAAGAGCATCTTTCTTTATAAAGATCTGAACATAAACCATAAATTACAGACACAATCAACCCTCAGTTATGGAGTTTTTGGACTTGGGATCCAATTGTTGGCACTTCAAGCCTGTCTATAATCGCCAGGGTTTCTCTTTGTTTACACAAATTGTACTGCTTCCTCCTCATGACGGGAATGAACAGGAGACACACAGGGCCCCATTAAAAGGGGACGCACACTGCACCCATTACCGGCAGCACTGACAGCAAGCCCTCTCTCTCAAGCATATGACAGCATTATCTTTTGCCCGTCTGGCTTGGGATGAGAAGCTAATGAAGCTGCCAGTAATTCTCTATTTCTAGCTAGAGATCCAGTGATTTTCTTGAAGTGCAGAGTCACTTGAGGTGAATGGAAGAAAGGAAGATTGTCAGCTGAGGACAGAAAGAAAAATTAAAGGGAGATTGTGCTGGAATTTAAAATAGTTTCAATTGCTTAATCAGATGCAAACTGTGACTGGCTCAAAAATGATTATTTAGTTTACATGCTGTCTTTAAAAAAATTAAGCCTGACATAATGAGAAAGGAAGTAGTGATGGTGTTAGCTTGATGTCATGTACCTAGAGAGGAAGAGAAGAGCTACAACCCGTGAGACAGGGATCTTCACCCTGAGACGCTGGCCAAAATTCAAACATGATTTGTGGGATGATGTAAGTTAGATGCCTTTTATACTCACTTAGACTCCTGCAAATGATAGCACATGGGCTGACCACTCTGGCTGCATAGGGCCCCACTGACTTCACTGGGGGCTTTGTGCAGGGTGCAGCAGCTCACCTGTGCACTATCAATTGCAGGGTCAGAGACCTAGATTCCCTTATACTCAATTAGACTCTGTTACACCTATTTGTACCCATTTAGTGATGCATATGTTTTTGTGAAGGAGTCTGTGCTGGTGAAGCTTTCCTCCTAAGGAGCAGGAGGAATGTGTATGAAGGAGTCAATTGAAGTTGGGGATGACCTATTTAACTCACACATTCTTGTAGCCTACTTCTACCCACCTCTGCATTGGTCCCCTTGGCACGTGAGTTATACCAGCTCAGTGTCCAAACAGGGAGCTACTGTGTGTGTGTTTGTGTATGAGTGGGGACAAAGGGGGTATAAGTTACATGCTGGTAAGAGGATGTGAACCTAGGTGAGTCTGGGGGCTGGTCTACACTGAAAAGTTAGGTTGACCCAGCATGTCTCTCAGAGGTGTGAAAAATTCACACACCCCAAGAGACATAATTAAACTGACCTAATCCCTGGCATAGACAGCACTAGGGTGATGGAAGAATCCTTCTGCCAACCTAGCTTTCTCCTCCTGGGGAGGTGGATTAACTACAGAGATGGGAGAACACCTCCTGTTGCTGTTGTGAGGGTCTACACTGACGCTCTGGAGCGGTGCTGCTGGAGCATTTCAAATATGGACGTAGCCTACGCAAAGAAAGGTAACCAAGCAGGAGTCTAAGTAGTGTAACGTACACATTGTGGGGTGGAGGAGAGGTACGGTATACCAAGTACCCTTAACTTCACCTCTGAATTTGGTCTAGAGGGAACAACAGATGATTCGCACACCTGTCTTAAGGTCAATCTGGTGGGGCAGATCTTTAGCTGCCGTAAATCAGTGTGGCTCCATTGCAAACATTGACTTCAGTAGAGGTGCAGAAATTTACACCCGCTGATGACCTGGGCCAGAAGCTTTGCTTGGGATATTTACACTGAAGCAATAATAAAAAAAAATCTAAATAAAATAATACAGACACTACCTAAAAAGAGGTGTCGAATTCTCCTGCTGTCCTCTGTATCACCTGCTGCTGCCCTCATCTTCCTACCAAGATACAGTTCATCAGATTGCATCATTTCCTACTGATATTATCATGAACATGGCAGTCTCAAGGGATTATGCAGTGTCCAATTAATAGCAAAAGAAATTTTAAGGATTTTTTAAAAATCCTGATTTCTAATTTGCTTGTTTAATTTTCATATTCTGATTAGCTGAAGTCATCTAAAGCAGTGGTAAAAAATGCCATGGCATTTTCCTAAGTGGCAGATTATTTTTAGCCTTCGAGATTTAAAGCTCTCTCCAGGTTCCTGAACTTTGAGAACTTTTCTTCAATAAGGAACTTGATAGCCAAACAGATATATCCCCTCCAACCATTCAACTGATTTAATTAAAATATGCAAAATCTCTCCTTCTGCACAATAAAGGGATATGCATTTTTTCAGTGAGATAAAAGACATTGGCTAAAGTCTTTATTATTTATAGGCGTAATTACTTTCCCCTCTGTTTTTACGGCATGAATACTGTCCTGTTTTACTGTATGTTAAAGCTACAGAAGGAAAAAGAAAAATCCAGATCATTTTATACGTCTCTGGCATTCCTGGAATGACATGTACAGCTTCTGTGAAACAGAAACAGGCATATAAAAAAAGAGTTTGGGGCCTGATTCTTATTTATGCTAACATGTTCTTTACACTTCCAGAGTGCTGTAAATCTTATCCTTTATGTCTCAATTTAGATCACGCCCTATGGAGGAACATTCACAAACCGAATATGTTATTGTTATTAGGAATTTGGTTTAAAATTGCTCTTCCTCAACTGATTTTTTTTAATCACCCAAAGATGTTTAGATTGAGATTTAACCATCAAAATGCAGATGAGTAGATCAGCCTGTCACCTATAAGGTAAGAAAAAAGAGCACTGAAAGCAAATAAAAAATGAAGATATGAGCATAGTAGAATTTTTGTTTGTTTTTTTCCAACTGCCATTGCAGTTTGGGTTCCTTGAGTGCTGTTCTCTATATCTTCACACTGCAGAACATATAGGCTGGATTAACCAAAAGCTGCCCACACAAGAGAACACCTGTGTAATAACACATAGCACCCGTTTTGGCTATTCACTTCTCTTCTTGCCCACAGTCACCCTCATCGGCCTATTTCTGGCATCTTTTAGGAAGGAGATCACAGCCTCCTAGTTGCACAAGACCTTGCACCCAAACAATTATCTCTACCCTTCTCTCCACAAGGTTAGAATTTAGTTTATCTTTCCAACCCACCCATCAGTAACTATTCCACTAATAGTTCTGAGACCCCAGCCAGGTAGTGTTAAATGCAAAGATTTTTTTTGGAAGCAGGTGAGAAATAGAGAGAAAAATCATAAGATGATCACTACAGAACAAAGTCACCTAAACAAATACACCTGAAAGCATCACTAGAGTGACCCTAAGATTTATTATAGGATACTAAAATATTTTCTACAGAATGGTAAAAAAGTACTTTTTTTCTCTCCCAAGTTAAAGCTGTCTGCCTCTGTCTACCATATCAGCTTAATCATATGTACAGAGGGTTTCTCTACAAGTATCCTGTTGGCTTCTACAGGCCATTCCCCTAATTATAAATTACGTTCATCTTAACAGGGAACAGGGACAATATCATGTCATTTATGTGCCCAGTTGCAACTAACCAACACAGCTCAAATCTCAAATATGGAGTATCCAATATGTGCAGCAAACAGGTTACAATTAATCCACAGCATTAAAAAATAAACCTCAAAAATTGGTTGATTAAATTTGAATAATAAGTAAATTCAAGGAAATCATGATCTGCCTCTGGACATTCCATGTGCGGAAAGAGAGGGTAAAACTCTCAATAAATTATTTGCTATTAATGATTTACTTAGCTCTAGTCAGCATTAGCCAATGCCCCTATACAGCAGGACAGGCTCCTAACCACTAGTAATGAAAGACTGAATTGATTATTATTATTATTATTATTATTTTGCAAGGAGAGAAGTATTTGTTAATTCTAGTGGCCTGGTCAGATTCTAACTTGAGTAGCTCTATTAGGTCTAGCTACCAAACTATGCAGTTTCAGTTGGATAAGGAGTTCATCACTCTCTGCCCTAAAACTGTGCAATGTTGTTGTACACTATTAAAGCATTTGTCGCACTTCATCTCATAGGTGGATGCATTTCAGTGATGGATAAAGTGGTTCCTGTGCACAGTTTGTAATTCAGCTTGTTGGAAACGTGCTTTCCTAAGAAAAGTACTGTATAAATGCAGAGTACTCACACCTATTATTCATCTTTTAATACACATTTCAATAATATTTGGAGTAACATGATAACAATAATTAAAGGTGATAGGATAAATTTTGACATGTTTATAAGGCCAATTACAAACACCTCTTTAAAAACCAAGTTTTGATCCCAAGCACAAACAGCCAATAAACACTCTGATGATAAAGATGATGATACCTTTAACAGAGACACGTGTTAATGCTTTAGATACAGTTATAACGGCTCTGGTTCTATGCCCAGCTCAGAACTCCAGGAGAATCAGTCTAGGGGAACATAGAACTGGACTCAAAATGTGGATCCCTCCAGGGGTTGTACCTATCTATCTACTGTTTCCTTCAAAAATGGCTTGAGGCTTTTAAGAGCTGAGACAATCCCTATAATGTCAATTACCCTGGGGTCAAAGGCAGAACATACAATTGATTCTTGTGGTGCAAGACCAGAGATGCAGTTCACTAACGTGACTCTAGGCTGTACAACCAACCGCCCTCCTTTTTTTTAGGGCTAAATATTCCCCCCTCTGGTCCCTTGCACAATCAACAAACACCCACAGCAACAACACAAGCCGAGCCCCTCAGACAGGTTTGATTTTGGGTGACCTGCCAGTGCCATGGGTAAATTTGCCACGAGCTCCTCTTGCCGTGACGCTGCTCTTCCGTCACGTGCTCCCCCCTCCCCTCCATCCCCCCCCAGACATACCTTATGCCACCAGCTGCTCTGCTCCTGGAGGCATCCACCTTTTGCTCACTAGCAAACCACAAACACATCGTAGCATTTTCCAAGGGAGGGGGAGCCCACCAGTTTGAATGCAGTTCTGAATTTAAAAAGAGGATGGAGAGAAAATGAGCTAGTAGCAGGTGGCTGGGAGAAAATCAGTGGGAAACGGGAAGAAGGGGAAGAAATGGGGACAGGCGCAAGGGAACGGAATGGAAATGCTGCCTCGCTGAGCTCTCTCCTGCAGCAGGTGAAGAGGGGAGCTTTCTTGGCCAGGAGAACTGTAAAAGCTGGATCCCGCCGACTTCAGTCTGTATCCAGTGTAATGAGAATACTGCAAGCAGCCTAGGGGGTTAGACACAGATCTGTCAAAATGTGTGTGAAGGTAATGGAGACTATGTCTCCACATTCCCTAGACTGCCTGGAAAATCTCAACCAAGGGTTGATCAGCTAAAACCACGTGCAGTGGGATCGTGCACATCTGCCGGCGCAGTTCCACTGCCAAATGTCAATGTCCTGGCATGGAATTTGGCTGGATCTAGAAAGATCAAGATGTCAGAGATGGCTTGTTGTGGCTTCCCCGAAACGTGATGTATTGAAGCAGGTCAATATGATGTCAAAGAATGGTTACAATTGCTTTCTGTCCTAGACAGTAAACGTTTGGGAATCTAGCTGGAAAAAAACAAACAAACAAAAAAAAAACCAAAAAACCAGGCAAGACCCTGAAAGATATAGATTCAGATCTGGAGTTTTCAAGTGCTCCTGTGTCAGGATGCACCAGCAGACAGATTTCCGTAGGGGACTAGGAGCAGCTACACTTGATGTCTGTTTCTGCAGCAGAATTCAGAGGTTTATGTCCAAAACTGACCAGTTGCTGGTTATGGTTTTTGTTGTTGTTGTTTTCGTTTCTGTTCTGCTCTTGCACTGAGATGTGTACGAGCCTGGGGTTTTCTGGTCACGTAGGACCAACAGCACGTGCTAACTATTTTGTCGGTCCCGTTTGGTGGGTTGGGGGCAATGGAACCAGCAGGCTCCAGGTTTCTTTGTTGTGCAGTTACCGTGGGATGGAGCAGCCGCACTTTTCTGTTTTGTTGGTAGGACTGAGGGGAAGGAGGGGATTGAAAAATAACCTAATTGGATGCAGTCAAGTGTCAGGTGTATATTTTTGTGCTGCTCCTGCAGGGTCTGGAGATTCTGCTCTATTAGGAGCTGCTTTATTCTTTCTTCTATTTACATATTACAATTTGGGGTTGGGTTTAAAATTTGGAAGCATCCAGGTACCGAATACGTGTTTTTTCTAGTGCTATTGGGCCAGGGGACTCCAGGGTCCAGATTTTTCCAGGGAAGGATAGATTTATGGTTCGGAGTCAGAAACTGCGGCGATCCAGGTGGACCCAGGTGCCGGATCTGTGTTTTTTTGGGGGGCACTCACGTGCCAGGATGTAGTGGGGTGTAGAACATTTTGATGCAGTCGGAGCAGCTACGCTTGGCTCGCTGATCCTGCCATGAAATCTGAGGGATGAGGGCTAAGCATTGAACGGATCCAGTGACAATCCAAGCGCCAGAACTGTGTTTTGGTGGCGCTCGTCTGCTCTAATTCCCCAGGGTCCAGACATTTCTGGCGCTGTAGGAGCACTTACCCCGGCTCTCTGTTCGGGCGTTAGAATTGGTGGCCTCGGGGTCACAATGGGAGTGGCTCCCGCAGGTGCCAGATCCAGGTTTTCGCAGAGCTCGTGCTCCGGGGTGGATTTTTTTTTTTTTTTTTGGCGCAATAGCATCAGCTAGACTCGTTCTCTGGTTTGTTCGAGGGCACAGTGCCGGGGGGGCGGGGGGCCACACGTCGGTAAGACCCAGTGCGATCCAGCTTTTTCCTTTCCCCCTTCTTGTCGTCTCCAAGGTGTGAGACAAGAGGCTGCCCCAGCTGCTGGAGGAAACGAGGGAGAACTTGGCTTCCTCGCGGACTGACTAGGGACCAGGCTGCTGCCTCTCCATCTCTCTTTACTCGCCCCTGGGGAAGCGCTTCCTGCGGCTCACCCCCCACAACCCCCCGCCACCCAGAGGGGCAATCCAGCCGCAGCACCCCCGAGCACCAGGAGGGCCAGACAGAGCGAGAAGGAAGAAGGAGCGGATTGGCGTGTGTGTATTTTTTTTTAAAAGCCGTTCCTGCTTATCCCTCCCGATGGCATTTTCCAGAAACTGCAGAAGCAGGGGGCTGCAGCCCAGACCAGCCGGAGAGGGGACTGGGTGGTGGTGGTGGCTGAGATAATCAGTCGCTGCACCCTGCCTGGGTGTGTGAGTGTGTGTTGATGGGGCGCGTGCAGCGTGTGTCAGTCTCCCTCCCTCCCGCTGGCGCTCCGGAGTGCATCTGTGCGTAGATCTCTTTATTTTTTGGAGGAGGAGCGGGGGGGGGGGGGGGGAGGGGGTAGTGGCGGCGGGGGGGGGGGGGGAGGGTTTCGCAGCCCCTACCCGCTCGCCGCTGAATTCGGGGCCCGGGAGTGGCGGGGAGAAAGAGGCGAGGCACCAGACGATGCTGGGGGCTGCTGCCCCTTCTCTCCCGCCGGCGCCCTGACTGCGCTCGGCACCCGCCCGGGCGGTGGGGAGAGCCGCGGCGAGCGATGCCGGGGAAGTTTGGGAAGAATTAGAGGGAAATGGGTGGCCCTGGCCCTGCCGCGGCTTGTCCTTGCCAGGCTCATCCCGGAGCGGATTACAAATGAGAGGCATGGACCGCACGCCACGGACCGCGGGGACCTGAGCATGTAGAGACCGAAGCCGCCTCTCTTCGGTGAGTCTCCCGCCGTGTGGGGCTTGGGGGGGGGGGGGGGGCTCTAGTAAAAAGGCAGCCAGAAGGGGAGCAACAGATTGTAGGGACCGGCGGTCGCCTCTGGGCAAGACCGTCAGGAGAAGGGCTGTGATTTGGGTGCCTGGCAGGAGAGAAAGAGAAAGCCAGGGAGGCAGAGCCGCAGTTTGAAAAGACCGATTTGCCAGCCCCAGCCCCACCGAGCTTTTGACAGCAGCCTCCATCAGGCGCCAGCGCTCTGTTCAAACACGCCTCAGCCCTCCCGTGCCCCCCGTCGGATTTCCTCCAGGAGATGTTTGGCCTCAACTCTAGGAGGTCAGTGGGAAAGGGAGAAAAAAATATATATATATAATCTCTGCTTGCCCCTGATAGTCTGGCGAAAGCCTTTTAGGGTAGAATGGCCGGGGATGCCTGCTTCCCCCTTCTTTATACGCCTCCTAGAGCTGGGTGGTTCAAAACCAGCTTTTACGACCCCTTTGATCGCCTTGTTTCATCCCCTGAAATTATATCCCCGGCTTTTACATGTTTATGGCATCTCCTCTTCATATTTGCTAGGATACTGTAAATTAAGCAGGTGTCACATTAGAAGGAAGCTGCTAGTTGCTTCAGGGATTTCTCCCCCTCCTTCCATGCAGACAGAAAATACAGTGAATCACAGTTACAATGGGCTGCATTTATTTATTTGGTTGGTTATTTATGTATTTTTTGTACAGGGAAGTTCATTACTGCAGAAGTGGCCAAGTTGCCAGCTGGTCGGATTAGAGTACAAAACAGGAGGACATCAAAACTTATAATAAAGTCCAGACTAGCTGGCTTCATTGCAAAAGTTTATGGTGATGCAGACTCTAAATCTAATGGACCATGTTTCATTTTAGCTGTCCATGCAGTAGATATTACATATATATGTCCATGTGCTAAATTATAATATATATAATGAATTTTATAACAGCCACCTGTGTGTTCATGTGATTTTACTTTAGATATTATGTACACATATACATTTATTTTCACCTTATTAGGTGGGCCATTTCTGTGACACATTTGTGAGTCATATCAGTGATCCACAGCTTTTGAAACAAGAACTGCTAATAGTGATGTCATAGGAGGATGTTCTTTGCCATACCCTCAGAAATAAAATTCCACTATGAACCTCAAACTACATAAATTACGAACTGTCAAATGCCTAACAATCTGTCAGATTCCCAGCACAACAAAAACAAAAACCAACCCTCCAATCTCTGTTTCTCAAGAACTCACAGGACTTAATTTGTTTGATTTCATTCTATTTGCTATTTAGCTGTGTCTTTTGTGAATGGACATTGTGACTGTCTGTTATTATTAGTGATGTTGATAATATCATTTTAGCTCATGGCTATGCATAGGATTCGGTATAATTATTCCATAAATTTCTACACACTTTTGAGTTATCCATTTCAATGATTTTATATGAAGTCCTACATTTTCACAGCTGCCTCAAAGGGTGTTTGGACTTTTAATCCACTTGATCACCTTCTCTCAACTTTTCCATTGTGTTCTTCAAATATTTTGTCTGAGAATCTTCCTGTTGGACAAATCATAAAAAGAAACAGGTTTTGTATTAGGTGGAACACTTTGTAACAAATGCTCTTATGTAATGCAAGGTCCTGTACAGTGTGCAAAATGAAAGAGAGTGGAAGATTTTTGGAAGAACAGTTGGTCATGTGGCTAAGGTAGGGGAAGAGAGGGGAAAGAGTCAGGAGTTTCTATTTCCAGATGTGTCACCGACTTCCTGTGTGACCTTTATCAAGTCATTCAGACTCTCTGTGGCTTGCTTTCCATTTCTGTAAAATAGGGATAATCATGCTGAGCTACTTCACAGGACCGTTGTGAAGCTACATTTTTGTTTGCGAGACACTTTTCAGTTCTGGGAAGGAAGATGCTACATCAGTGCACATGATTATTATTCCAAAAGTGCTTTTTAGGAACTAAAGGGAAACTCAGATTGTTAGCTTATTAAGAATGTGTAGCCAAATGTCTTTTAATACAGTTGACAAATAGAATGGCCTACCTTCCTGAATATTAAACCCTAGTAGGAACTATCGGGCATCATTTCTGAAGAAGAAAACGACACAACCAGGGACCAAGATACATGTATATATGTACACTTCATGAATGTTTACACCCATCTTCCCTAAGTAGAACTGCTGGATAAATATCAGCTGAAGCAAGTTCGGGTCATTTCCATTTCAGACCATCTAGCTTATAAATGTTTTTGAATGTATCTATATTCTGGAGAATGCACAAGTCTCTTGGCATTAACTAGACTCCTTGTGAGCCTCTTAGACTCCCCTTTCTACCATGCTATGGTTTGTCATTTCATTTGTTTTTTTTTAATATTGAACTTTAGCGAGCAGAGATCAATAAGCTATCAGCTCAATGCAAGCCTTGATAGACAATAACTATCTTTATTAAACTAACTTTAATTTGAGATATTGTTGCCAGGCACATTTTTAGTGAAAAAAACTGAAATGGGCCCAGGTGTTCGCTTTCTTCAAACCGTGAAAAGGACCTAGATGGGAAATGGCTTGAATGCGAAGTACCCTACAATTGGCTTTGATTTGAGTTGTAAACACAGAGAACAGTCATAAAATCCCTTAAAATTTTGTTACTTTCTCAGGAGAACATTTTTTTTATCGTATATCTCTTGTCTCCCTTTCTCTTCAGTATATTTCATTTACAATCTAAAACTATTCATCTTTTGGATTATTTATCGGATATTTAAAATGTATCGTTAGTTTCTTGACCTTCTTCCCTTGTTTTAAATTAGATGTTCAAACTAGTTTCTGCACAGGATTGGCATCTCAGAGATAATGGATAACACAAAACTCTTTGATTATTTCACTTCTTGCAAAGATTTATTTTTCGGGCAATCATAAAAAAATCGTCAGATGATCAGTACTGAGGTCTCCTGATTAGGTGGATTTTTTTTTTAGTAGGCAAAATTATGGTATTGTCATCTCACTGAATTATGGGTCTCATCCACAATATGTTTGCTCTGGATTCTCAAGGTTACAGGTCTTGATAACTTATCCCGGAAGAGGAAGTTTACTAAAAACAATGTGCAAATAATTATTCCTCATAATAGACTGAATCGTTGATAACCACCACCCAAGTGTAGCTAAAAGGAGGCTGATACTGTTGGGATTATTCTTTTAAGTACAGTAGCATCATTTGCACAATGTGAGTCAAACTCTGCTCACAGTTACACTGGTGTAAAACTGGAGGGACTCCTTTGATTTATAGGGTTACTCCAGATGAAAACCAGGGTAACTGAAACAAAAGGCCATATTATGCTGTTGATTTTTAAATAACTCTCCCCATTAATATCAATCAGGCATTCTGAAAGCAAGATATGGGCCAGAATTTAGCCCATTGTTGGCATATTCACAGCAATATAATACTCTCTTATGGATGCCTCACTTCAGAATTCACTGTAATGTGCTATTGGGGAAAGGCTGTTGAATGACTCAGATGAATGTAGCTCAGAGTAAACAAACATGCAAAGCATTTCTGGCTAAAGAGAGAAAGGGAGAACATGAAAGAGCAGACAAGCTAAGTTGAAGGATAAGACGTTTGTCAGCAAGTCTCATCAAATTTAGCAGAATCAAGCCACCCAAAGATGCAGGGTCAGATTTCCTATTACCTTTCACCTTCTTCAGTGATGAGCAGCTGTGCAAAGTGGCTGCAAAATAAAAGTAAAATGCTACTAAATCAGAATTGTCCACTCACTTATGCTGGTGGGGAAGTACTCTCATATTGCCTGGGTGTAGATAAATTCATAAGGACCCAGACCCCTTCTACTGTCATAGTCTGGGGGACAAGGGGACAAGAAGGTGACTTTAAGCCACCTTTGTGCTTCCTTAATTTGATGCTAAGCTGGTTCCTGGCACAAATTAGAGCTACCTGTAGGCTATTTTAATTAGTGCTGGCTACCAAGGGCTCTCATGGGGTTCCCCAGCAACCACAGATCACTGTGATATAAGGGCACCCTGACCATATCCCCTTTCAAGTGAACACACCCAAATGCACTTGACTGATTAGGGTCAAGATTTAAGACATGGGACAATCGAGCCCCCTGTGTCTAACTGAGTTCTTTGTTTCAGAGTAGCAGCCGTGTTAGTCTGTATCCGCAAAAAGAACAGGAGTACTTGTGGCACTTTAGAGACTAACAAATTTATCTGAGCATAAGCTTTCGCTGTAGCCCACGGAAGCTTATGCTCAAATCAATTTGTCAGTCTCTAAGGTGCCACAAGTACTCCTGTTCTTTCTGAGTTCTTTGTAAGGCTATGGGAGAAGCATTATCCATTTTCAGCAGTGATAAGGTCAGTCTCATGCTTCAGGATCCAGGATGAGTACCACTGTTGGTTAAGGGAATAATGTAGTGGCAATCAGGGATTAAACTGTGGGTGTGGGGAGTGCACAGGGCCCCCTCTGTTGGCTTGCATGAACTTCCCTTTCTGCTTGGTGCATGGAGAGCTCCTGCTCCTATTTCAATCTACTTAGACCACTAGTGCCAATGTGCTGAAGAAATGGTGTGGGGAGGTGTTGTAGTGTTGCTCCATATTAATATGTGGTGATTTAGGGATGCAGAATGCTGCAGGGAAAGCAATGAAGAGTCTTTACACAGAGGCTGTCACGAGCAATAGGTATAATGTTTCCATTGGCATTTTGTATGACAGGATGAGAGGTTGTGTGAGAATGAGATGAGCTGGAGTTGGGAGACACCAGTGTAGTTCTGTATGTGTTGTAGTAATGTATAGGCCTCAACCCAGGGTTTTCTTTTTATGCCTTTCCTCAGTGCAAATCAACTTTTGCTTTGTATTGACAACATCAGGCATGGAGAGAGAGACCCACTCATGCAATACATTTGGACAGAAAAGATTCCAGAGGCAAATCTTCATTACTAACAATTATGGGTGTCTCTGTAGCTGACTCACTAGGACAGTAAGGCTGTTAGAGATTTAGTATTTTTGTTCTCAGTGCAATCTTTTGGCTTAAGTGTTTGAAAACAGTTCTCCAAATGGTCAAATATGATTTTCACTGGGTCTCCCATCTCATTCTCTCTCTCTCTGTCTCTCACACACACACACACATTTGCCAACACAAAACAATTCTCTTTCTCTGCAGTAAAATAAAGGAAATAATCCACAGCTAGTGAAATAATATTTGTTGAATACTTTATTTGTTGAATTATTCATTAAATGAGGGGAATATTTAACCAGCTGCAATAGTAAATCATGGGTTAACCATGGAAGATGCAACAAGGTAATTCCATTAAGTGTTCCTAGTAAAACTCCATAAACATTAAGTATGGAATGATTTGTGATCTCACTAGAAACTTGAAGTAGAATTATGAACATGTCTGCTTTTCATGGATGGGTTAGTCATCCTGTTATTGATTTCCTGTGTCCACCTTCATCTTCTTCAACGTTCTTTGTGATCCTTCAGGGTGAAAAACCCTTATGTGTTCATAAGATATAAGTGCTCATTATTATGGGTAGAGTTTAGTATTTCAAAGCGCTTTCATCACTTCCAACCTCACTTAGGTCTGGTGACTTTGTTCATTTCTGTTATTATTAATAAGAATGTACACTGCAGTAGTGCTGGAGGCCCCAACTAGGGAGCAATCCCTATCATGCTAAGGTGTGGTTGCTGTATTTTTTGGTGCAGTGGGTGAAATAATTCTAATTCCTCCTTCAGTTGTTCTGAGCTTTCCAGTTTGCCTTTGCTCTGCATTATG
Organism: Caretta caretta; assembly: GCF_965140235.1. Taxonomy (NCBI): domain Eukaryota; kingdom Metazoa; phylum Chordata; order Testudines; family Cheloniidae; genus Caretta; species Caretta caretta. The sequence goes on from NC_134214.1 coordinate 83,878,812, forward strand.
AAGGGGAGGCGCCATTCTCTCACTTGGCCTCTAGCGGCAATTAATTCTGGTGATTAGAATGTATGATGGAATATTAGAACGTTTTCAGTCAATGAAATTCTCAGCAATGCAACACATTTCCTGACGGAAACAAGAGAATAGTGCTTAGATACCACAGTGACAGGTGCCTTAGATAGATGGATTGTTAGAATGACAGTTCCTCATCATACTGTCTTCAGCCAGCTCATTGCCTTGAAAGATCAAGTAGTGCAAGAACACTGTCACTTTAATGAAACTGTCCTATCTGCAACAAGAATTCTTTGCTCCGTTTGGTAACGAGTACTGTGCAGGTGCCCAATTCATCTACTGTGGGCCCAATCCTGCAAAGATTAGTTATTCACATGACTAACCTTTACTCAGCAGAGCAGCCCCAGTGGGACTTTCCCTGTAAGGATTGTTCACGTGAATAAGGGGTCGCAGCATCGGGCCCTGGCAGAAGATGAGATTTGAAAATATATGTAGCTAGAGACAGGAAGGCTACTCTGAACAGGAGAAGCAGCTGAGGAGACGAATTGCACACCAGAAGAGGAGAGATTACATTGAGGGGGGAAAAAAGAGGACCATGCTAGTGTAGCAGAGAGGGAAAAGATGCATGGGTTTGACTAGGGCAAGTCCATGAAGTGTTTTAAAGCCAGGGATGCAATTCTAGGCCCAGATAAGGTCCTTCCATGTAAAACCTGCAGGCAAAGGTTGGTGGAGTGTGGGTTGGAAAGAGCAGGCTAATTTTCCATGAAAATCTTCTCAGTGAGAACTATCACATGACCTCTGGGAACACAAAGATTGCCCTCTCTAGAGGAAAAAACCACAGGGTCCATACTCAAACCTTGTGGATCCAGGCAGATCTGAGGGTATCTGTGGAAGGCCAGGGCCACCCATCTAGAGGCTCTGTGTTTCCACATCTGCTCTGGCTCCAAGCACCTTGATCCCTGACAGTGCTACATTGGAGGTCACAGTCAGGGACTCCCCTGGCTTCAGGATCCAGGGAAAACATAGTCCAACCCGAGACTTTATTGTCTTTCTGGGGAATCTCTGTGTGGTTGGAGGAGGGACGGAAATGATGTACATTTCCCCAACACCAATATGGTCCACTCACACCTTCTCCTGGTCCACCCAGTATCCACTCCTCCCCCTGCATCAACCTTGGATCCCACATTTGTGCTGTGCATGGGGAGACTCCCCTCTGTGTGTGGATGTATGGGGAGCAATCTGAGCCATTGTCAGGAGGATGTTCCTTAGATTAGAAAGGATTTAAGGTTACTCAAAGTTGGGGTCTAAAAAAACGGTACGTAATACAGTGTGAAACCATTGTTTAAAAGCTCTAATAGATATTTTAAAATCTGTTGAAATCTGTATTTTGCAGAGTGGTAGGGTGCGTGTTCTTTCTGGGGGGCGCTTCTAGTGGTCCTGAGGTCACACTAAGTTACAAACAATATCTCTGTAGCTATATTTGTTCTTATCTGTATGAATAATGTGCAGGGATATGCGTGTGTGTGTGTGTGTGTGTATAGACATGCACAGTGTGATGGTTTGATTCAGAATCTATGACAAGGAATGGGAGGTCCGGTATGTTACAACTGTCAAAAGCTTCACTTTCACATTTATCACCTGTTGTTTTCCAGTGGGGTCTCTCTGTAACCTAATCAAACAGTCTGATTAGCAGGTGAGTAGATGCACCTCCTGTCAAAGACATTGGTATAAGTATAGGCAGTTGGCAAGCCACCACATTATCTATACACACAAAGTCTGATTAGTGCAGGCACCCCCTGGCAGAAATAAACAAATCACTGTCTGTGAAATCACTATGAACCCATGGCTGACTGAAACGATTTTGGAAAATAGCCTCCATGCTGCCACACAAGAGTGATTTGGCTGTGAGTAATTCAGCTGAGGTGAGAGAAGGGAAGTGGCATTATTTACAGGTCTTTTGGCTCTCTATGCAAGGCCCCCTGTCAAACTGCCAGGCAAAAATAGTTTCCCTGCGGTGGCCATATGTCTGCTGTATAGGTCAGTAGGACGTGAAAAAAAATTATCTGGAGGCCATTTGTGCCCTTCCAGAGGCCTGTCCTTATGCAGGAGTCAAGTAATTTCTCTGATGAATATTGTATTCTGTAGCTGTAGAGTATTAACACCATATTCCGGGAAATTATTTTGGTTATTTTGCAAGGGAATTTAATACTCATGAAAGGGCCCGACTGAGAATCCCTGAGACTGAAGTATTGAATGTATCGAAAGAGCTAGTGTATTGCAGGTAGCATATTCCTGGTTTTATATACGGCTTCATCAATGTGCCTGAGCCGGAGGGATCCCTTCTACAGTTGAGATGTTAGCTGTTTATCATAGCCAATTGGTGTTCATGTCACGCTCCCCATCAGTACCCGAGGAAGTTAATGATTCAACTAGCGGATGAATCTTGGTCACAAGCCACCTGAGGCACGTTACGCATACGCTATAAAGAAGTGTTAATTCCTGCCAGTTAATCCTTTTTGTGCTGTGGACTCTTGTCCACTAGGAACTGGACTGAGACCACCAACTTGTTTTACGCCAGTTGCCCAACAGCCACACACTCAGGCTGAGAGTCTGAATTCATTCAGGTTTATAAAATGCTTTGAAATCTTCAAATGTCTAAATGAGTGTCATTATTTTTATAGAGTTGTTCATAGCATGGGCCAAATTCTGTGCCTTCTGGACCAAATACAGGATTGACTTTCACACAGGTAACTACATGGATGTTGACAGGGTTGCAGTGTGGATAAGTCAGCACCCTGTTTTCCCCTCGCTCTACATCTGGGACCCTGTGGTCCTCAACAGCGAGAGATTCAGTGATACAGCAGCACAAATTGACGTTTTATCATGTCCCTGAAAAAATATGTCCTGGAACTTTGATATGGAGAGTTCACACATGATGCGTAATGCTAAGCCAACACAATGCAAGGCAGCCGCAATTAGTGCGACCTTTCAGGAATATCAATAGACATTAATTAAAAAGCTACATAATGGCGCCACCAAGGCAGACACATGTTGCAACAATATGGCAAAACTGTTGTCTTAGGAAATAAATAAAACAACAAATACATAATTAATGAAAGCCATTCGCTTTTTCTGCTGCTGATGGGAACTTGACAAAGTCGCAGTGCACACAAATCAGAGGAGAAAAATAGTGCAATTAGTGGTACAAATCATCAGTGGCAATGACAGCTGCAAAAGTCTTTAGCTTGCATCTGGGAATCATCAATCTGATTGGCTTGGGATGTACATAGGTAGTTTGCAAAAAGTATCCCATTGTTCTTATTTTTAATCTTTAGCCCTTATGGGTATGTCCACTCAGCAACCAAAGACCTGCAGCAGTGAGTCGCAGAGCCCGGGTCAACTGACTCTGCGACTGTGGGGCTAAAATTCCTGCTAGGAACATGTTCAAAAAGTCTTCACCCACTGGGAGCCAGCCATTTTCTATGCTCATGGTAGACAAAATGTCACATGAGCAGTCCCAGGTTTGCAAGGGTAGACTCCAGGCTTGCAAAACTTCTTGAGCACTTCTTGGATCTACACACTCAAATTGCAATGAGGTTGACTTCCTGAATATAGTGCAGCAATTATCAGGGACCAGGAAGATACAGGGCCACCTTGCTCAGCTCTAGATGAGCTGGGGAGAGGAGGAAAAGCTGACACTAACCAATGTGGGGAAGGATAAGGAGGGAATCATGGCTTCTTGTGTTACTGCAGCTCCTCCAGACAGATGAGGGAAGAGGAGCTGAGCAGATCTTGTTCACGGCAGGGAGGGATGATAGCATCAGACTGGAAATATCTGCTATAAATTATTTTAAGGTCTATTCATGTATCTGAAAAATCAGCAACAATTCAGTTAGTCTGTCTGGCAAATTAATGGTGACTTTGGGCAGGACAGCGTGATTTCCTCTGTCTTTCCTGAGACTACAAAAAGAAAAGGAGTACTTGTGGCACCTTAGAGACCAACAAATTTATCTGAGCCTGAGAAGAGGTGCTCTGGCAGCAGAAAGCCCGAGATGGACGGGCCTGTTCCAAAATGTGCAGAAATAATTCACCACAATAATCAATGGCCTTTGCTGGGTATGAATGTGCTTTTCCGGATGTTAAATGTCCCTTTGCTACTACATCTGAAGATGGGACTGGAAGCAAAGATTCCTACCCCCACCCCAGGCCCCTGCTCTCATTTGTCCTCTTCTAGCTGGATGACCCATTTTTTGGAGTTTTCATGGCAAGACAGCTCTGTGGGAGTCACAGCAGCTGCATGGCTGTTTAGAGTGTGTTCTAATTGTAATTTGTATCTTCTTGTTCTTTCTCAAAGGCAGCATTAGAAAACTGCTTTACACACAAATGACACAGAGCTAGGCAGATTTACACCAGTGGAGCTAGGCAGATTTACACCGACGTCTGTTTGACAAAAGAGCTGTATTTCCTGCATCTGAGTCAGACTCGTTAGAGCTTTGTATCCTATCGGTCCCTGTGTCTTCAGATCAGAGCTAGAAATATGGGGCTCAGTCCTCAGATGCACTGAATGGGAAGCAAATGTGGCTCTAAGCTTTCTATCCTCCGCTATTGATCCTGGGTCTGGCAAAGGGTCAAACTGCCAAAGAAATCCTCAGCAGCCATGTAGGCAGATTTAAGATCCCTTGGTATTGTACTGATGGCACAAATGAACCTTGGGCCCAGTCCAAAGCCCATTGAAGTCAATGGAAAAAACTTCCATTCACTTCAGTGAGTATTGAATCATGTCTTAAACAAGGGTGAGGATCTGGCCCCAGGCATAGAACATTCCTTCATCTTAAATGTCCTTCTTACTAATGTCTCAATGACTCATTTTCACTTTGTTTAGGCTTGAGTAGCTAGCGGTGTCACAGACATAGTGGTGCCAAGTATTCAGAGTGTCTTTGTGGGATACGGTGGCACCTTAAAGACTAACAGATTTATTTGGGCATAAGCTTTCGTGGGCTAGAACCCACTTCATTGGATGCATGGAGTGAAAATGACAGATGCAGGCATTATTATAGTGACACATGAAGAGAAGGAAGTTACCTCACAAGTTGAGAACCAGGGCAGTGCTATTGTAATTGCTCCAATTTCAGCACCCTAGCTCCAGTTTGAACTCTTCTTTGTCCCTCTTACAATAGCCAAGTGAAGAGGTGGAGACAAAGATCCTCTTCAATCCCCACATCTTTCTAACAGGATCCCCAACCATGATGCAGACCCATGCAGGACAGGGCTTGGTAATTTTCTGCACCAGCAGCTGTGTGGCCAGAAATATATATTTTCATGTCTTTCTATCTTCAGAGCAGACGAGAAGCATCTCTCAGTGATCCCAGAACTGTGTGCGCATGTGCAGAGCAGGAGCAGAGGATGTGTAAGCAACAGCATCTCTGTAAGCAGCCTTCTTTCTCTTCCAGGATGACATCCTGAGAGATTGTTCAAGTTCACCCCAGCACAGTTCGTGCATATTTATAGGCTTCAGGATAAAAGTGAGTGGAGACTGTGTGTGGATTTGCACTCTGGCTGACCAAGGGGGGAAAGAATAAAGCAGTCAGTTCAGACACTGTCAGGGACCCACAGCACCTGCAGGTCCAGCAATCCTGCTGCACACACCTTGTCATGCCAATGCTCTTTTATAGTCTTTTTTAAATGGTTATTTCATTTAGTGCTGAGGAAAGGTGTTGGTTTGGCAGCCCTCGAGACTGAATTCCACTATTTACCCACAGAATTTTCTGCTGGTGCAGAAAATTACCAAGCCCTGTCCTGCATGGGTCTGCATCATGGTTGGGGATCCTGTTAGAAAGATGTGGGGATTGAAGAGGATCTTTGTCTCCACCTCTTCACTTGGCTATTGTAAGAGGGACAAAGAAGAGTTCAAACTGGAGCTAGGGTGCTGAAATTGGAGCCATAGGTACAGCATATAGGTACAGGATTCCCCTTTCCCTCCACAGTGCCAATGTCCTTCAGCTCTGAAGGTCTCCACTCATAGGCTTGGGAAGGTAATTCAGTCTCCACGCCCCATTCAGTCCTTGGCCTCCCAGCACAAGTAGCTGGTGTTTGTATTATGAACACCAGTCCAGTATGAAATGGAAAGAGACCACCAGCTCATGTCACATCCAAGCAACTGGCTGATGGGCATGAAAAGAGTGGGTTAAATAATAAATACATTATTTGCTAAATAATAATAGTAATTATAATAATAATAATATCCTTTTTTCCTCTTTGTGAATCATTCACAAACTAACCTGATTCCTACAACTGTCTTCCTTATTCCCAAGTATTTGTTCAAACAAATTTCACCTGTGGATTGCTAATGAACTGTTTGGAGTGGACTATTTGGTATTTATTTTTTTGTGACATGTGAATGAAAATCCAGGCTGCTACAGCAAGTGGTGGTGTTGGTCTAGTAGGTGGCACTCTTCCAGCTGAGTCAGTACTGAAACAATGCCCCAGTATGGTGTTAGAGGACAGCGGGTTGCTGCAGGCACTGATTTCCAGATGAGAAATAAAACTCGACCACTTGTGTCAAACATTTTACTGCAGTTTCTGTAAAAATAAGCGGGCATTAGGTTGGACAACCTCCTATATCCTGCTCATCAAAAGGCGCTTTGAAGATTGTATTCCATGAAAAATTCTTCAGTTCCTGTCCTAATCTCTTGTGGAGGGTTGCTGCATATTTTTTAACTGCTGATGCTTTCTATCTCGGAGTTGGCTTCCTTTTATTGGTAAATAAAATGCTTCCCCATAGTCCTAAAGCACTTTGAGATCCTTCAGGATGAAAGATGGTCTGTAAGTGTAAGATATTATTATTGTATTTTCAAAAAGAGTAATAGAGCCTTGAAATTAGGCTTCATGAAGCCCTGGTGGGAGTCCATAAAGCCTTCATTCGGCCAGGTAGATCTGCCTCACTTTTAGCATTATGGCACTGTGGATGTTTATACATGAACATACATGTAACTAGTTGTACAGTGGTCTGATTAAGTTAACCTTGACTAGATACAGGTAAGCAGAGAGGCTTGAAGATTAGAATGCCGTCCATCAAGTGGTCTCATGCTAAAGTTTAAAAGACCAGTGATACAGATAATATGGAGCTAGATTCAGTCAGAATCAGGCCCTCCGTCCCTGCTCATTGCTAGAAGATATACATTTTGTATGTTAACCACCTTCTGACTGAGGATCACAAAAGGCTTGACAAATTTATATGAGTTGATTAAACCTTTAACATGCCTGTAAGGTAGAACTGGATTTTCAACCCCATTTTACAGATCAGGAAACTGAGGGCATAGAAAGCTTAAGCAACTTGCCAATGTTCACACAGGAAGTCTATGGCAGAGCCAGAACTAGAACCCACATCTCTTGCTTCCCAGTCCTCTGCTACTCAAGCCTATTGCTTCGTTCCATTTATTAATTCAAAGCAAAGCATGAAGGAAGCTTACACAGAATTTGTGATGGATGGTTTCCCATTTTAATCATCCTTCATCGGCCCAAAATACACAGTGTGCATTTGTGAGTAATAAACAGGGAATCTGGATCTGCATTAGTGGAGAATTCAAATCCCAGAAGGCACCAAGGAACCCTCCTACCCATTAATGGCATACTGTGATTAACAACAAAAAAAGTCACAACAGACTGACCCACGTGCCAGATGTAGTCAGGCAGTGTTCAGACTTGAGCATTTAACATACACCCAATGCTAGCATGTAGTTGACAGTTGGGAGCATGAGGCAGAGCAAAGCAGTGTGCCTTCATCCCGACTGCTAATTAAAAAAGTTCAGAAGCACTCTAAAGTGGAGATCCCTCGCACGACAACTGATAGAAGCTCCTGTAATGTGAAGGCTAATTCTGCTCTTATCTTTGGCAGTTGATGTGGAAAGGCATTCCTGCAGGCCACGGGCCAGACTTTTTTCCTCAGATACACTGGTGTAAATCTAGAGTGACTCCAGTGGAGTGACATCAATAGAAAGCTGGTGTAAGTGAGATCAGAATCAAGCTTTAGTGTTTTCTTTTATTTAAAATGTTAAAGGCACAGGCAGCTCCACAGCCCAGAAAAAAATTTAATGTCTGCAACAAAAAAGGTGATTTTAAAATATTGTGACTAACTGATGCTATGAGTAAGCACCAATTTGTCTCTTAATTAACCAGTGTGTAACTGGACCTATTGTTGTCTTATTTAAATTCAGTAGTTTTTTATCATTGGTTGTGGTTGTCCTGCAGTTGCTTTCCTGCTGAAGTCTGTATGGATCGGTTGTCATTGTCAAGACTGTCACAATGTTGGTCCTAAATAGAACCTACAATACATGAACAATTAATATAGAAAATATCCTCTTCAGGCTGAAACATTTTAGACTAGTTGGAGGCTGCAACCAGAGCTGGGGGGATAGTGCAAAAAAAGATGTCTGCAAATATTTGTTCAAATTCCAAATGGCTCTGCAGCCTGACCATGTCTATTCACATGAATGTTTGGGGGAATGGCTGATCTTTGCATGAACGCCTGCCATCATTATTTGCACTATTTGATCAACTCTGTCTCCAACACTGGTTACCTAGCAGAAAACCTGACAGCTTCTCACATTAAACCAGCCTCTCATGTATTTGTAGTGCAGTTAGCAGGGCAATGGGGTGAAATTTTTCAGCCAAACCTTTTGTCAGAGAAAAATACAGATTCAAGTCAACTGAAATGAAATATTTCGCGAATGTGTGGAATTTGCCAGATTGTTTTGATTTAAAAAGATCAGAATGGTTCATTGACATTTTTGAAACATTATCATTTGTACTGTCACAAAAGAACCTTTCTAGCAATTCAGATGTAGCCCTATTTCCTTATTTGGTCTTGGAGCTCTGCTAAAGCACATACCCAAAGATGTCGTTGTACACGGAATCGTTTGGGAGACTCTGAGGTATAATCTGGGCTCCCCTAAATTGGTGCTTTTGTGTCTGCATCTTTTCCTTTTGTGCTCTGGGTGGGAAAGAGGGCCCTAGAAGTAGAAGTGGGGATATAATAGGCCAGAATGTGGTAAGGTCTGAAAGCATAAGAATGGGTTGCCAACCCTCCATTATTGTCCTGGAGTCTCCAGGAATTAAAGATTGATCTTTACTTAAAGATTATATCATGTGATGAAACCTCCAGGAACATGTCCAACCAAAACTGGCAAACCTAGCAGAAGAAGCTATATGGGAGAAGCTACATGAGTGCCACATGAAACAAGAAATGAGGGGGAAAGTGAGATATCCCTTCTTTTTATATGCTACCAAGGGTTATCAATGCATTCCCCATTGAGTGAGCGAGAGCTATAGTCTGCACTGGAGTAAATACAGGGTAACTCCACTGATGTTGATGGAGTTACCCCACTATAACAGAGCAGAATTGCGGTCAGAATAGTTGATTCTGCTTTCACTGACATCACTGTAAATCAGGAGTAACTTCATTGAAGTCAATGGGGTTACATCAGTGTAAGTGAGAGCAGAATCAGACCCAGATGCTCCAAAATGTATTTAAAACAATTTAGTTCCTTTGTAGCCGGGGTGGTGAGAAGAAACAGAATTCATCTTCTTGTATAATTTTTTTAATAGCTGACATTGAAAAGAAAAATTAATAATCAGAAGAACTCTAAATGTTGTATTGAACTGAGTTCACATCTAAATGTATGTGGACTCCTAATTAGCGGGGAATTGTTACAAGGGGCTTATTTGAAATCTCAAAGCCAGCAGGCAGATAAAACTGACTCTCACTTTCTTCAATATGCTATTTTGGTCAAATGTTGAAAAAAGCTATGGAGAGAGCCTTTTTTCTTATTACATAAGACTTATCAACTTGATGCTGTTCTAAGAGTTTGGTCTTCTTGTGCAGATGTAATTACCAAAAAAGAGTCAAATAGAAAACAGCATCTTTTGAGTTAGCAGGGAATATTCATCCTACAGACCTCAAGGTTGTTTCGTTCTGTGATCTGCATAGATACAGCCTACCACACTGCAAGACTGTATGCCTCTCATCATTTTACATATAGTTTCTCCAAAATGTACGCATTTTCCTTTGGACTTTTTCTGTTGCTTTGCAGTGGTTACTTATGTTGCTTACTGAGATTTCTATCTGTGCCCTAAGGATTTGCACTTCTATGCTAATGTAATACATAAAGCAGTCACCTTGACTTCATATTTATCAGCTTATGCAAGCGCTAACCTTTTACTGCACTGCAACAGAAATATCATTCCTGTTCAGACTGAAGATGACAAACAAACAACTTCATTGTCAATAATGCGTGTAGGGGCTCAGTGAGTGAGAGAGTGGGGTCTAGGAGTGTAGCTGGCGTCAAATATTATCTGAACTGAAATGGGCAATCTGAACTCTTTTCCTAGGGAGAGAGGTATTTTTAAATGACTGCACCTTTATCTTGATCAGGCATTAAGGACAGTATATGGGAGCTATCATAAACATTGCCTGTCAGCCTTCAAAAGAGCAGTTCCACACAGCTCAGAATTGATGGCACTGCCAGGGAAGTGCGCTTAAGCTTGTTTTGGGGCAGCTTAGAGTGTAAGGCATCTGGACAGAAATATAGTTTTTAGAGCTAGCAGCCCATTAACTTTCCTCCAGAGCCAACATTCACCCATCTTTTCCTCCAAAGAAAACAACAACAACAAAATGAAAAGGGGAAAATGTTTACGGATGACATTTGACTTTTCTCATCATGAAATGCCAACTAAGTTACCTGAATGGGTTAATGTCATTGTGGAGCTAATGTAGCCAGCCTCCAGCCAGTAATTCTTATGGAACAACTTAGAACATGTGCCAAAATGTTCTCAACTTCTCAAAATGTGCCAGTGGATGCTGTTATCCAGCTCTCATTAAAGGTGGGGGAATTGTGTGACTAGATTCCCTTGGTCCAGAACCTCAGCTGATGTAACTCTGTTGCTCCATTGAAGCCAATGGAGCTAGTCCAGTTTACGCCAATGCAAAATTAATTTGTATATATCAACAGAGATTTTATGCTGGAACTCTTAAAGTCACAGCAGAAAACTATAGGCCAGGTAGAGGTGGACTAAGGTGTTTTTTTAAGACAACTTTGTGTTGTCCCACTTCAGAGCTGCTGTGAGAAGCCAGTACAGCCTCTGAAGTAACTTAGCTCCTTGCAGCGGTGTCTCCCCAGCAACCTATTGGTGACAGTTACATCTGGAATCCCTGCAGTGTGTAGCATTGCTCCCCCCGCCCTCATCCCAGACAAGCCCAGAATTTGCAATGGTAGCATGAGACACCTTGTGGAAAGCTTGGACCATGGGGGATTCTCATGCAGCTGGATGTGAGGTTCTAACAGTCCTAACACACCGCTGCAGCATCATAAGAGGAGTATCCCTCCCACTGCCTTGCTTACAAGCTATGCCAAAAAAGTTGATGGAATTTAACTACAAAAGAGAGGGGAGGTTACAGGTATAAGTTAGCAGCCAGATTCTGATGCTCTTATACCGGGTAACCCCTCAGGCCACAGCTACACTAGAAACATGTTGCCAGTACAGGTATACTGACATACTATGCCGGTAAGGTTCTGCTAGTGTGGACTCAGCTTGTACCAGCAAAACTGTGCTTTTGCTAGAACAGCTTATTCCGGTCCCTCGTTCTAGTTTTGCTGTTATAATTGCCTCTCCACGCTGGGCTTCTACTGGCACAACTGTGTCGGTCAGGGACCACAACTCTTCACACCACTGACTGGCATAGATGTGTCAGCAGAAATCTGTAGCATAGTCATGGCATTCCTCCACAAGTGGTCCCATGGATTTTAATGGGACCACTTGTGGAGTATGGTAACCATGATCTTGAAGAAGTGTGTCACAATCTGGTCTGGAATGTTTTAGGTAATCTGCCTTCCACGAAGATTTTTTTAAACTCTACCTCAGTGACACCAGCATGAATCCAGGGTAATTCTAAGGAAGTCAATGGAGTAACTCTAGCTTTATACTGCTGTACCCAATGGCAAAAATCTGGCTGGTGATCTCAGGGCCATAGTCCAATCTGTTAAGACATAATGCAGAATCTTAAGAGCGTCCCAATGGAACGTTGCACGCAGCTTCTCATGCTTTTCTGCAGATCCTCTTTTTAGCAGTCCTGTTTGCCAAACTGTTGCGAAAACTTGACTGCTGGTGGTAAAATTTAATGGACATTATTCAAGAATACTAATGGCTAATGAGATGCATGCGGGAATGTTTAGATTAGAGTTGCTGCTAAAATTCCATTTTTAATGGGCATTTGTCATAATAATCATGTACATTGCTATGAATGAGCTTATATGCCAAAAAAAAAAAAAATCTTCATTTTGTGTCCTTTCCAGTAGTTTCGTACATATGAGCTGGCCTTAGCCGATTTGGTTTGGTTTTTTTTATTTGGTAACTTTATCTGCTTTAAATGTCTGGAAAAGAAAGGTTCTGACGATATCTCCAAAATCAGAGATGTGCAGTAGAAAAACGTCATTGAAGGAGGGAGGGAGGAAGGGTGAAAATGCATTTTTGCAATAAGACTCTCATCATCATTATAGACCCTAGAGGACCCAACGACTATTGGGGCCCCATTGTGCTAGGTGCTGTACCAATATATAGTAAGTGACAATCCTGGGCTCTGTGAGGTTCCTTGAGCTTAGCACCCTGTTGGTGGAGTTTGAATATTCCCATAAACTCTGCTAGGCTCCATGGGCTTTGCTCCTTCTTGACTGGGGAAAACGGTGAGTGATGGTATCTTCCAAACACCACCAGGGTGTGGCATCAAAATGAGTTTACAAACTCACAGCAAGTATTGTTAATCTGGGAATCTCTGGGCTGGTCTACACTAGAAAATTAGATCTACCCAGCTAGGTTGCTCCAGGATGTGAAAAATCCACACCCTTGAGCAATCTAGTTAAGCCAATTTAAGTCCACATGTAGATAGCGCTAGGTTAATGGAAGAAATTTTCTGTCAACGTAGCTACTGCCTCTCAGGGAAGTAGATTTACTGCAGCAATGAGAGAACCCTTCTGCCACTGTAGTAAGTGTCTACACTGAAGAAGTGCTGCAGCTGTGCCACTGTAGCATTTGAAGGGTAGACATAGTCTCCATCTCCCTTTTTATATGAGATGAAAGTTAACAATGCTGGCATTTAAATCATCATCATCTGTGGACATCTGAGTTAACCCCATACTGAGATGAAGGGGGTAGTCCACACCCTTTGGCATATTGTTCCAGGCTCTCTGGACACATTTGTGGACATTTCTGCATCACTTATGCTCAGGTTATATTTCTGCAGTTTTCTTTGCAACCCTAATGATTAAAGACTTACTTTAATTTCATACGAAAGCTGAGATTCTGGAGAACAAGGTAATATTGTCAGAGAGTCACCACTAGGTGTGTCAACACATACTGGCTGTTTATGAACCCTAAGCCAATGAAAATTTTGCTAGTGAAGACTTCTGTGCTAGTCTACGAGCAGCTAGTCTCTGCTCTTCTACACATGGACTCACCCTGCGGTCCTCACACAACAAGAGAGAAGGATGATCCAGTTGTTAGGGTGCTAACCTGGAATTCGGAAGATGTGGATTCAATTCCCTGTTCTAGCACAGACATCCTGTGTGACCTGGGGTAAGTCCTTTAGTCTCTCTGTGCCTCACTTCCCCATCTGTAAAACGGGGATACAGCACGTCAGTACCTCAAGGGGTGTTGTGAGGCTGAATATATTAAATACTGAGATATATTAAATACAGATACTACATGATGGGGGCCATATAAGTATCATTTATGGACCATAATCATGCCTGGTAGTAAGTGTTTGCAAGATGAAGCCCTTAATACTCAGAACAATCCAGTATATCATGATTTGTTACAATTAGGAGAGAAATTATGGAAATAATGCTCTTCCAGTAATACACAAGCAGTTTGCACGTCTGTGTTTCTAAACAGACTGCTGCAGCCATGCTTAGGTAATGAATAACAACAGTCTTTTATTGTTTGTGTTGCCCATATTTTCTTCAGCTGATTTTGGGCTCTGCCTGGCAGTTATAGGGGCTTTCTGCAGAGTGTACATGGATGAAAGAGATTAATTGGTCCCATTGGCTTTGTCAGGTATGTACATAAATGTATTTCTCCACTGCCAACGGCAGTGTAAAACTGGTGTCATGTTCATCCTAATAAATCAAAGGGATTCTCTCATGCTACATATGAGCAAGGGTGTAAAATATCATGCTGGCACTTTAAATTATTCCTTTGTGCAAAATGCACAATGACCACGGTGCATTAAATTGGCCCAATGTACCCAATGATAACAGTGTTATTTTTCAGTGGTGAGACTGATCGGCCTCTAAGTGCAGGGCCTGGCATGCCCAGAGGAAGCATTCTTAGTGTTGCCAAAGTTAACCATTAAAAAACCATGAGATTTAAAAAAATCTCATGATTTTTTGCCAAAAGATAATAATTTGGAGACTCCTGGCATCTCCTTGGACTGTCCAGGGTACATACCCGCAACGTGCACTGGGCAGCCCTACAAGAGATTGTGTATCCTGAGGTGAAAAGGATCCCGGTGCTCCCCTCAGGCCAGAATAGCTCACACTGCCCCCTACAGGGCTAATTTAGCTCTAGCTTAATTTGCTCCCAACCTTAATGCCTGTGTATTTCATTTCAGGGTCACTGAGCACAGATACACATTCTTCTCCACTGACAGAAATTGGTATCTTATAAACAACCTGTACTGTAAGAAACAGCAGCCCTGTCTTGGCAGGGAGATGGACTGAATGATCAGCTAGGCTTTTTCTGCCTCTGGTTTAAATAGTTCTGTGTAGACATTCAAAAAAGACCAGCATCTTGATACCAGCAAAAAGCACATTAGGAATGCACATAGACAGAGACAAACAAGCCAAGAACAAAGATTTTCATCAGGTAGATGTTTGTTTGGGTAAATTAGGCAATTAGTCACATTTCTCTTTCTCAGGTTCAGTGCTCACTATTCCTTTCATGTGCAGTAAATCACAGTTTTGATGAATGCTCGACATGTCTCTGACCTACATTTTCTGTAAAAGCCAAGGAAACATAAACCAGCTCAGCAAAGCAGTGTTCAGGGAAACAGAAGAGCGATGCATTGAAGTAATGGATGTATGGAGGTAGACAAGCTATAGCTACCAAAAAGCACAGACCAGATCCTGGTCCAGGCCCTATCCCCTCTGCCAGAGGTATAATTTACTGCCTGGACAGGGTGTATCCCAAGAGATGGGGGAGGAGGCGGGATGGAGTACTACTGCACTCCAGTGATTCCTAACTGGAGGAACAGCCCCTTAGGGATATTATCTGTGAACATCAGTTAGAGCAGCACTGAGGCTGCTCTAATTTATACCAGCAGATGAATTGGCCCCTGGCAGCCCTAGGAATTGGGAGAGTGCAAAGGTAGTATATGATCACATAACTCCTACTATTCTCACTTCCTCTGTCCACAGCTCAGCTGGACTCAAGATCAGGGCACAAGGGCTTGATTCTCCACTGTACTGCACCTTGCGTAATCATGTGCACATTTGTAAAGTTCATGAAGAATGTTATCATTGGTGTGGCTGAGTGGAGGATTCAGATTTGATAGTGGTTTACACTCACCTTGCATGGGTATAAATGACTATCCTATGTGCAAGGCTGTGGCGAATCAGGCTCCTGGAGTTTTGGGAGGTCTTTTGATGATCCTCAGATCCGTGAAGGAGTGAAGAGATGGATGCTGAGAGAGGGGCAAAAAGGAGCAGCAAAGAGGGAATGAGAGAGGAGCAAAGGTAGAGGGCAGCACTGAAAAAATCTAGCTGACTGGAGAATTGATGAGCCCTACTGAGAGTCCCAGTCACTGATTTTCTGAGCCTCCTGGGAGGTGCTGAGTGCCATCAATTCCCATGTAACTCGAGGGGAGTTGAGGGTGTTCACCAGCTCAGAGAAGAGGGTCATTAACTTCCAAGATCCTCCTCTTTTTAGAGAGCAGATAAAGAAGACCAAGCAAGGGTGTAAAAAGAAAAGGAGTACTTGTGGCACCTTAGAGACTAACCAATTTATTTGAGCATGAGCTTTCGTGAGCTACAGCTCACTTCATCGAGCTCATGCTCAAATAAATTGGTTAGTCTCTAAGGTGCCACAAGTACTCCTTTTCTTTTTGCGAATACAGACTAACACGGCTGTTACTCTGAAACCAAGCAAGGGTGTGTAAGAGCTGAGCTGGGGTTGGGGGGGGGCAAAGGGGGGTGTTGGAGTAGACTAGAGAACAGCAGGAAGAGCATTCAAGGCGGTCTAGATAAGGAGAACTAAAGCTCTGAAGTGGGGTCTGAGTTCTGGAGTGAAGACAGACCCAAGGATGAGGCCTAGTTAAATTAACTGAGTTTTTTTAAGTTTACAAAATGTTAGTATTTTAAAGGGTATAGTCCTCATTAGCATAATTAAGAATACACAAGCCTCCACTAACTGAAAAAAGAATTAAGAAATTAGCAGGTGCAGAGGTTTGGAAGCAAGAAGTGTGGGGAAATGCAGATCTTGCAAGTGTCTTCATTTAATAGAGCAGCAAAATTATGCAAAGCCTTATTTGTATATTTGTGCATTTGCTTTGTATACATGCACATATGTAGCCTGAAAATATATGCCTCAATTTAATAATAAAGCCTAGGCAGTTTTATACCGTAGCTGAATCTAAAAACAGAGAACAGAAAGATTAAGGCTCCCTTGAAGAAAAACTATGAAAAGTCTAATTTAAGATGTCTCTTGAAAACAGAAATATCTAGTCCATTAAAAGCAACAAAAGATTAACTCAAAAGAAAGCAAACTCCAAACTGTAATCCAAGAGAAAAAATAAAGGGAATCTTAAAATACAGCCTCAAATCATCTCTGGAAACAAAGACAGTAAGGAGAAATAGCAAATGAAATAATACACCAGGTGAGAGAATGTTGGGAAAAGGAAAAGCAAAGGAAAAGCAAAACAACAAAACACAACAGCGTGAGAGGGTCCCTTTAAGGGACTAGTGGACAACGTCCAATATGGAGCATCTTGCAGGCTTTGCAAAATGTGACGTAACAGCCCGACTCCTTGCTCAGGTGCGTGACAGAGCTGTAAGGGAAGTTTAAAATGAGGCTGTGCTAACTATATTTATTTCACTTCTCATCACATACTTTTAGAATCACATTTTACAAGAGTAAAGCACGCCACCTGACAAGGAACAGATTACATGCCTGGGAAGACACACCTGTCATCCTCTACCTACGTTGTGGATGGCCCTGCATGCGTGCACAAAGCTGGGGAGAGAGAGCACAAGATGTCATTTGCCCATAGGTCCCCTGGGAAGGAGCCATCTACAATCCCAGTCCTTGATCATAAGAGATAAGGAAGATCTCTGCAGTGGAGAGGTTGTGCAAAGGCCCTGGACCCCTTTCACACAGAAGTGAGCCAGTATAGGGGCTTGCAGAATATACACTGTATATCTCACTCTAAAGGGAGCCACTGACCCTATACCCGTAGAGAGATGCTGATTCTTAGCCAACGCAGTGGAACCATCTGTCTCTATCTATCTATCTATCTATCTATCTATCTATCTATGGGATGGGGTTGATTTACATGAAAGACCCTTGGGGATTTTTTTTCTCTCTTTTTAAAAAAAATATGTTCTTTCAATTTCAATTTATGTCTTTTAAATTCATATGCTTAATTCTCTCAAAACCAGAATTTTCTTATGATAAAGGGATGTGCTGTTATCTCCCCCAGCCTTTTTGTGACTCTTCAGATATGCAACAATTTACGGCACTTTCTGATTACAGCTTTATCACAGCTCTCCAATCTGAGACTGGCAGCTGCTTTCCTCGGAGAGCTTCATGCACATTTTTTATTTTCATCCGTAGATTAGCCTGTTTGTTTAGCCTTGTCAAGGAAAAAAACCCATCTTCTTTCTTCAGAGAAATTCTTCTTGCTGTTCCTTGATATTTTTGTGTGTGTGCAATTTTTCTTGTTTCCTTAAAAATGGCCCCTAGCCTGAGTAATCGAGGCAGTCATTTTGTCAAGAGTCTTTCTCAACATAAGCGGCAGTGAAGAGTGTCCGGAGCAGGGCTGACTAAACAAACCAAGATGACAGAGCAGGGTAAAAGCTGTTGTGTTGCCAATGAAATCGATAATCGATAATCCATCAATATAGACCAGTATGTTCAGCAAATCCCGTTGCTTTTAAACCGGTGGTTCTCCTTCTCAGCACTGCAACCAAACCAAATAGCTCACATTGGAGGGTTTGTTTCAGCTGTGAACTTGAACCAACCCCTCCCTGATCTAAATAACCCAGGAATTCAGGGTGTTCAAAATTCACACCCCGATTTGGGTTTTGTGGTGGGATCCTGTTAAAGGATCCCTTTTCTCCTGTTAGTATTTCAAAATGAACAAAAACCTGAAGGTTCCTTTCATTTCCAAAAAAACAGCATGGAACAATCCACTTTGACTACGAGGTAGGTGGGTAGTAAAATGGCAAAAAGAAACAAAATCCTGACACTATTTTGCCCCTTGCACCACCATTACATTTATCCAGGTTGGTGCAAAATGCTTCCAGGTCCAAACAGTAGCATTTTACTGCATGTTTTGTAGTTGCTTTGCAGAGGTGTGTGTGACCGCTCAAGGGTCAAGAGAGTGGAGTACCATGCCTGAGAGGTCATAAACTGTGCAGTTTGGCTTTTCACCCTATGTTTGTTGCAGTGTAAAAAATGACCTCAGGGAGCCTTGGGTTCTATTCCTGGTGACATTAAAAAGTAGTTGAGATTGTGTGTGTGTGTGTGTGTGTGTGTGTGTGTGTGTGTCTTGCCTTCTAAAATATTTTTGTTTGAAAGCAGAATCTATGACTGTAGTGTGATACCTGGGCTTGGGATTTTGTTTGTGTCTCTTTCTAACACCTCTGATTGAAGGATAAGATTAAAAAGAAAAAGCAGAGAAAGTGCTATATTCCTGCTGCATAGTAAACGTGGAAGACTTTATCCTGAGTTGTGGGTCTTTGTAGGTGTTCAGATGATGAATGCTGCATAAAACTCTGAAGAGCTAGCTAGCTATATTAGATAATGGCTACATTTTTAGTTACAGCCAGTTTCTTCAGCTCCTGCAAACTGGTATATAGCTCCAGCAAAGCCAACGGAACTGTGCAGATTTATATCAGCTAAGGACCTGGCTCAAGCAAAGTATAAACGATTATAACAACGCTAGTTATTTGACACTTTCCCCAAAATGCCCTTTCCCTCCCCGAGTAATTATTTGACATGTTGCTTTCTATTCTATAATCCTTTATTTTTTTAAATGAATGGGCAGCTTCCTTATACTTATAGCAATGAAGAAGCAGCTGTGACGGTGTACAGAGGCATTAGCTCTGCTACGGACTCTGTTCAATGATTAACTTGTTGATTGAAGAAGTGATTACAATTCTCTTCAAGCAATTGTGGTAACAGAAAAAGACTCCTTGTAGGTAGCTGGGGAAGCTAGAGATTACAGCCAATGGGTTCAGAGAATGCGGATACAAAATATGAGAGATTATAATGGTGCCATGCTACATTCGTGCTGTATTAGCAGATAAGACAATGGGGTTGCTTGCTTGACACTTTCTTGGTTTTTTTTTCTGAAAGTGAATAGATATCACACCTCGAAAGAGGAGGAATGCAGTGATGACATGGGGCAGATATAATAAGCTTCATGTTCTTTCCGTATCTGAGAAGATGGAAGGCTGTGATTGTCTTGTGATTGCACAATGGTGCGTTTTTATATTTACGCCTCTTTGATGGCCGTGTGAAGAGAAGTAGGAAATTAATAAACTGTAAATGCTTTGCTGTGGTAGGGGTTACAAATATAATGGAGCCACCTAACCTTGGGGTCATTTTAGTAGCTTGGTTGGATTTTTGTTTTAAGTAATTTTTTCTAGAGAAGGAGCCTCTCTCATGGAAGGCTCCGAGAGACAGGAACGTTAATATGCAATAGACAGGCAGACGTCTTGGCGACTGAAGTTTCCTATTTACCCTCTATGAAATTTGTTCTGGGACAGTATGCGGATGTGTAGTAGAGACCTCAGAGAAACAGGGGGCCTAGTGGTTAGCACACCCAGTTTCCAATCTCTTGCCTTCCAGCAGGAAGGGCCTTTGGTGCAGATCCTAACCCTTGTATGTGGCTTCTCCTTGCCTCAGGGTTTTCAATGTCCTTACCCTGGCTCTTTATAAGAGAGGGATGAAGAGGGGTGGAAATGAGATTTATGCCCCTCCTGCAACAAGGGCACTTGGTAGGGGGGCCCAGCCCACCCTCATCTCCCCCACTCCACCAGGCTCTGACCCAGGGCCCTATCAGAGAATGCAGCATCAGGCACTTGGGAGTGCCTCTAGAGCTGCCTCCCAGGGTCACTTCGTTCCTACCATCCATCTCCCCCAAAGCCTCCAAGCCCAATAGAAGAGAGCAAAAGAAAAGAAACAACGACTAAACCTTCAGCCCCAGCTGCGCTCAGCAGCCGGTCTTCTTCCTCATGGCGAGGTTTCTTCAGCACCCTTGTTCAGGTGTCCTCAGGTAGAGCCATCTTCCTCCCCAGCCTTCCTCTTTCTGATCTGAGAGGCTCCCTTTTAAGCTTCCTCTTCAGTTAGCTGCATGCTCTGCTGGACTGGAAGGGCAGGGCTGCCTCAGCCCCGTATGGGGTTTGTGCACTCTATCACAGGAGGCAGTGCACACAAAATACCCAGGCCTCACCTGCTGTGCTCTAGGGAGCTGAGCTTCACCCCACCACCACAAGACAGACCATGAATGAGGGCTTAGAGTGGGGCCACGGCCACTGAATCGCCACATGGAAGAAGCATACACAAGCTTCCTTGTAAGGGTTTGTAGCCATTGTCCATCCCAAGGGCTGGACCAGTGGCCAAGGTAGGGCCCAAGAGCTGCTATGTTGTAGGTTGAGGGTGGGCTGTATCCCCTGCAGAGATTCCCTGCACAAAGCCTGTTTACGAGGGGCTTATGGGCAAAAAGGGCCAGCCAGTTCATCCCCACATAACAGGGAGAGCCCAAGCAGGAGCAGAGCCATTCCATTGCACACCCCACTCCCTAGCAATATGCTCTCCCTGACATGAAGGAATCACTTCTAGAAGTGAGAAAGCAATTCGTTCTCTAGGGCCCGTGGGGTCTCTCCTCTAAGACTGATCAAAATGGTGCCAAATATTGCCAGTTGGGATGATGCGGATGACAGAATGGCATTTTACTAGACCTTTCATCAGTTAAGCCCTGGGAAGTTCAGAGGCATTTACAAAGCTTATCTGCACTTTCTGAGATCTCCTGTCCTCTGCACACTCATGTCTCACCCATCTCTCTGCCTCCCACTACAGATTGTCCTCCCTGCCACCGCCAAAGACCTCTGCGCTATGTGCCAACCCTCAGTTCATCCCCTCATTCCCTTCCCCAAACAGTGCCCTGACGCCTTTGATCCTGTTCTGTTGGAGATGTCGGAGTTCTGGGGCTCTCCCTGTGCTGTATTCCGGACGGATGATGGCCAACACTCATGTTTTGCATGCTGCAGAATTTCTTCAGGTCAGAGGTTCCTCAGCTTGTGTTATTTTCACTCCCCTTGAATTGCAGGTGTGCCTCTAACTACCTCACTGCCGGCACAGATCAGTTTGTTAGCAGCGAAGGAGTCAGGTTTGTGCCTCACTATGGGAGCAAATTGCTCCTACATCCAGGGTGTCTGGGCCTCAATCCTGGGACAATGTCCCTCTCCTTGTATTACTAGCTGATATATAGGATATTCTAGCTGCACAGAACAATGTGATTGGAATGGCACAACCCTTCCCTTTATACTTGTTTTATTCCTTAGAACACATGTTGAAGCAATGGAAAGGTTCCCTTTGCTGCTGTCCTGTTGTTCTCTTCCCTAGTATGTGAAAGTGCCGTGTAGCAGTGATACTCCTTTCTCTTTCAGCTGGAACTAATAATCTACCAGAACCAGCAGAGACTTTTCAAACACATAGATATATTGCAGGTTTTAATGACACCAGAAATAATCCCATATTGGAATCCTAGCTATGGCTCAAACATACATCCAGTTCTCTGTTCCCTTTTTTTTTTTACTTTGCAGACTATGGCACACTGGTCCCTGCATGCCCCCGCTTTCCATTTCCATTTTTGGTGTTTTCACTCTCATGCCTTCTGATCAAGCTGTTTTGAAATGTGCCAGGAAAGGAGGTGGGTTTCAGGTCAGTGGAACACTGCATTTGGGTTTCAAACCGATGGAGATCATTTGTTTCCAGTAGCAGTTTAATTTGGGAAATATATTTCATTAAAAAAGATACATTGCTCTCAGGACAGATCCAGCCAAATCAGGGACACCCAGAATCTGCAAAGGCCATATTTCCAGGAGTTCAAGCACCCCAGCTAATTATACAGACCCAGAGAGAATGTACTGTTATTTAATAAAATGCAGGCAAGCCTAATATTGGTTTCTACTTTCGTTTCCCTTGGTGGGAGATGAGATGTTGCTTGGTTTTTTGACAGGTTTCAGAGTAGCAGCCGTGTTAGTCTGTATTCGCAAAAAGAAAAGGAGTACTTGTGGCCCCTTAGAGACTAATCAATTTATTTGATGCATCCAATGAAGTGAGCTGTAGCTCACGAAAGCTTATGCTCAAATAAATTGGTTAGTCTCTAAGGGGCCACAAGTACTCCTTTTCTTTTTGGTTTTTTGAGTTCACCTGCAAAATCTAGAGGTGGCCATTCTCACCCTCAGTTATGCCCACAGATTATAGCAAGACACTAGTTAAACCCACTCACCCAGAATACATAATAGTTTGCCTAAACTGGGGAAAGTAGAAGTGGTGTATCTGTATCAATGTAATTGCACCAAAGTAAGCCACAAATGTTTGGAACACTGCACCATTAAAAAATGTGTTTTTTACTAGTGCAACTTACCCAAATAATTGACATCAGGATAGTTACATTAGTGCAACTTCCCCAGTATACACTGAGCCTCAGTGTAGTGTATGAAGATTAGAAGGGTAGGGAAAGAAAACTGTACTGAGTTTCCAGATGGGGCCATACTGGGAGAAGCCTCTCTTCTCTATAATACCAGACCCCTGCGCTGATGTGGAACCTTCAGAGCAGTGGAAGGCAACATGCGGCCCGTCGGGGTAATCCGCAGGCAGGCCACAAGACAGTTTGTTAACATTGATTGTCCACAGGCACAGCCACCCGCAGCTCCCAGTGACCAGGGTTCACCGTTCCCGGCCAATGGGAGCTGTGCGAAGTGGTGGCTGGTGCAAGTGAAAGTCAATGGAGTTGCTATGGCTTAGAGAACATCAGCTTGTCTGCTCCCTGGGAAATGCAGCTCCCACTAGGGAAAGCATCAGCATAATCAATCAAAGGCACTTGCCTTTTTTGGTTTTTGGATATGGAATGGAACATATAGATTGGCTTTTATTTTTGCAATGATTGGGATTTCTTTAAAAAAACTAATTTTTAATTTAAAAGAAACATTAGTAATGAATCAAAATATCCTCCAACATCCTATCTCAATACAACTATTCTAATCAGAATGTTTAAAAAGAAAATGTACAAAAGGTAAGTAGTCGATTTGACATCGTCATTCTTCACAGGCCAGCCACTTGCTCTTTGTCCTGCTGATAAGTCTTGGTATAAGAGGCTTGTGTTAAATTGATGGACCATTCTAATGTTCTGAGCTGAAAATGAGTACCCACAATAAGCCTGTCTTTTCTCCCTTTCCTCCAGCCCACCCCATGGCTATTTTAAAGGCACTTTCCCACATTCTCAGATCATAAGAGGAGTCGGTTGGTAGCTTTTCTGTGTGCATCAGCAAAGGATTTCAAGACATGGGCTGGCATTTCAGCTTGAGATTTCCAGGAGGGCCAGATTTATCTACCTTAGGGAAATTTGCACTGCAGTCACCTAATGCAGATGTGCTGCAGGACAGTAATAAAGAGCTTGGACCACTGCTATTTACAGAATCATAGAAATGAGAGGTCATCTAATCCATCCTTCCATGGTCAGGCAGGAGCAAGCAAACTTAGACCATCCCTGACAGGTGTTTGTCTAACCTGTTCTTAAAAACCTCCGATGATGGAGATTCCACAGCCTCCCATGGAAGCCAATTCCAGAACTTGACTATCCTCACTCATGACAAACTTCTTAAGAGATTAAAATATGTAGAAAAGTGAGTGATGTTTTTGAACATGTTTAGCAACTTTCATTTGATGATCTCAAAATGTCTAACAGACATTAATTCATTAAGCCTCAGAGCAGCCCTGTGTAGAGGGTTTGTGAATAAAAAAGGACCTACAGAGAAGTGAAGCAACTTATTCAGGATCACATATCCACTCAGTAGAAAAACTTGGACTCAGACTCAGGAACTTCTCACTCCCAATCCCCTGTTCTGACCAGCAGACAATACTGCCCCTTTAGCTACAAGAAGCCATGGCTTTCAGGTACTACGGCCTGGATCATCAAAGGTATTTAGATGCCTAACTTCCCACACTTCTAATTGCTAGAGGAGATACTCTATCGTAGCATCTGTACATGTATTATGGCCCGGATAGTGCAGGGTGTTAGATGAGAACTGCTCTAGTTTCAGCTAGTGGATAACAGACATGGGAGGGCACTCTCTAGCCAGCATGATTCTTCTTGTCTCACTGGAGACTCCCTTGCAGAATGCTGGGCTTCTTATTAGTCCCACTTCCAACGCCCATGCCCTGGAATAATTAGTGAATTAATTAAGAGGTTTGCCTACAAGATGAATCCAGAATGTAAATAATTTGTATTTTTCACACAACTTGCAAAAATCCCACGAGGTGCAAATAGAAAATATTTTATGTAAGCCACGCAGGTATAGAAGCAAACTCTCTGAATCCATCATTTTAAAGGGAAAATTCTGTTAAAAGACAATATCCAGGTTGACAGACCCCAGGGTTTGTAAATTGTCTTGACTGGCAACAGACTTTGAGATACAAACACTGTGCATATCAATGAGCCAGCCACAGCCTGACTGCTGCAGGGTCCTCAGAGAAAAGTTTTAGAAGAAATGCTTGTCCTGCTGTGGAATAACTTTCTCCTTCTGATTGCAAATGTATGGTTTGTAATGGTGCTCAGATACCATAGTGATGGGCATGGTATTAGAGTCTAAGCAGAACAGAATAGAATATTCCAGGGAAGGGGCCCCAGGGGAAGGGAGTGTGTGCGTGTGTCAGGGAGACCAGAACCATAAGTCACCGTGTTACCTCTCTGCTTTGGCAAGAGTGAGCTCTGCTGGAGCGTAAACTGTGTGTCAGCTTCCTGTCATACCACAGATGTCTGCCTCACCAGCAAACTTCCTGAGACTCTGCCCATCTGAATCTTGCTTTGCAAGTTTTCAGGTAACATCCAGTGAACCCCAGTTCCCCAGAGGCGTCTTTCTGCAGGGTCCAGTCCCTCTCATGGGACACTCACAGAAATTATTGAGTCTGCTGCCTCCAAAGAGACAGTATACACACCAGCCTGTTGACTTACTGAGGACACACTCTAACTTAATACAAAAAATGGTTTATAGTAAAACTAAGGATAAGTTTATTAATAAAGAATATAGGTGTAAATGATACCGAACAAGAGAAAAAAGGGAAGATATGGTCACAAACAAAACAAAAGTAAAAATATGCTTTCTAGTGTCTAAATTTAACAGATTATAAATGTGGTCTCGGCAATTCCTCACCTACAGTAAGTTCTCAGAGTCTTCAACCCACCCTGCTGAAGGATCCACCTTTCACAGATTTCCAGAGCACTGGCCTCTTTTGTCCTGGAAGCAATGGATACCAAAGGGGTTCTCTCCCCTTCTTTGTATGGTACAGCAAACCTTGGAAGTGTGTTCTTCTGAAGTGTCTATCCCCACATAAAGTTCTTCTCCCATGCTGTTTGTCTCTTCCCATTGACTTCCCACCACCCTGTTGACTCATATTGAAATGTAACTTCCATTGTCTCTGGCATTACCTTGCTCAATTTAAATTGGAGAGACAGGCAAACAGGCAAAACAACATTCCTTAGACTAGGACAAACTTGTTTATCAAGTCAGCCCCCAATACACATTTTAGGACCATATTTCCAGCACACATACATAAATCTTTACACACCATCCATCCATACTATACATCAGGGAATGATATTCATGACCAGTGTGACACCACTTTTTAGGCATTGTACTCGGTACACTTTTATAAGATAATATTGTATACAATAAGTTGATTCAGTTGCTTATTCTTTGGGGTTCAGACTCTCTCTTCAGTCTGGACCCTGACTGTCACACACACACATATAAAATTCACTTTGCCTCAATGATGAGTTCTACATTTAGTGCATTTTACAAGATTAAAATGCCACCTCTTTAAAAAAAGGACCTCTTCTACTGTGAATATAAATCTCAGCTAACATCTAGGATCTGGGACTCTTAAGCCCTGATCCTGCAGTGAGATCCACTCAGTCAGGCCCTTGCATCTGCAAAGAGCCCCATTGAAGATAAGGGGGCTCAGCACCAGTACAGGGGTCTGCCTGTGCAGATCAGCCTGCTAGTTGGGGCATGATTCCCAAGCCATCAGCTGAGTTTTATGGTCAGAGTGAGAAGAAAACCTCTAGCAAGATCTCCAAAAGCACCAAGTGTGTTATGTTAAAAAAGGGGGTGTTAATTTTTTGCAGTTCGTTGTGACTCATCCAATTGATTATACAAGGAGAAAGAATTATATCAATGATTTGAGCTTTCCAAGTCACACATAAATAACTTCAAAATTATGTTACCAAAGATAGGAAATTCAGAGTTAAAATTCAAATTTCAGTCTTCACTTGTGACATTTTGAGTCACCTTCAATGAAAAAAAATTCTGGCTTTTGTCAATTTGTATTACAGCTTTGGAGTTCTCTAGCAATAGCTGAGTTGGGTGCTTATTAATTTTTCTTGCCTGTATCACATATTTTTTAAATAGCCTCTGTAAAGTTAGAAAATCATATACAACACCACAATGACCTCATATATTTTGAACACCACCTTAGGTGATTAAATCTGAAAGAATTTTTAAAAGCTAATTTAGCCCATAGCTGGATCAACTTGGGTGGAGCTTGCAGAATTGGGGACTTGCTTTTCACCATGTAGTCTGTTTGTGTTCAGCATTTCACTCAGTTTGGGCAATGCAATTAGATTAGTCAGTTTTAATTTTGTTAGTAGTCAGTTCACTTTCTAGTTGTCATGGCCTAGTACCAATAAAATGTTACAATCTTTGGGATGCAGTCACTACAGCGGAATATATTTTTACGAAACCTAAGTGTTGGGTTTAAACTGCCTGAGAGGGTAGTGTCCCTTTGAGACAGGAAACAAAATATTTTGCTTAATATTTTTCAGAAGGATATAAAATAAATATTATTTTCCGAAACTCCTGAGGGAATATGCTTATTTGGGCTCTTTCTGTTTTTAAAAAATTGTCAGGGAATGTTCTGCTTCTGACCAGAGAGGTGGTGGCTGTGATATAGGGACTTCATGAGTTTGCAGGGGATTTAGGGCCTGATTCTATTCCCACTGAACTCCATGGAAAAAGTATTGTACTGAGTACGTATTGCCTCTTTTGCAAAAGGGAAAAAATATTTTGTTGAAGATAAAAAATAAGTATTATTTTCCAAAAGTCCTGAGGCCATATGCTTTTTCCAGCATAGTTAGTGAATAAGAACTAAGGCACTTAGAAGGATCCAATCACAGACTCAATTGGTCCATTAAGTAAATGTAATAATATTTACTTAAATAGCCCTTCTGGATTATGTCAGAACACAGGTTTATAACTTTTTAAAATTGATCAATATTATTAAATGCACAGACTCTAAGGATGACTAAAGAGCTAATTCAACCTACCAGTTTCTCAAAGAGCTCAAGCCCCAGGTAGAGAATGAAAAGTGCAGATGATGTCCTCATTGAGATACCAAGGAGGAAAAATCGCCATACAAGCATAGGACAAAGCGACATAAGATGTGTTGACAACATTTAATGCTACACACACACAATTTTGTCAACCTCTTCCAGAATGCACTTACACTAAAAGGGAACACCTAATGTGCTATTTGCACAGTGGCAGATACAGTATTTGATTGACTACTCCAATCTATGATTTCGTTTGGCTGTTCACACTGAGCCCCATCAAGCAGGAAAGATGGCTCTTGAGTATTTGATTCTTGTTTTCATCACTTAGGCAGATGTTCACACAGTTGTCAGCAATGAGCTCCTGAATCTAAACTATATATATATACATATACATTCTGCTTTCATTACATAGTTAGGCCCTGGTGATTTATGTCACCTATCTGTCAATCATCAGGCAAAACAAGTGATAAAAAATAAACCAGTTATCTAGATTGTCCTATTTTATTAGAAGGAAACAAACTAACATTGACTGATTGCATTTTAAGACTTCACCAGAAGTCTCAAGGGATGAGAATTTTAGAATGTCACATCATGGATTATATCCTATTGTGATAGGCAGAAGCAAACAAATGCCAAAAATTCCTGAGAAATTATCTGTGAAAATCTGGTGAAATATCATGAAATTTGCACAGTGGCAGAAAGCAGCATTCATGATTGGCAGCCGTGTGTCCCCATCATTGATTGTATCTATCTATGGAGAAATATAGTTATTAATAATAAGATTTCCCTGATTTCATTTCTTCCTACATCCCCAATGCTTCCTTCATGTCACTGAAGCTTCCCACCTGACCATTTCTTTTGTTTCCTTCTCTCAATCTTATCTTTGTGCCATCTTCCATGCCACCCCTAGTGCCTCCTCAAATCCACTTCTTCTATGAAGCTTATCCAATGTGCATCCCTCTAGAGCAGGGGTGGCCAACCTGAGCCTGAGAAGAAGCCAGAATTTACCAATGTGCATTGCCAAAGAGCCACAGTAACACTTCGACAGCTCCCTGACCGCCTTCCCCCCGACAGGTCCCCCCCTCGCAGCCCCCAGTGTCTCCCACCCACCAGCAGCACTGCCAATCAGCACCTAACCCTCCATCCCTGCGCCTCCCGCCCACCGCGATCAGGTGTGAAGGAGGCTGGGTGGGGGGAGGAAGAGTAAGGGTGCAGCAGACTCAGGGGAAGGGGCGGGGTCCTTGGGGGAAGGAGTGGGGCAGAGCCAGGGGTTGAGCAGTGAGCACCCTGTAGCACATTGGAAAGTTGGTGCCTATAGCTCCAGCCCCAGTGTCGGTGCCTATCCAAGGAGCCGCATATTAACCTCTGAAGAGCCGCATGTGGCTCCGGAGCCACAGGTTGGCCACCCCTGCTCCAGAGGAAGAAGTGTTACGGAAAAAAATGTTGTTACATTGAAAGGAGTTTAATTATTTTATAATTTTTGCACCTCTTGGAGACAGAGCCATATCCTGCTCATCTGGTGCATCCTAAGTTAGTGTTGTTATGTTTGTATGGTTTGGAATGGGCTGGGGAGAGAGTTCTTCTCTGCGTTTTGCATATGCTATGAAATGGATGAACTCTCTCAATAGCTTCAAACGAGAGCCATTTTTTATTTCAGCTTCTTTCTTCCTCCCTGTTTGTGGACTGTCCCTTCCAAAACTACACTGGCTCAAAGTCAAGGATGGGCAGTATTCAGTCCTGGAGAACTGACATATTTGAGCTCTGATGTCTCCGGACTCTGCAGCACTAGAAAGGGAACTTTATCCCTTTGTAAAGTGGCAATGCCAATCTATCCAATGGGAAATACCCTGGAAGATGCCAAGAGTTCAGACCTTCACGCTGTGGGTACAGAAAACTATTTCAGGTCATTTATAGAGGTTTTAAATGGCTGCATTTAAAGGGATAAAACTCCCATTTCTTTAACAGGGAGCTTAAAGAAAAATGGTGGCTTTTTGAAGGTTTGGAATATTACAAGTAGATCTGATGAAGGGGAAATAAATGAGCTTGAGGCAGGCAATATAGTCAAAGATAAATGATAAAGTATGGACCATGTGATATGCAATTTATTAGCCGGTTCTCTTGTTTTTCATAATGCTCTGTATTTTATTGTGTGGATATCACCAGCACATACATGGTGTTTATATAGTCATTGATGCTTTTGAAATCGAGCACATGTACCATTCAGAACAACTTTCCCTAGTCCCAAATATTAACTTGGCTAGTAGGAGACTTTGCTCTGTGAAAGGAAGTAAAATGAAAAATTTGTATTTTTCAAGCTTTCTGTGCAGATTTCAATATATTAAAGTCACTGTGTAATAGTAGCCATATATCTGGTTTTGCTACATTTCAAATACTTTGCTGCTGCTTCCCTTTGATGTCCCTGGGAATTACACAGATCTTTTCTGAGTTTGATTTCACCAATTTTTTTTTCTCATTTCCCTACACGCTTATAAGGGGGCAAGTTTCTCTCTATAGAATAAATAAGCAGCAGCGGTCAATGCAAATCTGTTGATCAGCAATCGTTACTTCTTTATGCGCATGATGTTGCTCACAGCAGGGTCGTGAAGTATGAAAGTGAGTGACACACTATACAGTAGCACTTGCGGTAATTTGTTAGCTGTCTGAGTATATGTGATCATTTTGCTAACGGCTGGCTTTATGTCCCGATTTTACAGGAAAGATAGAATGAGATTAGAACTTCCACCTACAACCCCGCCTCATCCATTCTGGATCTAAATCTGAGCAGACAAACAAGAGTTAACAAACAGCTTGCTCAATCTGCAGCGTAACCCAATAAGAAATATATTAGCTTGGACATTGTACTCTATCCTTTCCGGCCCAGGCACCAGTGTGTTTGAGGGGGGAGCAGCTGTACAAGTGACAGTGTATGTAACAGAGCTGAATGAATAATTCAGAACAAGTAATTCAGTTGATGATTTTTTTCTATTCTGATTTCATGGGGCTTCTCGTGGGCTTGAAATGAAACAAATGCTTTGATGGATCAGAGCCTTAGGCTATACTGGGGGGCCAGGATCTATCTGTTTTAGAAGTTAATATCAATTGTGGGTTTTTTCCTTTACAAAGAGCTATTGAAAAGACAATGGATTAAATTCTGGAGTGACTTACACCCAGTGCCACTCCACTGACTTCCACAGGGTGGCAATGATCGAAAATCATTGCCGAATTTGGCCCACTATTTGCAAAAAAATTCTATGAAATTGAATAGAAATAGGAGAAAAAGATGTCCAGCTGGACTTGAATTCCTCACCAAAAGATCTCAGGTATGTTGAAGCATCAATCTTCACAAGAGAATGATGTTTCCCTTCTCACGTGGTCCTCTGCATCACTCTCACTTTCCCAAGGGTCACTTCAATCCTTCCTTGCTTTCAAGCTCTTTCCATCTCCTGTTGACACCCATGGAACTAGCCCCTTAACTCCCTGTAACCTCCTGATGTCCCTGTGTTGTAGCCCCCATCTTTCTGGCCAGGGTGATGCCTTTCAGATCTGGGGTAAGGTAGATCAGGCCTAAGTGACATAAGAGCCGTATAGCCCCATTTTTAAGTTACTTGACCACCTAAGAGCCTAAGACTTATTGAATGTCAATAGGTGCTGAGCTCCTAAGTCACTTAGACCCAGTCTACACTTAACAAATGTAGCTGGCATAACCATGTCAGCAAGGGCTGTGACTTTTAGACTACATCGGGGGGTGGAAGTAGGGGGGACAGAAAATGATCAGTCTGGGAATGGCTTGGCTGCCTTACTCACTGGCTACCATCCTAGCACATTGAGCTGTCTGTTTAAGTTACGTCACTTAAGCACGCAAATGCCAAAGACAATATGTACAACAAAATAACAGAAGCCACTATGTTTAGCGTCAAGAAACTAAGCCAAAGTACTTAAGACGGGTTGTATCCAAGGCTTGAACCATATCTCAGATTGTGTCTAAAGCATATGTGCTTCTAATGGTTTAAACAGATGTGCATGGAGCTGTAATTCTTGTAAATTGAGAAATACTCCCATATTCATCAGAAGCAGGGGCTCTCACAGAGCACTTTCTGACATGCCTAACCCATTCTAACAAATATGTGGCCTCCCAAGACATTCACAGATGTCACTTTGCTGCATGCCAGCATTCACCCACAATTTCATGGTGACAGCTGGGACAGAACTGGGATCTTCCTGTTTCAGAAAACACAAGTCCCTAAACACTTGAGCTGAAAGAGAATCTCACTCAATCCTTAATCTTCCAAACACAGCTGCCCTATGGCAAGCACTTCTGAAGCCACATCGTAGCCAGCAGAGATATACCTGTAGTGCAGTACTCTGTACAATGGGAAACTGCCACATCAGGTATGACTGGCTAGCCCCTCAGCTGATTCAGTGAAATTTAAATTTCACACTAAGTAGCGAGATGCTGTGAACACAGACTTCAGATATAGATATTTATGCAGATTACAATAAAAAGTATTTGCACTCATTGCACAACAGGTGGATGAAATGAAAATATTTTCCCCACCCTCACTAATGGTTTTACTGCACATATAAACAAGGCATCACAATAACACTAAACAAAACAGGTGCATGTGCAGGACAACATGTTACACTGGTTGATTTATTGGTAGTCTAGCAGTAAGAAAATAATAAACTCTCTATTTTGGATAGAACAAGTGAATACTTGGTTGGGTTACCAAAGGTCAGACCTGACAGGTGGAAAGCTGGTCAATTTTTTTGGCTTGTAAATCTCGACAGCATCCTTTTTAAAATTTCATTTCATTATTTAAAACATTTTAACAAATGGTGTTCTGAATTCAAGATATGTATATTTCCTGAAGGACAGGAATCTTCCTGTCAGACATACCCACACGTCAGCATAAAAAACTTGGGTTGATCACATCACTGAAAGCACAAGTGCGAAAAGATGTCGGCTCTTGTATGGGGAATCTGTGGCAAAGTTAAAAATAGAACCCATATCTCCTGACTCCCAGGCCTGCGTGTGAATCACAAAGCCCTCCTTCTCCATCTGTTTTCTCCCCATAACAGTCTTACCTTGCCACCTGGCGTAAGAGTGAATGAGACAACACCCTGTTAAATTTGCTGCATGGAACAATCCTGCACTGGGCAAACAGATCTAACAGGTGTTTTTAACTTATGTATTGCTATGATACTGACTTTGTGGTCCTCATTGACCCAAGCCTGCAGACTACAACATTAAACAATGTCTGGAGGCCCTTGTATCCTCCGCGTGGTGCTTTTCCATCCCATGCGCTACCTGGCCTGTTTGTTTGGTAACCTGGTGGGCTAGTAAGTCGTGATGGGATGGAGCTGAAGTTCAACTTGCTACATTTGTTCAAAGGAAGTTTTTTCCTAGGCTGCAGGCAGCCTTGCTGACTCTAGGGAGCTGGAGTGATGCTGTGAATGTGAGCCCATTTTCAGGATCTATTTATAAATGGGAGAAAGTTAAATTAAAAAAATGTGCTAAGGTTTTAAAATAAAACCATGACCAGGTCAGAGTATAAACACAGGAGGGAAATTAAGCCCTTCTTCCAAGGGAGAAAAAAAAAGAGAGCAGGCGAGAGAGCGCATAATAAAAGGAAAATTCATTAAGTATAACAGGCCAGTTTTGGATGGTATAAATCAACACAGGTCCATTGACTTCAATGGAGCTATGGTGATTTATACCGGCTGAGGACATGGCCCAATGATTATAAAGAGAGAGGAAAAACACTGAGTGGAAACATAGCAGAGGTGAGAAATCCACTTATTCACACATTTGATGGATAATCCACTAACAACAGCTGGTGCTGGTAAACAGATGAAGAATGTCATTGCCTGGCATTTAAAGTACAACCAGTGTCACTTTGTGCATTGTCCTGAGGAATACGACACTGCGACCTTTTCAATGTAGCCCCTCATTTGATGAGTGTTGGGGAGTATTAAACTCATTGAAAATAAGCCCTGATGCAGGGAGCAGAAACTTTCACTATGATTGACCTTCAGCAATTTGTCTCACTTGAATGGAAGCTAGCACTTGCTGTAATTTCAGTCTCTAAGTGTCCTTCTTCTTTCTTCCAAACAGGTTGCACAGTCACTATGAACAATGGCCCAGCTATACTACAAAAAGGTAAACTATTCACCGTACAGAGACCGGATCCCATTGCAGATCGTGCGAGCAGAGGCAGAGCTCTCGCAGGAAGAGAAGGCCTATCTCATTGCTGTGGAGAAGGGGGACTATGCCAGTGTGAAACATGCCTTACAAGAGGCTGAAATCTACTACAACATCAACATTAACTGTATGGATCCTCTCGGACGCAGTGCCCTTTTAATAGCCATAGAGAATGAAAACCTGGAGATCATGGAGTTACTGCTGAGCCACAGTATTTACGTGGGAGATGCTCTTTTGTATGCAATACGGAAGGAGGTGGTTGGGGCCGTGGAGCTGCTTCTGAGTTACAGGAAGCCAAGTGGTGAAAAGCAGGTCAGTCAAATATTCAGGCAAGGAATGTTTATATTAGCTAATGGCTTGGTAAGAGATACCCAGCTGATCAGAAGCTCCAGAGGGTCTGGACACGTCACAGACTCAGCTAGATAAGGCCTGGTTATTAACTATGAGATCACTATGAAAAATCCCAGGAAGTTGTTGATTCTGTAGAGAGCACATTTCTCTGAATGAGTTCTGAGCCAGTGTCCCAGAACAGCTGGGGGAGGTGGCATGGGGGTACTGTGCTGTTGAAGGTGCTGTATGACCCAGGAAACACAAAATGAAGATCCTAATGAAAGATTCTCTGGTCCTTTTTTGTAAGAGTAGCTGTGTCAGTCCTGGTCTCCTGGTCAATTTCCGATCTGAGTAATCACATTCTGCCTTACTTAAATCCCCCCTTCAGTTTCAGTTTCAGACAGTATTCATCTTCACTTCCCAAACTAAGGATGCGGGCAAACCCAAAACGATTTATAGAGAGATACTTTGTGTAACAATTGAGTGTCTTTTTTAATTAAATTCCAATATATAAACCTAAGCCAGCATTTCCCAAACTTTTTTGGCCACAGAACACCCGGTATATATTTACGGAACACTTACAATATTGTTTGGTTTTCAAATAAAAAATTGCGTTATTTATGCTCAAATATATTTTATTTTATAAAACACAGCAAAAATACAAATTTAAAATAACTTGAACTAACAATTTCTAACTGGAAAGTGCGTATAAAGTAGTACAAAAACCAAGTGCAAGACCCTTTTTTTAAATTACAATTCTTTCACGGATCACCTGTTCACATCGTGCAGAACACCAGTGTTCCGCGGAACACAGTTTGGGAAACGCTGACCTAAGCTATTGTTTTCTTGCTTTTAACACATGGAATCACTTTTCAAAGACAGACCCCAACACTGCAAACACTGATGCATGTGCTTAGCTTTAAGCAGGTGAGCAGTCCCACTGACTTCAACATTTACACATGTGTGACAGCTGCCATGCATTGGCATGCCATGGCCATACAAACAGGCTGGTGATTGAACTGGAGACTTCCAGAGCTAGGAGCATGAGTTGCTACAGCTTGAAATAAAGCACTGTAGTTGTGGGGTGCAATAACTCATTTCCTCTGTGCTTTGGACAGAGTGGGACCTGTAACAGGCCATGTGCTTAATGTTAATCACGTGGGCAGTCCTACTGAAGTCAATGGGACTGTCCATGTGCTTAAAATTAAGTACATGGCAAAGTGTTTGCAAGATCAGAGTCCATGAATGTTACCTATTGTACTGTACAATTTTTTCTCTCATCTTCATTTACAAATAACATAGCTGATCAATGGGCTGCTGAGTGTATGTAATACTAGACGCACTATAGATTTTTGCCTGTCCTTTGATTAGAATATCTATTGACCTATCTCTCCATTCCAATGCCTAATTTCTGTTCTGAAATCTACTGGAACATGTTCCATGTTGTATAAAAGAATTGAGGGATTACTGTGATTTAACCATGTTAGATGGGGTGGGATCTGAGCTACCCAGGAAAGAATTTTCTGTAGTATCTGGCTGGTGAATCTTGCCCATGTGCTCAGGGTTTAGCTGATCGCCATATTTGGGGTCAGGAAGGAATTTTCCTCCAGGGCAGATTGGAAGAGGCCCTGGAGATTTTTCACCTTCCTCTGTAGCATGGGGCACGAGTCACTTGCTGGAGGATTCTCTGCTCCTTGAAGTCTTTAAACCA
This sequence comes from Caretta caretta, assembly GCF_965140235.1. NCBI lineage: Eukaryota > Metazoa > Chordata > Testudines > Cheloniidae > Caretta > Caretta caretta. The sequence goes on from NC_134214.1 coordinate 83,914,944, forward strand.
CGATTTGAGGACTTCAATAGCTCAGACAGAGGTGAGAGGTTTTTCGCAGGAGTGGGTGGGTGAGATTCTGTGGCCTGCGTTGTGCAGGAGGTCGGACTAGATGATCATAATGGTCCCTTCTGACCTTAGTATCTATGAATCTATAAAAGGTTGTAGTGTGGAGCTTTTTTTTTTTACAATGAGTTAATAATCCAAAGCAAACAATGAAGAAATACTCCAGATCATCACAGATAACTTTGAAGGATGTCCCACTTACAATTCAGAAACAATACCATTCCACAAATCCCTTGAATACTAACTAGAAATATGTTGCTGGCAGATTAGATAGATAGATAGATATTTTCTGACAGAGTTAAACTGAATACTACTTTTCTGTTTTATCCTGATGTGAGTGGCAAAATATGGACCATACATGGGAAAATGAACTGTGTGTAGTCTTTTCTCACTGCTCTAGAAAGACTGGTTGTCTTGTTCAGAGATACACCAGAATGGCAGAAGGTAGCACAGAACTAAAGATAAACTCAAGCTTTACTGAAAGGGTCTTCAGTATAATGGGAAAATGCTGAGGTTAAACACAAGTACGTGTGAATGATCATGAAAAGAAAGTGCTGTGATTCTATGCGGGCTTCAAAAAGTTCTCTTGTAATACAGAATTTTTTATTCTTAGTGATTCACCTCCTCCGTTGTTTTAAGGTGATATAGTTCCGTTGATGTCAAAGGAGCTAGGCTGATTTACATCAGCTGAAGATTGGACCCAACATCTTTAGTTTAGTGCTACATTTCAAAGCACTAAACTATATAAGTATCTAATTCTCTTTCTACACCAATGTTTATATCTTTGTGTGTTCCATTAATGCCAGGGGGAACTGTGCATGTCTGTTAAGGAAAAACAATTTTCATCCTGATATAACGGTTAAATTGTACACAGAGTTGTGTAAAATGTTCCCAATAAAATCCCCAAACACACAAAATACACCTGGTTCCAGTGAATCAGATCCAGATGGCACAAACTCAGATTCATTGCCAGATTCATCCCTTCTTGATACTAAACTGGGAGGAGTGGTAGATACGCTGGAGGGCAGGGATAGGATACAGAGGGACCTAGACAAATTGGAGGATTGGGCCAAAAGAAATCTGATGAGGTTCAGTAAGGATAAGTGCAAGGTCCTGCACTTAGGACGGAAGAACCCAATGCACAGCTACAGACTAGGGACCGAATGGCTCGGCAGCAGTTCTGCGGAAAAGGACCTAGGGGTGACAGTGGACGAGAAGCTGGATATGAGTCAGCAGTGTGCCCTTGTTGCCAAGAAGGCCAATGGCATTTTGGGATGTATAAGTAGGGGCATAGCGAGCAGATCGAGGGACGTGATCGTCCCCCTCTATTCGACATTGGTGAGGCCTCATCTGGAGTACTGTGTCCAGTTTTGGGCCCCACGCTACAAGAAGGATGTGGATAAATTGGAGAGAGTCCAGCGAAGGGCAACAAAAATGATTAGGGGTCTGGAACACATGACTTATGAGGAGAGGCTGAGGGAACTGGGATTGTTTAGTCTGCAGAAGAGAAGAATGAGGGGGGATTTGATAGCTGCTTTCAACTACCTGAGAGGTGGTTCCAGAGAGGATGGTTCTAGACGATTCTCAGTGGTAGAAGAGGACAGGACAAGGAGTAATGGTCTCAAGTTGCAGTGGGGGAGGTTTAGGTTGGATATTAGGAAAAACTTTTTCACTAGGAGGGTGGTGAAACACTGGAATGCGTTACCTAGAGAGGTGGTAGAATCTCCTTCCTTAGAAGTTTTTAAGGTCAGGCTTGACAAAGTCCTGGCTGGGATGATTTAATTGGGGATTGGTCCTGCTTTGAGCAGGGGGTTGGACTAGATGACCTCCTGAGGTCCCTTCCAACCCTGATATTCTATGATTCTATGATGGGGGACTCTATCCTGGGAAGCAGTGACTCTGAAAAAACACTTGGGGGTCATGGTTGATAATCAGCTGAACATGAGCTCCCAGTGTGATGCTGTGGCCAAAAGAGCTGGTGCAATCCTAGGATGCATAAACGGGAATCTCGAGTAGGAGTAGGGAGGTTATTTTACCTCTGTATTTGGCACTGGTGTGACTGCTGCTGGAATCCTGTGTCCAGTCCTGGTGCCCACAATTCAAGAAACATGTTGATAAATTGGAAAGGGTTTAAAGAAGAGCCACAAGAACAAATAAAAGGTTAGAAAAACCGGCCTTATAGTGATAGACTTAAGGAGCTCAGTCTATTTAGTTTAACAAATGTAAGACTAAAGGGTGACTTGATTTCAGGCTATAAGCACCTACTTGGGCAACAAATATTTAATAATAGGCTCTTCAATCTAGCAGAAAAAGGTTTAATTCAATCCAACAGCTGGAAGTTGAACTAGACAAATTCAGACTGGAAATAAAGTGTAAATTTTTAATAGTGAGAGTAATTAATTATTTGAACAATTTACCAAGGATCAAAGTAGAGTCTCCATCACTGGCCATTTTAAAATCATGACGGGCTGTTTTCCTAAAAGATCTGCTCTCAGAATTATATTGGGGAAGTTCCAAGGCCTGTGATATACAGGAGGTCTGACTAAGTGATACAGTGGTCCCTTCTGGCTTTAGAATCTATGAATCTATAAATTCAGAGGTCACAGGGTGAAATATAATAGCCTGCGATAGACAGGAGGCCAGTCAAGATGATCTAATCGTCTCTCCTGACCTTCAACATTCTGACAAAAAATAGGTTTGTCACAAGCCCAGATTCATTCCTATTTTGAGTGGCCCTGGGTCAGCAAAAGAACTTTTGTACAAAACAGGATTTATTAACTATAAATCTCAGAATTTCAGGTTGTTCTGATCTGCGCTTTTGGTTCGGGATCTTCTATAGACCTCATTGGGAGTTTGCCTGCAGAAGATTGCAGGACTGGTTCTTAGCTCTTCAGCCTCATCAATACGAATGGATTGGTATTCATTTCATGCACAGTTCTATCGAAAAGAAGTGCCTAGTTAAGCACAATAAGGACACGTGGCTTAACGCTTCAACCCACAAAGCTAATCCCAGAGCAGCCTGTTTCAGAACTCAGACTCCTTATGATAGCCTCAGAGCTGTGCCAATGCACATTCTCCAATGATCCTTACTGGATCCTTCCCTGGGGAAGTCCTAGGGTGGCTCCCCACCAAACGTCTTTCACAAGAGTACCCCAGAAATCCTCTTAGCACAGGACAGCTGCTGAAGTTGAATTATATGCCTGTGTGTGCACGTATCCAGGTCCTCCTCGGCTGACATTATGGTCCTGGCCGTGTCCTCATTCATGCCAAGCAAAAATAAAAAGGTTGCCCCTTGTTGGCTGAGCAGTAACTGAAATCCAGGCCTTGCTGAGTGGTTTCTGTTTGGCAGAGAAATCCGTGGTGCAGAGTTAGGTTATTTTCTGAGCACAGTCTGTTTATTTATACACAAGGGCTTGTTTCCCTGGACAGTGGTAGGCACAAAACTGCACATGGGCAGCTCCTTTTCTGCAGAAAACTGAAGTCAGACACAGTCAGTTCTGTTCCATAGAGAGGGGCTCTGTTTGCTCGGCTTCTGTCCAGGGGCCAGAGAGAGAGCTCTGAGGATCTGGTTGCTCGCTCCTAGCTGCTTGACATACAGCCTTCTTCCAGCTTCCCAGCCCTGAGTTATGAGCTTTGGAAACCCTGTTAGCACCACGCTTTCTTGACACCTCCCTGGCGGCATCAGTTGTTTTGCCCTAGAAAAGAATTTCAGGTGCTCCAGACGTTGGGCACAAAGGAGAGAGCTTTATCGCACCTGTTCACCTGAACGAGGGCTGTGACTGTCTTTGCATGATGGCAGGCCACAAGTACCTTCCGGCATAACTACTTTTACAGACATATACAGACAGCCTGATATGGTCTACCTTTCTGTCTGAAAATACTGAGGGCTGGACTGTGGCCGGCCCATACACGGCTCCTCATGCAAAGAGCCTATCCTTCCTTCCTTCCAGCACTGTATGGGGTGGAAGAGGAAGGGAGGAGGGCTGAGGAGAAGACACCACAAGCCCACTCCTCCCACAAAGTGAGTTGGACCAACCAGCTGCAGAGTGCAGGGGAGGCAGGTTTTTATAATTTTTGGCGGTGTCCAAGTCCCACCCCACCCCCCACCTGCCTTGTAAGCCGATATATATATTTTTAAACAATGTAAAAATGGACTGGAAACAGTAAGCGTTTAACAGTTTACCTATATTGCACAATATCACTATCGTAAGAAAAAATTATTTAACTAAGAATATCAACTTTATTAATACTCTTTTGAAAATGGAAACAACCAATGTAGCAAATTGCCAGTACGATTATGATGGGTCCCGTGCTTCCTCTTCTTGGGGGGGGGGCTGGTTAATGGTGCAGTTTCCTGCCCCTGAACTAGGGTATTTACTGTCCCACTAGTAACCCAGAGAAGGGTAGTGGAGAGGGAGGGACCCGGGCCTGCCCTCTACTCCGGGTCCCAGCCCAGGGGCCCTAGGGATAGTGGTAAACCACTTGAACTAGTGCTTCCTTCCCCTGGGCTACTTCCCTCTCCTGCTCTTCAGCTTGTGGGGCTTCCTGCCCTCTCTCTCTGAACAAGCCGGGTATCTCTTTACCTAGGGTCTTGGTCTTCTAGCCAGCCACGGCACTTCTCCAAACTCTCTTCAAACTGCTCTCTGCTCCAACTCCAAACAACTCTGCTCCAACTCCTTCCCCTGGATATCTCTCCTATATCACTCTCCTGCTGCCTTCTGGCCATGCTGTATCACACCAAGCACTCTTGGATCAATAACCTGCAAAAGCAAATACTTTCTAAAATTAAAACAAAATGGAGCCCCTTCTTTTGCGATGTTCTACAGGAGGCAGCAAACACTTTTGGTCATTGTTCGGTGTGGGAGGGGGCTGCTCCTTGCCCAGCGTGGGGCAGGAGTGGTGACTGTGGGGGGGGGGCAGGGTGTCATGACACTCACCCCAAGCCCCAGCTGCTCAAGTCCGGGAAGCCCCCTTGCCTCCCCTGTGGTGGGTGCCGGGGGAGGAGGGAGCTGCCATCACGTGTGCCCCTTCTCCCCTGTTGCTGTCCCTCACCGTAGCCTCACTGCGGGGGGGGGGGGGGAGATAGGGCTTCCCCTTGCCAAGTGAGGGGCCGGAGTGGTGACTGCGGGTGGGTGACTGCGGATGGCGGGGGGGACGGGGACGGGATGTCCAAAGTCCAACACTCACCCAAGCCCCAGCTGCTCAGGTGCAGACGCCAGGAAGGCCCCCCGGAATCGGAGTCATCTCCTGGTGGGAGCCAGGGCGGGGGGGCTGCCATCATGTGTGTGCCTCCTCCCTCTGCAGGTGCAGCAGTTGCCTCAGCCTGCCGCTGGTGCCACTCCCTTCATTGTAGCCACCAGCAGCCGGCAAGAGAGTGCAGTGCGGAGCAGCAGGGCAGCAGGCAGGGACGCTCCGGGGGAGGCACGCGGGGGTGGCAGGTGGGGCCAGAGAGAGAGACCTGGCCCCGAACATTGGTAGAGCCGGGCCCCCATGCCCTGAATATTGCTGGAGCATGGGCACCACGGGCCTATATAACTCTAATGGATGGTCTAGCCTGGGCACCCCTCAGACACACAAGGGAGCTCCCTATGGATGTTCTGGCCTGGCCCCACTCTGTCCTGGGGCTGTATAGAGATATCTCCAGGTAGTAGGGTCTGCAGTGGTTTCAAAAGTAGGACAAGAGATTTTGGTTTTTGTTTGTTTGCTTTTCTCCTGTGAGAGTGCCAGGGTCTCATCCCTGCCTCTCAGAGCCTGATTCAAATTGGTGAGTTTGACACAGCAGCAAAGGACTTCATATGCCATTACTAAACCCAGCAGGCACCCTTTACTCCTCACGCCTTTGTTACACTGCAGTTTTGATGTTAAACTGCTGTTTTCTGAAAGCGCTATGACAATTGCAGTGATATGTCATATGCCAGTTACTATATCAACACACTTCTCCAGCGCTACAGCTTGGCTTGTTTCAGATGTGTCTGGAAAGAAAGAAATGAGATTTCGTTTACATTGGAAGTTTAGGAGAGACCGGGGCAAGCAAAAGCCTCTTTGAGGGAACCGACATAGCACATTACATCTGAACAATGATGTTTTAAAATAGCTTTATTTCCTTTTAGGTTCACCTCCACGGAACTTGGCATTTCTCACAAAGGTCTCTTCTGTCTGATCATTACAACGGACAGCCACAGTTTTCTGTGCACTTACTACAGGTCTCTAGATGAAACCGTTAAAGAGACTACACCAGTTATACACAGAATAATTCCATTGCTAACTTAGTGTCACAGCAGTTGTGACCCACAATGACCCCTTTTGGAGATTTTGGGTTCAGCCACAGACGTGTCATGTCATGGGATTCTGACCTTTGTTTTAATCAATGGAGAGACTGCAGGGAGAGGCTGATATGTGTCATTCATAGTAGAGGATAATATCCATGCTGACTAAGGGCCTGATCCAACTCCCAGTGTGGTCACAGATACTTCGAATGTGAATTAAGATAAAACAAATTCAGGCCACTTTAGTTCTGAATGACATTGTCCACATAGGGATTTCATGCAGCTTAATGAATCCACTTCAAATTCACACTTCTAGTTAAATCAGGTTTTCCTGGATGTCCCCATGTAGACAAGCCTGTAGGTGCAACCTGCGGGGATATTAATTGCACTTACAAAAGAGAAACCACTCCTTCGAAAATGTACATTACGTTTATAAAGTTTTCTCCATAATAATCTTAATCTTATTTTTAGAAGCAATAGTATTTCACATAACTCCTTCACTGAGGGCCTGATCTTTCAGTGAAACCCACTGAAGAACAATAGGAGTCTTTCCATTGACTTTTATGGATTTTGAATTTGAACCTATGGGCATTCAGGTTTTTTTTTTAATTGGTTCCTGCGTGATTTTTACAAAACAATGCAGGTGCTTTGCTGAGTGCTTTGTGTAACTCTTAGTGCAAATACACTCAATTTGCATGAGTCTGCCATAAATTGTAACTCATGGCAATATGTTAATTTCTAACATAAAATGTACAGTCTATGCTGAATTCTGAACCCTATTTCTCTTCTTTAAGAAATGAACTTCTATCAATTATCTGGATTAATTTTTTGTCCTCAGTCTAAACATAAACACTTTCCTGGGTAGCTGTTTTGCTCATGTGAATCAGAGCTGACACCAAATGTTTACATAAAGATGATATTAAGATCCCTCTTGTATCTGCCATAATTAGTAATTTGCCCCAGACAGCTGGCTCCAAATTAATCTGGTTTGCAGATGGGACTGAAATGCAAAGTCTCAATAACAAAAATACAAAAAAGTGTTTTCAGTATTGATAATTTTGATTGCATTTGTTTCAGTGGTCAAAAGGCCTCATGAGTCAATGAGATCTCAACAGACACCAATCCCAATATCTTCCAAAGAAAATATACTGCAGAAATAAGCCCAGGGAAAATTTTTTTTTTCCAGAAAACACTGTAGGGAATAAAGGACAAGATTTAGGATCTGTGTTAATAATCCTCAGGCACCTGCTAGAAGCAGGCTGTTAAACTTGATAACATTTGATAACTTAAGCTTGATCTTGAAAATCCTGTTTCAAATGAGTTGATGAATAAAAGTCTGTCTTAATCTCTGTGTAAGTAAATACCATAGATCTGTGGCCCCAAGGCAACCTTTCATGAACCATAAACGATATGCTACATTAAACCTTTTCATTCTTACCAAAGCCAGGTTACTTCTTTGACGGAGGGTGTTTTCAGTTGAGTAGTCATAATCATGTAGGGATCTTCTTCTCTACTAAAAGAGACAAGAGAAGAGTTTCTCTAACCTTTCCACATGCCTCGTAACCGAATAACTAACTGTGCTTGTGAAAATGAAGGAAACAGCTTAGATACCACAGAGATGATGGTGGTATAAAAACTAGATAAGAAAGAATGAAAAATCTTGGAAACCAGTGGGATTAGGTAGGACCTCTACACAGTGAGAGGATTGAAGGTCTGAACTGCCCTCTCTTTAAAGCCATAAGAGAGATCATCCCTTATATTTCTTTCCTGTAGAAAAAGGAATGACCATTGCCCCTGACCTTACTAAAGTATTAAAGAAAGGCAGGGATCTGTGTACTCACAGCCCAAAGGTATCAAACTCCAGACCTGCAACTCCGAGACGGTAAACCAAGGAAGAAATGAATATGGGAATGGTGTTCATGGAGAGGCATGGCAAATGGATGTGCAGTGCATGTACTGCTCCACAGAGTGATTATGGTAGAAGCACAACTTCAGTGTTAGTTCTCAGACACCTCTGAGAAGAGGCCTTAGCCAACCTGCCTGAGATGCCACAGAGATGAGCATAAGAAGTGCAAGACATCAGAAACTGACAACAGGCAAAAGGAGCACAAAGCCCAGATGTAACCACCCGTCTAGGAACTTCTGTGGCCTTCATCATTGTATCAGAGCATCTGAGACAAGAGTTTCAGTGGAACAGGAAAGATTTAACAATAGTTGGAAGGGTTTAGAGTCAAAGTTATTCCAGAGAAGGTTCAGAGGGAACAGTGGTACTACAAGCAAGTTTGCTGTAGGTACTTGGTATGGGAATATTTGAAGAGACCACAAGGAAGAAAGATTGTGTCTGAAAATCTAAAAGTGTTTGTTGCAGCTCAAATGTCTAACAGCTCTGCCAGCACCCAAGCTTTTCATTATTTTTATTGCTGTAGTAAGAACTCATAGCTATAGTTAGCAGCAGGCCTGTGACAGTGAAAGCTGCATCAGAAATGGAGTCCATCTAATTAAACCAACAGCAGAGAAATCACCACTTCATTGAATTAACACATTAATTAGGAAAAAGCCATATTTTAAACCTAAGAGCAGGTAGCAAAGATTGGATGTGTGGAAGAACCAGGAACAACATCCTCAGGGCGATAGAGCAGATTGTGACAGGGTGCGTGTCTCATCCACATCCTCGGCCACTCCAGGAACTGCCCAAACTCTTTTCTTTTAGTGTCCACTCTGTATAATATATTCAAGTCCCTTCCACTGACAGCTGAACAGAAGAAATGCTCCCTGCCTCAAAGACAGACAGAAGGTCAGGAAATTGGAACTACGATGGTTGCTTCACTAGGAACCTTCTTTACTCATTTAAAAGAGTGTTGTTGATAATACCTCAAGTAATGTGCTCAACGTGACCCTATGTCACTTGCTGGCAGCTCATAACAATAAATTACATTGATCCCCAGTAGCTTAATATCATGCCAGTTCAGCTGTCTGAGCCATCTGGTGACCAGAAATCCAAGAAGAGGGGAAGAAAGGTCCTCACACAGCACTGTGCCGTTCCAGGGTTGGGAGCTAGAGGCTCGAATTACAGCTGGGTGAACTATTTGCGGCAAACTCTTTGTTCAACAAATTTAATCCTTTTCCCTGTTTCTCCACCAACAAACATTTGTTTTGATCAGTTTGTTTGGTGTTTGAACGTAATGGTTAATCAACAGATTTCAGGCTGGGGATTGCTCAAACACCATGACTGTGGCTTCTGATCTTCATTATTTGTGCAATTCGATTGGTCCCCTAAATCACATATTTGTTTCTGCTTCCTGACTGGATGCCTCCCAAGCCCAGAAAGAGATTTCAAGCTGGACACTCAAACTCTTTCAGCATGAGTATTCATGAATATCTATTTGTGCCATGAGTATTCGTAACACTTTCTCATTCATATTTTCAGCTGGGTGAGTGTTGGAGGAAAGTGAGGAGGACATATTGTGGGCACCACGGGAACAAATTCATGGTTTTATTAAAAACTAATGCTTGGGCTAATCTTAAAGCTCAACTCAGACCTGGACCCGAACCCAACCACAACAGACCTGAAGCTGACCCAAGAGTACTGAGTCACTTTCGGAACTGATCCAACCTGGAACCAAACCCTTCCTGTTGAAACTGTGTCCTTGCTGCCTACGTCATGTCCTTGGGGCTTGACCTGGTGGGGCTGCCGTGCTCCCCTCGCCCCCTTCGTGTGATCTGTCTCCAACCGTGGAGCTGGGGAAGCAGCAGCTGCGCACCCCACTCCTGCCAGACGCCACCGCCTAGCTGTGCTGTCTGCGCTGTGGAGCCGTGCTGCAGCTCATTGGCAGAGTCACTTTAAGGCACACACAAAACACAACGAGGTGGTGTGGTTGACAGGAGCGGGGCATGCTGCTGCCCTGACCCCATAAGCAAGAGATGATTTAGTTTTCAGACTTGACATGATCCAAGCACTTTAGTTGGGTCCCATCAGATTCGGTCACGTGGCAAGGCTCTAGCTCACAGATACTTTTTGCAGTATTCATCTAGATCTGCTCAGAATGCCGGATATACCCATATCTAACCTTGCAGTTCACTTACCCCTACACTATGGCAATAACTTACACTTTACAGTGCCTGCCAATGCAGTGTTTACTAGTGACAAGATACTCGATTCCCCCTAACACTGGGACTGAGAATGTTATTTCTGTAATACTTCCCACCTCTGCTTACTAGTAAAGTGGAAATCCTGTAGAGACCGTCCAAAGGCCATGCTCAACTTGAGTCTACCTTGAAGGAGCATGTTGGCACACGAGCCGAACTGTGATGGTTCAGGGCAACGTGCATCATAGTATTTAGTTCATGGGAATATGAACAGGACTCAGGTACTGCATTTGAATATTCACCATGCAGAAAGAAAATGCCAAAGTTCTGATGCTATTGATGAGTCAGATCTTGTTCCAGCAGCATTTAAAGTGTATCATTAACTCTGTGGCTTTTAAATGATAGCATTAGAACCAATGAAGAAAGGTATTGGATAAGTGGTAGCAAAGGAAAATCTTACTCATTCTGGGGTTTTTTGGGGGGGAGAAACAATCTATTTTCCAAATTTCTATTTTTTGTCAGCCGTGACTCTGTGGTCTTTTCACTTTCTAGTTCAGAAGCTGTAGCATCAAATTTCATGTTCTGCTCTTTATTACAAAAACAAAAACCACTGGCCTGGCCTAACAAAATCAAAATGGGTGGAGAGCTAAGGAATTTGATTTGTAAGTTTGGAGATCTGTTTTGTGGAAGACCACTGGACAGGGTTAGACAGCATTAAGTCCAGCACAGAAGTGATCCCAGATATACCCATTTGCTTCATTTTTGTAATGCTGCTCTTTTGCCATCAATTCTGAAACCTAAAGAAATACGGTTAAGCAGGAATTAAAAACAAAACAAAACTCTCTTCTAAACAAAAAAGCTGTCACATATTTCATCACGGAAACACAAGGATTCATACCCTGCCTGCATAAATTACAGGAAAAGGCAGGCATTCTACATACAAAGAAGATGACATAAAAGACCATAGATAGCATAAATATTAAATTGCGTTAGCACATCTTGTCCCTGTTACCGTTTTGTCTGACTTGGGAATTTGTAGGTTGAATGAAGTAATTAAAAAAGGCTGGAAATGCAATCGTCTTTTCTGAGTCAACCGCAGAAAAAATCATGAATAATAATAATAAAAAGCACATGACTTTACAAGCTATGCCTGATAATCATTGCAAATTGCCAGCCATGCAATGACTTTACTTCAGTACGTTTGGGTTTCAGGGAATGCTTATTTGTAAACTGTACACTGTGTAAGGTGCAGTGGAGCGCCAAAGCCTTTATTTGGGACAAAGTCTGAACAGGACTGGACGTGGGTAGCCCTTCAGCAAGATGAATTTCCCATCTTTAAAAAAGCAAAACAAAAAGCTCCCTATTGTCAGGCTTTAGTCTACCTCAGGGATGGCCAACATGAGCCAGAATTTACCAATATACATTGCCAAAGAGCCACAGTATTACGCCAGCAGCCCCCTATCAGTCCCCCCAACCCCGCTCCCAGCGCCTCCCGCCCACCGGCAGCCCCACCGATCAGCACCTTCCCCGCCCTCCCTGCACCTCCCAATCAGCTGTTTCGTGGCGTGCAGTAGGCTCTGGGTGGGGGGAGGAGTGAGAGCATGGCAGGCTCAGGGGTGGGGGTAAGAAGGGGTGGAGTGGGGAGGGGGTGGTGTGGGGACAGGGCCTGTGGCAGAGCCAGGGGTTGAGCAGTGAGCACCCCCCAGCCCATTGGAAAGTTGGCTCCTGTAGCTCCAGCCCTGGATTCGGTGCCTATACAAGGAGCCGCATATTAGCTTCTGAAGAGCCGCATGTGGCTCCGGAGTCACAGGTTGGCCACCCCTGCTCTATGTTGTCACCAACGCTCCTGTTCCCATCCATGAGTAGCTCTTAAAATCGTAATGACAAAAAACGGCAAAGGGAAGACATAGTGCTTTATATTGTTAAGTGGGAAAAAAAATTCTCATCTGCACTAACTCGTCCATCAATGTGGACTGCAGTAAAGGGGCTAAGTTGGATTTACTCCTTTACCAGCATTACTAGACGTGTTCCTGAACTGCTGCTGGAGAATCTTGGGAAATGATTATGTCTAGCAAGTAACTAGGGAACAACTGGGCTTTGGCAAAGCTTTAATAACGCCAGCCACCCTGTGAGCCAGATTCTGATCTCAGTGATATCACTGTAAGTGTGGAGTAACTCTGTTGAGTTACTCTGGATTTATCGCAATGGAAGCCAGGTTGGAATTTGGTCCTCTGTTTGTTCTATTGAATTTGACAAATATTATTCAGCTAGCCCTACGCTATATAAATGAATAATAAGAGAAGATACATTTACTAACTGGGGGAGAGGAATCATCAGAGAGCCACATTACAACACAATATGTCAGTTGTCACTATAATAAACATTTCCACGGTGTTTGTACAAATCAGAAGTCATGAACATAAAAGAGGATGCCGTCGTTCACACCCTTATAGCACAGAATCCAATCCTTGCTGCTTTATAATCAATGGAATTAAAAGAATGAGGAGTCCGGAGGAGGCACCTTAAAGACTAACACATTTATTTGGGCATAAGCTTTTGTGGGTAAAAAACCCACTTCTTCAGATCCACTTCTTCAGTCTCCATGCAACTGAAAAAGTGGTTTTTTTACCCACAAAAGCTTATGCCCAAATAAATTTGTTAGTCTTTAAGGTGCCACTGGACTTTTCGTTGTTTTTGTGGATACAGACTAACCCGGATACCCCTCTGATAATGGAATTAAAACTTCCTTATGACATGAGATGAGCCTTCCAAACGGGATTCGTGTTCCAGTAGGTTCCTCTTAAGTTGTGTCCCTTGCCTCAGTTAAGAGCAAACCAGGAGGTTGAATTTAATTGAAACACAAGAGGTATAAACACAAGCTATCTAATTCTCAACAGCATCCTGCTGGGATCAGGAGACAAGACTATGCATTGGTTACCCTCCCTCTTTTTCTAAACATCAACTGCCTCATCTTACTTCTTTCACTCTCATCAGAAAGGGAGAGTGACTTATGCAGTGTAATGCTGATAGATACACTTATGCCAGTTAAGGAGGAAGTGCTCATTCCGACTGAACAGTGCTAGCTCACTTAGATATTATATTTGCAAAATCCTTCCCTTGTACAGACTTCTCTCTCTTCTCATCTTCCCCCCGCAAGAGAGGAGTTATTATTGCAGCGTGAGCCATAAATAGTGACATCTTTTGACAGTCTAAATTTAGGTACACTGCAGTTCTTAAACACATGGCTGAGCACGACAAGGCCATGTACAACTCTGACGCCACTGTCAAATGCCTTAACTATGCTTGCTAGCTCTGCGAAGGCTATCCCATGGGTACATCTCGGGTTTTAAACACATGGATAAGTAGCCAAATTAAAACTAAATCAGTCTAGAGCAAATATGACTGGCTGAATATCTGTTTTGCTTCTTCTTATCATTGGCTAAAAAAGGGCTGGTTATATTGAAGTCATATGTTTCCCCTCTCTTGCATTGTTTTGCAAAGCAAACACTAAAGTGCTTACCGTAGGCTAGTGTTTTTGGCCTTGACGACATTTTAAAATATAAGTACTGAATTATATAGTAACCTTTGGTTGATGATTGGCTACTACAGTGTGCTGAAAATGATATGGATCCAAATTTTGCTCTCAGTTATGTCACTGTAAATCTGAGATACATGGACATTTTGGAGTTTACATTGATGTAACTTGAGAGCAGAATTTGTCCCAGTGGCAACATCCTCAGTTGAGCATGTTAGCATAGCTCCATTGAAATTACTGGAGTCGGACCACTGAAGATCAGGCCCAATATAGCTGAACGCTTGCCTACAACTGAGTGCCACAGATAAAAGATGTTCATGACAAGTCGAAAGACAAGCCTAGAACTTTTTTCTTGTCACCAAATAGATGGTGGCATTCACTATGTTTTATTAATTAACCCGGTAATTTCACTCAATGAATTGCTCTGTATTGAAAAATCAATCACTGTGCTTATACATTGTTACTGCATTGTGCATTGTCACTGTTTTAGCCCTGTACAGAGTCTCTCTAGGCGTATCTGACTAGATGTTAGGGCCTTGAAATCAGTATCTCTGGAATCACTGCTTAAAACTGATTATTAGCTTCCTTTTATTATATCAGCAAATGTTGCATTTTTAAGAGCCCCACACTACAAAAAGACACAAACACCTTTTTGGTCCAGAAAGTCTGTATCATGGATGCAGGCAGGGAGGTGGGATCAGAAATGTCACCCAGTAACTGTATGTCTCCATAATCCCGTATGTGTTTTCAAGCCCTTTTTGCCAATAGCCGCGCTGTCGTCTAACCCTGACTCTGTCTGTCCCCCATGTGTCTCTATTTTCAGAACAGAATCTATAAGTGTCACAGACAGGACAGTGATTCTGAACTGACAACCAGTCTTAAGGTATCTTACCAGCCATGCTGTGGCTATGGTCTCTCAAGTTTCACATGTGATGAGAGTTTATGCTGCAAAATCCTCTTTGTTTTAGACCTACAGACGCTGGCTAGGCCATTTGTGGCAGTTGATAGCATGTGGTTCCTTTACAATTGCACATAGAAAATTGATATATTACAAATAAAGGTTCATTGGTCAGTAGATTATCCAGACTCTGATTCTGTCATGTTTTGTTTTCAAGTGTTGTAGTTGGACCTTTACATGAGATTGTACCAGGGGATCTTTTGTCCAGTGATGCATTACACTCTGAATCAGGAAACCCTTTCGATTTTCATTCTATCAGATATTAATTAAGTAGTGGGAAATAGCCACATTAAGTAAACGTTCATATCACACTTTTACACTAGTCCAGTGTAGCTGATTTATGAATTAGAGATGAGCTGAGTAGCTGATGTTTGAATCCAGATCAGGTAAGGTTCAGGTCAATATTATTACTAATTATTTGCAAGCACTATCAACATGCTAATACCCTCTGTGCTATACGGGACACAGATATACAGCCTGTCCCTGGCCCAAGAAGCATACAGACTAAGAGGTAGATAAAGCTAAAACAAGATGTACTGGGAAGCCCAGAGAAGAGTCCAAGCTTAGGTTCTCTTTGGCTTTCCTTATCTCCTCTATACCATGGTGGAGGAGAGAAAGTGTTTGAAGTGAGCTTGGATTTCTGGGAATTGTGGAAAAAGAGAGTATTTATGAGGGAATTGAGTAAGGAGAGAGTATGTGCACAGGTGCGGTTTGAGGCTGGCACATCCATGCAGAGGGGGTAGACTGGAGAAAGCTGTGAAGACGGGAGAAAGAATTAAATGGGATGTCAAGTCTGCTTCCATTGGCGGAGCAAAGGGATGTGTGACAGGTTCGAAAATACAGACTGGGGCAAAACTGTGCAGTCTTGACGGTGAAGATTCAGGATTCAGGTCTGAAGCTGAATCAGGGCTAGTACTTGAGCTTGGGTTGGTTGGCACTGAAATCTTGTGAACTCTTCTTGTGAATTTCAGGCCCAAATGGCGGAAATCTTTCCTGCTCAGTTTATCTCAGGTGTTTTCTGCTATCTTTAATAGGGGAAAATGTCACAAGATTAGCATTCTCATGAGATTATTATTTACTTTTTGAATTGTATTCCAAGAGTGCCTCTATACCCAATTAGATCAGGGCTCTATTTTGCAGGGTGCTGCATAATCACATAGTCACAGGTGGTTCCTTCTAGCTGAAAAGAAGATACAAGAAGTGGGTGTAACAAGATGAGGGTAACTGTCCTCACAAAAGGTAGCTGCCCAGGGTCAATATTTGAACAATTTGGCAGGCTCTCTTTTAGTGCTATAAGTAATTAATAAACAGTCCCAGCAATCCTTGCTTGCCACCCGATTAGTCGTTATCAGCTAGCAATTTCCTGTAGGCTCCAAAGTAGAAGTGAATCTTGAGAAGGGCCTGGAAAGAGGACAGGATGATCACCTTGGGCCAAAAATCTCATAAGAACAATTGTTCCCAGCTCTGTCCAAACAAGAACTTCAAAATAAACCCCTTGTGATTCTGATTCCAACCTCTGACAACAGACAGTGGCTAGATCAGACCCACAGACCTTTCTAGATTAATAGTTTTGGTTTTGAGGTTCTGCACTGTGGTCCATTTGGAGTGAAGGAAGTTATTGCTTTATGAGGCATAGTGTAGTCTAGTAGTCTTCATCTTCTAACTGTGGAAAGGAATAACTACTTAGCATGTATAGAGTGTCTGTCATCTAATGATCTTAAAGCATGTTATAAAGAGCATATTATCTTTTTCTTGTAGCTGGAGGAAACTGAGTCAGAGAGGTCAAGTGATTTGCTCAAGGTTACAGCCTGGACTGGAATCCAAGCCCTTGTTCTCCCTCTCTTGTGCATTGTTTACTGGAAAATGTTGCCTTTCCAATGATGAATAAAACAGTGTTTCTGCTGGTTGTTTGAAAACTCAGAAGTAGATTGAGCAATGATTCCATGTGAGGGAAAACTGCAATGTTTCCAAAATAGGACAGGAATTAGTTAAAAAATCCAATTATCGCTCATTGCAGTATCATCAAAAAAGGCAATGAGGTAGTGGGTGAGTAGCCCAGCCTTGTGAGGATTAACTCCAGGAGGATGTTAATAAGTATTCGATCGATTGTTATAAATGGTAGTTTTAATTTCTGAAGCTGACACTACCAAGATAAAATGCAGGAAAGGCACATGCTATTATGTGAGAACTGACAGTGGGGTTCTGAGGGATTCGGCATAACAGCTTGTGTCAGGGGATGAGGTTAATGGAAAATAATTTGTTATTCAGGTCACTTAGCACAGTCTTTGGGGTAAAATAATGTATTCCTATTCTACGTCTATCACTGTAATTTAGCCTAAAATGTGGAATAAGCTGACCTAAACATGAGCTCAACCGGTAAGAACAATGCAAATATATGCTGAGCCACAGACTGAGCATCAGCAATTACTCCAATGACAATACATCAAATATTGTGTTATCAACAGAGGATTTATCTGCATAATGCCAACTTTTAAACAGAAGAGTCACAGACCAAGATCTGTATTTGAAAACCAGCAAGGTCTGATGCAAAAGCACCAAAAAGTGAAAACTATAGTAAATGTGGCCAAGTGAACTCTGTACCTTTCATTTGCCATTTAGAAAGGTAGGTTACTAAAGTGGCAGAGTGAGCAACCAGCAAAAGCGTTGCAAAGAGAGCTTCACTATGCTGTTTATTGCCAAGAGCTTAATAGGCTTCTCAAAAGACAATAGTCACCTTGTTTAACAAAGAGAAAACAAATGCAGCTTTCCTGAGCAGTAATGCGCCACCCTCAACCAAACACAATAACCATCCCCACCCCCTGCCCTCTGTACCTTTCATTTGCCATTTAGAAAGGTAGGTTACTAAAGTGGCAGAGTGAGCAACCAGCAAAAGCGTTGCAAAGAGAGCTTCACTATGCTGTTTATTGCCAAGAGCTTAATAGGCTTCTCAAAAGACAATAGTCACCTTGTTTAACAAAGAGAAAACAAATGCAGCTTTCTTGAGCAGTAATGCGCCACCCTCAACCAAACACAATAACCATCCCCACCCCCTGCCCTCAGTGCACCCAGTGAGCCATTTTTATCGGATTCCCTGGTGTAAGCCCTTAGCTCTTGATTGCCTTCAGTCAGGAGCTCTGCCTCCTTAACATAATTCTTTCCACCTGTGTGGGTGTGGCTTGCTGGAGAATTAACTCCTATTTTGCTGTACCCAGGCAGGCACCTTGTTATATTTGCAAGCCCTGGCACTTCTAGCCAGCTCGGTCATCTGCTTTGCCATTCGCACCAGCAGCACACCCAACCCACCTAGCTTTTTGCATGTTTTGGGGAAAGTATTACAGATGGTAGCCCCAAGTTTACCTCTCTGGCTTTCAGTCCTGCTTTAGTGGCTGGACTGCATAGAGGTTTATGAGTCTACTAGAGCCGTTGAGTGAAGAGACTCACGGTTTTAGATGCCCACGTCCAATCACTGCTGCTCACAACCACCATTACATCATGTCACAGGTGTCAGAAAAGAGAATTATTAACTAGCTGGAGTGTTTTTTTTTTAATGGTCTGAGTAATGTTTCTTGTCATTAAAATCCTTCTGTGAAAATGCCTCTGACAGTCACAAGAGGGAAATGTGCCTGCTATTCACCATAACCTGCAATCACACTTCCAGCAGCAGAATGTCAGCCACAGGAGCGAGTGCGGCAGGTACATGAAATACAGCACGCTTGAGTGATTATTAACACACAACAAAAAGAGCTATCTATGTTGCAAATGGAAACACACTGAGGGGCGAGTCTGTATGAGCATTTCAGTGTAATTCTGCACTCTGAATACAGTAATGAATCACAATAGAGTGAGCATTAACCTCCACTTCAGCCCTGGGCCTTTAACGACTTGAAAATTGCACCGGTAGCAGAATAATGCATACCCTGTAGTGGCTGATTGGTAGTAGATTGTGACTCATTAATTTTATATTTAACATTTTTCAAACCTTTTAAAAAATGTGATCTGAGGGCATTTATGTAACATTCTCTTCCTCTGGAGAGTTGTCCCTACTAAAAGAGTAGGGAAAAAGTTAGCAACCCCTTTGCTCAACGAGGGACCGTCATTTTATTCTGTGTTTGTACAGCACCTTGCACAATGGTGTCCTGGTCCATGACTGGGACTCTGAGGCACTACTATATTATAAATAAATAAATAATAAATAAATAATAATATTTATAATATATTGATTGTTTGGGGGGCTCTCCTTTTGTGAGGTTCCCTGGGCCTTTGTCTCACAAACCCAGCTGTCCTTTCAGTAGCAATTTATGAACTAGGATCTACTTTCCATCAACTTCCTTTTTAAAAACAAACATGGGGTATTGAGCAACTTTTACATCAGCATATGAGTTTAAGTGCCATGGATTGCTGCAGTGAGGGCCACTGGGCACTTTTTGGAGAAGGCAGTTTTGCCTAAATAGGGAGTAAAAAAGGTTTGCTGAATGTGAAATATTTTGAATTACCCTGCTTAGTCAGCATGGCCATGTTTAGTATAACTATACAAGAGGAATGTCTATTTCCTACTCCCCTGAATGAGGTTATTAATTAATTATTATTATTATTTTATTATGTATTTATCTGTTATGTGTAGGTCCCTACCTTGATGATGGACACCCAGTTTTCAGAATTCACCCCTGATATCACCCCAATAATGTTGGCAGCCCACACCAACAACTACGAAATCATCAAACTGCTTGTCCAAAGACGGGTAACAATACCGCGCCCCCACCAGATCAGATGCAACTGTGTGGAATGTGTCTCCAGTTCTGAGGTGGACAGCCTGAGGCATTCCAGGTCGAGGCTGAATATCTACAAAGCCTTAGCCAGCCCTTCGTTGATTGCCTTATCGAGTGAGGACCCTATTTTGACAGCCTTCCGGCTGGGCTGGGAACTGAAGGAGCTCAGCAAAGTGGAGAATGAGTTCAAGGCTGAATACGAAGAGCTTTCCCAGCAGTGCAAACGTTTTGCTAAGGACCTTTTGGACCAGGCACGGAGCTCCAGGGAACTGGAGATCATTCTCAACCACAGGGATGATCAGAGCGAGGAGCTGGATCCCCAAAAATGTCATGACTTGGCAAAGTTAAAGGTAGCAATAAAGTATCATCAGAAAGAGGTAAGAGTCACCTTAATGTGGGGGTTTGCCAAAGCCACATATGTTGAGTAAAATGACTTATTTCCTGGCCTACCTTGTGTTCATTGAGGGAACACCAGGACCGTGACCCAGCTGAGACCAATGTGTTTGGATTGAAAGGAAGACCAGGTGCAAGTAGGGCTACACGAGCTGGTTCTAAACCCTAGTTCTAAACTGAAGTCAATGAGCGCTCAGGGCCCTCAGCATCCCCTGGGAGGTGTGCAGCGCGCTACAAGATCAAGATTAGTCATTTGTGATCCTGTTTAGCATTGACTGAGTACCTCATTTTCTGTCTAGGACAGATTTGAGTCAGACTTCAATTAAAACTGTGCCCATAGGTATCTAATAAGACTTTAATGATTTCTAAAGATGATAGCGCCAAATCCCCTTCCAGGCATCCTCAGTAATCTTCCTATTCTCACTAAAGTCCAAGCCCTGGGCCTTTCCAATGGCAGGCCTGCCTGTGCAAAGGGAACTCCTGCTGGTATCAACAGCTCTAATCATCCCACCACTTCTCAGAGGCCCATGGATTTGAATTTGAGAGGATGTGACTGCAATAGGCTCAGTATCCCTAAGTAGTTTTGCAGTGATGAGATGTGAAGAAAATCAGAGAGGATTTTAATAAGCCTTGTGTAGGCGTCACAAAGAAGGAGCCTTACGGACGATGATTCTGGTGTGTTTCATATCCCTAATGCTCACCCTGTTTTGTTTGCAGCTGTATTTTGAACGCACTCAAGTGAAGCACAAACTGTGACTCTGTGCCCTTGGTGGGCACTCTGGTTGTGAATGCATTTGCAAACAGTGTTCAAAGTTGGGAGCTATAGTTGGGCTCCCTCATTTCACTACTGCTGGTAGGAAGAAGGGGAAAAATCTGGAAAAGGAAAGAAAAAGCCCTTGACAAAAGGAGACACATAACAATATTTTTGGAGGCATCTTATTGGCCCCAACAGCCAATTCAAGCGTGGCCTACAATATCCAAATTCCAGTTACATACATGCCAAATGCACAAACCCATGTGACTGCACAATTAAAGTTATGGGCATGTTGTTAACGAGGGTAATGGTGGACAATCTGCGATCTTAATGATCACAGTTGCTAGTAAGCAAACACTAGTTTAATCTCATATTTCTCACATTTGGGTACAGAACCTTTGTCTACAGAGCCATGCAAATAGTGCTTCACACCTGAAAACCCCCAGTTTGATTCTTTGGCTCTGCTTCATCCAGGCTCTAGGGACTCAGAAAAATTTCCCAGAAATGGAAACTACTGCCTTTAGTGCCAGAAAAAGGAAGAAGTGCTTCCGCTAAAAGATGAAAGAGAGCCACCCAAAAGCCCTGGAAATCCAGAGACACTTCAGTATCATTCAATAGAGAAGGGCCGTGAATCTAACTCGAGTAAAATGCTGACATGATTTCATTAGCCGACTCTGGATTTTCTTTCTGTTTGCAAACCAAGGACAGAACTCAGTGGATTACATATCAATTGTCATTTGCCTGTGACATCCCTGGGTTGGAAAGGGAAAGACCTAGTTAACCTGGTTAAGGAGTTTAATGTATTTCACTTGTCCATTGCATTTGTTTTCCACCTGGGAGGGTGGAAAGTTTTTTCTAACGGTACCTCCTTCTTCCCTTTTTTAAAGATTGGCACTACATTAGCCTTTTTCCAGTCATCCGGGACTTCCCCCGTTCGCCACGAGTTTTCAAAGATAATGGCCAATGGCTCTGCAATCACAGCCGCCAATTCCTTTAGCACTCTCGGATGCAATTCGTCCGGCCCCATGGACTTGTGCACGTCCAGCTTTTCTAAATAGTCCCTAACCACCTCTATCTCCACAGAGGGCTGGCCATCTCTTCCCCATTTTGTGATGCCCAGCGCAGCAGTCTGGGAGCTGACCTTGTTAGTGAAAACAGAGGCAAAAAAAGCATTGAGCACATTAGCTTTTTCCACATCCTCTGAAGAGTATAAAAATATTGCTCGGGCATTTAGGAATGATATCAGGAGGGCCAAATCGCACCTGGAGCTGCAGCTAGCAAGAGATGTCAAGAGTAACAAGAAGGGTTTCTTCAGGTACCGTTGCGGAGAGTGGACCAGATGATATGTCTGGGGCGAGAAAGCAGAAGGAGACTCCGCTGGTTGGAAGGCATGAGATGCGATGTCCTGAGGTTGGGGGTTCCACGACCACCACTCCCAAGAGGAGAAGGCGGGTGGTGGTGGTCGGGGACTCTCTCCTCTGGGGGACTGAGTCATCTATCTGCCGCCCTGACCGGGAAAACCGAGAAGTCTGCTGCTTGCCGGGGGCTAAGATTCGCGATGTGACGGAGAGACTGCTGAGACTCATCAAGCCCTCGGATCGCTACCCCTTCCTGCTTCTCCACGTGGGCACCAATGATACTGCCAAGAATGACCTTGAGTGGATCACTGCGGACTACGTGGCTCAGGGAAGAAGGATAAAGGAGTTGGAGGCGCAAGTGGTGTTCTCGTCCATCCTCCCCGTGGAAGGAAAAGGCCTGGGTAGGGACCGTCGAATCGTGGAAGTCAACGAATGGCTACGCAGGTGGTGTCGGAGAGAAGGCTTTGGATTCTTTGACCATGGGATGGTGTTCCATGAAGGAGGAGTGCTGGGCAGAGACGGGCTCCATCTTACGAAGAGAGGGAAGAGCATCTTTGCCAGCAGGCTGGCTAACCTAGTGAGGAGGGCTTTAAACTAGGTTCACCGGGGGAAGGAGACCAAAGCCCTGAGGTAAGTGGGAAAGCGGGATACTGGGAGGAAGCACAGGCAGGAATGTCTGTGAGGGGAGGGCTCCTGCCTCATACTGGGAATGAGGGGCGATCAACAGGTTATCTCAAGTGCTTATATACAAATGCACAAAGTCTTGGTAACAAGCAGGGAGAACTGGAGGTCCTGGTGATGTCAAAGAACTATGACGTGATTGGAATAACAGAGACTTGGTGGGATAACTCACATGAATGGAGTACTGTCATGGATGGTTATAAACTGTTCAGGAAGGACAGGCAGGGCAGAAAAGGTGGGGGAGTAGCACTGTAAGTAAGGGAGCAGTATGACTGCTCAGAGCTCTGGTACGAAACTGTAGAAAAACCTGAGTGTCTCTGGATTAAGTTTAGAAGTGTGTGCAACAAGAGTGATGTAGTGGTGGGAGTCTGCTATAGACCACCGGACCAGGGGGATGAGGTAGATGAGGCTTTCTTCCGGCAGCTCGCGGAAGCTACTAGCTACTAGATCGCATGCCCTGATTCTCATGGGTGACTTTAATTTTCCTGATATCTGCTGGGAGAGCAGTACAGCGGTGCATAGACAATCCAGGAAGTTTTTGGAAAGCGTAGGGGACAATTTCCTGGTGCAAGTGCTAGAGGAGCCAACTAGGGGGGGTGCTTCTCTTGATCTGCTGCTCACAAACCGGGTAGAATTAGTGGGGGAAGCAAAAGTGGATGGGAATCTGGGAGGCAGTGAGCATGAGTTGGTTGAGTTCAGGATCCTGACACAGGGAAGAAAGGTAAGCAGCAGGATACGGACCCTGGACTTCAGGAAAGCAGACTTCGACTCCCTCAGGGAACGGATGGCCAGGATCCCCTGGGGGACTAACTTGAAGGGGAAAGGAGTCCAGGAGAGCTGGCTGTATTTCAAGGAATCCCTGTTGAGGTTACAGGGACAAACCATCCCGATGAGTCGAAAGAATAGTAAATATGGCAGGCGACCAGCTTGGCTTAATGGTGAAATCCTAGCGGATCTTAAACATAAAAAAGAGGCTTACAAGAAGTGGAAGGTTGGACATATGACCAGGGAAGAGTATAAAAATATTGCTCGGGCATGTAGGAATGATATCAGGAGGGCCAAATCGCACCTGGAGCTGCAGCTAGCAAGAGATGTCAAGAGTAACAAGAAGGGTTTCTTCAGGTATGTTGGCAACAAGAAGAAAGCCAAGGAAAGTGTGGCCCCTTACTGAATGAGGGAGGCAACCTAGTGACAGAGGATGTGGAAAAAGCTAATGTACTCAATGCTTTTTTTGCCTCTGTTTTCACTAACAAGGTCAGCTCCCAGACTGCTGCGCTGGGCATCGCAAAATGGGGAAGAGATGGCCAGCCCTCTGTGGAGATAGAGGTGGTTAGGGACTATTTAGAAAAGCTGGACGTGCACAAGTCCATGGGGCCGGACGAGTTGCATCCGAGAGTGCTAAAGGAATTGGCGGCTGTGATTGCAGAGCCATTGGCCATTATCTTTGAAAACTCGTGGCGAACCGGGGAAGTCCCGGATGACTGGAAAAAGGCTAATGTAGTGCCAATCTTTAAAAAAGGGAAGAAGGAGGATCCAGGGAACTACAGGCCAGTCAGCCTCACCTCAGTCCCTGGAAAAATCATGGAACAGGTCCTCAAAGAATCAATCCTGAAGCACTTGCATGAGAGGAAAGTGATCAGGAACAGCCAGCATGGATTCACCAAGGGAAGGTCATGTCTGACTAATCTAATTGCCTTTTATGATGAGATTACTGGTTCTGTGGATGAAGGGAAAGCAGTGGATGTATTGTTTCTTGACTTTAGCAAAGCTTTTGACACGGTCTCCCACAGTATTCTTGTCAGCAAGTTAAGGAAGTATGGGCTGGATGAATGCACTATAAGGTGGGTAGAAAGCTGGCTAGATTGTCGGGCTCAACGGGTAGTGATCAATGGCTCCATGTCTAGTTGGCAGCCGGTATCAAGTGGAGTGCCCCAAGGGTCGGTCCTGGGGCCGGTTTTGTTCAATATCTTCATAAATGATCTGGAGGATGGTGTGGATTGCACTCTCAGCAAATTTGCGGATGATACTAAACTGGGAGGAGTGGTAGATACGCTGGAGGGGAGGGATAGGATACAGAAGGACCTGGACAAATTGGAGGATTGGGCCAAAAGAAATCTGATGAGGTTCAATAAGGATAAGTGCAGGGTCCTGCACTTAGGATGGAAGAATCCAATGCACCGCTACAGACTAGGGACCGAATGGCTAGGCAGCAGTTCTGCGGAAAAGGACCTAGGGGTGACAGTGGACGAGAAGCTGGATATGAGTCAGCAGTGTGCCCTTGTTGCCAAGAAGGCCAATGGCATTTTGGGATGTATAAGTAGGGGCATAGCGAGCAAATCGAGGGACGTGATCGTTCCCCTCTATTCGACATTGGTGAGGCCTCATCTGGAGTACTGTGTCCAGTTTTGGGCCCCACACTTCAAGAAGGATGTGGATAAATTGGAGAGAGTCCAGCGAAGGGCAACAAAAATGATTAGGGGTCTAGAACACATGACTTCTGAGGAGAGGCTGAGGGAGCTGGGATTGTTTAGCCTGCAGAAGAGAAGAATGAGGGGGGATTTGATAGCTGCTTTCAACTACCTGAAAGGGGGTTCCAAAGAGGATGGCTCTAGACTGTTCTCAATGGTAGCAGATGACAGAACGAGGAGTAATGGTCTCAAGTTGCAGTGGAGGAGGTTTAGATTGGATAATAGGAAAAACTTTTTCACTAAGAGGGTGGTGAAACACTGGAATGCGTTACCTAGGGAGGTGGTAGAATCTCCTTCCTTAGAGGTTTTTAAGGTCAGGCTTGACAAAGCCCTGGCTGGGATGATTTAACTGGGAATTGGTCCTGCTTCGAGCAGGGGGTTGGACTAGATGACCTTCAGGGGTCCCTTCCAACCCTGATATTCTATGATTCTATGATTCTATGATTCTAAAGCCTCCTTGAAGCTTTGAAGCCTATCTAATCACTCTATTTTTTACTGTTCCCACTCAAGACCCTGCGTTATGCCATTGTCCTAGATGAGGAGAGCTCAACATGACACATTCCATAGCCCATAAAGTCTGCTCCACATTACCAGAGGGAAAACTGCAGAGTGGTGGAAGATGCATCTTTCCCATCCTCTACCCATGGGCTGCTATATCTGCAGAGCACATAGCCCCAGAAGCAAAGAGCAAGGCTAGACCCTGAAGTTTGGCCATATCTAGCACATGATAACAGATTGCTACATTGATAAGCTGTAGGTTGACTAAGAGTGAAATACTTCCATGCCAGTTAGTCTTCATATGGATTTGTGATTTTGCTCACATTGATGGAGTCTGGGAATCGTTTAAATGGAGCTGGGAGACATAACAGATGAAATCCTGGCTATGCTCAACTCAGTGGCAAAATTTCCTGTGACTTCAGTCGGGCCAGGCTTTCACTGAATAACTCAAATAAGGTCACAGTCCCACTAGACAATTATGTCATGTCACATGGTGATGTTTTTCAGTGTGGTGATGGGGTGTCATTAACATTTCATGTGACATCGTTTCATCACAATGCATCACTATTACATCACAGACGTCAGCATCATCCTGATATTACTGTTGTAGACTGAGAAGCGTGGACATACTGGAAACCGAGCACTCAAGTTGCACCGTGGCAGCTTTTAGGAATGACTCACAGTACATTTAGGTGTTATTTGTTAAGGGCACATCTCATAGACTGTAGCTACACAACTGTTAAATGAATTCCAGCTGCTGCTGCTGCAATGTGTTCTGGGACATTGGAGCAGCTGGCCACTCCTGCCCAGATCGCCTTAGATAGTACCGATAAAACTTTCAAAAGAACTTAAGTGACTTAGAAGCCTAAATGCTAAAGGGACTTAGGTTCCTAAATCAGTTAGGTGTTTTTGAAAAATTTACCCTACATGCTTAGCTACTATGGTGATGGATACTATACAAAACACTAAGACAGATCAGATAGGCAGCCAGATCCTTCAACTGGGAGAGATTTTCTGTTTAAGCTGTGACTGGCACTGGGAGGAGAAAAAGTTATTTTACTATATTTATTTTCATATTTTTGTGAGTGGAGCAGTGGAGAAATTGGAACATCCTTCTCAAAATCAGGGCAGTCCCACAAAAACTCCAGCTGGTGGCACCCTTAAAGGTAATTACAGTGGGGATCATAAATGGTGTAAAGTAGTAAGGGTAGGTTGTTATGTAACTACAGAATAAATAAGCACACTGATTTGACCACAACAGTTGTTCCTTATTTTCAGCAATCCCACCAGGATTTTGGGGAGTAAGCCTTCAAAGCACAGGGCACCTTCCACTTCTTCCAGTGGACCTCAATGAGAGGTTGCCTGTCACCTTATAGCATTGGGCCTTATTTTTACCTGAATGATGCTTGGCTGCACACCTGCACACACAATTTTCTGAGCTAAGAACCAGACCTTAGATCAGTGGCTCTCAACCTTTCCAGTCTACTGTAATAATAAAATGCTTTTTAAGTACATCAGAAGCAGGAGCCTTCTAAACAACCAGTGGGGCCCCTGGACAATCGAGATACAAAAGGAGCACTTAAAGATGATAAAGTCATTGCAGAGTAACTAAATGAATTCTTTGCTTCAGTCTTCACGGCTGAGGATGTTAGGGAGATTCCCAAACTTGAGCCATCTTTTGTAGGTGACAAATCTGAGGAATTGTCACAGACTGAAGTATCACTAGAAGAGGTTTTGGAATTAATTGAGAAACTTAACAGTAACAAGTCACCGGGACCAGATGGCATTCACCCAAGAGTTCTGAAAGAACTCAAATGTGAAATTGCAGAACTATTAACTATGGTTTGTAACCTGTCCTTTAAATCAGCCACTGTACTCAATGAATAGAAGATAGCTAATGTAATGTCAGTATTTAAGAAGGGCTCTAGAGGTGATCCTGGCAATTACAGACTGGTAAGTCTAATGTCAGTACCAGGCAAATTAGTTGAAACAATAGTAAAGAATAAAATTATCAGACAAATAGAAGAACATAAATTGTTGTGCAAAAGTCAACATGTAAAGGGAGATCATGTCTTACTAATCTATTAGAGTTCTTTGAGGGGGGGTCAACAAACATGTGGACAAGGGGGATCTAGTGGACATAGTGTACTTAGATTTTCAGAAAGCCTTTGACAAGGTCCCTCACCAAAGGCTCTTATGTAAATTAAGTTGTCATGGAATAAGAGGGAAGATCCTTTCATGGATTGAGAACTGGTTAAAAGACAGGGAACAAAGGGTAGGAATAAACAGTAAATTTTCAGAATGGAGAGCAGTAACTAGTGGTGTTCCCCAGGGGTCAGTCCTAGGACCAATCCTTTTCTACTTATTCATAAATGATCTGGAGAAAGGGGTAAACAGTGAGGTGGCAAAGTTTGCAGACGATACTAAACTGCTCAAGATAGTGTCTTGAAGACTATGAAGAACTTCAAAAAGATCTCATAAAACTAAGTGATTGGGAAACAACATGGCAAATTAAATTTAATGTGGATAAAAGTAAAGTAATGCATATTGGAAAAAATAACCCCAACTATACATACAATATGATGGGGGCTAATTTAGCTACAACTAATCAGGAGAAAGATCTTGGAGTCATTGTGGATAGTTCTCTGAAGATGTCCACGCAGTGTGCAGCGGCAGTCAAAAAAGCAAATGGGATGTTAGGAATCATTAAAAAATGGATAGAGAATAAGATGGAGAATATCGTATTGCTCTTATATAAATCCATGGTACGCCCATATCTTGAGTACTGCGTACAGATGTGGTCCCCTCATCTCAAAAGAGATATACTGGCATTAGAAAAGGTTCAGAAAAGGGCAACTAAAATGATTAGGGATTTGGAACGGGTCCCATATGAGGAGAGATTAAAGAGGCTAGGACTTTTCAGCTTGGAAAAGAGGAGACTAAGGGGGGATATGACAGAGGTATATAAAATCATGAGTAGTGTGGAGAAAGTGAATAAGGAAAAGTTATTTACTTGTTCCCATAATATAAGAACTAGGGGCCACAAATGAAATTAATGGGTAGCAGGTTTAAAACAAATAAAAGGAAGTTCTTCTTCATTCAGCGCATAGTCAACCTGTGGAACTCCTTGCCTGAGGAGGTTGTGAAGGCTAGGACTATAACAGGGTTTAAAAGAGAACTGGATAAATTCATGGATGTTAAGTCCATTAATGGCCATTAGCCAGGACGGGTAAGGAATGGTGTCCCTAGCCTCTGTTTGTCCAAGGGTGGAGATGGATGGCAGAAGAGAGATTACTAGATCATTACCTGTTAGGTTCACTGCCCCTGGGGCACCTGGCATTGGCCACTGTCAGTAGACAGGATACTGGGCTGGATGGACCTTTGGTCTGACCCAGTAGGGCCATTCTTATGTTCTTACTGTACTCCTTTCAGGAGTCTGATTTGCCTTGTGTATCCCAAGTGTCACTTCACTTTAAAACTACTTGCTCACAAAATCAGACATAAAAATACAAAAGTGTCACAGCACACTGTTAATGACAAATTGCTGACTTTCTCATTTTGTCTGCATGAAATTTTAGTTGGTATTGACTTTGCTAGTGTTTTTTATGTAGCCTGTTGTAAAACTAGGCAAACACCTAGATGAGTTGACGTACCCCTGGAAGACTTCTGTGTACTCCTGGTTGAGAAGCACTGCCTTAGATCGCTAAGGATTCCAGGTGTCTCAGGACATGCATTTATCCTGCTGCTGCTCTTCAGAAGTGTTCAAGCAGGAGTCTGTAAAGTGACTGGGCCTTGTGTTTTGTTAGTAGCGAAACACCATGGATCTGGATTAAGTAGGAGCCATTATTTGCAGTGGGGAGCTGCCCTGTATTGACACTTTGTAAAGCTGTAATTTGTTTAATTGTTTTTTGACATTTTTCTGCCTCTTTTTTTGGTCGGGTTTGGCTGGCTGTTTGACTCCGTATGTTTCACTGGTGTGCTTATGTCAGTTCCAGTGTGTAAATGACGTCAAATGGACACAAGCACTGAACTGTCCTTTTAAATCAGTGCCGTTTCCGTTTGCAATGTCTGGCTGCATAGGGCCAGAATGAATGTGCCTCCAAAGGGAAACAACAACCACCCTGATCTCCCCCACAGCTCCCTGCTGTTTGCAAACAAGTGATGAATGCAAACAGCCCACCTGCAGCATGTTTCTAATTGTTGGGCATAATAATGATAATAAAAACAAATAATCAGGCAAGATATACACATCCCTGCCAACATGTAAAAACTGTAAACAGGGACATTTGGTGACTGACATGGGGAAACTCCTTTTATCTTAATTGAAAAATATTGGACTAAAAGTGCTTTCCAGAGAGACAGAGAGGAAGGAGTGAGCACTTGTTTTCAGAAGGAGGCTTTTCCTACTGAGTCGGAGCATAAAATGGAGCCACCTTGCCCCACTGGCTCCAAAGTCAGCGGGCGTCTTGTCTGCAAGCATGGACCCCTCTCTATAACAGGCTTCTGTGTTTAAATATCTCTCAATCCCTCCTTGCCTAGACCAGCAAAAACATGGTAGGCTCTAGACATGCATTGTCACAGGGACAGATAATTATTCATGATTGATAGAGAAGCTAGTGAAGGCTCATTGCAGATGGCAATGCTTCCATTCAGAGCCTTACCCAGTAGCCATACAATCATGTGTGAACTTACTGCCTGGCCCTGAGTCAGGGAAGCTTTCTCTCCATTGGTAGCAAATATTATGTTAACGACAAATGAAGTGGTAGTCGCAGGCCATGTCTACAAACTTTAGTCAATGCAGGTTACTACTGCATAAAGCTGCCACAGTTGATATATCACTTCAACACATGCATACTCGACTGCTTGCATCAGCTCTGTGCATCCTCACCAGGAGTGCTTGTGTCAGCACAAAGTGCAGTGCATCATGGGTGGGTATCCCTGTGTGCGCTACCCTGCAGTGCCATACCTTTTGGGGACTTTTGTAATGCGTTGTAGGGGACACACAAGTTGCGCAGCAAGGGGGCTGATGAAAAGAGGTCAAGTTTCCCTCATGCAACTTTCTCCACCCATAATGCCATCCGTATCCCATAATTTTTGTGCCTTTTTTTAATGTGGTAAGGTGGGCTGGAGCCAAAACAGGGATATGTGTGCTATCACCCCATGGCAGTACGGGAACCCCATTGCTGCAAATCCAGCCACTATGTCCTGCGTATTTCAGAGAGTCGCTGGCCTGTGTAGCAGGAGATGATTAATGACCCTGCACACCTGCGTGACAGAGGCCCATATTGTGGATATTCCAACTCCAAAAGGATTTCACACTTATCAGTAGCAATCTGGCACTGCAGGCTTCCACAGTGCAATCACAACTTTCATCTCAGCTGTCAATTTCAGTGGCCTCCTTTACCTTTAATAGTGCTTCAAAGTTTGTGAGCTCAGGTAAGGCAGTCAACTGAAAATTTGGCCCCATATCTTTACATGTATGGTGTCTTGACTTAATTTAATTGGCTAGGATTCGCTGCTTGGCAATACACATGGGCAATCAGAACAATACTTTGCATTCCTCTATCACTTTTGTTATTATTTAATGTTTATATTGCAATGGCCTAGAGGCCAATCAGGCCAGGGCCCCATCGTGCTAGGGGCTGGATAACGACAGTCCTTTCCCCAAAGAGCAGACAGTCGTTTTAAGGAACCAGTGCACTTTGCAGATTCTAATGAAGTAAGCCTCACAACATCCTGATAAGATGGGGAAGTATTTTTGGCCCTACTATTACAGACAGTTCAAGTGACTTGTCCAAGATCACAAGCCAGGAAAAAACCTTATATCTCCTGCCTCCTGAACTTGGGAACCAGCAATTCCCCATATCCCACTGACTGAGGTACCTGAATGCCTTTGAAGATCTGGGCCTGAGTTGTTGCCTTGATCAATAGGACCTGTCCCCATCTTCAGCAGTACGTAACCCCAGCTCAATTGTAGCCTAATTACTGCTGAAAATGCCACCCTGCTTTTTGTTTAATTGAGTGTGGTGAGTACGAAAGGTTTCCAAGGAACGTGGTTTGAGTCCATTTTACCTTAATTATGTAGATAAATTCTCAAGGCTTTCTAACTGAGTCCAAAGAGGAGCCTTTCCCTCCAAAACGAGGTGCTGAGGTTACCTAGACCCACCATATATTTAAGTGGAGGATTGGTCTTTGAGTTACTGGTGATTCATACTGGTGTGAGATCAGAATCAGGCCAGTTATACCCCAGATATATTATTCAGTGTATTCATCTGTTCATAGTGCTGCAGTCTTCCCTTGGCTGACGTTTTTTCCCCCTTCATCACACCCCTGTGCTGGAACTGCAGATTTGCTCCCCGTGTGCTGCCTTTGTTCTGGCTGTGTGAAAGGAACAGAAGTTCAAGTTCTCACTACAGTTTAATGTCTCCATCATTCTGAATGTGCCATTAAAAAAATCATAATGAGAAAAGGCAGTTCTTGCTTATTGAAGTCTTGACCATTTCCGTGCTGAGCCAGTCAGTGAGATTTTCAAAGGCATTCAGGGACTTAAAGTTGCAGCAAGGTGTCTAGCGAGATTTTCAAAAGTGCCTAATCATCTTAGGACCCAGATATTTAAAAGTACGTAGGTGCTGGTGTGCCAATTGCTTAATCAATTTAGGTGCCTAAATCTCATTTTCAAAAGGGGTGTAGGCACTTGGGAGCCTAATTCACTTAGGTGTTGTAATGCTGAGCTCAGCAATGCCTAAATTCTTTAAAATTCTGGGCCTAGCTGCCAAGATCCCACTGAAATCAATGGGAGATAGGCTCTTAATTGCGTACGTGCTTTTGAAAATCCCATTAGGCACCTCTCTGCATGTTACGGCACTTAATTACATTTGAAACTCTGGCTATCTGGGTCAAGTTCGAGCAAAATATTAATTAAGCCCTGCCCCCCCACACCTGGGGGCTGAACCCATGTGGTAGTCACACCATCTACTTCAAGACTTGACATGGCTTGTCCACTATGAGTTGCAACTCTACCTAGTGAGTTGGAGGAAACCGTCCCAGTGGTTTAGCTAGCACCTACCTGAATCAGTGCAATGCATTCTTCTCTGGGGAATGTTCTAATATGCATCTCATTGACCTTGTCACCAGTCCCTCTACCTGAAAATTACATCCCTATGTCTCTATCTGAGTCCCCCCATCCTGTAGCTGGAGTTTGTGTACAACATGAAATTACTACAGGCAAGACGGGAACTAGAAACATTGGCATCTGCTAGCACTCTTCTTCCTCATGACTCTGTTGTGTCTCTAACACAGATATTTGTTTTATCTTCACAATGGCAGAAAAATGGGTCATTTCACATATACAGCTCTACATTTGATTTGGCCAGAAAGTTACATTTGCAAATATTTTATAAACTGACAAACAAATATGTTACTTCTGAGTAAGAGCACTTTCCTTTCGGGGGCAAAGAATGGGAAAAATAAAATGTGTAGCTGTTTATGTTTATTTTTGGATAAGCTCACGTGCATCCTGGAAGGTAATTACTTTTTTACACAGGAGGAGAAGAATCAATTATGATAAGAGAGATTAGAATGTGCCCTGAGGTGGTTTTTGTAGCATATGTTCAAATCCACTATGTAATGCTCAGTGTCCCTCTCAAGCTTCCTGGCAATGGAAACAATCGTATGTGTGGAATGGTTGCATGCTATGAGTTTCAAAATACCAAGCGAACTTGATCATTTATTTAGAAGACAGAAGGGATCTAACTGTTCTGCTACATTCCTTCATGATGTGCAAAAAAATTAAGGCCGCTTTGGCACAGTATGAAATGTGTTGGTTAGATCTGGTGGTTTTGCATCCATGTTCCTCAGATCCATTTCCCAAAGAATTAAGCTCTATAAAATCAATGGGATTTATACCGAGAGGAGAAGGGGAAAAAGGCACTTCTCTAAAACTCTAGGCTTCCTTAGAGAGACAAAGTGGGTGAGGTACTAACTTGTATTGGACAAGCTGAAAGAGACAAGTTTTCCAGCTTACACAAAGCTCTTCCTAAGGTCTGGGAAAGGCTTCCTTGACAGTTACTTAAAAACACAATCAACTATAAAGACAAAGGGTCTGATTCTCATTTCCACTGCTCTAGCAGTGAAAAGGGACCTTAGGTAGACTGAGAGTATAATTTATGCCCAGTTTAAGGCACTGACAGAGTTGTGTAAAGTGGCAGCTGGGAATCAGATCTAAAGGACTATATTCTCCACTGCCTTGTCCCTTGAGGAGTCATTTACGCGTATGCAAAGTGAGCATAAATTGCTGCTAAGCCAGAATGGTGCCATTATTCACCATTTTGCCTGATTATGAATTACCTTCCATCCTGTGAAATCCTTTGTACCTGCACTAAATCAATGTGGGCAAAATATCAGCATTGTGATCTGGTAGTGCTTTGTGTCCATGTTTTACTGACAGGTGCAATTGAGTATGCAAGGATGACACAATGGAGAACCAGGCCCACGTCCTGTGTGTGTGTAATTATTCCACAAGATGCAAGGCCAGGGAGAATAAGGCCCATTTAAATTCCTCACAAACCATTTTTACCATACTGAGAGAAAATGGCATTTTATCTCCCGCTGGATGGCTTAACACTTTCACTGAGAGATCAAAGGACTGTATGGAATTCTCTCATGGCAGGCTTATCCTCAAGCTCTCTTACTCACTTTACTCTTCAAATCATTGACAGGTGATCTGAAGGAATCAGATGGGTTTTGTTGGGGGGTTTATTTTATTTTTTACTACTTTTACTTTAAGACATAGCCTCAAAAGTAGTTTCCTAAGGCCTGGTCTACAGTACGCAATTATGTCGAATTTAGCCGCGTTAGGTAGAATTAAAGCTAAATCCATCCCCACAACCAAGCCGATTTTGTTGACTTAAAGAGCTCTTAAAACCGGTTTCTGTGCTCTACCTCGGCAAGGGGAGTGGCGCTAAGATTGACATCGCTCTTCTGGATTTGAGGTACTGTGGATGCAATTCGACGGTATTGGCCTCCGGGAGCTATCCCAGAATGCTCCACTCTGACAGCTCTGGACAACACTTTCAACTCAGATTCACTAGCCAGGTAGTCAGGAAAAGCCCTGGGAACTTTTGAATTTCATTTCCTGTTTGGCCAGTGTGGCGAGCTCATCAGCATGGATGGAACGGGAGGTACTGGATCTGATCGCTGTATGGGGAGAAGGCAGAACTCCATTCAAAAAGACAAAATGCCAATATATATGCCAAAATCTCCAAGGGCATGGACGGAACCCCGGGCTGGGCTGAGTGGGGCTGGCGGCCGGGACCTGCCTGGCAGGACCCGGCGGCCAGAACCCCAGACCGGCAACGGGCTGAGCCGCTGAGCCCGCTGCCAGTCTGGGGTTCCAGCCGCCAGCCCCGCTCAGCCCGCTGCTGGCCTGGGTGAACAGAACAAAAATCGGCACGCATGCCGCAGGTTGCCGACCTCTGCATTAAATGAGTGCAATGAGAGGAGGCAGGATGCAATGCTGAGGCTAATGGGGGAGCAAACTGACATGCTCAGGTGTCTGGTGGAGTGGCAGGAAAGGCAGCAGGAGCACAGACCGCTGATGCAGCCCCTGTATAAGCACCTGCCCTCCTCCCCAAGTTCCATATCCTCCTCACCCAGACACGCAAGAACGCTGGGGGGAGGCTCCGGGCACCCAGCCACTCCACCCCAGAGGATTGTCCAAACAACAGAAGCCTGGTATTCAATAAGTTTTGAACTGTAGTGTGGCCTTGTGCTTCCCTCCTCCCCTCATCCACCACCTCACCCGGTGCTTCCCTCCTCACCCACCCCTCCTGGGCTACTTTGCAAGTTTTCCCCCTATTTGTGTGATGAATTAATAAAGAATGCATGATTTTGAATCAATAATGACTTTATTGCCTCTGAAAGTGGTGATCGAAGGGGGGAGGACAGGTGGCTTACAGGGAAGTAGAGTCAACCAAGGGGCGGGTTTTCATCAAGGAGAAACAAACAGAACTGTCACACCGTAGCCTGGCCAGTCATGAAACTGGTTTTCAAAGCTTCTCTGATGCGCAGCACACCCCACTGTGCTCTTCTAATCGCCCTGGTGTCTGGCTGCGTGTAATTGGACACCAAGCGATTTGCCTCAACCTCCCACCCTGCCTTAAACATCTCCCCCTTCCTCTCACAGAGATTGTGGAGCACACAGCAAGCAGCAATAACAACAGGAATATTGGTTTCGCTGACTTTTCCTTTCACTTTTTAACCGTAGTCCTTGTATGATTCTTACAGAGAGTAAGAGATAGGGAAAAGGGAGGTAAAGAAAGTGGGGGAAGGGGACAGAGGGGACAAAGGAGTGGGAAAACACCTGCAGCTTCTTGTATAGCAGTAGGGGCTCAGAGTGAAACTTCCCCAGGAGTGGAGGGCTCTCAACCTGCTCCTGCTGAATCCTTGGTCTACGACTTGCTATAACAATGTCCAGCTCTTTGAGACCTAGTCAGGAAAGACAACTCTTTCTGCAGCCCCTGAGATTGGAGATTGGGATTCCTGCCCCCTACTGCAGGCTTTAGATCCTGCTCTGCTCTCCTCTGATCACTGCTACACCATCCCCAGCGACTTCTCGCATTGAACAGCTGCTGGGTCCGTGCTTTGAGAGAAGTCCGTGTCCATGTCCTCATCACTATCGTGATTGCGCTATCGTCGCCTCCTCGCCTGCTTTTGCAGGTTCTGCACATACTGCAGGATAACGCATGAGGTGTTTACAATACTCACAACTGCAGCGGTGATCTGAGCAGGCTCCATGCTTGCCGTGCTATGGTGTCTGCACGGGTAACCCAGGAAAAAGGGCGCAAAATGATTGTTTGCTGTTGCTTTCACGGAGGGAGGGAGGGTGACTGACAACATGTACGCAGAACCACCCGCGACAATGTTTTTGCCCCATCAGGCATTGGGAGCTCAACCCAGAATTCCAATGGGCAGCGGAGACTACGGGAACTGTAGGATAGCTACCCACAGTGCACCGCTCCAAAAGTTGACACTAGCCACAGTACTGTGGACGTACTCCGCGACTTAATGCGTTTAGTGGGGACACACACAATCAACTGTATAAAATCGCTTCCTAATAATCGACTTCTATAAAATCGACCTAATTTCGTAGTGTAGACATACCCTTAGATAAGGAGTTCAGTTACTGTTTCCCCAAAACATTTATATAGACAAATACATCTAGAGATATATTACTTGAGTGTATGGACAATCATTCCACCCATGCTGTATATTGCTCAGCCGTGTCTTGAGTGTGTCAGGTTAGATGTGCAGCATCCCCAAGAGAGTTTGAGTAAACGTGGAGAATTTCTAAGGGCACTTCAGTTTACTTATAAAAATATCACATGCTCATGAAGGATGTGGTGTGGAGTATGCAAAAATAAAAGCAATTTATACACTGTTTATATCTATTTCTAAACCCATTCAGTTTTCTTGATGGAGAGCCAAGGACATTTTTTTGCTGATAGCCAGGTGCAGAGATATTTTCCAGTGGTTTTGTCTGGTTTAACGCAACATTGCCTAGAGGTATAATAACACAAGGCTGACTATATCTAGTGTGCTTTTTAAAGGCAAGACATTTAAAACTGGCTTTTCAAGGGACTGCATGGCTCAGAGGATCATCATCCTTAGTTGCTGTTGGAGTAAAAGTATTTCATCATCCTCAGAAACAGAACAGAAATATGTATTGGACACTTCTGTCTTTACTGCATTATTTTTGGTAATGCTACCATCTAGTAATGGATGAATAACAGTGTTAGGATTTTTTTTGACTAGTGGTAACATGTATTAGGCAACAAAAGTAAGAATCATATTTCATTAATATTTTCTTGCCCCTAGTCTCTGGTCTGAATGACATCTTGGACAGAGAGAAGGGAAGAATGTTGAAAATAAAAGGAAACTGTCACCAACTCAAGAACATACTTGAATGATTAAGGGGGTACACCATTTCCCTTAGCTCCATAGATTGCATCAATCTTTCTGCTGATGATAGGAGCGGCTTTGGAAGCAAAAGCTATGGCACTGGACATGACTGATTTTGCTTTCTCAAGACAACAGAGAAATATGGAATGGGGGAAAGAAGTGATACATTGTGTTTCTTAGAAGCAAATTCATCAGACTTCTCTTGTTTGAAGGTCTACACCACCCATTCACAAACAGTCTTTCCAGTTACCCTGATGTCAGCATTGAAGGGTAAATCATGCTGATTCATACTCCAGTTTGTGAGATGCCCAAAGATATTAATATCCATGGGAAAAAGTCTTTATACAGAGCCCCCTCTTGGTGGTGAAAATGGTGCTATTAATGATCTGATTGGGGTAGGTTTCAACTTTTCTTGAACTCATCAGGGGAATGTGTTGTGAAGCCCACAGACAAAAGACTGAGGATTTCACTCCCAATTTCTATTATGTTTGCAATAGATGCATCATCAAAATAGGCCATTTGGATACGTCATGATTGGAAACATGATAATTTCATAGTTCTTCATTCTAGGAAAGTGAGAGTGAGTGTGATGGATAAACTGACTCATTATAATCGTCCCAAATTGGGGTCTTGTTCAGAATGGCATTTATAATGTGACTGCAGTTGGTGTGTTCTCATTGTTTTGCTGCTGACCCTGATGGTTTAGCAAGCCTACTTCTACAGAGCATGTGTACCCCTCATTGTATAACAGTGATTTATTCTGAAATTGAGTGATAGGCTAGGGCTTGCCAGCAAGGTGAGAGGTGTTCACAGTGCACAGATCCATTTTCTCCTTTACCCATATATTTTCATGATTAGAAAGCAGAAGAATATAACACCATTCCAGGAAAATACTCTTTCAGGGTAGAAGAAAAAAATTAAATATGCTGGTGTTACGGGTTCAGTCACAGAGACCCCTTTGGGACTGTCACCTGACATGCTGGAATTACCTCTGAGCCCATTTTCCCTGCTAGCTTGGGACTCCAGAACCCTGCCGTCTTGAGCCACACACACTAGCCTACTACAACACAGACCCAGGTCTGGTCCACGCTCCCAAAGCTGCAGACTTTAACAAAAAAAAATGCTCAGCAGGTCACCTATCTCCAGCACCCAGAC
Organism: Caretta caretta; assembly: GCF_965140235.1. NCBI lineage: Eukaryota > Metazoa > Chordata > Testudines > Cheloniidae > Caretta > Caretta caretta. The sequence goes on from NC_134214.1 coordinate 83,953,874, forward strand.
ACCCAGTTCCCAATTGGATCCAAACCCCAAATAAATCCGTTTTACTCTGCATAAAGCTTATACAGGGTAAACTTATAAATTGTTCACCCCTTATAACACTGATAGAGAGATATGCACAGTTGTTTGCTCCCCCAGGTACCAATCACTTACTCTGGGTTCAATAATAAACAAAAGTGGTTTTATTAAGAATAAAAAATAGGATTTAAGTGGTTTCAAGTAACAACAGACAGAACAAAGTGGCCAAGCAAAATAAAGCAAAAACATGCAAGTCTAAGCCTAATACATTAAGAAACTGATTACAGATAATATCTCACCCTCAGAGATGTTCCAATAAGCTTCTTTCACAGACTAGACTCCTTCCTAGTCTGGGCCCAATCCTTTCCCTGGTACAGTTTTTGTTACTTCCAGCTCAGGTGGATTTATCATGACTGGCAGCCCCCTTTGTTCTGTTCCACCCCCTTTTATAGCTTTGGCCCAAGGCAGGAATCTTTTGTCTCTCTAGATCCCCACCTATCCTTCTAAATGGAAAAGTACCAGATTTAAGATGGATTTCAGCATCATGTGACATGGTCACATGGCATGTGAGATCCCCCCAGCCTCCATCCTTCCTGGGCTGGCTTACACGAACACAGGAGGGCTTGCAAGTAAACAGAGTCATTTACAACCAATTGTTCTTGTCAATGGGAGCCATCAAGATTCTAAACCACCATCAACGGCCCACACTTTGCACAATTGCATTAGGACCCCAGAGTTATACTTTACATTTCTAGCTTCAGATACAAGAATGATACATACATACAAATAGGAGGAATATACTCAGTAGGTTATAACCTTCATTATGATACCTTACAAGAGACTTTTTGCATAAAGCATATGCCAGTTACATCATATTTACACTCATAAGCATATTTCCATAAAACATATGGAGTGCAATGTCACAGCTGGGTTCCTACTGGGGTATAAATTGTTTGTTTTCAGTTAACCAGACCTCTTGTCCACAGCCTCAAATTCCAACCTTGCAGATATGGTATATGAATTAACATGATATTTTATTATTTATTTCCAGTAGTGCCCTCAGTGAGAAGACTAGGGCTTGGATTGACATCATTCTATCTAACTGTTTTCTTTCCAGTGATTTATCAATGTCTTTTAGATTGTAAACATGTTTTTTTTATTACGAATCTAACAAATGACTTCTTCTTAAAGGGGACGTGCTACACGCACATACACAAAAGTCAGACTTTTTTTATTAAGTAAAAAAGAAGTCTTGAAAGGGGCTTTTTAATAGAAAGGTTTTTTTCTGTTTGTTTATTTACATTAGAAATTCAGGTTTGGAGAACTCTGTGATGGCTGGAGAACTAGTAGGATAACACCGTAAGTACCAAGAAAGTGAAACCTGATTAACTGTAAAAGATTTTTATTCAGACTGCTTAAAGGCAATCTGCAAAGAAAAGAAAACTGGACTTGTGCCCCATTTTTCTTCTTTATGATGTATAAGAAAGGATGTAAAGATGTTGGTAGTTTTTTAAGGGTTTTTTTCTGCTCTGTTTTCATTTTGAAATGCAGGTCTTGTATAGGTTGGAAGACCATACTGACTGGAGAACTAGTGAAATGATTACACCAAAGAAGCCAAAAGAGTGAAAGCTGAGCAAGTGAGAGGGGAGAGGACTTTTATCCAAACTGCTTCAAGCATTTTGGGTTTTCATAGAATCATAGAATCATAGAATATCAGGGTTGGAAGGGACCTCAGGAGGTCATCTAGTCCAACCCCCTGCTCAAAAGCAGGACCCATCCCCAATTAAATCATCCCAGCCAGGGCTTTGTCAAGCCTGACCTTAAAAACTTCTAAGGAAGGAGATTCCACCACCTCCCTAGGCAACGCATTCCAGTGTTTCATCACCCCCCTAGTGAAAAAGTTTTTCCTAATATCCAACCTAAACCTCCCCCACTGCAACTTGAGACCATTACTCCTTGTCCTGTCCTCTTCCACCACTGAGAATAGTCTAGAACCATCCTCTCTGGAACCACCTCTCAGGTAGTTGAAAGAAGCTATCAAATCCCCCCTCATTCTTCTCTTCCGCAGACTAAACAATCCCAGTTCCCTCAGCCTCTCCTCAGAAGTCATGTGTTCCAGACCCCTAATCATTTTTGTTGCCCTTCGCTGGACTCTCTCCAATTTATCCACATCCTTCTTGTAGTGTGGGGCCCAAAACTGGACACAGTACTCCAGATGAGGCCTCACCAATATCGAATAGAGGGGGACGATCACGTCCCTTGATCTGCTCGCTATGCCCCTACTTATACATCCCAAAATGCCATTGGCCTTCTTGGCAACAAGGGCACACTGCTGACTCATATCCAGCTTCTCGTCCACTTCACCCCTAGGTCCTTTTCCGCAGAAAAAGGCTGTTGTTTTTTTTAACCCCTATTTAATTCCAATAACCAATTAATATTTTGGAAAAGGGTAGTCTTTCTCAAAGGTTCAACATCATCACCCAGTCTATTAAGGTGTGGAACTCAGAATAGACATCCCTGGGACCTCCCAGAAGTCCTCCAGCAAATCCAGGGAAGACCAGACTTGATATTTCTAAGATATAAAAAAGAACCTCACAAACAAACAAACAAACAAACAAATAGACAGACAGACAGACAAACAAACAAACAAAAACCTGCAGAAGAAAAACATTTTCAGGCTTTTTTATTAGAAACAAAGAAGCAAAAAAGGACACGGGCCTAATCTATAATGAAATCTTTGCCAGTCACCTTTAAAACCCTGAATTTTTGTTAATACATTTTAATTTAAATGTTGGAAATACTCTTGGGAGAAAAGATCTTTATTTAAAAATCAGCATGCCCACCCCTTCAACTATGTTCTGAGAAAGCTCCCAATACCTATTTCTGAGACCTGTAACAATGGGAGCTCTGCTTGCATAAGGACTGAGAAAGACTTCAGTATTTGACTTTATGTGACTTTTAACCTGAGTATCTCTGATATGTCCGTAAAATGCACCTGATGTTTCCCTCAGTTGTTGGAAATCAGTCAGTTTGCTGTGAATTAATTGACCATCTCTCTTAGCTATGTGTGTCATGTTCAGAGCTAGTTTGGATTGCAGCGAGCTACATTTGTAAATTGAGAATGTTAATTTCAACATGTTAGGCCTTCTTAACTTCTGTAATGGATTTATACACCTGCATGTTTGCAGAAATCTTTCCCAGAATAACTATTTATCTACTGTATTCTAAAGTCTACTAAAACAAATGCTGAAAACCAGCATTTGACAAGACTGTATCTCTCCATGCCCTGATTCTAAACTCTTGCACAGACTTTGACCCAGAGTAAGCATGTTCCTGTGGATAATTTGCTAGGTTAGTTCTATGATGCCAGTTCATCAGTCTGTCCCTATTTGCAAACCACTTAAGAATGTGCTTAAAGCCCACTGGCATCAATAGGACTTAACCACATGCTTAAAATTATGCACATTCTTAAATGCTTTCATGGATAAGGATATATTTAAGCACCTGATTAACTGCTTTGCTAAATTAAGGCCTATTTTCTTTCTCCCTGACTACATGCCAAGAACCTGCAAGCTTCTAGCTTTGTCCTGCAATATGCAGTATATCAAACACTTCTCTTATTTGGGGATTTAGGGACCAATCCAACTCCCATTTAAGCCAGTGGAAGCCTTTGACTTTAATGGGAACTTGATCAAGCCCTTTGATATTCCTTCAGAGTGGTGCCTTCTGCCAGTATTTACATCTCTGGTGGCTTTGTTGCTGCAGTTCAAACTGGGTTTGCATTTACGTCCAGTGGGAACTATACTGTGACTACCTAATGCAGAAGAGACCCTGAGTTGAGATTCATGGGTCAGTTCCAGCTAAAATGTTTTGAGATGAGATTAGAAGAAACAATATAATATGGAACCATCTGTTTACCTATATGAAACCTGAAGCTCACTTGATTAGCCAGCAGAGGGATTTTGAGTGATTTGGGAAGCGCTCTGTTTTCTTGAACCATTTAGGCCTTGTCAGTTGTCTTCTGAGTGGCAGTAATGGCTATTATTTTCTTTGGCTTTGCATCAGTATGTTGCTGTTAGTACTACCGTAAACATAAGAAACAATGTGGTTTCTGATGGGAGTGCTCCATAACTATTGACCTGACAAAAAGGAGATTATCTTTAAGGATTCCTGTTGTGGAATGTTGAGTTGGATGCAATTTTTCCCACTAATACACACACACACACCCCTTGCTTGCTTAGTTGTGTTTTCTCTTTGTTTCTACTCCAGGAAGTGTGTCATGAAGAACAGTTCTTAGGTATGCCTCAGTCCTCAGCTGACACCTGACCAGCAGAATGCAAATAACTCTGTGGTTGTTAACAAGGTCAAAGTTAAAAAAGAAACCTGCTACACTATATGAGGATTTTCTTGTTAATCTGCACATTTGAGGAGACTGATATTTCACTTGTATGACAAGCTAGTGCAAAATGACAGGGCAAAATGTGCAGAAAGGAGTAGTTATAGCCACATGTAGTTTCCATCTTACTTCTGGCTGTTTTAGAAACCTAGCTATCTGTGTCTCACCATTTCCCACTGGAATTCCATACCAGGCCATTGGGGGACATCATTATTAAATTAGGGGCACCGCCAGATGACTCACCAATGTTTTTATTAAAGTACCTCGTCCTTTAATTTGTTTGAGCCGTGCTGGCATTTTGAGGAGAACCCAATTCAATAGCACAGATATAGATGTGAGGTCTTTTTTAGGAGTGGTGGGTGAAATTCTGTGGCCTGCATTGTGCAGGAGGTCAGACTAGATGATCATAATGGTCCCTTCTGGCCTAAATATCTATGAATCTATGAATCAATTCAATGTACTTTTTATGGGTTTTATTAAGATAATAAGCAGACAAAATATAAAACTAAATAAGCATATCACTTCCTAAATTATTCCACTTCCCTAACCAATTAAAAATCAGACAATGCAATGATTCAGTTCAGATCACAGTCAGCATCAAACTGATAAATAGATGAATTAACCGTAACATAAAATGGAATTAATACATTGACAAGAATATGGAATGAAATCGACACCTGGTCAAGACATATAATATCTATAATAAAATCATGAAGTCACTGTAATATGTGAGGAGTCCTTATGCATACTCATCCTGGACATTTAAGGAGATGTAGTCTCTTTCTCAGACCTGAAATGCCATTATGTGTTGATTGAATGATCTGTTCCATTTCCCCCCTCCTAGCTAATTTCTCTACTTTCAGTACAGCAGTGGTCAGCAATTTGTGGTTTCCCTTTTGGGCAGAGTGGTTTAATCTGGACACCTTTAAGAACTCAGGGTGACACCTTTTGATGTGGGGTAGGATCTGCTTAGAATTTGGGTTGGTATATGATTAATAGGGCCTTTCTAATATAAATTTATATTCATGTGCTACCTAAACACATACACTCACATTCACCCTTCAAAAAAGTTAGAAAAATCAGTAAATTAGCTGCAGGCATCCCCAGGATTGTGTTAAAATAAGAAACAAAAACAAATAATGTTACTTATCTAAGAAAAAGGTTCTACTCTTTGACTTGCTTGGTCTTTAGAGCTTCAGAGTCAGGGATTACAGTGTAGGGGACTAGGTGGTGTTGGCTGTGTTCAATACCATATGCTGGCCAGTGGGATTCCTCTGGGCAGCTGGCTTGGCTGGTCTGTGGAAGTCTGGGTCTCCTCTTTCTTTAGGACTAGCCCAGGGAAAGTTGGGGCATCAGCCATTGTGGTGACCTGAGAGGAACACCTTGACCTTGAGCTTTAAAGTTGTGATTTGAGCTTGTTACACTCCACCTCTCCAGAGATTTTCTAAGCAATTTGGGGAATCCCAGCTCTCACACCCCAACTGCACATTCCAAACCTGATTGTGTGGAGTCAAGCTTAATCTCTGGTCCCTTCTGAGTGCTCCCCTCCAACTGGCAGATGTTTTTCAATCACCACCCTAAACCACAAACATGGGCTTTATTTTCAAAAATATAAGAGCCTGGGACCAGTATGTGGTGATTCCACGGAAACTGCTTCAACCCTCTCCTCTACAGTAACGACAAAGGGGTGTATCTGGCTCCTAATCCACTCAGACCTCACCACTTCCATGGATGTGATTTATGGTTTAGGGATAACGCTCATTGTCTGTAGCCCACTCACACATCTCACTCACTCAGCGCTTCTTAATATAATCTTAGGGCCTCTGGACCACAGCAAAAATTTAGGGACTGACAGTGACTTAACTGGGGTAAAAGATTGCCTTTACTTTGACAGGGCCTAAGGACAGAGGGGCTTTTAAGATCTTGTTAACCTAAACCTGATTTCAGATAAAGCAAATTAAAGTTTTACACATTAAGCCACACTGCTTTAGGCCTGTAACCCTCGGAAGGCTGATGAAATTCAACATTCTCTAGTCTCTTCCTCTCTGCCTCCTCGCTGTAATCCATCTCCTTTATCCCGGTTTTACTTCACCTGTAAAATTTCCTTTCCTCTTGAAAAATCCTTTCCCTCAATTTCAAAATAAATGCTGGGCTAAGAGTACTTCGTCTATTGGTCTAATTGTGTTTTGCTTTGTTTTGAGCAGAGCAGGCACATTAGGAGAATCTTAGAGCACAGAATGGGACCATTAAACCTTGGGATAGGGTTAGTGTTAGGGCTAGTAGGTGGACCTGAGCTAGTTTTAGTGTTCGGGTTACTGGGTGGCCTCAGGATAGGGGTAGGATTGGGGCTACCTAGATGGACCTGAGGTAGGGTTAAGGTTAGAGCCAGTAGATGGCCCCAAGTTAGAGTTAGAGTTGGGCTATGTAGGTTTCCCTAACTGGGTTAAGGTTGGGGGCCAGTAGGCAACCCTGGGCTAGGCTTAGGTTTCACAGGTGGCCCTGGACTAGGGATAGTGTTGGGGCCAGTTGGTGGATCCAAGCTAGGGTTATGGTGAGGGTTGATATGTGGCCCTGGGCTTGTGTTAAGGTTGGTGCCATTTGGTGGACTTGAACTAGGTTTAGAGTTTGGGCCAACTGGCGGCCCCAGGCCTTCAATAGGATTGATATTTGATATTACACACAGGACTTTTATATATATCCCGAATGTTAGGAAATAAAGCAGACCTATTCTACCTGTGAGATTTTTAAAGACTAAGGGCCACATTTCCCCTTTGTTCCACATGCAGAACTGCCATTGACAATAATGGGAGATGTACTCCCCATCCCCTGCACAGACTCAGCCCTGCTGCTAGCACATTGAGAGATGGAGCAGGGGAGCCAAGTCTCTGTCCATTCCCACCTTTGCCTGCCTACACCCTGCACAGGACAGGGGAGTCGTGGCCTTGAAGAGACTTCTCTCCCACTGTTGTGACTTGTGGGGTGTGTAGACAGAGCAGAGGAGCAAGGCAGTGCCTCTTTGTGGCTGCACTGGGCAAACAATGACCTGTCCATACATGTGACATACACGCTGTACGCCATGTGGACTGTTGCTGTGAACACAATGGCTGTTGTATTTGTCTACAGTTACTGGCATGCTAGAATTGAGTTCATAGGAAATTTACAGCCTATAAAGCACTGAATTAAATTTACGTTTCTGCAACTGCATTGAAGACTATGAATTGGCATGAGCGTAACTGAGGGCAAAATTTGGCCCACTGTATTTATCAGAATCAGTCTTCTAAAAGCAAAAATAACTCCTCTTAGAAAGGTTAGAGTATTGTATTTTAGAGGAGTGGCCAAGCTCAGTTGGTGGTAGCAGTGGCGAGAAATATTTAGGAGGAATTTCCTAGTTTAGACAAAGCCAGCATGTAATATCACTTCTCTGGGCCAAAGTTTCCCCCTGTATAAAAGAGAGATGAAAATATTCAACTACTGCACAGGAGGGGTTGGCGGTTTAATTAATATCTGGAACCATTTTGATGGTAAAAACTACATAAGTGCAAAATATTTTGGTTTGTTTCTTCCTGCTCTGAGTCCTGCCAGGCTCCCTTTTATACCATTTGGCATTATAGTGGTATGGTGCTATTACAGAATTTCATTTTCTGCATTCATCACATTCATTGTCACCTGTTTCTCTACTACGGGGAAACATTCTAAAGGGAACAGCTGCTAGATGGATTATATTTTTATGCCTAATCTTTACATTTTAGGTCATCAATACCATGCTCAAATATTTGCAGTGTTCTGCGTCACTAATATAGACATCCGATACACAAATTCTATTCCTTTCCTCCCAATATTCAGGAGGTAATCCCTTATCCCTCACAATCACATGTAATTTAGGATTAGACCACTGATGGGTTAAGATGTGAGTGCCTCAAGAAGCAACTGAAATAGCTCTGAAGAGCACATTCATTCTGTACGAGCATGATATTGCTTGGAGTTTTTTTAGATGATCGTCAGAGCTGCAAACAGCCTGTTCCATTTTGAGTTTATTGGAGGTACTTTCTTGTTCTTTCTGTGTAATGCTCTACATAGATGAATAAACCAGAATCTATAACAGCCGAGCCCAGTATTATTAAGCAGGCCCAAGTTCTGTTGTCAGTTATACTGAGGTTGCACCAATAGAACTGAGAGCAAAATCTGATGTAGAGTTCAGAAAATTAACCTCTGTTCCTTGTCTGCCACTCCTAATTTTGTTAGATTAGCCCTTATTTGCACTGTGGTATGCTACAGTAATAGTCCAAAACACCACAGTTTAACATCAGTGATACTGCAGCGTTTCTTCATCCTCTTCTGTAGCAGAAAATGACAGAGCCTGTCTAATAGAATGATAAGGGAGCATCTCCTTGCTGAAATTTTTTCACCCAGGATTTTCTTCCACACGAGGGTGTTTAAATAGCAAAGAATGAAGTTGAATGCAGGTTAAGTTGAACAATTAAACCCTGTGCCCTGTTCTGTCTGTGTACTTGAGTTGCCTCCAGCCTACCTCCCTGTGTTCTGTTTTTCGGGTGTTCTCAGTAGAAGTCCCTCCAGGGAACACTGGCCCTCTGACTCCAGTTCCACTGATCATGATACATCTTCCCAATTTTACAAACATTTTAATATAAACATTAAAAACAAGTAATTGATGCCCGGATCCCCACTTTGGCCTGAGGTGCTGGTACATAGCCAAGTTGGAGTCCTTTCTTTACCACAGACTCAACTGGTTACCCAGGCTTTGAGACAGGCCACTCCCGTTGTGGTTGCCTGTTGGGGAAACTCTCTCTCTCTCTGCGGGTCTAGCAAACTGTCTCTCTCTGGAGTCCTCCCTCTTCATGGGGTTGGCTTCTGAATGGTTCTCTCTCTCTCCATTCTGTGATAATCCCTGCGTCTCTGGGTTCGTGTCCGCTGGCTTGTGTCTCCTGTTCCTTCGGGCCACTTGTCCCACTTGTGGAGTCACCTCTTATGACCTGGGTGCCACTGCAACCCTCACCACTCCTTGAGTCCATTCCATGTCTCTGTAATGGCTATATCCCTCAGAGTGCCTGTCTCCAAGGCTGGTAAATCCTCGGCTGGCTTGTCATACTCTAGTGCCTGCTTTCTCAGATCATTAGCCATCTCATCTCAGTGACGTTTCCATCCCTCTGGCTGCAACAGGTCTCCCTTCATTGGTAGCAGGTTTTGGTCTTTCGTTCCATCATTGTCAGTGCTGGGCTGTTTGGCACCTCTGATTACACTATTACTGGGTGGCCACGGGTGTGCTGATGGAATCGCTTCACTCCAGATATCACAGCCATCATACCCCTGTTCAGTCTCTGACAGGAGTCTGCTGGCATAAGCGAGCGGCTGCTCCTGCAAAAAAGCTACACCCAATCCTTTCTCTGATGCATCACACTGGAGTGCCAGTGGCTCTCCTGGCTAACAATACTTCAACACAAGGGTATCCAATATCATTTGCATCAGCATGTCAAATGCTTGCTGTTGGGGACATTCCCAGTCAACATTCTGAGCTAACGCATGGGTTGTGGTACTGTAGTCAGGTGTGGACAGAATTTGGACAGAAAATGTATCACTTCTATGAAGCCCAGAACCCCTTTCACATCCACTGGGGCTGGCGTGTCTATAACTGCTTTGATCTTCTTGGGCTCTGCTGTCAGTCCCTCTGCTGTGAGCAGATGTCCAATATATGTCACCTCACAAGTCATGTTTTTTCTGGGTTGAGTTTTATGTTCTTGTTACTGCATCGCTGAAGAAGAGCTTATACTTCTCCGTCATGGTCTCCTTTGGCAGCAGCATCATTACTTCTTTCGCCTACAATGAGGATACCATCTGTAAATATTTTCACACCAGTCAGTCCTGTCAGCAATTGAGTGAGTCTCCTCTGGAACACCTCTTATGTCCCTCAGCATGCACAGCCATCTGTAGAGACCAAATGGTGCTGCAGAGGTTGTCAGCATCCTAGACTCTTTATTCCGGCATATGTGCCAAAACCAGCTCTTCATATCACAGACCGTACGGATTCTGGCTCTGGAGAGTTCTGGCAAGATGTCATCAATTATGGCATCTTTTCAGTGGCTTTGCGTCTATGCAGCTGCGTAATTTTCCTGCTGGCTTCTATCCCATGCCACGCTGCCTACCCAGGCTGTACTGGCCTCTACCAGTGCTATGATACACCTATAATCTCAGACTTTCTAGCTCCTTGCATACTGGATTACATATTGCCACGGGAATTTTCCTTCGTGATAAGTTCCACTATGGAGTCTACTCCCAGTTGCAACTTTTCTTCAAGGCACCTGTCAACTTTGAAACATCCCCATAGGCTTTTAAAATTGCCTCCATAGTCCATGGGACTCCCTTTTGTTTCTCAAACGGCAGCACCCTGATCAGATCCATGGCTTGTATGGCCATATTCCCCAAGGGTGACTTGACAGACTCACTGATTCAAGACAGGTTACTCTCCTGCTGTTGTCATCCTCCCACATGGCCGGGTCTGGGAACAGCTCAAACTCTTCCTTCCACTGGGCCCATCGCTGGACTAGGTTTGGTGTCTGCAAATCCAGGGCTCTGGGTGGCTTCAGACCAAGTGCAATGGCTCACGCTGCCAGCAGCTGCACTTCAGAGAACTCACTGCTCAGATGCTGCCACCATGTTTCATTAGCAAAGAGTGAAGCTGGGTGCAGTAGAGTTGAACAAGTGGAACTTCATTAAACCCTGTGCACTGTTCTGTTCACATGGCTGAGTTACTTCTAGCCTAGCTCCTGTATTTCTTGTTTTCCTGTGTCTCCTCAACAATAGCTCCTGCAGTGAACATGAGCCCTCTGACTCCAGTTCCACTGATTGTGATAGAGAGGGGACAATTCAAGCCAACAACTAATACAACCTCAGTAATAGAGAGGAAATGTCCAATTTGTCGTACTCAGAATGTTTTGCAGGAACATCTCTGTTCTGATGCACTTTTGATGAATCACAGGCAGGGCTCTGATGGAAGCCTGCCTCATTTCCTTGCAGGCTGCTGGAGACCCCAAGTGGACTGCTTCAAGCCAGGACCAGCCAGTTAGGGTGGAAGCAGAGCTTCCAGACTTCGAGGACAGCTGGGTCCCTACGCTGCCCAACTCCCAAGTTGGTAGGCCTGAGAGCCTGGAATGAAACTATATTTCCAAATACTGACATTTCCCATGAACCAGAAATCCCATTTCAGCCAGCTCTACTCAATCCCATTGTACGCTTATATTCATGTATACACAGAGTACACTCTTAAAAGCACCTTTGAAGAACATTCTTTTTCATTGAAGCAACTGTCACAGGATTATCTGTCATGTCTTCAGGGTGGTAACAGAGATGTCTTGTCTTGACAATTCTCCCAGAAAATGAAGAGAAGATTGGAGACTCCCTGAGCACCATATCTCTAGAGAAAAAACACTAGATATCCTGACTGTTATTGATTGAAAAGATATATTGTTTGTGCATCATATTCTCATCATTTTTTAAAAAAAGTGCCTAGAATAATAAACCAGCCATTGATTCTGGAAGTTATTGTGTCAGAAACAATATTATCAAACTGGGAGCGTACACAATTTTTGTATACTCCAGATCTCTCATTTTTCACAGTGCAACAGCGTTAGTTGATAACAAAACCTGTCGCATCTGGTATGTTCATGAGAAATAATAAATGTGATAGTCACATGCATTAGTTCTGTCGATGGCAAATGAAGAAGGATTACAGGAGAGACTGAATGTAATGTTTGTGACTGAGGACATGAGGGAACTGAAGAAAGATTTGCCGGAAAGCACTGGTAACTTTGTTTTACCTGAAGGCAAGATGGTGATAGGGAAATCATATTTTTTGTATACAGCAGATGCTGCAATGAACATGGATTCAGAGAAGCTAGGTTTTAGTGGCTGGCTCTGACACTGGCTTAGTGTGTGTGATTTGGGGCAAGTCACCTTCACCCTCTGGTTTTCAGTTTTGTCCATTTGTGAAATGGGCATGATCAAATGTCGCTCTCGCTATAAAGTGCTTTGAGATCTATGGATGAAACGAACTCCATGTGTGCGAAGTCCCTAAGTGTGCAGCTTTGGATTATTCCATATATAAAAGCACTAGAGTTGAGCTTTTTATTATTTAGTGCCTGGCACCATAATCATCTTTTACAGCAACGAATGGCCCCTGGTGTCCCCGCCAGCCCTGATAACAATGGACATTACGCCGAAACACTTTATTTCATCATAGGTTCAACCTCGGTTGCTCCCCAACCTTTGATCAGCTGGTCACTGGGAAAAGATGGCTGCTGAAGCTTCTGCATCTTCCCCTGTGGTCCTTATCTTGCTTGAGATTTAAAGCCATTGGAATAATATTTTAAAATTAGCGATAACTATTGCATTATGTTTTCGAATTTGGGGACAGTAAAAGGCTAACTCAGCAGGTGCTCAGCCCTGGTGTGAGAACCAGAGGGTTTTCAAGGATTTCTGCCATTTTGGAGAAATTTTTGTTACTGTTCAATTTCCTTTGGAGCATTTTTAGTAAGGCAGGGGTGGGCTTGGTTGGAAGATTTAATGGCATTTTTATTGCCATTCCTTTTTTCTGAGCTGATCTTGAAAGGATCCCTTGCATGATATATGAATTCTTTTCTCTTTGTAGAACTGACATCAGATACAAGGAAAGGAGAGCACATATTAAAAATAAGCCTTGAAGCTGGCACTAGGGGAGAAAGTTTTTAAGATGCCTGGAAGTTGCACAAGCAACAGAAGAAGCAAAAATATTTTGATTTCTCTTGTGCAGTGGTTCTCAACCCACAGCCTGTAGGCTGCATGCAGCCCAGTTAGCACACAGCTGTAGTCCAGCTCAGCTGTGTGCTAAAGGCCAACCCACGTCCTGGGGTCCACCAGGTTCCCAGCTGCCCAGTGCGGAGGGGTTGGGCCAGTGGTGAGCTGGAGCAGGTTCGCACTGGTTAGCGCAAACAGGTTGTTAAATTTTTCAGCCGGTTTAGAACCGGTTGCTAAATTTTGCAGCTGGTTGAGAACTGGTTGTTAAAGGGGTGGGCAAACTCCTGTCCTGCCCGTCCCGCCCGAGCTCTCGGCTCCCCCTGTGAATTTGTACTCACTCGGCAGCACTGCACGCCTTCGGTGGCATTTCGGCGGCGGGCCCTTCACTCGTTCCGGGTCTTCAGTGGTGGGCCCTTCACTCATTCCGGGTCTTCGGCGGCACTTGAGTGGCAGGTCCTTCAGTGCTGCTGAAGACCTGGAGCGAGGGAAGAACCTGCCGCCGAAGTGCCGCCGAAGACCCAGAGCAACTGAAGGAACCGGATCTTCAGCTTCTGGCAGCTCATCACTGGGTCCGGCTGGGCTGCCCCGCCTCACTGCGCGGAGGGGTCGGGGTTGGGGATGCCAGCCCACCCCATGTGGCAGGAATTCAGGGTTGGGGCTGCTGGCAGGCCCCGTGAGCTCCGGGGTCCGGGACTGGGGCAGCCAGCCCACCCCATGTGGTGGGGGTCTGGGGCTGCCGGCAAGCCTTGCGGGGTCTGGGGCAGCTGTGTGGCAGGGGTGGCCACATATGCAGCCCACAATGTGTAATAAGTTGAAAACCACTGCTCTAGTGGCTCTGGGTTTGATTCAGTGTGAGGGGTGGGAAATAAACTCTTCCTCCCCTTTCTGCTTTCTATTACATGGAATAAAGTGAAGAAATATTTTATAAGATACTTCCCCTCCCACATAAAAAAAAATCACTGCTGATCTTTTTTAGGAAACACACTACTCATTACTATGGAAGTTCCTGTAGAAAACATCCAGCCAGAACCCTTGTCTAAGCCCTGAAATGTAAAAAATATGGCAAGGTAACCTTCCATTTCTTTTGTTCCATTGGCTTTTAAGCACAACCAGTGATTTAGACTCCTCTGAAATCATAGATTAAAAAAGGAAAAGGAAATTACTGATTTCTGTTGTTTTTCTGTAGAATTTTTATTACAATAGCATTTTCGAGTGGTCCTGGGAAACAGCACCCTGCAGTTTTCCTTAGATCATCACCATACCAACTGTTGTTCAGTGACTGGGGGGTGTTAAAAGTCAAATTAAAGCAAACGTGTTCCCTCTGATTTTCCTTTCCGGTATCCTCCTGTGTCCACCTGTCTCTCCCAAATAAATGTCCCACACCTCAGACACCTGCTGCTCCTTCTGGGACTTTTATTCTTAGCACTCAGGCAGATCAATCCATCCATTTGAATTACCTGCTTCTGCAAATTTAGACATCTCTTATATGAGGAATCTTAGAGCCTAAGATAGGTGAACAAAATCCAAGTCAATATGTACAAAAAATAATGGCATTAAGTCCCTCCTAAAGGATTCTGTCTGACTTTTGTCACATGTTAGTTAGTTTGCCGTCTATAATTAATCATTGGCTGATTACTTCCCTTAATGTGGGTTTTCAAAGTGAATTACAGTTAAAAAGATATAGAAGAAGAGGAAGGGATTATCTTGCCTCTATAAATTGGTCAATTTCTTATTTGATTTTTTTCCCTTTGAACAGTAAATCACCATTTGACTCCTCCGAGATCATGTCTTTAGGTGCTGAGAGAGCTCTTGAGAAAGGATTTCCCACCAGCCCCCTTCACCAGTGCATTAATGAGAATACCAACTTTTGTATGCCAGCAATCCTTCAGGTTATAGTTCAAATACTCACGAGAGAATATAAGCTTTTCTCAAGCACCTGCCCACTCTTTTTGTAGGCAGGGGACCTAGGTTTTAGCGCTGGCTCAGCTATTGACTTTGTGTGTGTGATGTTGGGCAAGTTATTTTTCTTTTTTCCTGGTCTCAGTTTATTCCTCTCTAAAATGGGAATGATAATGCTTGGCCTTTAAAAAGAGCTTTGAGATCATGGATGAAGAGCACCCTGTAAGAGCTAAGTCTTGTTAGGAAGTTTTAGTGTTGAATGGATAGTTAAAAGTCTGGGTATGTGCGGGAACCTTTATTATGAAAGTGACTTTGCCATGTCAAATCTGAACTCATCTGATGGGCAACAGTAGGACCCATGAACAGGCCTGGGTATAAGACACATTTTTTTTGGGAAATGGCTCAAAGAGCACATAACTGTCTCCTAAATGTACATGTGACTTGGGGATTAATAACACTATAAAACACCAAATCTCACTTCTCCAGAGACACTCCATGAATAACAAATAATACTGCCATCTTCAGATTACTCACCACCTTGAATCTGTTTTCTGATCAGTCTCAGAGGCCTTGTCTACTCTTAAATGTTTCACGGGTATAGCTATGTTGGTTAGGGGGGTGATTTTTTTTTTTTTACCAATAAAGCTATGTCAGTAAAAGCCCGAGTGTAGATGCAGTAATAATGGTATAGCACTTTTATACCGATCTAACAGTGTCCACACTAAGAGGGTTTTGCTGGTTTAACAATACCAGCATAACTATAACAATAAAACCCTCCTGGTGTAGACAAGACCTTAGTGAAATGACATGATTAGAACTAAGGTCATGGGTTTTCCATGTTATCTTGAATGCAGAACTGGTAGAGTGTGAGTGAAAAGTCGTAAAGGAATCCCTCAGGAACATTTTAGATCAACTATGAATTTAAGGATAACCCCATCAAGGGGGATGAAAAAAATCGCAAGGCAAAAAACAAGCACGTATGCCTCTATCCTGTAATGAGCTCGGATTGGGTATGGGGATAGGGTCCTTAATATACATTTTGTTCTGAAAAGTTTCTGAATAGAAATATTCTGAAAGCAATAGGCTTGCCCAGATGTAATTGAGGGCAGCATCTGGTTGCAGAATATTTATTATTGATGCTGATGCACAAGACAGAAAGAACTTGGCTTGAGTTTTGAATCCTAAGGCTGTTTGTAGGACTGGTGGTTAGAAAAAAACATCTTTTTACTTGTAAACTAAGCACTTCTGCTATGGAATCACTCAGGCACCATAAATGTAGAATCCTATGAGCCCATTTCTTCAAAGTCATTTTCAGAGTAGAACTGAACATTAAAGTGTCATTTTTGTTCTGTGATCAAAAGTGTCCCTCTCCCTGACTAGACTCAGATATTTTACAACTGCCCACCTTTCCCTGACAACAAACAACCTTGCCAAAAGTGCATCCAGCTTCCCACCAGTCGTTCCGTGTTAGAACGTCACATAACCACATGCATTCCCCTACCAAGCCCTTCCCCCCCCCATTTGCATGTGCCTGCCTGCATGCACAAATGCATATGTTCACTTTCAGGCACACGTGCAAACACACACACACACACACACAGAGTTTTACCATTCTGTCTCTTCCTGCCTATCTGGTCTCCAAATCATTTTTGAATGCCGCCAAGTGCTCTTTTGAGTCTGCCAAAAGCTGAAAAAAGCATTTGGAGAAGCAGCAGCTTGGGAATAGAAGATGCTCAGAGTAACTATTAATTATGTAACTCTAGCACTAGGGCTCACATGAGACCAGTGACTGTTCTATTGAGGGACACTAAAAACAGAAATAGCCTCCTAGAGCAAAGTTAAGCACTAAAATCCTGCCTGTAGTAAAAAAAAATGCAAAATCCCCCTCTCTTCCTGACCTACACACAGAACTGGTCCAGAATATACCACAGATCTCCATAGCCAGGATCAGCAGGAGAACTGTCCCCAAAATCTAGAAATGTTTCCTTCAGACTTTAGTTTACCGATATACAGCTCCCTGTCCTGCCACCCTTACTCACGTCTGAGTAGCATCTTACTCTGGAGCTCCGGGAGAGAAAGTGTGGAGCTAAAGAGTGTCCTTTAAATTCTCTGATAAAGCTTAAACCTCACATCCGGGCCAGCTCAGCTGACCAGTATACAGAGGACAAGGCAGTGTCCCCACCCACTGTCTGCACCCTCACACTGTATTTCAAGTAGCTCGTGCCCCTGGTGGCACATCTCTGAACAGAGGGAGTATGACTGGGCCTGGCCCTTTAGAGGTGGCTTAACTGGGGACAGCTGCTTTCACTTTACACCTACATACCCATGTCAGGGTTAGGCCCAATTTAGCCCCATTTGCAAGGCTGCATAAATGGCAGATTAAGATTCTGGGCCTGGCACATTAACTGTCTGGCTTTGTGCCTGCCCCTGTTTGGAACGCTGATTGTCAGGACGCCTTGATGGGAAAGGCTAGCCTTATGGGTAAGATAGTAGCT
Organism: Caretta caretta; assembly: GCF_965140235.1. NCBI lineage: Eukaryota > Metazoa > Chordata > Testudines > Cheloniidae > Caretta > Caretta caretta. The sequence goes on from NC_134214.1 coordinate 83,971,463, forward strand.
TGGGACTCCGGAAATCTGGTTGCCATCCCTGGCACTACCATAGGCCTAGGTTGGTGTTTGGGGAAAGGTACACGGTGGTTCTTCTTCTTTCCCAATGGGTTTTCATCTTGAGTTAAAAAAAAACAACCACCAAAAAACCAAAACAGGTCCATCCCCAGTAAAAGGCCACGGTGCACTGCAGCTCACTCATTGGGAGCCCAGAGGAAAACAGGGGGACGTATAGGCCATGCAGCTCATGTGAATTACCAAAGAGGGAAATTATCCCAAGTGCATGATGATCACTGTCCAGGAGAAGCCTTTGCATCTTTGTCCTTCTAACCTTTTCCTTTTTTCTCCCTCTCCAGTTTGTTGCTCAGCCAAACTGCCAGCAGCTGTTAGCTACACTTTGGTATGACGGCTTTCCAGGATGGAGGCGGAAACACTGGGCAGTCAAGCTCTTGACCTGCATCACCATTGGACTGCTATTTCCTGTGCTTTCTGTGGCATATTTAATTGCACCTAAGAGCAGGCTGGGACTGTTCATTAAAAAGCCATTTATAAAGTTTATCTGCCACACCGGTTCTTACCTAACCTTCCTCTTCATGCTACTTCTGGCATCGCAGCACATTGTCAGGACTGATCTCCATGTGCAGGGACCACCTCCCACTATCGTTGAATGGATGATCCTACCCTGGGTTCTAGGTAAATCAGAGGAAACACAAATATGCTTGGGCCTCAACTGGCAGACTTACGCTCATGATAACTGCATGTGGATTAATTGCTAGTCTCTGTGTTATCTGCGTGTAAACAGGTTTGGCAACCAAATCTGGAAACTTCATTAACTGCTGTCCTTCTTCTGGAACTATGGGGCTAGGGCTGTTTTGTTGTTTTTATTGCCATCTACTGTGTCTTTTGGCATAGCCCTCAGGAAGCTGCACCAACCTGGGGTAGCCGCGAGAGGTGCTGTGTCCGTTTGATGCACAGTTCCTTCCTCGCTTCCCCTTTGCTCTGAGTGGGGAAGGGGCATCATAACTGGCTGCTGGCCTATACCAGCAACAAATTGTGACTCTCTCTTATTGGCTCCACTGCACTGGCTGGTGCACGGGGGAGGCAGAGCTAAGAGTCTGCTCGCTCTTTGCCCATTCCCCACCCGTCCTGACATTTTGGATCTTTCCCCCCGTTCCCTCAACAGCAGAAAATTTAAAAGGAGCCAAGACATTGACAAGGCGCCACTTGTGCTCAGTGGGGGAGTGGCTGCTGCCCCGCTCCCCCCCCAGCTACGCGACTGCCTGCACATGGGGCATCAGAGGGAAGACTCCTGCTCTGCCTTATGCCCCAGTGCTGGCACATAATCCAAGTCACAGTCTAGCTCTCCAATATGAACGGGGGAGAGCTGGTTACTGGAATGTCAAAGCAGAAGCTGCCTATTCCAAGCTGATTAGTGCAGCCCTAATTGTGAAGAAAAATGAGTGGCAGCTTCCCCGTTCTGTCTGTTTCACAAAAGCAAAGAATAAAGATGATATGGCAGCATGGAACCCAGCTTTCAGAGCCCGCAGAAGTGTAAGAGCAAAAAACCACATTTTGATACGTTTGATGAGTCAGATTCATTTCCCCTTTCAAGCTGAGCTGCCTTGAGCTCAAATGCACACTGTGGCAAATAAAACCTTGTAGACTCACAGAGGAAACACAATCTCTCCTTTCATTAGGTTCACGTCTGGCTTCGTTTACTCTACCTTGCTCTTGTGTTAAAATGTACCTGCTCCCATGTACCATCGGCTTAGGCTGGAGTCTCATTCTGAGGCTCCCTTAAGAGAAATCTGCTTCTCCTGATGAAAACAGGCTGTAGGGCCGAGAAGAATATCTGCCAAGGATTGTATGGGCAGAGGGCAAATTCCACAATAGTGTTCTTGCTGGCTACTCCTCTCAGTTCCAGCAAGCCACTCCTGCAAGATCAGGTGCTTCACCCAATTCAGAGGTCATGTGAATACAAATACTTTTAAAAGATATAAAATAAGAGAGAGTTGTTTCCTTACTCTCCCCTGCCAAATGTGACATCGCAAGGCCACTCATGATGTAGCTTCCCCCATTAAGCCAGCCCATATATGTTGCTTTCTGCTGCATTGTTGCTATGAAGGTGCCATCTTCCTGCCCTACAGCTGGCACGTACAATCAGGTCCAGTGTTTCGAACCTGGACTTACTTTAAACTCAGCCCTAAGGTTCTGGGCTCAGCACGTTCACTTTGGGCCCGTCCCTACTCAGAAGGGTGATTCGTAGGACGGTCAAGCCCTGGGTTAGGACTCAAAGGAGTTCAGTTCCTGGCCCTACCACAAGCTTCATTTCTCACCTGGGACAGGTCGGTTAACTAGCGCTGACCGGAGCACCACAATGAGGTTTCCAAATTTGTTTTCGGTCAGCACAGGAATGAAAACAAAACCTTTCGGCTGTTTTAGGACGACGTGTGTGGGAGACCCAGATGTAAGGCCTGGCTCTGCCTGTTTCCACAGCAGAGCTTTTTACCCTAGATCATTCCAAATCAGGGACTTGTACCTGTCCAGCCTCCATCCTAGACCAACAGAATAACCTCCCCTCCGCCCAGATATAGGGGTTTCTCTTGCTTGTTCTCTCCCCAGACCCAAAGCCTTCCTGCTGAAACTTTTATGGAAACTGATCGATCTCCACAACATTTTTTGGCTTCAACAAAACAGCACATTTTGCTGAAATGAAATTTCATCGAAAACGTTCTGCCAAGCTCTGCATTTAATTTCTCTGGGCCTGAGTTCACCAAGTGTATAGTGGAGACGTGATCAAACTTCCCTACCTTGTTGTGTTGTGAGGATAAATTAGTTGGGCTCAGATTCTGTCTGCTTTCTCTGGCCTCTTTGTGCTGCTCTGGTGACATAGAGGAGATGCTGAGTTGCCCTAACATGGCATCTGGGAATTCCCCACACACAGTGGGAATCCCTGGAAAATGTTCCTGGATGAACTGGGGCCAACAGGTGAATTAAGGTGATCCTGCCCCATCCCATGTTCTGTGCTGAACACTGTGTTTATAGTGCCATTCTTCATTCGAGGGATGAACCTAATGTATCAAAAATCTCCGTCTGCACCACCATCCAGTCTTGAGCAAGAAATTCTCCCAAGTCCCTAAATCTGCAGTGGGCCAGAAAAAGACTTACTGAGGTTGCGGCACTGGAAGGGGAGTGTGAATAACAAGTATCTCTTCAAAAACCCATCTTTAAGCTTACATGCTCAAACAGCTAGTTTGTTCTAAGACTAGAACTGGTTGGATAATTTCAAACATTTCAAAATTTGGACAAAATACTGCCATTCTTTTTCCAAATAAAACCAGAGATGTTGCTACTATGTTTTACTGCTAGTCAGGATCATTTTTACAAAATTCTAACTGTGGATGAAAGGATGGGTAAAGAACAGAGTTGCGAAAACGTTAACAAACTTTTTTTCCCATTGTGACCAACTTTACCAAAAAGACAGGAGAGTTTGTGCTACTTCACACAGGCTAGCCCTACAGCTCTCACACAGCCCGAGCCTCATTCTCTGTAGTCTTCAAACAATAGGAATTAGCAAATGTGCAGCTGAAATGTACATGCAAAAAGAAAAGGAGTACTACTGGCACCTTAGAGACTAACAAATTTATTTGAGCATAAGCTTTCGTGAGCTACAGCTCACTTCATCTTGGAATAAACAGCGAACACACCCTTTTTTCCTACCACTTAACGCACCCTCCACTTCACATTTAAATTATATGAAATTCTTTGGAGAAAAACAGACCTTCAAATGAGATGCTGATGTGTCTGTAAGGAAGAATTTACCATTTTAACGTCCTTTTTTGTTTATGAAATATCTGTAAAATAGAGAGAGAGAGAGAGAGAGAAAGAACGACCAGGCACGTACAGTGCAGACAGCATTACAGTAACTATAGTAACAATGCTAACTATGATTACTCACAATAAATACAACATAGTTGATCTTCAGCAGAAGCTGCTCCATTGATTTATTTTATTTTATTTTATTTTGTGCGTGCAAAGATTTTAAGACAGCTGTACTAAAATTACCTTATTGGTCATAACATGCTGCTGACCTGACCAGTGGCATCAGCCAAGAAAATGTGATTGATATCTTTATGTTTGCAACAGTTAATTTCCATGCTCTTTGTTCTTCATATTGAACCTTTAAAGCCCTAGAAAACAGACTCAACTGATATCCCAATTTGGAGGATCACGTCATAATTCTGTTGTCGGATGTTTGTTAGCCACTCTCTTGATGCTTTTTTTTTCTTTTCTGATTTAAGTCTTGGTTCTTGAGTCACGTCCAATGCTGTAAACTCAACCATGCAAAATATATGGGGATGGGGTAACATTTTCATAAGTGCTTAAGGGACTTAGGAGCAAAAGTCCCATTTTCAAAAGTCACTTAGGCACTTAAGAGTCTAAAAGGGGACTTAGGGTATGAATACAGTGCAGAAAACATCCCCGAGCTAGCTTTAGTCTAGCAAGCACAGGGGCCAGTAGCAATGGAGCTGCAGCAGCATGAACTTCTACTCAGGCTAGCTACCCGTGTACACAGGGTCCAGGCAGGATTGTATCGTCTACACTGAAACCTGTTCTGCTGTGGTTTTACTATGATTGTACCCGTGCTAGGTAGATTTAAGTTAAATCGGGTGTGACTACATATGCTACAATCATACCACTCAGTTGCAGTGTAGACATACCCTAAGCTCCGAAACACCTAAGTGACATTTGAAAATGAGGGCTAGGCTCTGAAATCACATAGGCTCTTTTGGAAATGTTACTCTAGATGGCTTAGGGGAGTGGTAACAGGGTATGGAGCCTTATGTCACGACTGTAGGCAAATTTAGCCTAGGTTAGTAACAAGTGAGAATAATTCCCTGTTGGAGGCTGACATTTGTGAAAGGAGTTGATTGTCTCAGTCCAGTTCCTAGTGAATAAACGTCCACATCGCAAAAGCCACCACCACAAATGGTGCTAAGTGGAACTCTAGCTGACAGCCTCAGCAAAGAGGCCGTAAACTGAAGGCCAGATTCTGATACCCTTACCCATGCTGAGTAGCAGCTTGCTCAGGAGTAGTCCTATGGAAGTCAGTGGCGCTATTCATTGAATAAGGTGAAATTGAATAAATGTGCCTGGAGAATGGATGTGATCCTTCCATCTCAGGGCTGAGGCAGATTGATGGAGGGAAGCTTGTGTGACTGTCACCTGTCTTATGGATAAGGGTAGGGAAATCAGCCTTCAAGGCTGCCACGCTGGCATCATTAAGGAGCACTGAATTACCCTTAGACACTACAGAGGTGGGTGCTCTATTAATAACTAAGACAAATAAATTTACTCAGATCATTTATTTATTTAAATCAATAAAAATTTCCCCTGGGCCACGTCACCCACACTTTCTAAAGGGGAACTTTGGCCTAGAACAGTTAAAAGGAATGTGTGTTTCATGCAGCATCTCCTTGTGCTTAGTATGTGAAGCACTGGGCAGGACAGCTTGAGCCTGAGCCGTTCCTTTTCTGACTGCATTTCCCATTCTGCTATATAATACTCTGTAAGCAGCTTTATTAGATTTTGTAGGAAAGGAAAAAGGATGAGGCATTTTTTCCCAAGCAGTTAGTTTATAATTGCCTTTTATTACATTGGATTTGCTCTGCTTTAATGGGCAGCAATGTTCCCTCATGCAGATAAATTCTCTTTCTTTCCACAGGTTTTATTTGGGGAGAAATCAAGGAGATGTGGGATGGTGGATTCAATGAGTATGTACATGACTGGTGGAATCTGATGGACTTTGCAATGAACTCGCTCTATCTTGCAACTATCTCCCTGAAAATTGTCGCTTATGTCAAGGTACAGTAAGTTGGCACATGTGTGTGAAAACTATAGTACACAGGAAATGATCTGTCAACGCTGAAATTCCAGCTCAGAGAGAACAGGTGCCCACATCACAAGTGGTACTAGTTGGCATCCTTGTTTGCAAACTCAGTAGGAAAGCCAGTGACTAAATTGGTTTGGAGAACGAGCATGCTTCTCACCCCTTACAGGTTGTCCTGCCTGATTAAGGTTAAGGCACATTGGCGGGGTGTTGTGGGAAGAGTTCACATAACCACTGCCCACCTTGTAACTGTGGATAGTGAACCTCAACTTTCTGGATTGTCACTGAGAAACTTACAACAGTGCTAAATCCACTTAATATGTAACAATGAATCCAGAATAGGGAGATCAGAAAACAATTAGAGTTTTATAATGTAAATGGGGAAAATGATAAAATACTCTGTTGAGATTTTACAACTATGCTGCAGATTCCTTACTGTCAGCTCCACTAACTGAGCTAGTGCATATCACCGTTCATCCTCAAAAGCACCTTTCAGATTTATAAACATCTGATGCTCTAAATTAATTTATGCGCAAGCTTTGAAGCCAGGGAACTGCCAGAAGCACTCTCTCTCTCTGTCTCTCTCTCTCTCTCACACACACAGCTCAGTCCCTGCAATACCTCAACACAGTGACTCCCATCGACTTTAGTGGGAGTGGTGTGCTTGCAGGACCCGGCTCACAGAGTTTTCTCTAATCTTTCTGGTGTTCACAGAGTCTGTAGGCCTGATTCTCCTCTCTGGTGTGAATCAGGAGTAACTCCATTGAAGTCAGTGGTGTTACAGTGGTGTAAGTCAAACATGAAGTAACCCTGTATTCAGATTGGGAGTGTCCTTCCCCACCAGCTCCCCAGAGTTCCTGCTTCTGAGGCCATAGACAACTGAAATTACAATTCCAGATCTAGCTTCCTGCTGCTTTAGACATGGGTCTGAATCTGAACATTTCTTTATGCAGGGAGTTTAGGGCAGTAGATCTACATCACTGCACACTCACTAGTCCCCTTTCCCATATCTCTCCACACCCTCCAGGGTTAGAAGAGAACCTCCACAGAGTACATGTCCTGGGTACGTAGGGGATGCAGTGTTCCCTAGGCGGGGCTCTCCATAACCTGACCTCCTCCCCTGCATTGTGGATGTGACTGGTCCCACAGCAATTAGGGCTTTCCCTTTTTGCTGCTCCATAACATTGGTTCCACTATGTACACAAGGGAAGATTTTGCCTTTTTTTTTAACCACAGCAGCTTGAACTCAGACCAGTGCTGTAGAAGTTCACTGTTCCAAGGTTCTCTGTCCATTTGTAGCCAGTCATAATGTAAGGAGAGAGGAGAGAGATGAGGAAACTAAATATTTCACAAGCTAGCTGAAACAGGAAGGCTGTAGTATAAGCTCGTCAGATTAAAAGACCAGCACAGGGGCCATTTTAAAGTGCAGAAGGCTGCTTACTGCTGAATTAGCACTTTTCAAAGAGAATGCCAAGATAGCTGCTACTCCCTGATCAGGTTGTTCTGTATCAGTATCAAAGCAAAGCCAGATTACATCTTTTTCTCCAGACATTTACAGCAGGAGAGAAAATGAAACACTTGAACATTTGGTCTTTGAACTGTGAGCAATAAAAATGAAATAGCTGGAAATCGTAAGTCACGTGACCAAATCAGCAACGTGGCAATTCTCTTTCTCTGAGACACGCAGCCGCTTACCCCACACCCACCAATAACACCTAAAACACCAGGCACAAACAAATACACGCAACCCAAGCCATGCATATCTGCAAACATACAGCTACCCACATTCTCTTTATGAATGAGTAATTCATACCTACAAAACCACAGAGCCCTGCATGCAAACGCCCACACTTCCATACAGTCATAAAGCTGGAAGGGTAGCTAATCCCACTGAGCCTCTGCAGGCCCTGAACATCCATGGCTATGTTTACACTGCAGCTAGGAGCAAGCCTCCCTGTCTGGGTAGACCGATTCGTTCTAGCAGGGTCACCTTGCTTAAAATAATAGTGGGGAGGTTGCAGCTTGGTCTGGAGCTGGGCTGCAGAAGCCTAGGGGCCATGCCCGAGTTTCTGCCCTTGATGGAATGTCCACATTGCTATTTGTAGCACGGTAGCTCAAGCCCCACTCGTGTGAATCTGTCTACCCGGGTGGGGAGGCTCAGTCCCAGCTGCAGTGCATACACCCTCCATGTCACATCCTGTCACTATGTCCTAACCCTTCAGCCCTGACATGCCTTTCTGAGATCAGAGGACTGTGGCAGTCTCACTGGGCAGCACCCCTGACTTTTCACAGCTTGGCTCTGCAGCTCCTCCTCCCGGCCTACCTCTCCACTCCTGTGCTGTCTCCTATATACAGATGCAGCACTGTCCCTGCACACTGCTGGGCAGAGCTGAAGCCTTAAATGCCCAGCCGTTGGCACTCCATTCCTCAGGTGTCCCTGCCAGCGCAGCTCCCTTCTCAGCTTCTCTTCCCACACCTGCCTCTTCAAAATGGAACCCCACATCTCTGCACCCTGGGCCTCATGGATACATTAATCAATATAGGAACATGCCAGTAGCTATGCCAGATCAAAGCCATAGTCCATCTAATCCGGTATCCTGCATCTGTCAGTGTCAGATGTTTCAGAAGAAGGTGCAAGAAACCTTGGATTCGTCAGTGGTGGAATAACCTAACAGAAGTGTCTTCATAATCCTTATCACCCAGAGGTTGGCTTGTGCCCTGAAGCATAGGGGTTTATAACTCTTCTGATGTTCTACAAATTCTTTGTAGTGTGACTGGGAATGTAGTAAGTATTTGTGCAAATGCTTAATGTGTTTTGAATTCTAACTAAACTCTGGTGTCAGTGTTATCTAATGCCAATGAACTCCACAGATCAATTAAGTGTAGGGTAAAAAGTATTTCCTTTTATCAGTTTTAAATTACCTGCCTTTCGATGTCATTGAGTATCCCCTTGTTCATAGAATCATAGAATCATAGAATATAAGGGTTGGAAGGGACCCCAGAAGGTCATCTAGTCCAACCCCCTGCTCAAAGCAGGACCTATTCCCAGTTAAATCATCCCAGCCAGGGCTTTGTCAAGCCTGACATTAAAAACCTCTAAGGAAGGAGATTCTACCACCTCCCTAGGTAACGCATTCCAGTGTTTCACCACCCTCTTAGTGAAAAAGTTTTTCCTAATATCCAATCTAAACCTCCCCCACTGCAGCTTGAGACCATTACTCCTCGTTCTGTCATCTGATACCATTGAGAACAGTCTAGAGCCATCCTCTTTGGAACCCCCTTTCAGGTAGTTGAAAGCAGCTATCAAATCCCCCCTCATTCTTCTCTTCTGCAGGCTAAACAATCCCAGCTCCCTCAGCCTCTCCTCATAACTCATGTGTTCCAGACCCCAAATCATTTTTGTTGCCCTTCGCTGGACTCTCTCCAATTTATCCACATCCTTCCTGAAGTGTGGGGCCCAAAACTGGACACAGTACTCCAGATGAGGCCTCACCAATGTCGAATAGAGGGGAACGATCACGTCCCTCGATCTGCTCGCTATGCCCCTACTTATACATCCCAAAATGCCATTGGCCTTCTTGGCAACAAGGGCACACTGCTGACTCATATCCAGCTTCTCGTCCACTGTCACCCCTAGGTCCTTTTCCGCAGAACTGCTGCCTAGCCATTCGGTCCCTAGTCTGTAGCTGTGCATTGGGTTCTTCCGTCCTAAGTGCAGGACCCTGCACTTATCCTTATTGAACCTCATCAGATTTCTTTTGGCCCAATCCTCCAATTTGTCTAGGTCCTTCTGTATCCTATCCCTCCCCTCCAGCGTATCTACCACTCCTCCCAGTTTAGTATCATCCGCAAATTTGCTGAGAGTGCAATCCACACCATCCTCCAGATCATTTATGAAGATATTGAACAAAACCGGCCCCAGGACCGACCCTTGGGGCACTCCACTTGATACCGGCTGCCAACTAGACATGGAGCCATTGATAACTACCCGTTGAGCCCGACAATCTAGCCAGCTTTCTACCCACCTTGTAGTGCATTCATCCAGCCCATACTTCCTTAACTTGCTGACAAGAATACTGTGGGAGACCGTGTCAAAAGCTTTGCTAAAGTCAAGAAACAATACATCCACTGCTTTCCCTTCATCCACAGAACCAGTAATCTCATCATAGAAGGCGATTAGATTAGTCAGGCATGACCTTCCCTTGGTGAATCCATGCTGGCTGTTCCTGATCACTTTCCTCTCATGCAAGTGCTTCAGGATTGATTCTTTGAGGACCTGTTCCATGATTTTTCCAGGGACTGAAGTGAGGCTGACTGGCCTGTAGTTCCCAGGATCCTCCTTCTTCCCTTTTTTAAAGATTGGCACTACATTAGCCTTTTTCCAGTCATCCGGGACTTCCCCGGTTCGCCACGAGTTTTCAAAGATAATGGCCAATGGCTCTGCAATCACAGCCGCCAGTTCCTTCAGCACTCTCGGATGCAACTCGTCCGGCCCCATGGACTTGTGCACGTCCAGCTTTTCTAAATAGTCCCTAACCACCTCTATCTCCACAGAGGGCTGTCCATCTCTTCCCCATTTTGTGATGCCCAGCGTAGCAGTCTGGGAGCTAACCTTGTTAGTGAAAACAGAGGCAAAAAAAGCATTGAGTACATTAGCTTTTTCCACATCCTCTGTCACTAGTTTGCCTCCCTCATTCAGTAAGGGGCCCACACATTCCTTGGCTTTCTTCTTGTTGCCAACATACCTGAAGAAACCCTTCTTGTTACTCTTGACATCTCTGGCTAGCTGCAGCTCCAGGTGCGATTTGGCCCTCCTGATAACATTCCTACATGCCCGAGCAATATTTTTATTTTTATACTCTTCCCTGGTCATATGTCCAACCTTCCACTTCTTGTTCTTGTATTATGAGAAAGAGTAAATGGGAGAGCCCAGTTTACCTTTCTCTATACTGTCCTTTCTCTGGTGTCTAAACAGCCCCAACCATTTCAGTCTTTTTGTATGTCTAATCATTTTCATTATACATCTCTGAACCCCTTCTATTTCTGCTATGCACTTTGCTGGGCTGACCAGAAGTGAACACGGCACTGCAAGTGAGGGGGTTCCATTGATTTATATAGTGCCATTACAACACAGCCCTGAAAAATTGCCGTTTTTAAAATAAAGATCTGTGAGATGAAAAAGGCCTTGTCAAGTTCTTTTTAATAGCAGCTGACTCTAAATCCTGTTGGGAAGTTTCTCGCCAGCACTCAAAGCAGAATTTTGAAGCTTCCATGCGAATCTGCTTCCCAAGTATTTTATTCTCTCTCACTGAGCTATAGATATATACACATATATATGGTTGAGGTAATAGCAAAGAGATAACAACATCTGCACTGTTTGTTAACGTTTAAATCCAGCTTCAAATCCAGTTAACAAAGTGAGTCCCTGGTGTTCATGGAAGTGGAGAACAGTTTGGAAATGTCAGAAGCAATCAGAGGTCATGTAGAAATGCAGCTGCACTGTATCTCAGCTAGATTTTCAAGCAGTATTTAGGTACCTGTCACTGACACTGACAAAACCATTGCTCAGCTACCACCTAACCCTGTAAGCATCTAAAGTCCCCTAGGTGCCTAAACTGCTGCCTGTGGGCATGTGCAAAGCTGCCTAAGTCCTGATCACAAAGCTGCTCACTTCCTAACTCATGTCTAGGGCTTGGCAGGATTCACAAACGAGGCATTTCCCTGCCTACCTTTCCTGCAGGGCCTGATCTGGTAGGTGTTCTCCGAGCATGCCTAATACACCCAGCAGACAGCCAGGGGCCAGTAGAGCCTCCCCCTTTATCTCTGCTAGACCAGTAATTAAAGCCCTTACTCGGGATGTGGGAAACCTGGGTTCAAATCCCTATTCTGCCTGATTCAGAGCAGCAACAAGAACACAGGTCTCCCAGATTATGGCTATGGGAGAGGGGTCTCTCTCAATCTCTCCCACCTTGTATGAAAGACTTAAAGATTCATTGGACCTGCAAGAGAATGACTCTGAGCCCAGTAGTTAGGACACACACATGGGAGACCTCCCATCAGCTCCCTGCTCTGAAACCAACAGAGTAGGGATTTGAATCCAGCTCTCCCACTTTGTGTGCTAACCACTGGGCTAAAGAGATGTTGGGGTGAGGAGGGGAACCATGCCTTGTTATTCTTGAAATGGCTTAGGTGCATAACTCCAGGAGAGAGTTTCTGGCTTGGTGGTGAATCCTGAGCAGAGATAGGTGCCTAATTCCCTTTGAGGGGCAGGGCTTAGGTCCCACCCCACTTCTCAGCATTTCCTACAGGTGAGCTTAGACAGCTCCCCACTCCACAGGCTGGCTTCTGTGAATCCATCCCTATTTTAGGTGCCCAACTCTTCCTACACAATGCATAGGGAACCTGGTTGCCTCACTTGGGGTTGCAAATGACACAAGGTGGCAGGGTGCTGAAAAGTTAGGTGATGTGATGTTTAGTGCTGCCATGCCCAAGTCCTCCTTTGTGAAGCCCATGGTTGCTTCTACTTATCTCCTTGAAAAGTTGTGATTTTTATGCATTGGACCTTAAGATTTAAACTGAAGGGCGTTACAAAGATACCTCTATCAGGGTAAAGTGTGTTTATCTTAAAGGTTACAAAATCTATCAGTTGCTATAAAACACTTGTTACTGTATTCGCCTTTCTAGGAACATTTTTTGCCTTTTTACATGGTGCATGGTAAATGAGCAGAACAGAACTAAGAGGCCAAATTCAGCCCTGGTGTTAAAAGATCTGATTCCGATCTGTTACACCATTGTAGGTCAGCCCAATGGAGCTACACTGATGTAATCAGCCTCCATGACTCTTTTGATGTCACTAGAGTGCACTTATTTACACCAGGGGAACATTTGGCCCAAATAATTCATATGCTTTTATAATTGCACTATAAACCTAGTTAATTTTATAGTTGATGCTTTCAGGTGTATCCAGTGTTCCAGCTATAATTATGACCTCTGTTTTTATGACTCTCCTAAAATTACCATGACAAATTAACTAATAAGAAAATGAATGTGCAGAAAGCATTTCAGTTCTGGGAGCCTGGCTCTTTTTGAAATAAGAAGAAGGAGGAAGGCATACAGTTACCACATTCTATTGTTCATCCATGTTTTCCTTCTTCCTTCCTTCCTTCCTTTTCCACTCTGCTTATCCCAGAGTATAAAAGCACCATTTCAAATGTGTATGAACAATCTGGAAGTGAAAAAAAAATTGATAATGGACCAAAATCAGAATCTTAAATTTGATAATGAGGAATTTGAACTCCTTTGAATTTTAGGGGTCATAGGGGTTCTGTTTGAATCCATGGTCCTGAACTGGTCCATAAAATTTTCATTCCAAAACTAAAGAGCTTAATTTTTGAATCTAGCTCAGGCATGCTAATAATCTTTGGTGAAAAGCTGATCTCACGAAACTGTCACACTTGAGGACAAAATCTCACAGGAGACAACTTGTGAGATGTTGACTCCATTGAATTCAAACCTGAGCCTTAACCACGTCAGCTTTTCAAACCTGAACCCTGAGCATTACCTAACCCTGACTGAGATCCAGATTTGAACACCATCTGTTCAAGTAATCAAAAGCTGGTTAGTGTACTGCATAATGAAATGTTGTTAGCAGTTGTGGCTTTTGGGGCTATGTTAAAGTGTTTACTGCACCATTAATTTTTGTACCCTTGTTATTTCTTTCAGTATAATGGTTCTCGTCCAAGGGAGGAATGGGAAATGTGGCACCCGACGCTCATTGCAGAAGCTCTCTTTGCAATATCCAACATTTTAAGTTCCTTGCGTCTCATATCTCTGTTTACAGCAAATTCCCACCTGGGCCCCTTGCAGATCTCTCTGGGACGCATGCTGCTAGACATCCTCAAATTCCTTTTTATCTACTGTCTGGTGCTTCTGGCTTTTGCCAATGGACTGAACCAGCTTTATTTTTATTATGAGACCAGTGCCTCAGAGGAACCCAACAACTGCAAGGGGATCCGATGCGAGAAACAGAACAATGCCTTCTCCACGTAAGATTCCATCCCCTTTCTGTAATGCTGACTTACCTTGCTTCCTACCTTAACAGTCTCTACGCGTTGGCTGCGAATGCCTTTATTTGTCAGGCCAGTTGGTTGGTTATGTAAGGAAAGTCTGAGTTAACTGGGGCAGACCCTTTGCTGAAGTCTGCCTTTTAGCTGTCATGAACGATACTCAGTTCCAGAGCACAAGGTCTCTCCCTATGATGGGATGTTTGTGACCCAAGGGAGGTGGTGATAAGTCTCATAGAAATTAAAAAATGAAAAGAGCTGCTACCACCAGGTCCTCTGGTCCATCTCCCATTCAGTGCAGGATGGGATCCTATGTATACACTGGAAGGTATTTTAGTAATGCCCCCTGTATAATGTCAATATCCTTTAGAAAATCATGGTTGCTCCACAGAAGGAATCCTTTCAGTGTGAGAAAAAAATAAAGTATAAAATAAAAGGGAAGGAACAAACCTATGCATAGAATAAACTAAAATGATGATAAATAACAGCAATATAAAATAATATACAGTAGGACCATAACAAATGCTCTATGCAATCAAACCCAAAGAATGAAACTGACTTGAAGCCTGGGAACATAGCATAGGTTATAGCCCTGGTGATACAGCTTGGGCAAAATTCTCATCTCACCTGGGCTGGTTGTACACCAGTGTAATGCTGTTGACTTCAGTGATTTTATTGATACTGATGTAGGTGTGATCAGAGAGACTTGGAGGAAATGCTAGTTCTTTACTGAGGAACTGCTATATAAATTGCTGGGATGGTAACTGGCACAGATCATGGCTGAAGAAACAAGTGCAAACTGAAGAATAACTGGAATTGTCTTTCTTGTGCATTTATTTTAATGAATAATAGCCGTAATATTGATAATAATCAGCACCAATCCAATTGCTCTTGGTGTTTTTACAGTGCTTGAAAAATACAATAGAAAATAAAATAAATAAAACACAAACAAGCAGAAGAGATTATTATTCACCACTTGATAGTGAATCAAATAAAACTCTCCATTATGCTCCCAAATGCTCCATTCATCTTTCGCCCAAATGTTTAGGATTAAAAAATGGGCTTTGCAACATGTCCACAAGGTTATCACATCCAGGCGCTGACAGACCCCAAGTGTGCCAGGCCTTGGGGCAAAAGAGCAACTGCTCCAGCCATCCTGCTAATGCTTTCCTCTTAAAAAGAGCAGAACCACTTAGGTGAAATTACATCCACTCCTGCCAGAGGCCACATGTCAACAGCCCCTCATGATCAAAGGTACCAAAGGTGGCAGATCTAAAAGAGAGGTTTCAGAGTAGCAGCCATGTTAGTCTGTATTCGCAACAAGAAAAGGAGTACTTGTGGCACCTTAGAGACTAACCAATTTATTTGAGCATAAGCTTTTGTGAGCTACAGCTCACTGCATCGGATGCATTCCTAAAAGAAGCACAGACGTTGTCATTCCCCTTTACTAAGAAGAGCTCTTCAACCATTGCAAATCAGAAACATGGAGGGCTTGGTTAACTCATTTAGCCCAATACTAACACCTCTGAAGTGAAGAGAGCCACATGGTGTTAGTGAAAAAAGAATTAAAGCCCTTCATTTTATCCCATGGTAAATATTTTAATGCTCCTACAAAAATGTTTTGTGCTCCCTTTGCAGCAGTAAATTAACTAACAAACATCATTCCTATAGCTGAGCTAAAGCTGATCCACAGAGGGAAATGTTTTGGCAGGACATGATGCTCTATAAATTGAAGTTTCTGACAAGTAAAAGGGCTGAAGCACTGAGTTCAGAACCAGATCCAGTCAACCCTAGAGCTGAAGGGTATGGGAGGAAGGGAGTATTTCAATCTGGGATTTTTGTTTGGGCCCAGCTTTATTGCAAGCCAGTTACTTTGCTGCTTTCAGTGCCATCTGATCAATGAAGGAAATAACAGATGTTTGACTAAAGAAAAAAGCACATTTGGTCACGGGGGAAAAAATGTGATTTTCAAGTTTCTAAGAGGGTGTAACACACAACAGGGAATTAAAAAATGATATATAACCACTTGACAGAAAGTGCACAAATCAACTTGACAGTATTCTTTAAATGCAGACCACTCATTCTCCGGTACCACTGTGCATTTAAACCTCTTGCCAACGAGACTGCCTCACAAAGAGAAAGTTGAGGGCACTCGGCATCTGGGGACAGAGGTTTGTTTAAAACAAAGCAGCAGTGGGTGGGGAACATTAGGACCCAGCTCCCTTGGCAGGGGGCAGAATACATTGCCATTGCCTTTTTGTCTGAGCTGGGCTTAAGAAGTTTATTCACTGTGTTCTTAAAAGTTTAAATAGTCATTATTAAAACCCCCAGGGCAAGCTGACATTTCACTCCTCAAACAGACACACAGCATGTGCGACTTGCTAAGAATGGGCAACCTGCAAAATAGGAAATTATATCTATGGGACTCTTAGAATGAGCAGCATTGGTGTGAATTCAAATCAAGCCTAATGTTACCTCAAGTTGGCTTGAATTCATCCCTCCTTAGTGGTAGAAGAAATGCAAAATGCTTCCAGTGAGTCCCCTCAATCTCTAAAAGTGTTCCGAGGCAGTCACATAATAAGAGCTAATTTTATAATCAGAGAAGGAGAAACAGGAGCACTGTTCATGTTTGTACAACTCGTTTAAAATATGACACCTATTTACCATCATATTATTTCTGATTACTCCCCAAGGATGGGTCTAATATCTGTTGTGAAGAAATTTTCTGACCCACAAACACAGCTCAAGGAAAAGTAATATTCCTTTGTGACAGCAACGAGGTGAAGCCATTAATAATTCAAATTTTTAGGCTTTGGCCTCTCTGTGCATGAGAAAGTGGAGTGTGTCTATTGCTTAGACAGGCAGTCTGAGGAATATATTTATCACAGAGACTCAGTCAACCAAAAGGGGGTGGGAGGGAGTCAGTGACTCCTTGTTTTCTGCAGTGTCATTTTGTCTTGAGAGGGACGCTGTTAACTGGGTTGCCATTTTCTCCAAGACACACTAGAAACTGCAGCCTTGCTGGAGGCTAACGGTGCACCAGAGAGTGAAGCAGGAACTGTCTTTTCCTCAGATGCTTTTAGAGGGCCGTTGAGGTTTGCTGTTTCTTCTATTTTAAAAGAATATTCCTCTAAAATATTGTGAGCCTCATCAAAAGTGCCTAACAATGGACATGGCCTTTTGGTTCGGGTCCCCTGTTAGACATTGCGGGCAGTATGTGATTGTACTACATAAAGAGAGAGGAAAGAATAACAAAATATTATTGTTATACAGAATTGCAGCACACAACATCGGCCTGGCTGTTTCCGGTTTAGCGTATGAACCCCTTGCTCATACAGAATAGTTTCTTAATCCACTAGGAGCCCCACTGAAATCAATGGCACTCTGTGTGGAGTAAGATGCTATTGTACGAGTGTAAAGGTCATACAATTTGGCCCTCAGGAAGAAAGGTGTCTGTTACAGCTGTTCCTGATAAGCTGCACTGCCTGCTAATGTTAGGATACCATTCAGGGTCGTGTGTGAGTGTCAATATAACGTTCCTTCTTAACCTAGGGTCAAATTCTGCTCTTAGTTACAAAGGTGTAAATCCAAAGTAACATGCTATTCACCCTCAACGAGTTATTCCAGATTGATAATCATGTGGCTGAGGACAGAATTTCACCCCTCGGTCCTAAATCCTTGAACAAATACTTTCCATCTTATGTTCCTACCTGAGATTTATGGCTGGATGGGGAGGATGTAATTCTGCAAGGTACAGTCAAGCAGCAAACCAAGGAATTTTTTTTTCCTCCATGATGAAACTCCCCGCCACAATGTCTCCTGGAGGCCTTGGTTAATCCCTTTAGTGCAGGCTATAAGGCATTTTTATGTCAGATAGCTCATTCTTGACTGCTCCCTCCCTCCCCTCACTTAGATTTCCCTTCTGCTTGTCCCCTTTCCCCATTCTGTGTGCAACTAGAGAGTTATTCCCTGTTGTTGGCAGGTGGTTTGACAGATAGCTCTTGTGTTTTCCCTTTGGCTATATGTGTTTAATGTTATTTGGGCTGAGCAGTAAGCTGGTTGACTTTTCATTTAGTTGGTATTCTGGTTCACTAGGATGATTCGATACCTCATTCGTTACATTAGATCTTAAAAAACAATAAATATTTTTCTATTGTTTTACAAACTATTTGCTAAAAATTCAGTTTAGTTTCCTCATCTGTAAAATGGGGATAATGATACTGGCCTACTTTGTAAAGTTCTTTGAGACCTGCTGATGAGAAGCAATATACAAGGGCTAGGTATTGTTATTATTGTTAATAATAATCAAATGAGTTCAGCTGTTTAGCTGGGAGATGGGGCGGTCCCTTTAAAAGTGGGTGTACTGATTGTGTCATGTGACTTACAGTGTCATCTGTGCTTTTTTCTTTACATCACTCAGGTACAGTTTCACAGACTTAAGTAATGGGGCCAAATCCCTAGGTCCTTACTCAATGTTTACCCCATCCTTATTCGACTAATATGCCTCTCAGAGAAGTCAGGTTGTTCAAATCAAGGGGAGTTTTGCTTTATTAAGGATTTCATAAATTGGCCCAGGCTCTATAGAACCCAGATTGTAATACAAGAGTTAAAATTGTAAAGAATGGCAACTCCTCTATGGATAGTAAAGGTGTGAATGCCAAAAGAATTTAACAGGCAAATGAACAACCAATACAACAGATTCCTAATATTTCAAGCACATCCAAAATAGATTATATTCTTTTAAGCAATACTTTCTTGGTTTTTACAGTAAGACTCTTTTTTTTAAAAACCATCTATTGACCCCAGGCCAAAGCCAAAACATCTTAAATGTAGATAGAAACGTCAGCTCCCCAAAACTTGAAACAATAATACCCAAAGGAGTGATTATTCACAATCCTGATAATGTATTTGACATGACTGCAAAAGGTCACTTGTCTATGGCAGAAGCCATAGCAACCCATAGCCATAGCTCTAAAGTTAAGTGGGGTCAGGAGACTTCAAAGGAGAACCCTATCATGCTGCATTAATTAGGTGACACACTTTCTTCTGAGTCAGGACTGTGCAAGTGCTCCTGCATAATGCTGGGGGCACTGTACTGTACTAGGTTCTGCCATTCATCAGACATAATACAGGGGTCCCTAACCACCTGTGATGTGAGGATACAGAGTAGGGGTCTGAGCCCCATTGTCCTGGTTAATATCCAATTGAGGTAATTGCACGCTCTCAGCCAATATCACCCCTGGAGATTCAGCAGGATGTGATATTCACCTCCTCTCCTGTGATGCAGTACGGCCGTGTGCTGTCATAATGTTCCCATGCTGCACTTCAGAGGTGACTGAAGCGTTGCCTATGCATGCAGAGGTCTTCCTGATGGAGACCCTGTGGGAATGGGAGAGATTATTTATACTGTGGCATGCAAATTTTTAACAAGAGGGGCCCAATCGTGTCTGGCCCTCTGTGTGTGTAGGGGAATCTCCTTGTGCACCTGTTGGGGCAGTTATGGCCCTAGTCATTGCACCCCCCTGAGCACAAGGGCAGGGGAGTCACGGTGCCACTGGAACTCCGAACAGGGCCGGGAACACTGTGGTCCAGGGTGCAGCTCCCTCCTGCACTGGCTGATGGACTGTAGCCTGTAAGGGGGAAGCACATACTGACCCTCCAGAAAGGAAGGTATTGGCTCTGCTCTTCAGCACACTCATCTCAGTGTGAACGCAGGGATGCAGCCTGCCCATGTGCACTGAAGGCCGAATGGCTTCAGTGGTGCAGTGCACCTTGACATCCTCCCCATGGCCAGGGTGCATAGAGCCCTATGGTGCAGTGCACCGCAGTACCCATCTTCCTCATGGCAATGGCTCACAGTGCCCTATGGTACACTGCAGCACAATCCCCACCCTCACCATGGCTATGGTGCAGAAAGCCCTACGCTGCAGTACACCATTGTACTCACCCTCATCACAGACACGGCTCAGAGAGACCTAAGTGTTTTTCTTGTCCTCCCAGACCCAACTAGTAAAGTGCAGTTTGTCTTTTGCAGACTTTTTGAGACCCTCCAGTCACTCTTCTGGTCCGTGTTTGGTCTGTTGAATCTCTACGTCACCAATGTGAAGGCTAGGCACGAGTTCACGGAGTTTGTCGGGGCCACCATGTTCGGAACGTACAATGTCATCTCCCTGGTCGTGCTGCTGAACATGCTCATAGCCATGATGAACAACTCCTACCAGCTCATCGCTGTAAGTTGTCCCTCCATCTTCCTTTCCAATTTTCTCTGCAAGCTCTATCTGCTTTACATGCAGCATTTGTGTCTCATGGTTTCTTCTAGGATGATTGGGGCTATTTCCTCAACTCCTCGGCAGCTAGTGTGTTGGAGTTTCCAGTCACTAGACTTAACCAGTGTGTTTCTGTGTTCATGGATGATGGTCTGCTAGACTCTAATGCTTCTTGACTGCAGAGAGTTATCACCTATTAACTGTCCTATTTTTCTTAAACTCTGCCCTCAGGAGTATTAATCACCTTGCCATTAACAGCTTACTTACTTACCTTATAGCACACAGGAAACCCAATGCAACTGGGTGGTTTTATTTGAAAGGGTTTGGTTTTTTTCTTCACTTTTTGTTTCATTTTTAAATGTTTTCTGGTGTCTTTTCTCCTCAGTCCTATCACTTATTATCCAAACCTTCTTTCCTCATATGTGCAAAGAGCCACTTCTGTAACTTTTGATTCCAAAATGGACCAACTGAAATCAGTTAATTCTCAACTGAACTGCAAACCAATCCTGTAATTGCCTGATCCTGCAACCCTGAAGTCACTGAGACTAGGATAACGCCCGCACAGAACGCAGGATCTGAGCTCAGTTATGTCTGGCATTGTGGGTCCACTTTCAGACTTGACCAACTCTGTATTTGAGTGTTCAGATTGGTCTTTAAAACCATACCCTCATTTTAAGCACCGAAGGGCCAACTTGAACACCCAAAGGCAGAATTGGGGACACATTGTCAATGTTGGTTTCAGATTAGCAGTCGTGTTAGTCTGTATCCGCAAAAAGAAAAGAAGTACTCGTGACACCTTAGAGACTAACAAATTTATTTGAGCATAAGCTTCCGTGAGCTACAGCTCACTTCATTGGATGCATGTAGTGGAAAATACAGTGGGGAGATTTTATATACACAGAGAATATGAAACAATGATGTTCTCTGTGTATATAAAATCTCCCCACTGTATTTTCCACTACATGCATCCAATGAAGTGAGCTGTAGCTCACGAAAGCTTATGTTCAAATAAATTTGTTAGTCTCTAAGGTGTCACAAGTACTCCTTTTCTTATTGTCAATGTTATGAAAACTAGACTCTGAATGACAGTGGGTATTTGAGCAGGAGGAGTTAGGCACTGCAGGTGGAGAGGAAAAAGAACGCCTCAGTCTGTGATCCTGGGAAGGCATCATTCTAGATTTTATTAAGGCCCTAAAGTAAATAAGCCTGAAGGGAGCCTAAATCTTGTATACATAGTGTTTAAAGTAGGTTAGATTCGGAAGGTGTGTGTGACAATTTTGGCTGCTTCATGGATCTTGACATTATGGGGTGATGCCGTGTTGGGTTATTTGGGAATGGGAACAAAAGTCAAAAAGTATCTGAAATGAAAGAAATGTGTGCCCCCAAACTGGCCAGTGATACAGAGGTCTGACTCATCCCTTGTTGGGCTTCCCACTGTCCTTTCTATAAATGCCATTATTTACTCTTGACGAGGATGAAGAATCAAAAAAGAGAAAAAGGAAATTCACCTCAGCTTCTCCTGCTCCCACGTCAGACTTCCCTGGCTGGTGAGTTCTCACCTTACCAGCCAGAGGAGGGAAGGTGTATGGGAGCAGTGCTTCCCCAAAACAGGGCAAGGAGAGGAAGCATCTGGACCATGTTTGTCTGCTTGCATCTTCCTGTTCCAAACTCAACGGCAGCTTCATGCCAATCCCAACTATCTAGCTAAGTTGAAAACAGCCTCTAGCCACCAGGGCAGAACTACATTGCCCTTGGGATCTAACTCACATTAAAGCCTATGGAAAGACTCGGACCCTTAATCTTGCTAGCCACTTGGAAAATAGATCACTACACAGGCATAAATGTTTTCAGCGTTTGTCCATGCTTTCTGTACTACCTCTCTGACCAGCGCTGACCCTTCAGATTCTGGGGGGATATGTGGGGAACCCAGACAGCCTCTTTGACATGCTTTTCCAATCCTCTTCCTTACCTGGCTTCATATAGGGTTGTGGATGACGCAAAGCCCAAACCAAAGATTGTCATGAGAACCAAGGTATTTACTGTTCACTGTTGTTATTTCCTATTCATTATTCTCCTGTCTAAAGGCATCCTATCAAAAACCAGAAGCACCACCACATGATTTAGATAGCCAGGCATACACCATCAATAAGGAATAACAGTTAGGTGAGGTGCACAGTTTGAACAACCCATACACTGAAAATTGTTGGTATAAAGTGTTTATGAACAGTGAACTTTTGCATCAAAATCTATGTCTGTCTGTGCAAGATCAGCAGACAAAGGGCTCAGATAAGCTATTCACACTGACGAATGTGTCAAGCTGTTACTGAGTGGAATGGTCGCTTCCTACCATAGCTTGTGACAGTGACCGGATGGCGATGGTAGATGATTTCCTTGTCACCTAATATTTAATTCAGAAATTCCCATACAGCACAGTGACATTTGCCTGGAAGGCAAGAGATAATCAGCTACAGGCTGTCCTGATGCAGCACAAACTGAATCTGCAAAGAGCTCGATTCTTAAAGCTGGCATTTCTGCATTGGTGGCTTACAGCATTCCTCATGGCTAGAAAATTTCCCCACCTCTTCTAAGGGTTATATATGAATCAATATGTTCCCTAACCACTATTAATTAATATTGGTCAAGTTTTAAGATTGTGGTTCATTTTCTTACCCTGCCTTCACAGAAAGTAAACAAAGCTCCCTTCCCCTTTTTGGGCTGGTTGCTGAATTGGGCAGCTTTTCTTATCTTAATGCTAGCTTTCTTGGGGATATAAAGCATATTAGATAACAGCAGCATGAGGATCAGGAGACCTGGAGAGTTGTGGAGTCCATTTTATACGCACACCAGAGAAAAACCTTCTGCCACAGTCAAGTCCCCACAGAAGAGTGAACACTGGCAAAACGACCGGGTGAGGGAGTCCATCTTAGCATGTCAGTGTTCCTGAGATGGAATGGACAGTGTTCCATTCAGCTCTCATCCACACCACTTGTTAATGAGCCCCTCCGCCACGCAGTCAGCTCTTTCTTCCCCTCCCTGCCTCCCACACGTGAGTGTGCAGCTGCCTCAACAGCATTCGCAGGCCCGAGGAGCAAAAGACCAAACAATATCACCATGATAGATCTTTCCCTGCGTGTTTCATCTCTGCATCTGCCTTTGCGGTGAGGCTAGAAGAGGGAGAATCTAGGCCTTCCTTGCTTTCAGTCAGTGCTCCCAACCACAGGGTTTAGTTCCTGGTTGTTAGAAAAAGTACAACATAAGCCGTAGAATAACTGCAGAAGACGCAGTAAGACAAGCACATGGCATAACCTTTGCACAGCTTAAGGGAACTCTCAATCTACTGAGCTGCAAGAATGTTATGATTTTTGGACCAAGCTATTTCAGACTTCAATAACTGTCTATTTCCTGGGGAGCACCCTGTGGCCATTTAGATACTGATTTTTCACCGCACAGCCTGCATGCTTTTCCAGTTTGCCAAACTGTTGTCAATATCTGATCACGGGAGTCACTACACTTCACAACCAAGAAGGCAGACAAAATCCAATACCTCATTACGTTTCAATAAATTTCTGGGCCTCATCAACTTCTGAAGATCCGAATGTTCTATATAGCAGCACAGAACACTACTGTACGTCTTGCACTATTGGCTCCCTCATCTAAATTCCTATCCAGAAGTGACAGAAATAGCATCAAGTTATGAATGCAGAAGGAATATGCCATAATGATAAGTCGAAGGATAATGAAATTTATCTTCATGAGACTGGGGTGGCCAGGTAGCTCCATCATTCATGAGTGGCATAAAGTAACAGGGCGGGTAATGAGGTCAGTTTAGGTGATAAGTTATTTCTCATATTGTCACCGCTTGGTTGCGTCTGAAGTGAAGGAGTCCTTCTGCATGTATAGATGGTAATTCTGCAAAGCACCTTGATGCTTGTAGTCTAAATCTGTAGGTCATGTGAGGTCCAATTAATACACAGGCATGTAGTTTTTTATGGGACCAAAGATGCACCTGCATTTTGCAAGGGTAAACATTCAGCATGGTTTGTGAAATCATGGCCCAGATGGACTCAGATTCTAGGTGTTTTGCGATACCCCGTGGGAGTTCATCACAGGAGCTATATCAACAGTTATCTGAACCTTGTGTAGACAGCAAAAGCAACGTGAGCGAAAGAGAAATTTAATAGCTGAAGCCATCACTTGTCTGCACTCAGAAAACCCTGGGGCTGTGATCTTGTGAGCTAAGCTTGTTCTGGGCTGGTTAGTATTTGGACGGGAAGCCTCCAAGAAAAATCTAGGAATCTGTAAGAAGTCGTGTTGGTGATTCAGCCAGTGGCACTGAGCCAACGCTCCAGCATGGGTTTACTGGCTGTTTCGTAAAATAGGATATTGAGCATTTATAGTCATTTAATAAACGATGGCAATTTTAGCAAGAATTGGAGCGTTCTTTCCAGCACCCAGGCCAAATTCAACTGGCCTCTTGCAGCCAGTCTTTGTGAATCACTCCTGCATTGTTCCCTGGATAGGATGTTTCCTCTCACCTCCTTTTGTGTAGCGCTGTGGTGCTCTGCGAGGCAACTGTTGTGTTCCACTCCTTTGAGAGGTGGCTAATATCTATACACAGCATACATTTGGGACAGTGCTCTGGGCTCTTGCAGGCTAACATGGAAGATGATTATTCCCCCATAGAGATAATCAAGTCATAGGAGATTTAAGAAATATTTCCCACAAAAATGAGGATTGCAGTGGTTGGCTGTCTCATCTCGAGTGTTTGTTACACTTGAAAATCACAGCCAAATGCACGTGTATCACTGACAGCAGATTGGCTGACCTTGTAAAAATGTACCTGCCAATGCTTGAGCAATACAAATTAGGACATTGGGCGGAAAAATAGGAACATACTTTTTAACTCTGGATTGGAATACATTGGATTAGGACATTGTTATTGGAGAGACAGGGTGACAAAATGGCAAATATTTTCCTTAAAAATATAGGTACTTTGTGTAGTAAACAAGGACAGCTGATATGGGTGGTTAAAAATAAATTAACACTACCAGGAAATTCTGACTGCAAATCTAGGAGCATTTTAGATGGAGTTTTCTTGCTTTGCCAGCAGCAGACAGCATAGTAATTAAGACACACATAAATTTAAGAGATTTTTCAGCTATCTATTGCATTGCTTACAGCACAGCAGTGGATTTCCCACAAGAAGTTCTCCTACCTCTGACCTCTCTGGCTTTCTCTTCTTCTGGTTCTGTGCATTAATTTAACTCCTTCTGTGCCACAATTGTAACTACTGCCTGCTGTAATGCGTAGCAGAATTTCACTTGTCACCCTCTTGTCACAATGGTTTGCTACCTGCAAGCTTGATGAAAACTTTAACCTTCTCTGCTCACATCAACTGCATATTGCTTAGGTGCATCATTTTGACTGTGAGGCATTGTGGATATTGCTGCATTGTGTCAATTTACATTTGCTTAGAGTTGGGAAAAGGAGTTTGGAATGTACTGGAATGAATAATGGCATGTATCAAGTTAGAGAGTTTTCTTGCATTAGCCTCTCACAGTTTGTATGGCAACTTCCAACTTATCTGTATGTATATATATCTATATCTTCTTACTATATGTTCCATTCTATGCATCCAATGAAGTGGGCTGTAGCCCACGAAAGCTTACGCGCTAATAAATTTGTTAGTCTCTAAGGTGCCACAAGTACTCCTGTTCTTCTTGCATGTTGATCTTCCTGCTTGTTGGTATTAAAGTTAGTTCAAAATCGGTTTTCTAGGTGTGCCTGCCTCATATTGCAGCTTCTCCCAAGAAGACATAAAGATGCCACAGAGAGGCTTTGTATGAGTCATGCCAAGAAATTTGAGGGTGATAGGTTCTGAAGAATGCAGGTGTATGTACGGGAACAAGTTCTTTGAGACACTTCTCAAGATACCACAGTTTTCATCTTAGATAGTTGCATACTTCTCAATGTCCACTATGAGTCTGTCAATAACATCCATACAAAAGTCCAAAAATAAAACCAGCCTCCCATTTTCTGAGAGTCATTTATGCAACATGCATTATACCTCATAGAATCAGACCATCCATTCAGCAAATCCAATAGTGACAAATACTTGATGCTTCTAAGGAAGGTGTAAAACTGCCATAATGCACCTAGTGAATTGTGAAAGGTTGTTTTTGGGGAGGAGGGAAAGACTCCTTTCTGACCCCAGCAATACATGGTTAATGGCACAAAACATGAGATTTCATTCTCCATGGCCTAGTCTGCATAACTGAATGCTAGTATTGGTAACCATTCAATAGATAACAAGAACTTCCAGGTTTTTACTTCAAGCCAAGATATTCTTTCTGGCATTCTAGGGGACCAGAAACTTGTCAATTTTGTTGATTCTTCTCATGGGTTTTTCTGGAGATGATCCAAGCTACAAAACTTGGATCTAGACCTGGATCTGAACTACCCCCGAATGAGGATGCGTTTAGGGATTGTGAATCAGTCCGTAAGAGAAGTGAGGTCAGCTGCGATGTTTGGATCAGTATCCAAGCTTCCTCAAAGAGTGGGGAAGTGTTTGGACCTGGGGTTTTGGTTCAGGTCCATCTACTCTTTGTTATCTAGGACAAATCAAAGCTTGCATTTGTTTATATACCTTCAGGTAGAGCAGGAAATGAAGTTATGCTCTTATTGTACATGCTGATTTGGACAGGTGATTCTTGAAGCAGCATATGTGCCTAGTAGCAAAGCAATTGAGTTTTAAAGGGGGATGTGTACACCTCTCCTTTAGCTTTGCTCTGCAAATGAATTGTCAGTCTCTTTTTTATCATTATGTGTCCCCCAATTTTATTTTGCATTAATTTTACTTAGATTATAAGATCCCCTGGGCAAAGACCATGTAACTTTGTCCTTGTTGAGCAGTGTATTCCGTTATGATGCTGTGCTAATAATTATGCACAATAATGTAGAAAGTGGAATTGACACAGTTTGTGGACTTAGGCTTCAATCCTGCACTGTCTTAGTTCAAATAAGATGAATATGATGGTAAGACTCTATAGATACGAAGGCCTACACATTTAAAGAACACACACAAACTGGGCACCCAAAACATCCAGTGTGCACATGAATCTTGGGAATCCGGGCATGCAAATACCATTGTATATGTAATTCCAATCTGCAAACAAACTTCCAGTGTTCTGTGCACAAGTGCATTTTTAGCCCAGGAATCGTTTTAGCTACAATTACCCAAACCTCAGTTAGCTGCTACTCTGTTATCCAAAAGTGGGTCACGTCCTCTGATGCCCGTTCACTACACTGAAAATTCTCCCAGTTATCTGAGTGTGTTAAATGTCTCCTATGATACTGGGATAATCAAGTTTGTATTGTAGCCCCATCTCTGTACAAGAGATGTAGGGAAAGTTGGATGATGAGCCTTTGTTTTCCTTAGCAGTAATCCCCATCTTGTGAGAAGCTGCATGATTCACAGGGCCCAGTAGTGTATCTCTAGTACTTGAGGCTTGGTGGGGGACACCTTGTAAGCCTTTCATGGGGAACTGAAGGGAGGTGTGGCACAACAAAAGTGTGTGGTGCTTCCACAATGCAGCGACAGGAGGACGTGTGTAAAATTAGACTCTGAGCCTATCTGTGCAGTGCCAGGGAGTTTAACTGTCCTTTAGCTAGCAAGCTAAAGTGTTTGTTTGAAGATGCAGAGCTGCTTGTGTTTTCACTGGCTGTGGCCTAATTACATATCACCAGTGGACTTGAATCACACTGTTAATATTCATCTGCTGTTGCCGGGCCTCCAGATGGACCTAGTTTATGTGCTCTGACTTCAGATGCTGCATTCTTCTTTTGTTGCAAGAATTAGCAAATAGAACGCTTCCATCCTAGGGCCCAACCCTGTAAACGCTTATACCTTTAAGAGGGCCCAGCAGAGTCAGGCAGTTAAATCCTTCCAGTTGCTTTTTATCTCAAAGCCAAACCCCTCGTAGCATTCTCGCCACCCAGCTGGTGTCTTGTTGAGAGGAACGAAAGTGTTAAATGGCAAGCTAAGGATCAGGATGAGCACAAAACCCACCCATGACTCCCAGTTTGCTTTGTTGATAAAGAGAAATTCACAAGTACAATATTGATGGGTTCTCTTTCCCCTGTTGCATTCAGCCTGCCAGAGCCCCATATGACAAGTCTGTGGCTCTGTGCCCCTACAGCGCAGCAAGGTTTCCTTATAGCTACATGATGGAAGTCAAAATATCCAGATGGAACCACAGAGGTTGCAACCTGCCGCAATCTCCTGTTCTTTATTCAGACCTGACAAGCTGAATTACCGTTATCTCAGGCTGCTGCGTTAAAGAGCCTTTAGTTAAAAGAGTAACAACAACAAAATTAAAAGGTAGAGGAAAAATACTCTCTCTGCTTCTCTTACTGC
This sequence comes from Caretta caretta, assembly GCF_965140235.1. Lineage (NCBI taxonomy): Eukaryota > Metazoa > Chordata > Testudines > Cheloniidae > Caretta > Caretta caretta. The sequence goes on from NC_134214.1 coordinate 84,000,086, forward strand.
CTGTTTTCTTTCTTTTCACTCCAACATGTTCCTAAAATATGTATTAAAAGAGCTTTATCTGGGGAAAAGAAATCAAATGGGATTTGGTAGGGGGTGGAAATTCCCAGCTGATGAGGAGGCAGTACGAACGGATGCATTAAGAGCCCTCAGAAACATGGCTTTTTTTAAAGGATTCCAAATCTCTCAAGACTCATTTTTCAACATGCTGCAGTCTATCAACTAAATCAATGTTAATAAGGTAAAACAGGATAGCCCCCGCTAAATAAAACAAGCTGGAGAATGTCTAATGAAACAGAATTCTTTGGTGTAAATATTGGTCTGGATTAATGTGATTACAGCATGAAGTTGTTGCCACACTATAGTTAAGGCCCTGTCAGCCCCTTCATTACAGCCCCCATTATCAGAGTTTGTAGAAAAATAAAGGCTTTCCAACTCCCACGCCTTGAATCCACATCTGCAGCTCAAAGGTCAGGAAAAGAACATATTTGATCAGTTATTAATTTATAATAGTCTCCTTTCCTTTGACGTAAGGAGGTATTTTTAAATGATCCTGGCATTTAGGCTAACATTTTTCAAACTTCGGACTTTACAGTTAGGCACCTAAATCCATGAATAAGCAGGTCAGTAAGCAGGCATTGAGTGCCCATTGGTGCTAGGCACTTTACAAAATATACCAGAGACACAGTCCTGCCCCAGTGACCTTACCACCTAAAGATAGGCAAATTATGGCAAGTGAAGACAGGCAATTGGAAGGGAGGGTTTAAAACAAACACAAGAAAGTATTTTTTCACACAACGCACTGTCAACCTCTGGAACTCCTTGCCAGAGGGTGTTATGAAGGCCAATACTATAAAGGGGTTCAAAAGGGAGCTAGATTAATTAGTGGAAGATAGGTCCATCAATGGCTATTAGCCAGGATGGGCAGGAATGGTGTCCCTAGCCTCTATTTGCCAGAAGCTGGGATTGGGTGACAGGGCATGGATCACTTGATGGTTACCTGTCTGTTCATTCCCTTTGGGGCACCTGCCATTGGCCACTGTGAGAGGACAGGATACTGGGCTTGATGGATCTTTGGTCTGACTCAGTGTGGCCGTTCTTATGTAGGGGAATCATAGCACATGGGTTACCGCAATAACACTGTGTTTGTTTTGGTTAATGACTCAGGCTTTTTGATGATTATGTATTTTGTTTGCTTATTTATTATTTGGGATGGGAATGCCAGGATGGGGTAGGAGTGTATGGGAGGAGTGAGATGATGAGAGGAGATGAAGTCATAAAATCCCAAAAAGGGAACATGGAGTGAAGTGGAGGACTGGGAGAGGAGTGGGAAGAGGTAGCTGGATGAGTAACAAATCTCATACCGAATCTCTTTGCTTTGAGTAAAGAAAATCCCAGCAACTTGAGAAAACAGCTCCCACGGTTAGGCTTACAAGGAGGTTACTGTATCCCTACCTTTCTGGTTGATCAAGTACAAAATCTACTAGTAAACATTTACCAACTGTAGAAGTTGATGGCAAAAAACCTCAAATGTACTTTGGGGTTATTCATAATCAGAATCCAGATCTAAACATTGCAAATGGCCACTACCTTTATAACAAGCTGAACCAAAACCTGAGACCCAAAATACCCTTGAATCTTAGGAGTGCTGGAAACTGGAATTCCAATTTTCAGAATGTCTTTTGCCTTAATAATAGGCCACAATTGGATCCTAGGCCACCTTGATTATCACTACAAAAGGTTTTTTCCCCCCCGCTCTCCTGCTGGTAATAGCTCACCTTACCTGATCACTCTGGTTACAGTGTGTATGGTAACACCCATTGTTTCATGTTCTCTGTGTATATAAATCTCCCCACTGTATTTTCCACTGAATGCACCCGATGAAGTGAGCTGTAGCTCACGAAAGCTCATGCTCAAATAAATTGGTTAGTCTCTAAGGTGCCACAAGTCCTCCTTTTCTTAGTGGAAAAGATGTGGTTTTTATCCCCCCCTTGCTTCTGAGGCCCATCTGCTCAACAGCAAAATGAATCAGCTTTCTTCACCACTGGATCATTAAGACCCAAATCCACCACACTATGTACCTGAAGCAAAGGCAAGGTTTTATGTACGGGTGGGGGAGCGCGCGGAGAACTGAAGCATCGCAGATTCCTTTTTACCCTGCACGTAATACAGTCAGCAGCGCTCGTGTCGGTAGGTGGAGCGCCACAGCTCTTCAGTGGCTTGCTGCTGATTGGTGTGGCTGACTGAGTCTGCCCCAGCAGCAGGTGGTGAGGGAACATGTATTTGTGTCGGTAATGCTATCAGCCTAGCTGGTATGCAGAAAAGGCTCTTTTCAGACTGTGCTACAGGAGAGACAATGGGAAGCAGGGTTAACAAAGCCTTTGTTGATATCGTTCCCGTTCTTGGTGTTTTTCAGGGGGCTTTTTGGCTTGATCACCTTCATACTGCTCTGATTTATGTGGGCATTCAAACCAAAACTGAGCTTGTTGGAACAGTAGTGAGGAAAAGAGAAGAGCTGTGTCACATGCATCTCACTTGTCAGCCCAAAATAATCTAACAGGACAAAGGACAGCATGAAACATGGTTCTATATTTTCCCCAAATATTATAGTCCCAGGTCTCCTCATTAGCTGTCATTGTTTCCATTAGATATGCTACTGGGAGATGAGAGGTAATTAGCGTGTATAACCCAGATACCTTGTGGAATGTACTGCAGTGTAAGCTATAACAAAGATTTTAATTACCAACTATATCCTATCCGCGGGAGATATAAATAGCAGAGATGCTGGAGTGTGCATTTTCCAAACATACACCAAACGCTTCCCTTAAGTTGGCAAAATCAGCCGACTTGCCAAATGGACACATCCATTTCTATGAAAGACTGATCAGTGAAACAGAAAAACTTAGTTCTTCTTCTTAATTACTGGGCACCGACTTTGTGCGTGGCACTGTAATCCCCCAAGGCACTTGCAATAAATATTGATAATTGATGGACATGTTCATAGCAACAATTGCCTTTCCAGGCAGTGATGTATGACTGAGGCAGACATGTAGTTAATAATAAGCTGCAATTAGACTCATGCTAAATCCTTGGCAGAATTTTAGGTACCTTCAAATGTAGGACTTATACTGAAGATGGCTTCCATTTTATTTTATGACTAGGCAGCTTAACACACGAGCAGTGCTATTTCTGTCCCCCGAACTGAGGGCTGGATTGGGTCTAGTAGACTCAGACCTGTGTTGGTGGTTGTGTGATGCCACACCTTCTCAGTGACCTGTTGAGGAGTCTGGTGCTTCTTGGGGCACTAGCAGAGAGCAGTCCCTCTACACTCAGGGTGCAGGAATTGTAATTGCTAATGGCCCCTGTGGGAAAGGGGAACCACCTTGCACCTTCCCTGTGATATACTCAAGCAAAGGGTGTTGTCACAAGCAGACAGCTATCCCTGCCAGGCAACAGCCTGATTCCAACTTAGCCCACTAGCTGCTGCTGTATAACAACATATGGGAGCAGCACACAGAGCCTTTTGGGGCCGAACAGGAAGAGGCTAGATTAATAACGATCTCTCTCCTTTTCTGCAGAAAGGTGCGTGTTCTTGGAACACATTTTCTTCCCCTTGTCAGAAAAATGGGAGCAATGACACTCATGCACCTCAGCCTAGCAGGGAGCGGATGAAGTTCGTGGGGATTCATTGTTGTATGTACAGTAAAATTAAGTTTGAAGATGTCGGAGTGCTTGACGGCCCGTGTGCTGAGAAGCTGATGGGTTGTCCTGACATGCTGCCACAGGCTCATTTGTTTCATCTTGACGAGTGAAATGACATGACGTGACGCAATGTGCTGACGTAGCCTGACTTGATCTAGTCCCACCAGATCTTCAGCGGGTGTAAATTTGACCTAGTCCTACAAGATCTTCAGCGGGTGTACATTTGGAATCGCTCTAGAGGGAAGGTGGTGCTGTGATTAGGCCACTAGCCTGGAACTTGGGAAACTGGGGCAACCCTGCGCAAGTCACTTGGTTTCTTTGGTCCACATCCACAAAGGGGCCTAGGTCTTGCAACACTCAGCATTGCAGCACCTAGAAACTCACAGGAACGCTGCTGAGATTGACAAAGCCCGAGTTAGGCATCTAGTCTCGTTATACAATGAAAGGAGAGAGATAGGTGTGTTAGCCAGCATGCTAGGCGGGGAGCCACCTAAACTAGCCAATGGGAGCTGCCAATGACAGGGGGTGTATGTCAGGGATAGGTGCCTCCCTATGGCCTGGACTTAGGTATCTATATCTGCTTAGTGATCCATGAATGGGCACCTGCCGCCCCAGGCTTAGGTGGGAGACAGGTGTCCAGACGCCTAGAGTGCAGCAGCTGTCCACATGCCCAGAGGCACCTAGGGAACTTCTGCCTTGAAAACATAGGCACCAAGTGAGTCAGCACCTATAGGGTTTAGTGGGAGTTTTGTGGATTGCAGTGGAGCCAAACGTGGGACGTAGGTAACCAAATCTGGAGTTTAGATGCCTTTGTGGATCTGGGCCTCATCTGTAACATGGAAATAAAGGCACTTTCCTACCTCCCAGAAGAGTTGTGATGATAAATACCTGAAAGTTTGTGAGGTGCTCAGATAGCATGTTAATGGGGCCACTTAAGATAGCTAGATAAGACAGACTTCCATTGATGGATCAATGCCAAATTTGTACCAGCTAAGGATCAGACCAATCATTTGGCAAAGCATGATTCAAACCATGTGGCTGGGGAGGGGAGATGGTAATGGGAATCTTTATAAAACATTTTTAAAAATGTAAATAACAGGTTTTCTACCCAGCGATAAAGCTTGAGATTAGTGCTTGAATTATGCTGGATAATTAGTGTAGTAGGTAATTATTTCAGATCTGGCACATCTGCGAATCCAGCACTGCTATTGAATTAGAAAATCCTCATGGCCACAAAAATGAGATGGTTGCAGCAATTCCACATGGGGATCTCTGGGCAAGATTAATTATCCCTTCAACTGGCAGGGATTTGCCAAACGATTATGCAGACACTACTGTGTAGCCTCATTGCAATGGATACTGATAAGATTTCTTTGGAAGAAAAAGAAATCTGGGTGCCTTGCCCTGTGTTTTTGGGGGCTGACTGGGCTAAGCGGTTTTGACTCAGCCGGAAGAGCTAAAATGTGCTAAGGCTACAACGGTGAGTGATAACCGGGAGGGAGGACGGGGGAAGTGGCCCGGACGTGGAACCTACAGAAAGGGCAGTGAAATCTAATCTTGATATGAACACAGAATTGCCATGGCAACAAGGGCATGTTGCAGAGCGCATGTGGAACTAGTGGATGGATTTTCATAGGAAAATGATCAGTGTTGTTGAAAGAGCAGTCATCTAAAGATGACGAAGGAGCTGGAAATCAGAGTCCGCCCAGCCCAGTGAGTAGGATGTCCACATGGGGGTGAGCGTGGCCTGGGTCCCAGCATGAGCTGAGCTCCTAGCCCAGGCTGAGATTGCCGTGTGATGTGGGGGAGGTGCAGTACCTCCACTAGAGTGGTGCCTGATGAACGTGGCCCAACATGGTCAGTTCTCTGCTCTGCCTGGCTGTGATGAAAGATTAGGGGATAAGCTTCATATTCTGGCCAACCTCCCCTCTCTCTCTCTCTCAGTAGAAGTGGGGACAATGCCCAGGGCCGCCCAGAGGGGCGGGCAAGTGGGGCAATTTGCCCCAGGCCCCGCAGGGGCCCCCACGAGAGTTTTCAGGGGCCCCCACTAGAATTTTCGGTGGCGGGTCCTTCAGTGCAGCCGAACACACCTGGAGCCGCTTCTTCTGCTCCGGGTCTTCGGTGGCAATTCGGCGGCGGGGGGTCCTTCCGCTCCATGTCTTCAGCGAAGTGCCCTGAAGACCCGGAGCGGAAGGACCCCTGCCGCCGAAGACCCCAGGCCCCCTGAATCCTCTGGGCGGCCCTGACAATGCCAGAGCTTGGATGAGCTGTCAGTGCTAAATACAGAATACTCCTGTTATCTACAGTCACCACAGGTTGCATTAAGTGGTTTGTTGCGATACCTGGAATATGACTGATGCTACCGAGAGCGACATTTTATTCAATTTGCTCTCTTTTAATATTCCTCTGTGAAACGGCAGCACTCTTCTCCCTCACATAAACACACATCTCAAAGAAATGCTATCAACTAGTCGTATTAGGGGTTTTTTATTACTTGTTAAATGCCCATTGTGGTCTGAGCCCGGTGCAACACACAGAAAGCTACAGTCCCTTCCCTGAGGAATTCACACTCAAAGCTGAGCTGACCACAAAGTCGAATACACGGGGCCATGTTCATCCCTGGGGTAGCTGCATTGATGCTGCAGCTGCAGGAATGAGTTTGGCCTATAATGCACCGAGTGATCAGGGAAGCACAAAACTCAGAGCAGGACAGATTACTTTTTAAAAAACACTTTGCTTTGTGGTGGGTGATCACTGAACAATTTTGCCTCTGGCCTGTGTTCTAAGGAGGGATGTGAAGGAGGCCAGTCAGCCTCACCTCAGTCCCTGGAAAAATCATGGAGCAGGTCCTCAAAGAATCAATCCTGAAGCACTTGCATGAGAGGAAAGTGATCAGGAACAGCCAGCATGGATTCACCAAGGGAAGGTCATGCCTGACTAATCTAATCGCCTTTTATGATGAGATTACTGGTTCTGTGGATGAAGGGAAAGCAGTGGATGTATTGTTTCTTGACTTTAGCAAAGCTTTTGACACGGTCTCCCACAGTATTCTTGTCAGCAAGTTAAGGAAGTATGGGCTGGATGAATGCACTATAAGGTGGGTAGAAAGCTGGCTAGATTGTCGGGCTCAACGGGTAGTGATCAATGGCTCCATGTCTAGTTGGCAGCCGGTATCAAGTGGAGTGCCCCAAGGGTCGGTCCTGGGGCCGGTTTTGTTCAATATCTTCATAAATGATCTGGAGGATGGTGTGGATTGCACTCTCAGCAAATTTGCGGATGATACTAAACTGGGAGGAGTGGTAGATACGCTGGAGGGGAGGGATAGGATACAGAAGGACCTAGACAAATTGGAGGATTGGGCCAAAAGAAATCTGATGAGGTTCAATAAGGATAAGTGCAGGGTCCTGCACTTAGGATGGAAGAATCCCATGCACCGCTACAGACTAGGGACCGAATGGCTAGGCAGCAGTTCTGCGGAAAAGGACCTAGGGGTGACAGTGGACGAGAAGCTGGATATGAGTCAGCAATGTGCCCTTGTTGCCAAGAAGGCCAATGGCATTTTGGGATGTATAAGTAGGGGCATAGCGAGCAGATCGAGGGACGTGATCGTTCCCCTCTATTCGACATTGGTGAGGCCTCATCTGGAGTACTGTGTCCAGTTTTGGGCCCCACACTACAAGAAGGATGTGGATAAATTGGAGAGAGTCCAGCGAAGGGCAACAAAAATGATTAGGGGTCTAGAACACATGACTTCTGAGGAGAGGCTGAGGGAGCTGGGATTGTTTAGCCTGCAGAAGAGAAGAATGAGGGGGGATTTGATAGCTGCTTTCAACTACCTGAAAGGGGGTTCCAAAGAGGATGGCTCTAGACTGTTCTCAATGGTAGCAGATGACAGAACGAGGAGTAATGGTCTCAAGTTGCAGTGGGGGAGGTTTAGATTGGATATTAGGAAAAACTTTTTCACTAAGAGGGTGGTGAAACACTGGAATGCGTTACCTAGGGAGGTGGTAGAATCTCCTTCCTTAGAGGTTTTTAAGGTCAGGCTTGACAAAGCCCTGGCTGGGATGATTTAACTGGGAATAGGTCCTGTTTCGAGCAGGGGGTTGGACTAGATGACCTTCAGGGGTCCCTTCCAACCCTGATATTCTATGAGTTCTATGAGGAAAGGGTAGTTCCCTGGCACACACAAATGTTCTCAGTAAAACTAAATAGCCTTTCCATTGCACATTCCCAGTGTAAAACTACCCCCAAAATAGGTTTGCCCTCATCATTCAGGTTCTCAAAACAGCTGTGCAAATAACTGAAACAAGCCTGATTTGGAATCTCCGGGGAATTCACAGCAGCAAATGAGGACACGATTGAGTAATCTGGGTCAGATTTTAGCAAGTTGTTTGTCTTTTTAAAAGAAATCCTACTAGACTTGCATGTGTGTGACAAATCAGGTGAAGCTCCAATGGATTTGGGACCAGGGTTCTCCAAGCCCAAGAGATGAGTGCATTTAGCTTTACAGGGGCCATGCAAAATTACCCCAAAACTTTACACCCACACCACACCCTGCACACACATACACCCCCACACACCCCAGGCCCTATTCTGGTCTGAAATAGAGAAATCAAAAAGGCTTAATTCAGACACAATGTCAGTTTGGTTAAATACCCCCACCTTCAACAAAACAACAACAAAAAACTAGCAGTTTGCCTCCTTCCTAATAACTCTTTCCTGCAGCAACCACTTATCTCCCACTACCAACTAGCTCCTCCAGCCAGCGTACCGCCTTTTTATAACATGCTGGAGGAAATTATGTACCACCCATTCACACAGCTGGCCACGCTCTGCTACTAACAGACCTTGCAAGCCACAGCAGGCAATTGTGATCTTTGATCTGTGTGTGTGTGTGTGTGAGAGAGAGAGAGAGAGAGTGAAAGAGAGAGCTCTCTGCCAATCCCTGGATGGAATGTAAACACTTAAGTTACATATAAATTCAAAGGTCATATTCAGACTATACAGAAGACCATTAAAAATGGACAACAAAAATGCAGAATGATCCCATCTTCTAGCCATTTTTGTGTTTATTTTGAATGCTGATGAACCAGTGGGCAGAAGATTAGAATGTCCCACAAGGAGCAAGAAAGTAGTACAAGGGAAGAGCCAGAAGCTGTAGAAAAAGTGATTTGGGTTTGTGAATCAGGAAATACTTCTCTGTACAACAGATGACTAACCTGTGCAACTTGCAACTGCAGAACATTATTGAAACAACTAATTTAGTGACACTGAAGAAAATTAGACACATGAATAAGAATAGAAATTGCAATGACATAAACTAGGATAACCTAGACAAGGGCTATCAAATCTTCTGTTACAGGGCACAAATTGATCAGCAGTTTCTGAAAGCCTGCTCTCTAGTATCTCTGAAGCTAGTCTCTTTTCCCATTCCTGTCTCTGAACTAGGTAAAACATAGAGGCAAATTAGAATAGCAGTTGCAACAACATATCACTTTGGTCTCTTCTAGTCCACAGGAAAACAGCAACTTTCATGGACTTCAACTCCATCCATGTGCCTGCTCTGTGAAATAACTAACACTTCAGTGCCTGGACTAAAGTATAACACTGGGCAAAGCAGTTGTCCAACAATAAATAAAGACTTGCTAGCTCTTTATCCTTCTAGGATCCTACCACATTGCTATATTTCCTAAATTACCTGGAATCAGCTGCATGGATAAAAAGGCTAATAAAAGACCACTTGGGATGATTTTAGAAGTGTACGTCTAGTACGTTTAGAAGTGTAAGGTTAGCTGAGTTTTGCTGGGGTGGGGATTATGTATCACCATGCAAGTTTTGCAAACATATAACAAAATGTTGCACATTGAAGGTGCAGTGTATCTGTGCTACTTGGGATGTCAGGCTGAGCTGTGTGCGGCTGGGCAAAGGAGTCTCTCCCGCCTTTCCTTTCCCAAAGTTTGTCTTGCGTTTAAAATTCATCTTCACACGGTGCAAAGTTTATTTCCCCAGGAAACGGTAGCCATTTAAAAGTATTGCTTAGCATTGCTCAGGCGGCTGTTCCTAGCATCTCTGCGCTCCGGATATTGTATCCCTTCTGGACAGCGAGGAAGAGAAATCTTTCTTGGCTATTGTAGTAGCCAGGGTTATGTGGGTATGGTTGCCTTCTGGCAACCCTCCTGCACAGCTCCAGTAGATTCCCTGGGAGAAGGCTGCCTACAAAGCTTTCATGAGGCTGCATATATCTCGGCTCCAGCTGTCTGGTAAGTTCAGATGCTGTTTCTTTTAATGCCTGTCTGTGCTACTTATTGTTACTCCTGTCCAGAGGATCCGGCCAAAATGTAACATAGACCAAAGGGCAAGGCAAACTGCCTCTATGATCCTGCCTATGTTTAGAAAGCTACCACTGCGGAAAACCTGGCTACAGTGCATAGCTGCTGGAAATAGGGATGCTGGGGGTGCTGCCGCACCTCCGGCTTGAAGTGGTTTCCATCATATATGGGGTTTGCAGTTTGGTTCAATGGTTCTCAGCGCCCCTGCTGCAGTGTGGTGCGGATCTGACATGCTTCCTGTGTGGGCTGAACTGAACGTGTTCCTGATTTATGCTGCAGCCCTATTGAAGTCCAGAGCAGTAGCATGATGTGGATATGTGATCAAAACATGGTTCTGTTCCATCTCAACTGGCAAGACCTGGTTGTATTTTAACCAGGTCAGGGCAATGCCATGTAGCCAAGAACCCAGTGTGCCCATTTTCATAGTGTAGGTGGAAGCTTAGCCAGCATCGCTGCGGTTAGTTAATGCTTATTACAAACATGCTCACATGCAACCAAACACATTGCCTCACCCTACACGTTGCCTCCAGTGGTCAGTCTGATGGGTTTGCAGACTCCGCCCTTAATGGGAATGGCTACACAAGCAGAAAATCCCATGGCTGCCCCTCCCAGCACAGCGTGACTGTGGCCATATTGTCACCTGATGTCAGGCATGCTAAACATGCTAAAAATGCTAAACAGCCAAACAGCTTCAGTGTCACAGCTCTCAGCCCAGTGCTGTACCCTGTGTGGATAACAATACATAATGTACATCCTCACCATTGCAATTCAGAGTACGTTGTAAGCTGTATTGTGTACAGTTCTGATCGAAGGACTCAAGCAATTTCTTCCTTTTGTGCCCAGTAGTATGATTTCTACATAGCATCGGAAACAGTGACACTTTTAAAATTAAAATACAAAAGACATAGCACATGATCAGTTTGAAAAGCTGGAGGGTGTCTATAAATCCTGTCTGAAGTCAGACACGTCTCTCTGCAGATAATGTGAGATTTGTTACCATAGACAGGAAACAATGCTTCCAAACTCCTTTTATGGATAGACATTTCACAGACTTAGATTTTAAGCTCTTTGGCTCAGGAATCATCTTTGTGTTATGTGTTAATACAGTACCCAGCAAAGTGGGGCCCTGATTCTTGATTGTGACCTTGGGCCAGTCAGGTCACATCTCTGTGCAGCAGGAAAACGTGGCTAATAACTTACCCATCTTTGTAGAGCGCTTTGAGGTCTTTGGATGTAATGCACTAGATGCATGTGAACTATTCCAATGAGGAGGAAAATGGAAAAATAGGGAAAATGCATCTAATTGTGTTTTTAACATGCATAAGTATGATGCAGACTCCAAGTTTCAATTCTAGTGCAGAATAAAATGTATCCTTTTTATCAAGATTGATTTTATTTTATCTAAAATTTATAAGAGCTAAAATAAGAGTAGCTTTAAAAACAAAACACAACTACTTAAGATCCTTTCCCAGAGAAGTATCTGAATACACCTGCAGACAAGGAAAGAAAAACCAATGATATTTGAAAAGAAGAGTTGAAAAATTCTTTTTTCTCCTCTCATAGTTGATGACTTCACTGGTGCTAACTCAGCCTAAGGAATGGCTTTCCTTGCTCAGCTTTAGGTGTCAATGAAACCATTAATAGTGGCAGGACAAATCTTAAATGACGAACCCAGGTTTTGACATGGGAAACACTTTTCACTAAAAAGAAAAGGAGTACTTGTGGCACCTCCTTTTCTTTTTGCAAATACAGACTAACACGGCTGTTGCTCTGAAACTTTTCACTAAATGTTGGTGTTGCGGCCTTTTTCTGTATTGTGCTACATTTCATGCCAATTTTGTATGTACATGGACAAGGGCTATAGAGGAACTGAAGTTGTCTCTCATTCATCATGTGAGACCCCCTTTAGCACCTGTGAATTAATACAGATATCTTCTCACAGGACTCAACCTCTAAGCTGATACATATCCAGTGGGTGTCAATGTGCCCTCTAATGCAGCTTGCCTGAAGCTAGTACCATTTTGTTTCCATCTTTCCCAGGACCACGCGGACATTGAGTGGAAGTTTGCCCGGACAAAGCTGTGGATGAGTTACTTTGATGAAGGTGGCACTCTGCCACCTCCATTTAATATTATCCCAAGTCCCAAGTCAATCTGGTACCTTTGCAAGTGGATCCACAAGCAACTGTGCCCAGACATGGACTCTGAGGATGAACAGAAGAGGCATGAAAACCTAAAAACATTCACAGTAAGGAGCCTTATATTTGAGTATTTCATTTGCCCAGAGTATTATTTATTAATTCAGGCTCACAGATTCCAGTATCCCTTTGCTTTTAGTAGTGGGCTACTGCTGGGCCACAGCTTCCAGCGAGCCAGCAGGAGACATGGAGACGTGACTGATCCCCATGTAATATACTTGTACCTATTTAATTGCAGGAACGGCACGCTGACAACCTGATTCAGAATCAACACTACCAGGTAAAGCCTCTAGTTCATTAAGTCATTTATTGCCTATTTCTTGCTCGTGCTTGATTCGTGACGCCTTGCTGGCTGCAAAGTGCTGTAATATATTTTGACACATGTGCAAGCTCTAAGAGGTTTCTGCTCATTTTGCAATAAAATATGCATGGCTTCTTCCAAACGGTCTATGTGGTTTGGCTCCGCGGCTCACTTGTGGCCTTTCACCTCTTCACATACAGTGCAAAAGCTGGGTGAAATTCCCGTTGACTTCAGTGGAGCCAAGATTTCATGCCTGGGAACGTGGTGAAGTGAAATCCTCATCAAAATTGCTGCTTTAAAAAGTCAAAAAGCTTAGCCTTATTTTTGCAATGAATTCCTAGATTCATCACAAATAAGGAACAATTGGAGTATTTTTATGACTGAGGAAGGCTCAGATGAGAGGAATGTTTTCTTCTGCTGAAAAGACTTTTGTAGCTTCTATTTAGTCTTACCTGCCCAGGTTCAAGAGTTCATCAGATACAGCTTATAACAGGATGAATCTGTATTTACAATACCAGTTGCTTGAACCCAATTGAATGCATTATACCAGTATTCTGGAAGGAAAAACGATAATAATAATAATAAATCCCCCTGAATGTTGTTATATAGTACATCTGGCCTACATTTTCACAAGTGACCAATGATTTTGGGTGCTTCAATTTTTAGGTGTCTAAAATTGAGACACCTTAAAGGGGCTTTGTTTTCAGAAAACAGGCACTTGGTACTTTTCTGAAACTCGGGCCTCGCTTATATGTCTTAATCTGGGCACCACAAAGTCAAGGGATCCACAGCCAGCCTTGAAAATGTAGTTCTCAGAGCTTTTTGACTTCACCGGGCTGTTGACAAAGAGGATTTTCAAAGATGCCCCGGGAGTTAAGGCTTCCTTTGAACATCCTGCCCTAAATAATTCACCTTGACAATCTGCCTGAGGACATGCATCATAGATTTACTCTCTCCACTTACAGACACAGAGAGGTTGAGGGCAACATTTGTAGTGGGAAGAGGCCTACTGGCATGCTGAAAAATGTGTGCGCAATTGCACACCTATGTTTGTGAACACATCTACAGGGTCTAAAAAACAATTTGCCTGTGTAATTATAGCAATGACATGCACAAAGGCAGGGGCAAACGAGCACATACTTTTACTTGCACAAATGGATCTCTTCCCACCAAAAATTCAGTCTGAATTGAATAGCCCAGGACCACAGAAGGAGTCAGAGACCTGGGGCAAGTCACTAAGAGCTTATCCTGTGAAGTGAAGAGCATGCTTAGATCCCAATACCAGCAATAGGTGCTCAAGGTCTGGGAGCCTTGCAGGATGGAGCCCTTAATATATGTTAGACTGATTACCCTCAGGATAGACTATGCCCTTGGGTAGATGTCCATGGTTCCCATTTACTTCAATGGGACCCCAGTTTATATCCAGGTGGGCTAATGTGGCTCTAAATGAATCCATCTAGTTTTGGCTGTTCTTCAGCAAATGTATTTGTTTAGCTATGGAGATGTCCATGACTCATGAGTGTGGGAAAAACAAATCTCCAAGTGTCATATTTAACAGTTCCATAATACCTGGCATATATATGAGACTTGTACTGAAACTTTAAAAGCACTTGACATTCTTTAACCAATTAAGACTCATATTATCCCCACAATGTGGGTAATTATCCTTATATTACAAATGGGGAAAGCAAGGCAGATAAGTTAAGTGGCTTGAAGTTATGTGTCAAATTAAGAAGGCTGAGACATGAATTCTCTTCTCACACAAGCATTGTTACATACACACAACACGAGTACAGGACTTTGACTTATGCTTAACGCTGAACTTTCAAGATGCAAGATCTATAACTCTTTATAATGCTTCATTATTTTGAAAGAACATACCCCATTTTTCAACATCAAAGGCAGGTCTGTGACTCCGCAAACAGTGGGACAGAGACGTCACAGACAGTGAAAACGCAATGAGACTGCACTGTTTGGCCTCAATAAGTAGGTAGCTGAATCATTCATGTTCTTTTATGTTTCAGGAAGTGATCAGAAATCTAGTGAAAAGATATGTTGCAGCAATGATACGAAATTCCAAAACCAACGAGGGATTAACTGAAGAAAATTTTAAGGTAATCCATTTTTCTGTAATACAGTTGCCTCTCATAACAATTCCTTTTGCTACACTAAGGCCTGGTCTACACTGGGGGGGGAGGAGTGGGAAGGATCGATCTAAGATATGCAACTTCAGCTACGAGAATAGCGTAGCTGAATTCGACGTATCTTAGATCGACTTAGAATCCCTTACTTTGCGTCCTCACAGCGCGGAATCAACGGCCGCTGCTCCCCCGTCGACTCCGCTTCCGCCTCTCGCCGTGGTGGAGTTCCAGAGTTGACGGCAGAGCGATCGGGGATCGATCACTACCCACTGATCCGGTGGGTAGTGTAGACATGGCCTAAGTGATGCCTCCTCCTTTGTAAAGCACTTTGAGAGCTACTGATGAAAGGATTATTCAGTATTATTTGTGCTGAGCATACCTGTGACATGTATGTCTATGTGCATTCTTGTGAGCAGGCAGGGTTCCTGCCGCCCTCTGGTTCCGTCTAGGCTTTAGCAGTTTAGCATGTTCTAAAGTACAATCGGTTTGTCTGGACTAGGATTTTAGAAGGTGTTAATCAGATTGAGCTAACTTCATTTAACATCACATCTTTAAATGCTAGTCTAGATAAGACCAAAGATTGTGTGCATGAATAATAACACCAGTGGCAAGGAATATAATTATGCAAGGTAGCAGACCAATCAAAGGCAGCCATGAAGAGACAGACTTAGATGATAATCAACAGATTAAACATTACAGCATGTGTGTGACAGATAGGCAATGTCATTTCCTTAGTATGCCTGAGTTTCTAGGGGAGTCAGCCCCAAAGAGCTTTTAGGTGACATTTGTCACCTAAGTTAAAATGTGGGGCCCATCAACTAAGACAGAGTCACATTAATGTTTGTAAATTTCAGCAGAGCCCCCTCTCCCCCATTCACTCCTTCCATGAACATCTTCATTAGGTTTTTAAAAAATAATGATTCCTTTTTTTTCTTGGTGTCAAGAGGGCTGGCCTAGTAGCCGTTAGAGACATAGAGAGGTTCTCTCTCTAGGCACAGAATTACTAAAATGTTCCTTCAGCCACTGAATAATGAAAGATTTATCCGGTATTCTTGTACATAGTGATTTGGTATCAGACATTTGCATAACTTTGAACACTCCTCTCAGGGGAATACAATCATTCGTTCATGTCCCAGATGAAGCTTCTGAGTGTAACTCGTTTTCCCTCTTGCCTTAGGAATTAAAGCAGGACATATCTAGCTTTCGCTATGAAGTCCTTGACCTCTTGGGAAACAGGAAACCCCAGAGGAGAAGTTATTCTACTAGCAGCACAGAGGTCTCCCAAAAGGATGAAAACAACGAGGATGGTTCTGGAGAAAAAGCTAAAGCCAAGAGTGTTTCTTTCAATATAGCCAACAAGAAAAAAGATTTCAATGTGTCCGCTCTGATTAAAACTATGTCGGGGATCGAAATTGTGGAAGAGAAGCCAAAAAGCAACGGAATAAATAAGCGCTCTTTCGTCCGAAACGGGAATAGGGTTCAGAGGCTTTCGAGCTCCAAGAAAGAGTCTTTCAAGAGGCTGGGTCTCCTATTCTCTAAGATGAATGGCCATGTGCCTGAACCAAATTCAGAGCCTATGTACACTATTTCAGACGGAGTTATTCAGCCGCATTACATGTGGCAAGACATGAAATATTCTCAGATCAAAAAAGAGAGAGAAGAGAACTGTTCCAAAAGTGAAATTAACCTCAATGAGGTGGACTACAGTGGGAATATGAGACTTACAGGACAGAGCAAGGAATGCCCTATGGTTTGTACCAGCTCTCTTCACTGTGCTTCCAATATTTCCTCCTCTAATTCCAAACTTATAGACTCCACCGAGGATGTGTTTGACTCATGGGGAGAGACCTGTGACTTGCTTATAAACCAGTGGAAAGATGGGCAGGAAGATCATATTACAACTCGGCTATAAGTAAAGCTATTAAACACCTGCTATAGAACGTAGCTAAATATTTGTAATTGTTTGCTATCACCGATGATTCAGAGTCAGGATTCCCTTTCGGTTCCTAGCATCGGGTCTAGAACTCTAGTTATGTTAGCCTGTTTTATAGCCACCTTTACCACATTTTTTTATTTGCTTTTTTTACACTCACTGATGCTGAACTATTTACCAGTTTGGGCCAATTTTAAGGATGTTCAATACTTAGCAGCAGAGGGCAGACTGATGTTCCCTACCAATTGCTATGCTTAGCCTGTGTGCGCTTACTGTAAATCCCAAGGTTCTTTTATTGATGCAGATCGAAGCTTCAGCTCCCATAAACCTCAGACGTTTTGGTGGCAGAGTAAAAGACCTGTACAGTTTCTTTCCTAATCCAAACTATCTGGTTGTTCACTGGATGTCAGTCAGATATTACCCCCTGATTCAATGGGTGCAGGGATTGGGTGGGAGACAGAAGAAGGATCATAGTGGGCCAGGCCTTTGAGGGTTGCTGCTCTTCCTGCTGGGATGGGAGGTGGGGAGGAGATCAGGAGTCAAATGGGCCCGGGGAGGGGTCAGGAATGGGGGAGGTCAAAGAGGGCCCAGGCCTAGGGGGCTGTTTCCGTCTCCATGGGGACTAGGGGGCCTTTGCCCTGTATGCAGTCTGAGGACTGGTCCAGCCTCTCCTTGAACTCCAGCCCGCTGCTGGTGGGAGCGGTATCCCTGACCCAGTCACCTTGGGCGTCATCCAAAGTGAGATCTGGATTTGGCCAGGGTGGGTGAGTCACTCCCTGTACTATCAATGGCAGGCACAAAATCCGAATGGTTCTGTGAACCTGTGGACCAGGTCACACCACCCCTGACTCAAATTTGTCCCATTCGCCCCTCCATTACAAAGGACGAGCAGCAGGGCCAAACCTGAGATGGGGGCCCTGAAAAACTGCACTCAGTGCATCCCAGTTCATCTGGGCCTGATTTCCTTGAGTGCAGTTGAACCCATGGACCCCTGCTCAAGCCACTCCTGCTGTATGTTGCACATTCTCCTCAATTCACTGGTCCATGGTACCAGCTAATGAAAAGTAGCTTAACTGGAGACTAAGAGACAAACTGGTTTCCAGTTATAACTGGCCTTTTTCTTTTTTAAGCAATACAGCCTCTGATTATTTCATTTGTGTGTGTTTTTAAGGTTGTACATTATAGTCTCAATGTAAACTATTTCTGAAATGAGAGAAGTTTATCAGCCAGTTACTATCACCTGTTAAGTTATGTGCTCTGCTTATAGTTATCTCATTTTTCAATTATCGGCTACATTTATTTAGTAATCCACTGGCCCTCTCATTAGAAGTAGAGTTACGTACTCCTTTTACACTGAAAGAGAAATTGACGGACTGGCATAGTTATAGGGCTCTGCATAAAGATGGGACTGAACCACAATCGAGGATCCAAACATCCTTGCCTGTGTTTGAACTACAACCCGCCGTCTGAATTTTACAAATGGCTCCTTTGTCTTTGTAATGGATTGCACCAAAGCCCCACATCTGAGCCACCCTGAATCTCTTGCTGTTTGAAATTCAGATCTGAATTTTGTGTCTTGAGCCCATCTCTAGTGCTGCCTTACCTTTTTTGTTGTCTACAGATTTTTCAGTCCTGGATGGTACAATGTTTTAGGCAGAAAACTGATCTCCTGCTGTGCTATCAAGCTCTAAGAAAGAACATCTTCCTTGGTTTCATTAATTGCATTCCTTAAAACCAGGCTAAGCAATACCAGCTTGAACTTTGCCCATGCAATTTCTATTCTAGATGAACCAAAATGGAACACGGCAGTAGCTATCCCTTGTTATTTGTTTCCAGTAGTGCCACCGTGTGCTAGGCACTGTATAAGCATAAAGGATGGTACTGTCCCCGGCCCAAACAGCTTCACAGTCTTAAGGAGACACACAGACGAAGGGGAAGGGATGTAATACAACCTACAGTTGATGAAGGTGGTGATTCTGATAACGCAGTGCTTGATAACAGAACTTACTTGGTTGTTGCTGCTGAGATATGTAGACTAGCACCAATCACCTCTCTCCCTTGCCATTATCAGTCAGTAGCTTTCTTATAGGAATCATGGTGGAAGTAGACCTTCAGAAGGGTATTAAGTGATTTGCTTAAATCAGGGCCTGAATGTGCAGCGGGTAGTGGCTCAAGAAGGGTGCTCAGTAGAGCACATGAGGCAGCATGTATTCTCCCCAGGAGAAAGACAGATTAAGTGGCACCCATGATTTGATGCACAGATTTCCTTAAAAGAAAGCTACCCTGGTTAGCTCAGGGCAGTGATCTTCAGGGTTCTGATCCTATGAGGTGTTAAGCTAGCTCAGTTCCTGCTGAAGGGAATGGAATTGAGACTTCCAGGATCAGGTCCTAAGCGCACATGGCTGTGGATTGTGTTTGGAGAAGGATTTACTGTAATAACACTGGAAACGTCTGAGCCTGCTGTTGGGTGACACACATTTTTTATGAAAAGTGGCTGGAGCTCCAGGGACTCCCTGTTACTAGCTCCTTTCCTGTTTTAACATTGGAAGAGGAGTTCAAACATCAAAGCATGACACATTTTGCCTGATTATTAAATACCAGTTTCTCTGCCAGTAGGAAAGCTGTTTTGGCAGATGGTTCATTTGGGCACCCATATGTTACAAATGAGGTCACATCTCAATCCGGAGGAGCCGAAACCAAAAATCTGAGCTCCTAGACCCAAGAGCTTTCAGGAAATTACAGATGTAGATCTGAAATTCGCAGCTAGCCTCTATCGCTATTATGGGCCAAAACAAAACCTTGGGTCTCAGCACGCAAGCCTTCTGGAGAGTTTCAATGCAACTCAGTCTGGACTTTGTGGCTCTAAGCCAGCTCTGGTTTTCAGCAAGATGAGCCACTGGTGTAGAGGCCCTGATTGCAAATTCCATTGGCCATGCTACTTGAACCCTATGCAATAATTCAGCCCTAAATATTTAAGCCTGTCCTGCAGTTTAGTCAAGTTGAAAAGTACTTTTCACCATCAGCTCAACAGCTTTCAGGCTCTCATGCTTACAAGGTGGTTTGAATTATCTTTGACCCTACATTTTCTC
The DNA here is from genome assembly GCF_965140235.1 of Caretta caretta. Taxonomy (NCBI): domain Eukaryota; kingdom Metazoa; phylum Chordata; order Testudines; family Cheloniidae; genus Caretta; species Caretta caretta. The sequence goes on from NC_134214.1 coordinate 84,019,775, forward strand.
TTCTTGTGAGGGGGAACAAAGCACTGACATGGTATTGCACAACGAAAATGTGCAAATTCCCAGGCTGAGAGGGAGGTTGCTGCTCATTCATTAACAAATCCAGCCTCCCTTCATACTCCTACCCTAAAGCCAGCTATGCACCAGGATGGTATTCAGGGTGGATTGAAGGGAATAATGAAAGGAGCATCCCTACACCCCAGAACAAGCACCTTCTGAAAACTTACAAACCAAGCTGACCGAGCATTTGTCTAGGAATGCAAGCATTTGAAAGAGCAGTTAGCTGGAGGCAGAGATGTCTGAAATCACTTCATGCTTCACCTACCCACTTTGTAGTTTATGAATCTTACTCTGAATGGGGCTGGCCAGCCATAGTGCTGTTCCCTGGCTAGCAAGAAAGAATAAAAATCACTACTGGGATGGCAATGCAGATTCTATCAGCTGAGCTACAATCAGGGTTCATGGCTCTCTGAGTGTGAAAGGGGTTTTACTTCCATCAGGACAGTGAGCACACTGCTATTGGCCGTGATTCCAGCCTGTTGTTCAACTGCAGCATTCTTGTGTCAGCCAGTTCACACATCAAACAATCTGATCTGATGAAGTGAGCTGTAGCTCACGAAAGCTCATGCTCAAATAAATTGGTTAGTCTCTAAGGTGCCACAAGTACTCCTTTTCTTTTTGCAAACAATGCTAGTTACCACTCTGTAGCAGTGCATAAACAGAATGCAATAGTGACTTCTGGCAACACAAACCCCATCCGTGAAACCAGCATTAGACCTTTTGCCTTGCTGTGCCTACAGATAGGAACCGATGCATTTTAACATAACAAGAGAGTGCTGTACACAAAGATCTATGGAAAAGTTACATTGAGGGTGAGAGGTATGTTGTGCCACCATGGCCAGGTCTTCTGGGGATTTGTTTTGTAGCTTAGGTATTTTTCACTCCCTAACTGAGAGCTAATTACATCAAGCCTTTCAATTGAACACAACTCTTTTATTACAAAGAACCACCCTATATAAAGAATAAAGCACTCTACTGGGCATTTACAAAACTTTCACACTGCTCCTACCTGCCAGCCAAAGCAAAAGGCCCAGCTTCTCTTCAGTGATGGCAGTAGGACCCCTTGGAGTTAGTTGTACTAAAGCCAGTTTTAAAAAGCCAACTACTTTTTATGGTAAGTTTCCTGAGGAAAAAATCTTTTCTTCAATAAAAACCAAAAGTGAAAACTGGTAAAAGAATGTTATTTTCTTATGAAAAAATTGTTTTGGGTAAAAAAAAATTTGAGTCAAAGAAGCCAAAACCATTGACCAAAATGAAGATTTTTCCATTTAAAATTTTTGGTTTGGTTGAAAAGACATTTTAGAGTTTAAACATTCATTGAAACATTTTTCGTTCCCTAGATTGCCCGTGGGTGTGGCTGAGAGTAAAATTTAGAATTTCCTTGGAAAGTTGTAGTAGGGGGTAGATCTTTTTTCACGCATCGGTTCTGCACTCACAGCTCTGGTTGGCCTTTATTCTTTGTGTTTCAACACTAACGCTCAATATGTGCAAAGAAACTCAAAGTTAAGAATATTTACTTTATTATTTTCCCCCTTTTTTGAAGATCTTTAGATATTGCTCCTAAATTACACATCTCCCAACTCTTCGAAGAGACACTCTCAAAAAGGAACCAATGATCACAAAAGCACACAATTACATTTAACATGTAGTATAAGTAAAACTGAGGTATTTATATTGAGGTCAGAGATTAAGGAACCCATTTCAGAAACAGGAAATTAAGTAAAGACACCTTTGCAGAATTCTATTTAAATAGTTCTATTTTTAAATTAATTCAACACATCAGTAGATATACAAATACTTGACTATTTACATAAGTGATCTCTACAGAGGAAGCATATCTAGTGGTTTGAGCATAGGACCAGGAGTCATGAAACCTGGGTTCTATTCCCACCTCTGCTACTGATTCACTAGGTGACCTTGGGCAAGTCACTTAGCTTTTTATGCCTCAGTTTCCCCATCTGTAAAATAGGGATAATATATCTACCTACCTCGCAGGGGAGAGGGGCTGTGAGTCTTAATTATTTAATGTTTGTAAGCACTTTTGAGATCCTCAGATTAAAGGCGCTATATACAGTAAGCAGACAATGTTAGTAAAATATTTTCATTTATTTTCTTACAACTAATTCAGGTAAGGTTTTATCTGTCAACTGTGACAGTTTTCCACAAACAAAAAATAGTGTGCTTTTCAGACAGGAGGCTTTAGGAAATGTCTGCAGTTGACAGGTACCAAGAGCAGGGTCACCTAGTAGCCTAAACTCTGAACATCCTTGCTTTCATGGGATTACGTCTCACCTTTAATGTTACTTTATTGTACTTATTTGTGTTCCACATTCTTTTTCTAATGGTATGCTATGTAATATATTTTTAGCAGAAATAGAAAGAAATGTAAATATTAAGACTTGTAATATTTAAATAAATGATATATAATTAGTGTATAAATAAAACCTTACATTTTAAAGAGATTAAAATTGGTTAATGCACTAGACACGTAACAAGAGGGCTTCCTGTACAGTCTAGCATTACTACATGTACACATGGCAAGCAATCTGAATAGGAATAGGTTAATTTTTACCATATATAATTAACCCCATAGAGTGAATGGTCTTATGCATTACCCATTGCTGGCAATGGGAGCTGTGTCTGAAAACCACTATTACTGACATGGAGTTAACATAATCAATAGGGATACGTATGGTAGCACACAAAAAAAGGGAATGCTCATGTAGTATGGGAATTGTGTAACCACCGTACAATTACACTTTACAATTGTATGATGAGATGTAGCACATCACTATGTACAAGCAAAAAGTCGTGTAACTCCCATAGAAGTTGTGAGTGAAGCCCCATCCTGATCCTTGTGATATCAATGGCAAACCAATTTATTTCAGTGGGAAGAGATTCAGGTCCTACCCTGCTAGAAATGTTTCCTAGTGTTGTTTATATAACATACATTACACTGAACTCATGTTTTTTCTTCCTTCGCCACTCCCAAATGTGGCCATAGATTTGCATGGGCATAGCTTACATGCGGCTATTTTTATTTGCTTCCCTCTTAGGTCCAAATTCTGCAGTCCTTACTCAGGGAAAAGTTCTAATCTACTTCAAAAGGATTTTAATCTGAGTGCAGACTGTTATGTTCTTGTACCAGATATGGACTAGCTACAGAGCTTGGTTATACACACCGGACATGTTCATCATAAGATCTTTTACTGTTCTTTCAGGTATGGCTGAGTTTAGTTTTAAATAAGGTGTTTACACACAGAACCACCTAGTGGCTAAACAGTATAATACATCTTAGTATTCCATTACACTCCCCTTTTAAGTTCTACATGCCTACCATTTACAATATCACACTGATATGTACTGAACTTAAAAGATAGTGTTAAGTGTCTCTTAATTGTACTGGTTTTCTAATTACATGACCCGAACATGAAACAACTTGGTCATCTGGCTGTCCATTAGCTGCAACAACTGGCTGTGGTCAGTCAAGAATCCCTGAGTCATTGTGTTCTTGTTCTGCCATCTGTAGTTTGTTTTGTTGATTGCTCTTTCTGAGAAACAAATTGTAGATGTCTGTGGTTTCTGTTGAACTCTTCACTGTCAGTCTTGATCACAGATAATCGGACTGCTGAATTCTTTTTCTTTATGACAGCTGGAGTTGTCCATCCCTTTTCTCCATCCAATTTTACATAAAGTGTCACCAGGTTTTAGACCCAGTAGTTCTCTGAGAGACGTCTGTGGTAAAAATGTTCATACGCTCTTTTAGCCTTTTTATCTGACTTGGCTACTTTCTTCATGCCTGGCCACTTTGGAGGCAGATTCTTTTCCAAAGTTGGAACAGTAGTTCTGAGTTGTCTTCCCATCAGGAGTTGTGCTGGACTACATCCAGTAGCTGCTATTGGTGTAGATCTGTAACTCAGAAGAACAAGGAACGGATCTTCTTGCTGTAGTGTTTTCTTGGCTGCCTGTATAGCTCTCTCAGCCTCTACTCGCTTGTGGGTATTGCTAGTAATATGATCAAAATCATATTTAATTTGGAATGACAAATTCTGCTGCAGTTAATTGTGGTCTGTTGTCTGTCACTAGTTGTTCTGGAATACCGAAGTGAGTAAAAGTGCACTTCAGTATCTCGATAACACTGTGACATGTCTTTCAAGTACATTGTTTCTATATCACTGGAAAAATAGTCCATGACAATCAGGTAACCATGTCCTTTGAATTCACACAAAATCTGCAGCTAGTCTCTTCTAAGGTATCTCTAGAAGAGATGTTTCTACACATATGGTTCAGCATTGTCTCTTAAGTTGATTTGTACTAGATCTCCTTTCAAAAGCCCAGTATCATCAATTCCTCTATCCCTTTCTCACTCTCCTGGCTGCCACTGAAGCTGAAAAGATTGTTGATCTATGATCCTTTGATCACATGCACTCTGAATGCAAGACTTTTGCCTTTGTAAATTGTTTCTGTGATGAACTGGGCCCTGCAGTTCAGAATGTCTCCAGGGCTAGTCACAGCTGTGTCAGGTGAATTCAGCTCTGGGAGGGGTTGAAGGTGATTGTAAGTGCTTCTGAGATGAATATGACATCAGCTCCTGAGGCAATTTTAAAGTCAATAGTCTTGCCATAAATATTTAGTTTCACTCTACAGGCAGGCTCTCCATCATCACATATGACATCACATCCCAGAACAATGGATCTTGATTGTCTCTAATATGAGCACTCCCTGATTGCTTTGGTGCAGCAAACAGCTGCAAAATGTCCATATTTCGTGCATTTATTACATTGTGTGCCTCTGCCTGGACATCTGTCATCTCTTGAGATATTACTTGTTCCACATCTTGTGCATGTACGTTGTATTTTGTCCCTCTTGGCTTGGGTGTTCTCTCTCCTTGCCTCAGGGGTTTTATGATTATAACTTAACATTCCAGTATCTGTTTACAGTTTCTAAACTAGTTTCAGGTTTCTCAAGTTGCTCCTGCCTTTTGTTCTGTTGTTTGACTAATTCTGACTGCTTTGCTATCTGCATAGCCGTGGCTAGGGTTCAGTCTCTCTTTAATTGTATCTCTTGGGAAAGATTTTTTTATGTTAACCCAATAACAAGCTTGTCTCTGATATTTTCATATTTTGCATTCCCAGAATCACAGTTTTCAGCCAATGTATGTAATGTTCTTATAAAACATTCAACCTTGCCCCCTGGTTCTTGAATTCTCTGTTGAAAATACTCTCTTTCATGAACCACATTTCTCTGGGGTATAAAGTACACATCAAACACAGCACCAGAACCCTTTCATAGTCATCTCTGTGACTGTCTTCAGTAAAGTCAAAAGATTTAAAGATATACTCCGTGTAGCATAAATTAAAGAAGATACCTGTACATCTCCAGCTTCTTTGTGGAGCTTGGTAGCAATGCAAAATCTTGCAAAACATTGTTTTCAGACTAACAAACCTTCACAATGGACAAAGCTGAAGTTCTCTGTGGCACTGAAGAGTGGCATGCTCATAAGATCCTGCAACCTTTGTTCCTTCTCTTTCTGTTGTTAGTTTACTTCTGCCACCATGTCATATTCCTGTACCAGATATGGACTAGCTACAGAGCTTGGTTATATATACATTAGATGTGTTCATTAAAGATCCTTTAATGGTCTGCCAAGTAGGGCTAAGGTTGGCTTTAAATAAGGTATTTTACACACCGTGTCAGCTGAACAGTACAATACAGTTTAGCACTCCATTACACTGAGTGAGCAGAGGGACTAAGATTTGGCCCATTTCACACTGGGATTGTGCTGTAAATTCTTATGGGGAAGTGAGCAGTGCATTATACCAATGGGCAAATGGCAAAAGACTTAGAATTTGGATTTAGTTGGATAAGTGCCCAGCAGTTTGGATAAGCATTGACTTCTTTGTGGGGCTTCAGACTGAACTGGAAAATTGTGCAAGAACCAGCTATTTTCATGAGGTTACTAGTACTTCCTACTTCGGGATGGATTGCAATGCTTTTTGCTTTTCATGCTTTTTCAGCATTTCCAAGAATAGAATCTAGAAGGAAAAATTTTTATATATAATGTTAGCTGGAAAAGGTTGAATGTTGGTGAATTTGGTTCAGTATCAAAATGGTAGCTAATCCCTATCTCATTAGCATTGCCACAAGTGTAAATTTTAGACATTAAGCAGTCTCCATGGCTGATTTCCACATGAATACATTAGTATTTCCACCAGTCCACTAGCATGTTACATTTAAAAACTAGTTTTAGATGGGTTTGGTTAGGCACATGGAAAAACAAGTCTGAACCATTTTTAAAACCCTGGAATTACTAAAAGAAATTGTTTAACAAAAAATGCCTTTGGCCAATTTTGAAATAGACAAGGTATAATTTATGCCTTCCCCTCCTCACAAGAGTGGGTTTCAATGGACATCAAATCTCACCAATATATTGTAGCCTTATGTCATAGAGGGAGGTAGCACAAGTGTAACTGGCATGTTGAAGCAGAATCACCCATAGGGAAGCACCTGTGACTCTCAAATGCATAATGGAGAAATTAATTAGAATCAGTGAGTCTACAGTGAATAATAAACAAACTCAATGATGGAATTTCTAAAATAAAGTGTTACCAAAATAGTCTGTAGCTTACTAAACATGTTAAATGAAACCCAATTACTATAAATCATTTCCCAGAACTAAAACAAGATTTTTTTTTTTTGCTTGTGCTAACCATTCAAAACAAGCATTTTTACTCCTTTTATATTATATTATCTGGCTATATTATTCCCTATCCTGTACAAATTAGTTTAAGACTCTTTCCGCTGTTTTAGCCAGTAACATTTGTACAAGGTTAAATCAATTTGTGTTTTTATTCATAATGTGTTTTTCCATAGGAGTGGCTAATGTTCCAAGTCAAATCATGATGCAGAAATGTTTTTAAAAGATAATGTCTTTTATCTAAAGAGGTGTTTGAAATGTGGTGGAAGTGCTGGATCCTTATTTTCAGAATCTTAGTTTTTCTGGAGAATAAAGGACTATCAATCTTCCTTTGATTTTTAAAGGTGTGCAAAGCAAAAGAGAGGAAAAAGAATGAACATGAACTCACTTGTTAGAAACCACCTTGAAAGTGATCTCCAGAAAAACTTCCAGAGATCAATTTCTAGTGAGCAGTTCAGCAGCTATGAAAAAAGAGCACCTCCAACGGTCTTCAGAGACCACTTCTTAATACTTCTTTTTCCATCACTTTGTTTACTTTCACACTAGTGGCATGAACAGAGCAACAAGATGTGGTTGCTCTCTCTCTCACACACACACAGATAATGCAAAGAACTGTCCCTCCTAACACAATTAGCTAACAAAACACTGTGATATCTTTAGCCAACAAAATTCAGAGGAGATGCTTTTTGACCATTTAGAGAAAAATTCTTTGTTTTTGAGGTTTGGCTTTTTTTAAGTGTAGCTACTTGGGGGTAGCGTGCAGTTTCATTTAAAAGCTAAGCTGTATTTGTTTATATGATATAGTTTGGGAACTATAGACTGATCTGTTGAAGGGGAAAGGATGGTAAAGGAAGTTTAAGTATTCTATTTTCCTACATAGCAGGCACAAGGGGAATGGGCTTATTTTGCCAAACATTTTTGCAATGTCTTTATCATTCAATTGCATCTTCTCAGAGTTTAATCATAGAAACAGTTTGGAATCTAAACATTTATTTTAATGATATTTTACTCCAGAGGATTAAAAACAATAGGTGGGGGGGGGGGATTTTGTTTTTTTAAACTTTTGGTCAAAATCTTGTTGCCCTTAAGTAGGAATTTTGCCTGCGTAAAATCTAAGCGAGGGCTCAGGATTTAGCCATTAAATAGCAGCCTCCGGGGGGGAGGGGGGAGAGAAAGAGTTTTACCTACCTATTTTCTGTCAGCAGTGCAAACTCTATCATTTGCAAACACATGTAAAAATGAAGCGAAATGATGTACATAACAAATGAAATTATTTTATGTGTATTTTTAGCTTACTTGTAAACTGAAAAAAAATTAAAAAGCATTTACTTTTTTCCAAAAATGTATGTCTATTGAAATTCAAGGTGTTTCTACCTTTTCAGATGTAACATTTCCAGCTGCCTATTGATAATAAATATTTATGAACAGCAATGGATCTGTATATCTGTACCATGTTCAGCAGAACTTTTTCAAAGGCTCTACACACACCAAACTGCATTCAACTCGGGTATACTGCTTTTGGGAGAACTCAAGGGCTTGTGGAGACTTGTGCATGTGCTTAGGTTTAAGAACTGAGCACCTAGTTTTACAAACCTGAGCCAATGAGCATCTGGTAGCTATGACAGCTATTTTGTAACACCATATGCAATGAGGGGTGCAAATATTGGTATGTTGGGGTGAAGTCCTAGCACCAACAAAGTCAGTGACAAAACTCCAATTGACTTCAATACAGCCAGGATTTCACCCCTGAAATCCAAACACCCTAATGGTCAGGGTTCAGAGAGATACCGAAAACAGTCAGATAGGAACCCAAGCTGCAAAATAAAAAATAAATAAATAAGCCTGGATCCCAATTTCAAGCCACCCGAAGTCTGGATCCAAGGTTATCATCTCCTTCCATTATGAAGAAAGGAGCCATTTGGAAAATATAGATTTGGATTTCTAATTCGAACACCCTTCAATGTTTGGATCAAAGGTTTTGGTTGGAGCACAATTCTGTAATATAGCATGAGAAAAGACTGCATCATATTTAGGAAGATACTGATGAGGCAGAAAAATTAAAATGAAGGCTTGGCACGGAGCAAAACAGGTAACTGATCTGGAAATGCTGCTTACTGTAGGACCTTTAGTTTAGTGCTCTTGTGCAGCGAGGGGAGGAAAAACCAGTGCGGTAGCCTGATCTTTAGTAACAGTGAAGTCTAATGTCGCAAACACACAGAATTACACGGGATTTTTTTCTGCAGTATTTATGATAATTGTCTTTAATAATGCATGAATTTTAAAATTGAAAGACTTCTGAAAAGATGTGTGCCTCTAACAGTGTGGAATGTTATGGATGTTAATGTGCAAAGATTGAAACAGGACTTGAGCTATCATCAGTGATTGCAGAACACCTGTTTAAGCTGCTGCTTAAGCAGCAGCTAAGGTTCCAGATAAAGTCACCTTTGCAGGATACAGACATGCGGCAAGGTACACAGGTATAACATCAGTGGAGTTACTCTGCATTGTTACACTTCTATAAATCCAGAGTAACTAAAATGAGAATCTGGTTCCCAGAACCCACCAAGGGGATATACCCTAGGTAGTGCTCATTGCAGTTGTGATGTCAAGCTGTGTCAGCCCACCAATAACTAATGCCCACTCAAAGCTTTAGAAAAATGGACCAACAGAGAAGGTATAAAATTATTTCAAAATTGGTGGCACCACCTAGGCAGGGAACAGGTATACACAGTGTAAATAAGGTTAAAAATGGACTAATTAAAAATTAGAAATTTAATTTAAAATCCTATATTTTTCTTGCCTTTATGGAAAAAAAAATACCTCTTAACATCAAGGCCATGTCAAATCCAAACACCAACACAATTATGGAAAGTCACCTTCCCAATGACACAAATTTGGGGCAGTAAGAGAGTGGATTCACCATTGGACTCCTCTCTAGCTACTCCCCACCAACCGTTGCTCTGGATCCCTCAGTGGCCTGCCTCTTCTCGCTACTTGGCTCTCTCACCAAGCCCCATTTTTTTCCCCACCTCTTCTGGGTGGAGAGAACGTCCTTACATCTGATCCTCGACCCCAGCTCTTTGTCCCATAATGCTTACACCCTTCTCTCAGGGCACTAAGTTGCCCTTATCCCTTTGAATTAGGGAGCTTAACTCCATCTTCCAAAGGGCTAACCGGGAAACAAGAGTCCTCGCATTAAGCTGGGTTCCAGTTCAAGGACCCTATAAACAGCAGCCAAGGTCTGCTCTGTCAGACACCTTGCCACTGCCTCCCTGGACTACTATTTACTATTGGCCTTCCCTCAAGCCTTTTCCACTACCCCTTTCTGGGCTCTTTGTAATGAACAGCATCATCCAGGGTTTCTCCTGAGAGATCCAGTTTCTGCCCTTTGTCAGGATCAGCCACAGGAACTTGCTCCAATCCTGTGTCTTTCAGGTAGCACTCCCTGGTCTTCCTCCTTACCCTGCAGGAGCTTTCTTATTCCTGCAGGTCTTTCCCTTCTCATTACCAAGAGAGACTGTAGAGTTCTTCCCTTTCTCCCTGCAACCTCTTTCTGCTTCAGGCTGCCTCTCTTTATAGCACTCCCCAGCTGGGCTTCATTTTTAAATTAGGCCTTGGTTACCCTCCAGGTGCAACCAGGTGGGTTAACTGGCCTCTCAAGCCCACATTAAGCCTTTCACACACTGTGTGGGGTAGACCCCCCACCACCGGGACCTAAGTGTAAGAGAGCACGTGGGTCACACGCACACAACAGTCCTCAATGAGTATGACAAGGAGAAGCATCAGTTTGTACAGCAGCACCTCATTGGCCTATGATCTGAAAAGCAACAGAAGTAGTTTTGTACTGCACTGGCTTTTTGGCAGTAAAACAAGTTTCTGCTTGATGTTGTTATCCTCATTTCACTACTGACTCAAAGGAGGAATTTTGGGGAATATGTTCAGTCCAATTGTCTCCTATGTCCCATAAAAAACCCTATGTGGATTTCTTAACACAAGCCTCTTAAACTACTTTGTAGGGACATTAAGGAGGGTTTTTTGGTCAGAAAAAAAGACTCATTTCCATAGGTTAGATGCTTTTTTGTTTATTTAGTGCAAGTCAAACACCACTTCTACCACCATTTGTGCAGGGTGACTTTCACGAACCAAGGCTCTCACAAATACAACTAGATACAGTAGAACAGGCCAATGCCGAGCACTCTCCCACCTTCTAACACTTCAAGACTATACTGAACAAAATTAAACAGAGAAAGAGCAACTATTACAAATAAGTAGTTACTATTGGAGAATACACCTGGCTGATGTGTTTTGTTCAGGACTGGAAAAAGCAGCCTATTTCAACAGTATTTACTTTCCTCCAACGGACTGGGACCCAACCTTTCTCCTGCTTACATAATGAAGTAGGTTACCATTACAGGCAAACTGGTATAATATGTAAGATACACCGTTCTCTTGTGCAAGAGTTACTCCTCCATACATTGTACTTATTGATGAAGGTAAGTGATAATTTATATATACTGGCATGAAAGACAAATTGCATGGTTATATATTATGTACAGTTGAATATAAGCTTAGGGTTCTTTGCTATACAATAGTTTTACTTTCCAATATACTCTAATAAAACAATACTCAAGTTTTAAACATTTTTACCATTAACTAAAAGAGAAACATGTAAATGAAACAAAACAGCTACACAATCCACTACTGAAACAATACTAACAGAGAAAACAAGAAAACTCTAGTGCAAGAAGTGGGTTTACATCACTTGGCCTTACATACTCTGAGGTACATAATGTGATACAGGATTAGGTGAGGTAACATAGCTGACTTGATGCAACTGTCCAGGATTTACAGTATTATGAAGCCGTGAAGAATTACCATACGATGGATTTGTGGGATGCCAAGGGCTAACATAATGATAGGCAGGTACTAAAGAGATGCAAGAGTCAAACCCAGGTAGAGGTGGCTGGCCATAGGGATCTGTCGCTACTGGATAATATACTGTTCCATGGGGTGGAGGTGGAGGCTCTACATTTTGGAAAGTACCTGAAAACAGAGTTGATATATTTTAACATTTTGGCCATTTTTATGCAATCCTTCATTTTCATTACAACTGAAACAATTTTATGACACTTATGACAACACAGAACATATCTAGATAAATAATTTATGCCCAAATGATGCGTACACTGACAAGGAGACCATCTCAGCTCTTGAATAAGTTTGGAAGGCAACCTGCTCATTCACAGATGTGTCCCATGTCTGTAAGTATTCACTGCCTACTGATTGTATTTCTTTTTGTTGAGGCTCAGAGGAAGGGCAGATCCCCTTTTGAACTTCTCTGGGGGGGCTGCAGGACAGTAGGGGATTTAAAAAACAAACAAAAGAACACCTCTCTTTGTAACCTCTGACCAGATACCATGGTGATGGATATGGGGTAAAGAAACTTAATAGGTTATAATTGCAGCAGAACTGCAAGTCTGTGTAATTGTCATTGATCAATTAATAGTTTTGGCAAGATACAGTGACAAAGACATGCCAGTTTCTACCATGTTTACTCCATTAGCCCAATATCAGACACTTAATGAGGCCAGACATCTGACCTTTGACATCATCTACTCCTTTAACACAGTCCCTCCCCTCTCCTTCCCCCTTAACTCCAGATAAACCTATATGCTTCTTACAAAACTGTTGGGTTGGGCTAAGTGTTGCTGTAACTTTATACACAGTGGAAGAGAGAGCCAGTGATAATGGCTGTTTAGATAGCCAAGACACCTAGGAGAGTCCACTAACTATGGTTCCAATATTCCCTACTAGTACTCAAAATTTAGGGTTTTTTTTTTTAAATACAAGCATTATTTTGGTTTGTTGTGGGTCAGCAAAAAAAAAGTGGTCATCACAAGGTGCAAACATTTTTAAACACACAACCTCCCACACAGCTTTGAAAAAAAAGTCCTTTCTAGAAAAGCAGCTAGTCTACCAAGGTCAAGCCAAAAATAATATTTTTGTTTCTTGATGGTGTTACCTAGCCCTGAATATCGGCAATTCTAAATCATAAACTTAAGTAATATATCAGAAACAGCACACACCTAACCCTAAAATAACCTATAAAGGAGCAGGGCTCACAGGCAATTTTGATTTTTTTCTAGCATCTATCCCTGGCTGCAAGTAATGAACAATAATTTTAAAAATGATAAAAGATAATATCTCGTCACCCACCCACAGAGCATACACTATCCTCATTTTACAACAAAACTCTATTTTAACAACCCCCCCACACACAAGTTGTCACCAATTCCAGAGGCCATTATATGCAATTCATCATTTATCTCATCTAATGGGAAATGTAAACAGGCCCTTGACACAACATAATTGATTGCTATGGTCCTTTTTCCTCGCTTTGTCAACTGAAATTGTAGACCAATGTGACCAACTGTTGTAGCTCACAGGAGTAGTGTAAACTGGTAAACAGTAGGATGCTTAAAGAAAAGGAGGACTTGTGGCACCTTAGAGACTAACAAATTTATCTGAGCATAAGTTTTCGTGGACTACAGCTCACTTCATCTGATGCATTCAGTGGAAAATACAGTGGGGAGATTTATATACACAGAGAACATGAAACAATGGATGTTACCATACACACTGTAACGAGAGTGATCAGGTAAGGTGAGCTATTACCAGCAGGACAGTGTGTGTGTGTGGGGGGGGGGGCGGGAACCTTTTGTAGTGATAATCAAGGTGTGCCATTTCCAGCAGTTGACAAGAATGTCTGAGAAACAGTGGGGGGGGGGGGGGGCTGGGGTGTCTGCTGACATGCACGAGCTGAAACTGTGGAAAAGCAGCATCACTTGCCCCATAACCTCAGCTGTGCAGAACACAATGCCATCCACAGCCTCAGAAACAACTCTGACATAATCAAAAAGGCTGACAAAGGAGGTGCTGTCATCATCATGAGTAGGTCGGAATATGAACAAGAGGCTGCTTGGCAGCTCTCCAACACCACTTTCTACAAGCCATTACCCTCTGATCCCACTGAGAGTTACCAAAAGAAACTACAGCATTTGCTCAAGAAACTCCCTGAAAAAGCACAAGAAGAAATCTGCAGAGACACACTCCTGGAACCTCAACCAGGGGTATTCTATCTGCTACCCAAGATCCATAAACCAGGAAATCCTCAATGTCCCATCATCTCAGGCATTGGCACCCTGACAGCAGGATTGTCTGGCTATGTAGACTCCCTCCTCAGGTCCTACGCTACCAGCACTCCCAGCTATCTTTGAGACACCACTGACTTTCTGAGGAAACTACAATCCATCGGTGATCTTCCTGAAAACACCATCCTAGCTACTATGGATGCAGAAGCCCTCTACACCAACATTCCACACAAAGATGGACTACAAGCCGTCAGGAACACTATCCCCGATAACGTCATGGCAAACCTAGTGGCTGAACTTTGTGACTTTGTCCTCACCCAAAACTATTTCACATTTGGGGAGAATGTATACATTCAAATCAGCAGCACTGCTATGGGTACCCGCATGGCCCCACAGTATGCCAACATTTTTATGGCTGATTTAGAACAACGCTTCCTCAGCTCTCGTCCCCTAATGCCCCTACTCTACTTGCGCTACATTGAGGACATTTTCATCATCTGGACCCGTGGAAAAGAAGCCCTTGAGGAATTCCACCATGATTTCAACATTTTTCCGTCCCACCATCAATCTCAGCCTGGACCAGTCTACACAAGAGATCCACTTCCTGGACACTACGGTGCTACTAAGCTATGGTCACATAAACACCACCCTATACCGGAAACCTACTGACCGCTATTCCTACCTACATGCCTCCAGCTTTCACCCTGACCACACCACACGATCCATCGTCTACAGCCAAGCTCTACGATACAACCGCATTTGCTCCAACCCCTCAGACAGAGACAAACACCTACAAGGTCTCTATCAATCATTCTTACAACTACAATACCCAGAAACAGATTGACAGAGCCAGAAGAGTTCCCAGAAGTCACCTACTACAGGACAGGCCCAACAAAGAAAATAACAGAATGCCACTAGCCATCACCTTCAGCCCCCAAATAAAACCTCTCCAACGCATCATCAAGGATCTACAACCTATCCTGAACGATGACCCATCACTCTCACAGATCTTGGGAGACAGGCCAGTCCTTGCTTACAGACAGCCCCACAACCTGAAGCAAATACTCACCAGCAACCACATACCACACAACAGAACCACTAACCCAGGAACCTATCCTTGCAACAAAGTGTGTTGCCAACTGTGTCCACATATCCATTCGGGGACTCCGTCATAGGGCCTCATCACATCAGCCACACTATCAGAGGCTCGTTCACCTGCACATCTACCAATGTGATATATGCTCTCATGTGCCAGCAATGCCCCTCTGCCATGTACATTGGCCAAACAGGACAGTCTCTACGTAAAAGAATAAATGGACACAAATCAGACGTCAAGAATTATAACATTCAAAAACCAGTCAGAGAACACTTCAATCTCTTTGGTCACTCGATTACAGACTTAAAAGTGGCAATTCAACAAAAAAACCTTCAAAAAACAGACTCCAACGAGAGACTGCTGAATTGGAATTTACAAACTGGATACAATTAACTTAGATTTGAATAGAGACTGGGAGTGAATGGGTCATTACACAAAATAAAACTATTTACCCAATTTTATTCCCCCCCCCCCCCCCCCCCGCTGTTCCTCAGAAGTTCTTGTCAATTGCTGGAAATGGCCCACCTTGATCATCACTACAAAAGGTTCCCCCCCTCCCCCGCCTCTGCTCTCCTGCTAGTAATAGCTTACCTTACCTGATCACTCGTTACAGTGTGTATGGTAACACCTATTGTTTCATGTTCTCTGTGTATATAAATCTCCCCACTGTATTTTCCACTGAATGCATCCGATGAAGTGAGCTGTAGCTCACGAAAGCTTATGCTCAAATAAATTTCAGAGTAGCAGCCGTCTCTAAGGTGCCACAAGTCCTCCTTTTCTTTTTGCAGATACAGACTAACATGGCTGCTACTCTGAAACATTTCTACTTAAATGGCTCACACTCACATACACAAATGGTCATCCTAAAATACTAACCATTTGCTGTTTCCAGGGGAACTTGCCGGACATCATTCCTCCCAGTGTCAGTGTACAGCTGAGGTACTGACTGATCCACCATGGGGGCAGGCTCAGTGTATGCTGAGTAAGCTTCTACAGGTGACGGTGGTGGTACCTGTTGCATGTACACCATGGAATGCCAATAGCTCTGATGGTAATACTTTGGAGATTCGAAGTAAGGAGAGAAGTTTTATAGTTTGTGTGTGCACATGCACACACACACACACACACACACACTTTCCTCCCCCCACCTCAGTAGCACTTAACCATTAACATTTCCAGAAACCTGTTAACAATGTTGATACAGATTATATCTTGCAGACTGCCAGAAAGTCACCAAAACATGCCCACCCCCCCCCAGCACTTTTCTCAACTGTATTATACCCTCTCGAAGAATTAAAAGTGTCCTCCCTACACATTTTATCATATAGGAAGAGAAGGCATTTTGAGGAATTTCTATTGTGGAAGAGGCTGGCATGAGTCTTAGTCTGCAGCATATCAGCATTATCTATTCCATCAGAATCAGAGGGCAGATGTAATTCTAGTACGGGAGGTACCTCCTGCTGGACACTAAAATCTCAACCACCTTTTTGGTGTACAACATACTAATAAAGAGAGAGAAGGTATTGCCAGTAATTTAGTCTCTATTAGTAATTTCTAGGATGTAGAAAGTCTTATTGCATTCTGTAAGGTCCTTATCCTGACAGGTGCCAAGAACCCTCTACCACCATAGGGTGGGTGGTAAGGGCATAGAGTCAATAGGAACCCTGAGCACTGGGGCCCCATACCTGGAGAATAATGCTCAAGTTTCATCCCTGAATTATTAATAACTCTAAAGTCAACTAGATCACATGGCTGTTTGAGCATCAGCTGGGAGTGAGGCGTTACTATGCACTTAATTGCTGTAGTAGAGATCAAAAGCTGGTGCCTGGATTCTGTTCCTGTTCAATTGCCTTGGGCAAGATACATGGGGCCCAGGAGAATTTTCCCACTGATTTCAACAGGCACTTGACCAGGCTCTTAACCTTAAAACTTCTCTATGCTTTACCTACTCTTCCCGTAGAAATGGGAAGAACAATGCTTTACCCACCCATCTTCATAAAGCCACAGATATGAAACTCACTACATGTAAATGTTCTTTATGAGTTTCACAATTTACAACTCAAACTTCCTGCATTGTAAATTTAGTCTCCTCAAGGCACCCATGCATGTACTAATAGCCAAATGCACAGGAAGCAAATTCAGAACACTTAAAAGCCCTATTCAGACACATCAATGCATCTGTCAAGACAGGTGATACTGTACAAGCAGTTTACTATACCATATCTGACAAGCACTTACCTGCAATCCCAAATTAAAATAATACTGCAATACCTTTGTATCTGGAATTAGAAAACATACTATAATTACTGAAGATTGTGGACAAAAACCACCCAGAAACAGTCATCTGTTTGTGGTCTTGTTAAAACTATGTAAATGAATAAAAATAAAATTGCTCAATTGGACAGCATTTTTTTTCTGAATGTATTTTTAGAATACAGAGTTCAGAATCTGACTCAATTACTTTCAAAAGTGATATTCTTGAAGTTCGCACATATGTGTAAACAATCTATGCAGTTTAGCACAATAAAAACTGGATTAAACATTTTGACAATACATTAACAAGTAACATTAATAAGCCAAAACTAAAATTAATGTATTGCTATAAACCGTTTGCTCAATGATGCTTTTCACAGAATGACTATAATCAATGATTATTACAAACCTTAAAACAAATGAATATATTAAAAGTATAAATTACCATGGCCTAGATTTCCAGAAGTGACTAGCTATTTTGGACACTCACTCAATAGGGCCTGATTTTCGTATTCAAACCAAAGCTTTCTGAAAATTAAAGCCTGTTGAAGTTTGTCAAATTGGGCAACCAAAATTTAAGGTACCCAACACAGTCATTTTTGAAAATGTGGACCTAAAACGTACGTTGGAAGCAACTTCCCAAAGATTTGTAATTTAAAATTAACAATTTTTTTACATATTAACTAATTTGTTTCTTTGGGCAAGGGAGATAATTGTAAGAAGAGCAGGTATACACGTACAATAGAATCCCATTTATCTGACCCTCCATTATCTGGCTATCAGGGTATGTCTACACTTACTGTGGATTGATGCTGAGGCAATTGATCCACCGGAGTGGGTGGGGGAAAGGTGTCAATTCAGCAGGTCTAGTGATGACCTGCTAAATTGACCGCAAATCACTCTGTTGACTCTGGTACTCCACCGGAACGAGAAGTGTAAAGTAAGTTGACGGGAGAGTTTCTCCCATTGACCGAGTGCGGCGTAGACACCACAATAAAAGTTGACCTAAGCTACGTCGGCTCCAGCTACGTTATTCACACAGCTGAAGTTGCATACTAGGTTGACTTAACCCCATAGTGTAGACCAGCCATCAGTGTTAACAGGACCACCACCACACACAGGTGCAGAACGGGGCAATGTTTGGTGTGGTCCCTAGATGGTGATACAACACTGCACTTTCCCATTATCCGGATTTTTGATTATCCAATCTGGCCCTGGTCCAAATTATATCGGATAAATGGGGTTCTGCTGTAGTCTGCTTTACTTCTGTTAAAACAGTACTTTAGACACAAGAGTCCTATAAAATGACAGCGGAGGTGAGTGTGTTGACCTGGCCAGAAGAAGAGCTCTATGTAAACTTGAAATCTTCTCTCTCACCAACAGAAGTTGGTCCAATAAAAATACATTACCTCACCCACATTATCTCTCTAGAAGCAGAGGTGAAAGTTCCTTATTATGGACTTCCAACATCATGCACACAGAATATGAATGCATACCCATGCACATAGATAGTGGAATACTGTGTTTTTCTTACTTTTATTAGTTTATAAGATTTTATGATAGCTGTGTAAACTTCCACAATATCCAGAAAGATGGCATTTTAATCTGTTAAAAACACGGATAAATCATAATGACCAAAGCTGAAGTCCAGAATTTAGCATACATCTGACTACAGTAAAAAGGTATGGAAAGATGTATCCATTATCTGACATTATTGGGAAATACTAGATTACAGATTAGTTAGGTTTGTTGCCAACTATTCATGGATAATTTACCACCACCACAGATAGAATGTTACTTCGTTTTAAATCTATGGGAAAATTGCTTCACAGAATGTGGCTCGATGAAACTAAATTTTGCATTTTATGTACGCAAACAATGAAAAGGTCACTAAAATACTATGTCCCCAAACTGATTTGACTGATAAGCATCTTCTCTGCAAATAAGAGCACTACAGACCTTTCTCCAAGGGCCTGTGGTCCCTCCATTTTCACTATGAAAAGAAGAATGCATAATGCTAGTCTGAAAGCATGCGGGGGAGGGAGTACTTTGCCAGTTGCCCTATCATAAGCCAGCAGCAATTCATCTGCAGCCACTCCACACATACAGAAATGCATATGGTTATGGCATGTATGACTAGGCCCTAACACCCAAAACTTAATGCTATCTCTACCCATTATTAATTCCTGCTCTGCAGTTGTTACTCTGAGGCACCAAGATTTGCAGGGCCACCAAGATATATGTGCTGCTAAGGGAAGTGGGGACCTGCAAGGAGCATGGTGGGCAGGCATTCCACACAGTACCAAGATTTGTGGAGTTGGAATTAGGATTCCCCCAAGTCTTCTAGCTCTATGCAATTAAAAAAAGCATGCCACCTATCTCTCTACACAGATGCTGACACCCCTACCTTGGAAGGATAGAATGCACCCAGTTTTCTGCACCCTTCCAACTTGCCTTTTCCAATTTGCTTCCATCCAAGGGAAGAGATAATGTAGTCCTGGGCAATTATATGGTACACTAAGGAGTAATCCCAAAAGCGAGGATGGCCTTTAAAAAACTGTTCACTAAGAATAATCAAATTTTGAACTCAGAAACATACTTCTACCCAAAATGTGAAATGTCTGGGATATTCACATTTGCAATTCTGGCAGGAATACACAGTTTTTCATTCTACAGTGCAGTTTTGGAAATGGGCAGAAGCAACAATAAAACATCAGAGTCTTTGGCTGGTCTCATAGTGACTACTTCAGAGAGTTAGGGAAAGAAATGGGTAACTTTAGTTCCAGATTAGGGGCCTGCATTAAAGTTAACTGAAAATTCCTCCTACTTTCTCAGCTCCCTACAGCAATACAGCAAAGAAAAAAAGCTGTAGCACTTATCTGAAATAGACAGATGCTTTGTGTGAACGAGAGAGTATTACCAGCTCAGATCTACAGTGTTCTTCTCTGCATGCCAACTTGGATAGCACTTGGTTTATTGTGATTTGCAGCAATCAGGAGGCTATTTCTTTGTGCTTCACACAATCCAGGAAAACAGGCAAAGACAAAAGGGAGGCAAAGCTCCACATGACTCACTAAAACAGGTAATCTCAAGATATTCACACATTACTGATTATTTTAAGAAAATGTCAACCACTGCTTCTGTTCCCAATCTCTGAAAGTGAATTGAAAAAGTTCTACACCTCCTACATTTTCAGAAATATCAGTGGAAATCTGTTTGGGCAGGACCATGGGACTAAAAAACCTCACTTAATTCTGTACTTCAGGATTTCATTTTATTGATATTATTGATTCATTTTATTGATATTTACAGGTTTTTGAGGCTGTTTCATTTTTTAAAAAGAAAATTAAAACCTAACCATGGAATGGAAAGATGGTTAGTTCCTCCATCCACACTATGGCCAACTCTCATTATTTGCCATTTCAAAACAGACCATAATCTATCCAGTTATCTTAGTAAATCTGCATAAATTCTTCCCCACCCGTGCAGGCAAGGAGTTTATGCCCTGAGGGCCATCCTAGTGACACTGCTTTGGCTGTGACAAGGTTAACCATAATGCTGCTGAAGCATTAAAGTATGCTGGAAGAGCAACATAAATGCTCTCTATATAGTATCTAGCAGCAGACTCATTTACATTTGGGGTAAATTAAACAATCTAATTTTACTTTTCAATTATTATGCAAATCTATGCAAAGCAAGCACCAGTTCTAAGAGCTGAATGGAGCAACCGTTACATAGTGAAGGTAACAGAACACAAGTTACTAGAGAATGAAATGACAGGCAAATACTGAAGATAGAGAAGTCTGTGGAACACTGGAACAGCAGCAAATGCAGGTAGGAGCCAGTTTTTGTTTACAATGCTTTTTTAAGTTTATAGAAACCAGAATAATCTTCAGTAAAATATAGCCACAATGTGACACCTGCCAAACAGAGCAGCAGTGAGGTTAGTGAGATTCATATATAAATACAAGATAGTAACAGTCACCAAGAATTTAGTGTCACCTTACAAGACCTCAAGAAATAGTTTTCTGGATAAGAATTTTATTAGTGCAGTCTGAGAGGCTCTGATCTGTCTGGAATGCTAATGCAGGGAGGGAGAAACGGTCTCAAACACAGGACTCACAAAATAATCAGATATTGACAACTTCAATAAATATAACTGAGCATGCAGGAAGAGGGTGCACATGCAAGCTTCCTAAATTAACTGGGGGGGGGGGGGAGGTGAAGGAGGGAGGGAGAGGAATTCAGAAGAGATTCTGAAAGTTCAAAGAGATGTGGATGTGTGAAACAGCAAAACACATGGGCCTGGCTTGGACCTCTGACTCTTGCAGTGACTACCAAACCACACCAAGATGAACACTCCTCACATGCATGTCTGTTCAGTCAAGCTTTAAGCAAAAATAAATAGAGCAAAAACCAAAATTTTTTTTTCTGTTTTGTCCTTTAATAGTGCTAGATGGAATCCTGCTGATGAGACTGAATGAGCTGTACAAATTCCACACTTTATTTTACACGTCAGCAACTGCGGGGTTGGCAGAGTAAAGGTGTGTGTGTTAGCAGGACATAGTGGGGTACTGCTAAAAGAGGGAAGAGTTCAGGTTACAAGAGCCACCTTAACTGCACATTTCCTGGTTTTCAGACATTTGAGGTTTGCTCAATTTAATGTTCTGCAAAGGGATGACACACCAACGTTAACTCTTTATGAACATCGTTTTTTGTCACTGAATTTCCTGTTTTGTTTTTTAAAACAGGAAAAAAAAAAGATACATTATAGGCAGTAGTTAGTAGTCATTTAGGCAGAGTGTGTATCATGCCCCACAATTTGCATACCAAGCCAAAGCAGCCTGTAGTCAGCAAGCCCCACCTCAAGAGATTCACAAGCTGGCACTCTTGGCAGCGCATGCATTTCTTTTCCCTCAGCAGTCAAAGTGCTACTGCAGTCAGTTCCAAACTTCTGCACGACATGTCTTTGTAACCACCACATTGATCTGCCCCAGAAATAAAATTAGCCACCTCTCCATATGCCCTTGCGGCTAGTAAAATACAGACGTTCTCAAATAACCGAAGAGCTGCCTAGCACCTAGGCATATTGCCCGCTGCAGCCCCTTTCCTTGTCCTATTCCCCACCGCTGCCACACAAAGTCCTGTCTCTAGCTCTTTTGTTCCCAGTAACAAGAACTTTGGTTAGACCAGCAGCTAACTATTTTGCTGAATTCATAGTAAACCTCATAAAGTAAAAACAAAATTATAATATAACAGACAACCTGAAGCAAGCAACGAAGATTTAGTAACTCATGTTGCACAAGTGTAGAAAGGTTCTGACTAGAAACATCAGTGACAGGGTGCTCAGCAAGGGCAGTGGCATCTTCATATTCCCTCAAACTACCCAGGCAAGCATGACGTGGCTGCATAGAAACCCTCTTACAGTTTATTTCCTCATTGGTGCATACGCACCATAATCCTTCCAAGCTGCACATTTATGTAGGTGAAGTGAACGTGTTCTTAAATGCTGTTCATAGTTTGGGCCTCCCAAAGACTCAGTGGCTGCCATGCACTATCCTGGGTAAAAACTGATGAATTGAGACCATTTTGACCCACATCACATCAACAGTTTGATCTCAAACTCCACACACAAAAAATCTCCCAAAAACACAACCCACCAAGAAACTTTCAAAACTGGCTATTTCACAGTTCACAGGAAGAATTCACATGTCAAATTTCCACCCTGCTCCCCAAAATCCTTTGATGTTCCCCTTAAACTCAAGTTGCCACCCACAACTCACAAACTGTAGCAACCTCCAGTCACTCAGTTCAGAACTCCCTTTGTCTTTGGTGGGGGCTTGTGATTAACTTTTCCTTAGTTAATTGAAGGGTGAGTTCAGCAGCCATCAGGAAGTCTGATTCAGTCAGTCAGTCGTATCACTCAGTTTAACAGTGCAAGGCAGCAGAAGAAATCCGTTTGAGGGAGAGAGGCTGCTCTTTTGGAAATGCCCAGGTTCAATGACCCCAAATTTGGATCACTAATGCTACCCCCATGCAGGCACACCAAATTTCAAAGCAATCCAATTAGCCATTCAAATTTTAGGATACTTACAAGAGTTGAGCTTTAAAGCATATAAAATGGTGGTGAGAATGGAAACCCTCCAGCCATTTTTCTCTATTGGTTCGTGCATAATGTAAAGAAAAAAAAAGAAAGATGTTTGCTTAAATACTGCTTTCAATTTGGGTCATCCAAAGATTTAGCAGGTGCCATACACTGTATTGGGTAAAATTTGAAAGGTTGAGACCATTTTGACTAATGTGACATCAATAGTTTGATCTCCAGCCCTGTGCAAAAAATAAATAATAAAAAACACCCCACGTAGAAACTTTAAAAGGACTGTTTTGGGAAGATGTCTCTCTGGAACCCCTGCTTCAAATCTGGGTCCCCAACGCTGCCCTGCACCCTTCAGAGGGATACCAAATTCAAGTGAATCCAACTAAGCATGTCCACTTTGGAGAACTTAGAAAGCTTGACCTATAAACAGAAGTTGTGACACAACTTATAAAGGCACTGCCGGGCCAATATAATGTGTGTGTCACCCCCTGTTCACAGACCCATGGATACCTTAATGAAAGCTCCATAGCCATTATAAACTAAGGTAACATGCCCACATACCACAATACTTTAAACACTACATAGGACTCATTTCTAGTTCTCTCCCCTAAAATCCATACTAGACACTAGATTTAAAAAAAGTCTGGACCTTTCCCTAAAAGAAGCTCAAAGAATTCTGTGGAGTGGTTTAATTGGGAGAGAAATACAGAACTGCTGGCCCTCTATGGAAAAGGTCTTCAGCTCACACCTGCTCCAGATTCTCTTCCGTACACTTAACTCTTGATTCTGCAAGGTGCTGAAAACCCTTAACCCTCAATTCCTTTTCTCTTCAACGGGAGTTAAAGGACACAACAAACATGGGCTTGATTCTGCAACATACCACCCTAGTCAAAGGTGCTGAAAAAGGACAAAGCAAACAAGAAGTTGAAATTCAAGACTGTAAGAAGGGAAAACAGGACCTCAGAGGGCACTTGTCCAAGAGGCAGCCACTCCAGATTGCAGAACATGGATGCTGCAAAACATGGCAGCATGACTGCTCAACATTTGGCAAACTCCTGCAAAGGACAGCTCAGAAAAAAAAGTATATTATATGGTCAAGTGGCCTGAAGTTCCCAGTGCACTAGCATGGGGCCTGAATGCAAGAACCAGGAGAACATTATCTTAACAGCTCTCTCAAGATGAAAGAGCCACTCTTGACAACTGCCTAAAGCGGACTCCTCCCCCTAGGTCTATTTCACTGTCAAAAGTTTGGGACAACCTAAAAAATTAAGTTGCTTCCCTACATAGCAATATGTTGAGATAAATAATATGAAAGCCATGTTTACCGCCAGTTCACCTTCAGCTCGCAGGTCTTCATAGAGGGCAGTCTCTCTAGTAGAGAATAAAAAGTGACAGAATTTCTGATGCAGAGTACTCAAATGTCTTTGAAATTCAGGGACAGCTGGAAGAGGCTGCAGACACAAGAAGTTGCGTGACCTGAACACATTAAATTGTTCAATACAGTGCAAAGAAAGATCTGGGAGCAGCACCATGGCTTTCCCTACCAGAAAGGGAAGTAGTAAGTTTCAGATATTAAAGGACATCAGTATAATCAGGGACAGGCGCATGAACATGCTGTATACTGGGAAGTGAGAACACTTTACTTCAGTTGATAAAGCCATAGGATGAAATCTGGGCTCCACTAAAGACAATGGCAAAATTCTCATTGATGAGGCCAGGACTTCCCCTATATTGTACTTTACTGTCACAAATACTATGGCAAGAACAATTAATTTATTCTTCACTAGCTTCTTATGTGAAACAACAAAAAAAATCATAACAACAAAGTGACTCTCACAGCTGAAACAATTCTGGGCTTCCCATTATTTCTCCACAAGTTAATTACTTTGCGGAATATTCCATAACACACTCTTGAGACCTCTGCACAAGCTTCTTCCCAAATTGTGAAATTAAGCATATCCCAACCCCATAACCAACCTTAATATTCCCTTCTCCTCTGCATCATCTGTACAGAGCGATGTTTCCGCACTACAAGTATACTGTATTCAGCTTGTTGTAGGACAGTGGTCACCAACCAGTCGATCGCGATCAACTGGTCAATCCTGGAGACTCTCCCCGTTGATTACGATCTCTGGCTGCTAAATGTCCCTGGTGGCATAGAAGGGCTGCCACTAAGGCAGGCTCCCTGCCTGACCCGGCCCCATGCTGCTCCTGGAAGCGGCCAGCATGCCCCTGCGGCCCTGGGCGTGGGGGGAGGGAAGAAGGAGAGAGGACGGGGTGTCCGTGCACTGCTCTTGCCTGCAAACACCGCCCCCGCAGCTGGGAACGTGGATGGGGAACTGTGGCCAATGGGAGCTGCGGGGGGGGGCGGGGGGTGTGCCTACATAGAAGGACAGTGCCCAGAGCCACATCTCCCCACCCCCCCAGGGTTCACTAGGGCACGTTGGCCCCTTCTGGGAGAGGCATGGGGCCAGGGCAGGCAGGGAGCATGCCTTACTTAGCCCCACTGCGCCGCCCAAGGCAAGTAGTGCCTGGTGGGAGCCCAAACCCCACCCCCAGCCCCCTCCTGAAGCCAGAACCCATACCCCCTCCTCCACCCTGAGCCCCCTTTCCAAGCCAGCACCCCTTAACCCCTCCTGCACCCCAATACTCTACCCCAGAGCCCCCTCTGCACCCAAACACCCTCCCAAAGCTTACACCCCTCACCCTTTCCTGCACCGCAACCCCTGCCCCAGGCCCAGCCCAGCGCCCCCTCCCACACTCCAAACTCCTCTGCCCCAGCTCAGAGCCTGCACCCCCTCCCAAACCCCAATCTCCTGCCTCAGCCCAGTGAAAGTGAGTTAGGATAGGGGAGGGCGAGTGACGGGGGAGGGGGGGAATGGAGTGAGCAGGTTGGGGCTCGGGGAAGGGACGGGGTAGATCCTGGGTTGCACTTAAATTCAAAAACTGATCTTGTGCATAAACAGGTTGGAGACCACTGCTGTAGGATATACAATCAGGAGAGTGCCAGCTGATGCAAGGGAAAGAGCAGAGTGTTAGAGAATACATCCCTCTTACCTCGAGGTAGATCACTGCCGCTGGGATCGCAGGAGTAAGGCGGAGGAATGCTGCCACTATCTCCCACCTCGCTGACAGGGGGAGGGGGAGCTGGATGATATGGGTACGGCATTGACGGAATCACTACTATGTTAAAAAAAATTTCAAAAAGTCTCAAGTCAGATTTTCAATGGTTTTAAAACAAGCGAACTACTAGCCAGTGCAGTTAGTATGAACTGCCATCATGCTCTCTAAATGTATAGTGATCAGCTTCTGTTTTAAGGATTTAGCATTCCTTCTGGACAAATTAAAAAAAATCCCACTTTTTATCTTATGGTTTGCGTAGTTAAATTCACTTTGGTTTGAAATGTATTACCTGCTCTCATTAGTCAAGACGAGAGACATGACTAACTCAAACAACTTAATAAAAGAAATCTCTACAGTTTATTTTGTGCATTTCAAGGCTTCCTAATGGAAGTTTGGTGCCTAAACACCTTTAGAGGATGTGAGCCTTCGTGTAGAGTCAGCTTCACTTCTTCCCCTGCATAGGCAGTCAGTTTCCCCACAGCCACAAGGGATGGAATAAGCAGCAGTTTTTTAAAAAGTTAGGGAACTGTGATTATGAAACCCAAAAAAAATGACTGCAAGGTTCAGGGTAAGGGTAGTAGTTGAAGCTACTGTATAAACTTTTTTAAGCTGACTAGATTTCAAGTGGCCTGTGCCCCTTTAAATAAAAAGTTTATTTGTTTGCATAAGTTTGTGTGTAACACCACCACCAAGTGGCTAACCCACATAGTGCAACGTTAATCATAACTGCAAGCATGCAGTGATCACATAAAGTAACTTAACCATAATGTAAACAAACCCCCCCCCCCCACACACACACACAAAACACACACACACAAAACTGTGAATTGAGATGGCTGTTATGGGAGAGGAGAAAAGGAACGAGACTAGAGCAAAAGAAAGAATCCATAGAAGGTGAATGAAAATAGAGAGTACAGAAATTGAGAGCATGGAAAAACTCTCATAAGATGACATTGGAAAGATTCTGATTTTCATCTGCTTTCTAAGATAAAAACGGAATGAATACAATTAACGTACTCTATATAAAATAATGGTCTAGAGAAGGTAGCTAAGGAACTTCTGTTGTCCTTGTCTTATAACTTAAGGGGGGGGGGAGGGACAAAAGGTAAAGGTGACTAATTTAAAACTGATAAAAAGGAAGTATTTTGTCACACTATGTATAGGTAGGCTGTGGAACTCATTGCCACAGAAAGTCACTGAGGCAAAGAAGTAGTAAGGTTCAAAGAGGGATTAGACATTTATATGGATATCAAAATATCCAGAATTATGACAATAAAAGCTTTGGATGGGATATTGTTATGTTGGAAGTTGCTGATTGCTGCCATCAAACAGGTGTTTGGTCTACAAGGCAATCAGAGACCATGTTAATGCTGATGGGTATGCCAGCCAGCCTTCATTCAGGCTAAATGGAAAAAGCAATTAAGCTCTTTTATGGAGATAGGTATCTGGAGACAATGAAGCCACCACACGAGATACGAGGTCAATGAGCAGCTAACCCATGTGGGCTGAGGGATTTCCCCAGGGATTGATTTCAAGTACAGTGACTGAGGTATTAAACTGGTTGCAGCTGTGCGTACTAGAGGCAGAAAAATGAGGAAGTGAGCAGGAATCCAGACATGCAGTTGTGGGGAGCAGAGACAGAGCTGCTTGGCTGGAAAGGCAGATTTGGAAATTTGAGCTAAGTGTCAGCTTTGTTCCTACTGTGTTCAGGAAAACAGGACATTGCGAACATTCTTTGTAAATATAGAGATTGCACCAAAGAAATACCTGATCCACGTCACCAATTTCAACTCCTTAGAGCAGTAACCCAGCAAGGCCTTGCATATTGGCTAGACACTTGTGCTAAGAGGCAACAATATTAAACTTCGTGTTTCAGGGCTTAAGCCAATCTCTAGTAGAGACAAGGATGGGACCAGATGCTGCGGGCAGATTAACCCACTGCACCTACACCTTCCCGTGAAGCATCTGGAACCAGCTACTGTCCAAGACAGGATACCAGACTAGATGGGTACAGTTCCTATGCAAGTTAGGGAGCCATCTATGTTTGTTTCTGCTGAAGAGGGACTCCAAGAAGATGTAAACCTGGCTTGTCAGTGTATGAGGAAAGTCAGCAGTGGGGGTAATAAAGATTCATAGAGAAGTGAACCACATTCTATGGAAATATCTTTAAGAACTCAGGTTTCAGAGGAACAGCCGTGTTAGTCTGTATTCGCAAAAAGAAAAGGAGTACTTGTGGCACCTTAGAGACTAACCAATTTATTTGAGCATGAGCTTTCGTGAGCTACAGCTCACTTCATCAGATGCATACCGTGGAAACTGCAGCAGACTTTATATATACACAGAGAATATGAAACTTGGAGAGTGGTCAGTTTAGATGAGCTATTACCAGCAGGAGAGTGAGTTTGTGTGTGTATGGGGGTGGGGGGGATGTGAGAAAACCTGGATTTATGCAGGAAATAGCCCAACTTGATTATGTAAAGAGTTGTCACTTTGGATGGGCTAGCACCAGCAGGAGAGTGAATTTGTGTGGGGGGGGGGAGGAGGGTGAGAAAACCTGGATTTGTGCTGGAAATGGCCCACCTGTTGATCACTTTAGATAAGCTATTACCAGCAAGACAGTGGGGTGGGAGGAGGTATTGTTTCATATTCTCTCTGTATATATAAAGTCTGCTGCAGTTTCCACGGTATGCATCTGATGAAGTGAGCTGTAGCTCACGAAAGCTCATGCTCAAATAAATTGGTTAGTCTCTAAGGTGCCACAAGTACTCCTTTTCTTTTTAAGAACTCAGTGTGTATTCTGGGTGGTGAGAAGTGAGAACAAACAGGAGTAGAACCTGAAGTTTACAGTTTTGTATCCAACACTCTACCTGGCCTTCCAGCAGAAGAAGGGGACACCAGGATGGGTTGCACTGCAGTCTGTGGGGGAATGGAGGTGGTAACGTTGGCTTGAGTGGCTGCTGCTGTACTGGAGGAAAAGACTGTTGTTGGAGCATTATTAACACAAGAGGAGGTTGAGATCACTGCAGAATTCACCATCACCTGCAAAAGAGCCAGGAGAGATTTTAGTACACTGTCAACTTTGATTTTAAAAAACCCACACATGTTTTTGAAATACTACCTGGTCTGGTAGTTTTCATATATATTTAGGCTGAGATACTCAGAGGAGCATAAAGGAGTTAGGGATCCAATTCCAGCCTAAAAATACTACAGAAAATATGGAATAGTGAACATCTGCTTTCAAGAACCCCTCCTCCCCCAAATATTTATATTGTCCTAGGATTCTACATCATAAAATGCTAAGCAAAAAACTCCATCTCTATGAGAGGGCTTACAATATTAAATGAACAAGTGCATTACATCCATTACACAGGTATGCTATACTGAGAATTTTTATATATATATATATATATATATACACACACACACACACACACAGAGAATTTACTCAATTGCTACATGATCACCAATATCACTTCACTTCGTGTTTAAATCAAGTTCAAAGCTACAGTACTGTGTGATTTTTTTTTTTTTAAAAGTATTCCAACAACAGTGAGTGTATGTGTTGGGGTGGGGAATGATATATGTAAGTTTAATTCAGTTAAGGCCAAATCCTGCTTCCTCGCTGACTCAAGTAGGACTATCAAAGTCAACGGGACTACTCACATCATAAAACAAGTAGGATTTAGCCCCAACCCTGTAGGCACAGGTAGGCAGACCACCTCTTTATAGCAGAAGAGTTCATTTTTGGTTTTCTTCATTAATTTTTCAACTTTCCATTGTCACATGTGACTTAATGGTCCATGATTGAGATTACCTTCTGGGAATAGTTGTATGAAGCAACTCCATCTTGAGGTGAGACAGAACCTGTCCCTCCATCCTGAAGAGATTTCAAAGCAAAACAGTGTGTTTAAAACGTAGAGAAACCACAAGGCTATAAGACTGTGGGGAAAAGGAGGGAGGGGGATGGGGGATGCCAGAAACCCAAAAGTCTTCTAGTTATTCTTTAATTTTCTAAAATATATACTCAAAGATCCTGCACTTTGCTTAAAAACCCCCTAAATTAAACTAGAGTTAGGCCAGTTCACAATTGCACTCTGCACTGCCAGGTGCAGAGTAGCCTTCTATACCTGCACTTGATTACCTGATCTCTGGACCAGCAAGCTGCAGGGGTGTGGGATAGAGAAGAGAAAACACCTTGTTTCACTAAACAGTAGCCTCTCCAAGCCCATTAACAAACTGGCTGATTTTAAAGGCAAGGTCTGGTCCAGTCCTGTCTCTGAAGGCTAGCATACACTGGTGTGGGACTTGTAGAGTAGCATATAAAACAGAAGTAGGAGGAGGAAGAATCATGGCTTTACAAAGAACATAGATGATTTTCCACCTCCCTTCTCCCCACAAAAGTGTGAGGACAGACATGGAGCAGAACTCTTACAAATAAAATTCAGACTGTAAAAGCCACCACCAGGATGTGTATATACTTGATAAGCACTGTGCACGGATTTAAAGACCAACCCTATAATGATACTGTAATGAGGTCACGTTTCAGTAGGATCCCTTGAGAGACAAGCATTCGCTATCTAGCTGGAAAGGGGGTGGGGTGTGGGAGGGGAAGTGGGAGAAATGCGAAATATAAATGGAACTATTATTCCTTCCTCCTAAAAACCACCCTTGAGCATCTACACTAAGCTTGCTTCCAGGGCCAATTTCTTTGAAGGATGTTATGTGTTTCTAGGAAGCCTAATCCAAACAGTGACTAAAGCTTACCAAGTTTGCTGTAGTCTCTGCTGAACTAAATACTGTTGGAGTTTCACAGTCTGGATCTGGAGGGCATGGGCAAAATTAATTGAAACAGGAGCATTAAATCTAATCCTTCAAAAACTTGTGCGAGATCAAACTATTGTTTTACATTCACTGTGAGTAATATGGGAGAGTCCAATTCTTACTGACCTGAAGGGGTGTACATATATTCTTCATGAAATTCCCCTAGGAAAGAGGAAACGGATAGCTTCATTTCAGAAAGTTAAACACAGAAAAGATCAGAATTACATTTCAGTCACCAACAAAGGTGAATTGAGCTGTCTTAAGAAAAAGGATTACTAGAATGGGATACACCAACATTGCACCATTTCCGCTTTTCCTACAAACATCTATCATTACGTGGTCAGTTCTTTCACAGCTCAAGTGACATTAACAAAGTAGTCCAAAGGCAAAACACATCATTTATAGTCCCCGAAAACCCGAATTTGAGTCTAGATGTGCAGAACGAAGTGTAGCTAGATGTATCTAAGAATTTGGCCCTAGTTTACATTTATTTGAAAAGTTGTGCTAAATTTATAACTTGACTTAATACACCTCTGTGTAACAGGAATTAAGGTTAAGATAGTTAAGTAAAGAACACGTGGAGAAAAAAGCCACAAGTGTTTCAAGTCTGTACAGGACTGTTCCCACCCCCCAAAAGGAGTTACATTTCTATAATAATTTTAAATGCAAAATCCTTTACACAATCTGTAACACTACATTTCTACCCTTCTCTAGTCACTATTTATAAAGTGTTTTATGTATAAATAGATCTACAATGAAATTATCTGAAAAATGCACCTTTTACTCCTTATACACTGTAATTAATAGGCAATGCATTTGAAAGAGGATTAAGGCATAGGGAAATGAGAAAAGAACTATACTGGTACACTCTCCAATACTGCTCATTTTTAATCAAGAGATATTAAACTGAGTGCCCTTCCTGGCTTCCGTGAGAGATGAAAAAAAGAGCCATTGGCACTTTTAGAAAGATTACTAAGGTGTCTTAGACAATGCTCCTTTTTGTCAAAAAGGCAGTTGCTAATACCCAAGGCTACTACTAAAAGGATGCACTTTGATTTAGTTTGTAGAACATTAGTAACTAAGTTTATTACTTTGTGAGGAAAGTCAGAAGAAGACAATACTAGTTTATTCCATTCCACCAAAGGCCATAGTAACTGTCACCAAACAGAATCTATGTTGTATGTTTCAAGCAATGAGTTGTCTTGCTACAAACCCGCAGAGTCATATCAGCACTAGTCTGGCAAACTATTAAATGAAATGGATTAACACGTTTGCCACGCAATAAAAGCTGAGGTGTTGCACATGTGCATGCTTTTAACTACTTGAAACAGATGTCTGCCCTAAAGCTGGGCTTCCCAAGAGAAAAATGGAAGGCATCTCTGTACCTAGTGAAGAACACTGTAAGGCAATATGGCTCAGCAGCAGAGCGAACGGGATCTGCTTTTGTAGCCTGCACACACATTGCACGGGAATACACAAAAATGGAGATTCTGGATTAATCCGAACACAAGTGTGTGTTTGATTTAGAACTTACCATTATCACTCGGTTCATCGACTTCCTCCTCTGAGGAATTCAGAGTCTGTTTGCTGGGTGGAATGGGGCTTGGGCCTCTTCTAGCTACCCAGAATCCTGCAGGGGCAGGGACTATTGGGGCAGGACTACCCTGACTCTAGGAAACAAGATAAAATGTGTTTTATTAGAACAAAGTGAACTCGCCAGGGGTTCTCACCACCCTGAAACCAGGATTTGGCAAAACAATTTTGCTGTAAAACACTACTTATTACACATACAATGATCTCACTGGTACCTTGTGCTCCCTCCATGTTGTATCCACCAGGTGTCTCCCCTAATATACGTAGACCAATTTTTCCCTCTGTGTGTATACGCCTAGTATCATGGTCCTGATCCCTAATTGGGGTCTCCAGGCTGGACCATAATATAAATTGTTTCACTCATCTCAGAGCTACGTTAGATGAACATAAGCTGGAATAGCAGAGTTTAAATTCACATGAACCTCAACTCAGTGTTATACACTAGTTTCAACTGAGTTTTTGTGTCACTTGCCATTGACGAGATCCGAGATATTCCACCCTGAAATCTTCCTGGTGGTTATAGACCCTGCTCCCCCTTTTCCCGACTGAACTGTAGCAGGACCCAAAGCCAATGCTGCCTTCATTGACTTCGTGACTTGGAGCTCACAAATGTAATGACACATCCTGTTCCATACCGCCTGGTTAGTGATGAGAGGAATGATGGTCAGTGGTTAGGGCACTAGACTGGGACTCAGAACAAGAGGCCTGGAACCAGGCCACACTGCTCACAGAAAAAGTTTTGCTGAATTCCAGATTTACAAACTAAACTAACCCTGCCTGGGCAGAAGCAGTTCTTCATTACACTGAATCTGCAAACAGTGCTACTGCATAGTAAACAAGAGAGTCAGAAGCCTTCTGATGGCAATTAGGCTTTAGCTTCTTGTGGCAGATATGGAGCTGCAATGTAATAATTTTATAGAATACTGTATGTGACATGGTCAGTGAGGTAAAGTTACCACATATAGGGTAATTAGACTTTCACGTATGAATGTACTGTCAAAACTCAATAGGGGGCGGTTGGGAAAAAAAAAAAAAGCAGAAAAGCAACACCACGGCTCTAGATAAAACAACCTTCCAAACACACACACTTGGGGAGCAATTCCAAGACAACAGCATACTTCCAGGTTCCAGCCCAAGTGTACCACTATTTTGCCAAGGTTTGGAGCCTAGAGATCCAAGGGACACTAAGTGACTAAAAGGACTCTGGAGGGGGAGTTGTGAGTGTGGCGTTTCTGGTGAGAAACGGATCTGGTGGGAATGTCTGAAGTTAGGGCCTTCCTCTCTGTCCAGAGAAGAGTATGTCCCTCTGATCTCTAAGCTCCCTGCCTTAGCAGACAGCTGTGTAACTTTGGGCTGGGGACTGAGGCCTGGTATACACTAGAAAATTAAGTTGGCTTAACTGCTTCATGCTGGGGTGTGAAAAATCCACACCCTCTAAACAGCATAGTTAAGATGATTTACCCCCACCGTAAACAGTACTATGTCAATGGAAGAATTCTTCCATTGACTAAGCTACCACCTCTCGGGGAGACAGACTACCTACACTGACAGTTGGTGTAGGTAGTGTCTACATTGAAGTGCTGCAGCACTGCCATTAAGTACCACAAGTGAAGAAAGAAAAAGAGATACAAAATAGCTGCCTGAACATGAGAAATAATCCAATAGCAGCTACAGGCAAACATACAGGGGGATGGGGGGGGAAATGGGGTGCACACACTCCTGCTGAACGCTACTGATTCTGAGTCTGAAAAGGAAGTTGCAAAATAGCGCGTCTAAGTTGCTAACCAATGTTTTCTTCCAAGAATGCTAAGCAAAGGTCATAGGTTAAGCCCAGAACAGAAGAAGGGACTACAGTATGGCTGCTGAAACATAATCAATGTTTAAATGCCAGAAGAGAAGGAAAAAAGGAAGATACCAATTTATACAACAAATCTATTTTTCTGAAATTCATTATATCAAAATGGCAGTGGCAAAAAAATTCTGGAAGACAGGACGGCTGAATTCACAATGGTCAGCGTTTAAGCAATTTTATGCCTGAACTCCAGTCCAGACAGCTAAATATTGACTGACCATTTTTAGCACACTCAGGGTGGTTTAGTCTAAACCTACAACAGAATTTGGAAAAGCAAGTAGACTGATATGAGAATGATTTTTAAAGAGCGGACACCAAAGGGGCTAGGGTTCACAACTTAGACCGGAGGCTCAATTCTGCCATTTTACTTGCAGAATTGAAAACTTCATTTTGGATTGGTCTTAGTTTGGGGAATAACTATGCTTACAAAGGGATTCACATACTGTAATATGTTTCATTTTATAGAAACTTGCTGCGCAAAGAGGAGTTCAGGAAAAAGTCAGTCTGGAGATTGTTGCTATTTTCTTTTGCAGAAGAAAGTAGCTTCTGAGTGGTTAGTGTGTTGTTCTCTAACATCACAACCATTTGTCACTTAATATCACACATAAATGCAGATGTTGATGCAACAGGTGAGTGGCAAGACTCTGTAGAAAAGCTGTAGTAAATTCGTAAGAGTTGAATCTCTACTATATCTCAACAGCTTTCATAGTTATTTAACTGAGAGATTCTAACTAGAGCATGGCAAACAAGAGGAGAACTCCCTTCCACATCTTTCAAAGCTGCACATCCAAGTCTGAAAAGCCTATTGCAAGAAATATGAGCTGTGTGTTTTAACAACCTACCCCAACATTGCATGTTTGTACAGGCTTTCCTTCTCATTTTGGCAAACATTTCTAAATGAACTGCTAGCTCATGACTTACTGGTAAAGCAGGAAAAGCAGCCTCATCTCCTTCTTCAATTTCATAGAAAGTTATGGTTTCTTCCAAACCTTGAGGCTCCTCCCCAGTCTCTGGTACAAATCCATACTGACATTCCTTATTGACACACTGCATCTGCCGGCGACTACGGCTATATGAACTTTAGAGAAAAATCAAGACATACACACGGGGGTTTAAGCAGATTTCCATTATTAAGTTTTAATTATACTTCTTTTGGAAATGCCCTTACATAAATGTTTGCAGAAGTGCTATTTACCCATTGTTCAGTATCATGCCATTTTAAAAGCTTATTTTCCCCTTATTTGTAGTACAATGTTTTGTAAAGAAATTTATACTCGCTTACCGGGACCTATAGGAGAAATTGTCATAGCTCTGATAACATCTCTTCCCTGGTCCGGGGTAGAATGCTATTTGAGGGCCAACCATGTTGTTCCTGTTTATAAATCGGGCAGATCCCCTAAATTTAAAGGGCAAAAAAATCCAGTTACTAAGAAGTGCCTACTGATTCTCTCAGATGAAACTCACCTGTAGTGTCATCTGTTAAATAGATGAATATTAGCTAGGGCTAAAACTGTGGGAGAACTAACAGGGAAATGAATACTGGTCTTTGTTAGGGTTCCAAGGCTTCATACCTGGGCATTCCATATCCCCTGCCATGCCTCTGAGGAGAATTCTGAGGACGGTAGTGATCATAGGATGCCATATTCCCACAACTTTGAGAGCAATTAATTGGAGAAGAGCGACCTGAAGGAACATTGTGCTGTAGCCGGGGTGGAAGAACTGGCTGACCCCTACTATAAGCCATGGTCATGTAAACTTCCTTCCCACGGACTTTCTTAAACAGTCTCTTCCGTGATTTCATATCCATTTCTGCAATTTCAAAGAATCACAAGAAAAAAAATAATGGGGGCGAGAGTGGAAAAGAAAAGTTAGCTCAGTTAAACATCTGTACGGATCTACTTGACTGCCTTAAATGGAGAAATAAGAAACTCCAGAGGTACATTCAGATTATAAAGTAATGCTAACAATTTCATATGAGAAATTCTGTAAGTTAATATTTGGATATGGAGTATGGCAAAAAAGTCATCCACCCAGAAAAGTGCAATCAAATGTGTGAGCTTATTAAAATACTAATTTAATCCTTTACAGGTAGATAAGCAGAATGTTTAATAGGCTTCCTATGCACAGAATAGCCTCCCAGTTTTGGCTAGGCCAAGCCCGTACTCATCATTCAAACCCCTCCCTGGAGACATTACTTTGTGATTCCCATAGGGAATGAGTCAATTACAAAACCCTTCACTGAATCATCAAGAGGCACACAAGCCTACACTGCTTTACTATGGAACTGTACTTCTGTAGCACGACCCCTTCCTCACTTCATTCCCTCTGCTGTTACCATCATTCTTATAACAAAATTAGATAATCTCTTTGATGAAGGGACCTGGCCTTTCTATATTGTCTGTGAAGTGCTTTACAGCCTCTTAAAGGTTTTAAATACTAAACTTTAACACACATTCTCAATGGATGTGCTATTTGTAAGTACCCCAGCAAAATACCCATCAGAAGTTCACCTCCATTCATCCCCTCTCCAAAGAAGGGTTTTCCTCAATCATTCCCCCTTAAAATGAGTTTTATATTACCAATTGAATTCAATCAGATCCAATATTTGAAGACTGCTGCTACAAACCTCGTTCATTCCCCTAAAAAAAAATATCAAATAAGATTCTTATTGAAACCATGTACAAACCTATTTCTGAAACATAGCCGCCTGTTATTTTCTGATAGTTTCCTCCTTTTCGACTGGGAACCACATTCCACGCAGGGACAGGTGTCACTTGTGTCACTGGTTTTAAGTTTGCCAATGGAACAATATGTCTACATGAAAAATACTAGTGTAAGTCAGTGCCACATTAGACAAAAATGACTGCCATGCTGCCATCAAGTGCAAGCAGATCTTACTGAACAGATTTTTCTTTAAATAAGCAGCACATAAAAACAAAGACAGTTTAGAAATGTATGTACATCTGTGTTAGCCAAACCCAGGGGACAGTTTAAATATAGCTTTTTATCATTCCAACCCACGTGTATAGTAATCCTACTTTGAGATTTCTCAGAGATAGAGGAGGGCAAAACAAAAGACTCTCCTGCTATAGGCATGTAACTTGCATCAATGGCAACTATCCTTTAGAGACAGATCCAGTGTCAGAGGCAGAATCATCCCCGTTACAGCACTAGTAAGACGCATATTAATGTAAAGTGTGTACAGTAGTCAGTTCCCACCCACCCTGCTTTTTATATTTATTTATTTATTTTAATTTGGATCCCAGCATTGTCTTGGTTTTCAGAGACTAGCTAGCTACTCTCAGGATTGTTTTAAATTTATCTTTAATCCAGTTTAACTTTTGCACATTCTTTCACTCAAGGGCACGCTGCAATACCTGTTACTTATAACATGCACATAGCACCAGAGTTGTGCTTTTTAATCTTACAGATAACAATACAGATTATCAAAGGTAAATTTGGGATGTGCCAACAAGTGGCATTTTTGCTAGATGTATGACTTATCTTAAGGCATTTACAAAACTCCCAAAATTAAGGGGGAGGGGCAAGGAGAGAATTTGAATGAGAGTTGTCAGAACAAATTTCAAGGACTAAAAGCAACCCATTATTTAGCTGTGATGCAAGTCCCACTCTTAAGAAGTTCTAGAAGCTAGTTGTGTAGACTCATTGTTTACCATGAACTCAGCCCAACCGGCAGGAGACTCTTCTGCTTTCTGTCCACATGGTAATTAGATTATACCCAGAATGTTTTCAATGAAAACCCAAGAGGTGTTACTCCTGCCATCTGCTCCGGTGGAATGGTAGCTACTGCCAACCTGTTAAACTGGTAAGGAACTGGGTCTGGTTTTTATTTTATATTCTGAAAAGAAACTGCACCCAGAGTTTCAAAACCATCTGACAGCCACAATTTAAACGTCTGTTGGGAGAGAGGTGTGTATGTGCTGACTCAACAAAGAAAAAGGATTTCAGCAAATAAGACACACAGCTCTAAGGCTGTCTTCAGATTGCTTACTTCTCTGCCAGCTCTTCAATGAACACAGTCACCATGTTGCCATCATGTCCAACTTCCTGGATATGAGCATTGTAGTACTTACCCACAGGCTCCAGACGTACCTGGAGAGGGAAACAAAGGGGGAGTAGGTAAACCCAAACGGTGACACGTTAATGGTGCTTGGTTCCCCCCAATGGCTGGTAACATAGGAGCTGTTTTCATGCTGTTCACATACCACTGAGTTAGCTTGAGAGTCTTGGAATACCTCAGTCCAGCACTCCCCGCCCTACCCAACATAGAGATAGTAGATGAGTGGGCAGCAGAGGGAGAGACACTGCAGGAACAGATACAAACAACAAGAAAAAGAATAAGAGAGGACTTAATGGATGGAAGAAAGGCAGGGAGAGGACAGGTCAGAACCAAAACTGCCTTGTACGATTCAACAACTAAACAGGACCCATTGCACTAGGCACTGCAAAACACAGAACCAAAAAAACCCTCTTATTGTCCATCTTTCATTGCCATTCTGCTGCGGTTCATGTACAGTGCCAGTCAGTGGGGCATCTGTGTATTTCAAGAGTTCAGTCTTAAACTCCTCGACTTTCAGGATTCATAGCACTAGTTCATGGTCCGCTTTCAAGTGGCCCTTCCCATATACTATCTTGTGCTAGTTTTGAATTTACAGAAAGTTATAATAATAATAATAAAAAGAAAAATCATTCAGATGACCTCATTGTATTTAATAGCCATAATGAAAGAAGAAATCTCTGTAAGACCCTATGAGTTCAGATAATTTTATAACTTTATACTTTACTTAAAGCAACTTTAATAATTCATCATTACCGAGTCTGCTTCGAGTACTAACCTGACATTTGTCTCCTAAATAGTACTGTCTCCCAGCAAACACCATGTAATCAGTTTTTTGAAGTTCTACAAGAGATCAAAGTGAAAGTTTAAGCTAGGTACTATTCTTCATTTTTACCTATTAGTTCCCTTGAGTGCAATTCTGGGTATGTATTATAGGCTGAAATGAGTGAATTATCTCCTGTGTTTTCCTGGACATCATTATGTGAGCACTCTGAACTACCAAATGAGACAAGTAATCCCTTCCAAGGCTTGAGCACTAGGGAAATGTTGCACTCTCCCCACATCTTGGGATGCCACAAAGCACAGTGACAACTCCAATGTGAATGATGGCAGTTGGGTTCTGGAGGAAGATTGTGCCTCCCAGATTTTCTTGCATGCCAAAGAATCCCAAAGCACTTTACAAAATACATATGCAACAGGATCACTTTGCTCATCACTGAAATTCAGTCCTTCCTGGGACCAGTGTGCAGCAATACTATATAGAAATTTTGGGCCAGAAACAAAAAACGTCCCTTTCCTCCGAGTCAGCACTGAGGTTATGTCCACACTGCATACCACTTGCGGTGGTGCGTAGGGTATGGGTAGCTACACATCACAATGAAAAGCAGGCTGCATCCACACTGGTGTGTAGCTACATGCATCAGTGAAAGGCTCTGGCACGGGGGAGGCAGTGGGGAAAGGCTCGGCAGCAGGGAACCTCCAGAATCTCTCTCCACTACCTCCCTCCTGCCAGAGCCTTTCCTTGCTGTGAGGAAAGGCTCTGGCAGGCCCTTGCAGCAGAGAAAGGCTCCCAGAGCTTTTACCAATGGCTGGAGCCTTTCCCTGCAGTGGGGAAAGACTCCAGCATTCGGGGGGAGGGCACCACTGTAGACAGGAGAGGCACTGCTTGTGCAAGTAGAGAGCTATGTAGGGTACATACACACAGGGCTCAGCCATGTCTTCACTCTACTTGCCTAAGCAGTGCCTTTCCTGTCTACACTACTATTAATACCCATGCTAGAGGTGTGTGCAGTGTATATACTCTACACCTCCCCAAAAGGAGCGAGCAGCGTAGCTGTACTGAGAGTCAAAAGCCCAGCCTGGCATTAGGGGCTGCTGTGCTGATGGAAGATCTGAAAACACCAAATGCTGACCAATTGTGATCATTTTGTAAGGCGGGATGTATCTGGATAATTGTAATCTACTTAAATCTCCCTGACAGGGAAATTCTGAAAAGTTATTCTTCCTTTATCACTCCTAAATTTCTGTATAGTGCTGTTGCACACTGGGAACTGGCTGCTCTGTTTAGTCCCAGAAAGGACTGGACTAAATTTCAGTGATGAGTAAAGCGAACCTGTTGCATGCCAAGGAATCCCAGATGTGAATGCAACAAGAGAGATGTGGGGAGAGAGAGTAACATTTCCCTAGTGCTCAAGCCCCTGGAGAGCTGGGGAGGAAGGGAGCACTTGTCTCATTTGGCAGTTCAAAGTGCACACTAACTGCTAAGCGACCCCCATCCTTTCCTGTTACTCTGAACCCAAATGCGTTTATGGAACACATGAGCCTTTGTGCGGACACTGCAACCATGAAAGTCCCCATTTTACATTTGAACGTGGTCTGACAATAGCATTACAAGACGATGCTCTGCTATTGCACTAAGCTTTCCTGAACCCCCACATTTCCTAGCCCAGAACCAGTATATTTTTCTCAACAGATCAGATTTCAGGAGCATGATGGACATCACATAAAATTGGAAGTACTCTACTGGTTGCTTAGAGATGAAAAAGAAGAAGTCTCTGGCCGGTAACAGGATGTATGCTCCACAGATACGTTTGCTGGGTTAGATAATGCCCTTCACGTTTCAGGTACGTGTCTATTGCTCAAGCCCTCTGTGCAGGTCCAAAATACTTGTAAATAGGTCTATAAAATAATCTCATGGAGCCTCAATAAAACTTTTACTGTTAGCCAGGAATTTATAGACTATTCAAAGGGTTTTTTTAGGTACCTTTTCTGCTGTCCAACCAAACATCAAATTCTACATTTCGATAGATCTCAGGGTCCAGGGCTTTTAGCACTTTATAGGGAAAAGGCATCTTTGATGGATTTTCTGGAGGCTAAAACAGAGTTAAAATGGACTACAATTAAAAGCATGCCATATATTCACAACCCTTGCAGAGGTTCTAATTATTTCAAATAAGCATATACACTTTGTCTTCCCTGCCTCTTTCACTTCCACTATGAGATGTAATTAGTTTGCTTCAAGTACAGAATCTAAGAAGAATATGAACAAGTCTTTAGGTATTATGGATTCTGAGGCTTGAGGACAAAGTAGATAAATAAAAATCATGTTGAAGAAGTTCATCACAGACTCTATACTGATCTGCTTGATTTCAGAATAGAAAGTTTTTAGTCACTAGGTAAAAACAGGGAAGGAAAAACTAACTAGAGACTGACTTTCAGAAGCTGCTGACCACACAACTCCAAACCAAAGTCAATGTGTGCGTGTAATTAATTACATTACACACATACACAGGCTCCTTGAATGTTAGCTAGAGCAGTGTTTTGAGCCAGGCCTGGTAAAATGGAACAGCACTGTTCATGTGTCTAAAATAAAATAAGATAAATTAGATCGTTTCTAGGTAAGAGTCCAGATCAGGGATTGTTTGCCAAATTTTGTTTTTAAAACCTGTAGGGTTTTTTTTTAAAAGCTATCTAGAGAACAAGAGTCTCAGAAATAAGCTTTTTAATATGATAAAAGGCTCAACAATTAATTTAAAAGAAGGGATAAAGAATACCAGGGCTAAAAACTAAACATGCACATGCAAGATTGAGGAAATAAAAAAAGGGTGTAAATCTCCAACAGCAGCATTTAGAATCGGAAGGGCTGATTCAACCTTAATCACAGTATCATGAACACTAATGGGAAAGAATTAAAGGATTCTCCCTTAATTGCCAAACCTTTGCCTCTTCAGTGCCTTGTCTGAGTTTATCTTCAGGTGGGTTGTCAGTATCATTGCCTTCCCAGTCTTCCACTCTAAGCAATTTAAAAATAGGATTACAAAATACAATGCAAGATTTCTTGCCAGCCCTGAAATCAACAAGATCAAA
The DNA here is from genome assembly GCF_965140235.1 of Caretta caretta. NCBI lineage: Eukaryota > Metazoa > Chordata > Testudines > Cheloniidae > Caretta > Caretta caretta. Next base: position 84,062,460 of record NC_134214.1, read on the forward strand.
CTGACTGAATGACCTAATAGAAGAACCATGGCGCCATCAAGTGATAAGATGCAAGCCAGAACCTAACACTATTATAATGTAGTACAAATATGAAGTTTTGCACATGCAGCACTCACACAGAGTAAACTCTCTTCTGATTGTAAATAAAATGATCTCTCCCGTAGCCCCTTCAATTCAGGTCTTCCACACAGTAGCAGCCAACATTGCTTTATGTTTAAGAAAGGGTCAGCCCAGTTCTATTCTGCAAACTTAAACACTCCTTCAGTTATTCCACTCATGGGCACTATGGAGTTCCTTTTTTTTTTTTTTTTTTTAAATCTCAAGGACTCCTTAACAAGTGTGTCTAATTTAAAAGTGTTTAAGAACTGCCAGAGCCAGCAACTTAAATTGGGTCCTGTCTGGCTTGCACTTCATCACCATTAATAAGGTCAAATGTTGTCCTCTCATCTGTACAATGCCATTGGTTACTACCCCATCAGAAACAAAAGGGCTACACAGTGGCACTGCAAATGAGGGCAGGATTTGGTCCTAAACTTAAGGCATAGTTAACGATGTACAAGCTACAACAGAATCAGCTCACTTTCTCATAGCAGTCTTGCTGCTGCCATACTAATAGGAATTAAAGCCAATGATTCTGATTACTCATGATTTGTTCAGTAAGAAGGTGCCATCTGACAGTGCTAGTTGACTATAGCCAGTGGGAAAGGTTGCTGCTCAAACACATGTCACTTCCCAGTCCCAGGAAAAGCACGCTGATTTTTCCACAATATGCTCAGACTCTGGCTCAGTACCAGGACATTGGAGGATGGCCACAGATGTTCCACATGGAGGCTCAGAACACACCTAGAAGACTAGTCCCACCAACACCTTTTTTAAGTGATCAGTTAGCGTTCACAGGATATTTTGTTTTTAATCCCGTACCTCCTTTCAGATGAAGTTTTGGACACTTTCTCGGGAAGGCAATCAAAGTTTGCATCCTCACTTCCAACAGAGGCACTGTTTCTGTTCTTTTTGGCCCCACTTCGAAACATCTCAACTGCAGTTCTCAATTCCTCCTCATCCATGTCAAACACATCTTTGTACAGGATCTCGTACAAGACAGCTGGGCAAACAAAGCACAGAGAACCCAATGGTTTTGACTTCGTGCCAGACAAAGAACACCTGGAGTCTGACAGGTGACCTTAGAGTAGTGGATGTGCTTATTGTGGACTTTCATAACACACCAACTACATTAAAAATAGTTAATGAGCTTTCCACTTTCTTCTCCCTTCAGTACCCCTCTCCTCCCAAGAAAGGGAACATTTGAAGAACTTAACACTCTTCCCATTAAAAATAGTGTAAGAGAGTTAATTTACCCTGGCAAACAGCAGCATCTGCCTGAAATTGTTTTGTATACACAGAGTCGTAATGGCCGTTACTGGAACAACACAGCAAGATCTTGAAAAAACAACAAAAAGCTTTGAGGAAGAAATGAAAGAAAACCAAACATTTTCTATTTGATGTTCTCACTCGAGACTACAAATCCTTTACTTATTCTAAAGCCAGTGCTTTAACACGCTGTCCAAACAATGGGTATGCTTAGTATAAATACAAACAGAGTGTTAGAAACAGAGTTGATCCCTATAAAAGACTGTAGCAAGTGTACAAATAAGTTTGCCTATCACCCACATGGACACTGTTTTGTCATTTCATGAACTGTTAAAGGTCAAATATGAGGGACTTTACTATGAGTCAACTACCTTATGAACAAACAGTCTAGAAGTTAAATGCCACTCTTACATTAGAATCCCCAAACTTCAAAATCTTATTGGCCCACTAGTATCAAACTAGAGGAAAAGCTATTTCACAAGAAAAAGCTAAATATAGAACTTTCCCTACACCCTTCAATTGTGTAAAAACTTCAAGTGGGTTTAGACTATCTACTGCTTTACGTAACAATGCACAACCCACAAAAATCAAGCTAATTAATTTCTATCCAGGAGGGGAAAAATACACCCCAAAAAACCCCCAAAACTTGTCTGTTCTCTTTTGGGGAAGGGAGAAGAGTGCCCTTTCTTCACCCATATATTTGTCTAATCTTGCCACCTTCACTTTGCTCATTAGCAACTCAATCCAAGTATCTCATTCTAGCTAGTAAGATTTAAAAAAAATTCAAGCACCATCACCCCAGAAAAGCTAAAGTTGATCAAGTGGGAAGATTCCTCATCTGTAATATCCTAACTCCTGCAGCCAACAGGAACTGTTTCAACTGTGAAAAAATTCATTTGGGGAGCATTAGCCTTGTTGAAGTTAGCTTTGGTTTTGTTTAAGTGTGCAAAATGCGCAGAGACTTCACTGGAGTTACAAGAGCAAAACTGAAGTGAAAATCTCATTAGAACAGAGTGAAATTAGAGCTATCTAGGAGTGGGAGGGTAGAAAATTGGCTCATATCTCCTTACCTTGTCTTCAAAGCCATTGTTTGTAGCATAGGCAGGTGGCTTTCCAGGGTACCGGTACAGAATAAAGTCTCGACTAGGCAAGAAGGCCGGGGGGGGTGGGGGGGGGAAAGAGGCGGAGAGGGAAGAGAGAAAAAAAAAATCGAGAATTGAAAGAGCATGCGTTTAATGCAAGTGCTTGTTATGAAGACATTTGAAGAGAATAGTTTGGAGGAGAATCCACTGTTGGTTAATATAGAGAATGAGAGCAGAATATTTTTCCTAACAGTGAATGCCAACATAAAATTTAAGCAATAACTAAATTCACAAAGTGGAACTATCTACTTGAAAGAAGAAATATTTGGTAAAATCTACGACGTCTGGTTTCAGATAATAAAAAGAGCATCTAATTATGTCAGGTAATTCTGATCTCAAGACAGATTGCTCTGATAGTGAGGCAATTAACCCTAAACGAAGTAGTTCCCAAAAGGGTTAGAATCTCAGTACAGGATGCCATTAGAACCTTGTAGAAATCTAATTGTTCATTTTGGACTGAAACAGGATGCAAAGTGTTTTAGTGTCTCTGCCATTAGGCTCCTAAACTGTTTGTTCAGAAGTGGTAGTATTTTTTTTTTTTTAAGCAAGACAGACAGTGCCTACAGAGGATTCAAATGTTAATTGAAATTATAAATTTATTTTAAATGCATTTCCAGGCATACACACCGAGCAGCACTTATCACTTCCTGAATTTTCAAGGACACCTCATATAGCAAGCACAGAGTTTTATTTGTGTGTTGGCAATTAACTTTTATAGCTAGCATTAGTGCACACAATTCTACATCATTTCATACACTTCCCCGTCAGTAAGTCTTTCACTGTAAACTCTTAAAAAAAGTGTAATAGTTATGAAAAGTGCCAAACAGACATCACTAGAGTCTGAAGCCCTCTGATAATTCACAGAGCCAGTACTACCTGGGCAGCAGCAATGAAACCTCCAGTAGTCAGGCTTAGCTCCATCTCCATGGCCACCAGGTCTTTGTCCTCTTGTGAGACTTAATTAGGATGCCAATTCAGTACATTTCAGGATGTGGGATCCTCTTTACCTGGAATTGGTCTGCAGCCACCCATTCACATAATAAACATTGAACGGCAGTCACTCCTAAGCCAAGCTGACATCAGAACTAGATGATCATAATGGTCCCTTCTAGCCTTAAAAATCTATTAATCAAGAGATCCTGGGCCCCACAGCTAGTACCCTTAACCATTCACAGCCCATTACAAAATTAATTTTATTTTAAAATAAAAATTTTTAAAAAAGGAAGAGACTTACTTATAGATCAATGAGAGCGCACTTATTTCCAATTGGCCAGCACTTTCCTAGGTGTATAAAATTATTTTGAGATCATGTTAGAAGGTACAAAAATAAATGTTCTTCGTCAAATGTGTAGTGGAGCTGACCACTGAGCCTGCCATGCAGTACTTGGAACTGTATACTGGCTCTCACTATACCATTAGAAGAGCTAGTCAACATTTTTCGTGATTTTTTTTTTAAATAAGCATTTTCTACCCAGCTCTAACTACTGGATAAAATTCTGAGCCCCTATCTTCAAAGCCCTAAAAGACTCAAACCAAGCTCTATACAGGAGGACATCTGAATATACTGCCCTCTGCAATAACTGTGCTTCATAGGGACAAGGAGAAAAAGGGTCTACTCCTCAATCCTTAAAAGTTAGTGGTAAGTGTAAAACCCCTCAGACTACCTTAAAAATATTTATGTGGGCACTGAAGAAAACCCACTGAGAGAGAGGAAGAGAGAGAATCAATGTGAAGTGATGATGTACTTCTCAAATTCTTAAGTTCCATCTTTTGCAAAATTCTGATTCCTTCTGCGTCTGGAAATTTGTAAAATATGAGGATTCCTGAAGAGAAGATCACTGACATAGGACAAGTAAGTATTCAATTTTTGGCCCAGTAATCAGAGGCAAAGTTGTAGCTAAGCTCTACTAGCTAGACCTGTGCCAGTCTCAAATATATTTTTAAGTATTTCTTTGATAAACATACTACATTTGCTTTAGATACTCTTATATCCTGCTCATGTTCACTAGTTAAAAATCTTCAAAGAAACAATAAGTTAAAGAAAGAAAGTAGGGGTTTTCTTTTTTCCAAATCTGGAAAAAAATGAGAAATTTGTCAAACATTTGCTATGAATTATGCACCCAGTTTTGTAACAGCCTGTTAAAGATCCAGGCTGACAGGACCAAAGTTTGGTTCCCTCAGCTTAAATTACATTGTTGTGGTTTGACAATGCCCCTTTTTTGCCCACAAGCAAGAACCAAGGCCCTGATCCTGCCATCAGATCCACAGAGTTCTACTGCACCCACACAAAGTCCTATTGAAATCAACAGTGCTCTGTTCAGGTGCAAGGGTCCACCTATGTTGATCTGAGAACAGGACTGAGATACAAGTTAGCAGGGAGAACAAAAAAACATTCAAACTTACATTCCAGCAAACTTTATGAGCTTTTGGGGCTCAGCCTCAGGAATATGAATCTGGCCTTACCTTTGGATCTCCCAGCCGTTCCAGATATTTTTCAAATGATCCTTCCACATACTTTAAAAAAAAAAAAAGGAAAAAGAAAAAAGAGATATAATTGATTTAATCAGCTGCATATCATTACTAAATCTGCTGGAAACATTTAGAGTCAGAATTTGCACTTTGTATTTAAAACGTTTAGAGGAAAACTGAAAATATTTTTCTTATTTGTATTACTCTAGTGCCTAGGAACCAAGTCATGGATCAGGACCCCATTGTGCTAGGCGATGTACAAACAGCTGATCCCTGCTCCAAGGAGCTTACAATCTAAGTTTAAGACAACAGATGGATAGAGACAATTGGGGCAGGGAGGAGTACAAGGAAACAATGAGATGATATTGGTCAGCATATAGGCAGTGGTTTTAGGCCAACAGCCTTCGAGTTCATAAGGCAAGTAAGTAGCCTTCCTGATCATGAATGATTTCTCCCTCTCCCCCACATTTAGGAACAATTGCATATGTATGTGCTTAGTAAAGGAGGTAACTTCTTGCTGAAAAGCTATTTTATCTATATGCACTAGATTGAACAGAAAAAAAAAATCACAAAGTCAGAATTATAGCAGTGTTTCCTCAAACATATTAAGGTAGCACATGGGAATGTCTTGTGTCAAACATGAGGTCTGGAAGGTCCAGATATCTCGTGCACATGCAAAACTAAATGTACAATTTGGTTATATCTGGGTCTAATACTTCGGTCTGAAAATTTTAACAATTTGCCCCACCTGCTCACATTCAGTGCATTGCAGAAGTGACTTTTCAAGCACATTTGTTTTTAAATTGCAGGGTAACAATTTTAGCTATTATCAAATTTTATATCTACTCCTCTAGTTGAAAAGGGATAGCTTAAGGTTGGGAAAGGTAGATACCCTAAAATACACAAGTGCAAATACTAGCATTGCTCACCCCAGCCCTTCCTCCAGAGGCCAATATCTTAAATGCCACGTAGTTTACTGTGTCCTTCTTTTATTGGATAAGGCAAAGATCTTGGCTGCTCTGTATGGAAGTTAAAATACCACAGCAATAATTGTGAGTAGGAACTTGTGCAAGTGCCTGTCACCAAAATGTCTTATCTCACTATTATGCAGCATGTTCTGAGCCAACTGGATGTCTCCCTCCACCGCAATGGTAGCTGCATTTAAGTGGGAGTATGTACACAGTGTACAAAGCACTTTAATAACACTTGATGTGGAAAAGACTGTAGAAAACTTACAGTATTATAATACTAAAAAGTTAGTTTATTGCTTTCAATATCTATTTTGTGGATAAAACATTTAGAATTGTTCCCTTAAGATGCAGGGAAAGCCATTTGTGAATTAGAGTTCAAATAGCCAGTAGAGTATTCAGAATGCTCTTCAGAACCAGGTTGTTTCAAAGCAGTCACAGGACCTGTCTATACTGGTAAGTTTACCTGTTGCCACTGATCCATCAGCAGCAACAAATACATTTCCTAATATTCAGCAGTATTGTAACAAACCGAGGCTAGGTATATAAAGACACCACAGTTGTCGGCAGGGATTTAATTTGTGATCTTCTGAATGAAAACCACAGACCTCTACTACTTCAGTTAAAGCAGAGTCTTCACTGGGTGAAAATAGCAGGCTTCTACAGTTGTTGAAGTCATCCACTGAAAGCGTACAGTGACATTAAAGCACGTATAACACCATGGTTAAAGAGCTATGCTGTATTCCACTGTCCTTAGAGGTGCATGTTTTACTTCAAAGTGTAGTTTCCTCACACACAAGAAGTTTCAGTTTCACAAAGATAGCTTATTAAATATCTATACAGTACTATAATCAGTTACTTAAAATGAGAGATCAGATGTTTAGAATAAATGTATATTACCTTTTACAAATAAAAATGTTGTGCCATATAAATATATTTCCAAGGTTTAGAAACAAAATCTAAGGTTGACTAGAAACTAATGGACAGCATACAGAGTAAGGCAAACAAGCAAGCCTTTTACCCTCGACTTCTCATCTCGCTTAGTGCTAGTTTAAACCCGGGCTTGGTCAAAACTTAACAAAACAAAGTACAGGGAGATGTAGGTTTTCAGTGCAGAGACCTACATAACTGTTTATGTATAAACACCCCCATTATTTCCACACACACAAAACTTTGCATATCATAAATACACCAGTCTACTTACAGACTCAAAGTTATGCTGGTTTTCCCTCATAAACGAAACACAAGCCTTCCTGACTTCCGTATGATGAATCTGACAAGAAAACAGCTAGAAAATAAAAAAGGTGTTTTAAAAGGCACTGAAATGAAAGGTTTTCAGCTAATTTTAAATTACACTTTACACTAAGGCTCCCTTTACATATAGTTTACATCAGTGGTTCTCAACCAGGGGTCCAGGGGTCCCTGGGGGACCGTGAGAAGGTTTCAGGGGGGTCCTCCAAGCAGAGCCAGCGTTAGATTCGCTGGGGCCCAGGGCAGAAAGCTGAAGCCCCACTGCCTGGGACTGAAGCCCAGGGCCCTGAGCTCTGCCACCTGGGGCTGAAGCCAAAGCGTGAACAACTTAGCTTTGCGGGGGCTCTACAGCAGGGAGCCCCAGGTAAGTGTCCTGCACAGGTGGGCAGTGGAGTTTTTATATCATGTTGGGAGGGGGGGGAAGCCTCTGAAATTAAAAGGTTGAGAACCCCAATTTACATTACAAGGTGAATATATTATACGCATGTTACAGACCTGAACAACATATACTATAGGTAATTATAAGCACACCATTAGGTGATAGACAGTTGTAATCAACCTATAGACTCATTGGGCTAACAGTCTATAGAAAGCGATGAATCGTTTAATAAAACCCTTTATAAGTTACTCATAAAGAGAACCTCAATATAGAGCATGATCTTTTTTGGTTGCACATCTGTGCCTTACGTTATTTGCCCCCGCATTTTTAAGTGGAAGAATTTGAAGATGCTAAAGGAAAATAAATGGATTGTTGATTAGGTAACCACTGGTAGAATATTAGTCCAAACGAGAACCCCAAAAGAAAAGAAGTCAAACCCCACTTACAAGCGCAGCTGGCTCTTTTTAGGAGAGAAGGGGCTAGAATCTGGGGGAAGGGAGAAGAGAAGTTCTCTCCCCAAAGGCATGAATTGTATTGAACTCCAGCTAGCAGAGCTAGGATGTGGTGGGGAAAGGACCACCCAGGTCTGGCCTATGAGGGGAACGAGCCTTGAGGGGCAGCCACCCTGGGTGGGAAGGAAACTCCTTTTACCTGCTCGGAAATAGCCCGAAAGAGACAAGAGGCGTCTTTAGCAGTGAGCTTGCGGTACAGCCCCAGGCTGGCCAGATACTCATCCATGGTGACCTCGCTGAGGGATTTCTGGCCGAAGTATTTCTTCCAGCCTTTCTGCATCTTCCGACCGGGGGCGGGTTCGGGGGGGGGGGTGGAAAGGAGGGAGGGGTAACTCCTACTTCTGCGAGGCAAGAGCCCCCGGGTCCAGCCTGAGGACTAGGAGCAGGCACCAGGCTGGTGGGAGGACAGCTGCATTGTGGCCCCGGGGGCTTTGGAGCCGTGGGGCTGGGGGGAGGGGAGGAGGGGCTCGCTGGGGAGGCTGCAGGGGAGACGGCGGTGGGGCGGGGATGCGCTGAGTGGGGAGGGGGAGCGCCGCTGAGCGCAGCCGCCTCCCGGGCGCACGGGGCTGCGCGTGGCGTCGCTCGCTGGGAGCCCAGCTGCAGGCAATGAGCCCGGGCTGCCCATGCTTCCGCGCCTCTTCTGGTGATCGGCCCTGGTCTCGTGCCTCATATAGCCAAGCGAGCCGGCCCTGGGGAATCAATCGGTGCCTGAAGCCCCAAGGAGCAAAGTGTAAAAGTTACAGAACAGGCGTCCCGAAATGTCCGGGCCTGGGGACTGCTCCCTTCTCCTCTTCCCCGTGGGGCTATGACAGACACAACATCCCAAGGGAGGGAGAGCAATCACAAGTGTTTAACAACCGAACTAGCCCCCCCAGGGCAGGCGTAGAATCCGCAGCCCCACAAAGACTCGCTGTTGATTCTGGCTGGTGGTCCTGGGTCGCCTTAAATGTGTTTCCATATAGCTGTTTCTGCTCCAAGGGTTGTTATTAGTAGCGAGTGAAGTATTATTTTATATGCCTCTCATAGAAGATAATTTTGGACTGATTTGCTTATGTGGTCTAGCTTGTCTGTTGTAATGCATCAAAATGTAATAGTTTAAAATACAGAGAAAGTTAAAAACTTTATTTCCTTAGAATGCCACTATTAGTTGCTCCAGTTTGCTTTTCACTGGTTATATTACCCTTTGTGTGTCCTTCTCCCTCTCCCCCCCCCCCTTTTATATTCAGATTTGGGTGGTTTCTTAGCAGGTGTAAAGGCTTTTCTACTCCTTTTCAAAAACAGGTGCCTAATACACAGAGCTGGTGACAATTAAGTTCTAATGAACCAATGAGGCATCAGAGAGGAGAACATGAACATTTATGTGTTTTACTAGACTCCTTTAGATGTAGTGTAAGTTAGTAATAAACATTTGTCTTTCTTGTTTTCTATTTGTAAGCCCCAATCCTGCAAATCATTGAGCTCAGTGGGACTGTTCCCATGTAAAATTACTCACATGCAGGTTCAGAGTCCATGTGTGTATCTGTTTTTTTTCCCCCTGTAAAATTGATTGTTCTTTGACTAAAAGATCAATAAAATACTGACAACAGATGCTCTCTAGTTCTTCATCCCACCCTAGGAAGAGAAGGGATTTCTTGTTAGGCTGAGTTCATATTGATTATTTAGAGCTTTTTTTCTGCTGTGCTTATATATGACTATAAATAGCATGTTGCAAATTAGGGGTTAATTCCTTTGGTCCCTACTGCAGCCAAAACTGCTAAGTAGTTTCATAGGGACTCTAGGCCCAACTCCTGCAATACCTAGTTCACAAAGTGGTAAATATTAACCAAGCCATGTTGTCTTTGCCAACTTAGAAAGTGAAAATCTCAGTGAGGAAAATTTGGGGGATTAGAAAAATTAACTTGTGCTATTGGACAGCAGATAAACTGTTTATGAAGACAGCTGTCATTTGTGTTTCTCAGGTGTTACTAAGGGGTGTAATTAGACATCAAACATGTACATGCAGAACTTTAAAAAAAAACTTATTTTAGGCAAAACACTATTTAAAGGAGTGACATTTAATACCAATTGCACAATTACGTGATTATTTAGTAGTAGGAACAAAATATTCTATGTGAATATTGTCAAGGCTCACAACTCTTCCAATTAAACCTGCCCCATTTTTAAAGTATCTGCTTGACATTTACAGGACAAAATACTGGTAGAGTAGTATCGTGTAATTGATGGGTGGTATTACCAATCCCTCTCCCCTACCTTTGGGGAAAAACCCTCTCAAAGCCCTCTTGCTGGCATTTTTGTCTTTCTTACTCTCTTTTTCCATGCTCCTGTAAGTGCCTATGGCGAGAGTGCTGACGACTTCTATTTATTTGCAGAACAAATACTGCAGGGGCAGTGGAAGTGCAAACCTCACACCACACTAACAATGTACCTTCACCAGGTGGAACAACGTTAATCTGCATACCTATTCTATCCTTGGTCTCCCTGTTGATACTACCAATTTGAATGAGATTTTTAATATGTTTTATGAGGGCCCCTCTTCCTGTTGTGGACTAAAAAACCCCTTTGCAATGGAGACATCTCAGGAAGAGTGAGATTCATTCAGTTCTTCTTCACACAGTGCAGTCAACTTGTGGAACTCCTTGCCTGAGGAGGTTGTGAAGGCTAGGACTATAACAGGGTTTAAAAGAGAACTAGATAAATTCATGGAGGTTAAGTCCATTAATGGCCATTAGCCAGGATGGGTAAGGAATGGTGTCCCTAGCCTCTGTTTGTCAGAGGATGGAGATGGATGGCAGGAGAGAGATCACTTGATCTTTACTTGTTAGGTTCACTCCCTCTGGGACACCTGGCATTGGCCACTGTTGGCAGATAGGATACTGGGCTGGATGAACCTTCGATCTGACACAGTATGGTCATTCTTATTCTTATGTTCTTATTTGAAGAGAAAGGGTAGAGTAGGAACTGTAATAGTTTTGCTGACTGATGACTGTTAGATGGGCTGATTTTGCCAGCTATTCCACAGAGGCATACGGAGCTAGCCCCCTAGGAGCAGCTTGCAGGATGGAATCTTGGTTTGGTTATTTTCTTTGTAATTATTTTTGTATTGTGCGTTTAATTGTTGTCACGGTCACCTGGAGCCTGGATGGGCACGCTTTTATTTTGCTGGTTTTGTTTTTCTTTAAATTAAAGTAAATAATTTCAAATAACCCTCTTTGAAACTTTTGTTTACTACTGATTTGGGCTGGATTTGAACTGGCAAAGTAAATGCACTTCCAGAGCCCACAAGTCATATGATTCCCCCTAAATGTAGAGGCCTCTGATGGTTTACTAGAAAACAGGACAAAAAGATGACCAGAATACTACAACGAGAAAACAAACCAGTCCTTTTACCTAAAAAAATGAAAAACATTAATATTACTGTAAAAACTTATCAAAGACTGTTCCTTTAACTAAAAACGATGAAAATGCTATGTCCTGGAATGGAAATACTAGTGCTTAGAAATGGCTAGAGTGTCTGATTAATAAAAGAGAAATGGCGACTCGTACAGAGATTCATATAATAGGAAATCAGAAGGTTACAGGTGTTTATTTGATCCAGGATGAAATATGAACAGTGTCCGAGCAGTCAAAGACCTGAACAATTTTTGGGGAATAGGTACTGAAAACATTGTAAAGCACATAATTTCATTTTCTATAAAGTGTTAATAATCTGAAATCTTTTCCGTCTCCATCCCAACCTAAAGCTCAGGTCAGAGCAAGGAGGATAATATCTGAGATATTAGAATGATATACAAACAGTATTTTTCTTTTTCATGACATTTGAACAATTAAGTAATAACTAGAGCTAGTCTGGAGTTTTCCAACTGAATATTTTTCACGAAACTCTGTGGGAAAGGGTTGGTATTGACAAATTTCCCAATTTGAATTTTTTATTTTAAAAAATGTTTTGAAATGGTCAAAATGTTGTTTCAAGATTTTCAAAACAAAAAGTTTCATTTTTGGTTTGAAACAACTTTTTGTTTTGAAAATTTCTGTTAATTTATAATCTCCAAAAAGAAAGGTTAAAAAAGGTTGAAATAAAAATACAAAGTTTTGGAATTATCAAAAGGAAACATTTCATTTTACCTAATCCAAAAAAACCCAATTCAGGTTCAGTTCATAAAAATATGAGATTTATAATTTGTCACTATTTGTGGTAGGATAAATTTCAAAATCATTAAAACTTTCATGGGATAGGAAAACCATTTTCCACCTAGCTCTAAAAATAAGATAGCCTACTTCATGTGTCTACCCCTACCAGCTGACCACAGTGACTGTACAGTCTGTTAACTTCTAACCCAGGTTTTCACTGCAGTTAACAAATCAAATTAGTCTAACTCAGATGAGAGCAGTCAAACTATGAAATAACATTCAGATTGTAGTGATTGGATTGCCCGCTGAGTTGTGTTCACTTGAACTCTAGATTATAACCCTTGACAGGCCAGCCAAATCAAGTTAAAGAACTACCATGCTTGAGTTCATAGTTTTTGTGTATGGATGGGATTTGATCTGGGGGCAACACTCAAGTTATAACGCAGGTTAACTCTGCAGTGAAGCCAAGTCCCTAGACTAAAGGCAGCCTGCCTTAGTACAAGTGATAGATTCTTTTAGTGCTGGGTTTGATCACATCTAACAATTTTGGTGTCTGGATATGTGACCAAGAGTTTAACACAACTGTTTAGCCCTGGTTAAAATTATTTTAAAATAGAGCTTATTTTAAATTAAACCCTTTTTTTAAAAAAAACAAACAAAGTGCTGTTCTCTCTCCATAGACATTAAAGAACCAATCACATGACTTGAAATAATAGTGATTTTTCCTGGTGTGCTTGGACTAAAATTTCCATCCACAGCTGTTGTGCACTGTGTGGTTTACTAGTTGGTTATCACACTCCCACCTTCGAGGATGCTGCATTTCATTGGTGCTGTGTGCATATGTGTACATATATACTGAGCCTCTCAAAACAATGTTTTCTTTATTTGATATAGGTGTCCTTTCTGTTCTCAGTTAGGTGAAATTATTGGCACTTTTACATTTCAACCTGCATGAACTCTGACACGGACTTGCAGCTATATAAATAAATCAAACCTGGAGTCCAAAAAATATTTAGCCTATGTCTGGAGTAGAAAAACAGGAGTTTAGGATTGACCATGACCACCTAACACATATAAGCAGACCTGGCCCTGTCTACACTAGGTGAAAACTCCTGTATAATGTTGTATTTTTAAAAATGTGTTTGTGAACATGATTTAAAACACAACCTATTCACCTTGCCTGGACAGGTCTACAATGTTGTAAGAACCTCTGATTGAATAGTCTATATTTTCCAAAATTCTGCCAAACAAAAGTGTATTTAACCAATAATAAGTTCTGTTTGTTGTGTGAATGTTTATTAATACCCACACCGCAAACATAATACATACAAACTAGGGCAGTCAATTAATCAGTTAACTCACGTGATTAACTCAAAAGGATTAATCGTGATTAATCACACTTATAACAATAAAATACCAATTGAAATTTATTAAATATTTTGGATGCTTTTCTACATTTTCGATATTGATTTCAATTACAACACAGAATACAAAATGCACAGTGCTCACTTTATTTTATTATTTTTTATTACAAATATATGCACTGTAAAAATGATAAGCAAAAGAAATAGTATTTTTCAGTTCACCTCATACAAGTACTGTAGTGCAATCTATCGTGAAACTGTAACTTGCAAATGCAGATTTTTTTGGTTACATAACTGCACTCAAAAACAAAACAGTGTAAAACTTTAGAACCTACAAATCCACTCAGTCCTCCTACTTATTCCACCAATTGCTAAGACAAACAAGTTTGTTTACCTTGATAGGAAATATTGCTGCCTGCTTCTTATTTACAGTGTCACCTGCAAGTGAGAATAGGCGTTCGCATGGCACTTTTGTAGCTGGCGTTGCAACGTATTTACATGTCAGATATGCTAAACATTTGTATGCCCCTTCATGCTTCAGCCACCCTTGCAGAGGACATGCTTCCATGCCGATGATGCTCGCTAAAAAAATAATGCATCAATTAAATTTGTGACTGTACTCTTTCGGGGGAGAATTGAATGTCTCCTGCTCTGTTTTACCTGCATTCTGCATATATTTCATGGTATAGCAGTCAGGGATGATGACCTAGCACATGTTCGTTATAAGAACACTTTCAGAGCAGATCTGACAAAACGCAAAGAAGGTACCAATGTGAGATTTCTAAAAATAGCTACAGCAGTCGACCCAATGTTTAGAATCTGGAGTGCTGTCCAAAATCTGAGAGGCACGAGATGTGGAGCATGCTTTTAGAAGTCTTAAAAGAGCAACACTCTGATACGGAAAATATAGAACCCAAATCACCAAAAAAGAAAATCAATCTTCTGCTGGTGGCATGACTCAGATGATGAAAATGAACATGCGTCAGTCCGCACTGCTTTGGATCGTTATCAAGCAGAACCCATCATCAGCATCGAAGCATGTCCTCTGGAATGGTGGTTGAAGCATGAAGGGATATATGACTCTTTAGCGCATCTGGCATGTAAATATCTTGCAACTCCAGCTACTACAGTGCCATGTGAACGCCTGTTCTCACTTTCAGATGACACTGTAAACAAGAAGCAGGCAGCATTATCTTCTGCAAATTGTAACCAATCTTGTTTGTCTGAGTGATTGGCTGACCAAGAAGTAGGATTGAGTGGACTTGTAGGCTCTAAAGTTTTACGTTTGAGTGCAGGTTTTTTTGTACATAATTCTACATTTGTAAATTCAACTTTCATGATAAAGAGATTGCACTACAGTACTTGTATGAGGTGAATTGAAAAATACAATTTTTGTTTTTTACAGTGCAAATATTTATAATAAAAAATATAAATTGAGCACTATACACTTTGTATTCTGTGTTGTAACTGAAATTTATATATATGAAAATTTAGTAAACATCCAAAAATATTTAAAACAAATGGTATTCTATTATTGTTTAACAGCGTGATTAATTTTTTTTAATCGCTTGACAGCCCTAATACAAACCTTACTTTACTGTATTTATTCACAAAAATTTACATCACAGACTCCTTGCCTTGCTTTTCTGATGCTATGACATGTAAAAAAAACCTCTCTGTTGAAATAAAGATATTAGCAGAAGACACATAATTGAAATAAAGAAATCTGAAATCTGTTGCAGAGAGTGTGTTCATACTTTTTTTAGGAAATTATAAAGTTGAGCCAATTTTCCTCTTTTCAGCTCTTAAGATGCCAAACAAAGTTTCTGTTCCGCTCTGTCCCTTTCACATATTTGTTGCATGTCCAAAATCACACAGCTAAATTTGGGAAAAAATATCAAAACAAATTATAAACTTTTAGGAGGCAGGGGCTGTCTTTTTATTAAGTATGTATGCTGCCTAGCTCAATAAGCATTCATGAAATAAAATTAATTTGTTTCCATCGTTTGTGGTCACATGTACTGTGACATTTGGAACCGCATCACTGTCAGCTTTCAAATACAAACATTTAACGAACATTTAGAGGAAGAGCACTTTAATTTAGACTTAGCTTGTATCCTACTTACAGGGATCAGAACCACACTAAAACATGGTTGTTGATATGGGTGTAACTAGAAGGGTGTGAGTCAGTGTGGACAGGGATTTTTTTCCTCCTGAAAATTGTGCTAGCAAATTTTGTTGAAGACTAACTTTTTAGCAGTGTACCACTATGTTTGACTGTTTGCATAAAACAAAACTCAACCACACTGCAGTGATCTGGGAGAAGCAGTCAGAACTTCAATAACAGCTATGTATCAACATAAGTGTAACTAGTACAGGTCTGTTCCAAGTGTGGACCAGGCTATATTACGAAAGAAGCTGCTGTGGTGGAGGACCTGGTTTCACATTAATTTCCAATATGGTTAAAACACTATGTGGCCTTATAGATGGGATCAGACGATGCTGTTAGTACCTGACAGAGATTGGGGCTTTACCAAACTGTAGAATGGATTTAGTAATAGTTTTATTCACTTCACTACAACCAAAAGCTTGTTCTAAAAATAGCTTCTTTGGTTGGTTTTAGGACTGCATCTTCCTCCCCAGTTTTGTTCACTTCAGTAGGCTCCAAAACTGATTACATAGATCTTAATTATGTCATCTGACTTAAGCATTCAAGGTCAGCATCTGTATTAGAGTATTAATGGAAATCAGCCAAGGACATAAGTCTCTCCAAGTTCAGCTGAAAAGTCCTCCAAGATAAGTCTGTGATTTCCTTGATGGCAGCTGCAAAACCAGTTTTTCGGTTACAACTGACAAAGTTGTTACCTCCAGCCTGGTACTGCGCAACATAAACAGCATCCAAAACATCAAGATCTTTAGTGAACTTTCTCACATTTGCTGTGCCACCATCAGTTTGCATGAAGAATTTATGCACCATGATCTTTCTATAATGGAGCTTTAAATTGTGAATGACCCCTTCAACCATAGTCTGGTGTAGAGAAATTGTACTGGGCAGCAGAAAATTCAGTTTCACATTTGTAAATTCTGGAGTAGGGTGGGCTGAACAATTGAGAATCACTGCAATTTTCCTTTTCTTTTTCCCCATCTCTTTGTCAATGTTCATAAGCCATTCAGTGAATCTGATGGCAATCATTCATGCATTCCTGTTTGTTTTATAGATCATAGACAGGGAGGGGACACCAGGAAAACAACATGGCATTTTCCGGTTTTCAATCAGAAGAATTTTCATTTTATCTTTGCCAGTTTGGCTTGGACACACAAGAACAGTGACTCTTTCCTTTGCTATTTGGCTGCTAATGATGACTTTTTAAAGGCCAGAATTTGGCCAAGATTGAGGGAAAGACATCTGTTGTCCAGTGCTTGAGTTGAGATACCAGTATCTCTCTCAACATGGCTCCATTTAAATGCAATGGTAGTTCATGCTTTCCGCCAGCAAAGCCACCTGTTGACTGGTTCAAAATTTTCAAGTCCCATTTCTGTTGCAATGTTTTGTGCTTTCCTGATCAGTAACTCACCTGTAATTGATATGTTCTGATGATGTGTATGAACAAACCAGTGCAGAAGTGCCTCCTCTACCCCCTTCTTTTTCTCCACCTGTTGCCATTTTTGATTGTAGTTTGAACCACTGTGCTACTCGTTTAGGATCTCTCTCTTTTTCTTTAAGATCTTACTCACAGTTGAGACTGAAAACGGCAAGGAAACATCTTTTTGTCTGTTAGCTGGATTTGCCATCTGCTTTATCAGCTGGACTTGTCTGCAAGAGTCAAGTTGTGGGTCTTTAGTTTCTGGCTCTCCTTGACTCTTTCTAGATAAGTCCTTTAGATATAGTTGTCAAACAAAAAATAACCCTATACCTCTACTGACACTGTGTTAACTGAAGCATGAAGCCAGTAGATTTTAAATTGGCATTAAATGGGAAAATATTTAATGTCAGCTGAAATTGAACAGGCATATTTACGTTCAGTTGATACAAAAAGTGTTGGTCCCAATAAGTAGATTTTCCTATTAAGGAAGTGACATTAGAAGAATTTGACCACATACTAACATTTTCATTTTTCTGGATTAGTTATTCAAATCCAATAACTCTATCCAAGAATGCAGCAAACTTTTCTGGCTGTCCAGGAGGAAAGGGTTTCAGTGTTGACAAATCGATTGACTTCAATGACTCCAAAAGGGTGCTATAAAAACAAAGCAAAAACAAAGGCAACATGAACGATTAAATACTACACATGGGGGTATTTTGTCTTTCACTATTTTTCTAATCTAGCCTTGAAGCATGCATGCACATGATTCCCTTTGGCATTAGATTAGCAACAAGAACACACATTAGAGGGAAAAGAGACACCACAGGTAGAAAGAGAATTAGCGTCATGAAACGGATACTATTTCAGCACGACTACTCCTGGGGGAATTTTGCACACTGCATGTGGGGGCGGGGGGGCGGGCACACAATTCATACCTTCCACAGATTTCTTGGCTCCCACGCAGAAAAATGAGGGGAACACATTTCCCTTCCTTGGCAGCCCGGAGAACATCTGCTGGGAGCAGTGGACAGCAGAGAGCAGATCACCGAGGCGGGGGGGTGGAGGGGGGAAGGAAGGGAAGGGAAGGGAAGGAAGGCTGGACGTGTCTGTGGAGAGACAGTAAGGTGGTGGGGCTGGCCGCCTGCCTGCATGCAAATGAGTGAGAGAGACTCACTCTGTCCCTCTCCTCGCTATTGCTGCATCCTGGGCATAGGACTGTGTGAAGCTGGCTCTGTGCCTGAGGCAGAGCAGAAATGTAACAACTAAACAGGTTTCAGAGTAGCAGCCTTGTTAGTCTGTATTCGCAAAAAGAAAAGGAGTACTTGTGGCACCTTAGAGACTAAAAATTTATTTGAGCATAAGCTTTCGTGAGCTACAGCTCACTTCATTGGATGCATTCAGTGGAAAATACAGTGGGGAGATTTATATACATAGAGAACATGAAACAATGGGTGTTACCATACACACTGTAACTAGAGTGATCACTTAAGGTGAGCTATTACCAGCAGGAGAGCGGGGGGGGGGGGGGGGGGGAGAGGAGGGAAGGAGCCTTTTGTAGTGATAATCAAGGTGGGCCATTTCCAGCAGTTGACAAGAACGTCTGAGGAACAGTGGGGGGTGGGGGACAAAGCCATATATGTCCACATATCTATTCAGGGGACATCATCATAGGGCCTAATCACATCAGCCACACTATCAGAGGCTCGTTCACCTGCACATCTACCAATGTGATATATGCCCTCATGTGCCAGCAATGCCCTTCTGTCATGTACATTGGTCAAACTGGACAGTCTCTACGTAAAACAATAAATGGACACAAATCAGATGTCACGAATTATAACATTCAAAAACCAGTTGGAGAACACTTCAATCTCTCTGGTCACTCGATTACAGACCTAAAAGTCTTCAACAAAAAAACTTCAAAAACAGACTCCAATGAGAGACTGCTGAATTGGAATTAATTTGCAAACTGGATACAATTAACTTAGGCTTGAATAGAGACTGGGAGTGGATGGGTCATTACACGAAGTAAAACTATTTCCCCATGTTTATCCCCCTTCCCCTTCCTCAGACGTTCTTGTCAACTGCTGGAAATGGCCCACCTTGATTATCACTACAAAAGGTGTCCCCCCCCCGCTGGTAATAGCTCACCTTAAGTGATCACTCTGGTTACAGTGTGTATGGAAACACCCATTGTTTCATGTTCTCTGTGTATATAAATCTCCCCACTGTATTTTCCACTGAATGCATCTGATGAAGTGAGCTGTAGCTCACGAAAGCTTATGCTCAAATAAATTTGTTAGACTAAGGTGCCACAAGTCCTCCTTTTCTTTTAACTAAACAGGCAGGCTGCTAATGTTCCCATTGTTAGTTAATTGTTCCCATTTTCCTCAATTAAGGCTCCTTTACCTTGCCATAGTGGTATAAAAGGAGCCTTATTGTAAATGACAGTAAGGGAATCCTCAGCTAGGAAGGTCTGTACGGGCTTTCTCGCTTTTTCTTCTGTGCCAGAGAGGCACAATGGGGTCAGATTACAGCTCAGGATCTATTTTAATTATCCATTTAAAATAAATGCAGGACAATGACTAACAAAACTGTATGACTTTCATGTGTGAAACTGAGTGATTTAAAGCGGCAGTCTACTTTACAGTACACCAAACACCAAAATAAAAGTAATGTAATCTAAATGAAAATCCAGGATTATAACTGGAATGCAGAGTCTTGGTTACCAAGAATTCATAACATAAATTTCATGTGTTTAGAAAATGCTGAACAATTATTTTGATTTTTTTTCTATGGTATAAATAAAGTACCAAAATAAATGAAACTGGTGTGATTATATTGCATTATTTTGACAAATAAAATATCCAGAATTTTGGATTTTTTGTTACAGAATTCCCCCAGGAGTAACATGACTAATGGTTTTTCCTTTCAATGTGGAGCCAGATTCAGAGTGGGTTAGGTGCTGTCCTTCAGATCCCTTCTCAAAATTCTTCTTCCACTAAACATTTTCACTTGGTTATTTTTGTGTCTCATGATAGCAGTTTTAAATTTAGCAAAACATAAGAAATTACCATAATAACCCAATGTTCCCAAACATGAATCATAAAACACATAACATGTACCCTAAAGCTTTCCCACTGTCCCTTCTTAATTTTTCCTGAATGATTTTTCACTTATGAAGGACAATAATATTCATTGTGTTATCTGTGTTTATATTAAGTTTAAGATTCTTGAGAGGGAACTTCATCTTATTTTATTCATTAATAGTACCGTGCACATATAAGTAATAAGATTACTTACATTTAAGACACTTGTGAATGCATTTCACATTATCCAATCTGTATCCTGTTTTTACCTTCCTAAGATCTCCTGACTACAGACATCCACACAGAGTCTTGACCAGGTGTTAGAATTAAGTTGACAGCAGGAGCAATCAGTGTGCAAGACAAGAGAGCTTGTGTCAGATCTAAATGGTTATTCCACAACTCTGCCTCTGGGTAGGATAGTGGTTGATCAACCCAAATTTCTCATGTTGTTTTAAGGTTGTATTAAACATGAAGACCTAAATCATTTCAAACAGTAGCTTCTGAAGAGACAGGGCCTTTTATTAATTTACCTTACTGTCATAAATATAAAGGGAAGGGTAAACTCCTTTGAAATCCCTCCTGGCCAGGGGAAAGCTCCTCTCACCTGTAAAGGGTTAAGAAGCTAAAGGTAACCTCGCTGGCACCTGACCAAAATGACCAATGAGGAGACAAGATACTTTCAAAAGCTGGGAGGAGGGAGAGAGACAAAGGGTCTGTATGTCTGTCTATATTCTGTCTTTGCTGGGGATAGACCAGGAATGGAGTCTTAGAACTTTTAGTAAGTAATCTAGCTAGGTATGTGTTAGATTATGATTTCTTTAAATGGCTGAGAAAAGAACTGTGCTGAATAGAATAACTATTTCTGTCTATCTTTTTTTGTAACTTAAGGTTTTGCCTAGAGGGGTCTCTGTTTTTGAATCTAATTACCCTGTAAGGTATCTACCATCCTGACTTTACAGGGGGGATTTCTTTATTTCTATTTACTTCTATTTTTATTAAAAGTCTTCTTGTAAGAAAACTGAATGCTTTTTCATTGTTCTCAGATCCAAGGGTTTGGGTCTGTGGTCACCTATGCAATTTGGTGAGGCTTTTTATCCAACATTTCCTAGGAAAGGGGGGTGCAAGTGTTGGGAGGATTATTCATTGTTCTTAAGATCCAAGGGTCTGGGTCTGTAGTCACCTAGGCAAATTGGTCAGGCTTTTTACCAAACCTTGTCTAGGAAGTGGGGTGCAAGGTTTTGGGAAGTATTTTGGGGGGGAAAGACGTGTCCAAACAGCTCTTCCCAAGTAACCAGTATTAGTTTGGTGGTGGTAGTGGCCAATCCAAGGACAAAGGGTGGAATATTTTGTACCTTAGGGAAGTTTTGACCTAAGCTGGTAAAGATAAGCTTAGGAGGTTTTTCATGCAGGTCCCCACATCTGTACCCTAGAGTTCAGAGTGGGGGAGGAACCTTGACACTTACAAAGTATGTTACTTAGATCTATTGGCCAGTGCTGCTTTCTACCAACTTCAGAGGTTTGGATTTGTATGGGTGTTTTTTCCCCCCTGAACAGTCTGAATAACTGCAACTCAAATGCCCTCACTTTTGCTCTGTTTAGAGTGTTCATCATTTAATTGGAATCAGTAGTGCCCTATTAAATGATAACCTTGGAACCAGATTTTCAAGGATTTGGTGAAAGTAGCACCAAGCATAACTCTAGTAGTAATCTACCCTGGAAAAAATATGTAGCAGTGGTAGACTAGCTCTGGAGGGATCAAGTCACTGTCTGTTTGCGGAAGAGTTACTGACTTTTGCCTTTGATGTACAGTTGCAGAGAAGAGATTCTCCCCTCCCATAAATCTGTGTGTTGTAAGTTATACTGTAAAATAAAACTGTAAAAACTATGTATAGCACAATGGGCTCCTAGGCCATGACTAGGGCTCCTATGCACTACCTTAACACTCATAATGATAATACTTGTTCAGTCAGGATGGCTGCTATCAATTTCTTCTAAGGGAACAAAGTGAGAACAGTTGGCTGTACCCCTAGAAAGAGGCACAAATGATATGAAAATATGTTCCATACCTACAAGTGCAGTAAAAGAGGTGTCCATCTTTGTATAGTTGCCTGGCTAATTCTAGCTGATGATTGTTCATCAGCTTTTCATTTACAACCACCAAGAGTGGTTTTCCTTTTTCCAGTGTCTCCAAACAAGTGCCTGCACCTAAGAAGAAACCAGTAATATGAACAGTATTTGCACATGTGCAGCCAAGTTTCACCTTACACTCTTGCAGTAAAAACCAATTCACCCTGAAGTATTTACTCACGCCAAACTCCTATTATACTGAATGATTCCACTGACATTTGGTTTGAATGGGAGTTTTGATAAAAAGGTTACAACATTTAAACTGGCGACTGTCACGGAGCCATAGGATTGGTGCTGTGCCTCCAGCTTTGGAAAACTCTCTAGGAGGAACACCATCAATGGGCCCGTGCCCCATTGGGTCTCACTCTTCCTGCACAGCGTCGGCCTTGGGGCCTAACCACCTCCTTCGACTCGACCTCTGGGCTCCAGCTCTCCCGTTTCACGCTGTGAGCTCTGTTCAGTGAGTCCAAATGAGCTAGACTCCTGCTAGGGACTTGTCCACTCTTTGGGAATTAATGCACCTCACCAAGCATTTGCAGACACACTCAAACTGCATTGTCAAAACATTAGGGTTTATTAGTCAACTGGAATACAGCATAGGAAGTTTTTAGGGCAGCATAGGGAACTGAAGGTTAAACGACAATTCTGGCTAACTCCCAGAGTCCAGACCAGCTGTAGTGACCCACAGGGTTCAAGCTCTCGCTCTCTGACCTCCTTAGAGCTAGCCTACCTGGCAATGCTAAAGTGCTGCCGTGGCCACGCTTTAACATGGCTTGTGCGGTCACGGCACAGCCCTGGGAGAGAGCTCTCCCAGTGCTCTCAAAAACCCACCTGCACGAGGGGCCCGGCTCCCAGTGTTGGTGCACTGTCTACACTGGCGCTTTACAGCGCTGAAACTTGCTGTGCTCAGTGGGGTGTTTTTTCACACCCCTGAGCGAGAAAGATGCAGCACTGTAAATTGCCAGCGTAGACAAGCCCCCAGTCAGTTCCCAGGTGAGAGAGGTCTCCTTCCAGCCGCCAGTTCTTATCCCCCACCTCACAGCTTTGCCATCCTTTGTCCTTGAGCTGGTATGTTGCTGAGACGTGCGGAAATCTCTCTCCTTCTGGGTCACTGGCTGCTAGTTGTCGCTATCCTGGTGATTGGATTTGCCACTTGTCTCAAATCCTCCACTGACATGAGGTCAGCCTCTGCCAGTCCTTTTCCAATACCCCGTTGACGCTCAGACAGCGAGGTGACATTCATACGGATGCCCCTTAGCCTGCCCTGAGAGCAAACAGTCCTTTTCCACCCCTTGGGTAACAAGGCAGCATACAGGGGAAACCCAGGCACGCACCGGAGTCATGAAACGAGGACAGAAAATCCCCACTTCAGCACGGGGACAACGCTACAAGCTCTAAAACGTGCCAGTGGCCCCTCAGGCTATGCCAGTTTGCCTGGCCCCCGCCCTAGAGCAACGACAGCGCTTCAGATCACCGGGGCTGCCCTGCCCCGGCTCACAGGAGGCAGGCTCTCGGCAGCCGCCCGCGGAGCTCACCTCCCTGGCGCCGGGGCAGCTGCCGGCGCCAGACGCCGCCGCCTTACCTGCGTGGCTGATCACCAGATCCGCTTTCTCAAGGTCCTCAGCCAGCGACTCCTTGAACCGGAACACGTCCAGTGTAAACGCCGCCGTGCGGAACGGGGCCGGGGCCGGGGCCGGGGCCGCCGCCCCTCTGCCAACCTGCAGGACGAGTCTGCCGTAGCCGAGGCTCCGCAAGACCTACAGCGGGTCGGGTGGGGGGCATGTTACCGCGGCGGCGAGAGGGCTGGGTGGGGCCGCCCCGCGGGGCCAGCCCCGCTTCTCCCCTCGCGCGCACGAGCCGGCTCCTGACGGGCGCGGCGCCGGCTGAGGGGAACCGACCGCCCCGCGCGGGAGCCAGCCCCGCGGCCCAGCAGACGCTCCCACCCCGCGGGCAGGGAGCGGCTGGGGGCCTGCGGCGCGAGCTGGGGCAGGCAGGAAGCCGGGAGCCGCGGCAGGCCCTGGGTTGCACTAGGCCTCGCCGCCTGTAGGAAGGGCGCCGCGGCCTCACCTGGAGCGTCTCCGGGGTGGTCACCGCGGCGATCAGCTCCTCGAAGCTGGTCGTCCCCACGGTGACAAAGGCCGATTTCATGGCCACCGCTTCGCCTGGGCCGGGCCGGGGGCGGCCGAGCGGCGTCTCTCCCGGACAGCCGGGATGCGAGCGGCCGCCAGGGGGCGCGCTCGGTTCAGCGAAGCCGGGCCTGTCCCGAGCGGCGAGCCCCACGCTGGGCGAGCGGCCCAGGGGGCAGCGTCACCCCAGTGACATATGGTCGGGGGGGTCTATCACACAAATGTTACCCACACACAGACGCACCCACATGGCCCCCAGAGTAACCCCTGCCCATCCCCTGTGAACCCCGAAATAAAGGTAACCAAAGCAATCCTCAGCCTGCCCTCAGAGCCAGGTGTTCCTTTACTGCTAAGCACAAAGTTGCTATTTGGTGTTGTTTTTACCCAGCAGTGGGGAGATGCTTTCCCCAAGAGACAGGAGCTAGGCTGGGGCCTGGAGAACGGACAAGGAGCTAGCATGCAACGATCTAAGTTTACACCTAGTCTGCTATTTTCATTTTTGTTACTTATTTTTATCACAAGAATTCCTGACCAACTGTGGCTTACATAGCTTCGATAAAGAGCAGAGATTTTCCTCTATGCCATGCTCCAGTGCCCTCAATGTCAATGAAACAAACCACCCTGGAAAGACCAGAAATGGGGAATACCCACTCATTCCCAAACAAAACTGTGGTTAATGGAGACCTGGCAAAGACTTATCTCTTCCTGTGTGCTTTAAGAGCCCAACTACACTCTTATACATGGTTTTCATTTTATACATAGTTTAATTTTAATTTTTCAAAGATTTTAGCAAACATCCAAAAATTTCACAAAATTAGTGTTTCTGATTCATTTCGCTGTGCAGAAATGGGAGACAGAAACAAAGTCCAGACAACTCAAATTTGGATAATTAGCCTTCAGATAATCATGGTTTATTTGTAGGTGTTACTGCAGCACCTACCGCTGTTACATCTGGCATAATAACTGTAAAACCTACTCCTTTGCCATGATTAAAACACAGTTCATTTTTGCAACTTTTTTTGTCCCTGCAGAGTTAACTCAGGCTCTTAATCAGCTGTTGCCCATAATCTCGCCCTCAAGCCCTCCCTGCCACTGCTCCATCCATGCAGAACCCTCTGACCTGAGTTTAGTGATGCTTTAAACCCAGTTTAGCTGGGTGTTAGAGCTCAGGGGCCACTTTTACTCAGGCTGGTAACCCTCCCAGTTTATGATGCAGAAGTAGCCTACATCACCAAGTGCTAATAGACCTCCAATGCCTTCCCACAATACTCTCCCCCCACCCCCACCCCCACCCCTCCTTCCCATTGCCTAGGAGGACAGACAAGTTCTCTCACAATTTACTGGAAAGAGCAACTCAGCTTACTGCAGTACCAAGAACTATGGGATATGTCCCCCAAACTCCTGATGACCCATTGGTGAGTGCAGCACCAGTGAGGACACATTAGCTCAGGTATGTATGACTTCACTGTGTGGCTGCTCACATTTGAGTATATCTGCATGTTGCGCTGGGGGTGTGATTCTAGCTTAAGGAGATGTACTTGTGCTAGCTCTCAGTGAACTAGTGTGCTAAGAACAGAACGTAGCCATAGGAGCATGAGCAGCAGGATGGGCTAGCCACCATAAGTACATACCTGGTTTCTCTGACAGGCATGTACTCTGGGTGGTTAGCCTTCATGCTGCCATAACTACACTCTTTAGTGCATTAGCTCGATCAGCGCTAACATGAATATGTCTCCTCAAGCTGGAAATCACACCTCTAGCTCGAAGTATAGACACCCTTTAATTCTATTCCTCCTGTTCCCACCTGGAACTTGCTACTATCTACTTCTTGATTACTTTGTTTCTTTTAATTTCCTTCCCTGTTTTTTTCCTCCTGAGGTCCCATCTGACACCTGTCTCCCGTTGTCTCTCTTCAGAGCAAACCACCTGTTCTCTGGGGAGGAGCTACACTACCTCACTATTACAATTTCAGAATAGCAGCTGTGTTAGTCTGTATTCGCAAAGAGAAAAGGAGTACTTGTGGCACCTTAGAGACTAACAAATTTATTTGAGCGTAAGCTTTTGTGAGCTACAGCTCACTTCATCGATGCATCCGATGAAGTGAACTGTAGCTCACGAAAGCTTATGCTCAAATAAATTTGTTAGTCTCTAAGGTGCCACAAGTACTCCTTTTCTTTTCACTATTACAATGTTTCTAAAGGAAAATGTGAACCACACACGTGGTTTGTTCAGATGTCATTCTCCTCCACCATCCAATCAGAAACTTGGGGGTGGAACTGTATACTAAAATAATAGTATTATTATATTTCCATGTACATGTATGAAAGGATGAGATTTTAATAGATACATTCTGGTGAGCATTGTTTTCTCAGGCTCCTCAAAACCAGGTGAATTCCTCCCTTCTCTGTCAGTGGATTAAAGAGTTTGGTGCAGTGACAGTTGTAAGAGCCCACGGGAACAAACCAACACAATAAAAGGCTGTTAGTGGAGCAGTTTCTGAGACTTGTTGTGTATGAAGAAAATCCAGGGTACCTAGAAGAGTAAGATAATACATATTAGAAGTGTAGTTTTAGCAGAGATAAGGAAGTTAAGTACAGATAGGAAAATAAGAAGGACTATAGTTTCCCTTGAGCAGCATTCACTGTCTTCCTTGACACCTACTCAGAGCAGAGGGTCTTGTCTAGAGGTCTCTGCTAGCTGTCCTCTTCTGGTACCCTTTGAGTGAATCTGCAACTTTAGCCCTTTATATTTGTCCTAAGGCATTTATAATATGGCCAACCCTGTTAAAAATCATGAGTCAGGCCCCCCAAAATCATGATAGTGTCTTAAAAATCATAAGGTTTTTTTTTAAAAAATAATACATTTTTGTTTTCTTTGTATAATGATTTTTGACCCTTCAAAGTGTTATTGGGCCACTTTTTCAACCTCTTCTCTGAAAAAAATTTTTTTTAAATGAAAGCTGAGATTCTTTTGCAATGTCTTATTCCAGTAGTTGGGGCTTTAAGAGAAATACCAAATGTTGTGAGGCTTGCACTAAAACCACAAGAGTTGGCAACAGTGCCTTTAGTTGACCTCTGAGTCTTTCTAGCTCTTTCTCTTTTCTTTTTTTTTGCAACAGAAAAAAAATTATTTTTTTGCAACAGGAAATTATCGTTCCTCTGGGGCTTCACTCACTACCCTGAAGGTCAAATAAAGTAAAGCCTTTCACCAGTACCAAAACAGCACACACTTAAAACTATCATGGTATGGGAGACAGAAGGAAAAGAGACAAATGTGGTTTCAATTCTTAGTGTTATATTTTATTTAGAATCCTGTAAGCATAAATAACTCTGGCTCTGTATGTGGTCTTGCAGATAGAGAGCATTAACTAAAAATAAATCCCAGAAATTATGCATGTTCTCCTGGAAACCAGTGTCTGGTGACCCTTTGTTGACCTCCAAAAAATCCTGTGCACAAAGGAGACATAAAAGATTTTAAATGCTTCAGGTTACAGAAAGTGAACCTTTCAGGAGAGCCAAGAATGCACATTACCTTGACATGTAACTCTGCAAAGAGCTTAAAAATGAACAGCAATGAGACAGCAAGCATTGCCTAGTAGACTGAGCACCAGGCTAGGATCCATTGTGCTCCTGAGTTTTAATCTTGCCTCTATCACTAACAGGCTATTGCACCTTGGGCAAACCATTTACCCTTTCTGTGTCTTCACCTGTAAAATGGGATTACTTCTATTTACCTATGTATGCTTGCCAGGGGGGAGGTGTGAGGATTAACAAATCAAAGGGAAATTGAATAATTTTAAAACAAACATTCTCTTTAAGTTGCAAATTGTAATTTTAAAAGGAAGAATAATTGTAAAAGGGTTTTTCTGTCTCTCTCCCCCCACATGTTTAGAAGGGCCTCTTGAAAGGTTTGTGATTATTATCACCAGACATGGTCAGAGCTACCCATCTGCTTTTCTCTCTGAGCACTCTCCTGCCTTCAGTTTCAGCTTTGCCTCCTCCCTTTTACTGTCCTCTTGCAAGGCCTGTGGAAAAGCATGTCTCCTGATGGCCTGCAGAATACAGTCCTATGAGAACCGAGAGACAGGGGATTAGAGAGGTCCTGTTGGGATGGGAGATCAGTCCATGTGACACACTTTTTCCTACAAAGTGACCCACAGTACAGAACAGCAGGTAAACTTGTGTGCCACTGTGCTTTACATTGTCACAGGGTGACAGCCTGACTGGCCCTTTTCCCACCTGTGACTCGTCTGCCTCCTCAGGTGGGGGAAATTAGAGTAGCTCTATGACAGGGAGGTCATATGGGTAAATTAGTCTAGGCCTGGTAATAAAAGGGAAGCTTCTAAAAAGGGAGATGAGGCCTGTTTTGCTCGTCTAGTCTAGGCTAGATGGGATACAGTTGAAAGGGTCTAGCTTGGATGGAGCTGAGTAAAGGCTGCAGCTGGCCTGAATGATCAGTACAGAGCCCAGAAGGAGAGCTGTGGCATTTCTGACCTAAGAAGGGAAAAACCTTTGCAAGTTAACAGTGCAGATCCTAGGAGGAGGGTTGTGGGATCCTGGGAACAAGGACTGGACTGGAGGAGTGAAGGAGCAGTTTGATTTGCTGTTAGAGACTTAATAAATAAAATCTTACA
Organism: Caretta caretta; assembly: GCF_965140235.1. Classification (NCBI taxonomy): domain Eukaryota; kingdom Metazoa; phylum Chordata; order Testudines; family Cheloniidae; genus Caretta; species Caretta caretta. Next base: position 84,091,600 of record NC_134214.1, read on the forward strand.
AAGCAGAAATTTAGTTTACAGCATTCTGGTCTGTGAGTGACTTCTTACAAGGGCCCCAGAGACAGTTAAAGCCAGTACCTGAAGGGCCATGTTGTACCACAGGGGGGTGCTCTGAAAGGACTATCTTACACATACGGTATATGGGTAGGGCTTCTATTATATCTGCTTCCACTATAGTATATGCTTTAGAAATCACTCCCTTGTAGTCTGCATTACTGCTCTGTGTAGACAAGCCTTCGGTACAAGTAACCGTTGCTGGTGTTTATTGGATAAACTCCAGTTTATTATTTTTTTAAGTGGGGGTGTTTTATTGGTTATAAAACTAATTATGGTTATAAAAATTGAAAATCAGAAGCCCTATATATGGGACCGTGCAAATCTGATACTGTTTTCCTATGGCAAGAGTGAGGTCATTGTGTTAGTGGAGGAAGTGCAATGGGACATACACAAAGTGCTGTCAAAGCACAAAGGAAACACTGATAAACAGAAGAAAAATATTTTCCCCTCCATCTTTCAAATTATAGTCCTTTTAGGAGTTAACTTGTAACAATGTCCAAATGATCAGATTGAAATGAGATTTTCAAGATAACCACATCTCTTTACTGTTTATACAATACTGTACAGAGCATTAGATTTCCATATGTGCTAGCAGTCTCCTAATTAAAACTTTGCTGAAAAGCAGCAATATTGTCATATGAGCAGAACACGTGAATGTTTTCAAAAAGTTTTAGAGTATCTTAATTTTGTTTTGTAGGGCTCTGAAGAACAGCGCCCATGACGCAAACATCCCACTCTATGCACCCTGTTCCAGTATGAGCTGTCCTGATGATGCGTCAGTCACTGTAGTAAGCATGAGTTAGCACATGGAGTGCGAACAGAATACAGCTCGCATCTGAGAATGTGGTAAGATTTTTGTTTTCTCAACATTAAGTGGATCTGTGAGGTTTTCAATATCTTATTTTTATAGAGATTGAGCTTGTAACATTTATTATGTGTCAAATACCATTGAAGTCAATGGGACTACTTACATGAGCAAGGATAGCAGGATTGGGCTCAGGTCTTTTAGTGTATTAAGCAAGAGTGTTTATGGAGAAAACTATAAATAATCATTTTAAAACTATGGTGAAAATTCTGTTTATCCTATTTACATGGCAAGTCTACTGCTGAGAGGAGCAATATTAACTGAAAACTGAGTACAGTGGGGCTAGTCATATGCATAAGCTTTTGTAGGATGAGAACCCTGCCTGGCCCTTTAAAATTGCTCCTGTTAGGAGATTTCCTGCCTGTAGGATGACTTCCATTGAAGTTCCTGTAGCTATGACTCTTACTTCCTGCAGGGCAGGAGGAATTCTATCTACCTTAGGGTTTTATACTGCCGCCCATTGTTGTAGTATCAGAGTGCTTTCCACATAAAATCAGTGAAGTCCCTAATGGACTTCATGGAGTCTTTGGCATCTCTCCATTGTTGGGGGGACAAAACTCTTCTTGGGTAGTGGGTGTTTTTTTAATTTTTGGTTCAAACAAAAACCCTACATCTGATACATAAATACAAGTGTCCACCATTGTAGCACAGAATAATCCTTTACTGGCCACAGAAACTGAACCACAAATACACTGTCTTAAGCCTAATGCAATACACAGTAGTACATGTGAGAAAGAACTACCAAAAGTAAGCACTAATCCTATTTATTTCCTGAGTTAGTTAATATGACAAGGTCACACACAACAACTAGTGTTTTTTAGGAAGATGCACAAAAGATTTAGCGAATCTAATTATACAGCTGTTTGTCATGTTGATAGTTCATTAACAATGATAATTAATGCCCCATTGCTTTAATTTAGCACAAGCCAAACTGCAAATTGTTTAAGTTAAATAAAGCAGACTATACTGATTAATGGATATTTAGAAAGGTTGTGTTTGAATTTAGTAGATATTATGATGTGATACAATATTGGCATGGATGTGTGGAAGCCAGAGTTTAGGTTGAATGTTAATATTCTGGATTTACACAGGTGTGATTGAGATCAGATTCTGCATTGGAGTCAGTAAGTCTCTAAATCTTTTTGAGAATATGTAAGTGATATTTTTAAAAAACAAAACAAAAACAAGCTTTCAATATAATATTCTAATAGTTGTGAAATACCATGTAAAGTTAGGTGGGGGAAAAGCCTTTTCTAAAATAAAGGTACAGACATGAAGCCACTCCAATACATTAGTAAGCAGAAGCCTCCTCAAACTTCATATCAGCAGATTAAAATGCATATTCAGAAAAATTGAGAGGTTTTCACTAGTCTCAGTCTGTCTGTTATTCAGATGGGTGGTAGTGCTGAGGTTTGACGTACATGCTGATAGTGTTGTGGGAATTAATACAGGCCTCCTTCCTTATTATCAAAGATTGCTTTGGCCATTTGTGTGTCTGTGTCCCAAAAAGCTAGAGTATGCTCCTCCATTTTATGCTGTATTCTAAAACCTACTGAATGATACCTGTCAGTGTTCTATATTTGGCTTGAATTGTGACTCCCCTAGGGCTTCTCAGGAGTGTGCCATGTTAAGTAACAATAAATATTACACATTGCTAAAGAAAAAACTAGTAGGTTGACCTCTTGGTAAGCCCCATATGGGTTATGAGTTTTGAACTAACTTTGGTCCCAAATGTGCATAACTTTTATTCCAATGCAGTTATTAATCAAAGCTCTGTTTATCAAAACATGTTTCAAAGTTAGGAAAACACAGTAGAGTTCTTCCTACATAAAATGGGCCTGATTCTTTTCTGGTGCTAATCACCTTCATTTTCTACATGTGTTGAGTGTGCTCAGCACCTTGCAAGACCTGACCCTACATCACCAGCCTGTCAAAGATAATCTGTCCTCAATTTATTTAATCTAAACCACCCAAGATTGATGGCCTATCACCAGGGAGCCCTGACTACTCTGGGAGTGCTTTTAATAGTCTATGTCTGAAATACTGTATGCAGGAAGGAAATTGAAATGGGGGTGGTGGTGGGGGGAAGAATCTGCATACTTATCTCACTGTAAACATATTACAAATTAAAAGTATTATAAATAAATGAAAATGGGTGGGTACATTTCTATGGAGAGCCTTACATCAGAAAACAGGTACAAATCCTTTCCTTCTTATACAGGGCCCCAAAAGGAGTGGGAATGCTGTGCAGGGCTGGGGGAGGATGAGAGAAGGTGCGTGGGGGAATGACAGAGGGATAGGGCATTCATTGGATTAATCCTCCACATAAGGAGGGGATTTAGATAGTGTGACCACTACTATAGTCTGCAGTGTTGCCAACTCATGACTTTTACTGTGAGTCTTGCAATATTTGGTGTCTATCTTATATCCCCAGCTCCTAGATTCATGTGAGAATCTCAGCTTAATTTTTTTTAAGTTGGTTTCTAGCCCTTATGGCTGCAGAGAAAAGCTTGAAAATGTGACTGAGTGTCCCTGAAAGCTCTGAGACCAGCAAGCAAATAAAAACAATAACATTGATTTAAAAATCATATTTTTTTTAAATTAGTTTAGTGATTTTTCTGAGGCCTGTCTCATGATTCTTGAATGCCTGGGGCTGAGTCCATGGGCTGAAGTGTAATCCATAGTATGGCACAGCTGTGCTGGTGCTCCGTGCCCTGCCAATGGATTGGGGTATTCCCCTTAATTCTGACTTGACTCATGGGAACAGAAGTTGGTATTTAGCCTGTACTTCATCAGATCCTCAACTAATGTATATTGGCGTAACTCCGCTGACTGTGATGGAGCTATGCTGATTTATACCAGCTGAGGATCTGGTTTGCTGCATACACATGATGCTTAGTCTCCTCTCAAATGTAGATAAAAATGCTGTATTACAGAAATGGAAAATGGGCCTCAAAAAACCAAGAGAAAACACTAATTTACAGTCAGTGTAAGAGACATGCAGAAAATTGAAAAGGAAACAAAATAGTTTGTATAGTGGTCAAAATACAGGTCTTTGCAAAGGTCTGAAAGGGAGTCTGTAACATATCATAAGGAGAGCTATCGTGGCTGTGAAGGTTCAATATGGCTGGCGTTTCCTGGCAACCAGTCTCTTGGATATCCTCTAGGGAACCTCAACTGGTGACAGTTTGGCACTGTTTCTTGCTCTCTGTGAAATGATATTCCTGTATCCCAGCTACCAGAAAATACATCAGCAGCAATCCACTATGTGAGTCCAATACCATTTCAGATGTTCACACAATCCCTTGGATATACCTGTTTTATTTTAAATTAATTTTCATCCAGGTAAATCACGTTCTCTGAAATCTCTGAGCTTTATTCTCCAAAGGCAGCTGTGTTAGTATAAGTGTAATCAGATCCTTAGGTGGTATATGTGCATTTTCACAGGCACAAAGACCTGCTGTACGTCTAAAATATTCTGTTCCTCCTTTCAGTATAACCCTACCCATAGAGATGTATAGACATCACCACTGTTGTCTATACAATGTACATGCCGTGTGGGAATAGCTTAAGAATCTAGTTAACTAAAAGCGCCACTAAAGGCCTGAAGAGGAAACTGAAAAAGCAGCCAAGTTGATAGGGAAGGCTACCCTCCTAACCCTAGACGGGAGGGGAACCCTTTTTCCCTAACAAAGTACTGAACAAGTAGCCACTAGAGGGCAGTGCTGCACATCCAGACAGACATTACGCCAGGCTCAAAAGACATCAAACAGACTAATTTTTACTCTTTCCAGTCCCTTTCATTAGCATCCCCACACTTACAAAATCCTTCTTACTGTTACTGCTGTCATCCATTTGTTATTGCCAAGCTCATTGTCAAAACAAAATGTAGAAAGAATCTGAATGTGTATTAGATTCATTTCACAGTGGAGGGACAGTGTAATGGGTTGTACCTGGCCACTGTGGCTCCCTACAGGAGACCCTGTGGTCCTACTACATCCTGCCCCAGCAAAGGAGTAGCAAAGGTGGGGCCTCCAGGCCAGCTAGAGAGGTCTCATGGAAGCGGCCAATCAGCAGCCCAGCAGGCTCAGATAAAAGGAGTTGCATGCTCTTAGCAGGACAGTTCCGGGCTGGGACCAGAGGGGCAAGGAAAGGGGCTTCTCTCTGGCCACAGAAGTTTGACTGGCTGCATTTGCTTAAGCTGGGGGAGAGAGGACCTGAGAACTTTAACCCTAAGGTTAGGGGTGAAGATAAAGGGGCCAGGTGAGAAGAGGTCCAAGGGAACAGCAGCAACTAATTGAAATGAGTGATATATGGCGGGTGGTGGAACCAGGAATAGTGAGTGGGGCTGGGTTCCCCCACCAGCGAAGTGGTGTAATCTCTGAGCAGGGGACAAGACTCCTTTAGAAGCCCAAGCAAAGGGCTAAATTTAAAAGGTCCAGAGTCGGGGCTGAAGACCATGGTGAGGACAGATAGACAGTTTTTGTTGGACTCTTTACTATCATGGAAGGGGTTCATTTTGACTGTGACCAGGCTAGAGGACTGAGCCTCCGAAGACCTGCCAACCAAGTTCAACAGCCTGCTGCTGCAGGAGGTACCAGGGGATGAGAAAAGGACTGCCATGCCACATCCAGCCACTAGGAGGTGCTCAATAAAGTTACAGACTGATATAGGGATCTGGGATCTGCATGAGGCTTTGAGAATTGTGCTGTGTTCAGACTGAGAGCTTGTCTGGTGACAGAAAAAAGTACCTGAGGGATGTACACCTCCTCTTCTACGTGACATCTCAGATGGACATTCATTATTTTGAACTCTGCTTGTCCTCTTCTTTTAATTTTTAAATTGGGCTTAAACCTGATATTGTGTTTTCTTTTAGTAAATGTAATTCTTATGAAAAGTCCCAGTCGCCTGACACTGAGGAAGTTAAGTTCATTTTATCTACAGAACAAGTACAGCACAGGTATTGGTGGCACCAGCTCCCCCATCACTGCCTTTTCCTCGCTGAGATGAGAGGACAGGTTGGTGGGCCCGTCCATTCATTCCTGGGCCTATGAAGTTGCCACCTAGGGTGCCAATAGCAATGACAGCTTTGTGATGTGTTAGCTGTCCAGGTGGGGTCTGCCCTGTCACTGCTAACACAAAGGCAATCTAACAGCAATAGAAGGTGGTGATTTGTGGTATTGCTGTAGGAGCCTCATTCAGGCATCTCAAATTGAGGATCCTCGAATTATCCAGTCTCTACCAGCGCTCTTTTTTTTAATATGTTTGGAGATTCTGACCCAAACAGAATCTGTGCTAAAAAAATATTTCTACTCACTTCTTGTATTTCATTAAATTTTAATAATTTTTATCACCAGCAATGTCAAAAATATCAGTTATGTGGAAGCAAACCAGATGGTGGAGAGTGCAACATACATTTCACACAAGTAGGGAATTATGAAGTTTTGAGCTGTAGGCAGTGTTTTTTTGAGCGGGAAGGAGAAATAATCTAGAGAAGTCCTTTTATACGTGTAATGAATTTGGAAAGCTGTGTGTATACTTTACAAATACGGTGTTCTCTCTCAATTAGATATCAGCAAATGTGTTGCAATTCCAGACAGTCATCTGTCTAATAATCAGTCTTGCTAGAATCCACTCAAACATATAGGGTAAAATTCATATTGGGTGTAGCTTAACCAGCTTAGATCTAAAACAGAAGTCTGTTATGTTTGGGAGAGTGATTACTGCTAGAAGTGCTAATGTCAAAACAAGACTGTTTTGCATTACTCTTTCCCTAGAGTTAACGTTGCTGAACTCACAGTTGTCCTGTTTGTCTCAGCCTAAAACAAGCATGGCTGCCTATTTATCTACACTTCCAACTACAGTAACTTCACTTCTCTCTTTCAGTGTGGAAACCATTGTTCTTGTCACAGTACCATTTTTAAAATACTGATCAACTGTGGAAAAATTGTACAGTCGTGCCAAGTAAAGGGAAATTGCCACCAACTGAAGCTTAGTTATTGGTTTATTTGATTTTGTGTTAAGTGAGTTGCAGTCCGTCTGTGAAAACAAACGGATTGACAGATGTGGATGGACTTAGGTGTTTAATCTGTGCAAAGGTACACAGCCTGGGCAGTAGGAGTAAAAATCGGAGTGTGCCTCAGCTGTACTCCAGAGGGACTACCACTAGGAGTGACCAGATTCTCCATTCCCTATGGTGTTATCAGTCCTTGGCTACTGGCACTACATTTGGCTTTGGGAAATAGACATTTGTTCACTAGGAACTGGTGTGAGATTACCATCACACAGACCACTGAACAACGATCAGATTCTAACAACTTTAGATCACTATCAGCCAGATCTAAAATTGATGCAGCCGCCTCTGTGAAATGATCCATGTCCAATTACTAGTCCCTGGGTCAGTTGCTGATTCCCTATAAGTGCTGTATGTGGTAAGGTAGAGGCATCATACAGAGGATACATCTGTAAGTGCCTGCTGAAGAGGAGTTCTGATGAAGACACTGTTGGCACAGTTACTAGTAAGTTTATTTTTTTTTAATGGTGACTTTTTTGATGTCAAAGAAATTATTTGTATGTAAAATTACAAGAAAACTGCCTAACCTCATCTCAGAGCAGACGGTGTTACATTTCTTTATTTCTCCAGGGCACTACGTCCTCATGAATGGCTCTGTCACGGTGCATAAAATTGTTCCAGTTCGATTCTCTTTATCAGAATCTTTCTTTTATTTAAAAGATGGCAGGTTGATGAAGATGCATATAAAAGTCCTGCCTGGTGCTGCGGCTGGTAGTGTGCAGAGTTCGGCTGGGGATATATTTCAGATCCCTTATTGTTTTCTGTTTATACACAACCTGCCCTCAGGTGCTAATTAGCTGCAAGAACTGCATATACAAACAATATTGTTGTGTTTTTTCTATACAAATACATTTGTGGTCAAGGTGAATGTTACTGGGTTACTTGTTCCCAGATATCTAGGACACTAACAGCGTGATTGCAAAGATTTCTGAGACAAGTTTTTCATCTTAAACTAAGTTCTACTTTATTTAGGCTTGGACTATAGGTACTGAAGGTTAATTCCTCAATAACAGTCGTTCTCGATGATATGCCAGATGCAATACATAAGTTTCAATATTGGTATGTTATCTGCTTTCAGTAGAACATGACCACACATAGCATTTGCTTAAACAGGGGTGCTCTTTGCCAACAGCCATACTCAGCTGGTTTTTGGCTTGATTCTATATTGTGTATATTAGAGCAAATTCTCCTGCATAGTCTGCTTTGATTAGATCACACAGACAAATAGGATTTGGAGCATGTCAAATATTTCCCCAGGGACATTAGCTCTAGGACACAGAGGAACACAGGAATATTGGAACAGACCAATGGTGGTCCCAGTCCAGTGTGGTGCTTCTGAGGATAGCCATTGACAGGACTGTATTTTCTTCAGGGCATCTTATTTTTCTTGGTGGAAGACAAGTTTGCTTACTTCCTGTTAGGCTATTAGCCTAAAAACATAGTTAAAGGGATCAAGTCTTAAGGAGACTTGTAGATACTTAAGTAACAATAATATACTGATTTCAAGCTGAATACTGCACTTCAAAAGAAGCTATGATAAAAAGAACCAGAGAGTTGTCTCTGTGGGTTTGTCTAGCACAAATGAACACTAATTAGTGTATTCTTTCCATTGGGGCTAGTCCATCATTTTGTCTAATTATGGTATGAATGGTAAAATCCGTCATTCTGTAAAGAACTAATTCTGAATAGAAATCCTAAAAATCTTAAACAACTCCAATTATAATGCATTTCTTAATACATTAGCCAGATAAAGTATATGCCATCTACTCACTACATTAAAATGCTCTAGGCATGAGAGGGAGAAACTGCAGTTATAGGAGACAAAAGAGAATATCAAATAACTTATTTGACCTCCTCTCAGCCTCACTATGGGCTTTTATTAAGTTTAAGGCCTGGTCTACACTTAGGAGTTTTATCAGCATAGCTATGGCAGCTAGGATATGATTTCATTTTTTTCCCCTGACATAGCTGTGTTGGTGAAAGCTCTAGCGTAGATGCAGTTATACTAGTATAACTTTACGTTTAAAAATTTAACTGACATAACTGTTTTGGCTAGAGGTATAACTTTATATAGTTTTTGGTAAAAAAACACAGATAAAAGCCCTAATATGGCTGCAGTTATGCTGGTATAAAGCTGATTTAGACTAGAATAGTTATTCCCCATTCTGTAGGGAATAGCTGTACTGCTGTCAATATATTCACATCATAAAACCACATCACAGCACTACTTAGCACATTTGTTGCCAGTCTCAACTGAGAGGCAGACAGGATGTTCCTGGGCCCTGAATTGCGCTGACCACAGAAGTGTCTCCTCATTGGGGTGCGGCAGTAACTTGTTCTGTGTAGAAAGGACTTCAGTTCCCATTGCGGCCAATTTAACAGCTTTCAGCAACATTAAATGCACTTAGTATGCAGATCTGGCAAACAGCAAAATAAAAATCTACTGGCTGTTAACTTTAGACAGGCAACTATGAAGGCAAACAAGGACATACGCTGAATGTATTCTTAGCCACAACTCCACAGGCCACATTCTTTGCTCTGGGGCTCATAGAGGGCACACTGTGATGTCATCGAGAGCCACCGGAGGGAAGAATTTATGTTCTTGGACCTGAAAAGCAGGCATGCTTAAGTCTGGTTTGGTGAAGTCAGGCTAGGGGAAACAAAGCTTAGAATGAAATCAGTTCTTCCCCTTCTGAAATCAACAGTCTCTGCAGGGTCTGTGAGGTTTTGTTTGCTTGCCTCTTTTCTTTCTCCATTCCCTGGAGCATGTCTGCATTGCAGACTGTTTACATTTAACTTTTTTCTCTCCACATCTATAATATGTCTTCCAACAGAGGATATAAAAAAAAAAAAAAGAGTCAAGCCTCAAACCACCGCTGGGAGGTAGTATCTCCCCCTTTTTACAGGTGGGGAGAGAGATGACATAGTAAGTCTGTGACCAAATTGGAAGAGAACCCAGATTTTCTGACTGTCAGTCCTGTGCTTCAGACCTCTTCTTCTCTCCAATATCCAGCACAGACTTGATTGGTGCTATTGAGGAGATTGAAAATGACAGTTAAGTTCCAAACCTCTGCTGTGGATTAGTCAAAAGAGTGCAATGACTGAAAAGAAAATAAACCAGTAGGGAATATAGCTGCAAGTCTTTCCAAACTCAACTCAGCAGAGGGTAGTTCTAGATTAGGAGTACTCTAATCATTCTTAAGAACAGGGTAAAAATCACGTAAGAATGAGATCACTGTACTTAAACATATTGCTAGACACCAGTGTAGTCAATACAGTGTTCTGTTCTGCGTTTCTAAACTAGCAACACCTATTAAAGAGACACTGTTAATATGAAAATTGCCTGAAATCTGTATTCCCATATCCACCTCTCTGGTGAAAGCTAATTATAACTCTTCACTCCTGAGAAAGGCCTCGCTTACTCACAAACACTGAGTGAAGGATCTTCCAGACTTACTAAAGAGAGAGAATAAACAGCCTTCCCAGAAGGGGTACTGCATGTTGTATTTATTTACAGATTTTTTTTTTTTAAAGAAAAGATAATTACTATCTGAAATGCCACCTGACTTACTCCAGGAACAGGCCAGTGTAAATAAACACACAGCTCATTTTAGATTAGCAAGCCACCCTGATTTCCACAGAAGGGGGCATTTGCCCACTATGATAATACAAATGATAATCACCACAGTGACAATGTATGCAATCTCCTGGGAGTCAGACAGTAGCTCCCAATGCTCCAAGTAGATGGGGATGTTGTTTGCTGGGTTTATCTTTTCTTAGTGGGTGGGGGAGGAGAATGTAAAAGAACCAGTACACACCTATGCATGAGGCTACAAAAAGTAAGCCTTTTTTTTTTGCCCATTTTTTTTTGCCTATCCATCTTCCCTTCCAAAAAAAAAAAAAAAAAAAATAGATAAACCCAGTAACTGAAAAGTCCCCCTATGAAAGTGACTCTCAGATTGGTCCGTGAGCATGTGATGACGGCCCATGGAGTGCTGGCTGATCACATGAGCTTGGCTCCTCCTCCTTTCACCTTTAAATCACATTCAAAGAAGCCAAAATTATATTAATTATCTTCCTGGTATTAATTTTTCTATGTAAGTGATTGTTATAGTTGCCAGAGCACCGATATGTCAACGTAAATGCAAGGGGAGGTGTATTTGAGACAGGCTCTCTCTACCTACATACACACATACATGAATATGTTTGTATAAAGGGGATATGGATAAACCAGGCACCTGCTGTAGTTGATCCTAGCCCAAGGGACAGCTTGCTAAAGGGGACTTATTAAAAATTGGTTGCTCCTGGGAGAAAATATGTCTCAGGCTCTCTGCATTCAGAAGACTTTGCCTGCCAATAGGGTCTAGTTTCTCATTTGCCTTCTGCTGTAATTTGGTTTGGATATTGCTTGTTTCTCAGATTCCACTGCCAGAGAGGTAACATAAATCTAAGTAACAAGTGAGAAATGCCTACAGTCTCTGGAACCACACGTTCCATTCCCAGCTGGGCTGACTCCATGCTTCATCCTTCCAGAGTAGATCTATTAAGGTCCATGAGGTTAAATGGGGAGACAGAATAAGTATGATCTAGGCAGCCAGCGTGCAAGCTACCCCAAGGTTGGCCCACTCCTATGTTCAAACCCTGACCCGGAAAAACCATCTCTTGCAGTAAGAGGGTAACTTAGTGTCATGCCTATTCAGTCCTTGGGCTCTTTGTTGTGACTGCCACTTATGATGGTGGTTTCCTTTTGTGATGGAAAAAGGACCGTCCGTGAATAGTGCTGTCTAGTCCAAGATTAGTTCCATATTTCACTGGTCTGTTAAGCCAGCCAGTGTTAAAAAAGGAAACCTATTATAATTTCTCATCAAGTATTTATCCTCATCTTCTACTTAGTGGACCATTTCTGGGGAGGGATATACAGTGAAGTTTATGATGACATAAATAAATCACAAAGCTAAGCACTAGGGAAAAAAAAAACAGTAGCACATTTAGGCATACAATGCATTCTTATTAAAATTCTGAGTTTTGAGCCTTATTAATTGAAACCACTCCCACTGCATTTTCCCCTTTTATAGGGCACTTACTAAGCTATGTGAGTTTCATATCTTTCTTCTTATATTCAGCACAAATACACATACTAAAAAAGCTTTGGTTTGGTCCCTGTTTTGTTTCTGGCTTTCTTTGTTTGTGACAGAGGAAAAACACACCTGGACTCTAGCTTTGTCTTCTTAAGTTACCCGTGTGTATCTTGTGATCTGTGATGAATCATTCCTGTGACCTGTCATGCATATCTTGCCAGCAGTCTGCATTCTGCTATGAATGGTTCTGTTAGTAAAGCACATAGCCTGCAGGAGGAAGCTAGGTGTTGCACATCTTTGAATACAAATGTCCACAGAGATGCACCTTTTTTTGTGCAGCCATCACTGTACATATTACTAGTCTCTCTTTTACCTGGTGTTTCTTCTACACAAGTGTAGAATCCATACTCTGACCTAGAAGGTTTGGTTGTAAATGTGTGCATACCGCAATGCCGGCTGCTCCTTGGTGGATGATCTTGGGCAAGTCACATCTGAGTGCTTCAGTTTCCCCAACTGGGAAAAAAGGGGCAACGATGTTGAACTATTAAGGCTCCTCAGTAGCCAGAGTGGTAATAGAGCTCAAGTATTTGTCTCCATGCCCTCGGCCTAACTCATGAACTCTCCCTTAGGTAGCTTGTTTCAGAATTGAGTGAAAGAGACTTTTCAAACACCACAAGAGTGAATCTATTTTTTTGTTCAAAATTTTCAATGAAAACTGAATTTTCAGAAGTGGTTTATATTTAGGGGTTGGTTCAGGAACTCTAAACCAGACAAAAGTCACCAGGGAGGAAAAATCCCACCTTGTAAATTTATTTTTAACAATCGCCTAGCCGTAGTAACCACACACTTAGCCAGTACATTATGTACACACAGTTGTCTTATTGTTTTGTTGCAAATAACTTCATTCTGGATCCAGAGGCAGGTGGTAAGGTGGGGAAATGTTGAATCAGGCTCTAACTTGATGGACAGTTACCAGCAGAAGTCAAACAAAGGCAAAGCAGTCTTGGCATTCTGATCCTGGCCAGCCTCTTTCTCCAATTATGGCTCTTCTAGTTGCAAATCTGTGTAGAGAGTCTGTCTCTGCTGTGCTTATCTGCCAGCTGTCATTTCAGTGTTGCTTCTACAGTAGAACTGCAAAGAGCTCTGAAATTCAGTACATGCTACAATAGTACATCAACGAAAACAAAGCATGTTTAGAACTCTCATTTTCCTCCGTTTCATGTCTATGTATTTAACAGCAAAAAAAAAAAGTTTATTTTTTTTTTTTTTTGCACAGTTGTGGAAATAACCTTTCCAACATGAGCCAAGTGAAACCCAATGTAGTGTTGTCTTCATGAATTCACAGACTGGCAGATTCAGTGCATCTAGGGCTGCTCAGAACTTTTCAGAGCTGTAGTAGGGTGAAAAAAATCTGTGAGCAACAGTGAAACTCACATTAGTTTCACTCTTGTTGCCAGATGGGGATGGGGGGAGGATTCCCCTGGGTGCCAGTCTCTGTACAGCAGCAGTCCATCAATGGGAGCCTTTTGTGCATTTAAACGTGCTTCAGCATCAGACAAGCCGGAGGTATGTTGACAGAACAATGTTTTGTTTTTTGTTTTGTTTTGCAATCACCTTGAATTCGTTTGAATTAAAGTTGCTAAGGGATGAGAAACTATAGTATGTCCTAAATATAGGTATGTCTTAATTTGCTTGATTGGCACCCGTGTTTGCCTAGCCTGGGTCTAGGCAGCCATACTGCAAAGTGGCACTACAGTTACTGTGTCCTCGCTGGTGCTCCACTCACCTGTGTCTTGCTAAGACTTCTGGGGGCATATCCCATGGTTCTCAGTGCTGCAGTAAGCTAAGCAGCCCTATGACTCTTTCCTAGTGAATTGTGGAAGAACTTGCCTGTCTCTCTGGGCACCCAGGGTGAATTGTGGGAAGGCATTGGAGGACTTTTGGCTCTCAGTTAATCTAGCCTGTGTCCTCGCTGCCAAGCGGATGTGGTGTCAGTCTCAGGCTTTAGCCTATGGCCATAGACAAGCCAACTTGGGTTCAAAGCATCACCAAAATCCGGGATGTGGCTTTTGTATGTGTGGTTGGCGGCGGGGGAATGAGGGGCAACACCTGAAGAAGAGCCCAGGTTAACTCTGCAGTGAAGAGGGACTCAAGGTGGGACTTGAGTTAGTTCAAGGACTTCAGGTATCATTTTTTCATACAAATGCCAAGTTTAAAATATTTTGTAGTGAATGGGCCAATGATTTAGATCAAATACCTAGGGCCTAATGTGGCTGTGAGGGAGGTAACCTTTCTTGAACCATATGTGGCCACAGTAGTGCTCCCGAGATGCTGAGCCTCAGTGCAGGGTGGAGAGAGAGCAGAGGCTGTGTGCCTGTGTGGGTTTGACTCACTTTTGCAGAAAATTGACTGAAAGAATGACTGGAATCGTGAAGTTTATATAAAATTTATTTCTCATGAGTCCTTATTCTAGCCAGATCCCTGAACTTCTACTTGATCCCTAAAGTTAGGTGTCACCTCCCTCTAGCTTAGAACTGGATGGGGCTTCCTGTAGGAGCCATCAGTGCCTCTGTCTAGGTTAGTCAGAGGGACACTCCACATTTCCCTGCGTTGGGTTCACTGCTTCTCTAGTGCTTGCAGTTGCTAGGGAAGACACTAAGAAAATGAGGCCAGAAATTGAAACCAGGGTATGCCCTAGTTATTTATTTTCCATTAATAGTTTACACTCTAAAGATTTGGCTGTTAGTAAGTTTGTAGTCTATTAAAAGTTGTTATACTACTTAAGTCCTATAGCACCAAACCCTTAAATGGGTCATCTGAATAGATCCCTGTGTCTGTAAAACCATGAGAGTGAGTGTCAACTGGTTGGCTGCTAGGAGTACAAAGTCATTCTGGACCTTATTGGAAAAATAATTTTAAAGTGACCGCTCTAAAATAAGTGAAAGACACTTACAGTTTGCAAACAATAAAATAATTGGAGAAAGTAACAAAGACCATTCTTGAGGTCCATGTGATTAATCTTTTTTTCCCCCTCTCCAGTTGATAAATTTACATAAAAGCTAAATTCACATTGATGTCCATATAGGCATTATTTATAAATTGTATCTGAATTGGACAGACCCCTTCCTGATTGTCACTAACCCACTTCCACTCTTAGCTAAATATAATCTACAGCTGAATGAGTTCCTCCTGCCTATATCTAAGAAGATCCCAGAACACCTTTGATAAAAATCACTCTGCCAAAAACAAGTTTAACATTATTGTTCATGCAGAACGTTAACTGCCTTGGAAGATGGACTTAATCTTCCTCTGTTGCGAAAGCACTAGGGGAAATCTGCACATAAAGCAATCCAGGGAGAGGGGAGAAGAACCTAGTAATCTAGAGTTAACTTTTCATTCCACTTTTTGCATATTCATTTTGAAGCCTAGGCAAATGGTAATTTTTTTAAAAAAAGCACCAGGGTGAACTTTAGTATCTATAAACTTCTCATCTTCCTTTTGGACCTTCATTGTCTCTACAGATCTGAGGGTGATGAAGGTCACAAAGCCCCTCATAGAGTCTAAAGTTTATGCTCAATGCCTTGAAGCCATGACTGTAAAACAGCACCAGTGCATGTATAATGTTTGTGTCATGAATGAATGCTGCTGTAAAATATTAGATTCATATCCAGATCTCCACAGTTAGATAGATAGCACCTGAAAACTGATATGGGAGATCCCCTAGCTTTGCTTGATTCCTGTAGAGGAAGAGGTCCTAAATCCTTTCTCAGCATCTCTTGTGTATTTATCAATATGTATAAGAATACACCTGAATGCTTTTTATGTGTCATTTTTACAATCCTTTCCAAGCATGCTAGAAGTATCAAACAGCCACCATCACTTGTGGATTTTTTTCCCATCAGAGACCCCCACCATGAAAGTTAATAGAGAGTGATTGGACAGATTGTGAATCAGGATTTTTAGCTCTTAAGGTATGTTTGTATTTGAATCTTTTGCTGTGTTTTAACATACATTCATTATGTGGTGAAACATGACTGTAGATGGGTGTGGGGTGGGGAGAGGATTCTTGGCAACCTTTTGGCTAAATATGATGGAAGAATTTTTGAGGACTATTAAGGGCAGTTGTGATGGCTTCTGTTTCCTGATGATTGTGAGTTTGAGTAAGGTTATCAGATTCGAACAGGGCTGGACTGTAACCTTACAATCCAGCCTAAGAAAGAGACCCTACCAGGAGAAGGGTCGGAACCAAATCAGGACTCAGTCAGTCAAGCCTGGTCTTTTGCTCTAGAGTAGAAGTGATCTGACTGCAAAGGCTCTGGCAATGCAGAGTATGGGGGCTCCTTATGTTCCCTTATTCTCCTGCATGGGTGCACAGTAGTACCTTAATTCTGTGATTCTCCAGCAGTCCTAATGATTCAGTTGAAATCAGTGGGAGCACTGGAGGAGTATAGTACTCCTCCACGTGAGCCCTACTATGAGCTGCTGGCCCTGTGCACATTATGGTAATAGTATAAAGCAGTCAGCTGATTCAGAATTGATGTATAGTGTTTCTCTTAGGTTTTATAAAAATATTTTTTAGCAGATGGACAAGTGGGAAGCAAACAAATAAAGCTTGTGGAGGGAAAAGGTGGTGAAATGAGACCACAACATTACAGATCCAGCAACTCAGTGCTTAAATTGCAGTCGTCATTCAACATAACCAAACCAATACCAAAGCCCACTGAATCCTTATGACTCGAATAGACCCACAAAGGCAAATTCCAGCCAGCAGTCCCTTTCCCCGGAAGGCCCATGCTCTTGAAAATTACAAATAGGAACAAAAAGACTACAAATGGAGAACACGTGTTTTATTTGTTTCTTTGAGAAATGCAGGCTTTAAAATCTGCTAGCCTTGAAAAAGACAAGGAGTGCATACAATGTGCATATGTTTTTTCTAACAAAAATATATATAGGTCTTATGTAAATAGCCTATCGAGGGAGCATACCAGGCATAGGGCATACTGAGCTGAACAGCTACTTGCTGTCTGAAATGGAGACAAACAACATTAGAAGGGAAAAGTGATGCTGTATGTTGGTAGCTCTGGCTGCCTTTCCTGGCAGTATTGTATACAAATATATTATCTGCCCAAATATAATATATGATTAAATATAAATGGATCAACCTTTCATTTACAATATATTTATTAAATCAATTTTTGAATAAGAGTACTTTTATGAGTTAAAATATTTTAACAGAAAGTTAAGGGCCCCAATCTGCCACTGAATTAATTGCTATTAGGATTGGGCTGAAAATCAATTTGTCTGTCATTATTCTTTGTACTAAAATGTCTTCATTAAATAGATATATCTGCAGCTCTCTCTGTTTCTTGGGAGTAAAACTTTTCCTTCTCTGGGTGGCTGTGATAGAAGATTATTGTTTCTCAGAGACTGTTAATTGCCACATGGGTTAAGGAATGGTCAGAATCCTACGGTTCTTGTACACTTTTAAAAGGGTCCTGAAAAAGATGGCGGTGGACTTAAGATTGCATGGGGTAAATACATATTTTAGCCAGTATTCTGTGCTTTTGCTGCTGAAAGAATGAAACTGTATCAAGTAAACCTTTTTTTATATTGTTAAACATACATGACAGCATGGCTCAGTTAGTAGCAATCTGGTTTAGCAGGATTTAGATTAAATCCTACAACAAGTAGAATCTGGACTCCTAAGCAGTGCTGATAGAGCTGCACAACAACAGGGAGAGTGCTGTACCGTCCCTCAGATGAACTGTTAAGCCAGGGTCCTGTCTAGTAGGCGCTCAAGTGATGATCCCATGGCACAAGAGTACAGGATAACCTGTGACCTGGCCTACATTTCTCTTCCAGGCAAATACATTCTAATGTCCAAGGCTATGTGGAAAATATTGCTGAAAGTATATTGGATGTTGTGTTTCCTTTCATAGTTACTACACTAACTGTTTTCCCCATTGAGCCTGCACCTCATGGAGTATGCTGAGTACAAAAGGTGCTATTCTACATGGAGAAAGAGTCTTCCAGTCAGAACAGCAGTGACAATAATGCTAATCCTTGCTGTGGACCATTCATGACCACTGTGGTTTTAGCATCTTGTTCTTCCCCATAGAGAGATAAAGAAGCCAGACTCCTAGTCAAAAACAACCCATCGAACAACTGACCCATAAGGATAAAGAAATCACAATTCCCGAAGCATTGGAAGAACAAGTTCTTGTTGTTGTTACAGGTCTGTAGAGTCAGTGTCATTGCTAATTTTAGCACTGTTTGTGTGTGGGGAGTTTGCACTTTCAGGCCCTTGGAGAGAGAAGAATTGGCAAATGATTGTATATAAAGTGGAAAGCACAAGGGAGTTTTATCACAAGGCTAGATTTAGACAGGAGCAAAGGAGGTAAGATGTGCTAGTTAAAATCCATGGGGAAGCACCTGCCCAGTAAACATGAGTTTAAATGATCCCTATCTAAGAAGTGTTGTTATAAGGGATAGTGGCCCAACAGAATTGAGATGCTATATTTGATTGCCATCTTTCTGATCCATGTGAAGAAAGTCCTTATTTTTTTCCATAGAGTATTGTGTGTTTATATAGAGAGACGTTAAAAGGACATTCCCAGCATATTGTTTCATAATTTTAGATATTTTTTTCTTACTGTTCCAGTTGATCTCTTGGAATCTTGCTCTCCTATTTCAGTGCTCATATTTTCCTTTAATTTTGTATGCACACTAGTTGGTCATTTAGGATAACTCCAGAGTACAGAGCTGTGCATGCTGATTTATTATTGCAGTGTGGGGCCTTGGCATTCTCTTCCCTTTCCCTTCTCCCCTGCCCCCGTATCCTTGGGAGAAAAGTATTGGGAGTTTTAGCGTGTTTCTGGAGATGACAGATAAAGCTACATGGAGATGACAGAGAGGTCCAAGTTCAGAACAACCTTATCACTGTTAGCAATGTCCACTTAATTCACTAACATTAAATAGGATTTTAATTACTGAGTGACATTAGGAAAGCTGAAAGAAATGAACCTAATTTTAGGGAATGCAGTTCCTGCAAAGGAAGGGCAGGGACACAGAGGCAGTGTGTCTTCTGAATATGACTCATGCTGCTTGATTCATGCAAAGAACTTTACCTCTTATTTTCTTTCATTCTGAATGAGCTGCCTCTTTCTGATAATTGGAATGCACTATTCACTCTTTGTTTGATTCTTAATGTCTGAAAGTAATAGCCCCAGTATATGATGCACATTGGCCTTATAGCAGGAACGCTTGTCTATTTCCAAAATTGCATTTTGCAAATGTGCTATTCCAAGTGGAAAAAACACCATTTAAGATTTTCCTTCTTGAATGGGATGGATGTCTGGGGATTTTCACACCACTATTCATTTTCCTTATGTGCCCTGTGGGCTCTTTGAGCCTGCACCACAAATTAACTTTGAGTTCAAGTCGCTTATCAGGCGAAGAATCTCCTCTAACAATAGAAGGGAAGATAACTCAGCAAATACATCTTTCAGAAAATATTCTTGTATGTTTTTGGTTTTTTGGCTGTCATTATAGTAGCTTTTATCATTTGGATTAAGTCTTTTCAGGAGGAGCCGAGTCTCTCCTGAGAGCAACTAGGCTTCTGTGGTCTAGATTTTATTTAGGACATGTGCTCCATATTCTGATAGAAACCAAACTTCTCAACACATGTTGCTTGCAGTCTTCAGGGGGCAGGAGTGTTCTAAGCCTACTGGATATTTTATGACTGTCAGTTCACAAATGAGTCAAATGATACTGCCCTAGATGCTGAAAATGTTTGTTTGATACATGTGGAGTACATTGCAGAGCAGAGTGGGCAGGTGGGAGTTCTCTTCCCCACAAAGCACACGCATATTTTGCCAAACAAAAGGTGCTTTGTGAGCCATGCAGCTCTTTCCTCCTGCCTGTTGCTTCTGTCTCATTGAATGCTAGGAATCCTGCTGTGCATTTCTACATCTGTAAACTGGTGTGCATTCTCTGTGCTTTCTGGAGAGGTGGTGATTGGGGAGATCACGTGCTTCAGGCGTAAGAGCATGGTGAAGAGTAGTATGAGAAGGATGGCCAGGAGCGTTAGGAACAAGCCAACGTACATGTACAGGTTGGCATATTTATCTGCTGTCGTGTTTACTTCTGTAGCCAGGGTTGGCAAGTGGACACGGCCAGTAAGATTTCCACGGTATTTAAAATAAATCTCAGTCATTGCTCACTCTCAGGTTTTGTCCATTTTCTCTATTCACCCTTAAAATGTTGCCTTCCTTCACCCATTTCATGAAGAAAATCCAGAAAGGGGGTTTACACCTGAAAGTGGATGCTGACCAGAGTTCTGTAGTGAAAGCACAATTGTGTTGGTTGTGAGATCTTCACCCCACTTGGTTAAGCAAACTGCTCTACAGGAGCCTTTGGAAGTCATTTCTCACATGCCCCATTAGAGATCGATTTTTGTTGTTATAACTTCTTATGCTGTCAGAGTTTTAATTTGCCCAAATCTCTTTAGTCCTCTTCTGGAACTAACAGATCTGAGTTGCTGCCGGGCTTAGCTCTATACAGGCTTTCCTTTTTGAACAAAGGAAGTGAACTTTCTGCCAACCTATCACGTTGCAGATGATTTATTCCTGGGTGACCTGGCAAGCTTGTTTTATCTCTTGCTAATATGGTTGATGATCTCCACTCTCCAAAGTTATGGATGTCAGTGATTAGGTGAAGGAGAGTTTGGAAAAAATGGGGTCTTTTCCACTTTCCACATTGAACTGATTCTGTAATTAGGGTCAGTCAAAACCGCTTCCTTTCTAAAAGGGAAAGAGATAACAAAGAGAATTAGTAAACCCAGTTTGTACTGTACTCTCACCATACCAACCTGACAGATAAAGGATAATATGAAATTGGTATCTGATCTGATCGCTATTAGAGCATTGCATTTCCAGGGGTATGAACTGAATTCGCGGACATGTTGCTGTGAGCCATTTGGTAATCCGGAAGAGCATTATGTGTTTACAAAGGTTCTTTATACCTTTAGAGGAAGGGTACTGTTACTCTGCATAATTCACTATTGTTTCCTATTCTAGTATTCTGTGTTTGTGGGTTAGGGAAACACCCACTGATTATACAGATGTGGGCCATTAAAACTAATGGAGGAAAAGATATGAACCCCACTGCCTTCCTACACATAAAGCTCTGCATGTGTCATCTCAGCTATAACTTGAGAAGCATACTGCTGGCACAGAGTGTCCTATGAGCAGCTGAAGCTCTGCCAGTGTGGACTGGGTCCTGTGTACAAGTGCCCACTTACCTCCCACAAGCAAAGCTGGTCAGAAAAGGGATTCCCATCCCATGGGAAATTCTGACATTTCAAAAACTGATCTCATTCCAGATTGTAACAATGAAAAATTTCCCATGCAACAGAAAGTCCAAAAATATTTCTCTTAGGAAACCTCAACATGTTTTGTTCTGATAAGGTAAAAACATTTTGTTAATGCTGAAACATAATGTAAAATATCTAATATGCACACATTAAATATTAAAATGTTAACTCACATGATTAACTTAAAAAATTAATTGTGATTACAAAAATTAATCATGATTAATAGCAGTTTTAATCCCACTGTTAACCAATAGAATACCAATTGAAATTTGTTAAATATTTTGGATGTTTTTCTACATTTTCATATATATATTGTATTCTGTGTTGTAATTGAAATCAAAGTGTATATTATTTTGTATTATAAATATTTGCACTGTAAAAATGATAAACAAAAGAAATAGTATTTTTCAATTCACCTCATACAAGTAATGTAGTGCAATCTTTGTCGTGAAAGTGCCACCGTTCCAGAGGACATGCTTCCATGCTGATGACACAAGTTAAAAAAATAAGGCATGAATTAAATTTGTGACTGAACTCCTTGGGGGAGAATTGTATGTCCCCTGCTCTGTTTTACCCTCATTCTGCCATATATTTCATGTTCTAGCAGCCTCTGATGATGACCCAGCACATCTTGTACATTTTAAGAACACTTTCACTGCAGATTTACAAAACGCAAAAAAGGTACCAATGTGAGATTTCTGAAGATAGCTACAGAACTTGACCCAAGGTTTAAGAATCTGAAGTGCCTTCCAAAATCTGAGAGGGATGAGGTATGGAAGAGTAACACTCCGATATGGAAACTACAGAACCCAAACTACCGAAAAAGAAAATCAACCTGCTGGTGGCATCTGACTCAGATAATGAAAATGAACATGTTCGTCCACACTGCTTTGGATTGTTATCGAGCAGAACCCGTCATCAGCATGGACTCATGTTTCCTGGAATGGTGGTTGAAGCATGAAGGGACAAATGAATCTTTAGAGCATCTGGCACGTAAATATCTTGTGACGCCAGCTACAACGGTGCCATGAGAACGCCTGTTCTCACTTTCTGGTGACATTGTAAACAAGAAGAGGACAGCATTATCTCCTGCAAATGTAAACAAACTTGTTTGTCTGAGCGATTGGCTGACCAAGAAGTAGGACTGAGTGGATTTGCAGGTTCTAAAATTTTACATTGTTTTATTTTTGAATGTAGGTTTTTTTGGTACATAATTCTACATTTGTAAATTCAACTTTCATGATAAAGAAATTGCACTACAGTACTTGTATTAGGTGAATTGAAAAATACTATTTGTTTTTTTACAGTGCAAATACTTGTAATCAAAAATAAATATAAAGTGAACACTGTACACTTTGTATTCTGTGTTGTAATTGAAATCAATATATTTGAAAATGTAGAAAATATCCAAATATATTTAAATAAATGGTATACTATTGTTTAACAGTGCGATTAATCGTGATTAATTTTTTTAATCACACGATTAATCACAATTAATTTTTTAATTGCTTGACAGCCGTAATTTCAACATTATTGAAACAAAACAAAGTGAAACATCTTAATTTTGATATAAATGCATTTTCAGAGGGAAAACAGTTCTGTCTTTTTTTCTTAACCAGTTCTTCCCACAAGTCAGTGCCACATTCTTCTCTGGAGGGAAAAAGGCTAGCTCTAATTCTCTGTGGGTCCAGGACCGGCTTCAGGCACCAGCGTTCCAAGCAGGTGCTTGGGGCGGCAATCTACAAGGGGCGGCAGTCCGTGTGCTCGCGGCGGTAAATCGGCGGTAGCTTCTATGTTCAGCCGTCCACGGCGGCAGTTTGGCATCAGCTTCTATCTTCAGCCACTCGCTGTGGCGGCAATTTGGCACACTGCTTGGGGCAGCAAAAACGGTAGAGCCGGCCCTGTGTGGGTCCCATCAGTACTACCACTTAGCTGGCTTGGGTGTTACTGAAGGGCTGAACACAGTGTCTCCACACCACTCCCAGCGTTTGCTAGGATCCCCCTTGGTTTCAAACAGTTTAAAAACAGATAAAAGGATAACTTAAGGAATAAATGGGCCAGATCCTGCTGGATGATAGAATGGTCAAAATGGGCTGTACTGCTGGCTTAAACAGTCAGCTGGGGATTCCCCTAGAATAATTCCTGAGTTGGTTATCTGGCTGTGTTCCACCCACTGGGGTGTAGAGGCAGGAGGGGGCATGGTTAGAGTGTGCTGCTATGAGTTCTGTCAGGCCCTGAGCCAGCCCCTAACCTAAACCAGCCCCCATCGGGCCTCATGATCTGGGGGAAGGAAAAGTCGAATAAAGCCATTTGTCCAGCACACCTGGGAGTTTGATTGTTCTAGGGCTATTTGCAATGCGCAGCGTCGTGATGGTTACTGCAGAATAGTGCAAATCCCTGGGGACTAAGCATGCAACATCCCCAGCAAGTTGCATTTCTGTGGGGCTGGCATGTGAAGGAACGGCACTAGGAATGAAAGGTGGGATTTTCAAAAAGCACCTAAAAGACTTAAGTCCCTTTAAAAGTCAATGAACTTGAGCATCTAAGTCTCCTAGGTGCTCTTGAAAATCTCCCTTGAAATTCTCTCATGACGCAACCATTGGGCTGTCAGGATAGCAAAAGCTTGTTTTGCCCAAGCAGCTAAAATAATTAATTTGCATTGTAGACTATCCCTTTTTATGCCAAATGAATTTCTCATGGCCAAGTTACAAACTTTCCAAGAAATCAAAGGTTTATAGGAAATGCTGAGAAATGCTCACTTACATTGGCACAGACAGCACTGTTATAATAAATGCAATTTTAAATCAAGGGTGGTTTATGAGCACATAATTGTAGGCCTTCCTGACGGCAGAGGATAAAATAAAACGGTATGTTTTTTCAAAGTGTTTGTTTGGATTGTCCTTTCGCAGCTTAGAAAAATACTATTTCTGAAAGTTTCAAACAGGCTTTATTATTCCTTTTTCTCTACCCCAACCATCTTCTATCGATCTCTCCAGACTTCCCAGACGGCTTCAGCAAAAAAAGCGCCACTGAAAACAAACAAACCCCTTGGACTTCTGCAGCCTGTGAGCCCTGCGTTTGAGTCTGGTTTTACGTAGCCTTTGGCACATATTATTTTAATTGAATTAAGGGCATAAGGATGACATTTAAACTTCAGCAGCAGTCCATGGGCCAGATGTGCTACACCAGTGTATATCCAGAGTAACGCCTTCAGTTTAGGTTTACACCTATGCAAATGATACCCTACACCTCCAATTTTGAAATCCCTTTTGAAAGCAGGAGATCTTGTGATATTTTGGTGGATTCCCAGCTTTTTTCTCTCTTGAGGTTTCTTCCATTCTTATTACTTATTAACCTGTCCAGGCAGACTGGGGCAAAGCTCTTGTTGATGCAAGTCCCCTGGAATTAGTGCAGTTGCACCAGAGATAAATCTGGCCCATTCCATGTTTTTTAAATACTTCAGCACTCCTGGAAAACCAGAATGTAAAGAACAAGGCCTAGATTTCAAAAGTGGCTAGTGATATTGGGTGCCTTGGTTTTGGAGCCCAAAATGATGCCCTAGAGGGGCCTGGCTTCCAGAGGGCAGGTGCTCAGCACTTTCTGAATATCAGATCGCTTTATGTTGTCTCAAATTGAACACCTAAAATTTGAAGCAGCCAAAATCACTTCTGACTTTGGAAATGTGTTTTCATAAGCCTATGTATAAAATACTATATAAAGGCTTGTGAGGCCCACATTTCTAATGATTTTGGCTGCCTCATATATAAAATGTAAAACATAATATGGGTGCCTTTCTCTGAAACAAAGTGGTTAGTAACACAGCTCACGTGTTATTAAAGAACTTAGTACTTTTCCATTCTTAATCTGATGCGTGTCTATTTATCCTTCATATGAAAAACAGAAAGACAGGAGACTTCTGGGAGGTGATAGTACAAATGAATTCATATCCAGTATGGGGTGAAGTTCACATTGGTGGAGACTGCCAGCAGAAGCACCCTGGACTATGTGAGCCCCATGCTGGAAACACTCCCCTGTGTGTCACAGGGTCTCAGTGCTGTCCCCACATAGGCCAGCATGGAGAGCAGGGGCGGGGCCAAGAATCCGTGTTCCCAAGGATGCTGGCATCTTACCACGCTAAGTGGCATTGGTGTGGTGATAGTGGGGGCTGCCACTGCTATTTCAGCACACAGGCTGCAGCAGAGGACTTGAAGAATGAGGCTGTGCTACAGCCCTGGACTTTGGCTCTGAGTGGGTGGGGGCAGTAAATTTCACTCCCATAATTCCCACACTTTGCCTGAATAAAGCATGAACTTTCTCCGTGAAGAACAGACTCACTGTTTGTAGCTAGTAGGAAACACAGGATATGGCGGGAGCTTGTTTAATTACACCTACTTTAATACTATATGATTTCTCCACCACTGCCGAAGTGCAACCAATGTGTAGTCTGACATGCTATGAGTAAAGTGCAGAACATTGTCCTTACCCCATGTCTGTAGCTGTCTCAGCTGGTAGAGAAAACTGAAATCTGCGTCTCCCTAAAGACCAGAGTGGCTAATGGCTTGACATACTTCTGAAAATTAGACTGTATAATGCTAAGCACATTAGGAGTTCAAGTGCAACAATTAATTCCAAGCCAAGAGTTTGAATTAATAGAAGTAAGAGATTAATAGTGGAGATTTAGCATGGATTTTTATTACTTGTCGTCTGATTGATATAGAATTGCAGGTAACATCTGGAGACTTCAGCTTCATTTGGACTGTTGAAAGTAGAGAAATTACCTATATCTTTTCCAGAAAGGAAGCAGTTACCAAGATCAGCCAAAGAGCATTTCAATGCAAAATATAAGAATTTGAAATGACTAGCAGGTATTTCAATGTGCAGATCTTTTTGGATACTTGCTTTAGTTTTACAAAGACTGTTATTAGCAGAAAAGGCTCAGGAGCAGAATTTCAATGTATTTTCTGTAGCCATTTCATCCCACTAGCTAGCCGTGGCAGCTGGGTTGTTTAACAGCAGGTAAGCAAATCTGATATGCAAAGAGGCTGCACAAAGCCAATTTCCAAAGCAGGTTAAGATCTGAACTGTCTGATTCAGAACCGAGTAGGCGAAGACCTCCCTGCCCTGTTTTGGGAGCCTCCAAATTAATCGTCAGACTAACAGACATTTATTAAAGTGCAGTGCACCAGAAGTAAAAACCAAATTCCCTAAAAGATCTAAGTTCTTGATCAATATTTGTTAATTCAGAACAGGATCTGACCTACTTGGAAAATATGGTCCAATCCTGGGAGCTGCTCACGCCCTCGGCTCCTCATTGATGTTAGTGGATGAGGCCCTTTGAGTCCAAACAGATAGTTCTGTCATAACAATTCTGTAATTACTTTTGAGAAATTATTTAAATTAGACAAGTTCTGTAGTTTAATAAAAAAAATCAATAATGGAAATGGAGGCTTAAAACAAACTAACATCAGAGCACTTTCCCTCGCCATACGTAACAGACATACAGAGGGCCAAGGTGCTGAAGTCATTCACCTCCCAATGAAGCCAATATTTGCTGAGGGATCTCAGCACGCTCAGGATTTAGTCTGTTTTTAATGACCCAGACCTGACCCACCCCATGTCTTGCTTCTATAGCAAAGGAAGAGAAATAATGATTTTCAAACCCTGCAACACAATAAGTATGGCCAGGATAAAACCAATGCATAGCTAGATAACTGCAGTAAATGCTCTTATCTTAGATAGATGCTTCCATTCCTTTGATGAAGTGAGCTGTAGCTCACGAAAGCTCATGCTCAAATAAATTGGTTAGTCTCTAAGGTGCCACAAGTACTCCTTTCCATTCCTTTGCTTTCTTTCCACTATCAGTTTAAGTTTTAATAGGTAGCAAAGGATCCTTGAAACTGAGGACAACAATTGTGAGCTGTTTTTGCTGTTCCATCCAGTACTAAAACTATCACAGAGAAATGAGAACAGGATTGAACAGGACAATTATTACAGTAAGAGGCGCAGTTTGAAACCACCAACGTGGGCTTTCCTAAGCTAGTAGTTCAGTCCTCCTTTGCCTGGCTGGCAGAAGCAGAAAGACCCTGGTACAGAGCACAGTGTGCTTTATAAGTTACACTTTAAAAAAATGTTGAATAAACACAAAAAAGCATTGAAATGCCATTTCCATCAGTTTCTTGCATTTTCCCCAGTGGGAATTTGGGGGCAAGGGTCTCTTCTTTCGTTGGCAGATGGTATACTTTTGTTTTGACGCCAAAGCGTAAACTAATGTGTCTAAGCCTCAGCTATGCCAGCATATAGGAAAATAGTCAAGAATTTAAAGAGCATAATTACCTTTCCTAGCAAGCAGGATTGGTGGGAAGCATCTGGTTCAGACCTTGGACTTGCTGAGAATTTGTCTAGGAACATCTCCCCCCACTAGCTGGGTCTTCGGAAGAAATATTTGCTGTCTTACTGCTGGAGCTAGAATATCTTCTTTCGAACAAGCATGTGGAGTGCACTTTCTCCTTCTCTGCTCTTGAAGTAAATGTTTTGCTGCGTGACAGGCAGGGGCGACTCTTATTCCAGCTCTTGAGATGCCAGCCGACAGACTGATTTAACCGCATAAATGCTGATATTCTTCCTTCATTCAGCAAGGGAGGGTGGGGAGAGTCTTCTGTTCATGTGCCTGAACGCTTGAATGGAAACAGCCTTAGCCAGACCGTTCCCTCCTTCAGCTGCTGTAGGCAGTTGT
The DNA here is from genome assembly GCF_965140235.1 of Caretta caretta. Classification (NCBI taxonomy): domain Eukaryota; kingdom Metazoa; phylum Chordata; order Testudines; family Cheloniidae; genus Caretta; species Caretta caretta. The sequence goes on from NC_134214.1 coordinate 84,119,779, forward strand.
TAGATTGTAGAAGGAAAGGTAGCTCTCCAGCACTGCTGCTACCTCTCCTCAATAAGGAGAGAGGGAGGAGAGACCAAGAGCAAAGAGGCTGCAAGCTACACTGTGAGCAAAGTTTGTGCAAGCCTCTTTTTAACTCTTTAGAGCCCATGGGCTGTAAACCAGTCCTGCTATTTGACCAGGCTGCTAGATATGAACCTTGGAGGAGAGACTGGTTAACTGTGTTTCGTAGGAGAGTACACAAGTTTTTATTTAATGCCCAAAGGTGTTTTTTTTCCTAGAAAAAATCTCCACTGTCTTGTGGAGGAATCTAATGATTCCTTCTGTCTCTAGAATCAGTGTCATTTACAAGATGAGAACATTGTAATCATACCTAAGCATGGCTTCACCTTGTTGTGGATTGGAATGAGAAATGTGATTTCTATGCTTGGTATCTTGTGACTTTCTATTGGCTCTTTTCTCTGATAACAGAGGTAAAGCTATGGTATAATGCTATAGTTAGCACTTACATAGCACCTCTCCTCTGAGGAGCTCAAAGCATTTTACAAACACAAATTAAGCTCCACAGACCCTCTGTGAGGTTAGGTAAGTCTTTTCACTACTTGACAAATGTGGGAATGGAAGCACCGAAAGTTTTAAGTGATTTACCCAAGATTGCACAGTGAGTCAGTGACAGTCAGGACAAGAACTAGAAATCTCAATTCACTGCTCTAGCCAGCAGGCCAGTGTTTCTAAACCCTTTTCAGATTGGTGACCTCTTGTTTAAAGTCAAATCTTTTCAACTCCTTTCATTTACTGTACATGTAAAAATGCATCCATGATAACAATAAGCCTATCTAATTTGTGTGTGTGTGTGTGTTTCAAAAGGTTGACACAGCATACTTGAGCTTGAAGGGTAAGGGTGTGCAGGGAGTGGGGGAGTGAGATTTGATTGAAATAAAATTTTCAGTGCTTTGCAACCTCCCCCACCATTGACTTTCCTGACCCCAGGGGGATGGTGACACACAAGTTGTGAACGCTTGCACTGGAAAACCATCTCACTCCTCCACACTGCGGAGAGAAGGACTGTACTGGGAGGGGCTGCTTCCTCTGCTTATCAGAGGGGTAAGGATCATAGTTGCTGGAACTAGGGGTGACTGCTGCACCCCCGGCTTGAAGTGGTTTCATTATATACAGGGTTTACAGTTTGGTTCATTGATTCTCAGCATCCTCACTATACAAATTGTTCCAACATCCTGGTAAGGATCAGACTGGGACAAGCCCATGCAGGTGGGAGGTTGTATGGTGGGAAAAGATAAGGTTGTGATAAAGCAGCACTTCTCTCCTATGCTGCTTTGGATCATAGGAGGACTAGGAGAAGGGGCCACATGCTACCCCTCAGCAAGAAGATGAAGAGGTATGGTAGAGCATAAACAGTGAATAAAGCAGGGGGAAATAGAAGCTCTATCTGCCTCACTCTCCAAACAACGGCTACGAAAGTTTTGTGCTAACAATGTTAATTTGGGGAGAGAGAGATTTTCTTACATTCCCAATGCCCAGGCATCAGTGAGCCATTTCCCTTTAAGAATGTTTTGAAAATTTAGCTTTGCATCTTCAGACTAGTTCCTCGTGGATGGTTGCCCACTTCGAAAAAGCAAGTGCCCACTACTGGCGCCCATGTTGGTAATCTGAGCAGAGTGGCTGAGGGCTGAAGAGGCAGTACACCCTACAAGTGGTCCCTGAGGCACACTGGCAGAGTGGTATGGGGAAATATTTGCTGCCCATGTTATACCCATTCTTCTGAGGGTTTCAGTCTCCAGCTCTGACAAAGAAAAACGTAGCCCTCTGAAAAGCTAAAATTCTCCTACACTTTCTCTGCCGGCCACACCCTCTGAAAGGCAAGCCATATCAAATTACTATTATTTTAATTTAGTTTCCCATTTTCTTTATTGCATTATTATCCAGGCTGTCCAGCGTTGCATCCACATAGCCTGTATCATGGACACTGAGCTCCCTGATAAGCCTGCAGTCAGGAGTGTAAGAAACTGAATCTGGGGGGAGTAAGAATATATGTAATTTATTAAGCTGATTTGTATTATTTTCTTTAAAAATCTTCATATATAAACTATCTGTAAACTTTCAAAATCCTGAACAGACATACCCTTAGAAAGTGTGTGGGCCTAGTTTTAGCCAGGAATGAAATTTTTACAGCCCTGGGAAAATGAGAGTGTATAACTGAAATGCTGAGACACCCTGACTTTAACAGTGCTGGTAAGCATCACTGAAATGAAATGCCTTTTCTCCTCATCAGTGTATCTACTCTTCCCCGCTTGGCTTATTTTCTCTTTGCTGACGTTGCAGTAAATCATCTGTCCCCTTGCAGGACAGCACCAGTGTTTGCTGGACAGACAATCCTATATTTGTCATTTACCTCTGTGGCAGGGTGTCATAAAGACAGATGAATTCTAGACAATGCTGCATTTATTAGCCACAGCTGGGAAATTGCTCAGCTGGCTGAATGACCTCTTCATCTCTGCGGAGCATGTAAGGCTTCCTTCTTCTGTACTTTTGTTGAGCTGACCAATAATAAAATTGTATATTTAAAAAAAAAAAAGACTGTTCAAATCCTATTGGAGAACTAGAGATGGGCCCAGTTACAGCTATTTTTCAAACAGCTGTTCTGAATTTTGGGGCAGAAGCTTGGGGGTCTGGTTAGGCTCTTACTTCTTTCAACGGCAATACTTAACTGTAAAAACTGATGTGCAGTTAAACGGCTTCCTGTGTCAAACCAGTCATTTCATGCGTTCGCCATGGTCCCACTCCAGTCTTGTAATCTTTGTTTGCTCTTTATTAAATCAAAGTTTTAGTATGCTGGTTAGTAGGTGCGTACAGAATGTTCCTGTGTGGGATCTTCCACCATCTGAACTAATATATCCCATGAACAAGGTGAAACATGCTGTACTTTGGATCTTTAACTACTGCTTTCAATGCTGCTGCACTTAATGAAGAAAGAGCACTTGCCCTTCTGGTCCTCCCTCTCATACTCATCTGCTGTACAAGTATTTCAAGGATGTTTTGTTAAAAAGCAATTGAAACCCTCAAATTAAAGGGACCTCCTGTGATCACTAGGTATCTGTGGGTTTTCTGTGCTGGGGACAGTGTGGGCTGGTGGATTGTGACTGTGTGTATCTCTGTTGCTAACAATTGTTTCTTGCAATCAACAGAATTTCAGAATTTGGGGCACTTGCATACTTGCAGTTGCAACCATATGAAATACTAGGGGATAGGGGTTGAGATTAAGTCCTAACTGAGGGTGTTTTGGATGGCCTGTGATTTTTCTGAGTCGGAGAAATGTCTGAAGCTTGTTCTGTGTTTAGGCATATTGATGATGCTAGTCCAGTGCAGCCACACATTATTTGGAGGATCACAGGCTGTACCAGCTCATTGTTTCTTTTCCCAGGTATTGGTAATCTGGTAACCTCTATTGCTCCTCTCACTCCTCACAGCTTTCCTTCTATGCGTAAGCAGCAAATCTGCCAGTCCTTGCAAGTCAGTGGGAATTTTGCTGAGTAAAGACCACAAGATTTGGTCCCAGGATGTGGATAAATTGGAGAGAGTCCAGCGAAGGGCAACAAAAATGATTAGGGGTCTGGAACACATGACTTATGAGGAGAGGCTGAGGGAACTGGGATTGTTTAGTCTGCAGAAGAGAAGAATGAGGGAGGATTTGATAGCTGCTTTCAGCTACCTGAGAGGTGGTTCCAAAGAGGATGGTTCTAGACTATTCTCAGTGGTAGAAGATGACAGGACAAGGAGTAATGGTCTCAAGTTGCAGTGGGGGAGGTTTAGTTTGAATATTAGGGAAAACTGTTTCACTAGGAGGGTGGTGAAACATTGGAATGTGTAAACCTAGGGAGGTGGTAGAATCTCCTTCCTTAGAAGTTTTTAAGGTCAGGCTTGACAGAACTCTGGCTGGGATGATTTAATTGGGGATTGGTCCTGCTTTGAGCAGGGAGTTGGACTAGATGACCTTCAGGGGTCCCTTCCAACCCTGATATTCTATGATTCTATGATTCAGGAGTAGAAATTAGTTGGCTATCTCTTGAAAATCTGGCTGACTGGTTTTAAGCGGATGTGTTAAAGGTTTATGGTGCGTTCATTGTAGAACTCCATCTTTCCCAGCAGAGCACTCTTAAAAAATTATGCCAGACGGATTGTTGTCAGCTAGCCCAATGAACTGATATTATTATTATTATTATTATTATTTTATTATTGTTGCCACATGTAATTAATGCTACCTAGCACTTCTACATCTTCAAAACACTTATAAACATTCACCTAACCCTCCTATTTCCCCACTGGTACTTCACAGGGGTGCGGTGTGTGGGCTGCCTGGTTTCCTATTAACAGCCTTTGGCTCAGCTAGTGGCTGTTCAGGTCAGTAGTGGGTACATTTCAGAACTGAACACTCTTTATTTTAAAGGAACACTCTTTATTTTAAAGTAACGAGCAGGTAGGGAGAGAATTTAAAATGACATAACATACATTCCATCCCTCCAGTTGGCTGCAACAGATTTTGTAGCGAGTGCTTCGGCAAAATTTCCATCCAGATGCTAGGGGTGGTCATCATTATTTTATTTGAGATACTCTCTCAGCACTGTACTGAGAAAGTCCATTTTAAAATAAAACTAATCAAACATCTTGCACTCCTGAACACAATGACATGCAGCTGCCTTACTTGCTTTCCATGAAAAAACGAAGGATTGGAGACCATACTTCTTGGACTTTGGAGTATTCACTTGTCGTTTGGGTTCTCAGGTTCAAAGTCAATGCTGTAGAAGCTGGCATTGCGAACACTGATTTCAGTGGAGAGGCAGCATTGACCACTGGATAAGGCTCTAGACTGGGAACTGATCTGAGCTCTTACAGACTCTGCCAGTTGACCACTGGGTGACCTCTCTGTCTCAGTTTCCATCTATGTAAAATGGGATGGGGGTATTGATACTTACCCACCTTTGTAAAACAGTTTGACAGCTATGGATGTAAAGCACTAAATAGATATGCCAGGGGAATTATGCCCACTTTTTACTCCAAGGCAGAATTCCATTCCCCTTTTGTGATCTCCCAAAGCTATCTCCTTTTATCCAGTAAACTGTGATTGCATTTGCTCATGTGTTAGGAATGCAAATAATTGACATTTTTAAAAGGCTTCAGGCTGATTTGAATGTTTGCCTTTGTTCTGAACTTGCTCCCTACCCCCTCTCTCCCACAGTCCCCCAAAACACACACGCACACACAAATTATTTATGTATAAATGATTACTGTCTACCACAGACACTGGATATTCTGTTGGAGTCAATGCTGCTAAATGTTGGGACCATTTATAATTTGCTTTAATATTTTAACTATTAGATTGTCAAGCATAGAATTTTATATTCAGAGCATCCTGGAAGTTTCACTGTGATAAATGAAGGTGATATTTTAAATTACAGGGATGGTGTTAACATCCTTTTTCAGGGATTGCATAGCATGGTGCTAACCTCTTACCTCTGGATCTCAAGGGGAGAGAGCTGAAATGATCAGTGCTATCTGTCAACTTCTCCAGGTCCACACAGGAACCAGCAGATCATGGATTGCAAGGCAGATTTCCTAGATTTATCTGCAGGGTTTCACAGTCCTCACTGTAGCCTCTTGCAGGAAGATGGACTGCATTAATCATTACAGCTTGTGAATTAAATGAACTTGGCCCTGTCTGTACTAGAGAATTTTAGCATTGTGATACCATAACACACCACATGTCTGCACACCAAAAAGCTACCCATGATGCATGGGCATTCAAATCACACTGGCACTGCACTTGCTCTCCCAAGCATAGCGGCAGGTCGAGAGTGCTAATGTCTGTCAGATATCGCTTCTGGCCTCTCCATGCATAAAGTCCTGCATTACAACATCCTGTAAAGTGGGTTAATATTATTTCCTGCACTTTACAGATGAGGAAACAGAGGGACTAATGACCTGTTTTCAGAGATGCTGAGTGCACAGAGCTCCCACTGACGTCTTCACCTCTGAAAAATAGGTTACTTCTCCAGGATCACATAGGGAGTCAGTGGTTGAGCTAGGAATAGATTCCAGGTTCCCTGACTCTTAATTCTGAGCTTTGACCTTTTCCTTTGAAGTACTGTATGACAAATCTCTCAACAGCATCTGTTCTTAGACTTTAGCATGAGCCCTAGACCAAAGCATCTTTTGGATGCTTCTCTGATCTGTTTGGGGCTTGATTATTGCTAGGATACACACCTGATATGTGTTAGCTTGGCGATGGCCCTCTTCATTTGAGTCACTTGAAATGGGCACTCATTTAAAAAAAATCATTTTTCAGGCTTGTCTTATGGTCTAACTGTTCTGCTTGCCAGAAGATCTTAACAAGATTGACAGTGTACATTGACTATTGACTGCTAGTCCTTTTTTTTAGCAACAAGATAATGAACTGGGTTTGAAGAGAATAGGTTGTTTCCATGTGTGACAGACAAATAATCCATCTGGACAGTGCAGTGTTTGGCAGTGAGGTGTTTGGATGATTAATAGAATTTTCTAATATTTACACTTCCCCATCAGGGCTGTATCTGAGAGGAGATTCAGTTCAGGCCACAGCAACAGAATCAGCAATTTAAATGTGAATCTCTGGGTAGATTTCTGCTGTTGGGGTCTACTCATTTCTCTGGAAATCCTCTCTATTCAGGGTGGAGTCTGCAAGATTCCCCAGTTTGTTCCTTGCTTTAAGTAACTACTCCTTCAGCCAGCCCCTTGTATCCCCACATGACGGCCGCCAATCTTCTGGCTGTGGCATACTGGTTAGAGCTCTCTTTAGTGTCTGGTAATGCTGCTCCTTAGACGGACCAATGAGTCACTCTTCAGCCGTCCACCATACAGCCTTTCCCACATTGAGAATGATTGTGCTGCCTCTGCAAAGTCCCTGCTGGCCTGTGGAGTCAGACTCTTGAGCCTCCACAGATCCCCATTTAATCTGCTGGGGCTCCATGCAGATTTCTGTCCACAAGGAACAGTTTATAGGATACGTCATGGTCGAATCCCTGAGAAGCGGTTGTCTCAAATGCAGACACGTACGTAGAACATAATCCAAATTGCAAGGCATTGCCTAGTACCTTATGTTCAATGATCCCAGGGTAAAATGGTAAGGAAATATTAAATCATGGAAACAGTAAAGCTAATTAAAGGTGGGCTTGATCTGCAGAGTTTAAATCCAGATCAGAGCTTTCCTAAAGTGTGGGTGTAGTCAGCTCCCAGATGTGGTGATTTTTTTTCCAGCCCAAAGTTAATAGACGCAGGAGCTCACTAACTCTCTTCCTGGCAAGGACCCTTTAGGGTTTAGTTTTTCGGCTCTCTTAAAACACTTCTAGATCTTGTAGCTCAGTAGTTATTTTCCAAACAAGTGATTGCAAGGAGGTCAAAGTTGAATGCATAGTGAATAGAGATATGGTCCAAGGACAATGCTAGTTGTAAAGTAGTTAAATCCCTCTTTTAAACTGCGTCATGTTAATAACATGACAGATTTAACAGATGGCCTTGCTGCCTATATTCAGAGGGGACCCCTTCCTGCCTATAATCAAAGGGAACCGTTTCCTCCTTTACAATCATTAAATAGTAATTACAAGAAGATATACTGAGGGGGAAATTACTTTAAAACAAAAATATCCACTTAAGTTACATTTGTTTCTTTAGGATTATTTTATTCTAAAGCAGAAAAAACTTTCCCCTGTCCTCACTTGCAAAACATGCAGCAGGAGAGAACTCTTCACCACCACCCATATGTTCACATTTCAGACGCCAACACATTCAGCTAGGGGTGGACGAACTCTATTTAACCCCATCTGGAAGAAGCATGTTGTAATTAGAGCAGGAGGGATAAAAGCAATGACAGACTCAAGAGTTCTAATATTGCCCTGCCACTGCTTAGTCTCATAATCTTGGGCAAATCACTTAATCCCTTTGTGTCTCGGTTTACCTATATGTAAAATGGGGATGATGATACTTACATCCCACAGATGAGCTGAGGCTTGAAGGGATGTAAAACACCGTATTTCATCTTAAACCAATTTCTGATTAGTGGGAATTAGGATGAGACCCTCATGGGGCAGAGTATTCTACATCTGTGTACTGTGGAGTTTCTTGCAATGGCCTCAACAGCATCTGATACTGGCCACTATCAGAGACAGGAATTGTCTTAGGAATGGATCAGACCTGTTATCCATCTAGTCCAGTTGTCATGGAGTCACCGGGCAATGCTCTGCAACTACTCCATACAAAGCCAATCAGGACTCTGGGGAAGCGTGCCTCCTCTCTGTGGGCATACTGTCTTCAGGGCAAGAAGCTTACATAGCTTCGACCTTCCTGGATCTGACTTTGGAGCATTCAGCATCCCCTTTTCACACCATGCGCTTCCCACAGTGAGTCCGCACGGGCAGGGCTCCTGGGGAAGCCAGAGGGCCCTGCACCCCAGCTCCACAGTCAGACATGACTCTCAGCCAGCCAATAAAACAGAAGGTGTATTAGACAACAGGAACATGGTCTAAAACAGAGTTTGTAGGTACAGAGAACAGGACCCCTCAGTCAGGTCCATCCTGGGGGCCAGAGAGGCCAGACCCTGGTTCTGGGCCTCCCTCTCTTTCCCCAGCCAGCTCCAAACTGAAGCCCCCTCCAGCCCCTCCTCTGGCCTTTGTTTCTTTCTCGGGGCAGGAGGCCACCTTATCTCTTTGTTCTTCAACACCTTCAGTTGTCACCTTTGCAGGGGAGGGGCCCAGGCCATCAGTTGCCAGGAGACAGGGTGTTTGCCATTCTCTGTGCAGACAGCATCACACCTGCCTAGGGCTCTGCAACAATCACACACCCTTATCCCAACACCTAGATACTTAAGAAAGGTATAGCTGGAAACTGAGGCTCCCGCACAATATTCAGAGAAAACCTTAAGAACATTCCCACTTCGTCACACCATATCCTATGTTCCATTAGTCTGGGCTTGCTGTTGCTCAATGAGCCTTTTCTAGGTGGAATAGACGTATATGGCCAGGGGAAAATCCTACTTCTGACTAACGTTATTTTTTGGCATGGGAGTTTTGATGCAGGGTGGAACCCTGCTTGGAGTGAGCTCAGTTTTGTACCAACACCACAAATTGTATTAATGGCAAACCCTTGATTATATTAATCCACTTGGTGAGTTAATTTAGCAAGATGGATAAACAACACCAGTTTCATCCTCAGAATCCTTCTTCTTTGTAGGGGAAACTAAAAGAGGCGTTGCTTCTTTCTCTTCCTCTGCCTGCTCTCCAGAAGCGGCTGCTTCATCCCAATTGCGAAAAGACCCTCTCTAGTCATGAATTCATCAGTCCTGCTTCTTGCTCCTCCTTCTCCACCTCCACTGTCCGGTCCCTTACACCTCTGCCATTTAGGGTCAGGAAGCCCTGTGGGGCTACACCCTACTATGCTGGCCATGTGCACTACCCATATCCTGTGTAATGGAACCCTATTTGTCTACAGCTGGGGCTCTCCATGCCCACAAAGGGTGGGAGAGGATTTGCCTCATATAACTGAGCCTGTGAAGCACTTTAATCTGTTGAATGCAAGGCATTATGGGAATGTAAATCACCGCTCAGCTCAGGTGCAATAGAAAGAATTGATCATCACAAATAGGAGTTAATTAGAGATGGGCTTTGGGCCTCACTTCCAGACTTAACACCCTCAAATCTGGGAGCACTTAGAATTGCAGAAAGGGGGATTCATTTCATTTCAATAAGTCTTGGAACATGGAGAAGTTCCAGAAGACTGGCGGAAAGCTAATGTGCCAATATTTAAAAAGTGTAAATGGGGTGACCCAGACAATTATAGGCCTGTCAGTCGGACATCAATCCCAGGCAAGATAATGGAGCAGCTGCTAGGGGACTTGATTAAATAAAGAATTAAAGGAGAGTAATATAATTAATGCCAATCAACATGGGTTTATAGAAAATCCTATCAAACTAACCTGATATCTTTTTTTTATGAGATCACAAGTTTGGTTGATAAAGGTAATAATGTTGAGGTAATGTACATAGACTTCTAAGTTAAGGAAGTATGGGCTGGAAGAATGCACTAGAAGGTGGGTAGAAAGCTGGCTAGATTGTCGGGCTCAACGGGTAGTTATCAATGGCTCCATGTCTAGTTGGCAGCCGGTATCAAGTGGAGTGCCCCAAGGGTCGGTCCTGGGGCCGGTTTTGTTCAATATCTTCATAAATGATCTGGAGGATGGTGTGGATTGCACTCTCAGCAAATTTGCGGATGATACTAAACTGGGAGGAGTGGTAGATACGCTGGAGGGGAGGGATAAGATACAGAAGGACCTAGACAAATTGGAGGATTGGGCCAAAAGAAATCTGATGAGGTTCAATAAGGATAAGTGCAGGGTCCTGCACTTAGGACGGAAGAACCCAATGCACCGCTACAGACTAGGGACCGAATGGCTAGGCAGCAGTTCTGCGGAAAAGGACCTAGGGGTGACAGTGGACGAGAAGCTGGATATGAGTCAGCAGTGTGCCCTTGTTGCCAAGAAGGCCAATGGCATTTTGGGATGTATAAGTAGGGGCATAGCGAGCAGATCGAGGGACGTGATCGTTCCCCTCTATTCGACATTGGTGAGGCCTCATCTGGAGTACTGTGTCCAATTTATGTATCATTTATGTAGCAATCCTTGGATACATAAACAGAGGAATGTTGATTAGGAGTAGGGAGGTTATTTTACCTCTTCATTTGACATTGGTGTGACCACTGCAGGAATACTGTGTCCAGTTTTGGGCCCCACACTTCAAGAAGGATGTGGATAAATTGGAGAGAGTCCAGCGAAGGGCAACAAAAATGATTAGGGGTCTGGAACACATGAGTTATGAGGAGAGGCTGAGGGAGCTGGGATTGTTTAGCCTGCAGAAGAGAAGAATGAGGGGGGATTTGATAGCTGCTTTCAACTACCTGAAAGGGGGTTCCAAAGAGGATGGCTCTAGACTGTTCTCAATGGTAGCAGATGACAGAACGAGGAGTAATGGTCTCAAGCTGCAGTGGGGGAGGTTTAGATTGGATATTAGGAAAAACTTTTTCACTAAGAGGGTGGTGAAACACTGGAATGCGTTACCTAGGGAGGTGGTAGAATCTCCTTCCTTAGAGGTTTTTAAGGTCAGGCTTGACAAAGCCCTGGCTGGGATGATTTAACTGGGAATTGGTCCTGCTTCGAGCAGGGGGTTGGACTAGATGACCTTCAGGGGTCCCTTCCAACCCTGATATTCTATGATTCTGTAAGGCGTATGACACAACATTTTGGTTAAAAAAACTAGAACAATATAAAATTAACATGGAACATATTAAATAGATTAAAAGCTGGCTAACTGATTGGTCTTAATGTAACTATAAATGGGGAATCATCATCAAGTAGTTGTGTTTCTAGGGGATTCCCTCAGGTTTGGGATCCCTTGACCCTATGCTATTTAACATCTTTATCAATGACCTGGAAGAAAACAGAAAATCACCACTGATAAACTTTGCATAAGACACCCAAACTAGGGGGAGTGGTAAATTGTGAAGAGAACAGGTCACCAGTACAGAGCAATCTGGATTGCTCGGTAAATTGAGAGCAAGCAAACAGAATGTGTTTTAATACAGCTAAATGTCAGCATATAATCTAGGAACAAAGGATGGGGCATACGATCCTGGGAAGCACGGACTCTGAAAACCATTTGGAAATCACAGCAGATAATCCACTGAGTATGAGCTCTCAGTGCAACCCTGCAATCAAAAGGGCTAATGCAATCCTTGGATACATAAACAGAGGAATGTTGATTAGGAGTAGGGAGGTTATTTTACCTCTTCATTTGACATTGGTGTGACCACTGCAGGAATACTGTGTGCATTTCTGGTGCCCACAATTCAAGAAGGGTGTTGATAAATTGGAGAGGGTTCAGAGAAATGCCATGAGAATGATTAAAGGACTAGAAAATATGCTGTATAGTGACAAGCTAAATAAATTGAGCGCCTTGAGTATCGCAAAGATTAAGGGGTGATCTGATCAGTGTCGAAGTACCTATATGTGGAACAAATATTTGATAATGGGCTCTTAGTCTAGCAGAGAAAGGTATAACATGATCCAATGGCTAAGAGTTGAAGTTAGACAAATTCAGACTAGAAATAAGGCGTACATTTTTTGACAGTGAAGGTAATTAACCATTGGAACAGTTAACCAAGGGTTATGTTGGATTCTCCATCATTGCCAATTTTTAAATCAAGACTGGATGTTTTTCTAAAATAAGCTCTAGAAATTATTTTTGGGAAGTTCTATGGCCTATGTCATACAGAAGGTCAGACTGGATGATCACAAAGATTCCAAGGACTTAAAGGGACCAATGAATCAGAAATAAGGGACGTTCACAAAGGATAGGTCTGCGTCTGTGTTCAGATTCTGAACCCCACTTCTACTGAAGTCAAAGGGTGCTTGGATCTTGGCTTTGGTTCAAACCTGTGTCTAATATCAGAGAGTCATATGTCCTTCCTCCCTAGTCTTTGGATCAGCAACAGCATAAAAGACACTTGGCTTGCCAGTGGTGCCAATTAATTACCATTCTCTTTTGGTGGAACAAGGGATAAGTTATCACTGTCCTGTGTGCTTAACTACCATGCTTGCCTTTTAATATCCAGCTTTCGTGTCTCCCCCCAACTTCCCCACCCCGCCTTCTCTACAGAAAATACATTTCCTTTTTGTCCCCAGAAGCAAACTGCCTGGGAAATCAGCATTCCATGAAGTGAATGAACAAACAGCTTATAGAAGGACGGAATCTGTTTATCATCAGAACACTGGGCTCTCTGTTTTTATTTATAGCATGTTACCAACTAAAGTTCCTTTTTGCTTAGCTACTGCATGAATGAAGACAGTTTTTTAATATTAGTAAATAAAAGCTCTATACATAAAAATTTGCCACATGGTTCTTGTGTATTGAACTTACTTTTTTCCTTCATGAAGTTCACTGTTTGGTCACTTAGTAATATCCTTCCCATCCCTCATCTCAAATACACAATGCAGAGGTACAGGAAGGTTGTGTCCTGTTATATATTGTTATGGCTCAAAACTATAGAAGAATATAACTTGCTAGCATTTGTTTCTTGATTATTTCATTTTTGTCCAAGAATCAGTATGTTCAGCACATTAGGTTCAGTGCTGTCTGAGCTGTGACTCACTTCACTAGCCACACAAGGAATGTGAAAATGTCAGAGGTATTTTTTATAATTCATTACAAAAAGAGGATAAGCTGTATAACCAGGAAACACAATACCCTGCCTGAAAGAGCTAAAGCAAAGTTATTAAAGTAACTACCTATGCAGAAACGTGTGGGGAAAAATTCCACTGCCAATCATCCCTGCTTTAGCAATAGCATGACCTTGTGTCTTGCATGTTAGGCTCTCAGTACACTGAAGTGCCTTAAAGCATCTTTCATGGTCAATGCAACATTATTATTTTTTGACGTGTTGCAATTTGATGGTATTGTGCTGCAATGTCATAATACACTGGTGTGTCAGAAGACAAACAGTCCAAGCTAGTGCCTCCGTTGGAAGAGCCTGCTGAAAAAGAGAAGATTGCTCGTTAATACTGCATAACAATTGACTGATGTTCAGCAACATAGGTGTATTAGGAGCAGCGTGAATAAAGGCTGAAGAATGTCCAGAAGGTTGCACTTTTCAGTTTACCCAGACTAGCGTCCTCAAGTTTTAGGACAGTAAAGGCCAAAGTTTGAAAACTGACCTTCCATTTTGCATCAGTAAATAATTTGCAAATGTGATTATCCATTTAACCATCTTGATACCTATCCATGCGCAAAATCAAATAGTTCGACATAGTGCTATTATTTGTGCTTGCAGTCAGTTATACTTGCAAAATTGCACCCAGAATTATTTGCAAGTGCAAAGCTGTGCAAGGCCAGGCCAAGGCATCTCTAAAATTGTGGTCCTAAAAGACAAATATGGCCCTATTCAGACCTTTGAACAACACTACAGTCAGTGGGTTGAACAGGGTATAAAAACTTAATAACTTAAGCTACTGTGCTGAAAATTGGCAACCCTAATATGAAGTTATGTGGAAGCGTGATTTGATTTGGCTGATACCTGCGTCTGAAATCAGATCAGCACCTTTTAAATTTTTGAATGCTGTGTTTTTTGGCAGTACCACCATATAACAGGAAGTCAAAAGTAACACACACAATTCAAATACAAAGAGCTGAGTTGTTGGTTGACCAGGGAATTGTAACTGCGAGTTACTAGGTCTCTGTGCAGCAGACAAAAACACAGAGGCTGGTCCTGGGAGCCAAGAGGAAACCTTGAGCATGAGTGAAAGAGCATGTGGCTGTCCCAATAAGCACTGTAGAGCTGGCAGCTCAAATACCAAAGGACTGGATGAAATTCTCAGGGCTCACACTCCTGAGGAGAAGTATGAAGAGATAATTGTGCATACCAGGATAGTGGAGGCTGGGACAAGGATATGTATTGCAAAGGGAGGGAAGATAAGACGGGGGTTAAATATAATACTTGTTCATCAAAAAGTAACTGTCTAGGCTGCAACCCACTATTTTGCCTAGCTGGGACTGCCACCCATCCAGAAAACCACGGAATGCTCCCAGGTTTCACACAGTTTTATTATTTTAGAGATCTGATGAAGCAAACTGCTTTGGATAAAATAAGGTCTTCAGCGCTCCTCCTCCTCCTAGAATAGTTTAACCTGACAGTTTGGTCTCCTTGAGCCCAACCCTTCAAACATTTATTACCAAACATTGTGATTTTGCTCATGAATAGTCCCTGGGCTTGGTGGAAAGTGTTTGTAAGATCAGGCCCTTAGATACTATAGTTATAAGTGCTGTCAATATACCTAAATAGATCTTATTCAAACTCTGACCCATTTGAGCTTTGACATTCCCTCGTCACAGCATTGTGACTAATAACTGGAAAAAGATGCATCTGAAGAAGTGGTATTTTACCCACAAAAGCTTATGCCCAAATAAATCTCTTAGTCTTTAAGGGGCCACCGGACTCATTGTTGTTTTTGTGGATACAGATTAACACGGCTACCCCCTGATACTGGAAAAAGATCCTGTCACAGTCACCAGATGAACTGTACCTCTGACCCTCCTAGTCTCTCTGAGCGGACCCCCGGTAGATCTCAGGCCATCACCTCCTCTCTCAGGATGGAATAACATGGTTCTCTCCCTCTCAGATGTGCTGCAGGGTTGCAGTCCCCTGTGTATCAACTATGATCACCTCAGCAAGGCTGACTTATGTCCAGACCCTGCAATTGGTTTCTCCCGAGGACAATAATAGTGGTAATCAGTGACCAAACTGCCTCCTTAATGAAAAGTATTTATTTAGAATAAAAGCATTTGAGAGGAAAGATCTTAAAAACAATAAACCGACTCTACACATATCTAGCTCTTCCCTAAGGCTTACTATTCCCTGGAACTGGAAATGTCCAATGTCTTCAGACTGCTCTACAGAGCCTATCTAGACTCTCTAGGCTGTTGCTGACAAGTGACCCTCCTTTGGAGGACTCAAGACACTTTTTAATTGCTTGTAGCCCACTATTTGGAGGATCTTTGCCCCTCTCCTCATGTAGGTCAGGTCCTGGTTTTTTTCTTGGTGCCATGTGCCTCTATCCAGGGTAACACCTCACTGTGCCATATACCTGAGGATGCTGTCTCTTGAGAAAAATCAAATACTACTCCTACTACTACTAGCTGGCAATGAGTATGAAGTCCAGCACACAGGGGGGCAATAAGGTAATAAAAAAAAAAACCCACCAAAGGAATGATGCACCGAAAATAACAGCATACTAGAGGGGGCTGACTTTCTTATAAACAGGAAAATACGATCCGGGGAAGGAAAGGGTCAAGATTAATTAATAGTTAATAAACAATGATAAATAAGCCAATTCCCCACCTCCTAACACTCACACTTACAAACCCCAGCTCCCACCCTGGCACCTTCCCAAGGTGGATGGTACAGCTGAGGTTGCATGTCCTGAGATGAAGTGTTACAGTCCTGTGGCATTGACCAACTTAAATAAAAGTATCTTACTTCTTGATCCCAAAGTGGGGCAGGGTCCTCTCCTGACTCCAGCCAGGCTCACTGGTTCTCCTGGTCTGGAATCCTCTTGGGTCTCAGCTGGCTCATGGTAGCTAGTGTGGCGTTGGATCTCTCTCTCTCTCTCTGGATGCTGGCCACTGCCATGCTGGAACTGCCTGATCCATGTACCAGAGTCTCAGAGCAGTACAAGAACTTCCTTCAAGGGGCATGGGAGTTAGCTGGGACTCCCTGAGCTAAGCTATCCCTGTCCGAAATTCCAAACAACTGAAACTAAACTTTCTTGTCTTTGTGTAAAGTCGGGCTGTACCTTCCTTGGGAGTTATGCAGCCCTGCCTTGTCACTGGTCCAATTGACTGCTCATCCAGATCACCCCAAGCAGAAGCTTCCCTGTTGACTCCAGTGGAGATTTCTAATTCTTTCTGTCCCCATCCCTGATTCCAAGCATGGTAGGAAATAGGGTCAGAGGCCTTGGGACATCTTAAATGTAGTCCTCTTGATAGGGCCCCCTAGAGACTCGGTCCAGAGCTCCGGGAGCTGGCAAATCCAAGTGGGAGTAACAGTTAGTTATACATATCCTCTAAATCCATATATTCTTAGATTCCTTCATAGCAGCTTCTATAGCGGTCATAACTTGTTTGCGTAGCACCTCCAATTCTGTCACATACCCTTATGCCTAATTTATAGGTGCAAATCCAGTCCAGGTTGTTACTGTCTGATGGCACTTCAGTGGTCTATGCAAAAAGTATTTGCTGATCTCAGTCCAGTTCCTAGTGTGGAGCTATTTGCATTATGAAGAAGAAAAAATGAGCCTCTCTCTCTGATTGGCAGCAGTGTTGGCAGTCTAATCAGAGAGGCTAAAGGAAGAGTGAGCAAGGACTCTGAACTATCTTGCAAGGCTGGTTTGTGACACATCACATGCCCAGACTGGGGGACATGTGCACTGAGAGAGGAAGAGTTGTGTTGTGGATGAGACACCAGTCTGGGACTGAGGAGTAGAGCTAGTTAAGAATTTTCCTGAAAAATAAAGTTTTGTTGGAAAATGCTGATTTGTCAAAAAAGGTGTTTTGTGGAAACATCTCAGGTTAGATGAACTTTTGTCAAATGATCTGGTTTCTTAGTGGGCTGTTGGGGACCTTGGGCTTCCAGGGTCTGTTGCTCTGGAGCAGCCCCTTCAGGGGCATCCTGAATTGGAGTGAAACCAAATTTGGAAATGTTGAATTTTTCAGTGAACTGGAAATTTTGTTTTGGCCAGCTCCACTCAGGAGATCTGGATACAATTTTCAGCTCTGCCCCAGATTCCCTTTGTGATCTTGGGCAAGTCACTTATCCTCTCTGTTCCTCAAATCCCCACCTGTAAAATGTGAACAATAGTTTCTTTCTCTCATTCGTTATCTGTCTTGTTTATTTAAATAGAATGGTATTTGAGGCAGGGACTTTCCTACTGTAGATCATCTAGCACAAGGGGGCATCCATCTCAATAAGGGCCTCTATGGGTATGTCTACGCAGAATTTTGGAGCAAGCCTCACTAGCCCGAGTGTTGACCCAGGCTGGGAAGCTTACTCCAGAATGCTGTGTAGACATACCTTACGTACTACTGTGAAACAAAGAATAAAAACAACACTATAATTCTCATTGTTCTGTGGATAAAAGAGGACTTCAGTGTCCAGTGTTTTCAGTCTGACACTTCTCAGAAGCATGAACTACACATTTGTTTTAAAGTAGCAACATACAAGCCAGGCCAGTTAGGTGCCTGGCAAAATGAACCATGACTGCTGACCAAATGACTACCATGCATAATCTTTGCCTAACAAGCCTGACTTGTCATCTCTTTAGGAAATGGGAATGATAGCGAAGGCTGACATTTCATTCCGGAAATGTTTTATCTCTACTATATTGCACCCCTCTTGTTTTGAAAATGGTTGCTAATTTAATCACTCCACAGGCAAACTATCTGTTGTAAAATTAATTTGTTAATTAAGCACAAACTGTGCTCATGAAAGACTGGATCATGAACCACCTGCTTTTGAGAATGTTGATATCTCCCTTTCCTAACTGGATAACTAGAAAGGAATAAAGTATTCCAGAATCTCTGCAACACAGGGGCCTTCTCTCCGTCTTGGGTAACCTTGTGGAAACAAACAAGGCACTTCTGCGCATAGAGGATACAGGAGAATTTCCTGTGTTCCGTAAAGCACAGCAACCAATGTATCCCTGAAAGAAAATGCAAAGGGGCAGCATCTTCTTTGTCATATACTATAGGCTATTCCTCCTCAAGCAGGGCTCTCTCTCTCAAACCTATCAAATCATGAGAGAGAGAGATTAGAAGTGGCACTCAGCTGTTACAACGATGGAGGCCTTACATTGGGTTTCCACGTTTTCACTCCTTTCTTAGGTCTTGTCTACACACAAACTTGCACCCATTTACACCAGCGCAAAAAGCTGTGTGAGCACTCTTCTTTCAGAACAAGAATGTGTTATTTTGATTTTGCTTAAACCTGATCCTAATTGATTTAGGCTAAACTGAAATCAACCACTCTTAACAAGGTTTGCATCGGTTTGACTAAATCAGTTTAATTTCCATCCTTTAGTTGAACTGGTTGTTCTCCATGTAGATAAGCCCTTACTTAGGCAAGCTCCCGTTGGCTGTAGTGGGAGTTTGCCTGAAAGAACTGAGTACAATCTTAGCATAAGGAGCCATCAGGAACAGCACCCAGGGATGGATATTCAGCACCAAAAGCAAAGGCTTCTGCCAACTGAGCTGAAGAAGTAACTCCAGAGTAGCAGTAGACTCTTGTCCCTGTGTATGAACTAGGCACCAGAAAGGGACACAACATACATAGCTAGTGTGTTACTTGGAACCAACTACCAAGGGAATGGTGGATTCTCCATCTCCTGATGTCTACAGATCAAGACTAGCTTGCTTTCTGGAAGATATGCTTTAGTCCTGTGCTCAGTGCAGGGATGACGGGTAATTCTATAGTCTGTGTTATACAGGAGATCAGACTTGATGATTTATTGATTCCTCCTGGCCTTAAAATCTATTAATCTACCTGAGTAAAATTAGAGTTCGGACCTTTGGATTTGATTCTATCACAATAATGCCAAAGCAAACTGCCACGGAATCAGTGCCAGCAGGAGGGGTGAAGATGCCAACAGAGTGCCCACAGAATGGGGCAGTATGCCTGTGGTTAAGGTATCTCCCCAGCTGCACAAAGAACACCATTGTGGACAGTCTGAGGAAAGGCCATGGGATTACCTAGATCCAGTGGCCTTAACTCCCCACACAGTTGGCAGTAGCTGTTCTTGCAAACCATAGGCTAGAGTAGCAACCTCAGAGAGATTTTGCATCCCTAGCAATACGGTATCCAGATACAAAGGACTTAACTGTGTTATGCTTCTCTTTAGTAATCTGACTCTAGGAACAGCTGCCACCTCCAGTCTGGACTGTGGGCAGATAATAAAGCATTCACTGCATGTGTGCATGCACTCAGTTGTTTCTGTGCTGTATATGCTATACCTATCTCCCTGCATATTCCAACAGCATCAACCCTGATGGTTTAAGGATTGATGTGGGTGATGGAACGGCTTCACAAAGAATGGATAATGATGGTGCTGTAAGGAGTGAAAAAATGAAGATATAGAAAGCAGTGACGCAAGCAAAGGAGGGTGGCCTAATGAGTGATGAACACAATACAAAGGGAGGGTGCTTTACAGGAGATGAAGCTGAAATATCTAACAGTCCTAGCTGACAGTACAGTTGTAACCCACACACCTCCTTGGTGTGGTGTTCTGTCCCATCTAGTGGCACCGAGACCACTTAGAGAGAGATATAAAATGAGTCTGCTCTACAGGAACGCACAAACTGTTAGCTCACATAAAAGGAGCCCTGATGCCTTGTTTAGCCTTTTAGTTATTCCCGGACCCCAACCCAAAACAGTATGTCAGCAGCCCCTATGAGTATACAAGGCCCAGTAAAAGGAGGGAAATGACTGCGGATGTGTTCAGTTATGACCATGCCTGAAATGAGAGTGATAAGAGCAATCACATGGCTTTGTGCAAACTGTTTCCTTGGGGGTTTTGGTTCACTTAGGTTTCACTCTCTGAGATTTGCTTTGAGTTTGACCACATCCCCAGATTTACCTTACCTAGGTTGACCTCCCTTCACCTGGGGTTCAAAGTGTTAGGCTTGACAGGCTTCCAGTGCAAACCACCCCTGATTTGCTTGAAATGCTCCTGAGTCTTAGGTTAACCTTTCACTGAACCTGGGGGGAATTTTGAGTTTGTTTAAAAAAAAAAAGGGCAGGTGAGTGCTACGTGGTTTAATGTTTCATAGTGACAGTTTCCCATCGCTGTAACTAAAACTTCCCCAGGTTTTACCTACCCTATAATCTCTATCCATAAATAGGCCATTTGATTTTCAGGTTGATTTTTTTTTTACATCCATTTATTGTGTAGGATGCATGTCTTGGGGACAGTTCAGGTTAAAAGTTTAGGGCCACTTTCTGCTTCCATGTTCCATGTACACCAGTGCAATCCTTTAGAAGACGATAGAGTTGCATAACAGTAGCCAAGTGCAGAAGGTGACCATTATTTAAAGTTGTGGCAGCAACATCATTGTTCTTTTGGGAATTTATGTAAATAAAGATAATTTGATATTATACCAAAGAAACCAAAACATTCAAATGCATTTCTAACTTGAACAAGTGGATATGAATCATCGGGTGCATGCATCTTCAGTGCATATTCCATCATGTTGCTTCATTCAGGGTTAACACTCATTTTTAAGCAACAGTTTTCACATACAATCAGTTCCTTTGTGGTGGTGGATGCTCAATGAGCAATTGAAGGCCTTTTAATTAACTTGCGGATTTCATTGCCACTGGATATTGAGGAGCCTGAGAACTAGTATAAAAAAATTCAGACAGTTTTCTAGATAAAGAGAACATTTACCACTACATAAGACTATTTAAAAATTATAATGGATAAAAACCTTTATCTCACAGGGCATAAGCCAACCACTAACCACTTGGAAAAAACTCCCCCTCTGAGTAGATGATTCCGTAACTGTTCACTAAAGGATTTCTTACACCATCTTCTGAAGCAGCTGCATTGGCTACTGTCCAGGACACAAAACAGCATTACATAGATCATTGGTCTGATTTGGTGTGGCATTTCCTGTGTTTATTTGCCAGTTGACTAATAGCCAGCACTGGAAATTTCAGCCTGTCCTGATTCTGCAGTGATGTAGCATTGCTTCCCTAAATTTAACCCAGGCTTTAAAATTTGAATTCGGTAATGGGCAGTAATCCCCCCCGCCCCACCAAGTTTCACCTTAAGAACAGATCACTTATCCCTCAGAGCAAGACAGTCTTGTTCTGTTCTGGTTCCAGTAAATAGAAAGGGTGTCTCTGGCCCTGCAGCACAAGTAACGTTTCTTTGGTTCTCTTCTAGGCATGACTCTCACAGGCACTGTTTCTTAAGCTGTAGAATTGCCCTTCGTCAGAGAGCCCTTGGGGGGAACGTATTCTAGACAGTAGCTCTGCCTTTTAAAATTTTAGAGTGAAAACAACCCCAGCCTTTTTGAAGCCATCAAATTATTCATTGGTAACATAGATGCCCACTTAAGTCTCCTGAATCTGATAGCTCATGCCACCCCTGTGGCATGGCACAATTAGATCCATTAGGAGGTATGGAAATGGGTGGGGGACTGAACCTTGCTCTGAAGCAGCTGGCATAGATGATTGCTGCAAACTAGAGGTGTTACTGCCAGTGGTGCAACTTATCTGCCTTGATGTGATCCTGAGAGATGCTGAGCAACCTCAGCTCCCGTTGAAGTCAGCATTTCTCAGGGTCTGGACCTTTAAGAGGTTCATGGTAAATGGCTTATTTTTACTTGCCCAGGAAGCACCCACTAGGAGATACAGACAGAAAATGTATCTATCTAGACATGAGATGAGCCAAATTTAGTAATGTTCCTTCAGGCTGAGCCTGGGGAAAGCTCACTATTCATTCACCGAGCTGAGCAGCTGCCTATTTGCCTGGCAGAGGATCATGTCTTGCACAGTAATCGCCTAAGTGTTTTTTTACCTTGCAGAGTCAGTGCATGGGCGAAGCCATGAAGCACACATGATAAATTCAGCACACTACTGCAGCAGTAATCGGTGCAGAGTGAAGGATTTGCACACTGAGCCATAATGGCTTCTCCACAGCATTTAGTGCCCTCCGCCCCTTCTCTCTCGGTATGGTAGAGCAGTGGTTCTCAGCCTTTCCCGACTACTGTATCCCTTTCAGGAGTCTGAAGCCCAAGCCCTGCCACCAGGGGCTGAAGCATGTAAATTAGCTGCATAGGGCCCCGGGCAATTGCCATGTTTACCACCTCCTAACTCCAGCCCTGCACTTGCAAACCCCCCATCCTCCCAACCCATCCTGCAACCCCCAGGTTGAGAAACTCTGATGTAGATGAGTTGATGTACTCCCTGGAAGATCTCTGCATACCCCGGTGGTACACGTACCCCTGGTTGAGAACCAGAGGGCGGTGAATTCAGTAAAAGCCTATGGTATTACTGTCCCTGCTGTATCTGTGGCTAAATGGTGGACTTTAGTCACCAAGGCTCCTAATCCAGCCCCACATTCACTTATATTTTCTGAAAATGTATGTTCCTGTTTCTCTTCAAAACTTCAAATCCTCACTTTTTTGGAGCAGCTCTGGTGAATACCCTTAGTTTTCCCTTCCATGGCTCAGCTTTTATCACTGGGTCCCCTTTTCACACCTCTTCCCTTGCATTCAGCCCTCCACCTGCATGTCTCTCCTCACTGCAGATAGGTTACCTCCACTCTGTTTCAGCTAACCTGACAGACTGCCCATTGCTAACATGTAACTTCAGATTTTTTTTTTTATGTTTTCTATATCTAGAAATGGTTGAAGTAGTGGGCTAAATTCACCCCTGGTGTAACTCCCTGGTTTTCAGTGAGTGGAGTTGCACCAGGCATGAATTCATTCTCATCTCATTTTCTTAAGGTTTTTTCCCCCCACACAGAGGATACATATTTTATTTGAGTCACTTTGAATCCATTGCAAAATTTCCTGATCAAGACAAGGAACAGACTGTTGCAGAGCAGAGGTTTGGTAACATTCCTTTATCTTGTTGGTAGGTTAATGCATGGCAAAATCTATCAAAATCTTAGAATCACTGATCCCAGAAAAGTTCTACAGTCACCTTGATCTGTTTTCTAGCAGCTGTTCTCCCACATAACAGTGAAGGGTGGGAAGAAAAATCAGACAGTAAGGGCTTTCCATGTTCCATAGCCAGTACGAAAGAATAGTTCTGCCTATTCCTGACTACGATTGTAGTTTGCTATTGCTGGTTTGAACATTGCCTCTTATGCCGTATTTTGTATGTTCCAGGCACACACTTCCCATTTCAACCCCCTGGAAATTCAGCTTCTTTGGATCCGGGTTTGGGTTCATCTGATCTTTTATTTGTTTGATTTCCTTGTCGATTTTGTTATGACACCCATCACTGTAGCCTCTGAGCATCTCTCAAACATTAATGAATTTACCCTCACAACACCCCTGTGAGCTGTGTAAGTATTATTACCCCACCCCCGCCTGCCTCTCTAGCCATTCTGGCTCTTTGCAATAAACCCCATGTATGGCTCTATTGTTCCCCATTTGCCACTAGGCCCTTGACTTCAGTCTGCCTCTGTCCACTCTGCTGGTTGGGGTTAGGTGGGGCTCTGGAAGTGCCCTTGAGTATGGGAATTGCAGTACCTAACAGCTCTTTTTGCCTCTCCCATTGTGCACCCTTATACAGGCAAGGCACCATCTGTCCCTACATGATTTATATTTTAGATCTTTCTAAATCTGCATATCCTTAGCTGCAGGGATGCCAGAATTCAAAATAGCCCAGTGGAAAATGCAAACCAATATAAATGCAACAAGAAGGGAAATAGAGAAAGAGATATTATAATGGATTAGACAGATTTCTCTCTCTATCATCTGGCCCATAACATAACCATCTTTCTCTGTTTGTAGTTGTGTATGGCTCTTGTCACTGTGGTATCTAAGCCCTGTAAATATAAACACTCAGCCTTGTGCATCACAGACCTTTGGTAATTCAGTGCCCGTTCTTTTTATGTGAAGGTTTGTATGCTAATGGATGGATGCAGTCCTACTGTAGCTAAATAACACCCACACAGCCTAATGCGTCTCCTTGACCTCCTCATCTTTTTAGTGCGTCTAGAAGTATGCACTGATGTCTTCTATGAATGACTGATCAATGATTTATTCAGTCCTGGAATGGATTAAAGAAAGAGTACTTATAGAAATTAGGAAAGTCAAAGATGAATTTTAATAACCAGAGGTGCCTCTTTTAAACCTAATAGAAGCCCCTTGAGATTGCTGGCATTTCAGCCAACCCAAATTACTTTAAAACCATTCCTAATGTTTGCCTAGATGAGAGACGGTAGGAAGCGACACTCCAACAACACATCAATTCTAGGCCTAAGTATGCCAGCTTTAACATATAGTTCTACAAGAGGGGCCTCCTGTTGGCCCCCTACTAATAGCCAGATGTTATATTTACTTTTTCCTTCCCTAGATGGACCACAAGCTTATCTAGTGTGCTTAGGCCAACTTTTTCCAGAGTGCCCAGTTATGTTAGGTGGGGGGTTCCCTATTTAAGGGGCATACAGTTGGTCCACTCCCTTGGGCAAGTCACTTAGGCCCAGATCCACGAAGGTATGTAGGCTCCTAACTTCCATTTATTTCAGTTAGTACCTTTGTGGATCTGGGCCTTAGTATCTCTGTGCTCGTCCCCCACCTGTAAAATGAGTATGATAGCACTTCCTGACCTCTCTGGCGTGTTAGGAGGATGGATATATTAAAACATTGTGAGGTCTCAGGTATTAAGGTGATGGGACCCAGAAAAGTACCTAAGATAGATAACTTTGCCCGCTCCTAGAATGAATGTTCTCGACAGAAATGGTCTCTGGAACCGTTGGGCACCTTTTGTTGTCTGGATCAGCCAACAGCATGGTTGATTCAATGGGTAATTACTTATTTTCCTGTGCCCCAACACATTTCTCATTGAGGATGTCTTGCCAAACAGGGGAGGGAAGCAGGAGAGACCATAAAAGGACCAAAGGCAAGCTGAAGGCTTGATTCATTTTTTAACCTTTTTGCAATCTTGGGGTAGAAAATGCTAACACCACCAATTTTTGGTTTGCATTTATTATATACAAATTTAGAGTTAACTCTTACTCCCACTGATTCAAAAATTCTTATCGGCTTTTTGGGGGAGAAGATTCAAAACCAGTTATTGCCATAAATATCTTATAGGCATGTCTTTGGTTATAAATTTGGAATAGCATATGCTGGTCCCTTAAAAACAAATGCAGCATTTTGAACTGTTTAATCCCACCATCATCAACTGAATATACACAGTAATCTTTGATTCTCTTTAAAGATCTAACCGCAGTTAAACTGAAATCCCCTGGCTTCACTCCTGTCTGATTCGCTTGCTGTTTTGTTAATGCAAGGAAGTTCAGCATTAAAAATAAACACCACAGAGTCTGTTTTCCTCATGACACCCATTCCTCAGGAGCAGCAATTGCAAGTGCAGACATCTACTCGGTTACCTTGCCATCTGCTGGTTTGATTTAGATCTGCATTCCCTGCACTTTACTGCAGGTTTGCTAAGGTAGCAGTGAGAGCAACACGGCTATGAAATGTTTAAAGTATCTGGAAGTAATTTGGGTACCTGAAAGCCGATTTTCTTAAATAAATGTCCTTTCAAAGCCCTTTAACAGATTAGAAAAACTGCTGTTGAACTGTGAGATGTGATGTGAGCACTACAGCAAAGAAGGCTGATATTGAGTATTGTCCTGCACACTGTTAAATCTAGGAGCTTGCTCTCTCTGTCTATTTTAATTTGAAATAATCTTTCACCAGCACTCTCCAGGCCACCCGACATGAAACCAAAACAATTATTAGATACAGTGAAGCCTCATTTAGTCTGACATTAATAAAATGAATTATCCACGTTATGGCTAATGCTTAGAGGCTGCAATGACTAAATTAAATTTTCTCCTGTCCTTACTGTGGTCTGCATGTTTTTTCTCAGAAGCACTCCAAACAGAAGTCAGTACAATCTCAGACTGTGACTGTCATCCATGCTGCTTTTGATAGACCTTGAAGGAAAAAAACAACACCCTCCCCCTGAAATCTGTCCGGTAATGACTCATTCTCTACCACCTATCTGATTGTCTTTGCTTTACACTTGAACCTTTGTCACTTGGGAACTGTCTATTCCTTGCCATTGTCTTAAGAAGAGCTAAGTAATAAGGATAAATGCAAAGTTTACTACTGTATTGCCAACTCCAAGCCCTCAAAAATCGTATGTCAGCCCTCCAAAAACCATGAGATTGACTTAAAAATAACAAGACTTTAAAATGATTAATTTTATTGGGGTTTTTTAACTTGTAATTTGGTTTTTAAGCCTTTGGGATTCATTTTTTGAAGCTTTTTTCCATGCGGATTTAGAAATGTAGTGTTTTTAAAATGAAAGATGAGAGTCTCAAGTAATCACAAGACTCCTGGGTCTGGGACTTCAAGGAAAACATAACATAATATCAGGTTTCAGAGTAGCAGCTGTGTTAGTCTGTATCCACAAAAAGAAAAGGAGGACTTGTGGCGCCTTAAAGACTAATAAATAAATTTGTTAGTCTCTAAGGTGCCACAAGTACTTCTTTTCTTATAACATAATATGAAACTCAAGATAAACTCCTGAGAGTTTGTTACTCTCTGTCCACCAAGGATAAAAAGAGGTTTTGTATCTGACCACAAAATTAATTCAGTGGAATCCAATCTCTTTATTTCATTTGTTCCAAAGGGCTGTCAGCTCTGTTTTTCCAGGTACTTATATGTAGAACTGGTCAGAAAATGAACATCCCTTACAGCATTTAGTGTCCTTTGGGGGTGGTGGGGGGGGGGGGAAGAATCATGTTGACTAGAGACAAGACTTCAAAAAGGTTTCTTTTTCTTTTCTTTTTTTTCTCCAGAAAGGTTTTAAGAAAAATTCCATTTCTGGAGAACCTAAATGGAGTTTTTTGGCTTCCTGGCTGTCCTCCTGGAAGGTTCTTGTCAATTGTATTTGAAATTCGCAAACACCTTCTAATGTGACTGTGGGAGAGACAGAGAGCCTTGGCTACTCAGCCTCTCTTGGCAGCTCTGGTTGCATGGCAGACAGCTTGGATGCTCTGCTTCCTTCCCAGCCCAGGCTCTCTTCCTGTCTGTCCTGCAGAGCTGGGGAGGGGAAGCAGGAAAGCAGAGTAACAAGAGCCTGCCAGGAGGCTCTCATGGAAAATTTCACTGTTGCGGAGTGAACATCATTCCACTGAAAAATTTTCAACCAACCCTACTTCTGTACCCCTCATTACCGTAGGGTCCGAGACCTGTCCAAGTGCATAAAGCGAACAACAGTAAACAAAACTCTCTCACCTTTCCCCACGTGCAGACGTAGTTAGGAAGGCAGCAGGCTTTCCCCTCTTTTTCTTGCCCTCAGCCCTCTCTGTATTTGAAGAGGCCATGAAAAATCTACTATGGGGAAAACATTCAGAGAAATAAATTCAGAATGCACTGAGGATGATAGAGCGGATCAAAACAGGGGGCCATTCAGGAGAAATGCATACCCTGCAGAGTAAACAATTTCGAAATCTGAACTTTTTGACCGTCTGTAGAGGCCCATGGCCATTCTTATCTCCTGCAGGGGTGAGTTCTATATTATAGGAAGACAGACCCAAACTGGATGGCTCTTCTGTGTTCAGGAGTTCACAATCTGATTGGCTCTTCATGATGAGAAGATTTTGAACGTACTAATTATCCAACACATGGGCCAGAAGGAAATAGCTTTCTCAGGAAAGCTCTGTTTCCCCCATTCACAAGCTCCAGCTGCTGGTTGATGATTTCATGGTTTCATGGAACATAACTACCAGTGGAAGTCATAGTCTAGGGGTGACCTCTCAGGTACCTAGTGCCAGTCCCATTGGGAGTTTTGAATATCCAGACAGTGGCACTGGATTCTGTATTAAGAGGGGCAGCGGTGCAGACAACAGAGCACCAGCTTGATGTATTCACAGCGGCCTGTGTTGTTTAGCAAGCAGGCTGTAGAGTTTTTTACTAGAGGAAGATTCCTCAGCCTGTTTGGCTTCATTCCCAGATGTAATACATTGCAATCATTGAGCCTGGAGGTCATAAAAGCCTGGATCACTGTGGTGAGATGTGTATCTGACAGGATGGGGCTCAGTCTTCTGCCTAGCCATAAATGGTAATGGGTGTTTTCCATTGCTATAGCTTTTTGGCCATCTGGTCAATGGACTTTGCCAATAAACAATTGTAAACCTGAGTTGGATGTTCCAGAGTCCAAGCCCTTCTGTTGTACTCGCTTTAACTCCCCCTGTTCCTACAATAGTCTGAACTGGAAAAGGGCTCTGAATTAGCTTGGCAGGTTACTGCGGAACTATTAAGGGAGCAGAAAATCCAACCCCACCAGTTCAACATGGGTCTCTCTGCAGTGGTGCAGAGCTCTAACAGGTAGGCAAACAGTCTGACCCCTTAAAATGTAAGCAGGTGAATATATTAATATGTTCAAAATCTTCTCTGCATGAAGAGTAAATCAGAGCGTAATCTCCTAAAGGCAGGAGAGCTTTCCAGCTTGGACCTTTGATTTGCAATGTCCTAATTTGCCGAGAGGTCCTTCCAGTTGCATACATTAGTACATAAACTCTAAATTCACAATTCAGCCAGGTTTCAGAGTAGCAGTCATGTTAGTCTGTATTCGCAAAAGAAAAGGAGTACTTGTGGCACCTTAGAGATTAACAAATTTATTTGAGCATAAGCTTTCGCTCACGAAAGCTTATGCTCAAATAAATGTGTTAGTCTCTAAGGTGCCACAAGTACTCCTTTTCTTTTACAATTCAGCCAAGAAAACAAAGAGCAAAAAGAGGGGTTGGAATATTTAGGGCTGCACTTAGGAGTCCTTCCACTCAGTTTTGCACATTCTTAAGGTGAAAAACTAACAGACACTCTACTAGCCAGATGTCTTAAGGTATGAACATATGTAATGCATTTAATCAAGCCTCCACCCCCTGCCCCGCACCACGTTTGTCAGCTTGTAGTATTTGGGACTGGACAGCATCAGAGCCTTTTTTCCTTGCCAGATAACTGGAAGATGTTAGATACTGAAAACCCACTCTGTAATTTCCTGATCACAGGAAAGGGTCATGGAGATGGAATTATCACCTTGCTCCGTAAGAGAGAGAGAGCAAGCATTTATTGCATTTGGGCTGCAGAAAAAGTTGGGGAGTGTGAGAATTCCACTTATATACCTCTCTCTGTAGTCAAAGACTAATCACTGGCAGCCAGTGTTTTAAAGCTGTCAGCCAGTATGGTATATTGCCTGCCTTGTCCATAGCCCTCCAGCCTTTCCATATCAATGCCCAGCAAAGGCTCTTTACAGCCATAGAAATCTAGCACAATCCTCTGGGGAAAAAAACAAGAAACAGTAAGGCGAGTCCAAGAGATGGAAAGACTTCAATGGAGTTACTTTGGGTTGACATCACTGTGAGTGTTCTCAGACGTTAGCTTGACATTCATGTATTGCCTGGGACAGAGCATGAGATTTCTGTTGTATGTTTGATTTCCTTATTCTTAATTCTTGTTCTAATTCCTTGTCCATCTGAAAGTCTGCACATGAAATAGGGAGATAAATGCTCAGGCCAAATTGGAGATCAGGCTGCTTAGCAGTTCTGAAATTCAAGCCACTTATTTCAGAGCTAAATATAGTGTTAGGTCCTTAATTTAAACACCCACATCTGAAAGTTTTGGCTCCCCTTTTTGTGTCCAAGAAAAATGGCTCAGCACATTGCATTCCAATTCATTGTAAGCTGGGGAGAACACAAGAATCACGAACATTGACATCAGGGATCTCAAAGGAACTTGTTTTACTTCCAGCAGCAAAGGACAGAGCAACTTTCTGAATCTAGCTAAAATGCTCCCAGGACCAACAGAGCGGGATTCCAAAGTGAGGTATATTTAATTGAAACCAATCGAGGAAGCCTGACTCGTGTAATCTCACTTGGTCAGAGATGTCCAGAAAATTAGGATGAGTCAGGAGTCTGAAAGGGTAAAAAAAGAAAACCGTGCGCTTGCTGAGTACTTGATTTCTCTTCTCTCCAATATTTTTCTGCCCTGACTGTTAGCCACACAGAGTCTATCTGAGATCTCAACAAGTGTACCAGCAACTGTAAGTGTTGGTAAACTCTGTACCTCTTGTAACCAAATGTTATGCCGTAGTAACAAAACATTTAGGAATGTGTTGTTTTCTGAATAAAAATCCAGCTTTGTTTCCGGTACCCTCAGTTGTACTGGCCTTTCATAGAGCATAAATGAATACATTGACTCTGATTTGCCTCTCACTTATAATGGTGTGAATCAGGAACAATCCCACTGAAGTAAATGGAGATAGTCCTGTTTTACACCAGCATGAGAGGAGAATCAAGCCCTATATTCCTCTTTGATTGCAGTTCCTCAGGGAGTTCATCGTGGATGCCCCTTGAAGGCACATCTGTGAAGTGTCCCCACAGGTGTTTGTTTCTCATTCAACTGCTCAGCTAGGACAATGTATCATTGCAGATCCAGTTCCAAAAGGATCTCCTTGTTTTAAGTTCATGACCTGTCAGGAAGTTTGCATTGCTGTAGTGACATTTTGGACATCCAGTAGTTTTCTGGCTGCATCGTAAGAGTGACAGCAGATTGGACATGATGGGGAAATGGATCTTTGCAATAAATAAAATGCATGGTTGGTGGCCTGCCATTTGTGGATCACCGTACTGTACTGAGTGACTCCATTTTCTGCTTTGTAAAGCCCCGCTCCAGGTGAAGGACAATACTAGAAAAGATACACAGGACAAGGCAACTTTTAAGAGAAAGGTGTTTGAACAGTATATTATAAATGAGGACACTGATTGATTCTGGGAGTAAGGGGACATTAAAAGATACTGTGAAAATGGCAAAAAGTTTGGGCGAGCCCAGAATGAAGTTTGAGGGAGGAAATGCAGCCTATGGGGTCATCGGATATGTCTCTTTCACCCCCCACCACACGCACTGAATGGTAAACTGCTGGTAAGGACAAACCTACACAGCAAGCAATTTCTCTTAATCTACTAAGAGACATCCAAGCACAAGTAACCAGGGGTATAGGGACGTAGGAATTGCCCTACTGGATGAGACCAGTTGTCCACCTAGTCCAGTATCCTGTCTCTGACAATGGCGAGACCTACTGATTCTTAGGAAAGCACAGAAAACCCTGCAATAAGCAGTTATGCCACCGGGGGAAATTTCTTCCTAATCCCCAAAAGTCACAATTGCCCTGTGCCTTGGTGCATGGGAGTTCATATCCTTTTAAAACTCTTG
Source organism: Caretta caretta (assembly GCF_965140235.1). Taxonomy (NCBI): domain Eukaryota; kingdom Metazoa; phylum Chordata; order Testudines; family Cheloniidae; genus Caretta; species Caretta caretta. Next base: position 84,151,380 of record NC_134214.1, read on the forward strand.
TTTATTATTAATTATGGTGAATTAATTATTATAGCTGTGTGCATTTATTTTATGAATCGTATGGGAATAAGATCTATCAGACTCCTCATAAGTGTATTTTGTTTATGTATTACACACACCTATCCCATGTTGGCCTGGTTATCAGCATTTTTTTAAATAATGGAACTGTATGGTTTGATCTTAGTGAATTATCACTTTTGAGATAAACTTAATTGCTTTAAGTAGGACAATTCAATACAGGCACTTCTTCAATAGTGCTGTGATGCAGTGCAGCAATCTCTCTATGCTGGTCAGTACTGGAGCTGTACTTTCAGATTCTAATTGGGCCTAATTGGGCCATTAAAGTGGGGGGCCCACTTTGCCGCAGGGGGACCTTTGAATGACATTTTGCCTTACAATGGTACAAGGGCATCTGAAGTTCTCTGGTGTGCATCACCTCTTGAGAAGATCTGTTCTACTGCCAGTGCAGTGGGGTTGGTGGGAATTGGAGGCCAGGACCAGAGCCCTGCCTCTTCCTGACCCAATCTGAGGTAGTGGGAGGGAGCAGTCGCTGCACTAAGGAGAGCACTGTGACCCCAGTTGTGTCTGGAGATACAAATGGGGAGAAGATCCCTTGTGCTCTTCCACCACTTGCAGATCCATGCAAGGTCCAGGCACAATCTGATCAGCTTTAAAAGTAAAATTTTATTACACTAGTCATTGATTCTCTGCTTCACCACAGGATGGCACCATTGCCTTCTTAGAGATGCATAGCACAGAAAGGAATAGCACATAGACATGGCATTCATGAGAGTTGTAAAATAAAAGCATTTACTCCACAGCCTCACCATCAGCCATCACTTGTGCATTCTGCACATTTTTCCATCCATTTGAAATTCAACGAAGAATCATGCTACTTGTATGCTTCATTTGTTCCAGGCAGCCCCTGGCCCACATGCTTTCCTGGGTCATTTCCTGAAAGCCAGAGAGGTAGGCATCTGCTAAAGAGGTCAAGAAGATCATTTCTTATTGTTATGCAACATTGTATGATAGGGATGCAGGAGTCATTGAGATACATGATCCTAATCTATGCCACTATCATTCCATGATTATGAAACACACTACCAACAACACAGCACACCCCCCTGTGTACCTCTTTTCCTGCCATGACTCAGATGTGGGAAATGATACAGGAAAGGAGAGAGGAAACATGGTTTCCCAAATTGAGAGACACCATAAAACTAGGTGATTTAAAATGATGATGCCTTTAGGGTAATAATATTTTTGTATGGAGAGATAACAGCAGGATTGTGTGGTTCTCAAATGAGGGCTGCCCTTCATAACAATTGGTTGAAGATGTGTTTCATAATCAAAGATCCCCAAATTCCACCCAAAGAACAAGAGGGTTTGAGCAATCTCTAATTGTGAGGTATGGTCTCATTTTGGTTTATAACATCACCAGACATCAAAGACTGACCACAATGTTCACAGCAAGGAGTATGCTTTGGTGACATACAAGAAAAAGCGATGCCACTTAAAATGTGGTATGGGCTTTAAATTCACATCAGATAGAAAATATTCGGAAAGAATGTTATATACATGTATTTCTTTTTTGATTAATAATTATATGGAATATACTGAAAAACTGAGAGGCTGTGTTTTCACTTAATAAGTGAAAGAGTAATCTAAGCCAACTAACTGTTGGGTTTTCTAGTTGAAAACAGAATGAAATAATGATTCAGTGGAGCAGTCCATCATTAACCTACCTCAGTCTATCTGATGTTAAGGGAAAGCAAACAAACTGACCCAAACTTTTCTGCGGCTTGTTTGCAAAGTTCATGAAAATCAAACTCATGCTCTGACCCTTGAAATAAATAAAATACAGGGCACTGTTTTCAATTAAGGTTTAGTTAGTATTTCTGAAAATGTCCTGTTTCCACACTCGTGGCTTTGGGGCTGGAGTTGGGTGAATAAATCCCTCCAGTCAATCTTTCCCCTTAGTGGAATTCAAGGATTCATTAGAAACAAGCAAAAGGAAAAGTAAGCACTGTCTGTAACACATATGTGGACAAAGAAATGGGAGACCAAGAGTTTATTTAGACACATATCTAATAACATGCAATAAGGAGGCAAGATGAAGCATGGTTTTGATCACAAGAGACTGGACAAGATTCTGATCTATACCAGTATTATGTCATTACAACAGCATTAAGTTCAGCTAACTTACTCCTGATTTAGATCAACAGGCTCTGCACTACAGGGGAGGCAAAGGGGACATTTGCCACCCTAAACGATCTTCAAGGGCCTCACATTATAGTCAGAAAGGCAAAAATATATACTAAGTTATCCAATGTAAAGCAGTAGAACAGCAGCAGATTGGAGAGTATTAGTCCTTCATATCAATTATAAGTCAGAAGATACTGACACGGAAGCTAAATTTTTCTTTTTGAAACTCTTAAAAACTGACTAACTGAAAGGTCTCAAAATGTAATTGTAAACAGGGAATCCACATCAAGTGGGTGTCTTTCCAATAAGGGTGCTGCATGGATTAGTTTTTGTCCCTACACTATTTAACATTTTTATCAGTGACCTGGAAGAAAACATAAAATCATTATTGATAAAATTTGCAGATGACACAAAAATTGGGGGTATAATAAAAAAATAAGAGGACAGATCTGATACAGAGTAATCTGGATCACTTGGTAAGCTGAGTGTGGGCAAACAATATGCATTTTAATACAGCTAAATGTAAATATATACATCTAGGAATAAAGACTGTAGGCCACACATACAGGATGAGGGACATTATCTTGGGAAGCAGAGACTCTGAGAAAGGTTTGGGGGTCGAGGTGGATAAGCAGCTGATCAAGTAGGAGCAGAGAGGTTATTTTACATCTGTATTTGGTTCCCTGCAACTGCTGCTGGTGTACTGCATCTAATTCTAGTGTTCACAATTCAAGAAGGATGTCGATAAATTGGAAACGGTTCAAAGAAGATCAATGAGAATGATTAAAGGATTAGAAAACATCCTTTGTAGTGATAGACTTAAGGAGTTTAATTTATTTAGCTTAACGAAGAGAAGGTTAAAGGCTGACTTGATCACAATTTATTACCATATACACAGGAACAAATATTTGATAATGAGTTCTTTAATCTAGCAGACAAAGGTGTAACACAATCCTGAATCTATGAAAATCTGAGATTTTCCAGGAGTCTAATTAGCTCCCAGACTCCTGGAAAGTTGTTTGTTTTTTAAATAGCAACACCCAGGGGCCCCAAAATACCCATTCATCTCCCCCACAATAATCAGAGTCTAGAACTGACTCTGAATATCAGTTAAGCAGCTAGCTTTTCCCCTAGCTTCAGTAGGAATGGAGAATCAGGCCCATTAATTGAATGGGATATATGCACATGCTTAACCCTAACAGCTAATCTACCTCATTTTCTGTAGAGATGATTTTGAGGCACAAAGCCTGGGTTCAGATTTGAACTCCCCTAGGATCTGCGGGTGTTTGCATTCCGGTTTTAGGCTCACTAGAGAGACAGGGACCGGCAGTGAAGTTCTGATCCACTTCCTGATCCAAAACATCTCAGAATTCAGAGGCATTGGCACAACTATTTTGGCGTGTGCACATTCCTACTATCCTGGGTAATTACATTTTTGGTTTGCAAATTTTTCCATTTGGGTTTATTTTATGAGGAGGAAGAAAAAATGAGCAGGCAACAGAATTATTAATTTTTGCACATGGAGAATTTCACAAATGTAATCCAGATATTCTAAATGAGAAGAGTTATAGCATTGAGGTAATCACCCTGGAGCTTACTGCATCACCCCACGGATCTTTTAGCTCAGGAAACATCCAGGCCATCTGTCAAGCTCTTCTCCCCACTCAGAAGTTTGACGATAAGCCAGGTTTCCAGTTGACTGCAGATGTTCTAAAAAGGGATGTCATTTTTGCCAAAAAGGTTAACAAATAGGCTCCCATGAAGAATTCGTTCTCTCCCTGCTTGAGAAGATGTCTCTCTCCTTCGAGTCAAAGGTAGGTGTCTTAATGAAGCAAGAGGACCCCCTGCCATAGGCTTCACTGTTGATTTCACTCTGCAGACTAGGAGAGGAGCTTCTGCCTCAAGCCATCTCTCACCTCTTGAAAATACCACATGCATTAAAAAAATAGAGGGGAAAACATGAGTTCTAAGAAGATCAGATGACAGTTTATCAGAGGTTTAAATCAATTGTTGTAGATGTAATAGAAAAACAGCTGTCTTCAGCAACAGCTTAGTGTGCAGTTCTGCTCAGGAATCCTAGGGAAGGCTGTGGACCTTCATCAGCCCTTCCGTTCTCCTCTCCACTCCTGTGGGAGGATGGACACGTGGATCTCAGCAAGAAAATAGTTTAGAGCAATCAATGCTTCAACACCAGGGCAAGCCAGTCACCACATGCTCTGACTGGGTTACTGGCTGCCCATTCAGCAGTCTTGAATGCTGGTCTACAGGGCATTTAGGCAGCTGCATGTTCTGACCAGCCACCCAGTGACTTGTGAACAGTTGCTGGAACTCAAAGCTCAACAACAGCAGAGGACTCCAGTCCTGGGACCTGATTGGTTCCCTGTTTCTATTTAAACCAAGCAGAGGCACCGAAAGTTGTCCAATCTACTGGATTTGTCCCTGCATAGGACTGCCTTTCCTGTGCTACCTGCTCCTGCTGCCTGACACTGACCTCCCAGTATCCTGTCCTAGCTTACCTCTTGACCCCGATTTCCAGTGTACCCTCTGGCCAGTCTCAGATTCTGGTATCCAGATCTGGCTTGACTCCTGCTCTGACCACATTCCAGTTGTGACAATTACAAGAGCCCCACAAGTAACCTGTCATCAGCAAGGTCTCCTCACACCATGAGAGGATGGGCTTTTGCTGGCTCCTTTCAGGAGGTGACCATACTGACAAGGGACCTGGGCTTCCAAAGACGTGGGGTTATTCTACGAGAGAGTGAGGGTCACAGGTCATTGGAGCCATGTATAAAGGTAGGGGTATGGCTGAAGCAGAACCCTTTAGCTTCTGCAAGTCTACTGGGCCAATGAATGTGCTGCACACGGATTCCCTAAACACTGTTCTTACCCCAGTAACACCTAATGCCATGGAAATCTCTCCAACAGTGCTGGTTCATGTGAGACGCTCGTGTGCTTGTGTGATACACTGCTCACACAATAATATTTCCCCCCAGGGCTTCCCTGTGTTCAGATCATGGGGATTCCATGTGGAAAGAGCCACAGACACCAGTTTCTCTCCTTCTTCAAACTTGAGAATTTGATAAGTAAAGAAGCCTGTCGGCCATAATCGATGCCTGTTAATCCTCGTTGACTTCTTCAGACCCTTCCCTAAGAAAAAGAGTGGAAAGCCTAAAAGAAATATTTTTAAAAGGTGCTTTCCTCCTCTGTGAAGAGGAGTGAGAAGAGGTGTCCTTGTCCTCAGCCTCCTCCTGTATGAATCTGGTTTGAACGCTAAGAAGGGGATGGTTACTAAGGATGCAGACAATCCCTCTTCTACATGCAAATCTCAAGTCCCAACCATGCTCCTATTAGTTTATTCCTGCTACATTATTTCACGATATTTATTTGGAAGCAACAAACACACACATCTATTTCCAGCATTTTGTTGGTTCAGCAAAGTTTTTGCAGAATGGAAACCAGGTGCCTTTGGGCCAGTTTAATGCAGGATTTGGCTCTTGCAGAACTAACCTGGTTTCTGGACAAAGGCAACCCTGCTTATTGTTTATACCAGTGAATGGCTGAGCAAAGATGTCTCTCTGGCTTTGTGGTTCTGGTATTGCTTAGCATTTATTCTCTCTGCAATTTGCTTAGAAGACTTTATTTTTCTAGATGAAGAGATTGCAGATGGGCAAGCTGCAAATGTCAATTCATCATTAAACATCCATGGTCTGTAAATGTGCTCATGTGTTTTAATTTGCACGAGATATTTTGAGCAGATAAAGGGTGAAATTCTCGAAAAGGAGAGAGATTTTTTTCCTTTTAATTTGAATGACTAAACAGTATTTTTATTTATTATATTTATCGACTTTGAATTTTAATGCTGAGGTTGAGTGATACTTACCAGCTCCCCCTTATTCACAGATAAATGGTGTGTGAGGAGATAATAGAACAATGGGATACAGAATCGCTGGTTTTCTACAGTCCTGATACAGAAATCCAGGCACTAGCACAATTCATTGTAAAGTTCAAGGGCAAATAAAGAATAAAATAAAGTCCCTTCCATATGGTAAAACGTGCACACAAAAGCCCTATTTCCAGCTCCCCAAGTCCGCTCTTCGCTTGCTTACAGAATGCAAAAGCCTTTTCGATCAGCCTCGATTTCTCAGCTGTTACTGCTGGTAAAAGGAGGTGGCCAAGCTGAATTACAATTATTCTTACTATGTAGCTGACAGCCCGGTGCCTCTGCACAACAGCTGAGCTCAGCCAGAATCTGCACTTCAACTACTGATTACTCATCTCCTGCCAACAGACAGGATTCCTCAGGGCCTTACTGCTGTCCTGGGAGTTTCTGGCACCCATATTCTCAGTCTAGAGGCCAGAGGATATGTATTGGCTGAGACTCACAAGTCATGGCATGGTCAGACTTCATTGCAAGTGATGTTCTCAATAAAGAGTGTGCATTCGATCATATATATGATTACCCGGCATTATTACTAATAAAAGACATGGGCCTGAGATTAACATCATACATATGCAATGATTCAGAGTAACAGCCGTGTTAGTCTGTATTCGCAAAAAGAAAAGGAGGACTTGTGGCACCTTAGAGACTAACCAATTTATTTGAGCATGAGCTTTCGTGAGCTACAGCTCACTTCATCGGAATGTGTGTGTGAGAGAGAGACAGAAGTAAACACACACGTCTATAGTATGTGCCTGGAGAGTATATTTAGTAGACTAGACTACAGAGGCTATGTGATGTATTGGAATGAGCACTGAAACCAGTAGTGCCCAAGCTCTGATCCCTGCCCTGCTGCTGACTTTCTGTGTAGCCTTAAAGAAGTGTTTAAATCTCCCTGTATCTCTGTTTCCTCATCTGTAAAATAGGATGATGATGATCCTTTTTGCCCACTTCAGAAGGGTGCTGTCAGGCTTAAATAATTAATGGGTAAGGCCCTACTTGAAATGGGGGATGGTTGTCAAAAAATTGCGGCTGCGTTGCAGAGAAGCCATGGAAAATTGCGGAAAAGCAGGAGTGGACCTTGTTATTTGCGGTAATAAAGTCCATTATTCCTTTGTTGTTATTTCCTGTTGTCAGCCACCTGGGGTTGAGAGCAGGAACACGGGGCTCACAGCTGCAGAAATTGTGGATTCCACAATATTAGGCTTCTCTGTGGTTTTGACAGTGGGAGCCCCACCGTGCATGGGGCTGAGAGCAGGTGCACCGGCCACCTGGGGCTGGCAGCAGGGGCTCCAGGCTGTCAGCAGCTGCCCTGAGGTGTCAGTGTGGGCTTCTGCTCTCAGCCCCATGGTGATCGGTGCGCCTGCTCTCCGTCCTGTGCACGGTGGGGTTCCCACTGCCAAAACTGCGAGAAGCCTAATATTGTGGAATCCACAATTTCTGCAGTACCTCAAGTTAAGTAGGGCCTTATTAATGGGCCATATTCAAAGATGAATCTGAGTTAGGCTAGGGGGAGTCTAAGACAGTGTAAGTGACCCCTTCTTCCTGCCCCCAATGTGTGTATTACACCCACTTACATGCCCTTAGATTTACAGTAGGTATTTACTCACACCAATTTATTAACATGTAATCTATAAATCCCTTTACGCATCACTTCTGAATTTGGCATGCTGAGTCTAAACTGGTGTAACTCACAGATCAAGGGGCCAGAAGAGTGGAGTGTATCAAGGGAACAACTAACATTAGAACACGGAAAGAATATTTAAGTTAAATATCTTACTGTAAGTTACACCTTCTCCCAGCTGGCCAAATTTATGAGTGCAATTGTATGGTAGGGTTGCTTGTGATGATGGGGGCTTCGCTCAGTAGCCTGGAAGTTCACTCGCAGTTTGTGTCTTATGTTCTTAAAAACGCAGGCTTTGGGATTTCAGCTGGCCACTGGCAGATGTCAGGAAGGGATTCTTTTCCCCTAATATATTCTGGTGGTTGTTTTTTGCTTCTTTTTGGTTTTTAAATCTCCTTCCTCTGAAGCATCAGGAGTGGCTGCGGCTGGAGATGTGACTCTGGATGGAGAAGGCCCAGGCTCTGATGTGACACTGAGCATTCTCTCTCTCAGCTGCTTGGCTGGATAGTTCTTGCTCATGTGCTCAGGGTCTAACTGATTGCCATTTGTGGGTTTGGGAAGGGATTTTCCTCAGGTCAGATTGGCAGTGACCTTGGGGTTTTCTCACCTTCCTCTGCAGCTTGTGGGTGCGGGTCACTTGCCTGGATTATCTGGTATCTCATTTAAGTATTTCCCTGGCACTGTGGGGGCCTCAAGTACTGGTGCACCTTGGTCCCTCCTATTCTCTTCCTGTGGCTCCGATCGAGTCTCCTGTGGGCGGTAATACTTTGGTCTAATTGTGGTTGTTGGATGTCGTGTGCAGGCGACGGGTGATGGTGGTGGCCTGTGATATACAGGAACTCAGACTAGATGATCTGCCAGTCCCTTCTGCCCTTAAACTCTGACTCATGCAAATTAAAACACACGTAAATTACACCACTCATTCACACATCAGTAAGTGAGTGGCTCATTGACTTTAAGGCCAGAAGGGACCAGCAGGCCACAGAATCTCGCCCACCCTGTATTAGGCCCATAACTTTTGTCTGAATTACTGAAGTCCTCAAATCATGATTTAAAGACTTCAAGTTACAGAGAATTCACCATTTACTCTAGTTCAAATCAGCAAGTGACCTATGCCCTACACTGCAGAGCGAGTCAAAAAAACCCCAGATCTCTTCCATTCCGACCTGGGGAAAATTCCTCGCTGACCCCAACTATGGTGATCAGTTGGACCCTGAGCATGTTGGCAAGACCCACCAGCCAGATACCTGTGAGAGAAGTCTCTGTAGTAACTCAGAGATCTCCCCCTCTAGTGTCTCATCTCCAGCCATTGGAGACATTTGCTAATCGCGGTTGTGGCTCAGCCACTGTAGGCAGTCTCATCACGCCATCCTCTCCATACATTTATCAAGCTCAGTCTTACTACTACCCTTGGAAGGCTGTTCCTGAACTTCACTCCTCTGATGGTTAGAAACCTTTGTCTAATTTCAGGCCTAATCTTATTGATGGCCATCTTATATCCGTTTGTTCTTGTGCCAACATTGGCCCTTAACTTAAATAACTCCTCTTCCTCCCTGGTAATTATCCCTCTGATATATTTATAGAGAGCAATCATATCTCCACTCAGCCTTTGTTTGGTTAGGCTAGATAAGCCAGGCTCCTTAAGTCTCCTTTTGTAAGGTAGGTTCTCCATTTTGCCAATCATCCTAGTAGCCCTTAGGGAATCTAGTAAGAGTTAAATTTTACACCACCATACACATCACTTCTGGACCTGACCCACATTTGTAAACATCTGATGAAGTGAGCTGTAGCTCACGAAAGCTCATGCTCAAATAAATTGGTTAGTCTCTAAGGTGCCACAAGTCCTCCTTTTCTTTTTGCGAATACAGACTAACACGGCTGTTCCTCTGAAACCTGTCACATTTGTAAAGGATTTTATAAGTGTTTATAATAGGGTGACACATTTTTGGCGCCTGCATAAGGATGCAGGTTTCTTTTATTGAGTCAGTCTGATGTCAGGAGTTTGAACCCTGCAAAGAAATGCAAAAGTATTCTTAGTCTAAGATTATATCAGGTGGGTCAAGTTTCCCACAATTTAGAAATATAAAAGGGGTAAGAGCCATCTGGAGGCAGAAGGAATTAGGGGTAATAACAAAGTAGATCTGCTGGGAAACCCGAAAAACAGCCAAGCTATTTCTGTTAACAATAAAGGCAATGCTCAGAAAGGGGCTGCATTGGACCTTATCCAGTGTATATATTCTGGAGCCAGGTGGGAGTTCCACCTACTTACAATGCTAGGAATTGTTAGTGCTTGGACAAAATTTGATCTAAGTGCTATGAATGCTAATTCTCATAGCATACCTGAGAAGCAGGTACTTTTTATCATCTGCATTTTTTACAGATGGGGAAACGGAGAGACAGTTCTGCCTTTTGTTTCAGGTGTGGTGTCAGAGCTCAAAAACAACAAATAATAAGTCTTTCACCAAAGCCAGAGAAGGCATCATTTTCAGAGTTGGAATTAACACTCAAGCTGCTGGCTCACTGTTCTGATATCTGCCAACTTAGTCACACATCCTCCTCTCTTGATTGGCGATAGGAAAGCTGGGCTTGTGGTTAAGGCACTGGAGTGGGACTGAGGAGATCTAACTGTAGTTTCTGGCTGTGTGACCTTGATCAAATCACTTAATCTCAGTTCTCCATAACATGTGTATTTTCCTTCCTTACTCTTATATTTGTCTGTCTTGTGTATGTAGATTATAAACACTTTGGGGCAGGGACCTTTTCCTTACTATATATGTTTGAACAGAGCCTAGCACAATGGATCCTCGGTCTAGTGTAATACCCCTACTAAGAATACTAACAAAGGACATGAGTCTGAACCTCAAAATTTAGAACAGAAGCCAATTTTGGAAGACCCTCAAAGTACAGGAGGGCTTAGATTGAAGGTTTTGGTTCAAGCCCATCTCTACTGCTGACATATAGAAACTGTGATAGAAGCACACCATGCAACAATGGTTAAAGTCATAGACTATATGCTGGCATGCTGTAACATACCATTATTTGTCTGGAGTAGTAAATGGGGCCTTTGGGTTTTGTTGAGGTTTTAGCAATGAGCTGGATAAACTGAAGGACATGCCAATATGTCATTTTCATTTGAAAGCTCTTGATTTCTGTCCTGTAGAAGATATTTGCCTGGAATAATTAATGTGACCGATACAGCAACCTTTGTTGGACTCTTTGTGATTACATGGATACAAGGATGTGTATTTACTGGAGACATATCTCTTGTAACAATAAATGCATTTCTGTATTAGCCCGTTGTCATGATCTCTTAGCTATAAGAAAGGTTGTTCAGGCCTCTTCATACAGAATGCATTATCAGTGTTACAAAATGGTGACTGATGGTACTTAGCTGGGGAAGCATCTTGCATTTCCAGCCTGAGTGTGACATGATCCCTTCTGATGGCTTTGATGGGATTTTCCTTTCCTGTATTTAATATTTCTTTGGGAAAGAATCCTTTAAATCCATCTTACATTCTGCAGGAGTTTTGTGAGTGTCTGGGAATCATGTAATCAGTTGGTAATTTCAAATTATGCTTTACTTTAGGAGAGGCTTTTCTATTCATGGAACTCAAAGAGCTTTCTAAACACTGCACAGTACAGTCAATAGGCAACGTCATCGGAGGAACACCTGGCTGTCCTGGAAAGTGGATGTTCTGGAAACCCATCCAGTATGACCTGGATTGATCACATGCAGTTGGGTCAGCTAAAAACATACTGACAATTTCTGGAGGGTTATGTCTGCAGTGATTTCCACAGGATTCAGCAAGCTTTGCAAATCCACCTTTCAGGATTTTGAAGTGAAATGCCGGGTTATTAGCTACCATGGAACTTTGCTTGTGTAACCCAGCCGCTGAGTGTGACAACACTCAGGACCTGGTGCTAGATTTGTCCATTCAATGTGTTTTTTTCACCCTGCAGGGAACTTCTTTTCAGCTGGGAAGGATGGGAAGGATTTGTTAGTTGTGGGGGATTTGTGTCTGCAATAGGGGCAAGGACCAGTGCACAGTTTAGTATGAGAGGCATTCTTCTTGTGGGTTTGACGTTTATTTTAATGCTTCACCCACAATTGGCTATGATGATGATCGTGCTTTTAACCAAGACGCTATGGGCTATATTGTCTCCTATGTGGGTTAATCCTGTGAAGGTGACTGGAAACAAAATGAATTTGTGCCCACAGTGTTCTTTCCATTATTTTATCACAGGACAGTGAGGTTTACCTCCTTTCCCACAGCTGCTGTGGGATTTTAGCATATGGATACCATGATCATCCCTCAAGACACAAGTAGATCTCTGGGGAGCTATCAAAGGTCAAGACCATCCGTACAGAAACTTTATCTCTCTGAATTTCCTCCAAGTCATACCTGGCCCTCCCCAGCCTCCGTGGTATAATGATTCCAATTGAGCTGAACTGTTGTGGTTTCTCCTACTTGATGCTGCCCCATCAGAGTATGCAAGAGGAGGTACCCTATATTTATGGTGAACCATGCACCAAAAAGTCTTCCTACCCTCTGTTTTTCCCAATCCACTGATCTCAAGGCTTGAACACTCTCCACAGAGGAGATTTTGCTGGGGTTGGAGGAACGGTGAAGCAATGCTGTGGAAGGAAGGCAGAAAGCCATGTCTCTATAACACCGATGATTAAATAACATTAAGGAGGGCATAGTCCCTATAAAAATAAATCTCAAATGGTATGTTGTAAAAGACTGCCATTCCAAATCAGTTATTAGCTCAGTGGACTGGGTACAGAACAGCTTAACTCTGTAGCTCTCATAAGAATAGTTCCTTCAGGTGCAATCTGTTCCTTTGAAGAACCATGTTAATGGTTCTTGCTATAGGACCAAGACTTTCAAAAGTGACTAGTGGCCAACTGGAGACAAAATAGAGCCTTTATTCTCATAAACTGCTTAATCCCCATCCTTGGAAAACCACAGGGCTCCAAAACAAAAGAGGCAACCAAAATCACTAGTTACTTTTGAAAGACTTGGCATAGGTGTTTGAAAGCTTTGACAGAAGAGCTCAAGGATGAAATTTTCAAAGAAGGCACAGGGATTTAAAAATAAAATTAATGGAAGATGTATCAAAGCACCATGGCTTGCTTTGAAATATCAACCCCAGGCTTCCTCCTAAAGCAAATTAGCAGTGAAAGTTTTAATTGCACTGTCAAAAGTTTGTCTAGAATCCTCGTCCAGAGCAGACAGACCTCAGATAATTGTCAGTTTAAATCAGATGCTGATTGTAAAATGTATCACGCTTGGAGGAAGTTCTTTGGAATAGCAAGGATGTGAGGGTGGAGGTGTGCTGGCAGAGCTGAGCGGGGACCTTAGATTGGAATAGCTGGTAGTGTGGTAAATGAGGGAGTTTAGATGCATTGTACTGATGTATTGGGTTTACGTGCCTATGGGGAAGCTTGCACAGCAGCAAATCACAATATGCTTCCCACCTGCTGATCTTTCCCTCACTTTCAAAAGCATCAGAATCACTCCCAACATGCAATAAAGAACTTCACTAGGGACAAAAGCAGCATCTCTAGCCAGATTTAATTACACAGCAGAAAGATCCAATGTTTGCTGCTTTGGGTAAAGATAATTCACCTAATTTAGAATAGGAAATTTAATCTGAGGAGCTAAATTTAACCTTCCTTTTTATCTAAATGAATTTATTGATAGGAAGAAAGCAGATGTATTCCCAGTTTCTCAATCACTTTAGTGATTTAGCTAATGGAGCCACAGGGCTTGATTTCTTTTCTAACATAAGCTGGTATTAATCAGTAGTAATGCCATCCAGGCCAATGGAATTGTACCAGTGTACAACCATTATAAGCAAGATCCAAATCAGGTCTAAAGATACATCAAGGTATTTCTAGAAATGGCTGTCATTCATATGCCATAGTTGGTTTGCTCAGTGATGTCTCTGGGGCCAGATCCTGATCTCAATTGCACTGGAGTAAATCCAGAATAATTCCATTGAGATCTGTGAGTTTACTCTTGATGTCAACATAACTTCAACGTCAACATAAAAGAATTTTGCCCAAGAACTCTTCATCATCACTGACGCTGGCTACGGAGATGTTTTGTTTCTCCAATAGTGGCTGGATGAAAGAAGAACAAATAGACAAAAAGTGCCTAGGTATCCATAGAATCATTTGAGGTGCGATGCAGGATGAGTGTTGCTATCATCAGCAAGAGAAATTGTGTCTCTCAGTCAGTGGCAAGTGCCTGGTATCAGGCTGGAGCGAATACTGGTTCTGCTTAATTTTTTAGCATTTTAAAAAGGAAATGTATATTGCATAAAAAGCTTGTATTGGAGTCTCAAGCAGGTGTGTGCATTTTATTGTACTTCATCTTTTCAGTGCAGTGTGTGTGGTTTCTAGGGCTATAAAGTGATTTAAAAAATGAATTGCCATTCATCCAACGATTAATCGCACTGTTAAACAATAATAGAATACCATTTATTTAAATATTTTTGGATGTTTTCTACATTTTCAAATATATTGATTTCAATTACAACAGAATACAAAGAATACAGTGCTCAATTTATATTTATTTTTTGATTACAAGTATTTGCATTGTAAAGAAACCAAACAAAATAGTATTTTTCAATTCACCTAATACAAGTACTGTAGTGCAATCTCTTTATCATGAAAGTTGAACTTACAAATGTAGAATTATGTACAAAAAAACCTGCATTCAAAAACAAAACAATGTAAAATTTTAGAGCCTGCAAGTCCACTCAGTCCCACTTCAGCCAATCGCTCAGACAAACAGGTTTGGTTACAATTTGCAGGAGATAATGCTGCCCACGTCTTGTTTACAACGTCACCTGAAAGTGCGTACCGACGCATGTTCCTTTCCATCATCTGAGACAGATGCCACCAGCAGAAGGTTGATTTTCTTTTTCGGTGCTTTGGGTTCTGTAGTTTCCGTATCTGAGTGTCGATCTTTTAAGACTTCTGAAAGCATGCTCCACACCTTATCCCTCTCATATTTTGGACAGCACTTCAGATTCTTAAACCTTGGGTCAAGTGCTGTAGCTATTTTTAGAAATCTGACATTGGTAGTGTCTTTGCGTTTTGTCAAATCAGCTGTGACAGTGCTCTTAAAACGAACATGTGCTGGGTCATCATCCGAGACTGCTCGAACATGAAATATATGGCAGAATGTGGGTAAAACAGACCAGGGGACGTACAATTCTTCACCAAGGAGTTCAGTCCCAAATTTAATTAATGCCTTATTTTTTTAACGAGTATCATCAGCATGGAAGCATGTCATCTGGAATGGTGGCCGAAGAATGAAGGGGCATACGAATGTTTAGCATATCTGGCATATAAATTCCTTGCAACGCGGCTACAAAAGTGCCATGCGAATGCCTTTTCTCACTTTCAGGTGACATTGTAAACAAGACATGGGCAGCATTATCTCCTACAAATTTTAACCAAACTTGTTTGTCTGAGCGATTGGCTGAAGTAGGACTGAGTGGACTTGTAGGTGCTCAAGTTTTACATTGTTTTATTTTTGAATGCAGTTATTTTTGTACATAATTCTACATTTGTAAGTTCCACACTCATGATAAAGAAATTGCACTACAGCATTTGTATTAAGTTAATTGAAAAATACTATTTCTTTTGTTTTTTACAGTGCAAATATTTGTAATATAAAAATAAATATAAAGTGAGCACTGTACACTTTGTATTCTGTGTTGTAATTGAAATCAATATATTTGAAAATGTAGAAAACATCCAAAAATATTTAATACATTTCAATTGGTATTCTATTGTTTAACCGTGCGATTAATCGCGATTAATTTACTTAATCATGATTAATTTTTTTGAGTTAATCACGTGAGTTAACTGCGATTAATTGACAGCCCGAGTGGTTTCATGTGTGCAGAAAGCTATGATCCAAAGAAGCTATTCTAGATCCTGTCCCTTTCCTCAGAATTGTCCACATGCAGCCTCATTTAACTCAAGATCAGTACAATGAGAGGCATTATGAGTCAATTGGCTGGCTGGGTTATATCTCTCTGTCTTTGCACTTTGTATTGGCCCATCACCATCATACCTGAGTGCCTTAGAGACAATGGACCATTTGGAATCATTGGTTTATTATCTATCAAGGCACTCAAGCATCACAGCATACCTTATTCTGTTCTTCTAGCCTTTATTTTTCTCATTCTATGCCTCATGTTTTAAATGAAAATATTTAATACTTATATAATGATTCCTACCTTCAGAGCACTCTTTCAAACATTAATTAATTAATCCTCACAACAGCCATTTGATGTAGGTAAGACATTTATTAGCCCCATTTGATAGATGGGAAAACTGTGGCATAGAGACATTAAGGGCTGGATCAGGCTGGAGAAGAAGCAGGCAAGGAGAAGGCTCAAGAAGTTTCAACCTCCTCTTGCATCCTGTGCAGGGGCCAACCAAACCCCGCCTGCGGATCACAGGTCCTGCTCTTTCCTACTGTCTCCATGAGCACTAGTTTCCTGAAAGGAGACAGTGTGAGAATGAAGCTGTGCCCTTATCTCCACCACTCCTCACAAGTGGTCTAGCTGAGCATATAATGGGGGAGGCTCGCTGCAACCTTGCCAAGGGTTTGGCTGAATCAAACAGAGTCTGATTGCAACGTAGCTCAAACCCTTCCAAGGCACAAATCAGCACATGGGAAATTGTTTAAATCCACACACCAAACCGGTGGCAGAGTCAGGATTAGAACACAGGAATGCCTGGTGTCCACACCAAGGCTTAATCCAGAGTCATGGTGCCTCCGTGTAGAAAAGGACCAGGAACCAGATTCTGCAATGCCATTCATATGATTTGTTTGTTTCCATTCCGGGGGGAAATTAAAACTGGTCCCTGCAGTGTGCTATAGTTTTAAGAGGCAAAGGGAATGACAAATGACAGCCACATTCATATTAGGGAATAACCTTTTGTCATTGGGTACAGTAATGTAGTCTACAGAAGTTATAGCAAAGCAAACCATTTAGGTCATTTGTTAAAGCACTGCCTCTTCCCTCTCTGGGCAGATGCCACTGGAAAAAAGTATTGACCAAAGCGACTTTATCTGTGTCCAGTTTGTTTTGTCTATAAAATTAGTTTTCATGTGACTGTGATACCAGTGGGATGTGCCAGATTGGCTGGAAATAGAAGCCAGTTATTATCTCCAGAACCGGCACCGTGCAGGCAGCTCTACCTTTATTTGGAGAGACCTCCTCTAGGGGGTGAGAAGATTGTTTTATTTCCAGGGTTGGGACATACTGAGACTGCAATGATCATGTTGGTTTTCTGGTGTAGACACCTGACAGAGATCACCAAGTCTTTCCTCAGAGCAGCCAGTGGATTGTAATGGCTCTTGGTTATTTTGGCCTCAAATGACAGAAATCTGACTGTTTGGCTGTTGTGAAGTTTCTGCTGCATTGGAATAAAAAATAGTTTGGGATTTACCCAGAACCACATCTGTTGGGGTGATTTGGATCAAATGACTCCACTCTGTAACCTTCTGTAATTTAAGGGAATTTGGACTCATGATTCTGGATTAGGTCCGGATATTAATAAACCAGCAATGTTGGTTAGGATACAGGAAATATAGCTCACCATTCAAAATGCTAAACTTTTATTTAGTTTAAGGTTAATCAGATCAACTATCAGCAAAACCTCAGATCCCACTTGGACATATGCATCGATGACACAGAAACACTAGGGTGAGATTTCTAAAGATTGCTGTGGAAATATGTATTATAATTTTACGCACAGCTACCCATATTTTAGCTATTCCCTTAGATTACCTGTAAGAGCTGCCACATGGCTCAGACCAGTGGTTCATGTACTCCAGTACCCCATCTCTAAGAGTGGCCAGTGCCAGATGAGATGGTTTAGCAAAAGGTGCAAGAAACCCCACAGTGAACAGTTATGGAAAAGTTTACTTACAGAGATGTCCTTACTCCTGTTAGTTAGTGGTCAGTTTATGCTAGGTACTCAGCATGAGGGTTTATATCCTCTATGCACCTAAAAAATAGCTTAGTCGTGGATGTTCTGTAACACAGAAAAATGATATGGGGCAAAAAAAGATGCAGATCCATTGAGCACAATTCTCTTTTCACTTACACTGGTGTAAATCAGGATGAGCTAGTGTAAAAACATTAGAGAAGAATCAGGCTCCTCTGCCTATTGTCAACTCTGCCTTTCTTTTCCTTACTTTCTTGACACAAAAGTCCAAACTGGTTGCACATTATAGGATTGCAGCCATTCCCGCCCTGCAACTGAAACCCTATAAGACTGCTACATAACCCTAAGTGCATTTTTTTTTCCAAATTGGGGCTAGATGATTTGTGCTTTCCAGATGATTAGATCATATGAAGTCAATGGGAGCTTTGCCTAAAAATGCAGAGGGCAATGACTTCAAGATTTGTCCCATTAACTCCACCCCACCCCTGCTATTAATGTAACCAGAACTGGAATGAATCTGTTCTTTTTGTTTATAATACAGATTAAACTTTAAACTGATAATTGATCATCAGGGTGAAAAACACTGAGGCAAAGTTACCATTTCAGGGGTCCACAAGGCACTAGGACCTAGGAGAAGTCTCATCCACCCTGGCAGGAATTTCTTGCTTGGAGCTCAGACAACAAAGGCAGAGTGAGACTGGTTTTCTTTCTCTCAGCATCTCCACCCTACGAGCTGAAAACCGGTGAGTAGCGCTTTAGAGTGATTTCCATGCAGAAAGTAACAGATGTCACATACAAAGGGAAAAGAGAAACCTCTTTCTTTTTGTACATTACAGCATCTGCGGTTTCCAAAAAACCTTAAAACCTCTGATTCATGTTTAAAGTTGCTTGCATATTTCATTGTTTTATGCATGACATTAAAATACATATCTCACAATCTGTACTGCTGAAAAAATATGTGCAACTCGCTGTTTATGTAAAAACTGCCTGCAAAACCCGCTACTGCTTTGCTACATGTTAGAGACAATAAGATCTTCCCTGGGTCATGGTGAAATTGTAAAATACTGAAAAAGGGACTGGCTCCCAAAAATCTGATGGGTGGGAGAATGATAGCAACAGTTTTTCCTAGGGTTTGTACCTGATTGCTGAGCCATTGGATTTTAATCCCATTCCTGTTTTGTATGAACACACTGTTACCATATGTGAGTTGCATATTAATAGTTTTGCCCAGAGTGACAGCTTTGCAAGGTTTCCCATTTTATAGGGTTGGGGTTTGTTCTTTTGGTACTAAGTTCAGTTTAAAGAGAACACAAAAATCACTGATCATTGGGTTTGATCTCCAACTCAGCGCAATCTCTGTATTTTGCCCATAAAACTGCCTCTCTCTTTCCCACTGTAATACATTACAGATCAGAACAATGAAAGGTGTGCTTGCCATGGTGTGATGTGAATACTTTGACAGGGACAATTTCCACAATTAAATCACTTCCTTAAGGGTAGGGAGAATAAAACAACAAACAAAAAGACCCAATTTTTTTTCTTCCTATTACCAGAAACAAACCTAGGAAGAGTTCGTGAATTGACAATTGTTTATCGAACTCTCATTTCAATGAAAAAATTTTCAGTCATTTCTTCTTGGAAATGTAGGATGGTGTCAGAAAGTGATTGATGGGGTGGGAGGGGGCAGCTGGGTGGGGGGAGTTTAGTATCTGGTTGCTAGCCTTTATTGAACAGACTGTCACAAAGAAACTGGCTACTCCCATGTAACCGTTCTTTCGTAAATACCAGTTTATTCTCATTTTAAACATTCAGATACTCTTGCTCCTTCTGCAAATCTACAGATTGAAACCTACCTCATTGGGATCTGCTTGTTCTCTGCTGCCAGGGAAAGTCTCCCAAGGCTCAGGAGGTTTAATTAATTGCCAGCCTTTGTTGTTTGGGTGGGAATTTTGTTTTTTTGTTTGTAATTTTCATGCATCAGCCCAAAGTCTCAATTCACTACACTTCAAAACTGCATAGAACTTAAATGTGCTAAAACCAGGCTGCTATTTAAAAACACATTTCCCTCCCTGCAATGGGTGGATCATTTCCAAAAATGCCCCTACCTCCTCCAGCCCCAGAATTGATATGAAGCTAGATCAGGGTAGGACATGGGTCACTTTGAATATAAACTGCTTCTGTTCATTCAAAGAAAAGCCAAGGTCTTGTGGGTATGTAATTTCTGTCTGGATTTGGGGCTCGATCAGTCTAATATCTCATATGCATTCCTTCCTCCCCATTCCCCTCCACTCAGCTTCAGATCTTTAGGGTTCACCAAACTATGGAACTTGATTTTGGACACTTTGACGAAAGAGATAAGACGTCCAGAAACATGCGAGGCTCACGTATGAATGGATTGCCCAGCCCCACTCACAGTGCTCACTGTAGCTTCTACCGAACCAGGACCTTACAGGCACTGAGTAATGAGAAGAAAGCAAAGAAGGTGCGTTTCTATCGCAATGGGGACCGCTACTTCAAGGGGATTGTGTATGCCGTGTCCTCCGACCGCTTCCGAAGCTTTGATGCTTTGCTGGCTGACCTGACCCGTTCTCTGTCTGATAACATTAACCTGCCTCAGGGAGTTCGCTACATCTACACCATCGATGGGACCAGAAAGATTGGGAGCATGGATGAACTGGAAGAAGGTAATTAGCATGATATGCTGATGGCTTTATGGTGCAGTGAGGAGGGGTTTGGGGAGGGGAAATTAATCTGCACCATTCAGATGTGACTCTAAGGTCACATTTCTTTGGCATTCAATAGATGATACTGTCATGTCCGCTGTATTGTGTATCTATTGAATGCCTACCCAGAGCTTTGGGGAGGTGACTGTAGGCAGTTTTATTGCTCTAAAAAAATAAAATAAAAAATACAAATACAAAGATGAGGCAATTGGATATAAAATGTGTGTGTGTCTGTCTGAAGGGAGTGTACCTGCCTGTCTGCTTGAGAGGTGTGGAGGATGGTGGGGGAGTCTCTGGAGGGATGATTCGGTAAATATGTACATAGGGATAGGCATGTCTGTAGGGGTGTGTCTGAGTGGGGGGAGCTGGGTCTGTAGGGGCATGTCTGTGCATTGGGGGGATGTGTGCCGTGTGTCTCTAGGGGCGAGCCTCTGCATTGAGGGGGATGTATGCAGTGTGTCTGTGCAGTGGCAAAATGTGAGCAGTGTGTCTGTGTGTTGGGGAGGCATGTCTGCGCAGTGTATGTAGGGGCGTGTGTGTGCAATGGGAAGGATGTACGCAGTGTCTGTAGGGGCATGTCTGTGGGTTGGCAGTGTGTGTGCGCAGTATCTAGGGGCATGTCTGTAAATTAGGTGGGTGTGCGCACGTTGGGGCGGATGTGTGCAGTGTCTGTAGGAGCGTGTCTACGCACTGGGGGGATGTGTACAGTGTCTGTAAGGCGTGTGTGTGCAATGGGAGGGATGTGTGCAGTGTCTGTAAGGTGTGTCTGCGCAGTGGGGGGATGTGTGCAGTGTCTGTAGGAGCGTGTCTGCGCAGTGGGGGGATGTGTACAGTGTCTGTAAGGCGTGTGTGTGCAATGGGAGGGATGTGTGCAGTGTCTGTAGAGGCGTGTCTGCTCAGTGGGGGGATGTGCGCAGTGTCTGTAGGGGCGTGTCTGCGCAGTGGGGGGATGTGTGCAGTGTCTGTAAGGTGTGTCTGCGCAGTGGGGGGATGTGTGCAGTGTCTGTAGGAGCGTGTCTGCGCAGTGGGGGGATGTGCGCAGTGTCTGTAGGGGCGTATCTGTGCAGTGGGGCGGATGTGCGCAGTGTCTGTAAGGCGTGTGTGTGCAATGGGAGGGATGTGCGCAGTGTCTGTAGGGGCGTGTCTGCGCAGTGGGGGGATGTGTGCAGTGTCTGTAGGAGCGTGTCTGCACAGTGGGGGGATATGCGCAGTGTCTGTTAGGGTGTGTCTGCACAGTGGGGGGATGTGTGCAGTGTCTGTAGGGGCGTGTCTGCACAGTGGGGGGATGTGCACAGTGTTGGGGCATGTCTGCACAGTGGGGGGATATGCGCAGTGTCTGTTAGGGTGTGTCTGCACAGTGGGGGGATGTGTGCAGTGTCTGTAGGGGCGTGTCTGTGCGTTGGGGGATGTGCGCAGTGTCTGTAGGGTCATGTCTCTGGGCTGAGGGGGATGTGCGCCGTATGTTTGCAGGTGTGTGTCTCTGCACTGAGGAGGATGTGCGCCATGTGTTTATAGGGGCGTGTCTGTGGATTGTGGGGTGTGTGGACAGTGTGTCTGTAGGGGTGTGTCTGTGGGTCGGGGTGTGTGTGGACAGCATTTGTGTAGTGTGTGTATCTGTGCAAGAATGTGTCCATGGACACTAACGGCTATTTTAGTGGTCCATGGTAGGCCTTGGTGCCTGTTTGTGTGTCAGTTATCTATGGAATTGTTGGAATTGCAGACTATTCCAAACTGTTTCCAAAACTGAGATTCAGGATGAAACCTGGTCAACTCAGAACTTGGGCAGGTTGTTCAGTTTGCTCTCAGTACACCGGAGTTATTTTGGCCCCATGAGTTATCTCTGACCCAATGGCTGCCATCTTGAATGATGTCACACTCTGGAGACAAAGCCGCCTGGAGTCAAGACAGGAAATAATATCATTACATGGTCAGAGCTTTATTTCAGTCCCAGGAGCAATGCCATGGAGAGGGGGCGAGGGGTGTCTGCAGGTGACGTAGTTGTGTATAATGAATGAAGAGCACACCCACAGTAGTTCTTGTGCTCTCTTCTCAATTAGAAATTCAGACACTTGGTTCTTTCTTTTCTGGATTCACCGAGTTGAAGCTATTTTGATATTGTTAGGAAGCATGTTGGCTGGCATTTTCATTCAAACAGACCTTCTGGCTCATTTGATGAGACTATAGGAAAGTCACGAGGCCCCTTCCTTTTATTAGGAAACAACAGATTTTAATGAATAAGACACTGGCCTGCACATTAGGAAGAGGTTGGTTCTGTGCTGAGCTTTCCCTGTGATTCATTGTGGGACCTTTTGGAAGGCGCTACCCCCCACACCCTGCATCTGAATTTTATTTATTGTAACTCTCCCATTTTCAATAATAGCTACATAAAAAGGAAACTTCACATTTCCTGTTCCGTTGGTTTCTCTCTTACGTGTCCTGTTTCTGCAGTGGAGTAGAAGCAAATATCCCTGCCTTTTAATTTTTTTAAATCATTTTGTATGGTCTTCACTGTGCTGCAAGCAGGAATGTTACCCAGCTCCTGGAAAAGTGTTTGTTTAACTGATTAGGTTACAGCAGGGGGTGCTGACAGTTTGGCTTTGATGTGTCACACCAAAATGGCAAGAAAAAAGATTTAGCTTCTGACGTGAATTTGAAAAACAAGTATTTATTTCAAATGTGGTTGGCAGAGTCGCACTACAGAACCTCAGCCAATGTACACATGTATCTGAATGGAATGAAAACAAAGAAATCCCCATTCCAATGAATAAAAATGTAAAGTTAATAGCCTAATGCCTTTACCAACTACTCCATGATAACAATGTTCCCATATCACTATGGATAGCTGCTTGCAGAGCACCAAACAGAAAGAGAAAGAGACCTTAATGGGTTATAATTTATATTACAGCAGCTGTAATTACCGTGTAGTTACATTGGAACAGGACTATAATTTTTCACATAATCATTGCAGTTCATAGATTCATAGATATTTAGGTCAGAAGGGACCATTATGATCATCTAGTCTGACCTCCTGCACAACGCAGGCCACAGAATTTCACCCACCACTCCTACAAAAAAAACCTCACACCTATATCTGTGCTATTGAAGTCCTCAAATCGTAGTTTAAAGGCTTCAAGGAGCAGAGAATCCTCCAGCAAGCAGTTAACCTCTTGCTTATAAGATTGCATGCTAGCACATGTAGGGAAAAAACCAAAATGTCAGTAAAGGGATAAAAATTATTCAATCATATAATTAACCTTTTATATTAATGGTAACTACATATATCAAAAAGAATAATTGGAATGTAATGCAAGCATAATTACAGTCATTGTTTTATAAAGCATAACCTTCAATACTGCAACTAGAACCTGAAAAAGGTAGTTATAAAAGAGAGACTGATCTCCATAGACTTTGCTTTTGTCATAAATACTGAATAACTGAAATTAGTATTAAGTGTTACATTCTGCATTTTGGATGATAACATCTGTATCATGGAAGGCTGTTCTGTGAACAGGGGGTATCAGGGTATCGTAAATACATTCTTTCTAGGATGCAGGGTCACATTAAGCAATGCTGAACTAACCAGTCTGGCAGCAATCTTGGTCTTGTGCCACCTGATGAACAGAAAGAAGGTTGGACGTATTAGCAGTAAGTGGAACTTGGAAGCAATTGTAGTGTTGGGTCTCACTAAATGTTTCTTCCAAGTAGAGCGGGAAAGTTGTGACCTTCCTGTTAAAATACCCCCCAATGATATCAGCAAGCGCATCACATTACTGGCTCGTGTTCAGTTTGTGATTCACTATAACCCCCAGATCCATTTCTGCAGTACTACTGACTACCTATTTATTCTCCATTTTCTGTTTCTGCATTTGATTTTTCTTTCCTAAGTGTAGTACTTCACTTGTCTTTATTGAATTTCACCATGTAGATTTCAGACCATTTCTCCAATTTTTCAGGGTCATTTTGAATTCTAATCCCGAGCTCCATAGTGCTTGCAACCTTTCCCAGCTTGGTGTCATCTGCAAATTTTAACAAGCTTACTCTCCATTCCATTATCCAAGTCGTTAATGAAAATGTTGAACAGTACTGGACCCAGGAAAGACCCCGGAGGACTCCCCTAGATACATCCTCCAAGTCTGAAAACAAACCATTGATAACTATTCTTTGAGTAAGGTCTTTCAACGAGTTATGCACCCATCTTATAGTAGTATCCTCTAAATCAGTGGTTCTCCATTGGGGGTTTGCAGAGGTCTTCCAGGGGGTACATCAACTCATTTAGATATTTGCCTAGTTTTACAGCAGGCTACAGAAAAAGCACTAGTGAAGTCAGTACAAACTAAAATCTCATACAATGACTTGTTTATACTGTACTGAAATGTAAGTACAATATTTATAGTCAAATTGATTTATTTTATAATTATATGATAAAGGTGAGAAAGCAATTGTTCAGTAACAGTGTGCTGTGATACTTTTGTATTTTTATGCCTGATTTTGTAAGCAAGTAGTTTTTAAGTGAGGTGAAACTTGGGAGTACACAGGACAAATCAGATTCCTGAAAGGGTACAGTAGTCTGGAAAGGTTGAGAGTCACTGCTCTAAACCACATTTCCTTAAATTTGCTTATGAGAATTTAATGTAGGACTGTGTCAAAAACCTTACTAAAATAAAGATATATCACATCTACTACTTCCTCCCCTATCCAGTAGGCCAGTAACTCTGTCAAAGAAGGGAGTTAGGTTGGTCTGACATGATTTGTTCTTGACAAATTTGTGCTGGCTATTACTTATTAACATATTATCCCTTAGGTGCTTACATATTGATTGTTTAATAATTTGTTCCAGATGTTGAAGTTAGGCTGATTGGTTTATAATTTCCCGAGTCCCCCTTTTAAAGATAGGTACTATGTTTGCCCTTCTCCAGTCCTCTGGGACCTCACCTGTCCTCCCTGAGTTCTTGAAGATAATCACTAACAGTTCCAAAATTGCTTCAGTTAGTTCCTTAAGTACCATAAGGGTGAATTTCGTCAGGCCCTGCCAACTGTAATACATCTAAGTTATCTAAATATTCTTTAACCAGTACCTTCTCTATTATGGCTTGTTTTTCTTCCCCGTTTATTGTTAATATTAATTTTGTTAAGCATCTGTCATAATTAACCTTTATAATGTAGACAAGCAAAATAGGCATTAAACATATCAACCTTCTTGATATAATCAGTTATTAATAGGGCCCTACCAAATTCATGGCCATGAAAAATGCGTCACGGACCATGAAATCTGGTTTTTTATGTGATCTTACCCTATACACATTTCAAGGGGCAGTCAGGGTTTCTCATATTGGGAGTCCTGATCCAAAAGGGAGTTGCAGGGAGATTGTAAGGTTATTTTAGGGGGCTTGTGGCATTGCCACCCTTACTTCTGCGCTGCCTTCAGAGCTGGGCAGCTAGAGAGCAGTGGCTGTTGGCCGAGCGCCCAGCTCCGAAGGCAGCGCCCTGCCAGCAGCAGCGCAGAAGTAAGGATGGCAATGCCATACCATGCCCGCCTTACTTCTGCGCTGCTGCCTTCAGAGTGGGGTGGCCAGAGAGCAGTGGCTGCCGACTGAGGGCCCAGCTCTGCAGGCAGCAGCGCAGAAGTAAGGCTGGCAATACCGTACCATGTCATCCTTACTTCTGTGCTGCTGCGAGCAGCGGCGCTGCCTTCAGAGCTGGGCTCCCGGTCAGCAGCAGCTGCTCTCCAGCTGCCCAGCTCTGAAGGCAGTGCCGCCATCAGCAGCAGCGCAGAAGTAAGTAGTACCACCCCTCCTCCCCCGACAATAACCTTGCCCCTCCCCACAACTCCTTTTTGGGTCAGGACCCCTATAATTACAACACCATAACATTTCAGATTTAAATAACTGAAATCATGAAATTTATGATTTTTAAAATCCTGTGACCATGAAATTGACCAAAATGGACTATGAATTTGGTAGGGCCCTAGTTATTAGCTCTCCTTCCCCATGAAATAGTAGACCAACACTTTCCTTTGTCTTTCTCTTGCTCCTAATGTATTTATAGAGCCTCCTTTGACTCCAGATTTCTTACCATACCAAACCCAAGATCTTCAGCCTCACCTTGAAAGTCTGCCATAACGATTCCCCAAAATGGGCTCATTTTCTGCCTCTCCCCATGTTCTTCCTTGCCCTTAAACCTCCTTCTGTCTCCTTTCCCACTTGTAGCTTTGTGCCTCTTGTCATGCTGCCTACTGGGCCTGGAGCGTTCTGCTGTGGTCTTCCAACTGCCCTCTCTTCTCCAAATTTCTCTTTAAAAATCACTTCCTCAAGCAATCCTCCCCATTTCTTTCCATCCATAATCCTCACACGCTCTTCTCCTCAACTGTTCCCCTATGTCTTGGCTTCATGTCTTCTATTTCTTGTTTCCATTCTAAACTCCTTAGTACAGGGAATATATCTTCATCTACATTTGTTAAGCACTGGGTAAAGTTATGGTGCTACTGAATATAAATGATAATTATTGTTAATTAATAAATAATCCACACTTTGGGATACACAAATATAACTGCAGGTTTCAGTCAGTGAGCCTTCATTTTGACTAGTGAGTGGAGCAATTGTTTTTCCTTCACAAGTATGTCAGTGTGGGTCAGCTTGTAGCTACTTTCTGTGTCTAGCCAGATAGTGGTGGGCTCAAGCCCACATGTGGGTTTGGTTTCATACCCATTGCTGAGACTCAAAGAAGCACTCAGTTTTCTGCACTGTTACGGGTGTTTCAGGTGACCTATTAAACTGAGGTCCCTTTCTGACCATCTTTAGTGGCTGTCCAGGTAGAAGATAAATGGCTCTTTTGTAAAAAGAATAGGGGATAACCCTGGTGGTCTGGCCAACATCCCGTCTTACATTAAAATAGAGTCTGGGGCATTTATCTATCTAAAGCTACTGCCTTTGCCTATATTTAATAGTACTACCAAGATTCAACTCTATGCTTTGTGCAGTGGGATACCTTGATTATGAAAGGTGTTAAATAACACTATTCTATAGTTCTTTCTGAAGAACTGTAGTTATTGTGCAAACAGCTCACATTGTCATCAGAAGTCCTGCTAGAATCTGATTGTCTCTAATATCTCTACAATATAGTTCACTTCCTTGGTCTGTTATGAGCATCCATTTTCTACTGGGCGCATTAAAGTGAGATGCTATTTTCTTGGCTCCCAAGCTCAGGCATTGATTAATCTTTTTTTTAACCTTTGAAAGGAGGGGCTGAGTTTGGATAGAAGCTGAGTTAACCTCAGTGCAGTGGGGATTGTTTCATTCTGAAAAGGCTACTGCCACTTCTCCTGAGGTGGTCTAATCCCCATTGTACTGATGCTGTATATTAAAGCAGTGCCTCAAGGCATCAAGCACATTGGGCACCCCACTGTGGTAGGCACTGTACAAATACATAGGAAGAGACAGTTCCTGCCCATATTGTTTACAATCTATATAGATAATGAGTGGGAAAAAGGGAATATTCTGATCCCTTATTATACAGCTGGGGAACTGAGGTGTGGAGAGATTCAGAGCATGCCCAGGATAACCTAGGAAGTCTGTGGCAGAGCTGGGGACTGAACCCAGATCTCCTGATTTCCTATCCAGTGCCTTCGTTTTTTGCTGAGCCTTCCTTCCCTTGGAAAGTGGTCTGTCCTTGTCTGATTCATGGTTTGGGTTAGGCTGCATTGTTTGATGGTAGATAATTCACCTACCCTAGTACTTAGACCTAGGCTTCATGCTGCTTCTGGTCAGAAGCTGGTTTCATTTGCATAAAAGATCCCTGGGTGACTTTGGCTAGAGTTTGAATATGTGCACCAGCTGAAAACTTAGCGCAAGTTAAACATGATGAGAGCTGGGGAGATGGTAAATGCAGATTGTAGGTTGGCTAGGATTTGAGGAGAACAACTTTTAAGAGAAATTAAGTATGTGCCTGCCGCAAAACTTCCCTTCTCTTTTGGGCTTAGCACACTTAGCTGCCCCATCTTAGGTATATAACCTTTGAATGCCTATGTTCTAGCCGAATGCACTAACACAAAGCTCCTAACGTCCTGCTGCTGCCTGAACGAACATCCAAAGGGTTAATGCTAGTGGTCCATACCCCAGAACAACAATTTGAAATCAGGCAGGCACCAGCATAAACATTTTAAGAGTCTGAATGGGATTTCTGCTGGTCTGATCTGGTTTCATTACAGAGAAATTCTTGGGGTACATAGCTGATTTTAGGAAATATATGCAAACCATTTCAGGCCATAATATGCTGGGAAGATCCCCTACTAATGCCTGACCAGGATTTTGAAGTGATCAAAGGGGAGACTCCCTTCCAGAGAAAGCGTGTTATGTTTTACAAAGAGCCTAGCGCATGCTAGAACAGAGGGTGTGTTAGTAGGTGTGTTGAAATGCCCTGTGTGGTGTGTGTGCATTTTACTTAGTGCAGTAAACATTAATATTCAATTAATTGAAGGAGGTTTCTCTACCTTTGGAACTATTGTACATGGCTGGTGTCCTGGAAAAAAACCACCCTTGTGTGGGTACTTACATTCTGATAACTAAAATTACTTCTGCATTTCAAAGGAATTGTTTTTCACTGTTGCTGACACAAAATGACTACTGAGTCCCATCCCAAAGTTGGCATGGTGAGTGCCCTCTGTGTATATAGGATGTAAACCACCTTGCGGTCTTGTGGTATGAAAGGCAGAGTGGGAACATATCATTTTTCTTTAATATAATTGCCTTATTTTACAAGCCAGATCAGTAAGCTCCTCTCACTCCTAAACTGCAGACTCTTGTGGGAGAATCTAGAAAAAAATTCACCGTAAAATTCCATTTTTTAAAGGTGCCTTTTGCAAGTAATTCTAAGGCACTGGAGAAGTCTTCAGGACAACAGAAAATCCCACCTCGTACCTGAGATGGCACGAAACCCGGTGGTTGAATCTGAGCAGCCAATCCAGCATAATACAGAGGCGCTCCAGCAAGGTGCTGAGTCTAATTCCCATTGAAGGCAGAAATCACCAAGAAATGTGAATGTCACCAAGAAAGGTGAATGCAACAAAATGGCTGCTCATCATATCTTAATGGATGTGAGCTCTAGATGCATTACTGAACATGCATTCAGTTCCTGAATGGCAACAGACCCCATCCTGAAAACACATAGGCACATGCATATTCATAATGAATTCAATATGACTTAAACTTTAACACATGTGTGAGCCTTGGCAGGAGTGAGGCCAGGGGGCGGGAGGAAGCTCTCTGCTTTTTGTGTTTGACTGTCAGTACTGTTCTGCGCTCCTCTCCCTCATACCATTTGATAAACTGTGAGTTCCCTCCTCCAAACCACACCGTGGTTGTTGCTGTTATATTCCTTTATGTCTGGGGAAGACCTATACCAGGGATTCTCAAACTTCATTGCACCGCAACCCCCCTTCTGACAGCAAAAATTACTGCACGATCCCTAGAGGGGGGACCAAAGCCTGAGCCCACCCGAGCCCCATAGCCCAGTGTGTGTGTGGCGGAGGGCAAAGCCCCACTGCCCTGTATGGGGAGGAGGGGGGCAAAACTGAAGCCCAAGAGCTTTAGCCCCAGGCAGAGTGCCTGTAACGTGAGCCCCACCAACGTGGGGCTCAGGCTTCAGCTTTGGCCCCGGGCCCCAGTAAGTCTGAGCCAGCCCTGGGGACCCCATTAAAATGGGGTCATGACCCACTTTGGGGTCCCAACCCACAGTTTGAGAACCAGTGTCCTATACCTTGACCTCTCATTAGCTACTTAATAGACGTGTGGGTGGAGAAATATCCATTGCCCATGGAAGAAGACCTCATTTGGTCTCTCCTGGACAATGCTTTGGTTCTGGAGGTATTACCTCTTTGTGCTTGGAGGGTTCTTATGTTCCCTGAGATGTCTGCCCATTCCTTCTATGGCCCTGATACGCAAGTCATTTGTTCTTGTTTGTTGTTGTTCTGTACCAAATAATAAATCCACAGTAATAGAACTGTGTTTTAACAGATTTGATAGATTGCTGCAAAAATGCCTCCAAGTGGCACATGACAAAAGAGAAGGAAGAGTTTTTAAAAAGGAATGACCCTTGTGAGGAACTTCATAATAATAATTGGCAACTCAGAGGCCATAAAATATGAGAGATTGGGACATACATAAAATGAATCCAGGATTTAAAATAACAAACAAAGAGATCCTCTTCCACATTGCGGTTAAATTTGTGGCTCCAGGAAGAGAGGGGATGATTTTTCATACAGACCTACTACTACACCTCAGTCATTCTCTGCAACACTTCTGCTTCTCTTCTGAATGTTGGTTTCTCCTGAGAGCAAGCTGCCAGTCAAAGAAAATTGCTGGCTGGCTTTGTGATGTGAACAAAAATATTCACTAGGGGCTAGGTAGAAAGTACAAAACTTACTGTGGTTTCTACATGCGACCCATCAGCATAATTTGAAAGGCTAGTGTGTGAAACTACTAGACTGTCTAGCCCTGCAACATCCCCGCATTAAGGCCTAGTAAAGGAATATTACCTTCACTCCACCAGAGTGTTATAAATATACTAGACAACTAGGTAGCATAGTGAGACATTTCAAATATTTCTCCTGGAGCAAATGTAACAGTTACATTCCAGCCAACACAACAATAAGCGCTGATATTTTTTTTTAAATGTGGAACTTATTCATGAAAAAATGTTCTCTTTAAGGTCCTGTGTATTTATAGAACACAGTGCAAGCATGTATTTTGCTTTTCTATATCCTCTTTTATTCCAGCACCCCGAAAGCATTATGTGAACATTAATGATTTAAGCCTAGTGTGGTAGATATTACTCTCCCCATTTCACAGATATGGAAACTGAGACATAAGATCAGTTAAGTGACTTGCTGAAGATCACATAGGAGCCCTGTGGCAGAAATAGAAATAGAACCCAGATCTTCTGATTTCCAGGCCTGTGATTATATACAAGACCTTCCTTCCTCGCTATAGAATGTAAATATTATATTTCAGGGATGGGCAACATTAAAATAGTAGAGGAACCCCAAAACCACTAAACCCTTTGGCAGGCCAGGGAGTGTGATGCATGTGGGAGGTCAGAGGGGTCAAGTCCTGTTCCCAGAGGGTGTGACTGGAGGTGGAAGGAGTTGGGTCCTGGCCCTGGGAGAGGTGCTGCAGGGGGAGAATCGGGTACTGTACCTGGGAGGGGTGATGCAGGGGTGGATTGAATGGGGAGAGTCGGGTCTGTAGGGTGATGTAACTCGTACACAGGTGGGGGCGGGGGTTGGAGAACCTGTCCTCCACTTACCCTGTAGTGATGGCTCAAGTACGGGGCTGGGTCTAGCTCCCTGCTCTAGCCCACTGGTTCTCATCCCAGTATCTTGTGATGCCCATGTTCAGGCTGGTGATGCCCTGCCCCTTTCCTGGCCCTTGTGCTGCTGAATTTCCTGCTCTGAGCCAGGTTATGTCAGGCCAAATAAAATGATCTAGCAGTCTACCTGCAGCCCCTGAGCTGCCTGTTGCCCATCCCTGTTATATGTCTGTTGTTTGACCTCGTGATTATGAGCATTGGAAGGCTCAGGGTTCTAACAGGGGTTGTCTCTCACTGCGTAAGTCAGACAGCCCTTGCAGTGCTTAAGCCACAGAACCAGCTATGCAGCTAGATAAAGGCAGGACCCCCCTGAACACCAGCTGCTGCTGAGCTGAAACAGATAGATAAACTGCAGCTTATCATTTATTAATCAGAAAGACCTAGGATTAGGTGCTGCTGAAAGATGATCAATATCTCCAGTGGGAATTCTTCATAATAGCAAAGCATTGTGTGATGTCTTTATACTTCTGCTAGGTCCAATGGAAGAAATATAAGGAATTATGAAGCCTCAACTATAGATGAAATGTCTGTGATTGAGGGATCCTGGTGACAGCATAAATGCATTGCACACAGGTCCATGTGGTTTGAACACCATAATGGGATTGCAGCCGTAATGTAAATCCCTGGGGTACTTTATTTGATCAAATGCATAGTTAAAAAAAATCAAATAATCATCCCAAGTCTTGTGTCTTTCTTCCACTGTGTCTGACTCTATGCTGGGGTGTTTTGTCATTACTTCCCATCTCTTGTTCACTTACAATTCTGGTCTTCTCCTTCCTCCCAGCTTGACCTTTTGCATAGCATTATTATTATTTTATATTAAATACTGCATCATGAATGTGCACCGTACTTCACAGGCAATTTGAATACAAGGTCCCTGCTCCCATGGAGCTAAGTGTCTAAAATAATTTTTAGCCATTTACGTCGAAAAGGAACAGAGTAAGATTTATATTATGTATCTTTTCTATCTCTTTCTTATTGTGCCATCACACACTGAGCAGGAATAAGAATGTAAACACTAAACACTCATTTGTTCTAAGCCTATTAGAGTCTTCCATGTATTATAAAGCTATTAGTGTTCTTGCCATATGTTATATGAAGGAAGCTTGTTTGTGCCTGTAATGTAGGCAGAGAAGGACAAATATAAAGACACTGTGGACCTGATTCTTTGCTGTCTTCCACCTTGTGTAATCCTGGCTGCTGCATTCAGTTTGCACAGGTGAGGTGTAAAACGCTACCCCTGGTGAAAGTGAATGGAGAATTTTGATTTGGTAGCATCTGACATCCACTTTGCACAGGTGTAAACGTTGACACAAGGTTTCAAGCAATGGAGAATCAGGCCCCGTGTCTTTTCACAGAGAAAAGGTACCATGATGAATTGTTTGTGTACGTCCTGTGGCTGTAGCTCGTCACAGATAGTATGCAAGAAAACCCAACCCGTCCACTGACAGGGAGAACAGTTCCTTAAAGGATAGTCTATCTAGTCCAAACTAAATTCAAGTCAGAATGTTGTGATAGGTTTGAAATAGAAACACAGCAAAATTCCACCCAAAGCCTGCAAGATTATCCTAACAAAACCCCACAGATCCATAAGATCCTCTGGACTCCTGGGCAATCCACTGAATTTCTATGAAATTCATATCAAATGGAGAAAGACTTGTTACATTATCTTATCCCTTACTTTACCCACTGCAGAATTGTTTCTCGCAATGGATTCTCAAGTGCTTTCTACAGCCTCGTCTGAAACGACTCAGGTAACTGAACTTCCGCCACTCCCACAGTCTGTGCACCAGCAATAAATCACACAAATCCCTAGGGTCCCGCAGATTTTCACCAAAACAAAATGTTACAAATCCCCCAGTGCTCAGGTACACTGGAGATGAGCATGATGTAAAACCCAGGATAGGAAGGATTCCACTTATCTGATTGCAAACGGAAAGTTTGAAACTAATTTTGAAATGGTGATTTTTTTTGTGTTCAACATTATGTGGCTTAAACGCAAATGTAACCTTCTAACGTTTCACCTATGGCTACTAAGCATGAGCTTGGATTTGTGTAGTACAGAAAATGTGTAATATTTAAGTGAGCTATAGCATTGAGTGTAGCATTTAAAAACAATTACTTCCAGGTCTTATTTCTTCTGTTGAATCAATGAAAGTACAATAAAACTTGTGTGCTATGCCTGCTAGTTTCATCAGCATAATGATCCTTGAATTTGGTTCCACTAAAGATTCTTCGGAACTAGATTGTCACCATTTTTCAGACATGATGCAAGACACAGCTTTTCGATCAATGTTGGTATCCTCTTGGTAATTGGGGCCAGATTCACACAGGTATTTAAGTGCCTACAGATGCAGATAGGCACCTAGTGGGATTCACAAAAGTGACTTCTTGTGGTTTTCAATGGGAGAAAGGTGCCCAAACCCCTTGGGCATCTAAGGGGATTCATAAAAGTGTCTATCAGCATCTTAAAGTGCCTAAATACCTTTGTGAATTTGGCTCTTGGTCACTGGATTGTAATCCACTAGTTTCTGTTTATTTTAAGGGGTAGTTTATTGGCCAATGTGTGTGTTTTGGGGAAACATTACTTGCTTTTACTATGATACTGTAGTAACAAGCACCTAAGAAACGTAGGTAAGAATCAGAACTGGTTGGACAATTTTTGTGAAAATGACTTTTCAATGAAAAATGGAACCAAAATTTCATAAACTTTAATTGTGCAGTGTTTTCCCCATTTTCCAACCAGTGCTAATAACAACGTGTTGGTTCCCTATGTAATTACCTCTTTATTTATTATTTTCAAAAGGGGAAAGCTATGTCTGTTCATCTGACAACTTCTTCAAGAAGGTGGAGTATACCAAGAATGTCAATCCCAACTGGTCTGTCAATGTGAAGACATCGGCCAACCTGAAAGCACCTCAGTCTCTGGCCAGCAGCAACAGTGCCCAGGCAAGGGAGAACAAGGATTTTGTGCGTCCCAAGCTGGTGACCATCATCCGCAGTGGGGTGAAGCCCCGAAAGGCAGTTCGTGTGCTCCTGAACAAGAAGACTGCACATTCATTTGAGCAAGTTCTCACTGATATCACTGAAGCTATAAAACTGGAGACAGGCGTGGTCAAAAAGCTGTATACCCTGGACGGGAAACAGGTATGGGAGTTGCAAATTTCTTTTTCTTTTCCCTTTCCCCTCCTCCATTTCGCTCATATATTATAGCAATGCTGACTAAGTGAACAATTACTGAAACCTAAAATTAACCTGAGACAGTCATCACCATCTGTTCTTCTGGAAGTCAGACTTCTCATGCCAGTGGTTATGTTACTAAATTGTCACTGGTATTAATATCAGGCAAAGAATGCAGCCAACCGTCTGAATGAAACAGATGTACTACCCCACTGTCTGAGCACCAGAGAGCTGTGTATATTTTCCAAAAGTTTTCCAAAACATATAAATAATATGAGCAGTTTGTACTGTAGGTTTGTTTATTTGTTAGGTAACCATAGCAGCAGCTCTCAAGGACTCCCTAGAAGTGTTAGAGAAAATGTATTGTTTTACTATTTTGTTCTCAGATGAGCACTAGTCAGCATAAATTAATTGGTGAGTAACACACTCATCTGGCTAACTCTATACTAGTAGGAAAATGTATGGGACATGTGATACCTCCATGGGTAAAAGTATAAATAGTTAATATACAGTAGGGGCTCTGGGTCAGAATTTTGTGGGTCATTGTAATCAGAACAGTTTGACTTAGCTCTCCATGTTCTTATTATACTGGCACATTTTTTAAAGTACCCCTCACTTGCTATGTTGTGGCTAACAGACCATTTAATAAGGTCTTTCTACTGCTGCTGCTATGGAATCCCCTAAAGGAATGTGTGCCTTATAGCTTGGGGTGCTGGGACAGATAGATACTTCATCTCGGAAAGCTCTTTGGTTAAAGTCACAGATGCCAGTGGCTCTTGGAGTTGGGGTGACCTTTTTATTTTTTCCTCTGTCTCTATTTTCTCACTTTTCTGAATGGGGCAGTAGCTCCGACTATACAGCCTACACTGGTACTGTATTGGGCACGGTTTTTATTGTGCGGATTGGTATTGGAGATTTAATATGACTAATTTCATTACCCATCTTCTGCAGAAGATGTTGGTTTACATACTGGCTCTTGAAACATAAGCAAGAAGGTAGATAATCTACTTGACCAATGTATACATTTTAATGAATGAAAAGGTCAATTTTTCAGGTAAAGAATGATATGTTTGTCCATAATGTATGTTAGCCCATATCTGTTCCTTGGGTTTAGAATGTAGAGTATCATACTGAATATCAGCCCAGATTAACTGTTTTGTCTCAATTTCGGTGTTCTCACCTGTGTAATTCATTATTTATTATTGCTTCAAAATGAGAATTTTTCGTTGGTCGGTCACAACTTTTCTTTAGATTTGGGTCAGCCAAGCATTCACCACTCATGAGACATGACGGTTTATACTTTGGTAATGTGCCCTTCGATCACCATGCCCGTAGACCCTACAATGTATTGTCAAATAAACAGGGACAGCTAGTGGTGTAGGTGAGAGGATAGAAGCGAGGGAAGGGGAGAGATGGGAGGAGTGGAGGAAGGAGAAGAAGTGCTATCTGACCCATTAACCACAATCCAGAAAGGTACACTTTTTTGTGTGTGTGTAAAACACATCACTGTTGTGCATCTCTTCCTCATAGTCACTTGATAAGTGAAGGGGGTTGAAATCTATGGGACCTGCAAACTCTTACTCATGGAGTATTCCTTACTCGCACAAGTAGTATACATTGACTTCAATACAGTCAGGTCTCTGGGTCAGAGTTTTAGGTTGAACACTGTAACTTACCTCAGTTGTCATAAGTAATGTGCTCACTCCCACCAGAAGCTTTGAAAGTGCTTCTGGCTGTTGTATTAGCCAAGTCCTGCTGCTCAGTGGGGCCCCCTA
Source organism: Caretta caretta (assembly GCF_965140235.1). Taxonomy (NCBI): domain Eukaryota; kingdom Metazoa; phylum Chordata; order Testudines; family Cheloniidae; genus Caretta; species Caretta caretta. Next base: position 84,188,173 of record NC_134214.1, read on the forward strand.
CAGGAAATTTATGCTGTATAGTCCGCAGCGCTGAAGCCCCTGCTGTACATTGGCTATTAATGTGAGTAAGGGTTTGTAGGATTAGGCCCGATGTAATTTATCTTTCCCTAGCACATGCTAATGTCCTTGGCTATCAAAATATACACATGCTCTTGAATTCAGTACTAAAAAGTGGCCTTAAATTCTTAGTGCCAGAATCTGATAACTTTTCTCACAGTGAATGGTACCTTTATCCACCATTGACTTCAGTTGGACTACTGGTGGAGTAAAGTTCTACTCAGTGTGACTAAAAGTATCACAATCTGGCCCTGGGAATATTTACTCAGTCCTTGCTCTGGAAAGCTCTCAGTGACTTCTGGGAGAGTTTGACTGACTGACTAAGGACTTAAGGATTTCTCTATATGTACTCTCCACCATTCCCCTGGAACACGTATTTTACTAGCTACCTGAGAAAAGATGAATCTCTCTCATACATACCAGTTCCACTGTATATGAAGGGACATGTGGTGATGTAGTTTTTTAAGAAATAAAAAGAAAAACTGAGATCATTTGCAATCTGACAATGATAATGTAATATCGAATAGCTGGTTGTTGCGTCATTTGTTAATAGAGCTCTACACCAAGGACAAATGTGGCCCAGTATGTTTTGGTTTCATTTAAAGATTTCTTCAGTGTTTGTGTTTTAGTCTGTTAAACTGTATTTGAAGTTTCCCACCTAAATTTTTTCCCAGTGTTGCTAAAAAGAACCAAAATTTTCTGCTGTGGGTGCAGTTGTTGGCTGGTATGATCCCCTGTCTCATAGTCCACCATCAATTCTGACCTTCCCTCAAGCTATCAGAAAGAAGTCTTTGAAGGCATAATTCTGACAAACCGTGGTTTATTTTCTGCAAAAAGAAATTCATGCAAAAACCCAAGCTGCTCAAAGCTGAAATGTTGACAAGACTCTTGACAGTCTCACTATTTAAATGCCATGACAGCAGTGTTACTTCCACTGTCATGAAATGATATAATTTACAAAGGCAATGTACAAAGGGAAATCATCCTTATTGAGTCCATGTACTTCACTTAATGAGGTGAAATGATTATTTATTTTATGTATAGGCATTTCTATGACACTCGTCATCAGAGTGCTTTAGAAATGTAGGCATTAGTGGTGAAGGTACAGTGGCATACAAATAATTCCATTTCTACGCACTGCAAACCTACTACAGATGGGATGATAAACTGTAAATTTGGAGCAGGATGCTGTGTGTATGAATAAATATAATATCCATAGAGTTTAAGCCCAGAAGGGTTTAAGCCGACTAGGTCATCTAGTCTAACCTCCTGTATATAACAGGCCACCATCCAGCATCCACACACTAAATCCAACAGGGGAAATGAGACCTACAGGAGACTACTATGTGCCACAGGCAGAGAGTAGGGGGGGCGGAGGACTACCAGTGCTTGAGAATATCAGTGGCACTAATTTTGTTTTTGTTAAAAAAATAAAATAGAGTTGTGTTGTTGCTCCTCGTATCTTGCATTTTCTATGGAGGAATATTTCAGTTTTTCTTGAAGCTGTTAAATAAACACCTTGTGTTTGTTAAGAAGCTTATTTCTTTTTTACTCAGTCTTGCACATATTTCTAATGCTCCATTCTAATGCTCCATTTAACTGTATTCATGCAGTGTCTCTGCTGGGAGCACATTACCACCTCTTGACAGTAACCCTGTAACTCCAAAAGAAAGGAACTTCAAAGAACCTACTGTACATGAGCCAACGCAGTGAGAATCAAAGCAATAGGAGTTTACCTCCTACACTCTCACAGCCATATAACAAATGGTAAAGGACAAAGAAGATAGTGTGTTAGACCACTCTTAAAGGTAATGGGCCAAATTCAGCTCTGTTACGTGGGTGAAACAACTCCTGTTGAGTCTGTAACTGAGAGCAGAACTTGGTCTAATCCAAGGAGTATATTGCAAATTGGTTGCCCTAGCAAATTCTTATTCTTATTCTTTTCAGTACAGTAGCATCCATAGTCCTTTATCAGGACTGGGTCCCAACAGAGGCCAGGCACTATTTTTATACACTGGAAGAGACAGTTCCTGCCATGAGCAGGTCATAATCTAATTTAGAAGAAAACAAAATAGGAACTGTAGATGGGCTTGTAATTTTAAACACCCCCGATTATCAGAATATTATCAGAATGCAGTACAACATGAACCCAATTTTGCAACCCTCACCCACACTGATTGTCCCATTTGCCTGCGTCTTTTTCCTCTCACTGCCACGCCTAACTTCTTACATACCTAAGCTTTTTGTTGTTGCTGGAGCAGAGGTTATTCTCTTCTCCAGTTGTTGGTCTAATAATGATAGCCCATGGCCTCCAGCCTCTACTTCCCACTAGACTAGATATGGGCTACAGATTATGTGTGTAGACCAACATATATTTTCTGAATCCTATATTCTCTTCATACATAAAAATGAACACCTTCTGTACATGCTAAGCCTCTCTATGGCATGTTCACTTCTGTACTCTAGTCCAGTTTTCTGTAGCTATGCTCTAGAAGATCCAGATCCACAAAGGGACTGAGGTGTTGCAATGCCTAACTTTTAGGTGCCTAGAAAATCATTAGAACCACAGTGCAATCCACAAAGCCAGAGTTAGGCTGAACAGGAGATACTGAGGGAGTCCCATGTCAGAATATCTCACATTTCCGTGGTTAAGAACTCTCTCCTGAGAGGTGGGAGATTCCTCTTCAGATCCTTTCTCTCTTTCAGGTAGAGGGAGGAATTGAACGTGGGTCTCCTACATCCCAGGTGAGTACTCTAACCATTGATCTAAAAGTTATAAAGGGGTATTGCCCGCAGATTTTGAATGAGACCTGATCTGGTAGGTGGCCTCTGGCCATGCCTACTGTATCAGGGCCCAAGAGTGAGATAGGTGGAGGAATGCCTATCTTCCCCCAGTCTGTGGACTGTTCTGGTGGGAGATAGGTGTCCAGACCCTTTGTGTGCATGTCCAGAGGCAGAAACATAGACTCCTAGGGAACTTTTACCCTGAACACTTAGGCACTGAGTGAGTTTAGATGCCTATAAGGTCAGGTGTAGCTGAGTGACAAGGTTTCAGTGCCTAAGTACCTTTGTGGATCTGGGCCTAATTGTCTATCACTCTTAACTGTTTACTCTCTGTTAACAGAACAGCAAAGACTTCCACTGATGGTTAACTGAATGCTATAAATGATCTCCTGTTGAGAACTTGGTGGTGTTGAGGTCCCAGTCAAGATGGGGATCCAGTTGTGCTAGGCACTGTACAAACACAATGTAAAAGACAGTTCCTGCCTCAAAGAGCAGAAATAAATGCTATAATGCTGCTATGAGAGACAGTTTAATAGATGGTGTTTGGTAGCTGGATTTTCCTCCCATACCTCCTTGATTCTTCTGTAATAATAGAGTCATGACAGGATAATTTAATACTTTCCTAGCCATATAAAAATACAGTGGTCTGTTCTTTGGACTTGATTATTTCAAATATATAGGGCAAAGAGATATCTATGTACTATTCAATGACTTTTATCTACAGGAGATGCTCCCTAAGTGCTTCTGTCCCTTCCAAGTGTTAGCTGTCTCATCAAATCAAGTTATATACATATTCATATGTCAGGACATTTGTGGTCTTACTCACTTGAGAATTTTCAGCCTTGATAAAATCTTCCCCTCTAGCAATCTTTGCCTTGGCAAGAATTTAATTTGGCAGGTGATAGGTGAACTTCATCTTTCTGTTTGCAAAGCTGCTGCAAATATGTACAGGGCTGCCCTGTCTCTGGTGCCTGAAGAGGAGTCACCTTGCTTTAGATGACTTGCGCTGAATGACGACACTGGCTATTTAGGGGAAGAAACATTTTTGTCAGAGATGAGCAAGTTCACGAGAGATCATTTGTCAGGATTCCCAGATCACAGCCAAATATGTGGTTGAGAATCCAAACAAAACCAGCGTTGTTGCAATACCGGTGATGAGCACAGTTACAGCGGATCAGGCTGTGATAGTGAAAACAACAGATTTGCTCAATTTGGGCCCCACCACACTGACTTTAATTTGGCATGTGGAAATGGAAATCCGTCACAACAGTTTGGCCACCCAGCTGTCATTACAGGTAATGGGCCAAGTTCTACTCTCTCTCATGCCAGCATAGTCCTATAAGCTTCAGTAACAGGCCTGTACTGGTGTGACAGGGAGCAGACTTTGGATCAATATACACAAACCCATCCATTGGTCTATAATGAGCTCTTAAGAGGAAGGTGGAATAGTCCCATAATGTACCTAGCAATGTCTGCATTGCTATGAGATGGGAAGGGGGAAAAGAATTCCCTCTAGGACCTTGTAGGTAGTTAGCTTATGCCCAGAGGCATGAGGTTCACTTGCTTTGTAGCATTGCATTCGCTTGCTATCACACAGGTTGGCAGCGGTGGGTGCTGTCCGGGGTTCTCTGCTCGGTGACCCCGTCTGGTTCCCTTTGTCTGACCCTTTGATTGAGGGGAAGAGCGAGAGACCCCAGCCCCAGCCATTGCCGCTGTGGACACCATCATCACTGTCACCTAGCAGGGGTCCTATCACACGTGGATGTACGTCCCCCCACCCCCAAACCGCCCACCCTGCAGCTGTGCCCATCTTGTCGGGCACTCTCAGGAGAGGAATAATCGGTGACACTGGGCATGGCACGGCATGGTAACTCGAGGGGGTGGAAGACCACGAGTATCGAGGAAGCCCCCCCCCGCTCTAGGCCACCAGGTAACTCAGGAGGGTGGAAGACCATAAGTGTCGAGGAAGCCCCCCTGCTCTGGGCCCAGGCTAGCCTGAACACTTCTCCCTCCTGAAGGCTGCTGTGTTATACCTTGCAGTTTGCTTTTGTTTTGTTGCATAGTTTTGTTTTTTCCTTTTTGGTGATTCTTTGTAAGTGTTATGCAAATAAAATTCTTTTCTGCTTCAAAAAAAAAAATCACACGGGTTGGCCCCTTAAAGGGGAGATTTCGTCCAGCCCCATCGGTAACACAAATAGTTTACCTCCCCAGGTGGGAAGAATGAGCAAAGTCACATGACATGCAGGTCACATGGCAATATAATGCCTTTGGGAGGGTGGAGATAAGGCAGAAGGCTGTGGAGAGCCAGAGGCAACACTCTAGGTAGGATGCTCTGGGAATAGCTGATTGATAGAGACCAAGAGGGCTGCATGAGTTGCTCTACACAGAAATATGCTCCAGATAGATGGCCTGGGGGTGGGAGCCTGTTAGGGAGCAGGAGCCAGTTAGGGAGATGAAATTGTGGAGAGCAAGGCTGCTAGAGGAAAGCCTCAGTAGGGACAGTACCAAGAGTCCTGTACCAAGATATTGTGAGCCAGCTAAGAATGCTTGGTGGGAGTTCCTGTGTTTTCTTGGGCACTTTATTTATTACTATAAACCCAGACCCCCCAAGAAGGAATGTTACTTCACACAATGAAAGCTTATGTTGAAGTGATTGGGGTGCTCAAGAGGGGAAAACTGAGGCAGCAACTAGCCCAAAACCAGAGTGGGTAAGTGGTGCTGCTACACTTGTGTTGCTGAAAATGTCTACATTTAAGATGTCTGAGTCTAGTCTAAAACTTCTCTAGTCCTTTTAAGATTTCACAGGTTAAGAATACTTTGGAGAGAAGAGTCTTGTTTGCTTCATTTGGGGTTTTCTTTGAGTTTGCATTCAGTTTCTTTGAGTTTCATTTGATGCCACTGAGCCAACAGGAGTATCCGTTCCCTTTTTTTCTCTCTCTCCTCTTCATTTAATTCCTTCTCTGGTTTAAGTCTGAAAATTTGGTGGACCTGCCATGAGTATTTCATTCTGATGTAAAGAGAACAGAGTTTGGTTCCCAAGAACTAGCACAAACATAGCTCACACAAGTTAGTTTTTGCCCTGTATCACCTCGCCTATGGTGACCATTGTGTGCTAGGTTAGAATGGCTGCTTTTCTTGTCTGACGCGCTTCTTTTCCAGAATACTGTGGTTAAGGGCATTCTCGTGGGATTGTCAGTAAACAGAGAGAAATATTGGGCCTTTCACTTGCTTTAGCTCTAGATGGGCAAAACTCTATTGACTTTAGTGGAGTGACTTATGATATACACCAGCGTATGGAAATCAGGATGAGACGCTTCCTTTCTGGCACTTGCCAAAGTTTCCATTTTACATGGCAAAATAATAATAGCCAAGCATCTCATTGGAAATAGCAGTTAGGCTGCATGGGATATAGAACTTCTGAATCCACTGGCATAAGTGTCATCCTAGATTCAAGTGCTGGGTTATTTAGGGCGTTCTCAGTCTAAGCTGGAAGATTCATATGGTGACCAGACACTAAAACAGACTTAACCAAGTCTTAACTCAAGTATCAACTTAAGGTTTTAAGTAAATAAGCTACAGTGGATACGCTAACTTCCTGTACATGTAACCCTAAATGTATGTGGTGAAATATTCATAGACCTGTTATCTAGAGCTATTACCTAGAACTGTCATTGAGCCACTGCGTCAGTCTGTGACCAGCGTTCCTATTTATTTCTATTTACATAGATTAGAGGATCATAGAAGTTGGGGAGGAAAAGACCTATTAGAACATGGATTTCTTCCCCCCTAAGTGAGGCTGTACCAGCTATTATTTCTGGAAAAAAGCTTAGCTCAAGGCACACTTATCACTGATTTACAAATATACATTCAAATCCTCTAGGACCAATGTTCATGTTAAAACCCTCCCACTGCCAAAACTGCAAGTTCATTGCTTGCTCCCACTGGACCCAAAAGGTAAAAATATATGAAACCTCTGTCACATTTACTCTGGCAAGTCAATTGAAGTGAAACAACTCCTTTCTTGTAGGGTTTCTTTAGTTTATAGAAACAAAGGTATTCAGGTCAAAGTTAGAGTTCTGGACATTTGCCCACTTAAAACCTAAATAAACAAGTCCCCATATCTCCAGTTTCAATTACTTGCCAACCACAGTGCTTCCAGCACTTCTGTGGAAATGCCATCAGATGAGATTCCCACTGATGTCAGTGGGCTTTGGATCAGGCCTGTGGGAGGGATAACTAATGGATAACTAGTATCCTCCCCCCTCTCCTCCTAAGACCTACTGTCCTGTAACAAGTGGCTTATTTTTTGATGGAGCAGGGTTTTGAGGTGTTGGGGTTTGAATTAATAATATCCTTGACGCTTGTGTACTGGTTTCCCCTAGTTCTGGATGGTCTCTGCTTTACTTTATCATCCTTTTTCATGATTCGTGGAATTGAAAGGAATCTTTAAAAAGTGACATTGGTGCTTGTGAAAGGCTGCTGTACGGACAGCCTTGATGTCTTAATTCCTTTGTTCAAACAGCAGGAATGGCCTGGATAGCAGCAGCCGTACAAGTCTTCTCCTCCCTACTCCCCACCAGCCACACACCCAGACACATACACCCCTGGGCCTTGAAAGGGCTGAAAGGATATTTCCCTCTTCATGGCCAGTTTAGTCTTTGGCCTCTCAATTTGGAATGTCAATAAGGACACCAGTGTTGTTAGTGTCTGATATAGGTATGTGTGTAGGTTCTTGTGTGATCTCTGCGCAGCTCCAAAAATTATAAGGTGAACACAAGAAGATATAGGGTGAAGTTCTGGGCCCATTGAAGTCCAACAGGAGTTTTTCCATTGACTCAACAGATACAGGATTTAACCAACAGTTCTCTTGTCCCTTCCTTTCAGTCAGCAGGGGTGTGGTTTTTTTATGACTGGTTATTGCCACAAGGCTGGTAAAAGATGTTAGAAGGTGTATTTTGTTCTCAAGGTGGAAATCTCAGAGTCCTCATCTCTTCCACCAGTGAATTCCAGATTCTCAGTGCCAGATGCTGAGAAAACTCTTGTCTCCTGCACACACAAGTTTCACATCTGAGGTGGATACTTGCCTAGCAGGATCTGGATAGAGACCTGCTTCTTATTTCACAGGCTTCTGGCCCTCCTTAGGTCATCAGATGATAGAGACCAACAGCCCATCACCTGCTTGGATCAAGTCTGACCTAGAAGTGAAAGGATTGCCATTACCAACTTCTGGGCTGCCCACCCCTTACAGGTATTTAAAAAAAATAAATGGTGACCAGCACCTTTATTTTGGAGGTTGTCTTTTCCGGTGACATCTTTCTCTTTCAACTGAATGCCAGTAGGAAGGGAGAGAATTGTCTGGATATCAGGAGGGAATTATTCATTGTGGTGCCAGAGGGTTTAACGAGGAATAAATAGGCTGAAAAAAACAAGCAAAGGAAAATGTATACGGAATATCAGGAGACAAGATAGGTTGCTGGCCAAGAAAGACGTTAGGACTTTTCCATTTCTTATTGGTATTACGATGTGATACAAAGGAGTTTGGTTCCCCTTCAGTGCTTAAGCATAAATTGGTATTGTATATTGTATATTTGTATATTGACAGGGTAATAGATCAGAAAGTCTTTCTTGTGCTTTCATTTGAATATGTTTCTAATGTTTCTAACACTTCTGGAACCTGATCTGGGTACTTGGTCAATGTCTCTTGTTTCCTGTCTCATTCTACATCTCCTCTTTCTTTCCTGATCTCTGCTGCTTAATTCCCTTCTCTATTACTGGTCTTGCACCCAAAAGTTTTAAGTTATTCATGCCGTAATGACTTTACAATATTATTTTCTTCCATTTTTTATCATATATTTCATACTCTGTGCTCTGCTGTTGGAATTCCTTGAAGGGATTTGTGTACTGGAATATAACTTAATGACAGACTTGCAAGAAGTTCCACAACATAGTCTTGTTAGATGATAGAGCATCCTTTCTTTACTCTTTTGCAGCTGACACCTCTCATGGAATTTGATCAGTGTATTAGCTGATTCTGCACTAATTATTTTCTCTGTGAAATGTGCACCCTGATGTAGCCATACGTTTCATAGACTAATTTCTTTTCTTGCCTTTTTCACAAAGGACACAGAATTAGAGGGAGGTGCTGTTCAACTGCTCAAACCGAAGTCTTGGTATAGCTTCTTTGATTATGATGCTGGTGTCATTCAAAGGTGTTTCCTGTCTGTATATATGAATTAGTCATAACTAATGGTAACTTTGATCATTTCCAGGGCTAACCGATTCCATCTTACAATCTAGGGTCCATCGGGGTGATAAGATTTATTGGCATAGAAATGAGTGCAATGAAAACACATCTAAAAGAGCATTGGAAAGAGAGAGGTTCAGTCAGATCTGTCTAGATCTTCAATATTGTTGGAGCTGCTGCACCTTGAGCTCAAAAGTTCTGTCAGTCAAGCAGCTTGCGGCAAATTGATTGACAAGGAGAACTGGAGTTCTAGGGCTGATCCTGGAGATTTACTGAACAGGCAAACAGAAGTAGGGATAATGACCAGAGCATGCATTAGTCAAGGAAAAGAGACACACCCCATCTCCCATGAGCCTGCAGCCAAATCTGTCTTGAACTGCTGGGCATATGGGCCTTATGTAACGTCATGCCTGATGCTAAGGGTCCTAAGATCATGTCAGTTTTCCTATTTAAAACCCTCTGAAACACAGGGGTGATGCCAATGTCCTTATTTGTTCATTCTGGAAACATATTTGTTTCTTACTGAGATAGATGCAAATCTCATTGTCACTAAATTGTATCTATCTTTGTCATTTTAAAAAAAATATAAAATTGCAGAAAAAATACCTTGAAATATACATCCATTTTTTCTAACTTAGAAAATACTTCTATTTAAGGACATTTTGGAAGCGATTGGTCTAAATTGTGACCTAGTTGCTACTGATTTATTAGAAAGGGGAAAATTAATTTAAAGTGAACAAAAATTGGATTTTGAAAAACAGGTGAATGTGCATACACTGTTATCAAAACCTTCAGAAGCATTATTTTAGCAGTGTGACTGAGTGCTTGTTTGCAGCAGCCGGATTGGCATGAGAGGTCAGAGCCTTTCCAATCCTCCAGGTCTGTGATCCATTGTCTGAAGGACAATGAACACAATAAACTGTACTGGGTCCACAGAAATAATTATGCAGCCAGTCTGCTTGCAGGGCACCAGGGGAGAGCAGGATTTGAGTATCCTTCATTGCTCTCCTCTGCCCCACCATCTGCTGTGTGCTGCTTATATGACATTTAATCTGTAGGCTGGGGACTGCAGCTCTGCTTCCACTTTTGCCTATCTGCAGAAGTGATGAGCTTTAAAGTCCAGGGTTTCATGTGAGGTACCTAGCCTGGCTGACCATTTCTGGTGGGAAAGTTGATGGTGGCAAGGGATGTTCTCCTTATTAGGATTGGTTGTGTAGGAAAGAGCAACTGGTTAGAAAGAGATTATGATTCTTTCTTTTTTTTTTTTGGAGGAGAGTAAATGATCAGTGTTGGCCTAACTATGCTCCCCATTGATTTTAAGGGAGATTTACCATTGGCTTTGGTAGTAGTGCTGCTAAACTAATGCTGCAAAACTAATGTTTTGGAAAATCCTACCCTTAGTTTTTACCTACCCATTCTTCTTGAAAGGAACATAGATCACCATTGTTAATGTATGTCTTCTCTTAACAAGGGTGTGATTCTCAGCTATCTCTTTGCAGTATCGGAGTTTTATTCATTTTTTACAGCTACAGCATCACATACATGAAGCCTGGAGATAAAATTACACCCTTTTCCTTCTTCCAGAACATCCAGTATGTGTAGGAGACCATGAGGTACATTAACAACTGAGATTGCACCCCAGTTTAGTTGCTGTTTTTCAACTCTTCAAGAATCTTAAATGTAGGAGATAAAATAGCGCAGGGACAAACATATATTCCAAACTAGGAAAGCTGAAGGCTTGTTTGAAATCTTCAGCCTGAGCAGCCTGCCTTCATATAGGTGAGCTCTCCAAAAGGCAATAAGATGTTTGAAATAAATAAACTTCTCTCCACTGAATTTACACATATCGGGAACCTTATCAACTGCTGGCAGACTGCAGGATTACATGTAAATTAAGTGTATCAAAGACTTGAATTTTATAGCCAAAATTAGGAACCAGGAATATTATTCTTGCATACTTGAAAGCTCTTCATCGTGGATTAGAAACGAGAGCCTACATCTTTTAATACTGGCTGAAAGTGGAGACATCTCTTCTGCTGCTACTGAATTTTAATACCGTGTATTACTTTCAGAATGAATAGCACTGCGGATTTTCTACTTTTTTGACAACTGCAGTGATTGGGGTTTACAACTGACATGTATATTTCAGGCTCAAAATGCAAACCATAGGGATGATTGATGATGTAACTACCTCAGTGAAGATTTAGAAAAATGTTATTTTTAACTCAGAAGTGATTGAAATCTTCTAAAGCTTGGCACATTTTGCTATTTAAACTGGAAAAGCAGTTTTTTTAAAAAGGCTTTCCCTCCTTTCCTTGAATTTGTATCTGCCTGATGTTACTTATATGCTTCACATTGGATATGACTTGGTAGCTAATCATATATAATCACCTATACATGGCACTTCTTCTCCAGAATGCTCTTCTTTCTGGAAAGCAGATGCTGAGAAAAATCTAACCAGTTTCTGATGTTAAAGATCTGGGCTCCTTCCAGTAGCCAGTGTGAAGTGTTTAATCTGACCCAAAAGGAGCAATGAAAACTGAGTTGCAGTAGAACAAAGTGAAATTATACTAAGGATCTGCTAATGTTAATACTGAAGATATACAGCATCTTTTATCTTCTGAACTAAGCAATAATAGACATCTGACCCCAGAATCTTCTTGATTTTTCAAAAAACCGAAAAGAGGAAAAGTTGCTATAGCAAAGGTTTTATATTTGATATAAGGGAGACGGTTTATTCCAGAGATCAGAGCAGCAGACAGGGACTTAAGACTCCTGGGATCAATTCCAAAGTCAGCCTATGATTCACTGTGTGACCTTGAGTAAGGGCAATTAAATCAAAAATTTCAAACTTAGGTGCCTAACTTTAGGCACTTAACTCTATATCTAAGCACCTACATAAGCTGAAATCAGCCTGATTATTTATGTCTAATTTTATGCACCCACATTGGAAAATTTGGTTTTTAGCTTTCCATTGCTTCAATTCAGCCGTTGGTAATGTGGATATAATGTTTACCTATAGTGCTGGAATGCGAGACTGTATGAGACGTAACTATTCATGTTTGTTTGCACCATTCCTCAATGGATTTTAAAGCAGAATATTAGATCTCAGAAAGCTTCATAACATCATCTATTTACCTTTTTCTCTTCCCCTTCAAAAGTCACCTATGGAACAGCTGATTTGAATAACCACATGAATGTTTTGGAGATGGACCCTCAGTGGGATCCACTGATGGTAATCTCTTCTTGTATCCTGTACGGTATTTAGGCCATAAGACAAAGCTGAGATTGATTCAGTTCCCACCTTATCCTCTTCACATGTGCCTCCTTTCCATAAGTCATGCGTTCACTTTTTTTGTAGCCTGGCAGCTGCAAAGGGTGGTTGCTAGGTGACAGCCTCCACAGCACAAAGAGCTCTCAGCTGGGGAGGTCAGGTCTGTCAGTTCCAAACAGCTGTGCAGAATTATTATTTGTCTTTCTCTTGTTTCTGCTAATCACAGGGAGCCAAATCAAAGTCAACTTTTAATAGAAATGAGAACGCCAGCAGATACTATTTATGGCTTCTGACACATCACCTCCCTCTTCCTAAGCCTTGGAAGTGATTGTGTGGGTCAGCCGTGGCATGTTTGGCTAGGTAGAGAGCTGTAGGGATAAAATGAAAAGGGTCGACTTCTATTTCTGTTTCTTATCTGTTCTCTGGTCAGGTTTTCTAACCATTTCATCATTTTTGTTGCTCTCCTAAGGATTCTCTCCAGTTTGTCCACATCTCTCTCAAAGTGTGGCACCCAAAACTGGACACAGTACTCCCACTGAGGCCTTACCAGGGCCCAGTGGAGTGAAACAATTACCATCCATTTCTCACATATGACACTCCCGTTAATACACCCCAGAATATTAGCCTTTTTCACAACTGCATCATTCAATTTGTAATTTGCTATAATCCCTGGATCCTTTTCTACAGTACTACTGCCCAGCCAGTTATTCCCCATTTGGTGTTTGTGCATTTGACTTTTTTCCTTCCCAAGTGTAGTACTTTGCATTTGTCTTTATTGAATTTCACCTTGTTGGTTTCAGACCAATTCTCTAATTTATCAAGGTCATTTTGAATTCTAATCCTGTCCTCCAAAAGTGCTCCCCCAGTTTGGTGTCTTCAGCAAATTTTATCAGAATACTCTCCACTCCATTATCCAAATCATTAATGAAAATTCATAAAGAATGGACTTTTTTTTTCTTCCTACAAGAAAACCTCTATGATGTCAAGTTAGCAAAACTTCAGGGCTTTATTTCCATGACATATATTGGAGCTAGATTCTCCTTTCTGATTGGCAGATCATTTCTTTCTCAGCTGTATAGGCGCTTATCCCACATTCCTCACCATTGTCCCTGGTCTGCTTTTTCCAGGCTATTTTATGCTCTCAGTACATGCACGGATTTCTTATGTTACTCCCAAATCTAATGTTAACTTTTTTCTTTCAATAACTACATCTTCATGCAGAGAAACTAATGATAAGGATAATTCTATAGTTTATGATTCAGGAATATACTGATCCCCGAAGGGATCTGAGCAGCATTGCACAGAGATCTATGTGAGTTATTTGGCAGAGAAGGACTTTCCTCTTTTTCTGAAACAACAGATTTTAGCCACTTGCAGAGGCAGAATATTGGCCTGGATGGACCAATGAATTGATCCTCTGTGGCAAATCCTATGTAAATATAACAGCCTAATCTCCTCGCCCTAATTGGAATTTCATGCTTAAATTCTTTGCACAACTTGGGGGAAGGAGGGAGAAGAAACTGCTAATAGAGAATTTTAGACAGTTTGACAAGTGTATCCCATATTGAAAAAAATCACTGTATATAAACTCTCAGTGATTCTGTAACTCTGGCCTTCTGATTGTATGGAGGATTGAAAGATGTCACTCCTAGTAGGGTGAGGCAATTACACACTGCAGCGTCAATGGATTTGCCATACCAGATGGGACCATTAGTTCATCAAGCCCCTCTTTTGCCTCTGGCACTGGCCATTCCCTGTTACTTCAGTGGTAGACACGTCTTCAATAATGCAATTGAATTGTGCAATGCTATATACAAGAGAGAGAAGAAATTCATTCCTGACCCCTGTAGCAACTTACATTATACCCTGAAGCTTGACATTTGCTAACTCCTATTTTAGCTAAGCATGTACAGCTTTTATATATGCAAAAAAGTCAATCAAATGGTGCCGCAGTCCCATTCTAAATAAAAATGGGAACTTTACATTATTCTGTAAACTCAGAAGAAGATAGCAATCCACTTTCTTGAAATGTTACACATACTGGAGTTGGCTAGCCCCTTGAACTCATCATCTTCCACTCATTTATTCTTTAATATCCCAACTCTGGGTGGTATTTAAATGTAGAATTTTCAGGGCCTCGTCCAAAACCTCCTGAAGCCAACAGAAAGCCTTGTATTGACTTCAATGGGCTTTGGATCAGGCCCATGTAGGGTGATCATCACACTCTGATTGCACAAAATTGGACTTTTGCTATTTGAAAAGTGTACATAGCATCTCACTCTGATGTCCCATTCTGTTCCAGTGGGATCAGGGCAGAAGGTTGCACCCAACAAAAGAAGCCAAGACCATAATAAATGGTTGTAACTGGTTAAGACCTGAATCACTAATGATGATGAGCTATAGACCCCTGAGAATAAGAGCATGCAGTAGGATTGTGGCAGGGTTTTGCATAATTGAAGGGTGCTATGCCATCATGTATAGTGTGTGCTCTTCAAACCTTAAGGGCCATATTTTCACAGCCCAGGCCCTTGCTCGTGGGGACAGTTGTAGGGATAAATCTTAGTAATTATATATCTAATTGCTAAGATTTGCATGCACAATCCATTTGCAGATGTCTTTTCTCTTGCAGTAGGAAACTGTGCCCACAAACAGGGATGTTGGCCCTTAGCTTGGCTGCAGACTTACCTCTAAATCTGAACGCAGCGTGTGCGCTGCTTTACTAGCAGCTGTGGTTAGCTGGCTGTTTGGAAGGAATATTAAATGCATGTGCCTCACTGTTTCCATTGCCAGAGCTCTTCCAAACCAGCCTTTTGTTTCAGTTTATTTCTCACCACAGAAACTCTTTATTCCATGCCCCCATTTCTTGTTTTCGTTCCAAGACTTCTTGGCTGCTCTTTGCTCACTCTGTCGCTGCTAGACACTTCAGCTAGGTGTTACTTCTCAGCAGTGTGCAAAGAAGGCTCTTTAACAAAGTTAGACTTCTATATATTTTTTCTCCAGAGTTCATTCTACATGTGCCATCCTTTGAACATTTGGATCCAAAATTCCAGTGCATTGAGTCAAATCCTGCTACTATACAAAAGAGTCTGCATAAACAGAGCCTTGATTTCCCTCCCACCCCAAGCCAGCTCAGTGGGGGAACTATTTAGACTCTCAAAGCATTAAACTTGTGTTGTTTTAAAACCAGATTTGATCATAGACCTAGATTGTTTAAACATTTGTGGCTTTTCATTCGGAATAATCCCAGCATCCCACTGTGGCCGGCAGAGCGAGGACTGGAAAAGCTCCCTTTTGGCAAACTGTAATTTAAGAATCAGTGGCGACTGATTTAGTGAGAGATGGAGTTTTGCAGAGGATTATTGCTTGGTTGTGGAAATGCACATTGTCCCCAGGAGCTGCTTTTAATTTTATTAATCTCACGCTGTGGGGAGAGAGACAAGTTCCTTATGTCCAGCCAATCAGAAAATGGTTCTGTCCCAGAAGAGCTGTTCATGGTCCTGAATGTGGTTAATTTATTACATCAAGGAACCTCTGAGAAATTTGTAGAGAGGGAAACAAACAAAGAAAAATGACCAACTTGATTAGCTGATGCTTTATTTATGCATTCCCTTGTATGGCTAGTCTAATGATTTTGATAATTGTATCCTGTCACTTATTGAGACTGACTAATAAAATTATGATTTTATGTTCCAGTGCATTGCAGCGGCACTCCGGGGAAAGGCAGTAGCCGTGCTCATGGTGAATGAGATCATCTTTTTTTCCCATTCTGACATTTATTTTTACTAACTATCGGTTACTCACTTTAAAAAGGAAAATGTTCAATTCTAAAAACGATGAAGAAAATATCACAGGAAAACTCGAACTGAAAGCTCTGAGAGCCCCAGCACCTGCTTCACACAACATTTGCAGTGGGATGTGTCAGGAACATGGAGCAACCAGGAGCTTCAACAGCACACTTCAAGCTGCTTTGCAGACCAGCGTCCTGGGGTTAGGTGTGGGGGAGGGGGGGTGTCACAGGGTCATTCACTACTCTGGCACCTCCTGCTGGGCATTTCAGGAATTAGCTCAGTCCCAGCAGGTGTGCCCATGGGTGGTGGTGACTCTCCCGTCCTCACCTCCTCCTGCAGACCCATTATGGCTCCTTTCTCTCGGCATCTGCTTCGTGGCACAGCCCTCCAGCCCTGTCACCATCCAGTTCCCCACCCCACACACACTTCCGGGGGACTCCTCCAACAAGAGTCCACCAGCCACTCCTTGCAGCCGCTTGGCAGTCCACAGCCAGGCCGCTCCTTCAGCGGGCCAGGGGCCCAGGCCTGCCCACTACTCCAGGCCCCGGCCCAGTGACCCTGCAAACAGCAGCTTCCTGCTGCCTCTTCCTTCCAGCTCCCTGTCTCTATTCCCTGGGCCACTTCCCCGCAGCCTGAGTTCCTTCTGCTCCTGCCTCTGGTTCCAGCTCCTTTGCCCTCTTCCCAGGGCCTCAAGCCTGTAAGTCCTGGCAGCCTCTGGCCTTTTTCTTCCCCCATCCATGCTTCCCTCCTCCCAGCATTTATAGCCCCTGGCTAATTAGGCTGGCAGCTGTTTCTAGTTGCCAGGCAGGTACAGGTCTATTCAGCCAGGCCCAATCTATTCCCCTTAATTGGGGCTGGCATGGCAGGGGGCTGATTAAGCACTCCTGGCCCAGCACCCTGTCACAGGGGGACATGAGGAGCAATACTCATCTCACCCCATCCCTCCAGGCTCTGAACTTTTCACTTCTTCATGCTCTTCTAGTTTATTGTGCACTGTCTTTCTGTACATGCCCTCATGTTAAACCAGTACTTGCTGATATAGTTAATGATTTATAAGTTACGTCTGTTGCCTCAGCTCCAGGGTGTCATACCAGAATTAAAAAGACATCTACAGCAATTAAAATATCCCTGTACATGGCTGCTGTGCAGAGGCCCTGGCCAGATAGAGCAGTCTTGCATTGCTCTCTGAATCTCTCCAAACCAAAGCCCTGACAAGCCACCAGAGGTCTGGGACCTCTCCTTGGAACATTTCCGCTCCCATAGTGATAGTGGCTGATAGTGGCTGTCCAGTTTCCTCACTGCATGATAGCAGAAGCTTCTGTGTGGAGTGCATTGCAATGATCTAGCCTGGAGGTTACAAAGATGTGGACTGCTGTGGGGAAGCTCACAGCAGAGAGGAATGAATGGCTATGGTCATGTATAACATACAAAGGCCCCTTGCCCATCCAAGGATCGGATCCAATGGAGCCATTTACACCTGCCCCAAATGTCTGTGAGAGGTAAACGTAAGGGCAAGTTGCAGATACTGTCTCACTGGATTCATCAGTGTTGTGTGTGTGAACCTTAGAGACGCTTGCAGCATCTTCCCATTTCTGCTGGCTAGTCTAGTCTCACTGCCCACTCTGAAAGAAATGCAGAAAACAAACAAGTAGCATGAACAATTAAAATAATGTCGTTTTAATTCTTTCCCTGGGAATAGTCCAAGGGATTATCTGTAACAGAAGGGAGGAACTGTGAGGGAAATGTGGCCTAGCTCCACTGAAGTCAACGTTCAGCCACAGTCCTTGTTGTGGGGGTTTGAGGGATTGTGTGTAGCTGACAGCAGCTCCCAGAGGCATTGTGTCTCCAGGAGGCAGTGCCTCCAGAATCATCAGGGCAGCATATACTGAGTCAGCTACTTCTACATCATTTAACAGGGTACCGCAGGTACTTCCACCTGTGCCAGCCAGCTAGTGTGGATGGGCATGGGAGGTCCTGGCCTTGTCCTCATGCCACCCTGCCTCCTCTACCAATGCTGTCTGCAGCACCCGCTGCTCGGCTAGGTTCCTTTGGCCTTCACACACCAGGAATGCTGTGACCGGGATTGTACATGGCCCTGATTGGGCCCTCTCCTGTTCTATTCTGGTTCTTATAATATACCTATCACAATAGTCAGTGAGCAGCTTCCAGAAATGCATCAAGTGGCATGACAAGCATCTGTCAGGTGTAGTTCTGTGCTACTCCCTTTTTCTCCCTCAGAGGAAAATTATGAGAGAATTTCTTTTGTGCCCCCTGAAGAGCTAGTTTTAGTCCAACTCATGTTAGGCTACATGCTTAGCTAGTGTAAAATTACCATACATTGGATTTACATCAGCTGAGGATCTGGCCCAAAGTTTTAACTCCGTTTTCCTCCTGTTAGCCCTATAGTTAGGTGAAGAAGCTTCTTGTGCGTCAGCAAGAGAATTGCTTCCTAAGTGTCAGTTACAGGGCCAGTCAGTTACACCTATGCAATTCCTTTGAAGCCAGTGGGGTTGCTGAAGTGACACAGAGGACAGGATTAGAAGAAAATAAATTCCACAGGTGTAACTTAGCCTTCAGAAACTTTATTAGTGTAGCTGGTATGGAAGCCAAAAAGAACCCAGCTTGACCCTCAGATCCCAGGCTAAGTTTTCAGGACTCCCATTTAGAAAAATAACATATTTTTGTCAGTGGAGCATGTTTGATGTGGAATCATTGAGACACAATGAGCTAGAAAGTCCATAATGCCATTTTTGCAGAGGCAATTTTCAGCCTAAGGGCCAGACCCTCAACTGCTGTAAGTCTGGGTAGAGCCACACAGAAGCCTGTGCGGCTTCCCTGATTAAAACCAAATGATCTTGCCCTAAACATGTTCTTTTAACTACCATAGCACTGTTCTTATCCTCCCCCCTTCAGACCCATTGCCCCCCACCCCCGGCTCTACTATTGTCTACATTGCCCAAGTACTTACTGTTAAAAATGTATTTAGAAACATTGTTTTGAGGGCTTTTAGCATGATACCGATAACAGCATTATTCTGTTTGTCTCAACAATTATCCATTCTCCTTGTTAGGCTAAATCAGGTATTTTATCCACTTAGGCACCTGATTACTGCCTTGTAGAACAGTGCTGCTATTCTTTTACTGCCAAATAACACGACCCAGCATTTGAGGGGGCTCAGAGTAAGAGGCCATCATGTGTTTGTCCATCTCAAAGCTTCAAAGGAAAAGAAATATGAAAGGGGACATAAATCTAACCTGATGGTCCCAAACATCTGTGCAGAATAAGGTCTAAGTAACTGTATCCTTGTATAGCACTTTCCTTAACAGAACGGTGGCTTAGTTCTAGACAAGCTGAGGGCTTGAACCATTCAGCATCTCTGTTGATATGTTAATCACACGTTGCCTTCAAAAGCCTGCCAGAGCAACATTGATGATGTAACCAAGCTACCAGCAAATCCTTTGTTTAGGCAATTGCTTCAACACAGTGGAAAAGTAGAGCTGCTCGGGCTGGGGGCAGATGAGCTGAATTTGTTACAGAAAGGAGAGGAGCTCCTGCAAATAGCTTCTCCCTGTGTTTGCTTTACAAGGGACCTGAGTTCCCAGTTATCTTGTCTTCATTCTCAGTTTGTGCCATTCACATGTATCTGAGGTGGATTGTTGTTATCTGTTCAAATTGCTGCACATCTGGGGGGGAAGGGGAAGGGGGATTCAGATGTGCACAGAGATCAGGTAGGTGGAGAGGGTGCAATAGTGGCTTAAAATGTGCTTTTATGCTATCCTGAGCCTCTCTGCAGGGCCAGTCGTCTTGTTCTGAGTTAGAGCAACATGGGGGCTGTGCTAGCTCACCCCAGCTGCAAATGGCCTCAAGTGGGTGAAAGCAGAGCCAAGGTATGGTGTGGCACAGATACATCCCAGTCACTCCCCCTTCACCCCGCTACATCAGCAAGAAGGCGGGGGTGGGGCTTAAAAGATCTTACTTTGTCTCTGTGCGTGTGTCTACACTGCAGTTAGATACCCGCAGCTGGCCCATGCCAGCTGACTCGGGCTCAAACGGCTCAGACTAAGGGCTGTTTAATTGCGGTGTAGACGTTCGGGGTCAGGCTGGAGCCCAGGCTCTGGGACCTGTGCAAGCTGGGAGGGTCAAACAGGTAAATCTCAAAAGGTTCAACTGCTTATTTCAGCGAAACACCCAAATCCTACCAACTTATCGGAACCTCTTCCATCTTCAGAGTTGGGCTGCAACTTTTACCAGGGTAGCGCTGAACCTGCTATCGCTGTATGCTGCTTGCTTCTGATAAGCCAAGGGCAACAGTGTCCTGACCATCGTTTTTCAGCACTCCCCCTTCTGGAGGGAACCATGTAGTGCACAAAGTGCATAAAAGCAACAGAGAAAAAATTTATCTGAACCTTCTGGATCCATTTTTAGAAAGGATCCATTGAGGTTTGGTTTGAGGTTTGGGTTGGTTTTTATGTTGCTCGAATTGGCTTGCTCATTTCTACTGCAGACCAGGATGGCTGTCTGTAGTGTGATCTGAAATGATGGTTTTGTGATATATTATGCACCAACTTGCTAGGATAAAACCAGAGCACTTAATCCACTATACCATGTAGCCACACTGGAGAGTGTTTATTCACTGAATATTGAAAGTAAGCTCTTTGGGGCAGGGGACTGTCTTTTTATGCGTAGGTGCAGTGCCTACTATAATGGGGATAGGGCAATAGGTGCTATCACAGTATAAATAATAGTAAAAATGTGTTTTGCACTTTAGTGGTTCATAAAAACACCCCAGGAGGCTAAACAGTGTAGTAGCAAGTAGTAGCAGTGATCTAGATTCTGTTCTTTTTTACACTAGTATTTATACAAAATATCTCCATTGACATAATACACTGGAAGAACTAAGAGTAGAATTTGGCCCATTGACCTCAGCAGCACTGTTCAAATGTGTAAGTCAATAAAAATTTGATCCATGGGGCAGGTAGTATATTGACTCCTCTGCCTTGGGGCAGCGAGTATATTGACTCCTCTACTCTCTTTTCCCTTGGAATAACAAAGAAGAGAGAAATTTAAGTATTCAGGTTACCATTGCCATGGGCCTGGGATAATTTATGCTGGTTCATTGATTTGTTTTCACTTGTAAGCAGAGAAGTGATGGATTTTTGTAAACTGCAAACAAGCCTAATTTTTAGCAAGTGAGTGCATTTGCCTGTAGTAACAGGATAAAAGGAAAGCAATGGACAAGGGGCCATGCCATTTTCTTGAGGACTGCAGGAGGGATTTTTAGTGCATCTGAAAGGCAGCAATGCAGAGAGAAAATCTTTGTAATTAAACTAGCACGTGCAAACTTGTGTCAAGATAACATTGATGTCAAATTGGGCTCAAATGCAATAATCACAGTTGCAAAGTGGATGGATTTAAGCTCAAAGTTAGGGACTGTTATTTTGATCAATCTGGAGTCCTTCCCACGACTGTTCTGACAAGGCACAGAAGCAATTAACGAGCAGCCTAATGTGAAGACGCTTTGCTGGCGGAGGAGAGCAGAGCCTGTGCCTGTGGAATTTGTTGTGGGAGGTAGATAAAACCTTGGGAAAACAGAAAAGTACGCAGAATCCAAAATTCATTGCAAACTGAAAAATGGGTCCATTCGAAGGAAGGTTTTGCTAAGTCATATAAGCAGTTTTCAAGTAATTTGTCAAGTCCTTCCCTAAATGAGAGCATATTTGTATTCTTCATTATCTATTAAACGAAATTCATAGCAGAAGCGCTGAAATGTGCTTCATTGCTACACTGTGTGTGCTTAGATTCCATTCAAAAGAAACTTCATAGGCAAAGCATGTATTCTAACTAGGGATGTCAATTAATCACAGTTAACTCAAGCAACTAAAGCAAAACAAATTAACTAGATTTTAAAAAATAGGCTCAATTAATCACAGTTTTAATTGCACCGTTAAACCATAATAGAATACCAATTTAAATGTATTATAAATATTTAGGATGTTTTTCTACATTTTCAAATATATTGATTTCAATTACAACACAAAATACAAAGTGTACAGTGCTCACTTTATATTATTTTTATTACAAATATTTGCACTGTAAAAAAGATAAACGGAAGAAATAGTATTTTTCAGTTTACCTCATACAAGTACTGTAGCGCAATCTCTTTATCATGAAAGTACAAATTACAAATGTAGAATTATTTTTTCACATAACTGCTTTCAAAAACAAAACAATGTAAAACTTTAGCACCTACAAGTCCACTCAGTCCTACTTCTTGTTCAGCCAATTGCTAAGATAAATAAATTTGTTTACATATATAGGAGATAATGCTGCCTGCTTCTTATTTACGATGTCACCTGAAAGTGAGAAGAGGCATTTGCATGGTACTGTTATAGCCGGCTTTGCAAGGTAGTTACGTGCCAGATATGCTAAACATTTGTATGCCTCTTCATGCTTTGACCACCATTTCAGAGGACATGCTTCCATGCTGAATTTAAATTGGTAATCTATGATTGTTTAACCATGCGATTTAAAACTGCAATTAATTACGATTATTTTTTTTAATAATTTGACAGCCCTAATTCTAACTTCACATGCCAGGTCTGGGCTTTGAGGAAGGGGATGGTAAATTAATCTTATATTATCTCCAGAGGCTCACTCTCAGAAAACCAGTCAGAAGGTGTGAACAGCTGAAATAGCTGTTTGTCTCACCACCAGGCTTACAGGAGAATTCATCACTGGAGGGAAGAAATGATGAAAATAGATAGAGAAAAAATGATATGGAACAATACAGTGGGATCACTAGCATGATGTGTGGGGAAGGTCCTGTTCCCTGCATGTTTTTCATTTTCTCTGCCACTGACAATTGCAGATGTGAAACTGTACGGAATGGGATGAATAAAATCACATTTTCATAGAAAAGGGAAGAAAACTACCTAAATTGGAGCCAATATTGCACAGAGAACCACATGGCATTCTTCTCTATACCTAGCAAACATCATCTTTCTGTTTTTTTGCACAGTGAAGTTATTATTGTACAAGGCCTTTTTCAGGAAACTACCTTTCGAGGCTGACAGTTTTGCTTGTTTAATAGGACTGCTCTGGTGTCATTGGGAATCCACATACTTACTCAATCCTTTACAGCCTGGATCTGGCATGGTGAATACCCTGGTCTTGCTGGCAGATGATCTCCTCCTAGCAGTGGACAATGGCCAGAGATGCATGCTGAATCTTTAAGCTTTGCCATCAGCCTTTGATACTCTTGACTAACTATGAGGTTGTGTTAACTCACCTGTATGGACTCGGATGGATGGTATCACTTTTGAGTAGTTCCATCCATTCAAAGGGTGGTTTGGGGCTACCATTCTCATTCTTTCCTGGTGGATTTGTCCCATGGGCCCTTCTCAAGGATTACTTTTGTCAGTCCTCCTTTTCAGTGGATGCATAAGCCTGTGGTGGTGGGGTAGGGAGGTGATTTGTGCTGCACTATTACCATTAAGGTGGTGACATGCTGCTCTGTGCCTCATTTTAATTAAACTTAGTTGCACTTAGGACGGAAGAATCCCATGCACTGCTACAGACTCGGGACCAAATGGCTCGGCAGCAGTTCTGCAGAAAAGGACCTAGGGGTTACAGTGGACGAGAAGCTGGATATGAGTCAACAGTGTGCCCTTGTTGCCAAGAAGGCCAATGGCATTTTGGGATGCATATGTAGGGGCATTGCCAGCAGATCGAGGGATGTGCTATTCAACATTGGTGAGGCCTCATCTGGAGTACTGTGTCCAGTTTTGGGCCCCAGACTATAAGAAGGATGTGGAAAAATTGGAAAGAGTCCAGCGGAGGGCAACAAAAATGATTAGGGGACTGGAATACATGACTTATAAGGAGAGGCTGAGGGAACTGGGATTGTTTAGTCTGCGGAAGAGAAGAATGAGGGGGGATTTGATAGCTGCTTTCAACTACCTGAAAGGGGGTTCCAAAGAAGATGGATCTAGACTGTTCTCAGTGGTAAGCTGATGACAGAACAAGGAGTAATGGTCTCAAGTTGCAGTGGGGAAGGTTTAGGTTGGATATTAGGAAAAACTTTTTCACTAGGAGGGTGGTGAAACACTGGAATGCGTTACCTAGGGAGGTGGTGGAATCTCCTTCCTTAGAAGTTTTTAAGGTCAGGCTTGACAAAGCCCTGGCTGGGATGATTTAGTTGGGGATTGGTCCTGCTTTGAGGAGGGGGTTGGACTAGATGACCTCCTGAGGTCCCTTCCAACCCTGATATTCTATGATTCTATGATTCTATTCTGTGATTCTATGGTGGACTAAATAAAATGATGGGTCTAAATTAGCTATTACCACTCAAGAAAGAGATCTTGGAGTCATTGTGGATAGTTCTCTGAAAACATCCACTCAATGTGCAGCGGCAGTCCAAAAAGCAAACAGAATGTTGGGAATCATTAAGAAAGGGATAGATAATAAGACAGAAAATATCATATTGCCTCTATATAAATCCATGATACGCCCACATCTTGAATACTGCATGCAGATGTGGTTGCCTCATCTCCAAAAAGCTATATTGGAATTGGAAAAGGTTCAGAAAAGGGCAACAAAAATGATTATGGGTATGGAACAGCTTCCATATGAGGAGAGATTAATAAGACTGGAACTTTTCAGCTTGGAAAAGAGAAGACTAAGGGCGGATATGATAGCGATCTATAAAATCATGACTGGTGTGGCAAAAGTAAATAAGGAAGTATTATTTACTCCTTCTCGTAACACAAGAACTAGGGCTCCCAAATGAAATTAATAGGCAGCAGGATTAAAACAAACAACACTGTGTGTTGTGTTTTTCAC
Organism: Caretta caretta; assembly: GCF_965140235.1. NCBI lineage: Eukaryota > Metazoa > Chordata > Testudines > Cheloniidae > Caretta > Caretta caretta. The sequence goes on from NC_134214.1 coordinate 84,213,161, forward strand.
ACAACACACAGTCAACCTGTGGAATTCCTTGCCAGAGGATTTGGTGAAGGCCAAGACTGTAACAGGGTTCAAAAAAGAACTAGATAAATTCATGGAGGATAGGTCCATAAATGGCTATTAGCCAGGATGGGCAGGGATGGTATCCCTAGCCTCTGTTTGCCAGAAGCTGGGAATGGGCAACAGGGGATGGATCATTTGATGATTACCTGTTACCTCTGGGGCACCTGGCACTGGCCACTGTTGGAAGGCAGGATATTGGGCTAGATGGATCTTTGGTGTGACTCAGTATGGCCGTTCTTATTACTACATTTGCTTTCCCATCACCTAGCTAAGAATGAGACTTGGATAGAGAGAGCTGACTAAAGCCCACCCAAACAAGAAAGCAGTGCTGTAGTAAGATGGCGGAAAGATATTCAGATGATGGTGGTTGGTTGCTGACCTAAGCGCTGAAGGATTTTGCACCAACCTTTTCTCCAGAGGTTACAATATGTGATGTGGAATCCCAGGTGGCTTGTATGGTTGCCTGCTTCTGTTGGAGCTGGACCTCACTACATTGATCTGTCCCTTGTAAGCTCTGAATTGGGTCAGGCATTGTGGGATGAAGGGAACATACTATATCAGTTATTTGACTTCATTTTTGCTTCTGGGTGCGATTCAAGATGTTGACTTTGCTCTGCAAAGCTCCATATGATTTGGACTCTGGCTTTCTAAAAGGCCTTCTTTCACCCCATGTGGTACCCTAGCAACTGAAGTCAGCCAGGGCTTTTGAACTAATGGTCTCAATACCTCATAATTTGGCATTCTACATGGATGACCCTCAAATCGAACCTGCCTCCCTCACTGGCCCATCAATGACTGAATCTGTTGACCTCTCAGGCATTGTGCAAAGCATCTCTTTTCTTCTGTGTTTGCCTGGAGAGGGTTGGGTGAGGAAAGGTAAGTTTTGCCCCTGAGAAGCAGCAAATGTGTATGCCTTTTTAATTCGGTTGTGCCTAAGGGTGCATTGTGTAAAGCAATAAATAAATAAATAACATGACAATTATGTACTTATATTTCTCTTGCTAGGAAAAGAGGCTACAAACCCATATATTACATTTAACAGAAAAAGAGATGTTTCATTTGATAAATAACTGCAGCCGCATAAGTAAAGTATAATTTAAAAAATGGTTTTGGCACTTTCCCAGAGCTTTTCCAGCTCTTTAAATCATAACATGAGTCATTATAACCACCAGTGACTTCTCTAGAAGCTCATAGCAGCTTAAATAGCTGCTTTAAACTCTGGTCTCTGAAGATTTCATGGTAGAACCATCCTGTGGTCAGATTCATCCCTTATACTTTTAATCCTTGTATCATACTTTCTTCCAAGATGTGAAATGGTCTCAAAGAATTTTGGTATATACGTATTTTTTTTTAAAAAAACTCTGTTAATATTAATCTGGACTGTGCACAAAGGTTACAACCCAATTATTATTCTATGCCTACATATTTTTCCTGCTGAACAATCAGAGCTTTGGGGCCAAGTCCCCTAGAGCTGGTTAGATAATGATTGGGAATAATATTAATTGCAAAAGTTGATGTGTTTTTCATTAAATAATTACTCACAAAGGGTGCAATTCACCCCTATGCAGCAGCCCACACAAGGACTAGACTCCACTTAAGTTTGATTTAGGAGCTCAAAATAAGACTTATGTGGAACTTGTACTGGTCCTCAGCAGGAGGGTGAGTTTTCTATTATTTGCCCAACTGTAGTCACAATACAGGAAAGCTTTCCTTAAGTGGGTGAATAAATCTATTGCAGTCAGTGGGGAGACTCATGTGAGTAAGGGTTGCAGGATCAGGTCTATTCTAAGTAAAGTGCATAGGATTTGGCTCTAGATGTTCTCTGTATTAAACCTGAATGGTATAAGGGGTTTGGCATTTCTGGAGTGGAAGTCAGGAAGACAGGGGGTCTGGAATCAGTGTGGTTGCAATTAAGAACACATGGGCTGTGAGCCCCAAAATGAGAGATCAAATCCAGAGGCAGTACAGAACCACAGTAGGTCTCTGCCAGGGGTGACTCCTGCCTGGGATACTAGGCTGGATTTCACAATTCCAGAGAATACTTTTGAAAAAAATTGTCACTTATCACGCATCATTGCAAAAGTGAAATGCAGCTGGGATCAGTACAAAAAGCATAATAAAATATGTATTTGTATAATGAAATATATATTGGAATGAATGCTACCACTGTAAGTGTGACCCTCAACAGAAACAAAACTGGCAGACTACAACTTGGTTTAAAGGAGAGAGAGACCCTTGCTGTCATCTAACGTGTGTTGGGATAAAACACTTCCTTGCATAGCACGAAACACTCTTACTGGATGTTTCAGGCTATGCTTATGAGGCGTATGTAGGGCCCTCTGACGCCTCTCCCACTGTGAAGAGGAGGGCTTTTTTATTCCCTCTGCAGATTCAGCAGCCACTGCAGGTCTCTCTTGGCTGCATTCTGCTTAAGTCAGCAGATCTCTCATTGTCCGTGAATTTCTTGTCAGAAAACTGACAGATGAACAGACCAGGAACTGATGCTGCCTCAGCGGAACGAACAAAGTGCTGAACCAGCCTTAGAGCCACAGAGGTGTTCAGTGGGGTGAGGGGGGGCAGACACGGGCAAGGTATTGTGAGCACACATATCCTGGCACTCAGTGATTAGAAACATTTTATGTGATCGCCTTTTAGAGCAGGGGACATTGGCAGGGGAACCCTTTCTTTGGCTCTTTAGTCCCTACCAATATCAAAAAAATAACGATGTCCCTTCCAGAACCAACCAGTCATCCCCTGGATTTGAGAAGCCCTGGTCTTAGAGACACTGGCCCAAATTCTGACCTGATTTACGTCCCATCCAGTCCCACTGGAGCTGCATAGGAATTAATCAAGGCAATATTTAGGGCTTAATCCTGCAAGGTGCTGAGCAATTCTGGAGCATGCCAAGCACCGCAATCCTCACGAGTGGCTAGATGTGCTGTGTCACAGGATGCTGACACTGCAGAGGTTTCAAAGGCAATGAGCCATAGGACTTCAGAGTTTGGTGATTACTCAGCACCATGCAGTTCTGAGCCCTTATACGGGAGTGCAATGCATACAGCAGAGCTAAACGAGTCCCAGTTGGGAGTGAAACCTTGTATGATTATACAGTCATGTTTCTCAATAGGCTTTCAGGGGTCTGGCCATAAAACTGTCATAGCTATTACTATTAAATCTGATTTCTGCTAACCAGTAGGGACAGTTCTTCAGACAGGAAAAAAATCACTAATCAGCTATCTGGCTTTGGTCACTCATTCTTTTTGATTGCTAACAGGTAGAGTTTGCATGTCAAGATCCTCTGAATGATAACAGAGCTGTCTATCAAAAAAAACTTTTGAAATTAATCTGTAAATTTGGCTTTAAAATATGCAATGCACTCCCATGTATAACTTAAGTGGGAAATGAGGAAGGACATTGGCAAATTCAGTACAAAGATGGAGGGTCCCTTTTTTGCTTTGGTTGAAATCAATGGCAAAATTCCCATTGCTTTTGGTGGGAGCAGGAGCGGGGCCAAAAAGATATTTGCATTTGTGAGGGCAGAGGAGGCTTTTCTGAGAACGGTCTGAGCAAATGGCTCTTTTAAGTGATTCGAGAAGAAAGATCCAGTCTCTAATTCTTCAGCACAGAGGCTTACTGCACTGAAAACCTTTTGCAGCATCAGCATCCTCTGACACTGAATAGCCAGCCAATAATTACAGTCATATTTGCCACAGCAAAGTACAAATCTGATTTGTGATGATGTGTAAATGTCAGAACACTATCTGCACAGTAGCCAAGAGCTGGATACATTGTAATTAAAAGCACTTAATTTCAGTTAATCTTAATTAAGAATATAATATTTGCCTCCTCCTTACCCCCCCCCCCCGGCCCTCAAATTTCTTCAATGTGATTGTCACAGTTGTAAATAACTACTTCTATTAATCAGCCTTTCTTTGGGGATAAACTGACTGAAGAGATTATCAGTTACATTAGTCATGGCAAAGGAAGACTGTCCATGTATGTAGATGTGTATATAAGGAATTAGGCTGGACTAAACACCCTTTCCTCTGAGACTGCTGCAGAATGGCACTCCAGCCCCTTGTGATGCCAGATAAGCTCTTGTTCAGAGATAGCAGGGTTCTAAGCCCCTGAATTCATGTTTTATGAGGACATGGGCATATAGAACTGTAACGCAAGGTACTATCAACAAAGCAGGTCAGATATAATTTGAGCTGTGCAGAGGAGGTGTCTTACACTGGGGTGACCTGCTGACTTGATCCTTGTCACTGTTTAGTAACATGAGAGCATCTGGGAAAAGCATCCATTTGTAGTTTCTAATCTGGATCCCAACAAACATGCATATTGACTTCCCTGCACTGTTGGGGAAACCAAACATTGCAGGAGCTTGGAGCTATGAGCTAGTGCTGACATTCCTTTGGTGGAGACATGCCAAAATTTCTCACTGTTCCAGTGACATCTGCCAATAAATCACTGTAATCTTCTTTCTTTCAGATAGCTCCATCTGTGAAGGGGTTTTAGGGCCTGATCCAAAGCATGTTGAAGTCTATGGGCAGTCTTTCCGTTGCCATCAGTGGGCTTTGGATCATGCCCTTACAGAAGGAAACCAGGAATGTAACACATAGGATGCTGATGAGGGCAATTTTGACCTAAATTTAAAATGGTTGTCAGTAGCTATTGGAAGACAGCTATTGGAAAGGAATCCTTTTGTTTTCTTCATTGCCATCAGGAAATAAAGCCCTGAATGCTTGCAAGAAATTAGACATCCTTCCTGGAATGGGTAAAAATTAAGCTTAGAAATGGACATGTATGCTTTAAATGTCTGTCCTAGCACCAAGGCTGAAAAATAGAAGAGGCTCTAAAACCATTGTATATGTTCTTCCTGAATAATCTGCACTGTTACTGCTAATTGGCATAAATCTTATTCATAATAGCCACAGCAGAGATTTTCACTGAATCCATTGCTAATCCAATAAACTGTTGAGTCTGATAAAGTGGGTTGCTCTGGGCATTGCTAATTTTATTTTCATGCTCCCTGTTTGCTACCATTCATTAACCCTAAAATATCAGGGTGGTCTGCCTCGCATAAACAATGGAAGAGCAATACTACATTGCAACTGTAATAAGATATATATTGTATTTGGATTGTATATTTCTTGTTTGTTCAGTGCCTAAAACAAAAGAGACAGGTTCTAAATGCTACCTCAATACAAATGCATAATATATTAATAATATATTTTATTAAGCTATTTGGATTATTTATTTGTTACGCAGACTTTTAAAGCATCAGCCACCACAGTATTTTGCATTAGTCCTATTCCTTACTTGCACCCATCTATTTATTTTATTTATTAATTTTACAGTATTTAGTGTCATGGTGTCTAACCATTGTTTTGCATACAGTTATATCAGCTACCCAAGATGGATAGCATAAAATTTAGGCCCAATCCTGCAAAAATGTATCCCTGGGCTGTCATGCTTACTATTGTAAGTAGTGCCACTGAATTCAGCAAGAACCAAATTCTGACATTAGTGTGGACTATGGCAAATGTGTTGGAGAAGCTAATGGTTGAGTGAGCATGTACTCCCCCTTCTCCCAGAGTGGTTCCTCCAGGTCAGAATGAGGGGGCACATTGTTGGGGCAGTGTGGGGAGGCTTACAATACTGTTGCTTCAAGTTTATAGGACTAGAGGTGTGCTTGGGCATGTTAAAGACAACTATGAAGACAAAGGTCCTGTCCCAAAGAGCGTACTTTCCGGATCCCCATACTTATATCCGGAATAGAATAGAACAGAATATCTGTTCTGGGAAGGGCTTGAAAATGTACTTGACACCTGCTAACCTATGGTCTAATTCTGCTAACAAAGATGAAAAACATCAGTGTTATCATGAGTCTTCTGCCCACTTCTGAAATAGCATTTAATGACATCATCACATGGCATTCCTTAAATAATGCAATATCATACCTCTCAGGAACTACTTCAAAAAGGGGCAGTGAGAGGAGGTAAGGTACTCCATTACCTGTGGAGTTGAATCTGCATGCATTGGGAGAACGCTGCACCCCATAAAGGAGCAGTTGTGCTTCCTCCATACACCAAGCAGTTGAGAGGGAAAATGCTTCTAATGCTCTCTTTGGCATGTTGTGGCTCCTGACAGGCACAGTCCAGCCCTCAGCAAAAGCCCTATGCAAAATATCCTGCACATGCATACACTGTGATATTCAATGGTCAGAACTTAGTCAAATCAGAACCAAATTTGACTGGAATGCTCCAAAGCACTTCTCCTGAAAGAGGATTGTTTCCCTGCCAATTTTGTAATTAGGCCTAATGGTTTGGCTGGTGAGCTGTTCAGAAATAGAAGTTCCAAGAACTTTTCTTCCAGGGGAAAAGCATATGGGCCAAATCTCTGCTGGTGTAAACTGGGGAAGCAGAGGATTTGGCCCTATATTTTGTCATTCTCCTCATACTACAAAATGGCTTGCTAACTGCTGCTCAGACTTTGAAAAACAACCTTTAAACAGAGACCAAACCTGGAAAATATCAGGAGGCGGGTGACCCTGGGAGAAAGTGATGAGCAATTGAAAACAGGGGATTAGAATGGAAAAGCTCACCCAGCCTTAATGCATATGGGTGACTTTTCTCTCCTGCTACGATGAAGAATTAAGTGAACCTTGCAAACACATCTAAGGGGAAAAGGTATATTGAAGTTTGGTCTTACCAAATTTGGCAGTATCCTTTTCTTTTTTCTTGTGCTTGGTGAACTCCTTGTAACTTCTTTTAGTTAAGTCTTAGTATGTCTACACTGCAATAAAAAACCTGTGACAATGAGATTCAGAGCCTGGGTCAGTTGACTCATGCTTGTGGGGCTTGGGCCAAGGGGATAAAAAAATAGCAGTATAGCTGTTTTGGCTTGGGCTGGAGCCCATGAGGGGAGAGGGTCTCAGAGCCTAGGGTCCAGTCCATGCCCAAATGTCTACACTTCAATTATATAGCTTAGCAAGCCCAAGTCAGCTGATCCGAGCCAGCCATGGCCACACTGTGGGTCCTTTATTGCAGTGTATACTTGTATCTTAAAGGTACAAGAAAAGCTTAGGAATGATTACAAACGCAAATCTGACTGTGCTTACTAATGCTGCTCTCTGTTCTAACTGTAAGCTGATATAATGATCATTGTTTGAGTGCTTCCACAGCTTCTGTATGTGCCACGTGTACATAATAATGTAACACAACAGGTGACAATGGCTTATCTAGAAAATCAGATCTGATCACACTAAAGCTCTTTCAAGAGAGAAAGCTAAAGAAAAATGCTGCTGTAAGTATTTTTTTCAAGCTTCTCTGCAAAAGTATTTTCAAATGATAAGTTAGGAGTTTGAATAAAAATTAATACTGCTCTAGGTATTAAAGTATGAATAAAATGTTACAGAGAAAACTACCGCTAATTAGCTGAAGTTAATTTTCTTCTTCAAACCTGCCAGTGGTTATTTTTCTCTTTATCCAAGAAAGATTCCTTGGAACAAACACAAACAAAACAGAGTGAAATGGATATTCTGTGGAGGAAAGTGGCAAAATATATAGCTAGACTACAAAGGGAAACCGGTGGTGCATTTTTATTTTTTTTTTAATATTACTGCCGCATGTTTGAGTCCAGGGCAACACAGCAAAAGCAAAATGCTTGTTAAATCATTCTAGTGTGCTAATATTGTAGTGGATTTGATGTTCCAAGTATTGATGTTCCAAGTATTGACTACACCAATTGTCAGGACTTGGTGTTTTACGGATGGTGGTTTGTTTCTTTTCTCTGGTTACAGATGGTTTCAGCCTCATGGTGCAAATAAAAAGGCAGACAGCTTACTACAGAAAAATTGAAGTGAAATACCATTGCATTCCCTATGGAAATGTATATTTCTAGTTGAAAAATATTTTTTACAAGATGACACAGAAGACAATAGAAATTTATCTTACAAACTCTGTCTTTCAGTGAGTTCAATGAAATGTCTGTATTCCAATAGCCTACTTATTCCTAACAGGCCTGATTTTCAGAGGTGGATCTGTAGCTCCTGTGGAAGTCAATGGGAGCAGCGGACACACTGCGCCTCTGAAAAAGCAGGCCCATAATGTCTACTCTGGGTGTTCATTAGTATGCAGGAGCAAATTTTAAGTGTGCTGCTTTTCTGTCAGGGTATAAAAAGGTTTTCCACGGGTCAGACTGATATTGCTGGACAACCCGTCAAAAATGATCAGAGTTGAAAGGGAGAAGAAGCAAATGGAAACTAGAAGGCATTTGACAAATACATAAATAAATAAATAAATAAAATAAAATGATGCAAAAGTGCTGTTGGTATATTTAATTGGGATGTAAAGTCAAGTCAAAGGAATGAGATCGGGGATAAATTTAAGTGGAGTTGCACCAAAGGTGCTTTTACGCTTGCTGAGAACCTGGCCCTTTGTTTCATTTGTTTTCATCCTTGGTTCTTCAGAAGCTTCTTGCTGTTTTTTGTGTGTGTGCTTATGTGTGAGCCCTGTGTCTATAATAAATAGGCAGCAAGCCTAGCTTTCTTCCTGGCTTCTGTAATACAAGAAAACCGCAAAATGGACCCATGTCTTTAACTGGTATTAAATGAGTCAGATGCTTAAATGGAGGGGTTTGTGAACACAGTGTTGTTGTAGCCATGTTGGGCCCCAGATATTAGAGAGATAAGGTGTGGGAAGTAATGTGATTTTTGGAATGTAGTTATAGGACTAGATTCTGATCTCAGCTACCCTGATATCAATTCAGAGTAACTCCACTGAAGTCAGTGGCTGTACCCTGGATTTACACGGGTGTAACTGTAATCAGAATCTGGCTCCCAATCCATAAGGAACAAAAAGCACTTTCTGTCAATGCAAGAAAGAGCGGCAAAAAGTCTATATCTGCCCCTGGAAGAACAGCAGCAAGGTGCAATAGTGGGCTCATTAATGTCTCACACTTAGCTTGCTGGTCGGAATAAGCAGCCCAGTGCTACCCTGGCGTGTGTTACCAGCAATGAGAGTGAGTCCTGTGTGGGCAAATGCTAAGCTCATGTTCTTCACACCAGCAGAGAGGGTACGTTCATCATGAAAATGACACATTCAGTCTAGAGGTTGGGGGGTGGGGGTGGGATCGGAGAGAGACTGAGAGTGAATGATGTGCAGAGAGCTAATGAATCCATGCTGTAAATGAGGGGACGAAAAATATTCAGATGCTTTATTTAAACAACACCACCAACAATAATTCTGGAAAGAGATAAGCGACTAGCTCAGAAATGGCGCACACAAAGGGAAATGTTAATTATAGCCATCCAAAGCAGGCAGACAATATGAGCTCATTTAATAACCTCTACACCTGTCTAATGAGTATAGTGCTATGAAAGTCGGAGATTGTAAAGGAAATCAGTAAAATTCCCATTGATCACAGTGACTAATTATGATTATATTAATTGAATAACTTGAAGGCAGACTCTTGAGAGAACTTCCAATTGTCAGAATAGTCTAAAAATCACAGCTAGGAATAGTGATTTCAGGTAATGATTCGTTCATGTTTCAACAAGAAAGAGAAATGAAACATATCGTCTATTTTTAATTCATAATTTTGGAAATTCTTCCACTCCCTCTTCCGTAGTCCATCATGTAATATTTTGTGACCTGAAGAGACACGAGAGGAAAGATGGAATAATAAAAAGCAGCATATTTTGCAGACACTCTCATGCCATTGTCTTGTGCTGAAACTGCAGTCCGTAGAGTGTGTCTTTTTTTGTTTTTTAACAATGGTGCTGTTCAGAGTGTACTGTCTCTTTAATACTATATCTGATTCCATTTTCTCTTGTTACTTACTTGGGGTAAAGGAAACACTGCAACAACAACCTTTTGCCTTCAGGAATCCCCTGGGTAATTTTACTGAATGTGGGATCATCTCCAAATGAAATTTCTCTGTTACACAGCGGCAAGTGAACGTGATAGGATTATAAAACAGGACTATTTTTCACCGTAGAAATGCTTGAACTCACTCCAGACAATTATGCAGTCTGCCATTTTATACATCGTCTATTTCAGTCGTACTGCATCAATTATTCCATTAACATTACTGCATACTAAGCTACAATGTATCACTGGTCCTGTAGACACAGAGGGGATGGGGCATATTTCAGAATAAAAAAAGACATTTACATTTGAGAAACTTCAGGACACTTATATGCATGGCCTGGCTGCATGTCTGTGCAAAGTATTTCGATCTCCTAGCCTGATTAACGTTGTTAATTTCTGTCCTATTGTAGTTTTTGCACATGACACAATGATGAATTCTCCCTTACTCTGTTAGCTGTCAGCTGAACTTAAAAGTTCCAGTTTAATTAGAAATATTTTAACAGCTTTTTGTGAAGATTAACAGAAATTAGGTGGGAAAAAAAGGCTTTCAAGAGTAAGGACATATGAATTTTAGGGTGGCCACCCATCCCGAATTGGGCTGGACAGTCCAGAAATGCGGAGTTTAAGTCCCAGTCCCAGGCTGAATGACTCTAGGATACCATTTGTCCCGGATTCCCTGTAGCACCATTCCAGACCTGCCTGAGGCTCAGGGGCGGCACCAGCCTCTTCCCAGTGGGAGTGGGGAGGCAGAGGTGGGCCTTAGCCCCCACTTGCCACAAGGCCCCGCCCCTGCTCCTCCTCTTCTCCCCAAAGCTCCGCCCCCTGGAAGCCACAGCCAGCATGGTAAGAGCCACCCAAGGAGCCCTGGCCTCTGTGAGGAGCCCTGGATACTCCACCTGCCCTGGGCAGCACACACTGGGGGGCTCATACCTTGGGCCGGTTCTGGCTTCTGGCCTGTCCAGGAGGCACGGTCTCAGGGAGAAGGAGGAACTAGGGGCGGGGGCTTGGAGAAGAAGAGTCACATGGGTGGGGCCACAGAGGGGGCGGTGCTCTTGCATGTGTCCTGCTTTTGCCTTTTGAGAAGTTGGTCACCCTAATGAATTTGCTATAAATTCAGGCAAGCTCACCAAACACAAAAATCATGCTCAGAACTGTATTTAAGGAAGAAATTTAAATTCACTTAAAGAATGGCTAGATGGCAATTAGAAAAGGAGTACTTGTGGCACTTAGAGACTAACCAATTTATTTGAGCATAAGCTTTCATGAGCTACAGCTCACTTCATGGCAATTGTTGTTCTCTCCTACATTTAACGAAGCTTCTGGTACGATTTGATATTTAAAAGAGTCTGTTTTAGCTCATCTCCCAAATTAACAGTGTCATACGGATTGGTGTGAAAACTGAAATTTAAACCTTCAAAATGTCTTTCCGAACCCTTTCAGTGTATTTTAGCAAGAGAATTACAGCACTTCTGCTTAGAAATATAATCATAATTAGATACTGAACAAGCTGCCTATTTTATACTCATTAAGGATTAGGCTGACATCAGACCATAGGCTGTGAGTGAAGTTAAATTGGGTTTGGGAAACACAAGGGTGTTTGATTGAGATTATTTTTTTTAAAGCAGTTTGATTTAGGATTGTATCCTTTCCCCCTAATGTCTATTGAAGCTAAAATATTATCAGTTTCTCAAGTTCCCCTTTGGTAAGAAGGCATTTTAGATTTTCTAAGTGTTGAACAGAATGAACAGGGAAAGACAGACAACATGGATGCTTCTGTTAATTGATTCTTGTAATGGTGCCTATAGCAGACACCACATTAGAAATTCCTAGGTAGTTAGAGAGTTAGATCCCCAGTTCAGGAAATCTGCAAACAACCCTGTTCAGGACATCACTCAAATACGTGCATAAATCCAAATGAAGTCAATAGACTTGTCTAGACTAGGCAGGGAAAGGTGCTTCATTCAATCAGGATATAGAGTGCATCTTCACTAGGGAAAATAGGGGTGTGTTCTTACTATGTGTTAGCTAACAAGTGGTACTAACACAGACAGTTGGTCATTTTCTCAGTGGAGACGCAATTAGGTCTAATCCTGCTGCCTTTGAAGTCAGTCGCAAAACTCTCATTGTTTTCAACAGAAGCAGGATTGGGCTTTCGATGTGAAACATGCTCCTGATACAACAACAATAATAATCATCATCATCACAGTGCCACGTCTGACATTGGTTTTTCCTCAGCACGTATTCTGGAAGAAAGTTATTGATGTCAGCAGGACTCACCACAGTGTGGTATTTAAAGAGAGACTGTCACACTGAGCAAAACATTTCCATATATCTACAGAAACCAACATCCATTCGCATTAAACAGTTTTCCTTGGCACTTTGGTTGATTATCCAAGATGTAAAAATTGCTGCAGGGCTACCTGCTCCTCACACCCTCCCTTCTTTTCTTCTTACCCCACCTTGCAGAGAAGTCGTAGGGCCAAATCCTGCTCCTGTTTACACCTGTGTGGACCCCTCCCCCCTCTTCATTTTGAGGTGTGACTGAAGGCAGCATTTGGCCTGTAATGGGCGATGTGGTGGTGTTTCCATGGTTACACACTACAGAGCTGCGGAGAAAAATGGGCTTGTTTGAACAGGAATAGATCCACTGAAATCAGTGACAAAATCACTGTCTTTTATCAAAGGTGTCTCATTGTGAAAGCAACTTAATGGCGACAGTCACTGATGGGGGTTGAATAGAAATATGTCCGGACTAAAATACCCAACCTACGCGGTTAGGTACAAGTACAACTGAAATGTTCCTAGGTAGTGGATTAACCCATTTGTACCCAAAAACATTCAGGTGGGGTGTTCAGTACCTGGAGGAAAGAACCATGATATAATTATGTACCTGGAGTTAGTCTTTTCTTGTAAGGAGACAGTGCTATCGGATGAATTAGACTGCGACTGGGAACCAGGAACTCCTGTGTGGCCTTGAGCAAGTAATTTAGAGGAAGACTATTCATCCAGTTCTGTCCACACAGTGTAGAGGGGAGGAGCAGCTTCCAGAGGACTGTTGACTGGCTGGAAGTGAGCAGGCAGGGGCAGGAAATGTGCAGAACCTTGGCCTTTACCAGTCTCAGTGCTGCAGCATGGAAGGGGGAGTAATTTGGACCAGGTAAAGGGCGGGCACAGGTTGCTTCTCTCCTGCAGCAAGTAGGAAACAAGGATCAGATGGTGAGTCTGAGTTATAACTTGGTCCATGGTCTGCTCTTTGGCGAATGAAACTATGTGCTGCCTCTTACACTGTGCTAATGATAAACCCACAGTCTAGCCCTTAACCTCTCTGTGCCTCAGTTTCCTCATCAGTAGAACAGGGATAATGTTCCCTGACCGTATCTCACCGAGTGTGGTCAGGAGTTGTTGGCTGGTGTTCATTCGGCACAAGGAGGATCTGGAGTGCTATGTAATACTACCTATGTTCTTCTTTTAACAAGAAGATTAATTATTTACCCAAATTGTCCATCATCAATCAGCACCTTTGCCATAGCATGAAAGAGAAACAAACACACAGCTGTACAAAAGTCTTATTTTTCCCCCCTGAAGCATGCACAATGGGATCAGCTACAGCAGTGGATTTTATGGACTCTTTGCTGGAAATCACATTACATGGAAATATTAGCCCCACAAAGTTTTCATCCCCAGCTTGGGCAGAGAGGAGATTCATTGTGTCCTTGTTTTCATCGCCATAATTTCAAGCTGTGTCACTTGCTTTGGGCCACATACTTATGCTATGTCAGAAGCCTCTGGTGTTCTTTTATATTTCATAACAACTTGTTCCCTTACAAGTGCGGGGAGGGGAGACAACCAGGAAGAGCACTTGAAAAGGCTCCAGGATTTAGAAATGCTACACATAGTGTGCCAATTTTTGCTGGAAACTCCTCTTTCTCGCTGCTATGGCATGTGTTCTGCCCACTTCAGATTTCTGGTTTCATGGGCTCTGTCACTGGAGCAGAGGTTTCTTTATAGGTAAAGCCCTGCGAGTCTGTGGATGTCCGCTTTGTACCCACAGACTATGTTGGCAGATCGTGGATAAGATGCAATCAAAATTTTGTATCAATGCAGGGCTCTATTTATATGCTCTCCTACCCCCTGGGCTGACACTTGAGTGATAGAGGATGAATATAGACCTGCATATCTTTTCTGAATGATATAGTCTTTTAAACACGAAAACTAGCTTTTTCTATATGTCCTAAACTCCTCCAACGTTCCGAACTGTCTTACCCATAGGCCACATGTATATGGTATTGAGAGAGCAAACTAACCATTCTGACAGTGGATAATTGGGATTTCTTATGTTCTGGAGGCACCAAAAGTTCACCAGACACATTGAATTGAACTTCATGTAGCTATTGAGGAGCTTGGCTAATTGCCAGGTTTCAGTCTATTTTATTTAAAATTGATACAATGCCAGGACTTAAATACTAAAGGCTTCATTCTGCAGCCCTTTTATAGAGTAACACTTGTTCATGAAGATAGTCTCACTGACTTCAACAGGTGTACCTGTGTGAGTAGTAGCTATTGAGTGTGAGTAAATGTTGCAGAATTGATCCCAAGAAATAATTTGTGGCCAGTTTTTGATGTTCGTACTCCAACTGAGCCACCCGCTTAGTCCATAAATAGTCCGACTGCCTTTAATGGAACTTCTCATGAAATACACTACTGTTCAGCATGAGCAAGGGTGTCAGAATATGGTCCTTTAAAAACCATAGAATATTATTTTATTTCATTCTCATGATGTGTTTTTATCACCGATAAAACAACCCCCAAAGATGTATGATTGTATTTGCATATTTCTAAAACAATCTAAAAATTCCATTGGTTAATACAGACTCCCATAACATATCAGAACCACACTAAACCATGCTGACTGAAAGTGAGAATCATAATATAAACTGCTAGAACTGCCAGATACTTTCCAGTTAAAATGAACCAGCCAAGAAGTAAGGAAAGAACCTAAAGACTAAATCGTGCCCCAAAAGAAGACTATTTTTGTTACCCCCCAAAATCTAGGCGTAAATGAAAACTCACACCCTGTAAATTTGAGAGAGGCTGAGATTTTCACTTCCTAATGTAAAAAACCCCAAACTCCTACTTCAGGCTGTTTTGGGGGGAAAAGATTGCAGTCCCTGAAATCAGAATGCAGGGACTACTTCCTCCCTATTTCCCCTAGTGTACACACTGTCCCAAATGGGGTAGGGAGAAGGCAGGACCACAATCCTGTCATATTGTTATACCAATAAAATAAAAACCAGCAGGATCTTATTAAAGGGAAAAAGGCAAAATACCACATTTATTGTGAATACAGAAAGAATCATAGTAAGCAGTTAGTTATAGCTATAACATTCCATTCAATCTCATATTTATTCCCACATTCATTCATACAAACACACACACACAGGTTCTGCAAGGTTGTTATCATAGTTACCAGCCTTAGAGTTGCTCATGCAAGCCACTGGCCAAGTGGCCTGGACATGAGGAGGGAGCAACATATGGGTATATATGTTATAATATGGTCCAACAATATGGGTATTCAGGGCAGGCCTGGCACAGAAGAGAGGCAAGGGTGTAGCGGCAGGGATGTTCCTCCTGTGTGATGGGCAGTCTGGGGAAGACATCCCCAGAAATAGGGTAACTGCACATAGCCCCTTAGCATAGGGTGTGCATAAATAACAGACATGAGCCTGTACAAACACGAATAGCTGATTACAGGTGTGCATCAGCCTCTGCACGCACATAGTTTATAATTTACAGGCACACTTCTAGTTTTAAGGTCACAATTAAATGTAAGAGCTCTGAAGGGATTGTCCTTCCTTATAACCCCTCAACTCCTACATTTTAATTGGGTGTTTAAAGATGCTGTTACTAAATTTCAAGTATTATTTAGTTTAACTTAAAGATAAAATATTAATTCTGGTTCCATTAAAGTCAGTGGGAGTTTTGCCATTGACTTCTGTGAAGTCAGGAGTTCCCCCACATGGTCCTAGCCTTCTCTCGTTGACTTCAGTGCAAGCAGGATCTGGCCCAAAGATTTAATTTCACCTATTTTCTAAAAACGTATTTGTATTTTCATTTAGAATTTTCCATATGAGAAAAAGATTATTCCGTTTTTCCATTGCCTCAACTTTGTGTGCATTGTTTTCCCTAATGGCAAATGAGTAAGTCTGGTTTTGTAAATGTACATGTGGAATCTACTGAGGGTGTGCATGTGTATTTAAATTTAAAATGATTAAACCTAAACATCTCTGCTATTTAAGTGTAGGAAACAAAAATCTAATAAAATGTAAATCACTTTGTAATGTCTATTTTAGGTTTGTGTTCATATCTGTGGACTGTTTCAAAAATTATATTAACTGCTTACACATTCCATTGTGAACTTCTTCATTTTCCATTACATCATCATAACCCCTTAAATCTTCTAAAAGCTCTCTGTTTCTGAACAGGCACGCAGTGGTTTTGGGGAAAAGAGTAAGTCCCAAGTGACACATTTTAAATCAGTTAGGTACTTACGGTATTTTCTGATATTCACTCTGGCATCTGACTTTGTTAGGTCTCACTGTGGGTCTGGCATAACAAAAGAACAAGTCTTCGTGTTTATTGTTTCTGTACCATGTGCCTGGCTTTATTGATTGTGCACACATAGTTGATTTAATTGTAGAGGGGAGCTGCCTTTGTAATTAAGACTTTGGTTTCTCACTTCTGAAATAAACACACTCCTATCAAACATAAAAGATGCTATTACACAAATAAGGCCCTTAAGTCCTTGTTATACTTTTATCAAGCTTAGTTACATTGAGCCCCCACACAGGCACTAGTCCATTCTCTTTATCTACGTGCCCTAATACCGAACTGACCAAGTGGTGAGAGAAGAGCTAAGTTTGCAATCCTCTGAAATAAGCATTACTCTTCAGCTAAGCTAACAATTTTGAGATGCTGAATTTCTTAACACTAATTAAAGCAGCTAGAGATCCTAGTTCTGTTCTCAGTAGTACAATAGAGAATCCATAATTCTCTATTGCCTTAAGAGAAGTTCCATTGAAAGACAAAAAGAGAAATTCTCCTTCTCTTCTGGCCATAAAGGACCTCAAATGATGAAAGACATTTTCCAAGTGGAAGACGGGTGACAGTCGGAGGAAAGTAGATGGATAGCTCAGCATAAGATCTCTCTTGAAGTCCAGTTTCTCAGAAACCTCACAACTCCAGAGATATGGGGACTGCTGAACCTTCCTAAATACCAAAATCCCCTTCCTTTTAAAGTATTCAACAGGAAAGAGCTGAATGCGGATAAGTAAGACCCTATAATTGAGGACCATCAGGAATAAAATTGGAAAAGGAAGAAGAAACCCATTACAGGATCTTATGCTTAGACGTGTGCAGACTCAACTAGTTAGTGAAGAGATACTGCCTAATACCTCTTCTGATAACAAGGATGCCAAGATGACAGTTCTGTGCTATTATTCTACTACGTTCATTAACTCAAATCAGGAAGAGATTGAAGCTTGGAGGCTGCTACGCATAAATCCTAGACTTAAAGGTGGTGTTATGAATAATTGTGTGTTAGAAGGACTGACCATTCACAGTATGTCAAGAACACTCTTGGCTCCACTGGTGAAGAATAAATACCTCTGACAAAATAATATCTCCAGAATGAGAAGAAGATAGAGTTCAGTTAATCCTCCTCTGGGATATATTCCTTTTCAAAGAGGTGTTAGATCTAGCCACATTCCTGGAAGACAGTATGGGGCAATTCAATGACTAGAGGACTCTAAATAAAGTGCCAGCCATGAGATCACTAGAGATTTATCACCTGCTACGCAGCAAATTGTAAAAAGTGGATTTAAGAGAGAGAAGTTGCCATTGCTGTTGATGTTTGTAATAGTTTCAGAATGACAGTGAGGTCACCCAATTAGTCATGCAGATAATTTATATGACTCTGCAGAATGCTAAAGGAAACAGGAGGTGCTGGTGAATCACAGACCATTTTAAAGCACAGCAGGGTATTGCACTGGTAAATGACTCAGACCACTGTTAAAGCCAGGGAGAATATAAAGGCTTGTAATATCTATGTTCCTTTTATTTATTTCAATTGCTATTGAATTATAGTTTTAAAGTACAAACAGCCAGCTCCTGGAAGACAGTAAAACATACCCCTTATACAGGTATAGCTTGTATTCTCTCCTGTTTTACCTCCCTCTGATGTTGTCATTAGGGACATTTGCATGTAATTCAGATGTTTACTGCTCCTTCCCCAAGTGAATTCACAAAACTCTGTTTATTACATCACAAGCAATCCCACAGCAGCTAAGTGTGAGGTCATGAAGCCAGCTGCAGAAAAAACACCTGCCATCCCTATCATTCAATGGTATTTTAGGGCAACCTGCCACTGGTACACATCCTGACAGGTACTGATCACCTGCAACTCCTGTACTGAAATCAATATGAATTGAAGACACTCAGCCTCTGTTTAGGGGTCAGATCATCCCCTTCCACAATAAAACTTGCTGGAGCAGACTCTAGTGGAGGATCTCTCTTCAATAGTCGCCTTACGGACATCCCACCCACATCATCCCAGCAGGGAGAGGGTTGCCTCCCTGCAGAATAGGCACTTGGGCTCCCCACCCCCACCCCAAAACTGACAGATCTCCTTGCAGATCTCTCCAAGCCTTCCAAACACTGACCCCTCCCTTGGCTCCCTGACAGCTCTCTATTGGAGCTGAACTACCAGGGATTCCCCTGGCCATAGTTGCCTCTGAAAGTCCCAGGCTGTTGTCTCTTTTCCAAGGAACTTACAAGGATCCAGGGGGGTACAATGTCATGCTTCCACCCCACCCTTCTTCCACCCTATCTGCCTAGTCTCCACCTTTTCCTCCATTGCAGCCCTTGGACCCTAGAGAGTGCTCTCTGTGGAGTCTGGAATAGGTAGAGGGTAGTGCTGCAGAAGCAGCTGCGGCTGTGTGTTCACTACTAAGAAATGGGGTGAGATAACTAAAATGTATTAACTGGCTCACTGTAAAATCCAGTGGAGACAAGGCTGTATAGTTTCGACTGTGAAGTAGCTAGGCAAAGTCAGCTGCAGGTGGCGGAAGATATAATATTGACCTTGCCTAGCTACACGGGGGATGGTCGTACAGTAGTAGTGGTGGGAAGATGCACCCTGTGCAAAGTCACCTTTTTCCCAGTGTCAGTAATAACTGCACCTGTATTCCCCTCTCTGTGTTCCACTCCAGAAGTGCCTAGTCAGGTCTCAGGACTCCAGCTGTCACCTGGCTTTGGGCAGGGACCCTGGTCTCTCCCTACTGACCAGGGGATATTAAGGCAACACAGCTCCTTGCCTTACACTGTGATATCCCCAGCAAGCCTGTCTGCCTGTGCCTGGTTATTGCTTTCTCTCTGAGTGCTATGAACAATGTGTTGCTCGCAGTTACAAGTTTAGTCTTACGGTAAAAGTAATACAGAAAAAACATAATAAAAACAATAAACGATTTAAACACACAGTAAACAGACCAGGAGTCACCCATCAGTCTTATGGCCCTAGTAGGCCAAAGTCCTTTCAACCCTTCCACAAGCGTTGAGCTCCTGTCTGTGTGCTGGATCAGAAGGAAGGGACTCAGTCAGTTTAAACAAACGGTGCCTAAACATTTCCTGTCACGCCCCCTCCCCCACCAGTAATGGAATCTGTCCATACCCCCCCATCCATTATGGCCCAGCCAAGGCTTTCCTCAGCAGAGAGCTAGGGGCAGAACTGGGAGTGGGGGAGGAGCTGGGGCCAGAGGTGGAGATGGCCTGAGGGCAGAGAGGGAATGAGGGCAGAGCTAGGCTGAGGGTTGGCAGGGGGCAGAGCAGGGCTGGAGCTGGGCAGGGGTGTAGCGGGGCTAGGCGGTGCTCCTTCCCTACTGTGCACTCCCCTAGGGGGCGTGCCCCACGGTTTGGGGATCACTGGTTTAAACACAGACTTTTTATGCCAAAAGCCTTTCTTTGTGTGTTGGTCTCTGGAAAACCCGCTTTGAAGCAGTATACGCAGGCTTCCTACGGGGTGGAACTCTCTGTGGAGGTGTTTACAACCTAAGTGATTCACCTTCATCACTCCCCATTGTTTCTGGTTCCTGGAGGAGCTGTGGTAACCCTCTACCACAGAGTTGCATACAATCTCTGACCCACTATGATACATAAACTGAATATAATATAGTCCCCAAAGATATTACGTTGGATTGCAGTATTTCTCACACCCTCCATGCACAGAACTAAAGGGGAGTGATCTGGGACCTGATTTGATCCAATAACTGTTGCTGAGCGTTTTCCCTGAGGAAGGAGAGCAAGACTGAGTCTCCACTGAATGCATCCGATGAAGTGAGCTGTAGCTCACGAAAGCTTATGCTCAAATAAATTGGTTAGTCTCTAAGGTGTCCTTTTCTTTTTGCGGATACAGACTAACACGGCTGCTACTCTGAAACCTGTCAATAAAATATGAATCTTATAAACAAAGAACATTGTCATGCAAAGATCCCTATCAGCAGTTGTGCAAGTACAGTGGTACAGTTCGGTATGCCGTACCAGTAAGATATTTATAGCCAGTCCTCTGTACCGGAAAGACACAGGAGGAGCAGAACAAGGGGCCGCTGGGCAGCACCACGCTGGCAGGTCCTCCGGCACGGCTGTACGGTCCCCCAACCCCAACCCCGTCCTCCGGTGGGGCTGGCTGCTGTACCAGAACCCAGGCAGGACTCAGGAGACGCAGCTGCGTGGAAGGGATGGGGGGCAGTACAGCCGTGCCGGAGGAGCTGCCAGCGTGGGGCTGCCCGGCAGCCCCATATTCTGCTCCTTTCGCTGCTGTGGTTCCAGAGAGCCCCGCGGTTCAGAAGTCTCTGGCACAGCGGGAGGAGGACAGAGACCCTCCCCCCACAAGGTAACATGAGATGGATGTGGACCATGGGGAGGGGATGGGGGCAGGGCAGGGAGGAGTCACCTGGGGGGGTCACCTGGAGAAGTCAGGTGCCCCCCCCTTTGTGTCCCTCCCATGAGTGCAGCATACTGGTAAGAAATGAATTCTACTTGCACCGCAACCTATCAGTAAGGAGCTAGGAAGACATAGTTGATACAGAGGCCCAGACAGCACAGGGTTTTCTAAATGCAATTCTTTTTTGGGGTGGGGGAATGAAGATATCATTACTGATTCTTCTAAAGGACATGCTGCCAACAACAAATTGTTCCAAATTTTAGATTAGGTAAAATCAAGTATTTTTTTAAAAAGCCCACACACAAACTGGACCAATAAAAATGTTTCTATGAAATCCAGTAGAAATAATTACTTTGTAATGAATAAACATTTGCACGCAGGGTTTGCAACCCAAACACTACAGAACTAAGACCTGGAGAGTGAAACTGATTATAAACAAAACTGGTCAAATTGACATCATTCGCTTTTATTATCTAAGCTGGGAGAAACACAAGGAGTAAATGTTTCTTTGCAGTATGATTTCTTTTAAAGTCAATTGTGTCCTTTTAATCTAGAATTTTGATGGAAGCATTATATGTATTGCTTTCCTTTAAAAACACGCACACATGAAAGCAAGTTATGTTTCTATCTGTTGCAGAATTCATTTTTACCTGCTGCACAGAAAACCATTGAAATGTAATGTTACCAATCAAATCTTACTGGCCTCATGGCTTTTGATAGCATTGTCACTATTTCATTATAATGGTATTATCAATATCAACCTTTTTCAGCTAGCAGCTTGGTCCTGGCACTAGCAAGCTGTTAACAGTTTTCTGCATCATGCCTTAATAAATTCATAGCTAGCAGCATAATGCAGCATTTAGAACAATTAATGATTTTCAAGATATCTGTTGGGATAAATTTTTGTTGGCGTTTACTTTCTCCTGGGATTTCCATGATGTTCTGGACTAATTATCAAATATAATCAGAACAACTGATTAAAGTAAACCTAAGTGGAAAGCAAACTTAATAAATGATTCACACTGATTGGCATACTAGGGACCTGAAATATTTATTAGTTTCACCAAGAAACTGAGATAAACAGGACATTTTAAGAAAGGCAAAAATAAGATCCATAATGTGACTTTATAATTAAATGCAAAAAATAAAAATATCATTAATGCAATTTAAAGGATCTCTTATGTGAGTAAGGAACAACCCTGCCTTGAGGGCGGAGTAGATCTGCATTACCCATCACGAGCTTCAGGAGGAATTCAGAAAAGCAGAATTCATCCTGGAATTGCCATGAGTCCAGCATACACTATTATTTCCCTGGCCAGGTCTTCTGGTTTCATGTCCTTAGAAATAGATGTCTTTTGTATCTGTGTGAGGTTGTAAGATCAAGCACTCGAACGTCAGCAAATTTCAAAAGTTAAGGTTACTGAAAACAATTTTAACGTGGCCACATTGCACATCTGCTATGTTTTAGGATATACATTAATAACAAAGTTACTAGCTTAAGAGTTATAATCTTTAATAAGTGAAAGAGAAATAGGAAATACTACATAGTATAATGGAATATGTGCAACTTGCCTGAATTGGCATTGCATAGGAGTTAACTTTTAGAATCTCCTAACCTTATGAAACCTGGATCTTGCAATCTTAACATGGCATTATGATAGATATTTGTACAGTTAATTTCCTTTGGGTTTTTAAGGAAAAAATTAAAATAGGGGAAAAGGGAGTAAAAGTAAATGTAGAGGTAAATGGCTTGTGCATTTAGAAGCTCAACCAGTGGATCATCTCAATTCTTTGTGCCATACTGCCTGATCTTTCACTCTCCTCCCCCTCTACCTAATTACTGTTATAGGAATTAAAATGCACTGCAAGCTGACTCTTGGTGATGAGTTGCAGGGGGAAAACAGGTCTCCATCTTGCTCTGAGAATAATCAAAGTTTCTGATTTTGTGCATGATGTTAATATTAAATTGTGCATCGGGTTGAATATCAGTCTATTGCTTCTGAGGGTTTTTTTATTATTTTTGTGAGGAATTCTATAGCAAAAGTGTTTGGCTTGCAGGATAACATGAGGAGAGTAAAACCAAGTTTTAACTTTCCCTGATCTCATTTGGAAGGCTTTGACAGCAGTGCTTATAAATTGTTAGAATGAACCAGTATACTTTCAACTATCTCCACTGTGCACCTATTTTTAAGTGTGTTCCTCAGACCTAAGTACATTTTGTATTGCACATACTCAATACTAAATATTCAGACAGTGATATCTGTATTAAATCAAACCCAGTTATTTTCCAGCCAAGCAAAGATTCTAGGCCATAATGAGGGCTATGTTATACCAAGTCTCAAGTTTCAAACTCCATCCTTTTTTGCTGAAAACTGGTCTAAAAATAATGTAGTTACCATTTTCAACCCGGCTTTAATCAAACATGGGAGAAAGTGTTTGCTGAAAATTTGCCAAGCAAATTCTGCTTTAGATCAGAACCCACGATAGAAGATATCAGCCCTAAAGTTTAGTGTTTTGGAAGCTGTGTGTGTGAAAACAGAAGCTTGTACTAGCAACTGCTTTGCAACCATAACTACAGCAGACTCCTGCTGTAATTAGATATGATAACCAGTATGCAATGCTGAATCTTATCAGAATAGCTGAACGCCCTTTTTACATTTGATTTTTTAGAGCTTGAAATTAACTTTTTCAGCCTAGTTAAAATAGATCAGTGGGCATAGGGATGAACTATTCCAGGAAGTTGATCTCCAGTCTGCCCAACACATTTTGTGGACCCTTCAAATTTACATGCAATCTATAAAGGCTGCATCATCAATGACACAGACATGCCAAAACAGGAGCCATCAGCTGCCAATGTGCAGCATTCTGTATAAAATCACAGCAGACATTAGAGCTGGCCGGAAAATTCTGATGACAAATGGAAATTGAATTTTTTGAAAAGATTTGAAATGTTTTCCCGTTTCTAGCAGATGTATTTTCACGCTGCTGAGCTCACACTAACTCAGAGCAGATGCTGATGCCTACCCCAGTATGACTTTTTGAGGGATGTTCTAATTTAATTCTTTCCTTGCCTGCACACTACTTACTCAAGGATGGCTAGTTTAGATGACTTTCAGAACATTTGGCTAACAAAACTCCAATGTGAGGAAAAGGCAGAGAGAGAGAGAGAGAGAGAGAAAGAGAAAGAGAAAGAGCTAGAGCTGCCTTCATGACTCTCAAAGGGGCCCTAATCCCTTTATAAACAAGTTCATCCCTTTATAACAATAATAATATTACTTTGCACTTCATCCAAGTTCTCAAGGCATCTTGCAATGGTGAAAGAGTATCATCATCCAATTTTTGCCTCAGAAGGGCACCTGTCAACACGCCACAAGGCCAGGTGAAAAGAATGGCAGGATGTTGATGACCGGTCTGCGTCCATAAGATTCTCTCCCAAGTGATCTCATGTACACATTTTCCACTAGTGGTTGCACAATGATGGCTTCAATTAAGTGCACTTACCAAGAAATAACACAATAGCATGAGCACACTTTACTGTGTAATTACCCCTGATTCCAGAGGAGTCTCCATGAACATAGTGATTTCGCTGTTACTGTGTAATCACATCCCGTATTTCACTGTAACTATGCAATTAAGCTGTCACAACTCTAGCGGCAGATGCAAGAGCAAAAGAGAGCGTCCATCTTTTCCTTTTATAAAGAGCACTATTGCTTGTGGTTCATATTGCAGCAGCACCTACGGGCCTCAATCCCATAGAAGCTCCACTGTGTTAGGTGCCACACGACACACAGGAAGATACAATCCCTGTCTGGAGGATGTTACAATCTAATTTGAAACAAGACACAATTTCCATATGTAACCAACACTAGAAGGGAAGTGTGTGAGGGAAGATGAGGCAAATGGTGATAAGATCACCTGGTTACAGGCTACCTCTGTGTACAACATGATGGTTCTGTAGAAAGGGCAAAGTTACCAGCCTGCAAAGTAACGAGGACTTCTAGCTGTATTCACCTCATGTGGAGATATGATAGGCTAACTCGGAAAGATTGTACCTCGGAAAGATTTCTCATAGCCCAGTTGAAATGAACAGGGCCATCAGCGTCTATGGGAGATTTATGGAGATTGTTGGACTAGGGTTCTGGTCACGGGACTGCGCATCGCGAAGTCACGGGTGGGTCGGGAGAAGGGCACTCAGGTTTAACAAGATGGCACCCACTGACTTTTTTCACTCAAGATGGAAACTGGAGATACCTTTGTGTGCCAACATTGTATTCAAAGGCAGATTGTGGCTGGCCTGTGTGTTGGTGCCCATCGAGTGAGGAGCGGGGTGTAATGCCCCCCTCCCCAGTGCAGGGGCCAGCTGCATTTGCATTCCCTCTGTTCTGCTACGCATAGGTACTACTCCCTCTGATAGTGCCACCAGGGCACAAGCCACCCAAAGGGCTTGTGAAATCAAAGCCATGCTCACAGAGCTGGCCAACCATAGAGGAGAGCATGTGCTGCATCTCTTAAAAGGAGGTACTGTAGGCATTCTCCTCCCATGGAAGAGCTCCAGGCATCATCATGCCTCAGTAGACAAAATGTCTCCCTTGCTCCCATCATGGCTTCACCCTCCTGCTATTGAGGGCTCTGGCTAAAAGGCATAATGTGGTCGTAAGTAGCCATTGCTATGAGTTACACTTGATGTGCACACCAGGATTGGAGGTGATCTTACCAAAAAAAAAAAATCTCCCTCAAACAGCAGGGAAGAAAACAATATATGGTAGTTTCATCCTTTCATATTTTATTTTCCCATGGCCAGGCAAGGAGGTAAAAGACTGGGAAACCAACCTGATTCACCTTTATGTCCCTGTAGAGCACAATCCATTCTGGAACCAGAGAAGCCACCATGACATATGTCCCAGAACCTAACAGTGGTGTCTGTGACATCTTGTCTGGAAGTCCCCAAAGGCTGTGCGCTGCATTTTTTCTCCATTGCCTCCAGCAAGTGTTTTAATGACACGTTTTATTTTAACAATTTTGTGGCCAGCCAGCAAAGTACCTTGGGTTAGTGTACAGATTGTTAATACCACCTCAGTCATCAGCAGAATAGTGGTGGGAATCAGTTACCTGCCTATCAAAAACACTTTAATTAAAGACCATCTTCCACTGTGACTGTTCTTCACACTTCACCCCTCACAGGATGCTCTCCCAGCAAATGAGCAGAACAGCTAGTGTGTTGCTTGCCATGGGTTCTTTTATTTCCTAACTCCCAGATGCCTGTTTCCCTGATTGTATTTGTGGTCCAAAGGGGATGCATTACTTCCACACCTCCCTGGCTCCGTAGGGCCACAAAAGCGAGATGGGAGTCTGGAGCACAATTTGTTGTCAGAGGTTTATTTCCACCCATTTAGGATGGCAAAATAGAGAGGTGAGATATTCAGGCCATTATAAACATGACTGTTTCTGCTGTCCATCTCAGTCTTTCCTCTCTGTGTCCCATCATCCTTGGTATCTACAGCCTGGGAACACAATTTACCTTAGGTTGGGAGGAAGTGATTACCTTCTGCTGTTGAATGGACCCTCCGTCACTGAACTGTGGGCAGGGGGCCGTGCAGCGTGGTCACCCTCATTTGAAATTCCCTTCTATTATCTTCTTTAATCCACTGCCCATCACATGCTTACCACATGCTGACTCTTTCCATCCTGTCCCGTTGCTATCCCTCTCCTTGTTGGCCGTATGGTGACCAGACAGCAAGTGTGAAAAATCAGGATGGGGGTGGGCGGGTAATAGGAGCCTATATAAGAAAAAGACCCAAAAATCAGGTCTGTCCCTATAAAATTGAGACATCTGGTCACCCTAGTTGGCTGGGGTTCTATGGGAGAATTACCCCAGAAGATGCGATAGAGATGTGATATTGTCTTAGTATCACCACATTCAGGGCGGTCAAGCAGGGGAGGGCATAAGGAGGCACAATGTTTCCCAGAGGCACCACCTGTCTTGGGGCAAATTCCCAGCTCCAGGCCAGATTGTGCTGGGCTCTTATGGCAGAGCAGGGTAGGAACTTTCCCCATACTTGTGTGCCCTACAAAAGGGCCAGGCAGAATTCCAGCCTCTATGGTTTGGGCTGGGGCCATTGGTTTGCTCTCCTCTCATGTGTACATTCTGCACGTGGGAGGGGAGAAGGGTGGGATAAGCCGCACCTCACAAAGAGGTGTAGTAGGGTAGACACTGTCTCTGTGTGCCTGGGAGCTGTGGGGGCACTTGGGTGAATGCTTCCTCATGGTTCCTCTGAGATGGCACTCCTCCATCCTGCCCCTTGTTATGGCCAGACCTCAATGGCACAGTTAAGCCATCAGTATTTGCACTCATTTTCAAACCTCATAGTCCCGATTTCATTCTCACAGGGTCCCAGTCTGTGATCCTTGCTCTGCAAAGTAGTCCCTTTGATTTTGTGGGCTCTGCCTGAGAGGTATGGTCCTAATCAACATGAGTAAGGGGATCAATAACCTGTAAGGGCCACACCTGCTTCTTATTTGAGAGGTAGCCCAAGAACATTTGTATCATTATGATGAGTAATATAGCTTGTCCACTCCTGCATAGATTGGAAAGGTCACACATCATTGCATTTTGCAAAGTGATTGGGTTTTTTTTCTTTTTTTTTAATGATAGTTTTATGCTTGATTTGCCTGGAGTACACAGTGTGTTGGGCAACAGGCTTCCCAAATTAGTGCTGGGGGGAAAACATAGAGAGGAGAGGCCGGCAGTATGCTCATGTGTCAATTAAAGCTGAGCCACATCAGAGTTAAGAGTTAAAAATAACATGAATGACTTTGTTCTCTCTGTAGGTGACCTGTCTCCACGATTTCTTTGGGGATGACGATGTGTTTATTGCCTGTGGTCCGGAAAAATTCCGCTATGCACAGGATGACTTTTCTCTGGATGAAAACGGTAATATCTCATGCACTGATCTCTATTCTGTCTACTTGGGGTTTTTCTTCCTCCACCCCACCCCACCCCACCCCAGTTTGATTGAAGTTGCTTGTATTTTATTGCTTTTTTTTTAAGCACAAGTAATTTAGCATCCTTTGGGCTTATTGGACAGTCAGTGAATATTGTAATCTGATGGATATTGACTGATTTGCCACAAGGCAGAATAGGTGGATTCATTAAAGGCACTAACATTTTCTACTAATTGAAAAGCAACATAATCTGTTAGCAAATGTCCTCCTAGTTATATGCATATGGTTGATTGTAGTATCAGTTACTCCATCCCCAAGTAATAAAAACAGACTCACAAAATGATCACCACTCTTGTGCTTGAAAGATGTATGTGTGTGTGTATGAAATGGGAGCTAAGGCAGTTATGAACTAAGGTTCCTTCACTATCTACTGTGGTTGATTGTAAAAAGTAGTAAGAGTTGAAAAGGGGTGAAAATTTTAGAGCATGCTATCCCTTTTGGGGATGATCTGTCATCACGGTTTGTCTCCAGTCCAACTGCAACACCACATTTATAGTCCTGAAGGTATCAATGATAAACTAAGATATGAAATCTATGATATCAAGGAACATACACATCTTAATTGTAGGATTTACCCAAGCGGTCATAGGTGCTTGCAGTTATCCAGTGATTGCACACCTGTCCGGCCAAAGTCTCTGCTGCTGTCAATTAGTGCAACTCCACTGACTTCCGTGGAGTTTTGTCCATTTATATGGGCAGAAAATTTGATCGTTAGACTTCAGCTTGATGCTTCCCAAGACGCCTGAGGTATTTAGGTATCCTTAGGTGTGAGCTATTATATGCTACAAATGCAACAAAGCATTAGCGTCCAAACAGTGCTTTGCATTCAATATCAGCGTGAGAGTCAAGTGAGGTCTGCTCTTCTTGAAATTCGGGAGTTTTATGACAGCTCCTGGAGTCTGTCTTTATTTGAATCTAGTATTTTTGACTTGCATAACTCAGATTAAACAATGTGGTGGTCTCTGTGTTTCAGAGAGAGTTTCCAACATTCTGCTGAAGCTTTGCACACAGAGAATGAAGCCCTTGTTGAGCCGAAGAGGCTGTCTACAACCAGAGCTTCGCTTATATTTTAACACCACACAGTTCACGCAGCTCTGAGGGATCTCCATGCTGTAAAACTGCTTGCATGAAATCCTAGCAGAACAACTTGAAAGGGGGCCGAGCTTTTCCAGTTTGGATGTCTGTTAACAAAAATAAGCCTGGCCTGATTTTCAGAGGCACTGAGCTGCAAGTGCTCAGGAACTCCCAAAAGCAGACAGCGTCCCCTTCGCCCGCACCATCTTCCCATTCTCCACCAGCATCCCTCTCTGTTATATATCACACAACACAGGGATCCAGGATATCTTTCATTACAATCTCTTTTGTCACGGGCATGTCTGCCTCCCCAGCTGGAAGATGTGCACTCAGATTGCTGGCCATTAGGTCCTGTCTGATGAGACGTCAAGAGACAAGATGAGAAGTAGTACAAGCAAGATGTATGTCATCTTTTCCCTCCAAAATGCCCATCAAAAGTTCATCCTTCAAATTCCTGCTGCTGAGACCCGGTACTCTTCCAGAATTGCCATGTCTCTTGTGAACCCACTGATCTTGGCAGCAGCGTCTTAGGCTGAAAGAGCCAGTCTTATAGCAAGCTAATTAAAAACTCGGTGAAATCCTAACTCTATTGAAGACAATGGGAGTTTTGCCATTGACTTCAGTGGGGTCAGGATTTCACCCTCTCTCCGTGTGTGGATCTGTCCAGATACACAGACACACAATGGCTGCCTTTAAAATGTCAGTATTTTCCAATGGTTATCACACAGTGGCATATGAGATCCCCCACTATTTCCATGATCAATTATAGGGAAATACTGTTGTCTTTTAATGGCAACTGCTTCCATCCCTTCCTTTGTTTATGCATATGAAATGGGGTCTATATCAACTCAGCTATAACTATGGAGACACGATCAGTGCTTCTTTAATACCATCTATAAGATACCATATTCTTTTAAAAACATTCCGCCTCCCTACATCAGATTCAGTTTTTGTATATCATGCATCTTGTGTCATTAAGCAACAGAGTGACCGGGTTCAGTGCTCATTCTAATTAGCCGCGTATGGTATCCCTGGAGCACAATGCCAAGTACTGGCATAATTTCCTCTTTTTATCATATTGCATGACCCAAAAGCAAACTTTCCAGCAAACTGTCTGGAAGAAAGAAAATGAGGCTGGCTGCCTCATTTCAAGCGGGGGCGGTGGGGGCTGGAGGGAATTAGGGCGATTACATTTTCATAGATGTAGAAATAAACAAATAACATACATTTGGGTCAGACACCTTGTTTTCGGTTGACCAATCATTCATCTGCTGCGTGCTGCCTTACTTCATTTCCATTAGGGAATCCAGTCAAGGGGATTTTAAATCCCAACTAATGCTGGCCGAGCTGAGCTTTGCCCATGAAACACGGGCTGTATGTGGGAGATTTAACTTGGAGAACCACCATAATGTCCATTTGTAAGGGTATCCGTGCAGAAGATCTAGGTCTAAGGACACAGGGCTGAACTAATCAGCATTTAACAAAGGGGAAATCCTCTTCTTCTTATCCTCCCCCTATCTGGATGAAATTAATAACTTTAAGAAGTGGAGAAGTACTCTTCCAGGTATCTCTCAGTTCAAGTAACCGCTGAGTTCAAGATTTGGAATGCTTGAAATCCTAGTTCCCATGAAGCTTTGTAGCATTTCTATGCCTCTTTGGAGCCTTCGTAAATGGTGTTTACATTTTTCTCTCTACCCAGTGCATTTATTTTTTAAGAAAACACAGTCGGACTGTAATTTACTTGTGAGTGTAAGAGCATGGGCAGAGTGCCCAGGAGACAGGACTTCATTTTTGTACATCTGCATATGGTGCAGCTCCCAAAAGACTGTGGCTTGGAGAAGTCACAGAAGAGGGTTTGTTCAGTCTGAGTGAAATTCTCTCTGGTGCAGATGGTCTATGCACCACTTAAAGTCTTTAATGCAGGGCCATAAGTGAGGCTTAAGTGGTTGAGTGAGGCTTGTGCTGGTTTTCTGCACCTGAGTAAATTTCACTCATTGTCCATAGCTGTTACACATGGTCTGGTTAGTGTGGACTGCATTTTGTCACCTGTTACCCTGGCCTCAGCTGGCCAGGAGACATATTAATTGTTCTTTATTCTGACTTTTCCCACGGTGCACTCTGACCATTGTCAATATGCTACAGAGATTAATTAGTCAATGGACTCAATTCATCACCTAGGGTGGGCCAGTGGAAACCAGCACAGCCGAGGCTGCAGAGCCATTGCTGTGGTAAGTTTGCCTGGAGTAAGAGCATAGAGGTGCAAACCACTTGCAACCCCACTCTGCCAGGGGAACCAAACTGAGCTAGGCAGGCACAGAATCAGCACCTCTGACAAGTGAGCGCTGCTGGATTTTAATGCTGCCCTCCCTCAGGGTGAATCTCCTCTCTGATGCAGCCCCCCTGATAGCCATGTGGGAATGCCAGCTGCCTCCTGCGCTCAGAGGTGTTCAATCTTCCCCAGTGTTTGTAAAGCAAATTGAAAATATGAAGTGCTGTGCTGTCTTGTATTTCTTTCATTAGATTGTGCAATACATACCCTGTGCCCTCGGTGCTTTCCACGGGGTAAAAGGCCCCTAGCAATTAAGGTCAATAAGAGAACTAAATACGCTTGTCATTTATTTTATTAGAGTGCCGTGTAATGAAAGGGAATCCTCCAACCACTCCAGGCAGCAAGTCGTCCCCAACCCCTCAGAAGAGCTCAGCAAAGAGTCCAGCCCCCATGCGCCGGAGCAAGTCTCCAGCCGATTCAGGTAACCATCAAGATGGTGAGTGATTGTTTTCCAGTGGATGAATATTGACTCCATCCACACAAGGAAACAAATGCCATGTATCTTTCGATACAGTGACCTCCGGCATTTCCTGTTATTTTTATTTATATGCATTGTGATAATGTCTAAAGATTCCAATTAAGATCAGGGCCCTGTTATTCTAGCCCCTGTACAAACACAGAGTAAGGTACAGCTCCTGTTCCAACAGCTTACCATCTTGAATAGACAAGACAATGAAGGTGAGAGAAAGGGAATATTATTTATCCCCATTCTACAGATAAGGAACTGAGGCATAGAGAGATCCAATTTTGTCAGATTAGGTGTTTCTTTTCTCTTAGATGTACTTTAATTTAAAATAACCTCCTGTGCAATGTGAGTGTTAATAATTATGTAGTCTGGAAACATGCCTGTTTAATCCCTATTTAAGAAAACTAAGAACCTTGCCCATTGCAGAAGCTGGCCATAGACTCATTAAAATAATACAGAGGAACCTGTAAATACAGGTGCTGGAAGTAACTAAAATGGAAATCTTCATTTGCTACAGTAGCTTTTCATATTTCAGTAGCGTGGGATCTGCCTCTCTCCCTCCAGGATAGAAACTGGCAGGTTGTCTAGCAGCTGTTCATGTAGCATGCCTGTGATAGGTGTATATGTGCCTGATGCAATTTGAAGCCAAGCCTAAACATTACATCTCTGATAATGGATACTTGGTGGAATCATATTATAGGAACAGTGGGCCTAGGGTGTTAATATTAACCATCAGAATACTTCCTCCAGGAGATGCAGGGAATGGCTTCTAATTAAAGTGGCAGACCCCCCTCAGAAGCAGGTCCCAAGGTGCCTGCCCAGTCTAAATAGGGTTACCCAAAATGCCAACGGAGCACACAAAATCTTTTTACCCTCATAGAACACATGACCAGAATCATCATTTGTTCTCCCAGCCCCTTTATGCCTTGTAATTCAACGTGTGTGACTGGCCAAAAGAAAGCTAACCACTGCATTGCATTGGAAATATCTTAGGCTTTTTGGAAATAAAGCTTTTAATAATTAGTTTTTAATGATATTTTCCACAAGAAGCAGTTCATTAATTTTATTACAATGCTCTTAAAATATAGAAGAATACTAAGTTAAATTAATAGTGTCAAAATTGTATGGTTTAAAAATTGTTCTGTCTCTAAAAGATATTTTATTCCTTATTTATATTCCTTTCCTTCATGATTCTAGCCATGTGCTTTTCTTAAAACCCATGCCCTTGCTACAATCCCAAACGCATACTATATTTGCGTAAGTGTATTGACAGCATGATCCAAAGCCTATCGTCAATGGACGAACTCTGACTTCACTGAGCTTTGGATCAGGCCCTGAATGCATTATGGGATATTACTTAAGCCTTCCTCTAAAGGATCAGGTATTAATCTCTTCCAGAAACAGAACTGTAGACTATATAGATAAACAGTCCAACACGATGTAGCACCTTCTATTGCTGATATCCTACTTGCTGAGCAACTCAGTATGAACAAAGTGGTGACTCATGGCTTTGCTGGTGGGTCACACAGGGAACATGCAAGAGTTTGTCTGCATTATATAAATCAGTAAGTAGGACATTTAGAACTGCTTATCATTTCTGGATATGGTAGTAAATGGTCTGGAGGTAAGACCAACAATGAAAGACAACTTTCAAGTAGATCCCTCTAATCCATCTTGACAGTGACCCTTTAACACTTTCATGGGTGTTCTCAATATGGAAAGAAATGGTTGCCTGTTCTGTTTCATAAGAAAAAAAAATCAGTTGAACCTTTTGGTGCTGTTACTGTAATCAGCAGATCCTTTGTAGTTTTGTCAGGATGGAGAGAAGAAGGAACACCCTTTTGCCTTCCTGTTCCATTGAGTTTGCTCTGGGTTTACAGTACTGATTAGGTCAGACTTTACATACACACTACATGAGAGAGAACACACTATTTCATAAACGATCAATAGGCTCAGCTGGATCTTGGTGGTACCAAATTACTAGAGACAAGTAAGATGAGCAAGAAAGTGATGCCGAATAAGGTCCTTATTAATAGAATATTTTGACCCATTTTCATACAGTTCTCACATATTTTATCTGAGTAAAATTCAGAATGAATCTTTGCTTCATAGATTCATAGATACTAAGGTCAGAAGGGACCATTATGATCATCTAGTTTGACCTCCTGCACAACGCAGGCCACAGAATCTCACCCACCCACTCTTGCGAAAAACCTCTCACCTATGTCTGAGCAATTGAAGTCCTCAAATCGTGGTTTAAAGACTTCAAGGAGCAGAGAATCCTCCAGCTAGTGACCCGTGCCCCAGGCTACAGAGGAAGGCGAAAAACCTCCAGGGCCTCTTCCAATATGCCCTGGAGGAAAATTCCTTCCTGACCCAAAAAATGGTGATCAGCTAAACCCTGAGCATATGGGCAAGATTCACCAGCCAGATACTACAGAAAATTCTTTCCTGGGTAACTCAGATCCCACCCCATCTAACATCCCATCACAGGCCATTAGGCCTATTTACCATGAATATTTAATTACCAAAACCATGTTATCCCATCATACCATCGCCTCCATAAACTTATCGAGTTTAATCTTGAAGCCAGATAGATCTTTTGCCCCCACTGCTTCCCTTGGAAGGCTATTCCAAAACTTCACTCCTCTGATGGTTAGAAACCTTCATCTAATTTCAAGTCTAAACTTCCCAGTGACCAGTTTATATCCATTTGTACTTGTGTCCACATTGGTACTGAGCTTAAATAATTCCTCTCCCTCTCTGGTATTTATCCCTCTGATATATTTATAGAGAGCAATCATATCTCCCCTCAACCTTCTTTTAGTTAGGCTAAACAAGCCAAGCTCCTTGAGTCTCCTTTCATAAGACAAGTTTTCCATTCCTCGGATCATCCTAGTAGCCCTTCTCTGTACCTGTTCCAGTTTGAATTCGAGTAAGTTAATTTTTCTGCAGTTCATTAGACCTCCTATCCCTACTTGTAAAAGTTGTTTCCTTTCTCATTCTTTCCATTATTCACTTATTGGAAGTTGGAATTTCCCAGTGTCTATTCTATTCTGTTCTATTATATATAAGTTCTTATACCCATGCTCATCATCATAGTATCTAAGCACCAATATGATGCCCTCTGACATAGATATAGACCTTAATGCCCCCTGAGCCCTAGTCATTACATTGATATTATGGTGATGAGCATGGTAGAGGAACCTGTATAGAATATAACATATTTCCTTGGGTTTATCATCTTTATTATGCAATTTCTCTGCAAGACCAGATGGGCAAACTACACTTTATTCATCATCAACAAAAATCAGAATGTACACAGCAGTGGATTTGCCTCTGGCCATCATTCAAGAGTGTTTACCTGAGCCCACACCCTCATACATACAGACAATGTAAATCTTAAGGCAAATTCTGCCTCCAGTACTGTGGCTCATTTGTCAGCAAGGAAACTAATGCTGTTTGCAGATATTGGACAAAAGGAATAGGTTGCTTATACAGTACTGGTAGAGAGACCTGCCTCAGCACAGCCTTCTTGTGCTGATGGTCCTGATGATGCAGCTTTGATAGCCTGAAAATGAAAGCACTTGCCCTACTCTTGGGTCCTAGAAACACTTTTGATCTGTATGTGTTGACATATATATAAAATATTTCCTACATTAAGGATTTGGAACCATTTGCTACACATGAAGCAGTGGTGGTACACTGGATAATTCATAGGTATGGGCGCCTGGAGACCTCGGTTCTATTCCTGTCTGTGCCAGTGACTTAGTTTGTGACCTTTGGCACATCACTTAACCTTTCCCCTTCTTTTGGGGATAGTGATACTTACGATCCTTGCACAGTGCTCTGTAATGCACAGATGAAAAACTGGTGGAAAGATTCACAGAAAAAGCTTTGAAATGGTTTTTATCTCTATATAACTGGAGAGCAGTCTAGACAAAAAAACTAAACTGGTCTCACAATCTCAGAAAAGTCCCAGCGCTGGAATGACTGTGTATGGCATCCTTCATGTTCAAAGTCATCTTCTCTGTCTGTTCCCGGGCCCACCATTTTTGTGCCTTCCTGCTGGGGTAGCTGGTTGATTTGGCCTGCAATCTCTAGCTCTCCCTCATTACCTTCCCCCAAACTCAAGGAGGGCCAACCAAGCTGAAGTTAAGCCCTTATTTGTCATTGACCTGAGACAACCCTGCAGTCTGTCCCATATTCACTATTGTCATGTATCCATTGATATGCATTACATTGTCAGATTATGCAGGTGAATTGGGACCTACAGCATTCCTGGAGCACCACTGAACGCTGGGTGCATATTTGCTATTTCAGCTCCAGTCACTGAAGTTAGAACTGCTTGTGGATTGCTGCATGTTAATAGTTAAGAAAATATAAAAAGGCAGGTATGTAAGGCTGCCTCTGAGTAACCTAATTATAGCCACTGTCCGCTTGATATGACTGGGAATGTACTGATTATTCTGCTCTGCTTTGGGAGTTTTTATTATGGCAACCCTGGGAGAGTCTCACACAACTATGTACACAATCAGATCTCATGCCCCAAACCCCCAAATTAACAATGATAAAAAAAATCCTTCCATTGTCATTAAAAACAAGCATCAGGCCAAAGGGGCCTGTGCATGGAAGGGCCACAACACTGATCGTGGCAGTTTGCTGGTCTAGCTGGTCTTAGAAGTAGAACAGGAATTGCTAGCACGTTGTTGCCTTCTGCCGGAGGAAGTTTCTCTTCAGTCTCTTCTCTTCAGGAATGTCTTATTCAGTCTAGACACACCCTGGATGCACCGTGAAAGACTCAGTTCCCTCCAAAATGAGGGCTCTATCTAGAGGCATCCAAATCTCACCTCCTCAAGGTACCCTCCAAAAATGAGTTAGCTAATCTGTAGGAAGAGGTCAAACTATTTTCTTGGCACACTCCTGCTCTGCCTTTATTTACCAGACGCATTCAATCTTGTTTTCCCATTAACTGTAAACAAAAGCTACCTGAGCTGTCTTGGTTCCTGGCCACTTCTTATTCATTGTAATGAGACTGTCTATTCGCATCAATGTTTTCAGCCGTTTGTAATATCTCTGAGATGTTCAATCTTTTACTTGTGTCGTCACTGATGCCAGGAACTAGAACTAACATTCATTACAATAAGGAATCGCCTCAAAATATTCAGTAGGTAACCAGCCATATTCCTTGTGAACCAAGCATTTCCTTTCCTTCTCCAGAAGACAAATATTGGATTGTCACAGAGGCACAGGGTTTCTGAGAAACAATAATCACATTCTACTGATGAGAGCAAGCTTTCTATCTCCTGGGGTGTCCCTTCTTTCCTCTCACTGATAGAGTTGTGGCAGGCCTGTACATTTAGCTTCTCAGTGCTGCCTATGTCATTTCTCTTTTGATACAGTGGCTATTCCCAACACTGAGTGGAGTGTTGCCATATGATGGGTCATTTCCTGAGTCTCAGATTGAACTTCCTTGTTGCTTTGACACTGATGGTTTCTCACATATTATCATGGCAATGTGAACTAATCCATTGAATGTCTCAAATTGTTAGCAGTTCAGAATGTACTTCCATAGAATCTTTTTGCTTGTCCTTGTTTCCTGGGAGCCCGATGGCGGCCCAACTTTTCACCACCATCGTCCAACAGCCTCCCAGATTGCTGTCCCTAGGCATAGAGGGAGAGCAAGATTCATGGAGATGATAAGAGCAAGTAGGTCTGGGGTGGAGTCAAGTCTCTGTACCTTTGCTCCCAAAGCACCAACCAGTAGAACTAAACTGGTGCAGGGAGAGTTTCAGGGACTTGTAAATTGCACCTGAAAAGAGTCTGTAGCAGGTTACTTTCCCCCTGGAGTAAGGGGGAGCAGGAAGGGAATTATAATTCGGGACTTTACCTAAAGGTTCAGTCTAGCCCTCCATAATTCAAAAATTCAGAAAGGCAGATTCTATCCATCTCACTCATCATGAGCAGTACCCTACTGCCAAGAGAAGGCCCATTGATTTCAATAGGACTATTCTCATAGTAAGATATTATCCAGGGTAAGGACAGCACAATCTGACCCAAAGGTAAGTTTCCTTAGAATTTCTCTTTCCTTTCCCTGTGCTATCTAGGTTGTAAGATATAAGTGGAATTAACAGATCTGGAACTCCAAATGCAGGGATCACTGGTGGCTAAACACCCAGGGCCTGATTGTGATCTCACGTACATCACTATAAACTAGTGGATCCCATTGTGCCTTATGAAATTCTTAGAGCAGTCTAAAGGGTCCATAAAAGGGGGATTAAACTGCCCCGGCAAAATAGAACCTGACAGACAGCTGTCATAGGAACTATATGCTGTTCTTGCTCCTGTCCCCTTGTTCAGGGAGCATGTTGAACGAAGGGTGGGTAAGAGGGGGCATGGCCCTAGAGCATTGCTTTCTAGTTATTACGTTCTGGCATAACAGCCCACACAAGGCTGTTACAGGCTGGTGCAATTTAGAGCAGCCCCCAAGGTAGTTCTACATTATGCCATTGGTCAGGCAGGCCCTGGCTATGGCAGGACTGGGGAGGCACAGAGGTGGCAGGAAAAGGAGAACGTGCAAGGTGGGCCAAATGATTTAAGTCAATGTAAAGCCAGCATAAGTAAGATCAAAATTGGGACAACAGATCTTTAACACCTGGAATAATTTAAAAACAAACAAAAATACAGAGATAAATATTAGGTAATGAGGTCAGGTGGAAAATGTTGTTTTTGTCATTTATCATTTGCATTTATTTATTTTGAAAAATGTATTTACTCTATCAGTAACATTTACTAAACTCCCAGAAATTCCTCCCCTACACCATCGGCATTAAACCCATACGATAACGCAGTTTTAGCAAGATATTTTAGGATCAGAACTACAGTGTATATGAAGCAAGAAGCAAAAAGCAAGAGAAAGACCAAGGACAGGGTAGGCCCTTTACTCAATGAACAATAATAGACAACGTGGAAATGACAGAAGTATTTAATGACTTCTTTGTTTCAGTTTTCACCAAGTAGGTTGGCGGTGATTGGACATCTAACGTAGTGAATGCCAGTGAAAATGAGGTAGAATCATAGGCTAAAATAGGGTAAGAACAAGTTAAAAATTACTTAGACAAGTTAGATGTCTTCAAGTCACCATGGCCTGATGAAATGCATCCTAGCGTACTCAAGGAGCTGACTGAGGAGAAATCTGAGCCATTAGCGATTATCTTTGAAAAGTCATGGAAGACGGGAGAGATTCCAGAGGACTGGAAAAGGGCAAATATAGTGCCAATCTATAAAAAGGGAAATAAGGATTTAACTTCTGTACCTGGAAAGATAATGGAGCAAATAATTAAGCAATCAATTTGCAAACATCTAGAAGATTTTAAGATGATAAGTAACAGTCAACATGGATTTGTCAAGAACAAATGGTGTCAAACCAACCTGATGGCTTTCTTTGACAGGGTAACAAGCCTTGTGGATGGGGGGGAATCAGTAGACATGCTATATCTTGACTTTAGCCAAGCTTTTGGTACTGTCTCGCACAACTTTCTCATAAACAAACTAGGGAAATGCAACCTGGAGGGAGCTACAATCAGGTGGGTGCAAAACTGATTAGAAAACCATTCCCAGAGAGTAGTTATCAGTGATTTACAGTCATGCTGGAAGGGCATAACTAGTGGGGTCCCTCAGGGATTGGTTCTGAGTCCTGTTCTGTTCAGTATCTTCATCAATGATTTAGATGGCATAGAGAGTACACTTATAAAGTTTGTAAATGATACCAAGCTGGGAAGGCTTGCAAGTGCTTTGGAGGATAGGATGAAAATTCAAAATGATCTGGACAAACTGGAGAAATGGTCTGCAGTAAATAGGATGGAAGTCAATAAGGAAAAATGCAAAGTACTGCACTTGGGAAGGAACAATCAGTTGCACACATGAAAAATGGGAAATAACTGCCTAGGAAGGAGGACTGCGGAAAGGGATCTGGGAGTCATAGTGGAGCACAAGCTAAATATGAGTCAACAGTGTAACACTGTTGGAAAAAAAGTGAACATCATTCTGGGATGTATTAGTAGGAGTGTTGGATGCAAGACACGAGAAGCAATTCTTCCACTCTACTCCATGCGGATTAGGCCTCAACTGGAGTATTGTGTCCAATTCTGGGCACCACATTTCAGAAAAGATGTGGGAAAACTGGAGAAAGTCCAGAGAAGAGCAACAAAAATGATTAAAGGTCTAGAAAACATGACCTATGAGGGAAGATTGAAAAAATTGGGTTTGTTTAGTCTGGAAAAGAGAAGACTGAGAGGGAACATGATAACTGATTTCAAGGACATAAAAGGTTGTTACAAGCAGGAGGGAGAAAAATTGTTCTTCTTAACCACTGAGGATAGGACAAGAAGCAATGGGCTTAAATTGCAGCAAGGGAGGTTTAGGTTGGACATTAGGAAAAAATTCCTAACTGTCAGGGTGGTTAAGTACTGCAGTAACTTGCCTAGGGAGGTTGTGGAATCTCCATCACCGGAGATTTTTAAGAGGAGGTTAGACAAACAGCTGTAAGGGATGGTCCAGATAATACTTAGTCCTGCCATGAGTGCAGGGGACTGGACTAGATGATCTCCCGAAGTCCCTTCCAGTCCTATGATTCTATAAAATCAATGTTTTATTTTCAGGCTTGAAGAAATAATTCTTTCATGCCTTTTCACTCTTCTGGAGTTTTTGCCTTCGGTAGAATTCATATGTGTCAGATCAGGGTTCAGTTGTACAAATATTTGTTCTGTGACAGGGGAGTCTATGATTTTTCCAGCAAGAAATGATTAACATCAGCATGCCCTCAGTGACTCCCATGGGAGATCAGCAACGCATTGAGTTTAAATTTAAATATGACCTTTTCTAGCTACAGTATCTAGTGGCCTAAGATTGACTTTGGCTCAGGGAACCAATGATCAGATCAGTGAGGGACTGTTTCTGGACTTTAATTTCTTGCTTCTCTAATGGGATAGAGAGACAATTGCATTTCCACAAGGCAGCAACAATTAGCAGAACAGATAAAGAACATCAATCTGGCCTGACTGCAGACCTGACTCCCAAGGGTTTTAAATGAATGTGTTAAAAAGGCAGCAGATGTCTTTGGGATCATGCACAATATTGCTCAAACCAGCCTGCTATCTATTTCGACTTCCACTTAAGCTCCAGCTAGCCATCAATCTTCACTATATAGAGATATTAAATGCTAAAAGCTACGTTAAAAGAACATTAAGATTGTAAAGTCAAGCACTCAGAAGTCAGGAAATCTCTGATTTAAGGTTGCCCATGCAATGTTAATTCAGCCCCCTTTTGTGCATGTGTTATGATAATCTTTAATTACAGGATCACATACAAATTTTTCCATAGGACCCTGCCTCATTCAGTGTGAAAAATTGACAGTGGTCACTGAAAAGTAGCTATTTACTATTTTATTTTATCTGTATTGTTCAATGTTTTGTCCCAGGCCTTACTACTGCATACTGTACAAACCCTGCCCTGAATTCAGAATTATTAATTTCCTCATTGTCTTTTCTGTGGCACTCATCACTATAGTATCTGAGTGCTTCACAAATAATGAGTATTATCCCATTTTACAGATGGGGAAGTGAGGCACAAAGAGATTAATATCAGATTGATCATTAATTTTGGGCTTCTCACTTTGAAATGCCTCGGGCCAGATTTTTCAGAGTACTTAGCGTTATACAGCACTTTATGTTCAAAGCACAGCTCCCATTGACTTCACTTGCAGCTGTAAGTGCTCAGCACTTCTGCAAATCAGACCCCAAGGCCTCAAATCAGGCACCCAGAAAATGAGGAACACACAATTAGTGACCACCTGAGGAAAATTTGGTTTAAGTGATTCCCCCAGCTTCATACAGGAAATCAGTGACAGAGAAGATAGAATCCAGTTCAGCAGGGTAGCATTCAACTGCCTTAACAAGGAGACTGTCCTTTCTCTCCCTGCAGTCCCTGCCTCATTCACTGTCCACCTTCCATCTTCTGCAACAAATGGGGCAGGTGTCTTACAGACAATAGCCTCTTTCACTGCACAGCCCTTATTCATCCCTAGAGCACAGTCCATCCTGTGCACTGAATGAAAAAAGAATATGTAATCACATAGTTAAAGGCTGCATCATAATGAATACTTGCAAGGAGGCTGAATTAAGATTGCACAGGCATATCTACTATTTTACACATATAAACAATAAAGGCTTAATTTGCATTCAACCATGCATTAATTCTGACAGTTGATTATAAAGTCTGGTTTTCCAGGAGCTATGCATATAGGTGCTGGGTGGTGCCGGTAGCCTGTGATAGACAGGTCATACTAGATGATCTCTTAAATTCTAAACTCTATGACTCTATA
Organism: Caretta caretta; assembly: GCF_965140235.1. Classification (NCBI taxonomy): domain Eukaryota; kingdom Metazoa; phylum Chordata; order Testudines; family Cheloniidae; genus Caretta; species Caretta caretta. Next base: position 84,255,341 of record NC_134214.1, read on the forward strand.
CAGGGCCAGATGCCCAGCTAACATAAATCATCATAGCTGTATTGACTTCAAAAGAGCTATACCAGTTTGACCAGTTAGGACAGTGGTGGGCAACCTGTGGCCCATAGGCTGCACATGGCCCGTCAGGCTAATCCGCTGGCGGGCCGTGAGACAGTTTGTTTACATGGACCGTCCGCAGGCAGGGCCACCCGCAGCTCCCAGGGACCACAGTTCGCCGTTCCCAGCCAATGGGAGCTGTGGCAAGTGGCGCGGGCCGCAGAGATGTGCTGGCCGCCACTTCCCGCAGCTCCCATTGGCTGGGAACGGCAAACCACAGCCACTGGGAGCTGCAGGCAGCCGTGCCTATAGATGGTCAATGTCAACAAACTGTCTCGCGGCCCATCAGCTGATTACCCTGACGGGCTGCGTGTGGCCCGCGGGCTGCAGGTTGCCCACCATTGAGTTAGGATCTGGCTCTAACACCTCACTATTTGGTTCCATTTGAGTTCAGAATACATTTTTTAAAGTATGATAATGAATGGGATTTTTACTACAAAGCAGAGAGAAAATCAGATCTATTTCCCAACTGTTTCTGCTACAGATAAACAGTACATGAATACCCCTATTGTGATACATCAATCTCATCAGATTGCTGACTAAATGTCCTTTTTTCACCAGTGCTCATCAAATATTAATAGCATTGCTATAGCACTTATGTCTTATTGTATTAGGGAATTTCTCTCCTCCCTTGCAGCAATTACATATTTTTGCTGCCCATTGATGCCTGAACATTAGCAATTCTACTAGTTCTCTGTTTACAAGGGGGAAAATGTTGATGCTGCAAAGAAATTTCATTTTCTTTCTTTGTGTGTGTTTCTTGTAAGGAGAGGTTGCGTTCTGTCTCAAGGTCAAAGATAACAGTACAAAAAGAGACAATTTAGAAGTTAGAGTTGGATTTCCAGATAACACTGAGTATGTTAGAGCTATTTTACCCACCGGCTTATATAAAAGAAAAGCCAAGGTCCCCTCTAAACAAACCTGTCAGAGATCTAAAATCTATTTGTCTGAATTGTCTTCAGTTTATATTTTATGTTGTATAGTTAATAAACTCAACTTGTATGCATCTGCTCTAAGTGCTAATCTGCTCAGCTTTCAAGGGTGAAGTAGAGTGAATGACCACGGCCAGTAGGCAATCTATCCTATTTTCCAATACAGATGACCAAAGTTTGTTTTTACTGCAGAATGGTTTGAAGTGAATTGTAAGGTCACTCCATTCTCTGCACACCAGTATTTTGACCATATTTTAATAGAAATCTCATTCCCAAATGGTACAAATTTGTAATGAAAAGAGAGGCTATTAATGGTGACCTGACCTCTCTACCTATCACCCCCCATAGTATCACTGAATACAGAGATGAATTGATACTGACAAATGTACATTACAAAAATAAAGGGCCAAAGTCAGAAGTGAGTCAGATAAATCTACACTGATGTGACATATACTTTCTTCGGTCCCCACAGAATGAGAGTTGCACCAGTTTAGACACTCTTGAACTCACATCCACATGTCAACATGTAACGTGCATTATCTCTAAATTTGATCCAAAGATATTAGCTAAAATTGGTATTAAAAAGCATCGTAGATGAAGTATAGATAGAGAAGATACCTGAAGCCATCTTAGAAATGAAAGCAACTGCCCAGAAGTTAGTGGGAGGTCAGGAGTGTCTCAGGGACTCAGAATAGGATTGCTTCATTGGAGAATAAATTACTCTAGCAGCTGACCAGAAATTCCAATGAATTTACAATTCTAGATCTCAAAACTGGGGTCAGGGGGTGGGAAAGCCATTGCGACTTTGCAGGAATGGAGCAGCAATGGGACTTCAAAGGCAGAATGTCAAGAAAGTTAGGAACCACAGAAGTAAAGAATTAGGCTGAAATGGGCCTAGGTGCACAAGTGGTGTGAGAGGAGGAAAAGGAGCCCTCCTCAAGCTTGCACCAACTCCAATCATTAAAGCAGCTCGTCAAAGCCTTTCACTGCTAAATGCATATTGGATTGTTCCTGGCGCCTAATTTAATGCAGCCTAAATTTAATCAGCTCCACCTTTCACTCAATAGGGGAGGGATCTTTTCCAGTCTTTAGCTTTAATGGTGAACATGGGGAAGTAAATATCCCTATAAGGCTGTCTGTTGCAGATAGGTTCTCAGGATTTTATTTTTATTTTTAAAACACTATGATTATAAAGTGGTAATTGGGAAGGAAAAACATTCAGCAAATATTTTAATGGCAAAACATTCATTCTTCACACAGCAGTTACACAAAACACCTTATTACACTAATAATGTGAAATGAATGGAGGGAAACTATTGACAGAGGATGCTAATGAAAGTTGTGGTGGAAACACAGACCACTGTGGAGACAGCACCGGGATTGTTCCTCATATGGAAATATGAAGACGAGGCGCCAAATTCTGGCTGGCAATCGGAGAGAGGCATAATGGATTCTCAAACATGTGCCTATGGGTCAATCCTGCAAGGTGCTGAGCACACTGGCCCTAATCCAGCAAAACACATAAACACACAGGGACTTATCCTACACTACTGAAATCAATGCAAGCTTTGCCATCGACTTCAGTGAGTGCAGGATCAAGCCGATACTTAACTTTACATAGGTGCACATTCCCGCTGAAGTCAACGGCAGAACTTACATGCTTAAAGTTAAGTATATGCTCCAGTGTTTTGCTAGATGGGAGCCATAGGCTTCAAAGTAGTACTAATCAGAATGAGATCAGCCCTGCATATAGGCCTGGTAGTCTATTCCTACTGGGGCAAATCTTAAAGACTTCACTCAGTTTTCAGTCAGTTCTTATTCAGGTTCAGGAGGAGTAGGCTAGGAAGTGGTAAAAACCTGATGCCAGAACTCTGCATTCTGTCCAGGAGCAGAAATAACCATGAGGGTGACAGGTTATGTGAGTAAACATCATGAAATGATGACTGCCTAGGAAGGAGTACTGTAGAAAAGGATTGGGAGGGGGGCTTACAGCGGATCTCAAACTAAATATGAGTCAACAGTGTAATGTTGTTTGGCGGGGGGGGGGGGAGGCAATCGTTCTGGGATGTATCCAAAGGAGAGTTGTAAGCAAGACACACGAAGTAATTCCTCCGTTCTATTCAGCACTGATGAAGCCTCTGCTAGAATACTATGTCCAGTTCTTGGCACTACACTGCGGGAAAGATGTGGACAAATTGGAGAAAGTCCAGAGAAAAGCAATAAAAATTACTAAAGGGTCTAGAAAACATGACATATAAGGAAAGATTGAAAAAATGGGGTTGTTTAGTCTGGAGAAGAGAAGATGGAGGGTGGGTGGGGACATGATAGCCTTCAAATATATAAAAGAGGAGGGTGATAAATTGTTCTCCTTAATCATTGAGGACAGGACAAGAAGTAAAGGGCTCAAATTGCAGCAAAAGAGATTTAGGTTAGACATTAGGAAAAACTTCTCAACAGTAAGGGTAGTTAAGCACTGGAACAAATTACCTAGGGAGGTTGTGGAAACAGATTAGACAAATACCCTGTCAGGGATGGTCTAGATAATACTTAGTCCTGCCTCAGTGGAGGGGACTGGATTAGATGACCTATTGAGGTCTCTTCCAGTCCTACATTTCTATGATTGTGAGGTCACTGCTTGTATATACGTATATATATTTAGGCCACGACCCCTATTTAGGCTGGCCCACCTATGCAATACTAACTTGTTATATAAAGTTAGTATTGCATAGGTGAGGCTCAGGCTATCTGTCCCTGCTCAGGCAAAACTCTAGATGACTTCATAGATGTAAGTACCACAGATATGGGGCCTAATTCTCATTTCTGCTAAGGCCCCTTCACATGGCTCTGAAGGTATAAAGAAGCCTTAAACTGGGTATAAATGTCATTTTCTCCCGCTTTAGGGTACTTCTATGCTACTTATCTAAACATTATTTTTCACTCCATTTTCTGATCTTTTAAATTTGATACACTACACACCCTGCCTGCCACTGTTCACAGTATTATGCCTTATAAATTTTATAGGCCTGATTTTCAGACAATTTAGGCGCTCGAATTTATGCTCAATTACATGCCTCATTTGCACATGGAGTTGCCGTGATTTCATGCACTAATCCCAAATACCTAATTTTTGCCATCCTGGCATGCATCTGCTCAGCGCAAATTAGGTACATACATTTGCACACTCAAATAAGAAGACAACGAGTCCTATCTTTGTACTTGTCTTTCCTTCTATGTAAAACTTCAAAATAATAAAAAAAAATTTGTTTGTTTTCTTGGCAGAGGAACATTCTGTTTAATGTATGTATATGGAATGTTAGCAATGTTTAATGCCATTAAAGAAAGCAACAATCAAAACATTTGATTTTTTAGTTTTGGGGATTGTACTGAAGGAATAAGCATCATGGCTTGTTTTTTGATATGTCATTTTATGTAGACTTGAATGGGAAATCTTTATTTTAATGCTTATTTAAGTAACGCCTCCAGCCTACTCCTGCTTGGATTACTCAGAATTGAAGGACCCAGAAAGATAATATACTTAGACGTGGCCAGCTTGACTCTGAATTCCCTTCCACCAAAACCAATGGAGTTGCGCCATTAAAAGCCCTGTGAACAAGAACAGAATCAGGGTCTGTCTCCCTGGAATTGAAGCACAGCAGATAGAATCTAGCAAAAACATTACCAAATTCACATGAAGGAAACATGTCCTTATGAAATATTTACTGTGACACTTCATAATATTCAAAGTTATGCACTACTTTAAAGAACATTGGTGGCAGTAAGATTTTCGCTTTCCCTCATTTCATTTTTGTTCACGGTGTTTTGTTTGTTTTTTGCTGTAATTTGGTGTTTACTTTTATTTATTTATTTACCCTATACAGCCATAATAGCTGTCTTTGGCATAGACCGCAGCCGTTTCACTTTGATTAAAATCCAGTTGCTAATAGGCTGTATGAAGACAGCACAGACCAACCCTCTAACACTTTGTTCAGAGGTTAGGTTTAAATGAAATTTACTTTTTTTAATGATTTATAAAAGTTGGGAAGATTTTTCTTTTCTTTAGTGGTTACGAAAACCCAGAAGGCCAGGTTATAGCTTCGACACACAGGCCTGTGTTGGGTGCAGAGTGAAGCTACCTTGCAGGGGAGCTACAGGAAGTGTACTCTCACTCCTCCATGCACTTGCCCGCTCCCCAGTCCTGAGCATTGGGCAAATGGATATAGCTATGTCTGTGCCCACATGGTGGCTGGCACTTCAAGGGTCCTTAGCACTGAGTGCAGCCCGTGGGCTCAAGAGACTAAGTTTTATATACATTTTAAGCTAATGTATGAGCTCATTGGATAATATTTAAAGTTAGCAATCTAGGCCATTATAGACTTTGATTTTCATTGATAACTCAAAGTAGTGCATAGTTTAAATGGTATTAAACTGCTTGAAAGTCTGGAAATCTTACAGTGGGTTTTTATAGTCGATTACTACATTGAATCAGTTTGGTAAACGTGGGATACTATTTATAAAGTAAAATATTGCCTCTCAGCTATGGCAATGCCCTGTATTTAGAACTGCTGAAACATTCAATCCGGTGAATAATTATTTTGTTCTTTTGATTTTTTTTTCCCCTGCCTGAATTATAGATGAAATAAACTGAATAACTTTAGATGTTATCGGTCTGAATGTTTTCCATGTCCTGAAGTAGAGAAATAATCTGCTTCTTGCTTTTCTTTGTGAATCCATTGCTGACTTCTCTCTTGTTTTATGACAGCAAATGGAACATCAAGCAGTCAGCTGTCTACACCCAAATCCAAGCAGTCTCCAATCTCCACACCTACCAGTCCAGGGAGCCTCCGTAAGCACAAGGTATTACGTTTCTTATACCTTACTAAAACTGTTCCTAGCAACATATACCTAGACATAGAGACAAAATGGCTAAAACGAAGCCACGTTCTTTGGGTGGCGTAACTTCATGGGTTACACCGTCAGAGAATCTGGCCCATTACCTAGAATCTTTTTGTTTTCAAAGACTAAAAATCCACTGTGAATACCTGTAAATGCACTTCGTAGGCTAATAAGACAGTATGTCAGCAGCACTGACTTTGGGGAGCTTTGTACTGAATGTAACACAAGTGTGGGCTTTTTCAGATGGTTATTTCCTCTGCAGCTGTTTTTAGCATTGGCTTTAGAAACGGCTTGTGCCTGTTTCCACATACAGTCAGTTTGGTACGTTCCCCTGAACAACAGGAACAGGACCAACAAATCAAGGATGGGTATATCCCCCTGAACCTCTGCTGCAAGGAATAAATGAACAGAAGGAAATGCAAGGCCCACAGCTTTGGCTCTCACTGTCCATCGGAGCTCTCCTCAACACTTGCACACTGCTGCTGCAAAAGCTAATGGAGAATCAGGATGGTGTCCCTTAGTTACACCAGAATTTCCTATGGAACAGCAGCTGAGGTTCTCACTCTATATGTGGAACGCAGAACCAAGCCCTTCATTTTCTAAGCACTTAATCCAGTACCTTTCACTAGCACTAAATTCACACAGTGCTGCACTTTCTTATCTGTCAATTCAAATTTCTAGTAGTTGTAAAATTTTAGGGCAAAACTCTAACCACGGGTGAAGGTCTGTAATCTGCCAGGTTAAAACTAGACCCAAATTGCAGAATTCAGAACCGAGTCCAGATGAGAAGCTCCCTAAAGTTAGAGGACTGTTTGGATCTCAGCTGTTGGTTTGAACCCATTCTCAGTATCACATATTTTGCATTAGACCATCTTGTCGGACTACCAGTGCTATAGGTGGGAGGTCTGTGTGAGCTACTTAATAACAATATTTATGTTTGTAAAGTCCTTTCATTCCCCAAATCTCTTTACAAATGTCATACTTTCAGCACTGCTGAAATACATTCATCTTTAGGTGGATGGTGTATAACTCTGGGTGGGAGGGGAGAGGAGGAATTTTAATTTTGACTAAAGATCTTGTGGCAAATTCCTGCCCTTACAAGTAGTGTCATGAAATCCTTAATGTCCCCATAGTAGAGATAAGATGTTGGTTTTAAGATCACATCCAAAAGACCCTAAGAACATAAGAAAGGCCATACTGGGTCAGACCAAGGGTCCATCCAGCCCAGTATCCTGTCTACCAACAGTGGCCAATGACAGGTGCCCCAGAGGAAGTGAACCTAACAGGTTATGATCTAGTGATCTCTCTCCTGCCATCCATCTCCACCCTCTGACAAACAGAGGCTAGGGACACCATTCCTTACCCATCCTGGCTAATAGCCATTAAGGGACTTAACTTCCATGAATTTATCCAGTTCTCTTTTAAACCCTGTTAGAGTCCTAGCCTTCACAACCTCCTCAGGCAAGGAGTTCCACAGGTTGACTGCGCGCTGAGTGAAGAAGAGCTTCCTTTTATTTGTTTTAAACCTGCTACCCATTAATTTCATTTGGTGGCCCTTAGTTCTTATATTATGGGAAGAAGTAAATAACTTTTCCTTATTCACTTTCTCCACACTACTCATGATTTTATATACCTCTGTCATATCCCCCCTAGTCTCCTCTTTTCCAAGCTGAAAAGTCCTAGCCTCTTTAATCTCTCCTCATATGGGACCTGTTCCAAACCCCTAATCATTTTAGTTGCCCTTTTCTGAACCTTTTCTAATGCCAGTATATCTTTTTTCAGATGAGGGAACCACATCTGTATGCAGTATTCAAGATGTGGGCGTACCATGGATTTGTATAAGGACAATAAGATATTCTCCGTCTTATTCTCTATCCCTTTTTTAATGATTCCTAACATCCCGTTTGCTTTTTTGACGGCCGCTGCACACTGCATGGACGTCTTCAGAGAACTATCCACGATAACTCCAAGACTCCCTCATGCAGTAAACTGCATGGAACTCCATTTATAATCCCCAGACAGATGAAGGGGCTGAAACGACCTTTCTGTGACTTGAACCGATGGCTCTGGGGGGAGTAGTGGTATGATGGGCCATAGATCACTGATCCATGCCCTCTATTTTAGAAACAGAGAGAATGACCCCTGATATAGATCCCCACTGTGTATCAGAGAGGATAATTGTGCCCTTAAATTGTATCACTTTGAAATAGTTTCTGGCGTAGTGATGTGGACATTCTTCATATACAGTCATCACCGAGTAAACCTTTCTCTCTTGGAAAGCCTAAAGTGCTGGCAACTCTACACAATGAAAGAAATGTGCATGTCTAAGTAGTGAACCTAATATTGCCTTATAAGGAAATTTAAAAAATAATAACTTTAGGTCATGCTCTATTTTACAGGCTACGAATTACTGTGTAATTACATTCTGTGATAATTCCTTTCTGGTGCAATGACTGCTTTTCCCGGTAACATCCTCTCATTTACCACGTCATCAGAAGGGCAGCAGGGAGTTTTATTACATATCTGTGAACTTGTGCTGCTATCATCTATGACCACAGGTGGCTCTTTTGTTAAAGGGTCTCTCAGCACTCACCGTAACTGGTTCTGCTGCTCAGCCACTCTTTTGACTTCATCCAGTTTGTCTTTCCCATTGGCTTCTTCTGATCTCTTTTCTGGGCTATGCTACCCCACAAGCTTGGGTATCCTCTCTCCAAGGTATCCTCACTCAATATAAAACACATGCTCATTGTTAATTTCAGGGGTGAAATCCTAGACCCATTGAAGTCAATGGGAGTTTTGCCATTGACTTCAATAGGATCAGGATTTCATGCTAGATCTTCCTTTGAAATAAACAGTCCTCTTCATGACCTGACTCTTCCGCTCTCCAGTTGCAGGTGGTTTTCTTCATCTCTCTGATAGTCTCCAACTCTCAGAGAGCCCTACAAAAGAATTAGGCAGTTACTTGGTTAAATCGCTGCTGTGCGTTTTCTGAAATCAGAGGAATGTAAGGATTTTCCTACAAACTTTTTTATAGCAAACAGGTGCGTCTCTTAGTAAAGAACAACAATGATCGACATTCCTCATGCCTCCTTACTTCCTCATGGCTGAGGGCTAGTCTTACGCTTCAGTATGTAACAAGATCAACATGGTCGAGGTAGTCACTAGTAATGGATATAAGATTTTAATAGACCTTTGATGGCCTGGAGGGGTTAAGCCGGTGGAAATAAAGCACTTTGAGCTGAAATTTGGATGTATTCGGGAGCACATTTCTTGAACAGATTTTGATTTTCAGGTCGGTGTGGTCCCGTCGCTAAAGGCTGTGAGCTAACCAATACAACAATGTCCTTTTTTTTAAAGTACAGACCCCACTCTACTTTTGGCACTCAAATGTAATTGAATAAACAAATGCCCCTGGCAGTCTGAGTCTCCATTATAGGGGGCTGAATTAAAACAAAGCCTTGGAATAATCATTAAGGCAATGAGATCTGAAAATCAACTTAGTTAGGATTTGACTAAGCCAATGAAAAGACTCCCATTGCTCATTATGGGCCAGACTGTGCAATCCTTACTCACTTTGAGTGGTGCATTATTCTTTGAGCAGTTCCTATCTGAGGATTAGGGTGGTTGACTGAGGATCAAGGTGAGTCATGGGATCAGAATCTGGCCTGTAGTAATTATGGGTCTGAATAAAAGTCCAGTGAAATCAATGGAAAGTCTCCTGTTAACTTCAGTTGCTTTGATGAACCACACAGCATGTAGGACCTGAAGGCCTGGCCCCTGTTTTGGGACAGTGGAGTCGTACCACCCAAGCAGGACTTCCCAGAGATCCCTACACACCTTAGGCATACATAATATCCAGTGAAGCTGGGGAAGCATGAGCTGGAGACTAGCTTCTGAAAATCTTGGCACTTTGCATATTTCAATCAGATCCTTAATGTTATTTTAACGTACATTGTTATGATGAAATTAACATGTTCAGAATGGACTTCTAGGGCCTGATCCCAACCCCAGTGAAGTCAGTGAAAAGACTCCCACTGATATCAGTGGGTTTTGGATTAGGTCCTTAATTCCAAATTTTTATCCAGGCTGAGTCTGGTCTTTGAATTTGCGTACTCACTTTTTCACATGCAACTGACTGTGGCTGCCAAAGTGTGTGTGAATCAATTTAGTGCATGCAAAAGGGCATTTCCCTGTACATATAGGTGTTAGTACACACAAAACAAGTGCACAGTCTCTTCTGTTGGGACAGTCAGATGTGTGTGCAAAGTGCAAGGCATAGGCTTCAAAAGTAGCTCTTAGCAATTCCTATAGAATGCCTGATCTTTAATAGTGCTTTTGAGTACTTCCTCAGTCACATAATCCCTGTAGAAAAATCCTCTTGTTGGTGAAAGTAGCAGGGGTTAAGTAACAATCAGTCACTTGTTTCATGGGGGCAGCTCCTGGCCCACAGCCTGCACACAGCAGTTGTTCATGTATTTTTCAAGTCTTTAAGACTTCCTTTTATACCTCAGTAATCAAGGATATGAAAATACTTTTCAAATAATGTAGGGGTTGGGGTTCCCCCCCGGCTTATAACTAAAATTATAAACTCATCTTGTTTAATGGTTTATTTATGTTTGTTGCCTGGTTGGCTCTGGACCATTTTAGTGAATTTCCATCTAAAATCTACAATTCACTGTGATTACTGAGGGCAGAGCTGATCAACAACAGGCTTCTCCACAGAATTAACCATGAATACCAACTGACCATGAATGTAACCTTTTAGTTTACTAGAACTTTCATGTGTCATTGTTTTGTTTCCAGGAGCTATTCTAGCACTTGATAAAGAAAAATAGCTTTATCTTTCCCCTTTATCTGTTCTCTTACAAAATTCCCCCATCCAACCATTGTTTTGAGGCTTGAGGTGTGTATAGAACCCCCTGTCCCAAACAAATTCTTTGTGCTTTTTCTGTTTTGATAATAGCCCCTCCCAGTGCATAACACAGTATTCAGTAAGGAACAAGCAGAGTTTAGCCTTCTTTAGTGATAGTTTGCATACATGGATCCATATGAGACCTTTTAAGAGGTGGGACCAGATCGAAGCCTAAAATAGGAACTTTGGAGTTCAGAGCCAGAGCCAGAGCCAACTGTGGTAGCCTGGACTCATTTTTAAAGCCATCTAATTATTAATGTATAATTATGATGGGCTTGAAATAAAGAACATGTGTTAGAGCATGTAATATCCCTCTCAGCTCTCTAGAGAAGTTGCATAGGGGCAGCTGTCAAATAAAGGTAAGACTCTTTATTCTGGACCTAAGTGCAAGCTGACCTGTATGGCAAAAGATTCTGTTGATTCATGCAAAATCTAGCACAGATTGACACTGAGTGAGAAGGGGCTAAAAGGTTCTTCTCAAATTACCACTGCCTTTTGTGACTGAGATCTTCCTGCTCCACCATGCATGTAAACTGCCATGGTTTCAGTCCTGAACTCCTTAGACAATAGGTTTGTCCATTTGGAGTCCCATGAAGAAGACTTCAGCTTTGTGCACAGGAAGTGGTACTCCACTGAATTGAATCATGGAGCTGTCTCCTTACTATAAGATGAAGTTGGAAACTGATTGTGGGAGTTAACACTTTCTTCTTTCTTCTTACAGGACTTGTACCTGCCTCTGTCCTTGGATGACTCTGATTCCCTTGGAGATTCCATGTAAAGGAACACAATGCTAATTGTCTGTAGTACAAGCTATGTTTAAGATACAGTACAGTACTTCTGCCAAAAGAAGCAGATAGGTGACTGGTACTTTCAAATCAAAGGACACAAAGTTATATGTCATTTTTTTCCTATGATTTATCCTCCGTGCCACAAATTGACACCTATCAACTATTAGGGATAGAGTGATACCATCCTTCTGAGTAATTTTATAGGGATGCAAAATGGGCATTGCCAGCAATCTGACACCAATGATCTCATGCATTTCCCCTTTACTTCAATTTTTTTCTTCTGCTCTAACTTCTTGAGTTTCCTATTGACTGCAGAAAAGTTGACAGTTCCCACTAGAAGTACATAACTAAATCTTTCACTGATCAATTCTAAAGCTAAAAGAAAACAAATACTAATCTCCACCTTTTCAAAATGCTGATGAATGCGAGCAGCTCTTTGAAAGCAGATCTGCTTCTAATTTTGCATCCCTGGCTTTAGCACCTGCATGCTGTCTATCACCAATTTCTGTTGCTGAACGGTGGGCAGAGAGATGGCTTGTTGCTCTGGTAAAAGATGCTTAAGATGCCAGCAGAATGTGAAACAAAGGCGTTTGGACAAGATTCAGAAATGCTGCGTAAGACGCTAAGTAAAGTTTTTATAGCACAGTGATTACATTATAAATTTCTGTATTGGGTCATTTTCTAATAAATAAGCAAGATATATATACATGTCAGCTGAGTGGTGAACCAGATTTCTCCTGTAGCCCAAAGATAATGCTGGCTGATATCAAGTTATTATACCTGCCATATGGTATCTCTCTATCTCTGCTTATAATTATTGCCTTGTAAACAGCCAACACTGAAAACACTGTGAGAATTTGTTTTCAGGTCTGACACCTTTAGGTCGCTTTTTGTAGCAAGAAACCAATACACTTTTTATAAAAAAAAAACAAAAAATCTTGTATCTGTGTTTTGGGAGTAAGTATTCAAGCTCCTTTTTTATAAAAGCTGGTAATTTTCTTTTGTTTAAAAAACACATTCAGAAAAATTTACAAAAAAAAGCCAATTGCAAAACAGTAATAACTGTATTTAGAAATCATGTCATCACTGCCAAACAGAAGAGAAGTCAATTCAAAATAATGAATGTTTTGATAGTTTTTTTGTAATGTTTAAACTTGCATTTTTGGTTTATACAATTCAATATCCCTAACTATGGCCAGATGCTCTTACTTATATTACAAATGGAACTTTGTGCTATTCAAAGACAGTATTTTAAGAAACTCATATTGGGGGTGAAATAAACTGGTATGGAATTTAGAGAAAACTTTCACTTTTATTAATTACTAATGACTCTTGCAGGATGCAAAGTTCATGTATTTACAAAATGCTGGTGGTTTTTACTATGCTTAGGCTTTACTGGCATAGGTTAGTTCTTTCAGTGACTCTGACGACTACAAAACTTTACCTGGGTACAGTACATGCAAACAAACCTTTTGTTGTTGTTGTTTTTGCTTTTACTTTTACTTTGTTTCAGCAGATATGCAGATTATTTTATGTCCTTGCAATCCCTTGTCATTAGAATGAATTATGAAGTTGTGATATTGGATGCTACATGAATGCTTGGCAATAGGATGACATCATTTTGTTCCTTCATTTGTGCCGGGATGCCATTCCATATTTTTTGTTTTTTCCATTGCTACCATTAACACTCTGTATTGGCTGCATCTTTTAGGTTCATATGATGATGTGTATAATGCAAGGTGTTTAGAGAAAAAAAAGAGCTGCGTGTGAGATGATCCAAAACAAACATTGGAGTTACCCAGCGATTTGAGTTATTTTGCACCAAATTTGCACCTACAGTCTTGAGCCCACAATTATTTGCACCCACAATTTTTTGTGAGAAATCATTTGTTCCCACGAAAAACTTAATTTTAATGTGTAAGCCTCTGACCACTTTGGGGTTAAGTGCCCATTTGACCTCTTGTATTAAGGTATTTGACTTCAATTCAGATGGATGAAGGTTCATGTTCCTTCCTGGTTAAAGCGCCTTGTTGGGGAAGGACAGTTTTGTGAACGAAGCACAGGAGTGTTGTCAGATGATCTTAGTTCAGCTCTTGGCTCTGCCAGATTTGGTGTATGAACTGGAGCAGGTCTCTTAGTTTCTTGGTGCCTCAATATATTTATCTGTAAAATGAAGATAATAACTGCTCTATTTGACAGCGACTTGTGAGGCCAGATGTCCATTAATGTTTGTAAAGTGCTTTCAGACCCACTGACGGAAGGTGCAAACTGCGAGGTTTTACTATTTGTGGAAACAAACCTAGTTATTTTAGGGGCTGATGGTTGGGTGTATGATCGTGTGGATGCTATTTTAGAGACCATTCTTGAAAATATGGCTCTTTAAGTATAAGGGCATAATAGAACAAATTATTTATGCCAACAATACTACTGACTACAGCCTGTGTTACACTGAGAAGTCAAATTTACCTTTGGCACAATAGAAACTGACTTCCTCTTATCTTCTCTGTTTGAAATCTTGAAGATCCCCACCACCAGTTTTTTCCCAGGGTCTTTGTAAAGGCTCTGCACTGAATGGTAGCTATCATCCTACCTGTTAAAGATGACTGAGCAGTTCTCCAGCCACAATGATGCTTCTTAATGAGACAGAGGAGTGGTCACTTGAGTGACACAAGATGCTCCCACCCCATCCATGGTCTGAGTGTCTTGCCACTCATCTCCCAGTCCTTGTCAGTCTAGGAGGCAAGAGATTAGCACCAAAAAATAAATCTGGGACTTCCTTATAGCAGTTCAGAAGATTTATCAATAGCTCCGTGGGGAATCCAAGTCTCATATCCAAAAGCAGATATGAGTCATATTACTGACAGCAGTACAGTACAGTGCTTAAAGATGCATCGGAAAACTCAGTTTCTTTTCTCCAGGATCTGTCAAAATCAGTTTGCATGAGACAAAGCAGGAACCCAAAAACTGAATGGAACTTTGGGCAACCCACTATATGGGTAGCTAAAGCAGAAGTAGATAGTTCTCCATCTGCCACGAACAGTGCTTAGATAATAATTTTTTTAAAAACCAACAAAAAACCCCCTGCTAGTCTGCCAGTGGAACTTGCTAAAGAACTGTTACAGGCATTCTTCGTGAATTGCACTTAAAGTGACATGTCTAAGAACTTGATCCTGCAAATATGCACTCATGGGAGGAGTTTTGCATGCTCAAGGACTACTCACATGAGGAAGGGTTCTGCAGGACTGAGCCTGATGATCATTTTTGAGCACACACTGCCTCAGAAAGGGAATTTACAGAGGCCTAATAGAAGAAAGCATTTTCTTCAGAGGGAAAATGATAGCCATTCAGCTGAGCAAAAGCCACATGTAAAACAGGGTAAGAGATCAGACTCCCAGGTTTAAAATGCATTTTTCCAGGTAGAGATCAGTGAGCATTTCAGAGGTAACACATAGGTAGACTGTATGAATGCTGATATTGCATGAGAACTTGTACAGAAATGCATGTGGAATAGCATCCATACGGTGCTAGGCTTCTTCCAGGATCCCTGGAATATAAAAAGAAAAGAATCAGAGACAGCATACTATAGTAATTTCAGTATATGGATGGCCCTGATTCAGGAAAGCATGTATGCATGTGCTTATTTATAAGCATGTGCTTAAATCCCATTTACTTCAGTGGGACTTAAGCACATGCTTAATGCTGTTCTGAATTGCGATGAATTATGAATTACTTGTAGCATACTACTGCAGCAATTCCAGTCAAATTGAGTTACTTGGATCAGACCATAGTAATGCCATGATAAACTTCCGAGTTCACTGCTAATTTTGTTCTTCTTTTACAAACACACAAAACTCCTCAGGATATAAGGATTTGCCATATTCTATTATAAAAGTGCTGTCTGATTTCCCATCTGAGGCTGTTTTAAGTGTTATCTGAGACTGAGTCACTATGACCTCATTGTTTAAAAACTATACATGAAGGAATGGTAAGCATTGTGTATTACATCGCTCTATCTGTAATTTACACTGTGCCTGGTCTATTGCAGTGTCTATATATATTAAGCAGTATGTATGCATATTTAAAGGCATATCCACATTAAGGAGGAATTAGAGCAATGTCAGTGGCAGTTTTGTTTGTAGAAGATCAGGCCCACAGAGTATTGCATTAAATTATAGATCCTTCTGAAACTTTTTGTTAATATCGGGATCCTAAAGTGTATGGACCAGCCCCTCTGCTCGTGTGAATTGTGGAGCTACACCAGCTCTACCGCCAGAGCAGCTAATCTAATCTCCAATTTACGTACATGAAGTCCCTAAGGTAGACTTTAAAGATTTCAGTGATTTGGTTTTAATTTGGCACATTGTTTGTGATGGGATGTCAGACTTCCTTCTGTCCTAAAAGTGTCTGCGTTTCTAACATCTGTAAATTAAGCATGGCCTTTTCCAGAGCTAGGAGCTCTAACTGTGTTACCCCCGGTGAGATCAGAAAAATTAGTTTCGCTCAGCTGCCACATCACTCTTTCACTGTGATCTGTCTGTCTCTCACAAACACACACCGGCTGTTTCAGTCTTACAATTTTTGAATGGGAAAAAGGGAGAGGGAAACATAAAGATATTGGTGCACAACCAAGCAATGTTACAAATAAGTTATTTTTAATATGGAAAAAGTGGTGTAAAAAGTATGTTCTCCTTTAATATTATAAAATATAGGACCTTTTACATGATGCTTTGGTGGCTGCTCCTTGTTGTCTTTGACCTTAGAAATGACATCCTGCTACATCACATGGTAGCTCCTGACATTGCTCTTTTTGGGCCTTACAATATCCTTGCTTACGTGCAACTCCATTGACAGACATCAGTGGAAGTCAGGTTCTCTATTCAAGGGTACAATATGACGCTTAAAGTTCAGTCTTTCTTCTGTTAAGTCAATAAGAGTTTTGACATTTACTTCAGTGGGAGCATGATAGGGTCCTTATATCTATCCTTCACCCACTGAAGTCAATGGAAGTGATGCCATTAACTTGAATAGGAGCAGGATCCACCCTTACAGAAAATAAATAAGGAAATAAAAAATTGGTAAGTGAAATACATGGAAATATAGTATAGCCACAGAGTAATCTGAAACTGCACATGGTGTAGTCTCCCCATGTATTAACTATCAAATGTAGGTAAGAGGGAACAAACTAGTTTGTTTCTTTTAATGGTGATTTTACACGTTTTGAAAGTGATGAATATTAAAGTTATTTTTCTGGTTGCAGATCCAATATTAAAGCTGACTGGAAGCTGCTTTTCAAGCTCCATGATGTCATCTGTATTTGGGAGCTAGATGGCTCAAAGTGTTTGCAAATGAGACACAGAACTTTTCACCACTAGGTATACGTTAAGATTTAAGACAATACAAAGAGCCAGGTGCGTTTGCAGTGGGGCACATGATTTATTAGTGGTAACCTAGAAATGATACAGCTAGCACTAAGTCTGTGTGTAGTGAGACCAACTTGATTAACTCATTAAGTGCCTTCCAGCACATCTCTTTGTATTTCAGAAACACTTGCTAATATTGAAAAGCCCAATAAGGTGTAAGTGTGAACTGGCAGCCAAGGTATGCTACCTGAATCTGGAGTCTGCTGAGATGATTATTCTGCTTCGTATTTATTCAGCTGGGTCTGGGGTAGCACATTGTGAAAATGATGGTATAGTTTATCACAGATTCATTCTGTCTGGTGGCACTGATGCACTCTCACAGCATGTCCATGGATTTGGGGAGGCCTTCTCAGTGGTGGCTCAGGAATGAGATGAAGCTGAATCGTGTTTCTCTGAAGGCAGCCTGCTGGGCGTGTATTAGGTAGGATTGGAGGGTTCTTGCTGCTCCAGTCATGGATCCTGTTGTTGGGTCTTCTTGCTCCCCACCGCCTCCCACTCCCACTTTTCTTCTGGCCTTGGCTCTGGTATATCTTGTAGCATGTGTCTTCAGTTGTAAAGCTGGTTGTGGGATTCCTATAACTCTGCCTTTTTCTCTGAACACTTTAAGATCTGGCCATTCAGAATTTGATTGATGGCTCTGGTAAAGAAATCTTCATCTTCTGATCCATCAGGAGTTGTGCTGGCAAAACGCCATATGCTAATGGTGTAGCTGTATGTGCTAAGAGACCCTAATGTGGTTCTTGAGCCTTTTTTCCTTAGAGCTTTTCTTGTAACAACTGCTCTTTCAGAGTCCCCATTTGGGGCAGGAAATGAGGACCGTTCGTTGTTTGGTTAAGGTCACAGGGCCTGGTTCTTATTTAAAGTAAGACCACTTTACACTGTTCTGGTAGTGAGGAAGAGCCTCAGAGTGACAGTAGATTATGCTTGTACCCATTGTGAAGCCCTTTTGCACTGCCAGCATGGTGTAAGGTGACCTTAAGGTAAGTGAGACTCAAGCCCATATTCTTAGCCTAGTGGATAGAGCACTGGACTGGAATTCAGCAGATTTGGGTTCTATTCCCAGCTTTTCCATGGGCCTGCTGGGTGACCTGAGGCAAGTCACTTCTCCTCTTGAGCCTCAGTTTCTGCATGATGAAAAGGGCTGTTGAAGAACTAGGGATTATTTTTATTTATTATGTAATGAAGTCCGCAAACTGCACTGGAGTGAACCCACAGTCCATGATCCTTGGCAAAAGTTTCAAGAACTCATTATCACGTGAACATAGTTTTTAATCTGTTAACCCCGTGTGTGGATGAGTTTGCTGGCAGATTAGCCTCTGTCACATATTGTGAATGGGAAGCTACCGCTACTCTAGTGGTGGTGTTTTTTAAGTTACGTAGGTCGGTGTTTATCGGCTGCCTTTGTCTTTCTCTCAGCTCTCTGCTCTAATCAACACTGTGCTTCTTTTGCACAAATTACAAAGCTTTCCACCAAGTCCATTTTGACTGTCCTGAACACTGGACTGTTTGATGTGCTCTTGCGCTGCACTTTATTACGTCTTTTTGATCTTAACGGATCTTTCCAAGCCTTTCCTCTCTTTGATCTTCTGGTCTGATGAGCCTCTGTCCTTTTAACAGCAGATCATCAACTATATTGATGCTTCATTTATATTGCCAGTATTGTAGGAACTGTTCAGGGATTGCTCCTTTCCTTAGCCCACCTGTCTCTGCCTATCTGCTTAAGTATTGGCAAGTCCTAGGACCTTTGTTGTGCTTGCTCAGTTTGGACTGGGTAGCTGGGAAGCTTTGACTCATCTGGTCTATATACAGCTTGAGTTCTGTGAAACATTCTTCTTTCATCACTGGGCTATGTGGGGAAGCTTTGGAGAGAGCATCTGCCCACACAAGGCTTATCCTGGGAATGTGCACTACTGTGTAGCTGAAGAGAAGTCAGTGCAGGTGGAATCTCAGTATTTAGGAGGGTGGCTCATGCTGGGTCTTCAACCACAGCAAGGAGCTCAAGACAGGAGATTGTCATAAGCAAGGGAGACTGAATAACAGACAAAGAAAGATAAAGGAATAATGACACTAGACTGGGGTGGCCAACCTGTAGCTCTGAAGCCACATGCAGCTCTTCAGAAGCTAATATGTGGCTCCTTGTAAAGGCACTGACTCCGGGGCTGGAGCTACAGGTGCCAACTTTCCAGCATGCCAGGGGGTGCTCACTGCTCAACCCCTGGCTCTGCCACAGACCCTGCCCCACTCCACCCATTCTTGCTCCCTCCCCTGAGTCTGCCGTGCCCTTACTCCTTGCACCTCCCCCCCAGAGCCTCCTGCACGCCACAAAACAGCTGATCGGGAGGTGCAGGGAGGGAGGGGGAGGCGCTGATTGGCGGGGCTGCTGGTGGGTGGGAGGTGCTGGGAGCAGGGGTTGAGGAAAGCTGATGGGGGCTGCTGACGTGTTACTGTAGCTCTTTGGCAATGTACATTGGTAAATTCTGGCTCCTTCTCAGGCTCAGGTTGGCCATCCCTGCACTAGACTACGCTTTCCCGCTCATGAACGGTGACTTGTGTGGACCCAATTCTGGCAAGGGAGAATGGGGTGGAAATTGTCCACATCACTTCTGGCTCTATCGAAACTCTTGGAGAGTCCAGTAAATCCAACAGAAACCCCAGAACATCATTTCATGGTGTCACGTAGGGCAATGGCCCAAACCCACAGCCAGGTCCCAAACTCCTGCTTCTGGGCTGTGTGGGGCTGCTGCTTCTGGCCAGAAGATAATCACATGCTAACCAATGTTTGCAATGTGCATGTGTGCCTGTTTGGGGCCCATTTGTGCTACTAACCAAAATTTGGGCCCTGCATTTGTAAACAAGGAGCAAGCTTCATCTCTGTAACTCTGGTGATTTCAAGAGCCTTACGCCAAGCAGACAGTGGGCTGGTTGTTGAAGTGTTACTGGTTTGGGAGCCGTTTATTGCTAAGTCTCTTCCTGGGAAAGGCTTGTCTTTCATCTTTTCTCTTAACATCTTTAGCAGGGCTTACCCATTCCTGCTCCCACTCCCTTGCACAGTGAACGGGAACTCAAAATTCTGCAGCCAGTTTTAAAACTACCCCAGGTTTGACAGTTTGCAGTGGAACAGTTGCGGCAGGAGGATTCCTAAAGGGAATTAACACTTTGTAGCAATTAGAGTCTGACAACTGAAAAAGAAAGTTGGCAGCATTAGAGAAAGATGCAGTGATGGTCAATGTCCTGGGAAACAAAGAAAGGAGACTCATTTCTGAGGGGGCCAGCAGGGAGTATTTGTTAGGAAGTGTTTACTGAGCAGTGGGATATGAGTGGGAACTTCATCATAATACCAAATCAAATGGAAAGGAATGCATGAGACAGAGTGGTGGAAATGTCAGTCTTTGACACATGCAGAAATATAAATAAAGAGGGTGGAGAAACCAAGAATAATAAACAGAAGGGAAAGCCTTGGGTAGCCGAGGATGTACAGCTTGGCTCTGGGCTGAAAGCCAGCAGGGGGTCCATGGCTGTGAGTTGTTAGACCAATGCCTAAACTGGATTGCAGCCTACCCGTGGTGACAATTAGTGTCCCGCTCCCCATCACAGAAATAAGGTCATACTTGGCTGTGGGCAGAAGAACTTGATTTGAAATTCCTTTCCTCCCCCATCCCTCTTTTCCGCTGCCACATGAAAGTCTGCAACATCCTTGAAAGAGGGGGGAAACTGCAACCCTTTGTCGAGTGACAGCCAAGCCTGTGGTTTTGTTTTATTTTTATTTTTATCCCTCTGCATTGGACTAGAAATAGAAATGCAGCAGCACTGCCTGGTTCCCGAAAGGACAGGCTGAGTGCTTTGTAGAAGGAAATTGCAAGAGATGCAAAAAAGGGTAATGAGGGCATGTCAGATCCT
Source organism: Caretta caretta (assembly GCF_965140235.1). NCBI lineage: Eukaryota > Metazoa > Chordata > Testudines > Cheloniidae > Caretta > Caretta caretta. The sequence continues at coordinate 84,276,279 of NC_134214.1, forward strand.
TCCCCATGGAACCCAGCAAACTATGGCAAAACAGAGGCAGGGCAGGCCACTCTAGTCAAGAAAGAGCCACCGCATCCTCCTGAGGGAAGAGAATCTAGTTTTATTATCTTGTAAAGCTGCACAGAACAGAACTGCTGAGGTCTTTGACCTGCTGTTGGTCTTGTTCACTGAGTCACAGGCCAAACATGCAAACAGTTCAGCTCACCTGCACTGACCCCTTTCACCAGGAAATGTGAATTAATATAGAGTCAGATTCTGCAATGCTTATTCACACTGAGCAGTGCCTTACTCCATAAAGAGTCTCATTAATTTCGATAGGGCCGCTAGAGGAGCAAGGCAGTCCTCTGTGAGCTTGGGATGGTATAATCTTGCCCCTGGCTTCCTGCATTCAATCTGTCCCAGGAACGTCAGTATTGATGCTAATTTTCCTGCAGTGATTTATCTGGGGAGGGGTTGTCTTATGTGGTAGCAAATTGTTTTATCAGTTACAATTTCATTATTTTAGGGCCAGTTTCTCTTTCCCTTTCTCTTGCGTAGAGGCACTTTACTCCCTTAGTAATCCCATTGGCTCCAATGGCACCACTTGTGGAGTCAGGTGCTAGTCTAGCTGTCCCAAGGCATTCCAGTCGGGCCCCTATAAAGTGGGAGTTCCCTTTTGTGAAGCTTCTGGTGGGATTGCTGTCTCGTTGTTGAGTTTCCAGCTGTTGCCTCTTTGTTGTGTTGGGAAGAAAGGGGCAGAGCCTTTCAGTCACACAGGTGTCCATATTGGCCAGGCCTGTTTGTAGTTTCTTGGCTTAAAAAAGAAGAAGAAATGTAAACAAAAGTGAGTTTCAAAATGTGTTGTGTACCAGATATTCTTTGGCGTACTGATATCACTTTTAAATGTCTATCTTCCTCAGCATTCATCTCTGCCGTATCAAAACACCTGGAGTTACCGCTACTGCACCTAATACATTCAGGAGAAAGCACGGCTAGAAGGAACGATCTGCACATAGGACCAAATTTGCGGCTGGTGTAACTCAGTTAACTTCAGTAGAGTTACAACATTAGTGAATTTAACCCTCACATCCAGGTCCAGTTACTTACTCAGGTAAAACTCCCCTGGATTTCAGTGGGAGGGTTGTTGGTTTTTTTAAACAAAGATTGCAGGATTTTGTGGAGGAGATTCTACAGTAAGGACACAGTATAACACTTGACTGTATGAAACCCAACAGAGTAGATTCTCTGCTGGCACAAAGGGATAAAAACTCCATTAAAGTAAATGGAGCTGAGTCCGTTGGTCTTATGATTCAAAGACTGGTTGCTGTAAACAATCCCTGTTGTGAATATTTAATTGCGGGGTCAATTTCCAGGATTATTGTAGCAGAATTCATGTTGGAAATTCCAGATAGACAATAGTCTCTCTCCCGGTATGGATCTGTAATACCTGTATCTTACATGTTCTTTGTTGGTTTTATTGTGGCTAGTGATGAGGCAGCTGAAATGGTTCCATTCGGTTAAGCATCCATCTGAACGTGAGGCTAGGAATCTCAGAAAATCAGGCCCCCTCATGAGTTTTCGGGTTCTAAAGAAAGCTGAATCTGGTCCACCATTGACAGGAGTTCAGGGCCCACAGGGTTTGCAGGATGGGAAATCGTCTCTCTCTCAGAGTTTCTATTCCCAGTCCTAGCTGCAGCCAAGAAGAATGGAGGTTTATGGGTTTGTTGGTTTGTTTTTTAAAAAAAGAAAAGGTGCTTTCTTTTTACCAGATGTTTTTGAACATAAGAAAGAGAGTTCAGGTTTGTTTCATTTTAAGTTGTGGGGTAAACTCGAGGCTGGTTCTGATTTTATCCAAATTGGTTGGTCCATCTCTATTTGCAGCCAATCATTCCTTTAGCTGTATGCAGTCAAAGGTTATTGTCTTCCTTCAAAGAGTTGTTTAAACATTTCAGATATCCCAGAGCTGGATCCCCGACCAGGTAGCAAGACTCAGTCTGGGTAGTGCTCAGTCTGCAAGAAGGCTGTGTCCCTTTGGGATTTGCCATGATGATGATAAGAGCAGGGTGGTTCATTTGGCACATGAAGTCGTAACTGGATACGCTGGCAGCAATAGGTAGAGAGGGACCTGAAGCTGGTCCTGAAAATCCTTATGTTTCAGGGACGTCCATATCCAGAGCCAAACTAAAGAGATGACTCCTATCTCTATCATAGGCCAAACTGAAATCTTCCATCCGGGTACCTCTGAACATTGAGGAAGTCCAGATTCAGATCAAAATTTCAAGTCTGAGGCCAAGTTCTAGGCCTACATAGGTTCCCTCTGAAAAATTTACAGCCATGTCTTGTTTGTAAAATTCCACCGTAGCTGCTTTCCTGCCTCTGTCACTAACTGTAGGACAGCAGTCATGATGGGTCAATATTCCACTTGATACTGCAGGTGGCAGTCTAAATATCGCGGGATTTCAGCCTCCCTCACATGTTATGCGCCCAGTAATGTCTCTGGGGTACTTGCAAAGCAGTACATCTTTAACAGGTTCTTTTTCTTTTCTTTGCTATGGAAACTCCTTCAGATTTAGTGTAAAGTCTAATAATGTGTCCGTTTGAAAAGAAGAATGTCTAGGGAAGTAATTGCACTGGTAATCAATTGGTGTCTATAGATAACATGAAGCAGAAGTATTGAATGTAAGAACAAGAAAGCCGATGAGTAATTACAGTACATGCCGGATTCTGACGTGTAAATTGTTGTTAGTTCTCTTGTCATTTAAACTACATGTGATCCAAGCAAATTTCTCACTGTGGCACTGCTGGTACAGATGCCTCTTCGGAAGAGGAAACCTGTCTAGTTGAATCTCCTTCTATTCTGTGAAATAATGATATAATTTGGAAGTCAAAGACATGCTTTTCACTTCTTGGTGCCCCGCATCTTATAACACTGTATAGCCGAGAAGCACAAGAAAAGAGTACCAGCTGGATGTCTTTGTTATTACTAGCATTTGCCTATTTTCTTAGTCACAAGCTACAATAAGCCAATCTCATCAAGTAAACTCCAGGTTCTTCATGCCACTGGTCTCTGAAGAACGGGTCTTGCCTTCATTCTTTACCCTGAACTTTGCAGTGCTTCGGCAGGCTGCAATGCTGTTGAGAAGTAAATTGTGCTACCGGAAGTGTGCAGCTGAATTGGAACCTGATCGTTGATTACTGTCTTACGTCATTTATTGGTTTTGTATCATTTCATCATTAATAACAAAGCTGCAATATAATATAACCAAGAGGCCATAATGTATTTTCTGTTGCCATTCAGTTGTGGGGGGGTGGGGAGGGGAAAGAAGGGGCTGAGTTTAAAGTTTAGCTGGCATGCTTTAAACTCTCTGTACATAACCTTTGAGGACAAGACGGTTGTAGGGGTTGAGCTGTATTTTGCTAGACTGGTAAACTTCTTTTTGTTTTGTTTAAATAGTGATGTATTTAACTAATGACATGTTGTACAAAGCATTGTTAATTTAATGGATTTTTTTATTTTCCTGTAACAGATCCATATAACATTTCATTTTGGCAAGAACTTTTCATAAGCCAGCACCAGTATTGCACGCAGCATTAAGTTGACTTGTCATGCTTTTTTTTTTTTTTTGGGGGGGGGGGGGGATTTTTTTTCTTCAGACAAATAGCATTACCCATTGTTAACTTACTGCTTGGGGCTATATCCTGAATTTCCTTTTAAAATGAAATTTAATTTAAAGTTGCCTGTGAGGGATATGAACAAGCAAGAGGCTATGCCAAAATGTCTCAATTGTATCATCTTGTAATATATTGCAGCTTTATGCCAATGATTCCTTGCTTATCTGTACACGGTACATGCATGTTTTGAACTAATTCTACATTCTCCATTTGTGGTGAGTTACTTAGCATTTTTACCACCTTTTGTGCCATTCAACTTGTACAGAAAACATTTTTATTGATGTTTTAAAGGGTAAAAAAAGAAAAAGAAAAAAAAAACTTCTGCTCCATAGCTTTAGGTAGAACTTGATTACTTAGCTAACAGATGTAAATTCGTGGTCGTAGTATTAGAAGTGCTAGGTTGCTAGTGAACAAGCTTTTGAGAGTAAATGCATGGTATTGTACATCTCATTTCTTAATTAACTCTTCCTTTACCTCTGAAAAGAAGGTTCTCTCTTTCTGTCTTTCTCTCTGTCTCTCACTCTCTCATGGTTGTAAGTTACAGATTTGGGCATAAGTAAAATAATATACAACAAAGTTTGAGAAGCAGTTGTCAGCAGGTTCTCCTGAGAATGTGTTACGTATCAAAGAACAATGCCTTTGGCACTCTGAATAGACACTGGACTTTAAAGAAAAACAGATAAAGATCAGTCACATATTGTCTTTGATTGAACTGTACAATTAGTTAAATATTCACAAGATCACGTAATTAGTAAAAGATGTGATCTTATTTACCCATTTCAACAGAGGCGTTCGGCATGTGATGTATTTGCAAATTATTATGCCCCATACGTGTCTGTTTTTAATGGATGTAGTCCCATAGGTCTGGATTTGCAGAGTTTGATTTTACTGAATATTCAGTGGAAGGTCGGGGGATGAAATTGTGTTAGGGGTTCTGAAAACACCTCCTCCTCTTCCACATGCCCAGACTCTGATTTCAATTTACAGGGTTTCTTTGGTAGTTGTGCCTCCATTTGCAACAGAGGACATACAACATTAAAAGTTTGGAAAATATGGGGCCACTTACAAAGATGGGGTTTGTAAGAAACAAAGGAAACAGACATGAACAACCCCCCCAAAAAATCCTATCCATCCTAGATCTGTGTGTCTATCCCTCATGCCTCTTCTCTCTTAGCAGTATTTCCTTTTGTTAGAAGACTTAACGTTCTAGCCCAAATTTCCATATTTGTGAGGTGTTGTGAACTGTTTTTACTACTTGTAATAATCATCCCAGATCTGATAACACTTGTAATGCAATGCCATGCAGCAGAGAACCTGTCCACTTTATAGCTTTGCTCTCAATATTTGTTACTCATTCTTTTCTCATCTAAATGTACATTTGCAAGATGTGTGTAATGTCACTTTCAAAAATAAAATTTGGTTTCAATATTTAGGCTGATAAAACCTGTTGCTTCTTTTTTATTCGGCCTGATAAATATGTTGAAAACAGGTCTGAGTAGTTTTAGCTGTTCCCAGTCTTGCCCAAATTCATCCCAGTTGTATTTGCATGAAAGGAAAATGAGATGGGAAAGGGATCTTGACAGTCGTGAAATCATAAAAAGATCCATATACACGTGATGGAAAAAGTGACGTGCAGATAGTAGTCTGGAAAGGACCTATCATTGGGACTGTGGGGCCAGCTCTTTATTTGTGCTGCACTAAAGGTAGGGATTAGTTCTGCACTGATTAACAACTCAAATAACCCCACTGACGTCAAAGGGTTGCACCAGGCTCAAAACTGTACTAAACTTGACTCCTGGATTGAAATCTCGCCTGGGCAGCTGCCAGCATAAGGCCTGTGCACCACCTAAGTCTCACTTTAGCCCTGTGTTGAGGGGTTTAGTGGGAGGTGAGTGGTTTCTAGGGTTTGTGGTAGCATGGGGCTGACTTTCACCTGCAGCAAATAAGGTCCAAGTTCTTCTCTCACAACTACATTAGTGGGACCACAGTGAAGTCAATGACACTCTTAACTGTAAGCCCTTAGAAATGTTAATAGGGTATAATCCTTCTCATTCAGTTATACAGTGCAAGCTATTTTCCTGTTTATTTTCTGGTCAGATCTGCAAAATTAAAGCTGAATGCATTGACTCTGCCTGGCCTTTATCATTGGATGCTGAAACTTGAATTTTCCTCCATGAAGAGCTCAAATTCTTTTCAATATGCTCAGAAGGAGGCCTTTATCCTTTTCCCTGTAATTGCCTTACCATAAACCAGAGAGAGCCAACAAACTCAACCCTCTCCATCCAGGTCCCATTAGCAAGCAATGCAGGGGCTATCCACACATTTCATCACTTGGCTGATTATTGGCATCCATTAGCCATTAACAGGCTGTGCATGGACAAACTAAAAACAGAGCATACAGTACATTATTGTTTTCAATGAAAGACCCAGTTAAAAATCTGTGATTCCCATAATGAAACCAGGAGAAGAAAAGCCCTAGTAGAGCAGCATGCATTTGAACGTGCGTAAACTGAAGGCAGTGCAGACACGAACAAAAAAGTAGAACAAATTCTTTAGAAATTTTTCTGCATTTATCTTCATGGTAACCCCAAAGCGAACACAGCACCCCTGTGACTGGAGAGGTTTTAATGGGCCACTTCACCTTGAATGGTCCCTTGAAAACTACTTATACTAAACAGTCTGTTCCACCTTGTATTTAACAGCAACACTGAGTTAGTTTCCCAGATCTGAAGAAGAGCTCCAGGTAAGCTTGAAAGCTTCTCTCACCAGCAGAAGTTTTGTTCAGTGAAAGATATTACCTCACCAACCTTGTTTCTCTATGGAAACTAAGGGCCTTCTTCAGGAACAAGAAGGTTTTAAACCCTGTCCCCTCCATGTATATGTGTGGCTAAAATCAGCTGCTCTAGACAGTGTAAACTTTACATCAAGTTGCCGCACAGCAAGCCAGGCAATGAATCTGCCACACACCGGCTTGCTGAGCAGTAACATCCCATGTGGAGCCAGCTACGGTTTGGTGAAAGTCCCAGAGAGCGGGCTGACATACTATGCTTTAAAGTAATAGTAGCTCACCCTGCACACCATGACTTTCACTGTGCTGTAGTAGGGTCCACATGGGACGTTACTGCTCAGAGATTAACACCGCAGCTTGCAGTAACGTGGAGACAAGCTCACAGAGGAGATCTGGTAATGATATTAGGACAATGTGGGATTTGGCTAACAAGGACCATTGCTGGAAAACAATGGGCCTGGTTTTGCTCACACACCTGTAAACTCTGCTGACAAAAATGAAATTACTCTTGATTTAGATCAGCGTAGATGAGCCTCCAAAGTTCAGTATTCTCACTATCTCTGCATTGATCAATATATAGACACAATTCACTTTCAGTTTCCCTCCTTCATCATAGCGGTGAAAATACATGGATTAACTTTTGGATGCGTTAAACCCATTTTCTGTTTCTGTTGTATGGACTGAAACAAAACGTCTGGTCTGTTTGGAAAGCACTTGGTTGGTCTCTTGACCTAATCTCCACTTGATGCTCAGCCCTTGCTTGCTGTGCAAATCTGCTTCTAATCAAATGAAACATACTTTTTCCTGTCAGGCTTGTCAGCTGCAAATAATCCAAGGATTCTGCAGTTCTTGGCTTTGAATCCCAGCCCAAAATGTGGCAGAGAGCTATGTAGGGTATTAGAACATTTATCTTATGCTGCTCTGTGAAATGTGGAAGACAGTTGCAAAGTAAGCTATGAATTGCTCTGTAATAAAGTGATCTTTATCTTGCTTTTTCCCTAAATAAGACACTTCTAGCAGAGAGAGGGTCTGCAAATCTAGAATTACTTGTACAGCATCTAAAGTCCCTCCTAAAATCTCACTTCCACTGCTTGCCGCCCACCACGAGCCATCTGCATCTCCTCCCATGCCAGCTCCATAAACATATAGAATTGCACATTAGCAAATCCTGTGCACTTTTGAAAATCTAGCCCCATAGTATAATATAAAACCAAAGTCACAATAAATAAACACTCTACTGAAATAAGTAAATACAATAGCAAGAACCCTGGAACCAACAAAAACTATTTAGGATCTAATCCTGCAGCCATTGAAGTCAATGGCAAAAACTCCCATTCACTTAAAAGTTGTAGAATCAATGGCCTTACCCTGCAACTGTAATTGTGTGAGAAATACTTACATACATGTCCGGTGCCACTGAACTGAAGTCGGGACTCTTTGTATGAGCAAGGATTGCAAGACGAAGCTCCAAAGTGAGAATGTAAACTGTTTGGGGGCAGGTATCATGTCTTATACAGTATGTTTTTTAATCACTAGGCACACCTATGGCACTGTAACAAGAGGAATAATTCACTGTGATCTGTATTTCCTATTCTGCCTGTGGCAAGATCTAAACCACTGATACTGTAAAGATTCCCATTAATTGCACGTTTCCCAACAGTTCCCTTTGAAATTCCTCACTGCTTTAAGATGTCCCACACTGTCATGAATACTACCTTGTTTGTCAAAAAATGGCAAGTATAGGAAGGACGCACAAGTTTGTTGCCGTTTTCCTTTTGGTTCGTAGTGCAAGAAGTGTATCCAGCGCAGCTTCCTGCCTAAGGGGCCAACCTGGCAGGGTTCTGAGAGTGCTCAATGCCCATTGATTTCAAAGGGCGCTAAGCATTTTCCAAAAGATCTGCAGCTCTGTATTAATCAATAATACAGCAAGAAGCTATGGCTTATTCCGTATATAATCAAATCCAGTTGCCTCACCGTCCCAATCAATGGGACAATTTGGAAGCATAACGCCTTCAGGAAGGCACCTTTCTCTGTGTGTGAAAGTCATCCCAGTGCAGATGGCCAGCACGAAGAGAATTTAGATCTGTATGATTTTTCCTGCCAGCCAGGACTAAACAGCAAGTTCAACTCCAACCGTTCTAGTCAGTTTCTGATGGTGGTTTATCTACCATTGTCAGGAATGTTGCATTCAGTTAGGCCACGTGCAAGAAGTGAGGCTGCAATAAATGAGATAGATATTAAATGATGCTAAATGAATTACTACTATCCTTGTTATGGAATCCTGTTTATTTTAAGCAGAGATATTCCCACAGTTGTTACACCCCAGCAAATGTTGGGAACCCAACACCTGCTTTGGACAGATTTAAATTGTTTCTTCTAACAACTGTGTTCTGAGTGTGTCATCTTCTAATTTAAGTGTTTTGAGTGCACTGTTAATATCAGCAGGAGAAATGGGGAAGTGCCATTCAGCTGGTAAAACAACATGTATTCATCTAGTCACCCTGAGAGCGATGGCTAGGAACTGTTCACAGAATACAGCCAAGGAGAAGTATGTCATTTTTGTAGGTCCCTGCAACCTGTCAGTTTAGTAATAGAAGCTGCCATTCATACAGCACTTTAGGTTTGGGCAAGAAGCTTTATTACTTTAAAGGTTCGTGTAGACTGAAGTTCAAACAGAGTGAGATTCTAGATCACTGGGGATGAAGTTCATCAGCTATATTAGAATATCAGTCTTATGCCCAATGTAATTAATTGCCATTTCAAGGCAGAGTGATCACTTTCTCAGTGCACTTGTATATCCTGTGTCATAAAATCTCAAGAAGTAATAAGAGTTTCCACCAGAAGTCATTAAAGTTGGGCAGTTGCTTGGTGGTCTCCATAAAACACATCAGGGGGAGTTGTCCAGTTTCTAGGGAACAGATGTTCAAAGTGCTGAAGTGCTGAAGGATGAAGATAGGCACCTAGTGGGATTTTCAAAAGCACCAAAGCAGGTTAGTTGCCTGCATCCAGGCACTGAACCTGCTTAGATGCTTTTGAAAATTCAAATAGATGCTTATCTGCATCTTTAGGAACCTACATACTTATCAAAATCTGGCCCTAGGTGACTGAGTCTTAGCAGAGAGACTATTGAGTAAATGGTCATAGAGACTGAAATACTCTCACCCATAAGCATAGGTGCTGGAGTTAGGAGTGCTGGGGGTGCTACCGCACCCCCTGGTCTGAAGTGGTTTCCATCATATACAGGGTTACAGTTTGGTTCAATGGCTCTCAGCACCCCCACTGTACAAATTGTTCCAGCAACCCTGCCCCGAGGCTAGGTTATCCCTGTAACTCAGGTTTCAAGCAATATTGGTAGAGCAGAATAGGGACATTTGCTTTGATAATCCTCATTAAACACCAGTACTGTGGGGAAAGAAAAGAGGACTTCATTTTCCAACTAAACATCTTAATTTTTCATGACCTCTAGTTTCATGGTAAAATGAATTAATACAGCTATGAGTGTGTGTTAGGATAGTATAGTAGCATGATTTTAACATCCAGAAAACTTCCTCCTGAATACCGCACCATATACAACCGAATCTGTTATCAGCCTGCAAGTTATAGACATGGTTGTTCCATTGACTGGAAGCTTCATATTGTAACAATATTATCTTTAGCCTACTTGGAAAAAAATTGGAAACAAAGCAGGGAGATTTTCTAGCACCTTATGAACTGAACATTTGTTAGGAAGCTGCAAAAGTCAGGGACATATTTATTCCTTTGTGCTACTCAAAGGATAGTCCAAGTTGTCATAAATATAAAGGGAAGGGTAAACCCCTTTGAAATCCCTCCTGGCCAGGGGAAAGCTCCTCTCACCTGTAAAGGGTTAAGAAGCTAAAGGTAACCTCGCTGGCACCTGACCAAAATGACCAATGAGGAGACAAGATACTTTCAAAAGCTGGGAGGAGGGAGAGGAACAAAGGGTCTGTGTCTGTCTGTAGTCGTCTTGGCCAGGGACAGAACAGGAATGGAGGCTTAGAACTTGTAGTAAGTAATCTAGCTAGGTATGTGTTAGATTATGATTTCTTTAAATGGCTGAGAAAAGAATTGTGCTGAATAGAATAACTATTTCTGTCTGTATATCTTTTTTGTAACTTAAGGTTTTGCCTAGAGGGGTTCTCTATGTTTTTGAATCTAATTACCCTGTAAGATATCTACCATCCTGATTTTACAAGGGGGATTTCTTTATTTCTATTTACTGCTATTTTTTTATTAAAAGTCTTCTTGTAAAAAACTGAATGCTTTTTCATTGTTCTCAGATCCAAGGGTTTGGGTCTGTGGTCACCTATGCAAATTGGTGAGGCTTTTTATCCAACATTTCCCAGGGGGGGGGGGTGCAAGTGTTGGGAGGATTGTTCATTGTTCTTAAGATCCAAGGGTCTGGGTCTGTAGTCACCTAGGCAAATTGGTGAGGCTTTTTACCAAACCTTGTCCAGGAAGTGGGGTGCAAGGTTTTGGGAAGTATTTTGGGGGGGAAAGACGCGTCCAAACAGCTCTTCCCCAGTAACCAGTATTAGTTTGGTGGTGGTAGCGGCCATTCCAAGGATAACAGGTGTAATATTTTGTACCTTGGGGAAGTTTTGACCTAAGCTGGTAAAGATAAGCTTAGGAGGTTTTTCATGCAGGTCCCCACATCTGTACCCTAGAGTTCAGAGTGGGGGAGGAACCTTGACACAAGTGCAGAGGAATGAATCAGTGGTCCTGATCCTTGGAGAACAATGCTCATGGACAAGTTTAGATTTAAACTCTATCTGCTGTGGAACAAGTGAAGGAAACCATGAAAGAGAAGATGCTGCGCTATTGTCAACTGCTCATATTTTAACAGAGAAGTCCTAATTGTCATTCAGAGGAAGCCGATGTCTAGAAAATGGCTGTTGAGAGAAACGTAGCAGTTCAGGGTATGTCTACACTGGCAAGTTTCTGCACCACAAGTTATACCACTTTTATTAAAACGCTGGAATTAAACCGCTGTTGCGTGTCCACACTGTGCTTCTTGTGACTCTGGAGTGCATCCACATTAGCAGCTCTGGCAATGGCAAAGACAGCAGTGTCCTGTGGTAGCTATCCCACTGTGCGCCTGGCCACAGGGTGCTTTGGGAAGGGTTTGCAATGCCTCAGGGGGCAGGCACAGCCTCACATGATACAAGTTTCCCAATCCCATTGTTCCAGGGACTTCCTACTACATTGCCAGCCGCTTTTCAACTGAAGTGGGCAGGGGAGAGTGAGTGTGTGTGTATGTGTGTGTGTGTATGGAGAGAGACAGTGTGTTTTGGGGGACAGAGAGGGTGTCAGCATGCTGTCTTGTAAATTCAGACAGTGGCAGAAAGCAACCAGTCCTGAGGCAGGGGGAAGGGGAAACTCCGACATCAGCCCCTGCCTCCCTCCCTGGGCACCCTGCACAGCAGTCTCTCTCTCTCTCTCTCACACACACACACACACCTGCCTCTGTGTTCAACAGCACGAGCATTTCACATTAATGGTTTGCTTTGGAGCAGATCAGCACAGCACGCAAGGGCTGCCAGAAAGGGTGCTTAGAAAGGGGAGGGGCGCATGTCTCCAGGGCAGCTGAGTTCTAAACAGTGAGCAGAGCGGTCACTTGAGGCATTATGGGACAGCTCCGAAGGCCAATTACAGCGCAGAAAGCAACTGAGTGTCTACACTGGCAATAGAGCACTGGAGCCTCTGTGCAAATAGCCTTATGACTCTCGTCGAGGTGGGTTTTCTGCAGCGCTGCAACTGAGGAGTTTCGGCGCACGAAGTGGCGTGGCAGTGTGTACACACGTCTGCAGTTTGATCACAAAAAGCTGCTTTACTGCGCAGAAACTTGCCAGTGTAGACACGTCTTCATTTTGAAATCGAATTAGCCCACACACCAGTATATTGTAACGTAGGTGTAGCAGCAGGTTAAGATAGACTACATGGTATGAGGCTAAGCCCTGGCAGTTGTGCAGTTTAATGGGCTGTGAACTGGGTGAGGGCGTGAATATAAATGGCAAATAACGAGGCTTCTGCTGGGGTTTTGTTCATGAAGGAACAGTGCAGCTGAAGAGCTCAGTGACTGAAACTTGCTATACTATGCAATGCTAATCCCTTTCAAAAACTGCTGCTCTCCTGAGGCCAAAACAGCTGTGAGCAACAGGACTGAAACTTACAGTAAGTGCAAAGCGTAAGCTCAGCATGTGAGCATTCACATAGTTTACCCCTTCACCTACTGCTGTCCTGGCTCCTGAGGATTTATAGTGTGCTGTGGATAGGCGGTTTATATTGTACCTCTCTGTTCAGAAAACCAAGGAGATAACTGGTCCCAAATGGAAAAGTCTTGCTCCTGGGGGGGGTGGGGGGCGTAATAGGAGTGAGTGAGCCCTGGGTAGGTTTGTAGTGTATATGTTCATGGCACTTTGATGAAATAGTGTTCTGCTTCCATCCTGATGAGAACTAACGAATGTTAAGGGCCTGCCCTTTGCAAACAGGTTTAATCACAGTTAGCTGACACATTGGTGAATACACTACACTGACTATGGTCACTATCGTGTCATCTCACTACCTTGTGTGCAATCATGTTTAAGTACAAAGAAAGGCTGTCCTGTATTCAAGCCTTACAGTTCCCAGAGGAAGCATTCAACTTTTCGGTCTTCCGAATGCCTAACAATGGGAAACGGCCTACTCTTCTTAGGGGTGAATTAGGTGTGGGGTGAGCTGAGGCAGTTATTCCAGCAGCTGCATGGACTGCACATCTTTTAATGGCACAGTTCAACATAAACGTAACAAAAAATGGAACAGAAAATACAACCCTCTAAGCACAGGCAAAAGAGTGATCTCACTGCATCGCAGGAATGCCTCTAAAAAGAGAGCAAATAAGGAACAGTGTCTCCCAGGTGGTGTGTGTATGTTTATTTTGATTTATTCAGTTACAACATATAAACCTCCTCTTCTGCTTTAGGTGCCCTTGACATAGATTTAGAAACAGAAATATCCCTAGATACCAAAATAAAGCTATTCTGCTGCTCATCATGGGCCAAAGAAGTAGATCGTACCTGACTGGTAAAAATAGCAGCTAATTATATTGTTTAGCAGTAAGAAGGAGAACACTTAGTGTGCTAACCTATGACTCAGGTAACGTGGGATTAATCCCCTGCTCTACCACAGGCTTTCTCTGTGGCCAAGTCACTTGAAACTAATGCAAGTGAGGCACCTAATATCTTTGAGGAGCTGGGCCTCTGGGCCTCAGTTCCCCACCTGTAAAATGGGGACAATAGTACTTCCCTGCATCACAAGGGTATTGTGAGGATAAATACATTAAAGAGAGTGAGGCACTCAGATATTAGGGTAATAGCAGATATAAGTATCTTAGAGACTAACATCGTACTAGACATTCTCAAAGCACTGTACAACTATTAACTAACAAATCCTACCAACACCCGTGTGCGTAAGAATTATCCCCATTTTGCGGATGGGGAAACTAAAATGCATTGCAATTAAGCATTTTTCCAAAGGCCAGGCAGTCAGTGCCGGACTCAGGCGATCCTGTATGCAATATAGGTCTAAGAGCTGTCTTTGCAGCACAGGATTCAGAAAAGAGCATGCGTTCCTCAGTCAAGCATGCGTACTACCAAAAAGAGGAGCTGGCCACAGGCTCATATCAGTCAGTACTTGCTCCCAGGGATTTTTTTTTAGACTTAAATAGCACCGCACAGGACAGGATCTTGTCCTATATACGTACATGTTAACTCACAACATTAGTTAAAAGATTGTATTTAAATACTGGCATATGCCATGATACTCTCATTGCTACAGTTTAAAAGAAAAAGACTACAACCATGCCCTTCTAAACCTCCGGTGTCCTCCATAACAATAAATAGTCAAAGCAGGATAGTAAATTGCAAAGACAAGCCAGAGCTGGGCCCATTTCAGATGATAAGGCTCAGAGTCTTCTTGTAAGGCTACTTCAGTCTATAGCAGGGGTTGGCAACCTATGGCACGCACGCCAAAGACGGCACGCGAGTCTATTTTTAATGGCACGCTGCTGCCTGCCGGGTCCCAGCCACCGGCCCGCTCAGCCCGCTGCCGAACCCAGGCCGGGACCCCGGCAGGCAGCAGTGTGCCATTAAAAATCCTGCCCGCCCGGCCTGCTGTCCTCCGCTCTCCCCACCCCACCCCACCCCCCGCCCGGGGAAGGCTGAAGAAGCTTGGTCCTGCCGGCTGCTGCTGCAGGGCAGGCAAGATCCGCCCTCTCCCGCCGCTTCGGTTCCTGCCCCTCTTCCTCTCCCTCCCTGCCACCCATCAGCTGATGGCCCTTGCGAGGGAGGGGGAGAAGCGGAGCCACAGCCGCTCACTGCTCCGGGGAGGAGGCGGAGAAGAGGTGGGGACGGGGCCTTGGGGAAGGCAGGTGGAATCAGGGCATATCCCCTCCAGCCCCCTGCTATGAGCTGCTCTGGGTAGGGGGCTGGGAGCATCCCCCCTCTGCCCTGACCCCTACAGCCCCCCACACACAGCCTCCCAGCCCCCTGCACCCCCCCAAGCCCCAGCCCCCTGCCCTGATCCCTGCACCCCCACACACACCCCAGCCCCCTGCCCTGACCCCTGCACCCCCTCACACACACCCAGCCCTCTTCCCTGACCCCACTACCCCCCCACACACCCCAGCTCCCTGCCCTGATCCCTGCACCCCCCACACACCCCTGCCCTCTGCCCTGACCCTTGCACACGCCAGCCTCCTGCCCTGACCCCTGCACCCCCCCACGACCCCAGCCCTGACTCCAGCACCCCCCACACATGCCCCCAGCCCTCTACCCTGCCTCCTGCAACCTCCTCACACCCTCCCAGCCCCCCACACCCCATGCCCTGACTCTTGCACCCCCCACATTCCCACCCCCACCCTGAGCACCAAACAGGAGCTCCTTCACCCCCCTCCCCCACATTCCCACCTGCACCCCTCACACCAAATGGGAGCTGCCCAGGTAAGCACTCCACAGCCAAACCTCCTGCCCCAACCCTGAGCCCCCTCCCTCATTCTAGCTCCTGGCCAAACCCTACACCCCAACCCCCAGCCTGCTCCTTCACCCCCAGCCCTGTGCTCAGTGCACTCCCACCCTCAGCTCAGTGCAGGAAGAGAAAGGGCTAGAAACAGGGAGAAGGTAGGTACCTACCCACTCTATGTGGGCAGGGCTGGGATCCCAGACCGGCAGCGGGCTGAGCTGGGCTGGCAGCCAGGACCCTGGCTGGCAGGAGCCGGCGGACGGAACCCCAAACCGGCAGCGGGTTGAGTGGCAGCGGGCTGAGCTGGGCTGGCAGCCAGGACCCTGGCTGGCAGGAGCCGGCGGACGGAACCCCAAACCGGCAGCGGGTTGAGTGGCAGCGGGCTGAGCTGGGCTGGCAGCCAGGACCCTGGCTGGCAGGAGCCGGCGGACGGAACCCCAAACTGGCAGCAGGTTGAGTGGCAGCGGGCTGAGCTGCTCAGCGCACTACTGGTCTGGGGTCCTGGCCGCTGGCCCCGCTGAGCCCGCTGCCGGTCTGGGGTTCTGGCTACCGGCCCCTGGCCAGCCAGGGTCCCGGCCGCAGGCCCCGCTCAGCTCGCTGCCAGCCTACGTTAACGGAATCTCAGACCAGCAGTGGGCTGAGCGGGCTGGCGGCGTAAGATCAGCATTTTAATTTAATTTTAAATGAAGCTCCTTAGACATTTTGAAAACCTTGTTACATACGACAATAGTTTAGTTATATAATATATAGACTTGTAGAGAGAGACCTTCTAAAATGTTAAAATGCATTACTGGCACGCAAAACCTTAAATAAAAGTGTATAAATGAAGACTCGGCACACCACTTCTGAAAGGTTGCCAACCCCTGGTCTATAGTTTTGCTCCATTTTAAATTCAGTGTCACTACACTGTAAGCAGCTTTCCCATAATAATAAATGGTTCCCAAGAGCTCTGTACTGAAGGCTAACATATATATAAATGTGCCTAATAAATAGCAGATATCTTCCATAATCAGCAGCATACATGGATCTTCTAAAAGAAAGAGCCATGTGTTTAATGGCTTGGAGGCAGCCCACCCAATGGATGATATGTGCTTCACTAACATATTTGCTCATCTGTTTAACAAAAGCCCTTATATGGCGAAAATATCCAAGGTGAAACCATCAATGCCTCAAAACCAGATGTGAACTGTTGCTGCCACCAAAGCAAGTATCATAACAACTAGGAAAAGTCAGACACGATGCCTGGGCCTTTTATTCCTCTCACATATGAGCCTAAGCCAGGCTGAAGTCTGTGATTGTCTTCGCTTCCTGAATTGCACTGTGTAAGGATGAGATATTTTGCTGGATTATTATGGAAGACGTTTCATACCTTCCAAAGTCCTGAAGTGAGGCAATGCCACTTGAAGCTCCTGTTTTCCTGACATTAAACTTATTTAGAAGCAGCTCAGTTTTAGTGGCCTCCAGCTGCTCAGTTTAAGGAGGACCCAGTTCAGTTGAGAGCCTGCGATGGGAACGGCTTTACCTGAGTTCCACTGTGAAACAAAAGTGCCCCAGGCTGTTCTTTTAATATTCAATGTTTACACAACATTAGGCATACAAATGGTAGTTCAGAGGGGAAAAAACCCTAGTGTCTCCTTTAAGCTTCATGTGAGTGTCTTCATGTGTGTGTTTTTCAGCATGCGGACATATGGCAAATAATAGCATTTGCTGCTATTCTTAGGTGTCTTTTAGGAAATATTAACCTCAGCATTGTAGGCACTGTCTTGGGCACTTACCGTATTATCTGAGCTCCTCACATTCTTTACTGTAGCGCAGTGGGGGTCAGGTCCACGACTAGGGCGCCTAAGCCAGGGGGTTTTCAGGCCAAATTTTTTGGTGGCCTCAGAGTGCAGCCACCAACGCTTGCTGGTGGCCACTCTCACACTTTTTCCTAAAATACTTAATTAGCTTTAGGAAAATCAAATACATAGGTACATAGACACTTCCAAATCACTGTAATTTATTTATTGCTCGCGAGTGTCTGCTGTGAAAAGTGATATTAACAAACATACAAGTATCACTTTTCACAGTACATTTACTCAGCCTTGGCGAGCCTGGGGACAAATTAAGCCCTAGATGGAGGGTTGGGGGAGGCAGTGGGGGTCAGGGGAGATGGAGCTGGGGGAGGCAGTGGGGGGATGGAGCCTGAAGCCCTGCGGCCAGAGCCCGAAGCCCCGCAGCCGGAGGACAGGGTCCAGGGACGGAGCCTGAAGCCATGTGGCCAGAGTCTGGGGCCTGCCACTGCGCAGCCGGAACCCAGGGCTGGAGTCCAAAGCCCTGGGGCTCGAGCTTGCTGCCCCGTCGCCCCACCATCCCTGGGAAGGTGGGGAACTCACTGGCTGCCTGCTCCTACAGCGCTGTGCCCCAGGTGACTCCAGAGGGGGCAGGACCCAACCCCTTCTGCTGGCCCCAGCAAGCAACACCAGGGCAGTGCATCCAGGACCTACAGGGGTCTCTACTTTGCCTCCCCTCCCCCCATATCACATCCCAGGAGGCTGTAGCCACAAGAAAAGCCCCTGGTGGCTGCATTTGAGAAACGCTGGCCTAGGCACTAAGTAATATTAATAATTATCATGAGGAATATGTTGCAACATGCAGAGCCCGTACTACAGCAGCTGCCAAGGCGAGCCTAACCAGCGTGACCAGCCTATTAGACTGCACCATTCTGTTATCCTTTCCTCTGCCAAATTGGGTCAGAAATTCATGTCAGGGTGCGGAGTCTGCAAAGCTTAGCATTTTGTGCAAGCGCCTGGCTAACTTGCATGAGAAATCCACACATTACGCAGCCCTGGATTAACTAGGAGGAAGGCTGAGACAGTGGGTCAGGAGCAGGCTAAGATTAAACAACACTGCCATCTAGTGAGCCGGTGACAGTCTCTTTTCGCCTCATAATTATGTGGGCCATGTTCTACTTTCCTTTGGGCTTCAATATTCTGCTCTCGCCTGGTAGGCACGAGGTAAAATCTGCCATGCGGACCCAAAAGGGGAATTTTGACTTTCAAAAGAATCAGAGTTCTTATTTTTAAAAATGTAAAATTCAGGAGATCTTTATCATGAACATACTAGATCGGGTGGCACAATAGACCCTTTCGTTGGTCCCTTGCCAGCACAGAACTGGTGGAGCAGCTATACACGAGCTTCTCTCACAGCCCGCAGTAGAGGGGGCGTTTGGGGTGGGGAATGGCCACCCTAGGTGTGGGAAGGCAGTGGGCTCTGCCTAGTCTCAGTTGCCCTTGGCTTCTGGAGACTCTGGGCAGCCCAAGCAAAAGAGCAGCCTTAGGGATGCTCTAACTTTGGCAAGGCTGCTACAAATTTACATAGAGGGCCAGACGGGCCCCCTGGACAACAGGAGGATATGGGAGTGCAAAGCTGTATGAAAACTCCCTTTGCTGTCCCTCTCCGAGGTTTCAGGCCAATCATGTAGTTTTCAATCAATAATTGATATGCTAATTATGGCCAGTCCCAGGTTTTGTGTAATATCATGCTACCACAGGGGAGATGGGTTCTGAAGGGACCCCTGGCCTCTCATTACTTGGGCAAGCAGTGGCTGTGAATACAGTGGAGGTGATGACTTCAGCCTTGTGAGGAGTAAGAGGAAGTGAGCATGCAACTTCCAGTGCTTTTTTGTACTTCAGAGTTTGGCCGTGGACTGGTATTGTTGAAAAGGAGGCTGATGGAGTAGAGGAAAGAGCAGTGGTGACTGTAGCCCTCCTCGGCTCCAGATGAACTTTTAAATTATGGTCATTTTGCAAAGTAACACTGCCCCCTGCTCTAGCTGCTGGCCTGTCCAGTGAGGTGTGGGTGCTTTCCCTGGAGCTGTGGCTGCTTTGGAAGCCCCATTCCTCTCCCTCTTTTCTGCCTCCTTCCCAGATCCCAGACCAGCCCGCCCTCAAAAATCCTCACCCTCATCCCTACCTGTCTCCCCAGCTGCCATACTCTCCTCTTTCACCTGTAGGGTCCTCCAGTAGGCTGTTCACAGCCACTGCCTGAATTCCATTCCTGACACCCACTGTAAGGTTTGGGGACTGGATGTACTGCTTTGGCCTACTCCTGCTCCCATTAAATCCCTTTGATTTCAGTGGAAACAGGACCAGGCCCTTTACGTCTATTTCACAGTGTTTAGAATTCTTTCCAGGGAATGTGTTTAAATAATGTCTTCAAGATAAATGGTGCCCTCAGATACAGTTATCCAGGGACCACCCAAAAACCTCCCTGCAGACAATGCCCACTGAAATCACTGGGAGTTGAACATGTGAATCCAGCAGTAGAATTTAACCCTTTGAATTTTGAAATCTTTGCATGCATTGCCTTCTCCCTATTCAGTCCTACAATATGTAGTGATTTCACCCCCTACAGCGCTGACAAAATTAAAAGAGAGATTAAAACCAGGTTTCAGTGGAGAAGGGTTCAGATTTCCGTCTCTGAAAAACCCACCCTGCAGCTTGGGTTCTGGATCTAATAAAAAGCAGGAAGGGGACTATTTTCAAGGTCCAGGTCAGATGTGGCCAAAATCTCTCAAGAACAGAATGCAAGAGACTGGTGCCCTTAAGTCCAAGCCCTAATCTTGATTCAGCCTCAAACCCAAACTTTGCATAATGACAGGTTTCAGAGTCTCAGCTGTGTTAGTCTGTATCCGTAAAAAGAAAAGGAGTACTTTTCTTTAAACCCAAACTGTGAACCTAAGGCTAAACCTTACGTGAATCTTGACTGGGATCCAAATGCTGCCTCTTGGGTCTTTCTCCATACAAAACAGCTTAAATGAGAAAAACTAAAATAAACATGCAGCCTTTAGGAGAATCCCTGCTGGAAACAACCTCATGTTTTATTAACTTATTTGTATAGGGCAATTTGTTAATAATTGATGAATGGTGTGTTGGCGGAAAGTGAGAAACTGACAGCATTAGGCATTTGTTTGCAAAGTGCCATAGAATGCTGTTGGGACCTGGTAAATAAATTAATGGAGAAAAATCTCATCACCTCACTCACCCTACTAGCTCTGCTGAAGTCAGTGGTATGAGGTATTTATATCAAGCAATCAGGAATGGGACCAGAGGTAAAGAAGTAGAGTTGGGGCACCTATTCTGAAATAAACAAGCTCCTGCAAGGCTTAGCGGTCTGCCTGGTGACAGAATAGCTTCCATGAAAAACAATCCTGACTTTTATTCTGGGTGGGGAGAGAAAAACAACTCCTCATTCTGTGGACTAGGGATGCTTGCACGTGCCAAATCAATATTACACTGCAGCAGTGTACTTGGGGCCTGATCCAAGTTAAATGGAAAAACTCCCATTGGCTTGAACGGTCTTTGGGCCTGACCCTATCACATTATGACTTTGCATATATATGTCATGTATTAACACTTCCAAAAGGCGGCAGTCATGTCAGAACCAGACATTAAACAAATTTATACATACACGCTGCTAGGTCTGTTCCCCTCCACAGGGATGAGTCTTATTATGGGATTTCTTCCAGGCTCAGGCTCTGAGCCCCAGGACTCTGATATAAGTTTGTAGTGGGCTTGGTCCCTGCTGAACTCGAATGGGCAGTGTCATTTCTCATCACTACATTTCATAATTCATGTTAGCCCAGGCCTAATGTAGGCACCAATTCAGGAAAGCATTGCTATTCAGGACAGCATTTAAGCCCATGATTAAATCCACATGAAGTCAATGACTAAAGCAAATGTTTAAAGTGAAATATTTGCTTAAATGCTCTTCTGAATAGGGCTGGACTTAATCAGAGTCTTAAGTGTTTTCATGCATCAGGCCATAGTATGAGGGGAAGTTTCAAAAAGAGCTCGACATTGGCCTCAGTCTGCTCTCACAGTGTGTGCAGTCAGGCCAATGCTGAGAGGTTTTGGAAATCACATCCTATATATACATTTTTTAACTTAGTACACCGTCACTTAAGGTGATACATTACACTAATAGACCTGTTTGGCTCTCTCTCGAAGGATAATAAGGGATGGAATAACTTGTTTCTGAGACCAAAATTGCCTATACTCTGGTTTATAAGCAGCTTTGTAAAAGATCATGCTATCATCGACTACATTTAAAGTACAGTCATTTGTACATGGTAATAGCATGTTAAACAAAACGTACACTTAAAGAAAATGGAAAACACAAATGTTAGCTCGGAATATTCCTTTCATTTAAAAGTGCTGTCCTGTAGTTAAGGATCTAATCCTCCTGAACGCTCCAATCAATGAAGTTACTTACTTGACTAGGCTCTAAACATTGAAGTGCATATACTGTCATCAGCCAGGAGATTCTCCTAACTAACTTCCCTGCCCAGTGAGAGGGAATAGACCCTTGCAACCAACAGACAATGTCCCTATAGGAAGGCAGTCTGCAAAAATCTAAACTAAACACCACATGTTCAAGTGTTTGTGGTTAGTAGAGTCAAACAAGAAATGACCCAACATAATCTTCCAAAATGTTCGGGGGATAAGAGTACTGATCTATTCAGAGATTTTTTTTCTCAATCCTGTCTCATGTCAGATTGAAGCTGTTTAGTTTGGAAGCCGAAGGCTTTGCCCTGTTAGGCGCTATTCTATCTAGTACAATAGCATTATATGACTTTGAGACATATACCTAGAAATGATTCCAGTGGCTCTGCTCTAGGACCAGGGCTGTGCTCTATGATACTATATAATCCCTTGTCGGACAATCCAATTGATCTTGTTGCCTGCTTTTTTCCATTGGTGAAAGACAATTTTGCTGTCTGACCTCGCAGATTGATTCCACCAGTTTTCTGTCATGTTATAGATGTAGGGCCACATGGATGCCTGTGGGTATAGTACTCCAGTTTCCTACAGCAAGGAAATCAGAACCTTTGGGAGATCTACAGTTTTAATTTCACTTCTTGATGGCTGTCACTCCTAGAAAATGGTGTCGGAATGTTCCTTATCATATCAGCAACAACAAGGCTCGAGGCTGCTAGAAATGACCTCACAGGATGGCCTAGACAGCACTTTTGCAACACTGCAGCTCCACATCCTGGGGATGCTCTCTCCAGACCACTGGGGTAACACATTGTTCTGTGTAGTGGTAGTTTGAATCCTTTGTTTTTTGTCCCTCCCCCCCAGTATTTGTTTTGGCACTGTTCTGAAGGAAGAGTGAAGTGGTCTCCATGCCCTTGATCATTACAGAAGCAGTCAAGTTCTCGTCTCTTTCAAAGAGAGAGATGTGCTTCTTTTAAGAGCACCAGTGAATGTCTTTTCCCAAAGCAATGTTAAAGCACAGGTGAGTGTTAAAGCACATGCAGCTCATGGGTTACCCCTTAATATAAAATACCAATATGAAAAAATTCTCCACCACAAATTCACCAGGTGAAATTTAGCACAGGATAGGTGTGCTATAATATATCACAGCCCTCCACCAGATCATCTTGTCGCTGTCTGCGTACACCACTTTACATAACAGACATAATGTGAAGGAGCCGTGCAAGCACAATGGAGTCCAAATAGTAAATGGTTACTGAATATATACAACACACTAGCCCTAGCTGCATATATTATATTACTCCTGGGGGAATTCTGCGCAATGCAGAATTTTGCAGAAATTAACGTTGTGCACGCAGAATTTCCTTTTCCCCCAACAGAAACGGGCTGCAGTGCTGCTAGCCACCATTAGGGGCCACTGTACTCTGCAGAGCCCAGCTTGCACATAGAAGACCCTGCTGGGGGGAGGGAGAGGGAGCTAGAGGGTTCCTGGCAGCTGCAGTTTCCAGCATGCCCTGAGGGAAGGAGTGGGTAGCATGCAGGAAACTCTGTGCAAGCCTGGAAATGAGCATCAGGCTGTTTCTCCCTCTGGATCCCTGGGTGCTGTGGAGGGAGGGGGCTGGGTGTCTGGGCAAGGGGGGGCCCCACAGCTGGGCTCTGGGGGGGAGGATGCAGGTGTCTGGGCAAGGGGGGGCCTGCAGCTGGGCTCTGTGGGGGACAGGATGTGGGTATCTGGGCTGCGGGGGCACATTTGGACTCTGGAGAGAAGGGGGTTCAGATGTATTGGCTGGGGGGGCCCTGCATGTGGGCTCTGGGGGGGGAGGGGTTGTGGGTATCTGGCCCCCCCAGCTGGGATCTGGTATGGGGGGGAAGAGGGCACGGGAACAGGAACTGGGTTGTTATAGGGGTTTCTTTAACTCTCTACTCCCGGGGGAATTTTCGGGTGGGTTTGTATCATTACAGACATACTTGCTGACAGTTATTTTGAAATAAATTACCAAAATAATTGAAATTGGCATGATTATGTAGTGTTATTTTGACAAATAAAATTTGCAGAATTAAAAAATATTGTGCGCAGAATTTTTAATTTTTTGGTGCTGAATTTTTAACTTTTTGACGCAGAATGCCCCCAGGAGTAATATATACTCACTGCTCCTCTGGTGGGGTTCTAGTGGGTTCTAATATGTAGAACTCTCTAAGTCCCACTAGTGGGCTCATAAACTATTTAGAGGGCTACCACTCTATTCCTATAAACTACATCCACCATTTATAAATGCTTTACATAGTGTGGCTACAACATACAAATTAGGGTATTTCAGAGGTACTGACAGAATTGAGCTGTAGCTCACGAAAGCTTATGCTCAAATAAATTGGTTAGTCTCTAAGGTGCCACAAGTCCTCCTTTTCTTTTTGCGAATACAGACTAACACGGCTGTTACTCTGAAACCTGACAGAATATGGTAACCCTGCCATGAATCCTATCCAGTTCCGTTACTAGCACACTCATTTCCAGGTATAACATTACAGAAAGAGCCTAGAAATTGCTGACCAGGCTTTTGAATCAACTGAAGAAGACAGGAGAATCCACCCACCCAAAGAATCTAACCCAAATTTTAGAATGGACTAAGAGCATGCTAGAATAGGACTCTCTTAATGTGTATTTTCTCATATAGCCCCTGATTTAGCTGAATATTTAATCACATGCTTAACTATAAGTGTTTTGCTGCATCAGCGCTGTAGTATAAATATGTTCAACACAGATGTAATATGGTGTCTCAATTCATTAATTTAAGAAACTCTGAGTAACTTGGCCTTACATTTAGGGATGTTGTTTTTCTAGCTTTTTATCTGGAAGTCACTTGAAGACCTTGTACAAACTGTCTCTTCTTTCATTTTTTAAAGTAAAATATAGTACTGATCAAATAAAACTCTATTTAATTGGCTCTCTGTTTAATCAAAGGTGGCTACTGTAAGAAGACATCTATTTAAGCTGTGAACATTATCACTGCTCAGGTGACGTTCCCAAGTTCACCCAGCCAGTCAATGGCAGAGCCAAGATTAGGAGGTCAAGAGTTCCTGACTCTGAGTCCTACACAGACCACTAGGCAAATCTGCCTCCCAATGGCCCTGATTCTGGGCCACATTCTAGCCCCTTTATGCTGCTCCTGTGGACACCCCAATGCTGATGAATTCCCCAGATGCTTTAGGACCAAAGAAGAGACACTATGCCACACCCAATTTCGGCATATGCCAAGAGCATATGAGGGGTTGTAGCCAGAACAGAGTGCTCTGGTTACTCAGGGCAACCTGGTGGCCCCTAGCTGGCCACCATAACTTAGAGCAGTCTCTGGCGTTTGGGCAGCCCCCCAAAATTCAGAAGGCACAGAGGTGGCAAAAAGCCACCTTTGCCTCTCATCTGGGTTTTGCCTGCTATGTTCTGTTGCTCAGGAGATGCAGCAAAAACTGAGGCTCAGTGAAACCACTTCCATGTTCCACTTCAACCTTTTTATAATGGCACATTCTGGCAGAGATGAGTTGAAGGGATAAGCTGAAGCAAAACACTGACATATCCCCTATTTAACCAAAGAATATTTTGCAAACTAATAAGGAATACCGTTTTTATGATGTGGTAGAATATGTTGTTTGTCACAAAGGAATGTCCAAAATCCTCACAAAACTCCCTTCCCGTATCATCCACTCTTTAAAAATTGTATCACTTTGTTAACTGGTTTTATGGCTACAAGAGTTTACCATGGAATAAATAAGAGAGAGCATCCTTGTTCTTTTTAGTAATATTTTCCCTTATGACTCATAATCAGCTACTGCACGCAGAAGTTAGACTGGAAGACAAAAATTTCTGAAGTTACTCTGAGCCTCCCCTCTGATGATCAGATCTTGGTACAGTCCAAAGAAATTTCAGGTTAAGAAGCCAGGGACTCTTTGTTTGCAGTATTGATTTTGGAGATTTTGTTTGCCTGACAGCTCTGGAGCAGAGACTATATAAGCCAGGTAAGTGCCAACGTTAATAAAGCTAACGTGTTTAGTGGGTTTGCTTCATCTGTTACCAGAAACAAAACTCTCTTTATAGTAATGATAATCACCACTGCGATTTCACTTTGATATCCACAGTAAGAAAATGCTACTTTAACACAGTAACATACATACTTTAGATAATCATGGCTGGGTTTGATACTGAACTCTGATTAAGGCTTTTGTAACTGATAGATTGTAAAACCATGACTACCCAGTTACTTCTTCTGAGATAACCAGTCTAATGTTACATGGAGTCTGACTGTTCTACAGGTGTGACTTCTACACAGACAAAAAAAATCAGAAGGGCAAGTGTTGATAAACAATGTGATTACAATTTCACAATTAAACCAGTTTCACAGGGGGTATGGAATTGCACCTTCTTTGATTTCTTAAAAGTATGGTCAGTTCTTGTTGGGGACTTTTCTATTGCAAGTCTCACGTGGGCATTTTAAATCTTTCTTTAAAAGAGATGTTGATAATATCTAGCAAGAAGTAGGTGCTTAGCATCATGGATAAGTAAGCATTCAAAATAATTTAACAAGAATACCTGCTATTCATGGACACACTCACAATCATTAATTGTCATGGTCATCGTTAAAACTGAATAGAATGTGAAAGCAGGAATAAGAGTTTTTAGGAATTGTGAAGACAGAATTGCCTGCTTTATTTTCAAGCAGAGAACATGTCTAGAAGGATTCCACAAACATTTCTATTGGCACACTTTCTCTAGTTTGTACACTTATTCTTAATGCTATCCTGGCTTGCACTAGTGTTAATTGCAAATATATCATCATTCAAACATGCTTGATTATTTCCTTCCCAAATCAAGAGTGTAGTCTAAGGCTCTGACCCAGTGCTTCTGGAATTAATTTGAATAATAACTAACTAATTGTGGCTGGTTTTATGACCATTGGATAAATCACTTAGGGGCAGCTTTTAAAAGGCATTTGGGTACCTAAAAATTGAGATAGGCACCTAGGTATTTTTGAAAATTCCATTAAGCACCTAACTCCTATTTGGTGCTTTTGAAAATCCCATTAGGCAATTAAATGCCTTAAAATCTGTCCCTTAGCCACTTTGGCTCAGATCCTCAAAGATATTTAGATACCTAAAGATTCAGAAAAGTGCCTAACGGGATTTTCAAAAGCACCAATGAGAGTTAGGCACCAAGGTATTTTTAAGTATCTGGACCTTCATGCCTTAATTTTCCCATCTGTAAAAAGGGAATTACTCTGCTGATCTGTTTAAAGGACGGGTTGTTAGGAGTAATTTAATAGAGTTGGGTTCTACATAATGTGCGAGGCACCAAACTGGGTGTGATTTGGGGCTACGCCCCTTCAGAGAAAACAACAGGAGACAAAAATACGAAGTATCTCAGCTGTATTTTTTCGTGAGCGGAGATTAGCATGCTACGCTCCTACTTTCTGAATACCTGAGAAGTAGGACAAGAAAAATGCTTGTATAATCTCCTTAAGACTCAAACTTGGGTAAATGTATGTCTATAATATTTACTACTATGTGTACATTCTGATGTAGCTTTAAAATGGATAAAAGGTCACCAATGCATACACAAAACATGATCATAGGTATACATATTCCTTTTAAGAAGGTACTCCATACGTGAGAATAGATGCAGTGCATTTGCCTTAGAAGGGATACAATGGTAAGTGAATTCTGTGTGTCCGCATGTGTACATGAACAGCAGAAATGTGCTGGTCCCCCCCCCCCCATGTAGCTTTGATTCATGCACCATCCTTTTCTAAAATGTGCCCGACTCTTCTGCTGAATCAAGCTCTTTTAGATCCTTCTACTCCTTCACACATGGAGGGACTCAGAGTGGCTGTGACTGAAAGAGTGGCAGCATGGAGTTCCATAATTGCCAACTCTTTTTTGACACGTGTGGAGTTTACTTGGTTTGCAAATTCAAATTTTTGTTTTCTAATGGCCAGCCCTGGAAACTCAGTCTGGGCTTTGAGAATTCAGCTGGGTTCCTTCCACCTTGTGCATCATCACCAGTAATAGGGGTCCCTAGCTACACCTGAGGAGCCCTATTATCTTCAGCTCAGCTCTGAAGCACTTGAGTAACCTCATTAGCATGAAGTGAGTTTACAAATTTGTAACTGATGACATAATCCAGAGATAATAGGGTTGCACAGATGTAGCCTAGGGCCACTTTTGTACTCTCCTGCATTTATATAGCACATTTCATCTAGAAGGATCTCCAAATGTTTGCCAGCTGTGTATAAAGCTAGGTTGTGACTTCAGACACTGCCTGACCAAGAGATTGTGCATAAACTCCATCTCCCCAGGAGTAGCCCTGGGAGGGCTTGTGCTTCCCTGGCATACATGTGATTCAAATTTCCATCCCTGCTTTCACCTTGAGCCTAGAGATTAATTTACTGCTGGCCAGTTCCAGAAGTAAATTACTACCCACTCCACAGTAACAAGTAGTGGCATGGTACCAAGGCTCCACCCATTCCCCCATCTACTCCCCATCCACTTTCTCCAGGGAAGGTATAAGCAGGCAAGAAGCCCTGTTTATTGTTGCAGACCTGAACCCCAGTTTGGGTAGCCTGTGAAGGAACATAATAATACTTGTAGTACAAGTCACAGTCTAGCCCTTAGGAATTGCTTCACCCAGTGCTGAAAAATTCCCTCCTGCTACGTTCATTAAAAAAAATATTCAGACAGGGTGTATCACATGAATATAAACCATAAAACAAGCTATAGGGTCCAATTCATTCTTGCAGAACTTCAGTGAAGCAGATGGAGTCACATCAAGGATGGACTTGGGCCATGAAGCTTCAGTTACCCTTCAAACTATAGTGTTCTTTGTAACATAAGCCTCCTCTCTCCTAGCTCCCAGTCCATAGTCAGTGTAGGGGCAAATTAATAGGGCCAGAAAGGACCATTGTGATCACCTAGTCTGACTGCCTTTATAAGACAGGCCACAGACCTTTCCCCAAATAATTCCTTTTGAAATCATACATCGTCATAGTGTGATCAAAAAGAAAAGCTTCATTAGAACATCATAATGTAGCTGTGGCAGAGCTGTTGCTAGTTTTGGTACCTCCCAGTACCAGAAAATGCATGTGCTCATGTCCTTCTTCACCTTCAGAATTAAATCTGGCTGCAAATGGAAAGTTCACTAGAGTCCCCGACACCATCTACTGATAGCAGTTGTTGCTGTTTCCCTTGGTAATGGCCAGTCCCATCTGGTTACCTCTGGCCTGGTGCTGTTGTCTGCATAGTACCATCCCTCTCCTGTATTTCCCCAGTTGGTCTGAATATACAGGATAAAGGACAAATATTCTCACTAGAAAGTTTAAGGCAAGACACTGTAGCTAGTTTTCCCCTTTGTAGACATACAGCAAGAGGACTGCCATAACTGTGCAACTAAAAATGCTTGGCACCTATTGGTTTATTTGGTTACACAGCCTTACACTCACGTGTGTCTTTCCCTTACAACATTTCTTCTACTGAACTAAAAGCTAGTTTTGGATAGAGAAACCTTCACATGCTTAAGAAAGTACCAAGCTATCTAATAGTTAACCACATATTTTCTTTTCAATTTTCTTTTCTAACAGAGTGACTTACTGCTGGACAAGAAAAGGGATAATGCTTCAGGTCAATTTAGCTACCAGCAGAACTCAGATCATGTAATATAACTTGGCAAGTCAGCAAACATATGAAAATGTTTCTCTTCAAAATGGTTCTGAGCAAAGTACAGATTTCACAACTGCTTTGAATTTAGCCAGGCTGTTAGTACGGACTTGAAAAACCATCACTTTATAAAGCCCTTAAATCTGAGCAAATAGAAACAAAGCACTGTAAAATTCTTTTCCTTGTTTCCTGGAACCTCTTTACATTAGGAATCTTTCAGGGAAGTAGTTCAGAGCTAGCAGTAATTTAAAGCTTCTGGCTGCAAAACTAGTTTACTGGTCTAGTCGTTGTGAAGTGAGTTTTTGGAGTGCATGCTACCAGGAAGAGATGCATGTTGACTAAAATACCAAAAGGGTATGTTTGATCTCAATCAAATAGCTGGCTTTTTACTTTGCTTGCTCATTGCTTGTGAGATTCTTTGTTTTTTAAACAGGAGTAGTCAAAGGAACAAAGAAAGTTTTTTGGCACAAAATATCTAGCAGGCTACACAAGCATAGCTAAAAATGGGGGTGGGGTGGGGTGGATGAAACAAACTGAAAATCTTGACTTGGGCTGTGAAAAATGATTGAACTCATTTAAAATCTGGGTGCAATGGCGGTCTAGTTCCAGTAGCCCAACTCCTTAAAAGTTCTGCAGCCCTGCACAGATGCTATTCACATATCTATCCCTACCAGCTAAGCCCCCTCCACCAGCCGGATGAGGGAAGTACATGAAGGTCATCTCAAAAAGCTTAATGGAGCATGGAATAAAAAAATTTTGAGACGGGGGTGGGGGTTGAGGGGTTTGTTGTCCTAAGTCTGTCTTCTGTGGTCTTCACTACAGGATTCAGCTGGAAGGAGAGAGAACTCTTATCCAAAACCATGCACAATTGCAGAACAAATACAATATATATGTGGATAAAAATTCTCCCTTTTTTTGTTGGCTTTTATGCGGAAGCATGTGTTTGTTAATTCTGTGTACAGAACAGTCTGTCTGGATATATAATGAAATAAATGCATTTCCAGTAAATCAGGCCCCTCTCTTTGAAGATAGATCCAGTTTAGAAGGCAGTGATTGTTGCAGCCTCTCAGAGATATGTTGGCCTGCAGAATTGAAAAGCAACTTTGTGCTTATTTTTATGAGGATGAAAACAGCCTTTGTGACTTCACTGCAACTTCACTGCTATAAAAAGAAGATATGCTTGTAGACAGCAAAACACACCCGCTGTGGATATCTGTGCTTAAAGGACATCATTTAAAAATCACACTTCTTTTTGAAACATTCTAACCTACATGGGACTACTTAGTCACACCTGTGATGACCAAAACTAGCAGATCAGCAAAGAAATATTTTTCTCCATTATTTTCAGCATGTTTACGGTGTGCATTTGACAGTGCTTTGTGTATAATAATTCTGACTGTTTTCCCTGCATGAGCAGTTAGTGAGCTTTCTGGTTTTGTTTTTGTGGGTCTTCTACACAGCACCAGGGCACAGAAACTTAAAAAAGGTTATTGTAAAACCTTAAAACTCAGCAGGGGCACTCAGAGGGATAGTGCCTGAAACTGTTCTTAAGTCTCCTTGAACAGATTGGATTTCAGGTTGATGGCCCTTTAATTTTAGAACTACTGATGGTGCCAGGACTCTATTTGCAGCTATGCTGGATGTGATTTAGCTCTGCACTCTCGCTCCAGCTGGGGAAGTGTGGCTAGATAGTAATTGTAAGTAAAAATCAAATAATACTGTTCTCTTGCAGTTAAAATAAGGAAGGGGCCATGTGAGCAGGATCTTATCAGAAAGGAGAACCGCCTAGACTATCTTCACTGTCTGTGCTGATGAGTTTATTCCAGTCAAAATCTCCTGGAAAGGAACCGTTTAGAAAAAGTCTTCCAACCCTGATGCTAGTTCCTGAGAGGTGCTTAGCATCCTCCATTCCAGTCGGTTTCAACAGGAGTTGTGGGTGCCCAGCACCTCCCCGAATAAGCTTTCAGGTCTGCTGCTTGTTTGTGTTGTACTGGGTAGGGAAGTGAATGAGGCTTGACATTCCATTGTCTGGAAGCTTAGCTTGGAGAGTCTAAAGAACGTAAAAGTAAAGAGCACCACTGTAACTTGATAAAGCCAAAGGGGGGATAGCTTTACTAGAGTCGATTGACCTGCAGGATTTTTCTGTCTGAAGGACTTGCTTTCTTTATTTGCTGCAGCCCAGCCTATATAGCAATGCTGAGGAGGTTCTCAAATTGTAGTCATATATTTTAGGACCAGTCATTAGCCAGCATTACACAGATTTTTCTCATCACATGACAGCGTACTGAGCCCTAGTCCAAGGCACACCGAAGAGGTTGCCAAGCCTTGCTGTATTTGCTTGTAAGTCCAGTAAGTGCCAGCAGTGTAAGGTGTAAATATTTTATAGTAGCTTACCAAGGGACTAGGGGGTATGCTGTTGAAACAACATCCTTTGGCCCATGGCAATATCATCTGTTTCCTCCCTCCCTCCCCAAGTCACTGTCGTATCTGAGCACCTCACTATCTTTAATATAGTTATCGTCACAACACAATGCCCCTGCAAGGTAGGGAAGTACAGCTAGGGAACATACTCTCAAAGGTGGATGTTTTACCCTCACTGAAGTAGCAGAAATCAGTTGGATCCAGGCTTCAACCTTTAGGATCTGGCTCTAAATGACTTGCCCGGGGCCACTCAGGGCATCCGTAGCAGAGCAGAGAATTGTACGAGTGACTCCCAAATTTCAGGCTTACAGCCTAACTCCTGGGCTTCCTCACTAGTATGCCTAATAACTAGCAAAACTGACTCCTTCCAACACCGCTGCCCTGTAGACCCAGCCAGCTAGGCAGCTACTGGTTAGACTATGTTCTTTATTGTATGACTGCCTTTGTACATTGCTGCAATATAAACTCTTGTGTAGTAGTTGGGGCGGGATTTTAATCCTGAAAGGATTGGAATTTCCATCCAGTACAGCACACCAAGAGGGGGGATGGGTAAAGTCATTAAAAACCTAGCTCTGTGAATTATGCAATGACAAGTTGAAAAACTTATCCCCATGGAACAATTTTAAAAACAAGCGTATCTTGCAAATAGACTCATAGTTTGGGATCTTAGTCCGCCAGTGGAGACTTTTTAATGAGAGAACGTCAGTGAGTGTTATTAAGAGGTAATTATCTCTATTCCATTCAAATTAGAGTAATTAATTTTTCTCAGCTCTCGCTCTCTTTTTTTAATTGGTGAAGTATTCTGCACTTGACTTTGAAGCAGGCAGGGGCTGTGGGGGAAGAAGCAAATCTACTTAATATTCCTGGTCTTTGGAGACCAACTGCCAAGTAGGGTATCTTCTTTCAGGATCATTAATGAGAAGAGAATTGCCCTTAAGAAAAGGGAAACTGTTTAGAAGGATACAGTAGCACTGAGCTGTTTCGCCCCTGAACAGCCAATATACATACTGTTGAGCTTGAAGGCAGTTTGTATTAACATAAGGAAATATCTTCCTCTTTGAATCACATAGGTGGTAAAAGGTCTAATCCTGAAGGGATTTGAAATACGTCCATTGACTTCAGTGGGGCCAGGATTTCCCCCAAAGTCTTTATACTTGTGCAAAACTCCCATTTGTTGTCAATGGGAGTTTTGCCTTAGTAAAGACGGAGAATTTATTAAGCAGGCACTTCAGGATTTGGCCCAAGAGAGCTAGAATGGAAAAGAAATACAGGATCATGGTCTATCACTTTTCTCGTGCAGAGTAGTCACCCAGTCTCTGCTGCGCCTTTCCACATACACTAATTAACATCAATACAGATCTAAAGAAAATCTGCCATGTTTAGTTACACCTTTGGGCCAGATTCTGGCTTCAGTCCATGTGCAAATAAATGCAACAATGGAGGATACACATCTGATATCAGATTGTTCCTTCCACTCCAGTGGGTGAAGGTGCTAACACCTGAAGAAAATCATTCTGATACTTTGATTAGACTTGGGTGAACTTTTTCAGATGAAAATTTTGTTCACTGAAAAATGCATATTTGAGACAATCAACACATCTTGCAAACTCATATCAAATTCACTGAATGGTTTAAGCTTGGGGGAAAAAAAGAAGAAAATTTCCAAAAAGGTCAAAATGTTTTGTTTTGACATTTTCAAAATGAAATGTTTTGATGGTTTTTTTAATTCAAAATGTTTATTCATTTAAAATTTTTGCTTCAATTTTATTTTTAATAATCGTAAAATGGTAAGAAAACCTGAAATGAAATGAAACGTTTCAGGTCAAACAGAACATCTTGTTCAACCTGAAATGAAACTTTTTTGGCTTTTGCGTTTTTGCCCCATAACCAATCAATCAGTTATTTGCCCAGCTCTAACTGTAATTGCATGCCCTGTCGCATGTTATTGCTTCCTATACTCTACAAGGATGTTTTACACACACAGTATCCTCAACTTCAGTGACAGTATTTTTATTATTGCCGATCATGTCAGGGAAAGAGGAGAATGTGGCCCTGAAAATATGAGGGAAAGAAAAGGCAAAGATTCACCATACAAGACATTCCAAGCAGAGTGTGTTCGTAATCACCCCCTCTTCTCTCCAACAGCCTGGCTGTGTAGAAAATGGGTCTGGCAAAATGTTATAAAAGCCATAGACAATCCTGAATAATTTCTGTTAATAATTCCTGGTTTGTAGCATGTTTACTGCAAATATAATACTTGAGCTGTGTGATTGGTCACCTAAATCACATGGCATGTTTGTGTTACCTAATTGCATAGTCATAACTCTTAGAATCAATGCAAACACAGAAAGCAAGTTTCCTATTCACTTTCCACCAGTATTTTCAAATACCTGCTGCTTCTATGAACATTGCTGTCAGGAAAATCAATTTACTAAAATATCTGGAAAAAGCAAAAACAGCCAAAGCACATTCCTTTAAAAATTCAAATAGCTTCTTGTGGAAATTGTGTTGCAGTCTTCACCCACCTCTATTCTTCACTATTCATGCATAGAAGTCAATTAGCGGGCCCCATTTTCTACCTGGCTATTGGAGAGAGGAGCGGGTGATTACAAACACACTCTGCTTGGAATGGTCTTGTATGGTCACTTTCCAGGTTTATCTGGGTATCTCTTATTTAATCATCTCCCTGCCATTGTGATGGCCTGGGGCACCTCGGTCCCTCCTAGTCCCTCCCTGTAGCATATCATAATCTCGTCTCCTGTAGGCTGTAATATTTTGGTCTCATTTCAGTTGTTGGGGTTAAGGTGCGGGTGCTGGGTGGTGTTTAGTGACCTGTGATATACAGAAAGTCAGAATTGATGATCTGGTGGTCCCTTCTAGTCTTAAATCCTATGACTCTGAATCCCACCAGATGGAAAGGAGACAAAAACCTTCCCAGGTACTCTAGTTTGGGAGCACACACCCACTCTGTTCAGAGTTTACCTTCCAAGAACCCTAGAACCATGTGCCAAGAAGGAAATGCCATGCACCTGCTCTGTCCAGAATCTTCTTCATTATTCTTCCTGATGAGATGCATCCTCAGAGTTCTCTCCTACTCAAAAATTAGGGCCTGTGTAATATCCGAAAAGATAAATCCTTTTAAGACTTCATGATCTAACCCCAGCCTAATCTAATTTGTAATCCACCTTTTATCTGACATCAGTCTATAATTTTGCCCAGAACTACTGGTTGTGCAATCTGTTTGTTTTAAGAGCATGACGGGGGGAATCTCTAAAACACTCTAAAGTGGGTTCCAAATTTACACAAACTATTAATCTTAATCTAGGCTGGACAGAGGACTATGTTTTCATCAGTGAAATCTTTCAAAGGTCAGAAGTATCATGAACTCAAGCAGCAGTGCATCAAACAAAGACGACTCTTTGAAGATCCTGAGTTTCCGGCATCGGATGAATCCCTTTTCTACAACAGGTGCCCCCCTGGAAGAGTGGAATGGAAGCGGCCAAAGGTAATTTACACCATTCATGATGAATGGAGCCCAGTTTGTGCTACTCATCTGCAAGGTTAATAGAATCCTTTTAATTCCTATTTACCCTTCAGGGGTAAAATATAATTTACAAAACAATTCTTCTCCTCCCTGTCCTGCACCTCCTGCCCCCATTTATTTCATACAGTTGTAAGGTAGAGACAACAGACTTCCTGCATCAAATTGCTGTCCAGACTACAATAATGCCTTAGTATAGAAAGACACAATGTAAACTAAATGCTGTGCATGACTAATTGTGTTTTTATGGTTGATAACTCTCTAATATAAAACCAGAAATATGAGGTGACTATAATCTTAGTTCCATTTAAATCAATATTCTCTGAATTCACTGAAAACACTCTATCTGTAACAGATCACTCAATACAGTAGTATGTTCTTGGAGTAAAATATTAATTACCTGGGTCAGTCTGCAGAGAAGTCCCTTTTTGGACTACTGTGCTGACAGAAGTAGTACAATAATGTGACAGACTTGGTCAATCATGGTTTCAATTTGTGATGTATTGAAAACTTTACCAAAATTACAAGCAATTACTTTTAAGTTTGTAAGGGGTTTTCTGGTCCTCCTTTCAGGCTAGGGGGCTCTGTAGGGAAATGTGCCAGCCTACAGGAAGGTGGCATGATTTGTGCCTCTCTGCCTTAGGGAACAGCCTGCTTTCTCTCTCTCTGTTTTTGATTCTTGTGTGTAAGGTTCTGGATTTTAAAAAGAAAGTAGTGTTATGTTGCAACTTTCCAGCAAGAGTATTTTATATAACATCTGTTTGTGTGCCACGAACATAACACACTTCATTATCTGTCACTTCTGGAATCCCCATACAGCATAAGAATTGCCATACAGCATTCAATTCTATATCTGTTTCTATACCATAAAATAGAAGTCTTAGTAGCTGAGTATCTTCCAGTAATGCATTAAGCAACATGACTACACATCTGTCACATGTTGTTTCTCTGATCCTCTCCTCAGAGGGAAAAGCGTGTGTAGAGGAGTGTCTTTTTTTGGTAAGGTATTATTTTTATTATAAATATACTTGTTGCTATGTGCTTATATTAGAGAAGGCAAGGTCAAAAAACGGCCCGTTGCACATTGTGGAAGACAGTGAGGTTTATGATAGTCTTTAGTTCTTGGAGGAGTGAATTCCACAGTCTCAGGCTACCTCTGGAGAAGTTCTGTCTCCTGCACAGACAAGCTTTACTCTTCTTCTAGAGAGTTCCATTGTGCCAGAGTAGCACATCTGTTGAATATGGTCTTTGTCCCAGAGCTTTAGATGATCTTTTTGTTACTCTGGGCCAGGGGCCCAGGCCATGAAGTACTTTGAAGATAAGGACTGAGACCCAGGGTCCATCTAATCCAGGGTCCTGTTTCTGACAGTGTCCAGTACTACATTTTTTCAAAGGAAGGTGCAGCCCCCTACAGAAAATTTGGTAGAAAATTTTATTTAAGTCTTCAAATTGTAGTTTAAAGACTTCAAGTTACAGAGAATTCACCATTAACGCTAGTTTAAATCTGCAAGTGACCCATGCCCCATGCTGAGGAAGGCCAAACCCCCCAGGGTCTCTGCCAATCTGACTTGGGGGAAAATTCCTTCCTGACCCCAAATATGGCAATGAGTTAGACCCTGATTATGTGGGCAAGACTCACAAGTGTCTTAATGGGCAGCAGTTTTAAAACAAACAAAAGAAAGTATTTTTTCACATAGCGTACAGTCAACCAGTTGAACTCCTTGCCAGAGGATGTTATGAAGGCCAAGACTATAACAAGGTTTAAAAAAGAACTAGATAAGTTCATGGAGGATAGGTCCATCAATGGCTATTAGCCAGGATGGGCAGGGATGGTGTCCCTAGCCTCTGTTTGCCAGAAGCTGGGAATGGTCGACCAGGGATGGATCACTTGATGATTACCAGTTCTGTTCATTCCCTCTGGGGCACCTGGCATTGGCAGGTGACAGGATAGACAGGATACTGGGCTAGATGGACCTTTGGTCTGACCCAGTAGGGCTGTTCTTATGTTAAGGCAGATACCTGGGAAAGAATTCTCTGGAGTAACTCAAAGCCTTCCCCATTAAGTGTCCCAACCATTGCTCATGCTGTAATGCAGTACTTCGTTGGTGGTGGGCAGCCACTGCACGAGAAAGGTCTAACTCTACTTGGCGTATCTAGCACCTTGTTCTCTACAGTGCATTGGTGCAGCATGGTCTGCTGACTGAGCATATCCTTGCCTTTGAAGAAAGCAGGCCAATCAACAGCTCCAGTTCCACTGACATCAACAGGATTTCTGGGCACTTGCTGCTTTTGAAAATCAGAATAGATCACCCTGTCATCTGCAAAATGGGGATATTAATACTTTCATGGGGGAACTGATGCATAAGCAGTGAGGGTTCAGCTGTGCTTTTGAGGCACAGCCCTGCATTGGGAGCAAAGCAGAGACACAGTGCCACCAGGGGATCTGTGGGAGGCATTTTAAATGCCTTCCAGAGTTCCCCAGCAGGCAAGGAGCATGCTTCCTTTTACACCTCTTGATGGCATGAAGCTTGCTCCCTCCCTCCCCACTCTTGCTCCAGCTCTGTTCCATGAGACAGTGTAGCGGGGGACCAGGGCCATTGACCCATGTGCTGCCTTAGGGGTGCCATGAGAGTGTAGGCTCTGCAGTTCGGGTTGCCTCTTACGTGGGCCATGCACGGCTGGGGAAGCTGCTTGCTCCCTTCCCAGGTGGAATCAGGGCCTGGCAGGCACCGGCCCTGAATGTATGGAAGTGTAAGCAGTGTCAGGATGAGCTCCACCCTGACATCTGGTGGTGAGGTGTGGCAAGTTGTGGAAAAGAACTTCAGGGGCCGATCTCATTTGCATAGGCACACCCACACCGCCTAGAATGAGGCCACAGCTGCCCAAATGGTCACTTTGTCTGCTGTGGGATCCCCAGTGTCTCTGTTATTGGGGCAGGAAGAATAAATTGTTATTACCCTGATTATGGGAACTGTGCTTGGAACTGTATTTGGCCTTTTGTTATGATGGAGGAACTCACCATCAACTAAGTAGAACTCGCTAGGCAATTGTCACGGGTTCCAAAACTCTGTGAATTGAGAGAGGCTGGGGACAAGTATTAATACTTGGTGGCATGGGCCCTTTAGTGAGGGCCTTACATGCTAATTGCACTTCCTCCTCTCTCCACTGTGGAATATCAGAGCTAATTTTGATTCCGTTAGGAGTCTAGTTACAAGCTGCTGAGCTCACTTTGGGCTAATGGTGCACCAGCAGTGAGGCTCCCCTACTACAAGCTGAATTCACCAAAGAGCTGAACTGACTAAGAGCTGAAATTACTGAGCGTTGTGTTAAGTAGTGGGGGAGCCTGAAGATATATGGTGGAGCAGTTTGCAGGAGGGCTGGAGTGCCTTGTGGACAGGCTGGTGGAGCAGTTTGGCGCGGAGCAGTTCGTGGATGGCAGGAGCTGCTTGTGGGCCACGGAGTGGAGCTGAGTGAAGGAGTTCATGGGGCGGCTGGCGGAGCGGAGCACAGCTATGGGGCGGTCAGCTTCAGATCATGTAAGGTGCCTCTTACCCCCGTCCCATCTCCGCCCAGATTGGGAGGTAAAGCTCCGCAGATAAACTTTCGAACTCTGCGGCTGCCCTGACCAGGGACAGAGACTTTTGGGTCATTGGACTTTTGGGACTTTGAGTGATTTGGGGTTGCTGGACGCAAGAACCAAAGGGAAAGGGGCATGCCCCAATTTGCTTGGGGTGGGTTTTTTTTTGCTCATGGGTTGTGTTATGAATCCTGTTGGTGGTGTTTCCCCAACATAATGCCACATTGTTTCTCTCTGTTATTAAAAGGCTTTTGCTACACTCAGACTATGTGCTTGCGAGAGGGGAAGTATTGCCTCTTGGAGGCGCCCAGCGGGGGTGGTATATAGTTGTCCCAGGTCACTGGGTGGGGGCTCGAGCCAATTTGCATTGTGTTATTGGAATGGATCCCCTAGATATTGAACCCGGCCCTTGTTGCTGCCAACTCTGACGGACAGAAGGGTTACAGAAGTATGCTGTGATCCTGGAATGGAAGGGGCTGTCTGTGTGCTCGGAGAGCTGGTTGGAACATGCCAGTTGTCTTTCACAGGGAATTTTGACTTTTTTTTTTTCAAAATGTCTTGCAAATTTGGGGGATTATTTTTACAAAATTGAAACCAAACCTCTTTACTGAAAATAAGGGGAGGGGAACCTGACTGAAACAAACGTTCTGAGAAAATCTTTGATTTTATTTTTTAAAGAAAAATCTAGCTTCCATTAAAAAAAAAATCAAAGAGAAAAATGTCCATCTAGTAGTATTCAAATCAACCCCTCCCGTTCAGTTTACCTGGAGTTTCCATTCTCCCTGCCAGCTTTTGAAGCATGGGGTAGAGTTAGAGGGAAGCATGAGCGTCCTCTGTGGGAAGCATTCGACTAACCCAGAGAATTACAGGGATTCTCTTCCCAGCCTCCTACTGGTAGTATGGTGTGTCCTCAGCTCTGTACCCACACTAACCCATTGCTGTTGGATGGAAATGCTGCCTACTCTTGGCGGTTATGGTCAGCACCAATCTCTAATGAACAGTTGGCACTTCACGTCTAATGAAAACACCAATGGACGCTGCAATTGGCCTGAGGGGGAGATTTAGGATTTTTAATTATTTAAACTAAATTTGAGAAAGTTTAAGGCATCATCATCAGAGGCTTTCCTGTCAAAGGATATTAAATCCCAATTCTATCTTTGTCAGTGGTAAGCAGATAATAATGATGATTCCCCTGCTAAGAGAGAACATCCTTGATTATACATAGGATTTCCTTTCCGAATTATTTGTGGGGGAAAGTGATAGTCTGAGCCTCCAGAATGAGAAACTATAATTTGCTTCTCTGGGTTTCCCCAGTTGACCCTTTCTCAGGCCTAGCAGCTTACTGTGTGGTTGTAAACAGTGTTTTTGCTTTGCTCTGCACAGCAATGAATAGAATATAATCTGTGCCTTAGCACACTATAAAGACAGTGTGGGTTCTTTTCCTGGAAGATAACACAGAAAGACTCCTGCTGGGAATGTTGCCGTGATGTTATTTGCCATCTCTCAAGAAACTGTGAGTCCCAGAGACAAAACAACACAATGGATTCATTTTCCCTCTCTTTTATTAAATACACATTAACGCCATCATGTCCAGAGTCAGATATTTAGCTACGAGGCTGGGGACTGCATAAACATGGTTCACTATTTGGGTCTCCTAGGTTTTTAAAAAGCTGCTGTCTTGTTTATGGCCCCAGTTCTCTACAACCCCAACTTGATATAGGTGAAATTCCAGTGCCTTCAGGGGGGTTACAACAACATACTACTGGTGTCAGAGAAGGGAAAGCCAGGCCCCGTGTGTTCAAAGTTCTGTACAGACACCAGGTGCTCAGGTAGGCATGGTAAGTATTGTCCCTATTTTACAGACTGGCAAACTCAGGCAGAGAGGTGAAGTGACTTGCCCAAAGCTCTACAGCAAGCAAACAGCAGAGGTGGCATTAGAACTTGGGAGTTCTGGCTCTCCGTCCCAGTGCTCATTTTCTCAGGATTATGCTGGTCCTTGTAACTGCGCTGGAAGGGCTGTCAGTCATCCTAGCAACTAGTGAATAAAACCTCTGGCCCGTTGTGAGTGCTGACTTGGGCATTTGAAGCCCCTCCTGTTGTCAAGACTGGTTTTGGAGGAACATTACAGAGCTCCCTTTGAGGAAACAGTAGGCTTAGTGTTCTGACAGCAATTTGTCCCCCATGTGCCCTTTGTTTACAAAACACCTTGTCAGCTCTAAAGTTGGTGGAAGGAATTTAGCCCTTCCTCCTCTTCCTGTCTGTTTCATGTGAGCATGTGGGAAAGGGCCCTGATCTGAAAGATGGATTCAGAGCTGGCAGACTCCCAAAGCTTCCCATCTGTCTGCACTGACCTAACAATACCAGATAGGTTCAGAAAACACATCACTGCAAAGCCTCAAGCAATGGAAGTGCTTTTAATTGTTTTTAGTGACAGTCCCCTAAGAGCATCTGCATTTCACCTTTGAAAGTTGTGGTCAGCGAATGTGCAAATTAATACAAACAGCTAAGCCCCAAATGATGCCTCATTCGCATGTGTTGAACTATAAGCACATGCGGAATAGACAACTCTGGGATCGTGGATGTGTATTTCTAAATAAGCTCAGCTGAACTTTCATAGTGTTCAGGAATCTTTTTATCTGGATCACAGGCCTGTTTTCTTTCAGCACATGGAGGCGTTGGAGAGAATATCAAATGTGGCCTGGGAATGCAGATTGCTGTACGAAACC
This sequence comes from Caretta caretta, assembly GCF_965140235.1. Lineage (NCBI taxonomy): Eukaryota > Metazoa > Chordata > Testudines > Cheloniidae > Caretta > Caretta caretta. Next base: position 84,317,953 of record NC_134214.1, read on the forward strand.
CAACCTCTACCAGTTTATGGTTCTTTTCTTCTTCTTCTTCCTGGGGTACTCTGGTACTGAAATAAGGAGGAAGTGGACTGCATTGAAGGAAAGGGGGGAAAGGACATCAGAGGACTTTAACATGCACTAATCTAATGTAAAGTTCCGGTGACTGCTTTTCCTTGCATCACAGGGGTCATAATGCTTCACACAATGATTGTTGTCCTGCACAAATGATATATGAAACATTGAGACTTATAGTATAACAACTATAAGACCATATACTGCCATTTAAAGGCACATTGATACATTAGTTGCCCTGTAAGGCAATTAAAGGGGCTCCTCGGGGATTATTAAATCTTCCAAATATTAGCTTAATAATTATCTGCGATTAACCATAAGTGCACTGAAAGGGTGGTTAATACTTTAGGGCCAAAATTTGACTTTCTGTTAAAAGCAGATTTGAATGTTGATCTTGACCTCCAGATTCTCTCAAGGGACGTTTGGCTCCAACCATGAGACAATGCAAACATGTGACTTATTCTAGGTCCTACCATAAACACAGTTGTGCGCATAGGCTAAGAGAGTAGACCAGGCATATTTTCATCTTTGTCAGGAAATAAACCAAGATGTGTGTTTGGTGTAATTTGTTTTCCCCTTCAACCTGCAGGATCTGTTAAAAAAGATGTATAAAGAATTATATGCAAAACAGCCTTTAAAGTAAGCAAACTTTAAGACCTAAAACTTTGACAGTATCTCTTTAAGGAACTTCGCAAAGTTTGGGATCCAAATTTAATGTTTATTTATATGAGAGAGACAAGATGGATGAGGTAATATCTTCTATTGGACCAACTTCGCTTGGTGAGAGAGACAAATTTATGAGTTTACACAGAGCTCTTCTTCAGATTTAAATGTGGCAATCAGAGGGCTAATTGGAAGGTTTAGGCAGAAATATTACAGTCCTGCCGTGCAGGCTGAAATTGCGTAGGCAAGTATATCTGATGTAGGCATCTATATATGATGTGATCTTGGGCACGTTTAAATGACAGTAAATTTTCCATCTTCCTTAGTTAGCCTGTGTATTTGGTACCCTGGCACTGAGTACTCATAATGAGCTGTGCATTCCATAGAAACCTGTAAATGAAGTCTACCAACACAGAACACTTGATTTGATAAGGGGTTACGGCGTCCTTGGTTCCCGATTACTCGGAGCCCTGCTATAACCATCCATCATTCTAACACAAATGCCATTCTTCTAACTGTGAATAGCTGCTTTCCAAAAGCTGGCTGATTTAGTTTCAGTTGTAAAAGGGAAAAGTGGCTCCTGGGGAAGAAGATGTAAAATCCATCCCAGCTGCCGTATCTCAGATGTTGGCACAGCTCCCAGAGATGCATGTGGCAATACTAAAGCATGTTCTTCACTTGTGTTACCCTAGCAACTGCACATTCAAATGGCAGAGAATGGCAGTGACATTCCGCATACGTTGCAGTTGTTATTAAGTCGCATTGTCTTCAAGTTGTTAGTTGTAATTTTCAGCCAGATGGGAAAAAAACCCTCAATGATATTCACAGTGAATTGCTACCAAACCAAGGTCTTTGGGTAATGAGGACTTTTTCGTTATGTGTATCTCTTTGACAAGTTGCATTTTAACCTTCATTCCCTTCTGAGCCTTGTTTTCTTGCTGAAGAAACTGGAATTCGGACTATAGAGCTCTTTGGAATGTATTAGAGACTTTAATAAGGTTGAGTTGAGGATTTAAGAAGGTGGCTGGCCTTGGCACAATTCTAAGATCCCACTTTTGCCTCCTTGCTACTCAGAATTCATAAACTTTAAAAATGGGATCTTCAAAGACACCTGGGAGGTTTGGATGCCTGCTACCTATTCATTTTAATGGGAAATGGGTGTCCAAAAAGCAGCCTTTAAAATTCTTAGCAGAACAGTTTAAAACAATGATCTCAGGTCAGATTCTTATCTTGGCTGTGCTGGTGTAAATCTGAGGTAACTGGGATCAGAATCTGGCCTCTTTGTATTTGGTTTCATAAAGATGGTTGATTCTTGCTACCTTTCAGCAGGACCAGCAAATATACAGTGCCAGGCATAGAGATTTTTCCCCACATTGCTATAAAACAAGGTTCCACAAGGAGTTATCCTTTGCATCTTATCCTGGAGTGACAGAAATAGACTAAAGCTTTGTGCGTGTGAGAGAGGAAGCTTAACTAATTAAAACTAAATGTGTATGATTTTAGCAGCATCCTGGTATTGCTCTTGTATATTAGGACTAGTCTTTCCCATGCTTTAAAGCCCAGAAAGGTGACAACAACACTTAACCAAGCATTCTTTCCTCATTTAAAATTATCCTTTGGAATGTATGTGGATATTTGTGTTGACTATTGGTTATGAAGTGTTTGTCCTGTTCTTGACTTTAGTGGCAGTCCAAAAAAATAACCTTAATGCTAATTTAGTGTTCAGAATCAGTCTCTAGACCTGTGATGAAGTCCTCTGCCCAGAGGATGGGCACTGTATACAGCACCGTGCACATAAAGAGTGCTATATAAATGTCAATGGAAGGCTTTCCTACAGCACTTTGCCACTCCCCAGAAAAGCACAGATACTGAACCTTAAGGCTGCATTTTTTATTGGGGGGATTCAAATCTTCCTTTTTCTGAAATTCCAACAGGTGAGGTTTGATAATCCAGTTTGGACCAACCTCTAGGATTTAGACTGAAAATGGAATCCTGTTCATTTTTGAACAAAAACAAAGAGCTAGCTATGTAGTTCCTCAAACAGATAACCTCCATTTACCTATCCATTTACCTATCAGGTGAAAGATGTGTAGATGGATAGTTGTGTATTAAAATATTGAAGTTTTTCCCATGTGTACACTAATTCAAATGGGCTTGATGAAGGATTATGCTGAGTTTTAATGGCTTATGTCTGGCCCTGTGTACACTCTCTCTCTGCTTGTAGGCCCTCTTTTTGCCCCTGAAAAATTGACAAATTAGTGTCTTAGAGAAAGAGTTCCAGATGAGCAAATGACTTTAGCCTCATCCTCAATGACAGGGTGGAAAAGCAAAACAGGAGATTCCTAAAAATTGTCATAACAGTTACAAATGGAGTTTTAAAAAACATCCATCAGAACGAAACACTCCAAGGCTTGCACTAGGATAGAATAATTCAGACTGTGTTTCAGGGACAGGCGGAGACAAAAGTGTATAATTTATCATTCACATCTCTGTCCTCTCATTACTGATGTTAACAACTGTAATACCCTAAATGTGTATAAATAATGCACCAATCAAAATACAGCAATAATTAGAATCCCTAAGGGCCTTGATGCAGTCACCAGGACATAATAGGTAATGGCTCAGCGTAGACGGTGCTAATAAAAGAACAGCATAGTTATGACTTGAGTCCTACACAGATACGTTCTTGTGATTATTTTTTAGTTAATCATAGGACTGATCAAATATTGGCTGACTGAAACTTTTTCCAACAGAAAATTGCATTTTCAATTAGATGAACACTTCCATGGAAAAGGTCTGCTTGAAAACCTTTAATCTTTCTTTGAAAATTCCAAAACCAAAAATATTCAGTCAAAAACAAAAAATATCTTGTTTTTCTGTTTTTGTGATTAAAAAGTTGCAATTTTCTGAAAATGTTGATGGGGAGAGGGGGAAGGAGGGTTGTTGAAAATTTTCCACTTGGGAGAGGGGAGGGAGAACAACATTTTTCTGATCCACTCTAATTGATAACCTGACCAAGTCCCACATAATTTTTCTCATGTTTGATTAGAAATTGTTGACTGTGTCCCATGAAAGGTCACACAGGACTTCCATGTATCTTAGAAAGTCAGCAGGAAGAACAGGATATTCAGATGGCATCCACCCAAATAGTTCCAGGCTTTAAAACATTGTTTGTTCTCAAATGTTTTCCATCATTTCCCCCCAAGTTTTTGATTCTTTTGAATGGTGAATTCTGAACAGAAGGTGACATTTTAATATCCATGTGAACATCTCCTTAGTTTTGTTCCCCTCTCTGTGTTTCCACTCTGTGTTTCATGGTCTTTCTCTCTCTCTCTCTCTTTTTTTTTTTTTTGCTCTTCTTTCTACTGTTATAAATTTATTTACTCCAGTTATCCCCAGAAATTCTTCCAGATCAATCATCAATGCTTTTGTTCTTGACAGTTCAGCTGATGGTTCTACTCACAACCAGTCTGGATCATAATATTCTTTTCCAACCCTAACTTTGGTCGTTTTCTGTCTGCCTTAGAATTTTTTATATTGACACCTATCATCACAATTTTGAGTTCCTCCCAGGTTAAGTAGATTCTCATAGTAAGATTTCTAGAGCAGTGGCTTTCAACCTTTCCAGACTACTGTACCACTTTCAGGAGTCTGATTTGTCCTGTTTACCTCCAAGTTTCACCTCACTTAAAAACTACTTGCTTACAATATCAGATATAGAAATACAAAAGTGTCACAGTCACACTATCACTGACAAATTGTTTACTTTCTCATTTTTACCATATAATTATAAAATAAATCGATTGGAATATAAATATTATACTTACATTTCAGTGTATGGTATAGAGAGCACTATAAAGAAGTCATTGTCTGTATGAAATTTTAGTTGGTACTGACTTCGCTAGTGCTTTTTATGTAGCCTGTTGTAAAACTAGGCAAATATCTAGATGAGTTGATGTACCCCGTGGAAGACCTCTGCGTACCCACATGGGTACATTTAACCCTGGTTGAGAACCACTGTCCTAGAGCATGTCTTTTGCTTTTCTAACTTCTCTGGTTATTGGAAGCCTTGGGGGTTATTTCTGGTTTTTGCTTTTGGGGAAGAGTGTTATTTTTGTTTTTCTTGTTATGAGGAAAATATTTATTATACTGGATTAGTCTGATCTCTTCTCTGTCCAAAACCACTCAGAAAGTCTTGTCTCTGGTTCTCATATGTTTTATTTCGGTCTTAGTGACTTGCATTGTCCCAGAGAAGCACAGTTGTCTTAGCATTGATGATCTCTAATGCTCCAAAAATCAGGATCAAGGCTTTGAACTGGCTGCAGAAACTGATTAGGAGCTAGGGGAGGGACCAGAGTACAGGCATGAGGTGCTCCTAGGAGTCTGAACGGTAGATGAGACATATTTTGCACCATCTGGAGCCTTCACAAGTTTCTCACATTCAGCTGCAGATCCTGAATCACAGTAATCCAGTCAAGAGGTGACAAATGCATCATTTGCTGTGGTCATGTCCTTGTTTGGGAGGAAGGGGGCAAAAGAGGGAGGTGGAAGAAGCCATTGTTTGTCAGGGATGTTGCCTGATCGTCCAGGTTCAGTGATTAATCAGTCAGGACCCTGATGTTTTGCACTGCTTTGACTGAGGGATGTATGTGCTCAATAGAGGGGCAAGAATGTGTACCAGCTGAGTCTTCAAAAAAAATCTCTCACTCCCCACCAGCATCACTTTGGACTTTCCCAGATTGCATCTGAGCCAACAGCTCTTCATCCAGGAGTGGATTTCTGTAGGTGTTGTTACACTGGCAACATCTGCGGAAAATGAGCTACATAATCACGTGTCATGACCTCGAAACATAAAAGAAAACTAGAGTCAGGCAGCGTTAGACTTGGGAATCTTAATGGAAGGAATTCCCTCACCAAATAATGTGGGATCAACACCTGTGGCAATATGGTCCACTGATGGAAAAAGAAGGGACGCAGACTGAGTTTCAAAGTCTATATCTTCTCCTGTAAGTTTTCATTTGTTATAACAGGTGCTCAAATGTAATGTGAAAATTTGAAAGGTCTGTATTATCAACCTCCTGGGACCTAGCTCAGGCATGCAAACTCCTGATGTTAAAATAAGCTCTTCCTTGGGACCGTGTAAAAATAAAATAAATGCTTTGCATTCAAAATCATCCCCACTCCGGAGGAACAGTGTGTGAGAGAACCACTGTTGTGCTCCTTAACTTTGATGGCACTTTGACACCACAGTCATAGAATATCTACCAAAATTTTAGGCAGACGGTGGATACAAGTGAGGTGGGGTTGCAGACAGGTAAGTTACGGTCTCCCCCTATTTACTGGCATGTGTACAACCCATTTTGTGTCCATGCATGAAAAGTTTGCACACCCACCTCAGCTACAGTGTAAAGTGGCCTTAGTGTGAATGAGAATGAGGCCTGCTTACGTTCACACCTGTTTGGAAACTTGCAGAGAATTTCCTTAGCCTCCCTCACAATAAGTTACGTTTCACTTTTTGGTTACAAATGCCAGTGATTCCTGCCAACCTAAACAGATTCTGTCCCCTCCTGAGTCTTTCTTCATCTCATTCTGCAGAGATTTCTGTGAGTTACATGTCGGCATTACCTGGATATAAAACCTCATGCATGGAGTTGAGACAAGACCCTTACAAATATAGCTGACTAAATTCCTTCATCAAACTGACATTTAGGAGAAAGCATCTCACATTAGCCATGTAAATCGCTGCTGACAACTGGCATCATCATAGTGGTCTGGGGAAATCGCAGAGGCAGCAGAGTATTCGACATAATCCCCCTTTGTTTAAGATTAACGTTGTGATTTGTCTGCTGCTGTTGTGAGCTAATCTCTGAGGGAACATATTCTCCAAAGAGAAGAAAAAAAGGCCTTTATTGCCTGCGTGGAAGAGACAGCAGTAGCAAGCTATTACCTGTCCCCTGATGTTTTACGGCTTCTGATTACGGGACCCCAGTGAAAAGGACACTATCCTGGCTAGAATCCCTGAGTCTACTCCTTGTGTTCAGAGATGGATCATCCAGAGCAGTGACACTGATCCCTTCCCAGCGTGTCTGAGTCTGACAGACGCTCTGCTGCATGTCCCGCCTCATATTCCAGCAGACACTTTAATTAGAGCATTTACTGTCAGGGGTGTGGGTTTGAGAAGAGTTATGTTGACATCTTCTGCAGCCTTGGATTTTTGTTCTTCTTCTTTTCTTTTCTTTCTTTCTTTCTTTCTTTTTTTTTAAGTAATCTCAGTCGCTGAAATGCAGCGAATTGATTAATAGGCCTTTCGCTGCAGGCTCACTTGATGTATGTTAAACCACCAGAGAACTGTGTGAAAATCATGTTCTAACTGAAACCTGCATTAAAGACAAATTTAAAAGTGAAGGTCAAACTCTGCTCTTGAGTAGACCAGTATAAACCCAGAGGAACGCCCCAAAATCTCTGTGCACCTCCCATAATGTCCTTACCAATATCCTCCATTCTGATTCCAAACATAATCATCAGATGTGGAGTCAGAAGGGATTCTTCTTCTCCCCATACGCCCACCGACGCCCCATCATGCACAGAATATTGGCAGGCACCCTGCTAGGGGAGCAGTGCAGGATGTAGCAGGAGGTTGGGGTTTGGGTACACACCGTTATGCCGGTTTGAATCCAGCGGAAATCCATCACATTTTGAAAGCAGAGTGAACACAATGAACAAAGCATTTTTTTAAATTACATTTTATTTTTATTTTTAGAAAAAAGCAAAGAAAGTATAAAATAAATTTATACTTTCTGCCCCATCAGGGCCAGTTTTGAATCTGATTAATAAGAAGAGTAATGGGAAAACACAACCATTCCAGATGGATAATGCATTAATGTTGTATGGGGAAAGGAATCCAAGGATCATGGAGAAGTTCCTGGAGATACATCAGCAAAAACAGTCATCTTCTCAAAGGGCTTTTGTCTATTTCCAGAGACTTTTTGTTCTTCTTAAGAACGCTCGTTCTCTGTTTTGTCTGGGTTCTGTTCCTTTGTCCCTGTTGGACTGGCCCAGATGATTGGTTAGACTGTGAGCAGAGAACAATGCTCATTGTGCAGAGAATCCAGCAGCTGATGCTGTCCATAGCCAAGATTCAGGCCTCAGAGGGCTACATTCAGCTGTATAAACCTTGCCCACTTCCAATTTTAGACAGGAATCTGCTTTTCAAATTAGAGCTTGGATTCCTTCTGCAGACTGTTGCTAAGATAAGCATACTGAAGAGCACAAGTCTCTGGAGTCCAGCCACAAACTCTGAGTTAGTGGAAGCTCTGAAAACCTCATGTAATATTTAGCACAGGCTTCTGCGACAGAGGCTCCCAGGGAAAAGGTCCCCTATTCTTTGCAAACACCTCTCACTTTAGACCTGACAAACTCACTACACCAAACATATATCTTCCAAGATATTTATCTATAAAGAGCAACATGTAAGGTACCCATAAAAAGCTTGTAACTTGTCAAGATTCATAATCATGGTGAGATGTATGCATGGGTATTGTTTAAGGAATGATGTACTTATATTGAAAGTATGCTTGATGGACTTGGAGTAAAAGTTAGTCACCAGGGGATAATGTTTTGGTGATAGCTCCTTCAAGCAAGAGAGAGTTGTCACCCTGTCCTGGTTAGTTGGTGATGTAATGCCAGGCTCAATTGTTTAGCCTTGCTCAAACCCAAGACTATCAATGGAAAACTATCAGAGATAACAGCAAGGAAGCCACCTGGAAGTAAAAAAGGAACATTACAACAAGACAGGAGTTTGCCTTGACTATGACTAGAAACAAAAGACTGTTTCAGTGTAATACCAAGGAGGGAGAGGTACTCTGGATCCATTCACAGGAGGAAACCTCTTGTGGAGTGGGAGTGTATTCATGGAAGTTTGGATCCTGGTTCCTGTGAAGGCAGCCAGCTCTGCAACAAGCTGAACTTTCAGGGGAAAACCTACTTTATTAGAGAGGAAAGGTAACTATTAATTGTAGACCCAGCTTTGTGTTTTATCATTTTGTTTTGTATTGGAACCATTTGTTCCCACCACTCTTGTTTCTTGTTAACTTTTCATTATTATTTAAATAAACCTACTTTTGGTTTATTATAAGTGCTCACAAGAGTGGTGATTTAAGGTAAAACTAGTAAAGTGGGGGCACACTGCTCCTTTCGGGGCAGAAGATCTGGGATTTCTGTGAGTAGCCAGCATCAGGGGCTGGATATCACAGGGGAACGCTTCAAAGGGACTCTGGGACTGGGGTGCAGCTCTTGTTAACCTGCAAGGCAAAGGCAGGGCTGGCATAGCCCAGAGGAGGGTGCTTGAGTGGCTGAAAGGCTGGTGATGTTATGGAGCTTACACCCAGTCACCGCAGGCAAGATTCTCTGATGCTGCAGGCTGGAGGTAACAAGGTGACTCTCAGTCCTCTGAGAACTGTCACCACTTCCATTTCTGTACCTGTGAAAAGGCCTCTACATCTTCCTGGATTGCACACAGGAGCCCTGCTCCTGCTCATTAGAACTGGCTTCCCAATTTCCAGTCATGCAGCTCCTGTCATGTGTTGAATTAGAAGACACTTATGTCTGATAGAAGTACTATGCCAAACCTAGCACTGGATAGACCTCCCTGTCATCCTCCCTAACACAGAAAATAGGAATGAGCAATGTAACTGGCCTCACACATAGACACCTGTGGAGAGCATAGCTCTTGGGAACTCTGCACTGTTCAATGCCATACTCCTGGGCTGTTTGGTTGAAAAGATTTCCTTTTTCATTCCTGTCCCTTAACAAAGAATTCAGATGCCCAGGTTTTGCCTTGAAAGATGTGGGCAGTGCAATAGGTGTTGAAATAGCTTCAGCTTATTCTCCTAAATTGCACAAGGAATGTTATTTTTACAAAGGCAGAAATCAAACAGGAGGGATTAGGGAGATCAGCTAGATTAGTACAACATTCCAGGAAAGGAAAAGGGAGGCATGGCATGTGTGTGTTACATTATCAATAAAGCACTTTGGGTGAAATCCTGGCCCCATCTAAATCAATGGGAGATTCTCCATTGCAGCCAGGATTCTGCCCCTTTATGTAAGCAGGGGAATAGTCCCGCTATTGTGGGGAACTTTCCTGACTTCTGCACTACCCCGGTGAAGTGGGGTAGCGAAAGGATCTGAGTCCTCGCTCCCACTTCCTTTACCCAGAGGCCTCCCTGCCCTTGAGGACTCCCCTTCCACTCTCCTGTCTGGCTGAGTCCTCGTAACCCCAACAAGGCTGGGCCCAGGATTCCTGGGGGGCTCGACCCCCAACCTTGCTGGCACCCTTGTTGGTAGCCTCACCAGAGAGACCAAAGACTGAATGAGCAAGAAAAATGAGCTGCTTTTGTTTCCTTAGAGGTGGTCCCTCAACATCCATCCCTCTGTGTACTTTTATGGCTGCCAATAGCATGGTAACTGAGTACTCACGAGCTCCTGTAAGGTAGAGAACTGTAATTACCCAAGCTTGCAGAGGACATCTGTCACAGAACTGGGAATTTGGATGTCGCAAGTTCTAGTCCATTGCCTAAGCTACAATTCCATCCTACCTCTCGCTGCCGAGATACAGGGCAGTGCTGGGAAAACTCACATTACCACTGTCCATTCTTTACTTCTCTGTTGCTATATTCAGGAACCTTTCATGGGGTGTTTAAATTTATTTACACTTGAAGCAAGAACACTATTTTGGAAATGGCAACCTTGTCAGCCGTATGATACATCCAAATCATTCAGGGATGAAATGACAGGCAAAGGCTCGTAAATTACACGCAGGCTCCCCAAGCAGACAGCGCTTCAGATGCCAATATTTTATCATCATCTGTTTTGGCAGTTTTGCCAATTTATGTTCCCCTCCTTCAGACGGGATGGAGACACTTTTTTTTTCTTCTTTTTTTTTTGGTAGTCTCTGAAGAAAAAGCTAGAAGAAAAGACCTCAGCATCACCTCTAGAAAATAAACACTAGACTTTTGGTTTCCTTAAATGAAAAGTTTAAAATGTCAAGTTTTTGTTTAACTTTTTAATCTCTCTTAAATTAAAAACAGTTTCTCACAGAGTCAGCTTCAGTTTGTCCTGAGGCAAGGATCTGATGAGTATGATGTAGCTATTAGGCTCAGAACAAATGCTGTAAGACTAAAAAATTGAGGGCAAGATCCTCAGCTGGTATAACTCAGTATTTCTTCGTTGACTGCTATGTTGACTCCAACTAAGGACTGAGCCCTAAATGTCTGGCTTCATTCAAGGAAAGTTGTAGGATGAATATGTTGTTTGGAAGGAAAAAAACATTGTTCTGTTGACACTTCACCAACAGTTTCAGTGCCCTCCAGAAATGAATTGGAAGGAATGCATTGCACATCTGAGTTTTGTGCCATTCTTAAGTTTGCTTCCATATTTAGAAGTGTCAGGGGCATGCGGGAAAGCTCTGAAGTTTGAGGTTTCAAGAGTCATTATTTTCTAGGTTTTCAAAACTAGTTCAAGTTTTCATACTGTTTTTCCTGTGATTTAAATGCATGTTTCCTTCTAGGGTAATTCAATTTATAAATTAAACAAATAAAGCCACATGTTTTTCTAGCTAACTGGCAGTCTTTTCTGTCCTTTCCGAGCCTCTTAAAAGCTTGTTTAGCACAAGTGAGTTTTCTTTATGTGGCATCTCTTAGAGTTTTATTACCTATTCATTGCAAAGCTTTAAAACACTACTAATTTGCTCCTTCTGAGTTTTGGGGGCATCTGTGAAAATGCAGGTTCCAGTAAAATGATTCACAGCAGCAAAAATGTAATGAAAGTTGAGAACAAACTTTATTCCACATTTTCTGCATGTCAGCAAAGCTTTTCATTGTGCATATTTGAGTTTCAAGCTAAGGAAGTTGAGTATTGTCGCTTGGTAGAAATCACGTGACATTTCCTCAGGATCCCTGCGCCTACTCTATACTGGTGCAGTAGGCCAGCCCAAACCATCTTGACTTGATCACTTATGTCTGTGTGAGAGGAAGGTTTGTCCTTCTATAGGCCCCTTTTGTGAAAGAGGGGTTAGTGTGGAGACTTATCCAGAGTGAGCTCTGAATCTATAGACCTTTCCACATTGTTAGTTTCATATCCCTTTTTTCCTATGTTGAAGCCAGTTTTATGTTTTCATGTTGTCGTAGAGCCCAAAGGCGCCAACATGATTAGAGTCTCATTTTGCTGGGCATCATACAGATAGGAAACCTGGTTCCCGATTTGAAGAGCTTCTGATCTAATTTCAGACAAGACGCAAGTGAGCACAACAGGGGCAGGGAAACAGTAAGGAGTTCAAGTGGCTACACAGGTTGTTAGCTGTGTGCCCGACTTGATGATTTGACTCGACTTACTGTATTCTGTTATTTTTATTAATGTAGAGTTGCAGTGTTGAGGCTCCTTCACTGAGTGTTTTGGTCTGGAGAGACTTCTTTGTTGCATGCGGTTCTGCGAGGTAACTGCGTGGTTTGCACTGTTGTTTTATGGTCCATGCAGCCCTCGAAGCAGAGCAGGGATCTCAGTTTAGGAGACACAACTGAGCTGACACCACTTGGAAAGTGTAAAATATTTCCTGTTAGCTATGATTCCAAAAGCACCTTGTCGCACCCCATGTCTAGATTTTATGTAGCTCAACAGCAGCTGCATTCGGCCTCTCCTTTATACATTTTTAAAAAACACCATCAGGTCAGAGAGTAGGAGCTGCCCCTTTTTCCCTTTTAGTTTCTGTCGTGACTTTTCCCCTTAACACAACAATAATAGCAAAAAGAAACCACACAGGCACAGTATGGTCTAAATAACCATGTTTACTACATATGTACAATGTGCAAGACCTAGCTGCATATACTCATTCTGCTCAGGTTGGATTCTAAAACCTAGAACACAGTGAGAGCCACTCGAGGGCTCACAGACTATTTAAAGGGATACTACCCAATTCCTGTACACTACAGTTTCCATCAGTTTTATTTTCAAAAAAAGAAAAGGAGGACTTGTGGCACCTTAGAGACTAACCAATTTATTTGAGCATAAGCTTTCGTGAGCTACAGCTCACTTCATTGGATGCATACTGTGGAAAGCGTAGAAGATCTTTTTATACACACAAAGCATGAAAAAATACCTACCCCCACCCCACTCTCCTGCTGGTAATAGCTTATCTAAAGTGATCACTCGCCTTACAATGTGTATGATAATCAAGTTGGGCCATTTCCAGTACAAATCCAGGTTTTCTCTCCCCCCCCCCCCCCCCCCACAACCCCACTCTCCTGTTGGTAATAGCTTATCTAAAGTGACCACTCTCCTTACAATGTATATGATAATCAAGGTGGGCCATTTCCAGCACAAATGCAAGGTTTAACAAGAACGACTGGGGGGGGGGTAGGAAAAAACAAGGGGAAATAGGTTACCTTGCATAATGACTTAGCCACTTCCAGTCTCTATTCAAGCCTAAGTTAATTGTATCCAATTTGCAAATGAATTCCAATTCTGTAGTCTCTCGCTGGAGTCTGGATTTGAAGTATTTTACATTTGGGGGACAATGTATACCTTCAAATCAGCGGCACTGCTATGGGTACCCGCATGGCCCCACAGTATGCCAACATTTTTATGGCTGACTTAGAACAATGCTTCCTCAGCTCTCGTCCCCTAACGCCCCTACTCTACTTGTGCTATATTGATGACATCTTCATCATCTGGACCCATGGAAAAGAAGCCCTTGAGGAATTCCACCATGATTTCAACAATTTCCATCCCACTATCAACCTCAGCCTGGTCCAGTCCACACAAGAGATCCCCTTCCTGGACACTACAGTGCTAATAAACGATGGTCACATAAACACCACCCTATACTGGACAGCTACTGACCGCTATTCCTACCTACATGCCTCCAGCTTTCACCCTGACCACACCACACGATCCATTGTCTACAGCCAAGCTCTGCGATACAACCGCATTTGCTCCAACCCCTCAGACAGAGACAAACACCTACAAGATCTCTATCAAGCATTCTTACAACTACAATACCCACCTCCGGAAGTGAAGAAACAGATTGATAGAGCCAGAAGAGTTCCCAGAAGTCACCTACTACAGGACAGGCCTAACAAAGAAAATAACAGAACGCCACTAGCCGTCACCTTCAGCCCCCAACTAAAACCCCTCCAACGCATTATTAAGGATCTACAACCTATCCTGAAGGATGACCCAACATGCTCACAAATCTTGAGAGACAGACAGCCCCCCAACCTGAAGCAAATACTCACCAGCAACCACACACCACACAACAGAACCACTAACCCAGGAACCTATTCTTGCAACAAAGCCCGTTGCCAACTGTGCCCACATATCTATTCAGGGGGCACCATCACAGGGCCTAATAACATCAGCCACACTATCAGAGGCTCGTTCACCTGCACATCCACCAATGTGATATATGCCATCATGTGCCAGCAATGCCCCTCTGCAATGTACATTGGTCAAACTGGACAGTCTCTACGTAAAAGAATAAATGGACACAAATCAGATGTCAAGAATTATAACATTCATAAACCAGTCGGAGAACACTTCAATCTCTCTGGTCACGCGATTACAGACATGAAAGTTGCGATATTACAACAAAAAAACTTCAAATCCAGACTCCAGCGAGAGACTGCTGAATTGGAATTCATTTGCAAACTGGATACAATTAACTTAGGCTTGAATAGAGACTGGGAGTGGCTAAGTCATTATGCAAGGTAACCTATTTCCCCTTGTTTTTTCCTACCCCCCACCCCAGACGTTCTTGTTAAACCCTGCATTTGTGCTGGAAATGGCCCACCTTGATTATCATACACATTGTAAGGAGAAAAGGAGTACTTGTGGCACCTTAGAGACTAACCAATTTATTTGAGCATGAGCTTTCGTGAAGTGAGCTGTAGCTCACGAAAGCTCATGCTCAAATAAATTGGTTAGTCTCTAAGGTGCCACAAGTACTCCTTTTCTTTTTGCGAATACAGACTAACACGGCTGTTCCTCTGAAACCTGTCATTGTAAGGAGAGTGATCACTTTAGATAAGCTATTACCAGCAGGAGAGTGGGGTTGGGGGAGGTATTTTTTCATGCTTTGTGTGTATAAAAAGATCTTCTACACTTTCCACAGTATGCATCCGATGAAGTGAGCTGTAGCTCACGAAAGCTTATGCTCAAATAAATTGGTTAGTTTCTAAGGTGCCACAAGTACTCCTTTTCTTTTCGTGAATACAGACTAACACGGCTGTTACTCTGAAACCAGTTTTATTTTATATATTAAACATATGGCCTGTCTCAACTGCTTGCTTTTTTCTCTGCAATATTTGTGGTAGCCTGCAGTAGAGAAGGTAAGTTTATCTGGTGTTCTTATTTAGACTGTAAGTTCTTCAGTGCAGAGATCATCTCTTAAGTGTATATGTACAGCACCTAGCACCATGTGTCATAAATATAAAGGGAACAGTAACAACACTTATGTATGCAGTAACATAACTTCCCTCCTGGCCAGAGGTACAGAATCCCCTTACCTGTAAGGGGTTAATCAGTTCAATTAACCTAGTTGGCACCTGACCAGAAGGACCAGTGGAGAAAGAAGATACTTTCAAATCTGGGGCGGGGGAAAGGTTTTGTTTGTGTTCTCTTTGGGTGTTCCCTCTCGGGACAAAGAGAGAGACCAAGCAGGTAACCCAGCTCCTACTGAAATGATACATCTAAAATTATAGAAATTGTAAGTAATAGCAAGGAAATGTGTTAGATTATCTTTTGTTTTAGCTTGTGAATTTTCCCTATGCTAAGAGGAGGTTTATTCCTGTTTTTGTAACTTTGAGCCTAGAGGGGAATCCTCTGTGTTTTAAATCTTTTTATACCCTGTAAAATTAACTTCCATCCTGATTTTACAGAGGTGCTTCTTTTACTTTTTTCTTTATAATAAAGTTCTTCTTTTAAGAACCTGATCAATTTTAGTGTCTAAACATAAAGGGTCTGGTCTGTACTTTTATTAAAAGCAATTGGTTGGTATATTATTCTCAAGCCTCCCCAGGAAAGGGGGTGAAGGGGCTTGGGGGGATATGTTGGGGGGGATAGGGCTCCAAGTGGCACTTCCCTGAATGTTTGTTTAAATCACTTGGTGGTGGCAGCAATACCGTCCAAGGACCAGGAAAGGAATTTGTGCCTTGGGGAAGTTTTTAACCTAAGCTGGTGGAATATAAGCTTAGGGAGTCTTTCATGCAGGTCCCCACATCTGTACCCCAGAGTTCAGAGTGGGGAGGAAACCCTGACACCATGGGACCCCGATCTTGGTTGGGGCCTGTACACACTACTGTGGTATCAATAATTAATAATAATGCTACTGTCTGAGACTTTATTTAAACCTTCATTCCTGTGACTGTGTGCAGGGAATAGGGGCACGGTTGTGATGCTTTGGCTACCCATTAGACATAGCGATAATTGTCTGGGGATTGGGCCTTGATTATTGCTGCTCCTCTGGCATCCAACTCCCTGGGTGGAGCATAGGGTAGGGCACTCAGACAGGTGCAGGGATAAATACATCTCTTTGTGAGCGCTTGTGAAGTATGTCCATTTTGCTGTACTCCTTGTGCACGGCCCAGGGCCACAGATAGCCTCTTTCTTCCATCCTGTGCATTTACCATAATCTCGCAATGCCATCCCTCATCCCAGGTAAAGAATGCCCAAATCTTGGACTCTCTGACCTCTGGTCTCTGTCATAAGCTACACTTGCAACTCCATCGCTGATTCCCTAGCCCATCCTGCTCTGTATGTAAATCACAAGCTTCTCTCTCTCCCATCATGTCTCCTCCCAAAAAGGGAAAATTTCAAACATGGTGGTTGTCTCAATCTTGTTTCTACATGACAGACATTTTCACATGGTCACATGATTTGATGTGTCAGATAGATGTTGCCTGACATTCAGTAAGAGAAAAAATGTAAAATCCACATTGTCACCCAACACATGACATTTTTCACCCTCCATTTCATGGGGCTTTCTCTTCTGACTTTAAGTACATTTTGAACCTATGCTGTTCAAGCAGATTAGAAATTAAGCACAAAAAATTTGCCCATCACCACTTAGAAGAATAAATACTGGTGTCTGAGGTTAGATCCTTAGCTGGTATATATCAGCATAACTGCTTTGGCTGTAATGGAGCTATACTGGTCTACAGTTGACTATCTGGCTTTGTCTCTGAGCTATAGAGTGAAAACTGTGCATGCTCGTGGGGTAGTCTGCATGGCAGATGTGTGGAGTGCACATGAAATTACTTTTGCAGACTTTGAGTTGCAAAATGTGACCTTTATTTGAAAATAATGGCACTGGATGTACTTATATTTTACAAGAGAACAGAATATTTAGCAAACCACAGCGTTAATAAAAACAGACATTTTCTGCTTCGTGACAGTTAAGACATTTGTGTTGCTGTTTTCTCAGGTTTTCCACTGACATTCTTTGGCAGTGGGGCTCCAAATGAATAAACTGGCTAAGATCTGCTTCAGAAAGTAATTGAATTGTGTGAGGCTCAGGCTAAAAATGACTAATTTTTCTAGGAAGTGGCCTATGTGATGGACAAGAGTGATCCAATTGTTGGTCCCATGTACTATCAACAATGATTTCAGTGTCCTTTGTGGGTTGATAATGTTTTAAGACTTCAGTTGACTGGAATTATTGGTTCTTTTTGCATGTAATTGTGAAATTGCATATGACAAGAAGGGAATTTTATCATGAGCCTGAACTGTTTCTGTAGCAGTTAGACACAGGATGAGGATGCAGTATTGGACTCCAGGTCAGGGCTGAGTTTGCGATGTCAAGAACTTATGAGCTCTTCTAGTAAGATTTCAGCTCCAAATGGGGGAGATCACAGGTTATCTTTGCAGATTTCTGTGATCTTCACTGATGGAAATTTTGCAAGGTTAGACACTCTCACTAAAACTCCACCATCTTGGAGAGAAATTTTGTGATATTTTAGCCATATCTGAACTGAACACAGAAACTTGTTCACACCTGTTTTTGGAGGATCTGACCTAGAATCAGAAAAATAGGGAAGGTTCCATTCCAAAATTGTGACTCCAGGGAATTATGTTATCTTCTGGGAAATTATGTGCCAAATCCTGTGAGTAATCCCACTGACATCAATAGGAGTATTCATATAATGTCGGCAGGAGCTGTCCCTGTATTGTAGATTTTCAAAATTTCTCTAGCTGTAAATCCACTAAATTTGAAATAACAAGCTGCCTTAACCAGCAACCAGAAGGCTAACTTCTTCTTACTAAGCGTAGTACTGATATTACTGAAACACATACTGATCATTGCTGTCATCCTGGTCACTTCCTACTAAACTACTGGTTCTCCAAGTGGACAACTTGACACTCATCTATATCACCTATGTGTGCTGTAGGACCCTTAGCTGGAGATGTAATTTACATGAACAAAGGGGCTGAAGCATTGCATCTAATCAGAGTTCAAGTTATTCCTGATGAATCATTACCCACAGTAGTGTGAGTCTAATATGCATCCTGGTCACTGTATTGAGTTTATTTAAACTTCTGAACATTCAGGTATTTTTAACTTGAAGTTTCTTGATCAGTGATGTTGTGCCTATCGTTTATTATATAGTCTTTATCTGTTTTCTGACAGCTGAGTGGTGCTGTTCTTTCCTAATCTCAGTGCGGTAGAGTAGACATACTGGTGGAGTGTTTCACAACGGAATTATAAGCCCTAAACTCAGAGGTCTCTTATTTACATCACACTGGGAAAATATTAGACTAAATAGATCCAATAGCTGCATCATGTGAACGTACAGCATCATATACATAATAAACAACTTATTTTTATGACATATCTCTGCAGTGAAAGCTCTTCTAGGACCCTCACAATTCAACCATACAGATAAAACTGACTAAACTTCAACTGAGATAAAATCCATGATCAAGTAAACTTTCCGACAAGGCTGTTCATGGGCTTATTATTCCCAATAAAGCAAAGGTTTCAGTCAATATTTACGTCTGATTGTATCCACTTTACTCTCTTCTTCCAGATCTAAATGGAAACATTCCTGGGGCATGACAGTAGTCATGGGGTTTCAGTCACTTGCAGTTGGCATCAAAGTAAAAAGAAACCTCCAGGAGTGAAATAATAAGTCTGAGGAAGGAGCACCTCAGGATGTCAAGTCGCGTTTCTCTTGATACTGGCCCCGAGTTGCTGTGGAAAGGTCACTGCACAGTTTGGGCCTGATTCTGAAAAGAAGCTGCTTACCCACAACAACTCCTACTAATAGTGGGAGAAATGGGTATTCAGCACCTCTCAGGATCAGGCCTTTATGTCCTTTTCGTTCTTTCTTTCCCTTGTTTGCTTTCAGGAACTCAGTAAAATGACAATAACGATTGGAAGGGAGGGCAAGAGTGAAACATGTGAGACAGTATGAGAGATGAGGATAGGGGAAGGAAGGTAAAAGGAGGGAGAGTACGCGTGAATAGCAACTCTGGCAATGAAAAGAGAGGTTAATGGTTTGTTAATCAGCCTTGGGTTTTGCATACCACATCATTAAACCTTGAGACAATACTCTAGGCAAAATCAGAGTGGTTCTCAAGGTGAGAGAAAACTGCATGCTGATTGGCTGGCTGATGAGGAAATCGCAATTTACCTTTTATTCTAGCTTTGAAATCTACTGTCTGTTGCGGTCAGAGAAGCTTGCTCCATTTCATCACTCAGAGCCTAAGAAACTCTTCCCAGGTGCTGATAATTTCTTTGTGGTTAAATGAACAGCATCCTGAGCACAGTTTTAAAGGTTGTTATAGAAATACAAACTGCTGTTGATTTCCAAAGAGTGAATGAAGCCCAGAGACATCATCGGTAGCTGCTCTCTGTTTATAACAGATTAGCCACAGTGATATTTGATCCGCTGAGTCATAAGCTTCTAGTACCAGAACCAGAGTTAAAGAGGGTGCATGGTGTTATTGATGTTACATTTTTAAAGCTGAGTATTCAGACCCGTAGGCAAGCAAGCAGTGGGATTCCTTAAACTGGCCTAGTCAGTTGCACAGATTGTCTGACATACACATGTCACACTGATTTGATTCTGTCTGTTATCCACTGCAATATTTGTAATAGTTCCTTAGCAACATTTTCTATCAGTTATGCTCCCTAGTTGTAAAACAGCTACAGTAGCATCAGAAACAACGCTTACATGGTTCAAAGTGTTTATCTTCACACAGTAATATTGTGCTGTTTTAATATTTATTTGCAGTCAGAAGGGACTACATCATGCTGTAGTTCTTCATTCTCATGGCGGCAACTCAAGCCCATGCTGGGGCAATGAATGACATGAGTTAATCTCAACACAGAGACCTACCCTAGATAAATGAGGACCGGACAATGGATTCCCAGGATGGCTGTAGCCTTGAGCTACAGTTGTGGGTTCTGATGGGGTTCTGATGGTCCAGCAGCACTGATTACAATTCCCTATAACGTATCTGGTGTATCGACAACAGATAGCAGAAACTACTACTCTCATTTCTACATTATACCCTTTCCCAGGATGAATGTCCAGACCAAAATTTAAGGGTCTGATTCACAACCCATTGAAATCCATGTGAGACTTAATGGAAAGACTCTATTGACTTCAGCTGACTTTGGATCAAGTCCCAAAAGAGCCAACCTGTATTATCTGGTACCAAACTTATGTCTTTTATTAGTATTTTGTAAATAATATAAACTGAGATTTATCTTGACCCATCCAGCCTCAGCTACCTTTGCATATGTTAAAACGGTTTACCTGATTTGGTTTCAAAATGTAATGTTAAAGGTATTCTAAAACACTGAACTACACTTAACAAGCTTTTGTTTATGGTTTATTGATGGGGATGTCAGGGGAGAACTTGTAACCTTTTAATCCTTGTGATGTCAAGCAAGAATGCTGTCTAGAGCAATGAAATTGCATGGATTCATTTAGAATTCAGCCAGAAACCAAGACAGACTACTTATACTCTGTGGCTCAAAAAAAAAAAAAGATTTAGTTATGCAAGCAAAGTTAGAGGGGACATCCCCAGGTGTCTGGTAAAGGTGTCTGATATAATTTGGAGTGGGTAGGGAAAACCAATATCTGGAGAAGAGCATGAAGGATTTTATGTCCTCAAGAAGAGCATGTGGGATAAATATTTGATGTAATAAATATTACTGTCTAGACTGAAACAAAATCCCGCTGGAAGCAGGATGGGGAAAGCAGAACTTTCAGGGCTTTCTTGTAGAAGAGGGCTCCTTTACAGCGGTGGGTAAGCAATTTTTGCTCTGTGCTTTTTAATTGCACTATGTGTGCCATGTGTTGTCATTAATTTGTGTCATAAGGAAGGGGAAAAGGAGAAAAAGGACACATCTTGTAATCTCATCGAATCCAGCAGCATTTACAATCATATGTAACTTCAGGCACAATGAGCCTCTCTTGTGCCCACAGCATCACTCACCTTCACAAGGGGCGGGCGGGGAGGGGAACATGAGCTTTCAGCCAACACAAACCATCCCTTTCATCACTTTCCACCCTGAGAATGTCTCTGAGAAGACTTGACACTATTCCTGCCAGGCACTGGCCATCCAGGGTACAACTACACTGGTGAAAATCAGAGTTCACTAAAATCCACCAAACTTTTCTGTTGTAAACAGCTGATTCCCATGCTTGCCATGAACACAGCCACCATGCTGTGTCCCGATGCCAACCCCCTGAGACCTTTCAAAATGTCAGACTGGACAAAACCTGGAGAAACCAAGCCCATAGGCCATATGGTGCTTATTGACATAAGGGTAGAACAGCTAATTCCTCAGCCAATGAGACAAGAGTTCACACAGCTAAACCTGGGAATTATTTATTCCATACTAGGATGATGTTGAATATCTCACTGTTATGAAGAATTGTGCAAGACGACTTCCACTTTTTTTATTTGTTTCTTTGTTTGTTTTTCTCCCATCTTATGAAACCAGTCCAAGAATTTGTTCGAAAAGCATGTTTTCAGAAAGCAGTATAATCCATAACTGCTAGATCAGGGATCACCAACCTTTGGCCCGCGACCCACCAGGGTAAGCCCTGTGGTGGGCCAGACCGGGTTGTTTACCTGCTGCGTCTGCAGGTTTGGCTGATCGCAGCTCCCATTGGCCTGGAGCAGCGAACCGCGGCCAGTGGGATCTGCAATTGGCCGAACCAACAGATGAGGCAGGTAAACAAACTGGCTCAGCCTGCCAGGGTGCTTACCCTGGCAGGCCGAGTGCCAAAGGTTGCCGATCCCTGTGATAAGGCATCAAAATTTTCTGCATGGCATTTTCATCTTCAAAGATTCTGCTATTTAATCAGTGCATTGAAATCATATATGCCATAATGTATTAATTCATTAACTACCCAGGATCAGAAGGTGAACCTCTTTATTTCTGTTGGTGAGAAGTTATTCACAAAGAGTCCAATTGATTTCACTGCTTGCGTTATAAGTGTTCACCAGGCTGAATAAGGGCTCCATCATCCATCAAGCCCCCAAAACTGTGTAGTGTCCAAGATGATACTTGCTTTTTGACAGAGCAATACCCTTCCAAAACCCCATAGAAACAACATTTTAGAAGAGAATATTTTGGATGAGAGCCGGTCAGAAAATGGTCTGTTTTAATGTGGGAAAATGTTAACTTTTTGTCCAAAAATTAAAAGTTGAAAATATTCTTCCAAAACCCAAGAATTGTGGGTCCAAAACTTCCGGTTTAAAACAGAACATTTTGATTTGAAAATTGTGTCATGGTGACTCGTGGGAGTTGTAGTTTGGATTCCTCATGCCTGTATTCTCTTCCATAGCCTGGCTACATCTCCCATGATATACAAAGGTCTCCCACTCTTGCTGAGCCACAGTGGTCTATCATGAGAGGCCCTGGCCATGATACATGTGGGAGATATAATCTGGCTGGGGAACCTGGCCGATAGAGGAGAATGGGGGCATGAGGACCTGAACTACAACTCCCATGAGGCACTATTTCCACACAAAAATCTTTTTTTTGGTTTTGGCTAGAAGTTTTCAGGTGTTCAGTTTTTCAACAAAAAGTCTAAATTTTTGGGTGCAAAACAACCACTTTCCGTGAAAAATATCATTTTGTCAAAAACACAATTTTCCATCAAAAAACTATTCTGTAGAAATTTTTTGACCAGCCCTACTGTAGATTGATTGCAGTTCACTAGGTCATGGTTGTATCTCCTTTCTTGATTGAAGGATATTGGGATGGATACCTGGCAAGTCATTGCTGGTGGTCTGAAAATTAGTTGACAAGGTTCTAATGGACAAATAGCTAGCACACTAAGAGTACCATCTTTATGTGTCAGTCCACCAGAAACATAAGAGAAATTGTAATACATATAATAGAAAACTTTCTTCCTCTGAAGGAAGAAGACAGAAAGAACTAAAGGCCACAGCAAGTCAGTACTTTACTCCTCATAAAGGCAGCCTTTATCTAAAATGAATCCTTGACCTATCACAATATTTCACAGTAATGATCCAAATCACTGTGGCCTAAAATAATGTAAGTAGCACAGTGCTTGGGGCCAGGGGTCTAGAATATAGTATCTTTCTAGAAGGGGGCTGGAGGCTAGAGAATCTCACTGGTCTTTTTCCAGGTCTACATGGCAGAAGGTTCCCAGAACCATAACTACCTCATTGCTTATTGGTGAGGTTCAATGGGAGGTCAGCCTTTCAGAAAATCAGCTGTAATATTTCCAGCAAATGACAGCACTCTCGATGAGAACTGCACCAGAGCTCTAAGGATCAGGAGGAAAATGGTGCCAGACAAAAAACCATACCACATTTCACAGTATCTTTTTTTCCCTCTAAACACTGACTTCGAACCCCCCCCGAAATGTGTGTTGTGGAGCCTGTGTGATGCTCAGGCTGGTGGGCCTTATGTGGCTTTAGTCATTGTTAGCCCCAAAAATAAAAACAAAAAAGATTTATATAAAAATGTTTGTGATGCATTTAACTTTGCAGAGTGATTTAGAGGAGAGAAAAAAAAAAGTGTTGCTTAATCTCCAAATAATACAGGCTCCTAAAGTGCAGTGCCAGAGGTATGATCAACAACGCACAAAACTGGCATGTTCTTCTTCCCCTTGGATTAGCTTGCATACATTTAGTTGGGTTTCTGTTTTTAAAAGTAATGAGCTATGCTTCACTCCAGGTATGGATTGTGGGGGCAGGGGTGAAGGGAGGATAGAAACTGGCCAGTGTATAAACAGCAGACTGAGAACTAGATCCTGATCTCGCTTATTTACACTGGGGAAACACCACTGATTTCAGTAGTTACTTCCTGATTTACACAGGGGTGAGTGAGATTATGACTGGGTCCTATATCCCGAATGAAGGTCCATCGGAGCACACTACCCTTTCCTGTAACTCACTAGTTGTTTTACATTCTAACGGCAATTACAAGCTAATAGCAAGACCTATTGCACATGATTATTAAGACTAACTAAGCTTGTTCTCCCCAACTAATGCCAAGGTCATAATGTTACTTTATGGCTGCTGGTAATGTTTAGACCAAGAAACATTTTTACAGGTAAATGGAGCCCTTTACTTAAGCTAAGCTCCTCTAAAGTCCATTACTTCTAATAGTGTGAACCACCCGAACCACTGCCAGAGGATAACAGATTGTCTCTTCTACCTGCCCATTCACAATTAATTACACATTTTGCAAACAACCTTCTAGACTGGAATTAGTCTCCCAATAGTGTCTAATTCTCTATTGTGATTTTCGCCACAAGTAATATCAGTCCTTCATCGTCTATAAAGAATTCCATTACAGAGAGATGTACAAACCATTTGATGACTCAGATTGAAACTAGTAAATCTCTGACCTTTTACCAGTTATATCTGGGATTTCTCAAGAAATGTTTTCTTCAGGGAAAAAAAAAACCCAATCCACATAAATCCAATTCACCCACCACTCAAACCCTTTCCCAGCAGCTTGTGAAGTCCCAGCCTACAGCCTGTCGATTCCAAGCAGAAGAAAATCTATAATATATACCAGCTAAAATTGTAGTTTGTGTTATGTGTCAGGTACAGTAATGAGCTCTACCATATTGACCTTCTCAGTATTCGGTGAACTTGCTTATTAGCCAGTTCATTTATTATCTTCACTGTTTCACAGCTCGCCAGCTTTCAGAAAGGGCCATACCAATTAAAGTAGGACAAAGGGGTTCAGTGAGCCACTTTCTTTCTCACAGTATCAGTGTGCGAGTGACATTAAATTACAGATATATCACTCAGGGTTATAAGAATGGGAAATGGCACAAGCAGAATCGAATTACCTGAATAAAAGTCTTGTATGAAAATAGGGACATCATTATTTTCAGGGGCATCTCAAGCAGCTATAACCTCTTGCCTCCTTTTCAGACTCCATGCAGACTCCATACAGGTGGCAATTATAATTCTACACATAATGCAGATATGTGTAACTGAAGAACTACTGGGAGAACTGAGCTTTCTAAGGCTGAACTCTCTGAACATACAAGCAAAATACCCAAATATTTTCTTTTTGTATTATTTATAGTAATGAGGTTACAAATTGACTGAGAAGAACAATAAGGGACAAACAGAGCATCATATATAAAAGAGGGTTTCCTGCAAATATTTGGGCCCAGATTCTGTTCTCACCCCCTCCAGTTTTATACCAGAGTATTTCCACTGATTTCAGTGGATTTGCACCTAAATAACAGGTATGGGATCAGAAGAGGCCCCTGGGAGCCCTAAGAAACAGCATTATCAAAAGCCTGATAATCATGATAGTTGCAATATAGAGATCTGACTCTCTCAAAGGAAATCTGGATTAGATGGCGCAATGGTTTCCTACACTATCAATTCCTCCTGATACACTGCAAAAACAGTGAAAAAAAGGAAACAGTATATGTTTGGAATTAAACAAACACGTAGGAGTTTTTTGTTTGCCTCATCTAAACCCAGATACTATGGTCTTGGGTGCTATTCCAATGTCTGTGATTAATAATAAGGAAAATATACATCACATCATTTGCTTTTACTAGTTGTTTAGCTTCAAATATTTCAGACATGCTAAATATTTTAGTAGGTAAAAATGCGTCAAGCAGGATCTTAAAAAAAATTATGCAGCTGCAATAGAAACAAGGAAGCAGTGCCAATCAACTCTTCAGCCCAGTGTTTACTTTCGGTCATAGTGGTCAGTTCCCTCTAATCATATCCACATGCTTGGCATTTTGACACAAGCTGCTTTGGGACTGTACATAAGCGTATATGAGACACTTGACAAACGTTTATGTAACAATCCCCTCAATAGTTTAATATGGCTATTTTTGGCAAGGAGAACAAATAAGATTAATTTTCTGTTTGGACATGTCAAATATGGGTGTGCTTAATTTCTTTCAAAAATATGTTTTCTTGGCTTCCTAAAGAAACAACAACAAAAATGTTTGGACTACTTTGTTCCTGAGAACAAATCCACCCCATATTAATTATGCCAATGACAACATTTCAACAGGAAAAACAAACTAGAAAATATTACTGCCCGTGTTACTTAAAAGTCCAGCAAAAGATAATCTAGAGATTTACCCTCATTGGGTTTGGAATGTTTACCACCATTGCAAAGAAAAGGCCAGATCTTCAGGTGGTCTAAATCATAGCAAGAAGCTGAAGTTCCTGCCCTCATTTCCTGTGTTAAAAGCTCTTGTACATTCCAGCTAAACATAATGAATCTGTCAATCGTGCAGGTAAGTAATCTGTGCCTAGCTGACACCAGCAATACCAGATTTTCCATGTACTTTCTCTTACTCAAAGTTTCTTGTAAAATTTTTAATTCATGAAGTCTACGTGTAAGAATTACTGACAGAAGAGTAGAGCACTGAATAATGATCAGTTGCCTGTGTCTCCCAATGCTCAACAATTCTCCCAAGAAATGCTGTTAAATGATTAAAATAGTATTGGGGTAAAAAACCCAAACCCAATACCCTTTTTTAAAAAGAATCCCTCCCTCCACCGCTACCCGCTCCATCTCCCACACTCGTCCCTGCCACCACCTCTGCCCCGTCATGCCACCATTCCCACTCTTACTGCCATCCCTCTCTGCCCCCCACTTCTCTTGCGGTCTCTAGAATGCAGTTCAGCGGGTACTGAAATGTGAATTCCAGGTTACCAAGCACACCAAACTTCCAAGGTGCTGCTAGCTGTGTTATCTCTGGGAACATGGGGCTGGAGTTGCATAGACACCAATAACTGAGCACCGCGTGTCGATGCTGTATGAGTTCAGAAGAGCTACTTTTCTGAGGCGTGCGAGATGAGTGGTCAGTAATGCTAACAAAGCCAGCACTCTCAAAAAGCTCTGTTCCTTCAGCCCCCTGGGCTTGTTGAACACTTGCAGCTGCATGCTTAGAGCCATCGGGCTAAGTCCTCAAAGGCTCTTAGGTGCCCATTAATTTCATTGGCAGTTTGGTGCCTAAATAACTTTGGAAAACCTCTGGGGGAGGTAAATTAAAGCCAATGTGGACAACAAGGCTCATGTTTTCACCTCTGGAGGTCCCCGGTTCAAACCCTGAGGTATCAGTCATGATGAAGGCCCTTGACAGAGGCAGTAGGATGATAGCATTCCGGTGTGAGGGGCAGTCATTTCCTGCCACTTCCTCTTTTGACCCCTTCACTCCACCCAAGCCTACCCCTCCCTTCTTTTCTTTCTCCCAACCTTGTCTTTGTAGCAAGTTCCCTGCTCCTGGGTGCCGAGTGATCACTCCCCTCTCATTCATGTCTTTCCTCAAAATGCACTGTCAGATGTTACCCTCCATCATTCTGTACATCCATTCATACTGTATGAAAAGCTAGAAACTCCGGCAAAAATGTTCAAATATGGGTGCCTAAATTAGGCAATTAAACCTATATTTAGGCACGTAACTGGGTGTCCTGACATTCAGAGAGGCAGAGTACCTGTACTCCTCTTTGACTTCAGGGAGAACTGCAGCTGCTCAGTACTTATGAAAATCAAGCCGCTTATTTAGGTGAATGGAACTAGGAATTGGACTTGCATGGCACAGGGGCCCTCCCACGCTGATCCTTCTGCAAGACCCATCCCTCCCTATGGATTTCAGTGCCTAACTTTAAGCTTCCAAGTTTGAACATAAACAAATAAAATAAAAGTTTAAATGCTGTAAACTGGTTGGGGCCATCAGAGAAGTGTGGCTGTGGTGTGCAACTGAGAACTGCTCCATTCAACTCTTGGCTGCAATTACGATGTATGTGTCATCCCTGAAAAGGTTCCTTTGTATAAGGCACAGCTTTCACAAGCAGCCATGTTGCGACTGCTGCCCGTTAATGCTAATGCGCTCCTGCTAGAGGGTACTTTGGAACCATGGAGAACTAAAATTGTTTCTCTCCAGCCTGCTCCTGCAATTTCAATGCGACTCAGGGGTAGTCTACATGGGAGACTCTGGAAAGTTAAGGTGAATCAATGAAAGGTGTGAAGTTAATGCACATAAGGTAAAGCACATTGAACCCTCACGTGGATGCTCTCGTTCAGGACTAAAATGGGCTTAGTGTACGGTAGCTTAATCCTCCTCCATGCTACAGCAAACTAAGCCGTTTTGCTCTTAAATCAGATCATCCACATGCAGGTTTAATGTGCATTAATGTCGCACCTTTCACTGATTCACCTTAGCTTTCCTGAATGTGCCTGTGTAGACCAGCCCTTAGTTCTGCCAGTTCCGTTTCTAACTCCCCACTGGGCTCTTAAATACTTTTGCTCCCAAGTGTACCAGTAACTTCTCTTTTGTTCTGTAAGGAGCTCTGTGAAGACCCACACCTGTTTGTGAATGGAATCAGTGCCCATGACTTGCACCAAGGGAAGCTCGGGAACTGCTGGTTTGTGGCAGCTTGCTCCTGCTTGGCTCTTCGGGAGAATCTCTGGCAAAAGGTATGTGACCCAATATGCTTGGTGCTTGACATCATAAAGCCTGTCCCCGAAGGAGAGCTGAGTGCCCTGAGCCAAGGTGTCCTGCATCCAAAATCACTGTCCATACAAAACCTGCTCATTTTCCTTCCTGTCAGTGTTAATTTAGTGTAACCCATGATCCAAACCTCCTCTCCCTTCCCTTCAGGAAGAATATACAGCTGGGGAGTAGCAGGCACTTGAGGTTCAAATTTTCATTAGCTGCTCATTTTTATATGCCGTCTGCCTCACCAGTTGCTGCTCCCACGGCTTGTTATTATGTGTCTTGCCTGGAGGACAAGAAAGCAACTCTCTACTGAGCTGATTTCCCCCATACCCTCATTGGTATCAGGCAGAGGATGTTGCAGAAACAGGGACCACCTGCACCGTGATGCTTCTATCAGTCACTGCAAATATCACCCCAGTGCCATGTAGCCTCCCTCAAGATATGTTTTCATTCTCCGCATGGATTGCACCAAATGCAACTTTAGGTACTTTGGGACCAAATTCACTACTGGTGTAGGTGGGTGCAATTTTCAGTGATTTCAGTTTAAGATCTTCAGAGGCTGATGGGGCTGCCAAAGCCATGCCCTTTGTGGTATCTGCCAAGGAACCAGAGCAAGCCACCCCCTGATTAGGTCTCATTTGTTGTGTTTGGTGAACTGTGCTTTTCTTCATTTCTCAGGTGATTCCAAACTTTAAGGAACAAGAATGGGATTCAAAGAGACCCCAGAAATATGCTGGGATTTTTCACTTCCAGTTCTGGTATTTTGGACAGTGGACCGACGTGGTCATAGATGACAGATTGCCAACAATTAATGGGGAGCTGATCTACTGCCATTCCAACATGGAGAATGAATTCTGGAGCGCACTACTGGAGAAAGCTTATGCAAAGTATGAATTAGCTGAATGTCCTTTAAGTGATTTCAGCTACACATAAAAATCCACCTTATCATTTCAGATGCTACTGATTTCCTCTCTCACCCCTATCATATTTCCCCAGGTTACTTCCCAATTACTGCTGCTCTTGGAGAATATGTAGCTTTGAGACTGCCTCCAGGACCCTTCGTTAAACCATTCCCAAGAGCAGAGCTGGTCAAAATCAGACTTCTCATTATTGTGAAACATTTCAAACTTAAAAAATCATCCCAATTCTGGACAAAAAACCAACATTTCAATTTTGTATTTTTTTTGCAAAACAAAATTCTGGAAAAATTATTTCAGGGTCAAAACATTTCATTTTAATAAATTCAAAATGTTTCATTTTGATCTTTTTTTTTTTTTTTTTTTTTTACATTTTGAAATGAAAAGTTCCTTTAAATGAAAAATCAAACCTTTTTATTCTGAAAACTTGAAAATTGGACATGGCAACATTTTTAAAAAATCCACATTTTTTGTTGAAATTGATCCAATTTGGGGGGAAAATCAAAACAGCATTTTCACACAGAAAATCGTTGTAACAAAAATATTCTGACCAGCTCTAGCCAGGAGGTGCTCCTAAGGCAGTGATCTCCTTCCCATGCTTCTTACAAAAATCATGTTTCCCCTTCATTACATCTAAAGCTAGCAGTTCAGAGACCAGGAATCTTAGGGATGCTCTCAGGTCTATTGCATAGCAGTGTAACAAAGCTTTCTTCCCAGTTCCCTGCTGTTCAGACAAACTTGTGATCCTTTTTCTTGGTGGTCTCAAATATTACACAGAAATAATCCGATTTGGCTTGGTTTTAACAGCCAGAAAATGAGTCAATTTGTTCCATCTTACCTCTAGGCTGGCTGAGTCTTATGAAGCCCTGGATGGAGGCACTGCTGCAGATGCAATTATCGATTTCACTGGAGCAGTGGCAGAATCCATTGACCTGGTAAAGGGCAAATATTGTGAAAATATTTCTGAGCAAATGAAGCTGTTTGAAGACTTGCTGAAAGTATATAAAAGAGGCGGGTTAATCAGCTGTTCCATCACGGTATGTGTGCAGACTTTGATATACAATGATTTATTCTGATTTTTCTTGCCTGGAAAAATGATCTTAACATAAATATATTCAGCATATCCTTAATTTGGATTTTGAAAAGGTGGTTTGTAGAAAGCTAATGACTTGGCAATGCTGTCAGCCAAGAACAATTCCCTAAGCCACCGGCTATAATTCAGGAAACCACAGTCACGTGCCCCGCCATTGACCTTTCTGAATGGAGAAAGGTACCCAATTTGTAACTTGAGCAGAGATGAACAAATTTAGAGTATACTCACTTCCAACCAAGGAGGCTGGCACCATGTCCCCTTAAGACATTTAACTTCTTGCTGAAACCTGTTTACAGAATCACTTTTCCAAGCACTGAGCTGCTAATTCTTCTTCCTGCTGGTGGTGACAGGGCCATCTTTGTGTCAATATAGTACCGGAGCTGAGTGGAAGTGGTGAGCTCATCCAGCTGTTCAGAGCAGGAACGTGGGCTTTATGTTTCTCACTAAAGCTTCTGGTGAAATAAAAACCACTGTGAATACTTGCAGTCTAAGACTATCCTATACATATTTACATAGCACCCAAAGTGGGCTGGATGCTTTACAAGAGAGCAAAGAGACATTCTCCCTGCCCCAAGGAGCTACCAGCAGGGTTGTGAAAAGTGCTAGTCACTGGCCTACCTCTGCTCCCCAAAAGCCCATGCTAAAGCTCCCATTGACTTCAGTGGAAGCAGGGTTAGACCAATGCTGAAAGCCATTGAAAATCCCACCTTAAATGAAGATGACATCACAAGTGAAGGGAAAACAAACTGCTCACCATGCATTTTTGGATTTTCTGTGAATTTATTTTAAAATTATTTAGAAACTGAGTTTACTTATTTTCTGGACAGGAGCCCCGGGGAAGGATGTGAAAGGGAGAGGGGATAATTCCATAAGATCAAACAGGGCAGAGTTAAGGTTCTATGAAGCTCCTGGCTGCACTGCTCTCTCCTTTCAATTCTGGAGACCTATAAATGTCAAGGCTAACATCTATGGACTTAGTCAAGTCACTTAACCTCTCAGCTTCGTTTCCCTCTTTGCAAAATGGAAATTATACCACTTACCTCCCCCCTAGAAGTACTGTGGTGATTAACTGGTTAGTACTTACAGTCTGCAATATGAGTTCCCAACTACCTGCTTTGTTTGGAAATTGTTCCTTGAAAATATGAGTGTATTAACATTGGCACTTGTGTGCCGATCCCAGAACAATCAGCTCTGCCCCACTTCTGCAGCAAGAAAGTTGGTGGTAATCGAAAGATCCCCCATGATTGCAAAGCAGGTCAACTAAGTGTGGAGGTCATTGCTCTAACTACGACTCGGCATCCACTGTTTCAATGCACTGTCTCCCTTCACCAAGAGGGGAGAGCATGGTGTCTGGGAGATGGCTCCCTGATGGGACTACCAGCCTATAGAATGGAGAATGAGCGCATGAGGCTCCCAAACTACAACTCCCATGAGGCACTGCAGCTGCACTTCAGTATCCAAATATTTTGGGAGTCGGGGTGTTTTGTTTTGTTTTTTTGACAGAAACTCAACATTAAAAAAAAAGTCTGACAAGCTCTATCACTAACTTCCCCCAAAGCCTTAGGCTGGCATCCTGCTTTAATGTGATGGCAGTGGACAGAAATACCAAGGGGGTGATTGAAATTATCACTAAAAAATGCTGAGGCTGTTTATTTAATAACAATAGCTTGGGGAAAAGGTAAAAGTTTAGGTGGCTGGAATAAAATTAAGCACTTGCTAGTGCTTTCCATTCTCCCCTGAAGTTCTATTTCTGCCCTTTGAATTAATCAAATAAAACACAAATGCTTCTCAACCTTGTTATGCAGGCACTATATTTATTGATTTATCCTGGTGTATGAAACTGCCTCACTAGCATTTTACCTCTCGGCCCCGATAAGTGTGTTATACACACCACAGTGCTTGCTAACTGCAGAATATTTAATACTTAAGTGGCTTACATCCCAATTTAGAAGTGACCCAACATGCTCCTTTGTTTACAGAACATCCCAGGGCTTGTACATTTGGCAGTTCAAATGGAAGGCAGTTTAAATTTCTTATTTAAAAGAAAAAAAACAACAACCTTAAATAGAAAGTGAAAAAGCCAGGTGCCATCCTGCTGAAAAGAAGAGTGCAGTCACTAATGGAGATTCTTCTGGCGCTACAGTTTAACAAGCAGGACTCCTTTGCTGTCATGGAAACTTGTGCTCTTATTTGTGAAGAGTACAAATGAAAGAAAGTGTTGGGGGGGGAAGCCCTGGGAAATGTCAGTGGCTCTCAATATAACATATGAACTGATTCTTTGTGAGCTGTTGTCGCTGAAATATACTGTGGTCTTGGCATTAGTCCTGCAATTTCAAGCGCATCAGTCAGACCTGATCTGATAGTTAGATGTGGTGAGAAGTTTCTCTGTTGCTTCTTTTTTTACTAATTTATATACCAAGCTGTTCAAATCTTCCAGCTGATTTGAAATGGGTAAGAATGTCTGGCATGGTCACACATCACTATCAGTGCTGTAGTCCATCCCTCTCTTCCCACCAGAACCAAGGCTTGTATTGTCGCTGAGATTTGATTTTGGTCATTCTGTTCCATGAAGAGAACTGAGAAATGCAAAGAGCCAAACCCTAACAACTCATTCCTGCTGCTCCAAGGGGAGTGTTGGTTGTGTAGAGAGTATGTAAGCCCTGCAGGATCTGGCCCAACGTGAAAGAAAAACAATATAAGGGCCTGATCCAAGACCCATTTATTAAATGGGAATCTCTTTTCCATGGGTTTCAATGGGCTTTGTATCAGCCCCATCTGCATAAAACAGATAGAAATCCAAGTGCAGGAGAAGCATTTGTCAAGCATTCTTAGATCAGGATTCAGAGTAGCAGCCGTGTTAGTCTGTATTCGCAAAAAGACAAGGAGTACTTGTGGCACCTTAGAGACTAACAGATTTATTTGAGCATAAGCTTTCGTGAGCTACAGCTCACTGCATCTTAGATCAGTAGCTGATCAGGCCAGGCAGGACACCAGGGTAACACGCTACCAACCTGTCACATCTGGAGACCTGGGTTCAAATCTGAGTTAAGGTCCCCAGAGGAAACTAATCTGATAGCATCAGCATACACAAGAGATGCACCGACTGTCACACGGCAGTAGTCAGCACACAGGGACCAGCGTAATCACTAGAACTGGGATCAATGGGTGAGAACCAGGGTAAGAGTCAGACCAGGTTCAGAGTCGAGGTAGTTACTAGGCAAGAGTCGGGGTCTGGCTGGGGTCAGAGACTGGAGACCAATAAACAAGCTGAGGTCTGGCATCATAGCAAGCCAGAAGCCTGCATGGTTGCCCAAACAGCTCCCTGGGCCACCCTCCAAGGTTAAATAGTGAGCATGGGCCAATCAGAAGGCCACAGCGTGCTGTCTCTCTGAACTCCTTGGGCAGTACATGCTGCGGTGCCTAATCTCCACAGTACACCCTGGATTTCACTTTGTATGGCCTCCTGGTAATGATGTGAGAACATCAGCTGCCCCAGCCTCCCCAGACCAGGGTTCTAGTCCCCTGGATCCTTAGGCTGCCTGATACTGGTCTAGAGGGATGTTGACTTTGATCCATTATGGCAATTCCTCTGTTACTGTATTTCTACAAGGGAACCTACAGTGGTATGTAAAAAAATAAACCTCTTGACTGTGTATGTGCTAGGTGCCCTTATTGATTTTGAAGTTCATATTAGTTCCTTGTGGGATTTTTTCTGTGTGCTGCAGACTTCATCCCCCAATGACACCGAGGTGGAGACGGATATGGGTCTGATCATAGGCCATGCCTACTCGGTGACGGCAGTTCAGAAGGTGCGCCTCGGAGAGAGGCTCCTGTTCTCTTTTAAGTCAGAAAAGCTCTTCATGATCAGAATGAGGAATCCGTGGGGAAAGAAGGAGTGGAACGGTGCATGGAGTGACCAGTACGTGTTGGGGGCTTCTGTGTTCCAATAATTCAGCTGTCATTTGTGGCTGCTGGAAGTTAGATGTGTGATTAAATGCTAAGAAACACAATGTTGTTTGCAGTGTTTGTCCCAGGATACAAGAGACAAGGTAAGTAGTTTTCGAGTTTCCTTCCCCGACCCGATGAAGAGTTCTGTGAAGCTTGGAAGCTTGTCCCTTCCACAAACAGAAGCTGGTCCAATAAAAGATACCACCTCACCCAACTTGTGTCTCTGTGAAATGCTATGGCATTCCACAAGACAAGAGCCTCTTTGACGTTGGGAGTGTTCTGTCATCTCTTCCCAAGCGTAGCAGCCTACGAACAAATGGAACACCACATCCTGCTGCAATGAGGGAGATGTGGCTTACTTTACCTTCTGGACTGCAGCATGCCTCTTGCAGCATTCTTTTGGCAAGCGGCATAGTCTGTGGTTAAAGTATAAGGATGATGAGTCAAGGACGGGAGGTCTGTTCTCATCTGTGTCACAGACCCCCTGCATGATCCTGGCAAGCCACTGAGCCTTTCTGTGGCTCACTTTCCCATCTGAAAAATGCTCCCTCTTAGGCTATCTTGAGGCGCTGACGAAATGTGCCATCAAAGTGCAAATTGTATTATTTCTTAAATGACTTTGTAATGGATCATCACATGGGTCATGAGTTCTGCAGAAACCCTTCCAGAGAGTTAAGGAGGAGCAGAGTGACTGGTTCTGCTGGGTTTGTTCCATGACCCAAGGCCTTAAACATTAAAAGAAAGAAATAATACATTACATTTCAGTTGGCCATTTCTAGGGCATTTAGTCAATGCTTTCAACACTTAATAATATGATGCTCCTTAATAACAGTGTACCAACTTCCCTGTCTTTCCTCTTTTATCTGACAAAGAGGCTGTTACTTTCAGTCGGTGCTTTATCCCCGTTCAAACAAAGTGCTGAGCTGGCCAGATGCAAAGAGAAACAAGTTGTCTTGATTTATACTAGAGATAGAGGGCCAGATTCTGAAGTGTACTCTCAGCCCTTTCTCCGGCAAAACTCCATTAACTTCGATAGAGTTTGGCATGAGCAAGATCTGTGGGGCTGGCCCATTGAAAAATCCACACCCCTACGTGACATAGTTATACCGACCTTAACACCCTGTGTAGACCGCGCTATGTCAGAGGGAGAGCGTCTCCCGCCGACATAGCTACCGCCTCTTGCAGAGGTGGCGTTATTAAGCCAACAAGAGAGCTCTGTACTGTCGGCTTAGAGTGTCTTCACCAGACGTGCTACAGTGGCACAGCTGCATTGGTGCAGCTGGGCTGATGTACATTTGTAGAGCAGATTTGCCCTTAGGGCTTGTCCACATGAACAATTAGACTGCAGCAAGATGGGATGTGAAACTAGCTGTTTGTGCACCCTGCTGATGCACATTAACAGTTCACCAATCTGCTTTGATCTAGGCCTGGTTCGAAGAGGACTAGGTGTTAACAGTTTGTTAGCGCACTTTCATCTAGCCCTCTTGGAAACAGGACTAAATCAAAGTGCACTAGCAGACTGTTAACGTAAATCAGCAGAGTATGCATGAACAGTTAAGACAGCGGCACGCTGATGTGGGGTTGGTCACACCCCAGCTTGCCACAAACGAAATGTCCGTGTAGCCACCCCTTATATAATGCCTTCCCGTCCAAGTGAAGAGCATGATAAATAGCTCAGGAGGAAATTCAGGCTGTGTTTCCAGAGCAGTTCATGTACATTTTGAGGGTCCTTGGGGAATAAAGTCATTCTCATGTGGAAATTTCATCCAAATCTGACCTTCCAAGCCAATGGTTCAGCTATACTGAGGGAGAGGCTCTCAAGTGAAGTAAATCAAGTGCTGCTGTAACTGTGTTTAATATTTTGTCTTTAACCATGTGTCAGTGATGGTTTAATAAATGCCTCTGTGTAAGGCAACAAAACTTTCCTATATATGATCCATCTTGTCAGTGCTCAGACAGTATTTGAATATGAGGGGACAATAAAGGGACTTTTTTTTCCCAAGTGAGAAGATTTAATTTCACGTATTAAAGCACTTTTTTACTTCCAGGTCTGAAGAATGGAAGAAAGTGAGCGACTCAGAGCGTAAGAGCTTGGGACTCACAGTTCAAAATGATGGCGAGTTCTGGTGAGTAAAAATATCTCTGTTGCTTGGGGAACCTCCACTGGAGCTGTCTAAGTCAACAGTTATTATTCGTCCTGGTGTTGTACCTCCCTCAAGGATAATTTCTCTGAATGCATGAGGGCCTGGGACTGTCCTGCAGCTACTGACATTGGACATTAGCAACTGGTGTTGCTTCAGATTCTCAGAGGGTGGGGATGGAAAGCGTGCGAAAGAAGCAATAGAACCAAATACCTCGGCCTGAATGAGTACTTACATTACAGGCACCTCAGATCCATGCTCCTTCAGTATTTAGGAAAATCCCCTTCTTCCTAAATTGATTTGTGCATGGCAAACTATCAAATATCAGGCACTCTCCCAAACTGCATCTAAAACTATCTGCCTGGTACAGTATCTACCTCATGGATTTCCAATTCACCCATCACTGTAGAAGTGAGGTCCCTATAAATAAAGATGTAATTAACTAATTTTGATCCTAGTCATTGTTTCCCCGACTTGGGACTCTGTATTCCAGACAGACTGTCTGGAGCCCTGATGAGTCAGCGGGGAGGGGTCACTATCGACAGACATTCTCCTGTCCCAAGGCTCAGTGTGTCACTGCATACCCTTCTCTTTGTCAGAACTGGGAACAAGGGGTTACATGCAGAGTTTGGTTCCAGGTCTCTTCTATGTCAGGAGAGACCCCAAGCCATGATTACTAGACTGACCCTACTGGATATTAATCTTCAGGACCATCTGCAACTATGTCACAGCTACAGCAAAAACAACCGCTGACCCAGACTAACATGGCTACCCCGCTGAAACTACAGCAATATTTCTCGGTTAAAACACTCCCATAGATGAGACTTAAATGGGTTTTAACTGTTTCACACGCCATAGCCCAGTTTAGGGACAGTGCTAGGCTGTATTTAAATCCTGAGTACACTTCAGGAGGGACCCACATTGTAACCATGTATGGAGACCAACAGGCTATAACAAAGTCACCTGAAATGGTTGCTTCTGTGTTGTAGATAGAACCTTTGTAGCAGGTACAGAGATGGCATTTGTCCTATGCCATACATACAGTAACAGTTCCAGCCCTGTGCTTATAACCATGTTCTTAGGATCAGATGGGTTAAGGTCAAAGACGAGTGA
The DNA here is from genome assembly GCF_965140235.1 of Caretta caretta. Taxonomy (NCBI): domain Eukaryota; kingdom Metazoa; phylum Chordata; order Testudines; family Cheloniidae; genus Caretta; species Caretta caretta. Next base: position 84,355,877 of record NC_134214.1, read on the forward strand.
TGCCTCCACTTGAGCTTTAGAAGGCACCGTGTGTTGTCTTGCCACAGATGGGCATGATGATCCTTTTTATGGAAAGCTTGAGGCCTTTTTTACAAATCATGCCTTGCTTGTGTCCCTGGTTCAGGATGACATTTGATGACTGGTGTCAGAACTTCACCGATGTTGATGTCTGTCGTATTGTGAACACTTCGTACTTCAGCATCCACAAAACCTGGGAGAAGAAAATGGTGTACGGGGCCTGGACCAAGCATTCGGAACCACTGAAAAACCGCTCCGGAGGGTGTTTTGATTACAGAGCCACCTTCTTACAGAATCCCCAGGTAGGAGCTCATTTACACTGAATTGAGAAGGCAATCCTTGGGGGTCAGTGGTGACTCTTGAACAGGAAGCCTGTGCATTTCCATGTAAAGACCACCTGAGAGCATGTTGTTTCATAGATTCCAAGACCAGAAGGGACTGTGACCAACTAGTGTTCTCCCATAGAACGCAGGCCATGAACTTCCCCCAAAAATAATTCCTAGAGCAGAACTTTTAGACAAACATCTCACCTAGGTTTAAACATTGTCACAGGATAAAGACTCATATATGTTTCAGTGACTTCTGTAATACCTTGCAGAGTATATAGATATTTATTTAAGACTCATTTTAGCTATACTGAGCCTCGCCCACATGGTCAAGGCAGGAGGAGGAGTCCCTCGTGGATGATGATGAAGGGAGGTGAGTGACCTATTGCCCTGAATCCATGTCCATTCTCCCAACACCTAAAGGAACACTGGTCCAAATTTTATGTTGGCACTAATTCATTTTATTAATAGTATTAACCTTCTAGAGACTTTGGCTGAGTGTGATTAAGGGGTAACTTTTTGCACTGATTAGGTTCCTTAAGGATATATAAAACCCCAGAGTTGATTCTCCCATCACTACTCACAAGGCTCTCTTTTTCTTGTCCTAGCTGATTGCTCTCAAGCTATCAAAGTTAGCTGGTTCTTTGCTCTCTCCCGTGTCAGACATTGCCAGCACAGCGCATGAGGAGTCAAATGCAAAACTCCCATTATTGTCAGTGGGAGCTGGGCACTCAGTGCTCCACATATTACTTTGAAAATTGACCTCTTTGTTTTTTGGGGTTTTTTTGCAGAACTCCCCATACTTACAATTGCAGAGACTGTTTTTGTGCCTCCTTGTCTACATTTAGTTGGGTGGTTTCTGTCAGCATTCCTTCTATTTTCTTAGCAGGGCATCAGACAGCTGCAATCTTCATTGCTCAGACTAGGAATCATCTGTAACTCCCCGCTTGTCCTTGCCTTTAGGTGCCTAGCAGGGAAGAATGGCTTCTCTTCTATCTCTTCCACAAACAGTCTCCCTTGAAAAGGATCAGCGCTCATGTGAATTTGTCCAGTTCACAGGGGTGGCAGTTCCTCTTTCTGATCTTGGACATTTTCTTAGTGTTTGTGTCGGTCTACTTTTTAAGTGTTCAACTACAAAAAAGAAGAGTTCCTGATGTAAGAAGAATGTTATAGATCAGATGCAGTGAAAAGAGCTCCTTTTATTAAATCCTGTCTCAAAGATTGGTACTAGCATTCCTGTGAAATCTTTACCTTTACTTAAGGACAAATTAAATTACCTTGTTCCTGTGTCACATACTACAACAGTCTGGAGACCATTTCTGACCCTCACCCACCGGAGGGAACAGTCTAATTCCCTTGACGGCCTCCTCCGAAGCAAATATTTTCACAGAGGGATTATGAGATATCCACTTCCCTTGCAAAATAAGAGAATTTAAGCATTTTGATAATCTGCTATCAGCACATGCCCAGGGCTAATTTCTCTTATTGATTACTTTATTGGCTACTAGGAGAACAAAATTGGAGCCTAAATAGTGGTTCTCACTATTTATCACTCCTCAGGTAGAGATTCTTGAGTCCCCTCAGTCCTGACAAGAAACAGTTAAACCAGAAAGAAATAACAGGCCGAGAGCCTGGGAGGGAATTAATTTTCTCCAGGACAGCTTTCCTTGTGCCTCCTCTGCAAGAGTTTGACGTTTCCTCAAAGTTAAAATGATATTGCCCTAAAGCATGACGGTAAAGGGGAGAAAGAAGGGAAGGTGCCTCATTCTACAGGGCAGAGTGACTCTGAGGAATCTGAAATCACCAGCAGGGGTAGATTAGACGGTGAAAGCAAAGGCAATCCCAGTGTCCACCCCCGAGGAGAACTAGTGAGGAAAACTTTTCAGCAGCATCGGATGGGAGAAAGCTAAACATACCACAGATTACATTACCCTCAATACTGGTCACAATGTTCCAGCGTTCTCTTTAAAACGTGAAGCCAGATCAGTGCTCTGCACAGTTGGGCCACATTGCAATTTGATGCTGTTTTTCATTTGCTTCATAGTCTCGGTGCAGGGGAGCATCCAGTCTTCCTAATCTTGACATATATAGCACCATTTCTTTCCCTTGACAATTTCCTACAACTGAGATTTGCCCATTAGTGGCAAGTATGAGGAATGAACAGGGAACTTAAAGGTGTCTGTGAATGGGGAAAGAATTTGGTGTTTGGCCCCGTTTGCTTCTTTGTGGTGTAAAAAACACTCTTCTGGCCTTCTTTTATATATTAGAAATTCTGGTCTTGTCTACTCTCTTTTCTCTGAAAGATTCTGAATCACTGGTGAACTAGTAGGATAGTGATACCATAATTAAAAAACCAGTGAAGCATGATTCATTGAGAAGAGGAAGTGCTATTTATACAGGCTGCACAAATATTTTGATTTTTGTTTGGTCTTGTTGAAACCTACTCAACTAAAATCCCTTAAACACCGTTGGGATAAAATATCTCTTAGTTAAAGATGCAAACCATCCTCTCAGTCAATTTCTCTGAGTCTTCCAAATATTTTCAGCAAAACCAGGAAAGACCAAAACGGACATTTCTGAAGTAACTGGGGTCTGGGGGTGTGGAACAAAAAACCCTTTTCATGCTTTCTTTATGCATCATCAGATACAACCCGTTTGTCATTTTCATGTCACCGGTAAGGAAAATACCTGGAGTAAACCAGCCCTACTTGGAGATCCATGTAGAAAAAAAGCAAACGCACAGTCCAGACTTTGTTGTTTAACTTTATCTCCTTTCCCCTTTATATTTTTTAAGATTTCTTTTTACTATTGTTTTCAGAGCACATCTGGTGTCATGCCACTTCAATAGCTACTTGGAGACATTCTCTTTTAGCATGCATTGAATGAATCACTGATTTCAATATCTCTGATACTATTAGTTTCAAAATCCCAACAATTGTAACTAATTTTCAGCTCCAACTTGTCAGGAATTGATCATGGGTTTGTCCCTGGAATGATGGTTCTGCATCCATTTCCAGGTACCTCTGCAGTATGCCCTTGTGTACAATATCCCAGAGATGTTGTCCTAAACAGCTGGTTCTCTGTTCTGTCTCCCCCTTGCTAGTATGTCTTTGATGTCAAGAAGGCTGAGGACAAAGTGCTGATTTCACTACAGCAACAGGATCAGCGCATTTACAAGAAAGATGGGAAAGGGGACAACTTCCCTATTGGCTTTGAAATCTTCAAGGTAGGCCACATCTTCATTTGGGTTTAGAACCTAACTGCAGCTTCACCTCATCAATGGGTGTTTGGCAGGTAGATGCACATTTCAGACACCATGGGGTCTAACTGCCCCTGAGATCTCTCAACATGATTCTTGCCCAGTTACTGCAAATACATTCAGATACCAGAGTCACTGGGGCTCTTCAGTTTCAAAGCTCAAACCCCTGCCTCTTGAGCTTAAGGAGCAGCAGGATATGGCAAGCCACATGTGGGAGACATGATTGTGTCCACTCAGCTTCCTCCTGACAGCCTCTACTATTGCGCTGGTGATGACTGTATGAAACAGTTCACACAACGCTGGAGGAGTTGGTGGGGGGGAGGAGTTGGTGGGTGGGGAAAGTGCAGAAAATTTTGAAGTCTCTTTCATTCATCAGGTTTGGAAATGAAACAATCTTTTTAGTTTGTTACAAAAAAATTATCTAGAATGTTGGTGTCTGAAATGTGAAGGTTTTTGCGGGGTTGTTGGTTTTCTCATTTTCCCCCCTTGCTTTTCATTTTGCCAATCAATGCAACAGAATGAACGGTGTCTGAACATTTGTCTCTTTTTCCCCGCTGTTTCCTATGGCTACAGCGAAAAGTTGAGGAAATTTGCAAAAGTTGCAAAGTAGCAAGAAGAAAAATGGGGGAATAAAAAGCAAACTCTGGACATCATTCATTCTCACTTTAAGGCCGGAAAGAGCCAGCATGATCATCTAGTCTGACCTCCTAAACAGCGCAGGCCACAGAACCTCACCCACCCACTCCTGTTATAGACCCCTGACCTCTGGTGAAGTTACTGAAGTCCTCAAATCATGATTTAAAGATTTCAAGTTACAGAGAATCAACCATTTACACTAGTTCAAACCTGAAAGTGACCTGTGCCCCATGTTGCAGAGGAAGATGAAAATCCCCCTCAGTGACCTGAGAGGAAATTCCTTCCATACCCCAAATGTGGTGATCAGTAAGACCCTGAGCATGTGGGCAAGACCCAACAGCCAGACACTGGGGAAAGAATTCTCTGTAGTAACTCAGCACCCTTCCCGTCTAGTGTCCCATCACTGGCCACTGGAAATATTTGCTACTAATAATCACAGTTCAGCTACATGCCATTGTAGGCAGTCACATCATACCATTCCCTCCATAAACTTATCAAGCTCAGTCTTGATCACTGTCCCTACCCTAAACAACAGTACATGAGTTGATTGTGCCATAAACAGCAAGTTGACATTTACATTCAATGCATATACATTTGATAAATTCACAGTATCAAAATATATTGAGAAGTATAATTAATACATTCTTCTGGAACACTGCATGATTTGTCTATTCTGTATTCTTATCTATTCAATAAACCTAATTATAGGATAACAATCTGAATATAGGATAACATTTTCACAGAAATGTCGTCTTCTTTTTTGTCTGTCAAAATTGTGTTTTGGAAATGTTCGACCAGTCCTACTAATTAATGTGGCTAATTACACACTGAAGTTTATAAGCCAAATTCTCTGCTTCATTGAAGTCAAAGAAATTATGCCAGCAGACAATTTAGTGTTACTTTTGCAGGTAGAATGGCTGGAGAAATACATACATATTATAATGATTCTGTAGAAAATGTTGCAGTCCCCCAGAGAAGATATTGCTTCAAGGTTGTGAACCAAGCATAGGTGTCAATCAAACATTTTCTGTATTCAGATTAGAAGGGACAGCAAAGGGCATTCCATCAAAGTGCGTGCACATATTCCTGTGTTACACATTGTACGTTTTGAGAAGCACTTACGTGCTCTAGTGAGGGATGCCACAGAAGAACCTCAACATGCAGTAGAGACATTTGTGTGTGAATGAGTGCCCGGACAAGCCTTCGGTTGCTATTTTCAGACCTCTGCTACTCTATTATTGCGCCTCTGCTGGTGGACACAGCATGTACTGGCAGCTCTCTCTGCAGTGGGCCCTTTGAAAATAAAGCAGCTTCACTTCATGTGCACTTGTACGAATGCATTGTCCACATAGTGCAGGTAGAAAGGCTTTCCCATTCTCCATTTGGGAAAGATGCAGCAGTTAGAGCACTGAACTGGAAGTCAGAAACTCTAATTCTGCCCCTGCCACTGATTTTGTTTTGCAAGTCATTTTACCTCACAGTGCCTCATTTTCGCCATCTGTGTGGTGGGGATAATGATATTGATCCTTTGTAAAGCTTTGAGATCCTTGGATTAAAAGCTCTAAATAAGTCTCAAGTATTATTATTAGTATGGTAAAATATTAATCTTTAGAAAATGTGGCCCATTTTGTTCGGTGGTGTTTGTAAGTGAAGGATGATGTTAGCCACTTCTTTAGCACTAAATCCATTTCAAACCAGATTGTTGTATAATGATGTCCAGGATCTGCCTAAATGTACCTTGGGGCTGGCTAGGGAACGCAACGTTTGATTTTCCTGCTCACATGACTGCACGTCATTGTGGAGGCATTCATGTCTCATCACTGGAAACCAGAACCAAACAATGCAGCAAGAAAGACTGTGAGTGAGAAATAAACATGCCAGATCTTGTTCTGCTGTGTAACTGTAGGTAGAGCTTAACAGAGACTATCGGATGCACAAGCTGCAAGTACAAGAAAGAGTGGCAACCTCCATTTACATCAATACACGCACCGTGTTCCTGAGGAAGCTCCTTGCACGGGGTCGCTATGTTCTTATCCCAACAACACACTATCCTGGCATCGTCACAGCATTTATCCTGAGGCTCTTTACAGATGTGCCATCAGAACTCAGGTACTTGCTACTTTACAACAGTAAAAAGGTTTCTCCCACTGACTCCAGTTCCCCTTTCACCAGCATGGTTAATCCTCCAAATACCATTGGGTCACGGAAGGTGACTGTGTGACTCATTGAAGTTCATCCACATGAGTCTTTGCTGTTATAAATGAAGGTTAGTTTTTCAGTGTTTCGAAGCTAGACACCCTTACAGCCAGAGGAAGGCATCTAAACAAAAGTGATGTGATTTTTTCAGACGTGCTAAACACTCTCAGCAACATTAGCTTCACTGGGAGCTGTGGACCATCAGAATATCTGAAAATGGGGACATTTTTAGTTAGGCCCCTAAAATTAGGTGTCACAGTTGAGGGTAATTGCACCTGTATTCTCCCTCTGTGGTCCAGCAATGGCACCCACTCTAGGCTTCTGGTTCTCCCAGCCACCACCTCTCTTGAGTGGAACATGCCTCTCGTTCCCTTCTGATCAGGGTGTTCCAGGCTGTACAGTCCCCTGACCATACTGAGATATCCTAGCAAGAGGCTGCCTAAGAAGACCTGCTTACTTTCTCTTCAGAGACTAATAACAGAGTAATTACCCATCATTATAAGGTACTACACAGCTCTTCCCATGAAAGCCCATTTTATTCTTAAGGTAAAAGCATTACAAGAAAAACACATTAGAAACAGTGAAAGAACCTACATGCATTCTAATAAACTTACCAGAGATCACCCCAAGCTTAACGTGGGCTCTGGCAGGGGCAGTCCTTCAAACCCCCCACTCAAGTGCTTTCCTTGTGGATTCAGGTTCACCACAGGTTCTGCTCAGAGCCTGTGAACATGTTTAGTCCACCCTTTATACAGTGCAGGGGGTCATTGATCTGGAGTTTCCCAGAGCAGGTAAATAGCAGACAATTGGTTTCTCTCCCCAGGGCATAGCTTCAAAAGGATGGTTCCACAGTGGGTCATTTGCATTCCCCTTGCCCCCAGGTATTTCCTAGGAAATCCACTTTACATGCATTGTTCCAAAAAGTCCTTTGAGGTTTCTCATATCTCCCAGTGATTGCATGAATCCTGTCTTCCTGCTTAAGAAGTTCCGTACAATAGTACATAAATTTTGCATTTTTAATATAATGGACCTGAAAGGTATTAAACCTAATTCAATAATGTTTAACTTAATTCAGTAAAGTTTGTCTTATGTCCAAAAGGTTTGTCCAGGACATTGTTAGTCTGTCACAGTAGGGGCTCAAGTTTGGGAAATTTTCGCACATGGGTCCGACTTTTATATTCACCTTCCATTCTGCAGGTGAAATTTTGTGGGCACTAATATTTGCAAGTGCAGTTGATAACATTTACTTGTCTCACAATCTAGCTCACAAACCAGGCAGTTGGACGTGCCAATGACATCAAATATTTGCACCTGAAAAGTAGGATACTGAGTTGAGGTTCCTGTCACAAGTCAGCCTTCGAAACCAATCTTAAGATATGTATGTTTCAGAAAGCTCATAGAGTTGGGACTGCATGGTGGGCAGCTGCAGTGCAAACTTCCCCTACAATGGCCTGATCTGGGGAATCACCTGTAGGGATGATAGGATAATTGTCTCCCCATAGCCCATTCAATCTTTGACCTCTCTACTGTGACATTTTCAACATGAGTGCCTGTTTGTGCTGTTGGGGGAGAGGTTATTTTGATCCCCAAACTCATATCACAGGCCACTGCACAGATTACAATAACATCTTATAAATTGCTATGTTGGTGTGGATTTTAACCTGGGCATCTACTGATGGAAAGGCCCCTGACCCCATTACCACTTTCTTCAGCCATGCAATCTCCCAAACACATCCTTCCCAAATGTCAGCTAAACAGTGAACCTTTTCGTTTATTGGGTCCTATTCTTCTCTCTTTCACGTGAGCGTAAAACTGTCAGGGGACTAGCCTGCAGCAGAACCAGTCTCCTGGCAACCTAATGAGTGCAGCTGGCCCTGATAGAAGCTGTCTGATTGACTGAGCCAGCTGACTGGTTGAAGGAGTCAGTTGGCTTCTACTTAAGCACAGTAGCAACAGCATTCTAGTGGCTACTCAATGCATCCCTAGCCTGAAGCTGTGCTTGGTCCAGGCCTTGCCTCTGCTTCTCTCTAGTCTTGCTCCATCCCCAGCCTTTAACTGCTCCTTCTCCAGCTTCTTTCTGACTCCCAGCTCAGACCCTTGGTTCTGCCTTCTGCCTGCAACTCCTGTTAACCCTTCCATTTAGACTTTGGTTTCTGACTCTCAGCTCTGATCTTCCACTGGATGTTCTGACTGCAACTCTGATTAACCCTTTGGCTTAGGCTGTGACCCTTGGCTTTGTTCCTCAACCTGCTCCATCTAGGTTCAGCTCTAACTGGTAGACTAGATTCTTGCTCCAACCACTACACCAGACCGCCCATGAGCGGTTCACTGACAAAATCTGGAGTAACTCAGTTAAAATCAATGGACATATGCAGGGTGCAAAAGAAGATTAGGCCCATTATGTTTTTGCATTGATATTAATATAGGTGACTTTTAGTTCCCCCCCTCCCATGTAGTTGTCATATGAGAGATTATGCCATTTTTCTTTACTTAAATATAGGACATTCCTGTAACAGAAACCATTGGTAATAAACTGGTGAAGAACTACAAGTATGATGTTCCAGAAAGGTCAAAATTCCACTGAAGTTCACCATTTTGTTGCTTGGCCTTCATCACTAAAGATTTATAATCTGCTTGAATTGCTTAATCTTGATCTTTCAGGGAGCTGAAGCTAGATAAGCCTAAACGGACATGCTGGAGCATTCTGTGTGGTTACCCTCGCATAGTCACAGAAATTAAAATTCACTCCGCCGAAGGTCTACAGAGGCAAGATCGATCGGGTGGTAAGTGCAAAGGAAGACTCTGGAGGATTGGGAATTGCTTGTTATTTCCTCTGAGGCCATGGTCATTTGAGATGCAAATTGTTCACTTCATGAGAATAATTTGTGACTTTTAAGCCTGAGCTGTTTGTGTCTGGAGAGGCAGGGGTATCGTTTATAGAACATTGTGATATGAGAGCAGGCTTTCGAAAGGAGAGCTGGGGTTAAGGAGGCATCAAAAAGCGACAAGAGCTATGAGTTAAATATGCTGGCCCAGATGGTGAATAATGGGCAGTCACTTTTGATGAGCATGTAGTGGGAATGATTCAGAAATTCACAGCGATCATTTCATCTTTGGGGGTTACTTATTGTCAAAATTGAAAATTGCCAGTGAGTCAGCTGGATGGAACTCCCTGTAATGAGATCCATTCTGCTATATACATCTAACCACATTTCATCCAAGGACTTCAAAGTACTTTGCACTTCATAGATTCATAGAGTTGAAGGTCAGGAAGGACCATTAGATCATTTAGTTTGACCGCCTGTTCACAGGCCATTACATTTCACCCATTTACCCCTGCAGTGAGTTCAATAACTTGTGTTTGACTAAAGCATAATTTGTATTTGGCTAAAGCACATCTTCCAGAAGAGCATCCAGTCTTGATTTGAAGAGAGGGAGAATCCACCATTTCCTTGGTCTCTTGTTCCAGCGATTACTCACCCTCACTTGTTTCCAGTCAGAATTTGTCTGGCTTCAGCTTCCAACCATTGGTTCTTGTTATGCTCTTTCCCTACTAGATTAGAGCCCTTTAGTACCCAGTATTTTCTCCCCAGGGAGGTACTTACACACTGCCATCAAGTCAATCACTCTCAATCTCTTTTTGATAAACTAAACAGATTGACAGTGGTAGCCGTGTGAGTCTGTATCAGCAAAAAAAACCCAAAAATGAGGAGTCCTTGTGGCACCTTAGAGACTAACAAATTTATTTGGGCCTAAGCTTTCGTGAGCTAAAACCCACTTCATCAGATGCATGGAGTGGAAAATACAGTAGGAAGAGATATATACATAGAGAACATGAAAAAATGGGTGTTGCCATACCAACTGTAACGAGACCAATTAATTAAGGTGGGCTATTATCAGTAGGAGGGAAAAAAACTGTTTGTAGTGATAATCAGGATGGCCCATTTCAAACAGTTGACAAGAAGGTGTGAGTAACAGTAGGGGGAAAAATTAGCATAGGGAAATAGTTTTTCTTTGTGTAATGACCCATCCACTCCCAGTCTTTATTCAAGCCTAATTTAATGGTGTCCAGTTTGCAAATTAATTCCAATTCTGCAGTTTCTCATTGGAGTCTGTTTTTGAAGATTTTTGGTTGGAGAATTGTGACTTTTAGGCCTGAAATTGAGTGGTCAGGGAGGCTGAAGTGTTCTCTGACTGGTTTTTTAATGTTATAATGCTTGATGTCTGATTTGTGTCCAACAATGCCCCTCTGCCATGTACATTGGCCAAACCAGACAATCTCTACGCAAAAGAACAGATTGAGTTTCTCATTGTAAGGCACTTTCTCCAGCCCTCAAATCATTTTTTGTAGTTCTTTTCTGCACCATCTCCAATTTTTTAATATCCATGCACACACCAGAACTCTATACAGTATTCCAGTATCTGTCTTGCCAATTACAACTTAATCACTGTGAGGTAATTACTGTTCTATTACAACGGTTTGGGGCTTGGTAAATTGAGCAGAGAGGTTAAGTCACTTGTGCCTTGTACAGCACAGGCTATGTGTCAGTGTTTATCAAAAAGAAAAGCTGTCTTGAAACCTCTCTCTGGTGCCTATCTCTGACAGCTAATTAAGACTTTCCTCATCCCTGTCCTTTGCTCCCTGTCTTTTACATCCTCTCTCTGTCTGCCACAGTTAAATTATTATGCCTTCCAATGACCAAAAGGATAGACGTGGGCGGAGACAACTGGCAGAGAGTAGTGGGTTAAGAGAAAGCAAGAGAGGGAACAAAGACAGCCTGGGTGAACCTGGAACAAGAAACAAGTAAGACTGCCGAAACAATGGCTTCCCTGATGTATTTGCTACAGAGAGAGCTTCAGATTTGCTTGGCTTGGAATCTGGAGCTGAGTTGCTGTAACTCCTTATAATAGAGAAGTAATTATAGTGAGACCTGTGCATGAACTTCTTAAGAAACAGTTGCTATGAATCTCCAAACCGTTGGATAGAATTCTGCTACAGTTCCCTAATAGCAGCCAATATCTGTGTTCCTCTGAGTGGCTGACTGCAGTCTTCGCTGTACAGGTCATTTTTGCTAACTGCAGTTGTCTTTTCAGAGGATGGAAGGAGGGGATGGAGGAAATTGCTTCAGTTCATTTTTCTTGGCAGTTTTCTTTCAGGGCTGCAATCCTCTTTTATGTGATTAGACTTCAGATGTGCAAGTAATATGGCTGACATTCTTGGAGAGACTAGCTGGATGGATGACACCAAAGGGGGAGAGACTAGCAGAGGAGGGATTTCAAAAGAGGCAGGGCATTCTTACTCTTCCCCTCAAAAATGACACTTAAGCTTTTAGACCTTTTCTTCTTTACCCCTTTAAAATTCCTTAAGCATTTTCCTATCACATTCCCTGTGGGAAAACAGTCAGGAGAGAGAATTGGGTTCTATCACTTCACAATCCCTAGCACTCTTGCAGTGTTGCCAAGATCACTAAAACAAACTTCCACTGCTGCCAAAAAGCTGGCTTCAGCTCAGGAAGTGAAATGGGATTTGTCAAGCTGTGATACTGTCTATAATTTACAATGGGAACTTGCAACCAGTGATTAATAGAAATTAATCTCTCCTGCCTACAAGGTGGTTTAAAATACCTTTAGAGCCAGATTCTGCCATCCTTACATCCAGCTCTAGCTATGACACAGTCCACAGCTGACCTCCCCCCAGCCTAGTACTGCTGAGGTGCTTTGAGGAGCTGTGCTAAGACACTTGTTTGATATTACACTGGATTTTATGGCCAGGGGCTAAATACTGTACAGACTTTTATTGTGTCTTTTCAAATGAGTTAATAGTACTCCGTTAAAAATCCCGTCTGTAGCTTGGTCATAAACCAAAATCACTACAGCATTAAAGTTAGTGTTCACAGAGACATTAGAAAATATGCTTTGAGTATACTTCCTTAAAACTGCCATATAGAAGCAAACCCTTTTCTTTCCCTCTGTCCCCATCTGGGGACCAGCTTCCACTCATCTCAAAGCACTGGAAAAGGACTGTGTGGGTCTCAGTGACAGCTTTCCTGTGGGGGGAGTGCCATGTGGGATTCCAAGTCCCATGAGCAAGTATCAAAATACCCGCCTTACCCAGTGGCCCCTGAGTGCTCCTAGGTCAAAACACACTTAAAAGCAATGACCCACTCCAGCCTCCTGTCTAATCAGAACAACGGGGTATGGAAGGAGTCTGGCAGCAAACCCAGTCAGGACTGATGAGTGAGAGTTTTCACTTGTGTTAGGTACATTCAGTATGTTTGCTTAGAAGGAAAATAAGTAGAACATGAAGAGGTGCTCAGAGAAAGCCTGTTGTGACCAAAGCACTAGACACATTGTCTAAGGTTAGTTCAGTCCTACATAGAGATTACCTTCCTGGTGGCAAGCTCATTGAGACCTTGCCTTACAAGATAAGCCTCTTGATTGTTTTTACCCCATCACATTTTGTGTATGTAAATGTGAATGTTTTCTGACTCCAGATGAGAGCACCCCATTCTCTCTTTCCACTCTGCTTTGCAGAGTTCCTACTTCTAAACCTAACTTCCCCCTTCCTTAGCTTCCATCATCCATCAGCTCTGCTGTCTGTGGTGGGACTAAAAACACCAACTGCCAGAATCAGTTCTGTATAAGGCATCTCTCCCATCCCTTGTGGTAGAGAAGAGACAGGACTTGGTGGTAATTAATATAATTGGGATTTTTTTTTAATCCTTTTGAACACAGACGAGATCCTGTAGTTCTTTCCAGCTCACTGAATTGCTAACTCGGTCTGTGCTGTAATGTTATCACATCGGGTACCCATAAATTGTGGTCTGGGATAAGCAGTCAAGTAAGGGACTGGTTACCACACAGTAGTATCCTATACAGAAGAGCCTGAACTGGAATGTCTGATTTGAACAGCCTTGAATCTGGTGGAAGTTTAGATTTGGATACACAATTCACCACTTAAAGCCTATCTGTAATATCTGAGAGAGCCATACTGTGGAGGTATTTCTGACCAAACTACTCAAAAATTGGAGCCAAAGAGACCTCTGTCCATGGCAAACACACACCACATCATGGCTCTTGTTCTGGTTATTGTGACAATGTTGCTTCCTGCCACCGGAACGTTGTTTGGTTTGTTTGTTTTTAAAATACTCCGCTTGCTGCTGCTATAGATGATCTGTCCTGGCCAATTAATTGATTGTTTGCTGTTAACAAGGTTAAGCGATGGATCTGGTCGCTCAGATGTCAGAGAAACATTAGTATATTTTCTGCTTCTCTTGGAAGTATCCAGTTATGAGTGAATTCATTCTGAGATTTAACCAATTACCATTAAGCCAATTATGGTGGCAGACTTGCAAGGGGATGAAGAAGGGATGTTTGCTTTGGCTTTTCTTTCTTCATTCCAAGTCTATTTTAAAATCATCCCAGCTACTGTCTGTCATGGTCTTTTCATCACAGCTAATCTCAAATAGCCCTCCAAGTTTTCTAAAATGTTGCCCCTGAAGCTTCATGTTGGATTCCCATGTTTAATTCTTTCACTTTGTTTTAACTGCTCCCACTCTTTCCAAAATGGTATTTTAATACTTGTCACTAATGGCTATTTGATAAGCAGGAAAAGTGAGGGTGCAAGAAATACCTTGTAAACATCCTGTGAGGGGGGAGAGAAAATATTTTTGAGTGCCTTACTCAGAGCCAGCTCAAAAACTTGTTCCTGCCTAATTTCTAACACCACTATAAGCACGCTCCTCTATTATTTGTTTTGCGGTAGTGCCTAGCCCTCCCAGTTATAGATCAGGGCCCCACCGTGCTAGGTGCTGTACAAACACAGAACAAAACAATGGTCCCTGCTGCAAACCGCTTACAAACCAAGTTACTGTAATCTTCAGGACATTTCATTGGTTAATAACAAAGTGCCATGTCTCGATGTCTTTGGTCAGTTTTTATTCAGTCAATGGGGGTTTTGCTGAATAAGGACTGAATACAGACTGACTAAAGACCTCAAGATCTGGACTAAAGAACACTTTTTCTATATAATCTTGAAAGCCTTTGCCTTGTACAATAGCACCTTATTGTGAATGTTCTTGTCTGAAGTCCATTATCCATAAAGCAATGGGCTGCCTTCACCGTGAGGCTAACTCTGATCAGATCTCATTTTGGCTTAAAAGTTGTCATGTAGATCACTACTTTTCTTGGGACTACATTCTTATTAGCTTTTATCTCTCACTCATGATTTTGTCTCACTTTATTTTTGTCCCTGTGTTATCCTTTTCTTAAATTGCCATGTCCCGTCCATTTCCCACAGCCATGGGATTGTGGTAGAACAGGGATCGGCAACCTTTGGCATGCAGCCCATCAGGGAAATCCGCTGGCGGGCTGGGACAGTTTGTTTACCTGCCGCATCTGCAGGTTCGGCAGATCGCAGCTCCCACTGGCCGTGGTTTGCCGCTCCAGGCCAATGGGGGCTGCGGGAAGCAGCGTGGGCTGAGGGATGTGCTGGCCGCCGCTTCCCGCAGCCTCCATTGGCCTGGAACGGCAAACTGCGGCCAATGGGAGCTGCGATCAGCCGAACCTGCGGATGTTGCAGGTAAACAAACCGTCTCAGCCCTCCAGCAGATTTCACTGATGGGCCGCGTGCCAAAGGTTGCCGATCCCTGTTCTATCACAATCACAAAGGTTGCCGATCCCTGTGATAGAGCTACTGTCCTGGTGTGACCTTGGGAACTGAACTGCTAGACTGGCGGGCCTGGTTCTTTACCACCTGGCACGTGTGTAGTGACTGATTCCTGAACAACGTGGGTATGAAATGCCACCTTTCTGATTTAGTAGCCATTATGCACAGGTTAAAACATACAAAGAGCTGAGCAGTGGCGAATCAGGCCTTTTAAAACCACTGAGAAAATATCTTTGTCTTGTCTCAGATCTTTAGGCATCACATCTCTTTTGAGCCATGTTTCTTCAAAAGATTGTACCATTTTCCTTACAGTAACTGAACGTTCAGCATTCCAGCCAGGAATGTATCTTGCTTTGACACTTTTAATCTTTCTTTCTTTCTTTCTTTCTTTCTTTCTTTCTTTCTTTCTTTCTTTCTTTCTTTCTTTCTTTCTTTCTCTTTGTAACTCCTGAGTAGGTTTAATAGTTTATTAAAATGTTAGCCTTTCTATTTCTTTTGATTGATTAAATAATCTGGGCTAACAGCTCTCTGCTGCAATACAGATATGCCTGTTAACTATTAGAATCCTGTGCACTCTCCTTTCTGTCGCTTCTCTGTGCCTGTTGCTCGCCTGATTGCTATTAACAAGCTGCTCTAGCACTTTGCTTTGCTATTTGCCTAAGGCCACAATAGTTGACACCATTTTGTGAAAAGACCCCATTTTATTCAGAACAGTTTTCAAAATGTCTTTGACTAGGGGTGGGCTCTCGTGTTACTTGTAACAGACTGTAAATATGTGCCCCAAAGGCTAAATCAACACACTCAGTGACACAGAAATAATTGTCGACCAAAAAACGAATAAATTGCTACCTGCAGCAGTAATCTGTAAGTGCTATGTGTTGTCAGGGCAACAGTCCTATTCTATGGATAGCCAGAGTAAAGAATATGGGCAAGTCTGTTCCTTTCTCTAAAATATCTATCGTTCTTGCTCCTTCAGAAGTACGTAGCTGTTCTCGTGTGTGTTTGTGTGAGATTTTGGTGTCTGTCCTTGTGACCAAGTAGATACTTTAGAGAAATTATATGTAATATCAGTTATTAAGGAACTACAGTCACTTTAAATTTAGGTTTCAGAGTATCAGCCGTGTTAGTCTGTATCAGCAAAAAGAAAAGGAGTACTTGTGGCACCTTAGAGACGAACCAATTTATTTGAGCATAAGCTTTCGTGAGCTACATCCGATGAAGTGAGCTATAGCTCACGAAAGCTTATGCTCAAATAAATTGGTTCGTCTCTAAGGTGCCACAAGTACTCCTTTTCTTTTTACTTTAAATTTAGTGGCTACAAGGAAGTTACACTTTACATCTGGCTCTTTGTCCAAAGACTGCAAACAGCTTCTTTTGGAGCAGAGCTCTGTCAATGCAAATGGGCATTATTCCAATTGAGATATCATCTAGTGATGAAGTTCCGTTGCATGCTGAAAAATTATATTTGCATTAATATAAAAGTAGAAACAAAATGAATCGAAACAATGATGTCTAAATGAAATGTTTTTACCTTATCAAAACCAAATGTTTTGAAATTATTAAAACAAAATGAGAATCTAAATGATTTGTTTGGACACTTTCTTGTAGACAATGGTGTCAAAAATGGACATGTTCCCGTGAAACGTTTCAGTTTGACAAACCTGCGTTTTCTGACAGGGAAACTGTTCTGTAGAAAAATACTTGACCAGCTCTGCTCCTAATACCAAAGAGGATGTAGGTCAGCTCTTTCCAACTTGGAGGTTTAACCTTAGGCATCTAACTTTGTGTGTAGGGATCTACATGAAAATGATTTTGAGGCCTTTGGAGGGTTGGCTTTCATTGCTTTTGGTGGGAATTAGCACCTCTTGACCATCTATTTAGGTGCTTTCATATGGAGTTTGATGGCTACTTTTATACACACATTTTTTGCCTTAATATCTAGAGAGGTGCTGAGGGGCCTCACACTTTTACTTTAAAAACCATGTGGTGTATAAGCCAGGAGTAGATAGAGAGGGGGAGATTGTCAAACAGACCATGGTGTGGGGAGGAGGGAGGAAACGAAAGGAGAAGGCAGTATGGTCTAGTGGCTAGAGCTCTGGACTGGGACTCAGGGGCCTGGGTTCTATCCACTGCTCTGCGTGGTGTCATTTTCTGAGTTGCTTTCCCCCCTACACCTCACTTCCCCATTGCTACAGTGGAGTTAATGAGAATGACCTCCTTTGTAAAGCACTTTGAGGTCTACTATCAGCACTATATAAGAGCTAGAGGGCATTGTTAAGAGATCAAGCCGCCTGGATTTTGAAAACACAAATGACCTTTAATAATGTGAGAATTGTACTCTCTTGTTTTAATGCATCTCTAACTACAAGGCTGTGCCCCCCCTTTCACGAGGCTGTTACCCAGACCTCAGATTAGCTGTGAATTTATGCAGCTTACCTTTGATTTACTTGGAGCTTCCCTAGGATTTCTCATGATAACTAGGCTGTTGTGTTCATTTTGCAGTTACTGTGTTAACCAAAGTGGGATAAAAAATGATCATCTGATCTCTGGCAAAAAGCAAAGGGGGAGAGACTTTTCCTGGACATTCAGAGATAGGGGGCAGAAGGGTTCTTCCTAAAATGGGCTGGCAGAATGCTAGTGGAAGAGAAGCACGACCATGGCAAACAGCTTCCAGCTGCAGGGAATGCACAAGGATGTTTGATAGTGGTTTTCTTTGTATGCGACCTGTGCCTGTCTCCTAACAGAGTAGGGCAGGACAGGGATGGCAACAGTGGCATTAATTTTCCTCCTCCTACATCTGCACCAATTCCTCTGACCCAGGTGCCCATGCTGAGCAGAGAGCAGTCCGTCACTGCACATGGCTGGTCTCTGGAATCCTTTTTTGTCACCTTGTCCATCAAAGCATCAGTCCTGCTTTTGAAATACAGGCTGTCCTTTGAGACAGGCCTGTTGTTGATTGTGAGCCTAAAAAATTCATCAGCCAGTTATGCCTGTCACTTTGGAAGGTGTAAAATAATCCCAGATTCGGTCTTTTCTCCTCGCTGTGTATTTATGTACCATTCAATTTAGAAGGACCCCAAATCTCTACCACTTCCCCTCTTTGTCTTCTGCATTGACCTGGGGGTGGAGGGGCAGTGGTGGGAGGAGGAGGGTGGTGATGGTGGCTATATGGGTATAATGTTATGCCCATAGTGTTCGAGCGAGGGTCAAAAATCGCCGCCACTCTTTTTTTTTAATAAAAGAGCAGCTGAACGGAAAGCCTGGGCTCGTACTTGGACACAAGGTAAAGGTCAAGCTAGTAAAAGTCAAGCTGGGAACTCAGACTGCCAATGCTCTTACGACCCCTTCGCATGCCCCTGATTATTAAGGATGGTTTATATACTATAATAAGCAACTCTGACCTTCCCCTCAGCACTCTTGATCACACCTTTGTTATGCTTTGGGAAGCTTTAGGTGACTTTTCCTCCCAGTGCTTTTCATCTTCATGCCCCTCCTTCCATCCAGGTGCTAACTGCTGTCACTCACTGTAGGGTTGTCCTTCTACTGGCCTGGTAATGGCTATGCAAATTATGACATAACGGACGTATGGACGTGACTATGCTGCTAGCTTGTGACCTGTGCCCACCGTGAATTAGCTGTTACCACTGGTCAGACTGAGATCGAGCCGGGTGCTTGTCCAGTTAAGAAAAGTACTGCCTCTTACTCTGTTACACAACATTCCTGGGTGCCAGTTACAGAGATGAATTAAGTGATGCACAATTTCTCAGCAGTTGCCTCTTCCAGACATTCCTAACTGTTTTCTTAAAGGAGACCGTGTCCAAGAGCTAAAAAGTTAGAGGGATCCAGCCTTTGCGGCAGAGCACAGGGAAGCTAAATGACTCTCTCACGATCCTACGGTGAGCCAGGGGCAGGATCAGGAATTTGCAAACCTGTGCTCTCTTGTCTTCTCCTGACTCCAAGCCAGCCACCTGTTCTCGTCCCTATCAATGGTGCCTCCATAAGTAGTTGGCACTTGTTCCTCTGACTCTCCCTGGTGTTTCTGACTCGGAATCAGTTTCTCAGCTAGTCCAGTGGGACTAATAAAGACTCTGCTGATTGTGTTTCAGGAGCAGATCCCTACCTGATTATCAAGTGTGAGAATCAAAAAGTTTGCTCTGCTGTCCAGCAAGACACCGTCAGTGCCATTTTTGACACACAAGCTCTTTTCTACAGAAAGAAGATCGAGCGTCCCATTATTGTCCAGGTAAGGAAGGGAATCCCAGAGCCTTGCAGCAAAGTACATGCTCCCACAGGCAACCAGAGTAATGCTACTGCAGGGGAAACGGACAGGTCTATCCACAGCATCCGTGTGCAGCTATACAGCAATGCAAAGCAGCAGTGGGGGTTAAACAAATGTGACATTGATGGGCTAAAGGTCTGACATATGTTAACGGCTCCTTCACAAGATCAATACCCAGAACTGGGGCTGCTGAGGCAGAAGAATATGAGAATTACTGCTTCTCCTTAACAGCCCCATGGCTGAAGTAATTCAATTTATATTGATTCTCTTATATCCACCACCCAAAATAGTAACCATTAATAATACCTTGGCGTTACATAGCACTCAAAGGTGGTTAAACGCCTTCATCCCTACTTTATAGCTGAGGGAACTGCGGCATAGAAAAATGAAGGGATTTGCCCAAAGTCACTCACTGAATTAATGGCACAGCCAAGAACAGAGTCTCTTGACTCTCAGACATGTGGTCTGTATCAGCTAAACCACGTCAACCTCTAAGTAAGAGGCATATCAGTGCTTAGAGAAGGCTATGCCAGTGTAGTTATGGGAGTGTGCCCTCAGTGAAATTTGTTACACTTGATAGTTGCCTAGTACCATAAGAATGTAAGAAAATGAAGTCTTTTTCTCTTCCTGGGTTGGATCAGTGCTTCTATAGGATTTTAAGAATAATCCATAACTCAATCCACTGCTATTAGAAAGGAATGGCAGAGAGGGAAGCTAGCCTTGCAGTGCTGTGAGAGCAGTTTACAAACAGTGAACATGTCTGACTGTTCACTACACTATATCTAGAATTCCTCTGGCACAATTCTTCTCTGAGCTGAAAGGGATCTGCTCAGTTCACTATGAGCAAAAGGAGGCTGAGAAAGCAGGTATCTCACAGCCCTCAGAATATAGTCAGGATATGAATTTAACCTAATAATACAGCTGATGGAAAGGGTCTCCTGTTTCCCAATCAGTATGGGCAGGACTGATCCTGGGGACAAGTCACTAACAGAAGTATAAACCTTCTGGATATCAGGCTAACACAACCCCCATCACCTCCATAACACTCAACACAAACTCCCACTTTTCCAGGTTGATTGAGGCAAAAATAGAGAAAAACACAGCTGAATGCTTCACAGGCCGAGCCAGATGCATGGCCCAGTGAAGACTGCCATGTGCCACTGTGGCAACACAAATCAGCCTTAAAAGCACTTACATTGGCAATGGAGGATTCCCCCATATGGTGGTGTTAGAGCTGTCATAGAGATGCCCAAGCCCCTGCCCCCGCTCCCCCGAGCCTCTGGCGGAGGAGGTATGGCTAGGCCAAGGAGGCATGGCCAAGACTCCATGGCAGGAACAGCCCTTGGGGCCATAGGTAGCTGAGTAAAATGCAAGCAGCCTGGGGCCAGGAATGGGTTGTAGAGAAAAGTCGACAAGCTGATTAGCTGCAGGTCTTTATTGGTGATGAACCCAAACAGGCAGTTTCTATACCTCTTCTAGGTTACATATGAGGCCAAGCAAAATGCTGGGAGTTGTGTTTTCATCTCTTTATTTTACTAGTATATGTAAATGAATATGCAAGTCAAGAACAGCCCTCAGGCTCTAGATAGTTAGCCAACTTTAGACACACACCCCCCCGTTCCCCACTCCTGCTCCAGGGGGTTAATGTGAGTGCCCCTTATCCACCATGAATGACCCTTTTCAGTGGAGTGTGACAGGAAGCACTGGCTGGGCTGCGGTTATTTCTGTTCCCTTGTAATTGTATGTCTAGGTCTGGAATAGCAACGTCTTGTGTGACCAGTTCCTTGGACAAGTGCTGCTGGCTGCACTCCCTGGTGACCCCAGAGAACCGCAGACTCTCCAGCTCCGGGGAAAAGGCAGCCGAGAAGCAGATGAAATGCCAGGTCACATCACCGTCAAGGTTGTTTCCAGTGACGACCTCATGGAGCTATGAATACCAGAGCCCCGCAGACCCAGACAAAGCTGTTGCCTCGCAGCAAGAACTCTTGTCTGTGCTTTCAGTGTGAACGACTCGGGAGCAAAGGTTTCCAGAAAGCCCCCTCTTGTGCAGTCTGACCATGTGGGGGCAGGGGGTGTGCAGGGGAGGGGGAGGTGGTTTTTTTTTAAAGGAAAAAAAATATAATGCAGCAAATATGGCAGGAGACAGGCCGATCTAAAATTCAGTGACAACATTCGCTACCAAACCGCCACCTCCCCATCCGCTCCAGCTGGGGGTGACGTTGCAGTAGATTGAGGTGCACAATCCTACAGCGCAGCCCACTATTCCTGGAGGTTTCTAGCGCGCTGTTTTTGTTGTTGTCTGTTTCAGGGCGACAGGCTGGAAAGGCACTAATGTCCATGGTGCACAGGTGAGGGGATGGAGTGCAGGAGCTGGCCCCATGGCTAAATCCCTGCCCAGCCTTTGAAATGTTTCCCAGCACCCTGTCACTGGTGAGGGATTTGTCTGGACTGCGATTGGTTGAAATGAGTTACTTTTCATTTAATCCTACAATAATTTGTATTAACAGCACTTTTACTACTGCTAATCAGACATTACTATGCCTCAACTGAAACGTCATTGGTAGAACCGTCGGAGCAGTCATTCAAAATGCACAGAAGTGGAAACCTGGTGGAAGAAGAATCCCAGTGTTAAAATGATAGACCCAAATCCTGCAGTCCTTACTCAGGCATTGTAGCCAGTGGGAGTTTTGCCTGCATAAGGCTGCTGGATTAGACCCCATATTCCTTTTTCCTGAGCCATCTGAGCTCACAAGGTCAGGTTTCTGATCAGAGGAAGACACGTGGAAATTCAGCAGTGGCTTGGATCTAGTACAAACTCTTAGTAATGAGATCCCATTTGCAGAGCAGAAGTGCTCTAATAAATGAGATGCTTTAAGAGAGGAATATCATTCTTATTAAACATGCAATTCACGTCCCCCTCCCCACCCCAAATGAGGATGTGCATAATGACAAATTGAATTGAGGAGGATACAATCCTCCCAGCTGCTGCGAGGGATATGAATGAAAGGCAAAGCCATTGGGGGTTGGTTACTTGATTGCGTTCCTGAGTTTTGAATACACTGAGCGCTAATAAATACTTGTGTCAACCAAATATAATGCAGGGCAGGCACTGACTAAGTGTTCCCACAGAGCAGGCCAAGGCACATGCTTCCTTTCAACCTGCGCCTACAGCACAACGGTGGGGTTCCCCAGAGCAGAATCCATTCGTATTGTCAAACTGTAGCAATTCCAGGTGTAGAATAATTTCACAATGAAATCCCCACCCTCAACCTTCGACTTCTTTTATTGCTGTTGCAAATTCTGAGCTTGAGCATGAAGCTCTAAGTTTCCTCTTTCAACACTTCATTCAGACTGAGGTTGCATTTTTGGAAAATTTGAGTTTTGCACTCAGCTGGAGGCTAACCCAGGCATTCTTGTGGAATTTAAGAGCTTGCAAAATGGTCCAGAACAGAATTACATGACTCTTTTTTGGCAAAATATTCTGAACATTTGTTCATGAGTTTCAGACCCACCTCTGCTGTGTGACAATGATTTTGCTGGTGTCCTGAGGTAGGAATGGAAACACACAAATGATACTGAGCAAGTTGGGAGCCATCTCTTTGGTTTTCTGTGTCAAATACTTGCATTCAGCTTAGGCCATAAATATTGTGCCTAAGCTGTGTTGCACGATGATAGCATGCGTCCGCTCAGAACTGCATGCCTGGATATTTCTGTTGTCTGTAAATTGATGTTTTTAACTTTGTTTTGATTGCACATCTAAAGTTAAGCTTTCCCATATAGCTTAGGCCCTGGTGAGCATCAGTGCCAGGGAGCCAATGTGCAGACACTACACAGTATCCTGACTCTGCATTAGGAACTGCTTGACTATGTTGGGCCTGATTCTTCTCACCCGCTATCTTATACCATTGTAACTCTACTGGCTTCAGTGGAGTTTACTCTTGATCTACACTAGTGTAAGCAACAGGAGAATCAGGCCATCCTGTATACTCTAATTAGGTAAGAGAGCAGAGGATCAACCATGCTGTCCTATCAGAGTCGTCTCACCAAGTCAGTGGAGTACAGCCCGTGTGAGATGAAAGTCTCATTTTTTCCAGTTTGACTTGTAGAAGATAACTGTGCCCTCCCAGGATTCAATGTACTGGATCTGTTACAGCATTCAGTGCTACCAGCTTCCAGGCCCTGCGGCTTAAAGCCTGTCTTTCCCCTTTAGTTGCATCTCAGTGCGCATGCTTTCTTGCTATGAATATAGCCTCACTACTAACACTGTCCTGTCTCCCCTACTGGGCAATAGCCGTTCGATACCCATGTATGTGTCTTGTGGCTGAATCCCATTCAAAGCATTGACAAATATGCCAAGTAGTCTTCACTCCTTCTTAAATACTGTGATCTCAAGCTCCCAGCCCCTTGTAGAAAATGGGCCAGATCCTCAGCCAGCATAGCACCATTGGCTTCAGTGTAGACGCATCGATTGACATCAGCTGAAGGCCTGGCCTAATACAGCCCCCTACATTTTCTAAGACAAAATTGAACCTAGCATGACATTATTGTGCTTTCTAGTATAGTTTACTGTGCTAGAAAGTATTGTGTGTAGCTTCACAGTTCCTTCCTCCTCACCCGATTTCCCCTGTGATTTCCTCCTAAGGCACTGGAAGTTTCTCTTGGACCACAGATGGAGAACGGCTTATTCCATGAAGCATGAGAACTGAATGTCCTTGTGACTTTACCTTCCTGGTGCAGCATCACTTGCTGTTCTTATTTATGGGAAAGTGTTTGAAACTAAAGCTGGTTGCTCAGTAATATGCTGTGGTAGCAAGTTTCCCAAGCTAACTACATATTATGTTAAGATGTATTCCTTTTGTCTGGTTTAAATTTGCTCATCACCCTATTGTTCTTCTGTTTATAAATACTAGTGCTTCCCACCTGGTAGTCTCAGGATTATTACATCTGCGTTCCTCTAACACATTTGCTCTTACTTTCCTCCCAACTCTAGGGGAAAATGGTGGTACGAAGCCTTTCCAACAGAGCTGTTCCCTCCAATACTGACAGGTTTCAGAGTAGCAGCCGTGTTAGTCTGTATTCGCAAAAAGAAAAGGAGTACTTGTGGCACCTTAGAGACTAACCAGTTTATTTGAGCATAAGCTTTCGTGAGCTACAGCTCACTTCATCGGATGCATAAAGTGCATTGCTGGCTCATGATGGCATATATCACATTGGTAGATGTGCAAAGCCCGTTGCCAACTGTGCCCACATCTATTCAGGGGACACCATCATAGGGCCTAATCACATCACCCACACTATCAGAGGCTCATTCACCTGCACATCTACCAATGTGATATATGCCATCATATGCCAGCAATGCCCCTCTGCCATGTACATTGGGCAAACTGGACAGTCTCTACGTAAAAGTATAAATGGACACAAATCAGACGTCAAGAATTATAACGTTCATAAACCAGTCGGAGAACACTTCAATCTCTCTGGTCACTCGATTTCTGATCTCGAAGTGACTATCCTTCAACAAAAAAACTTCGAAAACAGACTCCAACGAGAGACTGCTGAATTGGAATTAATTTGCAAATTGGATACAATTAACTTAGGCTTGAATAGAGACTGGGAGTGGTTGAGTCATTATACTAAGTAAAACTATTTCCCCTTGTTTATTCCTCCCCCCTCCCTCCCCTCCACTGTTCCTCAGACGTTCTTGTTAACTCCTGGAAATGTGCTGGAAATGGCCCACCTTAATTATCACTTCAAAAGGTTTTTTCCTCCCCCACCCCACTCTCCTGTTGGTAATAGCTCATCTAAAGTGATCACTCTCCTTACAGTGTATATTTTTTCATGGTCTGTGTGTGTATAAATCTCCTCACTGTATTTTCCACTTTATGCATCCGATGAAGTGAGCTGTAGCTCACAAAAGCTTATGCTCAAATAAATTGGTTAGTCTCTAAGGTGCCACAAGTACTCCTTTTCTTTTTCCCTCCAATACTGACATTCTGGCCAGTGACTTGCACCTGACCAAATCAAAGCTAGAATTTCAGAGGCAGCTTCCTTTATAAAGGTCTGAACCCAATCCCACTGAAGTCAATGGAAAGAGACCCACTGACTTCAGTGGGCTTTGAAGCAGGTCCTACACCAGTATGGGCCTAATTTTTCAGAGGTGCTGAGCAACTCCAGAGGGAGCTGTGGATGCCCAGAACCCCAAATTAGAGGCCACTTCTGAAAAGGTGGGTGTTTAAATGAGATCAATTGTACATATCACCATTGTGTTGAGTCCTCAGATGGGATTACCCTTGCTGGAAGAAATGTTCAACTCTTGCACTGCTGTTTTTCATGCTCAAAGAGCATTTTGCAGAAATGACACTTCTAAGTCTTGGAAAATACAGTCACATGATGTAAAATAAACATTTTTATCTTTATTGGTCCTATGTTCTTAGTGTCCTTCTACCTGGAGCCAGCAAAGGCAACCTTCATCTTGCCTTATGGTAAACTGGACTTTGGAAAGGAAATGTTTTCAGCACTTGACTTTGTCCATTACAGGAACATCTGCCCCAAGCACTGATGCCATCATCCCAGAGGGCTCTCTGTCTTCTAGGGAAGACAATTGCCTTAGCAGCCTAGCTAGCAAATATCCACTAGAAAGGATGCAACATGTACCTCCATCTAGTGCCAGTTCTGCATCCAGGGAAAGAAAAAGCAATTTAAAAAAGTATTTGCAAAAAGAAACCTTGCACTGTGGTAAACTGCTCCCAGGGCTATGTACTCAGACCATTTCAGGGGCAACAAGAGACCCTTTTTAGTGAGTAGCTTATAATTGAAATGTGGTTTGATTTGTGTTGAATACAGCAGAACCCCAAGTGTGCATAAGCTGTAGCTGCACCCTGCACTAGGGAATGTGGCAAATGACGCTCAGGAAGAAAGCAGAGCTCCGGGGAAAATGGACTCCAGGCCCCTCTGACTTGTGCCCATCCCATTCTGGCAAAGGGCTGCTTGGGCTGGAAGGGATAAGTGTCCACAATGACAATTTCCATTTTCATGGAGCCTTTCATTAGAGGCTCTCAAAGCGCTTGGCACAAATTGGTAAAGCTTGTTATTGCTATTGTACAGCGGAGGCCCAGATGGACCATGTGACTTGCACAAGGTCTCATAGTACGTAAGTGGCAGAACAGGAATTTGGGCTCCTGCTTCCCTGCCCTATGCTCAAGACAGTAGTCCCTGCAGTCCAGTACACACCCTTCTACTCGGTGATGAGCCGGCAAAATCTTAACAACCGGTTCCGTCCTCACCCCACGAGGGGGTCGTGGCCCACCCCCACCCCCTGGGGACTCCTGCCCCATCCAACCCTCTGTGTTCCTTGATGCCCCCCCTGGACCCCTGCCTCATCCACCCCCCTCCCCTGCCCCCAGAACGGGGCAGGAGGGTCTCGTGGGCCACTGTAGTGGGTGCCCACCCAGCCCCTAAGAGCCAGAGGGACCTGCCGGGGGGCGAGGTGGGGAGTCCTGGCGGTGCTTACCTGGGGCAGCTCCCAGGAAGCATCTGGCAGGTCCCTCTGGCTCCTAGGGGCAGGGGAGCGTAGCTGGGGGCGGAGCGGCCACTCCCCCCACTGATCACATCAAAAGTGGCACCTTAGGCACCGACTCTGTGGCACCTTAGGCCCCAGAGCACCCACCAGCAGCTCCCTGCCCCACGCCCGGCCCCAGCTCACCTTACCGCCACTCCGCCTCCTCCCCTGAATGCGCTGCCCCGCTCTGCTTCTCCGCCCCCCTCCCCCGTCTTCCCGCAAATCAGCTGTTCACGCGGGAAGCCCTGGAGGGTTGAGAACAGGCAGCGGCTTCGTGCTCAGGCCCAGGGAGGCGGAGGAGAGCTGGGGCAGGGAGCGGTTCCCCTGCGCACCCCCCGGGTTACCAGCTGCAGCACGGGCGGCCCTCCTCGCACCCCCTGGCCCCAGCTCGCCTCCACTCCGCCTCTGTCTCCCTGGGCCTGAGCGTGAAGTCGCCACTTGCTTCTCAGCCCCCCGGCTTCCCATGCGAACAGCTGATTTGCAGGAAGCTGGTGGGGGCAGGGGCAGAGAAGCAGAGCAGGGCGGCGCATTCAGGGGAAGAGGCGGACCGGAGCTGAGCTGGGGCTGGGGGCAGGGAGCTGCCGATGGGTGCTCTGCACCCACCAGATTTTCCCCATGGGTGCTCCAGCCCTGGACCACCCACGGAGTTGGTGCCTAAGGCGCCACTTTTGGCTGATTGTTAAATTTAGAAGCCCTTTTAGAACCGGTTGTCCCTTGTTATCCTTCTAAATTTAACAACCGGTTCTAGCGAACCGGCTCCAGCTCACCACTGCTTATACTATACTACTGCATCACCTTTCTCCATCCACGTGGCTAAGTCTCGGCTATCTCTATTCTTCTTTCCCATCTCTGCCACTTTGTGGGCTCAGCTTCTTTAGCATGGCTACGTCTACTGGCAGGGTGAGGAAGCTGCAGGTGGATCAACGGTAGGAAATTGCTTTACTGAAAAGGCAGGTGGTGGCTGCATTATTAAGGCCTAATCCTACTGCGTGGAGTAGGACAACGATTTGCCCATTGGAGATATCCTATGGCTTCCCACAACTAGCCAATGTTACCCAAGGGATTGCACATTGTCTAGGGCCGCAGGAGCCAGGGAGTCTATTACTGGCTCTGCCACTGGCTTCCTGGGTAACCTTGGGCAAATCACTTCACCACTCTGTGCCTCAGTTTTTACCATCTGTAAAATGGGGATAATGCACCTTAGCTTCTTTGTAAAGGGCTTTGAGATCTCGTGTGTGGTCTTGGCTGCATTTCCAGGCTCAACGTGTGGCAATGCCTCTCCCATTTACACACCCGCCTCGTTTCCTCGTGGCCATACAAGCCTCAGTGATTTTTATCCTTTCCTGGGGTAGGCAGGGACAGTTTGCACTCCACTTTCGCTAGATGAGCTATCCTAATGCTGGCATGCTAATTTAACCAACCCATCCCATGCTTCCACAAGGCCTCCCTGGGAGCGGGCCAACACCTCTCACTATTACAACAGAGCTCCCCCCTGCACTCCCTCCTTGACAGCAACAGTTACCTTTTCAAATAGATTTGTGCAAATAGTGTCATGAGATGTAAAGCACTGGTCATGTGCCTGGTCTTGGACAATGCAAATTAAGCCAGTCCGAGCTCTCAAAGAGCTTACTGTCTAGTAGCCAAACAGCTATATTGGAGCCGTATAAGGGAGCCTCAAGGGGGACCATTTCCCTAACACAGTTGTAATGAATCAACATATCCAGTGGGTGGCACTGCTGCTCTACAGTTGGTTCTCTGAGAAACTTATTTAAGAAGACGTCGGGCTTGTCTACACGTAAAATGTTACCTTGGCACTTCACTGGAGACATGGCCCCTACGCCAACAGGAGCATGGTGACCAGACAGCGCATGTGAAAAGATGGGACAGGGGGAGGGATGTAATAGGCACCTACATAAGAAAAAGGCCAAATATCAGGCCTGTCCCCCAAAAATGGGGACATCTGGTCACCCTACCTCCCCGCGAGGTGCGGTACTGGGTCTACAATGATGGCAGTGGCACCAAGGTGCTGGCCCACACTCAGAAGGGGCCCCAGTGCCCGGACCATGTCCCACTCCCCCGGCCCCGGCTCTGCCTGCGCTCTGCCCTGAGGACCCAAACACAGCTCACTCTTCTTTGTCCCCTCGCCGCCCCCTGGGTCTGGCCCCTGGGCATGGGGCATGGGGCCAGTGGGCATGGCTGGGCCGGGCAGGCTTTTGGGGCGGGAGTTGGTCATGTCCCAGGGGTCTGTCCCACGGCCTACCACAGCTCTGACTCCGCGCGGTCTCTGCTGGCCATCACCTGTGGGGATCCCACCCACCTCCCCACAGCTGAGCTGCCCGGGACCAGTGCAGGGGCTGGACCGGTCCCTGCTCCCACTCTGGCCTGGCCGATCGTGCCACTCCCAAGGGACTGGCTCAATCCCCGACTGGCCCCAGCTGTGCTGCCAGCTCAGCTCAGCGGACACGGTCACCTCCCCATGGGGCTAGTGACTGTGGCTGGGGAGGCGGGGGCACAGGGCCAGGAGAAGTGGGTCTCTGGAGGAATCTGTGGGGCGGCACTGGGCAGTGCGGGGGGCAGTGGGGGATGGGGGAGGTCTGTGTTCCTTGGGGTGCTGGGCAGTGTGTGGGGGGGGCTCTGTGTGGGATACTCCTGGGGGGATGAAAACAGGTTCTTTCCCTCACTCACCCCCGCCCCCCGCAGATTTATTTGCTTCCCTGCAGAAGGTGACGGAAAAGTAAAGGGACGCTGGGAGTGGGGAATGCTGTTGGGGGAGCATTGCTCCCCCCAAACAGAGGAAAGGGGTGGGGGGCACACAGGATCACATGCCCCCGCTCCTCATTTCTGCAAGTGCAGAGCTGACTGGCTGAAAGAGGGTGCTGCTCAGCTCCGCTGACTTTGCAGGTGGACGGCACTTTCTGTGGCCTCGTGCTGGGCGTGCGCCCCTTCTGTACAACAGAGCGTGCCTTTTGGGGCAGGGGCACGCTGGGGCTGGGGGAAAGGCACAGTGTGGGTGGGATGGGGAAGGAGCATGGGATGGGGATGAGAAGGCGAGAGGCAAAGCAGAGGAAGGAGGCAAGCGGGAGCCCAGCCTGTGGCATCCCCTTGGCAGCAGCTGGGACTCCCCCATTAAGCAGGCCCATCAAACCCCCACACCCTGACAAGCCCACTCCACCTCCCCTGCACCTGGATCCCCCCCCCCAACACACACACTGAGCGCCCCACACCTAGACTCCCCCTGCTGAGCCCCCAACCACCTTCACCTGGACCCTTCTGCAGTATCCCATTGCCCAACCCCCCTCCGGCAACAAGTCCATGTGCGGATCCCCCCACTGAGCCGTCCACAGCCAGATTGTTCCACACAGACCCCCTCTTACTGCCATCTGGAGCCACCTCTGTACTTAGCCCCTGCTGCCAGGCTGAGGCCCTCTGTACTTAGCTCCTGCTGCCAGGCTGAGCCTGCTCACCCACACCTGGTGCATGTGGCACGGAGGGGCAGGGCCCCGGGTATTTCTGGGGCAGGTCCAGCCCTGGCACTGTCTCAGGGTCTGGTGCAGCCTCATTGCCATCTCATTGAACCGGGGCAAAGGTGATCTGCCACCAACATGCAGCCAGTGGCCTGTGCTTCCCACTGTCATGCTGGAGCCTCCATATTTATTTATTGACAAATAACTTTTGCAGAATTTTAAAATATTGTGCGTAGAATTTTTAATGTTTTTGATGCAGAATTCCCTCAGGAATATTAGCTGCTGAGCACTTGTGGTGGGGGGCACTGGGCAGGGCATATGGTGTGCAGGGTGCTGTGCAGTTGTGGGGACCAGCTGGGGGCGGGGGATGTGTCTCTGGGCAAGGGGGTACTGGGCATAGCAAGTCCAAGGGGGTGCTGGGCATACGAGTCATTGGGGGATGGGTGCTGGGCATAGGGAATCTATGTGGGAGGTCTCTGGGCAAGAAGGCACTTGGCATTGGAGGGTGCTGGGCATGGGTGGGCGGGGGGCACTGGGGTGGTGTGACATGGCGTGGGCCTGCCTCCCGAGGGGAAGGGGCACGCTGGCACCTCAGGGATGGGTGGGCCAGTTTACATATGGCAGTTGTGGGTTTGTAAACAGTGCCCTCATGCTGGCTGCACAGAGCAGGGCCACCCCTGCACCATTGCCCCCAGCCAGTAGGGTTACCATATTTTCCTGGACATGTCCAGCTTTTTAGTTCTTAAATAGCCATCCCAGAGGAATTTTTAAATATCTAAAAACATCCGGGAAAATAGGGACGTATGGTAATCCTAGATGGGAGCTGCTGGAGCCGTGGAGCGGGGCTTGCAGAGAGCCCACTGCCGTGCCCCGCCCTGACCCTAGGAGCCAGAGGGACCTGCGGCAGGAGGGATGAGTAGGCGAGCGGGGAGCGGAGGGGTTGGTGAAGAAATGAGCAGTGAGGGAGCCAGTGGCTGGCTGGCTGGCGGGCGGGCAGGCAGGAGGGTAAGGAGGCAAGGGGCAGGCGGGAGGGTGAGGTGGCAGGTGGCAGGCGGGCAGGGTGAGGAGGCGGGCAGTGAGCCAGCGGCAGGTGTGGGGGGTGAAAAGGCCAGCGGCGGGCAGCCGGGGTTGAAGAGGTGAGTGGCGAGGGAGCCAGCAGCGGGCGGGTGGGGGGTGAGGAGGTAAGCGATGAGCCAGCGGCAGGTGGGAGTTCTCGGGGCGGGCATGGGGGTTTCTGGCAGGGGAGTGAGGAGGCGAGCAGCAGGTGGGAGGAGGCGAGCAGTGGGTAGGGGACTGAGGAGGGATGCAGCAAGCCAGCGGCGGGCCAGGGGGTGAGGAGGGGTGCGGTGGCAGGGCCGAGTGGGGAGGGGGGCGGGACCTGGGGAGAGTGGGGTGCGGAGCGTGGGAGGAGCAGGGGTAGACTGTGGGTGGGGCTGACAGCACCCCAATGTGGAGTGTCCTCTTTTTTGAATGTTCAAATATGGTAAGCCTACCAGCCAGTCCCTCACTCCAGTGACCGCCACCGCCCCCCCCAACACACATACACACCATACCCCATTGCTCCCATGGGGGGCCCACAAATGTGTTTGGTGCTGGGCCCACACAAGGTTAATCTGGTCCTGGTGAGGTGATAGCATGGGCACTGGAAGAATTTTTCTGCAGCCCTAGTGCTGGTCTACATTGTGGGTTAGCTAGGTGTAGCTATGTCACTTGGGTTGGGGGGGTGGGGGTGGATTGTAGCTATACTGATGTAAAAGCCTGGTGTGGAATAGGCCTCCATTTAGTATTTTGCAGTGGTGTTGCAGTCGTGTTGGTCCCAGGATGGTCATGAAAACCAAGATAGGGGTGAGGTAATAGCTTTCATGAGCACCAACTTCTGTTGGTGAAAGAGGCATGCTGTGAAGCCACAAAGCACACTTTTTGCATTCTGTAATGTCCTGTCATCTTTCTTTGCAAACCAAAAAATCCCTGCTTGGTAGCATCGGCCCTGTAGCAGTGTGACATTCACTCCACGCAAAACATAGTTGCTGGAGTGGTCACATGACCAATTCCCTGCTGGTGTAAATTGCACGGCCTTGAGTGCCATTTTGTTGGCTTTATCTTGGTGTACATGAGGGCAAAATATGGAGCCAGTCAATGATGTTCAGTGTCAGCTTTCACGGTGCCCTTTGGCCTTAGCTCACCCAACCTGTTGCTAACGTCACAATAAGCACTCCTCCATCTGACTGACTGCCATGTACCCTGACTGCACCCAAATCAACCCCTCCTCCTTGCTGCCCCCCCCAGCAACATGCACCCCAGCAACTCTGCCAACTGTAAATCCTCTCACTAGCACTTGTGTCCCCCCCGCCCCCCGCTGCCCTTAGGCCAGCCCTTCCTATGACCCTGCCTCAAAAAGGATTCCAACTGCCCCCCCAATCCCTATGGAGCCGTGTTCCATTGGCACCCCCTGCTGACTGCGTCTACCATGCCAAGCTCCAGGTCCCCAGACAACACGCTGGCACATCTTCTGCAAAATGCCCTGCTCACAAGCTCTGGCCCTTATAACACAGCTAGTTTCCAGGTGGCTATGAATAGAAAACAGGTGCGTTAAGCCTTGGAAGATGCTACCTTGTAAAATACCCACTGAACTGCCCACCTTAATGTTAGAAGAAGTGAGGTGGGGAACATACCGGAAATATGGGGTTACCCCACAGCAGGCTTGAGTCCACTGTTTGCCCGGCGCATCTTATGCTATTAAGCTCACAATTAACAATCCACTCCTGACTCAAGGACACAGGCATGTAGAGCACAGGACATGCTCGCTGTTTCATCAGCTGTGTGCACCAGCCTCCAAGGCAAATCATCACCGTCTGTTGGTGTCTGTTTGACATGAGCCTCTCACAGAATCTGTCATACAAATGATTGGCAGCACTTGACATTTGTAAGACAGGTTCAAAGGGCCACATTCTGCCCTTACGTGCACTGTTCCAGGGTTGGCCATGTTTAGCTAGCCGTTGCAGACATTAGCCTCACAATACCCCTGAGAATTGGGGGGACTTATTGGCTTCCGATTTTAATGATGGAGGTTGAACGCAGAGAGAATAAAGCCGGATTTAGAAAGGCATCTAGTTGCCTAAAGTTGCAAAGTGGCACCTAATGGGAGTCATAAACATCACCTAAACAAGATAGGGGCTTAACTCACTTAGGAGCTTTTGAAAGCCCACTTGGCATTTCTTTAGGCACTTCAATACAATTTGTATATCTGGCCCTAAATAAGTGACTTAGTCAAGGTCACCCTGAAAGGCTGAGGCAGAGTCGGGCACTGACACAGGGCTCCTGAATTTCAGTGCACTGCCTGCCTCGTGCCATGGTTCATAAGATGAAAAAACCCTATCATAGCTAAGGCTGTAACTTGTTTCTGTCCATTCAGCACCATGGTAGCTGATGTTGATTATCTGAAATGCGAACCTAGGCTCTATATGATATGTCAAACATTAAACTGCATGTAAGGCAAGGTCAAGACAGATGTGAGTGCCCGGAGTCTGATTGCCTCACTTGGTAGATGCTCACTTCACTATGACTGGCATGCTGTCAGAGAGAGACATGGTGGGTGAGGTAATAGCTTTTATTGGCCCAACTTCTGTTGGTGAGAGAGAGAAGCTTTCAAGCTACACAGAGTTCTTCAGGTCAGACCTAAAGCATTCTCACCCATAGGAGTGGGTCCACTAAAAGCTTTTCCCTCACCCACCTTGTCGCTAATATCCTGGGACCACTACATTGCATGCTGTAAAACAGTTTCAGTGCTTTTTGGCATCTTAGTGGCAGGGCAGGTCTGCTAGTTTTAAGGTTGCCCAACATTTCCCATTATAAGTCCCTGTTTTCAATTCTTAAGTTTGCCAAACATTAACAGTTTGGACTGAAATTTTTACATGCCAGGTAGCTGCCGCAGCAAAATTTCAGTTAGAACAATTCAGGTGTTTCTGAGGAGGCTAGTGAAAAATATGTGATTTTGTCCATCTTTGCTTTGAGAATCTCTAGTGCCCACCTCCACCCCTTCCCCACCCCTTCCGCCCTACCCCCACTTACTTTGGAGCAGGAACTTGAAATTTGTTGGGGGGGGGGGCAGTGTTTGTCAGAAATGCCATCCTCATGAAAATCCATCCAACTATACATATAAACCTTTCAAAAATTACAGTTTGTGCATGCTCAGTGGAGATGACTTAGATTTTCACCTCTAACTTCCCTAAGGGTTCCATCGCACTTGGCATGTTCCAGCCTGGGGCAACTGTCCCTGCAATTGCAGCTCTGGCCTGCTGTGGGCCAATCTATGTCTACCTGAACTGCTAGCAGGAAGACTGTCTCTCCTTTGCACTCAATGCCATCCCTGCTGGGCCCAGACAGCATGGAATAAGAAGCTGTCTGAGTCAATTGTAGAGAGGACAGGAGGCAGAACTGCAGGGGGAAGTGGATTGGGACAAAAAGCCTGGAGAGGGGAATGTGGGTAGGCTTGGGGGGGAGCAAGATGGAAATGGGATCTAGGAGTTGGGCTGGAAAAGAGTGGGCAAGGAGACGGACAGAGTTGGGGGAAGGGAATACTGGAACTGCATAGGCTAGGAGCCTGGGACTAGGACTGGAGGGATGAGGAGAATGGGGCTGGGCCACCATCCGGAGGTGAAGACTTGGCTTAGGATGGGAAGCCTGAGGCATGGAGAATGGGACTGACTAGGTGAGAAAAGTGGCACTGGAAGGAGGAGCCAGGAATGGAGATGAGTCTGGGATAGAGACAATTTTGGAGGAGATAGGGCAGAATGGATCATGCTTGCATGGGAATGGGCAGAACGGGCTGTGGCCACTAGAGCAAATTCCCCTCGACTCTGGAATGGAATCCAAGATTCCGGAGTCTCACCATTCCTCTGCTGTCAGCAAATATCTGTGAGACCCACTGGCTGGCCATTCTGTGCCCTGAGTGAGGCAGGAGTCTTGTGATAACAGTGTGTGATAATGTAATTAGTGACTGTCTCATAATGCATGTGCACAAGGGACCAAATTAAGGCTGCACCGGCAATCTTAATTCTGGCATTTCCTGACTTTGAGTGCTTAACTCTGAACTTAATAATGTTCTTTTAAGGTGTATGTGTGTGTGTGTGTGTGTGTGTGTTAGAATAAAAGATAAAGTTCCCCCTCCTTGTGACTTGTTTGTAGGGCAGGGAATGTAGCTTATCTCCAGCTGTGTAATACATATTCATTTTTGGCATTTTATGGTTTATAAAAATGATAATGGGCAAAACATAAGCTGAAAAATCACAGCACTAAGTGAAGTTTCCAAGTGGTGGAGCAGTGAAATACATGGCTGTCTAGAGCTTTGTAAAGCCAAGAGATACAAGAGCTCCAACATCCAGATGGAGGATGACAGGTAGAGGAGGACTCATTGAGGACTGACAGCTGATGAGCTAGCGAGAATGAATGTTTTGTCTGAATATAACAATATGGATCAGTGACAGGAGGTCTCAGAAAGGCTTAAAACATGAACAGTGTGTAACCAAAGGAATGACGTCTGCCTGAGTTTGCAGACAGCCTGGAGGAGGGTGAACTCCCTATGCATCTCAAAGAGGAGTTACCTCCAAGACCGATAGCTCTGGGAGCTTCTGCCAATGCAAACCCCACAAAGGACTATGTGTGTGGTAGGAAGTAAAGACTGCAGCAGGCCCAGCCCATACACTGCTGCCACTACACTTACCACCCATGCTCCAAGTGGGGGCAGAACCACAGGGGGACCCATGTCATGGGGTGCTTAGGGCCCAAGATTGTCTTAATTCAGCCCTGATATTATTTTACTGTACATCACAGGGAAATCCTATGGAGAGAGCTGAGAAAACACAGTTCAGTGGTATTTATAACTTTTATTTGCAATACTTTAGGTCCAAGTTTCAAACTGCAATATTTTTACACTCAAGACACAGTCATGCACAATCCATATTTCAATTTTCTATTGCTTCAACCACAATTTAAAATAACTTAATGTTGGAAAGAAAAAATTCTTTTAAAAAAATGGATGCTGAGGTCAGTACAATGGGTCCATGCCATCAGCATATTTACAAAGTAAAGAACTTAGTTCTCTTCTTAAAAAGATCGTAAGTACCTCTTAATCCAAAGCTACAGAAGAATTCCACTACACACTTTTTTTTTTTTTACAGATAAACACGTCCTAAAAAAAGGAATGTACAGCAAAATGAGATACATCTTTGATAAACAATGAAAATGTAGGATCCTCCTGTTTACGTTTGTCTGGGTACCCTGAAGAAAAACCCAGCAGACACTAGTATAGCTGTAAACTAGTTGCTTCTGATTGACCAGAAGTTTACAGATGGTTAAAACTCAAGCCAGTAAATGGTTGCAGGATTCTTTTGCCAGATCTTACTAGAAGGTAGGTGTATATGTGCGTACAGCACAAGCAGTGCAGTGTAAATAGACATATACAAGCTCTAGAATAACTCCCTGGTATAGCCCCTGGACTCAAGTTCTACCCATAAGGTTAGTTATTATTTCCACCATGGCCTACTGGTCTGTACAGTACTTTGCGATTGGGACATGTCCGTAGCTCGCTCACCCTCCAAGTCCAAGCAGCCAGACATTTATGGGATTTGCAACCAAAGAGTTGACCAGCCTTTTGTTGTTGTTGTTCAACAGACAGATTTATTAACACAGCCTAAGACTAATATAAAGATTCAAAGCAACTGTGCACACATTTCGTTTGTAACCTGGAAGTTCAGAGGTCAAAATCTTAGCAGGCATGGATGTAAAAGAATGCCTCAAAAGTGCAACATTGGACCGATTATATGTTAAGCACCTCGTACGAAAGAATAGACTGGGTCTGACTCTCTTGCACATCCCTACTTCTCCAGGGAATACTTCGCAGCAGCCAGCACATAAAGTGACATTCTGTTTGGGTGGCTCTGCCTTACCAGCACCTGCTAATTAAGGGCCAGCTGCTGCTGTCATTGAAGTCAATGGCAAAATTCTTACTGATTTCAATGAGAGCAGAACTGGATCCTATATCTGTTCCCTAAGTGTACCGTAAGGTTGGACAAACGAAACAGAGAATATTCAGCAGCAAAAGGATTTTAGTTTAGAACAAATCAAGCCAACATTATTCCCTAAGTCTCCTACTATATTAGGCCAGCATGTCATATCTGGGAGACTTAGGCTCAGGAATGTCTTGGGATTGCAGGCAGTGATCTAGTGGAGGTTATGCCCATGAAGGACTTGGTCTCCGGGCTGAGGATGCCGATTTAAAACACTGCTGTAAACAGGCAATCAAAAAAGGAATGAATTGAGAAGTTTGACCACTGTGTCTCAGATAATGATACTTGGTTAGAAGCCACTGAGGATGGAAGGAGCAGAGAGGGGTGCAGAAAGGGTAAAAGCAACCAAATAAAATGTAGAGACTAGGAAGAGCAATAACAGCAGGGGTTAACCCCTTTTGCTTCTCTCTTTGGAAATATTCTTCTAGCTGATCCAAGTCCCTAAAGGGAGTGAAGGGAAGACACACAAATGATAATTGCTAGGTATTTCCTCACTTGTAGTCTTCGATTCAAACATGTATTTGAAAGTGTGCATTGACGCCTCTCAGATCCATCTGCAATGATTGCCAGCTCACTGCTCCTGATTTCAGTCCTCTCTTTCCTAACTTGTTTTGACACATTTAATACGCAACTGGTAAAAGCAGGTGTCTCTGGCCATGTCTTGCAGTAATTGAGCACTAAGCATGAGTGGCTATGAATGTGGGCCCCACTAGCTTGGAGACAGCTGCAACTGGCACACAGATGCTAATGCAGACATTTTTAATCCTTTGGGGAAATGTCAGGTGCAAAGCCACCATGCTCCAAAAGTAAAAAAGGTCATTTTTCATTAAAGCAACTTTAACATTAATATCTTATGTTACCCACAATTTCCTAAGTCACAGTCAGATTCTGAAACTTACTCAGAAGAATAGCTAAGCAGTAATAGTATTTGCAGAATCAGACCGATGACTGACCGGAAGGCACCAATGAAGAGAACATAAGCTTCTTTCTCCCACCCTGCCACACCCTTTTTGAGACTGCAGCTGTTCCCAAAGATCCATACAACCCATGCGTTGAGCCAAAACACGTGGATTTCACCTCCAAGCACGGGTTTATGCGTTTGTGACACAACCCCAGAATGCTGGCTCATCTCTGAACCATTGATAAACAGAGGAAAAGGTGTAAGCAAGATTCCGCAGTGTTCACCTAGAGAGAACTATCGCTTTAGATCAAGGATGGGCATGAGCAATGAAGTGTTTTAAAGATACTTGAAGATCTCAAGATGCAGATGCTATGGTAGAAACCCGAGCAAGATATCAGAATGGTTGTCCTTGAAACACAGAGGTTGTCCTTTCCCTGGTCCTGAAAAATATGGATTAAAAATGAAGATACTTTCCCTGTCCAAGAGAATAACCATCTTGAAAGCTGGAGGCTTTGCTTCTGGGCCTTAGTCACTTCCCCCCACCGCCCATCTTTAAATTACTGAGTGTGAATGAATGATACTCCATTGGGGAAACATGCAGACTAGCGGTCTTTTATACAGCTCATAAAGGCTAATCTAGCTTTGCTGTGCATGCCCTGGTGTTTCAAGCAAAGCAACATTTCCTCCTGCCTTCACTGGTAGATTTTATGGAATCTCTCTGGCTTGTCAACCAATTCGTATGCAAACCCGCTGAGCAAAGAAATATATTTATTTACATGCTTAATGTACAGTATTGAGGAATATTCCTTATGTAGCCAAAACCATGACTCCATATGGGAAGTAACAACTACATAAGCAATTGGATATGATTTAGTATTTCCCTTCTTTAGTGACTGGAACGTGCTGGGGGCAGAAACTGGGGGGACTGGCTGATAGGAACTATAATGTTGAGGTGCTCTCACTAGCCTCAAAGAAACCTCAACAATAACAACAGAATAAATAAATAACTGAGTTCATCTGTGTACAGGGAGATTTGGCCAACCAGTAGCCACTGATGGAAAACAGACACATACATATTTACAAAAGCAGAAAGACACAACAGGTGATAACACAACCGTTGCCCGATACTGTGACCAAAACCTGAGAGCACTGTAAGATCCAGCAATTCCTCTCTGGCTCCTGTGAATGCATGCAGAAGCCCTGTTACATGTAAGGCTTTTTTTTTTCCTTTTCCATTTTCTTAAATAAATAATCTGTACTGTGCTTCTCAAGCTTCCCTGATTTTACTGCTTTCTTGCTCCTGTCCTAGGACCTTTCGGAACCATGGTGAGCTAACGGCCATTTTCACACCTCAATATTATAGGGGACTGGAACAACATTTGAGATCGGGAAGTTCTTTACTGTATTATGAATTTAAAAATGAAATAGAAAAAGGAAATTAACCGGTCTATTAATACCTGGAATGAAAGTGTCTGAAACATGTACAGTATGTTTATCTTTATATATGCTTTTGGCAGGAGGAACAGCTTATCTCTAGTTTCAGAGTAGCAGCCATGTTAGTCTGTATTTGCAAAAAGAAAAGGAGTACTTGTGGCACCTTAGAGACTAACCAATCTATTTGAGCATAAGCTTTCGTGAGCTACAGCTCACTTCAATGCATCTGATGAAGTGAGCTGTAGCTCACGAAAGCTTATGCTCAAATAAATTTGTTAGTCTCTAAGTTGCCACAAGTACTCCTTTTCTTTTAGCTTCTCTCTAATACTCCTTAAAATATATATAAATAATTGCCTAAACCAGGGATGGCTCTCAATAAACGAGATGGTACCACAGACTTATCTGATTGTTTATATCTTTTTTGTTCTGCAAAGGCAATGCCTATCCTGATGTGCTATTTTTCAATTCCATAATTTACACACAAGGCCTGTCTCTTTCAGGATTGTTTTCCACTTCCAAGTCTGCCTCCAAATTCAGGAGGACATAAAAGCAGCTCCTATCTTTCTGCATCCACTGCCTTGTAGCATTTAGTGCCACAGACTCTCCCCAGTGAAGAGCTTTAGGAATGCTACTAGTCCCTTATAAAAAGGGACATAAAGTAATTGGTCCCTTTTACAGAGTACTCAGCTGGGCAATTATATCTTGTGCGCTGGTTGCAATCACTGGCAGGAACTGGATTTCTATTGAATCTTGTCGGCATGCTTGGAATTTTTTTAAAAAGTAAAATCTCTGGATTTGCTGCTGCAAAATAAAATATTTTTACAATAAAAATAAAATAAAAATTAAGGCCTCTTATTAAAGCAGTTGCATTTAAAAAGCCAGTGTCTACAATATTTCACACACTGGAGCACAAACGGTTCTGAAGCGTATATCTTTGATTATACCTTTTTAAATTCTTTCTTTGAAGGGTGGAGCTGGGATAAAAAGGCAAAATATTTATAGCTGAAAAAAACAACCGTGGAAAAAACTCAGAGCAAATTGAATAGCATAACCTCCCCCCAAAAAGATTTGTCCTGGATGTCCACCAGAAATGCTCCACAGAAAGTGCTTTCCTTTCAAGGGATGGATGTCCACAGCTTTGTAGATATAAAGAAAAGAAAAAGCTACCCTGGAAATAGAAACTGTCACTTGCCCTTTTACTTCTTGTGTGGAATTTAAATTCATTTCATTCCGACTGATGCTTTACAAAATAAGGTTGGGCCTTCATGAGTTTGAATCACTGGATTTTC
This sequence comes from Caretta caretta, assembly GCF_965140235.1. Lineage (NCBI taxonomy): Eukaryota > Metazoa > Chordata > Testudines > Cheloniidae > Caretta > Caretta caretta. The sequence continues at coordinate 84,396,969 of NC_134214.1, forward strand.
AAAGAAGCCTAAACTCCCATCCCCTAGATGTCTAACCTGAGTTGACAAAGACAAAAATGACCCCACTGCAGAAAAAGGATCTTTACTTATTTGGGCATAAAACAAAAGCAAAAACTTGTTCTGCATCCCAGGAGACTGGGGAAAGTTAATTAACAGCTGAGTATGGTAAACTAACAAACACTGCCTCAGTCAAGCCCCACAGAAACTGAAGTGGACAAATAATGAGGGCCAGCCAGTTGGCAATATTAATGAAAGTCACAACCCAAAGATCTGACTAAAATCCAAAGCCAAAGGCTCAAGGCCTAATCCAGGAAAGGGCTGAGCACCCTTAACTCTTACTAACTACGAGTTGAGGATACTTAGCACCTCTGAGGAATGCTCAGCTCCTTGAAGTATCAGAAACTAAATGTGAAGTCACCTTGAGCTACATTCGAGGGTTTATTATTATTTTTACAGAGGCAGGCTCCCCACTACCAATACCCCATATCCTACTGTTGTTTCAAAGGGCTTTGATTTTTAAATGCAGTCTTAACCCTAAAATCCAGCAGCAAATATTCCGTACACGTTATTTTGCGAAGTGAAAGCCAACCAGGTCTGTCCTCTTCACATAATACGAATTGTTTAGTTATACTATTCTGCTCCTTTACAAATAAATTTACTAGCCAGTACAATCCTCAGTCATTTCCAGCAATTATTCTCCCCTCGATATATACATACCAGCATTAAGGCGAGTTTGGTGCATGCATTGAGGGGAGAGTTAAATGCTGACCCAGTTTATGGCCTAAGAGTATTTATGTACGCTATTCTGCATTTCTCTTTCCCTCCCTTCACCTGGCACTACAAAACCTCTAGTTTAAATACATTTTCTCCACCCTCTTTTGTTGGATTGGCAGAGAGCTCATGCAGAACGAAATCGTGCAAACTCCTACTCACTGGAGTAGCCCCAACAAGTTCAATAGGATTATTCACATGACTAAGGGGCACTCACCGGAGTAACAGTTTAGAGCACTGGGGTCCCTAATTGACTGGGAATTTTACAGACGCTACCTGTCCCTTTTCAGCAGTCACGACCCGGCCAAGAGGATGGGCAAACTCAGTTCACAGAATCGCTAGGCTGAATTCTGCCCCTCCATTACATCGGTACAAACCCAAGTATAAATAGGGCTGCATTGGCGTGGAGGCAGCTGATAGCAGATTTTAGCCTACTGTTGGTTAGGGTCTCATGCTATGAACAGCTGGTGTAATCCCACAGGGCACTGAGTGCCTCCCGTCTGCAAAGGGGCTGAGCGTCCTCAGTTCCCTTCAGGGGAGTGCCCTTCCAGCTCACTGCCGGGGAAGTTGTGTGCTGAGCACTTTGGAGGAGAGATTCAGCACCTAGTAAGACTGGGCTGCCATTTTTATTACAGCTTTATATCAGACGAGTCCTTTCTGAACAAACTTGCTGCCTGTTCCGCTTTTCAGTTTACAAGAACCTCACCAAGGCAAAAGTACCATTGTTAATTGCACACATTGTGCTGTGAAGGACCCAAACTCTGGATGTTCACAGCTAAAAGGGTATATCTCAGCAGGATGCGATTCCTGCTCGGCGGGCTATTTAATTTTGGTTGGAAAAGCACCTTCACTTTCATCCTTCTCATCTAACAGTACCATGAATGGGCAAATACTAGCGAATGGGTTGTATTCAAAAGACAACTCGGCCTGGAGGAGGTTTCTCAATGCAGGAGGACCCTTCTTCCATTCCAAACCAAACCAAAAAACTCAGAAAAGTGACTGTGAATCTTTAAGAACCAACCAATCATTTAAAAGTGAAATGCATAGGATGGTCACTGGGAGTCTCGCTACTGAGTTTGTTTGACCTTGGAGATGGCTGAGACAACAAGGCGATTTCTGGCCTGGCAGCTTGGTTTTGGGCCCTGTTTCATCTGAGAAATAAATCAAGGAATCAGAGAGCAGGAAGAAGACACGTGTTAGGTTTCTAGTCCTCGAAGAGCTGGAAAACAGCTGGCCTCCATCATGACTGTGACTGTTTGTTTGTCCTTATGTCCGCCTGTCCTGCAGCACAAGAATTGAGGTTTTACAGAGTTTTGTTCAGTCCTGCTCTGGAGGGAGCTGGCCTGGGGTAAAGCCAGTCCACAATGCTAGCGGCTGCTGTTCTTAATTGCTTCCTTTGCTGCAATGATGAGAGGAGTCAGGCTGGAGAGAGGCTTGGCTAATTTCAAAAATGGATGCTATTTAAAACAAAAACAGAAAGAAAAATTATTCATTATTTTCCATTCAAAGCCCATTTACCCTAACTGTCAAGCAGCTTTTTGGTTGTGCTTGCGCCATCCTGAGGCTCTAATTTTAAAAAGACACAATGCTATGTAACTTTTCAAAACACGAAGGACAAATTAATCTCTGGTGCAATTCTAGTGACTCCAGGGATGAATTTGGCCCAATCTTATTTTAGGCCCAGATCCTGTATTCAGAACCTCTGAGGCGCAGGTTCACATCAGTTGCCTTTTGCATGAAGGCAAAATTCAGACTACAGGGTGCTGGGTGACAGAGTGCACACTGGCCTCTCATTTCTGGGGCCAGGCTCTCACCTCATTTACACTTGTGTTTCAGATTTGGTTAACTTCAAAGGATTTCCTCCTTAACTGCACCCATGTAAGTGGAGGAACATCAGCCCCACCTCACGCCCCCTTTCCGCCGCCCCATTCAAATGCCATTAACTGGTTCTGAAAAAGAAAACTACACATGACAGAACACCTATTGGTAGTGTGAGAAGTGCCAAGCTTGACGTGTAATGCACAATGAAGATCCGACTACACCAACTCCTTGTATAGCCAGTGGGGCTCCATATTTGGAGGATACAAATGCCACCACTTACACAGACTTTTCGCTTGCAATCGCCTCACACACCTGTGCCCTTTTTACCTGCAAAAGCTCCTTGGCAGACCCTCGTCTGTCTACGTCCATCTCCAGACAGCGGTTCAGAAAGTCTCGGAACACAGCAGAGAGTCTCTCAGGATTTTGAAGTTCTGGGGTTCCATTAGTAGCTATCAGATACAAAGCCTAGCGAAACATTAAACCAGAGGGTTTAACCTATTTCTTTCAGAGCTGTCAACATCTAATCTGTATTCCTGTTTAAGGCCAGGTCTACACTCGCAACTTTTGCTGGCAAAGCAATGTCGGTTACAGGTGTGATTTTTCTGTGACATTTCTATGCTGGCAAAAGCCCTAGTGTAGACGCATAAAGGGCTGTTGTCCATGCAGCTTACTGCATTTTCCTAATAAGCTATCCCAACAAAAGCAGTTTTTTACTGGCATAAGTTGTGTCTGCAATAGGGAGGTTTCGGTGGTACAGCTACCCCGACAAAACATTTGAAGTGTAGACCAGGCCTACACACATATTTCAAAGGTACTAGGAATAATTCAAATGCATCTCTGCAGTGCTCACTGTTCCCTTAAACACCACTTCCATATGACAGAGGGATGCAGTAGATACTTCCATTCATTCGGGACAACTGGATATCACTGTGATTTTGTATCATAACTCAAGTGCAGTGCAACAGTTCATCAATTCAGAGAGGAAAATAGGGAAATTTAGGAGTTGATTTTCAAAATATGCCTACAATTGCATGCCCACTTTGCATGCCCACTTAGCAGGTACACAAAGTAGATGGATAGCTGCATGGTACAAGTTGCTAGAGAGTAAACTGAAGGTTTTGCCAGCTGGGCAAGTGACAATAGGGCTCTGATCACTGGAGGGAGAGGGAGGGCAGTCTGGGACTGCTGGCTGAGCAAATTAGCTGGATGTTTTTGCAAAACTATAGGAGCATGTCTACAATACAAAATTAAATTGACCTCACTTATGTCGGCATACAGCAGTCACAGTAATGATATCACTTGTGCATGTCTACACTTTGCTCCTTGTGTCGGTGGTGTGCGTCCTCACCACAAGCGCTTGCACTGACTGACCTGTCAGTGTGGGGCATTGTGAGACGGCTCCTGAAAGCCAGCAACAGTTGATGTAAGCAACGCAGTGTCTACACTGACACTACATCGACCTTGACTCTACACCTCTCGTGGAGTTGGAGTTATTAAGTCTGTGTAGTGAGCGAGTTACATCGGCAAGAGCAAAATTTTAGTATAGACACTTACAAAGTCAGGTCAACTTAAGATGCCTTGCGTCAACCTAACTCTGTAGTGTAGACCAGGGAAAAGAAATTAATTAGTTAATGCAGACATTTCAACTGTAATCTTTGTTTCAGAGTATGCAACTGTCATAAAAATAAAGGGATGGGTAACCACCTTTCTGTATACAGAACTATAAAATCCCTCCTGGCCAGAGGCACAACCCTTTCACCTGTAGAAGGTTAAGAAGCTAAGATAACCTTGCTAGCACCTGACCAAAATGACCGATGAGGAGACAAGACACTTTCAAAGCTGGGGCGGGGTGGGATGGGGGGACGGACGAAGGGTCTGTCTGTCTGTGTGATGCTTTTGCTGGGAACAGAACAGGAATGGAGTATTAGAACTTGTTAGTGAGTAATCTAGCTAGAAATGCATTAGATTTCCTTTTGTTTAAATGGCTGGTAAATAAGCTGTGCTGAATGGAATGTATATTCCTGTTTTTGTGTCTTTTCATACTTAAGGTTTTGCCTAGAGGGATTCTCTATGTTTTGAAACTGATTACCCTGTAAGTATTTACCATCCTGATTTTACAGAGGTGATTCTTTTACTTTTTCTTTAATTAAAATTCTTCTTTTAAGATCCTGATTGCTTGTTCATTGTTCTTAAGATCCAAGGGTTTGGGTCTGTGTTCACCTATGCAAATTGGTGAGGATTTTTATCAAGCCTTCCCCAGGAAAGGGGGTGTAGAACTTGGGGGGATATTTTGGGGGAAAGACATCTCCAAGGGGGCTCTTTTCCTGTTCTTTGTTTAACACACTTGGTGGTGGCAGCATAGGGTTCAAGGACAAGGCAAAGTTTGTACCTTGAGGAAGTTTTTAACCTAAGTTGGTAAGAAAAAGCTTAGGGGATCTTTCATGCAGGTCCCCACATCTGTACCCTAGAGTTCAGAGCGGGGAAGGAACCTTGACGGCAACCCATTCAGATGAACGAGCTAGTTCACACTTCAAAAATGATTGTTTCAAGGAGTCTGAAGACTCAGAAAGATAAAACTATATCCATTATGCTTGTTTCACATTTTCAAGGTCATCTTCAGAACCCAAAGGTGCAGAAACATAATTGGAACAAAATAAAAATAAAGGTGAAAGCTAAGACTCTGGAGCAAGCTAAGAATTCAGTGGCAAGGGTTGAATTCCACAGCAAGTTCCATGGAGCCCTAAGCATCCACTGGGCCATTTGAGTGCACAAATATTCAGTTTGTGCACACAATCATATCATCAGCAAATATAAGCATGGCACACAATTGCACATGAATTTGTGTTCCTTCATATTGGAAAATACTGTCCTTAAGACGATCATTAGACCCATATTACTTGTGGTCGAGGCCTAGAAAGTTGAAAACCTATAGCACAAGCCTATGACACCACTACAGGATGTTGTTATGACATTGACACTTTGAATCCTTACATAGGTTACAAAAGGGACCTATGAAACCCTACCAACTCTTCGCACTTGGACTTTCAGAATAGGAGGAGGCCTGGAAATCCCCCCCCTCCCCCCAAAATGTTTCTGTTAAAATAGTACCAATTCTGTCCTATTAGCATTCAAATAAACAGTGACCAAATCCACTTTTTTTACCCTCTTAAACATAGAGCAAGGCTTTCTAGACCTAAAAGTTTGTTTAAAGCCCTATGGGCCACTTCATCCTTTTAAAGCAACTGCCTTACACAAGCAGATATTTGCTTTGATCTTAAAGGGTACTTAGAATGCCAGAACAGATTCAGGTTTTATTTACACCACTATCCATCCAGAGTAATTCGACTTCACGGATATCTCTGGATTTACACTGGTATCGTTCCAATCAGTGCCTCTGTGTCTGAGGACTGCTGAGTTCGTAGCTGAATTGATCATTTTTAGCTTTTACCACCTAAATGACTCCATCCGGACTGGAGACATTCCAGAGGTCAGATGACTTTTTGTTTCCAATGGACTTTAAAACTTACTGACCCCCTTCTGTTTGCTGTAGGCTAAGTATTGATATACGAGTTGCATCTACCCTGTCTTGAATTCCAAGTCAAACAGGAGCTGCAGGTTAAATGCAGCAGCCCTTTTAGAAGCTGACTCACCGTGCTGATTTCATCACAACACATGAGTCATGAAGAATAGTCATCCTTAGCCAGGCATTGCACCTTTTGAATATTTCAGGGGAAGGGAAGTGGGAAAGGAGGGAATTTTATCATTTAGGTCTTGCAAAGTAAGGCAGGGAAAAAAATGTCCAGTATGTAGGAAGGGAGTGGATTTCACATTGGTAGTAACTGAACTGTAAAGGGGCAGTAAGCATTTGGCATAGAAAAAAAACAGGAAGGATTCAGCAGATAGTTATGGCTGCGATTTGGGAAAGTTAGATACAGACCTTATATGGGTCACGTCATACCCACATGTGTGAGGCTCAATTTATGAGGACTCTCAGGCTGGGAACTGTAGCATCCATAGCACTCTAGAAATATTTTGCAATTTTTGATGAAAACTAATGCAACTAGTGCAACAGGTGACTCATAGGATAAAAAAGAAGAAAAATGTTTTTTTTAAATTGAAGCTTGGGAGATCCAACATGGATTTAAAAGTATATTGCATTTTTGTGCCCCCAGGCTTGTATCTCAGGGCCTGAGTGCACGTCTGGCACAGTGAAAATCACCGGGAAAAGACAGTCACACTATTGCAGGCTGTACTCATGAACTGGAAGCGAATTAGGATCTCCAGAAGCCAGGAAAGGGCACCTGTGCCATAGATTGTCTCTGAACACTTGTCTTTCAAAGTGGAATGAGTTTCCCCTGAGCTAGGAAATGACACAGGCTTTTGCATCAGGATGGCTATTAACTCTGTCCATGATTAATGACCTTTAAATGCCTTTATTATTTATTTATACATTTATATTGGTGCCAGCAACTAGAGCACCTGGGCACCTTGCATTATTAAAACAATTATTCACAAAATAAAGTATCAACCCTGCAGTTTAAAGCTTTGCAGAACTCCATGAACACAGACAAACTCTTAAACACAACCATTACAATGACCTATAAATCTGCCAGCAAATTGGCCAAACAGGTCTATGCCTAGAAGCTCCCCAGACCACCCATGGGAGCTGATTTCAGAGGCATGGACCTCTCACTGAGGATGCCCTGAAGAGTTTACTTCTGTGAATTAAGAGTGATCCAACAAATCATAACTTCAGCAGGGAGAGAGACCATCTCTTTGATTTAACCTAGGTGGGAAGAGGTATAACTGAATTTGAATGCAGTCACAGATGAGAAGCCTAATTAGCTTTGCAATAATTGATTTGCAGCGTCTAGAGGAATCCTAATCAGCTTACTGATACCATATAGTAGGGAGATTGCAGCAGGTCAAAATCAGCTGCATTTCAGAGGGCCAGCTGGAGACTGCAGTGACGCTAATTTTCCTTGCCAGATTTTGGGCCAAATCCAGGGCATGAAGGTTTCTGCAAGGGTTCCCTGAGGAAGATGATAGGGTATGGAATCATTCTCCCCACAAAGGAGCAGAGCACATCTGGTTCTGCTCAGAGGCCACTGCTCTAGCACCAGGACTGCAGTAATAGTGACTACTGGCCTGCCCTTTTGGAGGTGGGGCTCACGTTCAGTGTAATTATCAATGTCCCTTCCCCCACAGTACCTCCATGCAGTGGTGCAGAAAGCACTGGACAGAAGCAGTCTGCAGGTGCAAGTTATTGTGTGCAAGTGAAAGTGCAGCCTTTCCACGCTTAGCACCGCACATCCCAAATCTGTGGCTTTCCAAAAGAATAGAGAACCTTTTGCAAAAGTTGCAACGTCGAGTTTGTTTAAAGCCCTATGGGCCACTTCGTCCTTACTGTTCTTTCCTTAATGGCAATGACCAACACAGTTTCTCCTCCAACGTTATTTTTGTTCATCTACCTGTTCTTTCAGAGGCAGCGGTCTGTGTGCTGATGTCTGCAGTCTGGGTATCACAGATCAGAACCTATGAATATGTCTACAGTGCAATAAAAGGCCTGCTGCATGGCCAAGACTGGCCTGGGTCAGCTGATGCTAGCTTGTGGGACCTGGACTCACGGGGCTATACAACTGCAGTGTAGATGTTTGGACTTGGGCTTGAGCCTGGGCTCTGAGCTCCCGTGAGCGGGGAGGGTCTCAGAGCCTGGGTTACAGCCCAAGCCCAGATGTCTACACTGAAATGTTGGGCTCCACTGTTAGGGTTGCCAACCCTCCAGGACCGTCCTGGAGTCTCCAAGAATTCAAGATTGTCATGTGATGAAACCTCCAGGAATACGTCCAACCAAAATTGGCAACCCTACCCATTGCCTGAGCCCGAGTCAACTAACCCAGGCCCTGAGACTTGGTGCCACATGTTTTTTGCTGCAGCATAGACGTATCCCGTGAGAGAAACCTAGAGGCCATGCTTTGTTCTGATATTCTCTCTACGCAAATCTAGAATTACTTATGAAATGTTAATCCATGGTCTGAATTCCTCCTAATGCCATAGGGAAGGGAGATACAAGCTGGACTTCCTCTGGTAAATGTGGGCTGCTGTATCACTCCAGGAATACATCCCAGGGAAGGGAGACCAGTGTTTAACTGGGTGTTTCATTCAGTGGTACAATTAGGCAAGACTGTCCCTTAATATTCACTCATTTTAATATGCAAATTGATTAACGTAGGAAAGGACTAAATTTCTTCGGACAAAAATGTAAACTATTCCATAGTATAAATGCCCCAATTTTTTACTACCAGTATTTGTGTTGAAAGATAACCTTAAAACTGCACTTACTAATAAGTAATTACAGATTTCACTATAAGATAAGACATTTCATTTATTTAACAAATACACACTGAGCTGTGTTTGGGAAAATTCTCCTTTTCCCCCTGTTCTGTTTGAAATTCTTTTCACAAGACTTCATCAGCTGGAGAAACTTGGAATCAGAAAGATTCTTGTCATCAGAGATACAGCAGAAGGAGATTTCAGAAAACAAGCAGACATACTGAGAATTTTAAACAGCCCTGAAGACAAAAATGACACATATTGAGAATAACTCCATGTCACTTATCTTCTGAGGTGCCATCATTTAGGTGCCTATAGCAACAGTATATACTGTTATGCTGCAATGATACTGTTGAAACAATACCAAGCTTGTGTGGTTTGGACAGGATTTTGTATCTAAAATTGGAACAGCAGAGAAGGACAGCGCTATATGATTCCACTTGCACCTTACCCTGAGAGGATTTTCATTAAGGTACGGGGGTTCTCCTTCCACCATTTCTATTGCCATGATCCCTAATGACCAGATGTCAACTTTGGGGCCATATGCTTTCCTTGTCACTACTTCAGGTGCCATCCAGTAGGGAGTCCCCACCATTGTGCTCCGTTTGCTCTGCTCAGGTGTGATCTGAGCACAAAACCCAAAATCAGCTGCAGAGAAGAAAAAAAATACTGTTAACGCCAACTTGGGCTATGAAGCAAACAAATACAAATAGTCCATTCTCTGCACAAGAATGCATCAAGGTATCTGGCTGGAAACAGGGACATCTCTTGTTTACATAACAGGATATAACCAAACAACTACTGAATTTGACCGTTTAAGTTCTTTTAACAAAGTTGGACTCTACAGCTCTTATTTATGTGAGAAACTACATGTCTTTCAGGCCTTTAGATCAGAACTCTGGGCTCTGAACATAGTCAAATAATTTTGAGTCACCCTACCTATGTTCTCAGATTTCCCTGTGGTGTTAAAATTGTTCTAAAATGAAACATTCCTTGGCTGCAATGGCCAATATACTATCACTTCTTTCTGATAACAGGCTGTCAGTTAGCAATTCCACAACAACCACTGGAATAATGCCACCTGAGCAAGAACACCTACTCAATTTGACAGATCCATCCATCCCGAGAAGAATGTTGTCACTCTTGATGTCTCTATGGATCACTTGGTTTGAATGCAAGAAGTCCAGCGCTTGCAGGCACTGATATAAAAAAGGAACATAAAGGTAAAAATTAATGGCCTGATTTAATCATATAGGGGGATAAAAATATCTGTAAAAGATTTAATTTCTAGATGAATTGTGAGTAATGGCAGAATATTGTGCTGTCAAGTGAAATAGCTTGCTACTTCAACACTATTAGAATAATAACTTTCTAAATGAAGGCACATTAGCTTTTGAATTAGAAATGTCAATTATTGTTACAGACTATAGCCTGGAAGCACAGACGGAATGATTGCTGCTACAGTGAATTTTGCCATCTCTATCCCATATGACAAACTATTATTTGCCAGAAAAGAAATAAAGTTCTTTCAGTATGAACCGGATCACTATTGGCAAAATACTGCATGACAAAGACTTTGGTGTTACAATCTACAGCAGATTTTAAAATATTTTTTTGTCATGTAATTTCTCATACTTTAACAAACTAGCATTTGTTTTTACTTGCAGTTTTTTACATTCTGTGGCAAGACTATTTCCTTTTAAAGGCCAGGAATAAGGTGCACTGCTGAATTATCACAGGTAAACATTCAAAGAAGCAAAGCTAAACACTACTAAATCAATAAAAAGTGTCATCATAACTGAACTTTATTACAAGGATGGCATTTTTCAGCAGAACATAGATCTGATTTCCTTTAAGATGCTCTTCCTCCTCTAATATTAAAAAGACAACTTTTAAACAAAGATGTATTTTGAGCTCCCGTACATTCTTATCACACCATTACACTACATTACACACTATCCCAGCAAGCACATCCATGCATGGCACCTCTTACCTCCCTACAGACAGCTGCTATCTGTCCTTCATCCATACAGGTCTCTGTAACAACGTCCGTTAAAGAGCCTCCTGCCAAGTATTCCATAACTACCCAAAGTTCATCACCTACCAGGTAGCTGAAACAAGAAAATGAAGACACCACCATCAGTAAGCACAACTATTTACAGAGCTGTTTTGACAAAAGAAACTCACAGATGACTTTGCCTATTTGGCATTTTTCATTGACAACCAGGTATAATGAACAGTTCACAGCGTTAGAAAAACGTGTGTAGTTCAAATGAAAAAGGTTATAGGCAATACTTTAACTATACAGCAGGCTTTAGATAGTAAAAATGCAGTTTAGAAAATGTAAAGAAAGTTAAACTAGGCCGTCTCACATTATTTGTTTCATAGTGAAATATATAGAGAAATATAACCATTAACTCCAAGAGGTATAAGATGCACAGCAGCCAATGGTGGCAGAAGATGGAATTTGATCAACAGTTTGAAAAACCTTGAATAATATAAAGACAGGGAAAGGAAATCCTTCATGTGCTGCCTGCAGAAAACACAATCCAGCTGTAGCTGAATGTTTTTCATTTAGCCCGTCAGAAGCAAAGAAGTGAAAACACAGAAAAAACATTTTTTCAGTGCATTTTTGAAGTATCCCTGGATATACAAAAACAATTTTAAAACTGACAAGACATCAGTTTATGGAGAGCTTTAAACATGAACATTAAAAAAAATAATGAATAAATAAAAAAATCCTAGCAGGAATCTAGTCTTCACCAAAATTACATGAATGGCATCATGCCTATCGGGGAGCAACAATTGACATAGATTCTAGAACTTTTTGAACCATGACCACTTAATAAAATAGGAAGAATGTGTCTAACTCATAAAACGTGAAGATGTATGTAGTTATTGACAGTTGTTTTCAGAAAAGGCACGTGCTGGTCACAATTTTCAAAAACTGGGTCTACATAGTTTGCAGGAATCTTTCACATGCACACATGAAGGATAGCTTTCTGTATGCTTGTGTAAATGGATCCTGACGTTCAGTGATCAGCTTTGTGTGCACAAATGGTCATTTGCACACAAAATTTTTTTAAAAATTGTCTGGCTAAATCTTTGACGCTCGGTATATAAACAAGCTCTACAGTGATAATGACTGGCACAACTTACCTGTCTAAATAGTTTACAATATTAGAGTTCTTATTTTCCCTCATGACCAGGATTTCATTAATAATTAGTTCCTTTTTAGGCTGCTGCTGGAGATTCATTTGCTTTATGGCCACCTAAAATGACATTTTGTTAAATACTAAGTTTAATAGCATATATTGCAACAGACCAGAATGAAAAAGAAATAAATGTGTTTGAGACCATATGTTTCAGATCAGCTGAGAACTATACCAAACTGCCCTTTAATTAGGCATTAGTGCTCAGTAACTTGCATTGCAATACTATGCTTTATACTTTGAAATCCGCACTATTTCACCCACTACTTGGGTGACAATTACAGAGTGCACTGCCTTACATGTCTTATTTTGCAAAGTATATAAAATGGCTTTAAAAATGTTATCTGCTACTTAATATCATTAACATTCTGTAGTCCTAGCTTATTCCAAAATGGTCTCAATTCATTGTAGTCATTTTTGCAAGTAATTAGTGATTTGGGTACTTTGATTAAATAAAAAAATAAAACCATCTTGCAATAGTATGGCAACAATACAAATTCAATAACTATTCTCCACAGGGAAGATTAGTTATTCCCCTTACATAAATTATATAAAATGCCTATATCAATTTCATACAAGAAGCGACAATAAAGGAACATTATTAAGGCAGAAGAGACCTACTTAATTCTGGCATTTCCTATCTTGAGTGCTTGACTTGGCAACCCAAATAATATTCTTTTAATGAAGTCTTGCATGCAATTTTCTAGGTTTGTAAAAAACACAACCTGTAACCTCCACCCCCCCAGATATTCCATCAAGTAGCATCTTACTGGCACCAACGTGAATCATCACCAGGGTTAGAACCTCTAGATCCACCACACAGATCTCTGCCACTTGAGCTAACGAAATAGCTGATAGAAAAAGTAGATTGTCATCCTCTATGTGGACCAATGTTAGAAGGGAATGAGACACTTTGCCAGTGGGTTTCACAGATGTTTGTAAATAGCAGAGGAATGGTGAGAGGCAAATCATAGAATATCAGGGTTGGAAGGGACCTCAGGAGGTTATCTAGTCCAAACCCCTGCTCAAAGCAGGACCAATCCCCAAATCCCTAAATGGCCCCTTCAAGGATTGAACTCACAACCCTGGGTTTAACAGGCCAATGTTCAAACCACTGAGCTATCCCTCCCCCCTTGGAATCTTGGGTTCCATCCCAGACTGCAGACCCTTCTGCCTATATCCGCCCCAAGTAGGACTTCTTTTGAAATGCCCCCTGCAACCAGCCCTTCCCCACCCTGGTTGCTCATCCCAGTTTCATTCTCTTCACCTAGCCAGTCCCAGTCTCCATTCATCAGGCTTCTTATCCCAGTCCCACTCTCCTTGACCAACCTGTCCTAGTCTCCCCATCTAGATTCTCCATTCCACTCCCCGTCTTCATCCTCCCCTCTGTTCCCAGTCTCCTTGCCCAGACATTTCCAGTCCCCTCTAGTTCCTTGTCCCCTGTCTCCTTGCCCAGCCAATACCAGTTCCCCCCAACCTGGCTTCTCATCCAATCTGTCTCCTTCTCTCCCACCCCTGGCTTTCCATCACCCTCCCACCTCTCCCATGCTTATGTTCCCCCTCCTCATTGTCTTCCTCCATGGACTCTTCACTCAATCTCCCCCTCCTCCCCAACTCTTTGTTGCACTCTTCTTGCACAGCTGGTCCCAGTTCTCCCCCTGCACACTGGTTTCCAGTCTCAGTCTCCTTGCACAGCCAGTCCCAGTCTTCCCCAACCCAGCTCCCAATCTCACACTCTTTGCCCAGCCAGTCCCAGTTTCCCCCCAATCCCTACTCCTTGGTTCCCCTTTTCCTCCCCATCTACCACCCTCCTTGTCTGAATCTACTCCTAACCCTCACCCCAGGTCTGACTGTTGTCCCCTCCACATTTGAATCAAGCAGCTTCCTCCTCCACACTGCCTAGACCCAGCGGTGGGGGTGTGGGAGTGGTAATCATCTCCTTGCTCTGATTCCTGAGGCCCAGCCCCCAGCAGCAACTTCAAGGAAAGTGCTACTCAGCCCCCAGCTGGAGCATGCCCAGAATTTGGGGGAATTTAACTGCTAAAAATCTCAGATATCTCTACTGAGCACATGTAGTGATTTTTCAAATGCTTATAACACTGCCAAATTTGAGCAGACTATCAAATGGGATGCAAAAGGCACATCCCTGAGAGAAAGGCCAAATTTCGAGTCCCTGCTCCAAAGCATGGAAACACTAGAGATTCTCAAAGAAAAAGTTGCCAGAATTTTTAAACATGGACAAAATAATGTAGTTTTCAATAGCCTCATTCTCAGAGATAGTTGAACCATTTTGGCTAAAAAATTTCAAAAATAATATGGCCTGCAGCAGATCTCTGGCAACGGAAAACAGGGTCTTATAACAGGAAATGTCAAGCAACCATTATACAACGAGGTATTATCTGTCCCATCTATAATATGCACTGGAGATGAAATTCACTCCATCTCAAAAAACAAAGGGTTTGAATGGGGAATGAATGAAATCTAGCCTGTATGACATGGGACAAGCAGCCCCTTCATGGCCACTACTCCAGCTCTGTGCTGACCTCTTTGGACCTAGTTAAGAAATCACTTCCCTGGAACGCAGGTGAGCAGGAACTGTGAGGCATCCAAACAAGGCGCCTCAGCTTGACTCCCCTCCCCCAAGAACTGGTTTAAGGTCCCAATATTCCAAGTACTTATACATGTGCTTAACTTTAAACACATGAGCAGTCAGTCAATGGGATTATTTCTGTGATTAAATTAAGCACGTGTGTAAACGTTTGCAGGATTGGGGCCTATACATGTATTTTCATGGTAGACTTAACTATTCTAAACCATTCTAAAGGGTACAGGAACCCTTATAAAAATCCCATTATGGTATATTAGTGACACAGTCAGTTTAATGTGTTTGTGTCTGATCCTAAGAGAAGTCACTGGGAGCTTTGGTGGTCAGCACCTCTGAAAATCATGCCATTGTTATTTGGATGTCTAAATATAGCTTTAGGGGTCTCACTTTAGTCACCTAACCTTGCAAATGTTGACCTTTATACAGGATTTTATATAATTTCAAAAACTTTGGTTTGAAAAAAAAAGAAATGAACATGAAAATGACAACTAAAAGTAGCAAAACTTGGAAGTTTAAAGTCAAGACATTCTTAATTCAAGACCTCATTCATTCTCCACTCCCCGCACTGTGACCAACTATTGCAAGGTCACACTTAGATCAGTGTGTAGTGTCTTGTACTGTGAGGCACGACCTAAGCTTAAATGGATGTTTTAAGGACAGATCTTTACCTTTAATTTTGAGTTTTCTTGTTTTTAATGGTCTGGGTCAACCAACTTCAATGTCACTAAAATATAAAATTGTGGCTTAATAATGCTCTGTCTTTAATATTTGCAATGCACTTTGAAGATGAAAAGTGCTGTAGAAAAGTGTTAAGTGTTATTATTATAATTGAATCAATGATTAAGATAAATTGGAACGAAGTGATGGAAACATCCATCAGCTAATCTGACAAAAGGTTGTTGTATTAATACATTCAGTAATTAAGACAGAGCTAGCATGTCCTTCTGTGCAGGATATAACTTCTCTTTTCATACTCTTTCCAGTTATGCTTTCTGGCAGTGCTTAATAATGCGATTGGAGAAACTTTTTAGGTCACTGCAGTGAACCGTATTTATTCCTAATACCAATTAGAGATGGGCTAAACTGTTTGACAAACCCTGGGTATCGTCAAGCCTGTGGTTATCCATAAGTCTGTAGTTAGGTTAGAGGATGCACAATCTAAAGTCTGCTCTACACAAGTTTTTTGTGTTGTAAATTTATAGATATAAGCTCTTTTGATATAAATACCTTTATACTGGTAAAACTGCTTCCACACTATAGGATCACACAGATTTACCTATATCAATTTCTAAACCAGTATAGTTAAATCAGTAATAAAAACTATGTGTAAACCAGCAACAGGTGCTATCTGGGATGTCTTTACAGATTTCTCTCTATACCGTAATACAACCTGGAATGCCATAATAGTCTAGGTTGCTAGGTTGGGATTGATAAAATTTAAGAGGATGCAAGAACTGGTTTGAGGAAAGAGTAGGTAGGGAAAATAGTCCACTTAACAACTGGCTATACTAAGGGTGAAATTCTGGTTCTATTTAAGTCAATAGCAAATCAAAGTAACCGATACCTTAATGTTAAGCTATATGTGAACAATGAGTATGACATAATATTCATGATAAAAGAGAAAATATTGAAGAATTACATAAAAATCTGGATTTAATATTAGCACTCACCTCTTGTCCTGTGGCAATGTCTATTGCTGTATAAACAGTACCCGATGCCCTAGAAAAAAACAGCAGCCAAGAAGTGAGGAGATGTACAGTGCCTTTGACGAATGTTAAATATATATACCATATCTCTGCCTAAGATGTTTACAAAATAAATTTATTCAGCCAGCACAGTATTTAGCTTTGTACAACAAGCCACCACACCATGCAAAGGATGCAAGATAAAAACCCAAGCTCAGCACCTGAGTGAAAGGAGCACCCTGAGTCATTTGTTGTGACTAGACCTGGCCAAAATAAAAGCAAATTTTTTCTATGAAAAATGCTTTTTATTGATTTTTTTTGGCTTTTTTGTTGAAAAATGAAAAACCAAAAAATATTCTGGGTTTTGTTGTTGTTTCCCAAAAACCAAAAAAATTTGCATCCAAATTGTGACAAAAAATGAAAAATGTTCATTTTCTTCTGTTTTGTTACTGCAGGAAATAAGATACATTTCCCAACCAGCTCTACCTGTGTTCTCTTCAGATGATTTAGGGGTATGCTCCATGGGCTTCAGAGGGAGCTGTGCTCCTTTCCTAGGAGCACTCTGGGGATGCTGGCAGTGGAGGATAAGAAAACAGGCAAAAATGAGGGAAAAGGATTCCCTTTGTAGATCTTCCAGGAGGAAGACATAGTCACAAACTGAGGATTATCAGCACCTGAGAAGCTGTTAGTTTACAACCCAAAAATTACAGCCTACACTGCATTTGCTTGTAGGCTTTCTGCAGAGCCACTGTTTGGTTTCTTTAGTCTTAAAGCAACAAGCAAACCTTGACAATATCTCAATTTTCCTAAAGGTTTATCTTAACATTGATGAAAAACATCTAGGAGAGATTCAAATGTGGTTAAGTTGAGCTACTTATATTTTCTTCTCTCTTCTTGGATGAAGCGCTGCTAACTTGATTTCCTATTCTCAACACCCCATTTTCTGCCCAACTGCTCACCTTCTATGAGCTCTCATTTGGTTTTTCAACATTGCACAGCTGTCCTGATATTTTAAATGTTTTCCTCAGAGCCAGAGTTTGCTGATCTTCACAACATGGATGGATGGTTTAAGAAGCCTGAAGTTCTTTTTGAGGCAGAGATTTGTTTAGGCCTCGGGCTGGCCCTGAGTTAGCTTGCTATATTGCATGATGTGATTTTTAATTGTATACACGCACTTAGAGACTATGTTAATTTTATTTGTAAAATTCTGCAAGGTGAGAAGTCCTAGACTCCTAAAACGGAATACAAATAAATAAATAAGAAGCCCCAGATTCCTATGCACGTCAAGTCACTCGGCAGCTTCCTATTTTAGGGTGTCAGACACTTGAATCCTTCATCGCCCTTATATTCAAGTTTCATTTTCAAAGCAGATCTGGAGTCTGTCATAGAGCCACCGGAAAATAAAGTGACACACTGATCGGCATATGCAGACTAGACAGTCTGTTTTTTTGCCATCTGTTCCTGATTAAGAAAGATTCTTTCCCTACAGTGTTGTGGATGACTAGAATTGGAAAGAGGTAATACACAGAGTAAACCACCTAATGGATTTAAATGTCTATGGGCCATGGTAACATTTGTTAACACTACTGGAGGCTAACACCTGAATTAAAGCATTGGTTCTCAAACTGTGATCATCTAGAGAGCCTTTCCTGCTTGTCTGCAGAAATGGATGGACCAGGATGGAAATTTTGGGAAGGGAAGCTGGAACATTTACATACTCTGAGTGAAAAGCAGCTAATTTAAATTGAAACCAGTTAGTGTTGCCCAGTGTTACAAGACCTTTATGTTAGTTCTGTTCACCTGGAAGCTGAAATATTTCCGTAGCATTTTAATTTGGCAGACTCACTCTTTTGTGCACCATAGACTGAGTGCCTGTATTGGAAACAATGTTAGC
Source organism: Caretta caretta (assembly GCF_965140235.1). Classification (NCBI taxonomy): domain Eukaryota; kingdom Metazoa; phylum Chordata; order Testudines; family Cheloniidae; genus Caretta; species Caretta caretta. The sequence continues at coordinate 84,415,290 of NC_134214.1, forward strand.
ATTTGGCATGCTATGCATTCTTTTAATATAAATGCAAATGCATTTTTCTAAAACTAATTGTGGAGATTAATCCAATTTGTTTTCATAAAAATCCAACAGTTTATTCAGGGTTGCTAATACTGAGCTGTACCTCCCTAGCTCATTCCTGTTAGGGTTTATTTAAAACAGCTATTTGAATTCGGATGCTTTTTTTTTTTTTTTTGTAGGCTCAAGGCTATCTGGTAAGAATTTAGATAGATATGAGTATTTTAAATAAATCTGTAAATTAATTGCAATGCCGCTATAATTTTATATTAGGGACTTTTTCTTCCAAGCGATTATAATTTCTGTTCAGTTTCTAACTTTTAAAATACATTGTAACATCTTAGTTTTAACAAAGTTAGGCACTTAGTGGGATCTGGAATTGGATCTGTCTCAGTATCCTGGTGAAGTAGAAGTGGTGAAGATGAACCAAGAAACTAAATCACAGAAACCATAAAATATCTTTATGATAGAAGGAACCAGAAACTGATTTGAGCCAGTGTAGCCTTCTCTATCAAGCAGCATAACCTACATTTCCTAGGTATCCTGAAATGTCCTCAAATCCTAAACCAAGAACAAATACCAAAAAGAGATTCAGCTCTGAAGCTCACCTATTTCCAAGTGTGACTCTGCTGACTAAAGTACGCTGTTTGCTAACCATATGGAGCACCGCGGAGTGATTGCCCACCCAATTCACTTTTCCTTAAATCAAAAGCTCCTCTTCAGCTGCAGTCTGCCAGGGAACCATGTCTTCCCCTCTAGTCTCCAGTTTCCTTATTAGCAGGCACTGAAAGATCTAGCCACTCATATCCTATTCTATTACTATCTTCAATATCATATTAACTGACTATTTGTAATAAATGCCAGGAAATCAGCTCAATAAGCTGTGTCATCTTCATTAACATTAACTAAATACATAAACAGAGTGATGGCCACATCATCTCATTTATTATGTCCCATCCTGTAAATAGGCACATCAACTCCTTGTCTCACTTGAAAAGCAAAGCCTGAGTATATACCATCCTCAGAACAGACTTCACTTCCCACGTGCTTCAGCTCTCTTTTGGGATCTGTATTCAGTGCAAGGTAAAGGAGGATTTACAGTTCCCTTTGCCAGACTCGTGAAATATGTGGAATGAAGCTTTGCTATCACAGCGGCCAAAATATATTTTCATCTTGGCTATAAGATTAAATGTATGTCCTGTCATCATAAAACCAAAGGGGTTGTTTTTGTACGTCTTTTCTTTAAATGCAAACACTGCTCTGCATTTTAAAGTAAGTCCTTAATCCGAGTCATTTTATATTTTTCACAGTTTAAAAAAAGATGGGAGTGTCTCAAAAAAGCTTCCTTCAGGGAAGCCTGCAATGATTCAGATGCTAACCCAAAATTCTGTGGTCACAAAATCAAACAGGAATTCTTTGTTGTGAAAGATATTATACACCCCACTTTTAAGTGACTAAGAAATCCAGCAAGAATAGCTTCTCTCACTGTTTTCCTACTTGCAGGTCTGAAGTTTAAAGTCATCATGATACACAGTAGTAGGTAGAGAGTTGATAGTCATGCTGATGGTTAAGGCTGCCCAACATTTTCCATTAGAAGACCCTGTTTCCTGTTTTCAGGTGCTCGTAACTTTGCCAAACTTCAACCAGTTGGGCTGAAATTTTCCATGTGGGGTGTTGGTCTCAGGCTACTTTTTTTTTTAAGCTTCAGCTAAAAATTTGGTTTTGAAAGTTCAGTCACTTCCAAGACTGTTGTTTTGCCTGTTAAAAACTTCCTACAACTGTTTCACTGAGAAGCTCTAGTAGGTCCATGTTCGGGAATAGGGACTTGAAATTTGGTGGGAGAAAGCAGGTTACCCTAGCGTCAAGGGTGCCTTTAGCTGTTCTCCTGACACTGAATGAGGCACGGGAAGTTGTGTCAAAGAAGTGTGAGATCATTTAATTAAAGCCTATCATAATGCAAATGCGTGAGCAACCTTAATTGTGTCATTTCCTAACTTTTAAGAGCTTGACTTTACCACTTTAACATTGTGTAAGATGGGTTATTGGGGTGTTTTGGGGAGGCTTATATATATATGAAGTTAACAATGGCTCAAAATGGTTCTGGTCTATTTCAAGTTGAATTTTGGGCAATAATTCCAGACAGTTCTAATTTTATCGAAACTTCTTTGCACATCCACATTTTGAAACAAAATGTTTGCCATCAAAATAAGTTATTTTGGTAATAGCAGTATTTATGTGCCTTGCAGCTCCCTGACAACCACTGCACTCTTGCACTATCTATAGTTCTAGGGTAAAGTGACCTGCTTAAAGGAAGAATGTGTTTGCTACAGTCTTAACATTGTTCTCTAGTGTCTGGACAGAAAAAAGAAATGCAGACAGAAGTGAGTTTGTTTCTATAGATACATATACCTCCCTTGTGTCCACTGCTTGCTGTTTTCAGCAAAACTTTCTGCTTTGAGGCAAGGTGTGTCTCTCTCCCCTCGTCCCTCCCTCCCCAAATTCACATAATCCCAACTAAAGAAACAGCCTCTTCATTTCTTTGATAAAATTGCTGTCTAATACACTGGAGTACAGCATATTAAATTTAGATTTTCTGTAAAGTTTTGAGTAAAAGTGAGTAACACATAATGCTCCAATTCTAGAAGCCCAAAGTAAGAAGATTGTTAGAATAATGGCTACTAAAGCTTTACCTGCTTCTAAACTCCTGGAAAGATATTTGCTTCTACAATGATAATACATTGTTTAATGTACAACCCCAGCAAAAAAATCTTATGGTTTCCCATAAATGGTTATCAGAAATGCAAAGACTTTAATTCTTCTGTAAATAATATTTTGTGGCTGTGGTAAATAACTTGCAGTAACACATTATATTAGTGTTTGTTTATCCCATCAGAGGATTGCAATTATCTCATCTTTGTAATGCCCAGCTCTGGTGAGAATACGCCTCATGCTTAATCTACAAGTGATTAGATTTGTGATTCCACAGGTCAGAGAATTTCCATGAAAACAAGACCAGAAAGAGCCACCACTATAAGTACAGGAAGACACAAGTGTATTGAATGAAGAACTCAAGAAGTTAAAGAAGAGCCTAATTTCTCACTACTTACATACATGTGGTTTGATCCTGTTTACAAGATTTACATTCTAAAATGTATATTTATGGACATTAGAAAATACTCACATTGGGACTTAAGATGATCAAAAAGTTCCTACCTAAACCCATTCAGAGCACCCTGTAAGGTGGATTGTGGCTTTGTTATACTATGGGTCATATTACGTTTCATTTCTCGTTTAACTTTAATGAGCACATTTGACGTTGTAGAATCAGAATGAAGATGTAGTTTTATCTATTTTAAGTGATATAAGGTAAATGAAAGTAATGAAAGCTGACATTATTTGAAATTGTCTTGCCATAACTGCCCTTTCAAACCAGAGTCTTTTTATTATAAAACCTAAAAGAAAAAGCAATGTGAGCTTGAAAAGACATGGTCTCTTCTTGTTCTGCATGTACCAGTTCCAAGTCAACCAGAAGTTACAGAAAATTCCAAATCCAATAATATATACAATGCGCAAAGATACCTGCTAATCTCAGTACCCTTAATTCAGTGATAATTATTGCTGGTAACCTGAAGGCCCAATTTTGCTCTTACATGATGTAAATCTGGAGTAACTCCACTGAAAACAATGGAATTACAATGTTACATAACTGGCTGTGATGGAGAAGAGAATCAGACCCTATATGTAGTCAGCATTAGTATTTAAAATGCATGTCACACACCACACAATTTCAAAATTACCTTGTTCTTACCAGTCTGATAAAGCATACATAGGATTCCATTCTGGGTAAACGCCTAACACTTTGAAGACACCATGTTTCTCATTTTACTAGCAAATGCTGTATCTTATGGGCAGCTATTGAGGATTCTGTGCATCAGAATGGATTGCATTTCTGTATACATACTTTTCATTACATATGCTGGGAAACAAGGGTTATTTAGCCTCTGACTTTTGTTCTCAAATTACATGATTTTAAACCTGACTCCTGAAATACTCTCTTTAACCACTAAATGATTTTTGACTAATGTCATTTTGAGCTGCACAATAACACTCATCAGATAAAATGATAAATGGCATTTTTCATGCAATAAAGTAAAGGTAAACTTCTGTTTCTCTAGTAGACCTATGTAATTCTTGGTCATATCAAAATGGCTTCTTCCATGAAGGCAGATGAACCACACCACACATCTGAGGGATGACAATTTTGCCATGTCCCAGTAACTTGGCAAAAAGAAAAAAAAAGGACCATTACTCCTTGTTCTGTCAGAATATCAAGGTTGGAAGGGACCTCAGGAGGTCCCTTATATATATATGAAGTTAACAATGGCTCAAAATGGTTCTGGTCTATTTCAAGTTGAATTTTGGGCAATAATCAAGCCAGCCATCATGAAAATTTCTTTGATGACTCCTTTTGGCCGCAAGAAAATACTGATCAATGTGGAGGGAACAAGTACAATCAAAACAAATATTCTGAATGTATATGTAACTCCCTTGACTTCAAAGAGGTAATGCCAGCAAAGTATTTGGCCCATATTTATGCATATAACTCCAACTGCAGACTGCGATGGAACCCAAGATTCCAACGTGGGGAGGGATAGCTCAGTGGTTGGAGCATTGGCCTGCTAAACCCAGGGTTGTGAGTTCAATCCTTGAGGGGGCCATTTGGGGATTGGTCCCCCTTTGAGTAGGGGGGTGGACTAGATGACCTCCTGAGGTCCCTTCCAACCTTGATATTCTGACAGAACAAGGAGTAATGGTCTCAAGTTGCAGTGGGGGAGGTTTAGGTTGGATATTAGGAAAAAAACTTTTTCACTAGGAGGGTGGTGAAGCACTGGAATGGTGGTGGAATCTCCTTCCTTTGAAGTTTTTAAGGTCGGGCTTGACAAAGCCCTGTCTGGGATGATTTAGTTGGGGATTCGTCCTGCTTTGAGCAGGGGGTTGGACTAGATGACCTCCTGAGGTCCCTTCCAACCCTGATATTCTATGATTCTATGAACAGTACTTACCCTTGACCAATTTTTTCAAATCGTGTATATTTCTTCTTAGGGTCACCAACACTCACAATGCTTCCTGAAAGAAAAAAGAACAATGAAGCTCTCTTGAAAATGAGTATTATATCTTCAGTGACAATCTGTGGCAAGTCAAAAATCCACCATTATTGCCTGGCATCATTTGCATTATGTGCAGTTTAGATTCAATATGATACTACTAGAGCACACAGATTAGAAATAAGAGTAGCAGTTTAATAATTCAGGTGGCATCTACTGGTTTTTTTTAAATCCATTGATGAGCATGTTTGCCTCTGGAGCTGGAAAGAAAACTAAGAACACGAACTGTAGAGAAGAGCTCACGTAAGACTCAGATATGAGTTAACGAATGAATAAATATTCAAATGAGTGTTTGTATACTTAAATGTTAATGAGCGCTAGCATAACAATGCTAATTTCCTCAGAACTAGCTAGTCTCTTTATGATTCCGCAGGGGGGGTTCATACCTTCATATACTGAACCCAACTTTGTTTTTGGACTCAACTTTTATAAGCAGTTGCCATGTAGACACGAGGAAGAAAGTGATAAAGAGTTTCCTGGAGTGACTCTCCATTAGCCCTTCCTTGGTTTGCCTTTTTTAAAAAACAACAGTTAACATCAAATAATTAATTACAGGCTTTTGACAATCTTTATGATGTAGGCTTCATTGTGAAAGAGATCTAATTCACTTATATAAGAGCAACACTGCTTGTCTTCAGTCTGACTTTGATCAGTAACAATTATTTTATTCAATACTTTACAGTGAACACACATGCTAATCTTACTACATGAAACAGCCTTTTAAATGGATTAGAAGAGCAGCAGTATTCTTCAGACTGGAGCTTTTAACGTCTTTAAAAAGTTATCTACATTAATAAGGTGCTGGTAATTTTATAAATAAATTGATCTCAACAACAAGCTATGGTGGATGGAGTGCTGCCCTCTATTGAATAATTATTGCAACAACAGGCATTGATTGAAAGGCTTTGCATGTAATATTCAGAAAGTTGCAAATGAATTAAGGGTGGGATTTTCAAAAGAGTGTGATTTAGGCACACAAGTCCTATTGAAAACAAAAATGCTAATAATTTGGTAGTTTCTTGCTTGGCCAGCAGTGTAAATGGGCTGAATCAGGAGCAAATGGAGCAGTATTTGGGAAAGTGTGTGTAACAGAGTCTGAATGAGCTCTCTCCTGACATCTAGTGGTGAGCTGTGGAAAAGGACTTCAGGAGTTGATCTCATTTGCATGGGCACACCCACCCTGCCTAGGTATTCAGCACGATGGGATTGCTTGCCCAAATGATCACTTGTGGCTTCTGTTAGATCTCCAGTCTCCTTGTTACTGGGGCAGGAGTAATAAAGGGTTGTTATCCTTGTGTGAACTGAGGGCACCAGAACTGTACCTCGCATACCCTGATTGAGAGACTCACCCTCAACTGAATGGCACTCGCTAGGCAGGGGACATGGGTTCCAAAACCCAATAGTTAAGAGAGGGTGGGGACAGGTACTTTTACCTGTTGGTGTGGTTCCTGTTTAAGGATTCTGAACACCATTTGACTCCCTTTCTCTCCACAGTATAATAAAAGAGCTCATTTAGACTCAATTGAGGGTCATGTCATATGCTGCAGAGCTGAAATCACTGATACCTATATCTAAGTATTAGACCTACTTTGGGACAGTGTCTCTATTGCAAGAGACTGCCCAGTGTGCATGAGTAGTAAGGCTTCTCCACTAACAGCTGAAATCACTGAGAGCTGTGTTAAGTGGTGGGCCCTGAAGACATCTTGTCGAGTGGCCAGCCAGGCAGCTGGCAGAGAGGAGTGGCCAGCAGGGTTGCTGGCGGAGAGGGCCAGGGCCAGAGCAGAGTCCTGCAGAGAGGTGCAGCAATCAGTGGCGGGGCAGCAAGCGAGTGCCCAAATCAGCGGAGCATGTAAGGTGCCTCCTTACCCCCCCTTCCACCCAGGGTGGGAGGTGAACTCTACAGATGAACCTCTGAACTCTGGGGCTGCACTGGGCAAGGACAGCAACTGTGAGTGGGGTGCAGAGAAGGGACGGGCACATTAAAGGGACTTTCGAGTTGCTGGACTTAAGAACTTGACAGGAAAAGGACACTACCCAACCTACTTGAGGGTGGGTCTTTTGCTCATGGTTTATGAACAGTAGTTGTGGTGTTTTCCCAAATTAATGCTGAGTTTCTTCCCTCCTTTTATTAAAAGTTTTTGCTATACTCAGACTCTGTGCTTGCAAAAGGGGAAGTACTGCCTCTTAGAGGCACCCAGGGGGGTGGTATGTAATTGTCCCAGGTCACTGGGTGGGGGCTCAAGCCAGTTTGGTGAAAAGGAACTCCTAGATACTCAACCCAGCCCTTGTTGCTGCTGGCTCCACCTGGCAGAAGAGTTACGTGTGTTTAAATTGAGTAATGGAGCCACAATCTTATAAACCCAAATCATACAAAATTAATGTTACTTTTTCTAGCCCACTTTCCTAGATAAAACATAAAACTGATGAAAAGTAAAATCTAAAAACTTAATAGCAGGGTAAATAGCTACTAAAGATTTAATGTACAGTGTACACTACTAAAATATTTTGAGAAGATTATTCCTTAACTGAGAAAAAATGTCTGGAATGCGATAATGATTTGTGTGCACATATCTGGAAATTTACACCCCTCTCTCTCTCTCTTGTGTTTACTTGTACTTCCAAATTATGAACATCTAGTTGAGCTGCCAGTAATTGTAAGTAAGTCTCTTTCTCTCCTGTCTATGGTATTACTATGGTGCTCAGTGCTCTGGCATCTAATGCTGATGGGTGTCTGATTGACTCCTCTCCGGCCAGTGCAGTGGGAAGCACAGATACTGTCTGGTGCACCCTTTAGTAAAAGAATCCTGCTGGTCAAGGCAAGATCCCTAATGGGGAGCTGTCGGGAATGGGGATGTGCTGTGGAACATGCTATACTATTCCCCCAACCAGGAGCATCATGAACCGCAAGCCAGCATTTGCTACTGATCCCAGCATATGTTCTTGCTGGCTGGAGGTGCAGCAACCGGCTCCCACACACCTCATCCTATAAGAGTGCAGCACAAGGTATTCTAACTGTATTTTCAGACTCCACCTCAAACATTTATTGAACTCAGCATTTCAGGGACCTAATGTGACGAAGTGGGACTGTTCTTAATGGTTCCTCTGAATAGTGTAGGGGTGCCCAGTTTCCCCTATGCAGTTCTTAAGTATCTAGGTGGTGGGGTAAGGGTGTATGATCATTGCAGCGCCCTAGAGGGCAGGTGTGTGCAGGGGTCTGGACACAGAGAATGGCCGACACCCTGTTTCCTGGCAACTGATGGCCTGGGCCCTTCCCCTCTGCAAGGTGAGAACTAAAGGAATCAGGTGACCTCCGGGCCCGGGAAAGGGACAAAGCCCAGAGGAGGTGGGGGGGGAGGCTGGAGGGAGTTTCAGTTTGGGGCTAGGTGGGACATGGAGTGAAGTACAGATGTGGTTGTCTGGCTCACTGCCCCCCAAAATGCACCCAGCTGAGGGGTCCTGTTCTCTGTACCTGCAAACTCTGTGTTAGACCATGTTCCTGTCGTCTAATAAACCTCTGTTTTACTGGCTGGCTGAGAGTCACGTCTGACTGCGAAGTTGGGGTGCAGGACCCTCTGGCTTCCCCAGGAGCCCCACCTGAGTGGACTCGCTGTGGGAAGTGCACGGAGGGGCAGAGGATGCTGAATGCTCCGAGGTCAGACCCAGGAAGGTGGAAGCTGTGTGAGCTGTGTGTCCTGAAGACAGGCTGCTCACAGAAAGGCGACTGCCCCAGAGTCCTGACTGGCTTGATGGGGAGCAGTTCCAGAGCATCGCCCAGGGACTCCATGACACCTAGCTAGAAGTTAACTAGTTTACACTTAGGTGGAAAAGCAATAATCCCCACACACTGACAAATGAGTGATAAATGGAAGAGGAAATGGACTCTCTTCAAGTGTGTCATGGGTTTGCTCAAAGCAAACTTCAAACAGAATGACAGCACTGAAATGCTATTGATTCCAGTCCACTTATGCTCTCTGAAGTTGGCAGAGTGATTATATACAGCCACTAACCAACCCCTTACCACAGATTGAGAGAAGTGCAGTAAATGCGTTTAAAATAAAAATAATAAAAATGCCATCCAGAAAGGAGAAATGAAATGATTAGATTTTAAAGTAATTAAATACTTCCCATGATAGAGCAGTGATTTCTGAGGAATACAGAAACAATTCTCTGTATTGTTCTTTCAGTTGGAGACACACAATCACAATACTTTACTGTCCCCTTTAACCAGAGACTTTTTTGTTTAGCAGGGAAAAAATATATTTCTAATGTTTGTTATTTTAAGAAACGGTAGTGTCCCACTGACAGTGGCTTGGTATTATCCGTAATTAGAATGAAGGGCATTTTAGGAACAAAGGGAACCCACTTACACAAAAATGCTTCATGGTGAGTTGAGATTCATTATAGCAGAGAGGAGCTGTCTAGCAAAAGAGCCACTTCTTCACCTTGGGAATAATGATTATGCTCTCTTGATCCTCTGCAGTGGCGAGGGACACTGGCTGCTGGGGCAGGGTACACCTTATTTTCATTTGGTAGATGATGCAGCAAGATGAGCCAAACTCTGTTTTACTCCACAGCGGGGACAGCTGCATGGAGACTTACTTCTCCTGCATGGAGCAGCGGCAAATGGTCTTTAGCCTGGACCATGCCACAAAAAATACCCATTGCTGACAACAGATGCAGCTGAATTGATAATGAACACTGTTTAGCGCCAATCAGAGCCTAGAATAAACTGTGTTCAGCATCACTTCAGAAACTGTACTTAAAACCTGCAGTCTGCAAGGTAGTAACTGCTGTAATCCAAGGGGAGTTGCACAGTGGAACTCTATTAGAGCAGAGATGCTTCCTATAAGAGTGAGCTTCCTTATAGGAGTAGAAATCCATTGAAATGCATAATGCAAGACAGGAGTTTTACTGTATTCCATTTTGCTACAAACAGAATTTCACTACAAAATGACTGGTAACTTAAAGACAGTGATCAGTATGAGTCTCTAAAGAATTGTATCCAGAATCACTCTAACAAGTGCTGTGTTGAATACTACTAAATCTGTGTCTGTATAATGTATTATCTTCAGCTAAACGACGGCAATAGGGTACCCATCAAGAGGACTTTCGGGGAGCTCACTCAGAGGTGTAACAAGACACTGGTTTCCTGCTACAAGAGATCAGAGAAGAAAGAGACTAACAAATATATTTAGGTCAGAATTTTCGGAAGTGGCCACTGATGTTGGGCATCTCAACTTTCAGGTACCTAATTTTGAAAATTACTTTAGTAAAATTAGTTAGTTTCTCCTCTCCTCTTCCTTTTACACCAGTGCAAATCAGAGTAATTCCTCTGAAGTCAACATTATATTGTTGTAAGACCCCAATTCAGGATAGCACCCCCTAATATAGGTCAGCACTTAAGCATGTTGCTAACTTTAAACTTACAGTTAAGAATATGCATAACTGTTGTCCTGAACAGGGATGGACTTAAGCGCATGCTTAAGTACTGTCCAAAATCAAGGCCTAAAACAGGCATATATGAATGCTGAATCAGGACATTTATGTTTTACAATTATAATGGAACATACTAATGATTTCATTATAGAGAGAATTTCATTTTATCCAATCTCAGTACTAGAGCATTTACTCCCCAGTAAAATATGTGATGAAAGCGATCACGTGATATTTCACACAGAAGAGAATTAAACTAATTTGAAGGCTAGGATTTGGAGGCGAGGATTTCTTTCTAAAATCTCCACGTCACATATTTGCTCGAGGCAGACCTTCAAAGACCTTGCTCATGTGGATATCAGATTCCTGAGATAGCAAAAGGAGAGCAGGTGGTTGTAATGCTTCAAAGAAATAAACGGAAATAAATCCAGGGCTCAGTTCTAAGCTGAGAAACACGGGCAATTATAACTGTACATCTTGAATAATCCATTGCTGCAGGTATACATGCCTCACAAAACCAGCAGTGTGCCTGGGGATCTCATGTTAGAAGCATGCCTCAAATACGTAGCCTCAGCTAAAGTAGCCATTATAAGTTGATATGCAAGGGGGTAACTACCTGCACTAGAAAATATCTTCTAACTTACTTCATTGTCTCCTGGGTACTGCCTAGCTTCTTTGAGATCCAACTCTTAAAAGATCTACCATAGAATCATAGAAATGTAGGACCTGAAGGGACCTCAATAGGTCATCTAGTCCAGTCCCCTGTACTCAAGGCAGGACTAAGTAATAACTAAACCACTCCTGACAATTGTTTGTTTGTTTAACTTGTTCTTAAAAGCCTCCAATGATGAAGATACCACAACCTTCCTGGGCAATTTGTTCCAGTGTTCAACTGTCAGTTTTTCCTAATGTCCAACCTAAACCTCCCTTGCTGCAATTTAAGCCCATTGCTTCTTGTCCTATCCTCAGAGGATAACAAGAACAATTCTTCACTCTCTATTAATCTACCAGTCAATCTGCAAAAGGCACATTGCACTGAAAAATCTACAGTAGTGTTTGAGTTCACACTTGTAAGGGGTAAACATTAGGATTCACGTCAGGTTGTAATGATTTTCGTTAGTCAATACTAGCAGTGATGAACAAGAGACACGCTGAGCACAGGTACAAGCAGTAATGTGCCTGGCCAGTGAAGAGCCACACTCTCTGCCGTGAAGAGGCTGCTGCTATAAAAGCGTTGCATTACAGATGATCTCAAACTTTGTATTCATTTTAAGGATACAGTTTTCGCAGTTCAGAATGTTGTTGACTTCAGAATAAAATGTAAAATGTTAAAAAAAAAAAGATCTAGAACTTTCCACTGAAATTATTTATCAACTAGTTAGAGCTGGGGACAGACTGAAAGGGCCTATTCTTGGAATCTGAGTATCCATCTGCTAAGAAAGTAGCAATAATCAGTCATTTTGCTTAGAAGCCTGAGAAACCTCTTTTGCTCTAGACTTACCAGAGTTTGGTGTACATCCCTGGGCCATGACCAATATATTTTCTGGGGTAGCTCACAGGTGGACTCATTAGAGAACTATTTGGTTAGGAATTAATTGTGACAAAGTCTCATGTACATACTACAATAGATACATTGATGGTTAGCTACTGAGAGATGCTTGCAGAGATGTAATGTAATCATTTCTCAATGATTTTAATCAGCATCTGATTACTCCAGGTTACTGGCACCAGCTTCTTTTTAGACACTTTTAATGAGTGAAGAAGCTAAAAAGTAAAACTAAACTGAGTATAGTATAAAGACAGATTTCTATTAAAAGGCAATTTTTTCAGGGTTTTACAACTTCCATTATTTTTTATCCATCTTGATTAGATAACATACACCTCACGGCATTTGAGCACCAAACCCAGCTCCAGCACCCTTTAAAATGCATCCTGTCCTGCAAGAATGGAGCATTTTTTTAAAAAGGGACTCAGTCTTTTAAAAGGAACACAACTTTCAGGGCATGAGATTCCTGGAAGGCAGGAGGAATTTTATAGGGGTTTGACTATGTATATGAATTACATGGTGACTGTAGTAATACCAGATTTTGTTGAGATCCCAACAGAATTTACAAACTGAGCAGGAACAGGCTGAGATGATGCCTAGTTGGAAGAACTCAAAGGAATACTTAGATGCTACAGGAAGTAGTGGGTATTCCATCAGCAGCACTGTAATGTAGCCCTGCAACCCGATGGCACCCAGCTACAAATCTCGGGTCAGGTCAAGTATGAAAATGACATTCTTTGGCTCGGGTCAGGACATTTTTAACATCGGTGTGCATGTGACTTCAATTTTCTGAAGCCCTCGTCCAACTTCCTATTTTTGCCTCTCTCCTCCTCCCTGCTCCCCTCCCTCCCCTTTCCCAGTCTCCTCCCCACCATTCCCCTGCTCCTTCTCTCCTTCCACCCTTCTTTCTTCAGTCTGGCTCCTTTCCCCCTACCCCCTGTCTGAGCCTCTAGTCAGTGACCCATAGCTCTCCAAGCAAAACTAACACCCTACAAGTGCCCTGCATGAAAAAAAAGTCAACACTCTTGGGCTTGGGTTGAGTTCTGGTCGAGCTTTAATATTAGGCCTGAGCAGACCTCCAGTGTAGTGCTGCTCTGTGTTAACAGCTGAAGCTCCCCACTCCAGAGGCTGCTGCATTTCAATGGTTGGTGCCTTGTATAGGTAGTTTTAGTTACTGGACCAAATTCATCCTTGGTATATATAAATGCCAGAGAGCACAGAACTGTAACGAAGATACAGTCATAAAGATCTCCCCTCTATACCACTAAATCTGCAATCTGAGTTTAATACAGATTTATATGAAATCACAACAGAAACAGTGGCTTGTAAATATGAGTATTTACGTACTAAGGGCTAAGCTAAAGTTTAATGAACTTAGCCAGGCTGGGGCAGGAGGAGAGGAGGTGCACGGCCAAAGCAGCAGTAATTGGCGGCATTATGCCACTGCAGACCCGAAACAGACATAGTACTGTTAGGATATAGATATTCAGGCCTGTCTGCAAAGGCCTGTACTTTAAGAATTTAGGTGTATTCTTATCGCTTGGCTAGTTGTAGAGGTATAAAAGAAAGAAATCACTGTCTGCCGGTGTAAGGGCCTTCTCTTACTGTGACAGATTGAGGCCCTGTTCTTAGGCTAAGGCCTTTGGCTAAGCAGCAGAGGCAGCCATAAGCTAGGAAGCGACCGGTCACATCCTCACATTCCAAACTAGTCACATTGAAATAAGGTGCTATTGGGCTGTTAGGCACTATCAGGACAGGATTGTATTCCTATCACCTCCAGAGAAAGGGAAGTGCCTAGAAAATGTAAAAGGAAACTTAGTTTGATAGCATCCTGTCTGGCAAGAACTCACTTATCAATAGCTGGGATGTGAAATCCTCGCTTCTGTGTTGTCTTGTCATTGTAGTTCCCACTTTGCTATTGTTTGTCTGTATAATCTCTGTCTGGTTCTGTGATTGTTCCTGTCTGCTGTATAATTAATTTTGCTGGGTGTAAACTAATTAAGGTGGTGGGATATAATTGGACAATATGTTAGGATTGGTTAGTTAAATTTCAGGAAAATGATTGGTTAAGGTATAGCTAAGCAGAACTCAAGTTTTACTACATAATCTGTAGTCAATGAGGAAGGGTGTGGGTGGGGGTGGGCATGGGCATGTGGGTGAGGGAAATGGGAGCAGGGAATGGGGGTAAGAAAATTGGAATCATGTTTTGCTAAAGGGGGAAATGGGAACAGGGAATGGGAGAAAGGAAGTTGGAATCATGTTTGGCTAAGGGTAGGAATGGGAACAGGGACAGAGGTGTAAGGCTCTGTGGTGTCAGAGTTGGGAAGGAGGACACTAAGGAAGGAAACTGGAATCATGCTTGCTGGAAGTTCACCCCAATAAACATCGAATTGTTTGCACCTTTGGACTTCGGGTATTGTTGCTCTCTGTTCATGCGAGAAGGACCAGGGAAGTAAGTGGGTGAAGGAATAAGCCCCCTAACAAGTACCTTGAGGGGAGGGGATGTTCACCAGCTGCACTTGCTACTATTGTAGAAGAGGTGTAGTATGAGTTTTCTCTTCAGCCCAATGGACACCTGTTGGTGACTCAGTACACCAGGGGTTACTAGGCAACAGTGTTCAGTTTATCCAGAAATGTTCTCTCTCTCTGCTGCACATTAGAAAGCACAGGCAGGCAAATCACAGTTGTCCACTGAGAAGGAAGGGATTCCCTCCATCTCTGTTTCCTGTCCATCGAGCACAACTGCAGTGTATACAAGAAAGCCCAAGTGTCCCAGTGACACTAAAATAAGGACATTCCTTCTGCATGCATACAGGAGGGACACATAGAGACAACCTTTTATCAAACAAGAGGTAAGGCCAGGACACTTACTCAATTTCTCTAGGATCTCTTCATCCGTCATCTTGGATTTTTTTCGTTGCCGGTCCGTGTTTCTGTACAAAGTGTTTGTGTTTGAGTTCTCAGGCTGAGGGGTCAAAGCCTCTTTAACTAAGGCTGGTGCAGCAACAGGTTCAATTACAGACCGAGTATAGATCTGCAACAGAAAATTATTTTGTGGTCAGAAAGGTGGGTCTGGAGATAGATCCCCATGAGATTTTATCTCACACATAAATAGGGACTCTGCCAACTTAAGTGTCACTGGAAAAAAAACAAAAACAAATCATGTTCCTTTACTTACTATCACCAATGGCAACTTACATTAAGATGTTTGTTTCCTTTGTGCATTTCTCAAAACATGGACAATGAAAACTAATGAAGTCAGTTTTATCCTTATTTATAGTCAGTTTCATTTTTAGGTTGTTGGTTCTGCAATTTTATGTTTCAAACCCTGGAGGGGAACATTTACTTGCTTATAGTCTGATTAAGCTCTGAAGGGTGACTGTAAAAATGACATTGTGAGGCTCTGTGTCTCATTGATTCAAATTCTGCATTTACACGTACTGCCTGGGAACAGAGAATCAAGCTGGGCTCTTTCTGACCTGGGCTGAAACTCCAGGCAAGAAGTGCTGGGAGAGCAAGAAGACAGACACCTGGGGAAGAGAGGCTGTGCCCAGTTTGGTACTGGGGTGAAAGAATGAAACTTCAAAGAGAGAACAGACGCTCAGGGAGGAGAGGCTAGGCCCAGATGAAACTGTAGGTGAAGACTTTGGGCCTGAATTCTATTTTGAAATATTTTGTGCAGGGTTTAAAAAGTTGGATCCCCAGCAGGGGAAAAGTGGACATTTTAAGGGGAAACTGAGGCAGGCCTCTGCAGAGCCATGTTTGGCTAGTACAAGGCACTACAGGGGAGGAGCATCTCTTGACAATCTGTAATAAAAAGATTTTTGGAACTCAGTTAAAAATGCTGCTGAAGATGCATGAGGCAGAAGCGTATCCAGCTCATCCTCCAGAGCAGTGGTGGGCAACCTGTGGCCTGTCAGGGTAATCCGCTGGCGGGTCACATGTGGCCTGCGGGCCTCAGGCTGCCCACCACTGCTCCAGAGCCTGTGATGGCTCTGTAGGACAAACAGGAGTAATAGTAACAAAAACTTGTTTTAGAGCAATTAAGTCGGAAGATAGGAGTCTGAATATACTGGGAGTAGCAGTCATGGTGCAAACCTCACCAAAGCCAATGTCTGCTCAGCTGAATCACAATGATCAGGTTAGATTCAGCAGAGCTGGATATAGCTGATTTGTATTTTCATCCTCCATAGCAGTGCATTTAGACATGACAGATCCCAACGTTATAATAAAAGGCCTTATTATTTTCATGATGGGGACCACATCTTAATAGAGTCACTATCTTGTGGAATTCCCTCCTTCAATTTGTAATCTCGCAGATCACTTCTCCCATTCACAACTGTGTAGCATGGAATACCATCATTAGGAAAACATTTATATACTGTATCTGTCTTTTAATATGACAAATGCTTTGTCCTGTTAGAAGACACAGAATCGCACTGTCTATATTTGCTCTTCATTTCATCTCCCCATCACATCGGTTCAGTTTCTCTCTCTCTCAATAAGGAAGCAAGGAGGAGAGCTAGCACTATCGTAAGCCTTCTTTCGACTGACCATGGCTAAGTCCACATTTATATATCTGTATTTTAAATAACATAGTATTACATACACACAAACACAATACAAAAACTGAACTCAGAGTTTCACAATACCTATTGGCAGAATGGGAAAAGCTCAAGATTACACGAAAAGCTTCAAATCAGAACCTGCTGGCTTCTGTAGGTTCATGGGAATTAAAAGAGGTAGTTAGGATTCTAACACTGAGTCTTCACCCAAAAGGAACTCTATACACTATTTCCTATTATAACAGATATATCTCTCAGTTATACCATACAATGACAACAGTAACCAAAGCTGCTAGTGAGCTTACTGATTTTGTATGCTCAGGTCGTGGTGCAATAACAGGTGGAGGTTCATTGTCATCTTCTTCTTCTTCATCATCTTCATCCTCTTCTTCTGAAACTGGGGGAGCTAAAGGGGGTTCTGATGCAGTTTTTGTGCTCTGTGGATAAAAGGGAGCAGCATAACTGATTGTTCACTTATTGTTTAAAGACAGCATGGGAGGCTTGTTAATAATGTACAGCATAAATCTACTCAGACATAACAGAGAATTTTACATTTATATTTAGTTGTAGAAACCTCAGTTGTTAGTTGCATATGGTGCATTCATTTTCTATGATTACAAATATATGTATTGTTTGGTTAATTCATTTTGGTGTTTTTCCTCTGCCTCTTATTTATTCATGGCCAGTCTTGGTAAGATACTAGCATTTGGGCTAGTGAATTGTATCCTGTGCTGCATTATTAGAGGAATTAAGTTAAATAAAGGCAAATAAATCATTCATTTACATACTTAATGAAAGACTAATTTAACTGAGAACAATACTTGAACAGATGCAGGAGCTAGAAAATCACCTCTAGTTCCTGGTTAATTGCTTTGGCAATGTGTTTGCAGAAATGGTAACAGTTAATTAAGCTAATAAGTCTACCTGTTAGACTAAGGCCACGTCTACACTACCTGCCGGATCGGCGGGTAGTGATCGATCCCTGATCACTCTGCTGTCGACTCCGGAACTCCACCAGGGCGAGAGGACACAAAGGAAGTGATTCTAAGTCGATCTAAGATATGTCGACTTCAGCTACGCTATTCTCGTAGCTGAAGTTGTGTATCTTAGATCGATCCCTGCCCCTAGTGTAGACCAGGCCTAATTAATGCACTTCAAAGCTCAAAGGATCCTTCATTAAGTCTAACAGGAAATTCTGCATTATAGAGAAAAGCTATTCATTTTTTTATTATTTTACCCAGCATAATATTATTTTTTCCTGTTTAGATGCTTTTCAAATTTATCTTCATCTAATGCTTAATGCTTAGTATTTCTGCTCTTTGCCAGGTTTCAGTGAATCAGCAGTATAACATTAATGGGGCTGCAGCTACCATAAACCCAGCGACTAAACCTAAAATGTGGACTAATGGCTAGAATTGCTAGAAGAAGAATAGACTGGGGAAAAAAATCCAATCAAACATTTACCAAATGCTGAAGGGAATTTTATAGGGGGGTTAAGAGAAGGAACACAAAGAATAACATGGTTATCAAAGCAGGATCTTAAGCTGACTGGGGACACTTCTTCTAAGTAATCAGGTCTCGCACATAACCTGTGAGATGATCACTTCTCTTCAGTACAGTACATGGCATCAATGAAAAGATTGTATGGATCATCCAGTCTAAACCCCTATAGTTTGCAGAACAGTTCACTACATCATTCCTACCACTGCCTGAATTAATTTGTCCCTAAATATATATTCAGTGATATTGCATCTCCCATGAGAATCTATTCCACTGCATAACTGATTTTACTGAAAATGGTGACCTGTAAAACAAGTTACTAAAGTGTCAAAACTTTAGAATTATATGCTGCATAACCCAACTACCGGGACAGAGAAGCATTCACCATATACTATATGATATCATGCAACTTTGCCAGAGTTTGGAGCTGTCTTAGGTGGGAAAGAGTATCTATTATTCTGTAGCATATCACATGACTCTAAAGTTTCCTGTTTAAAATTCATATTTTACAAACTTACATATTTTTGGAAAAAAATCATGCAATAAAATAATCTCACTTCTATGATGCCAGACCATAACAAACCATTTCCATACCCTAGAAGGGTTCCACAGTTGATGTGACAACACTAGAATTGTGAAGCTACACTACATACAATAACCTGAATATTTAATACCAGACTTGTATTACTGGGTGAAATTCAGTTAGTAGGATTTGAATGATTTCTTTGTATTGCAATAGCGCTCCCACCTTCCCTCTGATATAAGATTCCTGTTGAATCCCTTGAGTAGGCTATTCTCTTGTAGGAGCTTGTATCTTGCTACTGGTTATATCCCATGATACACAGTTATAGTTCCTAAGGACACCATAACCACTGGTAGGAACCACTTTTGAAGGCCATACTGATTATATTCCTATGTGATTGCAGTACTCTTCCAGAAATGTATTTTATTATAGATAATGGATCTGGCTTTAGTTAAAAAATTTAACTGTGAAACTGAGTCACTGAATTTAAAATAAAGGCCAAATCCCTAATTAATTATTGATATTTAATGCAATAATGTTAATACTGATAAACTCAGTCAATATTAATATGTACATCATAAATATATCTCCAGGATTTCCACAGTAATTCAGCATTAATTATAATGGACCAATATTTAAAACTTTCTTACAAATTATTTCAGTGAGTTCTGAATAATTTCTAATTTTATGTTCAGTCATATAGCTAATTAAATCACAGAAGTACAAAAGCAAAAAAATTTAGTAGAGATTTTATTTTAAGATGGAAAAAACTACGCTAAAGTGTAATTAGAGAGCCTGGAATAACACACTGTACTAAAGAATATAAATCATAAAGGGCTGGGAATAGTAAGCAATTCCTCGTCAACAAACCCAGACTTTAATCTGTCTGTCAGGTATTATACAGAAAATTAAAAATAGCCAATGGAATCTAAATACCACTGCTGCAAAGATGTTGTGTCTGACTTCTTTCAGCGGAGGCGACTGGTATTCTAAATACCAGAAAATTCAGAGTTTATGGCTTACTCCACCACACTTACACAAACACCATAAATGAAATTGCTGTTATTTTTTTACACTCACCGAAGGATGGGCTGCTATGTATCCGTGGGCGCTCTTATCTGAAAGGTGCAAAAGAAGATTGGCTAGATACTTTTCATAACAAAGCTTGGTCTGGGGAATCCAGCAGAACAAGTTCTTCCAAAATTTGTCGGATTTCATTCACAACACCCCTTTGGCAAAACCAGTTACTTTATAAAGATGACAGCAAGGTGGTGGAATGATCTGGGTTATTTTTTTAGTGCAATGTCTGCATTTTACTTTAGTGTCTGTTTTCCATGTTTCACTTGACCCTTTACTATCCCAAAAGAGCTGGGAAGTGGTTCGGCACACGTCTCTCCCCAATAGGGAAGGCAGTTTGAAGTCAGGCTTATGATAAAGTCACGTGGATAAAAAGAATGCAAATACACGCATTTTTCTTTCTAGTGGGGTCAAAACCTTCTGACAGAAAAGATTTAGTATAACCCCTCTCATACTGTGATTGTTCTATTATTATGGAGCCACAATAGCAACTCCCTAAGAATGTACGTCAGTTTCCCTTCTAAAGCGGATTATGAACACATCATCCCTCTAGCTTTTGCAAACACACACACATGCACAAAACTCCGACAAGCCTGAAATTTTGCATGGTTGATATCTTATTCCAGCATTCATTGTTATTTTAGTGGGGGTAAATTGAAGGTTAGTCAGGCAATCAATTTTTTGAATTATGGGTCTCAGTTGAGCCACCAGGTTCAAGGAAGTAACTGTCTCGACTGGCACTGATGGCGGCATTTTTATTAGCTCTACCAGATGAACAATTTCAGGTCAAGAAAGTTACAGATGCTGCTCACACACTGCTGGGTTTGAACGCCACGTTAGCGGAAATAATAGCTATGTCTTTACAGACTTAACTGTATCACAGCACTTTTGTGCAGGAATCGTGTCAATAATTAGGAGAGCCATGATACAGAAAAGAACACATCATTACTAAAGCCACACACACTCTACCCAGTCTGAAGCCTCAGCATCCTTGGTAGACATGATTTATTATCAGGCAACAGGGTTCCTTTCGCTAACAAGGAAAAAAAAAAGAACACACTGAAAAAAATATAAACTAAAATTCAGAATTATTCTCCTTGAAAACATTTTCTCAATGCTGCTTAGTGACCTTGCAGAATGTACAGAAAACCCAGGGATAGTGTCACATTTGGAGGCTTCCAAATTATGGCACCTCGATTGCAATGAAATCCCCAGAATGAAGATGCTCCAGGCTCTAGAAGTACCTCCTTCTCTTTGATCCTTCATCCAGATTCCTAATGAGACTCCATGACAGTAGAAATGTTGTATTCATTTCATATATTTATGCATAGCACCCATCTCCCATGCAGATCACTAGTTATTTGTGGCTTCTGAATGAAAGAGCCAGTGACTGTTTCACAAATCCTCTTATTTAATTTTGAAAACAAAGTAACAAAAACAACCAGATTATCCAATTACTCTTCCACATTTGCAACTGCATCTTTGGGAGGAAGCAGCATTCAACTCCAGGATATTAGATCTTTCCTTGTCATTGGAATGTCTTTCTGGTCACTTCTTTGCACTTCAAAGACACTTGTTTTACTTTTGAACCAGTTTGGCTTTCAGTTTCTTGCACAGCATGGCTTCAACTTACCTCCGGAAGTAAAGCTCATGTATTTCTGGTTGTTAACTGTCTCTTTGGAATCGTAGAATTTGAGAACATCTAAAACAGCTTGTGGATTCTTCTTTTGCTCTAGTTTTGTTATATTGGAGGTCTGTAACAGCCTGGCCCACTGCTCTGGAATTCCCTGTGGATGCCAAGTAGAAAGAATGTTGATTTAGGAAATTCAGCAGCCACAACCAGCATAGTTCCTTACCAAGAATCCCATGCTACCTGTAAGATTACTTTCAGAAACTTTAATTGATGCCTTACATTTAAAATAAGAAACTGACACAGTAGATGTAATCATTCTCTTCTCTATCAAAATACAGAGCTAAAACCGGGATCCAACTTTTAAAAAAGAAAAGAAAGTTATGACTGACAGGAAAAAACGTGCATGAAACTCATCTTTAAATCAACTCTGCTCTTCCATGGAATAATGATTTAAGGCCTAGCTGGTTTTCCTGGTGATTAAGTGCAGACATAACAAGACTACTCTATATTTGTGGACAACACAGTGTATTTTAGGAGCTTTACACTGGATTTTCAATGCTTAATGGAAATATATAGTTGCTGTTCTAATTAAAAGATTAGCCCCCTCCCCTGATACATTTATTTGACAGTACAGTATGTCTAAATCAGGGGAGTGTTGTTTCTAGTTTGGAGAAGGGGGCAACAATTTGGATTGAAACGTAAAAATTGTAACACTGAGTTGTAACACGGCTGCTGCTGCTGCTGCTAAGGAAAGTCTCGTTTTCCAGCACCCTTAGCTCTCTATGCTGTTTATTAAAAATGTATAGAAAGTAGGAACTCAGAAAACAGGCTGGAAGTGCCAAAGCCTAGCATGAGTTTTCAATCATCTTAGGCGGGAGGGTGACATTTGGAAATCGATCCAATCTTGGAAAGCTGCAAATTTGCATTGGAATATTATTGTTGACAAATTGCTTTAAACATCCAGTATAATTTCCTAAGTTTCAGAACCTACAATTTTCCCCTTTTACCACACAGCCAACATCTAGCAGCGAATTAGAGGAGCTACCGAATAAAGACTATACCTGAGGTGCATCTATGCATAACCTTGGTGCCACCCCAGTCTAGATATACATTTTACATGGCTTCTTCCTACGAAGTTCTCTGCAAATCAATGTGTGACATGGGCCTCCAGAGTTTTGGATTAATGACAAAAATGTGGGATAAGCCAAGCAACAAATCTACTGCACACACATGAACCTGCTGCTGCAGTGCTATGACATCTCAAAGAAGCACTTTGATGCAAGCTTCTTTTGGGCCTGTGACGCACCTCTGGAAGCTTCCCTGTGCACATCTGTGAGCCATAGAGATCTGGCTGTAATGGACGTAAATAAAGAAAGAAAAGAAAGTTAAAACAGAATGTGGGACAACTTAGAAGGTGGTAAGGAGGTGAAACCAATGGGCCAAAATGGGGAAAATCCCATCTAAAGTGGGAGAATTATGAGGTAAATACCAAATAGATTAGGTGCTGGACAGGCTACAGGAAGACAGACTTAGGAAAAACAGAAAAATCACAATTGTTCCAAAGTTTGGAAGCATCATCCCCCTTTTTACCAGGTTTTTTTTCCCTCCCTTACAAAAACATATTACTGAGGATTCACGGCAAGTGACTGGAAAAATTACTCTGTTTTTTCTGTTTTTTAAAACCAGTTTAGCAATTTTTAACAGCTGTATGCAACTTTTTCCATTGCTTTTCCAGTCCTGAGATCATAACTGGCCAGTGCACAAGTGAACAAAGTGCAACTGAGAAAGTAGTTGTCGAATTCAGATTTCATATTAGAAGGACAAGTGTTGCTATAATACAAGTAATGTATATGTCAGAGTGAAAAACCTAGGAAACTTTGGACAGACATTTGTTAGGTCACTAAACATTTGTTTAGGTCACCTTGGATCTAAAGCCATGACTTCCTCCAACTGGCTAAAATCTTAATCAAGAATCTTTAAAAATTTGGGGTGGGGCCAGTTTTTATTCCAAACTGGCGGTCAGGAAACTATTTCACTAAAAGGCATGGCTTACAAAATTCACTTTAAAAACAAAATGAAACAAAAAAGCTACAAATCTAGAGCCTTCCTCCCCTCAAAATAATTGCAATAACTTCTTCAAAATAAATAAATATAAAGCTAAAGACGCATGGTTCCACCCAACAGTTTCCAAACAATTTTATTTGGTGCTTTGTGCCCTAATTCTTAGCAATCATGGTTGCTCCAAGCACAGTGAAATGGAGTTTTAACATGCATACATGAGTAACAACATAGCTTGATGCTAAAACCTTAGAGCCAAAACTCAGGGTCCCATGCAGGTGTTCCTGATTCCGATTCTAGATGCAACTAATAGCAGTCAGGTAATACAGACACGGGCGTGATTAACATTGGGTGTTAGAAATTTTTCTATGCATTGCGCATAACCCATAAAGCAGACATGGCTGGCATGACAACCACTGTAATCGCTTGAAATTTAAAATATTTTCACATTCCCATGGCACTTCCAAACTTTTGAGAGACACAGACAGTGCGATCACTAAACAGTGGGAATTTTTTTAAAAAAGGTGTGTAGCTATTGGCAGTCCCTTCAGCAAAATTTACTTACCGTGTGACTATTTGGCTGACAAGAGACTTGTGTCGAGGTTGGGAAAAATCAGGGAAGCCAAATGTAACACAATACTTATATCTGGTGACTGGAACTAGCTCGTGGCTGTGGGGCAAACTGTGGTCCTTAATGGAGCAACATTTCCTTTGACTTGAATGGGCTTTTTGCTGCATTAAGTACTGCAGAAGTTGGCCTATACCAACAAGCCTCATGATCACCAGGCTTTTGGGGGGGGGGGTAAGTATATTCTGATGGCGCAGCCATCTCTTTATGGCCGCAGCCCACTGAATTAACTTCTGCACTCTCATGCTTCAGTAGCAAGTATGTATCATTTTAGAAATAATTATCCAACAAAGTGTGGCTGGACACTAGGAAGCTAGTGCCCATAATTTAAATGGGGAAAAAAAGTAACTGAAAAGAAATCACTAATATAAAACTGGGTCTGTCCAGAGAGATGTTGCTTTCTATAAGAGGCCAGGGCCTGTGCTAATGTACTGCCAATGGCATTAGACGTGAAAATAAGAAGTCTGATGCTGCAGACCTACTGTTTTGACGCAATGGATGCGGGCAACAATATTAAAACTGATCCAAATGCTGATCTCTGAAGTGCAGGCAGAGGGTGCCTCAGACCTGAAAACTTATTTTTGTTGTTGTTCCACTCCTTTTTGTTCCAGCTGGTAGGGAAGTGAAAATGACTGGGATCATTGTCTACCGGTGCACCAGGGAAGATAATTGTGATCCATTTCACTTTTCTTCCAGCCAGAACACAGAAGGGAATGAGCACAGGGAATAGAGACAAAGAGAGCAGACTGAGGAGTGCACAATACAGAAACAGGAAAGAAATAACAGAACAGTAACTGGGAGAACATTGAAAAAGGGGATCAGAGAAAAGAAGAGAGAACACAAAAGAAAAGGAAGGAAGAGGATAGAAAAGGTGGAAGAGAAAGAGATGGAAAATGTAAACACAAAAGGAGGAAAATAAAAAAGTGACAGAATGTAATGTGGAACTGAGAAATGGCAGCAAAGATTAAAGTTAACTGTCAAGTAGTTACAGAGAGAGACATACTGGGAGGGATAAACAATAAAATGTAGAGAGAATACCAGAAAAGTATTCTGAAATTGATATATTTGTTGCAATTTCTAAGGGCAGAAGACCAAATCTGGCAGTCTAAACTCAATCTCTACCCAGGCCTTACTTAGGGAAAATTCCCAGTGAAGTTAATCAGGCTTGCCTGAATAAGAACCTCAGGATCTGGCCCAGAATATTTTTTTAAAATACACATTTAGAAGTCATGTCTATTCTTTAAAATCCAATATAAAATATTCTGAGTGTAACATTTTCAAATTACTAAAAGCTCTTCAATTCTAGTTCTCTGTTAAAGAGGTGTTGCCAACACACCGCTTTCATTTTATATGTATTATTTGATTTTATTTATTTATTTAGGGAAGCAGGAATGTTCTAGTTTCCTGAAACATGTTAAAGAAACAGAAGCAGCAACCAAAACAAAAATCACAGAAGAATTGCATTTGGTGCCCAGATTTTGGAAGCTTGTGGCACATTTGCCAGCAAGCCACAAAATGATTTGTCCCATCCTGCCTGTTTTATTTACACAGCCAATCAACACTAGCACTTCCTACCATTCAACATGTTTGTATAGCACAGTCTGATCCATCAGCTCACTGGGTACTGAAGGTATGGAAAGTTACTGGGAAAAAGTAAGTGTAAACTCACTATCATGTTAGGCTTACTAATTAATTAATGATTCCAACACCTAACTAGTGACCCAATCCAAAGCTCAATGAAGCCTCCCATTGGCTTCAGTGGGCTTGGATCAGACTCATTTTCCCCATTACTTGAGCTGAAACACATTGCGTTAACTCTTCCCACTAATCTTACGTGGCAAAGTTGGCTGTTATATTACTACCTGACTCAAGCTAAAAGCCTGCCTGATTACCTAGTCTTTGGACGGGGAATACCTCAGAGGTTGTTTACTGAAACAAAATGATCAGCCTTCCACAATGCCTGTTCTGCAGCTTTCTGCACTGCTCTAGAGATGTCTATAGGCCAGGTAGACTATGCCCCTTAGGCCAGATGTCCAGATGTGTGTGCGCTCTTGCCCCAAAATAGCTTACAAGACTTATCCAGGCAGGCACCTGGGTTCTTCCTAGTTTTCATTTTCCACAGGCACTCTGCTGTTAATCCGAGGGAAGGCGGGGGAGGAGAGGAGAGGAGGGAAGGGAAGCAGCCGGAATCAGAGGTAAAGTCCTGAAAATATCCAAATCCAACAAGTCTGTTTTTTCTCAGCCTGACTGCTGTCATCACCTGAAGTTTCTGGCTGCAAAAAACTATTTCACTGTCAAGGAACTGGGAGACTTACTAAAGGTGCAATATGGAGGTTACTTACAGTGAATTCCCCGGTGACTGCATCAAACCCCACATGAATCGTATGTTCAAAATCTGAAGGAAGAGAGATCTCAGGACGCTCTTTCTCTTTCTTCTTATTGGCTAGAGGCAAAAATGTTAACATGCGCTTATTTTCTGCAGTTTTTTCATTCACAGGTATTTACAATCAGGTTCAGTAAAAGTAACCATTTTAAACTGGGAAACAATTAATTCAAAGGGAATCTTATCCGCTACAGAGACCCAGGTTAATGAAGTGCCAACCTAATGTATACCCCTTTTTCGAGGTGGCCCATGAGACTGTATTTGATTTTCTTCACATGACCAAATCCAGATTACAGCTACCAAGAGTCAAGCAAGGAATCCACTTTAAACAAATGTAAAAGCCTTCTTAGGCATCTATATAAA
The DNA here is from genome assembly GCF_965140235.1 of Caretta caretta. Classification (NCBI taxonomy): domain Eukaryota; kingdom Metazoa; phylum Chordata; order Testudines; family Cheloniidae; genus Caretta; species Caretta caretta. Next base: position 84,442,188 of record NC_134214.1, read on the forward strand.
GGAAGCAGGCAGGTAAGTTATTTCCACCATCATTTCTCTTTTTAATCACGCCTTCATATCCAGCGGCTAATACTTGTTTGATTTATTTTTTCAAAACTCTGAAGTTTGTCCTAACAGATTTTGATGCTTCTTGTGGAAGGAGCTTGATTGGGGGGGGCGAGGGGAATCAATAAAAGTTGCATTTGCATTTCCTCTCCCTCCTGTTATAGCCCTTTGGTAAAGTATCATATTTTATGGTTGTCCATTCCCAGCACTCTTCTCCATTGAAGAACTGAATGGCAGCACCACATCCATGACCAGTTTTACTGAGTATTCAAATGACAAACAAACAAAATTTTGGCCCCTGGCTGGTGACCAAATCAAGGTACTTCAGGAGCACTCACCTTTTGGGTCTGGCAGAGTTTTTGAGATACTATGAATGACAACCCTCTATAAATTGGGTGGGTGAAATTCTATGGCCTGCGTTGTGCAGGAGGTCAGACTAGATGATCATAATTGTCCCTTCTGACCTAAATATCTATGAATCTATAAGACAAAAGGTACCTCCACTAACACACTGAATTAGAAGTTACAGTGAAATAACTGTTCATGCAACAAATTGTGTTTAGGTTACAAAAACATCTGGGGAAACCTATCCAAATCCAGGCAGAACCCTAGTTAAAATATCAAATATAAGCTTATGAATACACCTAACTGTAGAACATATTTACTGAACTCTCAAATACATCTCTAAAGGAGTCTACATGTAATTCAGACACTATGTTCAAACAGCAGGAGTCCACTGATAGTACAAGCTGAAGTATTTGGTTTCCTTGGAGAACCGTCATACTTTACAAACTGAAACCATACAGGTAGATAGTATAGAACACGGGTGGCCAACCTGTCACTCCAGAGCCACATGCGGCTCTTCAGAAGCTAATATGTGGCTCCTTGTGTAGGTACCGACTCCGGGACAGGAGCTACAGGCGCCAACCTTCCAATGTGCCGGGGGGTGCTCACTGCTCAACCCCTGGCTCTGCCACAGGCCCTCTCCCACTCCACCCCTTCCCCTGAGCCTGCCGTGCCCTCACTCCTCCCCCCTCCCCCCAGAACCTCCTGCACGCCATGAAACAGCTGATCAGGAGGTGTGGGGAGGGAGGGGGAGGTGCTGATCGGCGGCGCTGCTAGGGGCGGGAGGCTCTGGGTGCAGGGGGAGGGGAGTGCTGATGGCGGGGCTGCTGACGTATTACTGTGGCTCTTTGGAGATGTACATTGGTAAATTCTGGCTCCTTCTCAGGCTCAGGCTGGCCACCCCTGGTATAGGACATAGCTATTTGCAGGTTCTTCTTTTATCCTAGTGCGGTGTGCACTGCTGTTGAAGGGAGCAACTGCTTCCCTGTGGGACAGCTTTGCCACTTCAGCTGAAATAACATGTGCTAAAAAGGGGGCTAGAATGTATTCGAATTTCTATCTGCAATGTGTTTTAGTTACTAATCCCAATTCGAGAAAGAAGATGTTAATAAAATGTTGGTAGAATGCACATTGCATCATCTCTAGTGCTTTAAACTGAAAATTTCTGCAATATACCCTTGAAGGCAGCTCTTCCTTTCCTCCCTTCCCATCAGTTTAATACAAATATTTAGGGAACGGATTTATAAATTCTCATCATGTTCCTAGACTGACTAGCTCTGCAAATCTGATATGACGTCACACGAACAGTCACAAGGTCCCCAGAGATATATGGGGCCATGATTTGGGTCTTTAGGCACGGCTGTAGTACAAATTAATAAATAACATGGCAGCTGCAGGCTAAAGGAAGGTCTGATATAAAGCACTGGTTTTGGGAGCACCTTCACCGAAGGTGTGGGAGTCATGCTGTGAACCTGCATGTTTGGTCAGCAACATGCATGACAGTTTAGTAAGAGAGCAAGAAGTGACTGTGCATTCCCTTCATTTGTCCTTCACACTCCCTGGGTACATTATTAAGGATAGCCAAGTTGTACAGAAAAAGTTGCATGGCAGCAATTTTGTTGAGAGACTTATTTCCACAAGCAAGTTTCCTGTTCTATTGACAGAGAGCAGTGGGGAGCTGAGTGAATGGAGTCTTTGTTCTATAAATATTCACATTTTGCACTTTTATTTGTATCCAAGCCAAGTCAGACTTCTACCTTAAACACTAAGCTAGTGGCTTTTTATTTTGCCTTTCCTGATGAGTGACAGCGTTGGGTCTGCCAATAGATGGCATTAGTGAAGTCCCTCATCTGGTGCCTGAGCTCACTGTGTGTGCATGCATCCTGCACAACACCATAGTCAAGACACAAACCAGGTCCCTCTTGGTTCGCAGGCAAACCAATATGAGCTGTGCTAATCTCATTTCAGAAGGAAGTGTTTCTTTCCCTGTTTGACCTTAATGCCACTTTACACATCCAGTTAGTTGGCAGAGAAAAGTCAGCTTTCCCCAAAGTTAGCACATACTGCCCTTCGTACTGAAAGTATAGGGTATTTTGAATTCTTTATTCCCATGTCCATAGTGTTGCATTTATCCTAATTGAATAATTACCTGCTGCATTTCTGCCCAAGATCCTAACATCTACACAATGTTAACTCATAATTTATTTTCCTTCAGCACTTGGAAGAGACAACAGTAATATATCAAGTCAGAATGCCAGGGTTTTTCCTTTCATCTATAATGAATTGTTACTTAATTTTCAGTAATAAGAGATCATATCCTTTCAGTGTATGTGATTCTTTATTGTATATAACAAAATTGGCTTTTCCTAGCTTGCCACTTGCAAGTGACTGCAGCAAAAACTGGATTTAAAGGGTCATCAAGTTCAGTTTAAAGGAACAGTCAGATCTGTAAGTGCAATTAGGTGCTATACAATATGTTCTATCAAAAATTGGAACTTGTTACCCTTTACAGCATGCTCATTCCCGGTGACAAGCATTATAGATCACTTCAGAAGACTTGTTTCAGAGTAGCAGCCGTGTTAGTCTGTATCCGCAAAAAGAACAGGAGTACTTGTGGCACCTTAGAGACTAACAAATTTATCGGAGCATAAGCTTTCATGGGCTACAGCCCAGTTCATTGGATGCATAGAATGGAACATATAGTAAGAAGATATATATATATATATATATATATATAGACACATACATACAGATAAGTTGGAAGTTGCCATACAAACTGTGAGAGGCTAATTAGCAACCTCTCTGGCCACTCAGTAAAAGATTTAAGGGTGGCAATTTTGCAACAGAAAAGCTTCAAAAACAGACTCCAAGGAGAAACTGCTGAGCTTGAATTAATATGCAAACTAGATACCATTAACTTGGGTTTGAATAGAGACTGGGAGTGGCTGGGTCATTATACATATTGAATCTATTTCCCTAAAGTTAAGTATCCTCATACCTTCTTGTCAACTGTCTAAATGGGCCATCTTGATTATCACTACAAAAAGTTTTTTTCTCCTGCTGATAATAGCTCATCTTAACTAATTAGCCTCTCACAGTTTGTATCGCAACTTCCAACTTATCTGTATATATATATATATATATATATATATATATATATATATCTTCTTACTATATGTTCCATTCTATGCATCCAATGAAGTGGGCTGTAGCCCACGAAAGCTTATGCTCTAATAAATTTGTTAGTCTCTAAGGTACCACAAGTACTCCTGTTCTTTTTTCAGGAGACTTGGCAAGTATGCATGGCATACCTCTGCTTAAAGATTGCATTCAAAACACTGATAACATGTAAATTAAATAAGGAATTAGATGTCTATATTTAACCCCACTGTCTAAACATTTTGACACTTTTCTATGCCCTGCAACCCAAATCACATACATTCCATGTGAAGTGGTGAAATATAATGTGATGGGCTGACTCCTCTGCACGAATATCTGTAATTCTTGCTTGCTTATGTTATAAATGATCTGTGATAAATTGGCCAATATAAACACAGCTGTCAAAGTTTGGGAAATGTGAAATCACCCACCACATCTGCAACAATTATTACAGATCAAAAGATGACAAGGAAATAGACAGTGTTCTGTCTGGTTTCTCCCAGTCACACTATTATGATGCTAAAAACCGTCTCTTTGGCAGTAAAATGTGACTCATCTAAGTGGTGACTTTTTCATTTCTCTTGTAAGGGAAAGAACAGCTTGCCCTCTTTTCACCTGCTCACTTCATTGTTTAATTCCCTTCTATCCCCCTTTCATTCTGTTCTTTTCTCTGGGTCCTTTCTTTTCTCCACCCTCTTCTCACCTTATTCTAATCTTTCCTCCTTCTCCCTTCTCTTCTACCCCAGCATCCCCATTCTTTTCTTTCTCCTCCTTTCCCCCTTATCCCAACAGGTTTGTTCTTCCTCCATTTTCTTATTTTTTATGTATCTGAGGCAACTTAGCTACCAAGGGCCAAATTCTGCTCTCAGCTACACCAGTCTAAATCTTCATGGGGTTTAATATTGTTAATACTACTATCATTTACACCAATATAGCTGAAAAGAGAGTCAGGTGGATACATTTCCTTTGTGATAATTTAGGTTTAATTTCCCGTAATTTCCTTACTAGGCCACCACTTCCCGCTATACGGTAGTACTTATTTTTGCAGAGCAGCAAATCCAGGCGATTCAGTGAGAATGGAAAAGAAGGCTCTATCTACAGGACTGCAAAAACCCCAACAACAACCCAAAAAACCCAGCCCAGAACCCCGTCAATTTCCTTGAATGGCTCTGCTCCCAGTTTTCCTGAAGGAACAGAGCCCAGCTGGGAGGAGACGCACAGCCTCTGAATCCCCCATAGCTACTGACTACTATCATACTTAAGAGGAAGGAAAATGGTTAGAGCACCAGCCTGGGATTTATGAGACCTGGTTTCAATTGCCTGCTCTGCCACAGGACTTTCTGTGTGACCTTGGGCAAGCTATTTAGTCACTCTGTGCCTCAGTTCCTCATCTGTAAAATGGCAATGGTACTTCCCTACCTCACAGAGGTATTGAGGAAACACACATTGCAGACAGAGGAACTTAGATACTGTAGTGATTATGAGCATATAATTACTTAACACAGATTATTTGTATTGTGGTAGCACCTAGGGGTTCTAGTCATGGATCAAGCCCCATTGGACTTAACAAAAAGATGGTCCCTACCTCAAAGAGCTTAGGGACTAACTATAACGTGAGAGATAACAGGTGCATACAACAATCAGACAGGGGAAGCACAAGGAAACAATGAGACAGTATTGGTCAGCATGATAAGTAGTGGTCACAGTACACCAGCTACCTATCCGTTACAAAGAAAGGTTGACAGAACACTTCAAGTAGTGTAGCGCATCTCAGGCCTGGTGAATGAACAAAGGATACAAATGTCCTAGTCTGTTTAAGGAGAAATATCCTACGATTCTCTTTCTCTCTCGTTCTGTTTAAAAGATCTGATAGCAGGATATTATAATAAATCTGTGATGCTGAAATCAGTTGCACTGGATCAAAATGGACATGTTAAAGTAATGTTGTGCTTGTAACCAAGACTTTCAAAGTTTGTCACTGTGTAACTCTGTGAAGAATGCACAAGCTAGCTGATACCCTGACCTACAAATCAGCCATGAGATGAATTCAATTCAATGGATTTGGCACATCCTGAGCATCAAAGCTAAATATTCTTACTATTTCACACAACAAAATTAAAATACAAAATCCTAGTCACTTTACTCCTAGTTACACCTGTAGTGATGAAATCTAAATGACTGCTAAATTGATTCTGATCTTCTATACAAGAAGAAAATGAACTACTGTTCTGGCTGTAACAGATTATTTTGGGCATGGATTCCTTCTGGATCTCCCCTTTTCTGCATCTGTTTCCCACACTGCCTCATGCTGAGGAAGTTTTCCCTCAGAAGAGAGTCAACACCACTCTGATGTCAGCCAGAAGGGGAAATGACTCAAGTCATTCTGTCACCCCAGGAGCTATGGTGGTTTTCAATCAAGGGAGTCAAGTCAAAATGTCCTCTCTACTTTTTAGTGCTGTGTTAGAGCCAGAAGAGAATGTGGTTTAAATAATCAGGGCCAAGCCAGAAGTCCCTAAGTAGGATACACTCAGGGGCCACTAGGCCATCCTCTCTGAGGAAAGAGGGAGAGGGATGGACACAGAAGGCAGCAGCAGGGTAACGGGCAACTTATATGTAGCAGGAGGGAGAAAACTTCTCTTGCTGCCTGTGGTCCTCCTGGAGTATTATCTTTCCTTCCAACATCTCCTTTCCCCTGTTCCTCCCCTTCACCCCCCAGGCCTGTTGCTTTCAATTCCACCTTACATGGCCACTCCTACAGTGGGTGCATCCTCTGCTTCCGTTTGCCAAGCTGGCTGGGGAAGCTGCTTTCCATGCCCTGTGCTGCACTCAGCCCCTAGGCAGCAGTGGCTGGGAAGAGAGTGCTGGCCACGGGTGGGAAAATGCCTGCACGGCCAGGCAATAGGGGTTGGGACAGGAAGGTGCCACGGTCCACAGACGCTAGGACCGCACAGCAGTGACTCAACCCCTATGACCATAGCTCAGACCTCCCCAGCCAGCCCCCCTCCGTGACTCAGCCCTGCCCCAATGCACATACACCCCTAACACCACCAGCCGCTCATACACCCAGACACTTCCGACTACACCCTGCCCCATAGCACATACACCCCTAGCACCTCCAGTCAGCCCCCACTCACCTCTGAATTCCCCAAATCTCCAAATAACCCCACCCCAGTAACTCACCCCAATACATTCATAACATATACGCCCCCATTAATGCCTAACATCTCCACTGAACCCTAGTCCAGTAATTTACTCTTAATACGCCCTCAGACCCACCTCATGCTCACACACTCCAAACACCCCCCTTAATATGCAATCAATGTATCACAGTTTAAGAACTGTATGCATGACATTCCCTCCCCCCCCCCCCCCCCCATACACTCACTCATGCAGTCCCAACTCTGGTATTCCTAAGGCAAAGAGCAGTAGCAGTCACAGCTCCGGGCTTATCTGCTCCCCAACCCCGTGTTGTCCAAGGCATCTCTTACCCATCCTGTGCATGCTGCATCAAGCCACTGAAATGCAGCTATCAGAAACTTTTCTCAAACTTTATTAAAATGGGGTACTAATAGCCTCTCCAAAAAGGGACGAGTGGCTGTGATAATGTTACAAAGCAGGAGCACGAAGCATGGTAATCTTCCACCCCCTTTGCATGGTGCAGAGTCCTGCAGGGGGAGGGATAGCTCAGTGGTTTGAGCATTGGCCTGCTAAACCCAGGGTTGTGAGTTCAATCCTTGAGGGGGTCATTTAGGGATCTGGGGCAAAAATTGGGGATTGGTCCTGCTTTGAGCAGGGGGGGTTGGACTAGATGACCTCCTGAGGTCCCTTCCAACCCTAAAACTTGAGAGTCTACTTAGTCCTACTTAGGTCAGAAAATCAATTGTGGCACCAACCTGGAACTGGGAGGAGCTGCGCTGCTCTCAGAGTAATGTCACAAAAAACCTTCTGACACAAAGGGAGATTTGAATCATTTCCTGTCTTGGTTCTAAGACTCACTTCTACCTTTATATTTGCAAATGCATTTCAACTAATGCAACACAGCCTACTGATTTAACAGTAACTGCATTTAAAATACCCACACGTTACCATTCCTTCACTCTGCAAATGCATTTAAAAATACAAGACATGCTTCTCTTCAGAAATTCAAATAACGCAACATACATTTCTGGTTTACGCATTTAAAAAATCCAAGACACACTTCGACCTTAATTTAGCACATGTTTTGGTGTTGTTTTGTAAAAAAAAAATAAAAAAAATTACACACACCCTTCCTCATCTCAACAAGTGCAAATAAAAGCAAGACCCCTTTCTCCATTCTTTAAATGCAAATACATTTTTTTTTAATTCAAAACACATGCCTCCCTTAATTTTGCAAATGAAATTTGAACCTTATTCCCTTGGTTTCACTCTGCAAATGCAAGACAAAACCCAGTCTAAACCGCAACTGCATTTAAAAAATGCAAGACCATGTGTGCATGTGTGTTTTATTGTCCTGGTCAGCTACACAAAGATAATTAATGAAACATCACCTCCTCCTCTCTGAAAATACGGCATTAGAATTATAGTAACATAACGCTTTGGGGTAGTTTTTAATTAGCATGTCCCACAGATAGAAAGAAAGCACAGGCAGAAAGCAAACACAGCAACCAACAAACGACAGGAAGAGAGAAAAGTAACCCCTTTGCACTGCTGATACTTTACTTTTATCCCCTCCTCCTGGGAAGATGGAGCGCAGCCTGGCCTTCTTGTTCTTCTCTTCTGGGGCCATGGGGAGCGGTTTGGTGCTGTGGTTCAGTGCTGAAGAATCACGATTGTTGCTGTTCATTCTCAGCGGAGGGGCTGGAGGTTTCTCTTCAATATCCAGACTATCGGACATCTTCAGCAGCCCTCACAGCCTCCTGTAAAAACCAGTACAGAAAGCTACAGTTCACAAAAGGACACCCAGCTTGGGGTGCTGGGAGGGGACGAAGGAAAGCATAAGGATGAACCAAGGAGGGGCATGTGGTAGAAGTTTGTTTTAGCCTTTCGAATCAGGTACTCTTGGCACTATAAATAAATACTACTGCTAATCATAACAATGGTAAAATAAATGTTAACACGTTTTAATCCCAGTTAACGCTTTTTAAAATTATATTTAAAACTCATTTTCTTCCTACCTACAAACAGGGTTTTCATCTCAAACCAGCACAGACCTACCAGAGCAAAAATTAGAGATATTCTTAGTTGACATCTTAGAAAATAGTTGACATTAACAATTTCTGCAATGCAGAAAACTGCTTGTCAAGGGGATAACGGGTCACAAATATTGATTTCCCCCCTGCTTCATGCTTACTGAGAGTATCCCAGGGAGTGTGGGAATTCACTGGAGGGGGGGACATTTTTTCAAGGGAAACTATTCTAAAGCAGGTTTCAGAGGAACAGCCGTGTTAGTCTGTATTCGCAAAAAGAAAAGGAGTACTTGTGGCACCTTAGAGACTAACCAATTTATTTGTTAGTCTCTAAATTGGTTAGTCTCTAAGGTGCCACAAGTACTCCTATTCTAAAGCAATAATTTAAAGTATTTTTACACATAAAAATGAACCCTATGTTTACCTCAAAATCAAGATAAAAAATCAGAAAAATAACCACCACATATTGGAAACCATATTATAATAATCTTTTGGAAGCTACAAACTAAAATCAGCTCTGAGTCCCACTCCACCCCTAGTGCTCTGTATTACCATACAGGTTGTTATTGTAGGGTTCTTTATGATTAGGATGACCAGATAGCAACTGTGAAAAAACGGGACAGGGGGTGGGAGGAGGTAATAGGCGCCTATATATGAAAAAGTCCCCCAAAAATGGGACTGTCCCTATAAAAACGAGACATCTGGTCACCCTACTTACGATGCTTGGCTGACTGTACCACTTTGTTATTGTATGGCTGTTAATGATCATTGCTTTATGCACTGGTTTGTCACTCACAAGTGCTGGGCTATGTATACCGGTCCTGTACATTACTTTAGTCACAAGTGCTTTTTTTCCTTCAGAATTGTTGTATTTATTTGGGGGAGAATTACCTAGAAATAATTATACACGATTTGCAAATAGATATGGGGAGGGGGGAAGCAAATCAAATTTTATGTTTCGCAACCTCTCTCGTATATCTGTAATGTAAGTACAGAGTATGATGCTATCAAACTGGGGTAACAAGCAAGCAGTAATTTAGGCAAATAAAATCTTAATACATAAGACCTGAAAATAATATCTGATTCAGAAAGGATCGTTCATACTATGTTAGATATATTAAACTTTTTTAATAGGGTCTGATTCTACAAACACCATGCCTTCCGAAACCCTCCATTCAGAAAGGGCTTATATAACCCACTGGTGAGTATGTGTTACTTACAGGTCCCCATCTGTGCTGACTTGCAGATGAGATGAGTTGTTACAGCCCCCAGCTAGGCAACCAAGACTCTTTAGCTTAAGCTGAAGCAGCTTGTGCTTTTAGCTCTGGAGGCTCCCAGCGTGTGTGTCGACCAAAGATGGCAGCCATCACACTTGCAAGGTCACACCTTGAGGCCCTATAAACGTAAATCTTATGCTCAAGGTTTGGCAAAGGGAAAGTTATTGTTTGCAGGCTTGGGGATAAAGCCTCTAAGAGTAACTGCGTTAACACTGATAGAGCTAAAATTCTGTCAAGACTTTCTCCTATAGTAGAACCGTTTTTTATGCGTAAATAAAATTCCCATTGGCTTCAGTGAGAGTTACATGCATGTATACACTAAAGGATTGATCCCAATATTAGAGAAGTTCACCCCAGTATAAATTTGTTATAAAAACTTGGAAAAAATATAAAACTTTTGTTGTTTTTAAAGTACTGCACACAAACTGATTGTTTCATGATTTTTTGCCTTTATTACTGTATTTATTTTACCTGAATTTAGCCTTCATGAACTCACAGACTTTGAGATTCAAATCTTTTTCCCGCAGATAGGTACAATACAGGAAGGGGCAGTGCAAAACCAGCTAACGTGCCTCATTCTTGCACTGAAGATGTGATAATGGATTTTGAAATGAGTGGAGCTTTAAATCCAGTTCCTACAAACTAGGTTCTGAACTGAGACCTGCCCCTACTCCACCCCACCCCATTTCATACAGGCTATTACTAGGGCTGTCGATTAATCACAGTTAAGTCATGCGATTAACTCAAAAAAATTAATCGCGATTAATTGCATTGTTAAACAATAGAATACCAATTGAAATTTATTTAATATTTTGGATGTTTTTCTACATTTTCAAATATATTGATTTCTATTACAACACAGAATACAAAGTGTACAGTGCTCACTTTATATTATTGTTTTTATGACAAATATTTACACTGTAAAAATGATAAACAAAAGAAATAGTATTTTTCAATTCACCTCATACAAGTACTGTAGTGCAATCTCTTTGTCGTGACAGTGTAACTTACAAATGTAGATTATTTTTTAACGTAACTGCACTCAAAAACAAAACAATGTAAAACTTTAGAGCCTACAAGTCCACTCAGTCCTACTTCTTGTTCAGCCAATTGCTAAGACAAACAAGTTTGTTTACATTTACAGGTTTAAGAATCTGAAGTGCCTATAATTAGAAAGACCAAAAAAGAATTTGAAGAACAGCTGGCCAAAGCCTCCAAAAGTAAAGCACATTTTTAAAAAAAAACATTAGAAGCAGAAAGCCTGCAAACAACCAGTGGGGCCACTGGACAATCGAGATGCTAATGGAGCACTCAAAGACGAAAAGGCCATTGTGGAGAAACTAAATGAATTCTTTGCATCGGTCTTCACTGTTGAGGATGTGAGGGAGATTCCCAAACCTGAGCCATTCTTTTCAGGTGACAGATCTGAGGAACTGTCCCAAATTGAGGTGTCATTAGAGGAGGAACTCAAATGTGAAACTGCAGGACTACTAACTGTCATCTTTCAGAGTAAAAGCCGTGTTAGTTTGTATTCGCAAAAAGAAAAGGAGTACTTGTGGCACTTTAGAGACTAACCAATTTATTTGAGCATAAGCTTTCATGAGCTACAGCTCACTTCATCGGATGCATTCAGTGGAAAATACAGTGGGGAGATTTATATACACACAGAACATGAAAAAATGGGTGTTACCATACACACCGTAAGGAGAGTGATCACCCAAGATGAGCCATTACCATCAGGAGAGCGGGGCTGGGGGGCGGGAGGGGGAGAAACACCTTTTGTAGTGATAATCAAGGTGGGTTGTGAGGAGAGTGGTCACTTTGGATAAGCTATTACCAGCAGGAGAGTGAGTTTGTGTGTGTGGTTTTTGGAGGGGGGTGGGGGGGTGAGAAAACCTGGATTTGTGCTGGAAATGGCCCACCTTGATTATCATACACATTTTAAAGAGAGTGGTCACTTTGGATGGGCTATTACCAGCAGGAGAGTGAGTTTGTGTGGGGGGGGGGGGTGGAGGGTGAGAAAACCTGGATTTGTGCTGGAAATGGCCCACCTTGATGATCACTTTAGATAAGCTATTACCAGCAGGAAAGTGGGGTGGGAGGAGGTATTGTTTCATGGTCTCTGTGTATATAATGTCTTCTGCAGTTTCCACAGTATGCATCCGATGAAGTGAGCTGTAGCTCACAAAAGCTCATGCTCAAATAAATTGGTTAGTCTCTAAGGTGCCACAAGTACTCCTTTTCTTTTTGCGAATACAGACTAACATGGCTGTTACTCTGAAACCTTTAACTTTCTTAACAGCTTTCACTCCATTTGAGACCTTCTCAGACTGGGAGTGAATGAGTCATTACACAAAGTAAAACTATTTCCCCATGTTTATTTCCCCCCCCCCCCCCTCACCCCCACTGCTCCTCGGACAACATTCCTGTTAACTGCTGGAAATGGCCCACCTTGATTATCACAACAAAAGGTGTTTCTTCCCCCCCCCCCCCCGGCCCAGCCCCGCTCTCCTGCTGGTAATGGCTCCTCTTGGGTGATCACTCTCCTTACGGTGTGTATGGTAACACCCATTTTTTCATGTTCTGTGTGTATATAAATCTCCCCACTGTATTTTCCACTGAATGCATCCGATGAAGTGAGTTGTAGCTCACGAAAGCTTATGCTCAAATAAATTGGTTAGTCTCTAAGGTGCCACAAGTACTCCTTTTCTTTTAACTGTCATCTGTAACCTATCATTTCAATCAGCTGCTGTACCAACTGACTGGAGGATAGCTAATGGGACGCCAATTTTTAAAAAGGGCTCCAGAGGTGACCCTGGCAACTACAGGTCAGTAAGCCTCATGTCAGTACCAGGCAAATTGGTTGAAACTATCATAAAGAACAAAATTGTCAGACACATAGATGAACATAATTTGTTGGGAAATAGTCAACATGGTTTTTGTAAAGAGAAATAATGCCTCACCAACTACTAGAATTCTTTGAGCGGGTCAACAAGCATGTGGACAAAGGAGATCCAGTGGATATAGTGTATTTAGATTTTCAGAAAGCCTTTGACAAGGTCCCTCACCAAAGGCTCTTAAGCAAAATAAGCAACCATGGGATAAGAGGGAAGATTCTCTCGTGGATTGGTATCTGGTTAAAAGATAGGAAACAAAGGGTAGGAATAAATGGTCAGTTTTCAGAATGGAGAGAGGTAAATAGTGGTGTCCCCCAGGGGTCTGTACTGGGCCCAGTCCTATTTAACATATTCATAAACGATCTGGAAAAAGGGATAAACAGTGAGGTGGCAAAATTTGCAGACGATACAAAACTACTCAAGAAAGATAAGTCCCAGGCAGACTGTGAAGAGCTACGAAAGGATCTCACAAAACTGGGTGACTGGGCAAAAAAATGGCAGATGAAATTTAATATTGATAAATGCAAAGTAATGCACACTGGAAAACATAACCCTAACTGTACATATCCAATGATGGGGTCTAAATTGGCTGTTACCACTCAAGAAAGAGATCTTAGAGTCATTGTGGATAGTTCTCAGAAATCATCCACTCAGTGTGTAGTGGCAGTCAAAAAAGAAAACAGAATGTTGGAAATCATCAAGAAAGGGATAGATAATAAGACAGAAAATATCATTTTGCCTCTATATAAATCCATGGTACGCCCACACCTTGAATACTGCATGCAGATGTGGTCGCCCCATCTCAAAAAAGATCTATTGGAATTGGAAAAGGTTCAGAAAAGGGCAACAAAAATGATTAGGGATATAGAACAGCTTCCATATGAGGAGAAAGTAATAAGACTGGAACTTTTCAGCTTGGAAAAGAGGCAACTAAGGGGGGATATGATAGAGGTCTAGAAAATCATAAGTCATATAGAGAAAGTAAATATGGAAGTGTTATTTACTCCTTCTCATAATACAAGAACAAGGGGCCACCGAATGAAATTAATAGGTAGCAAGTTTAAAACAAACACAAGAAAGTATTTTTTCACGCAACACACTGTCAACCTCTGGAACTCCTTGCCAGAGGGTGTTGTGAAGGCCAATACTATAACGGGGTTCAAAAGGGAGCTAGATAGATTCATGGAAGATAGGTTCATCAATGGCTATTAGCCAGGATGGGCTGGAATGGTGTCCCTAGCCTCTGTTTGCCAGAAGCTGGGATTGGTGACAAGGCATGGATCACTTGATAACAACCTGTCTGTTCATTCCCTTTGGGGCACCTGCCATTGGCCACTCTTAGGGGACAAGATACTGGGCTTGATGAACCTTTGTTCCGACCCAGTATGGCCATTCTTGTGTTCCAAAATCTGAGAGGGACAAGGTGTGGAGCATGTTCTCAGAAGTCTTAAAAGAGCAACTCCAATGCGGAAACTGCAGATCCCGAACCACCAAAAAAGAAAATCAACCTTCTGCTGGTGGCATCTGACTCAGATGATGAAAATGAACATGCATCCGTCCGCACTGCTTTGTATTGTTATCGAGCAGAACCCATCATCAGCATGGACGCATGTCTTTTGGAATGGTGGTTGAAGCATGAAAGGTCATGTGAATCTTTACCGCATCTGGCACGTAAATATCTTGCGATGCCGGCTACAACAGTGCCGAGTGAATGCCTATTCTCACTTTCAGGTGACATTGTAAACAAGACATGGGCAGCATTATCTCCTGCAAATTGTAACCAAACTTGTTTGTCTGAGCGATTGGCTGAAGTAGGACTGAGTGGACTTGTAGGTTCTAAAGTTTTAAATTGTTTTATTTTTGAATGCAGTTATTTTTTGTACATAATTCTACATTTGTAAATTCAACTTTCATTATAAAGAGATTGCACTACAGTACTTGTATTAGGTGAATTGAAATATACTATTTCTTTTGTTTTTTACAGTCCAAATATTTGTAATAAAAATAAATATAAAGTGAGCACTGTACACTTTGTATTCTGTGTTGTAATTGAAATCAATGTATTTGGAATGTAGAAAACATCCAAAAATATTTAAATAAATGGTACTCTATTATTGTTTAACAGTACGATTAATTGCAATTAATTTTTTTAATCGCTTGACAGCCCTATCTATTACATTGCTGTCAGATAATTATAAGGTCACTACTAACCTGGGATTCACACCACTGCTCTAGATGAAAAAATCTCTTTATCCCTGAGCCTCCTCGCCCAACTTAAACTTTTGAACAACATTTTTTTCAGGCACTTTTGGTGCTTTGGGGTGGAGAATTGATTAATTTTTTTAAAAGTGATGACACTTGCAAATTAAAAAATTATTTGAAAGAATTTGAACATGTGGACTTAGCACACACGTACATCTTCCACATGGACCTGATAGACCATGGTGGCACCAGGTCTATCATATTAACGACCCATGAACTAATGTGTTTTCTAAGAAGGATTTAACGTGGGCCTCGGAAGTGATTACAGTTGTTCTGGCCAGTGACCCTCTGAGGCCTTGGCACAATGGACAGTAATAGCTTTGAAATGAGGGTCTGGAGTAAATAATACTTTGAACAGTCCATAATTCTGCATTTATACAATGGACATAATTCCATAGTCAGCCCTCATGTGCTTACATGCCATTTTAAACCAATTTCCTGGTTTGTTTTTAAAAATACAAAAAGCCTACAGTAAGTAAAAACTCCAGTGACAATTACACCACAGGTGGGACTGGATGGCTCAAAGAATTGGTAAAAAGGGATATAGAGTACATTCTTCCAAATGCTTATGTATATGGGTAAGCATCCTCACTTGAGTAATCCCATTGCTGGGTGAAAAGGATATCCAAATATTAACATACAGAACATCCAGTTGTGCTGCCCGTGAACTTTAAGGCTGCACACCAGCTGTTGACCGGATATTATTAGTATAACTGTCGCACCTGGGAGCCCAAGTCATGGACCAGGACCCCATTGTGCTAGGCACTGTACAAACTCAGAACAAGAGCTCCCGCCCCAAAGAGCTTACTATCGAAGTGGATATTTTGGTGTGTGCTTGTGTTCAGTAACTGCAAGAATTCGGCTCATGAGACATAAGAGTCCCCCTCATGCTATCAGACCTCCTGCACTATTTAGGTACAACGGGGTGTGTTGAAGAGGTAGAAATCTATTTCCCTTGAACATGCATGTGTCACTGTTAATGGCATGAAGGGGAGTTTAAGCATGTGCAGAGAGGAGCTTCTTATGGACTCTTTCACAAAGAGTTTTCTACAATGTGCCATAGAAATGTCCATTGCCCCCACTTCCTGCTTGCTGGAGGATGCTTCCCTTGGACAGTACCTTTACCCTGTGCTGACAGTGTAGAGGGGACATTTACATGGCCCTCTGCACCTACGTTAAGGCCCCTTTACATTGTCAGCTTGCTGTACAGGGGCCCAGGTAAAAATGTGAATGAGACCCAAAAATAATGTCAGTTCTTGGCTACATTAGAAAGTTGTACCACTTTAACTATACCACTGTGAAAGATGAAATACAAACACTACTATAGTTAAAGCAGAACAACCCTGCTAATAGGATACAGTTATATCTGTATAATGATTCTTAATACTAGGGCTGCTATTTCCACAGGCACGAGGGAAACAGCTATACCAGGATAAGTCACCTTTATATTGGGCTAACCTGAATTCACACTAGGGCTTGTACTGATATTACTAGACTGGTAACAAATCAGACTCCTAACCTACATTCTATACCAGTATGACTTTCAAGCGCAAGCCAGGCCTTATTTAACTTTAACTCAATGTTGATTTTCTGGGTCTGAGTCCAACGTTTAATGTGAATGGGGATTGTTTTTTTGTTTGTATATAATTAAATGTGGGAGAGTTCTCCATGTTATGACAACAGCAACAAAAACCAAGCAAAGGCGAAATTCATTTTAAGCTAATGGTGACAACTTCACACATCTCACATTATTTCCTCAGCAAGTTCCAGCTTCTGTCATGCTTACACATGTTCAGTAGCACCTTACTCTGCAAGGAGTCCCACTGATTGCAATGGAAGTGTCTGCAAGGTAAAGTACTACGTGGTGTCAGTAAGGATGCCAGAATCTACCCCAGAATTATCTCTAACCTGCTTTTCCATGCATGCACAAACTGAATAACTGCACTTGTCAATGGAGAGTTATGGAAAGTTGCCCAGCTTTGGAGCAGGAATACAGATTTTTACTGTCACCCTTGTTGCCCATGAAAACGTGCCCCCTGCTCCAAGCATATGTTTTGCATCCACCGAATATTTTTCAGTTTGATCCCTTAGGGCAGTGCCTCTCAACCTTTTCAGACTACTGTACCCCTTTCAGGAGTCTGATTTGTCTTGACTACCCCCAAGTTTCATCTCATTTAAAAACTACTTGCTTACAAAATCAGACATAAAAGTACAAAAATAGTATCACAGCACACTGTTACTGAACAATCGCTGACTTTCTCATTTTTACCATATAATTATAAAATAAATCAATTAGAATACGAATACTGTACTTACATTTCAGTGTATAGTATAGAGAGCAGTATAAACAAGTCAATGTCTGTATGAAATTTTAGTTGGTACTGACTTTGCTAGTGCTTTTTACGTAGCCTGCTGTAAAACTAGGAAAATATCTAGGTGAGTTGATGTGCCCCCTGGAAGACCTCGGCATATCCCAGGGGTACATGTACCCCTCGTTGAGAACCACTGCCTTGGGGTATGTCTACACCCATGGCTGGCCTGTGCCAGCTGACTCTGGCTTGTGGGGCTCAGGCATTAAAACCCTGTGGCTGGCCTGGGCTTGCAGGGCCTAGGTGAAGGGGCTGTTGAACTGTGGTGTAGAAGTTGGGCTCAGGCTGCAGCGCCAGCTCTGGGACCCTTCTGTCTCCCAGGCAGAGCCATCCCTTGGGTAGGGCGAATCAGGGCAACTTCCCCGGGCCCCATGCTTTGGGGGGCCCAGCGCTTTGATAAAATTGGGACTGTCCCGATATTTAGCCCTTTGTCCCGCGTCCCGACTGATGTACGAGTGGGGAGGCGAGCGGCAGGTGGGCAGGCAGTGGTCGGGTGGACGCGGGGGTGGGGGGGCGCCCGTCGGATGGTGAGGAGACTAGCGGGAAGGTGAGGGGCGGGCAGGTGGGGGAGGAGTCGTGTGGCAGGCAGGCAGGCGGACAGCGAGGAGGAGAGCGGCGGGCGGCCAGGGTGATGAGGAGGTGAGTGGCTGCTGGGTGGGCGGCAAGGAGACTAACAGGGAGGCTGATTTGTCCCGGGCCCTGCACCTCCGTAGGGATGGCCGTGCTCACAGCATCCTAGGATCTGAGCTGTAGCCTGGGCCCAAACATCTACACCACAATTGAACATCCCCTTAGCCTGAGCCCTGCAAGCCCGGGCCAGCCGCAGGTTACTATAAATGGTTCAGTCAGCTTCCAGCCACAGTATTTTGTTCTGTGACAAAGAGGTTTATGCCTTCTCACATGGCCTTAGACAATTCTTACGAACGATGAGCTAAAGGCAACAATAATACTCAAAAAAATACTTTTCAGTGCGCCAAAGACAACCTTCATCCTCTGAGAGCATTAGCATTAAAGAGATCATAAAATCATTGAGGCAGCTTTTTAAAATTTGTTATAGAAAGAAAGACGTTTATTTTGTGAAGTCTTTTGCACTTTATGAAGTTTCAGCTCTCCCACAGAATGGGGACAACTGTATCTGTTACTGTATCTGTTTATAAGCAATGCCAGTTTGCTGAAATAGGCTGTCCCATGGGATTTCTTTGCACAAAGAATACTATTAATGGTTTCTGGCCCAATTTGCCTATGATGTAATTGTTTCCAAGGTCTTGAAAGGAATACTATATTTTGTTCAGGACTGCTTCAGGCTCAGTTTCAAGAGTCATACACAGCAGAATTATTCACTTCTAAACCAAATAAGGGTGATAGTCTAAAAGGTTTAACGGTTGATATTAACTTTCTAAAAGCGTCTGAAGGAAAAATGAAGAAAACCAGGAGGCAGTGCGCATGGAGAAACTTTCAATTTTTACTTTTCCTGCTCAAGCCCCATCTGCTGTCCTTTTCGTTGACATTTCAAACATCATATTACAGCACTGGATTGAGACAAAAGACAATGAACTGTGACGGGACGAACCTGGCCTTTGCAGTTTCCTACAGGAGACCCCACAGTCCCACTACAAATCGCCCCAGGAAGCGGCAAAGTGACAGGAAAGAAGCAGCAAAGGTGGGTCCTCCAGGCCTGCCTAGAGAGGCCTCATGGAAACAGCTGATCAGAGCCCACCAGGCTCCGATAAAAGGAGATGCTTGGCCTTAGCAAGTTCAGCTCCTGACTGGGATGGGAGGGGCGATGCCTGCAGCTAGAGAAGACCCTGAGGATGCTGGCTCTGAGATAGGCTGGAGATAAAAGAGGCCCAGCAAAACAGCAGCAATAGATTGAAGTAAGCAGTATATGGCTGCTGTAGAGGGGGCCCTAGGTTGAAACCTGGAATAGTGGGCAGGCCTATGTTCCTCTACTAGCCATAGGTAAAGTAGCATAAATCCCAAGAAGGGGACAGGCCTTAATTGGGAGCCTAAACAAAGGGCTGAATTGAAGGGACCCAGAGCTGGGGCCTAGAGAGTGAAATAGAGTCCAACAAATAAGCAGGTTAGTACCCTGGAAGGGGTTCATTTGGACTTTGTGACTGGGCTGGAGGGACAAGCTACTGAAGACTCACCATGGTCAGTCAGCAGCCTGCAGGAGGCGCCGGGGCAAGAAAAGGACTGTGGTACTGCACCCACCACTTGGAGGCACTCAAGAGTTAAGTGCTCCTTTGCACTGCCATACCCAGCTTCAGACTTCCACCATAGGACTGCACAGTGTGTCTGTACTTTAAAAAATCCCTCCTGCCCATTGGAAGTGCTTATACCATTCCTACTCAGACACTGTTAAAATTACCAATGATTTTCCCTTTGGGCAGAGACACTAAGAAGACTGGAAGATCAAAAACTGGCTACCATTTTCTTATGTTTGCAAAGGCCATAATTCTTTGCATGTGGAGTTTACTTTTCAAAACAATGCTTTAATTGCTCTCATCAATAATGCTGACAATAAACCAGTGAGTGTATGGCCCAACACTCATGGGAAACCCTCTCATTACAAAATGGTATTTACATCCCACTGACTCTAAACAAGGCCCTAGGACTTCCATGACATAATGAGACCAAATTCCTTGTTAAGTACCCCTAAATTCTGCAGCAATGTTTATTTATTCTCTCTCCTTCACTCCTATTCCCCTCCATACTCTTAAATACACACACTTCTGATGAGAGATGAAAAGACTCATTGGCATAAGATTCCTTGTTGTTTATTTTGTCAGTGATTGTTTTTGAGAATGGGTGTTTGTTTTTGGTTTTTTTGCTATGTTCCCCAGGTGGCGTGGCTCCCTGGGCCTCAGCAGCCATGATATTATTCTGTGACCCGGCTCTGAATCTCTTTAAGTGCCAGGGAAGGTGAAGAGCATGTAGCCAACGTCAGCAGCTCGCCTTCTTAAAAATCCAGGGCTTGGCTGATTCCCTATTCTCCAGGCAGCACAACTGGCCAGTCTACACTTCTGGTTCCCTCCACTCTTGGTTGCAAGATAGACTCCATTTCTAGATCCCTGACCCCGGCTGCCTGGTTCTATGGAAGGCTGTATGAAGCATGCTGTATAACTCTTCCTTGTGGGAGAATTTGGAGTACAAGAGGCACCTGCAGACAGGACCCAGCAGCGCAGAGACACAAAACAAAATGTCCAGGGCCCACTATAGCAAAACCGCAAATTCCAGGACAGAAGTACTGAATTCTCAGCTTCTTGGAAAAATAGCCTATTCTATGGCCTAATGATTGCGGAATCCAAAGGACAGCGATTGAGATGAATGGCAGTTCAGACCTCTCAGAGCTATTGTTTCAGGCTCTTTGCAAACTCAGGAAGACAACAGTATTGTTTACATTAGTCATATTTTCTCTCTGCAGCCAAAGGGACTAGAAACTTTAAAAGAAATGATAGTAGAGCACAATTTTGCAGTAAGGCGTAAATTCCCTGGTAAATTCTGCAGCCACAGAACTGCGGAATATATAAGCCCCGATTATAAGCAATTCTACAATACAATTATGAATAGGCTAATACTGTTGAGCATCCTACAGCAATGTACCAGCACACACCATCCAGCAAGAGTAGCATCAGGTCATCATCAATTACATCCTCTTTCAGAGGCTAGCCTGCACTCGCAGGGGGATACTTGAGAATGGAGTAAGCTTTTCCCATCTCAGTACTCTAGAATCTAGTTATTGCAGTCTGACCCACACAAGCAGCTCTTTAATAACAAACTGATGTGCACATGCAATGAGGAAAAGAGATTTCAATTTCATGTTCAAGGGGATTGTTTAAAAACAAAAGTGAGGAATTTTTTTTACTGTCTCCTTTAATAACCCTGACTTTAGGGAACCTTTCTAGCAATAGTCTGTTTTTCTTGAAAAAAGGAACATGCTTCAACTACATTTCCCAGGCCTTCTCTACAGTGTGGTAATAGCAGAACTTTGCTGCCACAGGTAGGCTAGTGGCCTCTTCACTTCTGTGCCACACTACTTGTGTTGAAAGCAAAGGAGCAAGACTTAAGCCCACCTATGACTTTGCCTCCTCCATCAGTTGTAAAAGTGCTGTAGGCCAGTGAGAAGGTGAGCCTTGGAGTCAGGTATAACCTGTGACCCAGCATATAAACTCAGTTGATAGCATTTATTTACATCACTCTGGAGATCTCAAGTGAAGGCTAGGACATGGCCTATGGAACTTAAACTACCAAAACTATCCCTTTGCAAAGCACTTGTTTGTTAGCTCTAGCCGTAACATACCTGAAATTACTCATGGCCATACATCTCTAAGAGCTCATTAAGCATGTTGTTTACAATTGGTGTAAGACTTGCAAATTAACTTGAAGACGCAATGGTCTTTTCACAGAGCTTTGTCTATAAATATTTATTGCAAAAAGATACTTTACTGCTGATTGAGATGGGTCAAATTCTGCTCAGTTACATCTGTGCATCCCACAGAAATCAGGAGAGTTGCATGATTGTAGTCAATAGGGACTATTTGCCTATTGAGCTCTGATATATTGTGTATATTAGGTACTAAATAAGCATATTTATACATTACTTTCCATCCAGTATCAGTTGTGTGTCTATATTTTTCTAAATCTTACACAATTAGAATGAGCCTGCATCTGTGTGTATCTCTGGCCTCCCTGGAATTCAGTAGAAAGAGCTGCTGGTTAGCTATAGTTTTGCTGTTTGAGAGCTGCAATTGTTTTTTTCTATATAAAATGGTTGAATATATTACACTGACATCTTTTTGAGAAGTTGGGCCAAACTCACAATTGAAAAAGCAAAAACAACCTCTTCCTGGCCTTTACTTCTCTCTCTGCTGAGGATCTCACCAATTATTTCCAAAAGAAAACTGACAAAATATGCCATGACCTTCCCCCTCCCCTGAGCTCACTGTCGCTTCCCCTCCTACAACTCTCTTCTTTAAATGCACAAGTTTCTTGTCTCCTTCTCTGACCCTTCCACTGGCTCCAGACACACCATCCTATTTTCCGATCTCCCTCTTGCCAAGTCTCCTCTCCTCCCTTACTCATTCTAAATCCTCACTCTCCTCTGGCTCTTCCCATCACAATACAAGAATCCAAGAATCCTCTTCCATCTTTTTTTAAAAAAACAAAACCTCCCTTGATTGTATTTGCCTCTCCAGTTACCACCTCATCTGCCTTCTCCCTTTCATCTCTCAGAGCTCATTGAGCATTTTGTTTTCAATTGCTGTCTGAAATTCCTGTCCTCAAATTCCATCCTAGACCCTATCCAATCCAAGCTCTGCCCCTTGCATTCCACTGAAGCTACTCTTGTTGAAGTCCTAGCCAAAGCCCAGACCTGGTGCTCCAACCTCATCCTTGGGCTGTCAGCCGCCTTCAACACCAAAGATCATACTCCTTCTCTTGAAATCTTGTCCTGCTTTGGCTTCTGTGACTGTCCTCTCCTGGTTCTTCTTCTACTTCTCTAACCACACCTTCAGTGTGTCTTTCGGAGAACTCTCTTTGTCACCTTTCCAATTTTCTGTGGGGGTTCTACAACGCCATGTCTTTGGTCCCCTTCTCATCTCTCTCTACACCTTATCTCAGTGTATTTCATCCAGAAATTCTACTACCATCTCTACGTGGATGATGCACAGATCTACTTCTCTGCTCCAGACCAGTCTCCTGTCCAAGCTGAAATCTCCTACTTTCTTTGACATCTCCTCATGATTGTCTAATCATCAACTCAAGTTCAACATGACTAAAACAGAGCTTGCAATTTTTCACCCCAAGGCCTTCCTATTCCTTTCTTGATCACTTTGGAAAACATCACCATCCTGCCTACCACTCAGGCCCTTAACCTGGGTGGCATTCTTGACTCCGATTTCTCTCTCACATCCAGATTATACTTAAGTCTTACAGATCTTTTCTGCAGAACATCTCTAAGATACGGCCTTTCCTATCCATCCACACAGCTAAAACTCTCGCCCAGGCACTCATCTTGGGTCTCAGTTACTGTAACATCCTTCTCTCTGGCCTTGACCAATGCAATCTTGCTCTGCTCATACCCATTCAGAATACTCCTGCAAAGATAGTTTTCCTAGCTAGTGACTTTGACCATGTCACCCCTCTCTTTGCATCCCTCCACTGGCTCCCCCTTTTCTATCACATCAAACATAAGCTGCACATCTTCATTTTCAAGGCCCTTCATGGCCTACCAATCATCTCTCATTCACTACTGAAATGTTGACTCCCACTTCTGATCACCCCATGACTTCATCCACCCTCACCCACTTGTTAAAAAACAAGTACTTTGTGCTCTCTCCCATGTTGCCCTTCACACCTGGGAAGGAGTTCACTGTAAAACTACTGCATGGTTCTTCCTCTCCTTAGCACTCGTGCCACAATGCCTACAAAAAATTGAGTACAATTAGGCTGCTGGTGTGCTGAGCCACTGCCTATCATGGTGACCAGTATTGTCCCAATATTTCCTTGTGCTCCCCATCAAGCTATCTGTATCCAGCTGTTGTCCCTTGTCTTATACTTAGACTATAAGATCTTTAGGGCAGGGCCCATCTTTTTATTCTTTGTACAACTCCAAGCACAATGAGGTCCTGTCCACGACTAGGGCTCCCAGGCAATATGGTAAGCCATAATAATAATGCCAATTGTGGCACTCGCTTATGCCAGCTGTTAGTTAAATGGACACAGTGACACAAATTTTCTGAATAAAAGAACCTTTTATCTATGTATCTAGCTGTAACCATTATTCCTTTTTAACCAGTAAAACAAAGTAAAATATAACTCCACACACTACCTGAAGAATTACAACTATTATAAACCTATAAGCCCTAATTTAACAATGCCTCACATTTAGAATTGCTTTTATACAAGTCTCTCAAAGCACTTTCCAAATATTCAGTAATTAAGCCTCACAAAACACCTACGGGGCAAGTAAGCATTATTTGAGCTGACCAAATCATTCAGATTGAATCATTTTTTAATTTACTTTCCGTTTCTGTTTGTAACTAGTCTGTGAGGAGCTTATAATTCTCTCCAGTGTGTTCTTTATTCAAAATTATTCCCAGAAAACTTCTACAAGTCACTCTTGGCCTCTGGACTCTTCCCAAGCAACTCATTCTGAGGACTGGATGTTCAAAATTCAAGCTGTGTCCAATCCAAATGCTTCTCTTCTCTGATTGGACAAACATAACTTTTAGAATCAGGTCTGATATGAATACTAATGTCAGAGTCCAAAATTCATTTGCACTAAATGATTCTTTAATGTTGGTTTCAAATTCACCATTCCATGAACATTCCTGCCAGTAAATTCACTTACTAGAATCTTGTCAGAATGTGAACACAGTACATTTGATGCTTTTGAGAAAATATGTATGGAAATTGAATGGAGACCATTTAGATCTGGGTGACTGTCATTCCCACTTTTCTGGCCCAGACTGCCATGTGACTCACCCAATGTCACACAGCAACTCATTAGGAGAGCCAGAAATAGAACTCTGCACATTATTGTGCTTGTTTGTTATGTTGTTTCACGAGCTCGAATGCCAAGATTTTTCTTTCAACTGAATTTCATTTTAACAAATTTTCCAGCTAGTCCCCTGTTCTAACCATTTGGCTACAGTACTTTCCACAGCTTTTTGCACTCTTATTCTATACAGGAATCGTGTCAGCAGTAGCCAACAGTAAGAAACAACTTGTCTAATAAGATTTCACCTCATTGCCCAGCCTGCACTCTTCTTCCCACCTGGTGAAGACTTGCTGTTCTTCTCCAGGTTCCTCAGCATCCTTATAGCCATTCCCAGCATCCACTCGGCTCAGCTGTATGGGACCTCTGACTCCCATTCATTTCCATAGGCCAGGGGCATACAGCAAATCACCTATACCTCATCCGAGGCTCAGTATGGAGGAAGTATTTATTCTGCAACTTCTTCACTCACAAAAGCAGGATGTAGCTTCTCAGTCTGAGCCCCAGTCCTACAAAGCACATGTTGTACTTTACCCACTGAAGTCACTGATGTTTAAAGTTAAGCACATGCTTAAGTGCTTCGCTGAATCCGAGCCTCAATGCAGTGGATAACCTGGAATGAATAGCATGGCCTGAAAGGGATAAGGACCCTGGGGCTGCACTGCAGCAGTGAGACACCAAGGAGGCAAACAACAGAAGGAGGGAGAGTCGCTATCTGCCCTGCAGGACCTGGATCCAGGCTTAGGGCACATCCTGGCAAAACATTTTCCTTGTGTGCACTTCTAATCAAAACATAACACATCCAAACTCTGCAGTCACCCCATGGACCTGTCCACATGATGAACCATTCAAGCTTTGCTCTGAAGGATATAAGACTGGGAATGGTGAACCTCTTGCAGATGGGGAAGCTGACATATAGGATGGGGAAGTGATTTTTTCCGTGGTCTCACAGCAAGTGTGAGATTGAGTTGGATAGTAAAACTGAGGAGCAGAGCTGGACAAAATTCAGTCCGTTTATTCACTCCCCAAAAATGCAGCTTTGGGGAGACAAACTACTTGCAAAATTGGATCCGTTTTGGTGAATAGTTTTGGCCAATTAAAAACCAAAAATTGGAAAAAGTTGAATTAATTCTGACACTTTTGAAATGAAACCATTTGACTTTTCACTTCAAAATGTGTCCTTTTGAAAGAGCTAGATTTGGCTAAAGGGTAAAAAACATCAAAGATGTAACAAAACAAAAAAATAGTTTCAGGTAGAACTAAACATTGTTGTTCTAGCCAAAATTTTCAGCTTGGCCACCAAATTGAAAAAAAACAATTATTCACTCAGCTCTACCCAGGAATTCCCAATAACCAACAGTGGGACAGATTCTATGATGTGCTTTTCAGGAGGCACAGCTCAGGAGAGGCAAAAGGTAGCTTTGAGCTACCTTTGCACCTCCTAGATTCTGTGCTGCTCCAGGGACCAGTGCAGCACCCAACATAACTTAAAGCTATCACAGGGACTGCTCTAACTTATGGCAGATTTGCCACTGCCTGGAACTATGGAAGCCCAGAGCAATCTGACATACCTCTATCCCTGGAACTCGGAGGGAGGGACCGTGAAAGTCCACAAACACACTGCCCCTGCACTGGGGGAATTTCCCCAGGGACACTCTGCCCTTTAAACTGTCCCTGTAAAAGGGGCTGTAGCAGTGCTTATTCCTCTAGATGTGCTTCCGCAGTCAGTGAAGTGTGACCTAATTGGGGGTCACACGGGAAAGGCTGGTGGATCACACCCCACTGACTAAGAAAACAGCAAAATCCCTGTGTCACTAGGACACAGATGACAGCCAGGGAGGAGGATAAGGAAGGAGCAGCTCTCTCTTCTCCCTCCATCGCTTATCTGCTACTATGGCTACTGCCTCGAGCCCATTCCACCCACCCACTCCCCAATCCCAGAACAACTCATAAAATAATTTTTTGTCCTTTTGTGCATCACAGACCAAAGGTTTAGCACCTCTGCTCTGGGCCCCAGTATCTAAATACAGTGCTTAGTTACCACAGGGATGGACATTATAGAAAAAGCTAGAAGAGATAGATAGGAAAGACAATAGAAATGTATTAGATGGACTAGACCACTAGAACCCATCCTTAGAATTACAACCTTTATTACATAACATTTCCTTCAGTCTAATCAAGCAATAATGACATCAGGAATAAATATTCATGTGTGAGGAGGGCAAAAGTCCACAATATCTTAATTAACACGTCAGTTGTCTGTTGCAAAATAAAAAAGAACCTGCAAGTTTTCCCTGTTTATTGGTACAACCCACTGACAACTTCATATACAGGCTCTGTACAGCAATAAGAAGCTAGTCTTAAAATCAGTTAGGTCCATCAAAGACCCTTGCCCCACACATTCCAAACAAAGAAATGTTTTCTTGAGATTTGTCTACACAGGGAAATTATACCATTAAAAGGTAGGGTCTGAACGAAAAGCAGTACAGGTTTAGTGCCTTTTTCTGATTTAGCTTATGTTGCTTTGAAAGCAGTTTAAGCTAAACCAAAAAAAGCCACTCTTATTCTGGAATTAAGGGGGACTACACTGGGGAGTTATACCAGTTTAACTACAGCAATTAACTACATCAGTATAATTATGCCAGTATAACTGGGAAAAGGTCCTGTATAAACAAGCCTTTAAACACAGCAAACTGGAACTGAAATGGCTTCAGCCTGTTTCTTATGCCAACAAATAACACACTTTCGCACTTGAAGTTTGACTTGCTTTGTCTGACAGTGTTTGACTTCGTTTCGCATGTTATATGCAGGGGAACACAACGTCCTGAAGCATGTACAGTCGGAAGATGGATTGCTGCATCTCTTCACTCTACAATTACCACACCCACTTTTCCCTGGCATGGAGTTAGTGCCAGAGAGGAAGGATGGTTCAGTGGATAGGGCTCTGAACTGGAGAACTGGGTTCAATTGCTGGCTCTTCCACAAACTACTTGTATGACCTTGGGTGAGTCACAACTCTCTCTCTACCTCGGGCCTTGTCTATTCCACAAATGCTTTATTTGAATAGGTACACCAGTAGAGCCCCCTACTGTAGATGCAGCATATGCTCACAGGAGGAATTTTTCTGCTGGCATAGCTACACCACCTCCCCAAACAGATTTAGGCTGGGTCAGTTACAGCAGCATAGCTATACTGGTCAGAGGTCTGGAAAAAAATAATTCCCTGACCGACATAGCTAAGCCAACAAAACCCACAGTGTAGACACAGCTAAAATTGACAGAAGAGGGCTCTTGTTGACCTCACTCGGGGCAGGGTTGACAAACTCCTTCTGTTGCTGCAAGTTTCCTTCTTGACTCCCACCTTTTTCTTTCTTGTTTATTTATACTGTGCATTTTGGGGCAGAGCCTATCTCTTACTATGTATGTACAACGCCTATCCCAATAGAGTCCCATTCTTGCTTGTGCAATAATATAAAACAAGAATAGCTCTTGATCCTACATACTTTTGTGAACCCTAAGCTCCCATTGAAGTCAATGGGTGTTTAATAATGTAACAGCATTTCTCTCATTATGTTTCTTATTCTGTGTATATGAAAACAGGTCGAGAGGAATAGACTTCATGCAATTTTACTAGCCTAAAGTCGCCCAGTTTCCCTAACCCCTGCTGTTCTGGTGCCTTCTCTGCTCTTCTAAAGTTTACTCTGTTTGATGCATTCATAAAAGTTCTGCCATGACAAAATGAGAAGCATAAACCAGTTAAATATTCTAGTTTTGAACATTAATACCTAATTACTTTGGATCCTCCCCCAATGACACACTCCCCATGGGACGCACAGAGAAGTCAATTTTGTCTTGAGATATATGCATGTCTTTTGGGGAAGTCAGGTGGAGGTGTGTGTATCACAGGGCACAATGCGACTCCCCACTGCTGATGCATGATATACTTGGCATGTCCTGGTTCATGTTCCACTCGACATGTGCCAGCTGTACCAAAATCACCACACAGGCTTTGGAAGGGATGAGACTGTTTAAGCAACCCTTAGTAAATTGTTCCAATGGATAATTAACCTCCTTGTTAAATGTATACCTTATTTCTACTCTGAATTTGTATAGCTTAACTTCCAGGCATTGGATCATGTTATACTTTTCTCCGCTCAATTGAAGAAACCACTATTAAATATTTGTTCCCCATGCAGACAATTAAACTGTAATCAAGTCACCCCTTAACTTTCTTTGTTAAGGTAAATAGATTGAGCTCTTTGACTTTATCACTATAAGGCATGTTTTCCAATCCTTTAATCATTCTCATGGCTCTTCTCTGAACCCTCTCAATATATCAACATCCTTCTTGAATTGTGGGCACCAGAACTGGAGACAGTATTCCAGCAGGTGTCGCACCAGTGCCAGATACAGAGATAAAATCCTCTCTACTCCTGCTTGAGATTCCCCTGTTTATGGATCCCAATCACATTAGCTCTTTTGGCCACAAGGTCTCACTGGGAGCTCATGTTCAACTGATTATCCGCCATGCCTGCCAGGTCTTTTCCAGAGTCACTGTTTCGCTAGATGGAGTCTCCCATCCTGTAAGTATGGCCTATGTTCTTTGTTCCTAGATGTATACATTTAGCTGTATTAAAATGCATACTATTTGCATGTGCTAATTTCACCAAACAATTCAGATTGCTCTGGATCAGTGACCTTCCTCGTCATTATTTACC
This sequence comes from Caretta caretta, assembly GCF_965140235.1. NCBI lineage: Eukaryota > Metazoa > Chordata > Testudines > Cheloniidae > Caretta > Caretta caretta. The sequence continues at coordinate 84,471,928 of NC_134214.1, forward strand.
ACTCCCCCAATTTTTGATATTGGGTAGCATCCAGAGGCCTGTTCTGTTAGGTGCTGGGCAAAGGCATACCCAGCCTTTGAGGATGCGTTTTGCTCCTCCATCTGTCAGGGTTCCCTAGTCATTACAAATAAGGGCCTGATACACACATCCAAAGGATGCGTAACCCTCCCTGAAGTAAGCGGGACTCTGCCAGAATAGAGCAGAAACAGCCTTGTTGCTGGCAGGGATTGGTTCAGGAGTTGCAATACTTCACATTTCCATTGTGATTACTCTAGCTGGGAAGATACTTCCCAGCTGTCCCAATTCTTAGGAACATCCCTCATTTCAGAGCCAGCTTCACCTCTTACATATGTATGTGCTGCACAAGCCTGCATTGATATGGGCTAGAGTACAGACTGACTGTGTCACTCTCGCACTATCCCTGACAATTTCTGGCTGAGCAAGAGCTAATTTGCTTGGTGGCATGGGGCAGCCCAGCCAGAAGGCATACGCACTGCAGTATGTCGGGCAAGTTCCTTCCCGAGCTCCAGCCTCAGAGCACTCATGGTTTACTGTAGCAACTCTGCAGGATTTGCTAAGCTGCCAAAGCTTCAGCATGCTAATCTCCATCACTCAGGTGTGTAGAGTCAGGCTTGAATTTGGCCCTTGTCAGGGGAAAATGCCCTGATGAGAGTTGTGCCTTTTTGCTTCTTTGTTCTGTCTATAGAGAAGGAGGACGGGGTGGTTAGGACAGTAGCCTGGGACTCAAGAGACAGAGGTTCAATTCCTTGCACTGCCACAGACTTCATATATGACCTTGGCCAAGGCACTTACTCATTGTAAAATAGGATAATAGCAGGCTACAATTACACAAACATCTGGGAATGACTGGTATGCTGGCAAGCGGTGAGCAGTCCACGATGGGAGCTTCAACAGTAAGGCATTACAAGGCACCGTAGGTTACAGGGCAAGGGTGACGCAGCCCCCTTCCCTCCTCCCTTCGCTGGTCTGGACAACACAGAAGTCCGTATGTCACAGAAGTGACAAGCATTTGTATTATAATTGCGTCCCTCTGTGGGGTCCCTGTCAGATTTTAAAGGCCTATGCAGTACTGCCAACACCAAGCATTAAAAATTTTAGAAGTTTGGGGCCTGACTCATTAGATTAACTTTTTTTTTTTTTTTTTTTAATTTCATGATGTTTAAGCCAATGTGGGAATCTATATATATTACCTTCTGGATTTAAAGCAGGGGTCTCAAACATGCGGCCATGCGGGGTTATTTCCTGTGGCCCATCAAGCTCCCTGCGCCCCCCCACCCCACCCTCCCGGAGCTATTTCCTGCGGCTGCCAAGCTTCCCTCCTCCTCCACTCCCCCTCGCCCCCAGCGCGCCGCGTCCCCGCTCCTCTGCCTACCTCCAGGTGCTTCCTGCCGCCAAACAGCTGTTTGGCAGCACTTAGCACTTTCCAGGAAGGAGGGGAGAGGAGTGGAGAGCTGCATGCTCAGGAAGGAAGGCTTTTGTACCTTTATATGAAAAGGTGTCAGTGATGCGGCCCTCAGGCCAATGTACTAGTCCTCATGTGGCCCTCGTGGTGATTCGAATTTGAGATCCCTGGTTTAAAGCATTTAGCTTTTGTGTCTTCAAGCTTTTCTCTGCAAACATGAGGGCATTTAAATAAAAGTGGAGATTTCTTATGTAATCACATGACTCCAAGAGCTGGGGCTTTTAAAAAACAAACATGAGGTCTGCAACAAAAATACAAGAGTTGATAATATTGCCTGTATCACATTTTAAGAATGATGTAGTGTGGGGAAAGTATTACATGTGCATCCTACCTGAGCTGGCAGCACAAAGATTCAGGAAGTGAAGTGAAGATTTTGGATTTGGTGGAAGGTTCAATTAGAGAATAAGGCCCGGGTACTGTACTGTGGTCTGTGTGGGCAAAGATCACAGTGCAGGTTTGGGCACTAAATCCTCAACATATGAACCAAGGAATGCCAGTTTGCTCTTGATGGACTTGAGGTATGATACTATCCAGAATGAAGTAAAGGACTTCACTGAATTTTAAAGTTGCACAAGAGTTCTGCTGAAGTATTCCAGTACATTTGTGGATTTGAAATCTCAAGGCATCTGACACTATTAAGCAATGAAAAGATATCTGCATTTGTGCAACACTTAGGCAAACTTCACTTAGAAGATCAAACAAACTTGGAGGAAAGCATCCTCCCACATTTAAAAGGTGGAAGGTCTTCTGCAAAAGCAAGTCATTCCTTAAAGCTCAAATAGCTCCTATTTACAAGAAAGAAACAAAGAGGTAAGCCACACACACACACCACCACCACCACCACCCCCCCCCCGCGCCAAATATTTGCCTTGTATTTGTAAGCATTTCACAAAGTAGAGGCACCTCTGTAACAGTAGGAAATTCTGAGGAGACGAGAGAAGGCTGAGACTGCTTGTAACCACACACCTTACTGCCAGAAAGGATCTGAAACTGGATCTCTTCAGTGGTAAAGTTGTCAGCAGGAACAACAAATTATTCATTAGGCTTAAACAGTGGCAGATACTATAAAAAACAAACTTAATATTCTAGCTACGGCGACTTCTACCAATAGAAGTCATAATTTTGCATGAAGGAAGGCTCATTCCCTATGATGTATTTTAGATATACTTATCTAATCATTATTATAGTTTTGCACGCTTAGGGTCTCATCCAAAGCTTAAAGTCAAAGGAGAGAATCCCACTGACTCCAGTGGACACTGTAACACACACACCCTTCCCATTAGAGCAGCTCAACATTCTTTTCAGGAACTAAATTTAATTTTGCTTCACAAACCTTTGTGATGAAGACAAGTTACCCCCATTTTACAGATTAGGAAACTCATGTATAGGGGGCCCAATCCTATGAGGCGCCCTCAACTCCCTCGGAAGTCAAGGGGCACTGCTGGTGTTCAGCACCACTGAAAAACCAGGCTGCTTATTCTGAAGCCTTAACATTCGTGTAGGTTCCTAACTTTAAGCACCCAAGTTTCAAAATTCTGGCCTAAGTGACTTGATCAAGTGCTAAATGCACAAGTTCGGGGAGTGAACAAGTTAGAGACTGGGGCAAGGCTTCAGAAGGTGTACCTGTGTATGCTTTTAATGCTAATATCTAGATGGCATGTCAAAAAAGTAATTGCAAATTTACATTGGCATTTTTGGCTCCTATTTTTAAGTATTCATACACCTGGTTTAGGTGCGTACCAGTTCTTGCACATGTATGCGCACAACCCAAATTTGAACGAGGATTTGAGAGCCTAAATGCAGATGTATATACATTTTGATATGCACGTGTTTGAAACTTTGGACTATTACATCCTCATTTATGACATTTTCATGATCTTAAGACTTAACTCAGCTTGCAAGAGCATTCACTTGTGATGAGCATAGCACATTAGAGAAGTTATTTCTATATTTTCTATGTTCTTAAGTATTTCTTATTACATGGGACAGATGTATGGAGAGTGATATTTTATGCTCCTGCAGAGCCTTTTATCTCAGGTTCACAAATCCCTTTACACCACTAATTAATTAGGCCCCATGACACCACATGGGTATACTGACGTTTACCTAGTCTTAACTCCAGTAATCTCAAAGTGCTTCTGGAATGAACCAATGTGCTGTTTCTAAACAAATCACATACTCTTCTGAAGAGTCAGAATCAGCACCGTGGTCTTTCAGCTCCAAAAACACAGGCGTCTACCACTTGAGCTGAATGAGAACAGCCACTAGAGGCAGACAATACACACAGTACATGGTACACTCTGTCCCCCCAGATAGTCAAAGCTCGCCCTGAGCATCTAATGCTAAATGGAACTCATTCAAGTGCGACACCAATCTGTAATGAATGTAAAGAGGAAGAGACAGAGCCAAAGGAGAGGGTTGATTGACCTGTCCAAGATCCCATGGTGGGTCAGGGGAACTAGGAAAAAATTATTATATCACCACCTAGCTCTAACATAGTGCTTATAGAACTGCAGAGCCTCAGCTCCCAGGTCTTGCCTGTTCTAACTACTAGGAAACACTCCAGCCAGTGCAAAGAGTAGAACCCAGGAGTCTTTGCTCTACCAATTGCTTACAGAATGTCTAGCATGTAAAAATTGTTATTTTGTAATTCAAATGTGCAAAATGTCCACTATAATCCAAAAGTAAGCAAACGATCCTAACAGAGGGTGCATTCTAGCCAAGAGAATCATCTTTCACATTACATTTTTGCATCTGAGATTTCTTATGTAATCACATGACTCCGAGGGCTGGGGCTTTTAAAAAACAAACATGAGATCTGCAACAAAATTACACGAGCTGCCAATACTGCCTGTGTCACATATATCACCAATGTAGCCCTATCCAAACAAAGGAATATGGTCAGGCACCTTACCATTCTGAGAGATGAAACCTACACAGAAAATTAATCAGTCTGTGTGCAGTGCTAAGATTCCTAGCATCCACCCTGTCAGTCTGAGCCATGATTTGCGTCTCTAGTATGCCCAGGCCTCTTTTCTATCGAACTGGCAGGGTCCCCTTACCTGCTACATGTCCCCTGCTGCTTTGACATCTAAACACCTGCCTCTAGCCACAGGGAGCAGGAGTACTCAGCAGTGTCACGTGCTGAACACCCTGCCCTTCTGCCAGGATTGACCGTGTCTCCTCTGCAAAATGTCCAGCCTCCTGCTGACCTAACAAGAATCCAAAGATCTCTTCTCAAGTCAGTGTCTTTCTCAAGTTCCTTATGAGGTGAGACTATTTCCTATTAGAACACACTATCCTAGGTCAACTGCTGTGCTGCCCAGAGCTGTGATTTGCTCCTTTTGTTCTAACAGGTTTGGCCTTCTGTGATTGTTGCTGATTAGTCCTCTTTCCTGCAGCACTAGCTGAGGCAAATTTTCAAAATATCTTGGTCCCCTTTAAGTACCGAAATAAGTGGCTGGATTTTGAGTGTTCGGCACCCAGCAGTTCCTATTGTTCTTAAGGGGAAGCCACTGGGAGTTAACTGGGAGTCTGTGCAACGCAGACAGACCCCGGTTGTCGGTGGGTGGGATTGAACCTGGGAAGCTAATACATGAGCCTCAACTGCATGAGCTAAACGCCATATAGCCATTTGCTATGGCTGTAGAGCAGACTCATTAATTTCTCTCTCTAAGTGGTCTCGGTGCCACTAGATGGGACAGAACACCACACCCAGCAGTGTGTGGTTACATCTACATTAGGGATCTCCACCAGTTTTACTAGATTATTTAAAACTGAATTAAACCAGTGCAACCTGTGTAACAGACAAGGCCTGAGATTCCTGTAATCTTGTGCCTTGCTGATGAGATGGTCTCCAACCTACCATCTCAACAGGGAACAGTGAGTCAACTGATTTGGAGAGCAGGGAGTTTTCCTCTTCTACTCCTCACTTAGCTTACATCCAGGGGAAAATTCCCCCTCAATAACTTGCTAGCAACAGCTGTTAAAATGCCAACTGTGTGTGCATGCACGCACACACCAAAAGTTATTTTGTATCATTCAGCTATCTCACTAATCTTCTTTCTACTGAACTCAGTGGATATAGGGTAACAGGGTATTAAGTATACATGGCTAGATTATCAGCATGTGCTACATGAAGCACCTCTGTTTGTAGATATTCAATCAGCATGCAATTTCAGATAGCACCCTTCCCCCAAATCTCTGGCTATACGCATTTGCTTTATATAACTTTAAGAAACAAAGAGGCAATAACTCTTCTCCCCCATCCTCCCAAGAGGTAAATGACCTAGCAAGCTGAGTGATAAAAGAATGATACAATAATATGTCATTAAGCTGCAACCAATGCTGGTGGAGAATGGCTAAGGGCCTGCTGATTAGAAGTGATACCTAGGTAAATCTAGATGCTGCACTGAAGCATGCAGAGAGAATATAAAGTGTCTTGTTTTCTCCTAGAAATGTTCAATAGTCTTTCTAGCTATGACTGCTTACCGGTTTGCTTGGGGTGACTACTTTTCAGAGTCTCAGCTGCTGTGGGTGTGGCCTCTTTTTCCACCATACTCTCGCAGTTGTTTGATTTTTATTTAGTATCAGAATACTCTCAATCCCCCAATCTCCCCCGCAACCCCCGCACGCAGTGGTTCATAATTTGTGCCAGGCTTGTTGTGTTGGAAGCACAAATGGTATCTGCCATTAGAGAAGGGGAGGGGGATCAGAGTCAACTTGGCAGGACATGGTTGGTTTAGGATGATCTATATTTAGGAGATAAATACTAACCTGAGCTGGAGAAGCCAACTGCCAAAGGCTGCACACCTCTCAGCCAGCACCAGCAGCGAGACCATTCTTGTGTCCAGTCTGAACTCCCTCACAGGACAGCCCCTTGATGCCAACACCTGGTCCTAGAGTTTCTTGCCAACCAAGGTCACATCTTAATTAATTCGAGTCTATCATGTGTCTTGCCCTAACTCATCACAAAAGTCACAGGGCCTCCACTAAGGCAAATCATTATAGCTCCACTGTAGTCAATGAACAGGGGGAACACTGAAGTTGACTATCTGGCCCAGGTTTTCTTGTGCACACAGAAAGCAACAGATATCAATATGCACGCAGAAATTACATCACAGTGACCTCTTGACCAGCCCATGGATCAGGACTGCAGTGAGTTACCCAGCTGCAAAAAGCAAATGTTTTCAGCAGTTTCTGTATTGTTTACATTTAGGAGAAATTACACTTTATCCTCTCAGGGGCTTCCCGTGAAGGGGTAGGATGGCCTTGTGGTTCAAGCACAGTCCGGAGGGTCAGAAGATCTGCCTTCAGCTCCCAGCTCTGCCAGAGACTTCCAGAATAACCTGGGGCAAGTCTGTGCCTAAATTTCCCCATATAAACTAAGGATGTTAGCACTGGGGTATCTGCATATTTCTTCACTGGGGTTGTGAAGAGCTATGCAGCTTCCTTCACTAATGTCTGCAAATTACCTTGAGCTACTTGGGAAGAAGGTGCTGTAAGTGCAGAGTCTATATACATATTTGCACAAGTCTCCACTTCTGGCAGATAAGGCCTACATTGCTCGAGGGGTGCATGCTCTGCCTGGTGTTCTACCCTTTGACATGTAAGCTGAGTTGGCACACACCAGCCTGTCTGAAGGGTTTAGGGCAATGTGTATTTTGTTGCTGATTTCACACATTTGCACAGGTTAATACCCGCCATCCCTCTGACCTGGCCATGGCACACAAAAGCGCAGACTCTTCATTTTAAATTTCCATGTGAATCTAGTTTTTGTTAAAAGTGCCTCACCAGCCATCTGCAGAATGAAGTGCTGTATTTGTCTTCAGAACTGGTGCTGCACAGACATGGGCAGGGCAGACTTCCACACACTGCTCTCTGCCCCCTGCTAAAGTGAACTTCTTTCAGCTGGAGAGATCACCTCTAGGAGCAAGGCGTTATTTGGGTCTCTCCGGCTCATTTGGTCCCTGGCTTCTCTGCAGAGATTGGCAATGAGTTTGCCAGTTAGAGCCAGCTGTACTAGTGGCATTTGTGTTGTGGACATCAGTGCCCTGGGAAATGGATTGTGAGCTACATTCACTTCACAGACCACTGACAGGATATTAGATGGCCAGAACTTTTGGTGACTATTGGCCTGGACCGTACTGAAGAATGACGATTCCTTGTTAAGGATGCAGTTTTGCCACGCTTACTCACACTGAACACCACCTTCCTCTAATTTCCTAGGGATGACACAGGAAGGGTAGCAGAATCAGGCTCTCCCCACTTCCTCCCTCTGATCCTTACAAACAGGTAATTGTTACAACTTTCAGAATCTCAGCAGGGATTGTCTGTCTTCTGTGTTTCCATAGTACCCAACACAATGGGGCCCCATCCCAACCTGGGCCTTTGAGCGTTACTATAACTATTTCCTACTAGCAATAATGTCAGCCATGATACATTTGGGCAGAAAAGTTATTATTTTCATGGTCACAAATTTTAAAGATTGCCAGCAGCACTAGTATAAGTGCTTTAATTAGACACTGTGTGCCTTGATCTGGTTCACGTACATGGGTGTTATCTCATTAAGCACATGCCATGAATATAGAGTAATGATTCTGGTGCAGTGAAACTGTAGAGGGTATAAATGGGGATGAATAACACACAGAATCCCTATGAAAATTACATTTGCCCTGCACCACCTCAAAAGAACAAGCAATAATTGCCCCAAATGGCTTTCTGGAAGAAGGAAATAGCAGCCTCCTGGGACTGCTCCTCGGACCCCCACCCCAGTTTAGTAGCAGCACCAGCCTTGAATAGGAGAAACTTCCAGCATGCAAGCCACTTCTTGAATGAGTGGTTAGCGAAAGGAGTCAGCTGCAACATATATATCCCAAGATCTCTGGGGTCTGAGAAAGAAAGACGAAGTTAAGAGTTAGCTATTGGCAGACAGCATGTTAGGTAGATGTGTATTGGGAGACCATAGTAAACTAAAAATGATGTGCTCATTCTACATCAGGACAAGGGTTTTGCATTATATTAAACAGAGCTGTATTATAATTCTCGGTCATGTACATTACATGAAAATCTGAGCTCAAGCCACAAATGGCCCGCAGGACACTTTCTGTAAGGACAGCTCCGAGTGGACTGCAATCCATGTCACAATGCAACTAATCACAGACTATCAGAACCGTTCTAGCAGATTTAGTTTTTGCACCAAACTCAGACACTAGATTTTAAATCTATTTAAATCCCAGAAGCTTGACTGCAAAATGACTCAGCCTGTGAGAAATCTCACCAACCACCAGTATCTTGATCTTAACCGAGATCCAGCTTGAAGGTTTTCTTCATTTTTTAACGGGGGTTATCTGTCCAGGAGCTAAGCCTGGTGGCAATGGGAACCACAGCTTCCCAACACTCTGGGAAAACAAAGCAAAAGTGATTCCACTCCACAGTGCCAAAGCTGCAATCACATTGCTAGGATTACAAAAGTTACCAGGCACAATTCATACCACGCACAATTCATGCGTGGTTGGGATCCATAGATTCTCTGATAAGACAGGTGGAATAGGTTACAATATTCCAGTCTTGTCATAACTGACACAATGGCCTCATTTTTATCCTTAACTACTTCACAGGTAATTGGGCTGTAATGTAATCAGGGGATGCCCTGAGTTGAGCAGTATCAGTTCCTACTATTCTAATGGAGACCTGCTGGATTTGAGTGCACTTGGGCTTCTACCTCTTGTCACCAGGGAGTGAGAAGAGACGTTGGTTAAACATTGGAATCCCAGGTAGCAGCCTCGGAAATAAGGGGATCCGGAGAAACAGCCAGTAAGACATGGCTCCAGCATGTACATCTGGCCTGACTTTTTCACTGTGCTGGGGAGGAACTCTGCTCTCACAGATGGCTGCTGTTAGTGGGTGTTGGAGCCCACCAAGGAGCAAGCGAGCATGCAATATTAATAGCATCACTGAGAAAATTATGAGCTCACATCAAAGGTTTGGAAGTTGTTTTATAACATTTGGCTTTCAGACCGAGAGAAAAGCAAAAGGTACTAAACGCAAATTATACATGTTTGGAGGCTTTTTCTTTTTTAAGCTGTGATTCTGCAGTTTTCAAACACAACAGACAAAAAGAGAATGACCCTCTAAGGACATCAAAAAGCTGTCGTCAGCTGTAATTTAGCAAATCCCAAGTTACATAGAGAAATAAAATCACTGTTTCCCTATCTGTTAACTAACAGAAGCCCAAGTTATTGCCCAACAGGCTGAGCAGTCCCTATTGGTTCTATGTTACTGCTATGATGCAGTAATCACTTCGGAGTCCAGAACCTGAAGATTCTGCAGTCCTGCAAGAATTAAAGAAGTGAATACAACAATGCAAACAGAGCACTACAGACTAGTTTGCTGGGATTTCCTTAATAACACATAATAGATCATAATAAATTCATGCAATTTATAAGTCTATCTTCCCCCACTACAGTATTCAGGAACTGTAGAAAAACAAATATGGCCACAGTTAAGATGAGCAGGGGTACTAGAGATTCTATATGTGGAATGGAGCTTCTAGCAGGGCAATCCCAGTAAGGACCACTTGGCTTCAGAATATGAGTTAGGAACCATTACAAGTCAAAAATATTACTGCAGGAAACTAGCTGCTACCTATGTATCACCACTGCCCTCTGTTGAATGGAATAAGGACTGCTTGGCTGTGTGCCATGGGCACTACACTGCTAACAGCTAATGGAGATTCTCTTCTCACTTTTGGGTATGAGGAGGATCTGCGTTCTGTCACTGCCAAGTTCCAAATGGTCACGGAGTATGGCATAGTGATAACTTTGAAGTACTAATATAGTTTAAAATCACTTATATTATATCTCTTCAAGTATAATATCAGCACAAAATGAGGGCCTGCCATATCTGAATGGAATTTGAGACGACACCACAATCTGATGACCAAAATTGGACACTTCTGTTCGAGTGCGAGACCATATACAACTGGGACTGGATGTTTGCTGCTCCATGCAGACAGGAGGTATAACAGGGGAGTGACTGACAATCTAACCCATTTGTTCTACCTTCTCTGCTCTAACAAACTTTGGATCAAATCCTTCCATCCCCAGTGTTTTATCTGGCTGAAACGTACAAGGCCAACGTCAGCCCTCAGTTACACCTGTGCAGCCTCACTGACTCCAGCGGGGGTTTGGCTAAACAGTCTGAAGTTACATCCCTTGCATCCTGATGTAGCTGAGACAGCATCACCTCAGGTTACATTATGACAGATGCCTCATCAGGTGTACCTCAGACTGGCTGTAAATGATATGGTGATGTAACCTGACATGGAAAAAAAACACCACCCCACAAACATTCACGTCGAAAACAAGATCAGCAGACAAAGCAGCATAGTCCAGTGATCAGGGCAGCAGGCTGGGGGTCAGGAGACTTGGGTTCTATTTCTGTTTCTGCTGCTGACCTACCATGCAAGTAACTTCATTTCTCTGGCCTCAGTTTCCCCATTGATAACACAGGAATAATGATACCTGCCCTCCTCTGTAAGTCACTTTGGATCTGGGGATCGAAAGTGCTATGCAAAGATCAAGGTATTTTTATAAATCTACTCTGCCCATCATGTTTTTTTAAACCCTTTTAGAATCTTTCCTTTGCAATTCAGTCTGGCTAATTTGCTATTCATGCAACTTTAAAATTTACCCCATCAGAGCCTAGCAAAGGTGTAATCTCATCCCCAGGCGTCTATGACTTAAAAATGTGGAGCTTCTCTTTGTGGATGAGATGTCAGAGAAGCATCTCTGTGAGCCTCCAGCCCTTCAATACCCACAGCCCATGCATTATTCTCACTAAAAACTGACTAGTTTAACAGACCAGAATCAGGACTTTTCCCCCCGCTTTCCTTTTTTAAGAAGGGACAGACATAAAGAGAGTGTGAGACAGAGAGTGAATGTTTTATCCTAAAGGCAAAGGATTACTGCATCATGATGTAATGACCTTGCTCAGAAAATAAAAAGGTTACTTCCATGACAGCGTGAGTTGAGAAAGATCAGCTCCTTTGCAGAACAGGGTAAAACAATGTCCATTTAAAGTTAAACTGAAGAAAATGTAAAACACTTGTCTAGTGAACTGGAAAGAGAGAGAGCAAGCTTCAGCCAAACTGGCCTATATAAAATCTCTCTCCAGACAGACACACACAAAACAATGAATCAAATGAGCAGACGTGCTGTGTAGGTAGATATATACTGAAAGCAGATGTCATTCTGTTTTCTGTGTACTGCACCTTTAAACAGCTGGGAGTCCTGCTACGTGGGGACCTGTGACACAGCCGCCACTTTGTGTTTCATTTCAGGTGCAGAATGTTGCAGAGAGAGTCACTGGGGTTTCTCTCTAATGGAGATTCCACATTTGTTTTTTCCTTGCCATTTTCCTACATCTAAAGATCATGCATTTGAAGGAATATTTTTTGTTCTCTGGGTCTAAGGAAAACAAGAAGGAATTACTTAGATTGTAAACCGTATGGGGCAGGGACTGTCTCTTTGCTCTGTGTTTGTACAGCAAGAAGCACAGTGGGTCGCTCTTCCATGACTAGGGCTCCCGGATCCCGCTGCAGTAAAACTGAGATTATTATAATTGTCTTTTTGTTCTAGTTAATGATCAGTGCTACGAAAAGATAAACAGTATTTATAGTTTAAATGTTTAAACACTCCAGCCCAGTGTTCCAGTACAATATGCTTCAGGCCCTTCAATTTTGGGTTTTATTTTATTTAATTTTTCCCAGGAATTTATCCATGTTTATTACTACGACAACAAAAACAGGTGAAAATTGGTGGGAAAAAACTATTAATAATTTTTCTGGGTAAATATCAGGGTTTATATTGATGGACGGAAGGACGGGGAAAAAAGTATTCAGTAGATTAATGCTTTGATTAATGGAATTCTATGTAGTTTCTGCAGCACTAAAACAGAACTCAAAACAGAATGCCACCTCTGCGTTTAAGAAAACAATATTTTTCATCTGAATAAAGAGTTTCCTGTTGTAGACTTAGACCTATTAGCCTATAAATATTTACATTTAATAATTGGGCCACACTATTTGCAGCGCATATATTCAACTTCATCCTTTTCTCCTGTTTTTGTTTCCTTAACACTTTCAATACTTCCTTGTGTTCTGAAACGTATTCTGGTACAGACTTTTGTTTTCTTTCCATTTTAGCATGTCAGATCTCTAAACCGTTATCTGCTAAAAGCTTGAAATTGTGTACGTGGTGGGCGTGAGATTCATCAGCATGTTCAGATGCGCATGCCCTCCAGAGCTTGCGTGAGTGCCTGTTTGTTTATTGTGTGTATCTTCTAGACCAATACATAGCCTTACTTCAACAGGCAGCTTTGCACAGACACACAGACTAATGTATTATCATAATACGTAACTCCTGGGGGAATTCTGTGCCACTGTGCAATGCAGAATTTGTGCAGAATTCTTGTTTCTTCCACAAAATTTGGATTGCAGAGCTGCTGGGTGCCATTAGGCACCGCTGGACCCTGCAGAGCCCAGCTCGCAAGGAGCAGAGTGCCATGCCTGGCAGGGACAAAGGCTCTGCACACTCTAGCTGCCTGGCTTGATCCTCATTCTCCTGGGGACAGGAGAGGGCCCTGGAGACCCAGCTCTGGCAAAGGCTGAGGAAGGGCAGGACCACACCACATCCTCTGGCAGGACAGTAAAGAAGCTGCAGGGGAGTAAAGGTTCTGGGGGTGCAGATGTCTGGGCCAGGGGCTACCCCACAGCTGGGCTCTGGGGGACAAGGGGGTGCAGGTGTCTGGACTCTGGGGAGAGGGGTGTGGGTATCTTGACCAGGGAGTGCCCCACAGCTGGGCTCTTTGGGGAGGGGAGTGCAGATGACTGGGCTCTGGTGGCTCCATGCAGCCCCCTCCAGCACCTCCCAACTGGAACTGGGTTTTCATAGGGGTTTCTTTGACTGTCTACTCCTGGAGAAATTTTTGTGTTGTTGTGTGTATTGTTGACATACTTATTGACAGGTATTTTGAAATAAATTATCACAATAATTGAAACTGGAGTGATTATATGGTGTTATTTTGACAAAATATGCAGAATTTTAATTTTTTTAGCACAGAATTCCCACAGGAGTAATACATATATCTCATGCAATGTATTGTATTTTCCTAATAAAACAAGTTATTTTTTATATATTGTAATGATTCAAAAGTAGGGTGAAAATTGGAAAAAGCAGATAATACTTTTTGTAAAACCCTGGATTTTGGGGGGTAAAAAACGGTTTAAACTGAAAATGAAGGGGCTTAAATATGCTCCAGTCAAAACTCAACATTTACCACTCAGTGCTATTGCTTTACTGAGGTATAGGGATCACCATTAAAACGTCAATACTTACTAAAAGTTACTACATAGTGGTGGAGATACCACAGTTTTCCCCAAGTAAAATAATAGGAAGTAATAGGCAATGCTAGTGGTCATTGAGTTTTAATGGTAGCCACTGCCTCTCTTATGGCAGCTATAGGAAAACACTGCAGGACCTAGGGTGGTGAATGCTAAGTTTTTAAATGATGACTGTACCATAATCCTAGCACTCCACGGGAAATAGTACAGCAAACACACAAAGGTCTGAGGCTGAATTGGCACCAGATACTTTCAGAAAACAAGTTGATTTCATTTTGTTACAGGGCAGAAAAAACTGGTTTATTTGTCAGCACAGGTTTATTCAGGCAGGCACGGCCTCTGATAACATGTGTGTACACTGCCTAGCATAACTCAGATGTCACCCCTCTTGGAGACCCACATCTCTCTCCCTCCTGACCAGGAGCTTTTCCAGGCTGCACAATTCCCTGCTTATACTGTGATATTCCCACCAAGGCAAACTGTCTACGCAGGCCAGGGTCTACACTTTGCTTTCTTTTTGAAGGCTCTGAACAATGTAATTGCCAGCAGTTAGGAGTTCCCACACAGCTCTTTCTAAGCAAGCACATTTATTCTTAAGGTAAAAGCATTACACAGAAAACCTATTAAAATCAATAAAAGAACCTACACCCATGCTAATAAGTTTTCCAGAGGCCACACCCGCAATCCCCAACTCCAACAAGGGCTCTGGCAGGAGTCAGTCTTGCAACTCCACAAAGGGATTTTTCTGTGGTTGCAAGTTCATAACAGCCTACGCTCAGCCCAAGCACCCCATCTGGGCCACTCAGCCTATTTTGTTCGACACTTTGAACCTTTTATCTCAAACCTCTGGGAACAAGTAATCAGCAGTTACACTCCAAAGGGCCTAGCTCAAAGGCTGGGTTTTTGCAAAACCAGAGATGGGAATTTGCATTCATCTCCCTACAGAGATTCCCCAGGCCAACACTTGATCCTGTTTGTCCCAAAAATCCATTCTCTTCTGGCACATTATTCAGTATAGTCCTTTGAAATTCCTAACAGCTCCCAGAGTCGCATCCCATTTCCCGCGTAGAGAAGTTACATGCAATCCTGCCCCACAACAATACATACCCTTTAAGTTTAATACAATGGACTCCAAAGTTACTTAAACTTAATTCAATAACTTTTTTTAAGGATATTACAGGAAATTGCCATATCTGTCACCAGATGCTACCATAATACTAATCATATTGTTACTCCATTGTTACCCATTTTGACAAGCCTCTAAAACAGCCTTCACAAGTAGATATAGTTTAGGCTCCCAAGAGCTCAGAACATATTCACTGCTGAAAAGTGCTTGATTCAGATGCCTACTACCCATCACCTTCTGATGCCAACATTATACATTCCAGTGACAACTTTCCAAGCACTGGGGAGGAGCCAGCTTCTGGCTGTGCCACTCTTTCTGCAGGAAAGGGAGAGTAAGGTAAATAGGCTTGGAAGGATTAGACTTTTATCAGTAAATGTCGATAAGCGTCAATTTCACCATACACATACAAACCGACAAAAAATATTTCTACTGATAATAACTGAAATGTACAGATAGGCAAAGTAAGGCAAATGCTGCTTGAGAACTTACAAGAGTTTGATTTACGGATATTTACTTTGTGTATTTTGGCGTGTGACTGACTGGTTTTTAACGGTTACATAGCATTAACTTTTTGACTTCTCACTGTCTATTGTCATTAAATAATTATTGTCTGACTTCCCCTATTGTCTGAGCCTCACCAATAATTTCCTGCAAATGTGAAAATTTAAGACCAATACAAATCTAAAAAAAACCTTTAAAATAAACATCAACAGTATCGATCAACATTATTAACAGATTGAACTGTGCCAAGCCTAAATGGGTTAGGTTTGGTCATCTTGGAGCCTCTCATGCTCACTGACACTGTATGACAGAATTGAGAGCCATCACAGGAGGTCCCTGTGCTACCTAACTCCACCAGAAAGCCAATGATCATTCTAATAGATGTGTGTGCTTTGGGGGCAGCTGGGAAAAAGTATGGACAGATTTTTTTCTCTCCTTGCCCAGGAGCAAATGCCAACATGGCTGCATTTCCCAGCATAGCTATATTGGTATAAATCTACTGCTATAATTTGAATTCCCCATTTGGGCACATTATTCTGGAATAAAAGTGACTTTATTCCAGTATACTTTCTCCACTTTCCAGGTTGACTAAGTATATTAGAATAAAATCACATGTGTTCCACATGGGGACTTATACCAGTATAACTATAATAATATTACTATAGCCATGCTGGAAAATTTCCCTGTGAAGATAAGTCCTTAGTCTGGCGAACACTGCCATTCACTGTGGCTCAGTGAGCTAAACAGAATGAACCAAAGATCAGACTGCATTCAGTAGTTGATTTCTGGCACCATCTATTGACTGGAAAACTCCATCCACATGATGTTGCTGCAAGATCTCATTGGACAAGGGGAGAGGCAGGTCAGATATGCCCAGAAATAAGACTTGGAGAACCATCTTACCAGGATACATGTTCACAGCCTTCTATTACTTCTGCTGACAAATAACAATATGGTGCCCAGTATTCCTCACATCCAGGTAGGTCTGTATTATAGCTATTCACGCAGAATGCAGCATAAGTGTCCAGCGTGCTTTACAGGACATGGAAAAAGACAAGATCCCTACCCTGAAGAGCACACAACTCTACGACCAGATTGTGGATATCAAGTCAGTGGCTGCAGTGAAGGTGATGACAATGTGGGGGGCACAGCCGCCCAGGGTGAGCCCCTGTAGGCCAGAGGTGGGCAAACTACGGCCCACATCTGGGCCGCGGGACCATCCTACCCGGCCCCTGAGCTTCTGGCCTGGGAGGCTAGCCCCCGGCCCCTCCCCTACTGTTCCTCCTCCCCTGCAGCCTCAGCTCACCGCGCCACCGGCACAATGCTCTGGGCAGTGGGGCTGCGAGCTCCCGGGGCAGCGCAGCTGCAGAGCCGGGCCTGACCCAGTGCTCGATGCTGTGCGGCGCGTGGCTGGCTCCGGCTGGGTGGTGTGGCTGCCTGTCCTGGTGCTCTGTGCGGCCGGCTGTAGTGCCGCCAGCCACTGGTGCTCCAGGCAGCGCGTAAGGAGGCAGAGAGCAGGGGGGGTTGGACAGAGGGCAGGGGAGTTCGGGGGATGGTCAGGGGCCAGGGGTGCGGATAGGGGTTGGGGCGGCCAGAGGGCGGGGAACAGCGGGGTTGAATGGGGGCAGGGATCCCAGGGGCAGTCAGGAAGGAGAGGGGGGTTGGATAGGGTGGTGGGGGGCAGTCAGGGGCGGCGGTTCCGGGGGCAATCAGGGGACAGGGAGTGGGGGGGTGGATGCGGCAGGGGTCCCCGGGGGGGATGTCAAGGAACTGGGGTGTGTGTGTGGATGGGGCAGGAGTCCCGGGGGGGGCCGTCAGGGGGCGAGAAGCAGGGGGGGGTCGGATAGGGAGCGGGGGCTGGGCCACACCTGGCTGTTTGGGGAGGCACAGCCTCCCCTAACTGGCCCTCCGTACAATTTTGGAAACCTGGTGCAGCCCTCAGGCCAAAAAGTTTGCCCACCCCTGCTGTGGGCAGTCTGCCTGAGGCAGGTATAATACCTCTGGGAGCTCAGGGAAGAGTTGCGATTGGTACACCTCTTGAAAAGAAGGGTCCAACATGTCTTTCCTGTCCCCTTGGGCAGGGCCAGCTCCGCTAGCCAGTGCAGTAAGGACAAGGCTATGGCTCCACTCTCAGCCCGCATCACTGGTGGCACTGGGTTCTCACAACAAAATTTTTGGTGGCCTCGGAGTGTGGCCACCAACTCCTGCTGGGGGCCACTCTGGCAATTTTTCCTAAAATACTTAATTAACTTTCGGCAAAACAAATAACTGTGCACATGTGCACATCCAAATCACGGTAATTTATGGATATCATAGGAAGGCAGTAGGAAGTAGAGCTCCCCATTCAGCACACCTGGACTTTGCTCCTATTCTTGTGCTCGGAGCGTGTCACGGAGAGGGAGCCCCTCACCCTGCTGGGGAGCTGCCAAGCAGCCCGGAGCCTTTGAGCTGCTGTGGTAGCTACAGCAACTGTAAACGGCAAGTGCAGACCCCGCTGGGGGAAGCCCTGCCCTGTCTCTGCCTCCCAACGGCCCTTCAGTGAGCACTTGTCCTGGGGAAGGTGGGGAGCTCACTAGCCCCCCCAGGGAAGGGTCGGGGACTCACTGGCTGCCTGCAGAGTCCCAGGCTCCCCATGCCCCAGCCCGGTGGGTGCGGGGGAACTGCCCAGGAGAGCGCCACGGCAACCAAACACGGCAGCCCTCTCCACTGACAGCCCCATACGTCACAGGAGGAGCTGGCTGGAGCCCCCGAGAAGGCTGCACGGTGCAGGGCACCGATCCCTACTGGCAGCACCAGTGCAAAACCTGAGATGGCGCATCTCCGTGCCCTTGGTAACAGCTATTCAGGAGCAACAGCTGGGTGCTGCAGGGAGGGGCTACTGCTTTGTCCCCTATGATCTCTGCCCACGCTTTGGAGGCTGTCGTGGTCACAAAAAAATCCTCTGGTGGCTGCATGCAGGTGGCCGCATTTGAGAAACGCAACTAGAGGACTCCTTGTGCTCCCTGGGATCAAGGACTGGAATGTTGACTGGGAATGCAAAAGAGAGAGGGGATTCTCCTCATTCCCTCGCTCTCCACCCCGGTGCACCTGTCCCATTAGACCCAGTCTGGCCCTAACTCAGACAAGTACAATTCTTGGGACAAGAGTTCCAGCGTAAGAAGGACAAGCAATGGCATCATCATAAGGAAGCTTCAGAAAAGAAGGGATCAGAAGGCGGGGAAGGAGCGAGCTTGGCACATGGGAAGCGAAAGGCTCATCCAAACAAAGGGGGAGGCATTAGAAGGTACAAAGCCAAGAGTGGGAGAAGGGCACAAAGGGAGGAGTCTGGAGAGAGCATGTGGAGGAGCATAGGGAGTAAGATACAGGGTAGGAAAGCGTAAGGACAGAGATGGAGAGAGGGATGGACTTGATTCCCCCAACTTTGACTGTATAAAAACCTCCCCCTTAATTTTTTGGACTGAGCATCCCCAAAAAAAGCAATGAGTTTCCCTGATCCATCAGTACAAAGAAAGAATTCTTGCTGCCTTATTTTCTTCCTAGAAACCATTCACTTTGCCCCACTTCGAGCTCCCACAGATCCAGTGCGGAAGAGGAGGTCACAACACAATACGTAGCGATGCGGTCATTGTCAGCCACACCATACGAACTAACCAGGATGCTGACCTGAGCCAGCCTGATGCCGGTTCATTAAAGGATCAAATGAGCATCTGAACAGCTCTTTTCTGGAGCAGGCAGACAGCATTTCAATTGCTAAAATATTCATGCACCAATAGGAGCTGTGGTCTCAGTGTCTACCCCTGAGACAAATGAACCTCAGCTCAAAGCACAGTAGTGTGTGTTTTACAGAACAGAATCAGAATTAAAGGCATTTTCTGTGCTTCCACCTGTACAAATACTCTTTTTCGACAACTTTAGAAGTGACGGCGCAAGGCTGTCCCAAAGCCAAGTCCAGGATCATCCCGGGAACAAGGTGTGCAGGAGGGCTGAATGGCAGCATTGTAGTAAATTATGTACAGGAATTTAACGAAGTGACTAGCATCCCTACCACCACATCCATAGTACAACTGCAGCCACAGTTCTAGCAAACAGCAGCACATTACTTCAAGGCTGTGGCTGGCAAAAAACTGGCACCTGGGCACTGCAGGTCCAGTCAAGAGTCACAGCAGAAAAGCACTGGACAATTTCAAGTCTAGAGGATTTTCTCTTTTACAATGGAGAGACAGGGAGGAGGAAACAACCCAGAAAATATTTCAACCTTCACCCGCAACCAGTGAGACACAGCTGCATTTTCAAAAGGCCTCCCAAAATAAACCTGATTATTGGTGCATGTGTAAGATAGGTTATTGTGTATGCAAGCGTAACTGTTCAAAAAAAAAAAAAAAAGGTGAGCCTGCAAATATTCCAGGGGCATTTTTGGCACCCCAAATGTAAGAAGAAAATGAGAAAGTTACGGTTAACACTGTCCCTTTGAAGGGACACTGTCCCTTTGAAGGGAATTAATGACCACATTAATTCAGCCCTAATCACAGTAATAAATAAAGCCTATATCATAATGTGTCCAGACAAGGGACAGAGTAAAGGTGACGCATTCAACCTTGACTCAGGCATTTTCTGATGTCTGCATTCTTATACATTGCTTTAACATTGTTTTCTGCATTTATTATTGATTATCATCGAATCATAGAAATATAGGGATGGAAGGGACCCCAAGAGGTCATCAAGTCCAACCTCTTGTGTTGAGGCAGGACCAAGTAAACCAAGACCATCCCCAACAGCTGTTTGTGCAACCTGTTCTTAAAATCCTCCAATGACAGGGATTCTACAATCTCCACATGGAAGCCTATTCCATATCTGAACTACCCTTACACTGTGCACTCTCTCTTTCTCTTTAAGGATCCTTCTCATCTAAGCCTTCCCTGAAACTTACCAGGTACTACTCAGGCAGCAGCAGCATGAACATTGCCACATATGTGACAGATTATTCTAACTGTGTGACTAATGGTAACATGCAGGGGTAGGGACCAGGTCTTATTTTGTATGTGAAGGGCCAGGTAAATTTATGTCACTATGTATTGAAATGAGCTCATTGCTCAGGTGATGCCAATATTTCTAGGGTTAGACACACTTACCTACTTTACACACCTACTTTACTTACCTACTTTACACACCACATGTTCAAAGTCCATCAAACCAATACAAACTCTGAGCTAACCCCTGCTTGTGTTACTTGCAGCAACAGTCCCATTGACACCAATGGCAGAGCTCTCTTGAGGGAGGCAAGCAGGATTTAATCCAATTTAGGAAAAGTCTAAACAGAATTTTATCAAAAAACCCCTAGAAAGCTGAGGAATCTTTACAGACCTGACCCTGTTCAGTACTCACTCACACCAGCCATCATGTCATTGAAGTTTTGTGTAACTAAAGACTAAAAAATTAAGTCTTATGTCTGCCAGACACTGAAGTGGATGTAACCATTAGTGGAATCCCCAGCCAGTGGCCTGGACACTCTATCTAAGAACTTTGCCTCTCATCCCAGCTAAGATCTTTTTGATCTGTACGTGGCAGTTCTGTGTAATGCAGCAGAAATGGAGCATTCTTCCTGGGGTGGGTCACTAGGTGCTGGTGACAGCAGAAAGCTGCTTCTCTCCAGTTCTTATTTGTGAAACAAAAAAATCTCTCCCCTTTGCTCAAAACAACGGTGCCACAGTGCTTTGCTATCCGCAGACATACATCATTCAGGAGTGTCAAAGGTAACGAGCAGTCTTCCTGCAGGAGCATGACTAACTGATGGCTACCAAAGCCAATAACTAAACTGGGCCCCTCCCACGGGTATGTGTAACTACTGTATAAGCACCAGGATGACAAAGATGCAGCCTGTGGTGCCCCTGACTGGCCTGCCACTGCCCCTTAGTCAAGGCTTGTAAAGTGGCTCTGTGGAGAAGGGCCCAGGCCACAAAGGCTGGATTTGGATCCCAGCTTCCCCACATGTTTAGGGACTGTTCGGTTACAGGATTTTGGTTCCGTCCAATACAGACAGAGGAGCCAAAATCCTGTCAACATCAGTACAGCCAGGATTTCACCCAGGGAGTTTGTTTGGGTTCGTCTATTTGAAAGGATGGTGGATCCACAGCTCCCTCGAGACCCAGCATTGCAGGAGTTATGAAAACCTGCCAGACAGTTATTGCAAGGAGGATGGTGGTGGATCCTTTCATTGGTGAAGGTGTTAAAAGGGGCTTGCGGTGAGGGAGTGGGGGAAACATATGTGAGCATCGGGCACAGAGCCCATGATTACAAAAGCAGACTGCCCTGGTTAATGCCTCCCACGGGGCTCATCAGAGGTGCCATTGCAGCTCTCCGAAATTGCTGCTGCTGAAAGCAGTAGCCTGTGGTATTTTGAATCCTTTTCATGGCCAACAGGAGCAAAGGTGCAGCTCAGACATGCTTCTAATAACTACATGAGTAACTAAATGAGTGAAACCAGGATTAGTGCAGCCAGCCATTCACCCAGATCTAGAACAAAGAACCACCTGCCCAAGTCTAGAGAAATTCCCCTCCCAGGCCTAGATCAGATTGCCTGCACCATCCTTGCATATCTGCACACGCAGCCTAGAGCAACCTCTCCACTCAGCCATACCCGTGATGCTACCAAGACCCAGAGCAACTCACTGTCCTGCTCTTAGAGCAGCTGTCTCATCCTCCCACCCAGGCTTAGCCCACCCAACCCAATTGCCCACCCTCCTAGCCCAGGGCAACTTTCCTCCCCAGCCTTAGAGTAGCCTACCCAGATTCCAACCAGCCCAGACCAAGAGCAAGGCATCCTCCCAAGCCCACAGCAACTTCTCCATCTTCCCACACAAATATACAGTAATCCCACCCACTAGTCCAGGCCTCAAGCATCCCTTTTCCTCCTACACCTACAGCAACAACCTGACCTAGAGAAATCCACCCACTCATCCTTTCCAGATGTAGAGCAATCCATCCATCCCTTCTCTGAATGCCCAAAGCAACCTTCCTGCCCAATCCTGGAGCAACCTATCAAAGCACTCATCAGGCTTAGAGCCTCCTTTAACTGTACACCTGATGTTTTTAAGTGCTATAGCAAAGAAATTCTAACTCGTGACCAAATTACTGGGGTCACTACCACTATCTGTTCCCCTTCCAAGGCATGTGTGGGTTCATCGCCCCATTGTGTTTTTCCTCTTTGCCTGTCTCCATCACATTACACAACACAGATGGGTTCCAGGAGGAATGAGATAAGTGCACAAGGGCTTTGTCTACACTGGACCTTTTTGGGAACATTCCCGACTGTTGCTACCATCAGTGCAGTAGTGCAGATGACCCAGCAGTGCCTTAAGGACCATGTTATCTATGCCTGCCCACACAAGGTCTCGATGGCAAGGTGCCTGCTACCTTTGCCCCATCTGTATGAGTGTCCCCACCTTTACTGCCATTGGTGGAACAGAGCCACTGGGAGCAATGGTGGGAAATCTTAAGAAAAAAGTTGACTATCGATAAGCCCAGACAAGGAGAATGCTACCAACATGGCTCCTAGGCAGGAAGCAGGGAGGGTTTGCCAGCTCTCAGCCTCTCGATCCTCTTCTCCCCCTGAACTTATCCAGCCCCAAACTGCTGCCTTGACCAAGTGAGATTTTTCACCCTCCAGTACCCCATCATGCTCGCTAATAAGGCCACTACAGACTTCACCCTCTGCTTTTCCCTTTCCAGCACTCCCTCCCAGACACCCCACCCTGCCTCCTCCTGTTCCTCTTCCAAGCCCTCGCCCTGCCCACCTTCTCCCACGCTGCCCCCTTGCCCACTTTCCCCTCATAGTCTCAACCTGCTCACTCTTTCCTTCCTCCCAGCTGCCTGCCCTGACCATCCTTTCCCCTTCCCCTCACTCCCACTGCACACCAAGCTCATGCTCCTCTCTGCCATCCTCCTCACTGTGCCCACACCCCCTCTCTCATCACAGTGCTATCCCATGCTCCCCACTGTCCAAACATGTTCCCCTCCCCTCCAGGTTCCTCTCCCACCTGCCGTACACAGAGACCCAGCATAGAACGTTAACTCATACAAGAGATAGGCGACATTGGGGAGCATTTTGTTTCATCTTCCCCTCAGTCCCCAGCATTTTCTTTTCTCTCCCTCTCAGGCCAGCCGCTGGCTTGCCCACAACCCTTATCCAACTCACCCCCACCCTGGTGACAGCGAGTCCTGATGATCACGCTGGGAAGAGTCAGATCAGCACCCAGTCACCCAGCAAGGTGGACTTTGATCTCTAACTAGCCACTTCCCACTGCTACCGCACCAGCTTCCATGCAGCAAGCAGTAGCATTTACTGGTCAATTAGGAAAAATAAAAACAAACCCCAAATATTCCTTACAGAGGGTTAAACATTTGTTTGGGGAAGGCGGCGCAGAAGAGGGGGAATGAAAGGTGCAAACTTGTTGGCCAAACTCTCCAAAGGAGTACTAACTCCTGGCAAGTTTAGCATCAAAGTTCCCTATTAAGAAGAATGGGGATTATTCAAATACCCTGACTCCCAACACCCCAAGCCTCTGCTGGCTCCAAATACAAGTCCAGAGCCAGAACGGCTCTTCACAGCTCAGGCCCATGTCCCTTCGACATTTCCAGACACAGCGCAATAATAAACAACAGCTTTTCCCCTTTTCCTCCCCATAGTTCTTTACATGGAATAACATTTAAAAGAGTTTGGTGCTACAAAATGTGGTTCAAGTCTAGCATCAGAAAAAACTGGATTCTAAAAGAAGTTAAATGGACTTCGGGGCACCAGTGTTGTAATCATCTCCCCCTCTGAAGAGAGGAGACTGGAGCAGCAGGGCACTGGGCTGTAACTTCCTCTATTGGCTAGTGTTCAATACTGGGACAAAGGGACAACCCTACACAGGGCCAGCTTCATTGTGGTGTCACAAACCACCACCATGTGTGTGCATGAGAGAGACCAAAATCACTGCATTTAATTGATTTGGGGAAAACTTAGCAAGAAAGTGTTTTAAAAGGGGTGAATTAGGTGCATTTTGTCAGCAAATGACAGAAGAATAAATTACAAAGAGTCTATAGGTTTTCTTACTCTTCCGCAGAAGCACAGCCTAGAAAACTGCATTGTTGGGATTTGATTTCAAACACACCAAGACAGCTTTTACGGCTGGTGTCTGTGTTGACACAACTTCAGTGCCAATGCAGGCTTTACGGTTTTTATTTAACCAGGAAGTTATCCGCCAGAACATGTCAATCTCCATTTTTTTAAAAATTCAGATGCAATAAAATAATACAGGTGTCAACAATGGGAAAAATACACAAAGCCTAGAATACACCACCAGAGCCTCTCCCCACAACCAAATACCCCCCACAGCATCAATTGTGTTGGATGGTTTCCTTCCCTTAAATACAGTCTCGGCAACGATAAAGGGAATTTAAACAGAACACATGGCTGTTTGTAATGTTCATTGCAGGCAGCTTTAAGAAAGCAACCATAGGCCATTCCTCTCCCAGCTGAACAGCTCAAGATAAGGCACCAATTGCACTGACAGCCTGATAACAAAAATAAAGGCATTACCTGCACTTTGTCCTGTCATACTGCACCCGATTGTCCACCTTCGAGGTCTGGTATAGTCATCAAAAGCAACCTCCCCTCCAAGCTTAGTCCATCTGCAAGCTTCCCATTCTCTGTGGAGAGCAGCTTCTTGACCTCCAATCCTAACATTAGTAGCTTGGATGCTTCACTGCCTCCTTGCTGTTCCCTAGCCCATGTCGTCACCAGGTTTTGGCTGCACTCATTGGCGGAGAGAGAGCAGATAATAATACTACTAATAGCACTGAGAGGGCTG
Organism: Caretta caretta; assembly: GCF_965140235.1. Classification (NCBI taxonomy): domain Eukaryota; kingdom Metazoa; phylum Chordata; order Testudines; family Cheloniidae; genus Caretta; species Caretta caretta. Next base: position 84,497,289 of record NC_134214.1, read on the forward strand.
GAATAGGCAAATCTTTTGTTTCAAAGCAGGAAACACAGGGAAAGCTGAAGTGGGAGAGGGAATATAGAAACTTGAATAAAATGACACAGAAGTGGTGTAAGAATCTCCTCACTCGCAGCAGGTTAAAAAAAAAATCAAGTGCCCCACCCAGAAATGTGTACACACACACACACACACGCACACACACACACACCTTTATATACAGCATCATCCCTTTCATTCATATGTTTATTTTGAAGGATAACTGGATCCCAGTGCCATACAAAACTACTTCCTAAGCCCAGCAAAGGAGGGAATATTGAGGCATTCAATTTTTTACATTTTTTACTCTTTTTTTCATGTGAATTCAGTGATGGTTTAGGGTGCTGGATTTACAGCCATTGACAATGAAGACATCTGTTCACCCATAGAACACACATTGCGCACAGGCAGGAGTACTGCACGTTTCCCCAACATAGTCCTGTCAATATACCTCAACCGCGAACTGCAGGGATAAGAGGGTAGTTCAGTCTTCTGGGCTTTTTCAATCCTTGGCCTTCATCATATTAAAGGTATGTCTGACTTACATCTGTAGGTTTTGGTTGGCTCATGGCACTGGTTTCTCTTTGTCCAGTGAGAAGGTGAAAATTTCATGAAACTTGTTTAGGTTTCCACAATAAGCCACTTTGCTAAAAGTCATCCCCATGTGTTGCTGAATTCTATGTGCTTTTGCTGCAGCAGTTCTTTTTCTACACAAACTTCTAGCCAGTCCTGAATAAAGAGGACACTTTTGTGCAATGAGCCATGGACTAGTCGGAAGAGATTCCTATTTCCCCTAGTGTCTTTTCAGATTATTTTTCTTGTTCTTTCTTTCTGTTTAGGACTTTAAAGCATTGAACTTTGGCTTGAAGAATTAAATCTTCTGAGACAGTCAGCTCCATGAATGATGCATCCGATGAAGTGAGCTGTAGCTCACGAAAGCTTATGCTCAAATAAATTGGTTAGTCTCTAAGGTGCCACTAGTTCTCCTTTTCTGTTTGCGAATACAGACTAACAGGGCTGCTACTCTGAAACTTTTCCTATCTGAAACTTCAGGAGAAATTTACACAAGCAGAATGTAATTACCCAAGTCAAAATGTGACCAAGATAACAAGCACTCCCCATCCTACAAAGCACCATGTGATCTTTAATGACCACATGTGGTCATGCCTGAGTGATACAACTCATTCAAAAGACAGCTCCTTCAGTAGCAATACCATGCTGGGTCACTAAATCAATAGTGACTCAGAAGAGCAGCCCTTACCGAACTGCTGTCACCACTTCCTGCTGCACACAGAGGGTTCTCAAAGGTCTTCTATCTAACCTAATGCTGATTAGCTTGTGAGACCTGACACGATGACAGTGCATGGTGTGTATGGTAAGGTGGCATGGCTGTTCCCAGCCCTACAGAGAGATGTTTAGGTAACCTTGACTAGTTAGTGCCAATATTCACCAGGCCTGCCCAGCAATCTCATGGCAGTGTAAGAGGGGAGTCTCTCCCCACTCAGCAGGTAACAGGAGTCGTTGTACTGGTAATTTACATATCACGGACACTGTGTCCCTCATCACAAGGAGAGTTTTGCTGGATCCTGAGAGCCAGCACTGGGTGAATAATTGATAGGGAATTGCTTCTCTTTTTCGGTCAGGTAGGATGAGATTTTCAAAAGTGCCCTGCCAATGACCTAACTTTGCTCCCTTTGAAGTCAATGGGAGCAGAGTTAGACCAGTGCAGAGAGCTTCTGAACATCCCACTGCTCACAAAGAGCTTGCACTGATAGCAACTGTTGGGTGAGCGAGTGAACAGGGACCCAGCCTTCTACGTAGAACAGGGATTAGTTTATAAATACAATTCAGACTAGCTCAGCCTCCGAATCACAGTTTAACAAACAATCCACATCTTTATTGCCACCATTTAAGAATAAGAAATGTGCCCTGTTTGAAATCTCCTGGGGCTGGCACGGCGTGAGGACAAGTGCTGGTCAGAGCATTGCCTAAGACACACACGAACAGGTCAGGAGGCAGAATCAGTGGGTGAATAAGCCCCATTCATTTAAAACTCAAACTAATCATGTGACTTGATCACATGCATTTTTTTAAAAATAGATACACATATGCAAGAGCCTGGCCCGTGGACTCTGCCTGTGTTTCACAAAGACCAGGCCAGCACAGCATATGAAGGGGTAGTTTAGTCTCCCATTTGTTCTGTCAGAGAGCATAACAATGACTGTGGGACTGCAGGCAAAGAAGCCAGCATCAGAGGTTGGAAGGAGAGAGGAGATTCATTCTCCCCCTGCACTATTTAATCAGGGGCATATGCCTTTTCACTAAGGTTGTAACCCTTTTGGGTGCAGAGACAACCTTCAAAATATCACCAAACCATTGGGGGGATATTTGGCAAGTGATTTATCCCAAAAGTCACGGGGGCTTTTGAGTGGTCCTTGCACCGCTGCCCAGGGTGGGCCTTTGGGGCTCCCAAAACCCTTGGCTTTGGGGATTGTGGTTTTATGGGGACCCCCCTCTAGCCATCTCCAGGCTGCTGCCACAAACTACTCTCAAGCCATCACCTGGCTCTCTGAATTCGAGCAGCTTACCCAGAGTTGCCACTGAAGTCACCAACCACAAGGGACAATGAGTGTGGTATAAGAACCACCCATGTAGAATAGAATAGAATAGAATAGGTGCGGAGAGGGGCTGGATCTCAGCAGAAAAACCTATTCAGCTACAGAGAGAAGACATGATGAAGGTAAAAGACATGGGGACCAAGCTCAGCACAAACATACCCGTGCAGTTCCCATGAGAGGGGGAAGGGAACATCACCCATCAGCAGGACCATCCCTGGCCCATCTTCAGGAGCAGCCTCTCCTCAGTAGGAAAGAGAAGGAGCCCCTTAGGGAACAGAGAGGAAGGGAACTCTAGTGAAGGGAGATGGGGAGAAATAGAAGGGCAGTGTGGCATAGGAGAAAGCAAGAGGAAGAAGCCACAAAAAAGGCATTTTACTGGCATTTGGGGACTCTGCCTCTGACTGGGGAAGTCCCCCTGAAAGCACAGTACCTTTGGATCCCCCCTCATACCCACCCAATCATTCTGTGGTTCACGCACACTGGAGGCTACACATAAGATGTCCTGCGTGCGCTGTATGCTTCAAGGTATGTTGACAAAGGGAACATTGTTCTTTGTATTCTCAAGGGCTAACTGCTTTCTACTGACAGGGAATGGTTTCATGGCCATGGAATTTGGAAGGCCCAGGGCTCTGAAATTCTGCAGCTCAGGTAGGACTTGCTCGGCTGGTGTGGTGTGACGTGTTTTGATGTTGCTGCAGAATCCTGCTAAACCTGGTCCCCCAAGTCTTTAGTGGGTCACCACAAGATTTCTGTCTACTACCTACAGGTACAGGAGAGGATATCTCCCTGCTAGATGCTAATTTCACCGGGCAGTCTCACTGGTGCCAAAGCCAGTTTAAAATGCTACATAAAATATACATGTATTGAATTGTCATTTACCTGAAGTGTAGATCAGAGTTTGTGTTTACACAGAGCCTTCCTTCCCTAAGCATCTTAGGGACCCAATTCAGCCCTGTGCCAGCTGAGAAGTGGCCTGCTGAGTCCCCGCCCCCAATTCTGTGAATGCCAGAGGCCAATTTAGCCCCTAGCCCATGTTAGAGTAGTTTCAGGAGCTGCCCTACCTTGATCCACAGCCCCTATGGGCCATAGCAGCAGCTGGGAATAATCAGGGCATAACTTGTCCACGTCTCCTCCCTCCCCCGGCCTGCCTCTTACACATCTCCTGCGCCAACGGCTCTTGTGGAAACATAGAGCTGGCTGCACCAACTCCGTGTTTGCTGAGGAGGCCTCCTACACTGGGATGCTCCTTGGGGGACCCTAATGGCTGCTTCCTAGTCACTTTGCGCAGACATAGCCAGTGCACAGTGGCCCTGATGCAGGAGTGAATTCCCCCTGATAGCTATATCAGTACAGCCCCACTTAAATGCACTGGGATGGAGGGAGACAGACAACCAGTATATAACCAGGTAGGGGAAAGGGGAATATCAGCAGGGTGAGCCCCTATTCTTAATAAACAGGCTGGAGACATTGTCATTGCAGAGGAGCTGACCTCCCCTTTCAGATCTGATCGGATAGACCATCACGCAGCGATAATAAGTAATAATAATACTCAGCACCTATAAATTCCTGCATCCTCAGTCTACCCTGAAAGGACTTAGCACTTGCTACAATCATTTATTGGCATTCACCACTGTATATCTGAGTGCCTGCAAGCCTTGAGGTCTCAATAAAAGAGGCCAAGTACTGTGCTCCCTGGTATTTGCAGAAGACCACCTAGGATGGCCACACAGGCAAGGAGACAAATCTTTCTTTGGCAAAGAGAGCAACTTCTCCTAAAAGTTTATAAGTTGTGCTTAAGCTGATTTCTACAGGGAGTGAATTCTAGAGCAGTGTTTTTTAGCCTTTTAGATACCGGGAACCGGCTTGCTGCCTTCCTAAACTGTGTCATGGAGATCTTAGGGACTGGCACCGGTCCACGGACCAGTCATTCAGAAACACTGTTCTAGAGGAGCAGCAATTCACGAAAGCTCAGCAACCAAACGTCAGAAGCATCACTGCTGGGAATCCTTAGGTCAATACTACTGAAATGAATTCAACCCTAATCAAATCTATGGCTCCAGGTACAGCAGTCCAGGTATGCCAAAACTCAGGCTTAGAGACACTGAGCAATCCCTCATTGGCTTGCGTTAGGCAGTATATGCGAACGTATCCTTTGATAGATATGGAACTGGTTCCACAGCATTTACCACACCTCCCTGGCAAACCTGACATACTCTTTGCAATTTAGCATGGCTATTAATTGGATGCCAGTGGATTTTCTCTCCACCCCCCCACCCCCCGCCCTGTCCATCTACAGTAATTAGTGGGTGCTGCAAGAGACTTTGTACTTCAGAGGAAATTAGTGCTAAGGAAGCCCACCCCCCATTAAAATAAAAAAACAAAACAAGCAACATAACTATCTGGATCCTGACTGCATGACTGTCAGTGTTATGGCAGCATCCAGCCTTCTGATTGGATTGTAATTGATCACCACTCTGCAATAGCTCTGACCAAGCCTGAATTAGTTAACTGAAATGCTGTACTTTTTTTATTATTATTATTATTATTTGTGACCCTGGTTACACATTCACTCCTCACCCAGTCTGAAGTTTTGAAGTCAGCCGTGAAGTGGTTTGAAATGGTAACACTGCGGGCTGGTTTTACCACAATATGTGCTGAGCTGGGGTTTGGGGAAAAGCAACAAGGAGGAACACTGCAAACTAAGAATTAAATTTTTTGGACTGGTTCGACTATGATGTCATGGTTTCCCAGCTCCCCCACGATTGGCTGAGGGGTTGAGCATCTGCTGAGAGCTAAGAGCTGATTATTTGCCTGAGGTTCAGACCTTTCAGAGCAGCTTTGAATCATGGCTGGTTGTCGTGACAACCTGGATAGTGTCAGCTCCTGATAACCAAATAATGAGGTTGTCACCAAAAGGACTCCCTCCATCAGCAAGGTTTAGTGATCATTAATGTATCTGAGGGAAACGAGTGAACAGGAAAGGTAGGGAGATCATTTGTCGCTGCTGGCACACACGACCAGCCTGCCATGCAAAGGTGCTTCGTTAGCTAGGAAACACCTAACAACACATAGCTATGGAAACCAGTTAGGCTGTTTCACAACAGTGAGTGTGTCAGAACAGCTCAGTTATGGGATCTGGTACCTATGGAAATCCAAGCAGAGGAGAAGCAAGAGGAATTCACAAATATTGAACTGAAATGACTCGAGCCAGCTATGATCCAGTATCCAGGTGGTTAAACCCTTCACAGTGGACAATGACACCGCATGGTCCAGGGTAGAGGGCACAGGACTGGGGGTCAGGAGACCCGGATGCTACTCCTAGCTCTGCCACTGACTTCCTGTGTGACCTTGGGTAAGTCACTCAATCTCTCTGTGCCTCAGCTTACCCCATCTGTAGAAAGGATAATATGATTATACTTACCCACTTCTGTGAAGAGTTTTGAGGTCTAGGGATTATAAATCCTAACTACTAGTTATTGAGGGAAGTGGCTGCTAGCCATGGCAGTTCCATAGGAGAAGGACTCATGGTCGAGCTCTACCAAGTGATCCCATCAGGTCAAAGATGTGGATGACCAATTAGAACAGAGACTCCCTCTGCTCAGTGCTGCTACTTTCAATGCCTGCAGTCATTTATACATAAAGAGAGAAGCCAAGGCAAGCCCTCTGCATTAAACTATCTGTTCCCTGTCACTAAACATTCAATATATTCCTACTTTGCCCCCTTTACTAAATCTATAACCCGATCTTTTGCCTCATCCTCCTTATGGGCTTGATCCTGCATTGACTGAAGTCAATGAGAGTTTTCTAATTGACTGCAATGGGCACAGGTTGGGACCTATATTATAACATGCTTTTTACCTCTGTCCACAGTCCCAGACCTTTGTGTGTCATCCACACACAACTTGGGGACATTCCATTACTGAGTTTTGTAAACTGCTGCACCCCCTAAAACAAACTTTAACAGAAAAATGAATTTTACAAATGTCCTGGCGATCTCAGTTGCTGCTTGTGCACACTCATTTCAAGGGTGTTTTTAGAAAATTCAAATTTTATAATTTTGCCGAAAAGGGAGTGGCTGTGGAAATTATCTCTGTAAATAACTATACATTAATCCCTGACTGCAAGAGTTAATTGACAGAATGATTATTTTTGCCACCTTTCCTACACTGTTTTTAAAGTACCTACCTCAAATCTACTCTTTCACTGGTAGAAGAATATTCATAAAGTGTTTGCATTTAAGATCAGCTGTAGCTTATGTGATTATATTTTAGTTTATGTTTTTGCCTCCAATCATAATTTGGTCATACTCAAAATTGAGTGCTTCAACTGTGGATTTAATTGAGTTGTAATAAGAAAATTAACATATGTCAATTAAACACCAATTGACTAATAAGACTGTGTTTAATAGATATCTATCTTAATATATAGTTGTTACATCTCATTAAGCAGTTGCTGAATCCCAGTAACTGTTATTAATAATCAACTGGCATTTAACCGGCATCCAATAACTAGTACCGCTAAATGTAGTGTTGACATACTATGGTGATGAGTAGCAGTATAAAACCCTAAGGTAAGATCTTAGATGCAGGAGGAAAAATATCAGAATAATAATGGGCCACAAAATGGACCCTAGATCCTCAAATCGTGCCTCCCATAAAAGGAGCAATGTGTAGGGATATCCACAAGAAGATCCCTGTCCCAGAGTCCACTCCTTCAGGAAAGGATGATCTGAGACAATGATCTGAGACAGTACTACTATACATTGTATTGCATGGTCTATCTCAGGGGTCGGCAACCTTTCAGAAGTGGTGTGCCGAGTCTTCATTTATTCACTTTAATTTAAGGGTTTGCGTGCCAATAATACATTTTAACATTTTTTAGAAGGTCTCTCTCTATAAGTCTATATATTATATAACTATTGTCGTATGTAACAAGGTTTTCAAAATGTTTAAGAAGCTTCATTTAAAATTAAATTAAAATGCTGATCTTACGCCACCGACCCGCTCAGCCCGCTGCTGGTCTGGGGTTCCGTTCACCTAGGCCGGCAGCGGGCTGAGCGGGGCCTGAGGCTGGGACCCTGGCTGGCAAGGAGCTGGCAGCCAGAACCCCAGACCGGCACTGGGCTGAGCAGCTCAGCCTGCTGTCAATCTGTGGTTCCGTCCGCCGGCTCCTGCCTCAGGCCCCAGCCTCAGGCCCCGCCTCAGACCGCTGCCGGTCTGGAGTCCCGGCCCTGTCCACATAGAGTAGGTACCTACCTTCTCCCTGGTTCTAGCCATTCTCTTCCTCTCTCTGCACTGAGCTGAGGGTGGGAGTGCACTGAGCACAGGGCTGGGGGTGAAGGAGCAGGCTGGGGGTTGGGGTGTAGGGTCTGGCCAGGAGCTAGAATGAGGGAGGGGGCTCAGGGTTGGGGCAGGAGGTTTGGGTGTGGAGCGCTTACCTGGGCAGCTCCCATTTGGTGCAAGGGGTGCAGGTGGGAATGGTGGGGGGATGCAGGAGCTCCTGTCTGGTGCTCAGGGTGAGAGTGGGGATGTGGGGGGTACAGGAGTCAGGGCAGGGGGCTGGGGGTGTGGGGGGGGGGCAGGAGTCAGGGCATAGAGCTGGGGGTGTGGGCTGGGGTTGTGGGGGTGCTCCCAGCCCCCTGCCCTGAGCAGCTCACGGCAGGGGGCTGGAGGGGATATGCCCTGATTCCACCCCCTTCCCCAAGGTCCCCGGAGCAGAGGGCACGCTGCGGCTCCGCTTTTATCTCTCCCCCGCTTTTACATCTCCCCCTCCATACTGATCAGCCACAGGGAGGGAGAGGAGGGGCAGGAACCCAGCATGCTGGGGGAAGAGGCAGGGGGAAGGGGAAGCTTGCCTGCCCTGCAAGGAGAGAGCGGTGGGCGGGGGGTGGAGAAGAGCGGGCCAGGCAGGATTTTCAGTGGCACGCTGCTGTCTGCCCAGGTCCGGCAGACAGCAGCGTGCCATTAAAAATTGGCTCGGGTACCATGTTTGGCACGTGTGCCATAGGTTGCCGACCCCTGTTCTAAATACTGCATAAGCCTTAATTAACCCTCACAAAAGCCTGGTGCAGTAGGGAAGTAGTATTATCCCAGTTTTAAAGATGGGGAAACTGAGGCAGAGAGGTGAAGTGACTGGCTCAGTGCTGCCCATCAATTCAGTGGTAGAGTCAGGAACATACCAAGGAAGTCCCCAACTCTTTGTCCTGTGCACCGTCCACCAGATAATTTTGCCTCACAATTTTGCAATGGCGTTTTACAAATTCAAACACCACTCAAAATGTTTCTTTTTAAAAGTGCAATGGAAACAGGGGTTTGGTTTGGATTTATATATTGCCCTGCAGGATTTGCAACCCAAATCATCATGGTATTGGGCTAGTGCATGAGACTCACATGGTCAAAAAGTGAGCAGTATGTTTTTACTGTGCAAACAAAATTTTAGCTTTGTTGTTTTTTAAAAAAGCTGTCAAGGATGAGGAGTTACTCAGAGATCTAAAAGTCAGGTTACCATAGGTGGTGGCTTAGGCTAGCTGCCTGAATACATACCCAACGGGTCTAGGCAGGGATGTGCTTGAGCAGCGAGCCCCAGTCACTGCCTGTGCTACCCCAGCTACACAGCTATTTTTAGTGCGCTAGTTGGAGGAGAACTAGCAAGGGTACATCTATGCAAACTCAAATATAGACATACTCCTAGTGAATAGGGCACTGGATTTGAGGGTGAGACCCTGACGGCATTGAAGTTGATGGCAAAACTCCCATGGACTTCAACAGGACTAGGATTTCACCCAACATTGGTATTATTCTTTGCTCTGCCATTGACATAATGTGTGAACCTGGACATGTCACTTAGCCTCTCTAGGTCCTGGTTTCCCCATCTATGGAAATGGTCATATTTACTCATGTTTGAAAAGCACTCTGAGATCTGTGTATGAAGAGTGCTGTGTGAGGGCTAAGTATTTTTGTGATTAGAAGAGGAAATAGGGGAGCGTTTGGGAACTCATCATTTAGCAAAAATGACTCAGACAGAGTGCTGGATCCTCAGCTGGCGTAAAATCACCATTGTTCATTGACTCCCGCTCTACATCTCAGTTTTCCCATCTGTAGAGTAGCCAGAGCTAAACTGAACATTTTCAAACCTCCATGAAAATACCTGTGCAAAAATCATTCACTTTTTTGTGCAAAACTATTTTCTGTTTTGCAAACAGCTTCTAGAATGGTCCCTATTTTTAGAAAAGCTGAAGTTTCAACTAAACAGGCTTCAAAAAGCATCAAAAAAGTTCAAAAACATTTTTCTACATTTTCTTTCCAAAAACTGGGGCTATGAATACTGGCTCATGTGCCTCACAGGAATGCTGCACATAGATGGGCTCGAGACCTGAGGTTCAGACCTGGATTCAGGCTTAAAACTCCAAATCCAAACACGGCTGCAGTTTGGTTAATTTAGGTTCATTTTTAGGTGTGAAGATTAAATATTGTACAGCTGGAAAGTACTATGGTATGAAAGTGCTAAACAGAAAAGCAATTCATAACCTTCTGCTTGTGATATCACAACTGCCTGTGATTACTGTACACTTAGACCAATGTTTTCAAAAGAGATCAATCAAGTTGAGTGTCCAGCAACATCAGATGACTTGGGTCTGGTTTTCAGAGGTGCTGAGCACGCACAACTCCAGCTGAAATCAGCTGTGTGTACCCAGCACTTCTGAAAGTAAGTCCCAAGTTATCCCACCCTGGCACCCCAAAATGGAGGCACCCTAACTAATTGGTCACTTCTGAAAATTGGACTTTTGGTCCCGATCCGGAGTGACTCTCAAATGACTTTAACATGGACTTGGCCTCAGTGCAGTATTGGGCAGAATGAAGATTCTGATCTGAAGCCTATTAAAGTGAATAGAGATCCTCATTGATTTCAGTGGGCTTTGGATCAGACCCTTAATGCCAACTACCTCAGAGCAGAAATAAGGGAAGAGACGAGAGAGAGAAAATTACCATCAGGAGAGATCAGCAGAATGGTTTCTAAACTGAATGATTTTCAAAGTTCCCCCCAAAACATAAGTGTGTCATTTAAGGCGGGAACCTCATTACAAGAGGACAACTGCCAAAGCAACAACCACAAAGATACAACAGCTGCTAAGCCTGACACCCTTGAGAGTATCCCTGCAACAACTGGGAAGCTTGCGCTCAGCAGCGTGTCAATTCCCTGCAATTGACGCCGCACCAGAATGACAGCTTTCCTTATATCAAGCCTTCCTCCCATAGTCCTCTCAGGTGCTGCTGCACCAGGTGCCTCATCCTTAGGAGACTGAGAAAGTGTCCCCACTAGGGTTGTTAAGGCCACAGCAATATTGACTCTTGTCTCATGAATCTTTTATGTGTAATTTAAGCTGCTCTGGCTCTTCGACAATGAAATGGTATTAATAGCTTTTACCTTGCAGCCACAATCTTTTTAAATGCCTGCCTGTGTGTCAGAGGGTTTTAAACAGAATAATCTTACTCTTTAGCTCTGTCCCATTCAACGGGGGTCATGTTTTGCTTCATGAATAGAAAGGGCTTATAAGGGGATACACACAACCATTTTATCAGGTAGGAGGGGGTGGATTCTCCCCATCTTCAGCAAATTTTGCAGTAAGGGAAGGTACTGGAGCAACACCTCCGGAGACTGAAGTCTTCTGTTTGGCCACAGAACAAACCCAGCGTGGACACGTGGTATGCAAGCTTCACCCAGCCCCATTACCCCACTGTTACTCAATTATATTCTGTAGAAGCCAGGTGAAAGTCTGACCCCATGGAAGTCAATGCAAAACTCCCACTGACTTCAACAGAGCCAGGATTCTCCCCCTCTTATCTCGGGCTAAGAAGGTATTTCAGTCTCCATGGTACATTCAGTCCAAGACCTCTCAGTCCAGAGATAGTGGTTTCTCTGATGAGGACATTTGTCCACCAAGAAATGGACTGAGATCACCAACTCCCATAGGCCACCAAACAGTTATCAGAAGATAACTACTTTTGATCCCTACCAGCCAAGGCTGGATTTGAGTAGACAACCTAAAGGTGAAAGCATCTATAGCCCGTCACCAATTCCCTGAACCAGCCATCCCTCCCCAGTACAACCTTGATAAAGACAATATTTTTTTAAAGGTTTGCTTCATTTATTGCCTGAACCTTGCCTGTCCCTGCCCAGGGTTTGAGAACTACATGGATTAACAAGAGAGAACATTGGCTGATGCTCCTTAGAATCCTAGCTACTATGAGCAGGCTATTCAGTGACATACCTGTCAGTCCTCAGTTTGGTAATGCCTCAGGAACCTGGGAGAGTCAACCACTTTACATCTGAGTTAACAATTCACAGATTAAAAACGATGTGGCATTTGAGGGCCTTGCTTTCTAGATCTTCAGAAATATGCTGCAGTGATTGTGGTACCATGATCCTATCCTCAGCATAGACAGATATGGATATATTTATGTCTTAATAGTGTTCTCACAGCAGTTGGAATGACAAGGATAACTGCACAGCTCTATCCCTGCCCACAGTTCTGATGTTCTGGAAACGTACTTTCCCTCCTCCCCTTCTCTCCACTAATGAATCCTGCTTCACTACTCCCTTTGCTTCCTTCACATTTTCTTCCTGACCACCCCATACACTTGGGATGCCTTACCTGTTTCTGCCTGGCAGGGCTCCGCCTTCTCATTCAACTCTCTCCAGAAGATTCACTTCTTCCACAGGGCCAACACACATTAATACATGGTTGGATAAAAGGGGTGGAGGGGAAAGAAGGAAGAAAATACATACTGTGAAATTAACACCATCCTCTGACATCGTGGGTAAAATCCTGACCCCATTGACGTCAGTGGCAAAATTCCCATTGACTTCAATGAGACCTGGGGTAGTATTTTGTAATGTGGGCAGGTGGTTGGAAATTAATTTTATGCAGGATCAATTTTATGCAGGATCCAGCATAAGATTAATTCTTTGTGAACATGAAATGAGATTATTTCTGGTGTGTGGTTATATTGTTTCAGTATAATAAATCCTTCAGCACCTATTTATCTTCTACAGCTTAAAATGGTACAACATTCCCTCCTCAGTCCTTTGCTATGAAAGCACAGTAGGCCTGACTCTGAGCCCATCTACACAGGTTTTATCCTGGGGCAATCAATGGAGTTGCTCCTGATTTACACCAGTATGAAATCAGAGTCAGGATCAATAACCGAGTCTTTCTTTAGACTAAGAAGAGGAGTACTTGTGGCACCTTAGAGACTAACCAATTTATTTGAGCATAAGCTTTTGTGAGCTACAGCTCACTTCATCGGATGCAGTGAGCTGTAGCTCACGAAAGCTTATGCTCAAATAAATTGGTTAGTCTCTAAGGTGCCACAAGTACTTCTTTTCTTTTTGTGAATACAGACTAACATGGCTGTTACTCTGAAAACTTTCTTTAGACTCCAGCTTCTACACTTTACTGCAGCTATGCCAAAGAGAGAGAATAGATGGCATTATATTTCTATTGCTTTGAGTGGAGTCGGAGTTAATGGGTCAGATTTGTCACAGGTGCAACTCCATTGACTTGAGGGAATCTACACCAGGATGAACCTGAGCTGATGAGTTGCAGATCAGCAAAGCCATTCCTTCTTCCACAAGTGCAGGACACAGTCCCCCAGCACATGTATCAGAGATGAAACCACTTCAGTTGGATTTTACTACCATTCCTTTCAAGCTTTGTGCATGGGTCCCTGTTAACACTGCCTAGGTTACTCTCTAATCTATAGGCTCTTCAACGTCAGTCTGTAAGATGGAACCCACAAAGTGGTGGGAATATGTGGTTCATCTTACCCACTACCTTTTCTGAGCTTTCTGGAGTTGCAAGCTGGAATATCTAAGTATAAAAGCAGGTTGTTGAGTGATCAAACCAGTGTTAGATTTTGGATTAAAGAATCAATGGCATGGAAGGGGGGAAAAGGCTCCAAGCCAATAACAGAAGTCCAAATCGAATCATAATGCAAAAGGTTAAACTTCGTGGGATTCATTCCTTTAGCATAATTAATAGCATCTAAACCAGAAAGTTGATGACTCTGCATTTCTGATGTTAATTATTTACAACAATCCATCAAAGAAAAAGACAGAAACCCCAGTCTTGTGGGACAGTTTTCAATCTGGGTCTGAAGAGAGGGGAAAAAAAAAAAAAGATTTTGTCAGCTTGTTCCAGAAAAGATGACTTCTGAATTTGACTGGCTGACCAGAAAGTCATTAACGTAAGTAGATAATGTGCCAGGCAAAAAAACCCTACAACCATACGCAGAAAGAGGAACCACAAAAGCCTTACAAATAGGCTGGTCCACTTCCCCATTCCCTCAACACATCCTCAGTGTTACCCTTACTCTGGCAGAGGATTTCTTCAAAAGCTACACATTCCCCTACCATGTACCATCAGGGCTTCTGTGAATAACATTCCCCCTCTGTCACCCACCCACCCATTTCTCCCTCTTAAACTCTGCACAGGTCTGTGTTTTAATGTATTGCCTAGCAGCAGAGACCAACTAAAATGTGAGAGCACGCAGACTTAATAATGCCACAGGTTACTTCAGGACTGTCTGGCTTGCTACTTCCTGCTCTGTTCAGCCACAAAGAGAACTAATTCAGAAAGAATGAAGTTTGGGGACCCTGGCTCTGCTAAACGTATGTGGAGCTGCAAATACCAAGAGGAAGAGAAGAGACTTGTCATGTAGATTTATCATGTATACTATGGAGAAAGTTAACACCCATTTGGACACGTCACAGGCAAGGCCAATAGCTAATTTTAAGATAGAGGGTCCAAGTACTGGGAAAAAAACAAAACAAAACAAAAACACCTCTTCTCATACCGGAGGGGGGGGGGAAAGAGGGGGGTCAGAATTTAAAGCAGCACCAACATTTCTAAATATATTGACAGTCCTCAGCTCTGGCCATGAAAGTTAGGTGGTTTAGACAATAGCACCTGTCTTAATTTTCACACTTCAGGGCCTCATCTGATCAACAGCTGGGATCAGGAAGAGATCCCCTTTCGGTATCACACTGTTAGGTGCATTGAGCCAAGCTCAGCTCTCGGTTACATACACCCTATTAATCGCCCAGAACCTAATTAATTACTTCATTGGGGTTGCCAGCATATGAAATGTTCTGCATTCCTCTGAGGCAAGCATCGGGCATTGATCATGTGGTAGGCAGGTTTTGCGACTAGACAGATCATTTGATCTGCTCCGGTATTTCTATGCTCTGTGCCAGGAGTCAGAGTTCCCCTTGCAATAGACAAACTGACATCATACAAAACAAGGAGTTTAAACCCTTTCCCCCCTTTAAAGGAAGGTTAATTTTTATGGAGGTGGTGTGTAACACCATGGCAGCTCCCAAAAGGCTACAAGCTTGCAATTGTGCTCCAGCTGTCACACTGGCCCACATTTTCTGAAAGATGCTTGTTTCTTATAGTATCAGTGAGACCCAAAGCTGAGGGATGCATTGTTTCTTGGTCATCCCAGAAAGTAAGAGGAGAAGAAACCTCCTTTTGTGGCTCTGTGTGATTTAAGAGCCTTTCTGGGAGGAGTTCAGCTCACTGGAAAATGCAGTCCCTTCAGCCTCTCTGCGTACGTGAGTGTCTGTGCGTGGTGGGTTTTGTGTCCCAATTTTCTTCATTGTCCTGAAAGTCGTTTTGCAGTTGTCTTGCAAGTTTCCATGCTGGGCAGAGCTGCCTCAGCATAAGCACCTGCCACAAATATCCGCCACCAAAAAAAGTTTCACTGCATAAGAATAAAAAGACTGGCTTGGGCTGAGAGTCATCAGCTGTCTATGCGCCTGACAGCAAAACAGCCCCTCAGTAGAGTTGCTTTGTGAAGCACTATGGGCTCATAATCCAGCTAAGCAAAGTCATCTTTAAAACACAACGCCCAATTTTAAAAAAATCGTTTTTTTTCCTTGAAAGAAAACTGACAAGAACAACATGCTGGCTCGTAAGAGCCACTATGGCTGCATCTCCCTTTCTCTTATCCCCACAGTACCCATGCTGGGAATCTCATTTAATTCCTGTTGGTTGACTAGTGGGGCTGGTTCATTTCAGAAACATTGCTGAGCCACATCACTATCTGTCCTAGTTCCTTGTTCTTAAAATGGGGATATCCAGTTACTAGGGAGTGGTAGGACTGTTACAATGAAAGGTATTGTCCAGTTTATACCCCCATTCAGAGAGGAGAACACAGCTGAGCAAAGGTCAGAACCTTAATCTGTAGCATCCTGGGTGTTCTTCTGATACAGTTCCAGCAGCTGGAGAAGGGCCCAAGTGGCAATGTGTGGACTGCTTCCAAAGTTCAGATGGGTTCGGAATCAAGGTTTTGGTTCAGCCTTCTTGCAACGCAATGGAAGAATGTGTTTGCATTCAACACAGAGAAGTGAAGCCTATGACTTTTGATCAGCTGCAATCTACCTTTTTACCAGGCATGTGGTATCCAAATTCCCTCTACGATGAGCTTCCCTTTCAGGACATTCCCAGGGCCCACGAGGAAAATTCTGAATAGTCTCTTAATGTGAGCATTAGGAGGGCATGGAGCTGGATTGGGAATCACTCACTCTGCTGCCAGTGCAGGGCTGCCAGGTTATTAGTGCTGAGTACGCTCACTGACACTCCACTAGCTATGCAAGTTTAAAGGGGAACTCCAGGGTGTTGATCAGGGTGTGCCTCCAACCTAATCGGCTGCAAGTCCGACCCAGCCGGCATGACCTGCCAGCTCCTCTGCCTCTTTGAGCACAAGAGGAACTGGGTGTTTTTGTTCCATGGTGGCTTCATGCAATTGGATTGGATTTTGGTTCCATTCACTCAGGTTTGCACTCTCCAGAGATTCGAGTTCAAGCAAACCCAAAATCTCAAAACAAAAAGCAGCCAACGACACCAAGTTTTGCCTGATTTGTTTATTTATTTATTTATTTTTTAAAAAAAAGCTAGTTCCTGTCCTGGCTGCTTCACGGCCATTCAGTTCCAAACAAGGAGAAAGGGACTAATCGGATACAACCAGCTCCTGGGGAGGTGAGAGACAAGACAGTGTTTGTTTGAAAGGGAATGAGTGATTTGGGAGAACATGTAAAAAAAGCTCGAAATGTCTCTGAAAAACAGGGAAGAAATGCTGTGTGTGTTCCTGGTCATCACAGTAAGTGAAGTGGGTGTTTTTCATTAACAATTGCATTTATCTCTATGCAACATGGCCCTATAGAGCAGCAGCAAAGGAGCGGTTTCAGGGGAGAGCTCTCACCTTTCAGGCAGTGAGCTCACATAGCTAGCTTCAGCTAAAGCCACAGAGCCAAACATCATCAAACTCTGAAATGTCTGAAAGCTAGTTCTGGACTCCAGTTCTGTGGCTCAGGCCCATCTCCCGCCATAGGGAGCTGCACCTTTAAGAGACTCTGGCAAGAGCCAGCTGGAGCTGGTTGTTCCGTAGAGACTTGGTGCTGCTCAGTTGGATCTCAGGCACTGAATGAAGCAGACCTTGGTCAGTCTTTGCCTTGGAGTGATTACTTAAACCCACATGGGAAAAAAAAACCTGAGTGGAAGAACAGAGCAGATAAAAGCTCCACACTCTGGAAACATGGAAGACAACAGGAAGTTTAAAGAGTGTTTCACTCGCTATGTGCCAGCAATGGATGCCAGCTAAAAGCCAGTCAGAAGGTAGAGTTATTTCCGACACTAGCGGATTCTGAAGCACTTTATGTGTTTAACTGTCTTCAGTTAACTCAGGGAGAGGAGGCTAACTACGAAACTGTAACACAGAAATGTGCGGAGTACTATAGTGCACGGGAAAATGAAACTTGAGAGTTAGGTTTAGAGCAGAGCACGAAAAGAAGGTGAAACCATAGAAGAGTTTGTGCTAAAGAGCCAATCTTGCAATTTTGAGGGGCTGAGTCCACAAAGTAATTAGAATTTGCCAAGTAAGTGAAATCACGCTCATGGAGGGTGGGCAGTGCTCCAACACTGTGGACATGAGAGAGAATCCAAAATACTCCCAAAAAAAGAAACCTGACGAGGGAGGACATGCTGGTCACACCAGGTTAGATGCTCCCCCCATGGAAGGGAGGAGGGGGAGAAAGAGATGCTGTCGCTCCCATTTGGAGGTCTGTTCCCCTCATTGCCTGCCTCTCTTCTGCTGCCTCCCCGCAGCAACCTGGATTTATCTTCTATTCTCACAGGTCGTGCGATGCCCAAATAACCTCAGAAACATCCCAGCCTAGGCCTTTGGGCTATTACACTTAATTTCATCTGGCAACCTGGCTCTCTCAGAAATGATGCATGTGCTGGAACACACTGATTTCCCTGCGAGGTAAATTACAATTGTGAGCAAAATGCAGGGACAACCACTATGACAAAAAGGATTGGCAGACCCATGTGCACATTGCTTCATGCTACGACAGCCAATTATCTCCCTGCTGAATAATAGATCACTCACATCTTGTCCTCCCTGACCCAAGAAGGAAGAACTCTTTGGTCATTCCTTTTGCCTCACGTACCCTACTCTATGATGATATCCTTTGACAGGAAGAACACACTACTCTTCCGAGTCAGAAGAGAAGCCATTCTTCTCCCTCATCTGTGGCTGCTGAAGTGAGCCATCAAGTAGCTGATGGTGACAGAAAGTGTTCTCTTCTCTGGAGTCTAATGGGAATTTAGTGTCACCATTTTTTCCCATCAGGTGTAAATACAATCATAATCAAGAGCCAGATCTCACCACTCAGCACTGATAGCTAAGAACTCGTTAATGTAAACTAGGATCTCCAGGAACAGAGGGTCCAGTGCAGTCATTTTGAAACTATTCAGATAGCACTTGTAATAGATGGTGTGTCTCCAGTTGTATTCCCCATTCCCATTTCTATGGTCTTTGCATTAGGAACCTCTACTTTGCAATGTAAAGCTCTACATTCAAGCAGAGGGAGGAAGACTTTCTGCCTCCCTGCCATGCCTCGATTTTACTACAATGTTTTACATCCTTCATTTAACTTGAGTTTATTTACTCCTTGTGGAAGGCACTGGACAGACAGCACAGGAAGCCAATATCCATTCTTCATCCAAAGAGTGGGCACCAGCCCTGCCAGGTACTTTCATAGTCCACCCTGCTAATGTGCTTCCGTTGGTAACAGAGCTGTATCCACATTCAGACTTTGGTGTCTCTTGTAATTACCAGCATGGGCATGAGTTCAGAACAGTTGCAGTGATGGGCTATTGTGATGCTGACATCTGTCCACTAAGAAATGGACAGAGAACCAATTTATTTCAATTATAACCAAATTATCTGCTTAGGTTCAGATTTTTAAAAAAGAACTTATTTCTACTATGACAGAATGCAAAAAGGAACAGTCTCAAGGCTTGAGGCCTTTCCATTTTCTTGACATCCCTTAAATTATAATGTACATACACACACACACACACACACCCCCAATTGAGTGACATTCCTCAATATAGGACAAATAGCAATGTCTGATTATAGTGTTGATCCCCAGCAACCCTTGTTGAAATACTGTACTCCAAAAGTCATCTGTTTTTAAAGACCAAATGTACTTCCCACGTGACTACCTTTTTGGCGGGCTATGCAACATATTAGCTGCAGATGCCAGTTTGAGTGTCCAGTTCATGCCTGATGTGTTTCCTCTTAAAAAGCCACTAACCTAAGGAGTTCCTGCTGAGGAATTCTCTACCTCACAAAACCACCAGCTCATCAGCATTAACTGGGCCTGAGCAGACAGGACAAGAACGGAATGAGACATGCAGAGCCAAATGCTCTCTCACCCTTGGAAATGTTCCCGCCAGGCTAGGATTGAAATGTGTGTGTGTTGGGGGTGGGGGCGGGGAGGACAGCTTGAAAACTTTGCATCACTACTACCCATGCTCTATTTATTCTGTGGATAAACAAAAGATGATATTCGGTTTCCAGTGCTAACAGTCCGGCACCTTTTGCCAGCACTAAATACATTTTCGAGATCTTCCCAAGTCTGGTGCAGATAACAAGGGAGAGAGAAGCTAGATAGGACTTGTGTACATGGAGGAAATTGATTGGCAAACTATTGTGGAGTAGTTCCGATATAATTTTGCTATTCTGGAATAGCTCCTCTTGTGTAGACTATTCCAGAACAAAAGTGGTTTGATTCCAGAAAAATTATTCCAGAGTAAAAGTCATTTGAATTTCATAATAGAGAGTCCCAAGGGGAGCTATTCTGGAATAGCTATTCTGGTCAATTTCATTGTGTAGATAAACCCTATGCAGGTGAGCTGCTCTGAGTGGAAACAGATAACAACCCTGGTCAGCAGACTTAGAAAAGCAACAGGTGAACTGACCCTAAGTGAAGCCCATCTCTCATCACTCACATAGAAAGCTTTGAGATGAAAGCTATCCACTTACTTTAGTGTACTAGATACTTGCCTTTCAGCCACTCACACACAGAACTATTTATGTGCCAGCAGCCCACTCAGATGTCAGTTCACACACAACAGCAGTGGATCTTCTTAACAGAAAGCGATGAGGTTACAGATTAAAGGATATAGGGTAACACAGGAGGAAATTACCTCCTGACCTCCATGGCCTGAATCTGCAGTTCATAAATTACTGACGTGATGGACTACAAGTGAAAACATATTATTTGGATATATCCTGGGTACCGTCTACTGGCACCTTATCTACTAAGTACTTACATGTAAACAGGCATTTCTTTCTTATAGAACACTTTGGTACCAAAGTGGATGAACCCCACTGGTTTCTGCTGGATGGAATTAATAACCAAGCCCATGTGAGCAGCGAGTTGTGCGATGTGAACTTGATACCTGTTTATAGAAAACAAACCCCTGCGGTAAAAATAAAACCTACCCCCTTTTCCAGTTTCTCACTGTATCAATTCACATCTACCACAGACAAATAAATTAACTGTATTCATCTCCATCCATAATCTGTCCCAAGAAACAGTTAATAAAACAAACTGGTTTTACAGGCATATTTGTGAGGATGATCTTTAAGGAAACATCTGAAATATATGAGAACTCCATTGTTGCTTCTGCTACTGGAATAACACGATCATTTATGAGCAAAATGTGCAGTCTAGTGTCAGGGCTTGTAACCAGCTGGTACACTCTTATGCCATGTTGGCACCACCCTGGAACTACTGTTCTCTTCTCCAGAATCTCAGCTTTCTTTTCTTTCTTTATGTCAGTCTGTAGCTGTTACGGTTACAAAGAAAATCCCCCAAATTGGATGCACAGATGCCTGTCTCAGTCTGCAGAGAGCCTGGAACTAAAGCTCTGAAAGGAGTGAACTGTCCCATTCATCTCAGTGAGGTGTTAACTCAGATACAATGATGATCATTTAAATGTCAACACTGCTAAACTACTATATTTCTCATATAAAAAAGGAAAGGGGAGAAATCACAGATTTCCACTATATACCCTGAGTGTTGTCTCATTTTGGTGTCACAAGTGGATGGTGTTTGGGAGATACCACCACTATTGTCTCCCCAATCAAGAAAGAGACAAAACCAATGAGAGCAGCATAGCCTATGAGCATATTCAAGGCCCACCGAACAGGAGCCGAGTGGCACACACCACCATTATTTGAATATCTGCACAATGTACTATGAGTGGTCTCATTTTGGCAATTCACATGGGTGGAGTTTATTCTGAGGGAGGAGTTTGAAAGACCGCCACTACCTTCTCCCATGTCCCCAATGTGACTCCAGTCTATCAACTACCATGAGTTTACACTGTTTTCAGTAAAACACCAAGGACCAAGTTCCACCTCAGTACAAACATGAACTGCCATTGATGTCAATTAACACCAGCAGTTCTGGTGTCCATACTATAGAAAGGATGCTGACAGGTTGGAAAGGGTTCAGGAGAGAGCTACGAGAATGATTTGGGGGCTGAAGCAAGAGACTAAAGAACCTCAATCTACTTAGTTTAACAAATAGAAGGCTAAGAGGTGACATGATCATGGGTTATAAGTACCTACATGGGGAAAGGATTTCTGATAGTAGAATGTTTTTTAATCTGGCAGACAAAGGCATAACAGATGCGCTGGCTGCAAACTGACGGTAAATAAATTCAGACTATAAGGTGCAATAATTCGGAAATAAGGTGCAAAATGTTTACAGTGAAGGTAGTTAACTACTGGAAAAACTTTAAGGATGTGTTGGATTCTCCATCACTTGAAGTCAAGATTGGACGCCTTTCTAAAAACACAAAAAGAAAAGGAGTACGTGTGGCACCTTAGAGACTAACCAATTTATTTGAGCATAAGCTTTCGTGAGCTACAGCTCACTTCATCGGATGCATACTGTGGAAAGTGTAGAAGATCTTTTTATACACACAAAGCATGAAAAAATACCTCCCCCCACCCCACTCTCCTGCTGTGCTGGAAATGGCCCAACTTGATTATCATACACATTGTAGGGAGAGTGATCACTTTAGATAAGCTATTACCAGCAGGAGAGTGGGGTGGGGGGAGGTATTTTTTCATGCTTTGTGTGTTTAAAAAGATCTTCTACACTTTCCACAGTATGCATCCGATGAAGTGAGCTGTAGCTCACGAAAGCTTATGCTCAAATAAATTGGTTAGTCTCTAAGGTGCCACAAGTACTCCTTTTCTTTTTGCGAATACAGACTAACACGGCTGTTACTCTGAAACCTTTCCAAAAACCAAACCCAACCAGAAGTTATTGGGCTTGATGCCAGAGCCTCTTGGTGAAATTCTACGGCCTGTGGCATGCAGGAGGTTGGATGAACTGATCATAACAAACCCTCGGGTCTTAAAATCCATGAATCTACAATCACAAAGCTTTGGTGGGGCTTATGAAAAATGCCAGAATGACAGCACTGGAGCCTGGAAACATTTAACCAATGAACAGGAACAGGAGAGGTAGCAGTATATGGTAGTGATAGCTCCCCCATATAGTACTGCAGTTTGTATTTTTAAGTTGCAGAATTTATTTAAAGGCTACACCGGGTTTCCTCCAGCATCACACTATAAATACTAAAAAGAATCCTGATGTAGATAGTACAAGAATGTACACGATGCACCGCTCACAGCGCCCCATAGCAGGTACCAATGTTTTCAGAAGCTTTTGCACTCTGTATATTATTTGTATTGCTGTAACCATGCTCTGTATACCCTCTAGAGTTCCTTTTCTCCCAGAACCATGGGCTTTCCAAGTACTCACTATTTGCATCCCGCAACACACCTGTGTGGCTTAGGGGGAAGCACTTTTATCCCTCGTACACAAATGAGGAATGTAAAGGCAAAAATCAGAGTGATTTGCCCTGGGTCCCACAATGAGTCACTGGCAGAGCCAGGACTAGAACCCAGAATTTCTGACTCATTCTCTACTCACCAACCACACTTCCTCCCTAGCCAGGATTGGCCTAATTTTCAGAAGTACTGAGCACGCAATTGCAGCTGCAGACAATGGGAGCTGCAGGGTTTTAATACCTCTGAGAATCACTGTTTAGTTTGTTGGTGACTGACATTCATTTAGCTGTACATTTGTCACTTCTGTCCAATACTCAGGCTCAATGTCTGTAGTTAAATTCCATTTCCTATCAAAAATGATTCTAAAAGCAAGTGACAATCTCAGTATACTCCATTCTGCATCAAGGCTGGCAGACCAATGGCATTATTTATGACATGATTATCTCTCTCATTCCTTGTTGTCAGGGCCACAACAAGGATTACCTAACAACTGGAAAAAAATGGCAGAAATTAATGCAGCTTTTAGACTACAGATTGTTTTTTAGGGGATAGGGACTAGACAGGATGATCTAGTAGGTCATTTCCATCTCGAAATACTATGGTTTAGTGAAATCATTGTGCATAGACAGCATAAACGTAAATTTTACTTGCTTAAGCCTACAACTGTCTTGCAGTTTCAGGGTTATGATCTGGAATCAACTAGGAAAAAAAGTACGACTCTTGTCAATTTCTCTATTATTCTGAAGTGTAGATTCTACATAGAAAATCGTTAACTAGCGTGTGTATGTAAAAGGACACATTCTATATTCTGATAAGCAAGGAAGAGTAGAGAAGGGCTTGCAGATAATAAACACTAAAGAAAGGAATGCAACCAAAGTTGTAATCTAAACATGTGGTTGAAATTGAAATGTAGGTATAAAAACCAAACTGCAAGGTATTAAGCTGTTATTTCAAACACTAGCAAGAGTTCACCAGTGAGCAGAGGTGAAATGCTAAAAATGATACAGGAAACTGCTCTCAGACGGACTGAGAAGCTGATCCAGAATGCTGAATATATGCCCAGGGCTGCACTGCACAGGCTTCATGTCCAAGATAATCCCATGCCAGCCCAGACACCCTCAGGAAGCAGACAACTCCAGTGCTGAGTTGCATAAGCATTTGGCAGACAAGAAGGGGTCGGGGGGAGTCTGAACTCGGAAGGTAAAAGACGAACATTTCAAACCAAGTAAACAATACGTTTCCACGTCAATGGTGATGCCCAGCGACACTGAAAGGAGATTCTGGCTGGCTGTTGCCAAATGTTGCGAAGGAATATTGCTTTGAAAAGAAAACGGGGTGTAAGAAGGAAGTTAAAAGCCAGTCAGTTATTTCTGATTCAGCCATTTTCCCTGGGAGCATTTGCAGCAATAAAGAATAAACATAAAGACAGAGGATTTTTCTGTTTGCTTGGCAGAGGAGCTCATCAGCACTCTGCTTCAGAATCACATGGAAAGTGAAGGTCTCTTAGTTTTTAGCATGAGACAGCCCAGACAGACTGAAGCCGAGGATGCAGTTAATTTTAAGGCATGACAACAAAGCCTAGACATGGTGTCACACTGCAGTCATGCTACATGTTGCTTAATGCTAAAGTAAGGTCAAAGAGCAAGAGGGAAAAGGCCCTGTGATGCTTATGACAGATATGGACCTGCTCTGTCATAACTTTTGGATATTACACGTACTATCTGTTTGTCTGACTGTTGTAAGGGGGTCCTGTATGAATTCAAGGGGCTAATTCAAGCAGAGTCGGCTACATCTATCCAGCAAAGAGGACAATAACTTCAGATAGCCACCCGTTTACCCACACTTGAGGGACAATAGTAGTAGACCCCTTCGCTTTGATGCTCCTTCTCTGACACCCTCCACCAACCCCCCATCAAGCTTGATAGACCCATTTGTCAAGGTAGGGAATCCCACTTCGTAAATACAGGAGAACCAAACAGCCCCAAAACCAAGGGTTTATCTACACTTGAAAATTGTCTCAGATTAAGGTAGGGTATGAATTTAAAGTGCAATTGCTATTCCAGAAGAGCTATGTGAGTGTTCCTGTGCCTTCAAAGTGGGATAAGCTAAATAGGAACAAGACACTCTCATTCTGGGATAAGTGTGTCCACACAGGGAGTAATTCAAGAATAGCTGTTCCTAAATAATTCCATGTGTAGGCCAGCTCTAATATAAAGTGCTTCTGGGGGGGATAAAAGTGACATTCTCGAGGGCGGAGGAGTGGTTGATGGGAGTTGCTGATGAGAAGTAGTTTGCTTGGGCACAGACCCCACAGGCCAGTGCTCTGGAGTAAAGAGGGTCCTGCCTAAGGTCTCTGCCAAGGGATAGCAAACCTCTAGGTTAGAAAAACATTTTTATTTAGAGCTGGCTGGGAAATTTTAGCTGGAATGACTTCCTGATTGAAAAAGCCCTTTTCGTTTCAATTTTGAAAAAAAAAATCATCAGGAAAATCAAAATGACAGCTGCCTGGAAGGCTCTTGTCAATTTCACCTTGCACCTGCAGAAAGGTCATACAGATATAAGGTGCAGTGCTTTTCTCAGCTAGTTCGATCATTTTACGATGCTCCGGCAGTTCTGGTTCCCTGTGTTTTCATCTGTCTTCCTGTTGCTTCCTTAATAATCAGACTCTCTCTCTCCCTTCTGTCTTTGATAAAAGCCTAGTTATGGCTACAGACAGGAGGTGAAGACATTTAATTTGCATGGCTGTCTTTGCATTTCAGACCTATTTGTATGAGACACTGCCACCCAGCAGGATTTGCATATGCACGGGAATGAAAGACCTGCAAGAAATGAAATACTAAACTGATTTGTCTCCTATAAAATGGTAATGATATGGAGGTTTCACTAATGTTTAGTATGGAGTGTTTTTAAGCCTCTAAGCTACAGAATTTTCATGTATAAAAGGGCCTCCCCCTTTCCCCAACCCCACAATCCTATTTCCTTCAGATTAACATGACTGACCTGAACTTCACTTGGTCTTCATTCATCTCCCAAGGAGCAGGGTCTGATTTTACTGCATGATTTCCCTGTCATCACAAAACATTATTCAGCTACATTTGATGGGAGAAGGCATGCATTAGATTTCTATTATGTTAACCTTAATGCAGACAGATAATCATCTTATTTAAATCTTAGCTCTATTAAAATCAAGTACATTACGGAAACTATATGACAGACACAACATACCTGTACTTAATGTACCAAGGATAGTCTCTAGAGACCCTGGGCCAAAGTGATAGGGGCTGCAAACAGAGGTGAAAACTACATGCTGATAAATAGGGGCATCTCAGGTCACTGCTGATAAATACGCATATCTAAAAGGTGTGTCCAGTTCCAGAACCACAAGGCAAGGAGGAAATGACCTGCTTTCTCCAGGCCTCCAAAAATGACTGCCCAGTCCCTTCTGCAAGCCAGATCTCCTATGTCACACAAATTATTCTGGCACACATATGCAGATCTGTGCTGAAAGAATGGCCATTGGGCAATTAACAGAGCAAGCATTAAATCTGTCTTGGTCTTTGTCCTACATCAGTGTTGTAAGACTGAGTGAATCCTTTTATTTTGAAAAACAAATCTCAGGGCCAGGCTTCAGCTGGAGTGAGTCCATGCCACACTACAGATGATTTAGACATCTATACTGGCTGAGGATTTGCCCCACTATTGTTAGCTGTACCAAGGCTTTTATACATAATGCTACCTAAACTAGCCTCACGCTTGTAATGGCCTGGGAATACCTCCAGAAACCAAAGAAGAGTCCACTTCTCCTACAGAATCCTTAACAGATTTTACACCGGGACAGGATTTTAGGTGCTTTGGCAGCAATGTGTGAATACTCAAAGTGCAGATACAATCAATAAAGCTCATAATTATAAGTCTCCCTACTCAATATCAGTACCTTGATTTAAGGAGATCTCTAGTAACCTGAGAGATAACAACTGCATTATCAAGGAGCAATGTTAATGACCAATTTTAGCCCTCTCTGAGGGTATGTCTACACTACGAAATTAGGTCGAATTTATAGAAGTCGGTTTTTTAGAAATCAGTTTTATATATTCAAGTGTGTGTGTCCCCACAGAAAATGCTCTAAGTGCATTAAGTGCATTAACTCGGTGGAGTGCTTCCACAGTACCGAGGCTAGAGTCGACTTCCGGAGCGTTGCACTGTGGGTACGAGATTCCACAGTTCCCGCAGTCTCCACTGCCCATTGGAATTCTGGGTTGAGATCCCAATGCCTGATGGGGCTAAAACATTGTCGCGGGTGGTTCTGGGTACATATCATCAGGCCCCGTTCCCTCCCTCCCTCTGTGAAAGCAAGAGCAGACAATCGTTTTGCGCCTTTTTTCCTGAGTTACCTGTGGAGACGCCATACCACGGCAAGCATGGAGCCCGCTCAGCTCACTGTCACCGTATGTCTCCTGGGTGCTGGCAGATGCAGTACGGCATTGCTACACAGTAGCAGCAACCCATTGCCTTGTGGCAGCAGACGGTGCAATAGGACTGGTAGCCGTCATCGTCATGTCCGAGGTGCTCCTGGTTGCCTGTGTGAGGTCGATCAGGAGCGCCTGGGCAGACATGGGCGCAGGGACTAAATTTGGAGTGACTTGATCAAGTCATTCTCTTTAGTTCTGCAGTCAGTCCTATTGAACCATCTTATGGTGAGCAGGCAGGTGATACGGATTGCTAGCAGTCCTATTGCATCATCTTCTGCCGGGCAGGCAAGAGATGAGGATGGCTAGCAGTCCTATTGTACCATCTTCTGCCGAGCAGCCTGCATGCAGATGTGGATGGCATGCAGTCCTTCTGCACCGTCTGCTGCCAGCCAAAGATGTAAAAGATAGATGGAGTGGATCAAAACAGGAAATAGACCAGATTTGTTTTGTACTCATTTGCAAACCCTCCCCCCTTCCCCCCGTCAAGGGGACTCATTCCTCTAGGTCACACTGCAGTCACTCACAGAGAAAGTGCAGCGAGGTAAATCTAGCCATGTATCAATCAGAGGCCAGACTAACCTCCTTGTTCCAATAAGAACAATAACTTAGGTGCACCATTTCTTATTGGAACCCTCCGTGAAGTCCTGCCTGAAATACTCCTTGATGTAAAGCCACCCCCTTTGTTGATTTTAGCTCCCTGTAAGCCAACCCTGTAAGCCGTGTCGTCAGTCGCCCCTCCCTGCGTCAGAGCAACAGCAAACAATCGTGCATCTGAGTTGAGAGTGCTGTCCAGAGCAGTCACAATGGAGCACTCTGGGATAGCTCCCGGAGGCCAATACCGTCGAATTGTGTCCACAGTACCCCAAATTTGACCCAGCAAGGCCGATTTAAGCGCTAATCCACTTGTCAGGGGTGGAGTAAGGAAATCGATTTTAAGAGCCCTTTAAGTCTAAATAAAGGACTTCATCGTGTGGACAGGTGCAGGTTTACATCGATTTAACGCTGCTAAATTTGACCTAAAGTCCTAGTGTAGACCAGGGCTAACTGAGCAAAGAAAGTAAGACTAACTGCCATGGCACCTGAAATATCCCAGCACACATTCCCTTCCTTAGCTCCGTGAAAGAACTGTGCAATTCTTGCTTCTTGCTCAGAAGATAAATTATCTCTTGCACTAGATGCATAGCTAATCTTCTAAAAGAAAAAAGTATTTACTAAAAATCACATGTGATTCACGAGAAGAACTAAGACATTTTAACACGCCAACTGCCCCGAGGCAATCAATAAAAATACAAGAGTTGTTTGTATGCCTATCTTCAAAGCACACACTTCTGTTCCTGCCCCATGATCCCAACTGAGTATCAAGACAGGTCATTATTATTTAGTTAGTTAGTTTCATGTGCTTGTGGTATACGATACACAGCAGTCTGAATAAGATGTATATATGTGTGGGCATGCACATGCTACAATATCAAAACCAGAGCTGTGAGAAATTTTTCAGATGAATAGTCCATTTGCTGGAAAAGGCAGTTTTAGGGTGACTACAACAATTTGCAAATTCAGGTCAGATATGGCGAATAGTTTCAGCTGAATATTTGTTTTTATTTAAAAATTCAAAACTGTTTGCCTCAACATTTTTTAAACAAAATGTTGTGACTGTCAATTTCAAACTGATGTTTCATTTCAGCTAGATTTGTTTAATTATTTTACAAGGGTAAAATACATCAAAAAACATGAAGAAATGAAAAAAAAAACCCCACATATATAGTTCAGCGCAAACAAAATGTTTTGTTTGACCCAAAACAAAAATTCTGTTAGTTTTTCATTTCTGCAAGAAAAAAAAAGCTTTCAATTGTGGTTCAAAACTAACAATGTCTTTTTGGATTTGTTGGTTCTTTCAAGGAACCAAAACATCAATTATTTGCTCCGCTCTAATCAAAACCACCACTTTATTGGCAATCTCCTTGGAGAGGGCAAGGATTGAATGGGCAATGAAGAATCAACTGCAGGATTTTACCACCCTGTTGAGACATTCCTCTAGGTCTGGACTGAGGTGCATTGACAGGGCAACACGGGGCTGATTAGTCTATTGATGTCTATGTTGTACTTGTTTTGTTCTGCCAGGACCATCAAACAAGCACCTTTCATCCTACTTTATGGGTCTGCCGCTCACCTGCATTCTGAGGTTATTGGGCCCAGTTGAGAATTTTGTTAGTGAAATGCAGGTTTGTGAGGTTCCAAGATACAAGATGAATCTTGATCAACTCAAAGCAAACAAACGTGGTGGGGGGGGAGTCAACACTCACCAGAGCTGTCAAAAGTTCTCTCATTAAATCTTGGCCACAAACATAACAAGCTCTGTGCAAATCTGAAACAGAATGCTCAAAGTAAAAACTGGCATCTTAATGAATTCAGTCTTCCTGATCATTTGTCTCTGTCACCATCACAAATACAGAAGACATGCTCACAATTGCTCTCATGGATAAATTGTTATTTAGGATTTTTCTGTAGTGTGTCTAAAGTAAGTAAGGGTTTATGAGATTTCCTGTCAAAGCAATTGCCATTACTGTACCAAAAAGGACACTTTTACTGTTAAACAAATGGTTAAAAGGGATGCGGTCAGGTCAAGTTGGGCTAAAAATTTAGGTTCTATAAAAATTGGAGTTTACAGGATTTGAGAGGCAAGAGAAATGTTTCCATTATTATTTTTTAAAATTTCAGTGGAAACTGGCTTCTTTCCAATATTTTCCTGCAATGTTGTATGAGATCCAAAACATGAAATGGACTAGAAATAAGTGTAACTGATTAATTTTGTGTGTCATTATTGTGTTGTACCTTTATGTCAAAGGTGCTCAGAGCTCTGGATGGGCATTCTATGGTGTGGCACTTTCTAAAGAAATAAATAATAGTCATTTTCCTTGTCCAAGATATGTGGAATGCAAAAGGTAATCGAAGAGCATAAACACTGAGACAAGGAAATTCAGGTTTTGTTTTAATGTTTTCTTTTAACTCGACTCTGTCTCTTGGACACTATGTAGAATTGTCTTTTGAAAAAAAGCATCTAATTCATAATTCAGTTATTTATTCAAAGCTCCGGGTGAGAGAAATCAGAGGTACAAATTGCCATGTAGATAGTCTCTTGAAAGAAACTGTGATTCCTTAGCAAGTAAAACTCTTTACTCATGTAAGCAAATGACCATTAATCATGACTAAAACACACCAGAGGACCCAATGCTTCTCTTCTTAAATGCAAGGAACTCACTTTGATGTTTTTGATATGCTCCCTAATGTAAAGGGAAAAGGAAAATGGGGGGGAAGGGTCAAGAAATTAGGTAAAGCATTTTAAAACACAAGGGATCCTGGGAGAGAGTCAACACAGAGAACAATAGCCCTTCAAATAAACCTCAAGCTGCCAAACTGAATCCCAAATGTGTTCTGTGTCTCTCTTTAATATTATACTGCTTTTCCCTCAATACCTTTTTAAAAATGGAAGTGTTTGTAACAAATATGCATTGAAAGCATGTACTCATTGGATTCAATTTATGTTCCCTTCCAGTGACACTTTGCTATTCTCCTGATTGTCTTTCCTCTCACTCCCCCTTTTATCTTGCCCCCTCAAGCAATTTCCAAGGGACACAGAATAAAACATACATTCGTTAAGGACCCTAGAGTGATGTGTAAGACAACACAAGCTGGTCTGAAGCCAGCTGGCCCACTCTGGGTTCCCACCACCAGTGTGCAAAGACGACTAACCAGAGGGCATGCTGAGCAGTGCAGTCAAGATTCTGCCATCCCTTTTTGTCATTTTACAAACTGTTGGGAGTCACCAGAGGTTTGCCTAGGGAACAAAGTTCAAGTTTTCCAAATGCAGTGAGAATTTACTATGAATAAACTTGAGGACAAAGCACAGAGAGGCTTTCAGTGTCCAGTAGCAAAGGGTTACTTGGATACAGCTGAGTCCAAGCTAAAACATGAAGGTTCATCAATTCTCTTCCAGCACAGGTTAGCTGTCTGGGGCTACTGGCCTCCTCCATCCCACTCATCAGAAATATAGTTTACTTATTCCTGCCACATCATGATGCGTTGTCAAAGCATATTGGCCTGGAATGGAACCAATCCTCTGAAGGAGTCACAGGTACTTGTAATCCATTGCACTACTGCCCAGGGGAAGAACCCACCCACGGAGGGGTTGTTATTTGAATTGCATTAGTGCCTAGGAACCCCATTGTTCTAGGTGCTGTACAGACAAGCAACAAAGACGACAGTCCCTGCCCCACAGAGCTGACAATCTCTATGTCACACAGGGTTGGACAGCTGGGCAAAACAAACAAAGGGGGGCAAAGGTGGGGGATTGGGAGCTGAGCTAACAAACAGAGTTGAGCATAAAAGCACAAGTGAAGCTCAGCACTTGCCTGATCCATACCAGGTGGTAGCAATTTTTAGGCATCCCAGCAGAGAGGGTGCTGAAAGAGGCATTTGAAGAAGTTAAGATGTCAGCTACCTTAATTTTGCTGTCCTCATTGGCAGTGCAAAGGCAAGGATCTTGGTATATTTATAGATCTAATAGATAGGGCAGGGTTAAATGGTAAAGAGCCTTAAAGGAGAAGCTTATTTGATTTTTCCACAAGTAGCAGCCAAAACCTGGAACAAAAGATTATCGTCAACTCCTTTTTGGTTCAGTCTCCTAGGCAGAGAGTGTAGCCATGTACTTTTAATCTGAATGGCTTTGATTTTAAGATTAATGGAAGCAACAAACCAAGAAAAAACAAAAGTAGTCTCCATGAGACAGCACATACTATAATCATCACTGTCTCCCACAATAGCTACCCCTGCCAACAGATGAATCCAGACATATGGTGAGGTAATAGTAAAATAAGAGGCGCAGCTACATACACCAGGCTGTCTCATGACACTCCTATAAGTTACCCCCAAATTTTGAAGTACAATTCTGCTCCACATTTTTATAATAAAAGCCAGGACCATTTTTGGTTGGCCACTTCGGACAGAGATCACTATAATCTTATGAACTGTACAGAACGGTTATTGTTTACAACAGTTCACAAAATAGGCTTCCGGTCGAATGCCCATTTCTCCAATGTTGTTGTTTAGCTCTGATTGCTGAGAACAGTGTGGAACCACAGGGTATTGTGTGTGGCTTGGAGACCCTACATTTTTTGATTATTGAGGCAGCATGTTTGCTAGAATATAGTTGCCTTAGCCTAACTGTATTAATGAAATACTCTAGGGGCTTCTCTGTAGGCTAGCACATGCACTATGGAGCATTATGAAGGGGGAGCAGGGAATGGGATATGAGAATAGAGAAAAATGGGGGGAAATGGGGAAAAAAAGATTGTCAGTACTTAGGCCTTGATTCAGAGAGATACTTAAGCACATGCCTAAGGTTAAGCCTGTGAGTAGGCCCACTAAAGCCAACGAAGCTATTCACATACTTAAAAATTAGCCACACCTTTAAATACCTTGCTAAATTATGGTTTTAGATTGTGAACTCTTTAGAACAGGAATTATTGATTATATACTTGTATAGCACCCAGCATAATAGGGTCCCAATCTTTGTGGTGATTATAGGTGATAATGAAACCCAAAGAAGTTGTAGTAGTTTAATTTAAATTATTTAATGGCATAAAGATTAGCCTGAAATTGTGAATTGTGAATCCTGCATTTTTCCATAAGCAACAATAGTGCATCAAGGGTGAAATCCTGGCCCTATGACGCCAATGGGAGTTTTGCCATTGACTTCAGCAAAGCCAGGATTTCACCCCAAATGTTTTAATAAGCTGATTGTCACTAGTAAAGGCCTGGCATCTCAATCAGATTTCGGTTTGGACCATTAAGGATTTCCTCTTGGTTGCTAAACAGGACTGTGTTGTCATTTCTGAGCCTTGCATATGATGCCACTTGCAACCATGCCTACAATTTGAGGAAATAAAACCAGGGAAGAAAATACTTTTGTACAGCCTGCAAATGGATACTTTTAGCAAATGCATTTATGAAAGTGTTCAGTGACATAAATGAAAACCTCAGTAAAAAGATACTGTCGACAGAGGGACTGTCTCTGACATAATGATAGTTTTTATACCTTCATAGCTTGTATTTTGCAGGGTTTCCTATTGGTAGAGCAACACATTATGGGTTTCCTTTAGGCTTTCTGGAAGCCAAACAGGAACACTAGGGAAATGGTATTATTTGTGACACTTATCCATCCTCATCTTCTTTCCGTCCCTTGGAATTGAAGGCTTCCCCATGGTGCTACTATATATCCCTGACGTGGCTAAGGTGACCAAGATGGCTCTGCAAAGATTCCTATTTCATCACCATCTGCTCTGTTGTCCTTACTATTCACTGGTGCTCCATTATACCTTATGCATGTAATCATTATTTCTTGGCTTGTCCTTGTGATGTTACCAACCCATTACTAGTTTATCGTCTACACTGTTGTCAAGAGAAGATGATCTTGATCATGGTTTGCTTTCTCATCTGTATTTTTGTTCTCCTAGCTCCCACATACACAATGCAGCACACAAAGGACCAGCTTTACAACGGTAGTTAGGCGCATAATGGGACTTCAGTGGGAAATAGGTGCCTAACCTGTTTAAGAAATTTGGAAAGTCCTACCAGGCATCTTTCTGCCTTTGTACCTTTGCCAATCTGAACCTAGCACCCATATTTCTCTTCTTCGATGTCCAGATTTTGGCTTCTGAATGATCTTCCTGGTGAGCGCTCATGTCTGTTATGTAGATCATGGCTGGCCATAATTGTTTCAATAAAAAAGTATTTAGGCAAAGTGGAACTTTAAGACTAAGAATAGTTAGTGTAACTCCAGTAGAAAATTTCATGTCAAAGTTTATTTTGTACTGGTAAGAACATATGCTGTTCAAATATGCAGTCTATGGAGTTACACCAAAGATGAACTTGGCCCAGCAAGCGTCTACCTCAATTTGGGGAAATAGTTTAGCAGGAGTTTTTGATTTATATCTACATATAAATTCAGCCTACATTTTTACCGAGAGGCTGGTGCAACAGCAGAAGCATTTCGGTCAGTAAATCATTATTGTGCCGTAAATCCTGAATATCTAGCGTCATGCTAATTATAGCATGTTTCCACAGATATTACTAAATCTTGACACTGAATGATTTCTAGGTATGCATCATTTGGGCAGTGCTGTAGTTTACATTATCTTTTGCACTCCATGTACTTTATGGATCTTTTTCTGCTACCTCTTGTCCACCTAACCATTCCTTCATTTGTTGAAGACATTTAATTGTAATCATTCAGAAGTGGACTCCTGTAGGACTATTGCATCATGAAAACATAATGCACAGAGATCAAGAGAGGAAATTTTGGGGGTCAGTAAAACATGTCAGAGTTAGAATCATCACCACTTCTTTGATTATTGCTCCTGTTCACTAGGCCTGGAGATATTTGAAATTATACTGGATTCCCAGCTCTCCAAGATTTGCTCTTTTCCCTGATCCAGGACAAAACAATAAGGGCTACAGTATCATCTCAAGACACAGGAGTTACATATTCCTAATGGATTTAAGGAGCTAAGTTTCTTGATATTACCTACAGTTCTCTCCATTTACACATGTAATCATTAAATAGAGGGGCTTGGTTTTGTGGAACATTGGATCACCTTCTGTAGGGAGGAATATGTATTTGTAAGGGGACTGTTGCCCCCTTACTAACATTCAGTGGGGGTGTTTTGGTTGGCTAGCTCCCAGTACTAAAAGGGGAACGGTCTATGGGAAACCAGGACCCTGAGACTGATAGTCCCCAGGAACAATGAGGAGAGGACAATGCTCCAGGTCAGCCTGAATGACAGGGTGGGCAGGCTAATCAGAGATACAGGAGGTCAGGGAGGTCCCGTCCTCCATGTGAGCTGGATTTGCCTGGGTCAGACAGAGTGGGGCCAAGCTAAGGAGAAAGTAGGGGCCCAAGCTGAGCTGGGGAGCAGAGCTGTGCCAGATCCAGAGGGACCAGAAAAGCAGCCCAGGAAGCAGGTCAGTGCTGGGAGCAGAGTCACAGAAGCAGCCTGCAGAGCAGACCTGTCCTGGGAGCAGAGCTGCAGCAACCAGAGCCAGAGGGGCCAAAGGAGCAGCCCAGGGAGCTGGAGGCAGAGCAGCAGCAGCAGTGCAGAGACAGAGTGGTGGAGCTGGGGCTGGAGCAGTCTGGAGCTGGGTGCGGTGAGCAGCTGGGGAGAGCGAGGGGGCCCCTGGGTAGCAGGCCCAGCACAGGGAGACGCCTCAGCCAAGAGGCTCTGCAGGCCAGGCTTGAATTGTAACCCCAACAGGGCGGGGGCGACACTGGGAAGAAGGGTCCTACCACTTAGAGCCTGAAAGCGTGTGGCCACCACCAGAGCAAGTGTCCGACCCACAGCATCCCTGCGGCACAGCCAGGGCCTGAGAAGAAGGCCTGGGACTTATAAGGAGCAGACTGTGAACTGCCCAGACATTCCAGAGACACTGTTTGTGACGTTCCCTGCCACAGAGCGGGTTGATGTGTTTCCTTTAACCTTTCCCATGTTTCCTTATTCTTTTTTAAAATTAATTGTTGATTAAATAACTTGCATTTGCTTTAACTTGTATGTAATGGTCAGTGGGTCAGAGAAGTGCCCAGTGCAGAAAGAGTACCCCGGAGTGGGGACACCCTAGCCCCTGTCCTAGGTGACCACAGCAGAATTGGAGGTTGAGCCCCCCCAGGAATCCTGGGCCCAGCCTTGTTGGGGTTACGAGGACTCTGCCAGACAGGAGAGTGGAAGGGGAGTCCTCAAGGGCAGGGAGGCCACTGGGTAAAGGAAGTGGGAGCAAGGACTCAGATCCTTTCGCAAGCCCACTTCACCGGGATAGTGCAGAAGCTAGGAAAGTTCCCCACAATAGCAGGACTGTTCCCCCACTTACATATGACTTGGACTGCCTCCATCTGCATTCATACATACCAAGTGGTTTGTATAGATACCCACATGCTAGTATATCACATACACAGGGTCAGTCTGCAGGCTAGTGGGAAAGTTGGTCATTAAGTCACAGAAATCCTGTCAGCATGCCCAGCTGTAGCTATCAGGAGAACACTCAACTTTGATCATTTCCTTAACTCTCCTGCAGTTCTGTTTATGATCTATTAAGCCAGACTCTACAGAAATGTTAATATCTCAATAGATCTCGGTATGCAGGAGGTCATTTTTAAAGCAACATTATGTGTGTTATAAGGTTTTAATAGTCAAAACACCAAGGCATCTTTCACATTACCTAGTACAGTGAAAAGCATATTGGGGTTAGTCTTGTTTTATTCCTAAACAAATTAAACTTTCGCTTTGTTTCAGCAGCCGAAGATTGTTTGCGTTTGAAAAGTGTTTCAATGCCCAGCTATAATTGAGAGTTAAGCCATTTCCCCACAATTATAGGCCTGATCGTCTTCTCATATAGTGTTGTAAATCAGGAGTAACTGCACTGAAGGCAGTGCAGTCACACTGGCTCAAAACCAGTATCAGCGAGCAGAGAATCAGGCCCTCCATTTCTGGTTTAAAGTTCATTCAATTTGCTAAATGATTTCATTTCAAAGCTCGTTTGGCAGAAGTGTACACAATAGAAGCTGCCACATTCCAGTACCTTCTGCATATTGGTCTTGCTCATGAAGAACCATGAATAGGTTAGTACATGAAAGGCAAGATTATGTGCATCCTATACACTGTACCGCTTGAGTCTCTCTCCTTAGGCTGCATTACTGACCTAAGACCAAATGTGACAGGGGGACCTCTTCGCACTTGAGTGAAGAACAGATTTATATCTCACAAAACTTACTCTGTATGGCACAGACTGCAAAGTCAGATTTACCAGTGGTAAAAAAAAAAATTGTTTCCTTCATTTCTAGTTTGTCCACAAGTTATCAGGCTCAGCGGAGGAATTATTGGGTGAAATTCTATGACTTGAATCATACAGGAGGGCAGATGAGATGATCAGAGTGATTCTTTCTGGTTTTGAATGTTATGACTCTCACTCTTCCCCCATCCCCACACTGAGCTACTATGACTCCAACTGCCATAAAGCAGTGGGTAAGGAAAGAACCGATCTGCATCACCCAGCACCATTGCCTAGCCCAATAGCTCAGTCCTCCTCCTATCTGCTGGTCTCTTCTCTGCTGACTTACAAATGAGGCAGGCAGGCAAAGGGTTACTGATTAGACCACCAAACTCTGAAGTGTAAAGTTTCACGAGGCTGGACGAGAGACTCCATCTCTCAGTAAGGTTCTGTAAAGAGCTTCCCCTAATCAGACTGTAGCACATACAATGAGAAACCTTTCAGGATGCTCATTACAAAATCACTCCTGCCTGGTAGAAACAGATACAGAAAATCTGATCAGGGTGTATAAACCAAGCTTAAAATATGCCTGCCAGGATTTATAGACCCAATACCTTAATGGCAGAGCTTCAGCATCACTAGATCAGTCACTCACATTATAAGTGTGAAGTAAAGATGGATAAATCATTTCAGTTAGGGTGATTTTCATTGAGGCTATTTCAACTGGGTGCTTTGTCAACATGCCACAGGATTTTAAAATCTGTTTCTGACTTCTACATCCATCAGTTTTTTTAGAGATAGCATCCCTAACTCCTGAGCCCCAGGGAAAGAGCCATAAGACAAAGCACAGGGTCAAATCCTGCCAGGCACAGCATACAGAATGGCGGGCTGGGGGTTCAATTCTAGCCCAGGACATGTGGGTTCTGTTTCGTGCTCCATCATCGAATCCCTATGTGACTTGGGTCAATCACTTAGGCTCAGATTTTCAAAGGTATTTGGCAGCTGCTGGGAGCGAAGGCATATTTCAACCAGACAGAAGCCTGTTGTGGATTTTAGCAGTCTGTTCTGATAACATTTAACAGCATAAGCATAAGTAGTCCTCTGTATGTGCAAGAAATTGCAGAGTAATCGTGTCTGTGAGAACAAGAACAGCTAGTATAACTAAAAAGCTAGAAAAGATTGGTTTTGACTAACACTAAGCCTGTACTGCCACTGGAGGAAAGCTAATATGGAAATGAAAGACTAAAACTTACACATAAGATAACAAAAAGTTATAAATAATTGTGTGTAACAAAGGGAGATTTAAGCTATATTGTCTGATACTGGAGGCGACTGTGATGAGATCGTCCTGAGTAATTGATCACCTGTGAGTAACTGATCTACTACTCTGAGTGTTTTGCCTTAATAAATATTTGTTAGACCCATCTGCTGAGTAAGTGAATCTCAATCCAACAGCATCTAGCTGCATCTCTGCACCTCAGTTCCCCCTCTATAAAATGGTGGTGATAGTACTTCCCTACCACGTGGGGTGTTGTGAGGATAAATCCATTACAACGATCATGAGCTGCTCAGACACTACATAATGAGAGCAGTACAAGAGACTACACTAGCTAGCTATGAATGCCCACTCCCATTCCTAGCCCAGAGGAGACGCTGGGTTTCTCCTGTTCCAACATTCACCAAAGCTTACAGACAGGGTTGCTTTGCAGAGTCTATGTGATAGGAGTCAGAAAGGGGCATCCCAGAATGGGACCAGAGAGTCAGCACTGCGGTCCCTGTACATCATCAGTTCTGTTATGCAGTCTCTCTTTGGAGAGAGAAGACAGGCATGATGCCTGCCCCAAAGTGTTTTGCCACATCTAAGCGAGTGAGAGTAACACAGGGCAGGGAGGATGGGCTCTTGAGGTTATCCACTTTGGAGATAGGCATCTCTTCCGGTGCCATTAGTTTACATAGACACATATAATCTGGGTAAGGGCCTAACAGGCTAACTCACCTCTTGAGGGTGTCACCAGAATAGTAGGGTTTGGGGAGGGATTGAAAGAAAAGGGGGGAAAGTGCAGGGACAGGAAGGGGGGAGAAAATGGGTGGGGTAGGGGCAGCACACACTGAGTTGCACAACAGGATTATAAAGGCCTGGGGGGAATACAGTGGGTCTGCAAGGGATCAAAGATTACAGCCCAGGACTCTTCACACAGTCCCCGGTACAGATTATTCCTGCCTCTGCTGTTTTGATACCAAGGTGGAAGGTGCCTTTGAAGAGTGTGGCAGGATTACTCTGCACAGGGAGCTGTGCTGCTGCTCAGAACACAGGTAACACATCAGTGCTGCTTCTGCAGTGTGTGTCGGCACGCATTTTGGGGACCTATTTACATAGCTCCAACACGCGGCCCCCTAGTTCTGATCTATATGGTAGTTCAGAGGTTTTAAGATTCAACGAGTCATTTAAACATCACAACAACTAAGGCTCTTAATGTATGCCTCTATATTACAAATAGTTCTCCGCATGTTTAGGAACCAGACCTCCGCCAGTCCTGAATTACCCAGTGCAAAAATACAGGTGCTACAGAAATCCTAGTGCAAAGATCTAGGAAAGAGTATCCAATTAAAGGGATTTAGGTGCAATTAGCTGCGCTTTCCTCTTCTAAACAGATACACCTGGATTCCCAGTGAATTTCAAACGCAAACACCAACCCACAATCTAACCTTAGATTGCAGCTTTCATGCTGCAGTGTGGCAACGAAAAAACCAATGCTAGAATCGTCTACAGTTTGGCAGACATGAAGTTGATTCGTGCTGTACACGAATCATTGTCCGACCTTTGCATTTATTTAGTTCAGCAGCGATGCTCATTTGAATTGATCTAAGATGCCGCTTTTTCAGAAATGCTGCTACACTCATGCAAACAATCCCAATGGACATATAAAGAAACAGATACAGTGCCAGTCAGGAAACAATTCAAAAAGTCCTTTCAGAGAGTATTGCAAATAAATTGGCCTGAATTTTTTCCCCTTTACATTTAAATAAAACTAACTTGGGATGTTTTCAATGGAACTTTTTTCATCAGAATATGCCCATTTGTCAAAAAACAAAACTTTTCATGGAAATGTATCAGGGTTTTTAATTTCCTTTTCAGGCAAAGATACAATAAAATGTTAACAAACTACATTGTACAGTTCTTAGTGAGGATCAGGTAAAGACTTTGGCTTGCTGTCTGGGGAGCCCTCTTCCTAAAAACGGTGACCACCTTTCTAAATACCCATCCTCTTTCTGGCACTTCTCTTGTGTATGTACTTGATGTGAATGCTTTTCCATTACAAGCACAATCCATATTTTACTGTACCACATTCCACAGGAAAATTCACATTTTTCCAGCAATGTGCCATACAAAGTCTTTCTGCCAACCACAAAAGAGAAATGAATTTGTTGTTGTTCTGTTTAAAATGTAGATCCTGTACTGAATGGAGCATTAAGTAAGAAGGTCAGGGAAGGTGGCATTTTGTTATAAGATAAATCTCTTTAATGATTTCCTCCCAAAACCTGGGATGAAACTTTTTCAGGTCCAGGCTGGAATTTCTGATCAAAACCAGAAAGAAGGTATGAGTCTCTCTCCTTCTGGCCCAATGAATATTTAATGTATACAAAGTGGGACAGTTCCAGCTGAAGAGATTGAGAGTGAGACTGAGTTTATAGTGTAGCCAGTAAGGCAGTGAATCAGGAAAAGCAAGGACTTCACAGATGAGTGCTCTAACCACTGGACTGTAGGCTAATTTAGGATGGGTGGGTCTTTGTCTCTTTCTCTCTCTCTCTCTCTCTAAATTTCTAAAGTTGCATTTGAGAGAATTTCATGCTAGTGTGAGATGGCAGAGTGGACAGCCCTATAAGACTGAAATCCTCTCATCATCCACAGAACATGTACAACACACAAAGAGCAAGTTTCCCGTGTACCACTCCACCAACATGCCTCAATCCTGGTCTGGGAGGGGTAGGACAGCTTCCACTCAATACTAGTGAGCTTGTCAACTGTACAAAAGTATCTACTATATAGGTATCCCTCTTTGTCTTTTCCTATTTCAGTATGATAAGAACCATTTGGTCAATATCAACAATGACAATTTACAACCTTTGGAGACTGAGGCCGTGTCTAAGCTACAGACTTCTGCTGGCCTACCTATGTTGGTCCGGTATGTAAAGAAGCGTGATCCTGGGCTGACATAGGCTATATCAACACTAGAGAGTTTACAGTGGTGGCACGGTAAGATCTCTTGTGTAGCTGCTCTATGCCAACAGGAGAGAGCTCTCCCGGGGACAGAATTAAACCCCCTATGAGCAATGTAAGTTTTGCACATAAGTGGTAGTATAGACATAGACATAGTTGTGCTGGCAGAAGGTCCTAGTATAGAAGCAGTTACACCAGCAAAGTGGGTTTTTTACTGATATAGTTTGTTTTGCTTGGGGATGGCGGTGGTGTTGGAAAAAGCTACTCCAGAAGAAGCACAGCTTTGCCAGTATAAGCTACACTAGGTATGCTATGCTGGTATAGTATTTCACTGTTCCTTTTCCAGTGGGAACTGGAGAGAAGTTAAATAACTAACATCTAAATGTTGACCTGTGGTTGAAGCACTGTGTGTACTGTCCATCTATAAGCACATACAAGCAATTGGGATTAATTTGTCAGGAAAGAGCACAACGCTTTGCGTTAACTGTACAAGCACCCATGCCAACCTGAGTCTGCTTTGGCTTCTGGAAAGTGGGCCCATTCAGAGACTTCACAAGTGTTAGCAGAGTCACTCTCTGATTAACAATACATCATCTCATTCATATTGTCACTCCCACATGAGTAACTTGATACCTATACCTAAAATATTTATCCACACGCCACCAAACAAATGTTCAGTGTTGAAATAAGGCTGTGGGTGTGCATAATACACCTTTTCTAAATTAGTTTTATGAAGTAGGAGGTGAAATTATGCACATTACTCTTTGGTCTCCAGAGAATTGCCGGTGGTTTCTATACTTACACATTTAAAGTTGTCACAGAAATTCTTTCAACAGATTTTGATCCTGTGAAATGACATGAAATGAAAGGGGAAGGAATCAGAAAAGAAGTTCCTGCCACATCCCTAACCAATCCAGAAGCTAATAAGGTGTTGATGGCTCAGAGATTTTTCTCCTCCTCCTCCGGAGCCAAGCAGCAGGAGGCTTTCACACAAGTGGCAATCATAAAATTGATCAGGCTATCACAGGACTGTCATCATGAAGTGGAAAATGTATTAAGGAGCATTTGCTATTCGCTGGCAAGTAGCCAGGCAACAGCACTCTCGCACATTGACAGCAGCAGAGCTCGAATTATATGCAAGTAGAAGGACGGGAACTTTCTTACTCTACTCCGGCTGGTGGCACCTAGATGTGTTTGTTCTTTGCAGTAGGGGATGGGATGGATAGAATGAAAGTTAGGCCCAGTGCTGGGTTTTGTATTCAGATCGATAGTCAAATTACACATTGCGTATGAAATGAGAAAAAGGTGAAAATCCATTGGCTAAATTAAATTATTCACGGATACATTTTTTTTTATTGGCTTCGACTGGCCCTCACCTAAGAAAAGGCTGCCTCCTTAGCCACCCAGTTGTTGAATGAACATATAGGAAGTCAGTCATCCAGCAGAGCAGTGAAGAAGGAGAAAGTTGTGGTTCAACTGAAAGACATGGTGGTCCCTGCTCCTTCAGTCACCTTTCTCTCCAGCCATACTGCCACAGCTGTGGTCAGTAGGGGCACTTGAGTTGGATCCCCCTCACTGTGTGACTAAGTTATACTGAAGTAAGTTGGATCCCCCTCAACAAGAAGCAATGGTCTCAAGTTGCAGTGGCGGATATTAGGAAACACTGTTTCACTAGGGTGCTGAAGCACTGGAATGGGTTACCTAGGGATCTGGTGGAATCTCCATCCTTAAAGGTTTTTAAGGCCCAGCTCGGCAAAGTCTTGGCTGGGATGATTTAGTTGGCGTTGATCCTGCTTTGAGCAGGGGATTGGACTAGATGACCTCCTGAGGTCTCCTCCAACCCTGATATTCTATGATTCTAAGAGAGAGAGGATGGCTGGCCGGACAATTGCCTGTGAGGGTGCTGGGACTCTGCAACTTCCTCCCTTCCTTACCCCAAAATAGCCTCAATCAGGTGACCTTCCAGGCACACTACAAAAGACATCTGTTTGATAGGGGATTGCAGAAAACTGAGGGCCTGTTTCCCAGAATGATGAAGAGGTGGAAGAGAGCTTTGGCTGGCGGCTGGCAGAGCTCCTGCTGACCTGATCATTTTAATGCTGCCAAGATTTGAATTGGTAGTGGTAATAGGTGTTAGGGCTCCCAGAGCCTGGGAGAGGCTTCATTTCAGTGATTTTTTAAAAAATCAAAATAAATATCACAAAGGGGAAGGTTCCTGGGACTCACTCGGAGGTGCTCTTCAGTCAGGTCAAAAGACAGGAAGGGAGACGTCAGGGCCTGAGATCCAGGGGGCAAATTACATACAGAAAATGAAAGTTTAGCTAGCGAAGTTAAGTACAAGCCGCACATATTCAGCCATATTAGCTGGTGTGATGCAGAAGGAGAGTTTTGTGCAGCACAGTAGGTGCACAGTGACAAAACAGGCGCGAGCCTGCCATGGCGTGACGCCCAGGCCAATTTACACCAGCTGAGAATCTGGCCCAGTGCTCTTATTTATATTGTAAAGTTATATGAGTGATACGAGATAGAGGTTGCACATCAGCTGATTTGTAAGGAGAGGATGTTGCAAGCAGTTGAGATGTAAGATGATTGGTCCCTGGACTAGAGTAGCCGGTTTAGTTATTTAGGCTCATACATCTACTAACAAAGAGCATCTCTCTGTATGCGCTTGATGAAACCTAAAAACTACACATAACACCCACCCAAAGGTAACTTAAGCTGGTGTTCGGCTGTTGGGTCTTGCCGAATCCTCAGGGCTAGTCTATACAAGGAGTGTTTCAGTGGAGCAGCTACACGGAGGCAACTGTGCTGCTGCAGTGCATCTAGTGAAGATGCTCTAAGTCAATGGGAGAGAGCTCTCCCATCAACTTAATTACTCCACCTCCGTGAGAGGCGGTCGGTAAGTCGGCAGACAAAGCTCTCCCACCGGCATAGCGCTGTCTACACCAGGTTTAGGACTGTGTAATTTACATCACTCGGGGGCGTGGATTATTCACACCGCTGAGCGATTAAGTTAT
Source organism: Caretta caretta (assembly GCF_965140235.1). Classification (NCBI taxonomy): domain Eukaryota; kingdom Metazoa; phylum Chordata; order Testudines; family Cheloniidae; genus Caretta; species Caretta caretta. Next base: position 84,541,674 of record NC_134214.1, read on the forward strand.
ACTGAAGTAAGTGATAGTGTAGACAAGCCCTCAGGGTCCAACTGACAGCCATATTTGGGGTCAAGAAGGAATTTTCCCCAGGTCAAATTGGCAGAGCCCCTTGGCGGGAGGGGGTGGGGGGGTTCTTGCCTCTCTTTGCAGCATGGGACACAGGTCACTTGCAGGTTTAAACTAGGGTAAATGATGGATTCTCTGTAACTTGAAATCTTTAAATCATTATTTGAGAACTTCAGTAACTCAGCTAGAGGTTAGGGGTCTATCACAGGAGTGGGTGGGCAAGATTCTGTGGCCTGCAATGTGCAGGAGGTCAGACTAGATGACCATGATGGTCCCTTCTGATCTTAAAGTCTACGAGTCTGAAGGGTGCAGCATATAATTCAGTACCAGGCAACTCCAAAACTCCAGGTGAAAAAAAGACAGCCGTTAGTAAACAATGTTAAAGCTACTTTCAAGGAGTTAAAGCTGGGAGGGGCAATGAGTTTTGTTAGTTGTTGACTTGGGTGGAAACTGCTACACCCTATGTAATCCCATGTACCCTCCTGAGCAGAGTATTAATCATATTTTTGGTGATGTGGGCAAATGCTCCATCTCCTGCCTCTTTGGTAACTTCAGTATCTTCTAACCTGAAACACACCACTCTTGCTTGCTCTTTTATTTTTTTTTAAAGCCACAAGATTCTTCTTGGGAAAACCCCCCCAAACATACACACACAAGAAAATCCACACACTTGTAATAGTTTGCACTACTGGAGTCTGGCTGACAATCTGTCACAACTAATCACTCACACACCAAAAATGCTGTGGGACATAGATGGATCACAATTCATTGAAGCTTCATTGTTTGGGTCAGTTTGAATGTTAACATTTTACCAAAGAACTGGAACATGCCCCAGGATGATCTCTCGCCTGAAGCATCAATAAAGGCCTTTGCTATTTTAAACTCTTGACCAGATTTTTTCCCCCTTCTTGCTCCACATTTCCATAAGGTGGAGGTGGGGGGAGGGAATAATAAACTGGATCCCCAGGGGCAGTTTTCAAATGGGCAAAATTCTCTTCTCAGTTTCACCACTGCAGCTCCTGTTGTTACCAGTAAACATTTGTGTATCATTGTGGAGCTCAATTTCATTTATTGAATTAGGAGCGAAAGCAGCAGGAAGCAGCTATGACAAGCTCTGCCAGATAATCCTCCATTTATCTTCCATAACCTCAACCATGAGGTCCTTTTTTTTCATTTCACTTTAAGATTCCCGACTACCTACCAGTCTGATTTGTTTATCTTAGGAAAAAAAGCAATTTGTCTTCTTAGCCAGATCAAGGATTTTCGGATGTAACAGCAGAGAAATGGATTGTTGCAATAGGATTTTTTTTTTGTAAGTTACATGTTTACATTTATAGTGTTAAATCAGAAAGAACAGATGGTTAATTTTCAGCACTTTGTGGGCCATTAGATCTGCAGTAACAAAGGGAGCGACACGCAAAATTCCCTGTGCATCCCTGCCTCCCTCCCCCCACCCAGACACACACACGTCCATATAATTATATTGCGTTTTAATGGGCTTTGGACAACTAACTCCCTTAGGTTTCTTGCAAATCCCAGCTTTACTCAGTAACTCTTTTGCCAAAGTCCACTACAAGCCCATATACGTAACAAATAGAAGAATCATTTTGAGCTACCACGGAAGTGCAGCCACCTCCATTGTGAAACAGCACCTGTTTAACAAAGCACAACATTCTAACAGAATTGAAGAACACCGTATCCCACTGCTACCAGCTGGGCAATTTCAATAGGCAAAATGTAATGCCAAGACACCAGGTTTCATAGTCCCTGCTCTCATAATAATGGACTTTAATGAGGATCAGTGGTCAAGGTCTTCCATAAAGTCAGCACCTGCAGCGTCATAGTCCCTCCCCTCCCCACCCACCAATCACCATACAGTATTCACTCAGAGGGAAGAGCGAGACTACACAAAGCACCAGGGTGTTCCTTAGAGCGTTTCCATCCAAAGGCTAACCTGAGCTGTGCCAAACCCTGTTTAACTTGTGAAAGTTGACAAAGCGCAGTTTAAGGTAGCACAGCTGCATGGAGATTAATTTATGGGTCAGAAAACACAAACTCTCTCAGGGAAATAAGTTTGCAAATGGAAATAATCATTTTAGTACAATCCTGTTTTAAGGCTTGCAAGACGTATTCCACATTCCCAAACAAACAGTTTACCATTTCTCTCTACGATTCATTATTTCACTCTTCTTTTCTCACTCGCCACCTATATATTGTCACCTCTCATTTATATACAATGCGGGTGACTCACTTGGAACAGGATTTAGTCAGCTGTGAACAGGAAAACTAGGTACTGTACTTATGCATGGACTGCCCAGGAAAGATCTCTGACAACATTTGGACAGTTCTATTTAGATCAGTGCCATTGAGGTGAGAATGCTTTGAAGGCCCAAGGAATAGGGGAAAAAGAAGAGTCTCACTTCTCTTCTTTGGGCTTTGATTCCCAGATTTTGGGGCCAAATTATTGCTGTCCAGTGTGGGTATGTTAGGAGGCTGGGAGTACAGGTGCAAAGAGCCCTTCCCTCTCTCCCACCAGTGCCCATTGCTCTAGCACAGAATGCAACCGTGATAAAGCAGCCCGTACTCCCTGAACACAAAGAGGGACTTGGACCTATAATTTATTTGTATTTTAGTAACACCGAGAGGCCCCAGTCATGAACCAGAACCCCATTGTGCCAGCTGCTGTACAAACAGAACAGAAAGAGTCCCTGCCCCAAAGCATTTATAATGAGGGATATACCAAATTCACAGACATGAAAATCGCATCACGGACCATGAAATCTGGTCCTTTGTGTACTTTTTACCCTATAGGGAGCAAAGATCGTTCACCATGTTTCTTCAGCACATCTAGTGGCATCATGCTCTGTAAAAATGTAATGCGTTCTGCAACCACCACTTTGGTGCTGTACCTTCTTCCTACCATCGACTTCAGTGTGCCTCTGGCTTTTGGGGCTATAACTGTGTCTTTAAAGTGAAAATTCTGGTCTTGCTTACTCTTGTGTAAATCCAGAAGTAACTCCATTGTAGCCAGTGGAGTTTCATCAGTGCAAAGCCTGTGGCGGTCAGATCAGAATCAGGCTCACTGTATTTTTAAGCTTATCTTTCACGATCTGTCTGATAAATCAGGTAGGCATGATAAATTTAACTTAAGAAAAATAGTTTATCCTATTTGGGGTTTGTCTCTAGAACTTTCATGAATATGACCTCAGTTTTAAGCTAAGCTTTTTCATTGTAACATTATATAAAGAACCTTAGAATGATGATCTAGGCCATTTGCAGGGTCTGTAAAATACCTTCCTTAACTCAGTGGTTCTCAACCAGGGGTACACGTAACTCTGGGGATACGCAGAGGTCTTCCAGGGGGTACATCAACTCATCTAGATATTTGCCTAATTTTACATCAGGCTACATAAAAAGCACTAGCGAAGTCAGTACAAACTAAAATGTCATACAGACATTGACTTGTTTATACTGCTCTATGTACTATACACTGAAATGTAAGTACAATATTTATATTCCAATACTGTATACTTACATGGTAAAAATGAGAAAGTCAGCAATTGTTCAGTAATAGTGTGCTGTGACACTTTTGTATTTTTAGGTCTGATTTTGTAAGCAAGTAGTTTAAGTAAGGTGACACTTGGGGGTACACAAGATAAATCAGACTCCTGAAAGGGGTACAGTAGTCTGGAAAGGTTGAGAACCACTGACTCAACCAAAACTTGATGACAGAGAATGAAAATGATGCAGAAACTTTCACACCATTCACTGATTTAACGGTGATCCAGGTACAGTAGATGGTGACCAAAAGTTACTAATCTGTTGCCAGTTCATATCTGAAATGAGTCTGGGGACCTCATTTGACACGAAGTGATTGTCTTAGCAGATAGGCCAAAATAGGAGCCAGGAAGACTGAAAAGCCCATTTTTATCTTTTGAGTTAGTCCCAACAAAACAGTGTTGGAGTCTCTGTGGGGCAGCAGCAAAAGAAGGTTTTGCTGCTACTCCTGCTGTAGAAGCCAGCACCTTCCACCAGCACTTAATGTGCTCATGTTCTGAAAAGGAAAAAAGGCCAATGTCAAATAAAACCTTATAAATAAGAATCACGTGGATCTCAGAGTGCTATGCCAGCAAAACAGGTGCAGCTTTCTTTTAAAATGAGCCTAATAAGATGGGGAAACCATGCCAGTCTGTATATACTGTACGTTAGCTAGACACTTACTTATTTTCCCGGACAAGGCTGACTTCCAAGATTCAGTGGAGACCATTACAGTCGGTAAGGATGAACCAACCCACTGCTGCATGGAAACTGCCTCTGCTTTGGCTAATCCCACATTCCTACATCTGTTCTAAAGGATAAATAATTGTACCATGATGTTCGCTGTCTTCATGCCTTGACGTTACATGGGTAGGTCATGGACACAGCCCAGCTATACAAGATAATTTTTGCTATCAGGCACATCAAATTATCAGCCCTTCACAGGACTCAGCCCTGCCAACCACAGACCCAGGAAAATCATGACTGTCCCTCAAATTTCAGGTTGAAGGGCAACAAAGTTCTACAGGAACCACAGCTGAGGAAGGATAATGAACTGGAAATAGCAACTGAAGGAGCGTGAGGAAGATCTCTGAGGGCAAGGAGCTCTCCCCCCGTGCTTTTGGTTTATTATTTGACCAGGCCCAAGCTTGATAGCTGTAAACTAATGTCAGGTGTGTGAGATGAAAATACATGTTTTCTGCTAATAAAAAATCTGTTCATTTGATAGTTTCCCCTTGTAAAGATTAACATATTAAATTACAGAAGATGTATCCTGTTCACTCATATCTGTTACTAGAGAAGGGCAAAAGTGTGGGCTGGTTTTGATCCAGGTCCTATTCTAGCTGAAATCCCACAATGTGGGGGATAGGAGAGGAAGGTAGATAAATGGTTCCAATTTTGGCCTATCCTGTTTACACATCTACTGTCCAATAAATCTTCCAAAACCAAATCTTAACTTAAACAGAACTAGTTCTTTCTGAGAAATGCCGGGTACTGGCTATGGTTCTTAATGCCTATACCTTACAGCGGGGCAAAATGCATTCATTTCAATTTTAAATATATTCACTTGGGCTGTATCCACACTACTTTAGCCTTCCCTTTCATTGCATCTCCAAGCAAACAAGTTTCTTGGAAAGAATATTTGCTGCAATTTTCAGATAGCAAAATTCACATTTGTGATACTGAGTATTTCCGCTGGAGAATTGATTCCAGAAGTTATCCTGATCCAATTAAGGAAGAGAAAATATACTGTTGACCCTTGAGCCTCAGCAGTTAGCCGACAGAAAGGATTGTGCATGGTTGTTTCTGTTAGGAGAAGAAATTCATGATGCAAGTCCAATATATTTTTGGTGCACCCTTGTTTATTTACAAAGAATGTACAAAAATTTGTCTTTGCCTCCAAGCAACAGCAGGCAGTCTCCTTGCTCAGAAATCCCCAAGTCTGCTTCTCCAGAGAGTTCTGTGCCCAAGAAGCTCTGTCTCTCCGCTTCCTCCCAGGGTCACAATCACGACTGCTTCTTTAGCTCTCTGCTGTCTTTCTGCATCTAATACAGACATAAGTTAAATGTAAGAACGGCCATACTGCGTCAGATCAAAGGTCCATCAAGCCCAGTATCCTGTCCTCTGACAGTGGCCAATGGCAGGTGCCCCAAAGGGAATGAACAGACAGGTTATCATCAAGTGATCCATGCCCTGTCACCCAATCCCAGCTTCTGGCAAACAAAGGCTAGGTACACCATTCCTGCCCATCCTGGCTAATAGCCATTGATGGACCTATCTTCCATGAATCTCTCTAGCTCCCTTTTGAACCCCGTTATAGTATTGGCCTTCACAGAACCCTCTGGTAAGGCGTTCCAGAGGTTGACAGTGTGTTGCGTGAAAAAATACTTTCTTGTGTTTGTTTTAAACCTGCTACCTATTAATTTCATGTGGTGGCCCCTTGTTCTTGTATTTTGAGAAGGAGTAAACAACACTTCCTTATTTACTTTCTCTATATGACTCATGATTTTATAGACCTCTATCATATCTCCCCTTAGTTGCCTCTTTTCCAAGCTGAAAAGTCCCAGTCTTATTAATCTCTCCTCATACAGAAGCCGTTCTATACCCCTAATCATTTTTATTGTCCTTTTCTGAACCTTTTCCAATTCCAATAGATATTTTTTGAGATGGGGTGACCACATCTGCATGCAGTATTCAAGGTGTGGGCATACCATGGATTTATATAGAGGCAAAATGATATTTTCTGTCTTATTATCTATCCCTTTCTTAATGATTCCCAACATTCTGTTTGCTTTTTTGACTGTCGCTGCACATTGGGTGGATGATTTCTGAGAACTATCCACAATGACTCCAAGATCTCTTTCTTGAGTGGTAACAGCCAATTTAGTCCCCATCATTGTATATGTATAGTTAGGATTATGCTTTCCAATGTGCATTACTCTGCATTTATCAACATTACATTTTATCTGCCATTTTGTTGCCTTGTCACACAGTTTCGTAAGATCCTTTTGTAGCTCTTCACAGTTTGCCTGGGACTTAACTATCTTGAGTAGTTTTGTATCATCTGCAAATTTTGCCACCTCACTGTTTATCCCTTTTTCCAGATCGTTTATGAATATGTTAAATAGGACTGGGCCCAGTACAGACCCCTGGGGGACACCACTATTTACCTCTCTCCATTCTGAAAACTGACCATTTATTCCTACCCTTTGTTTCCTATCTTTTAACCAGTTATCAACCCATGAGAGAACCTTCCCTCTTATCCCATGACTGCTTGTTTTGCTTAAGAGCCTTTGGTGGGGGACCTTGTCAAAGGCTTTCTGAAAATCTAAATACACTATATCCACTGGATCTCCTTTGTCCGCATGCTTGTTGACCCCCTCAAAGAATTCTAATAGATTGGTGAGACATGATTTTCCTTTACAAAAATCATGTTGACTATTTCCCAACAAGTTATGTTCATCTAAGTGTCTGACAATTTTGTTCTTTATGATAGTTTCAACCAATTTGCCCGGTTCTGAAGTGAGGTTTACTGGCCTGCAGTTGCCAGGGTCACCTCTGGAGCCCTTTTTAAAAATTGGCATCACATTAGCTATCCTCTAGTCATCTAGTACAGCGGCTGATTGAAATGATAGGTTACAGGCGACAGTTAGTAGTCCCGACATACCAATCCAAACTCTTACCCCCTGCCTTTGCAATCAAAGAAACCCATGTTAATCTATGGGGGTTAGGGTTTTGCTCAGGCCTCACATGTGTCTTCTTGTCTTGGGCAGCAGTTTCCATTGTTTCCAGCTATCTCACTATATAAAGGAATTTAATTGCTCTCTTTGTTTATCCTAAACAAAGGATGCTTAGCGCTCCCAGGTCTGTGATGATCTTTGAATGAGAGACATTCATTCATGCCATCCCTTGATGGCAGCCATTAACAATTTAACCAACTATGTGACTTACTACACATGTCCAACCAAAACAGCTCATATTTCATTATTTTGAATACTCACAATGAACAACTCACCAATCAGCTGCTTAAATAAGATTATCCCCCCCGCCCCCGAAGATTATTCAATGAATAATTTCTAACATTAATTCCAGAGAAATCACTCTCCCTTGAGACAGAAAAAACAATTAATGGGAAAATTAGTTTAATACATTATTTGTTGTGAGTTATTCACCTAGCTCCAGTCCCTATACTGTACCTTAATAAGCAGAGGATGATCTTGTGGTTAAAACACAGGACTGGACATCAGGAGATCTGGATTATATTCCCACTGCTGCCCCAGCATCATTGTAAGCAGGCACAACACCAACTCAATTTTCCTTTCCTGCATAACCTATGGCAGGGCATGTCACCTCTCTGTGCCTCAGTTTCCCCATTTTACAAATGGCGACATCAATTACTCTGCCCTCACAGGATGTTGGGAGACTTAAAGCACTTTACAGACATGGATGAACTAAGATCCTTAGACAGAAGGCACTCCATACAAGGACCCCTTATGAAAAATTATTAGTCTCCTGTCATTAGAACCGTGATATTATTGGGAAATCTTCAGAAGTTTCTGTACAGTTCATTCAAAATACATTAAGGCCCCTGATCTTGCAAAGTGCTGAGCACCTTCAATTTCCAAAGGTCTTAAGAGAGGATCATCCATCACAGGATCTGTAAGCAAAACTACATGCACCTCTTCTTAAAGCTCAACACAGAGTTCGGTTTTTAGTTATCGACCATGGTGAATTTTGCACTGAACCAATCCAAGCCCAACTGATTTCTCAAAAATCTTCATCTAATAACAGTCAGCTAGTGATCAAATGGCCAAGAGAAGCCAGGACTTTTCTTCTTGTAGAAACTCTTCTCCAAACTCTACCTTCCCCCCACAAAGAGTCGGAAATGGTTTGAAAAAAATATTCCTTGTGGTGAGCAATCCAGTCATATCCAATTCAGACTGATTCTTCTTTTGTCAACGAATCCTTTTTCAGTTCTTGTTAACCAGTTTATGTATCAGTTAGGCCCAGAGTCCAGATTAAACACAAATAATTCATTCAGTTATTGCACCGCTGACCACTCCATTTCCCCACAGCAATACAAGAGGATGGAGATGAGGGTGCCAAAGCACACTACGATCTGCTCTGCAAGAAGTATAAAGCACCCCAGGCACTTTCACTTTAGCTTTTTTTCTCTAGCTTGAAAATCTCCTGTGCCTAGTGGTACATGAGACAACCCACTTTTCCCACTGATGCCTGTCCACAGCAAGATGTCTGACTCCATCATACATTGGCTCCATGATAGCCGCATCCTTTCCAATCCTCCTGCAACAGCTCATTCGTTTCCTCCAAGTGTTCTCTTCCCTCTAAGTGGGATCCAATCTAAGACCTACCTTGTGCTTCTGCTACAGGGGAGCCCGATGGTATGGCCAGAGAGAAACAGCTACAGTGGTTTGATTACTGACTGTGCAGACCACTGACCATGTGGCACAACGCTTCCACATTGGTTACAAGATTCTTCTTAAACAAAGCTCAGCTTCTTCTTGTGTACTTCCACCAGCTGCCACATTTCCAAGACGTAAATAGTGTTGGGAAGACAAAAGCGTTGCACAACCTCATTTAAATGCGTAGATGTATCTGCTCCCACTTCCAGGTGTTTGACAAATGGGAAAACGATGCACGGGCTTTCTTGATTTTTGCCTTCACTTCCTTAGTGAGCTGGCCATTAGCAGATATTGTATTTCCAAGATAATGTCATCTATCAACTCTTTCATACTCTTCTCCATCAATCATGCATCCACCCTCACTGGACCTCCTGACAGAGAGTTGTGAGTCAGGCTAACAATCCAGCCACGTAAAAATGCTTTCTGTTACAGATACAAATGTGGCGATGTCTACACTACAGACCTTACAGCCACACAGTCATACCACTGCAGCTACGCCGCTGTAAGGTCTCCTGTGTAGCCACTCTGTGCCGACGGGAGAGCGCTCTTTAATGGAAATGATTGTGCACAAAGTATCATTTCCCATTAAATCCCATTTTGGGCTGAACATTTTTGACCAGCTCTACCTGTTTCACGCTGAGTGTTGCACCAAATTACACCCCTTTTGCCACTATTGTGCAAGGTGTTGTATGCCGGTTGTCAGTCTGCCGCCTTCCACTACTGAGATGACTGCATTTCTGTGGTGCTGTAGCTTGTGAAGTGCTGCAAATAAATTAGCTCCTTCCCCCTCAGACAACTTGAATCTCTGAGTAGATATAGATAATAGTATAGATAATAGTCAGATCCTCAGCTAGTGTAAGTCATCAGAGCTCCATTGTGACCTTCTGTGCATAGGTCTTATAGGTGAAACCGTACCCCACGCAAGATTTCCAGACAATCAAGTGTATCAATAAGGCAGGCAAGCATGCACCTTGGATCGAAATAGCTGACCCACATATAAATAGAAAAACAAATACATTTGCAATTAAATCTTAGAGGTAGGCTGTTTGTCCTTAGCAGTTCACTTTTCCTTTGGTAAAGTCCCTTCCATTAGCCAGTGACTCTGGATGCTTTTGTCAAAGAAAAAAATCAGTGGGGTTGGGGGAGAACAGTCTCCCACCCTCACACGCCACAAAGTCAGAAAGTAATTTCCAAGAACATTTGCACTGATGCTCTCACATGAAATGCACATACCCTGGGACATGGAATTTCTGGGGACTTCTTTTTCTGTCAGGAAGAAAAGAGCAAGAGGACAAAGCACAGCAGCTGAATAATGATCTGGGAAGGGAATCTGCCTGGCAGCATGAACAAGGAGGGAAATGCATTGCCAGACATGATTGCAAAATGAAATTAACACCTTCTGCTCTCTGGGTCCCTTTCCCATTAAATGTATAAAGCTGACTCAGGGGTCCCAACAGTGTCCCCTGATCTGTAAGCTTTCCATTCTGTGACACTGTGAACACACTTCTCCCACAGTAACTGAGGACACTGTAAAAAGACAAGGAGTACTTGTGGCACCTTAGAGACTAACCAATTTATTTGAGCATAAGCTTTCGGGAGCTACAGCTCACTGTGTAGTTTATCTCACAGCAGGCACTGCAGAGCTAGACTTACACATTTATTTAACATTAGAGGACCAGAAAGCATTGTAATTGGACCGCTTCTACCACAAAGCCTTGTGCCAGCATGGGGAGAGGAGAGAGGGTGCGAAATCAGAGGTTGCAGGCAAGAAGTGTCCAGAGGACAGCTGCAAAATGATTGGTAAATAAAATACTATTTTACAATCAGAATTCACTTATTATGAAATCGGCCCAAACCAAAACCCCATAACCCTGACCTTTGGGGGAATTTGGCTCTGAGTCAGACCTTCCCACTAGACCTGGATGGAAAATGATTTTCCTGTCCCATGAAAATTCTCAAGATTCAGGCAATTTTTCCCATCCTGGATCAGGACAAAAAGTCAAGATTTCAAATATTCTCACAAACTGAAAAGCCACAAAAAAAGGTTCAGGACAATCTTTTAAAAAAATTTAAAGTATAATTAGCTTGCATTTTAAACCAAAAAGTCATTTTAAACTGGAAAAAGCGAACACTTTCATTTTGAAGATGTCAAAATGGGACACTGACAATTTCAAAATTATGGTTTTCAAAATTGAGTCAAGAAATTTGTTAAAACTGACCCTTTCCCACAAGAGGTTTGGTTTTGACATGCCAGTATCTTTCGACAAAGATCATTTTATTGAAAAAATTCTCAATCAGCTCTACTTCACATCAGACCAGACAAATGTACTGACCCAGAACACCAGAGACAAACATCCACAACTCTGGGGGATTTAGGGTCTGATTTCACGATCTCTACAGCTGGACTAAACCAAAACTCTGGATCCAAACACCACTGAACACCAGGAAAATTCTGATCCAGATCCAAAAAAACTGTTGCTCAGGCCCATCTCCAAATAACAGAGAGGAGTATCTTTATACTTAGGTTGGCTAAGTGCCACATTTCAAGGGATATCATGACTCAGAAGATTTTCATCCAGAAACTTAGCTCCAGAGGGTGGGTTGAAGGAGGCAGGCTGGCCAGAAGACAAGGTCCTGGCCTTAATGAGGAGGAATGAAAGAAATGGAAGACACATGGGTAAGGTAGAAGGAACGAAAAAGACAAAGGGGCTGATCCTGCCCTACTGAAGTGATTGTGCTATCTTTGGCAAATTTCTAATTAAATGATTTTAAAAATTCTCTACCTCAGGCTCCCATCCATAATAGGTCCACTTAGGGAACCAATCCAAAGCCCACTGACGTCAACGGGAAGACTCATCAATTTCAGTGGATGCTGGATCAGGTCCCTGGTGCAGGGCAATATATGTGTTCCTTTGAGGGACTGGGGAAGATTTTTAATGGCAGGAAAAAAAGGAGGATGCAGTTGAGAATTTCACACTGCTGAAATTATCCATTGGATCATGACTGTTTGTTTTAAACAAAATTATTCACCTAAACAGTACGCCACTTTAGACTTTTCATCTGGGAGTATTAGGCCTTCATACTTTTTGGCAAAGGTTTAAGGCCATAAATTATCCCTGTTGTAGCTAAAAAGGAGAAGTATTTTTCTGCCTGAAATGACCCAAGTGTTCCATGAAAGACCTCAGTGTGGCTCAGAGCAGTTCCCTTTCATAGTAATATCTTTTCAAACTGCTTACTGACACTTAGCGGTGTCATTAAGCATTTTTCAGCAAACGTTTTATTATGCAGATTGGAAAGTTAATCAATTAATTAAGCAATGTGCAGCATGTTCTAAGCAGCTAGTTCAGCACACAGGAAGAAAATCTACCATATTCTTGCTTCCTTCTCCCAGGCTCAGAAACATCTCAGAAAGTGCAAAACAAACCAAGCAGTCACTTGCCCACACCACTCTTGTTTTTCTCAGGCAAAATTTTTTTTGTATTTCGAGAGCAGTCAACACTTTGGGTAGGATGGATGAGAGAACACAGGGAAATCATTACTGCTACAATGTAGTAAAACACCACTCAACCAATATTCTGCCAAACAGCAGGGGATTAATAGAATCATAGAATATCAGGGTTGGAAGAGACCTCAGGAGGTCATCTAGTCCAACTCCCTGCTCAAAGCAGAGCCAACCCCAACTAAATCATCCCAGCCAGGGCTTTGTCAAGCCTGACCTTAAAAACCTCTAAGGATGGAGATTCCACCACCTCCCTAGGTAACCCATTCCAGTGCTTCACCACCATCACAGTGAAATAATTTTTCCTAATCTAGACCTCCCCCACTGCAACTTGAGACCATTACTCCTCGTTCTATCATCTGCTACCATTGAGAACAGTCTAGACCCATCCTCTTTGGAACCCCCCTTCAGGTAGTTGAAGGCTACTATCAAATCCCCCCTCACTCTTCTCTTCTGCAGACTAAATAAGCCCAGTTCCCTCAGCCTCTCCTCGTAAACCATGTGCCCCAGCTCCCTAATCATTTTCGTTGCCCTCCGCTGGACTCTCTCCAATTTGTCCACATCCTTTCTGTAGTGGGGGGCCCAAAACTGGATGCAATATTCCAGATGTGGCCTCACCAGTGCCGAAGAGAGGGGAATAATCACTTCCCTCCTTCTGCTGGCAATGCTCCTACTAATGCAGCCCACTATGCAGTTAGCCTTGTTGGCAACAAGGGCACACTGTTGACTCATATCCAGCTTCTTGTCCACTGTAATCCCCAGGTCCTAGATACAGTATGACTTTACATAGAGTAACACACTGTTGTCATACTGGAGCAGACCATTAGGCCATCTACCCCAATGACCTCCATGAGTGGCCTATTATGCAAACATGTAGAGCAGGGGTCCCCAAAACATTTGCCAATTTTCTACTCATACAAAACCGAACACCCTTGCCTCACCCCCTGCCCCGCCCCTCCTCCAAGGCCCCACCCCCTGCTCACTCCGTCCCTCCCCCTCTGTCGCTCGCTCTCCCCACCCTCACTTGCTCATTTTCACTGGGCTGGCTCAAGGGGTTGGGGTGAAGGAGGGGGTGAGGACTCCGGCTGGGGCTGCGGGTTCTGGGGTGGGGCCAGAAATGAGGAGTTCAGGGTGTGGAAGGGGCCCCGGGCTGCAGCAGAGGGTTAGGGTGCAGGGGGGCGGTGAGGGCTCCAGCTGAGGGTGTGGGTTCTGGTGTGGGACCAGGGATGAGGGATTTGGGATGCGGGAGAGGGGCTCCAGGCTGGGGATGAGGAGTTCGGAGGGGGATCAGGGCTGGGGCAGGGGGTTGGGGCATGGGAGGGGGTCAGGAGTGCAGCATCCAGGCGGCGCTTACCTCAAGCAGCTCCCGGAAGCAGCGGTATGTCCTTCCTCCAGCTCCTACACAGAGATGCGGCCAGGCAGCTCTGAACACTGCCCGATCCAGAGGCGCCACCCCCACAACTCCCATTGGCTGTGGTTCCCAGCCAATGGCAGCTGTGGAACTGGCACTTGGGGTGGGGGCAGCGCACGGAGCCCCCTGGCTGCCCCTAAGCCTAGGAGCTGGAGAGGGGACATGCTGCTGCTTTCAGGAGCTGTGTGGAGCCACAACAGGCAGGGAACCTTCCTTTGCCCCTGTGCCATTGACCGGACTATTAACGGCCCAGTCAGCGGTGCTGACCGCAGCTGCCAGGGTCCCTTTTCAACCGGGCGTTCTGGTCGAAAACCAAACACTTGGTAACCCTAGTCCCCAAACTGTGGAATGCACCCCCCTAAGAGGGTGCAGAGGAATGTTGGGGGAGAGCTGCAGAAGTCAGGCCAGCCTCCATGGGGGGCGGGGAGGGAGCACCACCCAGCCCCACCCTGTCCCCGGCTCTGCTTTGGCCGCGGTCCCAGTTCCCGGCCCTGTGCCTGGCCCCAGCCCCACCCCCAGCCTCGGGCTCTGCTCCTGCCCCACCCCACACTCCTGGTCCCCTTGCCCCTCTCTGCCTCTCTCTCCCCTGCCCCAGGAGCCATGGCTTCACTTCCGGCCCTGGCTCCCAGCGGCGGGGGACAGGGGACGGGGGACGACAGGGGTTAGGGGAGGTGAGACTCTGAAAAGTTTTGGGACCACTGACGTAGAGGAAGCAACCACCACCAACCTCCCAAGTAAACCTAGGGCCAAATCCTGTCATCTTTACTCTGATGAGTGTTCCCATTGAATGTAAATGAAACTTCTCACCAAAGGGAGGATTACTCCCATAAATAAAGGTTGCAGGGTCAGGCCCCTTGCAAACTGTCCAGTGCTATATGGAATGGCGTGTGTGTGGAGGGAAATCCCTTCTTACACCCTGAAGCATGAGCTGTGATTTCCTTTACTGTGGTCGTAGCTTGCAAAGCTGCTAAAGCTCTTAGCACTCATAATGTTTTCCAGGCCTTTCCTCAAATCTTGCTGCACAGTTTGTGCACAGATGACGCCTTGTGGCTGTAGATCCCATGGGTCAGCTACAGACTTTTTAATGAAGAATTTCTTTTAGTACATTTACAGCTCAAGTTTTCCCATGGTCTCGCAAGGTAAAGAAGACGAACAGAGACTGACCAGTCTTCATTATATTCTTACGTACCTCATTCAAACCCCATTGTGCTCTCTCTACTCCCCAAACCTCCACAATCCCTGCAAGCCCTTAAAAGTTCACAGTGAAAATCTACCACTGCTTGTCAATTTTCTGCAATTTTCCCCAAACAGTGGACCCACATTTCAAATGGCTCCTGGATTTTTCCTAATGTAGTTCCTGCAGGGGCTTTGTTCATGTTACCTTTCCAAATAGAGAGTTAAATCTACCCCATAGATGGCTACTGAACCCTATCATGTACTCTATAGATTACATGAGAAAGAATTTAAAAAGGCAATGTTTTGCCTCCATGGAAAAACAGCCCCCGTCAGCAGTCTGCTAATTCACCATCTCCCGTCCTCCAAGGCGTTTTATTGAAGCTTTAATACCTTTTGTTTCTGTGGAAATGCAGGTTTGCCTTTCTTTTCTCCCTGTAACATGGCAGAACAGAGAGAACAAATCCACCCCCACTGATCTGACAGCTACAAGTGACACTAATAATACTTCACTCCTTTCTGCCTCCTGATTATATCACAAGAAGAACTGATAAAGGACACCAAGAGGCAATATCCCCAGTGAAGATTGGGAGCAGCAGGTAAATTTGTACATTGTGGTTTGAAGTACTGATGGCTTATCAGCAAGGTTGTGAAGACAGCATTATATACCTGGTTAGGGACAGACTGAATAATCAAACTTAAATAGTAAAACTTAAATAGAGTTTTATGTAAATAACTTATCAGAAGGCTATTTCACTGCATTACATTCTGAACTGGCAGGCCAGCTCCCTGCCCAAATATCTGAACTAGGTGCTGGGGAAATCTGCCAAGACTCTCCCCGCAATGGCTGGAATTACACAATTACACTGCTTAAGGGGTCATGTCTATACCACAGCAAAACAACTACAGGACAATTGTGTGTACCTGACACAGCGCTTGGTGGAGAGTAGTGCAGTTAACTGTCCCGGATCCTTAGTGTACTTTAACCTTGTGGGGTCCAAGACAAATGGTATTTAGAGTTGGCCATGCTAAAAGTGGTCACAAACTCAGCAAAAAGTTGTGGCCCCCCAGTTTCTGAAGCTGTTGGCATAGGGATGGGGTTGAATTTCAGTCTGAATCCTGAATTCTTATTTTTGAATGATGGTTAGATGGTTTGAATGATGGCTATTCCGTTGTTTGTAACATTTGTTTTAGGACGCCTTGATGTCACCCTGAGTAGCTCATTCCAAATGTCCTCCCTCGCTATCAGTTTTGCCTCTTCAACAGGACAAGAGAAGGCCAACTCCATTCACCACAGATCTATTTATTTTCTTGCAATAGTTATATACTTTAACCCCATACCACTAGTGTGTTTGCACTAGGAGCAGGAGAAATCACCCTTTCTTCAAATCATTTCTGAGGTTCCAAAAAAGTCTGGCATATTTCCCCCCCTTATCTTTCGTTTTCACTAGACCTCTATTTTTGGCTAGAAGCTGAACTATACTGTGAGACAGGCTTCCTCAACACCACCACAAAAGCCTAATTGAAATCAAGATGTTTCAGAATTCTTGTGAGAAAATTCATCTTCTTGAAGCCACCCATGTGATAGTGCAAAGCCAAGAGGTTCAGAGTAGGCACCCAGGCCATGGTGTGATTGTTCAAGCCATATAAAAACTGGTATTTTTTTGGTCTGCCTTCTTCTGGTTCAAACCAGAGATGGGCTCTAACCAAAATCTTGGATCTGAAGAGTTGCAAACTTTGGGAATGTTTCCAAACGTTGTGACTTGAGCCTCTCTCTCATTTAAACTTCATTATGGTTCGGCCCATGGCACTTGGTATGAGCTTTACATTTCCAAATGAATCCAATACACAACAAGGGTGAGATCTCCAGAATGCAATCACCCCCCAGTGCTTTTTCTGAGAACCTTTTCTATATAGCAACCACCTTTTCTATACCCGAGCATATCCCATTTCTCCTGCCCCTCCTGGATCCTTCTCCCATTAGCTGGAACCACCATCCCAGTTAGCAACACGGGAAGGGGAGGATGGTCTTGTGCCCTGAACACCTGTTCATGACCCCCAGATAGCAAATCCTTATTCTAAGGAGCAGGGAGGGGTGCCACTTTTAAAGGGGCTAATATTCACTCTGTTTTGAATGTGTAATAGGATCTGTGGCTAATTTCAAACCAGCTGGCTGATTGTGGAGCAAACAGCTGCTTTATTTGTCAGACTTCATTGTCTGTTCAGTGAACAAAGTAAAAAAAGAAGTCTAAATAAATCTAAAAAGAGTTCCAGCAAATACATTTAAGTCTTTAACTTTCCCCCATGCAATCACACACACACACACATCCCTCATCACTTTAATGAGGTCAGTGTTAATTAACCCAATTTAAACCCTCTCCTTTGAATAACCTAAAAAAAAAAGCCACTTTTGTTTTACACTGATGAGCAGCTACCATTATGTATATTTCACAGCGTGCTATGAAAAGGCAACTGGTCTTTTGGGGGTGGGGGGGGGATTACTTTACTGTATGCAGTGTACAGTCTGCCTCTACACTGATGACTGATTAACTCAATGGCAAAGTAGGGCCCTGGAATTAAAGAAGCCCTTTCAGCAGGCTGGGATAGAACCCTTTTAGAAAGGTTTGACTGTACTCTGAACACAGACAGGCTTTGTTTTCAGTTGTTTTCAAATATATGTTTATTTGTTTTCAAATATTATGTTTATTTGATAAAGAGCAGCTACAGTATTTATCACATACCAATGTTAAGGGTTTCAGAGTGGTAGCCGTGTTAGTCTGTATCAGCAAAAAGAACGAGGAGTACTTGTGGCACCTGTGACGGGGCAAGGCCAGACGGCTATAGAAAAGTAGTGGGAGATAGACATATTAGCTCCAGGCTAAACAAATCCCTGGTACCAGGTTAAGTTGAAATGGAAGCTGCTCCAGGTCAATTAAGACACCTGGGGCCAATTAAGAACTTTCCAGAAGGCAAGGAGAAGGCTAGGTTGACTGGGACACCTGAAGCCAATCAGGGGCTGGCTGAAACTAGTTAAAAGCCTCCCAGTCAGTCAGGTGGGTGTGCATGTCAGGAGCTGTGGGAGGAAGTTGTGCTGTTGGAGAGGCTGAGTAGTACACACCATATCAGGCACAAGGAAGGAGGCCCTGAGGTAAGGGTGAAGTGGAGCTTGAGGAAGTGAGGGCTGCTGTGGGGAGAAGTAGCCCAGGGAATTGTACATGTCATGTTTCTAAAAGGTCAGCTACCATAGCTGATACTATCAGGGTCCCTGGGCTGGAGCCCAGAGTAGAGGGTGGGCCCGGGCTCCCCCCACCACCTTTGCCCCCTGATTAATCACTGAGACTGGGAGACAACAGAGACTGTGCAAGGAAGGATAACTTCTCCTCACCTCCCTTGCTGGCTTATGATGAAAATGGCTCAGTAGACTGTGACCCTTGTCTCTAGAGAAAGAAGGGTTACGTGGAGGGTCACAGTGAGCCTCTGAGGCTAGTGAAATCCGCCAGGAAACACAGGACCCAAGGAGGCAAGGACAGAGCTTTGTCACACACCTTAGAGACTAACAAATGTATTTGAGCATAAGCTTTCGTGGGCTAAAACCCACTTCATCAGATACATGCAGTGGAAAATACAGTAGGAAGATAGATAGATAGATATATATACACACACACAGAGAACATGAAAAAATGGGTGTTGCCATACCCACGATAATGAGGTCTCCTTTCCTCTGCCCCTCACACACACGATTCGACTTCTCATCTCCACTTACCAACCAAGCCCCCCAGAACTCGGCAAACCCCAGAGGACCTGCTGGAAAACCCTTAAAAAAAAACACCAATAAGGTTGTATCAAAAATGAAAAGCGGAGCTTGTAAGTCCTGAATTTGTTGTTAACAAGCCAAGGGGAGATTGACATGCTTCATGCAAAACTGACTCCTAGGATCTGTGTAACATGATTTTTCTCTCTATCTGGATTACAGAACTTTAAGATTATTAAGACTAAAAGCATTTTCAATGTTTTATTTTACTGTTCAGGCTTTTTTTGCTCTCCACTCAGCTTGTTGCAGTGTGAAATTAAGCTATGTACTCACTGCAAAAAAGCTTTGTGTTTTTAGATTGAGGTTATTATCCTGATGTAAAATTGTAGTGTAGCTGGAGCACTGACCTTCATGTAGCTGGCCAAGGTAAACTCCAGGGAGGAGACTTTAAGGTTGACCTCCACCAGCTGCACTGAGATTAAAAACTACAGTATTGCCAACCCCAAGCATTCAGAACTCATGAGTCAGGCATAAAAAACAATAAGACTGGCTTAAAAATTATGAGATTTTTAAAACAAACGTCAGTCTTCTTTTATTTGTTTTCTGGTTTCTGAGCCTTTAGGGTTCCGTTGAGCCACGTTTTCAGGCTTTTCTCTGAAACCATGAGAGTTAGATTGATTTCTTTTTAATGAAAGGTGAAATTCTCACCTAGTCACAGGTATCCAGGAACTGAGGCTTTCAGAAAATCATCAAAAATTGGGAGACTCATGACAAAAAACATGAGAGCTGACAACACCCAGGCTTTGACTCCACCAGGATTTTATATCAAGTAACCTCTATGTAAAAACCACATCTTTTTTTTTTCAGTGAAGACAAAAATCTATATTATTTAATTTTAGAGAATTCTTTGCAATGATGATTTCTAGCTTCCCCTGTGGCATATTCTTTTATTTTACCAATTTCTTCCCCTCTTCCTCACCTAGTTTGTTCCTTAGATGTAAATCTTGGTTATGCAGATTCCCAAACTAGCTCATAAGCAAAAGGGTCACTTATAATATTTTAAATTATAAAAGACCAGAAAGGTTGCACGTGCCTCTCTCATTACTTCATGCAACTGCCCTGGAGCAGATCATGCTTGTTAAGACTGTCCTCTCTTAACGTGAAATACTGCATATACTGTGGCAAGGTTTCTGCATGTCTCTTTCTACGGCTTTGGGATTGATTTTTGAAAGGTGCTGAGCAGCAATTGGAGTTGTAAGTGCTCAGCACTTATGAACATCAGGCCTTTTGTCTTCAAACCCCAGGAATTCAAAAATCATTAATCTGGACCGTTATTTCCTTGTATTCCCTGTCTGTATCCATTCATTGTCTCTTGCCTTTTACTTAGATTCACAGAATCATAGGACTGGAAGGGACCTCGAGAGGCCATCTAGTCCAGCCGTCTGCACTCAAGGCAGGGTTAAGTATTATCTAGCCCATCCCTGACAGGTGTTTGGAGGTTTTTAAGAGCAGGGTAGACAATGTGAGCTCTATGGGGCAGGGATCATCTTTTTGTTCTGTGTTCATGCAGTACCTAGTACAATGGGGTCCTGGCCCCTTACAGGGTTCCTAGCCGATATGATAATTCAAATAATAAATAAATACATAATAATAAGAGACATTAGGAATCTCTTTGTGGATCCTGTTATTTGCCAGTTTCAGCTCTTTACCCTGACAAATCCAAAAGCTTTGCAGTCCGATCCATAGGGTAAGAAGGGACCGCAATGGTCATCCAGTCTAACCCCCTGCCAAAATGGAGGACTTGTGTCTAAAAATCATCCAAGACAGATGGCTATCCAGCCTCCTTTTGAAAACCTCCAGTGAAGGAGCTTCCACAACCACCCTGTGCAGTCTGTTCCATTGTCCCTCTGTTCTTACAGTTAGGAAGCTTTTCCTGAGATTTAATTTAAATCTGCTATGCTGTAGTTTGAACCCATTGCCTCTTGTCCTGCCCTCTGTGACAAAAGAGAACAACTTTTCTCCATCTTTTTTTTATGCCCCCTCCTCCCCCTCAGTCTCTTCTTCCAAATTAAAGGTAACATAACCAGCTCCTTCAGCCTTTGCTCATATAGCTTGTATTTCATCCCTTTGATCATCTTTGTCGCTTGCCTCTGGGTCCTTTTCCAGTTTCTCTACCTCCTTCCCGCAGCCCCCATTGGCCCAGAGCTGCGATCAGCCGAACCTGTGGATGTGGCAGGTAAACAAACCGGCCCGACCCACCAGGGGGCTTACCCTGGGAGGCCGTGTGCCAAAGGTTGCTGATCCCTGGCATAGGTGCTGGAACTAGGGGTGCTGGAGATGCTGCTGCACCCCCTGGCTTGAAGTGGTTTCCATTATATCCAGAGTTTATAGTTTGGTTCAAGGGCTCTCAGCACCCCCACTATATAAATTGTTCCAGCACCCCTGAGACACAGTACTCCAGCTGAGACCTAGCCAGCACCAAGTAGAGCGGTAATATAATGTCCTGTGACTTGCATGCTATGCCTTCGTTAATGCAACCTAGAACTGCATTTGCTTTTTTTTGCAACTGCAGCGTATTGCTGACTCAAGCTGAGGTTGTGATCCACCACAACTTCCTGATCCTTCTCAATAGTGCTGTTGCCAAGCCAGTTATTCCCCATTCTATATTTGTGCATTTGGTTTTTCTTCCCTAAGTGTAGCACCTTTCTTTTGTCTTTGTTGAATTTCATTTTGTTGTCTATAGCCCACTTCTCCTTATACCAGTTACAAGTAAACACACTTCGCAGGTACAAAAGACACTTCAAGTTACAGACCAGACCAGGACTTAACAAAGCACAGCTTGTTGAAATAATTGGTTGCCATTTTAGGACTATTCCAGTGAATGAAAAGGATTCCTTAACATATTTTATCTACTCAGTGAAGAATGACATGAACAAACCAGATCTAAAGATGGACAGTGGTGTTCACTAGGATGGACAAAATGGGACTAATACTCAAGTTGCAGATCTAAAGACTGTTTTTGACATGCAGAAGCTTTCTTTGTAACTTTTTTCAAAGAACTTGTCTCTGATTTTATTTGTCATGGTCTTGCTGACTCTCTGAAAAACAACCTCCTCTAAAATGAGATTTCCCCAGCAAAAGTATTTTAACTAAATATTATTGATACTGTTAAAAAAAAAAAAGATCCCTCTGAATTTTAGCTCTATCCTCCAAATCATTGGCAACCCTCCTAGCTTTGTGTCATCCACAGACTTGATTAGTATGCTCTCTATTCCTATATCCAGGTAGTTAATGACAACACTGGACCCAGAACAGATCCCTGTGGAACCCAACTTGAAACCTCCCTCCAATCTGACATCATTCCATTATAAATCCATGCTGGTTGCTAGTGATTACCCTTCATCTTCCAGGATTTTGAAAATTGAATGTTTTATACATTGCTCTAGTAACTTCCCAGGTATTGAAGTCAGGTTTACTGGTCTGTGGTTCCCCAGCTCTTCCTTTATTCCCCTTTTCAAAGATGGGCACTACGTTAGTCCTTCTCCAGTCTTCTGGGACCTCTCCTGTCACCCAGGACTTTGCAGCTATTATTGAGAGTAGCTCTAAGATTTCTTCAGCTAATTCCTTCAATAACCTGGGGTGAATAGCATCAGGCCCCACTGATTTCAATTTATTCAAATTGGTCAGAAGATCTCTGATGTGTTCTTTACTTATCCTGATCTGCCTTCCTTCTCCTTTATTGTCTATGGTAACTTTGGTAGTCATCTGGTCACGTTATTTTTTGTGAAAAATGTACAAGACCTGAAGAAGAGCTGTGTACACTGAAACTTGTCTCTCTCACCAACAGAAGTTGGTCCAGTAAAAGATATTACCTTACCCATTTTGTCTCTCTAATACCCTGGGACCTACATGGCTACAACACCGCATACATTTACATATATTAAAAACGCATTGTTTGCTTGCACCAAATTTACCAGATTGCTCTTTATCAGTGACCTGTTCTCTTCATTATTTATCACTCCCCCAGTGTTTGCGTCATCTGCAAATTTTATCAGTGATGATTTTTATGTTTTCTTCCAGGTCACTGATAAAAATGCTAAATAAATTTAAGGCCCAGTGGGTCCCAAATTGAGGCCTACAGAGTTGCCAGGCAACAAACACCTCCACACTGCCACAGGAAGTTCTGCCTCAAGTAGTTCAACAGCCTCATGGCGCCTGATTGCCTCCCTGTCCTATATAAACCCAAGGGCATTCCAGGAAGTGTCCAGGCAACAGTGTGGATCACTAACTAGCTGCCACAACCACCCTACATTCTCTGTTCCTGAACTCCCAGTGTTGACCTCAATTCTGACTTGGACTTTGACTCCTGCTCGAACCTCAGAATACACACACAGACCCCAGTACCCAGCATTGACCCTCGGCCTGATCCCTGACCTGTCTCTGCCCTTCAGCCTGACCCTTGCCCTGACTATCAACCCTAATTCGCAAAGCTTAATATAAACTGGTAGATCAAAATGCTTTAAACTTCGCACTTGAGTGAGAAGGGGAGGGGAGGGGGAAAGAAGAGCCCTGCACGGAAGTACACCAGTAGGAGCACAGAGATAATTAAGGGCCCTATCCCACAAGCCTGTCTCACAGGAGTAGCCCCACGGCTATGTGCCTGCCAGCACAAACAGGGATAATCATATTCACCAGCATTGCAAGAGCAGCCCCTGCATGTTTCAAGCTAGAGTCACACCCAAGTGAATGGAGTTAAAGGACAGAATTCTTCCTTGCTGTATCTTTAGACCCCAAAACACAGTTCTTCTGCAAGACACAAGTATGAGGGGCAACCTGGACAGATGTAGTTGGCAACACAAGTGCAGATAATGTATTAATAAGGCAGAGAGAGAGAGGTAGAGCCAGGCAGAAGGAAAAATGAACACAGAGCAAAAGCTGCAGCAATCTGTCCTGCTTAACATAATTTGAAAGGCAGATCTTTATACAGCATATTTTGAATAGACATGCATATTTACAACCTCCCTTTCTTTCCCCTCCAAAAATTCCCAAACTGCTACAGTCAATGGCCCTCTGTAAAACAAACTAAATATACATGGCTTTTCAAAGCAGGCATCAATGCACCAAAATATATAATCCTTTAAACCCTTGTGCATCTCAACATTTACTGGGCCTTAGGCAGGGGAAAAAAAAAAAAAAGAACACGACAAACTGTGCACTGCAGCTGCGAAATATGAAATAAGACAGGAATGACAACACATTCCTTTCTCCAGAGGAAGTGCATAGTGAGCTGCAAGCGTTTTGATCTACCAGTTTAAATTAGGCTTTGCAAATCAGTTGCCTTATATATATATACACACACACGGCCAAGAAATACTGCTTACTGAGTGTAGCTCCCTGCTGCATGCAAGGGGGATTTGTTCTGGTAGCAGTGGTAACAAGCAAAAAGTCCATGAACCAAAATGGGGACAAAGACCCACAAAGTGCACTATAGTTGTTTTATTCTCTCTATTCCAGTAGAAGCCTCTCTCTTTATTAGGAAGTGAGGCACAATTGTGCAAGAATGGAAGGATGTGAATCATGCCAGAAAACTAGACACATTTCTAAATCTGTTGGGTTAAAAGTGATCACCTAATAATATTATAAAGGAGAAACCTAACCATTAGAGAGGACTGACTGTATGGTTCATTTTCTGAATGAGAGCCATCCAAATATGGCCAGATATTTTCAGCCTATATTCTAGCAATCGAGCTGATCTCTTCTATTTCTGCCATGTAGCAGACTAGGTGCTACTTCTGCTATACGGATTACATTGTTTGTTGTCTCTAATCATATGCTACAATTCTAGTCTATGTAGGGCAGGGATTGTCTTTTTATTATATGTGTATACACATGTTTACAGTGCCCAGCACAGCGGGGCCCTGATCTCTGACTGGGCATATAATAAATAATCACCGCCACCAGAAGAGTTCTGTCTATGCAACTACTTATATGACCCTCATCATCATGGTATCTGAGCCCTTCACAATCAATGATGGATTTATTCCTGGTGAGCTGCTGAAGTACCATCTCCATTTTACAGAGGAGAAACTGAGGCCCAGGGTAGATTAAGCCAAAGTCACACAGGAAGTCTGTGGCTGAGAGAGGAATTGAATCCAAGTCTGTCCAAGTCCAGTGTCTTAACCATTAAACCATTTTCCCATTCTGGCCTTACTGGTACCTCTTCTTCCTGGATCAATGAGAACAGAACATGTATAGTGCCAGTTCAGAAAGGAACCAATAGTGTATGGTACACTGGGATGAATATGGGAATTTTCTGTAATATTTTATGTACTATCTGTATGACTCTGCACCCAGCGGGCGCAGTAGGGTTGAAATCCTGCTCCTGGGGCAAAGCAGGAGACATGCAGTGTTTGTGGTTGCCTGAGGTGATATAATCCTTAAGGACTGGCTGAAACCAAAACTTATCAATGGAGGATCCGGAAAGACAATGGGTGCCCCAATAACCGAACAACTGACACTTAACACTGGGAGGCCCCCAGCAGGTGGAAGACATGAACTCAGCATGGTTTTACAGCAAGCGGACAGCGGGGTGATAGGAGGCCATGGTAAGAACTAGGTTCACAGAGACAGAGCAGAGCTCACCTGGGACCAAGACAAAGGGACAGAAAGAGCCAGGAAGAGCCAAGATGGATTCTACAGCAGCTTGGTAGGGCCTTGGTGTTGGCCAGTCTAAACTCCGTCTTAACCTTGGCTTCTCTATGCTAACCTAAGGACTGCCTGGTGCTCCACCCCATTTGACTAATAAACCCTACTCTGTTTTGACAAGGCTTCATGGAGTCACTGCAGGTACTTGCTGAAACGCATTGATCCCCAATGGGGTTAAAAGTCTATGACCAGGAGTCTGCTTCAGTCGGATTCACTGGGCAGCGCTCACAGTGAGGAACAGGAGGGCTGGAACCTGGAGGCTCAGTCTCAGAGGCTTTGAGGCCATGTGACCTACACACGTGAAACAGGGTGACCTGTTGGGGGTCTGGCACACTAAAGAGGCTAATTACAGGCTAGGGCAGGGGTGGGCAAACTATGGCCTGCGGGCCGCATCCGGCCCTCGGGACCGTCCTGCCCGGCCCCTGAGCTCCCGGCCGGGGAGACTCACCCCGGCCCCTCCCCTGTTGTCCCCCCTCCCCCGCAGCAATGCCGCCACGCGGGCAGCACAGCTTGTGCCCGCTCACCTCCCAGGCTCTCAAATAAGCCTGTCCTGCCGCTCTGAGCAGCATGGTAAGGGTAAGGGGGGAGGAGGGATTGGATAAGGGGCAGGAGGCCCTGGGGGGCAGTCAGGGGACAGTTGGATGAGGCAGAGGTTTGGGGGGTGATCAGGAGACAGGGAACGGGGGGTTGGATTGGGGGTGGGGGGTTGGGGGGAACAGGGAGCCCAGGGGGTCGGATGGGGGTGGGGTCCTGGGGGGGCAGTTAGGGATGGAGGTTCCAGGGGGGCAGTCAAGGGACAGGGAGGGTTGGATAGGCATGGAAGTCCCGGGGGGCCTGTCAGGGGATGGGGGGTTGGATG
Organism: Caretta caretta; assembly: GCF_965140235.1. Taxonomy (NCBI): domain Eukaryota; kingdom Metazoa; phylum Chordata; order Testudines; family Cheloniidae; genus Caretta; species Caretta caretta. The sequence goes on from NC_134214.1 coordinate 84,568,089, forward strand.
GGGTCAGGGAGGTCAGGGGCCGGGGGGGTTGGATAGGGTGTGGGTTCCCGGGAGGGGGCAGTCAGGGGATAAAGAGCAGGGGGTGTTGGATGGGTTGAGGGTTCTGAGGGGGGCAGTCAGGGGGCGGGAGGTGGGAGGGGGCAGATAGGGGGAGGGGCCAGGCTGTTTGGGGAGGCACAGGCCTTCCCTACCCCATTTTGCACCCTGATGTGACCCTCAGGCCAAAAAGTTTGCCCACCCCTGGGCTAGGGCATAGCACAGATCCTGGAAATCCATGACATGTGGTAATAAATGAGGCTAGGTCAGATGATAATAAATAGGATGATGAATACTCCAATATGCAGACAATTACATTAGCATTTCCAAACTAAAGCTCTTACTCCAGAGAGACTTGCACACAGGAAACCAAATTTAACAGTCACAGTCATCCCACTTCTTAATGTATTTTTCCTCTTACGTTCTCTAGACACAGATGAACTCTCTCTGATCCGTATTTTATGGTGACTTTCTTGAAAATGGAGACTGCTAGCATTGTGATAAATGGCTTGAAAGACTAGCAGCACTGCAGTTTCTGCAAGTGTATCCCTGTCCTCTGCAAAAATGTTTCTTGGAAACTTCTCAAAGCAACAGCTCTCAATGGATCATAGCAGGTATCCCTATACCTCCTTCACGAAATGTCACAACAAAGGGATTATTTTTCCAGTTTCTGGAATGATGGAAGCACATTAGGATCAAAAATATTGATATAGCTAAGTACTAACTCTTCTTTCTAACACAAGTCAGTTCTGGCCCAATTACTGGCTTCCCTCATTCATCAGAAACCAATTATCACTAGTTTCAGAGTAACAGCCGTGTTAGTCTGTATTCGCAAAAAGAAAAGGAGTACTTGTGGCACCTTAGAGACTAACCAATTTATCTGAGCATAAGCTTTCGCGTGCTACAGCTCACTTCTTCGGATGCATACTGTGGAAAGTATAGAAGATCTTTTTATACACACAAAGCATGAAAAAATGGGTGTTTACCACTACAGAAGGTTTTCTCTCCCCCCACCCCACTCTCCTGCTGGTAATAGCTTATCTAAAGTGATCACTCTCCTTACAATGTGTATGATAATCACATTGGGCCATTTCCAGCACAAATCCAGGTTTTCTCACACACACACACATACACCCCCACACAAACCCACTCTCCAGGAGAGTGGGTTTGTGTGTGTGTGTGGGGGGGGGGTGTGGGCCATTTCCAGCACAAATCCAGGTTTTCTCACACACACACACACACACCCCCAGTGGGTTTGTGTGTGGGGGGGGGGGGTGTGAGAAAACCTGGATTTGTGCTGGAAATGGCCCAACTTGATTATCATACACATTGTAAGGAGAGTGATCACTTTAGATAAGCTATTACCAGCAGGAGAGTGGGGTCGGGGAAGAGAAAACCTTCTGTAGTGGTAAACACCCATTTTTTCATGCTTTGTGTACATAAAAAGATCTTCTATACTTTCCACAGTATGCATCCAAAGAAGTGAGCTGTAGCTCACGAAAGCTTATGCTCAGATAAATTGGTTAGTCTCTAAGGTGCCACAAGTATTCCTTTTCTTTTTGCAATTATCACTATCAGCAGGTTTTCCACTGAACAGCCATTTTTATGTCAAAGAAAAACTAAAAACATATCTAAAACATTAAATCAATCCTGTCCATTTAAAATCTAGCTACAAAAGAACAAATTAAAAATATCAGAACTAATTTGGACATTGTGATGTTTTACTATGATGTAATATTTTAAATTTGCCTGTGTGTATTGGTATAAACTACAGACATCAGCTATATGTACAGGAGACATAGGCAGAAGAGGGTTTACTGCACTGAAAAAGAACTACATTGTCCATGACAATAAGCATTTCTCCAAGATCTAACTACTTATGCATTCGATAAGCAGAATATTTTGAACTAGCTGATGAGTCCCTTTAATATTAACATATGCAAATCCCTGGTAGTACATATAAGTAAAGCTGACCAGAGGACAACAATTCATTTTATGGCAACTTTAAAGGTTTCTAAATTTGTTTTCATTCCACACTGGAATGAAAACAAAACTTTTATTGAAAACCGCATTGTTCTGAAAACAAAAATTTCAGATCAAAACCTGAGCTTTTTGATTTGGGAAGTTCTCACCCACCACGACTGGAGGGGAGAGAGATTCTGAGTCTAAGTTTGAGATGATCTTAATTCTTCACAAAGAATGAGAAAAAGACAATACCAAAATACTGTAGTTTTTGCTCTTAACTATTTATAATATTGGCTGCATAATGCAATGATCCTCTTCTAAAGTTTAACTAATTGCTCCAATAGACAGACTCATTTTTTTCACTCATTCGAAGTGTTCTTATTTGGTTCACATATGATTGAAGAAATGGAAAAGTGGAAAAATTAATTAAAGCTTCTGTGCACAATTTATTGGTCTGCAGACCACTACATGTGCATGTACATAGGTCTATATATGTACAGATCGTTATGTCTTTTTCACAATAGGGTACTGTAAATATGTTCTGCATTCTGGAAAGGGCTGAAGTGTGTGTCCTAATGGTTGGAGCAAGGACTCTCAGCCCTGGTCTACACTAAGGGGTTGGTCGAATTTAGCTGCGTTAGGTCGATTTAAAAATGACTGTGTCCACACAACCAACCCTGTTCCATCAACCTAAAGGGCTCTTAAAATCAACTTCTGTACTCCTCCCCGACGAGGGGAATAGTGCTAAAATTGGCCTTGCTGGGTCGAATTTGGGATACTGCGGATGCAAATAGACGGTACTGACCTCCGGGAGCTATCGCAGAGTGCTCCATTGTGACCACTCTGGACAGCACTTTGAACTCCGATACACTAGCCAGGTACACAGGAAAAGCCCCAGGAACTTTTGAATTTCATTTCCTGTTTGGTCAGGGTGGTGAATTCAGCAGCACTCAGCAGCACAGGTGACCTTGCAGTCCCCCCAGAATCATAGAGCATAGAATGTTTCTATGCTCCCCCTATCATCCCCATCCCTAAGGTTATCGCAGATTAGAAGGTGGGGAAAAAAATGCACCCGCGATGACAGTTTCAGAGCTCATGCAGTCCTCCCGCACTGATAGGGCACAGCTTAATGCACGGAGGAATTCAGTGGCAGAGGCCAGGAAAGAATAAAGTGAGCGCGAAGAGCAGAGGCAGGACGCAATGCTGAGGCTAATGGGGGAGCAAACAGACATGATGAAGCGTCTGTTGGAGCTGCAGGAAAGCCAACAAGAGCACAGACCCCCGCTGCATCCACTGTATAACCGCCTACCCTCCTCCCCATATTCCATAGCCTCCTCACCCAGATGCCCAAGAACGCGGGGAGGGAGGCTCCGGGCACCCAGCACTCCATTCCAGAGGATGGCCCAAGCAACAGAAGGCTGTTATTCAAACAGTTTGCTTTTTAGTGTGGCTACAATAAGCAATGTGGCCTTGTCCTTCCCTCCTCCCGCACCCCACTCGGGCTACCTTGTCCGTTATCTCATTTTTTTTAATTAATAAAGAAAGAATGCATGTTTTCAAAACAATAGTTACTTCATTTCAAAGGGGGGAGGGTGCTTGGTTTACAGGGAATTACAATCAACAAAGGGGGTGGGTTTGCTTCAAGGAGAAACACACACAACTGTCACACCGAAGCCTGGCCAGTCATCAAACTGGTTTTCAAAGCCTCTCTGATGCACAGCAAGCATTGCTGTGTTCTTCTCATTGCCCTGGTGTCTGGCTGCTCAAAATCGGATGCCAGGTGATTTGCCTTAACCTCCCACCCCGCCATAAACGTCTCCCCCTTACTCTCACAGATATTTCGGAGCACACTGCAAGCAGCAATAACAACGGGAATGTTGGTTGCGCTGAGGTCTGACCTAGTCAGCAAACAGCGCCAGCGAGCTTTTAAATGTCCAAATGCACATTCTGCCACCATTCTGCATTTGCTCAGCTTATAGTTGAACTGCTCCTTACTACTGTCCAAGCTTCATGAGCCATGGGAGCAAGAGGTAGGCTGGGGTAGGTGCGACTGTGCAGTGCTACCGGCTGGAAGAGCAGCCTGAGACAGAAGCCTCCAGCTCGCATGATATTCCAGGCAGGACTGAATCTCCGTGAAATGAAACTTAAAGAAGAGAATGATCTGGAGTCTCTGGCTCCCATTCGGTGCTCTAAGAGGAGGATAGCCATGTCTGTCCAGGCGCCCCTGATCGACCTCACCCAGGTCTGCCAGGAGCACCCAGGAGACGTACGTCGGCTATCAGTTCTACTGCACCATCTGCTGTGAAGGCAAGGAGCTGCTGTTGTGTAACAATGCAGTACTGCATCTGCCAGCAGCACCCAGGAGATGTACGAGGACGGTGAGCTGAGCGGCCTCTACGCTTGCCGTGGTATGGTGTCTGCACGGGTAACCCAGGAAAAAAGGCGCGAAACGATTGTCTACCATTGCTTTCACAGAGGGATGGAGGGAGGCCTGACAGCATGTACCCAAAACCACCCGCGACAATGTTATTGCCCCATCAGGCATCGGGAGTTTAACCCAGAGTTCCAATGGGGAGCGGAGACTGCGGGAACTGTTGGATAGCTACCCACAGCACACAGCTCTGGAACTCGATCCTAGCCACGATAGTGAGGACACATTCTGCCGACTTAATGCGCTTAGTATGGACATATGCAATCGACTATATAAAATTGGTTCTAAAAATCGACTTCTATAAAATCGACCTAATTTTGTAGTGTAGACATACCCTCAGGGTATGTCCCACCTCAGCCCTGATTCACAATTTGAACTTGGGCAAGTCGTTTCCTTTAAATCCCTTCTTGAAATTCTCCTTTGCCAGGATACCTACAACAAACAAAAAAACTTGACAACAGCTAGGCTGCTTCTCTGCTGAGACCACTGCTTATCATACTAACCAATAGTGTCTTATTTCCCTATACTCCCCATGTTTATATGCACCTATTTCTTTTGTCTTACATTTCGATTATAGGCTCTTCGAGGCATATGTATGTACAGTGTCTAGCACAATGGGGCCACTCCATGACTAGAGTGCCTAGGTGTTACTGAAATAAAAATAATACATAATAGCCATTCCTCAATTTAGCCATCTGTAAAATGGGATAGTACTTCTCACATCACAAAATGGGATTATACTTTTTATGACAGGGATGTTATGAGGCTTAATTATCACCCATCAAAGTACCAAGATCCTTGGATGGAAAGAACTACTTTTATAATTAAAGTGCACTGAACTAATAAGTGCAAGCATAATTATTGTTAGAAAAGGCTTTATTAAGTTACTCATAATTGAGAATTTAGCCATTTGATTTGCCAAGAAGATTGGATAAAGCTGATGATTGTGTCCTTTAAACCTCAACTGGTTTAACCAGCCTGCTCCCTTTGGCACTTCTAAAAATAATCATATCATATAATTTATTTATTAATTTTGATTCATATCAAAATATCCCTTTATTCCTCTGGGGGCTTTTACAAAAGTTAAAACACACAGTAATCAAATAAATTCATCCTAGATAGAATGAAATGTCCTTTGCAAGACAAATAGAGAAACATTTTCACAAAAAACAAGAAAGGCCCTTCACAAATTTTCTCAAACCAACTGCAGCTTGGAAGACGGCACCTTTGTCTAAAATGGGTAGCTATCACATTTTACTGCATTATTAAATGTGACAATTATATCCGGGTTTGTACAATTAGAACTTCTGATATTATGGAAAATAATGAATGCACCACTATTGTTCTGGATGGCCTAACACTAATAAAGCAAACCTATTCTTAATGCCCAAGGCCAGGACCTCAGGGACAGCAGATGGTGCCCGGGATACCCATTCTCACATTAGCATAAGAAAAGCATTGAGTGGGTCACAGACTGCCTGCAAGCAAGCTTTCTGTTGTCCACACAATCTCTCGCCTTCTATAAAATGGGACAACAGTATTGTTTTGGTTTTTTTAATTTAGATAATCAGTGCTTCATTACATAGAGAGAGAACTCATTTCACAATCGAGTCAAGCAATACAGAAGCCCACTTCTTTTGTCACTAGTTGGGCTCTAAAAGCTCATCATTCAAACTCTAGGACACACAACAAAAGGAAATGAGCAGTAGTTGATAATATGCATTTAAACACTTAGGGCCAAATGATCTTTGGATCTTAAATTAGATTTTTTTAATGGACTCTAATTCTGTATGTAGTCAACTGCAGCTGTAATCAATTGCAAGCATAAATGGTACCGTTTAGATAGCCAGCTACCTGACTGCACTCTCAATTCAGACTTGTCTAGCTTCTATCATCTGGGGGCAGAATGCATGGCAGACACAAAATTAGAGTCCGGACTCAGGACTCTGAAAAGTTGGGGGTGAAATCCTGATCCCCAACAGTCAATGGACAAATTCCCACTGACTTCATAAGGGCTAGAATTTCATTGTTGGCTCTCAATATTTTTCATCTAACTCTCTGCACTTTTCATGACTTACCACTGGAGGCCCCGCAACACTGCACAAAGCAGCAAACAAGTAAAAACGCCGCGGTGTCTTTCCCAGTAAGCCCAGAGTCCATAATATCACATGCAATCTATCATAAGGCATTTACATTTTTTGCTATAAAGCTGACTTCCACATTTATTACTGTGAATCACGAAACTCATGAGTAGAATCTGTTTCTGGAACAACCACCATTCATGACCAACGGAACCCTGTGTGTTTACAGGCATATCTTCACTGCAGAGTTCACTTGGGTGATCAGCACCAGGCTTAGCCCAGCCAATCTGTAATCAGCCACACCTACCTGATTTACAGGTGCTGACTGGTGCTGCATGCACCTGTGTGTCACATCCCATGTTTCTTTGAACTGCAGTAAGCTGAGCCACTCTTTCTATGGTTCTTTCCCAGTGAACTGTGGGAGAATTTGTCTGTTCTTCTGGGCACATAGGAACTGTGGGAAGGCACTGGAGGACTATCACCACTCAAGTAATTTAGTTTGTGTCCTCGCTGCAAAATGGGCAGGTGACCAGCTCACGTGAAAACAACACCCAAGTTTTAACTGATACACCAGGCCAGGCCAGCTAGCCAGGGTTGAAATCACTACTAAACTCAGCTCAGAGGCTTGTGTGTGTTGATGGTTTATGACAACACCCAAGTGAAAGCCCAGGTTAACCCTGCAGTGAAGACATACCCTCAAAGAGAAAGGAAAGGCATGGTTAGCACACTCTGGATTTCCCCGTTCAGCCTTGTTGCCTGTTCTGTAACTTCTATGGCTTACTGATTTGAGAGAATGTCAAAGAGGATTTTTAAGTGGAAAGCATGAAGCCCTGAAAGTTTTGCATGGTGTAAATAACAGGAAGCTCTATGTAGAGTGGATCAAAAGAGTTTACAAAACAAACCTACCTGATTTGATAATAAAAGTCCCAAGTTCAGTTTCCTATGATTCTGGGGGCTTGTCCATACTTGCAGCTCTGCAGCTGCATTGCTGTAGTGCTTAGTGAAGACACTACGTACTATGGGAGAGCTTCTGTACTCCACCTCCCAAAGAGATGGTAGCTATGTGGGAAGCTCTCCCACCAACATAGCACCGTCTACACTGGGAGTTTTGTCAGTATCACTGCATTGCTCAGCTGAGCGATGCGGTTACATTGACATAAGTTTGTAGTGTAGACCAGGGCTGGAGGTCATACTATTAGTTATTCAGAAGTATTCCAAAAACCACCAGATATTTGTGAAAACTTTCATGGATCTAGAAAGTGTCAAGAATTTTAACTGGAATACCATTCGTCTGAAAGGGTGGACCAGAAAGTGCATTCTTTGTTAACTGCTCCCTGTTTAAAGGATTTAAGTCATCTTCTTAGGAAAGCAGAAATAATTCCACATGAATTAGGCCACCACCTACCTACACTACAGAGAATGACTTGCAAACATTTAACGAATAACCCATCTTCCAAAGATCATTCATCCCAAACTATTCTACAAATCCTTACAAAGGCATCTGAAGAAAACCAGGACTGGTTTGTGAAGGATAAGCAAACATATTAGGGCTTGGCTACCCTTGCAAGTTAGAGCGCATTAAATCAGCCCCGGGCAGCATAACTCCTGAGGTGTCCACACTGGCAAGGCACTTAAAGCATCTGGACTCTGCAGCTGGAGTGCTCCTGGTAATTCACCTCCACAAGAAGCATAGAGCTTGCTGCGCCCCGGCTGAAACGCCCGGGTGTCAGTGTGGACGATGTGTTGCATTACTGCGCTGTGATTGGCCTCCGGAAACGTCCCATAATCCCCTGAAGTCAAGTGGCCGCTCTCGTCCTTGTTTTGAACTCGGCTGCAGGCATGCGGATATCCCCTTTCAAAGCTCTGTTTCTGACAGCCGGCTGCTTATCTGCCCCAGGACAAAGCAAACCGTTACCGTGGAATGCTGCTGCTGTGAGTGTGAGAGAGAGAGAGGCGGGGGGAGGGGAGTCTGCTGCTGTCTGAACTTACAAGACAGCATGCTGATACACTCTGCCCCCCAAAACACACTGTCTCTCATAGATTCATAGATATTTAGATCAGAAGGGACCATTATGATCATCTAGTCTGACCTCCTGCACAACGCAGGCCACAGAATTTCACCCACCACTCCTGCAAAAAACCTCTCACCTATGTCTGTGCTATTGAAGTCCTCAAATCGTGGTTTAAAGACTTCAAGGAGCAGAGAATCCTCCAGCAAGTGACCCGTGCCCCATGCTCTCCCCCCACATACACACAACACACTCCCTGTCACACTCCACCGCCCCCCATTTGAAAAGCACGTTGCAGCCCCTTGCACCCTGGGATAGCTACCACAATGCACTGCTCTTTGTGGCGTTGCAAGAGCTGCTAATGTGGCCACGCCAGTGCGCTTGCAGCTGACTGTAAACACACGGCAGCGTTTTCCCTGCTGCAGTCTCCGAAGTCTTGTTTAACTCCCAGCCCTCTACATCGGCAAGTGTAGCCAAGCCCTTATTCATAACATACAGTACCAGCTGGCATCTTCATCAAAAAGTGTCCATGTCTACTTCCAAGACAATAAGCACATGCAGCATCTTGCAAACCTTCTTTCCCAAAAGCACCTGCTTGAGAAGGAGTGTCGTGCAGCAATGGAAATCAAAAAGCAATTTCAGAAGAGACACTGCCAAAATAAAAATCTTTTTTTTTTTTTTAACTAGTGCCTTCACCTCTATGGCTATGAAAATATTTTAGCATAGTAAGAAAGGAGGAGTTTTCAGGGTGACTTTTAAAAGGTACACAGAGCAGTGAGAAGCCCAGCTCCCAAAACCAACTTGAGCCGTGACATGCAGCCAGCTGGTTTCACTTCCAGATTGGGTTTTGAATGCTACCGTGCAAGGGGATGCTTCAGTCCCTCTAGAACCTATATTCAGAGATATTTTTAACTTAAAATAAAATAGCTCATGAAAACAAATTATATTAACATTCGGGTCAGTCAAATGCCCTTTAAGAGGAAGCCAAAATGAGGGCCTGAGATCTCACTCCTTCACAGAGCTGTCCCCAGACTATAACACAGCAGGGAGGGGAAGGGCAGGGTTAATTCCCCCCTCTCTCTCCATCCAATACACAGAATGAATACCTGTTTCCACCACCAAGCTCAAGGGGCAAGCAGAAGGTCCAGACAATCCACACAGAGGTCTTATACTCCCTCCACCCCAATCCAGCTCCTCAACAGAGCAGTACTGCTGGTAGAGGATTATTGACCCAAAAGGGTCACCCTAGGAATCCCCTATGACAGGAGCATCCACAGCATATGATGGGCAAGAGCACTAAAATTCTGCATTGTTTGAAAGGGATGGTGCCCCACGCTACCTCATTCCAGATCAATAATCCCCAGCCTTGTGGCGTTCCAAGGAAGGGGACTCCAGTGCCATGGATACAGCCTGGGATCTTACTGGGACAATAAGGCCCTACATTCTTGTTTGCCTAAATAATTGACACCTTACTTTTAAACAAAACCCTGACAGAGCTAGTGAAGGTGAGTCACTCAATACCATGTGCAATCCCAGCCATAGACTGATGGCGAGGCAGCTGAGAGTAACATATTTATGCACAACACAAACTGGCACAAGGGGCAGAGGAAAATCTTTTGTTGTTGCTGCTGCTCATGTAACACAGTTGTCGTTGTCTAAAGCCAATGTACTAATTGCCAACTAACAGAGTCCTCTCATCAGTTTAACTCTAGCAAATACAAACAATGTTTTCGCATTACCAGAAAATGCAAGAGGCCCCATCTGAGCAGTGAGAACACTAACTTTCTCTGCCTCATGTTTAGTATTCGTTTCCCTTAGAATCAGAAAACTGTAGGACTGGAAGGGACCTCTAGAGGTTGTCTAGTCCAGTCCCCTTCACGCAAGGCAGGACTAAGTATTATCTAGACCATCCCTGACAGGAGTTCATCATTGGAGATTGTTAAGAGCAGATTAGATAGAGATTCCACAACCTCTGTAGGCAATTTATTCCAGTGCATAACTACCCTGACAGTTAGGAAGTTTTTCCCAATGTCCAACCTAAACTGCTCTTTCTTCAATTTAAGCCCATTGCGTCTTGTCTTATCCTCAGAGGTTAACGAGAACAATTTTTCACCCTCCTCTTTGGAACAACTTTTTATGTATTTGAAAACTGTTATCATGTCCACACTCAGTCTTCTCTCACCAGACTAAACAAATGCAGTTTTTTTACGCTTTCCTTATAGGTCATGTTTTCTCGACCTTTAATCATTTTTGTTGCTCTTCTCTGGACTTTCTCCAATTTGTCCACATCCTTCCTGAAATGTGTCTCCCAGATGTGGACACAATACTCCAGTTGAGATCTAATCAGCATGGAGTAGAATGGAAGAATTACTTCTCGTGTCTTGCTTACAAAATTCCTGCTAAAACATCCCAGAATGATGTTTCCTTTTTTTGCAACAGAATTACACAGCTGATTCATATTTAACTTGTGATACATTTTAACCGCCAGATCCCTTTCCATTGTACTCCTTCCTAGGCAGTGACTCTCCTAACCTAGTGGTTGAAAAGTACTAATTCACCAAAACCAGCCTGGTACTGGTAGAAGTTTCTGAATTTACTTGAAAATGTTTCAGCCAGTAAGATTGGTGTAGCACCACTGAATTACAAGAGTCATTATCTTAGTGAGGGGTCTAGAGAGACAGACAGAGGATTTTGTGGTTAAAAAACTGGACGGAGAAGAAACCAGGATTCTGGGTTCTAACCCTGATTTCCTATGTGACCTTGAGCAAGTCACTTAGGGCCCAATTTTCTGAGATACTCATCATCCATCACTCCCATTAACTTTAACTGGCACTCAGCACCTCCTTCCAATCAATTGCCTCAAGGGCTGGGGCTTTAAGAAAAAACACACTAAATATCATTAGAGTTGGCAATAGTGCAAATGGAACATAGCCCATAAAAAAGACGTGTCAACTCTCAGCACTATTTGTCAGGCAGGAATTATAACTATGGCAGCACACAGCGGCCATGCCTTGAGATACGACCTGTAGGAAAAATACCACTAACTCAGTGGTGGGTGTCTCCTTGAGGATGATTCCAAAAGACAAAGGTTCTGCTAGTGCACTTCTCTCCAGAGTTTCAGAGTAACAGCCGTGTTAGTCTGTATTCGCAAAAAGAAAAGGAGTACTTGTGGCACCTTAGAGACTAACCAATTTATTTGAGCATGAGCTTTCGTGAGCTACAGTGATGGTCACATTTTGCTGTAAGCGAAGTGCCATCCAATCACGTCAATACTACGACTTTTCACATTCATTACAGGGCATAAATAGGAGGAAGACAGCTACTAAGATAATTTTAAAATGTCATCTTTATAAGATCTTCCCATCGCATGCCTGCTGTAGAGCTCCAGGAATAGAAGTGTGACAATGTACATTTTTTAAAGAAAAATTTGGACCAGCTCTAATGTCAAGTCTATTCTTCCCTGATTGTGTTGGAAGACCAGTTGGGTGGTCTACTAAAGAATGTTTTTTATGCACTACACTATAGTTGAAAGAGTGGGGGGGTGTTAAAGCTTTAACAAAGGCAGCCTTTCTTGATTATTTTTGTTATTGGAGTTAAATAAGTATTAAAAACAAATATAAGGTTCACCGCTCCAGGACAATGGGGGCTGCGGGAAAGGCGGCCAGCACGTCCCTCGGCTCTTGCCGCTTCCCGCAGCCCCCATTGGCTGAGAACGGCGAACTGCGGCCAGTAGGAGCTGCAATTGGCCAAACCTGCAGACCCGGCAGGTGAACAAACTGGCCCGGCGCGCCAGGGGCTTTGCCTGAACAAGCAGCGCCCCTAGTTTGGGAACCACTGTTCTACACCCACCTCCTACAGGGTTTTTATACCTTCCTGTGAACCACTTGGTGCTGACCATATGCAGTTTTGGAGACAGGACACTGGACTATATGGACCTCAGTTCTGCTCTGATCCAGTATGGAAATTTTTATGTTCAACTTAAAAAACAACAACACTACAGCAACTGCCAGGCAGTGGGTCGGTTTACCCATCTAACCTCTTGTTTTATTACAGAAGATAAAGTGTTTGATTATTGCCCTCCCTGCACTTCTGCATAAATTAGTCGCAGAGGACTAGTAATAAATTATTACTGAAAATTCAATCATCCTGCTCAGGTCAAGATTCATTGACCTGCCCAAGCCTTTTGGAAAAGGTTTCATTAACAAAACAGGAATCACCCTGTACAGCTTAATATCAAAACTGTATGGAAGGAGCAAAGACTTGCTTTCAGGGAGGAGAATTTAAGCCCCCAACTTCTCAGTCTCAGGGTTTAATTTATATATTTACAAAGGGACATTATCCAGTAGTTTAGGCTACATATTATGCATTATTTTCAAAGCTGTTTCTTCATTACCTTAATTTGTCTAATGGATTAGGCATTTTCTTGGATACACTTTGATTGTAAACTCTTTGGGGGCAGGGACTATCTTATTATTCTGTGTTTGTACTGCACCTAGCAGACTGAGGTCCCAGTCCATGACTAGGGCTCCTTGGCCCTACCACAGCACAAATAATAATGGACCACACTCACATCCACAAACTGAATCCTGCCGGGGCAGCTGCTCTAAAGGGTGGATTCGGTACTGGGAGATCAGCTTTAAATGGCCAGGGCTTCATGGAAACTCAGCACTTCTTCTGTCCAGGACTGTACTATGGTCAGCAGTCCACTCCATGAACATATATGCCAAGCCAGGGTTTAGGAAGCCCCTCTGTGATTGGACTAGACAGCTCACGCTGTGTTTAGGCCTTGTCTGCAGTGGTTTATAGCACCAGTGTAGCTGACCCAGTCTAAGCCCCTCATATCAGACTCTGGTAAACCTACATCAGTATAAGTCACCAATTATACTCATGCAGCATATCTGCACTAGGGATTTGCACTGGTGCAGTCACATTGCTGTAGCTACACCAATACTAAAAACTCAGTGTAGACAAGACTTTAGTCCAGAGCCAGGGAGCACTACGAGGTCCACCTGTTTCCCATAGCCTGAATAAAGGGTCATTTTATATTCATTATATCAGAATCAGGTCTGTTCTCTACCACTAGGGACACTACAGAGCTTATGCTCAAATAAATTGGTTAGTCTCTAAGGTGCCACTAGTACTCCTTTTCTTTTTGCGAATACAGACTAACACGGCTGTTACTCTGAAAAGTATAGAGTTCATTGACTTTCTGTGCTGCATGGATGGGATGGCAATAAGGGTACCTCTACCCAGCAAATGAAGGTGTGATTGTAGCATGGGTCAGTATACCTATGCTAGCTTTAAGTTAGCTAGCGCAAGTAACAGTAGTAGTGAAGATGTCGCGACACAGGATTCAGTGCAGGCTAGCCGACCCAGTATGAGCCCCTCTGGGACTCTGAGAACATATGCGAGTTGCTAGCCTGCACCAGGATCTTGCCTTTGCATCTTCACTGCTATTGTTACCTCCACAAACTAAATTAAATCTAGCGTGGCTTCACCTCTCCAGGCGACAGTCACATCTTATATTCATTGTAGATGTACCCTAAGCCTCTGAGAGAGCTGGGTTGCAACCAACTCATAGCACTGCTTTCCCACCCCTTCCCACGGGCTTTCTGCTACCAGGAACCCACAGCTACTGAGCCTGATTGGTCTTTAAAAAAAATCATTTCCACCCTGAATAATTGCACAAAAATACATTTGAAGCTTTGCATGAAGGTTCAAACATAAACCAAGTTTTGCAGACCCAGGATCCTGGATTAATGCATGATCCTCAGGTTTAGTTGTATTGTAGAAAAGACATCAGGAGCTGCAAGAACTGCAGAGCCCAAGCGACCAATATTTAAATCAGAGGGATACAGCGAGACGTATATTTACCGACAGACTGACTTTAAAAAGATGTGCAAATTGCAGGACCTAAATTACCTGACCTGGCACCTCTGATTGCTACTTCAACATTGCATCACCCTCATTAGCACAATGGGCCCCAATCTTGGCTGGGCCCCCTAGGTACTACTATAATACAAATCATAATTGTACTTAATCTGGACTTTCTTCAGCAAGGTGTGGATCAGCTATCAGCTCATCAAGCTGTTCAGATCCAGCTTGCTTCCACTTCCACAAAGTTAGACTCCCCATCTCCATTAACATTTACAAACATTAACCCCAAAACCACCAATAATTCCATCCTCATTCTTGCAACAAAACCAGTATGAGTTTAAATTACGGACAAGGTGATGAAATAAAGTGCATGAGCAAAGAGAAATACTCAGTAAGAAAACAGACAGAACTTCCCCAGCAAAACACCTGAGATGTTTAGCATCGCTACCGGAGAGCTCTACAGTGTCTCAAATGTTCCCCCCAACAGTGCATCAGCTAACTTTTCAGACAGCTCAGAATCTTAACCCACTCAGGGAACTACCATGTATATCCTGGTGTGCTCTCAACAGACTGTGGTCCTGCAGCCAGAGACAACGGTTAGATTAAGAACCTCCAGCAGTGACAAAAACTTCTGGATGTTGATGCAATGGAGCAAAATTTACAAGGAAAATGATCAGAACTAACTAAATAAATAAAAATGAAAGGCCCTTACAGAGAGCCTAGCCCCATTCGAAGGGTTAAGCCTTTGACTTGGTCAACAGCCCCTAGAGTGCTATTAATTCTACACAGAATTGGGAGACTCATGGTTTTATATCTGTCTTAGAATAGCTAAAAGTAGTTTATCTGCATAATTTAAGGTGATGTTTATTGATGCCATGGGGTATTTTAGGGCCAATATTGTTTCTGCAGAACATTACCACCCAGCTGTTCTGCCAGCTAGTGACAATCTGTTTAAAAATACCAGGGAGCATGAAGTCTGTAGTCTGTAAGCATGTGTGTGTGTAGTCCAAAACCTCTGTAAAAATAACCTTCAGGAATGGCAATTCTCCAGGAGCACAGTTTTAGCCAGCTAAGATATGAACAAACAATCAAGGCAGCTAGGTATTTAATATTTCAGATTTAATGTGTGCTGCTAGCATAGATAAATATTCAGATTGAATTTGGTTAGGGAGATCAAACCCCCTTTAAAAATGTGTTCACATTGTGCAAATAAAATTTGATTCTTTTATTTTAATTTTTGCTATCCTAGCTTCTGCACCATGAGCTGTGATATATTTGTAATGCTCTGGCTGACTGAAGCTATTTTATATATATTGATATCTCTCCAGTCAGAAAAGCAGATGCAAAAAAGTTTCACCCCCTGCTTTCTGTTAGGCTGTGGGCGCCATTGCTACACCATACAGAAGTGGAGGTTACAGACCGTCCCAACCTGTTGTATCATTTGAATGTACACTGTTTAACTATTGCTGCATTTCAGTGGTGGGTAAAGGTCTGCCAATTATTTTGGCCTTCTTTGTGATAAATGACAATGTAAATGAAAGATTTATCACCATTATTACTATCAACTCTGAAGACTACACTGTGTAAAGGAGAAAGTATCACTTATATAAATTCCAATCTCCCCGTTTATTGCAACTGACGCAACTGACACTGAGTGATTACATCATTAGTAAGGCTCAGTTTACACAAAACCTATTGTTGACTCAAACAACCCAGTTACACATGGTTAAAAGGTAGAGGCAAGACCTAGCCCCATAACTAGGTTAAACGATTGGACACAAGGCTCTCCACTGAGGGAGAGATACCCCCAAAATAAGGATGCACTTGGTAAATAAAGTTAGGCTTAGTGTGGGATTGATTCCACTGGCACAAAGACTAGATAGATGTGACTGGCAGGGATGGTCTTGATAATACTATCCCTGCCTCAGTGCAGGGGACTGGACTAGATGATCCATCGTGATCCCTTCCAGTCCTACATTTCTATGATTCTCTATGATTCGATGACTGCCCAGGGTTTTACCATATTAGGTAGCTATGGTTAAGTCCTGTCCACACTACAAATTCTAATCGAGCCATAAGGAGATCCAAAACACACTGAAACTAGGCCTCCTCACTCAGTTACAGGGCCTTATGCACCTCTCCTCTCTAGATTCCTCTTGGAGCGGATCGCTTATAAAAAACAGATAATACATTTTCTTCTGAAGCCATGGGCTGCGCATTAAAAGAGTCAAGTCAAGAGCTCTACTCCCAGCCCTCTTTCCCTGGCTACCCAGGCACCCCCTTCCCTGGCTGTTGTGCTCAGACCCCCTAACAGCAAAACACGGGCTCACTTTAAATGGCAGTTTGCTCTGATGTGAGCCACTATGTGACAACTTCTGTAAACTCAGTGTGGGCTTGAGATTGGCTGGCAAGAGCTGTAGGAAGGGCAGCTGATTATAGCAGCAGTAGTATTAAAGGGAGTGCTCAATCCACAGCAGGAATACTTGCAGGAGAGGGAGCAAACAGCATGTTTACAGAATCCTACTGAACAGGGAGAGATGGCAAACACCCCTAGGGACACAAAAATAATATTAAAAGGGACCTACAGAGATTAGCAATACAAGCAAAAAACAACAAAATGTATTTCAGCTCAGGAAAATGCAAGCTATCACCACTAGAGAACACCACTTCAACACATTCTACCCATATTCTACCAAGTTCTAGGTTTCTCAACATAGATTCTTTACCAGAGTCGCATTAACGATCAACACTATAGTCAACTTCACACAGGCATCAGCTCAGGAAAAGTTATTCTAGAAAGAAAGAAAGAAAGAAAGAAAGAAAGAAAGAAAGAAAGAAAGAAAGAAAGAAAGAATTAATTCACTAGTCTGGTAAGCTACAAATGTTGAACTTCTAACAATAGTCATTTTAGTCTGTTTTACAAATAAAGCAGAAGCCTGTGCATATGGTATAGAACTTGAACTCAAACTATCTTCAAGACAACTTCATATTTTACTGAGGGATACAAGTAAGATTGAGTAACTGATTGAAAACTTCCTACCTGCACCAACTCACTGCTCCCATAATTATTTCCTCTATCCCATTGTTAAAATAAAGTACACTGTTGTACGCCATTACCAATTCCCATGGTATGTCGCTGATCAGTGTGACTTTATGAGAGGCCTGGCTATTGCTCAGTAATGTAACAGCACGCAGATGAAAGTTTTCTGGCTTAAAAACTGGATTGGGGTTCTAATACCCTGTTTTTTCTATGTTGAATAGCTAGTTATGTTGGGCCACAGAAATGCAACTAAAGAATTCCTTTGATTTCCCTGTTCTGTATGTCTCAACAAATTAGAGACTAATGAGCTTTCTTCTTTTCTGGCTATGGTTTTTGACATCAGCTACAGTGACCATAGTTCCCAAAGGGAAAACAGGACACCACACAGAGCTGATGTGAGCCCCCCACCCCAGCCGCTTTCCAGAGCCCCCCGCAGAGCTGGCCCCGGCTGCTTGGTGGAACCCTGTTGCCCGGCTGCTTGGTGGAACCCTGTTGCCCTCCCCCCCATGTTGTCGCTGGTCGCGCAAACCCTGCCAGCCTCCCGCATGCTGGAACCCTGCCTGCCTCCCTGCGCAGGGCTGGCATCCCACTTGGCCCCCCACCCCCACCATGTTCCTCTGACCACACTGCACCCCACTTTTTTGACAAAAAAAAATCGGACGGCCAGGAGAGGGCTTAAAAAAAAGGGACTGCCCTGGCCAAAATGGGACATATGGTCACCTTAAGCTAACATAACAAAGGAGGCCCACTGACCTTCATGTACCTCAAGCCACCACATCTGCACTTGGTAAGGAGCTGGTGAAGATCCACAATAAAGTTAACATAAGTAGAAGGAAGCATGAGCATATGGGATGGCATTGGACTGGCAATCAGGAAATCTGGGGTCAGTTCTCAGCTCGATAACAGACTTCCTGTATGACTTAGGGCAAGTCATTTCATCTATCTGTGCCTTGGCTACCCACCTAAATAATAATAAGGTGAGTAGATTTTCTATAAGATTTTATTCCAAGCAAAGTCCAATGCACATAAGATCCAGTTACCTGTGTGTTGGTCTACCACAAAGGACACAGGATTCTAAGTGTTCAAGTTTCTCAGCCACAATAAACAAAAAGAAGCAGCAATGGAAGAGAGATTCACTTGCAACCAGCATCTTTTTGATCCAAAATTAAGAAATGGTCATGAGCTTTCCTCCTCAAAAGGCTAAAGCAATAGCTGTGCTAACTCACCTGATCTGTCTCTTTATTTTTAAAAATATACACCAGTGATTACATCAGCCCGTACATTGATCCCTTCAGCTAAGATAAGCTCATCCCAAGCTGGATCCTTGTATGAACCTGACAAACCTTGCTCAGATAAGAAATTGTCAGTCCTGCTGGCAAGGAGAGCAATTTCAGCCTTAGTAAGATTTCCACTAGGCACCACATGAGAGTGGGGGAGGGTACTTCATTAGATCAGTTGCTTCTGGAAAAAGGGAGACGAATTTGTCTGCCCCAGCCCCATTAAGTCAGTGCTGTGCAGCAGCTCCTAAGTGTATGTGATTTTACTGCATGAAGTCTAAAGTGATCTCCCTGCTCACTATCATCACCGGACATCATTGTGGCCAGTGCAGGAAATACTTTTAAAAAGAGGAAACCCAAATACTGTAATTTGGGTAAATACAGTAACAAAGGTAAAGTGCCTACTCCCAATACAGTCAATGGCAAAGCTTCCCTTTACTTCAGTGGTGCAGCATGGGGCCCATAGTTTTAGTTTGCTACTTGTTTCAGCTAAACAAGTTCATCATGATCCCTGTACATGACATGTCTGTTACATTCTGTTCATCACTACAATAAAACAAGATCTTAATCTAACATTACTAAAGTAGTGGTTTAAGACACTGTATTTTTGCCTGACCTGAAAAATAAAACTTTTTATAGAAATTGCTGGTAACGCAGAGAGAGTTTTAGGTTGTGAGTGGGTTTAAAAGAACCCCATTAAAATTATTCTCTTGCTGAGAATCTGAAAGTGACTAATACAATAGAATCACAGTGAGCCTTGAGTGTGTAGTTGTAAAAAAAATAAGTGAAGATATCAAAAAATCAGGGAATTTCCATCTATCCAAAATAATTATTATTCTCACAATGGGGCTACGTAGAACAGGTAAAGCCCAGACCGCAGCCATGTGCATCCACTGTACTCTGACACAGGATTAAAGACAACCTGGCCCACAGGTATATTCTAAGAAGCACTGATAGCGATTGCTCTCCATTCCCCCTTTCAGCACTGGCTCCAGTTACACTGCTTATTTAAGTGCCTTCAATCTGTGTACATACACACCCGTCCAGTCCTCCTCACACAAATGCAGACACTGCCAGCAGAGAGGCGCACGCAAGAACATTTTTCACACAGACACTGCTCCCTGGAGTCTCAGACTAACCAGGTCCGGCAAAATATGGGGAGAGAGAGAGAGAGAGACAGGCTTGTCCCCCTCCGCTGAAACTGACAAGGAGAGTTTTGCAATTGACAAGTGATGAAACTGTCCAGTTGCTACCCCGACTCCCTCCCCTCACTGCCGCATCAGATCTACTCCCTGGCTTTGTTTTAAACGAGCTGCCTTTCTTTTCCACCCCAGACGGAGTTCTGCAGAGCAAGCTGGCAAGGTAACAAAGCAAATGACAGACCTTCTCTCTCGCCTTTTCTGTGCTGGGGAGGGAGCGTTTCCTCTCCCTGGCTTTGCCCGTCGCCGCTTGGCAGGAGGAGGCGAGCAGCCCAGACGCTTCCTCAGGGATGCTCCAGCTTCTTTGCCGGCTCTCTCTTGAGGCGTTGCAGGATCTCGGAGGGCTCATCTGCTCCACATTGCTCGGGCCGGTGGGATTCTTTATTTTCAAAAAAAAAAAAATTATCTAGATTATTATTATAATATATTCTGGGGGCTTGTGGTTCCTGCAAGCAGGCGGAAGTGAAACCCTTCCCCCTCCCTCCTTCCTCTGAGCTCAGCCCAGCGGAGAGGAGAGAAGGGGTGATTCCCAGTCGCCGCGCCGAAGGGCAGGCGATTTCCCATCCGCGAGGCGAGCGGGAGCCTGCCAGGGTGGGGATTTGTGTGTTTAAATCTGCACACGCGGGGGCGGGGGGGTCACATTAGATTGCAGGGTGTTTCCTGCTGCAGACTGGGCACTACGGAACCAAAGGCGCCTCGGGCGTGATTCCCAGGCGCCTGTCCCAAGGCAGGGGCTGCTCGCCCGGCAGCCGGGCACGTGTCCCGCTCGCTCCGCCAGGGCCTGCAGGGTCCCAGCTCCCCTATCGCCTCCTCCGGGCGCCCTAACCGGAGGCGGCCTGGGGCGAGCTGCGCTGAAGCCCGCGAGCCGGGGCTAGCCGAGCCCCCTGCAGGCGCGGGGGCGGGGGGATGTTCCTCTCGCTTTCAGTCCATCCACCGCCCCGCCGCAGGGGCGCTTCCCGGCCCAGCCCCTTCCCCAGTGCGGCAGGCAGGGGAGGAGGAGAGAAGCCAAGAAAGGGGAGGGGGGTTTCGATCTATTTCACCCCCCTGCCCTAGGTAAAGTCTCCCCAAGAAGGGAAGTGGGGGGGGACTTGGGGGGCTTTTCGCACCCCTCGCTGCCTGCAGGCTGAGCTCCCAGCGGGAGTGGGATGGGGAGGGCGGTTTGCCTTCTCCACCCCATCCAGGATTTAGGGCCCCCTTTCTTCTCCCGGGGAGGGGGGGGGCTCCCGCTGCAGCCGGCCGGGCGAAGAGCAGGCACCGTGCCCCACCGCCCTGCGGAGCAGGTGCAAAGCCCAGCTGCTACGCCGAGGCTGCCTGTTGGCAGGGCCAGGGGGGCGCAGCTGGACGCAGCCCGCTCGGCTCAGGCCGCGGGGCCGGGCGAATCTCAGCCAGACAGCGGGAGTCCCCCAGCCGCAGCCGGCTCGGAATAAGAAAGGAGCGGCCCAGCCCTGCTCAGAGGCACGGAGCGAAAAGCACAAACAGTAGATCGGGAGGCTGCCACCGCTTCCCGGCTGCTGAACTGCGCTCCGAGTGGTCCCGCTGCCCCCGCTCTGAGCCAAGTTAAGAGCCCGGGTAGCACCTGAAGCCGCGGGACACCCCTGTGACGAGGTATTTAAATAACACGTGGAGATTGTCGTGAGCTGTGTGACAAAGGGCAGTCCCCTTTTCTGACGTCCTGGGCCTATTCTCTCGTACAAGTCCCGTGGGTGACAGGCTGTTAGAGAGGAAAAACACACCCTTCTCTCTCTGTGCGCCTGCCTACAGACAGAACTCTGAGACAAGCATCGATAGGAAGGGACATTTTCAAACAATTCATGATTAAAATATAAATCCATCTACCTCTTGCTAATTCTTTGTATGGTTTCTTGGGTGCTGTGTTAAATGTTTTCGATGCACAGGTAGTTTCCTCCAAAAAAAACATGGTCGTGTCTAGGGACAACCCAGAAGAGGGCTCCCATGTGCTAGGTACTGTACAAACACAGAGAGGGGCAGTTCCTTCCCCAAAGAGCTTCAGTCTAAATCAGGGGCGGGCAAACTTTTTAGCCTGAGGGCCGCACCGGGCTTCCGAAATTGTACGGAGGGCCGGTTAGGGGAGGCTGCGCCTCCGCAAACAGCCAGGCGTGGCCCGGCTCCGCCCCCCGCTTCTCGCCCCCGATGGCCCCCCCGGGACTCTTACCCCATCCAACCCACCCTGTTCCCTGACGCGCCCCCCCCGAACCCTGCCCCATGCACCCCCCCCTGTCCCCTGACCGCCTCGGACTCCCCCCCAACTGCCTCCCGCCGCCCCATCCAACCCCCCTCTCCTTCCTGACTGCCCCCCAGGACCCCTGCTCCATCCAACCACCCCTTCTCCCTGACTGCCCCCGGACTCCCCGCCCCTAACTGCCCCCCACCCCTGACTGCCTCCTGCCGTCCCATCCAACCCCTCCTCTCCTTCCTGACTGCCCCCCTGGAACCCCTACCCCCATTCAACCCCCCTGTTCCCTGCCCTCCGACCGCCCCGACCCCTAGCCACTCCCCTGCCCTCTATCCAACCCCTCTGCCCCCTTACCGCGCTGCCTGGAGGACCGGTGGCTGGCAGCGCGGCTGCACCAGGGTAGGCAGCCGCGCCGCCAGGCTAGAGCCAGCTACGCACCGCGCAGCACCGAGCACCGGCCCAGAGCATTGCACCGGTGGCGCAGTGAGCTGAGGCTGCGGGGGAGGGGGAACAGCGGGGGAAGGGCCGGGGGGTAGCCTCCCGGGCCGGGCAAGAGGGTCCCGCGGGCTGTAGTTTGCCCGCCTCCGGTCTAACTAGCCGGGACAGACACACCGATAGAGGAAGGGGTAGACACGCACAGCAGAGCGCTTAATGACATGGCTGCAAACTTGATGTTAATTGTACAATCAACCACGAACGATTGTACATGTTTAGACACACTCGGTGCTATGTTTCATTGCTTCAGGACGTTGGGTGAAGAGACGCCAATCTGCAACCGAGGCACCCAAATACCCCTGAAAATCTGGGTAACATTTTCAGAACCACCCAAGTGACCCATCCTCAGAAGTGACCCAGGAACCCACATCTCACTGCAAGTCAGTGCTACAGGGTCATCAAAAGATCAAAATGCTTTACAGAACAGTGTTCCATACGCTGCACATACATTTTCTGTCCACGCGTGTGTGCAGTGCTTCAGACAAATGGTTCGGGGGTCTGTTCTTGGCCCCGATCCTACTTCTCAGAGCAGTAAAGTTAAGTTCTTAATTCTTCTGTGCCTTCTATGATTTCCCTTGCGAAGGAGCAAGTCAGAGAAGTTGAAAGAGATTAAGTTACATGCAAGTACTGGAATAGTGTAGGAGGGAAGATTGTAAAATACAACTAACTACAATACCTTCTGCTAGCTCCCTAGCGACATCCTGTGGTGCAGCTGCTGCATGATCCATTCATTTGTATAATTTATTTGGGGCCTAATTTTAGCCTGCAAGCACTTGAGTGGTAACTTTACTCCCTCAAGTGGTCTCATTCACTTAAGCTGCTGGGTGCTCAGCACTTAGGAAAATCGGACTGTTTACTCAGGTGCCTGAGTATTTTGTCCTCTGGTTTATGCCATTCACAGACTGCTCAATTTCCAAAAATTATTAGCACCCACATTCCATGGTGACCAGCACCTTATAAATATGCAAAACCTCACACAGTATGTGTGTATATGTATAATTTCAACTGGCTTTATGCTAGGCTGAGGAGAGAGATGCTAACTGATCCACTAACCACAGCAGAACATACTCAGGGTAGGAGTCACAAAGATACTTAGGCACTTGAGTCACATAACAACTCACAAAATTCCGCTCAGCTGCCACCTAACCCTGGAGATGCTTAAACTCACTCCAGCCCTATGTTTTTCTCCTCTGGGTCTGCACACTGCAGACTCACTATGTGCTTGGACAGCCTCCTTCTTCTTAAGCCCCAGAGCAATTCACAAACCAGGAAAGAGGAGTGTTCAGCTACCCAAGACACATATGGGGGCCTGATCTGGTAGGCAGCCTCTGACCACACCCTCCCTTATAGTCATTCGGCTAGTGGCTAGGGTACTCACCCAGTATGTAGAGACCCCTGGTTCAAGTCCTCACTCCTCCTGAGGAGTGAATTCCTCTCAGCCTCTCAGGTGAATTCCCTAGCCACTAGCTATGGAATATTCTGCTCTGGGTCTCCCTCCATCTCTCTTACTGAAGTTGTTCCACCTTAAACAATGGAATACCAAATAATAATTGAACCAGAGAAAGAGTTGTTTACACCATCCTACCGCACATGATCCAATGGAATATAAGGCAATAAAATGAAATCAATAGTTACAGCATAAGTGTCCAGTACATCAATTGCCATCTCAGTGACTGATCCAGAACCATCATTAAGCACTCAGTGAGATATTAAAAAGAAAAGGAGGACTTGTGGCACCTTAGAGACTAACCAATTTATTTGCGCATGAGCTTTCGTGAGCTACAGCTCACTTCATCAGCATCACTACATCTGATGAAGTGAGCTGTAGCTCACGAAAGCTCATGCTCAAATAAATTGGTTAGTCTCTAAGGTGCCACAAGTCCTCCTTTTCTTTTTGCGAATACAGACTAACACGGCTGTTCCTCTGAAACCTGAGATATAAAAGTCCAGAATCTGGGCATGGACTAAGTCTTCCTATAAGTGTGTATATAATAGACTAGTACAAAAGGGGGGTCGGGGGGCTCCAATACTGACTGGTGCTTCTGGATGCTACTGCAATACAAATACCAAATAATAAAGTATACACAGTATAAGAGCATTCGTCGTATCTACTTATTATGATCGTTTATACCTTCCTAGATATAGAGGAGAACTGAAAGGCCATCAGTGACTAAGCCACCATCCCAGCATACTACCATATATTAAATGTCCATGAGTTCTCTTAAGTGAATGGGGTGGTACTGAATGAGGACAAGTAGCATATGCCAACTGACGACACATGGAGAGTCATGAGGCTTTAATAGCAGGTCATGACAGGTGGCTCATGTTTTGTTTGCCCGTTTTGAAGTGCTGTTTCTTTTTCATTTTCTCAGTTTGGGTGTTTTGCTCTGGAATTCAGCAACTGACATTTTATTTACTAATCCCCAGAGGAAATGAATGTGCTTAGGAACCATGAGCTGAAAGGAAAAAAAAACAAAACACGGCTGCATTTGAAATAATGACAAGAAAGTTAATGAAGACAAATTCCTCTCGAAGTTAGGCAATTTTTATATCATGCTACTGATATCCTTCATGAAGAATGATGCATTTATTCACCATCGTGTATTTTTACTTTAGCTTATGCTGTATAATAATAAACATCTGCTTACTAAGTTAGTGAGTAGAATGATGGGTTAGCAACTCACATTTCCACAGCAGGTCAACTCCTAAAGCTTTGTTCAGGTGCAGCTAGCAGCCTGTTGTACTTGTGGGAAAGGACTGTTCAAAAGTGGAAGTGTTCCAGAGAGCATGTTCAGTCCAGCTGGGTTGTTCTGAAAAATCCAGATGAAAGATTCAGAGATGGCAACCCAGTTTGGGGATCCAAGCAGAATGTTACAGTCCGAGTCAAGAAACAAGGCTTAATCTGTGTCATAAATATAAAGGGAAGGGTAAACCCCTTTGAAATCCCTCCTGGCCAGGGGAAAGCTCCTCTCACCTGTAAAGGGTTAAGAAGCTAAAGGTAACCTCGCTGGCACCTGACCAAAATGACCAATGAGGAGACAAGATACTTTCAAAAGCTGGGAGGAGGGAGACAAACAAAGGGTTTGTGTCTGTCTGTGTGCTGCTCTTGCCAGGGACAGAACAGGAATGGAGTCTTAGAACATTTAGTAAGTAATCTAGCTAGGTATGTGTTAGATTATGGTTTCTTTAAATGGCTGAGAAAAGCATTGTGCTGAATAGAATAACTATTTCTGTCTGTGTATCTTTTTTGTAACTTAAGGTTTTGCCTAGAGGGGTTCTCTATGTTTTTGAATCTAATTACCCTGTAAGATATCTACCATCCTGATTTTACAGGGGGGATTTCTTTATTTCTATTTACTTCTATTTTTTATTAAAAGTCTTCTTGTAAAAACTGAATGCTTTTTCATTGTTCTCAGATCCAAGGGTTTGGGTCTGTGGTCACCTATGCAAATTGGTGAGGCTTTTTATCCAACATTTCCCAGGAAAGGGGGGGTGCAAGTGTTGGGAGGATTGTTCATTGTTCTTAAGATCCAAGGGTCTGGGTCTGTAGTCACCTAGGCAAATTGGTGAGGCTTTTTACCAAACCTTGTCCAGGAAGTGGGGTGCAAGGTTTTGGGAAGTATTTTGGGGGGAAAGACGCGTCCAAACAGCTCTTCCCCAGTAACCAGTATTAGTTTGGTGGTGGTAGCGGCCATTCCAAGGATAACGGGTGTAATATTTTGTACCTTGGGGAAGTTTTGACCTAAGCTGGTAAAGATAAGCTTAGGGGGTTTTTTCATGCAGGTCCCCACATCTGTACCCTAGAGTTCAGAGTGGGGGAGGAACCTTGACATGGTGGCACAGTGGTGGGATTAACCTGAAATCATTTGAGATCCAGTTGAGATTTTTTGAACTAGAAATACAGATTTTAAAAAGGAAATTTTTTTTTCTTTGGAAAGAAAGTCCAGAAAGCAGCTTTGAAACTCAAAGCAGCTTGGTTTCTCTCTGCTTTGTGGCCAAGCAGAGACAAGGGGATTATCTTGTGAATTGCAGGTTTTTTTGCCTGGAGGCAGGGTACTTAACTCCTGCAGGGAAATTCAGTCTTCCAACCCATTGTGTTTTTTTTTTCTTTTCTTCCTAAAAGTAAATAGGGGGTGTGTGTTCTACCCATTTGCTTTTTCTTTGGGCTGGGTAAGCAGGTTTCCAAGCAGTTGGAGGTTTTTTGCTTTAATTTGGGCCCAGAGCAGAGACAAGGGAATTGTCTTTTTCTGTAGGCTGACAATCACTATCAGAGAATAGGTATTCTATTCCAGCACAGCAAAATTTTACAGCCAAGTTTTGTTTGTTTATTTCTAAACCTCGGGTGTAAAGTTAGTTAAAAACAGAGAGGTTAGAATGACCAAATCCTCAGCTCGACTACAGCTGGAATTAGCCAAATTTCAGGCTGAGGAAAGACAAAGGGAACATGAAAGACAGATAGAACTCATGCGGCTGGAGAAGGAGGTACAGGAGGCTGCCCACAAGAGGGAAATGGAGGCAAGGAAGCATGTGGAGGAGGAGAAGGAAAAAGAGAGGAAGCATGTGGAGGAGGAGAAGGAAAAAGAGAGGAAGCATGTGGAGGAGGTGGAGAGGATAAAGGCCCAGCAGAATATACCAACAAACCCTAGCAATCCTTCTCCAGGTACCACTTCCCATCCCAGAAAGTTCCCCACCTACAAGGCAGGTGATGATACTGAGGCCTTCTTAGAAAACTTTGAAAGGGCCTGCCTTGGGTACAACATCTCTACTGACCAATACATGGTAGAGCTGAGGCCGCAGCTCAGTGGACCCTTAGCTGAGGTGGCAGCTGAAATGCCTAAAGAACACATGAACAAGTATGAACTGTTTAAATCCAAGGCGAGAGTCAGAATGGGGATAACACCCGAGCAGTCTCGTCGGAGGTTCAGAGCCCTAAGGTGGAAACCAGACATGTCATTTACCCGACATGCCTACCACATTGTGAAACATTGGGATGCCTGGATATCAGGAGCAAGTGTTGAATCTCCAGTAAATTTGCACTTCCTAATGCAAATGGAACAATTCTTAGAGGGTGTTCCTGAGGAAATAGAAAGATACATCCTAGACGGGAAGCCCAAAACTGTAATCGAGGCAGGAGAGATTGGAGCCAGATGGGTGGAGGTGGCAGAGAAGAAGAAAACTGGTCGCAGTTGGAGTGGAGACCAGAAGGGACCACCCCAGACCACACCCTATTACCGGGGGCCGCCCAAAGCCCCACCTATCTCCCAAAGAACCCTCCAGACCCCTTATCGTCCCACCACCCCGTTCTCCAGCAACCCTCCTCGCCCCAGTGACCCATCAGCTGGACGATGTTTTAAATGTAACGAGCTGGGGCATGTAAAGGCCAACTGCCCCAAGAACCCCAACAGATTACAGTTCATTGCACCGGAATCACACCAGAGGTCCACAGGCCCAGATACCTCCCAGATACCCTTGGAGCGGAGGGAAACTGTGAGTGTGGGCGGGAAGAAGGTCACCGCGTGGAGGGACACCGGAGCACAAGTGTCAGCTATCCATGCTTCCTTAGTGGACCCCAATTTAATCAACCCAGAGATCCAAGTGACGATTCAACCCTTCAAGTCCAACTCTTTCAATTTGCCTACAGCCAAGTTGCCTGTCCAGTACAAGGGCTGGTCAGGAATGTGGACTTTTGCAGTCTATGATGATTATCCCATCCCCATGCTGTTGGGGGAAGACTTGGCCAATCATGTGAAGCAGGCCAAGAGGGTGGGAATGGTCACCCGCAGCCAGGCTAAACAAGCCGTGAGGCCTAGCTCTGTTCCGGAAACTTCTATCAGGACCCAGTCAGAGGTGATGGACCTGGACCCCAGGCCAATGTCTGCAACAGCAGTAGTGGATCCAGTCCCAGAGACCCAGACGGAACCAGTCCCAGAACCGGAACCAGCCGAACAACCAACACCAGACCCCGTGTCAGCACTGAATCCAGTACTTGCAACCTCAACAACAGAGGGCCCCACCGAACCTGAACTGGCAGCAGCCGATAACCCGACCCAAGAGGCTCAGCCGGAGCCTGAATCCCAACATAGTGCACCAGCGGAGAGCGGTTCACAGTCAACAGAAACAGCTCCATCCCCTATATCGCTTCCAGAGGGACCAAGCCTAGGTCCACAATCCCATGAGGAACTGATGTCTCCAGCATCAAGGGAACAGTTCCAGACCGAACAGGAAGCAGATGAAAGCCTCCAGAGAGCTTGGACAGCGGCACGGAGCAACCCACCGCCTCTCAGCTCTTCTAATCGATCCAGGTTTGTTGTAGAAAGAGGACTTTTATACAAGGAAACTCTTTCTGGTGGACACCAGGAAGACTGGCATCCTCAGAGACAGTTGGTAGTTCCAACTAAATACCGGGCCAAGCTCTTGAGCTTAGCCCATGATCACCCTAGTGGCCATGCTGGGGTGAACAGGACCAAAGACCGTTTGGGGGGGTCATTCCACTGGGAAGGAATGGGCAAGGATGTTTCTACCTATGTCCAGTCTTGTGAGGTGTGCCAAAGAGTGGGAAAACCCCAAGACCAGGTCAAAGCCCCTCTACAACCCCTCCCCATCATTGAAGTTCCATTTCAGCGAGTAGCTGTGGATATTCTGGGTCCTTTTCCGAAAAAGACACCCAGAGGAAAGCAGTACATACTGACTTTCATGGATTTTGCCACCCGATGGCCAGAAGCAGTAGCTCTAAGCAACACCAGGGCTAAAAGTGTGTGCCAGGCACTAGCAGACATTTTTGCCAGGGTAGGTTGGCCCTCCGACATCCTCACAGATGCAGGGACTAATTTCCTGGCAGGAACTATGAAAAACCTTTGGGAAGCTCATGGGGTAAATCACTTGGTTGCCACTCCTTACCACCATCAAACAAATGGCATAGTGGAGAAGTTTAATGGAACTTTGGGGGCCATGATACGTAAATTCGTAAATGAGCACTCCAATGATTGGGACCTAGTGTTGCAGCAGTTGCTCTTTGCCTACAGAGCTGTACCACATCCCAGTTTAGGGTTTTCCCCATTTGAACTTGTATATGGCCGTGAGGTTAAGGGGCCATTGCAGTTGGTGAAGCAGCAATGGGAGGGATTTACACCTTCTCCAGGAACTAGCATTCTGGACTTTGTAACCAACCTACAAAACACCCTCCGAACCTCTTTAGCCCTTGCTAGAGAAAACTTACAGGATGCTCAAAAAGAGCAAAAAGCCTGGTATGATAAACATGCCAGAGAGCGTTCCTTCAAAGTAGGAGACCAGGTCATGGTCTTAAAGGGCACTCCAGGCCCATAAAATGGAAGCATCGTGGGAAGGGCCATTCATGGTCCAGGAGCGCCTGGGAGCTGTTAATTATCTCATAGCATTCCCCACCTCCAACCGAAAGCCTAAGGTGTACCATATTAATTCTCTAAAGCCCTTTTATTCCAGAGAATTAAAGGTTTGTCAGTTTACAGCCCAGGGAGGAGACGACGCTGAGTGGCCTGAAGGTGTTTACTACGAAGGGAAATGTGCTGGTGGTGTGGAAGAGGTGAACCTCTCCATGACCCTTGGGCGTATGCAGCGACAGCAGATCCAGGAGCTGTGCACTAGCTACGCGCCAACGTTCTCAGCCACCCCAGGACTGACTGAACGGGCATACCACTCCATTGACACAGTGTTTCTCAGCAAAAAACTGTCTGAGAGGGAAAGCAACTGGTCAGTCACTGAAAAAGAATGTTACGCCATTGGCTACGCTCTGGAAAAGCTACGCCCATATGTTTGGGGACGGCGTTTCCACCTGCAAACCGACCATGTTGCACTGAAGTGGCTTCACACCGTCAAGGAAACTAACAAAAAACTTCTTCGGTGGAGTTTAGCTCTCCAAGATTTTGATTTCAACGTCCAACACATCTCAGGAGCTTCTAACAAAGTGGCTGATGCACTCTCCCGTGAAAGTTTCCCAGAATCAACTGGTTAAAATCGTCCTTGAGATGTGGAAAATATTGTTAGTCTTTATGTACTTGGTAGTATATTTAGAGATGCATGTGTCTTATTAACTCTGTTTTCCTAGAGCTCCAGGAAGAAATCCCAGCCAGTGTTTCACCCTAGCTGAGATTTGGGGGGCGTGTCATAAATATAAAGGGAAGGGTAAACCCCTTTGAAATCCCTCCTGGCCAGGGGAAAGCTCCTCTCACCTGTAAAGAGTTAAGAAGCTAAAGGTAACCTCGCTGGCACCTGACCAAAATGACCAATGAGGAGACAAGATACTTTCAAAAGCTGGGAGGAGGGAGACAAACAAAGGGTTTGTGTCTGTCTGTGTGCTGCTCTTGCCAGGGACAGAACAGGAATGGAGTCTTAGAACATTTAGTAAGTAATCTAGCTAGGTATGTGTTAGATTATGGTTTCTTTAAATGGCTGAGAAAAGCATTGTGCTGAATAGAATAACTATTTCTGTCTGTGTATCTTTTTTGTAACTTAAGGTTTTGCCTAGAGGGGTTCTCTATGTTTTTGAATCTAATTACCCTGTAAGATATCTACCATCCTGATTTTACAGGGGAGATTTCTTTATTTCTATTTACTTCTATTTTTTATTAAAAGTCTTCTTGTAAAAACTGAATGCTTTTTCATTGTTCTCAGATCCAAGGGTTTGGGTCTGTGGTCACCTATGCAAATTGGTGAGGCTTTTTATCCAACATTTCCCAGGAAAGGGGGGGTGCAAGTGTTGGGAGGATTGTTCATTGTTCTTAAGATCCAAGGGTCTGGGTCTGTAGTCACCTAGGCAAATTGGTGAGGCTTTTTACCAAACCTTGTCCAGGAAGTGGGGTGCAAGGTTTTGGGAAGTATTTTGGGGGGAAAGACGCGTCCAAACAGCTCTTCCCCAGTAACCAGTATTAGTTTGGTGGTGGTAGCGGCCATTCCAAGGATAACGGGTGTAATATTTTGTACCTTGGGGAAGTTTTGACCTAAGCTGGTAAAGATAAGCTTAGGGGGTTTTTTCATGCAGGTCCCCACATCTGTACCCTAGAGTTCAGAGTGGGGGAGGAACCTTGACAATCTGAAAGCACCCTTTAGCATGTGTCACTTGTATAAGGGAATGATGGCAAGTGAGTGAAATGAGGTAGAAAGCAATGGTAAGATTGCAGACTTTTCACAACCTAAAGGAAGAGGGAAGAGATTTTTTTTGCCCACCACTGGACACCAGCTGCAAAAGATGTAATGGGAAATGCCATGGTTACTTTTTCAGGCACTAAGCCTGCAAAACATTTACATGTGCTTATCTTTACTCATTATTTGTATTACAGTAATTCTTAGAGGCCCCAACCAAGATTGCAGCACCATTGTACTAAGCACTGTATATACACACATCAAGAGAGAGTCCCCAAAGAGCTTACAATTTAAATAGACAAAAGGTGGAGGGGACCAGCACAAAGATTAAGTGATTTGCCCAAAGTCACACATCAGGTGAATGGCAAAGCAAGGGACAGAGGCTAGGTCTCATGAGTCCCAGTCAAATGATTTATTCACAGAATCATGCTGCTCCGAGCGTGTTCAGGAAAATCAAGACTTCTGGGAACTGCCCATGAGCAAGTGGGAAAAGGAAGTGTCCATCGCGGGGTCCTTATTCAGGCAAATCTCCCACTGAATCATCCTGTAATACTGTTTGCATGAGGTTATTGAAGTAACTAGCCAGGAGTCTGGTGTGAGCCAAAGAAATCCTATTGTGAAAGAATAATTATTTCCCCTCTCAAAAGATCAAAGGGTCCCTAAATACATTTATAGGCTACCAAGAGCTCGACAGGAGACAATTAGACCTGCTGAGGGGGAAAGAAAGTTATTCCTGTCGTTTTAAATGTTAGTGAATTTATTGCAGGCAAAATGGGCCAGAGCATCAGCCCTGGAGACTGAAATGCTCAGACTATCCATAGACCATGCACAGCACAGAAAGCGGGAGTGCAGGCTTCTCTGTCACACTGCCCCACGCAATGTATCTGATATCTGGAAGCATCTTTTCTGGAGGGTGTTGGGGGGTTCCTTGCCCCATGTAAACGTTGTTTTCTCTTAACCTCTTCTAATTTTATTGCATACAGATAAGTCTAAGCATGTCTTCTGTTGCTCTGGGGACTGAAAGTGTTAGCTTACAATATAGAGGCCAGATTCCAGTCTCAGATACCAGGGTAACACTCCAATCTTATACTGATGTAATTGAGACTGGAATCTGGTCCCCACATTGTAAGTAAACACACTGTCAATGGAGTCACTCTGGTTTTACACCAGTGCCACAGGTCAGAACCAGGCCCTGTATGTTTTGACGCATCCTGGAAGCCTGATGACATGCCAGTTCACCAATGCTCACTGCTGGTTGTGTTTTTGTAAATGTACGCCATACAGTACAACAACAAGATAACTCGGTTTACTCCGTTCTGATGGAAATCGTTAGTTGGAAACAAAGACCTTCGCCCCCAATGTGTGCACTAACCCAAGCAAGTTGTTGTTTAATTGCTTCCTGGCAATACACGTTTTCCACCACTAGATGTCAGTGTTTGCATGAGTAGGAACAGCAACTCTCAGAACAGGAGTCCAGTTTTAAATATTCATGGTTAATGCCTCCTTCTATTCTTGTGGGGCTTTGCTTTTCATATTTTGTTTGTTTAATAAGTTACTTCGTGGTATGGTGAATTACAAAGCCATTTACTGGACTTTTGCTACCACTGACGGAATGCCACTAAAATTAAATGAGGCATCTTCATCAAGGTAATTCTTTTTACATTTTTATTATATTTATTTTATTATATTTATTTATTATAAGCTTAGCAGGACATATTTCGAAAGTAACATGTTTATGCTCCAACTTTAATCACAAAGGCAAAACAACACCTTAAGCTATGAATTTTCTTTTTCAAAATATATCATAGCTATGAAACCCCATTAAACAGCTATCATCTCCCTCACCCATTTAAAGAGCAATAACTCCTTGTCAACTTTTCTGCTTCATTTAGATACCAATTCAAAAAAAATTAAGCCCCAACAGCTTCTGGATGGACTGATCCTGCTCCCGTTTAAATCAAAGGGACTTTTACAATTGACTTCATTTGGAGTAGGATTGGTGCCAAACAGTGGTTAATTTACAGGACGGAGTTTTCGAAGGATCATTTCCCTCAGTCATATTATATTCTGGTAAATAACCCTCCATGAGGGACTCTGCTGTTCTTTCATTGCTGTCTCTCAGCCAAGCAAATTAATACAAGAAACTGATGCACCTTCAAACCAACTTCTGTCGTCACTGAGGTTCTGAGAAAGATCTAAGAGTCCCACCAGCAACCACAGCGGGATTAGTGCCCTCTAAGCCTGTGGCTAATTTACAAAAGGCCAAGAACTTACATTAGGAGGGTCTGGTTTTGCTCATTCTCAGACTGGTGCAAATGAGAAGTAAGACTGTATGGAAGGTAGCTGAGTTACTGACATAAGACCAATGTTAGCTCAGATTCAGGCCCAAGATCTGTATGATATTTCAAGACCATAATTAGCGAGATGTTATCTCATCCTCTGGCTACTTCATGTCCCAAATATCCAGAGATATTAGGCCCTCCGTAGAGAAAATGGATAGAACTGGAGTAACGTGCTATGACAATAATGAAGTATACTAGGAGCTTTTGCAGTGAGACACAGAGCAGGTGTCTTTCTCTACAGCAGACTATTAGAGAATATAGAGCTCCGAGCATAGAGAATCCCTGTTTTAGTCACATGCAGGAACAAGACCTCAGAGTGGTTATTTCAATGCTGATGAACCACATCTTCAGAGACCGATTTTTTTAATTCAAACCTTGAGAATAATATAGAAAAGTGAATCAAGTTCTTTGTGGGATTGAGAGGGTGAAGCTACCGGTTTAACAACAATAATGAGCACTTTACAAACATTTACTAATTAATCCTTATAACATCCCCAAGAGGTAGATACTTTACTATGTTCATTTGACAGATGGGGAAGCTGGGAGAGTTCAAGTGACTTGTCCTGGGCCACAGTGTCACAGCTGGAATTAGAACTCGGGAGTTCCTGGCTTCTGGCCCAGTGCTCCAATCACTAGACCATACCTTTGTCTTAAGATAGTGCTCCCAAAATGCCAGTGACCCACATAACTCGTTAGTAAGATGATTGCCAAGTGTAAAGAACAATGTGACAGATCATCCCCTAAGCATCTGTGCACATAAGGGACCCTCTACATGGCACCTATCCCTCCTGTACAGAAGGGGTGAGGTTCTGCCATCTCCACAGCACTGTTGACTTCTTCCTCCACACCCCCTGAAGGACTAAGGTTTTGGAAGTGTACATGGGAGAAGGGGAGACTGGAATGAGTCTCCATGTTGCAAGTTCATCATCTCCTCCACTTCAGACTTTCCCAGGAAAATTAATACCGTCTGGCCTCGCTTGTGTAGGGAATCCCCTTTTATGGGTGATCCCAGGGTCAGCTGTTGCCTGAGGGCCCCAGAGTTGCCATAGAGAGATGAGAAGGAGCTGTCTTTACACTAACCTAGAATTCCTCTGCATTGGGTGGGAGGGTGCAGGAGTCCCTACCAGCCCCTTTAATTCCTTTACGCTGCTCTAATGGTGCAAAGGGACTTTAGGCAGAGTGGAGGATTTTTAGGGGCCTTTCCTTAAAGGTCATTGGGTGCCTTAATGTAATTTAAATAAAATCTGAAGTTAGTCCAAACATGTGAACATTTTTGAAATTTCAAAATGGTTTGTTTTGAAGCGTTTGAAATGACCCTACTTTTAGTTTTTTCAAAATTTGACATGATTTTTAAAAGCAAGGTCAAAAAGTCAAAAAGCAAGGTCAAATGGTTATTTACATTTTTATTTCTCAAATACCTAATAACGAGTTCAATAAAGTTGCATATACATATACATTTTAAAGGCACAGCATTTTTCACAAACAAAAAAGGAGAGATTCCCTCCCCACTCAAAATTGTGAAAAGTTGTTGCCAAATGCAATTTTTCATGAAAAACTGGAACCAGTTCTACTCAAACCAAAATGCAACATCAATTGGTAACTTGCTAAATAAATGCAAGAGCCTGTGCAATAACATCAACATCCCACCCCTCACACAACCCCAGCACACACACGATTTGCAAACTAAAAAGAAATCATGTTGAGCCATCAGCACAGAAGGATGCCATAAATGTGCTCTGGTGAACAGTGATTAGAGTATTTCTATCTGGGTCTATACTTGCAAAACAAGGACTTGTAATTCACCCCCAAACGTAGTGGCAGAAGAGGCTGCAGTGCAGTCTGGACAGATATTTTTATCACCCTGACATCTAACTCTGCCCTGTAATTAACTGCAGAGCCACACATATTTCAGCCCGTTTGGAGGCTTCAACTAATGAGTGGCTCAGGACTCAACTAATGGGGGATCCTGAATGACCTGCCATTCATGGATTAGTCATTGTGGTTACATGGAGCAAGACAGGTGCAGAATTGTGTTAGCGTGTGTTAAATGGGAAAGAACACAAAGAGAGGGCCATCTTTCAATCTAGTGCAACTAACTGACTTTAATCACACATACTGAATGTTTTGGATGGCTAGCCATATAAGAACAAAACCTTGCAGTCCCTGTATGTTCATTACCCGAGACATAAAATGCTTGACATTTTAATTAAGAGCTACAATATCAATATCACAAAATTAGTCTGAAGTTACAAGAGAAGGATCCAATCTGATTGTAAAAACACGGTTATTCAATTGATGGCCAGCACTCAGTCATAACCAGAGCTGGGTTAGGATCAGGAGTCCAAGTTCAAGACTGAGGAAAATAAGAAACCTAGGGAAACTATCTTCTCAAATAATCCTAGGAGGAGCTGTGATTTTAGCATGAAAGGATGGAGTGCAGCTTTAAAGTTGCTGAATGAAAATCCTGCTGCCATAATTTCCCTGTAAGATAAAAGGAGACTTGATCTTGTAACAGTGGCCTCTGACTTGTGTTTTTATTAGGACAATCCTCCATATTAAAGAAAAAAATCACTCCACTTTTAATATTAAAGATTACTCCAATTTGTTGCATTACAGAGTTTATCTGGGCTAATCCTTTCTTGGGAATAAGGTTACCCTAGTGTAAATGTTGAAGGTGAATGGCAAAAGAAAAAAAACAACAACTGAGGAGTGATTTTGGTTCCTATATCAGATCACTTTTTAAATACTTTTCCTGCTTGTTTTTTTATACTTGAAATATCTGATTCTTATTTCCTCTTTAAGGAGGGCAATGGCAAGATCTCTGCAGGACTTGATGATGTCAGACAAAATTGTAGCTTCACCTGTGGGTGTCCCTCCCCAGAATTGCAGGTGGAAGAGATTCAGAAGCATGTGACATAGTGAAATCAACTGGAAAAAAACAGATACCTCTAAGAACAGAATATGGGCTTAACTATGGAATAAGCTTAACTAGCGATAGTGTTGTCCAATGGACAGAGCACTGGACCAGACCTCGAAAGACAGGTTTCTATTCTCAATTCTGCCCTGGTCTGCTGGGTGACTCTGGGCAAATCACTTGTCCTCTCTGTGCCTCAGTTTCTCCCTCTATACAATGGAGACAATGAAACTTACCTCATTTGTAAAGCACTTTGAGATTTACTGATATAAAAGTGATACAAGAGCTAGGTCTTATTGCTGCAAATGGATTCATATGCCGCAACATAAGAATTTCCCTGTACTTAAGTTATAGGGTCATAGATCTCCTACTAGTGTGACCAGCTGGTCAAAAAAATTGCAGCAAAAGGATGGCATCAGTGACTGTGGGTATGTTGACACGGCAATAAAAGACCCACAGCACTGCCACGGCTGACTCGGGCTCAGGCTGCAGGGCTAAACACTTCAGCATAGACCTTAGAGCTTGGGCTCTGAAACCCAGTGTGAGGGGAATGGATCTCAGAGCCCAGGCTCCAGCCCAATCCCCTATGTCTGCAATTTTTAGTCTCGCAGTCTGAGGTCATGAACCCGAGTCAGTTGACCCAGACTTGGAGACTCTGTGCCACAGGTTTTTTATTGAAGTGTAGACATATCCTGTAAGTCCCCTGGTATCCGTAGACTTGCACCTGTTCACATCAGTGGTGAATCAGGTCCCTGGGATACTTGGTCTACAACAGGAGATTTATATTTGTGAATGAAAAGGGGCTAGAGCTCATCAGTGAGTTCTCACCTCTCCTCTCAAATAAAGTAAGTGTCCTAACCAATCAACCATCGTGGATTAGCTGTTAAGAGTTGTGAAGTATTACAAATGGTGGGAACGTGCATGAATAGACAGCCAAGAATACTGTTCAGAAATTATAAAAGCTTTTGGTGGCAATGGAAAAAACAAGGTGAATTTGATGCACTAGAAATATCTTCATCCCTACAAAGGATGTGTTTAAATTGTGACATTTATATGTATGGACACAGTTCTACAGTCCTTACTCTCTTTTACTGGAAACAGCATCCAAAGCTGGGGATCAGATTCTGATTTCCCACACCAGTTTTACACCACTGACTGAAACTGAATTCTGCCTCATTTACATGGTGTAAGGGAGAGGAGAATCAGGTCCAATATTTTTACATTTGTCATGGGAAAACTATTATTCACTGATAAAAGGAAAAGCAGGTAATAAAGTGTTAAAAATAAGATGGAAAAAATAAACTAAACCCACTCAGGCAACCAACAGCCCCCTCAGCCTATCAAATCACAGCTTCCCCCAGAGAACCATGTCATCCCCCAGCCAGGAGACATCAGCCTGGAAAATTACCAGGTCACCAAAACCTTGCAAGAGAGACTCACAAAGGAGTCATTCTAACAGTACACATTCCCTGGGGTCAAAGCCCACCCCAATGCCAACAATGAGTAAGCAACACTTATGACCTCCGTGCAGGCCTTAATTCAGCTATAGCAGTTCTAAGGTGTTCACCTCCCCGGTATCTAATCTTCATTGAGCTTAAAATGGCCTGGAGGGCTTTGCATGGGTCTCTTGAACTGGATTCATTGTCACCCTACCAGACTATGGCCTCTTATTAAAACTAATATCCAATATTTAGCACATCCAAACATTAACTAATTAAATCCAACCATCCCTGTAGGGTGGGCATTATCCCCATTTTATAAATGGGGAACACTGAAGCACAGAAAGGTTCAGGGACTTGCCCAAGCATACCATGAGCAATAGATGATAGAGGAAAAAACCCAAGAGTCCTGATTCCTGCTTTTGGGGTTAGTTCCCTGGAAAACACTGGGACCAGCAAACCATGTATGAAGCAGGGTATATGCTTCAGGAAGCTGGAGAGAGAATAGGAGGGCTCACCAGAGACCTAGTGAGGGGTTTCCCACCACAGAGGAGAAGGACCCACAGGAAAAAGAGCACCATACCTTGCAGGAGAAGCCTTCCCAGACTGCTGGAAGCTTGCTAAACACATGTTCACTGCAGTCAGTGTGCTGTCCTTTAAAGGGGAAATATACCTATTAGCATTATACCCAAAGGTGCTGGATTAGGATATTTGTAATGGAATCAGAATCATTGGGGCTTGGCCACCTTCACAGAGTTATCCTAAAGCCAGCAAAAATTGAGCAAAGATAAAATAGGAAATCGTCCCACCTCTGAGCACTACCCCAAACCATTTACCAGCTCTGAGATGGTCCATAAGGATTCCCTACTTCCAGCTTCAGGCTGTCTGCTGCAGATCAAGACTGAGGTATGTTAGCAGAAGACCACGGGGGATTGCAATTTAAGGGATGCTGCAGTTTAAGATGACTGAGATGCTTTGGCAAAGCTGCACGTGGGGCTCAGGACTGGAATAGTAGGGGGCTGATGTGTACTAACAGAGCTATGTAGTGAATCTTGTCCAGAATCTGCTTATGCCATATCTGCGTTAACCACGGCTCTTTATTCCTCACTTTCATAAACAGCAAGCTGACCAACAAAGGTCAAAATGAAAACCCGACAGGATATTAAACAAACAATTTTTCACGAGGTTATTTCGGAGCTACCCAGCGAGAGAATGGTTAGCTAGCTCCTACTGGGCTGCATTGTGCAACCCTTACTCACACCACAGACTTCAGTGGGGCTACTTGTAAGCGCAAGTACTCCCCAGTGTGAGTAAGGGTGGCACAGTCTAGCCCACTGAGATCAGGCGCATGGAATCACAAAGCTGTAGGATTATATCACGCAGCCATTTTGGAGATTAGAAACAGCTCAAATGAATATGGTCCAGCACCTCTCCTCTTTATTTCAGGGTGATATTTAAAACCCCCTCCCTTCACACATCCCCAGGAATTGGGGGAGCAGGAGATGTCTGCTTGCATCTGTGACCCTGGCAACTCTTCACAAGCAGAGACAGCTGAGTCACTAATATTTAGAAAAATACCACAATTGACTGTATTCAGCCCTGCGGAGAACGCCTGCTGGGTATTCACAGCTAAACATCAGCAACTCAGCCATTTCTGGCAGCCTTTGTGAAGGACTGTAGATTCAGTTCGATGACCTCCAACAAACCCATTTCCACTGCAAGTATATTTAAAAAAAAACAACATTAAATCCCTAATAGATACACTGAAACTGGAGGAGACAACCCCTCCCAGCCTCAGTGGACATCCCAGATCACCCTACAGACCCAGTCATATGACTTGCCTGGATGCTCTGTTATCACCATTGCCTAATGTGATTTAGTACTGTCTGTAATGCATTATTTAAACATGAGAATGTGAAAATGCAGCAGTTGGATATGGAATAGGATGCGAAATACTGCTGAAAAGCTCAAACATGCTGTATGCAGGGTTTTTATTTTTTTTTAAGGACTACTTTGACAATTTTTTATATCCTTGGACAATTTGTTTCTCCATTAGCCATTAGAGTCTTAATTTAAAAGGCACATCAGGGAATAGCTAGATTCAGTGCTTTGTATTATATATAAATTGATATATAATACACTTGAATAGGAATCTAAATATTTATTTCCTGGATGTCTGCACTGTATAAAGTAATTTATTTACTAAAAGTAACTACAAATCTCATTTCGAGAGTTCTGTTTCTCAATTAAGATATTATGACAATGATATGGACAATATTTGCTGATGCCACCATAATCAAATCAATTAACACCTCATTTACACCTTACAATTGCTTCTTATGCTGTACAGAGATTTCTAACTCAACTTCTAAATGGACCAATTGTTTGGGCACCCTTCTGTCTCTGCAGAGACTTCATTGAAACCAACACATTTGCTTTGATAAATTTGTTTTTAGTGCATGTGGCTTCCTGTTTATCTAACCTAGCAAAACCTGACCAACTACCAACCCTTTAATCTTCCTCACACAACATTACAGGATAGAATAGAAACAGTGCAGCGCTAGTTCACCAAGAAGACTCCCCAGAGAAATGTTTAGCAAACAAAGTTTGTCAAGAACATAGCCCATTGTGTGGGTTACCAAAAGATATTAATTCAATGACAACAAAATGATCTGGATACGAGCTGTGATGAGACTGACTATTATACATAAGATATGTAAGACATACTAACTAGGTGGTTACATAGAGGAAACTTTTTAACACATATAGTGTAAATCGGAATGTGGAACAGAGACACTGCATGGAGTGTAGTCCTGATTCCCCCTTCCCCCCCCCAACATTCCCTGCTGAGCACTGCCACAATTAATCAAGGTTTCTAGGTTTTAGTTAATTGCTGGACCCCAATAAATTGGTTTGTACTGGCTTTGGTCCAGGCCTGATAATTTCACAGCCTTGAGTTTGGAAACTGCTGCACGTTCACACAGGAGCTGGCAAGGAGGGAGCTGGGGTAGAAAGAATAAAAGAAACTCTTGTTGTGCTAGGTTCCGTTAATACTGAAAAAGCCAGTCCACCAGTGACTATGTCCTTTGCTGTTTGTTTTCTCCACATATCTTATAATGTTTTTTATGATGAAAGAAAAACTCCTTTATTTTAAACTCTCTCTGTAGATGTTCTCAAATGGGGTGCCTCAGATACCGAAAGCTCTCTCACACCAGCAAGTCTCTGTGCAAGAGTTACATAAGGTGTTGTCAGCTTTCGCTCAGAGAGACACGGTTAGCAGCATTAATCATAGTTTTATAAAAGCATGTTTAAATTGAGATTCAGGGCCCTACTCAGTCCTCCTTACTA
This sequence comes from Caretta caretta, assembly GCF_965140235.1. Classification (NCBI taxonomy): domain Eukaryota; kingdom Metazoa; phylum Chordata; order Testudines; family Cheloniidae; genus Caretta; species Caretta caretta. The sequence goes on from NC_134214.1 coordinate 84,609,850, forward strand.
ACTCCGTTTTGCTTGAGAAAGATGAACTGGATGGGGCTCTCTCAGCTGCAACGAGACCCCAGTCAGCAACTACTTCTATATCATAGCATAATTCTGTGCACTCTTAAGCTGAAAGGCTAGCCAAGGCAACCTATTAGTCATGGTTTGCACCTGGGGAGGAGAGTAGTTAATTGGCCCCCAGCCAGAGGGCACAAGTTAAATAATAAGTACACTAAAGGTACTCCCTGGATGGGAGAAATAGCAAAGGAGACAGCTCTCTCTGGCTGAGAGAAGCCCAGGATTAGAGTACACAGAGACTACAGGAGCAGCTCACTACAGGGTCAGGATCCTAAGGAGGGCAGTCAGGGCCAAGGATCAAAGCAGGGGCAAACCTGAGGCTAGGAGTCGCCAAGGAGTTCATAGTCAGTTTCAAGCCAGAGTCAATACCAAGGGTCAGAGTCCAAGTCACAAGGCAAAGTCCAAAACAAGCCACAAGTTCAAGAACACAAACAGTCACAGCAACTGTAGGAAACCACACTATTACCTGGACACTTCCTAGAATGTCCCTTGGGTTTATATAGGGCAGGGAGCCAATCAGGAGACCTGGGGCTGCTGCCTGTCAAACCCTTGAGGCGGAACTTCCTATGGTCTGTGTCCACAGTGGGTCATGAGAAGTGGAGCATAGGCTAGTAATGGCTGCTGCTGGGTGGCAGTCTGGGGATTTTAACTACCTAGTAGTTCAACAGGCCTGGGTTCTAGACCCATAGAGCATTACATATGGGGAAATGTAGGCTCCTGCTAGAGAAGCTATAAGATACAGTATGTAAGTAGAGAGGAAAAATAGCCTCAGAGGGGAGGAGAAGTGTTCAGTTTTGTTTGAACTTGTTTACAATACCCCAGAAAGGGTGTGAACTTAGGTGACTTAGCCAGAGGGCTGGGCCACAGAAGATAGAGGCAACATCCTGCACCATGCGAGGGGGCACTCAGAGACCCACCACACTGCTATTCAGATAGGTGGCCAGATCCTCAGCTGGTGAACATTGCTGTAATTCCATTGAAGTGAATACTGATTTACACTAGCTCAGTATCTAATCCATAATCTCGATTGTAAGGAAGAACTTTTATTGAGTTCACATGAGCTTGCCATTTTCTGCCTTTTTCGGTCAGATGACAGCAGCATGGAAAAGAACCAGTATAAAAAAGCTCATTCCAGAATTTAAATGGACCTTCAAGGAAGGTTTTATGCCACTTTTAACAGTACATTCTGAAAATATAATACAATTATGCAGGCACTGTTAGACATATAGTATTATAGTTTTGTATACATTTTCTGTGTACAAGAGCCATATACCATGTGAAATCAGTTGATTATAAATATATATATATATGGGAATCATATACTGTGACTTGGAAAGGTCCATTTTAACTCCTTCAAACATTCATCACATGATATCCACTGGAGATTCAGACCAGCATTTTCAAGTGGCCTAAGATTTAGGCACCTAACTTCCAATAACTTTCAACAAAAATTAAACAAATAATGAAAAATATGCATGATTAATTATTATTATTAGAGAGAAACACAAGTCAACATCCTGACATTACTGGGAAATGTATCTACAAAAGTAAGTTCAGTGGATGAACAACCAAAGAAGATAAATTGGAGATCAAAGATTTCTGTCAGAGAACAAGATGCAGTATGGAGAGTAAGATACATCCTGTCCAGAATTAGACCAGGTATAAATTCAACCATTTGGTTTTCAGAAAAGGGCATGAACTTGAGAGGGGAAAAAGCAAGACATTCTAAAATTGTCCAAGGATCAACCCTCATAATTACAGAATTTCTATGTAAACAGGACACCTAACGCTCTCAGGAACTTTTGGAAATTCTAGCTAAAATTCCTTCCTCATCTTGGTTATATCACTGCAAAAGCTCTCATTAGCATTTTGACTTCTATGGACTGCTAGATATGATGCTGATGCTCACTTGACTCTAAGGCTACCATCTATGCAGCTCTTATTTCACATGAGAAATCCTGACTCATACAAATTGGCCCATTGACAACATATGGGATTATTTTCATGAGAAAGGGTTGTAGGATTAGGCCCATAATTATGTCCAGGATACTACGGTGATGGGCACCTTATAAATGTCGTAAATAGATTAGATTGGAGGGCAGATACAGATGAACACTTTGCAATCAAGGCATATCCAGGATGGCATTCCTCACACTCACTTCTTCTCATCCAATGGCCTGTATATCTCTCATATGCAAGACTGGTCTCAGCTCTGGTTGGCAGAACATCATTTGCAGTGTGGTGACTTTTAAAGGTTTTAGAGTAGCAGCCATGTTAGTCTGTATGGGCAAAAAGAAAAGGAGTACTTGTGGCACCTTAGAGACTAACAAATTTATTTGAGCATAAGATTTCGTGAGCTACAGCTCACCTCATCCTTACATTTCTCCTACACTCTTTTTCTTGTCACAATTTGCTTTACATTTCCATGACTGTTGGAGGGTTTCATGGATCGCTAAGTAAAGGTCAATCCGCAATTTTATTTTTGATTTAGGAATATATTTTATTTGCATTTTAGAGATATTAAAATATTTCCAACCATTCTCACATCTCAGACACTGATGCCTTTTCTTCAAGGCAGGGGAGCTGCTCACCTGAGACTTCAAGTTTTATGTTGTGTTTATTAAAATTACTTTGCACTTTTTGTGTCTCTCATCCAAGAATCTCAAAGCATTTTGCAATTGTTAATTTGCTAAGCCTCACAATAGCCCTGTTAGATAAATATTTTAATTACCAATGATAAAGATAGGGGGTGGAATCCTCGCTCTCTTGATGTTTTACCATTGACGTCCATTGGCCAGGATTTCACACAGGTAACTAAGGCAGAGAGTGGTGTATTGACTGATGTGCCCAAAGACACAGTGAGTGAACAGCAAAGCAGAGAATCCAGACTTCTAGTCCTCTTTTGTAATCACAAAATAATGTTCCATCCTCGACCTTTTTTTGTTTAGCATATAGTGCTCATAAAAAATGCTGGACAGACAACCACGCTTGTGTTTCCATTATGAATCCCAGTGTCAGGGGTTGATCATACCCATAAAAATTCACTCAGGGCTAAAAATAGCATTATAAAATCTGGGGAATATTCTTGTATGTAATAAGTTTTCAAAACACTTAGTACAAGTTATAGGCATGACAAATATTTCTTTAAAAAAAAACACCCATAGGAGTTTACTAATTCAAAAGCTTCCTTTCACACTTGTATAATTTTGCAGATTCCTAGACCTGACCACAGGCTAACCATCCCTCTAAATTTAAGTGACTGAGTTAATATTTGGTATTAAGAAAACTCCAAAAATGTGTATCAGTATATTTGCGTATGCATGCTTCTCTTGTTCTCTTTTTATTACCACAAGAACAGAGACATTAGACATAACCGAGTATTGCTAAGCATCTTAGCTGAAACCACAACACAAGGAAATGGTCTCTCTAATTGTCAGTTTCACAGGGTTTTAGCTATACAAGGTCCCATTATCTTTAATGAGAGTCATGTGGCTAAATCTCTGAGCTTTTTAAAACTTTAAAGCATCCTTGTAACTTTAAGACCCATCCCTGGGGGAGCATGGGGAAATATTCTGTTTCAAGCACAAATCCTTCCTCCCCAAACTCCAGAGCATGTCGCATTCAGCCAGTCAATTCTGCAGGCAGTGTGTAAGGTGGCAAATATCTGACCAGCGCCTTCTCTCCTTTGGGGTGTTCTGTGCCATAGGGGTGCTAAATCCCTATGCATTGGGAAGTACAGGAACTGCAATTGCACCCAACTTCATGGGCACAGAGCAAAGGAAAGTCTTTTTGCTTTGCACTGAATCTGAGTACTGTATTGCAGTCCATAAGGTATGTGATATGTAATGTTCACAGACTCTTTAATACAGGGCCATATCAGATGCAATGCACAATACAGGGCACAATGGGAATTTAACAGAAAATACTAACTTTGGCATAGACTTTCTTGAACCAGTCACTAGAACCGAATAAAGAATTCCATCTCTGCTAAAGAATTCTACAAGACAGTTCCAAAAACCTATTGAAAGCATCTCACTGGCTATTACACTATATAGACATTACACTATATAGACATATAGAGTAATACCTATAGAAATCCTATTAGTTTCATGCCTATTAAATTCTATTGGACTTTGCCATAAGGACAGATCGTGGAAAGGGTATTGCAGTCACAGTCAAAAGAAAGCTCAACAATACATTTTTATTTCTACTATAAGTTAATTTCTCTAGAGTTCCTTTTTTTCAATTACAAATTATGGATAGGCCTCTTCAAAAAGTTACCTAACTCCCTCTGAAAGTCAATGGGATCTGGATGTCAAACTCCTTCAGGCACTTTTGAAAATCCCACATACAGACATATTATATGTAAAGGTAAATTAATCCACCATCAAAATGCAACTAGTTCTGTGGCAGAACACAGGTTCAGAATAGATCAGTTTCGGTAACAGAACAGTGTAGATACCAGGCATGGAAAATAATTCCTTATCCAACTCTAGCAATATGGGAATTCAGGAAGATGAGCTAAACAGTATTATACTGAAATCCAGCCAGGACACCATGTCAGTTGCTCCTGCTCTTCCAGAGAAATGCCTGGGGATCTTTAATCACCACCACTGATCAGGAAACCTTTAATATCTCATGTGAAAGATGGCACCTTAGCAGCATAGCTCCTCCTGACGCCATGCAGGGAAATGGTTCAGTTTGGACTCAAAGGGAAAACTGACATCAACACCACTTCCCATGGCACCGGGATTTTTTTTCACAGAATATAAGGACAGAAAGGAATCATGATAACCGTCTAGCCTGACCTCCTTCATAACACACGCCATGAAACTTCAGTCTGTTATTCCTGCATCAAATCAAAGCCAACAATCTCTGGTTTAACTAGAGCATCTCTTCAGAAAGGAATCCAATCTTGATTTAAAGACTTCAAGTGATGGAGAATCCACCATTTCTCGTTAGGCAATTCATTCTTTATTTCACTTGAATGTATCTGGCTTCAATGTCTAGCCAATGGACCTTGTTATGCCTGTGTCTGCTACGTTTCCTGGAGGTCTCTAGGTCTGTTCCTGCTTAGCTTGTCAGATTAAGGCCACATCATCTGAAATGGGAAGGCAGAAGGATTTGCAAGTGGCCACACATCTGACTGGCTCCCCACTTGCCAAAAGTATAAGAACATAAGAATGGCCCTACTGTGCCAGACCAAGGGTCCATCTAGTCCAGTATCCTGTCTTCTGACAGTGGCCAGTGCCAGGTGCCCCAGAGGGAATGAACAAAACAGGTAATCATCAAGTGATCCATCCCCTGTCGCTCATTCCCAGCTTCTGGCAAACAGAGGCTAGGGTATCCCCTGGGAAGGCTCTGTCCAATACTCACTGAAGTCAGTGGAAGATTTTAGTTAACTAGACTTTGGATCAAGCATGAGTTCAGAGGTCATAGGTGGTTGGCTCAGAAGCCAGGGCCTGAGTGCATACAGGGGAGTTGTTCACCCACTACATTAAACCTGTCTTGTAGACCAGAGCCACGCTACCAGACCAGGCAAAATGTTCCAAGGCGCAAACTCCTTAGGTGTTGCACACCTTTATCTCAGAACTTTAGGCTCCAATCTTGCAATGATTTATGCACATGCTTAAGTTTATCCAATATGAGTAGTTCTGTTGATAAGTCTTTGCAGGATCAGGGCCTAAATTAGTAGGATTCCCTGCCCACCCATGAATTTTAGGATCATGTTCCTGATAGAATCCTGGCATTTGTTTTTCTCCGCAAGCACATTTCTTCCTCTGCCTATAACTCACCCATTCCAAGAGAAGTGCTGGCAGTCATTCTGCAGCAGTGGCTTCCACCTTCATTACTGAGATCTCCTCATAATCAGTGAAGTTTTCTTCCTTTAGCAATATGTGTGTGAGGTCAATACATTTTACACCCAAAATCTAGACTGAGGTGTAACTGGGGGGGATTGTGTTTGCATACACTAAAATCTTTTCATAATGTTTAGCTTCAGAGCATGGGGGGGTTATGCTAAGAGTTGTAAAATCATATTAGTACACAACCCCAGTTACTTACTGAGCTGGAAAACAGCCATGAGGTATCTAATCCATCTCCCTGCTAATGCAAGATTGTTCCATAAACTGTATGTCTAGTGTTTTATCTGGTCTAGTATTACAATAGATGGAATAAAAGTTGCACTCGGTTTTCAATTTTATGGGATTTACTGAAGTCCAGGGAGACTTGTGACCTCTCAGCAGTATTAGACTCCCAAATACCCTTATACAAAACTAAGGGGAAATAGGCTGTAATTTGTTTCCCTCCATGATGTCTTTTCATACCTCACCCTTTCTCTCAGATCATTTGTCAAGGGTTTGCTGATCTCTTCTTATTAGTTAAAGGGGCTACAACAAGACGAACAAGAATGTTTGACCAAGCATGTAATGTCATGAGTCATGGGTTTAATTTAGTTCCAACAGATTTTCAGTATGACCTTGAAACCTTCTAACACAATAAACCAGACCAGGCCATGAGTATCAGAAAAGGGTGCCTGACAAATCCTAACAAACAATAACTTAATCAGTCCAGCAACGATCTGCGCTCTGTGTGTGTGGAAAGCCTGTTACAGAGCCAGCTTGGTTTATATTTCTACCTCTAAGAAAACTGAGCAGAACTGAAAGCTTTGCCTTGTGGGGAAGCCCTATACAATTTGTTAGAAAATGGGAACCTTGCTATGGTTTTTAATTTTTAAACCATCCTTTAGAATGTATTAGTGAAGTCTAGTGCTGTGATAGAATTCTATATGATTACAACCCCCCCCCCCATCCCCACCCCCAGACAGGATCTCATTCTCTAGTAAATCTAAGTGTATAGAGTAATTTCTACAGACATTTAATAGGTTTCTATTAAACTATGACCATTGCCAGTTGCTGCCTAAAGATAGGCAGAATTTGTTTTTCCTTTTCTGGAAATGAAGTACCCGGCATTTAAAGCTGAACCATCCTGTCCTGTGGCTCACCGTCCCCTGCAAGCTTGTGAATGGACGGGGGGACACTAGTCCCAGGATCTGGGCAAGCGGCCCCTTTAAGCTCAGGGTGAAGTGTACTTGAGTAGAGAGGATCTTTTGAAGCTTCCCTGCACAGAGGGAGGGAGGGGAGAGGCTCTAAGATCCCTGCCATGCAAAGAGCTCGTTTTCCTACCGCACTGACTTTCCTGCCTCCCTTAGACGGCCCCGCCCCCACCCCCCAAATCAAACAAACTCCACCCCAAACTTTTGTCAATCACCACTTGTATGCCAGGCAGAAGCGAGGGGGGTGCAGAGAAAGGAGAGGGTGGGAGGGGAAGGCGGATCCCCGGGGCTCTGGCTACATTCCTGCTCCCGGCTCTGCGGGGGTGCAGGGAGGGATTCATTTAAGAGCATCCTCCGAGGCGCTGGGTCCAGCTCTAGCTCACCGGGCTCCCGGCTTTCGGCCCTTCACAGAGCAGCTGCAAGAGGAAGGAAAGTAGGTGGCAGAGGCCCCTCCTCTCTCTCCCCCCCCCCCCCCCCCCAGCAGGGCAACATCAGACCCTGGGCAGCTCTTCCCCGGGACTCTCCATCAGCTCTTGGCTTGTCCCCCCCACCCCGGCTCATTTGGGGGGCGGGGGTTTATAGGACCCAGAACTCCCCATCGCCGCGGCTCCTGGAGAGAAGGGGGGCCCGATGGCACCGGGGCTGTTACTGAGTCACGGGGGGTGAGATCCCTGCCTCTCCCTCCCCTCCAGCCCAGCCAAAGCCCCTCGCCTATTTCCACGGGGAACCACTTGAGTCTCCAGCGGCTGCTGCGGAAACTGACCAGCCCTCCGGCTTCTGCCTTCTTAGCAGGTTTGTTCCCGTCTCTCCCCTCCGCCCGTAGCCAGGCAGGGACCGGGGGGGTGTTCAGGCGGCCGCAGGAGAAAGGCTGGACTGAGAGAGAGCAGGGCGCTGTGGCATGGACCGACACACCTACCGGGGCCCGCTGGTCCTCTCCGAACCCGAGCCCCGTTTGGGATCCCCCCACCTGGCTCCTCGCTGCTGATCGCTTGCCGCTTGGCCGGGGGCTGCCGCTCCGGTCTCCCGGAGGTGACATACCCTTCGCTTGCCCCCTTTTCCGCCCGCCACAGGGGGCTGGCTTCCCTGTGTCCCTGAGCAGGGCTGGATGGGGCTCACCGGCTAGGGAACTCGGCAAGCCGCTCCCCTTTGCCCCAGGTGACCCCGCTCAAGTTAGTCTTTGAACTCAACTTTCGTCCCGCTTATGGGTGGGGGGCTGAGAACTCTGCAAAGGCTACACAGTCCTCTGTGTCCTATAGGAGTAATACGGGCTTTAACCATTAAAAGCCAGTGCTCTGGCCAGGGCTGCATCAAACTAGCTTTTATTACAATTGGCTGCCCTTGTAAGAAAACAAGCCTAATGCAGTGCCTAGGAAATCTTTCCCCCCTACTGCACTTTGTCGATGAGAAAACAACAATGTATGTTCTCAGTGGTACATTTTTATGTTACAAAAGGACAGCAAGCCACTCCATCCGTGACTGACATTTCTTAAACTAATGTGTTGCATTTCTTGCCATTTACATCTTGTGCTCACTAACCAGATTAAACTTCTAGGAGAAAGTTTATCTGAATATATTTGGTGGCTAGTTGCATGTAATAACATTGATCATGTCACTGACCTTTAAAAATGTATTCAAATTTTCTTTGAACATTCCTGCTTCCTTTTAATAATATAAAGTGTGGACCCATGCTCTGTCATTTTTAGCTATTAAATGGGATTTATTGGAAATCAAAAGACATGAAAATAGGGCTTTGTTTTCTGCCTTGTTTCAGTCCTGGGTAATGCTAATTAACAATGGGGTTCTCACTGATGACTACCAATAATGGATAATAAAAAGGTTAATTTTAATAGCAATTAATTAGCTCAGCATATTTTCAACTGAGGATATTGCTCAAAAATAGAGGGAATGTGTTTATTGCTAAAAGTACCTGTGCTTGGGTTTATTGTAACAATGAGTTTGACATTAAAGAGATTAAAAATCCATTTAATTTCCATTGTTAATTCCTCTATTTCATTGTACTATTTAACATTCCTTTAAGCAAGATGGGGTTTAAAGAAATGACATTTTGAAATGAAAGCATTTCTGAGTTCTTTCCAGTCTAGCTAACAATCAAAGTGCTCCCAAGACTCCAAGAGGAGTAATGGTGCTCCATTTACAAAGATTTTTTGCTCAAACAACCAGACAGCAGCCAAAAAAAGTCGGAGTATTTAAAATGCCCACATTTTGCCAGTTCTAGTGATCTAAGGCATGCTACTGTTGCTCTGAATACCGGCATGTTACACTGAGACTAAATTGCAATTTTTTTCATTTTAAACAAGTTTTTTTAAAAGTATTTGTCTTAGAAAATGTCCTGTGAGATCTGAACAGATTGAGGGGAAAAATGATAACGAACTTTTGTTCCTAAAATGAAATTTTATTTCTTGTTCCCAAGAAGAAATTTAAATTCTATTTTGCTATTGTGTAAAGAGCACCCTTTAAAAGTTACATTATGCTTTTGAATGTTCTCAGATGCATTTTAAATTATTTAGAATGAGGTTATACACTACCAGCCAGAGGTCAATGATGAGTAGACAGAGTGGTTGTATGGTTTTGAATGGGGAGGGTAGATAGTCATGCTTCTGGTGTTGTTTTGGGGACTGGGAGTGGAAGAAATAGCATAAGAGAGAAAAACCATACATAATAGATCAAATCATCCATATTATCAGCCCCTTGTTATAGAATCCCAAGTCAGAAAGAATAGATGTTTAAAAAGTGTTATTGATCAGTACATGACTTAAAATGATTACTTTGTAGCTTGTATAAGCATTTTGTTTAGTTTCTTTAAGGAGAATTTGAAAAACAGTATTTTAAGGTGAACTTGGGTTGTTTTTTCTCAGTGCTTCTCAATTCCTCTAAATTGTCCTTAATTTTTTAATTTACATGTACAGTAAATATTTCTGCTTTGAAAATGCATCACTGAAACCTTGTGAAATTTGGGTCCAGCATTCAATTTTTGACAAGTCATCTTCAGATGACTTATCTAAAGAGGTCAAATGACTTGAACATATTTTTAAAAGTTTATATAATTGTTTAAATCGCCAACAGTGAATTACTTTTCAAACTTTCATAAGGAAAACCAATACTGAGACTGTTTAAAGAAACCCACATGAATAACACTGTAAATTATTCCCAACCGTCCTTTTAATGGGACAATAATTTTCTTTATTGTGGTTCACAAGTTTATTAGTTTATTGTTCCAGATTGGATTTTTTTTTTTAAAAAAGACCCATGTTAATTACAATTTGATCAGTTTCCTCTTTTCACTCTAAGGAGACTGACCATCTTGAAAAAGTCAGACAAAAGGCAAATAGAATTTGCGTTCTGGCACCATGAGTGCAGGTTTCAGGGCCAGGCATACTTGATGACTATGCTCCATGCTAACAGGGTGTTGATATTAAAGAGCTGCCTGAATAAAGACTGGCATGTCATTTGCATATTGTACCTTCAGCATAAAACTGCAGAATGCAGGGGTTATTAAAACAGGTTTCAAGGAAACGGTAAGAGTTAACTCCTGAACAATCAATTTTATGGAGTCCCAAAATAAGAGGAGATGGGGGATGAATTAATTTGGGGTGAAATCCTGAACCTACTGAAATAAATGGGAATGCACATTAAAGGGTTAACATATATTCAAGGTTCAGATTACTCTTACCATGGCAAAGCTAAGGCATTACAACCAACATTCATACTTCCTTCTTTACATACAAAAGATCTGATTCTGTCCATGGAAAAGATTCTAAACAAACTATTTCTCTTGTGAAAGAGGGTTTTAAGTATTTAGACTGCTTACACTTTGCAAGTTCTTTGCTTTGCAATCAGAGAAGGACTTCATAAGATGTAATACCCACTTTTCACCTTTTATGAAAGGGAATGTGGTCCATTTTCCACAAATGAAGCAATTTAATCTCAAGCCTAAAATGTTTCCACCAAACAAAGATCTGTATAGACTTTTTTTTGCTGTTGTTTTGTTTTGTCTTGTCTTGTTTTCTGGCAGCTGTCGATTTTTATATGTTGGTTGAAATCATATTGGAGACCTTCATCTTAAGTAGTCCCAGAGGATTTCAGTCTTAAATCTTTTCACATTTTCTTCCCAGCAGCTCAACATTCTGCCCTTTGAAGGATTTTTCTTTCCTTTTTGCTGGCAAAGATGAGGAAAAAATGGAGATTGGAGGACTTTCGATTTATCTTTTCCTGTGTGCTCTGGCTCCTTTTCATAGATGGAGGTAAATCGGAACAAGTAAAACGTAAGTAAACTTCAAAAGAATAATGCATCTATCATATTAAACTAAATGTGGGTTTTCCTGTTGTCTATCAATTGTGTGTGTCAAATAAAATTTTTATATGTAATAGAACTTTAACAACAGTTTTGCATTAAAATGAGCCTAACACAGAAAATATGTGTCTGCTTGTTTTCATTTAGTAAAATCAAATCAAAATAAATTGTGGTCTATTTCCCTAAAACTGTACAGTTTTCATCACATCATAAAGAACATAACACATCAAGCTGCCAGATCTGTTTTACTTCAAATGTCCTGCATACAGAGTGTGCTTAATTGCATTTTAGTGACCTCTATAAACATCTAACAGATTATCTGGATTTTGTCCCATCCATAAGTCTATTGTGCTGAGGTTTTCAGCCAGTGTAAACCTCCTCCAAGGCAGACCTGTTGTGTTCCAAAAAACGAATGAACTGGGTTAGAGATGAAATAGTCTTTGAGAAAATTAAGGATCCAGGCACTGTCAAAAACTTGGTGCGATATATAGAAAGGAACATAAACAAGACAATGGAAATATTTCTAGAAACCAAATGATCCATGGGAGATGTTAATACATTTCAGAAAGAGTGAGTGACAGCAGAAGGAGTAACTAACAGCACACTCCAGTATCTATAGGAAGACTATGGTCTTGCTAGGAGACACCTAGTGCCTTTCTCTACCTGCATGTGCAGCTCTTTCGGCCTGTGTCTGAGCTCAGTGCTTGCACTTCAAGGAGTCGTCACAGACAGAGTGTCAAATCTTTCCAACCCAGCTTCTTGTCCTAAGCAAGGGGATGCAGCAAAAAATCAACTGAATTGGTCCAAAGAAGGCAGTCTCTGCTCTCCTGAGCTTATTCACAAGAAAGACCTGTGCAAATTAGCCTTGCCCAGAGCAGAGGCAGCACAGGAAAATTCAGCAACTTCCAGTTGCAACTTCAGCTCATTACTTTTTCAGACACTAAGCGTCATTCACCATGCAGCTGTCTGAAGTGAAAGCAGATCACTTTACACATGCTACCAGTAATCCCTGCATCTTGCTACCTGCTTTTAGCAGACTGAATGCTAAGGGACATTCCACTCTCATTCTAACATTTGGGAGACAAGTATTTGTGTGTTGTTAGGAGATGTGTTTTTAAGAAGGGTGATAATTTATCATGAAGCTTGACATTAACGTTTACCAAAGCAGCATCACATAAGTAGATAGCTAAATTGTACCAGTTGTGTTTGCTGTTAGTTGCAAGTGGAAAACTATACTTGTGAAATTAGAGGCCTTTGCTGAGAAATAGGCCTCTAAAGATATCCTGCACACTGCTGCATAGATAAGATCAAGACACTGTATCAAATAACATGACATGCTCCTGTTTGATCTGGTTCTTAAACTATGGAAATATAGAACATGCACATTTCCTCATTCTGTCCTTCAACACTTCTGCTGTCCTGAGCAGAGACTGCTGCCATGCCTTTGAGCTGGGAACATTTTATTTACTATGAAATAGGCTGAGGGACTAAGCGCTTTCATTTGTGACTTACAAAGGATTTGAACCCAAGTCTCTAGGATATGAAAGGCTGGTGAATCAACCCAGTCTGAAAGCTACCACATCAGAAACCTGGTGGGTTTCTTGGCTAGAAACTGATATCCAGTATGAAGGCATTCATTTTTAAATTGGGATCTCAAAGAAAAGGAAAAAGTAGAATTCTTTACGAACTTCTTTGCACCTTAAACAAACACAGCTACCTGAGGTTTACATAGAGTCCTAATTGAGATACCACAGCTACCACTGCTTTCCTGCACTGAAAGGGATTATTAATTCATCGCTCTTTCTATTCCATATTATTTTAACAGATTCAGAGACATACTGTGTGTTTCAAGATAAGAAGTACCGTGTAGGAGAAAGATGGCATCCCTACCTAGAACCCTATGGACTCGTTTACTGTGTTAACTGTCTTTGCTCAGAGGTAGGTCAATTCAGGTTTAGCTCTTGTGACTCCTAGCATGTTCTTAACTGAGTACAAGTCCTTACATTGTATTTACACGGCAGTGGGGCCCAATCCTGCTCTCCTATAGTGTCCAGCTCCCATTGGCTTCCACAGCAACTGCAGAGTGAAAAGGTATTCCACAGCTGGGATCCCCTGCCTCAACAGAGAAGGGCAATATTGGCAAAAATACATAGATCATGCATGCCTTTTACAGTGATGGAACAGGCAAGAGACTCCTTAACTAGGCATCAGCCTTACATATTCTTTGCATTAAATCTTGACTAATATGAATCCTGCATCCACATATGGTCCTCACCGTTTTGGATGGAAGATTAGACTGAACCCAAGATTGTGTTGAGATCTAAATGCAACACCAACCTCTCCAGTAAGGCATTCCCACAGTAAGGAAATCTCCCTCAGAGCACTGGGGGAATTAGGCTGGGATGCCACAACTTATAAAAATCTAGGAAAAGGCAGGGAGAATGAAGGAGGAGAAAAGAAGGGGTTGGGGAGTTGGGAGAATTGGCTTTGACATGAAAGGATGAGCCCTTCTGGGTATGATTAGGCTCCCTTCAATTGGTGATTGATGTTTAGATACCACAGTGATAGACACTTAGCAACATGACAGTTAGCTGGGGTGGGGGAGAGGAGTATATCAGAGGGCAGAATTTGTCCCTTAAAGTGCTTTATAGTCATTTTAAACACAAAACCCACTATGGTTCAGGGATTTGAATCACTACCACGTGACACTCCAGATGTTGTGTTTGGTCTGCTATCTTTAGTGCTCAATAAATTCTTTTTGACCATTTATCCCCCTGCAAGTATAAAACACTGGACCCTGTGCAGCACTTATCCTAAAGAATCTGCTACTTCACTTTCATGCACACATACAAACAGTAGCACACAAGCTTGGCAGTGGTGTATATCTTCTCCTTCTGCTGCTCAGAAACATATCGAAAAGGGGGGAAAGTATCTTTTTTAAAGTTATAGGGTTTCAGGGCATGATCAGGTCCCCTTCAGTTGGTGATTGATGTTTAGATACCACAGTGATAGACCCCTTGGCAACATGACAGATAGCTTGGGGGGGCATATCGGAGGGCAGAATTTCTCCCTGAGTGCTCTAAAAGGACTATACAGAAAACCCACCACGGTTCAGGGATTTGAATCACTAACACATGTAACACTCCAGAGTTTTAAAGTTATGAGGATTTTCCATTCACTTTTGCTAACCCTCCATGAATGTTTAAAAATCCTTCTGAATCAATAAATGGTAAAATGCTCATTAAACTGCTTAAAGGGTGGTGCCTTCCCGATTGTGGGGATTGGGGGAAATTAATTTGAGACTTTAGGTGTCTGAAGAGAAATTATCAATCAGTGATTTTTAGAAAGAAGTTAGACGAGCTGGAGGAAAAGGAAATCATGTGGAATGCAAACAGCGTATGAGCCTCATAGATATTAACATTAAAGGAGAACTGCCATGTTCCATGCAAACCCATTCATCATAAGATTCATGTGGGGAAAATCCTGTTTCCACAAACACACATGGATTGAATGACAACAGAACTGGTGCAAAGGGATATGGGAGGGTGGAAGTAGGATAGAAGACCATGTCCACCCTATGAAGGAGGCTACGCACGATCTTTCATGAGGTGGTTACAACATTCCTGACATGGCCGCATAGAGGGTAGGTGCACCACCAAGCAGAGCCCAGAAGTGGCTCCCTGCATCTCAGTGGATCCAGGACTACATGGATCCACCAGCCAATTCCCTCCTTCCCCCTCTTTGCAGGGGTGCAAAAGTAGCTGTGGAGTAGAAGCACAGCCACTCTGCAGCCTGGATGGGAGGATTTCCTGTGGACATCCCCAGTGCTCATCCATTTACTCCAGCTTCATGCTTGGACAAAGATTTAGCTCAAAGAAATGCCACCTGAATGTTGACCTATAGTGAGAAGGCTCTTATTTTAAGGGGGAAAATACAGCAGTAAATTAGTAGTAATTGGTATTTCATGTTTTACAGTGATTGCATGTTCCTGTTTAAAAGCAAAAGCTTACGGGTTCAAAGTAAAGCAGAGTACCTAAAGAGAAGTCATTATCTCCCACAAGGCAGGGTCAGGTCGAGTTAGAATTGCACACAGACTGTTAGGTTCAGTTAAGCGAAGTGTTTATAAACAGCCAGATCATTATTCTACTCTGAAAAGTGACTCTATAAACAGGGCACCTTCTTACTCAATAGAGCTGCTTCCTGTGTGTGTTCAGAGTCAAATCTGCAGCCGTCAGTGTCTAAAAAGTTTACTACTTTTTAAGCAGTGCAGACACAGCTAAGAAAGAGGGAGCTGAATTCTATTATTCCTTGTTTATCATAATCAGAATTGCTTACTACGTTCTAATCAGTTACAACAGTGTAAACCCGCTGAAGGCAATGGTGTCGCTGAGGATAGCACTTGGCCTGCAGAACATATTATGTTAATGATGCACAAGAAGGAAAGACTCTAGCTTGGTTTTCAGAGCTCAGGTTGAGTTTGAATGGCTGGTAATTCAAAAAAACCCACCATTTTGGGTCAATTTTTTGTTGATGTAAATAGGCAAAAATCTCCATTAAAGCCAATGGAGGTAGGCTCATTTACATCAGCAGAGAATTTAACATTTATACTGCAGCAATGCCTCTGAACCAATCGGTGTGGGGTCCCATCACGCAAGGCACTGTGCAGACCTATAGTAAATGACAGTCGCTGTGCCCCAAAGAGTTTACAACAAAAAGACTGGCCTGTTTTTTGCAACCCCAGCACATCCAATCTGGAATCACTGAGACACAAAGTTTTAGAGTCATTTTTCAGAGTGGAATTGCACTTTATGATGATGACAAGGAATGTTTCTGTATAGTGATGGGACCATATCAAGGCATGCTAATGTATGTGTTGGAGCCCAATCGAATGGAAACTGATTGGCTGGACCAGTCTCATAGTATTCTGATGGCCCATGTGAAGTTGAAATGGATTTATTTCACGCTACTCCAGAAACTACAATCATTCACAAACATAGCACAGCATCAATGTTCATGTTGAAGAGTCTTTCTTATTTACAAACATTAACAGCTTTCATAGCTAAATTAAGGGTATGAATTAAAGATGGGAAGTGGAAATCTAAAATAGATAGTGTTTTCTTGAGTAACATGGATAGTCTTTTCTGGTGTAACATAGATGGTTTAGAGACATCGGAGACTGAATATTCCCTGTGCTTTAATTATAAATCAAACCTAGATATGGTCAAACAGAATATTACATTAATTATGAATAATTAACCCTATTCCCAAATCCTGCTCATATTTCTTAGAAAAATAACTATTTACCAACTGGTTTTCTTTGCCTATTGGGGAATCAATACAATGAGAACAGAGGACTCTCTGCAGGTTTAGTGGAAGAATTAAAAATTACAGACTCTATGATCTCTTTTGCTCTCAAATGAATCCTCAACAGGAGGTGCCTCAGAGACCTGTCATTCGTTATATATCCCTTAGCCTTGGAAAAGCAGTTTCTAATTACAATTTGGCTCAAAAGACACTTGAATACACAAGTGAAAATTGTTGAGATCCCATTTCTAGATGCTCCCTTTGATTTGAAAGCATTTATGCTATTTTGTGGATTTATTCCACATTCTAATTTCAGTTACTACAGTGTAAATCTGGAATCAGTGGAGTGACCCCAGGCTTACACTGGTGTAACTGAGATCAGAATCTGGCCCATAACAGTCTTCACCATAATACCTAAATGCAGAATAGAGGGCACAATACCCAATCCATGCATTTAATTGTTGCATTCCTTCCCCAGAATGGGAACGTATTATGCAGCAGAATAAGATGTCCAAGCCTACACTGCCCTACTCCAGTGCACATGCCACAGCTGTGCTGCCCACGGTGTCCAGGTAATGAACGTTTGCAGAACCATAATTTGCTCTTGAACGTACTCCATTATTCTAGGCTATAGGAAGCAGGGTATTGCCCTGACTAGGAAACTGATGAAAAGCTTTCATGCAGAAAACCCCAGTATACACTCCTTTTATAATAGGAGGGAGGCTTGTTCTATGTTATAATAAGCCCTAGTATTTCCTACAGTGGTTTCTTCTGGGATTTCGTTGTAATGCTTAGCATGACAGTGGTGTCAAGATTTATTTTTTAAAATGGTCACTTACAGATTGTACAGCATTACTAAGTAGTTGTTCCAAAACGCTATGACCAAGGTGCAATTGTATAACATCACTGCACAATTGGAGTCCTACATCTCATATCCTAGTATAGCTTGTAATTAAGGACTGCTATAAATCACAGAAGCAGAGCTGTTGACATTTGTGACGATATAAATCTGATTAGTTACTGTATAGTAAATTCTTGCAGACTGTACATTTATTAGACGTTCATTGTTAAGAGCCACTGTATGAAGGAGGTTACGCAGAACCTTTCATGCGGCTGTTACAACATTCCCGACATGGCCTAAAGGCTGGTAGGTTTGACTGGATTTTTCCCCTAAGCTTGTCTCTTAATGGTACCCCTCGTTTCCAGCTATAAAAGGCTATTTATGCAGCACTGTAGAAAGGGTGTTTATTTGGCTCTCTCCAGAGAGAGTTTTGTTGTCTGAGGAAAGAACCGTTCCACTACTGAAACATGTGAGCAGAGGGTGGTATGTGAGAGGAGGGCTGTGAACTTGGGCGTCAGTCTGCTACGCATTAGGGCTAGGAGAATATTTGAAGTGCCTGCCACAATGCAAGCATAACACACTGAGCAGTGTGGTATGTTCGCCCTCTGTGCCCAACATGGGCGGTGGGTATCAAAGGCCAGGGGAGGCTAAGCTTCGCCTATCCCAGGCCTGTGGCCATGCTCATGCTCTGTCCCAAGGCCCTGCCCTCGCTCCTCCTCTCCCCCGAAGCTGGTGGGGGCTCAGCTCAGCTCGGGTCTCGGGCCGGTGGCGGCTCAGGCTGGTGGCCCATGGCAGCTGGGGTGGGGTCAGGCCAGGAGCGCGGGGAGCTCTAGCCAACCAGCACAGCTGGGCTGGGCCTGCTGGGGCTCCTCCAGCCGCAGGGAGGCAGGTTTAGGGCTCCTCCGGCCACGGGGGCTTGGGGCTCCAGCAGATGGGGGTGTGTGCTTGGGCAGAAGGGGTGGGGTCGGGGGGCGAGCCTCCCCAAAAGGGGGGTTCACCCGCCACACATGGTGCCCAGAGGATACAAGTCTGTTACAGCTCTCAGCTAGGGAGCATGGCTCCAATAGCAGCTCATGGTTTTAGCTCTGGAGGTCCCTGGCTCAATCCTTTGTGTCAGTCAAGATTGCAGCTGTCACACAAACTCAGCTGATTAATTTGGCTAAATCTATCTCCTAATCTCTCCTGCTCAGCAATGCAGGGCTGCTCTCTCCAGGAAGTTTTCCAATGCTCTGTCCTGGCTACATTTGTATCCCAAGCAACAAGGCTTTCACCACTCAATTTGTGAGATTACATTCCACCATGTAATAGATTTTGGGTCCTCACAAATGAGGCCATGCAACAGGCCTTACCTGAATACCCGCAAGCAGAAAGTTGAAGTCCTGACATAGAACTTCCCGGTGCACAAGGGTGGAATAATGACAGCAGGGCTGCAGGCACTCAGGAGTAAGTCAGGAAACTAACAGCAGCCACCTGGTAGTCAGAGGGGGAGGAGCCTCTAGGGAGGCAGGACTCCATGATCAGTTGCTAGGGTGAAGCACACACAGATTTTTTTGATTGCTTTCCTGCAATGACACATGCATCCTAAACCTCAAGGATCCAGCCTTGGGGAGAAAAACCTTGCATGGAGACAGCACTCTTATCGTTAGCTGCTGCTGCAGGTTGTAGTTCGGTTGTTTCCTACGATGATAGGAAACTCCAGTGATTACTCTATGGTCCAAATAAATCTTGTTGCTTGGAAGTGCCAGAGCTTTTGCCATTGGCCATTCATTTGAATTACCATCTTAAATGTCTGTAAGATTCAATCATGTGTTTCTCATCAGAGCTTCCCAAACTGCAGTTTGGAAATGGGTCGTACTCGAGTCATGTCACTTCAGACTCTTCCTCCCGCTGCTCCACAAGCACTGTGTAGTGCCATCCCCCAAATACATGCCTCCTTATGTAATGAACAGAGGTAATGCCAGGAGGCGAGAACTTTAATTGGAAACTGGTACTTCATAGCTACCCCGGGAGAGAGGCTGTTGAGGGGGATCCCTCCGAGGGAAGCTGGCAATGCTATCCTTTTGGAATTAAGATCTCCCCCAGCCACAGCACTATGGTTCCTGCTGGCACCAAAAGGTGCCGTTTCCACCCCACACTCTCCCCTTGCCAAGATGAATTTTTTTACCAATTGTCAAATGCACATACATATGATGTATCTTCTAATTTTCTTCAGTGTCTCCCAGCTGCTGCCATAGGTTCATGGCAAGCCTTTCCATAATCTTTTCATGTTTGTCGTCCTTTGAAGCTTAGTCTTCATTTTGCTGGTAAATCCAGGGTCTGTGTCTTTCATACACAGAGATTTTTCTCCCTTTACAGCTCTGTGAACCATGTGCTTTATTACCTGAGTTAGATTATGCTGATACTACAAGGGTCTTCCAGAAAGCTGAGATCACTTTTCAGCTGGTGCCACACAATGGAAATTTCTGTGGTCTGTGCATGTTCATGAGCCCAGGTACTGAAGGACAGATGTCCGCATCTAAAAAGGCATCAAAACAACTAGTACCCTAAACTGGCAAACTAGAATGACTGAAGAATTAGCTTACAATGGGCCATGGAATCTGAACTCCTTACATGCACCTAAAGCTTGTCCATCCAGATCAGGACGGAGGTACTTTTGCAGGATGGGATAGGGGACCCTTGCACTGCAACTGTTTGATCAGGATGAGTTCCGTTAATAATTAGAGAATTTTAGTCTGCAGGCCTGTCTGAATGGTACCATTCATGGAAACACAGTGCCCCGATTAGTTTTTGAGGCATGTAGATGAATCCCACAGTCATGACATTACTATGGACAACATTTATAAATGTAACTAAATTTAAAATATAAACTATACATTTTCTACATTGAGCAATGTGCCTGAGTCATTCCAATATGGAGCATTCAAAGTAAGGTTTAAGATGATAAAGTGAATATTTGAATACGAGGTGTCGCAAATTTATAATAGGAGTAAAAATGTACACTTCACTGTTTAGAAAGGGTTTCCGTATTCCACTTGCTGCTTTGATCTTCAGATATGTTTTGCTGGGTATTCCAACATATTGGCATCAGCCCATCTGGCTCCATCATTTTTTAAGCTTACTGCCCAGATACACACACGGGCTTCCAGGAACTTTCATGATTAGTAACACATTTATGTTCAGACTCCTGTGGTGTTATGATTTTTCAGCATGTATCGAATTCAATCTGTTCCTTTTCTCATTTAATTTTTTATTCAGCTATTGAAATAGCTGTAACAGAAAATGCAAGGCAGTGGTATACAAATAATCTAACACAAGAAGAGGTTTCTTGCAAGTCATATGTAGTCATATTAGAATGTCAGAGATTCAATCCTGCAAACTGCTGAGAGCTCTCACCTCTCATTGACTTGCATATTATGTATAAATATAGGGACACGTGTATATTACAATGCATGTTGCATTGGATTAGAACAGGGGTTCTCAATCTGGTGGTCATGAAAAGCTTTCAGGGGCCATCACCACTCTGCACCTCCCATACTGTTAAATGGGAGAGGCGCAGTTATATCCTGGCTAGGAAGAATAGAGATTCAGGGAGTTACAGTCTAAAAAGTTTGAGAGCCACTGGATTAGACCACCACTTCCAAGAGTAAATGACTTACCTGAGGAACACTGAAATCTAAACTGAGGGGGAAACAAATTAGGGGCCTAGATTCTATTGAAGTCAAGAAGAGTTTTAATGAACTTTAATGGGAACAAGGTCAGGCCTACACAGAGAGGTTAGGAAGAAAGGGGGGGAAAAACAGGAAATAGTAATAGCAAGGCTGCTGACCTACCATCAAACGGACACTGCTGGTGCAAGAGTGGTTGGTTTCTCCAATATAGAATGTACCTTTATTGACTGACAAGGCACTGTATGAAATTGTAGTAGGAATAAATCTCAACTTCTTAGTTCCTTCCTTGAAGATTTCAAGTGGACTAGAAGAAAAATACTCTGCACCAAATTCTTTATGAACACAAAGAGTACAGGATCTTCTCTATGAAGAAACAAACCTGAGTCAGTAACATGGATCCAAACACAGAGAACTTTGTGGGAATTTGGATTTGGATCCAAAATTCATGGCTTGCTTTTGAAACCCCAGATCCAAACAACCCAGTCTGCGTGGCAGTCTAGATCTAGACCTGCAATTTGCACTGCAGTCCATGCGTAACCCCTGCTAGCAATGAGTTTTCCCATGTTTAACTCACCAAGATGAAGAGTAGAATATACCCAATTCTAAAGGAACTTTATCACTAGGAGTTCTTATATCTCCCATGTAACTAGACTGTCTACACTTACCATGGATCGACGCTGCGGCGATCGATCCACCAGGGGTCGATTTAGCGGGTCTAGTGAAGATCCGCTAAATTGGCCGCAGATCGCTCTCCTGTCGACTCCGGAATTCCACTGGAACGAGAAGCATAAGGTAAGTCAACAGGAGAGTTTCTCCCATTGGCCCAGTGCGGTGTAGACACTACATAAGTCAATCTAAGCTACATCGACTCCAGCTACTTATTCACATTGCTAGAGTTGCTTAACTTAGGTCAACCTAACCCCATAGTGTAGATCTGCCCTCAGTGTGGTCATAGTCAGTAGAAAATAATATCGATATAGTGCCTTCTCACTGGTGCATTTCTGGCATATAGCCGTTCTAGCCAGGCAGGCAGGGAAATTGGCCAAGTGACCCATACTACCACAGCGGAAAGAGTGAGGAGCCAGCAACTTTTGCTGTGGAGCAGGAGTAGGTAGCACCATATGACTCTGGGTGATGGAAGCAGGAGGAGCAGATGCTGGTTTAAGTGTAGACAAAAAGTTAGCTGCAGTCTGAGACACTGAGCCCCTTGCAGTCAGAGCCCTCTGAAATGTCTCCCTCTTAGTGATCATGGCATCAAAAGTTAGAGTTCTAGCATCTTCACCTAGTAACCATTTGCCCAGGTGGTTATTGGCTATGCCAATCACAAACATCCCTCAGCATGATCATCATAACATCCCCAAATTCACAGTCCTGGGCCACCTGCCACAAACAGCATGCAAACTCAGATATGGTTTCATTGGGCTGCCGGCGAGCTTTAAAAAATGTTTTCCTCTAGCAGAACAGAATCTGCAGTGCTGAAATACTCATTGAGGCACTGCACAGCTGCATCAAAAGGAGAACGTGGGCTCCGGGAGGCCACCATAAACATCTACGCCATCATGGCCTAAGCAGTTCTTCAGCGTGGGAGAGTTGCAGGATCTGTACATTTGTGTGCTGTGGTACACAGGTTCACAATGATGGGAGGCCTGAAGTGCACACTGTAAATGTGGAGCTGCATGAGACTACCTTAACTAGGGACCCTGATGTTTCCTCAGCATAATTAAGTACTAGAAATGTCCATACTGGGTATGGAAGGTGGTCTTCCATGCATCTCCTTTCTGGATCCGTACCAAGTTGTATGCTCCACAGAGGGCAAGTTTCAGGAAGATCTTGACAGAGCAAAGCCTCTCAGAGTTAATTGATTTGGGGTAGGGATACCAGTTGCAAACAGTGACCTTATTTAGCATCCTGTAGTCCACTCAGAGCAGTAGCGATCCATCCTTTTTTACAAAGAAGATCAGTGTCCCAGCTGGAGAGGTGGATGGATATATGAACCCCTTTCAAAGGTTCTCTTGAAGGTAGCTCTGGAGGGCCTATAGCTTGGGCTCAGAGGGTAGATGTGGTCAAAGGGAACCTCTGTTCCCAGTGGAAGATCAATGGGGCAGTCATAACTGCGATGGGGCAGCAAGATATCTGCTTTCTTCTTGTCAAACATGTCAAGGAAGTCTTGGTACCTGACTGGTATCACAGGGGCTGTACAATGAGACATGGAAGATGCTGCAATCACAGCCAAATTTATTCAATAGTGAATCTGGTTGCCGGAGCGGGGAGGGTGGCGGGGGGGCGGTGTCAAGAGCAGGGGCGGCAGGTGGTGTGGCTTTCACTTGCAGGACTTTAATCTATGCCTGCAGATTCTATATAGCACCCACTATCTCTGAGAGGGAGACATTGGTCTCTTTGGGATCTCTGCTCACAGAACTGGTCCTCTATTTCCCTGAATGATTCCTTCCTTTGAAATAGGCTGCTCAAACTCTCAGGAGACTGGGTTGTAGGCAATCAGGTCTAGTGGCTGGAGCAGGAGTCAGGCCCAGTGATTGGAGTCTAAATGCCAGAGCAAAGTATCAAGATGGTCACAACCAGGAACCAAGACTGAGACACAGAACTATAGCCAGAGCAAAGGGGTGAGACAGAGTCAGAGCCAGAAATCAGAGCAGAGGGTCAGAATCGGATTACCTGGAGGCTTGTCTGATTTGCACAATTATTATGCCTGCATGTAAAAATTGGACATTTACATGCTCAGAGAGCAAGTGAAGTCTCTTACTGGGCAACTCGGTACAAAGACTGGGCGCATAGTTGCACAAACCAGTTAGGTGCAAAATGGCAACACTGACATTTGAAAAAGTCAGAGTCTCAAGAGTTCAGGAAAATGAGTGGGTTTGCTATTCTAACAATATGGAGTATGAAAGCCTCATGTCAGAATGTCACAGAGCATCAGAAATTAGTGACCAACTATTCTGGCAACGCTCATTTACTCATTACCAGCAACACATGAACATCAGAATCCCTGGAGGTTTGGTTCAGGTGAGTACCAAAGTTCAGAGTAAGCTTATCTGAAGCTCTTGATGCCCCAAATCTGAACTAGAAACATAATGAGAACAGGCTTTCCTGGGTGGTTTCCAATACTGCCTGCTACTCAGGGTTTAGCTCAGTGTTCGTGTTGCTTTCCAGTTCACCTATAATACTAGATTAATTAGCACTGCTAGCTAATCTCTCCAGGTGGAATTGTCACACCCAGTTTCTTTTGGTCATTTAAAAAAAAGGTCTATTTGAAAATCAGCTACTCAACATGCTTTGAAATAAACCCGTATCTATATATACAGATTAGGCAGTTACAATGGACTGCCATGATATCTTGTTGAGAATTTTTCAAAGGTATTTGGTGAAAGACAAATTCGGCAGAGCTTCCAGGGCGTTTCAAGTACAGCTCAAAATGCATCAAGACTCCATGCAGTTTGCTACCCTGGAACACTGGGGACATGATTTATACAGTGGTTCAGCCTTAGAGTGTGAACTAAAATGTAGCTACAGAGAAAGCTTTTTTTTTTTTTTAAATAGTTCCCCTCAGACTTTTTGTTGGGCTATTTTTTATGCCACCATAAAAGAAAATACAGGAAATTAAACCTCACAAAAATATATTAAAACAACACAGAGTCTGACTTTAACCCAAGAAAGTTAAAAATAAATCCTTGAGCATTTAGGCTGAAAGGGCATCCTTAACTCAGCTCCGTATGGAAACTCATACTGCCTAGGTAAAGCATTGCTGGTCCCTTCAAGAGGTGGGTGATCTTACACATGCTATGGGCCGGTTATATTAAAGACCAAGTGGTCCCCTCATCTTTGAATTGCCTTGTTCTTTCTGAGTTTAGCCTAGTCATTGAAGTTACTTTAATATAAGGTGTTTTGTGATTTAATATCTTTGACACCTGCATCGCAGAGCTGCTCATATGGATTCTGTTAGTACTTGTGTTCACAGTTGTTTGATAGTGGATAGCTTTTCAATTGAAATTTATTGTCACCTTCAACCACTCCTCAAAAGCAAAACAATTAATTGCTTTTTAAAAAAAACCCAGACTCTGAGCCACATTATTTATATTTTATTTACATTTCAGATTTATATAAAATTAAATTGTGATGCATGAACAACAGGAAAAGGCTCTCTGCAGATGGACTGGATAGACTTTAGATAAGGACCTCTGTGAAAAAGGGATGCAGTTAATATGCACCGCCACCCACAATGCAAATGAATAAAACAGAAAAATAATTTAGAAGATGAAATCACTAAGTTAAATGGACTTTAGATCCCTGTGATGTATTGAGGACTGTGTTGGAATTGCAGGCTATCATTTTAAGAGTGGGATGTTTCCTGGTCCTGCTTGCAGGCTATGGGTCTCTGTAGTAAAGTATCTGGGAGCATCAGTCTGAAGACAGCCAGTCAATAGTAAGATGGGGTGAGTTGCGGCTCTTGGTTTTAGGGAGCAGCCTGTTTCTTTCTGTGTGTTTTCAGGTTCTTGTGTGCTATTTTTTTTAATTCTAAGAAATAAAGTAGTGTTACACTGCAAACTTCCAGGCTGAATATTTGACGTTTTTATGTAACTTATGTGTGTATGCTGTGAACTTAATAGTACCAAGGGCTATAAGTAGGAGGAAAGAGATGAAATTAAGCAAAGGAAGTTTTAGAGAGAGAAAAATCAATTTGCTCTGTTACCCTATGCGAAAATCCCCCACAGGTCTCCCATCACAAATGTTATTTGAACCTAAACTGTATAAATCATTAGAAGATATGTTTCATTAGCACAACATAGTTGGTCTTCTCCAGCTCTGGTCCCTATGATCCCATGAAGGGTGAAGCAGGATTTAGTTCTGATGCTAACTGACTATAAAACATGTGTGACAAGGTAGATGAGGTGATATCTTTTATTGGTAAGAGAGACAAGCTTTCAAGCCACACAGAGCTCTTCTTTGGGTCTGGGAAAGGAACTCTGAGGGCTTGTCAAAACAACCTTGTCGCTAAAAGTCAGCGTGTGTAAATGCTCTTTGTCATCACTTTTGCCGTGAGCAGCATTAGCTTTGTCGGCAGGAGAGCACTCCTGCCGACAAAGCCGTGTTCACACAGCCACTTGTGTCGGCAAAACTTTTGTCTTTTGCCGGGGGAGGGGGGGGGTGGAGGGTGAGCTTTTTTAAGTACCTGTGAAAGACAAAAGTTTTGTCTTCAACTTCACAGTCTATGTAGACAAACCATGAGCTAAATGCACGTGGGAATAGATTGTTTAGCATAAGTTGTTAGCACATATTCTAAGGGACCAATCAAGGGAGAGAGGACCGCTGCAGTCAGATAAAACTTGAGCATCCCTTATCCTTTATGACATCGTGGTGTGAACACATTTGCTCTCTCACTAGCCCATGAGGTTAGCCTCAGTCTTGTCTAATAAAATAGTGCTCAGGAGAGAATCATGTACTGAAAGATGATGGTGCTTTTTTCTATTTTTGGGGCTCAATTCAGTCATCTAGACCCAATGCTGTATTAGTTGCAGGATTGGAAGGTGCACCAGCTGAGTGAGCGGTGGTGGTGAGAAGCACTGTGCCATTGTTAGAGAGGAGCACAGAAGACCCCCTCCCTGGGCACTGAAGGGGTTGTTCGGCGGCAGCCTTAACACACATGAAGAAAAGGCATGGCTTGCATTGTCCCTAGCACCAGCTCCTCTCCATGCAGAGGGATAAGGACATAGCCATGCATGCCGGGGTGGCCAGAATGTGGCCCTATTTTTCCCCTCCCACAAACACCTTTAAGCAGGAGTAGAAGTGATGGTGATAGTCCTAGAGAATCAGCAAATGCAGCTGAGTGAATGCAGAGTCCTGAGTGCTTAGAAAGTCTGTGTCATTTCTCTGAGCCAAGTTCTACAATCTGTCATCATAATCATCATGGTAAATCCCAAAGGACAAGGCCTCATTGCAGACTGGTCCTTAAGGTGCTCTGGCTTGATATTCAGTTTGTCTATCACTAGCTACAGTATCTTGATTGTGCCACCAAAGCTTTTGGAGACCATGTGACTGCTGGTTGTGTAACACTATTCCTGGTATGTATGCTTCAGAATTTGTTGGATTTCCATTCTAACAACATGTCCAGGCGTAATAAGCCACCAAACCAAACCAGGGCTGATGGAAGCCATTGCTGGGTTCAGCTTTGAATAGCCTCATTTCTGATCTTGTCTTGCCACTTAATATGGAGCAACTAACAAAGACAAAAAGAACCAAAAATGTCAATGCGGTGTTCTTCAGCCTTCCTAAATGCCCATGTTTCAGTGCCATACAATAGCATTAGTATAATGGTGTTTTGCTAGAACCACAGCTTTGTGACAAGCTTGAGGACACGATGTCCCCAAAACATGGCAGTAGTTGTTGCTATACAAGTATCCACATCTTTCGCGCATCCTCCGGCACTTCCTATGATGCTGCCCAAATATTGACAGCTGCCACCTGCTTGATGTCCCATCTGGGCAGATTAATATTGAGCTGGTTGTAATCTGGAATTGGAGGCTACTTGATGGTAACGGCCCGGGCCTTCGTTTTATCCCGGATTAATAACCAGACCAATGTGTGCTGCTTCTTGCCCCACCAGATTGGCCATCAGGTGCAGCAATTCACCAAACTGCACTAACAAGACAATGTCATTGGCATATTTGAGATCTCAGAGCAGAATGGTGTCCTCTCAATGCCTCTGACAGCTTATCAACCAATCAATGACAATATTGAACAACCCTGGGGACACAAAGCAGCGGAGTCCTGTGGAGACAGAAAAATACAACGTATATCTGCCATTGACTCGAACACAGCTTTCCATTCCATTATAGAGCTCTTCTTTCAATGACACTATCTTCCCAGGGATGCCCGGTTGCCTCATCAGATCAAAATGGCTTGATGCACTGAATCACGGACCTGATGGAAGGCTATAATAAGTGCCTCACACGGCTTATTAAATTCAGCCTCTTCTCCAAAAGCCGTCTCAAAGTAAAGAGCGGGTGCTCGACAGTGAAATGATCAGGTCTAAAGCTGCATTGAATATCCTGGCCTTTTCCATGAAGGGCATCATGGATTCTAGACATTAACAGGGAAGCAAAGACTTTCCAAGGGACTGACAACCATGTAACACTATAGTTGCCACCTTCAGCTTTATCTCCGGTTTTGAACAGAGGCAGAATGACTCCTTTCTTCCAGTCATCAGGGATAATATTAGTTTGCCAGCTGTTCTGGAGGAACCTATGCAGCCATGGTACAACAATACTCTCACCTGTCTCCAGAAACTCAGGGGTGATGTTACAAACCCCTGGCGCCTTCCCAGGCTTGAGCTTCTGGACTGAGATCTGGATCCCATCTTGGGTGAAGGAAGACAGCTCTACAAATGGAAGTGAGACTGCAGATGCCAGACAATTGAGCAGAGTCTTCTACAACCTATACTCAGGCTTAAGAGTGTTGTCAGTGTGAGAACTGCAGCAGCTGGCCCTAAAAGTAGTGCCTGTAAAAATAGAGGGTACAGGGTGTACATACTTAAGGGCATTTTCATCCCTGATCTGGTGCAGGTGCCAGAGCAAGGACAGAGAGAAGGTGGCAGCTTGTGCCTCCCCTATCAGGGGCTAGTTCAGCACCTGGAGTAGGCTAAGGCAGCCCTCAGCGCAGCCTAACAATGGCCCCTACAAGACTTCACCAGGGTGCAGAATCATCATGGCACAGCTCTGCCTTGGCTATGTCCCCTCCTGACCCACCCTCTCCGGTCAGCACCCACCACCAAAGACCTTATGCACCCAGGGGCTACTGCAGAGGTGAGGTGCTGCTGGCAGAAATGGCTCTGTGCCCCAATATGGTACCCTGGGTATTCCCAGGATGATGGAGAGCTTATAACTGCTATATAGCCACTTTGCACCAGCCCTGCAGATATAAAGAGCCCAGAAGACAATGATGAGTTGAATTGGGTCCCTAAGTACAAATTCTGCTCTCAGACACATTTTTGCAACCCTACTGCTTTCATTGTTCCTTGTTGTCAGTGGGGCTGCTAGGGGAGAGATGAAAGCAGAATTTAACACTCTCTGTTGTAGTAAAATGCCTTGATATATACACACAAACTATTATTATTTATTTGCTCTATTTCCCATATAAATATGTGAGGGTTTTTTTTTAAAACAAAAAGCATAAGATGTTTTTTAAAATAGAATTTTAGGTTGAACAAACAGCCCCCAGGGCTAGGAGGGGCAACAATATATTTATAGTCTCTAGTATAAATAAAGCCAGAACTGATCCATTCCTGGTTAGAGTCTCATCTCAGGAAAGAAGGCAATAATCACTCCAGATTTACACCTATATAACAGATCAAAATCAGGTCCACCTTGTCAATCAACTCTTGTAGCAAGTCCCATCAATCTCTTGCTATCCTCATTTCTTTAAATCTCCTGCAGCTGTGTTTTGGATTTGTACAGATCAAACTTTCAGCACTTATTTATTCTTCCATTACAAATGTGTCAGATATTGAATAGGCTGTTTCTGATCCATGGTTATCATATTTTATTGGCTCATGGACAGTATGGGGTAGAGTCTGAAATTGGAGAGTTTCTGATTGGAGTCTAGTTTTTAATATCCTTCATTTGGAATAACACTAGTATTGAGATTAAGACTCCTCCTGGCATAGGGCCCTATCCCAGGTCTGATCAAGCTGCTTGCAGCACAGACTCTAAGGGTGCAGGGGGGAAAGAGCTGTATGCCACCTTTTGGGCACTCTGATTCTTTGGCTGAATGGTGGCTAATTCAGGCCATAGTGTAAGTTAGAGCAGCCTCAGACCTGCCTGACCCTACACATGGCTGTCCAGGTCCCCCAGGGGCTATTCTATCAGCTGGAAATAGCAAGAGTAAGAGCCAAACATCCTTTCCTCCAGGCGCATGCCCTATTTTGAGACTGAAGGGGGTTGGCACAGGGTCACTAGGCCAGCTATCTGCAGAGGGAATTTTAAACTGGTCAGGTCCATTGGCTTTATGGCCCCTTTCCCAGGGGCTGACCTCTCAAAAGATACTACACACTGTTGGATCAGAGAGATTCTGCTCACACAGATTTAAAATTTCAGACCCAGCTGCCTGTGTGAGGGAGGTTCTCTTCCTGTCCAGTCATACTCCTGGCTGCATTAGGCACGGTTGGGATTCACAACCTAACAATTTCCAAGCATTGTGGTTCTCTTCCAGTTAATGTCACCCAAAGTTGATCTACCTGTGCGCCTCTTGATGAAACATCTCGGTTTACAAAGCTATGGCAAATAATATGGCATTGGGTCTTGTTATGATACCAATTTGGACTGTCCTGATATCTGTACAGAAGCAGCAGGTGGGGTCACCAGCTAGGCAAGGCCTCAGAGAGGGCTTGCTGCAGCTGGTCATCAAATAAATAAAACGATGTAGCATGCAGTGAGCGGCAAAGCTCCTAGAGAGTACAAGAAGGGTTGTAAGTACAAGAGCATGCCAGAGAACTGCTTTTATGCAACAGATGCCCTTGAATTAAAGCAGAAATGAATTGTTTCCCTGGGTCAGAGAGTTCTGAAACATTTGCAGATTTCCTTGGTCTTTATATGCATAACCGCTATGGTTGATTCTGAAAATATGTTTTAAAAAACCCTGCCTGGATTCAAATTCAGGATCAGTCATCTCTCAAGTCCTAAAAGGCCAGAGAGGCTATACACAAACAGTTCCCAGTATGGTAAATTTCTAGAGTATTAAACTTCATTATTAATTTCATGTAATTTAGTACTTGATTGGATTTTTTAAGGCTGGTTCATAAAACAGACAAAACTGCAAAAAGTAAGTCAGGCAGAGTGTCTAGTGCTTCTGATGTTAAGAGCCCATCCCTGTCAGCAAATGACACTAGCAGACTTTGAATGTTGTAGTTTAAAATAGTTTCTAACCTGGCAAACCAAGAGACTAGGAGTTTTAAAAATGATCTTTCACATATGTTCTGGTACTAACAATCGTAAGAGTGTTAAGGAAAGTGCAAGCAAAACTAGCTGGAGCATTGTTTAAAAGACAGTATCTCAGTAGATATGCAAGAGAAGGTGGGTAGAGCCCAACCAGGATGTGCCAGCAGAAGTTCCCTTTCACTTGAACCATGAACTCCGTTTACAGATCTTGCTAGGGCAAGTTACAGGATCTCCAGCTCAGAAAGTTTCTCTTGTACAGCAAAGACCCTACACATCCTTTACACCCATTAACTGCAGTAGATTGTATTATATCAAAACACAAAGAAAGAAGGATTTTGAGTAAGTGGATTTAAAATGGTTCATAACAGTAAATCGCTCAGATAACTAGTTTTCTTGTAGTGATACATAAGGTTGGACTTGCAGCAGCAAAGACTAAACCACTGATTAATTCAGCATGACGGAACTGATCTTTTATTTGGACTGTTCTGCCAATCTGTGAGCTAGTGTTATCAGACCATTCCATACCCAATTGTTTGTTAACGTTCTTACATGTACGTCTTACGTCTGTCCAGAAAGACCCAACGGGGAAGCTTTACTAATTGTGATAAAGCCTGTGGGCCTGGATCCTGCAGCCCTTACTCATGAGTGGTCCTACTGCAGAGCTCCCAAAAGGAGCCATCCTATTATCGGCCAGTTTCTGCCATGGAAAAAACTCTACAGAAGTTAAGGCTGTTTCAAGCAGCAATAATTCCCAATGGGATTTCTTGGTAAAAATCCACAAGCTGTGCAAGGAGCATGCTGCAGATAACTACCAGCCCACTGCCCCACACCTAAGTAACCAGAGAGCACCCCAAGCAGTGTCTTCTACATTAGTGGTTTTCAAACTTTTTTTCTGGTGACCCAGTGTGAGGGCTGAGGGCTGGGGCCAGGAATGAGGGGTTCAGGGTGTGGGAGGGGACTCTTTGTTGGGGTGCAGGAGGGGGTCAGGGCTCTGGGCTGCGGGTACAGGTTCTGGGGTGGGGCCAGGGTTGAAGGGTTTGGGGTGAAGGAAGGGGCTCAGGGTTGCCGTGCAGGGTTACCTCAGGCAGCTCCCGGTCAGTGGTGTGGCGGGGGTGCTAAGGCAGGTTTTCTGCCTGTTCTGGCACTGCGGACCTCACGGCACCCTGGAAGCGGCCAGTAGCAGGCCTGGCTCCTAGGCAGAGGTACGCAAGCAGCTCCGTGTAGCTCTCGTCTGCAGGCACCACACCACAGCTCCCATTGGCCAGTTTCTGGCCAATGGGAGTGCGGAGCTGGTGCTCAGGGTGGGGGCAGCATGCGGAGCCTCCTAGCCGCCCTGCCTAGGAGCCAGTCCTGCTGCTGGAGGCTTCCGGGGCACAGCGTGGTATCAGAACAGGTAGGGACTAGCCTGCCTTGGTCGGACAGCACCGCTGACAGGACTTTTAATGGCCCGGTCAGCAGTACTGACCAGAGCTGCCACAACCCAGTGCCTTCCATTCCGCAACCCAGTACTGGGTTGCAGCCCAGTTTGAAAACCATTGTTCTACATGATCCCAGGAAGAAGCAGTCATAATGCACTGTCCCCTTTCCTTTCACAGAGTGGGAGCTCCACCTTTCTTAAGTTCCCTTTGCTTGTATAAGTGGAAGGGAGGAGACAACCCTTTGTATTTGTTTTTCACCTTTGGATTCATATGACACTGTGAAAACCTATCAGGTTGAACGGTCACACCCATGAATTTGGATTTGAATTGTGTGCACTTCCCTAATACAGATCAGTGGTTTCATCCCTTTACATGGGTTTTAACAAAACATATTGTAGTTTTGATAAGAATCTAGGGTGAAATGTTGGCCCCATTGAAGTTGAAGGGAGTTTTGCTTGACTTCAGTGGGCCAGGATTTCATGCCCAGTATATATGGCATGTTGGTATCTAGATTAGTACTGACTGAAAGTCAAAGTTTGCAGAAGAAGAACATTGATATTTGTGAATTCATTTATTTTAGTGGAAGTCTTAATTTTCTCCTTTAAAAAAAAAAAAATATTTGAAGCCAACAGAACATTTTGATATGGCAGCACATTCTGTCGCCTATCTCTAAACCTATAGTCCTATAGGTAGGTGCAGCCTTTAAATCAGTTTTCAAGGTAAATTTATTTCCAAATTAAGATATTAAGCCTGGTCACACATCTTATCCTCTTAGCATTATCTAACATTAACACAATTACCAACAGATAAATATTGGTAATCTTGCTAATTAAGAGCCGGATCCTGATACCACTGAAGTCACAGGCAAAACCATGCATTGCACATTCACTTCAGTAATGCAGGACTGGACCCTTAGAGGATGGCTGTCAACCTTGGAACAAAGACACTTCCTTTCCATTGATGCTATAAAACACTTTACCCTCCATGATTCACTTCCCCTGCCCTGATACTATGGAAGCTGACAAAGGAGGATTCAGAATGAACCCATTTCATTAAGAGGATTTACATAGATGATTTACCTGGTACTTTCCATAAGCAGCTAATTACTACAACAATATCCAACACCATTAAATGCCATGCAAAGCTGTGAGAGCAATCCTTATTAGGAAACAGAGTTCACAGATATGGGCTATATGCAGTACTATATATCTGCGGCTAATTAATCTAATCCAATTCTCACACATCTCTACTGAGGTATGGAACAACACATGCTGATATCGACATTCATGCCAAGTTCTTCCAAAATACAAACTGGCACTTACTAAAATTAGCCATAATCACTCCACATTCTGCAGGAGAATAGGATATCAGGAAGGAATCTGAAGCCCTCTAATTAGGCACACAGAAAAAAATATGAAGGCACGTTTTACTATCCAAAAGGCAATTCCACACGAGGAAAGAGGGAGAGAGAAATTGCACCAGACTGAAGTTACGTATAGACATACAGTATAAACAAAGCCTCCTTACAATTTTAGACAGATGCTGTTTTTGTAGAGGAACATACACTCTCATGCAGTCTCAAACATTCAATTTTATGTCTTTTGTTGCAGTCGTAGCAATGTAGGCCCCGATACTGCAACTCCTCATTCCCAACCTTAATCTCAAGCATCTAACTAGTCCCATTGAAGTCACTAGGACTACTCATGCTAAGAGATAAGCACGTGCATGATCAGAGCCATAGACATACGGTCATATTCTCCCTTCTATGGGCAGCACAAGACTTATGAACCACTTAAGCCCTCAAAGCAGGGGAGGGCTTCAACCTATGTCATAAATCCTAACAGGCTTTCATAGGCACACAAAGGAGAGTGTGTTATGGCTTCTCTGTTATAGGCCTAACTTCTTTGGTTGATCTAAGGAGAAATACAGGTGTGTGAAATGATCTACTGAAGGAACTGGGATGTATGGCTGAGCAGTATATCGGATAGTACCATTTGGAGAAGAGAATATTCATGCACTTGCAGTTGTACCAGAGAGTTGGACAAGGCACAGGCTCTAGACTATGTAAAGATCTTCCTGCGGCAAATAATTCAGTTCCCAACTGAAGTACTATTAAGACCTGGATACCAAGATACCACTATGCCCATGCTGGTTTTGTGCTGAGCGGAGAGGCCCATCCCATGTAGTCACTAAATGTGTTCCTGATGATCTCATTCAGTTTCTTGTCCTCTTTGCTTCAGCTCTAATAGACAGAAGAGAGTATCATGCGGTGCAGTATGGAATTAACAGAAGTCTTAATTCTGAGTCGAGAACAGAGATCAGAGGAAGCAAGCTGGAGTTGCAGAGGGGTCCATCATTTCATCACTTCACAGCCTTCCCTTCTGTCCCCACCCTGCCTTGCCCTTCCATACTTTGTGCATCAGTCAGAGACATCTACTCATTTTAATTAGCCTGGAAACCGCATTGACTGTGGACTGGTTTTCAGATGAAAGCCAAGCCCGTGGTGTTGGAAAAACGTGGTCCAGATTGAGATTAGATACCATGTTAGCTTCCTGTTTGAATGCTGGGTCCCTCTCTCCTCTGACCTCCCTACTTTCCTCCAGATACAAAGGCAGCTACTGTTGCTTCTCAGGCCTTGTCTACACGGGCAAGTTCCTGGGCAGTAAAGCAGCTATTTGCACTGTAACTCCGGAGGTGCACATGCTGCCAAGCCACTTCGTGCGCAGAAACTGCGCTGTTGCAGAGCTGTAAAAAAACCCACGCCAACAAGAGGCGTACAGCGTTCTGCGCCGGGTCTACAGTGCTGCGGTGCCAGTGTAGACACCCTGGTCGATTACAGCGCTGCAGCTGGCCTCCAGGAGGTGTCCCACAATGCCTGTTCTCGCCTCTCTGGTCATCGGTTTGACCTCTACTGCCCTGCCCTCAGGTGACCAACGGTCATCCCCACCCCATACGTTCCTTGGGAATTTTGAAAGTCCCCTTCCTGTTTGCTCGGTGACACGTGCAGTGGTCTCAACACATCTTTGTAGGTGGCCATGCCTGCTCCACGGACCAGGCGATCCCCCTGCTTGGAGCAATGCCGAGCTGCTGGACCTCATCAGCATTTGGGGAGAGGAGGCTGTGCAGCCCCAGCTGCGCTCCAGCCGTAGGAACTCTGTTACCTATGGACAGATTTCAGGATGCATGACAGAAAGGGGCCGTGACTGGGACACACTGCAGTGCAGGGTCAAAGTGAAGGAGCTACGGAACGCCTTCCACAAGGCTGCTGTTCCGGTGTTGCGCCCACGAGCTGCCACTTCTACCAAGAGCTGGCCATGATACTCGGGGCCAACCCCACCTCCACTGTGAATGCCACTGTGGATACTTCAGTGGTCGCGTGCCAGTCGAGAGTGAACCGAGCCAGGAGGAAATCTTGGACGAGGATGTGGAGGGGGAGGGGGACCTAGAGGCAAAGGACGACTCGGAGGTCAGAGATGCATGCAGCCAGGAGCTCTTCTCTACCCCAGAGGAGGCTAGCCAGTCACAGCTGTCAGAGCTTGGTGAAGCGCAAACAGGAGAGGAGGCCCCTGGTAAGTGGCTTTGATTTTGGGAATCTCTGAAGCAAGTTTTTGGGGGCAGGAGCATTTCAGAAAGCAGGCTTGTGTCTGCCTAGTCTGAGCGGTGGAACAGGGTGTTGCTTGACTCCCTCACTTCATGGGAATCTGCCTCAGATCTCCTTGAAACATTCATGGAGATACTGGACAATCTGCTGCCGCAGGTTCTTTGGCAGAGCTGCTTTGTTTCTTGCCCCATTAAAGGTAACTTTCCCATGCCACTCTACCGTCACTGCAGGGGAGAGAGGGGATGGACCATTGCTGCACACAGGTGAGCCGCATAAGGGCCAGGGCAGAAGCCGCAGTCTTGGAGAAGATCCTCCCTTGATTCCCTGCTCATCCTCCACATCGAGAGATCTTCCATAATGAACAGAGCCAGTGGAAAATGTGGGGACAGTAATGATTATAAAGCCTACCCTACAGTGCTGGGTCTCCCTAAGAGCTACGTGTCCAGTGTACAGTATGGTCCTGGAACACTGATTTCCCCTGCTCCTGTGGTTACTCACCATTTTGGGGGTCTTGCTCATGTGTGCTAGCCTGGGGTCAGCCAGTTAGTGACAGGTATGTGAACAGCGGCTGGGTTTTAAATCACTTAATCAGTGGTCTGTGTGTTGCACACAATACTGCTTCTGTAAAATGTTGCATTTTGGCTTCACAGATATGACCTTGGGAGCCCAGCCTCCCTCTTTGTTATCGTTGGCTGAATGGCTGCACAGAATTAGAAAGCAGCCACGAAGAACTAAAGAGGACTTTCTGTGTGATGTCATGATGCACTCCGCAGCCAAAAAATAAGAATTGAAAGAGTGGCAGAACAGTGAGAAGAGGGACTGAAAGGAAAACATGGCGCGCCAGAACGAAGCCACGGAGTGGCTGTTAAACAGTATGGAGCACCAAGCAGACACGCTCCAGGCGCTAGTAGCACTGCAAACCGAAAAGCTCCATGCCCACCCTCCCCTGCATCCGCTGTCGCAAAACTCTTTCCCATGCGCCTCCCCACACATCACCAACGCACTCTTATCAACCTCCTGGCTCCAGTCTGTACCTGCTGCATTCCACTCCTGCCCTGTCACAGTCTAGCCCTGCGGACTCCCAGGACCCACTGCACTCAACACCCATCCCTCTGCAGTTTAGCCCTGCTGAAGTACAGTACCTGCTGCACCGTACTCCAAAGGACAAGGTTGCATATGATCCCTGGACATACACAAATCTTTAACCATCCCGGGACCCCATCTCCTCCTGGGACCCTCCCTTCCCCCATCCCCTACAGTGCTGCTGTGTTTTTTTGTCTCTCTCCTCCAGTTGTTGTTTTTTAATAAAATAATTGTTTTGGTTTGAAAGCAATCTTTATTCCATTAATTGAAAGCAAAGACAGCCCTGCAAAGCAACAGGCGATTTTCTTAAACCTTCATAGTGCATCTGCACCAATCACCTGCTAGCATTACAAGCACTGCACTCCCCAAGCATAGCAACAAATACTAGTGGTTTTCAGCTTCAAATTGCTGCCTCAAGGCATCCCTGATCCTTATGGCCCCCTGCTGCGCCCTCTAATAGCCCTGGTCTCTGACTGTTCAAATTCAGCCTCCAGGCACTGAGCCTCAGTGGTCCAGCCCTGAGTGAAGCTTTCCCCCTTCCCTTCACAAATATTATGGATCATACAGCACACGGCTATAAGCATAGGAATATTCTCATTGGCCAAGTCCAGCCTCCCATATAGGCAGCGCCAGCAGGCCTTTAAACATCCAAAAGCACACTCAGTCATTCTGCACTTGCTCAGCCTGTTGTTGAACCGCTCCTTGCTGCTGTCAAGGTGCCCCGTGTACGGCTTCTTAAGCCACGGCATTAAGGGGTAGGCGGGGTCTCCCAGGATCACAATGGGCACTTCCCCTACAGTGATCTTCTGGTCTAGGAAGAAAGTCCTTGCTTGCAGCTTCCTGAACAGGCCAGTGTTCCAAAAGATGTGTGCATCATGCACCATTAACACAGCCTATGTTAATGTCCATGAAATGCCCGCAGTGATCCACAAGCGTCTGGAGAACCATAGAGAAATACCCCTTCCAATTAATGTACTCGGTGGCTGGGTGGTCTGGTGCTAGAATTGGAATATGCATGCCATCTATCGCCCCTCCGCAATTAGGGAAGCCCATTTGTGCAAAGCCATCCACAATGTCACACACGTTATCCGGAGTCACGGTCTTTTCGAGTAGGATGTGATTAATGGCCCTGCACATTTCTGTCAACACATGTCCAATGGTCGACTTTCCCCCTCTGAACTGGTTAGCAACCGATCAGTAGCAGTAGCTTCCACAGTGCAATTGCCACACGCTTCTCCAATGACAGGGCCACTCTCAGTCTCGTGTCCTTGGACTACAGGGCTGGGGCGAGCTCGTCACATAGTCCCAGAATGTGGCCTTCCTCATCCCAAAGTTCTGCAGCCACTACTCATCATCCCAGACATGCACCACGATGTGATCCCACACTCAGTGCTTGTTTCCCAAGCCCAAAAGCAGCGTTCCACTGTGATCAGCACCTCCGTGAATGCCACAAACAATCTCGTGTCATAGCTACTACACATGACAAGATCAATGTCGAGCTCCTATTGCCTTTGTAGTTTAAGGAATAACTCCACTGCCAGTCGTGACATGTTAGTGAGAGTGAGCAGCATATTGGTCAGCAGTGCGGGATCCATTCCTGCAGACCGAAGAGGCAGAGTGCGCAATACACAAACCGTTGAAAGATGGCGCCAAATGCAGACAGAAGTACAGGGATTGCTGGGATGCGAAGCAATGCATCACGGGGCATTGGGACAGGACCCAGGATGCCCTGCGACCCCCTCTGCCTTCCCACAACTCTTAGTGTCAGAAGAGGAAGAGATGCTCTGTGGGATGGCTGCCCAGAGTGCTCTGAATACCGCTGCAAGTGCCGCAAGTGTGAAGACGCGATTGCGCAGGCAGCCGACAGTGTGAACGCACAACAGCGGTTTCCCTTCAGCGCTCTCTGAGAAGTGCTGTAACTGTCGGCAATGTAACTCTGCCAGTGTAGACATACCCTCAGTCTGCACTTGGGTCTCTAGACTCACTAGTGAGGCAATGCAATTTTCAGGTTTGTCAGTTGCAGAGTGATTTCCTCCACCTGCTGCTGTCCTGAGATACTGCAGGGTCTCCACAATAGTTGTATAGACCTGCATGTAAGAGACAATCTTCTTTCAGAAGAAGAAACTACCTTACAAAGAAAGTCGTCCCTTCCACCTCCTAAAAAAACATAATTAGGGACCATAATTCAATGTTTTGAGGGTTGATGGTGATTTTATTTAGCAATCTTACTTACTGGATATAAGTTGTCTGAAGTAAAATTTATTCACTACATCCAACACTCTTTTTCACTCTGAAAAAGTCACAGGGATCTCGTGCATGCATTGTTTTTTGCAAACTGCAGACTATGGGCGGGTGCCTAGAAAACAACTTCCCAAATGGACACAGCAATGTGCTGCAGAGGCAACATGAACACATGGCTTGTATCTTGATTGGGGCCAGCTCTTGCAAATTCTGTTGATGTTACAAGTGCATGGAGTGCTACATGCCAGGGCTGTTGTATAGCCAGGAAAGCTGCTCAGATCAGAAGCATGTGGGCCATTCATTCCCCACGGAAAGCTGCGTATACTACTAATATGTGGATCTATCCCTCAGAAGGCTTTAGCTACATTTTCATGCTGACCATTTTCATTTAGCTACATTTTCATGCTCACCATGAGGTCAATTGCAGAGGGCCCCTGGAGCTATTGCTGCATAACTTTTCAGAAGAGGCAAAGTCCCCAGTAGCCTTCTTCTGCACTGCAGTCCTGCTGGCTGTGCTTTGTCTGGTGTCCATGTACCATGAGACAACACCGAATTTTGGCTTGAGTGATTATTCTTAAGAATTTCAAGGATTGTGTCTAATTAGAGAGAACTACTCCAGAATTCACATTAACAAATTAACAAAGTGCCACAATCAAAGTGCCACATCTCCTGGATCAACATGGGTTTTGCCATAGCTGTGTGTTATTTACAATGTAAGATGTAACTCTGTATGAAAGTTTCAAATATAAACAATTTTAAAGGTACAGTGGACTGTACAGTAATAGGCTTCCCCCGTTCTACAATTTTCCTTATGTTTGACACCCACTTTTCAGTGACATCTCTCCTATATCTCAGAGGGTCCCTTCTGCCAGAGGCATATATAGTCCTCTAAAAGAGGCCACTAGCCATTATCATCTACCTTTCAAACTTTAAGGTTTTAGTTGTTTCTTGCCTTCCTTACAGTACCTTAGCAAGCTAGTGATGGAGAATTCAGATCCTGTTTTCCATTTATTTATTTATTAAGCAGGGTCCCACTTTCTATGCTCTGGACATGTACAGAACCTGGTGATTTTCTACACTTGCAGTTCTCTTTCTTCTGGTAGGAAACTGAGTTTTATTTCTTGGCTCCAGATATTGTAAATGCTCCTACACAGGCCTAAGATGGTACAAGTAGCTGGAAGCAACAGCATCTCCCAGAGTAGAAATAGAAGCCAGTGCTGATCAGCATCCACCAAGACAGTACTTCTAGCAGCAGCAGGTTTTGGAAGAGACTCTTCTGTTTCAGAATTACAATCAAGAGACTGATTTACCTTTTGTGTCTGAAGTATATTAATAATAGGTACCAAATATGGACAAATGAAAATTCTGCTCCTGAACTGTTGAATATTGCTGACCAAGAGGAGTTTCCACCTAACCATATATGTCATCCATCATAAAGCGTGTCAAGGACATAAAACTTGAGTATGTTGAAAGATCAGTAAAGAGAAAGATTGGAGGTTTGCATGGGATTTAGTATCCATGCTTCAGCCATGCAGTTCCCTTTTGCTTTTACATTATCACAGGGGGCCATTTGTGGAGCTGAAATAAATGCAAGCTGTGGCCTTTCACAGAGTGGAAATGCAAATAGCAAACACATCTCCTAAAAAGATACTCAGTGTACATGAAGTACAAAGGGTCATTTAAGAGCACTAAATCCTCTAGTGCTTTGTCTTACATAGCTTCTCCTCCTCCATTTCCCTTTGTCATAGCAGTAGGTCCTGCACTAACACACCAGACCTTAAAATGTTGAGGTTTGTACACACAGTACATTCCTATTTGACATTTACTAATTTCCCCCCCATGTTGAAAAGATTATTAATATGCAATGATGCCAGCATGCCAAAACAAACTCTTTTATGGAGGACTCTCAATATCAGAGTTTAAATCCAATGCCTGTCGTCTAAAAACTCTCATTCCTTTGGTTGAGTGCTCAGCTAAAAAAACTACATTCTTTGATGACATACTAATTTTGGAAAGGTTTTTATATGAAACGAGCTGGCAGATATTAAAATGCTACAGCAAAACATGATGTTGCAGCTCAGGTTTCCTCTTATGTGAAACCCCAAACCCACCAAGTGAAACGTCAGCTGCATTCCTTGAAATCTGAAGTGATTCTCTGGCTCCAGAGAACAATCGCTGCACTGTTATTTCTAAGGAGCTCCTGCTTAAAAACGCCTGTGCCCATTTCTGGATTCTAGAGTGACAAATGTAAATAGATAGTGTCAGAGTCACAGCCCCACTCCACTCAGGCAGCACAGAGCGAGCAGAAACTGCCCACAGCTCTCTAAATGAGGATTCCTCTGAGATCAGGGAGTCCCATCAGGAATACATCAATCATAGCCTGTAGCCCTGACCATGGCACACTCCAGATATTCGCAAGCTGGAGGACAACCCCTTTGGGAATTTTGTCAACAGGCATTAGTTAGAGCAGCCCCTAATCTGTTTTCACTAGAGCTGAGGTTGGGGTGGGGTTGGCACAGAAGCCAGGCCATAGAAGAAAACTTGGCCAATAACTCTGCTGAGCTGAGGCAGCAGGGCCCAGAACTGGGTCATGGCTGCCAAGTTCTCAGCAGCTCTGTATGTGATGTTCTATGCAAATATAATGGGCTAATTTGAATATCAGAAAATTGGTTGCATGCAACCAAACATCAGCTTTAACAAAACTGTGCGCATTCAGTTCAGATGAAATGTGTCACTTTGACAGCCGTGGCCAATGCTAGGGGAAAAGGCAAGCATGGAAGCCACTGGAAACAGAGCCTTCCAAGGTACAACTATGTTTGGGCATATTTGCTGGTAGCAGAGTTCTACCATGACTTCATTGCATAGGGTAGACAACATGCTTTTGCCTAACAGCGCATTAGAGCGGTGTTATTCCCTCATGTAGAGGCAAACAGGTAAAGGTAAGCTATAGCACAGGTTGCTAACATAGTTCTTTATACTTCCTTGCTAATGTGGATCCGTATGCTAAGCTTGTAAGCTCTTCGGGGCA
Source organism: Caretta caretta (assembly GCF_965140235.1). NCBI lineage: Eukaryota > Metazoa > Chordata > Testudines > Cheloniidae > Caretta > Caretta caretta. The sequence continues at coordinate 84,652,401 of NC_134214.1, forward strand.
GGGTCTGTCTCTTTGTTCTGTGCTTGTACAGAACCTAGCACAGTGGGGTGCTGGTCCATCCCTGGGGCTCCTGGGCACGACCACAATGCAAATAATATTGGTTCTCCCGAAAGGAGAAACCAGAACTGGGTGATTTTTTGTTCAAAACATGTTTTCACCAATATATACACACACACAGATTTGGATTGATTGAAACATATCACAAGGTGTTTTGAAATTTCCTTCAATTTTATTGTTAAAAACTATTAAAAATCCTCAAAATTGAAATAAAAAGTTTCATTTTAGGTAAAATGAAACATTTCATTTGACTTGAAATGAACATACCCCCTCGTCCTCCCCCCACTTGTCCTCTAAGTTTTCTTTTGAGTCAACTTGAAGATGCTTTTTTTTTTTAAATTGCCAGTGAACCGAAGAATTAAATATTTAGCCAGCTCTAGAAAAACCTTACATACAACATAACCCGTGCTAAGTCAGTTTCTAACCGTGGCCACCCATCCCACTAGTGGGCAAACGCTACAGTGCGATTAGCAAAGCCGTGACACACCTCCTTCGATGCTGCTAGTGTATTTTGACTATAGGTCTGCAAAGATTAATAGGGACAGAGACAGCTTTTTTTTTTAAAATATGGTTCTAAAGTTAAAAAAATAAAATAGCTGTTTAATATTGCTGTAATGAGTAGTTTTGTACCATGACTAAATTTGCCCACTTTCAATAAAGTCATAAACAAGCTTCTGTTCCAAAAACTCAGTGTTTCTTTTATTTATTAATGCAATTTAGCCCCCCAAAGTCCCCAGTTGTCAACACCCATTATTGAGCAACTTGTGAATTTTTTTTTAATAAAATGTTTTTTTTCTCATTTGTTCCAGAGGATTCACTTTTCTCCATAAGCAGTAAAATCACTGGGAAATCCTGCGAATACAATGGCACTGCCTACCAGCACGGGGAAATGTTTGTGGCAGAAGGGCTTTTTCAGAATAGGCAACCCAACCAGTGTGCTCAGTGCAGCTGCTCAGTAAGTAATAATTTCATTGAGCCCTGCTGTATGCTTTGCTAGATCCTCTTTGCTAGGAGACCAGCCTATTGAAACTTAACTAATGTACAGTAGTACCTGGGCAGTGGAGGCTGAAAGTCAGGAGAAAAAGTGACATATAAAAGCATATTCAGAGCCGGTATGCAGCCCCAGGTAAATGCCATTCTGCCTCCTACTCCAAACACAAACAAAATCTACCCTGTTGTGAACACTCTGTACATGAGCCCACACTCCAAGTAGTTAGGTGGCAGGTAGAATATTGCTACTTGGAGTATATATAGTTTTATGTCAACGAGACTATGGACAGTTCAACACTGGCTCTCTAAAAGAGGCCAGAATTATTCTGAATTCAGTAAAGATTCCTACAAGCGGGAACTGGGTGGCTCATGGGACTGACAATGGGCCATAGAACTTTAACCCACTCGGTCATCAATTCTAATTGCAGTGACCAATAGTTGTCACCCTCCGGTGGCTGTTCAGAGCCACTCTGAACTGAAATAGGTTCAGTCTACCCACCTCTTCCTGGACAAACATTGGCCATATTTGGACCTTCATTTGATCAAGTCACCGGCAAATTTAGTATTAAGGAACCATCTCGGTAGCCATCTGGCTCAACAGGTCAACCAGTGACTGGACTTGGAGATTACGCTACTGGGTCACTGCTAAATGCAGTCCCTCCAGGTCAAGGCTGAAACTCATTAGTGGGGCAGTGAGTGGGGAGCTTGCACTGTGGCAATGCCCATGTTGTACCTCTCCTGTGGATTGAGTCTCCTGGTATGTTAGGTACATTTCCTGAGCACTATATTCTGTACAATGTTTTGTAAATATTTTGTGTTTTTAGAAAGACAATTAAGGAATACTCTTCAGTGCAATATCCTGTTTCTAGATGCTAGAGTGGCACGTATGTAAATGTACAGAGCCAGATTCAAATCTGTATAAGGGCTTGTCTTCACTACTTGGGGTACATCGACCTAAATTACACTACTCCAGCTACATGAATAATAAGTCGACGTAGCTTAGGTCAACTTACTGTGGTGTCTACACGCCGCTGCATCAATGGGAGGCGCTCTCCCGTCAACTTCACCTCTCAAAGAAGAAGAAGGTGAGTACTGGAGTCGACAGGCAAGAGCTCTGCTGTTGATTTAGCGGGTCTTCACTAGACTAAATCGACACCCGCTGCATCAATCAGCATTTATCTCCCTGGTAGTGAAGATAAGCCCCAAATGTAAATGCATAGTACCATATGAATCAATGCAGAAACCATTTCTTAATTGTCCTTGTTTTTAATGGCAGGAAGGGAACGTGTATTGTGGCCTGAAGACTTGCCCTAAATTAACATGCTCTTTCCCAGTTTCCGTTCCGGAGTCCTGCTGCCCAGTTTGCAGAGGTAAAATCTGCTACGTAAGCAAAAGGATACTGTCTGCAAGCGTGCCACATTCACCCATTGCAGAGGGAGTTTGGACATTAAACATTGTATTTCAGCAGATGTATCATTTTTTGTTTTCCTAAATTGAAACAAGCAATTAATACAGCAGAAGCAATGTTACGATAATGGGTTGAAACATTAAAATATCTGCCACCTCTCTGGTAGATGAGCTTTGGAATATGAATATGTATATATCCTGCAAGTGCCCAGACTTGCTCTCATCATAAACAGAAACAGATAACTCAGTTCTTAGGATACAATCGATTTCCCCAAGTGCCAATCTACATTCAGGTATCTCTGGTATTTTATTAGCAAGTCTATCTTAGATCCCAAAGCAGCCCTCACATACACACAGGGAACTTAATTCTAGAGAAGGTCAAAACCCTAAATCTGGGCCTCTACATTTTGCAGGTGAGGCCTTCTTTATAATTGTATCTTACCTATATGTTTATATTGGGGCTTCTGTGTCACCCTCCACTGGAATATGGACTAGATTTTTAAAGGTACATAGCTGCCTAAAGATGCAAATAATCACTTAGTGGGATTTTCAGAAGTGCCTAGGTGCCTAACTCCTATTGAAATCAATGGGAGTTAGGCACTTAGAAAATCCCATTAAGTGCCTATCTGTGTTCTTAGGAGTCTACATATCTAACTATCTGACCCTTAGAGCTCAGTAATGTTACTTGGAAAATTAAGGAGCATTTATATTATTTGTAGTTCATTTGTGCCTACAGTACTAGACACTGCACCAACATATAGGGAGGGACAGATACTGCCCTAAGGAGCTTACAATCTATACAGCCAAGAAGAGGGGGAGGGGAAACTGAGGCACAGACTGGTGAACACAGCAAGTCAGCCAGAGACAAATGAGGCACAGAACCCAGGTTTCCAGAGTTCCAGTCCAGTCCCCTACCCAGTAGCCCATGCTGCTGCTTCTTATGTTTTTAGCCACTAAACGCAGAAACATTTTATTAGGCACCTTGGATTTGAAGCTTTCTTCACTCAGACGGGCAAAGGTGATGGTCTTTGTCTCATGGCAGGCGATCTAACAAATTACCATTTAACGTTCAATATGTTGAGTGTGCAATAAAATAAACATTAGCTAATCATCTGGTTCCTGGTCTCTGTTCCCTGATAGCTATTTTTAGTTGCCCGGGCTGGTAGCACATAATTTTACTTTATATGGTGACTTGGATTTGGAACAGACCCATTATAATTACAAAAATCAAACTGAGTTTCAAAGCACAAAGCATTGTGCCTTAGTTACACAGTGCACTAAGATTACACTGGAAAAGTCAGCCATTGAAAACAGAAGAGGACAGTCACTTAAGAGAAAAAAAGTGAATCAGAAGCAGGAAATTCAGGGCCAGATGTGGGAGGCATTAGGCAAGACAGGTATTGTGGTAAAGGAGATTCAGAGCCTGCAATGGCCTTTGAAAAGACTCTCCACGTTTGCATAGTGGTTTTTAAAATGCTTCATTATTTATAAAACTTTCTTGAAAGTAACGTTTCCTTTCTAACTAACCTTGTCCTTTTCAATCTGACACATGTTGATTTATCCTTCCCCTGCAATTCTATGAAGCACAAGTCTGAGCAATTTGTTTGCATGAAGATATATGAGCACAGCCTCAGGGAGAAGGATCTGTTAGTTAATTTCTACTCCCTTTAAGGACAAAGAATATTAGTAACTTATTAACAGAACACTTAAAAGCCCCCTGCATTTTCAAATTAGTCCTTTTTATACTGACTAGACATGGCTTCAAGCCATAAAGTCCAGCTGATTTGGGGGCACATGCTGCTACCATTGACTTCTGTGGTGCAAATTTGGGGCCAATATAAAGCTTACATTACATAACACATATAATAAAAGACAGATCTAAACACCAAAGTTTGGGGGTGTTCAATTCCAAATTTATCTCCATAGCCGATAACCCTCCTGCCCCATTCCTGTAAGTCATCCTTACATGTTTTTAAACAATTAAATACCAGTCTAAGCATTGTTTTGGTGCCACACCCTCCGCTCAAATATAACAGATTCCATTCCACCATTGTTCCCCCTCAGTACCAGTGATCAGCGCACACTGGCTTGTAGAAGTTTACATTTCTAAAGCTGTCTTTACAAAGACTTTAATGGAAGCTGAGATTTTTCGTTTACGTTTCTAAATTCCCCCAGATCATGGTGTTGGGTTTTGAGGGGCCAAAGCCTTGCTCTGAAGTTCCTCTAGTTGCTTCTCTAAAGCATTTTAATTCCTCCTACATCACAATGCACAAATGGCAAGTGCCTCAGCCAGGGGTGCCAGAACAGGGAGGGTCAGGGGACCATGGCCCCATCACTTTTAAAAGTGGGAGGGCTATGCCTTCCCATTTTGACCTGCCTTAAGGGTGAGCAATGGGAGGGAAGGGGCAGAGATGAGCAAGCAGCAGGTGGGGCCTCAGGGGGAAGAGGCAGAGCAGGGGGGTTGGGCCAAGGTTTGGGTGCTGGTGCCCCCACCCCACTTCTAGGGAGTTTCCAGAGCTCCTGGCCTCAGACAATATCTCTGATTCCACAAACATTCTTCTAACACACAAGTCAACATTTCCTTCTTGTGTTTACTTCTTTGTTATGAGCATCCTAAATGATATGAGCCCTATCCTGGGGAAGAGGGCTACCTACCTGTACTCCTTCTCCTGGCTGTTTGTATACATCAGTGGTTTTCAATTTCTTTTAATTTGTGGGCCTCTAAAAATCTTCAAATGGGGTTGTGGACCCCTTTGGAAATCTTAAGCAGTCTGCGGACCCCCAGGTGTCCACAGACAACAGGTTGAAAACCACTGGTCTATGTCAAAAGCAGAGCTGTACAGTTCATGATTGTTGGCTGCAGGTACAGGAATCTGCTGGCTGACATTAGAGCCAGTCCTTCTCATATAGCCAGATATAGGTTAATGCACCTGGCTTCCTCCTGTCTGTGTGTCCAGGGAGTAATGCATTAAAAGTGGCTGTTGCATCTATTTTTAAAATAATTTCAGTGGCAGAGTGTTGGATGTTTTTTAAAAGAACCTTATCGGTTCAGAATAATATTTGGGAAATACACCAAGTTACCAAATTTTGTGAACTTGATAGTAAGCAAAAAGGGGAAAAAACCCTTAAAGACAAAGCAACACAAAAATGTACTTTGTTCTTTATATGATAAGTGTAGTTTAGTATTGACTGAGGCTAATACTTCATAGCAGACTAGGAAAATGTCACATAGATTGTAAGCTCTTTGTACTCGGGGACTGTATTTTTGTTCCATGATGGATTCTTTGCCCAGGATGGGAGCTTCTGTGATACAAATAATAAATATGTTTTGTAGAAGTAATGGTGTCTTAGTACAATGTGACCTCACTACAGCTCTGCCTCAGTCTTTGGTCTCATTCAGCTGAGAAGAATTCTCATAGGCATGTCTAAGGCATTGCACAATTACTCCCATTACTGATGGTTTTATCTCACATACAGGAGATGGAGAATTATCATGGGAACATTCTGATGGGGATATCTTCCGGCAACCGGCCAACAGAGAAGCTGTAAGTGTGCCCTGTGTAATGAGAAAACCCGTTTTCCTACCGAGCCAGTCACACACAAGTAAAAGGGACGATTACTCTAACTCTTCACCAGTTCTGCCTTGGCACGGGAATACCAGGCAGAAAAATTCATACTAGTGACAATACCTTTTTCCATTGAATCTTCCTCTGTTTGCCTTTAGCTCTTTGTACCCAGCTGAAAATCTTTGATGATCTTGAAGAAATGACAGACAAAAATTCTCTTGTGATAGATTAGGGCCTGGCCGGGAGAGGGGCTCCAAACATGGTGTCCCCCTAGACAAACTTGCATAGTATGTTCTGAAACCAATAAAGTACACTTCACGTGTCAGGTCTCATGAGCTAAAAGGTGCTGCTCAGGAGCCAAGGGCACTACAGAGTGAGCAATTAGAGTTCATGCGGGCAGAATGGGCATGTCTCTTACAAAAGGATACTTTGGTACCTAGGAAACTGAAAACAATTTGTCATGCCTGTTCTTTCCATAATCCCTCTTTCCCACTTTGCTATCCTGTCTCCTCCTCTTTCACTATTATATTATTTTTCCTTCTAAAATCATTTGTGGTTCATGCACTGTTGAGATGGCAGCCCGTGATCAGAAGATGTCTAACATCTCCCACAATTAATGATTGTTAGAAAAAAATCTAGTGTCCTTTGTTAAAAAAAAAGCTAGCACCAGAGGAAGGGGCAACATTGTTTATTTTCTGTGGTTCACAGTGTATTTTGTTGCCAGACAAAAATTCTATATCCATTTCTGTGGCCCCTGACTCAGCAACAGCCTGTAAAGCAGTAAGAATGTTGGAAAATTCATCATTGCTAATACCAAGTAAATACTTAGCAATATATAAGCCATATTTCATATGCTGTAGCTGTTTGGATACTGTTATATCTGCCAGTATTCAATAGTTACAACAGCAGAACAAAATGCCACATTATAAGAAGATACACCCAACGAATGGGTGTGACTCTTCATTGCTCTGCACCTTGTTTAGTCAGGTACTTTGCACTGCTACACAGGGGTGAAAGTAACTTACAAGGACTTACCGGTACACCGGAGTCCTGAGCCGGGGGCGTAGCCTCAACTGGAAAAGGAGTGGCCTCAACCAGAAAAGGCGAGGCCTTTAAAGATTTAAAGGGCCCCCAGACCCTTTAAATCACCCCCAGAGCTCCCAGCTGTAGAGGGAGCCGGTGCAGAGGGAGCTGGGAGCCCCAGGGGCTACTGCAGTGGATCTCCGGGCCCTTTAAATTGCTGCCCGAGCCCAGCTGCCGGAGCCCCAGGGTAGCGGCGACAGGGCTCGGGCGGTGCTTTAAAGGGCCCAGGGCTCCTGCCACTGCGGGGAGCCCCAGCCCTTTAAATTGCCAGCCTGGGGAAGCTGGTCTGGTCCGGCACGGTGTACCGGCTCTTACCGGTACACCGGACTGGCTTACTTTCACCTCTGCTGCTACAGAATGAGTGCAGATTGCTACCCAACAAGAACGGTAGCATATTGCAGCCACCTTGTAAATAACCACCGCAGGTGCAAGGCAAAGGAGACTCTAGCCCTGTGTGTGCATCGCCACTAGGACACACATGGATGACTCAGGCTGTCTCTGGATCTTGTTAGAGATTTTACTTATTCTCTTGCACTTTACTGAACGAACATGTGCAGCTAAGGCCTGATCCAAAGCCAATGGAATGACCCCCACTGACTCTTGCAGACTTTGGATCAGATACTTGTGCATACCATACCTGAATAAATGGTTTGTCTGCCATGTGAACACTGCTTTTCAACAGTAGTAACACACTTATTTACTAGTTATCATGCCTGAGGGGTACGAATTCACTCCAGGGGCTAGATCAATCTATGATGCAGCTTTATTGCTTCCAGGGTGAAGATTAACCATCAATAATTCAGTCTGGCAGCGTTGATTTTTATAACACAATTTGGAGAGAGTACCTGGCATTTTTAAGCATTTGGAGCACAAAATAAATACATGCCTTGTAAGAGTACTATTTTAACAAACAATCTTCAGTCATGCTTTTGGGTATTTTTGGAAAAAATCCCCCAACATTACCATGGTGCTTTGTTTTGAAAAACAGAGTCACTGCACAGGGCTATTTTCACCTACAAATCTGTCAAGGCTTCCCAGCTGATGGACTTAGAGATAGATTCTGACAAGGTACTGCTCATCTGGAGCAACAGTGATTGCATCTGGCCTTACGCGTGTCTGTGGCTCTGGCATCTACAGTGATATGAGAAGCAGGAAGGCAGGCAGCATCTGATCATTTTACGTATTGACTATACTTGGTCCATATTCAGGGATGCTGTAAAAAGCAGTTTGGATGCAGAAGGATAGAACTCCTGGGGTCAAATACCTGCAGTTTAACACAGGTTAATCTCAAGCACCTGCATGAGTCTCTCTCCATCAAGGAAGAAGCGAATCTTGAGATTTAGCACCTCACTGACATCAGTGGCAAAACTCACATTGACTGCACAGGGAGCCTTAATACAGACAGTTTACACACAAAGTTCAGCTCTCCAATTGCTTAACTTGAATGAAATATTTACATTCCTGTTCCTTCTGTCTCCACACAGAGGCATTCATATCATCGCTCCCATTATGACCTGTCACCCAGCTCCACTAGACAGGTGGTCAATATTCCACGATTTTCCAGTGGCAGGAGTAACCGTGGAGTCCTACCTGACCCCCAGCAAGCCTCAGGAACTATAGTACAGATCGTCATCAACAACAAGCATAAGCACGGACGAGGTAAAGAGAAGTCCTTTTAGCAATACCACTCTGAGTTGGGTCTCAGCCATTTATAGCTCTCAAAGAATTTTTAGTATATAAAGGGGGAGACCCTTTGCAAACGATTGAACCTTGCAAGTCAGAAAGTAAAAGTACAGTAAGACAGCAAAGATATAACATTAGGAGAGTTATCTTGGCTGGGGGCAATTGTGTCTGAGCCTATAGTGGCTGCTGCATTTGCCCATGCATAGGCAACACATGGGCACTACCATATTGCTTTCTAAAGAACTTCGAGAATCTATATGGCATGAAATTATTGTGGCAAATTGCCAGTACAATTATGATGGGTCCCACACTTCCTCTTCTTGGGGAGGAGTTCAGGGTGCAGTTTCCTGCCCCTGAACTAGGATATTTACTGTCCCACTAGTAACCCAGAGAAAGGTAGTGGAGAGGGAGGGACCCAGACCCACCCTCTACTCCAGGTTCCAGCCCAGGGGCCCTAGGGATAGTGGTAAACCACTTGAACTAGTGCTTCCTTCCCCTGGGCTACTTCCCTCTCCTGCTCTTCAGCTTGTGGGGCTTCCTGCCCTCTCTCTCTGCACAAGCCAGGTGTCTCTTTACCTAGGGTCTTGGTCTTCTAGCCAGCCACAGCACTTCTCCAAACTCTCCTCTACTTCAACTCCTCCAAACCTCTCTGCTCCAACTCCTTCCCCTGGCTGATTGAAGCAGGAGGTTTTTATCTGGTGACTAACTTCAGGTGCTCTAATTGGCTTCAGGTGTTTTTAATTAATCTATAGAAACCTTTCTTCCCTCTATAGGGAATAAGGCTTCTCCTCATCCTGGGACTTACATATCTCTCCTATATCACTCTCCTGCCGCCTTCTGGCTATGCTGTATCACACTATATAAAGACCACTTTATTCTGTTGGGACTAGGAAGGTGAGCAGCTGACACCACTGTCAATGCCTTTGGATCTGCTGCTAAATTCACACACTGATTGGTCTAGCATCCAGAGAATGGAAAAATCTACTTTTGGTTATTTTCTTCATGCTTTCTCCTATTTGATAACCTGTGTGAATGCAAGTGGCACGTGTTTAAGCTATCTCAGAAATCTCAGGTGACAAACCCCTACTAGGTTACCAGTAGACTCATTACTGCCAAGACTTACTGAGCCATCTCCTTGGTAGAAAGTATCCCACCTATGAGCGATGAGGAGCTTCCCCCTTTACATCTGTGTTGAACAAAGCTGTTACCTAGTGTTCGGGCCAGCAGTTCCACCACCCCCCATTTAACTTTTATTCTGTTTTTCAGAGATCAATACAATACTTCATATCAAAGATATATGTAAAACAAAGCACTGAGAGCTAGAGGCATTCCAGTAACATAACATAATATCTCTCTAAGCCTCTGAGAGCCTTATTACATTATGGGAACATTAGGACCTCAAGCTCATATGGAAAACCTTTATAGAAGCATGACTAAGCCATGTTCCTCAAGGATTATACTAAGAAAAAAGGGTTGGACTCACCAAATCCCCAATTTAAAAGGGGCAGCAGATTTTATGTCCTGGCAAAAGGGCATGATGCTGCAAGGTGCTGAGTGCACTCAATTCCTATACATTTCAACGGAGTTACTTGTGTAGCTGGTAGAGTATGCTTTAAGTGAATAAGGGTCTACAGGATCAGGCCCAAATAGTAATAAAAGAATTCGCTATAGAAGAGCAACTATACACAAACCCCAGAGTAGTGTACACTCAGGAATGTCCCACCAAGAGTTAAAAGCCTTTGTGTTATAGCCAACTAATCTTTTAAGGTATTAACTAACAGAAGGAATGTTGGCCATAGGATCTTTATTATCCACCTGAACAACCATGAAAGCACATTCAGATCATGTCAATGTTTTATGCTGAAACTAGGAGCAGGAATCTCCACTCAGTGCAATATCTCTGACATCCAGTTCACACATGAAGACATCATCAAAGCAATTTCTAACTGATTTGTTTCAGCAGATAAAAAGCAGACAAATGAACAGCACATTTCTCTGCACAGTTTAGTGTCAGTGACAGCTTTAGGAGCTTGTGGCCCAGAGAGAGTCTAAGAGGTCTCTGGAATGGAAATTAGAATGGTGACCATGTCCTTTCTTTTGTTCTCTGCAATTAGAGTGTGTTATTAATTAATGCACATGCTTCCTGAGATACATTTTATAAATCTAAAAATAAACAAAAGAGTTATACTGACCTGCAGATTTGATGCCATTACATGGATACAGAATTACATTTCTATGCAGATGGTTAAAGCAGGCCATTTGGGAGCTAGGGTTCTATTTTCATGGTGACTACAGACTTCTTCTGTCACTTTGGACTAATTATTTAACCTTTCTGAGCCTCAGTTTATCCATCTGCAAAATTGGGATAATGTATCTATAGTCAACATATCCCTGACTACAGTACAGAGAAGCTGTGAGGTTTAATTTATGTTTGTAAAGCATTTGGAGCTCTCTGGCAGGAAAAAAATGATATAAACATAAGTATAAATATACTGCTAAAGCATGTAAGAAGGTTAATTATAACAATAGAGTAATTAATCCCGTTTTACGTAAATTTTCCCTTTTCTTTCTCATCATTATGATTTGTATACAGAGAACACTTCATTTGCTTTTATGAGAAAAAACTGTTTCCCCTTCTAAAATGAAAACAGCTCTTAAGAAAGGGTTTAAAAAGTAATAAATTATTAAACCAAATGATGGTATAACACCCGTGAAAGACAATACATTATGAAGAACACCCACCATAAATCTTGGTAACTTAGTAACACATAAGCCAGTTGCTCACATCTGTTACCAGTTAGATGTAAATTTAAGATTACAGATAAAAATTAAATTGCTTTTGAAAGTTACAGGCAAAAGAAGAACATATTTTACAAATAAAAGCATTAACACAAAATGATGGCATATTAGAAGAATTGGAAATATTTACAGCAAATCCAAACTTGATTTCTACTGCTTTTTGAAATGAAACAGTGCCCTTTCTTTCACCTTTTTTGGTTAGTCTGCATTTTTCAGTGTGTTTATGAAATGTTTAAAGAAGCAAGGTTCACAGGGCAACTAGAATATTGTTCTGGTTGCAGGCTGAAATTCTGAGGCAGGAGCCAGTTCAGAGGAGTGGGGTGTGCATGAGGAGCTAAGATCATAAAAGCCAATTGGTGGGAGTAAATGGTCCCCAACAAAAACGGATACCCACTGGAGGAGAGTGGTCAAATTCTGCATTCCATCTCGCTCACTGAAATACCAGGGCACCCTCACAGATAAGTGAGGCCAGAATTTAGACCAAATTGCACAGAGAAAGGTGATCAAAGGTTCAATCCTGTTCCCTTTGAAGTAAATGACAAAACTTAACGTCAGTGCGAGAAGGGCTGGGCCAGAAATCACTTGTGAAAAATATACTTCCAAGCAGAGGTGTATCCTTTAGCCATGTCATGAATGCAACATTGCCTCAAACCAGTGTGTAGCACTAAGGCAGAGGTTGTAGTTCAACTATGGACCTGCTGGGGCCCTACCATACAATGAATATTCATTTTCTTCCTCTCTCCTGTTTTAGTCTGTGTTTCAAATGGAAAAACATATTCACATGGTGAATCGTGGCATCCTAATCTCCGGGCCTTTGGAATCGTAGAGTGTGTGTTGTGTACCTGCAACATCACCAAACAAGAATGTAAGAAAATTCATTGTCCGGATCAATATCCCTGCAAATACCCTCAGAAAATAGAAGGAAAATGCTGTAAAGTCTGTCCAGGTAAAACACAGAATAGATCACAGACTGCCTTTTTGCTTTGGATTTTAACTGGTCTTTTGATCATAGTGACACCTGATGAAATGAGCAACCTTATCTGTTGCTATATTTTGTCTAGAGGGAAATCTGGGCCCGATAATAGATCTAAAGCACCCAATCTTGCAAGCCATCTCATTCATTTCATTTCCACAGGTAGAGGGAACGGAGGATTGGGCCCACCTTCTGGTCTCTTTTTCTGCTCTCTAGCATTAGTGTGACTTTTGCACATCTATTTCAGAAGAGAGTATATCCCCTCCCCTCCCCCCCCCCACCAACTAGAGATGCATTATCTCTCAGACAATAATTCAAGGAGATTCTCTCATTCTCCCTTCCCTTCCCATTTACAATCCTCACAGAGCTTTCCATTTGTTTTCTAGCTTGGGACATTTACACTACTGTACTAAATAAAGCTTTTGTTTTGCAAAACATAGCAGTAGATTTAAATGCTTTGGTCAAAACGTTATTTGTGCCAATAATGGAACTGGATCCTTAGAATAAGCACTAATGCTATGACAGCTTATCATAGCATTGTGGGAAAATCTAATCACTTGATTAGCTTGTTGTAGGATATTAGTAAAAATGTGTAAAGAAAAGCAAACAAACTACTTAGAAATTTGCTAACCTCTCTTATGACGTTTTGCGAGGTGTCTAACCCCCATCTGTACCTTTAAAATTTTCCCACAACACATTTAACCCCTTTTTTGTGTTTAGTTCTATGACGCACTGGCAGAAATGCTCTGAGAAAACAAGTGTCAGAGCCAAATGCATAAGTCACTCACAAAGCACCTGTTAGCAATGCTAATTAGAAGGGAGCCTGGTTCAGTGCACTAGGAGACAGGAAAGCTAAGTTCAAGTCCCAGCTGTGTCCCTGACTCATGTGATGGAAGGAGACTCATTTAACTGCCCTGTGTCTCAATCATCTTACGTGTAAAAAGGGGATGATACTTTATGTCACAGGAGGGTTGTGAGGCTTAATTCAGTTAATAACTGAAGTTGTGAGAGCCTGACATGTAGACATGCTGAGCATCCACAACTCCTCTTGAAGTCAATGGAAGATGAGGGCACTCAGAAAAATCTGGCTAAGAACCTGGGATGCAAGTGCTATAGAAGAAAATCATTTGTTATCTAGATTTCAGATCAGTCTCTAACTCCTGAAGTTCACCCACAGCCATCAAAAAAAGCAGGATCTTTTCTCGAAGTCTGATTTGTATGTGGTAAGATAAAACATACTAAATAAAAATCCAAATTGTTTTATTGTTACCAGGTCTGAGCATTAAAAAGGGAGAGCAAAACAGAATTTCACTAAGTAGTCTGGACTCAGTTGGAGAAGGACTTGAAAGACCACTTCAGAGGAACTCTCTACAATTAAGCTGAACTTGTTGGGCAGCATGAATCTAGTAAGGTCCAAGGAACATTATTAAAGCTGTGTCATGTTTTGCTTACAGAAGAGATGCCAAGTCAGAGCTTTGACAGCAAAGATTACTTTTGCGGTGAAGAGATGCTTCCTGTCTATGAATCTGTTTTCATGGAGGAAGAAGAAACCATTAGAAAAATCGCAATGGAAACAGAAAAGCCACCTCAAATAGAAATACATGTGTGGACAATTCGGAAAGGTAAGTAGATCAAGTTCTCTCTTAAAATAGTGCTTTTTTTCTTTTTATAACCTCAGGAAAGATCTATAAATTCTTGCCACTCAGGACTTTATAGCTGTTCCAATTCTTTACGTTGGGGCATTTGGCACTTCCCTGGTAGCAGAGATAGAACTCCAGTCCTCCTACTACAAAAGCACAAATTGCTAATGCTTGTGCCAAACTCCCTTGTTATTAGCAGTATGGGGTCTATCATATGCATTTGAGCAGTTCTGATTTTGGCCCATAGAGGGCAGTAGCACACACTAGCCAGTTCAATGCCACCATCCTATGGAGGGGGGGCAGGAGGGAGACTGTGGTGCATCATGGGAGATGGAGGCCAACCTGTGAGCCTGGCCTATTGCGGGGAACAGGAGCACACAGCTCCCAGATTACAACTCCCATGAGGCACCATAGCCGTAGGTGCTGGAGCTGGAGGTGCTGGGGGTGCTCCTGCACCCCCTGGCTTGAAGTGGTCTCCGTTATATACAGGGTTTACAGTTTGGTTCAATGGCTCTCAGCATCCCCACAATACAATTTGTTCCAGCACCCCGACCATAGCAGTGCTGCAGAATCAAAATTATTCAGGTTTTGGCCAAAACATTTTAGATTTTGATTTTTCACAGAAAACTCATTTTCTGTGGAAGGGAAAAGAATCTATGTTATGACCAGCTCTAGTCTTAACCCTGAGCACAGACTTCCAACCCTTTCAGGCCAGTCCCTTCAGTTGTCCAGACTCCTGAATATCTGAAGGGTTTAGATGTTCCTACCCCTTCAGATGATCAGTGTTGTATGTGCTGCAAATGAATAAAGCCTGAGCTTTTACTTTAGCTAATTGACTGGTCTCCTTGATTTTATAGATCTAGAAGCTAGATCTCAAACAAATGCCAAACTTCCCTACAGTTCTTGGACTCTATGTTGAATCTGAACTTGTGTAATATTGCTATGTACTATAAGAGTATGTGTTTCACAATGTATCCTAAAAAGCGTATTGATCTCTGAGGAGGCTGCGTTTCGAAGTGGGCAAAGTGATTCCTTACTGAAAGAAAAAACCCTTAAGGAATCTTTGGGAAGAGTGGAGCTACAAAATGTATATTATTTCAGTTTAATTAAAAATACAAGTGGGGACCCAAAAAGGGAAATGCCAAAAGTGTGGGTGTAAACAGATGCGTTATTCAGTATATAAAGAGAGGCAATGTTATTTTTCTCTTCATCTCCTACAACCAACTCTTTCCCTTAAGAATTATGTTGGCTATCTTCTCAAAGGCCCTTTACATGAAGGCATTTACTAAGTGATGACACTGTGTCTCAGAATGCCTTAGTCCACATGCTAAATATTAAAGTAGCTTGACTTTCACTTGTTTGTAGTCTCTCTTTAGCTGGGAATGTTGTCACGCAGTCAGAGCAAGTAAATAGGCACACACAGGAGTCAAGGCGCCTGGGTTCTAATCCTGACTCAGCCACTGACTCACACAGTGTGACCGCCGGCAAATCATTCAATCTTTTTGTACTTCGCTTTAACAGATCTGTAAAATTAGGATCTACTTAGTTCACGGGGGCATTGCGAGGCTTGTGTACAGATTGCTTTGAGACCATCAGTGTCAACTTAGTAGCTTTAGTCTCTACCTTTTAAAAATAAATAAATAAATATAAACGCTTCATAAGTTGAGATCATATTAAAGGGCAAACTACCCTGAAAGTTACCCAGATCATGATCTATGAACATCTCTCTGAAGGGCTGGTCGTTAATACAGGGTCCTACTATGCTCCCAGTAAGACACAAACCCTTCTGGTGGTTTGGCAGGAGCATTTCCTGCTGGCTGCCTGCAGTTAGGTAAAAGACAATGTCCGATGTCAGCATGCCAAACGGCTTTTCTCCAAGGCATTGGGATTTTGGCCTCTGCTCTGGTCCTCTCTCATTCATGCTAGGGAGGGCTGTAGTTATATGGGTAAAGGAAGAACTAACTCTCAGATCTCGGTGATACTCTCCACCACCATAAAACCACAAAAGAAAAATACTGATGGAGCACATGGAATCGGTTAAAACATTGTTGGTAAAGACGATTTCATAATGTGGCTCAACATGCCAGTAATTCAACAAACAATCACAACAACACAACAGGCTCAGAACAGGGAAAATTTGTTCCAACTACATGTTCTTACTGCTTTGCTACAGGGATTCTACATCACTTCCACACTGAGAAGATATCCAAAAGTGAATTTGAAGAACTTCCCTACTTCAAGCAGATAACAAGGACAACACTGAGTAAGTAAAAGTCTGGTCTTCTTAGGCTCCACTTTTCTATATAACCTCAGACTGAAACATGCCCTGCATGACTCCTCCAATTGAAATAAATGTGCTACTTTCCCACCAACATCTGGAATCGATAGTTTATGAGTATCAAATAAAATAATCAGAATACAACATATGATTAGAGGGTTACTTTCACATAAATCATATTTAAAAGATGCCTTTCTGAACTCCCTAGTAACACCTTGGATTATTAAAAACTGACTGTTTAAAAAACCCAAATTCATTTTTCACCACTAGTGCAATTTATAGTTTGTATTTCACCCAGCTTGGGCTACAGAACTTGGCCTCCCAATTTCCCTTGTTAATGGTCAGTTTTATTCTCCAGTTCTTCTGCACTAGCAAGTTGCTGTTATGCTTAGACTTCCACTATTGCAGGGCAACAGCAGCTGTTGAAAGAATTACTCTTGAGAGTATGCCGCAATTACAAGCCAGGGCCTTCCCAGCTACAAACTAAAGCTTCCCCCCTCCCCCCTTCCCCAATCAAAATCTGGCCCTTCATGTTCTTTTGCATGCAATGTATTAAGTGATTGAGATATTTTCAAACCTTCCAAAGGAAAATATTTTAATTCTCCCTATCAACAATTTGAATGTGTTTGTCTGGCTAGTGCTTGTAAGGGACTCTAAAGCTCCTTGCATTCGGTCTAAGTCAGTGTCTTTCTGCTTTGTATTTTTGTTTTCAGGCCAGTGGAAAATATTTAGCGAGGGAGAAGCTCAGATCAGCCAAATGTGTGAAAGCAGAGTGTGCAGGACTGAGCTGGAGGATCTGGTAAAGGTTTTGTACCTCGAAAAGCCTGAAAAGGGTCACTGTTAAGGGAGACAGCACGGGAGGGAGAAAACTTGGATCTGCAGCTGGACTGCAGGCTTATTTTGCTTAAGTCAACAGTTGCCCTAAAATCCAAAACTATAATGCAGTAATTATTCACATCATGCACAGCAAACTTGCTGCTTTATGTGTAGTGGTCTGTGTCAACCATTTAAATATCTCCTCAAAAAGACTAGGAGGCTCCGTATTGGTGGGGGAAAGGGAGAGGGAGACTGTAGTTCCTTGTAAAATTGAAAAGTTAAAAAAGAAAACAGATTTTTTTTTTTTAAACTTGGCAAGTTACTCAAACTAATGAAATGAAGGACACCTAATAACTGTGCAGGAGCTATGGAGAGCATTATTTCCTGTGCTGAGTTTATACCACTTCTGGTGTTGAAATGACTCATGTTTTTCTAGGGTGGGGGGGTGGGAATACAAGTGATACAGTACTTGTGTTTGAGCCATAAAATCCAGATTTAAATGAAAACTCCCAACCTGCCTACTGCTTTTGGGACGATGTCTTGCAGTTGAACAAACTCTGAGTACATAAACAAACCAGAAGGTGTTAGTGGGAATTACTGCATTTATGTAGCAATTTGAGAAAACATTCAACTTTTAAGTGGTTTTCACTTGGTTTCCATTATCCACTTCTCTACATGAAATATGAAACGTCAGCTCCCTCATGCCGCCCCACTACTGCATTCTCATGGGCCCTGTTAACACATAGCCTCGGTCAATAAACTCCCTTTACAAAGTAACATAGCAGGAGAATGCAAAGTACTTGAATCATTTATGAAAATTCCTATAGGGTTAAACCCACAGTGATTAATAACTCATTAAATGTCTTGTGATATCGCTTAATTTATTAATGGTAATTGTCGCAATAAGAGTGTTCTGCGTGGTTCTAATTGGTGGCCTCTCAAGCCCCAGCAAACTAATAAGCATAACTTCAAGGACAACTCTCTCCAATGGCAAACTAATGAGCACTTATATAAAGCCATTAAGTTAGTGCAGCACCAGCAAGACCATTATCTTCATGCAAAAAGAAATCTAAGGCACTCATTCTGATTTGCAGTTCACAGCTGAATGTTAGTGTCTGTCCAGTGTCTGCCTTCAGAAAAGAGTTCTGTTCTGATATACAAGGCCATTACTTTGAAAACATGGCTTTCTCTGAGGAAATCCTGCCACATGGACACCATCTTAGATTCACTCCTGAGGCACAAGTGACTGTGGCTGCTTTCCCTCCATTTTCTATTCCAGAAGCATATGAGAACATTTCCTTTTGTGCTTGAACAGCAATGAAGTTCTAAAGAAGTTGCCTCGAGCCAGGCACTTTGTCCTCAAAGGGAGTGAAATAAATGGTGGTGGCCAGAATTCAGAGGCCTCCATGGGACTTTGCAAAACTTGTGCTCTCTGCTCCGCACTGTATTTCCAGTGATGGCACTCTAGGTCTTCATCTGGGGTATATACATCTTAACAAAGAGGTTAAGGGGTATGGATGTTCAGTACTTAATACCAGTGGCCCAACTCAGGCTCCAGCAGAAGAAATATTAAACCTTTTAGTAGGGTCTTATTCACAGCCGTGATCTCTTTGCACCGCTCCCTGATAGCAGCTGTGGTTGTAAGAGGCAACCCCCTTTTACTGCTTTTTCAGTGGCACAGGATCCATCCCTGCCAGGGTTTCTTGCAATATCCAGCAGGAATATATGGAAAGGGGCATTGACTAAAAGCAAGGAGATGGGAATGTGATAGGAAGGAAAAGGGAGACTAAGTTAGGATGTAAGGATGAAAAGAAAATCCAGGATTTCCTACACAGAAATTCTTCATGGTCCTGCCTGCAAAGAGCAAGCTATCCTCCATGCCAGGATAGAGAACAGATTATTTTTTAGTGCACTTCCTTCTCTGCCAGTGCCCAAAGTGGCCTAAAACACATAACAGGATAGTGTGCCAGAAGTGAGCTTCTTCAGCAGCCAGTTTGATTGCTAAGAACAAAATAATTCTTGTGATGTGAGTAAAATCATTTAGAAACCAGACAAAGCACCCGACAGTCCTTGCATGGTCCTATAAATGATCCTAGGGCAGTTCTCATAAGAGAGAAAGTTAACTCCAGTGTCCAAGCCAAATTCGGTAATGAGACTTTGCCTCTCTAAATTCTCTTTTGTGTTTAAAATGGGTGTCGTATTCACCTTCTGTCCAAAATTGTGGCATAGCACGCCTGTGCACTATTAAACAGCTGTATGTTCCACATCAGAAGTGGGTGCCACGCAGTGTAGTTGTGGGAGCAGCGGTTTGTAACACACTTTGGGATCCTTTGGATTGGAAGGCACTTTAGAAATGTAATTTTTTTTTATTATAAGTCCACTAATAATGCATGTATTAACATGAACATACCTCTGATGAAGACATAATGGAAGGCATTCTGAGGCGTCATAGTATTCTGGTAGGCAGACAAACACCTGGCTATGTTTGGCTCACCTCTTGGTACAGTATGGTTGTAGCAGTAGCTGATTGAACAAAGATTCTGTGGAAAGTGTACAGTGTTTGTGTTGTTTTTTTGGAAGACAAACAGTCTTGTGTTTGTGACAGAACAAGTGGGGTTCAAATTGTGTATTTATTTGTATAATAAACTTTTATGAAAACAAAACAATATAAGCACCATTTAGAAAATGAAGTTCTGCATTTTTACAGTCTCTGGTCACTTAAGACAATAAAATACACAATATCATGTTTTTCACCGTCTTCACAGGACATATGCCTGATGTGGTACTTATTTATGTACTTGCTCTATCACTTTGACCTGGTTTTATAAATTAATAAACTCTGCAGTTGTTCAAAACAAGAAGTTCTCTCAGTGATGTGATATGTGAATTAAAGAAATAAATTTTAGACCTATTTGCAATTCTGCTGCTATTATTCCTTTAAACCAAATCAGGAGGCTTGGACAACAGAGTAACCCTGTTCTGCAGCCCTAGCTCATGGGAGTGTGTCTTCAGCCACATGAGCTTTGAGTACGCTTTGCCAGTGAAAGTAAACAAAGTTCTGATTCAAAAACTGTGTCAACGGCAAGATATGAATCAGGGCCTAAAGCCCTGCCTTATTTTATTCATTTAGCCCATAATCATATGCTTCGGTGTAAGCATGCGCTTACTTAAACCCCTTGAATTTGATGGGACTTAAGCATGTGCTTAAGCCAGTGGTGGGCAACCTGTGGCCCACACATAGCCTGTCAGGGTAATCCACTTGCGGGCCACGAGACAGTTTGTTTACATTGACTGTCCGAAGGCACGGTCACCCACAGCTCAGAACACCATTTAGCCCTATTTGTCAGCACTGGTAGAACATTGCCATCCTTTTAATTTTTAAGGGGCCAGTCTCACTCCCATTTAAGTCAATGGAAAACCTCTTTCAAGGGGAGCAGAATCAAGCCTAAAAACAGTGAGATCCTGATTTTCAAGGAAGCTGGGCATCCACAGTTCACATCAACTTTCTTTGGAGTCCTGGTTGCTCGGTACCTCCCAAAAACCAGACTCTAAAAACCCTGTAGCAGCACAGCTAGACATGGATCTGACACACAGCTCTGGAATCTCTTTTTTTTCAAATGCGAAGTGCTTCAACAGAAGCCTCACTACAGTATAAGCGATCACTTATGAGCTACTGTCCCATCTAACTAAATCCATTTGTGAGAGTAAAGAAAGAGATTTAAGAGCCACTACTGACTGCACAGGTTTCCTCACTACGTATAGCTGGTATATATTTATATATATCATAGAACTGGAAGGGACCTCAAGAGGTCTTCTAGTCCAGTCCCCTGCACTCATGGCAGGATTAAGTATTACTAGACCATCCCTGGCAGGTGTTTATCATTGGTAATTTTAAGAGCAGGTAAGATAGAGACTCCACAACCTCCATAGGCAATTACAGTGCTTAACCACCCTGACAGTTAAGTTTTTCTTAATGTCCAACCTAAACCTCCCTTGCTGCAATTTAAGCCCATTGCTTCTTGTCCTATCCTGAGAAGTTAAGAACAATTTTTCCTCCCTCCTCCTTGTAACTACCTTTTATGTACTTGAAAACTATTATCATGTCCCCCCTCAGTCGTCTCTTCTCCAGACTGGAAAAAAAAAAACAATTTTTTCAATCTTCCCTCATAGGTCATGTTTTCTAGACCTTTAATTATTTTTGTCATTCTTGTCCAGACATTCTCCAGTTTGTCCACATCTTTCCGAAATGTGGTGCCCAGAACTGGACACAATATTCCAGTTGAGGCCTAATCAGCACAGAATAGAATGCAAGAAGTAGTTCTTGTGTCTTGCTTATAGCACTCCTGCCAATACATCCCAGAACGATGTTCACTTTTTTTGCAACAGCATTACACTGTTGACTCATAGTTAGCTTGTGATCCACTATCACGCCCAGCTCCCTTTCCGTAGTACTCCTTCCTAGGCAGTCATTTCCCATTTTGTATGTGTGCAATCGATTGTTCCTTCCCAAGTGTAGTACTTTGCATTTGTCCTTATTGAATTTCATCCTATTCACTTCAGACCATCTCTCCAATTTATCCAGATCATTTTGAATTTTAATCCTATCCTCCAAAGGACTTGCAGTCCCTCCCAGCTTGGTATGATCTGAAAACTTTATAAGTGTACTCTCTATACCATTATCTGAATCACTGATGAACATATTGAACAGAACTGGACCCAGGACAATTCCTGCAGGATCCCACTAGATATGCCTTTTCAGCTTAACTGATCCACTGATAACTACTCTTTGGGAACAGTTTTCCAACCAGTTATTCACTCACCTTATAGTAGCTCCATCTAGGTTGTATTTCCCTAGTTTGTTTATGAGAAGGTCATGTGAGACAGTATAAAAAGCCTTACTAAAGTCAAGAGATACCAGATCTACCGCTTTCCCCAAGTTACCGGTCAAAGAAAGCTATTAGGTTGGTTTGACAATTGTTCTAGACAAATCCATGCTGACTGTTACTTATCACCTTATTATCTTCTAGGTTTTTGGAAATTGATTGCTTAATTATTTGCCCCCCATCTTTCCATGTGCTGAAATTAATCTGACTGGTCTATAATTCCACAGGTTGTCCTTATTCCCCTTTTTATAGATGGGCATTGCATTTTCCCTTTTCCAGTCCTCTGGAATCTATCCCTTCTTTGACGACTTTTCAAAGATAATTGCTAATGGCTCAGATATCTCCTCAGTCAGCTCCTTGAGTATTCTAGGATGTATTTAATTCCTGGTAACTTGAAGACATCTAACTTGTCTAAGTAATTTTTAACTTGTTCTTTCTCTATTTTAGCCTCTGATCCTACTTCATTTTAACTGGCGTTCACTATGTTAGATGTCCAATTGCTAATAAACGTGTTGGTGAAAAAACAAACAAAATAAGTCATTCAGCAATTCTGCCATTTCCACATTTTCTGTTATATGTCTGTGTGAATTACCCTAATAACTGATGATCGGTGCTATTACACTGTGGCTAATCTCTCTCTTCTCCTGATGTTATTTATACTGGTACACACAGATTTTGCCAGGCATGTAAAAACCATTCAAATTAAGTCTATTAAAGTTTAGATTCTCCCAATTAAAACTGAAGTTCAACTCATTACTCCGGAAAGAATGGGGTTAATATGATTTTACACACATGTGATTGCATTTTCACATTATGCTGCTTCATCACCCTAAGCCCTTTGCTGGAGCCTTTAAATTGTATTGAAGTACAGAAGATGAGGGTGGGGCGGGGAAACTATCGGGCCAGTTTGCTTCTACTAACGTGAGTTTAAGGACGGGGGGGAAAGTGAGAGGGTACATGGCAGAAGGCATTTGATTTAACTTTATGTTTTCAGGGATTCAGTAGCAGAAATTATCCAGAAAACTATAATGTATACATTATAGTAATAACTCAACAATGGTATAGTGCTTTCTATAACTACATCTCCAAAAGCTTTACAGAGATTGGTCTTATCTCGATTTTTACAGATGAGGCAATTGAAGCACGGGGAGTTTTAATGACACAGTGAGTAAGAGCTGGTAAGAGAAACCCAGTTCCCATCCTAGAGCCCTGTCACTGGACCACATTGCTTAAATGGTGGTGGTTTCTAACCAACTGAGTACAGGAGGCAGTCTCCTGGGCTATGAGCTTGTTAGTCCGGTTGTCATTACTTAGATTTCCCCTTGGCTAAAGCTGATCACATTACAGCTAGAATTTTGAAGTCAAAATGATATTAACTCCAACCAGATAAGCTGGAGATAGTAGCAAGCAGGATAACGCAAACGGATAAACTAAGGAGTGAAACAAACAGGTGGCCCATTGAAGTTGCATAATCTCAAGAGCCATAGTTCTGTTCCTATCATGACTTGTTGGTAGAGGAACAGCTATCATAACTGGCTGCAGTGTTTCTGGGCTTAATCTGACACGTGAACAGGTAAGTTTTAGGAGGCTATCCTATGGGGAGGACATGCTCCTGTGTAGAGTTTTATTTGAAGAGAAAATCAAAGTCTGCCAATCAAGGGAGCAAATTCTACAGTATTCTCTCAAACAAAACTTCCTTTGACGTCTATGAGAGCTCTGCCTAGCTAAGGACTGAGAAATGCCCTGTGTGCATTATTTGCTAGTCTAGTAGGGGCAGGTTTTCAGGTGCCTAAAGCTGCAAATCAGCTAATGTGATTTTAAAAAAATACTTCTAGGCACTCACCTCCATCTTCAGAGGCCCAAATACCTTTTTTAATCTGGGCCTTAGTGTACTGGTTTATATAGAAACACAAATTCTATGGTTCTTGGAGAAAGCCACAGAAATGGCTGGGTTGCCTTGTTTGGGGTTTCTTAATGCTCCTGACAAAATGTCTTCCTGCTTTGTAATGCAAAGCAATTAAAATATGCCTTGGATCAAATGGCTAGAACAGAGGACTGGAAATGGGCTCTAATTCATGGAGCTAGACCACCAGTTCACAAGAGTTGAAATTCACCTCTGTGCAAAGGAAAAGCATAGGACCACTACAGGGCAGTGGTCTTGTACCAGCCCTTTCTGCAGAGGTGAGTTTCACCTTGGGCAAGTTTTGTTCACTCAAAACCAGTAATTCATATAAGCAAAGCACAAACATCCACGTGTAGTATCCAACTAACAACCTACTATGCCCAGACATTTATGAGATCTATAGAGATCTCTTTACATAGGGAGTACAATTCAAGATCTTTTGGAAAATACTGATAAAAGTCAGTCTATGCCAAATTTAAAAATACCAGAGAAGGCTTTGGGAAAAGAAATAAATATGTCACACACACACACACAAATCAATTGTGGAAATGCGTTAACAGAATGTTAAACCCTGGAAAGGTAAACTGTTAAAACTGGGAAGAGGTAAAAATAGTGAAACTCTTCAAACCCTCGGGTTTAAGATGTCATTGGAAACTCTTCATAAAATTCTTTTATTTCATTTGCCTGTGTATAGTCATTTCCAAATAAGTAACTTTCCTTAGTTTTAACAGACCATGTTACAAAACTAAAGAAACTGTTTCCTAACCACTAGAACACATGCTAGTCTATTCTTTATCATTTCTTAAACCACCCTCATCACAGTAGTCTGAGCACCTTTCAATAGCACATTAAGCTGCATGATTTATCACACCCTATAAAGGCTCCCCATCATAGAACCTGGATCGTCTGACTTCCACATCCCCAAATCATGCAGGATGGATAAAGGAGAAGGAACTACCTCATTTAATACTATTGTGTTGTTCTGCAATACATATTAAAACTTTTAAAGTGTATTAAGCCTCCCCTCTTCATACATTTTCCAATAGGAAAGAAGCTAAAGACATTTCACAACCCAGATTTTTAATATCTCAAGAGTAACTGATAACACATGAAGCCTTTATGTAATATCTGTGCATTGTATGATGCCTATTGCATTACCCACTGCTATAAAAGCCAAGATTTTTTCGATTTATTGAGGGAAAGGGATAAAAATCATCACAGTTAATCCTTATTTCCATTTATTCCTTTTGTTCTGGTTTTATTCTCCTGCACTGAAGTTTTGGAAACTCCTGCTACCTGGGTACAGTATGCATGAAAATGAAACTGCCTATGAACAAAAGCATAACAAGCATATACCCACAACCCTGCCCTTATCTAACATAATATAAAAACCAACAACTGAGCATGAAAGTGACTAGCCAAGATAAGATGAAGCAATTATTTTAACCTGGGAGAATAAGTTTCAACAGATGTCTTTGCCGCTAATTCAATATGTTCAGCTAAGGTGACAGGTTTGTTTTCAACTAACAGCAGCAACAGCATTCAGAGTAAAGATTCCCCCTGTCCTTTATTCAACTCTGTGATGGGAGACAGTTCGCAGCACGACTATGCACCACTCAAGACCCACTTGAGCTCGGAAGGTCTATGTCTACATTGCAATTACACATTAGCAGGCTCACATCAGCTAACTCAGGCTTGCAGGACTCGGGCTGCAGGAATATTTAATTGCAGTGAAGAAATTTGGGCCCACAGCCCAAGCCCTTCCATGAGCCCATATCAGTTGACACAGGCCAGCCATGGGTGTTTAATTGAAGTGTAGACATACCCTCAGTGCAGCTTAAGTGCTTCTCATGTAGAGAATACACCAACTTGTGCTGACTCTCCCTGGACTGGGATGAATGGACACTCCGTCTTCTCCAAGGTGACTTCTCTTCTCTTTTTTATTTCCTTACCAAGATGCTCATAACACCCACACATTGAGGTGTGTTAAGGCCAAAGTAAATTAGCGTACATCTACAGTGCACTGGATGTGAGCTTCCCAGTGCTGGGCTCAAGAAGCAAATGGTCAAACCATAGCAGCATGTATGCTGTGGCTCAGATGGAGCTCAGGCCCTCAAGCCCATTCGTCATCTTGGGTCTGAGATCAGGTACCTAGCCAAAGTTTCTGCCAGAGCCACAACATCCACACTGCTGTTTTTAGCACTCTACATGCGAGGTCAAGCCCTGCTAGCACAGATGTGTCTGCCTAGGAGGCTTGCTTTCAGCCGCCATGTAGACATACCGGTAAAGGCAGATTCCTGCTCCTATCTGACATCAGTGGCAAAGTTCCCATTCATTCATTTCAATAGGAGCAGATTTTAAAGGGGCTGATACAGTCGGCCACTGAAGTCCAAGGATATGCATGATAAAAGACAAATTATTCAAATATTTTGTCAGAGCTGCAATTGTCACTGGATATTTTTTGCAAATATTTTTCAAAAAGTTGTCATGATTTCTTTTTCCTGCTGTTTTCCTGCCACCTTTATTGAATGGTCAAAATTTAAGCAAAGTTTACATTAAAGTTTTGATTTTTATGCAAGTGGGAAAGGGGGGCTAATATTTGCCTGTATTTTCTACCAGCTCTCCCCTTTTGCAACCAGCAGCAGGAAGCCCTGGAAGAGTTAGGATGCTGCAGGCTACACAGGAGTCTCTTGAAGTCACTTGACTAACTTATTTGAGCGTGGGGGAAAAGACGACATTTCGAGACCTACTTTGATCACTTTTACATTCTACGAGAATGCACAAGTTTGCTTGAAGCCCGCTGAAATGGTAACAGGCCCTTGACTAAAGAAGAAATGCCATTTCAGTTTGAACTTTATTTGCTTTGTTGTAGTTATGCCAGATGAGCTTTCACTTCAATTGAAATAATTTCTAAGTAAAAGAAATATTTGCTTTCAGGGGTTTTCTGGCCTGCTTAGTTTTTATGCAAGCCGATGTTCAGGCATTGTATGTTTTAGAGAGAGACACACATTAATAGAATGCAGACAAGCCAACATGAGAGTCAAGGAGTATGAAATGAGATGCAGCTCCTAGAAAACCAGCTGTATTTAAAAATCCTCTTTGGATAATGCACTGTAAGGCCCTAATGCAGGATTGGGCCTAACAGAGACAGATATTGTTCATAAATCAAAAGCATACACAATTTGATGTTTATTATTGAATTAAAATGTGGCTAAACAATTTACAAATAGACAAGTACGGAAATAACACTCCTCAGGCACATTCATAGGAACCAGCACAATATCTATTGTAATAATTCCACCTATATCCTGACAGCCCAAAAACTGAAATGTGACTTCTTAGTGTTCTCTGACGAGCATTCACTGCTGCAGCCAAAGAATGAAAGGAAGGGAAGAGGTGATAAGAGGAAAGGAGAAAAATAAAAGCATGTTACTTATAAACTGATGAAAATAAAGGAGACAGGAGGCTCATCCACGCACAAATTTGCACCAGTTTAAACCAATGCAAACTACTAATATTGGTTTAAAACTGGGTATATCAGTTTTGCTTGCCCCTGTAAATATACAGGGAAAGCTAATTTATAAGCCAGGTTTAAATGGAGTTAAGCATGTCCACAAACAAAGTTGCCCCAATTTAAATAAATCAGTTTTTTAAATCACACCTTCAGTTAAACTAGTGCAAATGTGTGTGTAGACATGGCAGGAATCTCCTCTCAAACTGGTGCAAACCAAAAGTAACTCCATTGCTATCCCTTATTCTGTACACAGGCCCATTGAAGTCAGTGAGACTACGAACTGAGTAAGGGATGAACAAGGGGTATTCCAAGGGGTAAAGGTTTGCAGGATCTGGCCCTAAGATTGGAGTTGAGTCACAAACTGCAGTTCAGCAAAGCTCTTCAGCACACACTTAACTGTATGCACATACATAGCCTCATTGGAATCCAGCATGTGCTTTGACTCGAATGACCAGATAGCAACTGTGAAAAAATGGGACGGGGTGGGGGGCAATAGGCGTCTATATAAGAAAAAGTCCCCAAAACTGGACTGTTCCTATAAAAAACAGGACATCTGGTCACCCTAGCTTTGACAGATTGAGTCAAAGTACTCAACTCCCTGTAGGATTTGAGCTTTAAGGGAAGATGCAGAAATTATAGCAAGAACAATGTACAAATCCTATAGGCCAGCTTTCCCAAAGATCATGCGAGTCTCTTCTGTTGAGGTGAACTATTCAGAAGGAACAACATACTGCAACTTTCAGGAAAGGCTGAAGAATTTTGTACTGCTACATATTGTCCTGACGTTAAAGACATTAGAAGGTACAAACCATATTTACACACTTTATGGACAGATCTCCAGTTACCTAAATGTTTCCGACTCAGTGCTGTTACTGGAATTGGTTCATCCCAGATTACATTCTTCCCCACGCAGAGCGCCAGTACAAGACCCATACATGACTCAGTCATAATTAAATAGTTTCAAGGCTCAGGCGGGACTTAAGCAATGCTTGAGCTTTGTGCTGGCCTTCTGCACAGGGGTGAATTTCACCCCCTACATTCCTACCTAGGAGAAATAGGACTTTCCTATTAAACCCTGCAGCTTCAAACCAATATAGTATTTATTCTTCACTTCCTATCCTGAAGGTTTTGTGATACTGACATGATGCAGTATACTGTTATATAGCAAGAGGTGACAGGATTTCAGTGGTGAATGAAATAATTCCTATGAACATACTTGGTCAATCATTTGAGATATTTTGGAATGAAAAGCACTACAAAAATGCAAGATACTTTTATTAATATTAAGCCCTCTGCTCTCTCGCTCTCTCTCTCTCTTTCCGCTATATCTTCCACTGGCACAGTAGAAGGACATTATCTATAATAAAGACTTTGTAACTATCTAATAACTAAATGGCAGCACTTCAATAACCATTCCAGTCTTCACAAAAGGTTGATAGAAAGAGGACATTTCAATGGTAAATACAGTTTTAATATAAAAGTTCTGCTCTTGCAAACATGCATACAGCTTCCATTGACTGCTCTGAGAACGACACATGGGCAAGTATATCCAAGGGCAATTTATTTTTTATTCTGTATTTTTAGAAAACATTTCCTGCTTTGGATGGAAGATATTGGTGCATGTCAGAAGCTGAGCCTCACAAGATACACGTTAATTAAATGCATCCAGACAGCAGCAGTGTGGTATCCTTTCAGAACAAGGCAGGTATAAATCCTCAGAAGGATATTTACAAGACTTTGGGCATGATTGTCCAGTGCCCTGAATAGAGAATCATTTATACCAATACAATCGGGTGTAAATATATTACCAATTCACAATGGCAGTGTTTTACAGTAATTTTACACTAGTATAAATGACTATACAAGGCACTGAAGAGTCAGTCCCTTTGAGTTCCTATGTCAAAATATGCTAAAACTCCCTGGTATTCAAAAATCTGCTACTATTTTGTTTCCAAGGATTTGTGTATAGGTTATGGATCATTTTTACATGAGAGAGAGAAAAAAATGATTTTTTTTTTATGAATTCAAAGAAAATCCATGTAAAGGCCCTTGCTTTTAAAAGCATTTAAAAAATAGAAAATTTAGTTCACTGTAAAATAATGATGAAAACAAAACAATGCTTTTCACAGGAACTTTGAACTTTACAGCAGCTTCTCTTTGTCCTATTTTCCTCCTTCCTTAGGCACTTTTTTAAAGAATTCTACATGGACGAGTCTCCTGCTGTTGAGACTAGGCACTGCCCATGACCTAAGCTTGCAGATCATTCCCAAGTTCTTTCTCGTCAGCATGTGCTGGGTATTATTTACCGCATCCCAACCATGTCCGCTATGAGATCAGCTCTCAGAGACAAACAAAGCTATCGTAGCCATCCCGTTTATGGGGCCCACTGCCCATATCACTAACTGCACGGAAATCCTAACAACAAAAACAACAGTGAAGAATAATTTACTTGTCAAGCAGAAAGCTAAGATAACCCTAAAGAAAGCCAGAGGAATCCATGTCAGCTGCAAAATTGTTACATTTGAATGTTCCTTCTAAAGTGAGCAAATAGGAATTTATGTTGGCTTTTTTCAATGGTCTCTCTACCTAATAGAAGTATATCTGAACAAACATTCTCTCTCTTCCCTACAGATTAAATGTAGAAAGGACTGTTTGCCAGATGATTCCCTTAAAATGAAGCTTATACCTCAAAAACCACCACCATCAGTGTCAATCAAATGAAAGATTCTTAAAGCAAAGGATGGGATGGTATCACAGAAGGATAAGGTTTGGCCTACAGATTGCTTATTATACATCTGTCTGAGAAACACCACAGAAACACACTAGCAGCCACAAAAATATATTTGCATATAAAGTCAGTATAACATTAGTCCTGATAAGATGTTCTGAGAATATTTGTGCAGCTCAGTATTAATGTGGTTTCAAGTAGGATTTAGAAGGAAACCTAACCAGAAAGGGCGAGATCCTCACCTGGTGTAAATCAGCATAGTGGCACCAGCTAAGGACCTGGCCCAAAATAATTACCACTAAAACCAGAAGATACAGAACTCAAGACTAAGAAATTATACTGTTGCTACTTATGAGAAAGGTTCTTCAGCTATCCTTTTTGAATTATGGATTGTTTTACTTCTCACAGCTATTGTAAGCCACTCATTTCTAACCCTCCCTACTTCTGTAGTACCTTCAGGTGGAGGATCTCAAAGTGATTTCTAAATAACCAAGACCCCAATAATTTATGAAGGATAGAATGGGCAGCAATTCAGAACACAGAGTTCTTGGGAGCAGGGGGGAGAGAAGGGGGCATAGCCCAGGTGATAAAGGAAATACAGCCTTGGGATAGCTCGGCATTACAGCATTTACAGAGCTGTGCCATGGTAGCATAGATGCTTCCTGCATCAGTGGAAGGGGTTGCCCCCACAACCCAGCAGTGTAGTTAATCCCCCTTTCTGAGAGGCAATAGCTAGGCTGATGGAAGAAACCTTCTGTCAGCCTAGCTGCTTCTACACTGGGGAGTTAGGTCAATTTAGCCAGCCACCTAGGGTGCAAGCCTGGCACAGCCTAGCTAGGTTGATCTAATTTTTAGGTTTAGACCAAGCCTGGTCTACACTACGAAATGGGATTGGCGCAGGGCAGCTTACCTTGACCTAGCTGTCCATGCGTCTCCCACTGACACAAGAACCCCATTATTCCAGTATAGTAACACCCCTCCCTGAGCAGCATAGAGCCATGGTCAATGTACTTAGGCAGATGCAGGGTGAGTTGAGACACTGCATTACTTAGTTCAACCCCAAATGACCGCCAGAACCTGTCACACATTGGCTGCTCTGGTCACCACCGTGAACTCCACTGCCCAAGGGTCAGGGAGACCAGAAGCCTCCCCTCCTCTTTAAAACCCCATGAATTTTTGAAATTCTTCTTCCTGATTGCCCAGCTTGGTGAGCATACCTAGCAGCTGGCAGACATTGGATCTCCTGGGCCTGCTGGGAGAAGAGGCTATGCTGGCACAGCTCTGAGCCCGCCATAGAAACATTGCTCAGGGGATGCAGGAGAAGTGGTAGAACAGGAACCAGCTGCAGTGCTGCATGAAAGCCAAGCAGCTGCAGCAGGCAAACCAAAAGGCATGGAAAGCCAACAGTCGATCCAGTGCCGAGCCACAGACCAGCCACTTTTACAAAGAGCTGTGTGCCATACTCAGGGGAGACCCCACCACAACCCCCCAGAGCACTGCGGATGCCTAAGAGGAGCCCAAGTCACAGGCCCTGGTGAACAGGGAGTAAGAGGAGGTGGTGGACAAGGAAGAGGAGGAGGAGTATGGTGTGGGGGGACAGGCCACCAGGGATCTGGTTGCACAGTGAGCCAGGACCTGTTTTTGACTCCACTGCAGTCGCGCACCAGCGAGCCTAATGCAGGAGAAGGACCCTCGGGTAAGTATGTAGACAAATTTCAGTTGCAGGGATGGCAAATAGCAGGATATCTTTTGACTTTTCATCCCACTCTAGAGTTAGGTGGTGGGGGGGGGTGTATGGAGCAGTGAGTTTATGTACAGAGGGATATCCCTGGATCCTCCTGAGAGATCTTGATGAAACTTTCTTGGAGGTAATCTGCAATCCTCTGCCAAAGGTTTCTAAGGAGGGCTGCCTTATTTCTTACTTTGTGATAGAACACTTTACCACACCGCTCAGCGATAACTGATAACTGTGATACACAGGCTAGCAGCATATAGGCCTGGACAGCTTTAGGACTCTGCAGGAGCTGTGTTCTTGGTCTTTGCTACCTCACTCCTGAGGGTATCACTTAAAATCACCACCACCTGTGGAAAATGGTGCCAGTATTCAGTGTCATAACCCTGTATTACAAGAATCATGCAACCAAGCAATTCCCTCTTCATTTCCCGAACCCCGGCAGGCCATACTCACCATGGATGGTGCTGTGACTACTGCTGTGCACAAGCAATCCCAAGCAGAAGTGAAAATGTAGTGCTTAAAAAGCTTTAGGCAAGCAAGAGGAGGAAGTTCAGCATCTTAAGTTTCACTCTCCACAGTGAAGACCCTGATAATGGTACCTCTGTATTTTATCTTCAAGGGCTGCCACTGAGGCCTTCAGGTTCTCCACCTCCACACTCACTGAATGCCTGAGCCAAATAAGGAAGAGGACGTGGGATGACATGTTCAATGAAATCCTGCTGCACTGGACCGTGAGTACAAAGCCTGGAAGATGAACATTAAAGACAACCTGGAGAACAAGAGTGGAGAGGAGAAAGGTCCTGGAGTCCTAGCAGGAAAAGGAGAGGGGGATGTATCAGGACATAAGGAGGCATCTCAGGCACCAAAAACAGATGCTGCAGACTCTGTTGAACCTGCAGGTTCAACAGTCTCAGGCTCACCTCCTTCTGCAGCCCATTGAGAACTCTATCAGGACCTCCCTATATAGGGTGAACAGATGTTCCAATTTTGGGGTCTCTTATTAGGCTCCTACTACCCCCAACCTGATTTTTTCCCCCACACTTGCTGTCTGGTCACCATATTATACACACACACACACACACACCCCTCATGGCATCAGGGGGACATTAAAGAACCACAGTTTCACATACACTGATCTGTGCAAGCCAGGGTTGGTGTATCTGGAATGGACATGAATGTTCTTTCCCCTTCATAATAAATCAAGGGAACAGAACTTAAGTTTAAATGTATTTTTTGCAAAATTGCATGGTTTTCTGCATATTGATTTTGTTACAGAATAAAGTCCTATTATTTGGAACATAATTCATTATTATTTGTTCACAACATTCTGCTGAGTGCTCAACAGCTCTGAAAGCAACCAAATTACCTGTTACTACACAGTGTCACTCAACTCAGAGGATCATTCACAAACAAATTAATAGGTGCAATGACAATGTTTATTTTTACATTTACAGCAACCATATGATTCCTCACAGGACACAAAAGAGCAGGGCCAGGTAGAGCCCATTACAACATACTCTTCTGACTTACTGTTAAAATGGTCTTCCAAAGCCTCCCGAGCCATATAACTGTGTTGAGCTCTAATAACCCTCATATGTGACTGATCAAGTTCAGCAGACAGCCACTCCACTTTTCCCCTTTGCTTCACATACATTATGCAGGACACAGCAGGCAGCTATAGCCATTGGTATATTTTTCTCCCTTAGGTTCAGTCTTGTGAGTAAAGAATTCCAGTGTGAGTGTTGGATCCCCCACCTTTCTGGGATGCCACCTGATGACTGGGGTCCTATTGAGCCCACCCATTCCACCATTCCTCACCCTGTCCTTGCTGTGCCAGGCCCTCAAGCCTTCTCTAGCACACACATACAGCTAAGGCCACATCCAGCTGCAGACAGACTGAAAACAGTTCTGTGGGAGGATTCAGCTCAGGGATTTACCTAAACTCATAAAAAAAATAAAAAAAAACCTACCCACACGCCCCACTCTCAGTGGAGGGAGATATACACAGCTTCCTCTCCCCCCCCCCACCCCCAATATGAATTGCACAGACTGGTTTATAAAAAACAAAGACAAGTTTATTAACTACAAAGGACAGATTTTAAGTGATAAGGGATAGCAAACAGATCAAAGCAGATTACTGAGCAAACAAAAACATGCTAACTACGCTTAATACATTAAAGAAACTGGCTACAGAAAGTAATTTCTCACCCTAAATGTTGTTTTATACAGGTTGCAGAGTTTCTTGAAGGTAAACTGTAAGCAGTGCAGCTTAAATCTCCAGGTATACCCTTCATCGGCTGACCTCTTTCAGCCAGGGTCCCAGTCCTTCTCGCCAGAAGAATCTTAGGTATTTATAGCAATCATCTTGGGTGGGGATTCAGTGAAGAACCAGCTACCTTAATTAACTCACTCTCCAGCCTTATATGGCGGGAATCTTGTGTTTCCTAGTCTGATCTCCCTTAATGGAAAAAGCACTGAAAGCCAAAGATGGGGGTCTAGTACCAGGTGACAGGATCACCTGACCCTGTAGTGTCAAAGCAGCAACCCAGGAAGCTTCTCAGGAAGGCAGGAGATTAGTATCTTCAAAGTCTTATTGTTCTTCTAATGGCCCATTCAGGCTGATTGCCTACTGTCTGGAGGACGTTTCCCAGATCCAAACACTTTTGCAATTGATACAGCAATGATACATGCATACAAATAGGATAATCATATCTGGTGAATCATAACCCTTCAAATGATCTCACAAAACTCATCTTGCATCAAATATAGCTTAGTTATGCCATATTCATATCACAAGAATATGGGTATGATGTGACAGCCAGCAAACCTTCAAATGACCAAAAGCTCATTAAAATGCCATTCTGCACCTGCTGAGCCAGTAGTTGAACCATTCCTTGGTGCTGTCAAGCAGGCCATTGTACAGCTTCATGAGCCAGGGGACCAAGAGGTAGGCTGGGTCCCCAGTGGTAATCTGCCATTTGGGAAAGTCCCTGGCTGTAATGTTCTGAACAGTCCAGTGCTCTTAAAGATGCAAGTGCCATGCACCTTCTCTGAAGAGCCCACACTGATGTCAGTGACAGCGCCTTGGTCAGCCACCAGTGCTTGAACGACCATAGAGAAGTAGCTCTTTCTATTGCAGGTGTTCTAGAGTCAAAATAGGGATGTGTGCGCAGTCTATTGCTCCACTGCCCTTTGAGAACCTCATTACTGCAAATCCATCTGCTATGTCCTGCTGATTGCCAAGAGTCGCAGTCCTGCATAGCACGAGGAGATTAATGGCCCTGCACACTTGCATCACAACAGCCCTCATGATGGATTTCCTGACTCCAAACTGCTACTGGACAGTAGGGAATCAATCTGATGTTGCAAATTTCCCAAGTGAGATTGCTACTTGCTTCTCCACTGTCAGTGCCACTCTTATTTTGTTGTCCCTGTGACAGAGGGTTGGGGTGAGCTCAGCCTAATCTGCAGCTGCTGCTCGTCATCCCAAACCTGCATTATGATGTGATCCCACCAGTCAGTGCTTGTTTCTGGGGCCCAGAAGCTTCTGGGGCAATCCACCATCTGCAACTGCTCTGTGAATACCACCAACTACCTTGAGTTGATTCTTACTTTTACAGCCATCTGCCCTCCAAGAAATCATCATGTTCTCCACTCATTTGGTTCTTACAGCTCTGAAAATACTCCAGGATCGTTAGTGCAGAGCTGTGCAGGCTGCATGCTTCTGTGAGATGGCGGATAGCAAGGAGGGCCATGCAGTTTCATGGGATTTGGGGGTGGGGATGGGAAGGCATGAAAATTATGGGCTACAGATAACATTATGGGATGGAGACTGCTGTAAACTGGTAAGTCGATGCCATGATCCCAGTCACCCCTGTGCAACTTGTTGTAGCCCCATCATGCACAGCCAAAACTTCCCAAAAGACAGTGCACCGAATGGTGGTGAGTTGCACAGTGGGATACCTACCCTGGTACACTACACTCTGCAGCAGTACGAGTGCTCCTGGTGAGTATGTGTGCTGCTGACACAAGGAGCCAAGCATGCACATGCACAAGCAATGCACTAACTGCAGCAGCTGTGTGCCAACACAACATGAAACAAATGTGTAGCGTGGACACGGCCTCAGTCTACACTTGAATCGGCATACCACATTGGCCAGAGGTGTTAAAAAAAACACAACACACGCCCTGACCAACATCGGTATGCTGACAAAACTCTCCACATAGATGCAACTATGTCAATGGACCAGGGCTTCTACCGACTTAACGAATATCACTGGGGAGCTGGTTTTCCTGTACTGACAGGAGACTCCTTTGGTCAGTGTAGGTTGCATCTAACTAGGGGGCTAGCCCAGTGTAGATGTAGCCACAGAGTAGGACACCACTTTGAATCCAAACTGGGCCAGTCTGATGAGTTCTAGATCTCATGGCAATTCAGTGGCCTGACTTGAATGAGTTGATGTCTAGTTTGTATAGGTATTCATGACTCAGAAAATGCAATCAAAGCTCTTGCAGTTTTAATGCATGTAAACTGGTCAAGGTAAATCCCAATCTCTCCTCTAGAGCTTACCCTTAAACAGCTAACATGTTAAAACTGCAACTTTCCATGTGTTAACATGTTGAAATGCTAGTGTGAATTATAGAGAGACACCCCTTTTCCTAGAGCTGATCTAGCCAAAGTGGCAGCTTTGTTGGATATCTCAAAAAAGGCCCTAATATTTGAAGAGACATGATATCAGGGTAACCCAGGTTCCTTCCTGCAGACCCTCTTCCAGTCCCCAGATCTATTGATGCTTCCTGTACTTATTACCCTGTGCGTGCTGCTCCTGGTGAACAAGGTTCTGTGACTAGAACATCTGGAAAATGAAGTAAGAGTCAAACTAAGAATTCTTGATCTTAAATGGGAAAGACTCCGTGCCATACTGTCATTCTCACCATTCCCAGAACAGGGAGAGAATGCCTCCTTAAAAAGGGATGGTTAGGGTTAGGATCCCTCAAGACTAGTAGTTCTGATTGACATTATGTTCCTCCTGATCTCAGACTAGTAACACAACAAAGAAAGAAAGTTGTGACTGCATTTAAGAGATTTGATTGATTAAAGAGTGTGTTTCTGACAAAGCTCCAAGTAACACATGGCCATACAACTTTTCTATTTTGGGATCTGACTTTTGCATATGAACTCCCAAGATCATAAAGTGAATGAGGAAATTAGAGGCAGCTGCTGAAAAAGTGAACCTTCTCAACAAGACGAAATGGAAAGACCATACCTTGGTCTTTGCCCTGTATTGTAACCACTTAAGATGTGTTTACATCTCTGCCTCCCCCACACTATTAAAGAAAGGAAGACAATATTTTTAAAAAAGAAAAGGAGTACTTGTGGCACCTTAGAGACTAACCAATTTATTTGAGCATGAGCTTTCGTGAGCTACAGCTCACTTCATCAGATGCATCTGATGAAGTGAGCTGTAGCTCACGAAAGCTCATGCTCAAATAAATTGGTTAGTCTCTAAGGTGCCACAAGTACTCCTTTTCTTTTTGCGAATACAGACTAACACGGCTGTTCCTCTGAAACCTAACAATATTTTTCACATCCCCTTCTTAGAGTGTTTTCATACCATTGGGGTTTGGTTCTTTCCTTTTATTGTTCTGAGATGCAAACCTTTAAAAATCACCAAGAAAAAGCCCCTACAGAGTTAACAGGAGCTGCCATTTGTCACTAATCTACAATCACTCCTCATTTTAGGCTAACTGATACAACTGACCATTCTGTTGTCTATAAAGTTTCTTTTCCAAAACAAAAAATAAGGCTGAGGTTGAAACCAAGTTAAAGGCAGTGATGGTACTCTGATGAAGTGAATAGGTTGCTCTCTGTGCCAATACAGTCTACTTAATCACAGTCTAACATTTTAATTATGTATACAGCTAAGGGGACTTGCTTGCATTGGCTTAATTATTCTGCATGATAATAAGAACAAAGGGCCTCTGTTGAAGTAATCAACAAAATTTTAGCTGGCTGAGTTTCCTCAAATATTCTAAGACCAATGAAAGATCCCATCATTAAGGATCTGTAGCCTGTGAGAGCTGTTTTAAACCTGTTCCCTTCATATCACAGCTGGCCCTTTGAGCCCACTCAAATTCTTTTTATCTGAAAGCCTCAACGGGGCAGAACAAAAGAGTGCTGCTCGTTTGGAGTGAGTTGTCTGTCATCTGTGTGATGTTCACTAGAAGGAGACATGTATCTTAATGAGCTTTTGGCCAGGGACAGTGCTGCTACTTTCTAACTTTTGTCCAGTACACAGGACTCCTGATGCAGGGCGCTCTGGATGTGTTACAATTGTAAATGAGCCCCAGCAACAGCACATTGCATAAGAATCCCGCAATAACAATTAAGCAATAGTCCCCACTGTTGTGGGCCTCTCCTGCCAGATAATTGACCACAAGCGGGGCTATGCAGAGTCCCACACTGAAAGCAAGGGTGCATAACAGAAGTGAAGGTTAATTATCTTGCAATGAAAAGGAGGTTAGCACCAGTGAGAAGTGGTTTGTAAGAACCAAAAGTTTAAAGCCTTCATACTCTGGGGGCATTTGTTGTTTGTTTCTAGTATTTGTTAAAGTAGTCAGGTCTTTAGAAAATGTACAGATTGTGCTGATGCATTCCTTTATGGACAATGAGCAAGATGTCATGCACACTGGAAGTCAGATCAGTGATGGTCATGTATACATACCAAGATTAATCCAGATTAGAAATAAATAGTCAGAAGGGAGGGAGGGAGACGGAAAATTTAT
Source organism: Caretta caretta (assembly GCF_965140235.1). Taxonomy (NCBI): domain Eukaryota; kingdom Metazoa; phylum Chordata; order Testudines; family Cheloniidae; genus Caretta; species Caretta caretta. The sequence continues at coordinate 84,691,242 of NC_134214.1, forward strand.
GAAAATGAAAAACATTTTTGTATAAGTTTTCCATGGAAGCTTTCAACTTTTTGGCAAAGTACAGAAATATTTCAATTTGGAAATGTCTGAACAGAGAGTACTTTAGGTTCTCCTCTATAAACCAGGGTTCCTAGTCAGACTACATCTCTCACAATGTAGCACTTCCCCTCACTCTTGAGGAGGGGAGGTGATGCATCATGAGTCAATGGCTGTGGTGCATCATTAGAGATGTAGTCCACCTGGTGCCTGTCCCAGAGAGGAGAATGAGGACATAAGTGAGTGTAGTAACCCACATCCTGGTACCAGCACTTGCTGTCGTGGGGAGAGAGATGGCCCATGAGAGGGCAGCAGGAGCTGGGGAGGTGGCTCAGAATCCCCGATAGGGCGGTTAGAGAAGGAAAAGAATCAAGATGCTGAGCTAGGGAATGATCTGGAGCCTGGGTAGGAGGTGAGGTGATAAAATAAAAAGATCTGCAGAATAAAAGTAGGGGACTGAGGAGTGAGAAGGAAAGAAAGGTTTCAAGTCAGGAGAAGAGGGAGGGGGAGAAAAATAGACCTCAGTATGTAAGCAGGCACCCTTAGGGAAGGGGTGGGGTGAGGGTGAAATCTACAGACTTACCAGAGAGAGAATCAAGGGGAAAAACCTGAAAGGAAATGATCAAAAAGCTGCTAGATGAAAACAGATCCTGAAAACGATAAACAAGAAGCCCACCCACACAGGACCTAATCACTCTCTGTTCAGGTAATTTGTCTGAACATCTCTTGGACTACAATTCAAAGGTGCCTAATGCACAAGTGCAGCCCCATCAGGTGAAGAAACTCCATGTGTGGATAAACTCAGTGAAAAGAGGTATAGCCACAGGAACATCAAATCTAAGAAGCACTTCAAGCCAAAGAGAAGCAAGAAACAGGATAGCAAGAGCGGAGCTGGACTTACAGCCAAGGAGAGGAAGAATTGATTCTTTTCTGAAGTCAGACAGTATATTGTGAAATAATTTCTTTTGTTCTTTTTAAAAGCAATGTATCTGGTATTATGGCATATTGTGTACAACTCACAAAAGGTTAATGAGTTGGTAACCTATAGATTATTATTTAATTAGTAATGCTTTGGTAATGTTCTATATTATTTATGCTCTCAGTACAATTTTGGGGTTTTCCCTTATAAAGTTCTAGAAATTTAAAATTATCCCTTGTGTCTTGGTTTGCCTCTGCCTTTCCTCACAGTTAGCATACTCTAGTCTAGCCAGATCATAGAATATCAGGGTTGGAAGGGACCTCAGGAGGTCAGCTAGTCCAATCCCCTGCTCAAAGCAGGGCCAATCCCCAACTAAATCATCCCAGCCAGGGCTTTGTCAAGCCTGACCTTAAAAACTTCAAAGGAAGGAGATTCCACTACCTCCCTAGGTGTTAGGGGGCTTATTCCTTCACCCACTTACTTCCCTGGTCCTTCTCGCATGAACAGAGAGCAACAATACCCAAAGTCCAAAGGTGCAAATAATTCAATGTTTATTGGGGTGAACTTCCAGCAAGCATGATTCCAGTTTCCTTCCTTAGTGTCCCCCTTCCCAGCTCTGATACCACAGAGCCTTACACCTGTGTCCCTCTTCCCATTCCTGCCCTTAGCCAAACATGACTCCAATTTCCCCACCCCCATTACCTGTTCCCATTTCCCACCCACCCACTTCCTGATTGACTGCAGACTATATAGTAAAACTTGAGTTCTGCTTAGCTATACCGTAACCAATCATTTTCCTGAAATTTAACTAACCAATCCTAACATATTATAACATGATTATGTAACCAATTATATCCCACCACCTTAGTTTACACCCAGCAAAATTAATTATACAGCAGACAGGAACAATCACAGAACCAGACAGAGATTATACAGACAAACAATAGCAAAGTGGGAACTATAATGACAAAACAATACAGAAGTGAGGATTTCACATCCCAGTTATTGATAAGTGAGTTCTTGCCAGACAGGATGCTATTAAACTAAGTTTCCTTTTACATCTTCTAGGCACTTCCCTTTCTCTGGAGGTGATAGGCACTATCAGGACAGGATTGTATTCCTAACAGCCCAATAACACCTTATTTCAATGTGACTAGTTTGGAATGTGAGGAGGTGACCAGTCGCTTCCCAGCTTATGACTGCTTCTACTGCCTAGCCAAAGGCCTTAGCCTAAGAACAGGGCCTCAGACTGTCACAGTAAGAGAAGGACCTTACACTGGAAGACAGTGATTTTGATTCTTTTATACCTCTAACTAGCCAAGTGATAAGAATACACCTAAATTCTTAGAGTATAGGCCTTTACAGACAGGCCTGAATATCTATATCCTGACACTAGGTAACACATTCCAGTGCTTCACCACCCTCCTAGTGAAAAAGTTTTTCCTAATATCCAACCTAAAACTCCTCCACTGCAACTTGAGACCATTACTCCTCGTTCTGTCATCTGCTACCATTGAGAACAGTCTAGAGCCATCCTCTTTGGAACCCCCTTTCAGGTAGTTGAAAGCAGCTATCAAATCCCCCCCTCATTCTTCTCTTCCGCAGACTAAACAATCCCAGTTCCCTCAGCCTCTCCTCATAAGTCATGTCTTCCAGTCCCCTAATCATTTTTGTTGCCCTCCGCTGGATGTTTTCCAATTTTTCCACATCCTTCTTGTAGTGTGGGGCCCAAAACTGGACACAGTACTCCAGATGAGGCCTTACCAATGTCAAATAGAGGGGAACGATCACGTCCCTCGATCTGCTGGCAATGTCCCCACGTATACATCCCAAAATGCCATTGCCCTTGTTGCCAAGAAGGCCACACTGTTGACTCATATCCAGCTTCTCGTCCACTGTCATCCCTAGGTCCTTTTCTGCAGAACTGCTGCCGAGCCATTCGGTCCCTAGTCTGTAGCGGTGCATGGGGCTCTTCAGTCCTAAGTACAGGACTCTGCACTTGTCCTTGTTGAACCTCATGAGATTTCTTTTGGCCCAATCCTCTAATTTGTCTAGGGCCCTCTGTATCCTATCCCTACCCTCCAGTGTATCTACCTCTCCTCCCAGTTTAGGGTCATCTGCAAACTTGCTGAGGGTGCAGTCCACGCCATCCTCCAGATCATTAATGAAGATATTGAACAAAACCAGCCCCAGGACCGACCCTTGGGGGACTCCATTTGATACCAGCTGCTAACTAGATATGGAGCCATTGATCGCTACCTGTTGAGCCCAACAATCTAGCCAGCTTTCTATCCACCTTATAGTCCATTCATCCAGCCCATACTTTAAGTTGCTGGCAAGAATACTACGGGAGACCATGTCAAAAGCTTTGCTAAAGTCAAGGAACAACACGTCCACTGCTTTCCCCTCATCCACAGAGCCAGTTCTCGTAATAGAAGGCAATTAGATTAGTCAGGCATGACTTGCCCTTGGTGAATCCATGCTGACTGTTCCTGATCACTTTCTTCTCCTCTAAGAGGTTCAGAATGGATTCCTTGAGGACCTGCTCCATGATTTTTCTAGGGACTGAGATCACCATGAGACAACCCAACTACACCTCCCATTAGGTACAGCAACAACAAATCTGCATTAAATTATTTCAGACTTCAATTTTTTCAGGTATTTGACAAAAATTTTTTTGAAGTTTTCCATGGAAAGCAGACATTTTCCACACACCCCCTCCCCCAACACACAAAAAAACCCAGTTTGAATTAAAAGTTTTCAACTAACCCTAATGGTGGTGCCTGCTCCAGCTAATCCTGGCTACATGCTAATCAGCCGAGAGCCTAACTGCAACCTACCTGTGTCTTTGGTGCCATGGACTGCCAGTGGATGTATTTGCAAGGCCCCCATCCAGCATACTCTGGCATGGTAAATCCGAAGCCTTCATTCTTGTGAGGGAAGCTATGTAGATGGATGGGGAAGACAAGCAGATTCATTATCTCCCCAGTTGTTCTAACCACCTCAGCCAAAGAACTTGTGAGAGCATGGGCTGAATCTCACAAATGCATCAAACTCAAAGCTCAGTTCAAGCAAGTTCAGTACTCACCAGGAAGACTGTTCACAGTTTCTATCAAGGTAAAGTACTATTTGCCTTCCCTTCTGGGGCAATGCTATTGTCCTCGTTTCACAGATGGGAAACTGAGGCACAGAGAGACTATCTGACTTGTCCAAGGTCACACATGGAGTCTGTTATGGAGCAGGGAATTGAAACCTGGTCTCCCAAGTCACAGGCTAACACTCTAACTGCACAGTGGTTTCCTCTCTGGCCAGGCAATCAGCAACCCTAATGTTGCAATCATTTACTCCAGATGGAATTTGGCTAGGCCCCCAATGCTTGCAAAGACTGGACTTTTAATGGAAACAAATAGGGCAGTGGTGGGCAACCTGTGGCCTGTCAGGGTAATCTGCTGGTGGGCCATGAGACAGTTTGTTTACATTGACCATCCACAGGCACGGCAGCCCGCAGTTACCGGGGCCACGGTTCACCATTCCTGGCCAATGGAAGCTGCAGGAAGTGGCGGCCAGCACATCCGTGTGGCCTGCACCACTTCCCACAGCCTCCATTGGCCAGGAACGGCAAACTGCAGCCACTGGGAGCTCGGGCATTCGTGCCTGTGGATGGTCAAGGTAAACAAGCTGTCTCACGGCCCGCCAGCAGATTATCCGGACGGGCTGCGTGCAGCCCACCCACCACTGAAATAGGAGCTTGTGAAGCCAATCTCACTTGGACCATTAGTGGGGTTTGAACCCAGCATCTTCAGCACAACAGGCAAGAGCCTCTAGTGCTTGAGCTAAGAGACTAAGGCTACAGCTACATGTTGCACTGGACAGGTATGTTTCTGCTCAAGGAGACATACCAGCACTAGCTGTGATCAAGCTAATGTCCTAAAACTAGAGTTTAGACATAGTGGTGTGAGCAGCTAGTCACCCCCCTACATGCCTTGTGCCTCAGATGGGTACATACTCAGGGTAGCTCGCTCCTCCTGATGCTCATGCCATGGCAGCTATGCTCCATTTTTAATGCACTAGCTCAATTAGGGAAGGTAACAGCTCATTCCTGACATACCCAGCCATTAAAGCAATCAAAAGTAATTTTCAATCCATTCTAAATAGCTGAATCAAAGCCAATTTAGAGTTTATTGTTCCTAGGACTTTGTTTCCCTGTCTCATTTTCTATTCCCAACCTTTGCAGCTTTTGCCTTAATACACATGTTTTTCCTTTCTTGTTTTCTCTTTCACAAAGAAGTTTGATTAGGTTTTTGCAACATATCCAAAAAGTGCCAAAATCTGTTGAACAATGACAGCGCTGTTCTGCCATCTGAAAGGCAGCAGTCACCCTTAAAGAGTCATATTGACTTATTGGCGGATCGGAGATGAAAAGAGAGGATAACTGCAGGACCCACTGTGTTGCAACTGTGCGATTTGAGGGCTACCACCTTTTCTTGGAAGTTCATGACTAATTATTCTCAGCATTCTTTGAAGTCAGCCTCTCTCTCTAAAACGCAGCAGCTACAGTCACATGCTTTTCACAAGCTCATGAGCGTATTTGAATGGTCAAGATCAGTGTAAGGTTCTTAAAGTGGCAATTTATTGTCAATGATTTTTGTTCATATTATGGAAGCCAAGGTGGGGTGACAAGAAATGCCGGTGGGGAAGTTGGGAAAAGGAGGAAAGGAAGAGAAAGGAAAAATGAATGGGGCAGGGGGCAGAATAAGAGGGAGGGAAGGATGGAGAGGTCCATGTAGGACCAGACCTCTGATAGAAAAGTAACCATTCCCCTCTTTGGGGAATGGTAAAAAAATTGACTTTACAAGTTCTTGAGTAGTTTCCTATTCAGTAAATGCCTGTAATTTGCTCCCTTTATATTGTGTTGTTAGCTCTCATTTTGATTTGCATGCCCCTTACTACATCCTAGTGCCCCCCTTTGTACACATTACCACCACTTCCACCCAGCCACCCGCATCCCTCCCCTATCAGAACTGTTACTACAGTCACTGTGCTATGAAAACTTCCACACAGCCTTGCCACTGATCCCACCTGGGAAGTTTTTCCCAGAAATCTTTCACAGGTGTCAATATATATTGGACAGTGACAGCATCTGCCTTTTGGAAAGGAGCACACAAAAGGTTACAGATCCATCCATCCTACACCCAGGAGCTATACTGGGCCAAACCCAACTTAGAGGTCCCATCAAGCTTACTTTTCAGCATCTTCTAGCCAAGCGCTCCCAGTACAGTTTGAAACAAAAACAGGCAAATTTCAATTTCCCCCAATACGTAAAGCCTGGGATTTATCTGAATGCTCAGATTTAGATTCTTTGGTCTAAACAATACCTTCAATGATCTGAAAACATATTCTGGCCAATAGGGAGCATTTTCTCCTTCTGTACATATCACTGGCCTGTGACTTTCAAAAGCAGTGGCTAACCTCTTCTCATTGAAGGTATTTTTCATAAATCTGCAATTACTAATCTGCTATCAGAAAAGGACAGCATTCTGTATTAGACTTTTTCCTCTAGACTTGGAGTCAAGAAAACTAACATTCGGGTATGGGAAAGAAACAGTCCTGATTCTCTCCAGCACGGATTTATCCTGCTACAAGGCAAATGCTAACAGGCTTCAGAAAGGAAGACATGTGGGCTACCTCCTTGGTAACTGTTTCCTTCAGTAGAGTAACACCAGGGATGAATGAGGCTCCATAATCTTTACAGAATCCACATTTCCTTTCATCACCACCTCCACTGAAATTGAAAGGTTGCAAATTAAAATCTGATAAAAAGAAATACTTTCCTCAGATAGTGTACAATTAGCCTGGGGAACTCACTGCCACAGGAGATCACTGAGCTCAGTAATATTAATAAAGGATTAAACATTTTTAGGAACAAGAATATAAAGTTAGAATAGTAAACATTTTTTTTAAAAATAACTAAGAGGGAGAAATCTAAGGTTAAGCCTCTCTCTTATACAGCCCCCACTATTGTACCACAGTACTTTATATAACTCCCCTGTCATGAGCACCCCCTTGGCCAAGGGCATGTGCCTACACTCTCTGTTTGTCCCTGCTCCAGGATAGGGCAGTGCCCCAGGGCTCCCTCCCTGGAGACAATGTCCTTAGCCTGTTGGGGGCCTTTCTGGTCACAGCTCTCCAGCTGGGCCACTACAGTTCAGTTCCCCCTCTGGGGTGCCTTAATGTCCAGGACACTTCCTCCAGTGGCTAATAGGGAGACCCTGGCCTACCCACTACTCCAGGTCCCAGATCAGGGAACCTGTAGATAGCAGCCATCCACTGTGTCCCATTATCTATGTCACACTGCTGCTCTAATTCCCTGGGCCACTTCCCCATGGTCCCACACTGTCTTCACCCTTACATCAGGGCCTTGTCCTAATGGACTCCCCCAACCAGCTCAGGACTCCCCAGCTTCTGGCAGTGCTGCCCTGTCCAAGGTTCTGCAGTTCCCTCAGCCACCCACACAGCTCCAACTCCAGCAAGGAACTGAGCTTCTTTTGACCCTGTAGCTCTTCTTATACTAAGCTGCTGGACCCTGATTGGCTGTGTCCCACACAGCCAGTCTAGGCAGCTTGGAGGACCCTCTCCACTGCCCTTTTCTGGGGCAGGGTGTGGCAGGGCCACAAGGCCTCCAGCAAGGGTCCTCAGAGGCTCTGGTATACCCCGTCACAATCCCCAAACTCACAACACTCCTGAGATGCAATGAAGTACTATTATTTCCATTTTATGTTTGGAGAATTGAATCACTGAGGCTAAGCAGCTTGCCCAGAGACACAGAATGTCTCTGCTGGAGCAGGGAATTGAACCCTTTCCCTCAAGTCCCAAGTTAATACCCTAATTACAAAACCATAACCCTTGCTAGGGTTAAAGGGGGCGGGGTAGCGGGAAACTTCTCTGGGGACAGGTCATCACATAGCTACCTAATGTAGAGTTTCTTGTACTTTCCTCTGAGACATCTGAGATTGGCCATGATGGTGACAGAATACTGGACTTAATGGACCTGTGGTTTGATCTGGTATGGCAATTCTATGTTACCATGGACTATGTGCTGATAAGGATTAGAAAACATACCTGTGTCCAATATTTATGACCTCTGAATTCAGTATCAATGATCCTCTGCCCCTGGACAAAGGTCCTTCCATTGCCAAAGTGTCTCTATTATTAACCTTGCATGGCTAGTTACAGACCATACACATTAACAAGATTTTGTTAAGCACTTCGCTTTTGTATAAGAACTGCTTTGGCAAAGCAAAAAAGAGGCAACCTAGAATATTGTGAATTAAGCATGTGTTCTTATTAAACATCCCTAAATTCTCACTGCACTTCACAGAGAAAGACATGTTTGCTGCCTAAAAAGCTTGGTGGGTATGAGGGCAAGACCCGAAGCAATAGGGAAGTTGTGAAAAGGCTATTGGTGAAGGGGACAACTGGATGGAGTGGGAGGAAGGAGGGATGTGTTAAATGAATAGAAAAGAGGGGTCTGTTCTAACCAAGGGACTGCAACAGCTAATTTGGGCCTCATCCTCAACTTGTGTAAATTATCATAACTCAATTGCAACAACAATTTACACCAGCTACTCTACATAGGTTCTTACACCACCCTTGTGTCTTGTAGAATCTTAGCACCTTCTAGGCGTGCATTAAGTGAAGTGACTAACATCTGTTACATGGTTCATTCTCTATCTCGTTCCCTCCCCAGGGGCAGAATTGTGGGTGTCAATGTAAGCTGAAGATCTGACACTGTGTGCTCTGTGACTTCCAATTTACTCTACCAAATGTAATCACGTCATTGTCCTCCCTGTTGTTTGCTTCTCTCCCCTTCTTGGGTCTTGTCTTATGGTTAGGGCCCTACCAAAGTCAGGGCCATGAAAAACACATCACGGACCGTGAAATCTGGGCTCCCCCATGAAATCTGGTCTTGTGTGTGCTTTTACTCTATACTATCCAGATTTCACAGGGAGATGAGCATTTCTCAAATTGGGGGTCCAAGCCAAAAGTGAGTTGCATGGGGGTTGTGGTATTGCCACCCTTTCTTCTGTGCTGCCTTCAGAGTTGGGTGGCCAGAGAGAGGCAGCTGCCGACTGAGGGCCCAGCTCTGCAGGCAGCAGCACAGAAGTAAGGGTAGCAGTACTGCAACCCCCCACCCCATCAATAACCTCACGACCACCAACCCTACCCCCCGCCAGCTCCTTTTGGGGTCAGAACCCCTACAATTACAACAGTGTCAAATTTCAGATTTCAGTAGCTGTAATCATGAAATTTACTATTTTTAAAATCCTATGACTGTGAAACTGACCAAAACGGACCGTGAATTTGGTAGGGCCCTACTTATGGTTAAGCTAGAAGTTGTTGCGGTCAGGAATGGTCTTTCTTATTTATTTAAAAAATGGGCCTCTGAGGGTCCTGATCCCTGACTGGGGCCTCTAGTTGCTACCACCATGCAAACAATAAGTCACAACAATTATTAGAGCTTGTCCAAAAACGGGGGGGGGGGGGGGGGGAGTGGGGGAATTGTCACTAAAAATTCATCCATTCTATTTGTTGAAATAAGAAATTGATGACATTTTTTAATCAAGCTCTGGAAAATTTCAGCCAACTCTAATACAGATGATGAGTGAAAGCAGGAAGCTGGGAGCGAGAGAAGGAAGCAGAGAGAAAAAAAAGGAGAAAGGACAAGGAGGAGTGGAAGGACTTTATGACAGAAATACAGAAATGAGAACTCTTAACTAAAAACAAACAAACAAAACAAAACCCACTCTATGGGAGCCATAAGGTTGGTGCCTGTTCTCATTGCAGCTTCCCTTGCCTGACACCCTCTCCTCCTGGTTCCTGCCAGACTAGCTGGGTGGTTTTTAGAACTGGTTGAAAAAAAATCATCAAAACATTTTTTTAAATCAAAAGAAATAGGGGAAACATTTTGCATGAAAAATGTTGTAAAATTCATTCCCTCCCTCCCCTGTTTTTCAACCAGCTCCACTTGCTTTGGATTAAAGAAAAAACAAATAATATATTAACCACAAGAGGGAAAGAAGAGTATGTCTCACTCAGCAAGATCTTCCAGCTTGAAATGCCTCTTAGCCCTACCCCCACTCAAAGCAGACAGAGGAAAGAGGCAGCATTGACTAGTGGCCAGAGCACTCCAGAGTCAAGAATAGAAACTGGGTCTCTACCGGGGAGCCTTGGGCAAGTCAATTCTCTGTACCTCACTATCCCCATTTTACAGATGGAGAAATGATCCTGGCCTCCTTTGCAAAGTACTTTGAGATCTACAGATAAAAAGTGCTCTATAAGAGGTGTTATTATTATTATTTGTGCATTGAAAGGTGCAGTATCCGATATCATAGCTAAATATGCCAACTGCAGCCAAAATTTTCACAAAGGACTAGTGCCTCACTAAGAAGTTTTTGGGTGCCCAACCTAGATCACCAAAAGAGACCTGATTGTCAGCATGTGCTGAGCCCTAGTCCTCTGACAATATGCCCTCTGACAAGGAGACTCAAGTTAGTTGAGGCACTGAAAAAAATGAGGCACTGAAAATCACTAGTCCACTTTGAAAATCTCAACCTGGGTGTTTTACTAAACATTAGTCTTGGGATCACTAAAGTGGGTCACTCATGAACATAAATAATGTTCTTTCCATCATAATGCCAACAATGGAATTTGTCAGACCACAACTACCTTGTGGCCAAGATATCTTGCATACTGACTGTAAAGAGGGTGATATGAAACAAAATCTAGTTTGTCTTTTCTCTTATGTCAGTCACACTCAATGAGCTTTTAGCAACATTTTCCAGCACTTTGAGACAATGTGCCACTTTACCCAAAAAGATCTCGACTGGAGCAGCCATTGTCTGCAAACTCCCATTCATTTGTAAGAGTTTTAGCCCACACATTCAGGAGAATAGTGTTTGGACTGGCTTGACCCCGATTGCTTGGTCGTGTGCTTACAGCTGAATGGCAGGTGGGTAGGAATAGTGCTCCAAAGGCTACCACAGAGGGGCTTATCATTATGCAAGGGAGAACCAGGGGATCTTAGAGTACCAGTTACAGAAGCTTAAGAACCAGGATTTGAATACTACTGTTCTAGGCAAAATCCTGCCCTTTCTGGTGAAAGGGAGAGGAGATGAGTGCTGCCAGCTATCCTGCTAGTAAGACAGAGAGCTCAGGGCAGTAAAACATGTGCCAATTTTGGAACAGCAGTGTAGGAGTAGCCCTCACCTTAGCAAGGCTATGATGCTGAATGCTCTCACTAGCTACTGGCTTGGTCATCTCTGAGAGCCCTCTTGGATCTGTGGTGCACCACCAAGCGTGGGTCTCTCTCTTCTTCCAGGACTCTAGGGCTATGTAGGTCCCCTCCATATGCCCTCTCACTTCCCAGCACCAATGCATCACATGGCACAATTAAGCTGACACAATATTGTTGCTCCATACGGTTATTTTGGCCTAATTTTTCACAGTGGCTTCTGATTCTGGGTACCCAAATTGAGATAACTTAAAGAAGCATGAGTTGCAGAAAGTGCTGATGAGCATCCACCCTCCGAAACTTAGGCCCTTTACTGTGTCTCAGATTGGACACCCAAAAATCACTAAACATCCTCAGCAGTAATATTCAACTCTTCAGTTAATGGTAGTTGCAGAGATAATTTAATTCCTCTGTTTCATCGAACATCAAACCTCGTAAACTCCTTTGGGGATCTCTAATGGGAATTCATCAACATGATACATATTGGGAAGATCATAATCAAGTCAATCAAGGGGAGACATTCCAAAGCTTTGCCACTAAAGGAATCCAACATAAAAGCCTCCCTGGGGGAGAGGGGAGAGGAAGAGGTTTATGTACCATGCCTGGCCTATGTTAAGAAAATTAAAACTTGTCTCACAACATAAAAAACCCAAAGTGTCAAGTCACTAAAAGCAGAAAAACAGCTTCCAATACAGATGCCCTTTTCCAGGCTGGTGTATGATGAGGGGAAATACAGATTTATAATACATTTTTAAAAAACCACACCTGCAACCGTGTAACTACAAGATATATAGGAGGCAGCACAGAGCATAACTTAATTACATGAATATTAACGGACATTTAGGATCAGTGCAGTCCACGTTGCTGCAATTAAGGATACTACTTTTTATTCATATGGTTAACTTCTCTCCCCTTTTTGTTCAACTTCCCAAGTGTTTGCAAACCATGGGAGCCTCTAACTACACCCTAATCTAAGATTTAAGGGGTTGATCTTATTATTGTCCAATAATTGCCTGGCAATTAGAAGCTCTCTGGAATAAAGGACTCACATAGGAAATGGGGACTTTTATAGCTGGGAAGCTACTATGACCTCCTGATCCTGGGTTTGAGATGTTCTGGGAACTGTACTTCAATAGGTAAGTGGCCATTTTGTTGCAGGCTTGGCTGGGTAAAGAAAAGAATCTTGCAGAGATTTGCAAAACTGCCCATGGGATTTGGACACCCAGTCCCCATTAAAATTAATGGTAACCAACCAGTCATTTCCACTAGATGGCTTTGAAGATCCCATCCTGTGAGCTTAAGCCTTAGTATTAAACCACTGGGATGAGTTGCTGGTTAATTGTGTCACATGGGACCTAATTATTTCCCGGAGTGTTTTTTTAAATGAAGAGGAAGATTTTAATTTGGGAGTGAGGGGGACAGGGTGAATATTTCCTGCTGTAAAAATGGTTGAGCTAAACATCCAAAGCACCCTTCCCAATAGAGCTTAGACACTCTGGAAGGATTCATGAAGAGAACGTGAAGCTCCATAATTTAACTAACAGTTCAATCAGAGCTTTCCTGGCCTGCTGATACAATTTAGCAAATAACTACTGAAATTGGCTAAAGCTATATTTATTTATTTTCTCTTCTTAAATCTCTTTAAGCAGAGAAGTTTTTAGATACCAAACACCTGGCTCTCCCATGAGAGATCCTAACCTCTCATAATGTTCACTAACCTTTAAGCTTTTCTTTATTTAAAAAGTATGGAGGGGCCTGATCTTCTGCAAATTCATCTCTGGGCTTGAACTTTGGCAAAGCTTTGGAGATGTTCCGATTTTGGGTCAGACCCATTTCTATATTAAAATGAATATAGCTCAGCAACCTCTCTAGACTAAAGGGCTCTTTTATTCTGTAGTGTTTTGAATAGGAAGGATATAATCTGAGTGATGAGATGATTTTATCAAAGATGTAGATGTCCCATTCAGTTTGGATAAGCTAAGGTGCTTATGCTTATCTGAATGTCTTACAAGGCAGTTTTCAACTTAACCTGACCAATTTGCCTGGTCATAGTAACCCACAATAAACTGGTATCCCTATTTTAAACAGTAATAAGGGCTTCACCTGGTGCAATCTAACAGCTACATTTTCATACACATATAGGACCATACCCTGCTCTAACTAGAGCCTACAAAGCTTGATTAGCACCATCTCCAAAACTTGCAGGAACACTGCAAAGCTGATTCTTTCTGAAATCTCTCTGGTTAGTCTGAATGATTCAGGATTTTGAAGTATACGAGCCATTTTCGCTATTGCCAGCTCATTCTATTGGTTATTTTAACTCCAACAAAACCTGTATCATTTTGGTCTGGCCAAGACCTAACAGAATTCCAGAGGGGTAGGGGCAGAAATAATTAAGAAAGAGTTAACGTTGTTACCTCCAATTTTTCTTGGATAAGCCTGATACAAATATTACAATTTGCAAATAATAAAACCCTTTCTAGATTAGAAACGATAGAAAAGCACCTTGTGGATGATCCTAACAATCCTGATCAATCCCCCCATACTGCCAGTCACATCTCCCCTTCTACTCTGTTCTTGCACAGTCTGCAGGTGAAGAGTTGAAAACATTAATCTCAGGACACTTAGTTCGTTGCCCATTTCAGCAATGTTATTAGGTGGCTGAATTTGTAAGAGGGCTCTGACTTCATCTGGGCCTGGATGTAGCTTGGCCTGGCTTTATATTTCCCTTTGTGGAGGGAAGCTCCCCTTGTTTTCTTCTTTGGACAATCTATATACTAGAATGTCATGCATATAGAGAGCGACCTCCTCTAACCATTCAAATGATGGCTTTTGACAGTGGAAAATTATACGAACATTAATAATCCTGAATGGTTTGAAACAATTTCTACTAACTGCAGTTATAAGTTATTCGGTATTGAAGTGTGCCTGACCTTACTAAAAAGGTAAATAGTCCGCTGTGAACATTTTAGCCAGCTCTACTCCTGACCTCAGATGGAACAAGTTTCACTTGAGCTAGGTGAAACAAGGGAGAAACCATGTTTTGATGTCAGGTTGGGGTAGAAGACACCACAACAAGATGAACAAAACTGATTATAACAAGTAAATGAAGTTTAACTAAACATGCTACCAAAAGCAGACAGGCCATTCTCACACTGTAAGGTGGACTTTCACACAGAAAGCAGCTATAAAAGGAGTGTGGCCTGCAAATCAATCAGCCCCCTGCCTCTAGCTAATGAGACCTTCTTCTTTATTAGAGTTTTTTATAGACTTATAAAGCCAGCATAGGATGTATTATATGGGCCGTCTGTCTACCCTGTCTGTCTGTGTGCCACTGGCACTCATACCAATAACACTGATTGTGTTTAGCAGGGGTTGGAATTTGACGGAATATAAAAATAATTGAGAAACTAAGCAAAAAACCAACACAAGGCTGTAAAAGGGATTGTAAAATCAAAGCAAGTCAACAGGAAGATTTCTCTGTAAATCCCATGCAGTGCTTGGGCAGCCTTTGTGGGAGCACTCATGTAAATGTCAGTCCTCGTTTATGTGAAAAACATGGATTGTTTCTCAGAGCTCTAAGTGTAACATGATTAGTTAAAAAAAAACAAGTTATGTCTATCTGGGTAGGCCTGTTTCAAAGTCTTATAATGACTTCATTTAACATGTGTTACACAAAGGACTTTGGAGCCATTCCCATACATCTCAACTTCCCTGCTCACGTAGCTGATTTTTGCAATTCTTTATTTTGCAGGCATTGCTGTAAACAATACGCTGCCCTTCAAAACAAAGAAAAAAACTCAAGCCAATGTTTTTAAGTAACCCCCCCACTAAGTTATATTGTTACTTTCAGCAACTACAGAAGTATTCTGATAAATTGCCAAAATGGGTCCCCATAAAGCAACACTTCTTTAAAGTTTTTGTCCCCACTAAAGGAAGTTATCTGGACTTTCTCCAGAAGGGGTGATTTGGTGTGGGGGTGTGGGGTTTTTTGTTTTTTGCTAAAGTTTTCACAGAAGATCAAATGTTGCTCATTATAAATTCATTAACAGCATAGCTGCTAACATTCAGTAAATTAACAAGGAACTTTTATTACATCCGATCAAGCTCTTGTTAAAGATAACAAGTCCTTTTCATTCTTTGTATTTGTATAACAGTCACTTTTCTGGAACTCATCAAAGCCTGTTGTGAATTCATGCCAAAGCACTACTCTCCCTTTTAGTATGTTTAAAAAAAAATTAACAAAACGCTATGATCACATTGAGAAAACACGGTTTATGTTAAAATATTTCTAGATAATAAGACTTGGAATTGTAGAGAAATCTTCCCTCATATCTGCACAGAGCAGAGATAATCCACGGCAAACAACCCTGAAAATACTGAATTTTTCATGCTTGCTTTTTATTGTTTTGTTTTTGTATAAAATAAGCTCAGCTAAATATCCTCTTTATGAAATCTGACAGCGTAACAATGCTCCATTGTGGCCTCGCTTTAGAGTAGCTTTTCACTCAAATATAAATTGCTGAAAAGTTATTTTATATAAATCAGTTTAATCAAGTGATTAAATTAAGAATCTTATCAAACAATCAAAAGTGGGAGGGAAGTACGTTTTACTTTGAACTTTTTCACGAATACATTTTAGAGGAAGATGAGGTGTTTTTTTAAAGAATCAGTTGCTTCAAAAACAAATATTTTGGGGACAGGCTATTGCAATGAGATATCTTTGCTGTGTATCAGTATCCAAATATGTAACCCCCAACCTTAGGAGAAGTGAAAGAAACGCTTCTGAAAGCCCATTCAAGTCAATGGAAGACTGCCATTGATTTAGATTAGGGCTAGAGCCAAACCCCATTGTAGGCACTTCACAATGAAGATAGCAATGGTCTCTCCATTGCATAAAGTAACGTTATTCGCACCTAAGACTGGTCAAACTGATTTCTTCATAAACCTCAATGGAAAACATCCTAAATAAGCAGATCCCTAATCCAGTCTCATTCTGCTAGCACTACTAGAAGAACAGGTTCCCAATGAACAGGAACACATGGGGAGGGAGGTCAAATCAAGAATCTCTGCATATACAGAAAGCCAATATTTTAAAAAGTACCTTTGTTTTTGCCTCCATCAGTCAACAACTTTTTATTACTGAGATTCTCTCTTTTGGAGCCATTTATTTTTAATGAGTGATCTAAGCAGGAGCATCTCTTGAAAGTACAGTCCTGTACCTTCGTTTCTTTGCTATGTCTGTTGGCCAAAATGAAGCACTCACGCACAATGGAGCTGAACATGGTAATGGTCATTTCTCCTCCTCCCAGCAGGAAACAAGTCTTATCTGGGCAGCTTTCCATTGACTGTTATTCTGTGTTTGGGTCACAATCCAAAAGTCAAGGGGTGAAGCTGAGAGAGCAGCCTCCTACAGTCTTTTTATATCTGCATAATATCAAATACATTCAATTTAAAAAGTTCTTGGACTGCTCTAGCATCCTGTTAATACCATGCAATGTATCCTCACTCCCTGAATCAGCCTAAAGTTCCAGATAAAGACAATTGTTGTTAATGTCAGTAACATTATGTAATGCACTGATGGAAAAGCTACAAAGAAGCCGTATGGTCTAGAGAATAGGGCACTGGATTGGGACTATGGAGACCTGGGATCCATTCACAGATCTATCACTGACCTTTTATGTGACCTTGGGCAAGCCACTTCATCTTTGTTTCCCCTTTTGCCCTTGGGCTGCCTTGTCTATTTAAATTTTAAGGATTGCCTCTTACACTGTGCAAACACAGGGTGCCACGCATCTGGGCCCTCATTTTAGTTAGGGCCACCAGGGTGTACCTTCATATAAAGTTTTGCTTGGAGCTGCAGTGCTAGTGGTATGCCATGGTACTTTCCGAGCTGTACTCACCATTTTCAATCTTGCTGCTGCGCTTACTCTAACACAGGGATCGGCAACCTTTGGCATGCAGCCCGACAGGGTAAGCCCCCTGGTGGGCCAGGCCAGTTTGTTTACTTGCTGCGTCCGCAGGTTCAGCCGATCGCAGCTCCCACTGGCTGCGGTTCACTGCTCCAGGCCAGTGGGGGCTGCAGGAAGCGGCGTGGGCTGAGGGATGTGCTGGCTGCCACTTCCCGCAGCCCCCATCGTGCCAAAGGTTGCCGATCCCTGGTCTAACACTTGCTCCCACATTATCCAGGAGGTGTACTCAGACAATTGCCAGCTGTGACTTGAGGCACAGATGTGAAATTCACCCTTATACAGAGGCTCACAAAAGGCGTATATACAATACAGGGCTTAAGCAGGGACTTAAGTGGTTGAGATAGACCTTGGGGGAGAATTGCTTCCAGCAGTAAGTATTGCTTTTAGTGAGTAAACAGCATCCTAGGGCATAAAAACCCAGAGGAAGTTGTATCTTCCCAGAATCTTCGCAACAATCTTCACAGTGTTGTATCTTTCAGAATCTTAAAGTCTCCCCACACACTCCTGGCAAGTGCTGCTCTGCTCCCTATGGCTCTAATAACAACAGCCTACCATGGTCCTCACAATGAAGCAAGCAGACCTCTGTTCAATAAGTAGTGACCCCACACACACCTAAGCCCAAGCAGCAAAGATGCAAGGCTTACTAAGGTACGGAGAAAAGATAAGAATAAGGGGTAGGAGATCCAAGGAAAGACAAAGGAGCTGAAGGGAGGCAGCAGCATATTAACGCCTAGGCCGACAAGGCCCAGGCCTTGGCCTAGGGCGGCAAATTTGCAGGGGCGGCAAATTTATAATAGCAGCCAGAGGCTGCTTCCCCCGGTGCTGGTTTGCGCCCTCCGCCCCCGGTCCCGCCCCAACTCCACCCCTTCCCCGCCCCCATTCCCCGCTCCCTCCCTGCCCCTATTGGCCCCCTTCCCCAAATCCCCGCCCCAGCCCCGCCTCCTCTCCTGAGCGCGCCGTGTTCCCCCCCTTCGAGAAGCTGTTTTGCGCACAAACACTGGCAGGGAGTGGGAAGAAGCAGGACCTGGCGAGAGGAGAGGAGGGGGAGTCGGAGTGGAGGTGAGCTGGGAGGCGGCAATTATTTCTGGGCATCGGGGCGGCAAAATCATTAATCCACCACTGGAGGGAGGTTTGTCCAAGGAAGGTGAGGGGAAAGAAAGGGATTGGGGATGAAAGAGACACAGGGAAGCATGGTAAAGAGAGGGGGCTGGTAGGCTGAGACATACACATTTTAGTTAGCACACTAGTGCAGCTAATGTAGGCCCCGATTGTTTGACCGATATTATCCCCATTAGTTCTTAGTCTTCTTTATTTTTATTTAACCAAGTCTGCTACAACCCTATGTTTGATATAAACGACTGTCTCCAACACCAATAAGATTCAGGAGCAACTCCCTCTTCAACAGCACAGGTTCTTCCTACCACAGCCATTCAGGGGGTCATAACAGCACTTTGTAAAGAGGACTATTTACCACTAGTAAAAATCCCAAATTGCTTCCCTATCTCCAAAGCACCAGGAAAGCAACACTTCCACAACTAGCAAAGTATTATTACTAAATATTCATATTAATGCAGTACCTGAAACCACTAACAGGATCAGAGTCACATTGTGAAAAATCACCATACAAAACACAATATGAAGGCATGGTCCTTTCTCTAAAGCATTGACAATCTAACAATGCATGAGGAGGAAGTCTGAAATAATTAGATATTTATTATTTCACATAACAGGAACCTTAAATAAGTCTTCTCATAACCTAGGATTGAGTTTGTGTCACAGGAACTCTGTAGTTGTTTCCCATTATTCCCAGCAACTCGTTCTTTAAACATCCATCCATCCATCTTCATGGCTGATTCTGCTGTCATGGAAGTCTATGGATGTTTGGCAACTAAATTCAGAGGGACCAGTGTAAAAGTTGAGAAACATTACACCCAGTTCATTACTAGAAAAACTTACACTGGAGACAAGAGGAGAGGAGTCAAAGGGAAAACATAGTATAAGGCCAGATGCATTGTTTTTTATAATTAAACATCTTTGTTGCTAATAAATGTAAGAGTTCCAATTAAAATCCTCACTGAATGCTGAACTTTTTAAAATAATGTTTTAGCATGAGCTACAGGATATAAAGTATAAATAAAAACTTCAATGCATTCCTTTACTCCTCGCTTAGTTTTCATGCTTATCCTTCATCCCAATAAAGGGTGTGGGCCATTTAATCATTATCTGTTTTTGGACTCATTTCATAATTACCCCAATGGAAAAAAAAAAAGGTCAGGATGCTTCCAACTCCCTAAAACCCAAATCAAATTTTATCCACCCACTCCAACATCTGCAGATGAGTAGATTTCTTTATTGTCATTATCAATCATACTTCATCATTATTCGTGAACATCTATGAATAATAAACTTTCCACCGCTGCTAAAACTATATCTGTGAGCTCAATCCTGTACACAATGCTCAGTCAAACTCTTATTGAAGTCAACAGGAGCCTCATCCAAGAAATGGTACAGGGAAAGTGCTCTTATTTGGTACAATTACTTACCTTGGTGGTAAGAGTGTATAGAAGGATCACTCTAAGACGTAAGAGAAGTATTTCCTGTAATATAGCGCTTCGCCATAGCATTCTGAAGTGAGTAGTTATGAGAAGGTAGGGTCAGTTCTGACAACTCGCTGCAAGTAGCCCCTACGTCAATACTGCTCCACAGAGCATAGTGAGAATACATGAACAGGAATACTGATCTGAAGCAGAGACCATGGGAAGTTTCGTGAGGGACAGGTAAGGGTCTGTTACGTTTCCCAAGAGTTAAGATTGTCTTGGTGGAACAACCTCTTAACATTCAAAAGTCATGAGGCAGTCATGAGATACCATTTTGAGCCTGAGATTTTAAACATTTGGGTTCTTTTTGTTTGCCTTCTGGTTAGTGAGCCTGCAGGGGCCATGCTTTCAAGCTTTTCCCACAACTATGGGGATGTCTACACTTAAACTGATGCAGGGGCACAGCTGCAGCTACACCACTGTAGCGCTTCCGTGTAGATGCTCACTACCGTGACTGGAGGTGTTCCCTGCTCACTGTAGTTAATCTACCTCCCTGAGAGGCAGCAGCTAGGTTGATGGAAGAATTCTTCCGTCAACCTAGCATTGTCTACAATGGCAGTTAGGTTGGTATAGCTACTTCTCTCGGGGGGGGGCGATTTTTCAGACCCCTCAGAGATGTAGCTTTACTAATGTAAGTTTTCAATGTAGACCAGGCCTATGAGTTCTAGATTTTTTTTTTATGAAAGCTAAAATTTTCATGTTGTAAAATTACTGCAGGAGCTGGGGCTTTGGGGAAAAAAACATCAAATACCATGAGACTCGCAATACAATCATGAGAGCTTGTAATGCTGTCTTTGCATATCCTGGGTTTTGAAGGATTGGGTTTTACCATCCCTGCCATTAGGGGGACAGAGAAGAGTATGTAGATTGCGAGTAGGAGGTATTACCTTAGTTGTGTATTTCCTGTTTTCCTAATGTTTGTTTGTATTTCCCGTTTCTTGGATGTTTCCATTTTTATTTGCCAAATTCCACGTTCTGGAAGAGTAAAAGGTACTGCTAAGCCACTTTAACTCTTCTTTATCACATTTTTGATAGTGAAAAAGAATAGGAAAGACAATTGTTGTAAAGCTTGTTTGAGAACTAGCTTTCCTCCACTACAGAAATTCCAGACAAGAGGGGATGTAAGAAAGTTCAGCTTCACATGATGAAAAAGAGCAGAGAACACGTTCAGTGCAAGATGAGCACACATGTTTTTTAAAATCCGTTGACAGTTATTCCCTAGGCCAAAATCAAAATGCAGCTGTTCATTATAAAGATGGAAAACTTCTCACATGAACAAGGTGTATCATTATCAGATGAAAGGGTCATCTTTGGAGCAAAGGCAGGGTGTGAATAAATATTAGACTTCAGATTTCATAAGCTATTCTATCGTTCTGTTACTTGCTTTTTGCTGTTCGTTGTGTCTGTTTGTAATACTGAGCTTCAGAAAACGTGATATAGAGATGGATCAATATCAATCACATTTGAAACCAAATTCAGTTATTTATATCACGTGTTTTGAGAAGTGTTTCCTAATGACAATAAATACACGTCATCTCCACCAATCATTTCAATGCCAAAAATAATAATAAACCCAGGGAAAAGGGTAGAGTCCAAGCCTCATTTACACGAAGCCCTCTTTGCATGGCTCTAGCAGAGCAGAATAAAAGTTATCCTGCTACTAGAGCAGGATAAAGGGGCCTCAGTTTAAATGAGAGCTGAGCCCACATTCTGTAGCTGCTACTCTGTTGTAATTTAACACATTTGGAAATAAAGCTGTTTATTATTCATACTCTGTATTAATCTGCATATTCATTTCATGCTATGTATGAGCTGATGGAGGTGCTATTCAGACCTGAGTTAGACTCAGGCTGGTGCACCATGACAAGGGCATGCCTCTCCAGCACGCTCTCTTGTCGTGCCCCTACAGGCACATTGAAAAGACCCCCACCCCACAGGTGTCCTGAGTGCAAACAGGTTTCAGAGTAGAAAGCCGTGTTAGTCTGTATTCGCAAAAAGAAAAAGGAGTACTTGTGGGACCTTAGAGACTAACCAATTTATTTGAGCATAAGCTTTCGTGAGCATAAGCTCAGTTCATCGGTGAGCTGTAGCTCACGAAAGCTCATGCTCAAATAAATTGGTTAGTCCCTAAGGTGCACTCCTTTTCTTTGAGTGCAAACAGTTACCGACACCAGCTTTGGTCAACCCCTCGCTGCAGGGTACAGGTTTATTCACTCACTCTACAGAGATAATTCACTTGTTTAGCCTCTCCAAATTACACCCCCTCTGGGTCCTGCTCAGTTTCCTCCACTGTTCTGGAGGTCCCAGCCCCACTCCCAGAGCTGGGTTGTACTTCAGACAATCCCCACACCCTCTTCTTAACACAGGAGCCTCCTAGCTCTCCTCCTTGGAGCTGGAGTTAGACTTTAGGCGAGCTGTAAAGGCTCAGGCGACGTCTCCTCCAGTTGGCCCCTTTTCCCAGTCAGTTCTACCCTCAGGCTAGGAGGACTGTGTGGAACTCTAGGGGCAGGCCACCAGGAGAGGGGCCCACCTATGGGGACAGGAATACTGCCTGTTCTGGGTCAATCATTGTGGCTGGATGCTGATGTCAGGGATGGTGGGTCTTGACTGCTGAGCCACAGGGCTCGGTGGGGCTGGCAGGTTCCAACCTCTCACCAGGGACTGCCTCAGGCTGGCGGGGAGGGGGTTCATCAGGCAGACTTTGCCATCTTCTCCCTCTTAACTCAGGGCCCTGCAGGCACATCTTACCTTCTGCAAGCATTTGCGCCACCACCACCACCCCCAGCTGAGGGAGGAGGCAGCATTTATATTGTCCCTTTCTCCCAGCTCATTCTTTATTGGCTGGTGAGAGGGAAGCCTTGCCCCACCCTTTCTGCAAGGCTCCTGGCCCCGGGCCCTTAAAGGAACAGTGACAGGAACATTTGGGAAGATAGGAGTCATTGTTTAGCTATCAGCCCCATAAGTGATAGGGCACTATCAATCTCAGGCAAACAGCTGATATAGGGATGGTGAAGTCATTCCCAACTTGAAGCTAACATTGAGACGGAAGCTCTGGTGCCAATTAAGGTAGCCTGCCCAACTTATTGGTGGTTAGGTGAAAGCCAGTTTCTTTTCTCTTTCCAGTCCCCTACGTAGGGTTACAATAAAACTTTCCAGCACAATTAAAGACGAAATAGCATGTTACATTTAATATTCAAATGACAAATTTAGGTGAAAATAATGTGAGCTCTCAGGATTAAACATACAACACCTAATCCATTAAATATACATTTGTGTGATCTTTTAGACAGCAGGATTGTTTAACTGACAGCTGTTTTAGGTATTTAAGGAACTATTCTATAGGCACTGTTCTCAAATAAATTCTGGGGGTTCTAGCCACGCACACACATGCATAAATTCACTACTAACCATTTGCTGGAATTAAAAACAAGTGCAAGAATGCTGAAATAGAGGCCTGCCTCTACTAATAAAGATTGGAAAACAAAACAAAACCCAACGGGCTCAAAATACGCAGGATGGTTGTCATATCTCTGGTGGTTTCAGTCATCTTCAGGTACATGGTTGAAAAGATTATCCAGTATTGGCTCTGATATTTAACTCTGATGAACTTGCTGGCTGGTTAGAAGTTACTTGCTTGTAGATGTTGAATCTTAGATGTTGCATGTTTCTCCATTCTTGCCCCTCGGTGGCCAGCCAGGACTGCAAAGGAAGCACAGGCCCTTTGAAGCCAGAAACAAACCTGCTAGTAGTAAGTCTTCTTCCCTTCATCCAGGTTTTGAAGATGGTGACCTGACTAATTCTCCCACCTTGGAACTCCTCTCAGGAATTTCTTGGCAAATCAGAATGGAGCACTCCTCTTCTGAAGTCACTGACATCACCAAATTGGATCTAATTAGGACTCCTTTATGCAAACAAAGAACCTCCCTATTCCAGTGACCTTAAGTTAGGAAAGCCCACGGATCCAAAAATATACCTAGTCAGTCAGCGGCAGGATCAGTGATATTTTGAGACATTTGAGATCGTGGGTCAGTCCACAGACATTATCTCAACTGCCCTAAAAAGTTCTGACTCAAAAATAATTTCAAAAAGTAAAGCTGGCTAAACATTGGAATAGAAATCACAGGAAAACAATCCTGCATTTGCTCAGTCATGCACAGAGAGGGACAGTTCCTGTTCTGCAGACAGCTGCTTATCACTTCCCCTTTATTTTTGGGGAGAAAGGTTAGACTTTAACTCGGCCAGCGTAAAAAGTCTTTTCCTCCAGGCCAATCAGTCTCACACTAAATTTGTGGAAGAAGAAAAAGTTGCGTCAACTTTTTGCTTCTCTGATTTTCATTTCTACAGTTCATTGATCAAACAATGAGAAGAGGTGACCGCAGCCAACATTTTAAAACTCAAACAGCCAAAGTGAGGTTCCTAAATCCATATTTAGGCGCTGAAATAAAAATGGTGTGATTTTTGGAGCTCACATTGACTTCAGTTTGATTTGTGGGTGCTCACTTACTTCTGAAAATCAGGCCATATCTTTTTGGGTGCCTGCAGATGGATGTAGGAACTTAACTCTAAGAATCCAAGTTTGGAAATGTTGTCCAGATATTATATTCTCTGCATTTCTGCAGCTCTCCAGAAGATGAATTGTGACAATGTATGCCCCTTCCTTCTGTGCGTTGCAGCTTTCCACTGAAAGCAGATAAGATGTTCTCTCATGAAAACTTGCCTCTGTCCATCCCAGGAATATCAGGCACTTATGTGAAAGCATAGGATGCATTCTTTGAGGGTATGAGAGGTGGATATTGACAGTATTAACTGGGACAGACCTTCACTTTTCTTAAATTCTTTCACAAAGAGATCACTGCTTCTGGCTTCAGAGACCACATACTGGGAGACGATGCATTGACCTCAGACTGTTATGTAAAAATTAATTTTATTCCACCCACTATTCGGAATAGCTCATTTGAGTGAAGTCCCAAAAATGATCAAGAGCAGCCTGCAACTATGTAACTTAGACACCACAAAGTTAAAAGCCTCCTGAATTCCACAGGTTGAACATTAGGCTCTTGCCTTATGTGATCATGAAACAGAGTGGCCATGGCCAGATATAAAATTCTCAAGGTACTTCCACCTGCTTTGCACATCTAAAGCAGCACAAAGAACATTCTTCTTCTTCTTCTTCTTCTTCTTCTTCTTCTTCTTCTTCTTCTTCTTCATATCGCATTTGAAAAGCAATGAGCTGGGATTATAATTGAATTTTAAGATTTGAAAGTCATTCTAATTCTTCTGGAGTAGCTAAGTGGATCCCCTTTATGCCACCCAGGCAAGCATGAGTGGGGCAGTTGTCCATGATGTGTTGCACGGTTTGTACCTCACCACAGTCACAACAAAGAAAATGGAAAGTTACCAAGGAGTGACTCAGGAGAATCTTTGGATGGTGCAATGCCAGCATAGTTTGTCCTATACCACCAATCTGTCCCCCCATTCATGTAGAGGGGGCCTGCCAAAATTAGAGAGGGTGCATAATGGGGTGGGAACGTCTGTACAGAGCACATTACACTCCTTGGTGGGCACAGTCGTTGATTCTAGCTGGTATGATTTAGAGCAGTCCTAAGGTTGCCCTAAAAGTTAGTCTAGAGGCTCTTTCAGCCCCTGGCTTGCCAAGGATTGAGTAGCCATAAAGGTGGTTTTGACCCTCCTCTCCTCAGCTGCACCAAGTATAAACTCAGCCCTTGTTTTTTTTATTTATGCACCAAAATGATACCCACATCCTAGTATGTGCCCATGGTACATAGGGTAAAAATAGAGAAGGTCATGGCTTCACTACAATAGACTGGTGTTAAAGCCAGTGCAGGTGTGTGGTTTAACTGGGAGACAGGTGCCCATACACAGACAGCCCAGAGGGTGTGCAAAGGAGATTAATACAGAGAATGGCAGTGTGAATACAGAGCTCTGCAAATAAAAAACAACCCGGACCTTTCATCTGTATTTGTCTGTGCTACAGTCTTTGTTTCTGCTGAATTTTACCCAGAACCCCTTAGAGATGGGAGGATAAGTGCATATATGTCTAAAAAAATTAGAAAAGGACACCAAGAATGTAAACAGGAGAGATCAAAAATAGCCATGCAGATCAAATTACTCAACACCAAAACATTCAGAACAGTAAAGTTTTCCATTACCTTTCACAGAATTTTGTAGCACTCCCACACACCAATCTACAGCCTTGGTCCCAGCTGTTCTCATGGCTACTCCTTAGCCATTGGTTATGCTGCATATTCTGTTAACTCACACAAAAATGGCATATATCATTTATCTAGAATAACCAAAGGTGTGAGCTAACTGGGAACAGCACAGTACGAGGGGTTATCTGCATAATACAAAGAAGGAATATTTTCTAGTGGTTAGAGGTGAGGGCAGAGTGTCGGGACTTTCACACTTTAGTGCCTAAGTCCAGGCACCTAAATAAGTAGGCTGATTTTCCAAAGTGCTGAGCAGTTAGCAGCTCCCATTGATTCTAGTGGAAAGTACTTAACAAAAATCCATCCCAGTGGCTAACCAGGAACTTGGGTACCTCAAACTAGGCTCAAGGTTTTGAAAATCTTGGCCTCAGACAAATAAAACTAGATGTTACAGACCACGAGAACAGGAAATGGTGCAACATGGACCAGCTAATTAAAGAGGGATTAAAACATAATACTGGTATGAAGGGCAGAAGCCATAACTCAAGCGGGGTAACATTTTATGTGGTGAATGCATGCAAGTCCAGTTCTTAAACAAAAAAATGCTAAAGGAAAAATAACACCCAGTGATTTGTTTTAGGCTTTCACTACGACTTTTTGCCATATGATCTGCCAAAAATGTGAAGGAGAGTTCTGTAATTCAGTGAGAGAGAGGGAAAATGGAAAGGAGGGAGAGAATGGACAGAAGGAGAAAGAATAGGAAACAAAAACAAAAACCCAGGAGAGCTCCTTTGCTGGACTGTGATATGCTGAAATAATTAGGGATGTTGAAATTCTGTGTGCGATCTTGGAAATCCTAACAAACAAATAGCAGTTCCAAGCTTAAAAACTATAATGCTTCTCTTGTAGCCCTCCTCAAGCCAAACTCCCATGGAGGAAAAACTTATGTAAAATCAATGGGGGTTTTGCCTCATTAAAGGCTGCATGATCTAGACCCCAGAATAGGATACTGAACTGTCCTTTTGTCCCTGACAGTTTTCTGTGGTCACTGTTTAAAAACAAATAAAAACAGCCCCGAAAGATTCTATCACAATGACAGCATTGTCTTTTGGGCAAGGTAAGAAAGTTCAGTGACTTAAAAAGAAAAGCACATTTAAACCCAGCAACTGTCTTTTCAACACAGATTAAGGACAGATACCATACTCAGTTATCATAGAGTAATCTGAAATCAAATTACCAGTACTCTTGATTTCCACTGTTGTAACTGACAGATGAATCCAGTCTTTGGCCTTCTTCCCTGTAGGTAGACACTCTGGCAATACTGAGAATCTACAGCAGGAGGTTCTCAGGTTTTTTCAGAATGTGGACTACTTCGTAATGGAGTTCATGATTCACCTTCCATCACATTTGTGACTGCGAGTCCCACTTCCCTCTCATTCATAATCACCTAAACACCCTTCCATTCGCAATCATAGAACATCTGGTGTTGACTTGTGGCTCTTGGAATGGTAACCTTAAATATTTTCTAATTAATTTTTAGATTCTTTTAATTCAGTTTAGCAGCTGGAAACAGCAACCATGTGATCAACCAGCTCTCAGATGACCACCAGCCGGTACCCTATAGGCCAATGAAGACCATGGACAACAGTGCAGGAGCCACTGCTTTAAGGTAAATCATTTATATTGGTTAATTTTGCCTCCTACAGAAGAAATCCCCCCACCCCAAAAATCCCTTTTGCTACCTTACATTGTGTTGCTACCTTACATTGTGTTACAACCTTGTGTTCCCATTTCGTTTGATGTCCATATTATGCTACAGCTACTTCATCATTTGTTTTCTTTTGCACAAAGCCCATTCAAATGGGAAGGGACAGGAAGGTCACATTTGTTTTGTGAAAATCCAAACGTTCTCCTGCAGCACAATTAATAGGAGGACTGTGAGAAACCTCACTGGCAATGATATATAGATAAACATCTGCATTCTTTACATACCACATTCATTTTTCTTCATGAAGAACATCAAACTTCCAACATCGGGTAGACTATGAGTCAGTTACCCACCCCAGTTCTTTCTCTCTCTCACCTTTTTTGTGTTGAGTATCTATTTGATAACTTGCTCTTGCTTTATGAAGAGCCATGGCTGACTGTTTCAGAGTAACAGCCGTGTTAGTCTGTATTCGCAAAAAGAAAAGGAGTACTTGTGGCACCAAATAAATTGGTTAGTCTCTAAGGTGCCACAGGTCCTCTTTTCTTATGGCTGACTGTGTGAGCCTTTCTTTAGATTGTGTGACCCTTTATTTAGAGTTGTTAAACTTCTGTTGCATAATGAGCAAACATTTAGTCACCTTAAAATATACTTTTAGCTGAATTCTTACCTGACAAATCTATACTGAGCTCACACTAGAATTGTATTCTATAGATCTTGAGCTATTTTATGCTCTGACTATTTAAAAAAAAAAAATAAAGCTTGAATTGCATTCCAGAGCAGAAGATCCCCTTGCACTATACAAATGTAAGTATTTTATTTGGCTCCCCTGTTTATGTTAGTTTGTTTTAGTTGCTTTGTGTCTTATTCAACCACAAGAATGCAGCATAATTAGACTAATTCAGTACTGTGTGTCTTTGGCTGCATTTTCCTTCCCGGAAAAAAAGTCAGTTTTTCAAGTAAGGTCTAAAAGTGTTTTTTGTTCTTAGTTGTGAAACTAAAAACTATACAAATAATCAAAAGAAATTTCATACTGAGAGACTGCAAATAAGGCATGGATTTAAAAACAAAAAGATTGTAGCATTGTTAAAGGGAACAAAATTGTCAGTCCCGGAGACTGGAGTCTGCTATTGTCCCCATAAAACCATAGGAATTGCCACAATTGCTCAGATTAGTGCTGCATCTACTCCAGGACCCTGACACCAACAGTGGCCAGTATCCCCTGCTTTAGCAGAGATGCAGGAAAACCTGCAGTAGGCAATTGTGGGATAATCTGCCCCAGGGAACGCTTCCTTCTAACCCCAAAGAACCAGGAGAGTTCCAAGGGCCTGATTCAACTCACACTGAAGTCAATGGACAGATTCCCATTGACTCTAAGGGTATGTCGACCCTGCAACTGGGAGCATGCTTCCCAGCAAAGGTAGAAAGAGTCAGACTATCTCCGCTCGATCTAGCATCCCATTGAAGTCAATGGCAAAATTTCCACTAACTTTCATGGGAGCAGGCTCCAGCCCATAATTAGCCCATATTAGGGACTCATTACTTGATTAATTTTGTATGCAATGTAGTTGTAGCCATGTCAGTCTCAAGATAGAGAGTGAAGATGGGTGAGGTAAAATCTTTTATTGCACCAACTTCTGTTGTCCAAGCTTGTCTCTCTCACCAACAGAAGCTGTCCAGTTATCCACCTTGTCTCTTGATGAACTTTAGCTTTTAAAATCAAAGATGGTTTGAATTATACAGGTATTTTAAAAAGCAGTCAGTGCTTGTAAGCCTCTAGGGCCAGATTTCGAGCCAGACAAAACCAGTGTATCTCCATTGAATTCAATGCAGCTATGCCAGCACTATCGTAGACTCTGGCCCCTATTTTTTAACTCAATTAAAAATGGTGAAAAAAATATTTTTTTAATTCCATAAATACCTAGTACACTGAGCTGCAGTCTGGAGTGTAATTTTACAGCCAAATAATACCTCTATTTTTATGGGTTTATCTA
This sequence comes from Caretta caretta, assembly GCF_965140235.1. Lineage (NCBI taxonomy): Eukaryota > Metazoa > Chordata > Testudines > Cheloniidae > Caretta > Caretta caretta. Next base: position 84,720,926 of record NC_134214.1, read on the forward strand.
ATGGAAATACTGACACAACCTTACGCACAGTCCTACACACACATTGCTATAATCAAAGTATTTAATCCAAAGGCAATAACATCTGATTTTTTTAATTTTTTTTTGGTATATTTTCATGCTGCTAAAAACAAATTAAAAAAGATTAAAAAAAAATGAAGCCAAGGACTGGCAGCTCTAGCCAGCTTGGCTGATGTTTGAGTATATACTGTGAGTTCAAGTTACAAAGTAATTGCCTTATTCTTTCAATAAACAACAACGGAATGAGAGAGATGATCAGCACACTCCAGCAACAGTGACTTCCTGCGCGTAAACATTCTGATTGACTTTATGTTGTTTATTACAAGCTGGATCCTCATTCAGATATGTCTGTGTTCTTGTGGGAATCCTGCTCACCTTGCTTACACCAAATCCTGAGTAACTCCACTGACTTCCTTGGGGATCAGACCTCAGACCTCCACCCACAGATTGGCCCCTCTGCACTCAGGAGAGGGTGAGCAGGCTGAGGGACAAATGGGTGGGTTTGGGGGGTGGGTGACACATAATCCCTTCTCTGACCCTGTAGAGATTCTGAAGAAAAGATAATATGGCCTTGGGCTTTAAGGGGGTCCCTGAGGGCAGCCAGGGGGCAGAGAGGGAAAAGAAGGGGGCTCTGGCTTCACATAGATCCTAGAGTATATCTGTGGAGTTTGGGGGCAGGCACAGCAGTTTATTCTTTGAGGTAGGGAACCCTACACCCACCTGGGATCATATGGGGAAACTCTATGAGGGATCCTCAGCCTGTAGCTGAGGTTAAGTCCCCTTTGAATCACACCAGCTAGAAGGAACTTAAAGCTTTCCTAAAAAGGGAAGCAGGGATTCCCCTGCCATAGGAAGCTCCTCCGGCGGCATAAAGCCCTAGCTGGCTCTTCGCCACATGCTCTCCGCCTAGTATGTAGGTTACATTCCAAGGCAGGCTGGGGGCATGAGCACTGGATGTGGCTGAAATGCACTAATTCCAGTGTTTCCTAAATAATGGACCAGGGCCTAAGAGACAGTTTCAGCTGGTGAAAGTTTAGGTAAGCCCCGTAGCTCCCTTTGCCCACCCACCCACAGCTGTACCTTGTGTTAAACCACTAAAAAATTACCTTTCCACAGGGGCTGGAAAGAGGAGGTTTGCAACAGAGGTATAGAGCCAAATCTTCAGAAGTAGCCACTGATTTGGGGGTATCTTCTTTTTCAGGTGCGTGACAAAGGTGTCTCATGTGTCCCTAAAATCAGTCACCATTTTTGACAATATTGACTTTCTTGTGCTGACATAAATGCAACTTATTACACACACACAACCCCACATTAAAACGCTCTCCCTGGTGTCACTCGATAGTTGCATGAATTACAATTCATTAATTTCACTATTGACATTTGGGGCAAGTATTTGATCTAAAAAATTGCTTTTGTGAGTACTTGTACTCGTAAAGCTAGTGTGCTCAAATGTTCATGCACAAAAGCATTGCAATCCCATATGAATCTACCTTCCTTTCCAGTTTGTTTGAATGCAGCTATAGCATACACTGCATTAGTCAACATAAGGAATAGTAAGAGAGCAGCAACACAAAGCAGATGCACTCCCATGACAGAAAGCAACACATTCACTCCAAACAGGGTGAATACATAATTTGGCACTAATTATATATGCAACCAGTTCTATGCAATTTGAGTTCTGAGAATTTATTGGGGCTTGGTGAATGTAGACATTATGGTTGCCACCTACTGAGGAAGTAAAAAAAACTGATTGTGGATTATTCTTCAAGTACAAAATAGAATGAATTAGGGAACCTAGTACTATAGTTTCCTAATTCCTTTACTGACATTAACTTTTGCATATAGAAAAATGCACAAGATAATGTCTCTGAGGTGTTTGTGATCAACCAAAAGAGAATGGGAAAAATTGAAGCATTTGAATGTAATAGTAACCAAGACAGCAACCAAACTGGGAATGGCTTTATTAGTTAATCTAACAATATTTATGATCCCAGAATTGGTAAAACTGCAGAACTATTTATACACTCAGAAAATACTACATTTCAGCTCCAAAGTTATTAGATGTTTATGGAAATTAAGATGTTGTCATGTTCCCACTGCTCATTGTCTGTTATACAATGCTGCCCTCTAGCAACTGACAGTCAGCACAATGCATAGAAAATCTATCATCATTTCTCTGAAACCAAATTTAGCAATTCCGTTCCTTTCAAAATGATTTTTGTTTTGTTTCTCATGTTATATTTTATCAGCACATTTGTGTTCAGGACATCAGCTTGCGGTCCTCTCTCAGGCAGATTTCTTCATTGACTTTAATGGGAGTTTTGCCTAAGTACGGAAAGACTGCAGGACAGTAATTTTAATTTTGGTTAATCATCTGTAATGGTGAAAGTCAAAGATTACCCATGTTTGGCGAGAGCCCTTGCTCATGAAGGACATAATTCTTTATTCCTTGTGCACCCAAACTACCCATTATCAGGTCCAGGATATGTACCATAGACACATTTAGGGCCAGCTTAAGCTGTTTCACCCCAGTTTGGTGATACAAAGTAGACATACACCTGGTATAAAGCAAGTTTATGGCTGCTCTGCATCACTGGAGTGGTTCAAAGCAGCCAAAACATACTGGTGAATCTGGCCCCAAACAAGTCCTTTATTCACTGTGTTACAACCTGACTTAGCACCACTCTGTACAGTCTTCAGTCTGGTGTTAGTGCACCCAGTCGCTGGGTCCCACATGCTTCCAAGCTAAATAGATGTGTATAGAGTCTAGTCACTGTTTCTAGCTCTGGGACTCCAGGGCACACTCCTAGGCTCGAAACTCTCGTCTGACACTCTTCCTTGGGATGTGGGACACCGCAATCCAGCTGCCCTAGATCCCAAAATGAGTGTCAGAGACCTTGTGAGTCCCTCAGTCGCTTACACACATTCCCTCAGAGTTCCATCTGCATAACTGTGGGTGCTGCAGGCTTCTAGTTTAATCCCTTTGGGGATAACATGGCAGAAAAGGAAGGAACACAGGCTTAACAAAGGAGTTTCTGAACCACAGGGACTTTACTCTTAAAGCAGCTGAGAGTTACAGATCTTTGAAAACAAAACAAGTCCTGAGACATACCCTCCCCTAGGCTGAGCTCACCCCTTCTCTGAGCCTAAGGTTTGTCAGTGCTTCAGGCTGAGCAGAGTCCTTCTTGCAAGTCCTTCTTATGTGTGGTGATGGTTGAACCCTGCTCTCAAATAGGGCCTCCATTTCTGGGCTATGTGCTTAAACCAAGAAGCTCCAGCCCCACCAGTTATATGTGTCCCTTCTTATTGGCCCCTGTGTAGAAAAAACTTTGTTCCATGAAGAAAAGGAGTTCTGGTGGCACCTTAGAGACTAACCAATTTATTTGAGCATGACCTTTCGTGAGCTACAGCTCACTTCATCAGAGGCCAGTAGCTGAGAGATTGCTGACATGACGGCTCTTGCGGAGAGTCCTCCAGCAAGACTGCCAGCCATACTAAATACGGTTCTATACATTTACCATGTGGGCACTGGCCCACAGAGGATTAATATGACATTACATGTTTATATATGCTGAGAACTTCAGGTTAGACTTGAAGCATTTCTATTCACTTCACACCACCACCACCCTCCCCTCCAAAATAAAGCCTTGAAAGTGGTTTACAAGCAATGCTACTGAAAAGCATTGTGCCACAGTGGGAAAATGTATTGAATGGAACAAACCAGCAAATCAAAACCACACAATCTGCCTCCATTTGTCCAAACAGGATTCCCTTTAATTTTACTCATACCACAGGGACCTGGTAAAGAGTTCTTAGAACAGATTTGATGTGGTCTGTGTGGAACCTTTCTGAAATGCCAAGTTTTCCTGTGTGAGATTTTTTATTAACTGATGGAACCTTCTTAAAATGTCACCGAAATATTTTCCTTTCTATATTAGTAGCTCTTGGCACTTAAAAGAAATGTCCAGCTTCTTATCCATACCAGAGGTATTAACTAAGAGATTTAAATTAGAACACCAGGGCCCCATATTGGTTCATGTTTTGGGGTGTTGTACAGATAATTGTCCATACAGCCAACACCTGAGTCTGATCCTACAGTTTTTAGGCAAAACTGCCATTGTAGTCAGTGAGAGTTTTGCTTGAGAAAGGACTGGAGGACAATAATTATTTTAGTTTTTTAATCAATCCCCATTTGCCAATTTGCAGATCAGATAAACTCATGTTACAGCAGACAATCTGCACTGGAATGTAGGCATTGCCATACCGGATCAAACCACTCACCCAGGATCTTGTCTCCAAACTGTAAGAAGTGAAAAAAGTGAAGCCAGGGAAAGGGATGAGTCTGTCAAAGGAGACACAGACAGAGGAGCCAGTACTGAAGGGAGGTCCTTAGGCCTGAATTCAGGAAAGCATTCCTAATCTGGAGAGAACTTAAGCACATGCTTAAATTAGGGATTGTGTTTTTGTTCGGTTTTTACAGCACCTAGCACAATCGGGTCTTGGCCCATGACGGGGTTCCTAGGCACTACAGTAACACAAATAATTAATAATAATAAATCCCATTTAAGCCCATGGAACTTAAACACATAATTAACTTTAAACAAAACTTACGTATATACCCACTTACTGAGCCAAATTCTGCTATCAGCTGCACGGGTGTAAATCTAGAGTGACTTAGGGCTTGTCTACACTTAAAACACTGCAGTGGAACTGCTGCAGCTGCGCTGCCGTAGTGTTTCTGTAAAGATGCTACCTACGCTGACAGGAGGGGTTCTCCCATTGGTGTAGGTTCTTCACCTTCCCAAGAGGTGGTAGCGAGGTTGATGGGAGAATTCTGTCTACACTGGGCGTTAGCTCAGTTTAACTGCACCGCTCTGGTGTGTGGATTTTTCACACCCCCGAGTGACATGTTATACCAATCTAATGTCCTTGTGTACACCAGGACTTAGTTAAAGTCAGTGGAATTACTCTGATTTACAGCTGAACTGGAGGGCAGAATTTGGCCCACTCTGCTCAGATTTTTCTCTACTATTTAACAGAACCCAATTTTTTCATAATGGAGTTAGCAATATCCCAGGGTTACTCACTGCATTTATTCCAATTTACGCAGTTGCACATACAATATTGCATAAATATACTGTGGGGCTGCACCTAAATGTTCATGACACACATAATGATTATGATTTTTGGTGACTAAATACAAATCTCTTATCAGACTGTGTTTACTTGTGAGTCAGCTCCAGACTGCTCTGGCCGAGCAGATTCAGTATGTATCAAATTAGTACCTTTGAGCAATTGCTATAATAAGATGTTTCATTATAAGCTCAGGTGAACAAGCTATGTCCTTGGCACGTCCTGCTCCCAGACATTGCTGAAGCAGTTGATTTCTTGGCATCTCATGCAATGATCACCAGCGAAAACCTCTGGAGACAGTCGTTAACCAGACGCAGCATAGCAAGGAGTTAGCATTTTTGAAATAGATCCAACATGGTGTTGAGGAAAACTGCTGTGACAATTGCAGAGAAGCTCAGCGCTTTGGGAGTGTGGTGGGGAGTTGTATTGTTTCCTGTGACGTTCTTTTAATTTTTTTTCTTTTCAGATGATTATGCTGGAATCTTTTCAGTCTCTGCAAGTCACCCCTCTGTAGGAAATGAAATAATAGATTTTCTTATAAAAGGTTTATACAACATTGTCAGATTACCTGATGCTTTACAGATCAAACTCATCCATCCTAGCCTAGAGAGCTTTCAATCTAAATAAGAAAAGATAACAGCCCAGAACTGGGATGGTGAAGGACTAACTGATGAGACAAGGAGAGGAATTATTTGGGGAGAAGAGGGTTAGGCTTGGAGTTGAAGCAAGAAGGAGGGTGTTCCAGCCTAAGAGAAGAAGAAAAGCCATGAAGCCAAAGAGAACAAAGAGAAGGCAGGAAAGAAGACTAAGAGCATAGAGAGTAGGAGGGAAGTAGAGGAAGAGAGAACAGAATTATTGGCAGGTGGGAGCTTATCCGTAGAAGCTAATGAGGACTGGCTAGAACTGGAGTGATATGCTGATTCTAGACTCTATGAATCATGCACAATTGATTGGCACCATTAGAAAAATGAGTGGTCTAAAAGCGGCTTTGACGTGCAGGAAGGGGCTCCGCTGACCAAGTTTTTGTGGCAATAGCTAGTCAGGTGTTTCTACACACAGCCTGATTAAGCAGTGCCAGATATGGGGGACTCCTACCCTGAAACAAAGAAAAAGACAGTTGCGTTAACACAATCTAGAAAACTCAGTTTGTTCTATTAGCAACACTAAAGTCTCTATTGCAACAGATGTTCAGTTCAGATGGATGTGCTCAAGTGTCCAGCTTATTGCCTTGGAGTATGCATGAGGATACTGATGCTCTTGGAGACGCTCAGCAGAAGTTTCATAGATTCATAGATTCATAGATATTTAGGCCAGAAGGGACCATTATGATCATCTAGTCTGACCTCCTGCACAATGCAGGCCACAGAATTTCACCCACCACTCCTAAAAAAGACCTCACACCTATATCTGTGCTATTGAAGTCCTCAAATTGTAGTTTGAAGACCTCAAGGAGCAGAGAATCCTCCAGCAAGTGACCCGTGCCCCATGCTACAGAGGAAGGCGAAAAACCTCCAGGGCCTTCCAATCTGCCCTGGAGGAAAATTCCTTCCCGACCCCAAATATGGCGATCAGCTAAACCCTGAGCATATAGGCAAGATTCATCAGCCAGATACTACAGAAAATTCTTTCCCGGGTAACTTGGATCTTACCCCATCTAAAAACCCATCACAGGCCATTGGGCCTATTTACCATGAATATTTAATTACCAAAACCATGTTATCCTATCATACCATCTCCTCCATAAACTTATCGAGTTTAATCTTAAAGCAAGATAGATCTTTTGCCCCCACTACTTCCCTCGGAAGGCTATTCCAAAACTTCACTCCTCTGATGGTTAGAAACCTTCGTCTAATTTCTAATCTAAATTTCCTAGTGGCCAGTTTATATCCATTTGTTCTTGTGTCCACATTGGTACTGAGTTTAAATAATTCCTCTCCCTCTCTGGTATTTATCCCTCTGATATATTTATAGAGAGCAATCATATCTCCCCTCAACCTTCTTTTAGTTAGGCTAAACAAGCCAAGCTCCCTGAGTCTCCTTTCATAAGACAAGTTTTCCATTCCTCGGATCATCCCAGTAGCCCTTCTCTGTACCTGTTCCAGTTTGAATTCATCCTTCTTAAACATGGGAGACCAGAACTGCACACAGTATTCCAGGTGAGGTCTCACCAGTGCCTTATATAATGGTACTAAAACCTCCTTATCCCTACTGGAAATACCTCTCCTGATGCATCCCAAGATGACATTAGCTTTTTTCACAGCCATATCACATTGGCAGCTCATAGTCATCCTATGATCAACCAATACTCCAAGGTCCTTTTCCTCCTCCGTTACTTCTAGTTGATGCGTCCCTAGCTTATAACTAAAATTCTTGTTATTAATCCCTAAATGCATGACCTTACACTTCTCACTATTAAATTTCATCCTATTCCTATTACTCCAGTTTACAAGGTCGTCCAGATCCTCCTGTAGGGTATCCCTGTCCTTCTCTAAATTAGCAATACCTCCCAGCTTTGTATCATCTGCAAACTTTATTAGCACACTCCCACTTTTTGTGCCCAGGTCAGTAATAAAAAGATTAAATAAGATTGGTCCCAAAACTGATCCTTGAGGAACTCCACTGGTAACCTCCCTCCAACTTGACAGTTCACCTTTCAGTAGGACCCGTTGTAGTCTCCCCTTTAACCAATTCCCTATCCACCTTTCAATTTTCCTATTGATGCCCATCTTATCCAATTTAACTAATAATTCCCCATGTGGCACAGTATCAAAGTTGAAAGATGTCCATATTTTTATTATGGCCATAAACAGTACAATGACAAGAAATCATTTTCATTTCAATCAGATGTATAAAGTCTTCAGAAGTCAAATGGGAAAAGGTTGTGCTTTCTGATCTGGCATTTTCCTAAATCCTGTTCTTGAGCTGCCACCTAATCTGATGCAGAGTGCCTTGGGATATATTGAATGAAAAGAATTATAAAAGCAGAGGTTGATCTGATACAGTAATTGAAATAGAGAAAATCTTTTAATTGCCCCAGGGACTTCTCTTATTGTTTTGGTTCAACAGAACTTGCTTGATTACCACAGTTAAAGTTTGCTGAAAATGCTTTGCTGATTCATTAGTTTAGTGCCAGGAGAGTAACTAGTCACCAAAAGTGCTCTAAACATTAAGATGTTACATTTTCAGCGAGATTGAATATTTCTGTCTAAATCCAGAAAAATTTCAGCATTGGAGGATGGGTTTATTTATTTTGGCTCTTTGAGTCTATCTCTCAGCTTTCGGTGCTTCATCATCAGATATGACAACACATCACTGGAGTTGGACATTTATAACTACTCTGTCTATGGAGAAGCAAGATTACATCTATCACTATTTCAAAGAATTTCTTTGGTAGGCCCTAGTTTGGTTACTACCTTTGCTCCTGCAGCAAACCAAAACATGGACGAGAAATACAATTATTCAGTCACAACTGGGCAGATGCACGAGAACTCCATCAGTTTTTAGTGTCTAAAGGTTTGTTACCTTTACTGATACTGCATCTATATATTTGGTGTTTTGTTTCCAGCCCTGCACATTGACAGGGACTATTATTTAATATGACAAATCATAATTTCTCTCATTATTAACAGATACCCTTGACAGAACTTATTCACCAAGGTCAATACTCAAATTAGGGTCTCATCCTGCATCCACTGAATCAATAATTTTGTTTTCTTCTGTCTTCTTTCCTTGCTGGCAGAGTAACTTTTCACTCCACAGGAATACATTCCCTAAGGTCTGATATAGCAAGTACTATTGTGCTCTCTCAATTTTCATCGATTTCATCAGGACTGGGTCCTGTTCCCTAATGTTGTAGTCCTGCTTTTGGTAATGCAAGATACTACTTTTACCAGTAAGTGTAGCATCCTTCTAATAATATTTGTCTCCATCTGGTTGTCCATTGTAGAACTTCCCAGTGAAGTGATATGGATGTGTCTACATTATTCCAAAGCTCACAATCCACCAAGCTCACTGAACTAGGGACCAAGAGGTATAACCAGCAAGACATGGGGATTTCTAACTGGAAAGGCAGGAGGTAAAATCTGCCATTGACTTCAGTAGGGCCAGGATTTAACCCAGTTTGTTTATTTTGCTGTACTCTGAGCATGTTTTCCTTAACAAAGCCATAATTAATGGCCAGGGTTGTTAGGCAAGTGATGTAAATATCCTCATTCTATTTTTTCCTTGGGTGGAAACTAGCTGGAGTGGTTTTTTTCCTAATCCACCAACGATTACTATGGGCCAAGAATAACAGTTTTCAAAGCATACTGGACACTGAAATGCAGTGATGTACACATGATTTATTAATCACACCTATCATATGGTGGGCCCTCAGATAGTAAGGTTATAAATTAAGCCAGATGAAGATCGTTTGTAACTGATGTTTGTGGTGGTCAAGGAACAAGAGAGAATTCATTTACTTATACCCAGAGGAGCCAGGTATAGGTATTTACCTATGCTGGCTATATATAGCCACACAACAGAACCACTAGCCCAGGAACCTATCCTTGCAACAAAGCCCGTTGCCAACTGTGCCCACATATCTATTCAGGGGACACCATCACAGGGCCTAATAACATCAGCCACACTATCAGAGGCTCGTTCACCTGCACATCCACCAATGTGATATATGCCATCATGTGCCAGCAATGCCCCTCTGCCATGTACATTGGTCAAACTGGACAGTCTCTACGTAAAAGAATAAATGGACACAAATCAGATGTCAAGAATTATAACATTCATAAACCAGTCGGAGAACACTTCAATCTCTCTGGTCACGCAATCACCGACCTGAAGGTCACTATCTTACAACAAAAAAACTTCAAATCCAGACTCTAGCGAGAAACTGCTGAATTGGAATTCCTTTGCAAATTGGATACTATTAATTTAGGCTTAAATAGAGACTGGGAGTGGCTAAGTCATTATGCAAGGTAGGCTATTTCCCCTTGCTTTCCCCCCCCCCCCCCCGACGTTCTGGTTAAACTTGGATTTAAACTTGGAGAGTGGTCAGTTTGGATGAGCTATTGCCAGCAGGAGAGTGAGTTTATGTGTGTGTGTGTGTGTGTTCCTCCGGGGGGGGGGGGGGTGAGAAAGCCTAGATCTGTGCTGGAAATGACCCACCTTGATTACCATGCACATTGTAGGGAGAGTGGTCACTTTGGATGAGCTATTACCAGCAGGAGAGTGAATTTGTGTGTGTATGGGGGTGGGGGGGTGAGAAAACCTGGATTTATGCTGGAAATGGCCCACCTTGATTATCATGCACATTGTAGGGAGAGTGGCCACTTCGGATAAGCTATTACCAGCAGGAGATTGAGTTTGTGTGTGTGGTTTTTGGAGGGGGGTGAGGGGGTGAGAGAACCTGGATTTGTGCAGGAAATGGCTCACCTTGATTATCATACACATTGTGAAGAGAGTGGTCACTTTGGATGGGCTATTACCAGCAGGAGAGTGAGTTTGCGTGTGGGGGGGCGGAGGGTGAGAAAACCTGGATTTGTGCTGGAAATGGCCCAACTTGATGATCACTTTAGATAAGCTATTACCAGCAGGACAGTGGGGTGGGAGGGGGTATTGTTTCATGGTCTCTGTGTGTATATAATGTCTACTGCAGTTTCCATGGTATGCATCTGATGAAGTGAGCTGTAGCTCACGAAAGCTCATGCTCAAATAAATTGGTTAGTCTCTAAGGTGCCACAAGTACTCCTTTTCTCTGTGTTGCATAAGCAACCACTTTATAATGATCAGAGAGAGGCTGAATTAGTCAGCTCATTGGAGGCACAGACTTCTCTTTTTTACTTTTTTTTTTAAATGCATGGTCACTCTGTTAGCACAGACACTAATCTCTAATTATGGTCTCCTTTGGATTAGATTGTAGTCAGATTTGTTTTGCTGGCCTTGAAACATCTCAGATAATCCATTCAGTTAATGTATTCATACTGGTACTCATTGCCTTTCTTCTGAGGATGAATGCTGCCGCACAGGGCTCAGTCACAGTTATTCATTCCCCAGACGCACTTCAAAATGTTCCTGTTGGTATACAGAGACATACGAAAACATAACCAGCCTACGTCAGGGACTGCCTGCTGCCCTAGTTCCTAGCATGACCCTTGAGATCAGTGGGATTGGAATTGCTGACTGGCCCAGGGATGAGATAAGTGGCCTTTTTAATTGAAGGCCTGTGATTCTGGAATGCTCTCTGCCTGAAGGTACATCACCAGTTTGAAGCAGTAGTATTCCGGTAGCATCGAGAGCCCATGGAGGACCAGATCCCTGTTGTGCTAGGCGCTGTACAAACACACAACAGGGCTCAATTGTGTTTTTGCCATAAGCCTTGAATAAGAGGCCAAGTGTAGCTGCAGTTGATGACAGATTCCCACCTTGCTCCAGGAGGAGGAGGAGGGAGATGGGGAGAAGGTAATCTGTCACAGCCCTATATCTGGCATAGATTCCTTCCTTCTCTGCACTGGTTGGTGCACTGGGATAGGGCTCAGAATCAAGGCTCCACCCACTTCCTGCTCACCCACCCGTGCAAAGGGGGAGTTGCAGTCCCATGGACGCTGCTTTCTCCTCCCCACTCCTGTGCTGCTACTGGCAACACGGGTAACCCAAGGAGGGGAATTAGGGGGCACCTTACACCAAACAGTGACACATCAGTGTATTGGTGATACTTTTACTAGCACAGCCAAATACGTTTTTATTTTCTTGTCTGGGGTGGAAGTGGGGAGTTATTTATGGGTGGTGGGTTGGAGTTTTATTTTTGCTGTGGAGTGATCAATCCTCCGGAGTACAAGGGCTTATGAATGTCAATGTGTCTTTTTGGATTCATACCATTTACAAAACTAGTTTGTATCATGAAGCTGTTTTTCCTGGGATTGAAACCATTGTATTGTGCCAAGGGAAGGTCAATTTAAAGAGACTTTCCAGTTAGTGAATGTCTGGGCTACATACCAATCTGGCACCAATAGGAGCGCTGTATACAGCATTTCCCCGCCCACCACATTAGTATTTTCTCTCTCCTCAGCTTCCTTCATCTCCAGTCTCCCTGTAGTTATTGTTCTCTGTTCTATTTTTCACAAGATTCCTGCTCCCCATTGTCTCTCCTGTCCCTGAGCAGAATGCAAACTGAGCTACGTTTGAATCAGAGCCAAGCTTCGGAAGCCATGTTATGAGACTATTATGTAAAATGAGTTCGTTAACCCTTCATTTTTAAACTGGTTGCAGGATTTATTGGATTTACTGTTCTCTTATACTATATGCAGTGTAGTTGGAGCTGTGTCAGTCCCAGGATATTAGAGAGACAAGGTGGGTGAGGGAATATCTTTCATTGGACCAACTTCTGTTGGTGCAAGAGACAAGCTTTTGAGCCACCCGGAGCTCTTCTTCAGACTGGAAGTATCTTTCCCAGACCTGAAAACAAACTCTACGTGGTTCGAAAGCTTGTCTCTCTCACCAATGGAAGCTGGCCCAATAAAAGATATCACCTCGTCGCCCTGTTCTCTGATACTGTTGGTTTCAGTTATACTTTGAGGTCCTCAGCATTCCTTGTGTAGGAGCAGCTTAAAAGTTTACTTATCTTTATGTGCCAAATCCCAGAGTTCTTAGTCCAGCAAAACTACACTGAGTGAGTGAGACCTACAATGGTTAGTCAATATTAAACATGTGCACAACTTCCCCAAGACAAAATGATCAAACACCTTAGGGGGAAAAAAAAAACCCACCTCAAGGGGCTCAGATGTACAGGGATTACCATGTCCTAAAGCTTACATAGTCAATGGTTTCGTTAATGTCAGGGCTTGCCACATCCATTAAAATATATTGCATATGACATTCCACCTATCTGGTATGCTATCGTTTGGCATCAATCAAAAAATAAGCATTAAAACTAAACTGCCGTTAAGCTTGCTTCTCAGATGCAGACCTGCTTTGCAAGGGAGCAGTGTCCCATAATGGAGTCCCATCTGGTTGAATCCAACCTGGTTATATTTTTGAAACTGCTTTTCCCCTTTCAGTTCAAGTATAAAAAGGGAAAGGGGCTTAGAGCCAGATCCTAGACCATGCTATAGTGGCACAAGGGACCTTAAAATTGCCTTAAATGTGTAGCTGATAAAATTCTCCTGGCATTTGTGGGGACAATCAGCTCTCATAAAGCCAATCTGGACAGCTCTATGCCAATCCCTCCTAGTTCCCTTCCCAGCATGGGGAGACATATATGAGAGGAGGCAGTTCACGAACTGGGTCAAAGTATGCTTTGCTCCTGAGATCCATGCAAGCCAACAGAACACTAGGGGATGATCACAAGCCAGCACAAACCAGGGCAGTCCTTATGCTACTTTAATTTGCTCTGGGACCCAGTTAGACCCAGGAAGGGGTGTTTTGGACCCTAGTTAGACCCAGGAAGGGGTGGGGGACTGAAAGGAAAGTTAGAGTCATCTTTGGCTTCCTCCCTCAACTGCATCAAGTTCTCCTCCAGCACAACTGAAGATTTAGTCCCTAAACCCAGTAATGAGTAGTAAAGTTTCCAATGAATGCTGTTTGGGCCAGATGGTGATACCCTTAATCACAGCTAATCCCATTGATTCAATGGGACCGTCATGGTCTAAGGAGCTGTTCAGCATGAAAGAGTTATCACAGATCTGTCCCATTGTCTGATAACTTGGTGAGATAGGGCCTGTGTCTCTTTATGGCTGTTCAGTGCTAGAGCTGTGTGGGAAATTTTCCAAGATTCCAATTTTCTCATTCTGCATCAGGACAAAACCCAACACCTTTTAAAGCCTGACAGCCCAGAATAGCCCAGTAGTGAGAGCACTTGCCTGAATGAGGCAGAGCAGGGACTTCAACATGAGTCTCCAACATGCCAGGCTACAAAGCCGGCCATACTGGGGTGGGTCTCTGTCTTGCATACGCGTGTTCACACACACTCTTATTTTGACCAGAAACTCCATCACGGACCTGCGAAATTTCCCAACAAGTGTTTTGTTGAACTTGACACATTACTGCAAAAAGTTTTGTTCCTGACAAATCAGCATTTTCTGATGTAAAACTGTTTTGTCTAAAACTTCCCAACCTGCTCCATTCAGGTCAGCACAACAGAACCTTGATCCCCCTCTGGTGCTCCAGGTGTTACCATAATATAAACAATCAGAGTTTGCCTGACTAAAGTAACCTGAACAAGGCCCTAAACCACATGGTATAACATAGCCTCCTTAGCACACCAGGCTTTCTTGTCAGTCCCTTTAATCTCTGGGAGTTTTGTCAGAGTAAATATTTGGCCCTGATTCATCCCTGTGCCAGTGTTGATCCCAGTGAAGGCAAGGACCAAGAAAGGAGGCAGAGCTCCTCCCCACTGCCCAGGGGCCCATTCAGTCTATGGTGCAGGTTAGAGAAGACTCAGGGGATACTTGAAGTTACCCCCTGACTGCAATGGTCCCTATTTCTCCATCCAACTGATGGGGAGAGCTGTGGCACAGATAGCTGCCCGCCATGCTCCCGCACTGAGTCTCACTATGCTGACTCTGCACTTCCTGGACTCCCCCTGTGCTAAGGGTAAGAGGGCCCTTACTGCTGCTTTGCAGGCTATCTTCCAATATCTTAGCTGGCATCAAGTGACTGGGGGCAGGGGGAGGAGGAGAGTATTCCCCTGGCAGGACTAGACCCATATTGATTATAGAAGGAAAATAACTACTTATTAAGTCTTCTAATCCATCTCCCGGAAATGCGGGGCTGTATTGTTTAGAACTTTTTGTAGTGTCTTGTTCGGTCGTATTTTAAATGTCCAAAGCAATGGAGCTACTACCAGATCCCTTGGGAGGTTATTTCTTAGCTCAACAGATCCTATGATCAGTTCTTTTCCTTGATATCAGCATATATTCCCCTTATTTAAATTTAACCCCACTATTCCTGGTTATATCTTCATCCAACTCTTAGTTCCTCTCTATCGTTGGCATTGACCCCATTCAAAATATTTTTCAAGAATCATTTTAACAACACAGCTGGTGTAGTCTTTAAAATTAAGGTTGATTCAAACAGACTACACTAGCCTCAGCACTAGGCTGACATTAATTAACCTGCTGCAGACTGTCAAAACAAAAATCTGCATGCAGTTGAGATTTCCTTAGGTTAAAATTTGCAGCTCCAGAGACCTATGCATAACATCAGCTTATTTGACTGCTTTGAAATGTAGAAAGTGGGACACTGCTGTAACTTACTGTCACTGAACCACAGATAATAGGGTTTGAAAGAGCTTTCTTGGCCATCTATGTATCCTCTCCCTCCCACTGCACTAGTACAGAATTTTCCTCCACATTGAACTCATAGGGGTTAACTGATGTGAGAGGGAGGAAGGGGAAAATCAGGGGTCAGGTCACGTTCTGACACTGGTGAACTTGCAAGTTACTCCTTAAGCATGTGCTTCCATCCCAGGTTCCTCCTGCCAGCAGTTTCTCATTTTAATTATACACCCACAGCAATGCAGATCTTTAAATTCAGCAATTCTTTCTCAGGTTTCAGCAAGTCATTGACAGCCTGAGCTATTTTGGGGATATTTTCTCTCCTGCAGATGCAGCTTAGGAAAACGCAGGGAGCATGCTAAAGACCTGCAGCTATTTGCCTTGTACAATTTGCTCATTTCTCTTTATTTCTCCGTTTTCCTGCACTGATCACTTAAAGGACAATCTCCCTTGCAAACAAAATCCCCGGAGCCTGATTAGCGGGACTGAAGGCTCCCAGAAACGGATTGCCTGCCAGCCACAGCACGGTAAGGACATGGACACTTTTGGCTAGCTTTGCATTACAGTTTTTAAGCTTTGCTGAATGTTTATTTGTGTCCATCGTTTCCAAATCAACACTGCTGGCATGGCAGGCAGTCTCCAGCTCCTGGTCTCCATTTTCATTCCCTAAAATCCTCAGCACTTGTAAGTAACACGTTTATACTCACTGTCTTTGTATGTTCTAGAAATCAACGACTGACACTGATTTCATTCAGTTCCAGCCTTCTTTTTCCCATTACATTTCAGCACATTTTGGAGAGCTGTAATTTTTAACCATGATTGAATTGTGGATATGTCTGTTGCCTGAGCTTCCCTGATACTAGGCTGAATGTCGGTTTTATTATTTAGCTGAGTAAACAATTCAAGTCTAGGACTTGTTTTATGTACTTTAACTAGAAACATTATTTAAAAAGACCCAATATTGCTGATCTACAGTTACATACATTGCTTTCTTGTCTTGTGCACAGGCTTTTGCTACAGTGTGTTAAAACTGCTGTATAATAGCGTGTTAACACTACAAAGACATCTCAGATATACCACTAATGCTAAGGTAGAAGACCTATTTACACCAAAAATAAATAGGTTTTTATCATGCAGTTCTCCTCGTCTAGAAATGCATGAATTAGGCTCTGTAAAGATGGTGAAATTCCCATTTTACAACACATACAGTTTGGTTGAAATAGCAGTGAGAACAGTTAAATATCCTCTGGTACTTTATTCATATATATATATATATATATATATATATATATATATATGTGAATATCATCCCAGGAAAATTGCTTATTTCTGATGAATCTACAACCCAAATTCTAGAACTCCCTGCAGACATTAAATGCAAGAGGTTTTTTTCTTCTTTACCTCTCCAGAGGCCTTTTGGAAAAATTGGAGTAGCTTTAAAATATCCTTTAATGGTTGGTGATACATTATTGCAACAACAACAGAAGTCTCCTGAGGGCTTAATCTTTAGCATCCAAATATTTGACTGCAGCTCAGTGTGTGTTGTCCTATTAAGAGAGACATTTTGGACAGTTTGAGATTGCACTAGTGGTAGGGAAACCTTCTAACAGAATAAGTAATGCCTGCCTCCTGTGTCTACTGTCAGGAAACGGTGAGAGCATGGAGTACTAATGGAGTCCCATAAGGAATAATGTTTCCTATAAAAGTGCTTAGACACTGCATCTGCAGTGGAAACAAAAGTTAGCAAGACCCTCAGAGTTTGAGGTGTTCAATCTTCCCCTGCCGCCTTTTGATCAGATAGATATTTATTTCCGTTTTTTAGCTTGAAAATGTCCTGTGAGAGGTTTTCTACAACAGGATAGATTTAAGGGGTGGGGAGAAATAATATTACATGAGCGTACAAGTGCGGAAAGGGGCAGTGGGCCAGCACTGGGTTCAGCAACAAAACAAAGACTGTCAACAAGCAAGATTTTTAATCCGGGCTTTGTCCTTGGGCATCCGTGGGCCTGAGTTATATGAAAAGTGAACAAATGGCTGAGGTACGAAAGAATCCAAATTAAAAACAAAAACGAAAACAAGCAGAACACCTTGGATTACAAGTCAGCCTATTGGAGGCCTGATCCAAAGTTTACTAAAGTCAATGGAAAGACTTTGAGTTAGACCTTCTGTGTGGAGTTTTGCCTCTTGTAAAGGCCTCTCTCCCCATTCACTACCAATTTACATGGTATGTCCTAAATTCCTTCTGAATGCCTCGTTGGGCTTTGAGCACTGACTCTCCTTTCACACTACTGAGTCTCAGAAGTAACTCCATTGAACCTGTTGGAACTACACTGGTATAAAGCTAATGAAAGATCCGCATCAGGTCTTTAGCCCCTGATCCAGCCTTGTTACTCCATCCTGAATATTTGAGTGAGGCAGGGAGTAAGCACCCGGTTTACTGGGAATCTTGAAGGGCCCCTATACCTTGTCACAGAAACTGAAGACAGAAAGAAAGAAATGTATACGGTTTGCTGTATTTTGAAAAGCTATTGCTAAAAAATAATAGGTTACTGAAGCAATTGCTGCTTATTGTCAGCAGAGGATTGGATATGAGCTATTGGAAGGGTTGCCATGCAAACATATAAGGCCAGATCCCACATGGCTGTTAAAGAAGAAACTCTCAGTAAAGCCAGAAGTCAATGGAAGTTTTGCCTTCAGAACAAGCCCACAAAGAGTTTAAAATCTGAACAATTTAATGTGATAAAACTAATTACACTGGTAAACTTGTGTAGATGACCATTACCTATGTAGGTGGAGCTTGTTTACACTTATTATAGGGAAAATATCATTTGAAATGGTACCATTAAAGAGAGTTAATATTAGAGGAAGAGATCATGAATGGGTTACTCTACGATACACTGCAGCTTAATTCAGAAAGGAAATTACCTCTAAAATAGAAAAGTAGATGGGATCAAGTATAGATTAACTTTTCATCTTTACAATAGATTACAGCATAGGTCAGTTCTCCTGTTGAAAACTGAAGACCCTTATTGACATTAGTGAAGAGTTAAGGGGAAGGGGATATGGATTAAAGGGATTAACAGTTTCCAGCTGTGCCAAATGGCACCCAAATTGGGCACACACTTATGTTGTGTTCATGCACATTCATATTTTGCCTGGTCACAGCCTCATGCACAAAGCCCTTTGCACAGATTTCTCATGCCAGGAACAAGAATAACATGCATCAGGGCTGTGTATGGGAGCCACTGCTGAGGCAAGGATCCCACTTGCTTGCACGTAGAGACTTTGCCCCCTGGAATGCAGGGCTCCCTGTTGTAGAGGGCCAATGAAGCAGCCTCTCTGCTGTTTATAGAGCCATGATAAAGAAGACAGTTTCAGTCCATGCGCCTGATGCTGGCTGTGGTTATTCTGCTAGGCTTCTGTGTGCAGCACCTGTTGTCACTTGGAGCTCTACCAACCTGTCACAGATTACACTATACTGCACTGCTTTCACACCTGCTCAACTCTGCTGGCTGGTGCCCTGCCCATCCCTTTTAGTGAGTACAGACCCACTCATAGTGCTAGATTCATGCAGTTCTTGCACTCCCTCCAGGGACTGTGAGTGACCCCTGCACGGGAACACAAATGAGGAGGGGAAAAAAGCTTCATGCACCTTCTTCTCCCCTTGTGCATCCACACAGGGCCAGCCACAGTCTGGCTCAAAATTTATATAGGTGAATAAGAGTTTAATTAAACTTTCAATACATTGATTTATATTGCAGTAGCACCTGAAAACGCAAGGATCGAGGCCTCGTTATGGTAGATACTATACAAACTCAGGAATTTATGATGCGCCCTGCCTAGAGGCAATTAGCTGTAAAGAGCTACTGGATATAAATATAATTTAAAAAAAAATACATAGGGTGTAGAATGGAACCTAACCTGATTAAAAATAGAGTTTACTACATAGTCTGACCATGAACTGAAAGGATATATTTATTCTTTCACACAGTCATATAACTCCCTTACATAGAAGGTAAAGAGAAACTCTTGTAAGTGATCAACCTGTAAAGTGTCCTGCCAATTTTAGCTAAAAAATTATAGCTGTGAAGACTCCAAGCATGAGTCTGTTCTCACTGGCTCTTGCTTTACACAGGGGTAACTCCAGTGACTTCAGTCAAGGTATCACTGAATTACACTGGTGTAAAAGAAATGAGAATCAGTCCCCAAACATATGAATAAATAATAAGGGCCATATTCTATTCCAGTTCTCCATGTGGAGATGCCACTGACATCACTGGGATCTCTGCACAAAGACTAAGGTTGTGACAGGTAACAACATCAAGACAGGCAAGATTTAGCTTATGACATTGAAAAACGCTATTGAAAGTGATGGGATAATGGGACCAGTACTTTGGATGAGGAAGGTACATGGGGGGTAATTTGTATTTGGTTAATCAGTCTTTTTGAAGAAACTGAGGGACCTACTGTCAGTACAGTACAGCTACAGCTAGCTTTAATCTCTTGCTGGAGTGAGATTTCTTCTCTCAAAATCATTCATAGAGGGTTTCCATAAGGATCAGGGGCAGGAACCCTGATATAAATTTGGAGTAATTTTCCTGGAATGACTCCAAGTGAGATCAGAATCCAGGCTCAAATGAGTAAACATTATCAAGGACATGTAAGGATATACTATACGGATGCTATAATTGTACTGTATGTTACAGTACGTTTGACCTATGTGATTACAGAAGGCTTTTCATAGATTGTTGTACTGATGTCAGAGGAGTAGACTAGTGCTAAAGGCATCTAACTAGAACAACTGCTTCTGTTACTATATGCTTAGAACTGAATAGCTGTTACTTCCAAATGAACACTTCTACACTGCAGCTGGAAAAGTGCCTCCCAGCCCAGGTAAACAGACTCACACTAGTTCAGCAAGGACACTAAAAATAGCAGTGTGGACATTGCAGCACCAGCGGAGGCTCGAGCTAGCTCCCTGAGCTTAGAACCCACGGGTCAGGTGGGCTTGCGAGCCTGAGCTGCTGCCTGACCTGTAAAACCCACACTTCTATTTTTAGTGCTCGAGCTAGAGCTAGTGAGTCTCTTTACCTGGGCTGGGAGGCTCAGTGCAGTGTAGACATATCCAGAGACACAGTTTGCTGGCAAAATTGATGATTGAAATTTGAGGTATGTTATTGCAAGTGCCAGTCAAAAAATTAGAATCACTTTGCAAATATTCGCAATGTTTGAGCATTCAAATGAGCTATAAGACTGCAAAACAGTCAGATCCTACTCCACATCCAACGTATCAGTCCCCATCTTCAAAGGAAACCTGCACAACACTTTCAAAAGCTGAGCCAGGGAGCTTAAATTCATAACTTTGCTAGACACTAAAAATCATGGACTATAGAGACACTGAATTTATGGCTTATTATAATGATCTGTAACCCACTAACAACCACCCCCTCCCTCCCAGTTGCTTTCCCCACTCCACTTCCTTTCCTCCCTATAACTAGAGGGGTGTTAAGAGGCCACTTCACCTTGAATGGTCCCTTGAAATATATGTTAACTACTTATGCTACACAATCTGTTCAAACCTTGTATTTAACAGTGACACTTCGAGTTAGTTTCCCAGACCTGAAGAGCTCTGTGTAAGCTCGAAAGCTTGGCTCTCTCACCAATAAAAGATATTACCTCACCCACTTTGTCTCTCTACAATCCTACATTAGCAGTACAGGGTATAGTATATCAAGGACATCCATTTAAAGATGGCAGGCCCTCGGCTATATTAAATGGCTGTCACAATAAACACATCACCCACAATCAGGGGTTAATGTTACTTTTATTGTGTTGAAAAGAAATAAATCCTTTGGAACAAAGAGTTAGATATTTGGCATCTAACTCAAACTTGAGACCAAACAATGTAGGACTGAATGCTACATGTATAAGAGACTAACTCTGTTGAACTGATATTTTTTTCAAATACATTTTTACCTAAGAATAGTGAGGGAAAAGGAAACTAGAGTCTTTTCACCTTGATGAGTTCTAATGATAGTTCTTTGCATTTATCTGATGCTTTACCTCTCAAGTACCCTGTAGACATATTAACTACCTAACTTCTCACATCCCCCAGGTGAGACTGAAGGCCTGATTTCATAAATATGGATTGTAACAACTTTGTAGTCACTTAGTTCTTCACAAACTTTAAGGATTATCCTGAACACTTCATAGCTGGCTAAAGAATGTACTCCATACCTTGGCCCCAGCCCAGGGATACCGGAACAGAGGTGGGAGAAGAGGGGCAGGGAGCTCTGGCCCCATCACTTTTTACCAGCTGCGAGGGCAAGCAATGAGGGAGAGGGGGCAGAGAGGAACAAGCAGGGGGCAGGGGAGAAGGGGCAACACAAGGGTCTGGGGGGAATGGGTGGCATGACAGCGGCGCCTCAGGGGGAAGAGGTGGTGCAGGGGGGCAGGACCATGGTTCAGACGCTGGTGGCCCCCCACTTTTAGGAAACTTCTGCTGCTCCTATCACAGCCACATCAAAATGCCTAGCAATAGCAGGGATAGAATTCAGATCATTCTGCTCTAAAACCATTTTTTGGTAAAGGAGATTCTCCATTAGCTGTTAGTAATGTAGGGTCTATGACCGTCACAGTTCCCATCTCCTCTAGCAAAGGGCAGAGGTGTATTGTCATAGAGTTATCCATTATACATGAAGAAAGTGACACTGAGGGAAAGGGCAACATTTTCAGATGTGGATGCTATTTTTAGGTACCTCCATTTTTGGATGCCCAACTTTAAATACCGGCAGCTCCATTAAGTTTCATTGCTTAGTATCACTAAAAAAAATCACGCCCCAGTTTCTCAAGATGGGGACCCAAAATTGGAGGCACTCCAAAATAAGTGGTCACTTTTGAAAATTTGGGCCCAAAGCCACACAGTGAGTCAGGGCAAAGACAGGAATAGAACCCAGAAAATCTTAGCTCCCAGTCCTCTGTATTAGATAACACCACCACCCACCATACTTCCTGACATGTGACTGAAGGAATCTCCAAAGCTCCAAGAAATGTTTATAGATCAAAATATTTAAATGAGAGAATACATTTTAATGTAGTTGACAGAAATGGCCTATTAAATGCACATATAGAATTATAGCAAGCATGGTGGCAAAATGCAGAGAAAAATTCTGCTCTAATTAACATATTCTTTGGCTATCCCTTGATACAAGGATGATATCTGTCAAGGGGGTTCATTGGTGAGTTTTTAAGTGGCTGAGGAGCCCAATTCTTGCCCTGCAGATTTTCCCACAGAAGTGGGAAAATTAACACCAGTGCAAATATGTTAAGGTAACATGGAAGATAAATCAAATAGTTTGCCTGTCTTCATCTGTCCCAAAAAACTGGCATTAGAAAGATACTTCTCCTTCCAAAAGAAAAAAGCCTGACCCTGTTTTTTTGGTGTTTGCAGTGTTGTCGTAACTTTGTTGGTCCCAGGATATGAGAGACAAGGTGGGTAAGGTAATATCTTTTATTGGACCAACTTCTGTTGATGAAAGACACAAGTTTTTGAGCTCCACAGAGCTCTTCTTCAGGTCTGTTTCTTGGTGACAGAGAAGGAGGAGAAAGCATGTTGCCCTGAAGTAATGGGAGGCATTCAGTTACTAGTAATTAGGACCACATAAGTACCTAGAATCTTTATGTTAGAGTTAGGTGGAAGCAGGTGTTTTTCCCCCCTTATTCAGAGCAAAGTATCCACACATCAGCTTACCCCCTTCCTGGGATTTGACTTTATTGGTAATGTAAATAGTAAGCCCATAATTTAAACTTCAGCCTAGCTTGACACTGATGCACTGAATAGCCTTAGTCATCACATAACCTCTTTCTCAATTTCTACTGCCTTCTCAATTTTCTTGCCTTTCTACTGACTTCACAGGGCTAGTGTGAAGATTAATTAGCTAATTTGCAGAGCTTTTTGGACAGTTCATGTGCAGAGCATTGTTAGTTGTTTTCTCTGTGCACCTTATCCAACTTTCTTTATTCTATCTTACAATCAACATACGTCCCTTTTTCATAGGGCAACCCAATTTATTTAAACAGGAAGAAGAACCATTTCTAAAACTTCCAAATTAAGCCTCACAGGATTAGTAATTCAAAGTAAAAAAGAGGAATCACTGGTGCCAAGCTACATAACAAGAGTTTAGAATTTCACTGTCACCTCTACTTTGGGGAGCTTCTAACAGAAGAAGTTAACAAAGTGACAATGTGTGTTTAGAATTTTTTTCTGTTTTCTACCAAAACATTTTCAACATTTTTCCCCAAACATCTTTAGATTGTAATAATTTCACCCCGAGGCTCTGACCTTTCCCATCCTTGTTTTTTCCATACATAAAATCTTTAATACATTTATATGTAATGCTCAATTGATCATTTATTTTTAATGCAAGCCAACAGTGGATTCACTGTAGAGTCAAGATGACATCAGTTCAAAACAATAAGATGGAAAGAACTGAGTTGAATCCTTCAGAAAAGCTTTGTCGCTACAGTAGTATTCTCCAAATGCATCTAGAGAATCCTCCATGTTGTAGCTTTACAAAGCTCTATTTGATGGGAATGACCTTAGGTTAACTACTGATGCCTCAATGGATATGACTGACTGAGCCTTGACAAGATGCTATTATTTCTGGATGCACACTCATCCATCCTCTTCTCATTTATGAATTGATTTATTCCCTGCTTGGATTAGGACTTAGGTCAAAAAGGAACTGACAGTAATGCAAATGGAAGAAGTAGTATTTATACCTCTAAGGCACCAGACGTATCTCTAAGAGTTTTGCTTTAACTAACTGAGCAATGAATAACTGCTCCCTGTTCCCCTCTTTCCCAGAGAAGAACAACAGCACACAAAGGGAAAGCTTTTTTCCCAATTTTAAAAAGTTCTAGCCTTCCCATTGGCTCTTTTGGTCAGGTGCCCACTCCCCTCCTTTTACCTGCATGTTTTTTAACCCTTTACATGTAGAGCAAGTAGAGAACAGCTACCAAGAGGGGATTTATAGCTAACTGGCTGACTGTGTGTCCATAAAAGGGAGCCAACCCCCCGCCCCTCCCTTCATTTATCACACCGACATAAGGCTGCTCTTACACAGGGAGACACAATAGCTCCCAGCCAGACCAAGAACATTGTAACTGCCAGAGTCTGAAAGCTCTTGATCCTATATAAAATATTTTTGGTCATGCCAATTGCATGTTCCATAGATAGCATTTAATAGAGTATCTATCCAGATACTGATATGGTTGTCTTCACTATAACTGAGTGGCTTTAGCCACACAGCACCCCCCGTGAGGCAGGCAAGTATTATTCTAGTATTTGACAGAATAACAACCGTGGCACAGCATAAAGTGATTCTCCCAAGGTCACACAGGAAGTCCTGGGCTGAGTGAGGAAATGAACTCCAGACTGTTGAGGTTCAACCCAGCGCACAGTCCATTAGACCAGGGGTTCTCAAACTTCATTGCACCACAACCCCCTTCTGACAACAAAAATTACTACATGACCCCCAGAGGGGGGACTGAAGCCTGAGCCTGCCTGAGCCCAGCTGCCCTGGGTGGCGGGGCCAAAGTCAAAGTCCAAGCCTCACTGCCCCAGGCAGGGGGGGCAAAGCCCCAAGGGGGTCTGTAACCTGAGCCCTTGGGCTTCGGTTTTGGCCTTGGGCCCCAGCATTAAAATGGAATAGTAACCCACTTTGGGGTCCTGACCCACAGTTTGAGAACCGCAGCAGTAGACCATCCTTCCTACCTTTAAGGAGAATCCCTTCCTCCACTGCACCATGTACCAGTTTCTCCTGGGCCACGCTTAGATTAATTATTATTATATTTCATATGTGTACATGGTGATGCCTAGGAGCCCCAATCAGAGTTTGAGTCCCCATTGTGCTAGGTACTGTACACAGGTACACCCCCCAAAAGACATTCTCTGCCTCAAAGAGCTCACCATCTAACTTTCTGATGATAGACAACAGGTGAATATGACAAACAGAAAGAGGGAGCACGAGACCTTTATGATCAGTTCAATAAGCAGAACACGAGCTTTGGATGGGGTTTGGCTATAAATGAGTAGTTCTTTGTGGAATGGTTTATTGGGTTGTTATTTGATGATGGTTGGTTTATGGATGAGGCTGTCTGAGTAAATTCCTGTGTAAATTGTAGATATAGCTAAATAATGGGTAGAGTTTGTGGATGGGTGTTATTTCTTATTATTAAACTTTTGTATTGTGGCAGCACCTAAAAAGCTGAACCAGATTGGGGCTTGCTGTGTGAGACTCCATCTGAGCATACAGTCAACAAAAATCCCGGAGCCAAAATGTTATAAATTAAAATAAATAAGAATAATATGACTTTGTACTAAAGTCAGGGTTTGAACAGTAAATTCTCCACTGTCAGGCTGTTTACCGTACTATAATAATAACAGACTAAAGGTTAATTTCAGTTGAACAATTACTGCACATGGAAAAGAAAAAAAGGATTGGCACAGAGTCAAGTCTAACCTTAATTGGGCTCCATTGCTTAAGCAGTAGTGCAACTTCCTGCCACTAGAGTGTGTCAAAGCATGCATGAGAAACAAACTTCTTTATACTTTGGTATTAATTTCTTTCAAGCTGCTACCAACACATTAGATAAAGTCAAACTGCATGAATGTATCATTTGTACTGAAAATACATTGCTGCATTTATTGCTATAAATATTCCTAAAGGTTACATAAATATAGGACAGAGTCTCATGACTTCAGTCTGGTAGCACAGGGCAAAGGGATTTTGACAGGAATATTGAGCAACAATACAGTAATCCAGAAGCAGTGTAGCCACTTTTAAGATCCATTATATTATGATTGCCTTTTCACTTAAATGTCAATAAAATATCCCTTTCAGGCTGAGACTCTCACAGTGGTGTAATACAATGACCCAATTATTTTGTACTGAAAAACTAGCACATCCAGTCTCTGTATGTGTGTGTTTGTGTATGCACTGCCCATGAAATGGATGGGTGTAGCTGAACAGTTACAGGTATAATGGAAGGGAAACATTACAGGACTGATTTTTTAAAAAATTAGGGATATACACAAACTGAAGATCTGCTGCTTTACTGACAGTCTAGCTACTATACTGTATTTAGACATCCAGTAACCAAATTGAATACCACCTGCAAAATCTGCTGATTTTTGCCATCAGCCATCAAAGCAGCTAAGATTAGAAATCTGTGCAAATAAAATGTCACAAGTCAAACTTAATACACTGAAAAATTCAAGTATGTAGAGTCCTCACTGATTTCAAATGGACTACCCGTGTGCTTAGAGTTAGGCACATGATTGAGTGCATTGTTGAATCAGGGCCTTAGTCTCTCCAGGTATGTCTGCACTGCAATAAAACACCTACAGCTGGCCCGTGGCAATAGACATGGGCTTGCAAGGCTCCATCTGTGGGGCTATAAAATTGCAGTGTGGACACTCCAGAGCCCTGCCTCCAGCTTGAGTCTGAATGTCTACACTGAAATTTTATAGCCCACAGCCTAAGCCAGCTGACACGGGCCAGCCGCAGGTGTTTTACTGCAGTGTAGACATACATACCCTCTGTCTCAGTTCTCCATCTGTAAAATCAGAATAATAATTCTCCCTTCCTCCCACTTCTTGTGTGTCTACAATATTTAGAATGTAAACTCTCGGGGAAGGAACTGGCTCTTATTAGTGTGTTTGTACAGTGTCTACGGGGCCTCTGTCTTGGCTGGGGCTTTTAGGTCCTAGCATAATACAAAGCCCCTTGGCTGGGGCTTTTAGGTCCTAGCATAAACAACTATTAGAAAACCTTGAAATATACCAAACAAAAAAGCAACAGACATATAATGATGTTTAGAATATAGGAGTCAGTGGAACTGCTCACGTGCTTAAAGTTAGATATGTAGTTAAGTACCTTGCTGAACTGGAGCCTAAGGCACTTGGCCAACATCACATAGTCTATTTTATTTTCCCTAAGAAGATACTTCCAAGCCTCCCTTGGAAACTTTATCTCCCAAAACTCTCTGTGCTGTTGTGACAAAGAGGGCCACAGCTTCCTCTGAAATCCATCAGGATCACTCCTGAGTTGACCCACAGGGGTCATTATCGAGTAACAGGTGATGCGTCTATTCATTTCCCATCCAGCACCTGAAGATGCAGCCTCTGAAATGCTTGAAGCCCTTTTCAGCCGCATAGTGTCAGCTAACTGGGGATCTTGAACTCTGATCTGCCTCTCGATAACTTTGTGTGTAACTTTGTAATGTAGTGATTGAAACAGCCTCACATCAGAAGAGGTGTGCAAAGTGTAGGGAAAAGAACAGTAACTGGCAAGCTCTCATTTTCACAGCCTATGTTCAGCAAGTACTTCATACTTCAGGGGCCTGATCCTGCAATCAGATCTAAGTGGCCACCCATGCAGAGCCCTACTGAATTCATAGGATTTTCCAGACTACATCCTAATTTCCCCAAAGAGTAGGCTAGGACACAGGAACAGTAAGCAGCTAGACAATGAGAGGTATGTGTCATGTACATAGCATCATAGGAGCTTGACCTCCACTCTGGTGCCCTGAAATCAAACAGGTGGGACCAAAGTTCTTTATATATCCCCTGTTAAAAATTATGAGGCAAGTCTCTGGATAAACCTCACAGAATTCCCAGCATCTTTGTTTTGCTCACTTACAGAATTCATAGTCGTATGGAAAGTTATGACCCTACTATCTTGGCTAGGAAATGAAATGCTTAAGAAACTATTTCCATATACCTTTACATTTCATGCATGGTTCACTTTAGTTGTGTCCTTTCCAGTGGCAGCTTTGCCCACTGTAAATGTCCTCATTAAACATTTTGTAGCCTGAGACAGATAAGGCTAGGAATTGAACTTGCGGCTTTTACACAGAAGGAAAACCACCCAGCATCGA
Source organism: Caretta caretta (assembly GCF_965140235.1). Taxonomy (NCBI): domain Eukaryota; kingdom Metazoa; phylum Chordata; order Testudines; family Cheloniidae; genus Caretta; species Caretta caretta. Next base: position 84,749,284 of record NC_134214.1, read on the forward strand.
TATTTAAATTCTGTCCTCAGGCAGAAAGAATTGGATGTATGGGAAAGATTATTTTTACCTCTCCAGTCATGTGGAAGTTATGCAGCAACCTTTGCATAGTCACACACATGCAGCACTACATTGCACACAGGGTATGCGGAGGGTGGCTACAATCTGAAACTAAATTAAGGCTATCAGCAGCTGGAGCTCCGCCCTTCCCCAGGACCTCTTAATCGGTGCTTTTGTTTAGTTCTTCTGGAGTAAGAGTTTTTGACACTATATGTGAACAGCCACAGGAGCTGAGTAAGTTGTCAACTTTGGGACAGATTCTCCATTACAATCTAGCCACTTTGCACTACTTAGGCAGGGCAAAGGAGCCGGATTATGGCTGCAAATGACCACTGGAGAATTCTACTGGAGGAGGGGAACTCTCGTAACGTTGGCAGAATCGGCTCCTGCGCCAGTCACACTAGTCTTGGCACAAGAGGCATGTTGGGGACAAGAAGGGGGCATGGCAGAGCTTTACTAAACTACTTTGATCCTCCATTGGCATAGGGTCCCTAGGCCGCTCTAATTTACACTGGGTCCAGCACAGACTAGCCCGCAGGATCTCTGATGTTCCCATCCCTCCCTTTCCTATACTAGCTCAAACACAGGAGGGAATCCAGCCCTTTTTCTCTAAGGCCCCATTGTCATGAATGAGAGTCCTTCCATTGATTTCAGTGGTCTTTGGATCAGGCCGCAAGTCCATTCGTTTCACAGAATGAAGAGAGAGAAAAAATAAATTTTTACCTATGAAATTATCTCTGGGGATGAATGCTCACTGCCATGGTACTTCTCCCTTTGAGAATATGGGCAGGTTTACACTAGGCAGGGATCGACGCTCTGAGATCGATCCACCGGCAGTCCATTTAGTAGGTCTAGTAAAGACCAGCCAAATTGACTGCAGCTCACTCTCCAGTTGATCCCTGTACTCTACCCCCAATGAGAAGAGTAAGGTAAGTCGACGGGACATTTTCTCCCATCGACCCCCCGCAGTAACTCGACTTAAGGTACGTCAACTCCAGCTACGTTATTCACATAGCTGGAGTTGTGTAGCGTAGGTCGTCTTACCGCAGTAGTGTAGACATAGCCTAAGAAACTTAAGCACAGAATTGTATACCTTGTAAAGGGCCTGTATTCAGCTCTTTGAAGGCATGTTATTTCCATGTATAGATTATGCCTAAAATTGAGGTTTACAAAAAAATAAAATAGCCCCCCAAAAGTAAAATGCTTTTAGAAAAACTAATATATAAAAGAATATTTCCATGTTATTCAATAAATTAAATGAAGATAGTTTTTGTTTGGATTTTAAAATTCCCCTACCATGTTTGCAGTGCAAACATAGCAGCAGGAGAACCAGAAAGAAACATTCACTATAAACTAACATGAAACTATGTAGTCTAATGTCATTGGCTTATACTCAATGATGTACAAGCGCATAGAGTGATAAGTAAATATTTTAAATATGTTGTGGATTTTAATAAAGCTAATTTATGCATCTAATTTTAATAATCTCAAGGTGGCAGGATGCAGGGACACTTCTTGATCTCCAGTGGATAAGGGATTAATTCCAAATAAAATTCCTGCTCCCCTTGTATGTTGGCTATAAAGAGCACTGCGCAAATTCTCTAGGAGTAGTAGTTTGAGTGACAGAGAGAAGAGAACACCTATGGAAAGGTAGAGCCCACACCCAGCTGGAAAGTTTTACATTCCCTTAAACTACTTTCTTGTTAAAAATACAGACTATTTCAGAAAAGACCTTGACAATTAATGTTAACTGATTGCTGACTGCAGTTGTTTTAAGACAAAAGGTAAAATAGTATAATAAAACAATAGCTACAAGGAGCTCAGCTTTCGTGAGGAATGTCCCACATACATTAATATAACATTGATCCAAAATACTTCAATATCTCGGAAAGTCAGGAGACAGAACTAGCCTAGCATTTCAGACTTGATTTTTACATGTTATTTGTGTGTCTCCATGTCAGGTAGATATCCATGTTTTCCAAAATGTAGCTCTTTCTTTGAGCCCTGCACAGCTGGAATCATGGTCACAAAGGGAATTTGGTTATGTACGTGAAGTGACACAAAACATATTCCCAATGAAAAAGACTAAAACTCTAGAACATTTCTAAACTATCTTTTCTATTAAATATGTGGTATGTGTATATACCATGTATATAACATGTTAGTGTATTTTATATATATATATATATACATATATAAAATACACTAACATGTTATTTCCTTGTTGCCATGGAAGGGAAACTGAGTATACTTTATCTTGTAGATATATGTAGCTACATATGAATAATTAGTTTGCTACATATTAAAATACTTTTTTTTTATCTTTCAGCCCAATACTGTGTTTACTTCTCTGCCCCCTCCCCCCAGGTCCCCGGCCCCCATTAGAAGAATCACATTTTATTCCCAAGAGATCCTGAAGAATTAACATACAGGTGGAATTTGCTCAGTAGTCTCTAAGAAATTAGCCTACTTTTTAAAGCCCACTTTGCATACACAAACCTGATAAACAGACCTTCTGTGAGTGAGTTATTAGCAATTAGCCCTAATTTGTTTAGAGTGTACTGCTGCAGCATTACAGTGGTAGACAAATGCATTTGGAGTGAGGTTTGTTCTTTAGCAGTAAAACAACAGGCTGAGGTCACTGTAATTATAAACAAATGTTTGAAATGCAGACTATTATTATTATTACATTCACTGCCAACAGCCTTTCCTTACTATAATTACTTTTTCATAAGATTAAAAACCACCATGTTCTGCTCTATATTGCAAGCCAACATCTCACAAAATGAGATGATACATAAACTGTGACGCTTGTCTTGTTGGGAGCATGCTCTAAAGCCAAGCCAATCCCATTGGCAGATAGTGGAGCTCCCTCCTACCTCCAGACAAAAAACCTATATGCTCTTGTAGAGTCAAAAATGCACCACACCTCCCGGGGCAGTTTTATGTAGTATTATTTTGGAATTCCATTTTTTAATCTCCTCACATGTGGCTACTCCTAGGGTTCCTTTACACAAGATATGCCCATCCCAAGCACTAATGCCCTCTGTATGAGAGCCACCTCCCTACATTTCAATATGGAGTCTAATGAGCTATACTTGCCCCAAGTTATCAGCAATAATTAATCTGTAGCTCCTTACAATCTTCTATCACCTACCCACTGGGAGGGTTTTGTCATTTGCTCTTAGAGTGGGGCAACCTGCCACCCTGTTTCACCCAGCACAATTAATGTAAACTGGAATAAAACAGTGGTGAATCAGGCCCTTGGCACTGAAATGGGAAATTGACTGACTGCTACTATTATTTTTTTTTAAATTTGCCCACTAAGCCATTTGGTTGGCCAGCAATGGCCAAATGCATTGAACACAGAGCCAGGAAACCAGTGACCATGGTGAAATCTTGCCCCATTGAAGTCAATGGAAGTTTTGCTATTGACTGCAGTGGGATCAGGAGTTCACATCTGGATTTTATTCTTGACTCTACTGTTGACTTGCTATGTTACCTTGGGCAAGTCACTAAGGTCAACATTTTTAAACGATGGCCCAGCTTTTGGGTGCCCAGCTTGAGACACTGTGGGCCTGATTTTCAGAGGCGAGGAGTAACTACAGCTCTCATTGACTTCAACAGCAGTTATGGGTTACTCGGAATTTTGAAACAACTGTTGCAAGATTTTTCTATTTGGGTACTCGATATCCATAGCCCACTTTTGAAAATATTCCCTGTAGTCTCTTTGGGACAGATTGTGATATCAATTTTTAGCAGACTCCCATTGATCTCAATGTGATGATATCGTTGTCTCTGCATCAGTTATACAGATAGTTAACTTATATGGAGCTATTATAAGGTGGGTGCATAATTGTTTGGAAAACCATTCCCAGAGAGTAGTTATCAGTGGTTCACAGTCTGGAAGGGCATATCAAGTGGGATCCTGGTGGGATCAATTCTGGGTCCGGTTCTGTTCAATATCTTCATCAATGATTTAGGTAATAGCATAGAGAGTACACTTATAAAGTTTGCAGATGATACCAAGCTGGGGACTGGACTAGAAAACCTCTCCAAGTCCCTTCCAGTCCTGTGATTCCATGATTCTATATATTCTGTAAAATGGTGATAATAAAAATTACCTCAAGTATTTAGGTATTGAGATCTGTAAGTAGTAGTTAATAAGTAAGTAAGTAAATATGTAGGTCAGTAGTATTAAATACTCTATAAATAAATAAACGTCTTTCCAAAAACTGCAGTTAATTTTTTTTATTTTATTAAAATAAAAATATAAATAAATACAAATATAAAGTCTCATAGCAAGTATATTCATAAGAGCCCAGTTTTGCAAAAGGAATTAGTCAGGTATTTGCTATCCAAGCATAGAGAGCCAAATTAAAAGTAATACAATCCAGCTGTTAATCAGATTTACCCAGGGACCGCTGTGCTACTTTACAGCTCAGCTGGTGTTTCTTATTCTATAGCAGGACAAAATTTTCCTGAATCTCTTTCATTCCCTCAGTACAATCTGTGTAGTACAGGCGTGCCAGAGCGAGAGTTGCTGGGCGTGTGGTAGCACCCCCTCACTTGGAGTGGTTTCCATCATATTTACAGTTTTGTTAATTGGCTTTCAGCACCCCCACTATAAATTGTTCCAACGTAATACCTTTGTTTCTAAAGGACTTTCACAATTTTTTTAAATAACACAAGCTGCTTTCCCAATATTTGTCTTCATTTCCCGAACACGGATAGTTATCTAGGACCAGAGCAGGAAATTATTAAATTATATGACTCTTTTGGTTAATTTGCTTCCTGACTCCATGACTCACTCATGATTGTAACACACCATGGCCTTCACTTTCCTCAGCACTAAGAGCCCACACTGGTTTTGATATTGCAGCCCTTCAGAGACAGAAAGTGTAGAATGCCTGCAGTTTCAAGCCTCTGAATGAAACTTAAGGCAGGTCACATTTTATATGGCAACTTTCCTTTCTGATGTAAACAATGTAAGGAGTCTATGGAAACATGGCTCCTACAGGAGCAGGGCTGTCATGGGGGAGATGAAAACCCAGAGAATTCTGTGGGCAATTTGTCTCCGTGTCAATGCTCCTATCTCATATGGATGTCCTAAAATCCTCACATATCCTAGTTCTCTGTGGCTTTCTGCGATGAAACCACCAGTCAGTTTCATGGAGGAGTGAAAACAACCCGCTGATAGAATTCTTCAAAGGAAACTAAGAAACATGCTGCTCAGATTTCCCACCCCCTGTAAAAAATGTGAGGAACCATGTGGCCAGATCATGCCCTTGAAATCTGTTCGCAGACAGGGCCTTCCACACATGTATTCCCCTGCTCTGTGTATTGGTATAGAGACAGTCACATCTAGCACCACCTTCCTTATTCCCTGGAGAACCACAGAGGTCTCTCCAATGGGTGAGAATCCATGTGGTGGAAGTGGATGGACCTGGACTGGTAGATGGTGACCATGGGTGGGCCAAGGTGCTGAATATCCCTGCCCCTCCACCCCTATCACCAGCATTACACAAATCACTGAGGCCATGTCTACACTGCGAAAGTACTCCGATTCTACAGATGTCGATTTTTGGGAACAGATTATATAAAGTCGAGTACATGCGTCCACACTAAGCACATTAATTCGGCGGTGTGCGTACACAGTACTGTGGTAAGCATCGACATTCCGAGGGGTGCACTGTGGATAGCTATCCCACAGTTCCCACAGTCCCCGCTGCCCATTGGAATTCTGAGCTGAGCTCCCAATGCCTGATGGGGCCAAAAATTTGTCGCGGGTGGTTATGGGTAAATGTCGTCAGTCAACCCTCCCGCCCTTCGTCTGTGAAAGCAACAGCAGACAATCATTTTGCGCCCTTTTCCCTGGATTGCCCGAGCAGATGCCATAGCACAGCAAGCTCACCGCAGCAGTTATGACCGTTGTAAACACCTCGCGCATTATCGTGCGGTTTATGCAGAACCAGCACCTGAAAAACCAGGCAAGGAGGCAATGGCAGTGTGGTGATGACGACATGAACACAGATTTCTCTAAAACTGTGGTCCCTGGCAATTTAGAGATCATGGTGTTACTGGGGCAGGCTCATGCCATGGAACACCGATTGTAGGCCCGGGAAACAAGCAGAGAATGGTGGGACCGCACAGTGTTGCAGGTTTGGGATGATTCCCAGTGGCTCCGAAACTTTCGCATGCATAAGGGCACTTTCATGGAACTTTGTGACTTGCTTTCCCCTGCCCTGAAGTGCAAGAATACCAAGATGAGAGCAGCCCTCACAGTTCACAAGCGAGTGGCAATACCCCTGTGGAAGCTTGCAACGCCAGACAGCTACCGGTCAGTCGGTAATCAATTTGGAGTGGGCAAGTCTACTGTGGGGGTTGCTGTGATGCAAGTAGCCAACGCAATCATTGAGCTGCTGCTAGCAAAGGTAGTGACTCTGGGAAATGTGCCGGTCATACTAAATGGCTTTGCTGCAATGGGATTCCCTAACTGTGATGGGGCTATAGACGGAACTCATATCCCTATCTTGGGACCGGACCACCAGGGCAGCCAGTATATAAACTGCAAGGGGTACTTTTCAATGGTGCTGCAAACATTGGTGGATCACAAGGGACATTTCACCAACATCAATGTGGGATGGCCAGGAAAGGTTCATGACACTCGCGTCTTCAGGAACTCTGGTCTGTTTAAATGACTGCAGGAAGGGCTTTACTTCCCAGACCAGAAAATAACTGTTGGGGATGTTGAAATGCCTATAGTTTTCCTTGGGGACCCAGCCTACCCCTTAATGCCCTGGCTCGTGAAGCCGTACACAGGCACTGTGGACAGTAGTAAGGAGCTGTTCAACTATAGGCTGAGCAAGTGCAGAATGGTGGTAGAGTGTGCATTTGGACGTTTAAAGGGTCGCTGGCGCAGTTTACTGACTCGCTCACACCTCAGCGAAACCAATATTCCCATTGTTATTGCTGCGTGCTGTGTGCTTCACAATCTCTGTGAGAGTAAGGGGGAGATGTTTATGGCGGGGTGGGAGGTTGAGGCAAATCACCTGGCCGCTGAATACTCGCAGCCAGACACCAGGGCGGTTAGAAGAGCACAGCAGGAAGCTTAGAAGAGCACAGCAGGAAGCATCAGAGAAGATTTGAAAACCGGTTTCATGACTGGCCAGGGTACTGTGTGACACTTCTGTTTGTTTCTCCTTGATGAAAACCCGCCCCCTTGGTTGCCTCTAAATTCCCTGTAAGCCACCTGCCCTCCCCCTTCGATCACAGCTTGCTTGCAAAGGAAATAAAGTCACTATCGTTTAAAAAACATGTATTATTTATTAATTGATTATAAAAATAGGGAGATAATTCACAAGGTAGCCCAGGTGGGGTGTGGGAGGAGGGTTGGAGGGAAGGAAAAGGCCACTTTAAAACTTGTTGAATGACAGCCTTCTGTTGCTTGGGCTGTCCACTGGGGTGGAGTGGTTGGGTGCCCGGAGCCTTCCTCCCCACGTTCTTGGGCGTCTGGGTGAGGAGGCTATGGAACTTGGGGAGGAGGGAGGGCAGTTAAACAGGGGCTGCAGCAGCAGTCTGTGATCCTGCTGCCGTTCATGAACCTCCACGAGATGCCGGAGCATGTCCGTTTGCTCCCGCAGTAGCCCCAGCGTTGCCTCATGCCTCCTCTGATCTTCCTGCCACCACCTCTCCTCATGTTCATTGGCCACTTTCCTGTACTCTGCTATTGTGTCCCTCCACACATTCTGCTGAGCTCTGTCAGTGCCGGACGACTGCATGAGCTCAAAGAACATTTCATCCCGCGTGCGTTTTTTTTGCCGCCTTATCTGAGATAGCCTTTGGGATGGAGAAGGGAGGCTTGAAACATTTGCAGTTGCTGGAGGAAAAAAAGGGAGTGAAGTATTAAAAAGATACATTTTACAGAACAATGGCTATACTCTTTCACGGTGAACAACACTATTCACATTACATAGCACATGTGATTTTGGTACAAGGTCGCATTTTGCATCTTATATTGAGTGCCTGCAGCTTTTGTGTTAGAGATCACACACACAGTGCCAGGCAACAGAATTCGGCTTGCAGGTGGCCATGGTAAGCCATAGTCTTTCGGCTTCTGCAACCTTCATAACAGCAGTGCCCTCCTCTCCCATACCAAGCAAAGCACGTTGAGTTGGCCATTTAGTGCTGCGGTTTTCCTGTTAACGTGCAGCAGCAGAAACCAAACTAACCCACCCCCCGCTCCCCAATTCTCTGGGATGATTGCTTTACTCCTCACCCCCACGTGTGGCTGGTATCAGGGAAGATCCCTACTAGCCAAACGAGAACAGCTCAGCGCCAATGCCCCCCCACCCTCCCACCGCGTGGCTAACTGCAGGGAGAATTTCTTTTCAACCACAGGCAAACAGCCCAGTAGGAACGGCCACCTCTGAATGTCCCCTTAATTAAATTCCCCTATTTCAGCCAGGTTACCATGAACGATATCACTCTCCTGAGGATAACACAGAGAGATAAAGAACGGATGTTGCTTGAATACCAGCAAACACCGGGACCGTATGCTGCCAGGCTTTGTCATGCAATGATACCAGATTACTTGCTACTAGCATGGCGTCGTAAAGTGTCCTACCATGGAGGATGGAATAAAGCTGCTCTCCCCAGAAACCTTTTGCAAAGGCTTTTAGAGTACCTCCAGGAGAGCTTCATGGAGATGTCCCTGGAGGATTTCCACTCCATCCCCAGACACATTAACAGACTTTTCCAGTATCTGTACTGGCCACGAATGCATCTTGTTGGGGAGGAATACAGAAATCGGTTTTAAGAGCCTTTTATGTCGAAAAAAAGGCTTCGTTGTATGGATGGGTTCAGGGTTAATTCGATTTAACGCTGCTAAATCCAACATAAACTCATAGTGTAGACCAGGCCTGAGGGTATATCTAGACTGCAATCACTGAATGTGGTTGTAGCTCGAGCCAACATACCCAAACTCACTTTAATCTAGCTAGATCAGGTCCCAGAGCACTGAAACTGTGGCAGTGTGACCTCAGCACAGGCTAGCCCTGGTTCTAATTACCCAGGGTTCAGGCTGGGTTTGTATAGCCTCTGCTGAAGTTTGTGTTGATGTGACTTCACTGCTCCAGGGCCTGAGCTAGTCTAAGCTAGATTTTAAGATTTTGGGGGCAGGGTTTCTGCTGTCTACGTGGACAGCACCCAGCCCAGTGTGTGTACTACTGAAATTCTGGTCATCCGGTGATCTGCCTCTGATCTCTCTTCTGCTGATCCTTTTGGTGCTGTGAGTTCCAGGAGCAGCCATAGTTTTTCCCTATATATTTTCCCCTTTCCTTTCCTTCTCCTCTGCTCTTGCTCTGTGTTGTCCTCTAGCCTCTTCTTCTTGGGCTGTCTCGCTTTCTTCCGTGTCAATCCATTCTCTTCTTTGCCTGGGAAGGCACAAAAGTTAACCTTACTAGACTGCTATGCTCTTAGTGTCACCACAGAGCAATGCAGAGGTCAGAATTCAAGTAAGAGACATTCTCTTGCTAGACAGTCAGCAGAGTGCTAATGCAGTGGTTCTTAACCAGGGGTACATGTACCCCTGGGGGGTATGCAGAGGTCTTCCAGCGGGTACATCAACTCATCTAGATATTTGCCTAGTTTTACAACAGGCTACATAAAAAGCACTAGTGAAGTCAGTACAAACTAAAATTTCATACAGACAATGACTTGTTTACACTGTTCTATATACTATACGCTGAAATGTAAGTTAAGTATTTATATTCCAATTGATTTATTTTACAATTATATGGTACAAATGAGAAAGTAAGCAATTGTTCAGTAATAGCGTGCTGTGACACTTTTGTATTCTTATGTCTGATTTTGTAAGCAGTTTTTAAGTGAGGTGAAACTTGGGGTATACAAGACTTGGGGTATACAAATCAGACTCCTGAAAGGGGCCTAGTAGTCTGGAAAGGCGGAAAGCCACTGTGCTAACATGAGGCCGCAGCAAGCATTTGAAAATGTTGCTCTCAGGAAAGTAATAATTTTCCTCAGTGGTATTCATTGTATATATAGGCCCATACCATGAGCAAAATAACCCTACAAAAATTCAGGTCCAGAACATATTTCAAACTGAGTGTTCAAAGGCATCAGAACTTCAGACTTTATGCATGTTAGTGACCCATTTGCTTCTCTCTTTTATCATATATACACACTATTCTTTTTATGCTCCATACGCTGTTATCCACACCCTCCTCCTATTTCAGGCACAAGATCTATCTGTAAATTTCATACCTAATTCAAACACATTAAACAGAGTAGTAAGTCTTCATTAGTTTGATTAATAACCAACAAAAATCAAGTAGCAAATGACTGAATTCTCAGTCTGTCATTCAGTTTCAGCTACATGCATTGCTACCATTTCATTTCATATTCTTCATAGCCCTGCGGCTGAATTACAGCCTGGGATTTAATGCAGTACTGGAGAATATGTTATTTTAAATGTCTAATCATTATGAATTCATTTGCCATTCTTTTTAGAAGCACAGATCATAACAAACTCATCTGTTATTCATGTGAATGTCACATGTGTTCCCACAAGAGTTTTATTCTAATTCACTATGAGTTAGTGGGCTCTTACAATAAAATGCTATCCCTTTTCCACACTGAACATGTATCACTTCATAATTGCTCATCAAAGGGCAAATGTATTACTTTTCTTGGATAGTTTTCAGGTCTGATATAGTCAAATGGAGTGCTAGTTCTAAAAAAATAAAGGCCACTTTGGAAATGTTTTAAAGTATTGCTTTATATTGTAAATGTCAAATTTAAAATGTAATGAACGAGATCACTAAGTTAGAAATTTAAAAATGTATATGTGTTCTACTATAAGCATCCATACTTAAGTCACATGCATTTTAGCTTTGTAAAATAGACTACGTAATAAACTACACTGTACCCCTACATATAATGGTGAGTGATAAACAATGAAATACACATGCATTCAGCACTTTCAGTATTCATGTTGTGGTCACATGGACCTCCATACAGCTGTTCTATTGTATTATAGAGTTTAGAGATTGGACACTTACAGGCTACCATAGGATCTGAATGTGATGAAAACTGGATAATGAGACTTTGCCCTATGAAAACAAACACAGAATAAGCAAAGCAGAAAAACTGAAAGAACTCATACAGTGCAATTGCTTTTCACAGAGGTCAAACTGCCTGTCTGTTTGGGTTTTTTTTAATGAAATGATAGAAAAACATTTTAGAAGTCCCACATCTGAAACATTGTATGTAAAAACAAAACCTATGAAAGTAGAGTCCTGAAATGTTCCAGCGTTTGGTTACATTTGACACACTAGTTTTGATTTCATGGTAAACTCTCCTTTGTATGTCACCCTTCAAATATTGTGCTACATCACAATGACACTTCTGCTCCAGATTACGCTTCAGAAATTAAAACTAAAAATGAAAGATCTACTATAAAGAAATATTATCAGTGGAGATGATACCAAACTAAAGCCTCAGTTGCAAATGGAATATAATGGCTTCATCATGGGTACAGCTACTAGTTGCTCACAGCCAAAGGAGCTATCTTTTAGTTTTTAGTGTTTGTAGACCGAGGTTCATTCTCCATTGGTGACTATTTAGTTTGGAAAGATGTGGTCACTATTCATTAAGTAAACACTCCTACCCCAAGCTTGTGATGTTTGGATCCAAACTTTGTAGCTCTGAACCATATTTTAAGGTTGAGGGTTCAAAGATTATTTAACAAAACAGATGAGCAACAATGTTTTTCCATTCATTTACTATGACTTACTTCATTGTTCAAGAAATATGATTTACTTAACTTTTTTTAGACTAAATAATGGTCGAGTTAAAAGAAAATAAGTTTTGTTTTTAAGAGAGCAATGATGTCAGATGGAAATGATTAAAGGATATAGTTCATATACAAAAAAGAAAAAGAAAAGCTGTTGGGGATAACAGCCAGCTGTCATTCAGGATAAATGTAAAAAGCAATTAACCTCCTTTATGGAAACAATAGGTGCCACCGCCCAAAAAACAGGCAACATACAAAGCTGGAATAGGAGTTGAGTCACATGGTCTGAGGCTTTTTCTTTGGGGTCTGACTGCAAACACAAGGGCACTGGGGATTGTTTGATGGACAGGTGTATGTGTGTGAGGAAGGGAAAGGGAAGCAATGCCACAGAAACACACAAATAAGGCAGGAAGGAATTCCCAGAGAAAGCCAGAGAACCACTTGTAGTATCACTTTGAGAAAAAGCTAAGACAAACTTTTGGGTAAAGTGCTGGCTAAAAAGAGGCTTGGAAATATGAGCAAAAAAACCTGTCTCCTGTTCTTGGATTCTTACCATCTTGAGAGAAACAGGACTTTACATTCTTTGTAAATAAGTAGGATGGAGTCAGGTATTTCTTTGATGCAACCATCAATTTCTGCTAACAGAAACAACCCACAGGATCCCAAATATTGGCTAACCACTCAAGTCAAAAGGGGTAACAATACATTTATGAAGTACATAAAGAACAAGAGAACTGTGAATGAGACAGAAGAGCCTCTTCAAGAGACCACTGTTAGTTTATTAACTCAAGGGAATGTTCAGCAGGGAGAGGAAAGGAATGCACATATTTTACAAGACTGTAAGAAATATAGAAGGAAATCAGGGCCACAACACAAGATATTAATAGTTAACTTGACATAGGAGAATCTTAGCAGGAATATTTAAAACTTCAGTGGAGTCAGGAGATGTCTCAATAGACTGGCGGGTAGCTAAATCACACCTCCATTTAAGATGGGAAACTACAGATTTATAAGGCCTGGGTCTGAACTCACACTTGTTCTATATCCATGAAACTCCATTGACTTCAGTGGATTTACTCTTATTTATACATGTATGAGGACAGATTTGGCTTTAGCAATAGAAAATATAGAAAAGAAAAAATAGAAAAAGAAATAGAAAAGAAAAACAGGGATACTACAGAAGTTACTACTACTCAATGTTCCCTCTAATTTTTGACAGGCCGTGTGCGCAAAAAATTTCTTCTGTGCAAATTGTTATGCTTCTGTGCAAATTTTTGCACGTGCAGTGTTTTGCCATGTGCACGGGGTTTAAGATCTGTGTGCGCGTGCATTTAGAGTCCAATTCTGTGAGGCGCTGAGTGCCCTCACCTCCCACTGACTTTATTTATTCAGCAGTTGGTAGGACTGGGCCCCGAGACTTGCATATCTCCAGTAAAAAATGTTTTGAGATCATAGCAAAGAGTTAGCAGGGTGAAGCAGTGAACATGATTTGCTTAGCTTTTGATAGCGTACAAATAAAAAACAACGGTCTGCACTATGGAATAAGTGAAACCAGATTGGGGTGAGGATGAGAGAGGTGACTCATGCCATGCCATGAAGATTAGTATTACTGTGGCTACGCTAATGATTGCTAAAGTTGACAACGATGAAAGTAACAACTGCAATGAGGCACGTTTGGCTGGAACTCTGCTGGCATTTTGCCACAGCGGGTGATGTCTGCTATTAATTAATATACTATTTAAATCTTTTGGCTCTTTTAAGTGAATTTATTTAGTCTTTAGACTTTAGAAAGATTTCAGACTGACAGCACTGAAGTGCTGGCATCCACATTTACATATAAATTGTCAAAAATGAGTAAGCGAAGTAAGGTGATAAAACTGATGATCTTATGAAACCAGTCGCAGAAATGAGGAATCAGGTTTCAGAGTAGCAGCCGTGTTAGTCTGTATTCGCAAAAAGAAAAGGAGTTCTTGTGGCACCTTAAAGACTAACAAATTTAACTGAGCATAAGCTTTCGTGAGCTACAGCTCACTTCCTCGGATGAGCTGTAGCTCACGAAAGCTTATGCTCAAATAAATTTGTTAGTCTCTAAGGTGCCACAAGTACTCCTTTTTCTTTTTGAGAAATGAGGAAGACACTGTAATTCAGGATAACAGGTACAACCTAGAAATACAGGCAGATATGAAACTTAAGTAATCTAGTGTATCCAGTAGAAAAAAAAGAAAGGTAATGACTCTAGGAGGGGGAAAAACAAGGAAATATTAAATTAATAATCAACTGCTACAAAACCAGGCACTGAGTCTATGTTGTGTAATTACAAATTATAATAGTCTAAAATAGCACAGTTAATGAACAGTGGTTTAAAACATAAGTCAGTAATATTCTGTGATGCATGCATAAAGGTATTTAATACAAAGTGATTAGTGAAGCCCCATTTGGAACAACATGAGCAGTTCTTGGCCAACTTGCCATTAACAGGTTTTTTATAGTAATAGAGCAGCAGAGGGTAAGCAGAAGGATTCAATTATTGTTTTGCTATTCAAAAAAAGCTTAAAGAAAAAGGTTTTTTAGTCTTTGGGGGAAAGTGTCTCTCATTTCTCTGAAGGGTTAGACAGAATATTGCTTCTGTGCTATTTGAGCTTGTGTGAAATACCAGAGCAAGGGAGCATGAACATAAGCTAAGAAGAGTTGGACATTAGAGGAATGTAGGTAGAATTCCTTTACACAGAAAGCTAGTTAATATATGCAATAAGCTCCCAAGAGCAGCAATCGGCAGAACTTATATAATTTAACAAGGACATTAAACAAGTATCTGAAATAAAAAAATGAGCATGAAAGGAACTCAAAAGGAAGAGGAAGATCAAAGTGGAATTTTTAAACTCTTTCCATTGTAACGTTTCCTGTCCTCCTAATCAGTAGCGGTATTTTGTTCATCAAAATTCACCGCCAGTTTACGTAATGACAGAAGCAAAAATGTAAGAAAACTAGGTTTCACATCAATTCTTTTAGATGAGATATAAAATTGAAGCCCTGACCACTTGTGATTGTTAAAGATTTGATAGCACACTTTGAAAAAAAAACCTGGCATGTGTCCTGGTTAGATTCCAACTTGAGTAATAACATTCTATTTACCTAAATTACTCATTCATTTAAAATGGATAAAGTATTCTTCACTTCCTGTCCTAAACTGTTGTTCAGCATTTGCTGTGTCCTGTTAAATAGTTGCCATGTTTCATCTGAGAAGTGGCTGCATTTCTGTGGTGGAAAAAGATAACTCTCTATTGTTCTAAATCATTAAGATAAATTTGTTAACCCAGCACTTTGGGCCATTTAGAAATGAGAGGTGCTACAAATATGTATGATCACTATCACTACATTCTCCAAGAAAAAGAAGGGAGGAGGCAAACTGCAAACAGCAACATCAAAAAACATGTCCTATAGATTACTGTTAATGTATTTGAGACAGATCCTGAGCTAACATAAATTGTAGTCCACTAACTTCATAGTAGAGATATGCTGAATTTATACCAGCTGAGGATCTATACATCTAAGTTAAATTTTGCTGTGAACATTGCATACGGGAAAAAATATATTTCAAAAAGTATGGGATGTTGCCTTAATATACTTTAGGAGTATTCCATTTCACAATGAATTTGTGAAAAGAACACACATGAAAATCTTACTATCTGTCCTTCTGTGGATTTACACATCTTGACATTTATTACAAAATGTTATACTTTTTATTAAAATTAATATTTTTCTGACTCCACTAACAGTTTCTAAATGTGACTGTTTTTAGTCTCTAATCAAAAGACCCTTTTGACATATGTACATACTGGGTTTGACAAGTCACTTTCTGGAATATTTAGAAAGTTTGCAGCAACAAAATCCAGGCCCAATGCTGTGATGGAAGTTCTGTACACAGATGATTTCGCGGTACTAAGACCTGTGTTTGTAGGAGAGTAAAAGACAATTGAAAGAAAATGTTAACTTTAAAATCACACAGAGATTGTTTTCAAAGCACGGTAAAGTTACACCATAGCTCAAAATGTGAAACGTGGCCAGGGTTCCAATAAAACAACATGCGGGGATCTTTTGTCTCCAAGCTGGCAGTGGTACCACATTCTGACATCAATTTTTGAGCAAAATTCAGAGGAGACTTCAATGATTATTCCATATGTGCAACAATAGCACGATATTGCCCTTGGTTGCTTGGAAACAACTACTGCTCACAGATATTGGCATACAACTTCCATTACAATCTATGGATTTTGTGCACATGTTCAGGACCTGATTCTTAACTGTGCCTAATATTCAAGGTGATATGGGGAAGACTTCAAAGGAGTCAGTTATGGCTCCCTGATCTAAGGGTTAGTTTTCAGCTGGCCCAGTTTAGAGCAGCTTAAACTTCCCCACTTTCCCCTTCAAAAACCTGACACCCTTTTCACAGGATATGAGGAGGAAGCAGAAAGAGCCAGAAGCTCACTGAGGTCCCACTCCGCTCCCTCCTTTCTCCTCTCCTCCTATAAGCAGTGGGACATCTCCTCTTCCCTCCCTCTCTGGGGACCGCATTTCAGCCTCAGCACACCCAGGCCTGGGAAAGTGTGTGTGAGGGGGAAAGAAGAACCACAGGAGCTGGGCAGATGTGGGGGTGATGAGAACCCACACATTTTCAGACCACTTAGCACTGGAAGGAGGAATCTGGCTCTCCCATAGGTGAGGAACTCTCTATGTTCAGGGAATCCTTAGTGGCCAGATCTGCCAGCTTTATGACAGACTGGGCAATGGAGGCCATAAGCAGGGGGTGAGAATCTGGCCTTCTGAAGGTAGAATTTGACCTATGAATTTTGGAGACTGTAGTAAGTAAAAGGCCTCTCAGATGAAAAATATCTTGTCTTTGATATAACAAAAACATGGGTTCCAAACACGCACATTTTACACATGTTTTGCAAGGAGGTATTCATAGAATAAAGTTAGAACTACTGTTGTTTAATATCTTCTACATTAATCCTGGAAAATGGAAAATAAAAATACTAAATTTTGAAAAGATGTTTTTCCCCTCTCCTTGCATTCCTCCATTTTTCCACTGCATCATACACAAACTGCACATCTTCATATTTAAGGCTCTGAATGGTCTATCCCCACCCTACCTATCAGCTCTCATTCACTATCAAGATGTTGACTCCCACCCTGTTCTGCCAATGGTGCTAGTCTTCATTGCCCACTTGTTACATTTTCAGACAAAACACCTTTGTGATTTCTCCCATGCTCCCACTCAAGAATGAGAGGAGCTCACTGGAAACATCAGCAAAGCCACCTCATTGCCCTCCTTCAAATCCCTCCTTCAAGTTATCCTCTGCCATGATGCCTTCAGAAAACTTGACAATGATTAGGAAGCTGGTGCGCTATGACTTCTGCCTATCATGCTGACCAATATTGTCGCATTGTTTCCTGTACTTCTGTCTTGTTTGTTGAAACCATTTTCTGACTCTCTCCTTATAAATAGATTGTAAGCTCCTCACAGCAGGTATTATCTCTTTATGTGTCTATACAGTGCCTAACACAATGGGGTCCTGACCCATGACCATGGTTCCTAGGCACTACCCCAATAAATAATCACAATGAAATAAGTATCACAAGGTGTATATTTTCTGCAATGCATCCAATAAAGTTTTATATCATTTTTTCCTTTTAAACATGTAGATATTAAAATTGCACTTGGCTGCAATAAATATTTTATATGAAAGCTTTTAATAATTATTTTCTAAATTTCTTGCACAGCCTGAGCAATCTTTTTAAAATTAGTCATGCTAAAATGTGTAAGGAAAGGGACCAAGGGAGACAAAGGAACTGATCCTACAAAGCTTCCCCATGCAAGTAGTCCCTTTGGACAATTTTTGTACACAAATTTCAACTGGTTCCTCTTGATCACTAGTGAGACCAAATAGTGGGTAACTCTAGGGCAGCTTTCACAGCAACTACTTGTAATGTACCTGTTCTGCAGAGAAAGAGAGGACTATGATTGTCCAGGGCTGTCATGAAGAGCCCCGTTAGAGTGAGTGGCAGTTTTCCCTTGACTTCAAAGGGAGTTGGATTGCCCTCTGAGATACCCCTTTTTCTAAGCACTAAATTTGCTTAGTATTTTTAGAGAAGAGTAATGCTTGGGAGTATCCTTAAATCATTTGGAAGTATCTTCACACAAGTAAGTAAGCGCTTCTTGGTTTAATTTGTCCCATCAGTATTGGTCTAACAGGATTGCCAAGAGCATTGCTATTGACACTGAATGTGAAAAATCAATTTAATTCAGTCCATAGGTTTTTCCTATCTTTTCCCTGGATTTTTAAAGTAATCAAGTGCAAACTCTAGATTCTTTGTGACTTTAGAATATGAGGCTGATCTTGAGGTGAATTCAAGGCAAGAAATAGTGCTCAAAAGTAGCAATAGTAAGGAAAAACTACCACATTTATCATTTGTGATTGGACAAATCAAGTCTAAATTGAATTCATTTCACCAAACCACAATGCTAGTGTCTGCTCATATCTTTAAAAGATTTACATTAATGTTCACACTGATTTCACTTACATATATGACTGTATGTAAAGGCAGAGCAGAATCACTATGCAACAGGAAAAGATCTACAGTTAGCAAAATAAAGAAGTACTGTATAAAAAGAAGAAAAAGAATGGACTCAGAGTTCCCTTTAACAAGAAACGTAAATGGAATTGAACGCTAATAACACATGCACAAGATTTAACTTAAGCTAGGGGCTAATAAAAACAAATCTTAGCGTTTTGCAAAGCTGGCAGATTCTGCAGGACAAAATAACCCTTTTTTCAAGCATGAATGGAAATTTTCCACTGAACTTGGCACATTTTTCCACAGGTCTAAATTTCTCTCCAAGCCAAGAAGCTGATAATACAGCTAATACATTTAGAATACTCTTGTATTCTATTGCACTAAAAATACAATTCTACATGTTCTACTTTCTCTTTGATAACAAAATTTGACTTTATACATAACCCTGCATGCTCAAGGTATACAGAAAAGCACTTGAATTAGGTAGGGTAGTAGTTCAGTGACTACTCAGACTAGTAAGTTTGCAGGCAAATGGAGCAGCCAATGTGGGATCAAAAATAGCTCATATGCATCAATAGACAATAAAATACATTTTACTGAGAGAGAGGGAATATTGCCCAGGATATTGACATATTTGCTTCTCTATTCAAGAAGTGCCCTGGAATTTTTAATTTTATCTGGGATAGCCACAGGAGATAAGCAGAAAGCACACCCAAGGGACATCACTTCTAACAATATAGTATTGTTCTCAGTACTGCACTGGAGTATCAGCTCTAGGTAAGAAAGCCAGGCCTGGGGGAACAACCCGAGCCCTACAATTTTCTGTCCCAAAGGGCAGAGTGATATTACCTGTGCTGTACGGACAACATTCACTAGCAACATTTCACTATGTGGTTACAGAAGCTAAGCAAATCTAGGTATTAAACTTTTATAATTACTTGAATATTTTTATCCATGCTAATGTTAAATCATAGAATCATAGAATATCAGGGTTGGAAGGGACCTCAGGAGGTCATCTAGTCCAACCCCCTGCTCAAAGCAGGGCCAATCCCCAACTAAATCTTCCCAGCCAGGGCTTTGTCAAGCCTGACCTTAAAAATATCTAAGGAAGGAGATTCCACCACCTCCCTAGGTAACGCATTCCAGTGTTTCACCACCCTCCTAGTGAAAAAGTTTTTCCTAATATCCAACCTAAACCTCCCCCACTGCAACTTGAGACCGTTACTCCTTGTTCTGTCATCAGCTACCACTGAGAACAGTCTAGAGCCATCCTCTTTGGAACCCCCTTTCAGGTAGTTGAAAGCAGCTATCAAATCCCCCCTCTTCCGCAGACTAAACAATCCCAGTTCCCTCAGCCTCTCCTCATAAGTCATGTCTTCCAGTCCCCTAATCATTTTTGTTGCCCTCCGCTGGACGTTTTCCAATTTTTCCACATCCTTCTTGTAATGTGGGGCCCAAAACTGGACACAGTACTCCAGATGAGGCCTCACCAATGTCGACTAGAGGGGAACGATCACGTCCCTCGATCTGCTGGCAGTGCCCCTACGTATACATCCCAAAATGCCATTGGCCTTCTTGGCAACAAGGGCACACTGTTGACTCATATCCAGCCTCTTGTCCACTGTAACCCCTAGGTCCTTTTCTGCAGAACTGCTGCCGAGCCATTCGGTCCCTAGTCTGTAGTGGTGCATGGGATTCTTCCGTCCTAAGTGCAGGACTCTGCACTTGTCCTTGTTGAACCTCATGAGATTTCTTTTGGCCCAATCCTCTAATTTGTGTAGGGCCCTCTGTATCCTATCCAGTGTATCTACCCTCCAGTGTATCTACCTCTCCTCCCAGTTTAGTGTCATCTGCAAACTTGCTGAAGGTGCAATCCACATCATCCTCCAGATCATTTATGAAGATATTGAACAAAACCGGCCCGAGGACACACTTGATACCGGCTGCCAACTAGACATGGAGCCATTGATCGCTACCTGTTGAGACCGACAATCTAGCGAACTTTCTATCCACCTTATAGTCCATTCATCCAGCCCATACTTCTTTAACTTGCTGGCAAGAATACTGTGGGAGACCGTGTCAAAAGTTTGCTAAAGTCAAGGAACTACACGTCCACCGCTTTCCCCTCATCCACAAAGGCAGTGTGTTTAAAATCTAGAAAGAGACAGAACTCAATACCTGCAGACATAGGTGCGAACTCCGTCGGTGTCCGGGGTTGGAGCACCACGGGGAATAGGGGAGGGGTCCAATTGGGGCAGGGAGGGGGCATGGTCAGGGTGGGGCTGGGGGCGCACAAGCACCCACCGGCGCCTGTACCTGCAGAGGCTGTTCCTCCAAAAGTAACAGAAGGTTGAATGAATTTCAAAAGTGGAGAAGACTGCCCTTTTTGGAAGACGGACTTTAATGTTACTTGAGAAAGGGGAAACTGGGTTTCTTCTTTTTTAACTATTCACCAATCCCAACTAGAAACAAAAAATTCAAAGATGGGAAAGGCTGAATTATATAATTTAATTCCTCTCCCTGCCTACATGGGACTGTTCTCTTCATTTTTTGTTGCTTGCAGCTTTGATTGTAACTGATCTCATAAACAAAGCAGACTAAGTTTTAGGCAAGAGGCCTACACCATCAATCTGGTCCTCTTAACGTACCCTTTTTACACACATGCACATCATCCATCACTTGAAATTTTATTATGTCTACTTTAAAATGAGGTATGATTGGAGCTGTCAAATGTTGTGATTACCATAGAAACAGGGATAGATAATATCAACATGTTAAAATGACCACTTTGAAATATTTGCATTTGTTTCTGTTAGTTTAATGACTTTATGTATTATTTCAAGACATAAAATTGGATTTCTTTGTGACCTCAAAGCATAATAACAGCAATCTCAAGGGTAAAACAAAATCTAAGAATACATTTGTACAGGTATCATGAAAATGTAATAGCATTGGTGACATTTCTAGTGATCATCATCAAGATCTTGTTCGTCATTATAATCTCTGACGAGAATGTGTGGGTTACCACAGTCTTCGTTACCTTGACATGTACACAGTTCTGTGCAGGAAAGATTTTTTTTAACTACAGACACAGTTGATTGTGCAGTGACCCCTGCTGGCACAGGCATAAATAACATCAAATGCCACTGGCTCCTTGAAGAACAAAAGAAGTAGTTCACCCATCCACATTCTCCATCCATGTTGCAATGGTGACCCAATATCTGGTTTATCTATGTGCAAAGATATCCAAATCTTTGTTTGCCAAGATGTTCTTTTGACTTGTTCTGGAAAACTGTCCTCATACAGTGTGTGTTTGGCCAGTGACTTTTTGTTTTTGATGGCTAAATTGAGGCACAAGCAATTCAGGTCTCTGTGGTCCTCCTTTTCTTTTTTATTCTGGTCATACAGAACTGCTACCAACTTCCTTGCTGCAGAAATTGTGACTTGTCCATCACACTCTCCAAAGTAGTAAACTCCCTTTGTTTTGACATTAAACATAGATTTTTTCCCTAATACCAAATATTGATGACACAGAGTCACATCCTGTTAATGCACATACAGCAGGAAGTATGTTGCAGAAATTAGGAGTGAGTGCTCCATAAATTGCATGCACAGGTATGAAGTGACGCTTGTCAGTTGTGCTGATAATGGTGCCTGTTTCAACCCAGATGTTATCTGTGTGTTCCAATTTTGGAAAGCAGTGAACAGCAAGGACCAAAACATCTGCAACAGGTGATCTAATTATTATGATTCCTTTGACACCAAAAGACATGGGAATATACAGGATGAAGAAGCATCCTTTTGTCCACTTCCTCTTGAGTACTGTACAAGTCTTGAGCTTCTTCAAAAGCTCTACTAGTGATGGACTTTGCCACTTCACCATTGGGAAAGTCTCCAGCAAAAAGGAATGTTTATGTTGGGTGTTCTCGTACACTCTCAAGTGCATTTTGAACCATATTTTAACAGAGGAATTTTACAAGTGACTGATTGTTGGATGCCATGTTTAGAAGCTTTTTACAGGGTTTCCATCAATCACCTGGTATTTCTTGCATCTAATGTTAGATCCTATGTGGCACTGTCTTTCTGCTGTTTTCAGAGTTACTGTTGTCAAATATGTCAAAGACTTCAATTACAGGATTAGCTTTGTCAAATCCTTTTAGGACCTGCCTCAAGTACTCAGCAGCCAATTCATCGAATGTGTGGAATTTGTTTCTAGCCATTATTTCTATGACAACCATGGCATCTCTGATAAACACTGTGGTTTCTTGGTTGCTCTTAGCTCATGGATTCTTTCAGTTTTAGCTTCCAGCTGATGCCCTAATTCAGTTTTGTCTGTTCTTCTCATTGTTCCATCAGCAGAGGAGAGGGATGTAGGTACAGGCCCTCTTGGGTGTTGATCTGAATTTATGGGCTAGTTTATTATGGCTTGCCAATGATCTGACCAGAAGATATTTAGGTTCTTGTCCCAATTCGGGCTCCAGGGTTAGAGAACACAGAAAGTTCAGCATTGTGAGAAGACCCTTGGGTTGTGTAGCAAGGACACTTATACTGAGGACAATACCAAATTGTTAAGATCTTTATTAAAATGAATGAAAGAATAATAAACAATATAAAACACAGAGTCACAAAGAAGTAATACAATTCTATGACCCCTGGTAGTAACATCTCTATTCTAAAAGACTACTTAAACTAGCATACTCACACCCTTCCCTGGAGACCTGGTAGTGGGAGACAGAGGACCAGCCTCGTCTCTGGCATGCCCGATGAATTCAATGGTCCAGACTTCCCAAATTGGTAGTGATTAGGTTCGAGTGTTGGGTAACTAAACTATATTGCAAAGCTGAGCTGATAGCTTGATAGAAGATAGGAAAAGAGCGACCCTCTTGCTGACATTTCCTTACATTTCAGCACAGTATTATCATCTCAGCTAACCTGGCATCCCCAGTAGGTGCATATGCAACTCCTGTGTAGGTGCTCTTCTTTGTTTCAAGCTTGTGGTTGAAACCAGTCCAAAATGGAATAACCTGAGTGTGAACAATAGCAATGCCATTTGGTGTTGGTATGACATCATGAGGTAGTCTTAAAAGACACCAGGAGAGATCTTGGACAGCGTTCATTTGTAGGTGACAAGAGTTTTTTTTCTAGAGTACTTTTTCGTGTAGAGTCAGTTCTGGATGTGTTCTAGGTTTTTCAAATGCTGCACATTGTATAAGAGACTCTGATTGCCTGTGGAGAGTAAATGACTTTTCTTTCCCATGCTTCAGTGATATTTCTTGTGACATCGAACTATCTGCAGGCTGTCCTTGAATTACCACTCTAGCCATTGAATGGCACATATTCTTTCTATCAATGGTCTCTACGTTGATGTCTATATTATCGTCTCCTTCATGAATGAGATTTCTGTCAGCATGAAGCGGTACAATTCCATTTGGAATGAACACGACTTGCTAATTCAGTTTTTGCAGCACTAGTGATGAACAGCCTCAGCTCACTATAACTGTTGCAGAATCCAAGAAAATGTAGGATGCCAATTAAATTGTGAGACCCAAGCTCATGCTGTAGCTGTGCAGCAAGGCTATTATGTGCAGTGGTACGATAATTTTGGAACTGTTAAATACTATGCACTTTGAAACGGAGAGCACCTTCTCTGAATGTTTTCTGAAGGATGGTACTCATTGCTGGCTGAATTATATACTGCTTTATCTATCAACCAATATACGAACTCCTGCACCAATAAGGAAACAAAAGTACTGACCTCTGTAAACTAGAATCACCTAGCTTTAGATAAGATTATGAGGCTTTATAATAGCTATTTCAGCTGAAGGACTGAAGCAACATTATACAAAACCACTTGTTCATTTGAAAACTGTTCATCAGGCTCTCTCAGCAGAACATCCACAAAACATTTGGATGACTTAAGTTCCTGCTTCAGATTGCTAGCAACTTGGATAGCATCAGATAATGTTATTGTGCTGCATAGAACAATGGTAGATTTGCCTTGTCCATGCTGTGAATGAAATGAACTTGCAGAATCATAACATTTTTCGAAGCTTGCCTATTATGTGCTAGTGGAATAGCTTGCAGTTTCTACATCTGAGGGAAGTAGGGCTTTATATCTTTGTAGCATCTTGGACAGAGAAGAGCCTTCTTGTTGTACATCAGATTCTCGCGCTTTTCAATCAGCTAATAAAATGCAATGTCATAAGGTGACAATGTTATTGCAGTATAACCAGATAGTTTTGCTTTAAGATTTGTTTTACTCAAGGAGGAAGAAAGGCATGCTGAGTTATAAACTGAATCCTTAGCAATCAAGACTTCCACAGATATTCCATGCAACGTCATCTCTTCTTTGAAGTGCTGCTCCCCCTTAGATTGATTGCTCTCGCAAATGTTTCTATTTTAGGAAGTTTCTGTCCAGCACTGGTGACTTTTGACAGTTTTGCATTCTTTTAATTTTCTTGACAAATAACACATTTTTCAAAGTTTGTGAAGTTTTTTTTTCTCTTTATTGTAAGCAGAGGGAGGTATTCATGTAGTTCCAGAAATTGTCATCTCTAACAGCAATGTGGCCTGTATATACGTGTCACTGAATTAAAAAGCTAGTTTCTAGAAAATTTCAAAAGCTTGTACTGCATGCGTAGGCAATTAAATTAAAACCTTCCACCAGCAGACTAGATGCTACATTGTATGTACAAAAGTTTACAAATGGAGAGGCTTTACATTAGGAATTCACATACATTTACATCTATCCACTATGCAGCATAAACAATGGACAGGCAATCTACTGCTCCTGGTGCACATGACACTGATCTGGATAGCAAATTTTACTGACAATATAGAACACTATTATAATCACATGTGAGATACTTCAACAATTAAGAATATGTGATGTGAAAATATTTCATGTTAGTATATTGCAAAATGCTCATATTTGCTATTTTTGTTGCACACTAAACAGCTTCATCATTTCTAAAAATAAATACTTGCTCATGCAAAAATCAATAACACTCTACACTGTCATTTGGTAGTTTTGACCAATAAACACCACAATAAGGTGTTGATATTAACTTAAACATTAAGAACTGTAGTCAGAGTCATGTGGCAGTGTTTCTGGAACTGTGCAATAAATGACACTTTCTCATTTTGGATACCATTGTTTCACCTCGCCTACAGGCTTACGGCACCACTTGACAGCTCCACATCCGAGCTCATCTAAATGTACATAACATAAGCTTTAAAATGATATATGATGTGGGTGGGAGGGTGGTTACATTAAATTCCAAAAATATGGCTCTTTTTGGAGAATTGCCGCATGCCTATTTAGGCAACTTTTTGGATGGAAGCCTCTCCAACTCACCAGGAAGTGGAGTTGTAGATTTAGCAAGTGGTACTCTTCCCTTTAAGTCCACAATGAATCAATGCCTAGGACTGTGCTAGGACATTGCTGTGATGCTGTTTTCAGCGTAAGATGTAAAACTGAGCTCCTGACCAGTCCTGGCCCTAAAAGTTCCCTTGAGATTTTCTGAGGCTGCATTCTAATTTGGATAATGATTTTCTGCCTATACAAATTTCCCCGGCTGTTTCAACTACATATGATATTCTTAACTCCCTGCCTAAATAGTTTTGTAGCACTGCTGTTCTCTCTGTTAAAAAGCTGCCAGTTTCCACGTCAGCGATAGCTGCATTTTAGTGATGGGTGAGGCCAGTCCTCTTCGTATATATAGTTTTTAAAATGTTTCATGCTCCTTTGAGATGTAAAGTATACACGTAAACTATTATTCTTCAGGTTGCAGAGTAGCAGCCGTGTTAGTCTGTATTCGCAAAAAGAAAAGGAGGACTTGTGGCACCTGAGAGACTAGTGTTTTAGCCAGTGCAGTTTTAACACGTGCATGTTCCCTCGCTTCCCTGGGGACAGAGCTCCTCTGAAAGAAGGCAAAGCACTGGACAAGTCCACCAGGGTCACGCCCGCTTGCCCCCTGGGCTGCTGGCCTCAGCACAGTCTTCACTGAACCCCGTCCCCGCGGCCAGCCATCCCAGGACTGCCTGGTTTGTGGGCGCAGTCGGGGCTCCCTGCAGTGCTCCCGCTGGCTGACTCACACACCTCCCTGGCGGCTTCTTTCCCCCTCCGAAGCGAAAGCCAACCCAGGTCATTTGCGTTGTGCCAGTCGGACACTGTCAGCCGCCTCCTCGGGCTCGCGGGGCCCGGCCGGGGCTCTTCGGCACGCGGGGGGGTTGAGGACCCTTCCCCGGCGGGAGGCGGCGCGGGGGGACGAGGAGCTGCCGGCCGGGGCGGGGGGGCGGCGAAGCTGTCTGCGAGGCGCGGGGCCTGGCACGCCGGGGCGGCTCTAACTCCCCTCTCCCTTTCTCCCCATTCATCCTTCCCTGCCCCCTCCCCGTTGCAGGCGGAGCGGGCCCGGGAGGAGGCGGAGCAGGCGGCCGCACGTCCCCCGGCCGGCCGGCCGGCCCCCCCGCTATGGGTCGGAAGCGCTGCGTGGGGGGAGACGGCTCCAAGATGGCGGCGGGTTGCTGCGGGGTGAAGAAGCAGAAACTCTCCAGTTCCCCTCCCTCGGGCTCGGCCGGCCCGGGGGGCGGCGGCGGCAGCTCCCACTGCGGCGGGGCGGCGGCAGCGGGCGGCGAGCCGGGGGCGCTACCCCCGCCGGGGATCGCCCGCCTCAACGGCCTGGGGGGGCTGGCGGGGGGCGCCGCCGGTTGCGTCCTGTCCCCGCCGCTGCCGCCCAGCTGCGGCGGGGGCCCTGGCGGCCTCTCCCCCCCGGCCGCCTCGCTGCTCGCCTCCCCCGGGGCCGGCTCCAGCGGGCCCGGCTGCAGGAAGATGGTGGTGTCGGCCGAGATGTGCTGCTTCTGCTTCGATGTGCTCTACTGTCACCTGTACGGCTACCAGCCCCCGCGGAGCCCCCGCTTCACCAACGACCCCTAGTGAGTACCCGGCTCCGGCCCCCCGAACAGCGCCCCCTCGCGAGTACCCGGCCCCGGCCCCCCGAACAGCGCCCCCTCGCGAGTACCCGGCCCCGGCCCCCCGAACAGCGCCCCCTCGCGAGTACCCGGCCCCGGCCCCCCGAACAGCGCCCCCTCGCGAGTACCCGGCCCCGGCCCCGGCCCCCCGCACAGCGCCCCCTCGCGAGTACCCGGCTCCGGCCCCGGCCCCCCGAACAGCGCCCCCTCGCGAGTACCCGGCCCCGGCCCCCCGCACAGCGCCCCCTCGCGAGTACCCGGCTCCGGCCCCGGCCCCCCGCACAGCGCCCCCTCGCGAGTACCCGGCTCCGGCCCCGGCCCCCCGAACAGCGCCCCCTCGCGAGTACCCGGCTCCGGCCCCTTCCCCCGAACAGCGCCCCCTCGCGAGTACCCGGCCCCGGCCCCCCGAACAGCGCCCCCTCGCGAGTACCCGGCCCCGGCCCCCCGAACAGCGCCCCCTCGCGAGTACCCGGCCCCGGCCCCCCGAACAGCGCCCCCTCGCGAGTACCCGGCCCCGGCCCCGGCCCCCCGAACAGCGCCCCCTCGCGAGTACCCGGCCCCGGCCCCCCGCACAGCGCCCCCTCGCGAGTACCCGGCTCCGGCCCCGGCCCCCCGAACAGCGCCCCCTCGCGAGTACCCGGCTCCGGCCCCGGCCCCCCGAACAGCGCCCCCTCGCGAGTACCCGGCTCCGGCCCCGGCCCCCCGAACAGCGCCCCCTCGCGAGTACCCGGCTCCGGCCCCGGCCCCCCGAACAGCGCCCCCTCGCGAGTACCCGGCTCCGGCCCCGGCCCCCCGAACAGCGCCCCCTCGCGAGTACCCGGCTCCGGCCCCTTCCCCCGAACAGCGCCCCCTCGCGAGTACCCGGCCCCGGCCCCTTCCCCCGAACAGCGCCCCCTCGCGAGTACCCGGCCCCGGCCCCTTCCCCCGAACAGCGCCCCCTCGCGAGTACCCGGCCCCGGCCCCTTCCCCCGAACAGCGCCCCCTCGCGAGTACCCGGCCCCGGCCCCTTCCCCCGAACAGCGCCCCCTCGCGAGTACCCGGCCCCGGCCCCTTCCCCCGAACAGCGCCCCCTCGCGAGTACCCGGCCCCGGCCCCTTCCCCCGAACAGCGCCCCCTCGCGAGTACCCGGCCCCGGCCCCTTCCCCCGAACAGCGCCCCCTCGCGAGTACCCGGCCCCGGCCCCTTCCCCCGAACAGCGCCCCCTCGCGAGTACCCGGCCCCGGCCCCTTCCCCCGAACAGCGCCCCCTCGCGAGTACCCGGCCCCGGCCCCTTCCCCCGAACAGCGCCCCCTCGCGAGTACCCGGCCCCGGCCCCTTCCCCCGAACAGCGCCCCCTCGCGAGTACCCGGCCCCGGCCCCTGCCCCCCGAACAGCGCCCCCTCGCGAGTACCCGGCTCCGGCCCCTTCCCCCCGAACAGCGCCCCCTCGCGAGTACCCGGCTCCGGCCCCTTCCCCCGAACAGCGCCCCCTCGCGAGTACCCGGCCCCGGCCCCCCGAACAGCGCCCCCTCGCGAGTACCCGGCCCCGGCCCCCCGAACAGCGTCCCCTAGTGAGTACCTGGCTCCGGCCCATGCCCTGTGCTCCGGTCCCCCGTAGTACCCGCTAGTGAGTATCCGGCCCCAGCCCCTCGCAGTGCCCTCTAGTGAGTACCCGGCCCCTGCCCCCAGGACTCCTGTCCGTGCCAGCGCCCCCTTGTGAGTACCTGGCTCCAGCCCTGCAGGCTCCTGCCCCCGGGCTCTTGTCCCCGCCAGCGCCCCATAGTGAGTACCTGGCTCCTGCCCTGGGCTCCTGTCCCTGAGCTCTGGCCCCTTGCCAGCACCCCCTAGTGAGTACCCAGCTATGGCCCCCTCCCCCGGGCTCCTGTCCCCACCAGCATCCCCCCTTGTGAGTACCTGGCTCTGGCCCTGGGCTCCTGTCCACAGGCATCTCCCGCCGCCAGCACCCCCTTGTGAGTACCCTGCTCCAGCCCTGGGCTGTTGCCCCCAGGCTCCGCCCCTTGCCAGTGCCCCCTAGTGAGTGCCTGGCTCTGGCCCCAGCTCCTGTCCCTGCCCCGGCACCTCCCCCCAACAGCACCCCCTAGTGAGTACCCAGCTCCGGCCCTGGGCTCCTGCCCCCGGGCTTTGGCCCACTGCCACCCCCCCCAGTGAATACCTGGCTCCTGCCCCCTGGCTCTGACTCCGTCAGCGCCCCCTAGTGAGTACCCGGCTCCAGCCCCTGGGCACCCCCAGGCACCCTGTTCTGGGCACCCCTGGGCACCCTGCCACCCCTTACCAGTGACCCATAGTGAGTTCGCCACACTCTGCCCCATATACCCTCCCCAGGCACCATATCCCAGTGCACCTTCTCCTTCCCAGCTGCCACATACCCCATTTCATCAGTGAGCTCCACTGAGGACTCCACGTCAGGCACCACGCCCCATATTGTCTGTACCCCTCACTCCATACAGCTACCAGCCCTCTCTTTACCAATGACCACTAGTGAGTATCCCCGACTGGGCACCTTGCCCCCATTTACTCCCTACACCATACCACACCACATACAGCTGCCAGGCCCAGCAGAGCCCCTGCTTCATCAATGACCCCTACTGAGTGGTCCACACTGGGCTCCATACTGTCCCTTTGCATCCCATGCTCTTCCACCCTGTATAACTACCAGCCGTCAAAGCCCTATATCACCTCCATGGACCCACACCATATATCTGACAGCACCTGAGGAGCTGCCCCACTTCACCAGATACCCCTAGTGAGTACCTGACACAGAACACCATACTCCTATCCTGCCCCCACGTATATGGTTACCAGCCTCTGATTCACCAATGATTTCTGGTGAGTATCCCACACATTGCCCTCATTGCTTTTTGTATTCCCATCCCCTGCACATGGTTCCCAGCCTCTGCGGAGCCCTAGTTTCATCAGTCACCCCTAGTGAGTTTTCTATTTCAGGCGCCATACCCCTATACCACCTCATAGATCTCCTTCCAGCCCTAAACAGTGTGGAGCCTGGCTTCATCAGCCTCTAGTGAATACTTCACAGCAGACACCCGTACCCCTTCATGATGCCCCTTGAGTTCCCCTATGGGGCTCCCAGTGAGCTCTGGCTTCACCAATGACCCCTAGTAAGTATCCTTCAGTGCTCTTGTACATCTACTATCCCATGCAGAGCCTTGGCTTCACAAGTGACCTCATCTGCCCTGCTATCTCCCCGTGTGCAGCTATTAGCACCTGCAGGGCAATGGTATACTTCCTCCTTGCTGCATGACCACCATGCTTGGTAGACCCCTTCCCTCCCTCTCTCCCTCCTCTTGCTTCACCAACATCTGCTAATGAATTCCTCTCTCCATCTTCTATACCTCCGTGTGCCCTCAGTAGTGCTTCCTGCTACCACAGAGCCCTTGCTTCACCAGTGACACTTGATGAATGTCCTTTGTATTCTAGATATATCTGGCACATGATTAATAACCTTAATGGAACCCTCATTACAGTGACTCCTAGTGAGTACTCTGTGTAGGAGATGTATACTCCTAGCTGCCATAGATCTCCTGCTTCACCTGCAACCCCAGCAAGTACTCCCTACATGCCCTTCTAAACTTCTGTGTACCAATGTGAGGGGCTCAGCTGTGAGTTTCTTTACATTACCCCTTCCTCTCTACATCCTGTATGCTCCCCCTTATAGATACCAGTTTCTTAGGGACCCTTGTTTCTCTTGATTTGTACTAAGTAGCTATCATCTTGTGTGGGGGGTCCACTTCCCTTCTATCTGTTCTCCATCCCAGTCCTACATAGATAACCAGCCTCAATTTTCTACAGTTATCACTCTGTGGTTTCATTGATGGGGGAGAACCCAGTTCTGCCCACAGTTTATTTGCTGTAGATTGATAAAGAATAAATAACTTGTAGAACTCTCTCCAGTAAGCACGTCACCAGCTCTCCTAGTTAAGGTGGAGTGTCACTTTCTGTCTAAAGGTCAACTATTTTAAGTGCTCTAAAATCCACATTACTTGGATTGTCTTGAAATTTGCTGTGGCTCGTGGTGGTGCAGGTTAGGATTAGTGGTCAAACTTAGTGTCATTTGACAAAGGGGTTCCTAAAATACACTTCTGACCTTCCCCCTTAAAAAAGATGTTTACAACATCAACTGGTTCCTGTAACTTTTTTTTTTTTTTTTAATGAACACCTAGGCTCAAACTATAACTCTAATCCTCCCTAAACTGATCTCAGCCACTCAGGGTTTCTCTCTCCTAGGCCTGGTCTACTCTACAAAATTTTACCAGTAACACTTCCTTATTTCAGCACATCTTTGCATGTGTCCACATTCAATTTTAGGACCTGTCAGTAAAACCCTGAGTTTGTCAGTGACTGAAAACCACTTCCCTGAATGGCACAGGTCCTCTACCAGCACTGTTCTGCTGGTAAAATGTGTGTGGATGCTGCATTACATGTACTACTAAAAATAGTACTCCAGCAACTGTGGTCACAAATTTGAACTCTATTGCACAGTGACTGGATGAAGTGAGCTGTAGCTCACGAAAGCTTATGCTCAAATAAATTGGTTAGTCTCTACGGTGCCACACGTACTCCTTTTCTTTTAGTGACTGGAAAGAAACTCTCTTCCCCTCCCCCCCCCCCTTTTAAAATCTCCAGCATGTTTTTGAAATGACCCTTTCCCTGCTAGCCCACCTTTGCAAGCACACAGTTATACCTCTGTGTAAAAACTCCAGCTAATGCTCATGCTACTTACTGGTCCTGAATTTCCTCCGCCTATGGGAAGAACATACAGTACAAGCCCAGCTGCGGCAAACCCAGTTGGATGAATAGTGTTTTGAAGAACTGACTTTCCAAAAAAATAGTTTTTCTGCAATCCCTCAAATAAAGGATCATTCTCAAAGGGACCTTTGCTCTCTTGGGAGATCAGAAGTGCTGACAGAGCAGATCTGTAAGGGGGAATGTTGGGCAACTTTCCCTTCAGTGACATTTGGGGAAAAGGGAAGCGTAGCCATCTGTGCCCTCCCTTTCCTCCATCCCCTCCATTCCCCACAAATATCCCTCCATTCCCCACAGTTCCTCCCCAGGGCTGTTCTAGGACTTGGCTACTCTCTCAAGAGGGGAAGGAATTCAGAACTCCTCACCTTCTCCTTCCTGCCTCCAGCTGTGGGGAAGGGGCTCCAGGCTTAGTCTTCCCCACGCTAATGTTGCTTCTAATGGGAATGGGGAATTCAGAGCATGGCAGGAGAATGTGGGGTGGAAAGGAAGGGCTCAGAGCAGTGCAGTGCAGTGAGGGTTATTTGGGGCTTCATCTGTCCCCCTGCAAAAAGTGTCCCCACTAACTGCATGCAAGTATTGCACTGTTCCAGCATCTTTTGCCTAGCTCTTCAATCTTTGGATCCCATTATGGCTCCCACCTCTCCATGGGGAGGATGGAGAATCACATTGTGTTGGTCAGGCAAACAGACAGGAGATGTCGCTGGATTAGTAAAGGACTAACATGCTGTCAGTGCATTCTGTGGCTAAGGTAATCGTTGCCAATAGCCAGAAGTAGGGGAAGAGAAGAGCTGGGCTGTGGTACATGGAGATGCTGAGCAATTTTTATTAAAAAACAAAGAAATTAAGTGTGCCAAAATTTTATTAATGGAGAGTTAAGATTTCCCAGTGGTGCCTCATGCCTTTCTCAAATGTGCAGAGTGGTTAAACTTAAACTTCTGAAAACCAAGAAATACAAAGTTAAGATACACGCCACTCTGCAACCTAACTGTAACTCTGCTCCCTTTGAGCAAAGCCCCAGTGCTCCAACAACACATACTAGCTCTCAACTCTTACAGATACTACAGGTTTCAGAGTAACAGCCGTGTTAGTCTGTATTCGCAAAAAGAAAAGGAGTACTTGTAGCACCTTAGAGACTAACCAATTTATTTGAGCATGAGCTTTCGTGAGCTACAGCTCACTTCATCAGATGTATACCGTGGAAACTGCAGCAGACTTTATATACACACAGAGATCATGAAACAATACCTCCCCCCACCCCACCCAGCAGGACAGTGGGGTGGGAGGAGGTATTGTTTCATGATCTCTGTGTGTATATAAAGTCTGCTGCAGTTTCCACGGTATACATCTGTTGAAGTGAGCTGTAGCTCACGAAAGCTCATGCTCAAATAAATTGGTTAGTCTCTAAGGTGCTACAAGTACTCCTTTTCTTTTTACAGATACTACAGAACACTTCAGGAACAGAGCACATGACATTGTAAAACAAAAGTGTAATACCTCTTTGCTAAGGCAAAACTCAGGTTTATGTTAGGCATAGCGAACAGGAGTTGCTTATGCTAACACAGAGTGTACTCCACACAAACCACTCCAGATTTGCTAAGGATTCTTCTCAATAGGCCCTGGAGACCACTGTCATATATGCCACCAGACTTCTGATAATCCCCATGGTCGAAAAAAAGATCCTTGTGTATCTCTGGTGACTCAGTCTACAGGATTCAGAGCTGAAATGAGGCAAACTTGATCTCTGAAGGTACACATGCACCTCTCCCCATATCACAGTGATATCTCTGTCGTGCTGCTCCCATTAATCCCATCACCGTTCAGTACAGCTACATATAACAGAAGAAATGCAGCTGGCGTGCATGCAGTTAAAAGCTGGAATTCCAGTCTGTGGAATATACAGCACAAACAGTGGCATGTTCTTAGTCCTTCCTCCTATCTGCTTATTATAGATTCATGGATATTAAGCCCAGAAGGGACCATTAGTTAATCTGGTCTGACCTTCTGTACAACACAGGACAGAAATTTTCATCAAGTTACTCCTGTATCGAGCCTTATAACTTGTTTGACTAAGGCATCTTCCAGAAAGGCATCCAGTCTTGATTTGGAGACATCCATAGATAGATAACCCACCACTTCCCTTTATAGTTTAATGTTTGCAGCACCCTTACTGAACCATTCCCAGTGGCTGTTTCCTCCTGGGGGTTGGGGGGTGGTATGTACCTTAACTTTGTATTTCCTGGTTTTTGAGAGGTTTAAGTTTAGCCACTCTTCGCATTCTGGAATAGCACAGAGCACAACTGGGCAACCTTAACTGAGTTACCAAAGATTTTGGGCTTTTAAATGTAAGTATTTTCCCCTTTGCTGATATGTTTTTAAAGCAAGCAAATATACAAATGACCTGAGAACTGTTTTGGAGACTAGGAACTGTGAGAGAACAGTGGTGGTGACTATTTTAAATCATGAATTTAATTCTTTCCTTTCTATTCTAATATTTTACTATTATTAAAGTGGGAAGGAACAAGAGACAATCAAATGAAGGACCATTAAGAAAATACTGTACCAAAAAACCCTCTCCTTACTGGAGTTTTGTTCAGCAGCCTCTTCTCAGATAATTCCAGTGACTTCTACTTACTATAACAACATTAAAATAAGTTACATGAACTGGGATCCCTTGGTGTCTGTCAATTTTCAGCATTTGGACAAGAATTGTGATTTAGCCCAGGTTGAGTGTAAATTGACCCTGTGGGATAGAAAAGGTTCTGGAGGACCCTGCTTGTATGCATTCCCCCCAGCTGCAGCTTTTTTGTTCCTTTGTCTTAGCTACAACTTCATACCTGTTGTTACCTGAATAGGGTTTTTCCTCAGAGGACAGGCTGATTTGATCATACTTTGGACGAAAAAACCCTTTATTCCTCCACCTACAATCCCAAGAGCGGTTTCTTTGAAACTTTAAAATAATAATAATAATTATGCTTTTTTTTAAGACTGGCACTGGATTTTAGGAGAGACGATAATAAACATACATAGGTAGATAGTCTGTATGTTTAATTATGGCTGGCAAATCCAAAGGGCTATATGTATCTTTTGTGTGTGTTCTGGTCTTTCACCTGTGCATACAGTTGCCTGTACTATTTCTGGAGCATTTACTCTCTACCAATTATTATTTTTTCACACACATTTACTGGCTTTATACTCCACACTATTGCCTTCATCAGTCAACTTTTCTTTCCAGGAACAATTATATAAAAATGTTCGTAAATGTATGATCAAAGTAGAAAACTTCCTTGTGATCTAAGAGAAACTTTCAGTCTGGCCAGCCCTATATTGACTCTCTAAAGAACTGAGCATGTAGTACATGTTCACTTCACTTTCACAAAAGTTAAACTAATATCTTTAATGTCAGAAGATTAAACTGTTCTTCTAGAACACTGTTTTGTGTGACTATGGAGCCTTTGCTATGTATAATAAAAATTTATCCTTTGCATAACAAACTGTTAGAGGTCATCTATAACTATTGCCTTAGTCTTCACAATAAGACATGTCACTTTATACTGAAGTTGTGTCACAATATGACATGTCACTTTATACTGAAGGGAATGGGTTCTGTGGTGTTCAAGGTGCCCAGTTGGTAGGTCCTGTTTCTGTCTGTGACTGCATCCAAACTGTTCTGCTGTTTGTCATATTTGTTTTTCTTATACATTTCAAAACTTTTATTAGTTGTAATTGCTCTCTTCCCTTCTACCACATATTTGACTGTGAAGCAGAGAGTTTTACAAAGAAGCATCTTTAGATTTTTTTAAAAAATGCAGTACAGAAAGAGGTTCAGGGTATGTTGGCTGCCAGTAGCAGTGTTCTGTAGGGAATTCCCAGCATGTTCAAAAGTAAGATTGATGACTATGCCTCTGTATTGTAGCAGAGGAAAAATGATAGCATACCAGGAAACTGTAAGAGACTACAGAAAGAATGGTTTCAGAGTAGCAGCCGTGTTAGTCTGTATTCGCAAAAAGAAAAGGAGGACTTGTGGCACCTTAGAGACTAACAAATTTATTTGAGCATAAGCTGTAGCTCACGAAAGCTTATGCTCAAATAAATTTGTTAGTCTCTAAGGTGCCACAAGTACTCCTTTTCTTTTTACAGAAAGAATATGTCTTTGCCAATAGGTTTAACTCCTAATGTTCTTATAAAACGGAGAAAGTGTTGAGATGATAAAAGCTCTAAATACCCTGTCATAGTTGTGGTATTAGTGACTCTTTTCAGTTTTAGTTGAAAATGGGTACTAGGTAGGAATTATAGGTATTAAACTGTATTCAGCAGGACATAG
The DNA here is from genome assembly GCF_965140235.1 of Caretta caretta. Taxonomy (NCBI): domain Eukaryota; kingdom Metazoa; phylum Chordata; order Testudines; family Cheloniidae; genus Caretta; species Caretta caretta. The sequence goes on from NC_134214.1 coordinate 84,785,774, forward strand.
GAAGTGGGCAAACTGCATAAGTACAGCATAAGGCAGATGGTCAACAGGTTAGTAAGGCTTGTATTGTTGAGAGAGGTGTTGTGTGAGACTGTCGGCTGCACATGCTTCTGATTTGAGTGAATTTTCCTAAGTGCAAATGGGATGGAATCTGCCAGGAGTTTGCAGTACAAGAAATAGGAGGTGTAAATGCTATTGGGAAAGGACCCAAGATTTCATTCTTTCAGCTGGAAGCATTCGCTGTGGAGTTTGGTACTGCTCATACATCATCTGTGGTCAGTCACCATATTAGCTTTGGAGAGACCGGCTGTTCCCTCCCACCCTAAAGGATGTGTATGTGGAGAAACCGCTTTTCCTTTGTTCTGCCATTGCCTATATAGATGTACTTCCTTGTTGCATCTTCTGTTTTGGCTAATGTATCCATATCTTTTGTTGGTCCCATTCTCTCTCTCTCTCTCCCCTCCCCCCTCCCCCTTGGAGGTTTCCAGCTAGAGATATTCACGATATAATGTGTTAACGTTATCTTATACCTAAGGCCCTATATTAATCATGATTTCATTAAGATCACAGAATCCACAAAATACTGAAAATGTAAAATATCCTGTGTGTGTGTATTTTGTTGAATGTAATTTTGACGGTGTCTTTTTGTGACACTGTATTTTAGATGCTTTCACCTCAACCTATTTGCCTTTGAAAAAGGACATATTGGGGCCTAAAATTGAATATTTCATTTGTCCAAATCCCTTTCTGAAGAACAGTAGTCTGTTTTGCTCTCTAGAGATCTCTGAATATTTAAGAATTTAACAATATTCAAATACTTCCTTTTGGTAGTGATGCGCTGTAAAAGTGTTGTTTTCTCTTGAGCAGTCTATTAAATCTGTCATTTGTATTATATATTAGGCCTTCACAATTTGGATGCTATGCAGCATCCTTTAACATTAGCATATATAAGCTTTACTGCTGTTTAGATTTGCAGATCTATATTCTCTTTTTAAGAATCTAAGTGGTTTCCCTCTGAGGGTATATGTACACTTTAACCTGGGGCTGTAATTCCTAACTTGAGGAGACATACCTAGGCTAGCTGTGAAAACTGAACTATTGCCGTAAAAATAGCATGTAGCTGTGGCAGTGTGAGTGGCGAGGCGGGGGTTAGCAACCCCAGATACATACTTTGCATCTCGAACAGGTATGTACTCAGGATGGCTCGCCCCTTCCATCGCCATGACCATGCTCTACTTTTAGTGCACTTAGTCAGTGAGAGCTAGTGTAGGTCTGTCTCCTCAAGTTGGGAATTACATTCCCAGCTGATAGCATAGACTGTAGGTTTGCAGAACTTTTTCAGCTTTAAATCTGTATGGTTCTTTTAGCTGCAGATTTCTAGGACCACCAGCTAAGAAAACTTGATGGCAACTGAAGTTCGATCATGGTTATCAGAAGAGGGTTACTAAAAACAAAAGTACGTTTGGAAACGGAACATCTACACAGTGTGGTTTGTTATGTCAGTGAAGTTTTACTGATGAAGTTACAAGTACGGAGCTAATTTCAAACATAATTTCAAACATAAAGTCAGTTATTTAAACTTATAATAGTGGGTTGTCTAGATTATAGAGTGGCTCTTGTCAGTGCTATAATTTATGCTGCCTGGTCAAACAGAGCTACATTGCCTTTCAAGCTGTCATAGATAACAAAAGCAGAAGACCTTTCCCCTATACTAGGTTGATAGCTGGTTTTCAAGGGTTTCGGTATCATTTTTAACAGAAATCCAGGCTAACGGGAGTACTATAGGGAGCTATTTACAAGTGTTAAATAAGGGGTTTGCATCTTTCAGCAGCCTTTAAGTTCATGTGAAAAACATCTCTTCATCTCATACTCAGCCTGCATGTGCCCAAAACTCAAAGCTTGAAATTATATGGAATATTTTTTCACATGCATGAAGTTCAGTGAGTTGCAGCACTACAATATACAGTCATATATACAAGACCAGCCTTGTGAGGGACAGAAGTGAAACTAGGTCTAACAATGAGGACATATAGCAGGGAGCTAAAATGATCACAAATTTAACTAAACATACTTTCAGAAAAATATTTTAAAAACTCTGTTCCTGCAGAGCAACCTCCTGAGATCTATTTTTGAAAGGAAGAGGTTCTCTCCTTGGCTGTCAGTATTCAATCTCTGACGAGGTACCGCTTTCTTTTTGCTGCTGCTGCCTGCTTTACCCCATGCTACTTATACTTTGAGGTGACCCAGGCATACTCCCACTTTTTGTGATTAAACGATATGCCCTAATACCCGTGGCAATGTTGGGCTTTGGTAACTTTCTGGAAAGCTGTTCTTGTTGATGCTGCATGGGTGCCCTCTTACAGCAGCAAATATATGGAACCAAGATTATTAAAGATCTAGTTCCTGGATTGTTCTTGGTTCGGTGAGTTGTTCTGATCAGCCTTGTTTCTACCTGAGGTGGGATCACAGGCTTATTGGGACAGCTGTCAATGCAGAGATGCATTGATATCCTGAGGCTTTTGTTCTCCTTTGGGTTATGAGGAGCGCTCCCTCAGCTTCTCTGGCCCCTTGGCTCAGCTCATTTCATGTCACCTTTCCTTGCTTTCCTTTTAACTCAGGAGTTATGTGGCCTTACTAGCAGGGTCCTCCTTAGTAATCTGGGGATCATAAAATACACTGCTGGTATTCAGTCTTCTCCCAATTAATGTGTTGTCTGTCTCATTTACTCTGCCAGCCTAACTGCAACATTATCTTCTCTGTTGGACAGTACTTCTGACCACTTGTCTGATTCAGAGGAAGAATAAGGGGTAGGGTATTTGCAATAACCTTTTTTGACCAGCAAGAAGAAATTTTTTTCCTCCTCAGCTTTTTCGGAGGACAGGTCTCCTCCATGTCTCTCTTTGGCACTTGACATTTTGGACAAGAGTTTCTAGCTTGTGTGGTAGAGAGTCTGGTATTGGAAATTTTAGCTATCTAAGACTCATTGGCTGTTGTACTTCCTAATGTCCAAGGAGAAAGGTCCAATAGCTCATTGTTAATGGGAATTTTCCCTAAGAAAATCTGATTGGCACCAACCTCCCTCCCAGCTGCATACAAGAAGCTAAAGGATCACCTTTATCAAGTGCCACAAAAAGGGTTCCAATATTTCCTAAGATGTCCTGCTGACTTGTTGGTTGGGGTTAGCTGCCAAAGAAGTTGCAAGGCTGGTCCAACCTTTCCATTTGGATAAAGATGCCAAAAGAGTGACTTTTTGGGGAAGAAATTCTTCTTTGGGTATGTTGGGTATCCATGTGGGAAAAGACCAAAGCAGCTGGTGACTGAGGGGTATATGGTGTCCAAATGTGTGCTGTGGGTGGCTTACAATACTTCAGACTTTGATTCACTCAGAGTTTAATGAGAACAATTTTTCACCCTCCTCCTTGTATTAACCTTTTACGTACTTGAAACCTGTTATCATGTGCCCCCTCCCCTTAGTTTTTTATTTTCCAGACTGAACAAACCCAGTTGTTGTTTTTTTTTCCAATCTTTCCTGATAGGTCATGTTTTCTAGACCTTTAATAATTTTTGTTGCTCTCCTTTAGACTTTCTCCAATTTCAACACATCATTCCTGAAATGTGGCGCCCAGAACTGGACACAATACTCCAGTTGAGGCCTTAGCAAGGAGGAGAGTGGAAGAATTACTTCTCATGTCTTGCTTACAAACACGCCTATTAATACATCCTCCAAAGCACTTGCAACCCCTCTCAGCTTGGAATCGTCCATAAACTTTATAAGTGTATTCTCTATGCCATTATCTAAATCCTTGATGAACATATTGATCAGAACCAGGACCAGTCCCTACAGAATCCCATTTGATATGCCCTTCCAGCTTGACTCTGAACCACTGATAACTTCTCTCTGAGAATGTTTTTCCTATCAGTTATGCATCTGCCTTATAGTAGCTCCATCTAGGCTATATTTCCCTAGTTTGTTTATGAGAAGGACATGTGCAACAGTGTCAAAAGCCTTACTAAAATCAAGAGATGCCACATCTGCTGCTTCCCCCCCATCGACAAGGCTTGTTACCCTATCAAAGAAAGCTACTAGGTTGGTTTGACATGATTTGTTCTTGAAAAAAATCTATGTTGACTATTACTTATCACCTTATTATCTTCTAGGTGTTAGGAAATTGATTGCTTAATTATTTGCTCAATTATCTTTCCGGTTGCTGAAGTTAAGCTGACTAATCTAATTCCCCAGGTTGTCCTTATTCCCCCTTTTATAGATTGGCCCTGAATTTGCTTTCTTCCAGTCCCTCTGGAATCTCTCCCATCTTCCAAAGATAAGATAATAGCCCTGGATATCGCTTCAGTCAGCTCCTTGAGTATTTTAAGATGTATTTCATCAGGTCCTAGTGACTTGAAGACATCTAACTTGTCTAAGTAATTTTTAAACTTCTTCTTTCCCTATTTTAGCCTCTGCTCCGACATAATTTTCACTGGCATTCATTAGGTTCGACATCCAGCTGCTACTATCCTTTTTGGTGAAAAGGAAACAAAAAAGTCATTTAGCATTTCTGCCATTTCCACATTTTCTTTTATTGTCTTTCCCCCTTCATTGGGTAATGGGCCTACCCTGCCCTTGGTCTTCCTCTTGCTTCTAATGTATTTGTAGAATGTTTTCTTGTTGCCCTTTATGTCTACAGATAGTTTAAACTTGTTTTGTGCCTTGGCCTTTCTAATTTTGTCCCTATGTACTTGTGTTTAGTTATATTCATTCTTTGTAATTTGACCTAGTTTCTACTTTTTGTAGGACTCTTTTTTGAGTTTTAGATCATTGAAGATCTCCTGGTTAAGCCAGGGTGGTCTCTTGCCATACTTCCTATCTTTCCTACACAGTGGGATAGTTTGCTCTTGTGTCCCTAATATTGTCTCTTTGGAAAACTGCTAACTCTCTTGGGCCTGTTCTACACTGGGGAGGATCGACCTAAGATACGCAATTTCAGCTACGAGAATAGCGTAGCTGAAGTCGATGTATTTTAGGTAGACTTACCTCGCATCCTCACAGCGCGGGGTCGACTGCAGCCGCTCCCCCGTCAACTCCACTTCCGTCTCTCGCCGCGGTGGAGTGCGATTGGGGATCGATCACTACCCACCGATCTGGGGGGTAGTGTAGACGTACCCTTGAACTCTTTCCCCTTAGACTTACTTCTATGGGATCTTACCTACCAACTGTGAGTTTGCTAAAGTTGCCTTCTTGAAATCCATTATCTTTATTCTGCTGTTTTCCCTCCTGCCATTCCTTAGAATCATGAACTCTATCGTTTCATGATCACTTTCACCCTAACTGCCTTCCATTTTAAAATTCTCAATTAGTTCCTCCCTATTTTTCAAAATCAAATCTAGAACAGCTTCTCCCCTAGTTGCTTTCTCCACCTTCTGAAATAAAAAAAATGTCTAAGGCTTTCAAAGGGAAGTAAAAAGAGCTCTTCCCAGAAGATGATGCAGTGCCTGAAGGGATGTCTGTCGCTGTGAAAGGATGTGTCTTAAGCGGAAAGCCATGATAGCTTTTTACCAGCCAAAAAAAAGATGGCAAGGGCAGACAGGCTGTTTTTCGGTATAGCATCCTCCCAGCCAGCTCATCTTTACAATTAGTGGGCCAAGGACTGAATAATCTGAGTGGAAAATATAACCTATTAAAACAAATTGCCTCTAACAGGGTGACCTACAGTTTTTACTGGTTAGGATCACAGTTTCATAAGAAAGAGCACCATAATCTGGGCATGTCACCCTTACATGCAATATCGTGTTCAGTTCTGGTCACCTCATCTCAAAGATGTAGCAGAAATTGAAGTGATAGGTGGCACAATGCTAGGTACTTAACCTACCCATTACCATAATATCTGAATTAAATGTAAAATCTTCCTGTGAGGAGAGGATGAAAAGATTGGGACTATTTAGTATGGAGAGAAGATGGGTAAAAGCAAAGAATGAAAGGTTATAGGCAAGATAAATTGCATTCTATTTATCCTTTCATAGTGGAAAACCAAGGAAGCATTCAGTAAAATTGTAAGAAATTTTAAATTATTGCAGATAAAGGTGTATTTTTCCACACACACTTCTTTACACATGTAACTTATTGAACTTGTTGGCACTAGATTTCATTGATGCTAATAAAAAATAGGTTTTAAACATTCAGCAGGCACCTGACTATTGTGATCAATTCTTTAGTGGCCTCAAGACTGAATTACCACAGTTTGCCCCACATTGGGCTGCAGGTTAACATGGAAACTTGAGCTGGTGCAGAAAGTAGCTGCCTGGTTGCTAAGCGTATTATTGGGAGCTTCTGTAATCAGTGCTCCATGATGTTTGCTGGCTGCTACCAATTTTTCTGGAGGAATTTTAAGGTGTTTACCATTTTCATAATGGTTTGTGATCTGTCTGCTTGAAGACTGCCTTCCCTGTGCCATAGTGGTTCACAGTAGTTTTGTCTAAAAACAGCGTCAAAGATGTTCAGGAGCAGATGAAGAGCTTTTTTGCCATTATCGATGGAAAGAAATAACATGGAGAAAATCCACAGTTACACTAGGCAGGATTAGGAAGAAACCTTCCCACCCGCCACTCACCCCAAAAATAATAATGAGCTATTCCACAATTGTCTTGTACTTTTGAAGCCTCCCAGAGACAGAGTACTGGATTAGGAGGGCCACTGGTCTGATCTCATACGGTAACTCTTATGTGGAGGTGCTCTCTCAATATAAATTATGGCTATGCTATTTTTCAGGAACAGTATTAAAATATAGATAACGAATGAAATCTGAGCTAAGCATTTCTTAATTGTTTAACATCATACTTAAAAGCAAAAGTCCATACACTAAAATCAGGCTTGAGACTTTCAGACCTATTATTGATTAACATGACCTGCCTCCCCAATGCCCAAGTGACAGACATTCCTCCAAGGGATGTGCTGCTTATGCAGCCTTGTCATCTTGAGTTAGTAGGGAAAGGAGCTACAGACAGACATAAGCCTTCCTTTGATCCAGGAGGATCTGATGGTTTGAGGATCCAATGGAAATTTCTCTGAAAGAGATTATCCTAGCAGGCCAGAATTATCTCCAAAACCCTTTTGGCACTAAAGTTTGCGTCTTTAGAGCAGCTGAAAACCTTGTGGAAGAATTCACTAGGGAAAGATCAGCAATTTTCAAATAGATCCAATAGAGGCTCCACCTCTGGAATTAATTTAAAAAAATCAGTGCATCTAAAACGAGGTACTTACCGGTGATCAGGCACTGTGCAGCTGCTTCCCTGTATTGGAGTTATTTTGGGGTCATTCTGTTCTGGCTGAACTCCGACTATTATTGTTTAGAATGGCTGATTTGGTGAATGCAGTCGCTTTGGTGAATGCAGTCTCTTTGGAGGTGTTCCCTTAGATTGGAAATGAGTCACTGTTGGATCCCTCAATGGCTATTGTTCCTCCTAGTTTGCCCGCAACAGCTACAAGTTTTTCATACTAGATAGCTCCTCGGTGGAAACCTTTTCCAAGATATTTTCCTCTCTATGGGTATTATTGGTCATGATATCTTCCTTCACTGTTTCTGGCTCTATCAAAGAAGGAATTCATTCTGGAGACTCAATGAGACGATCTTAAGTCTTCCAGTTGAGACCAAGGCAGCACCTTCCAAGAAATCAAGGGTCTAATCTAGATTTCCCAGGGTGTTTGGTCTTGCAGCAAGAAGAGCTCCAGTCTTAAGAGTTTCTAGTATCGTATTAATTACGTGATGAAGCTGTTCTCTAAGTGATGCTTGCAAAATAGCTGTGCCCTGGACATCCCATTTGACCTCAGTTCCAAAAAGCCACTCAAACTGTTTGTTTTGCAGCTGAGTGAGAAAGATATGGTGGCCTTCCCTGTCAGTGAGGGCCTTTGGGAGACATGCAAGAAAGTTTGTTGCTATGGTGTCAAAGAAAGTCAGGTTAATTGAATATTGGGTCATCCCCCCACCCCTGAATCTATTCCAGCCCTTTCAGGCTCTGAAATAGAATATATTCCTGTCAATAAAAAAGTGAGGATTTTTGGAGCTAACTTGGAAGGTAGAAGGGTTATCCAAACATTCCCATATACAGTACCATAACAACTGATATAGATGTTTGGTCCTTAGCCATATCAGTAATTGTCCAGAGAAATTCCTGGCTAAGAACTTCAGATCTGTCAGTAAAAGCCTAGGTTATTATTCTCTAATTCTTCAAATGGGAATGAAGGATGAACCAGGAGGAGTAGTGATAGCTAGTCATAGATCCAAACTAGTTTCGTAGTGGAAAGAAATGGGCTTCCTGATATTGGAGAAAGCATAGTTTGGTCATAGATTCATGAATAGCTCTCTCTCTCTCTTTCTCTGTGCTTGAGTGTTGCAACAAAATCAGATGCTCTGTTTGGAAGAGCTGCACTGCATTCTCCAGCTAGCAGCTCTTTTTAACCCACTTTTGGAAGATGATTGCTGCTAGCTGGTCTCCTACAGTGCAACTTAACAAGGACTGTCAAAAAGAAAGAGGTTATTTACTAAAATCATTTTGTTTTCCATATGTTTGCTTTGGCAGAGCAACCCTGACGATCCCACCTATCCTCTGCTTTGGAGTTAGATTTATAAAATCCTGGAGGCAGAGGGAAATGTGTGTGTCTGCAGAGGCAATGTGTTTAGAAAACAAGTGTAATTTATGTAAGTAAACTGACAGAATTGAAGTTGCTCAGTAATTTATGACTACTGTATACAGTGCTGGTTAATAAACGTGCGCTCTCTGCTTGAGGTAGTACGCTAAAAATAGCAGCGTAGGAAGAAGGGGTAGCATGGATGGCAGCTCAGGCTAGCCACTTGAGTGCAAATCCACTTTGACCACCTGAGTGTGTGGTTGGGTGTCTAGCCAAGCTGCCACCCACAGTTCTTCTGGCTATGCTGCTATTTTTAGCATGCTAGCTCAACAGAGCAAATGTGCGTCTGCCTACCAGCGCTGGGAAGCATGCTCCTAGCTACAGTGTAGACATACCCCTGAGGGGTATTAAGAGACAATGCCTTATCTACTAGCTTTGAAGATTCTACCTTCTGGCTCCAGCCAACTTACAAAACTGGTTTTGATGAGCAAGGCCAGAACCCAGGCACTCACAAGAACAAAAGAAGTCTGGCAGTTTTTAAAAAAGGTGTCTCAAGAAAAGAGACAGTTGTTTGGGGGAGCCAGACTGACAGCGTTTGCAGGTCTCTGAAGAAGTTATACTTGAGTAGTTTTCCATCGGGGATGGGAAGACATAAGGTAAGATAGACAGGCATGTGGACTTTGTTTTAAATCCTTTTCTCTAAATGCTTTGTTCCTATATTAAAATAAACAATACTTTGGTTTTAAGAAGGCTGTTTGGTCACAATATATGCCACTAGTCAGATTCCCAAAGAGAAGAACAGTATGTACCGAAGCCAGTTGGACCTGCTGGGTAAGCACAGTTAATTAACCAAGCCCTGTGCTACAGTGGCTTGTGTAACTGTGGGAGAATTATGCCTTAGGATAGGTATAAGCAAGAGGCGTGACACCTGAGGAGATGCACAGAGAGACAAGAAAGGGGACAGAAGCGCAGATAGCCCTGTAGCTATGACAACCTCTTTATCAAGGAGTTTATATAGATTACTTTGGTAATCCATTAAAAGCAATTTATTTTACTTCAGAGTGAGAAGCAAATAGATGGTGGAGATTGCTGACTCTCCAGTGTAGTGGGATAAAGATTTAACTTAAGGTTTGACCTTTAGAAACTGTGATTAATTGATACACGAATGAAATACTGGTAAAATAATATTGCCCTCTGGGTCACTGGTTTGTTCCTCAGGCTAAGCTTTGTTTTGGAGCTGCTCTCCTGTGTAACAATTAAATTGGGATTTGCTTATGAATTCTGAGGTTTATTACAGAATAGTATCAGGGGGTAGCCGTGTTAGTCTATATCCACAAAAACAACAAGGAGTCTGGTGGCACCTTAAAAACGAACAGATTTAGTCTTTAAGGTGCCACCAGACTCCTTGTTATTACAAAATAGTGTAACAAAAGCCCACGTTTATGCTCTTGTGAAATTGCAAGTTTTATAAAAGTTTTGTGACAGACCTGTTGCAGTGTGCTATGTATTGAAAGAAGTGCACTTTGCTCTGAGGAGGTGTGTATCTTCTACACAATGTAGTTGAAGTAGTTTAAATGGATCACTTAAAATATTGTATGATTAATATTCAGAATAAAGTTCTTTATTCCTGTTAGTTATTTTACTGCTCATTAGCTGCACAGAAAGGACCGCAACTGTCATCCACGAACCACATCAGTGGTAATGCATGAAGCTTAATGTGCAGACTGGTATTTTCCTATGTTTCCAGGTTGATGGATTTGTCAAAAATTCAATCATTTAAAGCGTTCTTATTGAAGATTTTATATTCATAATTACAGTAGTGAAGTGTTGGCTTTTGTATTTGTCACTGTTTGTGGAGTTTGAGAGTGTCTAGTTTAGAAGCAATGTTTCAAGCTTTGTTATAGAAACTTAAGTCTTTTTGCTTAAGGTCATTGCTATGTATTTGGAGAATTATTTGACAAAATCATACAATGTTGAATGGTACCCTATCCTGCAACCTCATGAGTAGTCCTGTGGAAATGAGCAGGACTGTTCACAGGAGTAAGGGTGTCAGGACTCCTTGCAGATTGTTGACATATTGAGTATTTGTGCAGGTAGTTAAAGAGGATACTTTTTCACTTCCTAGGCTAGTTCCTTCACAGTAAGGGATTTGATCCTAAACTTGTTGCTGTTCAAATTTATAGTGGTAAAGAATTGCATTTTCTAAGAAAAACTGCTTTGAACATGCTATTTCTTATATTTTATAATCCCTGGTGCATTCAGTGCTTCCATAACTTTACCAGTCATTTATCAGTCAATAAACACATATCCTAGACTATGTTTGGCGTTGACTGACAACATATGAGAAAATATTGTGGTTTTAAAAACACTAGAATGGACCATCAGGAACTTTTTAGGTTTGACTCAGAGAGGGCATACTGACAGATGAAACCTATTCTGTGGAAGTAATATTATGCTTATTAATTCCAGTTGTCTTAAATGTAACTTTACCATTTATGCTCTGTCTGTATGCCACTGAAGCATTGCCCCAATGGATGCTTTCTGTTTCCTACTACCATTATAAGAATGGTAAAACCTAGATCACGTTAACATTATTCCTTATGATCCATAAGATTAATTTACTCCAAGGCTAGAATGAGTGAGTTGTCATTCTTACGAGAAATTAGAAGGTCTACTGAGGAGGTTTTTTAAGTTTAGTTTTGCATTATTATCTAGTATGATTTTAAAATCCCTCTGATCCTATTTTTAAAACTTTATAAACACATTTTGAAAAATCACACGCTAAAAAATGCGTTCTTTGGTCTAGTATTGTAGAATCAGGTTTCTTTTGATCTAATATTATGTAGTAGAATTTTTGAATCTGATGAAGTTTGCATATTTAAGTTAACATGAAAAGAATGCAGGTAGGTGTTCTGAAAGAATAGTACAGTAGTTGTAGCTGAGCTGTAGCTTGGCCTTCTAATGGCTGGCAGCTGGACACATTAGTAATACAGTTCAGCCTGAGTAGCTCCAAACCTCCATCAGGTTGCTGTAAATATTTCAGATTAATGTGAATTAAGTTACAATGCCACTTAAGCAGAAAATTAATCTGAAATTTGCTAAAACTATGTGAGTTTGACTAATTGCCATGATTACTGGCACAGTTTTTCTTTTTGCATAGTTATATATGTTAAGTGCCTTGGTGTTTTCTGCACACATTGCAGCATTTTAAATGAACAGATGGACAGAGCGCCTATATGTGGTTAACTGTCTCCAAAATACATGGCTCTTAATGAGGTACGATTTGTTTGGGTTTTTTTGCCCTGAAACAAGACTACATAAATTAAACAACTTTGCCTGCTTTGCTCAATCTAGCACTCAAAAGTTTGAAAGGAAAGCTGTTCTTGTCATAGCCCCAAGTGAAACGTGCACTGTTGGTCATCTACAGTAAGGAAGCCCTTTAAGGGTATGTAAGGCAAAGTAAGCCCAGGACTAGTACATCTCGAATTAGCAGACCCTGTGTTTGTTAACCTTGGGTTTGTGCATTTACATTCTTTTGTGAACTCGGATTAGGAATTGTTGAACCCTGAGTCCCAGTCTGGTGCGCCATTATGCACTGCATTATGCAAGCTAGAGTTCAACCACCCATATTCAAGATTTCCTAGCATCTTCCCTAAATGTGGCCGCTTTCACCATTTGTTCATGGTGCAATGTTGGAAAACTTGACTGTCCGCCAAACTGACTATCCAAGGAAGTTGGCCTGTGGGATACTTTTGGTGGATTCCCAGAACACAAATCTGGTGAGGCTACATCTATACTGCAAAGCAATAGGGCTTGAACCCTGGGTCCTGGCTTGACTCGGGCTCTGACTCTCCACTCCCAGGGGGTTCTGGGACCCTGGGTCCGAGTTCTGGGTTAAGGTGGGGCGGGGGAGAGGAGGGCTTGGCTTGAGCCTGCTTTTGAACCTGGACTTATGTTGCAATGTAGCCATACCCTCTACAGCTGACACGTCTTCAGGATTTCTGGTACAACTTTGACCTTTGAGGATTGCCTCTGTCTGATGAAGTGAGCTGTAGCTCACGAAAGCTCATGCTCAAATAAATTGGTTAGTCTCTAAGGTGCCACAAGTACTCCTTTTCTTTTTGCGAATACAGACTAACACGGCTGTTCCTCTGAAATCTGTCTTCATTGTTGTCTTGGTTGGCTCTTTCAGATAAGAGTTTAGTGGAACCTATTTATTCTGCTAAAATACTGGCTTTCCACTTGAATTATGTGGTTATTGGTAATTAGGGCAGAAATACCAACTAATGGAAAGAAAAAAATGTGTTTTGTTTTCACAGTAAGTGTAGATTTTCCTTTAAGGGAAAATGTGTAGGGAATCTTTCTAAAGGTGTGAGTAATAAATATTCATTCATTAAGCTCCAATCAAAGTCTTTACAAAAAGGCATGTTCCTGTGAACCCAGCTTAGGAGTTAATATGCACTGAGCATACAGTTGTTTGTCAGGCAAGCTCTAAATTGTCTCTGAAATCATTTGCTTTCTTGCATCAAAGACAATACTGATGCATAGTCCTAAATTGTGAAAACTGTCATATCTTCAAAATTTGCCTTTCAGTTCTTAAAAACGGACGACTGAATGAATGAGACTTTAGTGGTGCTGGGGAGGGAAATTAATTTTAAGGCTGTAGCAAATAGATGTTTGTGCAACTCTTTGTGGTGAAAGGACCTCCATTCTTTTCTTTTACAGTGAGGTGGTTATGAGAGCTGCTATATTTCAATTGCTTTATATTCTGCAAGGTTTTTGGAGGGCTAAGTCATCCCCAACCATAGCAGGTAATGTTCCTAACTAAAGCTAGCTGTTTCCTGTCAAACAGGTTTTAAAATGTGCATCCAAAAATTAACAAATAAGATTCTAGAGAGGTGCCTAAATGTGCTGATCATATTCTTCAGTCCACAAGTACCTTACTGTAATTACAGACTAGGAAAGGACATGCTTTTTGGGGGGAAATTACTTATTGGGGCATATTACCTTCCTGACCTTTAACTTTGAAGTTGAGGCATTATATTGTCAAACTTCTTGTTGAATACCTTTCCCTTTATTGTGAATGCTTACTCTAGTTCTGTAGTTTGTAATTGGGAATGAGATCATTCACAGACCTACGCATATCAGCAGAATGCTTTTATTGTGTGACTTATAAGGCGTTCAGTATCTGTGATACTGGTGTCTTTGGGTATGTCCACACTGCAAAAACAAACAAACAAAAACCCTCAGCTGTGAGTCCCTCAGAGTCCAGGTCAACTGACTTGGGCTCTCTGAAACCCAGTGACAAGGGGAGTGTCTCAGAGCCCGGGCTCCGCCCGAGCAGGAATGTCTAATAGCTATTTTTTAACCCTGTAGTGCAAGCCCCGTGGGGGAGACTCGCTGCCATCAGGGTTTTTTTTGCTGTGTAGATGTACCCTTTAGTAACTTGATCAAAGCCACATGTTGAATGAGTGCAGAGCTGGGGAGAGGATCAACATTTCTTGCCTCTTGGTGCTGTGCACAGGTTGCTATTATTAGGACCCTACCAAATTCACAGCCATGAAAAAGGCGTCACGGACCGTGAAATCTGAGCTCCCCCTGTGAAATCTGGTCTTGTGTGTTTTTACCCTATAGTATACAGATTTCACAGGGGAGAGCAGCATTTCTCAAATTGGGGGTTCTGACCCAAAAGGGAGTTTCAGGGGTTGGGGTCGCAAGGTTATTTTAGGGGGTCATGGTATTGCCGCCCTTACTTCTGCGCTGCCTTCAGAGCTGGGTGGCCAGAGAGCCGCAGCTGGGAGTCAGGAGCCCAGCTCCGAAGGCAGCAGCCCACCACCAGCAGCAGTACAGAAGTAAGGGTGGCAATCTAAGTTCCCTCTAAGCTGCATGGCTGTGCAACAGCCTATTAAGCACCACACAGGTACTCAGAGCTGTGGCAGGAAGAGCCCCCCCTCCCCTGGCTCCAACACAGCCCGGCCCGAACAATACTGCATTTATAATAGCGGCAGGCCCACGCTAAGCAGGGGCCCAGCCCAGCGCTCCACTCCTCCGTCCCCTCCCCTGTTCTCCTCTAGGCCCACCGGTCCAGGTCTTCTCTCTGCACCCTCCATCCCCACCCATTTGCTCCTCTCAGCTGGCTTCTCTCCGACCCTGCGCTCTGTCACCCGCAGGCTGTCAGTGATGAGCGGGAGGAGGAAGAGAGGGCGGAAAGGAGCCTACAGCTGCTACAGCTCCTCTGGGCCGCCGGTGATGGATGCTCTGCCGCTTCAGGCTCCCACAGGGAGCCTGAAGCCGCGGACTGTTACCAGCGGGCCGGACTGCAAATAAACCTGCCGTGGCTGTGGGAGAGGCTCCCCAACCCAGCTCTGGCCCGGACCGGCCGTGGAAGAGGCGTCTATCCTGCGGCCCCAGCCCTGGAGCTGCCATGGAGGGGAGAGGTACCCTCCCCACCCCAGCCCAGGTGCTGCTGTGGGGAGAGAAAGCTGGGGGGGGGGGTCCTCTCTCCTCGCTGTAGCCCCGGGGCAGGCTGCACCCTAAACCACTCATCTCCGGCCCCAGCCAGAGCCCTCACCTCATGCACCCCAACCCTCTGCCCCAGCCCTGAGCGCCCCTCCCACACTCCAAACCCCTCAGCCCCACCCCTGCCACATGAAATTTGTTATGTGCACCAATATGGAGATGTCACACATCACCTCCATATTGGTGCACATAACAAAATTCATTCCTCACCTAGGTGGGAAAATTTAGAGGGAACATTGGTGGCCATACCGTACTTTGTCATCCTTACTTCTGCGCTGCTGCTGGTGGCGGCTCTGAAGGCAGGGCTGCTGCCAGCAGCAGCACAGAAGTAAGGCAAGCAGTACTGCAGCACCCCCTACAACAGCCTTGTGGCCCACCACCCCACATCTCCTTGTAATCTCCCATTACACCACTGGAAATTTCAGATTTAAATAGCTGAAACCATGACATTTACGATTTTTAAATTCCTGTGATTGTGAAATTGACAAAAACGGACTGGGAATTTGGCAAGGCCCTAGCTATTAAAGGAAAACTGCAGTTTGTAATTTTTGTGGCAGCTAAGCCTACTATTCTTTTGCATACACATACCAGGCCTTATTCTGATAACTTTGCAGTTTGTGAATGGTTCTGTGTCAAAATTTTAAACTTGTAAAAAGCATAATATAGATTTCATTTTAATGATCTGCATGTGTCGTCAAAAGAGTACATGTAACTAGTTTAATAATTTAAATGACGAATGTGAGGAAGCAGGATTATTTTTCTAAGGTATAGCTGTGCATGACAAAATGAGCGGTGAATCTTTCTTCATGTGAGTGGCATACTCTGAGAAATAATTATGTGAAAAACTTAAAATGACACTGAATTGATCTATTAACTCTCACAAGTTATAAAATTTGGATGTTTCTGTTCTGCTTCATAATTGTGCAATTGGGGGGAAAGTAGTTTGCTTAAATAAGTCGGTCAGAGTATAAATTTGAACAGTTGTATAGTATAAACATACATAGTTATGTAATTGTGTTCATGTTATATGCTATGGTAGTTTAATAACCTAAAATATGCTGGCACTGGTACCCATTCTTGGCTGCTTATGATATTGGTGCCAACTTTCCTTTGGTACATAACTTAAACTGAGTGCATATAACAACTTACTGAACTGTCTTTATAGATTAAGCAGTATTTTGCTAGCATGAGCTATCGTTTAAGTTCTGAAACTTAAAATCCACTCTTCTATAGCTTTATTATTTGGGGATTTTTTTTTTGGTGGGGGGAGGGGGGATTTGAATGCTTTTATTACTGCTGTGTTCAAAGGCTCCAGCCAGGATCAGGGCCCCATTGTGCTAGTTGTTGTACAGACACATGGAAGGGCGCAGCTTCTGTCCTTCAGAGCTTACAATCTAAAAAATAAAACAGGATTAGGATTGTATGTTGTATCACTTCTCCCCAAAGTAATCAGTGACGGGCATGTGACATGTTAGTTCTGGTCTTTGCTTGTTTTTATGTAGGAGGATACTGACGGGTAGGAGTGGGGAAAGGAAGATGGGTTTGAGACTGCAAATAAATGGAGAGAAATATGGATGGAAGTGAAAAGGAGATGAGGAAGAGAAGGATTCTGTGTGGGGCAAATGTGGGAAGGAGCATAATAGGTGGAGAAATATGCGTCTGACAGAGCCACGTATAAACTACCAATCAACAGTGAATTGACAAAATTAGAAAAGTGATACGTTCAAGTTTGGAGGTTTTAAAGATGCCAAGTGGTAGGGGGTGGAGTGAAGTCCCCATGGGGTTGCTACTTTTCCTCCTGTGAGAAGCCACATGTAGGGCTGGCACCATGAGGTTCCTCCTGATACTTGATCTCATGGGGGAGGAGAGGCAACTGGGATCTGACATTCTGGATGGCTCTCATGTGGGGAGAGGTAGTGACTGGGGAAGGACTGACAAGCCCAAGCTTTCCCAACTCATTCTATTCAGTAAGATCAATAGTGAATAGTACTGCTTCTCTTTGTGTTTGAGGAATGCAACATTTGTAGTCAATCACTACATTTTGATGCATTATATTCCAAATTACATAGTCGGAATAGTATGAGGCTGGCAATACAAATTGTATCAATATTCTGAGAGTACTTGTTGTGAACACTAAGGTCATAGAGTATGAGCATGTGTAAGACACCAATGGGAAGGTCGTTTTAAAAGATGACATTCTGGTTTCTTACAGGGTTTTTGTGCTTTATAGTGTTGGACTGTTGTTTCTATTTATGAAGAAGGACCTGCAGCCATAAGTGTAGCCAGGGCTTGAATAAAATTACAAACGTTTATAAGAAAGAGGAATCAGCCTACTACCCAGAAAGAGATACAAAAAAAGAGTGAGGAACCAAGGAGGTATTAAAGTAATGCCCTGGTGAGAAGCCCAGATGTCCTAATGCTATGATTTAAACCAGGTTACTGTCCCTTGACCCTGTGTGGGGATTCAGTCTTAGGCTAGAAGATCTGATGAATGTGGTGATCTGTCCTTCTCTAGATGCTGGAAGGAAGAAAATTTCTTCTCTCCTTCCCCACTCCACAGCTTCTTGGGTGCTACAAAGGGAAGGATGGCTCTTCAATTTGATTCCACCACAGTCTCTTCTCTCTCATCCTTTTTACTCTGTACCTCCCTCCTCTTCACTTCTGTGTGGATGAGGGATGCCTGCCATTGCTCACAGCTTTCTCAAGCAGCAGTATGAAACTGAAATGAGTACTGGTTTCCCTGTTGCACCCATGATCTTGACAGAAATTGAAACAGAAATTGACTAGAGTTTTAATTTCATGCTGCTGCTAAGCTCATCAGCAAAGATTGTGAAGCAGCCTCTACAGCCGCCAATGATACTGCATTGGCTTGCCTTCAGATCACACTTAGAAAGTTGTCTTTGCAGCGGTGTGGGCTAGAAGTGTTTTAAAGCTTTTTATTGAAAACCGAGAACCTTGCTCTCATAGAAAGCTTAGGTCCTTTGCCTGCCAGGTGAACCTTGCCCAAGTGCTAGTGGTAAGTGAATTTTTCCGACCTGACTATAACTTTTCCCCCTTAGGTATTCAGCCCTGTATTTATGTAGAACCCCTCTCCCATTAGTATCTTGGGAATTAAACTTTAAAAAAATATTTTTAAATTAAGTTTTTTTTTTAGACTGAATAACTTTAAGGATTGATAGATATGAAGCTTTCTTACTTATAAGTCTCTGGTTTGACTCCATAATTAGCTACCATCCAAAACGATTAGTATGACAGCTGTTGGACATGTAAAATGATTTGATTATCTTGGAGTTTCTAGTGGTTGTGTCCATGTAATTACAGTACTATAAAAACAGCTTGCCTGTGGGCAGTCTCAACAGAGAAGACAAGGCCTCAATGGAATATGGAGACTGAGAAATGCACTGTTGCAATTCAGTTGAACTACTGTAATTTTAAACATTCTCACTAAACAAACCAACCATCATGGCTTGTGTAAACTTGTTCAAAAATTGTTGCAGTATCACTGTATTCTGTACCTATGTTATGGGTTGGAGAGGTGCTTTTCAGTGTTTAAAGAGTAGTATGTATTTTGTAATAAATAGTATCAGTATTGCATGAAAATTCTTTACAAGAAAAGCCTTAAGATTGCTTGTAAGGTGCCATATACTAAAAGAACTCATATAAACGTAAACATCAATGCTGCAGAATGTCTCTGTAGAAGATGCAATGGTTATGAGCCTTGCTTTGAGCAAGTACCATTCCAGTGCAAGAAACCCTTGTACTCAATTACAAGCTCATGTGTGTGCTAGCAACATCAAAACGGACTTAAATATAGACAAGGCTAAAGTCTGGTTCTGCTCTGAGAAGTGATTCTGCACAAATGTCATTGTGGGTTTCTTTTATTTGGTGACCCTTAATAAATAAATATGCTCAGTTTACAAGTAAAAACATTTTTCTTAATTGCCAATCCTTCACACTCAACCTGGGATCTGATCGTTAAGATAGGCTCTTCTCCTGCATTCTCATTAGGAACAGGTTCTACAAGCCAAGTTCTGTGCTTAGTTACCCTTGTTGTGCTCAGTTGGAGGATTGCTCAAGTGCCTTGCCTTATGACTAGTAAATTTAGATTAAACAATACTGCTGATTCACAAGGAATAGAATCCATTTTCTTCTATAGTTGTGTTGGTTCTGCTATACTAAGGGTAAGATGTAGTAAAATCTTCATCACTAGTCAGCAGATGTGCCTGAGTACACACAGGGAACATCCTCTGTTAAATAAGAGTGCAATGTTTAGTCACTTTTCAGAGCAGAACCTAACTTTAAGCCTCCAGGAATGTCATATACCTTTTTAAAGTACTATATTGGTATACATAACTTGGAGTAAAATCGCTTCTAAGTTATTGGATTTTTGTCATTATGTAGGATGTATATTTTTTAAAAGTGAACTGTAAAGGTTAACAAGACCATATGCAATAGATGCTCATAAATCATTGACGCAAAACTGGCTAGACTTTTTGTAAGAGGTGGGAAGAGGAAATACAGGGGGAGGACATTTTCAGACAGTGTCAGATATCAGTGTGTGAAAATGCCCAATCAAGGGATGTCTGGGACATAGTAATAAGGATTCAGAACTTTCACCTACTTTCTTCATGGCCACTCCTCAAATCTTCACATAACATCATTATTCTCCCTAGCACAGCAGCTAAGCACAGACAGCCCTCTCGTGCAACTCTGCTATTAATTGGTGGCTAGCTGACTGAGTGAGATAGGTGTCAACAAATTCTTAAACCGGCTTCTTAATAAAAGTATTGTGGACTCAGTCAGGAAGGAGATTGTTCAAGAAGGATTTGATCCCATAATTTCTCATTGGCCCTACTTACAGTCCTGTTTAAACTAGGTTTTAAGATAATAGCTGTTTTCTGACCCTTTAAGGATAGCTGCTAAGATAAGCAGAACTGGCTAACATATTAGTATATACACAGTTCACTTTTAATCTGTTGATTAACTGAGGTACGTAATGATTTAAAGGAAAACTCCAGTATAATGATTCTAAATGCTGTTCGAGTAAAGAAGGAAATCCCTAAATGTATGAATGAAATATAAGAGCAACATTCAAAGGAGTTGCTGTCTTGAATTAATGCAAAGGATGACTGAATCAGTTTTTTCCTTCAGAAATAATTGGAAATCAGAAGTTTTGCAGAATTGTAAATTGTGTAATATTTTTCAATGGTTAAACCAACAGTGACCTAAAATTTTTCAAGAATGGTGTAGGCCTGCCTTAAAAATAGTGTCTAGGAAGGGGACAAAGGTAAATTTTTGGTTCCTTTCGGTCTGTGATTCTTTAGTGCTTATTCCTAAACCGAATGGCTTTTTGTGTGTATGTACTCAATTATTTTACCTTGTAATAGAGGAATTCCCACCAAAGATGGCACTAATGGAGGCTATGATCACCCTAAGGTTTGCATTGTATGTTCATTGTCTGTCAGTATTCCCTGAGTATTAGAAAGATGACAACTACCTAGTACCCTCATTCTGTTCTCAGTGTCACATCATGGACTGTCATTAGTGTCAAGAAACTGAGGTCAAAGCTGTTCAGGAGCTGTTCACTTTCCAAAAGAACATTGATACCTAGGGCAGTGGTTTACAACCGGTGGTCTGCAGACTAAGATTTCCAAAGGAGTCCACACCTCCATTTGAAATATTTTAGGAGTCCGCAAATGAAAAAAGGTTGAATACCACTGAACTAGGAGGGTATTTAAGTTCTGTAAAATATCATATTTAGAAAAACAAAAAGGATGTTTTGCTGCAGATAGTGTTAAAAAAGGAACTAAAGCCAATCAGTGATGTTTTTCAACAAGTGACTTCAACCCCCAAAAAGTTATTGTCCAGAAAGACTATCATGAAGCTGGATGTAAGTTGTGAGGAAATGAGGGTCTCCACAGTGTTCTGGCAGGGATGTGAAAAAGACTGAGGGGGAAGGCTGGGAGGAGATGGAGAGTTGCTTAGCACATTATAAATGCAGTGCTAAGTTAAGTGTTTACTTCTCCATTTTCTTTACTGTTTGTTACTGGAATTTTGGAATAGTTTAAAGCTTTTAGTCTTGCCAGAAAAGCAAAGAGTAAATATACTTATGTGATCACACTGTCCTCTTAAAGGGGACTGTGGGTGTACTGGGTTCCATTTTTAGACTGTAGCATCTCCATTTTTAGGGTGGTTTGTAGTTAGAACATTTTACAGTTTTTAAAACTAGTCTTGCATTTAAAAATACATTGGATGGATACCAAAGCATGGCTCTGTAAGAAAAAAAGCTTGCTACTTCTCTCTTCATATGGTAATCTGCAATACTTAAAACTTTAGTTATTTCTAGATATAATCAATTGCATATTTCATTATTTTTTTCACTTAGTTTCTCATTACACACAGGAAAAAAAAATCAATATAAAGAGTTATGCAGTGTAGCTCTTTGAGACAACTGCAACTCAGATAGCAAAGTTTGTCAACTGCTTAGTGAGTCATAAAAATATCCATTGCAGTAGAGTAAATTTTGGCAAGAGTGGTACCTTGACTGGACAGCAGGGAATGAGAGAAATCCAAACACAGGTGTAGCAGGGAGGGGGGCTGTTCCTCCCTCCCCCCCCCCCAACCAATCCCTCCCTTTTTGGTTCTCTGATTAGCCATCCTCTGAGTAAAGAGGGATGGGGTCAGTTGATTGGCTGCTGTGTGGCCTTGCCTGTTTGAGCTTAGTCCAGGCTTTGCAAAAGTCTCTTGCTTTCCAGTTAGCTGTCCTACCCTTCCTCCCCTTAGTTGTAGATTAGGAGCTGTGTCACTTATGATACTGCAGGTCTAACCAATCATCTGTGTTTAGAAGTCAGTAAGGAGTTGTGCCCACTGGGCCAAATGGGCACATAGCTTGGTGGTTTTTTTCACCTTCCTCATAGCCTCCCCATAGCACAGTTGGGTTAGAAGCAATAAGATTTGAGGTTTCTATAATGCTGTTATGATTGACTCATCACAACTTGTGGTTTATGCCCAGTGTGAGAAAAGGCTAGAAGGGCCAGCTCTCGGAGGTAAATAAGACTGGCATTGCCCAGTTGGACCTTGTACTCCTAGGAGAGGAGCTGGACAGCTTTGCCAACTGAGGTTCCCCCAACCCAGCCTTGTGGCCTTTTGTCACTCCACCCTCCCCTTACATTGGGGTAGTTGGGGGGCAGGGGGGAGGGAGAGTTTTCACAACTGAAGTGAGTCTATGGGGCAGACTGAGGAGTGTCAGTCTTGAGTTGGTGTTCGGTTTATGGTTAAAGCCCTGTAACCCACACTGGAACTAATGAAACGCCTGATATGTGCCTGCCCCAGCTCTCAGTGTAGTGCCCCTCCTCAAGCTATAGTGAATAAAGTTGCGGCCTCCCATTTAAACCCATCTCATGTGTCCATTAGTCATTCACACAATGGCTAGGACATGCAGGTATTAGTGAATGATTACAGTTGTTGGAATAGAGGTGCACCTTTATTTAATGCTATAAAGCCCAGCAAAAGTCAGAGCCTGAAGTTGTATGCTATGAGTTTTTCATTTGTGCCCGAGTGCAGCATTGCTAGTTGAACCCCTATTCTTTTAGTTCTTGTTTTTCCTCTTATTTCTGTGAATGGCTGTTCTGCAGTTTAAGGCCATCTCTTAATGCCCCCCCTCTGAGATTTATTTAAATGGCTTGTATAGTATTACTGAACTTAATGGAATTGTGATGTTATTAAACACTGCAGCCCCCCTTTTTATATTTTGACAAGCTTATAATTATTCAAAAAGGAAAAATGTGGAATTCAGACTGGCACTAGTACAGTCCAGGTTCCCTACGGCTCAAAATCTGAATACCATGCTCCATAAGCACACTTGTTTGTGGAAAGGGTGGGTAGAATAAAATAGTAAGGATATGGGATTGGGGAGGACAAGAAAGCAACTTTTTTCCTTCAGGAATGCCTAATATGGTAGTACATAATGTTCCGTAGAAAAACACTTAAAATCTATTTCATGTACAATCTCTATGTAATTTTTCCTGATATTGGTTTAATTCATTTTTGTAAACGAAGAGGTCTTTATAAATGGAGACATAGATACACCTGTCAGGGATGATCTGGATAATACTTACTCCTGCCACAAATACAGACTAGACTCTCAAGGTCCCTTCCAGTTCTATGATACTTGCCCAAATTAACACAGTGAGTCAGTGTCAAAGCTCATGGAGCTATTATCAAGAGTTCGTGGCACCTAATTCTGGGCTGTAATCTCTGTCAGACATTGCCTCTCCAGGTGCCATAGGTTCTGGCAGTTTTATACAGAACTTATTAGTATTCTCTGTTGTGGCTCTCGCTGCTGCATGTACTGCCTTGCCTGCACTTGCAGCAGCCTGTAGGATATGTGTAGCTACACTGGAGTGAAAGGCAGGCTGCATTCATGCTACAGTGTGTAGCTACGCATGGTAGTAAAAAGGTTTTGATGGGGAGGCAGTGGGGAAGGCTCTGACAGTTCCCCACTGCTGGAGCCTTTCACTGCAGTGTGGCAAAGGGGAAGCAGTGGGGCTGTGACAGAGGTGAGCCCAGTGTCCCCCTGCCTCCTCCCCTACTAGAGCCTTCTTCTCGTGCCAGAGCCATTCACTATGGCAGGAAAGGCTGAGGCAGCAGGACACTAAAAACAAGAGTGTAGGTATGGGAGACACTCTTGGGGATATACCCTAGGGTTCTGGCGTCTTTCTACTCCACTTGCCAAGGCAGTGCCTCACTGTCTGCACTGCTATTTTTTACCTGTGCTAGCTGGGAGTGCAGTGTATGTACTCTACATGCCACTTTAAGTGTAGGCCTACCCTAAATGTGCATACGCTTTGGCTTTTCTTAATTTGCAGTTGTATTAGAATGAAATACTGATAAGTATTTTGGAGTATGCTTTATTTTGGGAATCTTATTTGTGAGAGAGGGATTGGAGGAGAAAAATATCCTCACAAGAGTTCTCTAGTGAGGACAAAAACCTAGTTTCCACCCAAGATAAAAAATCAGCAAGCCAGAGATATTTCACAGTACTTGAATATCGATTGAGCATACACACCAAACTGAAACAATTCCTACAACAACAAAAAACAGCTTGACTGTCCATGAAATTAAAAGGGAAACATATTTGTAGACATTTAGATGATTATTCCATTTTTCATTGTTCTGGAACGTGTCTAAATTGGGTACTTAAACTGATATGCACCGAAGTAATCCCATTCATTGGAGACAATGCATTTATATATATATATATATATATATATATATATATATATATATGGGATTGGAAAGATTAGCTATTTATGGGTAAATTGCACACAAACCCATGACAAATATTTCCATTGATAACTGAAATTTATAGGTAGGCAAAGTAAGAAGAATGTTGCTTGTGAACTTAGTGTCAAAATCTAATGATTTAGACTTTTGAATCAGGCTTGCTACAAGTGGACTAACAAATGAATAGTTAAAATAGTTATAATTTGTTGATTTAAGTATATTTACTGTGTTTATTTTGTAATTTGGGCAATGTCAACAACTTGTGTTAAGTTTATAAGGGTTATTTTTTTAATTTCAATATCTGCCATTAAATAATTGTCTGATTTCCCCCCCTAATTTCCCCCAACTGTGAAAATTTAAATGAATAAAAAGATTTTAAAAATTTAAAATTGATAGTCATTATAAAAATCAAACTCTGCAGAACCTAAATATACTGTAAACGTACAAAAGTGTAAACACTGTAAATATGCAAGTATACATAATAGAATGGCAGCTTGCATGAATTGTTTTATACTGAAAGAATATTGATTTTTAAATGTAAACACTTGATGGTGGAAGCATGACAAGTCCTTGGCTCATTCACTCTTACAGTTATAGCTGACTGACTACTGAAGTATCTTGAACTATTTTTTGCTTTCAGACTAAATGCTTCCAGTAACATTGCATAGAAAATAGGTCACAGGTAAAGTTTAGGTGATGTCAGCTGTAAAACTTTAATAAGAATATTTGGGTGTTAATAGTAATTTACACAGAAATTGTACTACAGTGTCTCATGGCGGAATTATGGGAACATCTGGAACTTTTGCTGTGACGGGTCCGCTTTCCAAGTTTTCTTTCAACATGTCTATCAGTCTGTACTTAAGATAGCACCCTTCACCCAAAGCTCTTCCAAGTTCTTTACAAGTTCTAAGAAATCAAGCTTCAGAACTCCCCTGGGGAGTAAGAGAATATTCCTTTGTGCTTCGTTTACTTCATTAGTGGAATATTGCATAAGGAGGGAGGAATTAATGGTCTCTGGTCACACAGCCAATTTATTGGCATAGCCAGGGTTAGAACCTTGATTTACTGACTCCCAGGCTTGTATTTCAGCTACAGGCTATTGTTTAGTTAATCAAAAGTGCAGTAGTTACAATGGCGTCTCAAACTCTTCAGGTGGACCACCCTTTAGTAGACGCTGTTCTGGGGACAACTTTCCCTCCCATTCACAATCTCCTAACATCCTATGGCAACTGCAGCAGCTGCCTACATGGAAAAGTAATATTAGTTAAATATTTAGTGTATTTTAGCTGTCTTTTTAATGACATTTGACAACTGGAAATGAGAAGAGCCAGTAATAAGTGATCAGCCAGCTATCTAAGGACTTATAACTTCTGCAGTAGATAATTCTCCCATTCTTGTGCTTTATGCTTGTGCTTTGAATTAGGCACTGCCCTGTGAGAACCTGTGATAGCCACTGGATGGGTATCACTTTGCAAGTTTAGCAGTGGCTGTGATTTCAAGGCACCTTAAAACCAGCGGCAGTTTTCAAGAGAGTCATGCAAACAAAGGGAAGCCAAATCTACAATTTAACAGGTAAAAAGCAGATGGATGTTGTAGAGAGTACTGAAGCTGGTATCCTTTTCCTGTATTTGTTTAGTTTACATTAGTTTTTCTGTACTATCTGTTTGCTGTAAGGGGTCTTAATAGCAGGCAAGGACTTAATAGATTCAGAGATTAAGGCGAGGATGGCAATCTAGTCTGACCACCTGCATTAGATGGCCTATTAAACTTTAACCAATAATTCTCCCATTTAGCCTGACAATTTGTGATGGAACTAGAATGTAGCTATGCATCCAGATTCAAATATGAACTCTCATCATAGAATGAATGTATCTTGAGCCCTTCCGATCTATATTTACTTCTGTCAGTGACCCTGCAGGGGTCCATTAACCCCTTTGACATTCAGCAGTAGTTTATTTACAGGCTTCCCCATACCCTTTAAAGCAGCCATATCAGTTAATTCTAGAAGGAATCCCCATTGGATTGAAAAAGATAACTCAGAACAAAGTATTTGAGTAAACCAGTATATTTGCATCTGAATTCTAACTTCCATACACTATAATTTAGTATAATACAGCTAATAAATCTCTAACCTGAGACAAAAAGGGTAAGAAAACAGTGATGAGCTCCAGTTGGAATATTATTTCAGACTTATCTGAGCAAGGGGAGATTGTTTTGAGCACCATCACAATTGAACAATTTCCTTGGTATCTTCAGATCAAGGCTAGATCTGGAAGGTATGCTATAGTCAGACAAGTTATTGGTCTCAATACAGCGGTAATTGGGTGAAATACTATGTCCTGTGTTAGAAAGGAGGTCAGACTAGATGACCTCAGTGGTCCCTCTGGCCTTAAAAATCTATGAAAAGAGCAAAAAAAGCAAAGATCTGTCTACCTCCTTTTCAAGCTTATCAAAAAGCAAATTAATAAAATACAAAGTAAGAGACATCTTAAACTGCCTCCTCAGTTCATCATCACTAGAAGAAGGTGAACTCTTCCAGCCTAATAAAGGAGAGTCACAAGGTTCCACCGGGGGCAGATCACCTTGTTTAGTGCTCTGAAAGTCATCAGCATGTAAAGTTTCAGGGCTCATTCAGCTTTGCAGTGACTGAATTATTTGGGGGTTGGGGGGAAAAGGACCTGACGTGGCCCCAGACTCACAAGAACATTGTAACCGATTAGTTTTCAAAAATTGGTATGATAACTTGCTTATCTCTGAAAGTAAGGGATTATCTAGGTTCCATGATCTCTCCTCAAAGTTTGCCATGTGTTTGGAGGGACACTAATGGCAGACTCTGCCACCCTCTAAACTGGTCATATTAAATAGGACAGTTGCTGCCACCTGCCATTCTACAATCCCAAGGTGGTCTTGCATCTTCAAAGGCACTTTGTATATTTTCATGGTCTCATGAACTATGATCTTCATACCATAAGAAAAGGCCCTCTAATTGTTGGTTCTTAGACTGCTTCAAAATTGAAATACCTTGAGGTTTTTGAAATATTTTAGGGCTTGGAGAGGAAAGGTGGCAAGGGAGAGGTGACTGTCTCGCAAAAGAGGAGAAGCTTCTGGGGTGTCATCTGACTAGTCCCTCAAAGAAAGGGAGTTTGCTATGGAAAGTGAAAGGAGAGTACAAGAAGGTTTTCAAAGCTCATAATTAGAAAAGTTTGTGGTGCAGTATTCCCAGGGTTATCTAGCTTCATTCTCAGCTGATGTCAAAACAGATTTGTTGTTGCTATCTCTTTTGATGCAGCCATTTCAGAGCTATTCCTGGACTCATATAAGATTTATTAATCTTGCTTGTTTCTTTAGAGAAACATAGGAGCTGGTGCGTTCACCTTGTAATCTCCTGTCTCTCAAACCCAGTAGATTAATCTAATGTGAGACATTCCTCCATTCTTAGAACGCAGTGACCACCTCAGGATATTTTTGATAGAAAAATCAGTGCAAAACCAGGTAGACTTGGCAGTGGTGGCTTGTGCCAGACTTGCCTTGGTAACCGGGGGAAGTGGGGGGGGAGAAGAATGACCAATCAAAGGACATTTTGAGTAGAAAAATCAGTGCAGCATACCCAAACGTTCATGAGGCAGTAGCAGCTGGTTTAGATGTATTTATTCAGAGGATTTATTTCTCCAGGATATTGTTAGACTGGATGAAGGTCATGGGCGCCATAATGCCTGCCTGCTAACTGAGCTCTAGACAGATGTAGAAAGAGATAGATGCATGCCTTACTGTAGCAGATTTTATACAGAGCTTTCAAAGTCTTGATGCCAAGTATGGCACACATCTTCTGCCACAATTGTCTGTGAACAGAGACTTTCCCTGAAATGTGAAGCCAGATTTTACTTGAGATGAACAATCAGGGTTTAGGCCAGAGGTACACAATTTTTCTTGTGTATATCTCCCTCCCTAATTATGACCCCATTGTGATCAGTCATCCACATGACAAATTGCTTATAGGAAAGACTAAAACAAGGACATGTCTGAAGGACTGATATTTGTACCTTCTTATCTGTATTTCATGAAATAGTAATTTGTTTGCTTTTAACAGAAAATGCAGTAGACTCCTCCTGCTTTTCTTTTCCCTCCCACCCCCATCTCCTCGGCATTCTGGAACTTTCAGCTGAGGCTGTTCATCTCAAGAACTCTGTAGGACTTGAATTACAACCCTGCAGATTTCAGGGAACTGGGGATCCAGGAACTACATGAACTTTCCTCTCCCTCTGCCTACAACTCCACCTGCTCTGGCTCCCCGGGGCTTAGTTCTGCTAGTGTCCAGACTCCTTCCCCCATCCAGACACTCCATATACTGTCCCAGAGAGAGACTGCTTTTTTTCCCCTCTGTCCCAACTTGCCAATTTGTTCAGTGCCCATGGCCTTTCTCTGATGTACTTCGTGAATCCTTCTGTCCCCTCCATCATGCACTTCCTGCATCTCTGTTTGCTTGCCTGCTGGAATCCCTGGCCGTAGTGGTTTTTACTTCCGAGCCCACCTGTGGTATTCCTTATCTCCCTCTCACCACCACCCCCCACTTTATCCCTGCTACAAATGCTGACACTCCTTAAGTTCAATCTACCAACTTGAGTCAAGTTTTCTGCTTCCCTGGCCCCTTCTCCAAGCCCTGGCTCCTTGGTGAAAGCAGGGAGGATAGAACAAGTGCTAGAACCAGGTGATGTCTCAACCAATAGACTACAGTTTGAGAAGTGTTCAGTCTAGGCCTTATGAATGTAATGCTCTAGCTTGTGGAAGCAGAAAGAATTGCAAAAATATTTAGATTTTGACATGTAAATTATTTTGCTCAAAGATGAACTAGGTTCAGTTTTCATTAAAACATGCCTTACCTGCATTAATACCTTCAATATCTTAAAATTTTTAAAAAAATTTTTAATCATTTATCCTTTTTTGCATTTGACTGCTATGTTCCATCATGGCTATGAGTAGACTAGAACAGCAGTTCACAAACTTCATTCTGGCAACAAAATTACTACATGACCCTGGGGGTGGAGCCAGAGCCCCACTGCCTTGGGTACAGACGGAGCTTGGGCTTCAACTTCAGCCCGGCATCCCAGCAAGTCTAATGCTGGCCCTGGTGACCGCATTTTAATGGGGTTGTGACCCCCTTTGGGGTCCTGACCCACAGTTTGAGAACCGCTAGACTAGAAAATTCCAAGTCAATGTAATTTTCTGGCTCTCATGCATTGGCACAATGCTGTAATGTTTGGGGCTGCATTCACTGTAGGGGAAAGCTTAGATCCAAATTCTTTTTTTCATTAAATAAAAAAATTCTCCTGATCTTTATGTTTAACAAAAACTAATGTATGTTTAGGCCCTAAACTATTTGACATTATCCTATTAAATCAGATTATCTAAATGTTAATGTTTAAGAAGCTGAGTTCATTGTCACACATTGACTTAATATAATCTGTCCCACGTCCCCACAAATTGAGGTGAGTAAGACCAAGGCCCCAGTCCTATAGACACTTGTGCTTAACTTTGTGAACATCCGAGTATGTCCATTGACTTCAAATGGCCTGCACACACATGAGTGTATGCACAGGTCACCACTAAAGTGGTTTAGTGTTATTGGTAGGAGTCAGTAATCCATGTTTCCCCTGAGTGAGGCTTGCTTTAAAACAAAATAATTGAAGCTTAAATTTTCCTGGTATTCTTTGAAGTTTCTCAATGGTGAAAGTGGGACTGAGAGGTTTAGACCAACCTTACAAAATCTTACTGCTCACTTAATTAGAGTAGGGTTTTTTGAGAAGGGGGGTGAATTAGCAAAATTGTTACACATGCACAGATTAAGATTTATGTTGAGCTCAGAAAAAAAAAAAAAAGCTGGCTGCTGAATTAGACTGTTTACAGAGAAGATACCACTCTGGCCTTTGCACTACTGATTATCATCTTTCAGAAGCTAGGCTAGCCGCCAAGAAAGATTTGGCCATAGTGGAGAAAATTTCCTTTGTACAGGCTTATATTTTAAAATCTAGATAGCATCTGTCCTTAAATGCCTTTTGCCTGCCTTACGGGGGATTCTGTTAGTGCTCAGCTTACAATTAAAAAAGAGCAAGGATTTTCTGTATGACTAGTATGAATGCGATATTATTCTTTGTTCTGTGGAGGTCTCATAAGAACTGTCCTTCTATAGCAAAGATGTCTGAGGGAAGATTTCTTTGCTTCTGGGGAGAGTCTTATGGAATATAAGCAAACATACAAAATGCATCATGTCAGCTAGCAAAAGATTTGCTTCTCTGGCTATTGAGTATTGTAGCTAGAGACTAGTCTAGTTTCCAGCATTTGTATCTGAATGACATGGGCCTTTCTACAGTAGACAAACAAATAGTAAAATAGGCTTCCAAATACTATGGCCAGTGCAAAAGCAGCTAATTTGTAGGCTTTGTTCAGTCTTGCAACAGAGAAATATTATGTTATTGAAATACCACTGACTATCAGTATTGTAACACTTGTAAGAATTCTGCAGTCACACATGCCTTTTCTTCCTCCCTAACACAGCCCGCTATTTGTAACGTGGAAGATTGGTCGAGATAAACGATTGCGTGGATGCATAGGTACTTTTTCAGCCATGAACCTGCATTCAGGACTCAGGGAGTACACACTTACTAGGTAAGAATTGTTCTTTGTTGTTTCAACTTCTGCACTTAAATATTTTAAATAGGGAAATCGAAACAGAACCTGAATTTTGTGATTTCTTTGTTTTTGAACTTGTCAGCCAAAATTTTTAACCCCTTTAACACCATCTAAATTTCTCTATGTGACCATTGGTACTGTGGTGTTAATAGCTTCAATTAAATCCATAGCTGGATTCTTGTCTAAAATATGGTTTTCCAGCAACTTACTGTAACTGACTCATAGTAGTTTTCCCCCAGTGGATAGACAACTTTTGATCTTAATAGTTAACTTGAGGGCAGAAGACCAGAAAGTCAGTTTTGGGGATTATCATATTCACGGGTCTAAAACAGCAGGTATTCTCACCTCTTCTCCATCGGGTGCTTCCAATCAGCTGCAGTTATTTTAATCCTACAAATTTCCATTACATGTTACTCTTCAGATACATCCCAGCCCCTGAGTGGGAAACTTCTGGACTAGGGAGGTAAGTGATAATTCTCACTTCCCTGTCAGCATAATCCTTTATTTTTGACCCACACCCAAAATCATTCACCTTAGTGTGTGTTTTCCTTTTGCATAGGGTGAAAAAAAAAATCACTAGAGCTAGAAGTAGGCATTGTACTTGGTTTCCTCTGATTATTGTGATTTTAGGTTCTCTAAAGGGTGGGTGGGATTGCTGTTAAAATTTCTGTTACAATTCAATGTACTGCTTTGTAGTGCTTCAAAATGGAAAATATATTCTGGTGCATGTAGACTTCTGGGATGGTAACCATCCCATCCCTATTACTCGGTATTTCTAGACCACTTGCGTTTGGAGACTTGCTTCTAGTGCTGGATCTTCCTCTATTGTTAAAACCCCACACTGCTAATATTAACCGTTGACATAATGGAGTATAATCATGTCTCTCTCGGTGAATGATTAAGCTAATAAAATCCTGAGGCTACTTCAGGCTTAGCAGGCAAATGCATGAAGCAGCTCAACTATTCATTTGCTTGGGTGCCTCAAACTTGGAGAAACAATGAAGACAGCTAGGTTATCAGTTATAATACCTGGAACATCTCTGGCTATGCTTTGTTAAGACTCTGCAATCAAAAAAGATCAGTAAAACAAGACTTGTAAAATATATTATACATTATTATTAGTAGTATTTGTATAACATTGTGCCTAGAGTTCTAAAGGAAGTTAAGGATCCATCATACTAGGAACTGTACAGACAGTGAAAAACTTCCACAGCGCTTAAAGTCTAAAAGTCTGTTCTGCTGTTTTGGGTCAGGTATTGCAGGTTTGTGCAGAAAACCTCCATCAGAGGTTAGGATGAAGAAGTCAGAACAGAGAAGTGAAGTCTAATGGCAAACAATAAAACAAAGAGAAAATATGAGAAGGCACTTGGAATACTGTAAATGCTATGGAATTGGTAAACCTGTGGAAGTTGATGTGAAGAGGCCAGGTTATCTAATCTTAAGAGAATCCATGGAAGAGTGTTTAATACATGCAAGTTAACTGCAGTGTCAGTCAGTCTTTCATTGTCCAGGAGTTGCGTGGCACGGTACTCTTGTGTGATTTAGAAGATACTTGGAAGACCCTTATTACATCCCAAATTCTGAAGTTGGAAAGGGTAACAAAAATATGAAAAGTGGCACCTAACATAAGGGCATTAAAATAGCTTAAATGCACCATTTAAATGGACAGCTAATGCGGAAAGTCACACTAAGCTATCCAGAAAGAGGTTTTAATAGGAAGATGCTATCAAGCTTGAGCACAGGAGAATGCGATTACAGCTCAGTATTTTTCCACATGAAGGGAAACCTTATACCTCAAGACCTAAAAGCCAACCTATTTTGTAATACAGTGAGCATACTTAATTTTTACTACTTGTTTGAAAATCTTTACTGGTTCTTCTGGAATCCCCATTATTTTTACAGGAAGTCTCTCAAACTTACATTGGTTTTTAAACAGCTTTCAGTATGGTAGAAACATTCTAGGTATGAGCACTGGGATTCTGAGTAAATTACAGGGTTTCTGAAATTTGATGGCATATATGTGCAGAGAGACTATTGATTTGCATTGGCTAGCATGAGATTGTGGTTGCGGTGGCGACTTTCTGTTCAGCATATGTTTAGAAAGAAGAAAAACTTTGAGTGGATTATCTGCATTTTCCAGACAAGTTTCTTTTATCTCCAAAAAGTGAAGGAAAGAGTGAAATTATCAGGGAAGCAGCTCTCAGCCTTTTACACAAGGGAACTTTCCAGAAAGAAACTCTGAGAACCAGACGAGAAGAGTCTCAAATGGCCATCAGCTTTTATGACTTGAGGCTTCACAAGCCCCACTAGGAGGGACTCGAAACTAGGATGTTCTAATTTGTTAAACAGTATGTGGGCTATGACGTTCTTGAGGAAGATAAAAGAAAGTTCCCAAAAGCAAAGAAAAATTAGTGAAAATGCTTTGGAGGCAAACTAATCCACAGGGCAGACTGCTCATGAATGGGCCATCAGCACCCGAGAATGGAACTTTATCAAAATAGTCAAAGAACAGAGTTGCAGGCTAAGCTGCTCCTGACCTTGATCACATGTTGCCTTCAAGACATCTTATTCCGCTGTTTTAGAAAAAAGGAAGCTCTTGCAAAAGATGCCTTCTTGATTCATTCTAAGCCTTTTAGTAACTTCCAGACTGTGGATTGACATGGATTTTTCAGAGCCCTTCAGCATCCACAGACCTTTCTAACTAAAGACTAAGAAAGCACTCTCATCAGATGATTGAAATCCTCTTAAAGGCTAGACTTACATTTTCAAAACTTGGAATTAGGAATTCCAAGGTACTCACCATACTAAGAGGCTAACTTTTCTAGTATGTCAGTTGGCTGTGGTTTCAAGGAGTGAGTTAGAACACCCTTGTGCTAATCAAGGTATAGTAGATTTCCTTCATATTGGGCTGAGATAAAGATGTCAGTAATATTAGGCACATCAGGATATCAGACTTCATTCGTTCTGCAGGTGATTGCAAATTCCCTCCACGCTTCCCAGTAATTTAAATGTCTTTTAAATAAAGTAAGGATAGTGGATCTGGCAATCCAAAATGAGTAGCTTTCTCTCCCACCCTACCCTTCTTGGAAGCCAAGCCCACAAGTCTGGAAACTATCTTTTACAGTCTTAGACCCAAAAAAAAAAAAAAAAAAGGTAGTAATATGATAGAAAATGAGTTGTTCTGCATTTTGAGCAATGTAGGTTATTAGTGGTATTGCCAGCATGCTCTGAACAGGAAATTTCTGATGTTGAATGACTCATTAATTGGATGCATCTGCCCAAGTCGTGAGGAAGGGATGAGAATACCCATAGTTTAAAAAGTTAGTAATGCATTTCTAATTAAATCTGTTTTGTAGAATTCAATTTTCTTTACAGATACATAAAACTGTGGGAGGCGGAAGGAAGTGAGTTATTGCAGGACTTCATGAGAGAAGTGGGTGGGCGAGGTTCTGTGGCCTGCAATGTGCAGGAGGTCAGACTAGATCAGCCGTTCTCAACCTATTTACCATCGTGGGCTGCATATGCAGCCCACAATGTGTTATGTGGGCTGCATCCAATCCTACCAGCATAGCCCTGAGAATGTCACCTGGGCCACAACTCTGTGCTGATTGAGCCGCAAGCAGTCCACAGAGTGCAGGTTGAGAACCACTGTACTAGATGATCATGATGGTCCCTTCTGGCCTTTGAGTCTGAGTAAAAGTTTGAATGTAGTGATTGACATGAGTTTGGCAAAAAGCTAACTGGGTAAAAATAAATCTAACCTTTTTCAAAGGCATTGCAGTATTTAATATTATAGAATTTAAGAACTATACCATGGAAAAACAGTCCTTCAGACTGATTGTATGAACTGAGTATCCACCTGAACGTATAAAATAAATCAATCCAGATTATGAAAAATTACCTTGTGTTTTGCAGCTTCATCAAGAAAATACACTGAACTTGGAAGCAGGTTACTACAACATTTCAGAACAGGTTGACAAACTTTTTCATGTATTCTGTTCAGCAATAAGACTTAGGTTTTGGCAGTGAAGACTTACAGTTGAGGTGCTCAATAAAATAAATTTGTTTTTATTTGCTAGTAATCCTTTAGTTACCTGTTAACTTGGTTATAATTCACTGTATATTTCCCACTTGAGTCGTACCATAGCTGAAAGGCAGATTAAGCTAGCCGAGTACAAAACAATTTCTTCTTGATCTAGCAGGAGCAGTGGCATAAAACTATAATGACATCAGTTTCACACTCACTGTTCCTCCAGTGTGTATCATAACTTGGGTATATTCCTGGAAAGGCAACTAGTGAGGAGAGGCAGACAAAGGAAGGTTGATTCTGTGACAGAAGGGGAGAGAGAAGAGCAGTAAAAAAAGTTGATTCTGGAAGCCCACAAACCTGAAGCGGACTGGCCTGGTGGGCTACAATCTGCACATCTGCATTGTAGTTTTTATGCCTTGTGCCAGCAGGGACCTGGGAGCCCACACACTGCACTTGTTCTCTGAAGGAAAGGTGTATCTTACGTTCTCCACTAACCATCTCCAGCTGAGAGTAGTATCTGCTGGCTCTAGAGGAGGCATGTTCAACATTCAGCATTCCTCCCCACAATGTTGTCTGTGGGAGGACAGGAATAAAAGGAGGGAGTTAGGACTCTAGCTAGAAAATGCAAGGAAGGGGGAAGTGCTACACAATTCTCTCCCCTTAAAACTAAAATTTTAGAGGAAGATATATTTGAGTTTTAGGACACCAGTAAAGTCAACAATTGGCATATGTCTCCCGATAGTTTAATTGATAATTAAAAAAAACAAAACACTAAATTCTTTTCTCCTTCATCCCCCTTCCCTCCCCCCATGAAAAATATCAGTTCTCTTCTCCCACTCTGACAGGGAACTAAACATTTGAGTGTATGAGCTATTTTTTCATATTACAAACACTTGGATGATTGATCAGTGAATGGGGATTCAAGTTATCTAGCAAGTTTCATAGATATATATTTGTGTTCTGCTCTTCTCCTCCCCCCAGTTGAACTTTAGCATTTTTTGTTTATATTTTAAGGTCAATATATAGATTAACATACAACTTCCATTACATCTCTTCAGTTCTTGGACCACCCTTCTTCACACTAACTCCACACGACCATTTCCATGTATTACTCCCTTTGGCTTTATACATCTTTAGTCTCTTTCACCACACCTAAGCTCCATGCTAGGTTCAGAGCTCTTACCAGTCCACAACATAACTGATGAAACGATTAACACACAAAGGATAGCCAAGGTAGCTGTGACTGACTTCAGCTTACAGAGTTGAAATGAGTTTCATTCAGTGTCAACTTTTTTTGTTACTCCTGAGCAGTTTGAGCTCCATAGGGTTCATTTTTTCCTGCACAAAGCAGAGTTCATCATCTCTGCGTATTCTAGACCCTGCCAGTTCATGAAATGAAATCTGAGTTTCCAATTTAATGATTACATTTGAATAAAAGTGAATAAATGGGAGAGGAGTACTACAGGTTACTTTGTTAAGAATGGTCAGGAACGGGGCTCTTAAATTCGTGACTTAAGCAGTTCTGACTGTTCCCAAAATAGTCTGCCATAGGCAAGCTAATTTTGAGTTCAATAGAAATTTGTTTAGGTTCACAGTATATACTGTAAACCAGCTTTTTTCCCTTTCGTGTTGGTTATGTTAATAGTTATGTAGTCTTTAAATGTAAAGATCTGTTGATGTTTTCTTCATAAATTATTGAAAGCAGTGTGCTTTATATAATCTGATGCTACATTCGTTCTTGCTTGTTCCTCCAAATTTATGTTGTGTTCCCTACTCTTAATTATCTTAAGTTAAACTACTTTGTGCATGTGAGATCTCTGTATAAGAGGGGGGTACCTGTTTTTGTTCAACATTTTTAATGAGTGTTTACTATCATTAAGTAGATGTAACAAAATTTATCATGTTCTATTAATATCTTGCTAGGGATTGCTACTGATTGTACAGAATGGTCAATACATTACTTAAACTATTCAAGGAAAATGAGGCCAGAGTATTGGCATGTTTGAGGCAGCAGGGCTTGCTTTACAAGACATTAGAAACATCAGTGAACACCTCCAGGGAGCTTTTATTGGCAAAGTAGGAAACCATTTGCTTCCTTTCAAAAACATAATTGGGTCTCACCACTTACACTAAAGTGTGAAGTGAAGCAGTGAGATTAGCACAGTTTTTTTTTTTTTAAATACCTAACACAACTACATTTAAGTAATGGTAAGGTCATAACTGACAAAACTATTGTTCTGGGACTGAAAGTATGTCTGTCTAGGCACAGACTATGATCTAGCAATTAGGCAAGTCCATACGTGCTCTGTAATACAGACATGCTGATCTGTGTGCAAGGCTGACTTTACTGAGACTTGGCAATAACTCATGTTTCTAAAAATCTTTGAACCAAGAAATATTTTAGCTATGAACTTTATAAATAGGACCACTTCAAGACAAAAGTTTAGGCCTACCATATGTAGCTTGAATTCAGTTTAGTAATAAGTTGGATTGTGATATAAACCAACAGAACAAATAATTTAGATTTAAATAAGGCATAGAAACCTTAACTTATCCAACTGAGGCTAGTTATTGCATATGACTCAGTCTGTTCAATATGATTGTGTTACTACTATGGAATAGTGTGCACGCCACCATTTCCAAAAAATTATTGCTCACATTAAACCATTATATATTTCCTCAGAAGGCAGAATTAAAGAATAAGCTGTCTTTAATAAAAGTAAAATGACTTTGCTTAAATTTTTAATTAAATGCTTGTCTATCAACGTTTCTAAAATAATGTAAGTGAAATCTTGGTGTGTGTCATTAAAGAGCAAACAATGCATGGGGTGTGGCACATCAAATAATTTAGTTGAGGGTCTCTTACACATAGGCAAAATTGCTGCAAAAACCAAAGTGGCAGACATTAGTATTTGGATTAATACCTTGTTTGAATATGGGGGGAAATGCTTTTTCATCTCCTGAAGAAGCTGTAGCGTTCTTTTCACTGGGAGCTAAGGATTCTTGCACTTCTTGAGTGCCTTGAAGTTAGAGAGAATTTTGGGTAGGTAAAGTTAACATTGCTTTGCAAAGGCTTTCCTGTATCTCTTTTTAAAAAGATCTTTTACTTTTTCTTAATTTAAAAAGTAACATTGCCATAGAGAAACAGAAAACTTACTGTAAAAATCTATTAAGAGCTCTTCCTTTTTAAAAAGGGACTAAGGCATAAGACAGTATAGACTCTAAGATTGGTTTGTTCATCCTGAGGAAGCCTGGCTAGACCCTTGTGCCTAAACAGTGGATGAAAGTCTTCCTGCAAGAAATCAAAGAAAAAACATTACAAATAAAAAGGATAATATTTAAATTATTTTGAATTTTACTGGAAAAGGAAGGAATAAAACCTTAAGTTTTTTGAGAAAACAGATCACTGTTCTACCATCCATACAGAGAACCAGACTACTTATGCATATAGGTATGTAAAGGCGAATATATTACTGACCTATGTGACAGACTTATTTGGAGAGTTCAATATTTTAAATGTCTAGAAAAGTGGAATTTTGCAATTGATATAAGTTATAGAAGTGGCTTGGTTCAATGTGTGGCCCAATGAAGATTTCTACTCGTGTTTTCTCTTCACTAAATATACACATCAGGACAGTCAAAACCATCTTTTTTTCAGATGCAGCTCAGCATAACTGTTAATCTCTCTCATCTGGTATGATTTTCTATAACTAAGGCAGTATTATCAATAATAGAGGGATTAAGAAGTTTTACTCTGACTTTAAGAATGATAGCTGAAATATAACAGACGTATGGAAAACAGGAATTGGAACCATGTGTGCTTATTATAGAATTCATGCTTACAGAAAAGTTGGAAGTACTTAGTGCTGATTGATTCTTATTTGTGCTGAGCAGTGATACGAGATGGTGTTGGAGTTCTCCATTGAATGTGTGTTCATGGGTAACTTGGGACATCCAGTGATCACTCAGTCTTTCCAGAGTGGTGTCTGGGAGGAGCTGTGCAGGTTGGGACTCCAGTCCTTTCCCATGATGCTTTTATGGCATTTCAAGTTCTTTCTATACAGTTTCCTTCCACCACACTATGAAGCTAGTGCATATCTTTTTGCTTCAAAGCCAGAAAGCCAATTGAGTTGGGACAATCTTTTGGCTCTGTCAGACATCCTAACCTAAGATTTTGGGGGGTTGGGGGGGGGGTGAGAAGTTGAAACTTGAATTACTGGTTTCCAAGCGATTTTACACCCCGCCCCCCAGAGATGACTGAAACACTAAACTTCATCACAATAACTATCTCCCTTCAGTTGCCAAACTGGATCACTGTTGCTAATCCATATTTTTCTCAAATAACTCACTTGAGCTTTGTGCCACTTAAAATTTCCTCAGATCTTTTGGAATGGGAGTTACTTTCAATGCAGAGTTTTCGTGGCTTGTTGATTTATAAAGCACTGTGAATGTATTTGGTGTTGTGCAATAGAACTGTGCCAGAGAAGTTCCCTATCCCACCACAGTCTAAGGGCAGGGGCTGGAAAGTACAAGACATTACTATACATTGGCTTATGAAGCTAGTGGCATAAATGGAACTGGTCTCAAAGCAGCTGAGTGTAAGGATTTTTTGAATGAGACAGAAGGGTTTGGTGCATGTTGGGACACTGGTTTAGTCTGGCTCTGGCACCAGAGTGGTTATTTGCTGCTTCTCATGGGAGTATTTATGCCTGTTTTTCAGCTTGTTCTCAGTGATTAAATGCCTGTCTCTTTAGAGGCACAGGAGGGGGAGTTGCCCCTCAACTTAGATGCTAGATGGAAAAAGAATGGATTGCACCAACTAAACAGTACTTATATGTGCTGAATATGAGGATGGTCTCTTGGTTGTTGCAATGTGATTTATATTTCGATTTTTAAGACAGACTGAGCTGGTGGAGATTCAGGATCAGTGGTTGTGTGCTGGGAGACCCAACTCAGTAATAAACTGAAAGGCTTGATTTGCTTTAGTGGGGTGTTTTATTTGAACTATACAGTTCTTCCATAACTTACCAGGGATGTAAGAGGAAGAGGATAAAGAAAGGGCTCTGAAAATTCCATGCAAGCCGTTAACAGTTCTAAACTTTGCTGCTTTGTGTAGAAGCGACTATGGAATAGGGAGCCTCTTAAATTTCTGTCTGTAAGCCCCTCCTCCATTTAGATTCTGCTTCTTCCTGACACTTGAGGTTGTAGGCAGAGGAAATGTCACAAACTGGGTGTGATGGACCAGGATCCAAAGGCCAGTGTTCTCACTGTTCAGTAGGACTTTGTAGCCTGTGAAATTGGCTATGCTCCAATCAGAATAATGAGAACTAAAATACATGTGCTCATAACTTTGCTAGATTTTATACAGTGCTAACAGATGTAAACTGTTTCTCAAAGCTATTCATGTTGAGACTATGAATAGCAAAGCTACATCCACTTTAAAAGTTGGCTTCCTTTATAGAGCTGCACATTGAGGTAGCCGAAGAGCTCTTGGAAGGGGAAATGGTGTACCCAGCTCTGGGGGAGCTCAGGCTGCCTTAAAAATGTTAAGAACTGTATCAAAGCATCTAAAGCTTTAATAAATTCAGACTGAGCAGTCCGAAAATTTAATTTCACAGGCTTCTGTCCCTGCCCACCTTACCATACAAAGCATCAGCAGTTATGGTGAGCCTTTCATAGACTGGGAGTTCAGCTCAGATAGCCCCTGCTGAAATTGGAAATGTGATCTCTGAAGTTGTTTGAGTGATGGGCTCTTATATTTGTAAGTTTTAAAATTGGGCTACTTTTGTGTCAGAAATATAGCCAAGTTTTCAAACCTTTTCTAAATATTTTTTTTTAAATTGAACCATTTTAGAATCACAGTTACGCTCCGAGTGGTCACTTGTCAGTCAACTTTGTTAAAGCACTCTTCTCCTTCACCCTTGAACAATCTTCCTAAAGGGTGTATATTTGCTGACATTGACAAAAAACTTTTGGTGGCGCTTACATATATTGTTGTATATTAAAAAATCCTGTTGATCTATTTTATAAACAGCAGTTTAATGTCTGATACTTTTGAGTCATAAATGACATTCCAATAGTACAATTGAGAAAACCTCTAATATCTTGTTTCCAATTTCTTAGAAACATGTCAGAATCTACTTTTACAATGCAGTTTTCAACTTTTGAACGGTTGTTTTGTGTGTGAATGTTTAATTTCACTCTGTTCAATTCAAAATTTAGAAAAAGTATTTAAAAGTTAACTGTTCATGATCTAAGTGTAGTCTTTTAGATATATTTATTAATTCCACCTACACTGTGACTAGTTTACATTCTAGCCTTTAAGGAGACAAATTGAGAAAAATGGCAGAGGTACGCTCCAGCATTTAAAAAATATACTTTTTAAACTTGCTTTTCAATTAACCCAGATTGGGAAAGCCCAATAGTTTAAACTCAAGTCTGCTATCTATAGGGCTGGTATAGTCCTTTATTTTTACTACAATTTACTAATAGCAAAAGAGTCTGTGGTCCCATACTTAATCTGGCAGGTTGAGAGGTACTGAATGTAAATAACTCCCACAAGAACTTTTGTATCTCTAACAGTTGTTAAAGAGCACTTTAACAATCATGAGTACAACTAATTGCTCCAGGGAGCTTATCCATCTGTCATACCCTGCTGTACCAGCTTCACTGGGAAGGGCCTTTGTGAAAACAGTAATTGCTAACATATCCTGTAATTCAGTGACTGAAACTAGATTTAAGCCAGGCTTCTCTTATCAGGGTGGAACTCAGACTTAATTCAAATGAACACTATTAAAACTTTCTTACATTTCATTCATTTTTCAGTTGAGTAGATATATTTTGTTCTGGATCTGGTTTGATTTAACAGGAGGAGAAGAGAAAAAGCACTTCTATAAACAGCATAACTTTTAATATGTACAATATTTAACTTCATGTACTTCCATAATATTGGAGGGTGAAATAGATCCTTAATTTTGGATATGACTTTTTTCCTCAAATCATTGGCTTATTTTCAGTTCAACTAATAGCCAAAAACAGAAGAAATGTGGTCTGACTGTGATTGGTCATTTGTCTGATTTAGCGACTTAAAAGAGACTAGTTTAAATTAGTTCATAACTGGGGATTTAGAGGTCTGAATTCTCTCTTTTTTTTTTAAGTTCACTGTGTTAAGATTTTTTCAAATCGCTTCAATTCTTAAAGGAGACCAAAAAAAGTATTCTTCTGCTGTTTCTAGAGCAGCAGCTTGCAGACATTCTTACAGCAACCTGGATGGTATGATGCTGGTGCAAAAATCTAGTGAAAACACACACATACATTCCATCTTTATAAAACATAAGAAAAGGAGGCAACAGCCTTTTCACATGACAGCTATTTGGAAAGGATGTTATATTCTCAATCCTCCAAAAGGTTGTGATTGCTATCTTCGACGATGTATTTGTACGCGTTCTGTTAAAGAATTGGCACTGCCCGTTATTTGTCCCCAGAAGTTCCTGCATAGTTTACAGGCTCAGCTGACTTCCCTTTTTCCTCTGCACTGAGGATGCATTCTGCAGTTCAGCTTCCTTCTCCACAAAGAAGCTTTTTTCTCTTGACCTAGACTGCTAATCTTTTACTGCAAAGACCAGCAGCTGTGCTTTGTCTGTGGAGGTCTCTGATCTGCATGCTGCCGCATTAGTTAGGGCAACCCCTCTGTTTGTGTTCTGCTTTCTCATTACTGAAGCAGTGACTTGTTTTCTCTTCCAGAAACTCTTACCAGGCTTGTGAAAGTTCACAAATGTGTGAAAATACATTTTGAAAACATGTAGGTTACCAAGGACTGTTCCAAACTCGTGTGTAGAAGGGATGAATTTCTGACATTCAGGGGGAGACCCTTTGGGGTTCTGCTTTTTAGAAAGTGGATGAAACCTATTTGTTGTTTAAAATATAGAGTTTCAAAGCAGGTGGAATTATGGAATGAGAGCTAATGGATATTACATCTATATTTTAAATATCTCAGAACAAGTATCAAAATTTTAGTGCTCAAATTTAGTGCTTTGATTTGAGATAAGTTAACTAAAAGTTTCCTTCAGTATAACCTCCAGAGCTAGAAAATTTTAATTGTACAGGTCACAAATTGTGCAGTAATTGAAAGCTAAGTTACCATAAGAACTGACCAGACTCTCCCCTCCAAAAAAGTCACTTCATATTTTAGGGCTCAGTCATGCTCGACCAATTCATGCCTCTTATTCAGAAATGCTTGAAAACGGAGGTGTAAAAACCTCTAATTGAAGCCAGTATACCATATAATTTACTTAGTTTGATCAAATACATTTGTTAAATATACAATTTGAATTATAACCATGAAATTTCATAAATTGTACATCTCTCTTGTTTTTGTTAACTTCTTCCCCTTCCTGCCTATGCTTTTGCAGAGCATAGATAATGAGCCATTATTATTGTTTTGTGGTATGAGGTGTAGAAAATACCCAAACTCCCAAAACAGGTGTGCATGGAATTTAATTCTAACACTAGCAGAACACTTTATAAGCTGAAAAATCTAATATTGTGAAAAACATTGACTCAGTTCTTCTAGCTATAAACCAGTTGTTTTGTGTTTCAAATTGGCACTTTCTGAATTTTACCTGGCCCGCCCACATTTCATTCATACTAATTAATTGCACTCTAAATGTCTGTTGGGCTTTCAGATGGATGAAGCCATATGCAATGGAGGAGCCGCTTTTTGTAACCTTGCAGAAAGCTTCTCTGTAACAGTAGCATCTAGTGGTAGAAAGACATATTTTACATTCAAGAAAGATGGGTAACCAACTCAAAAGTGTGTGTAGAAGAGTGAACTCACCACTGGCACACCGTCTCGTGGCTGGGCATGTATGCAAGGCTCTCCTTCTCTAGCATGCCCTGCTGGCAGCTGTTCCAGCATTGTAGTGGTCTCTCTTCTCATGATTCAGTTCTCCAGCCAGGTCACTGTTAATCCCACCCCTTCCAGGGTAAACAAAGTCCAATAAACTAAATGCAAATAATCACCCCCAGCTACGCTCACTGTTCTGCAGTCTCTTCATCCCATCCCAGGCTCTGCAGTGTTGTCCTTTCACTCTTGTGCAGAGTAACACCTTCCAGAGTGTCCTCCTTGCATCAGTGTTTCTGTGCCATCTTTTCAAGTGGACCAGTAGAGGATCCCAGGCCCTGCCTCTTCTCTGGCTTCCAGTCTAGGAACCCTGTGGCAAGCAGCTAAGGGGTTTGCTCTCTTGAACTCTCTGCTATCTCCATGGACCACTTCCTACCTTGGTCTTCCTTCAGACCCTTGCCAAAAGCATCTCCCTGGACTTAGTGTACATCTGCCGCCTCTAGGCCGGTCTTCTGCGCGCTAATAACTACAGAAGGCCTGTGAAGTTCTTCCCTTCTTGGCTTGCAGCTTTTTTTCTCATCTGGGTTTTCCTCTCTTTATGCTCACCACCCAGCTCCTTTCACAGCTGGGTCTTATCTTCATTTGGGCCTGGCCCAGCCTCCAGGTGCTTTGATTGAGCTCTCCATCTCCAGTTAACCTTTTTAGTTCTACTGTGGGGAATATAGCCAATCACAGTGAGGCTTCCTTGGGGCATTTACCTACTTCTGCTGAAGTCCAAGATAAAACTACCATGAATTTAGTGAGAACAGGATTGCACCATGTATTAAAATTTTGGTTTCACTTTTGTTTCAGGCAGCATGAGTTGGTATTACTTTGCTCCCTTTGAGCACAGCAAGTAAGATCAATATTTGGCGCATGGTCTTTCCCCTTGCACATGAAAGCCTAAATTCTAAAACTCTGTGAATGACACCAACAAACCCTATAACCACCTATGTATGTTTTAAATTGTAGGATGATG
Organism: Caretta caretta; assembly: GCF_965140235.1. Taxonomy (NCBI): domain Eukaryota; kingdom Metazoa; phylum Chordata; order Testudines; family Cheloniidae; genus Caretta; species Caretta caretta. The sequence continues at coordinate 84,830,769 of NC_134214.1, forward strand.
GTGAATTTATAAAAGAACCTCAAGCCTTTTGAATTGTCAAGCAAATTATGATTAATGTACAATTTTAAGAGTGCAGTATAGCATTGTTTTAATTGAAAAAATTATATTAGTACTACAATGCAGAATAGCTCTTATTAGAGGGACAGTACTGTACATAGTCAGTTTTATAAGTGAATTTCACAATCTAATTTGTATGCCACTGAAGACACAATATTAAGCTTGTGATAGCTTTAATTCAGATAAGATGTGCTGCTTAGATTCCAACACATCCTTACTAAGTAATTCATCAAGGGTGTTAGTGGTTAGCCAGGCGCCTTTTGTTGCTTTCATAAATTAACTAAACTACAAGCATTGCAAATTGCAGGTGGAAGAGAGAAACCCATAGAAATAGATCAGTGTAACAGTTGTAGCTAGGATTTTTAAAAATCAGTAGAGAGGATTGCTGTAAAATGTGTTCCACAGACGTTCTTTTGTTTTGACTTTTTCATTTCCTCTCCTTAGGTGTAGGGTCCTGGGTGTCAGACTCAGTCAGTGGAGAACACCCGATTATACGTATTTGCTTGATTGTCAGACCAGGCCTACAAAGTTGGGAACGTACTTTTCCGCTAAATCTACCCCAGAATTTCCATAGTGACAAATGTTGCAGTGGAGGTGATTAAATATTTAGTTAGAAATAGTGGTGGTCCCCTTTCACAGCCCCTTTTTTTGTATGTACAGTTACTCATTTGGCATGCACAGTTTGTGGTAGTTGCATGCTCATTTGGCCGGTTCCCAGCCAATGGGAGCTGGGGGGGGGCAGCGCCTATGGGTGAGAGCAGCATGCATGGAGCCTCCTCCCCACCCCCCGCCTACTAGCACTGTAATGTGGTGTCAGAACAGGCAGGGAGCGTGCCTTAGCCAGCCCGCCCACCCACCCCCCCCCCGTCAGGAGCCACCTGAGGTAAGCCTGTGCCCCAACCCCCAGATCTCAGCCCCTCCAAACCTGGAACCCCCTCCTGTACCCCAAAGCCCTCATCCCTTGCCCCAGCCCAGAGCCCTTACCCCCCCCAACCCCAGCCCTGAGCCCTCCCACACCCTGAATCCCCATCCCCGGCCCCACCCCAGAGCCCTCACCCCCTCCTGCACCGCAGCCCGCACTCCGAATCCCTCGGCCCCGCCCCCCAGCCTGGAGCCCCCTCCTGCATCCCAAACCCCTCATTCCTGGCCCCACCCCAGAGCCTGCACCCCCCAGTCCAGAGCCCATACCCCCTCCTGCACCCTAACCCCCTGCCCCAATCCAGAGCCCCATCCCACACCCTGAATGCCTAATCCCTGGCCCCAGCCCAGAGCCTGTACCCCCTCCCACACCCCAATCTCAACCTGTAGCCCCCCTCTCACATTCCGAATCCCTTGGGCCCCACTCTAAGCCTAGATCCCCCTCCTGCACCACAGAGCCCGCACCCCCAGCCGGAGCCCTCACCCCGTCCCGTACCCCAATCCCCTACCACAGCCCAGTGAAAGTGAGTGAGGGTGGGGGAGAGTGAGCCACCAAGGGAAGGGGAATGTAGTGGGCGGGCCCTCAGGGAACAGGCGGGGCTAAAGTGTTAGTTTTTGTGCAATTAGAAAGTTGTCAACCCTAATAAAGCCAACAAAAGCCATATGGTAAATTTTTAAGAATGGGATCAAATTTGGAATGGAGGCCTGGATTTGGATGTGCCCACTTGGCTTTCAGCATCCCTTTCACACCAACATCATCCTCACAGCATGGATGTTTTCATCCCATCCAGAGATAGAGAATTTACTTTGCTAACTTTATATAACTTGATTAAAAAGATGAATGAACGATTAGATGTAATATTTACAGTTACTGAACTTGAAGAAATTGTGATCACTTGCAAAGAGGCCATAAGGATTTTTAAATACTAAAGAATTTCTGTCTTCTGGATTTTTGATTACTTATTTTTTTATCTTTTTAATTAAAATTTAATTTAGTCTTTCAAATCTGAGTGGACTTTTTGCTTTTTAAAAGAACTCTGTTTAAGTGAACATTAAATGTGGTATATTTAACATTAAAGATATATTTAACTGGGGACTAATAGGTCATTCACTCCTAGTTGTTTAAGATTAATATACATTTTTTCTATTTCAAAGGTAAATGTTAATACTAGCCATTTTGAAGCATATAAGAAAAATAGAGCAATATGTAAAAGAGCTTGTCTCCTCTTGATAAATCTTGAAGAGAGGGATGTGGGTTTTTAAGGGAACTATGTTATATTACTCCTATTTGGAATAATTATTAATTATATAAAATATAATATAAATTATTAATTAAAATAAGAGATGAACAATTTATCCTTTCCAAATTGCTGGGGATTATCACTTCCATCATATTTGGTGTTTCAAATTCTGTAAATAGGATACAAACCTGATCGTATTAATAGTTTTTTTATATTGTCATGTTCATTAATCTGCTTGACTAGAAACCAAGAATATGACATTTAAGACGAGGTGGCTGAATTCAAACTACTAGAAGAATGAGGACATAGGCTTCTATGCAAGTGATTTGAGATTTGGAGGAAACATACTCCTAATTTAAGAAATTTGAGAAATTGGTTAAAAAAGCAAAAATGCCAAATTGATGTTTTGTCTCCATCACCTGGCTCTGGAAGTTGACATTGCCTGCTACACTGCACTAATTCAGGAAGGTTTAATAATAACAGCATGAGCTCTGAACCAAATTGCAACAAGAGTATTCTAAAAAATTACCACTGTGGTTGCCAGTTACCAACACAACATTCAGGAAACACAAGTGTTGTTCTTTCCCTGTCTGCCTCACAACTGTAAGGGCGGGTTCAGGAAGTGAAACGTCATTCACAGCTATTTTGTTTCCTGGAAATTTTGCAGTCTGCCCAAAAAGTAAGACAATGTAAACAAATTCTTTTCCTTGCATTCAAGTGATTTGATGATACATCTAAATTACTCTTTGCAGTTCATATTTATGTTGGCAAATTTCTGCTGGCAATAAATCAAGCCTGTGAGAGAATTGTCAAATGCGAGATTGGTAGATGCATAGATTCCAAGGCCAAAACGGCCCATATGGTGACCTCATTTCACCTCCTATATAACACAGGCCATAGAGATTTCCCAAAATCTTTTCTTTTGAACTAGAGTATTTCTTTTCTTTTTAATTCAGTCTTGATTATAAAATTGCCAGATATTCCAGCAGAGGTCAGACCAGTGCCAAATACAGAGATAAAATAATCTTGCTACACCTACTCGAGATTCCCTGTTTATTCATCCAAGAATCACATTAGTCCTTTTGGCCATAGCATTGCACTGGAAGCTCATGATTGTCCACCAGGACCCCCACATGTTTTTCCAGAGACACTGCTTCCCAGGATTTAGTGTCCCATCTTGTAAGTATGGCCGACATTCTTTGTTCCTAGATGTATACTTTTACATTTAGCCACATTAAAACACGTATTGTTTGCTAGCTAACTTGTACCCATCTTACCAAGTGATCCAAATCATTCTTTATCAATGGCCTGTCCTCTTCATTATTTACCATTCCCCCAGTCTTCATGTAATCTGCAAATTTTGTGATGATTTTATGGTTTTGTCCAGGTCATTGATAAAAAAAATTAAATAGTGTGGGGCCCAGAACCAATCCCTGCGGGACCCCATTAGAAGTACACCTGCTTGATAATGATTTTCTGTTTACAGTTACATTTTGACACTTCTCAGCCAGTTTTTAATCAATTTAATGTGTGCTATGTTAATCATCAGGCTGTCTGCTTTCCTACACAGAGAAAGATAGGAGAATCTTACAGGTGTAATATGCTTGTTCTCTAGAGTGCTGCACTCTTTGCACTGGGTCTTCTAATTTAAAAATTAGAAGCATTGTGTTATGTGGTGGAAGCTGCTTGTCTGTCTAGCTTTGCCAAGCTGAATGTCTGCTGGGAGGGGGTTCATTAAGAACATATTGATGATCTGTGTGACAAGAATGTCCTAATTTCCTCTCTGTTAAAACTATGGGGAGTGGGGAGGATTAACATCAACCAACAATGGGAAAAAAAAATAAACCTTAATACACACCTGTGAAACTCATGACACCTTTTGTCACTCTTTACCTTCATGCATCTCCTGGCTCTCCAAAAGCCAAAAAGAATAGGTGTTTTGGACCAACTGGTGCACAAGGTCCGGGGCCCTTAAGCAACATATCTTTCCAGCAGTCCCCTTTCTTTTACACCAAGGTGTCTTCTGCTAGAGAATTTCTGCTAAATGCAACTCTGGTGGTATGGCACAGAGAATATCTTTTAGATAAATATGAAGCCACTAGGACTTCAAGGAGCCTTTAAAATGTCTAATGTACCTTCTTTGTGAAAAGGTGAACTATCTTGCAAAGTTGGGTCTTCAACAAATATTTCATAGGTTTCAGAGTAGCTGCTGTGTTAGTCTGTATCCGCAAAAAGAAAAGGAGTACTTGTGGCACCTTAGAGACTAACAAATTTATTTGAGCATAAAGCTTTCGTGAGCTACAGCTCACTTCATGCATCTGATGAAGTGAGCTGTAGCTCACGAAAGTTTATGCTCAAATAAATTTGTTAGTCTCTAAGGTGCCACAAGTACTCCTTTTCTTTTTGCAAATATTTCATAGACACTCTTGGGTACAGTATATATGAATTGCTGGCTACAGTGAGTGCCAAAACAGTTACCATAATTGGTCATAAATTTACTGTATTTGCCATATTTCCTATTCCAAATATAGGAAACACTGCTTATTGTAGCAAAATCAATTACTGCAGTTTGTTTTTAACAAGTGGCACCAATTTATAGAAAATTCCTTTTCTGAAATTAGATTAATCACATTTGAGTTAATCAGTCTTGTTTTGATTATTCCTTTGGGAGCCATACTGTTATGTTCTGCACAGCAGTAAAGGTGTAAGTATAGTTATTCCTGGGGGGAGAATTCATGTCCCCTGCAGATTTTTTTGCTTCCCCTCAGAAAACTGACTTTCTGACAGGGAAGCAAAGGGCAGCTGCAAGAGCGGTCATGCACCCCTCCCTAGAAGTGCGGGTGTGTCATTTTGGGGTGGGAGTAGGGCTAGGGATGCCCTGGCTTGTGGCTCCTACCCTGCGCCAGGTTCAATTGCTAGTTCTGGCTGTGCGGGGGGCAGGGGAGAACGGGACTTCCTCTTCCCCTGCAAGGAGCTGCTGGGGCTGGGGCCAACTGAGACCCACCCCCAGAAACCTCCCTCGGCTGCAGGAAGCTCTGCACCCGCCCCCCAGCTTCCTGTCTCCTATCGCTCCTCAGCCGTGGTGGGGGAGGGTCACTGTATGGGTAGCAGCTATCCTGTCTGCCCATCTCCCATGGATCCAGATCACCTCCCACTGAGCCCTCTGTGCTTGCTCCCCACCTCAACAAGCCCCACCTCCCCTGCAACTGGACCCCCCCCCCCCGACGAGTCCCCTGGACCCAGACCCCCCCTGCAGAGCTCTATTCCCCCTGCACCCGGAACCCCCCAGTGAGCCGCCTTCAGCCAGATTGCCTTACACTAAGCCCCTCCACGCTTGGATCCTGCCTGGCTGTACCTGCCTGACCCACACCTGGATTGGGGGCCAGGCTGGGCATGCATACAATACTGTGTTCCTCTAGCTTGCCTGCCCCTCCATGCCTGTGCCTGGCATGGAGGGGCAAGGCCTCAGGGTGTTTCTGGAACAGGCCTGGCCCTTGCACTGTGTCAGGGTTGGGTGCAGCCTCACCACCGAGTCCATGTCCGGAGTTGTGAAGGACTCAGGGCAATCTCCCACCTCTGTGCAACTCATGGCCTGTGATCCCCATTACCATGCTGGAGCTTCCACATTTATTTATTGATAAATAAAATATACAGAATTTTAAAATATTGTATACAGATTTTTTTTGTGTGCAGAGTTTTTATTTTTTTGGCTCAGAATTCTCTCAGGATTAATACAGTGTAAAAGAATGGGTGTAATAGAATTAAAGAATAGGTTTTGGAAGTCCTGACATGTGAGTTCTATTCTTGATTCTGTCACTGACTCATTATATGCAAGCCACTTAAATTGCATGAGTCATTAACCTCTCTGTACTTCATTTATCTTATCTGTAAAAGTACAATAATACTTGTATTGTCCCTCATCTTTGAATGTCTCCACTGCCTCTCCTTCCACTAAATCATATTAAAATTTCTTGATCTAATTTCCAATAACCTGCAAAATTCTCTACTCATGGCTATAACCTATTTAAATATCTTCTAGAGATGCTAGTCTCAATGCCCAGTTTGTATAATTCTCCTATAAACCTCTACATGCCTTCATCTATGCCACGTATAAATACTGAATGCCTTCCCTGTCCTTATTCAGATTTCTTCTTAATATTTGGTGTTTCATTAATGCTCACAAGTGAATCATCAATATATCTTTTTAAAATAAGTCTTTTTTAATTGAATCACCAGGATAGTCATATGTCTACATCTGAGTAATATGTGATCTTATTGCTGTAATTCTCATATGTTTGTTACCCCTTCTTATCACATCTAACATTCTGTTGTAAATGTTTGGTATAAGTACTGTGTCAATCTTTGTACTATGAAATGCTGAGAGCATGCTTTTGGGTGCTGAAAATATCATGTCTACTTAACAGTGCTCCTGAAACTTAATGTTTTAACTTGCTTTGAAAGTACTACTCTATGTAAATTTAATTATGAGAAAAGGGAAGAAACTGGATTTCTTTAATGCAGAGAGGATTAGCTTCTAGTTAATACAAGTTTTAAAAAATAACTTGCTACGTAAATATAATTTAATAAGATCAGTGACATTATATAAAATGTGTCGTCATCTTACACAATTCTGATACCAGGCTTAACTGACGATATTAATTGGTTCATCCCATGCTTTTTTGTGTCCTGAGGTCTCACCTTCATGCAGCCTTTTGGTATCAGTGGTTTTCTTGCTTCATCTATAGTGATGTTTTTGTTCTGCCATCAGCATCCCATGTCTGCTTTCTTGACCTGAACACTGATGGTAGTGTTTAGAATAATCAGCTTCTCTAAAAAAAATTCTGCTGTACTTCTCTTCTTACTCTTTTACTGATATTCTGTTGAAATTAATGGAACATTAGGTAATATCAAGTTCATCCATACACATTGCAGGTGTGTTCTGAAGGAAATATTTGGTTTAGATATCAGTCAGCAGTTTTAGTAAACTTTCAGTGGTTGCAAAAATGCCAGATTGGGAACATGGCAGTGTATCCTTTCCCAGGTTGCTCTTTGGAGCTCTGGGGCCAGGGGACGCTAGCCTTGGGCAGAGGCCAGCAGCCAGAGTGGGGGAGGACTAGGGGTGCTGGGCAAGGGCCAGCAGCCACAGTGGGGGCTGGGCTCTGGTGGGCACAGAAGGGGCGGGGCTGGAGGGCTAGCTTCCCCAAGTCACCACCTATGTGTAACTGAGATGAGAATCTGCTTTTTTTTTTTTTTTTTTTTTTTTTTTTAATTCTCTGATCCCGCTTCTAGTTGTGAGGGAGAAGGGAGAAATGAGCCTGGAGCATAAAAAGCACAGAAAGCCCCAATAAAAGTAGAACACTTTAGTTGTATTAGCAGCAAATTAGTTGTTCAAGTGATCTTTACTCTAGCAGTTTTTATAGAACTTCAAACGTTTTGCATGTAATGGCATCCATTCATATGTAAATAATGGCATATGGGCTGTGGAAGTGTGAACTGTTGTAGGCATATTTGTACTGAAGTGAAAGACATTCTCCATGCTAGGCATTTGCATGTACTTATGATTCATAATCAAATATTGCTGTAGTAGGTATCCCAATTCTTTTTTTCTTAGTTGTTTGCCTTTAAAAATCATTTACTTAGTAATGCTTACATTAAAATGCGATAAATACAGATGTAGAGAAAACCTTTCCAAATGAATTCTATTTGAATAAGAAGATACAGTTGCCTGCTAATGTTGTTGGATGCCAATTCCTGTAACAGACATTAACTTATTATAATTGATGGTTATTTAAACCTTCTGCAGAGAGGTTTTTGTTAATGAGCAAATATTTTTTGACCTACTGTCAACTGTATGTAACGCATACAAACCTTATGATCATATAATTGCCTTGTTGGTTTTTCAGTAATTTGAATACTTCTCTCAGTATCTGACTTGGGCTATATCCACACTACCACGTATGTTAGCAAAACTTGTAACTCACGGATGTGAATATTCCACTCCCTGAGCGATACAGGTTACACTGACATAAGTGCTCAAGTGGATAGCGCTATGTCGGCGGGAGAACTTGTCCCACCGTCGTAGCTTCTGCTGCTCACTGAGGTGGTTTTTTTATGCCAACGGAAGAGCTCTCCCATTGCCATAGAGCATCTTCGCCTGACATGTGGCAGCGGCTCAGTGCATCGGTACAACTGTGCTGATGCAGCACTGTAAGTACAGACATGACCTTACTTGGATGTTCTTTAAGGGTAGCTTTATATGGCAGGAAAAAACACCCTTTCGGCAGCAAGATCCGGGCTTGTGCTACAGTGCTGAAAATAGACCCACCCTGCTCCCCAGCCTTCAGAGCCTGAAAGTCAGCACAGCTATTTTTAGCACTGTAGTGCAGGCCCCACAAGCTGAGTCTGCAGACCTAGGCTCTGAGATTCACTGGGTTGTATGCTGGGATCTAACTGTCAGGGTTTTTTCTTGTCTCTGTTTGCCAAATCCATTAAACCCTAGAAATGATTGGCTTTACTCTCAAGATTTACTGGCAAAACCTGAATTTGTGATTCCCGTTACTATCAACAATTATGAAAACCATGACTTAATGATCAATTTAAAGTTTTATTTCATAAATTGAAAGAAGACTCTCTAATTAGCTACCTAGTCTAAATTCCATTTATTTTCGCTCAAGTTATTATGATCACTTTCCTTCTCACATACAGTAGCTTAAAACACACTACCTTAGAAATGCTTTTGTAGTAAGCTGCAAACAAACTAATGTAAACAAATTTGTGAAGACAAATCTGACTAAGGCTCCTTGACCATAAGAATTGAAGTTATTACGTTGAGTTTTTCTTTGTTGGGAGGTGAGAGGGAACTTATTTTAGATAATTTAAGATAAAATCTTGGTTGCTGTCAAAGATCTTATTTTTCACTCCCTACCACCAAGTTAGCCTTTTTATGGCAGATACAATTGTATCTTTTATAGAATGTGTAGAGTTAGAGGGCTAGCAATCGTAGGCAGTCTAGTCCAGGAGAGAGACTTGTAGAGCACTGGGATTCTGTGCAACTGGGTTCTGTTCCATCCCGTACCACTGACTAGTTGTGTGCTTTGGGAAGTCACTTAACCTTGATTTGTCATTACAGGAGAGGGCTTTCCCCTTTATGAGCAATTCCTTCATTTTAAATCTTTCCAACTATCAATAACACACTCCAAAATGTGCATTTCTAGTGTGTACTGTAGTTCTTTGGGCTATCTCCATGTGCCATTCAGCCTCGTATCTCAGAACACCTCACAAAACATGCACTCACTAACCAGAAATGCACTGCCTGTCACTTGTGACTGATTAAATATTTGTCATTAACAAAATTGCAATCCAATTACAACTGGACATATCCATTATTTCAAAGCAAGCATTTCCATATTCTAGTATGTGTTCCTTCATAAAGTCATACCAATCTTACCATAGAAATTACAGATGGAAAATACTTTAGTATTGCAGTTTGCTTTATCCATTCTGACAAATTATCCAAGTGGGGCGGCAGCTTTCCTTGGGGGAGATTTTACAATCCAATAATACTCAGTATTAAGAAATATTACTGATAGCTTAATTTTTCTTCGCTAAATTTCATCCTATTAGTTATTCTTGGACTACCCTAAACAAGTCCTTTTTCTCTTTCCCATTTCTGTGATTATTTTTCATTCCCCCTCTTCCCTCCCCTTTGGGTACCCTTTAGCTATGTTTTCTATCCCTCTCCATATCCCAAATGTGAAGTGTGCTCCAGAATCTAGTATAAACCAAAGTCAGAAAAATGCATTTGAGAATTTATAAACCATTTTGAATTTTATTTGTGAAAAGCTGAGACTTGTGTAGCATGTCTTGTATGAATGAGAACTGACAGTAATGCTTAGTTTTTTCTTGATTGACAGTAACTTGAACTACCCTCAGTAGGACACCCAGGCTTGCATAGATGTGCTTTAAGTATGTTTGACTTGCAATACTCTTTTCTTGCTCCATAAATTATGCATTCATCACATTACACTGTGATTTGGTATTGCTTATGTATACCATTAAAACTTTTAATTTCAAGAGCAGCAGACTTCTTGCTGAAACATTGCCATCTCCTAGGTGAGTTTGAGCAACTTGAAGCCCCCTTGCTTTGCATTACTACTTTTCAGCTGTTTGGTACGGCATGGCTTTTCTTGGTCAGCAGTAATGGATGTGAATGAGCTCTGGGGATTGAGGAAGTAAGGAGTAGTTAATTGGCAACTATTTTTTTAATCGGTTTTTCTTTCCTCAGTAGTTCCTTTGTATTCCACCTTGTTTTTCCAACTTGATATTTTCCTCACTACCTCTAGTCAAGCTGTCATTCATCTAAATTTAACAGAAAAGTCGTAAAAGTTGTTTATTAAACCTACTCTCACCCTTCAAGAAGCAAGTTTGTGTAATGTGCAACTTCATGTCAGTTGCAATTTTCATGTGTGCTATATCTCTAGGATTGAACTGTAACTTGAATGGGAGAAAGTTATATCCTGACCAAAGATTCGACGAAGGCAACGCATATGAAAACTGTTGAGCCCTTTTTCCTGATGAGAATATAAGGTCCATGGTTCGCTCCCATACAAAAGGGTGCTGATAACACACACACAATACACAGAGATCTTTGTGTGTTCTGTCAGTTTGTTGATTTGCCATACCCTCTTGCTCAGTCTAGATATTGCTGTGGCGGTTTTTTCGATGCAGATGTTGAGTTTTGTTTAAGTGAGAGGTTGACTGCGATAGAGAACCCCAGGTATGTGAACTCGTTCACCACTTCAAGTTCATAGCTGTTGATCTTGATGGAGGGTGCTTCTGCAACTCCTGGGCACATTATGTTCATCTTTTTTAGGCTTATAGTAAGCCGAAGTCTTGGCAGGCTTTGGAAAAACTGTCCAGGAGGTTTTGGAGATGGGCTTCTGTGTGGGTTGTCACTGCTGCATCATCAGCGAAGAGGAGGTGTTGGATAAGGGCCTCCCAAGTCTTGGTTTTAGATCTGAGTCTTGCAGGATTGAACAGCTTTCCATCAGATCTCATGTGCAAGTAGATTCCCTCAGTTGAGGAACCAAAAGCTTGTTTCAGCAGCAGGGAGAAGAAGATCCCAAACAGAGTTGGGCCAAGTACACAGCCTGTCTTAACTCCGCTACGAATCTGGAAAGCCTCAGAGACTGAGCCATCATATTGAACTTTGAACATGGAAGGATCAAATCATGCTTAAGAGTTTGGGCGGGGACATTCAATCTTTTTTAGAAGCGCGAATAGTCCACTTCTACTCACAAGGTCAAAAGCCTTTCTAAGATCGATGAAGGCTATGTAAAGGGGCTTTTTTTTTGTTCTCTGCATTTCTCTTGTTGTCGTCTCAGTGAGAAGATCATATCGATGGTAGACCTTTCAGCTCTGGATAGATTCTGGATAGATTCTGTCTGCAAAGGTCTGAAGTCTGTTCAGGACAACTCAGGCAAAGGCTTTTCCCATAATACTAAGAAGGGAAATACCACGATATTTGTTACAGTTGCTCCTGTTAACCTTGTTTTTACAGAGAGTGATGATGTTGGCCTCTTCGATTTCTTGTGGTACTTTGCCTTCTTTCCAGCACAGGCAAAGCAACTCGTGAAAATGTTGCAGTAAAATAGGTTTTTCACATTTCCTGATCTCATAACAGCTTATGATATAAAATATTATAAATTGTGATTTAAAATGTATGTAGGTTGTTCAAAATGTTGCTGTTCTGCTTTCTGTAGAATTGAACGGTTCTCTTAGCTCATGTGCTCCTGTATGTGTACGTGTTGACACAAGCGGTCAGATTTTTAAAGTCTGATTTATTTTTTTTGCACATAGGTGTAAATTATTACAGGTGTGGGGCACAAGTGGGTAGTTAGTTTCACATCACTTTTATCTACAGAAAGCATGCACAGAAAGGGAATTCTATCTGTATTCTCTTCTCCCCCATTTTTACCCGAGTGGCTATATTACTTTGTAGCTGCTAAATATGGCAGTTTGGGTTGGTGCTTTTCTTTTCAGTTATGAAAACAAAGTTAATCATCATGATCCAAACAAGCACGACTTATTTGTAATTACGACTGTATTAATGAGCATGAGGAGCAAAACACGGATCCCAGATGTTTTAGTTTCCTTGAATAGGAGTTACTTTGGAACTCTCATTGTCCGTATCAACCCAATTTTCATCAGACCCCCATGAAAATATTAAATTGTAGCTAGTTTACTTTCTGTATTTCACTTACTGGCACTTCAGTTGACTTACAAAATAAAGGTTTAAATCTTCTATTACACTGAAAACTTCTGACTCATCATTAACTATACAGCTGTTACCAGCACCTCCATAATATTGTGTAATTTTGTGATAATGATATAACTGAGCAGTTACAAGAGTATACAGTGAAGGTGCACATTAATGATATTCTATGCAAATTACAATTAATGCTAATTTTCCTAAAATTTTAAAACCTTCAGTCAGCTGCCAACTATGAAAATAACATTAAAGGACTTTTTCCTGCCTCAGGCTTCAAATTGAGGTGGCCATACATTTTCATTTTTATTATTGTACACTTGACTTTCATCTTATTGTGTTGCTGCATGTGCCTTTCTGTCTTTGATAGGTTCGTACTAGGATTCATATCTCAGTTCTTGGGCGTTACTCAAATTTGTTATGATTTGTTCAGATTAGCTCCCAGAATGTTACTTATTTTACTACTGAAGTTGCGTATAACCCCACAATAGCCGCAGTTGGAACTGAGGTGTTATTGTGGTGATTTCTGCATTAAACATATAGGATGACTTCTGGCCTCATTAAAGTCAAAGAGGCAGATCCTCAACTAGTGGAAAATTGTTGAAGTCAATGGAGCTTTGACAGTCTGCACCAGCTGAGAATTTATACCTGGAATTTTGGCCACTAACTTCACTGGGCCCATGATTTGACATATAGTGAGATATTCCTTGCCCCAATGAGTTTAGTCTTTAATTTGAAGCAGGATGTAACAAGCAAATATGATGGATGAAATAAAAGGAGGAAAAGGAGAGGGAGAGTGAAGGTTACAAAAATAAGACCATGTGATTACATAGTCTTGCACATAGTCTCTTCTCTTGCACAACTTGATGGTTCCTGAAGGTATCAAATTCAGCTGGTATGGAATGTTTTACATGACAATTAATGCACAAATTAAGAAAGGTGGATCGGAGCATCCACAGTACCTAGAAGAGTGTTTTCTAATAACAGTCTGTACAGGTCTGTCCTGAGAGAATTGGAATTTTTGGTTTAGATTTAATAATATCCACCTCTTTTCATCAGTAGAACTCAATAAGCTATTAATACTGTACAGGCACATTATGTTACTGAGAAACTTGAAATCTAATAATGAATTGCCATAATCTTTAACAGTATCTTTTCCTGTGGGATGGGGGAAATGTCCCAAAAATAATATGCAGTGTAATTCATCAAAAATAAAAAAATGAACAGTTCCAAGCATATTAATGCAATATAATAATCAAAGCATATTGACAAAAGTAACAAGGAATCTTAATTAAACATCTTTCTGACTAAAGGAAAGAACAAGACTATCAATTTAATTTTAAAAAATTTGAATCATGCCTTAATATTATGACTTAATCATTTACCTGACCCAAAACACCAGGATGACTTAAGTCTCTTAGACTTACAATGCATTCGATCAGTGTATTTTTATACCACTGGCACAGTGTGTGTGGGGAAAAAAGGGAATATTAAAGTGGTGAGAATTCTGTAGGCATTGTTTGGTTAGTAATAAATCACAAACCTGCGTATGTCAGACAAATTGAACTATGATTTTTAACATAGGCCAGGTTTAGGTTGGCAATAGATTTATGTGGCCTACCATCTTGATTTTTAAAATTAGAAATTAGTAATATCAAATTGAGATTTGCAGAACATAATTTTTTACTGTATGATTTTAAGAGGTGCAGGAAAATGTCTGGATTGTATATATGTTCGCTTAGTGTATTTCTTATTATCCAGTAATTATAATTACAACATTGCCTTTCTAGAGATGGAAAGGCACAGCAGTAAGTAATGCAAAGTTATTTGATCAACAAAAATGTTTCATTAACTTACTGCTGTTGAGAATTGTTCTGTTAAGTGACACTGAAAAATAGCAGTTTAAGCCTTGAAATAGTAATTTATAACCAACATCAGGTTAAATACATGTTATTGCAGTGGTACTCAACCATTTCATCCTTCCAGCCTGAGCATCACAAATGAATGAAACCTCTTTAGAAAACGGTAATATATGTCAATTCTAATTTCACCAGTGTGAAGAGGTCTGGTTCTACCAACGTTCTTGTCATCTACTTGTCTATTCCTAAACTGCCATTTTTTCTCACTGGCATTTGCTCTAGTTGTGCAGTGCCTCTCTCAAACCCAGGAAGAAAAGCACATGGAGAGCTATAAAAGGCAAACGTGGCCTCGTACCCTCTCATTATCAGTACTTTATCATGTCTAAAATAGATTTTGTTTTCTGATACTGCTCCATGTCACTGGGACAAGGGAGGAGAGGAACTGGGGTCTGATTTTTCAACTTGCAGCAGTTGCGCAGCTGGTTTTGAAAATAATTCTATGGGGTCTTGGAGAATATCATTCACCTTCTGAGATGAACTAATGAAGGCAATCACATACACAAATGTACTTCCATAATCCTGCCAAAGATAATCATAGTTGAGATGTATATAGTATGGTTTCATACAGAGTTTCTCTAGGCTTTACATAGATTGGTATTATCCCCATTTTCCCAGTGGGAAAGCTGAGGCACAGAATGCTACGATCTTTCCTTCCTAATAAGTATATTCCTCATTCATAAAAAGATACTTAACTTTTCTATTTGCTGTACCTGCCCCATGTTTTCCTGTCTCTCTAATCTCTGTATTGGCCATGGTTTGAAGCTGGGCATCCTAAAATACTCCTTAATGCTTGGTAGAGCTACCCCTCATCCTGTGTCAACCTATACAATGAACTACATTTAAGTCCATCCAAAAATAAAATTGGATTTTCTCCTCCTCTTTTTGTGTAAAACTACCAATGTTTGAAAAGGGGCCTGTAGTAATTCTCACCACCTCAGTAGTTCCAATAGGTTTTCATTAAATGTTTTCAAGCATTACACCACAATAAAACATATTGATCCTTGTTAAAAGGCTGGATCAACTATACATACGATAATTTCCCCGTTCCAGCTTAAACTTTTTTGCGTCTACTGCACTCTGTACAACAACTCCATCTGAGCTAAATTTAGCTGTATTTAGCTATATTGAACCAAACTATGCTATTGATAGGACTACACACAATGGCTGAGTTTGACCCAGACATTTCAATGAACCCTGAGCACCTTTAGAAACACAGTTGTGTACCAGATCCAAGAGGTGTCATCTCTAGTCATTTCCAAATAGGGTTCATAGAACTAGTGAGTGTATCCTACGTTCAGTGGGTGGAAAATGAAGGCTGTTGAGGACTAGGTAGCTCCTTAGACTAGGCTTCTGCACTGTTAGATTCTCCTCTTTTGCTGAAACAACCAGTTGGCCAGATCAGTTCTTTTTCTTGTTAAACATAAGCACATTTGTGTATAAGTATCTCCTGTCCCAAGCTTAGAAAATAATAAATGCAGGTATATTGCACTCATTTTACCCTTTCTGATTTGCCCAGTTCTCCTTATACCAAATCTTGCACAATATACTGCTCTTATCTTTGACATTTGTTTCCAACATCTCTGGTTAACCACTCTCTCCTGTTTTTGTAATGCAGATGTTACTGAGATGAATGTAGATGGTACCACTTCCCCTTTGATTTTGAACTTCTACATTACACACCTGCCCACAGGATCTTACGTTATCAGCGGATTATCTTAGATTATCTTCATTAGCTGCTCTATTACTTATCATACATCTGTTTTGCAGAATAGTTTCAAGTCCTATAGTTTCACAAATTTGAGTCTCTTTGATGGTACCATTATAAGTATTTTACCTTTTTACATTGACATTTCTTAATTTGCATGAATATTTTGCTCATTCAGATTGTCTACGTTGATATGTTAAACACAATAGTTCCTTACAGAGTTATCATTCTGATTATTTTCAAGATGTCAAAATATATTTTTTCCAGCATAACTCTCTTCCCCTACCTAAAATTATGTTGTTTAATCTTTTCAAAACAGATTTGTCATTGATCTGTTTTTTATATATTTTTCCCCAAAATCTGTTCCTCCTTAAGACTGTCCCTGTAGCAAAACCAACTCAGCAAGGAGTGACCACCCAGGAAATCTAGTCAATTGGTTTGACCATATAACTTGTCCAGCCATGAAATCTGGAAACCATTTGTCTAAGAGAAAAGGATATACCATACTGGTGTATTGCACTATTAAGAATTAATTGTCAGAGTAGTCATCATTCCATCAGCTTTTATTTTTGCTGTCTCTTACCTTTTTCTTTCCCAGTTGGTTCATTAGGTAGTTCAATTTAGGCACACACACCAAAAAAAAAAAAAAGCTTTAAAAATCTGTTTTGTTTTCAACAGTGCCCTTAAAGATAGCCGTTTCCCCCCAATGACGAGGGATGAGCTGCCACGGCTTTTCTGCTCAGTGTCTCTACTCACTAATTTTGAAGATGTATGTGATTACTTGGACTGGGAGGTAAGGATTCCAGATCTTTTTAAAGAAAATGACCTTGATATCAGTATCCTCTAGTTCCTCCCAACCTAATAAGAAAATAACTGACATTTTGGAATATTTAGTGTAGTTATCTGATTGTCTTAGTTGTCTTTTATACACATAAGATGATGCATCTCTGGTGTCTCCTGGGAGATCTGGTGTTACCATGCAAGTTCTTAGGATATGAAAACCGTAAAGTGGAACTGAGCCATTTTCATGCCCACTGGATGATCACAGTAAACCTGTGTTCTTAAAAGACACATGAACAAAACACCACTGATGTCTCAGGGTTGTTTTTTGTTTGTTTGTTTGTTTGTTTGTTTTTTAAGATTAAATCCTGCAATATTAAAATAGGCATAGTCTGAAATACATCCTCAGTTTTTTGGATCAAAACTTTCTGTAATGAAGTAGTTATAGAGGAGACCTAGATAGTCATAGTCCATCATTCTGCTAGAACAAGATAAGTCTCTAGAAAGAGGCTGTACCAGACAATCTATACTGATACTACATTTGACCTTAAGCTGCTGGAATCACATAGTGCACTCATTGGGAAGGTAGAAGGAAAAAAAAAAAGTTCCACACAGCTGCCTCATTTAGATATAGGAATAAGCATGGATGGCTGAAGCCAAATAACACTTTATCTGGAGAAAATGGTGCAAGCCAGACAGTTAGCACCTGTCCCCACTAATCCCTTGAAAACATTGAGAACCAAATATACCATTTATTTTTTCAATTTAATACTTATCCTGTGAAGAGCAGCATCCACTTTACTTGTTACGGTTAAAGGGAAACTGCACACATTGTCTTGGCACAGCAGCATGAAAACTCACAGGTTACAAAGCAATTGCTATTATGTTTACATTTTTTTTTAATTACAATGTATATTTGAGTGCGACAGTTTTACTGAAAATTTGTCACTTACGTAAATAATGGACATGGTCTAGTCCAGTACAAAAGAAAACAAATTCCACTGTCTTGTGTTAATAATGGTTTAACACACATAAAAGAGCTCTAATGCTTAGTGTTCGTTTTTTAAAAATTGTGAACAGTAATGCTTTTCTATTGGCTGTATCTGTAGGTTGAAAACGGGTGTATAGTCTCCACAATTGGGTGCTCTCACTGGTAAGGTCACAAGAGGCCTCATTTTCACTGGGGTGACTGTCTCCAGCGTTAGCCTCTGAAGTCCCAATTGTACAGTAATTGAAAGCTTAAATATAATGCATTTCACAGTTAATTGGTAGTGACAACAGCTTTATGTCTTCTCTACTGCTGAGCAAAATGGGTGCAAGTTTCCTTTGAGGAACGATCAGTGTTTTCACCATAAACACCATTCTTCATGATTTATATCTCCTCTGTCAAAAATTTACTCTGAGCTGAAGCTTTGTCCTAAACCAAGAGCAGTTTTTTTTCTAGACAATCCAATTGTCTGTCTCTGAGCTACAGAAGTACAGTATATGTTTGGACCACAATTTTTCAAGCGTTAATAACTACAGTGGCTTTTTAAATGAAACTTTACAGGCCAATAATTAAATCAATTTAGTAAATAATTCAAACTGTCTGGTTGAGATTTTGTCTAGTCTGCTTGCTACAGTTTAGCATTTGATGCTAAAATTAGTAATGTGAAGGATTTAATAACTCAGTCATTTAAATTTATTTTAACTCTTGAAAATTGACTGTGGGCATGTTCAGAAACTGTTTTTCATAATATTTTAAATGCACACTAATATTTTATTGGCTTCATGCTATCGTCTAGTACAGTATAATGTAATGATCATTATCTTCCCAAGTTGAAACAGGCATTTCAAGTTTCCAGATAAATATTTTTACATAATGACAAACTGTTTCAAAGGAGCCATTATGTTTTATCAAATAAGCATATTGCTTTAAAATGACCAAAATATGTATTTGTTCGAGAGAGGGGCTTAAACCAAAACCCCAGCTCAGAACACCCACCAAACTTTAGGAAAGTATGGATCTGAATGTTGTGATTTGGAGCCCATCTTCTAATTTATACCTTAAATGTCTATATGTATGTAACTTCAGCAATTTCACTTTCTGTATTTTATTGCAAAGTCCTATAGAATTTAATAACAGAAATAAAAATAGGATTTGAAAGAAATGACTTTCGATGGTAATAAAATATAAATTCCTTTTGATAGAATTTGTAATCCTCCCTATAGAATTAAATAGAGAGCTATATCCCAGCTATAGAACTCTATACATTGGTTTAAAAATTCTGTAGAAAAATATTTGCGATGAAATTTCTTAAGACACTTCAATAACGGAAATCATTAGCCTTTTTTGGAAGGGTGGGAAAGGTAAGAGTATTGTCAAATATTTTAATAATCTACTTTTAAAGCCTCTAACATGGTAAGGCAATCAAAAGAGGTGGCCATAATATAATGAGTCTCCTGAGACATGGCAAAATCCTGTCATTTTTTCTGCCATGCTTTTCAAGTCATGGTTCTATATATAACTATAAATGACGTACAGGCATTCCATATAAAGTAAGAAGTTTATACTGAAATGTTAGTCCTTAAAAGAATGATGTGTCACTGTACATGCCCCTTACAGTGAGACAGCTTATGTCATCCATGTTTCTTTTAAGGGAACTGCAGTTATGCAATGTCAGTGGCAAAAAGACATTTCAAGATGGCTAGAATATGACCTAAAGAGAGATTCTGGGTCTTCCATCTGGTATAACTGCTCATTTCCAGATCATCCTGAAAAATCATCAGCCTGGTTAGGAGACCTTACTTCTGTAGGTATGCTATTGAGATCTTGTGGGAGCTAATTCAGCAATTTGCTGACAGAAGTCAAAATATTTCAAAATTGCAGATCCAGACAGCTTGCAGTGCTGTGGTGGTTTAGAGACGATCATTTGAAGACATGGCTCAGGACAGGAGTGCCTCCTATACCCTGAAACAGACTGATAGATCTTCCTTCTACTGATTAATGAATTGTTTCCCCAAACTGAAGAGATCAGTTTTTCAGTTGCAGCAAGCAGTGAGAGATCCTCTTTGCAGCAGAGACTTCAGGCGAGTAAACAGGAGACATAAGTGAATTGACTGCCATTAGCTCCCATATGATTTTTCAAATTGCCACCATTTTCACCTTTTATAAAGGTTTTCACCTTTTTCTATTTACTTTCAAAGGATCACATCAGTACAGTGATTCATGAAGACACTTCATAAAAAACACAGGGTTTCCATTCACGCATGACTGTATATGATTGCACTATGCATCCGTAGTTCACACACGTGGTGGTTTGCAATGGATGCTGGGCAGATATGCATTGTCTCCTCATTTCTGTAAGCACAGAGTCTTCCTCCCACGAGACATCTCTCCACTACCCCTGTCCAATGTCTACTTATGTGGAGTGTCACAGCCTTTCCATCAAAGAAAGGTGGTGAGACATGCAGTGTCATGAATTCTGGGATATGTTTTTGAATGATAATACTTCTTTAGTAGAGAATGTGGACACCAGAGGGCAAGTGGGGAAGCAGCTCATGGAAGTAAAATAACTGTTTAATGCTACTGACATGGAGTCAGTAAGATCTGCACCCTTTCACATCCTCCAGTGTATCTGATGGGACTTTTTCTCCCATTCCATTTCCCCTTGCAGCCATCCATCCCCAAAGCAAACTCAGTTTTATTCCTCCCTTCACCCACCTTGCAATCACCTTCCTGATTTCTTTACCCTTCCACTAAGGTCATCCCTGCCCTGCACAGATTCTGCAATTCCCTCTTCTCCAAAATTATTAATTTTTTTGCTCGTAGCTTTATTGCTCTTGAATTCCTTTACTCTCAACTCATGTCAGAGTGGGAATCTTTAAACTATTTAGCGAGGCATTTCCTTACAGTACAATGCTCCACAGAGGAAATCAAACACTTAAAACATGTTCTGCTAGGTTACTAAACAGTACAGTGGGTTTCAGGATTTTTTTTTTTTTAAAGGAAATTGTTTGATTTGCTTAGATCCTAAAAAAAAAAAAAGAGGGGATTCCTATCCATTCTGCATCTCAGGCCACTGAATCCCTTACCCCAGGAGAGAGGTTCAGGATGCTGTATCAGGAGTCCCTGGGAGGAAAAAATTGAATCCTACAAATGGATAGGACAAGTATGAAATATGCTTAAATGTTTCAGGAGGCAAGCTTTGGTACTACAGACGCTGGTTATTTGAGAGTAGATACCTTGTTAATGTGTGAAAGACAAACTAATTTATACATTTTCTGCATTTCTCTTTTATGAAAATACCGAAGGAAGCAAAAGCTATGTTATCATTTCTCTGTCACTCACACCCTATCACAACTGGGTTTCCCCAGTACATTTCCTTTTAGTCATTTTTTTCTCCTCTTAAGATCATCTGTGTCTTCTTACCACAAAGTGATTCAGATTCCTTGAGAAAGCTTTGGGATATTGAAACAAGCCTTCCTGACATCAAGAAAAGTCAGAATACAGGCAGCACAGAAAATTAGCCAAGTTTCTTCAGTAGTTCCACATTAAGCATACTGTCATAAATTCAGGCTACTTAATGGCCAATATTTTGTCAGTTTCTGGTTGCTGAAATAATGTGAAATGGTCCTTTATCCTGAATTTGTTGTCCTTCAATGAAATGCTACCAATCTGTAGAAGACTCCTGAGACTCTGGCTGTGGGGTTTGATGATGAGATGAAAGTTAATAGCAATGACTGAGAGATGGCTTTTCATCAGTCTGTACAAAATTAGATCATAATCTTAGAGTTTCTAGTGAACAGATGCACCCAAGAGAGAGTTTTAAAAAAACAACCACCCAAAATTTAAGCCTGTTCCAGTCAACTTAAGCTAAACTGAAAAAAAAACCCACTTACACCAAAAGAAGCATGTCCATGCAGAGGTTGGCAGTTGTTAGCTATTAGTGGTTTAAATTCACAAGTTAAGTTATACCAATGCAATATTCTTGTGTAGTTGTGGGGCAGGGTTAGTAATATGTCAGAAGTGTGTTGGACATCATAAATAGAGCAAGACATTTCCATGAACTCTGTCAGTCCATTTAATTGGTTATGACGCACAATCTACTCATCAATGAGAATTATGTTTACTCTCTGTTGGAGTGCAATTATTTGTTGGTTGGATATTGAATCATATTCAGCACGTCATCAGTACAGTAAAAGCTGTGTTATCTGGCACTTTATCAACCAGAAAGCTCTATTATCCGGCATTTCTGATATCTCCCAATACAAATCCCCAATCTAGTAATGGGAACTAGTATATTGCCCAGAAAGTTATGCAATTGCACATTCTGCACTCTACTTTTATGCAAAAGAGGCAGAAGACAGCAAGCTGATATCAGGGATTGATTCAAAAAAGCAGTTTCCAGGGTGTGTTATCGGGCCATTACAGATTCAGCCCAATCTACTACACCTTCCACATCTACAATGATAATTGATAACCTTGAGGCAAGAGCCTTGAAGTGCCTTCTGAGTCACCAAAGAAAGATTAAATATGTTCAGTATAGTTTTAGTGTTGTGTATTTTTAGTGATCTGGGTGTACATCATGCACTGCCCATAGTGATATATAATATCATAAGATAAGTTTTCTATACCATAGGTTATCTGTATACACCTAAGTGCTTCAAGACACCAACCACGCTGCAGTGCAGCACTACTACTGAGTTGGCGAATACTTGTGTACTGCACTACTGTATTTTATACTTTATTCATTTTATTGTATTGTAATTCTTTGAAAATTGGTATTCCATTGATAAAGTATAACTCTGAGTTAACTGGAATATTTGATTAACCGGCACCCGCTATTCCCCCAACATGCCAGATAACAAAGTTTTTACTGTATTTCTGGTTAATTCCTCATGAATATTGTAAACTATATGTTCTCATGATCACCTCTGTTGCACAGGATATTAGCACAGGAAGGTGGACCTAACTTTATATATTCCACAACATTTTTAAATTTGATTTTGAAGACATGCTAAAATAAAAACATATTTTACAAAATACCTTGAGTAATTGAATATATACCATAAGTACTATGAAACTGTCAAATGCCTAATTGTGCAGCATGGTGGTGATAGCACAAGACAGCTCTGTACGTTCATTTTTTCCACCAATTACTATAATTGTATCTGTTCATATCAGTGAAGCAATCACATACTTCCTCAAAAAAGTTTATACAGAAAACTTAATGAGTTGAAATTAAACCCATCCTAAAATCTTTCATTGTTCCCTTGTATACTGAAATGTACCTCAGGTTCTGTAAAATGAGAACTTCAACACTGATGAAATTCTAGCACTTCTCTAACCCACCACCAAATACAGGGTGTGACTGCAGCGAGAATATGTATCACATCATCTGTTCATCTAGATTCTAATCCCACTGCTCTCCTTACCTTTATGGATCCTAACAACAGATATTGTCATTTATGAATTAAAACAATGAGAATGTCAATACCCTTCGAGCTTACTATCATAAAGCAGGCAAGAAGAGTGATGAGGGTGTATACATGTTATCACAGCACCACCAATACCCTGGGTGACTGCTCTGTGAGTTTCCTAATAGAAGCCTCATGAAAATAGGTAGATTAATAATAATAGCCTGAAAATTACCATATGCAGAGGCTAAATAAAATATTTTTGTACAAATTGGAAATAGGAAAAGTTAAAACAAAGTTAAGGTTTAAAATGGAATCAGGGGTCATGTTGTATGCTCCTTAGGCTACGTAACTTTGACAGGCTCATGTAGTTACACTTGTCTGTCCTCCCCTTTCTACCTCAAATTGCTTGCTAAACCCACTTGTTGAGCCTTTTCTTAAATTGGATTGTAAACTGTTCATGGCAGTGACCATTCTATACTGTCTTTGCATATTGTCTAGAACAGTGGTTCTCAAAGTCAATCCGCCGCTTGTTCAGGAAAAGCCCCTGGCAGGCTGGACCGGTTTCTTTACTTGCTGCGTCCGCAGGTTCGGCTGATTGCAGCTCCCACTGGCCGCGGTTTGCTGCTCCAGGCCAATGGGGGCTGCGGGAAGCGGCGTGGGCCAAGGGACATGCTGGCCGCCCATCCCGCAGCCCCCATTGGCCCGGAGCAGCGAACTGCTGCCAGTGGGAGCTGTGATCGGCCGAACCTGCGGACGCAGCAGGTAAACAAACCGGTCCGGCCCACCAGGGGCTTTCCCTGAACAAGCAGTGGGCTGGCTTTGAGAACCACTGTTCTAGACAATATGCAAAGACGGTACAGGACCCCGATCCCAATCTACGTGCTGTAATAAAGAGAGATTTCAAAGGAGTTGGAGTTGTTGTGTTTGAGGACTGATAGATTTTTTTCAGTTTCTGGTATGTAGGAAAATTTAAAACTGGTAGTGTTTGTATGTAAACAAATGTTTTGGTCAGGATACATTTTGGGTTTTATCTTGGCAGTTAATTCAATCTGTAATTACTTTTCTGCTCTAATCAATTTGTCTTGCAAATTTGATCTGAAAAAAACAGATGCAATAATAAAAGGGGGCACCTGAGCTTCACATGGATGGACCATGTTGATGTGCATCACTTTGTATTAGTGTGAAGTTTCCCATTATTCAGATGTGGTCTTACAGTTTGCATAAAGTTACTAGTTGGTTTCCTTGATCCTAGAATAAATTAGGCGAGATCTGCTTAAAGACTTTTCATTCCCAAATTTCAGTTTGTCATAATAGAACCGTCTGGTTCTGAATTACACCTTCAAAGAGTAAGATTTGGCTTCTAAAACAAAATTACACCTGCTTACTTGAAAGTTTAGGTTCAGAAATGTAAGAGAGATTAATTGAGACCAGTTGTTATGAAGGAGGTTAGAGATTCACATCTTCATTCAGAAAAGTTTCATCATATTTAAGACATGGTGCACTGATAAAGAGGAGGAGGATTTGCAAGTCAAGGTCGCCAGAATAAACTCCCACCCCTCACCCCACACTTATAGCCATATGAAGATGCTAGAGCAAAAGTAACTGTGTAATATTTACCTTGAAATATCTGTGTATTAATTGGACAGTTGGCCCTGGAGAGCCTATGTGCTCCATTATATTAATCCTTGGTTTTGAATTTGGCTGCCATGCAGTTGTTCTATAGTAAGTCTTTATTCTAAAAATCTTTCTATACTTTTTGTTGAAATCAAATTAGTTTGTGCCAAAAAACAGGTATCTAAACCAAATAACACTATAAGCTTTTAAACACACAATACTCATGTTTCCATATGCACCTGAAGACTTCCAAATTTAAGTAAAAACAAATCTTATTTACAGGAGCACAAGAATAAAAATCTGAGGCTACTAACATTTTGTTTACTTTTGTGTAACTTAAAAGTAACTGAAAACTGTTTATTAAATTTTGGTAAGAAATTTCACTCCTAGCTGGAGGCCTCTTATGACAAATTGATCAAGAACATGTGTTTACAGCAGAATTATTGTACCCTTGAAAATAGGGAAGTGCTGTGTACACACGCGTTATTTTTGCAAACAGTGCCTCGAAAGAGCATCCAGCCTAGTTCTTATAGGAATTTGGAACATCTCATGAAAGTCGCATGTCGCTCCTGTCTGTCAGCAATGTTGGTTTCTTCATTGTAGGCAGTAGACCTTACACTAGAAAACAGTCTTGTAATATATGGAAATATGAATTTGAAGTTGATTAGCTTCCCAAAGCTTTGAAATACCTTTCATTCCTGTACACCTCTTCTTCATACATTAGTGGAAATTTCATGGACTGGAAAGCTCAAGGGATTGGTAATAACTCAAACCTTTCACCATTAGGTTGCCAGTTCAGACAAGATCCCGGCTGTCATGGCCACAAGTCATTAGACCACAACACTGGTTGCCTAGGAAATGGAACTGGTGACCTTGGTTCACTTTTTTGGTGGACAGGTGTTCACATCCATTAATAACACCCCTGTTGGCAGGATCAGAAGAGAGGTCAAGCACTGAATGGGCATGGAGACCAAACTACTCTCCCCTCAAATGGTGTTCCCTTCAGGTCAGAGATGAAGTACTTTGGTGGGGAATTGTAGGGCATGCTTGTACTGCCACTGCCCTGACCAGGCTGTCAGTTGGACACCATTAAAAAGGGCTAACTTCACTTCGGAATTACCTGGAAAATGTTTTTTAAAAAAATCTAAAATTGGGTAAACCTTTCTTTAAAAGGCTCACATCTTGTGATTTTTCACATTAGAAATTTCTTGTATTATTTTTAAATGTACTAATAAAACTGCCACTTTCTTTCAGGTGGGTGTACATGGCATTAGAATAGAATTCATCAATGAAAAAGGATCAAAACGCACCGCCACCTACTTACCGGAGGTTGCAAAGGAGCAAGGTCATTGTTGCACTTTATTTCATATGATCTGGTGAAGAATTTAAATATACATATAAACCTAAAATGCAATATTTGACCTTGCACTGATGTCAGATGATGGAGCAATACTTAACTGTAAGGAATGACTCTTATAAATGCCACTTACATGCCTGTATAAAATCAGTCCCGTTATTGAGAAGATTTCAGTAAATTGTAATAGTTTGTTAAGGAAGTCAGAAACAAACAGTAAAGTAGCAACAATATGCAAAATAAAAGATGTAGGGGGTGGTACAGTGCGAATTAAAAGCTGCCATTTTTCATACACCCAACTTGCTACAATCAGTGAAATGCAAAACTCATTTAACTTAGTGATGGGATGACTGCTCATGGATTTTAACAATGGAGTTATTTCGCAACCTGCAAATTTTTCTTTTGTTAGGCTCTCACTGCAGGCACTTAATCCTCTTTAAGAGCTTTGGCTTCCCATTGTTTCTTGGGTGGGTAGAAGGGAGTTGGTTTCATACTGAATATCCCAAAATACTTCTGTAAATGAAAGTGTGTCCCTTTTAAAAGAGGGGCAGACTTGTAAGTTCATCATTTGAAAGAACAATATACACTAGTTCTGTTTAATACCAGTATATGGTGCTGATTCGCTAACTACTTACTAACGTTTTCTCTTCTAGCCGTGACTCTGGGTTTTTTTTTCATTTTTTGCATTGTTTTTGCACTTGCCTCCTTATGTTTGGATTTGTTGTGTTAAGAGATAAAGAAGAATCTGCACTAAGGATCACCTTGACTATACAACTCCTTGTCTACAAGTGACCACTTAAAATTATCCCTAAGATTTCCAGTACAATTTTGTTTGTTCTGTACTTATAGATCTGCATCTTTCAGTTTTTGCTGAGCCCTTATATGGTCACTTAAGACAGCTTTCACTATATTTATAAAATGTAATTGTTATGTGAACTTCTTTAGGTCAAAATTTTTATATATATAATTTTGGGTTCTTTTAAAAAAAAAGGTTTTTATACATGTGGTTTATTAAACAGACAAAGCAAAATGATATATTTAGTCTTGTTAGGCATCTATCTGAATAATCTAAGCAATTGTGTACTTCTGAAATAACACATCTAACAGTTTTATAAATAAAAGATGCACAGTTCATTTTCTACATATTATTGTGATACCATGTATTCAAAATTTGATCTTTATATATTGCTTTAAAATAGTGTAAAAGACTTGTTGGGTGAGAACCATAATTAACCTAAACTAATTGTGGGTTAATACTCCAAAAATTTATAAGCCAACCGCCAGCAAACTGTTTAATGTTGTAATTCTGAAATTGGAAAAATCACTGTTAAAGTTAACAGTGGCACTTACAGAGAGGTCTGTGAGACCCCATACCATTTGATGATGAGGGATAGGATTTTTCTATCCTCCACCTGCACCTCTGAAAGCACATTTTGAGCCAGTTAAGATTGCTTACATGCAATATTTCCAATAGAAACTTGATTTTCAAGTGGTTCTATGTATTTTATTTCAATACGATTTAAAGGATTACTGTGATATATGACCTTGCCATAGTAGGATGAAGTCCTCATTTTCTTTTACAGCTTTTAGACTTTGGAAGGATATAATTTTTGTTTCCCTATATCCAGAAAACGCGGCTGTCTTGGATCTATTTTTAAACTATGTGCAAGATCTTTGCTTTGCACAATAAACTTACGCTGATGTAGGAAGAATCCTGTATGTGGTACTTCCTGCAAGAAGCTGTTCTTAGGAACACAGGAATTTACTTGTTACAGATCTATGGGAATGTTTATAATGGACTTCAGCAGAGTAGATGCAAAAATATAACATGAAGTAATATTTTAATGTAAAGTCTGTTTAATTACATGCTCTTTGCTGATTTTTATTCTGATAAAACTCAACAGGATGGGACCACATTCAGACCATAGATTCCTTATTGAGGAAAGGAGGCTACAAAGCTCCAATTACTAATGAGTTCAGGAAAACCATAAAACTGACCAGGTATGTATTAGGGGATACAAGACAGATATGTTTTGTTATTTCAATATTGCCCCAGTTTGTTTATTTCCTGTAGACATCTGCTAAAATATTGATGGTAAAGTCTTCCTTCATAATAACAGATTTAACAATATCTTCTGCAACAGTGGTCCTTTCTTCTTTTGGTGTGTGTCTGTAACTTCCATTAATCGTAACAGGAGTTAACACCATTCAGCAAGGGAAGAATGAACTGCTGTTTAATGTATGTCTTTCCAAGAGTCCTCTGTGTATTTTATTTCATGCTGCTGCTTAAAGATTGCAACTTAGAAAAACGATAGGGGTGTGGTAGCCCTTAGTTTTCAAAGTTAGTGCACCGGGTGTAATAGATATCCCCTCATGGGTTCAAGGGAGATTAGGCACTGTCACCATTCAAAATTCTAAAGTTCAGCTTGTGCAGGTGCTTCATATGCCCCTGCTAGGAAACTACAGTACCCTCCCAGCCTTTCTGAAAGGAAGGTGGTACATTACATAACATTACCCCTACAGCTGGGTTAATCAGGCTGACAGTCCCTATATTGTTGGGCTGGGGACTTCACTCCCTCCACACAAACCAGGCAGCGTTTGTTGACTTTCAGTGCTTTGAGAATTACCTTCTCCTTTGTAGTGGACACACTGTCAACTGAATGATGTAGAAATGTGGTTTTATAGGGGCAGTTCTGCATGCACCTAGAGAGGTACATTGTTATACACTTGAAAAATACATAAATTACAAAATTGAAAGACTGCAGAATTCTCAATTTGGTCAGGTGGTTATCTACTAAGAGTCAGAGAAAAAAGAAATACAAATAAGTCCTTTTCACTTCTCCAAAGATACCATTGGTAATAGTTTACCATTCCTGGAGACAGGAAAGCTGATAAAATGTCTCTAGAAAGATTTTTCCTTGGTGACAGTTACTTCATTTTAGACACTTAATTCCCTTCAAGCCTCAGTGACTGGACTCACTTAGACAAATCGATTTAAGTATAAGGTAGTGCTACACTCTTGCCCTAAATTCCTTCCAAAGGTGGTAGTGAAGTTCTACCTCAGTCAACCATCATGCTGTCAATACTCTTCTCAAGCCATTATGTCTATTCAAGTAAGACCTTTCTCTATAAGTTCATCATCAACGGGCCATGAGGCTATAGTAAAATAAGGCCTTCTAAAGTCCATTTGGCATATTTTGTTTCATTTAGCACAATACCCCAGGACATGTTGTTCCCGAAAGAACCATGGAGAAGAATCTCTCATTAGTACTCCTTTGCAGAACTAAAACTTAAAGTTCCTGTTAAGGCACAGCAAGAGTAATATATGCATCCTTAGCAAGCCACTGATTTCTTTCTCTCTCAGATTTTCAGGGTAGCCCTATGGTAAGCTTCATACATTAGAAGGAACAGAACTTAGGATCTTCAGCATCAAAGCATAGGCCACCTATAGCACTGAACTAAGTATCAGGTTGCATGGTTGCTGAGAACAGCCACTACAGAAAGTCATGATCACCCACACTAGGCCAATATATTATACAAAGCATTATTGCTCAGACTTAGTCTTTGAGCAAAAGTCAAATTTGGTCTATCTGTGTTACAGAACCTGTTTCTCTACTAAAACTGCATGAAATTTCCTGCCTCCTACTGAACACTTGATTTAATTTTGGATTGTCCCCATAGATTAAAAATTTGTTATGAAGTATCTTAGACACTTTAAAAGGAAAGACAGGTTTGGGTTTTAATTCTCTTTTCTCCTAGTTTGTGTGTCTCATTCCTATTTAGATTCTCCTTTCTGCATGCAGGTAGCGGCAGAACCAGATTTGTCACTGACGTTCATAACAAAAGCCAGTCCTCTGTAGAAAGCTCCAGATGTCATTACTCCAACAGTGATACCAGTATAGTAACTGCTAAATATAAAATTACTTCCCACATCTTTTTGTAGACAGCCACTCTTTTTCATTTATTTTAATATAGCAACATGAGAGAGAGAGAGAGAGAGAGAGAGAGAGAGAGAGAGAGAGAGAGAGATGTAGGAATACTTGTTCCATGTATATCACCCCAAGTACTGAAACTAGCAGAAAAGAAACTAACAGGCGGGACAAAATGTCTGTCCTTTATTTTCATGTGTGACAATCCAAAGTAGATGTAAGATCCCAGTATCACAGATCTGGCATGTGCTCCTTTGCTGGCTACCCACTGGACTGTTATGAAGGGAAACTTTCTGTGTCTCTGCATCTCTTGTGTGTTTTACGCCTCTGGAGCCTGAATGCTCCAATTCTCAGTTCCCTAGGCTACTGTTGAAACCCTAACCTTTTTTCTGGCACCCTCTTCTGAGAGCAGGAACCTGCTGTCAAGCTGCTTAGCCCCTGAGTGCTGTGCTGACCCTTCAGACTCCCCCGTGCTTAAACACACCCTCTCCTAGAACTTCCTCCTAAAGGAGTGAAGTTTCTGATTACAGTTTAGTTTTTTCTTGAGGAACTGTAGTTCCTGTTTGAGTGATTGCACATGTGCATTCCACTGTAAGTCTGCAAGCACCCCAAGCACAGTCACCAGAAATGTTTTCCTCAGTGGTACCCATCAGGGCAGCTCAAGTGCCCTCTGATGCCATGCACCTATAGTGCCAATATAAATCACCCACCTGACCCCACACTTCCTCAGTTCCTTCTTACCGCCTGTGGTGGATAGCAGTTCCAGTGACCTTGCTTTGGCAGGCTCTCTCAGTGGTCTTTTTCTTATATTTGTATAGTTAGTTGTAATTAGTTTTAGTGAAGTTCTGTAACTTGGTGATTTAGCAGTTTTTAGCAGTCCGTTCTCTGGTGCTGAGGCATGCCTCGGTCACCGGGCTTTGAGCCCTCACCTCCTGCAACAAGGCTATGCTCCTGACCTACCCGCACTCAAGCTGCAAGTGCCTAGGTGAAGTTCATGGTGGGGACCATTGCCAAATCTGCAGAGACTTTAAACCTTGCACAAAGAAGGATCGGGAGGCCAGGCTGAAGTTTTTGCTCATGGAACCGCACTGAGACCTCCATCTGAGCCAGGTTGGCGAGTCTCGGCACTGAGTGACTCAGCGTTGGTAAGGAGTGCTTCTCCTGCCATACCCGAGTCCTGGCACCAATCACCAACGAAGATGGCCAGGCATGGGGACCCGAGTCGAGTTAGATCTAAACCAGGTCACTCCTCTGGCTCAGTACTGCAGAAGTCGGCACCGTTGACTCTGGCACTTACACAGGCACCTTCGAGTCCAGTACCAGATGAGTGTCTACATCTGCAACACAGAGCACTACCAATACTGTGCTGGAGTCATTTGCTGCTGCCCAGGCTCAGGGTTACCATTGAGTGCATGGCCAGGAGGTCACTGGGGACCTACGCCAGTCCAGTGGCCCTTTTGGAATCCGTGGGGGTTTCCCCCAGTTTCCAGGGCATATTCATTGTGTAGGGTGACCAGAAGTCCCAAATTTTATAGGGACAGTCCTGATTTTTGGGTCTTTTTCTTATATAGGCGCCTATTACCTCTTCACCCTGCCCCCCATCCCAATTTTTCACACTTTCTATCTGGTCACCCTATCAGGGTGCAACCCCAAAAATCAGAGGACTCAAAGAAACTGGATTTGTTTGGTAGGAAAATTTATTCTACTAGGAGGGTTACAACTCAAAATTGCAGACCAACAGGCGCTGCGGGGCAGGTATGATTTTAACATGTTGGAATCCATGCAGAAGTTCGAAGACTTGGTCCCACAAGAGGTTAGGCAAGAGGTTAGGTCCCTCACTGGTGGACAAGGGAAAATCAGTGGCAAGTGTCTCGTTGCAAGCCGCTTTGGATGTGGCTGGCTCAGCAACCAGGTCCATGGTTTTGGCAGTGGACATAAGCAGGAGTTCATGACTACTGTCCTTGGGACTCCCACAGGAGGTCCAGCAAACGCTGCAGGATGTACTTGTTGAAGCTTCATGGATTAAAAGACTCCAGGGGAACCCTTAAGTCCCTTGAACTGTACACATCAGCGCCTTCAAGGAAGCACTGTAGGCCCCAACAGCCTGTCCAGTACTGTGCTTAAATTGCAGCAAGGGCAGTTTAGGTTGGACATTAGGAAAAGCTTCCTAACTGTCAGCATAGTTAAACACTGGAATAAATTACCTAGGGAGGTTGTGGAATCTCCACCATTGGAGATTTTTAAGAACAGGTTAGACAAACACCTATCAGGGATGGTCTAGATAATACTTAATCCTGCTTTGAGTGCACGGGACTGGACCAGAAGACTTTTTGAGGTCCCTTTCTGTTCTACACTTCTATGCCAGACCCTGTTTCTCCTTTGTTTACAAACTGCCTTTAGCCTTTCCCACTTGCTCAGCATGTGGTCCTGTATCACCATGGACCTTTGGGTGTTGAGCACAGTGGAAGTGGGATACACCCTCCAGTTTATTTCTGCCCCTCTTTCCCACCCTCCCTCCTTCCCCCTCTTCAGTGACCCTCCTCACAAAGAGCTTCTGGCTCCAGAGGTTCAATCTCTGCTTTGGGTGGGAGCTGTGGAAGGGGTTCTACCCCCATTATTTTCTAATCCAAAAAGCCAAGGGAGGTCTCAGACTGATTTTAGACCTGTGCCAGCTCAACAGTTATTCCCTTTCTGGATCCCAGGGATTGGTATGCCATCCTCCATTAAAGAGATGCCTATTCATATATCCATACACCAAGGACACACAAGGTTCCTCAGATTCGTAGTGAACCACTTGTACTAACAGTTCATGGTCCTCCCATTCAGCCTGTCTGCAGCTCCATGGGTGTTCACAAAATGTATGGCAATAGTGGCAGTCTTCCTGAGGAAGTTTAGGGGTGCAGGTCTACCCTTATCTAGATGACTGACTAGACAAGAGCTGGTCCAGGGCTCAGGTAGTGTTCAAGTCCCTAAGCCTTCTGATAAATGTAGAGCAGTCTACCCTCACTCGGGCACAAAGGATAGAGTTCACTGGAGCAGTGTTCAACTCTACTCAGGTCAGGGCCTACCTCCCAGAGGGATGTTTCCAGTCTAGCACATCCCTGATAACACACCTCAGAGGTCATCCAATCACAATAGCCCAAAATTGTATGAGACTGTTAGGTCACATGTACTTATGTGGTACAACATGCAAGGCCCCTCAAGTTTCTCCAGACATGGCTGGCCTCAGTGTACTCACCAAACCACCACCATCTGGACACTCTACTCACAGAACCTCCTGGGGTTCTCGTCTCCCTCAATTGTGGTGCTATAAGGAGGGCTTTGGGATGTATGGCCACTGGGAGGCATTCATGGACAGAGGACAGTTCTCTCGGGATGGACTTCATCTGAGTAGGGAAAGAAATAGACTTCTAGGATGGAGGCTGGCACAACTGATTAAGAGAGCTTTAAACTAGGAATTTGGGGGAGATGGTTGGAAGTTGTCCAGGTAATCTCCACGCCGGATTTTAGCATTGAGAGGGAAGAAAATGAAGTAAGAAAGGATACAGCTGTGGGTAGGAGAATGTATACAAGGAGGAAGGGCAGTGTGGATACCAGTCTAATAGGTTATACTGGCTGTAGAATGACCGTGCCTAATATGGTACAAAATGTGAGTGAGGCCAAATAGCAAAAATTAAGATGTTTGTACACCAATGCGAGGAGCCTAGGTAACAAAATGGAGGAACTAGAGCTACTGGTGCAGGAAGTGAAACCAGATATTATAGGGATAACAGAAACATGGTGGAATAGTAGTCATGACTGGACTACAGGTATTGAAGGGTATGTGCTGTTTAGGAAAGACCAAAATAAAGGTAAAGGTGGTGGAGTAGCATTGTATATCAATGATGAGGTAGAATGTAAAGAAATAAGAAGCAATGGAATGGATAAGACAGAGTCCTTCTGGCCAAAAATTACATTGGGGAAGAAAACTATTAGAGCCTCCCCTGGGATAGTGCTTGGGGTGTGCTATAGACCGCCGGGATCTAATTTGGATATGGATAGAGCCCTTTTTAATGTTTTTAATAAAGTAAATACTAATGGAAACTGTGTGATCATGGGAGACTAACTTCCCAGATACAGACTGGAGGACGAGTGCTAGTAGTAATAATAGGGCTCAGATTTTCCTAGATGCGATAGCTGATGGATTCCTTCATCAAGTAGTTGCTGAACCGACTAGAGGGGATGCCATTTTAGATTTGGTTTTGGTGAGTAGTGAGGACCTCATAGAAGAAATGGTTGTAGGGGATAATAATCTTGGTTCAAGTGATCATGAGCTAATTCAGTTCAAACTGAACAGAAGGATTAACAAAAAAATCTGCAACTAGGGTTTTTTATTTCAAAAGGTCTGACTTTCAAAAATTAAGGAAATTAGTTAGGGAAGTGGATTGTACTGAAGAACTTATGGATCTAAAGGTAGAGGAGGCCTGGGATTATTTTAAATCAAAGCTGCAGAAGCTATCGGAAGCCTGCATCCCAAGAAAGGGGAAAAAATTCATAGGCAGGAGTTGTAGACCAAGCTGGATGAGCAAGCATCTCAGAGAGGTGATTAAGAAAAAGCAGAAAGCATACAGGGAGTGGAAGATGGGAGGGATCAGCAAGGAAAGCTACCTTATTGAGGTCAGAACATGTAGGGATAAAGTGAGACAGGCTAAAAGTAAAGTAGAGTTGGACCTTGCAAAGGAAATTAAAACCAATAGTAAAAGGTTCTATAGCCATATAAATAAGAAGAAAAAGAAAGAAGAAGTGGGACCGCTAAACACTGAGGATGGAGCAGAGGTCAAGGATAATCTAGGTGGGGCCCAATACCTAAACAAATACTTCGCCTCAGTCTTTAATAAAGCTAAAGAGGATCTTAGGGATAATGGTAGCATGACAAATAGGAATGAGGATATGGAGGTAGATATTACCATATCTGAAGTAGAAGCGAAACTCAGACAGCTTAATGGGACTAAATCGGGGGGCCCAGATAATCTTTATCCAAGAATATTAAAGGAACTGGCGCTTGAAATTGCAAGACCATTAGCAAGAATTTTTAATGAATCTGTAAACTCAGGGGTTGTACCGTATGATTGGAGAATTGCTAACATAGTTCCTATTTTTAAAAAAGGGGAAAAACGTGATCCGGGTAACTATAGGCCTGTTAGTTTGACACCTGTAGTATTCAAGGTCTTGGAAAAAATTTTGAAGGAGAAGGTAGTTAAGGACATTGAAGTCAATGGTAAATGGGACAAAATACAACATGGTTTTACAAAAGGTAGATCGTGCCAAACCAACCTGATCTCCTTCTTTGAGAAAGTAACGGATTTTTTAGACAAAGGAAACGCAGTGGATCTAATTTACCTAAATTTCAGTAAGGCGTTTGGTACTGTGCCACATGGGGAATTAGTAGTTAAATTGGAAAAGATGGGGATCAATATGAAAATGGAAAGGTGGATAAGGAATTGGTTAAAGGGAAGGCTACAACGGGTCCTACTGAAAGGTGAACTGTCAGGCTGGCAGGAGGTTACCAGTGGAGTTCCTCAAGGATCAGTTTTGGGACCAATATTATTTAATCTTTTTATTACTGATCTCAGCACAAAAAGTGGGAGTGTGCTAATAAAGTTTGTAGATGATACAAAGCTGGGAGGTATTGCCAATTTAGAGAAGGACAGGGATATCATATAGGAGGATCTGGATGACCTTGTAAACTGGAGTAATAGTAATAGGATGAAATTTAATAGTGAGAAGTGTAAGGTCATGCATTTAGGGATTAATAACAAGAATTTTAGTTATAAGCTGGGGACGCATCAATTAGAAGTAACGGAGGAGGAGAAGGACCTTGGAGTATTGGTTGATCATAGGATGATTGAGCCGCCAATGTGATATGGCTGTGAAAAAAGCTAATGTGGTCTTGGGATGCATCAGGAGAGGTATTTCCAATAGGGATAAGGAGGTTTTAGTACCATTATACAAGGCACTGGTGAGACCTCACCTGGAATACTGTGTGCAGTTCTGGTCTCCCATGTTTAAGAAGGATGAATTCAAACTGGAACAGGTACAGAGAAGGGCTACTAGGATGATCCGAAGAATGGAAAACTTGTCTTATGAAAGGAGTCTCAAGGAGCTTGGCTTGTTTAGCCTAACTAAAAGAAGGTTGAGGGGAGATATGATTGCTCTCTATAAATATATCAGAGGGATAAATACCAGAGAGGGAGAGGAATTATTTAAGCTCAGTACCAATGTGGACACAAGAACAAATGGATATAAACTGGCCACCAGGAAGTTTAGACTTGAAATTAGATGATGGTTTCTAACCATCAGAGGAGTGAAGTTTTGGAATAGCCTTCCAAGGGAAGCAGTGGGGGCAAAAGATCTATCTGGCTTTAAGATTAAACTCGATAAGTTTATGGAGGCGATGGTATGATGGGATAACATGGTTTTGGTAATTAAATATTCATTGTAAATAGGCCTAATGGCCTATGATAGGATGTTAGATGGGGTGGGATCTGAGTTACCCAGGAAAGAATTTTCTGTAATATCTGGCTGGTGAATCTTGCCCATATGCTCAGAGTTTAGCTGATCGTCATATTTGGGGTCGGGAAGGAATTTTCCTCCAGGGCAGATTGGAAGAGGTTTTTCGCCTTCCTCTGTAGCATGGGGCACGGGTCACTTGCTGGAGGATTCTCTACTCCTTGAAGTCTTTAAACCACAGTTTGAGGACTTCAATAGCTCAAACATAGGTGAGAGGTTTTTTGCAGGAGTGGGTGGGTGAAATTCTGTGGCCTGCGTTGTGCAGGAGGTCAGACTAGATGATCATAATGGTCCCTTCTGACCTTAGTATCTATGAATTGGTGGTTCGATCTGCTCGCTGTTTGTGTGAGCATTCTCTTTATACACCCTCAACCGGCAATGACCTTGGTCTCAATGTCAGCACTAGGGTGGAGAGCTCATCTAGGGCCCCTCAGAACTCGTGACCTTTGGTCTCCGGAGGAACTTTCACTCCGCATCAATGTCAGGGAATTCACAGCAGTTCACCTGGCCTGTCAGACCTTCATGCCCCACATTATGGGCAGAAACTTGTTTGTTCTCATGAACAACACTGCAGCCATGTTTTATCTCACCAGGCATGGAGGAGCTTGCTCTTGCCTCTCTTGTCCAGGAACACAAAATGAGCTGGCAGATTGCCTCAGCAGGTCTTTCTCCAGTCACCAAGAGTGGTCCCTTCGCCTGGATGTGGTGAGGGACGTATTCCAGCAGTGGGGGACGCCCCACGTAGACCTGTTTGCAATCAAGTACAACAGAAAGGGTCCCCAGTTCTGCTCCCTACAAGGCCACACTCCGGATTCTATCATAGAAACCTTTCCGCTACTGTGGATGGGACATCTTTACTATCCTTTTCCCCCTATCCTGCTCATGCACAGAGTACCGCTAAAGATCAAGCGGGACCAAGACCAGGTCATTCTGGTAGCCCTAGCATGGTCCTGCCAACATTAGTCTCCACTCTGCTGAGCCTCTCAGTGGCCACACCAGTCCTGCTTCCATTACCCCAGGACCTGATCTCTCAGGACCACAGTCGCTGTTCCACTCAAACCTGAGCTTCCTTCACCTATCAGCCTGGAAGCTTCATGGCTAAATCCCAGGGAGCAGGCTTGCTCAGAGCAAGTTTCTCAGATTCTGTCAGGTAGTAGAAAGCCCTCCACCAGGACTACTTACCTTTCAAAGTGGGCGTTGCAACATGGAGTCTCGCCCATGGAGTCATCTTGATAAGAAAGACTTGAATATCTATTGTACCTGAAGCAGCAGGTCTAAGCTAATCTCCTCTTTCAAGGTTCACCTTGCAGCAGTATCAACTTTCCAAACCTGGGTGGGTAACCGAGCCGTTTTTTCAAATGACATCTGTCTTTCCTAGCGCAGATTCCTGTTCACGATATTTGTAAAGCAGTGAACTGGTCATCAGTGCACACGTTCTCCTCCCATTACACAATCACTCAACAGGCCAGAGATTTATGTCAAATTTGGGCAAACTGTTCTGCAGTCAGTGTGTCCATGAACTCCGATTCCTCCACCTAGCCAACTGTTGGGGAGTCACCTAGAGTGGAATGCACATGTGCAATCACACAAAGAAGAAAAACCAGTTAGTAACCTTCTGTAACTGTTGTTGTTTGAGATGTTTTGTGCGTGTCCATTCCATGACCTGCCCCTCTACATCAGAGTTTTCTGGAAAGAAGGAACTGAGGGGTCGATTGTCGCTTTATACCGGCACTAAGGCGTGTGACACCCTTTGGGTACCACTGAGGGGAAAATTTCCAGCGACCGTGCTCAGGGCACATGCAGACCTAGAGTGCAAAGGACATATGCAGCACATGACGAGCTACAGTTATGGAAGGTTAACCACCATTTTATGTGCAAAACATCTGTGCTAAATGCTTCACAAGTCTAACATATAATTACTCTTTTACTTAATCATATAAAGCAAAAGAGAGTCAGATCCTATAGATCATAACTAAGATCCTAAACACAATGCGCCTTGTTAGATCACCTGTCTCTTGGTTTCAGAGTAGCAGCCATGTTAGTCTGTATCCTCAAAAAGAACAAGAGTACTTGTGGCACCTTAGAGACTAACAAATTTATTAGAGCATAAGCTTTCGTGGGCTACAGCCCACTTCATCGAATGCATACAGTGGAACATATAGTAAGAAGATATATATATATATAGATACACACACACAGAGAGAGAGAGAGAAGGTGGAAGTTGCCATACAAACTGTAAGAGGCTAATCAATTAAGATGAGCTATTATCAGCAGGAGAAAAAAACTTTTGTAATGATAATCAAGATGGCCCATTTAGACAGTTGACAAGAAGGTGTGACGATATTTAACATGGGGAAATAGATTCAATATGTGTAATGACCCAGCCACTCCCAGTCTCTATTCAAACCCAAGTTAATGGTATCTAGTTTGCATATTAATTCAAGCTCAGCAGTTTCTTGTTGGAGTCTGTTTTTGAAGCTTTTCTTTGCAAAATTGCCGCCCTTAAATCTTTTACTGAGTGGAAAGGGAGGTTGAAGTGTTCTCCTACTGGTTTTTGGATGTTATGATTCCTGATGTCAGATTTGTGTCCATTTATTCTTTTACATAGAGACTGTCCGGTTTGGCCAGTGTACATGGCAGAGGGGCTTTGCTGGCACATGATGGCATATATCACATTGGTAGATGTGCAGGTGAACGAGCCTGATGGCGTGGCTAATGTGATTAGGTCCTATGATAGTGTCACTTGAATAAATATGTGGACAGAGTTGCATTGGGCTTTGTTGCAGGGATAGGTTCCTGGGTTAGTGTTTTTGTTGTGTGGTTGATGGAGAGTATTTGCTGTACTGGTCAGTTTCCCAAGATCTGTGAGAGTGAGGGATCATTTTTCAGGATAGGTTGTAGATCTTTGATGATGCACTGGAGAGGTTTTAGTTGGGGACTGAAGGTGACAGCTAGTGGCGTTCTGTTATTTTCTTTGTTGGGCCTGTCCTGCAGTAGGTGACTTCTGGGTACTCTTCTGGCTCTGTCAGTCTGTTTTTTCACTTCAGCAGGTGGGTATTGTAGTTTTAAGAATGCTTGATAGAGATCTTGTAGGTGTTTCGTCTCTGTCTCTTGGGAGTCCTTGGAGGCCATCTGTATCCAGGAAGGCAAGCAGGGCAAGCTGTTACGTATAGGGTAGCCTCATGAAGTTTCCTTCCCCCAGCTTGTGACTTTGCTTTCTTCTGTCCAGTGCTCCCTCTTCCTGTCTGGCTCTCTCTGTTGCTGTTTGTTTTGTGGTTGGTAACTTTCCTTCCCCCCACAACTCTGCACCCTCAGAGGATGGGTAAAGCTGGTTTTCCCCTAGGATGCATCCATTTTTTAGCATAACTTTTGTGTGATCAAAGCATGATCATTAACATTAAGTATGCCCCATTGTGTCTTGCCTGGTGTGTACCCACTGCAGGTTCTGTCTGAAGTGGAGGATTCGCATATATCTGATCTATATCGGTATTCATGATAACAGCAGTTTTCATAGTAACATTCCATAACTCCACAAATCAACCAGAATTCATAACTTGTACTAGACAGTTTCCCCAATCACCACCCCCATGGTGAGTATCACTGATCACTGAGTATCATTTCATTTAAACAGTAAATTTGGATAAGGAACTAAATTATTGATGTGGTACCAACCGTAGGGCCCAAAAGCCATCTCCATATAAAGACAGTGGGCATCTGTCTGATGAAAAGACACTGTGTTCTTGCAGATCTTATCATAGAATGTATGAGGTTTGTCCATTCAAAGGTAGCCACCAACTTTGACTGAGTGATCTCCAGCTTCTGGTGGAGGAGATAAGTTTCTTAAATGTATACCTTAATCACCTAGCTCTATAGAAGCTGCCTTCTTAACGTGGAGATTTCTGAAGAGCTGTGTTCTCTTAAGATAAATACTCAGTGCTGTAGCCCACCAAGTTAGGCTACTGTGTTTTAGATTCAGAGAGGAGGAAGGCAGAATGATATTGTGATCTGTGAAAATAAGTGAGTGGGGATGCGGTCATTGAAAAATACAGTGTTTGTGGCTCACTGACAACTCACGATCCAGAATTCTGCTGGTCAACTTGATTATTGTGAAGAATACAAATAGAGAAAATTATTCAGTCCTGAGGTTCAAGGGGAAGAGCTAGTCTTTGCAGAACCAAACTCAGTTTCTAAGTATAG
Source organism: Caretta caretta (assembly GCF_965140235.1). NCBI lineage: Eukaryota > Metazoa > Chordata > Testudines > Cheloniidae > Caretta > Caretta caretta. The sequence goes on from NC_134214.1 coordinate 84,871,701, forward strand.
AAAATGTAACTGCTTTATTTTTTCAATTCTATAACTTTTTACCTTTTGCTTAGAAAGGAACTAATTGGAGATGGTAGGAGAGACCCCTGCTGCTAGAGTTAATAGTATCAGAGTTTTGATATAGGAGTTTCCACAAGTCACAAGAACCTAGGAATATTAGTCTCCTACTGTTTTCAGAGAATAAGACTTACAGGGAAATGATTGTACTCAAGGTGCCTAACCCATCTCACTGCCCATGCCGCTGCAGGTACGCTTCTATTTTTAGTGTGTTCAAACCTAGCACACATACATCTACCTGAGCTGAAAATAACACCTCCAGCTTGAGTGTGTTCTTTACATCTATAGCACCCAAACCAGTGGAGAATTATTGGCCCTCATCAGTGAAGTAAGTAGTCAAAAATATGTATTTAGAGGACTGTTCCTGTTTTCCAGTATTCCACATCTGCTAGTTGTGCGTGTTTAACAATTCAAATAACTCCTACTGGCATCTGTGATATAGGGTAACAGTGAAACATTAAACACTTCTTGTCAGATAAGGTATCTTGAAACACAGCTCCAGTTGCTTTTTATATGGAAATAATTGTGTTGTCGTGCAGCTTCTGCTGCCCCCTTTCCCTTCTAGAATATTGAGAGAATTCGGGCAGGAGGCATAACTTCTCTCTCTACTCCAGAAGTCAAAGGTGAAAAAAGTTTTAAATAGACCAGCAGTTCTCAAACTGTTTTAATGGGGTCACCAGGGCTGGCATTAGCCTTGCTGGGGGCCAGGGCTGAAGTGGAGGCCCAAGCCCCACTGCCTGGAGCCAAAGCCAAAGCCCAAGGGTTTCAGCCCTGGGTGGCGGGACTAAGGTTACAGGGCCCATTCCTGGGGCTGAAGCCCTTGGAATTTGGCTTTCCCCCCACCTCCATCCCCTCCCTCACTCAGGGCGGTGGGGCTTAGGCTTTGGCTCCCCACTCCTAGGTTTGTGTAGTAATTCTGTAGATAGAAGGGGTGCAAGAAAGTTTGAGAACCCTTGAAATACACCAAAACTGGTCCATTGCTCATGATCCCCACTTCAGAGTGATGGCGGTAGCTCCAGCTATCCTTTGAGTTCTAGTCTTGGCATTAACTTTAATTCTCTCTTCTCTCACAGGGAATGTCTAAAAAGTGACTTAAGATGCAGGATAAGGATAGCAATAGCATTTTGTTTTTCCATCTGGTTCAACAAGCAGATGTGATTCTAGTTTCAGGCAGACTGCCCTTGTCCTGCTTTGACACACATTCAAGTAACTTCATTAGCTGCCAAGTTGATAGTTTATTTTCAGAGTGGAAGGGGATTTCATTCAAAGATCAGTTTACACAGAGACCAGAAGCCATACTCCTTTTAAGATCCTCACAACATAATAAGTGCCACACTTCATTCACATCAAACTGAGGAGACGTACAACCCATCTTTCAGCCAAGGCTGGAAGCCATTTGATGAATACATACATCACTCACAAACACTATCGTGTCAAGTACATTTGTGCTTCCCTTATATTTTTGGTCTTTCAAATCACAGTTTGTGGCAATAGAGCGCAAGGAATAGTCTCAACATAAATGCACAATTCCCAATTTTACAGTACAGCGTAAGTGTAAATGTGGCAGCAGTTTGCAGATTTGTTGGTAAACTTTATTAATTTTTTTTATGAAGAGCGTTTAAAAAGAATCTGTCAGGAGCCAGATTCTTCTTTGTTATACGTGGGCCATGTCCACACAATGGGTGCTGTAGAGGCACAGGTTCAGCACCACAGCTGTGTCGCAGTCGGGGAGATGCCTCCTGCAGTGACAGAAAGGGGTTTTTCGCTCACTGCAGGAATGCCGCCTCCCCGAGGAATGGTTGCTGGATCAACGGAAGCATTCTTTTGTCAACCTAGCTGTGTGTAGGGATTAAGTTGGCAGAGCTACAGCGCTGAGGGGCAGGAATTTTTCACACCTTTGACAGACATAGCTATAAAAACAAGGAGGAGTCCGTGGCACCTTAAAGACTAATAAATTTATTTGGGCATAAGCTTTCGTGGGTAAAAAACCCACTTCCTCAGGTTTTTTACCCACAAAAGCTTATGCCCAAATAAGTCTGTTAGTCTTTAAGGTGCCACCAGACTTCTCGTTGGTTTTGTGGATACATACTAAGCCGGCTACCCCTCTGATACTCAACATAACTATGTCAACCTAACTTTTAGGTGTATATCAGGCTTTGGTACAAAAAAGGTGAGTAACTCCATTTTGACTTCCATGGAGTTATTTTGCATTGGCACCCGTATAGAAGTATAATTGGGTCCGGACTGTGGGCATTTACAACTAAAGACATTATGTGAAAGGAGGCCACGTGGATTTTGGGCCATGTATGGTTCTTGCATCTTCTCTGACTTTGTGGGGTGAGTTGGTTAAGGATATGGAGTAACGCTGGTACAAACTGATGTAGCTTTACCACCACCTCCTTGGACAGCTACTATTGATGGGCAACACCTTCTGAAGACATTTATACTATTGTATATATTCAGTTGTAAAAAGTCACCCAGATAGGTGCTTTAATGAAACTGAAATAAAGCAATCCAAAGTGACCCCAGTGAAATCCATGGAGTTACTCTGGGTTTACATCACTGAAACTGAGATTAGAGTCCGACTCCCTAATAGCAAAATGATGAAATCTCTATTTTTGGAAAGCACATGACTATGCCATAACCTCAGTTAGGACTTGCAGAATTGGATTTTTATTTGATTGTTTGTAATTTTGGTGGATAATAGCCATGTTTGTTTTTAAGCATTTTTATCTATTTACATTTTCACAGTAGTGGGATATTATGGGGTAGTGCAGATAATTATTTAATGACAGTAGACACAGATTCAAGAAGAAAAGCTTTTTTTATTAAAATACAAATTGTCAACATCACGTCAAAATATACAGAGTTTGATTTAAGGATATTACTTTAAGTTCTCAAGCAGCATATTTGTTATGTTGCCACTCTGTACATTTTAGTTTTTAATCAATGGAAATATTTGTCGGTTTGTGTGCGTACAGTGAAGTTTGTTTACCGATTAAATCTAATCCTTCCAAGCCTAACTTTAGTATTTCTAATGGTTTCCTTTAAAAATCCTTTGAGATTTTTTTCTTTGCCCATTTTTAGGTACCGTAGTGAGAAGATGACCATGAGCTACACAGAGTACCTTGCCCATCGACAGCATCATCACTTCCAAAATGGCATTGGGCACCCCCTTCCACCATACAACCATTATTCCTGACACTGAGCCACATGACCAGTCACTGGACCTCTCTGCAGACCTCTTCCCAGGAGACCCCGCCCCTTCCTGGTCTAGCTATCTCTATTACTGTACCATTTTATGATGATAGTTTCCGTTGCCATGTTGACGCTTCTCCTTGGTTGGAGAAGTTCATCGTGGCAACGGGTGAGAAAACTGCATTATTACGAAGTTCCCATAATTCTTTTTTATTGAGTCACTGCGGGGTTTTTTTGCAGCATATATAACCCTTGTGTTTTTTATAAAATTTGAAATTTATACTACATTAACATTGAATAATATCAATCAAGGTTTTCTGTGACTGTGGATGGAAGGAAGACTTTAATGTTTAAGGGTTACAATTAGGGATATCCTTTTTTAGAGTAAGACATTTGTTGCTGTTGCATTAATAGTTGTAACAGGGAATGAAACATATCAGAGATTCAGGTATTAAGTATACATTCCCACCACTGTAGTAAAAGCTCTTTACTTCATGTAGTTAAATACATGAGCTTCAGATCCAGTACTTACAGACAGAATTTGAAGGGCAATATTTCAGATGAAGAGAAGCTGTTGTACCTAGCATAAGAGGCACTGATGATAGGAAGTATTTCAGGATCGGTTGGTCTAATTGATTACAGACTTAAAGTGCCTGATCCAGCAGGGTACTAAGTGCCCTCAACTCATATTCCATTATGTGGGAATTGAGGGTATTCTGCCCTTCTCAGGATCAGACACCAAAACAGTGTTTGTAATGCAAAGAAGAGACGTCGTTCTGATGTTCTCAAATTAGGAGTCACTTTTGTTTTAATAATGGTTGGTGAAGAGGCAATGTTATATTAGGAAGAAATGGATTTAGATTTTTGTGCCTTTTGTGTAGGACATAAATACAGTTACATAAAAATCATAGGAAGAATATTAAAAGCACCAGATAGCTTAGCAAACCACGCTCAATTCTCTACTGATCTAGTGTCAATTATGTTTTAAACTGGGGTTCTTTTGAGCAAGCACATTGTGAAAGAATTTCTCTTCTCTCCTCATCATATTCTTTCTTTTTAGTTGTGGGTTTCCTAAGTTGTATTAGGTCATGATTAGCCAGATAACAATTAACTGTTGTTTTAAAAAACAGTGTGGGTGTTGGAGAAAGAGCACAGGACAAATATGCCATGATTTCAGATGGCTTCATCTCTTACAGGAGCAGTCCTGGAGAGTTGTAAGTACTGTGAAATAGTTCTGGTAACATTTCTGCACTAAGAAGAGGTAGAAATTCATTTAGTGTATTGATCAGAATTTTTTGTTGTTGTTACAGCTGTAGTAACGGAGATGGGATTTATAAAAGGTATGTGTGGTAGAGTAGCAAGACCTGAACATTTTGTAATATGTAATATGAGGCAGGTTTTGCTGGTTAGTTTTAAGATAGAAGGTCTTTGGGATTCCTTCATCCACAGCATTTGATGTCCAAACACTTTCAGTTGTGATGCCTTAATTTATAAGCAAACAAAAGGGCCTGAAAATTCAGTAGCCAAGAGAGATGCGAAGTGGACACTGCAAAAATCAATAGATGTTTATATAGAGGATATTTTGGAGGATTCTATTGTCTTGTTTCTACTTGGGGAACATTTTAAAGTGGATTAGCTTTTAAGTGGAAACTGTAAACAAGTGGCTACTTGACTGAAAGGTTTTTTTCTTGCCCTTATAGGGAAACTGAGCACAAGCTGAATAATATTGTCTGCTGCAAAAAAAAAAAAAAAAGTCATTTACCCCATCTTTACCCATCATCTCGTTACAGCATGCTCATGCTTCTGTATGAGCTCATTGTTAGAAGTTTTTTAAAAAAAGATTATATATAAAAATATATATGTATTTAAAGGTGCTAATCAACCTTGAGCAGGTCACGTGACTGGTCATGCGGACTCTAAAATCATATCAGATTTTTTAAAAATCCTCAATATATGCAGATGTTATACAGAATTTCTTACCAGTGTAATAATGATATACTGATGAAATAAACAATCCTGCAGGTTTTGAAGGACAAGGTCAGCAATACTTCCCATCATGGCTTGGGGGGAAAAAAAAGGATAGTTTTGTCTCCTTTTTGTACACAGCATAATGCACAATGAATTTTTGTCTATCTTTCAGTAGCTGTTGCTTAAAAAGAATAGTTCTAAGAGTGTTATACAAATTGTAAAGGTGTGCTTTAAAATCAATTAATGCCCAGGCCCTTCTGGACCAGTGTCTTGTGTCATTCATTAAAAAACTGTTACAGATATATGGGTCAGTCAGTCAGTTTTATAGGAGATATGTAGAAATACACTGGTTTTTCATGCTTAGAATAATCAAATCTATCTACTATGTTTCTGGGGCACCTATCTCCTCGATGTGTAAGTGCTGAGAATGCTGTTTATTATGTTTTTTATATACTTATGGGTATATTTGAATAAACTTGCATGTATTTCACTCAGACATGCCCTGGGACAGAATAGGTCTGTTTTTCTAAACCTGATCAAGAATAGCGTGTGAAATCAGTTTCATGAATGTTCTTATTTAACTACACTAATAGCCTTTTAGATATAGCTCAGTGGAAATATTTTTATGTTGGGTATTTTCACTGTTTTTTTTTAAGTTAACATTTTAGCTTCCGAGAAACACTAATCAGTTTGCTTTATTCCATTTTAAAAGACTTTAATTGTCACTTTAAAGTCTCTTCCTCAGATCCATGTGCTATTATCTGAGTTAGACAGCAAGCCCCTCTTAAGTGTTGCTCCGTCATGCTTCAAGTGGCCTTCCTTCTGGCCCAGATTGTGCTATCGCACTGACTTCCCCCACAGTGCTAGACACAGTAGGTGGAGGGCACAGTAGTGAGTTTGGACCTGGTGTATGAAGTTCATCAGGGCAATTGATGTGGCACACCCTGACATTTGTATATGGACCTCTTTACTTGTCTTCAAATGTGCGGGTTTTTCAAACTCTTGCCTGGAGTAGGTTACATCTCTTGTGTGTGTTAGATCGAACCAAAGAAGCCTCCAGCCATGCACACATGCTGCTCCTAAAGCCTGCCTTCCAGTCCTTACAAAATCCCTGCAGGGTTAAAGGGTAACTTTTTTATTTTTGTACAGTTTCTAACTGATTTTTGCTAGTGATGTTAATGGAATTAAGTTTATTTGAGGAGTCTGAGTACCTCCTTCATTTAAATAAACTGGTGACTTTCCTTTTATGTTAAAAATAAATATAGAAACCCAAAGTGTGCCTCTCAGATTTAAGGGTTTCTGGTTACATTTTTTCTTATGACCAGCAATGATTCTTTATATACAAAGATATGTTCTCCTTGTTTTTTATTACTGTTAAAGAAAAAAATAAAAACCTCTTTCTTTGCTCTGGATCCAGTAACTGCGCTGGTACATAAACGCACTGAGAAGACAAACTTTTGTTTGAAACTTTTGTAACAACTTATGACTGTTTTTGTATATCAAAGTTGATTCTTTTCAAAATATTTGGATCTAGTTTCTAAGTTATTTTAGTGTTTTATATGTTATGAAAAAAATTACTTTGAATTGTTCACCAGCATAATGAGTTATCTTGAATGCAATGGTGACACATTACGGGCTTTGAGCTACCTGGAGTAGCTTACAGGGCCCCTATTTTTCCTTCCTTATTAGTAACTTGATTATTGATTACAATAATATCACAGATTACCTGAACCCCCTTCCATTATAACTAGATCCTCCCTTCCAACATTTAATTGCTATTAGTGTGAAGAAACTGTTGAAATGGGCATTTTAATATGAGTATGGCTTAAAAAAGGTAAAAATGAGGAAAAAAACAAAAAAAATATAGAAGGTTATCTGTGGGTCTGTGAGATATGGCTGTGGAAAGATATTGTAGTAGTTTTAACACTATTGTTCTTACCTTTTAAATCATTTACCCAATAAAATAAGGAAAAAGAATCACCATTTCCTGTTTTCATGTTTCTTTGCTAAATTGTGTGGCCAGCTCAGTTACTTTTTTGAACATTTGAGAGTTCCAAAAAGGAATTTGGATTTTAATGATGTATTTGGAGGTACATTTTGTTCTAAATGAAGTCAGTCTGTTCATTTTCCCAGCTAGAGCAATAAATTGGGCATGAACCACTTGGTATTTCTGTGGCAAAAGAGAAACTGACAGTCTAACTGAGAAGTGATGTCACCTGCCTAATATGTAACACTTCAGTTCCTTCAGAGCTCGATTTACTGAGTGTATGCCCCTTCCATTGATTTCAGTCACTTTTAAATCAAATCCACGAGGGAGGGGTCTGGTCTTTTATATAGAGCCTTCTTGTTGCAAAACCAGTCATACTGGTACAACTGCTGCTATCATTTATATAGTACATATTGGGGAGATGTGACAAAACAGTATAAAACTCAGGAAATGAATACACAGAGTATTGAGTATGTAACAAACACCATAAATCCCACCTAAAGTAGAATTGTAGGCCTGGAAGGGACCACAGTAGGTCATCTAGGCCAGACCCCTGCACTCACGGCAGGACTAAGTATTATCTACACCAGGGGTCAGCAACTTATGGCACATCTGCCAAAGATGGCACAGGAGCAGATTTTTAATGGCATGCTCAGCCCGCTGCCGAACCCAGGCCAGGACCCCACCAGGCAGCAGCGTGCCATTAAAAATCCTGCCCGCCCCTGCCAGCTGCTGCTGCAGAGCAGGCAAGCTCCCTCCTTCCCTCAGCATGCTGGGTTCCTGCCCCTCCTCCTCTCCCTCCCTGCTGCCGATCAGCTGATGGCCCTTGCGCAGAAGGGGGAGAACCAGAGCCACAGCGCTCCGGGGAGGAGAGGTGGGGACAGGTCCTTGGGGAAGGAGGGTGGAATCAGGGCATATACCCTACAGCCCCCTACTGTGAGCTGCTCAGGGCAGGGGGCTGGGAGCGACCCCAGCCCTCTGACCTGACCCCTGTACCCCCCTACAACCCCAGCCCTGACTCCAGCACACACCCCCAGCCCCCTGCCCTTACTCTTGCACCCCCCCACCCCATGTCCTGACCCTTGCACTCCCCACATTCCTACCCTGAGCACCAAACAGGAGCTCCTGCACCCACATTCCCACCTGCACCCCTCATACCAAATGGGAGCTGCCAAGGTAAGCACTCCACACCCAAACCTTCTGCCCTAACCCTGAGCCCCCTCCCCCATTCTAGCTCCTAGCCAGACCCTACACCCCAGCCCTGTGCTCAGTGCACTCCCACCCTCAGCTCAGTGAAGAGAGAGAGGAAGAGAATGGGCTAGAACCAGGGAGAAGGTAGGTACGTACCCACTCTGCGTGGGCAGGGCCAGGATCCCAGACTGGCAGCAGGCTGAGCGGGGCCAGCAGCCGGGACCCTGGCTGGCAGGAGCCAGCGGAGAGAACCCCAGACCGGCAGTGGGCTGAGCCAGCCAGGGTCCTGGCCGCAGGCCCCGCTCAGCCTGGGTGAACAGAACCCCAGGCTGGCAGCAGGCTGAGCGGGCCAGCGGCGTAAGATCAGCATTTTAATTTTAAATGAAGCTTCTTAAACATTTTGAAAACCTTGTTTACATATGACAATAGTTTAGTTATATAATATATAGATTTATAGAGAGACACACCTTCTAAAAAACATTAAACAAGGGCACGCGAACCCTTCAATTAAAAGTGAATAAATGAAGACTCAGCACACAACTTCTGAAAGGTTGCTGACCCCTGATCTACACTATCCCTGAGGATCTAGATAGTGATCAGTGTACATTCATTCTCTTTCCCCACATCATTTCAAAAGAGATCACTTGCAGTGTTACTAGTCTTGCTTAAGTCCTCAACTGGTTTGTTTCACATTGTGCTAGTACAGAGTACAACTTTGATCACATTCCACAGCAAGGGTGAGTGTATGTAAAAATTCCAGCTACCCCGTAAATTTAATTCCTTTCATTTATATAGTTCATGTAAAAATGATGCTGCCCCTCCTATGTAGCAGATGGGATTTGGCAGTTGTGGGGAGACTATGCATTTCTTTCCGCAAAATCCTTGACCCCAAATTTGGGTGACTAAAATTAGGAACCAAATCCATTGAGAACAGTGTGCTCAGAATCCTTGCCAATCGGATCACTCTTACAGAGGTGTCTTCTGTGGATTTAGGTGCCCAAATGTGAAAATTTGGGCTCGTTTGTGTAGCTTTTGCATGTATGTCAATAGGTGGCTTTGTAAAGACAAGCTATTGGGCTAGACGTCTACACTAATACCCCAGAGGATGTTCCCCTCACTGTACTCCATACAGACGCTCCCCGGGTTACACAAGAGCTGACTTACGCAAATTTGCACTTACGTAAAAAGTTCCGTAAGCTAGAAATAGGAGTCTTTGGGGCTTTTTGCATAACATTCAGGTATACGTTTCCGATTTACGCAAAATTCGAGTTACGCAAGGCTTTCCAGAACAGAACGATTGTGTAAGTCAGGGAGCATCTGTATATTGTGGGATTCAATTTTCTTGATGGTTTAAGGTTTCTCCCCATTTTTGGAGATTGTCTACTTCCCACTTGTAGTGCTCAGAGCACCAGCTGCCCACAAGGCAGAAAGTAAAATTTACATATTCTGTAATTTTTCCTTCTAAGTGGACTCCATGAGACCCCATCCAAAGTGTCCAATTTTGCATTAAATTCCAGTTGAAGAGGAACTCTCAATCCTTCCTTTTTTCCCCTCCCTGAGTATTCCTTCAGAGAGGGTCAAATCTTGGGATTCACTCAAATTGGGATCTGACTTTGCCACAAGTCTTCTTTCCACTCTTTGTCTAAAAAAGTAAGTAGATACAGTCTCCTGCCTGGCAATACTAATATTTTATGTTTAATAATCAGAATGTATAGTTTGTCTTCTAAGTTTGGGGAGTTACAGGTCTCTGAACAGCACCACCTGTTGGCTGTACATTGTACAGCTAGAGAGTTTTAAAACAAAGACGCTTCTTGCACTTGGAAGACTAGGAGAAATAACCCAGTTGTAATGGATCACAGAACATGGTGCCAACTTCAGAGAATGAAAAATTAGATAAGTAAATTTTACCTTTTTGACATCACTGTAGTACTTTCAAAATTGTGACTAATAGCATCAAGCAGCAAATCTGTTTTTAATACTTTATTTCTATGAAGGATAAATCTACAGTCTGAACTGTACCTTAAAACTGTTTAATAATCCTTTCCCCAACTCCTGGCAGTTTTACATCTTGACATTCTGCGTGAAAGCTTTGGAGGTACCCTTTAGCTGGAAAAAAAAAAGTTTCTTAGAAATTTCCTCTCTGGTGGGGGGCATGGGTGTGTCTTGGGGAAGTAATGGAGTGATCGTGATCTGGGCACAGGCAGTTTGGGGAAAGTAGTCATTAGATTGGTAAAAAAGCCTTTACACATTCACTTCATCACTAATACACAGGAATTGACTTGTTTTGATTGCTGTTGCTAAAGTAAAAAAATCACTCAATGCATGCAGAATACTAAGCATTTTCCTCTCGTTCTGCCACCCATATATATAGGTAATGCTCTGGCAATCAATCCCATCCTTAACATACCTGACTAAAGCTTCCATCTTGGCATTTATCAGATTTTGTCACCTGTATAAAGGCATGTTTACAAAGTAGTAGTAGTGAAGTATGTATGCTTTTCTATCCTGCAATACTCAAGTAGAGAGCCACTCTCCTTTTCCCCATGGTAATATTCCCAAATGGAGCATGGTGCATTCCCAAAGTGTGATGGATTCATGGGTGGCTATACCTACCAATGAAAAAATCCCCATACCTTGATCACTGCTCCAGTCTATGAATCAACTTGCTTTTCAAAAAATCTGTGGTACTGTGAGCTAAGGCTGCGGTTCTTGGGTGACAGATTAAAATTGACAAACATTTGCTATTAAAACAAATATAAACAATACAATTGATTGACAATTATAGCTATGTCACCTATTGGTAGGGAACAATTTGATTAAATTTAGCCCCTTGTCCGAGTTTTTATTCAGACTTCTAGCTTAGTAAATTAGTTTGCCTCTCATTCACAGAGGTAGAAATCTACTCTGGTGGCTTGAGCTGTGCTTTCAAGTTATTAGCGCCAATGGTTTCAGTCTTCACACATTGTGACTGGTCATCCCAAGACATAGTATTGATTCTGCTCCTTGATTGGATGAAACCCACAGCTCATGGCCTCTATATACTGTTTAATATATATGTGCACGATTTGTCACTTTCCTTTTCCATGAACACCATTTGCAAGTTATATGGTAGCCTGTCATAATGATACTGTTCATGGGATTGAAGTAAAGATGTTAAACAGCTTTTGCAATCAAACCACTGCTGGTCTGAAGTGTAGTTGATCACAGCACTCATGAAGTGTGGGGATTTTTTTAAATAAAAACCTGCTAATTAGGGCTCGATGTCATCTGTAATGACAAACTAAAAGTTAGGACTTACCTATCCACTGCAGTTGAGCAGCAGTGACAAAATGTGCAAATATTGCAGAATAAAAGGTCCAAAAGATTGTTTTAGGTTGAAACCTGTGCATATTCTGTTCCATACCTTGTAATTCTTCTGAGACTATTGTGAAATATTGGCATGACAGTACAGAAAATTAGGAAGAATGCTCTGCCACTTCAATGGAGAGGGTGTTGAGGTAGGCAGAGTATAACTAACAAGACATGTACAAAGTTTTCAAAAGCATTTTCTTCATGGGTGAAGATTTGAAAGTAATCTCCTGCCACCTGTACCTTCTACCCACCACTTGTGGGTAGGGGAGGTTTAAACAGTGAATAGAGAAGAAGGAGTACTTATGTACCTTAGGTGTGGTTTCATCTCTCTCCTTTGTGCTCTAGTGTAGGAAGGGATGTAGTGGAAGATGTTCAATTTTCTTGGCTATGATTGGTTATAATCAGGCAACAAGATTGTTCAGGTAGGCTCAGGACCTGGCATAGCTAAAATGATGACAAAACTGCTCCCACACACAGTTGAAGGTATTTATTCCTTTAATTAAAGATTTAACAACTAATTGCCCAATGAGCAGGATCTCAGTTAGGGACCAACAAAAACAGACCAAAATACAAAAAACCAAGTACACAAATATACCCCTTATCTGCAAATGTTACCTGATAACCAAGTTTTAGCACATTAAAAAGGTTACAAAATTTAGAACACTTTTACAAATTACTTTGAACTAACAGCAGAGGTGGCAGCTGAGTGCCCACATTGGTCCCTGTCCCTGCCCAGGATAATATGATGGTTGGAACCAAGGGCGGGATAAGTTTCCAAAGACAGCTTTGTGCCTCAGCTCAGTGCATGTAGCAATTCCAGATTCCTGGCAGAGCATGGCTGGCAACAGCATTGTGGGTGCACTCACCACTCTACTTGCCGCATTGAGATAACTATGACTCAGAATAAATGCAAAAATAAAAAAGGTATAAAATTGACCCTCAAGAAAAATAAAGCCATTTTAAAAACAGCTCGGCTTTAACTAAACAACGCTAAGCAGAAAAACAGAGTTACAGCAATATCACCTTGAGCACAAGGTCACAAAAGAACTGTTTGTTATGGATCTCGTCACTGTAATTAGCATAAAACACAGAAAGTAGTTGTGTTTGTCTTTACAAACATACCTGCAGCATTTCTGCTTACAGACTAATACCAGATGCTTACCTTGTTAAAACTAGGACGACTAACTTTCCCAATGTATGCTGCAGCTCTCCTTTATCCCCCGTCTTTTAAAATAAAATTGTGAAAAGTTCACCTAGTAAAACGACAAATGCAATTGGAAATAACTGCAACAAGAAAAAATGCACATCTATATTTTTCTCCTCACGGAGTTACAAATGACTAGGAAACCAATGCCTGTGATTTATAGACGAGACTTGGGACACAGAATCAAGTACTTAACTGCAAATAGCCGTTTCTGAGAGGGAAAGACACTTAGGTTTTTACAAAACATTCAGTTATCAAATATACAGAAATATCAAAACCCTGATTGAGGCTACAGAGAGAGGGGAATATATCTACACTGAGGTACTCTAAAACCATAAAGTGCACAACTGAACTGACTGCTCATGTCTCCCAGCTTCAGCAAAGCGCTCTGCCTACAAGCGGCATTTGTCAAGCACTAAGAAGTCAAACTAATACCACGTCTAGGGTGTATTTGGGGGCTATGGCCTTACATCCATTTATTTATATGTATATTGGACATGTTCAGAAAAAAAATTTTTTCTTCTGAACATGACTAAGAGCTGTTAATCTCCAGTTTATGAGAGAAACAAGATGCAAATTTATCTTTGGTTTTTAAAGTCCAATGCGCTTAAGCAGAAGATGGACAAAAATAGATCAATGGTAAAACACTGCAGAGGTGTGTCTAAACCTTTGAAAAATAGCACTAGCTGTGTCTTCAGACTACAGAAAGCCTTGGCACCAGAATCCATTACCATGCACTGACTGCTGCCCAACATTACATGGGGGCAGAAGAGTTACCATCTTTAGTTCATGCTTCTCAGCCTGAGCATAAACAAACTGTGTGATAAGTAAACAAGTTAACTGTAGCTACTAACAGCTCCTCCTGTAGAGTAGAGAGGAGATAAGGGCAGAGTTTGGTGTGCTCAGAAAGGCCACCTCCATTGATCAGAGCACCATGTTGCTAAATAGTTGGAGCTAGCTTTTAAAGACACAATTTTACCCTCAACATACACAAAGTTCTCCACTGATGGGGAGACACCCCCAAAATAAGGATGCACTTGATAAACAGAGTTCGCTTTAGTTTGGGATTGACTCCATTGGCACAAAGCCTAGCCAGTCACATCTGTCAGGGATGGTCTATTAGCCCTGCCTCAGTGCAGGAGACTGGATTAAATGACCTATGGAGATCCCTTCCTGTCCCTCACTTCTATGAGTCTGTCTCTCCTTTCTAGGCTTCCCTCTCCCGCTCCTGTTTTATTAAAATAAACTACAATATTCAGGCTCCCACCTGACATGTCACCTGCTTAAAAATGGAAAAACAATAATATTAAAGACCACAAATTATTTTCCTGTCGCTGGAGTTCTGAATACAATGGAGAATAACCTTCTCCAGGTGAAATGTTAGCTATCAGCACCATGAGTGATTTTTCCCTGGTAGTGCGGATGACTTGTCACACATGAACTAGTGGAAGACAAAGTGATCTGTCTCAGGCAGCTCAGATGGCCAGAGGCAAGCTATCCCTTCCACAATGACTAGTCACTCACCTTGTGCTTTCCTCTCCTTTTCACGCTTCCTGGCCACCTGGCTTCACCTCTTCATTTCCAGTATAAACAGAAGCCAACCAAGGAGCATCATCTCTATTGTAAGTGCTTGTAAAACCCACCCATTCAATAGGAGAAAAATAAATCTTCCACCATAGAAGTGATGTAACCCTCCCGTAGGATGTTTTAATAAGTTGCCAAGCTTCTGAGTAGCCCACTATCATCCAAACCAACATCCTACGAATGGAACAATCCCCACCTTTCTGCTGCACCTTACAGACTGTGTCTGTCATAAGAGATCAGCTGAGGAATGAGAGTCAGATTTTAGGAACTGCTTTAGGGGCTTCCCCGACTTTAAACTAAATAGTCTCAAAGTTGCCATTCCTGCTCCTACATTTTTAAACCAGCCAAAAGAGCTAGAAATTATTCACTTCAAGTAAATACCCTGCCATGGAGTGCTTGAGCCACACATTGGAAATTCCCCATTAGCCTCATTATTTGATCTTTGGAGGCTAGTAGTGGCCTAAAAGAGCTGTGGCCGTCCTTATTAGAATGCCCTGAAGCACACAGCTGTAGGCAGGAAATGCTGTATTTTCAAAAATACTACGTGGCTTTATACCTGGGAGGCTGCTGCTGTTCTGAATGGAGCTGTCAAAATCTGTCAGTAGCCACAACATTTTAAAAACATGGGTTAGAAAAAGGCAAGAATCAAAAAACTTAAATCCAAGCAATAGTGCCGGTGTTAAAAGATGGGCCAACTGCATCCCTTGGCAACACCAATGGTCTCTTTCTAAATGCACTTCATTGTAGTTACAGCAGTGGTGTCTGGCCCAGGGCATTTTGCTGAGGGACTGCTAGCTAGATAAATAAACCAAAATAAACATCATACAAGCTTAGGGGATAGGAGGAAGTGCTGTATGATTTAGCTCATCTGTTCCTATGAGAGAACATATATTCAAGTAGGGGGAACTGCTTAATATCTAGCAATATGAACACCTTTGTTAACAGGGGTGCTTTCCCCCCACTCCTGCAAATGATTCAGCAAGATGTGCTTATTTTACATACAGGAGTAGCAGTGAGGCTGTTCTGATGAGTGAAGTTAAACGTGCTTAAGTGGTTGCAGGATCAGGGCCTGAGAGCCACACTGTAAACAGATATTCATTGTGAGTATCAGGGGCTTAGCTCTCAAAGGCGAACTCCTGCTGGAGACTGAAGATAGGGAGCATTTTGTTGGTCTGGGTAACAGGAATTTAAATTGATCACAACTGTGCAATGAGTAAATCTGCCTTTTTATCAAATTATGGCAGCATAGGTTATTCATCATATTTAATATATGCCACCAGGCACAGAGTGTGTCCAGAAAAGGGTTTACGAATTAGAATACCGATTGATAGGATACTCCTGAATGCAGCTGTAAATATATATATTTAATTAAATGGAGTGAAACTATTTAGAGAAGTCATTTGTGTTCCCTCTCCCCCATCAAAATCTGCCTTTGTGAAAATAAAAAACAATGCAAGTTTGTAACTTTGATAATTTTTCTAGGCAATGAGCTCTCTCCTTGAGGTATAAATGGCTGTATCTTAACTTCAGAACATGATCGCAGGGCGACTCAGCTGAAGGGAGAGGTATGGTGGCTCTGTATACTATTACAGCTATGGCAATGCAACACAAGCAATCTAAAAATCACTTTTTGCAGCCAATTCCTGTGATGCAGCTCTGAAATACAACCAACATGAACTCAGATTTCAAAAATTAAAAGGAACACTGCCAAGATTTCCCCCTTTCCACTTGTCTGTACAGTATAACGTCTTAATACTGAACATTGTTAAAACTGAAGTAAATGGACACACTGAATTTGCTTTTCCCCGGTTGTTCTTTCTGAATCTCTGCATGCAGTTTTTGCAATAAGTTTAGTTAAATCAGTGCAGTGCCCTACTGTGGAGGCAGTTATACCAGTATACAGGTGTTTCTAGCAGTACAGCTTGTTATACTAGCAAATGAAACAAGCTATGCTGGTATACGTACCTTTACTCTGATATAACTGCCACCAGACTAGAATTGCACTGATTTAGTTTAAATCACTGCATACGGTGTACAGACCCTTAGAGAGAGAAACCAGAATAGCAGTTTCTCTTTGTTTCCCTACATACTGAACTAATGTCTGTTCAATACAGAACACAGGGCAGGAATTTTTTAAAAGCATGAAATAAAATTTGAAATTCTTCATGTAGGGTTTTGTAACTTGTTTTCTCAGTCTAAACCAGGTTGACAGTGTCCCTTTAATTCATATTTCTTTCTGTTCAGGGGCAACTTGAAGGATGAGATGAAACATCACCCATCACAATTTACAGCCTGCTTGATTTTTTAAAACAATTGTTTCAACCTGATGGTTTTTCATGCATTCAAATCAGAGCAACCTCAGAGCTGGTACTATGCTGGACTCAAACCACACAGGTGAAGATCCACAGCCACTGAGAAAGAACAGTCCAATCTAAAAAATAAATTAAAAATATTTTGAATTTTTTTTTTGTTCCCCATTATCTTCAACCAGCTTAAAGTAGTGCAATAGAACCTCACTAATTCACACGAATAACTGGGAGACCTCTGGCATATTGCTTCACCAACTTGCAAAATTCAAATAACGAAAGTTAAGCCAGGATGATGCATTGCAAACTGTTTGCTTGGTTCACTTTCGGTTAGAGTAGTAATTCAGCTTTTTCTTATACTTTATAATGCAATCAGTAAATGTACTGAAGGATACACAGCAAACAATAATGAAGTCTTGATAAGGGGACTGTACTGCCACTCTCCTTGCTGGGATGCAGGCAGAGCCTGCCATTTTCTGGGGTAATTATATAGTGTGGTTAGGAAGGTTCCATTGTAATCTACATAAAATATGTAAGAAACACCAACTTCTCCCAGAATAAGGCCACTAATTTTGCCATTGGCTACGGGCAGTGAAAAACAGCAGTTGAAAGAAGAAAATCCTCACTCTATCGTAGAGATCTTTTGAGGCAAGAAACATTGATGGGGGGAGGGAGGGGAAGCAGACACAACACACTAACACACTGTCCTTTCATTCTCCTCTTTCTTCTCCAATATGAATACAGGTACCTCCGCTTCCTGTAAGTGCTACTCCCCAGGGAGAAATTTCAGTCTATTTTCTTAGATGGGAGTCTAAGCAAATCCACACTATATTTAAAGACAGGGGCAGCACTGTAGAATAATATTACAAGTTTTCCATGAGCCATAGTCATGATAGTCTGATGTCCAGATGCCCAGATTCGATACCAGGGCCCATAGAAAGGATCTGAGATGGCTGGGCATAACATGTTGTTCAAATTCACTTCCGTGACCTGGGGAAAGGGACAATAACAAGTTTATAAAATCAATCTTATATTGTGCTGTATTGACACAGAAACCTAAAATGGGGATTTCTTAACTCCCCTAAAAATCAAAGTAATCAAGTTAATATGTTGGCAACTCTCACTCACCTAAAGAAAAGGAGTACTTGTGGCACCTTAGAGACTAACCAATTTATTTGAGCGTGAGCTACAGCTCACTTCATCGGATGCACTCACTCACCTATTTATTCAGTACACGGTCAGATTTTCAGAAGTAAGGCAAGCAGTTGTGCACTTAATGTGTATGCAACTGCATGTCTAATTTAGGCATAGTAAAATGTGTTTGTGTGAATAAGTAGCCATTAGCATGTGCAATTGCCCAATTTGAGCACATAATTGCCCCAGCACTTAAACACTTTGAAACTTTGGCCCAAATGTTTACTTTATGAGTAGTCACTTACCAGTCCCAGAATCTGTAAGATGCTAAAATGATAGACAAACATCATCCCAGTGGATAACAGAGCCCACCAGAAATTGGAAAGTGGCTCTGCTGTGTAGATACCTTCCAAAAAAAAAAAAAAAAAAGAAAAGAAAAAAGTATTAATATTTAACTGAATTACTATGATTCCACCTAGTAACTAACTTTCATGATCGTGAATACTTGAGAGACCCTTGTTTTTCACCTGAAATATTATCTTTTCCCTTCTTCTGATCCAGTGTTTGGGGCTAGATGTATTTTAATTTTAGCATTAAACACTATACAAGACATTAACTCTCACTAATCCTGCTTGTTTTCCACTGAAACAAACAGGGAGTGTTAATTTTACTCCATAAATATACAGTCTGATTTTCAGAGGTGCTTCAGTCAAGATATTCAAGTATTATACCCATCAGAAGCAGGTGTTATCACTTTGCACAGCTCATTCTGCAGAGTGAATATGTATGCAAGTACTTACAACACTCTCTCACTGATGTTCAAGGAGGAACAACTCTCCTAAATCAACCCTGCACACCTAAATTGTAGCATTCCTTCCAGCAGGTTTGGATTTTGAGCTGGCAGCTACCAAATCCTGGGGACCAACCTTCCCTTGGATGGCCCAGAGGAAGGAAGGATTTATGGTGGGGTCCCATCCCCTTGGTTCACATTTTATTAGGACTTGTTCTCACCTGAAGCCAAAGATTGGTGCTGCAGTTCAGTTCCTCTGTCAACTCTACAGTTACATTTTATTTGTCCCTTTTGAGCCTATGGTCACTCTTTCCCTAGAGGTCAGCATCTGTCATCTCAGTAAGTCCAGCAGAGCTGGCAAGAGAGGTGTGTTCTCCTGTCAGAAACTGTTTCTAACCCTCAACAGACAAAGAAGCTCTTCGAACCACCTGGGGTCGATATTCTCAGGATTTAGGGTCTTCCTCATCCATCAATCAGGAAATTGCCTTCCAAAGCTTTTTCCCTTTCAAATTCACCCAGGAGAGATTTTAGCATAATTTGGATGCAGTTAGAGTCCTTAACTTCTGTTTACACAGAACTCATTTCTTCAGACTACTAGCCTCCTTATTTGTGGCCTGGGAGGGTCTCTGAATAGATTGCCACGGACTGAGTGGGTAGGGGCTCCGTGGAGGAGCTGTTTATGGCCAGCACCGGGTAATCCTTCCATACCTCTCCATGGTGTTATCGGCAAGCAGGGACAGAGCGCTGGAAGTAAACAAAGGCCTCTCCTTCCCATGCTGGGGATTCAGTGGGAGCAGAAAGGAAATTTTCCTGTGTGTAAGTGGGGTTTCTTTGACAACGCATTCTACAATCCAGAATGCCCCCGTCCCCAGGACAGACACAAAGCAGAAGCTGCAAGGCTGGCCGTGTTATGTGATCGTGCCTTGTCTGCCACAGTGAACAGGATCACAATGAGAGTGAACAAAAGATGAAGAGACACACACACACACACCAATTTCTACATCACTAGAATGGTGTATTCTTAAAAATATCCTGGTGCTGGTGAAAAGTTCCAAAATGGAACTGGAGTTCTACATTTATGGTCTCACTCACGCTACAGCTGCTTGGGCTGAACCTGTGTAACTGTTCCCTATGCCACACCATTAATTTTCCTGTTCTGAAAGACCACTTTGACAGGCATGGCCGTGGGATGAGCATCAGTCAATGCCACAATACTTCAGACTGTCGCTTTTTGATGCTACAACCAACTCAGTTCACATAAGCTAAACAGCCATTAGGTAATGGGCTAGGCTGAAAACCGATGACCTTGAAGTGAAAGGCTCACTGTCCCCATTATCAAACTCCTGCACCTTTCTAATATGCTTCCGAGTCCAATAAACTATTATTTTGCTGCACATGTAACCTATTTTCCAAGGTCATAATCCACATAATCAAACTGATACAAACTTCTGCCCAAGGTATACAGATAGATTATAGGCCGATTACTGCATATTGCTAAAGATCAGTGATCACAGATCAAGCCACATGAGATATTGTTACAGCAGAAGACAACCTGTGATGGAGTCAAAAAGTGTTTCAACCAGATCTGTTTGTGAGATGGGCAGAATATTAACAGGAAATCATTTTCTAGCATCGGTTCTACAGACGTTAGGTCATTCTTGTAGCTGTTCTATCTGTGCTGGACCTCACCAAGTTTGTAAAGAATTTAAGTTTTCCCAAGAATAGACATATTATAGATTTGGCAAGAACCAGTCTCCGGGGACACAATTACTGTACAATAGTTCAATGTCGTGTTAACGGGGTATTAATCGATCAGGTAAAAAGGGTTCTACCACAGGGGCCAACTGTAAAACAAGCTGGAACCAACTGGCTTCACAGCCTCAGCCAAGGGTGATTACAAAAGATGTCTGATAGCCAGCAGAAAGTGCCAGGCTGGAAGTTCACTGCTCTCACAACAACATTAGATGGCAGCAGATAGCTGTAAACTGATAAATAGCAAAAAGAAAAGGAGGACTTGTGGCACCTTAGCGACTAACAAATTTATTTGAGCATAAGCTTTCATGAGCTTCACTTCATCGGATGCATTCAGTGGAAAATACAGTGGGGAGATTTATGTACACAGAGAACATGAAACAATGGGTGTTACCATACACACTGTAACGAGCGTGATCACTTAGCAGCGAGCCAGAACAATGCCACAGATATGGTAGAGGTGGAGAAGACTTACTACACTGAGCCATTCCCGTTGCAGGACACAGTCCCAATGGAGGATAAACCCATACAAAATACTCCAGAAATTAATCACTAAAAGGGAGCCTCCAAGAGACACACTTAGGCAATGCCTCAAAGCAAAACAAATATGGAATTACATGGGCTAAAGTATATATGATAAGGCTACAAAATCTCCAGTGAGATCAATTCCAGTGAGATCAAAACACAAGACGGAAACATCAGAAACTTGGAAATATCTCAAGTCCCAAGGTGGAAGTACAGCAGAGTTTGGTTTAGCTTCTTATGTACTACGTAGAATATATGCAAATAAAACATCTTGTTTTCCATTCTCTAGTGCATTAATTAGAAGTCTGTAACATTCCCAATTTTATGGCTCATTGAGACATTACATAAATGAATGTTAATCCTGTGCAGTAACTGGAATTCTTCAGGATGTACGTCCCTGTTGTGCTCCACTTCAGATGTGCATGCATCCCATGCACCTTTAATCAGTGATTTTCGTTAGCAGCGCCCATTCAGCCTACACACGTGCCCTGCACTTCCTTCTCCACTGCAAAGTCCCACAGAGGAAACCCCGAAGCAGAGAGGAAGGAGGGCTGGCAGTGGAGCACCCATTAAGGGGCACATCTTGAAGAACTCATTGCACAGGGTGAGTAACCTCTCCTTCTTGAGCAGCACCACAGAGGTAGAAAGAGATCTTGTAGAATGGAGGTTGTATATTGGTAGATTGATAACAGGAAGTGATACAATCAGAAATCCACCTACAGAGTCTCCGGATGGAGATTGTATACCTTTTATATATCCATCAGCAATTGACACGAATGGTGTGGGAGATTTCCTAATTCAGGCAGAAGGCTAATACCCTCCTGACTGTGTGTGTGTGTGTGTGTAAACCCACATCCCCCCCTGGTCTGCGGGGGAAAATAAACTATCAGCTGACAATGCAAGCTTGGCCAACTGAAGCGGACACGCTGAATTCTCTGTTTCAAGCCCAGGCAGTTGACAAGGAACTGAGGGTGGTTTGCCCGCACAGCCCTATATAGCCTTGACAGGGGGCACAAGGACAAGTAGGGTGCACGTGTGGGCTGAATGGGTTCTGCTACCGAAAATCTCTGATCGAAGGCACATGAGCACCAGAAGGAGAGCACCCATAGGGACGCTACTTGAAGAAGAACTAAAGTACCTTGTTAGGAGGAGCTATCCCTGATTATCATCAAGCTATCCCTGATTCACCAATACCTTGCACTAGATTTTCTCCAAAGCTTCACAGTTAAACAACATGCTTTACACAGACTGATTCATAATCACCTGGGGAGCTAGTTCTACAAGAGAAACCTTCCCTGTTCATTAAGAACAGCAGTTCTCCCCAGGTACTCCATGCTTGGAGGCATCCAAGATGACGATATTCATAGGCAGAAGTTTAAATCGTTTTGTTTTCTTCAAGTTTTCAAATTAAAAACAAAAACAAAAAACTCCTGCAATCAAGTGCATTTTAATCAGAAACCTTGGTCAAAAAGGTAAGAAAACATAATCAAGTGTCTTTGAAGTCACAAGGTGGCAAAGATGTCTGTTAGGAAGAGAACATGTTTGGATGATGCACACTTGTAAGCTCTTTGGGGCATTAAATGTCTTTTGGTTCTGTGTTTGTACAGCACCTAGCACAATGGGGTGCTGGGCCATACCCAGGGCTTCTTGAGGCACTACCTCAAAACAAATAATAAACAGCAATAATAATACTGGTGTGCTAATGGCAGGTAAAGCAAAGTGTTGTCTTAGAAGAACTGGGAGACATAATGAAACAGGTTGTGCTTAATTAGTTAACTACAACCTATCAGATATCAGTAGGGTAATATGGCTCAGACTGATTGCAGGCCTACCTCCTTTCCGCAGCAGATAGATGGGCACAACATAGAGCATCACATGCTGGATGTAATAAATTTCCACCTCAAAGGGAAGCTGAGGAAATAAGGAAAACATTAATAAGCATTTTTCATGATTAACAAAGCATCTTTTGTGAGCACAAACTATGTTGCAAACTATCCATACACAGCATAGGGATCATTTCTTTTCTGGCTCCACCAAAATGCAGACACTTGCAGGCTAGAAGGCAAAAGCAATTATAACAAGAGTAACATCACTGCTTAGCAGGTTAGGTCAGGAAGGGAAGAATACCTTTTCCTAGTGAAATCATGGAGAAAGTTAGGAAGACAATGCAATTATCTGTGTTGGAAGTCCCTGTAATAAACAAACCACCTTTATTTACTTGGCATCTCATTAACCTGGGACAGTGGTTCAACACTAACTCAGAGAGTGTTACAGAGTGGTGTTAAAAATCAACCATCCCTACCTCAGCTAAATCATTGTGTGGCATTTCTGACCAAATTCCAACTGAATTGTCAGCCATCACATCCTAAAGCCACACTGCAATTCCTTGCAATTACAATGTTTTGCCATTTACCTGTGTTAATGAAGGGGTGGCAAATGTATTAACCCTTGGCACTGGCAGTCTAGATTTTCCAATAGCAAATACAAAAACAAAACAGCGTAATACTTGCAGGCAGGCAACCCTGACAAGGACAGGCAGGGAGAAAGACAAAAGAGGAACTAGCTGAGCCAGTTTTCTGCTCTTCCTCAGTAAATTGCTTCTGTCCAATTACCAGCAGTGTAAGGTACAAAACCTCAATGCTATTCAAAGATAAGGAAGTAAAACTCACCGCAAGGAATGACAGAGCACAGACAAAAAAAACCCCCACAACCAAATTGTAAGTCTGTCCAAAAAAAGTGAAGGAAAGGCCCACTTTATAGACAAGATATTTTAGAATACATAGAAAAAATAAAACTGTACCCTCCTAGAGAGCCACTATACTTGTAAACTTCAAACCACCAGATTTGGGTAAAATACAGCAACTATGCATTAATGCGCAATTGTGCCAGTCTGCTCTTAAAAATCAAGAAAATTCACAGGGAGAAGCACAAGTCTGAATCTTAACATTGCTTGAGAGATGTGGAAAGGAAATTCCCAGCACTTCAAATTCAAAATTTGTGGGAGGAAGACAGAGAGGAGTTGGACTCAAATACCAGGATCCATAACAGCCTCCATAGTTACGAGTTCTGGTTCACTTCCAAGGTCAAATATACCTGTTTTTCTGCTCTAGTTCAGGTGTGAAAATTGGACAATAATTTACCACATTTTAGGCTGAAATCTCACAAGAACAGCTCAGCAAAATGTATACCATCCAACGCAAACCCAGTCATTG
The DNA here is from genome assembly GCF_965140235.1 of Caretta caretta. NCBI lineage: Eukaryota > Metazoa > Chordata > Testudines > Cheloniidae > Caretta > Caretta caretta. The sequence continues at coordinate 84,895,960 of NC_134214.1, forward strand.
GCCTTGGCTCAATCTCAGACCCAAACCATAACCTAATGCTAATCCAGATCCAAACCCCGCTGTTGTGGGCCCATCTGTTTTAGTAAACAGAGTAACTGGTAGAAAGGGGAAGCCTCCCCTGAAACACAGCTTGCCCTGACATGGCACTGTGCAGCATAACAATTTCTAAGTCATCCAGTGCCAATGCATTAAACACAGAGTTATGGATTCACTAAAGAGGGATAAGTGAAGAGAGAGGCTGGCCTGAGAATGAAACTGTTTAAAATAAGAGTTCATAGCAGCAGGGAGACAGGATAGGAATCTATTGGCAAAAATCTTATTTGCACAAAATATTTTCTTTTAATCATACTCCAGCGTAAGAATCTCCTTAAATAGGCAACTCTGCTAGCCCTGATTCACAATGGCTGACTATGCTCAGCCCTACCAGTGTCCTGACTGCAAACTCCAGGATGTTCATCCAACTGTTAGGGAAGTGAATTATAAACATTCCATACAAATTATTTTTTTAAAACAGATTGTTCAAATATTCTGTAATAAAAATATTAAACAATAGAGCAATATTCTGCAAAGGGAAAGCATTGCAAGAACCCTTGGAAGTTTTCTGAATCCTAACTCTTTCTTCTCTCTTCTGGGTTATTTCCTGAAAGACACTGCTGTAAGGGGAGCAAATCAGAGATCAATCAACTTGAAAGGAGCTTAAAATGGCTTTAGCAAATGGAAAAGGATTTGTAGCTCTGCCACTTGAACAGCCTGAGAATCAGAAATAATAGTTCCAGATATAAACATGCAACATTTGCTCCTGCTGAGAAGCCTTCTCCATCAATTGTCTGTGGTTTCATAAGGACTTTTGCACTAGTTGAGTCAACGTGAGGGTCAGTTATACAAACTCCACACTCAGGACACACTTGAGAGCAGAGGACAGTTTGTTTTGTTGCAACAGTGTTGACAGTTTTTATTGTGTTAAACAAAATGACATTTTCATGCCATGAAAGATTGTTTGTTCTAAGGTCTGACTAGTTATACAAGAGCATTTCCTGGTGTGGAGTAGACAGCACTGACTTCCTTTCTACACAGTAAGGCATTTAAATGCCAAAAAACAGACTCACACTGTACAGCCAGGCTACAACAAAGAGAAAGAACAAAACAAACAGGAGAGGAATTGTAAAGCTGTACAGAACAACTGACTCACCCCACTGCTAGGATTTAGCAAGTGTTTGCTTTGGGTGTGTTGCCTGCTCCATGAAACACTTAGGCATTTGTATGTGCACCAAGAACTAAGATGGTGACACACTTACTAGTGCCTAGTAAGTGCAGAGAGCACAGAATGGGTTACCTGCCAATCCAGGATTTAAGGAATTCTGCAGGTAACCTCTATTCACAACAGAATATTTACCGTGCCCATTTTATAACTCAAAGGGAAGGCAGCACTGCTGAGGTGTCCTGCCCACAAACTGAGACGGGTGATGAACACTCTTTGCTTGAGTTACTTTGGCTCTGAAATGCGAACATGAACATAAAGCATGGTAAGCAACTGCAAGCCAAAGGTCCAAGGTCCCTAAACCCAGACCTAACAAGCTGAAAGGGGACCACCGCTAAGGGTGCCAGGCCCCCGTGGGTTTCTCTTCTCACTGAGGGAAGCAAAGCCAGACCTCCTGAGGATGGTGTTAACTTCAAAGAGCAAAGATGTCCCTGGCAATGGGCAAAGGAGAGGCCCAGGCCACTGTCCCTGGCCACATATCCACCTCCCATCCCCTGGGAGCTTCACACGCTCTGGTGACTGAGGCAGGCTGGACATTATGTTCTGGCTGCCTGTCCCAAACTGCCATCTCCTTGCAGTTACCACCAGCATCGCTCTCCCTGTCTCCCAGGGGCAATATTAAGAAAGGGATAGCTAGCCTCCATGTCAGGAAATCTTTCCCGACAGTAAAGTCTTCAGAGCAGGCTCCTGAGAAAGCAGCAGAAACCCAACTGCCTGGGAAAGTTAAAACTAAGCTGGGCAAGACATTAGACAGAATACTATAGGAAGCAATCCTGCATTGACAGGGAGATGAACTCGATGACCGAGTAGGTCCTCTCCATCTAATTTCTATTCTCCGGTGTGCTTCTGCACTCTGACTTGGCATTTACCTCTTTTGACACCCTTTTAGCACTGATGCATCACAGTTAATGCCATTTCTGAAAATAGGACAGAACATGAGACATTTTTAGCTTCTGAATGTACAGGTGGTTCTCCTAGGATTACTGTGTGAGAGCTACACACGAGGTCAGAGGAGGTGAACACAGTTCCCAAATGCTGGTTGTTGCACAATGTACTATAGCAGCTCAGAGACACAGAACAACTTAATATAAAAAGGCCTGAGTCACCACGAGACAGGACCACTAGCCATGGAAAAAATAACATACTTGAAATGGCTATGGGAAGAGACTCTCCAAACTTGATTCCTTTTCTTAGAACACTCAAACAAGCAAAGATCCAAGACAGGTATAGATGGATGAACTGTCGTGTTCTTCTGCTAGTAGATATTTCATCCCTCTCCAACCATCTATCCCAGGTCCCCATAATTGTTAAAATGGGAGCAAACCACAGTCCACACATTACTCAAATAACCAATAAAACTTCTCTCCTTTTAAAGATTACTGGCTTTGTTGCTTGTGGTTTCAATTTTAAAACATATGGATATTGTGGAATTCAGAAATGTCTTGGGAAATGTATTGTCTACCCACAGAATTTTTAACATGGATATAAAATTATGTATTGTTTGTTTTACAACAAATTGCAACACACACACACACACACACACACCCTCTGCATCAAACTAACCCATGATCAAAATATGCTGATGTGGAGCTTTGGAAAATTTACTTTCGAACTATTCAAGTTTTACATTTTCTAGTAAAGTTTACTTTAGAACAGATTTGGCATTTTGTTTTTTCAGCAAAGAGCATAAATGATAATGCCACATCTGCGGCTTGTCCCTAACACCAGCCCAGAATGATGCAGATTCAATGTAGCCCTCCCCAGGACACATGCTAAGGGGTATTCTGGGTAGCTTCCAAAAATAGAGAGCACATTACAAGAAGTCTTGCAGCTCTCATCCCCAAAAAGGGTAGGCTATGGCCGACGAGTGAATTTTCTACTTCATCTGAATGCATGGCAGCCTTGTTACTGCTCATGAGTCCGTGGAAAGGAGAAGTGCATGATGCATGGAATATTGAAGGATGGTCTCTCATCTATGCTCATCTTAGATTCCCATCAGATTTACACAGTGGTATAGCAAAAAGAGGAGTTACTGGCATGGAGGGCAGTCTTCTATGCACACAAGTTCCTGTAGCCCTTAAGCAGGCTGGCTATAGCCCTAATGAAGTAATTTGATGAAGTCTTTCTATTAACTACGTTAGGCTTTGGAATCAGCCCTTACTGCAGGAACCTTGGACATCTGAGCTCCTATCTATTGGTTTAGTGATGGCTATGAATGGCTTTTTCTATAGTGAAGAAACAGTTGTCAAATATTCAGGACAACCGCCGTATAAGATTGTTTATATTTACACTGCAAAAAACAAACAAACCAAACCACATGCAGCAAGTCTCAGAACACAGGTCTACAGACTTAGGCTTGTGCTATGGGGCTAAAAATAGCAATGTAGATGTTCCCACACCGCTGGTGATTGGGCTCCGAGACTCACCCCCCCCTTGCTCCAGCTTGAGTAAGAACATCTATACCGCTATTTTTAGCCCTGTGGCACAAGCCTGAGTCTGCAGACCTGGCCTCTGAGACTTGCTGCCATAAGGTTTTGGAGGGTTTGGGGGTGGGGTTTTTTTTTTTTTTTTTTGCAGTGTAGCCCTGAGACCTGAAAACTAAAAGTTATTTGATGAGTACATTTGGATAGTAGCAAGTATACTTAGCAAGTATACGATAAATACAGCTTAACTCAGTCCTGCCAGGAGTTGGAATTCTCCAAGAAGCCAAAGCAGATGAGTTGCCAAGAAACTGACATATGATACCAGTTATTTCCACAGGATCTGCACAATTCTCTGGCTTGGGCACCAGGCAGGCAACCTACCATGGATCAGCAAGGGTATTTCCCATATTTTAATGCTGAGCAGGGGGACGACGACAAAAACTGTTAAAATATTGCTAGCATTAAAGTCTGTAGACAGCAGGACCCTTTAAAATAAAGAGCGTCAAGGGTGTAGAATGGTGCCAGCTACACAAGGACATTTGTATTGGATTCTGAAGCACATTCATTTAAACATTTCTTTACAGCAATTCCTTTCCTGGTATTTTACAGGCAGACTGTTTTATTCAAATTTCCTGCCACGCTCCTAGATTTTTTGAACTAACTTACATAAATGCTGATGAACCCCGACGACTATCTCAGTTTCACCCAGGCATCTCCACCAACAGTTGTCCTCAGGGCTAGTCTGCTGCACAAACTATCTTATTTTGGTAGAGAGAAGTACAGCATCCATGTTTTAAATTAGGACTTATTCAGCCATTTCATCCAACTCACACGTTCTGTTAGCAAGGGCCATAGTGCTGGAGACCAAGAGGCTGCAACTGCTACCAAAGGGAAGTGCAAGTATGCATGAGCACAGACTAAAGAGCAAAAAAATGAACATGTATTTGTGAAGGTACTGTAGAAAATAAAAATCTGGGGGAATTTAGGTAACAGAAGAATGGGGGCTGCCCTCGTCACACTGGATAACCAAAACAGTATTTTTGCTAGTGAACAAAACCCAGAAAAGTCAAGATAGGTCATAGCCCCAGAATTCAGATTCTGCCCGAATTTTGGAAACATCCAAGGGGATTTGGTCTTAGCCCATCACTACCAGAAAAGTGAAATTGACCAAGAAGGTCAAGCTAGTTTTGCTGTCCAACCAGCAATGCTAGACATGGTTGATCTCAACAGTGTCAGCTGTAGGGGTTCTTTTTTTCATCTCTATTATTTTAAATACTTGATCTGCACCAGTGATTGGTGTTACCTGAGAAACAACAAAAATGCAACAACACTTAGGCAAAGTTAAGTACGTGGTTATGAGAGTCATTTCACATGGGAAAAAGTTAGGCATGTTCTTAAATATTTATAGGGACTGAGCCCAAGATGGTAAATGCAGTAAACTGTCCTTCAATCTGCAGAATAAAGTGTTTTTTTCCCCTCAAGGCATCACTAAAAAAAAACCTCTACAATACAATGATGTTCTGAACAAATCCTTTAGTATACAAAGGTAGTTCATACCTCACCAACTAAAGGTCAACTAAACCAAAAATCTAGGACACTCATAATATGGCAAATATGATCGTGGTCCCCTGGAAAGCTGCACAGTAAATACTGATCCAAGTTTGACTCTGTTACATATTTAAAATGCACACATCTCTGGATCCAAACAGTACAATAGCTTCTGGGAGTGCCATAACTGCCCCATCCATCCCAGCAGCCTCAGCAAAGACAGTGAACCCACCACCTCCAGACTTGTCCTATTTTTAATTTCATCCACAACAACATTTTCAGGACACGAGCTGACAAAACATAAAGCTTTAAACCCAGCAGAGAGATTTTCTCTAGTCTTGTTAATGCAATACGAAGGGTCACACAAAACCTATTACTGCCCAAGCACTTTCAGTCCTTGTGACAGCTACACTAGAGTCTACTCGCTATGGCTGCAATACAGCAAACTGATCTGCGTGGGTGAACCCCTGCACGCATCTGGCACTCTACTAACAGAGTTCCACACATCTGTAACTGTGGAGTGGCTTACACAATCACAGGCTAAGCTGTGCCCTTTCTTTCATATCATAGAACAGCGGTTCTCAACCAGAGGTACGCATACATCTTTCAAGGAGTACATCAAATTTATCTAGTAATTTGTCTAGTTATACAACAGGCTAATAAAAGGCACTAGTGACATCAGTACAAACTGAAATGTCATACTGACAATGACTTGTTTATGCTGCTCTATATACTATACACTGAAATGTAAATACAATAGCTATATTCCAATTGTTTATTTTATAATTATATGGTAAAAATGAGAACGTAAGCAATTTTTCAGTAATAGCGTGCTGTTACACTTTTGTATTTGTATGTCTGATTTTGTAAGCAAGTAGTTTTTAAGTGAGGTGAAACTTGAGGGCACACAAGACAAAACAGACTCCTTAAAGGGGTACAGTAATCTGGTAAGGTTCAGAGCCGCTGTCATATAACACAAATGTCTTGGGCTCTCATATTTCTTCTCCCACACTGCTGAGACCACACATTAGTTCATGAAAGTCTGAATTTACTTCATTTCCTTCCTTCTCTCCCCATCAGACAGATCTTTTAATTCACCTTACTTTCTTGCAGATTGTTTAAAATAAGCAAGGAATGTTAATATCTTAGAGAATGGATCATAGCTTAAATAAGAACAAAAATATCCCCTAATTCCTGAAAAGAAACAAGTGCTCTAATGAACATTCACTGTGAAGAAAACTCAACTGTTTTGTCTCTGTCCAACAAATATTTTGATGCATTATGAGACTGACTTCCGGCTCTACATGCTCAGTAAATACCGTTACAAATTCTCACAGAAATATTTAGCTAGTAAAGAAACAATATAAATTGATATATCTTTTACCAAGGCTAGTAAGTGTTGGCAATTATATACCATGTGGAGAGGTTATCTGCCAAGGTAGGTAAAAGTTTGGTTTTTTTTAAATTCACCTGCAGAAACAGACCTGATAGTTAAAGTTGTACTTTTTCACATCACCATCCTAGGTACCCATTGCAGTCAGAGACATTTTTAATGAATAGAGTCACTGAAAAGTTAGCATTTACCAAGTGAGAAAGCTTTCAATTGGAACTTCAATGAACATCTCAACTCTTTACCATTTCCACTAGCAGTAGCCAGACAAATCAGCACAGTTATGAAATTACTAGGATTTTATTTTAAGAAAGAGTTCTGACAGAAATACCACAATGCATGTACTGACACTGATCCAGAGATCCATAAAAATTTGCTTTTCAGAACAATGTTTGTTCATTTGCTGGTTTAGGATTAGACTACAATATACCTTTCATAGGAATACTTGCAATGCCTTTGAATATTTTTGGTGTAGCTTAAATTGGGATCCAAACAGACTATTGTGGCCATAAAGAGAAGCCCAGAAGGTACTTTAAACAGGTAACATTTGGAACAAGAGCACACTGGTTCATTTAGTAACTTTTCCTGTGTGCAAAAAAAATTTTTTGTCTAATATCAGAGGTGCTGTTTCTTTCTCACCCTTTGAAGGATGCACTGAACAGTTTTTTTGGGGGGTGGGGAAGAGAGAAACATTTACAGACTGATATATTCCTTTTAAAAAGGGGGGGGGGGGACCTCACACATTAGTAAGAAGTTTTTTCTAGGATGGTCTTTTTCCTCTGAGAAAAATGTTAAATTTAAGAAGGAGGGGAGAGATTACCTTAAATTTGATGGCACAGCTCTCTAATACCCCCAACCTTTAGTGGAATAGCCATCCTTAGTTCAGTCACCCAACAGCCAACTGTCTGCAATACAAACTAAGCTAGCTAATCTCACGCAGCACATCAGTGGCAAAAACTACAATAAAACACGACTCCAGATTCCCAGTCTCCTGCTCTTCTGTATCATGCTGCATACATTACGTCCATAGCTATAACACAAGAATTAGGGGTCAACCAAATGAAATTAATAGGCAGCAGGTTTAAAAACAAACAAATGGAAGTATTTTTTCACACAATGCACAGTCAACCTGTGGAACTCCTTGCCAGAGGATGTTGTGAAGGCCAAGACTATGAGAGGGTTCAAAAAAGAACTAGTTAAGTTCATGGAGGATAGGTCCATCAATGGCTATTCTGTTCGCCAGAAGCTGGAAATGGGCGATGGAATGGATCATGTGATGATTACCTGTTGTCCATTCTCTCTGGCATTGGCCACTGTCGAAGACAGGATATTGGGCTAGATGGACCTTTGGTCTGACCCAGCATGGCCACGTTCCCAAATTATTTACATTTCTTATTTATCTTATTTATTATTTATTTATTATAATTATTTATCTTATACATTCCCAAATTATTTACATTTCTTTTCCCACCTCCAGTGCAATATTGCCAATTCTTAAAATAGAAAATTCACCAGCCGTGCCATTCAAGCAGTAGCCTGAATATGTAAAACATTATTGGATATTGTCATCTTGAATCCTGCCATCCGCTGCTAACTCCCTGGCACACACTCACCAGTCTCTAGAATAATATTTATCTTTCACCCCACGTTTTACCACTTGCTGTTGTCAGTACCTTGGAGCGCACACAGCACTGTACACCTGTCATTTTCTGCTGCATCCCATTTGCTTCATCTCTGTATTCAGCAATGGTTTGTTGATGCATGCCTGGCTGGGCAGGCTGCTGAAATTGCTGATAAATTAGCAGGCTGTTTAAAAGAGGACTTCAGCTGAGCATTAAACATCTGTTGCCTATGAGATGTCTGATACATTTCACAGCTGTATATCCTTAATTATTTATATTATCATAGTGCCTAGGAGCCCCACTCATGGACCCCAATGTACTGGGTGCTATACAAACAGAGCATACAATCTAAGTATAAGACTAGATATAGACAGACAGATAGGGAGTACAAGGAAACAATATTAGTCAACATGATAAACAGTGTTCTCAGCACCCCCGTGGCCTAACTCAAGTTTTTTCTATAAGCATCATGGGAAAGGCGAGTTTTAAGGAGAACAAGGAAGTGGATTTGCAGATATTTAGGTGGAGATCCTCACAAGTGTGAAGGACAGCATGGGAGAAAGCACTGCTTGTTTGAAAATGTAACAAATGGTCAATGGAAGCTGGCACCAGGGACTGATTAGAGGCGAAAGTCAACATTTCAGCAGTGACTGAAAGATGTAGGTAGGGTGGGAATAGGCTTTTAGGGCCCTTAAAAATGAGGACAAGTAGTTTATGTTTGATGCAATAGAGGAGGAACAGCAGAGGGAGACAAAGGAGGGGGTGCCATGGTCAAAACTATTGGCTAGCAAAATGATATTTTCAGCTACATTCACTGAAAAGACATGAGTGAGGTACGACTGCATTTGTCAAGGCCAGAGAGAAGGACATTATGGAAATTGAAACATGATGAGACCTTGGATGAGAGATTTAAATTGTGTGGATGGATAGGAAAGGCCTTGCCTTAGAGATGTTATGCAGAAGGAATCTGTCAGGTTTAAAGATAGCCTGGGTGTGAGGACACAAGAGGTCCATGTCAAAGATGATGCCCGTGTTACGGGCCTGAGTAGCAGACAGGATGGGGTGTTGTCCAGAGTGATCAAGAAAGAAGGTGGGGGAAAAGGACTTGAGTAGTAAGATTAAGGGTTCTGTTTTAGCCATGTTAAACTTGAGCTGACAGCTAGACATCCGTGAAGAGATGTCAGAGAAACAGGCAGATATTTTAGCTTGGGTAGACAGAGACAAGTCTGAAGTAGAGAGTTAAAGCTCTGAGTTATCAGCACAGAGCAGAACAATAGTTGAATTTGTGTTTGTGGGTGAGACTACCCAGCGATAACCTGTAGAGGATGTGGACCAAGGAGAAAGCCCCATGGAACCCACACAAAGCTGGACAGGTGATGAGGAGGATCCTCTAGTGCAGGGGTGGGCAAACTTTTTGGCCCAAGGGCCACATGGATATTGTATGGCTGGCCATGAATGCTCACAAAATTGGGGGTTGGAGTGTGGGAGGGGGTGAGGGCTCCAGCTGGGGGTGGGAGCTCTGGGATGGGGATGAGGGATTGGGGGTGCAAGAGGGTGCTCTGGGCTGGGACTGAGGGGTTCGAGGGCAGGAGGGGGAACAGTGCTGGGGGAGGGGTTGGGGCATGGGAGGGGGTCAGGAGGGCAGGCTCTGAGCGGTGCTTACCTCAAGCAGCTCCCAGAAGCAGCGGCATGTCCCCCATCCAGCTTCTATGCGGAGGTGCGGCCAGGCAGCTCTGCACGCTGCCCCATCCGCAGGTGCTGCCCCTGCAGCTCCCATTGGCCACGGTTCCTGGCCAATGGGAGCTGCGGGGGCAGCGCTTGGGGTGGGGGCAGCATGCAGAGCCCTCTGGTTGCCCCTATGCATAGGAACCGGAGAGGGGACATACCGCTGCTTCCAGGAGCGGTGTGGAGAAGGGCAAGCCCCAGACCCTGCTCCCCAGCAGGAGCTCGAGGGTCGGATTAAAACGTCTGGAGGGCTGGATGCGTAGTTTTCCCACCCCTGCGAGGGAGATCAGGAGATAAGATGAGCTCGCTCAGTCAAGTGTAGAGTAGATAGGAAAATTCTGCAAGTGTGACAAGGAAGGAGGAGGTGAAAGCCGTAGGGGGGGAAGGGAGATGGTCATATCATATTTTGTAAGAAATTGGCACATTCCTGTGCAGAGAAATGGAGGCCAAAGGAGAGGAAGATTTGATGAGTAAGTTGAATAGGCAGCTGGGATTCAGTTAAGCTGGGGAGTTGTTTTGCTAGCAAGATGGCAGAACTGAAAGAGAGAACAAATTTGTAGTAGAGGGAGGAAGCCCACCTGGTTATTGGATGACCACAGACTCGCCATGCAGTACATATGTCTAAGCAACACCTGAACCAAACTCCATTCCCGACAGTCAAATTCTTTCAAAAAAGGGTCACATAGGAGACAAAAAGGGACAAAGTCTTTGTGTAAATTCTAATTTATTGCAATTCCATTAAACTTGAAGGGAACTACTTGAGTGCATTTAGGTCACTGAGCCAAATTCTCTGCTAGTGTAAATGAGTGAAACACCATTTAAGTTTATGGTGCTGCCTCCATTTAGACCAGCAGAGAATTTGGGCCACAGCAACAATGCCACAAAACTGCACCCATATAGTCCTATGCTAGAGGAGGATAGAAAATAGAGACCAGCGCTACACCGTGCAAAGTGTTAAACCATAAATGTGTCTTAGGCTTACTTCAGAGGTACATGATACAGGACAAAAGGTCTTGGGTTCCTCCAAACATAATTAGTCGCAGAATTTCACGTGAAGTTGAAAGCATCTGAATATTCCCTGGAGAATCTCCAGTGCCTCCAAACAAGCAATATGTATCCCCACTATCCACCAGTACACTGAAAGGGAGATAAACCTTAGATTAGAAGAGTCTGGTACCAAGTATCTAATCTTGCACGTTCTTCAATTAGCAGGTGTCTGAATTTGAAGCAGCTGTTCAACAGTGGAGCACTTTTTAAAAAAACTTCTTGTAGAAACAACACGTTTTATATTAACTTGCTCTTTGTGTTAAATTGAATCCCTGCAATGACTTTCCCTCATGATTCTATGTTACAGTGCAGCTGCACAGAACTAAGAACAAACAGAAGAACAGACAAGCAGTGATGCAGATTTAACTCCATTTGAACAGCCCAGCTACCACACGCATTGTATTAAACCGGATTCTGACAGGCATATGCGAGTATGACTTAGTAACCCCTGCTAACACCCACTCCAAATTGGAACTATTGTCTTATTAGGTGGAGAATTGTGAGTAGGCAGATTTTACTTCAGAATGGGACAGTCAAATTTTAAAGCCTCTCTACCCACATTACTGACACACCACTAAAACCAGAGAATTTTATTTTTACTTTTCACTGTGTTCATACTTTACTCATCTAGGATGAGACTGGCCAATTTCACTCCCTGGTTCTCAGCCAGTAGTAGGTTTGTGACACTGCACTGGTAACTTATAAACAAGGGATGAAATCTTGGCCTCAGTGAACTCAGTAGCACCAAATAAGTTGAGTGTAAATTTTACTTTGGAATCATGGGTTGTATTTAGGTCTAAATTATGGATAGCAGTCTAGTCCAGCCTTAACACATTTTAAGCACATATTTATAGATTTAAAAGTACATTTGATTATTTTCTCTTTAGCAGCAGATGTATTTCTTACTTATCAAACATTGTAATTGCCAGTTGCATGCGGGACTGCTTCACTGTAGGAATTGGTATAGGTAGTTATCCTGATTAAAGAAAGGAAGACAAATCCTGAAGAAACTCAGTGGATTCAGTCTGTAATGAGCACAAGCATCCATAGCTAAAAGACATGCTTATACTGAAAGTGGAGTCGATAAGCAGCAATTAATTCCTCACAAGCTATCATGAACAGTAATTAAATTTTCATAATCTATGGTGTTGTGTGTTAACAGCGATTATAATTATCACTATAACACCTATTATTTATACCAGGAGTCATAAGCAAGAGCATTTTAAAAAACAGCTGTTTAAAACAGGAGCAAAACATTTCACAATTCTAACAGGACTGCTCAGAATACATTTCAGACATCATGGGATGGAGGGGAGCAGATAGAAATGTCAGAGCATAGACACATTTACAGAGGATCTTTATTACAGAACTAAAGACTCAAAACATAAAAGATTTTAACGATGAGGAGACCGATGGAACCACCACCACTAACCGGTGTGAAATGATTCTGCTGCTGCTCCACACTCTAAGGGTTGGGAGAAGGATTTTGTCCTCTCCCCACCCATATGGGAGCCCCTGAGCAAAGCCCAGGTCTTAGTGCAGAAGGGAGAGCTATCTTCTGTCACTAGAGGCTAAATCCCTGGTACCTTTGAAATAAAAGAATCAAGTAGGGAAGGGGAAGGGGATGAATAGGAGAGGGAAAGTACAACTATAAACTCAAGCAAATAACCACACTATGCATTCAACTTAATCAGCTTTCTGAGGACTTATTAAATAACTAGGCCACCGCCAGCTGCAGAATTTCAAATCACACAACATTTTGACACAACATAGAAATGAAAAATTTTGCCAATATTTCCCTCCCCAGTTCTCCCAATTAGCAGCCGTTGAAATTATCATCACTTGACCTTTTGCTGCTCGACATCTTGAAAATAATTCAGTGTTATGAATTTGTTGTTCTATTTTAAAAAGTAAACAATTTAGAAGGAGCAGGACTCCTGCAGGACAACACAAAAACATTTATCAGATGGCAATAAGAGTTTTGCTCAGTAGCACAGAAAAAAAAAAAATACATAGAATATAGTTAAAAGTTACTACCACTGTAGTTTATAGGCTAATGCCCAGAAGCTATGACTATTTGTCAAATTTTCAGTTGCTCATGCATTGCTTGGCCTGTGCACCATGATCTATATCAGGGGTCGACAACCTTTCAGAAGCGGTGTTCAGAGTCTTCATTTATTCACTTTAATTTAAGGTTTCACGTGCCAGTAATACATTTTAACATTTTTTAGAAGGTCTCTCTCTATAAGTCTATATATTATATAACTAAACTATTGTCATATGTAAAGTAAACAAGGTTTTCAAAACGTTTAAAGAAGCTTCATTTAAAATTAAATTAAAATGCTGATCTTACACCGCTGGCCCGCTCAGCCTGCTGCCAGCCTGGGGTTCCGTTCACCTAGGCTGGCAGCAGGCCAAGCGGGGCCCGCGGCTGGGACCCCGGCTGGCCAGGGGCCGGCAGCCAGAACCCCAGACCGGCAGTGGGCGGAGCGGGGCCAGCAGCCGGGACCCCAGACCAGCAGTGGGCAGAGCGGCTCAGCCCGCTGCCAGTCTGGGGTTCTGTCCACCGGTTCCTGCCAGCCAGGGTCCCGGCTGCTGGCCCTGCTCAGCCCGCTGCCAGTCTGGGATCCCAGCCCTGCCCACATAGAGTGGGTACATACCTACCTTCTCCCTGGTTCTAGCCCATTCTCTTCCTCTCTCTCTGCACTGAGCTGAGGGTGGGAGTGCACTGAGCACAGGGCTGGGGGTGAAGGAGCAGGCTGGTGGTTGGAGTGTAGGGTTTGGCCAGGAGCTAGAATGAGGGAGGGGGCTCAGGGTTGGGGCAGGAGGTTTGGGTGTGGAGTGCTTACCAGGGCAGCTCCCATTTGGTGCGAGGGGTGCAGGTAGGAATGTGGGGGGTGCAAGAGTCAGGGCAGAGGGCTGGGGGCGTGTGAGGAGGGTGCAGGAATCAGGGCATGGAGGGCTGGGTATGTGTGAGGGGTGCAGCCGTCAGGGCAGGAGGCTAGGGTGTGAGGAGGTGCAGGGGTCAGGGCAGAGGTGAGTGTGTGGGGGGGGTGTAGGGGTCAGGGCAGAGGGCTGGGGGTGTGGGCTGGGGTCATGAGGGTGCTCCCAGGCCCCTGCCTAGAGCGGCTCATGGCAGGGGGCTGGAGGGGATCTGCCCTTATTTTACCCCCCTTCCTCAAGGCCCTGTTCCCACCTCTTTTCCTGCGCTGCGGCTCTGCTTCTCCCCCTCCCTTGCAAGGGCCATCAGCTGATGGGTGGCAGGGAGGGAGAGGAGAAGGGGCAAGGGCAGGAACCCAGTACGCTGGGGGAAGAGGCAGGGGAGGGCGGACCTTACCTGCCCTGCAGCAGCCGCCGGCAGGACCAAGCTTTTTCACCTTATCCCCGCGGGGGCAGGGGCAGAGAAGAGCGGGCCATGGCAGGCAAGATTTTTAATGGCACACTGCTGCCTGCTGGGGTCCCGGCCTGGGTTCGACAGGGTGCTGAGCGGGGCCGGTGGCTGGGACCTGGCAAGCAGCAGCGTGCCATTAAAAATCGGCACGCGTGCCATAAGTTGCCGACCCCTGGTCTATATTCTGGAATTACTGGGTCTCAGAGAGGATCTGCTGCACGCTGACTATACCAGGATTTAAATGTGAAGGTCTTCTTATTCAGGTAAAACTCTTATTTTGAAGGCTTAAGTGAGATTTAAGTGATATTTAGGCCATTTGCTGGCATTCTAAATAAGGATGAATTTCAAACAGAGTGCACCAATCCCAGCATTTAAATTGAAGATTATTCTTTTAGCATCATCATATTATGCAGCATCTTTAAACAATCCTACTCTAAAAAATATATTTGACATTATTCATTTCAAGAGAGAAACCTTAACTTCAGAAACACTTTACACTGTCCTAGATGCTCATGTTAACTATGATCTCTGAATTGGTAAACTAAGCACACATCTAAATTTAAGCACACGAGTAATCCCATTACATTTATTTGGCAAACCCCAATTGCCAGCTTCAAGCAGAACAGCTCCACTGTAGAAATTAATGCACATAGTCATATGCAAAGCAATTCTGCATTAGTTCCTCAGCTGCTTACTTCTCTTATACTCGTGCCTCATTTCTTTTCCACTTGACAGTGGCTCAATCTGATTTGCATCATCTAATCCTGTTTCTCTCAGCCTTTTCAGATTGGTGACCACTTAGTCAAAGTCAAAAAGTTTCATAACCCCTTATATTTACTCTAAAAATAAGAATAATAAATGGATCAGTGATAATGATGAACCTATCTAATTTGTCTGCGCGCGTTTCAAGGGGTAGACAGGATATTTTACCTGGAAGGATAAGAGCGTGCAAGGTGAAGGAACAAGATTTTCTTTGCTTTAGGTTGTAACAACATTTTCAACGGCTCACACCCCATCAGTTGAGAAAAACCAATATAATCTATTTATTCCATTCAGAAACTAATTTCAGTGGCTCATCTTTCCAAAGAACTCTCAAAGTTCCTCTCACTCAAAATCATTCTATTTGCCCTCCATTGTACCTTCTTCACATCTGGGGGTAGTTGGTCTTTTGGGTTTTATATCAATTATGGCAGAGCCTCATACTATATTACAGAGAGGGACTCTCAGCGTTAAAAGAAAAGAAAAAAAAACCCCACTGATTTTTCATCTTTAACCTTACATTTTTCTACCCTAAGTATCATAAGAAACTATTTTTCATGTTTATTTATAAAGTGTAATCCTGCAGATGAATGCTGTTAATACATTTGTTCTGGAAATGGTATGGTCTCTCAATAAAATGTTTTGAATTTTTAGAAAAAATGCTTATATGCCAAGGTTGATGGACCTTCACATGTTCTAGATACCAAAGTGATCAACCAAAACCAAGTCGGAGGATTAATAAAATTCAATACAAATGAGACTAATTTGATTTTATGCAGATCAGTGCTAGTAAGACTGTCAGGATTTGCAAATAGACAACCAGTAACTGGCTTTATGATGATACTTACCACTTCAACCTCACTCAACTAAAGCAGACAGTAATCTTGCTAATGAAGAATATCATTAACCCCTTCATAGATTAGCCAGCTGGTGAGTTACAGGAATATTTCATTAAGCCGATAAATTTAAAAGCTGCCCCCCCCTTGTAAATGATACCTACTATAAGTGCAACAATAACAAAATTTCTGTAACCAAGTACCATATTCTCCATCAACATGGAACATCAGTCATTAAATAGAATGAAATGTATCTATCCTCCATATTCTCAATGCCCTGAAGAGTGTTTCAGTGAACAAGCACTGTATGTACTTACTATATGCACAGGAAAATAGATGTCTCTTAAATCTATTGGCATTTTTAATGTGGCTCAGAGTCAGCGGGTCAGTCTGTCTTACCACTGACCCTCAATACCATTTACAAACAGTTCAGAGTTGGAAAATTATTATTCCAGACCCCAATAAATTAAGCTATCACCTTCTCCTGAGCATCTAAATTTGTGCCAGATTTGAAAACTCTGGATCAAGACACAGCATGCATACAACTGCTATGCCTGATTTAATCATATAAATACTGTTACATGCCCATTCTATTTACAAGCGTAACACACCTAGCTGGCCACATGTTCATGCACATCATAGATTAGGCATGCCCAAATGTGTGTCCATGCCTCAAGCTGAAAATATAGCCATTTATGTCTAGCCCACACAGCATCTTGAAAACCCTTTCTGGGCCTTCTTCACTGTGAAGTATCTTTTGAAAGCTATGAACCCTTCCCTTGGTTGAAAGGCCAAGATGGAACTGATTGCCTGAATAAACTGTTTGCTTTCAGTTGGCTGACATTGCGAATGCCATCATGTTAACTCCCTGTGATGTTAGTGTTTGATGTGAACCCACACAAGCAAGTAATTGCAGAGAGAAGAGATTCCAGATGGGCACTCTGGACCCAATTCTGCACGGCCTTGCAGCTTGAACGATCATTGTCACCTGTGTAGAGTGAGCGTAGAACATCCCTGAATCAGAATAGGTGCCATGGAGAGGACTCTAGCGCTCTACTCTCACTAGAAAAAAAAAATGTGGGTTAACTCAATTTTGCTAACTTGAGTTAATAAAACATGAGGTAAAAGTCTAGCGAAGACAAGATCGTTTGCATTCTCACATCTGTTAGTAGGTTGAGATAAAGAATAAAGGAGAGCCTAGGCCTTAACTTCACTTGCTAATTTGTGTGCAAAGTACAGACTACCCTGCCTTCACGAGGATTTTATGTCAAGTTAAGAATCCACATTTTTTCTAGTAAAGACAAGATGACCTAAGTGTAAGGCAGTGTAGTGTCAGGCTTCAAATCTTTAACTTGTCATGTTGTATCCTAACCCTCTACATCACATTTCAGAGAGATATTACCTTTCTCAATTTGCTGCAAGGCAGCATATAACAGGGTGGATTTTGTTTCAGTTCAGATTTGTTTTCCCCTTCAATGTGAATTCCTCTCTTTGGATGTATGTATGTAGAACAATGCTAGTGCAACAAGTTCTTGTAGTTTGAGGCATACTCTCTAACTGCATATAGAGCCTGCTATCCCTGTTAGAACAATACAATACAGCTCTCTTGCACAAATTCAATTAAAAACAAACATTTAAGAACAAAAATGTGTAGTGATTCAGAGGGCCAGCTGTTTGTGGCAGCAATCAGGAAAGAATCCCTATTTACAACAGGCAGCTTTGCCACAAGTTCCAAGTGCAGTGAGGTGTTAGCCACTGCTGAAGACAGGACATCCAACTTGATGGACCCACCATCTGAGTGAATATGGCAAGTTCTATGTTCCAATTCTTTGAAAGACAAGCCACTTTGTGTTTCAGCAAGCTCTCTCAGGAACAGGACCAATTTCCATCCATTCTGTGTGAGACTCTCTCAGGACAGCACTTTCTCAACATCTCAGATAATTTAGCAAAATACAGAGCTACCAACACAACTACAGCACATGCAAATTCATTATGCAAATAGCTTTGCAGGGAGGAAACCCTTGTAGAAACAAAGCTATGGGATTAAAGGAGCTTTCTGGGATCATCAATTTACAAGCAGTGAGGAACTATAAAAGGTCAAACTTTCCATTGCATTTGGGAGGCTGGGTGCTGTGCATATCTGGATAGTTTGGTTACTGCTTTGAAGAGATGCTCAAAAAATCTCTATTGCTTTGAGCCTGTTGCAAAGGTCAAACCTCTTTCCAGGGAAACAGCATTTTAGAAAATGAACATAAAAGTGAACTCCAGGACTACAGAATAAAAAGTCAGAGGAGAAAGCAAGGCATGGTTTACTCACCAGGCGTGTATTAACCACAGGAAACAGCAATGCCAAGAGGGCCCCATTTAACATATGCATCTGTAACCTTAGAAGAAAGAGGGGCAATGTTATTTTCACAGCCTGAAAATTAAGTATCAAATGTGCACTTTCAACATATTTTATGTACTGTAGAATGATTTTCCATAAAGTAGCAAAAGCTTTGCATAAGCTCTGTTCACTTGACTTTGCATAAAGCCATTAGGAGTCCTTATGGCACCTTAGAGACTAACAAATATATTTGGGCATAAGCTTTCGTGGGCTAAAGCCCACTGTTAACTGTCATAAACCAGATAAAACCTCCTTAATAAATAAACATTTAAATAATTTCCTGTTGTAAGAGTGCTTTCTATAATGAGCTTTGGATTCTTAAGTGGTTTGCACTGCTGGTCTGTAATCATGGTCATGCCAGAGGCTGCTGGAGGGTTTTTATTTGGGGAGCTTAAAATAGGTATTTCACCAAACGCCTTTATTCCTATTCAACAATAAAAATGCATGATGTCAAACTAAGGCTTCAGAAATTTAAGCAGCAGCACTGTTTTTATGAGTGGTGTCTAAATTTAAAATATAAGAAAGATTCATGCATTCTGCATTCAAACCAACACGGCAAATCTTGAGAAGGGGATATATAGGGAAAACACTATTGCAATTAAAATGCTGTATTTCCCATAACTGCAGGTCATTTCACCTTGAACTACTGTCTCATCTCACATAATAAGTGGGATCAGTCCTGTTTAAATCTCCATTACAGAAGAGATACAGTGCATATAAAGCTCCATATGGTGAACAGAGCTGGCCAAAGAATCTGTTCAGAATAACACTAGTTACAAATTATTGCATTCCCTCCCCCCCCCCAATAATTATTCACAGGAATAATCTCAGCTGTTCCATTCAACAAAGGGTTGAATGGTATTTGTGAAATACATTTTCCCCATCATTTGGGGAACATTTTATTTGCAAGTTATTTTCCCCTGTTCTCCAATCCCAAGACCAAGAACAAGGAGCTACACCAGCAGTTCAATTATTTGTGCATCCTGAACCCTGCAGGATGTGAGTTGCAAGGGGGACCAAGCTTAACAACTCATCCCTACCTTGTAATCATATTAACATGCTGAAATGAGCAAGCCAGTGGCAAAAGGGCTAGCACAGCCAACACATTCCTATGAATCCAAGCATGCATTGCTGTAAGATTATATTGTGATAGAGAAATGAGCATATCCTTGAGCTCAGTATGCATTTCACTCACAAAAGGAGTACATGGCTCTGTTCTCTCAAAAACCTCAGTTCATCCAGAGTTAGTCCTCTATAGGTCCTCTTGTATATCCAACTAAAACTCAAGAGAATACGAATGCTGACCGAAAGCACAGTGTGCTCTCCTCGGGCACGCAGGATCGCAGCTCAATCCAAAATTTAAAAAGAGGCAATCTGACATTCCTATGCATGGAAACAAAAGTTAAATAGCGAGGGATGACTGTCCTGCAGAAATATAAAGTTAAAACCAGGCACCAATAAATCTTTGGAAAGTTACTTTTATGTTTGCTTACAAATTCACTAACTCTTAGACCATTTTAAATTACAATTGAATTCAAGCCCACCTGCACAAACCACCTGAAGAATGAATGCAGAGTCTGTGTTTATTTTCTCCTCACCCAAAATGTCTTCCAAGAAAATGATGAGAACCACAGCTTTGAAGTGGAGCAGAGCACTGTACCTGCTCAGGCTGGACACCAGGATTCTTGGGTAATGGTGCACTTGGTGAGAAGGAACAGGAGGTAGGAAAAATGGGACTAGCAACCCTGCAACTTGGCTAACAAAGAGAAATGGGAAGGATAGACGGTCCACCAGTGCCTGTTGCAGGCAATTGCAGAAGTGATCACCAAGTAAGAGAAGCCCACCTAATCCAGGCAAAGGATCCTTGTTCAACTACAAGAGAGATCCTGTCAATGAACCAAGGGGGGAAATTCCTCCCTGATTCCACATTTAGAGATTAGTTTACCTCTGTGCATGAGCCCGAGCCCAACCCCATCCCTGGTCTTCAGAGCCTGAGCTGCAATGTCTACACCGCTGTTTTTAGTGCAATAGCATGAGTCCTGCAAGCCTGAGTCTGTAGACCCAGGCTCAGACTCGCTGCCACGGGTTTTAAAATGCAGTGTAGTACACACTATGTCTAAACTTTAATTTTCAGTTGTGTTTTAATACTTGTTAATTAACATGACTAAACACAAACTTTGCTCCAGGATATGTGCCTGTTCCTTGTCATGTTTAACCACTGGCTTCTAGCATCTACACTAAAATTTACAATTATCTTATTTAGCAGTATTAAAACACAACAAAAATGAGACAACAATCCCTGTCAGGCAAATACAGAAGAAAGTTTAAGCACTTTAAAACACAGTGTTAGCTATGAACTACACAGGGAAGGATGAACCAGTAGTTAGGGTGTTAGCTAGGAATTCGTAAGTCCCAGGTTCAATTCCCTGCTCCGACCACGGATTTTCTGGGCAAGTCACTTAGTCTCTCTGTACCTCAGGTCCCCATCTGTAAATTGGAAATAAATAGAAGTTCCTCACAGGATTGTTGTGAGGATAAATGCATTAAAGACTGTCTGATATTATGGTAATAAGGGGTCATTTAAGTACACACGATAGCAAGCCAGCCACTAATATGGTAGAAAGAGCCTAAATGTCAGTCCTTTTAACCTAAAAGGAGTAATTGGTACAATATCTGGAACATCTGTTTGTATCGTTCTAGATACTCGCGGAGGAGATTTCAAGATCTAACACTTGTATATTAAAACACACTGCCCCAGAAAAGACACTGACTGCTTCAAAAAATTTAAAACATACTTTAGAGCAGAGATCCCCAACACGGCGCTTGACGGGGTGTTTATGTGCCCCCGCCTAGTGATACGGTGTGAAAACTAGTGCCCAGCAGGGGAGAGAAGCCGCAGCCCCGCACCTGCCGGGGACAGAGAACTCCAGGGCTGCAGGCTGCGAGTGCCGGTGTTCTCTGTCCCCGGCAGGGGCGGGGCCGCGGCTTTTCTCCGCATTACCCAGAACTGCCAAAAAAAAAAAAAAAAGCGGCTTAGACTGCTGCTGCCGGAACTGCCGAAGCGCCAAAAAAAAACAAAAACAAACCACTCGGACTCTGCCACCGCAAGAATGGACAGAATGCCGCCCCAGGCACTTGCTTGCTCCACTGGAGCCTGGAGCTGGCCCTGTAGGTGAGCATTCTTCCGCTGCACTGATGCTGCTGTTTTCTCATGCTTTGCGATTTTTTTTTTTTTAAACATTTTGGTTTTAAAAAAATGAGTGGTTCAAATAAAAGACAATGTACGTATTATTTCAACGCAGAGTGGGAGGAATCCTATTGTTTTATTGAAAATAAAGGGAAATGTGTTTGCTTATTGTGCGGTAGTACTGTTGCAGTGCCGAAAAAACAATGTCAAACGCCATTTCCAAACTAATTACAGCTCTTTTGACACTTGCCATCCACTTAAATCTGAGTTGAGAAAGAAGAAAATGAATCAACTCAAACCAAACCTATCCGCCCATCAATCTGTTTTCACTAGACAAGTGGTAAAGTCTAAAAGTGCTACTATTGCTTCCTTTAAAATTGCTCATCTGCTCGCAAAGAAGAAAAAACGTTTCAAGATGGTGAATTGTTGAAAGAAGCATTTTTGACTGGTACTGATTGCCTGTTTCAAGGATTTCCTAACAAGCGTGAGATTTTGTCAGCAATACAAGACTTGCAGTTATCAGACAACACAGTTACGAGGAGGATACATGCAATTTCAAGCGACATACAAACTCAGCTAAAGGATGACTTGGAAATATGTGACTGGTTTTCACTGCAGTTCGATGAGTCGACAGATATATTGGATACAGCACAGTTGGCAGTTATGGTGAGGGTGGTATTTAGTGACTTCACCGTAAAAGAAGAGTTAAGTATTGCCTATGAAAGGGTGAACAAAGGGTGAGGACATCTATAATTTATTCAAATCATACTCAACATCAAGTAGTATGCCACTGCACAAGCTGTCTGCGATCACCACTGATGGGGCACCAGCAACGATGGGCAGCGCCAATGGATTCATTGCACTCTGCAAGAAGAATGAATCCTTTCCCAACTTTATGTCTTAACATTGCATTATCCATCAAGAAGCTTTGTGTGTCAAAGTTCATTCTTTTCAACACATCGTGAATGTCGTTATTAAAATAATTAACTCTATTCGAGTGAAACCTTTGCAACACCGACTTTTTAAGGCCCTGTTGGAAGAGATTGATGATAAACAATCTGATCTCATCTTGCACACAGAAGTACAATGGCTGGGCAAAGGTAAAGTTCTTGCACGTTTTTTAAGCCTAATTCAAGGGATCAAAGAATTTCTGAACTCCACAAATCAGAACTTCGAGCAACTAGAAGACTCCAGCTTGTTAATGGACTTGGCTTTTCTTGCCGCCATCGCTGACAACTTGAACATTTTAAATCTTGAGCTCCACGGAAAAGACAAACATGTGGCTCAAATGATAGGTTCTGTAAAATCATTCAAAGCAAAACTGATCTTGTAGATGTCACATATGAAGACGAAGTCTCTCATACATTTCCCAAGTCTGAAGAAAATGGTATGTGACAGTGATTTTAACCCATCACCATGAGCAAATTCACATGGTAAGGTGAAAGATTAGTTGCCGAACAATTTAATTAATACCTTTTACATGTAAAATTACCTTTTTTATCTTATGGAGTCATATTAAATATGACGTTTTTCGTATTATTTAATGTACAAAATAAGCCTTGAAAAATTGTTGGTGCCCGCCACACTTCTGAAAACATGAATGTGCGACTGGCCACAAAAAGGTTGGGGGCCAGTGCTTCAGAGTAAGACAGACAAGACACAAGATGGAGTAAGACTGATGCTGTAACCAGCAAGTGAAACAGAATCAGATTTCTATGGTTTGCTCCATGGTTGATGTTTTAGTCATAAGCTTTATGTGTTAGCGTTCTTCCCTAAGCCCATTACTTGCCTGGCCCATTTCTTGACATTCTCCCTCTGAGCAAACAGTCAAGTTACTAAATAGAAAGATATATTGACCTCAAATTTATGAGAAAGTTCTTTGAGTGCACAGGGCACTGGAATGGGACTCAGGAGACCTGGTTATACTCTTGTGGCATCACTGGCATAGCCACTGGGAGTCACTTCACCTCCATCTCCCCTCATGCCCTGTCTATTTAGACAGCAAGCTTTTGGGGACAGTGGCTGACCTTTACTGCGTTTATACTATATGTCTACTACAGTGTGAGCCCAGTTATGGTTAGCAACTCTAAGTGCTACTCTAACTTACATAATTAAATTTCAGGAACAGGACAAACATTCACACCAACAAGCTTATCTTGACCTGTGAGCAAGAAGGGGCAGAGGAGATAAGCCCGCAAATCTCATTGCTGAAAATGCTAACGCTAAAATCTCATTACAGGAAGAATCCCAGATTCTTAAATAAGGACATCCATACAAACCAGAACTGACAAGGAGGTGAATGACTAAAAGGTAGGATCATTTTTGAGCTCACATCTGTGGATTAAACAGTAGGAACTTATGTATCATTAGAAACCAAAACAAAATTTTAGCCATCTGGAAGCCAGTATTAGATTTTTACACTAAGGTGGGCTGCCACCCACAGGCTAGAGTTTCTGCTCATTATCAGGTTGACTAAAAGCATCTAAGAGTTCTCAGAAAATTGTTTTATATAGCTACTGCGGAGATTGATGTTGTACAGTCAATTAATGCCACTAATGATCCACATGGAAATGCAATAACTTCTTGTTCTTACATTTCACAGTACTTGAACTGAACCGAGACCACTTAGACTTCATTTCACACAAGCCACCACAGCCATCAGAAAGTGAGGTTTTACAGTCTCTACCCAAACTGAGCTGGACCAGAAACAATGACCATGGGATACAAGGATTTGTATCCTGTTACAAATCTCAAGTCACACAGTCCCCTGGACAAACTCATTAAAAATCCTATCAGGGCTATTTGGTCTGTCCCCTTTTAACATATCCAGTCACTTTATTATAAACACTTTACCTTTTATCTCTACAGGCAATATCCTGCCATCCTTACTCAGGCAGAACTCCTGTTGAAGTCAAGGAGTAAGGACTGCAAGATTTAGCCTCATATAGCAAGGGTTCAAAGACATGCTATTTTATCAATCAAACTAATATGGAAATTTCACAGGGATTCATGCTAACAGTTCTAATAACCTTGACCAAAGAACATGGAAACTGCATTTATCACTGTAGGTTCTCTCGAGTGACATACTGTAAGGGATAATCCAATTACACATATTCTTTCCTTTGGACTCTGTAGGGACAATGTTCAATTAAAATAAAAATGTCTTTGCAAAGCACACCATAAATCAGTCACTGTGATTTCAAAAACCACACAATACCAGGCACATCAGGGTGCAGGAACAGCTATTACCAGACCCAGGAAAAAGGGTGGTTTTCATTTTTAAAAAGAAAAAACAGTTCTGATTGAAATTGGGGGAAATCAAATGAAGTTTTTTTTATGAGACTTTGCACTGTGTTCAGCAATCCAAGAGCCAAAGCCAGTGTTCCCTTAAGAAAGTCTACATGTTCACATGGCGAAAGGAAAAGAGAAGGTCCATGCACAAGTGTAAGCAGATTCTATTATAATATAAAAAGCTAATCCTAAATGCAATAAAGGAGCCTGATATCTGGACATTAGAGCACAGAAAGCCCTCCACAGAGTAGACCACCCACATTCCTCTTTTAAAAATTCCATCCACTCATACCACTTAATTTTCAGAATCCCCACTTCTTCCAAACTGACACACAACCTGTGAAATTAAAATACTAATTTTTCCTCTCTCTCAGAGGCAGGGTTTTATTGGGGTCAGGACACATCAGGATGGAAACTGCAAGAGGAAACCAAATCTTAGGCATCAGTTACAGAGCTGATCATTGGCAGAGGACATGTATTTTGCATATCTGAAACAAGAGAATGCAGCTTTTGCAAAATTCGGTACACCCAAGACCACACAATAGAATCCATACAGTGTTCACTCCCTTCTCCTGATTGCATTTTGTTTTTGAATTTGCTGCAAGTCATCCACATAAGAGATTTCCTTGGAGTCAATATGGCATTTTGAAAGCCTATTCCCCGATATTAAACGTAAAATGTCCAACAGCTCTCACAGTGAGCATTTTTTGTGCAGACACTCGCACAGTAATTAGCAATACTAAAGACTGGGTGTTGAGAAACAGAAAAGGTTACTAGCTAGGGCAGAAAAATCACGTTACTAACTCTTTCCACTACCCCACTATTGTGCTGGAACGTCACACATTCTAGGCTCTGCCAATATGTAAGGAGGATGACTAAGAACTATGACTTCATTTTGAAAGCTCTGGCTTCACCACCAACTCTCCATGCCACCTTCGGCAAGTCACTTAGCCTTTCTTGTGCCATGGTCTCCCCATCTGTGAAATGAAGAGAACGTGATTTACCCAGCTTTATAAAGAGCTTTGAGAATATTTGCCAAGCCTGGCTCAGATGAATGCTGGTAGTCCTTTGAGATCCTCCAGTGTACACCGCTAATGCTAAGTATTATTGTTATCCAACAGGAATACTTAAAAGCTCCTTATGTATACCAAAGCCGTGCTCCATGAGTTTACAGCATAACGTCACACCAGATTAGCCTCAAAATAGGCTTGTTACAGTTTTACGGACACTGGGAAGAGAAAGTTTTATTTTTCTGTTCATGTAGCAATAGAAAATCAGCACAAATCAGAAAGCCTCTGAAGAGACGCTATCTATGAAAATAATAAAAAAATAATTCCTCCCATTACTCTCCTCCCCTCCTCCGCCTTCCCCCAATAAAAACAGTTAGCTGAGAGTATGGGCATTACATCACTCTCCACCTGCACTTTGAAAAAAATACAATTCTACAGAAAACATGAAGCCCATAGTCCTAGCTGAGCTTGACCCTAATGGCGGAGAAGGAGAGGAGCAAAACTGGCTTTTCGCTTTTCCTATGCTGGAGCTGCCAGATGTTAATGTGGCCCGTGGCACAGGATACAGTAGCCTGTTGGCTTCTCTAATTTGTACCCAGCTGCCCAGGACAGATGGGCCGTTGCCTCAGCAAGATACCGCTCTGAACATGCTCCCTCCCTCAAAAGGAGGTGTGAATTGCCACAGCAACTCTATTCCTGCTGTAGATTCCCCTGTGGAATTCCCGGGGATCCCTTACAGCAGAGGTTCTCAAACTGTGGTCTGTGGATCACCAGTGGTCCGCGAGCTCCATTCAGGTGGTCCGTGGATAGTTCCCTCTAAGGTGTGCACCTAAGCAGCCACTCACGAGAGAATGAAGAGCCACCCACCTAATTAGTGGAGCTGCTCAGGTGTGGCTCCACTAATTAGGTGCCGGGACCCTGGAGAGGACACACAGGTAAGGTGAGGTGGTGGCCTTGGGGGGAATAAGGGGTAGGTGGGAGGGGACAGTGGGGTGAGAAGAGGGGGGCGAGGGGGATTTGGGATGTGCAGGGCTGCGGCAGCCAGAGAGGGCACATCAATCGCATTAGAAAGGTAAGACTACTAATTTCAAATATAAGTTGTGTGCTTTTATTTGTAGAACCAAAAACAAACGTTAATTATTAAGGTTTTTTTATATAGCACTTTTATCCAAAGCGCTTTACAATAGTTAGCTAACGGTACAAGCAACATTTGGAAAGATCATTAAGTGGTCCGCTGAGACCCTCAGCAATTGCAAGTGGTTCACGAAAAAAAAAGTTTGAAAACCACTGCCTTACAGTATCTTTGTGGCTTCATTACGCTGTATGCGTAGAACAACAACGAATCAGGTTCATTGGCTTTCAACTGCTATAGGTTACGTCTACACTGCAATTAGACACCTATGGCTGGCCTTTACCAGCTGACTCAGGTTCATGGGGCTCAGGATGCAGGGCTGTTTAATTGCAGTGTAGATGTTTAGGCTCAGGCTGCAGTCCAAGCTCTAAGACCCTCCCATCTCGCAGGGTCTTAGAACCCAGGCTCCAGCCCAAGCCTGGATGTCTACACTGTAATTCAGGGGTTCTCAAACTGGGGGTCGCGAGGTTATTACATGGGGGTCATGAGCTGTCAGCCTCCACTTCAAACCCTGCTTTGCCTCCAGCATTTATAATGGTGTTAAATATATAAAAAAGTGTTTTTCATTTATAAGGGGGTCGCACTCAGAGGCTTGGTATGTGAAAGGGGTCACCAGCAGGGCTGTCCCTACCCATACGCAAAGTACACAGCTGCGTAGGGCACCAGGAAATTTGGGGCACCACATTCTGCATGCTGTTCCAGCCCCTACCCCGTCTCTTCCCCATAGACCCACCCTCTGCTCTGCCCCAGCCCCAGCCCCGCCCCCACTCCACCCCTTCCCCAAAGCCTCTGACCCTGCTCCTTCCCACCCAGCCCCGCCCCTTCCCTGCGGACTCTGCAGCAGGGCAGGCACCTAGCACTCACTACGTGGTAAGTGGAGTGACCCGGCCCCAGCCCGGTCCGTGCAGCCAGTGAGTGCTGGAGGGCGGGTTCCACCTGGCCCCCAAGCCAGCCCCCCCCCGGCGAAGGCCTGCCCCATCCCCATGGGGGGACTCTGTAGGGCCCGAGAATAGCTAGGGATGGCCCTGGTCACCAGTACAAAAGTTTGAGAACTACTGCTGTAATTAAATAGCCCCACAAGCCTGAGTCAGCTGGCATGGGCCAGTCATGGATTTTTAATTGCAGTGTAGACACCCCCAGTAGTGAGCTGGAGCCGGTTCGCTGGAACCGGTTGTTAAATTTAGAAGCCCTTTTAGAATCGGTTGTCCCACGAGGGACAACCGGTTCTAAAAGGGCTTTTAAATTTAACAACTGGCCAAAAGTGGCACCTAAGGCACCCACTCCGTGGGTGCTCCGGGGCTGGAGCACCCCCCAGGAAAATTTGGTGGGTGCAGAGCACCCACTGGCAACTCCCCGCCCCGCACCCGGCCCCAGCTCACCTCCACTCTGCCTCTGCCCCTGAATGCACCACTCCGCTCTGCTTCTCCACCCCCCCCCTCAGCTTCCCACAAATCAGCTGTTCGCGCGGGAAGCCTGGGAGGGCTGAGAAGCAAGCAGCGGCTTCGCGCTCAGGCCCAAGGAGGCGGAGCGAAGGGGAGCTGGGATGGGGGGGGGGCATGAGGAGGGCCGGCCATGCCACAGCAGGTAACCCAGGGGGACCGAGAAGCAGAGCGGGGTGGTGCGTTCAGGGGCGGAGGCGGAGTGGCGGTGAGCTGGGGCTAGGCGGGGAGCTGCCGGAGCACCCACGGAGTCAGTGCCTAAGGCGCCACTTTTCATATGATCAGTGGGGGGAGCGGCCATTCCCCCTGCTTCCCCCCTAGCTACACTACCCCGCCCCTAGGAGCCAGAGGGACCTGCCGGATGCTTCCTGGGAGCTGCCCCAGGTAAGCACTGCTGGGACTCCTCACTTCGCCCCCCTGTAAGGCAGGTCCCTCTGGCTCTTAGGAGCGGGGCGGGGTGGGCACCCACTACGGTGGCCCATGAGACCCTCCTGCCCAGATCCGGGGGCAGTCAGGGGACAGGGGTTGATGGGACAGGGCTCAGTGGGGGGGGGGAGCCACAACCCCCTCGTGGGGTGAGGAGGGAACCGGTTGTTAAGATTTTGGCAGCTCATCACTGGACACACCCACAGAATCCCAGCCCTTTCAAATTCCTCTTGCCCTGCAGGGTGAGTTCCAATGAACGGTGAACTCCTCCAATACATAAAAAATTACAATGCCCTCTCTCTGAAAAAAGAAAAAAAAAAAGGAATTTTAAAGGGCCAGGACTGTGCACATCTGGACTTTGAGATCAGTACTTACTGGGATTTAAATGTGGTGATGTTAATCGTTGCAAGAATGTCATTGTCTTGCATTTTGGTAACTTACGGCTTCCATCTTAAGTAATAACAACAACAATACATAGCTCACATATGGTGCTTTAGATCCATAGATCTCAAAGCACTTCACAAATGGAGTTAAGTTACATTATTTTACAGATAGGGAAACTGAGGCACAGGAAGGTGAAGTGACTTCCCCACGTTACTCAGCAAACCAGAGGCAAAGCTGGGAATAGAACATAGGTCTCACAAGGCCCAGTCCAGAGCTCTCTATCCACTGGGTCACACTGAGTTTCTTATTGGAAACAGAGTGTTACTGCAAAAACTCTAACTTTCAAGTTAGCACCAGTAAGTCATGTTTTAAAAAAAGAAATTAAGCTTTAAATATTTGTCAATCTGTTTGAGCAACTGGTAAGAATTTTGGTACAACTATTTAATGTTTAACTCTATCTTTATGGCATTTAGAATGATCTGTTAATCCTATAGAACCTGCAGAATGACGTAGAGGAATTAATACATTTTAAAAAATGGTAGGGGGAGATAATCAAAGGGCATAAGGCATGTGATGTAGATTACACAAGCCCAGAATCTAATCAGTGCAAGAACACCTGCATCCATCACTGAGTTTGCTGGGTCACTGCCTATTGCTAGAGACATCAAACACCCTTAAAATAAGGAAACAAGTTTAAGTATGGCAACAAGCCCTGATTTAAGTCATGTACACTTTCAGACAGCCTTCTACTTTTCATTCCAGCCAGTTCTGGGCTACAGTGCATGACACACAGAGCCCAGATATATAATTTTAAAACATAGCTGAAGTCAAAGCATTACAACCTATATACATTATGCAAATAGATAGGAAAGCAGTGAGAGAGAGAACTGATGTTACCTGAACAGAATCATTGCACCACGACATGGGGGACAGGCGAGGAGAAAAATCTGAAATATTAAACAAAAAAAGCTGGTTATCGATATGATTTTTTAAAAATTAATTTCCTCAACATTTCTCTCCTTCTCCCACATGTCACAGATAGTCCATCCAGTCGGAAGTTGTTCCGGCTACAGCAGGCCTTTGTACCAGGAAAGGGTTTAAAAATATCATCAAGCTAAAGATTCCACACCACCTTCACATAGATCTGAGCAGCAAAAGTGGCATCTAAAACTTTATTTCCCCAAGTCCAAAGGGCTCAAGTCTGATGTCCAGGCCATCTCTAATGCTCCCCCATTACAAGAGCTCCTCAAATACTGTTGCTGTGCAAGAGCAAACTACATCATTATTAATTATTTCTACTGTGATAGCTGCCAGAGCTCCAATCAGCAGCAAGGCCCTGTTGTGCTAAGTCAGGGATTCCCAAACTTGGTTAGCGGCTTGTTCAGGGGTAAGCCCCTGGCAGGCCGCGAGACGCTTTGTTTACCTGAGCGTCCACAGGTACAGCCGCTCACAGCTTCCAGTGGACATGGCTCACCATTCCCAGCCAATGGGAACTGCGGGAAGAGGTGGCAAATACTGCAAATACTGAAGCTAGTTATCTAAGGCAACAGTAGTGACTTTCCAAAGCACTGGTATGAACTGCAGCAGTAAATGGATATACATTTCCTGAGATCAAGGATAATGCAATGATACTGGAACAGCAGACAAGGTGGGTAAAAATTGATGATTTTTAAGAACAAAAAAAAAAAATTGGTTTTAGTTTAAATTAACTAGGTTTATTTTTTAAAGAAAATCAAATTTAATATAATTTAAAATTAAATTTCAAATTGACAACCTATGGTAAGGCCTAGCCTTCTTATAATATATTAATATAATTTAAATTAAATAAAAAAATGATATTAAGTAGTACGTATTTTCTGCCAAGTTTTAAAGACAGTCAAATTACTCAACTGGTGGAAGTTGTAGTAAGATGAGGCCCTGAAACATAAACCCTTGGTATCAGGTGCCTGAGGCCTGAACCAAAGGAATGGTCAAGACTTTGTTAACATAAAGCAAAGTTAGCTGTGAGCCACAGGCAGGCCCTGCTCAAAAAAGTTGGCAAGAAGGCGGCTGCTAATTGGATGTATACACATATCTAAAGGGTATCAAGCACTAATAGGATAAACATGGACCAGGATGGCAACAGAACAGTCCGGTACAAACACAATCCACAGAAATAATGAGGAACAGGCTGACCCATCCTAAAAGACAGGCTCAAAAGGATAATATGATGGATAGACTTGTTTGTTCGAACCAACATGTACTAGAAGAGAGGCAGCACCCCAACACACAGAGTGATTGTACCTCGATACGTCAGGAGTGATGTATAACTTGTTTGTACCTGTGTATAAGAATGCAACCCCGAGTGGATGTCTTTTTCTGGCCTAGTGGGCAGTGGAGAATCCCACCACTGACTGAGCTGGTCCATTGTCAGGGAGCACATATGTACTAGCAGAACTGTAGACATCTGATCCAGGGAGCTAGAGACTGTTTCGTTTGGCAATAAACCTGGCCGGATGCCTTCGTACCTTATCGGAGTCTGTGGTCATTGGGTGGTTCACTCGAGATCTGCTGTGCCAGCTATCTGTGCAGAGCTGGGACAGCACACAGGGAGAACACACACACACACACACCTGTTATCAACATTGAACGGAGTAGAGCACCACACCGGTGACATCTGACAACAGATGTCACTGACAAGTCACCCAGGACCTGAGTCTCTAAACCAGCTTTTGACAGAAGTAGCCTATTCTGCAGGTGCAGTAACAATATTTTCATCTCGGTTTATTCAGTCAATTAATTCAGTTCAGTCAATTAAGAAAACAATTAGGAGTTGAAAAAAGTGGGAAAGCTTGTTTTCTCTTTTCCAATCTATGAATAAAAACTAGGTATGAGAGGATGACATCTACTAGTTCTAAAGTCATCATCCCCCGGTGCTGGAATTCAAATCCAATTGTTCAAATATTTTGCATCAGCAAATCTTAACCAGGATACAAAGTGATTAATATCACTAGCGGAAAGAAGAATTACATTTCAACACCTATTGCCTTCTGGTGCAACACACACAAGCACCAAACTAGCCAAGATCTTAATATAATTTGGACTGCAGAACAATTCAACTTCATTACTTTGCCCTCGTGAATAGAGGGCATCAGTGGAAAATATCTTCTATTTGGTTAAAAGGAGGATCCAATGACTTCTTTTGTTGCCAGGCCAGTACTCCAAATATCAAATTGCTCTATGTGAGAACTCTTTCTCCGAAGTGAAATATCAGGTATATTCAGCAAACATACCTCTCTCTGGTGCTGCAGGGCATGCCTGGTATATGCACCTGGTAGATGTTCAATTTAATTACTACCAGACCATGACCATGCTACAGCAACAGTGGGAAGGTTAAACAACACAATATTATGAACTGTGTCATTAGAATCTGAAAGTGAGCCTTTAACCAGACAGCTATTGGTACAGTGAATATTTGGATTCCAGTGCAGGTTTTTAACAGGGTAACATACACTGGATTATTCACTCACTCAAGTTATTTGCTTCATTCATTCTATCAAATGAATGAGTCTCAGTTACTGTTTGGAGCATTCAAAATCTCATCTCAGTCAGCAGACAGAATGTTTGTGGTTGCAAAGTACAAAAAAAGATATCAATTAAATTTAACTGAAAAGGCCTCAAGTCACTTACTTACCAAGAAACCTCAAAACCAAATCAGAATTGCTTGCATTAAAAAAAGCAAATCATTTCACTTCATTATGTTAACGATCAAGTTAATCCAATGGCTGCGTAGGAACAGTCCAATAACTGATGCTTTGTGTGCAGAGGCAAAAAAAGGAGCATACTTCTTAGATGATATTTTCCCGCATATCAGTTGAATAGCGTATAGCCCCTGTAGGACTCTCTCACATACACACACACACCAAGGATTAGGCAGATTCTGCTTTGAATTAAACTTTCCAAAATGGGTTTAGTGGCTGCATTAGCCTACTGTCTGTACCGCAAAGATACTCATGTTGCACAAGGGAAATATTAAAATACTAAACTAGCTCCGTGGCCTTTTATCGTATTTTACCCCAGCAATCTTGACATGTTATACAAAGTGACACAGACAGAAGAGAGTTCTTGAGCAGAGCAGTTAGACACATTTTAAATCTATCCCAAGACACTAAAAATCCCAAAACCTTAAAGAGCCAGCGCTCGGGGCAGGGCAGGGGCAGCGTGCAGAGCTGCCGTGTCTCCGCCTAGGAGCAGCTGGGACGTGCCACTGCTTCTGGGGAGCCACATGAAGTCAGGTAGGGAGCCTGCCGACCCCGCACCAACCGGACTATAAACCAGAATTTCAACGAAGGTCAGAAATGCCGGTTTATAGAACTTTCTGGATGGTAAAGTGCCAGATAACACAGCTTTTACTGTAGTAGTTAAAGCCATGCTGTTGCACAAGTGTGGTAACTTAGTCAATCATTCTGCACAGGTATAATTCATAAAGTCAAAATGGCTGAGAACTTAAAAACTGGACAGTAACACACCTCAGATGTGATGACTGAACCTGGTGATACTCTAAACAAAAAGAGCTCTCAACCATACTTGCTGCTATTTCCATTGCTTCACACTGACTCAGACATTCTAGGTTTCAAAGCGACACCGACAGAGTGACAATCCTGGCATATTATACCCAGGATCAGCTGAGACTTGAACTCTGGGGTTACAGCTCCAAAAGCAAAGACCTCTGTCACTTGAGCTAAAGGAGCACTCTCTCAGCAGACAGCAGTTGTAGATCTTTTATCCTGTCTCTGTTGATCACAAACTAGGGAGCAACATTATCCATACAAAACCAGTGCATTACACACAAACTTTGGGGTGTTTAAAGTCTGGATCCAAATCTGAATCTTGCACTTCGAGTATGGTTAGAGAAGCGCTCAAAACCAAAAGGGTGGTGGGTCCTCTGGGGGAAAGCCTTGATTTTTTCATACTGCAATATAAGCCTTCTTTTCATGTAACATTTAAGTTTCTATGTAACGAACTTTCCTCTTTTTGAGCAAATAAATTCATTTAATTTAAGTGGGCTCTATCATGCATTGTTTTCAAAGAATATCTAGGCACTATAACAGCTTTGTTGGCACTCTCAGCTGGGAATGAGACTTCAGTAGTTCAGCAGAGGCCACAAAATAAATTGGCAATAGAAACTAGACTACTTTACCTGCACCCTAGCAGTGGGACTTTGATGAGGCAGTGGAGAAAAGGAGTTTGCTGTGACCACTCCACAAATGGTGTGTTTTCTGCATCGGTACAGTATCTAGACCTGCCCCGGGACTTTTCCCCAGCATTGAAATAAACACACAGTTAAGATTCTTCCATTTAGTTCAAACTTGTTAGAATACAAAAATAAACGATTAAATTATGCAGCAGCCATTTTCTAACATATCCCTCGAGCGCATTAAAATCAATACAAGATGGAACATGGCAAAGGCACTAGGTTAGAGCCTGAGCACCTGTCAAGGAGTTGAATTTGTAGGAGGGAGATCGGAGGATGGATTTAACTCAATCCCTCTTGAGCAGCTAACCACTTTGCACCTTGTAAGAATGTGCCCCTAACAAAACGAAGAAAATGCCTCAGAGAAATAAAAGACTAGTCTGAAAATCTGCCAACTTGAAAAAACATTCAGTTTGCCAAGCCAATGTGTTACCTCAGCACCCAGTTAGTGCCTTCTCCTTCTGCAGGAGAGGAAGGCAGACACAGCCACTACCACCCCCCCAAGGAACTGAGAGCAAATCTGACTGATATCCGACAAATCTTCATACGTGTTTAAAAAGTGACATTTCTTCAAAGGTATCCACTCACAGGTGAAATGCCAATATGATTTTTTTTAAATGCTTGGGGTTGGCAATATTGCTCACTTCAGTGAGAACTGAGGGTATTCATCACCTTATAGGGAATGGTCTTTCTCCAGCCTCATAAGAAGCCTGTGAAATAAGAGACACGTTAATTTACATCCAGGTCTCATCACTGTCTCCATTAGAATTGAAGTTTTGACCCATGGGGACAACTTCCCAAATGACAGAAGCTAAGAATCCTCTAAAGAATATTTTGTCAAAAGCTACTGGCCAAGGACAGATTCTCTGACCCAGCAGATGGTACAAACCACCCGCAAGATATTCCAAAGCTTGCAGAGGGTATTTTTTTTTTTTGTTATTTTAAAGAAGCACTGGGTATTCTGCGCTGATTAGCGTTGTCATAGCCATACAATTCACAAGTTAACAGTTCAATATGTTAAAGCTGGTTAACACAGTAGAAGCCCAATCATTCATGAAAGGTTAGAGAAAGCACAGCAGAGATAGGGGAAGGACAGCAGAATTTTGATAGGAATATGTATTAAACTTCTTTTAAATGCATGTTATCTATGTGAGAGGTCAAAATGCCTCACTTCAGTCAATTGGGTTAATTTCTACTTTGCTTAATTGTGCACAATCTGTATTTTATTTACCAATAAAGCATATTAAACCCTACAATTAGGCACCAAGACTCCTGTCTCTGCAGTTACACAAGCCAATGGAATTACTCAAGTGTTCAAAGCTAAGCGTGCGAGTAAGATCTTGTAGCACTGGGGCTATAATCACTGTTTCCTTAAGAGGGATGTATCACATTTGCACAGTAGTGTCTTTGGAAGAGCCATTTTTAAAGCAAGCATCAGACAGAGACAAAACATTTCACAGTCCAAAATTTTAAGGCAGCCTCAGCCCCTGAAAAGGAGGGTTCATGAAAATAGGTGACCAAAAATTTTCTTAGCAATTCCAAGCCATAGTAATATTCTAATTAATTTACCTTTGGTCATGCATACAAACTTCACACACCTATTTCTTAAAACAAGAGAGTCCTAAGCTAGTGATTGGGGCACAGGACTAGAGGTCCCCAATTTATGGCCATAAGGACTGACTCCCTATATGACCTTGGGCAAGTCACAAAGATCTATTTTGTGAGTTGCTGAGCAAATCCAGAGTGCCCTCAATTCCCAGTGATGTTGAGGATACTGAGCACCTCTTAGAAGGACAATGCTCAGCACCTTGCAAGATCGAACTCAACGTCTCCCCTACAGATGCCCCAACCATTCAGAAGTTAATGACACTCCTCCCACTGCACACAGAGGATTGTTAGGATTAATGTTTGTAAAACACCGAGTAATAACGCTCCTGGCATGTTTCATCTTTACGCTAAACATTACACACTTTCCCCACTCATGTTTAGTTATTGCTTCCTTTGGGAATTTTTTAATCCCTCAAACTGCAGCCCAGACCATTTTTCCCATGGGGACCATAACTTTCTGGACAGTACTTAAAGTGCCTGGATTTTCCTCTAGCCACCAAGCACATTAAAATTTGAAGTACATTTTCTTACTTGCATTTGACAGAGGGCCTGTAATTTCCCTCCCCTGCTAAAAAAGTATTCTGAAACAATATTTCTAGCCCCTTTAGTTTAATTTAAAAATGTATTTTGAACTGATGGTCTTAATGGTAGGAATTTATCATTGTGGTCCCATGTACCTTGTGGTTTTGTTTCCCATACACTGCATGTTTAAATTGACAGCAGTTTGGCAGAAGGCAGATGTCACTTGAGAAGTAAAGTTGATGCCACATGTTGCACAGGAGACACACAAAGGGCTCTCCCAATGGAGACTTCACTTTTGTTTGGTATTTCCCTTAATCTTAAAAAACAACAAAAACAATATATGTATGTGGTTGCACTTTGTATATGGGAAACAAATGGTCAAAAGAAAAAACAGGCCATCAAACTGGACCAGCCATTTCCTATTGTGGCACACACTGCAGAAAGATCCAATTACTTAAAAGTATATGAAACATTGTAACGTAACTCTCTGCAGGATGGCCGACTTCCACCAGAGAAGAACAAGAAATGGCATCTACTGAAACAATTCTGTCACTCTAGTAATTACAAAGATTGATCTCCCAGCCTGGGCATATAGATCTAACAGAAAATACATTCACTGCAATAGAGGCAAGTAAAGAAGTATTTTCTTAAGCAAATACAGAAGAGAACAGAATTCACTGCTTCTCATTTTCAGGTCAGCCTCTTCAGCAGGAGACAGAGCTGCAGGGCTTTATGGGGGTTACTGAGGCCTTTGATATTTTTAGCTTCGCAAGTCTCTCTCTTGGGACTGACCTTTTAAAGCAATGTGTATGTGATCCCCCTCCCCACCTTCCCAAAAGTGCAGATTTACCTAGAATGCCCAATATGAACATTTTAAAATAATGGATGTAAAACACATACGTTTAGACACATTATTTATTTTTCAAGTCTCATGTCAATTAAATACTTGTATAGCATCTTTCACCTTAGCATCCAAAGTGCTTAACAGACTAAGCTTCACAACCTCCTGGCAGAGAGCTGGGATGGTGTATAGGCAAACACGTGTCAGATTTCTAAACAAAGGTATCATAGGATTGGTTTTAAAATTATAAATGATGGCATAAGTACCCTCGGCTTGCTATCCGAGGGTAGCAATCGGCTGCTCAGTCTTCTGAAAATTTCTAGTTTTTACTGGGTATCCTCAAAGGTTTAAAGACGGGTATTTATATACCTATTCCCATACTGGCATAGTCACTCACATACCAGCAACTTGATACCTATCCTTACAGCAGGCAACAGCTCCATGGTACAGTAAAGTAAACAGACACAGAAAGTCTTCTACCAAGTGGCGTGGCAGTGTGTACGCATCTGCAGTTTGATTGCAGAAAGCTGCTTTACTGTGCAGAAACTTGCCAGTGCAGACAAGCCCTTAGTCTGGTCTGCCATGCTTCCTTTTCCCAGATCAAAGGTAATCTAAGTCACAGGAAAGGATCCTTCCATTTGAAGACAGATGCACTGTGCTCTACAGGAAAATGAACAAACAGGATCAAATTCAGTTTGGCTTTTCACCAACATAACAGAGATCAGTATCTGGCCCCTATTATTACACTCATAAATCAGCCAAAGAGGAGCATCGTCATTCCATGTCAATTCTCCTTCCCTCCCAAGCAAGG
Organism: Caretta caretta; assembly: GCF_965140235.1. Classification (NCBI taxonomy): domain Eukaryota; kingdom Metazoa; phylum Chordata; order Testudines; family Cheloniidae; genus Caretta; species Caretta caretta. The sequence continues at coordinate 84,934,229 of NC_134214.1, forward strand.
AGCAGTAGCTGATGGAGGAAGGCAGGCAGAGGATGCAACCTTGGTTTCACTATCCTCCAGTAACACAAAGCAGAAGGCACATTTCAGGGTGGCAACGATACTGTCAAAATGTCAACCATCCATTTCCCAAGTACTGGAAGAGCAGCATTTTTCAAAACATACTTTCGCTGCTTGTGGGTACCTGGGCAGGAGTGACTGGGTGGGAAGAGAAGGATGTCAGAAAAATGTTACATTTGCTATTTAAAGAATCCCCTGCCAATTCCCTTCCTTTTTAAAATCACTAAAAGGGGAATACAGCTACCTAGTTATTCAGCTCAGAGGAAATATTATGATTAATTAGGAAGGATGGAAGGACGGATGGACGGATAGATGGAAAGATTATTTTTGTAAACTCTGAAAATCCAAGTGTTCAAGAAATGGGAAGAAAGAAAGAAAACCCAACGTACTCCTTGACAGGACAACAAATGTATTTAGATAAAAGCCAGTGACTTTGTGAACACCTATTTAGCTGTTGTATGTACAAGCTTTGTATAGGGATATAGTCAGTCAGAGGGTGGCCTTCAGCAGCAAACATATTCTTTACTAACAGATGCATCAGCTTTAACAGTGGTAAAAACCAGGACTCAGGCTATACAAGTCTCCAAACTAAGCTGGCATGGGGTGGGGGAAAGCCAGCAGAGAAAGAAGAGAAAATCCAGTGGAGGGTGGGAGGCCTGAGCAACAAGGAGAAATGATTTTATTAAACTGCACAGAACTCTGTTAACAAAGTCGACACACAAACCAAAAAGGTGGTCATCCAAAGCAAGAAAATGCGGCATTCAGTCTACCATCAAGCCTTACGCACCTCCCCTTAAATACCACTCTCTTCAGAAATAGATATTCTGGGGGGGGGGGGGGGGGTGTTTGTTTTTTTTAAAACCATGAATAATTGCAAAGGAACAGAAAACAGCTGGATGAACAGATCATAAACAAACAGATCATACTCAATGAATCTCTCTTCCCTGTTTCACTGCTTACAGAGAGCCAAACATTCTCAGATTTGTTATTCAGAATTAACCGGAAAAAAATTCAGCAAATTCTTCTTGGTCTTCAAAAAGTTTAAGGATATTCAAAGGTCATGCTGATAGTCATATAAGTCATGCGATACTGCTTCTGTTTTCTGGTGGTTAATTACATACATCCTAACAACATGAATTGCAAATTGCATATCAGAATGTAAAATTTTGATTTTACATTCCTGGTTATACAATTGGAAATTTGCTTCCAGCAAATATTTAAGTTTGAAGTTTGTCCTTCATATTTATTCACACCAGTAAAGTTTGACTGCTAGAATACTTGCCAAAAGCAAATGTAGTAAAAGTAAATTTATTTATTGTTTTGAAATATATAATAGGAAAGTGATTGCAGTATTCATCTAGCTCTTCTACTAACAGCCCAGCATTTTTGTATTTGCTCTGATTTCCTTGTCTTTCTGAGGTTCGAGTAGCCCCTTTACACCATTTTCTCACTGTTTGCTCTTTATAGCACTTTGTGCTTTGATTGTCCGGTCAAATTTGGCAAAATAGAAACGTTTCCATTACTTATTTCTCCAGTCCAAACAGAGAGTTATTTAAATAAGTGTCTCCTGCAGTGTTTGCAAATAAAGCACTGCAGCAATGGGCCAGTGGCACGAGATCTTAAAAATGAAGTTGACTAACGACTTTTAAACAAGTGTGAAACTGACTAATCTACTCTCATTAACCAGGCTGAGAGATGGAAAAACTAAACAGAGCACTGAACAGTCAATTAAAATGGAAAAAAAAACCTGGAATCTAACATTTAATACCATATTTAAGGTAGTAAGAAAACATTTTTAAACCTAAGCCCTGGTCTACACTAGGACTTTAGGTCGAATTTAGCAGCGTTAAATCGATTTAAACCTGCACCCGTCCACACAATGAAGCCCTTTATTTCGACTTAAAGGGCTCTTAAAATCGATTTCCTTACTCCACCCCTGACAAGTGGATTAGCGCTTAAATCGACGTTGCCGGCTCGAATTTGGGGTACTGTGGACACAATTCGATGGTATTGGCCTCCGGGAGCTATCCCAGAGTGCTCCATTCTGACCGCTCTGGACAGCGCTCTCAACTCAGATGCACTGGCCAGGTAGACAGGAAAAGAACCGCGAACTTTTGAATCTCATTTCCTGTTTGGCCAGCGTGGCAAGCTGCAGGTGACCATGCAGAGCTCATCAGCAGAGGTGACCATGATGGAGTCCCAGAATCGCAAAAGAGCTCCAGCATGGACTGAACGGGAGGTACGGGATCTGATCGCTGTTTGGGGAGAGGAATCCGTGCTATCAGAACTCCGTTCCAGTTTTCGAAATGCCAAAACCTTTCTGAAAATCTCCCAGGGCATGAAGGACAGAGGCCATAACAGGGACCCGAAGCAGTGCCGCGTGAAACTGAAGGAGCTGAGGCAAGCCTACCAGAAAACCAGAGAGGCGAACAGCCGCTCTGGGTCAGAGCCCCAAACATGCCGCTTCTATGATGAGCTGCATGCCATTTTAGGGGGTTCAGCCACCACTACCCCAGCCGTGTTGTTTGACTCCTTCAATGGAGATGGAGGCAATACAGAAGTAGGTTTTGGGGACGAAGAAGATGATGATGAGGAGGTTGTAGATAGCTCACAGCAAGCAAGCGGAGAAACCGGTTTTCCCGACAGCCAGGAACTGTTTCTCACCCTAGACCTGGAGCCAGTACCCCCCGAACCCACCCAAGGCTGCCTCCTGGACTCAGCAGGCGGAGAAGGGACCTCTGGTGAGTGTACCTTTTAAAATGCTATACATGGTTTAAAAGCAAGCATGTGAAAGGATTACTTTGCCCTGGCATTTGCGGTTCTGCCTTTGCAAAAGGTTTCTGGGGAGGGCAGCCTTATTTCGTCCTTCATGGTAGGACACTTTACCACTCCAGGCCAGCAACACGTACTGGGGAATCACTGTAGAACAAAGCATTGCAGTGTATGTTTGCTGGCATTCAACCAAAATCACGCGGTGGGAGGAGGCAAAATGCGACCTTGTAACGAAAGCACATGTGCTATGTATGTAATGTTAACAGCAAGGTTTACCCTGAAAGAGTGTAGCCACTGTTTTATAAAATGTGTCTTTTTAAATACCGCTGTCCCTTTTTTTTTCTCCACCAGCTGCATGTGTTTCAATGATCACAGGATCTTCTCCTTCCCAGAGGCTAGTGAAGCTTAGAAAGAAAAAAAAACGCACTCGCGATGAAATGTTCTCCGAGCTCATGCTGTCCTCCCACACTGACAGAGCACAGACGAATGCGTGGAGGCAAATAATGTCAGAGTGCAGGAAAGCACAAAATGACCGGGAGGAGAGGTGGAGGGCTGAAGAGAGTAAGTGGCGGGCTGAAGAGAGTAAGTGGCGGGCTGAAGAGAGGGCTGAAGCTCAAAGGTGGCGGCAGCGTGATGAGAGGAGGCAGGATTCAATGCTGAGGCTGCTGCAGGACCAAACCAGTATGCTCCAGTGTATGGTTGAGCTGCAGCAAAGGCAGCTGGAGCACAGACTGCCACTGCAGCCCCTCTGTAACCAACCGCCCTCCTCCCCAAGTTCCATAGCCTCCACACCCAGACGCCCAAGAACGCGGTGGGGAGGCCTCCGGCCAACCAGCCACTCCCCCACAGAGGATTGCCCAAAAAAAAGAAGGCTGTCATTCAATAAATTTTAAAGTTGTAAACTTTTAAAGTGCTGTGCTTAAAGTGCTGTGTGGCATTTTCCTTCCCTCCTCCACCACCCCTCCTGGGATACCTTGGTAGTCATCCCCCTATTTGTGTGATGAATGAATAACGAATGCATGACTGTGAAGCAGCAATGACTTTATTGGCTCTGCAAGCAATGATTAAAGGGAGGAGGGGAGGGTGGTTAGCTTACAGGGAAGTAGAGTGAACCAAGGGGTGGGGGGGTTCATCAAGGAGAAACAAACAGAACTTTCACACCGTAGCCTGGCCAGTCATAAAACTGTTTTTCAAAGCTTCTCTGATGCGTACCGCGCCCTCCTGTGCTCTTCTAACCGCCCTGGTGTCTGGCTGCGCGTAACCAGCAGCCAGGCGATTTGCCTCAACCTCCCACCCCGCCATAAACGTCTCCCCCTTACTCTCACAGATATTGTGGAGCACACAGCAAGCAGTAATAACAGTGGGAATATTGGTTTCGCTGAGGTCTAAGCGAGTCAATAAACTGCGCCAGCGCGCCTTTAAACGTCCAAATGCACATTCTACCACCATTCTGCACTTGCTCAGCCTGTAGTTGAACAGCTCCTGACCACTGTCCAGGCTGCCTGTGTACGGCTTCATGAGCCATGGCATTAAGGGGTAGGCTGGGTCCCCAAGGATACATATAGGCATTTCAACATCCCCAACAGTTATTTTCTGGTCTGGGAATAAAGTCCCTTCCTGCAGCTTTTGAAACAGACCAGAGTTCCTGAAGATGCGAGCATCATGCACCTTTCCCGGCCATCCCACGTTGATGTTGGTGAAACGTCCCTTGTGATCCACCAGAGCTTGCAGCACTATCGAAAAGTACCCCTTGCGGTTTATGTACTCGGCGGCTTGGTGCTCCGGTGCCAAGATAGGGATATGGGTTCCGTCTATAGCCCCACCACAGTTAGGGAATCCCATTGCAGCAAAGCCATCCACTATGACCTGCACATTTCCCAGGGTCACTACCCTTGATATCAGCAGATCTTTGATTGCGTGGGCTACTTGCATCACAGCAGCCCCCACAGTAGATTTGCCCACTCCAAATTGATTCCCAACTGACCGGTAGCTGTCTGGCGTTGCAAGCTTCCACAGGGCTATCGCCACTCGCTTCTCAACTGTGAGGGCTGCTCTCATCTTGGTATTCATGCGCTTCAGGACAGGGGAAAGCAAGTCACAAAGTTCCATGAAAGTGCCCTTACGCATGCGAAAGTTTCGTAGCCACTGGGAATCGTCCCAGACCTGCAACACTATGCGGTCCCACCAGTCTGTGCTTGTTTCCCGAGCCCAGAATCGGCGTTCCACAGCATGAACCTGCCCCATTAGCACCATGATGCATGCATTGTCAGGGCCCATGCTTTCAGAGAAATCTGTGTCCATGTCCTGATCACTCACGGGACCGCGCTGACGTCGCCTCCTCGCCCGGTATCGCGTTGCCATGTTCTGGTGCTGCATATACTGCTGAATAATGCGTGTGGTGGTTAATGTGCTCCTAATTGCCAAAGTGAGCTGAGCGGGCTCCATGCTTGCCGTGGTATGGCGTCCGCACAGAAAAAAGGCGCGGAACGATTGTCTGCCGTTGCTCTGACGGAGGGAGGGGCGACTGACGACACGGCTTACAGGGTTGGCTTCAGGAAGCTAAAATCAACAAAGGGGGTGCCTGTACATCAAGGAGTATTTCAGGCAGGACTGCACGGAGGGTTCCAATAAGAAATGGTGCACCTAAGTTATCGTTGTTATTGGAACAAGGAGGTTAGCCTGGCCTCTGATTGATACATGGCTAGATTTACCTCGCTGCACCTTCTCTGTGAGTGACTGCAGTGTGACCTAGAGGAATGAGTCCCCTAGACAGGGGAGGAGGCAAATGAGTACAAAACAAATCTGGTCTATTTCTTGTTTTGACCCACTCCATCTATCTTTTACATCTTTGGCTGGCAGCAGACGGTGCAGAAGGACTGCATGCCATCCACATCTCATGGCTGCTCGGCAGAAGATGGTACAGTACGCCTGCTAGCCATCCCCATCTCTTGCCTGCCTGGCAGAAGATGGTGCAATACGACTGCTAGCAATCCTCATCTCTTGCCTGCCTGGCAGAAGATGGTACAGTACGACTGCTAGCAGTCCGTATCGCCTGCCTGCTCACCATAAGACGGTTCAATAGGACTGACTGCAGGACTAAAGAGAATGACCTGGTCAAGTCACTCCAAATTTAGTCCCTGCGCCCATGTCTGCCCAGGCGCTCCCAGCCGACGTGGCCAGGAGCACCTCGGACACGATGAGGACGACTACCAATCGTATTGCACCGTCTGCTGCCAGAAGGCAAGGGGTTGCTGCTACTGTGCAGCAAAGCCGTACCGCGTCTGCCAGCACCCAGGAGACATAGGGTGACGGTTACCTGAGCGGGCTCCATGCTTGCTGTGGTATGGCGTCTGCACAGGTAACTCAGGAAAAAAGGCGCGAAATGATTGTCTGCCCTTGCTTTCACGGGGGGAGGGAGGGAACGGGAGGCTGACGATATGTACCCAGAACCACCCGCGACAATGTTTTAGCCCCATCAGGCATTGGGATCTCAACCCAGAATTCCAATGGGCAGCGGAGACTGCGGGAACTGTGGGATAGCTACCCACAGTGCAACGCTCCGGAAGTCGACGCTTGCCTCGGTACTGTGGAAGCGCTCCGCCGAGTTAATGCACTTAATGCACTTAGAGCATTTTCTGTGGGGACACACACACTCGAATTTATAAAACCGATTTCTAAAAAACCGACTTCTATAAATTCGACCTTATTCCGTAGTGTAGACATACCCTTACAGTGCCTCTTTAATGCATTTTGTTTTCACATTTTACAGGTCTTTTTTGGTGGGGAGAAGGAGGCCAAGTTTATTATGTAAACTGGCCTTTTTACTAAAGCGGCACTATTATAACCTCCACATACAGGGAATTTAGAGGAGTAACTGCATGAGGCACTGCATTTGGAAACTTGTCTCCAACTTATTACCAGGCTATTACTTAAGAGTTTTCCAATTGTCTATTTTAGGAGTGTTGCTAGATTTAAAACTATGCTGTTGAATGTAGATAGCAAGAGGCTGGAGAATGTGCTGAAGCCTGGACTAAGGCAAATCTGATCTAGCTGACTAGGCCTTCTATATATGTCACAAGTCATGAAAAACTCTGGTGTGGGGCTGTCCATTAATCGCAGTTAACTCACACAAGTAACTCAAAAATATTAACTGTGATTAAAAAAAATTCATCGCGATTAATTGCACTGTTATACAATAGAATACCAATTGAAATTTATGTGGGTGTTTTTCTACATTTTCAAATATATTGATTTCTATTACAACACAAAATACAAAGGGTACAGTGCTCACTTTATATTATTTTTATTACAAATATTTGCACTGTAAAAATGATAAATAGTATTTTTCAATTCACCTCATACAAGGACTGTAGTTCAAACTCTACTGTGAAAGTGTAACTTACAAATGTAGATTTTTTTTTTTGGTTACATAACTGCACTCAAAAACAAAACAATGTAAAACTTTAAAGCCTACAAGTCTACTTGGTCCTACTTCTTCTTCAGCCAATTGCTAAGACAAACAAGTTGGTTTACACTTACAGGAGATACTGCTGACAGCTTCTTATTTACAATGTCACCTGAAAGTGAGAACAGGCATTCACATGGCACTTTTGTAGCTGGCATTGCAAGGTATTTATGTGCCAGATATGCTAAACATTTATATTCCCCTTCATGCTTCGGCCACCATTCCAGAGGACATGCTTCCAGGCTGATGATGCTCATTAAAAAAACTGTGTTAATTAAATTTGTAACTAACCTCCTTGGGGGAGAACTGTACGTCTCCTGCTCTGTTTTACCCACATTCTGCATATATTTCATGTTATAGCAGTCTTGGATGATGACCCAGCACACGTTCGTTTTAAGAACACTTTCACGGCAGATTTGACAAAATGCAAAGAAGGTATCAATGTGACATTTCTAAGGATAGATACAGCACTCGACCCAAGGTTTAAGAATCTGAAGTGACTTCCAAAATCTGAGCGGGATCAGGTGTGGAGCTTGCTTTCAGATGTCTTAAAAGAGCAACACTCCGATGCAGAAACTACAGAACCCGAACCACCAAAAAAGAAAAATCAACCTTCTGCTGGTGGCATCTGACTCAGATGATGAAACGGAACATACTGAACGAATGGTAAGAACATGGCTTGACATGACTGCAAAAGAAGATTCTGTGAGCAAAAGCCTTCTCTTAGCATCAGACAGATGGCAGAGGTGAAACTGACTGGCTCCATGCTGAGTGTATGATCAGTACTGATCTTTGGGTCAGAAAATATGTCCACTTGAAAGCAAACAACACTTGTAGAACATCCTGAGTGGAGCATGGGCTGACCGGGGCATCTCGACCCTGTTGAAGGACATCATGCAGGAGGCTGAAGTGAATGATTGATAAGGAAGTGAATGTGGGTTAATGTTCAGTTGGCACCACTCTGCAGTCTCCTCCTAAAGTATTAATTCAGTAAAAATTAGTAGCCACACGCCCACTGGGCACGCTTTTAAGACATGTGACTCCTTTGAGGAAAAAAAAAGTATAAAAATCAAACAAATTAAATTACTGTTGGGGGAATTCCTTAATCGACATTTGAAGATGCTGCTAGACAGAGTAGCCAAAACTCTGCTCCGTGGGCTCGAGTAGGACTGTGAGCCAGAGGGGTCTCCAAGCAGCCAAGGCCTTGCCTCGAGGGAATCCAAGACAGACCAGAGGGCTGAGGAGTCCAGATGTGGAGAGACATCATCGTCCATAGAATTTGGTAACCACCTTCTCTGTTTGCCAAGCAGGGACTGTGTGAGGCTAGCACAGAGCCTGTTTGTGAAAGAGAGGCTCACTAAGAGGAACATATAACTCTTAACGTATAGTTCTTTAATGTCTAACATAGGAGTTATGTGCTTAATGTAACCCTTTACTGTTTGTGTAATTCCTTCTCAAATAAACTGCAGTGTATGCAAGTTAATTACTGTGGACCTTTTTCACTGGTATGACAGTAATCTTCTCCACTGGGAGCCATTAAAGATCCATTCAGGGGTAGTAGCCCCCTGGGGCCAACACTGGCTACAACAGTGCCACGTGAACTGTTCTCACTTTCAGGTGACATTATAAACAAGACATGGGCAGCATTATCTCCTGAAAATTGTAACCAAACTTGTTTGTCTGAGCGGTTGGCTGAAGTAGGACTGAGTGGACTTGTAGGTTCTAAAGTTTTACATTGTTTTATTTTTGAATGCAGTTAATTTTTTGTACATAGTTCTACACTTGTAAGTTCAACTTTCATTATAAAGAGATTGCACTACAGTATTTGTTTTAGGTGAATTGAAATATAAACTATTTCTTTTGCTTTTTACAGTGCAAATATTTGTAATCAAAAATAAATATGAAGTGAGCACTGTACACTTTGTATTCTGTGTTGTAATTGAAATCAGTATATTTGAAAAGGCAGAAAATATCCAAAAATATTTAAACAAATGATATTCTATTATCGCACGATTCATTTTTTTAATTGATTGACAGCCCTATTCTGGTGACAGACAGTGTTGGTGTAAGAGAATTTCTAAAAAGAGCAGCTCAGAAAGTTTCTCCATTGGTTTCCACTTAAACACAAGAGCTCATTTTATAAGAGAGTTCTTGGCTGGGTTTTCCAAGCTCCTCTGAGATTTGATGGATCTATATTTTTTCAGCTCGGATCTCTATTCAACCACATCTGGATTGTTCTGCATTTCAAAAATCCTCCAGCGACTAGTGGTTCTGAAGCTCCCTACTGCCATTCTCCAAAGGATGAAACGCTTCTTCTGAAAAATATATAGACCAAAGAGTACAACAGTATTACTACATCTAAATTAAAGGTAATTTTGCCAGTTGCCTTTTTTCAGACATTTAGACTTGGATTCCATCTGTCTATTAGTAATGTTACCACATCTACTAGTGAGTATCCATACTAGATGGGGGAAATCCAGTGATTTTTTTGTATTATTTGGCTGAATGCCAGCTATAAGTAGTTTCACTTTTTGGCACTTGGTTTTCAGGATATTTGTCTTCCAAGAACCAACAAGAGCTTCAAGCTCTCCTAAGACTAAGTTTCTTATCTCCATTTTACAGGTGGTTAAATTCAGTGAGAGAGGTTAAGTGACATGGTGAAGTCACAGTGAGTGAATGGCAGAATAAGAGTACAACCCAGAAGTCCTGACTCTCAATGCTCTATTCTTAACTACAGTACTAGATTACATTCCCTTTCCTATCTATCAGCAGATAGGCGGGCTTTAGAAGTCAATCAAAACCTCATTTATGCAACACTTTCCTTTGTCAACAGCTGAGACTGAGAGGCTTGTTGTGACGGGTCTGGGCCCTTTGGAGTGTCACCTGATGTGCTGGGGTGCCACTAAGTCAGCCTATTCTGCCAACCTGGGCAGCTTTTGTCCCACCTTCCCCAACACATTAGTCAGCAACGCTTATCTAACACTGGGGAAGAAGTAACCTACTAGTGGCAGAGAGCTTGTGCAGATTATTTTCACCGTGGAGCAAGGGAATGTAATGTGACTCTTAAATGACAGTTCCTTCCCTGAACTGTTCCTGAGGTGCCAGAGCTACATGCTGCCTGAGACAGGAGGAGATTTGTAGATCTTTATGATCAATGTCATTACAGGAATGATCAAGGAAATGAGTCTCTCCCTTAGGGCTAGATGAGGGAGGGATGGTAAGACAGGTTACTCTAGTAAAAGCCAATACGAGTACAAGTAGGTCTTGTGGTACATATATGTAGACTATGCAAGCATGAGAATGGAAGGAGTGACATAACTCATCAAGCTTGTACTTGGGGATAGGGAGAGTCTTGTGCGGATATAAAATCTGTATCCGTATCTGATCCGTGATTTGCAAAAATGGTCTGTAGATATCTGCATTCGCAGATATAAAGCGGATATCCACAGATTTGCGGGCTCTAGGGATAAGGAGAGCTGTGGCAAGGCTGACAACATCTATCCTCTAATTGTGCAGGAAAACCTACGGTGTTGAGAATAAAAACATGCTTTTGGGGACATTCCAGTGCCATCTTCACTCGTATTGAGGCCTATATTCCATTCTGTTATCACTGACAAATGTATACAGAGAAACCCTTTTTAATTTAGCTTCACTAGAAACAGGTGGGGAAGGAAGAGACACGCTCAAACGTAGAACAAAAACTGGTAAGACTATATTCATACTTCTAGAGCGGCACTAAAAAAACAAACCATTTAAGTAACTAGCAGGTCCTTTTAACTCTATGATATAATTAAAAAGAGGAGGCAATCGGGCACGGTCCTACTCATGTATCCCCTGCATGAGCCACAAAGGAGGGAAAGGAATCCCCACTCTCCTAACTGCTAGAAGAGAGAAAGCCCAAGAGAGAAGTTAAAATTCATGTTCAGATTCAACAATGTCCCCTTTACCTTTCAAATTGTTTTTTTTTTTAAGTTCATATTTTGAGACTAACAAAATTGTAGGCTCAACAGCTTGACACAGACAGGTAGCAATTTAGAGTTTATAACTCTTGTGTTATTTAACAGACTAGAACAGCCAGGTTTAAAAGAATACAGGTTGTATTTTGACGGTCATCAGTTTGACTATACTGTGGGTTGCTTCCATTAACATGGACCACTTTGGGGGAGACGAAATGGAAGGAGGAACAATGACATCTGAGAGAGAGAAAATCTGTACTTCCTCATATCCCAGCCACCAGCAGCCCTTTTACTCTGTAATGACATCTGCATCACTGCTCCTTTACTTTGCTTCTCACAGGCTGCCCTCCTACAACAAACACCCTTTGCCAGTACATGAGTCTCCCACTCTCTCTTTGTTTAGACCCCCCTTGCAAACATTTCTTCTGCAAGATCCACTAACTCACTCCTATCAATATTATCCCACCCTCTCCCCAATTTAGGCGTTTCCCAGTGTTTTCTTGTCAGATTGTGTTTCAGAATGCAACCTCTTTGGAGCAAGAGATGGTGTCTTTATTCATGCCATAAAAAGTGCAAGCATACTGCTGGTACTGAAACAAATGCTTAATGGAGTTGAAGTTAACATATGTATATGGTATCAATAAAAGACATTTAGTTCTCCAGTGCTAGATCAATCATTGACTAGATAAACAAATTAATAATGCAAAAGATTATGGAAGAGTAACTATCCACTGAAAAAGTACTGGGTGACTTTCTCCAATAGTTTAAAAAGCAACTTCGTCATCCCTCTTCTCAAGAAGCCCTTATAAAATAAAACAAAGATTACCCAAGCCATACCAAGCTACTCTACCACATTATGCAGCTTGAGCTGCTGGGATAGCAAATTGATCCACAGGCACAAGAGTTCATTTATCCACTAAACTTAACCTCCAAGCTACATTTGGGGAAACACTTGCATGTGTTCAACTCTTCTGTTTTTCTTCTCTGCAAAACCAGCATGCATTTTAGTTACTCTAAATGAGTCAAACCAGAGCTACATTAAGCATTATTTTGTTTTTTAATTTATTAAAATTAACTGCCACTTGCACATCCCATTACATCATTAACTAACTAATCCTCACAGTACCCATGTGGGGGAGTGTAGATCCATCATGTTGCATGTGGCCGATTAATGGTATGTGAGCTGTCTCATAGGAGAGTAAAGTTTACTTGATTATGAATAAGGCTACGATTCTGTCACAGAGGTCATGGATTCCGTGACTTTCTGGGACTTCTTCTGGGGCAGGGCTGGAGCAGCTGCCAGCCCCGGGGCCGTCAGAACAGTTGACTGGTGGCCAGCCCCAGGGCCACCAGAGCAGCGGCTGGGGTTGGGTCAGCTCCCTGGGGCTGGAGCAGCAGCGGTCAGCCCCTGCCGCAGGAGCAGCAGCAAGCCAAGGATGCATTTTGTTTGTTCCCCCCAGGGTATTTTTAGTAAAAGTCAGGGACAGGTCGCAGGCTTCCATGAATTTTTGTTTATTGCTTGTACTAAAAATACCCATGACAAAAGCTTTAGCCTTACTCATGGACTAAATGGCATCATCTGCAAACAATGGTGGATAATGCAAATAATCCACACAAGCATTAACATGAGTCTGGAAGACTCAGCTCACACCCCATTCATGAAACATACCACCTATTATTAATTTACTACAGCTAAATCAATCAGGTTATTCTCTCCTATGACTAATGGACTATTTGAATTAGGGTCAATCTCAGTATAACCTCAAAAAAAAAAAAAAGGCTCAAGTGAGAAAGTACACACTGTGTGAGAACAGAACTGGCCACACTTTGAGGATGTTTGGATGCAGCATCTGTGTTTGGGCCCTTACATCTAGTACCCAACAAAACAAAGACAAGGCCAAGATTTACAGAAGTGTGTGTTTAAAATTAGGAACTTAAAGATAAATTTTTCAAAAGTGCTTACCTGACTTCGGAGTCTAGATCTCACTGAAAGTCAGTGGGACCTAGGCACTTTCTAAAATGTTACCCGAAATCCCCAGTTAGGTATTTACATAAGTGCCGGATACTCAAGAAGTGTTCAGCAGTCGCTTAATTTCTTAAAACAAATAAACAAACCGCTTATGTAGGTGCCTGTACATGAACTCAGGCACTTCTGAAAATTTTACCTGAAGTCCAATTGACTTTCAATAAGTTGGAATAAGAAAATTATTCAGATAGGTTGGTTTTTTCCTCCTGAAGGAGAACAGTTCTGGCTTTTCTGAAATCTCTCTTTTCTAAATATCATTCCAACAAGATATTTAAACTATGACACATCCCAGAATAAAGATTCTTTAGTGACTATCCTGCACTTAGAGAAGGAAGGCAAAGCTATTGCAGTTGGCAGAAAGCTAAAAAACAGACTAGCAGACAGTTTGATGATTTTATACCATCCTGAACGAGTGTCCCGGTCCTTTTAATATAAATGGGACCAATAGACATCAATGGAGATATCCAAAAGTGAGTATGGATTTTTAAGAGTTGAACTAATATATAGTAACCTAATATCACTGAATAAATAATGTGAGACTTTCAGAGTCTGAACAGCCCAGACAAAGCCCAGCAATGTGCAATTAAGAGTCTGCATAGTATTTGCTGCTGTTCTTACCCAACTCTTTATCACTGTGTTGGCTTCCCAGTTCTTTATTCTCAGTGGTTCTTGTGCCAATTTCAATAGCACTTTTCTATTACAACTGCTCCTAATCCATCTCTCTTTAGATTTCTAACATTGCTCTTAAGATTTACAGTAGCTCAGTTCAGCAGTAGAAGTGAACACAATTGCTCTTTATTTTCTGTTGAGTGCCTTTGGCCTCCCCAACCGAGTTATCGGTTGCATACTTCACAGACAGCAGCATGCAGGCCTCCAGTGCCGATCTCAAAGAAGTTGCCTTTATGGCACGATTCTACAGACCAGCTTAGAACAGAACCCTGTATTCAAACACTGAAACATTTACTGCAATTCAAACAGAGCAGAAAATGTGTCTTAGCTTCTTCTTACTCTAGTTCACTCTAAGCACATGAAATGTATGGGAGGTCTGTGTGTGAATGAATTACATGTAATATGTTGTTCTCAGTCCTATAATCTATTCAGATCACAAAATTTAGTTGAAAATATGGTTCTTTATTAATTGCAGAATATGTCCTTGTCCCAGCCCCCCTCTGGCTCCTCAACCCAGTCTCATTATCCACTTCTCAGGCTTTTCATTCCCATGGCAGGCTCCCCCCTCCCCTCAACTCCCAGTCTCATTGCCCAGCCAGTCACAGTTCCCCCATTCCCTGCTTCTCACCCAATCTCTCTCACCTATCCTGGCCCCCAGCTGACACTCCTCCACCCGTTTCCCATCAACACTGGCTCCTCCACCCCAGGCTGCTTGTCTCAGGATCTTTCCCCAGCTAATACCAGTTCTGATGAGGAGATGGCGAAGATCTGCCTCTCCTTTCTTCCCACTGAGGCTCACTCCCTGCCTCCTTCCCCTATCAGTTCCAATCCCCCCCATCTTGTCATCCAAGCTCAACAGTTCCCACCACCACATACTAGCTCCCAGTACCCAACTATTTCCCAGCTGCCTGTCTCAGTTTCCCTCTCCCACTTCCGACCAGCCTCGAGGCCCAGTTTCCACACAGTCCCTCTCTTCCCAGGCTCCTTGTCCTAAGACACTACCCCTGCAAGTCCAGCTCTTGTCCACTCTTTATTCAAATCAGACAGCTTCCTCCTCCCTCCATGCTGCCTGAGCCCAGTAGGTGCAGTCATAGAGCACAGAAGCTCTCAGCTCAGGTGCCTGGACCCAGCACAGCAGCCTCAAGCTGCATTTGCAGGGAAAGTTTTGTTCAGCACCAGGCACATGCTCAATGTGGAAGGAATCTTCAGAAAATTTAGCTGCTAAAATCTAAGTCTAAAAAGCATGTGAAAACTGCAATTTTTTCAAAGGCTTATAACTTGGCAAAATTTGGACAGATTCTCACAGGGTAAGCAAAATGCACATCCCTGAAACAAAGTCCAACTACCTGCCAAATTTCACATTCCTGCTCCAAAGCATGGGGGCACTACAGGTTTTCACAGAAAAGGTCACCAGATTTTTTTTTTTTTAATATATCAACACTGGCAAAACAACATTTTCCCTAGCCTCATTCTCAAAAACATCTGAAATGTTCTGGTTGAAATTTTCCAAAATTCAACCTGAAGCATATACCTGGCATGGAAGTTTTCAGCCTAAATGGTTTGGCACAGTTAGAAGCAACTGAAAACAGGATCTTATAACAGGAGGTGTTGGACAACTTTAAATGGCTGTGCTACCAGCCCCATTTATAATGCAAATGTTTTTAGTTTCTTCTTCTCTTGTAACAACATCGTGACAGAACAGATACTAATCTAACTGTTGGTCCAGTCATAAAACATGGGCTTATGATTACAGAAGTTAGAGAGAAAAAAGAGACCCACGGCCAGATCCTCAGATGGTGTACACTGGTGTAGCTCCACTGAGGTCAATGGAGTTACACCAATTAACGCCATTGAGGACTTAGCCCTTACTTATTTCTCTCCCCATCACTGGTGACTACTAACACTACACTGACATGATCTATTTATTTAATCCATCCTCAGAAGGGGAAAAATGTATTTCAGAATGTATTTGTGGCTTGGACTTTTGCTTTCAATACCATTGCCTTTTCTTTCTAGGTCTGGTTCTCTTCAATTTTATTATCTCTTTCCTGGCCTAAGCCACGGTAGCGTTCCAGCCCCAGATCCTCAGAACTATTTAGGCACCTAACTACCATTGACTGTTTAAGCAATGGCTGTTTAAGGGTTAATTACAAGGGTAGTTAAACACGGCAATGAATTACCTAGGCAGGTTATGAAATCTCCATCACTGGAGGTTTTTAAGAACTAGTTAGACAAACACCTGTCAGGGATGGTCTAGTCAGGGGTGCCCAACCTACAGCCCAAGGGCCATACACAGCCCACAAAAGCATTTCATAAGGCCTGCTTCAAAAACAATATACTAATAATATACTAATGGCCAATTCCAGGGCCAGCCTTAGGGAAAAACACCCTGTCCCCCATTGCCTCCTCACCAATGCCCCATCACCCCTGGGTTGTGTATTTTTTACTGGTTTCCCCCCCCCCTCGTTTTCTATATTTCTGATATACTTTTTATGCACTGATTTCTTTATTTGTTTTTAAATAGACAATACTATACATAGGAACAACTGTCCTAAATACATACAAAACAAACTGAACTTAAAATATAAATCAATATAGGTGACTATAAATCTTATTAAAGTATGTTAAAACAAGGTTGTGTTTAGGTTTATATGGCCCTCCTGTGTGATAAGATTGGGCACCACCAATCGAAATAATAGTCCTGCCTCAGTATAGGGAACTGGAGTAGATGACCTATCAAGGTCTCTTCCAGGCCTACAATTCTATGATTCGGACATTTTTTTCCAGTCACTTAAATTATTCAACTAAATAACTTTTTGCATTATTCAGCCAAGTTCTATTAGGGAAATAATTTATTTAATTGTTTTAATTTCCACTGACAAGTTGCTCAAAAAATATACATATTATTCAATCACATTTCATTTTTAATCTACTAATTTCACTGTCCCAATTTCCCCAGAAGTTTGTTGGGATGACTATAGACTGACCAAAATGCAAGCAAAGTCTCAGGGAATTTAAAAAGGCAGGCATTCTGAGAAACACCAATAATAAACCCACTCAAACAACATTATATACAAATCTCTGTCTTTCCAGTAAAGATGGGGAAAAAGAGATAAGCATGAGCAAACAGGAGGGAAAAAAAGGTGAATAAACTTCTTGGCTATGTGTGACATCAATTGCAACAGATACCAACTTAATACTGGGCAAATAATGGTAATTAGATAAGGTAAATGCTCAGCACATTCGGATATTTGTTTATGATGAGTACATCTTAGTAATAACAGTAAAACTTTTCAGAGAAAATATCAATAAAGCTAAACGTAGAGAACAGACTAGAAGTTTTACACAGGGCATATATTTTAGACCCTAAAAATTCAGCCCAGTTATTCTCCCAAAACCAGTATCATCAGTAGAGATCCGCATACATACTATTAGACTCATCCCTTATAAGAGAGGTACTGAATGAGGTTGGATTGCAAGTGTGTTCTCTCAGAAGAAAACTTTCATCTCCACGAACAGACTTGTTCATTACGGCACATACACCCTACCCCTAGCTTGAAACACAATATAAGAAAAGTCCTGCTAGTTGCTGTGCGGTTGCTAAAATAACTGCATGGACAAAGTTATAGATGTGCAAAGCTTATGAGATATAAACTAAGAAACCTAAAGAGATTTTCCAAGTTCATTCTTTGTGTAATCTAATTTCCATCCCCTTCCGCCAACCTGAAGAAGAGCTCTGTGCAGCTTGAAAATTTGTCTCTTTCACCAACAAGTTGGCCCAATAAAAGATATTACCTCACCCACCTTGTCCCGCAAATATCCTGGGACCAACACAACTACAACACCACTGCAGACACCCTATATACATAGTATTTAAAATGTACAGGAAACCAACCTTCCTCTACTTTCTGTCTACCAAGGTGAGTTCTAACTGGTCCGGGTCCTCTTTCACAGCACAGAATCCAAATAATCATCTTATCTCCATTTAAAAAGATGACAAATATTTTTTTAAAAAGTGCTACAGAGCAAAAATCAGTGGCTATTTTCCCTCCCCTCAATCTTTTGTACTCCGACTACAGTATCGTACCTCTGAATAAAATACAAATCATTTGTTGTCACAGCAATTTACTAACAAGAGAATTGGATCTGCTTTATGATTGTATCCTGCAGTGCATTGTACTAGTTTACTAAGTACAGCCAAGCATAATAGACAAATGTAGGAACTATAGCACAATAGAAATCTCACCATTTTTTGTTGAAGCAGAACAGTCCTGCTAGATGAAGTGGCCCAAGAAAGGCCACATCCTAGCCTAAGCCTATGCCCCATTAGTCTCTGTAGGTTGAACGACCATCTCACCAGCTAACACAATATTGGTTTACAGCATTAACAACTAAAATCCACCGTAATGACAGGTTTCAGAGTAACAGCCGTGTTAGTCTGTATTCGCAAAAAGAAAAGGAGTACTTGTGGCACCTTAGAGACTAACCAATTTATTTGAGCATAAGCTTTCGTGAGCTACAGCTCACACAAGTGAGCTGTAGCTCACGAAAGCTTATGCTCAAATAAATTGGTTAGTCTCTAAGGTGCCACAAGTACTCCTTTTCTTTTTGTAAAATCCACCTGGCACTGATTAATTGGCAACCAGGGTAAATATAATGCCTTGCAATTTCTAAAGCCCTTTTAAAATTTCAAGAATGACTCAGTTTCACTATTCTGCTGTAATGGTTCAGAATCAAACACAGCATTCCTCCTAGTGATAATCCTTCAACACCACAGAGAGACAGCTATTCTGGGCATGTTGGGAGCACAATCACCGCAATATAGTCCCTATCAACTGCTAGTCTTAGTGTCTTAATCACTATAGGTACTGGCAAAACACCCTTACACCACAGCTTTTCAAAAAGGTCCAGCAGAAACCTGTCTTGCTGAACAAGGAGCTCCTGACCTCCATCTTGAGACGAGAACTTGACAACATCACCAATTCCTAGGGTCCTATAGGAATTCCCCATGGGAATTATGGGAGTTTGACTTTTTCCACAACTCCCCTGGGATGCCTGAAGACCTTCTGAAATCTTCCAGGCACAGCTACCTGAAGCAAGGACTTCTGGAACCGTGGAACAGGTATCCAGAAGACAGTGCAACTGCAGCAATGTAACAAAGTGTTAAGTGTGGACCCTGGACAAAACCACATTCTAAACAAGACAGCCAGTGTAGACATACTGTACCACTGGATCTTACATGTGTTTAATTATCAATAACTACATTGTCAAGTGTAGACAGAGAATATGTTTCTAGTTATCTCATCAGAACATTGTTGATCAAACTGCGTAGGCTGTACCACGGTCACTATTTAGTCCCCAGGTCATTAAATCTGGATGGTCTCCTCAAAAGCAGCCAATAACCACTTCTTAACTCATTTAGTAGCCCCTTGTCACAAAACAAAGTGCCTGTGAGGAAGCAAACTGAAATTATCTGGAATTTCAAGCCATGTTCATGTGGGGCAAAACATCTAGAACTTGGTAGCAAAATTCACCTCTCCTACTCTCTAAAAAAAGGGAAGGAACCCTTTACATGTTCCCTGTTTTTCATTTTCCTCTCTAGTCTTTCCCTGCCCCCTAAGAATGCCTGACATAGGTTCTTCTGAAGCCATGATTCTGGAATAAGCCAAAAGGAACACTGCAGAGTGACCAAAGCACTCATTCTACTCCTTCCTGACACTACAGTCCAGGGGTGGGCAAACTACAGCCCACAGGCCGCTTCTGGCCCATCAGATCTTTTTATCCAACCCTCAAGCTCCAGCCAGGGAGTGGGTTCAGGGGCTTGCCCCACGCCACCTGCCCAGTGCTCCCCTTGATGATACTACATCTGATGAAGTGAGCTGTAGCTCACGAAAGCTTATGCTCAAATAAATTGGTTAGTCTCTAAGGTGCCACAAGTACTCCTTTTCTTTTTGCGACTACAGACTAACACGGCTGCTACTCTGAAACCTAAAAGAGGTTAAAATTTTCAGGCCGAAAAGTGATCCTCTAGTTGAGGATGTCCCTTTAAACTCAATATCAAAGTCCCATTATTCAAAAATAAACTGTTGTGATCAGGAATAACTAGGAAGAACAAAATGACTTGCAGAAAATGACTCTACAATGTTAAAAGCCTCAGAGGAAAACTTCACAAGACAATCAGGATTTCAATTAACCCCCAGAGACATTTCTAGGGACTCCACTGTCTCACCAAGATTCTTAACTGGAACAGAATATTCTACAGTGACCAACAAAACTAAGGCACATCAGTTGCAGTTAGCATCAATCTAGATATGCAATCAAATCACTCATCTCAGAGATGAACTCTAATACTAAACTGTAGGAAGACAGATTTTCCCAAATCACTGGACTATTTGTTTTTTTTAAATGAAGGACTCAGGCAGACCCCACTCCTGTAGTTCTCTCCTTTTAGAATTATAGAAGTTAGAAGTGGAATCATTTGCCCTTGCATGAGTGTTTCCTATGGGATACTTTCTAGGGGCAGATCCACCAAAGAACTCTGACAATTTGTATCTTCTGACCCTAGGCAAGTATCATGTAAGAAACACTCATGTTGTCATAAACATACAGCTAAGGGTAGCATAAAATCCCTCCTTTAGCTGTAAAGAGTTAAGAAGGTCAAATAACCTGGTTGGCACCTGACCAAAAGGACCAATAAGGGAAGAAGATACTTTCAAATCTGTGGGGGAAGGTTTTTGTTTGTGCTCGCTTTGTGTTCTCTCCAGGACAGAGAGGGACCAGAGCAGGAAAAATAATCTCCTAGATGCTTATTTCAGATATGGCTTTAAAATTACAAATTGTAAGTAATAGCAAGGAAATGCGTTAGGTTATCTTTTGTTTTAGCTTGTGAATTTTCCCTATGCTAAGAGAGGTTTATTCCTGTTTTTTGTAACTTTAAAAGTTTTGCATAGAGGAGAATCCTGTGTGTTTTAAATCTTATTACCCTGTAAAATTATCTTCCTCCCTGATTTTACAGAGGTGCTTCTTTTACTTTTTTCTTAAAAATAAAGTTCTATTTTTAAGAATCTGACTGGGTTTTTAGTGTCCTAAAAACTCAAGGGTCTGGTCTGTGCTCACCTTGGTTACTCTCAAGCCTCCCCAGGAAAGGGGGTGAAGGGACTTGGGGGGATATTTTGGGGAAACAGGAACTCCAAGTGGTCCTTTTCCTAAATCTTTGCCTAACTCACAAAGCCAAACTGAAAGGGACAGTCGGCTCCAGGATCCAAGTGATGAATCTTCTGTGCATTCAGCCCAAAGTTTACACTAACTCCCTGCTGTCTCCCCACACTTCATTCCTTCATCTTTCTCTGCAAACTCTCATCCAATTTACTTTCCACTATTACCCCCGCTCTCTCTTATATTCCTGCTTTCCAATTTCTCCTTCCCAATATCTGCTTTCGATTACTTTTCCTCCTGCGTATTGTTGCATTTACCTACACCAAATCTAATTTTCTTAGGATTTATTATTTGTATTATCATCGCTCAAAGTCCCAGTGATGGACCAGAACGCCATTGTTCTTGGTGTTGTACAAACACAAAACAAAAAGACAGTCCCAGCCCCCAAGGAGCTCACTTTCTAAGACAAGATGGATACTGACAGACAAATGGAGGAGCACAAGGAAACAACGAGACAATATTGGTCAGACCTTCTTGGTATATGCTGCATTCTCTATGAACCACTCAGAGTGCTGCTCCACATCTCATACCCTGAATTTAACATTCAGAGATCAGTTCTGCAGTATTAGTTACTGGGTGAAGCAGCATCTAAGAACATAAGAATGGCCATATTGGGTCAGACCAATGGTCCATCTTGCCCACTAGAATATAGAATCATAGAATATTAGGGTTGGAAGAGACCTCAGGGTTAGAAGAGACCTCAGTATCTTCTCTTCCAACAGTGGCAAATGCCAGATGCTTCAGAGGGAATGAACAATACAGGGCAATTAACGAGTGATCCATTCCCTGTTGTCCAGTCCCAGCATCTGACAGTCAGAGACTTAAGGACACCCAGAACATAGGGTTGCATCCCAACCCTCTCGGCTAATAGCCAGTGATGAAACTATCCTCCATTAACTTATCTAGTTCTTTTTTAACCGAGTTATAGTTTTGTCCCTCACAACATCCCGTTGCAACAAGTTCCACGTGTTGTATGCTGTGTGAAGTAGTACTTCTTTTTGTTTGTTTTAAATCTGCTACCTATTAATTTCATTAGATGACCCTGTGACACTCTGCACCCCATATTCACTATAGTGGAATGATGATGACATAATTATGATACACCTTGTACAAAATGTGTCATGTAAGGTGTCAATGGAAAAGTTATGATTTGCAGAATATGACGTATCATTTTTGTATCTGGAGTTATGAATATTGACTATGCAGCTGTATTTCAAATGTGCTTGCTTTGGGTAACACCCACAAAGCTTTACATATAGTCTAAACAGCACATTATGAATGGCCTATCCAAGTTGAATGGCCTATCAAAGAAGACAATGGGCCACGGAAGAGTTTATCCTCACCTGTGGACGCTTCAGTCAACCTATGGATAATGGCTTCCATGACTCATCGGAGCATGCAAGGTCTTGTGACCAAATCACATGACACTGAACTCCATTTTGGTACCAGTATTTTTCCACTAACTGGGCTGGGAACTTGTCTTGGAACAAAGGGGTTCCCGCCATATGGAAAAAGCTATAGAAGGGGGAAGTGATATCACCAAGAGACCTCACTTTCCCCACAACTCAACACATGGAAATAGCTCTGGAAGAACAAAGACTTTAAACTGGGGAAGTGCTGGTCCCAGACTGAAATAGAGGATTCTTGCCTGTGTATAGATTGTACAAGCAGTTTTTAGATGATTTAACAGGGTGAGACACTGTTTGATTCAAATCCTGTGTTGTGTATAAGACAGATTGCATTTTTGTTTATTTCTCAAGTAATCTTCTTTGATCTATAAAAAGAAAAGGAGTACTTGTGCCACCTTAGAGACTAACAAATTTATTAGAGCACAAGCTTTCGTGAACTACAGCTCACTTCATCAGATGCATACAGTGGAGAGATTTTATATACACAAAGAACATGAAACAATGGTTGTTACCATACAGACTATAACAAGAGTGATCAGGAAAGGTGAGCTATTACCAGCAGGAGAGCGGGGGGGTGGGGGGGGAACCTTTTGTAGTGATAATCAAGGTGGGCCATTTCCAGCAGTTGACAAGAACAGTAGGAGGGGAAATAAACAAGGGGAAATAGTTTTACTTTGTGTAATGACACATCCACTCCCAGTCTTTATTCAAGCCTAAGTTAATTGTATCCAGTTTGCAAATTAATTCCAATTCAGCAGTCTCTCGTTGGAATCTGTTTTTGAAGTTTTTTTTGTTGAAGAATTGCCACTTTTAGGTCTGTAATCGAGTGACCAAAGAGATTGAAGTGTTCTCCGACTGGTTTTTCAATGTTATAATTCTTGACGTCTGATTTGTGTCCATTTATTCTTTTATGTAGAGACTGTCCAGTTTGGCATTGCTGGCTCATGATGGCATATATCACATTGGTAGATGCGCAGGTGAACGAGCTTCTGATAGTGTGGCTGATGTGATTAGGTCCTATGATGGTGTCCCCTGAATAGATAGGTGGACACAGTTGGCAACAGGCCTTGTTGCAAGGACAGGTTTATGGGTTAGTGGTTTTGTTGTGTGGTTGCTGGTGAGTTTTTGCTTTAGGTTGGGGGGCTGTCTGTAAGCAAGGACTGGCCTGTCTCTCAAGATCTGTGAGGGTGATGGGTCATCCTTCAGGATAGGTTGTAGACCCCTGATGATGCATTGGAGAAGTTTTACTTGGGGGCTGAAGGTGATGGCTAGTGGCGTTCTGTTATTTTCTTTGTTGGGCCTGTCCTATAGTAAGTAACTTCTGGGTACTCTTCTGGCTCTGTCAATCTGTTTCTTCACTTCAGCAGGTGGGTATTGCAGACTAACACAGCTGCTACTCTGAAACCTTCTTTGATCTTAGAGACTAACCAATTTATTTGAGCATAAGCTTTCGTGAGCTACAGCTCACTTCATCAGATGCTCACGAAAGCTTATGCTCAAATAAATTGGTTAGTCTCTAAGGTGCCACAAGTACTCCTTTTCTTTTTGCGAATACAGACTAACACAGCTGTTACTTCTTTGATCTGTTTGCTATCACTTATAATCACTTAAAAATCTATCTTTCTGTAGTTAGTAAACCTGTTTTCTGTTTTAATTTTTACCTAAAAACAGTGCGGTTTGAGTGAATTGTTTGGGGAAAAATCTCAGCTCAGTGCATATTCCTCTCCACATCGGGGTGGGGGGGCAGATTGGGTAATTGTTATAATGTTTTCTGGTCAGGCTTTTGACTAGGGCAGGACGGTACAGCTCCAGGGTCCTAGGCTGGGGAGTTTGGGGGTATTTGGCTGTAGTCTCTCTACTGTTAGTTCATGAGTGGCTGGTCAGAGCATTCATGAACACAGCTGGGTGTGGTCCCTGCCTGTGGATGTTGCTGAGAGTGCAAGCTTGGAGGGCTTTGCAGCTTGTTACAACATCATAATGCAAGAGGAAACTTAGCTTGGTAAAACAGAGGGCTTAGCTATATCCCAGTTACAGGTGGCACCCTAGACGGGACCCGTGACAGACCCCAAGTTCTTGTGTTACATGAAGGGATAAAGAACACTTCCTTATTCACCTTCTCCATACCATTCATGATTTTTAGACCTCTATCATATCCCCCTTTAGTCATCTTTTCTCCAAGCTGAAAAGTCCCAGTCTTTTTACTCTCTCCTCATATGGAGGATGTTCTATACCCCTAATCATTTCTGTTGCCCTTCTCAGTACCTTTTCCAATTCTAATATCTTTTTTTTGAGATGGAGCAACCAGAACTGCATGCAGCACTGAAGGTGTGGGTGTACTGGGGATTTATATAGTGGTGTTATGCTATTTACCGTCTTATTTTCTATCTATCCATTTCCTAATGGTTCCTAACATTCTCTTCACTTTTTTGACTGCTGCTGCACATTTATCGGATGTTTTCAGAGAATTATCCACAATCTCTTTCTTAAGTGGTAACAGCTAATTTAGACCCCATCATTTTGTATGTATAGTTGGGATTATGTTTTCCAATGTGCATTAATTTGCATTTATTAATACTGAATTTCATCCAAAATTTTGTTGACCAGTCACCCAGTTTCGTGAGATCCCTTTGTAACTCTTTGCAGTCTGCTTTGGACTTAACGATCTTGAGTGATTTTGTATCATCTGCAAACTTTGCCAACTCACTGTTCACCCCTTTTTTCCCCCAGACCATGAATATGTTGAACAGCCCTGGTCCAAACACAGATCCATGGGGGACCCTGCTATTTACCTCTCTCCATTCTGAAAACTGACCATTTAGTCCGACCCTTTGTTTCACTTCTTTTAACCAGTTACTGATCCACAAGACAACTTTCCCTCTTAACCTATGGTTGCTTATTTTGCTTAAGAGCCTTTGCTAAGGGACGTTCTCAAAGGTTTTCTGAAAGTCCAAATGCACTATATCCACTGGATCACACGTGTCCACGTTTGTTGACACCTCCCTCCATCTGTCTCTTGCTCAGAGGAATCTGCTTTTGTCAGCTGCTTTTCTTCACATCTTTTCAGCATATTTGTAGGTGCTAACATATTCATAAATGTTTAAAAATATAGCATTTGTTCTCCTAAACATGCCAAGGCTAAAAATAGCCCTTTCCAACCAGGCAAGGGTAAAAAGAATTACAACACACTACTAGCTGTAGAGACATTACAATGGTTCCTCCACAGCGACCTGGTTCATTCCATGTTTTACAGCATATAGGCAGTTATATGCTGGGGTTTTTTTGGTTATTTTTTTTTGGTCACTGGGAGAATGCTGTCTTCTTTTTGAGAGGTACAGTCCTAGGAGGAGTTTGAAACAGCTGGAGTAAACCCATTTTTTTTTATGTAAAGGAAAAATTAAAAAAATCAGGTAATCAGATTCAACTATGATCATCATCCTCCCTTTCCACAGAAAAAGCCTTCCTTTGCCTCCACCCCACTCCCAATTAATTCCTCAGCTGCACAGACTCCTTGTCTCAGCACTTCATACTATGGTGATAGGTGGCTAAGACTGGAAAACCCACAAAACAGTTGCCATTCTGGCTACAGAAAGAATGAATTGGACCACTGGTACAAACACTGTTGCCACTTTGTCAGAGGAGTCGCAGTTGAGTAATGTGAGGCTCCCCCTTCCTCTTCCAAGAACTAATCAGGCTGCCAGGCTAGAAAACAAGCGACCAGAACCTAAGCGCAGATCTGGCACCCAAGCCATCACTCAACTATCCAGGATGACTAACTTCTCTGAATCTCTGATAAAAGCAAATATGAATCATGGGAGCTATCAGGTCAATGGAAGCTTAACACCCCGCAACCTCAACACCACCTTGCCCTTTCTGTGAAAACACATGAGTAGGAAAAGCCAATGTGGGTTTGACCTGAACACAACTTAGCTTAAAGAGATGCAGACATCAGCACTTCTGATCAAAAGAAACTTTAATTTGCAGCACTCAGTATCCAGTAAGGTATGTGACTTCATTATCAGACTGCACCATTACAATTATGATTAAGGTGTTTCACTGTCTTTTCAAAACACAGTATCTGAAGAGAAACTTCACCTCCAGAAAGTATTTTTGGCTCACAGCCCAAGGCCTTTGCTGTTCTGAAGTAAACTACTCTCATTGGAAAAAAAATGAAAACAGAAAATATTTGCATGAGGAAGAGACCTTTATAAACAGCTATTGTTGATTTCCCCTTGGAGTGATCTAAACTGCTGCAGCAGATTTAATTCTTTTTCCTTTATCTTGTCTCCTAATATTTAGGCCCAGCACTAGGATTATCTGAAATCTATTATAAGAACAGAGAAAAGGGCTAAAGTAACATTTACATACATCTTGCCAACACCTGTTGTCCTCAGCACAGAAAGAGAGAGCTAGCACACGAGATTTCAAACTACTGAATGTTATTTTTCTGCCATGGAAGGACACTGGCAGTACTGGGATTCCACCTGTTTGTCTCGGTGGCTGCCATTTTGTAGCCATTTCTGCCTACTACACAAGGCCCATCCCCTTTCCAGTTCCTATCTCTGGCTGGTTGAAGATGAACAGCCATGACTTCTGTATATTGTGAGGGTGCTCGTTGAGCATGATCACAGGAGCACCAGACCCTTTTGAGCTGTGTGGAACATATGCAGGGCTTCTGATTCTCAGTTTTACCTGAAACGCCAATAAAACATCCTCATATTAACAAAATGGAATCTGTGTTTATCCATTAGACACTGGAAAAACACCAAAAATGGTTACTTGTATCTAAGGGCTTGTCTATATGGAGCAGTAATGAGGACTATGCAGGTGTGATTTCTGAATTGCATTACTGTGTTGTGCATTAATTGGTCCATGTAGACACTGCTGGTGCACACTAAAGGTTCCCTATTTCACTTTAACATAGTGCTGTTTGAAACTTAATGAAAGCACACTAGGAACCATACAAAAAGATTACTCATGACACAACATATACTACTGTAATGAGTAATGTAGATAATATACCTGTAGTGCATACAAAGAAAAAGCTCAAAAAAACCCCAAACAAACCTAATTTTGAACATCTACATAAAACTCAAGAATTATTAAAAAAGCACTGAAATATTAAATTAATAAATCCCGAAAAACAGAAAACTAAATATACATCAGGCCTGTAACACCATTTCCTAGGAGAGCTCATTGACACAGATCATTTTAAAAGTCTGCTACATAGATTTCTGGCCATGGGTCCCCAACATCAGCTGATCAGTCAGTTGTTCTGGCTAGGTCAGGGGTTGGCAACCTGTGGCTCTGGAGCCAAGGGCAGCCGTTTTTGAAGAGGTGCAAAGTGTAGGCTCTGGCCAGGAGGCGCTTACCACGCCTGCAAGCACCGCCCCCACAGCTCCCATTGGCTGGGAACTGGCCAATGGGAGCTGTGAGGACAGTGCTGGGGGCTGGGGCAGCGCACAGAGCTGCCTTCCCCCCCAAGAGTGCACAGAGATGTACCAGCAGCCAGCCACTTCTGGGAGAGGCGTGGGGCCAGGGCAGGCGGGCGGGCAGGCAGCCAGCCGAGCCCTGCTGTGCCACCAGCCAGGAGCTGCCTCCCGGCCAGAGCCTGCACCTCACACCCCCTCCCACACCTCAATCCCCTACCCTAGGTCAGAACCCCCTCCTGCACCCAAACTCCCTCTCATGCCCTGCACCGCCTCCTGCACCCCAATCCCCTGCTTTGTAATGAAGGAAGACTAGCACCCAACAGAAGCGGTGGGAGGTTTGCATGCAGGGGATTCGGAGTCTGATACAAAGCCAGGGTGAGGTTCTCATAAATACATAATCCACTGCAGCATGGGTGTAGTTATCGTGTCATCTCGGGTACGCAATACTCCTGGCACTCTGTGATTCAGAAGGGCAGAGACCACTCAGCCACCAGGGAGCACACATATTATACAGTGACATTGCATTACTGTGACCCCCTGCGATACTGGCCTTATTCAGAGCCTCACTTGAGGGTCTGTCATGTCACTGCAGGTCCTGTAGCAAATGCATTTTAACAAGCCCAAATCTGAATACAAGTATTTGCAGGAGAGATGGGTCCAAACTTATTTGTATGTCAGTAACAGCAGTACACCCCAACTGAGATCAGGTCCCCATTGTGCTAGGAGCTGTACAAATGTAGGGGGTGTGCCTACATTGCAATAAGAAGCATGACCGCAACTCTGCTAGCTTTAATCTAGCTACCCTGGCTAAAGATATCAGCGAAGATGCAGCAGTATGGACCCAGACGAGTTTAACACTGTGGCTACATACCCATGCTGTGGGCAGTCTGATACAGTTCTCGCTGAAGCACCTAGAGGCTAGTCGCATTAGAAGTATTGGTGAGTAGTAATAACTTTAATATGTTCAATTATTATTAGTTGATAAATTCTAACTCTACAAGTAGCTTTGCGTGTGATGCGGCTCTCAAACATTTTGGTCAACGACAAAAACAAAAAAATGGCTTTTCTTCTTTGAAAGGTTGCCAACCCCTGGGCTAGGTGATTTCATAGTCACAGATACACACCAGTTTCTTTAATGAAGTCACAGACTCTAACAAGTTCTCTCCCGCTTGCTGTTTCCTAAAAGAAAGCAGGAACCATTCCAATGGGCAACTTCCTTTTGGCAGTTCCTTTGGGCAGCCATAAGTGAAGTAGGGTGCTTCCTACTTTGTGAGCAATATAAATCTGTTCCTCTGTTACCACTCCCTGCCAACACAACATAGATCATTCCCAAAGACCGAACACTGCCAGTTGAATATGCTATGTGGAAAAGCCAAAGGGAACCTAGTGACAAAACAGTCATTAGAACATAAGAATGGCCATAATGGGTCAGATCAAAGGTTCATCTAGCCCAGTATCCTGTCTTCTGACAGTGGCCAATGCCAGGTGCCCCAGAGGGAATGAACATAACAGGTAATCATCAAGCAATTCATCCCCCGTTGCCCTTTCCCAGCTTCTGGCAAACAAAGGCTAGGGACACAATCCCCGCCTATCCTGGCTAACAGCCATTGATGGACCTATCCTCCATGAACTTATCTAGGTTTTTTTTTTTTAATCCTGTTATAGTCTTGGCCTTCAAACATCCTCTGGCAAGGAGTTCCACAGGTTGACTGTGCATTGTGTGAAAAAATACGTCCTTTTGCTGGTTTTAAACCTGCTGCCTATTAATTTCATTTGGTGACCCCTAGTTCTTGTGTTATGAGAAGGAGTAAAGAACACTTCCTTATTTACTTTCTCCACACCAGTCATGATTTTATAGACCTCTATCATATCCCCCATAATGATCTCTTTTGCAAGCTGAAAAATCCCAGTCTTAGAATCATAGAATATCAGGGTTGGAAAGGACCTCAGGAGATCATCTAGTCCAACCCCCTGCTCAAAGCAGGGCCAATCCCCAACTAAATCATCCCAGCCAGGGCTTTGTCAAGCCTGACATTAAAAACTTCTAAGGAAGGAGATTCCACCACCTCCCTAGGTAACACGTTCCAGTGTTTCACCACCCTCCTAGTGAAAAAGTTTTTCCAAATATCCAACCTAAACCTCCCCCACTGCAAACTTGAGACCATTACTCTTCATTCTGTCAACTGCTACCACTGAGAACAGTCTAGAGCCATCCTCTTTGGAACCCCTTTCAGGTAGTTGAAAGCAGCTATCAAAATCCCCCCTCATTCTTCTCTTCTGCAGACTAAACAACCCCAGTTCCCTCAGCCTCTCCTCATAAGTCATGTCTTCCAGTCCCCTAATCATTTTTGTTGCCCTCCGCTGGATGTTTTCCAATTTTTCCACATCCTTCTTGTAGTGTGGGGCCCAAAACTGGACACAGTACTCCAGATGAGGCCTCACCAATGTCGAATAGAGGGGAACGACCATGTCCCTCAATCTGCTGGCAATGCTCCAACGTATACATCCCAAAATGCCATTGGCTTTCTTGGCAACAAGGGCACACTGTTGACTCAAATCCAGCTTCTTGTCCACTGTAACCCCTAGGTCCCTTTCTGCAGAACTGCTGCCGAGCCATTCGGTCCCTAGTCTGTAGTGGTGCATGGGATTCTTCTGTCCTAAGTGCAGGACTCTGCACTTGTCCTTGTTGAACCTTATCAGATTTCTTTTGGCCCAATCCTCTAATTTGTCTAGGGCCCTCTCTATCCTATCCCTACCCTCCAGTGTATACCTCTCCTCCCTTCCATGCCCCAACCCCCTGCCCCAGCCCAGTGTCCCCTCCTGCACCCTAACTTCCTCCTGGAGCCTGCACCCTGAACCCCCTCCCACACCTCAACCCCCTGTCCCAGCCCAAAGTCCCCTCCTGCACCCTGAACCCCTCATTTCTGGGTCCACCCCAGAGCCCTCACCCCCGACGGATCCCTCACCCCTCCCGTGCCCCAACCCCAGCCCAGAGTCCCCTCTCTCATCCTAACTTCCTCCCGGAGCCTGCACCCTGAACCCCCTCCCACGCCCCATTAAATTATTATTAATTATTCATCTCCCCTCTTTCAGAAGCCGTTCCATACCCCTAATAATTTTTGTTGCCCTTTTCTGAACCTTTTCCCAATTCCAATATATCTTTTTTGAGATGGGGAGACCACATCTCCATACAGTATTCAAGATATGGGCGTACCATGGATTTATATAGAGGCAATATGATATTTTCGGTCTTATTTTCTAACCCTTTCTTAATGATTCCCAACATTCTGTTTGCTTTTTTGACTGCCACTGCACACTGAGTATATGTTTTCAGAGAACTATCCACACTGACTCCAAGATCTCTTTCTTGAGTGCTAACAGATAATTTAGACCCCATCATTTTTTATGTATAGTTGGGATTAGGTTTTCCAATGTGCATTACTTTGCATTTATCAACATTGAATTTCATCTGCCATTTTGATGCCCAGTCACCCAGTTTCGTGACATCCTTTCATAGCTCTTTGCAGTCTGCTTGGGACTTAACTATCTTGAATAGTTTAGTATCATCTGCAAATTTTGCCACCTCACTGTTTACCCCTTTTTCCAGAGCATTTATGAGTATGTTGAATAGGACTGGTCCCAGTACAGTCTCCTGGCGGACATCACTATTTACCTCTCTCCATTCTGAAAATTGACCGTTTATTCCTACCCTTTGTTTCCTATCTTTTAACCAGTTACCAGTCAATGAGAGGACCTTCCCTCTTATCCCATGACAGTTTACTTTAAGAGCCTTTGGTGAGGGAGTAAGAAGGGAGTAAGACGGTAGCAGGCACACAGAAGCTCCCAGGAAGACTGATATGGGTTTATTGTTATACAGTAACCAGATAAGAGCTTGAATCAGCAACCCTAATTTAATAGCTAGGGGTAAAATTTCAAAAGCACTTAAGTCCATCTGACTTTTGTCTACTGAAAATCACAAGGGTATAGGAACCTAAGTAACTTTTGAAAATAGCATCTAGATGACTTAGGAGCCTACATTTTGAAAATTTTACCCTCAATCTAAAAGAAAGGGAAGTGGGAGATCTCCAGACAAACATGACCTAATCTACTTAGCAACAAGCAAGTGAGACACACTAGACCAAGTTCAGCTTTGCTGTACACAGGACAAATGCCTGTTATCAGCAATGGGAGTGGAACATGGCAAGCTACACCTGGGGATTAAGGAAGCATTTGAGGGTGGGAAATCAAGTCAATGCTTAACAAGCTAAACTTGTCCTCCCCATTTTGGTTTTGTTAGGTCTGCAACACTAAAGTTCTGACAGATGAGCGGTGCAATTAGGCTCCAGGGAGAGAAAAAAGGCAAGAAAGCAGGCTCTGGAAAGTTTCCTCCTCTTACCTCTTACTTGAAGGATGAACTTCATGCATGATACAATGCAGACGCTGGCTACAGTACACTGACAGAAGTAAGCTATGCAAGCCTGACTAAGCCATTTGGCTAACAGTGGGAAAGGGAAGCTTTGGCTGTCTCTCTTAATTTGCCAAAGCATATCATAAAGGGAAGCAGTTTGGCTTTTCTCCCTCAAGAGGGGGAAGTGGTCTCTACTGGACTGAAAATGAGCCTGGAACGTAAAACCTATGGGGGATACAGGTAGGGAAGGGATCCACCTGCTTGGATACCTTTAGATGTTAACTACTCATACTAAATAAATTCCTGAGGTAAAATCCTGGCCCATTGAAGCAAATGGCAAAATTCCCAGTGACTTCATTGGAGTCAGGATTTGACCTTGGGATTTACATTACTTGGGGAATTGACCTGGGTGTCAGAAAAGTCTCTCTCTGTGTCCTTTATCCCACTCTGCCTGTGGTGGGTAGGGACATCCTGACATCCTACGGCTAACCTTATACAACAGGGAGCAACACCTGCTTGTGCCACAGCTCAGATGCGTCCAGCATGCCCTCATCTGACAGGCAATTAAAGGCTATGTAGTCTGATGCTAGTCTCAACATCCAGTATTTAAATGGAAGTAATCTTCTGAAATCTAGATATCACCAGTTTCTCTCTCACTTTCTTGAGGCAGAATCAGGACTGAAATCCAGCAGTATAATTTCCTGATTGATATGGAAAGTTAGTAGTTACCCTGGGCATAAATTTTGTCACAGTTCTAATAACTGTCTCTTTGTGATGGAAATGGAAAAAAAAAAGATATGCAAGGCAGAGAGTCACTCTCTCCCCTAACCATTTTAAAAGGCGAAACAGCAACGCTGGAATAGAAGCTGAAACATGACTGGCATAGCTTTAAAAGAAAACCATCCTCACAAAAAAAAAGGCAACAATCATAGAGAAATGAAATGAGCCTCATTGAGAGCTCCTGAAATAATCTCTCATTATGAAAAGAAAAGGAGTACTTGTGGCACCTTAGAGACTAACAAATTTATTTGAGCATAAGCTTTCGTGAGCTACAGCTCACTTCATTGGATGCATGCAGTAGAAAATACAGTGGGGAGATTTTATATACACAGAGAACATGAAACAATGGGTGTTACCATACACACTGTAACGAGAGTGATCAGGTAAGGTGAGCTATTACTAGCAGGAGAGGAAAAAAACTTTTTGTACTGATAATCCACTCCCAGTGTCATTACACAAAGTAAAATTATTTCCCCCATGTTTATTCTCCCCCCCCCACTGTTCCTCACATGTTCTTGTCAAATGCTGGAAATGGCCGACCTTGATTATCATTACAAAAGGTTTTTTTTCTCTCACGAAAGCTTATGCTCAAATAAATTGGTTAGTCTCTAAGGTGCCACAAGTACTCTTTCTTTTTGTGAATACAGACTAACACAGCTGTTACTCTGAAACTTGCTGCTTAAGATGCACTAACTATCACCTAGGATGCTGTTACTACTGAGTCAAGCATATGAAGCAATGATTTTAATGGGGAAAATGTGGAAGTAAAGGCAACTGGAGTAGCCTTTGTCAGAGGCAGGTGGAAAGAGAGTACTGGCGGTAAGACTACTACAGCACTAATCCAGAGCTCTGAACGGCAGAGACCAGACTATTTAAATATAATTTCAGAATAAGTATTCATTACCCCCCCCTCCAAAAAATCATCATCACATAAGAGACAGTTAACGATGTTTGGAATGGAGAAGGCAAGAGAATGAATCTAGAGTTATTACAACAGAAAGGCCCGGGTCCTTCAGTTGTTGTACGTAATGTTATTGTAGCCATGTCAGTCCAGGATATTAGAGACACAAAGTGGGTGAGGCAATATCTTTCATTGGACCAACTTCTGTTAGTCTCTCTCTCACCAACAGAAGCTAAAAGATATTACCACACCCACCTTGTTTCTCTCAGATCCTTCAGTGACCTTTGAAAGTATGTAATCCTCTAATCATCCAAAAAATATTGACCGCTTGCCCATGATTGCTATCAAGATTAATTTAACTCTAGTTTTATGAAGCTCTGCAGAAGATCATCAGAAACCTTAGGAAAAATCAAGAAAGGGTTAGTACTCCAGGGAGTGTCGATCTCAAAGATGGGCGTCTGCAGAGGAGTTCTGCGGGTCAGCTTCAGCACTGTGACAGTTAAGAGATCAACAGGACTGAAGTCGAAGGTAAGCTCTTATGGGACTTCAGCTACTGTAGCCTCCCAGGAACATAACCTCTCGGCTAGCCTCGAGTTTCAGTTCACTGTAACTCAAAAAAGCAGTCTGGTTTACCTGTAGGAGGACAACAAAAGAGAGTTCCTTCTTAACCCCAGGGTGGAGTCGGGGGCAGGAGGGCAAATAGCAGGGAAGGTACTCAGAGTAGCAGCCGTGTTAGTCCGTATTCGCAAAAAGAACAGGAGTACTTGTGGCACCTTAGCAACGAACAAATTTATTTGAGCATAAGCTTTTGTGAGCTACAGCTCACTTCATGTGTTTTTAGGGACGGTACTGGGAACAAATTGAGATTACGTAGAAATAATCTCTGCATTAACCAGTTCATTAGCAGTGGATATAATGCAAGATGTGTTGTAGTGCAAGACAGCCATCTTGAAGGGGTTGAAGCTGTGGTCGAGGTAACCCCCAAAAGACTTGAACTAGCAAGTGAGGAGAAGACTCCAGTAAACAGGAGTTATGAGGAACCACGAAGACTTCCTTTTACTTTCACTGTAGAATTAGACAATAGAAAAATCTTCATTTCCTGATCATCACCTGGAAAAGTGATTGTACCAATTACAGAGCCAGAAACTTGGGAACAAGAACAAGAAAGAAGAGACCAAGAGAGACTAGAAAGGAATATATGGGAAGGAAAGGTTAAGCAAGCTGGGAAACAAAGAGGAAAATGACCAGTTGAAAATAAAATACACCAGCCAATTTTTGTTCCGAGCTCATTGTTGTCATTCTGTCAGCCATCTGGGAGGTCTGGACTAAAAATATCTCAGGGATGCAGTAATACTTACTGTTCTCTATAAGAATCTATTAGATCTCTCTAAAAGCATAAAAGATTATTACAAAAACATGGACCAAGAAAGGCTTTCATCTAAATAAAGGCACCTCTAAATACAGTCTACTTCAAAAGCACACACAAATTAAAGGGCAGAGACCTAAATCATTCCTACATTCTGTGAAGTACCTCAAGCACTTTGGGCACCAGATAAATATTAATTATACCTGATTTTTTCCTTCTGTGAGTTTTCATATATTGAGATGGGAATCCTGTGCCCTTCAAATGTGAAAGGCTGAAATTTACAGGAGTCCCATTTAAACTCCAGCTGTGGGTGACCCAGCATAATCTTATTCATCACTTACAAAAGGCCTGATAATTGGTCAGAAACCAAGGTTTGGAAAAAATTGCTTTAAAAAGAACTTGCACCTGACTGAGTAAAAAAGCTGTTGGATGTTTTGTTTTCATTATGGAAAAAAAAGACCATTAATAAAAAAGGCATTGGCTAAACGTTACACATAAATTAAGGAGCTGTTAGGTGCCAAGCTTTTCTAAATACATATAGAAATACCGTATTATTGCAAAATGCCATTCCCTTCAAGGGCACGAAATAGATACTTCAAGACATAATGATATTAGATAGGTTTCAGAGTAACAGCCGTGTTAGTCTGTATTCGCAAAAAGAAAAGGAGTACTTGTGGCACCTTAGAGACTAACCAATTTATTTGAGCATAAGCTTTCGTGAGCTACAGCTCACTTCATCGGATGCATACTGTGGAAACTGCAGAAGACATTATATACACAGAGACCATGAAACAATACCTCCTCCCACCCCACTCTCCTGCTGGTAATAGCTTATCTAAAGTGATCACTCTCCTTACAATGTGTATGATAATCAAGGTGGGCCATTTCCAGCACAAATCCAGGTTCTCTCACCCCCCCACCCTTTTTCCAAAAACCACACACACAAACTCACTCTCCTGCTGGTAATAGCCCATTCAAAGTGACCACTCTCCTTATAATGTGTATGAAAATCAAGGTGGGCCATTCCAGCACAAATGCCACACTATCAGAGGCTCGTTCACCTGCACATCCGCCACTTCAATCTCTCTGGTCATGCAATTACAGACCTGAAGGTCGCTATCTTAAAACAAAAAAACTTCAAATCCAGACTCCAGCGAGAAACTGCTGAATTGGAATTCATTTGCAAATTGGATACTATTAATTTAGGCTTAAATAGAGACTGGGAGTAGCTAAGTCATTATGCAAGGTAGCCTATTTCCCCTTGTTTTTTCCTACCCTCCTCCCCCGCCCCCCCCAACGTTTGTATCTGCAGTTTCCACAGTATATATAATGTCTTCTCCAGTTTCCACAGTATGCATCCGATGAAGTGAGCTGTAGCTCATGAAAGCTTATGCTCAAATAAATTGGTTAGTCTCTAAGGTGCCACAAGTACTCCTTTTCTTTTAATGATATTAGATAGCTTTCCTCCAGTAAAAGATTTTACTTTGCAACATACTCAATGCACGGAGGAGTATGGCTATATTATTTCATTGCTTAAATATTTATGCAGCCCTTGCAGAATTTCCACTTTTCATTACATTAACACTGTTGACTGATGGATTATGCCACTATGTTACTCTCTTCCACCAAGAATCATTACCATTTTATGGGAAGCTAGTGCAAAAGTTATTAAATGGTGTGACACACAGCTCACACACTATATCAGTGTTATGGGATCTTCACCAGCTATCAATTAGTTTTCGGGTGCAGTTCAAAGTATTGGTATTAGTCGACAACGCTGGAAACAGTTCAGTCCCACTCCTTAAAAGACAGACTCTCTGCCCTAGCAATTACTGTAATAAGAACAGATGCTTGAGTCCCCTTGGTGTTATCTGGAATTTGCTTGATCTGTCAGAGCCTGGATTTGTTAACCTGCACATCTGGGTGGGGCAATTGTATACAGGGCCATGAATGTAGGGCTGTGGCTTGGTGTGCAGGAGGGGGTGTGGTGTGCAGGAGGGGGCTCAGGGCAAAGGGCTGGGGTGCAGGAGGGGGCACAAGGCAGGGGTGTGGGGTACAGAAGGGATTCGGGGTGCAGGCTCCGTCCAAGCGGCACTTACCTCGAGCAGCTCCGGAATGACAGCAACACACAGCGGGGCTAAGGCAGGGTCCCTGTCTGCCCTGGCCCCGCACCACTCTCAGAAGTGGCCAGCATGTCCGGCAGTGGCTCCTAGGGGTAGGGTGGGGCAGGGCAGGTGGCTCCGCCGCACGCTGCCCTCACCTACGAGTACACCCCCAAAGCTCCCATTGGCTGCCGTTGGCTGTTCCTGGCCAATGGGAGCTGCAGAGGGCAGCTGTCTGCAGGTGAGGGCAGCACACAGAGCCCTCTGCGCCCCCCCATCCTCACCCCCACCCAAGGGATGCAGGGATATGATGATGACGGCTTCTGGGAACAGCGTGGGGCCAGGTCAGGCAGGGAGTCTGCCTAAACCCCGCTGCACCACAGGGCTGGCAATCCCACTGGCCGGATTGAAATCCCCGACAGGCCAGATCCAGCCTGTGGGCTGTAGTTTGCCCTCCCCGGATATAACAGCTTATTAAACATTAGAGATCTTGAATTCCTGATATTTGTATCATTTTATCTTGTACTGGGTGGTGAAAAAAATTGATGAACATGCATATCTAAAGCCTAAAACCAAGGGAAATATCTGCATAATATTGAAAAAAAATCCAGTGAAAATAGTACACACACACACTCCCCTGCTGTGTTTGCAACCCTAACACTACAGCCCTGGACTGGTGTATCAGAGCCAGGAAATGAAATTGACTACTTTCTTTTCATTTTCACAGCATGAACAAATACAAGATGCAAACAAGGGATCTGCTCCTACAATAACTTGCAATATGTAAAGTATGGGAATAAAGAACCCCACTGAAGTCAACACAACTGTCCCGAGTGTATACTGTTAAGCAGGCAGATTAAATCTTTCCTTCATCAGGGCCGAAGGCAACACAAGGGCAATAAATTGTTCAGATTATTTCAAAAACTTTCAATTAATACCTAATATATTCAAGATGTTTCTAATGACATAGTGAGAGATTTTTAAACATGGGATTTGGCTGCAGCAGCATCCTATCAGCCTCCCACATGACACCCCACACCCCATTCACATCCTAACAGGTGGCTTTTGGCAAGGCACCTCTTGCTAGCGTCTCTCCACGCATGAGGTGAGTGAGCTGAGAGAAGGGGGGTCGATTCCAACTTCCCAGCGCGGACAGAGGTGACCCATAACTCTTACCTGCAACATCGTGACCACGTGGCAGGGGTTCAGCAGATAGATGACCGTCCTGGTGGCGAACTTGAACCCCACCTCCAGGCCGAAGGTGAGACAGAGGGCCACCAACAGCAGGTTCTTGCCCAGGCTCTCCTGCTTGGCCTGGGGTTGCTGGGCCGGATGGTTTCCCTCCTCCCTGGAGGGCAGCTGCCGCCTGATCTTCCGCAGGGACACCAGGATCTCCAGGACGCCCACGGTGAGGAAGACCAGGCTCTCCAGCAGGCGCTGCTGCGGGGTGAGGAAGGCGGCGCACTCGGGCCCCCCGTTGCCCGCGAAGCCGGGGTCCACCCCGCCGTAGAGCCAGTCCAGGAGGTTGCTGAGGCTGTAGCGGGCCATGGCGCGGTGCTGCCTCTCCTGCTCGCCCTCGCTGTGCCGGAGCAAGTCGGACCAGGGCGGGACCCCAGCCAGGATGCGGGCTGGCTGGCGGAGCATGAAAAGCGGGGACCCCCGGCAGGAGCTAGCCGCACCCAGCCGGGCAGCCCCGAGCCCTGCTCCCTCGGCGGCGCGTCTGCGGAGAGAGGGAACCACTCAGCGCGGGAGGGGAACCGGCGGCCCCGCCCCCGGGCCCCGCCCCCTTCCTCCCGTTGGTGTCCGCCCCGCGCGCCCCCTGCCGCCGCCCCGGGCCCCGCGCGCCGAGGGGTCGGATCCCTCAGCGCGCCGGGAGCGGGCAGGCCTAGCGCCCCTGGCTACGGGGCCAGCGGCGGCAGGGGGCGGCGGCAGCAGCTGCCCAGGCAGCAGGGGGCGCCCGCCCTTGCCGCGTCCCGGTTGTGGCGCGGGCGGCTCTCCTAGTCCCTGCCCGGCGCAGCAACATCACCCCAGCGCCGCGCCTGACTCACACCGAGACAGGGATGAACCGGCCCCGATTGGCTGCGCCGGGCCGCCCGCTCCCCGCTTCCTCCGCCCTCTTGCTGTGGCCTTCTCCACCCGCCCCTGCCGCCCTCATCCACTCAGCCCTACTGCCTCTTCCCCCTTCTCCTCCTGCCCCCCCCTTCCTCGTCCACTCACCCCCCCTTGCCCGCCTTTACCTCCCCCTTTCACCCTCTGCACCTTCCTCCTCCCCTCACCACCTTTCCCCTGCGACCTCCTTCCTCCTCCCCTCACCCCCTGCAACCCCGTTCACCCCTGCTGCCTCTTCCCCCTTCTCCACCCACCCCTGCCGCCCTCTTCCTCCTCCACTCACCCCCCTTGCCCACCTTTACCTCCCCCTTTCACCCTCTGCACCTTCCTCCTCCCCTCACCACCTTCTCTCCTGCGCCCTCCTTCCTCCTCCCCTCACCCCCTGCAACCTCCTTCACCCCTGCTGCCTTCTCTCCCCACCCCTCTCCTTCCTCCTGCTCCCTTCTCCCCGAGCCCTCCTTCATTCCTGCTGCCTTCTCCCCTCCCCCCCTGCAGTGCCTGCCTTCATCTCTGCTTCCTCCTCTCCCTTTCACCCTCTACACCTTCCTTCACCCCCTGTGCCCTCCTCCACCCCTTTTCCCCTCACCCACTGCGCCCTCCTTCCTCCTCCTCCTCCCCTCCTTGTGCCATCCTTCCTCCTCCACTCACCCTGTGCGCCCTCCTTCACCTCTGCATCCTCCTCCCCCTTTCACCCTCTGCACCCTCCTTTGCCCCTTTCCTCCTCCCCTCATTCCATTTTCTCCTCCCCTCACCCACCCCTGCACCCTCCTTCAGCCCTCCTCCACTCACCTCCTTGTGCCATCAGTCTCCTCCTTCTGCTTCCCATTCTTGCCTCCTCTTCACTCACCACAACCCATGGGTGATGGAACTTAAAGTGATTTCCTCATATACAGGATTTACCATTTGGTTCAATGATTTTCAGCACCCCCACTATAAAAACTGTTCCAATGCCACGCGCCCAACCTGCTCCCTCTTGCTTCTGCCACTACCTCCTTTATGCCCCAGCTCAGACATCTTTAAAATGCCCATGTGTTTTGTTTTAATCCCAGACACTGGAGCAGGAAAGAGAGTGAAAAAAAGGTAGAAGGACGGATTCCTTCGTGCTGTTTTCAAACAACCACCCAAAAAAACCAAACAAACCACACAGCACTTCTGCAATAGGGTTACTAGAGCTGTTTCCTGTATTAAATGCTGGCGTGGATGGGGTTGTTTTCTCATGCTCATAATTGTAGTTGTTGTCGAATCAGTTCATCAAAAACAGCACAACTACCATGAGACGGATCAGCTTCTAGTGCAAGTGCCTCCAAAGCAAAGGGTCATAGTAGATGTAGCAGCCCACTACTTCACCTGCTGCACCATTAAAGGCCAAATTTTCAAAAGGGGCTTCAACTGCCCCCCCCCAATTTGCATATATTTAAAGTGCTCACAACCCTGAAGGGAAACTTTTCTGTACTATCACTGTGTTCTCAAACAGAATTGACTCTGTCTCCTCTTATACCATTATACACATGCTGAATTTTGTGTGTGCATTGGCACTGCAAATCATTATGGATGCAAAGTTATATGCACACAAATAGAACCCTTGTTTTGCAAATTTGATCTTAAGATCAAATGTAGCTGTGTAGTGTACTTATAAAATGTGTTTGTATAATTTTGCTGCCATAGAAAGATTAGTACTAAAGTAGAATTGTGGGATTAAG
This sequence comes from Caretta caretta, assembly GCF_965140235.1. NCBI lineage: Eukaryota > Metazoa > Chordata > Testudines > Cheloniidae > Caretta > Caretta caretta. Next base: position 84,975,593 of record NC_134214.1, read on the forward strand.
GGGATGCTGTCAAACTTGGTAGGACTTTAAGTGAACATATCTAGACAACTGTCTCATGTGATAAAACTTTTCTCAAAGATTCCACCCACTGTGTATGATGATCTGAACCAATTCTTGCTGCCAACCTCAACTTAAAAATAATAATGTCACTACTTAAGACATATTGTGCTGTGAAAAAACTTGGTCTGTCTTATTATAGCATGTGTGTGCCAGTTCTGTATTCCAATGCAACAGTTAAGGCCCTCCATCTTCATAATTGTCAGCATCAGGTACATTCAATTTTCAAAATAAACTACAAAGGCAAACTAGTATAGATAAGGACTTGTAAATAAGACCCCTTTCATTGTAGTTATTCTAGGACCTCCAGTCAGCTCTGCCATAGACTTCAGTGCTACCCTGGACAAGTTATTTACCCTCAGTCTCCCCCCACCCCATTAAAATAGGGAGGAAGTTATTTGCCTCAACCACTTGGCAACTATTGGTTGAAAAACCCACTATAAAAGCTTATTGGTTAAGTCAACTGTGAACAAAAAATGAGGGAACAAATATGAGAATTTTGTACAAGGCTTCTCTTATGTTATCTAGCAACCTATGTGTATTGTATTTCTATTTGTCAGAAATCATTCCTCAAATACAGTTGGCCTTGCCTTTGCAGGTGGGGGTTATGGAACAGTGCAAATTGCAAGAGAATTTAAAGATACAGATGCCATGTCAGACCTAAAAAACAAAATAAGGTATGTAGTTGGTTTTTTTGTTTATTAACACACTTTTTCCTGTTGCTCTATAAATAAAACTGCATATCAGGTGAAATAGCAGCACCAGACTGGTTTTCCTTTGTCACTCACACCTTCTTGAATACATGTTGTAGATGTAATGGTGGGAAGGACACATGGAGCCAGGAAGCCACCAGCACAATGTGTGGCTGTAGGATCTAGAGCTCTAGATAGGATGAGGTAACAGTAGTGAATGGAATATACTTTTTTCCCTTCCTTGCCCTCTCCCTCCCACCAAGATTTCCCAAAAACCTCTCTCTTAGGGTTGGAGTTGTGGAATGAGAAGGTGGGGAAATAGGTGGATATTAACATTACCGGATCAGTCTTGTCCAGTGATCTCAGCATGATACTGGAAGGCAGAAACTCCTGCCCCAGCCATCTCTATCTGAACTTTCCCATCAGTAAATAAAGATGCTATCTCTATGGGGGTGTAGGTGATGAATTGGTTAAGGGGTATAGAAATGCTGAATCGTTATATAGACAGAAATGTGTAAATCTGTAAATTAGAAAACCAGGAGGGATTTTGAATTGAATTTTGAGGTGGATAAGAAATCAGTCGGGCAGAAAAAGCCTGCATCCTATAATTATAGGGAGTAGTCTGGCTAGCATGGGACTTAAGTAAATCCATAAAAGAGGGCAATACCAGAGGGCCTGAACTTATAAGGTGCTGAGTATTATTGAGCACTGAGGTATGAATATGGATTTGAGCTGAGGCAAGGTCAAAAAAGGAGGAATTTAGGTGATATTTTGTATCTAGTAATTGACAGACTTCTACATAAGGAAGCCGTGGGAGGAAGAGCAAAGTTTATTAATGATGTGGGTGTTTTCTGTATATCCCCTTAGTATCTGGTCTTTAATATTTTTAACTTGTGTTATAGAACAGGAAAATTGTGTTAAGATGCAGAGCAGTGGTGGGTAACAGGCAGGCCACAAGGTGGCCTGTCAGGGTAATCCACTGGCAGGCTGCCAGACCATTTGTTTACATTTGCACTGCTGCCTGCAGCTCCCGGTGCCCGTGGTTCACTGTTCCCACCACTGATCTAGAGACTTGGCATACCTAGCATTTAGAAAAATATGTAAGTACTGTTACCAGCTGTTTATAAAAATCTGGTATTTCAAAGAGTGACTTTTGTAAAACAGGTTTCAGAGTAGCAGCCGTGTTAGTCTGTATTCGCAAAGAGAAAAGGAGTACTTGTGGCACCTTAGAGACTAACAAATTTATTTGAGCATCAGATCCAATGAAGTGAGCTGTAGCTCACAAAAGCTTATACTCTAATAAATTTGTTAGTCTCTAAGGTGCCACAAGTACGCCTATTCTTTTTGTAAAACAATAATTCTAAAAGCAACATTAGTTTAAATTTAAATATTTAAGGACATGTCAAGTAGCCATCTCTCTTTTTACAAATTTAATCATTGTGGTAGAGTGTTGTACCTGTCCTCAGATAGAGAATTCTTCTTCAAAACCAAGATGCTTTGTCATCCAGAGGGTTACAAAGTTATAGAAACTTGAACTTCTGTGCCATTAAGATTTTTACAGGTTATAATATTAGAACAGGTCTCAGATGTAAACACTTAATTTCTAGGGCAGTATTTATTCTTGGTTATAATATAAAGTCTGGAAAATCAGGACCTTCTTTGTAGAGTTATGAAAATTATTGAATTGTGAAGTGGCAGTGTGGTGTGAAATTATTGCTACAATTTCAATGTGAAACCTTTAAAATTTCATACATTAAACAACATTGCAGTTGATTTTCAGTTAAAACAAATTCTATCTTTAACAAAAGGCAAATATGTTTTTATTGCAATGAATATTCTTTGAGAAGAGAGAATGTTTTAGTGCTATTTTCTTGGTTTCCTTACATTACCACTTATGGAATGCTTTTGGAAATACTGGGTGCACTGCATCATTTAGCAGCACAAAAAGGATAGGGGATAGTATCCAATCAGTCTCCTGTTCCTTGAAATGCTAAGATTAACATTTCTGTGTTTGTGAAGCCAAAGGGATGCTTTCATTTATTCTTACAATTCTTAAAGTGGTTGTTTGAGAGGTTTTCTAACTCTATTATCAAGTAGTTTTTGGGTTATTTTTAAACTAGTTATCCTCCTCTGTTTAAAAGCAGACTGTCCTGCTTCTCCCAGTCTTCAGATATGTTAAGGATGGCTATGAAGAGGATGGTGATCAGTTATTCTTTATGTCCACTGACAGTAGGATAAGAAATAATGGGCTTAAATCTACAGCAAGGGAGATTTAGGTTAGATTTTAGAAAAAAGCTTTCTAATTACGTGGGCAGTTACATTCTGGAATAGGCTTCCAAGACAAGTTGTGGAATCCCCATAATTAGAGGCTTTTAAGAACAGGTTGGACAAACACCTTGGTCCTGCCCCAGCACAGGGGAATAGACTTGGTGACCTCTTAGGGTCCCCTCCAGCTCCACATTTATATGTATTGTAAGATAAATACTACATAGGAGAATTTAAAATAGTGTATTAAGCAGCTTAGTAGGTCAGTTTCTCTTCACAAAAGAAGGGTTTAGGAAAGAAGTCCCTGAGATAGACCCTACAAAAGATGAGAAAATTGGAAGAAACATAGTAACAGGGAATTGGACTGCTGTCTCTAATATAAAGCAGATCTGGGTGGTGTTTGTGGCAACAGTGATGGTTTTATTGTACATGGTTGAGGGAGCGGAAGGGATGGATATGTTTCAAGTTGTTCAGGGCAGCAAAAAAAAAAAAAAAACACACACACACACACACAAAGAAAGAAATAAGCTATAGGCTGTTCTGATGAGACAGAATACTCTGTGCTACTGTTCATAAACTATGGTCTATTGCTTTGAGAAAAGTGGGTAGAGAAGAGAACTGCAAGCCTAGCATTGAGTTTCTTGTGAGAGAGTTTTGGTTTATTTTTAAAAATAGAATCCAGTGTTATAGGGAACCTTCTTTGGAGAGAGAGAGATGAAGAATTAAATTTATAGCCAAAGGCACAAAATGAAGAAGTGAAAGCAGTGAGAATTACAGTATATAACCAGAGGAAACACACACACACACACGTTTGAAACTGATCCACTTAAGTGTTGCATTTCCAGACTGAGTAGCCTGTCCTTTTAGGTAAGGTCAGTATTATAGCTGGGCATAAGTCTCAGGGAAAGTCCTTATAGAATATCTTAGATCTTAATCTTAGTGTTGAATTAATTAGAAGCCCATTAGAATAGGAAAGCAAGGCTGCTAGCAGACATATCAAAGATTACCATAACAGCCCCCTTTTAAAATTGAAAAGTGGAATCAGTAGCAGCAGACAAAGCCCTCACTTTTATTAGTATGAACAAAGAGGATCTTTGTAACAGATGAAGTTAATTATATGAATAAATCTCAGGATTTATTAAGGGCTCATCTTAAACATTATCAAGATGAAATGGATTACAGACTTCTTACTAAAACCAAAGAAGATTTCAGCAAAAACTTATTTTTCAAGATGGAGTGTACTGCTCCAAGAAGAGTTTGCCACTGTATCCTCACATCTGCAAACTACTTCTACCTGAATACAGTGACCAGTCAGACTTCAGATGAATCCTATAGTTAGTAGTGAGAGCTCCCAGCTTACTACCAGGATCGGCGGGTAGTGATCAATCTATCGGGGATCAATTTATCGCATCTCATCTAGATGCGATAAACCGATCCCCGAATCGACACCTGTACTCCACCTCAGCAGGAGGAGTAAGCAGAGTCAACGGGGGAGCCACCACGGTCAACTCGCTGCCATGAGGACAGGCGGGGAACTTGAACTAAGATACTTCGACTTCAGCTACGAAAATAGCGTAGCTGAAGTTGCGTATCTTAGTTCGAAACCCCACCCCCAGTGTAGTCCAGGCCTAAGTACTCGTGTAATGCAGTAGGGCCATTGATTAATAAAACATGACCTACCTTGGAAAGCACAAGAACATTTTAAAACAAGAACATTGATCCTAAAGAGCAGGCTCATTCTATCAAGCCCTCACTGACTTCAGTGGAATTTGAATCAGGCCCATACTACTGCTGATGTGCATGGTGCTCTGTTAATAAATCAGAACACATGGTTCCTGCCCTGTGGAGTTTACACTCTTTAATGCACATACAATCCTCTTACTGGCAAAATGATAAGCCTTTCCTATTTGCTGTTCCTTCTCTGCCTTTCACTGGATATCTTATCACTTTCCTGAAAGCCATTGTAAACAGACATCTCTTATGTCAATAATTGCATTGATCACCTAAAAGGAAATAAATTGCTGTGTCTGATGTTTGCACACATGGCTGAGGCTTGTGCTTCCTATTACTTGGCATGGGATTGCTTGCCTGTCGGTGGCTCAGTTTATTGTATTTCTCAGACACCTATCATAGTGAGATCTAAACTTAATCTGTGAGGAAATGCAAAATATAGGAATTTAAAAGGATAATTTATATAAATGTCTTCCATCCCAAGAATAAAGAAGGTTCCTATCTGCTCCTAATAAGTCAGTTGTAAGTCTCCCATTGACTCCATGGGAACAGAGGCAAAATCCGGATTAACCTTTTGTGGATCCGGCGCCAAACATATTTGTGGCCCCCCATGAGGGCAATGGAGCATGGCGTGGGGAGGTCAGTCCCTGGAGTGATGGGCCAGCCAGAGGCAATGGGGCATGGCATGGCAAGCCCCACTCCGCCCAATGTGAGGGTACTATTTACAAATCGGCAGTTGCCAGACGCACAGTGGCCTGCCCGGCCCTTTGCTGCCAGCAAGCTCCTTCCCCTTGGGGGTGGGCCCATGTCACACCACACAGCTCCCACCCCACCCCCTCCCAAATACCCCGACTCCCTATGCCCAGACCCACCCACAAATGCACAGCGCCCTGCACAACACCACCCCTGCCCACATCCCAACCACAACTGCCCAGCATCCCCCACAGAACACCCACTCCCTAGTGCCCCAACACACACAGATCTTCCCTGCCCCTTCACAGCCCAGCACCCCCCTAGATTTCCCACAGATCCACTCCCCCAAGCCCTGCCTCCCGGCCACAGTCAGTGGCCCTGCTGGAACTGGGACAGTCTCCACCATAAACACTTAGCTGAGAAACTGGGACTACTTACACTTATCATGTATTAATTGTGTCAGGCAAATATTGCTGCCTTGTTGTAAGTCTGGTTCACACTTGGGAGGTTACCTTTGCACCAAGAACAACTCAAAGGTCAGCCCCTATTCCTTCTGGCTAAGCCATAATGGGTGAGCCTAGTCCAACCTTCCATGGGCCATCATAAATCCAGTTCCACAGTGATTGTCATTAATCATTCTGATCTTCTGCACATTAAGTAGTTGATGAAGTACATTTGTTTAATTAATTGAAAGAAAGGCTTGTTTACTCAACTGAAAAGCCCAGAAAGTAGCATACTTGCCGATTTCCTCTAGTGTGGACTCATTAGCATGTATCTTCTAAGAAGAAGTTAGTAGGCTGCTCCATTTATCCATATTTCTGTCAGCTAATGTAGCAAGAACACATGCCAGGGAGTATCAAGATAATTAAATGTCAACACAAAGCATCCAAAATAAATGCTTAAAAAAAGCATGTCAAATTCTCATGTTTTTAAATCAGTGAGCTGAAGGTTTAGTTATAAAGCAGTAAGTGAGTGAGTCTGTTTAGATAACGATGTGTGAACCAGCTTTCAGTGGAACATTTATGTCGTTTGTTTCCTGAGGTTAAATTAGTTTTCCTCCATACAAAAACACTGTAGCATTGATAGAGGCAAACACTGGCTGCAAAAGAGAAAGGAAACAAACATCTGTTATGTGCAACAGACAGAAAAACTTGGTTAATATTTCATCTGGAGCCTAGCCATTCTGCCCATATTAGAGCAAATAGGCAAAATTGTTTTCTTGACGACACTGATGCAACTTCTAGGACACTTCTGAGAACCAGAGACGTTTCTTTGTGTGTCCATGTGATAAAGGATTCAGCTGTACTAAATATCCTTTGAGCATATCAGGAAAATACTATAGTTCAAATGAGTATGGAGAACTGAATCTGGTAAAAGAAAAAATGCTTCCTTTAAAAATTACACATTATTAAAGTGCTCATCACAGTAGTATGTAGCTGCCATTACATGAATTTAAGTATCTCTGTCAAGGTTCCTCCCCCACTCTGAACTCTAGGGTACAGATGTGGGGACCTGCATGAAAAACCTCCTAAGCTTATCTTTACCAGGTTAGGTCAAAACTTCCCCAAGGTACAAAATATTACACCCGTTATCCTTGGAATGGCCGCTACCACCACCAAACAATTACTGGTTACTGGGGAAGAGCTGTTTGGACGCGTCTGTCCCCCCAAAATACTTCCCAAAACCTTGCACCCCACTTCCTGGACAAGGTTTGGTAAAAAGCCTCACCAATTTGCCTAGGTGACTACAGACCCAGACCCTTGGATCTTAAGAACAATGAACAATCCTCCCAACACTTGCACCCCCCCTTTCCTGGGAAATGTTGGATAAAAAGCCTCACCAATTTGCATAGGTGACCACAGACCCAAACCCTTGGATCTAAGAACAATGAAAAAGCAGTCAGTTTTTTACAAGAAGACTTTTAATAAAAAATAGAAGTAAATAGAAATAAAGAAATCCCCCCTGTAAAATCAGGATGGTAGATATCTTACAGGGTAATTAGATTCAAAAACATAGAGAACCCCTCTAGGCAAAAGCTTAAGTTACAAAAAAGATACACAGACAGAAATAGTTATTCTATTCAGCACAATGCTTTTCTCAGCCATTTAAAGAAATCATAATCTAACACATACCTAGCTAGATTACTTACTAAAAGTTCTAAGACTCCATTCCTGGTCTGTCCCTGGCAAGAGCAGCATACAGAGAGCCACAGACCCTTTGTTCCTCTCCCTCCTCCCAGCTTTTGAAAGTATCTTGTCTCCTCATTGGTCATTTTGGTCAGGTGCCAGCGAGGTTACCTTTAGCTTCTTAACCCTTTACAGGTGAGAGGAGCTTTCCCCTGGCCAGGAGGGATTTCAAAGGGGTTTACACCTTCCCTTTATATTTATGACACGCCCCCCAAATCTCAGCTAGGGTGAAACACTGGCTGGGATTTCTTCCTGGAGCTCTAGGAAAAATAGAGTTAATAAGACACATGCATCTCTAAATATACTACCAAGTACATAAAGACTAACAATATTTTTCACATCTCAAGGACGATTTTAACCAGTTGATTCTGGGAAACTTTCACGGGAGAGTGCATCAGCCACTTTGTTAGAAGCTCCTGAGATGTGTTGGATGTCGAAATCAAAATCTTGGAGAGCTAAACTCCACCGAAGAAGTTTTTTGTTAGTTTCTTTGACGGTGTGAAGCCACTTTAGTGCAGCATGGTCGGTTTGCAGGTGGAAACGCCGTCCCCACACATATGGGCGTAGCTTTTCCAGAGCGTAGACAATGGCATAACATTCTTTTTCAGTGACTGACCAGTTGCTTTCCCTCTCAGACAGTTTTTTGCTGAGAAACACTACAGGGTGGAATTCTTGATCAGGTCCTTTCTGCATTAAAACTGCTCCCACACCACGCTCGGATGCATCTGTGGTTACTAGGAACGGTTTGTCAAAGTCTGGGGCCCTTAGTACAGGGTCAGACATGAGTGTCGCTTTAAGCTTGTTAAAGGCCTTCTGACACTTTCCGGTCCACTGAACAGCATTTGGCTGTTTCTTTTTGGTTAGGTCTGTCAGTGGCAAGAGCAGCATACAGAGAGCCACAGACCCTTTGTTCCTCTCCCTCCTCCCAGCTTTTGAAAGTATCTTGTCTCCTCATTGGTCATTTTGGTCAGGTGCCAGCGAGGTTACCTTTAGCTTCTTAACCCTTTACAGGTGAGAGGAGCTTTCCCCTGGCCAGGAGGGATTTCAAAGGGGTTTACACCTTCCCTTTATATTTATGACAATCTCAAAAACATGATAAAGAAGATTAAGATTCTAGGCTCCTCTCACATACTAGGATTAGAACCATTTACTGTACTTGAGCCTCAATCCTGCAAACATGCTTAACTTTTAGGTTGAGTAGTTCCATTGACTTCAGCTGGACTACTCATATGTTTCAGCAGTGTTTTGCAGGATCAGAGTCTTGGCTGTTGGAAGGTTTGTTCCTTTGAAACATCTGATACTAGCCATTGTTGGAGACAAGATACTGCACTAGATGGACTATGGCTCTGATCCACTATAGAAATTGCTATGCATCTTTGTCCATATTAAAAAAAGCAAGTCTTGCATCTTTCCATAGGGGAAGAAGCCTCACTCCAGAAGCAGTGCATTTCAAGCCAAAGAGCCTTCCCTGAGAACAATCACCTCTCAAGTTCCTACTGAAGTTCCTCCGTTTGTTGCTGCGTCTGCACTGACCAGAGCTGCTACTGCATGGTGCTCAGCAAGAGGCAGTCTTTTGGAAACAGCTACACATGGTCACAACAGACCAAATTCGTCCCTGATTTCGCCTAGTATGGGATGCAATGACTACATGGGGAAAAAACCCAACATCTCGACTTAGTTTGAAATTCTTGTTCTATTTTATTACTAGCTTACCGGGCTCACTGTTTTCAGTGAGACCTTTTTAAAGATCAGTGTTTTTAAACAGAGTGGCAATGAAACTTGCCTGTCAGAGGAGGAGAATGAATAATATCAGTGATTAGCATAAGGAAGGGTTTTTCTCCTTAATTTCCTTTTTCTGAAGAATTCAACCACCAATTTTTTTTGTTGTGACATTTAACTGTGGCTTCAGGGGGTTGTCATTAAATGCTAAAGGAAACAGCTAAATGTTAAAGGAAAATTGAAGATGGATTTTAAGGATAAAAAAAATCTAATAATATTTATACAAAAGACTGAGTTTTCCATAAAAGTACATTAACAGACAATTAAATGGAAGAGGTATTTTTTCTCCACACTTAGATTATAAGAATTACTACATGGATAGCAAACAATAGAGAATTGAAACTTTAAAGACGTGGATAGTAGATTCATTCAGAATGAAGATCAAACTTGAATGATCTCCCTGGGTTTATTTATTTATAGCTTTATAAAATTCACCCATCTTTGGGCCTGCCAGCACATGCACAGCAAAAACTATAATCAACATAAAAAATTCAGCAAAGTCACTGAGTCTTTCCAGCTATCTGACCTCACAGGAAAGCCTGAGTGAAGAGACTGACTTTAGACTGTGTCCTGAAAGTCAGTAAACAGGGGAACAATGGTGAATTGATTTCCATGGCACAGTGGGTTTCCCTCTCTGAACACCTGGTCACAAGCCCCAGACATTAATAGCTAGGGACCATACCAGCTGATCTCAACTATTATGCTGCACAGAGAGATGTGATCTATAAAGAAGCAAGGGTCCAAACCAAACAGGACTTTAGAGATCAAAGTCAACACCTTGAATTGCTCACAAAAGCAAATAGAAAGCTGATGGTGACTATGGCAGACAAGAGATACATGCCAATAAAGCTACACAGTTCCAAAGGCAGAACAAAAAGACTTTAATGGAAACCAGTGTAACACTACTCCTGGTTCAAGGAGTCCCTAGGAAATTCCTTGCTAACTTAAATGCCTTTGCATATAGTTTAGATGGGGATCATTTTGCCACAATACCATTCTTTCCAATGTTTACAGCAATGCAACCTGCTGCTAGTTCTTGTAACGGGCAAGTATCTTAATCAAGGAAGGAACAAGACAACACTGAGGAGCATTTTGACAATGGTTTTTCCAGCTTCTATGGAGGAAGAAGAGAAACACGCTGGACAAAGAGCCTCTGAGTAAATTAAGAGGAGATGGGACCCCTGTAAATTGGCCTAGCCTATTTAGTTGTATAGTCTACTAAAGAATTACTTTATAACTGCACCTGACTAATTTGCTTATTGAAGGGACACGGATACGAGATACAGCTAGTGCTGCATCTTTGTGATCAATCCACAGAAGGAACCAGTTAACTGTGCTTCAGATATGCTCATTCCTCTTTAATAGTGGGATGGGCATAAGGGGCAGATTTGCCATCCTGCCCTAGCTCTAGCCAATGCTCCAGCACAGTAGGGGATGCTGATGGAAGCGGAAAGCTGTAAACTGGCCCTGGCTAGACTCGCACAGAAGCGGCTGTAACTTAGGCTAGATGAGAACTGGGTAGAGTTCTGCTTCACAACATCTCCAGAATGGCACCCCCTGCCCTTACTCTGGGGAGGAAGGGGCAGTGGCTGGTCTAGGAGGCCAGTTTTCTGCTAGCAGAGACATCTTCTCCAGCCATTTAAGGTTACTTAGTGCCACTTAAGCACCCCAAAGTGGCCTTAAAAAAAACCCCAAAAATCTGATCCTAAATGTTTTGACAAGACAGGGCATTCTTTTGTTAGTAACTACTTAAGATTTATACAGTAGACATACAATGGACTGTGCTTCACATGATGAGCATACAATTATCTCCTCCAAGTTGCTAAGCAAGAGTGACCCTAGAGATAGCTAATTGGCAGAATAAATTCTCATTGACTGATCAGCAATCTTGTGTTTCATTAAATGGATTTTGCTGACACTGCTGGGAAAGTTCTATAAAGCCAGTCTGAACTAGTCATACCAGCTTTCTTGCCCGTGGCAGCTAATTAAGCACTTCTGTAAAACAGTTGCTATTTTACTCCAGCTATAAATAAGCCAATTACCATAATTCTATGACATTGGAACTAAAGCATACTAGGTATTATACAGATATATAGGAAAACCCAAACCCTGCCTTGAACAGCTTACAGCCCAAAAGACAGGCAGCAGCGATAAAGAGCAAGGAGATATTTGACTATAGAGAGATGTAGCCACTTCCTGAGCATCTGGCCAAAGGTTGCTCTGCAAGCAGCCTACCCCTGATAGCCTCATCTGGGGAGCCCTTTAGACTCTGCTGTGGCTCACAGCACCCCTTTCTGGGGCTGGTTTAACATCAAATGAAGTTCCACACAAACTTCAGAGTCCTTAATCACAAAATAATCCAAACAATCCTCAATGAGTCCTCAACATAAAATCCAAAATCATAATCCACTTCATACTTAGTTCCAGTTCCTCCACTCCATCCAGAGATTTGTCTGTCTGCTCCTCTTAGCTACCCAGCTGCAGCTTCCTCCTGCCTTTTATATTAGATCACCCGATTCCCCTCAGATGGGGTTCATCTTGTAATCAGGGCTGGCTTAGCTCAAGGATCTTCAGCCCAAGGGCTGTTACAGATTTTATCAAACACAGACATTTGAGGGGTCTCCAAAAAAGAAAGCTAGCCTGGGTTCAACTGTAGAAAGTGGGTGGAAGTGCTCTTATAACCCCTGTAATGTCAATAACAGGACTTTTGGAAACATTTATTCTTGCAAGGGATCAGGATAAGTGCTCCCTGTCATCAGTCCTGTTGTGGCTTTGAGACAGATCTTGTTTCCATTGAAATCAACGGTAAGACTTAATTGACTTCAGTGGGAACAGGATCAGACTCTTTATCATAAAGAGTTCAGGATACTTGAATACATTTTGAATAGAGCAGGGATGAAGATGTGGAAATTATTTCTACCAAAAAAAGGGGGGGGGGGGGGAAATAACCATTAAAAGAATTAGATAAAGTGCATCCACATAAGATGCATCCAGTGTTTGATCTCTCAAGTATGACTTGTTAAACTTATGACAAAGGATACAACATTTATCATCTAAAAAACAACGAGGTACTGTTCAGACAAAGCAAGGGAAATGGATGACTAAATAACTGATCAAAGACTCTGCTTACCAGTTGGTTCACAGATCTGGACCATACAGCCATTGATAATTAATAAGATAAAGAATGTGTTCCAGAACGGCGATAACCCTTATAACATGGCAAAGCAACCACCCCTAATAGTTAAGGATATTTGCATAGTATATTTCTCTAGAGTAAGTGAAGGACAGAGGGAGACACTTGGATATTTTAATACTTTCAAAGGAGACAAAATACATCTATAGACTGCGACAAAGTTCCTCCTCTACCTTGGTGGGTCTTGCGCTTATTGGTGGATTTGCTCACCTTGGAACTTCACGGCATCCCTCAGTTTGGCCATTTTCATGAACCCACAGTCCAGGTCAACTCCTCCTGTGTCTGACCAGGAGTTGGGAGGGGGGGGGACCCAGGCCCACCCTCTACTCCGGGTTCCAGCCCAGGGCCCTGTGGAATGCTGCTGTCTAGAGTGCCTCCTGGAACAGCTGTGTGACAGCTACAACTCCCTGCGTAACTTCCCCATGGCCTCCTCCCAACACCTTCTTTATCCTAACCATAGGACTTTCCTCCTGGTGTTTGATAATGCTTGTACGCCTCAGTCCTCCAACAGTATGTGTTCTCACTCTCAGCTCCTTACACACACACCACAAACTGAAGTGAGCTCCTTTTTAAACCCAGGTGCCCTGATTAGCCTGCCTTAATTGATTCCAGCAGCTTCTTGATTGGCTGCAGGTGTTCTAATCAGCCTGTCTGTCTAAATTGTCTCCAGAAGGTTCCTGATTGTTCTGCAACCTTCCCTGTTACCTTACCCAGGGAAAAAGGACCTACTTAACCTGGGGCTAATATATCTGCCTTCGATGAGCAGATTGTTACAGCTTCATGTACTGCTATCTATCGGAGAAGTTCTTCTTTGTGCAATCTATCCTTAATAGTAGGTGAGGGGGAAGAAGAGAAGTTACAACTGTTAAAAAACTGTGTGTTGTGGGGAACATTCAGTGGTTCCTAATTGTACAATTTTGTTTGAAATGAAATAGTGTGTTTTTTAGCCATCATGGTTGTAGAAATAAATATACAAAAACATGAAAAAAAACCTTCCCTGTTACCTTACCCAGGGAAAAAGGACCTACTTAACCTGGGGCTAATATATCTGCCTTCGATGAGCAGATTGTTACAGCTTCATGTACTGCTATCTATCGGAGAAGTTCTTCTTTGTGCAATCTATCCTTAATAGTAGGTGAGGGGGAAGAAGAGAAGTTACAACTGTTAAAAAACTGTGTGTTGTGGGGAACATTCAGTGGTTCCTAATTGTACAATTTTGTTTGAAATGAAATAGTGTGTTTTTTAGCCATCATGGTTGTAGAAATAAATATACAAAAACATGAAAAAAAACCTTCCCTGTTACCTTACCCAGGGAAAAAGGACCTACTTAACCTGGGGCTAATATATCTGCCTTCGATGAGCAGATTGTTACAGCTTCATGTACTGCTATCTATCGGAGAAGTTCTTCTTTGTGCAATCTATCCTTAATAGTAGGTGAGGGGGAAGAAGAGAAGTTACAACTGTTAAAAAACTGTGTGTTGTGGGGAACATTCAGTGGTTCCTAATTGTACAATTTTGTTTGAAATGAAATAGTGTGTTTTTTAGCCATCATGGTTGTAGAAATAAATATACAAAAACATGAAAAAAAACCTTCCCTGTTACCTTACCCAGGGAAAAAGGACCTACTTAACCTGGGGCTAATATATCTGCCTCTGTTAATCTCCTGTAGCCATCTGGCCCGACCCTGTCACAATATATACACATCTATTACATTGTAACTGTTACATGATCTACATATTCCATGTCTTTTATTTTGCTGCCCCACCTCATTCCTAGATATAATTCTATTGTATTTTATAATGTTTTATGTATTCTTTCTTGCTTTTATTAAAAATACTGTGATTAAAAAAAAAAAAAAAAACCTTCCCTGTTACCTTACCCAGGAAAAGGGCCCTACGTAGCCTGCTCTCCTGCTGCCACCCTCTGGCCTAGGCTTTCCTTGCTTTTTGCTCCTGTTTTTGGCTTCCCCCCTGACCGCCCTAGACACTTTTCCCCCTTTCCTTTCTTTTTGTTGTTTTTTTTTTCTTTCTCTGCTGTTGCTAGAGTGCTGGCTGGCTGCCAGCCGGCTGTTAGCCCCCTGCCCGCCCTCAGACGCTGCTGCCACTCCAGCTGAAATCCCCGCTTGGTGGGGGGGGAGTGGAAGGACCCAGACCTAGACGCTTGCTGTTTGTCTGCGGACCCGTCTCCAGTCGAGAGGAATCTTATCACTTGCTCCAGCATTTCTAGAAAGCAAAAAAGAAAGCCTGGAACAGACAGAGAAAAAGCCGTCCACCGGAGGAACACCGCCTGGGGAATCTACAAATCGCCGTGGAGGGGGCCTAAGACTGAGTAACTTTCGAACTGTGCTCTCATGTGGGGGGAGGCCTTGACTGTGTTTGTAGGGACACAGGGGGTGTGGCACGGAGCTTCCCCCCGATCCATCTGTGTCCTCCCAACCCCCACACTACAATTTTCACCCCCTCACTCCACCATCTTTGCTGGTGGACTAACATCTGTCCCTGGACTCAGCTGCTCGCCCTGATTCCATCGCATGGGCCAGAAGCACCAGCCAACCAAACAGGACTCTCTGGACAAGTGTACGGTGTGGTTCATGTGGCCCCCCCCAAATTGTCCACCCCACAACTTATTCCTTTCTACTTGACCCCAACTCCTGTTAATCACCTGCCACCGTCCCCGCTGGGGCATCGGCAATGGAGGGCACCGGGGTGACCTCCGCCACTGCCATGCCCATTGCCTCCCCAGACTCTAGGGAAGTCCCCCCAGCCGGTGGGAAAGGCCAAGGCAAGAAGAAGGGCCCCGCTAAAACCACGGGGCCCCCCATGGCAGGGGCACCCCCACTGCTGCAGCCCCGCCACCGACCACGGCGTCCTCCCCCGCTGCCCCCTCCACCAGCTCTGTGGATGTCCCTCCCTCAGCCCCCAGGACGTATGCCCGTGCGGCAGCAGCCCCCCCGCCTGCCGCCTCATCATCTCTCCCGCCCACCGCCTCCGCCACCATTAATAGCGGCCGGGGCCCCTTTCCCACCATGACAAGGAAACACGGTGTCTGATGCCTCCTGGTGCCCACCTCGCCCCACGTGGAGACCTACGTGTGGGCGTTGGCGAGGGTGGTGGGGCCCTCGGCCATTGTGGTGGCCTCCAAATTGTATGGAAAGTTCGTTTTCTTCTTAGCATTGGAGGCTGCCGCCCAGGAAGCTGTGGAGAGGGGCCTGGCAGTGGCGGGGGGGGTGTTTGTCCCCCTAGAGGCGCTAGAGGACCAGGGCATCCACCTGGTCCTGACCTCTGTTCCTCCTTTTCTCCCCAGTGCTGCCCTGCTACCTGCCCTTTCCATCCTGGGGAAACCTGTTTCTGTTATCAGTCCTCTCCTGTTGGGCTGCAAGGACCCCACCCTCCATCACATTTTTTCCTTCCACCAGCAAGTGCAACTTTTACTGCTGTCAGCGGCGCGTGACAGAGTGGCGCTCGAAGGGTCCTTCCTAGTCCCCCACGAGGGGGCCCGTTACCGGGTGTACTTTTCCACGGGGGAAGCCCGGTGCTACCTCTGCCGGGCGTTGGGGCATGTCCGGAGGGACTGCCCCTTAGCCCGGCAAGGAGGGGCACCTGGGATCCCCGAGACCCAGCAGGACATTGGCCCCATCATTGCCGATGCCCCTGGCCGCCCGGTACCCGAACCCGCCCCCCTCCTCTTCGGACCACCACTACTCCCATTCAGGCCCAAGGGGCACCTCCCCTGCGACGCCCAGACGAGCAGGAGAGCCCTGCCCTCACTGCTGACAATCTAGCGGGGGCTATAGAGGAGGGTGTGGCAGAGATACCACCAGGCATGGGAGAGAGCCTGCCCCAGGGAGAATCCTCCCTCCCTTATGCTGCCCCCCCTTTCCCCCCCCCCCCCCACAAGTCCCTGAGCCATCACCTTTTCCCCCTGACACGACCCCTGCTAACTAGCCCCCAGATGATGCCATGGAGGGCTGGGCCCTAGTCCAGGGGAAGCAAGGCAAGTGGAAGGCTCGAGCTCCGCCTCATCTACGGGAGGTGGAGGCCCCCCGGAAGACCAGGAAGGGAGGCACCGATGCCGAACCTTCCGCTTTGCCCACGAGTGCGTCCCATCCACCGGTGTCAGCTGGGAAAGACGTGGCAGCACCGGAGGGTAGTGTCTCCCCTCCATGGGAGACCCTCCCCTCCGAGACCCTCAAGGAAGCCCCTTCTGTCCTGACGCTACCCGAAGCCCCCGTGAACTCCGAGGCAACCATCGTGGCAGGTGCCGCCGGGGAGAACCCCGGGGCAGCGGAAAGTGTCCTCTCCTCCATGTTCGAGGAGATCGAGGCCTTAGATCTGACCCCAGTTACCCAGGGGGAGGACGACCTTTTGCCAGCAAATCTCGATCTGGGTGACCTCACTCCACCCCTCTTTTCCCCATGCTCCCTCCCCTTAACTGCTGCTTCCGCTCCCACCTCCGAGGAGCCCCTGGACTCCTCCACCGACCCAGCCGCTGATGGCACCCCGCTGATGACCACCGAGCCTGCTCAAGTGACAGCCAGTGCCACGCGGCCGGGACACGAGTCGCCAGGAGCACCCCCGTTGGTGTGGAGCAATCGACTTCCTTCCCGGGTAGGGGCCCTATAGAAGATAATCCACCTCCTGATGCTGTGGTCGCTAAATCCACCACAGAGCGCGCGCCTAGTGTCACTGAGAGCTCCCTCCCCACCCCCTTAACTCTTGAGCCTGATCGGGAGGCGCCACCATCCAGCTGCTTGCCTCCCGAAACCCAGAACCTCGCCTCTGCCCCTGCCTCTGCCCCTGCCCCTACCCCTATCCAATTTACCTCCTGCAATGTCATTGCCACCCCCGGGGCTATCTCCTTCCCTTTCCCAAATGATGACCCCCAGGGAGTGGCCTTTGTGTTCTCCTGCCCCGACCCATTAGGAGCTGCTATTTTCCCTCCAGCGCCCCCTGTCGTCCCAGAGCTTGAGGCGGGCCTAGAAGCTCCAGCCCATCAGGCACCCCGTCAGGGGTCCGCACCCTGCTTGTCCATTGTAGTGGACCACAGGGCTGCACGAAGGGCCCTGCCAGGGAACAACCGGGAAGCCATAACCCCATCCCCCCATGAGCTGTGAGGAGAGCTGCAGAAGTTTTTAGAGGATGTCCGTGGCTCCCACAACAAGGTACAACTTGCTCTCCAGCGATGGGGGGACTTTTCTCAAATCCTCCGGACTACAAGGGCCCTCATGGGGGAAGGTAAAGAGATGGGGAAGCAGGATGCCGCGGCCTACTGGCTGGTCCGCGTCTTCCATGAAAAATTACTCACCTACGGGATGGGTCATGGACTGCTGTGTGGCCCGCTGGGAGATGCAAGCATCCCTGCCAGTGAGGACTCCCCCGACCCTCCCCATGACACTTCTCACCATCGCAATGTTGAACACCCGGGATTGTAGGATGGCTCTCCGCAGGTCCCAGGTGCTCTCCTTCGTTCGGGAGGGAGGGTACTCTGTGGTTTTCCTGCAGGAGACCCATATGGACCTGACCGCCTAAGACAGTTGACGGCTGGAGTGGGGGCACAGGGTCTACTTTAGCCATGCCACAGTTCAACAGGCTGGAGTGGTGACCCTGTTCTCCCCTGACCTACGGCCCGAGATGCTAGGGGTCGCCGAGGCCATGCCAGGTCACCTGCTGCATCTCCGGGTCCGTATGGAGGGGCTCATTAACGTCTATGCCCCGACATCGGGCCCAGAGCGGCTGCAATTCTACCAGCGGGCGTCCGCCTTCCTTGGCACCTTAGATTCTCACGAGTGCCTGGTCCTGGGAGGGGACTTTAATACCACCCTCGAGGAACAGGACCGCTCGGGGACCGAGCAGTGCCCGGCCACCGCGGATACCCTCTGGGAGATAGTCGAACATCACTCCCTAGTGGACATCTGGTGCGACCACCACCCGGATGACACTTCCATGTTCACCTTTGTCCAGGTGGAAGCCCATTGGTCGAGCCACTCCCGGTTGGACCGTATTTATTTATCATGCTTCCATCTCTCACAAGCCCACTCCTCCAGCATTCGGCTGGCCCCATTTTCTGACCATCATCTATCCACCGTGACAGCCTCCCTCTGTGTGGAGAGGCCGGGGCCAGCCTACTGGCATTTTAACAACAGCCTGTTGGAGGATGAGGGCTTCGTGATGTCCTTCCAGGAATTCTGGCTGGCCTGGCGAGGGCAGCGGCATGCTTTTCCCTTGGCGCAGCGATGGTGGGACCTGGGGAAGGTGTGTGCCAGGCTTTTCTGCCGCGACTACACCCGGGGCACCAGCCAACGGAGAAATGCGGCAATAGAGCAGTTGGAACGGGAGGTCTTAGAGCTGGAGAGACGTCTGGCCGCCAGCCCCGAGGACCCGCTCCTCTGCGGAGCGTGCCGGGAGAAGCGGGAGGAGCTCCGGGCCCTCGAGGACAGTCGGGCCCGGGGCGCCTTTGTTCGATCCCGCAACCGCCTCCTTCGGGAGATGGATCGCGGCTTCCGTTTCTTCTATGCCCTGGAGAAAACGAGGGGGGCCAAGAAACATGTCACCTGCCTCCTGGCAGAAGACGGCACCCCCCTCATGGAACTGGTGGCGATGTGCGGGAGGGCCCGAGACGTCTACGCAAGTCTTTTCTCCCCAGATCCGACCGACTCTGGGGCTTGCAGAGTGCTCTGGGAGGAGCTCCCTATGGTCAGCGCGAGCAACCAAGACCGGCTAAAGTTGCCTCTCATTCTGGCCAAGTTCTCGGAAGCCCTCCGTCGTATGCCCACTAATAAGTCTCCAGGCATGGACGGGCTGACCGTGGAGTTCTACCGCGTGTTTTGGGACGTCCTTGGCCCAGACCTAGTCACCGTCTGGGCCGAGTCTCTGCAGAACGAGGTCCTCCCTCTTTCGTGCAGGCGAGCTGTGCTCGCCTTACTGCCGAAGAAGGGGGACCTCCGCGATTTACAAAATTGGTGTCCCGTCTCGCTCCTCAGCATGGACTACAAAATTGTAGCAAAAGCAATCTCGCTGCGGCTAGGGTCCGTGCTGGCGGACGTGATCCATCCAGACCAGAGCTACACTGTCCCGGACCGCAGTATCTTTGATAAACTATTTCTAGTTCGGGACCTTTTGGAACTCGGGCGTAGAGAGGGTCTGTCGTTCGCCCTCCTGTCCCTAGATCAGGAGAAGGCTTTTGATAGGGTGGACCACGGGTACCTCCTGAGCACTCTGCGGGCGTTTGGCTTCGGACCCCAGTTTGTGGGTTTTCTCCGGGTGCTGTACGCTTCCACAGAGTGTCTGGTTAAGCTCAACTGGACCCTGACCGAACCATTCAGCTTCGGGCGAGGAATTACGGCAGGGGTGCCCCCTCTTGGGCCAGCTGTACGCTCTGGCGATCAAGCCCTTCCTCTGTCTCCTCCGCAGGAGGTTGACAGGGTTGGTGCTGCGGGAGCTGGAGCTGCGGCTGGTCCTGTCGGTGTATGCCGATGACATACTTCTCGTGGTCCAGGACCCGGGCGACTTGGCACGCGTGGAGGCATGCCAGGCCATCTATTCGGCAGCCTCCTCCGCCCGAGTCAACTGGGTCAAGAGCTCTGGCTTGGCGGTGGGGGACTGGCGGCAGGTAAGCTCCCTCCCACCCGCGCTTCAGACCATCTGGTGGAGTGCGGGTCCACTGCTCTATCTCAGCGTTTACCTTTCCGCCACGCACCCTTCCCCACCGGAGAACTGGCAAAATTTAGAGGGCGGGGTGATAGAGCGGATCCGGAGATGGACGAGGCTACTCCGATGTCTCTCCCTCCGAGGGAGAGCACTGGTGCTTAACCAACTAGTCCTGTCCACGCTCTGGTACCGGCTCAACACCCTGGCCCCGGCCCCGGGTTTCCTGACCTACCTCCGGAGATTGATTCTAGAGTTCTTC
Organism: Caretta caretta; assembly: GCF_965140235.1. Classification (NCBI taxonomy): domain Eukaryota; kingdom Metazoa; phylum Chordata; order Testudines; family Cheloniidae; genus Caretta; species Caretta caretta. The sequence continues at coordinate 84,996,094 of NC_134214.1, forward strand.
TGGTCAGGAATGCACTGGGCCCCTGTTGGAGTTCTTCATCTACCCCTGAAGGAAGGAGGGCAGGGCCTGAAGTGTCTGTACACTCAGGTCCGTGTTTTCCACCTCCAGGCTCTGCAGAGGCTCTTTTATAGTGCAAGTAGTTCGGCGTGGAGCATACTGGCGCACGCCTTCCTGCGCCGCTTCCAAGGGCTCCGATACGACCGGCAGCTCTTTTATCTTTGTCCGAGAGGTTTTCCGCGAGACCTCTCCGGGCTGCTGGTCTTCTACCAGGACCTCCTCCGGACCTGGAAACTGTTTCTAACGACCAGGTCCGTGGTGGCCACCGTGGGAGCAGATCTCCTCATGGAGCCCCTGCTGCACAATCCCCAACTCCGTGTGCAGGCGGCGGAGTCTCGCCTGGTGCGCCAGAGGTTGGTCCTGGCGGAAGTCACGAGGGTCGGAGACCTCCTGGACTATGACCGGAGAGATTGGCTGGATCCCCTGATGCTCGCTCGGCGCATGGGGCTCTCCAGCCCTCGTACCCCCCGGCGCGTACTTCAGGAGGTGAAGGCCGCTTTGACCCCCGCTGCTCAGGCTTATGTCAACCGAGCCTTGCGCGAGGGCCCACCCCGCCCATCCTCTACCCCAGGCCCGCCGGACCTTTCCATCGGGCCCCTACCCTGCCGATCCCAACAAACCCCTCATCCTTTCACTGCGAGCCGGCTGCATGAACTGCAACCGGTCGGTTTTCAAGTTGCATCACGGCAATATTTATATACACTCACGCTTCATACCCTTCATGCCCGCACCCTGGTGTCCCGCCCCGATACAAAGTGGCGAGATCTCTTACCACCTTTGGAGGGTGAGCAACCTCGGTGGGCCAGCCTGTACTCCACCTTGGTCCCGAGGCCCGTCGGGGACATCAGTTGGCGGCTCCTTCACGGGGCTGTGAGCACGGGCGTGTTTTTGACACGTTTTACCTCCCTTCCGGAGACTTGCCCTTTTTGCAACGTGAGGGAAACCCTGGCGCACGTCTATTTAGAGTGTGCCAGATTGCAGCCTCTTTTTCGGCTCCTCACAAATATTCTTTTGCGCTTTTGGCTTCATTTCTCCCCCCACCTCTTTATCTATACACTCCCCATCCGTGGCCCCACCAAGCCGCGGGATCTCCTGGTTAACCTCCTCCTAGCTTTGGCTAAAACAGCCATCTATAAAACCAGAGAGAGGAGGTTGGCTGATGGAGTTTCCTGTGACTGTGGGGCCGTTTCTGATCTTCAGTTCGTTCACATATCCCGGCAGAGTTCCTCTGGGCGGCGTCCACCGATTCCATTGATGCTTTTGAGGAGCGGTGGGCGCTGTCCGAGGCTCTCTGCTCGGTGTCCCCATCCGGCTCCCTTTGTTTTGACCCTTTGATTGGGGGAGAGAGTAAGGGACCCCAGCCCCAGGCATTGCTGCTGCAGACACCACCACCTTAGAGGGGTCCTTTCACACGTGGGTGCATGTGCCCCCCCCCGGGTTGTCCACCCCACAGCCTGCCCCTTTTGTTGGGTGCTTTCAGAGGAGGGAATTGTTGGTGACACTCGGGCGTGGCGCCAGGTAACTCAAGGGGGTGGCAGACCTTGAGAGTCGATGAAGCCCCCTTGCTCTGGACCACCAGGTAACTCGGAAGGGTGGAAGACCACAAGAGTCGAGGAAACCCCCCGCTCTGGGCCCGGGAGAGCTTGAACACTTCCCTCCCCTGAAGCTAATGAGAAAACAATTGTGATTGGTTGTTGTGTTACACATTGCATATGTTGTTGTTTTGTTTTCTAAGTGTGTTATGCAAATAAAAAAATACCTTTTTTGCTTCAAAAAAAAAAATTACTCTCCTGTAGTCATCCGACCCGACCCTGTCACAAGACGTACTAGATCTTGGTTGGGATCTCCCCCTGCAGTTCTAGAAAATATTTTTTAATGTGCCGGGGCAAGGCTGATAGAAATGTTTAACTCCTTGTTGACTAGGAGGAAATAACTCTTCACCCTGGGCTATTTCCCTAGTTCACATGAAAGTAGGGGGATATATGGCACACATGGAATAGTAATTTGGAAATGGCTCATTGTTTTCAGGGTCTGGTCAGCCCTGGTCAGTTTCTTCCACCTCTTTATTTTCAAGAGAAGATCATTTTTTTTCGAAACAAACATTCACAACAAAACTGGAATTTTGGCTTTTTTTGCTAAATTTTTCACATTATTGACATTGTTATTGAAACTTATCAAACACATTATCTCAATCATTATCTACATATTTTTTTAATTGTTTGCCGTTTAAATAACAGTTTTGGTGTTTTCAATAAAAATTTAAAATGTGGAAAAAATATTGAAAAAAGGGCTTGTTTTGAGCCCCATGAAATGGAAGCAACTTAGAATTTCAATTTTTATCCTTGTGAAAACATTTGTTTTAACTTTTCAGTGAGCTCTAATGTGAAGTAGAGAGTGGATTCCTCCTGCACCAGAGGTTTGTGTGTTCAAACAATGGGAACAGAGAGTGCAGACCCATATAAACTGAACTAAGCTATAACACATTGTCTCACTTAGGTCCCAATTCTGCAAACACTTACGCTCATCCTTAACTTTACTACTGTGAGTACTCTGATTTCAAAGTAAATGTGAGCACATGCTTATTTCCAGGATCAGGGCCATAATAGCAAACATAAACAGACTCAACAATGCCTTGTCCTCAGGCATTAGTTATTAGTCACTATATTAAATGCACAAATTCCATAACAAAGTAGCTTCTGTGTATGAGAAATGCAGAAATGATTATGCAATTCTGTATTTTTGTTTTTGGTTATGCATAGATGGGTAGTTGGGGAGCAGATATAGTAGCTTAGAGGCTGATCTACTATCCAATGAAGGCAATGGAAGTTTTTTCATTGACTTTAATGGGAATTAGATTAGAGGCCCTTACTCAGCAGCTTCTGGGCAAGGAATTTATTCGGACTCCGGAAGTAAGCACCTTAAGACGTGATGAGAAAACAATTTGGAAAATGAGTATGTTAAATATGACCAAACTCTAGAGATAAAAAATCATGTGTCAGATCCAAAAAACATGAGTTTTTTTAAAAAGACTATAATGTGAGGGGCTTTTGATTTATCTTTTGGTTTTTGAACTCTCCCGGCCCATCTCCACAGGGCATAGGTAAAAGAGAGAAAATTAGTGTAGGCCACACTCCAAAAGGTAGTGGGTAAGGTGATTCTCACCCCAGCATAAGGAGCTCTCACCCTCGGATCTGCCCATCCTCTGCCCAGCAATTAATTCTTCCCCCACACAGTCAGTTCTGCCCCACATCAGGTCTGCCCACCAGCCTCACCTCTGCTCCTCCTGCGGTTCTTCCCCCCTCCCATGCCTTGGGGCAGGGGGCTGGAGCAGGGTTCCCTCCTCACTTCCAAACTAGGAGGGGCAGCTCCAGGATGTCTTCAACCCCCTCCAAGGCCAGGCGTTGCATGGGGAGGAACCGTCCTGTCCACTTTGCTCTCAGGAGGGGAGGCATCTCCCTGAGGTGCTGGGCTCTTCAGCTCCCCCTCCTCTGAGAATTCTTCAGGTTTCTATGGGGAGGGAGCTCTGCCTGCAGCAGATCTGATTGGTATTCTGCCCCAGGCCCTGAGATGGGCAAATGGGGCAGACAGCCAACACAAAGGTTCAAATTTGCTAGGCGCTTCTGGAGCTTGTCACATCATTGTTAGACTGGGCTCCAGTCTCCAGCCTCAGTCAAAATCCTGTGTCTCTCCAGAGAGTTGGCAATACTTCAGCTAGATCTATTTTGACCTGGAAAACTTTAAAGAAAACCCAGTAGTTCTGTGTTATTTAAAGTTGTGTTAAAGAGAGAGCCACAGTTGTCCCCAATGCAATGCCACTGAAATCAGTGAATTCACACCAGGGATTAATTTGGCCAAATAGATCATAGAAACAAAAGCAAGAGTGCATAAATGCTAGAATAATCACATATGTTGGTTGGACTCAACAGATTACATTAGGAGCTAAGCTCTATGCTGCTATAAATGGGAAGCGTACGACTAGCTTCAAGGAAGTTCCGTTCATTTACACCAACAGAGAATTCAGCTCCACGTGTCAATATTGTACCAATTCCATATTACTCTGTATTGAGTATATTTCACAAATAAATTGTTATTAATTATTACTATTATTTGTATTGCGCTAGCATACAATACATGACTAGGAGCCCTAGTCATAGGCAGAGCCTAGTGTCCTAGGCAGTGTACAAGCACAGAACAAAAACACAGTCCCTGCCCCAGTGAGGTTACAATAAAGACATTTTATAAACACCACTGGAAAATAAGTTTAGAAGGAACTGCGTTTCTTTTGTCTATTTCTGATCTTTGCTTAGAATTTGCTAGGCAGATCAGATAGGATGGATCCCTCAGTTTGGATCAAAATTATTATTTTTTTCTGTTTGACTTCATGGCTGCTTTCAAGTTGGATAATATTTTATGAAAGGTTCGGGAATTATGGTTTGTGCGTCAGTATTCTTACTGCACTGAGTTGCCCTGTGTAATTAATCGAGATTATACAAGAAGTTGGCCCTAACCTTGAGGTATTTATTGCATGAGGAGGATGTGTTACAAAAATTGTAAGACCAAGTACCTGCCTTTTCAATATGACTAGGAGAGATAATGGGTTAGGTGAACACACATTATCAAATGAAAGCACATAATGAGTGTTTGTATTGGTTTTGTCATTTCAGTGGTAATTCAAATTGCCATGGATGAGAAGTGGTGGGTGGCAAGTGCCTGAGTAATAAACCTGTGAGTTGGCGAGAAATGTAGCAATACGCAGGTATCCTGGGGAAGATGACAATGAAGGATGAGGATGGATGTTACTTGGACAATCAGAGACTAACAGGAAATGATGGGAAATAACACTTTTGTAGAGCTTGAAATTAATTTGCGAGGATGGTGACAGGAGCGACGCAAACTGCTTGCCCAGGATGACAGCAGTGTAAGAGAAGGGGATGCTCAGATCCTCAGCTGGCATAAATTTGTGTAGTGTCACTGAGGTCACTAGAGCTACACTGATTTACACCAGCTGAGGATCTGGCCCAAGATTCTTAAATCTGAACCTCAAGACTGAGCTCATTGGAAAAATTTTAAAAATTGAAAAGTTACTGGTAAATTTTAAGGCCCTGACCCTGAGAGTTGCTGAGCACCTGCAACTCCCATTAGCTTCAGTGTTGAGTTGTGGCTGCTTACACCAATCAGGATCAAGCCCTGTGTTTGAAATGAGCAAGGTAAAACTGATGGCAAGCAAATTGTACTTAGTGTATAACACCAACTTAATATTGTCTTTATTATTTACACTGCAATAGCATCTAGAAGCAGCAATCGAAATCAGGGGCTCATTGTGCAAGGCACTGTACATAGTAAGAGACAGTCCCTGCCCCAGAGAGTTTGCAATCTAAACAGACAAGATGGAAGGTGGAAGAGGGAAAGTATTTAACAGTGCAATCTCTAGTTAACTACAGTTGTAGAAAAAAATCTATTATTTTATATTATTTGTAAAGAAGTATGTGATCACATAATTACTGAATCAGAGTGCAGTGTTCTCTGATTTTATCATGAGTCTTGTAATATTTAGTATTTTTCTTAAAGCCCCAGCTCCTGGAGTTAAGTGAGAACACCAGAAACTCAGCTTTAATTGATAAAAATAAAATAAAAACATAAAAAGTAAGTTTCTACCTCAGTGTTTGCAGAGGAAAGTTTGGAAACGCTAAGCCTAAAGGCTCACAAGTTAGAAGGCAAATAAAAAGAGCCTCATCTTTATTATTTTTTAAAATCTCATGATTTGTAAGCCAATCTCATGATTTGTGGGCCTGACTCATGATTTTTGAATGCTTGGGGTTGGTAATACCGTAATGCATTTGTGGAAGGAGGCAGGGTTTAATTTGTGCACTGAACCTTCACTTCCACATTTCCTCCCTTTTGAATGTTTATTCCTGCAACATTAACACTGCATCCATGTAGTTGTTTGCATTTAGACATGAATGTAGATGTGTTTGCTGGGTGATGTGTAGTAATGTGTTTGTGTGCTAGAAGCAACATGCAAGTAACACTTGTAGATGTTTTGTTTTATGAGGTTTGTTTGTTTGGAGACCACGTAGAATAGTTTCCCAGCTACCTAACACCTATTATAGTACATTAGTTCCATCTAATTATGAAAATGAGCTGATTATGGTAAGTGCAGTTTCTCCTGTTGCGTACTTCAGCAAACGGTCAAGGCACTGGAGTTTAGTTTTCAGAACCAAAGGGATTTTACAGACTCCTTTCTTTCTAGCATTTCCTATTATTTTTTAAAAAATATAACATCGGAGAGTGGAAAACTAGAGTTCAATGCCAAAGCAACAAAGCACTAACTTTGGGCCCAGTCTTGCCAAGTTAGTACTTTCAACTTCTTTTACAGTTGAACTCGGCCATTTGCAGGATTAGCCCCAATCCTACAACTCTTGCTCAAGCAAGTAACTCTTTCCCTTTATTGACATAACAAGGATTGAACCTGGTCTTTACAGAGGCGAAATACCTGATGCTGTATCTGATTCTAAAGTCTGTTATGTAAAGGAAAACACAGAGTCAAGCATCAAAAATTCCCACAGAATTGCACTAAAGATATTTTTGTATTAATTTCATGGTGAGTGAAGAGAATAGGTGCTGTATAATACAGAATGATTCTTCCTCTACATCATATACCTGCTAAGAATAATGGATATGAAACTCCTCTTGATCAATCCCTCTCTTTCTCATTAAGGTGTTGTAGGATGCCTCTGGGAAGTGAGCTTTCCTTCAGGGTTGCTCTTGTTTTTCCATGCTGGTTCACCAAAGATAAGGCACAGCAATATCCACTTTGAGTCCATATTATTACACAGAACCTCTTTAGGGTTTTTGACAGGACAATTATTGAGAAAAATAGGAACATTCACTAGTTTGCCGCATAAGTCTGGGCCTGTGGTAAAATACTTGGGGGCCCAACATCAATATTACAGTCAGGACAGAGTTGCACGTTTAGTTTCTCGACTCAAACAATGCTACTCACTTACCAGTTCATTAAAAGGACTCTATGGAGTAAGGTGCCCCCTAGTGGTTATTCGCCCTTTTAAAATATGTATGTCTTGTTCTTGACTCACTATTACGCTAGAAAAATGAATTCATTTTTCTTTTTAATTAGCAATACAATTCTTATTCCTTTAACTCTGGGAGATGTTACCATTCCTCAGAAATGTGAATGCTCTTCTATTTTAGTTAATGGTGATGAGTTCTGATGGTGGGGAGATGCAGATTCACACAGCGTGATGCTGTTTTTCACTGTGAACCCCAGAAGTGGGCCTGATCCCACAAAATGAAGTCAATGGGAGTGGAGGGTGCTCAGCTCCGTGGTTCAGTTTATACTAACTAAAATAGAGAGAGAATCTCCTGAAAGTCAGCCTGGTGATGGCTCAGTGGGTTAGCTGATGGGCTTTGCCATTTCAGATCATGCTTTAACATCCAGCCATCTATGAAAAGGCAGCGAATCGATAAACTGTTTGGTTCGGTTTAGAGCAGTGCCCCTAGCCATTAGATGCTAGTGGGGCCCAGCCCCAGCAGGCTTTTGTTTATACTGTGGATAGAGCTGGAAAGAGAGTCTTTTGTTTTGTTTTTTAAATTTGTGTCTATTGTCCGTTCTCCCCAGGTCCAAGCTGGAGCAGCTGGCTGAGTTGACACTGACTGCTCTGACAGTGACTGGCCCTGCCAGGAATGTGTGACAGCAGGACAAGATCCCAGGCAAAGTATTTTGTAGGCAGGTAAGTGGCTAATTCTCTTAAGGCCCTTCAGAGCAGGAGCCAGAGAGAAGCCCCATTTCACATCTGAGCACTGTAATGGTCTGCCTATGGCTGGCCATGCTGGGAAGGGAAGGGCCCAGACTGGACTCGTTAACATAACTTCCCTAGTCACTCCCAGGCTAAATAGGGGATGGTAGGAATGAGTGGCTGGAGTGAATCCCTGAAGCAAAGCCAAGCACAGGAGTGAAGGAGGCAGATGGAGAAGGGGCCTAGACTAGAGTAGCAGAAGGAATAAAGGAGTGAAGGAGGCAGAAGGCAGAGATCAGCAGTGTGGGAAGGAAGAGGGCACAGGAAATTACTTGTTTTCCTGCGCTGGCAGTAAAAAAAGAAAGCAGGTTTAGTGGTAGTTTACTGGGGTGGGGCAGGGAAAAGCCAGTTTTGGACTGCAGCTGCCCCTGAATTAGAGCTGAGTGACAAAGTTTAGGTTTGAGTCCAAGTTTCTCAAAAGGATTTTGGGGGGTTTGGTAGGGGGAAGGGGACGGTGGTTGGAGGAAGTTGAGACACGAATCTAAGGGTCTGGCTCAGGTACACCTGTATAGTTGGAAGTGTCTGAAACAAACAGAGGACTATCCTCCTTGCATGTTTAGTGACTGGGGCTGTTTCCCCTGTCTCAGAATTGGGATGAATCCCACAGTCAGTGCTTCCTCTGCTTGTTCATGCTTTCACAGGAAGAGCTTGCTGATAGTTTTAATTTATACAGTGGTAAGTGAAAGAGGATTTTTTTTAAAAAGTGTACAGTGATTTCTTGATGGCTTACCTGTCTTTGATTGCAGTTAGTCAGGCGAATATGCCTGGGAAATGTCTATCCCAGAGGTCTCTAAACATTAAAATGTTGTCTCAATAAGAAAGCTGCACTGGTTTGATTTAGGGGTTGTCTCTAAGGTGCCACAAGTACTCCTTTTCTTTTTGCGAATACAGACTAACATGGCTGCTACTCTGAAACAGTTCAGGGCGAGTTGCCTCTGTCCCCTTTTCCGGTCCGTTCTGAGTGAACTGCCTTGTTAAGAGTGTGACATATATTGTATTCTGTCTTTGACTTAATTTTAGATAAATAAATAAAAAAAATCATCCACAGCATCACCTTAATGTGAAATCCCTAGCACAACTGAACTATGAAATATTAGCATTAGGTATTTTAGCATACTATAGTGGGTTGCATCTCAGTTTTAAGCCATCCTTTTAAGTTATCCTCAACTACAAGAAGTTGCGATTATCATTGGTTACAATTAGAGGCTTGATCTTGCAGTCTTTGCTTATTGGAGTGGCGCTTGCTTACACAAGTGGTCTCATCGAAGTCAGTGGGCTCAGTCCCTGCAACTGAGAGTAGTTCTACTATTACTGGACATGAATCGTTGAAACTGGATAACTATTTTCTTCTGGATACAGCCTAGCCCTGCATTAATGCCTGTAAAAGGCAACTGTAGTCAAATGAAATGCCACCTTCTGCTCCTGAGTCCTGGGCAGTAACATTAAAAACGCTGGGTCAGATTCTTAACTGGTGTAAATTGCTGTAGTTCCATTGAGTTCATTGACTGGAGCTGCCCCACACCAGCTAATACTCTTCCCTATTGTATACTTCACACACATGCATGCACCTAGTTAAGAGCTTTGGGCCTGGTCCCTCAAAGCTTTCGTCACACAAGTCTTCCCTAACATCCATGGAACTACTCCTAGAAGGGCTACTCGTTGGTGTAAAGATTTGCATGATTGGGACCTTGGCTCTGCTCCCATTGAAGTCTAAGGTGAAATTCTTATTTAGATGAGAGCAGAGTGAATGCTTTGTACAATAAATTATTGCCTGATAGCATGGTATGTCTATACTTGATGTAGTAGGTGTCGCAAGGAGGGGCTGTTAGATATAGTCGTGCAAGTTCTTTTTCTTGGCATGTGAGCAAATGTTCAGTCTTGGGAAGAGATGCTCTGTGGGTCCAAGATTTTGTAATGCAAGGTTCTGTGCGCTGGCAGTGGTCCCTGAACAGGGAGCTGTGTGAGCAGCAGAAGAGTTTGGTTTTGGATTAGAGTCAGTTCTTTCTCCCTGAGAACTGGGCACTGGTGTTGGACTGAGATATCTAAAACAGGGGGTTGCCCTTCGTGCTCTGTATCAGTTTAATTTCATGTTAGTAAATTGGACAGAATGTTTCCAATAACAGTCCACTCTCCTGAAACTTTTTACTGTATCCCCAAAGTTGCTGCTACTTTTCATCCACCTCCCCCAACGCAAAAAAATTTACAGTGACAACATCTCAGGCTGCTGCTGTTCAGATGGATAGAGATGCCAGCCCTTATTTACTTCATTGGTATAATCTGATCATCTTTCATTTTGATTTTTCCTGCCAACTTGTTTTGTTCTATAAGAATGAAAGAGGCACAAGCTTTGTTTTTTCAATGAGAATTTTCAGAATTCTTATGTTGCAAAACTTAGAGCTATTTCCACAAAAGGATTTAGGTTCTTAACTGCAACTTTAGGTACCTAAGGGTATGTCTTCACTACCCGCCGGATCAGTGGGCAGCGATTGATCCAGCGGGGATCGATTGATCACATCTAGTCTAGACGCCATAAATCAACTCCCGAGCGCTCTTGCATCGACTCCTGTACTCCAGCCAGAGGCGCAGGCAGAGTTGACAGGGGAGCGGCAGCAGTCGACTCACCGCGCTGAAGACACAACGGTAAGTCGATCTAAGTACGTTGACTTCAGCTACGTTATTCACGTAGCTAAAGTTGCGTAACTTGGATCCCCCCCGTCCCCAGTGTAGACCAGGGCTAAGTCTAAAATTTAGTTCCTCAACAACCCCCCCGCCCCTGTTCAGCTTTCACCTAACCCTGTAGTGCCTGAATTCCCATGGCACCGAAGTTTCCACCACTAAAATCCCCTAGGAAGCTAAATTTCTGCCAACAGGCCTGGACAAAGCTCCCTAAGGCCTGACACCTCCGAGCAGCATGGCACCTAACAACTCTCGCCTAAGCCCCAGTGGGATGCACAAATGATCTGTCTTGTAGGGCACAATCTGAAAGGCAGACTCTGAGCATGCCTATTGGATCAGGCCCAGAACAAAACAGAGCCTGAAGGAGTGGTGACACTGTTAAATCCTATAGCCAGAGGTGAAAGTAAGCCGGTACGCCCCAGTACAGTGTACCGGCAAGAGCCGCTGCACCATACAGGGGCAGCCCAGCTGGAGCCCCAGGCCCTTTAAATGGCCTCCAGAGCCCTGCTGCTGGAGCCCTGGGGTAGCGGCTGCAGGGCTCCCCTGCTTCTACCGCCCTGTCCTTTAATAAGCCACCGGAGCCCCGCTGCCGCTACTCCAGGGGGCTATTTAAAGGACTGGGGCGGTAGAAGCAGAGGAGCCACAGGCCCTTTAAATAGCCCCCAGAGCCCTAGGGTAGCGGGGGCTCCTGGGACTTCTTAAAGGGCCAGGGCTCCAGCTGCCTCTGCTGCCCTGCTCCTTTAAATAGCCGCTGGAGCCCCGCTGCTTCCCCAGGGCTCCAGTGGCTAATTAAAGGACGGGGCAGTAGAAGCAGGGGAGCCTCAGACTCTTTAAATATCCGCCAGAGCCCCGGGCTGCTGCTGCTACCCCAGAGTAGGAGGAGGAAAGGAGGGGCACTTACCTTACAGGGTGGGCTGGGGCTGGCTCTGACCCCCTCAGCCTTGCCCCTTCTGCCCTAGGCCCCGCCCCTTCCAGGGGCCAGAGCTGGCCCCAGCGTACCGGTAAGTCACTCAACTTACTTTCACCCCTGCCTATAGCACAATGGTTAGAGCACTGACCCAGAAAGTGGGAGACCTGGGTCAAAATCCTCACTGTGCCTGATTCAGAGCAGGGACTTAAATCCAGGTCTCTCACCTCCTAGGTGAGTGCACCAGGCTGCAAGGTATTTTTGGATGGGTCTCTTAATGTCTCCTGGTGAAGTTGTTCCACTTTATATAAAATACTTAAATGTTGCTTAGGGTATTCCCTGTCCTTTGTAAATAGAATCTGGTAATCTGTGCTTTTTAATTTTATGAAACAGTCCAAAAGTTCCTGCAACCCTTATGTAAAAGTCCACTGTGTATATTATTTAGGGCTTGCATAAATTTATTTCAGTGTTACCAGCCTCCTCCCCCAACAGAATTCACAGTCTTTTTGTAGTGAATGCTATGCTGGTGATGGCCCTCGAGAGCAAGTCTTCTATCCATGTAACAGGATCAGCATGGCCAGAGGCAGGGTGAGCCTGCCCCAGGCTTGCTGGCATGCATCAAACCTTGTCTGCGGGTAGCTATTTCAGTTTGTCTCCACCTCTGAGACAGGATACTATTAATATTAATACTTTGCACCTATATAGGGCCTGTCATCAGTTGGTCTCAAAAAGCACTGCTAACACTCCTGACTCACAGTATTTTGTTCTATCCCCTAGATACTTTTGTACCTTGGTGACTAAGCACCTTAGACAATTCTATATAGACAGTAATTTTCTCATGGTGAGACTACATAACAACCTTGAAGAAAACCTACTGGGCAGCCTTGCAAAACGGTAAGGAAACCTTCCTACCTGAAGTATCAAATCTACTCTCCCATTCTTGCCATGGGGATTGTGAAAATATGGACAGTTCAATCACCTGCCTATCATAGAATATCAGGGTTGGAAGGGACCTCAGAAGATCTAGTCCAACCCACTGCTCAAAGCAGGACCAATCCCAAATTTTTGCCCCAGATCCCTAAATGGCCCCCTCAAGAATTGAACTCACAACCCTAGGTTTAGCAGGCCAATGCTCAAACCAGGGAGCTATCCCTCCCCCCATATTTACTTACCTAAGGCGAGTGGATGAGTACAGTTGAGCAGCACTGATATCTAGCCAAATCCTACCAGTATCTATGCAGTCAAAGGCTGTTTCAGTCATTTTAACTGGACATGCCCATACTTTCTAAAATGGGAATGTCACTGTTACTTTGACTTTTCAGGCTCCTTTTTTTATTTTGTGGAGAAAACCAGAGACCCATATATACAGGCTTGTGAATGCACAGTTAGTGTGATTATAAATGCAGTCACAGAAGCTATGCAGGCAAATTTACCAGCGAGGCTTCTACCTTGTTGATTTCAAGCAAAATCACTGATTGTGTGTATGCACACACATGACTGAGCTTTTGGACATATTGCTCTCTTAAAGATTTTTTCCCCTTTAAGTGATTGATAGATATTTCACCTTTAACTCCAACCTAAAAGGTTTTCTGTAAGGGAATTTATACTATGCACCAGCTCCACCTTGTCTGTAATACGCCCCGTTGTCCTCTTTCCTCAAACTCACTATTTGAAAATGGAAGCCAAGAACTACTGTAACGAATAAATGTAAAATCCTGCAGCAGGTGGCAGCACAGATGCTGTTTAATTTCAGCCCACTCTGCCATTTTGACTGTGTAGAGGGAAGTGGGACATGACACTCTCTCAATCCCTGTAGTATAATTAATGCCACCAGACAACTCTTTCCTCCTTGCTTTCTTTGAAACAAGTGTCTTTTTGGCTGGTTGGCAAAGAAGCCTGAAGCACCCCATTGCTGACGGTTAACATGCCACTGCCATCGATGCCAGAATTTCTTTTCTTGAGGTGGGCTGGGAAGGCAAACAGTTAGGGATAATGCTCACAAGGCAGCCAGGAAACAATTTGGGCCACATCTGACATAGCAGTGGAGTGTTGCATATGTAAGCACAAGCTGAGGGCAGGCTGTGCAGGGAAATGTGACCAAGTAGCAGCATGAGGCTTGAGCATGTAGCTATGCACTTCGGTTACATTCTTATTCCTTCTTTTGGGCCCTGTTTCTCTCTCTCCTCCTGGTTAACCTTTCATCTGTTCTTCTCCTGCTGCTCCTCCTGTCTCGCTTTTTCTCACAAAGGCCTTGTCTACACTGGCACTTCACAGTGCTGCAACTTTCTCGCTGAGGGGTGTGAAAAAACACGCCCCTTAGTGCTGCAAGCTCTGGGAGCTACCCCCCTCATGGATGTGGGTTTTTTATAGCACCGGGAGAACTCTCCCCCAGTGCTGGTGCTGCGACTACAGAGCCACATTGCTAGTGAAGATGTACCCTAAGGAAGTCTTGATGAGGCAAGCCATTGATAAATACACCAACTGTTATTCTAAGGCAGTTTCTTCAGCTGCTGAATACATCAGCTCTGTCTTGTGGGGAGTGAATGCCCCTATGCCAGGGGTTCTCAAACTGGGGGTCGGGACCCTTGTGGGAGTCGCTAGGTTATTTCATGGAGGGGTTGCGAGCTGCCAGCCTCCACCCCAAACCGCACTTTTCCTCCAGCATTTATAATGGTGTTAAATATATAAAAAAAAATTTTAATTTATAAGGGGGGGTCACACTCAGAGGCTTGCTATGTAAAAGGGGTCACCAGTACAAAAGTTTGAGCAGCACTGCCCTATGCACACCAGCACTGAGACAAATAGCAATGCCCATCAGGCTTCCTCACACTCCTTAATGGCATGTGTACAATGCTGACAGATTCTGTCAGCAATCTAGGATTTCTCAGATTACAGCTGCATAGCAGCCTTAAAGAGGTGCACCATTTCAGTGAACCAATATGTCTTTTGGGATCAATAGACCAGATAATTTTCTTGGCTATTTGCAAGTAAAGGAAAGGATGGTTACTGGTCTGAGCACAGGAGTAGAACTAGGAATGTAGGCGTTCTAATGCAAAATCTGGAATTTATTTCCTTTGTGACTTTGCACAAGTTGCCACCTTCATTTTCAGAAATGGCCTCTGATTGTAAATGCCCCAATTTTGGGGTGCATGGCATGAGATGTCGTGGGTCTGATTCTCAGAGTGGCTGAGAACCCACAACTAGAGTTTAAATCAATCAAAATTCAGGTGCTCTGAAAATCAAGCTCTCTTAAGCTGGACAGTCAAAACCTGAGACACCTAAAATTCGGAGGTCACTTTAAGATGTTGACCTCATCCTCTCTTGATCAGTTTCCTCATCTGTAGAGCAGGGAGAAAAATCCTTTCCTATTGATGGAGATACAGTGAGAATTAGTTGATGTTTGTACAGCACTTTGTAGTTGTACAGTAGTAAGTGATTATTTTATTATTTCCTGGGCATGGCAGATACTTTATTCTTGTCCCAATAAACCTCAATATTCATCTTTTTAAAACCAAACAGCCTGCATTACAGAAATTTCAGTATGAAGCTAAAGTATCACTTAACAGCCAAGAGTACTATTTACAACTATAGATTTTCGAGATTATCAGAATTAGCATTACTTTAGACTTCCTATGGTGCTGAACAGGGCTTGCTTGTATTAAACTTTTTAATCCAGTATTAAGAGGAATTTCCACTAAGTTACATTGTGGAACAATAATTAGTCTGAAGTCAAAATCTGGCTAATCAGTTTAAAACTGTGTAAATCTTCTGTTTATCACACGTTCCTTTCCCTACCATTCTTCCTAAACTATCTTGCACTAGTGCCAAGACCTTCTACAACATATGGGCCAGATTAATCTCTAGTGTTGCTCCAGAGAAATCAGTGGAGTCATGCTGGGATGAATTTGGCCTTACATATTAATTCATCTTTATTGATAATCCTCAAATTAGAGTATGATCCTACACCGCTGAAAGCAAAGGAGTTAAGTCATGGTCTTCAGTGGGAGAAGGATCAAGCATTTAATAAGCATTGGTTTCTGGACACGATAGATCATTCTTTCTTTGTTTCATATGGTACCTTCCTCTGAATTTGTTTGCTCACTTTCTCTTTTATATATAGTTTTTATGGAGCTAAATCCAGAGAGGTGCTGAATGCTTGCAGTTCCCATTGACTTGGCCCATTGTGCTTTGAAGGATAATTTGTTTTTGATCCCGCCCCTCCCTAAGGGGAGAAAATTGGCCAGGAGGTGTTGAGAGGAAATAGAAAATAGAGAGAAAGAAAAAAGGAAGAGTTGTAGAAAAAAAAAACACAAAAAGGTGTAAAATGGTGAAGAGATGAGACCAGTCGAGGAAAGGGAAGAAATAGGGGTGTTTACTTTTCAGACTTATTTTTGTAAATAACTTTGGACCTCTAAAGGGAACCTGCTGCTACATTCACTGTTCACTTGAAACACCTGCCCTTGGCATTTGGGGCTACTCACAGGAGTAAGGTGAGGAGTATTTGGCCCATGAGGGGCCTGATCTAACTCCTATGGAAGTTAACTTGCATGGGAGTTGAGTCAGGCCCTATAAGACATGGAAAGCCATTGGCTTTCCAAAAAATTATATGCAAAGGCTGCAGCACACAAATAACTAACCAGACAACAGTATAAACACCACATCTCACTTTTAAAACATTTTTAGAACTTTAAAACAAAATCCAATTCGTTTTTTCAAACAAATGCCTTTGTAATTCCAACTTTCAGGTCAGATAGACACATATAGATAGCCATACACACAGCTAAGCAACAACAATGATATATAATGGAAATTTTGAATGGTCCTTAATGTTAGCACCATAAGTGGGTAGTGTTATAAGTCAAATAACAAACACTGAATGCAATAAAACAAAATAGGGAGAAATTAAAACCTGACTGCTAAGTGTATTTCCAGTTGTCTTGATGTAAGAAACACTGATCCCCTGTTTTTCTAGCTATTTTGAAATAATGGTCCCCATTTCTGTCTTTTTTCAGTCTCCTCGACCAGAATTCATTATAGTAACATACAAACACAACTGCTGTCAATTTAAATTCATCCAGAGTACTGTCTGGAAAATATGCTTCCCTTGTTTTTGGTCAAAGGGCTAATAGTCAGTATTTACACTTTGCAAGGAGTTAAAGTCCCACAATAGATAAGTTGGAAGTAATAATGCTACATTCAGGGTTGATAGTGGAAATGGTGGAGTCAGGTTACTCTTGCTTAAGGGATCTATTTCCTTCTCTGTCATCACTGACAACTCTGTCTTTCCAGTACTCCGGACTCACAACTTGCGTCATCTCTGACTCCTTCTCATTTCATGCCAAGTTTCTGACTAATTCCTGTCTGTCCCTCCCCCGGTCTCCCTCTTTAGTACCACCGGATTCCATTCCTTATCCTCATTGTCCCCACTGCTTAAACCAGGGATGGGCAAACTTTTTGGCGTGAGGAACACATCTGGGTATGGAAATAGCATGGAGGGCCATGAATGCTCATGAAGTTGGAGGTTAGGGTATGAGGGCTGTGGCGGGGAGTGCAGGCTCTGGGGTAGGGCCAGAAATGAGGAGTTTAGTGTGTGGGAGGGGGCTCCATGCTAGTGTGGGCTCTGGGATGGGGCTGGGAATGAGAGGTTTGGGGTGCAGGAGGGTGCTCCAGGATGGGATTGAGGGGTTTGGAGGGCAAGAGGGGGGATCGGGCTGGAGCAGGGGGTTGGGATGTGGGCAGGGGGACAGGCTCCAGGCAGTGCTTACCTCAAGCAGCTCCTGGAAGCAGCGGCACGTCCCCCTTTCCAGCTCCTATGTGGAGGCCCGGCCAGGTGGCTCTGCATGCTGCCCCGTCTGCAGGTGCCACCCTGCAGCTCCATTGGCTGTGGTTCCAAGCCAATGGGAGCTGTGGGGGCGGAACTTGGGGCAAGGGCAGTGTGCGGAACCCTCCTCCCCAGCTGTCCCTATGCGTAGGAGCCGGAGATGGAGGGAAGAGATGCTGCTGCTTCTGGGAGCCACACAGAAAGCTCCCGACCCCACTCCCTGGCGGCTGGAGTGCCAGAGTGGGGCAAGCCTACGGCCCTGCTCCCCAGCAGGAGCTCGGGGGCTGGATTAAAAGGCCTGATGGGCCGGAAGTGGCCTGTGGTTTCCCCACCCCTGGCTTAAATCCTTGTCCAAGTTTTGGTAGGTTACTGCAACCTTCTCTTGGCTGCCTCCCATCTCAGCCTTTTCAAAACACCACTTCCTGGCCTCCTGCGACAACCACATCAACCTCTTCCTTGGCTTCCTGTTTATTATCCCCTCATTGGGGAGGAGTACAGAAATTGGTTTTAAGAGCCCTTTATGTTGAAAAAATGGCTTCATTGTGTGTAAGGGTGCAGGGTTAATTCGATTTAATGCTGCTAAATCTGACAAACTTGTAGTGTAGACCAGGCCTTATTAAAATTTGATTTCTGTCTTCTCACCGTCAAGAAACTGTGAGACTTCCTTCATACACTCAGTTCTTGGAACAGTCTCCCTGCCTGCTAAGCATCCACTCTGTGGTCCCCGCACTCTGACAGGAATTCTTCCTGCCACATTCTCTTCCCTAATGATCTCTCCACATCTTCCCAGAGTTGAAATGTGGTCCTAGAGTTGAAATGTGGCCTTGCTTTTGGGACATGGCTATATCTTACTCTTGGTTTGTGTCACAGCCCTGGTAAAGCTCTCCTGCTCACTCACCAGGCTGCTCTGTGTGGGCCCCCAAGTACTAGGCCTGTGTGTTTTTAAGCTTTAACAGTTTGGGTAGGCTCTAGCATTCTCTTTTTTTGGCCTCTCTGGCACAGTTGCTGGGCACAGACTCTGTCTGTTACCCCTTCACAAAAAAGGGACCTCACATAGGGTGATCAAGTGTCCGGTTTTCGACCAGAACACCCAGTCGAAAAGGGAACCTGGCGGCTCCAGTCAGCACTGCTGGCTGGGCCATTAAAGGCACCGTGCTTTAATGGGGCACCGTGCTGGAGCACCGTGCTGCACTCGGGAAGCAGCCAGCAGGTCTGGTTCCTTGGCGGGGGGGCCACAGGACTCCACATGCTGCCTCCAGCCTGAGCACCAGCTCCGCAGTCCCAGAGGCTCTGTTCCCAAAAGAACAGTATACCACAGCTTCCCAGCTACACGGCAGAGCACAGCTTCACTTAACACATAACACTTAGATTTGTTCATAGAGAAAGCAAGTCTTTTTATTTAATAAAGAACAGAGATTCAAATGACAGCACGTAGAAATATTGGAAACAAAGGGTTACATGTAAAATAAAATAAAACTCATACTAGAGCCTAAACTTAACTAATAGGACATTGTTATGTCACAAGAGCGAAAGCTCAGCCAAAATCCTTCCAGCATATGACAGCTAGGTGTGTTTGTGAAATTCTGTTTATGAAGCAACTCCCCATCATCTTACTTCTGGGTGAAAGATACCAGGCTGTCCTTTAGCAACCAAGGATATATCAAAACAATCCTTTGACCATTACCCGTAAACTTGACTCACTCCTGCTGTTGTCCTTCCTGTAGATTTTGCAATCTTGATTAGCCGGTGGCTTAGTATACAGATAGGCTTCCATTGTAAATTATTCCGTATTAAATTTTGATATAACTAGGCAATAAATGTCTGCCTGTCTGAAAGGAACACGTTTCACTCCAGGTGACCTGCTTTAACTCACACACTTTAGGAATATAATTTCCAACATAAGTACATACATCTTTAAATATCTGTAATAAATATTTCAGTGATTATGATGACCAGTGTGTTACTGGCTCTCATTAAAGACCTTACATGCCACTCTTTAGTCAATTTTTTAACTGACCCAGGGGATCCCTGTAAATCTCTATGTACACCCTGTGTCCTCTGTCCATCAGTATCAAGAGGTTCCAGGGTCACACTTACTCTCTACTTTGTTTAGCACAAGAAACATACATATCCTGACAAAACAATAAAACACTTACATTCATTTCCCTGCCTTAGTTTCCTAACCCTCTTGAACGTTCTTTGAGCTGAGGCTTCCTCTCCCTCTGCCCTCCTGTACATGGCTTACCCTCCAGAACATGGAGTCTTCTTTCACTCCTGCAGCCAGCTTTCTGCTTCTGGTCTCTTCTCCCTCAAGACAGCTGATAAGAGGGACCCTTTCTTTTACAACCTCCAGTCCCATTTGTCAGATGATCCTGGTGAGCCTCACCAGATAATCCATTGCTTAGTTACCAACCCACCTAGGAAGACTGGTTCATCTAGGTGGTACACATCTCTTTGTCTAAAGATGCTTCCATGTGAACAGAGAACAATCAAGGTTTAATGATTCTCCATTGTTACCTATGTGTCACCTCCCCTTGGAATTTAAGTCCCACCTGGAGGTGAAAACAGAGAAAGTAGCAAGCCCTACATGCTAAATAGAGTTTGCAGTCTGACATAGATATATAGAGAGTTCCTGTCCCAATATCAAACAGATCGCCCAAATCGTCAGTTTGTAAAGTGCTGTGCAAATTAATTATACATGAATGATTTTAATTTGTATTAATTATAATACACATATCCCTCATGAACATTAGTGGGGGTTATGCTCACATCAAGAGAGGACATGGGGACAGATTTCAAACTTGTGGACACTAGTTTAAACCAGAGTAATTGATCTGACTTCCTTGGAATTATTCCAGACTTTATTCTCATTTACTTAGGTGTATCTGTCTCTAGACCCTCTATGATGATTTGGGGAACTGATATATGACTTACAAATTCTGGTTGATATTATGACGTTATTCTGCAGTTGTTGCTGTGAAAATTGCTATATCATGAATACCTCTCTGTATCCACCAATGGTGGCAAACTTTTAAGCATGTACTGCCCAGACCAGAAATCACAGCCAATCATTAAGGATTCTCAGCTCCTGAATAGCCCTTATCTGGGAGAACAAAAGAGTAACTACATCCTACAGTTCTTTCCAGCTTCCCTCAACAGGAGACTGGGGGATTGGGATCAGGGTTGGAGAGTGAATAGTTCCCAAGCAGGACTGTGACAGGATACAACTCACCATGCTCACACCTCCTGCTGGTCATCTTGCAGATCAGCTCCACAGGTTGGTACACTGACTCTTGGTAATGTCTCACCCACTGTCACTTCTGCTCCTGGACCTGTGTCACTCCAAGATCTGCAGCATCCTCTTCAGGACACAGCCCTCTAGCTGTGCTACACACTGTGCTCCCCCTCTTCCAGGGAACAGCACTGCAGTCTGACAATCCTGCCACTTCCTCAGGGGCAAGTGGCAGGGGGATCTGGGCCCACTACTCTGGGTCCTGGCCCAGGGACCCTGTAGATGGCAGCCACATGCTGCATCCCTTCCAACCTCTCAGTCTGTTTCCCTGTGCCACTTCCCCGCAGCCCCAGTACCTTCTTTGCCCTTGCCTCAGGGTGTCGGCCTACAACTCCCAGCCACAAGCCAGGGGCTCTTCCCTAGCACCCCTGGTCCCTGGCACTGCTTTGTCCAGGGTGCACACATTCTCCCACCTGCAAGGCAGCCAGTCCTCCCTCCTTGAGCTCCAGGGTGCAACTGAAGCTGCTTTGCCCTGTAGCCCTTCTTATATGGGCCTGCCCAGCCCTGATTGGCTGCTCCTCGCAGACCCTCTCTAATTGGCTGCCTCCTGCACAGCCTCCCTAGAGCGCTATTACTTCTTATGGGCCAGTGTGGGGCAGACTCCCCATCAGACGGACAAAGAGACAGAGGTGACAGAGCAGGAGGTTATAAAATAACTTGTAGGGGAAGGCTCAGGAAAACACCCAGGAAATTTGGTCAGGAGAGGAGAAGGGGACAAACCGGCCAAGGTGAGAGGAGACAAGCAGTGGGGAGAAGGCATGCACTGTGAAGAGAAAGACACTGGACGGCCTCAGATGACTCTGTCCTGAGTCCAGAGAATGTTCAGGAGTGGCAATGAAACAGAGACAGGGAAACGTATGTAGGGTTTAGTATTTCTGCATACATCAGCATTTTTCTCTTGCTATTAAAGAAAGAGTAATGGTGGTTGAGAATATTGTGCACAGTCTGTCTTTATGTGTGTTAAGCATCTAAACCTATCACATGCCTCCTTAAGAAGGTAAACTAGAAGGCTCATGCCTTTGGGTGGAGTTCTGGGAGAGGGTGTGTTTAAGCTACTGGGAAGTCTGAGGGGTCAACACATGTTCCAGGGACTGGTCCGGAGATCAAGTGATTTTCTCAGGCGGGAGCGCTGGATCAGTCTGTACCTTGAGAATTTGCCCCAAGGCCTTAAGATAGCAACAGTGCCTGGACTCCATTCAGACTCTGGGGGCTTAAAACGCCCAAGGATTCAATGGTTAGATCCTGTCACAGCTGTCTGGTGAATACCGGGAGAGGTGCTCGACTGAACCTGTGACATCCCCTAAATAAGCAATGTCCAAATATTTGATCCAACTGCTAATAGATTATGAACAAATATATAAAAGTGACATATCATTAATAAACATTTAATTATGTAAATAACTATTTTGTAATGTCAAGTTTCCTTTACAAAGTACAGCAGTATCTGTTAAACCACCATATTTTTAGTTCAAGTAGGATCTAAACTGGCTTTAGCTTCTATTTGCAGACCACAACTGGAATCCCCTGAAGGAACATTTCAAGACGTGATTAATTGTTTTATTGTGTATGTATCTGACAGGTCTAGGCATTGCAAAAAAAGAAAAGCAAAACCACAAGTATTTATAGTACCATGTTCTATTCTCCTCTCTCACATTAACCTGATCAAAAATGAATGCAAAATTAAATTGTTAATTTGATAATCTGGTAGTAAATTGTAAAACTGTACAAATGCAATGTAATGCTTCCTGCAACCTTACGGCAAACCAAAACAGATTTGTGTGTGGAGCGTTTTAAAATAGAATTAATAGAGCAAGGTATGTTTGTAAAGGGCATCTGAGGACAGGAAACAGCAAGAACATAAAACCAGAGATAGTATTATATTTAAATATAAGAAAGAATCCCAGTCTCTAAGTGCTTTTAATAGAATTAAAAATTGGATGACATAAAACATAAAGCCAGCAATGTCCTCTTTCCCCAAAGAGAAAATAACCAACCAGAAATTAAATCAAACTGTAGCCTACTTCACCTACAAATGCCAGTCTCAATCTGAGTAAGAGATGGACTTTGTACCATGCTCTGAGGGTCAACAGGCAGGATATTTTGGAGCAAAACTAACTTCACAGTTTACATAAAATGACTCAGTTACATCTGGGAATTGTCCCAGGAAATCCCCCAAATCCATTACCTCCAAGTCGTTTACAGTTGGGATGGAGAACATGTGGGTTCATTGTTTCTGAAACCATCTGTGCTGATTACAAGATTTGACTTTAAATGAGAGTTGTTCACCATATGGTAAAGCAAATGTACATGAAGGTCAGTGCTTTCACTTGATTTTCACGTTGGTGAATCTGGAACTTAAGCAAGATTTACGGGTGCAAATCCACATTGATCAAAACCAAAGACAAAGTTCACATGAATCTCCTTGAAACAAAACCACAAGAGTTTTGCAGAGCTCTAGCTGTGAGTTCAGTTTATGACCAAGAAGCAGTAGCTGCTGTGTTGTGAGAGAAGAACCATCTTTCCAAACAATAATAGTCAGAACGGTTAAAAGAAAAACAAAACATGGGCAAAGTAAATTGCTTACACAGAGCCAGATTTCTTTGCGTAACAGCACCTGGTGTAAATAGGCTCAGTATTTTCTTTTTAAAGCTTCCCCTGGTGTGTAGAGTTTAAAGAATGCTTTCCCCTGGAGCCTTGCTCTTCTGAAAGAATGTATGTAGCTCCAAGAATCTCTCCTCATGTAGGACTGGAATCTAATATCTTCAATTCTGTTGGGCTCGTATGTGCTAGGGGTACAGCGGGCTCTGCAGGCAACAACCTTGTTTTTGTCTACAGACTGTTTGGCTTGCAGCAGAATTTCTAATACCTGAGGTGTTGTATAACCTAACCATCCCACTGTCCTCTTTTATTGGAAAAAAGATATTTCTCCCTTCTATTGTTTATGGTGGCCAGGCCAGGAACTATCTACTTTACATAATTGTTTCTTTTGTAAACAGGTATTTATGTTAGCCTACCATGCATATTGTAACAAACTGGCTAGTGTGTGTACATCATACCCTCTGCTCTGTAAATTTAGAACAGCTAATCTCTGTGTCATAGGCCAATATTACTAATAGCTAATAGGAATTCTCCTTCCGTTCTTGTGGTAGCAGGGACTTTGCTTTTGGAGCACGAGGATTTGAGCTCTATCCCCACTTCTCCAGTGAAGTTTTGAGTGGCCTGGTTAGTTCTGGATACCCACAGATTTAACTTGTATATACATGTCGTTTAAACCATTGGAATATAATGAATCCTTTAGACCAGAGATTTTGACCTAGTAATGTAGTTTGAATATCGTGGCACGTAGAGTACAGAGACAGAGGGGAATGCTATTCTTATTGTCTGTAGCAATTCATCTGAGTAATGAGTATTATATTCTTTCAGTAAACATGTACAGTGACCTAGCATTTTATTCTTTCTTATGTGTGTGCAATTGTGAGGTGAATAAAGTTTCCCTTCTGTGGGCAGCCAGCTTCTCGGAAAGGAAGTGGGTGTCACTGCAGCCCCAAATAAGGATGTTTTTAATCACTCCCAGTTAACCAATGTTGTGGCAACTGCTCAACAGGGATTTCAAACAAATTGTATCATCGTGGCTCAAATGCAGATAGATTAGACAGATGCAGATCTCTGAATGTTCAGTTTTCAGTATTGCTGCTCCACTTGGTAGCTCATTCTGTACAAATGGGAGTTTGCATTTGTACCAGCTGCCCCTTGCCATTCGGTGGGGAAACTTGAGTGGCACAACAGCAACATAGATCAAATCATGTGCGGTGTCATATATGTTGAACCTTCTTCCTGATTATGCTCTTACTCAGCAGTTCTCAAACTGTGGGGCAGAAGCTTAAAGTGGGGTTGTGACCCCATTTTAATGGGGTCGCCAGGGCTGACATTAGGCTTGCTGGAGCCTGGGGCCGAAGCCTGAGCTCCACCGCCTATGGCCAAAGCCTGAGGGCTTCAGCCCTGGGTGGCAGGGCTCCGGTTCCAGGCCCCTTCACCTGGGCCTGAAGCCCTTGGGCTTTGACTTTGGCCCCGTTGTCCAGGGCGGTGGGGCTCAGGTTTTGGCTTTGGCTCCCCTCACCCGAAGTGACAGGGCTCAGGTGGGCTCATGCTTCGGTCCCCTCCTGGGGTTGTGTAGTAATTTTTGTTGTCAGAAGGCGGTCATGGTGCAGTGAAGTTTGAGAACCCCTGCTCTTACTGTATGACTTTATCACTGTATTTATTAATGTATAACAATTTAGGGGACTTTCATTCAGATTTATTTGGTGGACAATTCCTGCCACAAAGAAACTGATAATTTTATGTAGTCTGTTGCAAGGGTGATAAAACTATAGTGGCCAGAATTTTGTAATTCCCCTAAACTAGGCTGAGTACTTCCCAGCTAATCTGCCAGTTAATAGTGGAAAATAGAGACAGCAATGTCAGGTCTTTCAGTTCTATAGCACTAAGATACATCCACAATCTCACCCCACTTCCATAGTCAAATCCTTAACATTTCAAGTTTAATCTAATTATCTAATTTCTATAGTTCTCTGATCATCATGGCATTTGAGTATACGCTTCCTCTGTATCTGAGCTGTAAGGAATATCTGAGAAAGCAGGCTGTCTGGTCAAGTGTGTAATTGCTTTGGAAACAAAAAAGGAGAGTAAGGATCTGTAATGTTACCCTTTCTCCCTTCTAATAAACACTTCAAAATGCTTTACAAACATTATCTACTTAATTGTCACAACATCCTGGTAGGTAGGTATTATTGTGTCTATTTTACGGATTGGGAGTCAGTGGCAGAATTCAAGTGTTCCTGGCTCCTATTCCCACGCTTAGTTTACTAAACCATGCTGTAGCTGCTCTTCGGCTCTCTTCTCCTCTGCACAAGGAAAAGACAAAAATGAACTACAGTAGTTAAAAATGTTTGCCGCCCTACAGCACACCCAATCCTGCTCCCATTTAATGCAATGAGAATTTTGTAATTGATCTCAGTGGGAGCAGGATTGGGCCCTGGGTTCACAGGAAAAAGTGTTTAAAGCAGATAATGTGACTGTTTGTTTCTATTGGAGCACCAAATGAATGTAAAACGAAAGCAAACTACGGGAGGGAAGAGAAACCAAAGAAATGAACAGTGAGTGAAATTAAACTCAGTGTGTTGTGTTCTGCTTACCTGACTCTGAGTAAAAGAAAAGGAGGACTTGTGGCACCTTAGAGACTAACAAATTTATTTGAGCATGAGCTTTCATGAGCTACAGCTCACTTCATCGGATGTGTACGTCGTGTAGAATTTACTTTCTAGTGATGAGTAAAATTGTTGTTCAGAAGAGGAATGCACTTGCGGCACCAAGCCAAAGCCAGGAATATTGCTGGCAGGTACTGGGCAAGCTCTGGGCTTAAAATAGTGTGCAGAGGAATGTTATAAATGTACATAGACTCATTAGGAACATACCCACATTGTGTTCAGGCATGAAGTTGCCAGCACTGCTGCTGAGAAGCAGCATTTAGTTACATGCTGTGCACGCAAGCTATTCTCTACAGCAAAGCAGCCCCACAGAGGGCTGCTTCCAGGGTGCACACTTCAGGCGGAGGAGGGGTGATGTCAAGCCCCAACGCTGTTCCTGAGAAGACTTTCCTGAGAAGTGCAGCTTAGATCCAATCCTTTGTGTGGACTTGCACTGCCCATACAACAAATCAGTCTCCCGTTTTGCTCCTGAAGAACCTTATTATTATTAAACAACTGATGATTAATACTTAATTAAAAATACAAGAAGCAAGAAGTGGAGTAGTTCAAGCAGTTGTTTTCTTGGTGAAGCAAAATGTATCTTGTGCTATCATTAAGAATTTTTTTTCAGTACCTCCTGATTGTTTCCAAAAATATTTCCATCTCCTCTGTTTGAGGACATTCCTGCTGGATGAATTAACTTCTTCATTAATATACACACAACGTGGGCTTCAGCTGAAACTCATCTGGAATCATCTAACTGAACTACCTCTGCTTGTCCAGTAAAAAAAAAAAAAAAAAAAAAAGGTCTGTGTGTGACACAGTTTCTTTCTCTACAGAGGAATAGTTATCATGGACTCTCTTGGTGTTATATAATACTGATACCTGAGCAGATGGTCAGAACCTGATTGCACCACAAATAATGGAATCTACTTTCAGGTGGCTTTAACTTTTTAATATAGTGGAACTCAATACTAGAGAAAGGACTGGACTTCAGAGTTCAGATTCAGATCTGAATCTAAACTTCTCCCCAGGTTTGGGGTGCTCGAAACCAGGGTTTTTCACAAACATTTACTCTTACTTTATCAATACTCTTACTGCTGTAATTGCTACTGCAATTACAGTATATTTTTTTAAAACATTTTGAATGTTTTTACATATGAGTAAATTAAATATGGAGCCACGAAAATATCTAGGCCTAATATGTATTAATGTATAATAATTAACATTACTATATATGTATGAAATGCTCCATCAGAGTTTCAGTTTAATTAAATGTTTCATGCCACATCATCACATGCAAGCTCCAGGGCAATATTTGTTTATGGATTTCAGCTATTGACATGAGGCAGATTGCATGAATGAGTCTTTTGAAGTTCCCTTTCATTTTAAAAGCACAGGGAAGTTTAATGCCACAGTCACATGAATTCAAGACAATCACAAGGCTTTCTCAAAGGATTAAAGGTAATGGATGATGGATTAAAGCCCACCTGGGACTCCAGTAAAAGTTTGAAAAAGCATCTCTCTGAGATGGGAGTGCTTATAGGCCTAAAACTATGGTCAAGCTAACTGTGTACACAGAAAGAAAAGGAGTACTTGTGGCACCTTGGAGACTAACCAATTTATTTGAGCATAAGCTTTCGTGAGCTACAGCTCACTTCATTGGATGCATACTGTGGAAAGCATAGAAGATCTTTTTATACACACAAAGCATGAAAAAATACCTCCCCCTACCCCACTCTCCTGCTGGTAATAGCTTATCTAAAGTGATCACTCTCCTTACAATGTGTATGATAATCAAGTTGGGCCATTTCCAGCATAAGTCCAGGTTTTCTCACCCCCCCCACACACAAACACAAACCCACTCTCCTGCTGGTAATAGCTTATCTAAAGTGACCACTCTCCTTACAATGTGTCACTTTAGATAAGCTATTACCAGCAGGAGAGTGGGTTTGTGGGGGGGGGGGGGGTGAGAAAACCTGGATTTGTGCTGGAAATGGCCCAACTTGATTATCATACACATTGTAAGGAGAGTGATCACTTTAGATAAGCTATTACCAGCAGGAGAGTGGGGTGGGGGGAGGTATTTTTTCATGCTTTGTGTGTATAAAAAGATCTTCTACACTTTCCACAGTATGCATCCGATGAAGTGAGCTGTAACTCACGAAAGCTTATGCTCAAATAAATTGGTTAGTCTCTAAGGTGCCACAAGTACTCCTTTTCTTTTTGTGAATACAGACTAACACGGCTGCTACTCTGAAACTTATGTATACAGAGCATAAGAAGAGGGTGAGGAAAATTCCATTGTAGGGCAGTTACAACAGCACGGCTTAAGAAATGTAACCATAGCAGCTAGAAATTAGGAAAGACCATTAACCGCAAAAAAACAAACCTGTCAATAACAGGAAAATTTGCCCAAAAAAGAGAGATTGGACTAAAATTACTGCTTGTAGACAAAACAAAGGAGAAAACCCTGCTGATTACATGCAGTGCCTTAAGCAGGTTTTTGAAAGATATTCTGGCATAGGTAATGCAGAGGAAGGTGCCAAACAAGCCATAGTGGCCGCCTTTGTCCAGGGACTCAATTCACAATTAGGAACCATTAAAGATTGGTGTTGTGGATTGGGAGGGAAAAAACCCTAACAAAATTTTGGCAGCAGCCCAGAATTACTCCCGTCAGTTAGGAAAGAAAAAGGATGACATCGAAACTAAATTAATGACCCTCCAGATCCAGAATATACAGAAACCCCACAACAAGCGCCCATTAAGGGGAAGAGGAGAGAGACCCAACAAAGGTCCCTACCGTCTCCGTACCCAGGGAAAAAATAATAACAATTTCAATTGTGGACAAGTGGGCCGTTGGAAAAACAATTGTCCCAATCACCCTGAGTGGTCAATTGACCCTGCCCTTGCACCGCAATATTCTTCCCCTGTTCCCTCAAAGCCGTTAGGATAGCCAGGAGACAGGTGACATCATCGCTCCACTTGTCCCTTTAAACCAGACAGAATCATATGTAAACTGTATAATTAATGGCACCCCTACCTCTTGCCTGCTAGATACCCGTGCCTCGCGGTCCACCCTCCACACGGACGACTTCCCTTCTCTTCCAGTAACCTCAAAAATAGTGAATGCAGTAGGAGTGAGCAACACTCCTATTCCCCATCCCATCTCCTCACCTCTGACTGTTTCTATCGGTTCTCTGTCTGAGCACCATGCTTTCCTCCTCAGCCCCTGCTCACCTGTTAACCTTTTGGGAAGAGACTTGCTGTGCAAATTAAATTGTACAATTTATTGCACCCCAGACGGTGTGTATTTGGATGTCCCAGATCCCAGCCAAAATGAGGTCCTGGCAGTCCTGCAATTGGGCGCTCCAGAGGAGGAGACCGATCCCAGTCCTTCCTTGTTGCAACAGGAATTGCTGGCCAAGGTTCCTCCCTGTTTATGGGCCAAGCATGCCAACCAAGTAGGGTGCATCAGGACTGCCCAACTGGTTCAAATTCGCCTAGATCCGGCAAAACCCCTTCCTAGAGTTCAGCAATACCCTCTCTCAAGGGAGGCCGAGGAGGGAATCCGCCCAGTGATTACCTCCCTAATTAGGCAAGGAGTTGTTATTCCTACAGTCAGTAAATGTAACACCCGCATTTTACCCGTAAGGAAACCTGGCAAGCAGACCTGGCGCTGTGTCCAGGATCTCCTTGCTGTCGGTGCCGCCATTCTCCCTACCTACCCAATTGTCCTGAACCCTGCTATTATTCTCTCCTATATTCCTCCCTCTGCCATTTATTTCACGGTTGTTGATCTCTGCTCGGCTTTCTTCTCTATCCCTGTCCACAGAGATAGTCAATATCTGTTTGCTTTTACCTACCAAGGGTGTCAATACACTTGGACCAGGTTACCCCAGGGTTATACCAAATTGACTGCATTGTTCTCGCAGATCCTCAAAAGGGATCTGGATGACATTGTGTTCAAAATGGGGTCCACTCTGGTCCAGTACATAGACGACCTGCTGTTGGCATCGCCATCTTTAGAGGCCTCCAAAACTGATTCCCTTACGCTATTGCAAGATCTAGCCAAGAAGGGTCATAAAGCCTCCAAGTCCAAACTGCAGCTCTGTCTGCCCAAAGTCCACTATTTGGGACATGATATTTCAGCTGGAGAGAGACGCTTGTCCTCTGCACGAATACAAGCCATCCTCCAGGTCCCTAAACCAACCACTAAGAAATAAATGCACGGCTTCCTAGGTATGGCCGGGTATTGCCGACAGTGGATCCTTGGGTATACAGCTATTGTTAGGCCCCTGCAAGAATTAACCCTTGATAAGGTCCCTGAACCCCTTCCATGGTCCCCAAAAGCCGAGGAAACATTTACTAGAATTAAGGAAGCTCTTACCAGGTCCCCCGCCTTGGGCCTACCTGACTACCAGAAGCCCTTCACTCTCTATTGCCACGAGAAGGAGGGAATAGCCTTGAGGGTCCTTACCCAAACTCATGGTGACAAACAACGCCCCATAGCATATTACAGCTCGCCTTTGGACCCTGTAGCAGCTGGACTCCCTCCTTGTCTTTGGGCGGTAGCTGCAGCCGCTTCCATTGTGGAGGCTTCTGCTACTTTCGTCTTGGGTTCCCCCTTATGTGTTGCCATCCTGCGTGCTGTGACCACCCTGCTTCTAAAAAGCAAAACCCAGCATCTCTCTAACTCGAGACTAACTAAATATGAAATGCTGCTTTTAAATGCTTCAAATGTAACTCTTACTCACTGTCCTGTCCTTAACCCCACTTCCCTACTTCCCACAGCGGCTGGAGAACCCCATGACTGTTTAGCTGAGACAGCAGAACTCTCCACTCCTAGAATTGATCTGAAGGATACCCCACTTCATAACCCTGATCTACTATTCTATGTAGCCTGGTCCTGCCTCAGAAATCCTGCAGGCCTACTTGTGGCCGGCTATGCTGTTTGTTCCCAACACAAGCCTGTGGCGGCCCACTCCCTTACGGGAGCACACTCAGCCCAAGTCGCAGAATTTGTCGCCCTTACCTGTGCTTGTACTTTAGCCAAAGACAAGTCTGTTACCATCTACACAGACTCTCAATATGCCTTCGGGGTGGTTCATGATTATGGGCAACTATGGAAACACTGAGGATTTCTCACTTCGGGGGAAGGGGGGCAAAGATTAGTAATGGGCCTTTTGTTGATGCCCTTCTCTCTGCCCTTCAGCTCCCTTCTGCCATTGCCATTGTAAAATGTAGTGCTCACCAGAAACCTTATGATGATGTTACCAGAGGAAATGCACTGGGAGATGCTACTGCCAGACAGGTGGCCCTTTCCGGGTCTCCAGCTCCATTTGATTTTATTTTCTTTAGTTCACAGTTCTCCTCCATGCCTGCCTCTCTCCATGATTTAGCTCTTATGCAAGATTTGTCCCCAGAACCAGAGAAGGACAGATGGAGGCCGGATGGATGTACTTTGCATCCAGATGCCTTGTGGCGCTCCCCAGATGGCCGCTTGGTGGCGCCCAAGGCTGTGCTCCCCTATCTCGCTCGTGCGTCCCATGGATTGGCGCATGTGAGCAAAGAGGGGATGATCGCTTCAGTACTGCGTCATTGGTATGCCCCAAATTTCTCCATTATGGCACAGCAGTACTGCAATTTTTGTCCGACCTGCCTAGCCCACAATAGCAGCAGACCAGTTCGGACAAAACACGCTGTGCACCCCACTCCATGGGGACCTTTTGTAAATATCCAAATCAATTTTATCAATATGCCAAAATGTTGTTCTTATAAATATGTTCTTGTTTGTGTCTGTATGTATTCTGGATGGATAGAGGCCTACCCTTGCGCTAAGGCCGATTCCCCCACCGTAGCAAAAAAATTGTTAAGGGATTTCATTCCTCGGTTTGGTCTACCTCTTTCGAGTAACAGCGACCAAGGTACCCATTTTACAGGCCAAATCATGCAACAGATTTGCAAGGCTCTTAACATCACCCAACACTTGCATTGTGCTCATCACCCCCAGAGTGTGGGGGCGGTTGAGCGCAAGAATGGGGAACTAAAGAACAAAATCTCTAAGATCTGTGCTGAAACCAGCCTTAAATGGCCTGATGCCCTAGCCCTTGTACATGAGGAGCACACCTACACGCAAACATGGTCTGTCCCCATATGAAATCCTTATGGCCAGATCTATGCGTATGCCAGCATCCCCTCCCCGACTCTCTTGCCAATTGACCTGCAACTAAATGATGATACTGTTATAACATACTGTCAGATGCTAATTCGTTGCTTTAGGTCTATCCACTCACAGGTCCAAAGTGCCCTGGTGGAACCAGCTGACACACCGTGCCACCCCCTTCAGCCTGGGGATTGGGTTTATATTAAGGTATATCAGAGAAAGACTTCTTTAGAACCTCGCTGGACAGGCCCCTACCAGATCCTACTGACCACCCATACAGCGGTCAAGTGCAAGGGATTCGTCAGCTGGATCCACGCCTCCGACTGCAAGAAAATAACACCACCCTGGGACCCAGACGCTGTGGATTTTCAACCTCTAAATCCAGTTCTGAAACAACTGGAGTGATCATGACGGCAACCCTGCTTCAGGCCCCAAAAGGGAACCTAGGTTCAACTCAGGAAGAGAAAGTGATATCTCCAGTGATTCGCCTTTATAGCCAGCTAAGGCTTCAGGCCTGCTGGTAAAGGGGACTCTGGAGATCAAAGGCCAGAATAAAGCCTTTAGAAGTCCAGAGGAGAGCCTAGCACCTGCTGGCACCCAGTTGCCAAGACCAGCCCCGTGGTCAGAATAAAGGAATCAGCCATGGTGCGAAAATGGCTGATGCCTTCTGTTTGGTTCGTATGCATAACTATGTTCTTGCTACTATTGCTGAACTTTCATGACACTGTTATGTTCTTTTGGATGCACAAAGCCACCAGCAGTTTGCCAATAAAAGACCCCTTTGAAGAACCGGATGCAACACCTGTAACTTCTCCCTTGTATGATGCTAAAACAGGGACATTCCAAGAAAGGAAAAGGAACATCCACTTCGCTGGTGTAGAACTGATCAATGAAATTGTTTTTAATTGTTCACTCTATTAATATAACTTCGGAAGCAAAGTTTTATGAATGAAACAACACTCATTCATAAAACCGGTTATCCCAATACCTGGCTAATTGAGTTTCACTTTCAATCCAATTGCTGCTTAAATCGCTGAAACTTACACTGTTTCAACATTATAACTTCTGCTCACTGTTTGTCATTCATTATACTTGTCTATATTGTAACTTCTGTTCACTGTTTGCTATTCCTTACACTTGTCCATATTGTAACTCAAACTCCATTTTAACTTGTCCCAAACTCCATTTTAAAATGTTCATTCCATTTTGTAAAAGCTTGCTGCAACCTTCATTTTTGCAAAACCCTGCTGTAATCTTATTAGTTTAGTTTAGATGTGTGAATGAGATATGTATGGATGATGGAATCAACCTCCAGCCCCAGCCCGTCCTGATGAAATAAAGTGTAAACACCCAACGGTTGAAGATGCAGACAACAGCCCTGACAAAGTAAGAGGAGTCCACCCTCAAAAGAAAAGAACAAAACTACAATTGAAGAAACATCAAAGCCAGGTCCTAGGCAATTGACAGGTGATCAATCATACCGAACGCAGAGGAAGCGTGACACAGCAAGACCTATAGACTCTGGATTCAAACTAAAGCCTACAAAAAGGATGGGTGAGATGGAAGACTTTGAAGGGTAACATTCTGGTGCCAACATGGAAGGGCATCGGTGCATGCCCAACAGAGATCCAGCTCTTCCTTGTGCCCGGCTTTCCAGGCCAGTTAGCCGCCACAAGCTGCAAACCCAAGCCACGAACTCAAGCTACATTCAGGACTGGTAATTATACAGCAGCTGCAGAACCTGTGTGTGTGAATGAACGAATGTTTGAATGAATGTGAAACTGAATGAAATATTATAGCTATAACTGACTGCCTGCTACGATTCTTTTTGTATTCACAATAAATGTGACATTTTGTCTTACCCCCTTTAATAAGATCCTGCTGGTTTTTATTTTATTGGTATAACATCTCCCCCATTGTAAATAGGAGCCTCTGAAACTTGAAACTGAAACCAGTTTGAATTGATTTTCTAAGTGTTTCATATTCATTTCCTCCATAGCCATTTTCTAAGTCTTGTTCTAATTCATGTCTGGATCATGTCTCTGATCCCCTTTTGTGCTGTGGGTTTTCAGAAATTCCTTTCTTAATATGTGGTTTTACACCAGTAAATATATAAACGAGCATGATATTGGTTTACTCTTGAGGACCTCAAATTGATGACTTGTTTTGCCTTAAAAACTGAAATAATGACGAAGTGTTGAAAGCAAAAATACTGTTTAATCTCTGGGTATGTAATAGCTGTGCAGCTGCACAGGAGCCTACTTATACTAACATAGTTATAATAGATTCTTTCACTTGAGAAAATACATTCTGGAGCTAATGGATCAAATTTATCCCTGGTCTAACTTCACTGAAGTCAGTTTTGCCCAGTGAATCTTTGGGAAAGAGAAACGTGCACATTTAAGGTCTTATAAATCTGATAACTATCAGCTCGTCCTTACAGTTACAAAAGAATGTGTGCAAGTTCAATCTCTAACAGCCCCATTACTACAGGCTGCTAGGATGGGGGAGGGAAGTATGGTTTATACTTCTCTACTGCACATTCCTCTGAAATTTCATTTACATGGCTGACTGCTGACAGACACACAAAACTGAGTTTTGATTTACTTTTTAATTGCTACCAGTTGCATTATATCAAATGTGAGTCCAACTCTCAAATTTGAGCACCAAGTTTAGGTGCAGAAATTCCAATTTTAGATACTCGGGTTCTAAATGGAAAACCCAAATATGGAACGAGGACCCTCACTTCGGATCCTGGGTTTGCGATATTGCTCACATGTCATTTTATAGAGGCATTCTCTTGACTGTCAGGACAAAATTCACCCCTGGCCTGTACAGGCACAAATCCCATTGAAGTCAATGCCATCACTGAATCTGAACCTTCATATGGGGATAAAGACTCTCCAAAAAAGGATTTTATATTGAATTTAGGTTTCAGTAGTAGCCATGTTAGTCTGTATCAGCAAAAAAAATGAGGAGTTCTTGTGGCACCTAAGAGACTAACAAATTTATTTGGGCATAAGCTTTCGTGGGCTAGAACCCACTTCATCAGATGCATGAAGTAAAAGATACAGGAGCAGGTATAAATACATGAAAGGATGTGGGTTGCTTTACCAAATGTTAGGTCAGTCTAATGAGATAAATCAATTAATAGCAGGATACCAAGGGAGGAGAAGTAACTTTTGAAGTGGTAAGAGAGTGGCCCATTACAGACAGTTGACAAGAAGGTGTGAGTAACGGTAGGGAGAAATTAGTATTGAGAAAATTAAGTTTAGGTTTTGTAATGACCCAACCACGCCCAGTCTTTATCCAGGCCTAATCTGATGGTATCTAGTTTGCAAATTAATTCCAGTTCTGCAGCTTCATGTTGGAGTCTGTTTTTGAAGTTTTTGTGTTGAAAAATAGCCACTTTGAGGTTTGTTATTGAGTGACCAGAGAGATTGAAGTGTTCTCCTACTGGTTTTTGAATGTTATGATTCCTGATGTCAGATTTGTGTCCATTTATTCTTTTGCACAGAGAGTGTCTGGTTTGGCCAATGTACATGGCAGAGGGGCATTGCTGGCACATGATGGCATATATCACATTGGTAGATATGCAGATGAACGAGCCCCGGATGGTGTGGCTAGGTCCTATGATGGTGTCCCTTGAATAGATATGTGAACAGAGTTGGCACCGGGGTTTGTAGCAGGGTTTGGTCCCTGGGTTGGTGTTTTTGTTGTGTGGTATGTAGTTGCTGGTGAGTATTTGCATTAGTATTATCACGGCAAACCTGGTGGCTGAACTTTATGACTTTGTCCTCATCCACAACTATTTCAGATTTGGGGACAATTTATACCTTCAAGTCAGTGGGACTGCTAGGGTACCCGCATGGCCCCTCAATATGCCAACATTTTTATGGCTGACAGAACAACGCTTCCTCAGCTCTCGTCCCCTTACACCCCTACTTTACTTGAGCTACATTGATGACATCTTCATCATCTGGATCTACAAGCTATCCTGAAAGATGACCCCTCACTCTCACAGACCTTGGGAGACAGGCCAGTCCTCACTTACAGACAGCCCCCGAACCTGAAGCAAATACTCACGGGCAACTACACTCTTACCACCATAAGAACAGACTGGGACCAGCCTAAACAAATCATTACCAAAAGAAAGGAAAATTCTTGCATTCAAACATTTTTTAGAGGAGGGACTACTCTTGGAACCCTTCCGCTAATTCAGTAGGCCATGTGTGACACTTTTGTGTATTTACATATGTATGAGTAGGATGGACAATGTAATCAACAGTCCCTGTCTATGCTGTATTCTGATATCCCATGTTTACAATTCATTTAAATGATATCTTGGGATTCATCTCTCTTTGAAATGTACTGTGAATGGTGGTGGCAAAAGCAAATGGCCTTATGTTAATTTGTATAGCTAAGTACAGGTGATGTACCTCCTTCAAAGCCATCCTAATTACCTTTTGTTCCCTGAGGAAATCCCAACTTGTCAAAGAGGACATGAAATTATATAAAAGATCCTGGGGTCCTGAGTCTGTCATCTCAGATCTGCTTAAGCTTCTTCAGGGGAAGTTTGAGTCGCAAGATTGAGGTCCCAGTTATGCTGGTACGCCCTGAATGTGATATTTGGACATTGGACTATAAACTATGAATTATTTCTGAAAGAACTTTTTGCAACCACAAAGCTCACTCTCTCTGCTATGAATCTGCACCTAAATGAATTGAACTCATGTCTGTATGTATACTGATCTTTTAAT
This sequence comes from Caretta caretta, assembly GCF_965140235.1. Taxonomy (NCBI): domain Eukaryota; kingdom Metazoa; phylum Chordata; order Testudines; family Cheloniidae; genus Caretta; species Caretta caretta. The sequence continues at coordinate 85,032,830 of NC_134214.1, forward strand.
CATACTTTCTCTCTTTTGTTTTTTAATAAATTTTAGTTTAATTAATAAGAATTGACTGTAGCGTGTATTTGGGTAAGATCTGAAACATGCATTAATCTGGAAGGTAATAATAATGAGGAGTCCTTGTGGCACCTTAGCCCTGGTCTACACTAGGAGTTGAGGTCGAATTTAGCAGCATTAAATCGATTTAACCCTGCACCTGTCCACACAACGAAGCTCTTTTTTTCGACTTAAAGGGCTCTTAAAATCGATTTCCTTACTCCACCCCCCAACAAGGGGATTAGTACTGAAATCGGCCTTGCCGGGTTGAATTTGGGGTACTGTGGACACAATTAGACGGTATTGGCCTCCGGGAGCTATCCCAGAGTGCTCCATTGTGACTGCTATGGACAGCACTCTCAACTCAGATATACTGGCCAGGTAGACAGGAAAAGGCCCGCAAACTTTTGAATTTCAATTTCCTGTTTGGCCAGCGTGGCAAGCTGCAGGTGACCATGCAGAGCTCATCAGCAGAGGTGACCATGATGGAGTCCCAGAATCGCAAAAGAGCTCCAGCATTGACCGAACGGGAGGTACAGGATCTGATCGCTGTATGGGGAGAGGAATCCGTGCTATCAGAACTACGTTCCAGTTTTCGAAATGCCAAAACATTTGTCAAAATCTCCCAGGCCATGAAGGACAGAGGCCATAACAGGGACCCGAAGCAGTGCCGCATGAAACTTAAGGAGCTGAGGCAAGCCTACCAGAAAACCAGAGAGGTGAACGGCTGCTCCGGGTCAGAGCTCAAAACATGCCGCTTCTATGATGAGCTGCATGCCGTTTTAGGGGGTTCAGCCACCAGTACCCCAGCCTTGTTGTTTGACTCCTTCAATGGAGATGGAGGCAACACGGAAGCAGGTTTTGGGGATGAGGAAGATGATGATGATGAGGTTGTAGACAGCTCACAGCAAGCAAGCGGAGAAACCGGTTTTCCCGACAGCCAGGAACTGTTTCTCACCCTGGATCTGGAGCCACTACCCCCCGAACCCACCCAAGGCTGCCTCCCGGACCCACCAGGCGGAGAAGGGACCTCTGGTGAGTGTACCTTTTAAAATACTATAAATGGTTTAAAAGCAAGCATGTTTAATGATTAATTTGCCCTGGCATTTGTGGCTCTCCTGGATGTACTCCCAAAGCCTTTGCAAAAGGTTTCTGGGGAGGGCAGCCTTATTCCATCCACCATGGTAGGACACTTTACCACTCTAGGACAGTAGCATGTACACGGGAATCACTGTAGAACAAAGCATTGCAGTGTATGTTTGCTGGCGTTCAAACAACATCCATTCTTTATCTCTCTGTGTTATCCTCAGGAGAGTGATATCATTCATGGTCACCTGGTTGAAATAGGGTGCTTTTCTTAAGGGGACATTCAGAGGTGCCCATTCCTGCTGGGCTGGTTGCCTGTGGCTGAACAGAAATGTTCCCTGCTGTTAGCCAGTGGGAGGGTGGAGGGGCTAGCCACGTGCTGCGGGGAGGCAAAATGCGACCTTGGAACGAAAGCACATGTGCTATGTATGTAATGTTAACAGCAAGGTTTACTATGAAAGAGTGTACCCATTGTTCTATAAAATGTGTCTTTTTAAATTCCACTGTCCCTTTTTTTTTCTCCACCAGCTGCATGTGTTTCAAGGATCACAGGATCTTCTCCTTCCCAGAGGCTAGCGAAGATTAGAAGGCAAAAAAACCACACTCGCGATGAAATGTTCTCTGAGCTCATGCTGTCCTCCTACACTGACAGAGCACAGACGAATGCATGGAGGCAGACAATGTCAGAGTGCAGGAAAGTACAAAATGACCGGGAGGAGAGGTGGTGGGCTGAAGAGAGTAAGTGGCAGGCTGAAGAGAGTAAGTGGCGGGCTGAAGAGAGGGCTGAAGCTGAAAGGTAGCGGCAGAGTGATGAGAGGAGGCAGGATTCAATGCTGAGGCTGCTGGAGGATCAAACCAATATGCTCCAGTGTACGGTTGAGCTGCAGGAAAGGCAGCAGGAGCACAGACCGCCGCTACAGCCCCTGTGTAACCAACCGCCCTCCACCCCAAGTTCCATAGCCTCCTCACCCAGACGCCCAAGAACATGGTGGGGGGGCCTCCGGCCACCCAGCCACTCCACCCCAGAGGATTGCCCAAGCAACGGAGTGCTGGCATTCAATAAGTTTCAAAATTTTAAACTTTTAAAGTGCTGTGTGGCCTTGTCCTTCCCTCCTCCACCACCTCTCCTGGTGCTTCTCTCCTCCACCACCCCTCCTGGGCTACCTTGGTCGTTATCCCCCCATTTATGTGATGAATTAATAAAGAATGCATGAATGTGAAGCAACAATGACTTTATTGCCTCTGCAAGCGGTGATCGAAGGGAGGAGGGGAGAGTGGTTAGCTTACAGGGAAGTAGAGTGAACCAAGGGGCGGGGCGTTTCATCAAGGAGAAACAAACAGAACTTTCACACTGTAGCCTTGCCAGTCATGAAACTGGTTTTCAAAGCTTCTCGGACGCGCACCATGCCCTCCTGTGCTCTTCTAACCGCCCTGGTGTCTGGCTGTGTGTAACCAGCAGCCAGGCGATTTGCCTCAACCTCCCACCCCGCCATAAACATCTCCCCCTTACTCTCACAGTATTGTGGAGTGCACAGCAAGCAGTAATAACAGTGGGAATATTGGTTTCGCTGTGGTCTAACTGAGTCAGTAAACTGCGCCAGCGCTCTTTTAAAAGTCCAAATGCACATTCTACCACCATTCTGCACGTGCTCAGCCTACAGTTGAACAGCTCCTGACTACTATCCAGGCTGCCTGTGTATGGCTTCATGAGCCATGGCATTAAGCGGTAGGCTGGGTCCCCAAGGATAGCTATAGGCATTTCAACATCCCCAACGATTATTTTCTGGTCTGGGAATAAAGTCCCTTCCTGCAGCTTTTGAAACAGACCAGAGTTCCTGAAGATGCAAGCATCATGTACCTTTCCCGGCTATCCCATGTTGATGTTGGTGAAATGTCCCTTGTGATCCACCAGTGCGTGCAGCACTATTGAAAAGTACCCCTTGTGGTTTATGTCCTCGGCGGCTTGGTGCTCCGGTGCCAAGATAGGGATATGGGTTCCATCTATGGCCCCACTACAGTTAGGGAATCCCATTGCAGCAAAGCCATCCACTATGACCTGCACATTTCCCAGGGTCACTACCCTTGATATCAGCAGATCTTTGATTGCATTGGCTACTTGCATCACAGAAGCCCCTACAGTAGATTTGCCCACTCCAAATTGATTCCCAACTGACCGGTAGCTGTCTGGCATTGCAAGCTTCCACAGGGCTATTGCCACTTGCTTCTCAACTGTGAGGGCTGCTCTCATCTTGGTATTCTTGTGCCTCAGGGCAGGGGAAAGCAAGTCACAAAGTTCCATGAAAGTGCCCTTACACATGCGAAAGTTTTGCAGCCACTGGGAATCGTCCCAGACCTGCAACACTATGTGGTCCCACCAGTCTGTGCCTGTTTCCCAAGCCCAGAATCGGCGTTCCACCGCATGAACCTGCCCCATTAGCACCATGATGCCCACACTGCCAGGGCCCGTGCTTTGAGAGAAGTCCGTGTCCATGTCCTCATCACTCTCGTCACCGCGCTGAAGTCGCCTACTCGCCTGGTTTCGCTTTGCTAGGTTCTGGTGCTGCATATACTGCTGGATAATGTGTGTGGTGTTTAATGTGCTCCTAATTGCCAAAGTGATCTGAGCGGGCTCCATGCTTGCCGTGGTATGGCATCTGCACAGAAAAAAGGCGCAGAATGATTGTCTTCCGTTGCCCTGATGGAGGGAGGGCGACTGACGACATGGTTTACAGGGTTGGCTTACAGGGAATTAAAATCAACAAAGGGGGTGGCTTTGTGAGAAACAGAATGGCCCCCTCAAGGATAGAACTCAAAACCTCAAGAACTCAAAACTGGGTTTAGCAGGCCATTGATTTCACGGAGGGAGGGAGGAGAAAATGAATACAAAACAAATCTGGTCTACTGCTTGTTTTGATCCACTTCATCTATCTTTATACATCTTGCTGGCAGCAGACTGTGCAGTATGACCGCTAGCCATCGTCATCTCCTGGGTGCTCGGCAGAAGACAGTGCAGTATGCACAGAGGGGACAGGAGGCCTGTGAAGAAATTTGGCAACATGTGACCTTCAGAAGAAGAGCAGGCTGCACAGTGGGGACAGGAGGCCAGTGAAGAAATCTGGCAACATGTGACCTCCAGAAGAAGAAGGGGGAACGTCCATGTACCAGCAACGCAGATACAGGTAAGTAACCGTTTTCATGTTCTCTCCACAGGTACCATTACGGGGAGTGGCCCAGATGATATGTCTGGGGGAAGGGAGCAGAAGGAGACTCCGCCAGCTGAAAGGCATGAGATGCACTTTCCTAAGGTTGGCAGTTCCACGACCACCACTCCCAAGAGAAGGAGGCGGGTGGTGGTTGTCGGGGACTCTCTCCTCAGGGGGACTGAGTCATCTATCTGCCGCCCTGACCGGGAAAACAGAGAAGTCTGCTGCTTGCCAGGGGCTAAGATTCGCAATGTGATGGAGAGACTGCCGAGACTCATCAAGCCCTCGGACCACTACCCCTTCCTGCTTCTCCACGTGGGCACCAATGATACTGCCAAGAATGACTATGAGTGGATCACTGCAGACTACGTGGCTCTGGGAAGGAGGATAAAGGAGTATGAGGCGCAAGTGGTGTTCTCGTCCATTCTCCCCGTGGAAGGAAAAGGCCGGGGTAGGGATCGTCGAATTGTGGAAGTCAATGAATGGCTACGCAGGTGGTGTCGGAGAGAAGGCTTTGGATTCTTTGACCATGGAATGGTGATCCAAGAAGGAGGAGTGCTAGGCAGAGACGGGCTCCACCTAACAAAGAGAGGGAAGAGCATTTTCACGAGCAGGCTGGCTAACCTAGTGAGGAGGACTTTAAACTAGGTTCACCGGGGAAAGGAGACCAAAGCCCTGAGGTAGGTGGGGAAGCGGGATACCGGGAGGAAGCATGAGCAGGAGCGTGTGAGAGGGGAGGGCTCCGGCCTCATACTGAGAATGAGGGGCGATCAGCAGGTTATCTCAAGTGCCTACATACAAATGCACAAAGCCTGGGAAACAAGCAGGGAGAACAGGAAGTCCTGGGAAAGTCAAGGAATTATGATGTGATTGGAATAACAGAGACTTGGTGGGATAAGTCACATGACTGGAGTACTGTCATGGATGGGTATAAACTGTTCAGGAAGGACAGGGAGGCCAGAAAAGGTGGGGGAGTTGCACTGTATGTAAGGGACCAGTATGACTGCTCAGAGCTCAAGTATGAAACTGCAGAAAAACCTGAGAGTCTCTGGATTAAGTTTAGAAGCGTGAGCAACAAGGGTGATGTCGTGGTGGGAGTCTGATATAGACCACCAGACCAGGGGGATGAGGTGGACAAGGCTTTCTTCCGGCAACTCGCAGAAGCTACTAGATCGCACGCCCTGGTTCTCATGACTTCAATCATCCTGATATCTGCTGGGAGAGCACTACAGTGGTGCACAGACAATCCAGGAAGTTTTTGGAAAATGTAGGGGACAATTTCCTGGTGCAAGTGCTGGAGGAACCAACTAGGGGAGGAGCTCTTCTTGACTGGCTGCTCACAAACCGGGAAGAATTAGTAGGGGAAGCAAAAGTGCATGGGAACCTGGGAGGCAGTGACCATGAGATGGTCGAGTTCAGGTTCCTGACACAAGGAAGAAAGGAAAGCAGCAGAATATGGACCCTGGACTTCAGAAAAGCAGACTTTGACTCCCTCCGGGAACTGATGGGCAGGATCCCCTGGGAGAATAACATGAGGGGGAAAGGAGTCTGGGAGAGCTGGCTGTATTTTAAAGAATCCTTATTGGGGTTACAGGGACAAACCATCCCGATGTGTAGAAAGAATAGTAAATATGGCAGGCGACCAGCTTGGCTTAACAGTGAAATCCTTGCTGATCTTAAACACAAAAAAGAGGCTTACAAGAAGTGGAAGATTGGACAAATGACCAGGGATGAGTATAAAAATATTGCTCGGGCATGTAGGAGTGAAATCAGGAAGGCTAAATCACACCTGGAGTTGCAGCTAGCAAGAGACATTAAGAGTAACAAGAAGGGTTTCTTCAGGTATGTTGGCAACAAGAAGAAAGCCAAGGAAAGTGTGGGCCCCTTACTGAATGAGGGAGGCAACCTAGTGACAGAGGATGTGGAAAATGCTAATGTACTCAATGCTTTTTTTGCCTCTGTCTTCACGAACAAGGTCAGCTCCCAGACTACTGCACTGGGCAGCACAGCATGGGGAGGAGGTGGCCAGCCCTCTGTGAAAAAAGAAATGGTTCAGGACTATTTAGAAAAGCTGGACATGCACAAGTCCATGGGGCCGGATGCATTGCATCCGAGAGTGCTAAAGGAATTGGCGGATGTGATTGCAGAGCCATTGGCCATTATCTTTGAAAACTCATGGCGATCAGGGGAAGTCCCGGAAGACTGGAAAAAGGCTAATGTAGTGCCAATCTTTAAAAAAGGGAAGAAGGAGGATCCTGGGAACTACAGGCCAGTCAGCCTCACCTCAGTCCCTGGAAAAATCATGGAGCAGGTCCTCAAGGAATCAATTCTGAAGCACTTAGAGGAAAGGAAAGTGATCAGGAACAGTCAGCATGGATTCACCAAGGGAAAGTCATGCCTGACTAATCTAATTGCCTTCTATGATGAGATAACTGGTTCTGTGGATGAAGGGAAAGCAGTGGACGTGTTATTCCTTGATTTTAGCAAAGCTTTTGACACGGTCTCCCACAGTATTCTTGTCAGCAAGTTAAAGAAGTATGGGCTGGATACTACAAGGTGGGTAGAAAGTTCGCTAGATTGTCAGGCTCAACGGGTAGTGATCAATGGCTCCATGTCTAGTTGGCAGCCGGTATCTAGTGGAGTGCCCCAAGGGTTGGTCCTGGGCCGGTTTTGTTCAATATCTTCATTAATGATCTGGAGGATGGTGTGGATTGCACCCTCAGCAAGTTTGCGGATGACACTAAACTGGGAAGAGTGGTAGATACGCTGGAGGGTAGGGATAGCATACAGAGGGACCTAGAAAAATTGGAGGATTGGGCCAAAAGAAATCTGATGAGGTTCAACAAGGACAAGTGCAGAGTCCTGCACTTAGGATGGAAGAATCCAATGCACCGCTACAGACTAGGGACTGAATGGCTAGGCAGCAGTTCTGCAGAGAAGGACCTAGGGGTGACAGTGGACGAGAAGCTGGATATGCGTCAACAGTGTGCCCTTGTTGCCAAGAAGGCCAATGGCATTTTGGGATATATAAGTAGGGGCATTGCCAGCAGATCGAGGGACGTGATCGTTCCCCTCTATTTGACATTGGTGAGGCCTCATCTGGAGTACTGTGTCCAGTTTTGGGCCCCACACTACAAGAAGGATGTGGAAAAATTGGAGGGAGTCCAGCGAAGGGCAACAAAAATGATTAGGGGTCTGGAACACATGACTTATGATGAGAGGCTGAGGGAACTGGGATTGTTTAGTGTATAGAAGAAAAGAATGAGGGGGGATTTGATAGCTGCTTTCAACTACCTGAGAGGTGGATCCAAAGAGGATGGATCTAGACTATTCTCAGTGATAGCAGATGACAGGACAAGGAGTAATGGTCTCAAGTTGCAGTGGGGGAGATTTAGGTTGGATATCAGGAAAAACTTTTTCACTAAGAGGGTGGTGAAACACTGGAATGCTTTACCTAGGTAGGTGGTGGAATCCCCTTCTTAGAAGTTTTTAAGGTCAGGCTTGACAAAGCCCTGGCTGGGATGATTTAGTTGGGGATTGGTCCTGCTCTGGGCCGGGGGTTGGACTAGATGACCTCCAGAGGTCCCTTCCAATTCTGATATTCTATGATTCTATGATTCTATGACTGCTGGCCATCATCTTCTGCTGGCTGCTGATTAAAAGACAGTGCACTGCCGGTAGGACTGAATCGCCATGAGACGAAACTTAAAAGGGAAATGACCTGGCTGAGTCACTCCCATGTTTGCCCAGGCGCCCCGACCTCATCGAGGTCGGTTAAAAGAGCACCCAGCATTACGTCGACAACGGCTACCAGTCATACTGCACTGTCTGCTGCCAAAAGGCAATAAACTGCTGCTATGTAGCAATGCAGTACCGCGTCTGCCAGCATCCAGGAGACATACGGTGACGGTTAGCTGAGCGGGCTCCATGCTTGCCATGGTATGGCGTCTGCACAGGTAACTCGAGAAAAAAGGCGCAAAACGATTGTCTGCCGCTGCTTTTACGGAAGGAGGGAGGGAAGGGGGGCCTGACGATATGTACCCAGAACCACCCGCGACAATGTTTTAGCCCCATCAGGCACTGGGATTTCTACCCAGAATTCAAATGGGCGGCGGAGACTGCGGGAACTGTGGGATAGCTACCCACAGTGCAACGCTCTGGAAGTCGACAGTTACCTCGGCACTGTGGACACACTCCGCCGACTGCATGCACTTAGAGCATTTGTGTGGGGACACACACAATCGACTGTATAAAAACGCTTTATACAAAACCGACTTCTATAAATTCAACCTAATTTCACAGTATAGACATACCCTTAGAGACTAACAAATTTATTTGGGCATAAGCTTTCGTGGGTTTTATGCCCAAATTAATTTGTTAGTCTCTAAGGTGCCACAAGGACTCCTCATTATTTTTGCTGATACAGACTAATACGGCTACCACTCTGAAACCTGGGAGGTAATGTGTCTGATCCTTTGGGATTGGTAGAACCTTTTCTTTTATATGATGAAATAAGATTTACAGAAATTTTCATCATATTTGACGTGCGTACCTGGATGGAGACCTGAGGCTAGATCACTTTAAGGGAACTGTGTTGTTAAAAGAACAGGAGTACTTGTGGCACCTTAAAGACTAACAAATTTATTAGAGCATAAGCTTTCGTAGGCTACAGCCCACTTCATCGGATGCATAGAATGGAACATATATATATATATATACACACACACACACACATACACACATACAGATAAGTTGGAAGTTACCATACAAACTGTGAGTGGCTAATTAGTTAAGATGAGCTATTATCAGCAGGAGAAAAAAACTTTTGTAGTGATAATCAAGGTGGCCCATTTAGACAGTTGACAAGAAGGTGTGAGGATACTTAACTTAAGGAAATAGATTCAAAATGTGTAATTACCCAGCCACTCCCAGTCTCTATTAAGAAGCTCTTTTATGCTGGCTTGGTAAATCTAGGTATTGGAATATCCACCAGCTTTATGGGGATTGTCTGCCCCATTCTTTGCAGTTCACCCTAATTGAGTGACCACAGCTGGCTCCCCACTAGGACCAGTCACACCATGCCTCTGCACTCTCTTACTTTAAATCGCTCCATAAAACACACTTTAAAAAGGTCATGTTTCCACCAAAGAATTGTTAACTAAACTAGTGAAGATTTGTTTTAAAAAATCATTGAAATGACTAATGTGTGAAAATTGTTTACTCACAGTGCTAACCTTGTCTAGACATTGTCTACTTAGAGCAGGGGTGGGCAAACTTTTTGGCCCGAGGGCCACATCTGGTTGGGGAAATTGTATGCAGGGCAGGGGGTTGGGGTGTGGGAGGGAGTGCAGGGTGTAGGAGTGGGTGCAGTGTGCAGGAAGGGGCTCAGGGCAAGGGATTGGGGCAGAGGAGGGGTGTGGGGTGTATGAGGGGACTCAGGGAAGGGGGTTGGGGTGCAGGAGGAGTACAGAGTGCAGGAGGGGGCTCAGGGCAGGGGGCTGGGGTGCAGAAGGGGTGTGGGATGCGACAGGGGGCTCAGGGCAGGGAGTTGGGGTGCAGGATGGGTATGGGGTGCGACAGGGGGCTCAGGGCAAAGGGTTGAGGCGCAGGAGGGGTGCGGCAGGGTGTTGGGGTGCAGGAAGGGTGCAGCAGGGGGATGAGGGCAGGGGGTTGGGCTGCACGGGGCTGCAGGCTGCAGCAGGGGGCTCAGTGCAGGAGAGATGTGGGGTGCGGCATGGGGCTCAGGGCAAAGGGTTGGAATGGAGGAGGGATGCGGCAGGGGGCTCAGAGCAGGGAGTTGGGGTGCAGGAGGAGTGTGGGGTGCAGGAGGGGTTTGAGGTGCAGGCTCTGGCCCGGTGCCGCTTAGCTAAAGTGGCTCCAGGGTGGCAGCGGCACGCACCAGGGCCAGAGCTGGCTCAACTCCGTGCCTGCCCTGGCCCCACGCTGCGCCGCTCATCACCTCCCTGTGCGGCCCCTGGGGGATGGGGGAGCACAGGGCTCCCCACGCTGCCCTTGCCATACCTCCAGGTACCTCCCTCGAAACTCCCATTGGCCTCGGTTCCCAGTTCCTGGCCAATGGCAGCTGCGGGGGGTGGTGCCTGGAGGCAAGGGCAACACACGGAACTGTCAGCAAAGAATCTGTCTCCTACTGTTTGATTCTTACTGTGTTCAGGGAAACAGGACTTTGTACATTCTTTGTAAATAAAGAGGATTGCATCAAAGTATACTGAAAGTATATCATCAATTTCTGCTCCTAAGGGAATCAACCTGCAAGATCCCAAATACTAACCTCTTGGGTCAAAAAGGGGTAACATTAATTAATTCCTTTGTTGAGGGCAGGAACAGAGAAGCAATTTCTGGTATTTTGGAGTGTGCCCAGCAGTGGTTAATTTCCGGCACCTCTAGGCTTGGCAGTTCATAGCCCTGGCACCTCTCGACTTGCCACATCAATTATGAAAGTATAGAAATTGCTTGAGCCATGACACCTAATTGCTTGAGCCCTGTCACCTCTTTCATTACAAATTAAGCACTGCTGCCCAGATTTAGGCATAAATTACAGTATAGATTAGGCTGCTCCACCCATGCTTCAACATTCCTCCCTCGCCTGGCATTCCCTTCATGCTGTTGCCCAGGAGAGGAGCTGGCACAGAATGGTTATACTGGCTGGGAGGTTCCATACACTGATGGTATTCCCCAAGAACTGTTTCTGCTCCCTTTTACTGGAAAGGCCTAAAGCAGCTGTAGTGTAGGGGAGAATCAGGGCCCTTGTTTTCAGACTTGCCTTCAAAGTACGTAGTGCACTGTTGTCATTCTACAGAAAAGAAACAGTAATCACCTACAAACTTATTTGAAGAAATACAGAAAAAAATAACCATAGGGTTGCCAAACTTTAATCAACCAAAGCCAGAATAGGTATGATTGGATCTTGGAGCATATAATGCCAAGTTATTGCAAGGATTTTCCTATATTAGCATGTAGTGTTGCCTACATAACCTTACAGAACAGGATAAGGTTGAATCTTAACTTTGATTTTCCTGGCTTATATACATTTAAGTCAAGAATCCATAGCATTAATATAAACTGAAGGGGACAGTTTAGAATTTTGTTTGACCAGAGAATCACTGTCAGGATTCCCTGAAATCACAATTTTGAATCCTGGCAGCGTCGACTTAGCCCTTCATTCTTCAAAGGCAGAAAAAAAATTCAAAACAGTTTAATAAGTGTAGTGTCTTGGGTGAGCTCTTAAAAGGGACATCATCCACTTAAAAATCACAGTTCATGTTTTTAACTACAAGTGACACACAAGGTGTCTATAACCGAAAGAGATTGGAGAGGCGAAAAATCTGTTTTTCTAGTTTGTTAACTTTGTGCATATGACAGAATTTTGCGTATCATCTGTTTCCTTATTATAAAAGTAGGAAAATATGGTTGTAAGCTAGAAAAAGTAGCAAGGGTAACTCAGGGCCAGGTCTAGTATCTGAAACTACTTTTAACTAATTTTTAAAAATTTACTCAATTTCAGGTTGATGGTGGTGTCTCTTTCAGAAGTGTTTTGCTCTTTGTGAACATAAAACTTTCAGCTTTAATATGTCCCAACCATTCAAGTTTTGTAAAGATAATATTTTAATATAGTTATATGAAAGAGTCTTGACTATGTCATCAAACATAACATGACATGTGCTTTCTTGCCTACTAATATGTCATCTGTAAATTCAAGATCAGCTAATTTGAAGCCTTAGTTTAAAGGAAGTATAAAACAAGTCAGAACAGATTGCAAATTAGTACATCTTCTTATGCCTTTCAATGTTTTTTAAAAAGAAATGGCATATTACTCTACCTATGTTTTATTTATTTAAAATACCATAGCAAGTTTATCTTCATGCCTAGCCATTCCTAAACACGTATTAGGCAGATTAGGTAATGATACATTCTGCACAAAATGTACCCTGTGGTGCCTTGTGCAAGCCAGCCATTATCTTTAATGATGATCCTGGTCACTAGACAATAAACAAGGCAAAGAGTGTTGCAATAAAGTCTAGCAAAGTGAAAGTAGTAAAGCCCATGTGTAAGATTTCACATAAGAAAAGTGAAAAACAAATTAAACTAATGACTTGGCCATGCCTCCATTCGAGAAGGGAATACATGCTCAAGCCTCAAAGAAGAGGAACAAAATTTTTTCTCTTCCCCTGCACATGGATTGGAGGTTAGAAGGAAGAGGAAGGCTGACTGACCACATGTCCTTGTTCAGAGGTCAGTATCACACTGATCTTATGCTACCTCTTCTCCACATAAGCTGCAGACTCCACAATTCCACATTTAATCTGGGAATGTCTGCAAATTTGGGGGTGAATCACGGGGCGGATAGCAGGCTCTAGTTCTCAGATTGTTGCATGAATAATCTGAGTGGCTCTCACCAGTGTTGATTATGAGGCACATTATTTATATTTCAGATAAAAAACACAGGGGCCTTTGTTACATCTTGCAGGCCTCCAGGTTGTAAGAAGGGAGAGATCAGGTGATAAGTTGCCTTCTACTCTGAGGCAGAGAGATCTGGGTTGGTGATGGGTTTCTTCCCCATTTGGTCTTGCTATTGGAAGAAGAGACTGGGTCAGCATGTGCCTTACAAGGTTGTAGACTGGGGCTCCAAGTGTTTTGATTCATTGCTCAGGCCTGTGGTTAGCTCTGCCTCTGCTCCATGTACACTGAATGTTTTAACTTTCTACCAGCAAACATGACATTACAGTACTAAAGACTCAGTTTTTCCATGAGGCTCACTGAGATAAGCAAATGAAATAAATAATATTTAAATAAATCTGAATCCGTATGTCTAAGTAAGTTCTGCCATCTGGATCTCCTAATGCCTCTTCCTTTTCCATTCTTAGATTGAAAGCTCTCTGGGATAGGAAACCTTTAGATTTGTGTCCTGGGAACATTTCAGCATGTTGTTGGTGTAACAGATATGGCAATTTCCTGCAATATCCTTGAAAAAAATCTTAATGAATTAAGTTTAAGTATCTTTGGAGTCCATCATATGAAATGCAAAGTTTATGTATTTTTGTGTGGTGGGATTATATGTAACCTCTCTAGGTGGAAGATGGGATATTAATCTTGTGAAGTATTATGAACTTCAGAGGACTATACTGAACAATGTACCAGGCAAGAATGGACTTTGGGGATAAACAGTGTCAAGTGGTTTGCCTGGGGAATCTCTAGGGGGAAGTGAGGGCAATTGCAAATTCCACATTTCTGCTTATGCAAAAACCCAGTGTTTTGAAGCTTTGTCCAGAGCAGAGGACCATTATCTGCTGATTACCTGCTTAGAGTCTCAAGATCAAAGGTGCAAGCTGTACAAAGGAAAGACTAACTTATTAGTGGGGTTTCTGGTTCCAACAGAACATGTCATGAACTCGTAACCCCAGGGAAAACCCAGTTGTGGATTTTGAAGGACTGACACCTACCAGAGCCCCACACGATGTCTACATTAGCACTTTTGTTGGTAGAACTTTTGAAAAAAACCACTCCCCTAACCGACAAAAGTTTCACCAACAAAAGCGCCAGTGTGGACAGCACGACATAGCTACTGCTGCCCGTTGGCTGTGCTGTTGTAAAGTCCACAGTGTAGACATAGCCCATGTCTGGAGTAGGAGTGATCTCTGGTAAGCTTATTAGCATGCATGTAGGTTCAGTTATTGTTTTAATACATTTTCTCTATAATGTTTTCACCTTAAGAACAAATGTGCTTGCTTAGAAATAGCTGTTGTGGTAACTTGTAACTGTTGTCAATTACAGCTGTTCATAGCCTTTTGACAGAAAGTAAAGCACAGATGCTGGCCTGTTTAGGCAGTCTGGTTTGTTGGGGATATCACAGTGTAGACAGGGAGCTGTGCTGCCTAGAAAAAACCTGGTCAGGATGGGGGAGATGTAGGTCTCTGGCCCAAGAGAGGTGATGGCTGGGAGCTGGAAGCCTAAAAGTGGGTGCCCTTGGTGGACCACGGAGGGGGAGACAGGTGCAGTTGCTCTGAACTGTAACAGATGGCATTTAACAAATAATTATATATGATGCCCCGAAAGCCTGAAGTTTAATTATAAAAGAAATCATGTATGATTTCAAACAGCCTGTTCAGCTACTCGTGTCATGTGTCCCCCCAATTGGGAGTGGGGTCACGGTCACATTTTGGGGGACTCCTCAGGCAGGCTAGGAAACAATGACAATGAGACCTGCCTTAGTCATTCTCCAATGGGGTCTCTTAAATTCACTGTCTCTTGTTACTCCCCACATATCTCTGATCTGATCACCCCCCCCATGCATTCCTTTGCTCCTTCTTGCCCTCTGTTCACTTCTCATCCCCCCCATTAATGCTTCTTCTTCCTCATTCCCTGCTTCTCTTCCTCACCCTGCTCCCACCACCTCATCCCCTGCTTTCCGGACCTCACCGCTCTTCCTTCTTCACCACACCTCATCCCTGCTCCTTCCTCACCCCTGCTCCTCCCACTTCACCCCTCCTCCCCACCTCCTCCCTGCTCCTTCCTCACCCCTGCTCCTCCCACTTCACCCCTCCTCCCCACCTCATCCCTGCTCCTTCCTCCCCCTTTCCCTCAACACCTCATCTCCTTCTTCCTCCCTCTTCTCCCCCACCTCATCCCCCGCTCCCCCCACTTCACCCCTGCGCCCCCCCATATCCCCTGCTTTCCCAATCTCACCCCGCTTCATCCCCTGCTCCTCCCTCCGCTCGACACCTCATCTCTGGCTTCTCCCTCCCCCCAGCTCTCCCCACAACTCACCCCCGCTCCGCCGTCATCCCCCGCCGGCCCCCGCACACCCGCCCTGTCCCCGCTCTCGATGGCGTCAGCGAGGGGGATTGGCCGGCGGGTCCCCCCCCGCCCCCCCCCCCCCGCGCTCTCAGCCATTTTAAAGCGCGGGAGGAGCCAGCAGCCGGGGTCGCTCGCTGCAGCCTGAGCCTGGGCTCCGCGCCACAAGCGGGTGAGTGCGCCGCTCCTCCCCGCGCCCACGGCCCTTCCCGCGGGGGGAGTTTGCTGCCCGCTTCGCCTGGGGCGGCGGGAGTCGCTGCGCCCCGGCGGGCCTCGGGCGAGACGCGCGGCGGGCGGGGGATTCCCCCTCCGGCCCTGGGGGTGGGCACCCTGGCGGGCGGCGGACAGCTCCTTCCTGAGGGCGGGCTGGCCGGCCGGAGCGGGCGGCGGGGAGATGCTGCTGCGTGGGCCGCAGGCGGGGGGCCCGGGCCGATGTGTCCTTTAAAGCCTCGTGGCGCGCCGGGTAACTCGCTTTTCCAGCTTCTCCTTCCCCCTCACGCTGCCGGCCCGGAGCCGCAGTCCTCGGCCTGCTCCCCAGCCCTTCTCCCCCGTCCGCTTCGCTGTGCCCTCGGGCTGCATCACCCGCGGTCCGGACACGGTGAAATCTCTGGGGCCTGCGCCTGAGTTTGTTGTGTGTGGCGTGGCCGGAACCGTTATCTCCCCATTGACGCGTGCTCTCCAGGGGTGCTGAGCGCCGAGCAGGTGTCTGGAGTGTGGCACTTGCCCAGCAGCTTCGCCTCCTTCGCCTCCTGTGTCCTGCCTCGCCGCTCGCTGCAGAGCCAGTTGCTCGCTGAAGTTGCCCTGCATCAGCAGCATCCCCCCCCCACACACACACACACACCCCCCCCGGCTCATTCACATCGGCCTTCCCAGGGGCTGGATGCAAAGCAGATGGCTCTTTATGACCTCAGCGGTGATATCTTCTCCCGCACACGCCCCTTTCCTGGTTGCAGAGAAGGCTGGGCTCAGGAAGTGGCCTGATGCTGATGTAGTGCTCGCACAGGCAGACACACAAAAAAGCAGGAAAATGTGATTCATTGCTTAGCACCATCCAAGGTTGCATATTTTCTGTTTCACGTCATGGCAAGAGCATATGCTAAATGCAGAGCAAGAAAGTGGCGTTTTCCTCTTTGAAATACAAACTGAATTTTATAGAATTGTAAAATCTTTGCTGTGTGGTTTTTGGGGGTTGTTTTTCAAGCTGATAAGCATACACGTGTATTTACTGCATAGGAGGTAATGACACTTAAATAAGCCAGTTTGGGGGGCACTGGGGATTAATTTTTCTGGATAATGTAGGAAGTCCAAGTTCTGTTGTAATTCTTTTTACCGGTTGTTGCTTTGAGGAAAATATTGTAGATCATTTTCTGAACCATGATGCATTAGTTATCTTTTTTCGGTTGTCATCTTACTCTTTAAGTCTTCAGACAAGGACCTTTAAGTAAAGCTTAATAGCATGAAAAGATTTAGCCCAAGCTGAGAAACACTATAAATCAAGTTTCAGAGTAGCAGCCATGTTAATCTGTATTTGCAAAAAGAAAAGGAGTACTTGTGGCACCTTAGAGACTAACTCAAATAAATTGGTTAGTCTCTAAGGTGCCACAAGTACTCCTTTTCTTTTTACTACAAATCAAGTGAATTGGCTGCCACAATCACTTAAGATTTTTAAAGACCATTGTCAGGTTACAGTCCTCCCCTACATTGTTGATACCATCTTAGGTTATTAAAACCTAGATATTAATCCAGTTTACTTTTGACCGATAATATTGTTTCTTACATTTCCATCATTGCCAATCCCAAGTACTCAGAAATCATGAGTCAGGCCACAATGATCATGAGACTGTCATAAAAATCATGAAATTATTAAAAATAATACACTCTAGGTTCTTTTAAATTTGCCTTCTGATTTGGGGACTTTTTAAGGTTCATGTTGTCAAGCTTTTCTCCACAACCATAATGCCTAGAATCTTACTTTTTAAAAAAATCAAAAGCTCAGACTCTCATGGGATCAAAAACAAACAAACCCTACCAACTATCATGAGACTTATAATGAAAATCAGTAGTAGCCAACTCTGCCACCCATCTCAAACAACCGATTTAGACTAATGAGTTTGACTTTCTGTCTTTCATGAAGTAAAATAAAGCTGCAATTGGGTTGAAAATAATTTAGGAGAAGGCTTACATTTAGAAAAAGCTTGTTTCATTTGAATTTTGAAGTTGTTTTAGTATTACAGTAGTTCTAAAAAAACATTTTTGCATATTTAAATTAACAGCTTCTCTACACTGATGGATAGTTTGGGCCTAAATTACCCATCAGAAAATAATACAAAAAATGAATGAGACCTGATCTTGCTAAGGGTTTCTTAATGCATCCATTGTTCAAGTACCTTCCAGGCAAGTATCCATGTATAACTAACTACCTACATACATAATGTGTTGACAGATGGTAGAATACTTCATTATTGGACTGTATTTATTGGGAGCTATAATGATTTACACCGGCTAAGGATCTGGATCTGTTCTTGGGATAACCCTCATTCTTCTTGTAAGAGTACTTCACCTCTCCTAAAACTAGAAGTTTCACCTCTAGAAGGCATTATTAAATACAAATATTCACAAGCTTCTGAATGTATTTCTGGTAGGTTACACATACCCTATCATGCTATTTTAAAATTGAGTTAACATTTGAATAAAATATTAAACAGGGATATGAGCTCGAGCCGAATAATTGAATATTATGCAAAATGAGTATACTTTGCTGGTTAATTTTAATGGCATTTGGCAGTTTAGAGAAAGTAACTTATCTTTGTCTCGGATGACTATGCAAGATATAAATGTTTTTTTAAAAAAAGCTAATTACTGAGGGTACAGTAGAGCTGGAATAAATACATGAACAAGTTTCCATTGCATGTTTGGTTGTTTATACAGTCATTTATCTTGAGGACTTTTTTTTTTTTTAAGGATAGCTTGGAGGAAAGGAAGTTTGAGTGGGGGAGTTTTTTTTCCAGAAGGATGCAGGATGTACAGTCACACTACAGTGTTTTTTTATTTTGGTTAATTCACGTAGTTGGCTGCCATTACACCATCTAACCTCTGGTAATAGGTGGCACACACATTTTCATCAGCCATACTTATCAGTCACCTTGTTTCGTAGAATGGCCAGAAGTAGCTGCTTTAGGGTTTGTCTTCACTGCAAAGTTAACTTGAATTATAACTGAACTGTTGCATCTAACTGGAGTCCCATCCACACACAAACCCCCTTAATTCAAGTGTGGTGGTGCTTCTAACTCAAGTTGGCTGACCTAAGGGGAGGAGGGGAGGGAAATGTAAATTTGAGAGAGTACAGCTCAGCAGCTGCTAATACGACTACTTCGTAGCAAGGTTGCAGGCTAGCAGGGCTTGAGTGCTACTAGTCCTCCAGTGCCTTCCCACAGTTCCCCCGTGTACCCAAAAAGGACGGACAAATTCTCCCACCATTTATTGGAAAAGAATCATAGAATGGCTCAGCTTACTGCAACACTAAGAACTTTGGGATGTACCCTGAGGAGTGCAACACTACTGTGGATGCAGTGAACGTTGGTGAACACACTGAAAACTCCCTTGAGCTACGCTAACCTGAGAGGAATAATTTGAGCATAGATACTTGTGTAAACTCTGCAATGAAGACCTGCCCTTAAAATGGGGTAACCCAATTAGCCTTTCTTCTGCTCATATAACTCAGCATGCTGTTCTTGTTATATTAAGCTTACAAGCCCCTCTCCACTCAGACTGATCTTTGTTTTGTTTGTATTCTGTCACTTCATAGTTTTGAACTGTATGGTCATCTGGGCAGGGAATCTTATTCATTTGCTTAATTTGCTTTCTGTATGTCATTGTGTACCTCTACAGAGCTAAGTAAACTGTAGATAACATAGAACCTCTTAGGGTATTCCTACACTGCAGCTTGGAGTATGCCTCCCACCCTGGGTACACACTTACACTATCTCAGCGTGAGCTAGTGTGCTAAAAATAGCAGTATGGCTATTGCGGCGCTCAAACCCACCTGACCTTGTGGGTCTGAGCTCTGGTGGCTAACCCTAGCCTTTATCAGTGCCCCACCATCCACACTGCTATTTTTAGCGCACTAGCTCAAGCTAGAACTAGTGTGAGTCGGTCCCCCTAGGCTGTGGGTGACACTCCCTGCTATAGTGTAGACATACCCTTATATGTACTTGTGCTGGGAGTTAGTCTCCTCTCAGAATTGGTTATCCTCAGTGCCTGTGAGAGAACTTTTGCATATGGCTTTTATACACCTAAACTGAAAAGACCTGATGGAATAAGATTATGCATAGATCTCTAAAAAGGGAGGATGGTTCAGGCATCAGTGGGACTTGGGAGACCTGGGATCAATTCACTGCTTTGTCAGAGCCTTATTGTGTGACTGAAGTGACTTAGTCTCTTTGTGACTTAGTTCCCCATCTGTAAAATGGTGATAATAATACTTCCCAACTTCACGTGGGTGTTGAGGATGAATACATTAAAGATTGTACGGTGCTCACATAATATTGTAATGGGGACCATATAAGTACCTAGAATAAATGGATCTGCTGTGTCTATGTAGTCTGAAGCCATCCCGATGAGTAAAATTTTAAATATTATACAAGCTTATCAGGACAGGAATTGTCTCCATATGTATTTGTACAGTCTCTTGTCCAATGGATCGCCATCGTGATTGAGGCCTCTGGGTCCTACCATTATATAAACAGTTTGATTATAATAAGACCTGTATGTAAAATGTGTAAGGGGAGTTTTACAGTTGCTATTTTCAGTATTACACGTAGTTTTGAGTCCTTCCCTAAAAAAATATGGTGGCCTAACTAATGTTCCAAAGAAATTTGAAGCACAACAAAGTGTTGTCTTTTATAACTAGGCATGTGGACTATAAAGTATGCATTTATGTCACTATTAATTAAAAATATTAGATACTGTAACAATGTATTCAGCAGACTTTCCTTCCCAAGACTTTGGACTGAGTACAAGTCTTATGAATAGAAGATCATTTAACTCTGAATTTGTCACCGCCACATTGGCGGTATTACCGTTTTCATTTATGTTAAGTGATAGTGGTTATTTTGCTGTTCATTTTTGAAGGGATAACAACCTATTCATTTCAAGTATTCTTGCTATAAAATTCTTTTCAGAAAGGATAATAAGAGTCACAGAGAACCCACTATAATATCAAGTAGATCCCACAGGAAGATGGCATTTTATTTCACACTTCTTCCAGGATACATTAATCCAGTACAGTGTGAGGACCTGTCTATGCTGTGCATTAGTCTGCACTAGAGAGGTGTAAGTTCTAGGACACACTAGGGTGTTGCATAGTGACTAGCCTGTGTGGACCCTTTTGGCGCGCACACACAGAGCTCCCTCGTGCGTATTAATGTAGTACCATTTGAAATTTTCTTTACTGTAGAATCTAATCCATAGAGCTGAGCTCCTTAACTCCCATTGAAGTCAAGGAGAGTTGAAAGTGTGTTGCACTTTTTATACAGTCATGTCTTTAATGGGATGGTGCACCTTAAAGTCAAGGAAATATTTGTATTTAAGCTTTATGTACTGCTGCATTGTGTCTAATATCAACATACCATGTATTGTGCAAATGAGGCATTGCCTTTAAGACAGGGTGATCCGTAGATAAACTTACAGTTCTTTCTGAAGCAGGGTTGAGGGCTAAGGTATAGTCAACTAATAGTGAGTTCTCTCTTGATTAAACTGATGCAACAGCCAAAACTTATTAGGAATTGCTCTTCTTGATGTATTTTTTTAAAAGCACTTGCATTTTATTAATTTGGTTATTCTGTATGGTAATCCATATAGAAAATATGCATATGAATAAGGGCCATGTTGTATTAACTTGCACAGTGTGACGGGGCAAGGCCAGATGGCTATAGGAAAGTAGTGGGAGATAGATATATTAGCTTCAGGCTAAACAAATCCCTGGTACCAGGATAAGTGAAATGGCAGCTGCTCCAGGTCAATTAAGACACCTGGGGCCAATTAAGAACTTTCCAGAAGGCAGGGAGAAGGCTAGGTTGATTGGGACACCTGAAGCCAATCAGGGGCTGGCTGAAACTAGTTAAAAGCCTCCCAGTTAGTCAGGTGGGTGTGCATGTCAGGAGCTGTGGGAGGAAGTTGTGCTGTTGGAGAGGCTGAGTAGTACACACCATAGCAGGCACAAGGAAGGAGGCCCTGAGGTAAGGGTGAAGTGGAGTCTGAGGAAGTGAGGGCTGCTGTGGGGGAAGTAGCCCAGGGAATTGTACATGTCATGTTTCTAAAAGGTCAGCTACCATAGCTGATACTATTAGGGTCCCTAAGCTGGAACCCGGAGTAGAGGGTGGGCCTGGGCTCCCCCCCCTTACCTTTGCCCCCTAATTAATCACTGAGACTGGGAGACAACAGAGACTGTGTAAGGAAGGATAACTTCTCCTCACCTCCCTCGCTGGTTTATAATGAAAATGGCTCAGTAGACAGTGACCCTTCTCTCTAGAGAGAGAAGGGTTATGTGCAGGGTCACGGTGAGCCTCTGAGGCTAGCGAAATCCACCAGGAAATGTGGGACCCACAGAGGCAAGGACAGAGCTTTGTCACAACAGCTACAGAGAAGGAAAATACCTTTTCTTATTCGATCTCTCCAAAGTTAGATTACATGTAACACAAAGTAAAATAGTACTAACAATGTCTTTTTGTCCTGTTACTATTAACCTGAATGTATTTATCAGATGGTAAATTGTATATGCTTCTAATTCCAGTACCTGGAATCTGTATATATGTATGTTTTTGTTTTAATCCAGAAAGAGCTCTTTAATTTCCATTGTAAATGGGTTAGATGTGTTTATTTCACAAGCATGTAAATAGCTTTTGCATTTTTAAGAGCGGGGTGGGGGGGAAGTTTCGCTTTTAAATAGCTCTGCCAGTAATGCATGTATTGTACAAACCTGTTTACATGGGGAAGAGGAACAGCTGGAAGACAGAACTAAGCTTGTTCAAGTTTGTGTTTGTAGCAGACCTACTCAAAAAAGAGTGGAGGAACAGCCTGCCAGCACAACTGCACCTGGTACCACAATTTGGTGTATAAGGACAACATCCACACACTCTTAGTACGTTAGGCTTATGTCCAAGTCACAGAAGATAAACTGTATAACTGTTTAAATATCAGACTCTAATACTTCAGAGCTTCTTCATCTGGGCCATAACAGTAGTTCTGCATAGACTCTCTCCTGTTGCTTGACATGCTTTTAGTAATTTTACTGCAGTGTGGCTGACCAGCTTAGTTTCCTTTTATGAAGTGGGACTTACTGGAACATTGTGAAGAAGCTGAAAGTTTTAGTCCAAATAGTTAAGAATTGGAATTTTTTTGGTGGTGAATGCACCTAGCAGCACAAACAAACCCTGAGCCTACCCAAAAGATAAGTACACCTACAAAGGGGTCACAAACAAATATGGGACTATTTTAAAAACAAAACAAAACCCACCTGTGATTTGTGTTCACTTCTTAATCTGGATACAAACATTGCACTAATGAAATAATTTTTCAGCACCTAGTCCTTCCTGTGCAAACAATCAAAAGCCTTCCCAGATTCCAAGTTTGCAAATAAAATTATAACAAGATCACAAGTCCTCACCGAGGGTTTTGCAGTCTCCCCCCAGATAGAGCCAGCTCTCTAACCTTCATCTCTAACTAGGCTTTAAAGGAGTACCTCTTATGAGTAGAGCTTTTTAAAGGAAATCTGAGGATAATTAACACTTTTTATATAATAAATCCTCTTCTTCCCCAGAGAAAGAACTCTCAGAACAAACATGCCCAACAGTGTCTGCTACCTATCACTCTCCTCAATGCTATATAATTCTAAAGCTGCTTTATCACATAGTGCCATGTTACATAAAAGGTTTATTAAAAAGGGTTAATCTAACTCCTTTTGTATCCTATTAAAGAGGGTCTGGTGCCTTAAGTAGCTACTCAGCCACTGAATTATCTAGTCCTCTAGCAAAAGCATTTGGTTATACCAGTACAAGATCTGCAATAAAAGCCTCCTAGGATTTTTTTTTCTTTTGTCCTGAACAAGCAGGCTCTTTATGCTTTTGGCCTAAATAAACATAAATACTACAGTAAGGCTTCAAACCCTTCCAGACCTTGCTCTCTCAATACTTCAGGTTTTTCCTCAAAATTCTTCCCTTTTTCCAGTAACTATTCTAGTTTCCCACTTAATCTCATGAATGGGGGAAGAGGGGGCAGAAAGGGGTGGAGTGGCTGTGTAGTTACCTCAGAACTTCATGTGCTATTGAAGGAAGTTCTCTTATATTGTTAGGGTATTGTCATGCTGTTTAAGGGGTTTAGCAACCTATATTTTTCCATTAAACAGCTAGTTAATAACAACTTCCCACACATCCCAATATTAGAGGATATATACTACACTTTAGTTAGTAACCTCACTTCCTCTTTTAAAGTGCAATTAAATTTAAAGAACTGTTGCAACATTATTATTGACATTGTCCCCTCTGGTCCATACAAAACACTACCACCAAAATTCTCTCCCTCACCCATTGATCCAACTCATTAAATTCCTTCTCTGGCTGCCCTTATCATACTGCATTTAGTTTAAACTTCTTTGTACAACCCCATTCCCCGGCCTATATCTACAACCTCATCTCCTACAGAATGACTCTGAACAATATGAAAACTTAAGGTGGGCTTTAAAAAAAAAAGAAACAAATCCCTTAGAACAATCTAATGATCTCAAGGAAAGCAACATAATATATGGTTACACCTAAATCTTTTCACGGAGTTGTGCAAAAGTCAGAAAATTCTATTAGTCTCTTAAAAGAAACTTTCTGAGCCGTATTTTAAGTTGGTTTTGGACATGGAAGATCTGTATTAGTTTGACATAGTTTAGCTTTAAAACAAAGGACTGGGAGGATAAATCCTGATGCATTTTTATGAATAATTACCATTTAGTTAGTATAATTCAGCAAAAAGGTGGTGTTTGGGGCATCTAATTGCCAGATGCCTTTCATTTAAGAAAACTAAATTGAATCCGTATACAAATATATAGGATTCTGTAAACTCATCTCACAATTGACTCCACAAAAGTTTAATTTAAATATTGCATTGCTAAAACTCAGTCTAGCTGTTATAAAAGCATTTCATCTAAGGCCTGGTCTACACTTAAAACTTACATCAACATAGCTACCATGCTCAGGGATATGAAAACCCCATATCCCTGAGCACTGTAGTTGCACTGATTTAAATCCCTGACAAAGACACAGCTAGGTTGACGAAAACATTCTTCTGTTGACCTATTTACCATCACTTGGGGAGGGGAGATACTACAGCAATAGAATAACCCATTTTGTTGCTGTATAACTTCCCCATAGTATCTATACTATAGCCATAACTGTGCTGCTGTAACCCCTTAGTGTAGACAAGCCACAGGAGTATATTTATCAGTTAAGATTCATTTTGAAGGTTTAATACTGGTATTACATGCTATGTGACTTGGATATCTGAGGGTACGCACAGTATATGGTTCAGTTAAAAATCTCCCATCTAAGAACGTCAGTGTAATGTGTTGCAAATTGTTTTGTTTGACTTCCAGTGAAATGGTCAATCTGTTCTATTTTAAAATAAAGCAGAGCATGTTATACAATTGCAGGTACTTTGATTGCCAGTAAGTTGCTGATGGAGCTCACATTATTGCAGTAATCTAAGACAATATTTTGATTGAAAGGTTTGTTTGTGTGCTTGTGTTTTAAACAGTGTTTGTCAACCTTTTTGTGTTTTAAAAACAGCCATTTGGCTCGGCTACTGAAAGGTCAATTGCAGTATGGTTATATGCACTTCATTAAATATCTTCTGGAATAATTGGCTCATTATACTTCAAGGTAAAATAAATACTTTTTTTTCTGACCTCTGCTGCTAATAAGTAACAATACTGGCAATAGCAAGTGGTGCTTCATTATTTATAAACTTTGTTGAAATCCTACGTACACGTTTAACTTTCTCACCTCAGGAGTAGTTATGGCTTGACTGGAGCTGTAAGGGGAAATATGAGCATTCTTGAAGTTGCTAGAAACATTTTCTAGTTCCACTATAGCTTCTTGAGTACCTCTGCATCCTAGTCTTCCTCCTGTCAGGCATTACCTAATTAGCTAGTCAGAGTGGTGACAATGCCCTCCTACATGACAGGGCTGTCACCCAGACATATGATTCACTAGTGACTGACTTGTACTTCAAGACCATAAGGCATAGTTTTTAAAGTAGTTACATTGTTCCTTAAATATTACCATACACACCCCACGATTATCATTAGTGATAAGTTACAAGTTTTCAGTAGAGACATTATGTGCTACCCTTGATGGATAAATACCATGGAAGTGGTGTATTCAGTGTAATGGTGTATCAGGTCTGAGGCAGGAGTTGCTTTTAAAGAAGGGTGAACCCTTGCCCATTGGCACCAGTGGGCCTCTGTGTCGCAGTGCTGATCTCACTGAAGGGAAGAAAAAAAATACTTTTAACACCCACGGTCCTCTTCTTGACTAACAAAAGAGAGATAAAGAGTTATGGACCCTAGAGAAATATCTCCTCCTTCAGGCAGATGGAAGGCCACTATGATATGAAAGCTCTGAGTGTTGGGAGAAGCGGGTGTTTTGTATTTATCACCAGTTAAGTAGCTTGGATAGTCAAATATCCAATCTGTAGGCCTCAAACAACATTTCAGGCTTCTTTAACCATTGCTTATGAAGGTTTCTGTTTTGGAGAATAAAGACCTAACACATTTAATTTCTACATAACTCCTCTTGATAGAGTTGTGGCCTCTGGCTACTGTTACTGGAGAACCTTGTGTTTAATTTTAAAAAGTGGCTTGTGTAGGAAATATGAAAATTTAAAGACAAGCCTCTAACTCTTCCTTTAAAAAACAAAGGCAAAAAATCAAACCGTCATTTCACTATCATACTGATGATGGCTGATATCTAAGAGGGCAGGAAGTAAAAAATGCAAATGCAAAATTGATGGTTTCCTTGATAGTGTGTGTGTTCATATGTAAAAGGATACATTTATAAAAAATGATGACAAAGCATTTTTTCCCCAGTAATAAATTGAATCCTAGATAGATAAATGGATATTTCAGACAACCAGATGTCTCATTTAATACAATAAACTGAGTCTTAACACATTCAGCTCTTTCCTCTCTGACTTTAAACTAGTTATTAATAAACTATGCATTAGTCAGTGTGTAGTAGTTGCAAAAAAAAAAGGGGGGGGGACTGGATATCTAAGCAAAAAAAGTTTGCATCATAATTTGTCAGGATACTTGAAGTAAAAAGGAGATGCTGCTGTAGTGCATAGTTGCAAATGAATGCAAATGAATAGCATAGGATGGATTAATTTTATCCAGAATCCTTTAATACAGCATAAGGAGGGGATTCTCTGTAATGTTTGCCAGTGTACATTACATATTTAGCTGATCAGACTGGCATATTTTCTCAATTACTTGTATGATCCACCCCCTCAGCCAGAGAGGTGGTTATTGGGCAAAACTGATACATTTAGTTTTCTTCCCTACAGGAAGTCTGTTGTGGCTGACTGTTTGGTGTTAGCTATTTTTCTAAGTCTCCATTATGAGACCATCACTGTGCAGTTGAATCCTGTTGAAAAAGACTAAAATCTTTACCTTCTTCTTCGAGGAGTGTCCCTGTGGGTGTTCCACTTTCGGTGTCTTGGCACCCTGCGCATGTAATTGGAGATTTGTAGTAGCAGTGCCCCGGTTGGCCATGCATGTGTGGCAGCCATCTTGTACCACTTCGAGCAGCTACCTAGCATGCGCAGCCAACCGTCCCTCAGTTCCTTCTCTGTTGCCTTTGGTTTGAGTTGGAGCAACAGCAGTGCCCCGTCTATTTAGTGAATTGTTTACATTCCCACTTTTCTTTATTCCTTTTGTTGGTTTTCCTCCATTCCCCGTCCTTATTTACCCACTTAAAAAAAATACTTTGCTTCCCCCTGCCACCGGCAGGTCTCGGCCAACGGTGACTGAACTATGGCTGTTTTTCTATAGCCCTGAATATCCTCAGGCATGCCTGGCTTCCCCAGCTTTAAACACTGCCTGACCTGTAGGCTATCAGTTCCTGTATCTGATGGTCCCACTCAGTGCATCTGCTGTCTCGGGGAAAACCCACATACCACAGAAGTGTCCACACAGCAAGAAATTATCTGCCAGGATACTGAAAGCCAGGGAACTCCAACTAAAATTATTAATGATGGAGAAATCTCTCAGGCCAGCCTCTGACCCAGAGTCCAGGACTCCTCCTGGCCAACAGTCTCCAGCAACAGCCTCAGACAATGGCTCCACCCTAACTGTAGCTAAGGACCCCGCACTAGGAAAGCGACCAAATGTCGGTTGCAGTCATTGCCACAGAGAGATCGCCCTAAAAAGGAGCAGTCTCCTGGGAAAAAATCTGCTCCGTAACCGATGGCACTGAGAACCTTGGACCAAGAGGCACTGGGAATGTCCAGGACCGAGACGTGCCAAGGCACCAATGCAGCCAGGCTCTCACTCAGCTGCATGAGCTAAAGCTAAGCTCCTTAGCTCGGCACCAACAGTGCCGAATAACTGCTCTGCACCGGCTCGTGTAATGGTGCCATCTGCTGCATATACACAGCTTAAGACCTTGGCACCATCAGTGCATACTACGGTGCCATCCATGGCACCGAGCTTCCCAGGATGCAACCCTTCACCACACAGGCGGACCTGGCAATCTTTTCCATGCCGGGAACCCCTCTGTTCGGCACCGAGGGCACTCCCAGGACCGAGCCAGGTAGGCACTCCTGTTAGATCTGCACCCCCACTATCCAGTGATGAGGATGACTCAAGCCTTTACACCCCTCATCATTCCTCCCTGAAACCGGGACCCTCTCACCAACAACAGCCTCTGTAGCAAAGCTGGCAGGCACAACCATGGATGCCACCACCCATTGTCATGCCTCCCAATTGACCATACGGGGACCCACAGGCAATATACAGAGCCCAGAACCTTAACACCCCCCCCCACCAGCGACAAGGGCCACCCCGTCCCCTTCACCCACGAACCCACCACCATCAGAGGCCCAGGAGGAAGAGGGAGAGGAGCCAGAAGAGGCTCCTGAAGGTGATACACTGCCACCCACCCATATTTCGTCTTCATCCCCAGATGAAACAATTATGCCACCACCTCCCACCACAGGAGAGGACTTCAAGTCCTTCCAGGACTTATTCAAAAGAGTTGCAGAATTCCTGGACATCTCTTTAGCAGAGCTGCCAGAGACCCAGCTCAAACTTACTGACCTCTTGCAGGCATTCCTGTAAAAGATAGCTCTGCCCATTAACTCAGCCATAACGGACCCTTCAAAGATAATATGGCAGACACCTGCCACAGGATGGTGGGACAGTAAACGCTTGGACAAAAAATTCTATACCAGCAACAGGAGCGGAGTTCCTATTCACTCATCCGGCTTCTAATTCACTGGTCGTAGAACTGGTGCATCAAAGGGGAAAACAACCCCAGTCAAAAACTACACCTTATAACAAGGACTGGAAAAGGCTTGACCTCTTTGGACGCAAATTTTACTCCGCCTCGTTGCAATTTCGTAAAGCAGATTATTCAGCTCTCTTAGCAAAGTACACCTACAACTTGTTCAACAAATTGAAATCCTTGATTGATCAACTGCCAGAGGAAGCAAAGGAACAATACAAAGACAACATTGCAGAGGGCTCCCTAATCGCCAAAACAGCCCTGCAGGCTGCCCTCGACTCTGCTGACACGGCAGCCCAATCCATGGCCAAGTCGTCGAGCCTCATGACTTCATTCATGACTGAATTCCCTAGGGAAGTACAAGCCACAGTTGAGGACCTGCCCTTTGAGGGCCAAAAACTGTTTGCCGAGAGCACAGATGTAGCTCTTCATACCTTAAAGCAGTGGTCTCCAAAGTGGGGTGCGCGCAAGACCGTCCCTGGGGGTGTGCAGCAGGAGGAGCGCCGCCAGCACGGCGGCAGCAGCACTCCTGGACCTTTGATTCTTCAGTGGCACGCCAGTGGCAGCTCTTTTTTGGCTTCCGTTTAGAGCTGGCCCTGGGGGTGTGTGATCGAAAAAGTTTGGAGACCACTGCCTTAAAGGACTCGCAAACAACCTTGAAGACCTTGGGTATTTATGTTCCCCTGCACGCATCCTCATGGGAAAACCATTTGAACCTCTTGCAACTTGCTCTTTGCTACATCTGTCTAAGGTTTCCTTATCGAGATCACTTCAGCAAGAAGAGTAGGGGAGCTAGGGGTACTAATGACACACCTGCCCTTACCACATTCCATAAAGACAAAATTATCCTAAGAGCCCACCCTAAAGTAGCCTCATTTAATTTAAACCAACCCATTTACTTACCCGTTGTATTTTTTCCAAAACCCCATGCCAACTTTAGGGAAGCATCCCTTCCCACTCTCGACATCCGTAGAGCTCTGGCCTTCTATCTAGAAAGAACAAAGACATTTAGAAAATTATCATGTCCCTTTCTATCAGTCGCTGAGCAATTGAAGGGTGAGGCCATCTCTAAAACAAAGACTGTTTGAATTTCTGTTTGTATCTATCCGTGCTATCATCAGAGCCACATCCTGGCTCCAGCTGGGGTTCATATGCACTCCACCAGAGCGCTATGCTTATCAGTAGCATTTTTCAATAATGTATGTATCGTAGACATTTGCAGGGCAGCTACCTGGGCCTCAGCCCACATGTTTACCAAACACTATGCCCTCGAACAACATTCCTCTGCTAACGCTCAGTTCGGACTCTCTGCTATCCACTGTCAAAGATACTCCGAAGCCCCTCCTTCCATCGAGGGGTACTGCTCCATAGTCCCCTAAAGTAGAGCACCCACAGGGACACTCCTCGAAGAAAAGGTTACTCACCTTGTGCAGTAACTGAGGTTCTTCGAGATGGTTGTCCCTGTGGGTGCTCCACTACCCTCCCTCCTCCCCTCTACTTCGGAGCTTCACGCTGATTCTCTGGGGTAGAAAAGGAACGGAGGGATGGTTGGCTGCATGTGCTAAGTAGCCATTTGGAGTGGTCAGCGAGGGCACTGCTATTACAAATCTCCAATTTCAAGGGCAGGATGCCAAAACACCTAAAGTGGAGCACCCACAGGGACAACCATCTTGAAGAACCCCAGTTACTGCACAAGATGAGTAACCTTCTTTAAACCCTGAGTGTCTGTGTATAGCTGCATCCTGTTCCAGGAACTCTTGACCCCAGCAGCATGTCAGCAACACACTAGCCATGCTCTGGCTTCCAGCAGCCTTGGTTACCACTTGCAGGGTGACTCCAACATGTTCTCAATCCTGAATTTTATCTTAAACAGGAGTTCTGCATTGTCCAGTCCTCTCCTGGAGAGTTTAGATATTATAGGTCCATTGCCCCTGTAAGGGTCAGTAGCCAACAGCCTGCTACTTTAAATGGAGTTAACAGCTCAGTTTAAACAGAACACTAGAATCGTTTGTGTTAAAAAAAAAAATAAAACAAGTTTAACTACAAAGAGCTAGATTAATTGAATACAAGTATAAGGCATTAAAGTCAGAAATGATTACAAAAGAAATAAAGATAAGATTTTCTTATAGCTAAAACTTAAACTAGGCTTGGTTCAAGGTAAAATCCTTATCACATGCTCCCAGCAACACTGCTGACCAAAATCTCAAGGTGGGATTCCCCAACCCTCAACGTCTAATGTCTACTTCCTTTGTCGTCTTAGGTGAACGAGAGAGTACAATATGGAGAGAGAGAGAATCCACGGGTTCTTTTTGTCCTTCACTTTTATAGTCAGTCACCCTTTGAAATGCATTTTCATGAGGGTTATTCCTAAAGTTCCTTCCCAACGTGAGGAGGAAGACATGGAATCTCATGGTGAAAGAGGTTCCATGTTGCTGTTTGCTAAAATGCAGATCAATCTGTTCCTGCCCCCCTTCGTTGCCAAAGAATGGCCACTTTGACTGGTGATTGCCAATCAACTTTAAGCACACCTGACTAGAGGCGTCAGCTTGTTTGTCTTTGAGAAGCAAGTTTTTTCCTCCCCTCCTCTGACTTGTCTAGTAAGCACATTTTGTGGTAATTTTAGCTTATGTTCCTAACTTTACACACAATGTTGCTAAAGGCATTTCACCATGATATTGACCAGTGAGCTGTTAGTTTTCAAATGATACCTCACAAGACATATTTTGTATGAAGATGTTACAGTAGTATGTAGGGTGTAAATACAAGGGGGCATTTGGTCATAATCAGTAATTGAAAAAATATGCCAGACTAGTTGCTGGTTTAGCAGATAAATATGTGCAGTCTACAGTGGGGCTTAGGTTGGCTTAAGTATGTTTCCCAGGAGTATGAAGTTTTCATACCTCTTAAGTCATGTAGCTAGGTTAACCTAATTTTAGATGTAGACCACACCTCACTTAGTAATATATATTCAAATCTCGTTTTAAGAATGTTCTGCCTACTTCAGGCACTTCTGATGCACCTCTCACTATAATATTTAAAACACCTGTAAGGTCATGATGTACAAATGTTTAGTATCAAATCATATTTGAATACAGGCTACAAGAGCTGCAAGACTAGGGTAGGCAATATTTAAACAGTTCATTAATGATCTGCTTAGCTTTTTGAATAAGCCCCTTATCACTATTTTCATACAGATGTCCTATAGTCACCCTGATAGCACAAACTACCAAAAGTAAATACTTTATTTCATTAATCTTGGCCCTGTAGAATATTTAATGAATAGTTTTCATTACATTCTAGAGTATCAGACCATGGAAACGTAAATATATATATAAGTCGCTCTTATACACTCATAAATGTTTTCAAAGTTTTCTATATGGAGAGATACGGTTGCTCATTTTCTGTATTTCTTATCCCCTCTTTACTACTAGGGATGTTTGCAAAATAAAAAAAAAATACAGAATTTGTGAATTAGCTGTCCCTGATTGCCCTAACTAATGTCATAATGCACTGACATCCCAACTGATTGCTGCTGAGGTTACTGTCACAAACACAGGATTATGACTTTTGAGTTGTGTATCAGCAGATCATAGAAATGTAGGGCTAAAAGGGATCTTGAGAGGTGATCAAGTACAGCCCCCTGAACTGAGGTAGAACCAAGTAAACCTAGACCATTCCTGGCCTGTGTTTTGTCTAATCTGTTCTTAAAAACCTCTAGTGATGGGGATTCTACAACCTCCCTTGGAAGCCTATTCCAAAGTTAATTACCCTTATAGTTAGAAAGTTTTTCCTAATCTAGATTCATAGATATTCAGGTCAGAAAGGGACCATTATGATCATCTAGTCCGACCTCCTGCACAACACAGGCCACAGAATTTCACCCACCCCTTCCTGCGAGAAACCTCTCACCTATGTCTGAGCTATTGAAGTCCTCAAATCATGGTTTAAAGACTTCAAGGAACAGAGAATCCTCCAGCAAGTATCTAACCTAAATATTCCTTGCTTGCAAATTAAGCCCATTACACCAACCTCTAGTGGACAAGGAGAACAATTGATCACCATCTTAATCTGGGTAGCTTCATTTCTCCTGCTCAGCAGGTGAATGCAGAACCAGGAGACTGACCAGACCCTGAGCTTTCACACTTTGTAATTTTTATTTTAAATTACTTTTAAACTGAAGTAAATCTATGCTCGGGATAGGGGGTTGGATCTGGGTGGCGCTCATCTTGGGCGGCTCTCCGCAAGTGGCGACCTGTCCCTGCTGCTCCTAGGCAGAGGCACGGCTAGGTTGCTCTGTGCACTGCCCCCGCCCCGAGCACTGGCTCCGCAGCTCCCACTGGCTGGAAACCGCATTCCCTGCTGCACCCCAACCGTTTGTCCCGAGCACCCTCCCACACCCAACCCTCTCCCAGAGCCTGCACCCCATAGCCCTCCTGCACTCCAAACCCCTCATAGCCGTTCCTCCGCTACTTCCAGGGAGCCACATGGAGCCAGGTAGGGAGTCTGCTGCCCCAGTGCCAACCAGACTATATAAACTGGACTTTCAGTGAAGATCAGAAATGCCAGTTTATAAAGGTTTCCGGTTGGTAAAGTGCCGATAACTGCTTTTACTGTACTATGTACTTATTTCCAGGAATGAACATTCTGAAGAAAAGGCACGCATTTCATAGTGGACTCCACTTATCTGGAGAATTATGCTTTTTTTTGTTTTAAATAAGTTTACAACTTATTAGAATGCTGCTTGAAGAGCTGGTATATCACGATCCCAGTGTGATACCCCTGCCCTTAGTATCAGCAAAATTATCTGTTATGTTTTCCCTTTGAAATGTTAGGTCAAGAGCTACCTTCCTACTGTAGAGAAGTAATGATTTGTATTCATTTACCTTTCCAAGATGTAGTTACATGCCTATATTTGTCATAGAAATATTACACATCTTATTTTTGCATCAACTTGCAGTGTTTTTTCAAAAGAGAAGTTACCTACAATTTGGAACCATGCTAAAATTCTGCACTGGTTTCTTTCTCCATATGCCAGTTGAAATAACCTTCTCTGTATGCCATAAGTATTTTAAATCCAGTTTTTTGGAACTGGTATGAATTTAGAATTCCCTTTTTAAAATTGCCATTTTAAAAATCATGTTAAAAACTTCTGCTTTGAGCTTGTAGTTGCATATTAATCTGAGGCATACTAAAAAGAAGTGGTGTGAACTTGCACAGAGTACCTTACACATAATATAGCTTTCATTCTTTTTGCTTTCCTAGAACATGTTAAAAATGGAACATGACTACAGTACATGTGGAAAGTGAGGTCAAATTTGAGGTCAAAGTAATACTGTATGGTTGGAAGTAAAGACCTACTAGCAAAAGGATACCAAGAAAAACACACAGATACACTCAGAAGCCTCAAATGAAGAGATGTACATGAGGAAATAGGAATAAGAGGATAAACTAACTTGAGAAATTTCAACTCCTTAAAATTTTAATGCATAATTTTGGTGGTTGAGCATAAAAAGAGGCCTATTTTTTTCTCTTCTAAGGAGAAACAATTATTAAACTGTGTTAAGGTATAAATTTCCCTTAGCATATTTTATATACCCCCTTTCTATGTGCAACATTGTTCTTTTTTTGTTTTCCTGTATCTACCTCAAATTGTTTGCATCTCCTCCTTGCTCAAACGGTCCCCTACTACAGAGTGAATTAGTTTAAGTAAGTGTATGGTTTTCTATAGAAATAACCAGTCCTAGTGGATAATCTGAAGCTTTCATCTGTGATCATCAGAGAACAGTCCAAAAATTTTCTGATTCGGGTGCTATACTCTCCAAGTCATATTTATGGTTAACCAGTTAGATTTCAAAAGCAAGAATGGCAAGCACTGTAGCATTTATCAGCACGCGGCATTTCTCTCTGAAGTGAAAAATGTGCTAAGGATGGCAATATGATACAGCTGTTGTTTGCCTCTTGAGATCACCATGAGGGATAACACCAGTGACTGAAACCTCTGATCTCATTTTGTAATTCTCTGGTGTCCTCTCTGGTGCATGGTGTCCTGAAATGCGTGTGGATTTGTTTGTTTTGTAAAACTGGTAAACTTGCTTTGATTACTGAGGGCTGGTTTTCACAACAGAGCTAAATTGGCACTGCTGCAATTGATGCAGCGGCATCGATTTAGCAGGTCTAGCAAAGGCGCGCTCAATCGATTTCTGTACTCCACCTCAACGAGAGGTGGAAGCAATGACAGCGGGAGAGCATCTCCTGTCAACATAGCGTAGTGTGGACCCTGCAGTAAGTAGATGTAACCTATGTCGACTTGAGTTACGCTTCTCATGTAACTCAAATTGCGTAGCTTAAATCAACCAGCAGCTGTAGTGTAGACTCTTCCTTAGTGAAGAATGTTCCTCTATTAGAACGATCACAGATAAAGGTAGAAGACTACATATGTTTATGGAGAAGTGTAATTCATTCATGTGTTTTGTTTCTTGTATGGCCAGGGAAGTTAATAAATCCTATGACCAGTCTCTCTACGTCTGAGTGTTCAGGTTTTATCTGAATTAATGGAAGATGTACACATCTCATGTAGTTCTTATGCTTGACTTCCCAGACCACGTGGGCTGCCTATGTCCTCCTCTGCACCCTAACTGCAGAGAAGAAATGACCTAGAACTTCCCGCTGCTGAGAAAGGACAACAGTGGAAGAGGCCTTGGGAGACTTTTGGGGGACCTCGCTTCCCCTGCCCCCCACACCTCAACCCTGTTTTTTTTCTGTAAGTGTCTGAAAATGAGGCTGAGGTGTGGTGTGTGTTTTTTTTTTTTTTTTTTTTTCTGTAGGGATAGGGAGGGAATGTGGATGCTCAAGCTGTGGTGAAGAATTCTGACTGGCAGCCTAATCCAAGGAAAGCATGGAAAGGCTTGAAAGGGAAACAGAAGTAATTGTACTTTGGCAAATAGCTTTTTTATTTTTGTCTATCAGTTTTTCCTTTTACATTGTAAGCTCTTAAGGGAAGGTACTGTCTTCTATAGGTGTACAATTCCTAGCCCAAATGGGGTCCCAACACTGGTTTGCAGTCTTTAGGTGCTACTGGAATGCAAAAAATAAATAGTACCGTCATCTGTTGGGAGGAGGGTGTTTATGTTCATTTTGTCCTATTTTATATGAAAGGACGCAAATTTTTCTTGATATCCCAATTTGAGACTTGTATGAGTAAGTAGAGCTCAAGGAGGTTAAAGAACAGATGAGCAGGACGTGCGTGGAAGTCTTGAACCATTATTTTAAGAATCCTGGGATCACGTGGTAGTACAATGTATATGGGTGCTGTGTGCCACTCCCTAAAACTGTTTACTTCCTTGGTATTGTTTATAGGTTTTTCTATAACAGTCATCACTGCAGTATCTGGATGCCTCACGAACATTAATGAATTTATCCTTATCACCCATTGTGTGTGTGGATGTATAATATCGATCTTCAACTCAGATACATAATAGTTGAGCTTTACCATAGGAGGCCAAATCCTGTACTAAGCCTATAGAAATGGGCTGGGCAAAAGGAGTTGAGAGGGAGATTTTTCTTTTCCAACTTCAATAGGAGTAAAGGTCCTAGTAGGTAGATCTGTCAGCAAACTGAGACCTTATTAATTGTCTTGAGTTTCTTTCCTTCCTTACCAGAAAAAATATAAATTGTGTAGTGAAGATAGAACAATATTGTCAAGGTCAGAAATAAGAGCTGCAGAAGTCACGGAGGTCCTGGAAAGTCTGGTCCTATTTGCATTTCCTGTGCCTTGTGACATAATGACCTAAAAATATGCAGAAAGCTGTCTGAGAAAGGAACAAACTTGAAAACTGGTCTCTGGATGCTTATTTTCCAGCAAGTTTTTAAGTTGCATAAATATTGGCACAGTCTGTTCTTACAGAACATTGACATCACTTGTAAACATTGAATCATTTCATTTCCCTTGTTTTTTCTCTCAATGCTTTCTGGGATATAGAGGTTGAAATAAGACATAAAACTTTCCTAATGTTTTTTACGTAGGCTTGTCTCTTTGCCTTACAAGTGCTCTCTTATTCATGTGCCTAGGGACATCCGTAATAATCTTGGAAAGAAATTTGGTAAGTAGTTGGTGTACTGAACGTATTTTCCTGTCTGCTTAACCCAGTCCTTTCTTTCCAGCAATATCTTCGTTTCAATATCTTTAATTTCTTCCTCTGAATCTTTGTTTCAAAACCAAAAAGTAAAATAGACTTTCAGTTCTAGTATTTGAATAAATCCAGGGGGTCAAGATTAATATTTACTATTGATCATGGTAATAACCTATACATTCATTTGATGTGCTCTGTTATATCTTTGTAATGTGTAAAACTGGATTTTCACTAACCTTTTGTGAATATTTACCATGATCTCTAAAATGCATAAATTTGTCTAGATGATAGACAAATTCCAGAAACTTTCTTGGTTATTCATATTTGGCTTTTTTGTGGGTGGAAGGTTTCAGTATCTTCTGAAAGAATTTAAACTTTGAATGCTCATTCTAAGAGTGAAATCCTGGCCCAATTTGAAGTCAAAGGGAGTTTTGCCACTGACTTCATTTGGGCCAGGATTTTACCCTAAGTGTTCATTTAAAACTCTCTTATTTAAACTCATTTAAGTTCATTTAAACTCTTTCACACATTCCAAATTCTAGTCTTTCTTTACAAAAGTAAATACTTCCTGCTCTTTCAGCCCACACTCCACTTCCTCACTAAAAAGATTTACTATCATATATTTATTATTCCCATTTATTTCACTATAACTGGACATTTTTGTAAATGCAGCTTCTTTATCTGAAATGTTCATTTTTCTATTTATGCTGTTTTACAACCAACGCAAACATAGGCAAGTCTTTTGAAATAACCAAGGAACTAATCCAATTCATATGCTTTTGAATGTTTCATTGTCCCTCTGTATGAGTTTTTGTACTAACAAAATCTCTTGCTAGTGGAAATAACTGTTAAATTCATTCTTCCTTGCAATTAAATTGCACAGGTTAAAATTTCTGGGCAAATACACTTAAAATAAGTTTTAAAATTATACTTTGGAATTCTAATTGTTTATGCAAACATGAGAGTAAATATTGATGAGTAAATATTACTTCCTCTGGTCTAACTATTGAAATCTAGAGCAGTACATTTCATCCTTGGTGAATAGTTTTTGTCCCAGCTTCTAGAGCTATAACCTATGCCACCTCTTTTTCCATTCTTTAATTGTCAACTTAATTTAAGCTTTGATAATAAAACTAAGAGCAATTATTGGAAAAATTAAATCTCTTGCCTGCCATTTATTCCGTGTGTGCCATTTAAAAATTAGTCATAAATTGATGGCCTCTCTGATGTCCCAGAATTGGTGCCCTATTTTAGGCTTTCTTCGAAGGATTTAGTTGCTAGAGAATAAAGAGATGCATATCAAAAACTGTCTCTGAAGCTTTTAATTGAACATCAAAGCTAGACTATGTTGTAACTATTAGTTACTACCTATCATAGATGGTAATGCTTATGTAAGTAAGCAGTGACATCACTTGTACTATATATTTTTCCAAGCATTTGGACAAATGAACTATAAAAGTTCTGTAACTAACTTGTAGCTAGTAATATAAAGTGTGCTGTTGGCTTATAAGGGAGGACTTTGATGTTTGTACTGTAACAATTCCTCCCAAACTGAATGAGCTCTCGTCTAGACAGCTAGCATATTGATGAATAAGCTCTGTTTCAAAAATTGAAAAAATGAACTGACTAACATAGAGGAAAATCCAGTGGGAACACTGAAAATGTGGCTATCAGAAGGCAACAGACAATAGCTATGATTATTGTTTGTTGTTTAGATTGTGTTAGTACTGAAAATATGCTAGTTTCTTTTTAAACAGAGGGTAGTACAGTTCCACTGAAAATATAGTTCCTGCCTCAAGAAACGGAAGCTCCACTATACGGTCTCCAAAATAAATAGTGTGTAGGCAAAAGGGTTTTGAAATTAACACTTAATTAGGCTTTGCAGTACAACATTTTTTTCCTAAACTGATGTAATGTAGTAAATTACTAGGTTTTTTTCCCTAAGTGTTCTAGGATTACGAAATGTCGTCCTTTTCATAAGACAAGGATTTTTACCCAGAGATACAATGTGAACTTTGTCATACTTTGGAGTAATCCCTACTTGGCTTGCCTTGAGAATGTCCTTGATGGTTTCACAGATACAAGACATTTGCAGTCCCCCCGCCCCCCCCCCCCCCCCCAAAAAAAAGACACATGGAAAAATAGACAATGAAAGCATAAGTTTAGATGTCAGCACCAGGGCTCATTTTGTAACCAAATGAAATCAATATTTAGACATTCTGCTGGTCTGAAATGACTGTTTATGATGTGTATTATGTGTAATATATGCTGTGGTATAAAGGTTTGAATGGCATGCGTTTGGGATGGTCACATTACCAATGAGTAGAAAAGTCTTAGTTATACACATCATCCCATAAGTGCCAATAAGACCTTTAAATCACAAAATATTGTGGTTTTTGTACTCGTCTCATGTTTCAAGAAAAGCTATTATAGCAACTCTCAGAACATGTTGTGTGTGGCTTTTTAAAGTATTGGGACTTTTCCCATTGTCTACACTTACCATGGGGATTGACGTGCAGCGATCGATGCTTCAGTGGTCGATTTAGCGGGTCTAGTGAAAACCCGCTAAATTGACCGCAGATCACTCTCCCATCAACTCCTTTACTCTACCGGATTGAGAAGAGATGGGGAAGTCGATAGGAGAGCGTCTCCTGTCGACATCGCGTAGTGTGGACCCTGCGGTAAGTAGGTCTAAGCTACATCAACTTGAGTTATGCTATTCACGTAACTCAAATTGCGTAGCTTAGATAGGCCTTGTCTACACTACAGGAAAAGTCTTAGTTACTATAGGGAGGTCTACAGAGAAGTGCTACAACTGTGCTGCTTTAGCGCATCTGGTGACCATGCTCTATGCTCACGGGAGAGTGCTCTCCTATCAGCATAATTACTCTCCCTCTGTGAGAGATTGTCTCCCGCCAACATAGTGCCAGTGTGGACAGCGCATAGGTTGCTGTAACTTGCGTTGCTCAGCGGGTGTCTTTTTTTTTTCACACCCCTGCATGATGTAATTTAGACCAACTTATAGTGTAGACCTGCCCTATGAATCCAACTATCTAAGGGTCAGAGGGAGAAGAATTTTATAACTAATAATCTGTTAGAAAATCTAGGGCATTTTAAATCTAAAAGTAACTATCCTTGAAGACAGGTTTCAGAGTAGCAGCCGTGTTAGTCTGTATTCGCAAAAAGAAAAGGAGTACTTGTGGCACCTTAGAGACTAATGTTAAGGAAAAGTTAGCACATGTGACTCCATTTTGGTTTGGGGCCCACCATTGTCTAAAAGCAAGCACATCATGCGCCAGGAGGAGTGTCCCTTAGATACTGCATTCCTGTGAAAATCCTCCCCCTTGTCTCCAGCCTGCCTTGACTCCCGGTATCTGTTCTTTGTCTGTCCCTACCTCCCCTAACAAATTTATTTGAGCTGTAGCTCACAAAAGCTTATGCTCAAATAAATTTGTTAATCTCTAAGGTGCCACAAGTACTCCTGATCGTTGAAGAGAGATAACAAACTTTAAAGTCATAACAGTTATAGGTATAGAAAAGATACCACTGATGCAGAACTAAATCTTGACCACACTTGAGGTTGTAAAAACATAATGATTTTGGGGAGTGGAATGAGTGAGAGACACATACTACATTTGGGGCAGAAGAAGGAAATCTCCTTTAAGATGAGCATATCCTGCCTATGGTTACCATCAGGGCTTAATTTGTGCCAGGGCTGAGCACTGGCACCTCTAGGCTGGCAGTTCATAGCCCTGGTAAAACTTCTTGGCTTGCCGTGTCAGTTATGAAAGTAAAAAAAAATCACTTCAGCGCTGGCACAAAATTGGTTGAGCCCTGGCACCTCTTCTGTTACAAATTAAGCACTGGTTACAATACATCCCGGGGGCTGGGGGGGACGGAACCTGCAGGAATAGAAAAGTTGTTTGTATCCCTGAACACTGGCTGATGCATGTTCTAATGGCTCACAACTTTAACCTCAGTCATACCTGATTGATCATGTGCCAGAGGTGCACAGTCATATGGGTAATTTCAGTAGATTTCCATAGAGTTTAAGGCCAGAAGGTATCATTTGATCATTTAGTCTGACCTCCTGCATTATCACAGGGCACTAACTTTCATCCACATACCCCCTGTATTGACTAAAGCATGACTGCATATGTTCAAAGTACAAGACTAAAATGTGAGTAACTTGTATATATTGTGACTTCGATGAAAACTTACTCTGATTCATTTAAATAGAAGAGTAGTGACACCATCTTCCTTTTCAAAAGGATAGGGGAGAACATGAATTTATCCTCACTGTTTAAGTACATAAATAGCAGGTTACAGTTTTGGTTTCTACATTTAATATTTTTACTTAACTTGGTACACAATCTTATCAGTCTCTCTCTTCTCTCCCCTGCACTCTTCTCTCCCATTTTACTGTAGAGTGAATCATCATTGAAGAAAACCCAGTCATTACTTTTAGATATCCTGTAAGTATCTTAACATTTATTTGTTAAGGCAAAAAGTTACAAGTGTTTTTCTTTATTTTGAGTTTGGACTTGTTTTTCATCAAATTCTATGGCATTTTTTGGATTTCCAGCTGATCTCGATAGAGCAATAATAAGCAATGGGAAAGTGTGTTGGAAGGAGAATGAGAGGCAAATGGCAGTAATGTTAATATAGACCATCTGTGTGCATAACTTAATTTCCGTGTATTTTACAATACAAATCCAACTACAGAAGCCCACTGTACAAGAGTAACTAGTACTTTGATATTACATCAGTGAATGCCAGACAAAACCCTAATGCAGGTAGAATTATGTGTTCATTTTAAATTAGTTAATACAGAAATCATCTTAAAATGTTTGTTTTTGGGCCATATGCTTCAGATAAGTATGAGTTATA
The DNA here is from genome assembly GCF_965140235.1 of Caretta caretta. Lineage (NCBI taxonomy): Eukaryota > Metazoa > Chordata > Testudines > Cheloniidae > Caretta > Caretta caretta. The sequence continues at coordinate 85,074,530 of NC_134214.1, forward strand.
GTAAATGTAAGGATTCTTAATAAAGTGCCTAATAGATTTAGCATTTGTTGCTATCCCCTGTAATTCTTCAGTATACTTACACAATGAAAATACCTATACAGTGTAACTTTAATCACTCCTTTCATTGTGTTGGGAGCATTGTACAAGCTGTTTAAATACCCACGTTAAAATTAAAACTATAGCAGCCTATGCTTCTTCTACAATCTTTATTCCAGTTTAGAATTGTACTTCTCTTGGTACTAATACTTAGGTATACCTATCTTCTACGTTTGCTAGTTTGTCTCCAGATCTTCTGTCATACTAAGGGACAGGTGTTGCTCAAAAAAGCAGTGTTTGCATTTGAAAATGGGGAAAGAATGTGTGTTAGATGTCAATCCATTCCATCTCAAATATTTGTCAAGGGACTTGAGTAGATTTGTAAATTCTCAGGTCCCAGTTCGGCCGCCTTTACTCAGGCTGAGTAGTACTTACTCAACAAATAGTCATGCTGGTTTCAGTGGGACTGCTTGTGGAGTAAGGCAATGAAATTGTGCCTTTAAGTTTTGCATTAGCCTGCTGTAATCTATTCTCTGGTTCACTCGCTATATTATGTTGCATGCTTTTGTCTCTTGAAAATACTGAATTCCCTTCTCAGTGCTTACATTGTGTGATGGTTAACTGCCAAGCACTGGAGCTTTAGCTTTAGTCCTAGCATTTCTGCTTATTTTTATGTACAACCTAAGCTAATTCAGAACACTCCAGCTGAAGTAACTGGAATGAAATTATCAGCACATCATTTAAGACAAATAGTATAATGTCTGCCATTCATTTGAAGAGACTGAAGTTTGGAGTGCAAAACAGATGGTTTAGGGCTTTCTTCAAAAGACTTATTTATGTAAGACCTATTTTAACCTAATGGAGCTAATGTACAGTAACTTAGGTGTAATACACACAAATGGCTGTTTAAATAGTTGTTGGTAATACAGTGAGACTTATTCTGTCATGCTATGTTTGCTGAGCAGCTACTTTGGTGCACTTTTTACAGTATCAGTATAGTGAAACGTGTCTTAAGGAACCACTCAGTAACTAGCTCATTATACTTCACTAAGGGGCCATCTAATAAAAGTGAAGCATAACTCTTCTCAAATTTATTGATATTTTGAGGTGAGTTTTAGGATAGGAGGTTTAGTTAAACAACTGATTTAAGTGGATAAGACAGACAGATGTCACTGTACTTAAATCTTGGTGAGAAAACATGTAATTCACTCCGGGGGGGAAAAAAATCTGTATTTTGTCAGAATTCAACTTAGTACTTATGACTCACTCAATTTATTTGCTAAATATGCAATTCTTAAAATTATTCTGTAGAATGAAACCACTACTTATCTCCTACCAGGTAACATGGCATGTACCTACAAATCTCTCATGCATTTCATTCAATCAGACTATGCTTATACCTAATGGATACTATATGTGTTGCTGTGTGCTAAAGAAAATGTAATTTTCCATATTAATAATGGGTGTTGCTGGTGCTTGTTGTGCTGTTATTGGCAGTTGTCACTTTAAAAAATTGAAATTTTAGTCACTCTCCCTCACCTGAGGTGATGAATATATATAAACGAAATTCCTTGGTGTGTCTATACATTCTCCATTCTTAATGGTGCCCTGAGAGAATTCCCACATCCTCAAGTCTCCTGTTAATCAGATCTCCATCTTCCAGGTGGGGAGAGGATAGGCCTTGCCCTAAACCAGTCAGCACTGCTCCCTAAGGTGTTGGAGCTGTTTTGGTAGGTGCTCCCTTTCCTTTGCTTCCCTGGGGCTGTGTGCATTGCCTCCACAGCACTTGCAACCTTCATCTGACCAGGAAACAAGGGTTAAATACTGTAGTTGAACCCGTATCTCCCACATGTCAATGCAGAATATTGGTGTAGGGCCACTGAGTTGGCCCAAACTAAAGTGGGATTTTAATTTTTTTGTGTGTGTGCGTGTGTATTTTTGGTTTTTTTTAATATTTACCCATTAGTCCTCTCACAGACCTAATTTTTACAGTCCCTACTCAGGAGAGATTCCTGTAAAATCAATCAAATACTTCAGGATTTGATTCTAGTTTTATGATGGAAGGTGAGTTGGACTTTTTCTTCCAGAAGTCCTTACATTTGTGTATTAGAGTAATTGCCTTACAAATCAAGTCTGTGTAAGCTGTGCACATTCAAATAGAGCTTCTCAGGCCTGCTTTAAAGTAAAAGCAGTTACCCAGGTGATGTTAGGAGAGTTATATGAATCTTGTGTATTAATTAGGTCTACAGTGTGTGGGTTTTTTATTTTATTTCAAGGAGTCTCAGTAAATATGCTGTATTTTGAACACTGAGTCAATTGATATAACTTTATTTCTGAAAGTCATAAAAAACCAGTACTACCATATCTTCCTACCCCTAGCACAAATATTTAAGAAAAAAGCTACTGGCCTTTGACCATAGTTATGCAACTTCAGGATTGCTCAACTAGCTTAGAAACACAATATTTTGATGTGTATATAAAGGACACAGTGCACTTTAAAAGACCAGAATTATTTAAACAGAGACAAAGGGGCGTAGGGGGTACCTTACAAGAGTAAATATTTGTGAAGGTAAAAAACAAATAAGGAAAAGATTCCTCTCAGTCTTCAAAACCAATTGCTCATGTGCCTCTCAAACCAGTTACTTCAGCCTCCTTTGCCTTGCTGCATGTTGGGGTGAAATCATAAAGGATTGAAGCTAATGGACTGATTCCTGGTGTCACTAATTTGTTAAACTTTCTTTGTTTTCTTTCCTGCTGTCTGCTTGGCTGTGATCTTCACCCACAGGTGTCTGTTGACTTCCAAAGGTTACTAATGTTTTAGATATTACTCTAAAACTGAGCTATCTAAGCTTCACTTACTGTTGTTTCCTTGACTGTACTGCCACTTGTTGCTGCTTCTGCTCTTACCTTCTTCAGAGAACCACGATTCTCTGAACCCAAAGGACAAAGGAAAACTTTTTTGAACTATCCACTATGAAACTTAGACTAGATGTATGTGCCATTTTCTTGCTCCCTGTGTACTTCTTAATATCTGTGTACAGTGCCCTTGTATTTATTCCATGGTATTTTCTTACCAATGCTAAGAAGAAAAAGGCTATGGCAAAACGCTTAAAAGCGAAACCCATCTCGGACAAGCCTGGAAGTCCGTTCCGTTCTGTTACTCATCTTGAGTCACTAGCAACCATAGACATTCCTGAAGCAGACACTTTGGATAAGTTGTTTGACCATGCTGTAGCAAAGTTTGGGAAGAAGGACTGCCTTGGGACCAGAGAAATACTGAGTGAAGAGAATGAAATGCAGCCTAATGGGAAAGTATTTAAAAAGGTAATCTTTAAAGTTTTTTGAATTCTTGAAGTCTGTAATGTCAAAGCTTTGTGTCTTAACGATAAAGTATCTGTTGCAGGCCCCCTTTACACTCTTTACCATTTACATTTTATGGTGTAAAACTGGATATTTAACTGTAGCTCAAGAAAGGAAGCTATAATACATGCTGTTAATATTTTTCTTCAGCAAAAAAATTGAGATGAGTAACTTTTTAAAAGATTGTATTTGCTAGTATGTTTTCCACACCAGCTTACAGAATAGGTGCAAACATGTACACGAACAGTTTAGTGTCATTATCACAAAACTATTCTACTCTTTTTACCAGTTAATCCTAGGAAACTATAGATGGTTAAACTATGAAGACATTAACCAGAGAGTGAATAATTTTGGGAGAGGACTAGCTGCACAAGGACTAAAGCCAAAAAGTGCCATTGCCATATTCTGTGAGACCCGAGTGGAGTGGATGATTGCAGCACAGACCTGCTTCAAATACAACTTTCCTCGTGAGTGTTAAAGTTGCATTTGCATTAACTATATTTCTAGAAAAATTTCTTCAGTCAATTCAGTTCTTTATGTCTAGTACATCTGCATGTTTCTGGGATAGCATTTGTTTAAAAAAATTCTGGAAGAAAGTGAAAAGTCCTAATTTGTGTTCAGCTTTCTAATAAACTATATGTTATACATTGCTGATTTGTGGGATTGTTGCTAGCAGCTGTAGTCAGACTAATTTGTTCTGCTTATTATACAGTAGAATTTTTTTTTTTTTAGAATTCAGAACTGACTTTCACTTTTTGGAGGGCAGGAAAGAGCAATTAATATGGACCCTTTGATTTGTTTATCAAATCTGTGTGGCTAACTAATTTTGCTCATAACTGAAACATGCAGCAATGCTATTTCTTTGATTGCTTCCGCCACTTGACATGTTGGGGGAGACTGGATTTTGGGTGGAATGGAGAAATGTTATGGTAGCCGAAATATGCAAAGCAGCTTCTGAGGAGTCTTGTGAACTGTTTAAACCCTCCACCTTACTTTAATCAATGTACAAGACACAGTACTTTTGAAAGAAAAATAGCAGTCCTGAGTATATTAATACACCAAAAGCTTCATTGTGAAGCAGTTAGGGCTGTTACCCCCCCCCCCCACACACACACACGCGCGCTCTCTCTTTCGCTCGTTATTGCTTCTATCCAACACAGACCATGCACCACAATTTGAATTCTGCCCCCCTTTCATTTTTCTGCATTCACTGAAACACCTCCCCTCCCCAACTCTATTTGTTGTGAATGTTTGGTGCAACGATTGGTTGTGTAGGGAAAGGGAGATTTGGCAAAGAAGGCTTGCTGGAGGACTATTAAAGGGGATGATGGAATGCTGGCACCCATAGGGAAATATAACTAAGATTGTAGTGCAGGGGTCCCCAACGCAGTGCTCGCAGGCACAATGGCGCCCACCGGGGCAGTTGTGTGCACCTGCAGGACACCACACCACTGAAATGCCACAGCCGAGCGTGGCTGCCGGAGAACCACCCGCTGAAATGCCGCTGAGAAGCGTTGCCGTTTTTTTGGTGGCAACGCTTCTTTCCACGGCCGCATTTCGGCGGCGGACTGTCTGGCGCCCGCCACAGTCTTCTGGGAATAGGAATGTGCTAATCCCACAGAAAGGTTGCAGACCACTGTTGTATTGTGTAGTCTGTGGATTACAGTAGCTGTAGTAATAGTAAGGTGTGCGCGTGTGGTGGCGGATACTGTTAAGTGGCTTAACTTTTTTCCATTTTCTTGCTTTTTGTGGTTTTGTCAGGTAGATGTATGTGTAGTAATCCTAACTACTTCATAACAAGATTTTTGAGTATTAATTCCCTATTTTAATGCTTTATTGGAGGTGATGCCTTACACTGAACACCTCTTCTCTTGGAGAATTAATTAGTAAATGTGAAACCCAGTCTACCTCTTCTCTGGTATGAAGCTTTAAGAATGGTTTATAGAAGCAGAAAAATAGAGGAGATCCTCAGGACTCAGCTCTCCCAAAGTTTTTTTCCTCCCTCTGTGTGAAACTGGAAAGAACACAGATTTGTTTTCAGTCGTTTATCATGCGATATTATGACTGAAATTACATTTTCCTCTTTCCATACAACTATTATCATTACCATAAACTCCTTGCTTCATAAAATTCCATCATGGAAAAACTAAAAGCTGCTTTTATTCCTCAGTGGAAAAGGATTGCAGTTGAAAAGTATTCCTCCCCTGTCTCCCCCTCCTCCACGCTGACTAAATTCTATACATAGAAAAGCTTTTGGCTTGTATCATTCTGCTGTTAATCTTATTTTTATTTATAAAACAGTTGTTACTTTATATGCCACTCTTGGTGAAGAGGCAGTAACTTATGGTCTGAATGAATCTGGAGCATCATATCTAATCACTAGTGTAGAACTTCTAGAGAGTAAACTTAAGGTAAGTTGGTAACAACTATTTTGTCAACTGTATTTCACCCGTAATCTTACAATATACGGTACTGTAAGTACTAAATTTCCTCTTTGTTCAACAGACTGCATTGTCAGAGATCCCCGGTCTCAAACATATCATTTATGTGGATAAGAAGACTATCAATAAATCTGAATACCCTGAAGGACTAGAAATTCATAGTATGCAGACAGTAGAAGAACTAGGAGCCAAACCAGAAAATTGTAAGTGAACCAAATCAGGATTACCCAAACAGTCCAGTAAGTGATTGAACCTGATTTGGAGGGATATGTATGGGAGGAGAAATGTCCATTTAACCTAAAAAGGAACTGGCGTTTACTGTAGAAAAATTACCAGTCCAACTCAATTTTTTAAATAAGTAGGAAACTAGAAGCAAAATATTTTTGAGTCTTTTATCTTAATGTTCCGTTGTCCCAAATGGATTTTGTTTCAGCTTAAACTAAGTTTAATTTTAGAATGTGACTGGCATGGTTTGGCTGAGCTCACTTTCTAAAATAAGGGAAGGTCATACAGAATTAAGGTCGGGCTTGGTTATTTGTTTTTGGTTTGTTTTAATGAACGTTTTAAAAACTCCATCACTTTTTTTTTTTCTTCTTTCCTGATGTCAGGGATGAGCATTTGTTTTTAGAAAAGTCTTTCTGACCAATTTTGTAGCTAGAAGACCCCCCAAAGCCAGGGGGATAAGCACTGGACTCCCTCCTCCAGGCACTGTGAACTACAATTGGCTGGCTGGAGAAAGAAACCAGCTTCATTAAGGAGGAAGCGAGCAATCATGAGGATTTGCTTCCTGACACCCAGGTCTACAGTCCCTGCCAGGCAGCTCCTTTGTGTTACTGGAAAGGAGAAGATGTGAGCAGTTAAAGGAGTTGGTTGGCAGGAACCGGAGGCTTATGCAAGAAAGTACGCATTCAGTAGAGCTGCTTACTTTGTGGTAGGTTGCTGATTTCTTGAATTTGTTGCCAGCACCAAAGGGCTAGAGGTAGGTTTGGGTCTTTTTGTGAACTCCCCTAAATGTCCTCCCACTCCTACCTTTGCTCCCCTTTTCTGCTGCAAAGTCATCAGCCTGAGGGTTACGGGTTTTCACAATAACCAGGACAAAAGAGAATAAATGTCAAGGCAACAAACTGGGTTAAAACAAGTTTAGTTTATTTTCATAAGTTTATTAGCTCAATATATACTGGCTTCTGGGTCTGTAAAACTCACTTTCCACCAAGTATGAGATTTTTCAAGGCATCCTGACTTTGATTTAAAAACAAACTATATGTTTTAGCATCTACAGCCCTGGCTTTAGAGCTGTTACTAATAGAAAACTTGATATGAGTTTGTCCCTCATCACTCCAAAGTATGAGCCTCTTCTGAATCATAGAATCATAGAATATAAGGGTTGGAAGGGACCCCAGAAGGTCATCTAGTCCAACCCCCTGCTCAAAGCAGGACCAATTCCCAGTTAAATCATCCCAGCCAGGGCTTTGTCAAGCCTGACCTTAAAAACCTCTAAGGAAGGAGATTCTACCACCTCCCTAGGTAATGCATTCCAGTGTTTCACCACCCTCTTAGTGAAAAAGTTTTTCCTAATATCCAATCTAAACCTCCCCCACTGCAGCTTGAGACCATTACTCCTTGTTCTGTCATCTGATACCATTGAGAACAGTCTAGAGCCATCCTCTTTGGAACCCCCTTTCAGGTAGTTGAAAGCAGCTATCAAATCCCCCCTCATTCTTCTCTTCTGCAGCTAAACAATCCCAGCTCCCTCAGCCTCTCCTCATAACTCATGTGTTCCAGACCCCTAATCATTTTTGTTGCCCTTCGCTGGACTCTCTCCAATTTATCCACATCCTTCTTGAAGTGTGGGGCCCAAAACTGGACACTTCTCCCAGGCATTATTTTAAAGGGTTTGACTAGAACTTCATTAGGTTTGTCCAGTGAAACTTTGCAATGACATTACACTTCCAGCCAAATCTATCTCCAACTTACCCTATTGCCTTGATTGAATCTGCTGGTGCTTGTTGTCCCTAATGGGATCTGCCACTTTTTTTTTTTTTTTCTGGACTGTTTACCGTAGAGCATCACTAACTTTGTTTGTTTTGTCAGTGTCTTATGAAGACCAGTTAACTTAGTTTAGTCTTTCTGGAGCTTCGATTTCATCTCTTAGTTTGTCCAAGAAGTAATCATGTCCTGCTAAAGTCCATGTGAATGACTTTTTTCTCTCTCTCTCTCTCTCTCTTCCCCCACCCCTCTTGTACCTTTTGTAGTAGACATCCCTCCAAGCAAACCTGTTCCCACAGACCTGGCTTTAATAATGTATACTAGTGGGTCTACTGGGAGACCTAAAGGAGTGATAATGATTCATAAGAACTTGATAGCTGGAATGACAGGCCAGTGTGAGAGAATACCTGAATTAGGGTAAGAAATGCTCAGTTGCCCCGTGTATGTATAAAATACCATTTTGTTTTATTCAACTGGAATAAATTTTCCTGGATTCCAGAAAGCCTCTCACTTGTATAATTCTGAGATTCCTGGTGACTGTTTCGTTTAAAAATACGAACTTCAGCAAATCCTGTTTTTTATCCACATATGATGTATGTAAGATTGGTGAACTGATATTTCTGTAATCGCTTTGAATTTATCATGCTCTTGGACACAACCGTAAGTGTCTCTCTCCAGCTCTTTAGTCCTGTTATGATTTTTCTACAACTAAATGAGATTTTAAAAGATAGACAGTATGGCTTCTTTAGTTACGTCTCCTCCTGAGATGTACTTTCAAGATATCCATCATAACTGATCATTATGGGGAGAGTCTGACAATATATTTTCGCACAGGGTATCTGTCTGTAGATTATTATTGGTTCCCTGTCCTTATCAGCCTGAGTCCTGAGAAAGTGGAAGGCAGAGGCTGGTGGTTTCCAAGCAGAAATTTTTAAGCAGCTAAGATAACTTCAAGGAAAGGCCTGCCTATTCCAGGGGTCTGATGAGACCAGGCCCATATAGATCCTTCTACATGTGCTGTACATAATCTGCTTAAATACCTTGCTTACTTCAAGCTGGTTTAAAAGACCACTTTCATTTGGCAGCTAATTTGGTCTTTCGTTTTTTAATTATTTTTATTAAGCTTATATAATATTGAGATAAAATAGGCAATAAAATTAACCGAGAAATATATTAAGTTTTGGCTATTCAGTAACAAAGTAATGGCAAACTTTCAGGAGGGTTCTTCAGTGTGTTGAAGGATAACTTGGTATCCCTGCACCCCTTTCTCAGCAAGTTCATGAGGGGCATGACACCTTTGAAATGACCCATATACAAGAAACCCCTTCATTGTGGGATATTTATGTGGTTCTGCGCTGAAAGATCACTTTTGGACCATTTGATAACTCTCAACTCAAGGTCACAGAACGAATGAGCTTCAGGCTCTAGTGGATCCTGATCCACCTTCTACTAAAATATTTTAAAATGAGGAGCTGCTATGAATTTTGGGGGGGGGGGAGGGTAGGAGAGGAGGGATTTGAAGGTGGAAGGGCTTTGATTATCCAGCTTCAAATAGAAGCTAGTTTCAGCCTTAACTCCGTAACTGGGATTAGAGATCTCCTACTTGGAAAAGAAAAGGCAGTTGGAGCACTAAGGACCTCCTGTGTTCCACTGCAAGAAGAATCCCTCTGCTAGAATCAGTGGGTGAAATCCTGACCTTGTTGAAGTTAGTGACAAAATTCCCATCAACTGCAATGGGACTTTCAAATGTTGAGCTTAGAGAATTCCCAGTGTGGTTGCATACAGGCAGTGGCGAGCTGGAGCCACTTCGCACCGGTTCATGTGAACCGGTTGTTAAATTTTGAAGCTGGTTTAGAACCGGTTGTTAAAGAATACAAGGAACCACAGTGTGCTGTGAGGCAACTAGAAAGCTTTTGAATGTTATAACAAGAAAACACTGAAGCACATGGTTAACTTTAGGCAATTTTTACTCACCCGGTGGGTCTTCGGTGGCACTTCGGCGGTGGGTCCTTCAGTGTCGCTGAAGACCCGGAGCGAGTGAAGGAACCGGTTCTTCAGCTTTTGGCAGCTCATCACTGCATACAGGAGAATAGACTCCAGTACTGATCTGTTTATGATGTAGATTTTTGGAAAACTAGTAATTCTGTCTTTCTGTTCTTGATAATACAATACTCTATTGCACTAGATGAAGTATTTTCAGCCCACTCTTGGATCCCTACGTTAATTATATAATCCTTGCTTTGCTAGACCCAAGGACACTTACGTTGGCTACTTACCTCTGGCTCATGTATTAGAACTGACAGCAGAAATATCCTGCGTTACCTATGGCTGCAGAATTGGATACTCCTCTCCACTCACTCTATCGGACCAGGTGAGGGGAAACTTTCAGCACAGTGTTTAAGCAAAATCTTGGTGGTTGTACTTTTTTTTATTTTTCTTGATCAGTTACGTATCTTATTGCAAAAATATGATACACAATGCAGTTAATGTCAAAAGCGGTAGTACCTTCTGAAAACGTAACCACAAACAAAAAGCTAAGCTTCTGGTGAAACTGTACAATAGATCTCAAAACATGCATTTCTATCTACATTTTGAGTTTTCATCATCTTTAGGTAAAGTCAGAATTACCCATAAATTAAAAGAAAAACCAAATGACTGCACATAAGTGGTGGTTGTTTTTTTTGTTTTTTTTTTTTAGTTTCTGCCTCAGTAGATACAGTATTATCCATTGTCACAACAGGATATCAACAGGTATCAAAAGACTAACTGCACTTGATTTTTGCTATAGCTGACTATGAGTGTTAAATGTTCTCCTTTTAGTTCTATGATTTAAAAAAGATTTAACCATTGGGTAATACACACAAAAGAAAATTTAGTTTTTGTAAAAGCTCTGCTGAGCCTGCCCTACCTGGCCAATAATTGCTTTGTAAATCACTAGTTTGGCACTTTAGTCAGCTTTTGGTTCTCTTGCTTGCCTAATAGTTGTCAATGAGGTGAAACCCATAACAGAAAATCCTCCATTAGCTGACTGAAGGGGCAGAGGCACTTGTTGGAAATGCGTAAATGATCAATAAAAGGCTGCAATGTGTATCTGCAGCCTCCAAATGTAAATAACTGAAAACATCATAAACATACTGAAGAATGTAATAAAGTAGAAGAGAAAATGAACACAAGTTTGTTATGCAAACTAGCCAGCAGATGCACAGCTTGGAAGCACTGAGGCACAAGAAAACAAATCACATGTCGGATGGATTTGTGGGGATCATCATAACTTGGTTCCTATTGAAAATCACCCCTTGAAGTCAGACCATACAACAGAAAATGCTAGAAGGATAACTAAAGAAAGCAAAAACGATGCACACAATGTAGTTTGGTCTAGCAAGCTTTGATTTCAGCCGATATTTGGCATGAGATGAGGCTGACAATACACCTTTCTGCTCCACCCCACTGAGAAAATAGTCATCTGGGGAGGGAGGGGGAGAACTTCAGAAACTGCACACTAGGTTATCTCCTGTTTCTTTCTTATTCTCCCCTAACCAGTCACCAGTTTCTCAGTTTAACATTTTCACATTTGTCTTTATTTCAGTCAAGTAAAATTAAGAAGGGAAGCAAAGGAGACTGTACTGTACTGAAGCCCACACTAATGGCGGCTGTGCCTGTAAGTATGAGAAGGTAGAGGACATGATTAAGGCTACAGTTTAGTCACGGGTATTTGTAGTAAAAGTCATGGACAGGTCGCTGGCAGTAAACAAAAATTCACAGCCCATAACCTGTCCATGACTTGTACTATATACCCTTAACTAAAACTTGGGCCGGGGGGGGCTGCGGGTGCTCCGAGGCGGGAGGGTGGGCGGCAGTGCATGGCCTGGGACCCCGCTGGTGCTGGACGGGAGTTGGAGAGGCTGGAGGGGAACCGCAGCCAATGGGGGCTGCGGGGGTGGTGACTGCAAGCACAGGCAGTGTGTAGACCCCTTGGCCCCTCCACCTAAAATGAAGAGCTGCAGGGACATGCCAGCCCCTTCCGGGGGAATCCCTCTTTTTCCCCCCTGAGGTAAACACCACCCCGCAACACAACCCCCTGACCCAGCCCTGAGCCCCCCTCCCACACCTAAACTGCTGCCGCTGTTCAGGCAGCCCCTGAGCCAGCTGCACCAGCCCCTGCAAAAGTCACGGAGGTTATGGAAAGTCACAGAATCCATGACCTCCATGACAGACACGCAACCTTAGGCATGATTAGCAAGGACATTCTTATTTTTCCATATATTCACTCCAGCAACATCCCTAGATGGCTAACAACATTGATGTGAAGTGTTTAAAAAAGTCTAAGGTTTAAGATGCAGCTTGTAGAAGTGCGTCAGTGTGTTAACTAGTGGAATAGTTCTAAATGGTCTCCGAGGTAATTTGGTTACTTACCTAGGACTGACTATAGAAATTCAAGGCCAGATTGCCAAACTATAAAATGTTTTACTATGTGAGGCTTTTTCTTTCTCCTAGGCAATCAACTTCATAACTTGAAAGGGGTTTATGAGGCAGGATGGATGAGGAAAGGAAAAAATGTGACTTTGTCCTCCAGTTCTGTTACCCATTTCCACACATTATTCTACCACCTTGAATAGTCCCTAGCTGGAATAGAATATAAATTCATTAAATAGATGACATATTAAGGGAAAATGTTAAGTATTACACAACAATTTGGCAGAGACTGCATAGCTAAAGTGAAATCATCCATTTAAACTGAATAGTACCTTTCTTGTTTTGTTTTTTAGTTGGATTTGATGCATGTTTTCAATCAGAAGTAGTAATTCTTTGTCCTCTTTTCAATCTTTGCTGTAGGAAATAATGGACCGAATTTATAAGAATGTCATGAGTAAAGTCCAAGAGATGAACTATATTCAGAGAACTCTGTTCAAGATAGGCTATGACTATAAACTGGAACAGATCAAAAGGGGGTATGATGCACCTCTGTGTAATATGTAAGTACAGTTAAAGGTTCAAATATCTTTCAATGTATATAATTTATCAGAAATTAAGAGGTGATTTGAGCACAGTCTATAAGCAATTCTCCTTGTGTAAGTAATCCAGTACTAGAGGACTCCAGGCTAACAGAAAGGCATAACAAGATCCACTGACTAAGTCTAATTCAGAGAAGTTCAAACTGAAAATAAGATGAAAGTCTAACAGTAAGGCCATTAATCATTGAAACACATTACCAAGGGATGTAAATTTTCCATTTCTTGGATTTTTTTAAAAACCAGACCGGATGTCTTTCTAAAAAATGCTTTATTTCAGCCACAAGATAATGGGCTAGACGCAGGAGTTACTATGTAAAATTCTATGGCTTGGGTAACACTTGACAGACTACATCATCATGATGGTCCCTTTGGGCCTTTAAAATCTGTGAATCTTATTACTTGTTAGATGTGTCAGCTGAACAGATAAAGAGGGGTATGAGAGTCTCTAGCCTTTCCTGCAAAGGAGTAGAACAAGTAATATTTATACATGGTTTCTTTTACCTCAAGACTGCTGTTTAAAAAGGTAAAAGCATTGCTAGGAGGAAATGTGCGTATGATGCTTTCTGGAGGAGCACCTCTTTCACCTCAGACACAAAGGTTCATGAACATCTGTTTCTGCTGTCCTGTTGGCCAGGGTTATGGATTAACAGAAACCTGTGGAGCTGGAACAATTACTGAAGGTATGTTAACATACTCGTGGAAATCTGCATGTTTAATGTAGATGTGTGAATTTTTTAATTTTCAAGTACAGTTGAAAACATTTGTAGCTCTTAACTTCTAGAGAATAACTTGAGTTAATAGTTACCTTCCTATTCCAGCTCTGTGTTTACATTTCAGTATTGTCAGATTAAAAAAAACTTTTGGCCACCATCTTACTGTTTCTTTCTAACTTCCCATAGTTTCTGACTATAGCACTGGCAGAGTTGGGGCTCCTCTTATTTGCTGTGAGATTAAATTGAGAGACTGGCAAGAAGGTGAGAACTTTTTTTTTTTTCAGGACATTCTACTTAATTCTGTCAGTGAATCTGGCTGCAAATTTCAAGCTACAGGTAAAACATGAATATGAACAGTTCTTGTCAAAATGATCAGTTGGCGTTCAAACCTGAAGATACACAGCAAACGTAGATAGTGATGACAAACTGCAGAGCTACCAAGCCTTTAAGATTCATGCAAATGCATGATCACTATTGCATAATATGTGTAACAGTATAATATTTTGATCTCCGAGTAACTAGTTTTACTGTTTCTAGCCTGTTTTCCTGCTGTCCACAAAATCAACAGTAGAAGTTGATGTAATGAGGTCATTGAGTATTAGTATTTTGTGATCTCTTGATAAATGGATAATCACTTTATTTTGTGTGTGAATTCTTCAGTATTTTCCAGGGAAAGGAATGTATATTGTATCAATCTGACTTGAAAACAATTTTACTTATCTGGCTTTCAGGGGGCTATACTTGTAGAGACAAGCCTAATCCTAGAGGAGAGATTATAATAGGTGGACCTAATGTCTCTATGGGATACTTTAAAAATGAAGAAAAGACAGAGGATTTCTCCGTGGATGAAAATGGCCAGAGATGGTTTTGTACTGGAGATATTGGAGAATTTCATCCTGACGGATGTCTACAGATCATAGGTTGGGGCCTTACACTTTTTGCCAATTTAAATGCCAGTTAAGCAAGAGCATAACCTCACACACGTGAGTAGTCTCATTGAAGCCAGTAGGACTACTCATGCTTAAAGCTACACACTTCAGTAATTTGCTCAACCATGGTGTTAAAACATATTCTCAAAATTTAGTGATTGTGAAGCCCTGAAATTGATGCGGTTGTCTGTAATCTCATTAACTGTCTCTACTCAGCCTTCACTTTGAAAATTCACACTTCGTTTTTTAGTATTAGTTTAATGGCTAAAATTTAGATTCCCTGTGACATTTAATTTTAGTTGCAAGTCTGAAAAATTACTCCTAAAGGGCATTTTTTAAAATGGACATTTCCTTAAAAGTTAAATGCTAACCGCTTCTAGGTCAGAGGTGGGCAAACTATGGCCTGCAGGCCACATCCGGCCTGCAGGCTGGTCCTGCCCAGCACCTGGCCCGGGAGGCTCGTCCCTGGCCTCTCCCCCAGTCATAGTGCCGTGTGGGCAGCGGAGTTGCGAGCTCCTGCCGCTCTGAGAGGCATGCTAAGGGGGCGGCGGTGAAAGGAGTTTGGTAGAGGGTCCTGGGGGACAGTCAGGGGACAGGGAGCAGGGGGCAGTTAGGAATGGGGGGTCCCGGGTGGCAGACAGGGAGCAGGGGGCAGTTGAATGGGGCAGAGGTTCCTGTCACGGGGTGGGGGTGTGGATAGGGGTTGGGGCAGTCAGGGGACAGGGAGCAGGGGGGATTGAATAGGGGGCGGGATCTGGGGGGGGTGGTTTGGGGCAGGGGGTCCCAGGTGGGGATGAGGAGCGGGGGGGGTTGGATGGGTCGGGGGTTCTGAGGGGGACAGTCAGGGGGCAGGAAGTGGGAGGGGGCGAATAGGGGGCAGGGGTGGGGGCCAGGCTCTTTCGGGGGACACAGCCTTTCCTACCTGCCCTCCATACAGTTTTGCACCCTGATGTGGCCCTTGGGCCAAAAAGTTTGCCCACCCCTGTTCTAGGTGATTTGTTTGGCATTCCTTTGCTTGTACTTTTTTTTTCTTTTTTAAGTCTTTTGCATGGTATTCCATTAAAATTAAATAAGCATTTTAAATGTGGTACTAAAATTATTTTAACTGAGTATATACAAGTGGAAGAATCTAAACTCCTTTAAAGCAGCATGCCTTTTTAACTGTTCCTAGATCGTAAAAAAGATTTGGTGAAGTTGCAGGCAGGAGAATATGTATCTCTGGGTAAAGTAGAAACAGCACTGAAGAACTGTCCATTTATTGACAATATCTGTGCTTATGCCAAAAGGTAAGTTACGTTAATATTGTCTCTTCCCCTCAAACTCATTTAGGGGCATTCTTTTATTTAATGCTTGATTTATATATGGTATTCAAGAATCCTTTGTCTGAAATGCAGATTGTAGGCCTAATTCTCCAGTATACTAAGGCCCTCTTATAGCACTAGAGGAGTAAAGAGGGTGGAAATACCCCTGAGGCTGCCCCCCCCCCCTTGCAGAGGGTCCCCAGATTAGTGCAGATCTGACATAAGAGCTCTACCCTGGCCCTGTTCCCAGCAAGCCTTGTAGGGAGTAGGAGTGAGGGGTGTGGTCACTGTGCACTATGCTACAGCTGTCCTCTGCATACACAGGCCCTTAGAACAATGGGAAGCAATGTGTAAATTAGAACAGTGCTGAGGCCAAGCAGGCTCCCAGCTGCACCAGAATAAGGGGGAATGCAGGATCAGTTTAAAGCTTCCTTGATGTGTGTATGTGTTTCCCACCACAACTCCCCTCATTACTGCCCACGGGGGGGGCGTGTGAACCACCGTCTGGGGGAGGCTAGCCTCCCAGTCCCACCCATGGCCACTGGCCCAGTCCTGGAGCTAGCTGCCCTAGCCCCAAAGGAGCGCTGGGAGGGTGGGCAGCACACAGCCCTAGCCCCGGAGCGCTGGGAAGGTGGGTGGTGTGTGGCCCCAGCCCGGGAGGGCGAGCAGCTGCAGTCTCCCCAGCTCCAGAACATGGAAAGGTGGACAGCATGCAGCGTAAGCCTCCCCAGCCGGAACACTAGGGGGGCTGGAGCTGGAGGACTGGAGCCACATGCAGGGAGCAGTCATGGCAGGGGGCGGGACCACGGCTGGCTGTTTAGGGAGGCACAGCCTTCTCCCAGCCTATGCGACCCACTGCCCAAGTTCCTGCCCCAATGCAGGGGCAGGGTAACTGAAAATAGCAGCCTTCTTACTAAACATAAGTACAATCTTTTGTTTATAGATGGCTTTGGCCTTCAGTCAAAATGCTGCGGTGTTTATCTTGACACTTACGAGCCTGATCCATTTTCTGTGGGCTTTGGAAAAGTCCCTACCTTCCCTTAGTAGTAGATGGTGAGACTTTACTTGCACTCACTTGCTGGATACTGGATTTAGTAGAGACTCTGGACTATTCTATAACTTGTCTCTAGACCAAAGTATGAGACTGACTGAACCCAGTCACTTACTAAAAAAGCTTCATGATAAAGGTTGAATAGTGTGGTGGGGGGGGAGGAGAGGAAGAAATTAGCTATATATCTGAAAGAACTGGGGAATATTTACTTAGACTCAAGTAAACTTTGACAGTCTGAAATTCTTCTTACTTCCCTGTTTTTTTTTTCTTGTCCTCTCATCCTGTTTTAGTGATCAGTCTTATGTGATCAGTTTTGTGGTTCCTAATCAGAAGAAGCTGACTGTATTAGCTGAACAGAAGGGTGTCAAGGGAACATGGGTAGAAATCTGTAACAATCCTGTCATGGAAGCTGAGATATTGAAAGAGATTAAAGAGGTGGCAGATAAGAGTGAGTATAATTAAATTGTTTTGTATACTGTACTAAGCCAATTTCACATCTGTAGATATAGTCCTCTCACTCATGTTTTCTAACTTGCTGGAAAATCTGTGGAACATGTTACCTCTGGATGTAGTTGATAATTTTGAATAGAGTCAAATCTTATCTGAATGAGTAGAGGAGCACACTTTCAGGCAATTTTCTTGTTCCTAAAGTAGGACACTGTGGGAATCCAGTCCAGTAAGTGTTACATGAATGATACAGCTGGTTTTAAAACATTCTGCTAATCCTTGTTGTAGTGCTGGATGAATGGCCAAAAGCTGGTCTGGCTGATCTCTAACATAGCCTACGAGGCCAAAGAAACGTAGGGTGACTTCAAGGAACAAGGAAAATTAATTGAGAGTTTATGGCCGAACAGAAACACTAAAGATGGTATTGGGTTTTATCTCAATTTCACTTATTTTGGCAATAACTGTACTGATAGAGTACACGTTACATACTCTTCCATCACTTATTCCTACAAGATTAAAATAGACTGATTCTCATCAGGACAATAGGTTAAATAACATTTACAGTAAAATTCTGAGAGGATGGTAGGCAGCTTTTGCATGAGTTGTTTTGTTAAATTTCCATGTGTCCCATTGAACTGGTGGAAAAACTTAACTCTATTATTGTGTTGCATGTAAATCATAAAATGTTTTCCACATAACTTTTTTTATTCTTGTTCCTCTAAGAGCTTGGCTTATAGAGAAAAATCCTTGACAGCACTAATGTTTTAGATAGAACTAAGGCCAAGATCTTTCCTTTTGGCCTTCATTCCAAGGGAACATTAAACAAATCTGCTAAAAAGTGATTCCAAGATGAACATTCTGTAGTTCAATCACAAAAAGGCATATATCTAAACGAAAACAAAACTATATTGCAACAACAGTCTAAAGTTAAAGCTAGGTCATACAGCAGGAGCTATTCTTTGTTGCCACTGATTCTAATAATTGTACATTTGCTGCCATCTACTGGTTGTACTGGTGATAGCCTGTTTTGGAAATTCAGTTTCTAATTGGGGGTGGTGGCTTTATTTCATTTTCATTTTACTCTGTTTTGCTGAAGTATTAATATTATGAAGCCAATATCCTTGTTTAGTGTTTTGTTATTATGGTTAATTATGTTATGATAGTGCCTAAAGGCTACCTGTGATTGGAGCCCTATTATGCTAGGCCCTGTATAAACACAGAATAAGACCGTTCCCTTCCCCCCCCTCCCCAAGAGTACATAATCTAAAAATGTTAAATACTTTCAGCATTTCCATTGATTCACTTTCAAGGGTTCATAATTGGTCACTGTTGGCTGCAAGCAAGGATTTCTTATTTGAAGGAACTGACTTTTTTTAAGGGCCATGAGGACTTTTAAATGACACTAACAAAAGTAAGGAAATGCTTGCTCACTTTGTATGTTTGCTTATTTGGAACTCTTCTGATTTAACAACTTACTTACCCCATTTAGTCTATGCTGGTAATTTGTGTCTCCTCCCCCCCTGAATATTTTTAAAAGACACACAACCAACAGATGAATTAGCATCTTTGTGCATGGACTGTACATTGGAAACAAGTATGTCCCCTAAACATGTTTAGTCATAACATGCAGAGGGGTCAGATTTTCAAAAGTGTGAACGCAGTGTTGTCTATAATGTGGGAGTGCACATGTGTATATGCACACATCCGTAGCTTATACTCTATTTTGAATTTGTGTGCGCACACACTTTTAAAAGTTGTCAACTGTGTTCTACTAAAATAAAAATAATTATATAACTTGGGTGGATCATCATATCCTATCACATGGTATGAGTACAATCCGTTTCATCCTTCTTTAATTGCTACTGTGAATAACAGTAATCATGCGCCTGTTCATGTAATCCTTGCTCACAGCTACCTTCCTGATGCATGCTACAGCCACATTTTTTTTTATACCCTATTGTGCCTAGATTGCAGTCTCTTTTGAGGTAGGGACTCATTTGTTTTGCACTTTTCATTTAGTGTGCAACTTAGTTACTGCTTTGAGATTTTATTCTGTGATCCTCATTTGTTTGGCACTTTTTTATTTACAGTGCCAATCCACTGGAGCTGTACTAAAGATAAATGCTATGGCATGTGTTACTAGAATAATAGCAAATACTAAGTATTACAGCCATAAGTTTGCGTTTTCTTTCTTCAGTGTGTCGCTTCCGTGACTGTATTGATATGAAGTTATTCCACTATAGTACAGCAGACTATTGAATATAAATCCTATTCCTGTTGTATGTATGAAGATGTATGAATCAGTGTTTTATCTGTGAATGTAATCATAAATGTGTTTTTCTTTTTATTATCCCTGCAGTGAAATTAGAGAGATTTGAAACACCAATCAAAGTACGGTTAAGCCCTGAACCATGGACCCCAGAGACTGGTCTAGTAACTGATGCTTTCAAATTGAAAAGGAAGGAATTAAAGAACCATTACCTCAATGATATCGAGCGAATGTATGGAGGCAAATAAACTTCTGAGCTACATTGACTAGAAAGTTGTGCAGAAAGTTCCTTCTCAGACCCTACAGGACAGAACTCAAGCCTCAGAATATTGGACATGCTTGTGTACTGAAGATACAACAGGTAGTTCAGACAGTACACTAAATCAATGAAGACCTCCCTAACCTGTAAAGCCGGGTCCTATGGGGAAAGAACACTTTGCTTATGGAACCAAACTTTCTAGCTGCTCGCAGAAAACACTTATCCACTTCAAACTGTTTCATTTGATCACTTCCACCTTGGAGCTGGATGTGATCATGTGAAGCAATGTGACTTGATAACCTGATTTCCACTGTTGCTTCTATATTCCAACTGCTTTCCCACCTGTTTTTCTCCAGTTCCCCTTACAAATATGAAAATGAGTTAAAATGGAAATCTGACCATTCCTGCATCAGAGAAAGGTACTTGGTGAGGGGAAAAAATAAACGTATTTAAGGTTTGCACTTTGTAATGCAAAAAGTGAAGATGAAGTAGGAAAACGTTAAATACAAAGCATTGCAGCTTTTGCAAAAGTATTGGTTTAATGTCTTCTCAGGTCCTGTCCTAGATTAAATGAAAATGAATAGTTTAACTTGACACTGATCTGTTTATCAATGTTACCTAAAAGGCCAGTACAGATGCATAAAGCGTCTCTTATAATTTGAGTTCATGGAAGAGGGAAAGAAATCTGAGGTTGTTGCACTGCATTTAAGCCCAGTTCTAGATTCTACTATGGCCCCTTTGTATTCAGAAGCTGTGAGCCAGAAGGTTAGCTTCAAATACCACCTCTTCACATCCTACCCCAGTTATGTCCTGCATCAAGCTCAGGTCGACAAGATCCAAGAATTGGGCCCATTGATTAAACAGTCCATACTACAGAATTTGTTCAAGGCCACAGAATTACATGGCACTGACAGTAGACTGAATCTTCTGCACATCAGTTATACTGTGAATATTTTCAGTGCCTAAAAAGGAATATAAAATACTTACTGAAATAATAAGGGTGAACTGAAAGGCTTTTTAAAGATCAAACTAGTCAGAATTTTATTCTTCATGAGTGTTCTATGAACAACTTATCTCCAGTAGACTTTAAATGTTCTGAGATTTTTTTATACTTGCCAAGATGGCTTTTTTTTTTTTTTTAATTCAAAACAGCATTTTCAACTTTGACGCAAAGATTTAAAAAAAAAAGACTCCCACTGCAAGAACTGTTGCTTGTTAATGAGGTCACCAGCTAGCATATAGAACTGAGGTCTTAGACAAGTAAAGGCAGAACTGACATTCAGATCATTTTTGTCTTTAAACAGCCATGAGCCTTTAAAGTCAACATTCTGTTTTTGCTTTGAAATATTAGGCCCTGATCCTCCAAATGCTTAGTTACATGTGTAGCACTACTCTTATGAGTAAAGCTAAACACATGTAAGAATTTACAGGATCAGGACCTAAACCATTTTGTATTAAGTTATTAAAAAGTATTACTGTTCACCTTTTTAAATATGTCAGTCAAAACAAGCTACAGGTGGAAGCCAAGCATTTCCCATATTCTTCTTTTACCTACGCTTGATGAGCTTGGTCTCTGGTTAGGGATTTTTGTTCATTAAACTTGTTAAAAGAGGAGAAAATACTTGAGATAGAACTTTGTCTTTCTGTTTTGTGAAAATGTTTGTTTTAAAAACTGGAAACCGTAGAGGTGCTGAAGTGGGAAGGAGGCAAAATAATAGAATAATTTGTTTTGCCATTGAGTGTGTAACATCCCGTACTGTTTCTTCAAAATCGTTAGTTATCACTCTGGGCTCATGTATCTCTCCTAGCTGTTCCCACTTGAACCATAAATACTGTAAAAAGTGGAAGCTCTTGCAACTGTTCTACTTTGCACTTCTTTCTTAATCATTTTATATATGTTGCTTACATTTTGTACAGATGTGGCTCTCAACTGTGATATTATAACTTACTTTGATCTAAAGTATTTATAAAATAGATTTTGTCTATTCATAATATTTAAATGTTGTGTATATGATGGTAAAAAGGAAAATTATCTGATATTGTCATTGTAAAGAGTGAAAGGTTTTATATGAAACATCTTCATTATATAGTGATTTTAAAAAAAAATCAGGGCAAGATTTTCCTTCTGTGAGGTGTATGTGTGAATCCTTTTTTCCCAGCTCAACCAACTTTCAAAGTGAAAATAAATCATGGTTATGGATTCGTTAACTATAAGCTCTCGGACTGTCCTTTCTTCTGGGGACCAATTTCTTTTTAAACTTTCAAGGAACTTTTTTTAATTTTTATTTTTTTACATGCATAACTCTAGTCAAACCATAACACTGCCAAGTGATTTTTGCTAAAACCCCTTGGGGATGGGGAGCAAATCAATTTAAAGTCAGCTGCTGCTAGTTGTGCATGAGCTTTCAACAATCATTAAAGGGGATCAGAAAAAGGCCTCTCTTCCTTATCTAAACACATACACTTGTTTATGAATACAGGAAATACAGCCCATGTCAATAGTGGCTTTTCAGATTATTAGTCTTGGAGATATGTTAGTTTTCTTTATGTATTAAAATTATTCATTGTTAAAGAACTAAAATAGCTTTTAGACCACTTAAACATCACAAAAACAAATGCAAAAAAACAGTTATGTGCACTTAGATCTAATGGCAGATCTCATGAACTGCTTTTTTAAGCACATATAATGTATTTATTGGGCCTCAGTAGTTTTCCCTCTATTGTACCCAGATGTTTTCATTGATGGGGATCATTATTTTCAGTTTGTATGAAAGTTAAAATAATCTTTCATAGATGGAATACAGTTGAATTGGCTCTTGTTGTCAAAGTGTTTGAGAGACTGCATTTTTGCACAACACTATCTTAGATCAGTTTTTAGATCAATATGTAAAAGAGTTTATCTAAACTGAATAGAGAGAGGTGTCCCATGCTCTCATGATGGGCAGAACAGGTATCTTAAATTTCAGAGAATTGCATCTTTACCTACATCCTTTTGATATCAAAGGAAGGGCTTGATCCTGCAAACACCTTTCGTGCTTTCAAGGGGACTACGCACAGTAGTACAAACTCCACAGGTATTAAGTATTTGCAGTGCATATTGTAAGAATTCTAAGAGGTGACTCACTCAGGGGGTTGGGGGATACCCTACAGCATAAAAAACAGATCTGCACTGATCCTTATGTTGCTTTAAGAAAGTAACTCCTATCTGTACGTAGGAAATATGGAAACATTGAGGGGAAAATCTTAGTACTGTACAGTATATATTTCTTACATTTAAGGAAAAAAGACTTCAAACACAGCAAATATTTACAATAAATCTTGACAGTTATAGAAACAAAGACAGTGTTGCATACAATACTGGCCCCTTACCAAGAACTTCATTTCTGTGACTTACTTACTGTTCATTGTACATAACCATGGAACTTAAGTTGCTTCTGGAAAAAATGTTTTAATATGCTGACTGAAAGTAGTACTGCAGATACAGAGAGGAGACAAATTCTTCTGTTGTTGGATGATAGAGTTTTTCAAAAACATTTAGCAGCTAACATTCAATACACCACTAACAAAAAAAAAAAAACTATGCAGCTTTCATCAGCACAGATGGTTGTATTAAGGTAGGGGGCAGGCTTCTCATCCGACAAATATACTGAGCTGCAATGGAAGCTGGTCCATGCCAGCCACTTGCTAGATGTATAAAAAGGCTGGGAATGTTCAAGGTCTGGGAAAGCTGGTTCAAGCCAATCTCTAATAAAAAGCCATCTCTGAATGACTGAGTGATTTGACAAAGACTGGATTAGAGTGGTTAAAATGGTGTTGGTTAACCAAGCTACTCTATGAATTGATTACTTTAAAGCTCCTTTCTGTTAAGCACTATTTATATACTTTAAAAAAAATAAAAAGTTCCTTCCTGAGAGGCTTGAAGTGAAAGGTTGTAGAGCTGACTCTTTTTTTTTTTTTTTTAAAGAAAAATTTCTGTAGAAAACTGCCCATTTTTTGTCACTTTCAAATTCCTAGACATTTTTCCAAACACCTCCATACGTGAATGATCATGCAAAGGGCAGACCTATTAAGATGTTGTAGCTGCTTTAGATAGCAGAACCACACTAACTTTGGCTTTATTTTATTTTAGCCATATTTTTCTGTAGGATATTTAAAAATGCATTTAAAATATGACCTGGCTCATCTAGAATCATGTGAAAATGTATCTGGACTAAAAAAAAACCTTCCAATTAAATCAGTGCCGCACCAAAACTTTAAAGTGGATTTATATTTACATTTCTTGAATACCATAGATTAAACCAACCACATAGTAAAGAGGACTGGCTACATTTAATAAATATAGAGTTAAAACATCATTTTTGGTTACTCTGATTTAAAGAAATAAGCTGTGATAGAAATAGGGCCTTTTAGTTTTTTGAACTGTTCCATAAGTCTACCACTGGGAGTGAGATTTGATGCAAGAGTCAGGCCTCTGTTCAAAGACCACTTGGACATGATTAGTTACTGTTTGTTCCTGGTTTGGTGTCTTAAGCACAGAGCTGGTTTTGCAAGTAATTCTTCCTAAAACACCTTCAGTTAAAAGTTTCCAGTCTGGTCACTATATTAAACTAAACTAGCATATTAGACATATCCAGATTAGCTTACTCTTAGAACATAGAGCTCTCTAAACATGAAAAAATTCCTCCAACGGCTAACATGGGCTCTATCTGTGCCTTTAAAGCAAATTTGTTCATTTCTCTGCCTGTTTCCCAATCTGTAAAACAAGTGTAGCCTTAATTTTTTACTAATGAGTATGGTGAAAATATTGGTGCCTGAATCTGAGGGCAGAGAGCCACAGGCATTCCATATACCTACTTGTGTATTTGCACACACTGTCAGTCTTAATGTGACCACAGCACATACGGTCTTCCTGAAAAGCCAGGCATTGGCCAGTATACAGTACATGAAAGATGCAACAGGTTACAGAAGTACTACATTATTTAAAGAGAAATTTTGTGAGATGTTCCTGTCTGATGGGAGCTGGGTATTCATTTAATCTTGAGCTTCATTTTCTTGGTACCTCTGAATTCTCCCCTAGTAGGACTGTCTTCATGCAAGACTGGTCCTGAGGATCCCCATCCTTCTAAGCAGGGACCAGTATATTGCGCTTTAAATTCCCTAACACAGCCCTTCTAGCCAGCTGCAATGAGAAGGAAAGAGTAAATAATCTCCGGTGCTGCCCATAGGGACCATTCTACATAGCAAAGTAAGTTTCTGGATCCTAAGGAGGATCTTTTCCACAATACTAGTGAGCATTTGGTTAAACTGTTAAGGCATATTTCATTTTTGTTGCCCATTTTACAATGTGTTACTGCAATAAACAAAGGTACTAGTTTGGGTTTGAAGTGTATTATGAACAACACACATTGGCAATGCCCACTTCAGTCAATGGAAGTTGCTTGTAGTTTGTGAGAAGGCAAAATTTGATCTAAAATGCCTGCTAGCTCCCAGTGGGTTAAACATCTGTTCAAGCAGAGAATTAAACACTGGCACAATTGAGCAAAAAAGGCTGGGGGGGGGTGTTAGGGGGCTTATTCCTTCACCAACTTACTTTCCTGGTCCTTCTTGCATGAACAAAGAGCAACAGTACCCGAAGTCCAAAGGTGCAAACAATTCAATGTTTATTGGGGTGAACTTCCAGCAAGCATGATTCCAGTTTCCTTCCTTAGTATCCCCCTTCCCAGCTCTGACACCACAGAGCCATCCTGTTCCCATTCCCCCCGCTTAGCAAAACATGATTCCAATTTCCCCACCCCCATTCCCCCCTCACTTCCTGATTCACTGCAGACTATAAAAACTTGAGTTCTGCTTAGCTATACCTTAACGGGGGGGGGGGAGTTGTATTGGCCAGTAGTGCCCAGGCTCTAGCAATATTCAGGGCCTGGGGGCCCGGCTCCACCAATGTTTGGGGCCGGGTCTCTCCCCCGACCCCACCTGCTGCCGCCATGCGCTTCCCCCGAGTGTCCCTGGCCCCACTTGCTGGCCCCGCTCGCCTCCCCCGGAGCTTCCAGCTCAGCTCACATTGACTCTGCTCTGCTGGCTCCCGGCATCAACTGCTCCCACAGGGTCCTAGTGCCCCCCAACCACTAGTGGTAGGGCAGGCTGCCCTAACCCTGCCCTACTGCCCTAGCCCTGAGCCTCTCCAACACCCCAAACCCCTCATCCCCAGCCCCAGCCAGAGCACTGATCCCCCCACACTCCTGCCCTAGCCCTGAGCTCCTCCCTCATCTCCAGCCCCAGCCAGAGCCCTCATCCCCCCCACACTCCTATCCTCTGCCCCAGCCCTGAGCCCCCTCCTGCATCATGAGCCCCTCATCCCCAGCCCCACTCCACAGCCCTCACCCCTGCACTCCCTCCTATCCCCAAACTCCCTGCCCCTTCCCACACACCCCTCCCGCCCCCAAATGCCCTCCCACCCACAAACTCCCTCCCAGAGCCTGAATCCCTCACCCCCTCATACACCTCCACTCCCAGCCCAGAACCCGCACCCCACACCCCAGCCCGGAGCCTGTACCCAGCACCCAAACTCCATCCCAGAGTCTACACCCCAGACCCTCTCCCCCACCCAAATTCCCTCCCAGAGCCGGCACCCCAATCCCCACCCAAACTCCCTCCCAGGACCTGCACCCCAGACCTCCTCCCCCCACCCGAACTCCCTCCCAGAGCCTTAGGCAGGTGGGGGGCAGAGTTGGGGAGGATTCTGAGCACCACCAAAATTTCTACAAACCTGCTACCTTAACCAATCATTTTACTGAAATTTAATTAACCAATCCTAACATATTGTAACATGATTATTTAACCAATTATATCCCACCACCTTAATTGGTTTACACCCGCAAAATTAATTATACAGCAGACAGAAACAATCACAGAACCAGACAGATTATTCAGACAAACAACAGGGAAATGGGGACTACAGTGATAGAACAACAAAGAAATGCGGATTTCACAACCTAGCTATTGATAAGTGAGTTCTTGCCAGACAGGATGCTATCAAACTAAGTTTTATTTTACAACTTCTAGGCACTTCCCTTTCTCTGGAGGCGATAGGCATTTTCAGGACAGGATTGTCTTCCTAACATCCCAATAGCATCTTATTTCAATGTAAAAAGAAAAGGAGTACTTGTGGCACCTTAGAGACTAACCAATTTATTTGAGCATAAGCTTTCGTGAGCTACAGCTCACTTCATTGGATGCATCCAATGAAGTGAGCTGTAGTTCACGAAAGCTTATGCTCAAATAAATTGGTTAGTCTCTAAGGTGCCACAAGTACTCCTTTTCTTTTTGCGAATACAGACTAACACGGCTGTTACTCTGAAACCTGTTATTTCAATGTGACCAGTTTGGAATGTGAGGATGTGACCATTCACTTCCCAGCTTATGGCTGCCTCTGCTGCTTAGCCAAAGGCCTTAGCCTAAAGCCAGGGCCTGAGACTGTCACAGTAATAGAAGGCCCTTACACACGCAGACAGTGATTTTGACTCTTTCTTTTATAACCTCTATAACTAGCAAAGTGATAAGAATACACCTAAATTCTTAGAGTATAGGCCTTTACAGACAGGCCTGAATATCTATATCCTAACAGGGAGGTAGACTGGCATAAAAATGTTTTTAAAAGGGGGGAGGGGCTTGTTAGCACGCTAGAAAGTGAAGGCACTAATGCAGTAATGCTGGCAGTTTTGATAAAGGAAGAAGAGACTATCACAAACACTAAGCTGCTGTTTCTTTAAAAGTCGCTGATGACAAAAATGAGCCTTCTGGTTAGTTTCACAAGAACATACAGCTCATTCTATAAACATTTACTCTATTTAGATGCCTCAGGACTTTAGGTATGTGCTGGCAGGGAATTGTGTTTGGAAAGGAAAGAAACCAAAAACATGGCTTGATCCAACACAGTCTCACCCCAGAAAAGCGACTTAGATGTCGGACTGTGCTGAAAAAAATAGGGTTGGAAGGGACCTCAGGAGGTCATCTAGTCCAACCCCCTGCTCAAAGCAGAACCAATCCCCAATTTTTGCCCCAGATCCCTAAATGGCCCCCTCAAGGATTGAACTCACAACCCTGACTTTAGCAGGCCAACGCTCAAAGCACTGAGCTATCCTCCTCCCTTTGCCAGGGTCTCAATGTTACACTATCCTGGTCTTTGGCTTACTTTAATTCCAGGTGACCATTGTAATGTGTAGAAAACAAGCTGCACTGATGTTTCGAGCTGGGGTGAGCACCACTGAGCCCTCTGTATGCACTCAGCAGTGTTATTTATAGTTTGAGTATTGTAGCCTGCTGTGGAAAGCCTCATCTATGATACAGAAACATCTTTTTAATAAACCAACTATTTGAGCTAACAATGTTGTGTGGATGGGCATAACTTTATTTAAAAGGTTTCAGAGTAGCAGCCATGTTAGTCAATTCATCCGATGAAGTGAGCTGTAGCTCACGAAAGCTTATGCTCAAATAAATTTGTTAGTCTCTAAGGTGCCACAAGTACTCCTCTTCTTTATTTAAAAGCTTTTTAAAAAAAAAATTGCAATGTGGGATAGACAGAAAACTTTGGTCCAATTCACCAAGCCTTGCACCTTGTGTAGTCACATACACTAGTGCTAAGTGGATGTGAAATCACAGCCATTCTGAGATAGTAACATTTCTCACCTTGTGCTGATGCAAGTTACTATACAAGGTGCAGCACAATAGTGAATTGGGCCTCAAACTTTTAGGATCAGTATCGTTAGTGGTGAGGACACCTCCGTTGCGCCAGGGTCTCAATTTTAAAAGACCAAATGTAAATGAGTCAACCTCTCTCTTTTGACAGAGAGCACAGACATCAAGGAGCCATTGGGTAGGAATAAGGTTGGCAGAACTGCCAGGAAGATCTTGTAATGAAGTCTGTTCGGCAGGAATGGTCCAGAACTTAAAAACTAGAAGATGGCAGGGCCATGTGGTGCTGCTTACACATAGAGCCTGGAAAAGTTCAATGCCAGTGCCCCCTTTAGCTCCGCACAGACTTCTTTGTAGTTCCAGCTGCCTCACAAGCATGGAGCGTGTTCTGCCTGCTGCGGGAGGGCAGATCCAGCATCTCCACCATTGCCTCTGAAGGAAACTGGCAAAATGCTCCAGGAGCAGTCCCAGCTGTGTGCTCCAGAGGTGTCAGGAATTGGCAGAGAGTCAGGCCAGCCAAAGAAGCTGCACAAAGGGAGAAGGGGAGGGAAGTACAATGAAGAAACTTGGCTCTGTAAAGCAACACGCAACTTCCCACCTCCCCGAGGAGAAGGCGACAACTGTTGTATTTAGAAACAGCGGCAGTATTAGTGTCTGATACTTTACTGCACTGTAGTCTCCATTTAGATAAGTAAGGGCTTACACACCTGCTTGGAGAAAGAAAAGGAGGACTTGTGGCACCTTAGAGATTAACCAATTTATTTGAGCATGAGCTTTCGTGAGCTACAGCTCACTTCATCGGATGCATACTGTGGAAACTGCAGAAGACATTATATACACAGAGACCATGAAACAATACCTCCTCCCACCCCACTCTCCTGCTGGTAATAGCAAATTGGATACTATTAATTTAGGCTTAAATAGAGACTGGGAGTGGCTAAGTCATTATGCAAGGTAGCCTATTTCCCCTTGTTTTTTCCAACCCCCCCCCCCCCCCCAGACGTTCTGGTTAAACTTGGATTTATGCTGGAAATGGCCCACCTTGATTATCATGCACATTGTAGGGAGAGTGGTCACTTTGGATGAGCTATTACCAGCAGGAGAGTGAATTTGTGTGTGTATGGGGGTGGGGGGGGTGAGAAAACCTGGATTTGTGCTGGAAATGGCCCACCTTGTTTATCATGCACATTGTAAAGAGAGTGGTCACTTTGGATGGGCTATTACCAGCAGGAGAGTGAGTTGGGGGGGGGGGGGGGGCGGAGGGTGAGAAAACCGGGATTTGTGCTGGAAATGGCCCAACTTGATTATCATACACATTGTAAGGAGAGTGATCACTTTAGATAAACTATTACCAGCAGGAGAGTGCGGTGGGAGGAGGTATTGTTTCATGGTCTCTGTGTATATAATGTCTTCTGCAGTTTCCACCGTATGCATCCGATGAAGTGAGCTGTAGCTCACGAAAGCTCATGCTCAAATAAATTGGTTAATCTCTAAGGTGCCACAAGTACTCCTTTTCTTTTTGTGAATACAGACTAACACGGCCGTTACTCTGAAACCACACACACAAACTCACTCTCCTGCTGGTAATAGCTTATCCAAAGTGACCACTCTCCTTACAATGTGTATGAAAATCAAGGTGGGCCATTTCCAGCACAAATCCAGGTTTTCTCACAGGCCCCCCCCGCTTGGGTAGGTGCTGAGGCACTAGGGCTGCCTGACTCTTATAAGCCGTTCGCCAGATCGCAGGCACTGGTTCAGGGCCTAATCAGAGGTGATGGGTGTAGGAGCAGAGCCAGAGCAGCGTTGTGCTTGCTGCTAACCTTAACCACTGCAAGGCCCCTTTGTTCTAGTTGTTGTCTAGGGGAAGGGTGTGAAAATGGAAGGGGAGTTTCATTTGTTGGAGGTGGATCCTAATTTTTAGTTTATTTATTTTTTAAAATAAGTGCCTAGCACACTAGGAGGGCAAGTTTGAAAAAAACAAAACAAAACTCCTTGTTTGCTGTTTATGGGTTCAGGGCCATATTGACCCACTGACCCTTTCCCTAAGGCTATAAAATATCCCTTTCTGCTGGTACAGCACAAAGCATGTTGAGACCAGTACAGAGCTCTAAAATTTCCTGAACTATTCTCTCCAACCTTTTCTTCTCACAGACCAGGCTTTCCTCAGCCAACTTTAGCTCCATTTAACATAAAACATAAAAATGACTATAATGGGTCAGACCAATGGTCCATCTAGCCCAGTGTCCTGGTGCCAGATGCTTCAGAAGGAATGAACAGAACAGGGTAATTTAAATTGATTCATCCCGTCTAGTCCCAGCTTCTGCCATTCAGAGGTTTAGAGACTGGGATTACGCCTAATAACCAGCGATGGATCTATCCTCCATGAACTTATCTAGTTCTTTTTTGAACCCAGTTATACTTTTGGCCTTTACAACATCTTCTGGCAATGAGTTGTACGTTGTGTCAAGTACTTCCTTATGTTTGTTTTAAATCTGCGGCTTATTCATTTCATTGGGAAAACCCTGGTTTTCATTGGTTTTATGTGACAGAGTAAATAATGCTTCCTTATTCACTTTCTCTGCACCATTCATGACTTTATGACCTCAGTTATAACCTGCCTTAATCTCTTTTCTAAACTGAACTGTCCCAGTCTTTTAAATCTCTCCTCATATGTAAGCTGTTCCATACCCCTAGTCATTTTTGTTGTCCTTCTCTCTACCTTCTCCAATTCTACTGTATCTTTTTTTTTACATTAGGCAACCAGAACTGCACACAGTATTCAAGGCATAGGTGTACCATTGCCTTTATATAGTGAGATTATGATATTTTCTGTCTTATTATCTATCCCTTTCCTAATGGTTACTAACACTGTTAGCTTTTTTTTTTTTTAAAACTGCTCCTGCACATCAAGATGTTTTCAGAGAACTATCCAAGATGACTCCAAAATTTTTCTTGAGTGGTAACAGCTAATTTAGACCCCACATTTTGCATGTATCGCTGGGATAATTTTTCAACATTGAATTTCATCTGCTATTTTATTGCCCAGTCACCCAGTTATGTAAGATCCATTTGTAATTCTTTGCAGTCAGTGTTAGACTTAATTATCTTGAGTAATTTTGTATCATCTGCAAATTTTGCCACCTCACCGTGCATCCCCATTTCCAGATCATTTATGAATAACACATGTCGCAGTACAGATCCTTGGGGGACTCCCTCATTGACCTTTCTCCATTGTGAAAACGGATTTTTTTTTTAAATAGGTGTTACCTTAGCTATCCTCCAGTCATCTGCTACAAGAAAAGGAGTACTTGTGGCACCTTAGAGACTAACCAATTTATTTGAGCATAAGCTTTCGTGAGCCACAGCTCACTTCATCGGATGCATACTGTGGAAACTGCAGAAGACATTATATACACAGAGACCATGAAACAATACCTCCTCCCACCCCACTCTCCTGCTGGTAATAGCTTATCTAAAGTGATCATCAAGTTGGGCCATTTCCAGCACAAATCCAGGTTTTCTCACCCTCCGCCCCCCCCCCCCCCCCACAAACTCACTCCCCTCTGGTAATAGCCCATCCAAAGTGACCACTCTCTTTAAAATGTGTATGATAATCAAGGTGGGCCATTTCCAGCACAAATCCAGGTTTTCTCACCCCCCCCCCCACCCCCCTCCAAAAACCACACGCACAAACTCACTCTCCTGCTGGTAATAGCTTATCCAAAGTGACCACTCTCCTCACAATGTGTATGAAAATCAAGGTGGGCCATTTCCAGCACAAATACAGGTTTTCTCACCCCCCCCTTTTTTTTTTTCAAAAAAACACACACACAAAAACTCACTCTCCTGCTGGTGATTAAAAAAAAAGGGGGGGGGGTGGGGGGGGTGAGAAAACCTTTGTATTTGTGCTGGAAATGGCCCACCTTGATGATCACTTTAGATAAGCTATTACCAGCAGGAGAGTGTGGTGGGAGGAGGTATTGTTTCATGGTCTCTGTGTATATAATGTCTTCTGCAGTTTCCACAGTATGCATCCGATGAAGTGAGCTGCAGCTCACAAAAGCTCATGCTCAAATAAATTGGTTAGTCTCTAAGCCCTGGTCTACACTAGGACTTTAGATCGAATTTAGCAGCGTTAAATCGATTTAAACCTGCACCCGTCCACACAATGAAGCCCTTTATTTCGACTTAAAGGGCTCTTAAAATCGATTTCCTTACTCCACCCCTGACAAGTGGATTAGCGCTTAAATCGACGTTGCCGGCTCGAATTTGGGGTACTGTGGACACAATTCGATGGTATTGGCCTCCGGGAGCTATCCCAGAGTGCTCCATTCTGACCGCTCTGGACAGCGCTCTCAACTCAGATGCACTGGCCAGGTAGACAGGAAAAGAACCGCGAACTTTTGAATCTCATTTCCTGTTTGGCCAGCGTGGCAAGCTGCAGGTGACCATGCAGAGCTCATCAGCAGAGGTGACCATGATGGAGTCCCAGAATCGCAAAAGAGCTCCAGCATGGACTGAACGGGAGGTACGGGATCTGATCGCTGTTTGGGGAGAGGAATCCGTGCTATCAGAACTCCGTTCCAGTTTTCGAAATGCCAAAACCTTTCTGAAAATCTCCCAGGGCATGAAGGACAGAGGCCATAACAGGGACCCGAAGCAGTGCCGCGTGAAACTGAAGGAGCTGAGGCAAGCCTACCAGAAAACCAGAGAGGCGAACGGCCGCTCTGGGTCAGAGCCCCAAACATGCCGCTTCTATGATGAGCTGCATGCCATTTTAGGGGGTTCAGCCACCACTACCCCAGCCGTGTTGTTTGACTCCTTCAATGGAGATGGAGGCAATACAGAAGTAGGTTTTGGGGACGAAGAAGATGATGATGAGGAGGTTGTAGATAGCTCACAGCAAGCAAGCGGAGAAACCGGTTTTCCCGACAGCCAGGAACTGTTTCTCACCCTAGACCTGGAGCCAGTACCCCCCGAACCCACCCAAGGCTGCCTCCTGGACTCAGCAGGCGGAGAAGGGACCTCTGGTGAGTGTACCTTTTAAAATGCTATACATGGTTTAAAAGCAAGCATGTGAAAGGATTACTTTGCCCTGGCATTTGCGGTTCTGCCTTTGCAAAAGGTTTCTGGGGAGGGCAGCCTTATTTCGTCCTTCATGGTAGGACACTTTACCACTCCAGGCCAGCAACACGTACTGGGGAATCACTGTAGAACAAAGCATTGCAGTGTATGTTTGCTGGCATTCAACCAAAATCCGTTCACGCGGTGGGAGGAGGCAAAATGCGACCTTGTAACGAAAGCACATGTGCTATGTATGTAATGTTAACTTTCAAGGTTTACCCTGAAAGAGTGTAGCCACTGTTTTATAAAATGTGTCTTTTTAAATACCGCTGTCCCTTTTTTTTTCTCCACCAGCTGCATGTGTTTCAATGATCACAGGAT
Organism: Caretta caretta; assembly: GCF_965140235.1. Lineage (NCBI taxonomy): Eukaryota > Metazoa > Chordata > Testudines > Cheloniidae > Caretta > Caretta caretta. Next base: position 85,108,470 of record NC_134214.1, read on the forward strand.
CTTCTCCTTCCCAGAGGCTAGTGAAGCTTAGAAAGAAAAAAAAACGCACTCGCGATGAAATGTTCTCCGAGCTCATGCTGTCCTCCCACACTGACAGAGCACAGACGAATGCGTGGAGGCAAATAATGTCAGAGTGCAGGAAAGCACAAAATGACCGGGAGGAGAGGTGGAGGGCTGAAGAGAGTAAGTGGCGGGCTGAAGAGAGTAAGTGGCGGGCTGAAGACAGGGCTGAAGCTCAAAGGTGGCGGCAGCATGATGAGAGGAGGCAGGATTCAATGCTGAGGCTGCTGCAGGACCAAACCAGTATGCTCCAGTGTATGGTTGAGCTGCAGCAAAGGCAGCTGGAGCACAGACTGCCACTGCAGCCCCTCTGTAACCAACCGCCCTCCTCCCCAAGTTCCATAGCCTCCACACCCAGACGCCCAAGAACACGGTGGGGAGGCCTCCGGCCAACCAGCCACTCCCCCACAGAGGATTGCCCAAAAAAAAGAAGGCTGTCATTCAATAAATTTTAAAGTTGTAAACTTTTAAAGTGCTGTGCTTAAAGTGCTGTGTGGCATTTTCCTTCCCTCCTCCACCACCCCTCCTGGGATACCTTGGTAGTCATCCCCCTATTTGTGTGATGAATGAATAACGAATGCATGACTGTGAAGCAGCAATGACTTTATTGGCTCTGCAAGCAATGATTAAAGGGAGGAGGGGAGGGTGGTTAGCTTACAGGGAAGTAGAGTGAACCAAGGGGCGGGGGGGTTCATCAAGGAGAAACAAACAGAACTTTTACACCGTAGCCTGGCCAGTCATGAAACTGTTTTTCAAAGCTTCTCTGATGCGTACCGCGCCCTCCTGTGCTCTTCTAACCGCCCTGGTGTCTGGCTGCGCGTAACCAGCAGCCAGGCGATTTGCCTCAACCTCCCACCCCGCCATAAACGTCTCCCCCTTACTCTCACAGATATTGTGGAGCACACAGCAAGCAGTAATAACAGTGGGAATATTGGTTTCGCTGAGGTCTAAGCGAGTCAATAAACTGCGCCAGCGCGCCTTTAAACGTCCAAATGCACATTCTACCACCATTCTGCACTTGCTCAGCCTGTAGTTGAACAGCTCCTGACCACTGTCCAGGCTGCCTGTGTACGGCTTCATGAGCCATGGCATTAAGGGGTAGGCTGGGTCCCCAAGGATACATATAGGCATTTCAACATCCCCAACAGTTATTTTCTGGTCTGGGAATAAAGTCCCTTCCTGCAGCTTTTGAAACAGACCAGAGTTCCTGAAGATGCGAGCATCATGCACCTTTCCCGGCCATCCCACGTTGATGTTGGTGAAACGTCCCTTGTGATCCACCAGAGCTTGCAGCACTATTGAAAAGTACCCCTTGCGGTTTATGTACTCGGCGGCTTGGTGCTCCGGTGCCAAGATAGGGATATGGGTTCCATCTATAGCCCCACCACAGTTAGGGAATCCCATTGCAGCAAAGCCATCCACTATGACCTGCACATTTCCCAGGGTCACTACCCTTGATATCAGCAGATCTTTGATTGCGTGGGCTACTTGCATCACAGCAGCCCCCACAGTAGATTTGCCCACTCCAAATTGATTCCCAACTGACCGGTAGCTGTCTGGCGTTGCAAGCTTCCACAGGGCTATCGCCACTCGCTTCTCAACTGTGAGGGCTGCTCTCATCTTGGTATTCATGCGCTTCAGGACAGGGGAAAGCAAGTCACAAAGTTCCATGAAAGTGCCCTTACGCATGCGAAAGTTTCGTAGCCACTGGGAATCGTCCCAGACCTGCAACACTATGCGGTCCCACCAGTCTGTGCTTGTTTCCCGAGCCCAGAATCGGCGTTCCACAGCATGAACCTGCCCCATTAGCACCATGATGCATGCATTGTCAGGGCCCATGCTTTCAGAGAAATCTGTGTCCATGTCCTGATCACTCACGGGACCGCGCTGACGTCGCCTCCTCGCCCGGTATCGCGTTGCCATGTTCTGGTGCTGCATATACTGCTGAATAATGCGTGTGGTGGTTAATGTGCTCCTAATTGCCAAAGTGAGCTGAGCGGGCTCCATGCTTGCCGTGGTATGGCGTCCGCACAGAAAAAAGGCGCGGAACGATTGTCTGCCGTTGCTCTGACGGAGGGAGGGGCGACTGACGACACGGCTTACAGGGTTGGCTTCAGGGAGCTAAAATCAACAAAGGGGGTGCCTGTACATCAAGGAGTATTTCAGGCAGGACTGCACGGAGGGTTCCAATAAGAAATGGTGCACCTAAGTTATCGTTGTTATTGGAACAAGGAGGTTAGCCTGGCCTCTGATTGATACATGGCTAGATTTACCTCGCTGCACCTTCTCTGTGAGTGACTGCAGTGTGACCTAGAGGAATGAGTCCCCTAGACAGGGGAGGAGGCAAATGAGTACAAAACAAATCTGGTCTATTTCTTGTTTTGACCCACTCCATCTATCTTTTACATCTTTGGCTGGCAGCAGACGGTGCAGAAGGACTGCATGCCATCCACATCTCATGGCTGCTTGGCAGAAGATGGTACAGTACGCCTGCTAGCCATCCCCATCTCTTGCCTGCCTGGCAGAAGATGGTGCAATACGACTGCTAGCAATCCTCATCTCTTGCCTGCCTGGCAGAAGATGGTACAGTACGACTGCTAGCAGTCCGTATCGCCTGCCTGCTCACCATAAGACGGTTCAATAGGACTGACTGCAGGACTAAAGAGAATGACCTGGTCAAGTCACTCCAAATTTAGTCCCTGCGCCCATGTCTGCCCAGGCGCTCCCAGCCGACGCGGCCAGGAGCACCTCGGACACGATGAGGACGACTACCAATCGTATTGCACCGTCTGCTGCCAGAAGGCAAGGGGTTGCTGCTACTGTGCAGCAAAGCCGTACCGCGTCTGCCAGCACCCAGGAGACATAGGGTGACGGTTACCTGAGCGGGCTCCATGCTTGCCGTGGTATGGCGTCTGCACAGGTAACTCAGGAAAAAAGGCGCGAAATGATTGTCTGCCCTTGCTTTCACGGGGGGAGGGAGGGAACGGGAGGCTGACGATATGTACCCAGAACCACCCGCGACAATGTTTTAGCCCCATCAGGCATTGGGATCTCAACCCAGAATTCCAATGGGCAGCGGAGACTGCGGGAACTGTGGGATAGCTACCCACAGTGCAACGCTCCGGAAGTCGACGCTTGCCTCGGTACTGTGGAAGCGCTCCGCCGAGTTAATGCACTTAATGCACTTAGAGCATTTACTGTGGGGACACACACACTCGAATTTATAAAACCGATTTCTAAAAAACCGACTTCTATAAATTCGACCTTATTCCGTAGTGTAGACATACCCTAAGGTGCCACAAGTACTCCTTTTCTTTTTGCGAATACAGACTAACACGGCTGTTACTCTGAAACCTGTCATCTGCTACAGAGGCTGATTTAAGCGATAGGTTACATACCACAGTTAGTTCTTCAATTTCACATTGGAGTTCCTTCAGAACTCTTGAGTGAATGCCAACTGGTCCTAGTGACTTATTACTGTTTAATTATCAATTTGTTTCAAAACCTCTTCTACTGACACCTCAATCTGGGACAGTTCCTGAGATTTATCACCTAAAAAGAATGGCTCAGGTGTGGGAATCTCCTTCACGTCCTCTGCAGTGAAAAGCAATGCAAAGAATTCATTTAGCTTCTCCACAACAGCCTTCTCTTCCTTGAGTGCTCCTTTAGCACCTTAATCATCTAGTGGCCCCACTGATTGTTTGGTAGTCTTCCTGCTTCTGATGTATTTTTAAAAAAAATTGTTTTTGTATCTTTTGCTCTTCAAATTCTTTTTTGGCCTGCATTATACTTTTACAATTGACTTGACAGAGTTTATGCTCCTTTCTATTTTCCTCAGTAAGATTTGACTTCCAATTTTTAAACAATGTCCTTTTGCCTCTGCCTCTTTTACTCAGCTGTTTAGCCACTGCTCAGGTTCCCTGTGCCTGCCCAGCTCTTTGCAACTGCTTGCTTGCCCACTTTTCCCTCTTCCTCCGCTGCCCTGCAACCACTGTGCTCTAGGGGCTTGTTTACACAGGGAAATTTATAGGCATAGCTTGTCCAGAATAACTACTCTGCTATAGCCATGGAGATAAGGTCTCATATGCCTACTGTTTAACCAAGATTTCGACTTTGCACAAAAAGAGTTGACTGAGCACACTGATGAGAACTCATGTTTAACAAACATATTGAGAACTACCTAATCAACAGGTTTTAGTGGGCTGGGGTCTGCATTTTTATAGCAACCTGCTTTGCAGTAAAATGATCCTGTCTTGCCACTTAAGGAAGCCTCCAGCTTGGATCTACATTTACACTAGACACTAAACAATCTTTGCTAATTAAAATGGAGCTTCCCATAAAAGCAAGTAAAGAAACCAGATGGTGTCAAGTTCATATTTGCCCAAGCAAGGAGTGTAAGAGGAATGGTTATACAATATGGCTCAGCTGTCACACCCTATTGAGGAGTGTGCCCCAGAGTGGCACAAACCTAAATGGTTGATCTGCCCGCTGGATGGATTTTTCTTTCCTATGGAGCAAGGCTGTGCGTTTAAGTGAAGCTTGGATGGGTAGACATTAGAGTTGCATGACTAAGGAGGAGGGATTTCCCCATTTAAAATACTGGTAGGATAACCATATGTCCCATTTTGGCCAGGACAGTCCCTTTTTTAAGCCCTGTCCCAGCCATCCCAACTTCTTTGGGAAAAGTGGGCATTTGTCCCATTTTCTCTTGCCAACTTAATCAGTTGGCACGAGCAAACAGGACAAATGCCCACTTCTGTCAAAAAAGTGGGGTGCGGTGCAAAGAAATATGGGGGGGGAACGAGCAGCTATGCCAGCCCCCCTCAGGAGGGAGCCAGGCCTCGGGCAGGGGGGGAGACAGGGCTCAATTGAGCAGCGATCCCAGCCGTGCGGGGGGTGGGGGTCGGGAGCAGGCAGGGCTTGGGCAAGCAGCTCAGCCAGCCAGCCCCACACTATGTCCCATTTTTCCTTTTTGGAAATATGGTCACTCTAAATACTGGCCTTTTTTTCCTTTTTCCAAAGAAGAAAACCACAGAACCATTATTACTGAAAGTCTTAACAGCAGTGCCTAGTTTGCCCAATAGGTATCAGAGGCCCACCCATGGTAGAAAAGGAAGTGTGTTAGCATCTGAGCTGCCTAAATTGTTTGGCACCAGGCTTGAGAATGGATGGTTCAGTAAGTCAGTAAAATCGCGGCAATCTGAAATGGAAAAAAAGCCCCAAGGCCATCTAGTCCACTCCCTGCCAGGACAGGATTGCTTCCCCTCCATCCACCACTGTGTTTGGAGGGCTTTTTCAAAAAGACTTGATACAACATTACTGCCCATAGGTTAATCCAAAAGTTCAGGCCTCACCACTATCAAGTCTGGTCTAATAATATTCAGCTTCTGTTCTTCCTTTCTTATATCAATAAAGTTAGTTCTAGATCTAGCCCCTTGAAAAGACACAGCCTGAAAAAGCTCCTTTGTAGTCTCATGAAGAAAAGTAACTTGTTTTTTTTAAAAGGCAAAGCTAATGAGACTGGTCAGAGAAAATGCTGAACTTTGCCTTGTGTCTCCTCAAATGAATCTCAGATCTTGTTTTTCAAGTCAAGACACAGAATGCATCTACTAGCAGACACCATTAGCCTTTTGCTCTCCAAATTGTTACTCTTCTAAACTGAGCAGTCCCCCACTTTAACAAAATCTTGCTACAGGAGTCTGGCAGAACCATGCGATTGAACATTTTATTCATCCAATATACCTTACAGACATTAATTAATTAATCCTCAGAATTCACTCTGAGGGAGGCAAAGTATTGTTATCCCCATTTTACAATGGGCACACCGAAACACAAAAGAACTTCTACAACAGGGGTGGGCAAACTTTTTGGGCCAAGGACCACATCTGAGTGGGGAAATTGTATGCCGGGCCGGGGCAGGGGTGCTGGAGTGAGTGCGGGATGCGGAAGTGGGTGCGGTGTGCAGGAATGGGCTCAGGGCAAGGGATTGGGGCAGAGGAGGGGTGCAGGGTGCAGCAGGGGGCTCAGGGCAGGGGATTGGGACACAAGAGGGGTGTGAGGTACAGGCAGGGAGTTGGGGGGCAGGGTACAGGAGGGGTTCGGGATCCAGCCCGGCGCCGCTTACCTAAAGCAGCTCTGGGGTGGTAGCGGTGCACACCAGGGCCAGGGCAGGCTCCCTGCCTGCCTGTGCTGGCCCCACGTCACGTCACGCCACTTCGGGAAGTGGTTGCGCAGCCCCTGGGGCAGCACCACAGGGCTCTGCATGCTGCCCTTGTCACGCCTCCAGGTACCTTCCCCGAAGCTCCCATTGGCCATGGTTCCCTGTTCCCTGGGGGGCGGTGCCTGGAGGCAATGGCAATGCATGGAGCCCTCTGCCCCTCCTGGGCCCCAGGGATGTGGTGCCAGCCGCTTCTGAGAGCTGCGCAGGGCCTGCAGCACCACGGGGGGCAATCCTGTGGGCTGGATCCAAAGCCCTGACAAGCCAGATCCAGCCCACGGGCCATAGTTTGCCCACCCCTGTTCTACATTAAGGAAACTTACTCCAGCACAACTACATAAATGTAGTTGCAACAGAGCAGATCCCAAATGTAGGTGGGCTACCCAGGTGCCTCTTAATCCATTTCACTTTAATTTTCACATGGGGACGGTTCTTCTACCTCCCTGATTCCCTGACTGACACATGCCACTGCCTCCCTCATCAACACATGCACTAGATATAAAAAACACGACTAAATTTAAGTAGGATGGGGAAATGCTTCCACTACTGATGACTGACCCTCTTCCCATAAGGTGCAGAGCATCAACTTCTATCAGTGGTTAACAGTGTCCTAGATGGAAGATGCTAGTTCCCTGGCAGGGGCAGCCCCTTTATTAATACTCTCATAAAAAGCAGCCAACTGTGCTTTTGCTGGAAATTCAATGGTAGGAATAATCCCAGAGTAAAGCTGCAAATCAGAGTTCAGTTTTTACAGCCAACCGCAGGTAGGAAGGGGTTTCTGACTAAGTCCCTAACTACAGCTTCTTAAACTGGACACCCTGAGAACTCTCAGTCTCTCTAAAACGTGAGAGTCTCTCTCTTTAGGCAGCCAGATGCTCTCATCATTTTAGCTGCGATTTCCGCATTTAACCTTGAAATATGCAACATTTTATCCCTTTGCCTGCCAGATTAAAGGTAAAGGGCCCCTTAATCTAGCCAACAGAAACTAGTGGCTGAAAGATGAAGTCAGCGAAATTCAAACTGGCAATAAAATTCAGCTACTTAACGCTGAGTGAGGGCAATTAACCATGGGAACAGATCAGGGAGGGATGTAGCAAATTCTCCACCTCGGAGAGGCTTTAAATCAAGCTGGGAAGTCTCTCGCTGAGATACGCTTCAACCCCGCACGAATCCTTGCTCCAATCCCGTGTCTGTGTTGCACAGGTCAGACTGGGGAAACAACGCGGTCCCTTTGCGATCTCCCTCTGCTAGGGCGGCTGAAAAGCACAGTTCTGTTTCCGGGACATAAACAAGGCTTAGGGCAGCGGTTCTGCCCGCCCGGCTGCCGGGAACATCTCCACTTATGGAGCAGAAGAGCCCCGCGGTGGGCGGGGGAAGCTGGGTTAAAGCCTCCCCGCAGCACAAAGCGGCCAGGCGCCGCGGCAGGAGGCGAAGCGCCGCGTGCAGCCGGCTGCAGACTCCCTCCAGGGCCGCATTCATTGCGGGGAAGCCGGGCCAGCGGCTGCCCCTCGCCATGAACTGCAGCGAGGCGCTGCGCCTGCGGACCCTGCTCAGCCACCTGCTGCGGCAGCTGCCCGGCGGGGCCAACGCCAGCCGCGGGGCCGCCGCGCCGGCGGGGGACGACGCCTACCTCTACATCCTGCTCATCATGATCTTCTACGGCTGCCTGGCGGGCGGGCTGATCCTGGCCTACACCCGCTCCCGCAAGCGCGAGTCCAAGCACGACCCCTACCACCTCTACATCGAGCGCGACTGGAGCGGGCGGCCCGAGGGCGCCGACCAGCCGCTGTGAGCCCCGGGCCGGGCCGCGGAGCGAGCTCAGGGGCTCGCGCCCAGACCCCAGCAGCGAGCCCCTGATGGCCCGCAGCCGGGCTGCTCGCCAGAGAGCGGCCACGGACCCCCCACCGCGTCCCCGGGGAGAAGGCGGGGGCCGCGGGAAGAAGAAAATCTACTTGAGCCTGAGGTAACCTGAGACCCTCCCCGCTTCGGCGCCCCAGCGAGCCGGAGTGAGCGCGCGCGCCCGCCCGGAGCGCCTGGGCCAGGCGTGGGGTGGAAACAGCGCCCCCTGCCGGCAGCGCTCGCCGCTAAAGCCGGCCAGCCGGACCCAGCCTGACTCCAGACAAAGGCAACCCCGGAGACTCCTTTTGCGTGAGAGGCAAAAGAGCAAATAACGCGAACAGACGTCGATGAAGAGGGGTTTAGGTTTTAAACATTGTTTTCAGAACTGGTATTTTCTGTAAGGAAGGACGTCTCTAAAGACCTAGACGGTATCTCTGGGAGAGCAAAGCTGAGGGTACACACAGGGATCGCCCTGAGCAGCCATTCATAGAATATCAGGGGTGGAAGGGACCTCAGGAGGTCATCTAGTCCAACCCCCTGCTCAAAGCAGGACCAATCGCCAACTAAATCATCCCAGCCAGGGCTTTGCAAAGCCTGACCTTAAAAACCTCTAAGGAAGGAGATTCCACCACCTCCCTAGGTGTAACCCATTCCAGTGCTTCATCACCCTCCTAGTGAAAAAGTTTTTCCTAACATCCAACCTAAACCTCCCCCAATTCCACATAAATTAGATCAAAAGGCAAGATACAAATAAAAGGACAATTTTCCAAAGCACTAATGGGAGTTAGGTGTCCAATGCCAGTTGACTTTCTGATTTCCCTGGGATCCATTTGTGTAACCTCATTCCAAGAAACTGATTAGCTTTTTTACTGTCACCAATGACAGGTCAGAGATGAGACCCAAACCTGCCATGAGCTCTGTGCAGGCCAGTCCCTGTGTCCACCCAGGGTTCATTACAGGATGGGGGGCTAAGGCAGGAAGCAGAATTTTCTTTTGAACTTCTCCTTTTATTTGAACTTAATCAGTCTAAATCTCAACTATACTTAACTATATTTGAGTTTCAGATGTATTTAGCATTCTTCAATAGAGACATTACTACAAGCTATGTAGCTAGGTGAACAGGAAGAAATCAAAATTGGCAAGTGTTTTGGCTAAACATCAAATCAAATTTGGCCCAAAACAAAGTATCTGAAATTCAGCTCAACTCCAGTAAGAACCTTATACGTAATGAACTACTCTGTGGGAATTAAGCCTTTGTCAACATTGTATACATCACCAAGTAGCTACTGAGATAAAAAAACAGATTGTGTAATGCAAAAGGTTTATCTTGTAACATGGTTGTCCTTTAACAATTGGGACTGATTTGCATTCATTTTCTACTATATCTCTAGATATTTTTCTTTTGCTCAAATGTTTTCAAGCATTATATAGGATAAGGTATTTCTCTTTAGATGTGCTAGTCCTATTCAATTTTATCTGAACTAAAAATGCTGTTACTGAAAAATTGCTTTGATCAATTTTTAAATGCAACGGTTTCTAAAGACACTCACAATAACTTAAATTACATGAAAATTATCTGTTTCTTTGTAACATCTAGCCCTATAACACTATGATTAAAAGACTTAAGTGCATTAAGACTGCATACAGTACTTTTTAAAAAAATATAGCAAATGAGGCCTGTCCCTCTGTGACATTCCTCAGGGTACAATCTGGATTGTTGGACAGCTGCATTCCTTTGAAAATCCAACTTGGGGTGCCTTTTATACCACTCTGCTGTAAAAACATCCACTCCTGGACTGTTCACACACAGCCGCTAGCATGCAAAATCACTTCCAGCTACGTTACATAAATGCTCTGCCAGCTGCTCATGAATTATGTCAGGGAAACACCAGCAAATTCCAAATTCCAGCCTTGTCCCCCAGAAATGTGCCTCTTGTATTGCCCAGCATCTGCTGCACAAAGCAAGCTCATAGAAAGTCTGTCATTTTATCAAAGGAAAATGATATGCACTGGTGCTGTTATCTCAAGTGGTGGTTCCTAAACACTTCAGTCCAAACTCACATTGGCTTAGATAAAACAAGTTTATTAACTACAGAAAGATAGATTTTAAGTGACTACAAGTAACAAGGCATAAAAGTCAGAACTGGTTACAAAAGAAATACAAGATAAAATGCAACTGACATCTAATTTAAACTAAAATGGATTCAGAGCAAATGTCTCTCTCTCACTGACATGCTATAAAGAGGCTGGATTTCCTTCCAGCCAGGACTACCCCAAGCAGTTCAGTATGTCCTTCTATTGTTGTTCAGATGTTGATAATGTAGCCATCAGAGATAAACAGAGGAGCAGAATAAAGTGTTTTCACCCCTTTTATAATTCAGTCCTTTGTTCTAGAAAGATCTTCAATTTCCAGCTGAGTCATCTGGTGACAGCCTGTCTCTTGTGGACTTGAGCTTTAGGCCATCCCTGTGATGGAATGTAAATTTCTTGTTCACTTTCTCCCACTGCTGAAGAATGTTCACTTAACTAGATGATAGCCTTGTTGTCTCTGAGGAACTGGTTTTTGGGTGTTCCCCAGAATAACATCATATTTCAGTAACAATCATCCAATGAAGTGAGCTGTAGCACACAAAAGCTTATGCTCAAATAAATTTGTTAGTCTCTAAGGTGCCACAAGTCCTCCTTTTCTTTTTGCGGATACAGACTAACACGGCTGCTACTCTGAAACCAATCATACAGTAGACTCTTATGACTTTACATATAGTGTTGCTACACTTTACCAGGATAATAATAATCAGCAGATTATGACTTTTCAGATGATGCCACACAAGGTATACTTTGTACAATATATATTGTAACCTTGTAACAGAGATCATAGTGGCCTACCCTGTTACACCCTCCCTATGCTATGACTTCAACAGCTCAAATAAAGTCTACAACACCAAGTCTGCAGCTCCTAGCAAAGCCTGGTGCTTCTGTGATCCAAATCTTTTCCTATAAATCTTACGACAATACATGGATTGGGAGTGAGAGAGAGTACACACAAGAGAACCTAACCTGAGGAGAGGAATTTGGAGCGGACAGAGGAAAATTAGGACCCTGGAACAAAAGTTGTATGTGCTGAAGTCCAAATGGTTGCAGGAGTCTATACCTATGTTAGAATTCAGACAGCAGCCTGACTTATGCTGATAATATACTACTTGTGTTTTTGTAACAAAACCAAGGAAATTCCCCAGTCACTTTGATAACTTACAATAAAGTTAGTTACAAAAATGTAATTCCAAGAATATGTTAATTAATAAAACCTAAGTCTTAAAGTGTGGAAATAAAGGTAGATACAGATTCTAATACAAAACAAGTTCTCTAACTAACCTACATATGCAAAAATTTACACTGGGCATTCCAACCACATCAACTCTATCCTTTGTTTATTGTTTTTTTCTGTAAGACAGTTAAATTGTTTAACTGATAGGCTATTAAGTGCCCTTATTAATTTTATGTTTAGTGTATTATGGGAACTTTGCCATTGACTTCAGTAGAGCCAGGATTTAATCTTCTGTACTTAACATAGCAGATACACTGTAGGAAATTGTGCCTTATGTAACACAGCAGTTTTGATACATAAAACAGTGTTGTGTGTATGATGTCTGCATATTTCAATAATTAAAATGTTAGTATTCTGCAGCAAAATGTGTGTGCAACATATCTTGAAATTACTATTTATATAGGTTTAAAACAAATAAAAGGAAGTTTTTCTTCACACAGTGCACAGTCAACCTGTGGAACTCCATGCCTGAGGAGGTTGTGAAGGCTAGGACTATAACAGGGTTTAAAAGAGAACTGGATAAATTCATGGAGGTTAAGTCCATTAATGGCTATTAGCCAGGATGGGTAAGGAATGGTGTCCCTAGCCTCTATTTGTCAGAGGGTGGAGATGGATGGCAGGAGAGAGATCACTAGATCATTACCTGTTAGGTTCACTCCCTCTGGGGCACCTGGCATTGGCCACTGTCAGTTGACAGGATATTGGGCTGGACAGACCTTTGGTCTGACCCAGTATGGCCATTCTTATGTTCTAAGACAATTACTGTAGTTATTAGTACTTTGTTATATACTTGTTGAAGTTGAAATTATATATTTGTTGAAATAAGAGTTAAGTCTTTAGCTTTCTTTCTGTAACAAACTAAACAATTCTTGGTAATATGTCTTTGTAGTCTGAGACAGTTATGCAACTGTTTGTGTTGCCAGCACTGGAGGGGGATATTTACAGCCAACCCAACCAACCCTCAACAACAAAGTTTTCACTGAATTATTTTCAATCAGATGAAAATGTATTTAATAAATATTAGGCTTGTAAAACAGTGATTTGGAGAGAAAAGAGAGTCCCAAACTACCTGATAATGGCACTTTAATATTTGTGAAGAGCTATCAGTGCTATTATTATTCATAGGTTTTAAGGCCAGAAGCAACCATTATTTATCATCTACTCTGTCCTCCTGTATAAGTCAGCCCGCAACTTCAGGGTGAACTAGACTGGTTGTCTTTCTAAAAAGATACGCTGTATCTCAACTGACTTCTACCAAGATTGACACATCGTTTCCTTGGCTGCATTAGGGTCTTGTTGGAGGGATGCTTTGAAAACTTGATTACCGAAGAAAAGAAGCTACACAACTGAAAATAAGTTATATTATTTCCCTGGCAGGACTCATAGTGATAATCTCTAAGCAAGACCAGTTTGTATTTCCTATGCCTACAAACTACCTAGCACCTGGTTAATTGGCATGGCCCTGCTGCCACCCCACATCACAGAACAAGTAGCATTAATTCTCAAAGATTGTAACTCACTTTGTGTTATGAATGCTGAGCAGTTTAATATTTAAGGAGATATAGAACCCAACTATGACTAAAGATGGAAATAGGTATTTTGGTTGTCTTTTGCTGTTTTCCTGCTCCATGCGTGCACTGTGCTGTATTTCTGGGTGTTGTAGCCCTTACTCGGTTCTTATCCACAAATCATCAACAATCAAAGCAGAAGACAGATATGTATGCACATTGGGGAAGAAATTCATGGAATGAGTTAGGTTCCATGACTAACAAAAAATACTATCGAAATGCCCCATGGTGCAGTTGGTCAGTGTCAGCTCCTGCATGGTGCTGGGTATCCTCAGTTCCTGAGTTTCAGTAGGGTTGATCTACATCTGATTCAGTGGGAGATGGGAAAGCTTAGCACTCAGGAGGATCAGACTGGAATGCTTGGCCCAACCATGCTTCCTTGAACTGGGGTGCACACAATACTTCACAAAACTTTTTTGAGAAGCCAACATTGACCCCTGTCGCACTGGGCCTCCTAAATCAATTCCATTTTCTTGTGGGTGACGGAGGAAAAAAAGAAGAGTTCATAGTGTAACCACATAGTTAAACATTTCATTTAGATGAATAGAAATGTTCAGCATAGCCTCCCGTAGAGTCACCAAGACTTTAAACTGTTTGTATGACACAGGATCATCCATCCATTCATTCACTTTGGAGTAATAGCAGGGTTTTTTTAAAGATTTAATTATGTGGTTTGCACATTAGAATTTAAACTTATTTTTTTCTAGCATAGTCTGTTTCAATGAATATACACAGCAAAATATGAAGTATTTAACTATGGAATCTCTATTTAAGACAGGATCTGGTGCCTGGTGGTGATTCAGTAGGCTAGAAGGAGTGATTTGGTGGGTCTCAATCCCATACCAAGCAGCCAAACTTTCACATCACAAAAACCCCCGAGACATTTGACACTGACTGGCAGCCTCAGCAGGATCACATGAATCATAGAGACAAATGCTCTGTAGACCTTGAAATCGTGTTTGCTTGATAGCCCCAGATATTGAAGTTATATACTGCAATCCTACAAGCTTCTCCCTCAGTACTGTGTCAAGGTGTCTAAATTACATCCCAGCAAGACCATCGTTGTGGGGTGAGAACAGTTCATTCCCTGTTGTTAGGGCTCCATGATTTCTGCAACAGCCAGCGTGGCTAACCCCAGAGCCGCCCAAGCAGCTGCCCCCACAGCCAACTGCACCAGCCATTTCTGAGCTGCCCCAGGTGCCAGATGTACCAGCCACTGCTTGGGCAGCTGGCCCCGGACTGCCTGAACAGCGACCGGTGCAGCCGGTCCAAGGAGCAGAAGGAGCAGCTGCAGCTTGGTGACCCCTGGCATCGGTCCCAGCGGCAGCTAGGTTGCGACCCCCGGCAGCTGGTGCTGCTCCCTCTCCTCCAGAGCAACAGCACCTAGCTGTGCCCCATCCCAGAGCATTGGCTCCCTCCAGGGCCCCCCCCAGTAGCACCTAGCTAAATATTTTGGGACTCATTCAACTATTAAAGGGTCTGAATTACTGTTTTGGGAGGCATGAGTCCTAGTGGACACCATGTAATCAAGCAAATGTTGTCATACTCTGTAGAGAGTCCAAGGACTGAGTGGATGATGGGTAAGGCTACGATTTAGTCAGGGGTATTTATAGTACAAATCATGGATAGGTCATGGGCAATAAACAAAAATTCCCAGCCCCATGACCTGTCCATGACTTGTACTGTCAATTAATCGCAGTTAACTCAGAAAAATTAATCGTGACTAATTGGTTTTAATGCCCCTGTTAAACAAGAGAATACCAATTTAAATACATTAAATATTTTTGATTTTTTCTACATTTCAAACATTTGATTTCAATTTACACAGAATACAGTGTATAGTGCTCACTTTATATTATTTTTATTACAAAGATTTGCACTATATAATAGTATTTTTCAGTTCACCTCTTACAAGTATTGTAGTGCAATCTCTACTGTGAAAGTGCAACTTACAAATGTAGATTTTTTGTTACGTAACTGCACTCAAAAACAAAACAATGTAAAACTTTAGATCCTACAAGTCCACTCAGTCCTACTTCTTGTTCAGCCAATCAAGTTTGTTTAAATTTGCAAGAGAATGCTGCCTGCTTCTTGTTTACAATGTCACCTGAAAGTGAGAACAGGCATTCACATGGCACTGTTGTAGCCAGTGTTGCAAGCTATTTACACATCAGATGCAGTAATGATTCATAAATCCCTTTGTGCTTCAACCACCATTCCAGAATACATGCTTCCATGCCGTTGATGGGTTCTGCTCAACAACAGTCCAAAGCAATGTGGGCTGACCCATGTTCATTTTCATCATCTGAGTCAGATGCCACCAACAAAAGGTTGATTTTCTTTTTTGGTGGTTCAAGTCCTGTAACTTCTGCATCAAAGTGTAGCTCAGCTCTTTAAAGACTTCTGAAAACATGCTCCACACCTCATTCCTCTCAAATTTTGGAAGGCACTTCAGATTCTTAAATCTTGGGTTGAGTGCTGTAGCTAGCTTTAGAAATCTCACACTGGTACCTTCTTTGCATTTTGTCAAATCTGCTGTGAAAGTGTTCTTAAATCAAACAACATGTGCTGGGTCATCAGCTGAGACTGCTATAACATAAAATATATGACAGAATACAGGTAAAACAGAGCAGGAGACACATAATTCTCCCCCAAGGAGTTCAGTCACAAATTTAATTAATGCATTATTTTTTAACAAGCATCATTGGCATGGAAGCATGTCCTCGGGAATGATGGCCAAAGCATGAAGGGGTATACGAATGTTTAACATATCTGGCACGTAAATACCTTGCAATGCTGGCTACAACAGTGCCATGCTGTCAAGGTTCCTTCCCCACTCTGAGCTCTAGGGTACAGATATGGGGACCTGCATGAAAACCTCCTAAGCTTACTTTTACCAGCTTAAGTTAAAACTTTCCCAAGGTACAAAATTATTTTACCCTTGGATTTCCACTGCCACCACCAAACTTTATCTGGGTTTACTGGGAAATGGGGTTTGGACACGTCTTTCCCTCCAAAATCCTCCCAACCCTTGCACCCCACTTCCTGGGGAAGGTTTGATAAAAATCCTCACCAATTTGCATAGGTGACCACAGACCCAAACCCTTGGATCTTAGAACAATAAAAAAAGCATTGAGTTTTCTTACAAGAAGACTTTTAATACAAGTAAAGGAATCACCTCTGTAAAATCAGGATGGTAGATACCTTACAGGGTAATTAGATTCAAAACAGAGAATCCCTCTAGGCAAAACCTTAAGTTACAAAAAAGACACACAGACAGGAATATTCATTCTATTCAGCACAGCTATTTTCTCAGCCATTTAAAGAAATCATAATCTAACACATACCTAGCTAGATTACTTACTAAGTTCTAAGACTCCATTCCTGTTCTGTCCCCGGCCAAAGCATCATACAGACAGACACAGACCCTTTGTTTTTCTCCTTCCTCCCAGCTTTTGAAAGTATCTTGTCTCCTCATTGGTCATTTTGGTCAGGTGCCAGCGAGGTTACCTTTAGCTTCTTAACTCTTTACAGGTAAGAGGATTTTTCCTCTGGTCAGGAGGGATTTTAAAGGGGTTTACCCTTCCCTTTATATTTATGACACATTTGAACACCTGTTCTCATTTTCAAGTGACACTGTAAATAAGAAGCAGACAGCATTATGTCCTGTAAATGTAAATAAACTTGTTTGTCTTAGTGATTGGCTGAACAGGAAGTCGGACTGAGTAGACTTGTAGGCTCCAAAGTTTTAAATTGTTTTGTTTTTGAGTGCAGTTGTAGAACAAACAAAAAAAAATAAAAATCTACATTTGTAAGTTGCACTTTCACAGTAGAGACTGCACTACAGTATTTGTAAGAGGTGAATTGAAACATACTATTTATTTTTTACAGTGCAAATATTTGTAATAAAAATGACTATAAAGTGAGCACTGTACACTTTGTATTCTGTGTTGTAACTGAAATAAAAATATTTGAAAATGTAGAAAACATTCAAATATATTTAAATAAATGGTATTCTAATTGTTTAACAGAGTGATTAATCGCTTGAAAGCCCTACTTCTTTTTAAGCTCCTCACCCCCATTCCAGAACTTTTATGCTAGGTAAAATGGCCAGAGGAGCATGAAAGACCGTGGGGAATTGGCAATGCAGAAAACAACTGTAAGGCTGTCCTCCAAGGACCCTGCACAAGTTTTGTACAAAAATGTTGTGCCACCATGAGAGGGGCATGGTGGGGGTGGAGCCACAACACTAAAGAGATTCTAGGCAGCATTCCAGCCCAAAGGACAGCCTCAGGGAGCCCCCACAAGGTAGGTACAGCACAGAGTTTTTAGGCTCACATTTAAACAAAATGTAAAGCACTTTTCACTGAGTGACCAACCCTCCAATGAGTTCAGCACCCTTAACTGCTATTGATGTTGATGAAAATTGAAGGTGGTCAGCACCTGAGTGTAAACTTGTAACATTAGTAGCCATTTGGTCTACTGAACTCAGCCATTCTTGATGCTAAAAAGGAAAAACATTGTGAATTTAGTTCTTTGGGTGAATGTTCTATTTATCCATAGAAGATATAGAGCACAGGCATAGTCTATGCTTGGGGGGAAGGGCAAGGACGACATTTACCGTCCAAGCATCTTGCATACACTATGTGTTTGGCTGACGACTTCTTAGAATTTGTTAGATGGTGATGTAAACTTCAGTGAATGTTATCCAAGGGAACTGCCACATTCCCCAGAGTTTTTACTTCTGCGCTCTGAAGTATCATTTACCTCAATTATGCTGCATTACTGCTGATGCACATGACTGTGGAATCAGTTGCCATCATCAGTTCATTTTTCTCATCACAGGAGAGACACCACCACCATCAAGGAGCGTGTACACTGGTGGCTCTGTTCTGAGCTATTTGAGTACCATATGGTGGCAATAGTTAGAACATATGTAACCCAATGCCAAAACCCAAACAGCAAAGTTGAAGAGCCAAATGTTATTTCCTGAACTTTAATATAGTAAGAAAACACTATGAAAGCTTGTAATAAAAATAAAGTACCAGATCAAACGATTTTTTTAAAGTGACACCCTTACAAGAGGTCTTAAATAGTTGCAAAAGATTATAAAACATTCAAGTTTGTGGAAAGCTATTTTGATGTTAAAAAAGCATCACTTCTTTATATTTCAGAATTCTCTCATCAGATAACAAGCGTTACCTAGCCTTTGAAGACAAAATACTCCCCTCCAAGAAATGACAGCACTGAGCACTTTAAATTATTTGTGGCATGCTAAAAAGAGCAAAGCAACATAACTAGAATGTCAAACAAAGTTGATCAATGGAGGCAATACAAGATAAGCAAAAGGTTTTAGGATTTGCATTTGCTTAGATTTTCAGCTTGATTTTGTATGACTGCTTTGCTACATGCCCAGAATTTACTATTTGAATAGCAAGGGAAAGCATCAGAGTGTTTGGACTTCTATGCAGTTTAGTTCTTATGATTTTGCACAAGTATTAAGAATTTTGGTTAGCAGGCAATTATGGCAGCCTGAGTACGCTCCTTTTCTTTAAGACAGATCACCTCCAGCTACGAGGACATAACCATCAACAACTTCCAAAGCCAAAACCTTATTATAGCTCTACTGAAGGGAAGCAGGAAGAATAGTGCGGAAGATCATCACTTCCACCAATTCCACAAAAATCCATGCTAGCAACAGCCAAGATCCACTTCCAACTGTGAAATTAACACGAAGCACAATGGAAGGCAGAGCCTGTACAACTAGGTTAGTTTGTGCACACACTAAATTATGCTTCAGATAGTAAGAACTCAGAGCACCAGCCATACTTAAAGCCCAAACCTGCTTCCATCTGAACAGAATGTATAGAACAGCTACATCTACATCTAAAACTTCCACTGTTGTGACAGAAAGTTTTAGACAATTGTACATGCTAATTTAAGATTTAAGGCGTCATCCCAGTAATTTTAAATAAATATTTACTTGAGCATAAATGTGTTTGTTTGGTATAAGAATATTGTGTTCTAAAGACTGAATGTCTTCATAATTCAGAAGCCCAGTGCTGGAATTTCACCCATAAATGTTTTAGAGATAAAAGTTATACTGATACCATATGTAGACAAGATACATTAGGAATATGAATTTCATCTGTAAGAAACAGTGAGTTGTAACCATAATACAACACCACCACAGTTCAACAATGCTATATAATTAGCAGGTAACTTCAACGTTAATTCTTCTTTTGATCTGGTAGAAAAGATACGAAAACCTCCCAACATTATTGCAAGATGACATTACACAGTTAAAAAGGTCAATCTTTCCTCCGCTATGCACACAATCGCAATACATTTACGATAGCTACAACGTTAAACAGTTTTGTAGTCCTTATGCCATTTTTAGATTCCTGTTTTCTCAAAAGTAGGAAAACAGAGGAAAAAGTTTCTTGAACAAGGACTTTAGAGAGACCATTTCCGACTTTAACTATAGAAAAATTTCCATTTAAGAGAGTTGGACAATATATTACAAATTCTCCAACCTAATGATATAAACATTTCTAGAAACCCTTTAAGTTCAATACTGGTGCAGCCAACCATTTCATCTTTATATCAACTTTTACCATTATTTGTTAAAAACATATGTTAAGTATACATACGTTTTTAAAATACGGTTTATTTTCTGTTTTCTGATTTATAAGGAATAAAATGAGTGGTTCCCCAGTCACATATTCCAGCCTTACAAGTATAAAGGTAACAGCCTTGTGAATTGTCAAAACATCTGTCAGGATGAAATTAAGATCAGATTTACAAGTTACAGTCAAATAGATTTTTACTTACAAGCAGAGTGTGTGTTTTCAAGTACTTACTATGTGACTAGATTTCCACCCTTTTAATTTGCTCAACTTAGATTAGCAGTCTGAACACGAAGTGCTGCCATCCTGAGATCTAAAGCGTTAATTCAGGTTAAGAAAGCAAGCTACCCTCTAAACTTTAAAACAATAAAAAAATTTAAAAAATAGAACCAAGAGTATAGCAATTTAAGGTAACCATATTCTGAGAAACCCATAATAAAAACCAAACAGGACAAAGACAAATGAAAGTTGCGCATTAACTTTGGATTGAAGGAAGATAAAGTTTTCTCATGTTGAGAGGTTAATATCCTTCTGGGACCACAGTAGTCAAAGCATCTACTCTGAACAACTGCACTAAAGAGATGACTAGCATATCATATACACTATTTCAATGCCACTTTCCTATTATAATGTTTCAGACTGATGGGGTAAAAGCTTGCAAATTCAAAATAGGAGAAAAAGTTGCAATAAAATAAGTATGTTGTGCTTCATAGGAATAATGAAATTACTAGCTATAGAAAACAAAGGATGAAACAGCTGACTGATATGTAGCTTATACTCCAAGACTTCCAAAGAAAGGGAAGCAGCTTCTCAAATCAGCTTAATATGCTTGTCCTTTCCCTTTGCATTCAACAGAGCTGTTAGTGTGGACCTAGATCTACATAAGTGATCCTAACCAAATATTAACAGGGTTAAGCCAAAGGAGAAACCTGATAAGCGTTGTATTCCTTGTACATCGAGGACACTAAACACTGGCTTTACAACAGATGATTTTTTGAGAGTTTACACATGTTCAAGTGTTATATTTTCAATTTTCAGAGAGGAAGCAGAAAGTATGACTGTATTTACCAATCCCTTTATTCCCCCATCCCCCAAACCATGTAATTCATTGGTAACACTACAACTCCAAGTGGGATCTCTCCCATCTAATATATGAGAAGTTACTTTGATGTGGCCACTCTTACTGGAAAAAAAGAACTCTAATTGTTGCCAGATCAAGCTCAAGGCTCAAAATAAGCAGTTCTGAAGTTTCATACACGTCACATAGGAGCAACTAATTCCATTTCTCGCTGTCATAGGTGTCTGCTTCAAAGATGGTGTTTCTAAGCTGAAATGATTGCACATCTGTATGAATGGATTCACTGTTCAAGCAGTGGAGATTTTAGCATTCAATATTACTGAAAAAGTTCCTGAAGCAGCAGGATAGTTGTAAGTAAGGCATTTACAGGAATGATTTCAACATTACATGAGTGAATCACTAACACAAACTTCAGGAACGGGTATGCCCTTTGGCTCACTGCCTTAAATATTTCACAGGGGCCCAATTAACTTGAGCAAACTTCTTCCATTTCAAAAATACATTTGCCTTTATGTCCTGGGCCACTAGGACTAGCAAAACACAGATCTGCAGTACTTCCAGAACAAACGGCACACTAGAAGGGATAAAGGTCTTCCACGTTCAGAGAATGACTGTCCAGAGAGCTGAAGTCACACAATGAAGAGGGAAAGCAATCACCTCTCAGTCCCCATTAACTGGCCCAATCCTGGAAGCGGAAGCAGTCACTTGCAATCTTCCACACTGTGCTGGTAGGTGTAGCTTGTGCCGTCAGTAAGAAATTCTGGGTGAAGTAACGTTGCTTGTTGCCATCAAATTTTACTCTCCCACACGTCACTACAAGGACTGTTGTCTGGCTTTGAGTAGCTTGCTCTTCACAAAAAGAATGACAGATGTAAAAGAATAGAAAAGTTATGCACAATTTCCCATCACCTCAGCTGCTTATGTGAAATGCTAGAGTGTCTACTTAACTAATAATCATTTCCATACAAGTCACAGCTGCAGGTCTGTTAGCAAACAGTTGGAAGAGTATGTGTGTTAAACTGATTTTTATGTTGTATTGTTACTAACAGAAACACCTGTGGTAACTTGTTCATTAGCAAATGTTGCTTTTTAATGCTATTTTTAACTTGCACTGTTTATGTTACAATGCCACGTAGTTAGTTTAATATATTAAGAGTAACTGCTTCAGTGCATGAAAATATCAAGGTTATATCTGAGTAAGGGTTCTAAAAGAGGAAGTTTAATAAATTCTACTGTACAGTTTTAAGTAGTCACCCTCCCACTACACCCCTTTATTTAAAAATAGCCCTACATTTCAGCCATCAGGTCTTTTCTTTACCTTTTCTAATAGTCACATCAATCAATATTTATTACATTTGTTGTTCACATTCTACAACTATTAAAAAAAAAAAACCCAGAATTATAAAATAACCTTACCATGAACAGGTTGGCAGTCTAACATATTAACCTGGAATTCACTAGATGGCAACATTTCAAAAAATTCTTTCAGTGCTTCTTGTCCAGACACTGCATTACCATTCCAAATTAATGTTGCTTTGTCCAGATAAAGTCTAGCCAACACCTAAAGGGATTATGAGAACATATTTGGAAAAAATCCATTATTAAAAATCAAGCTACTTGTTGCCAATATGGGAAACACATTCATACGATCAGAAGAATTAAAACAGTATTGCAGATATTAGATCCTCCATACAGAACTGACTGAAGTGTCCTACTCAAACATTGGCTTCCATTAGCAACTACCATCCCTGATCATACCATACCTTCAGATCAGTGGCACTGCTATGGGTACCCGCATGGCCCCACAGTATGCCAACATTTTTAAGGCTGATTTAGAACAATGCTTCCTCAGCTCTCATCCCCTAACGCCCCTACTCTACTTGCGCTATACTGATGACATCTTCATCATCTGGACCCATGGAAAAGAAGCCCTTGAGGAATTCCACCATGATTTCAACAATTTCCATCCCACCATCAACCTCAGCCTGGTCCAGTCCACACAAGAGATCCACTTCCTGGACACTACAGTGCTAATAAACAATGGTCACATAAACACTACCCTATACCGGAAACCTACTGACCACTATTCCTACCTACATGCCTCCAGCTTTCACCCTGACCACACCACACGATCCATTGTCTACCATTGTCTAGCCAAGCTCTGCGATACAACCGCATTTGCTCCAACCCCTCAGACAGAGACAAACACCTACAAGAGCTCTATCAAACATTCTTACAACTACAATACCCACCTGCGGAAGTGAAGAAACAGATTGATAGAGCCAGAAGAGTTCCCAGAAGTCACCTACTACTGGACAGGCCTAACAAAGAAAATAACAGAACGCCACTAGCCATCACCTTCAGCCCCCAACTAAAACCCCTCCAACGCATTATTAAGGATCTACAACCTATCCTGAAGGATGATCCAACACTCTCACAGATCTTGGGAGACAGGCCAGTCCTTGTGTACAGACAGCCTCCCAACCTGAAGCAAATACTCACCAACAACCACATACCACACAACAGAACCACTAACCCAGGAACCTACCCTTGCAACAAAGCCCGTTGCCAACTGTGCCCACATATCTATTCAGGGGACACCATCACAGGGCCTAATAATATCAGCCACACTATCAGAGGCTCGGTCACCTGCACATCCACCAATGTGATATATGCTATCATGTGCCAGCAATGCCCCTCTGCCATGTACATTGGTCAAACTGGACAGTCTCTACGTAAAAGAATAAATGGACACAAATCAGATGTCAAGAATTATAACATTCATAAACCAGTCGGAGAACACTTCAATCTCTCTGGTCACGCAATCACAGACATGAAGGTCGCTATCTTAAAACAAAAAAAACTTCAAATCCAGACTCCAGCGAGAAATTGCTGAATTGGAATTCATTTGTAAATTGGATACTATTAATTTAGGCTTAAATAGAGACTGGGAATGGCTAAGTCATTATGCAAGGTAGCCTATTTCCCCTTTTTTTTTCCTAACCCCCCCCCCCCAGACGTTCTGGTTAAACTTGGATTTATGCTGGAAATGGCCCACCTTGATTATCATACACATTGTAAGGAGAGTGGTAAGTTTGGATAAGCTATTACCAGCAGGAGAGTGAGTCTGTGTGTGTGCGTGTGTGTTTTTGGGTGAGGGTGAGAAAACCTGGATTTGTGTTGGAAATGGCCCACCTTGATTATCATACACATTGTAAAGAGAGTGATCACTTTAGATAAGCTATTACCAGCAGGAAAGTGGGGTGGGAGGAGGTATTGTTTCATGGTCTCTGTGTATATAGAAAAGGAGTACGTGTGGCACCTTAGAGACTAACCAATTTATTTGAGCATGAGCTTTCGTGAGCTACAGCTCACTTCATCAGATGTTTACCGTGGAAACTGCAGCAGAAACATCTGATGAAGTGAGCTGTAGCTCACGAAAGCTCATGCTCAAATAAATTGGTTAGTCTCTAAGGTGCCACACGTACTCCTTTTCTTTTTGCGAATACAGACTAACACGGCTGTTCCTCTGAAATCTGTGTATATAATGTCTTCTGCAGTTTCCACAGTATGCATCTGATGAAGTGAGCTGTAGCTCACGAAAGCTTATGCTCAAATAAATTGGTTAATCTATAAGGTGCCACAAGTACTCCTTTTCTTTTTGCGAATACAGACTAACACGGCTGTTACTCTGAAACCTCACATTAAACAAGTGCGTGAAAAAGCATTCAGATCAGCAATTCTTCCACTGTAGTCCATGGAGCACTCCCTGATCATAAGATGCTGGAACCACTTTCTCTTCCTCAGTCATTTCTAGAGATACCCAAACTCAATTATAATGAAGGGACACTGCTAGCTTAGAAGGTTAGCAGAAAGGAAACTTACTAATTCATGAGATCAGAGACAAGATATTCTGAAAAAGGAAACTAATACAACCGATTTTAAATGTACATATTCAAATTTACTATGCACTGTAGCTGCTGAAGAAATACAGAGAGAAATAGTATCATGGTTGTGAAGGGATCTATGAGACATGCTTTAGAAGCGCCTCACACAATGAAAAAAAATTAAGAATCCCTAATTTAAAAAGTGTTTTGAAGGATACTTGATAGAGCAGATCAGAATACACACAGAGATCTGGACTCTGCCAGTAATGATAAGATGGATGGTAGCTAACTCCTAGAAGCCTTGAAGTATATAAGAGGATCAGTCTGACAATGGAAGTACACACAAGAGCAACAAGGGGACAAAAACTGAGTCTTGTTAGGGATCTACCTACCCTTCTTCTTTTATCCATCGTATCATAGTAAATGTTGACAAACTCTTCAGCAGCTCTACAAGTCTGATCCACATAAGTTTTAAAGTTCTAGAAATAACAACAAAACCCTCACAATTATGTAAGGCAATGTAAAACAGTTGGTTTGATAAAATTCTATGAGCAGTTTCTCCAGCAAGTAAATTAACATGTACAGTAACAAAATGAGATACAAAATGCTGAACCGTTTCCTATGGCATACACGACAGGGCTTTCAACCCCTACCCCTGTGAATTCCAGGGGCCCCCTTGCAGACTGATCCACAGTTAAACTGATCTCGAACGAGAATTAGCATGTTAGTTTTGTTAACATTCCAGTTAAGTTTCCCTGGACATTTCGCCCAGGGACTCCCAGTTACCCCTCCCTTGCTCCCTCCCCAACAATCTGTCATTTTCCTCCCCCAGGCGCATTTATACCCTGCAGATACGTGTAGACAAATCTCCCCCCCTCCGCCCTGCCTCCGCTGAGTGCCGATTCCGGCTGCTCGGGGCAGGGCCCGTGCAGCCAGCGCTCGGCAAGCCTCGCTCAGAGGGCCACGAAATGTGCCTAGTTCCGGAAGTCCCCGGCGGGCAGGGCCGCGCGGCGGCTGGCCCAGGGGGTCACCCCACACGCAGTCCCCAGACCTGGTCCCCTCATGGAGGACGAGCTGCCCCCCCCCCGCCCGGTTCCGGCCTCCCGCTCCCGGTCGCCCGCGGACTCACCACGGAGGCGGCCATACAGGCAGCGAAAGGGAAGCCCCGACCCAGACCCGTCGCAGAGGACAAGGCAGCGGCAGCTCTCTCTGGGACGCTGAGACCGCGGCGATCAAAAGAAAGCGGATGTGTCCCACTCAACCAGCGTCCCCCTTCCGGTCGCGCTGCGGTCCATTGCACAACTCCTTCCGGCGAGCAACACGGATCTGGGCCGCGGGCTTCCACAGCGAGGGTGGGGCCGACCGCCGCGCATGCGTCGCGAGTCCGGTGATGGGGGCACTGGTCCGGGCGGCTTCAGGTGCAGGTGGCGGGCCCGGGGCGCGGGGAAGGAGAGGGGCGGAGTAGGCCGCCCTGACACGCTCCCACGAGCCGTCCTCCCCCTTCCCAGCCCGCGGCGCTTGGTGTCGGGCGAGGCGCTGCCACCCGCGCCCCCAGGGGACGGTCAGGGCCAGATGGAGCTCGCGCCCCTGGCTTCAGCAGCGCCAGGTCCATCTACCCCGCCCGCGGATCCGGTTCCCCCCGTCTCTGCGCGGCGTGCAGCTCTGTCCACACGCATATGGCACAGCGCAGAGTCCGGGAGTTGCACAGAGTTAATGCAGAGGCTGCTGCAAACACCCTGGCGAGAGAAAGATGCTGAAGCATTTAAGCAAACGGGGAAAGGTCTGGGCTCCACTGAGATGAGAAATGAGGCGGGGAATCAACGTGCACAGATACATATATCAATAAATAGGAGGGCTGGTTTATCTTCTCTGTAGTGTTCATTAATCGGCACTGCAGAGGAGAGGGCTCTTGTGCCCACAGTGCCTGGCAGCCTGGTCACCACAAAGATTGTACCCTAATGTAACAGGATGTTTATTATCCATATAAATGCCTAGGCCTTTTGTGAACCCTGCGAGGCCCTTTGTCTGAATGATATCATTTAACAATCTAATCTTTAGAAATTGCAATAATGTGCATTTATTGTCAGAGTTGGTATTGTCCCTCTTATCTTATTAATATAATACCATTTATATTGTGATTTCTGTCTTGTCAGAGTGTAGAAAATACTATAGATATAGGTACAAAAATATAGGCAATACAATATATAGATATCCTGAGTATTTCTGCTTTATTCACAATTTATCTATGTATACAATGTACCTTCCAGAGGTCATATAATAAAAAAAATCAGGTTACAACATAAATCTAAATTGACACAATGTCAGCTAAAATACTCCCTTACCAAAAAAGAAAGAAACAAACAAAAATTAAGCCCCATCTCCTTTACCAATACTCCATGTGCACGCTCCAATAAAATCATGGGTAAATGGATAAACCTTACAGTGAGACTTACAGGTGAACAAATTTGGGTTCTGGCACACCAGGCTAACAGTGAATCTGAATTCTAGAGTCCAGGGTCTTCCACAAGAAGATGCCCTGCTTTTGTTCAACTCTTAAATCAGATTCAGATTTTTACCCAGGGCAAAAAATGCAAAGGAGGAAGATAACTGGTGAAATCTATTTCTGTTGTGCAAGGGATAGTTTGAGGAAGTAATTGATTTGGTCATTTAGCATTAAAAACATTGTTTAAAATGTGGGACCCATGATCAGGTAACTCTATTAGAGCAACTGTACATAATTTAACCATCAAAAGTAGATATTAAATTCTCTCTGCACTTTGTCATTAGAAGGTCCAGCCAAATTCTTGGCATTCCTTTTCTTTTGTTATTGTATTATTATTGCACACTCAGCAGTGTCACTGTTTTCACATGCATCAAAATTCTTTCACTGTGAAGGACAGACTTTTCAGCTCACAAATATTCTAAAATGTTAAGGTTTCACAAAAGGCAATTTATGGGCTAAAATACTAATGACTCCAACTAAACTAGCTAAAGTGGCTCACTACTTAAGAATTATTATTGTATTTCTCACCTATAGCTCACCAAGACTGTAAGGCATGAGTGAATTATAAAGATCTTTTATTTTTATGAAAGAAACATAATACTTACCCTTCACAGGTGAGATAAGCTATTTGCTCTAGATAGATCCTTTTTCAAATTAAATTAAGTTATTGAAGTTTTCCATTCTTGAGCAATTCTGTTAGAAGAGCAATATCAGGCAAGAGCCTTGAATGATATGATTTGTTATTTTCAATGTGGTGAGCACTTTTGCTCTGGAACAGACATAAAATCAACAAGACATAGTGTGGGAAAATTGAATTAGAGATCCAATTCAGCAAAACACTTAAGTCGAGTGAAATGGGCAGGTCTCAGCACGGAGGCTGCAGACCAAACCTGAATGTTTACATTGCAATTGTATAGCCCCACAATCGGAGCCCATGAGCCCGAGTCAGCTGACCTGGGATCTGACACAGTGTCACAGGTTTTTTATCGCAGTGTATGCATACCCTTGTCATAAATATAAAGGGAAGGGTAAACCCCTTTGAAATCCCTCCTGGCCAGGAGAAAGCTTCTCTCACCTGTAAAGGTTAAGAAGCTAAAGGTAACCTCGCTGGCACCTGACCAAAATGACCAATGAGGAGACAAGATACTTTCAAAAGCTGGGAGGAGGGAGAGAAACAAAGGGTCTGTGTGTCTGTCTATATGCTGGTCTTTACCGGGGATAGACCAGGAATGGAGTCTTAGAACTTTTAGTAAGTAATCTAGCTAGGTACGTGTTAGATCATGATTTCTTTAAATGGCTGAGAAAAGAATTGTGCTGAATAGAATAACTATTTCTGTCTGTGTATCTTTTTTGTAACTTAAGGTTTTGCCTAGAGGGGTTCTCTATGTTTTTGAATCTAATTACCCTGCAAGATATCTACCATCCTGATTTTACAGGGGGGATTTCTTTATTTCTATTTACTTCTATTTTTATTAAAAGTCTTCTTGTAAGAAAACTGAATGCTTTTTCATTGTTCTCAGATCCAAGGATTTGGGTCTGTGCTCACCTATGCAAATTGGAGAGGCTTTTTATCCAACATTTCCCAGGAAAGGGGGGGTGCAAGTGTTGGGAGGATTGTTCATTGTTCTTAAGATCCAAGGGTCTGGGTCTGTAGTCACCTAGGCAAATTGGTGAGGCTTTTTACCAAACCTTGTCCAGGAAGTGGGGTGCAAGGTTTTGGGAAGTATTTTGGGGGGAAGGACGCGTCCAAACAGCTCTTCCCCAGTAACCAGTATTAGTTTGGTGGTGGTAGCGGCCAGTCCAAGGACAACGGGTGGAATATTTTGTACCTTGGGGAAGTTTTGACCTAAGCTGGTAAAGATAAGCTTAGGAGGTTTTTCATGCAGGTCCCCACATCTGTACCCTAGAGTTCAGAGTGGGGGAGGAACCTTGACAACCCTAAATAAGCACATGCTTAACTTTAACCATGTGCTTAAGTCTTATTGAAGTCAATGGGATTTAAATGCATGTTTAAGTGCTTTGTTGAATCAGGGCCTAGGTTAAGAAGATATGGGCCTTAGAAGTAACTTTGTCTGGCATTGGGTTTATTTCCTACATTTGATTATACCACAACACAACACTAGTGATTTCATGAACTGACAGCATATTACAGTGCCTTCTAGTGCCTTACAATCCAAGTCATTGTTTAATTGGTGTAATTTGAGAATCTAAATAACTGAAGTCATTGTTATTCAAAACCATCTCTAACCTGCAATGAATCTGTCATTATAGGAGTCAGTTTTACAGCACAGCTGAGTTCCGCTTTCTACCATGCTATGTTTCCTCAACCTCTCCTCATTCAAATACTTTCTAAAATGCACTTTTATATGTGATGGCCAACAAGTCATGAGTTCACAATAAAATAACAATAATACATAGTAAATATGTTAACAAAAACTTAAGTTATTATTCTCTCCTTTTGATTTCCCAAATTATCCTGTCTCTTTTTTAGACTGTATGTAAACACTTCTCTCATAAATAAGAATCACCATAGCTGGCAGAAGATAAGGCAATTCCAGAGTCTGGCCATTTTTAGGAACCACTGCAAAGCATTCTTCACCAAAAAGGCCTTTCTACCCTGAGAAAGACACTCTCATCATTGACATCCCTTTTTACTCCAATGCCCCTGTGTTAGCCGATGGCCAAGGATGTTTGGTGAGGTGCCAGCTATGCCCGTTTTATACCATCCGTGACTTTAACCGCTAGGACGCACTGTCCCTTTGCGGCGGGCAGCCCGGGCTAGGCTGACGGATGCCCCAAGGTCCTAAACACCCGTGTCTTTAACTGCTAGAGCTCAGAGCTCCTTCGCAGTGGGCAGTCAACACTGACTGACAGGTGCCCCAATGGCAGCACTAAGAGGCTCTCCACACCCGTGACTTTAACTGCTAGAGCTCAGAGCTCCTTCGCAGTGGGCAGTCAGGATTGACTGACAGGCGCCCCAAGAGTTTGCCCCCTGGAGGCGGCACAACTCAACGCTAGGCTCTTAGTACTCTCACCTAATGGCCAGGCTTTATAGCCAAAACGGCTGAGGTTCTTTAATTGTGTTGGCTGCTTTACAGTAAACCAGAGAAACAAGTCAGGCTTATGCACAAATGGTTACCAAAATTTATTAAACTAGATTCTAATCATGTGGTTACAAAATTGCTAGTGCCTACTTATTTAAATGTAGAGATGTTACACACACAAACAAGTTACAAAACGGAAGCCACAATCCCAAAGAAAGAAAACAAAGTATAGAGCTCCATTTCAAAATATGTGTACACTAAAGATAGGAGATCAGGTGTGGGTGCTTCTTACCCTCCTTGCATCTCTCAATTCCAGCGGTGCCAAGCCAGGATCGGTCACTCAATTCCGCAGAAAGACGAATAAGGGAAAAGGCTTAGGGACCCTCTTAGCTGCAGAAGCCTTGGGAGGCTGTCACTTATCTGACCAGCAGATAGATAGTGAAAAGCACTCAAAAATCATGGTGCTGTAGGTCCTATACTTATACCTCTGTACTCCTTTATTCTCTTTCTCCTTTCTTATGCCAAATTGGGTTTGGGCGATGCCAGCTCTCGCAAGAGTAGTTTACGCTTGCAAGGGAGAGAAACAATAAGTTTCGACTACTGGACATTCCTTTTATTAGGGTAAATATTTTCCCACCTAGGATGTTGGGGTGTGTGCATCACGCTATTTAGTAGGGGCTAAGAGCCATGTCTGTCACAGCTTCTCTGTCTGCTGTGAGCCTAATCGTTGTATATGTTCCCAGAGGCACATTGTAGCAGCACACCTGTGCTTCTCACAGCTTCAAAGGCTGTGCTGGAATTTATGTTAAGTGCCCTGTTGTTTTGGCTCCCTTGTGTTCCCAGCAATGCTGGTCTGGGGCGGGGAGGGGAGCTGGCTGTCTGGCTATACCTTGCCAAACCCCTCCCCTCCAAACAAACAAACAAAACCTACCCCAAACAGAGTTTTTACTCCAGAAAGAGCGAAATGGCAGAGACTCCATTAAGTCCACTAAGGATTTGCTATATAAGAGATATTGATATTGATTTTATATGGAAGACACTCGTATATTAAAGTGATGGGAGAGCAGTATGAAAGCTGAAGAAAGATAAGTAACTGCTGCTGCAACAGAAGGAAAAGCCTTATGGTCAAGAGTTTCAAAGCCACCTTGGAGAGCTGGATGTCTAATTCCCACTAGGAACTGGGAGCTACCAGGGACTCCCCCACACCAAGGGAATTCCCAGTTAGGGGAATTACAGCTACTTTTTGCTCCTTTTGTGTTGCCACAGTGATGCAAAGGAAAAAAGTCAGGGGGCTGGGATTGATCCACACCTTTGTTTCTTAATTTGACTGAATGTGGCTTTTTAATATTTTTATCTCTTCCTGATGACAGATTGGTTCCAGAATCTTCAGTTTGTTGAGACACAGGGAAGTGTATTTACAGTGTATTACTTTTGGCAATGGAGGCATCCTTGAAGCTCTCCACTATTGTTCAGAAAAGTTCAAATGAAGACGATACAATAATTGTTATCTTATTTGACACAGCCACCTTTTAAATTGTTTTCTCTTGCCTACAGCTTGGGAAGGAATTGTTTTTGGTTTTTATTGATACAGCTTATCTCATTCCTGCAGCAGCCCTTGCACATGTTAGCATAGAAAACATCCCATTTCATTTTAAACCTCTTGGTTTAGAGGTAAAGCAGAATAGGCATATGTATATATCAGCTATGCAAAATTCAATAAACAAAAAATAGGAAAAATTCAAGCTACCATGGTGTTCTCCACTGATACTTGGAAGCTGCAGGGATTTCGCTTATCTTTAGAGTTAAGGTGACCTGGCATCATTGAAAAAATAGTTCTACTTTTGATCTTAAGATCTGAGTCATAAAACAGCTCTTCCAATTGCTGCACAATGCACTCAGAAATTGCTGTCATTTATTCGGGGTAAGTTTATGATTTTGTTTTTCCATCACAAAGTGAATTTGAATTTCCACTCAAATGCACCTTGCATGTATGAGAACTACAGATACAGGGCCAAATTCTGCAACTTTTATTTATGCTATTCACATGAGGATGGCAGGATTTGATCCATGTTTAATGCCTGATTTTGCAATCCTTACTCTCAAGCCATGTCTACAATGGGAAAATTTATGAAATAATTCCCACCAGTTAAACTGGACCAGTGTGGGGAGCACTAATATAGAGCGAGCTCCAGTATCCAGATCCATTTTTTACCAAGGTTTTATAAGAACCTGCTAAAAATCAAGTCTACTCCAATAGTGGCAAAAATGGATCTGACCATATATACACAATTGCTGCCCACCTGCTTCTAACACTGATTTGCTGAACTGGTTCTTAAAACGGTGGGGATTTTTATAAGGCCTCATTGAGTGGTACTTACTAACATCTGTATTCCTACTGAGAATTGCAGACTCAGGCTCTTAGGTAAGCTATCTTATAACTAGCCTTTTACAAAACTCTGTGAATAATGTGTACGGAGAGAATATAAACGCCTCTGTAGTGCTACTTCATTTCACTCAAGGCAGAAGTGATTTTGATTGCTAAATAAATACAAATACTTATTTTGTGCCTATATACTACTTCATGCTTTGTTACCATTCATAGTTGGTTCCTTCTTCTTGGAAGAGTGAGCAAGTCTGAATGAAAGCTTTTCCTGTGGGGATTTTAGAAATAAGCACTGTGAATGTTTAAAATTGTATATACTGCATTGTAGGAAACTCCCATCTACATACAGTTAAATGGAGGCATTTAGGCTCTGATTCAGGAAAGCACTTAAGTATGTGCTTATGTCCATCCCTATTTAGGACAGTGCTTGAACATATGCTTAACCTGGTGGATAGATACCATCAGCATTGCAATTCTTGGCAATCTCAACAATGAGGCAAAAGAGCTATGGAGACTAGACCTCTAGAGCACCAGTTCTCAACCAGGGGTCCAGGGCTCCCTGAGGGGCTGTGAGCAGATTTCAGGGGGGGCCGCCAAGCAGGGCCAGCATTAGACTCTCTGGGCCCAGGGCAGAAAGCCGAAGCCCCACCGTATGGGGCTGAAGCCCAGGTCCCTGAGCCCCGCCACCCAGGGCTGAAGCTGAAGTCTGAGCAATGTAGTTTTGTGGGGGCCCCTGTGGCATGGGGCCCCAGGCAATTGCCCTGCTTGCTACCCCCTAACCTCGACTCTGGCTTTTATATGCAGAAAACCAGTTATTGCGGCACAGGTGGGCCATGGAGTTTTTATAGCGGGGCGGGGGGCTCAGAAAGAAAAAGGTTGAGAACCTCTGCTCTAGAGGTGGTCCATCCGGGTCAGGGCTAAGGGATGCCGGCAGGGTAGCATGAAGGAGCTGTCATTGTACTTATCCTCTGGATAACGATAGAATGTTGCTCTGCAGGGCTATAAATGCGACGCCTTCCAGGAGCATTATAATGTTCATAAAGGGCAGGAGGTGCTATAACCCTGAGCTAATCTGAACTTAATACGCACTCTTTGAAGATGGCTATCACAATGTAAATACTGAGTTTTGTAAGTGTGTATATAAAGCCGTCTTTGCTGAGGCCAAATTATCACTGATTTCTAAAGCAGTTTGGCCAAAGTAAAGACTGAGTCAGAATTGGATGGTTTGGACCATTATTTTTCTTCCAGCCCTTTATAGGCATGAATGAAACTATTAATCCTAACATCTAATCCACAAGTGTTTTTGTGAGTGTGGGTGTGTCCTCTCCCATAGTGACAGGCATTGTTCTTGGTATAGCATCCTTAATTAAAAGGCTATTAAGAGAGAAGACACAAAAGCCAAAATGCTACACGTAATTGCTATTCTTGCAGAGTCATCAGTTATTATTAACATATGTCAACAGAAAAGCCTGTTCAGCCTAGACCTGCTTTATCTTTGAAGCTGCTTTTGGAATTAATACGTGGCCCCTGAAACAGGGAAGAGATTTGCACTAATGTAACGAAGAGAATTTTCACCCTGATATTCAGTAAAGGAATAGAACTATAATAGCCTATAATTCATTATTATGTGGAACATCTTTAGTTTCTTCTCATTTAGATATATGAATATGTAACCCCTGGCCCTCTTTTTATTGTTTCCCTGGAGCCATTGTCTGTAAAGCACCTTGGGATGCAGTGAGTATGAAAGACATTATAGAAAACAAGACTCGTATTTCTTAGCATGTTAATACTGCATGGTTCCATGCAAATACTTAAGCCATGGACATCTGCCACAAGTGCAGAATTCCAGCCACTTGGGGTTCTGTAATGATTTTGCTTCCACTGCTACTCAGCTGTAAGTATTCAGGGCTCAGTGGAATAGCCCTACCTCTGCTGTATCTGTGAATATGCAGCATGGTTCAAAGGCAGAACAATTTAGATTTGTATACCTTGCAGGGCAAAACCAGAGGTGATGTACAGTGGTGTAAATTAAATTTCAGAGTTTAAACTGGTATAATTTACACCTCTTGGCCCCCCACTGCAAACTTAATCTCAAACTTCATAGCTATCCAAATAAATGCAATTAGTGGGAAGGAAATGTATCCACATTTAGGGAATGTCTACATGCAAGCTAGGGGTGTAATTCCCAGCTCAATTAGTCATACTCAGACTTACTTGGGGCAGCTAACCCCTCCTCCTGCTCATGCTGCTGTGGCTACACTCCTTTTTCAGCGAGTGAAGTGACACCTCCAGCTCAAAGTGTAGACATACCCTTACACGGAATCAAGCTCGTCTGCTGTTATCTTTTCAGACCTTTACTCAAGGTTTCATCTGGTAAAGGTAATTTCTGAGGATTTATTGCAGTGGGCATAGAATAGTTTGTACAAACAATCTGTTGGAGGAATTTGCCTCTCACCCCGACCACCTGTTGTGTGTGGCAATATGATGCTGCTTGTAATGTAATGTAAATATTATCCTGTTGAGACACTAGCCAGAGTGAAAGCTTCTCTGGGCTGGCTGCAGGGAAGTAGCCAGCCATTTGTTGCACTCACACCCAGACAAACAGCCCTGTTTACTAAGTATAGGCTCCAGAGACAAACTCTTCTGAGCCAGTCTAAAGGCAACACTCTCTTCCTTTTACTACTTCCAGTTCCAACTCATGCTTTGGGGATGGTCCTCAAAAGCATGGGCTTGTCCACAGGTTGGCTCCCTTCCCACATTGCATGAATGGGCTCCCAGAGCACCATAAACCACAGAATGCAGCATTTGTGCCACAACTCGTTGCTCATACTATGGTGGTGTAACGTCTGAATGTGAACCGAACACACTGTCACAGTGAGTTCAGAAGTTTCCCAAATTGTTTATTCAGACCGTGCCAAGACTGTGCTTAGCTATGTCTCACTCACGTACATCTGCACGGCAGCCGGTGGTGTGATTTGCAGCCCCTGTAGACATACCCATACTAGCTGTACTCTAGTTAGCGCTAAAAATAGGGGTATGTCTACACTGGCAGAGTTACCGTTACAGCACCGCTCAGAAAGCGCTGAAGGGAAACCGCTGTTGTGCGTTCACACTGTCGGCTGCCTGTGAAAGAGTTTTGAAACAGCGGCTGCAAGGGAGGGCGGGCGCGGAGCTGCTCGCTTTGCAGTGCTACTAGCGCCTGGAGCATGTCTGCTTGGCGCTCCGTAATGTTTAAGAGCCGCTCTGGGGCTTCGTTCTGGTGCACCACGTTCGTCTTTCATTCCCTCTTTTTGGTGTCACGGCACTCCTTCAATTCGTATTTTTCAGCAGTGGAGTGCATCATGACATCACGCAGAACGTCCTCTTTAGTTCTTCGTGGCCACTTTCTAATTCTGCACAGCTGTTCAGCCAACGATAACAAAGAAGGAGGCTGGGCTCCCAAGGTCATATTTGTGAAGCCAAAATGCAACATTTTACAGAAGCAGTATTGTTTGCAACATACAGACCACTGATTCAATGATTTAAAACCCAGCCACTGTTCACATACCTGTCACTAACTGGCTGACCCCAGGCAAGCACACATGAGCCACAAGACCCCCCAAATGGTGAGTAACTGCAGGGGCAGGGGAAATCAGTGTTCCAGGACCGTACTGTACACTTGGCACATGGCTTTTGGGGTGAGCCAGCACTGTAGGGAGAGCCTTATAATCATTACTGTCCCCACATTTTCCACAGACTGTCTTCATTATGGAAGATATCTCACAGCTGAGGGTGAGCAGGGAATCAAGGGAGGGTCTCCTCCAAGACTGCAGCTTCCACCCTGGCCCTTATGCAGCTCACCTGTGTGCAGCAATGGTCCAGGCCCCTCCCCGCCCCAAGTGACAGTAGAGTGGTGCGGGAAAATTACCCTTAATGGGGCAAGAAACAAAGCAGCTCTGCCAAAGAACCTGCAGCAGCGGATTGCCCAGTATCTCCATGAGAGTTTCGTGGAGATCTCCAAGGCAGATTCCTGTGAAGTGAGGGAGTCAGTCGACACCCTGTTCCACCACTCAGACTAGGCAGGTGGTGGTTCGTGTATCATACAGACACATGCCTGCTTTCTGCAATCTGCCTGCCCCCAACAACTCACTTCAGTGATTCCCAAAACCAAAGCCACTTACCAGGGGCCTCCTCTCCTGTTTGCGCTTCGCCAAGCTCCGACAGCTGTGACTGGCTAGCCTCCTCCAGGGTAGAGAAGAGCTCCTGGCTGCATGCATCTCTGACCTCCGAGTCGTCCTCTGCCTCTGGGTCCCTTGCCCCCTCCACATCCTTTTCCAAGATTTCCTCCTCCTGGCTTGGTCCACTCTCGACTGGCACATGAGCCACTGAAGTATCCATAATGGCCTTCACAGTGAAGGTGGGGTTGCCACCGAGTATCACATCCAGCTCTTTGTAGAACCGACAGCTTGTGGGCACAGCACCGAAGCAGTGGTTTGCCTCCCATGCCTTGTGGTAGGTGTTCCATAGCTCCTTCACTTTGACCCTGCACTGCAGTGTGTCCTGGTCATGGCCCCCTTCTGTCATGCATCGTGAAATCTGTCCATAGATATCATAATTCCTACGGCTGGAGCGCAGCTGGGGCTCCACAGCCTCCTCTCCCCAAATGCTGATGAGGTCCAGCAACTCAGCATTGCTCCAAGCAGGGGATCACCTGGTCCGTGGAGCAGGCATGGCCACCTACAAAGATGTGCTGAGACCACTGCACGTGTCACCGAGCAAACAGGAAGGGGACTTTCAAGCTTCCCAAGGAATTTAAGGAACCTGAGGGCAGGGCAGTAGAGGTCAAACCAATGACCAGAGAGGTGAGAACAGGCATTGTGGGACACCTCCCGGAGGCCAATCACCGCGCTGGAATCAACCAGGGTGTCTACACTGGCACCGTAGCTGTAGCCCTGGTGCAGAAAGCCGCACGCCTCTCATCAGGGTGGTGTTTTCACAGCGCTGCAACAGCGCAGTTTCTGCACACGAAGTGGCTTGGCAGCGTGTGCACCTCCGGAGTTACAGTGCAAATAGCTGCTTTACTGCACAGAAACTTGCCCGTGTAGACAAGGACTAGCAGTGAGGATACCATGGCAACATGGGCTTCAGTGCAGGGTGCACTAGTAAGTAAATATGCAGGGGGGTCAGGCGGGCTTATGCCGCCTGCACTAAAGCTCCCATCACTGTAGCCTCACTGCTATTTTAAGTGCATTTGCTAGATTAAAGATAGCACATGTACATCTACACCAGCTGCAAATCATACCCCAGCTGCAGAGTAGACGTATGTTTAGCTACAGTGCTGCAGTGTCATGAAATGCTGACCTGCTGTCTGCTCAGAAGTCATTATTTGTGCAGGATTTAAAACTTCATTGTCCAGAGCACTGAGAAATGTCTGTTCTTGTTTTAAAGATGATTTCTATTTTAATGGGTTGTATGATAGCCTAGATGTGCATTGCTGCACCAGGACAGCCTTCTGAAACAAGATGATCTATTACTTCATGGGCCCCCCCCTCTCCCAGGGCAAAATATTATGAAAACAAGAAATGCCTTTATTAAAAGCACAAAGGCAGTGAAGGCATTCAGAGATTGATGTGCATTGGAATGGTGGGTCTGATTTCACAGTCCTGGATCACATATATATATAGTCTATGAGGAAGGGGCACTGAAAAAGTTTCCTCTTTGGGCTTCATAAAAGGCTTCACAGCTTTCTTACAAAGAGGGGAATGTTTACACTGCAAGTAAAGGTGCAGCTGTAGTCTGGGTAAGCATACCCATGTTAGTTTTAACCTAGCTAGCCTGGTAACAATAGTTGCGAAGATATAGTTGCGCAGATATGGTGGCACAGGTTTCAGCATGGGCCGGCTGCCCAAGTAATAAGCCCACCAGGACCCTGGGTACATACTTTGGTTGCTAGCCCATGCCACCACATCTGCACTGCTGTTGTTACCCGTGCTGTCCAGATTAAATCCAGCATGGATCTATCTACCTGCACTACAATCACACCTTCTATGGCGGTGTCATCAAGCACAGCCCAAATTCTGAGGCCTCTACTCAGGCAAAATTTCCACATCAACAAGAGTTGACCTGAATAAATATTGAGAGGCTGATTTTGACTGACCTTTATAATAATGTCCAGTTCTTATATAGTCCGTTTCCTCCACAGATCTTAAAGCGCTTTATAAGGGAGTATGTGAGGTAGGTATTGGAATGTGTAAAGAGCTCCCCTCTGCCAGCAGCAGCACGCCCCATGCCAGAGCGACTCACAGCTGCAATCCCAGTGCTTGGGACAACATGGACTGCTTCCCCGGGGCCTGATCCAGCACATATTGTAATCAATGAAAAGTCTCACATTGATTTTAATGGGCTTTAGATCTGGCCCTTGATGTGCTCTCAGGGCACACATTGCCCCAAGTAGATGGGGAAGAAGCAGGTCATAGTGCACATGCACATAAAAACCATAAGCACCTGCTTACCCCAGAAGGGATTGTATCTCCCCGAGGCATAGTCCTTCCTTAACCAAGCCCAATGGCAGGGTAGCTCTGTATCACACCCAGACACAGCTCCGTGCCTCATGTGCACATGCTGGCCTAGAGTAAGGACTTCAGGATTTGTCCCATTTACTTTGTTGGGAGTTGAGGATGCAGCAAGTTCTCAGCTCCTCTCAGATCTGGTCCACTGAATTCAGCTTGAGTCATTCAAGGAGAGTCACTTGAGTCTCTTCAAGGAGAGTTTTGCTCAAGTAACCAAGCAGGGTCTTAGAAATTAGGCCTATTTTGGAATAGTATTTCCTCATGGCTTTTGACCTCTATTGCAAAGAGCTACAATCAGCACTTGCAGTTTAGCATGCTGTTCAGTTCAGCCAAACAGAAATACAAGCTAAAGACAACTTTGTGCAGACAAAGTTTTGGGTAAATTTCTCCAGCCAGCAAGTGAAATAGTGGGTGTGCCGGGGAGAACTGGCAGCTGTCTCAGAGAACCACACATCTCTTATTGAAAATCAACACTGAGACTCAAGTTCCTGCACACTCTCCCTGAAAGTCCCTTCTCCACAGGCCAGACTGCCAGTGAAATATTTATGTCAAAGCTGAATTCAGTCAAAAGCCAAGAATAAACTGATCTTTTCAAAGCATGGTTTTGTTATTCTGACGTCACTTGATATCAGTGGATATCAATATCTGTTCCTACTAGAGAAGCAAAGTAGCTGTTTGCTATTGAAAGTCTGTGTGATAGTAGCTCAAGTATAGCAGAAGCTATAGCACAAAGGATTTCAATGGATTTATTGTGACACCGATAAAAGTAGTTTGGGAATCTTGTTTTCTAGCTTTTGCAACATTAGTTGACTGAACAACACAAGAAGTGATTCACAAATATTTTGCATACATAATATTGGAGTTTGGTTTACCGTTATTTGGGAGTATTTGGATGGCCGTTGGGTATTCATGAAAATGTTCAAGAAGTTTCTTCTGTTAGGCCACAATTGATGATTGGTGGAAAATTCATGTTAAAGTGTGCTATTTGTTATTCATTATATTCCTCTTCAGAGAATTTCAGTTATCCAAGCAGGAAGCAGCAACACTGTCATATAACTAAAGTGCCCAATTACACCACAAATAGTTGAGGGTGAACTGTTTTCCAACCAATAGGTTAAAACTGGTTCCTGTGATCTATTCAGTAAATTCTTACGAACAGAGACTAATAGAAATTAGTAGAATTAATAGAAATCAGGACCAGTTTGCATACAACTGGTAAACAGAAAACAGAGCAACACTAACAAAATTATTCACGCAACAAATAATTCACACTTATTATTATTCACTTTTTAAAATGAGCAATATAGAACTAAGCAGCACTCCCTCCACAAATGCAGTCACCAAAACTAATGGCTAAAGTCTATGAGGAAAACCAGACATTTTATTTTTAAAGACAGTAAGATCCAATTCACCAGCGATGTGGGAAGCTTGCAGGCCTCTAAACATACAGCAGCCAGTGATCTAATGGACAAGAAGTATTTAAACTATTGAGAGTTTGCTATGGGAAACTCAAGTCTCAGAACTGTATTCTGAAAGGGAGATCTGTATTGAAAGTGTCAGATTATAGGTACAATGAAATCTTAGAATTAGAGAGGGCTTGATTCACCCACTGCATTGCACTTTGCCAAGTCATTCATGCCTGTACCAATGGAGTACAATGTGGATATAAAATGCTACAGTTCTGATTAAGTAGCATATAATACTCACTTGCACAGATGTAAGTAATTGCACCTGGTGCTAGGTAGTGGAGAATCAGCCCAATCCTTCATATTTAATGTATGCCGTGTAATTCACCAGGTTTAATGTATGCAGTGTAATTCACCAGGTTAGGTGTAATTCAAAGGAGGCACTTTATGAAAGCCAAAAGAGTTACTATCTCTCTGGCTTAGTTTCACATCCATCACGACTCTAAGCAGAGCCAGTTAGAGTAACATTGTCTAAGACAGAGGTGGGCAAACTACAGCCCACGGGCCATATCCGGCCCACGGGACTGTCCTGCCTGGCCCCTGAGCTCCCGACCAGGGAGGCTAGCCCCCAACCTCTCCCCTGCTGTCCCCCCTCCCCTGCAGCCACACCGCCGCACGGGCAGCACTCTGGGCGGCAGGGCTGCATGCTCATGCAGGGCAGCGCAGCAGCGTGTCTGGCTCTGGCTGGGCTGCGCGGCTGCCAGACATGCTGCTCTGAGTGGCATGGTAAGGGGGCCAGGGCCAGGGCTGGGCGGTTGTATAAGGGGCCGGGGTTCTAGGGGGCAGTCAGGGGACAGGGAGCAGGGGTAGTTGGATGGGGCAGAGGACGGGGAACAGGAGGGTTGGATAGGGCTTGGGAGTTCTGGGGGGGGCTATCAGGGGGCCTGTCAGGGGTCAGGGCAGTCAGGAGACGGGAGCAAGGGGGTTGGAATGGGGGTGGGGTCCTGGCGGGCTGTTAGGGGCAGGTGTGTGGATAGGGGTCGGGGCAGTCGGGGGACAGGGAGCGGGGGGGTTGGATGGGTCAGGGGTTCAAGGGGGCAGTCAGGGGATGGGGGGGGTTGGATAGGGGGTGGGGTCCTGGGAGGGGGCGGTCAGGGGACAAGGAGCGGGGGGGGGGTTGGATGGGGGGGTCTGAAGGGGGCAGTCAGGGGGCGGGAAGTGGGAGGGGGTGGATAGGGGGGCGGGGCGGATAGGGGGCGGGGGCCAGGCTGTTGGGGAGGCACAGCCTTCCCTACCCGGCCCTCCATACCGTTTTGGAACCCCAGTGTGGCCCTCAGGCCAAAAAGTTTGCCCACCCCTAAGACCTGAAGGGAAGAAACAAGTGACAGATTCTGTACCTGCCATGCTGCTATTATCAACAGTGTCAATAGAGTGCAACTGAAACTGCTATTGCTATTGGGCTGCAAGCTCAAGTTCCTCACTAGGAGTTGGTTTTGTGAACATTGCTGACACCACCATGCAGTACAAGGGTCGTCCACAATGGGTGAGTTATTATTATAATACTCTCCATGTATACAGAGCCTTTCATCTGATCTCCATGCACTTGGCAAGCATCCATCTATTTAGTCTCTCCGCACACCTGTTAAGTAGGTTTTATCCCAAATCTGCTCCTGAGGGGGGTGTAGTAGTAGTGTAGGCTACTGCATCCTGTGATTGCTGTCACAGTTGTAGAATTGCTCTGCAACCTGGGTGAAGAACTGTGCACCCCAATCCCAACTGCGACCATTTTCTCAGACGATGTACTTGAACAAGAGGTTTCAGCGTAGCAGCCGTGTTAGCCTGTATCCGCAAAAAGAAAAGGAGTACTTGTGGCACCTTAGAGACTAACAAATTTATTTGAGCATGAGCTTTCGTGAGCTACAGCTCACTTCATCGGATGCATGCCGTGGAAAATACAAGTGGGGAGATTTTATATACACAGAGATTGTTTCATGTTCTCTGTGTATATAAAATCTCCCCACTGTATTTTCCACGGCATGCATCCAATGAAGTGAGCTGTAGCTCATGAAAGCTTATGCTCAAATAAATTTGTTAGTCTCTAAGGTGCCACAAGTACTCCTTTTCTTTGAACAAGAGGGTATCCCTTGGAGTTTAAATGGCATGTATCCGTCGCTAAAGGTTGAAGGCTCAAACTGGCATTGCCAGTATCTGAACATGAGACTGGGGTTACTTTACTCCTAATGTTCAGGTTAGCAAGCCATATACCTTCTAAAGTGTTCACCATGATTGATGAAGGTGCAAGGTACACAGTGCTTGACATATTCCCCCAGAGCCCACTAGAGGAGCCAGACATCTGTAGACTGAAAGATTTTGTTCTTCTACAGGGAGCTGTGATATTTTGCAATCATGCATTTTTGCAGGGTCTATAGTAGCTGGGATTTTGGGCCTCACTGTGTCCCAATACTGCCCATTTGGGGATCTGTTTAATATAGCTCTCCAGCGGGAATGTACTAGGTTTTGTGTTTACATTTTGAAGTGCCAGAGTCTAACACAAATTAACTATCTCTGCAAATATTATATATGTTCGCATTTCCATTCAACTTGGTGACATCTTTTTCACATATTACCAACCTGGTAGGAAATGAAAGTGTTTCTACTACAGAAAGATTTAGGGCCAGATTTTCAGCACAATTCTAACTGAGTCTCTGTTTAAGTATGCAGTTATTTTGGCACATTTAGTGTTACTACAACATCTAAGTCCCTGTTTGCATTCACAAATACGGTAATTACACATCTAAGTGACCCAAAGTGCCTTGGCAAATTCTTGAAGATGGAGAAGTGCACTCATTTTCACAGATACCATGGTGATCAGTGCCTTAGAAGTACCTAACGTAAAGACAATTTTTTAAAAACTTTTCTCCGCTGTACCTTTTTCCTGTTGTCACCCTCATTCCTTTCAATGATTAATGTTTCTCTTAAGAATTATTATCAGTGCTGTTCCCTTAGTGAGCCAGTAGGGGGTGAGACTGCATCAAGCCTCCAGCTCCCTCTCTATAGAAATTGAGTCATTCAGATGTGAACAACTTCCTCGATTCTGTTTTCTTCTATCCCAATTCTTCCCTGGATTAGATTGAGCCACCAGGCTGGCTCGTTTAATTTAAATGTTCATAAAGCCACGGACAAGGCTTCAACTGGAAAATACTTGAATACCAAAGGAATCTATATCGATCTGCACTGATTATAATTTCAGGCCACAATCCTGCAGACGCCTACTCTGGCAAACTCTGGCAAACTACTCTGGCAAACAGTATTTCCATGTTACAGTGAATTTCCATGTTAGTTTCTCTGAATAAGAACTGCAGGATCAAGCCCAATAAAATGCACCTTAGTAGAAGCTTACTTAATGTATAATAAATGCGTTTATTTTGAGGAGACCAAACTTCCCATAGGCCCAAATCCTCCTTACCCAGCTCCTTCTATTGGTGCATAGGGCCCGCATGGCAGCAGAAACACTGTGGTTATATTATATGGGCTGATGTAGGACTAGCTGTGAAGAAACTCCATATTGGGGTGGGGAATGTGCTCTGGGAGGCTGCATGTGTGATAGCATTGTGGACAGGTGTGTGTGATTTAGACGATTCTTCATAGTGATGAAGCATTGTTAAGCTACCCTAACAATAAGCAATGCAGAATCGCCCTTCCCCCACAGCCCCAGAGGTGGAGGAGGAGAAGCCATGTACCCCCAAGGCCGGGAGGATTGCAGCCACCACTCCCAGGAGGAAATGTAGGGTAGTGGTGGTTGGTGACTCTCTTCTGAGAGGGACGGAAGCCTGACATGGCATCCCAGGAGGTATGCTGCCTGCCATGGCCCATATGCGAGACCTTACAGAGGGATTGTCGAGGATCATCTCACTACTACCCCATGCTACTCATCTATGTGGGCACTAATGATACTGTGAGGAATGACCCTGAGCAAATCAGAAGTGACTACAGGCCTCTGGGAGCTGGGGGCACAAGTGGTGTTTTCTTCGATCCTTCTGGTCAAGGGTAGGGGCCCAGGCAGAGACAGAAGCATTCTGGAGGTGAATGCCTGGCTGCGAGAATGGTGTCGCTAGGAGGGCTTTGGCTATTTTGATGACAGGAGGTTGTTTTGGGAAGGACTGCTAAGCAGAGATGGGGTCCATCTATCGAGGAAGGAGAAAAGCATATTTGGATACAGACTGGCTAATCCAGTGAG
This sequence comes from Caretta caretta, assembly GCF_965140235.1. Taxonomy (NCBI): domain Eukaryota; kingdom Metazoa; phylum Chordata; order Testudines; family Cheloniidae; genus Caretta; species Caretta caretta. The sequence goes on from NC_134214.1 coordinate 85,153,194, forward strand.
GAGGACTTTAGGTTCAGTGGGGCAGGAGACAAAAGCCCACAGGTAAGTCAAAAACATGGAGTCCTGGGAGACAGGCTGGAATCTGGGGAGACACAAGAGAGAACATAGGGGGGAAATCAAATCAGTATCTTAGATATCTGCATACTAATGCGAGAAGTATGGGGCATAAGCAGGAAGAAATAGAAATGCTAGTTAATAAACACAGTTATGACATAGTTGGCTTGGTGAGATAATACATGACTGGAAGATTGATATAAAAGGGTACAGCTTGCTCAGGAAGGACAGGCAGGTAAAAGAGAGAAAGTGTTGACTTATATATCAAAATGTATACACTTGGACTGAGGTTGAGCTGGAAATAGGAAATAGGATAGGCCCATCAATGGCTGTTAGCCAGGATGGACAGGGATGGTGTCCCTAGCTTCTGTTTGCCAGAAGCTGGGAATGGGTGACAGGGGACGGATCATTTAGTGATTACCTGTTCTGTTCATTCCTTCTGGGGTACCTGGCATTGAACACTGTCAGAAGACAGGATACTGGGCTAGATGGACCTTTGGTCTGACCCACTATGGCCATTCTTATGTTCTTATGGAGAGAGACTTGTTGAAAATATCTGGGTAAGGATAAAAGGGGTAAAAACCAAAGGTGATGTTGTAGTAGGGGTCTATTACAGATCACCTAACCAGGAAGAAGAGGTGGATGAGGCTTTTTATAATCAACTAACAAAATCATCCAAAGCACAGGACTTGGTGGTGATGGGGAACTTCAACCACCCAGCCATCTGTTGGGAAAATAACACAGCAGGGCACAGACTATTCAACAAGTTCTTGGAATGTACTGGAAACCATTTTTTTACTTCAGAAGGTGAAGAAAACTTCGAGGGGAGAGGCTGTTCTAGATTTCATTTTGACAAATAGGGAGGAACTGGTTGAGAATTTGAAAGTGGAAGGCAGCTTGGGTGAAAGTGATCATGAAATGATAAGAGTTCATGATTCTGAGGAATGGTAGTAAGGAAAACAGCACAATAAAGATAATGGATTTCAAGAAGGCAGACTTAAGCAAACTCAGGGAATTAGTAGGTAAGATCCCAGGGGAAGCAAGTCCAAGGGGAAAACAGTTCAAGAGAGTTGGCAGTTTTTCAGAGATATTATTAATGACACAAGAGCAAACTATACCACTGCATAGAAAAGATAGGAATATGGCAACAGACCACCCTGGCTTAACCAGGAGATCTTCAATGATCTGAAACGCAAAAAAAGAGTCCTACAAAAAGTGGAAACTAGGTCAAATTACAAAGGATGAATATAAACAAGTAACACAAGTCTGTAGGAACAAAATTAGAAAGGCCAAGACACAAAAAGAGAGATAAAGAATAACAAGAAAACATTCTACAAATACATTAGAAGCAAGAGGAAGACCAAGGACAGGGTAGGACCATTACTCAATGGGGGGGGGGGGGGGAACTATAACAGAAAATGTGGAAATGGCAGAAGTGCTAAATGCATTTTTTGTTACAGTTTTCACCAAAAAATTTAGTAGCAATTAGACATTAACTTAATGAAAGCCAATGAAAATGAGGTAGGATCAGAGGCTAAAATAGTGAAAGAATAAATTCAAAACTACTTAGATAAGTTAGATGCCTTCAAGTCACCAGGGCCTGATTAAATACATCCTATAATACTCAAGGAGCTGACTGAGGAGATATCTGAGCCATTAGCGATTATCTTTGAAAAATCATGGAAGACAGGTGAGATTCCAGAGGACTGGAAAAGCTATAATGCCAAGCTATAAAAAGGGGAATAAGGACAACCTGGGGAATTACAGACCAATCAGCTTAACTTCTGTACCCAGAAAGATAATGGAGCAAATAATAAAGCAATCATTTGCAAACATTTAGAAGATAATAAGGTGATAAGTAATAGTCAGCATGGATTTGTCAAGAACAAATCATGTCAAACCAACCTAATAGTTTCTTTGACAAGGTAACAAGCCTTGTGGATAAGGGGGAAGGGGTAGATGTGGTATCTCTTGACTTGAGCAAGGATTTTGATACTGTCTCACATGACCTTGTTATAAACAAACTAGTGAAATATAGCCTAGATGGAGCTAATATAAGGTGAGTGCATAACTAGTTGGAAAACCATTCCCAGAGAGTAGTTATCAGTGGTTCACAGTCAAGCTGGAAGTGCATATAAAGTGGGATCCCACAGAGATCAGTTCTGGATCTGACTCTGTTCAATATCTTCATCAAGGATTTAGATAATAGCCTAGAGAGTACACTTATAAAGTTTGCGGGCAATACCAAGCTGGGAGGAGTTGAAAGTGCTTTGAAGGACAGGATGAAAATTCAAAATGATCTGGACAAACTGGAAAAATGGTCTGAAGTAAACAGGACGAAATTCAATAAGGACAAATGCAAAGTACTCCATTTAGGATGGAACAATCAATTGCACACATACAAAATGGGAAATGACTGCCAAGGAAGAAGTACTGTGGAAAGGAATCTGGGGATCATAGTGGATCACAAACTAACTATGAGTCAACAGTGTAACACTGTTGCAAGAAAAGCAAACATCATTCTGGGATGTATTAGGAGGAGTCTTGTAAGCAAGACACAAGAAGTAATTCTTCCACTCTACTCCACTCTGCTTAGGCCTCAACTGGAGTATTGGTTCCAGTTCCGGTCACTACATTTCAGGAAAGATGTGGATAAATTGGAGATAATCCAGAGAAGAACAACAAAAATGATTAAAGATCTAGAATACATGATCTATGAGGGAAGATTGAAAAAATTGGATTTGTTTAGTCTGGAGAAGAGAAGACTGAGGGGCACATGATAACAGTTTTCAAGTAGATAAAAAGTTGTTACAAGGAGGAGGGAGAAAATTGTTCTCTTTAAACTCTGAGGATAGGACAAGAAGCAACGGGCTTAAATTGCAGCAAGGGAGGTTTAGGTTGGTCATTAGGGAAAACTTCCCGTCAGGGTAGTTAAGCACTGGCATAAACTGCCTAGGCAGGTTGTGGAATTTCAGTCTTTAGAGATGGTCTAGAAAATACTTTGTCCTGCCCTGAGTACAGGGGACTGGACTAGAAGACCTCTTGAGGTCCCTTGAAGTCTTATAACTCTATGATTTGGGGTTTAGTCTACATGAGGAGCAGGGGCATGGGTGGTGGATCCTAATCCATGGGTCCACTAGTCCTACTGCCCTTTATTGAATTGAATCATAGCCACAGATTCAAACATTGCCCTTCTTGGTAGTTCATCACTGTTGCTATGTCACTAGGAAAAATGAAAAGGAGTACTTGTGGCACCTTAGAGACTAACCAATTTATTTGAGCATGAGCTTTCGTGAGCCACAGCTCACTTCATCAGATGTGTACCGTGGAAACTGCAGCAGACTTTATATACACACAGAGAATATGAAACAATACCTCCTCCCACCCCACTGTCCTGCTGGTAATAGCTTATCTAAAGTGATCAGCAGGTGGGCCATTTCCAGCACAAATCCAGGTTTTCTCACCCTCCACCCCCCCACACAAATTCACTCTCCTGCTGGTGCTAGCCCATCCAAAGTGACAACTCTTTACATAATCAAGTCGGGCTATTTCCTGCATAGATCCCGGTTTTCTCACTTCCCCCCCACCCCCATACACACACAAACTCACTCTCCTGCTGGTAATAGCTCATCTAAACTGACCACTCTCCAAGTTTAAATCCAAGTTAAACCAGAATATCTGGGGGGGGGGAGGTAGGAAAAAACAAGAGGAAACAGGCTACCTTGCATAATGACTTAGCCACTCCCAGTCTCTATTTAAGCCTAAATTAATAGTATCCAATTTGCAAATGAATTCCAATTCAGCAGTTTCTCGCTGGAGTCTGGATTTGAAGTTTTTTTGTTTTAAGATAGCGACCTTCATGTCTGTGATTGCGTGACCAGAGAGATTGAAGTGTTCTCCGACTGGTTTATGAATGTTATAATTCTTGACATCTGATTTGTGTCCATTTATTCTTTTACGTAGAGACTGTCCAGTTTGACCAATGTACATGGCAGAGGGGCATTGCTGGCACATGATGGCATATATCACATTGGTGGATGTGCAGGTGACCGAGCCTCTGATAGTGTGGCTGATGTCATTAGGCCCTGTGATGGTGTCCCCTGAATAGATATGTGGGCACAGTTGGCAACAAAGCCCGTTGCCAACTGTGCCCACATATCTATTCAGGGGACACCATCACAGGGCCTAATGACATCAGCCACACTATCAGAGGCTCGGTCACCTGCACATCCACCAATGTGATATATGCCATCATGTGCCAGCAATGCCCCTCTGCCATGTACATTGGTCAAACTGGACAGTCTCTACGTAAAAGAATAAATGGACACAAATCAGATGTCAAGAATTATAACATTCATAAACCAGTCGGAGAACACTTCAATCTCTCTGGTCACGCAATCACAGACATGAAGGTCGCTATCTTAAAACAAAAAAACTTCAAATCCAGACTCCAGCGAGAAACTGCTGAATTGGAATTCATTTGCAAATTGGATACTATTAATTTAGGCTTAAATAGAGACTGGGAGTGGCTAAGTCATTATGCAAGGTAGCCTGTTTCCTCTTGTTTTTTCCTACCCCCCCCCCCCCGATATTCTGGTTTAACTTGGATTTAAACTTGGAGAGTGGTCAGTTTAGATGAGCTATTACCAGCAGGAGAGTGAGTTTGTGTGTGTATGGGGGTGGGGGGGAAGTGAGAAAACCTGGATCTATGCAGGAAATAGCCCGACTTGATTATGTAAAGAGTTGTCACTTTGGATGGGCTAGCACCAGCAGGAGAGTGAATTTGTGTGGGGGGGGTGGAGGGTGAGAAAACCTGGATTTGTGCTGGAAATGGCCCACCTGCTGATCACTTTAGATAAGCTATTACCAGCAGGACAGTGGGGTGGGAGGAGGTATTGTTTCATATTCTCTGTGTGTATATAAAGTCTGCTGCAGTTTCCACGGTACACATCTGATGAAGTGAGCTGTGGCTCACGAAAGCTCATGCTCAAATAAATTGGTTAGTCTCTAAGGTGCCACAAGTACTCCTTTTCTTTTTGCGAATACAGACTAACACGGCTGTTCCTCTGAAACTAGGAAAAATGTCATCCTTCTGGATTTAAAGATACAAAGCGGGTGAGGTAATCTCTTTTATTGGACCAACTTCTGTTGGTGAGAGAGACATGTTTTTGAGCTATACAGAACTCTTTGTCAGGTCTGAGAATGGCACTAAGAGCGTCACAGTAAATAAAAGATCGAACAGATAGTTTAGCATAAGCAGTTAGCGTATATTCTAGGGGATCATTCAAGATGAAATGGCCTATTAACACCCTGTAGTCATAGGACAAAAAGGGGGGTTTGTGAGTTACAATTTGTTGTAATAAGCCATAAATCCAGTGTCTTTATTGAGACCATGATTTTTAGTGTCTGGCAAAGTTATGAATTTAAGCTCCCAGGCTCGTCTCTTGAAAGTGTTGTGCAGGTTTCCTTTGAGGATGAGGATTGATAGGTCAGATATAGAGTGATTGCTTTGTGGTGTTTTTGTTTTTTATCATTTTCCTGTGTAAGTTCACAGGAAAGACTGAATTTACTTTTTTTCCTATTAATAATCACATTTAATCTTCACTGTTATAAAAACAATTATATAGCATCATACCTTTACATGGTTCTTTACAAACTTAGGGCCCAATTCTGCATACACTTGTATACTGTACTCAATTCAATAGGACTACTCACTGTGGGCTAATGGACAGAGCACTGGGTTGGGACTAAGGAGACCTAGGCTCTATTAATTGCTCTGCTACTGGTTTGCTAGATAAACTAGGGCAAGTCATTTCACTTCTCTGTGCTTCAATTGCCTTATCTGTAAAGTGGGGATAACAATGCTTACCTGTTTTGTAAAAGTGCTTTCAGATCTCTGGATGAAAAGCTGTATGTAAGAGCTAGTTGTTATTTCTCATGGTAGTAAGCATTATGCCTGGTAGTAAGCAATTGGAAGATAAGGTCAACAGACCCAACAACTGAAGTTTAAACTTTTAAATGATGTAACAATCCTTTCTGTAAAGATATAAGTGACTAAACTACTGAATGGAAAACTCTGCTAATGAAGCTCTTTTTTTTTCCTCCTCTCTGATAATTTCCTTTAATGGTAGTCCTGTTCTTCCAGTTTTCAGAGTTCACGCTCCTGGAGTTATCATTATTGGAAGCTCTTTCTCTGAAATTGTTTTACAGAAATACAGACTTCCCCAGCAGTAACCCAAGCTCTGTGGTTGGACTGTTGAGACTCCCAGACATGCCTTTCCTCACCCCCTGACCTGACTCAACTACTGATGAGGCTTCCTAGTATTTTTGTTGAAGTATTTGCAGTCTGAGCAGAACAAGGCTGTCAGAACATTCATCCATATCAGGCTCTCTGAACACTTACTGTCTTTACTGAGACTAGTAGATGAAACAGAAGATTCTATTTGAAACATCTTTACATTATATTGAAGACTCTGCAGGACTCTTCCATTTGCCATCCCTTAAGTTTTGGAGCATACTTACAACTTCATTAGCAGGAGATGGAGTTCCCATTTTGGGTTGAGCAGTAGATACTCTCTGTCTATAGTCCAAATATATCCCTGTATTGAGGCTTGACTTTTGTGGTAACTCAAATATCAACCAGCTATAAACCTGTGCTTTCTCTCCCCCGTACAGTTAATGTCACTGTGAATTTTTTACACAGCCTTTAGTGGGGCAGGACTGGACCCTTACTCCCAAGAGTAATCCTGAGTCTTACAAATGATCCTACTGAACTAATGTAACTACTCACACTAGTATGGATTTGCAGGATCAGATCCTGTTATATATAATACTCAGTTATTTAAAGCCACACAATCAAAATTGACAATCTAAAATTTAACCTCTTCTGACAAAAGAAATAGCAATTTCTCTTTTAAAAAGAGCTGCCTGAGCCTAAAAAATATCTGTCACCTCTCCCCCTGAGGGCTACAGTATAGTTCAAATACCAGCTGCATGGATGCCAAAACATGGCACAGCAAACTCGGGACGCAGCAAAGGGCAGGACACTGGTATATTTTGGTAGCTGGACTCCTCACAGAAAACAATCAGGTGAGGAGTGTGGAAGGCTAGTTCATGCCCTGTTCCTGTGAATTTAAAACAAAATTCCTTATTTTTAGGCTTGCCAGCCTTAACAGTGCCCACAGTTCTTCAAGATTCCAAAGTTGGGAGTCTTCCTCCCCTAAATTAAGCTAACAAGCATCACCTTTTAATTTGCATGGCACGCTTGCTAATACAAAGTCTAAGTACAGTACACAGATTAAACAGGTGTGTTAATGCTGACAGGAAGGATTCTGCCAAGGTCAATGACTCACAGACTTTTAGCAGGGAAATAATACATTGAGAGACATCAGACTCCAAATTTATAGCTTGTAATGCAACATGTTTACAGCCACGTATGCAGTGTGGAGGTTGTAGTCATTCTCCTGTAAGATGCTGAATGTTTTTGTGAGACACAGTGCTCTCAACTCCCATTAAAGTTAATGGGAGTGCTTGCATGAGTAAGTTATTCATACTTGTAGATGTCTGTAGGATCAGGTCATAAACCAGGTTTAGCAACTTCACAGAGCCAAATTCAGAGAGGTGCTGGTCACTCACAATTCCTACTGGGCCAGATCCTTATTCAGCTTTTACTTGAGAGTTTTGCATGAGCAAGGATTGAATGAAGACCCCAGAATCCAACCGCTGATTTCAGTGGGAGCTCCAGGTAGTCAGCACATGCTCAGCATCTCTCAGGCTATGGCCTATGTCATTGCCCACTAGACAAGATGACATCATTATTCATTTGTATTGCGGTAGTGCCTAGGAGCGTCAGTCGTGGACCGGATGCCATTGGGCTAAGCATTGCACAAACAGAGAACAGTAAAGATGCTCTCCACCTGAAATAGCTTATAAACTAAGTATAAAACCGGAGACCATAGACAGCCTGGAGAGTACAAGGAAACAATGAGACATTACTGGTCAGCATGATAGCCAGTGGTCTCAGCACACCAACAGCCTAATCACTGGCAAGCTTATTGGAGGCATCCCAGGGAGTGCCTCCCAGCTGTGAAGGGCAGCACAGGAGAAAGCAGGAAGGTGCTTGTTTGAAAATCTAATAATTGGGTGATGAAAGCTGGCGTCATAGGCCAATTTGAGGCGAGTGTCAACAGCTCAATAGTGAATGTGAGCTGACAGGTAGGTTGGGGATAGGCTGTTTGTAAAAAGCCTTGAGAGTGAATACAAGACAGTTGCTAAAGGTGTTTCAGACAAGAGTTTGGATTAATCATGCCCCAAGGATTTTAAAGAACTGCTGTTGGGAGTTCCTTCTCAACAAAAAAGGCATATTACCCCAGATAGACCCAGGCAGGATCTTTCAAATGCAGACCCCGAGATGGGTTACAATCCCACAGGGACTTTGAACTCTGCACTGCTCCACCTCGAATTCCTCTCATGCCAGACCTACAGGAATGTAATGACTTTTATCCTGATAAACATCCCTCTTGTTTTTTAAAGAGAAGCAGTACTTGCTTTGTATTGAATGGACAGAAAAAACCTACTCAGTAAGCCACATAGGGTACATCTACACAGCAACTGAACACCCATGGCTGGTCTGGGTCAGCTAATTTGGGTTCACAGGGCTGTAAAATTGCTGCGTAGACACTGGGGCTTGGGCTGGCGCCCAGGGTCTGGGACCCTGCAAGGGGGAAGGTCCCAGAGCCCAGGTTCCAGCCCTAGCATCTACACAGCAATTTTTATCTCCGCAGACAGAGCCTGAGTCAGCTAACCTGGGCCAGCCATGGCCATGCCACTGGGCTTTTATTCCAGTGTAGACATACCCATAGATTCATAAAAAGAAAAGGAGTACTTGTGGCACCTTAGAGACTAACCAATTTATTTGAGCATGAGCTTTCGTGAGCTACAGCTCACTTCATCAGATGTTTACCGTGGAAACTGCAGCAGACTTTATATACACACAGAGAATATGAAACAATACCTCCTCCCACCCCACTGTCCTGCTGGTAATAGCTTATCTAAAGTGATCAACAGGTGGGCCATTTCCAGCACAAATCCAGGTTTTCTCACCCTCCACCCCCCCACACAAATTCACTCTCCTGCTGGTGCTAGCCCATCCAAAGTGACAACTCTTTACATAATCAAGTCGGGCTATTTCCTGCATAGATCCAGGTTTTCTCACATCCCCCCCACCCCCATACACACACAAACTCACTCTCCTGCTGGTAATAGCTCATCTAAACTGACCACTCGCCAAGTTTAAATCCAAGTTAAACCAGAACATCTGGGGGGGGGGGGGGGTAGGAAAAAACAAGAGGAAACATAATGACTTAGCCACTCCCAGTCTCTATTTAAGCCTAAATTAATAGTATCCAATTTGCAAATGAATTCCAATTCAGCAGTTTCTCGCTGGAGTCTGGATTTGAAGTTTTTTTGTTTTAAGATAGCGACCTTCATGTCTGTGATTGCGTGACCAGAGAGATTGAAGTGTTCTCCGACTGGTTTATGAATGTTATAATTCTTGACATCTGATTTGTGTCCATTTATTCTTTTACGTAGAGACTGTCCAGTTTGACCAATGTACATGGCAGAGGGGCATTAAATAAATTGGTTAGTCTCTAAGGTGCCACAAGTACTCCTTTTCTTTTTGCGAATACAGACTAACACGGCTGTTCCTCTGAAACCTGCCATAGATTCACGCAGACATAGTGAGAGTTATTCTTTAGATGTCATCCATGGCTCAGCACCCACATTTTCAAAACAGCTCAGGTCAAAGTGTTACAATAGTAGTTGGGTTCAGGGCCCTTCTGAAAATATGGCCCTGTACAAATAAATCCCAGGCAAAGCAAATACATTTGCACTGTAATTCACTCCATGCTGTTTAACTGCAACAAGTCACTGACCTAAATGTAAATACGAGGGGGGTATATAGAGGAGCCTGCCATCTGTCTCTTAGGCCCACCATACAAAGTCATATCAGCAAGTAGTCCTGCTTAGCACTTGTCAGTTTTGCCTCAGGTTTTTAGGTTAAAGCCTCAACTCAGGTTATGCTCAGAAGATCTGCAAAATGATCTATGCAGGGAGACCACGGCTTCAACCGGATGCCATGCAGATAGTTTTGCAGGACTGGGGCTTCAGTCTCAACTCTGGTAGGAGCAGAAGCAGCCAAAACATTGGACTTTGGACATTCAGAGAACTTTCTACAGTTCTGATGAGATTTACTCTGCCCTGTACTGAATGGCTGTTTGCACCAATCCCCAGTGTCTTCTCCCCAGATTCACTTCACCACACCAGCACCTCTTACCCTTTTCTTCCTTGCCCCACTCAGACCCTTTCCTTTTCTTTCCATTTAGCTGATCCCCTCCTAACTAAGCCTCTCCCCACTCTTCTTCCAAAAAAGTCCTACAACTAACATGCTGTTGGCTGCCATCACATTGTTCACTCTGCTTGTGTGTCCCACCCCTTTCCCCACCCTGTATCTCTTGCCTATTTAGATTGTAAGCATCTACTTCTCTGTGTTTGTACAGTGCCTAGCCCAATGGGGACCCAATTTTTGCTTGGCACATAATGTACATGATTATAAATAATATGTCCTGTCCACACTAAACAGCAAATGATTCCAGTGCCTGGAACATCTTGAGCACACAATACCTATATATGCCTTGCGTCTCACACAGCCACTGTCTGGAGTGTTTTACGAGCACTGCTTACAACACTTGGGTCAGGTTTTCTTTAGGTCATGTCCAGCTAAAGCAGCACTGTCCATAATGGTTTTTTAGTCAGGAAGCCATGAGCATTCTAGCTGCACTGGTTCAGCCAGTCCTCCTGCCCACTCCTGACTCAGTTGTGAAATGCTCAGTTCTTACTGAGGCTGGGAAGAACAAGTCCCCTCTGCTCTCTACTTCCCTCTTTGCACAGGTTGTCTTTAGACAGCTGGATCAAATGTAAAGTTTTGGGGATCAATTCTCCATTGCCTCCTCCTGGCTATGTTACATTGCTCTGTTAGTACAGTGAGGCCATAAAAGCAGAAACAGCCCCAAAGGAAATACCGCTAGTTCAGGGAGTCTCTGGCCTGCAGAGGGCTGGTAAAACTAGCCCCACTCCTGATCCTCAGCACAGTCAGGGCTTAAATTCAGCCAGAGCCACTCTGGTAAATATTTTCAAACACGCAGGAGCCCCAGTGCCTCCCGCAGGGCTGAAAAGCCTGAGACACCCCAGCGTCCCACAGGGCTAAAGCCCTGAGATCCCCTGCCATACAGCTGAAGCCCAGAGCCTCAAATGGAGGCGGGAAGGGGCTCCCGGAAATTATCTCTGAGAATTTAAATCCTGAGCACAGGGGTGCGTGCTAGGGCCAGGCAGGAGTTGGGAGGTTCGGAAATGAAACGGGGGAGGAACGGCTGGAGCACCCTGCTTTTCACACTTCATGGAAGACAAGGGAATGTAGAATGTAAGATACAGCAGCAGTCCTAAGGCTGCTATAACTTACAGTACAAGTCTGGCAGGCTCTGGAGATGAGGGAGTATAAAAGGTGCCTTTAAGGCACCTCTGCCCCCTCCCTCCATCCAGTGCAGAAATAGAGTAACAGATAGGGATTTGAAAGATAACTCTAAAACTAAGAGCCTGAATGCTACAGACATCATCATGTTTCTAACACCCTATGAAACAGCTTACTCTCAGGTTATGTCTACACTACAGTTTACGTTGGCAGAATTTACGTTGCTCAGGGACATGAATAAACCACCCCCTGCACAATGTAAGTTACACCAACAGAAGCACTGATGTGGAAAGCACTATGCCGATGGGAGAGCTCTCTCCTGTCAGCTTAGAGCTTCTTCGCCTGATGTGCTACAGCAACATCGCTGCACATGTAGACATGTCCTTAGACCAAATGCGATTGCAGTGTGGCCAACTTGCGATTTTATTGTGGATTTCACGTGGTGTGGTCTTTGCTTAGAGCCCCCATCTTCTGATGGGAATATATGAGAACCTCAGGTTTTGTTTAAAAAAAGAAAAAAAAGGTCTTAGTCCTCACAGTCATGGAGAAAACATGAATGCTAGAAGCCCAGAAACCACAAGGCAAATGAGAACCCAAACTGTAAATTATTTAAAATAGAATGATTTGGGGGGAGGAGCACTTTATTGTTTTTGAACACTTGGGGTTGGCAGTACCAGTAAGCAGACTTTTGAAAGGTGGGCATGGTGCAGTGGTAGAGTTATATGAATGTTAGATTTGATTTATCTCAGTAGTTGCTCAGACATTTTTCTCAGGCTTTTTCCACACCACTCTGATGTTTTTGTGCTTGTAGCTGGGTATCTCTCTGCTTTTAATACACTTTCATTGTGAGGTACTTAGGATTTCCATGGGAGATAAGGACTGTATAAAATAAAATTCATTAGCATAATCTAATTTATTGCTGAGATGTATCTACCATGTGTTGATACTTCCCATTTGGAGAGGGGTATGAAAGGTTACATGTTACAACAGCATATAAACCCACAGTTGATATGCACAAGATACATCAGCTACTAGCAATAAAATAGGGCAGGAATATTAGAAATGGGCCCAAAATACAAAGTTTGGATTTTGATGAAAACCCTGGGGAGAGTTTGAATCAAGTCATCTTTTTGCAAAGGCTGTTCAACACCCCCTCCCTCAATTTTCTAGCTTTCTGCCGAGAATGTTTTTCCTAACGCTGAAAAATTAACTAGCACCTTGTCAAAGAAAACTAAGAAGTCTGCTAAATTTAATACAGTTTTGTGGCTCTTTAGCTGCGGGCCTGTTCCTGAACACCCGTGTTCACCATTCGGCCAAATCTTACAGAGGTTTTTTTTCCCCTCTGCTGGAAATTCTGATTAAAAAAAACAAAACAAAAACACTTGTTTCTGTTAAAAAGAAAAACAAGTTGTAAGAAGGGCATCCCCACCCAGGAGACTATCATACTGTGCCATAGCCTGCTGCAAGTACCCCAGCTCAGTTTCCCTCTGTGAGTTCCCAGAAATAGTCCAAACCATCTTCCCAACTATAAGTATAACCCTTCTGGGGTTCATTTATTATAGAAGTTCAGTGTACATAAACCATAAATCCTAACACCATAATCCGGATTACCCCCAACCCCACTTTACAGTACATGCAAAACTTTAGCAGAGCCATCTCCTGTCTTGGTACCAGGATAGGCAACCCAGCCTTTCCAATTGGAGTACAACCCCTCACTTTCCAGCAGGAACCCCCACAGCCTCTCTGCTGAGAGCATCCCTCACCATTTTATAGTTCCTCTAGATCTACCTGACCAGGCCTGGAAAAATCAACAGGTAAGCTTTTCCACTACTCCCTTATCTTCAGCCCTTCGCAGCTCTCTGGCTTAGAGAGCCAGCAGAAAACTCCCTCTACCTCTCCTCATGACTTCAACCCTCTCCAGCCCTGGCTCTCTAGCTTTGGGATACCAGTTTGCAACTTCTTTTTCCACTTTCCTGCCTTCAGCCATGTCCAAAACATGCAACCTCCAAGCCAACTCCTCCCTCTCCCCAGGGCAGGCCTATAGAGAAAGAGTACATGCATGCCCCAGCTGTCCCAAGACCCAACCACCTCCTAACTATCTTTTACCAGGACTGACTGACTCATTCATTGTGTCACTGCCTGACCTTTTATAGCCCCTCCCCCTCCCCAGGTGCTGCCCTGACTTCTTAATTGGTCAAATGGGAGCACCTGGTCTGGCACAGGGGCATTGGACCTGCTTCATTTACAGGGGCTAGCCACCCTGTAACAAATATTTCTTGACAAACAGTTTTCAGCTGTTTTAGCCAAAACCCCCAAATTTTCAAATTTGGGAAACTTGTTTTTTAAACAAAAACAAAACAAAAAAAATATCAAAAATTGCTGTGGAAAGCTTACAGAGTTTGTGAACATTTAAATTTGGTTGAAAACCCAATTTTCCTTTGAAAACCAGTTTTGAAGGAAAAATTTTGATCAGCCCTATCCAGCATAAAATGTGTCTTGGCAGTGTCTTTTAATGCCTTGAAGCCAAATTCTCCCTGCAGTTACACCTGTGCAACCCTGCAGTTTTAATGGGGTAGCACAGATGTAATGAGGGCAGAATCTGATGCTTCATGGGCATGTTCTGCTCATGCAGGCCTCTTGACTTAAACAATATCCTGATCACAGAGCACATTGAGGACCTGGGTATCTTTTCTTAATGCCAAAAACATTGGCCTGATTTTGATCTCACTCACACAACTGTAAATAAGGAGTAATTCTAATGAAGGCAATGGGATTGTACTATTGTAAATCTGGTTTGAGGGCGGGGAGAATCAAGCTGTGTTTTTAATTAAAAATATATATATTTTGGGAGCATGGGTAGCAAAGATTCTTAAAGAAATGTATCTCAACAATATAACCTACTTTATACAATCCACTCTGCAGTTCAGTTTAATGTACGTTCACAATCTCCATCATGGGAGATGGTAGAATTTTAATGCAGGTTCTCTCTATGAGGATAAACAACAATTGTTTCAGGAGTATAAAATGCAATCTGCTTTATGCTCACTCATTACATAGATCATGATATATTGATTGAAAAACAGTCAAATTTTATTGGCAAAGCCAGTACATCTATTTTTATCTACTGAGCTACTTGTTAAATTATATGTAAAGAGAAGCGCATCATATTGCACTTTGTAGCCTGCTTTACTTATCCCAGTAGTTTACTGATTTACATTAAGTAAACTTGACTTCTGCGTTTCATTTATAGCTTACTGAAATAAATGAAGTAAATTACTACTGGTGGATGTTTATGTAAATAATAAGACTTTGCACTTCTTTAGCCCTGTTCAGCTTTGCTAGAGAAGGGTCCAAAGCAAAACTCTGGTCCAGGGCAGATTCATCCCTGCACAGAGGTCTGGTTTTTCGCATGAGCCTCTCTTAGACCTTAGCTACACTTGCAAGTTAGAGCCCATTAAATCAGCCCTGGGTGCCATAACTCCTGAGGTGTCCACACTGGCAAGGCACTTAGAGCACCTGGACTCTGCAGCTGGAGTGCTCCTGGTAATTCACCTCCATGAGAAGCATAGAGCTTGCTGCGTTCTGGCTGGAGCACCGGGGCATCAGTGTAGACAACGTGTCACATTACTGCGCTGTGATTGGCCTCTGGAAACATCCCATAATCCCCTGAAGTGGCCACTCTCATCATTGTTTTGACCATGGCTGCAGGCATGCGGATATCCCCTTTCAAAGCTCCGTTTCTGACAGCCTGCATGCTTATCTGCTCCAGGACGCAAAGCAAACCATTACTGTGGAATGCTCCTGCTGCAGAGGTGGGCATGTGCGTGTGTGAGAGAGGTGGGCGGTGGGTGCTGATGTCAGGTTTCCCCCTTTCCTCTGCCGCTGTCTGAACTTACAAGATAGCATGCTGACACACTCTGCCCCCATGCTTTGCAAACCCTTTCAAAGCATGCTGCAGCCACTTGCACACTGGGGTAGCTACCACAATGCACTGCTCTCTGTGGCGTTGCAAGAGCTGCTAATGTGGAGATGCTCCATAGTCAAAAGGAGCACAGTGTGAACACACAGCAGTGCTTTCCCTGCTGCTGTCTCCAAGGGCTGGTTTAAGTCCCGGTGCTCTACATCTGCAAGTGTAGCCATGCCCTTATTTAGGAGCTATGGAGGCTGGTGTATTAGACTGCCTTAATTTCGTGGGTGAATACTCACTTCATCGGATGCATGCATTCACCCACGGAAGCTTATGCTCCAATACGTCTGTTAGTCTATAAGGTGCCACAGGACTCTTTGCCGCTTTTACAGATCCAGACTAACACAGCTACCCCTCTGATACTATGCTTAGAGTGACTCCACTGCAAATACACTGGAAAAAAGGAAAAAAAGTATATCATATAACTTTTCCATACTGGCAACTCCCTTAGGAGTCCTTTAGCCTGGGGTTCACCCTCTGTGAGTGTTAGATAGTTATTGTTTTCAGCAATACTGTATTGCTCTGCATTGGCTATCATGTAACACTTCTTGAAATGAGCAATAGGGTTTATACAGTTCGGCAAGCCAGAAAATATCGTGTAGAGTGAAGCCAAAGCCAGAAGTAAAATGGTCTGCCTGGAAACTCTTAGCCAGATGGAACAGATTAATCACATCCAAAATAGAGAATCCACCAAGTTATACACAACACAAGGACAACATTACCACCACAAACCATTGGCTCAGACACCTCTTACTTTACCAAAAAGTATTGTATTCTAGGGAAGACCGTGGGAAGGCAATCTGACATCAGTGGTGCCTTTGATCTAGGGATATTTATTTTCATATGTGTCTTGTAATTTTCCATGCAGTTTTAAAATATCACGAACAAACAACTAGACACTTAGCCTTTTTATTGTTTTTCAGTGACTAACTATTACAGTTATAGATGCTTGACAGACAGACATTTAGATCAGTAGACAGATGGAGGTAATGCTTCCCCCCCCACTAACGGCCTAACATACAACAATTTACAAAGAAGCTGGCAGTGTTGTTTTGGAGGAATTTTTTTAAAAAAAGGAGCTTGATCATATTTATATCATCAGGGCCAGCTCTAGGTTTTTTGCTGCCCCAAGCAAAAAATTTGCCACCCCAAGCTCCAGGAGTGCAACTGCCCAAGAAAAAGGAAAAAAAAAAAAGGGGGGGGGGTGGCCGGAACGGTGCCCCTGGAATTGTGCCGCCCCAAGCACGTGCTTGCTTTGCTGGTGCCTAGAGCCGGTCCTGTATGTCATCTATCCTCCTGGAAGATCCCTAAGTGTTTCACAAAGTAGACACAAAACTACAGTGATTTTCAGTGGGAGACACTGGGTAAAATCTTCCCTCCATTTTCCTTGGATATTTAAGGAGAGGAGCCACAGGGATTTCTTTGTCTCATTAAATATAGACAGTGTTTGTGCTATCTAGCAAATTAACATTCTTTCTGCCCAACTCTAATGGAGAACTCGAGCTGGGGGTTGAGTTTGGACTGAAACCCACAATCAGAATCACGAAAGCTCATGCTCAAATAAATTGGTTAGTCTCTAAGGTGCCACAAGTACTCCTTTTCTTTTTGCGAATACAGACTAACACGGCTGTTCCTCTGAAACCAATCAGAAGAAAAGATTTGTTCTGAATATTTTGTACAGCTGCAGTACAGTGAGATACTATTGTAAGTAAAACCAAGTCTCTTGTGTGGTAGGGCAGTATTGTGTACTACCCATCAGGACCACACTAGTGAAATACATTTCTCAAAAACAACAGGCCGTGAACCATAAAGTCAATGGCGAAACTATTAACTTTAGTGGGAGCAGAATCTTTTCTTTTTCTTTAGTCAAGGTAACAAACTGGAGGATAAAGCATGCTGAAATAACTGGTAACTAATACTACCTCAGTTACGCAACTTCATCTCTAGGGCTGTATTTTTAGCAAATAACTTGGCTAAATGTCAAACAATTCCATTAGCTATCTGAACATAAATATTAGCCAGAGACGGTGTCTGAAATAATTTCCCCAAGCACCATTCAATTAACCTACTTGGCTGAAAGGTGATACAAAAGTCAATATTTTGTAACAGATGCTTGTGCTTCAGATGAAACTAATCAATAGACATCACAGCAATTTCAAATTAAAGACTGGTATGGACAAAGTTAACGACAAACCATCAAGTAGTTTAGGCACCAAATGTGTTCTAATTTAAAATAGTTCTGTCATTTGGTGTAGAATATTCCCTGGATTCACATTGCAATATATCATTTGTTTTATTAAATTCACCAACCCTTTGCTGAAATAAAAACAAAAGCCCAATCATAGCCACCATTTTGGAAGACCGAAAAACCCAGGTGTGAACGTCCCCTTCTGGTTCTGCAGGAGCTGTTAATTAGGTGCATTTGGGTTTCTCCAGAGAGTATCAGTTTGGGAAGACCTGGATATCTGGAGTTCTTGTGTTTGTTTTTCATGAGATTTTCCCCTGCACCTTTTATGAGACGGAAATGATATGAGACTTGGTCTTCTCTCTTTATTTGCCCTACACTACCAGGAACAAAAATACTGTGAGGAGATCAAAGGTAACATTTTCAAAAGTGCCTAAGTGACTGAGGAGCCTAAGTTCCATTTTCCAAAGTGATTTAGGTGCTTAGGAGACTGAGTTATTTACAATAGCACTTAGAATCTTCAGTCACTTAGGTAAATTTTCCCCCAGATCTCATGTCATTTTGGACCTGTAAATGTGTAAACAAGTTAGTGAAAAAATAAACACCAATGCCTGAAATACAAGGAGGAGCTTCTTGTTAACTAACAAATGCGATTTACAGAATGGAATGTCAGTAGCAAAGAGGAGATATACAGATATCTGGGTAGATCTAACTTGAATCTACCATTTCACTGTCCGGTGTATCCTCCAATTACACTCTACCGAAGCAGTAGGTAGACTTATCGGGGAGTTCCCAATGAACTATCTCGTACCCAGCAAAGCCATTGTCATGTCCACTACTCTGTTTCTCCTTGGTAACCATAGCAATGTGCTCTCTAGAAGAAGAAAGAGAAGGAAGGTTACTCTCCTTGTGCAGTAACTGAGGTTCTTTGAGATGTGTGTCCCTGTGGGTGCTCCACTTCAGGTGTTGGTGCGTCCTGGTGCCGCCGATCTGAGATTTTTGGCAGCAGTGCCTTGTCAGGACATGTGTGCACAGTAGCTGTCTCGCGGTGCCGATGGCACTTCATCTAGCACTCGTGCAGCCTGACCCCACCGGTTCCTTCTCTACCACAGAGTCCTTACTGTGAACTCTGAAGTAGAGGGGAAGAGGGTGGGTAGTGGAGCACCCACGGGGACATCTCAAAGAACCTCACTTACTGCACAAGATGAATAACCTTCTCTTCTTCTTCGAGTGCAGTCCCTGTGGGTGCTCCACTTCAGGTGAATGTAGAGCAGCGCCCTCATGAGGATGGAAGGGACTACAGAGTTGAGTTTGTTGCTGAGGCTAGTACAGTGAGGCCTAGTCTTGTGTCTGAGCTTGAACCGAGAATAATTGCATAGTGGTTCAGGAATGTGTGTTCAGAGGCCCAGGTGTCCGCCCTGCAGAGCTCTAGGATGGGCACATTGTATAGGAATGCTATGGAGGTAGATAAAGCTTTGGTTGAGAGGGTTCTGATGCCCGTAGGGGCTTCAGTGTTGTGTAGTGAATAACACATATGGATACAGCTGGATATCCATTTAGATAATCTTTGTGTAGTAGATATGGCAGAGCCCTTTGATCATTCTGTTGTTGACACAAAAAGTTGAGGTGATTTTTGGAAGGGTTTTGTTCTGTCCAGATAAAATGCTAAGGCACAGCACAAATCCAGTGTGTGCAGGGTCACTTCTTGAGCGTTAGTGTGTGGTTTTGGATTATATGTAGGTAAGTTAATAGGTTGTTTGAGGTGGAATGAAGACAATATTTTGGGCATAAACTTAGAATGTGTTCTAAGTGTTACTTTATCTTTGAAGAATATTGTGTATGGGGGATGAGCCGTGAGAGCCCCTATCTCACTGACTCATCACACGATGTAATGGCAACCAGGAATGCCACTTTCATAGATAAGTAAAGTAATGAGCATGTAGCTAAGGGTTCGAATGGGACTCTGGTTAGACTTCTGAGCACGAGATTTAAGTCCCATGCTGATGTGGGTTCTCGGATGTCTGGGTACTGGGTGAGTGAATATTGAGATCCTGTCTACCTGTTGATGGAAGGCCGTGACGGCAGCGAGATGAACTCTAAGCAAGCTCGTAGCAAGTCCTGAGTTCTTTAGGGATAATAAATATTCCAGGATTAGTAGAAGCGGTGCCTGGCTTGTAGATATTGATTGTTCTGGCACCACAGGAAGAATCTTTTCCATTTTTGGAGGTAAGTGGTATGTGTGTTGTGTTTCCTGCTGTTTATTAACACTTGTTTTACTTGTTCTGAGCAGGTTAGTCCATCACGGTGGAGCCATGAAGGATCCATGCCTTCAGATAAAGTTTCTCCAGGTCTGGATGGAGGACTTGACCATTGTCCTGAGAAAGAAGATTCCCTGGGCGAGGAAGACTGAATGGTGTGCAGATCGCCATGCGTGTCAGGTAAGGGAACCAAGTCTGTCTGGGCCATGTCGATACTTTGAATCATGTCAGTTTGTATTTTGTATATTACTCTGGAAATTAGAGGTATCGGTGGGAATGCGTATAGAAGAAGAGCGTTCCTCCAGGAATTGTGCTCCTAGTCCCTCTCCTGAGCAAAACTTTGGGCATTTCTTGTTTACTAATGTCGCGAACAGGTCTATGTGTGGGGATCCCCACATGTGAAATTATTTCATTGTTCATTTCCCATTCATGCTCTTGGGAAAACCGTCTGCTTAATGTGTCTACCACCATGTTCAATCGACCTGGGAAGTATGCTGCTGTAATAGTGATGTTGTGTTTTATGCACTAGTTCCATAGTTTTAAGGCCCCTGTGCATAAGGAATGGGAACATGCTCCACCCTGTCAGTTTATATTGAACATACTGTGACAGGGTTGGGCCAGATGGCTACAGGTGAGTGATAGAAGGCAGATATATTAGCCCCAGGTTAAGCAGGTCCCTTTCCCCTGGGTAAGGTAACAGGGGCAGTTCCAGAACAATCAGGAACTTGCTGGAACCAATTAAGGCAGACAGGCTAATTGGGACCCTGAAGCCAATTAAGAAGCTTCTAGAATCAATTAAGACAGGCAGGCTAATAAGGGCACCTGGTTTAAAAAGGACCTCACTTCAGTCAGTGAGGGACAAGCAAGGAGCTGAGAGTAAGAGGGCACGCTGCTGGAGGACTGAAGAGTACAAACACTATCTGGCATCAGGAGGAAGGTCCTGTGGTGAGGATACAGAAGGTGCTGGGAGGAGGCCATGGGGAAGTAGCCCAGGGAGATGTAGCTGTCACACAGGTGTTACACAAAACACTACAGACAGCTGTGATCCACAGGGCCCTGGGCTGGAACACGGAGCAGAGGGTGGGCCTGGGTTCCCCCCATGCCCCCAACTCCCTATTGGATACAGGAGGAGTTGACCTGGACTGTGGGTCCCACCAAAGGGGAAGGTCCCTGGCCTGTCCCCCGATCCACTAGGTGGACCAGCAGAGACTGTGGGGATTGTTCTCCTTCCTTTCCCCCATGCTGGCCAGTGATGAGGTTAGCTGAGTGAATGGCAGGTTTGAGCCACTAGCAAAAGTGGCCAAACTGAGGACTGCCGTGAATCTCTGAGGCAAGCAAATCCACCAATAAGTGCAGGACCCACCAAGGCAGAGGAGGAACTTTGTCACAATACACACAATGTTGTCCATCAGGACCTTTATTGTTTTGCCTCGTATAATAGGGAGGAAATGTAGGCATGCATTGCGGACTGTGCGTAATTTGAGCAGGTTGCTGTGTAAATGTGTTTCCCTGGGGGACCACTTGCCTTGGGTTGTATGTATGTTGGTTTAGGTGAGCTCCCTCTCCGATCAGTGAGATATCTGTTGTGATTTGTATGAATGGTGGATCCTGTTGAGATTGGATACCTGAGCAAAGGTTTATTGGGTTTGTCCAGCATTGTAGTCCATGTAGAACCTCTGGGGTCGGTGTGAGTCTTTTGTTTAGGCTGTGCTTTCATGGAATATATACTGAGCTCAGCCAACCTTGAAGGCAGCGCATGTGTAGTCTGGCATGTTTTACAATGAAAGTGGTGGCCGCCATATGTGCCAAGAGTTGTAGGCAGGTGCGTGCAGACACCCATGGGCTGTCTGAGACCATCAATATGAGGGAAGTCATTGCTGTGAATCGGGGCATCAGCAGTGATGCATTGGCCTCCACCGAGTCCACGTGTGCTCCTATGAAGTCCAATTGTTGTCCTGGGGTTAGGGTAGATTTTTTTTCATTGATTTGTAGCCCTAGGGAGTGAAAAAGAGAAATAGTTTGTCAAGTAATGTGTAATTTTTCTGTCAGGGTAGGACCTTTTAGCAATCATCTAAGTATGGGAATATCAATATTTCCTGTCTGCGCAAATGAGCAGCTACCATCACTAGGGTTTTGATAAAGACTTGTGGAGCCGTTGACAGTCTGAATGGCAGTACTCTGTATTGGAAGTGATCTTGTCCCACTATGAATTGTAGGAATTGTCAGTGAGCAGGATCGATGGTAACATGAAAATACACATCTTGTAGGTCGAGGGCTGAGAACCAGTCCCACTCTTCCAGTGCAGGGATGATAGAGTTCAGTGTGACCATTTTGAATCTCTGGGTATGGACAAATTTGATGAGTTTTCTGAAATTCAGAATGGGTTTCCATCCTGTTTTTCTTTTGAGTCAGGAAATAATGGGAATAAAATTCCTTCCGTCTGTGTTGTGTTGGAACTTGTTCCACGGCCCCTAATTGTAGAAGGTGATGTACTTTTTAGCTTAATAGGTGCTTGTGAGAAGGGTCCCTGAAGAGGGACAGGGAAGAGTGGTGGGTAGGCAGGATGGAGGTAAAGGGGACGGTATAACCCGTTTGAATGATCTCTAAAACCCAGTGGTCCGTGGTGATAGAAGCCCACATTTGGTAAAATGGTCAAAGCCACTTTGGGTTGTTCATTCTATTGGCGCTGATGGTTGGGGGAGGTCAGTCAGACTCTCAACCAACGTTTCAAAATTGCATCTTGGTGGTGCCTCAGACGTTGCCAACTGAGACTAAGGTGGTCAATGTCTTTGTGGTCAGTGTCTTTGTCTTTAATTGTCAAATGGTCTCTGTTGTCGCTGTACCATTGTGTCCCTGTTTTCATGGTAAGGTTGGTATCTCCTACGTCTGTTAGGGGGTGTATAGATGCCCAGAGTTTGGAGTGTTGTTCGGGAGTCCTTCGCTGAGTGTAGGACTTTGTCTGTCTTTGTGGAGAACAATTTTTCTCTGTCAAAGGGGAGGTCCTCAACTGTAGTCTGGAGGTCCCTTGGAATTCCAGAGGATTGTAATGAGGAGGCCCTCCTCATGATGACCACCATAGCAGTCATGCGAACAGCCATGTCCATGACATCAAGGAACGTTTGTAACACTGTCCTTGCAATGAGTTGTCCTTTGGTTAGGATATATTGGAATTGCTCCCTTCTGCCCTCTGGGATGTCTGCAAGGAACTCATTGAGTTTCAGGTAGTTTGTCTTGGATGTATTTAGCCAGTACAGTGGTGTAGTTGGCCATGCGAAACTGAAGGGTCACAGACTAATAGACTTTGCGACCAAACAAATCCAGTCATAGTCTTGGTCACGTGGGGTAGATTTATACTTGGGTTGTTTCCCCTGTTGGTTCACCACATCCACCACCAAGGAGTTTGGTTGAGGGTGTGAGAAGAGGAAGTCCATACCTTTATTGGGCACATAATATTTCTTCTCTGCCCTTTTGCATCTTGGAGGTATGATAGCTGGTGTTTGCCATACTGATTCTGCCGGCTCCATCAGGGCGTTATTTATTGGCAGCATTATCTTTGTTGAGGATGCTGCGTGTAGGATTTTTAGGAGCTGATGTTGGTTTTCAGTCAACTCTTTCAGAGGGATGTTCTGGCTTTGTGCCATCCATTTGAATAAGTTCTGGAATTGTTTTGAGTCATCTGTGACAGCGGGTGGAGAGTGCGTAACCACCTCATGCAAAGATGAAGTTGAGTTGTGAGCTGATGAGCAGTCCTGTGTATTGGAATTGTCTAATTCCTCTACAGAATCTTCAGGTGCCTTCAAGGCTCTATTGCTGTCACCGCACGAGGATCTGTCTGTGGATCTGAGACCTGTAGGCTGCCCATGTGTTCCATTGTGCTCAGTGCATTGGGAATGGCATGGGGGGCACACCCATCGGTTAGCTAGCCTTGGGGACATGTCTTTATGAAGACAGTCTGGCACTTGTGTGTGACAGCCGTGGCTCAGTGCCTGATGAAGAGGAGTAGAAGACTGCCTCCTCCAGGTCATCTTCCTTATCACTGGAAAACTGTGGAGCAGACAGTGAGTCCAGCCGTTCTGGTGTCATTGGCACCAGGGAACCGTTGGAGACCCTGGCATGGATGATACTTCCATGTCTGTTGGTTGAGTGAGGGAGCACAGTGCCCTGTTCTTATGTGTAGACGCCTAGAGGGGTCAATCCGGTTGGTGCCGCCTGCTTGTGTGTGGCCTTGGTCAGTGCCAGTGGTGCTGTCTTAGTGCGTTCTGGTAACTGCTCTGTAGTAGCCGGCACCAGTGGAGGTGGTCTCGCAATCGGTGATGCTTTCAGCACCGTGTCCTTCCTGGGAGTATTCAGTGCCATTCCAGGCTTATTTGCGCCTGCCACTAGACTTCTTGTCCCTGCCAGCTGCAGTCCCAGTACAGACGGTGCCGAAGGTGCCTAGAGCATCGAATGTGTTCACCCTGATGGCTGTTGGAACTGAGAGTAGTGATCTTGCTGGAGACCATTTTCTCTTTAATGGTTTTCCATGTACGGGAGATGTTTCCCTCTTCCTTGACTTTTTGGAGGAAAGGGTTATGATGTTACGCTCCATATTCTTCATAGAAATATTGTTATGATATGAATATGGCATAATTAAGATATGTTTTATGCAAGATGGGTCATATGAGATATCATTGGAAAAGTTATGATTTACTGAATTTGATTATCCAATCGGTATGCATGTATCATTTCTGTATCTAAAATTAGGATTATTGACTACGTAACAATTACAACTGTGTGTGTACTTGGGAAACAACCACCAGACAGCAAGCCATCAGCTGTGATGGGCCATTAGGAAGAAACAATAAGACTTTGAAGATACTAATCTCTCTCCTTCCTGAGAAGCTGGGACGTTTCTTTGACACTACAAGGTCAGGTGTTCATGTCAGCTGGTATTAAACACTGTCTTGGACTTCTAATGATTTTCGACTAAAAGGTGGGGGAGGTCAAGACTGGGAAACAAAAGATTCCCACCTTAAGTAAATTCTATTTAAAGCTGGGGAGAAAATTGATCTAGGTTCACTCTTCACTGAATCCCCACCCAGGATGACACCTGGAAAGATCTGAGAAATAATGACACAGGGCGGGGGGGGTGCGGAGAGTTGAGCCCAGCCTGGAAAATGGATCTGGTCTGTGAACATGGTGTCTGAAGTTTTAAGCTTCAAGCAGGGTAGCTAACCTTCAAGAATTTCTGCATCATGCCCAAAAGCAAAATTTAGGGTGAGAAATTATTTCTTGAAACCAATCTCTTTAAGATCTTAAGCTTACTATGAATGTTTTGTTTTATTTGCTTAGTAATCTGCTTTGTTCTGTTTGCTATCTCTTATAATCACTTAAAATCTGCCTTTTGTAGTTAATAAACTTGTTTTTGTTTATTATAAAACCCATATTTTGCAATTTATAAATGGGGGGACGGCAAGAAGTTGTGCATATTTTCCTCCACATTGAGGAAGGGAGCGAATTTATGATCTTACACTGTATAGGTTTCTCTACAGCGCAAGACTAGATTATTTTGTGTTTATATCCCAAAGCAGGTGTGCACGTGTGTGCTGGGTGAATATCTGAGCTGATTCCTCCCACACAGAGCTGATCTCAGTATCTCTGTGTCCATTTGTAGCTGGGTGTGTCCCTACCTGTGTGCATTCCGGAGAAGGCTTGAGGGCTTGGCACAGCTAAGACATGGTGAGGAAACCCAGGCTGGTGGAATGGGCAGAACTAGTGGGACCCCAGCACATAAGGTGGCATCCTGGACGGGGGCGGGAGCGGGGAGCATCCCATCACAAGGGTACTTATTCTGTCAGGGAGGAGGCATTGGGAGTCCCCCATTGGGGTTTTTCCAGAGTCAGATGGTGGCGTTAGGGATTTTTCCATAAGGATCATTTTAAGTCAGAGATCCCTATCCCTCTTCACTCTGGTTTTGAGATTGCTGCACTGGGCTTATTTTTGAGGAATGTGCGCCTCTCCTAAGCAACGGACGCACTGCGAGCGTCCATCAGAGACAGGCATAGCGTCCTTGCACGAAGTGCATCTTTTAAACCCAGGTGAGCCTGGCATTTTCGTTGTCTACCTTTGTTTCTTTTGAATTGGTACAACTAAAGAGAAAATGGAGGGGAATCTCCGACTTTTTTTTAAACAGGGAAAAGTCTAATTGGTTAAAAAACAGAAACCTAAGATTAGCGATGAACTAACTACTAGAAACCTAAACTTAACAACTATCTATTTCTAAATCTTTTCTAGGTTATTTTCTGACACTGCCATTGGAGCTCCGTCTGCAGCTGAGGACAGCTGAGAAGGAACTGAGGGGGCCAGGCCACGTGAGTGCTAGATGAAATGCCAATGGCATGGTGAGACAGCTCCTGTGCATGCGCATCTGGTCAGGCACTGCTACCAAAAATCTCCAATCACCGGTGCCAGGACACACTGACACCTGAAGTGGAGCACCCACAGGGACAGCACTTGAAGAAGAATCAGAAGTTTATAGAAGGACCACTACCGAAGGGCCTAAGAGGAGACCCAGCATGGTGAAGTGGTGGTTTCTCTGCACACAAATTCCCCATGACAACAAGGCATTGTCCAGGTATAGGCAGACTGTCTATAGCTCCTTACACCTTTCTTCTCCCTTCTGAGATGCCAAGGTCAGTGTGGGACAGCATCAGAATTCTGGCTCAGACTACTAATGCTACTCCAGGGTTCAGCTCAGCTGTGTTCCTTGGAATGGGATGAAAATGGTGAACATGCCTCTTCTGGATTTTGAGTGGCTGCTTTGATGGCGGCAATCACTGGACAAGCTGCCTGTACCTTTCCCCTAATTCTGTCAGCTCTAAACCAGCCCAAATACTAGGACTGGGAGGTGAGCCAAATTTACCATTTCCAGAAGTAACTCCCAGCACAGCTTAGTCCCAATGAGAGCCAATTGGCCCAACAGATAATAGGAGAAGCTGAAACAGCAGGTGCAAGAATGAGCCCACTTCCCCTTTACTTTACAGGAAACCCTGTCAAACCTAACAGTAAGCACCCAGGATTTCCTGGATTCCTTGAAAAGGATCCTCACTGCCATCTCACTATTCGCAAGAATCCTTGAGATCCCTATTGAAATCTGTGAGACCCTACAAGCCTCCTTCACTGACCGCCACAGAAACCCGCAGCCCTAACTGATAGTCACAGGCACCCTTATGTGACACTGTATAGAAAGCAGGTGACCCTCTAGTTGCTACCACTGCTATACAATTGCAATAGATCTTGTACAACATATGCGTGGTAAGGTATCAATGGAAAAGTTTTATAGTCTGCTAAATATGAATATCCTGTTTAAACCCATGTACAGTATTATCATTGTATCTGAAGTTATGAATATTTGCTATGTGTTTGCAAATGTGTTGTGTTCCTGGGTAACACTAAGACAGATTTGCATTGAGGCAGCCAACCTGTGTTGATGACCCATTAAGGAGAATCAGCTCTTCAGTGAGCCCCTCCTGAGGACGTCTGAGAAGGCACAGGGCCCATGACCCAGTGATGGCATGTAAGGAAGTGTGATCTAAGACGCCATGTTTGTGCCAGTAACTTTCCATGCACATGGGCTGAGGATATAAAAGTGGAGACTCTGGCATCACTTCTTTGCCTCTTTCCTGTTCCACATCTCTGGATTATGAGTTCTAACAAAGAAGAGCTTTGAACAATGGACTGAGGACTTCCAATATTTGGGATGAACCAGAAAGACTTATTACAAACTGGCAGATTTAACATCACTGCTATTATCCTGCTCTACAAACTCTTAAATCAACTGTAGTATATATGATTCATTTTAACCTCTTAATAATTCTCTTCCTTCTTTTTTATATTAATAAACCTTTCGTTTTTAGTTACTAAAGGATTGGCTATCAGCGTGGTTTTTGGGTACGATCTGAAGTATATTTTGACCTGGAGTGTGTGTCTGGTTCTTTGGAACTGGAAGAACCTAATATATGTGATTTTTGGTTTTAATAGTTATTTATAACAGAAGTCTGTTTTGTCTGGGTGGTGCATGAGGGGCTAGAATGCCTGAAGGGGACTGTATGTGGCTTCATAATAACTAGTATACTATTTTGGAAGCACACATTTGTTCCTGCCTTAGTGAAATCTTATGATAGAATATACCACCACTTAGGGGTACATGCCCTGTTTTCTGGCAGTTTGACCTGAGATTGGCACTCTTAGCTGTCTCCCATACCAGGCAGCGTGATACCTTGCAGACACACATTAAACCTGCACTGAACTTTGCTGACATCCATGAGAACTTCTATTGGCCTCCAAAGGCCCTGACACACAACCATTGCTGTCATCTGTGAGGCCCCTAACTGACATCCACAAGGTCCAGAGCATTGTTCCAATTTGCTTTAGTTCCTTCCTTTGGTTTTTTTTAATGCCCTCACCTTTTTTCAGTAAATAACTCTTGTGCTGTGTAGGAAATGCCTTTTATCTTCCCTTAATTTTACAGAGCCAATTGCCAATGAGTGAAGACCCAGAGGAGCTCTGGAACTGGGTCAGTTTAGCAACCTAATCCATTTTCTTATTGAAAAGCCATAATGCCTGAAGTGGGGCTTCATACTATGCATGGTATATGGATCTTCCTATCACATATTTCCTGCTCTTATCAAGAACTGAATAGAATGATTTCTCATCCCCACTGAAGACTATTAATAACAAATTTCCCATTGCTGGCATCAAAAAATTGGTTCACCAATGAGCACTCTGATTTACAATTCCCACGACTGTATCAGTCACCAAATAAGGAATATATTCAGAAAACACAGTAGTAAGTACTAGGGCACACATGTTGTGAGTGATTTACAAGAGTCCTCTTGATTTTATCATCAGCCAGCCAAGAAGGCTGAAAACAAATCAGAAAACAAATCCTGAAGCACTTCACAAATTGCATTTAGGCATTTTTTCAGAGTTTATATTGACTAAAGGGGAGTGAGTGTCATCTTCAAATTAACTATCACTCCACAAGACCTTTCTCCTGAGAAGAGATTTAAAGGTGTGGAGATTCTTTTCAGAAAGTTTTAGAAAACCCTTACTAAGTCAGGAGCATGAACAGCCTTCTAGATGCGGAATACCCTTGGACTTACATTTCATGGACACCAGGGTATACCCTGTTTTAGAACAGACTGAGATGCATCACCTGTCTCCTAACTAGACCCTAAAAACAATTAGGTAACTAGGTGACTTAAGGAGCTATGGAGCCACTCCCAACTAGACCCTCAGTCCTATCCAACCAGCTCAGAAGAGCATTCAGTGGCATATGTGAAATTTGTTAGTGGTCAGAGATCAAATCCTAGGAAACAAGTGTCTCCTAGAATGATGGTTCTGCCACTAGTGTACCTGGCACACTGTCCCTTTCAGAAAAGTGAGGATATAAAAATTAAAGATAGATAAGTAAAATACTATCCCTCTCTCTTTTTAAATGACTTCAGGAATCTGAAGCACTAAGTACAATTTAAAGGGCCATCACTTGTGTCCATGTTTTACACAAATTTTGGGACTCTGCTCATGGAATTATAACAGGCTATGGCCCTAAAGTCCCCTTTACTTGTGTTATGTTGCATAGTCTCTCTCATTTAAATTTCAACAGATTAATACATAACTGTTCCAGAAGTAGCTCCTTAAAGGTTAAGAGTATCCAAGAAACTGGTACTAGTGCCATCCAATCAGCTAAGAATAAACCCACATGCCAATGCTCTATTGTTTTATTCCAGAACTGTGCACCTGGACCTTAAAGCTGTCAAACATATTCCATCTGGAGTAACAGCTGTTTCCTCAATAGTTGTCATGTTGTCTGACATGAACAATTGCCTGCTAAATTTGTAGTCAGACATTCTGTAATTGGTTTGAAATATTGGAAAATGTCATATTTTGCTCCTGTCCTGAGGAGTACCACACATATTTTGCTAAAAACATAAGCCCTGAGTTTGATTTCCTTGGAGCAAGCCATTGTTCCATTTCTCACCAACAGGTGGCACATAAGCAACATCTCGGAGTTGGCTTTTCTACTCTGAATACTGTAGAGATGACAGCACTGTATATTTCTACACTTCAGTAATGATTTCTGACTAAGGTCAGATGAGGGCTAAACATTCCTAAACTACCAAACAATATATGGTTTGTGACTGAGGTCAAACATCAATGCAACGCTTAGTCATCACATTTCAGAGTAAAGTCTAAAGGGCAAAATTTGGTGCAATATATTTACTTTCTATCCAGGGAGGAACTCTGGTTTCAAGTGTCAGGAATTAAAAAATAAGAGGCACATTTGCAAACACTTATTTAACAAGGCCTTGTGTCAGAGGCAGAGCAGGAACCCCCAAAAATTCAGCTGTTGTAGATGAAAATATGGCTTTCAGCACATTTTTTGGGGACAACGGACAAAAATGATTGCATTGAAGTCCAAATGGAACAACAGATCTGGCGATATGGCCCCAAAGATCATAAGAGATGCACCAGCTCCTATCCAAGAATTACTGATTGTTGAACATCAAAATGTTTGGAGCATGGGTCCAGTTGGATGAACACCTCTATGCTTTCATGTTTTTTTCAAAGCTTGTGCAAACTTCTGGGTCTGTGAAACTAGTCTGGAAGCATTGTTGGGGGCTTACACAAGCCCACTGATAAAATACTAAGACCAGACCATGAAAATGTTTTCTACTAGAACCAGACTGACACTCACAACATTAACTGCCTAATTCACAGACTCAATCCCCCACCTCTCCAAAAAGAGAGTTCTGTAACCTGAGAAAGGAGAAAAGCCAGAGAGACTCCACGTAGTCCAGGAGGAACTCTGCTACTGCCACTCTGTTTTATATGGAAAGTGCTCAGATACTACGGTGATGGACAGGTTGTACAACATCCCAATAGAGGCAGAAACCAAAGGAAAATAAGGAATGATTTTCCTGCCTTGGGAAGAGGTCACCGCCTCTTTGGATATTGCTAAATCATCCCTCTGGAAGGTAGAAAAAGCAAAGGGAGGGAGAAAGGGGGATTTTATCTTCAGGGCTCATAAAACTATGTCTGAGGAAAACATTTTTTGTCTTTTGGAATGCAAGAGATTGCACCAGGCATTGGGTATTTTCAAAAACAATTCCCCATGGAGGACTCTCTCTCTCTCTCTGGTCAGAAATACATCCTTGCTCTTTAGCCTCACGCACCCTGTGCTCCTGTTTCCTGGTCTTAGTTATAATTTAGAGCTGCAGGACACATTGCAAGTATATTAGCAAACAATGGAATATCCCCAAGTAGCTCATTTTAACATTTAAGATGTTGTGAAACTTTTTTCTTTTAAACCAGTCTCTCTTGGGCCTGATCCAACTCCCTCTGAAATTTATGGGAGTCTTTCCACAGACTTCAGTGGGAGTTAGCGAATGCCTTTAATCCTCTTCAGATAGGTACCATGATGGACATTGGACCAAATTCTACATTTAAGGGAAAATTCTCCCCCCTACCAAAAAGCCTGCACAAGGCCCTAAATCTTCATTTAAGCCACTCATTAAAGGCTTTGCAGAATGTGGGGCTTGTGCTGGCCTTCTGCACTGGAGTGAATTTCACACATCATTCCATTGAAATCAGTGGGATTGCAGCAGCATAGGTGAGAACAGAATTTGGCCATGTATATGGAATTTAATTAGATTTTAGCTAAGTAACAAAACCTGGAAAAAGCCCAAACAAACAAGCAAACAAACAAACAAGCAGACTGTTTTGACAATAAAAAGCAAAGTAAAGTTTAAGCATCTATTTAATGATCAGCTGCCAAAGGCAGATAGCCACTGTGGCCCTCTCTGGAGTTTTTCATCTGTCTATATTATCTCTCTTTGGCTAGCCCCTTAGCCAGAAAAAATAATAATGCTACAATGCTTCAGAGGGTTATGTTGTAACAAAGTATCTGTGAACATGGACATCACCTTTGACTATCTCACAAAATACATGACACAGGAATAGGATTGTAATAGTTTTTAAAAGTGGGGTGTTATTATCATAGAATCATAGACATGTACGGTTGGAAGGGACCTTGAGAGGTAATCAAGTCCAGCCCCCTGCAGAACTGAATAAACCTAAACCATCTCTTCCAGGTGCTTGTCCAACCTGTTCTTAAAAACCTTCAATGATGGGTGTGACATTCTAAACCTTGGGGGAGCACCCTGTAATCCTCATATTCCTCACTTATATATAATTGTGATATTACATATAAAACAGGCTGTGTGAGGTATCAGGGGAAAGGTTATGATCTGCTGAAAGTCACTGTTCTATCTAAATATATGTATCATTAATGCATATGAAGTTATGAGAATTATGTTGTATGGTTGTCACTAAAATATGCTGTGGGTTTGGGAGGCACGCAGATACTAGCTCTCAAGAGACATTGACAAGGGAGGTAACCAAAGCCTGGGTGGATGCTGAACAGCAGGCATCACCAACCATTGCCCAGCAGAGGAGTAACAATTCAATAACTCACCTGCATAAGGCGACACCAGGGGAATTTCAGAGTAACAGCTGTGTTAGTCTGTATTTGCAAAAAGAAAAGGAGTACTTGTGGCACCTTAGAGACTAACCAATTTATTTGAGCATAAGCTTTCATGAGCTACAGCTCACTTCATCGGATGCATACTGTGGAAAGTACAGAAGATGTTTTTATACACACAAACCATGAAAAAATGGGTGATTATCACTACAAAAGGTTTTCTCTCCTCCCATCCCACTCTCCTGCTGGTAATAGCTTATCTAAAGTGATCACTCTCCTTACAATGTGTATGATAATCAAGGTGGGCCATTTCCAGCACAAATCCAGGTTTCCTCCCCCCATACCCCTCCCCCCAAAAAAACCACTCTCCTGTTGGTAATAGGGGAATTGCTCAACCTTGCCTGGGGACTCAGCAATGCCCACCAGACATGCCTAGACTTGTGTTCTCCAAGCCAATGGACTAAGGGTATAAAACAGAACACCGTGCCCATACACTGGGCCCCAACCTATGCTGCAAGCAACAAAGACACTCAGAAGACTGAAGACTCCAACAGCGGAGACTGGCCCAGGTTCAAGGGACAAACCTGTATATTTAGGACTGCAATATCCAGTGGGGTGAGAAAAACTACTTAATCTAGATGTTGCCCAGTCTAAGGGCTTGTCTACACTACCGGGCGGGGTCAATCTAAGATATGCAACTTCAGCTATGTGAATAGCGTAGCTGAAGTCGATGTACTTAGATCTACTTACCACGGTGTCTTCACTGTGGTAAGTCGACAGCTAACAGTCTCCTGTCGACTCCGCTTGTGCTCCTTGTTCTGGTGGAGCACCGGAGTTGATGGGAGAGGGCTCAGCGGTCAATCGCTGCTCGCCGATCCGGCAGGTAGTGTAGACAAGCTCTAATAGGGTTGAGAGTTTAGACTCTGTGCTTATATTTTCTTTTCTTTTGGCAACTAACTGACTTTTTGCCTATCACTTATAATCACTTAAAATCTACCTTTTGTAGTCAATAAATTTGTTTAACTGTTTATCTTTACCAGTGAGTTTGCCTGAAGTGTGTAGTAAATATGCTCAGGTTTGCAAAGGCCAGGGTATATCCACTGATGAAGCAGTGAACCAATTAATAAATTTGCGCTGCTTGTCCTGAGTAGTGCAAGATGGTATATTCCTGAGGTAGAGTGCTGGGAGCTGGGGGGATTTGGCTGGTGCCTTTCTCTGTGTGATTCATGAGTTACTCTGGGAGCATTCATGTAATCTAGTTGCGTGCGGGGCTCCACATGTTGTTGTGCTCAGTGATAACAGGTCCTGGAGGGGTTTGCTGCTTGTCATTAGCAAAGCAAGAGACAGCCCAGGCTGGAGAGTTAACGGGGGGCATAGTGGTCCCACAATCCCAGGCTGTGCCCAGGTCACAATGGGGATTCCACAACCTCCCTCAGAAGCCTATCTACACTATAGTTAGAAAGTTTTTCCTACTATCTAACCTAAATCTCCCTTGCTGCAGATTAAGCCCATTACTACTTGTCCTACCTTCATGGAGAACAATTTATCACTGCCCTCTTTATAACAGCCTTTAACATATTTGAAGATTGTGATCAGGTCCCCCCTCAATCTTCTTTTCTCAAGACTATACATGCCCAGCTTTTTTCACGTTTCCAGATAGGTCAGGTTTTCTAACCCTTTAATCATTTTTCACATTTTCTCCTCTGTACTCCCTCCAGTTTGTCCACATCTTTCCTAAAGTGTGGCACCCAGAATTGGACAGAGAACTCTAGCTCAGTGTTTTTCAAAGTTCAGACAGTGCTGGGTCGCAGCATGTAAGGCACTGGGTTGCCTTGCTCAGCACCCAGGGACCCTAGCGGCTCTGGTCAGCATTGCTGCCCAGGACTGTTAAAAGTCCCGTCGTCGGTGCTGCCCAGCTATGGCAGGCTTGTGCCTACCTGTTCCGACACTGCACTGCACCCTGGAGGCGGCCAGCTGCAGGTCCGGCTTCTAGGCCGGGGGGGCCATGGGGCTCCGCACGCTGCCCCCACCTTGAGCACTGGCTCTGCACTCCCATTGGCTAGGACCTGGTCAGTGGGAGCTTGGGTGGGTGGTGCCTGTGAGTGAGAGCCATGCGGAGATGCATGCGCACCTCCGTCTAGGACTCAGACCTGCTGCTGGCTGCTTCTGGGGCGCAGTGCGGTCCGTGGTGCAAGCACAGGCGGGAAGCCTGCCTCTGCGCCCCAGCTGTGCCACTGCCCGGGAGCCAACAGAGGGTAATTCCATGCCCCAAGCCTGCACCCCAATCCCCTGCCCCAACCCTGAGCCCCCCCAAACCCAGAACCCCTTCCTGCACCCCAAACCCCTCATCCCTGGCCCTACCCCAGAGCCTGCACCCTCAGATCAAAGACCTGACCCCCTCCCACACCCCAACCCCCTGCCCCAGCCCTGAGCCCCCCCAAACCTGGAGCCTCCCCCCCAAACCCCTCATCCCCGGCCCCACCCCAGAGCCTGCACCCTGAGCCCAGAGCCCTGACCCCCTCCCATACCCCAACCCCAACCCGCTGCCCAGAGCCCTCCCCCCAAACCCCTCATTCCTGGCCCCACCCCATAGCCCTCATCCACACACCCCAACCTTCAGCCCCAGTTCTGAGCCCCTCCCACACCCCAAACCCCTCATCCCTAGCTCCATTGGGTTGCAGGCACCAACAATTTTCTTCAGCTGGGTTGCCAGAAAAAAAGTTTGAAAACCACTTCTCTAGCTGAGGCCTCACCAATGCTGACTAGACTAAGACAATTACCTCCTGTATCTTACATATGACACTCCTGTTAATACATCCCAGAATGATATTAGCCTTTTTCACAACTGCATCACATTGTTGACTCATTCAATCTGGATCCACTATAACTCTCAGATCCTCTTCTGCACTCTCAGATCCTTTTAATACCACACAGCCAGTTACTCCCAATTTTGTAGTTGTACTTTTGATTTTTCCTTCCTAAGTGAAGTACTTTGCACTTATTTTAATTGAATTTCATTTTTTTGGTTTCAGTTCTCCAGTTTGTCTAGGTTATTTTGAATTCTAATCCTGTCTTCCAGGTTTGCTTACAATCTCCTCCCAGCTTGGTGTCATCCACAAATTTTATAAGCACACTCCCCACTCCATTATCCATGTCATTAATTAAAATGTTGAACAGTGCCAGACCCATGACTGACCTCTGCAAGAACCCACTAGATACGCCTTCTAAGTAGACAGCGAACTATCGATAACTACTCTTTGAGCATGATCTTTCAACCAGTTGTGAACCCACCTTATAGTAATTTCATCTAGACCACATTTCTCTAGTTTGCTTATGAGAACCTCATGTGGGACTGTGTCAAAAGCCCTACTAAAATCAAGATATATCACAGCTACTGCTTCCCCCTATTCACTAGGCCAGTAATCCCATAAAAGAAAGAAATTAGTTTGGTTTGGCATGATTTATTCTTGGCAAATCCATGTTGGCTATACCTTGTTATCCTATTACCTTCTAGGTGATTACAAAATGATTGTTTAACAATTTGTTTCAGTGTCTTCCCATGTATCAAAGTTAGGTTGACTAATCTATAATTCTCTGGGTCCTCTTTGTTCCCCCTTTTAAAGATAAGTACTGTGTTTGCCCTTCTCTACTCCTCTGGGACCTCACCTGTCCTCCAAGAGTGCTCAGAGATAATGGTTTCTGGTTCTGAGTTTGCTTCAGATAGTTCCTTAAGTACCTTAGGATGAATTTTACCAGAACCTGCCAACTTGAATACA
The DNA here is from genome assembly GCF_965140235.1 of Caretta caretta. Classification (NCBI taxonomy): domain Eukaryota; kingdom Metazoa; phylum Chordata; order Testudines; family Cheloniidae; genus Caretta; species Caretta caretta. The sequence goes on from NC_134214.1 coordinate 85,189,484, forward strand.
TCTAATTTATCTAAATATTCTTTAACCTGTTTCACTATATTGGCTTGTGGGCGTACCATGGGTTTATATAGAGGCAACATGATATTTTCTGTCCTATTATCTATCCCATTCTTAATTATTCCCAGCATTCTGTTCACTTTTTTGACTGCCGCTTCATATTGAGTGGATGATTTCAGAGAACTATCCACAAGACTCCAAGATCTTCTTTCTTGAGTGGTAACAGCTAATTTAGACCCCATCATTTTATATGTATAGTTGGGGATTATGCTTTCCAATGTGCATATTATCTTTCCTTCCCTGCAAAGTAGAGGACCTACACTTTCCTTCATCTTTCTCTTTCCCTACTGTATTTAAATAATCTCTTATTGCCTTTTATGTCCCTTGATAGGGACATTTTGTGCCTTAATCTTTCTGGTTTTGTCCCTACATGCGTGTATTATTCTTTTGTACTCCTCCTTAGCAATTCGTCCATGTTTCCCCTTTTTTGTAGGATTCCCTTTTTGATTTTAGGTCATTAATGAGCTCCTGATGGAGTCATAGTGTCCTCTTACTATTCTGCCTATCTTTCTTTTGCATCGGAATAGTTGGCAGTTATGCATTTAGTATTGTCACCTTGAAAAATTGTCAGCTCTCCTGTATTCCTTTCTCCCTTAGATTTTCTTCCCATGGAACCATACCTACCAGTTCTCTGTGTTTGTTAAGGTTTGCTTTTTTTAAGTCCATTGTCCTTCCTTCCTTCCTTTCATTAGAATCATGAAATTTGTTATTTCATGATCACTTTCACCCAAATTGCTTTCCACCTTTAGATCTGCAACCAATTCCTCCCTGTTACTCAGAATGTTAATATATAATAGGAATCAGAGTGTCTAGTGATTGAAGTACAGGACTGGGAATGAGGGCTTTCACATCTTTGTCTTAGCACTGCAAATAACTTGTGCTGTCTTGGAGGCAAGTCAGTAAGGCCTACATTTTGAAAAGTGGCCATTGAATTGGTGTGCCTCCATTTTCGGCTGCCCAACTGGAAACATCTAGGCATCTCAAGTTGAGCACACAATTACGTGCTGCTTTTGAAAACAGGCTTCACCCTTTCTGTCTTATTTTACACATTTTAAAAATATATATCAACCACATAGACTTAATTAATTGATACTTGTGGGGTGCTTTGAGATTCTCAGATGAAAGGTATTGGAGACATACAAAGAATTGGCCTAATTACGTAACCACCTATTCATGAATAAGCTGCTAAGGTCCATATGATTAAAACATGGGCCTTATTACTGTACACTGTATTTATGTTCTAAACTAAGATTTACACTTCACCAAACTGGTTATGCCTGTGCAACTGACAGCAAAATTTGAGCCAGTATCTTTACATACCATAGACCAAAGGAAGAAAGACTCCTGCTTATCATGTCTTGTTTAAAATGTGAATGAAAGATTTGATCATCATGACAAAAGAATTCCCATTTCAAGCAGGAGGACAAGCAAACAGAATGGCTGCTGTGATGGTATTTGTCGTAGCATGTTTAATAGGGAATACAAAGAGGTAAAGGTTACTTATCCTGTACAATAACTGGAGTTACTGGAGTTACACATCTTTGAGATGTGTGTCCATGTTGGTGCTCCATTAGAGATGCTCAGGCACCCCATGTGCTTTTGATCAAAGATTTTCAGCAGCAGTGTCCAATTGGTCTAAGCATTCACCCTGTCCTTGTGCCCCATATAGAGGGTATATAGAGTTGTGATGGACAAACCACTCTCAGTTCCTTTTCTACTGCAAAGTCCCACAAAGAGGAGACTTGGAAGCAGAGGGGAAGGAGATGGGTAGTTGATAGCACTTAGAGTGACATAGGTCTCAAAGAATTCCAGTTAGAGCACATGGTAAGTAACCTCTCCTTCATCTCTGAGTAGTGTCCCTATGGATGCTTCACATGTGGTGCCTCCAGAGCAGTATGCTGTGAAGGAGATGGGAGCATTGGAACCCGATCTAGAACTTTTTGTAGAACTGCAGAACCAAAGGCAGCATCTTCCTGAGAAACATTCACTAGGGCATAAAGTCTGGAGAAGGCTCTGTATATTTTCACTATAAGGACATCTTGTATCAAAGCAACCGATGTGGACTGAGATCTGGTAGAATGTGCTATGACCCTAGGTGGGCACAGCACATTAGCAGCTTCATAGCAGCAGAGGATACAGGTGGAAACCCATTTAGAAATTCTTTGGGTAGACGCTGGTGTTCCTTTAGCTTTGTCTGCAAGAAATACAAATAATCTTGGAGAAGGTTGGAAGGGCTTTGTCCTGTCCAGATAGTATGCCAGTGACCTCTTAACATATAAGGTATGGAGGGCAGCATCTTCCCTAGTTTGAATAGTCTGATTTATATGAATGTCTGAACTGAATTTAGTCAAGAACTGCAGATGTGGCCATAGGGATACCTTATCTTTGACATAAACAGTGTTGGGGGGGGGAAGCCCTCAAAGCCCCTAGCTTACCAACTCTTTGAGCAGAAGTAATGCCCACTACTAGGGCGGTTTTCATGATATGGTGTAGAAGTGTACAGGTAGCCATTGGTTCAAAGAGAGGTTTCATCAGAGGATTGAGAACTAAGATCAAGTCCACTGCTTCCTGACATTTGGGAAACTTCGATAAACCTAGAAGTTGCAAGTTTAGCAGACACTGAGAAAGCTTCTACAAGAGAATGAAACCATATGATGGCTGTCAGATAGACTCTAACAGAGCTCCCGGAAAGACCTCCTTTCTTCTTGGGAAAAAGGTATCCCAAAACTTCTGAAATGGTAGAATCAACAGGAGACAGGAGTCAGCAGTAAATTTTTTTCAGTTTTTGAAAGTAAGTTTTTCCAGTGGACTCCTTTCTAATGTTAAGTTGGACCTCCTGTACCTCCCTAGAACAGGAAAGCTCTATTCCTAAGAGTCATTCAAGTACCAGGCTATCAGTTGTAAAGTTCTGAGGTTGGGGTGAGGAATGCTCCCTGAAGCGTGCATGATCAGGCTGAGTGTCAATGATAGGTTGATGGCCAGCTGAGAGGAGAGGAAAAGAAAGTAAAGGAACTCTACCTTGCTCTGCCCAGTTAGTGCAATCAAAATGACCATGGCTCTGTATTGTCTGATTTTGTTCCCTGAGAATTAGTGGTGGAGGAAAGGCATACAGAAGGCTCTTTGACTCTGAGAAGAGAAAGGTGTCTCCCAGCGAACAATAGCTCAGACCTCCCATCAAGCAGAAGTTTGTGCATCTCTGATAGTGAAGAGATCTATCAGGAATCTCACAGGAAGCAGACGGGAGAGCTACAGGAGGAGGTGGCTTGGCTGAGGAGAATCCATGCCCATGAGAAATTCCTTGAGAGTATTCATATGGAGACATCCAAAGCTGAGGAAGCTATCTAGCTACAGAGGACTGCTCTCACACCACCGGGGGAAGAGGATACGGCTCTGTTATAGGGAGGACACTGGCTGTTACTTCTTGCAGCAGGCAGTGCTCCACCCCTACTCCCAACCCACCCACTATGGTGATGGAAAATCGATATGCTGCCCTGGCAACGAGCAATGCGGAATCACCCCCAAAGGTAGAGGAAGAGAATCCATATATCCCCAAGGCTGGGAGGATCACAGCCACCACTCCTAGGAGGAAATGTAGAGTACTGGTGGTTGGTAACTCTCTTCTGAGAGGGACAGACACCTGACCCGGCATCTCGGGAGGTATGCTGCCTGCCACGGCCCATATATAGACCTTACAGAGGGATTGTCGAGGATCATCTGGCCCTCTAACTATTACCCCATGCTACTCATCCATGTGGACACTAATGATACTGCAAGGTATGACCCTCAGCAGATCAGAAGTGACTACAGGACTCTGGGAGTAAGGGTGAAGGAGCTGGGAGCGCAGGTGGCATTCTCTTCAATCCTTCTGGTCAAGGGTAGGGGCCCAGGCAGAGACAGATGCATCCTGGATGTGAATGCCTGGCTGTGAGGATGGTGTCACCAGGAGGGCTTTGGCTTCCTTGACCACGGGATGCTGTTCCAGGAAGAAGGACTGCTAAGCAGAGATGGGGTCCACCTATCGAGGAAGGGGAAGAGCAAAAACGAACACCATTCTGGGATGTATTAGCTGGAATGTTGTAAGTAAGACCTGAGAAGTAGTTCTACTGTTCTGCTCTGCGCTGATTAGGCCTCAGCTGGAGTATTGTGTCCAGTTCTGGGTGTCACATTTCAAGAAAGACGTGGAGAAATTGGAGAAAGTCCAGAGAAGAGCAACAAAAATGATTAAAGGTCTGGAAAACATGACCTATGAGGGAAGATTGAAAAAACTGGGTTTGTTTAGTCTGGAAAAGAGAAGACTGAGAGGGGACATGATAGCAGTTTTCAAGTACATAAAAGGTTGTTACAAGGAGGAGGGAGAAAAAATTTTCTTCTTAACCTCTGAGGATAGGACAAGAAGAAATGGGCTTAAATTGCAGCAAGGGAGGTTTAAGTTGGACATTAGGAAAAACTTCCTAACTGTCAGGGTGGTTAAGCACTGACATAAATTGTCTAGGGAGGTTGTGGAATCTCCATCATTGGAGATTTTTAAGAACAGGTTAGACAAACACCTGTCAGGAATGGTCTAGATAAAATCTAGTCCTGCCAGGAGTGCAGGGGACTGGACTATAGGATCTTTCGAGGTCCTTTCCAGTCCTCTGATTCTATGATTCTATGATCATGAGAAAATCCCAAGTAAGCTATATCTGTCTGAGTATGGATTTATTGAGTTCACACTCATGAACCTAACTGAAGTGTCTGCTGAAGTCTACGGCTATAGTGTTTTGAAAACTAGGTAGATAGACTGATGACAGAAGGATATGGTGAGCTATGCACTAATTCTATAACTTCATGGCAGGGAGATCTTCCTCCCCATATCATTTTATGTAGTACATACTGACCTTGTTGCCTGTTATTATTCAAATGGACTGACCTTCTATCATGAGAAGGAAATTCTGGCAGGCATTCCTTATAACCTGAGTTCCAGGATGTTGATCTGAAGGGTGGACTCGTTGGCATCCCACCTGCTCTGTACAGTGTGATCCTGTAGGTGAGCTCCCCATCCGAGGAGGGATGCATTGGAAACTACTGTAATGGTGGGAGGATGTGGTTGAAAGGAACCCCTGAACACACCTTGTCTGGATTCTTCCACCAGTTGAGGGAGACTAACAGATGATGAGGGACAGAGAGCAACTTGTTCAGACTGTCTCTGTTGGGGATGAAGACTGACCTGAGCCAGGATTGGAGGCAGCTCAGGTGCAAGAGGGTGTGTAAAGTGACAAAGGTGCAACTGCACAAGGAGCTGGAAGCAGGACCTGGCTGTGACCTGAGGACTTAATTGAACTTGTGCAATGAGTTCCATTAGGGTGAGGAATCTGTCCCTTGGTAGATAGACTCTGGATGTTGTAACATCAAGAGTGGCTCCTATGAATTCTATCCATTGTACAGGTAGGAGAACTTCATGATGCTGAGTTGAAGACTGAGCCTTGAGAATAAACTGTGTAATAGCATTCTTTTAGGAGCCAACTGTCAAGATAGGGAAAATGATTATTCCTGTTGACGAAGTTGTGCAGCAACTACTGCCATAATTTTGTGAACCCCTTGAGGTGGTGCTGGCCCACTAGAAAGCATATCATTTCTTGTGCGAAGGATATATCATAATGCGAAAGTATGTGTCCTGAAGGTTGAAGTTCTTGAAATAATACCCCAGATCTAGGGATGTGATGATAACTGCTAAGTGTCACTATCTTAAACGTCTGAATCTTGACAAAGGTATCCAGCATCCAGAGGTCTAAAATTGGTCTCCACCCGCCCTTCTTTTTGGGAACAAGAAGATATTTGGAATAAAATCATCTTCCTTTGTACTGCATGGGAACTAGTTCTACAGCTCCTAAGTGGAGAACAGACAGAACTTCCTGACCCAAGAGAGGCTAGTGAGATTGGTCCTGAAAAGGGATGGGGAAGGGCGATGAGAGGGGTGTAGATGGGAAATACATGGAATAGTCTGATTTTACAATCTCCAATACACATTTGTCAGAGGTAATATGTTTCCATGAATTGCAGAAATGGGAGAGACAGTTTAACGTGTGCCGATGCTTCTCCCATCACAGTGACTCCTGCTAAGAGAAAGCCTCCTCCTGGCCCCTCAGCTGACATTAGAATGGCATGCTTTTGCCAAAATGAATCACACAGCTGTGCTGTATTGACAGTAGCATTCAAGCCCTTACCGGTGCCCTTGTGCATTCAGCAATATTCTGTATACAACTGTGAGTGCTAGTACTACTGCCAGCTGCTTTCTGGTGGGTTCCTTTGAGCAAGGAGCTGTAGAAATGTGCACTAGGGAGGCATTCTCATTTTTATTTTTAGACAGATCTTTATAGCCTTGAACAGCCAGAAGGAAAGGGGGCGGGGGGCGGTAGGGAGGGAATCCCAATGTTGTAAACAAACTTTGAACTAGAAATTCTTAGGTAACTATTCAGACACTGGAAGAATGAGATTGCAGTGCCTGTGTGAAATATAAGAAGCAGGGTTTCATCTAACTCCCAGCTCTGTTAGGGTCTCACCGCCTGTGTCTCCCTGAAACAACCCCTACAGCTATACCCCTGTCTGTGACAGCCTCAGAATCTGGGGAATCCAAACACCACAGCACCCACCAACGTTTACAAATCTCCATGGCCTCTGGTGATTTCCGTGAACAGATTGGGAAACCAGGAAGTGGAGCCAAAATGTGACATTACAAGTAAGGAAAGGCAAAGGGTAGTTAGGGAACCTATAAAGGTGTGATGGCTGTTGGTTCATGTGGGAGAGGGGGTAATGGTAGATAATGGTAACTTTATTTCATAAACTCCATATCAATTAATGACAGCTTTAAGCTTAATGTACTGGAATGTCCTGGAATAGCACGAAAATATTCATCTAACCAGATAACAGGCATAGTCCATTGCTAATGAGAATGCCAGCATAAAACCAAGAGGAATTTTCCAGACTTACACTGACCTGGGTTGCAGACCTAAATTCCTTTTGTCTATATCAAACTGAGCAATTTTCCCCCTCTTTTTCCTTTCAGAAAGGTATATCTAGGAAGATCTAACAACATGCCAGGTGAATCTATCCTTTGCTGTCACCCTCCAGCAATGCAAGTGCATGAAAATATATTTAATTGGGCCCTCTTTATCTTGTTCACTACATGGGAAAGAAAAGCCATAAACTGCTAAGTGTACTCTGAAAAGTAGTATAATATGCACCAAAATGGAAACAACTGTAACGATACTCCTCTGTGCACTGATGTGTTGCTAGCAAAGCATAATAACTTTGCACATCCCTAAAGCAGCACTCTGAAATGGGTGTAGCTAATGAGAAGAAAGGTGTGGCTTGAACCATGCCTTGTGTGTTCTAAGATAATTCCCATATGGTTTCTTGTTTTGCCCTTCCAATAAACTTGGCATGGTTGGCATGTGAATGTGCATTTGTCAGTGTAGTAGAAGTGTGACACACAGAGATGCTGGTGTGGTTGATAAGGGTCAGAGTTACAAAAGGTACACGACAGAGATCAGTTTCCACAGACTCCAGGGACTCCTGTTGCTATCAGCACTTTACCTGGGTCGCTACTAAAGCGTAGTCACTGTTGCCTTGTATTAACAATATTGGTGCCTATTCATGATATGGACGTTCCAGTATCCATAGCTGTTCTGTATTCTCCAGGCTCTGTTACGGGCCTTCAGCTGTAGCCATGACTGTTACAGACATTGACAGCCATTCCTTCACTCTCCCTCATGCTTGTTGTATTGGGCTCCACAGATCGTTCTGCCCAGTTTTTCCCCATTACTGGAATTATTTCCTAGTCATCTTTATGGCATGTGCATCTCCAGTTCCTTAACCTTATAGAGCTTTTTACTGGATGAGTGCCAGCCCTTGTCAGGAGGACAGTCTAGTGCAAGTTACACAAGACAGTTTCTGCACCTTTTCAGTGTACATATTCTTTCTTGTGCCTTTCATGGGATTTGGTTTGCCAGGATCAAGCCACAAATCATGGGGCCCTCACTCCGTTTTTACTTAGTGGTTACTCAGGCATTGAATACAAGAAATTAGGCCATGCAGGTGCGTTGCCCTCCTATATCAATCTATTGATGTATACATTTCATCAGATGCTACTTTGACAACAAACATTTTATAAAACAATTTTTAACAGTTATTACAACTGTCTCCAGTGTAATTTCTTTTCCTTCTCTTTCCCTTTTCTTTCTTCATTTCACTTGTTCTTTCCCATCAGCCTTTTTCAGTCTGTTTTTCCTAAAATACATTGTTTCACAATATTCATTATCTTTTAAAATATTGTCTTCTCTAATACTATCCTTGTTTCATCTCTCAAAATATTTTTCTTTTTTAAAATGCTCTCTCTCTCTCTCTCTCTCTCACTCACACACACACACACACACATAGAAATAGTGCTGTTCTAGTGATGCTGTCATTATAGTGGAGGAAGCATTTTCCTCCTAGCCTCCTGTTCTCAGGCACTTACTACTTTGAACAACAGAAAATGACACTTTATGTTGATGTTTCTAATGCACTTAGTCTACAGACAAAAAAAATTTAGGGGACATCTGGAAAAAGTCCACCTGATAATTTTTAATCTATCTGAGCATGAAAAATAATTGATGGTTTTCACCATTTAAAAACAATTTTCAGATGCTTTCCTTAACTGGGGAAAACTCACAAACAGCTTCAGTATTGATTTCTTCTTCCTGTGAATGTATCCATCAATCAAAGAAGTTGTTACTTTTAAAAACTTGACTTGTACATGTCTGCCAAAGAGGAACTTGTGCTCTTTCATTGTTTAGGGAAGTAATTTGGCATTTAACAAGTTCTTTATGAGGTCTGATGAACTCACTGAGGAAACTAATTAACAATTCATGTTGGGAAGGCCCCTGACACTTCCTTTGAGCAAGTACAACAAGATTAGTGAAACAGTGTCTCTTTTAATATGATATCATATATTTACCAAAGTACATGTTTTGTGTTACCCTAGGCTTTTTCAGAGGAATGTGTGAAACTGAACAATTAGAAAATGATTGTAATATCATATGTGAGGTGCAGATTTAGTATTGTCTGCCCTTTAAGGTACTCTCACAAAGGTAATAGTTGCAGACTAGGGGCCTGTTTTAAGAATAATCTGAATAGGAAACAGACAAATAAAACTCCTTAAGGAGCCTGTGAGCACCTATCCATCCATTCATCCACCATCATGAGGTCAATTATGCATTATTGACCTTGGAAAAAGAAATTGTACTGTTGATGGAGAGTCTCCTGTGTTGTCTAAACTACTGATGTTCCTATTCTCCATGGTGTTGAAAATAGCTAATGATACAAAGCCAGGATAATGGAAACTCAATTTTCTATCAATTTATACAGTATAAAAAGAGTAGGGGGTAGGGGAGAGAGAAAAAGAAAAAAGAAAAGACAGGCTCAAATGCTATAACTGTAAACCATAACACATATTTGGAATTATGAAATAGGGTATTTTTTCATACATACTACTTAAAAAAATCACTGAGGTCTCCATTCTGTGGACCCGTCTACACTGGGGAAATTTCCTAACTGTTTAAAAGCTGGTTTAGCTAAACTGATTTTAAAACCAATTAGAGTTGTAGTGTAGACCTGGTTTTAGGAGGTTTAAGGTCGTTTTGAAATCAGTTCAGTAAAAGTGGGTCAGGCCACCTTAAACCACCTAAAATTATGTCTACATAATTGCTCTAACCAGTTTTAAACATGGTTTAGTTGAATGAGTTGAAAAAACAATGATCATTTAGACAGGACCTGTATATCAGTGAAAGTTAGAAGCTCCTGAATATTACTTCTGGTCCAAAATGGACTCTTTGCTTGGCCTTTAGCAAGTCATTTTGGCACAGGCCTGCAAGATGGTGAATGCTTATAATTCCCATTGAATAGCCTCAGCATTTTGCAGGATAAGGCATTTATTAGTTAATGGACGGAAGATGCTTTGACAATCAAAACATTGTATTATTATTTGTTACCCAATCTTTTACACAGTCACTGATATTGCTATTTTCAGATAAATGAGTACTTAAAACTTCTCCTCCTGAGGTTTTTTATAGGAACCAGGACAGTTCAACATCTCAAACAGTGATCTGAAATGCACTGTCTAGAAAAACAAGCTGTGTATGAATGGAGAAAGGCTCGTTGAACTAATAGGCTCGTTTTCCTTTTGCCTCCTCTGCACTGGTTCACATCCACACAATTCTTATTTGAAATGAAAGTTTTGGTCACATTACCATTCCCATCACTAAGCCACCAGCTGCAATGATGAAGTTGGAAGGCAGTTACTTACTGGTTTCAGAGTAACAGCTGTGTTAGTCTGTATTCGCAAAAAGAAAAGGAGTACTTGTGGCACCTTAGAGACTAACCAATTTATTTGAGCATAAGCTTTCGTGAGCTACAGCTCACTTCATCGGATGCATCCAATGAAGTGAGCTGTAGCTCACGAAAGCTTATGCTCAAATAAATTGGTTAGTCTCTAAGGTGCCACAAGTACTCCTTTTCTAGTTACTTACTGGACACAGGAGAGACAGCATGGAGATGGAAGGGTCTGTCTCTCCTCATCTGAGAGGTGTGAGCTCACTACTCAAGTATGAAAGCAGGTGAAAGATATCCTTTTTCTCTCCTGACAAAGGGGGCTGAAAGTGATCTGAAGTGCAAAAAGAGGCAGAAACCACTGACTGCCGTGGAATGAAAGATATGTCTCCCACTTTGTTTTCTGGTATGTTTGATAATTAAAAGAATACATTGTCTCTAGCTCAGTATCCCTGTAACTGTAAGACTGGGCCAATTCTGAGAAGTACTGAGCAGCTCCTGAGCATGTACACAGTACCCTTCACTCCCATTGGCTGAGGGCACTCACAGCATCAGGCACTTTGTGTGGCCACTGTAATAATAAAAGGACAGTCTTCTGACACTGAAACATGTTACCAGCTTTCAGATGGAATAGTTCTGTGTAATAAATCTGCCCTGTTCGTACTAATTCTAATCAATACCATGTGCCCCATCTCTCATGTAAGCATATTTTGGAGAATATTTTCTATAATAGCTCATCTGTGGATTTAACCACAAATGAAATGTCTTGCTTATGCAGCACTCACTTTCCTGCTTGCCTGTGCAGACTACAGTGAAATGCTTTGTCAAGTTATCAGGATCCTGACCTTTTTCTTCCTCCTTGAATCTGAGCATATTTGGCATCCCTTCAGGGCTATTAGATTCCTGAATCTCCTACCCCATGTCTCTAAGTACAGTGTGATAATTTTCTGCAGCCATGGAAAAGTGGAACAGAGTATTCAACACTTCTTTACTTAAAAAGCTTCCGGGGAGTATTTAATCAATGAAAAGCTATTCATTCTGAAAAATACATCAAGCCACTTGAGCCATAAGTGAATCCAGTAACAGAAATTGTTTCTTCCCAGTAAAGCCTAACGTTTTTGTACCAGCCAATAGTGGAAAATAAAAAGGTAACAAAACAGATACAGAATTTCACTTCCTTCCCACCCTACCCCCACCATTAGCCAGCTCACTCAGCCATTCACCAGTATTGCTGTGAAGTTTTTACATCCACAGCTGGGTCTTACATCCACAGCCAGTCACTGAGGGAAAACACTATATTTTGGGAATGGGGCTTTAATCCTAGACATTTGGTAGATGCTGACAGGTTCCTCTCCTTATTGATCATCTCTCTTTTCCCTCTGAAGGAAGTTCTTGCCTAAGAGGAGGTTATCTGACCCATTCATATGGAGTAGCATTTCTCCGCAGACCCCTAGGGATCCACCAGGGTACTCCAAGGGGTCCGCAGGCTCTGCTGATCAACTCCTTCCCTTCCCTGCCTCAACTCTTCTCCCTCCCTCCCAGCGCCTCCTGCATGCCGGGGAATAGCTGTTCTCTGGCATGCAGGAGGAGCTTGGAAGGAGGGGGAGAAGCAGGGATGGGGTGCACTTGGGGGAGGGGGTGGAAAAAGAAGGGGCAGGAGTGGGGCCTTGGGGGAAGGGGTGGAGTGGCGGCAGGGGCTGGGGCTGAGTGGAGAACTTGGGGGGCTGTTAAAAATATAAATAAAAATGGAGGGCCTTGGGTTGCTAAAGTTTGAGAACCACTGATATAGAGCATCCCCATGTACTTTCCTGTACAAGTCATGAGAGTCCCCATGTTTCTTAAATTGCATGTTGTGCATGTAGTCAGATACCCCAACTTCTGCTGGCCAGGGAGAACAAAGAACAGAATGACTCCTAGGGAGATGCTGTGGTGTTACCACTAAACTTTTGGCCCAGCTCTCAATACATTCTATTGGCATGGAACAGTGTAAACTTGAGTTTGGTTTTGCTACCAGCCGTCATTTCATTTTTCTAATGAAATCTGAACAGGCTTCTCATATTCCAATTCTATGGCATGGCACTAAATAAAGCCACATACTAGTTTATTCCTGATTCTTAGAGGGCTAACAATTTTTTCAAAGATACACTGCTGCTGTTTATACAATGTCACTTTTAACAGGCCAAGAAGAACCCTCAGACTTTAAACAGGAAATCATTAAAATTCCTACTATTCTTGAAAGCAAACTTGTGTATGGTTTCCTCCCTATTTCTCTTTCCTGTTAAGACTGAAAGAATCTGAAAATGTTTAGTTACAACACTGAGCAAACCCTTAGACTCATTCCCTGTGCATTGAAACAAGGCATGATAGAACAAGAGAGTCAGGTTTTAAAACTAGGATATGGACATAAAGGAATGACAGTAATATGGTGGTCACTGAAAAGGAAACTTGAGAAACAGATCTTTTAGTGTCACATACTTAATAATACTTTGCATTCCTAAAGTGTCTTCTATCTAAGGATCTCAAAGCAAAGATGACAGGTTTCAGAGTAGCAGTCTGTATTCGCAAAAAGAAAAGGAGTACTTGTGGCACCTTAGAGACTAACCAATTTAAGTACTCCTTTTCTTAAAGCAAAGATGAATGAGCTAACCCTTATAATACATCTGTGAATTGTTATTTCGACTTTATAGTTGAGGAAATTGAGACACAAAGGTTAAGTGTCTTCTCCAGGGTCACACTGGAAGTATTAATATTTATATTATGGTAGCATGCAAAGGCCTCAGCTGACACTGATGTCTTATTGTGCTAGGCATTGCAAAAACACATAGTAAGAGATGGTTTCTGCCCCATAGAACTTACAATCTAAAAGGATAAGGCAGATAAAGGGCTAGGGGGAAAACAGAGACACACAGAGGTGAAATGATTGGCCCCAGGTTACAAAGATAGGAATAGCGTCCAGATCTCAGCTACCACAATGAGGTAAACGTAGTATAAATTTCTAGCTAGACAGAGCACCAGAGTCCTAGTCCTATGCCGTAGAAACAAGACCATCCTCCACTTCAACTCCAACATGGCTTTAGTTCTTCTTAATTTTTTGTTTATTACTAAGCTTATATTTTATTACAAATTTTAAATGGTACCAAAATATAGTCCTGGACTGAAAACAAAGCTTTCTCAGAGACCAGCAGAACAGCCCTCTGCATAACAGATGTACCATCAGCCAGAAGAACACGAACCTCTCTCTCACTGGGTCATTTCAACACTTGAAGCCACAAATATTCTGTAACATATGTTACATCAATGTTTTTACAGAGCTGTTCCAGGAATGATCATGAGGAAGTAGTAAATTGGGAAATACCTGCCATAAAATTTTTACATGCAGGTCCACAAGAAGATTATGTTAAGTGTTTGCATTTTTCACATTCCTTTTACTCCAATTAGTAACATGCAAAGGCTGCACAGATCAAAGCAAACAGCCTCTCTAGCAATAGGAATGGAGTGCAATTAGATGAAGCCCAACAAGAAAACACTTTTCTTTCCAGCACCATTTCCCATAATTTTTTTGGCATTCTTGATTACTTAGGTTCATAGGTCCCAGTGAAGCTCACCATTGTAGCAGATGCTGTACAAATACGTAGGGATAAAATGAGACTGGCCTTAACCTGGGTGCACAGTCAGTAGCGGGGGGAGTAAGACACGTCATGGCTAAGCCATGGTTAGAGGAGAGCAGGGGTGTGTGTCCTACACTCCATCCCCTCAGGGCAGGGTGGTGACAGATGGAGCGTGGGTGGAGCCTTGGCTCCATCCCATTTCAACGTGGGAGCCAGTGCAAAGGGGGAAGGAAAGTAAGCTGCAACTTTTTCAGAGTTGCAGTAACTTATTCCCTGCCAGACAAAAGTGGAAGCAGGGAAGTCACATTCCCTTCCTAGGGCTCCCCCTGGCTATGCTGACCACAAGCAGGGGTTAAAGCTAAGTCTTAGTCTAGCCCAGGGGTGGGCAAACTACGGCCTGGGGGCCGGATCCAGCCTGCCAGCCATTTTAATCTGGCTCTTGAGCTCCCACTGGGGAGCAGGGTCTGCGGCTTGCCCCACTCCAGCTTCTATGCGTAAGGGCAGCAGGGGGCTCCGCTCTGCACACTGCCCCCTTCCCAAGTGCCGCAAATACGAACTGCAGTCAATGGGAGCAAACCCCTCAGTCCCCGCCCGGAGCTCCCTCCTACAACCCAAACTCCTCATCCCCAGCCCCACCCCAGAGCCTGCACCCACAGCCAGAACTCCCCCCGCCCCAGCCCAGAGCCCACTATGCAAAAGAATAAATGGACTCAAATCTGCCATCAGGAATTATAACATTCAAAAACCAGTAGGAGAACATGTCCCTGGTCCCTCAATAACAGACTGAAAAGTGGCAATTCTTCAACAAAAAAACTTCAAAACAAGACTCTAACGTGAAACTGCAGAACAGGAATTAATTTGCAATCTGGACACCATCAAATTAGGCCTGAATAAAGACTGGAGTGGTTGGATCATTACAAAACCTAATTTCCCCCATACTAATTTCACCCTACTGTTACTCACACCTTCTTGTCAACTGTTTGAAATGGACCACTCTCATTACCACTACAAAAGTGATTTTTCCTCCCTTGGTATCCTACTGTTAATTGAATTGTCTCATTAGACTGACCTCCCACTTGGTAAGGCAACTCCCATCTTTTCTTGTGCTGTGTATTTATACCTGCTACTGTATTTTCCACTCCATGCATCTGATGAAGTGGGTTCTAGCCCATGAAAGCTTATGCCCTAATAAATTTGTTAGTCTCTAAGGTGCCACAAGGACTCCTCGTTGTTTTTACCAAAGTTTATGTTGCTTACGGAGGAACTTTTCAGGGATGGTTGGATATTTTGCTCTCCACTTCCTTTGCTTGTACAACAATCAAGACTGCCATGTTTTGACTCCATTCCTAACAGCTACATTGGAGAACAATACATTTGTCTGTTACTCTAAGGGCCCATTGTTTTCTTGTCATTTTCACTTTTGTAGTGTACAAAGACTCCTTCAGGCTGTAACAGGTAACATTACAGAGGGGAGAAGTATTTTGGGGTCTGACATACTTAGCTAACATATTTCTGACCTACAGCCTTAAAGAACTGTACCAACAGATCCCATCACCCTATAAATTTAGCAGGTTGTAAAAGACCATTGATATGGCAACTGATTCATTTCTCTGTAACTGGAAAAATGACTTTGCTGCAGTAACATGCTGTACTTTAAAGGTCACAGTGAACAGGGCTTTGATAAATCATGCTTGACAACTGCACAGTGAGTCAATGATAACAAAAGAAGAAGACTTAAAATTAGTAAACAAATGGATAGTGTGGTTGGAAAATCCAGTATTCTAGATTAGCCCAGTGAGTTAGATCAAGCTGAAAGTAAGACAGAACTATGCGCTCTGTTGTCTGTGGCATTTTGAAAGTACCCGTCACGGTAGTAACTAGGTGCCACAATATTAGGATCATTTTCTTTACATATGCCCTACTGATTAGGTATTGTAACTGTTACAACTAAGGAAGGGGCATGTCCAACCTTATCTCTCTCTCACACACACACTCTCACACATATATACATACACAATCTGTTTGGTTTTTCAAAGAAAGATGGTTAATTTCCTGGCTATGGCATTAAGCTTCCTGACCATACCTCTCATTGCAAAGGTCACCGTTTATGAGAGTGAATTTAGAATGATGGGGTCAAATGCATATAAGCATAACTTAGAATAGCAGATCCTTTCATAGAGCAATGATGGCGATAAAGTTTGGTAAGAATGTGCCTCTGGCTCTTACAAATAGCCCAAGACTGAAAGTTTAAATCTCAAGACACACTAAATTGAGTATAATGCTGTTGATTGTTCCCTTATGGCTATTTTAAGCACATATAGCCCGATCCAGCTGCATCTGGATAAGTCAAACTGTTCCTTTCTCTCTTGCAAAGCATATAGAAGAGAACTCAGTATACCCACCAGCTCTGCCCAAACCTTTCACTTTGTTCCCCAAGTCCAGACATCAGAGCTTCAGCAAAAGACTTTAGCTGGGAATTGAAAGCATTGTAGGTAATGAACATTCCATCTGGCTTTAGAATTCCTGTAGCCAGTGCTGGCACCAGTATTTCAGTTTTGTATGGAGAGCACAGATGAAAATCTTGCAAAACCTAAATTATTTTTTTAAAATGTATATGGGGTGTGACGGGGCAAGGCCAGATGGTTATAGAAAAGTAGTGGGAGATAGATATATTAGCTCCAGGCTAAACAAATCCCTGGTACCAGGATAAATGAAATGGCAGCTGCTCCAGGTCAATTAAGACACCTGGGGCCAATTAAGAACTTTCCAGAAGGCAGGGAGAAGGCTAGGTTGATTGGGACACCTGAAGCCAATCAGGGGCTGGCTGAAACTAGTTAAAAGCCTCCCAGTTAGTCAGGTGGGTGTGCATGTCAGGAGCTGTGGGAGGAAGTTGTGCTGTTGGAGAGGCTGAGTAGTACACACCATAGCAGGCACAAGGAAGGAGGCCCTGAGGTAAGGGTGAAGTGGAGTCTGAGGAAGTGAGGGTTGCTGTGGGGGAAGTAGCCCAGGGAATTGTACATGTCATGTTTCTAAAAGGTCAGCTACCATAGCTGATACTATTAGGGTCCCTGGGCTAAAGCCCGGAGTAGAGGGTGGGCCTGGGCTCCCCTGCCACCTTTGCCCCCTGATTAATCACTGAGACTGGGAGACAACAGAGACTGTGCACGGAAGGATAACTTCTCCTCACCTCCCTTGCTGGCTTATGATGAAAATGGCTCATTAGACAGTGACCCTTCTCTCTAGAGACAGAAGGGTTATGTGGAGAGTCACAGTGAGCCTCTGAGGCTAGCAAAAATCCACCAGGAAATGGGGGACCCACGGAGGCAAGGACAGAGCTTTGTCACAGGGGTCAAATCAAGAGACTGCCATTAACTTCATTGGGAGTTTCAGGTGTTCAGTACCTTTCAGGATATGGCCCCTGGATATTAATCTGGAGATTTAGTTTGCCTTTCCCCTTGGCAGCTAACGATACCCTGATCTCCAGAGCACCTTGGAGAAATTATTTATATAAGCACCTGGTTTATGCTTTATTTATTAGACTCAGGCATGCCAACCTAAAATCTCTTATTACACCCATGTCCAGAATACTTAAGTGTTTTTTGGTTTTGGCTGTATTTGTTCTATTTGGGAGCTTAAGCCTTGGACCCATATTTACTTACCTTCTCTGGATTTAATTCATTATTGATTGAGAAGGTATAGAAATGAGCAAAAGTTTGTGTCATAGGGGGTTGCTCATGGATTTAGAGACTGATATGTTATATCTAATGTATGTGGTTTTACTTGGCAAAATCAATAATTCATAATTTTTTAAAATGTCTCTCTAAGGAAAACTGTAGAAAATTTGAATACCTCATAAACACTAAGGCTCCAGTCCCGCTAAAAGCTCCTTGTAGATAGATCCCTACAGCCATGCCAAACTTATTGCAGAATAGGGGCCTAAAAACTAAAAGTCAGATTTCTGCTACTTTGCACTGCTCCAGCAATGCAAACAGCTGAAAACCTGGTCCATTAAACTGGGTCTATGGTTACTTTTACTCCTGGGGGAATTCTGTGCCACTGCATGTGTGCACAATTCATGTCCCCCACAGATTTCTTTGCTTCCTTGCAGAAAAATGACTTTCTGGCAGGGAAGCAAAAGGAAGCTGCAAGAGCAGTCCCTAGCTGCACAGGTACATCGTTTCAGGCAGCCAGCGGAGAGGTAAATCACCACAGGGCTGGGGACACCCCAGCCAGTGGCTTCTACTCTGAGCTGGGATTAGTTGCTAGTCCAGGCTGGGCTGGAGGCACGAGAGGCTGGGATTTCCCCTTCCCCTGCAAGGAGTGGCTGGGGCTGTGTCAGACCCATCCCCAGAAACCTCTCCCGGCTGCAGCAAGCTCAGCATCCTTCCCTGCTCTCTGCCCCCATTGCTCCTCAGCTGCGGGGGGAGATGTCACTGAAGGGGAACTGTTCTCCCATTCACTCAACACCTGTGCATCTGGTTCTTCCATACCCAGACACCCCTGCCAAGCCTCACCCCATAAACCCAGAACCCTCTAGCCCTTCATACCTGAACCCCAGCTCATTGAACCTCAACCCCTGCATCTGGAGCTCCCCTGCACCCAGACCCCCTGCCTCCAGACTTCCACCCCTGCACCCAGATCACCCTCACTGAGCTCCCTCCACTCAAGCCCCCACCCTCCTGCACCACCCTGAGCCCCCACATCCAGACCTCAATGCCACTGACCCCAAACTAGCTGCACCCAGACGCCCACCCCACCAAGCCCCACTCCCCCAGCACCTAGACCCCCCTGCTAAAACCCCTCCACTGAGTCCCAACCACTTTCACCCATTGCCCCTGCACCTGGAACACCTCCCCCCACACCATGAGCCTCTGTGCATCCAGATCCCCCCACACCTAGACCCTCCCCCCTCAAGCTGCCTGCACCCAAATTGTCCCACACAGGATCCTCTGACCCCACACATGGACCCCCCCGACCCTGAGCCCCACCACACTTGGATCCTGCCTGATTGAGCCTGCCTGCCCCAGACCTGGTGCGCCTGGTGCAGAGG
Organism: Caretta caretta; assembly: GCF_965140235.1. Lineage (NCBI taxonomy): Eukaryota > Metazoa > Chordata > Testudines > Cheloniidae > Caretta > Caretta caretta. The sequence continues at coordinate 85,208,543 of NC_134214.1, forward strand.
GGCAGGGCCCCAGGGTGTTGTGCTTTGTCAGGTGCAACCTCACTACTGAGTCTGTGTCCAGGGGGGTGGAGGGTGGGAAAGCTGCGTAGGGTGATCGCCCACCTTCGTACAGCTAGTGGCCTGTGCTCCCCCCTGCCATGCTGGAGCCTCTGCATTTATTTATTGACAAATAAAACTTGCAGAATTTTAAAATACTTTGCATCATCACAGTAGTGCAAGGCAGGCTAGTGAATCAGGAATTAAATCACAGTTCTTATCTTCTCTGACCTAAAGCTCAGTCCTGCTCCCACTGAATTAAAGTTTTACATAAAACTTCAACAGGAGAAGGTAAAACACAGTGTGCCTGATTCTCTATTGCATTTTGTATTCCTTGTCACCTATGCAAAGTGTATGTAAAATGCTGCTATTCTGATCTGATGAAGTTTAATATCCATTTTGCACTGACTTTGCACAAGATGAGAAGGACCACCCCAGGTGAAAGGCAGTGAGGATTCAGGCCCAGTGGTTTCAAATCCACACTGTTTTTGCTTTTGACTCATGTGGATTCACAGCACCTCAAATTTTGCTTTGAATTTTGCAATTTGAATAAACTCCAGTATTCACAAAGAAACACTGAGTTTCACCTGGCTTCCTGTCATAACCATCTGGGACCACAAATCATCTTGAGTCACTTGATTCTGGGCCCTGATTTTCTCAAAGCACCAGATCCTCAGCTGGTGTAAGTAAGTCAGAGGAGCTGTGCCCATTTATACCAGCTGGTGAACTAGGCCTCTAATATGTTCATTAACCATAGCAAATCTTTCAGCCAACGTGGTCTGGGATCTGTGTTTGTAACTGATACCTGAAACCCAGTGAGTTTCATGTAGTTTAGGTTTTTGTTGCAGGCATTTCCCACAGCTTTGCCTAAGAACCCTACAGAAACCTAAATACAGTAGGACAAATTCATCTTGGGTATAATACTTTGGCTGGCAATAAACCTATGTCAGGCATGGCTTTGGCCCTGTGACTTTTGAATATTTTTTTTTCAAATAGTGGGGAGTAAAAATATAAGGCTGTTTAATTAAAAGTAAAGGGACAGGATGCCAGATAGTTCTTGGTGTACTGGTCACTATGAATTAGGCTCTGTGATAGGAATGGTGTTGAAGTCAGTCTTTAGTAGTGGCTGTTGTGGGTGTCCATCTGAGGAGATCCAAAATAAAGGAGTATGACTGAGTAAGTTGGCAAGGAAGAAATAAAAATCTCAAGACATTAACTTTAGAGAAGCTGTAAATAGATCTGCTCTGATATCACAAGTAAATCACACTACACAGGATGAAAAGCTTTGCTATTTGTGCATGTAATTTGTGTTGACTTGAAAATTCCCAAGGCAATTTTTAATTTTCATTGAAGACTTCCCTTTCCTTATTTAAAGCTGAATGATTTCCTTCTGTGGTTTTATCAATGGGCCAGAAGGGCTGATAAGATTGCTTCCTTCCTATGCTAGATATGCTTGGACTTCTGCCATCCCATTTTGAAAAGTAATACATTTGCCTTCCTGTCTTGTGCAGAAACTAAATGGAGTGGGAGGCAAACTAGCTTCATTCACAAAACATAGCCAGAGGATTGACACAAGCAATAGAAAGTTAAACTAATAGACTGGTTCGGATCTGAGCTGCTCAGGGGCTCACTCCTTGTGCCTTCAACAGTCCCCTGCTGCAAGAGAGGGCACAAGGGACAAATCTTCTCCAATGCAAAGGGCCTCATGACTGAATTATTGTGGCTCTGCTGCACAAGGAAGAGTTGAGGTGGCCCAGAACCCTCTCTCTGCCCATATTCACTCCCACCCCAAGCCTCTGTGTGGTGTGGAAGTCTGCCTCTTGTCAGTTCCTTGCACACTGGCATGAAGGGAGGTGGGAACGGACGTGAGAATGGCAGGAGTGTGTCCACAGGATCTACTTTTACACAGTCTTCCACTTTACCACCCCTTTAGAGGAGGTATCTTAGGGCTGTAGGGCTGCAGTGGCTACTGAAGCCTGAGGGCTGTAGGAACAGCCAAGTACGGCTCTCCAGGGACTCTGTGGCCTGAGGGGGATGATTTTTCCCATCCCTCATCTTCCCAAAGCCCAGGTACTCAGGCTGAGACAGTGAATTTGGGCCTAGCAAAATCTTTGTTGTACATCATACACACTATCACAGTAGACTCTATCTCCATATACAGTACTGGCAAGTACGACAGATACAGACAGCTCAGTACTGCTCTCATATATGTTAAGGAGCATTGCTGTGGATCATTTAAAGTTATCTGGGGTATGTCTACACTGTAATTTAAAAACCCATGGCTAGCCCATGCCAGCTGACTTGGGCTCATAGGGTTTGGGCTGCAGGGCTGTTTAATTGCTGTGTAGATGTCTGAGCTCAGGTTGAAGCCCAGGCTCTAGGACCTTGCGAGCTGGGACTCTCCCAGCACTCAGGCTGCAGAGCCAGAACGTCTACACCACAATTAAACAGCCCCGCAGCCTGACCCCCAAGAGCTCCAGTCAGCTGGCTTGAGCCAGCTGCGGGTGTCTAATTGCAATGTAGATATACCCTGTGTTTTCTGAACACAGGAGCAAAGGAAGCAGCTGTTTTCTCCAGGATCTGAAAGCAGAAATCAGCCCTGAACTTGCTATGTTGCTTTAATGAAAGATAATCTTCACCATTTTTCACATCAGTTTGGAAAAATTCCAGCTCAGATGTATTCTTCCAGTGTAATATTCCCTCACCATTTCATCTGGACTTGGTATTCATCTCTTCCTCTCATAAAATCATTGCTGTGGAGCATAGCCGATAAAGAATGGCTGCTGCATTTCCATCCATGGATGCATTTAATTGATTGGAGATGTGATCTCACTGTATGTATGAACTCAATAGATGGGGGATTTCAACTATCCCCATATTGACTGGGTACATGTCACCTCAAGAAGGATGCAGAGATAAAGTTTCTTGACAAATTAAATGACTGCTTCTTGGAGCAACTAGTCCTGGGACCCAGAAGAGGAGGGGCAATTCTTGATTTAGTCCTAAGTGGAGCACAGGATCTGGTCCAAGAGATGAATATAGCTGAACCACTTAGTAATAACATAACATAATACAATTTAACATCCCGGGGGGGGAGGGAGGGGAAGACCACCAAAGCAGCCCATCACGTTAATTTCTGAAAGGGAACTACCCAAAAATGAGGAAGTTAGTTAAACAGAAATTAAAAGGTACAGCGCTAAAAGTGAAATCCCTGAAAGCTGCATTGAAACTTTAAGACACCATAATAGCGGCTCAATTTAAATGTATCCCACAAATTAAAAAAACAAAGTAAGAGAACCAAAAAAGTGCCACCATGGTTGAACAACAAAATAAAAAGAAGCAGTTAGCAGCAAAAAGGCATCCTTTAAGTTAAATCCTATTGGGGAAAATAGAAAGCAGCATAGACTCTGGTAAGTAAAGTGTAAAAAATATAATTAGGAAGGCCAAAAAAGAATCTGAAGAACAGCTAGCCAAAGACTCAAAAAGTAAGAGCAATTTAAAGTACATCAGAAACAGGAAGCCTGTATACAACCAGTGGGGCCACTGGATGATCAAGATGCTAAAGGAGCACTCAAGGAAGGTAAGGCCACTGCAGAGAAACTAAATGAATTCTTTGCATTGGTCTTCACGGCTGATGATATGAGGGAGATTCCTGAACCTGAGCCATTCTTTTTAGGTGAGGAACTGTCCCAGATTGAGGTGTCGTTAGAGGAGGTTTTGGAACAAACTGATAAATTAAACAGTAATAAGTCACGAGGACCAGATGGTATTCACCCAAGAGTTCTGAAGGAACTCAAATGTGAAATTGCAGAACTACTAACTGTGGTAGGTCACCTGTCATTTAAATCAGCTTCTGTACCAGATGACTGGAGGATAGCTAATGTGATGCCAATTTTTAAAAAAAGGCTCCAGAGGCAATCTCAGCAACTACTGGCCAATAAGCCTAACTTCAGTAACAGGCAAATTGATTGAAACTATAGTAAAGAACAGAATTATCAGACACATAGATGAACACGATTTGTTGGGAAAGTGTCAACATAGTTTCTGTAAAGGAAAATCATGTTTCACCAATCTATTAGAATTCTTTGATGGGATCAACAAGCATGTGGACAAGGATGATCCAGTGGATATAGTGTACTTAGATTTTCAGAAAGCATCTGATGAGGGCCCTCACCAAAGGCTCTTAAGCAAAGTAAGCTGTCATGGGATTAGAGGGATGGTACTTTCATGGATCAGTAACTGGTTAAAATACAGGAAACACAGGGTAGCAATAAACAGTCAGTTCTCAGAATAGAGAGAGGCAAATAGTGGTGTCCCCCAGGAGTCAGTACTGTGACCAGTACTATTCAACATATTTATAAATGATCTGGAAAAAGGAGTAAACAGTGAGGAGGCAAAATCTGCAGATGATACAAAACTACTCAAGATAGTTAAGTTCAGAGAAGACTGTGAATTGTTACAAAGGTATCTCACAAAACTGGAGGACTGGGCATCAAATGGCAGATGAAATTCAATGTTGATAAATGCAAAGTAAAGCACATTGGAAAACATAATCCCAACTATACATACAAAATGATAGGATCTAATTTTGTTGTTACCATTCAAGAAAGAGATGTTGGAATCATTGTGGATAGTTCTCTGAAAACATCTACTCACTGTGCAGCGGCAGTCAAAAAAGTGAAGAGAATGTTGGGAATTGTTAGGAAAGAGAGAGATAAGAAAACAGAAAATATCACATTGCCTCTACATAAATCCTTGGTATGCCCATGTCTAGAATACTGTGTGCAGATCTGGTTGCCCCATCTCAAAAAAGATATATTGAAATTGAAAAAGGTACAGAAAAGGGCAACACAAATGATTAGCGTATGGAACAGCTTCCATATAAGGAGAAATTCATAAGACTGGTAGTTTTCAGCTTGGAAAAGAGACGACTAAGGGAGGATATTATAGAGGTCTATAAAAGCACGGTTGGTGTGGAGAAAGTAAATAAGGATGTGTTATTTACTCCTCATAACACAAGAACTAGGGGTCACCAAATGAAATTAATAGGCAGCAGGTTTAAAACAAACAAAAGGAAGTATTTCTTCCCACAACGCACAGCCAACCTGTGGAACTCTTTGCCAGAGGATGTTGTGAAGGTCAAAACTATAACAGGGTTCAAAAAAGAACTAGATAAGTTCATGGAGGATAGGTCTATCAGTGATTAAGCCAGGATGGGCAGGGATGCAAAACCATGCTCTGAAGTGTCCCTAGCCTCTGTTTGCCAGGAGCTGGGAAAAGGCGATGGATCACTTGGTGATAACCTGTTCTGTTCATTCCTTCTGAAGCACCTGGCATTGGCCATTGTTGGAAGACAGGATACTGGGCTAGATGGACCATTGCTCTGACCCAGTATGGCAGTTCTTAGGACACTTGAGGCCTGATCCATTATTATACCAGAGTTGAGCTCAGGGCAGAATGCAAGGTGGAGGCAAAAGTGGTTTCATACCAATTTTGTGCCTTATTTTGGGGGCCCCAGCACAGTTTGGAGCAGGCTCAGGGCAGCACTAACTTGCTCCTTGCTGCCAATGACTTCAAGAGGTTGTTATGGCAGCTATTAAAGCTGCAACATAGCAGAACTCTGGGCCAGCCCCTGTTTTCCCTGTAAAACCCTTCATATACCCATACCCCAGAAACTGCTATGAAAAGGATGGAGCAGGTCTGCCTACAGCAGTTCTATGGTGCACAAGAAAGCTCCTCTATGCCAGGGCATTTCCCCAGGGGCTGTATCTGCAAAGCCAGGGTAGATGGGCTGTAGAGCAACAATGATTCAGGCATTTAGAGTTAGTCTGTGATGAAAAGTGTTGACAGTATATAAATGTAAAGTATTTTCAAAATTTGTTCCCTAAAGTTCCCAATTTCCAAAAAAATATCCAAACAAACAACTCCCAGTGCCTCAAAGCTTCAAAGGCTAAAATGTATCCTACTGCAATCCATCCAGCTGCACACAGTGGTAGCTGCAATAATATGGAACAAATTAAATTCCTGAATTATGATTTGGTTAGGTTGAATACGGCTTGGAAAAACTGTATTTCTAGTGAAAACCAACCTCATGAGGAAATTTAAGAGGTGAAGTCATAATGTGGGCTAGTCAGTGCTAGAAGAAAACAATGTCAGCCCACACTGAACTGCTGATTAACCTGGCAGAAATCTCAATGTCTGGGGTCTTAAAGATATTACACTTAAAAGAATTTTGGTTTTCAAATTCTTTTTTTTATCATTGACTTTAACAGCTGAGTTTTAAATCTAATTCTGAACACTGTATTATAAGCTTTACCACAATGATAAGCACTATAAAAACAGTGACAGAAGCAGTGCATACAGAAATCTTGCAAATAATTGCTTTTAATTTTCCATTACAGAGATATGTGTGGTCTAGTGGTCTGAATACAGTAATGGGAGCCAAGAATTCTGAGTTCTAATCCTCTCAATCCTATCTGGTTCTCTCTATGGCCTTAGGAAAGTCACTTTGGCCTTTCTGCTTAAGTTTCCCTATGCCTTATTTACCTCCTACACAGGTGTTGTGTAAGGCTTAAGTTTCTAATATTTGTAAACTGCCAGGAAGACATAAAATGCTGCTAAAGGTGGAAAATGTTAAGTATTAAATTAGCCCCCAGTTAAGCAAAGCCACTTCAGCACATGGACTGATGGATGGTTAGGGCATTAGACTGGCCTTGTGAAACCTGAGTTCAAATTCCTGCACTGCCACAGGGGATTACAGTACTGCCGTACCTCACAAGGGTGTTATGAGGATAAATGTATTAAAGATTATGAGGTGCTCAACTACTACAGAAATGGGAGCCATATTAGGACTCTAGACAGATTTTGCTGAGTAGGGATGAAATTAGGCATCTGTTTACATTTAAGCACATGTTTAAATGCCTTGCCAAATCAGGGCTTGAACCAATAAGAGACAATGTGACAATCTGTTCATGTTTTTACCATTAAGGATGAGCTCCACAATTTTCAAAGGGAAGGAGAAGTCCCATTAAATGGGACCCTTTGAGGTACAACCAACAGAGTAGGTAAGTAATGTGTCTGTTACCAAACTGAAATCAATATCCTTCTCTCACTGACCATGGCAAAACTTCCATTGCCTTCAATGGGTGCTGTACCCTTATGGAAATGTCCTACAGAATTCATGAGGGATTAAACAAACAGGGGGCTATAAAGCCAATAAAATGTAATAGCAAGAACTTAAATATCTATTTATTCTGTGGGATGGTTCAGAAAATATATCAAAAGGTTTTCATTTTCTATTACAATCTATCGGACTTTTCCATGAGGACAGGATCAGGTCTATGTGCATGATCCTGAGAGAGAACGTCAGCGGTATTTGTGGCTGCTCAACACCTCTGAGGCCTTGACATTTATCTAGCAAGTGTTTTGTTGTTTTTATATTTGGCAGTTGAAATGCTGGGCAATGTACTGTAAATATATTGATCATGTATCAAAACTAGAGTGTCTTGAAAGTGACATTTGGTTCTGGAAATGGTAGGGCGTGGGGAGGTATTTTGCTGCCCTTGCCCCTTACAAAGTGCTCAGCACCACACTGTATTTTGACACTAGTTCTGAAAGCATGTTCCTCCCCCACTCCTGCAGTCAGCACTTCTAAGAATGACCCTGCAGTGTTGAAAATGTTCATTGCCTGCCCCTTCCAACTGTGCCTTGCCTTTCCCCAGCCCCACACATATGCTTCTCGTGAGGACATTGATCCTAGGTATCAGAGTCAGAGATAGTCATGACTGGCTGGAGGGGGTAGGGGAAGAAAGCCATGCAGATTCCAAGTACAGCCAATGCACTTTCTGATGCTAACAGATTAAAATATAAGTTGAGAAAATCAATGTTGAACCCTTCCTCAAGGCACATATCCTACCTTATACAGTATGACAGACATTGAGGGCTCAATTGTGCACCCTGTGGCCAATGGGAGCTGCAGGGGTGGCACCTGCAGACAGGGCAGCGGGCAGAGCCACCTAGCTACCCCTCTGTGGAGGAGCTGGAGGGGGGACATGCCACTGCTTCTGTGAGCTGCTTAAGGTAAGCACTGCCCGGAGCCTGCACCCCTGACCCTCTCCCCCACCCCAACTCCCTGCCCCAGCCCTGATCCCCCTCCTGCCCTCCAAACCCCTCGGTCCCACCCCGAGCACCCTCCCCCCAACCCCAGAACCCACTGTTGTATCAATCAGGCAAGGTACTAACAAGCTTCAACAGGACTTTATTTTCAAAGTGGAAACCTCTTTACCAAGCTGCTGCTGCACCCTCTGTAGTTCACTCCCAGCCTTTCAACTCCTCCCCCTCCTTCCTGTTTCCTGTCCTTTCAGAGTCCCAACAGCCAGTGCTCCCCATTCTAATTACAAGCAACATCTAAACATCACATTTCCTCTTCTCTTAAACTCTCCCAATTAAAACAAACATTGTTGTAACCACAGGAACAAATATGAAACAAGACACTATATTGTTGGCAGAAATATTACACTGAAAACACTGTAGATACTACATAACATAGTCTCTAGTCCGGACAGGTGGTCGTCTGGGTCTGATAGGCCGTCTCTCAAGCCCCAGTTCCAGTGCAATGTCTTGTTGTGCTGGTACTATGGTGAAGTAATCCAGTGCAGACTCGGTGTTGGCGTAATCTCCTCTTGGTGCATAGGCAGGTGCAAGATAAGACGCATTCCATACCCGCCTATCAGAAAGGTGTAAGGTCCCTTCTTCTCTATGATTTTAAGAGGAGCTGTGAATTTATGCATAAAATTCCAGGTTTTTGTATTCTAATGAAGGAACCACACTCAAATGTTGGTTCCTTAGCACCCCACCACTTGTCTGTGAAAGCCTTATACTTTGCTTGGTTCTGTTCAACTGTTTTTCTCACATCATCCTCAAATGGGGCATCAGGTCGTGCCTTTAACAATCCAGCAATGTTCAGTTTAGTATTCATCTGTCTCCCATGCAGTAACTCTGCGGTGATCTTTGCGTTGTGGCATGTCGTGTAGTCCAGTATGCTTGCAAGAAATCAGTAGTGAAGAGTATCCACAATCACCCTTCCAGTTTAGCTGTTTGCAAAAACTCTTTCAAACTTCTGTTAAACCATTCGATTTCCCCATTGGCTTGAGGGTAATATAGGGATGACCTTCTGTGTAAAATGTTCCTCTGTGCTAGAAAAGTTTCAAACTCCAGGGAAGTAAATCGACTACCATTATCTGAAACCAGTTCTTCGGTGTTACCTTCCCTGCTAAAAACTGAAGAGAGGAACTTAATTACTGTAGCAGAAGAGATTTGCGATGTAAATGCTACCTCAGGCCATTTACTGAAATAGTCTATTAAAGTGATGCCATAACGGCAGTCAATTGGAGCAGTATCAAAGGGTCCTACAATGTCATTCACCACTTTTTCCCATGCAGATTCAGGAAAAGGAACAGACTGTAATGGAGGGGTACATGTCACTGCTGTCTTATCATGCATTTGGCAAGTGACACAGGATTTTATGAGTGTTTCAGTTTGAGAGTCCATCCCTGGCCACCAATACAGATCCCGTAGTCGTTTGGTTCTGACAGTTCCTTAATGAGTATTGTGTGCCAGGTATAAGAGTTTTGACTGTAATTCTTCTGGCACAAGGAGCCGGTGTGTACCTCGTAGCACACAGCCATCAAACAAAGAAAGTTCGTCCCAAACACTAAAATAAGGCAGCAGAACTGGGTCAAGGTTTTTAGAGTGACTGGGCCATCTTTGTCAGAAATTCCTGTAGTTTTTGTTGAACTGGACAGGCTGAACAAGCAACTTGAAATTGTTCTCTTGTAACTGCAGTGAGAGCGCTTGTAATAAGCGCTACCACTATATCCTCATCCTCTGGTGGACCATCTGGTGAAGACAAAGGCAGGCGAGAAAGGCAATCAGCGACCACATTTTGGTTTCCAGGCTTATATTCCAGTTCATAATTGAAAGAGTAGTCTTGCAGACCATCGAGCAATATGGTATCCTGCTCTTCCCAGTCCTTTCGTGGTGAGCAACGTCATCAAAGGGCTGTGGTCTGTGCGCAACTTAAACGTGCGGCCCCCACAGGTAAGTTGTCCATTTTTCAGTAGCCCAGACACAAGCAAGTGCTGCTTTTTCGACTGTAGAATATTTTCTCTCAGCATTACTTAGTGTCCTCGAAGCAAATGCAACAGTCCTCTCTGTGTTGTCCTCATGCAGTTGTGTGAGAGCAGCCGCAAGTCCATAATCAGAAGCATCAGTAGTTACAATTGTGGGCAATGTAGGACTGAATAGTGCAAGTACTGGACTATGTACAAATCAAGTCTTTCACCATTTTGAAACTAACTTGTGCATCTGTTGTCCACACCGAGGTTGAACTTCTCTATAGTAATTCCCATAACGGTTCAATGACAGAAGCATAATTGGGAATGAATTTTGTATACCAGGAGGTAAGACCCAAGAAGGAACATAAGTGTGCAAATCTGTTGGAGGAGGAACATTTGAAATTGCCAGGATATGATCTGGATCAGGTTTTAGTCCAGTCTGTGAAATTGTATGCCCCAGAAAGGAGAGTTCAGTTTGTCTACATTTGCATTTGGACCTATTGAGCTGGAGATCTGCTGGGCTGATGTAGTTTAGTACAGACTGCAGGTTATTGTCATGCTCCTCAGAACTATTTCCAAACACGATAATATCATCCAGATAGCACTGAACTCCATGTTGATTCTTCAGAATCAATTACATCATTTTTTGAAAGGCACTTGGGGCAGATGCGAGACTGTATGGAACATATTTAAAACGAAATAGTCCCTCATGTGTAATAAATGCTGTGAGGTCTCTGCTATCTTCATGCAACATAACCTGGTGGTATGCGCTCTGCAAATCAAGAGTAGAAAACATCTTTGCTCCACAGAGTTCTGCAAATACTTCTTCCATGTGAGGAAGAGGATGGCTGTCACTCACAATAGCTTTATTTGGCTCCCTGAAGTCCACACAAAGGCAAATGCCTCCACCCTTCTTCTGCATCACTACTATAGGTGAAATCCATTCCGAGGAGTCGATCTCTTCAATAATGTCCTTTTGAACAAGTTTGCTAAGTTCCTCTGAAACAGCTTCCCTGACTGAAAATGGTAAGCGCCATAACTTCTGTCATTCAGGCATCACATTATTCCGCATTTTAACTTTATGCAGAAACCCATAAGCACAGCCAAGTTTCTCCTCAACCTGGTGTTGGGTCCCAGCTGAAACTGGTGCATGTACTGCAAGAGTGCTTTGCTGAGGAAGATCAATTTGTCCATTGACTACCCTGAGATTTAAAGCAGCCAATAAATCTCTGCCAAGGATAGGAATGCCTTTGTGGACAACGTATAACTCTGCAGTTACACAGCAATCACCAAAAGTAACTATTACTGGCAGGCAGCCATGTACTAGAATATGGTTTTTCAAATAGCACACCAAACGAAGTTTGGGTTCAGTAAGAGGCACATTTTTAAAGTAGATAGATGGAATCAGGTAGTATAAATACTGCTGAGCCAGTGTCCAACATTAGCAGAATAGAGTGTGATTTGCCTGAGGGTATGGCGGAAACGTTTACAGGGCACTTTATCTTTTCTGGAATATGTGCAGTAGTGATTTTGTCGATGCTCAGCACAGTAACATCTGGTATTGTAACTGCATGCGCCTGTTGATTGAACTGGCTACTGCAACATACTTTAGCAAAATGTCCAATCTTTTTGCAATGATTGCACTGAGCTACTTTTGCCAGACATCCTGTGTAGCTTGCAAGGTGTTGTGTGGATCCACAGCGAAAGCATGCTTTCACTGTTTTTTGAATTTGCTGATTTGGTGGTTTTTCATTAGTTTTCCTCTTGCAATTGTGTATCTGCAGTGGTAGTGAACTTTTCTGCAAAGGAGTCACAGCCTGGACTGTGCCTCCTGTATCCATGCTCATTATTTTGGCACCAGCTGTAGCTGACTCAATCTGAGTAGCAATGGTTTATTGCTTTTTCTAGTGTAAGTTGTGATTCTAGATGTAAGCGTTCTCTTACATGAAGCATGGTTGTTTTCTCAATGAGCTGGTCTCTAATAATCTCATCTGCCATATTCCCAAAGTCACAAATTACAATCAGACTCCTCAGGGAAGTAATATACTGCATTATAGTTTCCCCTGGTTTCTGCTCATGCTGGCGAAATCTGTAGTGATTAGCTACTACATTCACTTTTTGCATTAAAGAATTTTTTGTGCCGTGAGTGCAGTCTCATATTTATCATCTGCAAGGGGAAAAGTGTAAAATATACACTGCCCTTCTGCTCCAAGGCACTGGATTAGCAGAGCATGCTTTCTTACTTCAGAAATCTCTGTAGCACTGATTGCAAACAGATAAGTCTCAAACATATGAATCCAGGTAGAAAAGCAATTGGAGGCTCACCTGGGCTTTGCAGAAAGGTGATGGGTTCAGAGGCAGAAGATCCATCCTCGTCACTAAAATGTTGTAGTACCAGGCAAAGTACTAACAAATTTCAAGAGGACTTTATTTTCAAAGTGGAAACCTCTTTACCAAGCTGCTGCTGCACCTTCTGTAGCTCTCTCCCAGCCTTCCAACTCCTCCCCGTTTCTTCCCATTTCCTGTCCTTTCAGACTCCCAACAGCCAGTGCTCCCAATTCTAATAATTACAAGCAACATCTAAACACCACACCTACATCCCCAGTCAGAGCCCTCACCCACCCCCTGCACCTCAACCCCCTGCCCCAGCCCGGAGTCCCCTCCCGCACCATGAAATCCTCATTTTTGGCTCTACTCCAGAGCCCACATCCCCAGCCAGAGCCCTCATGCCATCCTGCAGCCCAACCCCCAATTTTGTGAGCATTCATGGCCTGCCATACAATTTCCATACCCATATGTGGCCCTCAGGCCAAAAAGTTTGTCCACCCCTGCTTTAGGTGCTACTGTAATACTGCCAGTTGCCTAGGAACCCCAGCTAGAGAGACCAGGATCCCATTATGGTAGGCACTGTGCAAGCACAGAACAAAAAATTCCTGGTAATAATAACGTAAAAGACCTGACTTGTCAATCTGCCATCTTGCACTGATTGTCCCCTTCATTATATTTCCACTAGACTTTCTGCAATCTAGTTTTATATGTTCTAAGTGATTCAGTTTCCAGCACTTCCCTTGGGAGACTATTTCACAATGTAGCAGATCTCACTGTCAGGAAAGTTTTTCCTGCTGTTCAGTCTAGATTTTCTCTTTCTTAATTTCCTCTTAGTACTTTTTATAGCTCTTCTGTACTACCCTAAATGCTGAGCCTTTGTCTCTAAGGGCCATGCTACAGCCCTGACTGATGAATCATGCCAGGTCTGGGGTAATTTTACAGGAAGTAATACATTGCCTTGAAAATATAGTGAGAGAAAACTATGATATAAAGGGTTCTTTAAAGAATTAAACCATGCTACCAATGCTCTGCAAGCAACAGAAAGGAGGACCTCAGAGAGCAAGACAGACTATCTGCTTCTAGTTACAAAGTACATAAAAGCTTTCAGCTCTCAAGGTCAGGATGTAATGTTTTTCCCCATATAAACAGATGTTTTGCGACAGGACTGCCTTTGTAGATTCCTTTCCTTCTCTACAGCATATGCTTGTAGTTTGCCCTGCAATGCAATTTTTCTGACATTTCTATAGATACACAAATTAAAGATGTTCAACCTTTACTATCTTTTTCTCTTCCTCTGTACTTCTCTCACTGTCAATTACAGCTTATTTAGGTGAATGTTTTTGTTTTTTAATTTATGATAATATGATATTCAGCCATCTGCACCTCTGCTCTGAATAGACTGGTTTCAGAGTAACAGCCGTGTTAGTCTGTATTCGCAAAAAGAAAAGGAGTACTTGTGGCACCTTAGAGACTAACCAATTTATTTGAGCATGAGCTTTCGTGAGCTACAGCTCACTTCATCAGATGCATACCGTGGAAACTGTAGCAGACTTTATATATACACAGAGAATATGAAACAATACCTCCTCCCACCTCACTGTCCTGCTGGTAATAGCTTATCTAAAGTGATCATCAGGTGGGCCATTTCCAGCACAAATCCAGGTTTTCTCACCCTCCACCCCCCCACACAAATTCACTCTCCTGCTGGTGCTAGCCCATCCACAGTGGGGTGGGAGGAGGTTTGTTTCATATTCTCTGTGTATATATAAAGTCTGCTACAGTTTCCACTGTATGCATCTGATGAAGTGAGCTGTAGCTCACGAAAGCTCATGCTCAAATAAATTGGTTAGTCTCTAAGGTGCCACAAGTACTCCTTTTCTTTTTTCTGAATAGACTGAGAGCTGCTACAATGTGTGTCATACCACAGGCCCTGTACTGCTACCAGTTAATGGAGAGTCTCCTTGAACATAAGAGGTGAGGACTGTGCTTTTGTAACAAGGGGATCTAGTTCTAAACCTGCTGTCAAGTTTCAAATGCTCATAGTGTCTACCGTGAAGTCTTAAGTGGCCACAGAGTTGCTAAAATGTTTTATTTAGCTGGTCACCATTTTTATGTAGCCATGTTTAGTTCAAGTGGTGCAAAGAATAAATATACAATAGTTCTAGACTTAGCATACAAATAAGGTGTTAACCCGTTCCACATTTTTTTAATCCTTAAAGAGATTTAACAATTACAATCTGACTTTAAATAAAAAGAGCTAAATTCATCATTGGTGTAAATCAACTGACTACAATGAATTTACACCAGAGAAGCTTTAAGAGAACATGTGCTGCTTTCATTCCTTGCCCTGCATAGGTTAATGTACTTAGTAAGACCATAATCCAAATGATTGTGCATTTTAAAAAATCATTGTTTTTTTGTTGAGAAATCTAAACCTCAGCCGATGGGATCATTAGCACTACAGCTCTGGCAGTGGATTATTTCATGAGCCTATGTATGCGAATTTGTTGGTCACCACATCCTTCAGGGCAAAAGAAATCCTGTTTATTATAGGAGCCAAAGCAAAGTGGCTGCCAAACATCTGTGAGAAATTGAACACTATCCAGGTCTAATCTGAAACCCGAGTGGACAACTAGCTGCTAGCCTCTTCTGTCTAGACTGGCTGTTGTTCCCTGCCCCCACCTCAGATCCCCTCTGTGAGTGGCCACTGTGAAACCTGCAGGCCAAAAAGAGAATGGCCAATTAACACGCATACTCATTAAAGCCATCAGAGTTCCCTGTATTTTCTCCTCTCTCACCTGCATTGAAACTTTAGTAACAGAAGAGCATGATTTTAAAGTTGACAAGCACTAGCAACTATGAAAATAAAATGCCTGGCAGTGTGTGTGCGCCCTGGTTTTAATTTGTATTACATAGAGGGCCTCTAAAAGTGAAAAGGCATGTGGTGTGCTTGAGGCCCCTTCCAGCTGAAAGAGTGAAATGAGAATAAGTTCATTGTGAGCTATGCCCTCATTGTACTTACAATGCCTTTCACATGAAGGAGATTTTTAATCTCTCAGGGCTTCATCTCTAACCCCCCATCTTTGGGTCTCTGCTTTGCACTTCTATCGAATCCTTTCATCCAAGAATTGCAAAGCACTTTGCAAATGTTAATTAAGCCTTTCAAACCACCTCCACCCTGATGATTATTATATTTCTTCATTTGATCGAAGGCTAAACTGAGGCACAGTGCAGGGTTTTTGATTAAAAAACAATATCAAAAGACACCTCTAAATCTGGGTGCCTCAATTTTTGGCAAGGCAGACAATCACTTAGGGCCTGATTTCTGAGGTGCTGAGCATTCATGGTGTTAAGTGAAGGGAATGAAAATCAGAGCATAATGATGGTGTCCAAAAAATTGTGGCATCTGAATTAATAGCCACATTGGAAAGTGTTGGCATAAGCAACTTGCTCAAGATAACAGAGCAAATCAGTGTTATAACCATGAGGACAGATGTTAAAATACCCAGTCCTTTGGTCTAATTTCTGCTTCATTTACTCCATGTTATTTTCAGAACAGCACATTAAAATCACAAAGTTTAGACTTTTGCACTATGAAATGTGCCTACAATTTCTACAAAGAATGTTACTATATGTGCAGCCCAGATGCTCCAGTTAAAAATATAAATATAAAATCTTCTTGTGCAACATGGAACCCCTATGATGGGAGTGGGATTTGAGTTGGGCATAGGCAGGAAAGCACAGCTCCTCAAGGAGTCAGGCTAGCATGGAAGACAGGGAGGATCTTATTCTATTTATCATTACTCCCTAGCAGCTGCACCTGTTTATCAGAGGGTCCTTGCTATTCTCCTGCTATAGCTATAATGGCCTTTCAAACCAAAACTTCATAACCATCCTTGGGGAGGGAGACAAACCTGATCTCCCTCTGATGGGAGGGTGAAACTCCACAAATTAGGAGACAGCTGGGAGCTACATCCGACCCCTCCAGGACAAGTTAGAGCAGCCTCAGGTCTGTTTTAACTTTTGCTGACAGATCCCAGCTCCTCAGAAGCTGATTTGTCAGTCAGGATTGCTGGAGTGGATTGCATCCCAGCCCTGCCTTCATCCAGAGTTAGTCCAGTACACCACTATACGTGGGGGCAAGGAACAACTGAAATCATGCCTCATGTCAAAGATATGACATTTCAACATTTAAAATGTGATGTAAAAGTGTATTGGGAAGAAAGTGTATTCCTCCTTTAAGGGACAAGCTGGAGCCTACAGCCTCTGGAAAATCCAGGAGGCCCTGTCCCACCTGGGGGCTGAGCCATATACACAGAAACAGAAAGAGAGGGAGAGAAGAGTAGAAGTGGCATGGGTGTAGGCAGTCTTGCGTAAACAAGACTAAATTGATTCAGAGACTTGGGTATGGACTGAAAATCTGGGAGCCCTAAGCCAGGGTCCTAATGAATTGTTTGTTACAAGTAGGCTTGGCAAAATTTGATTTTTTTTTATGTTTATAATTGATGGATAATTTTAAAGCACTTTTTATTTTTATTGATTGAAATTTTCACAGTTGTGGGGCAGTTATAGGAGCAGACAGTAATAATTTAGTGTCAGTAGATGCTGAGATTCAAAAAGTTAAAGCTTTAGAACTTCCCATTAAAGTCAGTGCAAAACTCCCAATATTTCAATGGGGTGAGGATTTCGTCAACAGATGTTCACAGTATTGCAGTCTCTGACTTTACAACTATCTTTTCCACACGTCGAGCCTAATGCAAGTACTTTGAGAAAATCAAGTATTGTGATACCATGGACACTGATTTTGTTGAGAGGAGACCAATGTTGAGTGGCATCTTCTGAAACAGTGCCCTAGACCTTGATCCTGCAAGGAGTTCCAAGCAAGCCTAATAGCTTCAGTGGGACTTTGTGTAGACACAAAGGTCTGCTCCCATTGATGGAATTGCAGAGCTGGTGCCTCAGGCTGTGTCCATATTCCAATCTAGGGCATGGTTCCCAGCTCACGTACACATACTTGCACTAATTCATCGCTTGATGAGAGCTAGCAGGTATAAATAGTAGCATAGCAGCACAGAAAGCAGCACCAGAGGCACGGCTCAAGTATGCTAAGTACCTATCCCTGGGATTCAGGCAGGTTTGTATTCAGCATGGCTAAACTGTGCCTCTGCTGCGGCTGCCCATGCTACCGCAGCTACACTACTATTTATAAAAAGAAAAGGAGTACTTGTGGCACCTTAGAGACTAATCTGATGAAGTGAGCTGTAGCTCACGAAAGCTCATGCTCAAATAAATTGGTTAGTCTCTAAGGTGCCACAAGTACTCCTTTTCTTTTTGCGAATACAGACTAACACGGCTGTTCCTCTGAAACCTACTATTTATACTCATGCTAGCTCTCACTAAGCTAGTGCAACTATGTGTACATGAGTTAGGAATCCTACCCAGGGCTTGTAGTGTAGATGTAGCCTCGTTTTTTTGCTTTGGATAAAGTTTATTAATTTCATTTGCTTTTGTTCATTATTGATCCTGCAAGCTTTACTCAAGTAAGCAGTCCCAATTATATCAATAGGATTGCTGATATAAGTAAGGCTGCAGGACTGCAAAAAGAAAAGGAGTACTTGTGGCACCTTAGAGACTAACCAATTTATTTGAGCATGAGCTTTCGTGAGCTCACGAAAGCTCATGCTCAAATAAATTGGTTAGTCTCTAAGGTGCCACAAGTACTCCTTTTCTTTTTGCGAATACAGACTAACACAGCTGTTACTCTGAAAGCTGCAGGACTGGGCGCAGAGTCATTTTAGCCTGAAAACCCTCTGTACAAGAGACAGCAGTATTATGACAGGTGTTCACCACTTGCAGTTTTCAGGAGGGCACACTAGGTCACCATGTTAAAGGCCCTGCTTAGATCAAACTTGACAGTCTCAGATGATTCAGTGTCTTTGCTGTAGATTTTCACAAGTGATCTATAGCCACAGGCACACTATAAAAAAAAATCAAAGATCAACCTGTTTACAAAGAGCCGTATGAAACAACCTTCAAAGGCTTTGGCCCTGCAGACTGTGACGTGCCCTGTTATGACCTGCACAATAGGTCAAAAGGAATGTAAGTATAACTTTTTGACCATTTCATCCTGTACTGTATGTTTGCTTTCTTATTGTACTTCATGTACTGAATATAAATAACTATCTCTGTAATTCTGCAGCCTTTGACTATTTTTCTTGCAGCAGCTCTGCTGCTTGGCTTTTTAAAGAGGATATAATAATGTTTCTCCTTTAGTATTTTATAAGTTCCCAACAGGGCAAATTACCTGGCTTTGTAAAGTACATGCCAATGTTGTGTAAATATTTAAAACTCAGATTAGGATGTAGCAATTATCTTGATCTTTAAAACAATTATCCTGATTTTTCTCTTTTGCACTGACTTATTTTCCTCTTACCGGGACAAGTTTATTTCCAAAAGCTTTCTCCAGCAGAGAATGTGTCAAATTCTTATAGTAGTGTAATGTCATACAGACACTGCATTCAGTAGCATGACCACAATGTCAACATTACTTAAAGCTTACCAGCTTCAATTCATTGTTACTGGCTTAAAATATTTTTAGTCTTGAGACATAAAGAAAAATACAAAGATATTTTTAATACAAAACTCTGGCTCATGACCTGGCTTTTGTTACAAGTGTGAATTAAAGGCCAAATTTAATGTAATCATGGACTTCCATGAGCTTTCAAATCAGACCTATAAGTGATGTCCAACAAATCTGAGGCCAGAAAACTCTTATTTGTCATTCTGCATGCAGTGAAGCTAGCTTTCCTGACTATACGGTAATCACCACTGTGATTATCTAGTCTGATCTGTATAACACAAGTCCTAGAATCTCCCCAAAATAACTCCTAGAATATATCTTTTAGAAAAACATTCAATCTTGATTTAAAAATTCAGTGACAGAAAATCTAACACTGTTAGTAAATTGTCCAATGGTTAATTACTCTCATTACTAAAAAGAAAAAGGAGTACTTGTGGCACCTTAGAGACTAACCAATTTATTTGAGCATGAGCTTTCGTGAGCTACAGCTCACTTCATCGGATGCATACCGTGGAAACTGCAGCAGACTTTATATACACACAGAGAATATGAAACAATACCTCCTCCCACCCCACTGTCCTGCTGGTAATAGCTTATCTAAAGTGATCATCAGGTTGGGCCATTTCCAGCACAAATCCAGGTTTTCTCACCCTCCACCCCCCCACACAAATTCACTCTCCTGCTGGTGATAGCCCATCCAAAGTGACAACTCTTTACACAATGTGCATGATAATCAAGTTGGGCCATTTCCTGCACAAATCCAGGTTCTCTCACCCCCCTCCCAAAAACCACACACACAAACTCACTATCCTGCTGGTAATAGCTCATCCAAAGTGACCACTCTCCCTACAATGTGCATGATAATCAAGGTGGGCCATTTCCAGCACAAATCCAGGTTCTCACACACACACCCCCCACCCCCATACACACACAAACTCACTCTCCTGCTGGTAATAGCTCATCCAAACTGACCTCTCTCCAAGTTTAAATCCAAGTTAAACCAGAACATCTGGGGGGGAGGGGGGGTAGGAAAAAACAAGGGGAAATAGGCTACCTTGTATAATGACTTAGAGACTGGGAGTGGCTATTTAAGCCTAAATTAATAGTATCCAATTTGCAAATGAATTCCAATTCAGCAGTTTCTCGCTGGAGTCTGGAGTCTCTATGTAAAAGAATAAATGGACACAAATCAGATGTCAAGAATTATAACATTCATAAACCAGTCGGAGAACACTTCAATCTCTCTGGTCATGCAATCACAGACATGAAGGTCGCTATCTTAAAACAAAAAAACTTCAAATCCAGACTCCAGCGAGAAACTGCTGAATTGGAATTCATTCATTACCAGCAGGACAGTGGGGTGGGAGGAGGTATTGTTTCATATTCTCTGTGTGTATATAAAGTCTGCTGCAGTTTCCACGGTATGCATCCGATGAAGTGAGCTGTAGCTCACGAAAGCTCATGCTCAAATAAATTGGTTAGTCTCTAAGGTGCCACAAGTACTCCTTTTCTTTTTGCGAATACAGACTAACACGGCTGTTACTCTGAAACCTCTCATTACTAAAAAATTATGCCTTATTTCCAATCTGAATTTGTTTAGCTTCAGCTTCCAGCCATTGATTCATGTTATATCTTTTTCTGCTAGATTGAAGAACCCATTCTTAAATATTTGTTTCCCATGTAGATACTTACAGACTAATCAAGTAACCCCTTAACCTTCTCTTAGTTAAACTAAATAGATTGATCTCGGAGTATGTCACTATAAGACACATTTTCCAATCTTTTACTGTCTACCCTATGAAATTAGGTTGAATTTATAGAAGTTGATTTTTAGGAAGTGATTTTATACAGTCAATTGTGTGTGTCCCCACTTAAGTGCGTTAAGTTGGCAGAGTGTGTCCACAGTTCCGTGGACAGTGTTGACTTTTGGAGTGTTGCACTGTGTGTAGCTATCCCACAGTTCCCAGTCTGCTGCCCATTGGAATTCTGGGTTGAGCTCCAATGCCTGATGGGTCAAAAACATTGTCACGGGTGGTTTTGGGTACATGTCAGTCGCCCCTCCCTCCGTGAAAGCAATGGCAGACAATCGTTTCATGTCTTTCTGTGCAGACGCCATACTGCTGTCAGACGGTGCAGTAGGACTGCTAACTGTCATCATCCACCACTTCTGCTACAACGCTGCTCTCCTGGTGCCATGAATCCACCTCACAGGTCCTCTATTTCTGTATAAATACCTATTCTCGTGGCATCTGTCATCCACCACTTCCGCTGCAACTCTGCTCTCCTGCAGATGCCATACCATGGCAAGCATGGAGCCTGCTCATCTCACCACTGCTGTTGTGAGCATTGCAAACGCCTCACACATTATCCTGTAGTATGTGCAGAACCTGCAAAAGCAGGCAAGGAGGCGACAACAGCGTGATCATGATAGTGATGAGGACATGGACACAGACTTCTCTCAAAGCACGGGCCCTGGCAATTTGGACATCATGGTGGTAATGGGGCAGGCTCATGCCATGGAATGCCAATTCTGGGCCTGGGAAACAAGCACAGACTGGTGGGACTGAGTAGTGTTGCAGGTCTGGGATGATTCCCAGTGGCTGTGAAACTTATGTATGCAAAAAGGCACTTTCGTGTAACTTTGACTTGCTTTCTATAAGGAATAAGGCTGCCCTCCCCAGAAACCTTCCGCAAAGGCTTTTTAGATTACCTCCAGGAGAGCTTCATGGAGATGTCTCTGGAGGATTTCCACTCCATCCCCAGACACGTTAAACTTTTCTAGTAGCTATGCTGGCTGTGAATTCTCCCAAGTCTTCAGGGCAAATTATTCATTAAACACGCTTGCTTTTAAACCCTGTATTACATTTACAAAGGTACACTCACCAGAGGTGCCTTCTCCAGCTTCATGGTCCAGGAGCCCACCTTGGGAGGGTATTGGCTCCAGGGTGATGAACAGTTCCTGGCTGACAGGGAGAAGGGATTCTCTGCTTGCCTGCTGTGTGCTATCCTCAACCTCCTCATCTTCCTCATCCACAAAAATCCTCATCCCTGTTGCATGAGACTCCGTCCCCTCCCCCTGTCCTTGCAGGTGTCCATGGACAGTGGTGGGGTAGTGGTAGGGGCCTCCCCTAGAATTGCATGCAGCTCAACATAGAAGCGGCATGCATGGGGCTCTGAGCCAGAGTGACTGTTTGCATCCTTTATTTTTTGGTAGGCTTGCCTCAGGTCCTTAACTTTCACTGTGTCCCTGTTGTAGGCTCTGTCCACCATGCCCTTGGAGATTTTGGCAAATATATTAGCATTTTGTCTTTTGGAACAGAGTTCTGCCTGCATGGATTCTTCTCCCCATACAGCAATCAGATCCAGTACCTCCCATTTGGTCCATGCTGGAGCTCTTTTGCTATTCTGGGACTCCATGGTCACCTGTGCTGATGAGCTCACCATGCTGGCCAAACAGGAAATGAAATTCAAAAGTTCCTGGGGCTTTTCCTGTCTACCCAGCCAGTGCATCTGAGTTGAGAGTGCTGTCCAGAGCAGTCACAATGGAACACTCTGGGATAGCTCCCAGAGGCCAATACTGTCGAATTGTGTCCACACTACCCCAAATTTGACCCAGTGAGGTAGATTTTAGTGCTAAACCCCTTGCCGGGGGAGGATTACAGAAATCTATTTTAAGTGCCCTTTAAGTCGACAAAACAGGCTTGGTTGTGTGGACGGGTGCAGGGTTAAATTGACTTAACACTGCTAAAAATCGACCTAAACTTGAAGTGTAGACGAGGGCTAATTCTTGTGGCTCTTTGAACCCTCTCCAATTTATCAACATCCATTTTCAGTTGTACCAGAACTGAACACAATATTCCAGAAGTGGTCACACCAGTGCCAAATCTAGAGGAAAAATAACCTCTTTACTCCTACTTGAGATTGCCCTGTTTGAATGTAGAAGGGTACTTTTTAAAATTCAAGACTACTATCTCTTATAACTTAAGATCAGTGGTTCCTGAACTCTAGTCTGTAGCTAACCATTGGTCTGCACCAGTGGCTCTCAACCCTTCCAGACTACTATACCCCTTTCAGGAGTCTGATTTGTCTTCCATATCCCAAGTTTCACCTCACTTAAACTACTTGTTTACAGAATCAGAAGTCACAGTATACAATCACTGAAAATTTGCTTACTTTCTCATTTTTACCATATAATTATAAAATAAATCAATTGGCAAGAGGTTTCTTTCAGTAAGGTTATAGATGGAAAACTGACTCTACATTGTTAGCGTCTATTCTGGTCACAGAGATCAATGGGAGTTTTACCATTGACATAAATAGAAGCAGGGTCACGGCCTAGTAATAGCTACAAAGAGTTTATAAATTAAAACCTGATTTCTGATTGCTAGTGTCCTGTTCACTTATCACAGTTGTACCACTAATAAAGATTTTGCAGTCAGAACTTAGTTAACCCATTGCTAAAGTATGAATGAGAACAGAATCCAGCTTGCTTTTTCATAACTCCACTAGCTCAGCATTGATTCTAGCAGCAGGAAAAAAAATATTTGTGTGGGGCAGCAAAGTAACAGTAATTAGATATGACTTGAAGACCCACAGGGAGCAAACAAGGTGGCTTGTTTACACAATCACCTTCCTACTCTAGTCTTCCTCTCTGTAGAACTAACCTTGTCCTGGCAGATAATTGAAATGAAAGTTTAAGAAATTTAAAAACCAGACCTCGCAGGGTTTGGAAAAAAGCTCTTCAAGGGAAAGTCTAGTTTCCACATCCACTGGACCTTTGATAATCCATGCAAATAAATGAAATCATAAAATTGCCACTAGAGATGGACCAAGCCCAGGCCTCAGATGAGAAACCCCCTGAACTTTGAGAGAATGTTGATATTTAAGCCTGGATCTGAATTTTGTAGTTAGTCCCTATCTCTACAATGGGCAGGATGAAATGCTGCCCTCTCTCCAATTTTGGGGGTTAGAAGTATGTATCTAGATTCAAATTTTAAGGTTGGTATGTATCCATCCATAATCAAGAGAAACATAAGACTTAATTGTTTCTGGTTTATTATGTAGCAAAAGCTTTACCAGAATATAATGTTCTACCATAAACCTAGAGACTGGTTTCTTGTCCTATTTGCCTAGCCACTTAACTTTAACTGGTTGATGTGACTGGTTGGCTATCAGAATTATATGTGAGGTACCAGATGGTATCAGTTTCTGGCCTTCCCAGCACAGACAGTAGAAAAAGGACAAATAACAGAAACAACATTACAAATGTGATGAGGACTATTTACATTTTCATTTCTGGGCCCACATCAATATGACACTGGAACACAGAATGTGACTGTTTAGCAACTTAACAGTTTAAGATGCTGACTGCATTTCAGAGATGTTGAGTGCCCTCAATTCCCATGGAACAACAGAAATTGACAGAGCTCAGCACCATTCAGAAACAGGTGCTAAGCTTGAACTTTGTAGTGGCTGTCCCAGAGCAGACTATGAGATGCAAGTGAGAAAGAAGGGAAAAGAGGAAGCACCTGGCAGGAGAGGTGTGCTGTCCTCTGGATGGTATGCTGTTCAGTAACAACTCAGATAATCAACAGTATCCTACCTCCCACTAAGATGACATTGTGTTTCAGATGATAATACATCTTCTCAGAGCCACTGTGTTTCAGAACAAGCTGTACTTGGCAGATTGCCATGCTGTTGAGTGATCCTTCTCCTGCAGTACTCCAGAGCTTCCACAAACACAACAGGCCACTTTCCACTAATGTGACATAAAAGAAAAAAAAAAAAGATTTGAAAATGTCAGTGTTGACACTGACTGACTGCTGAAATCAGTATGCAGAACCAGGTTCTGTTTACAATGCAGATGTGTTAAAGGGAAATAGTGTAACCTGCTCTTCCCACCCCCTCAAACTCACCCTCTCCCACACACACATGCTGCCACACTGAGCAGCTGGCTGCAGTCTGAAGAGAATTGCCATGTATTTAGTCTTTTGACTCATTTTTGTTATGAGCACACATCAAGCTGATGGATGATATTGGTAAGAAGCAGAAAGATTTTTATCCTGGGAACAGGACTAACCAGAAAACTTCGCAATCCATTCCAAAACACGTGAAGTATATGACAATAACTTGAGACATTGTCAATCCACCTTAATCCCAATCTGTTGAAAACACCCATTGGTAATGCATCTGAAGGATTCCCTTTATTATTTCGTCTTCTCCTCCTTCAATTCAGCATGTGAAAAGTGCAGCATTCAGACTCAAAATTAGTGCTGCATAGATGGTCTTCGCAAAAAGAAAAGGAGTACTTGTGGCATTGTATTCTTTTTGCGAATACAGACTAACACGGCTGTTACTCTGAAACCTGTCATAGATGGTCTTGTGATACAAATTCCTGACAGTAGGAACTTGCCCCAATAACTATATGTATTTAGTGACACACTCTAACAGTTATCAGAGATATGCATTTCTGCAGTTTTTTAATCCAGATTAATTTAAAATGCAACTTTCAGATCAGACAAGCCAGGCAAGCAAGACGTTGATACGTTAAACTGAGGTTATGTTAAAGTAAAGAGTTGGGCAGATGAGCATTAGGGCTGAGGCACTGCACAAGGTAACACACTCAGAGTAGTATGGTTGTAAAGACAACAAGATCAACAATTGTTAAGATGTTTTTCAGACTTTAGAAAATATCCTATATCGATATTATTAGTGACATGATATATTGCCTAGCATGATTCAGAAAAGTATAATGATATTTCAAAATACAGAATATGATCCACAGTTGGGAGAATACAGGTAGACAGATGTTACAGTTTGTCGGGGATCATCTCCCCCCCCCAATTGATTTTCCATGTGTGTGCAAGTACTGGCCCAAATCTTCAGATGGTATAAATGAGCATAGCTCTATTGACTTAAATGGAGCTATGCAATTTATATCAGCTGAGGATTTGACACAAAGCCTCAAAGGAAATGACCTGGATTTGAACTCAGAACTTTCAGCTTCCTAAACACATACCTTTGAGAAGGTAAAAGAGCAGCTCCAGTAGGCCATCTGGTCAAAAAAATGCTCTATTTGAGCAGGTCAATGATATCCCAGTGAGGAATGGGATGCACCCTTTCCTATCTCTCACTATCTGTGCATTCATGATTAAGGGAACTGTCAAAAAGATGTTGAGAGATACAGAAAAGAGCATGTCAACTGATTAGCCTAACAGCTCCTTGGATTTTTTATTCTTCTCTATGTCATGCTTCTGTACTCTAGTCATGTAGCATCACCATGGGCTGGCTAGCTACTGACTGCTGATATTGTTAGTTTATTTATACCCAGTTGTGTAAGTGCTAGAGCTGGCTGCTTACCAGCCTCCAAATCTCCTTGGATTATCTCCTCTATTTTGATATCCTTTTCTGAAACAGAGGCAATTGAGTATTGAAATAAAACTCAGGGCTTTTTCTGAAGCCTTGCAGTGAATTGAGTGATTCAGCTGTTGTCAGATCTTCTCGTATTTTGTTTCTAGGATCACAAATCAGTTAATATTTAATCATTTTCTCATTTAATGAAAAAATATTTAGTGGTATTTTTATGTTGGAAGTAATTATGGAACTATTCATAGGTCATTTTAAAATTAGGCTCTAATGAAAGGTTTGTCTTAAGCCTTAAACCTTTACTTTGGTCTTAAATACTGTTTAAATTAACACAAACTGCTATTCATTTGTGACATTTTGAAATATTATGATTATGTATTATTTATTATAGGTATCACTGTACAAATCTAAAGGAAGACAGGATCCCGGTCCAATCAAGCTTACAGTTTAATGCATAGTTCCTGCAAAGAGAAGTGTGCAGGCAGATTGCTGCATCCACAAAGAATCCCACTGACGTCCTTTCACTCTTAAAATTACACACTTGATTAAGTATGTTCTTGAATCAGGACCATAGTGATGCCAAAGTTGTGGCCCATTTTATTTCCATCTTCTGACTCTTTTACTGCTGAGCATCTGAATCTCACATGCCAGAATCATGTGCTGTATTTACTTTTAATATTTCATGTTTAACAAAGATAAAAATATCAACTGAAGTTCTTCATTAATGTAAACTTATTACCTTTTTATTACTCTGTCTGCATCAACTTGTGCCAGTTTTCCCTGTGGATCGGAGGGTGAGAATCTGAATGACATCTCCTCCACCTATTCCCTCACAGCCCTGGAAGCCAGAACCTCAGACAGCCTGTCTTCTAAGGGAGGGAATATGTTGCAAAGGTAACACTCCTCCTTTCTGCATCCAAATGTTTGCAGCATGGCCTGGGGGCACAGATTACTGGTTTGCTTTTAACTAAGTCACCAACAAATTCACAGGAATGGAGAATGCCAGCCATAAAATTGAGAATGATGTCTTAGTGGTAGAGAAAAATATGAATAAATTGTTATTTTATTTAAAAAAAAAAGAATAAAGCGCAGTAGGACAAACTTCTCACCAATAATCATAATAACTAACTAGCATTTGTGATTTGCTCCAGGAGAATGAAGACAATTTTTTTTAAATTGACTAACAAATTTCTAAAATTTTATGTTTCAAAAGAAGGTACTTTGACCTACAGGCTCAAATGTAAGAAAAATTACTAAAGTGAAGAATCCCACAAAAATTCCCAGCTCCACACTTGAAATGAACCCACGTATTTTAGGGTATGTCTACACTTTGAGCTGGGGATGTAATTCCCAGCTTAAAGAGACATACCCGCACAAACTGCGATTGAGCTAGTGAGCTAAAACTAGTGTATCACAGCAGTACGAGCAGTGGAAGGGGCTAGCTGCCCCAACTGCGTGCCTAGTGCCTGAAATGGGTACGTGCTCGGCATGACTAACCCCTCCCACTGGTTGGGTCATGGCAGCCACACTGTTTTTAGTGCAGCAGCTCAATCAGAGGTGGTGTGGATAAGTCTCCTAGAACTGGAATTTAGACCTTCCAGGTCCAGCTGTAGACATACCTTTAGTTCCTGCATTTTCTGTTCCTTTAGTTTTCATGGTTTTGGTACTTTTAATTCTCATAAATTGGAATGGCTCATTGTTCAATAAAATCAGGTCAGAGTGGGATAGATAGCCTTAGAGTTACAAAGCACAGAGAAGTACTTCAGGCAAAATTTTGCTCTCAATTACACCCAGGTAACACAGCTGAAGGTGATGGGGTTATACAAAGAATGGTTTGGTCCAAGATGGCTTAAAGTGCTCACAATAGCAGCCTGGAAAAGTGGAACAGTTGGCAGTAGTGGGGATGGTTATGAGTTCTTCATTTTAAAAAAAAGTTAATTTAGTGTTTGTGAAAGGTGCTGAATTTAGCTTTAAAGATTGATGTCCTCTGTTTACCCATAAAGGAATTACAGCCTGGATAGTGTGGGAAACTGTGCCTTTAAGAAGCTTTGGCAGTAACAACCAGTTCCAAGTAGTTATGTTATGCAATGCCAGTAAGTTACAACTGAAACACTGATCGAAGACTTATGTTAGCCTCCTTGGCTCTGAATGATTATTTAACACCACATGGAACCAAGAGTAAAACAAACTAAGAAAATATCCTTCATGGAAGAATGGAGCAGATAAAAGCCTCACTAGAGCTGAAACTCTGGAAAAGTGGAAACAACTGGAGGTTTAAACAGCGCTTCCCTTTGTATCTGCAAGCAATGGGTGCCAGCAAAAAGGAAGACAGTCAGAAGGCAGCCTTATTTCTGACAATAGCTAGTCCTGAAACACTTAATATGTTTAACAGTTTTTAGTTAAGTCAGACAAGAGGAGGCTAACTATGAAACTGTATAAAATAAATTTGAGTATTGCACTTCACTTGAAAAAGAATAATGAGATAGATGTTTTTAAACTGAGTACAAAAAGAAGGTGAAACAATAGAAGAGTTTGTGACTGATCTAAGACTAAAGAGAGTATCTTGCAATTTGGAGGGGCTAACTGAATGTCCCTAATAAAAGACAAGATTGTGATTAGGATATGGGACAAAAAACTCAGACTACTGGAAAAGCAGAATTAACCTTTTACAAAGCAATTAGAATTTGCCAAGCAAACAAAGTTACCTAGTCCAGACTGAAGTTTATGGAGGGTGGACTGTGCTCTGACACTGTGGACATAATAAAGAATCCAAAATGCAACAAGAAATGAAACCTGAGGCAGAAAGGCATGCAGAACTCAGTCATTGTCCACCAAAAACAGTACATGGAATTGTGCATACTGTGGCAAACTGAGCATATGGAAAAAGATGCAAGAATTGCAATGGATGATCACATCACTTTACGCACACAAGCAGAGTGTGCACGACATGGATAAAGAGCATGACAACAGCACCGCTAGTCCAAAGGAATTCCTCATAGGAGGAATGGACAATGTTGCAGCACAAGATGAATGGACTATCTTGTTGAAAGCAAATAAGACAATTCTTAAGTTGGACACAAGTGCGCAAGCAAGGTGGTGCCAGAAACAGTGATATTACCACTGAAAGAAAAGCCATAGGCAATAGAAGGTAAATGGGTAAAACTGAGGGCTTAAGGTGGTGAACTCCCACTAAGGGAGTATATAAGTAAATAACAAATTAGAAGAGATACAATTTGTAATAGTACCAGGCATAAGAACACCTATTATTGTGTTTTAAACATTTCAGGCCCTTGGTCTCATCAAGAAGGTGCACTCGTTGGATGGGCAGGGGACCAAAACAACTGAAGAAGAGTCTGAGGAAGTCTTCCAGGGCATAGGGAAGTTCTGAGTGTATCTGTATAGAATAAAGCTGAAAGAGCCAACCATCCCATGATTCATGCCTCTAACAAAGTTTCCCTTGCCATAAGGTAGACATTTAAAAGAGAAGCTGAGTAGGCTCATTGCTGTGGGAATCACAGAGTGAGTAGAAGAACTAAGAGCATTCATTGACCCCCACAAAATAAAAAATAAAAATAGAGAACCCTTCACTTATGTATAGACTCCAAAACATTACGTTAAAAGGAAACATTTACCACTACCTAGTAGGGGAGAAATTTTGGGGGAGATGGCTAACACCAAATATCTTTCTACCTTTGATGAATCAGCAGGGCTCTGGAAGATGCCCTTAGAAAAAACTAAGGACATGTTTGTGCAGCACCCCTTTTGGGAGACAGACTTTTCTGCAGACTGACATTTGGGTAGTGTTGGTCATCTGAGGTGGAAAACAAAACAAAATGTTGTTTCAGAGCATGGGCGGGCAAACTTTTTGGCCTGAGGGCCACATCGGGTTTCCAAAATTGTATGGAGGGCTGGCTAGGGGAGGCTGTGCCTCCCCAAACAGCCAGGTGTGGCCCAACCCCTGACCCCTATCCGACCCCCCCCCCGCTTCTCGCCCCCTGCCAGCCCCCCTGGGACTCCTACCCCATCCAATCCCCCCATCCCCTGATGGGCCCCCCTGGGACTCCTGCCCCATCCACCACCCCCTGCTCCCTGTCCCCTGACTGCCCCTGGACCTCCCGCCCCTGACTGCCCCCCATTGCCCCATCCAACCCCTCCTCTCCATCCTGACTGCCCTCCCAGGACCCCTGCCCCCATTCAACCCCCTTGTTTCCCGCCCTCTGACCACCCCAACCCCTATCCACACCCCCCAGCCCCGACCACCCCCTTGAACTCCCCTGCCTTCTACGCAACCCCCTCTGCCCCCTTACCATGCTGCCTGGAGCACTGATGGCCCTACAGCCATGCAGCACAGAGCCAGGGGTCAGGTGGGGGCTCTGCAGCTGCGCTGCTCCAGGAGCTCACAGCCCCCCCGCCCAGAGCATTGTGCCAGTGGCGCGGTGAGCTGAGGCTTCACAGGAGGGGGAACAGCAGGGGAGGGGCTGGGGGCTAGCCTCCCAGGCCAGGAGCTCAGGGGCCTGGCTGGAGGGTCCTGTGGGCTGGATGTGGCCACAGGCTGTAGTTTGCCCACCTCTGGTTTAGAGGGTACTATGGCTTACATAGGCAACATTTTGTTCTGGAGAAAAACAGTAAAAGAGCACAACCAGAGCCTCTGAGCAGCTTTTGAGATGCTGGGCTAAAGCTAAACAAACAAAAATGTAAATTTGGTGTAATAGAAATGACATACTTGGGAAAGACGTTAGTAGGGCAAGGTGGACAGGAAGATCGCAGCACGGTTGAAGCCCTCAGCAACATGCCTACCCCAACAGGCAAGAAATGGGTATAAATATTCCTTGGAATGGTGAACAACATAGGGAACTTTGTGCCTAATCTATCTGTCTGAATCAGCAACTGGAGAGAGCTGCTCAAAGATGTCACGGACATGGAATGCAAATCTTAAGAAAGTAAAGGTGTTAAAGAAGCCCTAGTCCTGAGGTACTCTGAGAGTAGGCACAAAACTAAAGCTATCCACAAATGCCTCCAAGTAGTGTATTGGCTTTATCTTCTTATAACAGTTTATAACTGGAGACCCGTGGCCTAAGTTCCCTCTAAGCTGTGTGGCCGCGCAACTGTGCGGCAGCCTATTAAACGCTGTGCAGGCACTCAGGGCTGCGGCAGTCTCCTAGCCCCAGACCCAAACCAGCCCAGTCCCAGACCTGCAGCAGCTGGGGGAGACACCCCTCCCCCAGCCCCAACCCTGTCCCGGCCTGGACCTGCCGTGGCAGAGATGCTTCTCTCGCAGACCAGCCCCAGGCCCAGCCTGGCCCTGCCATGGCCATGGGAGAGGTGCCTATCCCGCGGCCCTAGCCCCAGAGTTGCTGCGGTGGGGAGAGGCACCCCTCCCCACCACCAGCCCAGGTGCTGCTGCAGGGAGAGAGAGCTGTGTGGGAGTCCTCTCCCGCTGCTGTAGCCCTGGGGCAGCCTGCACCCCAAACCCCTCATCCCTGGCCCCACCCCAAAGCCCATATCCCCAGCCCAAGCCCTCACCCCCCAATCCTCTGCCCCAGCTCTGAGCTCCTTCCCATACATCAAACCCCTCATCCCCAGCCCCACCCCAGAACCTGCATCCCAGCCCTCACCCCCCCGCACCCAAACCCTCTGCCCCAGCCCTGAGCCCCCTCCCACACTCCAAAACCCTCAGCCCCACCCCCACCGCACATCACCTCCATATTGGTGCATGTAACAAAATTCACTCTGAACACGGATGTAAAAAATGAGAGGGAACGCTGCCGTGGCCTGTGCATCACAGGTGCTAACAAAAACGAAAAGTGTCAATATATTCAAACAGAGAAGGAAGATTTGTCATTAGGCTATGAGCATAAAAAGTTTTATTTCTGGGAGACCTGTGTTAGCTATAATCGACCATATTACACTTAATGCCATTGCCAAAAGGGGCTCGCAAACACTCCTTGAAAATACAGAGATTGTTTCAATTTCACATATATGATTTGCAAATTGAATACAAACCTCGGAGAGATTTGGTGTCTACAGAATTTGACAAACGTGACAAAAGTGGTCTCAGACAAAATGTGGATGGTGATTACCAGAGCTACTGCTCAGGATGAGACCCTGCAGCAAGTAATCAAGGCCACTAGAACAGAATGGCTGGGACAGTCCCTCTTATAAATTTAGCGGAAACTCAGTGCTACATGGGATTTTGTTTAAAGGCTCTAGGATGGTGATTGTGAAGATGTTCCAGAAAAATGTTAAAAAGGATACATGCAGGTCATTTAGGAACTGGAAAATCTAAGTGAAGGGCTAGAGACATTTTATACTGGCCCTGGAGGAACAGTGACATTGAGGAAGCTGTCAAGATTTGTTGCATATGCCAAAAATACAGGTCAAGTCAAGTAACAGAACCCAGGTTAGTGGGCCAGGAAAAATTGGCCCCCTGAAACAAAGTAGGTATAGATTTGTTTACACAGTAGCTAGAAAAAAAACTATGCAATTGTCCTCGACTATTATTCTTACTTCCCTGAGATAGCCTTACTAGAAGATACTACAACTAAACAGGTGATTGTGCATATCAAATCTATTTTTACTAGACATGGTATACCTGACATAGTCATGTCTGACAATGGGGTCACAGTTTAACCAGGCATGAGTTTAATCAGTTTGCAGTGAACTATGACTTTAGGCATGCAAGCACTAGTCTCCATTATCCCCAATCCACTGGGTTGGTTGAAAATTATGTCAAAATAATAAATTATCTACTGTAAAAGGATGATCCGTATTTAGCACTGTTAAAATACAGAGTGGCACCAATGAAGCATGGGTTGTCACCCACTGACATTTTTATCATCAGAAAACTGAAAACAAGAATGCCTTAACTGTTACAAAATGACATCAGAGTCACTGCAGACTTGCAAATGTATAATGAGACAATTCAGCAATACAAAAAAAAAACTCAATGTGATTTGGAGTCCCAGTGGCTGCCACCACTTTATGAAAATGATGCACCTCTATGATGGGGAACAATGGATTCACCAGTGTGTTAGCTGCACTCTTGGTCTGAGGCAGCAGAAGGACGAGAAAGTCTCTCTTTTGATACAAACTTTAATTTCTAAATATTTTGGAGGCAAAAACATGTGTTGCCTTGCAAAAACTAACAAAAATCATCATACCTCAGATATCAGGCTATGTCTACACCCCCGCGGTACGTTGACCTGTGCTACGCAACTCCAGGTACAAGAACAACGTAGCTGGAGTCGACGTACCCTAGGTCGAGTTACCATGAGGTCTACACTGTGGGGGGGCTGACGGGAGAAAATTTCCTGTTGACTTACCTTACTCTTCTCATCAGGGGTAGAGTACAGGGGTCGACTGGAGAGCGATCTGCCGTCGATTTGGCAGTTCTTTACTAGACCTGCTAAATCTACCACCGGTGGATCAGTCTCAGAGTCAATCCCAGTGTAAACCTGCCCTCAGAAACACTGCAGCAAATTAACACAAGCCCAGCAAACTCAGAGTCAGTAGACAAAGTAGATATAGATAAGCTCATTGGGAGCTTCACAGTTCATGCTTCACAGTTCATTGGAGAAACAAGGTGGGTGAGGTAATATCTTGTAATGTAAGATATTATCCCACCCACACTTGTCTCTCTAATCTCCTGGGACCAACAGAGCAACAAGAACACTGCGTATCAAAGTCCATTGTATAGGAAAACTTTTGACAAATGAATTGACAACTTATGTCATGTAGGATCTCTTTAGCAAACTCAGGGAGCCACTTTCAGTCACTCCACAAATAAGTCTTTGGTTAATATTGACCATATTTATTTCTCATTCCAATGATTTCACATCAGGCATTTCCACAACATTTGCTCTTTGATTTGCTGTACTCTTACTGGGTTTGACTTCCCTCTTGTTAGGGTGGACACTCATGCATTCTTAGAATACTGGACATTCCAGTACTTCCAGGAATGGAGTTGGCCCACACCCCTGGCGTGTATGCATAGTATGAGGTCCTGCCAGCATGGTGGGAACGATGTGCTTTTCAAAACGATGTCCCTCATTGACTATCGTACAAAACCACATCTGATTTTGTCTCAGTACTGGATGGTGGGGGACACCACCCAAAAAGAGGATTGTCCAGCTTAAAACTGGACAAATGGCCTGCCCCCTTCTTATGTAGACTTGCTGTCCCAACACCCATGGACGACTTTCCATTGGCTTCAGTGAGGTTTGATTCAGACCATATACCTTATGGTTAAGAACATTCAAGATAAAGAAAGTAAAATGTTTAAACTTCCTACTTTTATCCAAATAATCTCTCAAACTCCTTCACATAATTAATTTTTGCAGCTCTTCCTATAGCATATAGGCCTACCCTTTTGTGTGCAAAAAGGTGCATCTGTTTCGTGGAGGAAATCCCAGGAAATGTAGATTGATATATTCACAAAATAATTCAGCAGGCAAGTAAGGCATGTTTCCAGTTCTAACAAGGATACTTCTACAAATGGATCCCACCTACATCACAAGTTTTCCTTTTCCATTTCAAAACTTTGAGGCAGGACGCTCACATTCCTACAAAAAAAAGGAAAGGACAATAAAGAGTACGAAGTAAAATTAACTAATCAACTAAAGGAGACAGAGGTAAAAATACCAAAGAAATTAAATGTAAATCACAGTAACTCAGATAGGTACTACTGGACAGGGAAAGTATCCTTTGGGCCATCTTGTCCAATATTCCTGAATCAATCAAAAGAGACCCTATACTATGCTTTCCATGAGAGGTGGCCTTAACAGTTTTGGGCATCCCTCAAAAACTTTTTTTTTAAATTTGTCCACTCTCTTCCAGAACCGGTTTCTGTCCACCATTCACATAACAAACTGTACAGGGTTAGTTAAGGATTTTGGGGAGGCTTAGCAAAATTATTCTTTGCAATATACTCCAAACTTGACCCATTTTACACAGAGTTTGTTTGGGGAGAGGGTGTGTGTGAAACTTTAGGCCACTCCATCTCCACAAATTACTGCTCTAAAAGTGAAGCCCAGATCTTCATGCCTTCCAACCCCAAAACCAAATAGCCTTGCTCAGGGAACCTGAAATTCTACTACTTCCCCCAAATCAGAGGTCCCTGTGACTACCAGGCTTGTGAGGACCCAACTCCAGCTCTTCTTCCCATACACTTATTAATTCTTGACCTAAACATCACAGTTACCTCATTTAGGCAAATGCTTCCTCTGATTATCTTCTATGCCAGAAAAGCAAGGTCACAGAACAACTCAGACCCAGAAGTCCTGTCTCACAATCCTCTGCTCTACATTCCTTTCCTAAAATACATGTATTCTTTCAGTATAAGTACTGTCCCATGATCATTTGCAGATAATTGGCTTGAAGATTATTATTTGCTTGGCTAATGATGATATAATTATGAGAGGGAGTACTTATTCAGAAATAAGTATTTCTGAAAAAAAGTACAGTTCTCACCATTTTTTCTTAATTTTATGTCTGTTTATTAAGTGATCCCTCCCACCCCCTTTGCAACAGTTCACTATTTTTGCAGAAGGTACAGGAATTTCCTAGCTAGGTTTGATTATTAATAATTCAAAGAGAAAATTACTCCACGGCAGGGGAAGGATAACTGAAATCATAAGCCTAAGGGCTATACCCAATTCACACAAAATGAAACGAAACTGGAGCCATCATGTGTAATATGCAGATGTGAACTGAGACTGAAGACCCCAGCATTCAATGTTGTTCAAATCTAGCTGCACCATTGAATACTGGGATGGGTAGTCTCCATAGACCATAGGTGGGCAAACTATGGCCCATTGGCCACATGCGGCCCGCGGGACCCTCCTGCCCGGCCGGCTGGTCCCTGGCCCCTCCCCTGCTGTTCTCCCCTCCCCCTCAGCATGCCACACCGCCAGTGCAACACTCTGGGCGGCCGGGCAGCGCAGGTGCAGAGCTGCGGCCTGACCCAGAGCTGTAGTGCCGCCAACCACCGGTGCTCCAGGCAGCGCGGTAAGAGGGCGGGAGGGTTGGATAGAGGGCAGGGAAGTTCGGGGTCTGGGCGGTCAGAGGATTGGGAACAGGGGGGCTGGATGGAGCAGGGGTCCTGGGGGGCAGTCAGGAATGGGGGGGTCTGGAGGTGGTCAGGGGACAAGGAGCAGGGGGTGGTTGATGGGGCAGGAGTCCTGGGGGGGCCGTCAGGGAGCGAGAAGCGGGGGGGGGTCGGATAGGAGGCAGGGGCCGGGCCACGCCTGGCTGTTTGGGGAGACACAGCCTCCCCTAACTGGCCCTCCATACAATTTTGGAAACCCGATGTGGCCCTCAGACCAAAAAGTTTGCCCGCCCCTGCCATAGACCATACTGCCATATTAAAGATAAAGGTAACTGTGGGCCCACTGCAGAACTCTATGGGCCTCATTTGGTCCACAGGCAGCACTGTGGCAATCTTTGCCTCATGGCAACTAGTAAAGAACAAGAATGATTGCACAATTTAATTGCTATTGTAACTACATTAGGACATCCTTCAAACAGGAGGATCATGAGTGCTTCAGTTCCCTTAAATCTTTGCTTATACATGTGAAGACAGGCTGATCTTACTCCTACTTCTTCCTTGTGAAGAGTCCTGCCCTACTCAAGGAATCTCTCACCTTGAATCAACAGTATGTTTCCACTGCAGAAAAACAGAAGGCATTTTCCTCTGCTCAGAGTCTGAGACAGACAAGTACTTAAATTATTTCATGCAAATGAAGACTATTTCTGCATGCCAGACAAAAACAGATCATACAGTGGTCTGTATGTTAAGTGAAATTGAAAAGATTCAAACACCTCTTTACCATGGTGACTCAGTCTCGTTTTGATAAATAAATATAGTGTTTCCCTGTAAAGAAATATTGGTATTAATCATCCTGTTTAAGGAGAGGTGATGTGTTCGGAAAGAATGAATCATTTGTTCTATGTTGTACTCCAGAGCACTGTAAGAATGAGAATTATCCACATAGGCAGACAGTGTCTTCACTGAAAATGTACTTAAAAATTTAATCCACAAAGAAATTCTCTCTCTGGAATTTATAATCCCTTCACTCAGTGAATATGTATTCCAGTTTCAGATTTCTCTCTGTTTATATTGGGAATTATCCCTGTTTCAGCCATTGGTAACCATTGACCAGTGTAGCTGCAATGTTGTAAAGCCCAAGCGTAGATAAGAACAGCTGCAATTTGTCCTGACTGAATTTACCCCAGTTTCAAGCTGAATGTCAAGTACAGACACAACATAAGAGCCTAGTCTATATGAACAGTTAGTGCATGGTAAGATGTGGTATAAATCTACATCACACTAGCCTGCCCTGCTCTAACTATCCATATGGCACCTACTAATGTGCACTGAAAGTTCTGCAGCACACTTTGATCTACTCACTTTGAAATGGGAGTAGAACAAAGTGCACTAGGGTATTTTAGTGCACGGCAGAGGGTCCATGTGGACAGTTAGTGCACCGAAGGCTAGTGTGAGATAGATTTACACACCAGCTTGCCATCCACCACTGTAACTGTTTATATAGACAAGCCCTAAGAAATATACTATTCAAATATTTGAATGATGCAGTGCTGAATTTCAACCTGGCCTGACCCAGGCCTCTGCTTTTGTACCCAAAATTTTGCAGGCACATGAAATTTTTTGTTCAGTGTTGGTAATTATGTTCCTATGGTAGTTTGTCTTCAGTGCTGAGTGCTTTTGAAAATGCCACGTGTGGCAGTCTTTGTACCTCATCGACCCCTTAAGTCGAGGGGGCAGAAGGTAACCCCACCTCTCTACGCCTACATCTGTTTTCTAACTCCCCCGCCCAGTAGTCCACACAGTGTGGCCCAATGGCCAGGGCTCAACTATTGCCTCTTCCCAAGTGGGGTAATGCAGCCTAGCAGCCAGAGTCCATTCAATGTGCCCCTAGGGCAGTGCAGCCCAATGGCCAAAGTCCACCTAATTCTCCTTCTCTAGTAGGATAGCATGACCTAGCAGCCAGAGCCAATACACAAAACAGGGGGCCTAGTGGCTGGTGCCTGGGGGCCATCACAAGGGGTTGGCGGCCCCTGGTAGGGGGCCCAGGCCCACCCAACTCCACTAGGCCCTGACAGCGGCAGAGCGGTCCACCACAGGGTCAGTGGGGAATCCTACCAAAACACACTGACCTCATAAGGATAGGAGGTACCACTCCTTCACCCTCCCTGGGTCACTTTCTACTGGCTCTCCTGCAGCATTAGTCCATATGGTGTCAGGGTCTCCTGGCTCCTCAGCACCAGACACTCCCTGGGGTTCCAGTAGCTGCAGGCCTCTGGTCCAGGTTTCTGGTTCTTCAGCTCTCATAGGTAAGGGCTGTAATGGCTCCTAGGCTAGAGTCCCTGTTGAGTGTCCTTCCTCCTCATCAGTCAGCCCTGACTGAGGGGCTCTGCAGGCTTTTATACCTGATTTCCAGGTGGAGCATGCCCAGCAGAGCCGCAGGGGTGGGGCTTCCTCTGCTAGGAGGGAAGGATTAACTCCCTGCATACCAGTGCGGGGCCGATCCGCCCTGTCACACCACCCAAAACATTTAAATGATTGTACTCTTCTTGTACTTGATGTGCATATAAATGTAGATTCAAAATTGCACTCACAACTATTTGCAGCCACAAAGTATCTGACCTTTTAATATTCTATTTATCTCTCACATTTAAAAAGCACCCATCGCCATAGTATGTAGGCCAACCCATAAAAATATTTTACTGGTGATAAAACCAAGATTAAGTATATTTCTGCTACAGCTAGCTGAATCACATGGCTTATGTATTGCAAATAAAAACTGTTGCACAGATTTTACAAAGAACTGACTGGGGAGTCCACATTTTTTCCCAGGTTATAAAGATTAGATTTTTCCCAGGTTATAAAGATTTGTGATTCTTGCATTTTTAGTGCCACGGGTAAATTCCATTTTTGCACAGTGCAAATATAGGCAGAGGATAGAAGACTATATAAGAGTTTCCTAATATGGTATGTGATTGTTCAATCTTCCTGTGGTATTGCATATAGAACCAAATTCAGGCCTAGTAGGAGCTTTTTGTTTTTATTTAACTATCTGTTTATTGGATCAATAATCTCTATCCAGTTATTTTGTATTTCTTTTAGCATAATCTTCTCTGAATGTCTTCATAACAAAAGAAACAAGTACAAGAAACTCACATAAAAATTTTAAAAAAAAGATCAGTAGATACAAGCACTAATGACACAAAATATGTACAACATTCCAACTAAAGCTTTTCCTCACTGTAAAGATAGGGAAACTTAAATTAATAAACAACTATAAGAAGTATATGTGGGGAAAATTCAAACAAAATAGAATAAAAGTTCATCACACATTTTATATGTAAGTGAAATATCCTATTGAAAACCATAACAAAGAAGGATGCAGAGTAGGCTAGACATTTAGGCTTATATTCTGCCTTCATTTACAAGCAAGCACCTCCCATCAATGCTAGTGAGAGCTGCTAGGGTATGAGGGCCCTCTGTCTGTACATTGGGAGTTGGATCAGTCTCTAAGTGATGCCACAATTTGGACAAACACACACAAAACAATTAAAACAACTCAGGAACACAAGTAGCAAGTTTCTGGAATCTGATCTCAAAAGCCATTGAAATCAGTGGAATTTTTTTCAATGACTTCAGCAGTTATTGTATCAGACTCCTGGAGGATTTCTATGCCTAGAGACTTTGGTGATGAGCACACTGTATAAACCAAAGCAGACACATAAATAAGTACCTCAGGTGTGCGGTGAGGCAGAAAGGACAAAGTCAAAGGTCAAATAATACTTGCCACCTGTGAA
This sequence comes from Caretta caretta, assembly GCF_965140235.1. Classification (NCBI taxonomy): domain Eukaryota; kingdom Metazoa; phylum Chordata; order Testudines; family Cheloniidae; genus Caretta; species Caretta caretta. The sequence goes on from NC_134214.1 coordinate 85,248,806, forward strand.
CTATAAAATTATTCCCGTTCAGAATGCTTAGAATAGCCTACTGCTGTCATACAACAGAATTTATACAGAAAAAAGGGGGGAAGAACATAATTATTAGAAATGTTGTCCTAGTGCTGACATCTACTCTCAAGGCTTCATTTGTATCTAGATTTCTAAAATGTCATATTTTTATTTGATATAACTTGCACTTTTGTGTCGCTTTTCATCTGATGATCTCAAAGTACTTAAACATTAACTAAATGCCCCAACATCCCTTTGTGGCAGGTAGTATCATCCACATTTTAAAGAAAGTTAAACTGAGGCATATAAGGTTTAAGACCTCAGTCTTGCAGCAGCATTGTGCACAGAACCCCCATTGACTTCACTGAGAAGATATGTGTAGGGTGGCTATAGAATCAGGACCAAACCGACTTGCCTATTGTTACACAGAAGGGGAAATCCTGGCCCCAGTGAGTCCTAGTTCCCAGTTCATCATTCTGACCACTAGGTCATACTGTAAGCAGTACAGTCAATTAAGTATTGCCTTGTCATAAATATAAAGGGAAGGGTAACCACCTTTCCGTATACAGTGCTATAAAATCCCTCCTGGCCAGAGGCAACATCCTGTTACCTGTAAAGGGTTAAGAAGCTCAGCTAACCTGGCTGGCACCTGACCCAAAGGACTAATAAGGGGACAAGATACTTTCAAATCTTGGGTGGGGAAGGCTTTTGTTTGTGCTCTTTGTTTACGTGGTTGTTCTCTCTTGAGACTGAGAGAGGCCAGACAGAAATCCATCTTCTCCAACCCATCCTAATCCAAGTCTCCAATATTGCAACCAGTATAGGTAAGCCAGGCAAGGTGGATCAGTTTATCTTTTGTTTTATGTGAATTTTCCCTGTGTTAAGAGGGAGGTTTATTCCTGTTTTCTGTAACTTTAAGGTTTTGCCCCGAGGGGGATCCTCTGTGTTTTGAATCTGAATACCCTGTAAAGTATTTTCCATCCTGATTTTACAGAGATGATTTTTACCTTTCTTCTTTTTAATAAAATCCTTCTTTTTAGAACCTGACTGATTTTTCCATTGTTCCAAGATCCAGGGGTTTGGGTCTTTGATGATTTTGTAACCAACTGGTTAGGATATTATTCTCAAGCCTCCTCAGGAAAGGGGGTGTGTAGAGCTTGGGGGGATATTTTTTGGGGAAAATGTCTCCAAGTGGTCTCTTTCCCTGTTCTTTGTTTAAAATGCTTGGTGGTGGCAGCATACTGTTCAAGGACAAGGCAAAGTTAGTACCTTGGGGAAGTTTTTAACCTAAGCTGGTAAGAATAAGGTTAAAAACTTATCATGCGGGTCCCCACATCTGTACCCTATAGTTCAGAGTGGGGAAGGAACCCTGACATGGTGGCAGAGTGGTGGGATCATTTTGAACCAGAGATCATTTCGAACCAAAAGCACAGACCTGAAGAGGTTTGTTTTTTTTAAGCTGAGAGCAGCTAAAGGGTTTTCTGTCTATTTGCCTGGAGACAGAGGTGTTAGTTTTTTTTACAAAGGGATTTTTTTTTGAGCTGGAGTTTTCTCTACCTAAAGGCAGGGTAGTTAACCTCCTGCAGGGAAATTCACAAGTTTTTTTTCCTTTTTTTTCCTAACTCTCGGTATAGCTAGAGTTAAGCACAAGAAAGCAGGAAAATGACTACCAGTGAAGCAACTAATAAACTAGAACTGGCCAGATTCAAAGCTGAAGAGAAACAAAAAGAGCATGATAGACAGATGGCCTTAAGGCACTTGGAGATGGAGGCAGAAAAAGCCAGGGTGGAGGCAGAGGAGGCTGCTCACAAGAGAGCTATGGAGGAGAAAGAAAAAGAGAGGAAGCATGCATTGGAGATGGACAAGGCAAGGGCTCAGCAGAATATAGAGAGCTTGGACCAACCAACCCTAGCAATCCTTCTCCAGGTACCACTTCCCATCCCAGAAAGTTCCCCACCTACAAGGCAGGCGATGATATGGAGGCATTCTTAGAAAACTTCGAAAGGGCCTGCCTTGGGTACAGCATCTCTACAGACCAGTACATGGTAGAGTTGAGGCCGCAGCTCAGTGGACCATTAGCAGAGGTGGCAGCTGAAATGCCTAAAGAACACATGAACAGTTTTGAACTTTTTAAAACCCAGGCAAGAGTCAGAATGGAGCTAACACCCGAGCATTCCCATCGGCGGTTCAGAGCCCTAAGGTTGAAACCAGACGTGTCGTTTACCTGACATGCCTACCACATTGTGAAACATTGGGATGGCTGGATATCAGGAGCAAGTGTTAAATCTCCAGAAGAGTTGCCCTTCCTAGTGCAAATGGAGCAGTTCTTAGAGGGTGTTCCTGAGGAAATAGAAAGGTACATCCTAGATGGGAAGCCCAAAACTGTAATCGAGGCGGGGGAGATTGGAGCCAAATGGGTGGAGGTGGAAGAAAAGAAAAAAACTAGTAACAGTTGGAGTGAATATCAGAAGGGGCAACCCTATGACAAAACCCTAGTCAACTGGGCAACGTGTTAAATGTATTGAGCTGGGGCATGTGAAGGCCAACTGCCCCAAGAACCCCAACAGATTACACTTCATTGCACTGGGGTCACACCGAAGGTCCTCAGGCCCAGATGCCTCCCAGATACCCTTAGAGTGAAGGAAAACTGTGAGTGTGGATGGGAAGAAGGTTACAGAGTGGAGGGACACTGGAGCGCAGGTGTCATCTATCCATCAATCCTTAGTGGACCCCAACTTAATCAACCCAGAGGCCCAAATGATGATTCAACCATTCAAGACCAACTCTTTCGATTTGCCTACAGCCAAGTTGCCTGTCCAGTACAAGGGCTGGTCAGGAATGTACACTTTTGCAGTCTATGATGATTATCCCATTCCCATGCTGCTGGGGGAAGACTTGGCCAACCAGGTAAAGCTGGCCAAGAGGGTGGGAATGGTCACCCGCAGCCAGACTAAGCAAGCTTCCACACCTATCCCTGTTCCTGAGCCTTCCACCAGGGCCCCGTCTGTGTTACCAGAGACCCAGATGGAGGTGGTGGAACCGGATCCCCTGCCAACAACTGCAAAGGCAGTAGTGGATCCAGTCCCAGAGACCCAGACAGAGCCAGTCTCAGAACTGGAACCGGTGGAACAACCAGCACCAGAACCATTGCCAGCACTGAATCCAGTACTTGCAACCCCAACACCAGAGGGCCCCATCGAACCTGCACCGGCAGCAGCAGATAACCCTACACAAGAGGCTCAGCCGGAGCCCAAACCCCAACATAGTGCACCAGCAGAGAGTGGTTCACAGTCAATGGAAACAGCCCCATCACCTGCATCGCTTCCAGAGGGACCAAACCCAGGTCCACAATCCAATGAGGAACTGATGTCTCCAGCACCAAGGGAACAGTTCCAGACTGAACAGAAAGCAGATGAAAGCCTCCAGAGAGCTTGGACAGCGGCATGGAGCAAACCACCACTTCTCAGCTCTTCTAATCGATCCAGGTTTGTTGTAGAAAGAGGACTTTTATACAAGTAAACTCCTTCTGGTGGACACCAGGAAGACTGGCATCCTCAGAGACAGTTGGTAGTTCCAACTAAGTATCGGGTAAAGCTATTAAGCTTAGCCCACGATCATCGTAGTGGCCATGCTGGGGTGAACAGAACCAAAGACCATTTGGGAAAGTCGTTCCACTGGGAGGGAATAGGCAAGGATGTTTCCACCTATGTCCAGTCTTATGAGGTGTGCCAAAGAGTGGGAAAACCCCAAGACCAGGTCAAAGCCCCTCTCCAGCCACTCCCCATCATTGAGGTTCCATTTCAGTGAGTAGCTGTGGACATTCTGGGTCCTTTTCCGAAAAAGACACCCACAGGAAAGCAGTACATACTGACTTTCATGGATTTTGCCACCCGATGGCCGGAAGCAGTAGCTCTAAGCAACACCAGGGCTAAAAGTGTGTGCCAGGCACTAACAGACATTTTTGACAGGGTCAGTTGGCCCTCCGACATCCTTACAGATGCAGGAACTAATTTCCTGGCAGGAACTATGGAAAGCCTTTGGGAAGCTCATGGGGTGAACCACTTGGTTGCCACCCCTTACCACCATCAAACAAATGGCCTGGTGGAGAAGTTTAATGGAACTTTGGGGGCCATGATACATAAATTCGTAAATGAGCACTCTAATGATTGGGACCTATTGTTGCAGCAGTTGCTCTTTGCCTACAGAGCTGTACCACATCCCAGTTTAGGGTTTTCACCATTTGAACTTGTATATGGCCGTGAGGTTAAGGGGCCATTACAGTTGGTGAAGTAGCAATGGGAGGGGTTTACACCTTCTCCAGGAACTAACATTCTGGACTTTGTAACCCACCTACAAAACACCCTCCGAACCTCTTTAGCACTTTCTAAAGAAAACCTAAAAGATGCTCAAAAAGAGCAAAAAGCTGGTATGATAAACATGCCAGAGAGCAGTCCTTCAAAGTAGAGGACCAGGTCATGGTCTTAAAGGCGCTCCAGGCCCATAAAATGGAAACGTCGTGGGAAGGGCCATTCACGGTCCAAGAGCACCTGGAAGCTGTTATTAATTATCTCATAGCATTCCCCACCTCCAACCAAAAGCCTAAGGTGTACCATACTAATTTTCTAAAGCCCTTTTATTCAGAGAATTAAAGGTTTGTCAGTTTACAGCCCAGGGAGGAGATGACGCTGAGTGGCCTGACGGTGTCTACTACGAAGGGAAAAGTGCTGGTGGCGTGGAAGAGGTGAACCTCTCCATGACCCTTGGGCATGTACAGCGACAGCAGATCAAGGAGATGTGCGCTAGCTACGCGCCAACGTTCTCATCCACCCCGGGACTGACTGAACGGGCATACCACTCCATTGACACAGGTAATACTCACCCAATTAGAACCCAAACTTATTGGGTGTCTCCTCAAGCTAAAACTGCTATAGAACGGGAGATCCAGGATATGCTACAGATGGGTGTAATCTGCCCCTCCTGCAGTGCATGGGCATCTCCAGTGATTCTAGTTCCCAAACCAGATGGGGAGATACGTTTTTGCATGGACTACCATAAGCTAAACGCTGTAACTCGCCCAGACAACTATCCAATGCCACGCACAGATGAACTATTGGAGAAACTGGGACGGGCCCAGTTCATCTCTACCTTGGACTTAATCAAGGGGTACTGGCAGGTACCACTAGATGAATCTGCCAAGGAAAGGTCAGCCTTCATCACACATGTTGGGCTGTATGAATTTAATGTGCTCCCTTTCGGGCTGAAGAAAGCACCCACCACCTTCCAAAAACTTGTAGATGGTCTCCTAGCGGGATTGGGAGAATATGCAGTCGCCTACCTTGACAATGTGGCCATATTTTTGGATTCCTGGGCAGCACACCTGGAACATCTACAAAAAGTCTTTGAGCGCATAAGGAAGGCAGGACTAACTGTGAAGGCTAAGAAGCGTCAAATAGGCCTAAACAGAGTGATTTACCTTGGACACCAGGTGGGTCAAGGAACTATCAACTCCCTGCAGGCCAAAGTGGATGCTATCCAAAAGTGGCCTGTCCCAAAGTCAAAGAAACAGGTCAATCCTTCTTAAGTTTGGCTGGATATTACAGGCAATTTGTACCGCAATACAGCCAAATCGCCGCCCCACTGACAGACCTAACCAAAAAGAAACAGCCAAATGCAGTTCAGTGGACTGAAGAGTGTCAGAAGGCCTTTAACCAGCTTAAAGCGACACTCATGTCTGACCCTGTGCTAAGGGCCCCAGACTTTGACAAACTGCTCCTAGTAACCACAGATGCATCCAAGTGTGGTGTGGGAGCAGTCCTTAATGAATCAAGGAGTTCCATCCTGTCGTGTTTCTCAGCAAGAAGCTGTCTGAGAGGGAAAGTCACTGGTCAATCAGTGAAAATGAATGTAACGCCACTGTCTACGCTCTGGAAAAGCTACACCCATACGTTTGGGGACAGCGTTTCCACCTGCAAACCGACCATGCTGCGCTACAGTGGCTTCATACCACCAAGGGAAATAACAAAAAACTTATTTGGTGGAGTTTAGTTCTCCAAGATTTTGATTTTGACATACAACACATTTCAGGAGCTTCTAACAAAGTGGCTAATGCACTCTCCCGTGAAAGTTTCCCAGAATCAACTGGTTAAAATCGTCCTTGAGATGTGGAAAATATTGTTAGTCTTTATACAGTTGGTAGTATATTTAGAGGTGCATGTGTTTTATTAATTCTGTTTTCTCCTAGAGCACCAGGAAGAAATCACAGCCAGTGTTTCACCCTATCTGTGATTTGGGGGGCGTGTCATAAATATAAAGGGAAGGGTAACCACCTTTCTGTATACAGTGCTATAAAATCCCTCCTGGCCAGAGGCAAAACCCTTTCACCTGTAAAGGGGTTAAGAAGCTAAGGTAACCTAGCTGGCACCTGACCCAAAATGACCAATGAGGGGATAAGATACTTTCAAATCTGGAGGTGGGGGCGGGGGGAAGAAAACAAAGGGTTCTGTCTGTCTGTGTGATGCGTTTGCCAGGAACAGATCAGGAATGCAGCCTTCCAACTCCTGTTAAGTTAGTAAGTAATCTAGCTAGAAAATGCGTTAGATTTTCTTTTGTTTAATGGCTGGTAAAATAAGCTGTGCTGGAGGGAATGTATATTCCTGTTTTTGTGTCTTTTTGTAACTTAAGGTTTTGCCTAGAGGGATTCTCTATGTTTTGAATCTGATTACCCTGCAAGGTATTTACCATCCTGATTTTACAGAGGTGATTCTTTTACCTTTTCTTTAATTAAAATTCTTCTTTTAAGAACCGGATTGATTTTTCATTGTTCTTAAGATCCAAGGGCTTGGGTCTGTGTTCAACTGTACCAATTGGTGAGGATTATTATCAAGCCTTCCCCAGGAAAGGGGGTGTAGGGCTTGGGGGGATATTTTGGGGGAGGACATCTCCAAGCGGTCTCTTTCCCTGTTCTTTGTTTAAAACGCTTGGTGGTGGCAGCATACTGTTCAAGGACAAGGCAAAGTTTGTACCTTGGGGAAGTTTTTAACCTAAGCTAGTAAGAATAAGCTTAAGGGGTCTTTCATGCAGGTCCCCACATCTGTACCCTAGAGTTCAGAATGGGGAAGGAACCTTGACAAGTACTATATTCCAACATGCAGAAATTATTCAATTAATTCAGAACACACTAGCATCAATTTGAAAGGGCCAAACCTTGATTACCTTACTGAATGGTCCAATTGACTTCAATTAAGTTACTCTACATTTACAGTGTGAGAACAGAATCTGGCTTGGGGGTGGAGGGTGGGAATAGAAACACATTCTCGCAAATATTGTATACAGATTTTTATACAACGTTGCTTGCTGTTTTTACCTTTGAAAATACAGTCGCTCCAGATGGTAAAGGTTCTCTTTAAAGCAGCCTCCAGTGGGAAAAGAAATAAATATTTACAGGCCCCTGGCTCTACTCTGAAGTCCTTCCAGCCTGCTCCCATTCCCAAAATAGCAGCACTTGTGCTACTCAGCATCAGTTCAGTCAATTAATACAAACTCTAAATGATCATTTTAAAATGGATTGCACTTTTAGGTGCAGGAAGCAGGATATTATCAATTAAATATGTGAAAAAAAAAAGGTATTTTTGTATTTGCAATATGACAAATAATCAGGCACATTTACCTAATATTTGTTTAACAAGAGGTTTTCCTTTCACTGTTTATCCCACCAACACATCATATTCCTTCATATTCTAAGGAATTGTGTCTATTATTATCATTAATAAATCATAGTTCTTGTTTCTTTCTTGAATGAGGACATGGAAGGGCTCCTTTAGTGGGCTCTGCATAAGCACAGGGGCCTATAAGCATAGATACAGTTGCAGGATAAGGTCTTAGAGGGTGCACCCTCCAGCTGGGTATGGCACTGAAACCTGAATTAGTAGATCCTTTTTTCTCTGTCCACTCACCCTAAAGCATTCCCTTCTTGATTGACAGGTTTCCTCCACCACATTCCTAGCAAAGCAAAAAAGGGAGTGAATTAAGTAAAGACTGGATTTCATTTTCCTTTATCCCTTGCTGTTTTTAAAGAATATATAGCTGAGTACATGTTCAGTAGGAGCCCATACCATTTTTCTTAGAAGCAATTAACAGCCTGCTAAATGTATCATAACACAGAAAAATAAAATATATATTTTAGCTTTGTCCATGCAAACTTTGTTAGCCTGCAGTAATTTCCTTTATTATCTTCACTTACTTCTCAATCTAAGGCATAATTACTTTAACAATATTGTGAATAAATGATGTAATTTTAGAATATTATCTAGCTTTTGTTTTAATGCTAATTTCTTTCAGATCTTATTTCACAAAATTAGTGAAACTAAATATTCTACACATAAAATATACTCGGCCAGTGTAAAACACCTTGCATTTATATAGTATCTTAATATAAAGGTCTCAAAGTGCTTTTAAAAGTTTTAAAATAGAAAAAACTCTATCAGATTGGTATATATTATTGTCCTTATTTCACAAAAAGGTATATTGAGGCTCAAAGAGGGTAAGTGACAATGGCAGAACCAGGAATTGAACCCAGTCACCCTTTCTAACCAGTACACCACATTGTCTTTCCAAAAAGCATCTCCAAGAGTCATTTGAATGCTCCAAAAATGACAGTATTTTTGATTGCGGCAGACACAACATTCACAGAGGGTGTTATTATTTCAACATGCACCCCTGTTCCATTTTTTATTTGCCTAGTAAAACCTTCAGATTTATGGCACACAATAATGTAAAATGACTGCACTAATCGCATTTAAATCTGCACTGGGACATACAAACAACCAAATCTCGCCTGCAAGTAATTTGTAGCACATATGTTATAGCTCCCTTTGGCCTTTCTCCTAAGGAGTCCCACACTAGCTTATAAACAAGCAGCCAATTTATAGCGAAAGTGGATGCAACTTTATTGGATCATAGACATTCTGAGACCTGTGTAATTAATAGTGGATTTCCTCTGAGCATAGTGCTTTACAGACCAATATAGACTGAGAGGGCAAAATGTCCTATGGATGCCATAATCAGGCATTTACCCTGCTAATGATTGGAAAATTAATGTTTTCATTGTTCTACTGAGCAGGTACAAATGAAGAAAAACATCATAACCCTAGCTATCAGTCGTTATATATTGACTGATATATGCAGTCCTTAACTGGCTTAGAATTCGTATTCATGTAAGCAAATGTAATGTAGATAAGAGAGTAAACAATATACCAAAGATGTGAACAATATTAATTTTAAACAAATCTGTAATGACCTCTTCTTTTTGGAATCTGCCTTAAACCTCCTATGTAGCAAACTGCAAAGCAGCATGTAGAAATTTGATGAAAATAATAGTCAACTGGTGGCCCATATTATTAGACAGACAGTAGTGGTGGTGGATGTGATGGGTTTACTTTTATTGTATAGAGAAGATAAATAAGAATATGGGGATGGAGTTAAGGCTGATGTTGAAAACTTAATTGCAAGGTTTTAAGTATTTACTTTTCTCTTTTAACTGTAATATTCTGTTGACATTGTTATTTTAAGGAATTTATAATCTCAGCCTTATCTCTATCTTTTGAAATGTTTCTCATCCGAAAGGTTGATAGATAAATTAGATGGATAGATAGCTCTAAGAAACAATTCACCAGCAATTGAAATGCAGTCCACAGCACACAACTATACAACACCTTAGAGCAGAAATTACCCACACCGCTACCAATAGAAACTACAGGGGAAGAAGATGAGCCTACTTGGTTGTCTGAAAATATCTGTCCAAAAAGATGAGCCTTACATCATTCTAGGAAGGTGCTAAGACTTGGAGTCAGCTTGATCTTCAGCAGAAGTTAGTTCTATAGCTGTGGGATCTTTGCTGAGAAAACGTGTCCCTGGCTTCCACCAGATGAAAATGATGCAGAACCTTTGACACAAAGGTGTCAAAAATCTAGCCCACTAGACAGATCAAATTATTCTGGCAAAGATTCCTGTACCCCTTGTTTCTGATATTTACGTATCAGCATAAGGAGACAGAACCAAATATTTGTGGGACAAAGATCTGCAGAATAAACCAGGATTACTATTGTTCTTGTAATGTTTGTTTTGGAGATGAATTTGATTTTCATGAAAACCAGGGACTAATAAGGCTAGCTAGAACAGCTACAGAATAAGCAAGTGATGTACAAAGTCCCCTGAAAATACCAATGTCTCTTATTTTTGGCTATAACATTCTTGCAATTCCAATCCTTCCTAGAAAAGTTGCTCTTTCTAATAGACCGCATGTTTTTTCTCATTGTAGACCAAAATAATCAGGAGTCATAAATCTTTTTGCTTTCACTCTTTCCTCATTCTCCCTTCACTTCTGGAACACAGCTTTTCAGTGTTCCAAATATTTTAAATTCAAACTTTTGCATATATCAGCAACACCTTAATGTTAAATATAATTACCAAGGTAATTTTAACATAAGGACCAGGAGTGACCTGTTTGTTTTGAAACTGGGTGCCGTGTTTAACTGTTTGTTTCTGCACTAGGTTTGGGCACTCAGTGAGTTTGTCATAATGACTCAGAACAAAGCTGCAAAGCCTCACTTCTACAATGAGATTAGTCACTTTGTTTTTCAACACTGATTGGCTCTGACTCAACTCCAAGTCATTAGGCACAGAGTACCTGAGTACTACTCTGAGTGGCACAGACAACTTTAGTGCAAATTTCTGAAGGGATAGTCTCACGATGGAATTCAAATGATAAGGCTGCAGAATGGATGACCAAGAGGGTTCTACCCTTCTCTAAAATCCCAAAGTAAGCTCTGCAATTTAGAATGACAGGAAATTATGACACTGTGAATATTAATTAACGTCTCTGTGCTCTAGCCTGGTTATCTCTGTAATAGACAGCATGTATTAGACAATTGTAAATCTGTACTCTATTATCCAGCATGGTTCAACTGCATTTTGGCAGAGAGACATATTTTCAAAGGATGTGGGACATTAATCACTTTAGAATTCATTGGTGGTCATATCCTCTCTGAATACTACATCTACTACATCTATGTGAATACCTTTCCGGGAAAATATCCACAGAGAGGCCTATCAAAATAACCTAAAGTTTATAACTGGGGGATTCCAGGGACACAAGGGACAGGGGAAGATGACACAATCCACCTGATACTAGTGAGGAATTACACCCATCAGGAGATCAGACGTTGTGTCTCAGAAACATTGCTGGGCAAAGGGACAGTATGAAAGGAACAAGCTGAAAAGAAAGTATGTGTTCTCTAGAAATGTAAGAATGTGCTTTTGCACTATAATTAATGCAATGATCTAGTAGGTATCTATAACTCTATTTTGTAGAGTTTCAGACTAGATATATTATGAATACTATATTGGGGAGGGGAAAGGGTCAAATCTGAAGTTCTCTATCAGTTCTTAATAAAGATTATTTTACTACAACCCATGTTGTTTGGGAATTTCTTAAAGACTATCTTAAAGAGGTAAAAAAACCTTTGAGCTCTATGAGGAGAAAGAGAGGGGAGGTTGTTTAGAACATGCTGTACTTATGACTCTCAGTCAAGAGTGCAGTGACAGGTCCTCTCCCATAAAGTACATTATGGTCAGGGCTAAAGGCCTCTGCATCCATGGGAAACACTTAATGACCACGGACAAGAACTGAATTTAAGGGGTTATAAGATGACAACAAATTCCACTAACATCCCACTGAGGTGCTCCCACTTGCACCAGGATTGAATTTGGTCCTCCCTTACCACAAAATGCAACTTATCTTTTCATACTGACCTTCCCTTCTTTTCCTTGAAGCCGTTTGATCTCTTCTGCTGTTTTACTGTGCTATAGCAATATGGGCTTTAGTATGATTACTATTCCTGGCATATAAAAGAACAAACAAACAAAAAGTCAGACTTTGTATCTATAGTAAAATACTAACATTAAGTTAATCTGCTTTCCAGGGAAATATGACAAACTATAACCATACCAAACATCTTAAGTGCTTGCTCATGTATAAAGAACCCACATCAAGCCCTGGTTCTCCTGCACATCTACCAGTCACTTGTTTACACACTGATTTATTGCAACAAATACCGGCTTAACTACCTACTACCAATGTAACAATGGAAGCGTAATATCCCTGTTTTGCTTCCTGTATACATCATTTGTCTGTGGAATTTCACATGTATTCTGTGTACCTGTTTATAGCATTAACTTGTATATTCTCCATGTCTTCCTGTAACTATACCTTTTAATCACAAATAAATGAATGTACAATAAGTAAATAATCAAACAGAAAATAAGAGTGGTTCAGGAACAGATTATATCCGTTTTACATTATTCTATGTACCATCTGCTTTCCTAAACCATTTAACTCTGTAAAACTATTTGGGACACAGTTTGTATGTAAGACACTGCACAAAATACAGTCACATCACATTCTACCATGCCCTAGGATTGAGGGATTAGCATTCAGTGACAGGTTCACTTTGCAAGATTCAATAGAGGCTGAAAACTGGAACATGAGTAATATTTTAAAATCTGACTTTGGAATGGTAGATAGGATTTTAAAATCTTTTACAATGTTCCCTTTTTAAACTACCTGGAGATGGGGTATATAATTTGTGATAGAGATGACAATACACATGTAGGTTCCATTGCCTCTTTAACAAGGTCTTCAGGAGTTTCTGGGTGGGGTTTTTGGGGACAATACCTTTGGAGGAAATCTGACAGGAGCTACTGTCTGCCCAAATCCAATCAGGGTCTTTGTGGGGAAAAGGAAACAGCCTATGTCTACACTACACAGCTTTTAGAGACACTAAAAGGCGCACAGTGTAGTCGCTGTTTGTCGGCAGGAGAGAGCTCTCCTGGTGACAAAAAACTTCCACCCCCAACAAGCGGCGGTAATATTGTCATCGGGAGAGCACTCCGGCCGACAAAGTGCTGTTCACATGGGTGCTTGTCATCGACAAAACTTTTGTCTTTCAGGGGAGTGTTTTTTTAACACCCCTGAATGACAAAAGTGGGATCAGGGAGAGATTCTGACTCTCTGTGCCACCTGTTTATTATTAGCTATTCTTTGTATTGTGTTAGCATCTGGGGTCCTACTCATAGATCAGGATCCCATTATGCTACATGCTGTACAAACTAACAAAAAGACAGACCCTGCCCTGAAGAATTTGCAGTCTTAGAATTGCTTCTAAACAGGTTGCAGAGATGCCCCATAATCCTTTGCACAGTAGCAAGGAAACCCCTGTTGAATCATGGAAGTGATTGATTTTGCACTGATATAATTGACTGCATACACATTTTCTTTCTTGATTTCTTGCTTCCATTCTTTCTTAAAAGAAGAGGCCAGAATGTTGGAATAAAGTAAAATTCACTCTTGCCCCCAGAACCTTATCCTGAAGCACAGCATCATTTCCATAAAGCTTTGAATCAGTCTCTGCTGATATATTAAAGGGATAAGAGTATAAAATAAATCCTAATAATACCACCACTAGCTGGCATTTACTGCAGATATTACCTTTTCCCCACGATTTCAAAATGTTTTACAAATGTGGATAAGAACTGGAGAAAATTAGGCAGAAAAAGACTTGCCCAAGGTCACAACAGTTTGTCAGTGACAGAGGCAGAACAGAACTAAGGTCTCCCTGTTCTAACTACTAGATCATGATAAGGGAACACCATCTTGAATGATTGTCAGAATATATATCTGATTGCTTTAGTCATTATGATTATGATCCATTATTACACATTCTGCTCTTCATTGTTCGTAAAGCTGGTGGAAAGTAAAGCTTGACAAGGATAAATGATTAACAAGAATAAACAAATGTTGTCCCTGACAACAGAATTTCAAGCTACAGTTGCAGTAAATATTGAATGATGCACAATAACCCTGTTGTTTCAGCTCATTATAACATATTTTTTCTTTACCATCTAGCTTGTTTTCTAACAGTCTGTATTTTTGGGGAAAACAATGTATGAAGCTGCGAAAACTCTTTCTGAAAAATGTAAGGGTAAGGAACAAGAGATCATTTATCATTCTGCTTCAAACTGCATAGTTAGAACTACATAATGCAACCTTTACTAGCACTGGTGAGCAGCTACTTATACAAGAAATCCCACAATTTAGGCTCAGAGTAGTGGCTGCAAAATCTGTCCCTTACAGTATAAGTATGCATACTATAAATTTTTGGTAAACATATCACTAAAAATCTAATTACCCAAAGGATTAAAACATGGAAGGGTGACTTTGTGCAATCCATTTTAGATTTTCCCTCATTTTAAATACAGGAGAAGACGACACAACACTTATAATTGCTGTTGCTCTCAAATTAGGAATTCTAAATGCTTAACTCTGACTCGACTACCTGAATCATTAACCTCTCTTGAACATTAAGAACAATAGACCTTTGCAATGTTAGCAGAGCTAATGCTAACAAATGAATGCTTTAAACTTAATTATTTACAGGTAATCGGTGTTAATCTGTAAAATCTACCGAGTGAACCTGTTAGAACCCACTGTGAGGTTTAATTAACTGATCAGAATTTTTTGTTGTTCTATTATTACATTATTAGATTCATAGCACACAGGAAATTCTCAGAAGGCACATTTTTTGTAAGTGAATATAACTTGTTTTGGGAAAAAAGATCATGAACTCAGCCCTATTTAATTATATTTTAATTCAGGTACAGTAATTCTCAGATTATATAATATACAATTGGTTATTATGGACTCGACTGTGATATGGCCTCAGGCTGAGGCTCTAAGGGCTTCCCTCACTCCCCCATGTAGTGTCACAAGGTTTGCACAGACTAAAAGCATGGGCATGGGGCTAAAAAGCAGGCTTCACTGGGCCATTACTTTTCTCCACAAGCAAGTGGGCAAGGTGGGGGCAGAGAGGGGTAGATAGTAAGTAAAGACATAGCTCTTCTCCCTTATGCACCAGCCATTAGAGCTGACTGGACTTAAAGGAGGGAGTGTGTTGTGTCTGGCAATGGGCTGACACACTGTGTTCCCCACTTGCACAACACAGGACCTAAGGGAATTGTGACTCAAAGGACTGCTTCTGAGTCATAATTTCTTTTTTAGCTCCTCCTGGAGTGGCACAGCTAATTCCTACCCCATATTCTGGACTATTAGCAATGCCTTCATCTAGTCCTGATTTCTCAAACTTGCAAATGAGACCAAAACATTTGGTGGATTTGCTATTATGAATTAAGCCTGGCATGTGCACCAATTGGATGATACAGGCAAAACTCTAAAATGACAAATTCCACTGGTTTTCAGAAGTGGAAGTGACAATAGGAGGAACTGTTAATATCAACAATGATTTCATATTAAATATTGTTTCTCCAAGTTAGTTCATATTTAACACAACAAGCAGTTTTAACATTTACATCAGGTAAGGACACACCTCTTTTTTAGTTATCTCAGTCAAACTTAATTGTACAAGACCAATGGATTTTTATGTCAGAGAAGTAACCATCCATTCTGAATGACTTTTAACAGTTAAAACACAATAGTCATGTATTTTAAAAAATATTTACTTTATTGACCTGGTATAAGGTTTAGAATATATACAGCACATGAAAAAACACTTAATCATCAATCAAATAACAGAAAAGATCCTTAATATTCAACCTGACAATGTATTTTAATTTTAGCTACTTTGGGTCATTATATTTTTAACCATCAAAGATATTGGAGGGAAGTGGGGGGAATAACATGCTAACAATAAGAAAACACACTTTAATTCACAATGAAATAAAAAACTAACAATAATTGAAGATATTGTCAATATATTAAAATCCCATGTTGGAGGAAGTTAATTACTGGAACAATTTATTTTAAAAGTTTATTCTTGTAAACATGTTTATGGCAAATGAAGAGATTCAGAACATCCTTTTTCTCACTGCACCACAATGTTTCTTTGTTCCACTATTCCAGATTCCCCTAAACAGTGAAAACATTGCTAAGCTTTATAAATCATTCATGCTAAGCATAACAAATGTCTTTGTAATCAAGAACTATAAATAAATCTCAGCTATTATTCAGAGGCAGACCATGATAGATAAACAGTTCAATTCTTATGTGATAAAGCAACATCTCAGAACTATTTAAAACAAAACTGACCGTGCCACGGATACAACACAAGTTAAAAATCTAGCAAATCGTGTCAACATTTTAAGAAGCTTAGTGTACTCCGTTACGGGGTGATGCTGAGTGCCTCCTACTTACTGAGTGACCTCAAATGCTACTGAAATCAGTGGGACTTGGAAGGCCTCAGCACCTTGTAGGATGGAGTCTTAGGGTATGTATACACTGCAATTAGACACCCTTCGCTGGCCCATGCCAGCTGACTTGGACTCGCAGGGCTCAGGTTAAGGGGCTGTTTAATTGTGGTGTATACATGACCATCCTACCTCACAGGGTCCTAGAGTCCAGGCCCCAGCCTAAGCATCTACACTGCAATTAAACAGCCCATTAGCCCGAGCCCCATGAGACCAAGTCAGCTGGTATGGGCCAGCTGCAGGTTTTTAATTGCAGTGTAGATATAGCCTCACAGGCCTGCTCCTGCTCCCTGTGAAGACCATGTTGTAATTGACTCAAATGGGAAAAAAAAGCTTGGGCCCTGGTTGAATAGACTTAATTCTTGTCTGCATTGAGGATTTTTGCACCAGTGTAGTTATGTTAGTGTAAACACTCAGTATAGATGTGCTGCACTGGCATGAAGCTGATTTTGTACTGGTACAACGTATCCTGGTTTGAAACTCTAGAACTGGCTGTAATTTCTGAGGCATCTTTAGTCAAAACACACAACCAGTATCTTCTCCAAGCAGTATTAAAATCAAAGCTGACTAATCAGAGATTCAGTTTTCAATTGTCTTGATTTATATTTCTCAAAAAATTTTTTTTATAATCCTTGCAAATCTAGTAGGATGCTGAAAATCTAAAAAAAAACATGGAAATATACACTAAATCTAGACATATTTTAGGTGTTTCCAGCAAAAATGATCATGACTATTGTTTCTGTTAGGCCCCTTTCCTGTGGGACACTTCACAGTTTCTCACATGCTTATTGTCACTAAAAACCTGGCTTTCACAGACAAATTCAAAGGAATGCAAGTTTATATTAGACTGGCACCCATAAGTGCCTTGTATTGTAGTATTTTCATAATAAACTTTATTTTCAGGGGGTTATAAAGCAGCCATAAAAATTTGCTTTGAACTAAAACCTGGCATACTAAACTAAAATACTCTAGGATTAATTGCCTCTTGTCTATAGCAAAAATTCACTTTGCTGAATTGTGTCTGTAAGCCCCAGTGGGAGCTGCTGCAGGAGTTATGCCTCAGTCATGTACAATACCTTTGGTAATGTAAAGGAATCACACTTGCTGCAACAGCCTTTGAAGGGGTGCAGCATGCACTACCATATATGTGGAGTCAGGTCTGTTGACCAGTGAGGACTGACCTCTCTATTCTCCCTTGAGGAGGCTATCACTGCTGTACCTGTTAGCCTGGAGGACTCTGTGATCCATGAGTAAAAGAACTGTGTGGCTGTTCCTTGTGCCTCCTCTGCTTCCTCTTGGCATCCTTGCAGAGTAGAGTACAATTTAGCCAGCATTTTGTCCATAGTGCGCACTAGTGCTTTTAAAAGTAGATAAGCTATTAAGCAAGGGGATCATGTATTAAAGGACAAATCAAGATCTGTGTACCTGCATAAGGGAATAAGAGATAAGACACCCCTTTACTCTCATCCATGGGCAACCCACATTGTGGGTCACAGCATGGGGGGAGAGAGTTGCCGGCACACAGTCACTGCCTGGAAATGTGGACAAGGAGGGGCTGGGGTGAGGTGTGGAGGGAATGGAGCTTTGACTCTGCATTCCCAATGCCCTGGCTAGCACAGCTGGTGCAAATTACTTACTACCTGGAGGAAGATGGAAACTTTACTCAGGATCAGTGGTGACTCTAGGATCTTTGTTCTGTTTGTTTAATAATAATACCCAAATTAAAACATTTTCTCTTTCTGATGGAATGTCCAACATCCTTACAAGTAGGTCATGTGAGACTCTGCATGACAGCTGGAGGTAGTTCTGAGCTGTCAATCAGAGGTCCCCTGCAGCAGGAAGACCAGATCATCAACTTTTCCAACAGAATGCTCAGAATGCTCTGCCTCTGCTGCAAGGCAGCATAGCAGGTGGTAGTACCCTTTCCTGAGGAGAATTTTCCCTGACAGGAGTTTTTTCTCAAAAGTATTTTTTTCTGAGTCTCTCTTCTTCTGTGGTAAAGGCTGCTCTCAAGCTCAACTGACCATGTCTTACTTCATCTTGGTCCTTTATGAGAAACACAAGTCTAAACAAGTAAGATTCTAGTCCATGCTCTTAATAAGGACAAGAAAAGTCAAAATTAAGTCAAAAAATTTAAAAATCAGATAATTAAAAAATGCCAGTACCACCCACCTTGCTCTTCTAGTTGTTCATAATCCATTAACAAGATCGTCACTTGGTTGTGGAGAATGAGTCATGAGACACAGAGAGAGGCTGTTTCCATTGAAATTGTTTTGAGAAAATGATTTTGAGGCCATCTCTATATTCAAAACTCAAGATAATTCTTCTGAATGAAATAGGTATAGTTCTTTCCCCTCCAGTATCAGGAAGGAAGTTTTAATTCCTATCAATAAGATAATGAAGGAGGTTATAAAGACTAAATGAGAGCAGCACAACAAGAACTGCGAATTGAAGTCAGATTCATAGACTCCAAGACCAAAAGGACCATTGTAATCATCTAGTCTGACCTCCTCTGTAACACAGGCCATAGAACATCCCCAAAATAATTCCTAGAGCATATTTTTTAGAAAAAATATCTAATCTTGGTTTAAAAATTGTCAGTGACAGAGAATCCACCATGATCTTTGGTAAATTGTTGCAAAGGTTATTACTCTCACCATTAATAATATCTGTCCTATTTCCAGTCTGAATTTGTCTAGCTTCAACTTCCAGCCATTGGATCATGTTAAATCACTGCTGGACCAAAGAGCCCATTATTAGATATTTGTACCTCATGTCAATACTTACAGACTGTAATTAAGACATCCCTTCACCTTCTCTTTGTTAAATTAAACAGATTGAGCTCCTTGAGTCTATCACGATAATGAATGTTTTTCTAATCCTTTAATCATTCTTGTGGCTCTTCTCTAAACCTCTCCAGTTGATCAACATCCTTCATGAATTGTGGGCACCAGAACTGGACACAGTATTTCAGCAGTGGTCACACCAGTGCCAAATACAGAGGTAAAATAACATCTCTACTCCTACTTGAGTTCCCCCTATTAAAGCACCAGGTATATATATTACCGGTGTTAATATTACTTTATTCTGCTCGCACATTATAAATGTGATCAAATCATGATCACTTGTACCTAAGGTACCATTAATTTAGCATTCATTTTTAGTTCTGTGATTCCTCTCTACTGGCTAGGATACCATCTAATAAAGAATTCCCCTGTGTTGGCTGCAACATATTTTGAGTTAGGAAATTGTCATCTCTAATGTTTAGAAATTCCAGTAATGTTTTAGTATTGGCAGCATGTCACTCAAATTGAAGTTCCCCATAATCACACAGCCTTTTCCCCTCCATACTGTAGATAGGTACGTAACAATGTAGTCACGTGATTTGGTGGTCCAGAGCAGGCCCAATTAGTACCCTATCTTGTGGTTTATTTGTTAGGACATAGATCCATAAGGCATTCAAAATAACTCAGAAGAAAATTATCAGTGACAGGTAATGCCATTTTTGACATACAGTACCACTTCTCCTC
Organism: Caretta caretta; assembly: GCF_965140235.1. Taxonomy (NCBI): domain Eukaryota; kingdom Metazoa; phylum Chordata; order Testudines; family Cheloniidae; genus Caretta; species Caretta caretta. Next base: position 85,268,650 of record NC_134214.1, read on the forward strand.
CCCTTTTGCTCACTCAGTCCTTCCTCAACAGGTTGTAAGCATTGATTTTAATATTCCAAATCATCCCACTAGGTTTCAGTAATACCAACTAGATTGAATTTATGCTCATAAATGAGCAATTCCAATTCCTCTTGTTACCTAGACTCCTAGCATTGGTGTATAGGAAATTCAAGAATTTCTTCTCTTCGTGTCCTTTGGTTCCTTGATTGTATTCTCAACAGCTTGATTCTGTTCTGAGTACTCATATCTTCCCTCCTTTTACCATCCCCTTTTACTGTTAGTTTAATCCTCTTGTGACTACTATAGCTAGCCTGTCCCCAACGATATTGGTCCTTCTTGTACTAAGGTGGAGGCCATCCAAACTACAGAGTCTCCTCTCCACATAGAAGGTGGACCAATGTTCCACAAACCAAAACTTTTTCCTTCTGTCAGTTCATGAAGTTTTACTGTTTCTAAGACAAGCCCATATACACTCAGTTCCTTAAGATTGATGCTGCTGTGCCATCTCATGTTAAAAACATGCTGATCCCCAGAGAATGGAACATTTTCCCTTCAAGGAGAAGATAGGCTCTTAAATTGAAGCTGCCCTCTGAAGAAAGCGTAAGAAGTTAGACATACTTTGCAAACCTGTTCTGCCAAGGCTATCATATCCTGGCATGAACCTTCCACTATCAGGCAGGGAGGACATGACTTACTTGTAGGACTGATGGATCTTTCCCACAGAAAAAGTGAAACTGACAGGTAAAGCACTTTTTTTTTAATTTAGTAAATTTCTCAGGATAAATCTATTGAGCTGAAATAACAACTGGAATGGTCAAACCACCTGGCAAAATACAGAATGGGCGGAACTGTAGTCTTTAGATAGTTTGATTCACACATCCAAGAGGTATTTTGTTAATTATACACTTAGGATTTGGCCCCATGATAGATAACACCCGTTCAGAAGAGCCCGAGTACCAGAAAGGAAATCAACAGGAAGGTGCATTTGTTAACCTGTGTGGAGAAGCCCATATTATGCCTGTATCAAGCCGGTCCTGTTAGCTTTTTCTGTTCATGAACATGAGCATTTGCCAAATTGATCCAAAATTAGGAATTTACTGTGCACCATTTTTTGTTCAAAGTTATTTATAAAACTATTCCTCCTCTTCCACCCTGCTTTTTCTCCAGAGACAATATTAAATTTTAAAATAAAAGTTTGGTTGTTTAAATCCTGCCTAGTATACCATTCTGTCTTAAGATCCAGCAAAAATCTAATAGTAAATGTCCACAAATAAAAAACCAAATACACAGAATAATCTTAGTATTCATTCCTTATCCAGTGTGAAAATGTTTTGTAAATCTGACCATATGCCTTTGAAAAACAACACACTGTTTGTGGTTCTTTACACTGCATGGTGGCACTAACCCCAATTATACAAACAGTACAGAAAATAAGCATTTGAGTATTTTCAGTAGACAATTACGTGATAGGATTACATAGATGGTGAAGGGTGTATGACAGAACAAGTAAACAGTTAGGACCTGATTTTTAAAGGTACTGAGCACCCAGAGCTCCCTTTGAGTTGAATTTGGCAATTCTAAAGCTCAGACTTTTAATCTCTTTGTTTCATACAATCTTAAATTCAAACCCCTCTATTTTCAAATGGTGTGAAGGTGAGGGTTTCTATTAGTCCAATACTCACAAATAAAAATAAATGAAATAGTTGAATGAAGAGTATTTTAGTTTTTAGCTCATAACAGGAAAAGTACGTATTCAAAGGACTTTGATAGATGGCAAGATCTGCTAATTTACTACAAGGAAGTCCTCAGATAGCTTTGTCACAATAGTACCTTAGCCTCTCAGAAGCATTAATAGATTTCACCTAACAATCATTCTTTTGAGATAGTGAAGTATTATTATTTCCATTTTACGGCTGGGGAACTGAGGCACAGGATAGATTAGGTAATTTGCCCAAGGATGCACAGCAAGGCTATGAGGAACTAAACCACAATCTCCTGAATTTCAGTCCAGCACCCACCACAAGGCTATCCTTCCCTCCCTACTTGTTTTCCAACTTTTAAATATTGCCACAATTTCCCCATTTTCTGACTTCACCAGGACATAATGGGCAGTTCTTTCTAAAAGTAGAATAGCCTGTCTGTGATATGTTTATACATGGTCTTGATTTCCTTTTGGTTCCTTGTGCTGATACAGTTTTCTGTTGGGTTCTCATTAAACCCATATTGAGAATAGAACTGTACAGATGTTATCTAGGCCAGGCTACTTTGGAGCTGGAATGGGACTGAGAGGTGAAGAGTTCTGGTTATGACTAAATCCTTGTATGAACTGTTACATTGTTTTTTGTGTTGTTTATTAAAATGTTTAATAAAATATTAGAAATTTATCAAAAATAGCTATAAAATATCAGGGCTTTGGAGCTGTGTTCCGGCTCCGCCTCAGCTCCAGGCAAAAACCTGCAGCTCCACTGTTCCGGAGCTGCTCCACACTCCAGCTCTGGGCTCCGCTCCAAAGACCTGTAAAATATAATTTTCATGAAACAAAATTAACTACCTGCACCTATAGTATTGTCCATCCAAGTTCTTGTATGTGCAAAGTCTCAGATATGCATATATTGTGACAGACTGACAATATCCTGTATTATCCTGAACAAACTGGATGGAACTAAAATAAATTTTACTGAATTAAATTAAACCGTATCAAATTAGGATTAATACGTTTGAGACATGTATTAAAAATGAAATTATGTCTGTGTTGTTGTGGCACTGTATATACCTTCTCTAGCAGGGAGGGAAGATGTTAATATACTTCCTCCATTATCAACATTTTGAAGCCACCCACCTGATAGCCATACACACCTCCTCCCCCAATCCCAAGATTTTAGTTCTAGGCCTCTATGTTCTTACATCTTTACTGAGAAACGAACAGTAGAGGCAGGGAACTTTGCAGCCTGGAAATATTCCAATCAGAAGCAAGGATACATGTCTCCCCTCAAGAGAGGAAACAGATGGGGAGCTTGAAGCCTAAAAGTGGGTGTCCTTGCTGGACAACTGAGGGAATCTACAGGTGCAGTTGTCCTCAACTGTGACACATGTAAACTGCATTTGCCTGTTCAAGCTGAATAATTTCCATATGAATAGCCAAAGTTTCCCATGTAAAAACTTGCCCATAAGGAAAATGAAAAACTTGAACTGCAGGTGGAATTTAAAGGCCAGATTTTGGCACTATGAGATAATATAGTACCTCAGCAATATTCTTACCCAAGTTCAGACAGCTGGGTGATTTGGAGTGCATTTGTTTTCTTGTATGAACATTTCATGAGACTTGATTTGGACCACAGAATGGTAGCACTTAAAAAGACTTGCTTCTTTTTTTGCTTTTCAGTAGCTGTCACTCCCAGGCATACAGCTGAGCATAGGGAGGATAAGTGTTGGAGATGGCAAAGAAGGAAACCCAAATGATCACCAACTCTCATAGTATTGCATACATTTGCATTTACTCTGTTACTCATTACTAGCTTTAACAACATCTTAGCTTCTCAGATTCTTTGTTTTCAGGTCATGTCTTAATAGAGCTGATATTACTGCTCTTTGTGGAATTTCATCATGGACATCAGGATCCCTTTATTTGCCTCTTGCTGATTCTGCAGCAGATGATGTAAATGGCTCTGCATTTTGGATCAATGTGAAATTTCTGCCAACCAGTGATTTCTTACACTATTTTGTAGAACTGATGACTAGCTATGGAAAATGACACTAAAAATCATGGTTCCAAATTTCTGGACATTTTATAATAAGCACTTATGCAGGTGCATAATGGAGTGTGAAAAGTGTGCAAAAATTGTCATTACTGCAACACAAAGACAACCATAACTGCAGCACCTGCACTCAAAGGACTGCAGGAACTGCTCCCATACTGCACTGAAAAGAGGATAAGAGGACCCTAACTTCCCTTTGCATTGACTGGAGAACAGCCTGGCTGCACTGCACGAAACAAAGTTACATCATTGTTTTAGGATACTGCAGCCTCAGCAGTCCCACTGCACACCAGGCATAATTCTTCCCTAAGCTCTTCATGGGATAGCATAGCTTTTCACCATCTCCAATTTAGGTCAGTTTGATCTTACAGAAATAAAAATTAAGAGTTGGACAGTGAGTCCTGACTAGTAGACCTTTATGGTTGAAGGAGGACGAAGCTGCATTCCAGACTAATAGCCAGTGGAAATAGGATGGACAGATGAAAAAAACATTGACATATAAACCATACAATAATTTGTGAAAATTCCCAAGGTAATATTGCACTGGTAGCTTGTAATGTACTGAAATTAAATCCCACCCCAGTATATCTAGAAATCAGGGCTTAAATTCAGCCAGAGCTGTCCACAGCGGAGCTCCGGTAATTATTTTCAACCCTTGACTCCAGCCTGATGCTGTTGGTTCTCAACCAGGGATCCATAGCCCTCTGGGGGGCTGTGAGCTGGTTTCAGGGCATCCATGGGGCCCCATGGATGAAGCCTAGAGCCCTGAGCTCCGGCGTGCCTCACAGCGAAGAAGCCCCAAGCCCTGCTGTGCCCTGCAGGGCTGAAGCCCTGAGTCCAGGCGCACCTGGCGGGGCTGAAGTCCCAAGCCCCAATTTGGGGTGGGGTGTGGGGGGCTCCAGGAAATACCCTATGAGAATTTAAGCCCTGCTAGAAATTGATTTGAGTAATGCAAGGGCAGCACATACTGGTAAGCAACTTTGTTCAGTCAACAGGCAGAAAAACTCACCACCACAAACTTTATAGCTTTATGTACCCAAGGCTCCAAACAATATCTATCTGAAGACAAACAAAACAAAATTTGTTGTTCTTTCTGCTAATATGAGTGAGGGTACGCGAATGTAACTTAGTTATCAAACGAACTTCAATGTTCCCCAATATCCATAGATAAATAAGAAGGACCTAGAGTCTAGGGAGGGCCAAGTACTCCTGCTGAGCCACAGAAACATTGTCAGAAAAACTCGTTTCTATTACATCCACTGTGTGTGCAGCCAATTGCTCCCCTGAGCATACTTGGTTTAAAAAAAGATTTAGAATGATTGAATTTTGCATAGATTATGGATATGTGATTTTTCTGAACCCATACTAGAAATTGTGAATGATATATAGTAGTACTAAGGAATTATAAACAGAAAAAAAAATTAAGTAGAAAACACTGATGATGCAGTGCTCTTTGCTATGCACTGACACGGCCTAGTCATAGTTGCTATCAAACAAGCCCAGAGGTCTCTGACCAAAATATAAACAAACAAAAAAACATAAATCCTTTATTTTAAAGTGTTTCCTTACTTTCCCCCACATATATCTTTCAGCAACCAGCTATGAGGAGCCTGCAAAAAGAGAGAGCTTCTCATCCCACAGCTTCAAACTCCTTAATATATATATTATTAAAAATAACTGTAAAATATTTTTTCATATTCAAACAGCATTTACAGAGTGTGAAAAGAAATCCAAAGATGTTAAGGTTTAGAACTGCACAATTCAGACATCCAAACAATCTTAACTTCATCCTATGACATCATGAGAAAAAAAATGAAAAAATTGAATGAGACTTTACAAATCAGTTTAAATGTAATCTGAGATTACAAATATGATTATGCACTAATCATAATTGTATGGTTAATGCATGACATCACTACAGGGCAGAGTTAAAGTTGTTTGTGTGTTTTAGCTGTGAATTTCTATATCTGATTATGTTTGAATATTTTAAGATTAGCATAAAAACATAAGAATGGCCATACTGGATCAGACCAATGGTTCATCTAGCCCAGTACCTGTCTTTCAGCAGTGGCCGATACCAGATGCTTAAGAGGGAATGAATAGAACAGGGCAATTATCAAGCGAGCCATCCCCTGTCATCCAGTTCCAGCTTCTGGCAGTCAGAGATTTAAGAACACTCAAAGCATGGGGTTTCATCTGTGACCATCTTCCATGAGAGCCAATAGCCCTAGTCAGGAACCAGGAGCCAACTGTGCTTGGCACTGTACATAGAACAAAAAGATTGCATCTGCCCCAGAGGGCTTACAATCTAAGTGTGAGACAAGAGACAACAGTTGGATACAGCCAGATACATGGGAGAGTACAAAGAAACAATGAGATAATATTAGTCAGCAATTGGTCTCAGCACACCAGCAGCCTACCCACTGTCAAGTTTTTATAGGTATCATGGAAAAGGAAAGATTTAGGGAGGGTTTTTAAGGAGGTTAATGAGGTAGTTTTGCTGATGTTTACGGGGAGCTCCTCCCAAGCATGAGAAAAAGCATGAAGGTGCTTGCTAGAAAATTTAACAAGTGGGCGACGGAGGCTGGCATCATGGACCAATCACAGGCAGGAGTTGACATCTTGATAATGAATGAGAGATGACTGGTAGGGTTGGGATAGGCAGTGAAGGGCCTGGAAACTGAAGACAAGTCGCTTATGTTTGATGTAATAGAGAAGGGGGAGTCAGTGGAAGGATGCAAAAAGAGGGGTAACGTAGGCAAAGTGGCAGGTTAGGAAAATAATCTTTGCAGCAGATCATAAACAGGTATAAACAAGCAGATATAAGCAGATATTCTGAAGGATTGTTTTTACCCTTATATTACTGAGATGTACTCAACCTTAACTTTAAATATACTTTAATTTAGTATCTTTCTGGAAATTAATATTAAAGATGAGAATGACAACTGTCTGTACTCCAGAACTCTATGGAATGCTTGAAACTAACAGGAAACACTTTTGCCTTCACTCCACTGTTAGGCAAATACCACATTACTGAATCACAATAGTAAGGAGAAATTGAAATTGTCTCTGTTCTTGGCTGTTACACTTTATGGGCATGATTGTGCAATTCTTGGATGGTGTAAAGCTGGCTCAGCCTGCTCCTACACTGACTGACTGCCCCCTCCACCCCAGAAAGGGATGTATTGAAAGAGCAAGGGGACATGATGAAGGCAGGTAAGGGGTGGGAAAGAGATCCACTGTTCTCAGCTGTTGTAGGGTGCAGCTTTTGAATCAGGAAGCTGTGACCAGCTCCCTGACAATCTCTGGTTCTCTATTTTAACTCAGAGAGACATATTATCTAGCCAAGGGGGAAGAAGAGGGAACTGAAATTTATGTGACACAAATGTCAATCCATGACTTAATTGTAAAATAAATGCCAAGATAAGGGACCCCAATGCTGCCTTTTACAACTTGTCTTCTTGCATTTGCCCAGTGCTTGATTCTCACTTATTCTACTGTCAGGTGTTGTCAGTACTTTGTGGAGTTGAGTCAAAGCTTCATTAGGTTATGTTATTGACATGCCATGTCATATAGCTTCAAGACATCACATTGCATCAAAATATCATAATATAATAATATATGCAACTAAATAGGGTCAAAATGTCATTGTGTTATGACAGTAGCACCCAACCTTATAACACAGGAGGGCCACATAAACCTGAGCACAACCTTGTGAGGGCCAAACAGATTCTGTTTCGTATATACAGTATTTAGGTAGGTGGTTATGTACAGTACTGTCTATTTAAAAAGATAGAAAGAAATCAGTGCATAAAATGTGTATCAGAATTATAAAAAACAGTAAAGAACACATAATTAAACTAAAATTATGTAAACATGACAATAAAATGCTAATGAGTCGGCCATTAGTATATTGTGTTGAAGCAGGCCGGGGGCCTTATGAAATATTCTGGTGGGCCATCTACAGCCTGCAGGCCATAGGGTAGACACCTGTGTACTATGGCAAATTGGTACCGTGCTGCCTCAAAATAGTGACAACTGCATCAAAATGATAGGGGGTACTGTATCAAAATGGAGATGCGGTATATCATAAGGGTGTTGCACTGTAATGAAATGGCATTGTGCCATGTTAGAACACAATACATCTGTATGCTTCAGCGCAGCGTCCAAAGTGCCACATTGTGTCAAAACAGTGACAAGTGCCTAAAAATGACTGCATTTGATTAATGCAGTGCTATATAGCATCAAAATTGTGGCACACTATCAAAAGTGTATCAGACTATGTATGATACACTACGTCAAAACAGGTGACCCATATCAATACCTCTTAGCACAGCATCAATAGACAGCTACATCATGTTAAAACAGGACTGCCGAGTATCACAGCACTTCACCATGCCAATGTGCCTTTGAAACTCCCTTACCAGAGGTTTGATTATTTCATTTTTAAGGGCAGCAAGTTCCTGAGCTGTGGAAAGATTTTGCTGAGATTCATTGTGGCACTTCTACCCTTGGCTTATGCTCTGGCCTACTTGGAAGTACTGGTGGCCTCTGAGTAGTATACATTTGGTGTTGTGGGGACCCATTTCACCTTGCATTTGAAAAAGCTGGCTCAGTTTTCTGTAGGTGGGGTTATTGGGTGTCTATAGATGGGGGCTAGTGTGGTATAGACTCCTTGAGGACTGAATTTGCTGTGTAATACGTGGGGTGTGTCTGGGACAATGGTCACTGTTTATATAGACAATGTTCCTGTGGGGTTGGGTAAAATGTGTGTTTATGAGGATGGATCTGAAGGAATAGACAGTGTGTGTATGTGGACTATGTGCCTGGGGGATAATGTGCATTGTGTGTGTAGAGGAGGTGGATCTTGGAGAATGCTCATTGTACGTGTATTGGGAGGGTGGTGGTGTCTAGGGGATTGTGTGCATTGTGCATATATGGGTGGTGGTGGTGTCTATAAAGTGGGTGAACATGTACGGGTGCGTGTGTATGGGGGTGGTTGGGCCTGTGGGATGGTCTGTACTATGTATGTGTATATGGGTAGGGCTGAGTCTGTGGGACGTGCTGTGTGTGTGGGGGGCGAGCCTGTGGTGGAGGCCCCTGTGTACATGAGGGGGTGAGCCTGTGGATGGGGTGTGCTGTGTGCATGGGAGGGGGGGCCTGAGCTTGTGGGTGAGGTGCACTGTGTGCATCGGAGGACAAACTTGTGGATGGGGTGCACTGTGTGCATGGGGGGTAAGCCTGTGGGGTGTGTGGGGGGGTGCTGCATTTATGGGGGGGGGGGCTGAGCCCATGGGTGAGGTGCACTGTGTGCATGGCAAGCCAAACGAGTGGATGGGGTGCACTGTGTGCGTGGGTGGTGAGCCTGTGGGGTGTGTGTGTGGGGGTGCTGTGTTCACAGGGGGAGGGCTGAGTCTGTGGGTGAGGTGCACGGTGTGCATGGGAGGCCAAACTTGTGAATGGGGTGACCTGTGTATGTGTGGGGTGAGTGCTGTGTGCATGGGGGGGTGGGGCTGAGACTGTGGGTGGTGTGCTCTGTGCATGGAAAGGGCAAGCCTGGTGGTGGGGTGCACTGTATGCATGGGGGTGTGTGTGCTGTGTGTATGTTGGGGAGTGAGCCATGTGTATGGAAAGCCCAGCCTGTGGGTGGGGTGGGGTGTGCTGTGCGTATGGGCAGGGGAAGCTGTGTGTATGGGAGGTGAACCTGTGAGTGGCGTGCGCTGCATGTCTGGGGGTATGCGTTGTGTTTATGGGAGAAAGAAAAGGAGTACTTGTGGCACCTTAGAGACTGCCACAAGTACTCCTTTTCTTTTTGCGAATACAGACTAACACGGCTGTTCCTCTGAAACCTGTTTATGGGAGGTGAGCCTGTGGGTGGGGTGCAAGCATGGGAGTTGAGCCTGTGCCCTATGTACGTGTGAACTGCGTGTATGTATGGTATGAATATACTATGTAAGTCTGCATGTGGGGGTGGGCACTGCAGGTGGGGGAGAAGAAGGGCCCTCCTTGTTCTTCCCTTCTCTGATACGCTCTCCACCCTTTGATGCTACCTTGTTCTCCTCAGCCCGTGTGTAAGGGGCTTCCTTCCAGCCCCCTCCCCTGTCTGAAGCAGCAGGGACGGTTGCCTTTGCACTCGGCCCCAACGGTCGCCCGCGCGCTGACGGGTTGTTTACTTCCTCGCCACCGCCTCCCTCCCCACTTTCTGTGGTTGGCTCCCTCAGCAGCCAATCACTGCTGCTTCCAAACTATAAACCTAGCGGAGGGGGTGGGAAGTTCTCCTTTCAAAAAAAATAGTTGGAGTACGCTACGTCACTCGGAGGTACTGATTGGATGCGGCAGGAGCAGTTCAAGCGCTGACTGGCATATCCGGCTGCTAATTACTCTAAATCCTCACCTCTCGTTGTACTCACTCTTCCACATACACGCCAAATCCCGCCTCCGTCTCCCGTATCTCTGTGTGTGAAGCGCTGATTGGACAATACACAAGTTGTCCATCCATCTGCCAGTCACCTTAAGCTCCGCCTAACTTTTGACCCTCTTTTTTTGCTACGTCGCCGACAGGCAGAAGCTGTTGCCGACTTTCATTGGTCCAAAGCGCTGCCGATCCATCAGAACCTCTCCTCTTTCGGATGCGCACAGACCCTCCACCTTTCCCGATTCCTGATTGGGCCATCTAGGAGCTGTCTCCGTCTCTTATTGGTGTATTCCTCTCTCACTCCAGGGGGAGGCCGTTCGGCTCCCCATTCTCACCCTCACTCTACACACTGGAATACAGAAGACCCCGCCCCCGGCTGGTTGAAGCCCCGCCCCGTCCCCTGTACTCGTCCTCCCCCTCCCTTGCAGCGTCACGTGATGTTTTCGCCGTGGTGCCGCTGAGGCAGCTTGTGTGAGTGAAAGTAGCAGAGCCCGGCGCGTTGCGACCGGCTGGGAGCGGGTGAGCGAGGGGCGAGCGTTGGAGTCACTGGCGAGCTCGTGTGCGGAGCGGAGCTCTCCGGCGCCTCATGTCCAGCCGCGCTTGGAGGACGCTTCCCTTGTGAGGGCGGATTCCCCCCTACCCCAGCTCTCTGGCCCCTAAGATGGCGAGTGGGATGAATGGCCCGGGCGGAGGAGGTGGTAGCACCGCGGTCAGGGGCGCCGAGGCGGAGCTGGGCACCCGGAGCGTTGGAGGAGGGCTCGCCCCCTGCCACGGGGCTGGAGTGCCTAGGACTGCTACTACGGCTGAGGAGCAGCAGGAGCTGGGCGAGAGCGGCCCCTACCCGCCCACTCAGCCCCACCACCTGCTGCTGCTGCTGAAAAGATCGCCCAGCGCCTCCTTGTGCCTGGTGCAGGAGGAGGAGGTGCCCGCTGCTGCGGCTCCCACAGGGCGCGGGGCCCTCTCTGGTGGGCGAGGTGGCCAGCCAGCCACCCCAGCACGAGGAGCTCCTCTGCCAGCTGCTCCCTCCATGGCTCCTGTGGGGGATGATGTGAGGAAATGTGGCTACTTGAGGAAGCAGAAGCATGGCCACAAGCGCTACTTTGTGCTGCGGGCCGAGAGCCACCTGGCCCCAGCGAGGCTTGAATACTATGACAGTGAGAAGAAGTTCAAGAGCAGCCTGAGGGCAGCGGCAGCTGCTAGTGGGTCTGCTATCCTCTGCTGCCCCCCTCCCAAGCGAGTGATCCCCCTGTACCAGTGCTTCACAGTCAGCCGGAGGGCAGATGCCAAGCATAAGTACATCATTGCCCTTTATACCAAGGATGAATACTTTGCCATGTTGGCTGAGAATGAGGTGGAGCAGGAGGCCTGGTACCAGGCGATCAGTGAGCTCATGAACCAGAGCAAGAGGGGGTTCTTAGAACAGGAGGACCAGACAGATCAGCAGATGGATGAGGATGATGAGCATTATGGAGCTGCGCTTAGACCAGGCACCATATACAAGGAGGTGTGGCAGGTTAATGTGAAGCCCAAGGGACTGGGGCAGACAAAGAACCTGACTGGGGTGTACAGGCTGTGCCTATCTAGCAAGGCTATCTACCTAGTCAAGTTGAATTCAGAGGTACCTGCTGTCCACTTGCAGCTAATGAACATCCGCCGCTGTGGGCACTCAGAGAACTTCTTCTTTATTGAGGTGGGCAGATCTGCTTCCATTGGGCCTGGTGAACTGTGGATGCAAGTGGATGATTCAGTAGTTGCCCAGAATATGCATGAGACCTTCCTAGAGACCATGAAAGCTCTCAAGGCCTTCACAGAATTCAGGCCCCGCAGCAAGAGCCAGTCATCTGGTGGTGGCAGTGGTACCAATCCTATCTCCTTTATCACCACTAGGAGGCATCTGGGCAACCTGCCTCCTAGCCAGACTGGCTTGCAGAGAAGATCCAGAACTGAGTGTGTTACTGGGGGGACTCCGCCCACCACCAAGAATAGCAGTTCATACCGCTTCAGAACATCTAGTGAAGGGGAAGGGACAATGACCAGACCTTTCAGATCAGTGACTGGAAGTCTGATCCATTTGAACACTGCAAGGATGAACTTGGGCCGGCAAGAAGGGAGTGGAAGGTATGTCAGAGCAGCTTTCACCTCTTCTTATCATACCAGGTCTGCCTCCCTGCCAGTGTCTCATTTCCCCTCCACCACCAGCCCCATTAGTGTTTCTTCCAGTAGTGGCCATGGCTCTGCCTCAGACACACTAACCAGGCCTTCCAGTTCATCTGTCTGTGGGTCCCCAAGTGATGGGGGCTTTATTTCTTCTGATGAATATGGCTCTAGCCCTGGGGATTTCAGGTACTTTCGTGTCAGAAGTAGTACTCCAGATTCTTTGGGAAACACACCACCTATCAGAGAAGAGAATTGTTTAAGTGAATACATGTCCATGAATAAACAGCAAACAGATGATAGCTCAAGGGATGATTATATGGAAGCTGAAAAATGCTTCAGAAAAAGAACTTATTCTCTGACTAAACCAGCTTCTGCAACAGTGCAGCAGAAAACAACACAAACCACGGCTTCTTTAGATGAAGATTCTGCAGGAAGGCACAGACAGTTACCTTGTTCGGAATCACCGAAATTAAAAGAAAACCATGAACCTGACTACAGTGATGCTACCCTTGATTCTGTATGTAACCAAAGCAGAAGTAAAGCCAGGGATGATGGATACATGCCAATGATGCCAGGAGTTGCATCTTCGCTCACAAGCAACAATGATTATTTGCCAATGACCCCTAAAAGTGTGTCTGTCCCAAAACAGATTAGTAATTCTTGGTCGTCATCTCAGGTGGATTCCAGAGGATATATGATGATGTTTCCCAGGGCTAGTTCTTCACCTGTACGAAGTCCATTGGCTGGATTTATTTCTAAAGGGGGTAATGAAAAAGTGACAAATGAGTATATGGATATGTCACCTGGTAATTCAGCAGTTCCAAAACAGCCCAGTGATTCAAATTGTATTCATACCAACACTGTTTCCAAAGGCATCAGTTCATATTTCTCTCTGCCACGAAGCTTTAAGACGTTATCAGGACAAAATGGAGATCATAATGAATATGTTCCAATGTCCTCACCTGGAAAACTGTTATATGGTGAACATGAAAATGTCAAATATGTCAACAGTGAACCATTAGCTAATGGCATTTCTAAATCATCAGTTGTGAAAGTGTCAGATGAAGGCCTTGCACAGAACAGGGCTACCAGGCCTACAAAACTTCCCCTAGGTACAAGAGGAAGTAATACTATACCAAGAATGTATGATCGAACAGCTCCACCTGAGCCAGCTAGCCCTGGTGAATACATAAATATTGATTTCAGTGAAAAAGCAAGTAATACACCATATTCTTTATCTGCAGAAGGATCTCCATCATCTCTAGGATCGAGTAGTGACCACAGACAGTCACCACTTTCTGATTACATGAGTGTTGACCTTGATGTGCAGTCACCAAAAGTAGCAAAGGAACTGTCAAATTCTTTAACAGATATTTCAATTTATGCAAGTTCTAGTATCCCCAGAAACCAGCCAAATGACTATGCTAGACTTTCATTTGATACTGCTTGTGTTAGCAGTACAAGTAGTAGGGCTGATGATTACACAGAGATGACTTTCAACATGGCAACGACACCACTTAGGCCTTTTACCGCAGAATCCAGCAATGGTATAAAGATTGATAGTCCTTCTTCCATTGTAAATCGACTGTGCGTTGTTGACAGATATGCAGGTAGCGGTAGCTTCTCTGTTCCTAGCTCTGATCCTCCCATGGGACCTAAGGTGATTCGAGCTGACCCACAAGGCCGAAGAAGGCATAGTTCTGAAACATTCTCTTCTGCTGGGGCTGTGACTACTTCCTCTTCTTTCTTTACTGATAGTAGCAAAAGACACAGCTCTGCCTCATTTGACAATGTTTGGTTGAAACCTGATGAAAACATTTCTGATGGTCACGAAAGCAAGATGTCCAGGGATACTTCAACTGGATTTCAGAATGGCTTAAACTACATAGCTTTGAATTTACGTGATGATTCTATGAACTGTGAGGCAAGCACTAATACACCAACTTGCCATCTCCAAAATGGTACTTCGAATTTGGACAGTGGAGCTTATGTAAGCATAGATTTCACCAGATCTGATGGTTTGAAGTGTAACTCTGCAAGAAAAGGTTTGTAACTTTAAAAATGTTTTCATATGAAACATTTTAGTACAGGAATTCGATGTCATAATTGACACAAACATAGTGTTCAATTGAGTTATATTTTAAAATGGGGAAATATTACTGTAAATTTCTCTGTCTTATTTTAAGTTGTTTTTGGTAGCAGCACCACAGCGTGCTAGACATAGAAGAAATGCAAAAGTCAGTCTCTGGCCTGAAGAGCTTAGCATTATCTAGCCCACTCTTAAATGTTGATACTTTGCTTGGCAGGTCAACGTATTGTCTAACTGCCTTCAAGCTGGACTGTATAAAATATTTTAACTTGATAAAACCTTAATCATGCTCTAAATCACAGCTTCTCAATCCAGGGTCATGATCACCCTACCCTTGGTTTTGACAGGAGGGATCCCAAATTTTCTTCTGTTGTAACATGGGGTAATGAAATGGAAAAGATCGAAAACCACTAAATGGGGTTTAAAAATCCTATTAGGATTTCAAATACAGTACTTGAATAAAGTAAAAAGAAAAATGAACTGTATGTTCTTATATGGATGGTATGTGGGTATCTACTTTTTTCAAGTACAGTCAAACCTCTGTGTTCTGAACCTCGGTTAACCAGACCTCCAGGTTGCCCAGAAGTTTGTCTCCCCTGAGATTTCTGTTCTTGATATCTCTCTATCCCGCTGAGAATCCATTTTCTGAGGGTTTGAAAAAGAAGTTTGTGGAAAGCAGGATGTCAAGAAGCTAAGTTCCTGCAAAGTTTAGTAATTCTGTTCCTTGATATCCCTACCCTCCAACTCCATTCTCTTAGGTATGAGTTTCCAGCAGGATATGAGGGGTTGGCAGGCCTATAAATCACCACGCT
The DNA here is from genome assembly GCF_965140235.1 of Caretta caretta. Lineage (NCBI taxonomy): Eukaryota > Metazoa > Chordata > Testudines > Cheloniidae > Caretta > Caretta caretta. Next base: position 85,283,878 of record NC_134214.1, read on the forward strand.
CCTGTATCTCTTCCTGAGGGGCTGGTGAGCCATTCAGTCTGTGGGAAGCCAGATAATTGTATGTAATAGGCGCAATCAGCAGGTTTTGAAGTCTGTACCCAGGATCGGGAAACAGAATGCAGACTTCAAAGCTGGGTGGCCAGGTTTTTCTGATTTGAATCCTAACCAGTTTAAGGTAATCAAAGTATCAATTGTATTTATCTCTAATGTATAAATTAAAAACAAAAACAACCCTTGGAGAAATGACAACCCCTGTCTGATTACCCTTACGCAGATGAGGGATAAGAAGAGAAATATTAAGCTCTCTACTGTTCTGGAGGCAGTAGAAAATGGTAGTTCCTCAGCTGGATCTCTTATTGTGGTTCCATCCACACCCTCAACCTCATGAAGCATCTGTCAGTATTTGTCCCACCACACGCTGTATTTCTTAAATCCTAGAACTTCAAGACTTTACTTTGGCAGCACAATCCATATTTTGAGGTGTATATACTATTCTCCTCTAGCCCCTGATGATAGTCCACTTCTGATTATCTTCTCCAGCGCAGGGAAGGAAACAGTAGATGGCAAACAGCAATATCTTTACCTCTTTCTTTGCAAAAGTGGTATTTGTAGTCTGTAACTTATGACTGCTAAGATGAAATATTTAGTCATGGCTGAACAGTGGTAATTTGTCCATTCTTGTAAACAGTGAGGAGAGAAAAAGAAAAAACAGGGGAAAGGGTATTAATAGCTATCCTATACAGGTACTTATCACTGCTTGGGAATGCAAAGCAACCTTCGTACCTCTAATTACAGTAAAGGACTATGTAATGTTGAATAAATCTATTTTCTGTCTTCACCTTAAAGTCTGTACATGTGTTTAAATTTAGTTGTAAGATATTGTATATGAATTTAGAATTTGAGAGCCTTTAATACTGGAAGCTATAAGTCTGACTCAGATAGCATACTATTTGAAGTCTGGCAGCCACTACTTGGGGCTTCTCAGAAATGTGTGGTTTGCCTTGTTTGCTTTGTTTTTGCTTTGTTTTCTTGGTTGGGATCAAATTTAGAAGACTCTGAAAGTTGCCAATGCAAAAAAAAAAAAAAAAAAAAAAGCTTTTTTTTCTGAAGTGCTGAAGGCCTCCAACTTCAAAAGATCTGCCCACTAAATCAAAGGCATTTTGGTTGATACAGCCAATTTGATGAAAAATCCTACTGATTTTAGCATCCTTACAGGACTTTAAAACTTACGTTGTAATTATATTCAGTAAAGTATAATTTCCCACATAGTGGGAGAAAGATCAGAGGAGCCAATTCTGGCCATGTTATTAATCTTACATATAAAAACATGTAAAGGGATTCTAAAAAGTTGCACTTCTGTCTGAAACATTTTATTTATTAGTGTTACAGAAAATATCTAAAATTACTGTGATTGGAAGGTTTTTTTTTCTGTAATCCCTTCCCCCTTTCTGCCTCCCACTTTGTTTATTTTGTGCATTTGACAGCACTTTGCATGCAGTTGGTTTCAGTGTTTCTCTTGTACATTCAGTTGGGTTGTTATGTAAGTCTTTCATATAGTGGCAAAAGCTTTTAAAAACAGAAAAGAGATTGTATTCATAAAACTTTGCAGGCAGCTCAGGCAAGTATAGTACATGATATTGCTAGATTTCAAGTACATGGTGGCCCTTTAACTATTAAAAATATATACTCCTTCAAAACAAGGTCCAAAAGCCAGTTTCCTCCTAAAAGCCGCATAATATAATTATGGTACATAAAGGAGTGAGGTGAGTGGTGTGTGTTCATTTATGGGTGACCTTCAGACAGACTCAGTGGTGAACAAACTAATGTATAATACAATAATTTACTTATTTTAGTTCAATTTCCTACATCTATTTCTACATCACTTACAAATTGTTGATCCATGTTAGATATGGGGTCTTAACGTTCATTCAGCACATCCAGAGTGTATATCTGGACCATAACAAGAACATGGCTTACAAAAATGGTTTAATTTTTTCAGAGATCATTAATAAAGTCCCTACTCACTAAACAGAACTTTGCCATGTTCTATTATGGTAAGGTTTTGATTTTAATATTGAATAAGAAAGCATAGTGTTTCTCTTCCCCAAAGTGATGGAGTTAGTGACAGGATTATAAACAAAGTTAAAATTTTATTTTGGACAAGGAAGATTCCTGCCTCTTAAATCTGTGAGTGTGATTTGTCTCTGTAACAAATTAATGTGTTTACTACACTTGCAAAATTTTGGCTGAGCTTTACATTCTCTCCCATTCTGCCCTCCCCCCACACCCTTCTTAAATCCTACTCCTCACTCATTGTGTTTGCCTGGAAAAAAAAAATCAATCCACTTCTAAGGTGACTCCTGTGTATAATGAAATATTTGTCTTAAAAATGGTTTAGTGTGTTTAATGATTATTTAACTAATGTAAAGATACAATCTAACTAAGGTATACAGTTTTAACTGCAGCTCTTATATGAGAGGGAGTGTGCTTCCTAATGCACTACTGATCCCAAGTTCTGCTTCCTAAATTTCATCCGGTTCAGTGATGTGAAACAACCCTTCATATTTCCCCATTCATGAAATGGAAAGAGGAGGGGCAGGATGTTAACCCTAAATAGATGGAAAAAGAAAACTGGTCTGACTTGAAGCTTTTTAGGCCTAGGCAAAATTGGGTTCTAAGGTGGTGAGACTATATAGTACTAAAAATAATATAGGGTTTTGATTTCTAATGTTTACATTTTTAGGAATTTACTGAACAAAATAGCTTCCTCTTTGAAATTGTCACATGATATTAAGAGGCAAGCATTTTGCGGTTTTGATTACATGAATCTGAGTCATGGAATTTTGTCCTCGAATGCAGAACTCTAAAGCTACTTCAAACAGCGTTCTGTTAACGTATACCTTATTATTGCACCTTGTAGAAACTGAGGTGGATAATGAGAATCGGGTTATAATAAACTATTTAATTGTTTCCTGTATAGTTCAAGTATGTTTCTTCAAGATAAAACATTACTCTGTTCAGAGAAAATGTGATATACAGCTTAATATCACCCCACCTTTTCCCCTCCCACTCTTGTATCATGTTTCTTCTTACATGTTTTACATAACATTTTTATGCTAATTGTCTTGGAGCCTTTGAAATAAAAGACCTTTTAAAATGGAGGTGTCTAGATTTAGAAGGGAGGCTAAAGGCTGTAAAATAGAACTTATTCTAATTTCTTTCATGGTAGTTTATAAATCTAAAATAGAAAAACATGAGGGGAAATAATGTGTATTGGTCATTCTGAAAAATTCACAAATCGGGAGTTTTATTTAACTATCTTTTAGTAGTTAATAATAAATTAAAATTCTCCAGTTACTTGACCAGTAACTGCCCTTTTTGGATTCGAGGCTTGTGGCTTTTTAAAATTCTTTTCAAACTGAGGCAGTTTTATATTGGCAGAGTAGTTCAGGCATAAGACCATTAAAAATAACTTTAAATAACCTACTGTAATATGTCTTCAAATTGACAAATACCCTGGATCTTTGAAGTCAGTATGGTAGGGATAATACTTCTTCAAGAAACATTTTAATCTTGTGGTAACATATTTTAACAACCTGGTGACTTGCTGCAATGCTTAAAAATACACAGGATCACTTCTCAAGTGTAGGTGAATGAACTATTGAAAGCAGAACAGATTTTCTCTGATGGTTTATCACGTAGGAGTGAATTAACTATGATATCTTTGACCAAAATTCAATTTCATTTTTACTTGTAACTTAGCACGAAAAAAGCTGAATTAAGAAAAAAACTCTCTTGACACTGTGATATATAACATTTTTGTTAAATATAATGTTCTGATACTGCCTTGATTGTGCTACTGCAGATTCTGAATCCTTAGTTGCAGTTAGTTTTCAGACACACATTTTTTCCCCACCGGTACCTTTAATTGTTGCTCCCAATCACAAATTTCCTCTTTCTCTCAAATGTAGCCAGATGCAGCCACCAGGGGCTTTTCTTGCAGCCCAGAGCCTCCTGGAGGGGCAGAGCAGTGGCCTCTCCCCTGGGGCTGCCAGCAGTGGTTGGGCCCTGTCCCCCTCTGGAGATGCACAAGCTGGAGAAGCAGGCGGCGAGTGAGTTCCCCACTTTTCTGGGAGAGGTGGGGATAGGGTCAGGCTTCAGCATAGTGGTGGTGGGGGGCAGGCTACAGCCACAGGGCTTTGAACTCCACCCCCGGGCCCCATCCCTTGGACATGGGGCTTTGGACTCGGTTCCCTGGCTGCGCGGGGTGGTGGGCTCTGGCCCCGAGCTCACCCATCCTCCATCACCCCTGACCCCCACTGCCTCCCTGCCCACCTCCCCATCCAGGGCTTAATTTGTCCCCAGGCTTGCCAGGGCTGAGTAAGTGCTGTAAAAAGTGATATTTGTATGTTTGTTAATGTCACTCTTCACAGCAGACTTAGTAACTAGCAAGTCTTTAAAAAACAAACAAACAAAAAAATCAATGAAAAAAGCAAAAGAAGCAACAAGAAAAAAGGCAAGAATGTGAAAAGCACCTTATTATTGTTTCTATTCTGTTTAGGTCCAGTAAAGAGTAGACACAACTCCACATTATTTTTATTATTGAGTCTGCAAAAAAAACTCCTACATAAATAAATTACAATGATTTGGACATGTATATGTGCATATTTATTTCTTTTTTCCTAAAGTTAATTATTTTAGGAAAAATTGTCAGAGCAGCCATCAGCAAGAGATGGTGGCCTCAGAATGAGGGCACCAAAAATTTTGTTCAGAGAATCTGGAGCATGTACTGTAACAAGTAACTTCAGTGGTGTGTGATCAGTGCTAGAAAATGAACTAACCATTCCTGCTGAGGAAGGCTAAGTTACTTTTTAATTCAATATTGAATGGATCTCTGTTTTTCTCTTAAATTAGAGCCTTAGGTTAGTGCCTTGTTACTGCCCTTCTACTATTGCCTCTACTATTTCAAACTCTCTCTTCCTAATTTTGCATTTGAAGGTGTAGAAATCACATCATTCCTCTTGTGGGTGGGTGGGAGCAAAAGCTTGTAAGGCTATCCAATCCTTCCAGGAACTCCTAAGTCTGCTGGACATTGCCTCCATTTGTTTATTTTATTTTCTTATGCTCACTGGAATGCAGCAATAGGTGCAGTTCACCTTGTTCACTTTTCTGAGCACTGTCTGAGTAAATTCTCTGTCTTATTCTGAAAAGGCCTAGTGCGTTTGACTCATCCTGATTTTGGGTCAATTGACTTGTGGGGAAAAAAGTTGGTTTTGGATGATATGAGATAAGCAAGACTGAATTGTAGTTGTATTCCTTGGACGTAATTTGGTATCTATGGATTTCCAGGAGCTCCTGTGTTCCCAGTAGACCCCTGTTTCCACTTGTTCCTTCAGTTCATTCCCTGGTAAAATAAATAACAAAAATCTTCAATCTAATCTTTATTTAAAACAATCTTGGTCAGATATAGGAGAGTATAAAACTGATCAACTGATCAACTAAAAAGAGGACTGGAGTAATAAATAAACTGGGGAAAGAATTATTTAAATCTTTGTTTTTGGAGGCAGGGGATAAAATTTTACTGCTGTTTGTCCTCTTACTTTGATAGTGTACTGTTGTGTGACTCATACTTAAATGGCTGTAATGACCTGGAGAGCTGCCTTATTGGCCCACCCTGCAAATTACTGTTGGACTTCTTTCCTCACTTATAGCTTAATTAGCATATTAAAGGAAATCTAATGATCAATATATATACTGTTACACAGGTTGAAACACAACTGTTGTCCTTACCTGTTTTTGAGAATTAAAATATGTCTGCCAGATCACAAGAAGAGAAGGAACAAGCACTTATCCAAGTTCACTGGGGAGAAAGAAAAGCTGATCAGTTCTGTTCTAGTTGAAACTGAAGCAGTCTCAGAAAGTTCATGAGCCTTAGTAGCAGTTGAAATGTTAGTTGAGACACCCTTGAACATTGGGAAGTTGTAGGATAGCTGTAGGCTGTAATGAGGCAGAGGTAATCAGTCTGATCCATCAAGTCTGTCAGGATGACAAATCTGAAATATATGATGGTGTCCAAAGGCTGTTGAGTTCTTAGTCGGGGTTTGGATTTTGAGGGTTTTTGCTTTTGATCAATGTTTAGAAAAAGTTGATTGGTCTGCAAGAAGGTTCTTCCACTCCCCCCAGCAGGTAATGAAACACAAGGTGTTAATGCAAAAGGGTTGCCTACTTTAAAACATTTTTTACTATTTTTGCTGTACAATATTGTTGAATATTTACAGTATAAATCTCCGGTAGTCTGGCAAAACTTTTAACCTTGACAGAAGTACACATTATTCTCTTAGTAAAGGCTTACGGGATCACTTGCACCATAAGCAGATCTGTTTCCATATTTGAGGTGCTATGCTGGTCCAGTAAAATGGAGAAAATACTGGATTTCTTTTCATTTGTTAAAATTGACTTTTAGCTTTTGAAGCAGATTTTGTGAAACTGTTTTATGAAGTTAATATTTAGTAACAAATATTTAGTAACAAAAAGTAAAATTCCTGTGCTATAAAAGCATGTTATGTTGATTATCGATAATCTCGTGAGTCCCTTTGAGTAAAATTTTAACAGTTGTGCTGTTTGAAGGCTGCATTTTCAAGCTTTCAGACAGTATACATCATTAGTTCTATTATAGCAATTCTTGAGATATAGCCACTAAAAGCATGTTAAATTGAAGTTTGCCACCATGCCACCACACCCAATCAGAATAATACCTAGCTTGTATATAACACTTTTCATTAGTACATCACTCTGTTTTACCAAGGAGCTAAGGATCACTATCCTCATTTTACAGATGGGGAAACTGAAGGACAGAGTGGCTTGTCCAAGCTCATCCAGCAGGCCAGTGGCAGAATTGGGAATCTTCCAGGTCTTCCAAATTTCAGTCTAGTGCTCTAGCCACTAGGAACATGCCTCCCCCGATGTGATTTTAATTTCAATATCTTGCAAACAACTATGGCTAGAAAGGAATGTTTTTACAGTTTTGGAAAGTGGGGGTATTCCAGGTTTCCAGTGGTGTAAAATTTTCATTTTTAGTTCTGATGATTCACATGGTCAGTTGAACACTAAAATCTACTGATTTTTCTAAGCTCTTAAAGCTCTTTTCTTATGTTTGTACAGTGCCTTGCAGAATGGAACTTGAACCTTTAGGAACTACTATAAAACAAATAATATTAGGTATACCTCATGAAACCTAAACTAAATAATATAGTGACAATTGAACTAAGAATTAAAATAAAAGTTGAATAAAACTCATTGCTATTTATAAACTGAATGGCATGTGATAGTTTTTCTTAATGATTATAGAAACTTCATGGTGTACAGTGTTGTCACTGTTTTCTGGTCTGGAAAGAAATTAACTGGAAAAAGTACACTGTACATAGAGAAAAAACTTCCTGGAAAATCTGACTTTTGAATCCAACAGATGAGTCACCAGCTAGACAGTTGGGTTAAATATGATAACATGAAGGATAACTGAGAAATCCTTCTTTTTGTGAAGTAACACTTTTACTATGTTGGGAAAGAATATCTCATAATTTTTTTCTGTCTCATCTTAAAATTTGGTTTATTATGCCAGCCAGTTACCTGAGTTCACACTTCCTGTTGTTTTCATGAAGCTACCCTTTTATCACATGTGAAGAGAGTGGGAATTGGAAGTGGTTATTAATACTTAAAGTAGTATATTTTTGTTTTAGGATTTGATTATAATTGTAAGTGAAGTGGATATAAGCAGTTTAATGGGAAATGTGAATGTTAAGTTTTGTAGGCAACACACAGAGCTCATAATGTATCCATCTATTTGTGTTTTTGTATTTATATAGAATGATAAAAATATACAAAGTATCACATCAGTTAATAACTAAATGTTATGGAAATATTGATATAAAAATGTGCAAATATATATATTTTTTTACTATAGAAGCTAACGACTCAATAGTGTGTTAGCAAATTCAGTAAATGTAATGACTTCCCTTTGGGGTTTGTGTTTAGTAACTATTTTTGGTGGATGGTAAGAGTTCAATTTTTGTAAACTTTTTCTGGTTGATGTTAGTTTCCCTAAATAATTTAATGTAACTAAAATGCATGGATATACTTACAAACAATGCTAAAATGTGTGAGAGAGGGTTGTTAAAATTTAGCCTGTACATTTAGGTTTTGTCTACACTACTCATGTTTTAGCGACACAGCTGTGCTGCTAAAAGGTACGCAGTGTAGCTGCTGTTTGTCGGCAGGAGAGAGAGAGTTTTCCCGCTGACAAAAAAACCAAACAAACAAAAAAAAACACTAACTTCCACCCCCACCCCGGTGCTTTTCATCAGTAAAACTTTTTTGTTGTTCGGGGGGGAGTGGTATTTAAACACCACTGAACAACAAAAGCTTTGCCGACGAAGTTCCAGTGTAGATAAAGCCTTAGTGAGGCACTTCTGAATGACATCTTTTCCCAAAGGGAACAGTGTGGTTCTTCGCTCGCACCCATGCCAAGCCAGTTTGTTTTATTGTTTATAGCTCTTGCTAAAAAGCTGAGTTTGCAGTATAATTTTTTTTAACTGGATAGCAAGAGAAGCTAAAATATTGTTGTTGGGGATGGATGATGGCTTTTATATGAACTTTTTTAGACAACTAAAATTTTGAGAGCTTTTAACAATGTGATGAAGTAGATGGGTTAAATAAAGATTAATAAGATATACTAAACTGAGAAACATGGTTCCTTATTAAAATGACAGTTCTCTTTAAAATGTTGACAAATATCTGGGGTCTCCGTAATTTTGTTGCATTTTCTTTGCAAAAATTGGATCCAAAACATAAAATATTACTGGATGAAAGCCAAATGAAAATCCATTCTGCTTACTGAAAATTGTTGCACTTCAGGCCAGTGATTTAGAAAATTTTAGCAATCTTCTTCAGCAGTAGTGCTCTATAGTGAACTGTAATTAGATACACAGACTCCATTATTGTTGTAAAGTTCCAGAATTTCTGGCTTTTCATAGTTCTAGAGCGATCAGATGTGTTTACCCTTTCACTGGCAAACAGTTTGTCCTATAGATTATAAATTGAGTTTGCAGGGCGAGCAGCTAGAAATCTGTTTGTAAACTGAGCAGATTTAATCTATAAGTCACTTGGACCATAAATATAGAACCCCACGTAATTGCCATATCCAACAATATGAGTATAGCTTTCAAAAATTGCATGATACCAGTCATTTTTGCATTTTTTATTATTATTTAACATTTATATTGCAGATGCCAGCCAGGGTGGGGCTCCACTGTGCTTAGGAACTATATAATCGTAAAGTATCCGTCCTTCCCTCAAAGAACTTAGAGTCTAAAAGACAAAACTTAACAGGTGAATGAGACAAATGGGTTGGGGTGGAGGGCAGGAGAGAAAGGGTAACAAAATTCATGAAATGTGCAGATGTCTTACTCTGAACCCATGAAGAATGGTAAAAGCAACTTACCACTTGCCTAGTCTTCATCAGGTTGCAGGTTACTATGTGCGTTACAGAAGAAGTAAGTTTTGAAGAGGGACTTGAAGGAGGATAAGTTATGGCGGCTTTGTGGATTTTGACTGCGAGCTTTTCCCATTCATAAGAGGCAGCATGGGAGAAAGCCTAAACGCACTTTTAGAGAAGCTAAAGCCATGTCTATATTACCACTTATGTGGGCAAAACTTAGGTCACTCTGGGGTGTGAAAAAACATCCCCCCGAGAAACATAAGTTACGCCACCATACGTGGTAGCGTGCACAGCGCTATGTCGTCAGGAAAACTTCTCCCCCAATATAGCTACTGTCACTTGTTGGGGGTGGATTATGTCGACGGGAGAGCTCTCTACCGTTGTCAGAGTGGCTACACAAGACATCTTACAGCAGCGCAGATGCATTGGTAGAGCTGTTCTGCTGTAAATTCTCTAGTGTAGATGCAGTGTTAGAATCAGGTGATCAAGATTGACATTGTCATAAAAATAAAGGGAAGGGTAACCACCTTTCTGAATACAGTGCTATAAAACCCTCCTGGCCAGAGGCAAAACCCTTTCACCTGTAAAGGGTTAAGAAGCCAAGATAACCTTGCTAGCACCTGACCAAAATGACCAATGAGAAGACAAGATACTTTCAAATTGGGAGGGGACGGGAACAAAGGGTCTGTCTGTCTGTGTGATGCTTTTGTCAGGAACAGATCAGGAATGCAGACTCAGAACTTCTATAAAGTTAGTAAGTAATCTCGCTAGAAATGCGTTAGATTTCCTTTTGTTTAATGGCTGGTAAAATACACTGTGCTGAATGGAATGTATATTCCTATTTTTGTGTCTTTTTGTAACTTAAGGTTCTGCCTAGAGGGGTTCTCTATGTTTTGAATCTGAGTACCCTGTAAGGTATTTATCATCCTGATTTTACAGAGGTGATTCTCTTACTTTTTCTTTAATTAAAATTCTTCTTTAATGAAGCTGATTGATTTTTCGTTGTTCTTAAGATCCAAGGGTTTGGGTCTGTGTTCAACTGTACCAATTGGTGAAGATTTTTATCAAGTCTTCCCCAGGAAAGGGGGTGTAGGGCTTGGGGGGGATATTTTGGGGGAAGACATCTCCAAGTGGTCTCTTTCCGAGTTCTTTGTTTAAAACACTTGGTGGTGGCAGCATACTGTTCAAGGACAAGGCAAAGTTTGTACCTTGGGGAAGTTTTTAACCTAAGCTAGTAAGAATAAGCTTAGGGGGTCTTTCATGCAGGTCCCCACATCTGTACCTTAGAGTTCAGAGTGGGGAAGGAATCTTGACAGACATTATTGGCAGAGTGAAGATAGGAGTCAACCTTGCAATTGGAGAAAAGGCTTGATAAAGTTGTAAAGCATTTTGAAAGTAAGAGCAAGAAGCTTGTGCTTGATGTGGTGGACAAAGGGGAGTCAAAAAAAAGTGTGCGTACAGGCGAAGTGACAGTCAGTGATGAGCCAGGAAGATAATGTTAGTGCACAGCATTTTGAGCAGACTTGAGGGGGATGAAATTAGAGATGACGAGTCCAGAGAAAAGAAGATTATAGTAGTCAAAGTGTGAGATGATATGGTCTTGGACAAGAGTTTTAGCAGTATGGATGGAGAAGAAAGGTCAGATCAGATCTTGGAGATATTGCATAGGAAGAAGTTGTAGGATTTAGACACAATGTGCATGTGTGGGTCAAAAGAAAGGACTGAGTCAGAGATTGAGCCAAGATTATAGGTTTGAGTGATTGAGGATGATGGTGTTGACCACAGTGATGTAGAAAAGGGAGCTCCATTTTGGCCATTCATTTTAAGTCTTAATTGATGGCTGGACATCACAAGGAGATATCAGAAATACAGACTGAAATTTTAGTTCGGATGGAAGAGCAGTCCAGAATAGAGAGCTGGATTATCTGACACAGTATCAACCTATGTCAATTTGGAGGGAGTCTCCACCTAAAATAGAGAAGTGATCATACCATGAGGAGAGGTTTCAGAGTAGCAGCCGTGTTAGTCTGTATTCGCAAAAAGAAAAAGAGTACTTGTGGCACTTTAGAGACTAACGAATTTACTTGAGCATAAGCCTTCATGAGCTACAGCTCTCTTCATCGGATGCATTCCATGAGGAGAAACTATTTTAAACAATTTTAAAGGTTGACTGCTCCACTGTAGTATTTATTTCACTTTCGGGAAGACTCTCTCCAGTGGAAAGATGTCTATAGATTCATTATTACGACATTTCTAGGAATTTCATCAGCCTTTCATTTGTCCAGTTACATTCTAGATTTACAACATAATAGAAAGGTTCTCCTGTAAGTGACTAGATTCTAACTAATCTATACTTGCTAAGATACATACCAATAATTCCTGATATACAAAAAAGGCAGTTTGTCTCCACTTACCATAGATTTAACACTGGAGTGTTGTAGAGGGGGGACATATGCTGAGAAGACATTTTTACAAAATAGGCTACTAAACACATACATTCTGGACTTATCAGAGATGCAGCCACTGATGGATGAGCAGGACAGATCTTCCCCTCCCCTGTAAACTCTACTCTTCTGTGGACAATGTCCCCTTTGATGCAGAAAAGGACTAATGCATTTTGCCTTCCCATTCCCAACTTTTTGTACATGATTGAATCAGTTATTCAGTAATTATTTAAGCTAAACTTGTCATATTATTAAAGTACATTTTGTGATACATTATTCTTGCTTTTTTTATTGTATACTTACAAAATATAATAATGCTAAATGGTTTTCCCAGCCATTACTGTGATACAGTGATGATCTAAAATAATGGAAACATATTCCATCTTAAGTTCTTATTTCTCCAAGTACCTTTTATCTTTAGGTATTTGTATGAGCTGACGGTGAATCTTGTAGTCTGTTTTACTACTGTCAATCCTTGTAGCCTTTGAGTTGCAGTAAAAAATGTGATCCAAAAATATTAATCATTGATGTGAGCAGGTAATGCAATGAATTTCAAATTTGATGCCTATTCTTCAATGTTGTGCAAGGTTGGTGGACTGTTGTGTGGGGTTGTGCTGACAGGAAAAGTGTACAGATTACCCTCCTATCTTTCTGTATAAAGGAAGTTAAAGAGAAGTAGGTTGATGTGCAGAAAAATCCTGATTCACTGTTACTCATGAAGCTTTTTTTAATGATCTTTGATCTGTTAATTATATAGTTGTATCATGGATTGCTGCTTGTAAGACAAAAAGATCTCTGTTTTTTCCTAAATTACAATTTCCCAGATTTTTAGAAATATGTTTTTTTGTGTATTGTATGCGTTTTGTACCACTTAAGGTCAGCTAAATGATTTAGAAAGGAAAAATATTTCAGAATTGATATTTAACTAGAACTGCAGTTCTAGAAACTAAGTCAAATTACATAAATTATCAGCTAGCATAATAGAGAAATTTGCTTTTCAAAGTAAATTTTATACAATTTCTTTACTTCCCTCCTCAGTTAAGTAGGAAATAGGCTGGTGGGAGAACTTGATCAACTACTGGTACCTAATTTCTCAGTAGACTCAATCATCTTCCCATTAACTTGAGTGAGAGCTGGACTTTGCCCAATGAGTACTATATTATGGAAGAAAAAACCAGTTTAAACTCTGAGTTGGATCTTCCAGTGGCACAGAACAGTCCTAAACTTGGCAGACTTTGCCTTCTGAGGATTTTCCCTTCCTGGGAGATTCTCCAACTAGTTGCTATATCATCTCCCTGCTCTCAGGACTTTTCTACATTAGGAATTTTCTCACTAGTATAGCTACATGAGTGTAAATCTCCAGCACAGATGTGTAGTATCTCTGCAGTTTACCCCAGTTCGAAACTGACACTGTTTCAAACCAAGGTAAGTTTCACTGCTGCGAGCCCCACTTTACATAAGTATAGTGCATCTACACTGGTGTTTTACACTGATATAGCTACATGGGTACAGACATTCCTAATATAGACAAGTTCTCAGCCCTTGATACAAGGGGCATGCCCAGGAATGGAGCCCTTGCTGGGATTGCTCCCTACACTGTCAAGAATCCAGATTGTTGAAATCGCCTCTTGAGGCCGTAGGTATAGGCTGTAAAACAGGTTGTCCTACTTAATGCTAGGAACCAACTAGAGAGCTCTAAAATGCAAGAGTGGCTTAAATCCACTTTTGATCCCACTCCCTCGCCGAAGCTTTGCCAAGTACATCTTCATTGCAGCTCAAGATCTGGGCCATAGTAGTTTAAAAGCTAGCAGCATATACATTTCTGTGCAAATATAAACTATTTTTCAAACTTTCCATCTTTGAAAAAGGCGAAGTTTTGAATTTCTAAACTATTTTAAAATTTGCAAAGTTAAGGTAAATCAATTTTCAGTAGACGTTGCTTTGCTCTGCTCAAGGCGGAATTTTAACTAAGAGAAAGTAGTTATGGTGTCCAGTGTATATTGAATTGTTATACATTCCCCCTCTTTTTCTTTCTTCTCCCAAAACTATACTTGTCTTGAGTGGCAATAAGTTTCCTAACTCTCAGTAAAGTGTCTGGAAACAAGAGAAGATAAGGGAGTGTCAAAAAATGTCTTCCTAGAAACTTTACTGCGCTATTTGCCAAAATAGAAAAAGCGGAATCCGCTATTACAAAAGACAAGGCACATTCTTTGCAAAATAAGGAGGTTGTAAAGGTGTGAGATGGTTTTTTAACAATGTATGAAAACGTTAGGCCCCAAGAACAGTGAAACTGCATTTGCAGGTAAATGAATTCATAAATTAAAATGTGTACTGATCATTTGTAACAGTAACGTCCAGACTTTCTTGTGTACATTTTAATTTGTAAACTCTTTACTTCTTGACACCTTGACAATGAGATTCACTGAGAGTTTGCAAACTTTTTTGAGAAAATTGTTAAAGTAAATTAAACAGTTTCTGTATAAAATTTGCTGAATGAAAATAAGGATTGGAATTTTCTACATATTTTAACAATGAGGGCTAGATTTTTTTTATTTGTTTTTTTAAAAGGTCAGGCATGTAATTATGGGTACAAAATCTATACAATTACAAGTCTCATTTTAGACAGTTACCTGAGCCCCAGAAAGCATTGAGCATGTATTTAAATATATCCCCATTAGAAAAGCACTTAAGCACATATTTCATTGCCTTTTCTGAATAGGAATTTCCTGAATCAGGTCTTTGATATGTGTATATACAGTTTTGGTAATTGCACATACAAATGACTGTAATTAAACATGTGTGCTGAATTGTCTGGTTTACATTTTTGTAGTCATGGTGGTTAGGTGTGCAAATTAAGCCAGCATCTTTTCTGTGCAATTGTATAAAAATGGTGCACACAGATTAGCCCTAAAGGTGTACCATTTTAAATGAGTGCTCTAAGAAACAAAGAATATAGGGAAAGAGGAGTGTTTCAAAAAAACAACTAATACTCAGTGTGTAAAGAAAATGTTTTGATAGACCCTTTTGTGGGCAGTGGAGGGGAGGAGAAACTTATCTGAAAGACTTGTATCAGAATACACTAAGAGGTCCCTTCCCCCACTGTTGTGCCTGCAAAGGAACATTCTAGGATGTACATTTCGGGTCCTGAGGTTGCATAGAACACAATGGTCTACTTAAACAGCATGAGCATTGGAGTGCATGACTATGCAAGGGAACGAATACTGTGCAGATGTCTTTGATCTGTGTATGATTTGAGGGAATTGGAATTAACTACAGTTCTAATTTGAAGTAGAGGAAATAAAAGAAAACTTTGCTAGTCTCCCCTTGAAGGCTTTATCTGTCTACATTCTTAACATGAATTTTTTAACCATTAAAGAGGATAGAAACAGGACAGGGTGGATTGATAAAATCAGTAACTTGTTGCTTTGATTTATAATCAATGATTTAAATCAAGGTTTCTTGCTTGATTTAAATCATGATTTTAATTGTGTTTTGTATTTGTACTCTTTATTTTCTAAACAAGGTTGATTCTCATTAACATAAGAATGGCCATACTGGGTCAGACCGAAGGTCCATCCAGCCCAGTATCCTGTCTACCGACACTGGCCAGTGCCAGGTGCCCCAGAGGGAGTGAACCTAACAGGTAATGATCAAGTGATCTCTCTCCTGCCATCCATCTCCACCCTCTGACAAACAGAGGCTAGGGACACCATTCCTTACCCATCCTGGCTAATAGCCATTAATGGACTTAGCCTCCATGAATTTATCCAGTTCTCTTTTAAACCCCGTTGTAGTTCTAGCCTTCACAACCTCCTCAGGCAAGGAGTTCCACAGGTTGGCTATGCGCTGAGTGAAGAACAACTTCCTTTATTTGTTTTAAACCTGCTGCCCATTAATTTCATTTGGTGGCCCCTAGTTCTTATATTATGGGAACAAGTAAATAACTTATTCACTTTCTCCACACCACTCATGATTTTATATACCTCTATCATATCCCCCCTTAGTCTCCTCTTTCCCAAGAGGAAAAGTCCTAGCTTCTTTAATCTCTCCTCATATGGGACCCATTCCAAACCCCTAATCATTTTAGTTGCCCTTTTCTGAACCTTTTCTAACACCAGTGTATCTTTTTTGAGATGAGGGGAATCATTAGTTGATAACCATTCAAATATATTAATTTGCATCTGAATATAGCCTTTACACTAAATTTGATGCATTTTGCTAGCCAGGAGGATACATTATATATATATATACACATTTATTTAGGCATTATGTAGCTTGACTTACGTTTATTCAGACTGTTAATTTTTGCATTTTTAACATATTAGAAAACGATGAACGATGCATTCTTTATTTACTATGTGTATCATTTTTTACATGTGATTTGTTTCAAAATCTGTTTGGATGGAAATGACATTTCAAATAAAATGGCCCAAACCAGCATTTAACTTTTTTTTTTGTATTTTACCTTAAGAATAAAATAAGTAAAGTACCTTATGTATTGGCTGCATAAGAGAAAACATTTTCCAAAACACGTTTTGTATTTAAACTAACTGATTTTTTTAAACAAAGGAAGTATTGTCTGTAGTTTATGAATTGATGTAATTGTTTCTGGTCACCATATCCTTGATGATTTTAGAATTAGTAAATCCCTCTCTCATACCTAGCTTTGATTCATAGATTGGAAGAGGAAAACAAGATTTTCTACTTTTTCAACTCCCAGTTGATTTTTTAACTGTGACTGAACTAAGCATTGAACTGAACTAGTTGAATAAACTCCGGTAAAGAAGCTATTCTCTCTGCATGTGCAGAAGAGCTTACTACTGTCAAAAGCTGGGTTAGCACATCAGAGTCTGTTCCAGGTGCTTAGCCAGTGACTTTCACCAGTTCAGTGGTTTGACTTCCTTTAAAACTTGGCAGCAAACTGCTTAATATTATTTTTTATATTTAATTTAAATGATTTTATTTAGATTATAAGAAGTTAGGACTTAACATAGGTTATCAATTTCAAAATTAATTCTAAATAGTTTTTTAAATAAACCTGTAACTTAATTTACATTCAAAATTTTTTATTTAAATTGGATTTTTTAAAGTAATTGATTTTTATCCATGCTTCATGAGGATAAGATGTGAATGACAGCGTCTCTGTTGTTTAGGTTCTGTTTCTTAATATCTGGATTTAGTTCAGCTTTTTCCAGAAGTCTCTCATTCTCTGTCACAGTTCAGCACAACTATATCTGTATTTCCCTGCTATGGTTCAGCAAAGGCATCCACTCTTGACTCCCCAGCTATTGCCTTTCTTGGGTGGAAACATATGTATCTCCCTTCTGACCAAGATATTTACAGGCTGAATCCAGTAAATCCTACTCTGTGATATCCCTAGCAAAAGACGGCTGCCTAAACAGGCCTTTTTGCCTTCTCTTCAGGATTGTCAACAGTCTAATTATCCCAGTTAATCTACCACGCAGCTCTTTCTAAATAAGTGCATTTTATTCTTAAGGTAAAGGCAATACAGAGAAAACAATAAAAGAACCTACATGTATGCTAATAAGTTCACCAGAGATCACCTAACTCCGACATGGGCTCTGGCTGGTGAGCAATCCTTCAAACCCCACTCAGTGGTTTTCCCATGGTTTCAAGTTTATAACACCCTTTGCTCAGAACAAGAACCCCCATGAATCTGGAACTGAGTCCTTTATCCAATTTGGGGTCTTTGAAGAGACTGGGAATAGGTGTTCAGCCAGAAAATGTCCCTGTCTCCTCCTCCCCCCAACCCCCGCCACCCCGGAGGGGAGGGGAGAGCGGGCAAAGCTTCAAACAGCAGAGTTCTCACCTAACCAGAAGGTTTAGGTTAGCATACCCCCCCTTCATCCTACAGATTTCCTGGGAAACCCACTTAATTTTAAAAGTTTACATTGTTTCAAAAAGTCCTTTGAAGTTGCTGACATTTTCCTACATTTACATTAGTCACGTTTTGGAGAGAAGTTACATACATTTCCATAGTCATACATAAACAATTGCATTTTTAATACAATGGACCCAAAAGGTATTAAATTTAATTTGGTGAAGTTTAGCTTCATTCAATAAGGTTTATCCAGGTTACTGCAGGAGATTGCCTGAATGGTCAGACTTTGTACTAAAATCTTTTCTAAGCAAAGTTTTCTATTGACTTATGAGTGAGTTGTAAAATTCCGTTATCAGATGCCCACTCCTGTGAAAACTTAGAAAATTTAGCATATGTTTCTTTGAGGAGTAATTAGAGGGTGGAAGATGTCTGCTGCATGTTTAAAATGTCCTTTTCTTTTTTTTAAACGAGATCCTGACTTTTCTCTCTGTTGTGGGAACTTAACTCTACAGTTGCAGGAAGTGAAATGTAAATTGAAATATACAGACATCCAAAGTCTGTTCAAATGGAGTGCAGCATGTTTGGAATCTAACTTATAAAGACTGTAGTCTAGTTCTGTTTCCCTGTATCTTGTAGCTCTGTAAATTACCTTTCGATGAAAAATTTGCAGAGTTTTATGTGTAAAGCATTGGGATTTTTTTCTTGTTTGCTCTTTTAAAGTACACCCTTTAAAACTGTCCAACCAGTCAATTTGCTGCCATTCCACCTTAGACCTTTTGTTACTCCTGGTTTTTCTTCTGTCCCTCGTTCCTTCCTTCCTGATCCTTTGAGTCAGAACACTTCAAGACCATACACAGCTCAGTGGAGTCCTCTCTTGTTCCAAACTTTTGAGAAGAGTAGTTTTGATTGGTATATGTAGAGCAGGATAGGCCACCAAAATGTAGCAATCCAAGATGAACAGAAATAGTTTAATTTTCTAAACCAAGTGCTAGATCCACAAAAGGACTTAGGTACTTAACAGCCACTTTGGGTGCCTAAATCCAACATTTAGGTGCTGCTGAGATCCTCAGAACCCTGCTGCTGCCTAACCTTGTAGGTGCCTAAAATCCCTAATCACCTAAATTTCCACCATTAAAGTCCCCTAGGCACCTACATTTTCACTCGTGAGCATGTGGCCTGAGAATCCTGAACAGGTAGGCACTTTCCTCAGGCCTGGATTTAGGTGCCTAAGTCCCTAAGGGTTTGGCTAGCTTAGGCAGCTCTCTGCTCAGCTTGCTGGCATTCTTAGACCCCGGACTTGGGGTGCCGGGGTCCAGTGGATGGCAAGGCACCAAAAGTTAGGTGTTGCAGTGCCTAAGTCCCTTTGTGAATCTCTCCCTGAAACTATACTTTGGAGGTGATTTGCAAAGCTTTTGGATACTTAACTCTTTTGCTGGGCTCTTGTATTTCATATAAAAAACTTTAAAATGGAATCTGACCCAAGTCAAAAAAGTATAACACTTTGAACAATATATAAGGCAGTTTCTTTGTAGCATATTGTAATGGGCTTGAGGGTTTAAATATACCTGGAGAAGTATGCCCAGGGCTAGGTGCTTCAAGCATTTTTTTAAATTTTCACTTTAAGGCTACCGTAAAGGCAACGGTAATTAAGTGAAAATTAATATAATTGGAAAGCTGCAGTTTTCTTTTAAATTCAGGTTTTTGCCTCTGTTTTTATATGTCATAATAAACAATTGGATCTTTGCCATTTTGTGGTGTTAAAGACTAAGAAAGACTTGCTTCTGAAAAGCAGATTTTTTTTTTTTTGAAGAGCTCCTGAAAGGTCAGGAACAGGGACTTTTTATTCTGGCTACATTTCAGTGACTTTGCTGACCTGAGATTGAAAGTGTCTCACTTGCAGGCTAATCAATCTTATCAATGTCTGTCCTTCCACTTTGAGAGAGAGTTTCATTCAGTGGCACATTTGATCTTGAAGAATCCATAGAAATCAATTTTCTGCACTTTGAGATGAACATAAACCATTTCTCTCTAGTTACTTAACTCTTGAGAGTGTTTACGTTGTTATAGAGGAATTCTTTTAATTACTTTAGTCCATTCAGTTGTGTATTTCCTATCGCTTCTTTCAATGTTAGTTGTATTGTCAGATACAAAATCATATAATCTTAATAACTAAATATTAATCTATGTGCAGTATTGATGAACAGCTTTCATATATATTCTAGATTTCATAAGAATTTGTTACCTACTGAACCGAAGACAGAAAAATAAGTCAGATTTATATTAAACTATGTCATCTGAAGCCTTACTCATTTTCCAGAAGTTTCTAGATTATAGGAAGACAGACCTTCCTGATGGTCCACTTACTCCCTTCTCTTTAACATCTAGTGACAGTTGATCCACCTACTAGCTACAATCACCAATCTCCATCAAATTTCCAACCCCTCTTGGGTTCTGGATAGTTGTTAAAAAAACAAAACAAATCTTTTCTCCTAATATGCCCAATTAGCACAATAGGCTCTTGATGTTACCATTTTCGTTATAATTTTCTATAGTACTTAGTTCTAGTATTTTAAAAAGCCTTCCAAATACATAAGTGTGATATGTAACATTAGTGACAAGTGAAACAATGGAAACAGAAAAACTCCTTAAAAAAATTCCATGCACTGCAATTTTTGGGGTGTGGGTGTGCGCGGATGGGAGTAATGTATATGATTGCATGCATTTTCTCACAGCCGTACTAAGTGTGCCCATGTTCCCTGCCTGGAGGATCTCCTGATCAGGACGCAATGGTAGGAGTCCAAAAATCAGCTCAGGAGATGGACCATATTCTCATTTGCACTAAGCTTGTCTTACATCTCTAACGCTATTAAGGTTCCTTATATTTGCACTCACGTTAAGGTACCTTTACATTACCATGTAAATGAAAATCAGAAACATTGGGGTTCAGGGATAAGCTACTCCAGGTCCTGGTTTATTGCATAGAGATAATTGTACTGCTAAGATGAAAAGGACACTACAAGGTGGATTCCAGCACAGGTCTTCCTGTTCAGAACAAAATTTAAGACATTGTTTGCCTGGCAGGGAGACATCACCAGTTTGAAAATTAGGATTTACAAATCACAGTTCAGAACAGACTCCGCGTTAGGTCTTTTGGCTGCAACTATGGTAACAGTACCTATGGCATGTCTCTGCATGGGGAAGCCTTGGTGGACTTTGAGATAGCATTGGAATTCTTGCATTCCTTGTGAACAACTGATGATCTATGGGCCTCTCTGCCTGTGGTCAATCTCCAGCTAGGAATGAACTTCCAAACACCACCTATTCAAATTGTGGTAACCACAGGTATGCTCAATTTGTGATGGATAGATAACTGAGATCCTGCAAGATCTCGCTCTCCCCATAGAATTTAGGGGATTTGCTTTTGGGTATGTGGTGGGTTTTTTTTCCTTTCCTTTTCCTTTACATTTGTAGTACATAAGTGAATTTAATGCTTTTACATCTCCTCTCCCCTCCCCCAAAAAGGCACTGACTACTGAGGGCCCCAGGGGGTTGTACTACTCAAACTGCCAGTTTGAAATGTTCCACTTCATGAAGAGGGTGGGGGGAATAGGGGTTCAGCCCTTAGTAGCTATAGCTTTGGAAGCTACTACCTAGTTTTGGGTTGGATGCTTGAGATCCAGGAGTGAGAATCTTATGAGATGATAGGTCAAGTTCACAGGTAATGTGTAATTTAAATTCCCTTACATTTAAACCCCATTAGAGCTACTTACACCTACACATCTATCTAAAGTAGTGTAATTTATGTCATGAGATGCCAGAAAAAGGTGTAAGTTGAAGTAGAGTTGGGCTTTAGTTTTACACATTAATACACCATTTTCTGGCTTCTCAGTATATATGTTGTACCAATTTAGACAGCAGTAGAGTGGGCATAAATAGTTTTCAGGGGGGTCTGAGTTAAATTCCACTTAAATTAAATTTGCTGAATTTCACCCTGTGAATCTAAAGGAGTCTGAGTTGGTGTATTGTCTATGATGATACACTTTCTTTTGGTCCCCAAAAGAATCACACCAACTTTGACTACTTCTAGACTGAGGCTTGCTTAGGTTTCCCTCTGAATTTGGCTTGCTATCTTCAAAGAAGCAGAATTACAAGGTAAGCAAGTTCCTCTTTCCAGAAGATAAAATTCTTCCCTTTTTGTTTTTATATGTAATTGGCAAATAGAATATTCCAGGTTTCAGAGTAGCAGCTGTGTTAGTCTGTATGTGCAAAAAGAAAAGGAGTACTTGTGGCACCTTAAAGACTAACAAATTTATTTGAGCATAAGCTTTCGTGAGCTACAGCTCACTTCATTGGATGCATTCAGTGGAAAAAAGAATATTCCAGGATTTTATAAAAGGTTTGAAACGAAGGGAATCTGAATTCTGTCATGTCTGACATTAGGATTGTCTTATTAAACACCCTGGCTGCCATTGTTCAAAATGTTTTGCAGGGTATAACTGGAAAGATTAGAATAACTAGTCAAACATTTTTCAGGTGTATCTTGTCTTAAGTGTAGAGAAAAAATTATTGGACAAAAGTGCAGACACTTTAAGTACCTTTTTATATGTAAGCTTGTAGATAGGAAGCAAGGGAAGGGGTGGGAAACCTTTATTACTAGTGAACATAGGTTAATATGCAAGCCTTAGCTGTATTAATGTGAGCAATGAGGTGCTGCTTTGGTTGCATGCTTCACTGAACAAAAAGCTTCTGTGACTCTAAGTGTGATGCATAGCTCCTTCATTCTTTGATCCTAAAACAAAAACCAACCTTCTTTTAAAAAGAAACTATTTATTTAAAAACCTCTGTCTTTATTTTACAAAATAAACGCAAATTCAAAGCTGTTGCTAACCAAATTGCATAGTGTATGTAAAATGAAATTATTGTATATAAAGCTTGTGGTTTGATTAAGAGCTATGAAACAGCACAGTGTTGGGTTTTGAGATTGACCTTTTTTTAAGTGACTGACCCAGCCTTTAATGTGTAGTTACTATTTCTTTTGCTTAAATGCTATAGAAGGTTTTCTTCACACTTGAAGTGTTAGTAAGATACTTCTCTTGTAGTGATTTAGATTTTAATTTACACTGTCATTTTTCTTCAAATGAAATAGCTTCCCATCAGGCCAAGAAAATAAAAATTACTTATCTGAGACTCAAGAACAGCTTGGTATTGGTTCTATACACTTATACTTTAGTCTCAGACTGAATAATTTGTCCTTCTGTTGGTGCAGTTTGTCTGTTTGACAATAGATTCCTCATAGCTTTGCATAAAATGCATAGCATTTACACAAGGCTTTAACTATTCACAACATATTAATCCTCACAATATACCTGTGAGGGAGATAAGTACTGTACCCATTTTTATCAATGGGGAAACTGAGACAGAGATTAAGAGACTTCCGCAAAGCCACTCAAGTGAGTGCCAGAGCCTGGGGCGTCCTCCCGCCCTCCTCAGTGTTCATTCCATAGACCACTTTTTATTAAGTACCGAGATAATCATGAAGTTCCTATATCATAAACTATTCTGAATTGTAATTGGGCATTTTGTTGTTACTAAATACTAAAAGGACTTGGTCCATTTACAGGCCTTTGAATCATAAAGTTCAGTATTGCTCAGTTTAGAGTGAAAATAGACTAGTGTCAAGGTTCCTTCCCCACTCTGAACTCTAGGATACAGCTGTGGGGACCTGCATGAAAGACCCCCTAAGCTTATTCTTACTAGCTTAGGTTAAAAACTTCCCCAAGGTACAAACTTTGCCTTGTCCTTGAACAGTATGCTGCCACCACCAAGCGTTTTAAACAAAGAACAGGGAAAGAGACCGCTTGGAGATGTCTTCCCCCAAAATATCCCCCCAAGCCCTACACCCCCTTTCCTGGGGAAGGCTTGATAATAATCCTCACCAATTGGTACAGTTGAACACAGACCCAAGCCTTTGGATCTTAAGAACAACGAAAAATCAATCAGGTTCTTAAAAGAAGAATTTTAATTAAAGAAAAGGTAAAAGAATCACCTCTGTAAAATCAGGATGGTAAATACCTTGCAGGGTAATCAGATTCAAAACATAGAGAATCCCTCTAGGCAAAACCTTAAGTTACAAAAAGACACAAAAACAGGAATATACATTCTCTCCAACACAGCTTATTTTACCAGCCATTAAACAAAAGAAAATCTAACGCATTTTCTAGCTAGATTACTTACTAACTTAACAGGAGTTGGAAGGCTTGCATTTCTGATCTGTTCCCAGCAAAAGCATCACACAGACAGACAGACAACCTTTTGTTACTCCCACCCCCAATGTGAAAGTATCTTGTCCCCTCATTGGTCATTTTGGGTCAGGTGCCAGCGAGGTTACCTTAGTTTCTTAACACGTTACAGGTGAAAGCGTTTTGCCTCTGGCCAGGAGAGATTTTATAGGACTATATACAGAAAGGTGGTTACCCTTCCCTTTATATTTATGACAAATGGTATTCTTTTTTTGTATTTAATTCTCCCCCCACCTCAATCCTGCTTCTCTTGTACTAGTATTTATTCATTGAGCGCTGGTGCACTTGGTGTTGAACTAACTTAACACAGGGTTCCTTCTCCAAAAAGCCTACAGTAATAGTCTGCAGACACACAGTATATCACACAAGGGAGAGAAGGTGGAAAAGGAGGGTGTGAAACTATTGAAAAGAGTAGATTGAGAAAGATGGGTACAGAGATGAGACCCTTGCCCATAGCCTGGAGTAGGATATTGGAGACCTCTGTAAGATCTGTTTCATTAGAGTGTAGAGGGAAGCTGAATTGCAGGGGATCAAAGAAGTTTAGGTAATGGCTATAGATGACACATTTTGATAAACTTCAGGGCAAAGGGGAGGAAGGAGATAGGCAGTATTTTATGCAAATAGGGTCAAGAAAAGAGTTTAGGGCTCAGGACACCAGTGTGTTTGAAAAGTGATGGAAGAGGATGGTGTCAGGAGTAGATGATGAGATCTAATAGACTGGCTGAAGAGCTGCAAATTTCCAGCTACACCCGTAGAGGTGAAGGAGGAAAGACTTTTTGTGTTGGAAAGGTTTGGGGAGAATCATGTGACATTTAGGGTCATGATCAGAACATTGCAAGAAGGATATTTAAATAACTCTTCATGCTCACTTTAACATGTCATTAAACGTTTAGTCCTTCACCCACCATGACTTTTCAGTGACCTCTGCGTGTTTCTACTGTACCCCATCTTGCAGTACCCAGAGAACTTTCTTCAATTCTTACTAAGAATAGATGTTTTCAGATAGTTTGAACTAAAACTAGATCTTAGTTATCTGTATTGCTGCCATCCATCAATTGCACTTTATTCGTGTTTTGAAGAGTGCAAAAAATGAACTCTGTGGTATTTCTCATAGGATAACTTAATGACCAAATTTCAGAGTAACAGCCGTGTTAGTCTGTATTCGCAAAAAGAAAAGGAGTACTTGTGGCACCTTAGAGACTAACCAATTTATTTGAGCATAAGCTTTCATGAGCTACAGCTCACTTCATCGGATGCATACTGTGGAAAGTGTAGAAGATCTTTTTATATACACACAAAGCATGAAAAAATACCTCCTCCCACCCCACTCTCCTGCTGCTAATAGCTTATCTAAAGTGCTCACTCTCCTTACAATGTGTATGATAATCAAGGTGGGCCATTTCCAACACAAATCCAGGGTTTAACAAGAACGTCGGGGGGGAGAGGGGGTAGGAAAAAACAAGGGGAAATAGGTTACCTTGCATAATGACTTAGCCACTCCCAGTCTCTATTCAAGTCTAAGTTAATTGTATCCAATTTGCAAATGAATTCCAATTCAACAGTTTCTCGCTGGAGTCTGAATTTGAAGTTTTTTTGTTGTAATATCACAACTTTCATATCTGTAATCGCGTGACCAGAGAGATTGAAGTGTTCTCCGACTGGTTTATGAATCTTATAATTCTTGACATCTGATTTGTGTCCATTTATTCTCTTACTTAGAGACTGTCCAGTTTGACCAATGTACATGGCAGAGGGGCATTGCTGGCACATGATGGCATATATCACATTGGTGGATGTGCAGGTGAACGAGCCTCTGATAGTGTGGCTGATGTTATTAGGCCCTGTGATGGTGTCCCCTGAATAGATATGTGGGCACAGTTGGCAACGGGCTTTGTTGCAAGGGTAGGTTCCTGGGTTAGTGGTTCTGTTGTGTGGTATGTGGTTGCTGGTGAGTATTTGCTTCAGGTTAGGGGGGCTGTGTGTAGGCAAGGACTGGCCTGTCTCGCAAGATTTGTGAGAGTGTTGGGTCATCCTTCAGGATAGGTTGTAGATCCTTAATAATGCGTTGGAGGGGTTTTAGTTGGGGGCTGAAGGTGACGGCTAGTGGCATTCTGTTATTTTCTTTGTTAGGCCTGTCCTATAGTAGGAGATTTCTGGGAACTCTTCTGGCTCTATCAGTCTTTTTCTTCACTTCCGCAGGTGGGTATTGTAGTTGTAAGAATGCTTGATAGAGCTCTTGTAGGTGTTTGTCTCTGTCTGAGGGGTTGGAGCAAATGCGGTTGTATCGCAGAGCTTGGCTGTAGACGATGGATCGTGTGGTGTGGTCAGGGTGAAAGCTGGAGGCATGTAGGTAGGAATAGCGGTCAGTAGGTTTCCGGTATAGGGTGGTGTTTATGTGACCATCGTTTATTAGCACTGTAGTGTCCAGGAAGTGGATCTCTTATGTGGACTGGACCAGGCTGAGGTTGATCCCACCATCAACAGAAAAACTTCAAATCCAGACTCCAGCGAGAGACTGCTGAATTGGAATTCATTTGCAAATTGGATACAATTAACTTAGGCTTGAATAGAGACTGGGAGTGGCTAAGTCATTGTGCAAGGTAACCTATTTCCCCTTGTTCCCCCCCCCCCCCACGTTCTTGTTAAACCCTGGATTTGTGTTGGAAATGGCCCACCTTGATTATCATACACATTGTAAGGAGAGTGAGCACTTTAGATAAGCTATTAGCAGCAGGAGAGTGGGGTGGGAGGAGGTATTGTTTCATGCTTTGTGTGTATATAAAAAGATCTTCTACACTTTCCACAGTATGCATCCGATGAAGTGAGCTGTAGCTCACGAAAGCTTATGCTCAAATAAATTGGTTAGTTTCTAAGGTGCCACAAGTACTCCTTTTCTTTTTAATGACCAAATGAATTTTTCTGAAAGCTCAGGGTTAAGATTGGCACCGGTCATAGGCCACTCCTTTCTCATTTGAAACTGCTGTAAAAACATTTAATTTTGACTCCAGTCATGCACAATTTTAATTATAGCTGGGTGAACAGAATCACTAATATTCACCTTTTTCATTGTGTGTTTGTAATAAATGGCCGCTATGTATATAACCTATCCTTGTCATATCACAGGTATCTCTTTAAAGCAGTCTAATTTGGTAGTGAGTTACATAAGTAATTATGAGCTTTATTGATCACATCTGCATAATATGGCTAGTTACCCACAATAGACTAGACTCTTGGAGTCCTGTCCAGAAGGCAATGAGAGGAGTGTACGCTTGAGATGGATTCTCTAAGTGAGGCATTCTCTTCTTTGATTTTCCCATAGTCCTTCTGAGGAATCTAGCAGGAATCTGTTTAATTAACCCCCTTTTAAGAACTTGTCACCTTTGTCCTACTTTCAATATGTCATTTGTTTTGATGGGTAAACCCCATATCCTCTTTTCAACAGAAAATAGTTTTTCTGTAGTGTCACTCACTGTTTTTTTTTGTTTCTTCCAGACTGACTACATTGCCATGGAAACCATTGTTAGAAGAGGCGGCTTTTCTACTGGTATCTCCAGAAACTGTGTGGTGCTTTTGGAAGCAGAGCTCAACTCCAGCCAGCTACTTTCACTTCCACCAGCACAGACGTACACACATCATTGTCATGATTTTTGCTTAGACATCCGCTGTCTATAGTTGAGTTAATTTGAATTAAGATTTTTCATAGCTGTGTTTTGGTGATGGAATTTGTTTTTCCGCAGCACATTTGTTTGAGAGGCATTGGGAATGCTGCAGAGGGGATTCCTACAACTTCCTTTTTACTTCTCTCTGCCTCTCCCCCTAATTTGTTTTTATTTATATTGAGAAGTCAAAGCTGGTGGCTGATAGTCTATTTAATATGGGTTTTGTTTCTCTGGTACGTTAGCTTAAACATGTATTGCTTAGAAATATTTTGGCAGGTCAGAAATTTTTTTTTGGAGAGGGCTGAGAGAGAACCATGTAACTGAACCTAAATCTGTGATGGACATACCTCTTTGATATTTTGCTTTATAGTATAGGAGGTGGTTTTTGATCACAGAGCTTAGTATTTTTAATTGTATGTCAGAGCTTAAACTGAAGTTTGTTGCTCAGAATTCTGATATGTATAAGGTAAGATTAAAGGGCTGGTTGTCTTGTTGATTACATGTAAATTATCCCGGTCCATTTGTTTATAAACATGTATAAAATATAAATTGAGGTTTCCATTCATGCACTCAAATGGGAAAGTGCAGGGTCTTTTACAACTTTGACTTCTGCTTTACAATATTGATGTGTGCTGTAGCTTTTTAGAGAGAAACCACCCTACCTGATCTTACTTTCATCCAGAGCCCTCTTTTAATTTGGGACCATTTTTTTTTTTTTTTTTGCATAATGAGAAAGTAAATAATTGGGTTATCACTTAATGCATTCTGCCTAAAGAAAAATCGCAAACCATGATTATTTCAAATTAAAAATAAATTGTAGAAAATTAGAGCTAGGCGCATCACTCTTACTGATTTTGGTTCAAATCAGTTTAGGCTTTTAACACTGCTATGACCTTTAAAAGCATGACACTAGTTGTTGGAACATACAATGTATAATAATAAAAGGCACTGACTTGATGAGGGGTTTAAAAGTGGTACACAAATCCTCATGCTGTACTGCACCACACAGCTGGTAATCCTCTACATTGTATATTGTACAAGTGTTTTGTAGGGCTGCCTCACATGACATACAACCTTTAAAGTACTAGTACAGTTTGTATAACAAATTAGATGCTGTCAGTTTTGATGTTGAGTGATGTGTACCTAAATCTATTTTTGAGTAGTCTTAAAATGTACATGTCACAAAATTATAAAGACCTTTTTGCAAACTTAATATAAGTTTACAAACTAACAGGAAAGAAATACTTGCTGCAGAGTTTAAAAGCACAGCTGTGTTCTTGAATCTGGAAGAGAAGTTAGTCAGTACAGTTACTAGTTGCTGCTAAACATACTTTGATAATTCATTTAAAAAATATTACCACTTCTATAGACCATGACACTGTCTTGCCATACAGTTTTTGTTTGGGCGTAGTAAATTAATAAGGCAATATGTAGACAGCCATTTTAAAGCTTTTTTTTTCTTCCAAACAAATTGAAATTTGGATGATAGTTCAGAACATCTATTGGGAAAAGAAAAGGTTGTGTTGAAAAAATTGAACATGTTACATACCTTATTTATATATTAGGTTCTGAGGCTGCCATTGTACAATATACAGCACTGATTTAATAAATGCTGAATAAATAACTAAATGGGTAACCTCAAATATAATGGTACAAATACTAACAGGTACAGCATAATAAATATGCAATCTTTTTGAATCTTAGTTTACAGCCACTAATTTATTCAGTATTGTGCTGGAAGAACACTTTCAGAATATGTAAAACATATCACTACGTATACTACCTTCCAGCTACCCGTTTATGCTGCTGTATAGTACAAAAATACCAATGATGGAACAATGTTTGTCCTGTAAATTTAATTCGATATTGGACAGTTATTGTCTGTACAAACTAAAACGTCTATGGTTGAAACTGTTCATTATATTTGCTATTTCTGCTTCAGCCCTGTTTAAAAGTTGAGCTGATTAATCTGGCTTTGTCTTCCATTGTAAATATTGTTACATTGTTTTCTTTGTAAAACATATCGCACTTGCGGTTTTGGGAGACTGGCTTGAAGCTCTGTATAGTGTTTATATTTATCTGACTTGGCTTTCCATAGAGCTACTCGCAGTAAATGTGTTCATGTAGCTCCTGCTGTCTGGGTCTCTTCTTTTTGTACAAACCTGTTTTATTGGCTGAAGTGTAATTTCTCTTCCCCCTGCCCACCAGTATCTTTTTCTTTTAAGGGGTATGCTCATCTGGTCATCACAGGGCTATTTATACATTGTTGAAGAGTGGATTCAACCAGTTTTACAGGAGAACATATCTCAGACCAACAATCTTCTTTAACTCTGGAAAAATGACTTAAATGTGAATGGTTACACTAGAACTTGATATTGTAGACTTCTTTGCTCAGTGATAGACATGTCTGTTAGTAATGGGGACATATTCATGTCCCCCAGAGGGCTGTACTGGGACCAGTGCTATTCAACACATTCATAAATGATCTGGAAAATGGGGTAAACAGTGAGGTGGCAAAATTCTTAAATGATACAAAATTACTTAAAATAATTTTAATAATAATCTGTGAAGAGTTACAAAGGCTCTCCTAAAACTGGGTAACTTAATTTCCTCTGCCATTTTGTTGCCCAGTGTTGATAAATGTAAAGTAATGCACGTTGGAAAACATAATCCCAACTATACATACAAAATTATGGGGTCTAAATTAGCTGTTGCTACTCTGAGAGATCTTGGAGTCATTATGGATAGTTCTATGAAAACATTTGGTCAGTGTGCAGTATCAGTCAGAAAAGCTAACAATGTTAGGAACCATTAGGAAAGGGATAGATAAGACAGAAAATATCAATGCCTCTATAAATCCATGGTATGCCCACATTTTGAATACTGCATGCACATCTGATCATCCCATCTCAAAAAGATATATTGGAAAAGGGAGAGAGACAGGCAACAAAAATTATTTAGGGATATGAAACAGCTACCATGTGAGGTGAGATCAGAAGGACAGGGACTTTTCAGCTTAGAAAAGAGATGATTAAAGTGGGAATATGATAGAGGTTTATCAAATCTTTATTGGTGTGGAGAAAATGAATAAGGAAGTGCTCTTTCACATAACACAAGAAGTAGGGCTCATACAATGAAATTAATAGGGAGCAAGTTTAAAAATAAAAGGAAGTACTTCATATTAGACAGTCAACCTGTGGAACTCTTTGCCAGGGGATGTTGTGAAGGCCAAAACTGAGACAGGGTTCAAAAAAAGAACTAGATAAGTTCATGGAGGATAGGTCCATCGCTCACTCTTAGCCAGGAGGGGCAGGTATGTAACCCCATGCTCTGAGTGTCCCTAGCCTCTGTTTGCAAGGAGCTGGGAGTGAAGGATGGGGGATTGATTGCCTGTTCTGTTCATGTGCTCCGAAGCATCTGACACTGGCTACTGTCAGAAGACAGGTTACTGGGCTAGGTGGATCTTGGTCTAACCCAGCATGGTCATTCTTATGATCAGTACTAGAACATGTAGTATTCTCTACAACAGTGGTTCTCAACATATTAAATATTGTGGGCTGCATATGTGGCCCGCAGTGGAGCTCAGACCCCCCAACCATGGACCCTGCTCTGTGGGCAGCTGCCCCTACCCCAGGACCCCTGCTACTAATGGTGGGCTGGCTGCCTGCCTGTTCCCCTGCAGTGGTGGGCAGCTGCCCCAGACACCGGAGCTTGCAGGGCCAGGCAGCTGCCACAGACCGGGCCAGGTGCCCTGGAGCTCACGGGGCAGGCCAGCTGCTTGCCCTGGTTCTCAGTCACATGGCTGTCCCAGACTCTGGAGCTTGTGGGGCCAGGCCAGGGCGGGTGCCCTGGATAGCCACAGCTGGTGGGGAGCCCTGACCCTGCAGGGCAGGCCAGGAGCCTGACACCCCACACTAGGCAGTGGGGCAGTGTGGACCCCTCCCCCAGGGATCACCCACAGCCTTTAGCACACAGCTGAGCTGGGCCACAGCTGTGTGCTAATTGGGTTGTGGGTTGACAACTGCTCCTCTGCACCATGCGATGGAATTCTGAGAAATGTCATGGGAAGCGGGCTGGCTTTCTTCAGCGCCTGGTTGTACAAAGCAAGCCCTGCTATTACTGCTGATTTTCTAGAGGTTATTTTTTACCGTGAAGACAACCTCAATGAGGACTTTTGGATACTACACCTCATTTCATACTCTCTTAAATTTCCTATCCCTGCATATATTTACTGAAGCAAGAACTTAGTTTACTAGAGCATATATATTGGTGAACTCATTAATCAGACACTAAATTCTTTATCTTTCACCATGAATTTGACTTCTAAAAGTAACGTTTCTAAGATCAGGGTCTGTAACTGCAGAACTTTTTAAATACTCCATTCAAGTCATACTCCCTTTGTTCAAAATATTAAACTTACTTTCAGGAGTTAGTTGAATGCATTAAGTCCCTCTAACCAAGTTTTTGTAAGACAATTATCCTAACTAGGCTCCTTATTCAGGGCCTCATTTTACAGCAAGCAGCCCCTGTTGTGGAAGAAAAAGGAAACAGTACTTCTAGTATGTGGCAGAAGCAGGCATACCAAAAGTAAACAAACAGTGAAAATTATCCAAATAGCATAAAGACTGTTGCAACAGTCCCATTCAAAGTAACTACTTAAGGTACCTTAAAGGGCTCATTGGACCTGAACTGTGTTAAATGCTTTAGTCTTTCAAGGACCAACCCTCTGGCTGGGTAAAGTAGACAAAACTATCAGCTTTGAAACAAGGGAAAGTCCTCGATCAAAACCAGAAGACAGTTAGTCACTACTTTCATATCTAGGAGTGGAAGACGAAGCTACACATTTTAAAAATAGTTACACTTTTGCAAAGGAAAAAAGTTGCCTTTTGGTTGGAAAATTCTTTTGAGCAGCTCTAGTACACATACAGCATCTCTGTTACAGAAAGAGTTAAGTGAAGAGCATACTTACAGTGTGGCAGGATAGGTCATGTACAGTTGGTAGAGAAGTAGTGAAGTACTGAACAACCTTAAAATTCCTATATTTGGCAATTCTCGGTGCTTATTTTCTGCCTGTGACTTCTCCAGGTTTTGGGAAGGAAAAAGGTGGCCTTCAAATTCCAGTGAATCGTGCTTGATAGACTAGAGAAAACTTATGTCCATATTCTCTTCCCCTCTTTTTTCCATTAACAATAGATGGTGCCTTTAAACAATAGTTTCTCCTTCCCTCAATTGCAACAGACCATAAAGGAACATCTCAGAGGGGGCCAGGAATTTGTAATTGTAGTCTAGGTTTCAGAGCTCAGGACATCTTCCTAGTATAGTAAGAGTGTTGGAAAGCCTCAGTTCAGTCATGGCAAACCACCCCCTCAACTAGTATTTTATGTATACCTAGGTCAGATGTGTTTTTTCCTCATAATATCAAGTTAATCTAAATTCTTATCTTTAAAGGGGAGGGACAGAGAGTAGTGAATCCACAGAAGGCTCCAGTTTAACATCTGTGCCCTGCACTTCAGCTAAAAGCCGCAAGGGTTACTTTTAGGACTAATAGCATAGTTTGATTTACCTAACAGTTAATCCTTATCCCCCTGCCAATTGTAGTTGGTTTATGATGAAATCAGTCATTGTAGCAAACTAGTGATCACATCACCCATCCCTCACATTTCAAGTTTTATCTGATGTTTTGAAAGGCTTTATATTCCATTACTGCTCTTCTGAGCTGATCACTACTACCTTTCCTTAGCAACGGTGTCCTGCTTTTTGTCAATAAAACACTCCTGAAGACTAGAATATCACAATCTTTCTTGCACAATTCCTAGCTTGTGCTTGTAGCGGAGGTAGCCATAGCAGCAGCAGTATTACAGCCCCAGCCACAGGGGTTGTGTAAACCAGAGGTTGCTGCTGGGAAAGGTCTGTGTTACAACTATATATTGCTCAAAGTAGAAGAGTTCTAAATCTAGCAAAATGAACTTCCCTCACTGGTGCCCCACAAAAGAGACTTCTCTACAATGTGGGCAGCACACTGACTCATGCTACTAGCATGCATATTAGGAAATACCATACAATTTAAACAAACACATATAAAAGGTAATGCTCTTTTGAGATCTCAGATCTTTTGGACACATTGATCTATGAGCATTTTGACATTTGTAAGGTTAAAAGAGGAAATATTTTTTAAAGTTGTATACCTTTAAAAAAAAAAAAAAGAATAAAAGTGATGAAACCCTACCATTAGACTGTAGTGGCCTTTGGCGTAGGGGATGTCAGTTTTCACTGGTTACAGGTCTAGAAGTCATTAAATCCAAAGTCCATAGTCCATATACACTTCTAGTCTACCCTAAATCAAATGGTTCTGAAATATTTCACAGACATCCAGTTTGAAGAATTTCAGAGAACCGTACCATCAAAGTATGATGTATAAATCAATCTCACTCCATACCCATGAAATAGCCTAAAGGTACAGACAGCCAATATACAGCTTTGGTACAAAGATTAACACAGGAATCTCATTACTAGGAAAGACAGTAAGGACAGAGGCCCATGTGCAACTTTGACACTTAAGAGTACAACAGAGTGGCAGGGGCTAGCCTCCCTCTGTTAGTGTTTTAAAGATTTACATGTTAGTATTATACAAGTTATACTTTAGCAAGTCAGCCTAGTTTGCAGCAATTCTATTATGAAGATAGACACCAATTCAATCCATTCGACAAACTGCTTGCAATTCACCTTTAAAAGCAAGTGAAACAAACATTGAGCAAAGAAAGTTAATCTACATCCTCCATATTTTGATATATTTTTGTTAAAACCATTGCTGATGTAGGCACTCAACTTTTCTTAAATTATCTTTGAAAGCTTATAGTGCCCTCATGTGGTTAACACACAAATCTTATCCATGTACAATTTGTATAAAGGATCATCTGTCTCCTAAACCAGTTTCCACATAATTACTACTGAAGGTAAACTAGGAATAGACCAGGCTCTATGTGAATACAGCCAACGCAACTGCTTCAGTTACAACGCTGAATTACTTGAGAAAAACAATTACATTAAATGCTCTCAAATCTGGAATCCTAACTCAGAACATTTTTAATTACAGAGGGGGTGGACTGGTAGTATTTAAATCCAAGAGTACCTTTAGGCTGCAATTTGGGTTTGAGGCCATTCTAAGGCTTGAGCACAGGTCTAGCAGCACCAAAACTATATACACGTTTTCACAAGATTTTGGCCACATCTGACCTGAAAAGTGGGTCCTTTTGGATTCTGAAGCCAACCCGGGGGAAAAAATGATAAAGGCAGTTTTGGCAGTGCGGATTTGTCTCCAAACACCCTGCAGGTCAAAGGATTGTTCCACTTGTAATATCAAAAATCTGCAGAACAGAAGGTTTTGCCAGTTGTATTTATATTACGGTACACCCAGAGGCCCCAGCCAGGATTGAGCACCTATTGTAGGTTTTGCACATACATAGGGAGCCTCTGCCCAAAGAGCTTACAAATTAAGTGCATAAGACAAAAGATGTGGAAAAAAAGAATTATCCCCATTTTACAAATGAGAAATTGAGGCCCAGATCTTAGCCTACTGCCGTAACTACAAGACCATCTTTCCTTTCTAGACTGTTGTTTCTTAATAGAGCAATGCTGAGAAAAGCTTGCTGGAAACCTCACCATGGATTTTATTAAGATCCAAGAGCTTTTCCTGTACTGCATGGCAGCAGCAACATGCAAAATGGAATTGGGCAGCTCATGCACAGGAGAGGCAGCCACGCAGCAGCATCCACCAGCATGCAGCTGCTCCACATCCCTCTATTTTATTTTGGTTACCTAGCAGTTGTGTGACAGTAAGGGATTTGACATACTCACAGCGCTAGGAATCAAGGAATAGCTGTTCTATACATTGTTATAGTAGGGACTATAATTTATACTGAAAATTGCTGCTCTAGTATTCACTGAGACGTTTACATGCTCTAGAGGATGCATGAGCTCATGACACAGAATATAGCAATGCTAGCAGGATCCTAGGAAGAGCATGCACAGTCCAACAGCCACAGGAAATGTCATTGTGGAAACCAAGGCTCCACAATGTAGGAAGGATCTGCTTTTCATCTGTTTCAAGTTCTTTTATGTGGGAACCTGCCACTCTGCCTGTGCTGGACTGGAACACAGCTGTGATCAGTACAAGCACTCAAGCTGTGTTGGTATAAATAGTCTCAAATGTATTGTGCCAGGCCCAAAAGTTCGAGGCCCATCTATTTAACCCTAGTTCTTGGGGAGGTAGACAGGAGTTGGGATTTGATGTCATCTTTAGTTAACAGTTTTCTAGTTTGGGGTTAGCAGCAGCCGGTTCAGTTTTGTTTCTTTACATGTAAGATCAACCAAATAAAATAAGTAGAAGGGAATGTTTGGTTGATTCGTTCACTCTCTACCATCATGGATTTGCAGGCAACTCACAAAAGGGTAGATATGAGCCTTGTGGCTGTAGTACAGGCCCAATACCCCAATGTTATATATGTATAAACAAATCATGAGGCGTACATAGACTATGTTAACATTTAAAAACACACTATTATATTTTAGAGTAAACCTTTGTATAATTGCCATTTTCATATTTACACAAATGCTGTTAATCCTCCACATATCTCATTTTATTAACCTTTGCCACCTCGCCTAGTAACTCATTTCTGTGTCTCAGTTTTCAGCAGGGATATATATATATATATATTTTTGAGTGGCTGCAAGCCTAATGTATAGCTGGCATCAGAAATTCAGAGGCAGAACAGCCATTAGCCAGATGTCACTGATAATTAGTTAGCATTACTCAAAATAAGCTGAAATATAAAGCTTTTTATAAAGCAATACATTAATTCTCAGGCTACATTTGTCCTCATGAATGGTGAAGGTGGTTAAATACAATTAACACATCAAGGAAGGCTGATCATCTGGAAAACGCACAGTCTCACTTCCTTTGTTGGGGAGTGCTAAATGCTTACACATAAATGCAAGAAATAGTATTGACCACAGAAATCAAACAAGCACAAACAGTTGTGTATACAAAATTTGATCATTTCTTTGCAACTATTGCAAAACATGTGACAGATACAGTAGGATTCTTATATACTGATGCAAGAAACAAGGAGCTCTGTGACCTTTCACGGCCTTTATTGAATTATACATACACAAAAACTGTTGCCTTGTACAAGTCCATCATGGATGTATATAATTCACATAAGAATGATTAGAGGATACATTTATAAATATGAAAAAGATCGGGTTTAGCCAGTTTTTGCTTTATTTCAGTTTTTTCAGAGTGTACAGCTATTCTGGATAATATACATGACACCACTTCGGAGCAAAGAAAGTTTTTGGAAACATAACCTTAAATGCTTTGGCAATTTGATATTTCCAAGGGGTATTTTTTGCTGAAGCAAACTGGTTACTACTAAATCATGAATATGACTTGTTTTCATTTAAAAAAAAGACATAGGATATGGATAATCTTTTCACATATTTTCACAGAATAAAAAAATCCTTTTAAAATGGTTTGGATTTCTAAGCACAAATAACACCATTGATAGCATGGTGTAAGTATAAACATTTAAAACCCTGATCAAAATGACTAGAGAAGTATTGTACATTCCCCAAATAAACTCAGATTGGAACTTGAGGAAGGAAACAAAACTTTAAAAATCAGTAGTAGTTTGGTGTAAAAGGTATAGATTCTCTCCATTGCCCTTGATTTTATATAAAATACTGCTGTAAATTTAAACTTGTCTTTAATACACTTTTTGTGAAGAGTGATTTTAGGCTGATTTGTGCCTAATAATTGAAGGTTTGAATTAAAAAGGTGTTTACACAATATACACATTTCATTACTTACAAAGAGAATAAGCTTAACATTTCATATTAAAAACCTGGGATACAGTAGGGTTAGTAGCACCATGAAAAAGTGTTTTTCAAAACTGCAGTCTTGTTATTTTAAACATACTCAGTGCGTTGTATTTTGTTGTTTTTCTCTTGGTTGATCAAAAAAGTGCCATTTTGGTACTAGGAGCGAAATTAAAACTTCATCTTCTGATCCTCTGTGAACCTCAAGCGTCTTTTCCATTTCCAAGAGATTAATTCCTTTGTTTTAGTCCTTTTGTCAAATATGCACCAGACAGCCTTTGGTGAGGTACAGCTGAATCTGCACTTTTAAACCAGTTTGGATTTGTTTTTTGTTGTTTTTTTTCCTTTCTGCACAGTAGCACCATTGTTACAGCTGGAGGACAGTGCGCCCTAGGAATTCTCATGGTTTTACAAAAATTCTCCAAGATGTTACGTCCTCTTCATACAAACTTGACAACGACTAATACGTGTCCTCAGGTCTCCAGCTTTCAATGTCTCTGACTGAGGTTTACTGGTTGGTGGAAACACAAACACACAAGGTTAGCTTTTCTTATGCTTACAGGAGCCTGGACTTGAAAGGTGCTGAGTGCCTTTCACATCAATAGGACTTAAGGATGTGGTTAAGTGCCTTCCTGAAAGGGAACTGCATGTGCTTAGCACCTTCTTGATCAAGCACTTATTTCATTACTCTCCCTAAAATCCCTCGTGAGTTGTTTGTTTTAGACCAGTATTTCAATAGGTAGAAGGTGTTGTGCCAGCAAACTACATCAGCCCAACATGCCAGACAGTTGGGGGCAGTCCACAAACACCGATTTGAGTGAAGGGAGTCTTTTAGAAATGATATTTGTTGGGCAATTACAAAATACAACATGATCTATCCCCTCTCGCCCCCCCCCCCCCAAAAAAAAAAACCATGGAAGAATTTACATCTGTAAACTTCTGACTTCTCATTTGAATGGAATTATTTCATAATAAAATGTCACTGTTCAATGAGATGAAAATGTAAAGATGACAGATTTAACAAATTATTTCCTTCCATTGTGTAAGGGTATGTACATGAGTGATTATATAAAAAAAGTCCAACTAGGTCATAAAGTTTAAGGCCAGAAGAGACCACCAGATCATCTGCCTGACCTTCTGTATATCACTGGCCACCAATGGCACCCAGCACTCGGACACTAAACCGAACAACCAAAATTAGACCAAAGTTTTATAGCTCACAGGAGGCTAGACTACTATCCGCCTGTAGGCGGGACCAAGATGCACCAGTTCTGGAGAGCCCACAATGGCAGGGAAACGATAATAAAGTGAGATATATCTAGATAACCCTGGCAAGTGAACCATACCCAAGCCCTGCATAGGAAGGCAAAAAATCCCCACGGTCACTGCCAATCTGACTTGGAAAATTCCTTTCTGTCCCCACATATGGTGATTAGTTAGACCGTGAGTGTGTGAACAGGAACCTGCCAGCCAAGCACCTGAGAGAGAGAATGCTCGGTGCCACCTCAGAGGTCTGACTCTCTCAATCCAATGTCATCTCCAGCTGTGGCCAGCCCTGATGCTTCAGAGAAAGGAGATTTAAAAAATAAAACAAAGCAAAACACCACGCGCTGGAGTGGTGGAAAGAATCTCTTCCTGACCCCTGCAGATGGCCGGCTGAAACCCTGAAGCATGAGCTTATATTCCTGAAAGAAACTGGAAGCGAACCCCTGGCTGTTGAGCCTTGCCCCTGCCATCACATGCAAGACTGTCATTGGTCACAAATGAGTAGTCCACTTCTTTCAAGTGAACGGTATAAACACATTTTTGAAAAGGAGAAATAAACAGAAAGCTAAGTTTGTGTGAGACTGAAAATAATGAATGATGATAAGGAAGAAGAGGAGATTAAAAGATGCATGAGGGTTATTACTGGTCAGGACAACATGTTAATTACCACTGATCAGCCAAACTGCAAACCAATGGCATGACGACTGCCTAATACAAAAATAAATGGTATTACTTCGGTGTTATAATTGGAAGTAACTTGATTTCCATGTTGTAGATACCCACTAACGTTGTATAACACATTTTGTGGATAAAGCTCATTGTGCGACATTTGTGAAGTCGACAGCTGTCATTTTTTTCCAATATAAGCTGCAGTCAGAACTTGTTAATTTTCATTTGAGAGACAAGTCACCATTCGGTTATAAAATTTGTTTCTATGAAAACAAGTTATTTTTCCATAGAACAATGGTACCACTCTAAATTTGTGAAGGAAGTGATAAGAGTACAAGCCTGAAGAGTTTGCAAAATCCTAAGGTGAAATCATGGCCCCAGAGAAGTCGATGGCAAAACTTCCACTGACGTCAGTGGGGCCAGGATTTCATGCCTGTACTCCTGCAAACAACATTTGAGATATCTGAGTCTGTCTAAATGTCAAGAAAAAACACAAAAATGATCATTCAGTGTCAGACTGTGACATCGTTACTCACATTGAATAAATACATCACGCTTTGATATAGTCTCACTCATTACAATGGGACTACTTT
Organism: Caretta caretta; assembly: GCF_965140235.1. Taxonomy (NCBI): domain Eukaryota; kingdom Metazoa; phylum Chordata; order Testudines; family Cheloniidae; genus Caretta; species Caretta caretta. Next base: position 85,324,019 of record NC_134214.1, read on the forward strand.
TGGAATAAGCTACTGGTCAATGTAAGTAAGGGTGGGGAGAAAGTAGCTCTGAGTCCTTGCAAAACAGCAAGCAGAATGCACCCAGCAAGTTCGGACAAGATGTAAAAGATTTTCCCAAGTAAACAAATTCCTGGAAAACTGGTCTTAGAAAGCATGACACACACATTTAGATGAGGGAAAAGGCAAAAATTTCCAGTTTTACAAGGATTAATTCGTCAAATAAGGATCTAAATCACCATTTGTCCTTAAAAATAAATGCAATTTCCAATGCATTCAGTACACAATAAGTGATGTGCAAGAAATAAGCTCTCTTACCTAAACATTTCTGATATCTCTACAGTTGCCAGCCAGAAACTGTATGAATTGGCGTAGTAATTACAAGTACCACGACCATGACACTCAATAAAAGGAGCTGAGCGGAATTCTTCCAAACAGGAACCTGGGGATGCCAAGGCCTGTCCAGAGCCCTCTGCACCAGCACTTGTGTGCTAGAAAAGAAACAACTTGTAAGTTAAATTGGGATCCATAAGCACCAGAAGAAGTCACCCTGTTTCAAAAAATCAAGTTAATTCTTTTTTCCTGTTTGTTAAGACAATGCTGTAGATAACATTTACCTAGGATTACTGATTACAGTGGCATCTGAATTTTGGGAAATAACTGATCTCTGTTACCATAGTTGGCAGCAATAGGTAAATATCATTTTAATGGTACAAAATGTTTTTTGTAACAGAAAATCCCGAAGTAGCTAGTACAAGCCACAAACAGTTAACAGTAAATTTGGGGAGAGAGGAGGAGGCCCTTACCATCATGAAAGAATAACCAATCCAAAGAGAGTCCCAGCCTTGCGGACATGACGGAATTTGAATGGTCTGACTATGGACAGCTATAACCATGGCAGGAGCTTCACATACTGCACATCTGAACATGAGGAGAGGTATAAAAGAAACATCACGCCATTACAATAACGTATTAAGTAAGCCAAATACTAATTTTATTTCAGGAGAATTTAGAGAAATGACAGGAAAAACTGGGAAAAAATAATGTAAGAAAGGCTGCTGTAACAATTTAGATCTACTGCACCCCTCAAACAGTTTTATATGTATGCAGAATTTCCCACAGCATCAGTGAAACAAATAGGAATATAGATCAGAATTTTTTTTGTATCTAATTGCATTGAGTACCTATAAAAAAACTAAGTTTTAGTGAGCCCAATCAATCACTACTTACACAGGTAAAATTGGGAGAGCTCTGTTTAAAAATACATAGTACAGTAGAATCCTTAAAAGGTGCCAGACTGACAGTACTGAAAGCTAACATCCTTTGGTTTTCCACATAATAGGTAAAATACATAGCGGTAGAACTAGCTTGCCACACTACCTTCCTGTTGTGCACGAATCCTGATTTCAAGGGAACAGTGCCACAGGTCAGAACGTGGAGTTCAGTCTTCAGAATAATTTGAGCGTGATCCAAAGGCCATTGAAAGATTCCCAACTACTTAAATGGGCATTGGATCAGGCCCTCAATCATTAGCTTGTCATCTGAGACTGCTAACAAGTATGCCAGTCATCGTGGGTTTGTATACAAATCATAAAAGCCACAAAGTAATAGACTCCAAATGTCAACTTATTTCATCTAGACCAGTGGTTCTCAAAGCCGGGCCGCCGTTTGTTCAGGGAAAGTCTCTGGCAGGCTGGACCGGTTTGTTTACCTGCCGCGTGCTCAGGTTTGGCCAATCGCGGTTCCCACTGGCAGCAGTTCGCCGCTCCGGGCCAATGGGGGCTGCGGGAAGGGCGGCCAGCACGTCCCTTGGCCCGTGCCGCTTCCTGCAGCCCCCATTGGCCTGGAGCGGTGAACCGCGGCCAGTGGGAGCCGCAATCAGCCGAACCTGCGGACGCGGCAGGTAAACAAACCGGTCTGGCCCGCCAGGGGCTTTCCCTGAACAAGCGGCAGACTGGCTTTGAGAACTACTGATCTAGACCATACAAACAACTGTTGAAAGACAGTGACACTATGGATATGGGCAAGATTTGAAACAGTGACCATAAAGACAGATGTTCTTGCACTTTCATTCTAATTAATTATTAGCTCCAGGGGTGCTGGAATAATTTGTATAGTGGGGGTGCTGTGAGCCATTGAACCAAAACTGTAAATCCTGTATATAATGGAAAGCACTTTAAGTGAGGGGGTGCTGCAGCAGCATCCGCACCCCTAGTTCCAGCACCTATGATTAGCTGGACACTCAAGCCCAATTTTTGCTCTGTTACATGGTTTCACCTCCCATTATCCTCATGTGGAGTTGTATCTACATCAGCAGTGGCAGAAATTGGCCCAGTAATATTTTGCACAAATCTAATAGCGAAAACTCATTTTTGGAGATGTTATTGACTAGTACAGTAACTGGAGTTCACTCAGATGATTTGTCCCCATGGGTACTTTCCATCAGAGATTTCTGGTAGCAGTGTCTGTGGATCTGTGCCTCTGCCCTATAAATCCTTGTGCTTTGATTCAAGGACATACAGGGGAAGGCAGAACTGCTGCTGCTCCAGTTCCTTCTCAACTATAAAATCTGGCATGGCAAGGACTACAGTGTAGAGGGGACGGAGGGCAGGCAGTGGAGCACCCATAGGGACAAAACATCTCAAAGAACTGCAGTTACTGTACAGGTAATTAACCTCTCCTTCTTCGAGTAGTTGTCCCTGTGTGTGCTCTGCTTTAGGTGATTCCCAAGCAGTGCTCCAACTACAGAGGTGGGTGCTGAGGAGAAGGATCTAGTACAGTTTAGAGGACAGCTGCACCAAAGGCTGCATGTGCTATGGAAGCCTGCACAATTAGCATAGTGGTGGGAAAAGGTGTGCACAGACGACCAGGCAGCATCTTTGAAAGTATCTACAGTGGGCAGTGGTGCTGGAACACTTTTAATAGTGGGGGTGCTAAAAGCAGTTTTTGCTTTTTATCTCATGCGCCCCCTTACCCCTGTCTGCAACCCCCCCATCCACCAGAGCAGGGGCCGGGAACAGGGCCATGTCTCTGGGAGGGGGGAACCCAGAGAGGAGTAAGGGGGCCGAGATAGGGGCCACAGCTGGGGGAAGGCCTGGCAGAGTTTGAAGCTTGGGGTTTTGGGTACAAGCCACGAAGGCCACAGACAAAAAGGGGCTGAGGACAGGCAGGAAGTCCCAACCATGAAAACAAAGGTGGGGGGAACCCCCTGCCCCAAAAGCACACAGCTTGCACAGAGGAAAAAAAATAAAACCACAAACTAAAGAAAAAAAGAAAAAGAAAAGAAAAGAAAAGAAAAAGAAAAGAAAAAGCAAGCAAGCTACGTAATGCTAAAGCTACTGGGCACCACAACTCTCCATCTGCAGCCACAGGTGGTTGAGAAGGAACTGGAGCAGTGGCAGGTCTGCCTCCCCTGTTTACCCCTGGATTGGAGCATGAGGATGTGTAGAGCACAGGTACTGGCATACGGAAACTGCTACCAAAAATCTCAGATTGAACGCTCATAGGCGTGTGCACATACCTATAGGGACAGCTACTCAAAGAATCGCAGAATCTCTACCAGATCATCAAGAAGCCTTTTTTGACCCAAGCTGGGAAGAGCTTTTTTTTCTGGAAGTTACTCTGAGTACCTTTGAGCAACCATCCAGTCCCCACAAAATTTTAAGTCTTTGTGCCAGATAAGAGCAGCAATTTGGTATTGGCTTGCGATGAAAGGTAGGGACAAGGTCCTGACCACTTATGCTCATTAAAGATTCCATGACACTTTTATAAAAGACTAGGGTTGCTAGATCCTGCATCCAGACAAACTTCCAGGTTGGTAGGTAGTTTCTGCTCACCCCTCCCTTCTAGTTTCCACCGGATAAGGCATTCTTCACTCTCTGTCCGGAATTGTGATATATTGCTGCTGTGCATTGTTTAAAAGGTTTCCCATATGACATTACATTTCAATATATTTAAATATAGGGCCAAATTTTCAGTTGGCAAAATTCCCCCAAAAGCAATGGAGTTTTGCCAGCTGACAATTTGGCTCATAGTTTGTAAAATTTGCTAAGTACTTTGGGATTCTTGGGTGAAAGGAAATATGCAAACATCTGTCTCTCTTCATAAGATATGATTATAAGTTCTTTATGTCACTAATTGTGTCTCCTTGTGCATGTTCATAGACTTTAGTCCTTTGTGGATGCTACATAAATCATAAGAATATGCCAAGATACACAATTTAAGGTTATATGCTATTCAAAGAGCAGAGTTGATAGGACTTGTAAGGTAGTGATTTTGGCCCAGAATTGTAGGCTTTGTTACTCAAGTTTCACAAACCTTGATATTAACAGAAATGTTTTCAGAAATGTAAATAGGTCCATTCAAAACAATCTCTTTTTGCCTGGATTGTCCTGCAGTGTTTGCAACCCAAATACTATAGCACTGTAATGCTGCTGAGAACCAGAAGGTGAAAATGATTTTAAAAAGGGAAACTGGTCTAGTCTACTTTCACTGTCCATGCTAAATAAAGCGCAAGAAGTGCTGTGCATAAATGAGAAGTAAAAACAGATATTTAAAAGCTTTTGGCCTATTAGTTTGTTTTTTAAAATGTTTTTAAATGATGATGTCCCCTTAAAAGCACCAAAATTCATGAGATTTTAGATCAACGAATAGAATAAAAATGAAAAATAATGAAAATGTCCACAGCATTCTCAGGTGCTGTGGAAATAAAAGTAGCAAATCAGTAGTGGTTGTCAGTTCCCTGCTCTGAGGCACTAGACTGGATTACACACAACACATTCACCACCATTAAAATAAGAAGTTGTTCTATTATTCCTCAGAGAAAATACACACAAATGATTAATCATTTTACCATGTCTTAATATTCAGCCTGCAGGCTCAAAACCACATTTCAACAAGATGTGTTATCTTTACAGATCCCATGCAAAATCTTACAGCCTATTTCGGCTCACCGGCTAATGAATGGCTGAATGCTCTGCCCAGTCAGTGGCTCCATGCTCATTGGCATTGGCTTCGGAGTGGACAGCCAATAGGAATAATCATTTCTTGATGCAAAATTACACACATTGTTGATGTTACAGAACATGAAGGGCATGGTGCTGAAACGGCGGAGACAGCTCCCAGCAGTGCCTACAGAAGATATACACATATATGAATTATGATACAGAAAAGAATTCTCATCTTACTGTGCTTAAAGGAAATGTAGACTCCTCACCCCTGTTTTTTAAACACTATCTGCATATTCTTTTCAGCCTCTCATGAATGCACAGCACGGATTGCCAAACTGCAATATGCAGGCAAAATATTGCCTGTGAATTTCAGTGTGTGACCACGCATCTTTAAGGTGCAGGCTCAAGCCCATGGAGATGACAGATCTCAGCGGTCAAGCCCCTACCCTTATGTGTATGACCTCCTGGGCTGTAGGATTCTAGGGATTACAAGGGATCAGAGAATTGTGAGAAGAAGCTGGTAATTCCTTCCCCTGTAAAAACCCACACCAATAGTGCATATGATGCATCTCACCTAAGTCCTGGCCATGGGCTCTCTCATTTCCCTGAACGTACAGAAGAGAAAATCCATCGTATATCCTTATTGTTCCTTGTGGGCACAGTGGTGTGTCTGTAGTCTGGCTGTGTCGAGTTATAAGGAATCCATGAGCAACAGAAGCTGTTCCAGGAGGACCTGGTGGGCCTTGCAAGCCATCAGGACCAGGGGGTCCCTGCGTACCTTGAAAGCCTGTTAACATAGGAGAAGCACAGCACAGACATTTTTTCGCATATCTGTTAACTACTCTAGCACATTTCATCCAAGGAACACAGCACACCTTGAACACATTCATGAAGCCCAAGCGCTCCCTATGAGTCAGGTGAATATTCTCCCTGGTTTTCAAAGGGGTTTTAAAAAGGTAAATAAGTGCAGGCCTGTAGAAATAAAGGACCTGATTTTCAGAGGTATGGAAGCAGCCACAGCTCCCAAACTCCCACTGACTTCAGCTGGCTCTAGAATTGCTCAGCATGTCTGCAAATTAACCCAGAAGAGCCCAATGTTCTAAACTGCACGTGACAACAAGCACCACTGATTGTCTAATTAGCCTGTGCAATGCTTCTTGGTACTTAATGGCTCCAATAAGGACGAAGATTGGTTCAGTGGTTAGGGTGCTAGTCTACAATTTGGGAGACCTTTGTGCAATACCCTGCTCCAGGGTACTTTCACAGGCTTCCGGTGTGGTTTTGGGCAAGTCATTTAAGTTCCTCAGTGACTGTTCCCCAGCTGTAAAATAATGGGACTAATAGTATTGCCATATCTCACAGGTGTGTTCTGAGGATAATGCATTAGTGATGGAGAGGCGCTCAGATACTATAGGAAGTGGGGGCCATAGAGTACTGTAGTTAGCTATGTACAAGGTAGGTAAGCCATTCCAAACCCACACACATGTATGTGCAGTGTAGCAAGTTAGTCCTACCTGACTTGCTTACATGTCAAACAGCAAGTCAATGGCAGAGCTGAGCTAAGTGTCTTACGCTAGAACGCACTCCCCCTCTTTGAGGAGATCCAAAATCCACTGAAATAAATGGAAAGACTGCAATGGGCTTTGGAATAGGCCCCAAGAATGGAAGATAAAATATGCCATAACAACCTTAGCGCAGAGCATAAAGAACGTGCCTGGGAACTTCAGGGTCCCCTCTTTGTCATTGCTCTTAATTAGCTAAGTTTTTAGAACTCAATCTCTAGCAAGTTTGACCTTTTCCCTTCCAGGTTCTTTATTAAGGACATTCTCTTCTTGCATGTTTTCAAACTATGCTAACAGAATATTTCACAGAGCTGGTCAAAAAAAACAGGACAAACAATTCCAAAAAAGGAATTTTTTGCCTCTTTTTGTTGTTGAAATTTTGACCTTTTCTCACCAGCACTGATATTTAACTTCTTTAGGCATATTCCTTCCCTTAATTTTGATTGTATCAGGGCTTTTTAGAAAACTTGGTACAAATTACAATCTAGAACCTCCACCTCCTCCAGATGAAGATTCAGCCCTGAGGGTTCTGACTCCAGCATTCAAGGCCTGTTACTTTGGATCACCATCTTATTTGCATAATTTGATTCCCACTTACTCCCCACTTGCCTTCTATTTCTAGTTGATGGGTAAAAATTTCAAAAAAGTGACAAACACTTCAGAGTCCAAATCTCACTGAAAGTTTATGGGACTTTGGGTCCTGGTGCTTTAGTAGATTTTAGCTGGTATCTAGTTAAACTTTTCCCCTCCCACAGTTCAGTGCCTTTGCTCCACACAGACCTGACTTGCTGGAATTCTTTCCCCATGAGAACAGTTTTTCTGATCCATTGTTTCAATGCAAAAACATAACACTTTATTTTCCTTTCTACTCCTCTTTGTTTGTTACTGTCCTAATTATACACCATGTGTCACAGGCTGCAAAGAGTGTTCTATTGAATTCAAAACAAAGTGAAATAAAACAACATCCAGGGACCGGATTCGGCAACAATATTGGTACGGAGTCTGCCACTGAGAGGTTTTAAGACTAATGACTTTTCAAGCCTATAGCATACACCAGAAAAGACACCACATTGGACTATCTAACAGCAGAATAGCTGGGAAACCCTTGTGATGTTGCACTCCATATGTTTATGGAAATATGTTTATAAGTGTGAATATGATGTAACTGGAATATGCTTTATGCAAAAGGTCTCTTGTAAAGTATCATTACAAAGCGTATGATTATGGGGGGAGGGATAGCTCAGTGGTTTGAGCATTGGCCTGCTAAACCCAGGGTTGTGAGTTCAATCCTTGAGGGGGGCATTTAGGGATCTGGGGCAAAAATTGGGGATTGGTCCTGCTTTCAGCAGGGGGTTGGACTAGATGATCTCCTGAGGTCCCTTCCAACCCTGATATTCTATGATTCTATGATCTACTGAGTCTGTTCATCCTATTTGTATGAATGTATCATTCTCATACCTGAAGCTAGAAACATGAAGTATTACTCTGAAGTCCTATTGTAACTATGCAAAGCGTGGGCCATTAATGGTGGCTTGGAATCTTGATGGCTCCCATTAACTAGGACAATTGGCTGTAAATGGCTCTGTTTACTTGCAGGCCTTCCTGCGTTTGTGAGAGTCAGGCCGGAGAGAATGGAGGCTTGGGGTCCCACAGGACATGTGAACATGTCACATTATACTGGAATCCATCTTAAACCTGGTGCTTTTCCATTTAGAAGGAAGGGCGGGAACCCAGAGAGAGACAAAGGATTCCCGCCTTGTGCCAAAGATATAAAAGGGGGTGGAACGGAACAAAGGGGGCTGCCAGTCATGAGAAACCCCAGAGTTACCACCTAAGCTGGAACTAACAAGAACTGTACCAGGGAAAGGATTGGGCCCAGACTAAGAAGGAGTCTAGTCTGTGAAAGAAGCTTATTGGAACATCTCTGAGGGCGAGATTTACCTGTACTCAGTTTCTTAAATGTATTAGGCTTAGACCTGCATGTTTTGTTTTATTTTGCTTGGTATTTTGCTTTGTTCTGTCTGTTATTACTTTAAACCACTTAAATACTACTTTTTATACTTAATAAAATCATTTTTGTTTATTAGTAAACCCAGAGTAAGTGATTAATATCTGGGGGAGCAAACAGTTTGCATCTCTCTCTAACAGTGTTACAGAGGGGAATTTATGAATTTACCCTGTATAAGCTTTATACAGAGTAAAATGGATTTATTTGGGGTTTGGATCCCATTGGGAACTGGGTGTCTGAGTGCTGGAGATAGGTAACCTGCTGAGTGGTTTTCAGTTAAGTCTGCAGCTTTGGGGAGTGATTCAGACCCTGGGTCTGTGTTGCAGCAGGCTTGTGTGTCTGGCTCAACAACACAGGGTTCTGGAGTCCCAAGCTGGCAGGGAAGATGGGCTCAGAGGTAGTTTCAGCACATCAGGCGACAGTCCCAAGGGCGGTCTCTGTGACCGAACCTGTCACAACCCTATTCCTAAAAATGTAATATTGTTGCATGTGAATTGCAATAGAACACAAGTCCTGACATTTGTCTGCATTCTTAAGAAGAGATTTTTTTTTGACATACCAACCGCCTTTTTCCTCACCAGAACTAGGGTATTTATTATACCTGGTTGCCCTGGAAGTCCTCTCTCGCCTTTACGTCCTCCTGGACCATCAAATCCAGGAAGTCCATCTCGCCCAGGATCCCCTGGAAGGCCTATTGGACCTAGAAAAATAAATGAAGCAATGAAAGTTACACTCTTGCAAGCTCACCAAAGTCTCGGCAAATAAACCCAGGAACCTCTCTAGAACAAATGGTCTACTGCATCCTGTTAACTAGTCACTTTCTATAAAAATAAGCAATAAAGCCTTCAGTCCACAGTGATCATACCTGGCAATCCTGGTGGACCTGACAATCCTGGTGGGCCTGACAATCCAGGCTGGCCTGGTGGACCTGGAGGACCTGAGTCACCTTTTACTACAATGGTTTGTCCAGAAGGGCCAGGTAAGCCTGGTGGACCTAGGATAAAGCAAGTTTGTATTAGAGAGACGGACAATCCAAGATGGGAGTGACTCCAAAAGACTCAAAGGGAAGTTTGATTAGTTCATCAGCCCTATAATTCTTTAAGATGACATCAGCCAAGAAATCTGATCAATGGAATAAACACTGTAACTAGAGGTTCAAGGCAAAAATTTGCTCTTAGTTGCATCCTTGCAAAAAGGATAGATTGACTCTTATAGGGGCTGTTCCATGTATCCAAGGAAACACAGAGTAAAGTCAGCTTTATTACTGGCATTAAACTGTGCTGAAGTCCTTTTCTCCATGGTGCCCTTGAGTCAACATGGAACCACCACACAGAAAAAACTCAGTGGAGGAAATGTTGGAACAGGAAATCATCAGCTACCCCCCGCCCCTGCGAGCAGCTTCTTTCCACTGAATGAAGAGGAATGGGTCTACATCAGATATCTAAGTGGCTTTTCCCTTACTAGGAAAGTGGAAATAAAGTTTTAAAAACAATGAATGGTGTTTGTTATTTTAGAATGGTGTTTAAATTGCTGTTCATATCATAGCATAAAAGGACAAATTCCATTGTTGGGGTATCTCTGCCCAATCTGAGTGAATTACACCAGGAATGGACTTGGCTCCATGCCTGTGAGTCCAATTCTACCTCCCTGAAGATAAGAAAGTGGCAGGGTAGCATCAACCATGATTCATACCTGGTGGACCTGATGGGCCTTGATCACCTTTAAAACCAATTGCTCCTGGAGGTCCAATGGGGCCCTTCATACCTGAAACACCAAACCAATACAGTTACACAGTGAAAGTACGTGCTTCCTGAAAAGATCTACAGCATGAATGCCCAAAGTGGGCTCCTCTCCTCTACTAGTTGGACATTACTGAGTTCTAAGGGCTTTGTTTGAAATGACTTTTAAATACCTGGAAATCCTGGAACACCTGGAACCCCAGGATCACCTTTCATTCCATTCAGGCCGGGACGACCAGGATCACCCTAAACAAAGTAGCTTCACAATTATTTAATCCTCTCATTGAGTCTCAGGAGAGAAAAAATGTGGGCTGGGGACAAACAAGAATCTATAGGATTCCCAAGCTTTCTTGCTACACATAGAAACTTGAGTCAGGAAACAGCACCATGAATGGATAAATCCATAGCGAAAAAAGGAGAGCATGCAATAGGGCTCATTTATTACTACATCTTTGAACAGGACCAGTAGGTGGCCTAGAGTGGGAGTTGTGGGAGGCTCGGCACCTTTGAAAAGCCAGGCCTAAAGGAGTCTGAGGCTGGGCTTCCAAAAAACCGGGGTGCCCAAAACCCATGGCCAATTTGATACACACATACACGAACAGACACTGACTGGGAGATTTGCCATCATCGCTCACTGGCAAGGGGCAACAGAGCAAGGATGGCGCACTGGCTACTGTTGCTCTCACTTGAACACTATGGAGAAACACACTACGTGTGTGTGGGAGGGAAGAGGGTTAGAGATGATCCCAACGTCCTCTATACCTCCCCGGCCCACTAGAAGCCAGGATCTGTTCCAGAGTGTTAGAAACTACAGTATGGCTTTAGGTTCATTATAAAATCCATCTTCCAACTGGAAAGCTCCATATTTGATTCTCTTTAAAAATAAAACACTCCCAGCTAGAAATAAGCATCACTCCTTATCATACCTGGCGTCCAGGTGGTCCTTGATCTCCTTTTAGACCAGGGAGGCCAGGCTGGCCAGGCTGACCTGGCTTTCCTTTTTCTCCTTTAAATCCTCCATTTCCAGGGGGACCCCGTGGACCTTCTGGCCCTGGCAGACCTTGATATTACATAACAGATGTTCATGGATCAGTATGAGTCAGCCTGCCCATGACTTCTGTGCAGTCCTTATATGCTATGGATTTGCATATAAGGACTGTGGTCTCTACATTAAAATATATATATATATTAGCTTGGCATCCCACACCACCAATGCAAAGTGCATGGCTAGGGCCAATCTAATGGCAGTACATAGCGTTCTCCCCTTCTTGAGTGTTTTCTTGATTGACCAACTCCATTGTGAAAGCCAGTGTCACAGAGTAAAATGCTGCTCCTTACTGCAGACAGAGTTTGATATTTCCATTGAGGGAAGCAGGACTGGTGTGCCCCCTCCCCCAAAGTGCTAAATCCTGCCTCTCTTGGAGGCTGTTCCACCGCGGAGAGGCAGAGGAGACAGGAGTAGGGGTAAGAGCAGAGCCTTCCCCAACCAAAGCTCAGGGGCGAATGCCCCTTTCAGTTGATTAATCTCCTCTCCAATAACTAGGCTGATTTCAATATATAAACCCCAATGGAGATTGGACATTTGTTTCAATTATTTTCTCTAACATTCAGGATTAGTTTATTCTTAAATGTGCACTCAACAGATTTCTCCACTGAGCAGTAGGGGGTACCTAAACAAGACCCTGGTGATTGCATTACCCTTTCCTTTTTGTAGACAGAGGGCAAAATACCCTGTTGTTGACATTTTCATGTAAGTTCATAAAAACAACTCATAGTATATTGAAAACAAAACACCTGATGAGATCATTTCACCTTTGTTCCACAGTGATAAATACAAGGTCAGCGTTACTCATGTGTGACACAAACAAACTGTATGGCAAGTAAAATGGAAAGTGTTGCTATGATTTAAGTCACATATCTATTTATACCTTTATATGTGGAGATGAAGGGGTCTTACAAATAGAGTCTTCTCTTTGCTGGAGAATTCATGACTTTCTCGTCCTTAATTCTTCCCATGTAATAAGATTTTGTAAGTGTACTGGCTTTTCAATTCTTCTGAAACTTTTAACAATTTAAAGTCTCTCTTTAAAGAGCTCAAAGAGGCCACATACAGAGAATGGATTTGATGAGTGAGATTTCTGCATGCAGTTCTGAAGATAAAACCCTAACCATTTCTTTTTAAAATTCAGTAGCAATTTAGTGCCACATATCAAACAAGTCGTGCAGTTGTCAGCTACAGACACATGCCACCATACAAGCTTATTCCGAAGAAACACTGGGTCTGGTACAGCACACATGAGAACTAATTACAGGTTACCTTCTCAGGAATGCTAACTGTCAACAGGTACCATCTGCAGGGTACCCACAGCACTTAAAAACAATCTTTGAATTACAGGGAAACATCAATTTTTCGTATGACAAATGCAATGCAGTGAAATAAATTGACCAAGTTAAGAATCTAACCTGGAGGACCTGGAAGGATCAGAGTTCACCAAAGCCCAATGATCGATGTTAGAAGGATCAGACATCACACAGTACAAAACAAGATTACTAGTTAGAAATAGTACAGATGATAGATAGTATATGCACTAAACAAAAACCCATTTCACCAGTATATTTTGTATTTACAACATAATCAACATGCATGCAAAAACCCATACATGAGTAGGCAAATATATACATTTTCACATACAACTTATTCTGGTGATTAGGCTGCTAAGGCCAACATGACACTCTTCATTAAATCAGAAACTTAAGCTTTACTGAAGAGCATGTTTTTGCTTTAACGTTACAAGTGAGGTCTGTTGCCAGTTAGTCCTATACAAATGAGGGTTGTCCTAAGTAACCATTTCACTGACAGAACACCGCCTCTGCATGGCCTAGAGTTTGGTGGATATCCAATTTAATTAATAGAGTCAGAAGCTTTCACCTTCTTTTTGGCCGAAATTCATCTCTGTGCAGAGGGTTACCACAAGATGCAATCACCACTTAAGTCCCACTGCACAGATGTGAATGTCACCATTTGTGAATGGAAGCTGAAGAGCAGAATACTAGTGAGCAACACAAAAAAAGGAACAAAAGAAATTTTTAAAAATGTGCACTGATCAGGTGCTAGAAATGTAATCTGGAGGAAAATATACAGCATGACATGTACATCTATGCTTAGAACTGTTCTCTTGTTGGCATTGTTCTTGATAAAAAAATGCCACAAAATGCTAATTGGTCTGTTTTAATTTCTTAGGGAGATTTTTTTATGCTGCGACACACTTGGAAAGCCAATTTAAAGGTTCTTCTGTTCAGTGCAGCAAGTCTTTAATGACCTTCTCCCTGCCATCCTCCAGAATTAAGACAATCTGGATCCATCACCCCTCACCCATTTTCATGTCAGTGAAATGATTTAAATATATATTTCATGCAATGTTCAGCTAAAAACCACGGTAAACATGTCAGGTTTATCTCAATGCTCTATTTTTCTACACTTTTCTATGCTTTTGACACTTTATTAATACTAGCTTTATAATGGTTAAAAAAAAGCGTCTTGTTGCTAATGTTAATTTCTTATAAAATGTAATTCATTCTTATGTAAGTTTTGCTATGATTTCCAAATAGGATGAATGCCTAGCTGAGAGTCTGTGCTGAATTTAGTGAGATAGAGAGTATTAGACAAAGCATGGAGAGGGGGCTAGCTCATGTGGCCCTCCGTCTTGAACTGCAGCCCCTCTGCTTACCCAAGACGCTGGGCGTCGCATGGAGCATGACTGCAATTCAAGCCACACTGTGTGACGGATTTGTGACGCAGACAAAACCACAATTAGATAAAAAGAGGAGACGACGTTATTTTTATACTTTATGACCTAGAGCGGATGTGGACATAGATTGGTACATTAAGTCTCTAGCAGCACTTAGTGTACACAGTTAAAACTAAATTGATTCATTGCTATTCAACTTTGATCACAGCAGTTTGTTTCCTACAAGTCATCATAGCAAAACTTTCAAGACTTCATTTAATAAACTTGTAATTACATAGGTATGCCAAGTCATTTTCATTCTCAGGACAGACATTGGGACTTTACAACATCTGGCTAGTGCTACATGCACAGTATATTATGATTTAAATAAATCTGAAAAAATGGCTAAGCACTTATGAAACATCTTCTGCAGTCTTAGAGAGGAGATAGCTTTGTGCTCCAATTCTGTTAATCTAGTATATGGCAATGGAAGCCGCTCTCTGTTCCACAAACTTTATGGAGGTGAAACACGGGTATGAAAATAAGGGCTTGTCTACATGGGAAAATTATACTGGCATAAGCTAATGTGTGAATTTGAAGCGCCATAGTTATACTGGTATAGTCGCTGGGTAGGCACTCTTATTCTCATACAAGAGGGCCTTTTTGGGGTAGTTTATGTAACTTTGGAAGGGTTTTAAGCTTTAAAAAAGCCACTCTAATTCTAAAATAAGAGGGCCCACACAGGGAGTTATACTGATATGGTTAAACTGGTATAACTGGTAAAGCTTTCATGTGTAGACAAGCCCTAAGTGAGCTATTCATAATAACCAGAACTGCGTAACAGCATGAATGGATAATTCTTCATCTTTTTGCACAGCCTGCCCTTGGAAAAGTCTTCTTTCAATCCCTTCTATATGCACTGGCATACACATCTACTTTCCTTCCTCCTGCTACTTGTTAAATAAAAAGCCTATAGGTATCCTCAGACCCCAACTGGTTTGGTGAACAACAAATATTTTACAGAGAACAAGTATCACAGCAGAGGCACCACATGAGGTGCCCATTGCTCACTTTTTATTTCATTTAGCGTTTTTCTTCTCTTAAGACTCAAAACAACAATCAAGATAGCCACATTAAATTTGCAGAACACAGAATCTAAAAAATAAGGAATTCTTGGCTCTCAAAATCTACATTTAAGATTATACAAAATATATACTTGTCAACTTTGCCAAAGAAACAACATAATAGACTATGAAGGCTAATCCAGACTGTGTTCCTTATACAGTGCCCTCACTCCTGGCTGTCTGTAATCAATAACCGCATATTTTACAGAAATGAATGTTGTCATCTGACTGACCTCCAAACCATGGATCTACAGGGAAGGGATGAGAACACTGTGCAGCATATCAGTTTTTAAAGGGGGAGGGTGGGAGAAATCTTATTTTTCCCCTTTCAATTGGACTGGGAAGAAATATTACAAAATATGTTTCCCAGTCAGGGGTGCGATCCTGCAGGCTTCTGAAAGCCACTAGTAAGGTGCCACATGGTCTTAACTTGTCTGTAGTTAGGGAACAAAGGGTCCTCAGCACTTCCCAGGATCAGCCCCCAAACGATGGGCACAGTGGAGACTGAAAGCCTGCATTTGGCTTTCCTGTACTCTACACATCAAAGGTACATATGAAGAATGACTTGGTATACCTGACCTTAGTTCTCTACATTTATACACCAAAAAAGGTTTTTTTAAAGTATACACATTCAACTTCATGCAAAGTACTATTTTGGAGTTAAGGGGCTAACCTGAGGGACCTGGGAGTAGGGATCAAAGTTCACCAAGGCCATCATTACAACAGGGGGAAAAACATCAAAACTGTTAGAAATGTCAATGTATTAAACTAAACCTTTAAATTTAGATTTAGCTCAATATTGTTTTACATACAGTACACAAACACCAAACTATTACTGTTCGTGGTCAAAAATAAATTAGGGAGTTAAAAATAGTGTTTCATTCTCTTAGGAATCTGCTTTACTGTAGTAGCTATTCATAAACCCTTACTATTATCATCAGGCCAAACTCATCCCAGATATAACTCAGCAGAAGTCAATGGAATGACACTGGGTTTGAATTTGGTCACTTTAACTAGTCTGAAAATACACCCAGATGTTAGCAAGCAATGGATGCATCTGATTCATGTTTCTATTTATTATTTCCTTAGGAGTGGGATAATTTGTCAGCAGCAGAGCTGCTTTTATGACTAACTGCCTAAGGTTGAAATGTTATGAAAGCAGCATTTCCATGATGGGCTATAGTCCTTTTGTTCTACAAAGTGCTGATTGGAATAGAACTGCAGTAATAGTGCGGTTTATCCACATTAGTCCATGCACAAATGAGCAAGACAAACATTTCACTTGATATACTACATGCAACAAAAATGGAGATGAAAGAGAGAAAACATGCCTGAGCAGAACTTCACTGGTGTTTTCCAGCTGATAACCTAAAATGTGCACAAAATAATGGTCTTGTCTTCTAGTTCGCTGACTGATTTAGGTTAATAATTGCAGGGTTTATACAAAACATGTAAACAGGATCAGAGACCAGCAGAAATCTACCTATGCTACAGGTAGATTTTGGGATTACAAATTGTTCAGAATTTAATGTTTTACATTATACAGTTTAGATTTTGTGGATAACTTTTCGCATGAGAAATTATTTTAAGTAAAGGCTCCGATTGTTATAGAACAGCAATCAGCTGCCCTATGGAATGTTTCATCATCATAATACTTTGCACTTGGATACCACTTTTCATCAGAAGATCTCAAAGGTCTAGATTGTCACAGCCCTTACTTGGAGTTGCATCTACTTGCACCAGAGGTTAATTTGGCTCCAAGCTCACAATCCTAAGGACCACAGAAAATGTATATTGAAAAAAACCCCACAACTTCCCCCTGCTTCCTAAATTGCTAATATATGGATAGCAGTTATTTTGTAAATGCACTAACTCAATGTTTACCTTCCTCACCCAGAGCTTTCACCAACGAAAAATCCCAAATTCAGAATACTCGCAGAGTTTCAGTTTAAAAAAAAAAGTGTTTTCTATTTGTAAGCAAGCAAACAACTTCATTTCAAAAAGCTGCTTCTCTTGAAAATGACTGTCAAGTGCATTGGATGGCAATTTATAGTATTAGCTGCTAATTAATTTCATGTCCAAGTAACAACTGTACTTGGACTTGAGAGGTGAAAGACAGAATATTCACTGACACAGTCCTTAATTGCTCAAAAGTGGCATCTTAAGATAGATGAATTTTCCATGAAACAATATATAAACACATACATTAATCTAATTCCTCAATACACCAGGGATCTGCTCAGTGATGTTAACCCAGGATGGAAGTCATCATTTCCAGAATTAGTAGATGCAGGAACAAGATACAAACATGGAATGGAAAGATGAAGACTGCATGGTGTTGCACTGAATCCACTGGAACTGTGTGACACGATGGAACAATGATGTGCATACATGATGTTGAGATGAAGAAACCACTATCCGATTTGATCATGCTGTGATGCTATTATGAATTTTATTTTCATGGGTCCTAGAATGACGGAGTTTATTACTTTTATTTTTGTGCACGATGAAATTCATTGATCATGTGACAATGCCAAAAAGGCGTATTTGGCAGATGCTGCAAAAGTTGATTTGGTGCTCTCTAGATGATTGCTGTGACAACATGCTGAGAATCTCATGTTTATCAATGCATTGTATTTTGCTGCCAGGTATGAGCAGGGTCTTTCAAAAAAGAGACTTGCAGAAATCAAGATTTTTATTTGTTTTTAGTATCTTTCTTAATATTGTTGCTTTTGGCACGACAGCCTTTTGGTTACCAAGAAATATTTAAAGATTATACCATGGAAACATGGCTGTCAGCCAAACACTATATCAAAAGAATTGGTCTGAAATTCAGAAGTTCTAAAGGCCAATAACCTGCCAGCAAAATAAAGAATTATTGACAGAGATGGACTGTTATGAACTGCATGCCTACCTGGTCTCCCCGGTACACCTTGTGGACCAGGACTACCTTTAAGACCTTCCATAGGTGGCCCAGGCAGGCCTGGTGGACCTTGTGGACCTTGTAGACCGGGGAATCCCTGGAAACCTGGTTCACCCTTCAAACCTGTAAGTCCAGGGGCTCCTGGAAGGCCAGGTAATCCCATCTCGCCCTTTTGCCCTGTTAAACCAAACAGACATGTTTATGGATGCTGTATTTAGTTTAGTTACATGTAAAATATCCAAACTTCAGTTGAAGTACTAGGACTTGATTCCATTCTTGCTTATAAAGGTGTAAATCTGAACACACCTCACTGGAACCAATGGAGTTACACCAATGTAAAACTGGTGCGAGAGGACAAGAAGTACAACTTGTGGCATGCAAGAGGACCTTGCTAAATCTCACTCTGCTACTCTTCAAATCCACTGATGCTCAAACTCATAAGGGTCTCACAACCCCACTTCTGAGCAAAGGTTTAATGGACGTGACATTGCTGTGGTGAGATCCCCCAGTATTAAGACTTTATTAGTCTCATACAATATAGCACAGAGTGTTAAAACATACAGGATACAATTTTCAAAAGTGCCCAAGTTATTTAGGCGTTTTAGTCACCTTGAAAGTCAAAGTAAATTAGACTTCTAAGTGTCTAAGTCATTCCTGAAAATTTGCAGGTGACTTTTGAAAGTCACTTAGGTGCTTCTGCAAATTTTACCCATTGTCATACCTTATAACTAAGCTATATTTGTTAGGAGTAAAACAACAAACTACAGTGCATGATGCAGTCGATTTAACCGTCTTGTCGTTTTTGCTTAATTGTTAATTCACTAAGTTCAGTAGTGAGACAAGGGTCTCTCAGTTACTGATGCAAATTAGAGAGGTCCTACTGTAGTATATGAGATAAAAGGTTACTGCTACATTGTTAATTTGGTACAGCATAACGATATCAGCTAAACGTCTACCACCTTTCCCCCCTTTTGTGTGTATATACATTTTACAAACATCCTTATTAAAAAAAAGAACAACAACACTTTGCCTGATAATCCTGGGAGTCCAGGAGGTCCTGGGCGCCCAAAACCTGGCTGACCTGAAAAAAAAACAGATTAATCTTTTTACAAATGTGGAGTGCTCAAATCTCCAGAAGCAGGAAGCCTAGGGTAAAGATAAGAAGTTAGAATCCCTTACCAGTAATTCGGTTTCCTTAATGAGGGGTTTCTAATAGGATTCTCGCTCACTTCCACATCTCCCCTCAGTGTTAAGGGATTTCTTCCAAGGTGATATGCTGCTTACATGGCATGTTTCTTTCCATCCTCAAGATGGTCTTTCACAATGTGGGTTTTGGTAAATTTGCATTTGTAGTTGTGTGATAGTAGCTATTTTTAAGAGAGTACCTTCTGGATCCAAGAAGGTTCTAGAGCAGGTAGACATTTTTAAGGTAGTAGAGGGCCACACAACCCACTAAAATGCTTTGGTGGGTCATTCTTTAAAAAAAAAAAAAAGGCTCCAGGATATAGTGGAAGAGGAAGCCTTCATGGCTGAGGAACAAGAGGCCCTTGCTGTCCCAGTGCAGCTTGCTGGCTGCTGCTGTGAAAACGGCCATGAGAGCAATGAGTCCCACAACAACGCTACCATATACACCTGCCCACCCATGTTCAGCTACATGATCTCTGGGAAGGAGGATGAGTTTGTGCCAATAGACACTACCCTGCCACTGGGGACACGCTACCCCCATTCAGCAACCCCAGCAGCTGCCCACCAGGGCCATCCTGAAGTGAGTTCACAGTGACCAGAGCTGCCACCTTCTGCCTGCACTGCAGCAGGTGCAGAGGAACTGCCTCCTCTCCTCCAGGCGGTAGGAAGAGCTGCCTCTCATCCCCTTTCACCATCCTCTGCGCCGTGCTGGCCACGGCTCTCACCCCTTCCCTCACTCCAGGTGCTGGCAGAGCCACCTCCTCTCACACTCAGATTTGGGTGGACCTGGGTGAGCCCACCCATGGCTGCATGCCTGGTTGATTGGCCAAATAAGGTGATCTGGCAGGATGGGTGCAGCTCATCCCTAGAGGAGCAGAAGCAATGGCAGCTGGAATGGAATTAGAGGCAAAGGGATTGTGCTCAACTACAAAAGCCTTAGAGGGCCAAATGTCTAAGAGCGAAGAGAGTTCTTGCTCTGTATCTCACTGGAGGCTTGATGCCCTTCGTTGTGTGCACCCCCAAGAGCTGGGAATCACAGAGGCTATTCTGAGGGAGCATGGATGGTTTTGGAAGAGGACTGAGCAGAAATCAGAACACAGTTAGAAGCAGAAAATAAAAAGGAAGGAAGCTAACCTGGTTCACCCTTCTGTCCAGCTGGTCCAGGAATACCATCCCGACCTGGCTGCCCTTTCTCCCCTGGAAGACCTGGGGTGCCAGGACGGCCAACATCACCTAAAAAAAATATAGCAACATATTAGAGCAACAGCACACCAACTGCAAAATTAAAACTGAAGGAATGATCAAGTAAGGTAAGGTCCATGTGAATGAGAACATTTAAAATCGAAACGAAAACTCTTTCCTTCTCTGCTTTCTGCACTCACAGAAAAAGGTCACAGAACTGTGATCTTTAAGCAGTTTAGTGGTGATTAAAATCCATCTAATGCTTCCTTTCAGAGGTGAAATAAGGTTCTTGCTTCTGCAAACACAGGCTAAGCTATTACAATGCTTAATATAAAGAAAGCCTACAGATACTTGCTAGTTTCAAAAGATAATGAGATAACTTCGTCAGTGACACAAGTAGTCAGGGTTGCTAACGGAAGGAAGGTTCAAGTATAATGGAATTACTGTAGTTTGGTTTCAGGGCACTGTACATACACGTGTGTGAGAGTGAGAGAGAATGAGAATAGATATACATCAAACAATACAGTTGTCAAGATATGAAAAAAGAAGCTATTTCAAATTTTAAAAAGGTTTATGGGACCAAATCCTGCAGGCAAAACTTCCATGACAGTTTACAGTTTTAACCCATTAATTGGATGCATAGTGTAACACTTGCAATCACAGTACTCCTTTTGCCAGGTCTAATTCCACCATGGTAAATCTTCACTTGCCGTTAGTGGATCTGGTCATATGCCCTCTGTTATCAATGGGAATTTTGCCATCCAAGATGGGACTCCCATGTCAGAAATTATTATGAAGAAACAAAGAACCCATAATGCCAGCCTACGTTTTTCTGAAAGGGAATTTGGATTTTTCAAACAGCATTTTATAGCTTTCACTTTCAACTAAAGCTTTGAAGCTATTTCAAACCATTCTTTCCTGTTTAATCCTGCAAGTCACAGTTTGGGAGTCAGATATATACTATAGGTCATAGAACTTTCTGATGAACAGCACAAGCCAGGCATCTATAGAAACATAACTGAGGTTCTGCAATCAGTCTGATGGTTTTTCTAGCTTGACTTTGTTGTACTATTCATGCCTACCTGGTGGCCCAGGTGATCCAGGGAGACCAGGATTACCTGGGGGTCCATCAATACCTTTTGGTCCTGGAATTCCTGGTGTCCCTGTGAAATAGAGACATGTTAATCAAACAAGACACTGCAATGTTTTATCAGGCACTGGTATGCAATGGATAAGGTACAAGTCAGACCAAGTAAAGGGTGTCAAGAAAGTATCAAGATACTGTACAATACATGCTGCAACTGTTAACAACATAGATTTGCAACCATTCACTTAAAGGGACAGTAGGGCTTTAAAGAAGAGGAAGTTCATCAATATAAAACATGGTGGCCTAAAGGTGTTTTTTTCCTGCCATCCTTCAGAATCCCACCTTCTTAATTACTTAATGCTGAAGGCCAACAGCGTATCTAACTTAAGTCAGACAGGTTTCAGAGTAGCAGCCGTGTTAGTCTGTATCCGCAAAAAGAAAAGGAGGACTTGTGGCACCTTAGAGACTAACCAATTTATTTGAGCATAAGCTTTCGTGGGCTACAGCTCACTTCATCTAAAATGGATATAACCTAGTAAACAGCAGCAGCATATTTAGTGAGCAACACAGTGAAAGCATGATGGACAGCAGCTAACTCATAATTCCCCACTCCCTATCTCCTTTCCAGAAAAAGATCTTAATGGGACATGGGTCTCACCTCCACAGCATTAAGTTGATGTGAGTTAAGGACACTTAACACCTATCATGATTGGTCCCTTAGTTTATATATCACTAAATTCATACTTGAGAGCCCCGGGGGTGTCTACACACAACAACTTGGGTTGGTATAAGTTATGTAGCTCAGGGGTGTGAACAAGTCAACCCTCTGAATGAGATAAATTACACCAACCTAAGTGTCGGTGTGGGAAGAGCTTCGTCAGTGGGAGAGCTTCTCACTGACATAACTAGTGCCGCTTGTGGGGGCTGGAGTAATTAGGCTGACAGGCGAGCTCTCTCCCATCGGCTTAGCGCATCAGCAGCGCTACCGTGGCGCAGCTGCATCATTGCTGTAAAGCGCTGTAAGCTCTGTAGTGTAGTCTTAGCCTGAATTATACTGACTATTAAAAAGTCTCTAGATAAGATTGCCAAACATAATAAACTCATATTTGTATATATTGAAAAAATCTCCTCTTTACAATTAATTCTTTAGAGAAGCCAAGATTTTGTAGTAAGTTATATTAAAAGCCAAGGTCCACAAGGACTTTGTTGTAGCAATCCACAAGGGAAAAAGTATGGCCAAACTCAGATATTTTGTGCGTCAGAGGAGTTAGTAATCTGACCAATGCAGATAACTTAAGCTGTAGTATTGGCTTTCACAAATGTTCATGTGTTCTGGTTCCCTCACTGCAAATGAATTGACATTGATTTTAGAAGGAAGTTTAAAATTATGTATCTCTATTCCTTTGCAGTGATGATTCCAGAAGCATTACATGAACTGGCTCCACGGTAAGAACCCTGAGCAATTGCAGCCTGCCCCCATTCAAATTACCTGCTTTTGGATATGGAAGTCAAAACATGAGAGCCTGAGCGGCAGACAGGAAATTCCAAGGAAAATTCCTAGTAAAATTACCTGGGAATCCAGGAAGGCCTGCTTCTCCTTTTGCACCTGGATTACCAGGTAATCCAGCCAAACCAGGATTTCCAGGTGTACCTTTGCTGCCAGGGTTACCTGGGTATCCAGGGAAACCAGTGTCACCCTGGAAAATATTAGGCAAAAATTAGATCCATTCATATTCATTTCATTTAATTCTTTTTGCATGTTCCTGTTCTTGACATCAGACACCAGTGAATGTCATTAAAAATCTTCACAGTTTTTCTTTTTGCCTAACTTAATGTTAACCAATGCTTAGTGCTGGAACTACCTTGGTAACGTTTATTACTTGAAAATGGCAATTGTAAAGATTTTAATGGTGGCCACTACAATTTGTTTGTATAGCGTTCCACAGAGCCTTTCCCCAAAGTTTGTTCTTTGGCATTGCAAAAAGTTGGAGGGGTTATTTTCTTTTAGCTCTACATGGAGAGATTTTTTTTTTTTTTTAACAATTTTAAACATACAACTGTAAAAATAGCATTGTGGGAGCCCAGGTATATTGCATCTAGGGCAGGAGTGGGCAAACTTTTTGGCCTGAGGGCCACATCGGCTTTCCAAAATTGTATGGAGGGCCGGTTAGGGGAGACTGTGCCTCCCCAACAGCCAGGCGTGGCCCAGCCCCCGACCTCTATCCAACCCGCCCTGCTTCTCGCCCCACCCCATCCAACCCCTCCTGTTCCCTGTCCCCTGATGGCCCCCCTGGGATTCCTGCCCCATCCACCACCCCCTGCTCCCTGACTGCCCCCTGCCTGCTCCTGCCTTCCCCCTGATGCTCCATCCAATCCCCCATCTCCTTCCTGACTGCCCCCCCGGGATCCCTGACCCCATTCAACCCCCCTGTTCCCTGCCCTCTCACCACCCCGATCCCTATCCACATCCCCACCCCCTGACCACCACCCCAAACTCCCCTGCCCTCTATCCAACCCCACCTGCCTCCTGCCCCCTTGCCGCGCTGCCTGGAGCACCCGTGGCTGGCGACGCTACAGCCGTGCTGCCTGGCTGGAGCCAGCCACGCGCCGCGCAGCACCGAGCACCAGGTTGGGCCCGGCTCTGCAGCTTTGCTGCCCCAGGAGCTCGCAGCCCCACTGCCCAGAGCATTGTGCTGGCAGCGCAGTGAGCTGAGGCTGCGGGGGAGGGGGAAAGACCAGGGGAGGGGCCAGAGGCTAGCTTCCCGGGCCAGGAGCTCAGGGGCTGGGCAGGAGGGTCCTGCATGCCAGATGTTGGCCATGGGCCGTAGTTTGCCCACCTCTGATCTAGGGTGACCAGACAGCAAGTGTGAAAAATTGGGATGGGGTTGGGGGTAATAGGAGCCTATATAAGAAAAAGACCCAAAAATCGTGACTGTTCCTATAAAATCGGGACATCTGGTCACCCTAATTGCATCTCAGTAATGCCATGTAAAACCTGTTCAGTTTACAAGCACAGAGTATTCTCCTAACTTGTCAGCTCTGCAACCACAACTCTGAAAGTAAAAACACTGTTTTCTTTCTGGCTCATGCATCATCACCAGTAGTAAAGGTTGAGATTGTCACATTTTTTACACAAATAGATTCATACCTGTACACCCCATTGCATTCCAGTGCTCTCCACTAATTACAGATTTCTGTTCAGTCATTAGGCTTTACTAGATGTCATGAAAATGGGAACTGGGCATTCAAATCCCACAGGTGGCTCTGAAAGTCTCAGTCATAAATAAAGTGTCAACTCTTCCTAGTAGGTGTTACTGAGCTACTAATATATTTTAAGCAAACACTTCATATTCCTCAAATTGGAGCTAGAAACTGTTCATATCTGCTCCTATAGTATAAGCACAGGTTTAAGGAGTGGAATACTACCAACTCATGCTTTTAAAAGTAAGAGATGAACTAAGTTTCATTCTAAGTTACAAATAAACATTTATGCGATCATTGGCAACAAGACAAGTCCAGGTAGGAGATCTTTGGCCATGTTTATCCTGGTTACCAATCGTTACACCAAAAAATAAATTTGGCTCCCCCTTAGTTTTAACATTCCAATCAGGTACCTTGCTAAGTCAATGAGATATTTTTATAAGTTCTATCCGTACTAGTTATTTTATCAGTGCAGTTCACACATACTTCTGCTTCTTGTTCTTATTCCTTGCCCAAGTGCCATAATTCCCCAGACATTTCCCAGACCTGAGGAAGAGCTCTGTGTAAGCTCAAGAGGTTGTCTCTCTCACCAATGGAAAAGATATTACCTCACCCACCTTGTCACCCTATAATTCCCTAAAACATCAGAATCATTTTCACAGCAACAACTGTGAGGTCAAACAGGATTATGTCATCAATGGAAAAGAAGCAACAGAATCTTTTAAGAAGCCAAGATTCTGTTGCCATGCAGTTATCTTGGACATTGTAGAAGGAAGAAAAATACAGAAGTGTGTGATATTTTATCTAAGGATTGGTTTTGCTAAATAGACTGTGTCTCAAGATTAGTCATAAGGCTCCCAGTGACAGCTGCTAGGCGCTTACCTTTTTCATAAAGTCTGGTCACTTACGTAGCAAATGTTTGAAAATCTGGGCACCAATATCTTTTTCCGGGCTTTAGTTTTTGGCAGCAGCAACTGTGACCTTTTAGTTGCATCTTCCCTGTGGATGCATCTCAAAATGGCACCTCTGCGCATTGTAGTCACCATTTTTCAAGAATGAATTGTGGTTGCTTGAGATTGGAATGAAGCAGTTCATTCTACTACTCCCTATAGGTTGTCATGATGTCACCAATTATAACAGTGACATCATGACAACCTATAGGGAATCTTAAGTGAGCCATAACTAGGATAGGTTTTAGAGTAGCAGCCGTGTTAAGTCTGTATTCGCAAAAAGAAAAGGAGGACTTGTGGCACCTTAGAGACTAACCAATTTATTTGCGCATAAGCTTTCATGAGCTACAGCTCACTTCATTGGATGCATTCAGTGGAAATTCAGTGCATCCACTGAATGCATCCGATGAAGTGAGCTGTAGCTCACGAAAGCTTATCCTCAAATAAATTGGTTAGTCTCTAAGGTGCCACAAGTACTCCTTTTCTTATAACTAGGATAGTCTCATACGCAACTTTCTGCCAAGTGCTAATACCACCACAGATCGGGGTTTCTCCAGCTGTTCCAGTTGCTTTAAAATATTACTCTATACCAATGGAAACGGATATCACAGATGCTTGTCTCAGTAGATGGCCCTCTGTTAAACAATTCTTAATAAACAAAGACTTTTATGAGGAAAGCCAGTGCTGCCATTGGCTGCAGGGGAAGTGAGTTTTATGCAGATTTTCAAAAAACCTGTTTTTCCTTTAAAATGAATCTTTATTTTAATCTTAAAAACACTGAATCCCAGTGTGTCTTTCTCTTCACACAAAAAAAATGAACACACTTTAACACAGAAATATCATTCACCCACAGCGCCTTCTATGGAAGGATTTTGAAATATACCTTAGGACCAGGGATTCCAATATCTGAAAGACCTGGGTTGCCTTTCTCCCCCTTTAATCCTGGAAATCCTGGAGGGCCAGGCTGGCCAGGACGTCCTGCTATGCCTTGAAAGCCTTTAATACCTGGGATACCTGTCCAAAATATCAAAACATAATGGTTTTGCAGCAGCTTCAGAGCAGTCAGTCAAATTGTAAATGGACCAGAAAGGACTAATGAAGAGTTAAATGACTGTTGAGACTTATTTTTTTAATCAAAAACAAACAAACAGCTAAAATCTCTCAGGGCTTCAGCATATTTCTCATATGTGGGGAAGAATTCTACGGAATGCACAAGCATATAAATATTGCCTGTGTGTGTATATTTTTAAACTCTAGTAAAACCAAGAGGCCCTTGATAGTAAATAGCAACCAATTACTACTATAACCCCCCAAATATTGGTGGTGTTGTCCCAACACGTCTTCCAAAGTAACTGAATTACTGTATCTATTTCCTTTTGAACAAATAACCCATCTTATTTTCCCTCTGATGGGCTAGTCCACAGAGTCCTTTTCATTTCTAAACTGTTTTGTTGGGTGGAATCTGAAAAACGAGAGACCAGGCCCAATAAAAATTGTAATAAGATTCTTAGACAGATTTGTGGTCTCAGATGAACTACACATGAAAGCTACAATAGTAACACAGCCTTCCAGCTTTTATCTGTAGTACTTTAAAATGAATGTACTGTGTTAAATATTTTATTATACAAGTCTGAATCTTCTGTGCCAAGGTGTTTACCATATATTCTCTCTGTACTCTTCACATAAGTATATGCATACTACTTTACATATATTTACATTCATATACACATTACACATGCAAATCTGCCTCTGCTCCGCAGAGATGAAATGTACTGACCGGACCAATGCCTTTTGGTAACTAACCTGGAAGCCCCGTCTCTCCCATGGCACCTTTTTGTCCTGGAGGTCCTGCTGGTCCTGACTGCCCAGGAAGCCCTGGCTCTCCCTTGGGGCCTAGAAAGTAGGTTACTTTAGTTAACAGATGGCAATGACAAATCATTTTGAGACAGTGATTTCTCACATGAATATGGCCATCTTCTAATTTGGGGTTTCTTTCGGTGCCTAGCTTCCCTGAGATACCTTTTTTCCCAATCTGCACTGAAGATTTAAACCTTTTCTTTCAGCTGCAGACCTTGATGCAGTTATCTATGCCTTTCCTCCCTGAGTAAAAATGGACTGCACATACAACTACAACTTGGGAACCATCTGAAACCAACTAGCACAGAATGTGGCTGCCAGTTTCTTAAGCAGTGCTTCACATAAAGAGCACATTCTCCTGGTGACTCCTTAATCTGCAATGGCTGTTCTTTAGTTTCCCGTGGAGTTTAAGCCCATGGATTCGACCGATGAAGCCTGAACTGGTGTGGGTCCTGACTGTCTGAAAGATTGCATAAAATCCCATATGACACCTAGAGTAAGACTTGCAACCAGGCAATGCTGGTAGAGAAATACTGAACAAAAAACATAGAGGCTTCAGAAGCAGCAGAATAAATACCATGAAGTAAGTTTTTTGATCCATGCAGTAGCTAAAAGCATACATATGACTTCCAGCTAGCCTCCCCAAGACTTCTGTTTGGTCTGTTGCTAACTGTAGAGGTAAGGACTAATGATGTAGGGATATGTTGACTAAGTAGGTCAGTCAAGGCTACTTACAACTCCTCCAATCAGGTTGCTCTAAGCAGCAAGCTCGTTTCCAGCTACCCCAATGGCAATCCCAAACTTCAACCAGATCAACGGCTCAAAAATTGCATTCAGGTATGCCTAGTATTTTACTAGGAGTAACAAATCCACAATTTGGATAGGGATCCCAAGTTCTCCAAAGTCTGCAGATATTTAGATCTAGAAAGTGAAGGTGCCCTTTATGATGGTACTACGATGTGAGTAAAAATGACGAAGTCATTCAACATCAATGAAGAAAGCTGGGAGGAGAATGGAGAATCCAGTTGAATCTGGAGGGAATACCTGGCACTGGGTGCAGCTCAGCACGAAGTGGCTTTGATTCAGAGAATGGAAGCAAAGTGAGAAAGAAGAAAGCAGCATGCTGTAATCTTGGACTCCCACTGAGACAATACATGGATCTGTGAAACTTATAACAAGCTGTGTCGCTCTTGAATTGCACTTGTCAGTGATAAGCAGACTCACTAGGCACCTGACTAGACCTCTTATGCATACACCATGATACAGTGGATCGAAGGTTCCCTAAATATGGTTTACAACCATATTTTGCTGCCACAAAACCAACTGCATGTGCATTTTTACAATCCAAGTCATTCATTACAAAGACTGTACATGGGCAGGGTTTTCTACCTTACCTGACAATCCTGGTGCACCTGGTTGCCCATTGAATCCAGGTGGCCCTGGGTCACCTGGAAGACCTTGATAACCTTTCTGGCCTGATACTCCAGAAATACCTTTAAGTAAAAAGACAAAACTTAATTACTGCTTTTTTTATTTGTATATCAAAGGAGCAAATTTCCTCATATATGAATAAAATGCCAAGTAAGGATTCTCTCTTATCAGGTGCAAATCTCCATATAAGCTAACTCGAGAGACAGTACCATAGAACACAAGTCAGTGTTCCTGAAGACCCTGGATGAATATCTACAGAACAGAAACAACACAGTGTAGGCAGAGGCAATACAAGCTTCCTGACATCAGCCATTGACAATATGCTTCACAGCCATACTGACAGAAGCCCTAGGTCTGCCTTGGGGCCTAGAACAGCAGATTAGTTTTGTTAAATAGATGGCAATAATAGATCATTTTGATGCACTGGCTACTCCCATGAATAGAATGGGATAGGTTCAGCCTACATGTTTATTCTAATCTGTGTATCTGCATTTGGGCTACTTTTCCAAGTGGTTTTGACTTTACTCTTAGACTGCAAGCACTTCAAGGCAGGGATGCACAGCACCTACAACAATGAGGCCCCAAATCCTGGCCAGGGCATTAGGATGCTTCTCTGATATAAATGTTACACAATAAGAAGAGTTTACTAGTAAGGACACTGCAACTGTCTATATGGAATAACTCAGTCACACTCAAATACAGTAGTCACTTTAAACCTTCTCTTCAAGAGAAGAAAAAGAAGAGAGACCCCTGACCCCATCCAGTTTAAGTTTTCCTTGCAGTGAAGGACTAACTGATTATAACTGAATCCATCTCGGTTCACCATCACCTGTAGGAAACCAGCCCATGTATGGAATTCCTCACCTGGAATGCCTGGCTCGCCTTTCTCTCCTTTTGATCCCAGCTGGCTTGGATCAACTTGTCCAGGGGGACCTGGCAGGCCTGTTTCACCTTTGGTGCCTTTCTGCCCTGCCAGTCCAGAAGGTCCTGGCTGACCTGGTAAACCATCACTGCCTACAGGACGTACAGACAGCAAAAGGAAAGTGTAATCTTTAGTGTGGCTAACATCAGTTATGTTTCTATCACACTCCGCTATGGTTGGCCTCCAGGATCTATTCACAAGTAGTGAAATTCACCCAGTGGGTAGTTAGCTCCTGCAAGGCTGTCCACACCACCTTACACCACGCAGGGGGCTGAGTGAGGGGCAATAGATGGAATGATTGCATAAGGGTGCCTACATGTGGAAAAGGACTGTATGCCTTGAATAGGCCATCACAGAGGGAACAGATAGCTGTATAACAAAGCAAAGATCCAGAAGCCCCAACACATTGCACACCCGACATTAATAAATAAAAGTAATAATACCACCTCTATCCAACTGTTACATAGCGCTTTCAATCAATAGATCGCAAAGCAGGAACAGTGTTTGCGAGTCTGCTGGCCGCCTGGTGCAGAGGGAGATTGATGGATTTTACGTACCAAACTCACAAAATTCACCTGCATACAGCCAGATTATGTGGGCTTTATGTGGAGGGAGTGAATTTCATCCATGCTGCATAAAGCCAGCTCTGGAAGGCCTGACGACGCAAAGCCATCAGTCCATCTTTTACATTGTCTGAAACAGACTTTAACAAGTATTATCTTTATCATCATTTGCATTTCTTTAATGTCTTCAATCCAAGGATCTCAAAGATGAAACAGCTAAAGCCTCAGAATGCCCCTTCCAACATGTCACATGGATAGCTTACTACTGCTTTAAACAAAGTACCTGTGAATACCAAAGTCAGAAAGATAACCCAACCCAACCTTAGCAATGAAATTCTGAACTGATTTATGCTATGTAACTCCCCAACAAAACCAAGAATACATCAGAAGCTGCTCCCAACAACTTTGAAGGATAAGCAATGTTAAATTCTCTGCATTGAAAATAGTCAGACAAATGTTACCTTTAGGACCAGGAAGGCCATTTCTGCCAGGAGTTCCAGGAGGGCCTTGTGGACCTGGAGCTCCCATCACACCCATCTCACCTTTGGCACCTAGATGCATTGAACCACCAGTGTCATTCTGAACAAAAACCCCAAAGCAATCAGTACTTAACTTTCACCTGTCTTCATTCCTATGGTATTAACCCTGTACATCAAAGTCTGCTAACTTGAGTAATTCTCATTTTATACCTAAAATATAAAGGGCCAGATCCAGTGAGAGACTGAGCCCATGTAAATCCCAGTGGTTTCAATGGGTGTTACAGTGCTTAGCCCTTCTGACGATCAGGCTCATATAGAAAAATAACTTCCTAGAATAATTATACTTGAATGTGGCACAGGCTTTTCCATTATTAATTCTTGCAGAGAGTGGTGTGTGTTTGTTTCTTATAAGCCATATAAATCCGCTTCCTGTATAAAATATTTCATGAAGGAGAGTTATTTATTTTGAATTTAAAGTGTTATTTACTGAAAGTCAAAGAGGTAATTATAAATACGTAAGCACAACTGGGGAGAACGAAACAGTCTATTTCTTGGAATATAATGGCTTTCATTGTGTGGAGTCAGATCCTTTTGCAGTAAAACAGAATACTGAAAAATCATAGAGAAGTCATCAAGTTCAGCCTCCTAGGTTGAGGAAGAACCAAGTGACCGAGAGACCATGCCTACCAGGTGCTTGTCCAAACTGCTCTTAAAAACCTTCAGGGACAGGGATTCTACAACCTTCCTTAGAAGCCTGTTCCAGAACTTAGCTATGCTTATATAGTTAGAACATTTCCCCTCATATCTAACCCAAATCTCCCTTGCTGCAGATTAAAGCCCTCTACTTCTTGTCCTATCTGCAGTGGACATGGAGAACAATTGATCACTGTCCTCTTTACAGGTTTCAGAGTAACAGCCGTGTTAGTCTGTATTCGCAAAAAGAAAAGGAGTACTTGTAGCACCTTAGAGACTAACCAATTTATTTGAGCATGAGCTTTCGTGAGCTACAGCTCACTTCATCAGATGTGTACCGTGGAAACTGCAGCAGACTTTATATATACACAGAGAATATGAAACAATACCTCCTCCCACCCCACTGTCCTGCTGGTAATAGCTTATCTAAAGTGATCATCAGGTGGGCCATTTCCAGCACAAATCCAGGTTTTCTCACCTTCCACCCCCCCACACAAATTCACTCTCCTGCTGGTGCTAGCCCATCCAAAGTGACAACTCTTTACATAATCAAGTCGGGCTATTTCCTGCATAAATCCAGGTTTTCTCACATCCCCCCCACCCCCATACACACACAAACTCACTCTCCTGCTGGTAATAGCTCATCTAAACTGACCACTCTCCAAGTTTAAATCCAAGTTAAACCAGAACATCTGGGGGGGGGGGGGGGGGAGGAAAAAACAAGAGGAAACAGGCTACCTTGCATAATGACTTAGCCACTCCCAGTCTCTATTTAAGCCTAAATTAATAGTATCCAATTTGCAAATGAATTCCAATTCAGCAGTTTCTCGCTGGAGTCTGGATTTGAAGTTTTTTTGTTTTAAGATAGCGACCTTCATGTCTGTGATTGCGTGACCAGAGAGATTGAAGTGTTCTCCGACTGGTTTATGAATGTTATAATTCTTGACATCTGATTTGTGTCCATTTATTCTTTTACGTAGAGACTGTCCAGTTTGACCAATGTACATGGCAGAGGGGCATTGCTGGCACATGATGGCATATATCACATTGGTGGATGTGCAGGTGAACGAGCCTCTGATAGTGTGGCTGATGTTATTAGGCCCTGTGATGGTGTCCCCTGAATAGATATGTGGGCACAATTGGCAACGGGCTTTGTTGCAAGGATAAGTTCCTGGGTTAGTGGTTCTGTTGTGTGGTATGTGGTTGTTGGTGAGTATTTGCTTCAGGTTGCGGGGCTGTCTGTAGGCAAGGACTGGCCTGTCTCCCAAGACTTGTGAGAGTGTTGGGTCATCCTTTAGGATAGGTTGTAGATCCTTAATAATGCATTGGAGGGGTTTTAGTTGGGGGCTGAAGGTGACCGCTAGTGGCGTTCTGTTATTTTCTTTGTTAGGCCTGTCCTGAAGTAGGTAACTTCTGGGAACTCTTCTGGCTCTATCAATCTGTTTCTTTACTTCTGCAGGTGGGTATTGTAGTTGTAAGAAAGCTTGACAGAGATCTTGTAGGTGTTTGTCTCTGTCTGAGGGGTTGGAGCAAATGCGGTTGTATCGCAGAGCTTGGCTGTAGACGATGGATCGTGTGGTGTGGTCAGGGTGAAAGCTGGAGGCATGCAGGTAGGAATAGCGGTCAGTAGGTTTCCGGTATAGGGTGGTGTTTATGTGGCCATTGTTTATTAGCACTGTAGTGTCCAGGAAGTGGATCTCTTGTGTGGACTGGACCAGGCTGAGGTTGGTGGTGGGATGGAAATTGTTGAAATCATGGTGGAATTCCTCAAGGGCTTCTTTTCCATGGGTCCAGATGATGAAGATGTCATCAATATAGCGCAAGTAGAGTAGGGGCTTTAGGGGACGAGAGCTGAGGAAGCGTTGTTCTAAATCAGCCATAAAAATGTTGGCATACTGTGGGGCCATGCGGGTACCCATAGCAGTGCCGCTGATCTGAAGGTATACATTGTCCCCAAATGTGAAATAGTTATGGGTAAGGACAAAGTCACAAAGTTCAGCCACCAGGTTAGCCGTGACATTATCGGGGATAGTGTTCTTGACGGCTTGTAGTCCATCTTTGTGTGGAATGTTGGTGTAGAGGGCTTCTACATCCATAGTAGCCAGGATGGTGTTATCAGGAAGATCACCGATGGATTGAAGTTTCCTCAGGAAGTCAGTGGTGTCTCGAAGGTAGCTGGGAGTGCTGGTAGCGTAGGGCCTGAGGAGGGAGTCTACATAGCCAGACAATCCTGCTGTCAGGGTGCCAATGCCTGAGATGATGGGGCGCCCAGGATTTCCAGGTTTATGGATCTTGGGTAGTAGATAGAATATCCCAGGTCGGGGTTCCAGGGGTGTGTCTGTGCGGATTTGATCTTGTGCTTTTTCAGGAAGTTTCTTGAGCAAATGCTGTAGTTGCTTTTGGTAACTCTCAGTGGGATCATAGGGTAATGGCTTGTAGAAACTCGTGTTGGAGAGCTGCCGAGCAGCCTCTTGTTCATATTCCGACCTATTCATGATGACAACAGCACCTCCTTTGTCAGCCTTTTTGATTATGATGTCAGAGTTGTTTCTGAGGCTGTGGATGGCATTGCGTTCCGCATGGCTGAGGTTATGGGGCAAGTGATGCTGCTTTTCCACAATTTCAGCCCGTGCACGTCGGTGGAAGCACTCTATGTAGAAGTCCAGTCTGCTGTTTCGACCTTCAGGAGGAGTCCATCTAGAATCCCTCTTTCTGTAGTGTTGGTAGGGAGACCTCTGTGGATTAGTATGTTGTTCAGAGGTATTTTGGAAATATTCCTTGAGTCAGAGACGTCGAAAATAGGATTCTAGGTCACCACAGAACTGTATCATGTTCGTGGGGGTGGAGGGGCAGAAGGAGAGGCCCCGAAATAGAACAGCTGCTTCTGCTGGGCTGAGAGTATAGTTGGATAGGTTAACAATATTGCTAGGTGGGTTGAGGGAACCATTGCTGTGGCCCCTTGTAGCATAATAGGTCGGAATATGAACAAGAGGCTGCTCAGCAGCTCTCCAACACGAGTTGGAATTGGAATTCATTTGCAAATTGGATACTATTAATTTAGGCTTAAATAGAGACTGGGAGTGGCTAAGTCATTATGCAAGGTAGCCTGTTTCCTCTTGTTTTTCCCCCCCCCCAGATGTTCTGGTTTAACTTGGATTTAAACTTGGAGAGTGGTCAGTTTAGATGAGCTATTACCAGCAGGAGAGTGAGTTTGTGTGTGTATGGGGGTGGGGGGGATGTGAGAAAACCTGGATTTATGCAGGAAATAGCCCGACTTGATTATGTAAAGAGTTGTCACTTTGGATGGGCTAGCACCAGCAGGAGAGTGAATTTGTGTGGGGGGGTGGAAGGTGAGAAAACCTGGATTTGTGCTGGAAATGGCCCACCTGATGATCACTTTAGATAAGCTATTACCAGCAGGACAGTGGGGTGGGAGGAGGTATTGTTTCATATTCTCTGTGTATATATAAAGTCTGCTGCAGTTTCCACGGTATACATCTGATGAAGTGAGCTGTAGCTCACGAAAGCTCATGCTCAAATAAATTGGTTAGTCTCTAAGGTGCTACAAGTACTCCTTTTCTTTTTGTCCTCTTTACAACAGTCCTTACCATATTTGAAGAGTGTTGTTAGATTGTATTTCATTCTTCCTTTCTCCAGACTAAACATATTAAAAAAAAATGAGTCTTTCCTCCTAGGTCAGATTTTCTAAACCTTTTATAATTTTTACTGCTCTCCTCTGGCCTCTCTCCAGTTTCTCTACATCTTTTCTAAAGTGTGGCACCCAAAACTGGACACAATATTCCAAGTGGAGGCCTCTCCAGTACCTAGTAGAGCAAAACAATTACCTCCCATATCTTACCTATTACACTTCTGTTAATACAGCCCAACACGGTTTTAGCCTTTTTTGCAACTGCATCACATTATTGACTTGGATTCAATTTGTAACCCATTATAACCCCCAGATCCTTTTTAGCAGTACTACTGCCTCATCAGTTATTCCATATTTTGTATTTGTGCATTTGATTTTTCCTACCTATGTGTAGTACTTTACACTTATCTTTATTGAATTCCATCTTGTTGATTTCAGATCATTTCTCCCAATTTTTCAAGGTCATTTTGAATTCTAATCCTGTTCTCCAAAGTGCTTGCAACCCCTTCCAGCTTGGTGTCATCTGCAAATTTTATAAGCATGTCCTCCACTCCATTATCCAAGTCATTAAAGAAAATGTTGAATAGTTCCAAACACAGGACAAGCCCTTGTAGGACCCCACTAGCTATGCTCTCCCAGTTTGATAGCAAACCATTGATAATTACCCTCCATATGATCTTTCAACCAGTTATGCACCCTCCTTATAGTAATTTCATTTAGACCACATTTTGCCAGTTTGCTTATAGACTATGTCAAAAGCCTTACTAAAATAAAGATATCACATTTACTGCTTCCCCCATATCCACCAGGCAAGTAACCCTGTCAAAGGAGCAAATTAGGTTGGTTTGGCAGGATTTGTTCTTGACAAATCCATGTAAACTATTACTACTAGGGCTATGATTTTATTGCAGAAATTTTTAATTAATTTCACAGCAGAGGTACAGGAAAACCACCATGTGGGATGGAAAGAGGGAAGAGCGGGGGCATGTGTGTGGGTGAAGCGAGGGCTGGCGAACGAACACACATTACACTCACCACGCAGCAGCTCCTGGCTGGAAGGGCTGGGCCTGGCTCCCAGCTTCAGCATGGAGACCTGGCCCACACGGTCACAGTGCCACTCAGGTTTGGCAAGTCTGCCTCTCCATAGACAGAGATGGAGGGGCAGACGTGCCAAACCAGAGTGGTGCTGCGATCATGTGGGCCAGCTGCAGGTACTATGTTTGCTCTTCTCCGGTCCTCTAGGGCCTCACCCATCCTTCACAAGTTCATGATTCCGAGATTGTTTCAGCTAGTTACTTAAGTAGTCTAGGGTGAATTTCATCAGGCTTTGCCAACTTGAGTACACCTAATTTACCTAAATAATCTTTAGTCCCTTTAATAATGATGCATACTTACCTACCTACCAAACTTTACACTCAAAATATGACCTTAAAGCAGATTTAAACATCTCTATAACATTACAAATATAAAGAAAGGTGGTGAACATGGTTTTAGGGTGGGATTTGCAGAAGTGCTCAGCATTTGCTTACCTGCTGACACTGAAGTGAACAGGAGTTTTAGCACTGACTTTAATAGGAGCAGAGTTAGGCCTGAGCGCTATAGTGGTAAATCCCACCTATAATGCTTAGACTGTAACACACAGTGACTACTGCAAAGCCCTGCATTGGGAGGGGATGGATAGACAATGGATATTACAATTAGAGATGCTTCCTCACCAAAACAGCCCTGGATCCAATCTCCCTCCAAAATTCCTAGGGGACTCTGAAATGTGCATCCAATATTAGAGACTGGGATTTGTCCCTAATTCAGATTTATTGCAATGAAGGATCTCACGGGGCGCCCATGGATAAACTGCTTTTCAGTCATCTGCAAGGTACAGTAAGCAAGCCCAAGTTCAACGACATCTCTCACTAAGGCTGATAGCATGCCCAAACAGTGGAGAACACACACGTATATGCCTACAGGTAACAATGCTCTTCTGGCATGTTTGAATTTACCTGGAAATCCTGATATTCCATCTCGTCCTGGTGGTCCTGGTGAACCTGGAGGCCCAATGAGACCGGGTGTTCCTGGAAATCCCGGACTGCCTCTGTCACCAGCTGGACCAGGGATGTCGAATCCAGGAGGGCCAGGATCTCCTTTCTCACCTGGAACTCCTTGTAATCCTAGACATTATTAAAACACCATCCTTTAGCAAGAAATCGGGCATGGTTGAGGGGTGTGTGTGTGTGTATGTGTGTGTTTGGGGATGGTAGTCGTAGTGGAATAGCTACTCTTTACTGGCAGCACATTGCCATAATACCTTGATGGAACTCCTACAATAGGTAAATGTTTTGACTTCCAAAGCCTTGATCCTGCAATGGGATCCAAGCAGGCAGACTTAATTCATTTCAGTGGGGCTTTGTGCAGGCTCAGGGGTCACATACATATGAGCTTGCAGGATTGGGGTCCAATTGCCCTGCTGCAAAACTAGAGTATTAAAGTCTACATTTTTCATCAGGCGATGCTAAAAGTTTGTCAGCAGCCCAGTACAGATAACCCTTGGTGACCCTGTATTTTGTTTTTGGTATTTATTCAATTGCATGACTAAAGTAGGAGTTAAAGACACAAGTTCTCCTCACAAATTAACTGTGCAGAAGATTAAATTTCCCACAATTTGATCCATTAAATGCACAAATGCATTTTTTTCCCCACAGAAAAAAAAATTAAGTGCTCTCTTTAATATCAGGGTGACTATTTATTTTAACAAAGTCTTGTTTTTATTTCATGGTTCAGCCTAATAATTCCTATATACAGCACAAAAGCAAAATCCTGGCTTCAGGTAAAATGAAATCCCAGTTGAATTGCATGGAGGAGGCCCACACTATTAGGTTATAAGATAACCTCAAATGGGCATTAATTTTCAAAGGACAGCCAAGTTCTGTGTTTCATCAAGTTTGTCTAAATTAAAAATATGCCTCAATGGGAACTGTTTAAAAAACAAAAGTAACATTGCTTAATATTAGTGAGACTGAGCCAAAGGCACCAGTCATAGTAGGGAGGCACAACTCCACTCCCTTCAATGGGATTGCACAGGTTGAGTTAAGTGGTGACTTTCAGTCTTGAAATGTAGTTTAAATAAACTAATAATCTTAATTTAAGACAAAAAGAAGGTGGCTTTGGTGAAGAAATCACAGTACCTGGTGGACCTGAGGTTCAAAAGCCAACGAGTTAGCATTCATCAGGAAGTTGAGGCACAGGGAAAAGTAATGTGTTGCAAGAGAGTCATTAGGTTAGGAAACAAAATTATGCACATACAGATTAGAACAAAAATCTATACTAAAAGTTACTGAGCACAGGTCTAACTACAAAGTATATAACAGTATTACAGCTACAAGAAACTGGTTTGTAAGTAAATTTCATTATAGGCATTTTTCAACAGCAGCCACCATTCTGCACAGAGAGAAGTAACTGACTGAAAGATTTTTTTAACTACTACAGTGCAATCTTTAAAAAAAAACAAAACAAAACAAAACAAAACATTGGACTGTGTTGCTGTCTCCTAACCTAGCAAGCTTTTAGAAATGGTCCAAGATCTCCTCTTAAGCCATCTTTATACATTGCCTGCACCAACACAGCCATTCGATGCTGGCCTGTTCATCTCACTGACACCTGTGCGCGCCCTACTCGGTGGTTGATATTTGGCTGTTGAGCACCATCTTTCTGAGGATCCCTCCAAAAGGGAATTTTCAAAGATGCTTCCACTTTATAAAGAAAAACTGAATCCCTTATTGGGAATGCCTAGCCGTCTATTGCTTTTGCAGACTGTTACTATATTGATGGCTCTTTAAAGCTGCTGGAGAGCTTAGTAAGATGTGGTGCTACATGAATTATTTTTCTGTTGTGTATTATAGTATATGAAATAATATTTTCCCCATTGTCTCAAGTTTGTTTGAAGACAATACAATGCACTAGTTAGGAGCCTCTTCTGTAATCTCTCTTATGGAGATTGTTTTGACACATTCAGTGTCAGGAACAATAAAAAACAAATAGTGTAGGACAGCCCAATGCTTCAGCTGATAGTGCATTGCGCTGCCACTGTACAAAGATTCAAGAGTGATTTAGAGACTCTCACTCTACAGGAGGGGTCTTCAAAGTTCCGGCCAACGGGCCATCTGCGGCCCGAAAACCTCCCCAATGTGGCCCATGGGACTCCAGCAATTTTGGGGCCAAGTCTCTCCCTTGGCTCTACCTGACACCCCCCGGGTGCTCCCCTGCCGCACGTTCCCCGGGCGATTTAAAACTACCCGGGGCCCTGCCCATCACCAGCAGTGCAGTGGAGCTGAGTGGTTTCCTGTGCACTCGCTCCACGTGGCTGCCGGCCCCTCCCTGCGGCCCCAAGGAGGGGCTGTGACTCCGTGCACTGCCCCCACCCCAAGCGCCCCTGTGGCCAATGGGAAACTGCCGCGGTGATCCCTAGGGGCAGCAGCGCACAGAGGCCTCCCAGCCCACCCTGCCTTGGAGCCCCAGGTAAGCACTGCACGCCCTGACCCCCTTCCAGAGCCTGCACCCTCTCCCCCTTCCCATGCACCCCCCCCAAACTCCCTCCAAGAGCTTGCACCCTCTCCCCCACACCCCCAGCCTCCAAACTCCCTCCCAGAGTCTGCACCCCCTTCCCCTCCCCCTTCCCACACCCCCCCTCCTGTCCCCAAATTCCCTCCCAGAGCCTGCACCCCTTCCCCCTCCTCTGTCCCAGAGCCTGCAACCCCACCCCCTCCTCCTGCACCCCCACCCCCGAGCCTGCACCCAGCACCCAAACTCCATCCCAGAACCTGCACCACAGCCCCCCTCCACCACCCAAACTCCCTCCCAGAGCCCAACCTCTCACCCCTTCTGTACCCAAACTCCCTCCCACAGCCTGCAACCTAATCCCCTACCTCAGACCTCCTCCCCCACCCAAACTCCCTCCCAGAGCCTTAGGCAGGTTGGGGGGGGGCGGAGTTTTGTGGGGCGGGTTCTTGGTGGCATGAGTGACATTATTGGCCCATGGGGAGGATTTGAGGACTGGCACTGTCCCTAAGGTAAATTGAGTTTGAGACCCCTGCTCTATAGACTAGAGGTAAATCAGACGTCTATAACTCACAAAGAAAAATGTGCCTATCTGCTTGCACTGATCAATTACCCTTTGGTTCCTACCATAACAAACATAATAAATTATATAAATATGTATAATAAATTAGAGTATTGTGAGTGGAATTGTTCTCCTGTAGGGGAAAAACAAAGCCCCAGAAGGTATGGCCCATGCTCCAATGTCTATGGGGACTTCATCAGCAAACAAAATAAACTACGAAGGAAGTATATAACCTGGTAAGAGGACAAATACTTTCAATATTTCTTGATAGGTGAACCTGGAGTAAAATCAACATGTCTTTGAATCTGTGATAACATTCCCATTTTTCCCCTTCTGCTTCTCAAATGTGTTCGACTGGATCAGAACTGTACTAAAATATGCTACGGAATAAACACTGGAGTAGCTTGTTTTGTAAGAACAAAATATACAGACACTGCAAACTGTTTAAATAAATGGTGGTGCATAAAAAGGAAAAGCTGAACAAAGGAATACTTAAGATTGTTGCAATTCCCCTGAAAACCAGAATCCCAAGAAAGTTAATCTACTATAACAAAAAGGAGTAGACTATTCTGACTCAGTGGGACACAGGAATGAGGGATGGGGGAGGCAACATGCACATTGCACCAGACAAGTAGCAGCACCTATAGGATTAAAATAGATGGTTTACTTAAAGCCTCAGTCATGCACTACGTTTCAGTGTTGTCATGCTGTTAGTAGGC
This sequence comes from Caretta caretta, assembly GCF_965140235.1. NCBI lineage: Eukaryota > Metazoa > Chordata > Testudines > Cheloniidae > Caretta > Caretta caretta. Next base: position 85,365,077 of record NC_134214.1, read on the forward strand.
ACAATGATCTTTAACATAGAGCTACAATGAAAAATTAGCCATATTGATCCATTGAGACAGGTATATTTGTTTTACTTAGACCACAAAGCACTTCTTTTCCCAAGAGCGAATTAGCAACCACATGGAGTCAAACTCTGCCTAGCACCTTGAAACAGGTATAATGGACATCCAAAGACACACATTTCGTACACTTAAAAAGCAGTGTTGCTCTGTGTGTCTAACAAACTCCCTACCACAACCAGGCATAGTCTGTGCCATGAGGGCATGTAGAGAGGTCACTGTTGGGTCGGGGAACTGATACATGGGTCACTCAGATCACCTCCATCCCCAGCACTGGGCACTGAAACCAGGTTGCAGGCAGAGGACCTGCAGATCAGCTTCCCTGCGTGAGCAAGGTGCTTAAGCGCATGCCAGACTTTAAGCATATGAGTAGTCCCTTTAAAGTCAGTGGGACTATTGACACACTTAAAGCTAGGTTTCAGTGGTAGCCGTGTTAGTCTGTATCAACAAAAAGAACGAGGAGGACTTGTGGCACCTTAGAGACTAACAAAGTTATTTGAGCATACGCTTTCATAGGCTAAAACCCACTTCATCGGATGCATGCAGTGGAAAATACAGTAAGAAGATATACATATACACACACACACAGAGAACATGAAAAAAATGGGTGTTGCCATACCCACTATAACGAGAGCAATCAGTTAAGGTGGGCTATTATCAGCAGGAGAAATACTACAACAACAACAAAAAAAACAGACTCCAGCGAGAGACGGCTGAATTGGAATTAATTTGCAAACTGGACACCATTAAATTAGGCTTGAATAAAGACTGGGAGTGGATGGGTCATTACACAAAGTAAAAATTTCCCCATGTTTATTTTTTCCCCTACTGTTACTCACACCTTGTCAACTGTTGGAAATGGGCCATCCTGATTATCACGACAAAAGGTTTTTTTTCTCCTGTTGATAATAGCTCACCTTAACTTATCACTCTCGTTATAGTGGGTATGGCAACACCCATTTTTTCATGTTCTCTCTGTGTATCTATCTATCTATCTATGTTCCTATTGTATTTTCCACTGCATGCATCCGATGAAGTAGGTTTTAGCCCACGAAAGCTTATGCTCAAATAAATTTGTTAGTCTCTAAGGTGCCACAAGGACTCCTCAGTCTTTTTACTTAAAGCTAGGTATATGCTCAGGTACCTCTGCCCCTTGCTCCTCTGCTGGCTACGGGTTTTCTGCCATGCACTATCTATAATGCCAGCCCAAATTTTGGCACTTCACTTAGGGTGGCTATCACTAAAACAAATCAGAAATGTAGGATAGTGGTCATACAGTAGCAGTATCTATATGTGTACAGCAAAGACTAGGTATATTTTCAAAACATTTCAGCATTAACAAAGTTGTTCTCTAGCTCATACAGCACATTCTCACTATGGTTATTGCTGTGCATTTGCAGTCACAGGCTTAGGGAAGTGGAAATCCCATTCAGTGAAAGTAATTTAGAAGAACCTCTCTCAAAAATAAAACACTTTGTGAACAGAATTTTAACCCCTTCTCCTCCCCCTACTCTCAGTATATAGAGTTGGAACTAGAAAATCCTTTTATAAAAATTAAGTAATTTTAAATACAAGATTACCAAAACTCCCTTTGCTAGAGACATGCTTCCTCATTAGTACTATGGGAAGACTCCTAGTTTGGTAATTTAACCTGGACCCAACAAGGAGTTCCAGAACTTCCCAACTTTCCTGAATGAAGAGCATGATGGCAATGGCCGTCCTGGAAGTCACAAGTGATCATAAACTGAATTAAAATTAACAAGTTTGTTTCCAGTTGTGCGTTTATAAAGTGAATGTATGTGACCCTTTCTTCTGGTAGCTTCTTATTCATACAACAGAATACTAGTGCTTGGTGTGTTCTTTTTCTACCTGATGCAGTAATGACCAGCCACTCTGAAATACCTAGGAACAAAGCCATTTTTCAGCTGATTTAGGCCATACTTCAATGCCTATTGAAGTGAATGGAAAGACTTCCCACGGACGTCAGTTGGCAGTGGATCATGCCCTGAATGTCTACTTATGAACTTTAATGGAAGTGGTGTGAGGAACAGTATTGTTACATAGGGCATTTTTTGTTTGCTTTTGGCCAAAGCACAAGATGTCAAAGTTATAAATTTTGGATCACAATAAAATTGAAGTTATTTAAAAATGGGTCTTGTCAACTAAATATGAAGTGTCGAGTTGGTTAAACTACTTCAGTAGTTAAGGACTGTCTTGATAACTTAATCATGTAGGTTAATTTATTTCACTTAAGGGTTATGAAATAATTTCCAGTATATAGTCTGTGCACACTTGAGTAACAAATACATTATTTTGGTTGCTACAATAATGTACCCTTAAGGTCCATAAAAGTACCACATTTTCAATATTATGTTGGCTGAGAGAACTATTTCCTTTAACATTATGGGCCTGATCCTGTGAGGTGCAGAGCACCCTCAACAGTACCCAATGACTTCAATCCCAGTTGACAGCACACTGTACATCCAGAATTGGGCATCACATAATTTGTCTTTTTAAAGACAGCATAGCAATGAAGGAATACTGTCTACCCTCTCAGTAACCCAGAAGTGCTAGATTAACATGCCACTCCCCTCTGCCAAGGAGAGGAGTTTACGTGGCCTCTCCTAAGGAGTGGCAGAATGGATATATTCCCCAGGAGCTTTGGGAGATATTGTCTCTCTGTGGGGCACAATGCTTCCTAGAGCTCCTGCTGGGGCAGCATGACTCCACACCACCCCCAAGGCAGGCTTGTGCATCCTTGATTGCTCTTCAGTTTACTCAAATGGCAACACCCTGACGATATGCATTCTTGGGCTGCATTAACAAATGTGACAGGCCAAATTTTTCCCAGCTGTCCATCACCGTACAACCCCCAGTGCCTTCTGCGGGTTTGTATGGGACAGAATATAAAGGCAGAACTTGGCCCACGTTATGAAAAGGGTATTGTCCAAACTGAGAGTCATGAAGTCTCCGGCCCTCCCTTCCTATTTGTTGTTTACTGGCACTTTTGTACAGCGCTGGTGTGCCTGCCTGCCTGCTTGCCTGACAGACAACAGGTCAGCAATAACTCCAAAGTTATAATCACTCAACTCTTACCTGGTGGGCCCACAGGTCCTGGAGGGCCAGGTTGTCCAGGTGGACCTTGACCACCAATTCCTGGGAACCCTGGGGGTCCCACTAACCCAGGTGGTCCGCTTGCTCCAGGGTCACCTTAAAGAAAATTCTAATTTAGTTCAACAGTGAGGAATCTCAGGGTTTTCACATTCATTTTCAGAAGTCATCTATGAAGTGTCTACACATTGTTCATCGGAATCTGGTCCCTGTGCACATGCAAGTGGAAGTTAGATGTGCAAAAACCCACTTGTGCATGTAATTTCAGAGGCCACTTTTGAAAGATGGTCCAGAGACTTGTTCTTGTGCCATAGCCCACTAGTCTAACAAACTGTTCACAAATACCTTTGCTATACAGCAAACCAGAGATATATTGCAATACAGTGCAGACAATTGCTAATGCCACAAGTTCATAAAAAATTAAAGCAGCTTAAGTGAAAATAAAGTGCATCAAATTGATGAATGTAACATAAGAATGGCCGCTCTGGGTCATATCAATGGTCCATCTAGCTCAGCATCCTGTTTCTGACAGTGGCCCGTAACAGATGCTTCAGAGGAAATGAATAGAACTGGGCAATTCTGAGTGATCCATCCCGACATCCGGTTCTACCTTCTGTCTGTTGGAGGTTTAGGGACACCCAGAGCATGGGGTTGCATTCTTGATCATCTTGGCTAATAGCCAGTGATGGACCTATTCTCCATGAACTTATCAAATTCTTTTTTGAACCCAGTTATACTTTTGGCCTTCACAACATCCCATGACAACAAGCTCCAAGGATTAACTATGAACTGTATGAAGTACTTCCCTATGTTTGTTTTAAACCTGCTGCCTACTAATTTTGTTGGGTGACCCCTATTCTTGTGCTATGAGAAGCGGTAAATAACACTTCCCCATTCACTTTCTCCATAGCTTTCATGATTTTATAGATATCTTCATTATCTCTTTTCTAAGATCAACAGTGCCAGTCTTTTTACTCTCTCCTTGCACAGAAACTGTTCCATACCCCTAACCATTTTCATTGCCCTTCTCTGTACCTTTTCCAATTCTAAGATATCTTTTTTGAGATGCACACAGCATTCAAGGTGTGGGCGTACCATGGATTTATATAGTGATATCATGATATTTTCTGTCTTATTATCTATCCCTTTCCTAATGGTTCCTAACATTGTTAGCTTTTTTAAACTGCCACTGCACACTGAGTGGATGTTTTCAAGTGCTTTGGAGGATAGGGTTAAATTTCAGAATGATCTGGAGAAATGGTCTGAAGTAAACAGGATGAAATTCAACAAGGACAAAAGGAAAGTACTCCACTTAGGAAGGAGCAATCAGTTGCACACATACAAAATGGGAAACGACTGCCTAGGAAGGAGTACTGTGGAAAAGGATCTGGGGATCAGAATGGATCACAAGCTAACAACAAGTCAACAGTGTAACTCTGTTTGGAAGAGGAAAAAAAGAAAAAAGCAAGCACCATTCTGGGATCTATTAGCAGGAATATTGTAAGCAAGACACGAGAAGTAATTCTTTCGCTCTACTCCATGCTGATTAGGCCTCAACTGGAGTACTGTGTCCAATTCTGGGCACCACATTTCAGGAAAGATGTGGACAAATTGGAGTAAGTCCAGAGAAGAGCAACAAAAATTATTAAAAGGTCTAGAAAACATGACCTATGAGGGAAGATTGAAAAAACTGGGTTTGTTTAGTATGGAGAAGAGAAGACTGAGGGGGGACATAATAATAGTTTTCAAGTACATAAAAGTTTGTTACAAGGAAGAGGGAGAAAAATTATTCTCCTTAACCTCTGAGGATAGGACAAGAAACAATGGGCTTAAATTGCAGCAAGGGTGGTTTAGGTAGGACATTAGGAAAAACATTCTGTCAGAGTGCTTAAGCATTGGAATAAATTGCCTAGGGAGGTTGTGGAATCTCCATCATTGGAGATTTTAAGAGCAGGTTACACAAACACCTGTCAGGGATGGTATAGAACAGATAATACGTATTCCTGCCATGAGTGCAGGGGACTGGACTAGATGACCTCTTGAGGTCCCTTCCAGTACTCTGATTCTATGATGACTCTACAGTCTCTTTCTTGAGTGCTAACAGATAATTTAGCCCTCATCATTTTATATGTATAATTGGGATTATTTTTCCAATGTGCATTACTTTGCCCCATCAACAATAAATTTCATCTGTCATTTTCTTGCCCAGAGACCCAGTTCTGTGAGATTTCTTTGCAACTCTTCACAGTGAATGTTGGACTTATCTTGAGTAATTTTATATTTGTGTGTAAATTTTGCCACTTCCTGTGTACCCCTTTATTCAGATCATTTATAAATATGCTGAACAGCACAGATCCTTGAGGGACCCCACTATTTAACTCTCTCCATTGTGAAAACTGACCATTTATTCCTATCCTTTGCTTCCTGTCTTTTAACCAGTTACTGATCCATGAGGGGACCCTTGCTTTTATCCTATGACTGCTTACTTTTCTTAAGAGTCTTTGGTGAGGGACTTTTGTTGGATCATATTAAAGAAGTTCTGTATTAAAATCACAAATGAGTTTGATTCCCCATAGTTTAAATTCCAAGGTATTACTAATTAAGAGGTCTCTTGGTTTTTGGTACTGTTTCTCTCCCTCTATGTGTGAAACTTGCAAGCTGCTAATTGTGTTAGTACATTCTAAGACAGAGTCTGTTCTCAAAGCAATTCACAGAGAGAGAGACTCAAAGCAATACTCTAACAACAGAAACAGCACCCAGAGACTCCCCGCCCTTTTGTTGTATTAACAATTGTGATTAAAATAGAGATAGAGGATGTATGTGGATGGATGCTTGGTGTGGATAATAACTGAATGATCAGGGAGGTGCCAGCCTAAGAACCCAGTGTCCATCGGCTGAAGAAGGCGTCAAGTGGAAATAACCAGAGGACCCCCGGAGGGCAGACTGGAATCCACCCAACAGCCTCAAGAATGGGAGAACCAAAGACCAAGATAACATCTAGCAGCACGGAGCCGTCAGGAATGTGCCATCTGCTGATTGATTCAGCAACAGCATGATGAAGCAATTCCCATAGACTGGCACAGGAAGAAATTCGTATAAAAATAGATTCTAAAAAGTGAGAACTTTGGGGTCTGATTCTGCAAACCAACTTCCAGGAGCATCAGATGAACATCTGACAAGGCCCTGCTCCCTCCTCATGTCCAGGCCACCTGGCCAGTGGCTTGGCATGAGCAACTCTAAGGCTGGTAACTATGATAACAACCTTGCAGAACCTGTGTGTGTGTGTGTTTGTATGAATGAATGTGTGAATAAATATGAGATTGAATGGAATGTTATAGCTATAACTAACTGCTTACTATGATTCTTTCTGTATTCATAATAAATGTGATATTTTGCCTTTTTCCCTTTAATAAGATCCTGCTGGTTTTTAATTTATTGGTATAACACTTTGTCAAAGGCTTTCTGAAAGGCCAAGCACACTACACCAAGTGGATCACCCTTGTCTACATGCTTGTTGATATACTCAAAGAATTCAAATAGATTGGTGAGGCATGATTTTCCCTTTACAAAAACCATATTGACTCTTCCCCAGCAGATAATGTCTATCTGTCTGATAATTCTGTTCTATACTATAGTTTCAGCCAAATTGTCTGATACTGAAGTTAGGCTTACCGGCCTGTAATTGCCAGGATTGCCCCTGGAGCCTTTTTAAACACTAAGCATTACATTAGCTACCCTCCAGTCATCTGGTACACAAGCTGATTTAAGTGATAGGTTACACATCATAGTTAGTAGTTCCGCAATTTGCTTCAGAACTCTTGGGAGAATACCTCAGGTCCAGGTGACTTATTACTGTTTATTTTATCAGTTTGTTCCAAAACGTCCTTTACAGACACCTCAGTCTGGGAGAGTTGCTCAGATTTGTCACCTAAAAAGAATTGCTTGGGTGTGGAGATCTCCCCATATCCTCTGCAGCGAAGACCAATGCAAAGAATTCATTTTGCTTCTCCTTGTTTTCTCTGAGTGCTCCTTTAGCACCTCAATTGTTCAGTGGCCCCACTGATTGTTTGGCTGGCTTCCTGCTTCTGATGACTTAAATTTTTTTTGCTGTTAGAATTTGAAGAGCAACTTGCTAAGGACACAAAAACTTTCTTGAGCTGCCCACTTATACTTTTGTAGCTGACTTGCCAGAGTTTATGCTCTTTTCTATTTTCCTCACTACACTTGACTTCCAGTTTTTAAAGGATGCATTTTTGACACCAATCACCTCTTTTACTCTGCTGTTTAGCTATGTGGCGTTTTTTGATCCTCCTACTGTTTTTTAAAATTTTGGATATACATTTAGTTTGGGCCTCTATTATGGCATTTTGAAATAGCTCCACACCGTTTTCAGGCATTTCAACCCGTGACTGTTCATTTTAATTTCCATTTAACTAGCTTCCTCATTTTTGTGTAGTTCCCCTTTTGACTTTAAATGCCTACTTTGGTAGGTAAACAAGAATGCAACGAAGTGGCTCCATTTAAAGTACGGCACCCTGACCAGAGGGGATTTGCCTCTATCAGCTAGAGGCCAGATTTTAAAACACACAAAAATATGCATGCACTTCGGTCTGCCTGTACCCTGGGAACACAAACGTCAGTTTGCCATGTGCATTTAGACAGGAACAGTCTATATGCGTACCAAAAGGCTTTGCACTTTGGAAAAACCAGCCCCAATGTAAGCAGTCTCAGGGCCAGATTTTTAAAGGTATTTAGGTGCCTAACTCCCACTGAAATAATGACAGTGGGAATTAGGTACCTAAATACCTTTAAAAATCTGGCCCTAAGCAACTGTCACACAATGACAGGCGATTTTCAGTGATTAAGAGTCATATCGAGTTCAACAGAAGATAATGAAGCTGTACCTTTTGGCCCAGGAGTTCCATCAGAACCTGACTGCCCTGGAAAACCAGGGTTTCCTGGGAAGCCAGGATCACCTTTCAGTCCCGGAACTCCTTTAAAACCCGGTGGCCCTGGTGGCCCAGGTGGTCCCGGGACACCAAATCCAGGGTCCCCCTATGATGTAAGGAAAAAAGAAATGGGTTTCGCAGGTTAGCCTTTTCTAGTAGCAAAAGGGGAAAACATTCCCCCCTCCTCTCCAGCCCCCCAAAAGCCATGAGGTTAAAAAAAAGACTCCCAAAATATTTACAGCCACACAACTCAGGCAAATCATTCTAGGGAAGATTAGGCAACATTAGGCACCTTATAGAAAAGGGGGATTTCTGATATTACGGCAAAATCCATGTCACCCATCTAGTAACAGGACATACTCCTGGAGGGTTACACTCCAATCCTCCAATACCATACAAACATGACTGGCCTCTGGCAGGGAGTGCGCAATAAGGAGGGAAGGGCCACCTGACATGGATGGTGTGGAGGGCCAGCTCACATCACACCTAGACAGAATGGCTCTAGTATTGCAGCTATGAAGTGTCCAGGAAGGGAAAGGGTAAAATGGGGCACCCCTCAGGAAACATGGCCTGAATCATACTCAAAGTTCTTTTCTTAGGGTCAGGGGAACCTTCTTGGACAAGCCCTTGGTTGGGAGTGTAGCCACCCTGACTGCAGTCTCATGAAACAAATCTATTCAAATTTGATGCTAGAGGAACTGGTAGGAGAACATCATTTGCTGCACTCATGAAGGACCATTTTTGTTGATTAGCTAGTGTCTTCACTCAAATTTGGAAGAGCCTTAAGGGATTAAATGAAAATATCTCCCTACTTTTCAGCTGCATCCATTCCAGGGGAAGGGACAAATGCTGGTGGGTAAGAAGGAGGCACACATTTTCAGTAAAGTTGACCATTCCATCCCCACCCCATCACCAGTTTAAGGTGGACAGCTACAGAGAGCATCCTATCCGGGTCTGCCCTATGACATGCAACCCTGGTCCTACACATCAGGAGACTGTGCACTGTAGATGTTAGAGCAGACTCTGCAAGGCAATGCAGCTGGACATACAACACTGGGGACAGCAGCTACTGAGTAAGAAAAGATAAATGACTTGATAGGTCCTTTGACTTGAGAGAGGTGAGAGCTGCTTACAGATGCAGACCCTTCCCAACCAAAGAAGAGACTTTACAATGGCACAGTTGAAGAGACAAACTTCAATCTTAAACCACAGCCCATTAGAAGAGAGATTGATATTTTCAGACCTTTTGTCCTGGGAAACCAGATTGTCCTGGTGGCCCTTCAAGCCCTGGTCGTCCAGGGGCTCCTGGTGCTCCTGGGGGGCCAGCCATTCCTGGGAAGCCTACAACCCAATGAGGAGGTTAGGATAACAACTGAGGTAAGGCAACAAACAAGTGTCAACACATTTCAGGGAGATTTAGCAACCACTGTGTAAGTGTTCTTTTAAAAGAGCCCCCTTATGTCTGGTTCGCTCAAAATGCACTATTGCACCAAAGCACCTCAGTTCAGTTTAGACAGCGGTGTGTATAATGCACTGTATATCGATCTGGACCACTACATCATGGCACAGTCCCAGGATACCTCTCAGATCACCCCTTCTTATGAAGGATGTTCCTCATTTTAGGTATTCTCATTGTGGCTGCAAATTATTTACATCAGAAACATGGAATCAGGCGACTGATTGTGGAGATTATGTTATTTATGCTATACACTGCTTGAACTGTCTTCTTCTACAATGTCTAAAATCTCTTCTATTTGGTTTTAACCCCAAGGATGGGTTGAAAAGCCTAAGCTTCCACAAAAGTACAGGAGAACAGACATGAAGGACCATAGCTAAACTGAGGTTTTCCAATGCTTTTAACAGTGGCATGCAACTTAGGTAGGCATTTTTAAAGACTTTGGAGATTTAAGAATGTAACTATGTGAGCAAGCTAAGAAAAAAAGATTAAACCTGAAAAATGACACTGCCCAAAGCCAGTATAATTCCCTTCTCCAAAGGTGTGGTAGCAAGTATACCTTTTAGGCCTGGTGGTCCTGGAAGTCCAATGCCAGGTATACCTGGATCACCCTTAGGACCTGGGATGCCTGACAAGCCAGGCTGACCTGGCAGACCAGGATCACCTGCAGGGGAAAATCATTTTTAATTAGCAAAAGCAAGTCAGAGTGAAAACTCAGAGGGTTACTTGGAAGTCTAGTTATGCTCTTACCAGGAAGTCCTACTTCACCATTTCTTCCTGGAGATCCAGGGGAGCCTGGAACTCCTGATTCTGTAATAGTTTCGCCAGGTTCACCTTTCGGACCTAAGAGTGGATAGGATACAGACGCATCATTCTACAGCGTACAGATTCTGTACGTAAGGAGAGAGATCCTTAGTCATCTACACATAGATGGGGTAGATTCACCACTGTGTTACTCCAGTTTTACACTGTTGAAATAGCACTGAAATCAGTGAATCAGGTCCAGGGTCTGACACGTGGATAATTGAAAAATTGCTTATCTGCTTTATCAATCTAAATGCAAGTGTAGTTTCTTGTCACCTTATATCAAAAGTTAAAGTCACGTTCTCTTGAAGACTTTTCTCTTCCAGACCTCACCTTATTGAGCCTCACTATGCCCCATTTCATGGGCTCAGAAGCATTTCTTGCCATATGTGCATTATAAATTGTTCTTCAAATAAGTCATGAAGTCTGCTAGTGATCATCATCTTAATAAAAAGTTACATCATTTACCATAGCATAGGGTTTAGCAGGGTGCCTTTAGACTGCAGAGGTATTTCCAGTTTTACAGCAAGCTGGTTTACAGTCTTTGGCTTTGGATTTCAATACTGTTGAAGAAACGGCAATTTGTGACAAACGCGAGGCTACGGGCAGGGAAGCTCACAAATGCCATGATTAATTACTGCTTTCAGGTACAATTTTAAAAGCCTTCATGCTTGTCCCTGCCCAATGATCTGGAAGCTATGCTGAGCCAAATGGGTACAACTTGCTGTTATTGCTCAATATCATATGAAAATACACCCACCTGGAACTCCTGGGGGCCCTGGGCGACCCGATACACCTTGAATGCCTTTTTCACCTGTAGGACCTTGTGGGCCAAAACCAGGAGGTCCCATAGGTCCTCTGTCTCCAGGAAGACCTGACACTCCTGGATCACCTGGAGGTCCCATTCCTCCTTTGAAAGCAACACCACCCTGAACAGGAGGGTGGGGGAGAAGAGCAGTCATTTGCTTTAGAACAGATTTAAGAGTTTAGTTTTAAACCTAGTGAAACAATTATTTTTGTTTAGAATTTCTGGTAGCTGTCTAACATGTTATCATAGAACCACAGAATATCAGGGTTGCAAGGAACCTCAGGAGGTCATCTAGTCCAACCTCCTGCTCAAAGCAGGACCAATCCGCAATTTTTGCCCCAGATCCCTCAATGGCCCCCTCAAGGATTGAACTCTCAACCCTGGGTTTAGCAGGCCAATGCTCAAACCACTGAGCTATCCCTCCCTCTATCATCATGCTGGAGATCAGGTTAGACTCTTGGTCCTTGTAACTTTCTACCCCAGATGCAAGTTAATGAAGTGCCATGTGGGGAGGACAGTGAGCATTGACACTGTATATTGTTCAAGAGCAGTCCCTCTACTCATTTAGAAAGAGGGACTGACAGCTAATCAATGGAGACCCATTCTGCCACCCTCATGCAGCACAAATCACAGCTTGAAGGGGAAAGGGCAAAAATAGAATAACTGTCAGAGATGAGGATGGGCAGCTTTTATAATAGACAGATTATTTTATTCAGCCACACTTATGCTTAGGGAAAAGTGGATTTTCACATCCCCTTCTCTGTACTTTTCTGAATGGATTCACAACATTCCTAAGACCTTGTTCATCCAAGTATAAAACCCAACTTACAGGTTCCCCCTTGGATCCAGGAAGACCTGGCAGTCCCTCTCGTCCAGGAGAGCCATCTATGCCAGGAAGACCAGGAGGTCCTGGGAAACCAGTGTCCCCTTTGTCACCTTTCAGTCCTGGGAAAGCCAGGCTGTCCCCAGGGTCCCCTTTAGAACCAGGACGCCCAGGGGCACCTGGAGGTCCTGGAAATCCCTAGGGAAAGAAAAGTAAACATTTTAGGTTTTTCCTCCATCTCCTTTCTGAATGCTGCAATTTTATGACAATAGGTTCATGGTAATTAGAGATGGAAAAGGACTGTTGAATAGGAATTTTTCCCTGTGCAAACGAAAGGACATGTAGTTAATAGTAAATTGATACTATGCTTACGATAAATTAGATTCAATTCCCCCCATGAAACATACTAACACTTACTGGTGGCCCTACCAGCCCGGTTAAGCCAGTTAGCCCTTTTTCACCTTTCGATCCCGGGAAACCAGGAGATCCTGATTAAATAAAAGAATGCAAGATTTAGGCATTGGGAATATCTGGCACTTAGTTTGACGTACATACTTGCCAAGGCTGAGGCAGTAGGAGAAATCTCTTAGAGCAGGCAAGATTTAGACAGGGGTAAAATTTTCAAAGGTTCCAATGTGACTCAGGCTCCTAAATCCAATTTTCAAAATATTTAGCACTTAAGTGCCTACATCTCATTGAAAATCAATGGGATCCAGACTCTTAAGTGCCAAAGTCACCGGGGAACTTTTGAAAATGTTACCCTAGACCTTAAATTATTTTGAAGTCACCACAATTTTGTGAAACGGTGATGAGATCCTTATCCCACCACCAACTACTCTGATATTGAGGATGGCTCTACAACACATCAGTCTCATCTAGTAGATAAAGTCATAGATATTACTCACTCAAAAACTGCTGTATAGATTACCTGTCCTATTAAAAGCTGCTGGGCCAAATTAATCCCTAGCATATGAAATTGCAGCTCCACTGATGTCATTGAAATAGCAAATGCTCACTTAAACCAAGACCAAATTCAGTCCACTGTTTTGGACAGCCTGATCTTAGGTGAGTAAAACTAATTTGAAACTTGAGGTTTATGTCAATGATGTTGAAAGAGATCACCCCCTACAGTAATCTCTGAACTGGTTCTTTGTTTCTTTTGAAGCAGGAAGGAGTTGAAATTCATTTCCCTTCCAGGTAACCAGGTAGCAGATAATACCCTTTAAGTAAGCACACTGCTTGTGAGCCTGACTTTGACTAGCAGAAAATATCAAGTGGGAGCATCTGTACCATTTAAAAAATCTGATTCTTAAGGGTCAGATTTTCAAAAATGGGTGGACTTCCGCATATATTCAACTCGTCTACGGTGAACTCACGTGTGCCCTTGCATCCCATCACTTGGGCACACAAGGGTAATGTGTACATGCACATTGAAGTTAGGCTTTGTGTCTGAGTTTGCACACAAACGTACACACACCTGTGGGCCATAAAATAAAGAACAAAATGCAGCCAGCTGTTTTTTATTTTACCTGGGCTACCTGGAGGTCCGGGTGGTCCCCTGTCCCCCGGAGGCCCAGAAATGCCAGTTCCTATACAATTAAAGCATGTCTCTCCCTTATCACCTAGAAAGAGTCACATTATAAAAGCAGATATGAGCATTTAGTTCTGGAAAACACAGAGCATCCAACATAATAGTACTGTCATTATATTCACGGTATATATCATATTGCATATGATAATTATAATTTTATAGGTTTCAGAGTAACAGCCGTGTTAGTCTGTATTCGCAAAAAGAAAAGGAGTACTTGTGGCACCTTAGAGACTAACCAATTTATTTGAGCATGAGCTTTCGTGAGCTACAGCTCACTTCATCGGATGCATACCGTGGAAACTGCAGCAGACTTTATATATACACAGAGATCATGAAACAATACCCCCTCCCACCTCACTGTCCTGCTGGTAATAGCTTATCTAAAGTGATCATCAGGTGGGCCATTTCCAGCACAAATCCAGGTGAGAAAACCTGGATTAGTGCTGGAAATGGCCCACCTGATGATCACTTTAGATAAGCTATTACCAGCAGGACAGTGGGGTGGGAGGAGGTATTGTTTCATGATCTCTGTGTATATATAAAGTCTGCTGCAGTTTCCACGGTATGCATCCGATGAAGTGAGCTGTAGCTCACGAAAGCTCATGCTCAAATAAATTGGTTAGTCTCTAAGGTGCCACAAGTACTCCTTTTCTTTTTATAATTTTATATAATTATATAATATCTTAATAGATTAGCAGAAGGCTTCTCATAGACATCACTTTTAGCATCCTTGATTTTTAGGAACCAAAGTAGCATTTAGATCTACTATCACCCGAAAAAGGACTCCAGGTAGAGTGCATGGTACACAGCAGATGTATCTGATGGAATTTGTTTAGCAAAAATGCAAAACAACACAAAACAAAAAACAAACAAAAACCCTTTCAATGTTCAAAAATCCAAATGTAGAACTTTTTCCAGGTATTAGCTCCTTTAGGGGGCAAATCTTTCGATGCTAGGAGCTGGGATTTCAAAAGACATTAAATGCCAGCATCAAGAGTTATAATCATGATTGGGAAGAAAGAAAAAACAACCAATATGGGAAATGTTTAGTAAAGTACAGCTGGCATAAAAACATTCTAATTATACTCTCTTAAAAAAAGCCTACAAGGTTTTTTTTAGAGGTTTAACACTTTTATTGATGTACACCCGGCTTTTCTATGATGCTCAGCACTGTATTAGCTGAGCATTTCCTACGTATTCATGAATTTATCCTCTTTGATGTGGGAGATGCTTTAAACAACAAGAAAGAGACAAAGCATACTTATGACAATGCACCTTTCTGGCCTCGCTCCCCCATAAAACCTTTGTCTCCTGAAGGTCCTGGAAAACCCGGGGGCCCTCGCTGACATACTCTGTCACCTAAAGGTGAAAGAGTTGAGAGAAAGAGAGAGAGAGTTAACTCTACTATCAGTTGAACGGAGACAGGAAACACTAAACAGAGATTGGGGAAGCTCCACACCGGACACTGCTAAAATGGGGCTGTGGCTTCTACACTGCACGGTACAACAATGCAAGCCATAAAACACAAGAAAACAAACAGTTACATCTACACCCCAATCAATATCCTCCCCCTTCCATTCCTCACCCCCATCCTTAGCAACCGATATGCAGCCATAACTCTGTTCATAAATGTGCCCATATATACAGCGGCACCCATGGGGAGGAACTCTCATGATATGCAAAAGCCTCAGCGTAGAGACACGAAGCTTCTCCCTGACTCCCCGCTGCACATCCATGCTAGCCCCTCTCTCCCAATGCCTTCCCAAAGTTCCACTCAACCCCGCATTCCCCCTCCAAGCCTGCTCACTCTGCCTGGCCCTTCATATCCCTCATCTGAGCATGGACCACCAGAGCCTGCCTCCAGACTCTCTGTTGCTCAGCTTATCTCCCTACCTTCAAGCTGGGACGCAGGCTGGCAAAGTTAGAATACAAAGTAGCAAATGGACCTGAACCAGTCCATTCGAAATATGGGGAATAACAATGTATTTAATTAAAAAACCTCCAAAGTAGCCTATGCCCAAGACGTAATGTGGGGCATGTGTGTGTAGGGAGGGGAGTTGGAGTTCATGGGGGATTTTGGCTGTTTAGTTAGAGGACCCAAAGAAACGAGAAGATGGAGCAAAATTTAATATAGAGAGCACTCTGAAAAATGTTTCCTTTTCAAGTTATGAACTGTTTTACTGAAATGAAACAGAAATTTTAATGGTCCTCTAACGAGTTATTAGGCCAAATGTGGAGACTAAACTCAATCTCTAAAGAATGACAGAGAGGGACTTAATTCTTATTTAAGTGCGAATCCCAACACATCCTTAACTACTTTGTTATTTAGAACAAGTGGGATTTGTTAGCACGAGTTGGAAGCAGCATTATTCTGCACCTCTGGGGCCACATCATTGGCCCTCCTCTATTAACACTGTGCCACTGGAGTGGTGCAAACTGACCTTAAAGCGGCCCTAAAGCTTCTGAGATTCCCCCAATATGGGGGAATCCTGGGCTGTAATAAAGCTTGTAGAGCCCACTTTACAAAAAGGGGTACGTCAGGGCTGGCGGGAGCCAGGAAAAGGCATGGCAAGGCCACACCGAAACACAAGATTATAATTCCTAGCTAGCAAGGGGACCCTTCCAGACCACATAAAGTTAGGGTAGTCCTTTTGGTGCTCTAACTTGCACCAGGAGCTGGGAAGGAAGCATAAAGGAGACATTACGTCACCTTTGTCTCTCCATTACTTCAGCTGGAGCTGAATTGTGTCCCTGGAGCAAGGGGACAAAATAAACCTATGTAATAGATATTTAGTCTCTTTTCCTTGTTGCTGAGTAACTATCTATCTGTCAAGTATTTCAAGGCTGCAGGTCAATGAAGATATCACTTACTAGGAGGGATAGTTGTTCCGGGAGGTCCAGGGGCACCTGGAGGTCCAGGTGGCCCTGGCCGTCCATCAAGTCCAGGCTGTCCAGGTATGGAAACTCCGGGTAGACCTTGATCCCCCTTCTGTCCTCGCTCCCCAGGCAAACCAGGTGGACCAGGGGGGCCTACAACTGCAATCCCTAAAATGGAAAAAAGCTAATTCTTCAGTATCTCTGGTTTAAACCATGGACTTTTGTAAAGGTGACAATGAAAGCTGGCTAGGTTGCTGTTACTACCATAGGCAACATCCTCTCTCTAAATCTTCATGTATGTGACCATGGCATAGGAGTTATATTATGGAGTAAGAGTTTTCATCAGGCCTCCATAAAGAGAGCCAAATTACAGATGTACCCATTTTTCTATGCAAACCAGGTAACTGCGCATCCTGATGTACATGTGTGCGCACAAGTGTGGAATTTGGGGCA
The DNA here is from genome assembly GCF_965140235.1 of Caretta caretta. Taxonomy (NCBI): domain Eukaryota; kingdom Metazoa; phylum Chordata; order Testudines; family Cheloniidae; genus Caretta; species Caretta caretta. The sequence continues at coordinate 85,382,009 of NC_134214.1, forward strand.
GGCAAATATTACATTTGCAGAGACTTTTGGTGAAAACTTGATCCCAAGACTTAACATGAGTAAACAATTTAGGTAAGGAAGGAATTGTAACAGGACTAGAGAAAGGAAAAACGTGTATTTATTTGTCATAACTTTAGAGTTACCTAATGTTCTCTTTCCCTGTACAGCTTTCTGATAGACATGGCTAGCAAGCTCCTTTAACCCCTTTCTAAACGTGGTCCTTCATCAACTCTACCTTTAAGCACTTGGCCAGTCTGTATTTAAACCTATATTTAATAGTCAGTCTCAACCGTTTTGACACAAACTCTTCTCCATACATATGGAACTCTGATAATATACATTACTTGCAAACAACAAAGGGCTAAACTACCCTTAAGTTACTACTCCAGCACTCTTAACTGGTGATTCATTGACAGCCCTGAAGACTAGCATCCTCTGTTCACCACAGAACAGTAAAAGAACGGACCATGAATGTTCAAGAGTCCTCATGCCTCAACCCTCAGCTGGAGGACTATCTCCAGGGTTCAAAGGTAGCTCTTAATAGTTTTGCCTTCACTGGTCATTCAGGCCATCTGCCAACCAGGGTATCAATTGTGATGGTGATTATTGCTACACTGCCACTGCCCCACTAGGCTGTGAACTAAGATCATGAAGCTAACTAACTCCAGATAGCAAAATACACAAGCAATTCACCTCAACTCTTACCTGGAGGCCCTGACAAGCCAGGAGGCCCTTGCAAGCCAGGATATCCACGCTCGCCTTTGGGTCCTGGAAATCCTGGAAGTCCTTTATTCCCTTTTGGTCCCACTTCTACACCATTTCCTGTGATCTGTCATATCAACAAGCCAAGAAAAAGTCACAAGAAAGGTGAAGAGAGGTGGGTCGGTGTGTAGCAAAGCCACAAGAGCCAGCTCACGACATTTCAAACCAATGGCACGATCCTTCTAATGCAACTGGGATCCCAAATAAAAGTCTGCTAAAAAAAGAAAGTCCCCTGTTCCAGCAGAGTGCACTATTATTGTGAGGCCGTACTGCATTCCCACATGGTTAGCTAAAAAATACTAGTGCACACTTCATTCTTGTGGTTTGAGAAGCAAATAGTGTCAGAATGAGAGCAAGAAAGGTTTCCACAGCCAAGCCTCACGGCATACCCCATTCCCAAAAACAGTGCGAGAAGAAAACCTACAATACACCCACCCAAACTACAGAATCTTCACCCCAGGTATTTTAAAATCTTTTGTTTTCATCTGACAATTTATTCAACTGCAGTTTCAACTATGGTGCAAATCCATAGCAATGCCACATATGTCAATGGAGATACTCTGGATTTGCATCACTGTAATAAGGCAGAATTTGACCCTATTCTTGGTTTCCGGGGGACTGCTTGTGGAATAAGATATTACTCTCTGAAGTGAGGTTGAATCCAACCCTATGTGAGAACTCCTGTGACATCATTAGAATTTCTCAGTTGCAGACACTCCATGACCTACAGGATTACATTAATATGGATTATTATATGAATAATAGCGTGGGGATATTTATATTTTCATGGTGCTGTTCACTGTGGGGATGATTAGAGCAGGTTGGAAAAAAATTCAGATTTCATTGAAAAAAGCCACTTTCCATCGGAAAAACATTTTGACTGAAAATTTGTTACCAGCTCTACTGATTATGATCTTAATTTGTGATGTTTTTATTCCATTGCCTTCAGTGGATTTGCCTCTGATTTACACTGGTGTGAGTGAGATATGAATCTGGCCTTGTGTTTATAACTGAAAGACCTTGGAACGCAAGATCACACATTCTAAAGGAAGGGAGCAGTGGGTTGTGGTGACTAACACTTGGTGCTACCTGCTGGATCTCTTAGGCACTAGCATAAACTGGAAACACTAATGTCTGGAAGAAATGAGGAGACAAAATGGTGCACTGCCAACCAAACAGAAGAAAAGGAGAAGAAAGCAAAAGCAACTTACCACTCCAGGAGGACCAGGCAGACCACGTTCACCTTTCAGACCCTGCCAATGATATATTTACAGATTATTGAATGACATATTTGTGAACACGAGAGCTAAAAAATTAGTTTTCAAAAAGTGTCTTATGTTCTTATGTGTCAGGAAACAAGAGATTGCAAAGATTCTGTTGCAGGTTAACAGATAAGGCAAGGCAATGCAATTTCTATACAGTAGGAGCTGGGCATTGGTATGTAAGCTTCAGTGACAGGCAGGCTTTTACTCTATTCTTGCAGTAAAGACAAATAACCCACACTCACCTTTTCACCATCTCTTCCCGGAACACCATTTAAACCAGGCTCACCAGGTAAACCCTTCAAGGAAAGGAAAAGAAACATCCTCAAAATATTCGCTGCAAATATCCCAAGAGCATTACAAAGAATCTGCTTAGGTGAGAAACGTATAAGATACTCACATCCCTACCAGGCTGACCAGGATCTCCATCTTTGCCAGGTTTCCCCTTCAAAACACAAATGTTCATTGAAAAATAAAAAGTTTTAGTGGCAAAGAGCCATTGCCAGGAACTGCATGATTTGTTTCCCTTTGTAGTAGATAAATGAAGCAAAGACTCTCTAGAATGCAACCCCTATGATAAATCTCACAATTAAGAGAGGTGTAATAAGCCGGCATTAATTAAATTGAGGATTAACATAGAAAACCAGGGTAACAAAAGCTTGATCAACAGAAATCCTAAGTATTATCAGAATGCAGCATAAAATGACCTCAAATTTAACAAGTGCTGATTCCCCCACACTGAAAGTTTTCCTGGATATAGATTTAGGGCTTAAATTGTGATTCTAGTCTGAAAAGTGAGTTTTTAAAAATGCACCTTCATACTCAAATGACAGTGAATACACATAGGCAGCAGATACCTGATTATTGTCAGGACAAAAGAGTTTGCACCATTTTTACTGTTACCACTGCAACACCACCACATACTGGAGACAGTGCGCTGGATTCTACTGCAACTCAGTCATCAACAGCACTGTTGACTAGGTTTAGACACAGAGCCAAAATTTGCCCTTAGTCACACCCAAACAACCCCACAGCAGACAACAAGGGCCACACAGGTGTAACTAGGACAAAGGTTGGTTTGCAGAATTTTTATTACTAGTGATGATGCTCAATCTGGAAAAAAAACAGTGCTTTGAAATTCCAGGCTGACTTTCAGAGGCTGGCAATTACAAAATCATCTCCGTACTTGTAAAAGAGCCCACTTGATACAGAAATTGAGACACGTGAAATAAAAATGGAACCCCACATGCTACTGTAGAGTCACACCTCACAGCAGAACTGCATTTCGAGCCCCCAGTAAACATAAATGTCCCAAATCAGAGGGGGAAAATATACTGTGGGTAAAAGTTAGGGTGGAAGAAAGAAAACAAGCATTTGTACCCTTTCTGATCTATGCAGATTTGTGTCCCCTCTCCCAGCAATTAATATCTCACAGTGAAGCAACTTGGGAAAGCATGCAAAATATAATGGGAGTTTTGGCCTTATATTCTTCCCTCTCTATCCTACGTCCAAAAAACAAATGAAAACAAAGCCCCTCCTGAGTGAAACGTAGGACTCTAGAATGCTGAATTCATAAATGGACTTTTTGCACAGTCTTTTTTTAAACCAGGGGCTGGGAAATGGGGAAACCTATCATAAAAGCATTTTATCTCACCTGGTTAACCTCTGTGAAACCTATGGGTCTGATATTCGGAAGGGCCCACTGCCCTCAGTTGAAGTTGTGGGCACAGGAATTATACAAGGAAACTAACTTCCAACAGAGAATTTATGAACTGATGGCAGCTTGTCTTAACTTCATCTCCTCAGTCCACCTACTGGACCCCTGCTGATCTTACTTCACCACACTGACCTGTGATACCCAATGCAATCCCGACTCAAGAAAGGTGAATAGTTGGCTCTGAATCTATGACTGAAGTGACCTATTGCCATCCCTGCAAGGTATGCCGTTACCCTGTGTTTCCCCTCACCAGACTGCATATACATAGCAACAACTCCTCCAGAGACAGCAGATAGGAGTTAACTTTTAATACAGTTTTCAAAGGCTACTGTTCTACTTGCTCACCTCAGAGATCACTCCATTTAGAATGGGTTTTCAGGCACCAGCTTACAAATGTGTCAATAGCATGACTTACTGGAATTCTGTTAGGGTAACTGAATGGAGACCCTCTCTGAAAGGAAACTGTCACTCAAGCTGTGCAGCCTCAATAGCTTTAAAGAAATTTCCATACATAACTGTAAAGCGTTTATGTCCAATGCTTATGACAGAGATTCTACCCCTTTTGTTCCTGCCTCAAGATTAAGATCTACATTCAGGGTAATTCCACTAGGGTGCATTGAAAAGGTGCTTTTACACTCAGCTAGAATCACACCAGTGAATCACTAGTGTCATCTGCAATATCTTGTAGATCATTGGAGGAAATAAAATCTCTTACCAAGAGAGTCTGATGGCCTGAATTCAATATCTGCTTAATTCTCAAAGCTAAAAGCATTTGGAAAAATAAATCTTTGGTTCAAGGAAGTTACTTACTCTTTTGCCTGGCTCTCCTTGCTCACCTTTTTCACCTTTCACGCCACCTGAAGGACCCTGAACACACAAACATCGTCTTACACTCAGCCCATGGGGACAGAGCAGAACGAATTTACAATTCTCTTACATTATTCTAAGAAAAAAATGCCACCGTGGGAATTACTCACAGGAGGACCTTGTGGCCCAGGGGGTCCTGGTGGACCTCGTTCTCCTGGAATACCCTGTCAGGCATGGGGAAAAGAGAGAGAAGGGGGTTAAAGCCCTCACCTCCCAACATTGGGTCAACTGTTTTAAACAGGATTTTGCTGCCATTTAAACTTCTTCATGTGCCACAAGTGCTAGTGGTTTTTATCAAGTGTCTTTGATCCATGTGTATCCCAAAGTACTGGTACAAATTTTGTTAACTGATCACTCTATTTATTTCATTGAATCATTGAGATACAATTGCCTCTTGCATATAGCACAGTGGCTGGCTAGCTGCCCACAGCTTGCTGCACAACAGTTTAGGGCAGGAAATAAAAATAACCTAGCCAGCTGAAATTACAGGAGGCTAGTCAAGGGGCAGAGAGTAATTACTGAAGATGCAAGGACACCATTAATACCTCTGCTCTTGGGAATAATGCCATTGGATTTTTAGTGAAAGGTAGGACCTCTGTTTTCTATAGCTGCAGTTCCGGTAGCACACGCTGAATAACTAGTTCATTACTGACTTAGAGTGGAGAGCATCAGCTACTGAATCCCTCAAAGCACTTCATCAGGATTTGCTTTTTTTCTTGCAGGACTTCCATCCACATACAGGCCCAGCCTGACCTTGCTTAGCTTGTGCAATTAGCTGAGATCACAACTTCAGGTGCGATGTGTTAAATTTGGGATGGCTCCTTTACAGAATGAATAAAAACTGAGTTGTGATGGTGATCAGTCTACAAAAGTTCACTTCCAAGTACATTACTTTAATCAAAAGTCTAAATATTTACCTTAAAATTATTGCTAGTGTAAGGCCAAATGCAATTTGCTGGGAGATTGTGTTTGTAGGTCTTGGTGCTTTCTAAGGAATGTACAGTCATACTGTCTTGTTTTGTATATTTATACAGCTGCCTTTTGGCATTATTAGACCTTCAGAGATGTCAGATGCAATAGTGTGTAAGCTGAAAATAAACCCCAAAGGAGAAATCCAGACATGCCAAACCCGCGAAAAAAATGCAGATATTAGGTTTGTTTTTGGCTTAATTGGCTCGTAAGTTACTTGTTGGCTAGTTTTTGGCTTGTTTGGCTTGTAGCTTATTGCTTCTTTTTTTTTGATCGGCTCCCAGCAAGCAGGGACAAGGGGGGGCAAGCAGGGGAAAGGGAGGGAGAGAGTCAGGGGTGCACAGTGGTCCCAGACTGCACGCCAGGAGGAATTTAGTCACATAGAGTGTTGGGGTTCTTAGGGATTGGCTTGTTTTGGCCTCGTTTTGAAATGGGATTAGCTTGATTTTTGGCTTATTGTGAAAGTCGGGGTGCTTATTTACTGTGTGAAAGTTGGCAACTGTGGTGAAATCCTGAAGTCAATGCAAGTATTGCCATTGATCTTAATGGGGCCAGAATTTCCCCACAAATTTAGAATTAAAGGGATGGCCAGTTCTCTGCTTCTTCATCTACTACCCTGGGCCCAGTGAATCAGAGAACACCAGAGTCTCCCACCTTTCCAGGATGACTCCATAGGGTGGTTGTGTATTAGTGGATCTGATGCTTCAATAGGGCCAAAGGTTCTTATGAAGGGAAGGACAAATTGCTTTGGTTAAAGTGAAAGGAGGAGAGGTCTGGCACATCTTCCCACATCCCACTTAAGGGCAGACCACCAATGCTTTCTTCATGCTGAAATGTTTGCCAACAAGAACAGGATGAAAAGGTAGAAAGAATGAAGCAAGGTTTTAATCCTAAAACAGCAGCAGAAAACCAGACACCCGGGTGCAGTGTAAGCAGAATAGAAGAAGGACCACTCCTACCTCAAAATATACACCTCATCCCTTGCCTAAGGTCAGGCTGGTGTTTGGCATTACCACAGAACTTCAAAGGAAAAAACCCCAAAGCACTCATGCCCCTGCTTGTACTGCCTGACTCATCTGGGATAGCCCCTATAATAGAAGTGGGATTGTGAAAAGTTGTTGGATCAACAGGACAGGACAAATTTAGTATCTTCAGAACTGGCATCTCTCCCAATGACTCTTCAGCAGTTAAGGGTGGGGAAGTTTCTGTACAAGTTAAAGCAACAGTTGGGAAAACGGAACTTAAAAATCAGTAGCAATATTGCCAGCAAGGCTACAGATTCACTGGGGTAGCCAGATGTGCATATTTAGGATGTGGATTTAGGTGCTTCGAAAATGGAAAATGACTTTATTTAGACCAAAAGAAAGAAGGGACTCAAGATGTCTTGTATGACAAGGAGGTTAAGTCAGCTGCATTTTAGTTTTTACAGGACCCCTCATTATAATATGATAGATGCAGCTCAGATTTTCATAGATGTCTAATGAATGGGAATTGGGGAACTGAATCCCGAGAGAGCTTGGAAAATCTCAGCCTGGACGTTTAGAGTTGACTAGCCATTCAAATCTTGCTGTGGAAGGTTAATTACTTTTATTGTTTCCATAGGATTTCATTTTGGAGACTGTTTCTTGTGTAGTTTAATTTTTTAAATAATGGGAACATGTGGAGATGGCTCAGACATTGTGCAAAATGAAATAACTGAACCAATATGATTGACCCACTCTCTGATATAGGAGAAATGGATAGGTCTGGCTGAGGCAAATGACAATTCAGTGCTTTAGAAAAAGCAGCAGGACCCCCAACAAGCTGTACTTTGGGGGATGTCATTCTGAGTAGTACAGCCTCCAATGAATGAGCTGCTCTAAGTAGCTGGCCAGGTGCTTACCACAGATGGACACGGTTTCCTCCATTCCCACTCACCTGATCTCCTTTCTGAAACTCTATGTCAGTTGGTCTCTTCTGTTCCCCAATTTGTCCTGGTGGCCCTGGAGGTCCCTGAAGGCCTTGGTCACCCTAACACCCAAAAAGATGGCAAAATATATAAACGTTCCCAGGCTATTACAGACATGGACAACATGAGCCATGCCAGTATGCAGTAAAAGAAGCTTGAATTGTTCTGAAAGCAATACAGTAAAAATCCTCTACTCACTTTTTCACCCTTGGGTCCTTGGAAGTTCAAACCCATATTACCCTGCAAAGAGTTAAAATAATCAACGCTTAGAACAGAGTTGAACAAAACTAAAGGGAAAAATAAGAAAAGAAGGCGGCGGTGGGGCGGGGGAGTATACCTTAGGCCCTGGAAGCCCTGTTGGACCAGGAGGTCCCTGTAAACCAAAACAAAACAAAATCATTCTGTTATAACACTTTCTGCTCAGGGGATTGCAAAGCACTTTGGAAACAATGATGATGAGTTATGTTAATAAATAATACCACTGCAACTAATTCTGAAAGAGCCGACCTGTATCTTGTCCTAATTATTTACATCATACCCATATTGACTGGGCATTTGTGTCTCCCACTGAGAGTTGGTCCTCATCCCCAGAAGTTTTACTCAATGCATTAGTATATACAATTGCTTCCTTATTTAATATGCCCAGTTGCAGGTTCAAGTGGAATCCCAAATCCAACACTGATCTATGTGCAAATCCCACCTTGCCCCTGCCCCCAGAGGCTCATAGTGCCCAAAAGGGATAGAAGCAATACCATTCCACTGCACAGGTAGGAGGATAGGGGGAGACAGCACAGGAGCTCCCTCTGCTGTGGTGCACAAGGGGCTTTGGGGGCAGACTGAAAATATGGCTGGTGGATCTGGGATGCATTTAAGCCACCACAAATGGTCATCTAGTGGGCGCAGCAGCTGCAGGGGCACTGAAACAAGCTGGGGTGCTGAAAGCCATTGAACAAAACTGTAAACCCTGTATAGGATGGAAGCTGTGCATGCAGTTACTTTTATTACTTCAAGCCAGAGGGTGCTTAGTGAGCAGCTGTGGGGATTGCTATGGTCCTGAAGCAGCAGTAGCTACTGCTCAGCAGCTCTGCCTCCAGCTGGAGGCCTGGGCAAGGAGAATTCTCTCCCCCTGTTGCTGAGAAGCTAAATTTGCTTCTAAGAATAGAAAAGAATTAATTCTATGTGACAAGCTAAGGAATCTTACCGTTAAACCTGGTGGCCCAGGGGGACCAATAGGACCTTGTACGCCCAAGGGACCAGGTGGACCCTGTTGGGAAAGGGAAGGAAGGAGTCAGAGATGCCCCTTTCAATGAAAAGCTCCAGCTGGCATCAGTTTGGGAGGGCCTTGGCCATGCAGACAAGAATTAGCACCTCATAAATGTCAACTCCAAGGACCCAACCATGACCCTGTCCATGTACAGCCCACATCTAAGGGAAAGGCCTCAAGACCACCAATACCATGGGGAACTTACAGCCACTTAACACCAGGGAGTGCCTTGCTGTCAACTTTCAAGGTGCCTCTTTGGATTGCACAAGTTTTTTTTTTTTAAACCACTTTTACTCCTTTCCTACATGAAGCAAAAATAACAGGGCACTCTGCATTTCTATGGTCTCTTCCAGCCAAGAGTAGACAGTAGCAAGGCACAGAGCAGAACAACAGAGATGCCAACAGGCCCAGTCTGATCAGACTAGTCCTGTGGTTTGCCTCTCTGCAGTGCACTGGGAAACTGTATCCTTGCTCATGTCCTGTGCAGGCTCATGGGCTCCTCATTCTCTGCTCCCCACACCTCTCCAATAAAATTACTAATGGCTCAACAGGGGAGCGGACTATCTGGTGTCACTAGCCGTTTTCACAGGAAGGTGTGGGAAGCAAAGACCCACTGATGGGCTGGAGCCACTGGACTGCTGAGGAGATGCAGCCTAAGGAGAACAGCTGAGGCTCTGCTCTCATTTCCCCTTATCCACAGCCCAGCAGGGCAGATGCTAGTTTTACTAAGGGAGAGGAATAGTATAGAACTCAGGAACTAGCCCAGACTCAGAGTGCGTCTCAGAGGGGTAGGGAAATACACAAGCGCACTGTGGCAGCAAGCAGGTAGCTCTTAGCACTGCTATACTCTGAAGACAGCAGCCCCAGGCCCTCATTGGCCCCCTGCTGGCTGCTTCACTCATGTGCAACCTCACTTCCCAAAAACTATACAGTACATTAAATGTTGGACTTGTTCCTTTTATAGAAACACATGTGCTTTATAGCACTGAATATTGTTCTAGCCATTGATTATGCTGTCAGACTGAATTAATATTCAGTTCAGTGTAGTTTGTCCCCTACCAAAAAGCATACAATCAACAAATACTTTAGGCAACTTACTGGTAACCCTGGAAGTCCTGGAAATCCTGGGTCACCTTTCTGGCCTGACAGTGATGACAGAATTATTTCACCCGGATCGCCCTAAAAGAACAACAATTGATTTAAAAAAATCAATACCACACTGCATTCTTCCAGTTCAAGCTAGCTTCAAAAGACAGTGAGAAGTCATATTAATGCCCAGAGATATGTAGAACTACTATTTCTATAACACAGGTACTTCATTCTCCAATAAACAACCCTTTTAAAAAAATGTTCCCTATTTACTTACAGAATTAATTTTTGCGGTGCTTAGAACCTTTTACCAGCCATCCAAGTACACCATATTTTTATCTGCATGCTGGATAAAAGCACCCAACTTGAATTTCAAAAGGTTAGGGGATTAAAATAAACATGAAAGAAAAGTAAAAAATATTTTATCTCCATTGGAAAGCAACAAACGGGTTGCCAGAAAATTGGTTTACACAGCTATCTCCCATATCCCAGAGGATGGGCCCCATTACATTAGGGTCTGCAATTACCTTAGGCCATACAGCATAACTCAACTTTAAGCAACGCTTCTTATGTGGCTTTGTTATAAGTTTATTTACAGATATTTGACTTTTTTCTTTTTTCTTTTTTTTAAGTTGGTTGGGAAGTGGGAGTGGGGCTGGGGAAAAAAAATGCAGCAGTGTTAAAGTCATCATTCCATGACCCCACAGTGCCAAGCTGTCCTTTCAGCAGCAGTTTGAGAGAACTTTTCCATCGTCCAAATTTAGTATTTAATAGAAGAAAGTATATTTAAATTGGCTCTCGGTCCATATGCTCAAGTAGCTCAAAAAAACAAAAATAAAGGCTTAAAAAATAATAAAATGTGACTATATTTAAACTAGGAGGAAAAAGGTGCCTCTCTTATCCATCATGTAGATGTTTCCTAAGAGAATATAACTCTCTGCATTACCCCTCTTCCCATGATAATTTAAGTGATGTGTAATATTTTCTAACAGTAATTAGCCACTGCAGGGTGCACAAGCAAGCTACTTGTACACTTCTTGGTGGTTCTAGGCCTTCTATTAGCCTAATGCCTCACAACACACCTGGGGCATTCACTAATAGCCTGCTTGTGCACACACCATTGTGTCTTATTGTTATATTAAATTACAATGGAAGGAAATTGTCCTTTAAAATAAGGATCTATGCCTGTGAGGAGAATCAGATACCAAAGCTGGTGTGTCAGTGGTTTTCCAGTCTTGGGGAGAAGGGTGTGTGTGTGTGGATTATTATTATTATTTTGTGGATTTATCACCTGTCCTGGAACCCATTCTAGTCACCTGTGATAATCGCCATTTCCATGGTTCTTTGGGGAATGGGTAGGACCAAGGGACTCTGAAGCTACTTCATTTTTAACACCTGCAAGCTCAGTGTGCTCCTTGCCATATGTGAGGCCCGTAACAATGTGATCAAAATAGTTGGCAGGATAGAAACAACTGTCAAGGTCATGCTAGTGATTTCTCTACAAATATTCTGTATTGTAGGATTTTCTATATTTTAATCTATTTAGAGCGTATGCATATACACCAAGGCGTATGCATATACACCAAGATACACAGTTTAAAACACATTTCTATACTGTTAAGTAGTTCCTATAGAAGAGCAGAGATAATTCTAACTAAGAACTAAATCATCTACTTTTTTCTGTGAAGTAGCAATTTACGTTCCAGCATATAGGAAGGTCCCTGTGTATTCCATGATCCCATGACTGTAGAATTTCATCCCAACTTCTTGCTAGCCCTCATGGTTGAGAAGAAAACCATTAAGCAAACAAATTGGCATGCTGTTGTTTTCCTGAGTCTGCAGAACATTGCTGAGAGGTGTAAACTGCTCCATTCATCTTTATGGGGTATAACTAAAACCTACAGATGACAATTCAAACGCACGCATTTCATTGCTGATCATTTTAGCAGAAATATCCTACTAACGTACTTCTCTCAAAATCCTAAACTGTATCCCATGCCTTTTCAGATACAAATGCCCCCTCTCGCCCTATTAAGTTGCCAAAATGTATTTGAATTTAATATTTGAACACCACACATGGTGGCTGTTGTATATATTATACTATTCATTCACACATTGAATTCAGTAAAGGCCTGCATTTGTTTTTTTTTTAAATTGAGTACGAATGCTGCAGAGTTGCCAATTGGTCATTAAGGAATGGCACAGAAACCAGGGGCCTGGTGCAGAATTTAGGAGCAGCTTGCTGTGGAATATGCAGGACCTTGATTATAGGCAAACAGGTTACTTTTGTCAGATGCACACTAAACATCCATGCTCGCTTAACAGTTAGTTGCGAAAGCCCAGAATACTTACCTTCATACCTGGTAGGCCAGGAGGTCCCTTTGTTAAAAGAAATAAAAATAAGGAAGGGTGAGAAAATATCATACAATCAGCAACAAAAAAAGAAGGTATGAATGTATTATTGACATATCATTCACAAAACACTGAACAGACTTCACTGAGAGGGGCAAGGTGACAAAGGGGAGAAAGACACAAAGGATACAAAACAAGGAGACCCTAACATTTCAAGCCTTTGCTGCTTCACTGCTATTCAAGATGAAAGTTCTTCGGCAGCATTTTGAGCAAATATTGAACACTTGCTAAATTGTTTTGTTTTTCATATGCCTCCTCTTATTCTGTATATTACATGCTCATGGTTTCTCTTCTACCAATTCTTACTCCTGCAGGAATCACTTCACTGTGCATTCTTGCATTTTACAGAGAAAAATCTGCACTGTATTTTTTTCTGATCCACAAATAGACAGCATCACTCCCAGATGTGCCTGGGGACGTCACTTAAGATCGCTCTTCTCCCACCTCCACACATTTGTTTTCTCTGCAAGTGGCACAGCATCTCAGCAGTGAGAGAATGTAATATTCAAGAAAAGAAGAAATCAAATTCCCTGTTAGCTTTACAAATAGCTTACACCAGAAAAGCTGGATGTCTTGAAGCACACCCAAATGATATTCCATTGAATTATTTACTTGTGGAAATTTTAATATAGTTATTTGGGCACTGACTGTTTCACAATTCTAGGCAAGGGGTTTTCTGTGGGTTACAGGAAGTAGATCTGATTATATAAAATCTCTTACTTACAGGAGGACCTTGTAAACCTGGAAAACCTGGACTGCCTGGGAATCCACGTTCCCCCTAAAGAAGGCAGAGAGAAGAGGCTTAGCCAGCAACAAAACAAGTGATGATACTAAAAAAATTAACACTATTGTAAGCTCATGAACCTGGAATGGAGAAAGGGGCATTGCAGCAGGTTATGGGTTAAACAGTTTACAAAACAAAAATCACAGGTATAAAAAACAGAAGAAAAAGCGTCCAATGGGCTCAAATAGTGTCATGTGCATCAGGTCTATTTTTCTGAAAAGATACTATAGCCGGCAATGCTATAGAAAAAGTCAATTGCCTGGAAGCAGGCAGGTATCTCAATTTGAACATGAACCTTCATAGATGTGCCAGAGATAAATTAACTCATTACCTAGACAATTTCACTTTATGATCTATCCTTATCACAGCGATTTTGCAATCAGTGGTTCCAAGATGACTAAGCCAACAATAAATTACTATCTCCAGATAAACAAGAAGAATATTTGGCACTTATCACCTTCAAAGCACTGTAACAAAATCAGGGTATGTCTACACTGCAAAACAAAACAAAACAAAATCTCTGGGGCACTGAGTCTCAGAGCCTGGTTCAACTGATTCAGGCTTGTGCGGCTTGTACTACAGGGCTAACAATAACAGTGTAGATGTTCGCAAAAAGAACAGGAGGACTCGTGGCACCTTAGAGACGAACCAATTTATCTGAGCATGAGCTTTCGTGAGCTACAGCTCACCTCATCGGATGTTGCTGTTTGAGCTGAAGCCTGGGTTCTGAGATTCTCCCCATTCACTGGGTATCAGAGCCACGGACTTCAAAAGAGCTTCACATGGTGCAAGTGTCCACTTGCATGGATCAGATGGCAGGACTAGGGCCTGATCATGCAACACACTGGTCGGTTATTATTATCCGCAATTTTACATGTGAAGTAACAGGTAGAGGGGGTCATTTTATTACCCAATGCTACAAAGCGTCAGAGCCATGACTGGATCTTGGCTATTTCCTAGCTCCTGATCACGTGAACTAGACTGTGATCCTGTCTCTCATTTCAGAAGATGTGAATGGGCATTATATGGACCCGCCTGTAGCCCAGTAATAGCTTACACTAACCAGCACAGTAAGCTATTCCCGTTTGCTCTCATCAGCCACAAAGACAAGTTCTATTTCTTTATTATGCTATCATTACGGCATCAAGAATTTCCAAGGTGCCATGTCCCACCTTTGTTCCATTGCATCCGGGGATACCTTGAAGTCCTGGTGGCCCATCCTGCCCTGGTAACCCCTTGAACATGGAAGGAAGGACAGCACAATTAGCTAAGGATGATCTGTGCAAAAAGAAAAAATAAGCGATAATCTTCTCAACTGTAAAGCCAAATCCTACTTACGGGAAGTCCTGGTGTTCCTGGAAATCCTGGCAGACCTGGAGGACCCTGGAGGGGAAATAACCATATTTATTTGTAAGTGTGGTGGTGGGAGAGGGACTATTTGTTTTTTAAAAAGAATTCCCATTATTTATAGCCTATTGATGTTTCTATAAGTAAAGGACTATGGAAACACCAGAACCACTCCTCGGTGAAAAATAGCCACATGCATGTACCGTACTTTACAACATACTGGGGGGGAATTTAAAGTACTGGGTTAATGTTTTATTAAATTTGTTTCAGAAAAAACATGAAACAAAACCACAAGAGAAAAGACAGCAATTGCGGACACATTAATGGGTATATACACTATACACATTAAGGACTAAGTCCTCAGATGTTGAAAATTGATGTGTCTCCACTGAAGCCAATGAAACTACATGATTTCCACGAATGGAGGATCTGCCCATAAAGTACAGCAGACAGGAATAAAAGCTGAAGGATTCACAGACAAACCAGGAATCTACTTATGTAGCAGAATAAAAGTCTCTCTCTTTCATTGTAAAGTCAACAGAGGGGCTGGATTTTGACCTATGAAGCTAGTTTGAGTCCTGTATAGCACGATGGACTGAATAAGCCTTTATTGCTAAATTTATTAAAAGTATGACAAGAAATCCCCTTGGGAAGAATACATTTCTCTTTTGATTCAACTCTACATTTTTTACTCATCTAGCTTTCTGTAACCCACATCTCCAGATCAAAGCAATTCATGTATGTTATGTACTATACCCTGACATGTGGTGTCACTTACTCTGATTCCTTTGGGTCCAGTAGGCCCTGGAAGGCCATCATCACCCTGTAAAGAACATGGAAAAGGTAAAATTGATAATATTATGCATACTAAAGTAAACCAAAAACTTGAATAAAAAGTCAAAATATTTAAGACAAAAGGTGCCTGGTACATCCTGTCAGTATCATGTTGTTAGAAGTTCTATTATTTATTACCATCTGAAAGAAAGAGGTTTTCAAACCTCTTTCTTTAGGATTTACTGTTGAGTTGGGATTGAAAAGCATTTTGTGCACTTAGTAACCAAGGACTTATAGTTAACAGTTTCTGTTCAGATAGTTTTATATCTGCCTGCATATTACTAATTTCCTTCAGCTTGCTATACTTTAGCATATGTGCTATACTGTGCTCCAGTGGGTAAAAGATAATAGTAGATTGCTTGCAAATTTCAGAGTGTTACAGGAATTCAGAGCTATGCAATAGGACAGGGGTGGCCAAGCTGTGACTCTGGAGCCACAAGTGGCTCTTCAGAAGTTAATATGTGGCTCCTTGTATAGGCACCGACTCTGGGGATGGAGCTACAGGTGCCAACTTTCCAATGTGCCGGGGAGCGCTCTCTACTCAACCCCTGGCTCTGCCACAGGCCCTGCCTCCACTCTACCCCTTCCTGCCCCCTCCTCATAGCCAGCTGTGCCCTCGCTCCTCCCCCTTTCCCCCCAGAGCCTCCTGCATGCCATGAAACAGCTGATTGGGAGGTGCCGGGGGAGGCACTGATTGGTGGGACTGCTGATGGGTGGGAGGCTCTGGGAGGGGGGGGGTTGCTGATGGGGGGGGGGGGGCCTGCTGACATATTATATGGCTCTTTGGAAATGTACGTTGGTAAATTCTGGCTCCTTCTCAGGCTCAGGTTGGCCACCCCTGCAACAGGACATCTGCCAAAGAAGTGCATTGAAGAGAGTATAAATATACTTATATTTTCTAAGCAAAACATCTGATCTCTTTTATTCCCCATTTGCTCTTTCCTTCCTTGCCATCCCTTGCTATATCTGATTCATCTATAACATTTTTGCTTTTTTAATTTTCTGTTTACTGTTTCCACTTCTTGAGTCCCTCCTCTATGTGATGAAAAGCAATAACTTCTTTCCCGTGGTTTCTGAAATGTGACTGTTTTGTATAATGTATGTGTTTACAGAATGAAGAGCCAGATTATGGATAAAGATGACAAAATTAGATAATGTATCTATTTATGTATGTAAAATAAAAAGCAGAGTTGGAGGTATTTCAACACTATACAGTCAGAATTAGAACATTTTAATCTTATTCGGGAGCAGACAGTTACAAATGTGGGCAATTCAGGAATTAAAGAGCATTCATCTCTTCTCTTCAGTGTTGTACTATTGTTTTGGAGTCACACAAGGGGCTTGTTTTAATCCCTTACTTGCCTCCCCACAAAACAATGACCGTAAGAAAACATTTGTACTTCATGGCAGAGTAGAAGTGGGACCATTCACACAGCTGGCAAACAGATATGACTTCATCACTTCACTAAGTGATGGAATTACAGGACTGTGGGAGAGGGGATTTCAGTTATTTGACAATGTGTGTTACATGGCCGAGTAAAGCTGCAATGCGGCATGTCACTAAGCCTGATCTCTAACCCCTTTCCCTTAGAGCAGTCAGTCTGGCCACTTTCACACCTAATGAATTGGTGTGTGTATTAGTGCATAGGTGCTGGGACTAGGGATGCTGCAGCATCCCCCAGCTTGAAGTGGTTTCCATCATATACAGGGTTTACAGTTTGGTTCAATGGGTCTCTGCACCCCCACTATACAAATTGTTCCAGAACTCCTGTACAAGTGAGGGGTAGAATGCTTATCTGAGGAGCACAAATATTTTCCCTACTGTTTACTGCCTTAAGTTATAGACTTCCACAGCAGGACAGTAATGTAACAGGCTGCCAGGAACTGTACCACTGAAACATTAACCCAATAACGCTCTCTGAATCAGGAGCTCTGGAGATGGCACTAATGCATTTTGTGTCAGTATATCAGGAAATCTAGACACTGCCTGCACCAGAGGTAACATTTATATAGAGTTTGGATACATTGTTACTTACCTTTATGCCTCTTGGGCCAGGAGGTCCCTCTGGTCCCGGAAACCCGGGTAAACCGGGCTGACCTTCTAACCCTGGGAACCCCCTCTCGCCCTACAAACGGAAGCGGGGAAAATTAAGTACTTTTACATGCTGCACAGGATATTTATGATAAGTTCAGACAATACAATACTTCAGCTTGCTACAGAGAACTGGAAAGAAGTTAAGCAGCTAGAGTGATTTAAAGCACATTAAGGCGTCAAATCTGACTTCTTGATAAACATCACAACTACTTAACTATGGGATTTCCAGGCAATAGAGTGTACAACTCATTTCAATGACTCTGTATCAATCATACCAATTAAACAGATTAAGTGTGCTGTCTATCTAGTATTTAAACCAGTCTCGATTGGTCATTTGTCAAATTTTTCAAACAAGTACCTTTGGCTTTCTCCTAGGCTTCCCAAGTGCATGAAGCAGCTTTCTGTAAAAACTCACAAAGCTACCACTGTCCTTTTCCAAATACTGCCTTTAAAGTCACTTCTGCTGTGACACCTATAAAAAAAACTCAGCTAGGGAAGCTGCTGTGCTGTGACCCATACTCATCATGCTGCACGTAATCTCGCTGTTACCTTGTGCTTCCTCAGTCTGTTGTATTCACCTGTTGCCTCATCTTATACTTTAACTGTCTGCTCTTGGGGGCAGGTATCATTTCTCATGTGTTTGTACAGTACTTAGCACAACGGGGTCCTGCTCTCTGACAGGGAGCCTGGGTGATACCAACGCTGCCACCATAGGTAAACTGGAATTTACCAGCATAAATTTATTCGTACGCAATTTTATCATTATGAAATTTGAACAATTATATGTTACATACACCCCTACATTAGAAGAACATTATGATTGCAAACTCAAATACTCAGAAGTTGAGAAATGCCAGAATTAAGGTTGCCTGTGCAATCTTAATTCAGCTCCTTTGTGTGTATGCATTATGATAGTCTTCAATTACACAATCACATACTATTTTTACCACAAGACCCCTGCCTCCTTCAGTGCTCAGGTTGGGCAATGATCACTTAATGAGCAGCTAGTCAATATTTTGTTTTAGCCTCATTGTTCAATGCATTGACCATGGCCTTATTTACTGTACTCTATTCAAACCCTATGCTGAATACAGAATAATTAATTTTGTCATGGACATCTCTGTGGCCCTCATTATGGACTGACTGCTCGACAAACGCTAATGAATTTATTTTCTCAACACCCCGGTGAGGCAAAGGACTATTATTACCCTCATTTTACAGATGTGGAACTAAGGTAGAGAGAGTAAAGTCAAAAGGGTCCACTAATTTTGGATAACTAATGTGGGACACACAACACCTGAGAAAGCAAGAACTCCAGCCTCCAGAGGGTATTTTGGTGTTTCAGAAGCAAGAGCACGCTGATAGCTGCATCACAATTTTCAGTTTTTACAGGATTTGCAGATCAGCATCTGACCTTTTTTTGTCAACATGGCCTGGGGAATTTGAATGAATGGTCAGTCACTAATTAATGCATGAGTGGAATACTCTCCAATGAGCATTAGTGTTTGTATGTTATTTATTTAAAGGAAATTTCAAAAAAATTTAAGAACACTGGGAAAGCCTCATCTCCTCCCTCAGCACCAATTTACTGCCCCTTGCTGCTGCTGCCTGAGCAGTAACATTATGACATCAAAGATTATCAGCCACTCATCGCTCTTTGGGGAGTGTCACTGGAGCCCTGGTTATCATGGCAATGACTGCTTTTGACAACTGATTTACCTCAGACTCTCATTGCACTATTGCAAAGAAGGGTCCCAGGAGGGTCTGTAATGAGAGCAGACTGGAGGTGGTTAAGCTCCTACTGCGTTCCTTCATGTTTGTACTCAAGTAGGTTACACTTCCTTTTCTAAGGGTAATTGTTTGTTAGAAAAGAGATGACTAAGGGGGAAGGAGGGAGGGGCTTCCCAGGAGAACACGGGGCCGGGGGCCACAACTGAGGCCAGGGGAGGCTTAGTCTGCTCTGACCTACTGCCCATGGGTAAAAGGCTATAAAATCATGAGTGGTGTGGAGAAAGGAAATGGGGATGTCTTATTTACCTCCTCAAATAACACAAGAACCAGAGGTCACCCAATGAAGGTAACAGGCAGCACATTTAAAATAAGCAAAAGGAAATACTTCATACAATGCACAGTCAACCTGTGAGACTTGTTGCAATGGGATGTTGTGAAGGGCAAAAGTGTAACTGGGTTCTAAAAAGAATTAGGTAAGTTCATGGAGGATAGGTCCATCGCTCACTATTAGCCAAGATGGGTAGGGATGTAACACCAGGCGCTAAGTGTCCCTAAACC
Source organism: Caretta caretta (assembly GCF_965140235.1). Classification (NCBI taxonomy): domain Eukaryota; kingdom Metazoa; phylum Chordata; order Testudines; family Cheloniidae; genus Caretta; species Caretta caretta. The sequence goes on from NC_134214.1 coordinate 85,401,648, forward strand.
TCTGACTGCCAGAAGCTGGAACTGGACCACAGTAGATGGACCACTTGATAAGTGCCTTGTTCTGTTCATTCCCTCCAAAGCATCTGGCACTGGCCACTGTCAGAAGACAGTGTACTTGTCTAGACAGTCCACGGGTCAGATGCAGTTCAACTCTTCTTATGTTACCTTGCTCAAAAAGGGTTACATGAAAATAAGATACAATATATGGAAAAAGGATCTGCAATTTTGTGTTTAGATGTTTCTCGCAAGTTTGGGAAGTTATGACTTTCAGAATATTTGTTTGTTTTTTAAGTCGACGTGGGGCGTTATAGATAGCAATTCCAGTTTCTGTAAAAATTTAAAAACTGTAATTTAGAAGTTTCAATAAAAAGATTTTTTTAGGGCTGTCAAGTGATTAAAACAATTAATTGTGATTAATCGCCCTGCTAAACAATAGTATACCATTTATTTAAATATTTTTGAATGTTTTCTACATTTTCAAATACAGTATATTGATTTTAATTATAATACAAAATAAAGTGTAAAGTGCTCAGTTTTTTTTAATCAAATATTTTCCCTGTAAAAAACCAAAAGAAATAGTATTTTTCAATTCACCTAATACAAGTACTGTAATGCAATCTTGAACATGAAAGGTTTCAGCGTGGTAGCTGTGTTAGTCTGTATCAGCAAAAACGACTAAGAGGCCTTGTAGCACCTTAGAGACTAACCAATTCATTTGGGCAAGTTGAACTTACAAATGTAGAATTATATACAAAAAAACTGCATTCAAAAAACAATACAAAATGTAAAACTTTAGAGCCTACAAGTCCACTCAGTCCTATTTCTTGTTCAGCTAATCGCTCAGACAAACAAGTTTGTTTACATTTGCAGGAGATCATGCTGCCCGCTTCTTGTTTATATTATCACCTGAAAGCGAGAACAGGTGTTCGCATGGTACTATTGTAGATGGCGTCGCAAGATATTTATATGCCAGGTGCGTTAAAGAGTCACATGTCCGTTCATGCTTCAACCACCATTCCAGAGGTCATGCGATTAATCGACAGCACTAGTTTTTTTAATACAATTTTAATTTAATTAATTCCAACATATTAATGAACACAGTGCCTAGAGGTAAAATGGAGATAACAGTGGCAAAAAAGAATATACAATGACAACAAATGTGTAAGTGCTTTATTATTTAAACAGTACACTTATTAATAGGGGAAAAAACTAAGGAAATTCAAAAACAAAACTTCCATTTAACATTAGTTAAGGTCATTCTCAAAACAGCCAACTAAAGCATAAAATATGAGGAAATACAAAGTTAAGAATTAAAGGGTTATCAAGTCAAGTGCCCTCAAGTTAGAAAATGCCAGAATGAATGTTGCCACTGCAACCCTAAGTTGGCCCCTTTGTGTGTATACACAATTTAGAAAGCCACAGGACTCCAGTCTCATTCACTGCATAGGACAGATCTGCTGTGGGGTGAATTTAGGTTGCGTAGTAAAGGAAGCTATCACCTGTGGGATCCTGCTTCATTTGTTGCAGAAGTTGGAGGGTGAATGAAACTGGGGACAGCAGGAAGAGAAAAGGATGGTCTCATGACTTAGGTGTTTGAATGTTGCCCTGAAGAATTAGATTCTATCCCTGCTTCTTCAACTGGAGTTCCTGTGTGATGTTGGGCAAGTAACTTACCCCAGACTAAGTTCACAGGTGGTCATTTCTGCATCTAATTAAAGGCCTACAGACTGGGGGCCAAATTAAGGTTGTACAGGCAACAGTCCTTCTAACAGTCCTTCCTAACTTGAGTACTGGACTTTGTAACCTTTTAATCTTTAACTTTGTATTTCTTAAATTTTTATGGTTTAGTTAATTGAGAAGAGGAACCTTAACTCATGTTAAATGAAGTATTTTGTTTAGGAATAGGTTACACTACAAACTAGAGAGCTTTTCCTTTTTAATTGGCTAGTTCTCTTATTGCACATACCACCCGATAGCCCTCATAGATAACACCTTGATCAAGACCTTAGGAAACTGAGATGGGTATTTTTGTTGGTTTTTGCTACTGGTCCAGCAGCTTTACTCCATCAGGTTAGAGAAGTTACAGAAATAATTTGGAAGTACTGTCAAGGGCTAGATGACCCAGAAAGTCTAATCCTGACCATCCTAGGTTGGGATTTCTTTTCACTGTACATATGTTTTACCTAGCAGACTGTGAAAGTTGCTAGTGATGGTACTTCAACTGCCACATCTAACTGACCTTCCTTCTAAAAAATGGTTTCCTCTTAGTTAAAAATTAAATGTACCCTTTTGTTTCAGGCCATTATTCCACTGTATCCACAGGTGCCAACTCTGTGGTTGCTCTGGGGCCCATTAGCTGTTTGGTGGCTGGCAGGAGGCGCTCTAGGGAGGTCAGAGAGCGGCAGGTGGGTGGGAGGTCTGGGGGAGGTGGCGGGAAGACGTGGAGCGGGGGAGGGGCCTTGGGGGAAGGAGTGGGGGCAAGGTCTCAGCCTCAGGCTGGAGCACCCTCCTGGAAAAATATAAGATCAGTCCCAGGCACTGACTTATCTAGGAATTTATTTACAAACAGACAGTTGTACTCCTAAAGGAACAAGTATTACTATTTAGGATTTAACAAAAACTACCTGACAGTTTAATTCCAGTTTGTTGTTCTTATAAATAGGGTATCAGGCTTCAGCACTATGCATAAAGATGTAGAACCATTCTGCTGACTCACCTTAGATACAAGGCCAGAGAGATGAGTATTATTAACTCAAACCCAGGATATAAAAGGGTCTGAGTGTCTCTAAAAAAGTGGAAACAAAGAATTTGGGGAGGGTGTGCCTTGCAGGGAAGACACTAGCAACAGCTAAGTTCTGGAGCAAGCTCTGGCAAAAGATTTTTATGTATTAAGTAAATATGTTCATATGCAAGAGCTGTGCTAGGAAGAGCACCTCCTAGTAAAGCCCATACAATGCCTCCTACTCTTATTTGGGTTAAGGTTACAGGAGGTTACTCCTGCAAGAAGCACTGTGCGCACTAAAAGCCTGAAATTGTAGATCTACTGACAAAACACTAATTTGAAACATGCAAATAGGATACAGACCCGGATACAGGGCAGACAATAGTAAACGGATACTTTGCAAAGTTTGCATCACGGCCAAAAGGCCACACAACTAGATTTTTTTTTTTTTTTGGGAGTATTGCCCAAATGTTCCTATAGGTGTTATCTTTAGAACCAGAAGCTCACCTGCATGTTTTAGGGTCTCGGTTCTAAACAAAGATTAAATTGGGAGACCAAGACATTTGAAAAGGAAAGAGACACAGGAAGCTAAACAGTTATACAGGAGAACTGCAAATAGATGCAGATGCTTCTAAAACTATGGTGTTTGGATTATGAAACAAACATGCTTCAAAGAGCACTTAAAAGTACCACCCCAGCAAATGTGGGCCTAGCAGGAGGCAAACTGTTGCCAGAGCAACTCTTGTTCAGACTCTGCTAGCAAGTCTGCCCCCAACCGTGAACAGATGATTTGAAACACTGGTCTAGGGAATAGTTATAGGATTGTACCATAGATGTTTCCTTAGGGAATTACTTCAGACTAATTACAGCGTGAGTAGTTATTTCCTCCATAAAAATTACTGTTTGACAGATACAAGTATCTAGCCAAGGGAAGAGGTAGATAGCATTTGGCCAAGTGAGCTACCTTTATATAAGCAGGTATAAATACAGGGGGCAGATTTTCAAAGAGCTTCCATCCAGAATTGCCCACCCTACTTTATGGTTGCACTATTGTGTGCTCCCAAACCTCTAGTCTGCAGGAACAAACTTTTTCTTGGCAAATGCAGATGTCCAGCTACCTGGCTTGCTTGCACAAAACAGTGTTGGTGGGCTCCAAAACAGAAGACATTTCTGAAATCTTGGCCCAAAACTGTCAGAAAAGCCATCTATCCGTTTATGCTGGTGGGGGGCTGGGGAAGAGAAAAAGTAAACAGAAACAGCCCTGGTCAGCAGGGAAGGGGCCCTGTTTTTTGTGACAACAGACCCATTATATAAAGTTCCTATACTGCGGGTAGGGTCAGAGGAAGGGTCTCCTTGCTGGAGAAACCGGGTGTGGATGCTGAACTTTCTGAAAATTGACATGTTTTCTAGTGGAAATGGGAGGATGCTGAAAGACATGGATAATGAAGGCTAGCTAATCCTATTAGCCCAAATACTAACCCAAACCTTGCTGTCTTCCCCACTCCACTCAGCAGAAGCGTAGACACATTGGCACTCTCACATTTGGAATCTTAGGAGATGCAGCCATACATAGAATCTATGTCAACCATCACAGAATGAAAGTGCTGCTGTATTGAATGGAAAGTAGAAGAGATACTGGCAGGAGCATAAATGTTCATAAATGCGAAGTTCTTCAAACGAGAGACCTTAAAGTTAGGCACCTAAAACAAAAAGTGACCTGAGCACCCACAACGTTCAGTGACTGCAATGGGTGACACAAAGGCTCAGCACTTCTGAAAACCAGGCCACTTTGATTTAGATGCCGAACTGTATGTGCCCACATACGAATAATTTAGGCACATGCTATTGCAGCACCTCTGACCCTTCCCATCAGCTGGAGGTTCTGCAGGTGTTGTATAGTATTTATTGTGTCTTGATATAGAAGTAATGACTACATATGAACGTATGAAGCTCTGATATAGAGTGCTGATAGCAGGGATGGGCAAACTTTTTGGCCCAAGGGCCACATCGGGGTGCGAAACTGTATGGAGGGCCGGGTAGGGAAGACTGTGCCTCCCCAAACAGCCTGGCCCCCCTCCCCCATCCGACCCCTCCCCACTTCCCACCCCGACTGCCCCCCTCAAAACACTCCACCCATCCAACCCCCCCCCGCTCTTTGTCCCCTGACCACCGCCCCCCAGAACCCCACCCCCCGTTTCCCATCCCCTGCCCCCCCCGAACCTCTGCCCTATTCAACCACCCTCTGTTCCCTGTCCCCTGCTGACCCCCGCATCCAACCGCCCCCTGTCCCCTGACCGCCCCTTTCCTCCGGCTCTGCCCTCCTTACCATGCTGCTCAGAGAAGCATGTCTGACTGCTGCGTCGCCAGGCCGGAGCCAGACTCTCTGCCGCTCCGCCCTGCATGAGCGCGTGGCGGCGTGACTGCAGGAGAGGGGGGACAGTGGGGAAAGGCTGGGGGCAAGCCTCCCGGGCCAGGAGCTCAGGGGCCGGGCAAGATGGTCCCGGGGGCCGGAGCGTGGCCACGATAGCCATTACTGAAGGGTGAGACTTGAAAGACTGCTCATTGCCATTGGACTCCCCCTTCCATTCTTTATATTAGTATTTACCTTGCCTTTCATCCAAATATGTTACTTGGCTCTATTAGATAGCATGGTACATACATCACCCTAGAGACCAAGGGCAGCTTTTCAAAAGGTATAATGTGCTTAGTGGGGTTTACCAAAATCACCGAAACAGTTTAGGTACCTCTCCCCCCTTGACGTAGGTGCCTATGAAGCTTACAAAAGCATCTCAGTAGGTCTGTAAACCTGGCCCCCAAAGCCCTTTTAGTTAGATTGCAGTCAGAAGTGTTTGAGAACCTATCCATAAGCATTAAGGAGTTTGGCTTTATCTTCACTACGTCAAAAACACCCTTTGTGAAAAGGATTTGTTTCAGTGAGTGTTTGTCAGCAGAGAGATACTGAACTGGTTAACTTTAGGGTTAGCTACAGTGTTTGAGATAACTGAAGTTACTATGCTCCCTAAAGCATAGTAACTACATACCATACACCCCTTCTGTGACCGGGGTGCCTGGATAGGCCGCACTAAGGGCAGACTGCAAGGAATAGGGCAGACAATTCCCAAACGGGTAGTTTATTCTAGAATTAGATTCACCAAGCCAGTAACAAAAACAGCTTCTGTAATACACCAGTTAACAAGGAGCCAAATACAGTCCCCTTTACGCATTCCAGCCCTTGGGTACCCTCGAGACAGCTAAGTCTAATCTAGTGAAGGGTTATTGAAAACCTGATTCACAATATGTGAGGTTCACCAATCCCATAAGAACTGGATACTTATGCCCAGGTCAATATAAGTCTCAGATTTACCCAATAATTGTGCTGATGCCAATCCTTATGTAACTAAGACTAAAGGTTTAATAATAAATTAAGGAAAAAGAAAGGAAAGTTAAAAAAATGGTCAAAAGATCAATACACACACACACGTACGTAAAGTCCTTAGGTCAGTTTCATAGCAGAGATGGTATAAACTACTGGCTTGTATGAGTCTCTCTGGAATCATCCCAACAGGTCAGAACCCAAAAGGTAGCTTTGATATAAAGCTTGTTAAAGTCTTTCCAAGCATTTTCCAGGTTATTCCAAATATTTTGGAATATTTCTTACTGGAGCAGGAGGGAACAGTAAAAACAAAAAGCAATTTATTTTCTCCTGTGATTTTCTGTATCCTTACTACTTTGAAGTGGTCTCTCATCAGTTTGTTTGATCCTGCAAAGAGGAGTCATAATCCAGTGTTAATGACTTATCCTGTGTAAGGGCACTAGACAGTCAGTATAGTCTATTAAAGCATTTAGAGTAAAGCATATGAAGTGGACACAGGAATATCGTATTGTGGACAGCTGCAGCGGTAAGTAAGTGAATAGAGACCACTAGGAGACACTGAAACTTAGCAAAGTGAATACAGGAAAAGAGGCCATAATGCTGGTTGCCATGAAAAAAGGTCTGCATGTTTCCCACAGTTTTGTGAGAATCACAGACAGGGAAGAAATAGGGAACATGATGTTGCTATTTAGAACTCGGTTTTTCTGATGGATTCAAGGGTTAAAAAACACTTTAAAATGTTGCAAAGAAATATGCAGGCAAGGGTCCTCTAACTCAGCTCGTGTGTATCAGACAGCAGTTAAGAGACTGTCGTAACTATCAGCACACTAAAAACATATGCATGTATGTCAGAACACCCCTAGTTACTACAAATGCCAGCTGTACTAGAGAAGCCTACTTTCCGGATATACTCTGCACAGAAGAGATCAATTCTGATTTTTATTCCTTTCCCATCCCCACACTATTTGACTTATGGGATTTATTAGGCAAATATAGCAACAGAGTTTCTGTATTTAAGTCCTAGACAAAAAGTAATATTTTCCCCAGACCATAAGGGTGTGGTTCACTCCTAACATGTCTTAAACCTGCCATGAAAGGTGTGAACTGTTGAATCATAGCACACCTTTTTGTACTGTGGGCACTTCCAGGGCAGGCACAACTGTTCTGAATCATATGCAGCTGTAATTCTTTCACCAATCTCGTCTGTCATCCAAAATTAGTAATGTGTGGGGAGAGACCGAGGGATCTTTAGATTTGCCACAAAGCCTGATAGCAAGGCACAAACGGAAAGTTTTACCATCATAAGGTCTAATCACATCAGCCACACTATCAGAGGCTCGTTCATCTGCACATCTACCAATGTGATACATGCCATCATGTGCTAGCAATGCCCCTCTGCCACGTACATTGGTCAAACTGGACAGTCTCTACGTAAAAGAATAAATGGACACAAATCAGACATCAAGAATTATAACAAAAAACAGTTGGAGAACACTTCAATCTCTTTGGTCACTCTATTACAGACCTAAAAGTTGCAATTCTTCAACAAAAAAAACAACTTCAAAAACAGACTCCAAGGAGAGACTGCTGAATTGGAATTAATTTGCAAACTGGATACAATTAACTTAGGCTTGAATAGAGACTGGGAATGGATGGGTCATTACACAAAGTAAAACTATTTCCCCATGTTTATCCCCCGCCACTTTCCTCAGTTCTTGTCAACTGCTGGAAATGGCCCACCTTGATTATCACTACAAAAGATTTCTTCTCCCCCCGCCCCGCTCTCCTGCTGGTAATAGCTCACCTTAAAGTGATCACTCTTGTTACAGTGTGTATGGTAACACCCATTGTTCCATGTTCTCTATGTATATAAATCTCCCCACTGTATTTTCCACTGAATGCATCCGATGAAGTGAGCTGTAGCTCATGAAAGCTTATGCTCAAATAAATTTGTTTGTCTCTAAGGTGCCACAAGTACTCCTTTTCTTTTTGCAAATACAGACTAACACGGCTGCTACTCTGAAACCTGTCACTTTCAGTGATGCTACTATTGCCTGCATTTTACAAGGGCTTTCCCAGGAAAGATACTGTACTGAGTGAGAACTGTTGGTATGCTAAAGCTATAGGAACTGGAGAAAGACACACCATCTTCTAAATGACAGGTTTCAGAGTAGCAGCTGTGTTAGTCTGTATCTGCAAAAAGAACAGGAGTACTTGTGGCACCTTAGAGATGAACAAATTTATTTCAGCATACGCTTTCGGGGGCTACAGCCCACTTCTTGCTAAATGAGACAATATAACTCAGACAGTACAACGGACACAGGTATACTCAGCTGATACAAGTAAGTCCAAAACAAAAACTTGTTCATGAGCACTAACTACATAAGTAGCATTAAAGGACTTAATCCTGAAAGGTGTTCAGCTCCTGAAACTCATTAAGTTGTAGGCGATGCTTGTCTGCAGGCCGCCACATGCATCAGTTTCACCATATCAAATGAAAAATTCCTCTTCCAGTTAGGAATCAAGAGTAAATCCGTAGAATTGTGGCAAAGTATTTTAAATATTAACAGACTTGTTTTACTGGATGCTTAGAAGATCCAGATTTAGCATTGGGCAGAAACTTACGAAAAATCCAGAAAAGCATCTGGAAGGTTATGGATCTGGGGTCTGCCTCCACTGAAGTCCATTGAGAACTTCCATGCATTAATGATGTAGTGCTACACATACACTAACATTTCATGCTGGTACAGTTCACAACAAATTTAACTGGCCTCCTCCTAGCTTTAGAGGCTTCGCTAGGACAAGGAAAAAAAAAAATCTCAAGAGCACGTGGGGGAATGTTTTTTAATGTCATCCCATGGTGCCATAAATGTGGCCAGTAAACAAAGCTAGTTAAACATTTGGGCCTTGATCTTGAAATTGATAGCTCTCTATTGAAGTTTACAAGCTCTATGTGGGCAAAGTATTCTGCCTATCAATTGCAGGGTTGATTGGTATTTACAGAAAGAAGACATGGTCTCCAGAGGAGAAATGCCAAATGACAATTTGCCTTACCTGCTGCCTGCCACAACTTTACATTGGAGCAGCTTAAGATGAAGTATTTCGGTTACTTCTGTGCTGCACCTTGGACAGTCTGGTTATTTTAGCCAGAGGTAAGATGCTGGTGTCTCAGACACAGATGCTGGCAGCTTGAAGGCTAGGAATGGGATGCAGGGATGTGTGGGGACGGGGGTACAGATTTTTCATGGAACAGCTGGTTCTCACCAATTTTACTAGCCTGTAACATCCATGAGCACAAGAATTCTGCAAATGCATTCTTACTCCCCCAACCCCATAGTGAATATTTGCAGACATTGAAAAATAATAGCAGTGGTATTGGTGAGTGTGCTATTAACATACCAGTTAGCCAAGAAGCTACAGCCTGGTGCATTCACCTCCTGACACTGAAGTTGGGTGTGCTGTGTGGGTTGAGGCCAAATGCCAAGACCATCTAGTGGTCCCTTCTGGTCTTAAAAACTCTGGCACCTGAGAAGTTCACCAACAGCCAACCAGTGCTCCCTGGGGCATGGCTTGTATTAAAATAGCAATTAAACTACTGTAAGCAGAGCCTGGTCCTGTTCCATCAGACCCAGGTACCTGCATGATCCCAAGCCAAGCTATTACTAATGAATCGCAGCACCTAAGTCATAGTGTAGCCACTGCTTCCGCCAGCAGTGCCTTCAGAGCTTTACTATTTGCCTGTGCTCAAGTCCCCCTTGTTTGTTTAGGAGTCAACAGAAGCAGAGGTTCCCACCCTAGCCCCAGTTAGGTGGATTCCAAGTGAAATTTAGCCTGGGGGAAGGGAGAGAAAGGGGAAAGCAGAGGAAGCCTGGATGCTAGGAGGAGTCATGTGGAAGAGTGGGGAGGGGTGTTAGACAGCAGGAGGCAGCCTATTTGATCTGGAAAGGAGGAATAGGCGACGGTGTGTCTGAAGTTTTGCAATCAGCGGTGCTGCATAAAGCGAAGGAAAGTTCTGTTTCCTTCAAGGTGGGAGCTGAGGGTGACACCAATAGATCAGTCTGCATTTGACCGTGGCTGGAGGAGATGGTGTCCCTCCCTAGCTACTCTCTCAAGTTTTCCCCTACATAATTGCATCCAGTTTGGAGCACTCTGGGGAATGAGTATCAAGAGAACCAGAAAAAAGTAGTTTCTAAAAGAAAAACTAAATTAGAATATTTTTAAAAGGATGGACCTCATTGTTACAGTGGAAAGCACTAGAGGGTTGCTAGCTATTCAATGTATCAGTAGCGCAAACTGACTCAAACCTAGGAAGGCAGGAAATGTGGATCATCAGAGAAAGGTATAGCTTTGACAGTGTGAGCAAGATTCAGTGACTGCTGGTGGGTGCATGCAGTCCTCCACATATTGACCAAGCTAAAGTCACACATTCTTTCAGTTAGCCCATGCTGTGACTTTTCCAGGAAGTTGTTAGTCAGTCAATCAGAATAGGATTGGGGATGGATTGTCTAAAACCACATCTGTTATGGTTGTATTATGGAATCTATGTGAGTTTTAGACCTGCATCATCAGATTAAAGAATTAATTCTATGGCTGTGTTATGATCATTTAGTCTGACCTCCTACATAATGGTCCCTATGGGCCTTAAGTCTGTCAGTTAGAATGCTAGATCCAAGTTCTAGCTACTGACAGTAACCTGAAGAACTCTGGTTGCCAATATGGAATGTTATTCCTAAGGCATACAATTAAGGTATCATGAGCTAAGGGATGGCAGGCACACTTGCCAAGGAATTTCATTTGCTGGAGCCACCTGGATTCAAGGTGTGGCATCCTGGACAATTGTTAACATCAGATATCTTTGAAGTCTTATTAAATTACTTCAGTATGTTGTAATGTGCTGACACAGAACCTTGTGATACCGACAAACAAGTATTTGAAGTTATTTTAGGTCATGTTCACGACTGAAGTCATCCTTGTTTCAAAGGAAGTCTCAAAGCTATGCAATCTTTGAAACTTGTGGATATGCCAGAATTGAATGGTGTGATCTTAAAATGCTATCAATTCCTCTCTAGATCCCTGTTGAAAGTGGTTAGAAGTTTGGGCAGAATAAAGTAACTTTCTGACTTGTGACCCCTGCAATAACAGGGAGCAATTTTTGACCAGTCTACATAGCAACAACAACAAGATTGTATATAGGAGGTTTCAGAGTAACAGCCGTGTTAGTCTGTATTCGCAAAAAGAAAAGGAGTACTTGTGGCACCTTAGAGACTAACCAATTTATTTATATATAGGAGGTGTTCACAGACAGAGACAACCTTCTTTCCCATTCACAGTCACAAATGTTCCCTGAGGTAATTGCAACAGCTGCTTACATGGAAAGTATTTAATGGCCTAAAATTAGGCTCCTAAACTTAAAAGAAGTGGGCTGATTTTCACAAGTGCTGAGCACCCAAATCCCACTGAATTCAAGGGAAACAGTAGATACTCAATAACTTTTAAAGAAGCTTCCTCTGTTTAGGAACCTGACACTAACGACCCAGCATGACAGGTCCATTGGGGGTTCATTATTCGGTCAGCAACTCTTGTCAGGCGGTCAAGGTCACTACATCTAACATGCTGTTGTCAATCACTATCTACAAAGTGTCATGCAAGGTATATACAAACTGGTAACATGCTGGTCCTGAAAATCGTTGTGTGATGGATGTATGGTAAACCCAGAAAAGGACTTTGTAGATACATGCTGTAAATGTGTTCTTAAAATATATCTGTCAGGCAGTATCTAAGCCATGCCTCTTTCAGAAGGAGCAGCGTGGAGACACATTCAAGCAAATGGAATCAATGTAAAGGCATGACTAAATACAAAGAAAAAGTACATTTACATGCAAGTAAACAAAGCCATTGAAAAATGAATACTTAATCTTGCTAGGGGATGGAGACTGCACCCTCAAGGAGCCTTCTGGCCTCCTGAAGCAGAGAGTCAATGAACTTTGGGAAGACGGGGCTTCCTACATCTTGCTGGGATGTAGATACCATACTTTGTCTGGGCTTACTTTTCAAATATATATCAAAGGTTTACTGGACTGTGAAGACAGGGGTCTGACACTCAAATAATAAGCAATTGAAATGAACAATATAATAGGAGTATCAAGTAACTGAATTTATGAAAGCCTGTGACACTGGGGATTAATATACTGAAATGTGTGCATTTATGCTACACGAGTAATTATGAATACTCACTGATATTATGCTTTAAAGTCTGTGATCAAACCCAGGGAGAAACAGGTTTTCCCCAGGCAGGAGGGAAGGGAACTATCTACCTTCCTCCAATATAAATTAAGCATTATGAAATCAAAACAATGGAAGCCGCATTTACTTCTGAATCAGCAGGGAGATGGGAAATCAATATGAAGGGAAGAACAGCAGGAAGTCTTCCTGCCTTTTAACAGGGTCAATAAACTTTGCCAGATATAAGCAGAAACAGAAAGCCATTTTGGAATCCATCACCTGATGGGCCAGAGCTCTTGAAATCAGACTGTTGGGTCCTTCAGCAAGGGGGGTTGAAGACTGAACTGAATTTAGGAGAGAAATCTGCTAAGGAAAAAGATAACTTGCTGAAATTAAGTTTTAGATGCGTATTTTTACTTTTGTTTGCTTGTAACCCTTTCTTTCTTTCTGCCTTGTATCTGGTATCACTTAATCCTATGTTTTTTGTTAAATAAGTTTGTTGCACTTTTACTCTGAACCATTTGAGTTCTCTGGCTGAAATATAAGTGTTTGTTCAAACCCCAGTTAAATTAATGAGCTGTAATGTATTGTCTCTTAAAAGAGCAATGAATTTAAAACTTCTGTGAGTGTTACAGCAGAGAGCTGGACACTGCAGGGCAGAGGGCTTGGGGGACATTCAGAACTGGGGGAATGTTGGGGTCACCCTGCAAAAAGTAACTAGGCTGTGGAAGCCAGGGTGTGACATACGTGTGTGTGTGTGTGAAAAGTTGTGAGCCACAGCAGCATAGCACTGAAGGCATCCAGAGTTACAGGACAGGTGGTGACAACCCCTTACTGGTCTGGGTTATACCCCAAAGAGTCACCCTCAGGTTGCTGCCTCAATAAAATTACTTTAAATGTAGCAGCTGGAAACCACATGATCAGCCAGTCACCCAGGTAACATCAGCAAGTGCTCTGTTGAGTTTGGGGGAAGGGTTTGCGACTCAAATGGTACTGAATTGACAAAGCCAATTTACAAGTATGTCTAAGGAACAAAGTTTCTTCAAGATACAAAGGTCCCTATTTAAAAATGGCAAGAAATTCACTACACAGTGAGGATTATGTTGGCAATTTGACCAACAATTCCTTCTCTCTCTCTGAGCAACGTTCCCTTTCCACCTATGCATGGCTAATTAAAAAAGGGGAAAATGCATCTCCAGCATGTGGGGTAAGGAAAAATGTGTGTACTGCTTCCCTGTGCCTCCCGCCCCCCCAACGGGTTACATTTAGAGAAGTACAAAGTATATAGCAATGACAGAGTAGGTTGTACTGTTGAGGAATGGCACTATACAGTAGAATCTCAGAGTTACAAACACCTTGGGAATGGCGGTTGTTTAACTCTGAAATGTTTGTAACTGAACAAAACATTATGGTTGTTCTTTCAAAAGTTTACTACAACTGAACATTGACTTAATACAACTTTGAAACTTTACTACGCAGAAGGAAAATGTTGCTTTCCCTTTATTTTTAGGGGTTTAGGTTTAACACAGTACTGTATTTGCTTCCCCCCCCCCCCTTCATCTCTGCTGCTGCCTGATTGCGTACTTCTGGTTCCAAATGAGGTGTGAGGTTGACTGGTCACTTCGTAACTCTGGCGTTCATAATTCTGAGGTTCTATTGTACGTAAAAGAAAGCAGAGTCTCAAATACAGAAAAAATCTCAAATGACAAACTGTACCATAGACTCTCTATGGACAAAAATTCCATCTTTGAACAATGAAAGTTTAGCAATAGCAATATGCTACCAGCCACCTGACCAGAGAGGGGACTGTGAAATGCTCAAGGAGATTAAAGAGGATACTACTACTACAACAGCCAGAAAACTCAAGAACAATGAGGGATTTCAACTATCTCCAGGTTGATTGGGTATATGCACTCAGGATAAGATGCAGAGATAAAAATGTCGACAAACCATTAAGGACTACTACTTGGAGCAGCTTAGTCCTGGAACTCACAAGGGGAAATGAAATTCTTGATTTAGTCCTCAGTGGTGGACAGGATCTGGTCTGAAAGGACTATAGCTGAACGTCTCAGTAACAGTGACCATAATAGCGGCAGAGAATTCTGTGGCACCTTATAGACTAACAGACATATTGGAGCATAAGCATTTGTGGGTGAATACCCACTTCGTCAGATGCAGACTAACACGGCTACCCCTCTGATAGTGACCATAATGTAATTAAATTTAACATCCCTATAGGTGGGGGGAAATACAAAAACACTCACACACCACAATAGCATTTAATAAAAAAGCGAGGAAGCTAGTTAAACTTAAGTACATGAAAAGCAGAAAGTCTGCTAAGCAACCAATGGGGCTACTGGACGATCAAAGCGCTAAAGGAGTACTCAGAAAAGACACTGCCATTGCTGAGAAGCAAAATGAATTCTTTGCGTCTGTCTTCACTGAAGAGGATGCAAGGGAGATTCCCAAACCTGAACCAATCCTTGTGTGACAAATTTGAGGAACTGTCCCAGATTGAGGTGTCAATAGAGATGGTTTGGGAATAAACTGATGAACTAAACAGTAATAAAAGTCATCAGGACCTGATGGTATTCAGCCAAGAGTTTTGAAAGAACTCAAAAAGGAAATTGCAGAACTACCAACTGTGGTATGTAATCTCTCTCTTAAATCAACTTCTGTCCCAGATGACTGGAGGGTAGCTAATATAATTCCTATTTAAAAAAAAAAAAAAAAAAAAGGGCTCCAGAGGCAATCCTGGAAATTACAGGCCAGTAAGATTAATTTCAGTACCAGGCAAACTGGTTGAAATCATAGCAAACAGAATTATCAGGCACATATAAACACAATATCTTGGGAACATGTCAACATGGCTTTTGTAAAGGGAAATCATGCTTCAACAATCTATTAAAATTCTTTGAGGATGCCAGTGAGCATGTGGACAAGGGTGATCTAGTCGATATAATGTACCTGGACTTTCAGAAAGCCTTTAATATGGTCTCTCACTAAAGGCTCTTAGGCAAAGTAAGCAGTCATGGATAAAAAGGGAAGTATCCTCTCATGAATCATAACTGGTTAAAAGACGACAAAAATCAAAGGGTAGGAATAAATGGTAAGTTTTCACAATGCAGACAGGTAAATAGCAGGATCCCCCAGCAGTATTGGGACCGGTGCTGTTCAACATATTTATCAATGATCTGGGAAAAGGGTGAGGTGAAGTGGCAAGTAACTATCCTGAGTAATTTTGTAAGTTCAAACCTGCCTGTGAAGACTTACAAAGGATTCACAATACTGAGTGACCGAGGAACAAAATGGCAGATGAAATTCAAAATTTATAGGTGAAAAGTAATGGATATTGGAAAATATTATCCCAACTATATATACAAAATGATGGGTCTAAATTAGCTGTTTCCACTCAAGAAAGATCTTGGGTTCATCACGGATAGTTCCCTTAAAACTAATGCTCAATGTGCAGCAGCAGTCAAAAAAATCTAACAAAATATTAGGAACCATTAGGGAAGGGATAGAAAATATAACACCACTATATAAATCCATGATACACCCACATCTAAAATACTGCATGCAGATCTGGTTGCCCCATCCCAAAAAAAAAAAGGATACTAGAACTGGAAAAGGTACAGAGAAGGGCAATAAATATGATTTGAGGTGTGGAACAGCTTCTATATGAGGAGAGATCAAAAGAAGACTGGGACTATTCAGTTTAGAAAGAGACAGCTAAGGGGGTGGGGATGTGATAGATGTCTACAAAATCATGGATGGTAGAGAAAGTGAATGGGGAAGTGTTATTTACCCCTTCACATAACACAAGTATCAGGGAGTCAGCCAATTAAATTAATAGACAGTAGGTTTAAAAACTAACAAAAGGAAATATTTCTTCACACAGTACACAATCAACCAACCTGTAGAACTCTTTGCCAGGCGATGTTGTGAAGGCCAAAAATATAAAACTTATCAAATTCTTTTTAGAACTAAGTTCATGGAGGATAGGTCCATCACTAGCTATTAGCCAAGATTGTCAGAGATGCAACTGCACACTCTGGGTGTCCCTAAACCTCTGACTGGCAGAAGCTGGGACTGGGCGACAGAGGATAGATCACTCAAAATTGCCCTGTTCTGCTCATTCCCTTGGAAGCATGTGGACTGGCCACTGTCAGAACACAAGATACTGGGCTAGATGGACCTTTAGTCTGACCTCGCACAGCCGTTCTTGTGTTATGTCATGGTTTTATGTCACCAGCAAAAATTTGGAGGGCCACAGAGTAAGGGATTATCTCCAGTTATGAGGGCAAGGTGTGCAGGATGTTACTATATACCCCGTCATTTAAACACAGGGCAACTATTAAGGGATCCATGTTTACACGACTCCCCTGTTAGGAGTCCAAGGAAGAAGGAAAGCCCTGAATAATTTTAACTAACATTAATCCAGTTGGAAATTTCCTAGTAACATGAGCAAGGTGCAGGCAGTTGCCTAGAGTATGGCTCCTGCACTGGAAAAATGTCACTCAGCTACTACAGTGCTCCTGGAATTTGGTAATGGGAAACAGAGGAATAAAAAGAATCAAGGAGTTACTCAAGTGTGGTCAATAGTCTGGACATTCAGAAAACTACAT
Source organism: Caretta caretta (assembly GCF_965140235.1). Taxonomy (NCBI): domain Eukaryota; kingdom Metazoa; phylum Chordata; order Testudines; family Cheloniidae; genus Caretta; species Caretta caretta. The sequence goes on from NC_134214.1 coordinate 85,418,593, forward strand.
GGGAACATATCAATATAAACATTACCAGGCTTTTCAGGCACAGGGGGCCAGATCCTCAGCTGGTCTAATTAGATGTCGATCTAGCCCTAAGTTAGGATCTTCCCTTAGTTTGCGGCAAGTTAGATTCAGATTAGGTACTAGAGAAACTGTCTAACTACAAGGCTAGTTAAGCACTGGAACAGGGTACCTAAGGAGGCTGCAGAATCCCACCAGTGGAGGCTTTGCAAGAGCAGGTTAGACAAACACCTGTCCGAGAGGGTCTAGGTTATTTGATCCTGCTGCAGCACAGGTATTCCAGCCCTATATTTCTATAATCCCATCATCATGTTGCATTCTGAGGAGAGGATAAGTTGTTCATCAACCAAGATTCAGAATTTCAGGAACACAGGCAGCCATGTTCATGGCCCAAAGGACCAACATTTTACCAGCACCATCCAGTTTCAGATCAAAAGTATAAAGTAAGGAACATTCCCTTCAAACAAATCACCATCAACCCATCTCTCATCGGGAGTGGTGAGTCCATTCTAGGCACAAAAAAACCCTGCCTCTCAAAGAGGGATGGCAGCATCCAGTACTAAGAGGAGACTGGCTATAGCAGGACTGGGCAAACTTTTTGGCCCAAGGGCCCCATCAGGGTCGCAAAACTATATGGCAGGCCGGGTAGGGAAGGCTGTGCCTCCCAAAATAGCCTGGCCCTGGCCCCCGACCCCTATCTGCCCCTTCCCACCCCCCCAACTGCCCCCCTCAGAACCCCCAACCTATCAGCCCCCCTGCTCCTTGTCCCCTGACTGCCCCCTCCTGGGACCCCCCCACCCCTAACCATCCCCTGGGACCCCACCCCCTATCCAACCCCCCCGCTCCCTGTCATCTGACTGTCCCAACCCCTATCCAAACCCCCGACCAGCCCCCGGAGACTCCCATGCCCTATCCAACCCCCCCCTCGTTCCCCATCCCCTGACCGCCCCCCCAAAACCTCCGCCCCATCCAACCACCCCCTGCTCCCTGTCCCTTGACTTCCACCCCGGGACCCCCTGCTCCCCATCCCCTTACCATGCCAGAGCCAGCCACACTGCACAGCAAGAGCAGTGGGCCAGAGCCCAGGCGACGCAGCGGCATGGTTGCATGGGAGGGGCCGAGGGCTTGCCTCCCCGGCTGGAGCTCAGGGGCCGAGCAGGACGGTCCCGTGGGCTGGATGTGGCCCGCAAGCCATAGTTTGCCCACCTCTGGGCTATAGCATCCCTCAGAACACAAAGCAAATCACAAGCCTAGTATTCTCTGTTTCCCACCAGGTCTACCCTAGTGGGTAATAAGGAGTTCTCCTTAGCCAATTCTGACATATTGCTATGTTACTCCAAAAGAACTCTAAGCCAAAAATCTTGTCATCTGTAGTAAACTGGGAGCCCAGTTTGCTTCAAATTGGGAAGACTGATTCCTGGAAGACATCAAACCTTCCCAATATTGCATCGCTCTCCTTTTTTAAAGGGCTTTTTCTAGCTTCTGAAAATGTAAGGCTGCTTCCTCGGATGCAGAAGAAAAGTAGAAGCAGCTGGAAGCATTGAAACTGTCCAGTTCACTTGATACAGCTTGCTTGGTCTTAGGAAGACTGAAATCTTCTATTAATATATAAGTCAACAAGGAAGAGGAGTAAACAGGAAAGCTAGTTGTCAGGAAAGCTTTGTGCACGCCCATGATTTAGTTGCATATCAAGACAGCAGGGGGGAACTTGGGTAACAGTAGTGAACATGACTTTCCATTGTGTCAAATCTGCCTCCCTAATGTTCTCAGTCTAATATACCAAGACAAGTATATATATTGCTTTCTTCCCTCCCACCCTTCCTGCTAAAGTGATGTTAGGAGCCCACTTAACTTGCTGCTACCATATGGGTCCATTAGGCCTCACCCACTCCCTGAGATTTACTATTGTTATAACAAAAAGCACATGGGCAAGTGTTGTATTGTGTGAACGAACCAATTACCACCAAAAAATGCCCAGAAGTACAGCACACTCACCACTGTACAGTACATTAAGTTTAAAAAAAAAAGAAAAGAAAAAAGTTTTACTTAAGTGTTTTACCCAACTTCATTAAATCCTGAACAATTCAACTGTTTCAGAAGCTATTTTCAACTGATGAAAAATTTAAGCAGAGGGTTTACCTTTTCGCCTTTTACTCCACTACAGTCACATTTGGATCCTGATGTACATCCATGGCAAGCCTTAAGAGAAATAAAAAGGCATTAGAAGCTTTTAATTGCAGATTGAACACTACCCCTATGCAAGGGTGCACTAAATATTTTTAAATGCCTTAAATACTAGTTTTAAAATCCATAAAAGTCATCTAGCCTCCATGTGGTCAAACTGGATATAGTTTATGAAAAGCTTTGAGGCAGACTAGTTTTATACATCATGCCCAAGGTGGGAGGTAGCCTATGTTGTAAAACTTATGCATGCAATGACACCAGCCTGTGGAAACTCAGAGCAAGTTTTATTTATTTATTTTTTACAATAGTAAGGTACTAACATAGCTTTCCTGGCCAGGTTCCAGATCTGGGAAGAACATTTCAGTAAGGGCTCCAGCCACCAGATGGCACTTTCTGAACAGTATTTACACAGCTGAGACCAAACCTTAACAGGTTGGATTTATCAAGAGGCTAATGGAAAGGTACTTATTACATGATGAATTCCACTTCTACAGCCCAGTTACCATCAGAACTATAAAAACATAACACCAGGCATATCCCCATCAACTGTGTATCCAAGAGCATGATAAAGTAGGTTACAAAGGGTCATTCTGGCATTAAGGGGAGAGCTTGCTCTTGCTCAGGTCCGAGCAAGAGCGTCAATTGGTGATACCCGAGCCAGATCACACTATTACATCACATTCATTTAATTTCTAACCTATTTTCTTTCAACATCTGTTACAGAACTCCAGAGTTTTTCAAAAATATGATTAGACTCACTGGCATGTGGGTTCTTTAATTTCCCCCACAGGAGCCCCCTGCCTCCCAGCTGGAGATCAGCAGATGAAGTGTAGCATGACATGTCTATACTGATATGTAGTGATTATTAAGCTTTTTTACAGTTAGTTAATCACAAGCAGTAACACTAGAATGGTCACAATTTGGAATAGTTTGACTAGTAATAACACTTGTCTAGAACAAAAGTACAGCAGGTTTCAGAGTAGTAGCCGTGTTAGTCTGTATCAACAAAAACAACGAGTACTTGTGGCACCTTGGAGAGTAACACTTATTTGGGCATAAGCTTTTGTGGGCTAAAACCCACTTCCTACTATATTTTCCACTCCATGCATTGGATGAAGATCTATATCTATCCACATACACTCACAGTACATGAAAAGACAGGGGTTGCCTACTAATTCTAACAAGACAATTTAATTAAAGTGGGCTATTATCAGCAGGAGAAAAAAAATCACTTTTGTAGTGGTAATCAGGGTAGTCCATTTCAAACAGTTGACAAGAAGGTGTGAGTAACAGTAGGGGGAAAAATTAGCATGGGGAAATTAGTTTTTATAGTTTGTGTAATGACCCATCCACTCCCAGTCTTTATTCAGGTCTAATTTGATGGTATCCAGTTTGAAAATTAATTCCAGTTCTGCAGTTTCTCATTGGAGTGTTTCTGAAGTTTTTCTGTTGAAAAATTGCCACTTTTAAGTCTGTTATTGAGCGACCAGGGAGGTTGAAGAGTTCTCCGACTGGTTTTTGAATGTTATAAATTCTTGACGTCTGATTTGTGTCCATTTATTCTTTTGCGTAGAGACTGTACATTGACCAAATCAAACATGGCAGAGGGGCATTGCTGGCACATGATGGCATATAATCACATTGGTAGATGTGCAGGCAAATGAGCCCCTGATGGTGCGGCTGATGTGGTTAGGTCCTATGATGGTGTCCCTTGAATAGATGTGGACAGAGTTGGCAACAAGGTTTGTTGCAGGGATAGATTCCTGCGTTAATGTTTTTGTTGTATGGTGTGTAATTGCTGGTGAGTATTTACTTCATGTTGGGGGGGCGGGGGCTGTTTGTAAGAAAGGACTGGCCTGTCTCAAGGTCTGTGAGAGTGAGGGATCATCCTTCAGGATAGGTTGTAGATCCTTGATGATGCACTGGAGAGGTTTTATAGTTGGGGGTTGAAGGTGACAGCTAGTGGCATTCTGTTACTTTCTTTGTTGGGCCTGTCCTGTAGTAAGTGACTTCTGGGTACTCTTCTGGCTCTGTCAATCTGCTTCCTCACTTTAGCAGGTGGGCATTGTAGTTTTAAGAACGCTTGATAGAGATCCTGTAGGTGTTTGTGTCTGAGGGACTGGAGCAAATGAGGTTGTATTTTAGAGCTTGGCTGTGGACAATGGATCGTGTGAGGTGGTCTGGATGGAAGCTGGAGGCATGTAGGTAAGTACAGCACATGTGTTAAACTTTGCAATACTAAAACTTTTCAACAATTTTATACAAAGTAAGTTTCAGTCAAATAGGCACAGCCCTTTGCGTGTCAGACCTTTGGTATGCCATGCTTGAACTATTTTTCCTTATCAGAGCCTTGCTAAGACATGACCCATCACCTACCTGGCACTGGGAACATACTGGCTCATAGCCTAAACAGATTATTAAGCCTCAAACTGAAAAACAGAACTTCATTCACCTGCAGCTATGCTAATCTGGGATGGTGTTAATTGTTGCAGTGAGACAACTGAGGTTGTGTCAGCTGTCACAATTCTAGTACAACTGCTAGACATACCCCAAATTCTCCATTTTTCAGTTATACGTAGTTCCTGTATTTGGAATGGTTAAAGTCTCAAATCCTTTGATCAGTACAAGGTGAGTAAAACAGGGTCAGACTCATTGATTAGGAAGGATCACATCATGCAGTTTAGTATCCTAAGGGCCAAGAACTCTGTTCAACAGTTGACTAGAAGACAGACTGTAAATTTGTTTTTACAAGTAGTTTTAAGATTAATTCCACGATCAATTTTTTTTAAAAATGGATTAAGATTAGTTACATGTGACATTACTGTCCCCCCCCCCACCATATCAAGCTGTCCTTAAAGTAGAGCTAAAGTTCTTCCCTCCCTTAGCCTGCTTCCATTTTAAATAAAGTCTCCCCCCCCCCCCCCCCCCCATCTGCTTTTTGGTATGTTGGGGCTATAAACATTCAAACAAACCTTTTTGATCAAAATTAAGGAATTCTTCATTTCTGCCTTTGACCGCACTCAAGAGCCTTTGCTATGCTAAGGCTGGACTCCTTCCATTTTGAGCAAGACTCTTCCTTAGCAAGTTTGAGAAAAGTAACGAGCGTCCGGGCTGGACATTCTACTGAAGGGCACAGTGAGTTCTGAATGCCTGGTTCATATGCTTTATCTGGGGTGAATGTGATCTTCAGCAATTTCAGAATAAGAGAAGGAAGCTATAAGACACCTGTCTGAAGGACAGAGAAAACAGTTTTTAGACGGTACTGCAATCAGATGTCAGCCATTTCAGACTAAAAATCCTTGTATGAATTATTCACTCAGTGTATCAGGTGAGATTTCCCTAGCAATCTCACTTATCTTCCTATTTATAAGTCATTCTAATCCCCAAGATGTGTAGAGCTAGAATTTGGCAGGTAGTTCAGGTGAAAAGACAGAAATCTGTTGGGTGATAACCAACAAGTCAGATACTAAAAAGAACAAAGGAGACCCATTTCATCTGCAAACTGAGTTGTTTGTTTAGGTTCTTTTGGTAATATTAAGGTCACTTCTAAATGGAAAAAGTGTGCACAAGAAGCAAGCTGCTGAAATACAACACCTATTGTACAGTACACCAGTGTTTAAATTTTTCTTTGCTAGACACCTAACTAGAAGATTAAAGCTACAAGCCAGAGGCTGAAGAGTTTTGGTATCACAAGTTTACTGTTAACGTGTGTCATTGAAGTATCCACAATTATGCCGGGAATTTCTCCTCCTCCGCAACAGTGACAATTTCTTATTCAAATCGCCAGACAAGCTTCAGGACCACTTTTACAATATAAGCCTGCTCTCTCAACATCAGGGTTCCCATGCCTGGGGAAACAAAGGTCAGCATGGTAAAAGTCAGTCTTCTGCATGGCTACAGCCTTCAACTTGCCCTAGTTGATAACTGCGGAACAGGAAAGCGTCAGTATTAGTGAGAAACAATGCAGTAAAAGGCATTAATTCTCAGGCCTGTAAAATGAATTGAAAAAATAACTATATAGCACCTTTCAGCAGAGGGTGTCAGAGCATTGCAAGAACATTTATCAGGCCTCACTGAGCCCCTCTGAGGTAGTTATTCCTCTGTTTTACAGGTGGGGAAACTGAAGCAAAAGAGGCAAAAGTGATTTGCTCAATATTACACAGTAAGTCAGCAGCGATATTGGGAACAGAACCCAGGAGCCTTTGTTCCCAGTCAGCTGCTTTAGTCACAAGATCACGTTCTGTGTACCATAAGTGCTGCAGCATGGACAGCATCAATCTAAGAAAACAGCAAAGACTGTGTGCAGTGCGTAGGAATGTGACTTAACCTGAAGGATCTACCTCTAAGAAGAGTTCGTTCTCCAGGCCCACTCTAACCTTTACCCTCTGAGACTGGAAAAGGGGGGGAGGGAGCAGTATGTAAAAATATTACAAGAACTGCTTAGTTTCACACATTCCACATTGTTTCCAAAGGGTATGTAGCAGGACAGTGGGGTGGGAGGAGGTATTGTTTCATATTCTCTGTGTGTATATAAAGTCTGCTGCAGTTTCCACGGTATGCATCCGATGAAGTGAGCTGTAGCTCACGAAAGCTCATGCTCAAATAAATTGGTTAGTCTCTAAGGTGCCACAAGTACTCCTTTTCTTTTTGCGAATACAGACTAACACGGCTGTTACTCTGAAAGCTGAATTTGTGTTTATTATCCCTGCCATTTCCTTTGCCATGACTCTTAAACAAAACATGATCAAGGGCTCCAAGTAATTTATTGGAGGCGAGCTAATCCTTTCACTGGGCTTTCCTGACAGCTTCTACCCTACTGAGCCACTGTGCTCTGAGTAAGCTCCTTTCATTAGTGTATACAAGAAGGATTGGTACTGGTTTTCTGGTCAAAGGATAATTCTTGTAGGACATGAGCAATCTTTGGGTCTTAAAGTAGGGCATGGAAGCCTGTTTTATGCCATGGATATCAGTCTTAGAGTGTTAGGAAACATGCTAAAAACTGTAATGAAATACATATTTTGATTCAGAGCTGCTTTCTGCTCTCAGTAACAGACTTCACTGGGGTCATACTAGCATAACTGAAGGCATGAGGTGGCCCTCTATATCTGCTTTTGTGGTAACAAGTATGCTACTATGATGTAGGTTCATCAGAGGTTCTGTCCGGCATTGCAGGAATACATTTTTTTTTTTTTTTACTTGGGTACACCAAAGTGATTTTCAGAAAATTGTATATTAAAAACACTAGGTCACAGTTTCTGCCAGCACAATCCAGGATGCAGCCAGCTGCTGGGACATCCTCTCTACTAGGGCAGGTTCAAACTGAGCTGTGTTGGCCAGGAAAGCAGCATATTCCAGATGGCAAAAAAGGATCTGCTGGCTCAGCACTTCCAAGCTGCAGCCTCCACTGGCAGTAACTAAAGCTCCGCACCAAATGGCAGACCTCCCTGTAGGAGGAAACCCTGTGGGAATCCTCCTGGGGCACAGCTTGTTTTGTTAAGTGGGGATAAATCTAGCCCCCTTTGAGAGTTTCTGTAGATTGGTTTAAGAAATTTACCTTCTATAGCAGAGGTGGGCAAACTACAGCCCACATCCGGCCCGTGGGACTGTCCTGCCTGGCCCTTGAGACTAGCCCCCAGCCCCCCCCCCCCCCCCCGCTGTTCCCCCTCTCCCGCAGCTATGCCGCTGTGTGAGCAGTGGCTGGGCTGCAAGCTCCTGCTGCTCTCAGTGGTATGTTAAGGGGGTGGCAGGGGGTTGGATAAGGGGCAGTGGGTCCTGGGGGATGATCAGGGGACAGGGGGCAGTTGGATAGGGCGGAGATTCTGGAGGGGGCCCGTCAGGGGGCAGGGGTGTGGATATGGGTCGGGGCAGTCCGGGGACAGGGAGGGGTTGGATAGGGTGTGGGAGTCCTGGGGGGCCCGTCAGGGATGGGTCCTGGGAGGGGGTGGTCAGGGGACAAGGGGGGGGGGGAAGGGTTGGCGGTTCTGAGGGGGGCAGTCAGGGGGCAGGAAGTGGGAGGGAGCAGATAGAGGGCAGGGGCCAAGCTGTTTGGGAAGGCACTGCCTTCCCTACCTGGTCTTCCATACACAGTTTCGCACCCTGATGTGGTCCTCAGGCCAAAAAGTTTGCCCATCCCTGTTCTATAGGTCAACTCTCCCTCCTCCATCTTCATCCCCCAGTGAGGGTCACCTTGATCCTAGGTCTTCCCAAAAGACACCTGACCTTCAATAAGACACCCGTCTGAAGAAATAGCCTGGAGCCCAGAGGCTATCCAGCCCTCTGCCCTGCACATTTCCCTTTGGCTGACTGGAAGCCCCACAAGTGACAGAATCAGAGTTGAAAGACTGGCTGCAATTGTTTCAGCTGAAGTTCTGAAGGTTGGTGTGATGAAGTAGAACAACTGCCAGCCAATACAACAAGGGTTAACGAGAGCCTCTGGGCCCAGCTAGCCCTGCCCCATTATGCCTGCAGCTAATGCCAGGCCTGGAGGGGGGAGAAAAGGAGAATGCCTGGCTCAGTGCAGGGCTGACTGGCAAAGGGGCAGGAACTAGCTTTCTCTCTATTCAAAGGGAAGAGCACTAACCTGCCCACCAAGGCAGCCACCTGAGAGGAAGCACGGTCTTCCCCACTGCAGGAGACTCTGAAGGAGACCTAGGAGCCTCCAGCTCTGGAGGCAACTGAGTAGGCAAAGCCCAGGGACATTGTGGTGCTTGGCCTCACCAACTGGCAGCTGCCCACCCAAATGAGCCTGGGACTGTGATGAGGCACTGCTCAAGACCCAGAGGGCCCTACAGGAAGGCGGCCGCCGAACTAAGTACACTAGAGCAGCCACACCACAAACCAAACAGATGCTGGTTGAATTCTCTGCCCTGGGCTATTTTCTGACTCCCTGCTTGGGAGGGCTGCCCCTGTTCAGGAGTTAACACAGGACCATGGGATGGGACTCACTGGAGGGGGAGGGCCTGAGTCCCCCTACTTCCCCACCCCCTGTCTTAAAGGCTGAGACCTTGCAACCACTAGGCCCTCCAGGCTACCCATTACAGTTGGAGTTGGACAAACTGGCACTGCAATCGGAAAGTTGTTGCAGTTGACTTGTTCAACTGAATTGGGCCCACCGTATCTCATCAGGGCCTTGGCTCACAGGGCTTGCAGGTGATAACTGTTGAACTGAGTTAGCGGTGTTACGTACCTGAACCCCTGTCCAAAATTTATTTGTATTACCATAGCACCTAGGATCCCTACTCCTGGACCAGGACCCTGTTGTGCAAGGCACTGTACAAACATGGAACAAAGACAGTCCCTGCCCCAAAGAGCTTACAATCTAAGTATAAAGACAAGATACTGTGGAGATGACTTACTACTAAATACAGACTCAAGTTAAGAGCCCCTTTGCAGCAGTTAAGGGTCTCTTGGTTAGGTAGATAAAATACACAACACTAAACATGGATTTGTGCTCCTCAGAATTCTAAGTCTCTAAATGCAGAGGACAGGGTCTTACTTTTCCCCTCCCCCACTTGAACTGTGGCAAGTACAAGAGTGTTTAAACACTGAAACTTCCTCCATGAGCTGCAGGTCACATAACATTATCCAGAGCCCACATAGAAAGGTTTGCTAGCCACAAGTGTTAATATGGTACCACTATTCTTACCTTGAGTCCAGAGAGTTGGGATGGTGCTGAATTGGTGTGGCCATACTGAATGAATGCTGTGAGCACAACTTGACCTGACTTAAACATGGCTGAAAAACTGCAGAGGATCCTGGGAGCAGGGCCCATTTAAGCAGAAGCAGATTTGATAAAGGACTGGCAAAGCCTGCATGTGTGATCGATACTGAACCTATTGGTTGGCAAATATGGGCCCATGCAAAAGTAAATATCACATGCATAAAATCCCAGCATGGAGCACAGGCTGACCTGGTTATAGTGACCCAGCAAGGACACCACGCAGAGGGTTGAAGAGAAAGATTGATAAGGGAGTGAATGTGGGATAATGTTCAGTTGGCACCACTCTGCAGTCTCCTCCTAAAGTATTAATTCAGTAAAAATTAGTAGCCACATGCTCACTGGGCATGCTTTTAATACATGCGACTCCTTTGAGGAAAAAAGAAAGAGTATAAAAATCAAGCAAATTAAATTACTGTGGGGGATTCCTTAATTAACGCTTAAAGAAGCAATACTGCTAGACAGAGTAGCCAAAACTCTGCTCCATGGGCTCAAGTAGGACTGTGAGCTAGAGGGCTCTCCAGGCAGCCAAGGCCTTGCCTCAAGGGAATCCGAGACAGAGGGCCGAGGAGACCAGACCTGGAAAGACGAGTCCAGTCGTTCATAGAATTGGTAACCACCTTCTCTGTTTGCCAAGCAGGAACAGTGTGAGGCTAGCACAGAGCCTGTTTGTGTAAGAGAGGCTCACTAAGAGAAACGTATAGCTCTTTAATGTCTAACATAGGAGTTATGTGCTTAATGTAACCCTTTACCACTTGTTTAATTGCTTCTCAAATAAACTGCAGTGTATGCAAGTGTAATTACTGTGGACCTTTTTCACTGGTATGACAGGTTTCAGAGGAACAGCCGTGTTAGTCTGTATTCGCAAAAAGAAAAGGAGTACTTGTGGCACCTTAGAGACTAACCAATTTATTTGAGCATGAGCTTTCGTGAGCTACAGCTCACTTCATCAGATGTTTACCGTGGAAACTGCAGCAGACTTTATATACACACAGAGAATATGAAACAATACCTCCTCCCACCCCACTGTCCTGCTGGTAATAGCTTATCTAAAGTGATCAGCAGGTGGGCCATTTCCAGCACAAATCCAGGTTTTCTCACCCTCCACCCCCCCACACAAATTCACTCTCCTGCTGGTGCTAGCCCATCCAAAGTGACAACTCTTTACATAGTCAAGTCGGGTATGACAGTAATCTGCTCCACTGGGAGCCATTAAAGATTCATTCAGGGGTAGTACCCCCCTGGTGCCAACACACAGCAGCATAGCACCTCCAGAAAGACAATAGCTTGTGATAACAGACAAGATTAGGTTTGACACAGGAAACTGTTTGTTGTGTACAAACAAGTGTGCTTGATGAGGGGAGGGAGGAGAGTTACAGGGCTGTTATTACAATGAGGAGTCCTTGTGGCACCTTAGAGACTAAACACATTTATTTGGGCATAAACTTTTGTGGGCTAAAACCCACTTCATCAGATGCATGGAGTGGAAAATACAGTGGCATGTATATATACACGTGATGGGAGTTGCCTTACCGTGTGTGTGTGTGGGGGGGGGGTTAGTGCTAACAAGATAATTCAATTAACAGTAGAATACCAAGGGAGGAAACCAGATTCTGATTAGTGACTTCAGCGGAGTTATTCCAGTTTTACAATGACAACTAATATCAGAATCTGGGCAAAGGAATTTACAGTCTAAGTGATGCATTAGCCATACAGCCAGAGATTAAGACAGAGGTCCAACTCACTATTTTAGAAATGAGCTACAGTGGCACAAACCTCCAAGCGCAGGGAAATTTAAAGAAAGTTTTTGGGATCAGAGTAGTGGAGAAACTACTGCACTACTATTCAGATTTAAGACAGCACTTGGGGAAGGGGGAGAATAAAAATCAGGTATTCCCTTGTACAAAGTATCAAGGAGAAAAAAGCATGCAAGTGACAGAGCTTTAAAGACTTCTAAATGGCTTCTTTTAGACAAGGAGAAAAGATGCAGCTGTTTAGGCACAGGCTGTGCCTATGTAAAAGGCAGAATATTTAATTCACCAGTGGAAATAGTGACAGACTTTTACTTAAAAGAGATGCTCTGCTCCTTCTAATCTCTATGCCAAATAGGATAAGAAGTTATCCAGTGCAGACTGAATGGAATAACTAGGGAAAACTCTAGCAAGGATAGTTGTAAGATTTGCATCCATTTATTTCCATCCTTCCTTAACATCTTCCTGTCTAGTACTATATAGTGTTATTTTTACCATGAAAGCTGTTATCTTGGGGATTTTCCAGGTTCCCATTCCTCCCATTTTAACATATGGATACATTATTCTATCAACATATTGATGTAGGTTGTGAATCTAGTAACTGCATGTTTTTAGTTTGAGCCCCAATCCCAAAACCCTTTGAAGCACACGAATGATCCAGCATTAGAAGCAGCAAAGGGTCAAGGAACAGCCAAGAACTGAAAGTTCTAGAGTCACTGCCTCTTTTGCAGTGTATGGTTCCTTAACACAGCTGTATCTGTTGCCCTCTCAGTGGCAGTGAAGGGCCACTCTGCACTTTAGCATTAGAGCATACCTCAGTTATGACTAATATGCATGTGCTAGCTTCATATACAGATTGCAGCTCATCAGGGACCAAGATAACCATTTTACCCCTTTACACTATAAACACAGGTGACAGTGAGGAAAGCATTCTACAGCAGGGTGACAAAATAAACACACACCTTGGAAATTTCAAACTAAGTGGGAGGAATTATTGGAGTTATCTGGTTTACAACCCCAAAACCTGATCTCAGGAGCACTGCCCAAATCTGAAGCCATATTCCAGAGTGGGAGGGGGAAAAGGAGTGGAGATGGGAAAAACCAACAAAGAGGCAGGACTATGCAGACTCCCCCACCCTCCCCATTGTCTATGAATAATACACTAGAGTGCCAGTGTGTTCTGTCAATATTTGCAAAAAACCACAGGAGTAAGGCTTTTAATGACCTCACGAACATTTGTTCAAACACACAGGATCAATGGTATCTTTTTTTTTTTGGCTAGGACACATTCTCTTCACTCATTAAACTGGTTCTAGGACATTAGTTCCTATCTGAAGAATTCAAAAATGATACTCTTCCTCCTTCTCACATACAAAGAAAGGTTTAAGGGCTCTTATCTATATATCACACACATTTACTGTCTCAGCTGACTTAAGTTCCACTATGTAGATCCACAAAGGCAAAACCACTCATGCTGTTTAGAACTCAAGATTTTCTGATACTTTAGATTAAAACAAAGAAAAAAAAAGTAGTTTCCTAAAGGCATACATCCTTACTAGTCATTTCACTTCCTTACCCGAGGTTTAGAAATCTCTCTCTCTGGGCCATCAATTAGCATTCTTATCTGAGATAAGATAGGATAGGCCATAAACCTTGTGAGTCTTTTTTTTAATTTTTTTTTTCAAAGAACATACATTTTATAAAAAGCCAAAATTAGAAGGTGTTGCTCTGCATGTAAAATGAATAGCAGCACAGTGTTTCAAGTTAAGCATTCTTATTGTGATGTTTGCAAACATTATAACACTGGTTGTTTTCAACAGTAAGATGTGCCAAGCAGTTAAATTGAACAGAAACAGAAGTGAACCTGACCACTTTGGAGTACAATGACATAGCTTAAATCTTAGACTTTGGTGGGAGAAGGAACCGCAGCAGAAATATAAATCATGTCAAGCAACTCAAGTGGCGGTTTTTAAACACCACAACGAAATTCAGAGAAGAGTGTTTAATTAGAGGACACCCATGCTTTAGAGGTCCTACTTTTATGGCTGCCGGACTGGGAGACTTTTTGTAGACCATTAAACTTTTCTGAATACTGGCACTAGACCAAATAGACTAAAACTCCTTGGACAGCAAACGGGCTAAGTGTTTAGCTTTTGTAGTCATGTGACTGGCTATCATCAAGAGCCAACCTAGCGTGCCCTGTGGTTATAGCTCTGGGAATTTCTCTGCTAACAAGTGTCCAGAATACAAAGACAGGTTTCAGAGGAACAGCCGTGTTAGTCTGTATTCGCAAAAAGAAAAGGAGTACTTGTGGCACCTTAGAGACTAACCAATTTATTTGAGCATGAGCTTTCGCTTAAAGCTCATGCTCAAATAAATTGGTTAGTCTCTAAGGTGCCACAAGTACTCCTTTTCTTTTTGCAGAATACAAAGGTTGCTCATTGGTCTGTTATCCCGAAATAAATGGGACAGGATCTCTTCCCTTCCCCTCCTTTTTTTGTAATAAAGGGTCATTGGAAGGGGGCAAGTTTGTTACTCCATTCTGCGACTTGGCCCTTTCATTAAGTTGAAGTTTAGACAATGGGCTGAATGCTACAGTGATTAACATCCTGTGCAATCCCACTGGCTTCTACCAGGACTGCATGTGGTATTCACCCACGATTTCGCTGAGTAACCACTGCAGTTATTTAGAGGTAAGCAGCAACAGTGTTCTCACTGACTAGTTGGCCATTCAAATATACTGGATGACCAAGATCATAAATTTATAATGTTATATAAAAACAATTAACTGTTTATGCCTCTGTGATGGGGTGCATCAGCCCCGCACTGGTACAATAGGGGTTAACCCTTCTCTCTTAGCTGAGGCAGCCACACACACACACCCAGCTCTGCTGGGCATGCTCCAGCTGGAAGCAGGATATAAAAGCCAGCAGAGCAGCTCAGTCTGGGCTGACCGCTGGCAGGGAAGGAGGTGTGTTGCCAGCTCCTGAGGGAGAACCAACTGCACTCCAAGACGCGGAGGCCAGCCAGTTGGAGACAGACCCTGACACACCGACATGGGACATCATGGAGAGGAGAGAGACCAGAGAATCCCAGAGACTTGGGTAGGAAGTAACCCTGGGAAGTTTTGCAGGAAACTGTTACAGAACTGGACCAAGGCTCAGTGTGTTTTGGTTGAAGCCCCACCGAGCTGGTGGCAGGCAATCCCGCCACTGATCGGGCCCTGGGTCCCCCTATCCTGGCCACCACCCACCCCATGGTGGCAGCCCCACTCACCAGTATTACTGATTCTGTCCAGTAGGGCCCCAACAGCAAGGGCTGTAGTACTGACTCTGGCCATTGAGCTGCACTTCCCTGAGAACAAGGACGTCTTGTATTATGGACTCTGGCCACTGGGCCACACTGCCCTAAGAGCAAGGGCCGTATCCCTGATTCGGACTACTGTATTAGGCTGCACTGTCCTGAGGGCAAGAGCTGTATTATTGATTCTGGCCACTAGGCTGCACTGCCCCCACAGCAGGGGCTGTAGTACTGACTTTGGCCAGTAGGCCAGACTGCCCTGACAACAGGGGCTGTATCATTGACTCTGGCTGTCAGGCTGAGCTGCCCTGATCACAAGGGTCATCAGACTAAGGCCACACAGCCCCGAGACTGGGGGCAGGCTACATATGCAACTGCAGGGCTGGAACGCTCCCACCCCGCCCCCCAAAGACGGATGGGTGTATCAGACCCACAACCACTGGAAGAGAATGTGGACATCAATCAGGATCTGCTAGAAGGAACCAAACCTGACAGACGGAGCCTGAAAAGCTTCTGAAATGGATCTAGAGAGCCAGCAGCAATAGCAGGCGCAGCTGTTCCAGCAGCTTGCCCCAAGCTACACTTTCAGATGGTGTAGCAGCAGTAGCAACAGCTGATGTGGGAGTTGGCCACCCAGCAACAGGCGCAGTGGGAACGGCTAGTCCAACAGATGGCAGCGTTGTTGCAACCCCCTACAAATCCCTTCCCCTACACTGGCAGGGTCGGCATCTGGGAGTGGCCTGACGGGTGTCCTGGTATACCTGACAAAGTTGGGACTGGGTGACAACCCGGAGGTGTTCCTTGTGACTTTTGAGCGGGTCGCCACGGCCACCCGGTAGCCACCCGAACGCTGGGCCACACTCCTAGCCCCTTACTTAACTGGCCCGGTGCAGACGGCCTAGTGGAACCTTGACCCTCAGGAGAATATTCTAAGGGGTATAAGCTTATACAGCCATCCTGGACTAAATGGGCATCAACCCAGAAACATACTGACAGTGACTCTGCTGTGACTGGTCCCCACTGGGGCCAGACCCAGAGCTGTGGCACAGCGAATCCAGGAGTACTGTTGGCGGTGGCTGGAACTGGAACAGTGAATGGGGGTCCAAGTGACAGAAGCCATGGCCCTAGAACAATTTACCCAGATCCTACCTGCCAGGAGGGAGGAGGAGGAGTGGGTGCAATGCATCACCCAGCAAATCTCACCAAAGCAGTCTCCCTGACAGAGGACTATATGGCTGCTCATGGAGCGGAGTTATTGAGCCATAAATCGGGGGCCCGGGAGAGCGAGACTGACTGCTGGGTTGGAGACCTTGCAAGGCCAAAGGGGGGGGAGTCCCCGACCCTATGGCAGGCTGCTGGCGCCCACAACAGTGCCCAGTGCAAGAGACCCCATCAGGCAACCCCTACCTGGGGCTGAGACAGCCCAGTCCACCCCACCCATAGGGGGGAAATTGTGACAGTATTAAGAGTGTGGACAGGAAAGGCACTTCCTGAGAGAGTGCCCTTACATGGACTGCAATTACAGGCAGGTTTGGGTGGCCAGTCACCATGCCTGGAAGGGGCAGCTGGGTAAGATCTTGGTTCCTGTTTGGGTGGACAGGATGCCAACAATGGCCCTGGTTGACTCAGGATGCAGCCAAACAATCATCCGTGCCGGCCTGGTCAAGACCACCGGCCCGGCCAGAGGACCCAAACGGCTGCAATGCATTCATGGGGATGTGAAACCATACCTGACTGTCTGGGTGTGAAGGACTGTAGCTTCAGGGCCACCCCAACTAGGCAGGCTACCCAGCAGGCAGGATTTTGCTGGTCTCCTTCAGGAGTGGAGCACACACCCCTTGGGAGCTAAGGGGGCACACCCCATGAGGGGGGGGTTATTGGGTCTTCCAAGGCCCGACGACCCCATAGAAGGGCCATCGGGAAACCCTGGGACACCAGAGGCAGGCCGTCCCCTGGCTGACGCCCCAATGATGGGAGGGCAAGGATGGTTGGACATTCACTGGGACTTCCTAGAAGAGCACAGAGGAGACCCAACCCTCGGCTGGGCGTGGGAGCATGCGGTGGGCTCCACCCAAAAGGAGGATCAACCTCAGTGCCTTCCCCAAGGACCCCGGTTTGAGATCCGCAATGACTTTCTCCATGGGTTGGTCCAGGACCCGCAGACTAAGGAAGTCCTGTGCCAACTGCTGGTCCCACAGCAGTTCCAGCGAGGCTTGCTCCGCCTGGTCCACTCAGTACCTTGGGCCAGGTTCCTGGGGAGGGAGAAAACACTGCAGCAGGTGGCCCAAGGATTCATTTCATAGAATGTCAGGGTTGGAAGGGACCTCAGGAGGTCATCTAGTCCAACCCCCTGCTCAAAGCAGGGCCAATCCCCATCTAAATCACCCCAGCCAGGGCTTCGTCAAGCCTGACCTTGAAAACCTCTAAGGAAGGAGATTCCACCACCTCCCTAGGTAACGCATTCCAGTGTTTCACCACTCTCCTAGTGAAAAAAAGATTTTCCTAACATCCAACCTAAACCTCCCCCACCATAGCTTGAGACCATTACTCCTTGTTTTGTCACCTGCCACCACTGAGAACAGTCTAGATCCATCCTCTTTGGAACCCCCCCTTCAGGTAGTTGAAAGCAGCTATCAAATCCCCCCTTATTTTTCTCTTCTGCAGACTAAACAATCCCAGGTCCCTTAGCCTCTCTTCATAAGTCATGTGCTCCAGGCCCCTAATCATTTTTGTTGCCTTCCACTGGACTCTGTCCAGTTTTGGGCCCCACATGACCAGAAGGATATGGAAAAATTGGAAATAGTACTCCAGATGAGGCCTCAATGTCGAAGAGAGGGGAATGATCACGTCCCTCGATCTGCTGGCAATGCCCCTACTTATACAGCCCAAAATGCCATTAGCCTTCTTGGAAACAAGGGCACACTGTTGACTCGTATCCAGCTTCTCGTCCACTATAACCCCTACGTCCTTTTCTGCAGAACTGCTGCCTAGCCATTCGGTCCCTAGTTTGTAGCAATGCATGGGATTCTTCTGTCCTAAGAGCAGGACTCTGCACTTATCCTTGTTGAACCTCAGATTTCTTTTGGCCCAATCCTCTAATTTGTCTAAGTCCCTCTGTATCCTATCCCTACCCTCCAGAGTATCTACCCAGTTTAGTGTCACCTGCAAACTTGCTGAGGGTGCAGACCACGCCATCCTCCAGATCATTTTGAAGATATTGAACAAAACCAGCCCCAGGACTGACCCTTGGGACACTCCGCTTGATACCAGCTGCCAACTAGACATGGAGCCACTGATCACTACCTGTTGAGCCCAACAATCTAGCCAGCTTTCTATCCACCTTATAGTCCATTCATCCAGCCCATACTACTTTAACTTGCTGGCAAGAATAAATGTGGGAGACCGTATCAAAAGCTTTGCCACATCCACTGCTTTCTCCTCATCCACACCACATCCACTGCTTTCTCCTCATCCACAGGGCCAGTTATCTGATCATAGAAGGCAATTAGGTTAGACATGACTTGCACTTGGTGAATCCATGCTGACGGTTCCTGATCACTTTCCTATGAGTGCTTCAGAATTGATTCCTTGAGGACCTGCTCCATGATTTTTCCAGGGACTGAGGTGAGGCTGACTGGCCTGTAGTTCCCAGATCCTCCTCCTTCCCTTTTTTAAAGACTGGCACTACATTAGCCTTTTTCCAGTCTTCCGGGCCCTCCCCTGATTGCCATGAGTTTTCAAAGGTAATAGCCAATGGCTCTGCAATCACATCTGCCAACTCCTTTAGCACCCTTGGATGCAGCGCATCTGGTCCCACGGACTTGTGCTTGTCCAGCTTTTCTACATAGTCGTGAACCACCACTTTCTCCACAGAGGGCTGATCACCTCCTCCCCATGCTGTGCTACCTAATGCAGCAGTCTGGGAGCTGACCTGGTTTGTGAAGACAGAGGCAAAAAAAGCAGAGTACATTAGCTTTTTCCACATCCTCTGTCACTAGGTTGCCTCCCTCATTCAGTAAGGGGCCCACTCTTTCCTTGGCTTTCTTCTTGTTGCTAACATACCTGAAGAAACCCTTCTTGATACTCTTAACATCTCTAGCTAGCTGCAACTCCAAGTGTGATTTGGCCTTCCTGATTTCACTCCTGCATGCCTGAGCAATATTTTTATACTCCTCCCTGGTTATTTGTTCAATCTTCCACTTCTTGTAAGCTTCATTTTTGTGTTTAAGATCAGCAAGGATTTCACTGTTAAGCCAAGCTGGCCGCCTGCCATATTTACTATTCTTTCTATACATCGGGATGGTTTGTTCCTGCAACCTCAATAAGGATACACCAAGAAGTGCGGGACTACTGAGCCTCTTGCCCAGAGTGTCAGAAAGCCATCCCGAAGGGGGTACTGAGGGTCCCCCTTGTGCCCTCAACCGTGGTCGGGATCCCCTTCGAGCATATTGGCCTGCACTTGGTGGGGCCCCTGGAGAAGAGCAGCATGGGCCACAAGTATATCCTTGTTGTAGTGGACTATGCAACGCAGTACCTGAAGGCTGTACCCCGTGGGCTGCCACTGCCCCTGCTATCACTAACGAACTCCTGCAGATCTTTGTCAGAGTTGGACTACCATGCAAGATACATTAGTTCCCTGGTCTGTTAGTCTAGCTCTGCCATCAACCTGGATGTTACTATTTGCTAAATATCCATGCCCTCAAAACCTCGGTCCGATGGGTTGGTGGAGCGATTTAGGTTCCATAGGCCTCCACTGGGTTTTCCCCATATATATGCGCGAGAGAGAGAGGAAAAAAAAACACAAACAGGAAAGCCAGGCCAGGGGGTCTGTCTAGTACATACTATGGTTGCAGGAACAGCTCCAAGAACTGGGTACCATGACGCAGGAGAATGTGTTAGTGGCCCAATGCGTTCAAGAGAACCAGTACAACCGGGGAATGAAGATGAGGACCTTTGAGCCCAGAGACCTGTAACAACAACAACAGGACCCCTCTTCAGAGTCTATGCTGCTGGCCAAGTGGCAGGGTCCCTTTGAGGTGACCAGACAGGAAGGGCCTGTTGACTATGAGATATCCTGTCATGCTGCCAGAGCATCAGAGAGACAAATGGGTATACCACATGAACCTCCTCAAGGCCTGGAAGGAACAGGAGGGCCTGATGATCACCCTGTACTCCCTGGAGCCCAAGTTGGGGTCACTGGCTGATGAATCTGCTGAGCCAAGGCCAGTGACAATCAGCCAGAAGCTTGATCCCGAACAGCAGGAAAGCTACGGCAGCTAGTATATGCCTCTCCCACTTCTTGTTGGCCCAGCCAGGGAAAATGAATATGACAAGCCATCACAGCGCTATCATCCCCAGCCAGAAGGTGAGAGAACCACTGCCCGCTCCCCAAGAAGATGTAGGCGGTTGTGCAGAAGGAACTAGAGATGATGCTAGCCCTGGGAGTGGTTGAGGAGTCCAGGAGTGAGTGGCGAAGCCCCATAGTACTTGTCCCCAAGCTTGGAGTGGTCAGGTTCTGCATTGACTTCAGGAAGGTGAATGCCATCTCCTGGTTCAATGCATATCCCATGCCTTGGGTAGACAAATTCTGCATCACCCAGCTACTCAAGCAGTTTGTCTCCACCTTAGATATAACCAAGGGATATTGGCAGATGCCTTTGACACCAGCCTCCTGGGAGAAGAGAGCCTTTCCTACACCATTTGGCCTTTATCAATTTACCATGATGCCTTTTGGTTTGCATGGGGCCACAGCCACCTTCCAGCAGCTCATGAACCAAATACTGAGTTCCCATAATTCACATGCTGCTGTGTACATCAACGATATTGTCACCTAGAGCACCGGCTGTGAGGAACATCTCCAACACATTGCCAACGTGCTGCAAAATTGGCCTCACAAATATTTTCCCAGCATGCCTTTCTGGAAACTGGCCCATTAAATTTGTCAGGGTTGACTAGACGCAGTCCTGAAGTGACCATTTTGCACTTACCTGCTGCTTGGTGCATCTCCTTCTCTTCTAGCCAGTAAGTACTCTCTTGGTATGTATTCTTCCCCCCCCCCAGATTCCTCTTCTTACTCTTAAGGAAAAACTAGGGAGTTGACCAAGCACAGCTACAGTAAAGTGGTTCAAAAGCCACATTCATTCCAAAATACTGGAGAAAGAGCTCCAGCACCATACCCAGGGATGGTAGAAACAGATACTCAACTATGTGAGGAATTCATTACCTGATGTAGAATACACAGCTGTGCAGAATTCTTTTTTAAAATGCCATTTCCTATAGCGAAGTCTAGAAAGAGCTTTCATCATGGAAAGTCTCAGATGCTAAATAGTTATAGCTCAGTCTCCATTTCCAAGGAAAAAGGGGAAAAAAATTAAGTTTAGCCTGAATTCATTTCTGAAAGCCTGGGCAGACACAAACTGGTACCATCACCAAAATAAATTCAAGTATATACTCTCACAGTTCTGCTTGCCAAGATCTGTGTAACTGAACACCTGCACAGTTAACTGGTTAAGGATTTACTACTCATCCAGGTCAAACATTTCATATAATTCATCTTCTGTAAGACAGAATTTTTCCACTTGCCTGGGCATGAACAAACAAACAAAAAAAAACTAAGGTTTTGTTAAGCTCTGACAAGCTGAGAAAATGCTGCTAATAAAGTTATAATATAGGATTTCACATACATAGTCTTCAGGCTTAACAAGTGTATAAGTCTGCAGTTCTTACAAGTCCCTGATTTATAAATGGCATAATTCAGCCTTGGCAGTATAAGTATAAGCCATCACAATTTTGTAACTCAAGTCATTCTGTAAATTTTAAGCTCTTTACAAATACATATGTTACAAGTAAGTGACCTATGGCCTCATTTCCCCCCTTTAATATTAATAGTTTCCCTCAGTTTACACAAACACCAAGATATCTTCAAGAAAAAGCCTGAGGTGATCTAAAAACATCCACTGAAAAAGTATAGTGTGATCAATGAAGTTATTTTATCTCTGTTTTACAGTTCTTCATGCCTTGCATCACTGTCTTACCATTAACCTCTGTGGTCATAACAAGGCTTCATTAACCCTTCAAATCAACAGAACATATTAGGTCAAGAGAATTTCTTCAGAATAAGTTATTTTAAGAGGTTAAATTACATGGCAGAGGTTCCATTACACCTTCGAGCACCATCTTTCTTTGAAGTCTGCACAAAGCCAGATCTGTTCAGACTTGCAGAGGACGTTTTCGCAACACTAGTGGAGACAGTTTGGTTTTACATTCTCTCATTCCATAGATGCAACAGGGAGATAGGTTAAAAAATCCTGGGACATGTCCGATTGCTTGATGCAGCAGAGCTGCATGGGCAGGAAGATGGAGGAGTTAAATAGCGACAGTCTGAGGTTTGAGAGGCAATACTTTTTAGGCACTTTGATTTAAACACTTGTAAAATGGTTTCCTATGTCATTCCTTGTTGATTTTAGGTCACCACATAGAATATGAAACCTAACCATAAAAACCACTAAACTGCTGCCACATTTAATTTAAAACACGCTTTTTCAATACACTTGCAAGCATGCACAGAGACTCATTTTTAAGCAACCAAATTAAGTTTCTCAGATAATATGAAATATTTGGTTGCAGCTTTATGTAATGGTTGCACATTTCAAGGTATAATTGGAATTGGCTGAATCTCAGCATAACTACTGCCATAATAAAACATGCATTTTCTAAGTATGAATGTTGACAATACTGTGCCACAAGAAATATGGAAACCTAAAGTGACAACCCATCTCTCAAATTAAAGCCGTAACAGCTACCATCAATTCAGGCCAGTGTGGGGAGGGGAAACAATACTGTATTTAAAATGCAAAATAGTCTCATAAGTAAAATAGCCTCTAAGTTAAGAGACTAGCTTTTGCAAACATGTGCTTTTGGTTTAAGTTGTACATTCAGAAGTCCAACTCCATAACGAGAAAATTTTAAGTCTATAAATTTCTACCATATCCATAGTAGATCTTCATTAACTGATGCCCCAGCTAGCAATCTAACTAGCTATTCTTAGATCAATGGATCATTTGGTATGAGTGAAAGGGAGAAGGGAGCAAGAATTAGAGATGAAAACAGCATAGACATGCCCAAGAGAACTGTCAGAGGCTGTGGGGAACCAAGACAAAAGGACTGATATTAAGAGCTCCAAATAGGTTTAAGAGCAGTTTGTTTTTCTTGGAGGAGAGAAGAGAGACAGGCTGATCAGATGCAACCACTCTCTGCATAAGCAATTACATGCCAAAAAACCATACAGAACACAACACAGAGATTTGGGATACTAGTTACTTGGATTTTTCCCATGATAGAAGCCAAAAAACTTCCATCTATTTCCATATTACTATGTATAATTGCATAGTATTCGATCTGATGTACTGATTAGGATACATTTGGTCTTCTGTAGGCATCAAGATACATATTTTTAAACGGTTTCTTTATGCTTTTGGTTTTCTCTGCATGGTTAATCAGATTGAGACACAGCTGATGACCTAATGACCAACTAGGTTGGCTGGTTTTTCAGCTTTGAAGCTGCAGGCTGATGGACACTTACAAAGCTTCTCATTGTCAGCAGCCCACACCACATTACTCTGATTTAAACCTTCAGGAGGTTCAAATCCTGAGGACAGAATTTAATATCCAACCCTTTCCACAAGCAATTCAATCAAAACTTTAGAAGCTTACATAAAAATTCAAAGGGGGAGATTTCAAGATCACCTTTAACTGCTTTTTCTTTCTGAACTCCATATTAGTGATTTAAATAAAATACGAAAGCAGGGCAGACAACCATCTTACTCATAACATGGAAAATAGACACAATTGTGTCTGTTTTTAAATGGTTATAAAAATGCATTAATCTCCTGAAATGAATTTATTTCCGATCAATCCATTATTCTCATTGATCATTTGCATATGGATGGGGGAGGCTTTGAGCATGAGCAGGACCAAGGCCTCCATTGTGTTTGATGCCAGGAGACATCCCAGCACCAGAAAGCTTACAATCTGAAAGACCTTCCAAACAAAGTTGGGGGTAGGCAACTACAGTTCCATTATTTCACTGCACCAAATGACAGAATGGTGCAAACTCTCATTTTCAAAAATCTCCTCATTTATAATTAGCAGTATACATTTGACCTGTATCAATCAAATGTGCTCCAACTGACAGGAATGAAGATTTAGTATATGCTCCTGCTACCTGTCCAGTTTGGACATTGCTACAAACTGAAGACTCATACTGAAACACACTTGAAATGTATCAGTGGCAAGCACACAGTAACTTGCTTTGCTTTTCAGGAAATCCTAGTTTTATTTGAACTTTACACACAAGTCTCTAATCACTAGTCTCTTGAGGTTTCTTGATTTCTTCCAGATGCAAGTAAAAGTTCCATATGGTATTCGTTATATGCTTTAAGATTTACTAGCCATTTAGGACCTTTCCCAAAATACAGGCATTAGAGGTTTCCACTTTTGATAACCATGTCCAAATGTAACAAACCTAGGCCTACTAGTTTATTGAGATATCAAATATTACTGGGTAAGACAGCCATAAGCCACCCATTCAGATATTTAATAGTCTCCTTTTAACCCTTTTCTTTGATACTTAAAAAGTGTAATAAATATATTCATTGGCCCCCATTAAAAATTATTTGGTTCTAGACAATAAGTCTTATTCCTCACCTTCCCAAACAGTATTCACACACGTCTCATGCAGAGGGACAGGCAAGTCTTTTGGATCTCAACACAGACTACTAACCACTGACACATAGCAACTGTTCACTCCTGTGGTCTGTGCTCCCAGCAGGGGGAGACAAAATAGCAGTTCTAGTTAAGTCAACAATGGGACTGCTAGTGATTTTCCAACCAAGGAAAGAACTAAATTTATAATGAACTAAGATAACATCTCAGCATTAAACAACTATGCAGTTTTTTTAATCAGCCTGTTCATAGTGAGATAATATCTTAACACAAATCTACTAAGGGAGCACACCCTCTTAACTGTCTTCTCTCAGAACAAGATCTAGCCTGTGTGCGGTGGGGGGGGTTTGGTGGTGGGGAGGGAAACGAAGACAGGGAGGGTGCTCCTTTCCCCTTAAATTCTTGATCCAGCTACTGTGGCTCCAGGGCCCATATACAAGATTGCATAGGCTTCTAAGTGATTTGTTTACACACATGGTATATATTAAAACATATACTGTACATTACCTGCAGTTAGCAGCACAAGCAGCCCCATCCCTGTACTCTCCAACCCTGAAACAGACACCCCCACCAGTCTCTCACATAACGAGAGGCCTTAAAATAGGAGATGCATTGGCTGTGACTACACTACTCTATGCTGGCTTAGCTATGCCAGAACAGGGGCCCTATAGCGTAGGCCCAGCCTACACTGACAGAAGGTATTTTCCCCCCATCTATGTAGGAACACTACCTCCCTGAATGACATTAGCTACAATCGACAGAAGCACTTCCATCAACATAGCTGGATCTGCAGTGGGAGGTTAGGTAAGCATACTACGTCAGTCCATGGTGTTTTCCCCCCATACCCCTGACTGATGTAGCTATGTCAATCTAACTTTTAATTCTAGACCAAGCTTTAGTCCGACCCCTTTTGTCTCCAGAGTTGGAAAGCCACTTGATCGCTTTCACAGAATTTGAGACCACAAGGGACTATTAGATGATACAGTCTGACCTCCTATACATCACAAGCCACTTGTTTCCGCTCAAATAACCCTACATTAATCTCAGTCCTCTGCTTCCAGTCTGAACAGAGCAGAGACATACAATCACAAAAAAATAGTAGTGGTGGGGAGAAGAAGAGTCTGCTAAATCTTTTGGCCAACCAAGAGGTTTAGTTTGAGCAGGTTCTTGTTTGGCTCACTCATCCTTTATAAGGAAGAGGAGAGCTTGGGTAATTTATAAAAAAAGTTCTGGGGGCCCAGTTCTTACCTTCCTGTTCAGGGAATTCCTCACAGGTGTAACCTCATACGGAGGAGGAAGATACTCCAGGAGCCTATAGCATTATCTTGGCTGATGCACTAGGAGGCAAAGTGGACTGGGGAAGACTGCCTGCTAGTCCGCTTTGAGAGAGCTAATTAACTTTCAGTATGAGGGCGGTTGCTCACCAACAGAAATGAAACCGTAACACTATACGCTGCTACCAAACTAGGCTTTCAGCTTTTAAATGTGACTCCCTCATAGAAGATACCTTTCTTCTAAGAATAGGGGCTTGAAGAGCTTAATCCTCTTCAGCAGGTCTGAAAACACTAGTACAGGCCAGCTCTGAAATGGATCAACACATCCACCAGTCTTCCATTCCTATTAATTGAATCCACCCAAAGTATACTGAAAAGGCAGCAAGGAAAACCAGTGAGATTCCCCCACCCACCATTGCTTCCCCAAAACAGTGACTTGAATATCAAGGAGAAACCAAGTAAAATTAGATGGGCCATTCTCATACACACAAAAAACGGAACTGCCTTTGGTATATTCAAATATAAAAATAAAAAAACTCCATTTTTTTCTTCCCAATCAAGTCTGTGAAAACATGGAATATATTCCTTTGCACTGTGAAAAGGAAAGTCCAGAGATGGTACCTTAACACTGGGATCATGACACTTGGTTTCTATTAAAGATGGCTAAATAAGAAATCACGTTGGGGAATTAAGCCTTTGACAAGTGACAAATTAAGTTAATATATTCAATCTTGACTCAGTATGAAGAGATCAGATATGAGGATCAGTGACAAAACATATAACCCAGATGAGTACTGATGGATCTATACGAGAGCATTCAGGACCAGCAAGCTTGTCTATGCATGGGTGCTGTGCCATCAGCTAAAAAAGGGGGAGCGGGGGAGAAAAATACCCAACAACTTATACTTATCAGCCTCTCCCTGCATCCTCTAATAGTTAACTCTCCTCTTTAGTTATACGTTTACTTAGAACATGGAAGACCTTGATCAAGCCTCACATCTGTAGATTCCTAGTCCAGACTCTCTCTCTCTCTCTCTCTCCTCCTCCCTCTCCCCCACCCTCCATTGCTGCATATTAGGGCCACACATTCCGAATAGTTAAAAGGCAAGAAATAAGCATTACCACTGTGCATTTACATGTTGGAAGCAATAGACCAAGCGTTGAGGATGTTGACAGCATCAAGTGGTTCCTTAGGTTGTTCTGAAACTATCATGGAAGGGGACTCACATTTTAAGAGCTCCTCTCTACAGTAAAATGTATACATTTCAGCTATTTTTATACGATGCCTTTGCCCAAAGCCATATTCTAACAAAAGGAGCTAGCTAGGACATCCTTTGCTTCTACAATGATGGCTTCCTTAATGGACCAGTAATATAGCCTTCATTTCCCCCCCCACACCATCTCCCACTCCTCCCCTCGGTCTTCTGCTGTATGTGTGTATATATACACACACACACACACGTTATGGTGCTTGCAAAGACATGCAGGTGAAAAATCCCCTGTGCTTTTGAGAGGAGCAATAGTATTCAGACTGCAGTATTTACAGGAACACCTAGACTAGGGATGGCCAGCCTGAGAAGGAGCCAGAATTTTCCATTGTACATTGCCAAAGAGCCACAGTAATACGACAGCAGCCACACACACACCCCCATAAGCTCTCCCGCCCCCAGTGCCTCCCACTCACCGGCAGCCCCGCCAATTAGCACCTCCCCTCCCTCCCAATCAGCTGTTTTGTGGTGTGCAGGAGGCTCTGGGGGGAAGGAAAGGAGCAAGGGCAGTGCAGGCTGAGGGGAGGGGGCAGGAAGGGGTGGAATGGGGCAGGACCTGTGACAGAGCCAGGGGTTGAGCAGTGAACAGCCCCCCCCAGCACATTAGAAAGTTGGCGCCTGTAGCCCGGTGCCTGTACAAGGAGCCACATATTAACTTCTGAAGAGTGGTATGTGGCTCCGGAGCCACACAGGTTGGCCACCCCTGACCTAGTCCAATGGCATGTGGAATGCTAATTACTACAAGTCACATTCCCCACACTTATGAGTGGGGAAGGAGTTTTCTGAATATCTCATCTTCTTTACTTGAATACAGATAGGATATTTATTCCTAATATCATTAGCACAGGTGAACTTCAGGTGCAACATGAAATGGCAAATAAGAGGAGAAAAAAAATCAGTGTAAAGAGGCTTTGTTTAGATAAATTATTGATATTTATCATTGCCAGTCCCACTTGCGCAGGTTTTTTACATTATACACATAGGTATGTGAAAAAAAGAAAAAAGATATTACACTTTACATGGGTGAGACTCACACAGTTCAAGTGCATATAAACAACTCTAGATAAGCCAGAAAGACTTCAAATGATGCAATTAAGACTCAAGCTAAGAAATTAGCTAAGAAGGCTCAAGCAACCCAACTCTGTAGTGTTGGGTTAGACAGTGTCATCATCATAGCTGCTGTAGGGTAAGCACCTTAGGATAGCACACAGGATACAGAATACATCTCCATTACAAAACATAACGGAGCTAGTAGGTCTGCAATATAGCACTATACTCTTGAGTATGTAACTTAAAACATTGTTATGAAGTAATGAGCCCCTACACAGTCATCTGTTCACTCTCTGGTTCTGTAAGCATTCATGTAGAAGCAGGAATCAAATTGTAATTCACATTAAAATATGCACAATATGTGATTCATCACATTCAAGATAAAACCTGGAGGTGACAAATCTCAGATCCCCTCAAAACCACAAATCACACAGGCTGTGGAACTGACAGACAGATATTCTTCATCTCCACACCAACAGGGCCTAAACCAGGGGTGGGCAAAATTTTTGGCCCAAGGGCCGCATCTGGATATGGAAATTGTACGGTGGGCCATGAATGCTCATGAAATTGGCGTTGGGGTACAGGAGGGTGGCGAGGTCTCTGGCTGGAGTGCAGGCTCTGGGATGGGGCCAGAAATGAGGAGTTCAGGGTATGGGAGGGGGCTCCAGGCTGGGGAAGGGAATTGGGGTGTGGGGGCTCCAGCTGGAGGTGTGGGTTTTGGGATGGGGCCAGAAATGAGTAGTTCAGGGTGCAAGAGGGGGCTCTGGGCTGGGACAGGGGTGTGGGAGAGGGATCAGAGCGGCGCTTACTTCAAGCAGCTCCTGGAAGCAACGGCATGTCCCCCCTCCGGCTCCTACACAGAGGTGCAGCCAGACAGCCCTGTGCGCTGCCCCGTCTGCAGGTGCCACCCAAGGAACTCCCATTAGCTGCGGTTCCTGGCCAAATGGGAGCTGCGGGGCTGGCGCTTAGGGCAGAGGCAGCACATGGAGCCCCCTGGCTGCCCCAAATGTAGAAACTGGAGGGGGGACATGCTGTTGCTTCTGGGAGACTCGGCATGCATGCGTGGAGCAGCTTCCAATCTCGCTCCCCAACTGGAGCACGGCAAGCCCCAGACCCTGCTCCCCAGGGGGAGCTCGAGCGCTGGATTAAACCAGCTGGAGGGCTGGATGTGGCCCGCGGCTCTAAACAGAAATCTTAGAGGATGAAGATGCTAATACTAGGCCACTTAATGGACGCAGATGATGTAGTTTTAATATACAGGAGGCTAATCTGGTACAAAGCAGCCACACTAAAATATTTAACTGTTGTATTACTCTTTTAAAAAAAAAAGTAATACATGCTGAACCATCTGTGCTAGCATCACCACTGACACTAACCAACATATGTTGCTATGCAAAAGCAGAACACTTCTGGGAAAGCTCTTGCACCCCAGAGCATCCATAAAACCTGTGAATGAGAAAGTCATGTCAGATTCTTTGGACTGGTTGCCCCTAACCAAAGTGGATCAAGTACATTTCCTAGTCACTGAAAACACTTATGTCATCCCTATAAAATTGTTTCAGGTGGGAAACCAGGTTACTGTAGCTAGCATGTTCAGAACTAAACAGAACTCCATAAAATAGCTACACCATTTTTAAAACCAGCTCTGTAAGTTAGTGATTGATAGACTAAGTTTTTGCCATTTTCATCAACTAAAGCATATACAACCCCAAAAGTAATGACACCAAATACTACAATATCAAAGTTTTTAAAAACTTCATTTACACCTCCATCACTGTGCCTTACATGTATTGAATTAGCTTGTATCAATCCTTTAACCCACAAAAAACCTCACAAAAGGTGAGCCATTCTTCCTATAACATGTCAAATTAAAAACAGTTTTAAACAACTACATATTAGATTGACCATTCAAATTTAAAGCTTTAACAGGTTCTGTTTTTCACTATTTTACATATTTACTAATCAATGTTTTCCAGACATAATAGACCAGTACATTAAATTGTGTAGTATTACCATATTCAGCTACTCTGAAAAAACAGTTGTCAGTTTCACTCGAGTTATCATAAAAAGAAAAAAATATGAACACTACACACTTCCTGTTGGTTTTAGATTTCTACAGAACTTAAATATTTGAGCAAGCTCAAGTTTTTAAAATCTGATTACATGTCAGATTTGATCAAAGAAAAAGTGTGAAGAAGTCAGTGAATTTTTCACAGTTTGAGGATGAGAGAGGGATTTGAACTAGCTTTATTACATTTGGGGCCAAGTTTGACATTACAGATTCCCATTAAACAGGGTTTTTCTTTTTGTTTTTGAGTAATGATTCCCAATTTATTATTTTACTGGATGTAAAAGGCAACTCAAATTCGTAGCTAAATGAAAAGGAGTGTTCTGTCCTTGTTGGGTAACAGTGCATGTTTTACACAACAAGACAGATGCTTCGTTAAGATTTGATCATATGTGATGACTATGTAAATTACACACAGTTGGAATAACTAAGTGGGATTTTAGCAAATGCAGTTACTCTAAAGCTAATAATCCAAATACACTGACCGAATATATCTATTTAGACAGATACAGTCAACTATTTTCTAGTTACCAGTTTAAAGAGCATGTTACAGAAAACTGATTTTAAAAGGGCACTCTTTAAACAGTGCATCCTCAAATTAAAAAAAACTAACCCCAGAATGTTACAGTTATAAAGCTTTTACCTGCTCTCCTACCCATTACTACAAGACTCATTCAATTATTCCTACTCTTTCTACTCCTTGTGGCCAATTGGCTCTCTGGGCCCTAACTGGTCACAATCAGCATCTCTGTGGCACTTAACAGGGAGTTGCCTTAACTGAGTGCTCCAGAGTAATCTCATGTGCTCCCCAATGGGTCAAAAGGTTGTCTCCTATTCCATGATGAATTGCAGAGTCTTTATATCTTTTTAAGGCACTGCAGTACATTGGGTGCAGGAATCTTTGTGGGTCCATTTGCAGGATCTAGCCCTAGGACTCAAAGTCTCATTAAAAACCAAGCAGTATTAACAATAGAGAAACACTGAAATGAGAAAAGAAAAGGAGTACTTGTGGCACTTTAGAGACTAACCAATTTATTTGAGCATAAGCTTTTGTGAGCTACAGCTCACTTCATCGGATGCATTCAGATGAGACTTTCTCCAGAATAGATCTAGTTTGAAATTTAGCAAAAGTAAAACGAGGCACTAAGATTCGTATCTTCACAATGAAATAACCAGTGTTCAACAATTTTAGAGCATGCATCCTTTCTGTGCTCCCTGCTTCAGTGAGTACTCCCAACTCACACTAATGCTACCTAGAGTTGAGCACACATCATCAAGAGATGAATCTGCCCTGGGGGGTGGGATTATGTAAACTTATCTTGCTTTTTTAAAGAAAGTAACAGTTCTGGCAGGACTGCTGTGTGCTAGCTTCTAACTCAACAACTAAAGAGTTAATTAAGAGATAATTAATAAGATAAGCTATTAATTTAGATAAGCTATTACCAGCAGGACAGTGGGGTGGGAGGAGGTATTGTTTCATATTCTCTGTGTATATATAAAGTCTGCTACAGTTTCCACAGTATGCATCTGATGAAGTGAGCTGTAGCTCACGAAAGCTCATGCTCAAATAAATTGGTTAGTCTCTAAGGTGCCACAAGTACTCCTTTTCTTTTTAATTAAGAGTGTTATACATGAATTAGTTAGATCAGGTGCCAGCTGTGTTTCCATGGCAACAAGCACATGCAAACACAAATTTTTGTTACAACTAACATTCTTGTTTGCACCAAGTTAGTTTGCATGTATCAGAAGAGCAGTTAGAGAGCTGCTCAAACCTGTGATGGTTTCTTAGGTGATAGGTGTTTAGTACTTTGGATTCTGCCCCTTTCACCCTGTATTTTTTTTTTTATTATTTAAAGTTAAGCATGTTGTTAATTAAATGCAAGAGTGTCCCTTGTAATTTTTTTTTTTTTTTTTGGGCAACACAGCCAGGGGGAAGGTCACTATTTATGCAGGATTTAAGTTTGCATGCTACATTTTGAGAATATGTTTGAAGAACTACCAAGGTCTCTGCTGACAGATGATGCAGACACATTGTCAAAAAGGTACAACTTAGTTTATATTCCACTAGGGTGATGCATTTAAATTTGTTAAAGAATTTGAATGGTACAGAAATACAATTGATTTGTCAGCTCAGAAATATGAGAAATGTTGTATATATCAAGTGTGCAAGATTGAATTTACCTAAAATAAAAAGCAAATAAAGATAAAACAGCTTATCTGAAGACCAAGTTTACAACACGCTTTGAACATTAGCTGATAAAATGGATTATAATGGAAATGAGGGCATGCTCTTTCTAAGCAAGAGTATATGCTGTGGCAAGCAAGTGAAGTTTTAGATAGTATAAAGGTTATGCTGATGTCCAATGACTAAAACTAGCATACATGCATATGCACACATCCATATACGTGGACACACACACTCCTTATGAACAGTCTCCAAGTGGCTTGAGGGTTTTCCCTTTTCCTTCCCCAAAGCCATTTAAAAGATTGCTCAATTTGCCAAACTGCATTAACCAGAAAATTAAAAAGGACATTTGCCATGAACCATCAGTCTTAGTATAATTAAGTCCACCCTTACTAACACACTTGTTTAAAAGTGTCCCCAGGAAATGAGGAAACACTTTCTCTCAGTGTCCTCATGGTCTGCTATGCCACTCTTCTGATTTCCTGGTTTTAACATCTTGATTCCCTCAGACTATGGTCATCTGAAAAGCCTCTAAAAATACCAAGTGCCCATTTAGTTACTTTACCTTTTATGTAAACTTTCCAAGATCATACATTTTGCAGACATCAAAAGACAGGTCACCAGTAGTAAATTTCTCTTACTAGCCTGATGTTAAATACATTTCTTTAGGTGTTGTTAGAATATAGAATCCACTTTAGCATGGACATCTCAAGTTTGTATAAAAATAAAAGTCAGTTTGTTTTTTTGAGGATTTTGAAAATAAACCTCAGAATACCACCCATTTCAATATAATTGAGATGAATCATCACGATCACTCTGGGTAGGAAACTAAATAATGCTACACATGTTCTTAGGTCCACCATCTTATAAAAATTATGCCTACCTTTGTAGAGTTCCCCCCCCCCCCCACATAGCACCTGATTCAACCACTGAAATCGATGAAAAGCCTCCAAAGCCTGTTGATCAGGCCCAGAGTGTTTCTACAATGCAACATTTCTGTCCCTATTACAAGAGGGCCTGATACAATGTCTAATACTGGGAATGAGCTCTACTGTACGACAGGCAGATCATCAGAACAGAGAACAGCTAAAACTTAAATTTGTGCCTTTTTATTCCATGTGCTAGTATGCTACAAAATGTGCTTTATGATTTCCACAATTAGCTACTTAATTAAGGTCAGGTCTACACTACAGACCTATATCAGTATAACTACATAGCTCGGGGTGTGAAAAATCCACACCCCTAGGTCAGCATAACTATGTTGCTTAACACCCCATATAGACAGCATTATGTCAACAGGAGACCTTTTCCCATTGACATAACTACTGCCTCTCGGGGAGGCAGATTAACTACGCGGACGGGAGAGCTTCTCTGGTTGGCGTAGGAGTACCTTCACTTAAGTGCTGCAGCTGCGCAGATGCAGTGTTTTAAGTGTAGACCTTCCCTGAGAACAGTCCAAAATGTTTCCATGGGGGACTTGCAGAAGTCAAGGTTTTATTGTCTTCTCAAATACACAACAGTTAGATAAGGAGAGAGAAATAGGTAAAAAAAAAAAAAAAACACAAAAACCTCATACCTTCAATCCAATGAAGTATAGCTACGTCAGCCCGTAAAAAATGTGTCTTTTCTCTGCTTTTTTTGCTCTGGGTCTGTTTGCGCGTTTTCCTCACCCCTCTTAGGCATTGGATTTTATATTTCCAACAGTCTAGCAGGAGTGTTACACACAGGAGAATTATTTTCTAGATAGTCACGTCATGATATAGGAGTTACAAAACGTTACGTACCCCTTTCACATGGCAGAGTTAGCATCTGCAAACTCCAGGGTCTACTGTTACATTCTGCTGGGGGGAGGGGGGAGACAAAGACTTTTCAACCCCCCCCCCCACCAAAAAAAACAGACAGTCAATTAATAAAAACCACAGAAATACTGAGTTGAGAAGTAAGAGCAGACAACTTGGAGAGACTGTTCTGCCCCCTACTGGGCATAGGACTATCTCAAACACAAGCTCTTTTTAGTCATTTCTTGTTCTAACCCTTTCTTCTGAAAAGGCCTGCTCCTTACTGAGATGCATCTATCGCATGGGGCCCACTTTTGCTGATCCTCATGCTTTTCCACGGTCTATGAAAACACAAATTTGAGCTACTTCTGTCATTACACAAGCACGATCACAAGCATTCCTATAGCATCTTCCTTAATTGTTAGGAATCTTTCATTCCTTCTATAGGACTGATCTGCAGAGGTCATTATGGCACATAACGGATGCAGATGATAATAGCTATTACAATAGTAAGTAGCTAGCTTCTTTACTTGAAATCTAGTCCCCCTCTCCTCCGTATCCCTGATATTTGTAACTTGGGGTAACTATTCAGCTTTCTTGGAGTATTTCCTCTGTCCTAGTTTCCTAGCATATAGTTTCTTTGTAGCTACTTTGGGTTTACTTATTTTGGTACACAAAAACAGGTCAGATGATGCTGGCACAGGGTCTTCTTGTATTGAAATTGGTGTATAATTTGGGACTATGAGATAGCTAGGATAAGAAGAGAGTTTGGCTATTGAGTTTAATCATTGCAAAAGTCATTTGGATAAGTTACCTTCAGTTTGAGAAGCACTTCTGACTCTTTGCTTGCTAGTGTGTATGTTCAAGAGGATACATCCTTTAAATGGGGCTAATACACTTTCATAGGTGGAATTTTTTTTTTTTTTTTTTTTACAAGGAGTTTAAACTGCTGAACAAAGATGTGCAGAAACGTGTATATTAATTGTGCAATGGCAGACAGAGAGGTTCAAGTGCTCTGGAGGGCTGAGCCTGTTTCTAGGCTTGCCTGCAGGTCATGTTAATTTTCATTGCTTTGTTCCAAACAAAAGAGACTGTTCTACTTCATTGTGGCTTCTAATAATTGCTGCTTTCTCTCCAGGTGTGGAAATTGAGTTTTTTTGTTTCTTTCCTCCAGTTTACTGCAGTTTCTTTGGCCTGGGTGGTGGTTTTCCTTCCTCTAAAGGGCATTAGCAATGTTTTGGTGCATAAGGGAGTAAAAGAGCCTTTGCATAGTACCACTGGTGCTTCAAGTACATTAAGCTGATTGAAATCTGTCATAATAACAGCAGAGTAACAGCCGTGTTAGTCTGTCTTTGCAAAAAGAAAAGGAGGTACCAGCAGGACAGTGGGGTGGGAGGGGGTATTGTTTCATGGGCTCTGTGTGTCTATAATGTCTACTGCAGTTTTTACGGTATGCATCCGATGAAGTGAGCTGTAGCTCACGAAAGCTCATGCTCAAATAAATTGGTTAGTCTCTAAGGTGCCACAAGTACTCCTTTGCTGTTATTATATTATCCATCATTCAGGTACCATTGTGTTGGCCAGACCTTAATGAATCCACTTCAGCCTCAAACTTCTCAAGGGGAGGCTAAGAAGAAATTGGCATTAAAGTAACAAACAAAGATTCAAGTGAAAGCATTTTAGTTAATTTTTTGGAGAGTGCGGGAGGGAGGTGCTAAAAAAAGGACAGGGTACATTTGGGAAGTAGGTAATTTTACCTATTCAAAAATGCTGTAGAAACATTAAGTAAAAGCCTTACAACACTTGTGTCAAGTAGATCTAAGTTTTGTCCATGTGGGAAGTTAAACAAGATTAACTAAAAAGGTATGAATTTAAAGTACAATAATTTAAAGCACATCATACCCTTCCCCCTGTGCTTTAGCTTAACTATGGAAGTGAACTAAGCTAAAGTGAATTAAGACCATTTAAGTCTTTAGGCACTAGGTTAGCAGCCCAACAACAGCATAGAAGAGATGTCAACAGGCCCATTGGGAAGGAATCATTCCTCCCTGGCCAAACAGAATAAATAGGATAGACTAAAAGGCCACTTTAGAGACTGAAGAGCTGGCAGCAAGCCAATGGATGAGGAGGAAAAGGAATAGTACACCTCAGCTTCTTTAAAAGACAAACTGTCATGGGAACGCAGACAACAGATGCCTCCTCAACATTTGATGATAGGTTGTTCGGTTGTCCAAAACTTGTCAGCATGGTCGTGTGTAGTTTTGGGTTTTTTTGAGGGAGGGTGCGTGGGGCAGCAATACAGACATCAGCTTGTTTTCCATTATGCAGTGGAGGGATTGATGATACACATTATGTGATCAATACACATGATGTACACATAGTATTATATGGATTTACCTAAAGGACCTAATTAGTATTTATTAGCAAGGTCACTATAAGGAATAACGGAGGCCTTTAACTTTAAGGCTATATCACCAAGTATGAATAGGACATGACTATTAAGCAAAATGAGACACAAATGATAATGCCTTTATTCTCACCTACAAATCCACACTAATTCACAGCATGCTGCTGCTGCGGCTTTAAGACACTTGGAGTTTCACAAACTCCAGAAGGATCCTTGTATAAGAAGGTGCCTGTGCAATCAGCACTTATTATTCCTGTCAGAATAAATGATCCATTGGTGTCAGCAGATGTAAAAGATGCTCCAGAGTCCTACTTGCTTTTTTTGTTATCCCAGTCTCAGGGATAAAGATTTCCATCACAATGTTAGCATAAACAACTGCCAAGATTTCTATCACATTGTTTAGTCAGTCACTACCATGGCTGCCAAATGAAGTCACTCTTTTGCCACTCCAAACTCAGTGCATTGTTCAAAGTTCTTATATGTCCATGTAGCACAGTGAGCAGTTAATACAGTCAAACATCTTAATTACCACTTGGACTAAGATGGAGAGAGAGAGAGAAAATAAACTCTGCATTTCTACAGCACCTCCCATCCAAGCATCTCAAGTGACACGATAAGCTCTTTGGGATACAGCTAATCATTGAATAGGTTTGTACAGTGTCTAGCACCTGGTTGGCCTCTAAGAGCTACTGCAGTATAAATGTTTGATATCAGCATGGCAGTCTCATCTCCACTCCTGCATCTTGGAAGTATAGTAGAAAGGGTAAAGGACAAAACTAGGGGTATTGTGTGTATGGCTGGAGTGGGTGAAAGAGGGAGGAGAAAAAGTGGAGTGGTACTTGGAGATAGGAAGTAAATTAAACTAAGAATTTTTATACAACTGAGAACTCACAGTGTTCTCAACTGTCTCTCAAGTGTCCCTATTTTATGTCCCACAATATAAATGAAGGCACACAAAAAAGGAGGCAGCAAACTGAAGGCTCAAAGTTGAAATTTTTGAAGTAGTTTATGGGATTTAGACTTATTTTTAAATCCAAGAAGGCATTGCAAAAGTTCTCAAAACTGCAGATTTTTTAATATAAGATTCGTAGTGATAAAGACGAAGGCCTGATCTGTATTAGAAACTTGCCTATATAATATTTTGGTTAAGGGTATGGTTCTTTGACATGTTTATGTCATCAAAAATCCTAGCATAGATGAAGTTATACTAGAACTAAGTGGGGGGAGTCTTTTGCCAGCATAGCTTATTTTATTTGGAGAAACTAGTATAAGCTATACCTACAAATGAATACAAACGGGGGGATGGCAGAAGTGGCAGGGGTTGTTAGTGTAGCTATATCAGCAAAACTTTTCTAGTGTAGGCCTGGGTTAAGTCAAACTACAGTAAGTTCTTTTACAGGTATAATCTTGTACCACAAATAGGAAGAGAACCTTCATCTTGCAGAAACATTTTATTTCAATTTTAGGATTAATTTTAGCGCCGTGCACCTAGATCCCCTTCAGAACACAGGAAAAGAGGAGTGTGAAATTCAACTCAGCCATTTTGATTCTGCACAGATGAAAGCCTGTCAGATCAAGAAAGAACAAGGAGGAGACTAAACTATTTTCATTCCTCACACTTTGGGGGGGAAGAATCACATCCAACCACAACCATTTGGTGAAGCCAAATCAGAATGGTGTCTTCCTAGTTTCAAGAATATTGAGCTCTGCTACCAAAAAGCCAGCCTAATGAGGAGAAAAAACAGGGCATATGGTACAAAAGGGGATTGGAGTGAAAAAGAATGGGATGCAAAACACCTGCCCAATGTTGTTACAGCAAATTGATTACAGTGCCGTCTCTAAAGGCAAATATTGTTGTTTAGACAAACAGAATACAAATGCAAGTTTTCAGCTGCTAGATCAGAGCAGATCAGCATTTAAAACAAAAAACAAAAAACTATGACCAATTGCAATTTAAAAGAAAAAAGTGCAGTTATCTCGACACTTGTCAATAAAAGTCAATAGTAACGTTATTTTCAGTTATAGCTCAGTGTTATGCCACTGTTACCAACCACAAGTTGTAAGTTATCTGAGCAGCAGCATTTTGGTACAGGAGTCTATATAAATATTTATGTTACGTTTAAGAAGGTAGGTTGTTGAGGCCTGACATAAAAAGTTTTATAATAAATTCCACTTTAGTTTTTTAAACAGAGACTAATCTAAATTCTTCTTAGGAAAGGAGGAATATTTGTTTGTATATTGTTCCGTTGCTTTCTAAGAACCATATCCAGCCGGGACAGAAAGGGAAATTAAGTTTCAACTTGACCAATGAATAACATTGCAATTATATAATTAGAAGTAGCTATGGCCTGCAGACTTTACACTTTGTATACCTTATCTTATGGCTGCTTGTGTAAGACTTAGAAGCCTGGGTCCCTAATTAGGGATTTTTTAAATCATTAGATTTAATTTTGCTACAGATTTGATACACTTTCAGCTCAGCTTTTATCTTTATTCTATTGATTAATTCCATGTTATATGCAGGTTCTCTCCCCATACTACAGAATTTGAAATGTTTTCATTAGTTAACCAAAACACAACACATTTCCTTTTAAAAGTATAGTGTATTAGTAAATCACAATGAAACTTCACTAAGTAGCACTGACTTCACAAGTTTTTTTTTGGAGGGAGTGAGGCTTGTGGGACCGGTAGGAGGGAAGCCACACAGGTCCAGAACTTGCTGTCTTCAGTCAATGCCAAACTACAGGACCAGTACCAAAATAAAGACCATTTGCTGTACCAGTGATCATCGTGAAGTCCGGTATCTTGTGAACTGCCAACAAATGCTTTATACTATTAGAACACCAGGAATAGCAGAAAGCATTCTTTCTAGATGCAGCATAATCATAGCAGCCACTATCTTAAGAACCAAAGCTAGAAGCCAATGTTTTTACACAACAGTCAGAAAACTGGGAATTTGAATCCCAAGAGATACAACTAATCCATCCATCTCAATCTCAAGTAAGTCATAGAATAAACTGCTAGTCATCTCAGAATTAAAGTACTATATTAATCAAAAAGGACACAGTTAAGTTCTGATATCTCATATACCTGGAAGGGCTAGATTGTTGACAGATTGTAAATGCTGTCAGAATCATCAGCAAACCTTCCCCAAGCATTGGTTCTGCATCAGAAAATAAAAACATATGAATGTAATGAGCACTATATGTACTCTGAAGTTGCCAATAGTCAGTTTTATTTCCAGTTTGGTTTTTCAACATGCCTCTTCTTGGAACGAGGGGGTTGTTGGGAGAAGGAAAGTGGTATACAAAAATTCATTCCTTATGACTCAAAAATAATTAAAAAAAATTCTCTGCTTTTGCCTGTGGCTCTGCATGCACAATAAAAACTGTGGCTCAGTGCCAGCATCCAGGACATCTAACCACTTGATCTGACCAAGCAATCTGGAAGCTAAACATCCAACACCACATCTTTTGAACACAATTCTGTGACCAGAACTTGAGTATTGGTACAAATATTAAACACAGCTTTAAACAATCGGGCCCAGACATAAGAGACAGGTGTACATACAAAGCGGAGTGGACATAATTTAAAGCCAGAACTTTTTTCAGGAAGAATCTGAATTTACTATTTATCTTGCAAATACAAAATTCCAATGACCAGTCATGGAATAGCTGAATGCTCAGTATGCATGTAGAGTGTCTAAAAGCTGTATTCTTAATTTTTAACATTGCTCTGAAGCTTGCAGCATCTCAGAAGGGTTCATGCTATACAAATTACTCCAAAATGAAACTGTTACATATTATTACTGGTTTAAGAGGGCATCCTAAGAACACCACCAGGGGTTCCCAAACTTGGTTTGCAGCTTGTTCAGGTTCCCGGCCAATGGGAGCTGTGGGAAGTGGCATGGGCTGGGCCACCGCTTCCCGCAGCTCCCATTGGCCAGGAATGGTGAACCGCAGCCACTGGGAGCTGCGAGCTGACGTACCTGTGGATGCTCAGGTAAATAAAGCTTCTTGCGGCCTGCCAGGGGCTTACCCTGAACAAGCTGTGAACCAAGTTTGGGAACACTGATGTAGCAAGATATATAAAAGCAATCTAGTGGAGAGTTCACCCAGTTCAAAGGATTAGACTATAAAAATCTTTTTCATAGTCCCATAAAGCATATTATGTTCTTTTGCCCTCTGCTCAATTGTCTTTATCGTATTTGTAAAATAACAAGTCTACTGCACTTTGCTCCAGTTAAGAATATCCTAATAAATCTAGATACATTTCTATTAATACCATAAGTCCTGTAACAGGATACCATGTGGACAGATTTCTGCATGTTCTTGTAATACCAACAGCAACATGTGATTGTATTTCAGTAAGTTCTTTGTACCAACATGTTTTTTTTTAAAATACAAGTTTCCATAGCTCGAAGACACAAGATTTGCTATTTGTTATCAAATTCCTAATGCAGATATTTTTTCCCTTTGGAATTTTAAAGATGGATAATATGTAAAGCTATGTATGACATTAAGAAACAAAAAACTTTCAATTCCCTACTTAAGAAGATGGATCTGACTCCAAAGCGTATGGTGCATTGGTATTAGACAGATCAGTCTTACTCAGAGGAATAAAGTGCTCATCACCAAAGACATTAAGATTAAGCAGCTTTCACTGGATTTTAGGTCTACTCAGACAATCTCAGAAGTGGATTAAACAAATATGAGTAAATAAACAGTCCATAGTCAGTATGTCTACCTGCAAAAAAGATCCTGCTGTAGAAATCCATATAATGCAAAATGAAATGCAGTTTGCAGACAACTTTATATGCATCCAAGAGTTCCTTGAGTCCAGCCTTTTCCTTTTAAAATTGAGTTCTGGCACATACTGAAATATAACTTTTACTATTAATATCTTCAAATAGCTAAGATCTGTGAGAGGGCAGAAACAAAATACATGACAGTTCACAAACCTGACAGTCTGTAAAATTGGTTTTCAGCTAAACAGAATTATGATTTGAGTCTTCCTGTTACAAAATGGGGAGTGTTTCGGGTGAGTAATCAATATGTATTTATAGAATTCAGAACACTTGCTGCTGAATTCTAAGCACCAGTTTTGGTATCCATTTCTTCCTTGTGTATGTGTAACTTACAGTCAGATAGAGCTACATGCATGTATAAAGGGGAGATAACAAAAAGGCTGAAAAGTAGCCCCGGGGGAGTGTGTTCCTGCTCCAGAGACTGAAATATAGTTATAAGAATCCCCCGTCCCCCTAAAAAGTGAAGAAACCAGGAGGTTAAGTGTTATGGATTTCTACATGTTATAAAGTCTGTATAAAGAGTATTTTCTGATACAGCTATTGTTGACTTTCAATTACACCCTTTTGAATGAAAGCCCCAAACCTAGAGAGTGACCTTTTATAAGCAGCATGTTACTCTCTGTTGAGACCCATGCAAGGCCAGTTAAATTCTTGCTAGCTAACATGCCTTTCCACATTTACATCCTTGTTTTAGGTCAGGCTTTCCAATGTTCACCTGAAGAAATCATCATCATATCCAATGGGAAGAATATGACTTGACAAAAAAAAAAAAAACACCCACACACTATGGAGTCCAGCTTCCGGTCTGCACCTAAGTCAATTGCTACTACTCGCATCTGTATTTAGAATTCAAGCTTTTACCAATGCCTGCTCGTGCCAGATCAAGTTGTTCACTATATATTACACATACAAAATTAATTGAATAATGTGTGCATTAGTCAGCAATAGCACAAAGTTGTATGGTTTCAGAGTAGCAGCCATGTTAG
Source organism: Caretta caretta (assembly GCF_965140235.1). Lineage (NCBI taxonomy): Eukaryota > Metazoa > Chordata > Testudines > Cheloniidae > Caretta > Caretta caretta. Next base: position 85,461,106 of record NC_134214.1, read on the forward strand.
TCTGTATTCGCAAAAAGAAAAAGGAGTACTTGTGGCACCTTAGAGACTAACCAATTTATTTGAGCATAAGCTTTTGTGAGCTACAGCTCACTTCATCGGTAGTTCACGAAAGCTTATGCTCAAATAAATTGGTTAGTCTCTAAGGTGCCACAAGTACTCCTTTTCTTTTTAGAAAGTTGTACGCAATTTTATAAGTGCCCACTTCATTCCAGGTTACAAAAATGCTCAGCTCAAGCCCACCACAAAACATTTCATTTGAAACAAAGCAATAAGTTTGTAGAAATGAGATTTCTTTATTCAACCTGCTAACCCCACAATCGCCAAAGAAATTTGAGAGAGAAAGTTTGATGGCCTTTGTCAATTGCATTAGAGGTCAAATTTTACAAAGCATAGTACAGTACTATTTTCTTCTTTTCCCTACATCTTTTACACCATAAAGGCCTTTAAAATGTTTTTCCACCTTCTCCTTTTAATTCACAGCATTAATTTCACTTAATACCTCAAAACCCAACTTATTAGAACACATTTGTAGCTTTAGAAAAAAAAAAGTCAGTTCTAAATTACTTTTAGAAAAGTAGTTCACTAGCCACTTTGTGGTTAGCCCAATCTGTGTATTCTGTATGTTTTTAGTGAATTTTTGGTAATTAAGACCCAGATTCTCGCCTAATGTAAGCCAGCAGAAGTCCGTTAGTGTAAATGGAATTTCACTGATTTTCCACCAGTTGAAAACTAGTGCAACGTTTATTGCTTTCAACTGTGTTTTTTTGTTTCGTTTTTTTTTTTTATTAACAGCTATACCAGTTTTGTAACAGTCACACATTAGAAGTGACAAGGTGGGTAAGGTAATATTTTTATTGGACCAACTTCTGTTGGTGAGAGAGACAATCTTTTGCACTTACACAGAGCTCTTCATTAGGCATGTTTTTCCTATTCTACATTTGCTGTGATGCATCTGAAATGCCACCTTTTAACAGGAGCCATATACACATCAATACCTAACATTTAACAGAGCATTTATTCAAGAACATAGCTCCTTCAAACTACTCTACTTGAAGGAACTCTGTTTTGGAGTAGGTATGTTTCCACCCACCTGTGGTGAACATAACAACATACCCTTATGAGTGCATCATTTTCATTCTAGATTAAGCATCCTTTATGTGCAGTGAGTGATTGCACTATACTTCACTGCCACTTTAACAAATGACTGCTGTCAGTCTACCTACTAATTTTCCATTGTTCTCCAACAGTTATATGCCTCACTCTATATTAATGTTCAGCCTCTGTAAACACGTGTATAAAGAAAACAAACAGGGTACTTTTGACAGCTGCCATATGCTATACTTTAGTATATCTGAGACCAGCAGAAGAACATTCCCTCTCAGTTTCCCATTTTATCCTTCTGAGCTTCTCCCCTTATTTTAAAGTCCCCAAGAACTCTATATAGGACACAGGCTTCACCACTCTAAAGACAGTTGTATCTGAATGCCACTTTTTCAAAATAGGTTAAACATACTGGAGAGCAGCTACACTAATAAGACTTACACTATTCATTGTAAAGACAACACAGCATATGAATCACAAATCCATTGTGTGTCCATATTACTTACTCAAAAGTGCGCTGGATATGGAAGTTTGGCAGTGAGGTCCATGAATAATCAAAATAAGTGAGTACAGTTCTTCCCTCCTCTGTTGTATGAGGCTCTGGTGCACATTTTTGGACAAGCCATTTGGACTGCCTTATCATAGCCGAATTGAAGCATCATCCTAACTCCAATATATTCACCCTGCTCTCAGTGTACATTGCTATACACACAGTTATTTCAATAATCTGACACTGGACCAGAGAAAATGCTATTTTTATAAAAAAATGCATTAAGGTGGTTAGAATAACAGGTTCTGATACAAATTTGGTCAAGGCATGAGCCCATTTCAGTCCACGGCACTAAATCTGTTACTGTTCTGGGAATTTTTAAGCAAGCAGGAGCATTGGTATTTATCAGAAAGGTTGCTATTGAAATCACATGATAAATCATACCCTTTATGATGATCCTCCTCTAATCATCATCATCATCTCATTAGGACACATAGCCCTGGGGGAAGATGGGAGGAACATTAAGTTTTTACTTTTTTTGAAAGCCAATGCTATGTCTAAAAGTTTCATCCTAAAGGAAGATACTTAAAACTATGCCATTCTGATGACTGATTTTTTAAGAAAAGGGGGGGGGGGGAGAGAATCATGTTCTGAGCATTTCTCATGTTCAAATGAGTTCAGATTTCAGCCAGCAGATGATAGTTTAGCTAAGCAATAGAATTGGATGCACTTCTCCTTCAGCAGAAAGCATACACTATTTCCCCCATATCACCTCTATAACTGAAAGAAATTATTATACTGCTTAAGCATTTAACCTTAGAGAAAAGTTTGTGATCATACAATTTATGATGGTGCAAAGAAATGAGACTTATTTGGCTACATGTGTGTCTGTATGTGGCTACACTACTTTTGCTGAGTTTATTCTTGAAGGAGGCTATTATTTATTTTAGGTGAAATAACTACACTAACCTGGTGTCTTTTCTCCCATTCTTAAGGCCTAACCATTCCAGGGCAGATGTATAGTACCTTCCCCTTCCCAAACGGGGATATAGTATTTCCCAAAGCCACCTACTGTACATGCTCCAGATCGCAGCACACCTTTACCATCCATGCAACTATCCCAGCCTAATTTATATATAGGCTCCAGGGCATGGTTTTGCTCTGGAGCATCTCCTTGGGAGAGTTGCATATATCTCACACACACACACATATATACATACATACACACACACACACACACACTTCAGTTCTGCATATACAGTATATGCAGAACTGAAGTATGCCCAGGAAAACTAGTTACAACCTGAGGAGTTGCTCCCCAGCAAAATCATGCCCTGGAGTCTCCTGAAAGTCCCCACCAGGTCCGGGTAGGAGTTCGGGATGCAGGTGAGGGCAATGGGTGGGGAGAGATCACAGAGCTCTCCCCGAGTTTTCTGGGGAGCTAAACTCCTTCCACCTTTGTGCTAGGGTAACAGGGAGGCTAACGCACAGCCGCAGCCAGACCTCCGTGGCTGCCCTCCTTTCTCTCCCGGTCACTTCCAGCTCCTCTCCCGGGCTGCCCGTGCCACTCACCCACTCGCAAAAGAGCGAGGGGAGCAGTGAACCTGATGTGGGGAGAGAAAAAACACATCTGCTGCCTTTGCCGCGCAGCTGGCCCCGTGGCGGAGCCCCTGACGGAGCCACCTGAAGACACACGAGGGCAGGGACATCTCTCCCCCCGTTTCTCTCTCTGTCCTGCCCCATCACCGCTGCCTTTCGGCGGGCGCGGGGGGGGGGGGGGGGGAAGCTCCTGCATCTGGATCGCGAAGCAGCCCGTCACCGTGGCCGGGGGCGCCCGGCTCACCCGGGGGCTGCAGCCCAGACGCACTTGCCCGGAGGGTGCGCGGGGGGGTCCCGCGGCTCCCAGCGCTGCGTGGCCAGGGGCTCCCCGGCGCAGCGCCCTGTTTTTAAACACCCGAAGGCTCCCCGAAGCGCCCGTCCCGGCGGCTCTGGGCTCCCCGGGTTCTAAGGGCGAGGCGCCGCGCAGCCAGCGGGGCGGAGGCAAACCCCGCGGCCCGGCGCCCCGGGAGGGGTGGGGGGGCAGCACTTACCGCAGCCTCTGCGCTCAGCCCCCAGAGCCCCAGCAGCACCAGGCAGGCGGCGGCCAGGCGGCGGCAGCCCCGCCGCTCCATTCTCCTGGCGGGCTCAGCAGCCCCGCGCGCTCCCGGGCTGGCCCTGCAGCGCTGACATAGCCCGGCCGGGGGCCAGGCGGGGCTGAGCCTGCGGAGCGAGTCCCCCCTCCCGCAAGCCGCGCTCGCGCCGGCCCTTTTCACTCTACTCCGCCGGGCAAACTTCTCCCGACTCCACTTCTCCCGGCGCTACTTTGCCCCCAAAAAAGGCATGCACGCGGTATCCCTCCGCCGCACTCCAACCTCGTCTGGCTAATGGGCAACCTGGCTGGGGGCAGAGCTCTCCTGCACGGGAGGGGGTGGGGTGGGGGGCATTGCCCAGAGCGTTCATTTCCCGCGCGGCCCGGCAGACAGCTGTTCGGCGGAGATGTGTACAGCTGTGTTGCCCTCCTCCCCGGTCTAAAAAAACAAAACAACCTGCCCCCCCCCCCCCCGGACTGAGAGTGCACTGTTTTGGCCGGGGACTATTTATTGCGGCGGAAGAGTCCCCAGGGAAAGTGTGGGGTTTAATATTGAGAGGCGCCTGTTTGCAATATGCAGACCCATCCCGGGGAGAGGAGCGCTGGGGCCGGGAGGACAGGAGAAGAGAAATGCTCCGACACTCCAGGTGCACGTTACGCCTTGTTTTACCTCAGACGGGCTAGCATTAAACCGGTGTCACTCTCTGTCTGCAGCTGTTGGCATGCTAGGTAGCAGGGATTGGGAGGCAGAAAACACCAGGTAACTTCCCTTTTAAGTGCCCATCAGTAACCAGCCTGAGTTGATGTCCTAAAACCAGAAGTTTTACCGCACAAATGACAAAGGATAATGAGGTGTGTTTAGTTGTAGTTTTAACCCACCAGGATGCCCTTTTGCTGCCTTTGCGGCTGATCTAATATAGATCAGTTGTCTGCTACACACCCAGCTGTATTGCTAGGAGCGATCACTACGGGGGGGGACGATGTGGCAGACCTACAAAGCTCTTCTATCTCAGGGCATCTTTAGAGTCACATTAAATCACTGGTGTTAGAAGAATCTGTCGCCTTCAGCACTGGTCGTGGTAGGGACAGATCTGGGATAAGTACATGGGAAGAACTGGACAATTAGGTGTGTGTGTTGGGGGGGGGGTGGATGTCTGTTTTCCTGTGATTGACAGCCCTGGGTCCTCCCCCTTCCTCCATTCCTCTTCTCCCCTGCCTGCTGCGGAGCACTCCGAGGGCAGCAACTTTGGTGAGTTCGCTTTTATCTCCACCATGATCTTGCTTCTCACCCGCCTCGTGCCTGCGCGCGCGCTGCCCTAAATGCAGATGGATCTATATAATCTGTCTCTGTTTCCCTCTTTTGTGGCCTCTTCTCCCCTTGCCCGCTCTTTGCCCCCCTCCTCTTCCCTGCAGACCGTAGTTTAACCACCGGGCAGCGAAGCTTTCAATGAACCGGAGCAACGGAGCCGTGTGAAGTACTGGCAGGGGAGCAGCATGCACACAGGGTGAGTCCCAAGCCCTTCTCCTGTGGGGTCTGGGGATGGTCTGTTTGGTTTTGCTTCTGCTCCCTCTGTGTTTTGGGTGCCCCGAGGGGATAACGTGTTGTTTCCTTTGCCTCCCACTGCAGGCTTGTTGTTCTGGTTGCTTTCTGCCTAGCTGTGGAACTGGTAACTGGGGTAAGTTTCAGATCCAGTGCAATCCTGGTGTTATTGTTACTGCCCCTTATAATGCTGAAGGTGAGGCTGCGTATGCCTGAGCTTGGGGCTGAATTTAGAGCATACCTGTGTGTGTGGGTTTTAAAAGTCACAGCATCGATTGATTCCATGAATGTTGTTTTGCAGCTGTGGTATGACAACTTGTGGCATGTACAGTTTGTGAATATACCAATTATTTGGGATTGGATTGAGTGCGTATCTGTATGTGTGTTAATTTGAAAAAAGTTAAAGTATGTATCGGCTGCAAAAGTATGCAATTTATGTGCATAATTTACATAGATAAGCTAACAGATAACACCTGCTTTAGTTCTGACAATCTCTGCTTCCCTGTTCTATTCTTGCATACCTGTGCATTGCTAAATGTGAAAGTTGCCTAATCAGTCCTGTCACCTTTTGTAGTTCCTCAACTGGAAAATGCCACTTTATGATTTCCTTAAGAGTCAGTCTCATGTTTTCTTTTGCTTTCCTTCTGGTCTTCTTTGATTATTCTTTACAAAGCTATTATGCATCAAAAGACAATTTGTACAGAATGTAAGACCTTTTTATTACAACAGGGCTTAATAGTTGTCCAAGGATAAACTGGCTGCCTCTGCCTTTTTTCTGTACTCTTTCTCCTCAGATGCTAATGTTACAAGTTGAAGGCTAATCCATTACATTCTTGCTCACATAAGCAGTCACACAGTGGATCAGGCCCTCCAATTTTACATCAAGATTAACAACTGTGAATAAATGTCTGCTTGATTGATCACAGACTATTCTTTTTGTGCCCCTGTTTAACTTTGTAAGAAGTTAGTGTAAAGAAGGATAACCCCTAATAATCAAGGATGCTGGTTTTATGTGCTCATAAATTTGACCATTACTTTGGTTGAAACATTTATTAATAATATAGTTAAGATAATGAACTCTTTAGTCCACTCAGCTGCTCTAAATTAAAGATCCCTTTAAAAAAATCCATAAAGTGTAAACTCTGTGAGTTTAAATTTAGAGCCCAATTGATGTACCAACTGTAGTTCAAAATAATCCTTTGTCATATTGTGATATAAATTAAGGTTATGAATCAATTCTTTGTAGTGTTTAACTTACAGTACACATACTGCCATGAATCTGTGAAAACATTTGGAACACATGTACTTTAAAAATATTTTTATTTAGTTCACATTTTAGCACAGTTCTTTAACAAAAGCAGCTTAAACTAAGAATTTGTGATTTGACTGGATACAGTCTGTCAACAATGTAAAATTAAAAAAATCGTCTGCTTCACTAATATTTAGATACAGTTGTATCTTTAAAGGATTAGAAGCTTTTTATTTTTAAAGTCTTTAAAAATGTTTTCAAATACTCCCTAAACTGTTTCTTTCAAATACATACAAGTTTTACACTGTTTGTAAATACATAGGGTGTAATACTGTATTGCCTTGTACCTTCTGTAATCAGTTTTACTTGTGCCAAGTGAATGCAAAATGCTACCATTCTGATTTGGTAGCATTTTACATTCCCTTTGAACAGGTGTAAATGATTACACTCGGTGCAAGGCAGTGCAGAATCAGCCCCTATGTATTTATCTTTCCTCTTACAGTTTAATACAGACTTTTTTTTTGAATGCTGTGTACAGTGGAATATGTGTGAGACCACACTTATGTTGCACCTGCCTTAGAACACCACCTCCAAAATAACCCAGAACATAGTGGAGTAAATTTTGCACTCATTTACACCAGTGCATATTTGAAGTATTCAGTCAGTGTCAATGGAGTTATTCTGGATTTACAATGACATATCAGAACAGAATTTGAGTCCTTCTGTCCAATTCTGCTTCATGCATATTAGGTTGTTTGCTGTATATAAATCTGAAACCTAAGGCCTTGCCACTGAATCCCCATACCATTTGTTATGGGTTGACAACAGTATTTTCTTATTTTCTTTAAACAAAAATTCTCTCCTTGTTGTTGTATGTGAAAACCACTCAAAAATAAGTATGAAACTGAATAATAACTAGGTCCTGCAACCATTTATACATGTGAGTAGTTAATAGGACTGCTCCAGGATTTGGTCCCAACTAACTATACACAAAGTGATGTTAAATGTACAAAAATATAGGCAATTCTGTGTTATGAAACTTAAAAGGACTGAACTTATTGGAGAGTATTAAAATGGTATTAAAATTTCAGACTACTGGAGCATAATATCTTTATATAAGGTTATTCCCATAGATATATAGTGTACACGCAAAATTTAGCTAGCAGAGAATAGCACACTTTGTATGCTAGATTTTCAGAATCAGATTAATTTAAAATAAATAGTTCATTTTCCCTGTTTTTTTTTTTCACAGTACCATTCTAGCGTATCATACCAAATTGTTAAACAATGAGTCTTAAGGAGTCTTGGCTGAACATGTCTTTTTGGCCTTGGTTGATGTAGGATTACAGGGTCATTCTACTTTTCCTAAGTGGAAACTGTTTCCTCCACTAAGTTCAGTTAAGTCATTTATTTGGCTCAAAGGCCTATTTCTCAACTATATTGCATAGTCATTTATACTTGTAAAACAGGGGGTTTAAAATGCTACCAAATCAGACTTTTCCACTCCCACTGGTGGTAGCATTTTACAGCCAATTTTCGCAACTGTAAATGACTAGGCACAGTGCAGGATTAGGCCTCTAGTGTTCACGAATTATTTAATTTTTCTAGAACTCATGTTGAAATGATAGATTCTCTGTTCACATATGGCCCAATCCTGCGCCAGTCAAGTCACTGGGAGTTTGTATTGATGGGAGCATAATTGGATTGGGCCCTTACAGAGTGTTGGGATACTTCTGGTTGTCTGTAGTACAGAACCTTATGATTTTATACCTTGCAGTATTAAAACTTGGATCAATTGTTTATCCCTAAAATTATCTATCTCTGGTGTTGTGTAAAGCTCTAACCAGCACAAAAAGCATGAATATCTATTAATTGTGATGCCTGGTAACTGAGAGGCATGTTGTTAGAGATAACTGTGATTGTGGTCTCTAACTTCTCATACTGTATAACTTCAGTTATATTTGGTTTGCTGTAAGCTTTGAGGCATAGCTCAAGGGGATGTTGTCAGCTTGAAATCTAGCCAGTTTTTTTTAAAATGAGTTAAAAGTAACTTCAGAAACTGTATCTGCCTGAGTCCTCCTGTCATTTTGTGTCATTTTACAGTCACATGTTCCTTTTAAAAAAAATAGAGTCCCCTCCTCTCCTCTGAGAGCAACACATGCAGACAACAGAGGAAACAGACCAAGGCCCTGCTACTGCAAGATGATCTGCACAGACAGACTCTTGCATCCTTACAGAGCTCCATTGAAGTCACTGGGGCTCCATATGGGTGCAAGGATCTGACTAGAGACAAGGGATGTCAAATGCACAAAGTAAATAAACTGGAAAAATAGAATACCTTTCTCTCATCCCTCAGTTATTGTAATCTTCAGTATTATGTGTAGCAATAGTAGGTAGAATAGTTCAGACATAAGTTTAATTTTTCAGGGGATGATACTCTCAGAATTCCTAGAGCAAATGCTGTGCACTGTTACATTTGTGTAACATAATTGAAGTGTGGTGCAGGATTCACAGGAGTTACTGACGATAGAAGATGGCCAGTTTAGTTTTGCTGAGCGTTGGTCCTGTCGCTTTTAACCATTTTTTCAATAGGTACTAATGAAATGATATCACATGCTTTATTCACAAGGTAAAGAAATGTAGCTAAGAAATGGTGTCACAGTCTTAATCACTTAGCAATGTGAGTTTTCAGCATAGGCTTGTGTAAAGTAATGTACCTGCATTTTAACAGATTTGAACTGAGACTTTTCAACGTCAAGTCATGGATTTAGCCACACGATTCCCATTAACTTCAGTGGGAGCTGTGTTCTGAAATCCTTTTGCTGGCTTTGAAAATCTCAGCTGTGGCCTGACACACTATGTGCCAGGGAATATGAACTACCCCCTGACCCTTGGGGTATCTCAGCGCTGTCCTTTCTGTATTAGTTGTTTGTCACTGTTTTTAATCACCTTGCTGATTCTGATCAGTTTCTACTGTTCATAGCTTAGATCACAAGAAAAAGATCTGTTCAAGGGCTTCTTTGTGTGTAAGTGCTTTTTTGTTTATATTATGAATAATATTGGGTCAGGAAATTAAGGTGTCTGGATGTTGTGAGTATAAGTACAAGAAAATTATTTAATAAGAAATGACTCCACTACCCTAATTTGTCAATTTGAGCTGTTAAGGTATTGTGCAACTAATAAAGCAACATGACTAGATCTCTAATGAAATCTATATATCCTGCCTGTCCACTGTCAGACATGATTCTTCTGCACGCTGAGTGAACTATAGAAAGATATTTTGGTTAAATATGTCTTGTTGAGTGAAGAGTCATAATGTATTGCCTCTACAGAAATGGATGTGTGTTGCTCTCCTGTATTTTAATTGAAAATTTGGCTGTGCCTCTCATTTTATCATCTCCCTCTTAGACAATTCATTGGGCATGGCACAGATCATGTCTTAAGGCAGGCATCCTTATTAGTTTCTGTGGCTGCCAGGATGATTGGCTAAGAGCTACACAAGTCCTCCTTAAAGTACTGAGAAGCTTAAGAAAGTGGACAATATGTCAAATTGCATAGGAACATTTATATTTGTTTGATAGCCTTATTTCACCAATACTCTTACTAATTTAGTAAGTACCTATAGTACTGTGACATATTTTTGCAAAGGAGCTAAGATAGTTTATAATATTGAGTGACTATAATGGTCATGAAAGGTGCTGTGTTGATCATGCTGGAAACAGAAGCTGTTCCCTTCACTAAGAAAGTACAGGAAAGACCGGGGTGGTGCACAAAGCTGGATAAAGGCAATCTGGGGCCCTAAGTACACCATGTCCTGGGGCCTATTCCAACTCTGCCCCATGCCTCCACCTGGAATGGCAGTGATAGGGGCTCTCACTCCCTACCTAGGAAGGCAGTGGTGCAGGGCTCTCCATCCCCTTGGGAGGAGCAGGTGTCCCTTCTTTCTACTGGTGAGGTGAGAATGACATCAGGGTTGGACCCTTCAGTACTTACATCAGGAGCCTGGGTGTGTCAGCATTAGTGGGTGGTTAGGCTGGACCTGCTGCAGTCTTCTTCAGCCACACACCAAGGACTCCGTTGAGGTGAGGCTGCTGGGGATCCCAGGGCAGTGGGCTTCAGCATTTACACTCTATCGAAATGCAAGAATCAGTTTGCCCCTTTCAGAGCTATTATTTCAGACTGTCTGTAGATACCATTGCAGCAGGTAGGCTTGGCTCACATTCTCAAGCTTTGCTTTTCAAGCAAGGGGTTGGAAATGTACAAAAGCACAGGTTCTGATCTCATCCCATTGCTCCAGGAGGTTGGGCCCTCGTCTGGCCTTAGTAGCGCATTTCCCCCATGTCACCCTGTGATCCTTGGAGAACACAGCTGGAGCACATTTCCATAGGTGAGATGGTAACTGATTTTTCCAAGTCCCTTCAGTCATTCGTCTTTTTGCTGAGACTGCTGGGAAAAGTGCCAGTCTTGATCTGGACCACTGTTCACTAGGAACCATATTGAGACTACCAGCACATCCCACAGTAACCATGGTTCTTCAGCAACCATTGAACGTTCAGACATGATTGACTCAGACTCAAAGCAGTTACTTATAAGATAGAGGCTCAGTGTGTCATTACTAATCCCCTGAGACTCATTTTTGATAATAAATCTGTATATGGACTGATCAGATGTCCTTTTTATTCTTCAGCATTTAACACATTATTCTGCAGTCCATCCAGGGTGTACAGCAGTAACCAAGTAATGAATACAAATGTCTTGTTGATGTAAAGGTTAAGGGGAAAATTCAGTTCTGGAATAACCTAACTCAACACCATTGATGTTATTGGAGTTGCTCTAGGTTATGCCAGGGCATGGTTAGGCCAGATGGTCCAGTTTCTATCCTCCCTTACTGTATGCAGAGGTGTTCTTGCTGATTCTCTATGCCTTAGATCAACATGTTTGCAGTACAAGTGTTAAATGGTTTATAGTGTCACTGTAGTTAAGACATACTGGATCAAATTAATCTGTACTGTAACTCCTTATTTTCTGTGGAGTTACACCAAGGAATAGTGTGGTCTAATAGCTATGAGAATAGTCACAATAGAGAAGAATTAACTGTTTAAATGAACAAGCTAAAGACATAATAGTGGCTTTCTTAGTCCTACTTCTAACAATTCATAGTTCCTATACATGTGGTTTTATGGTCATTAGAAGATGAGATTTTTGTTTGTTTTGATCATTTACTGTAAGTGGCTAACCTTTTGGTAGCATGACTGTTTCAAAAGCTATCACACCTTTATCTGGCTGGGTGCTTTTTCTGGAGAGAATTAATTTGTTATTTTGCTGAGGCCTATATGGAGGAAGAGTCAACAGAAAGCTTAAGAAGAAATAATATAAAATTTGAATGTATATCCTTGTAAATGTAAAGCAAAAACTTCATCCATTTACTAGGCAAGGTAGTCACTAAACAGCCATAGGAATACTTAGGGCTTGAGGCCCCTATTCTTGTTTGGCTTTATGCAGTGTGCGTAGTCCCATTGGAAAGGATTGGGGATCTTAATTTGCTACAGGAGGTCTGTTATGTTATTCCCTGACTGCAGTAAGAACACGCTGAGAACTATGAACAAAACTAATTTAAAAATGAATCTGAGTATATACAAATATAAGAGGTTATGCAAAGCCAGTTCTCTAGTGAGTGCAAGGCCTGTGCAGAATTCCAGAGAAATTTTTCTTAGTGCCGTGTATTATATTTTTCTTATTGAACAAAGAGCTGTTTATACACAGACAGTTTTTTGGATGCTAAAGATCAGTGAGTGTTGAAAATGTGGCATTCCATTTGGCACTTCGATAATAGAAAAAATGAAGAATTCCTTCAAAATACAACAATGCCCAGGACTTCAGCTTTCTTTCTTTGCAATATAATAAAGAACCTATTTGGGACAGACTGTGGATGCCTCATGCGCAGGTGTGAAAGGAGGCATATGGTACAAACTGTCTTCTCCCCCAGTTGCCCTCCGTGCTTTCTGCCCTGAGCAGGGCCAGCTGTAATGCCAGACTTCAAGGACCAGGAGAGTCTAGCACTAGCAAGAATGGCTAGAGTCCCTAAAGTATGCAAGGAGGTCTTGGATGAGTCATAGCCCCTTATCTTCTGCCCAACTTCACAGCCTCCTGGCAGCGAGGATGGGTAGTGATCTCTGCTACTTTGTGCCTTCCTCAGTCTCTTCCCAGGGGATATCTCCAGCACTTGCCTCTTCTTCTGCATGTAGATTTCCTAAGCAGCCTCAGAGGGAAATTGACCTGACTGTTGTTTGTAAGAAGCTCACAGGGGCCAGGATTAATTAAAGCAGGGAAGAACATGCTTAACTTTAAGCATATAACCAATCCCACTTAAATAAGTTTATGTACTTTGCTAAACTGGAGCCAGGATTCTCAGCAGCTGAAATAAAATCTGACAAAACTTTGGTCAGTTTTCATACTGCGGCCTCATGGGAAAGCTGAGTGTCTCAGAGCCACTGAAACTGTCTGTCTACACCAGGTGTTCCCAAACTTTTCCTGTCGCACCTCCCCTTACCAGGAATGGAATCTGTCTGTGTCCCCCCCTCCCCCAACACGGCACAGTTGGCTCAGCAGAGGAGCTGGGTCAGAACTGGGAATGGGGGAGGAGCTAGGGCCAGGGGTGGAGCTGGCCTGGGGGTGGAGAGGGAATGAGGGCAGAGCAGGGCTGGGGGCAGAGCAGAGGGTGGAGCGGAGTTGCAGTTGGGAGTGGAGCTAGGCTGAGGGCAGAGCGGGGATGGGTGGTGCTACCTCCCTGCTGCCCCCAGGGGCTGGCCCAGGCCCAGCCGTTCACCCCCCTGAATGTTCCTCCATGCTCCCCTAGGGGGCCCCACCCTTCAGTTTGCGGACCACTGATCTACGCCATTGGTAGGGTCCGACCAAATTCATGGTCCATTTTGGCAATTTCAGGGTCATAGGGTTTTTAAAATAATAAATTTCATGATTTCAGCTATTTAAATCTGAAATTTCATAGTGTTGTAATTGTAGGTGTTCTGACTCAAAAAGGAATTGTGGGGGGTCTCAAGGTTATTGGGAGGGGGGAGGGTTGCGGTATTGCTATCCTTACTTGTGTGCTGCTGCTGGCGGCAGCTCTGCCTTCAGAGCTGAGCAGCTGGAGAGCGGTGGCTGTTGGCCAGGAGCCCAGCGCTGAAGGCAGAGCCGCCATGAGCAGAAGCACAGAAGTAAGGATGGCGTGGTTTTGTATTGCCATGCTTACTTCTGCGCTGCTGGCTGCAGAGCTGGGCCCTCAGTCGGCAGCCGCTGCTCTCCAGTCACCCAGCTCTGGAGGTAGCAGCGCAGAAATAAGGGTGACAATACTGTGACCCCCCCCAAAGTAACCTTGTGACCCCCCTGCACCTCTCTTTTGGGTCAGGACCCCCTAATTTGAGAAACGCGGGTCTCCCCCGTGAAATCTGTATAGTATAGGGTAAAAGCACACAAAAGAGCAGATTTCATGGGACGGAGACTAGATTTCATGGTCCGTGATGCATTTTTCATAGCCGTGAATTTGGTGGGGCCCTTACCATCGGGCAGTCAGTACTACAACAGTTTACCCTCCATTCACGTTTGCAGGTTTCCTTCATAACTCTAAAGGCTAGAAGCATGTTTCTTTTTATTTCACAGCTTAGTTCTTTATGTCTGTGAAGCAGACTGAGGCCCTTAAATGGAAATGCAAAAGTTGGTGAATTAAAGAAGTGCTTTGCATTTCAGAATTTGTACAGAGCTTTCTGAGTTACTAAAGATTGCATGTTATTTCCAAAGTACACAAATGGCAAATCTGTATCTTTCAGTGATCCTTAGCATTTTTTAAAAAGAAAAGAAATTGTGATGTACAGTATGAGTGTTTGGTAGTTTCCCATTCAATCTGCCAAGGAAAGTTCTGCCTGAAAGTAAACCACTTAGCGTATCTGGAACTTTCCTACTTACTTGCAGGATGATTTTTCCGAGGGAAGTCAGAATTTGCGTAAAGGAAAAGTACCCAAGCTTAGGACTGTTAACTGTGAGCATTTCAGCTCTTTCCAGCTATCATCTTATGCTCAGATAAATTTGTTAGTCTCTAAGGTGCCACAAGTACTCCTTGTTCTTTTTGCTGATACAGACTAACTTGTATTCTGATGACTCCGGGCATCTGGTGTTTGTTTTTAGATAGTCAAGAATGATAAAAAAAGCAAGTTGTGATAAGAAAATTAGGCCCAATCCTGTGGCTGCTTACTCTCACAAGCAGTTTCGAGTGCAGTCAGTGACACTGCTCTTGTGAGACAGGACTTCTCCTGGGAGTAGGAGATGCAGGGTTTGACCCGCACTTAAAGACATAATTCAGGCAGAATTTGAGTTAGCTGCTCATTTACAGGCTCTCCAGCTGGCAATCTGTGCAAGTGTCTTACTGCTGCCACCTTGGATGCTGGGGGGGGGGGGGGGGGGGAGGGGGATGAAAGGGGGGGAAGGGAGGCGAGAAGTAGGTTGACACTAATACAGTATGTCTTACGAATAAAGTGTGATAAAGGCAAAGTGGAGGATGGGGAGGATCACTTTAATAATGTAAATGTCACTGGAAGTTCTGTCTGCTTAGGCCAGATCTGGTACAGTACCATATATTTGCAAATGTCCAGGAACAGAATAAAAAGAGCAAAGGAACTGAAAGCAAATTGCAGAATTTAGTAGGGATAATAGAACCGAGTTCTTGTGCTTCAACTGGGATTTGGGGCAGGAGGTGCAGGAGATCTGTAGTAGCTGAGTGAAGGTGGCTTGCAGCCCTATCTGTGGAGGTAGATATACACATATTTGCACAGATCTGTGATAGCAACACAGCTGGTAGCTCCACTGAATTGCATGGCCAAGCCCCCTTGAGGTCATGAGGTTACTCCATGTGCTCTGTCTGCATACTTCTTGTGCTCAGGCAGCAGCCACCGCAGCAGGAATGCTATGCTTGTGCCATTCAGGGGTATGTATGGAAGGAAAAGGTTTACTGTGTCTTCCTCTCCCCCTCCCCCCTTAGGGCTTCCGTTCAGGGGCAGCTAAAGTATAGCCCATGGTGTTTTACTCGCTAAACCCCAGATCTTTGGGAAACACCTATCTCTTTCCTATTAGTTATAGCTTTTGGATGTTCTCCCAACACACACTGCCTGCTTTCCTAGTCAAACAAATACTCACGTTATTCCTGTAAGTACTTTGCTATTGTTAAGGTCCATTGTAGAGGGATCTGATTAGTCTGTTGTCAAAATACAGTTCTGCTTACATGTTAAAGGTTGTCTCCAAGTTGGACCTCTAACTTTTTTGTAGTGGGTATATTCACTTGGAAGGAATATCAGCAAAACACTCCATAAGGCCTTATCAACTTCCACGTTAACCAGTAGTAGTCAAAGTGAATCATGGCATTTAGGAGTGGCTCACTACCTTTCATCCACCACCAGCCCCCTTTCAGAACTGCCATTTCTGTTGCATCCCTTCTTGGGTAGCTGTGCACTTGCACTGTTAAAGGCAGTTGTTTTGCTTTGAGAAGATGACCTATTATGAGGTGTAGTGAACAATTCTCTAGCTACTCTCCCAAATGTCCATAGTCCTATTAATGAATGTTTGGAAAGCACTTTGAGATCCCTGGATGAAGGATGCTCTGTACACTCAAAGTATTTTTATTATTTGATGTTTTTATATTGTTGAATGAATTCCTCACTTTTTAATGGTGAGTTCTTGGGATTTTTTTCAAGTTTTTCCATCAATGTCCCAATATTTTAAGGTTTCAGAGGAACAGCCGTGTTAGTCTGTATTCGCAAAAAGAAAAGGAGTACTTGTGGCACCTTAGAGACTAACCAAATAAATTGGTTAGTCTCTAAGGTGCCACAAGTACTCCTTTTCTTTTTGCCAATATTTTAAAAAGTTGTTTTTGGGGAGAAAGTTTATCTAAGGTTTTTTTAAAAATTGCTTGTGCTTCATCGTTACAGTATATGACTTTCTAAAAACAAGAAACTTTGTATTCTGCCACCGCAGTAGGGGAATGTGTGAAAAAGGCAGATGACCTGGTGAATGAACTTAATGCTGAGAGTTGATCCTGGGCACTGTTCCCTGCTTTCTAGTGTTACTTCCTAGATAACAGGCTAATGGAATAGCTCCTATCCGAAGCCAAGTATAAAGTTTTATGACCGGGAAGTAAAGAAGAGTCTGATAGCACCTGTCTCAGTGAATAAACTAAATGATGAGATCATGGGAAAGAGGGGGACAAATATCAGTTTTTGGAAACTTTATAAATATTTATAAACATACAGCCCCCCGTGGGTCTGAACTTGACTGCATCAGGGCTATTCATATGATTGCAGAAACCTGTAATCAGAGCAGTTATGGTATTGCCCTGTGAAACAGACTTTTTAAACAAGTTGGTGTTGTGTTTTGAAAAGGGGTTCATACTGGAGCTGGTGCTACTCTCTTTGCAAGGGCAAACCTCCCATCGATTTCAGTGGGAGTGCTGCTGGATTGAAAGTGACATTGAGATCAAAGAGACTGGAAAGAGAAAGGTAAGCAAGGAAGTAGGGCGTTAACAGCAAAGTGAAGAGCCATTTCACTAGTCTAAAGGGGCTGGCAGTCAGACTCAAAATGGTTAACAAGGTTATGCCAAGACGAGCTCAGTGAACACTTTTAATAATTGCATGAAATGGCTGTTGAATTCCCTCATCTGCAACTGGGGAAATGAAACATCCCAGCAAACAAAACTGGGCCCTTTAACGTCTTGGGAAGCTGAAGCCCAAGCGCAGGTCTTAATATATCCCTGTCTGCAGAAAATCCACCAGATGGGAAGAATTAGTCAGGAACCATACAGTGTTTCCACTGCATGCTCCCCTCAAAGCGTACGTAGTCTAGAAACTGTGTGCAGCCTGAAGTTCTCTGGGGAGAAAAAAATCTGCATCTGTCACAGTGAATGGTGGGGCATTTGTGCAAAGTGGCCACCCATCTGTGCTGCTCCCTGATGCCCTCCCATGACAGCTTGACTCACTGCTGCTCTCTCCAGTGGCTGTGTATAACTCTCGGCTCTCAGAGAGGGATAGAAGACACAAAGGGAGGAAATGCCAATCTTCCATTAGTCCTACTGGTGTTGCATTGGAACTTGTGCCCAGGACGGCTGCTTTCCCAGCACCTTCTCTCTCAAACCTGGGGAGTCCCAGACACGTACACAGTGGTCTGCCGGGGTATGTCTGCACTGCAGCTGGGAGGTGTGATTGCCAGCGTGGGAACACAGACTCGCACTAGCTCTGCTTGAGCTAGCATGCTAAAAATAGCAGTGTGGACATTATGTCAGTGGTGGTGACTTGGGCTAGCTGCCTGAGCTTGGACGCAGGGGGTTGGCCGAGCTTGGACTCAGGCTGTTAGCTGAAGCTGCTGCCAGCACTGCGATGTCCATACTGGTTTATTTTTTTTTTTAGCATACTAGCTTGAGCAAAGCTGGTGTGAGTCCCCTATCCACACTGAAACTCTCACTTCCCAGCTGCAGTGTAGCCATACCCCCACAGGCTCAGGGGAGACTGTTCCATAAGGTGCTGCTCGCCCTTCTGCTCATTTTGTACAACCCTTGCTTTCCTGTGGCCAGCAGGATGACTCCATGGTCCCAGACCCTATTCCAGCTGTTTCCTGTAGGGTGTGGATTAACCCCTGTCATGATTGTGCAGGCTGGGTGCTCTGGAACGGCTCTGAATGAAGTTCAGACAGGACCCTCTAGTTGTGTGACACCCCTCAGGGCACACTGTCCGCTAGGGCAAGCCTCCTGGGCTTCAGTGCCTCCTTGGGTCTGACCTTGGAGCATTCAGCACCCCTGTTCTGCACCGTGAGCTCCCCGCAGTGAGTCCACCTGAATAGGACACCTGGGGAAGCAAAACATACCTCCCAAAGGGACCGTGCACCCCAGCTTCACATTCAGCAGTGACTCTCCGCCAGCATTGTAAAACGGAAGGGCTTATTAGTCGTCTGGAACACAACATAGAACAGTTCTTGTTAGCACAGGAAGTAGGAAAGTTAAGCAAAGTCCATCTTGGGGGGCATCCAAAGGGTCTCGTCCCTCAGTTCCAAACCAGGAGACTGACTAGCCTCCAGCAGCCCACCCTCAGTCATGCCCACTTGCCCCTCCTCCGTCTTCCACCTCTTTCCCAGGCAAACAGGTCACCTGGCCTCCACCTCCCTCTTTGTTCTTCAACTTCTTCGGCTGGCTCCTTGCAACGGCCAACAGTTGCCAGGATACGGAGTGTCCGGCCATTCTCTGTGTGCAGGCAACTAGAGGCAGTCACACCTGCCTGCTCGGGTCTCTGCAAAGATCACACACCCTTGTCCCACCACCTAGATATTTGTGCAATATATAGCGGAAACTGAGACACACACACACAGTATTCATGCGAAACATTTAAGAAAGGTCCCACTTCGTCACAACCTCAGTTACATCATGAACCACTACTGAGCGCTTGTATTAGTCTCCTCTCGTTTAGCTTCCTTAATGTCAAGAGTGCCCATTTTGAGCCATACTGTGCTGACTTACTTTGGAATAGGGAGGCTGCCAATAGAAACTCTGGCAGCCAGTGCTCTCGTGCTGCTTCTGATATCTCACTCTTCGCGACAATGAGAACATGCCAGTGCCTGTTACTTGAGAATCTTTATAACCCAACTCAGAGGGGTTCAGCTGGTATACCTGGCTACTGTCATTAACGTTGAGAACGAATGATGCCATCCTCAGTGTAAATATTTGCCAATGTAAGTACAGTAGAACCTCAGAGTTACAAAGACCAGAGTTACAAACTGACCAGTCAACCACACATCTCATTTGGAACCGGAAGTACACAATCAGGCAGCAGCAGCAGCGGAAAAAAAAGCAAATACAGTACAGTACCGTGTTAAATGTAAACTACTAAAAAAAAATAAAGAGAAAGCAGCATTTTTCTTCTCCATAGTAAACTTTCAAAGCTGTTTAAGTCAATGTTCAGTGGTAAACTTTTGAAAGAACAACCATAATATTTTGTTCAGAGTTACAAACAACCTCCATTCTCGAGGTGTTCGTAACTGTTCGTACAGTTCGTAACTGTAATATAAATCAAGGTAAAACCCTGAATATTACCTTATACATAATGGGTCAACCATTAAAACCTAGCTAGAAAGGAAAATTATTAAACAAGGTTTGATGGAAGAAACAAGACAATCATTCCCCTTTTTAGGAAGGGAACAGAAGAAAAGAAGGTATAAGTATATAAAAGAAGGTATAAGGTATAACTCAAAGAATCTGGGACCTATTAATTCCACTGTACTTCTAAGAAGCTCTTCTAGTTCATTGTGTTTCAAAGGAACTAATAGGCATCTCCTTATTTTTCTTCCCAGAAGTCCCTATTTTTTAGTGCTCAGATGATGCCAAGTATGGCTCTTGTCTTTCAAAACCTTGTTTTAATTACAGTATGTACTTTGCCTATTCACCAGTCAGCTCAGAGTTTGGAATCTACCTGGTTATTCTCCTCCTTTTAGTCTGAGTCCTTTCAAATGTAACTTTTTTTGGTCTGATAATGAAGCATTTGAGAGATTAAATCTTATCTAGTTCTTAAGAGGAGCCTCGAAACTAAACAAGTCTCTTTAGGAAGAGAAGCAGGTTTATTCAGCAAAGGAGAAACTTTTTATTAACAGTACAACACTGTAGGCAGTGCATTTGCTGAGAGATAACAGCATGCCTGAACTCGTAAACCATGATGACAAAGGCAGCTGTAAGAAGTGCAATAATCTCCCAGAAATGCATGTCCCAGAGCATCTTCTTGCTACTATAAAATTAACTAAATGCATTTAAATAAGGAAAGCAGTCCAACTACTGCATTTGCTGGGCTTTCCAGGCAAGCATATGACACCACAAACAGTCAGTTAGGAAATTCTAATGGTAGCAAGCATACTAAAGCCACCTCATCAATTCAGTTAATACTCTCACTGCGACTATAAAGCGTTTGCACCATAACACTTCCCCCACCTCCAACTTGTGCTATCACTGCCGCTGCAGCTGGAAGCATTTAATAAAACAATAATTGGCTGAATCATTGTATCATACAATGATGATTAAACCTATCCATAAAGCAGGGTGGAGTATAATTGAAAGGACATAGTCTGAGAAGGGAAAACGTGGCAAAAAAGCAATTTGGCAACAGGAAAAATCGAGAACTTCTAGGAGCATTCAGAACTATACCATAAAAGGATTCTGTGGAAATTTTGCCTCAACTCTGTTTGATTATATGTCTCAGTTTTACAATAAAAATATGTGTGAAATTTTGTGTTTAGAGATTGCAAAGTCTGAGCAGCATGTGTAAAATGCATGTACATTGGTAAGTATTTTCGGTATGATTTGCGCTACGTGAGAAAGGTGGAAGTTTGACTGAGTTGGGGAGTGGGATTGGAAAGTACTGTACCCACCACATACTATAGGGCACATTGCAAGGTTCTCTCCAGGCCTTCCTGCTGCTCTGCCACTAGGCTTTAAAGAGATGGGCTCCAGTATGGAATCGACTCAAATTATTTAAATGTCGCTCCGGGTAGTACTCCTGCCCCTGCCCATTTTAGTGGTTTTACAACCACATTTTCCTTTTATTTAAAAAAAAAAAAAAGCCCTTTTAAATTTTCTCTCCATTTATGAATGATTGCCGTGGTGATGCTCTGTGCTCCACCACCCCTTCCTACTGCGACTGGCTCATGTGCTTTCGCTTTTTCAAATATTGCCTGTGACAGAACCTCATCCCCCTTCCTTTCTGTGGAGTTAATAGCAGAAGATTTCCACTCCTTCAGTTCCTAGAGAACACCAGCAAGGAAAAGAGGAGCCTATCCAGGAAGGACAGGTCTCCCCTTAAACCAGAATGGTACCAGACTGCTGGCATGTAAAATTAAAAGGTTTGAGAGGAGTTTTTAACTTAAGAGTTGGGGGAAAAGCCAACAGGTGCAGAGAAGCAAGCGATTTGGCTGGAGACGTCCCTTAGGGATGAATTTATTAAAGGGAGAACTCTGTAGCCTAGTAAAGAGGCTAGGGAAGAAGTTGGTAAAGTGTAGGTACGAGCCAGAGAGGAACAGTCAAACATAAGAGTACTGTTTAACTCTAAGACATGAAGGCAAGCAACTGAATATTGACAAAATGTACAAGTGCTTATATACAAATGGTAGAAGTCTAAAATAGTAAGATGGATGAAATAGAGTGGCTTGGATTAAAAGAGGATATTGATATAATACGCATTGCAGAAACCTGCTGGAATAAGGATAATCAATGGGATACAGTAATGACAGAGGAGGTTGTGATGGTGGGACAGTGTCACTATATGTGAAAGAAAGCGCAGATTCAAATAAAGTATAAATCTTAAATGAATCAAATTGTACCATAGAATCTCCATCCTTGCTGGGCACCCATAGAGCATGGTTTTGGGAAAGGGTAGGCATGATGCTGGAGATCTGGCTCTTCCACTTCTTTCTGCATCCTCCAGCCAGATCCAACAGACCTGGGTCCTCTCCACTCACAAAGTAGTGGGAATGATCTAACCTTGGATGTTATTAATTCTTTCTGCTTTAGTAGTCCCATGTGCCCATGTGGGGACAGTAACAGAGACAAGAATCGTTTGTGATGTTTGCTCTTTAATGTGACAGTGTCCCTTTTAATTTCTTCAGAAGATTTGAAAGTAAAATGAGTTAGTGCCCATGAATAAAGTGCTCTGGTTTAGCTGGCCACATCGGTGCAGCTTAGTGGTTATGTAGTTTGTTCTGTAGTAGCTTTTAGCCAGCATGTTCTTTGTGAATGTGTAATCTTATTAGGATTTAGTTGAAATCTACCCAGACAATTAGTGCTAACAGCCCAGTGTGGTCTGACGTGGGTACTTCATAGTTGTAGAATTTTATTAATGCATCTTCCATAGCCATAGAGGCCTGAGGGAGCTGAGGACATTCAGCACCTTGCTGGATCTACTCTTTAGTTTGTTTACCGTAAGATCCTAGAAGTATTTTAAAAAAACTTACCTTGCGGAATTGGGGCCTGGTTCTGTGTGTCTCCTAGGATATTCTGAGCATTCTACAGCTCCCACTGAAGTCAATGGGAGTAGAAGGTGTATGAGCATCATCCAAGGTGATGCCACCTTGGAGAAGGGGGAACTGGCAAGGACTATACATGTTCTAGTTTCAAGAAAGTTATTTGATTTTTTTTTCCCTTTCCTAGGATTAATTTACCCTTATAAATTTGTTTGCAGCCATTGACACTTCCCCCCAATATAAATACAAAATAAAGTATGTTGCAATTGAAATTTTAAATGCATAGTAATATTTTAGCTTTCTTTAGTGTCTTTCATTTGTGCATCTGTGGGTGCTTTGCAAACCTCCTTTTAACTATGTTTCGCCGCATTCCCATGTGATAGGTAAATAGTATTATGCCCATTTCACAAACTGGGAAAGGGAATTTGCCCAAGATCACACAAAAAGTCAGTGACAGTGTAAGGTACAGAACCCAGGAGTTCTGTGGCCTAGTTCTCTGCGTTAGCCACTAGACAAAACACCTCATTACCAAGTATAAATGCCAGAAAAATTCAAAATGATGCTTTGTATGGTGACTATAATTCTACCTCTTTATGCAGTTATGCATCATTGTATTAATTCATCATATATGGTGTTAATATCTATGCCCTAAGGCTGTCTTCAGCCTAAAAGATACATGCACAGACAGCATTTGGAGCACTTAAAGGATTGGGTCTTTAACCAATAAGACATGAAAGTGTAAAAGTTAATTGTGGCCTCACCTAAAGACTCTTCATTCAGTTGCATTTTCTTTCATGTGCTAGCATGATACTGTGATTATTGCAAAGGGGGGTTAGCTAGCTTTTATCTTCCAGCTTCACACCATCCGGCCAAGTTCTGCACATGTTTGAGAAAGGAGTAGTAATGATTAAAAAACAGCCAGTTAGTCTCAGTTATTCTACAATGGCAGGATAGAATTAATTAATGTTTACACTAGATCTTCAATCCCACTAAGACTCTCTTGAGCTCTATCAAGGGCTGCGTTTTGAGATCCACAAGGATCGAACATCCAAATCTGAATAGACATGAGGAGAAGCAGCTATATTTGTGCACCCTGTACGTATTAAAAGAACACAGTGATTTTAAAAATGCTTTGACAATACATAAAACTCTGATAATCTTAAAACAGTTAACTGACATTCGGCCACATTCAGTGGATGTAACCCCTTTCACTTCCAAATACAGCAGTAGCAATTTCATAATGTGCAAGTGTAGGGGCTAATGCTGGGAAGAGCTGAGCACCATCAGCTTTCAGTGACTTCAAGATGCAGGCCCTCCAAATACCTTTACCTCCTTTTTTCTTATCTTACAGCTTTTGAAACAGGAAGTTGATCTGAACAGCCTGGAGAATGTTATCCCAATCTGAAATGTTTTACAAATTTTCCCATAGGAACCCTCCAGCTGATCCTGCAGTCCTCGTGCATTGCTATCACTGGCAATTTTGCCTCCAGGATTGGGGTCCTATAATATCATTGAATTTAGGGTAAATGAATTTTGCTTAGACCGCTTTTCTGTTTCTAATTGCATAATAGCAACGAGGCAAAACACTTCTAGAGTTCTTTTCATCAGAACAAGAGCCTATAATTTCCATTAAAGAAATTCCAGTGACCAGATTATTTCCCTCTTCCTCATTCCAGTGTAATAAGCTCATTTTGGGGAGGTAGAAGGGTACCAGGTTTCAGCCTAAATTCAATTAGCAGAGGAATGTGCATTGAGACACAGGTACAGGCTAGCTCCATGACATGCTTCTGTAATGAGGCCTTTTCGAAATCCAACAGCTTTCGCGGGGGTTACAGGTTTCAGACTTATGCTGTTTTTTTATCAGCCCATTTTTTTTGAGGGAGGGTGAAGAAGGGGTTAATTTCTAGAACGAATATTTTGAAAGCGTTTTCTCTAGTTTGCAGGTGGTGGACATTGTTCTTTTTATTGTGCCCAGTGCAAATCTGTCCGCCATAACGATCTCAAAATGACCTTTATGCTAATTTTAAATACCCCCTTTTTAATCAGTGCTGTTTGTGAGAGCCTGCTTCTGTCTGTGTTTGAAAATAGGTTCAAGTCATGTTTGTTCTAAATTTGCCTGAAGTATGCAGGAGTTCAGAGATCTGGCTACATATAGATAGGTAGCTCTGGTGTGAGCTGAAATGTTTACTGAGTGTTTTAGATAGAGCCTTTAGAAGTTGTGGGTAGGGAGAGGTAAGGGAAGAAAGAATACAAGTAGTCTATATACTATTGCTTAGTTGAAGTCACTGGGAGTTCTGCCAACATCAGGACTACAGAATATATCACAATGGGCCAGGGATGCTGGAACAGTTTGTGTAGTGGGGGTGCTGAGAGCCATTGAACCAAACTGTAAACCATGTATATGGTGGAAACCACTTCAAGCCAGGGGATGCGGTATCAGCCCTAATTCCAGCACCTATGCATTGGCTTGATCCTGCGAGGTACCAAGCACTCTCATCTTCCACTGTCATCAGTGGGAATTGAACGTGCGCTTTAATGCCTGGCAGGAGTGACCCTTAATTCATTACTGTCTGAGTGTAGGCTACGTTCCCTTGACAATAATGTAGATGTCTCCTGCAATGTAAAAGAAACACTGTTGTCATATTTTATTCTGAAATGTTACAGTAAAGTTGAATAATTGCTAAAGAGAATTAAAACTCTTACACTAAATAAACTCATCCTGGTGTGCCTTGACACTTTGACCTAAAAATAATCCAGTCTTTATTTAAAATCATGTTTTTTACTAAAGCTGTGTGGTCATAAAAAGTTACAGTCTATTCAGTTACATTGGGAGAGGTGTGAGACTTCTCGGGTTCTGGTTATTAGGTATCCATGCATTACATTATCTGCTCTTGGTAAATCTGAAACATTAATAAATTCTGACCTATAATATAAGGAAACTGAAGTATAGTGTTCTTTATCTTTCTAGCAAATATTGGTCAGAGAAGGAAGCTGGTGTTCTTGCAGATGTAATGGTTAAAGGACAGGGTTGGGAATCAGGAGAATTGTTTTTTTTCCCCCAGCATAGACATGCTGTGTGATCTTGGGCAAGTCCCTTAAGTTTTATAGGCCTTACTATCACCATCAAATGTAAAATGGGTATAATATTGCTTATGATCTTCTCATGGGTGTTGTGAGGATTAATTCATTAGTATTTGTATAGACTTTTATGATCATCTAGTGAAAGGTGCTACAGAAGTGAAAAGTATTACTGTTTTTACTTCAGTTCGTTGAAACTGAGGGACCATTTTTGTTGGGTTACTTTAATTCTAAAATTTGTAACATTGGTATTATTGGAACAACTGTTTTTGTGTTGCCTTTTAAAGTTTCATGAAGTGATATTTCCCTCTTCTTCATGTATTTCCTAAAGAATCTCTTGATGCCTCTAACTCATGTATGTGACTAGACTCCTGGTTAATTCATAGAAAACGCTTACACATCAATCCACATTATTGCAATCTAAGTGTTAGATTTTAATCCGGCAAAGTGGAAGCAGTAACCTTTGATTTTTCACTTCTTCATATGCTTTATCCTGAGGTCCCTCCCAGGTGATCAGATACCATCGTTAGAGGCCTGATATAAAGCCTGGATCATTTGTACAGTGTATACATACAAAATGCTACATATGAGTCTAAAGTTTCATAGATTCCAAGGCAAGAAGGGATGAATATGACCTAGTCTGATCTCGTTTGTAATACAGACCATAGAACTTCCCAAAAATAGTCCCTAGAGCATATCTTTTGGAAAAATCGTGCTGTGATGGGGCGGCGTGCTATCCGCCACCTCTGCTGTGAACACAGACCTCTCCAAGACCTGCTTGCGTGTAAACACCACGGGGTAGTGTCTTTACTGTGTTTTAATCCCTCCCCTAATACATAGCAGTGTTGCCACATCTTTACAAACCGTGTCTTAACTCTCTAACCCCTTCTCCAAAAGGTGGGGGCAGGTGTCTCTACTCGGAGGACTCTAGGTGTCAGACTCCCCAAGCCTTCCGTTTCTCTCCTCCCCTTGCCCCCCCCCCTTGTGCCCTTTTATACAGGCTCCCTGCTAATGGGCTAGTTGGCTCATGGAGTCTCTAGACCCAATCTGGCCTGTTAATAAGGTACCTGTCCAAACAGGTGATCTGTCCAATTAAGCCTTCTCCAGGGGAACCTAATTAGTAGTAATCGTGACCAGAGTGCAGGCTCAAATGCTAGCTCTCAGGATTCTGTCACATGTCCAATCCTGAAATAAAAATGGTCAGTGATAGAGAAAACACCTCGACCCTTGGTAAATTGTTCCAATGGTTAATTACTCTCACTGTTAAAAATGTATGCTTATTTCCAGTCTGAATTTGTCTAGCTTCATCTTCCAGCCATTGGATCATGTCCTACTTTTCTCTGCTAGATTAAAGAGCCCGTTATTAAGTATTTGTTCCTCACGTAGATACCTATAGACTGTGATCAAGTCACTCTTAACCTCTTCTTTGTTGAGTTAAATAGATTGAGCTCCCTGAGTCTATCACTCTAAGGATTTTCTAATCCTTTAATCATTCTCTTGGCTCTTCTCTGAACCCTCCTTCCCAGGATAGAGTCCTGTAAGTATGGCCTACATTCTTTGTCCCTAGATGTATACATTTACTTTTAGTCAAATTAAAACACATATTGTTTACTTGTGCCCAGTTTACCAGGTAATCCAGATCACTATGCAGCAGTGACCTGTCCTCTTCATTATTTACCACTCCCCCAACTTCTGCATCATCTGCAAACTTAATCAGTGATTATTTTGTTTTCTTTCAGGTCATTGATAAGAATGTTAAATATCATAGGGCCAAGAACCGATCCCTGAAGGACCGCATTGGAAACACATCCACTCAATGACGATTCCCCATTTACAATTACATTTGGAGACCTATTAGTTAGCCAGTTTTTAATTAATTTAATATGTACAATATTCATTTTTATGTTGTTCTGGTTTTTTAATCAAAATGTCCAGTGAAAGGCATTACAGAAGTACTAAGTATGTTATCTCAACGCTATTACGTTTATCAACTAATCTTGTAATCGCATCAAAAAAAGATATCCGGTTAGCTTGACAGGATCTATTTTCCATAAACCCATGTGGATATGCATTAATTACATTACCCTCCTTTAATTCTTTATATCTTTTAATTCTTTATTTTAGGAGATGCGCCAATATTTCTCTGCCTGCCTGGGAAGCCTGGTTTCTTCCCTGTCCGTTCTTGCTGTCACTAGGGGCTGGCTTGCTCTGTCTCCCAGCTGATCTGTGACTTATTTGGCCAGCATTCCCATTAGTCAAGGAGGAAGGAGGCCTCATCCCCCACTCAACTGGGCAGGAGACTAGGTGTTGTGAGGTGGGAGTTTGAGGGTGAGGCGCTGCCAGCACGCTAGGAAAGGGCTTCTGCTTTGCTCCTGCCATCTCATTAGAGAATATGTGTGTGTGTGTGTGTGTGTTGGGGCGGGGCTGAGCAGAATTCTGATTTTAAAATAAATATTTTCCTCTTCATGTATGCAATCGTGGTTTGGTGTAAAGCCTTTATTTCTGTAGCAGAATAAGTATGAAGACTCCTATGGCAATTTGTTGCAGAGGAGCAGTGCTGGAACTAGCTTCTGTTTCCTAGTGCAGTAACAACCAGAGCTGACTTTTCAATCCATTCTCTGTTTCACTGGTGTGTCTCTATTGAGCCCAATATGTTTTACAAATGACTGTCTTAACCGAAAGCTTAATGCATTATTTACGCATTTTTGTACCATGTGTTTGCAGTCATTTAATTTCATTAAACAAAAGCTTGAACTCTTTTACAAGTAAATGTAGTTTGCTAGAACCCAGCGTTAATTAATAAACCCTTGTGCTCTCAGCCTCCATGGAGCATAGCTTTTGTTAAGATGCATTTTGCAGCCAAGCCTTCAGTGGAACACTGTGTCACAAGTACAGTATCTGTAGATGAGGGAAAACGCATGTAGCCGTTTGTTTGGTCTTCTGTGGAATTCAGTTTACAAATCTTGCTGCAGAATAACCTTTCATCCTAGTTGCTGTGTCCTGTACCACAAAAGAATCTGAAGAATGGCAGGATACGGGCTCAGTGATTCAACCACTGGTCTCTAGTCTGAGACTGTTGTTTGACTCTGAAAAGAATTCTGAGGAGTCAATATTCAGAGCAGTTTACAAGTTGAACACCTAGCGACGGTCTGTTTCTCTCACTGAGGCATGGGGATTCTATACCAGTACTAGCGTGAGTTACTCTAAGTGCAGCATCTGGGAGCATGGATCACTCTGTAAAATTGTTGCCTTGTGCCTTAAGGAGAAAGCAGTACCTTCTCAGAGTATGATCCTCAATTGCTGAATACCCGTTTTCAGTGGAAGTTGGGACCACTTAGGTCCACACCCTCCAGGGCGCTCAGCATTCAGACGGCTCCTGTGAACTTTTTTCTGGTTATAGAAAGTATTTGGGAAAGTTTGTGTATGATTTATATATCAACATGCCTCCCCTCCCCCGCAACAAATGACACATTTTGGGACCTCACCCTGCTGGCCATCCTGCTTCCTCACACTTATTGTTTGTATTGTTTTCGTGCCCAGGAGCCCCAGTCACAGAGGAGGACCCCCTTGTGCTAGGATGTGTAATCAAAGTGGTATTATTTGTGGCACTTCTTGTGCCAGGATGTATACAACTTTCTCTGATGAGATGAGGCCTGAGCTATAAGTTTTGCATCCAGGTCCGAGCTTCCCCAGCTGGTCCATGACTGTTTAGATCTAGGTTTTTGGCTATTTCTAATTCTGAAGTGATAGATGTAATGCAGAGGTGGTGCTAATTAGCTACTTGGGAAGAGTCTCTAAAAGCAGTCTTCCATCTCTCTAAAGATTGCTTTTCCTGTTCTGGGTTGAGATAAACTTCGCAGCGGTATCGTGACCTCACAGTGCAGCTGTGCTTTCTACCATTGGCATATGAACAAACAAAGAGAATAATATTTTGTTATCAGGCGGGTTGTTGGTGCGATAGCTCAGAGAACAAATCTTTTGAAAATCGTAGGAATAGTTTCCTTCTTTTCCCTGCAGCAACATAAAAGATAAGCTTTGGTTTCCCAACCAACAGCACATTATTTCACTTAATCAGGCTTTTCTCCCTCTGTGTAGCCAAGAAATTCAGGAACCAATCTGGGGCCAGAAAATACATCTCAACACCTACTCAGGGGACAACACTCAATGTAAACACACACCCCTCTCATGAACAGGGGGAAACTGACTGAGATTATTATCCTAATTTAGGATGATAATATTAAAATCCCCAAAGTGTTTATAGTTGGTTTAAGTGAAATTCTTTCTTTTAATGTTTAGCTTTGAAATCTGACACTTCTCCTCCACCATCCCCCCAGTCCTAGGTCTGAGAGGGACAACAACATATTTAGAGGCGAAGCAAGTGTTTCATGGTAAATTTGGCATTCTGAGCCTGATCCAAAGCCCACCTGAAGTCAATGGAAAATACATACTTGAATTCAGTGAACTTTAGATCTGGCCCTTTGTGATGGATAATGCAGAGAGCCTAGGAACATGCTCTCCCTCAGCTTCCCTTGTGAACATGGCATCAAACTGGTGAGTGCATGAGGGATCACTACAAAGGGGAGCAAAGGTCACCCACCATATAGCTTTGTTTCCCTTTCTCTTCTCCCTGGCAATGATACTGATGAAACCTTGCCTCTGGTTGAGAGGCAGACACTAATTGGCTCATAGGGATTATGTGGAATGGGTCATATCACTTTTACTATATACCTTGGGCCAGATTCCTCTAATGCCCCAGGCAGCCCCAGTGGGTTCTATCTAATGTAATCTATTTACAGGGCTCCAATACCAAGGAGTTTGAGTGCCTGTGATCTCCATGACTAGGGAGCGAGGGTTCAGGACAGTTATTCAGATAGCAAAACATGATGCAGCTGCTCCTGGGTTAAATAAAATTGTTTGATTGCTGAGAGATGAGGGAAGTGTCATTTCATAGCATTGCAGTGTGCATTTATACATCAGGACCATGCAACCTTAGCATTGTATGCTGGAGCATGCTTAGAAATATTGCACAGCAACTCAGGACAGAAAATGAAGTAACCCACCTTATCCGATTGAAATAGGGGGGCTGAATATAATTACCTGTGCTGGGATGTGGCTCGGACTCCAAGGTTTACCTTTACTGTTACAAATAGTGTCAAGGGATTCTTAATGACCCCAAGTTGTCAGGACTCCTGTTTTATGTCTCATCTATAAGAAGGGATCACCCAGCAGCATACCATGCTGGGGTATTGGTTCAGAATGGACTCTGATGAGTGCTTCCTGCTGAACTACCAGCACCACTTCCTTCAACGCTCAAATATTTCTTGGGTGTTTCCTATCCAACCATTGACCCAGCCATACCATGCTTAGGTTGGGATTTCTGATGGGGATACATGCACAAGGGTTTACAGCTGCAGGTATATGGGGCTATAATTTCCTGTGAAAGATGCATTTCCTGCTCTAAAAGACAAGGCTTGTGTAAATTTAATTTTTTATAACAAAAACAAAATAATGTGTAAGGCCTACCGTACAAATCCTTGGTGTCCTCAACAACTTCCCAATGGACAATAAGTGCTTAACTATAAGTGCTTTATCCTTGTGCACTAAAATAGTCCAATGGCCTTTGGTTAAATTAGAAAACAGATTGCTGCTAGTTGTTTCAATGGAAAATTTCAGATGACACAACTTCATCTTGCCATGAGCTGTTTCCTTTTTTACATTTTACTTGCATAACCACTTTACTATAAGCAAGAAGCGAGACATTCACAATAAAGTTCCTTCAGTGGGCACCATCCTGAGTTAGTCAATAGTTGCACGTGGGGTTTGGGGTTTTTTGGTTTTTTTTGTTTTGGTTGTTTTTGTTTTCTGTTTGGTCGTTTTTTGCCATCTTGGGAAAATGTGTTATTATTTAATAATAATAATTCCTCCAATCTGATTTCTTCAAAGATGTCACCTTACCCTCCACTGAGCCGTTGTATGTCACCTACATACACATACTTGGCACATTTACACATGCAGACTATTCTTGCATATTACCAGTACCTGTTTTCACTGTTTAATATCACTGTGCAGCTTAGAAAAGAAACGACTAAAGGGGGATATAGTAGAGATCTATAAAATCATGAATGGTGTGGGGGAAGTGTTATTTACCCTTCACATAACACAAGAACGAGGGGTCACCCAATGAAATTAGTAGGCAGCAGGTTTAAAACAAACATAAGGAAGTACTTCTTCACAAAATGCACAGTCAACCTATGGAACTCATTGCCAGGAGAAGTCTTGAAGACCAAAATTATAAATGGGATCAAAAAAGAGTTAGATAAGTTCATGGAGGATAGGGCCATCAATGACTATTAGCCAAGTGGGGCAGGGATGCAATCCTAGGCTCTGGGTGTCCTCAGAACCTCCAGTTGTTAGAAGCTGGTACTGGACAATGGGGGCTGGATCACTTGATAATTTCCCTGTTCTGTTCATTCCCTCTGAAGCATCTGTCACCAGCTACTGTTGGAAGACAGGATACTGGGCTGGATGGATGATTGGGCTGGCTGAGTATGGTTATTTGTACGTTTTTATGTTCTTATCAGTAGCATGTTGGTTTCCCTCCTCAGCCACCTTTGAATACTGAAAGTGATTAGGGCTATTAACATGCAATTTAAAGAAAAATCCCCAGAATTTTCTGAGTTGCAAAAATGAAACAAACACAAAATTTCTACTTTTTTTTTTTTATTGTGTATGTCATGGGAAAGTATGGAATAGAACTTTAATGGTACTTTATTTTTATTTTTTTATATTTGCTTAATTTTTCTTTTTCTTTTTCTTAAATGCACTTCCAAACATGAATGTATTTTATTTAATGTCACATGTTGGCTTTTAAAGGTTGAGTGCTCTTTGTTTGGAAGAAAGCAAACTATCCCCTTTCCCCACTCCCCAACCTACAACCACTTAAATCACCTAGGTGACTGTGCCTGGCAAGGTTAGAAGTAAATATATGCTTGTAGTCAATGAACTTTTGGATACTAGCCAGGTCAGATATCTCTAGGAGGATGGACACTGAATGCAGTTCCATTACTGAACCCCCAAGCAGCTGGCTTATGCTTCAGCCTTCCATCACAATTAGCTATAAATATGAAGTCTGACTATACAGATAGCTTCACAGCCTGGTAACAGGCTCAGTTTTCCACTCTACAGTAAGTATTTGGTTTCTGTTTGACAGCTATTTTAGAAGAACTATGTTAAACTTCACGTGCTATTTCATGCACCTTTGTTAATTGAGTTTGGATACAACTGATGCCAAAACAAAGGCCCACGGGTCCCTGGCCATGCAGTATAGAGGGAGCAAAAAGCTCTGGTGGGCTATGTAGAAGGTGAATGTGGGTTACGTGGGTGGTCCTGCCCATTGTATAACTGTCTTATTAACTGTCTTATTGCCCTTCCTCCCTGCAAAATAGCCGTACAGCGAATAGACAATATGAGCTCTTTAGGTGGGGCCAAAATCAGAGGGAGGAGCTGCATTTTGCCATTTCCCCTCCCTCTCCTCAAACTGCAGCCAAACCCCAGAAAAAGTCAGTGGAAAGTTAACACTGCCTGATGCAGCACTGATTCTTTCTGTACACTCAATAATTCCTCTGTCTGGAGTCATAATATGAGTCCATAGCTGTTAGCCAGGGGCAGAATGGCTGCAGGGTCTGCTGTGTGGGAGGAAAGCTGCTGGGGAGAAGGAAGGATGCATCCCTCCACATAGTTAGACAAGATCTATGAGACTGGAAGCTCCACCTCCATTCACTCTGTACTCCTGCTACTCCCATGGGCTGGAGGAAGAATACTCAGAAGTGCGTTTATTGTGGAGATGGGGAATGTATGCACTAAAGTCTGTTTGCTGAGATATATAGCACGAACCTCAAGGAATTAGTGCTGAGATCTAGAGTAAGTTAACTTTCTAGGGGGCAGAGGGATAGATATAATATCAAATCACTTTGGCTGGCAGGACTTTGCTTCTTGAAGGGTTTTATTTAATCTACTCTTGGGGGTATTCTGCACCAAAAAATTAAAAATTCTCTGCACAATATTTTAAAAGTCTACAAAATTCTGCATATTATATTTATCAAAATAACACAACATAATCGTACCAGTTTCAATTATTTTGGTAATTTATTTCAAAATACCGATCAGCAAATATGTCTATAACAATACAGACAACAAAAAAGGTTCAGGAAATGTTTGTTGACAAAGAGATTTCTTACTAGGCATATTAATATAGAACTCTGAGTAATAGTTCATTTAAACTACAATACAGAAATATATTTCCTGCACCCCTCAGAAGCAGTGGAAAGGCTTGGGGAGTCAGGGTAACAGAAGAGCTTAGGGAGAGGGAAGTAATTGCTGGGCAGAAGCCTGGGAGTGAACCTGGAGTGTTACTGGGTGTGCGTGGGAGAAGTATGGAACAAGTTTTTTGGGGTGGGAGGGATTGTTAGGGAGTTGGGGAGTCTCCCCCATGCAGACCCTGGCTGACCCCTAGCCTCTCCCATTTAGTCAGGCACATCTGCACTATCCCAGTGTGTCCCATCTCCCCATCCTCATGTGTTCCTGCACCTTCATTCAGCAAACCACCACCTCCCTTTTCCATGTGGCCCTGCACCTCCACTCCCATTCAGCCCCCACCCCAGTCTGTCCCCCCACTAGCCTTTCTGAACTCCAGTCTATGTGACCCTCCCACCAGCAGCCCTGTTTGCCCCACTCTGTCTGTCCCACCCCACATATCCCATGCCTCCTCACCTGGCCCCGCAGGCAGGACACTGTGAGGAATACAGCCTCTCATCCCATTGGCTGCTGGCTGCTACAGCCAGAGCCAACTGCCCTCTGTTCTGGTGCCACAGCAGCCCCTGGTGGGGAAAAAGGTGCAACTGCAACACTTCTCTGGCAGAATGTATTTTATGTGGCGGAAAAAAAATCTGTGGGGGACATGAATTCTGCGTGTGTACAGTGGCGCAGAATTCCCCCAGGAATATTAATCATAAGAGCTGTTACTTTAAATTTAATTTAACAAGAGCCTCTTCTTTCATCCTTAAAGACCTGAGAGTGAGTTTAATACACCCTTATAGAATTCTAAGGGAAAGATTAGAACCAGAATAAACTCCTCTCCTTTCTCTCTTCATTCTTTCCTCCTCTGCCTCCATGTTACCCCCTCCGCTCTAAACAGAGAATCGTCTTACCTCCTTTAAAGTCTTTTGCCCACCCCATGAACAAGTGCCTGAAGTGGACCTCTGCCAATGGAGAACATGCTTCATGCTCCCCACTGACTAGCTGCTTCAAGTAGCTTTAGGGCTCTCCACCAGGACCATATCCAGCCAATGCTTCTGCCTCTTGCTGCTTCTCCTCCTGCAGCATGGAGTAGAAGGGAAGGCCAGGAAAGGAGGTGGAGGGATTCTTCTCAGAAATGGTTCCATCCAGAAGTCCTGATCCTGGCCCCACTTCCCGGCATGCAAAGAGTCTTGTCTGTGCCAAGGATAACACTCCCTACCCCACCCTCAAATCAGGAAACTGGCCAGTCCTGAATGTGTTAGACACCCAAGGATTGGACAGTACCAAAAGGGTTAATATCAAAACGTTATTTCAAATATTCAGCATTTTTATTAGTCCTGTGCACTAAGTTTATCTTTGTCTTTATGAAAACAGGCCATGAACAGTTGAATACATTCAGTCTGGCTTTTGGAACTGGACTATTGAAAGCAGAGAGAGTCATTTAAACTCCTGCGTGATGGGCTTTTTGGAAAGGCAGGAAGTTTGCGTTACAGATGCTGTCAAAACATAACTTTTCACCAAGCATTTTGGTCTTTAATCTGACATGAAAATGCCTTCGATGGTGCACGCAACATTTTCCAGTTAAAGGGACACTGCCAAGGTCGAGACCTCCATTTTCTCTCCTCCCAACTTGTGTCTACAATTTATTTTTTCTTTTCAAATGAATGCACTCTCTCCCCCTCTTTCTTTCTCTGACCTTCAAAAATAGACTTGCGTCTGAGAGCTACTCACAGTCTCACAAATCCCACTGAAGTCAATTGGGTTGAAGTCAAAGGTCACATCTCAGGTGTGGGTCTTGTGAAACCAGCTCAGCATGCAGGACACATCAGTAT
This sequence comes from Caretta caretta, assembly GCF_965140235.1. Classification (NCBI taxonomy): domain Eukaryota; kingdom Metazoa; phylum Chordata; order Testudines; family Cheloniidae; genus Caretta; species Caretta caretta. Next base: position 85,496,842 of record NC_134214.1, read on the forward strand.
TTAGCAAGCAGTCAAATGTGGGGGAAATGATTGAGGAAATGGATTTCAGTTTCCTGGTTGCAAAGACTAGTTATAAACAACATATGGAGGAGACAGACATTTATTTAAACTGTACCAAGTTGAGTGCTCATGAAAGGTTGCCAGACTAACAGCACTGGAAATTAGAATCCTCTATCCGCTGAACACATGTGGACAGTGTCAATTTATCCTCAGTGTATTTCATACCAGACCTAGACTGAGCTCTGCTAGAAGTGAAATGGCAATTCCATCTCAATGCTCATTCAGTTACTGGCTTGCATGTTTACTGACTGTGTGAACAAGAAACCCAGTTATGGATGATCTGTGCTATGAGTGCCTGTCGCACTCAACTCATTTCACATAGATGGTAAAGACTTTTGGTCATGACTGACTGTTGATTTGGGTGCGATTTTGAACTCTAAGGGCTTGTTGTTTGTTTCTGTTTTTTAACTCAGGGAATCTGTAATGGAATACAAGCCTGGCAACTCTAGTTCAAATCTGAGCCAAGTAACTGGTGAGTTGTGACCAAATCTTTCCCATCTGATGGCTGTTTGGTGGTCTATATAAAATGAGTTGGTAATCACTGGACTGTGAAATTCAAATTCCATGCTCTGTTTGTAGAGTGCATTGAGCTCTGAGATGACAGGCACCATAGAGGTGAAGAGGATTTGTAAGGGACAGCCGCAGTGTAGAAAAGTTCAGATCTAGAAATTTCAAATGATCTTTCAAAAGGATGCATGCATAGTACAGCCTATAGACAAATATAGTGGTGTTTTGTGCATTAGTTAACTAAGTTTCTGTGCAAAGTCACAAGTTCTTTGTGTTTCAATCTTTTTCTTTTTATTTCTATTCTCTTGTAGCAATTTTTATAAGGCACAAAGTCAGATCTAGTGTACAATATGCAAGCTGTGGGGTGGCCTACCTCTCTTTCTATTTTATTCAGAGGATCTACTGACCCAAGAGTAATGCTGAGGTCAGATATCTGGTATGTTATTTAGATCTGTTAAGAGATTAGTTCTGATTGGATAGAAATTCCACACAAAAGACAGCATGTGCCTTTATTGTAGTTACTAAGATTAAGGGGGCCAGGTATAGCTGTGGGAAGTTGCTCAGATGAAAAGAGAGGTCAGTCTTTGATGTACTGAAAGATTGTTTGGTCTTGAATAGCTTCATCCAGCCTATTACAACAGGGTAGCATGATTTATGACAAACAAACCTGTGGCCTCATATAAAGAAATGCAGAACTCTCTCCCGCACACAGAATAAAAATGACTATCAGGAGGCATATTCTGGAGAATGTTCGGTACTGTACTTGGTAAGCCTGGTAAGTCACACTACCAAAGTATGCCAGAGAGACTGTAGTATGCAGTGTAGTTGTAGCCATGTCTGTCCCAGGGTATTCTCTCTCACCAACAGAAGTTGGTCCAATAAAATATATTACCTTATCCACCTTGTTTCTCTAAAGACATTATGATCAGTTTTGTGTGTGAGATCATGAACATACATCTTCCACTAAGTACCAAATACAGAATAAAGAAATATTGGTCTGGATTGGCAATTGTGGCCAAATTTACTGCTATGTGGACTTCTGTATGTGTTTCATTTTGGTCCTTTCAATTAGTTTTCTATCTCAGACCAATCTCCATGTTAATCCAGAAGATGCTACTGGTAGAATCGTGTTGACAGAGGATGTAAAATCAAGGAGTGTTCAAGAGAACCATGTGGACGAATAGACTTGGTGCGGAGTTTTCTGAGTCTTCCATATGAGCAGTTTATTTCCCTTAGAATCAAATATAAAACCTTTAATGTATCTTGAAACATTTGGCCAAATACAGCTCACTCTTTTATATTAATATAAATCCAAAGTAAGTCCACTGAGGTCAGTGAAGTTATTTGGATGTACACCAGAATAACTGAGAGCAGAATTTGGCCATAAAGTCAAATACAAACTTGGTGCTGCTCAATATGTATTGATATCTGTGGACGCTGGAGTTGTATCAGTGACAAATTTTGCCCATGGTCTTTAACTGGAAGCATGGTACATCAAAAGAGGGAAGGAACTGCAGGTATAAGAGACAGCATGGAGCACCCCAAGAGAGGCAGCAGAGGGGAACGTGGAAGTATGTGAGTTGTTATCTAGGGTGGCAGAAGTTTCGGTGCTCAGATTATTGTTCATCTCACCAGGGAGATGATAGCTCAGTGGTTTGAGCACTGGCCTGCTAAACCCAGGGTTGAGAGTTGAATCCTTGAGGGGGCCATTTAAGGATCTGGGGCAAAAATAAGGGACAGTACTTGGTCCCGCTCTGAAGGTAGGGGACTGGACTCAATGACCTTTCAAGGTCCCTTCCAGTTCTATGAGATAGGTATATCTCCATGTTAAAAGGTGCTTCCCAGTTTGATAGCAAGATATCCATTAGAGCAAAAATCTGGACTGTTGAAGTCTGTTCAGGGCTTTCTCTAAGCAACCGTCTGTTTATGCCTCTTTCAGAAGAGACTGATATGGTCCAAGGTAATCTATGGAGTAAGTTTTCTCAGTTCTTTTGCCTAAAGGTTTGCCTCAAAGTTCTGGGCTTCAAATTTTCACCTTTTTACGCTTCCCCTTTAAACTGTTCAGAAAATCAGGGTTCTCAAGGATTGCAAGCTGAAGGCTTTATGCTTTAAAAAAAATGGTTATCATAGATGTACTGGGTACATTTCACAATCAAAAGCAGATACCGTAAGGGTGAAGACACTTAACTTTCTATGACACCTTTTTCTTATCAGCAATAGGGATGTTTATCTGAAGTTTGGTCAAGAGTCAGCCATCAATAAATCATCTTGTGAATACAGTAATGAAAAGAGAACATGGGTCAAATTCATCCCTGCTGTCACTACACTGATTTCAGTAGAGTTACATGAAGATAAAGCAGGAATGAATTTGATTCAGTGACTTTTAGTTTTGTTGGGTGTTCTTGGCAACTCTTTTTTTATTCCTCTTTTCTAAAGTGGTTCTTAAGTACGTTCTATTTGCCATTAAAATTTATGAATATAAGTATTAATATAAAGTTGGCTGCTGTTTTTGCAGCCCTTTCTGAAAAAAGCTCTTTTTAATGCAAAGAGCTCCAGTGGCTTGTCTTTAAATGATTTTTTCTGCTGGTGGTATTCAGTTTTATGGCCATAAGTATAGCCAATACTGAAATCTTCTTGTGTCAGCTGATTGCCTCAATTATTAAATCTGTGGTCCAGGATCTGAAACCCAAGCAAGATAAACATCGCCTTAGGTCCTAATGCTTTAGGATGTGGGATGTGTGCAGCTGCAGTAGCTTAAACAGCTTGCTGTCTGGCCTAGTATCAGGACTAAAGAAGCAGGCACAGAAAGTTCAGTTATTTTCCGCACCTCCAGCACTAGAACTGGATGGGGAGACCTTGTGCTTTTGAAACCCCTGTGGGATCTTCATTGCTTAAGATCCCACAAATTATAAAGCTGGCCTTGAACTGTCTCCCTTTAGTGATTCCAAAGTGCTTTTATAATTCCTCATTAGAGTAACAAACCAGCAGGTTTCCATATGTGCCAGAAGTCTGTTCATTTTCTTTTACCAGAGATGATTTTCACACAATAAATTCTATGTATTTAAAGAAATAAGAGGCATTGTATACTAAAGAAAGCAGAAACACCCCTAAACAAAATGGGGGGAGAAAAGTGCAGAATATCTGGGTGAGAGAATGGAAATTTTTTTAGTATGATGCCTTCAGAAGATAGCAGCCTCCCAGATGTTTTCCTGCTATTGTTTCCATCGGATCAGTTCCTGTTTCAGAAAACGCTTCTTGTTTCTCACTGCTGATTTAAAAGAAATCTGTGAAGATGACCCTCTATAAGAGAGGCAGCACAGAATAGTGGTTAGATCCAGGAACTCAGAGTTCTAATTGTGTCATGGAATTATTGTATAACCTTGGATCACTAACACTTCTGTGTCCCCGTTTCCCCACATGTCAATGGGAATAATAACACTGACCAGTTATGAGGATTAACTAGCTCTATTTGCAGAGAACTTTGCAGATGTGACATGCTTCATATAGGCTAACTGTTATCCTCAGGAGAGGCTACATATGAAGTCTGAGTTTGAAGATTTCTAGCAATTAGATAAGCACTGTCTGTTCAGCCATCTCTGGCTTGCCACTTGTTCTCAATTTCCCCCCACCCACACATCAGGTACTGTAGTGCAGTCTCTCTATTCAAAGAGCTTTCTGTTGATGGCACTCTGAAAAACAGCTGGTAATGGAAATTTCCACTGGTGGGGTAGCTGGCAAGTTTCCCATTGCTAGTCTATTCATGCAGGCCAAGAGAGCAGCTGATATACTTAAAAGTAGTTAGTCTGACCCAAGAATTGAAGAATATTAAAGTTGCTTCTTTCATGCCACAATGCACTATGCCATCAGCACATAATTAGGCTTGTTGAAACAGATGTGGAGCTTGGGATGTTGCAACAAAGTGTGATGTATAAAGGTTCTAATGAGTGCATGTGTATATACAATCAATTGATCCTGGTTCTGTAAAGAAGCAGCAAGTAGCATGGCTTTAGGGTTGTTTAGCATCAGCATTTGTGCATGATACATTAGGGTCTGTCTTTTGTTTAGCTAAGTTGTTGGAAGTGCCCAAGATTGGAGGTCTAATTCTCCCCTTCATTATGGCAGTTTTAACGCCCTGAATTACAGAGGTATGAGATACAAATTTGCCCTCCTCTCCATTTTTAGCCAGACTCATTTGAAGGTATGTATTACTACTGCAGTACTAAGATGCTCCTACAACCCCCAGAACACGTGAATGAAATTGATGGGAGTTGAGGGACCTGAGAATCACAAGATTGGGTCTTTTGTCTTAAGGGGCCTGGTTTTCAGAGGTACTGGGCACGCACATCTCCACTGGATATTTTATAGAGGCACAGTCAAAATTCCTGGAAGCCCAAAAGGATAAGAATATAAACCCTTCCAGATGGTGGAACCACAGTGAAATGCAGGCTTAATTTGGGCTTGAAACAGTGCTTGGGTAAATATCACTTTAACTTCAAGATGAAGCATAAACATTATTACTCTTGTGATCCAGTACCTTGATGTAGTTTATGAAAGACCTTTAAGTGAACTCTAAAATCATCTCTTAAAAAGCAGATGTGTGAAGTAAAACATAGACCAGAGTAATTTCTTTTGATAATGGCATTTTGGAACTTTAATGACAAGGACTATCTGTTCTTTACTTTGAGAGAGTCCTTCATAAAACTCTGCTTATCTGACAAATTCCTTTCTTCTGCTGCTGCTGTGGACCAATCCACTTCCACTACACCCTTAGTCATAAAGAAGGGCAAGATCTACTGATCTTAATAGGGAATCTGAGGTGAAATGAGACCTGAAAGAAGGGATTTTACTCTTCTTCTGACACTAAATCTGTTCCCTGACTCCATTTTCGGACATGATTACCTCCATGGTGTATGAAATTAAAGCCACCAATAAAATAACTCCTCACTTACACCCTGGTATAACTGGTGTAAGAGTCAGCTGAATTCTGAAGTTGTTAGGACCATGGGCTCTTCGCTGTTCACGACTTGTGCCCTATCAATGCACCTTGAAGGAGACTTGGCAACCTCAAAATGGAGTTCTTCCTCTTGAAAGATCAGCAGTTGAGAAACATCTGCCTTTGTAAGAAATGTAAGCCCAGGGCAGAAGGAATTCATTTTGCTATGTTGTCTCCTTAGTTTATGTATTCCATAAGCTCATTTGCTTATAGGCTATTTGATTATAACAACAGGAATGTTAGTAAAACCGTGAGAGTTTTACTAACACCGTAAAAAGTGTTTAGTGTAATGCATGGTTTAAATTCCAGCAGCTGAGACAAGGGAAGTTTATCAGCCTCGGTATAATTATTTACTCTTTTATAATCAGTTGTAATGAGCTGGTACTTGCTCATATGGTCCTCTGACATGTTAGTAGGGGGAAATTTCTCTTTAGTCACGTACAGTCTGAGGTATTGAGAGCCTGTGTGAGGAAGAGAGATCCATCTCTCTGGCTCCAATACATGGCCAAGGTAGGGGCCTGGAGTGCAGCTCCCACACAGTGGTTAATCCAGCCTTGAAATAGTGGCAGAAGCCTCTCTGCACCATGGTGTCTGGGGGCATTGGATCTGTGTACATATGTGTAGTGGCCACTGCCCTGGACTACCCCTCACTGTCATGCTCTGTGCTAGCCTGTGCAGGTTTGGCATAGAGACCACTTCCTTAGTGTATTGCAAGAATACATAGCACCCTAGCATGGAGTTCTTCCTAGTGCCCCCTTCCCACATAACTCCAATAGAGGTAGGATTTAAACACAAGTTCCTTCACACCATGAGTGAAATTAACGCCTCGATAGGAGGGTTTGTTACACCTCTGTCTTTCCATAGAGGGAGGGTCTATTTGCAGAGCTCTCTAGTAACTTTCAGACCCATAGTTTGTCTCCCACTGTTAAACATGAAGGTTCCTGCGTAATCCACTGGTGAGAGTGTTAAAGGGCTCCTCATCTGCTGATCTGCAGAGGTTGAATTGTTACAACCCCCAGCCAGAGCCTTGGATCTTTAGCTGAAACTGTAGCAGCTCATGCTTTTAGGTCTGAGGACTTTGTTTCAATCTCCAGTGTGTCAGCAAAGAGGTCGTTGTCAAACATCTCTGCATATGAGAGCATCAATAATTGCATGGGCCCAAACAGTCCTTTCTCAAGCAGATCTGCAGGTGAATACACATGGGGCTTTGCTTGAATAAGGACTTCAGGGTTGGGCCCACAATATACACACATTATACTAAGAGCCATGGCAGCTAATCACCACTGGATAAAATATCACTTCTACTTGCTTCTAGATGGTGGGAGAAACTCAGAGGTGAACATGCAACCCATTAATCTGTTCTCTCAACAGGTGTGAAATTCAGATCTTCAGTTGGAGTTTTGCTATTAACATCAATGAACGTTAGATGCCATGGACTTGCTAGAAATCAGCTAAACCCTGAAATATTTAGAGAGAGCCTTATTCTCTGCCCCTTATGCCAATCGTCCTATTGGAAAAAGGACCCAATCCTGCAAGGTGCAACTGCTGTTTGAGTTGAGGGACTTCAACATTTTTTCAAAACTGGCCCAAAAACCATTGAGTCAGTGGGCCTGCTTGCATGAGCAAGTATTGCAGGATCTGGCCCTCAGTCATTACTTAGTCAATAGGGATTTGCCTGACTAAGAACTGAATGAAGGGCTGCAGGATCAGGCCCATTAGTATTTTACTAGTGAAGAAATAGTTAAAATTCTCTCGGCAGTTCCCTTCCGTACCCTTATATTACAGGGATAATATTGCAGCAGTTTCCAGCTGCATCAGGCTGAGACAAGCCTAATCAAAATTTTATTTTTCTGAGCATGTTTTGAAGCTATTTAAATATTTCTCTAGATAACATTCCATGGCTTGAATTCTTTCCCCTCCTTCATTACCCAGCTTCTTCCCCAAGCTTCAGCTAAAGGAAGGAACAATAAAGGAAATCCACATTGGCGTGTCATTCCAGGTGCTAATGGAGGAAGGATACTTGTTTTGAAAAGAATAGCTTAGTCTGCATTTAACAATTTTTTTCATGATACTAAACATACTAGTCACATCATGTCAGGACAAATGCATGATGACTTCAATGGAAACTACAGTCATAATTCTACAGACTAATAGTGACTAAGGTATAGGAATCTTCAAATTCAAAAGTACTGTGCAAGCACAAAGAGGAACAGTCCATGCCCCAGACCAACTATGCTTTTTTGGCTGGTGCGTCTGAAAACTGTATACTGTACCTGAGACACCCTCTTAGTATGAAACGGAGACTGCTTTTGGCACAGTATTTTCAATGGGGCATCCTTTGCTCTGGAATTCTTTCACATTCTTCACTTGGTCCACCACATCCAGATCTGATGGCTTCCTGTGGACACTGAGGTGCACCAGGCTTCATAGGCTTTCTTGTGGCTTGGTAAAGAGGGTGTAGGATGGAATTTCATGGAGAGGGATATTGCTAAGAAGGTAGAAGAATCTTTTGGTGACACTGGGCCATAGTTGTTTTTCTACTTAAAAAGATTTTGTAACAGGCTCATTGTAAAAATGAATAAAAAAACATCAAATGCACTCCTACCTCTGGACACAACCAGATGCCTTTCTGAGGGCTGCAAGTGCTCTCACTGCTAAAGTTCCTGCTTTTGACACCATTTTGGGTCAGTAAAAGATCCCATGGTACTTTTTGCAAGAGCAGAGATGTTCATTTGTGTGTCCTGGGAAAATTCCAGCTTGGATAATTGTTACACCTCTCTCCGCAATTCCATTTGGAGAGGATGTTTTTCACTTCCTCCCCTGAAAACTGCTTTGAAGTGTTGCTGCGTGCTTTTCAACAGCTGTTGTGTTCCACTCCAGAGTTGGCCATGTTTCCCTGATAGGTGGGTGATGCCTTGTTTGTGCATTTCTTTGGGATCCTGCAGAAGTAAAGGCTCTCTATAAGTAGCATTGTTATCCTCACTAACAGGTTCCAAACCATTGGCTCTTGCATGTGACTGATGGTGTGCTGGGCTCAGGTGAGCAGTCCTTTTAAATACAATGGATCTGATTCACCACTTAGTTATATCTCTGCAACTCCACTGACTTCAGTGGATTTACTCTTGATTCTCACCAGCACGAGGGAACTCAGACTTTATTGCACATATTGTAACTGGCTGGCAGTGTTTCCCTGAAACACCCTACACTGCTAGCAGGTGTTGAGCCTGCTGGGAAAGGTTACAGTTAGTTCTGCTGTCTTGCTGTAGCAGGTGATTCAATATGTCATGTGGATATAAGGCATATGGGAGCAGTTATTTGGGGAGAGGGGATCTAGAGTGTGAGCTGCGCAGTTCAGAGAGAGGAACCTTGGTAACAGCCAAGCCTGGGAAAAAGGTTTGAGCTGAACTATTTTACCTTGTTGTTTTCTTTGTTGTTAAAGTCAAATCCCAGGGAAGGGGTGAGTTTAAACAGTGCATTGGTTGTAGAACAGGGGTTCTCAACCTTTTTCTTTGAGGCGCCACCCAACATGCTATAAAAACTCCATGGCCCAGCTGTGCCACAATAACTGTTTTACTGCATATAAAAGCCAGGATCTGTGTTAGGGGGTAGCAAACAGGGCAATTGCCTGGGGCCCCATGCCACAGGAGCCCCCGCAAAGCCACATTGCTCAGGCTTTGGCTTCAGCCCCGGGTGGCGAAGTCAGGGCCCTGGGCTTCATCCCCATGCAGCAGGACTTCAGCTTTCTGCCGAGGGCCCCAGTGAGTCTAATGCTGGCCCTACTTGGCGGACCCCCTGAAACCTGCTCGTGACCCCCAAAGGAGTCCCGGACCCCTGGTTGAGAACTACTGTTGTAGAACATATCTTGATCTGTTGCAGACTGGCACTAAATGAGTATCTGGCCCTATATTTTTAGATCAGTTTGGGAGAGTACCTATTCATATTTAACAATTTTGTAAGGACTTTGGGATATGGAACATATTGTCTTTGTACTTAATAATGTCCAGGTAAATTAATGGTGCTATATCCAGCAATAGTAGTGCATCCAATCAGAAGTTAAACTACAATAAATGTTTTCATTATTGCTTTCTCTGACTTGTCTGGTCCTTCAGTTGTGTTGCTGCACTCTAGCCTTTTCCATTCGAATGGATGATACGGAGCTTTGCTGGCTTTTTCAGGAGGCCAAATATGCGGTTTGTCCCTTTAGAATGAAGGTTTATGACTTTTTCTGCTGTGTGTGTTTTGTTCTCCTTCCCCCCCACCCCATTCCAGACTCAAAACGGGGGTGCAGGGTTCATGTTAAATCAGAGTGTAATTTGTGTATTTCAGCAAAAAGACTATATGCTAATATGTTAGCAATCTGAAACCACCTAGAATCTTGATCCAGATCCAAACTTTGTGGCAGCTGCTTTTCCCCTGTAACAGCTCTGAATAAAAATCCAAGATCTGGTGGAGAGGGGACTAACTTTTTAGAGACTTCAAAATGTCAAGCGTCATTGGAAGGTTGCATTGTATGGATTTGATACTACCTTAGGATGTCTGATGGCCATCTGCAGCTGAAATGAAAAATGTCTGGGTAGAGCTGTAGAGTGAACTGGATTTAGAAGGGAAGTTAGGAAGTCTGACTAAAGTGAGTTCATTGGCAGAGAACACCTGGTCAGCTCAAAATACAGATGACACTTCTATAATTTCAACTGGAAGATAGTGGCTGGGTCCATCTACAGCTGCATGACTCTTCTAGCCATCATTTTTACACCTGATGAGAGCACACATTAATGAGTTTCTTCTCCTCTAAAAGAAAAGACCATTTAATTTGATGCTACAAAATACTATGGAATACGTTACACTGCCCAGCAGAGAGAATCTTGTTTGACATCACAAACCATAAACTTCCTGAACTCCTGAATTTCCGGAAGGTCTGTGAAGTAGAGTATTTTAAACTTTAATTTTATGCGCACACATCAAGTCTAAATTTAAATTCTTGCTCTGTGTGTGTCCCTTCTAAAGCTATGTATAATGGATCTCAGGTAACCCTTACTATTGGGTCATGCCTAGGCGCCTCAGTCATAGACCAGGGTTTCACTGTGCTAGCCGTTGTACAAACATTACAGAAAAACATTCCCTGCCCCAAACTCTTACAATCAATGTAAAGAAAAGTATCCCTTAGCTACCAAATTTTTTATAATGGAAATTAAAACTCTCCACAGGTATAAGACAGCACACCAGGTGCAAAGCAGTGAAGTATCAGGTGTGGCCTGTTGCCGAAAGTAAAGTTATTAATTCAGTAAGCAGCCCTCTTCCCAGCCAGCAGCGTACGCATGCCTCAGTACAGTGTTAGGGTGTGCTGTGCTGCTGGAGGTACCATGTCTATACTAACATTTTACAGGAAAACTCACCCTGGTTCATCAATATAGGTAACTGGCAGTGGGAGCCGTAGTGTAAGCAGGGCTTCGGCATTGGTGCCACTGTGTTGTCTGACCCTCAGGAGATTTTACCCCTTGTTACATTATCTGCTTTGAGCTGTTTAGATGCCATAATGCTATGTACAAATGCCTGAGTCCTCTCTACACTTGCACTGCCTTGAGTAATAGTGCAGCTCTGGGAGAGCTCTCCAAAAAGCAGTGGTATGATGATAGCCTTTAAACTGAAATGTAAAATTCCTTGACTACTCATGGCCATTAAAAATCCCATGGCACTTTCTGCACGAGTAGAAGTGTTAGCATAACTGCTCTGGCCAAATTCTAGTCTGGAGATAATTCCATGTAGCATCCCCAGCTATAGGATGTGGGAGTCGTCTTCACTTCTCATCCTACACTCCACAAATCTCCAAGTTCCTCTCCACAAACTCTTCGAATTCCTCCTCCAAAATCCACTTCTCTGTGTGAAAATTTAATAACTAGCTCAGCCCTCTTTCCTCAGGGATATAGGATCAGACCCTGTGAGTGTTTAGTGTGTTGTGGTTGAAAACTGTGTTTATCGAAACGCAAAGTGAAGAACCTGAAGTGAAGTGAAGAAACATGCAGTGAAGGAGAGACTCACTAAAATGCCAAAATGCCAGTGTTGTCATCACACCACGTGCCATCTGTTTATGGGTTAGTCAGCATCTTGCTATAGGTTCGAAAATTGAGTGAACCTTTGTAGAGTCAGTAAGCTTTCTTTTCTAACCACCACCACCCTTCGCAAATAATCTGAAAGCAACCAACATCTTAATAAGACCCTGCTCCTCCCCGCTGCTCAGGAGTTATCTGAAAGGGGCCATTGTTTCTGTGTTTTAAGGTGGGTTTACAGACTTACACGTTGCCATGGAGTTGGCATATTTTGCGTTCTCAATTATACTTGCTAGTAATCTCAGAAGTTTTTCAGCAAATTAGCCCAGGTGCTTTGTGAGTGGCCGGGTAGTACGTGAGGCCAGTGAAGAACTTGCTTGGTTAATGAGGTGAGGAAATGTAGAGTCAAAAGAACATCTGGGATAAGCCTTGATTAAAGCAGGGAGAAGACATTAAAACAGAAATGCTGCCTGCTTACATATTTTCCCTCCTTATTAACAAGGAAAGGTTAATGATCTCGAATATACATGCTGGTTTAAATATTAATAAGGTGCGTCTAAAGCTCAGTGTTTAAAACGAACAGTTGAGCTTTGGCACTATAGATCTAAATAACAGAAAAAGGAAATAAAGGTATTGGATAATAACTCCTGCTCACAGATCTAAAAGACAAGATACCACCTGTGACAGGATAGTCTGCCCCATAAGAGAAGTACTGCCTACTGGTCAGTCCTCCCTGTAATGTGGCATGGCCTTTTTAAGAGTTTGGGGTGGTCTGAAAGACAAAGCCTGAGGCGGTATGGGGAGATAGGAAAGGGGCTCTGGGAAGAGGTAGCATTTAGAAGGGACCCTGTTATTGTATCTCCAAGGACCTGGAGCCTTGCAAAAAGGGCAGGGCGAGGCTCACCTCTCACCCAGCCAATAAGGAACAACCTGGGAGAAGGAGCCATTATAAATGCTGGCTGCCTCCTTCATAGCAGGTCAGATGCCTGCAGTCATTGAAAGGAGTAAGAAGGCTCCTGCAGTTAGCAGGGAGCAGACACCAGTAGAAGAAGGCTGCTAAACCCTCTGAGCCTGAGGACTAAGTAAGGCTAGCTGAGGGAGATAAATTGTAACCCAACTCCAAGTGGAGAGTTGAGGTTCCTGCCAGGAGGAGAGGTTCAAAGACTGAGAGATGACCCTCAGGGGACTGGGAACAGAACTTAGAGGGCAGGCTTCAGATGAACCCTGAAAACAAGAAGTATTTTTTTGTTTATTTGGGACTTTTTGTTATAGCCTCTTTTTAGGAGATATTGTAAGAAACAAGCCCTAAGAGGGGATATTGACTCCAACATCCAGAGTGTCTGAAGTAGAATTATTGGATTCCTGGGAAGGGAAACTGAGGAAGGGAGAAGGTTCAGCACCATACTGACTCAGCAGAGGACAGTACAGCACAGGCAGGACATACGACAGCCCCAATTGGTTGAATAAAAACTGTACATGGTGTTTACATATTTTCTTCTAACTAATATAGATAAAAATACTTTTTTCATTACAGTTTGTTGAAAGTTTTCGAACTGAATCGTTTTCTGTCAGAAAATGTTGATTTGACAAAATCAAAACTTTGCACAGGAATGCGACTTCTTTGAAATTTTCTGCAGCAAATTAAATGTTTCAACAAGGTTGAAAAGTTTTTTGTCCTGTATCGTTTTTGACTTACGTTAGAATTTAATATAAAAGTCCAAACATTTTAACTCATAATATAAATGTGGAAACAATAAAGTCAAAATGAAACATTTAGAACTTGTTAAAATGAGATATTTCATTTTGCGAAACAATCTGAGATGCTGACTTTCTGTTCCAATTCAGGACAAAACTAAATTTTGAAATCTTGGCATTTCCCTTGAGATGGAAATTCAATTTTTTGGCCAGCTCCATTTTTTATACGTATGTTAGGTGAACAATAAAACCCCATAAAGAACTATAAGCATAATAATATATATGACATATACCTCTACCCCGATATAATGCGGTCCTTGGGAGCCAAAAAATCTTACTGCGTGTTATATCGAAACCATGAAACCGTGATAGGTGAAACCGTGTTATATCGAACTTGCTTTGGCCTCGAGCATTTCTGTTAATAGTCACTTCCTGCCCCCTGACTGACCCCTCAGAACCCTCGACCCATCCAAACCCCACCCCCGCTCCCTGTCCCCTGACTGCCCCGACCCCTATCCACACCCCCGACCCCTGACAGGCCCCCTAGGACTTCCATGCCCTATCCAACGCCCCCGTTCCCCGTCCCCTGACCACCCCGCCCCCAGAATCTCCAAACCATCCAACTTTCCTGTCCCCTGACAGCCCCCTGAGACCATCTGCCCCTTATCCAACCCCTTGGCCCTGGCCTGGCACCCTTAACGTTGGAGCCAGACATGCTGTCGTGCTGATCCTCCAGAGCGCGCAGCCCCTCCGCCCAGAGTGCTGCTTTACCACGTTATATCCGAATTCATGTGATCGGGGTAGAGGTGTATTTACAAATAAATGCTATCAAACATTTTTGGCCCTCTTTACCATCGTATCTTAGCTCCACACTATCATTCATGGTTTTTATCCTCACAACACCGCTGTGAAGTAAGGTAGTATTATCCCCATTTTACAGATAGGGAAACTGAGCGCAAAGGGTAGATTAAGTGATTTTCCCAAACTCACACAGGAAGTCTGCATCGGAGCTGGGAACTGGACCGCGGTATCCTGAATCACAGGCCAGTGTTTCACTCAGTAGACCATCCTTCCTATGCTGTAGTTTGGATCCTGTATTTTCCTTAAAATTCCTTTGAGTTAAACTACAATAATATATTCTGAGGAAATGTGTATCTCTGTCCCCATAGCCACTCAGATGGTGACTGAAGATGGTTTACCTTGTCTTAGGCTGCGCCTACATAGTGGGTTTTCTGGAATCCTCCTGCTCTTGCTCCGGCCCTGGGGCAAGTGGTCATAGGAGCACTAGCATAGCATGGTGTTTTAATCACTGGGCCATATAAACCCACTCTGAAAAGGGTTAGACAACACTGCGGGAAAGATGGCAGGGGACGGATCTACACTGGTTGCCACCGTTGCCAGACTCAGTGGAGCTGCACTATTTCTGGAGCAAAGGTTGGAGAATTTCAGGGAATCCTCTGTAGACACAGCCTATGAGACAGCTCCCTAGGTACCCCACATAGAACATATAAGAATACTGCACACGTGTGGTACAGAATCTGTTTATCTAAGCAAAAAATGAAAAATTTCTTGAACATATGTAGAGTTTGTAAGCGATCTGTTAAAGGGTCACCATGACCCACCTTGCAGTGGGTCTGGCTCAGACCCAAGATGTGTGCTGGACCCCTTCCTAGAAGTCTGAATGATATTCCTGTCTCCAGTGGCTTCGTGTGTCGCACATCAGGGCAGTCTCCCTGCTTTTCTGGGTTAAACGTGTGGGACAGAAACAAGTTGCCTGTGAATGGTGCCAGCAAATGTACAGTAGTTTAACATTGTTCACAATAAGCTTTGAAAATCAGTAGTTCTTTAATTTGGTATAATTATTTCAGGCCCATTTGTGGTGTTGCTAGGAGCCCCAAGCAAGGGGCAGTGTGTTGATATGCTGCTCCTCCAGCACGAGGAGTGACAATCTACCTCCTGGTTTTCCTCTGCTCTGCGGGGGGAATTTCCCTGCAGTAAGCGTACTCACCCTGATGCACTAGTCAAGTGCAGAATGCCAGCTGGAGTGTGGTGAGGGGATGGAGCCATGGTCACCTATTCCCCATTCTGCTCACTCCCACCTACTTGCAATGGTGCTGGAACACTTTTTATAGTGGGGGTGCTGAAAGCCAGCAAAACTGCAAAGCCCTCTTTTCACCTCATGCCTACCTTATCCTGTCCGCGCCCTGCCCCTTAGAGCTGGGGCTGGGAGCAGGGTCGTGGCTCCAGGAGGGGGGACTTGGACAGGGTAAGGGGGCCAAGCCTGGGGCCACAGCTGGGGGCAGGTGCAGAGCCCTGGGCTTAGAGCTGGCAGCCAGGACTCCAGCAAGCAGCGGGATGGGGAGCGGAGACTGGGTGTGGGGCCAGCAGCTGGGACCCGTGTGCAGGGCTAGGAGTGGAGCCCCAGGTGTGGTGCCGGCAGCCGGGACCCTGTGTGCTACTTCCCACGCCTACGCCCACTTGCAGGTGGGATGAAGCAGTCCCATGGAGGCTTCTCTCTTCTGCACATTTCTGCCTGTGGTACAGTTAGCTGGTGCAAGGGCATGAGAGAAGGCTTACACCTCTCATCTTCCTTGCGCAGGCCACAATCTGGCCCTTCATAAAAATATGACGATTTTGCTAGCATGTCTTGTTAGCCCCAATCAGTTGGATGCTGAGCTATTCCAGGAGGTGCTGAGTGCCCTCCAATCCTGCCAAATCTCCAGAAGGTGCTCAGCACCTCACAGGATCAGTTCCTTTGGGCCCAAAGTCAGTGGGAGTTTTGCCTGTGTCAGGAGTGCAGGACTGAACCTTAATGGCATGTGTATATAATTCTTCTTGGTTGCTTTCTCTGCACTAGCGTTTCTCTGGAGATCTGTGGTATCATTTGGAAATATCTAAACATGTTGTTCCTTCCAAGCAGAACCCTCATAAATGATCATATTTTTAAACTGAAGTCACATTTAAAAACTAGAGTCCAGTGAGCCTCTTAAGGAAGCAAGTGGAGGAGTGATTTCTTAAAGGGGCACAGCCAATTTGTAAGAGAAACATTAATGAAACAGAAGTTAAAAGTTTTTTCAGGAGCTGCAGCCATCTTAAAATCCCCCCTGTTGATTTTTGTATAAACATATTTTTCTATTTAAAAAAAATACACTTTTCCTTTTTTTCCCTGCCTGAAAGACCCATATAAGCAGAAGAAACAGACTGTACACAAAAGCCTATCAAATGAATAGAGGAAACTAACTGAAAAAATAAAATATCTATTTCTTTTTCTAATATCTTTCAGCTATATTCATCAAGTTTTCACTTGTGACAATAGTTAGTTAAAACCGTTTCAGGCATAAGTGTGCCTTTTAAGTGGATGGTGTTATTCTGAAGGCAAGAAGTGCTAATTCCTGAAGAGTGACACCTGTCTGCTTATGGAGACGAGCAATAGCTAGAAAATTAGTTGATTGCTATCCTGATCCTGTAAAACCTTGCTCACAGGTCTGATCCTCCATCATTGCAATTCTTGCTGCTGATTTCACTGGGGCTACTAGAGAGAAGAGTGTGCAGAATTGAGCCTAAATAATCAAGGACACTCTGATCATATGCTTTTGGTAAACTTTGCCTCTGTGTTGCATACAACATGTATTTCCCAGCGCCATTGTTTCGGTGAGCCATAGCTATACCTTTTATTGGTATCTTGCACAAAAACAGGTAGTTTCACCAATATGGTTGACAGCTAGGAGTACATGAGCACACCAAGAATAAGAATTCTCTAGGGGCAATTGAAAAATAATCCTGACTCACCATAGTAATCCCACTGATTCTAGTGGGAGGATCAGGCCATAAGAGGCTGCTCAAGTGAAGTGCTATGTGCTCTCAGGGAAGGGTTTGGATGGCCAAGGAAGGCTGAATCAGGCCCAAAACAAATTAGTCTTCCTCTTGCAGCATAAGTTCATTGTTTTTTCAAAAGCTGTCTTTGCAAGCCTGTTGCTTGCTTGGATTTCCCAGCATCAAATCCCTCTGCAATAGTGTTTGTCCTTGACCTCCTCTTTATGAGGCTAGGTTCCTGAGTTGCTTTCTCAGTCTTTCACTTATGTTCTCTTCCTTCCAGCCATCGACATGTGCGACTATCTGTAGTACTCATATAGCTCCCATCACTCAGGTGTCTGAGCATTTCACAATCTTTAATGTGATTTTTCCTCATAGGGCTGTGCTAGTATCTGACTTTACAGATAGGGGACCGAGGCACAGAAAAGCTAAGTAGCTTGCCCAAAGTCAGAATGGACATTTGTGGTGTAACAGGGAATTACACCCATGTTTTCTAAGTCCTGGGCTAGTGCCATAACCCTGGATCATTCTTCCTTTTGCTAATGTATTCTAAGTGCTATGTACTGTAATTCTTCCATTAGAGAATGCTATATCTATTGGATTGGGTAGAAGTTGGAGGGTTACGTTTTGTAAGAATTTGCTCACTATTTCAACCAGTTGTTCACAGATGCACACACACCTATTGATAAAGGTCTATAGCAAAAAGGATTCTGAAGCTTGCTGGATCTTTTCTGGAGTTTATGTTAAATAACTGTTAAAGTTCTGAATTGGAGCAGACTCCCAAGTCTCTATTTTTACAGTCAGGTTTTGTCTTTCTGATGACAGATCCCAGATTCTCTTCCTCCCCCTTCCCCCCCCCCTCATGGTTTGAAAAAGACTAAAACAAAATAAAAATCCCACATGAGTTTTGTCAAAAAACATCTTGCCTTCTGGGATTAGCTTTCTTGGAAAGGTTATGAAATGATTTTAGAATGGCAACAGCACAAGTTTTTTAGTTATACAGAACATTAGTGCAATTGAAAACATGTTTGCGCAGTATATATTAAAAATATCCGTCTGTGAACTGAATTGCATGCCTTGCTTTACATATTTTTTTTTAAGTTTTACAAGATGCAGCATTGAGTCCATTTAACAGAAATTGGGGAAATTAGCCCATTACGCAATATCTTTTTTCATTTTTGTTGCTTGTTTTTTCCTACTCTGTAAAATGCTAAGCAGATCCTTGAACACAGGCAATGTCACATGGATGGTATTGTGTTTCTGTGGCAAATTATAGATCTTAAAACTAGTGTTTGACGATGCTTAGCAAAGAAAACACATGCACTCAGCTTGGTTTTTTACATAGGGTATATTTTAAAGCACTTGTACATGCATCAAATTAATGCAGGAAATGGAGCCTCTAGGAACATATATATTTTTCCCCAACAGAATTTTTAAGTAGTTTATACTGCCTTCATATAGTGTTCTCTGGAGTATGGGCGGCTTACACCTTTTTGATACTACTGTCTCAAGGAAGCATCTTTTCCTCGTTTATCTCAACTCTGCTATTTCTAAAAATAGTTCCTTTGCCTCATTTTTCTTCCCCGACTCATTGCTAATTGACCATGAAATTTATTTGTGTGTTAGAGTAATGTACTGTTCCACGCTCATAATGCAGTGATTTTGTAACCTAGATATCTGTTAAGCATTATTTGTAAATAAAAGGGATATGTGTATTCAGCCAACCTCCAGTTTTGTCCTTTTTTGGTTTTTTTAGTAAAAATGACCGAGAGACAAATCACATGAGATTTAATCAGTTATTTCCCTGGCAAAATGCACTCTTATCCCATCTAACACTGTATCAAGCTGCACCTACTCTGATCTATTTAATCTAGATAAAT
The DNA here is from genome assembly GCF_965140235.1 of Caretta caretta. NCBI lineage: Eukaryota > Metazoa > Chordata > Testudines > Cheloniidae > Caretta > Caretta caretta. The sequence continues at coordinate 85,515,834 of NC_134214.1, forward strand.
CTTAAGAAGGAATTCCATCCTTTCCCATTCCAGACAGGTAAGATTATCCTCTGACAGAGTTTGTACATTTTCTCTTGGCAGAAGTTTGCAGTGTCTGCAGATGATGAAAAGTGATCTGTTCTGCTCTAAACGTGTCACTATAAATTAAATGAGGTACAAACATTCCAATAAACACTTGGTTATGTAAAGGAATTACTTAAATCTCCTTTGACATTTTGAATTTTATTCCCTGAATCTTGTTTATCTGGGTTTATCTCTTCTCTTCTCTTCTCTTCTCTTCTCTTCTCTTCTCTTCTCTTCACCTCCCCTTATTTCTTAACTCTAGGGAAGAGGGTGAGCGGGGGATAGAACAAAGGCAACAGACTTGCCCCTGGTGTGGAATACATCTTTGTTTGTCTCTTAAATGGCTGTTTAATTTCAATGTGGTTTAAGTACTGTAGCAGTGAACTCAGTGTGTGGAATTGACATGATCCTTGAGCAATCCATTTTCATGGCTCTGTGGGAGGCACTTGGCAGGCTGGTTCCTTCATGTGGACTGAGGGAAAGGGACTTCACTCTGGCATGAAATGGGAACAGTTCCTGCTTGCACTCTGTGATAAGGCCAGAACCCCAGTGAAGGATGGAAAGAAAGAGCTGCCTAGAAAACTAGAATGCTCTGAAAGCTGCCCATATCAAATATCTAGCATGTGTACTGCTTCTGCTCCAGTGTGGGGATGGATGGCGGCCTGTTAAAAGTATGATAAAAGAGGAACAATCTCCTGTGATAACTGGGGAAACGGTTGATTCATTTAATGTGTCATGTCCAAAATCCTTAGCCCTGGAGTAAAGCTCCTCTCGCTGCCATGTATGCCTCCTCCACACATGTCCAGCCAATTGCCAAGGGAGTCCAAAGGCCCAAGGGATGCTAAAGTGATGTGGCAGTCCCTCCATAGCAGCAGGCTGAAGCACTGTCTGGCAGCACGCAGCTCATGTGCAGATGAGCACCCCATTCCCCAAACAGCCTCCTCTTTAGATCCTGGTTACCCCGTGGCCTTCATATCACTGGGGCCTGGGGATTATTCCTCCCCCTCTCCCCCCCCGGCCATGACAACTGTGTGGCACCCTAAAGAAAGAGAGAGGCCATGACTGGGTCCTTAAAAGTAAATAAAGAGTTCCTTGTTGAAGGAGAAGTTAGGAGTGCAGTGGGTGTTTATGGTGGCTTTGTATCCAATTTATGTCTATATTAGGAGGGGATTCTATTTAAGTAATATGCCCTAGGAGACAGATTGATCCAGGATTAGAATTTGGGAGTTCTGGCCTCCCAGCCTCCTGCTCATACCACTAGACTCCTGTCCCTTTGAACATAGCTGTTTCAAGACTTAGTTACTCTCCTGAACTACCAGTTGGATGACTGCAGATTAACACAGGATTCTTCTCCTATCCCTGACAGAGCTTAAGACAGAGAGGGTCTGCTCTCGGGTCTCTAAATTGTAGTACTTTGCTCTGCTTCTACAGTGGTAATGTAGAATAGCTTAATGGTAAAGCTCATCATGATACTTGGGGATGGAGAAATCACATTGACAATCCACAGCTATTTGTGGTAAGAGTTGGGGTGCTAGCCCTGTCTGTGTTGTTCTGCCCATCTACCACCAGCAGGTTCAAAATGTGATACTGTATTCTTCTTTGCTACATGTCTTGGAGCTGTTATGTTTCACTGCTGTGCCCCACTCACTATAGCTGACATATTTCACCTCAGAGGTATCTGTATGTCAGTGGTGGATGAATGATCCCTTTGTATAGATTTGTATAATATCTACCCATGCTAGCCACCCCACTGAGCATAGGTAGAGATTATAGCTGGTCAGAAATCTTCCAACAAAATGCTGATTTATCTAAACTGAAATGTTCCAGGGGAACATGTTGATTTTGATGGAAATTGGGTAGTTTTCTGGCAGAAACATACCTAGTACCTTGGCAGCCCTTGGGGCTGCCACCAAGCCAGGAAAGTAGGACCAGAATTTTTCAGAATTTCTATTGCACAGGAAATTTCGCATTTCTGACTTTTTGTTCCAAATCAGAATGACCTTTTTTAAAATGCAAAATTTCCCATGGAATAGAAATTCCAGTTTCTGCCTAGCTCTAGTAGAGACTACTTGTGTGAGTAACATCTTGCAGGATCACATACAAATTTGTAGAGCAATGAGAGATTAAATGTGCATTAAATATAAGATTATCATCCTGGTGTTGGGCAGGATTTACTTATACTGGAATACTGTGTCCAGTTGTAGTGCCTTGTAAACAGGTCCCCCTTTCAGCCCCTGGAAACGCTGGCTGGTAAGTCATCTGGGTGAATTAAACAGCATACACAGTTTACCAGGGTACCTTCACAAGTGTCTTTATCTATCCAGCTGATGAGCTAATTACTTCATTAGCTCACCAGGTTCTCTCAGGAGCAAATAATCCCTTCAAACGTTCCAAACCCTCTCCTATTCAAATCATACCTTGTATCCTGGGTGTTCAAAGTGACCAGGATGCTGGCTTCCAAAAGGCTCCATGTATAACTGCTAACAGAACCCTGTCATATGCCCACAATTCAAGAAGGATGTTGATAAATTGTAGAGGGTTCAAAGAAGAGCCATGAGAATGGTTAAAGGATTAGAAAACATGCCTGACAGTAATAGACTCAAAGAGCTCAATCTATGTAGCTTAACCAGGAGTTAAGGGGGTGACCTGATTACAGTCTGTCTGTATCTACATGGGAAACAAATATTTAATAATGAGCTCTTCAGTCTAGCAGTGAAAGGTATAATATGATCCAATAGCTGGAAGTTGAAGCTAGACACATTTAGACTGGAAATAAGGTGTAATTTTTTAATAGTGGGGGTAATTAACCACTGAAACAATTTACCTAGGGTCGTGGTGAATTCTTCATCATTTACCATTTTTAAATCAAGATTGGGTGTTTTTCTAAGAAAGGTGCTCTAAAAATTATTTTGAGGAAGTTCTATGGCTTGTGTTATACAGGAGGTCTGACTAGAAGATCACAGTGGTTCCGTTCTGGCCTTGGAATCCATAAATCAATGAAATAGCTTTAACTGCCACAGAATGTGGGATGTTTTTGTTGTTTGTTTTTTGTCCAGGGGAGGGAGAGTTAGAACCTCACTTTAATTAAAGCCCATTTTTGATTTGTCTATCAGGGACTCATGCTTGCATCATTCATCTCAGAAGATACTCTCCGCTGTTCCTAAACATAGTTTACTTTTCTTGATTTTCCTCCTTTGGCCTTTTCTTTGTATTTATAATACACTTTCAGTAGCTTAAAATTATTGTGTCGCCATCAGTTTTATCCTCTGTTTGGGTCCATAGTGGATGCCCTTCTATCTTCAATGGGAGCTTTGACTGAGTAAAGATTGTAGGACCATGCCCTTTATGAACCTTTTATTTTTCTGGGTTGTAGGGATGCAGAAGACCAACATGGCTATTTTGTTTGCTTTGTCAGTGATATGCTTGCAACCTTCTTGAGAATATCATTAGGGGTGTGCACAGTTGTAAGATCGAACCCATATTTGCCATTCATTATTTCTCATTAAAATATAGAGCCTGATTCTCCACTGCTCCTTACCTTGTGTAATCATGCATGTCAGTAAAACGTGGGAGTAAGATGATACCACTGATTTGGTGGCATCTTACACCCACTTGGCACAAGTGTACAAGACTACACAGGGTGCAAAGCAGGGAGAATCAGGTCCATAATATTAGTTAGACAGTCCTGAGAGAAGTAACTATATATTCTGGCCTGATGGCACCAAAATGTGGTAATTTTTCTGTCTATGATGGTGCGGTAGGCTTTGTAGAGATTACAAATTAATTTGTAGAGATTACAAAATTAATAAAGTTTGTTTAGAATTAATCATATTTATTCTGGTAATGCCAAAGGACGAACCAAGTATGGGATCCCTTTGTGCTCGGCACTGTACAAACACAGAAAAGTAGACGGTCTCAGCCCCAAAGATCTTAAGAATTCAGAGGTAATTCCACAATGAACTATACCACTCTTAAAGTAAGTCCAGGTTTGGGCATAAAGTGCTCGTCTGGGACTCTCTAATCACATTATTGTTATTATCATCACATTATTATTTAAGTGGCACTCGAAATATGTTAGGTGCTTCACAGAATAAGTTACTAAAATAGGACAGGTCCCTGCCCTGAAAAGTTTACTGTCTATGCTCCATGGGACTGCTCATGGTAGTAATAATTGTGGGCTCAATCCTTTTCCCATTGAAATCAGTGGCAAACTTCCACTGAATCATACCCTAATATGGGCAGCATGTAGAAAGACAAGAAAGTAGTGGGGAAAGAAAGTAAACAGGTACGGGTATGGCATAGGGGGAGGAAGGAATCCAGCAAATTAGTTGTAAAATAGCTTATCATGGAATCATAGAATATCAGGGTTGGAAGGGACCTTAGGAGGTCATCTAGTCCAACCCCCTGCTCAAAGCAGGACCAACCCCAACTAAATCATCCCAGCCAGGGCTTTGTCAAGCCTGACCTTGAAAACCTCTAAGGAAGGAGATTCCACCACCTCCCTAAGTAACCCATTCCAGTGCTTCACCACCCTCCTAGTGAAAAAGTTTTTCCTAACATCCAACCTAAACCTCCCCCACTGCAACTTGAGACCATTACTCCTTGTTCTGTCATCTGCTACCACTGAGAATAGTCTAGATCCATTCTCTTTGGACCCCCCCTTCAGGTAGTTGAAAGCAGCTATCAAATCCCCCCTCATTCTTGTCTTCTGCAGACTAAACAATCCCAGGTCCCTCAGCCTCTCCTCATAAGTCATGTGCTCCAGCCCCCTAATAATTTTTGTTGCCCTCCACTGGACTCTTTCCAATTTTTCCACATCCTTCTTGTTGTGTGGGGCCCAAAACTGGACACTAGTACTCTAAGTTACTATAGCTTGGGTCACTATAGTAGATTGAAGATGATGCAGTGGCCACTGATTACTTCTTATTGTGCTCCTTCTATTAACCATGAATCATTTTTTGTTACTTTAGTCTTTGACATGCATCTGTCTAGTCCACAAACTCAGAATAGTGCTATAACTCATAGCTATATGACAGTTCCAGGAGATGACTACATATGTTTTTATTTAGATAAGTATAATTATGTAGACTTTCAGCTGCCTTGGTAATTTTGATCCATTTGTGACTTGTCACATAGAACTCCGGTCTTGCAAAATAAAATGAAAGGGTAATTGGAAGAATGTGAATTGGTTGAGTTTGTTAATCTAGTGTGACCCAAGGAAAAGAGTGTATTGACCTTGATTTAGACACCGTATGTGAACTGAAAAAGGTGGGTAGACTTTATTTCTTTGGGGCATATAGTTTGGTAACTAAACCATGCCTTCACATGGGAGTAGTTCCTAGTCAGTTCCACCCTGTCTGCATCTGACGTGTACTGACCTATTTTAGAAACTTAATCTAGGCTTGAGTATATGAGTAACCTGAACAGACTAATGCTGCAACCATAACCATTTGTTTGGGTGATGGGCAGAGCTTACTATTAATATATAAATGGAAATACATAACTGATCTGCTTATAACCTCCATTATTTATGATTGGACTTCAAATACATCAGTTTCTCCTTGTCGGAAAGAAGTGTAAAGTAAACCCAGTTATTAATCATTTTTTGTAAAGCGGTAGTACTCTTACTACAGTGAATAACTTTTAGAGTTGACATCTGAGTCACAGAACTGAGGTTACCAATAAATCTGGCAACGTGGAATTGGGAGACTTTGAAATGTATTGCATGAAACCATTCACTGAAGATTTCAGAATAATAAATTGATCCCTCTTATAACTGGTTGTAAAGGAATGCTTGTATTCCAAACAAACCCCACCCCCACAATGCAAGTTTTCATGCATTCTTAGCCAAATCACCCAAACTAAAAGCTTTCCTTGCAAGAACAGTAAACTAATTTTTTTGCCAGACTAATGCTAAAAGTGATCCTTAGTGTGAAACCAGGACTTGGTGTGTCCTTCATTTGACACTCAAACCTTGTATATTCCAATGCAATCATTCTCTCTGATGATTATTCTGACACATAACAGTGTGGCTTCTTAAAGAGATACCAGTTATTTTTATTACTGTTCCATGTTATGTAGGGCTTAGGGGAAGTTTGTTGTCCCCCCACCCCTTTCCCCCACCAAGTATATTTAGTGTGCAGTATCAGTGGCTACCTTGGGAATCCTTTTTTCTACGTAGTCATAGAGGAAAGTTATAGTCAGGATATTTTCAGTGCTGTCTTCATACAGCTTCCGCATTTATTTGGGTCTGCCATACTCTCAGCAACACATTTTTAATCCTCCAAAAGGAAGGGACTCTGAATTTTTCAAATACAGCTTGATCTCATTCTTTATTCAAGATTTGCGCAAAATGTATACAACACTCCAACAAAGATCTACATGGCATATTTTGGGACTTCGTTAAAATATAAACAACTGATAAATCAGCATGTTGCACATGCTTCGTTTTCTATTTACAGGTGCTATACCATTAAAAATAATTGTTCCATTTTAAAGTGAATGGACTTGTTTATACCTGCATTTGGTGCACTTGACACCTTGTCTCCACCCTAAACCTAAGAATCATCCCAACCATGGGAAAGTAGGCTGCAGTTCAGTTTCTAACAGGATGGGAAGCTTTAAATTTAGGCTTAGACTCTCTAGAAGCCTCTTAGGCTATGTCTACACTACCGCGGAAATCATAGAATCATAGAATATAAGGGTTGGAAGGGACCCCAGAAGGTCATCTAGTCCAACCCCCTGCTCGAAGCAGGACCAATTCCCAGTTAAATCATCCCACGTTAACCTACGTTATGCGACTCCAGCTATGTGAATAACATACTTAGAGTCGACATACCTTAGATTGAGTTACTGCGGGGTCTACACCGTGGGGGGTCGACAGGGGAAATTCTCCCGTCGACTTACCTTACTCTTCTCATCGGGAATAGAATTCAGGGGTCGACTGGAGAGCAATCTGCTGTCGATTTGGCGGGACTTTATTAGACCCGCTAAATCGACAGCCAGTGGATTGATCTCAGAGAATCGATCCCTGCTGTAGTGTAGACATAGCCTCTGGTACTTCACTGTAGACCCTGATTCAGCAAGCACTTAAGCGCATGCCTAAATCCATTCCTATTCAGCAAAGCACCTAGGAAGGTTCTTAAATCCCATTGAAGTCAATAAGCCTTAAGTCTGTGCCTAAGTGCCTCGCTGAACTGGGTCCTTAGCTGTCTTTGTGCTGAAAGTGTCTAACAGTGCACGACAACATGGCATAACATTTTACAACAGGAGCAGTGGGTTTTGAAAGTTCAGATTACATTTTAATTAGGGAAGTAAAACATCAAGCTAACATATGCTAAAGAGTTGGAATTTAAGGAAGCATTGACATAAATATTCTCTGTCTCTGTGTGCACCATGCACGCCATCTTTCAGGACCTATTGTAATAGATGACAGTGAGTGAAAAAGGTGAACAAAACAAAGTAGCAGCAGATGATTTCTGATTGATTTATTTTAGCAACGGATTTTTTTTTTTTTTTTAGGAGAGGAAAAGTAAAAATTTAAGAAAGTAAATCCAGTAGAAGACCACTTGGAATAACACAGCTTTCCTTAGCGCAAGATAGTCAGGGTGTTTCAGAAAGAGGCAGGAAGTTTTGCCTCACTAAGTTGTTGGAATTCCTTTAATGATATTGCTACCGTGGTAGATCCAGGCAGTGCAGTGGGTTTACAAGAGTTAGAACATGAAAGAAAACACCTGGTAGTTTTCCTCATAACGAGTCAGTATCCAAGACATGGAGGCTTGGAGTAGCTGGTAGATTTGATTAGAAATTATTTGAGCAGAAAAGAAAGGGAGGTGGAGGCAGAACCGACTGGATCTGGTGTAAGCAGTTACTATTCAGGTGCCTTAAAGATTAAGGTGACTAGGTATTCCCAAGAATTCTCTCGTTCTCATTCTCTCGTCAAGGGAGCATCCTTGTTGTCAGTTTTACAAAAACCCATGCTTTGTCCTGGTTTTCATAACCCATGCATACTGGCTGGACATCGGAGCCGGTGAAATTTACAATAGGCTAGCTGAGCACATAAATGGTTTAAGGACCACTTTTCCCTCTAGGCCTGCCACATTTTCACACCATCCATCAAGAGTTCTCAAACCAGCTGTTCCATACACACACAAGGCCAAATTCATTCATGGTGTAACTCCACTGTAGTGAATGGAGTTACATCAGAGATGGTTTGGGTTAGAGTCAAATCCACAGGGTGGCAGGGAAGGACTGGAAGGTTGGCTCTGGAGAGGAAAAGGAAGGACATGCACGATTACCTCTCCACTTTGAAGCTCATCATATCTTGCTATGAGCACCACCCTAACCTCTCCAAGACTATCTCCTATGGGCCATCTCACAACTGGTGTCCTGGTTTTTCACTTTGAAAAGGGTCACTATTGCCTCTTTTCTCTATAACATAAGTCTTTGTAGTCCACAGGTATTGAGAAACAGTGCATTTGGATATGAAACACAGATAACAATTGATATAATCTTTTCAAACCTGCTGACACATGTTGATTATAGTATTTGAATATCCACCATAAGTGAATTACTCTGACTGTAACTCAAGTAAATGAGTGGTGTTATCCTATGCTGCAAGTCAAGTAGACAAGGCATCGATAAGTCCGACTAGCCACACTTACATTTTCTGTCCTGCAATGCTGAATTTTTCAATTGTCCATTTCCTTAGCTAGAACTCAAACCTGAATACTACTTAGAGACATACGTGGTTCAAAGACCCAGGAAATATGTCACTGTTAGGGTCACCTAACTCAGAATCTTATCCCAAACCAAGAATATCATAAGTCAATGCAAGAGTAGAAACTTGTCGTATAACTGTGTGTGAGTAACGATTGCATTGGCCTACACTGCACCAGCCTCTGTTCTCATTGTTAGAGTTGAAATGGATGAAGTAACCCAAAACACAATATTCCCTGTTTTTGTTTTGTTTTGTGATTAGATTTTTCTAGCCTCATATTAAAACAGCTGTGTTACTGGATGCCATCTAGGATAAAAAAATTTTGGGAGTGGGTAGAACCTGACTCACCATGTGATGGTACTGTATTGCAGATTTGTTCTAGAAGAGGCTGGTTTCCAATTTGGAAAACTTTGTTTGGTTCAAATGTGGACTTCATGTTTGTAATTTAAAATTGACCAATGTTTTTTGCTTATTAAGCCTTAGTAGCATTGAAAATCACGGTATCTTGCAACATAAGGTCTGACAGATCGTGATCCAGTTATGCTCCTACAAAGCTTATTACAGTGAAAGATTCCTCCCTCCCCCAAAAAAAAGAAAACATAACCATTCTCTCGTCAAGAGACCCTTAGTTCCATGTTGAGTAGCAAAGAAACCCAGTGTTCTGCTTGGATATGATGCTCTGCCAGTCTGGGAATGTTTTGACTGTGAAATGTAATGCTACTTGCAAATGCTTAACAGTTATTGAAGTTTGTGCTTCCATCTTGGCAGCTGATAAGGAGAAGTGAGACAGGTTTTAAGATGGCTCAAGAAGAGAGATGATAACATAGGAGAGCGATATCTGCATTGGGACTTGAAAGGCACGTTCAGCTGTGGCATTGGAATCTGTGGTCATTTGGAAATGAGAAGAGTAAAGACGGGCTTTTTGCAAAAATAATTTCCGTGTTTCTAATTCCCTTTCTGAGCATGAGCCCGGCAAATCAGGACATGGTCTACAAATTGAGAACCGACCAAATCAAATAAACGTAGTTTGCTTCAGCTACTAAACTGCACATTGAGTGGTGAAAACACAGCTAGTACATTGCCATAATTGAGTGGTACTTCTTTTAAGAACACATCTCCAACCTATATGGATATAGTATCAAATAGCCTTCTAAGAAGGCATGACATACTGTCTATAGAACTTAAATATTACTACAGAACTGAAAGGGCGTCTAATAGCAATTCTTTTGATGGGAGAGTGCACATCCTAAATTAGGGATTTTTTTTTCTCTTAGAAGAACTGCCATTGATTTAATCCAGAGCGCTCCTTACAATTATTTGGATTGGTGAGGCGTGGTGGGGGCCTGCCTATATAAGGTGGTGCTGGGCAGAAGCAAGTGTTTCTCTGCTCCATCATAAATATTTCTGCAAAGTCCTACTTTCCCTCTCTTTTTTTCCATTGGGGCTCTCTGTTGTGTGTGTCCTCAGTATCTTAATTCTTTCTGGATGGAGTTGGTTACTGTATGTCGAGTTTGGGAGGTTGTTTGTGGTCACAGCCGTTAGGCAGGTATAACATCTGGACTTTGAGGCAGTTATGCAGAAAAAAATCTACTGGTGAACTGTCATGGTACGAATAATTTATTTAACTTTGATTCCCAGGATCATATCTTGAGGACCTGGGGCATAGTTTCTGGCCCTGCAGACTTGTGCCTTATCCCTGCACACTGGGCATCCAGCCCATCTTCAGTGGAGAGTGGCCTAAAGAGGGCAGGCAGATCATAATGGAGAATCAGAGTCTCGTTCTGTCCGAATGTTATGTGTTTTTTAGCTTTATGTGCTATGGTGACACATGAATGTGTTCCTGAAATCTGTCTTCAGGTAAATTTCCCATTGTCTCTTTCTGCTACTCATAGAGAACCTATCTCATTATAAAAATCCCTCATTAGTGGAGCAGTTTCTTAACCAAGGGTTAAAGCAAATCCTCTGTATATTTCTTCTGCCCACAACCTGGAGTCAAGGTGTATAGCTCCAGCAGTCCATCCCCCCGGCAATCCCTTCTGCACACTATGGGTTGTAGTAATTCTGCAGCTCCTTGTTTTGGGGGGTAATGCATTTGCATAATCATTGTTCCCAGGACATGACACAGCATACCGCCCCTATGCTGCCATATGCACTGGCCTGCATGAGACCTATATGGAGAATTCCCTCCCACATCCCCTAGTGTGAGGGGAAAAATAGGCTCCCCCATGGCCCATGTGTGGTCTCTCTCTAACGCATGCATACGTACCTGCCAAAAGTATTTAAATAGTGCAGAGAGCCCAGCGCAATATTCTGCATGAATTTCACCCCTAAGAAAGAAGGTGTGAACTCTAATGTATAGAAGAAACAGCAGCAGCAGCAACAAAAAACCCAACTATTTCTCGCCAAGCTTGTGTCCGTGGCTGGACTGTGAAGGTTCTAAATGATCTAATATAAATCACAGAGTCTGGTTCATAGGATCTAGTTTTGGAAGCAGTAAGGCATGCTATTCAAGGCCTAAAGGTCAGGAAATGCTTCAGGTGTGGATGCTGTCTGTATAGAAATTATGATAGATCATGGTGCAGTGTGTTTCTTGCCATAACACTGACTATATAAGACGTGATAATTCTGTCTTGTATAAGGCTGTTTATTTTCTGACATGTAGTAATTATGCAACAGGTGGCCCAGCTAACTATGTCAGGAAGATTTCTCTTAGAATAATTGCAATATTCCTAAAACCAAGCAAAGAGGGTGAACTCTGATGAAGAGACCAGTTTTCACTGTGGCAGATGAACAAGGGCTATGTTAGCAACTTTGCGGACAATAATAGAGACCTTGGTGGAATGAACGAAGAGGGATTCCTAGTGTTTAACCACTAGGATAAAGCTTTTGACTGTCTAAGTTATGTGATACTATTTGAGATGCTGATATTGATACGTTTTCCTAAACATTTTATTACTCTTCTTCCAGTGATGTGCCAAGACCAGTGTCCAATGGCTAAAAGATATATTGTTCATTGCATGGTGATTTGAGGAGGAGAAGGACGCTGTGTGAGCTGATACTATGGGAATGAAATACTGTATTGGCACTGGAAGTAGAAAACACTTATCGCCTGACAGGCAGCACTAAATCTGAATCCCAGCAGTTACTGTATTGCTCAAAACTGCTTTACCTAGCATGTGGATATTGGATAATTTAAACCTATGAGGATCACATCCATCTAATTCAGTGATGCAAAAGAGCTACTTGTTCTAAAGCACCAAGTCTCTGAGAAGAGAGGAATCTGATCATTTGGATATCACTGCTGCAATTCTCCAGAGATGTTCTAAATGAGATATGGGGTAGGCATGAAAATCAAACCAACGAAACTAAGAGGCTGAACTTTGACAGATGTGTCAAGGGCACAGTCCTAGAACTCTTAATCAGGTGAATGGTCCCATTGGCCATTGAAGCCAGTGAGACTGTTTATGTAAGAGTTACTGTCCTGAGTATGGAATGTGGGATCTGCTCCAGAGCCTAATTAAAAGAACGGGAAATTTTGTCTCCTCAGAAAACACAATGTACTACATTACTGAATTTATCAGCAATTGACCTTTTTACAGGGGTCAGCTATATTTTTGGCTTTTTTAAAAAACACATGAATTTGTATGATTTTAATAAATGAATACATAAAATGAAATTCCAGTACAGTACAATAGCACGTTTTAAAAAATAAATAAATAAAGGCGGAGGGGACTCTGGTCAATGAGAGTTTTGTCATTAACTTCAACAGGATCAGGATTTTCCCTTTGTGTCCTTTGAGTCTGACGAAGGGTTAGTTTCTTTTAATATCTTTCATTTAACCTGAGCTGCTAGTTAAAATATTTGTCAGTTCTGTGAAAGGAATGAAAATGTATGAGGAAATCGGTTTGTCTAACAAGGTGGTGAACCCGAACATTAACTAGTAAATTAGTTACAAATTCACATTTAATAGGCTCCGTATAAAAGATACGCTGGTGGCTTTGAATTTCGTCCCTGCTGATGTAGGCCATAAATAAACGATCTGGTTTTAGCCACCCATGTATTGACTGATCAACTGTTCAGCAAAAAAGATGTATAGCAACCTACCAACAAACCTGGAAGCTATCAGCAGAGTTCCTACTTGCTCAGAACCAGATTCTGATCTTCTCACTGGCATCAAATAACCATTGTTGTTATTTAATATTTTGGTTGCAGCAGTGCCTGGAGGCAAGTAGCCCATTTGCTTCAGTTGGACTATGTGAGAAATAAGGTGCTACTCAGGGTGAAGGGCTAATAATCCATTTTACAGTTTTGTGCTGCTGCAGCTTCTCACTGCTGTTGGTACCTGAGCTAGCTAAATTATACCTCTGATTGCAATGCAGACATACCCTGAGTCTATACCATATATGAGAGCTGGTGTGTAGGTAGGAATCTACTGTGATATAGATCAGTATTTTGGAATAGGGCTCTATACACTGCATTAGATCCAGTGGGGAAAAATTGTCATGCTCAACACAATTTGACACTGGCTTATAGTTTACAAATATTCAGCAAGTTGCAGGAGAAACGTATTGATTTTGAAAACAGAGACCTCAAAGATATTCCCCCCCCTTCTATGTGAAATCCTGGTGCCACTGAATTCAATGAGAGTTTTGCTGCTGACTTCAGTGGAGCCAGGGCATCTCCCCTGTGTGTTTTTCTGTAGAATTGGTTGGATTTTGTTTCAGGTCTTGGCTGGAGCCCAGCAGATGGCAGGCACTTGCCTCAAAAGGTGGAGTTGGAGTCCTTTAAAAAGAACTGAGCAGTCAGGACAAGCTAGGACTCCCCTCTTGACTCTCCCAGAAGGAAAGTTGAAATGAGTTCAGGCAATGTGGAGTCCTTCACGGAATTAATTTCTGTTTGCACTGTAATTTAATTGATGATTTTGCTCACAAACGTAATTTTATTCCCACTTGTTTGGCTATTTTGATGCCAGCAAATCCTGGCAACTGTTTCTACAGAAAGCTGGATTGGCAAGACTGTCAATTTACTTCTGGCTTTTGACAATCATACGCATCTGCTTGGCATATGACAAAGCAATATTTTAACTGGATCACTTATACCCTTTCTGAGCAATGTGAATAGCTTGCCACATCTCTTGTCCGCTACTAGATTGTAAACTATTTGTGGCGGAGACTGTGTTTTTATTCTGTGTTTGTACAGCAGCAAGCACAGCCGGGTCCTAGTCCAGATCTGGGGCCCCTAGGTGTTACTGCAACACAGATAATAAATAATAACAATGATCCACAGTTTTATGGATTTTAACCTGAAGATCTCCATTCATGTCAGTGGGCTTATTCTGGATTTACATCAATGTAACAGAGTAGAATCTGGCGCATTGACTTCAGTGCAACTAGTTAAATGAAGAATGGCATATATCATATGGGCAAGTGTTCTTAGGATGAGGATCAAACACATATATGTATAAATATAATACTTAGAACTATGTTAATACAACAATGGAAGAAATGAACTATTTATATTTTTATAAATATAAAATTTAAATGTTAAATACTTAAAAGTTAGGAGATGAGAAAAACTAAGGTTTTCATAGTAGCCTTAAGTTGCTAACATGGCAAATAGTTAAACATTTAGGTATACAGTATATCTATCTAATCTAGCTAGGTTTTTCTACTGTGAAATACCAGGCTATTGGAATGTCTTGTACTGTACACTTAACATTCTAATTAGTAATCAGCAATAAATAGTGAGACCCCCAAGCTATCTGGAAAATATGCTGCCCTGCAGGTTCCAGAAGTTTTTATTGCAATCCATTTCCTGCAAACTCAGGAATATAATTACTAGGTTGTGGAGTTTCTCCTCAAAGTTCTGTTTTGGGCCATGTGAAACCTTAGCTCTCCTAATCTGTTCAGCTTCTTTGCAGTTTGGCAGTGTGGGAAATAAGTCTTGGAGGGGAAAACAGTTCATGCTCACTACTTCTCTTCTGGTGAATCCTGCCAGCCTTAGTATTGAGCCATAGTTAAGGGTATGTCTTCACTACCCGCCGGATCAGTGGGCAGCGATTGATCCAGCGGAGATCGATTTATCGCATCTAGTCTAGAAGCGATAAATTGACCCCCGAGCGCTCTCCCATCGACTCCTGTACTCCAGCGCCGTGAGAGGCACAGGCAGAGTCGACAGGGGAGCGGCAGCTATCGACTCACCATGGTGGAGACACCACAGTAAGTCAATCTAAATACATTGACTTCAGCTACATTATTCACGTAGCTGAAGTTGCATAACTTAGATTGATATTCCCCCCGCAGTGTAGACCAGGGCTTAGGTTCTCTCCATCCTCTAGGTTTTTTTTCTTACCAGAGATTCATGTCCTGTTATGAACAGAGGTGTTCTAGTCTTGTAGCACCTCACACCCTCCCATTTTGCTTCCCCACATTTCCAATTTGGTAGAAGGCTACCAATTTACAGTCCATTACCACCACTGATTCTCTAATAGACTGGTGTTTATAGTAGGCCTTGCATTGGTTTAGCCTCTTCCACTGCTGGTTCTTCATCTGTATTCTCTGCAGACATTTGGCCTCAGTTGAGGTGTAGTGTCCTTTTTCTTGGTTGATAGAAGTCTTGATCCTTTGTCAGTGGTTCTCAGCCTTTCCCATACCATGATGCTATGTTACAACTGAAAAAACATGGGACAGCCCTCCCATAAAGAAAAGGAAAGTGGTTGCAACTCCCTGAAACCTGTCTTTGACGCACACCCCATGCTGAGAACCCACGTTCTATGGGGAAATGACTTCTTGAATTTGCTGGGTTTTTCCCTCCATGTTGTAGCTATAATTTTTTTTTTTTTTTTTTTTGGTTTTGCAGGTGATGTAATAATTGTGTATTTTTTTTTTTTACAATCCCTTGGTGAGGCTGCACAAGAACTGTGTCCTATGGCATATTTTGTGGCATCCCAGCTGTTATATTCCTTTATTTTCTTTGGACCTGCTCCAGAGCACATGGAAGTCAATGGAAAGATTTCCATTTGGATCAGATTCTTTATGACTAAATCAATTATACATACACGCTTGATGGATATATACCAAAAACAGGAGGAATGTTATGTTTTTACAGAAGCATTTGTTTTTTGAATGGCTTTTAAAATAATTATTCACTTTCATAGACATATCCTAAATAAACGACATGTTCTCTCTATATTATGGGCCAGATTGTGATCTCAGCTACACTGGTGCAAATCTAGAGTAACTCAGCTGGAATCAATAAAAGAGTTACTGCAGATTTAAATGGGTATAGTATAAATGAAGTCTGAATCTGGCCCATTTTTAATTTTTATGTGTTTTATTCTTTATGGAAAAATAAACATTTACACTATTTTTAAAAAAACTAACTGCTTCTGATAATTGATATTCAAATAGCTTAACTCAATATTATTATAATCTACAGTACTTCCCACTATATTCAGGACCCTTCTTTCTTTAGCCCTTGTATTGTTTCCCTCATAGTAGTCCTTGTCAGTTTCAGACTCTGAAATTTAATATTGCAGAACAGTTGGAAAGATCTTTTCCCTGAATATAAACACATACAGACACACATGCGGAGCCTGGAGTGCCCATGCTTACATATTCAAACTGCCATCTATAAATATTTAAATGAGCCTTACATTTGTACATTAGGGGTTCCTCCCCCCCTTTTTAGTGAAAAATGGATGAGTGGTTTGTTTCAGAAGTGATGGATGCATTCTAAAAAGTTAAATACAGACCTTTAAAGTTATACACATAAATATTATGTGCATGGCCATTTGCTATTTAAGCAGCCTGGGAGTGTCTGATGTCAGCTACTTCTCCTAAATAAAGTACTTGTGACATGTAACACCTGGTCCATAGCCAACTAGTTTTGGTTTGCTTTCTTTCCCTTCTCAGATTCTTTCATTCGCAAGTGTGTAGAACGACCCCTCCTGCCAGGATAGGAAACTTAGAAATACAGTACAAACATGCCATTTTACATGAAACACAGACCAATTTTTCTGGTTAATATTTGTATTCAATACACCTCAATTACAGCTTGATCCAGCTCACACTGAAGTCAGTGGAAAGATTTCTATTGACTTCATTGGGAGTTGGATTAGGGCCTTATGCAGGTTCATATGCTAAATAAAGTTACTTGGAAAAACACACAAAATTAGGAAAGAATAATTGGCCTGTCTAGTCTAATCACCTGCAGTTTGGACTAGATAAGAGACCATGCCGCCTATGATGAAAAAAGACTTCTCTTGCATAACTTACACTTGGGAGAAAAACTAAAACGTTAAGTAGATGGGACCTCAGGAAGTGCATGCTTGCTCACAGGGCTACTGGGGTAAGGACTAGACGTGCAAAGGGTGGAACAGAAGCTAAACAATCACAAAAACTAAGGCTGAAATGGATGAAAACCTGGATATATCTGGTTCCTCTATGTCCTTGCAGCATGCAGATGGGTGCACAAGGCTGTTGCTGCCTAATGGGAGTGCATCCCGTTGACTTGCAAAGAGATTCTCTCTTTTTCTGCATTTTCCTGGCTGTTGTAAACTGACCTTTGTTTCCCGGCCCCAGTCTCCTGACTCGATCAGGATTCCTCCTGTGCTGGCTATCTTATGGCTTGTCATCTTTCTTTCTTTCTGCTGCTAGGATCCTAGAGGCCTTATGTCCTACTACATTTAGGACATCAGTGGGCAGTGCAAGAACTTTGCAGGAACTGGCCCTAAAACAGGACAGCCACTTAGAATTGGTGCCACCTACAATTGCATGGACCCAGTCATGACTGATTTGCAGTACAAGGCAACATACCTCCAAGGCAAGAAAACATGTAACTGGCTATTAAAGCTCTTTGGTAATATAGGCTCACTCCATCCTGTATAAGAAGTAGCTTGCTCAAGTAACTATGTGATCATCAACATTTTAACAAATGAATACAGTTTTATTATTTTAAAATAGTCTTCAGTGAAAAATGCATTACATCACCCTCGTATTGGACTTGATACTGTTGCCCTCTCTGGCAACATTTTGCTTTGAGAAAGCCTTTGTAATGAGGATTCTTTAAGATGCAGTGAGAAGCTTACTTGTGTGACCTTTTCTCTTCTCCTTCCTTATGCTCCAGATGTTAGGAAAGTTTGAAGGCTTCAGAAATATTTTCCAAGAATGCATTTAGTGGGGAAATGTTTGACTCTAGCCTGGGCTTGTCTCGTACATATCTTGGTCATCTGGGGATGAAGCTGTTATTTCATTCAGCACTTCAAAACCTGGAGACTGCCCTTTGCATCATTCACTTGAGCACATCCATCAGAGAAAGGAGGTTTTGTTTTGATTTTTAAATTGGGGAAAAAAAAACCTTTTCTTTGTGAATGGAATGAATATAGTGCTCCTGAAGGTACTAGATTGAGAGCCATGAAGTGCTCGTTTTCGTCCTATTACTGGGACAGCATTATCAGTGGCGTTGCAAGCCTCTCCTGCAACGATCCAGCAATGTGCTTCAACCCTGAGATGGACGGAGAACCTTCAGAGGGAAAAGGGTTGTTGAGTCTCACTAAACTAATTTAGTTAATTCTCAGACAGTGGGCACACCCCAAAAACACAAACAAAAACAAAACACTACATTAAAGTAGGAAAGTTCACATCAAGAGCCTGGGATAAAAAAAAAAATTACAAGAATGTTGTAGTTATCCCCAAAATAAACAATCCAAACACATTATGGTTTGGAAATGCATACTTAGGGCACCCATATAGTCTTATCTCTGCCCTGCATTGACACGAGCCACCCAGTTGTCCGTTCTTAGGGACACATTCTGCAAATCTTTACTTATACACTCGAGATTGTGATGTGCATGTTGTAAGATTAGGGACTTTAAGAAGGGTTTAAGAATGGACCTCTATCACTCGAGCTAAAGGAGTATCAGGAGCAAGAATCTATAGCAGGCTTTTTATCCTGTGTGGACTAGTCACTAGAAGGGCAAATGGCATATTTAACTGTTGTGTAACTTATTCTTTGAAAACTGCATTTCTCCATTGCTACAAACATAATAGATGAAATTTTACAGTGATATATAGCTATTTGGAAATGTAACAAGAAAATTCCAAGTTACGTAATCAGAGGGAGATCTGCTCTTTGATTGGAGCTGGTATTCAGTCAGCTCTGTCTCTAAATCCAGTTCATGTACTATGCCATTTGCTGACCCAGGTTTTCAAGTACATTCAAACTGTTACATTTCTTACTCTCCTCCTTACACTATTATGTCTGTTCTGTACTAAGGTTTTTTTTCCCCCCTGCTATTAAAAATGTGCTTAGCTCATAGACTGAGACTAGTTACAAATAGAGATGGGCATAAGCCACAAAGGTCAGATCTGGGTCTAAACCAGAGATCCCCAAACTGTGGGGTGTGCCCCCCTAAGAGGGTGCAAAGGAATGTCTGGGGGGCATGGTGGGCCCTGTCCCAGCCCCCATGAGGGGGCTGGGAGGGAGCGCCCCTGGCCCCACTCTGTCCCCAGTCCTGTTCTGCCCCTGGCCACAGCTGTGCTCCTGCCCCAAGCCCCTGCTCTTGGCTCCTGGCCCTCACTCTTGGCTGCTGGCTCCAGCCCCCAGCCCAGCCACAACTCCACTCCCAGGCCAGGGGAGCACGGCCACATTCTGCTACTGGCAAGGGGGTGTGCAAGAGGAAAAATCTGGGGATGTCTGGTCAAAACTGTCTCCAGGTCTGTGGGATTTGGATATGGGAGGTTGGATCAGCTACAGCTCTAGTTCCAAAGAGTGATCCTAAACTAGTAGGGTGTTTATTATCCCAAGGCAGCCTCAACGCCAGTGACACTCGAAAGGCCTAGAGAGCACTCAACACCTTGCATGATCAGGCCCAGCTTATAAATCTGTCTTTCCTCTAACAGTTTTAAAGACATTTTCTCCTGTTGAGATGATCAGAGTTTCTGAAAATGAGCCAGTTGCTTAAAAGGTAAAAGTTAGTTAGCCTGTCTAGTTAATGTCAAACAAATCCGCATGACTAATGTAGATCATCGAAATGAAATGAAATGAAATGAACCAGCTCTTAATTACAGCATTTTGACTGCGAAGGATCTCAGATGCCGAGAAGGGTCTGGTTACTCAATTTTTCCTCTTTTTCTTTTACAGGGTGGGAAGAAATCCTATAACGGACCATGTGGGGGTCGAGATTGCAGCGCGGGCTGCAAATGTTTTCCAGAGAAAGGTGCTCGGGTATGTTGGCTCTTTTGCTAGCTGAAGAAAAACAGTCCTTGCGTCTCTTATCTCCTCTTTTAAAAAAAACAAAGTTAATATGCTTAAGCCTCCATCTAATGACTTCATGAGACAAGGGAAGTGATGCAGACCAGCTGCATCCAAACTGGCCCTGGCCAGGTTTTTGAAAACTATTATGAAAGTTGAGGTTCATTAGTTCTGCAACAAGGCTTTAATGGAACCAGTCATTTCATTATGTCATCTAAGGGCTGATTTAAAAAGTCAAGTAGCTTTTACATACATAAGCTAGAAGGACAATTACAAAATATTAAATAATCAAATCAATGTTGGCTCCCATAACAAACTTTTGCAGTCTATACTCAAATGCTTCTACAGGGTTGTGAATGACAGATTTGGTTCTGGTCTTTGCCTGGACAATTTTATTGTGGGGTGGGAGTAATGCTGAATGTATTTTTGCATTTTTCTTTCACACGGGCTCTTGCAAATATATAGATGTGTGTGTATATATATATGTTGGTTTAGATTTAGCCCCTGTCTGAGTTTTGGGTAGGGTTGCCAGTTGTCCGGTTTTCAACAGGAATGCCCAGTCAAAAAGGGACCCTGGCAGTGCTGACCGAGCCGTTAAAAGTCTGGTCAACAGCACAGCGGGGCTAAGGCAGGCTCCCTAACTGCCTTGGCTCCACATGGCTCCTGGAAGCAGTGGCATGTCCCCCCTCTGGCTCCTACACGTAGGGGCAGCCAGAGGGCTCCGCGTGCTACCCCCACCCCAAGCGCTGGCTCTGCAGCTCCCATTGGCTGGGAACCACGGCCAATGGGAGCTGCATGGGTGGCACCTGCAGACAGGGCAGCGTGCAGCTCCACATGGTCATGCCTCCGCATAGGAGCCAGAGGGTGGACATGCAGCTGCTTCCGGGAGCTACTTGAAGTGAGCGCCACCCAGAGCCTGCACCCCTCCCATGCCCCAACCCCCTGCCCCAGCCCTGATCCCCCTCCCGCCCTCTGAACCCCTAAGTCCCAGCCCAGAGCCTCTTCCTACACCCCAAACCCCTCATCCCCACCCCCATCCCAGAGCCCACATCTCGAGTCGGAGCCCTCACGCCCCCAGTGCCGCAACTCCTTGCTCCAGCCCTGATCCCCCTACCATCCTCTGGACCCCCTTGGTCCCAGCCCAGAGCCACCTCCTACACCCCAAACCCTTCATCCCCAGCCCCACCCCAGAATCTGCACCTCCAGCAGAGCCCTCACCCCCCCACCCCCGCTCCCCACACCCTGCCCTTGCCCGGAGCCCCCTCTTGCACTCCAAACACCCCAGCCTGGAGCCCACTCCTGTACCCCAAACCCTTATCCCTGGCCCCACTCCAGACCCCTCACCCCCTCCCGCATCCCAACCCACTGCATTAGCCCGGAGCCCCCTCCTGCTTCCTGAACTCCTCATTTCTGGCCCCACCCTGGAGCCCCACCCTGGCATCCCCAGCCAGAGCTCTCACCTGCTCCCACACCCCAACCCCCTGCCCCAGCCTGGTGAAAATGAACAAGTGAGTGAGGGTGGGGAGAGCGAGTGACAGAGGAAGGGGGGATGGAGTGAGTGGGACCGGGGACTCAGAGAAGGGGTGGGGCAGGGGTGGGGCCTCAGAGAAGGGGCAGGACGGGGGGGGGGCAAGGATGTTTGGTTTTCTGCCAGTAGAAAGTTGGCAACCCTAGTTTTGTGGGTTGTTCAAACCCCAAATCTCAAAGCAACACTAACAAGGAACTGCCAAATTTCTCCTGGTTTTGTGTTGGCTGTTTGAATGGGAGAGGGCTATCAGCTTGGTCTGATTGTGGTTGGTTGTTGTGTGACTTGGGATGAGGGGAAGCTGCTTGGCTTCACCTTTTATTAAATTACTATTTTAATTTTTTCCCAAGCACTCCTTTTTTTGGCATATGTGCTCTTTTGCATTGTATGCAGGAGAAGGCAAAATAAATGATAACATGACATATTTTAGTGAAGGAAATGGAATTAGGAGAGAGTTCTGCTGGTGCATTGAGGGAATTAATCTGGAAGATCTCATTATCTCTGGAAGTATCACTAAGTATCTACATTACTTCCTGGATATCAGTAATCAAGCAAATTATTTTTGCTGAAAGAACATGTTCCTTTCCCCTGCCTGCACTGCCATATGGCAGATCTTTACTACATCACGCAGAAAAAGCCCAGTCATGTTACTGATTTTTCCCAACCGATTTGTTTCATGGATATAATTTCATAACAAAATTTGCAGAAAGAACAGTAAAGTTCAGTTCTCCAAATTCCTAGCTGGATTTTTTGCTAACAAAAATATATTTACATGACAGGTATACAGTATAGTCTGCACTGAGTGTAATCACTTCCTGATGTGCATCTCCCAATGAGAATAACAGAAGCTGCAATCTACAAAAGCTCTGTGGCCTGTATCTCCTTCCTTTTATATTTTTGAAGCAAGCCCTTGAATAGTAGATTAATGTGTATTTTACAGCTAACATCTGCCTCCTTGGATCTGCAATAATAAATTAAGTCATTAGCAGCTGTAAAAAGAGTTTTTAATACTAGCAAGTTAGAGATGAGTTATTTCATTATAGAAAAAAATCAACTTTCAGAAAAAAAATCTCAGCATTATTATTTATTCCAAGTGTCAACTGTGCATGGTAGGGAAATTCAGGACATCACTCGCCTGTTAATTTAATGAGGCTGAATCTGTTTCTTAGCCTCAATTCAGGAACACATCCTTATTCAAGATTAAATTTAAGCACATTCTTGAGATGGATTTATGCATGTGCATAAGTATATCCTGAGTTCTTGAATGTTTCATTGTTACTCCATGTGCTATGGATGTTTATTATTCAGAACTTCGCTTGGAGGGTGGGAAGTATTTTTAAAGGGTAGAGCAGGAGGCTGGTTTTATTTCCACTTTGCCACTGACTCACTGTGTAGCCTTGAACAAGTCATTCATGATATGATCTCAGCCATTGATTGCAGTGTGTGCTGCATTGGTCAGCACCTTTGCAAAACACAGCACTCACCTTTGTGTTTCTCACTACACTGCACCCCTGTAAACTGAGTATAAAAAGAGTTCAGTGAGCATTCCAAGCATTTAATTATTTGAGGTCACCAAAGTGGATGAAAGTCCTTGAGAACCCTGAAGAATTTTTAGTTATTAAAGCAAATCTTTTGCATTATCTATTGTGAACAATAAATAGAACACAAAGGCTAAGAAATAAGCCATTTTCCTGGCACTTGTTGCTTGTGATGCTGTAGTACATAAAGCAAGTGTAAGCCTTGTTGGACTGTGCTTGTTTCAGTGTAAAGCGTACCTTCTGGAACAGTTGACTTGTCTTGCAGTTTGTCCATATAGCATGTTTTTAAAGGAAGTGCTCAGTATTCCATGAAATGAGAGGATGGGAATAAAGAGAGTCTAGCCTTCTTCATAAACCAAAGCAGATGATACAAGAGAAAGAACAAACTAGTGTTCTTCAAATGTCCAATAGGAATTATAGTTCTTTCTTTAATTCAGTGGCCTGATCCTGCAAAGCGCTGAGTGCCTCCTCCAGGGTACTTAGAGAGCTCAACTCCTACAGAGATCAGTGAGAGTTAAGTACACTCAGCATCTTGCATGATCAGATCTTGACAGTGAGGCACAGGCCTGTCTTGCTCCTTGGATTGAATATCCCATAAATTGCTCTGACCCTTGGGCAATGTGGAGCATCCTCCTGTTATCTCTTTACATTCCCAGTGTTCAGCTTGATGTTTGAACTGGCTGCCACACTGTTGGCCTTGCAGTTCGAGCTCTTGGTGTCTCTCTTGTTAAGATGTCACAGAGATTTTAGACTGTTTTCAGTGCTGACCTGAGAACTCACTTGGCTTTTTAACATTTCCAACATGCCCAAGTCCTGCTGACTTTCAGTAATGTAGGCTCCTAAGTCACTTAGGCATTTTTGAAAATGTTAACTCTGTTCTTATTTTTTGCTAGAGACTATTATACTTGTTCTCTCAGTTCTAAGAGCATCAGATGTCCATATCTTTAAGGGAGCAGCTATGGAGATGGGTTTTGTAGAGAGCACCTGTCTGACTAATCCAGATTTTTTAGAAGGCAGTGTAGTGCAATATTTGTCTAGTGCCCACCTTGAGTATTCCAGTAACAAGGTGACAAGTCATGTTACGTATTAGTGCAAAACCACATCTGTATCTCCAGCTGTCCCTATGCTTTGCATTCACTCTGGGAAGTGCTGGTGACTGGTTGGTTGATTAGGGACAGTTTTCCCTTTTTTACGTTATTCAGTGAGGTTTAATTTAGACCCTGTTAACTTTTAAACCTAGAGGATGAGAGATCAGTTGTGGAAGAACCCTTGATCTCAGTCATTGATTCAAATCCAGCTCTGGTAAATACTGAGCTGGTTAAATTGAAGTCAGTGGCAAAACTCCTGTTGAGTTTGGGGATTGAGGTTTCCACCCTGGAAATTGTTATATCTGACGAAGGTTGATTGAGTGGAGCTCAATTAATTCTGCACAAGCCCAATGCCTGGTGGAGAAGTGTCATCTTCATGAAAACCAACGTCACAACTGGCAGCCTTGCTAGCCTTTCAGATAAAGAAGCCAAGGATAGAATGAACAGAGAGAAGGAGACTAGACTACAATTGTGTCTTTTGCTTTTCACACCCACAACTGCCCAGTCTTTAGAGATAGTCCCTTTTTTAAAGTTTAGTTGTGGTGCATTGTGAGACAATGTGGGAGAAGCTTGCCAAGTCATTGTCCCTTGCTGTACCTGGTACTGATGGAATACATCGTGTGGCAATTATGCATAGATGTTGAAACAACCAAGGCAGCTCTATAAATTAACCTCATTCTGCCAATTATAAACGTAGAGAGACAAGGTGGGTGAGGGTAATATCTTTTACTGGACTAACTTCTGTTGGTGAGAGAGACAAGCTTATGAGCCACACAGAGCTCTTCTTCAGGCCTGGGAAGGGAACTCCCAATGTCTCAGCGAAATGCAAAGTGGAACTGATTGTTTAGCATAAGTAGTTAGCACAGATTGTAAGGGACAATTCTGCTATAAATCTAAGAATTTCTGTGAGTTTGTTCTTGTTCCTCTAGGCAATATTGGTTTTAAAATCAAAACACATCAGCTCAGCTCATTTTGCTTAGTTATTCTTGGTTAATAAATGCTAAATTAAGATTTGTGCAAGAGGTTTAACATTAAACATAAATAACAGCATAAAAGTAACCCACTGTTCAGTATTCATTACATTTCCTCTTTCTGCTCAATCCATAGAGAATGTGACAGCTGCCAATTAGGGAACCTAGCTCTTTAGGTAAAGCAGTGTAGATTCAAGTGTCGAGGTCTGGAGTTCAATCCCTGATGTCAGCTAAGATGGCAACTACCAAATAAATACAGAAAGACTCAGTTTTTAAAAGGAGGCTTATGACAGTGGTCAGGGTAAGGTCCATGTACAAATGTGCACCTGTATTTCCATGCCATCTGGTATTAGTGCAATTTGTAGTAATTACACACACAGTCACAGTACTTGTGTGTGATCTGATTTGCACAATTAGGTAACCAGCTCCCCTTGCATTTTTATAGCAATCCTCCTTTAAAAATATGTTCAGGAATGTCAACTAATGAAGCAAAACTCTCTAGCTCATATGAAATTGAATGGAAATGTAACGGAAAAAGGGGAATGAATGAAAATCCTGATGCCTAGAAAAAATAAGGATAACTAACCAAACCCTACAAAAAGGAAAATATAATTTATGAAGAAAAGGGTACCAAGAAAATCTGACTTTGGCTAGATCAGTTTTAAAATTAACAGATTTAAAGAGATTAAAATAAATTTTCATATTTAGGGAAATGAAAAGACAGTAGTTCTAATACATGTTCTCCATTATGTTGGTAAGTGATCTGCAGCTAAAACATTATCAGTACGTAACACTGTCAGCAGAAGTTACTGTGTTAAAATAACATTTTTCATCCTCCCCCACACCAACCCCTTTCTTCAGCGTTTGATCCAGAGCTTAGGTCAAGGTTAACTTTTGAGCTTTTGAAAAGTTCGTTCCATATTGATGGCGTTATTGCCAAGACATGCATCTCATGTGAGCTGGTGGAAATGCATTGAGCAGTAGAAGGCCTGGAACATTTCATCTCTACAGTTTGTTTTGCATCTGTGTATGATGGTGCTGGCTTTCATTTTTTTATACTTTGTCATCTAGTTTTAAACACTTGCAAAGATAAACTACCAGCCATAGTATTTGCGGAGCGTGTGCCATCTCCTGATGCCTGCTCACTTACCTTGGAAGTTTATATCAATAATACAGCTTTCTCTAAACATCACTTGGTGTATTTTGTTGCCTTCCCACTGATATTGGTCCTGTGTGCTTCATCTCTGTCTCTGCTAGAAAGAGTCAGGTTTTTGGAAAGGAAAGAATTGGAATGACACCCAAAGCTCCCAAAATTAATACAGCGATGGTGTATCTATGTAGCTTTTAAGTCCAAGGTTTACTGAAAGAGCTAAACTTTAGTTCATGGTGTTACTAATTATCTTTAATTATTCGTGTGATTTGTAGTCATGTCAATAAATGTATCTGTTGCAAATCATGTGCTCTGTAAAGCCCTTCTGCCTGATTAAATGCAAGCCCATTAAGATAAGATGAAATTATTTATCTAACTGCCCTGTCAATTATAAAACCATTAATGCTGTAAAGACTCTCACTCTTCTGACTCAAATACATTTGCCAGCATCTACCACACAGAGATATCTGAGATTCCACAGCTTCACCCTAAACTTAGAATAATTATGGAAAATGCATGGTACATTAGCTATGGGCAATGAATGAATACAACCACTGCAGGCCAAAATAGTTAGAAGAGGTAGACACATCTCCAAGAAATTTGGACTGAACACAGTAACTGGAGGCCACGTTTTTGGAAGATGTAACCTAGCTGCTATTTACCAAGGGTTAAGGTCATGTTGGCAACAAAGATCCTGTGCTCACCTTAATATTGTGATTAGCATCCCCAACTCACTACAGGCACAGAGGAGCATCCCTTGGGATAGTTGGTTGAAATTTGATTGACAAATGTCATGGTGTTATTTTTCCCCCCAATTAATTTTTAAATTTAAACATTTTAAAGTCTGATTTTTTGTTTGTTTGTTTTTAAATGTGCTGAGACAACAGAGCTTTTTCTGAATTTTGCCTTGGACAGCTAGATAATGTTACCTCAGTACTTGCAATCTTTTAAGAAGCATTATCTCAACATTTGCAGTTCCCAAGGGATTCCCTATGTTTCGCGTAGGGCGTCCCCAGAGAATTATAAATACTGAGATAACATTATCTTAAAAGATTTTAGCGCAACCATCCTAAAAAGGAAGTAGCCATGTTCTCTCACATACATTGGTGTATAAACCTAGAACAAATGTTGACTTTTTAGTGGTGACTACTCATTATTAGATCAAGTTTGATAATGAGAGGCACTGCACAGCAGCAGATTACACTGATTTCATAATACAGATCCTTGGAATAAGTCCTCTAGTTAATATGAGTTCAGGAAGGAGCAAGGATACATTGAAAATGAAATGCCTTTTGCTTCTAGATAGAATTGTTCTTCTTGGGCAAGTTGGAAATAACCTGCCTCCTAACATCTTTTCCTCCCACTTGCCCACCCCTTCTCAGCAAGTTCCTTCTCCTTAAAATACAAGTTGAGTTTCCCCATCACCAAAACCCCAACAATCTGACCCCAGCTCCTCTCTAAGTGTTGCCCAATGTACCTTCTTCATTTCACCTCTAAGCTTCTACAACCACGGTCCTCTCTCCAGTTCCATCCTAGGCCCTCTTCAGTCTGGCTTCCCCCCTTGACTCCACTGAAGCTGCTCTTACCAAAGTCTCTAATCACCTCTTGGCCAAACCTCAGGGCCCCTATTTCATCTTCTTTCTCTGTGAGATCTCAGTGGCTTTTGACATTCAATGTGCCCGCCTCTCCCTTTTCCCTCCTTCATTTTTCTCAACTCTGTTCTCTCCTGACTTTTCTCCCACTTCCCTAATCATTTGTTCATTGTCTCATTATCATGAGGAGTTCTCCTCTTCTCTCCCAGTTTTGGTAGGAGTCACAAAAGTTTCTGTTCTATTCTCTCTGTACACCTTTTCTCTATGAGATCTTACACGCTTACATGACTTCAGCTATGATCTTGCTGCTGATTCACACATTTGATCCCTTACCGGTCTCCCTCCCTCTACCCTCGAATCTCAGCATCTCTCCTGGACTTTTCATTATGGGTGTCTCACTGTCATTCTGCACTGAACGTGGCAGAACTGAACTCCCATGCTTTCACCATGTCCTCTTGTCTTCTCTGTTCTCGGAATTTTTGGCAGCAACACTTTTCCCAGGCCAGTTGTTATTTTTGACTCAGCTCTCTTTCTAGCCCCACACATCCAGGGTTGTATTGAAGTATTGTCATTTCTCCAAGAACCAGCGTTTTCTCTGTCTAGCTAAAACTTTCGCCTAGGCCCCTTTCACCTCTGTCTTGACTACTTCAACCTGCTCCTCTTTGGCCTTTCTGACCCCTTCTCATCCCCCTCTGGTCCATTCTAAGATCATTTTCTTGGCCTGTTATTCTGATCATATCACCTCTTTGAATCCCTTCACTAGCTCCTCTGTGTATCAAATACAAGCATCTAGTGCTTACTGTTTAGCTCCTCACTACATATCTCCTCCTACATCATACTGCATTTCCCACCTCCAATCTATTCCACCAGTGATGTCCATTTTGCCCATGCACAAGAGGCAGCTTTCTCCCTTGCTTGTTCTTGCGCATATAACACCTTCCCGGAACTAATCACAAAGCAACCATCTTCTCCACCTTCAGATTCCCCCTCAAGATCTACAAGAGAGGCCACAAACTTGAAAATTGTGCATGTATCTAGCCCATGTAACCACCAATCACCTTGTCCTCCCTTCCTCACCTTCTCCACCCTGCTTGTTACACCAGCTGATTGTCTTGTCTGAAGTTAAACTGTAAGCAGGGACTCTCTTACTCTCTTATTCTGTATAGTGCCTAGCATGATGGGGCCTCAATCTGACATGTGCTTTTGAGTGCTACTGGAGAGAAAAGAATCAGCAGCACACAGTCCATTCCCCTCCAAACACCGTCTATAACAATCCTTTCAAGCTGTCTTGATGTGTTGAGTAGTTTTGATAGTAATGCAGCACTTTCAGCATTAATAAATATTGCGTTAATAAATATTGGCCTGTGATTGTAAGTGATGCTTGATGCTTGATCAGTTTCCGCTCTGGGAAGACATTACAATTATAATGCCATCATTTTATTTGGGAAGAGGATTATCTTCAAAGTTTAAAAAAATCTTGACCATCTGTTCACTGTTATTGAACATGGTTTTGGCAATATTTCGAGTGAAAATGAGGTAATAGTAAATCAAACAAACTACGTGCCTATGTTGTTTTATTAACAACCGCCAAGACTTAGTTTTTATTATTTCCAAAAATGTTGACTTCTGCCAAATGTGGCATTAAGCAAGTAGTGTACATTTCCTGTTCTCCCCTCCTTGACCGAACCTCAATTAAATAGATTGAGTCCTGGCCGTTCACCAGAACTGGAGTACATGCTAACTAAACAACACTCACATTGCAGTAGGTATCCACATAATATACGATGGGTATCAAAACTGAACCAGTACATACATACAGACGACATCTGTTGTCTAAACCTTGAATACATTTGTCAAGACTTCTCAAGGGGACAGGCATTCATCTTACCTTGCTTAGACATCTTGGAAGTTGTAATAGTCACTAAACTATTTTGAAGAGGTCCATGAAGGTCTTTTGTTGCTGTTTCTGGGTGTGTTTGCGACTTGACTAAAATAAAATGTGGGCCATGTTGTGTGTGAAATGAGGTCTCATCTACGCTACAGAACATACTGAATTAGGAAACTGTTTAAAAATAAAATGGTACTGGCTGGCAAAGTTGTGGCACCAGCATGGTGGGGGCAACAGCTGCTCAGCTCTGTTAATCATACCATTTTTAAAATCTGCCTGCTAATGTGGCACTTCACGCAGTGGTGTGGGGGCCTGAATGAAGATGTTTTGTAATGTTTACCTTTGAAATACCCCAGAGCAATGGTTCTCAGACTGTGCTCCACAGAGCACTTCCACATGGTCTACAGATCCACAGTGATGAAGTATCCGTCCGTCTTCAAGCACTGATGCTTCCTGCTAGATATAGCATAGGCCAGGACTCTTACAGTTTCCAGAGGCTTTTCTGGCTAGCTAAGCATTTTTAAAGCACCTCTCTGCACCCTGCAGGGATGCTTTATGCCTTTTTTCTTGTTGATTGATTGGTAAGAGAAGAGATTACAGTCTCACTCCATCCACTGGGTCACCAATGCATCCTTCCTCTCCGGCTTGGTCTGAAACCAGGCCCTGGTTGTCTCGAATTTGCCGCTCTCTCCCCCCCCCCCCCCCCCAATTGGGGCATCTCAGATTAGTGGACACTTATGAAAACTGAGGCTTAAAAAACATGCCCAAGGCCACACAGCAAGTCTGCGGCAGTCAGAAACAGAGTCCAAATCCTCTTACTCTCAGTCTTGTCCTGCAACTACAACACCATCCTTCTCATCCACAGATGGTATTTTTATTGTTTTAAATGACAATATTCTGTATTTTACTGGTGCTGGCACCTTAAGCCACATGCATGGGCAGGCTAACATAGAAGTTTTTGTTGTTATCTATTATTTCCTGAGTACCCATCCTACTGTGGGTGAAATCCTGGCTTCATTGAAGTCACTAACTCCCATTGTCAGTGGGGATCAGGATTTAATGTTCTGACTCCAGGTAGACTGGGGATCAGAACCAGACCAGCTGCTCTAAGCTTGGGTCTACTCCCTGCTTCTTTGGAGCCTTGCCAGCAAAAGAGTGGCCCTACACATCCTGTGTTCCGGCTCTGTAGTTACAGCACTCTACACATCCCTGATCCTTGGAGAAATAAAATTCCCCTCAACTATTTGTTTTGGATATTTTGTCTGGGTGGGCAATAAAAGAATTTAACAGTGTGGTTTCATATTCCCCCCGCTCTTTAAGTGCGGGAAAGAAAATCCAAAGATATTGGATGAAGCAGTAGATGCATTATGACACTTCTGGGTGTCTCTTTCTGACTTTTAATACTATTTACTGCTGCTGAAGAAGGACTAGAGCAGGGTTGATATGGCCTTTCAACTTCTAGTTCATCTTTCTCTAGTGCAGCGGAAGGGGAAGAATCTAACAAGGTCCTAACATTGGGAGAAAAGAGTGAATCAGAGTTCTTGTCGTTTGTCCAACAGCCAGGGAAATTTCCAACAGCCTTATCCAACAGCCAGGGAAATTTCAAAAAAATTACATTCTGTAAAAATAAAACTTCTCCCAGAGAAGCTCTCCTTCTTTTCAGATGGATAAAAGAAAATCTGTTTGTTAATGGAGTCCAACACAGGTAAGGATAAATAAATGTTTAAGTGATTCAGTCATCAAGGTCAGCCAAAATAGAGCCCAATGCATTGCAATGTAAGGCCAGAATAGACCATTCCGATCATCGAGTCCAACCTTCTGCTTAAGACAGGCCATATAATTTCCCAGTGATTCTTGTGTTACGCCCATAAGCGATCAAAGAGAAGTTTGGAGCCTTCTGTGCATTGAGAAACAGCAAGAATGCTCGGCTCTTTTCCAGGAAGACGAACAAGGGAGCAATGTACTGTCCTGAACCTGGCCAAAGACACTGGTTACACCTTTCCTTCCTTCACACACTAACTCTTCACTTCCTATAATTGCCATCAAGGCAAGATAAGAGCTCACCGTCTCTCAACAATATTTTTTTTTCTATATCAAAACCCTTTCTTCCAGCTCCAAGATGCTGTTTTCTTATTTTTCCCACTTTTGACTACTTGCAGTCTTGGACTTCCTGTTTCAATATGTTCCCCTGTGGATGCATCTCTGTAAAGTTTCTAAAAATGAATAGAGGCCCATGACCAGGTTGCCTCTGCAGCACCTTCTTGTGGCCCATCAGGACATGACTCATCCAGCCACAGGTCTCTACTGGTAGGTCATTGTTTCTTGTGAGATCCAAATTACTGGTGCTTTGACTTTCCACCAAGGCATCTACCCATTCTGTGGTGCTATGGTCCAACAGAAATCAGGACCAGAAAACCACAGCTCAAACCAAGATAATCTGATGAACGTTCGGAGGGAACTTGCCCTTTTCTTCAAGGCTTGCCTTCAGAAAGTCTGTGCTTCAGATGGTCTGTTCGTCCCTTCTAGTAGGGCCTCATAAGGCTGTCAAACTAACACAGCACTGGGCTGCAATCAAGCTTCTCTCAGGAGAAGCAGAGCTCTGCTGTCTTTCCTGGATGGCCCCGAACTGAGCTAGGTTTCCTCCTTTTAATTACTGTCTCTGTGCCTAATATTTGCTATAGGTGTAACTGGGCCCACAGGCTCTCATTAAACCTCTCGTTGCCAGCATGCGGCCTATCTGCCCCATCACAAGGATACATTATTATCCCTACTTGCACCATCTGGGGTAATTTTTAAAGATTGTCATGAGACAGGATGTACAAATGCTGGTTGTTATGGTAAGCCTTGCCCGCCTTTGTCCTCAAATAGAGTCTCAGATGCAAGAGCCAGTGAGCAAGGCCTAGCAGCAAGGAAACGGGCCAAGAGTCAAGTAAGGAGCCAACCTATGTCCCAGGAAAACAGCAGAGATTGTGTCAACAAGGCAAAGTTAATTAAAGTAACAGATAGGAAGGATTTTCTCCAGTTGACAAGACTGCACCCAGATGGAGCTTAACAGTGAAAATGGCTAATTGGGCAAATCTCTTGTTTGAAGTGGTAAAAAAGAAGCTTTGGTTCCAGTTAGCTAGACGCAAACCTGAATGTTTGGGTCCCTCTGGCTAGTTGTCAGTCTGGCTCGTTCTGAAAAAGAATGAGCAGTAGCCTGGAGGCAAAGCAGAAATAATCCCCAAATATAGAGCCACAGATTCCAGGGAAACAGGATGGCACCCTGATGCATCAGTGCTTTTCATAATGATTCTGAAGCTGAGACTCTATTTAGATATGGCTTCCCAATTTTATTTTAATCTAAAACAAAAAGGGAAATAACATGGGAGCAATTGTAGGTTAAGACTCCTTTTCAGAGGTAATATCACATATGATTTAAAAAGTAAGGAAATACCCGTGCATTCTCCTTTGATTTTTGAAAAAGGTAACTTCAGGAAGATAAATCAGTGAGGAAAGTTTTAGTCTTGAGACCCCAATATGGTTGATAGATATAAAAGGTGTATTTTAGGCATTTGTTTTCATTGTTGATGATCTGCTGGAAGATCATCTGAGTGTACAACCTGATCTCCTTTATATGGATATTCTTCTGCTTATTTTTATCAGATGAGCTGGCCAAGGTTCATTCAGTCTGATCCTGGAGTTGTCCATGCTTATAGTCATAGATGACTTTAGTGTCCATACAGATGACACTTTTAGATTTTCTAGGATCTTCTGGCCACCATGACAACCATTGGCCTGCGCCCGCTGGTTTCTGACTAAGTGTGTATCTGAGAGGACCTTTTGGACCTTTTTCTAAAATTATCATTATCCATAGGTCTGACTTTCACCACCGCCGTTTTCTAGCGAGAACTCACTATAACTCCTGGCAGAAGAGTCAGTGGTCCTGCGTCATTGACCCACCATGGATTGTGATGCTATCAAGTTGGTAGCATGCTAGTGCACTATACATTTATTCCCCAGCTTGCCACTCACTAACTGGTCATATAGACAAGTCCTTAGTAGGATATTATGACCCTCTATTGTTCATGGCCATCAATATGACTCTCAAGCATGTTATCCCCATAAATCAACCTCACAGTTACTGTGATTTACTGGTGGCATGAGACAGATAAAAAATAGTAGGCAAAGGCTAGACACCAGTGGCAGTCATTCCATTCAGCATCTAATCAGTTGTGATACACAGAGTATTTAAAATTCTATGCCATAGATCATAGAATATCAGGGTTGGAAGGGCCCTCAGGAGGCCATCCAGTCCAACCCCCTGCTCAAAGCAGGACCGATCCCCAATTAAATCATCCCAGCCAGGCTTTGTCAAGCCTGACCTTAAAAACTTCTAAGGAAGGAGATTCCACCACCTCCCTAGGTAACGCATTCCAGTGTTTCACCACCCTCCTAGTGAAAAAGTTTTTCCTAATATCCAACCTAAATCTCCCCCACTGCAACTTGAGACCATTACTCCTTGTTCTGTCATCAGCTTACCACTGAGAACAGTCTAGACCAATCCTCTTTGGAGCCCCCTTTCAGGTAGTTGAAAGCAGCTATCAAATCCCCCCTCATTCTTCTCTTCCGCAGACTAAACATCCCCAGTTCCCTCAGCCTCTCCTCATAACTCATGTCTTCCAGTCCCCTAATCATTTTTGTTGCCCTCTGCTGGACTCTTTCCAATTTTTCCACATCCTTCTTGTAGTGTGGGGCCCAAAACTGGACACAGTACTCCAGATGAGGCCTCACCAGTGTCGAATAGAGGGGAACGATCACGTACCTCGATCTGCTGGCAGTGCCCCTACTTATACATCCCAAAATGCCATTGGCCTTCTTGACAACAAGGGCACACTGTTGACTCATATCCAGCTTCTCATCCACTGTAACCCGATGTTGTGAAGGTTAAGATGATCAGCAGCTGCAGCTGACCTCTTCTGCTTTGTCGTCAGAACTGCCATCACTTGGAAACGTATTTCTAGCTGCAAAAGGCTTTCTGACATTTCTGTACATAAGGATTTGGACTGTACCCATGAGGATAGATCCATGTGTGGAGGGGACAAATGCCATCCTATCTCTGGTTAAGTTTTAGCTTGTTTGGATCACGTAGCCCTGAGGGCTGTTTCTTGCAGAGTTCTATAGGGTGTGTGGCAAGGCACCTCCTTCATCTCGCCAGACCAAGCACTTCCCACTCTGGCAATAGTGGGCCTGGGGTAAATCAGCCCCACCCCACTGTAGGCAGCATTTGTCCTCCTCCCTTCTGTGCTCCTTTGGCCGTATTTCCGGGGTAGGCCTTAGGGGTGATCTTCCACCAAACAAAAGGGGAATAGTCCCATAAACACAAAATCAAAGGGTGATACCTTCCCCTGCCTCCTTGCTGGGGCTGGGTGTCACCCTGTAGTCTGCCCCAGGGTGTTAGTCCTTCCCCTAGCAGGCACTCAGGCTTGTCTGCTTCCCCTATGGGAAGGAGCACAGCCTCCCTTCCAGGAGAAGCTACTTCCCTGCTGCCACTAGCCTGATAGCAGCTTGTCTCTTTCTCCCTCCCTCCTAGTTTTAAAAGGTCTTAGGCAGCCCTTAACTGGATCCAGGTGTTCCTAGTTGACCTGAGATAACCCCTTCTCAGATTATATGGAAGGGGGCCTTTAACATTCTAGGGCTAACATATCTGCCTTCCCACATGCTCTTGCAGCCCTTTGGCCTGACTCTGTCACAGGCTGTAATTTGTCACCCCTTCAGCTTGACTTGTGAGGGAGACAAGGAGGCAGATGGGACTGTGGTGTTACAAATCAACGGAGCTTCAGTAATTCAGGATCTGTGCTTCCTCAGTGCCAGGTTGACAGAGAACCTGTGAGAGAGAGATGGCCGAGCTTCAGTCCAGAAAAGAGGACATCATGCAACTTGGTTGGGGGAAGCATCTAAAGTTTGGCAGGGATGGTTCCTAACTGCGCTGTGGAGGGTATATCCTTACCCTTCATCAAGGAGGTAGGCAACCTGGTGGTGCTTTTAGATCCCAATTGCACCAGGAGCCACAGGAGGCTTGAGTTAGCCAAAGGTGCCACTAGCAGTTTCCCTAAATGTGAAATTAAGATGCAAGAATTTAAAAAGCAGAATCCGCTGGGTATCTTTTTAGTTTAGCAATTGAAGAACCAGTCAAGGATATCTATAATAACAGTTTCTTTCCACCCACAAAGAAAGGAGTAAGAGGAAAAACAGAGTTTGCTTCTTTGCTTATCTCAGAAGGGTAGCCGTGTTAGTCTGTATCCACAAAATCAACGAGGAGTCCAATGGCACCTTAAAGACTAACAAATTTAGCTGGGCATAAGTTTTTGTGGGTAAAAAACCCACTTCTTCAGATGCAGACTCTTGCTTATCTCCTTCTCCTAAGCCATTGCATTAGGCATTTCAGTTAGCATGAGGTCCACATAGATTTGAAATATTAAGCATTTAAGCATTATTATAATAAAGCATCTTTATTAAAAAGAAAAGGAGTACTTGTGGCACCTTAGAGACTGCATCCGATGAAGTGAGCTGTAGCTCACGAAAGCTCATGCTCAAATAAATTGGTTAGTCTCTAAGGTGCCACGAGTCCTCCTTTTCTTTTTGCGACTACAGACTAACACGGCTGCTACTCTGCAACCTGTCTTTTATTAATTGCAATTGTTTCCAAACAGTTGTGAAAATGCGATTGTCCTAAAAACAATGTTACCTTCATTTTGTGGCAGTGTATTTTATATTGCTTACTTTTGAATG
Organism: Caretta caretta; assembly: GCF_965140235.1. Lineage (NCBI taxonomy): Eukaryota > Metazoa > Chordata > Testudines > Cheloniidae > Caretta > Caretta caretta. The sequence continues at coordinate 85,552,392 of NC_134214.1, forward strand.
ACATTACAGATACACATACCAATCTGAATGGGTTGCTTTCTCCTGGAACTTGTTCAGTGTATCCCATTCTGTTTCTCATGTGCAAAGAAAGCTGCATAGATTCTTCAAGTTAGATTCTTCAAGTTAGTGTTCAGCATGTACTGGAACTTCCACTCATCAGTCGTTTCTCATCAAGTTTTCTGGAAAACACATAAGAGCATCTGCTTTTCTGTGTAGCAGATCAGATGGCACCTTTGCTTCTGAAGGCTGAGGGGAATTCAGTCAAACCTGAAGGGTCAAGATGAAAACTGTAGAAGGCAAACTTGTTCCCTAGCTGAGAGCCTTCATGTTAAGTATGACAGGTTTCAGAGGAAGTATGTCATCTAATTACTTGGTCTGAAAAAAAAAAAAAAAGAAAAACCTGTACTCTAACTTTTGAACTGTTTTAAATGTCTGTGAAGTTGCCCGGATGTAAGTGGCCTATTAATATCTGGTGTGTTTGGAAAAGTTGTTGTCTTTTTTTATTTGTTAAGACACAGCAGACTCTTGCCAAAACTAATAAACAAAAAAGCCATGCAATTTTAAATGTCTGGTTTTAATCCACAAAAAACAAAATACAAAACACAAACTTAACTTTGAAGGGGTATTTTAAAAAGTCTGTGTTTGTTCTTTAAAGCTTCTTATAATTGTTTTAATGATGATCAAAGAAGGATCTCTAATAGATGGCTCAACATATGATAAATTCTCAGTATTCTAAAACTCTTCTTTCACTCTGTCTAAAATCCTAAGGGAGATACGGTTATGGGGTTCAAGTTATCTTCTCAGCTGATGTAATGCAGTCTACTTTTAAGTTGAATCTCTCAGATTTGTGTTCAAATCCTATTCGGATAGCAACATCTGTCTTTCTCCCATGATATCCAGGTGCTATCTTTTTCAGTCAAGCTGCACAGATGTAACTGAAGGCCCTACAAGTGGAACTGAGCTACTGATTCGATTGATGTATGAGGGAGAATATAATTCAGCTCACTCTCCCATAGCTGTACTGGTTGTACACTGTTCAGTAGTAATATATATACTATTCAAGAAGATTGCCTTTGAATATACACAGAGAGCACATATTGTTATGCAAAACAGTGACATTTTTACAGTTATTTTTCAGAGCACACCTGCATTTTAGATGAATTATTTCTATAACCTGGCTCTAGATTATCATGATTTCCAGTTTTAAAAGGAAAGGCATTTAATTAAAAGTCATTGGCAAAATGAAAATGTATTTTATAAGTATTTATCAGGAAATGTGTATGAAATAAAATAAATGATTTGTTGAAAAATTGATAATAATGCCTGATTTCTAGCAAATTGTAAACTGATTTTACTTAGTTTTTTCCCCCTTGATATTCTATTGATTGTGGTTGGTGTTCTATTCATATGAATGCTACAAAGATTGCTCTAAAAGATATGACACTTCATTTTGAATAACCTGTAAAATATTTTTCAAATATTCTGAATGCCTAGTTGTTTCATTTATTTGTAGTGTGGTGAGATCTGAGCCAGAGCTCAGCTGTGCTAGGAGGTGTACAAACATATAGTAAGAAAACATCCCTGCCCTGAAGTGGTTGCAATCTAAGTAAATTGTCTGAACTTATTTAAAGGTAATTTATAATTATCTTAAATGTTAATTAAGTAATGAGACACTCATGTTCCTTACTCCTATTTAAAAATGTGTTTTCAGGAAAATAGCTGGTTTCGTAGCAAATCTTTCAGACTGAAGAAACAAAAACATCAAGAACTTTGATTATGCTGTGTACCTTTTTATAAGAGAACTCTGATAGTAATCTAACAAAATTATGCTGGAATATCCCTCTTTCCAAATTTAGGAACATATAAAAAGAAAACCAACACTAATGCTTCTTGTCCTGTTTTCATTATTTAGGCCACATCCTCCGAGTAGCACGGACTGTTTGTGGGAGTAGTACAGAATATTTGTGCACCAGGTGGTCATTTTCCGTGTAACTCCAGCTGCAGAAGAGCTGTAAATCCAACAGCATTATAAAACCCATTTACAGAACATCCAATGGCTTCTTTTAGGTTTGGATCAGTGTTTCTGGGACGTTCAAAGGAAAACGTTCCTAAGATTTAACATTTTCTCTTGGAAACAATAAATGACTTAAGTATTATCTCCAAACTTTTACAAAACAGTGAAATCATTAAACCTCATTTGTTTTTCTAACTTCATGACTAAAACCTGAACTAATCTGTTCCAGCCATTCCTTTCCTTTTATCAGCCGGAATGAGTCTTAAATCCTGAGAGCATTTGGATGAATAATAGTTGTGCTTAGAATGGCTTTGTTCTGTGCACTGGGTGAAAGGAAGCAGGCAGGACTTTCTTCATCTTGCTAATCTGGGTGCTTTATTTTGAGCATTTCTGTCCTGCCCGTGACTGTGGAGTCAGGTACTGCACCATGAAGTCTGCAGTAACTGCTCCCTGCACTATCATAGCTCTCCTGTCAGCTCTTGGCCACACACTCAGGGTGAAATCCTGGCCCTATTGAAGTCAGTGGGAGTTTGCCATTGACTACAATGGGGCCAGGATTTGACCCTCAGACTCTCCAAGTGATCTGTTCTCTAGGCTGTTAGGAATCCCTTCTCAGACTGCCATTTTCTTGTTAGCCTTGTGGCAGGCTTGAAGAAAATCAGACAAGCAGTATTCCACCAATTAGACCTTCTGTATACCACAAAAAGGTCGTGGTGTGGGAAGTGGGAGGGGAGAATTTCCCACCATTTTCATGGTCCTTGGACTAGGAATGTAACGTAAAGAAGATAAAAGTACCCTGATTTTACCACACTTGTTTGAGAGGTGAATATGTGGGTACTGTGTATAATATCAGCAAGAGGCTATGCCTGAAGGAAAGCAAATTCCCAGAGAGTGCTCGAGCTTAGGCTCCTTTACTGAATGCAGACTTGAATATTCAATGCAGTCCTGGCAGTTAGCTGTGACCAAATTGGGTAGGTGGGGCACTGCAAGGCTATATGCCCATTATCATTTACTTGATTAAGTTTAGCCTGCAGCCTATATCATCTTAGGCTCTGGAAAGGCATTTTACCCAGCTGGGTGAGTCTGTCTGACCAGTGAGTTTCAGGTGCAGTGTTGTGAACTGGGTATTAAACACAATACACACGAGATCTCTCGCTCCCGACTGGGGGACAATGCAGAGATGTTGTCAGGACACCTGTCTATAACTTTGACATGGCCTGTCAAAATCCCCACACTCTTCACCCCGTCAGAAAGTAAGCAGAATAATGAAGCTGTTCATCCGGAGAAATACATGGCCGAGGCGCTAAGGGATGACATCCTGCTTGGGCCCAGCAAGACACCGGAAAGTGCCATCTCCTTCACAAATTAACAGCATCAAGGCAGCATCAGGAAGAGCCACTAGATGGAAATTGACTGAGAGCAAACTTGTTCAGGCTGCAGTGGGGGGAAAAAAAGGGTAAGATTTAAAGCCCTAGGCCCCCTGGGTTACATCCTAGATATCCAATCATAGATGTCAAAGGGAGTTTAGCCATTGACTTCAGTGAGGTCAGGATATCATCCCCTGAGCTCCAGGATGCAGGAACTGCTTCCTCCATCCACCCCAGGGGCATATGTTGCCCCAAAGTGGGCAGAGATATAGTTCCAATGTGTCCCCCCCCCCCCATCTCCTGCACCATCCACCTAGGCCAGCTGCATGGGAGGGAGCAAGCTGTGCCATCCCTAGAGCATGCCCGCTGGACAGACTCCCTTGTGAACTTGGCTCTTTGGGGAGGGAAAGAATCGTGTTCCTTTCCTGACCTTTGGGAGAGGCAGCTCCCAGGCCATGATTTGTAGACACAACTTACCGTAGTATTAGAAGTGTGTGAAAACGAGGCCCTGCCTTTGCACAGCATGTGACTTTCCACAACATGCCAAGATCCAGAGCTGCAGCGGCACAGGTGCACCTATTTCAATTATTAGTGACTGGACAGTATTTAAATACCTGGAGTAATGTGCAATTTATAAGTGAAAACACATTTGATTTTCACAACACTTTGCAATAATTGCATGTCATGGTATACGGGATGTCGAAATGGGATGTGTTTCATTTTAGGAAATAACATCCTCAGGGTACATCTAATTTAATTTCCTTTATTTAAATGGACACAATAATAAATAACTACTGTAAACACAAATACAGGGGCTTGAGAAATACTGAATTCACATCTGATAAGGTCTGTTTGGCATGTCTGGGTCTTGTTTTCATTTACACTCCACTAAAAAGTTCAGCATTTGTTTCATGTTTGCTTTCTAGTACTTTGAGGTTATTGACGCAAAGTGCCTAACTGATTTAAAATGTTTGACTGAAAGCCCAAAGTTCTGTTTCTAAGATTCCACCTCTGCTGCATGCACACTCTTTCTGCCCTCTCCTGGAAAGTGTATAGTATAATTGAAAAAAGAAAAGGAGTACTTGTGGCACCTTAGAGCTTTCGTGAGCTACAGCTTATGCTCAGATAAATTGGTTAGTCTCTAAGGTTCCACAAGTACTCCTTTTCTTTTTGCGGATACAGACTAACACGGCTGTTACTCTGAAACCTGGCAGTATAATTGAAGGCTTCTGTCTAGTAGAAATACCAAAGAATCAAAATTACATCTTTGATAATGGGAAAGATACATCAAATAAAACAAAATCATGGTAAATTTCTGTCTTTTCTATAAATTTCCATTTTATTTAAAAAAAATACAGCTGCGGTTAGTAGTTTGGGAACCAATTAAGTTATAAAGACAGTGTGGTCCAGTAGAGAGTGCATTGTACTGTGAACCAAAAGACTAGTGTTCTGTTTCTGTCCTTCCTATGTGAACTTGGACAACTCACTTCACTTTTCTGTGCCTCTGTTTCCCCTCTACTGTTGTCAGTCTTGTCTATTTAGACTGAAAGCTTTTTGGAGAGTGCAGGTCACTGTGTTTGTACAGTGCTTAGCACAATTGGGGGCCTGATTCTGGTTAGGGGCTCTAGGTGCTACCATAAATAGTGATGGGAATGTTGTCAGCAAAGAGAGAGGGCTTTGTGTGATTTAAAGCCTAGAGACACATTAGTGGAGCTAAAAGAGGTGCTGATTCCAGTCCTTGATATGACTGTGTTTTATGTTTTTGGGCTTTACTCAGAAACTACTGTGACATATGGGTGCACACAGTGGAAAATTGGCTCTGCAGATGACCTGCCCTTCCTCTGTAGGTTGGTTAGCCTTGTTCAAGATACTCAGCAGTGTAAATAATTTACTTTCTACTGATTTCCAGTGGTGGTTGTTATTTCTGAAAATAATTCTCCCTGGGATATTTAATTTACTTTGGGTTGCTTTGCCAAGGAGTTTAAATATGAGAGAGGATATTTATATTATTTGTAAAAATGTTGGCCTGAGAATTTGAGTAAAGTAAACTGTGAGTGTGAGTGTAAGAGGAGTCCTATGAGACTTCTAACTGCCTTTTTTTCTCCCCCCATCCCTCCCAGCAGAATTTGCAATAGAAATAACCCATATGAGAGGCTGCTTTTCATCAGTGCTTGATTGATTAATGAGTGCTGTGGCTGGTGTGGGTTTCCTGTATTTAAGATTTTCAGGCAATGAAAGACATTAAAAGCTTGTGTGGAAGAGGGAGCAGACAGGATTATTGCCTTTCCACCTTGACTCAGACCACAAGGTCACACAAAAATGCTCTGGTTTAATAGAATATGATGTTAGTATAATAATTTGGAGAGACAGGGTAGGAAGTTAATTGCCACCCACCTTAAAGGGGAACTTTCACTAAAGAGGATAAAGGTTGGAAAGAAGGAACCCTCATGGGAGGAAACAATACATCTGTCCTGTATTCCTTTTGCTGCTGTCATTGCTGGCTGAGCTATCCCTTATCAATAATATTAGTCATTTAATTTAGCCTAAGATTTTTCAAAACCTCCCATGGGATTTGGATGCCCAGTTCCCTATGTTAATGGGATTTGGGTGTCCTAATCCCTTAGCCTCTTTGTTGTCCAGCTCTAGGTGCTGTGTCTGAGGCTATTTCATCTCTCTTGCTCAAGTAGCGGTCATGGGACCTCTCCACTGCTAGCCACAGCCTTGCAGAGGGGGAGGTTTCTTTCCACCCCGCACCCCCATTGACTCTCTAACTTCCATGCACATTCACCCTGCAGTGAAATCCTGAATGGGTTTATGGTGCTTCTGCTTGTGGAACAGATATTTGGTATGGCAACTGCAGTACGGACAAAGTACTGTGTATGCAGAGAGCCTTAACTGATATGGTTCCACTGAACAAGAATGGAAAGTCCACACAGGTGGTCTTCAGGCAGGGCCAGGTGCATGGTCAGTGGATCTGCAACAACCTAGAGACGAATCTCCAGAGTTGTGGATGCTACTGTAGTCCTGGAGCTGTGGCTCAGACTCCGGATACATCAGTGGAGGGGTATCATGGGACTGCATGTACGGCAACAACCCACAGAGGAGAAAAGGTGAAGTCTGGTAAAGCTTCGTGAAGTGTGGAAACGGACAGTCTGAGTCAGACACTCCGGAAAAGTCTGGTAGTGGAGCACTCCCCGATTCAGTTGGTGTTTCCATTTGCGTGGCCCAGTGGTGCCTGCACACTTGGTTGTCCCACTTGTTAAGTCTGGGACTCTGAGGAACCTTCCCACTTTTGATTCGTGGCAAGTGATTCGTGGCAAATGATATTCGTTTGATTGATTAATGAGTCTAATATTTCTCAAATAAATTTTTTAGCAACCCTATTTAATGAGAGTCCTATTGGTGGCATGGGGACCTTTTTCTGATGCATCTGATTCTCTCGCAGGCTTGTGGTATATTCCCGCTAGGATCAGACACAAGGAGAGCAGAACACACTAGTGAGCAGGCTTTCTTTATGTAACCAACCCAGTGCACCTGTGAATACCAGGCCAATCCTAGCCCTCTTCAGAATTAGCCCCAATATGGACACAGTCACAGACACCAGGCCCAGTCCTGTAGTATGCTGGGTGCCTTCAACTCACATTGCAGCCAGTCAGATCTGAGGAGATGAAGACTAGAGTAAGAGCCGGTGGCAATCAGCACCTTGCAGGATTTGGTCCTCCTCGGTACTGGTTTTCCTTCAAAGCGCTAATACTTTTGATACTTGTCTTAGGTACTAACGTTCAAAGTGCTGTTGGAATTAAGTTTGCAATTCCTGCCCTGTACTGACCTGACCTGACCTGAATTTACAGCAGTACACAGTGTTGTGAGCACTGATTAATCTGCTCTTGTGACAGGACTGATGAAGCAGCAGCAGCAGCTATCTGCATGTACTATGTGATTTTGAAGTGGGCTCATTTTCCTGTTCTCCATGGAAAAGAGCAAAATGCTGCAGAGGAAAGCCTCTCCTGCCAAAATCCTTCAGCAAACGGTGCTCTCAGATGATATGAGGCTGCACAATTGGAGTTAATACATGTGGCCGCTTCAGAATAAATTCACAGTCCCCCTCCCCTCCCTTCATTCCTATACAGTATCAGTGAAGTACATCAGTAAATGTTTATGGTCAGGGAAAGTTAGTACTAACACTGTGTCATGAGACTAATCAGTTTTAATTATAAATAAAGAATATTGACTTAGTTCCATTTTGCTCCAGATGCAAGTGTTCTATTAATATTTATAAATAGATGAGAATGTTTACTCTGAACCTCAACAGATAGCTGTATTCTTAAGATATGTAGCACCTGGGTTTTAGTGGGGCATTAGGAAAGTTTCCATTTAACTTTCCAACTTAAAAAAAAAGACCCATTTAGCGAATGTGCTGAGGCTCAGTTTTAACTAAAGGAATACACTTCTGGAAGTGTTTCTACAAGGTATGCTTCTTAAGTTCTGTGACAAGATTTTTTTTAAATCAGTGGATTCAGCATCTAGATTTCCTTCTGGCTATTTCACATCTTGCTGCTAAACTTCTCACCCTAGAAATGATCCTAGATGATAGTTTTCTCTCTGTTCAGTTTAGATTTTGGATCAGATTCTTCAGACACCAGTGGAAAACCACTATAATAAGGAACTCGGTTGACTACTGCGAAGTTATTCTTAATTTGCATCAGAGTAAATGGGAGGAGAGGAAGACCCAAGGAGCGTAGATGTGCCAGCTGTGTGAGCCACACATTGTTAAAAACAGGGATCTAAAATTAGCTTCCTAAGCCAATCTTTAGACGTACAAATAAGTGGCCTGATATTCAGAGGTGCTGAGCACCTAGCAGTTCATGTTAGAAGGGCCTTCGTGGTCAGGCAGAAAGCTGGAAAGAGCCTAAAACTTCAGGGAATATCTTTGATATATACATAATCCAAGTCACTGGCGTTGAACTATCATCTGTGTGGTGTGTAGTTGTATCACTTTAAAAAAAAATGACAAAATATCATCTGGTAAAATAGGAATGTGAATTATTTAGAAGCTTTACTGATCATTCACTATCACAGGAACTACAGTTACTTGAAGTGAAAACTAATTGCTTAGATGTATCCTTTCTAGACTGCACCCACACAGAGTTTTAGGGAAATCTCCCACTGTTGTTCTGGTACCAGTGTTATTCCTAGCTGTAGTGAGAACACCAGTGTTGACCAGCAACCAGCATTCTTGCTACTGTGCCATCTCATCCTTCTCCAAGCAAGTCTAGATGACAAAGTGGTTGAAATATTGGTGCTGATCTAAACTAGTGGACCAATCTGTGTGATAAAATTTGAACAATGGGTATGAGAATGAAGCATAGGATGGTATTCTGTTCCCAGAAACATCTGCCCACTTCCTCCCTGAGGCGTGAACATACTTTTATCTGAATGAAATTTAGTGGCCTCGGGTACTATAATTGAGTGACTACTGGTTTGAATGAATGGGATGTCTGTGCAAATGCATACACTTTTCTAGGACAAGAATTTATTGCCCCTTGCCTGCACACAAATACTACCGCATACCAGAAATGCTAACCTAATTCGCTCTAAGCATGGCTTAAACTAGCTATTGAAGCTGCAAACTTTTGGAAATATTCCATAATCTGAACCTGCACCACCTGCCTGTCAGAACTAGCTAGGATTTACCCCTAGCACCAACTTTGTGTAGAATTTGATCTTGATTTGCTATGCAGAACTACCTATTTCCACTGTTGCAGTGCTAGAGCAAAGGAGGGACATCATTTGCAAAGAGGAAGTAAATGAGATCAGTCTGTGGCTGGCAGTGCATCCTCCCTCACGGCACCCCACCACCAGTGAATTTTTCTGAGTCAGTGTTTCTCATGTTTGAGTCAACTTCCAAATATTGTGCTGGTTTACACAACCTCTGGAGATGAGCAAAACTATCAATATTAAGAATGTACTCTTAATCTGCCTCTGTGGCAAATCTGTTTTGATGAGCTTTGAAGAGTGTGCCATATAAAGTTGGCATTCCAGTCTCAACAAAATGTATATTTACAAACTGCCTTTCAGATCAATTTCCATGTGGTACACTGTTTGATATGCTGCTGTCTCCATATAGCGAGAGCTGTTAAAAAAAATTGATCTGAAAGGGCTTTTTGGCTGGAAAAGTATTCGAACCAAATGCAGTGCAAAAGCTGCATGTCACTGCAGAAATTTCAGAACTTCCTTGGAGCTTTTATGTTTAAACAAAACCATAAACAGTAATTGTGAAAGATTATTTTATAAATCACTGTTTCCCTTACAGAGGACTCACATATGCAAATACAACAGAGATTTTCTGCATTGTCATTGTAAAAGAATCAGATGATTCAGAACAGTAATGGAGAGACAGCATTGTACCCTTCTGCCACTCAAAAATATGATAATGGAGGAGTCAGTTCATTTGTTGATACAGCAATCACTTTGATTAACTACAGTGATCATTCATGCTGAGAATCTAGTCTCTTTTGTTTTGTTATTAATTATTTGTATTGCAGTAACACCTAGGAGTCCCAGTCATGGACCTGAACCTCGTTATTCTAAACACTGTACAGACACAGAATGCAAAGATGGTCTCTGCCCTGAAGAGTGATAGTCTGAGTACTGAGTTTCTGATTGTAGGGTAAAATGAAGCTCAGCTGGCAAAAAAATAGAGGGTTCAAGGCTGCAAAAGACAAGTTCTGTTCTGGATTTTGACCTGGCCCCTCAAAGTACTGTAATTATATGGCCTCGTATCTAAATTATATAATTTACGTAAAATGCGTGATAATTGATTTCAGTGGGGTGTTCTGTCTTAAAATCAGTGGCACAATGTGGCCTCATGATATCACCAGTCATTTAGGGAACAGTCCTGTAAGGTACTGAGTACCTCAGCTCCCATTGAGGACGTTTGGAATTGAGGGCACCCAGCACTTCACCAGGACCACAGGCCCTTAAAGCACTGTTGATTACTTATGCTATGACATTGATTTCACAGAACCTTACCTCATCCTTATATGGATGGGGAGATGAAAATATTCAGTGATACTTGGCAAGTATTTCTTTGGCTTCAAAAATACCACGTTCCCTAGTAAAATTCCAGTGGAATAGGGATTATAAAGACATTGTTGGCAGAAACTAGGCAATCGTGTGTGAGTTGGGAGTGATGGTAAAGCAAGATCTGTAGAAACCTGATGAACACAAATACATTCTCTGATAGCTGTTCTCATTCAGTGACATGGATAAAGAGGAGACATCCCTTTCTTTCTGGTTGTCTATGAAGATCTTTGTCTTCTTATCTAAAGGTTGATAGACAGTTACATTTCCACCTCCCTTGGAGGAAAACCAGGCAAATATCTACTGCTTCTGTGGGCAAAACATTACTTAGCAATGTTAAAGGATGAGATTCCTGAAACCCATATAAAAGCTCCATGGGCAGCTGTTCTGTATGGGGATTGCAAAAATGAAATCCAGTGCCTTCTGCCCTCTCCGCCTCTCTAGGGACAGGCTGTAGGGGGCAGTACAGCCTTTTTGTGACTGTTACTAAGCCTATCACTGCTCCTCCATAACCTCCATTCCTTGCCACCAGATTCATATGAGCGTGCACCCAACAGCCTCTCCCACAGACAACCCCCCAATGCGCTGTTTTCCTCTGGCAGATTGGGAGCTGGCACAGGGCCTAACTCCTTCGTGTGGGGTCTCTGCATGGCCGCTGTACTGGGGCCTCCCACACATGACTACATGGATGGCTCCATGGCATACAGGGCTTTTGGGGGGCTGTCGTACAATGAATGAATTTCACCCAACAGACAGGTGGAAGACAGCAGAGACATTCCTTTTCCGTTGTGTCTATCTCCTTTCTTCTTATTTTCCATCCTTATTTTCCTGTATCCCATTGTTAAAATTTCCAAAAACCATTTAACCCTTTTCATTGGCATTACTTGTCTTAAGCTTCTGGCCTATATATGTGTGCGGCAGGTGACAGATTTAAGACAACACTTCTGCTGATGCTGATTCAGCCAAGCAAGGATTGCCTGCATCATCAATAGCAACTGTGGCAGGACTATGAAAAATACCAGGCCTGATTTCTTCTCTCACTTCCACCAGTTTTACACGTCACTGGAGTCACTTCTGGTTCATGTTGGTCTGAGTGAAAGGAGACAGAGTTCCCTCAGACTGCTTAAAACTCAATACAGTAAATGTTTATTCAGATGGCATGTCACAGGGGATACACAAAGCCATCTTCTAGATTTTTCTGCTGGCGCTTACTAAAGAAAAAGCCACCTTGAAAACTAGCCTTTTAAATGCCTGGATCAGGAACAATTTAACTCTGTGTCTGAAGGGAGATAATTTAAGCCCATCCTATTTGTTGGCGCTGGGTACCCCTGGAGCTGAGGTGCTGTGTTGGATATTATATTACATACCAAAAGCATAAAAAGGATGTTGTTGAAGTGATAAAATCAAGCACTCAACAGTTAGGAAACGCCAGTATTTAAGAGTGCCTGTGCAATCTGTAATCTGCCTCTTTGTGCATATACATTGTAATAATCTTTAATTACAGTTCATTATTTGTATTACTGATTGGTATTACTGGAGCACCTAGGAGTCACAGTCCCGACGGTCCCGGACGCCACTGAGCGAGGTGCTGAACAAACCTTGTTTGCTCAGGACACCCCTGCCTTCTTCAGCACTCAGGCTAGGAGCTGCTCCATGAATGAGCTAGCTGTTTAATGTTCCTTTTTATTCTTAGCATTCAATGTGCGACCACAGGCTTTGGGTACTGCACACCATCCAATGCTGGCTTTTTACAAATTTCTTCATGAGCTCTTCATATCTAAAACCATTAAATATCGATATTTGAAGTTTAATTTTTAAATCAAAATTCTACTTTTTCAAAAATGTGTATTAATTACATGTAAAAAAATAATTTGCAGTGATCACAGATGACTGGTACCTCTTCCCCCACCCCTATGCTTGGCCCCTGTCCCTGGTAGCAGAGCCCGGGCAGGGAGCCTGCCTCCCAGCCAGGCTCTCTGAGGCAGAAGTGGCTCCGTCCCACTCCCCATCCAGCTGCCAGGGAGAGCAGCCAAACGTGCAGGGAGAGAGGCGCAGGGAGAGAAGGACAGAGTCCCTCTCCCTCCCTGCTCCTGGCAGGCCAATCCACATGGCCTCCCTATGCATCACCTCTGGCTGATGATCGTAAAACATTTTTTCTCAGTATCCATTTAAACTATATGTTGCTTCTTTTTCTCTAGGAACGATATTCTAATAATTGCCCCCAAGGGCCTAGTTGGCGGTTCTACTTTATCAGACTATTGAGTTCTGCCAGAGGAGGAGTTCTGTATTGTTCAACAGTGACTGCTCTGAAAAGGAGAAGTGATGACTGCATCCAAAGAGTCCTGTTGAGAATATGCTTTGGATCCCTGGGGTTCCATTTAAGGTTGCCACCCATCCTAGTATTTTGGGATTTCCCTGTTTTTACCAGGCTGCTAGCAAGATGTTCACAGTTCCTGAAATATTTTTTGGTGCCTAGAAATATCATCACATTGTAATGTAATGTAGTAACATACATGCTTTGGTACAACATGGTGACATGCCAATACAAATGTCAAAATGTCTTCATATCAGAGTTCACCTTTTGAGACAAACTTATAAGGGTGGCAGCCCTATAATTCCTTCCCTCTCCCTCCCCAGTGCAGGTCTTTGTGTGGGGAATTGATTGGAGAATGTCTGGTATCCATCAAGCTTCCAGACTGACTCAAATGCAAAACAAACCCAGCATTGCCACCTGACCTGCATCCTTTAAGTGAATAGAGACAACTCATGTTTGTCATACCTGGAGCTTGAAGGTCTTGAATTACTGACTGTAGGAACCTACTACAAACATACCATTTTTCAAGTGTGAAGCAATATGATTTTTATATGTACGCTAACGATTAGATAAAGCAAGTCAAATAACTTTGAAGTAACTAAAGTTATGTCACCTTTTCAAGTCTCTCTCTCTCTATATATATATATATATATATATATAAAATTTTAAGGTAAAGTATTCTCACTTTGTGTATTCTTATGACACTCATTTAAAGGACTTTTTGAGATACTTTACATTCCACTCTTTAGATTTGGCTGTTTGGAGTGTTTTACATAGCTGAAGGGTAAATTCCTACCCTTGAACATTTTTTACTATACTGAAGGAATAGTTATCTTGCTGACTGTTTGTCACAATGTTGAATCTGCTCCTTTTTTTGGAGTGATAGGTGGTTACTGTCTATGCTATCTTTATTTTGGAAAACAGAGTGCTGGTTATTGTTCAGCTAAAGCTCCCTAGACCTGTGTGCAGGACAGTTGTAATCAGGTTATCCTGTCATCATATTGAGTTTGCTGATTATCACATACTGGTGTTTGTGATCTTCTGCAGCTCTGCTTCCTTCTGTCTCATCAAGGCCTAATGAGCACAGACTGTGACAGGTAAAATCTTCCTCTAGACCTCAGATGCTCCCATACAAAGAGCCAGACTTAATCCCTGGCCTAGTGTGTAATTTAGTAATCTGCATGGTCATGGATTCCAGGGATATATGGGCAGGAAGCACAAAGCATTGTGTATAGTAGTACAGGCCTAAAGAGTCATTTAAGCCTTTGTTGTATTGTGTAGCAAGGGATTTCAGAGACAGTGAGGCCTGTCCATCAAAGATTAAGCAGACTGGAAGTGTAGTTTATACCAACAAATGAATGAAGCTTTTTGGAGTGTAAATGTCCGAGGACTTAAATATACAATTTAAGTGATGACAAGCAACACTGGAATTAATCATTTATTCTATATACCTTAGCTAGTGGGAATTCCAGTAGGTGAACAGTTCATTTCCGTCCTTTTCCTGCTTAATATGTAACACTCATTAAGAGAAATGAAAAATCCCCCCCGCCCTGACTTTGGATTGAACAGTTGTTTCTATTAAAGACAGTTCATCCTTTGCCACTGTCTGCCAGACAATCACTGACTGGCTTTGCTCTCTACCAGGCACCACAGGAAAATTCTGCCGGACCTGCTTTGTTTAACACGCCTAAAAAGTAACTGGAATCTTACCAAAGTTTGTTTGGGGGTGTCCTCCTTTGCCCCCTTTCTCCCCTCCCCCCACCTTTGCAAGAATGGGGCAAACAGTACCCATCTGACTTCTGAGTCTTGACTAGTATTACTTTTAAAATTATTGCAGTAGCTGGTTTTGTTTTAGCAGGTCATTGCAGGGGGAACTGTTAATGGCCACGTAGTCCTCACACCCTCCTGTGGGGTCAGGGACATGCCTGGAAATCTACTCAAACACCCTTGCTCCCACTGAAGGCAAAATTGCTGGGGAAGCTGCTAGCAGCCCAGATCTCAGAGAACCTATTGCCCTGCTACTGACTCCTGGCTGGACAGACCTGCTGAGTGGCCCTGCTTCTTAACATTTGTCTCCTTTTAACTCAGTGAGTCCTTAGGAATTGAATTAAACTCTAAAGAATGGTCTTGGTGATTAATGAGAACTTTTGTTCCATGTCAGCACTGAATGGGTGAGTACTGGCCCAGTGACTGGCACTGCTGTGTCTTTTACTTTTGATCACACACACACACACACACACACACACGGCTAATTCAGTACTCAGTTCTAGAGATGGACTCAAACTGCACACATGAGATCCCAAGGTGAGCTCTCTCCAGTTCTAGATTTGCCTTCAAACTTTCTCAGAGTTCATGGGTTTTCAGATCTTGGGATTTGATCTGAGGCTGTTTCTACTTAGGATCAAGCACAATATATAACTAGCTCTACTAAAAGCATAACAAAAAATGTGATGGTTATTTCACAACAGTGCCAAAAAGGAAAAGTGTTTTAAGAAAGACTGGATGATGTATGGGAAAAGATATTTCATCAATGTGTTCAAAACAGAAGGGAATTTAGAATGTACCTGCATTTTTGGAGTATCATCTTAGTCATGGCAGTTTATAGGTATGAATGATCTGTGTAACAACAGAACTTAAATAGAATAGTTTGTGTTCTGAGACTATGAAGTAGAGATGGACCAAGAAAGGCATGTTGAAATCTTGATCCAGAATAGGTTAAACTGTGATTTGGATTCCAGGCTGAATCAGAACAGGAGTTCAGGTTTGGATTCAACAACTCCAGTATCTCACAACCTGTTCTCTCAAGACCTTAAGACAAATTAGAAAAATCTCATAAGATCTGATCTCAAAATTTCCTCCATCTGGAATGCTGCAGATCTCTAAAGTTCTGTTATTGTTCTGAGATTTTTGCTATTTTGAGCAGAAGTAATATGTGAGTATTGCATCTGAAATGGAACTGGTATCTTTTGGACCTGACCTGCAGCAAAAGCTTTAGAGGGAAAAAAATAGACCCAGCCATTTGAATATGAAGTTAGAATGCTAATTGCATTCCTGAGATCAAAGTCCCTATTGTTTATATTCTAATGACTCATTAGTTTACCTCTGTGGAAGCAGAGAAGACAAATGATAACTTTTTGATGAGTCTCATTTTATCTAGTTACCACATTGTGGTATCTTAGAAACCACAGCTATTTCCTATTCTAAAAATGAGGAAAAATTGGGCTCTTTCAGATAGCACTGTATAGTTACTCTGCACAAATATTAACTTTTAATGATAAACTCCTGCAAAACACAGCTTTTCTGTGTTATACCGTTGTTTAAATGCAAAATAAAATGCAGTAATCCTGTGTTCTAAACAAAAAGAGACTAATGCCACTATAAATAATATAATCCTAAGAACCATAAAATTATCTAGAATTCAAAACTGCAGAAGAATAAACGTGTAATGAATAAGGATTAGGGAACACCTACAATGAATCTAAGTAACTTAAGCAAATAAATCATTCCATTTGTGATTGCTGATAGTACAGTGATGAGATACTTAAACCTACATAAAAAATTCAATAACATTGCCCACAAGCTGAATTCTGATCTGGAAGGCATCCTGTGCTATATCTGAAACAGAATGAGAAGGTGGACAGCAGCATAGGAGCGGCACCACTGAAATATTTATTACAGATAGTGAAGATTTTTGCATCCAATAGCATAATATGTTTTTAATTGGGGGAGCCAGATGGAATTTTTATGATGCCTCTACTAAAGTAATCCTAGAGGATGTCCCATTTAGAGAAGGTGTCATTCTGGAACCCTTGTCATGGAAGCTAAATGGTCCTTTTGCCATTTGAGGTGGCTTTTTACCTTACAATATCAATTTTTACTCGGATTACATTTAACAATTTTTTGACTATTGTCTCTGCAGAAATGCTATCATCTAACCACATTCCAGAATATCACTTCACTGTGATTCACTGCTATCCCTCTTCAGAGGTATATGTATCAACCTGCAGCTAATAATGAGTGCCTCTTGGAGTCAAACATAGGAAGTCTTTTATAGTTACTAACAATTGTAAATTTCTGAGCTATACGCCAACAAATGTCAAATTCAGACTGAAAGCTTTGGCCTTTGAGAAAGCATTTTGGCTGGTTTGGATTCTGCACAAAATCAACAGATACTTATTGGCCTCTCTTTTAAATGAGAGAGAAGCTCTTGTGTAATTAAAAAATGGATTTGATTTTAAAATAATAAAGTTTGGCAAGAGGTTAGCGTGAAGTTGGAACTATCACTGGGAATGGGCTCAGGTTCAGATATGGGTCTGAACTTTCCCAAACAAATGAACATAGCAATTGCCAGACTAGTTCAGACCAGGCCAGTATCTTGCCCACCTTGTCCAGTTGCTTCAGAGAAAGGTTCATGAAATCCTGTGGTAGGTAACTATGAAATAAGCTGCCCAAAGGGAAAGTTTCCTCCTGGCTCCTGTTAGTGGTTGGTTTCTGCCCTGAAGTACAAGGGTTTATCTTCTTGCCAAAAGTCTTGGTTCTGCGTTTTTTGGTTTTTTAATCCTTAATGTTGTAACTCTGCATGTTCTTGTTCTCCACATGAATGTACAATCGTTCTTTTAATCCTACCAAACTCTTGGTCCCCAAGATATCTTGTGACAGTGAGTTCCCCCAGGGTAATTTTCACGGCTTGTTTAGACTGAGAGGTTGGTTTGGCTAATTGCAGAAGTTGTTAAAACACTTCAAAAAATGAAATTTCAATGGAACAACAAGATGACGTTTCACAAAAATAGTCCTGAAATGTTTTCCTGGCTCTTTTGTGAGGCCCTTTGGAAAACCAAAGCTTTTTAGTCAAGGAAGCAGCATACATGATAACTGATGTAGTAAAGCTGACATCTACCCTAACCCCTGAAACCCTCAAGCTTTTCTTCCTCTCATCCCTTACTCAGTCTCTCTTCTTTCTCCCTTCTTTGAAGCCAGGTTTGATGCAATCCTCCTCTCAAACTACATCTGCTTATGCTGTTTGAGAGAAGGAGCACCCTGCCTCCCCAGGGGGGAGTTCACACTCTGTCTTCCCCATGCAGAAAAAGGGGTTTGTGTTATTTCTTTCCTTTCCCTTCATCCTACTGTCCAACCCCAACACCACTAGGTAAATTCTTTATGTGGTGCTTGTCTCTGAGTTATTGAGGGAACAACAAGGAAGCTCTCGTCTGTGCTCAGCACTCTGTTCCCAGGCAGAGTGAGAAAAGCACTTAAGGTGTCATACTTCACTAGGCATTGTAGCAGCCCTTCAGCATGCATGTTTCAGGTTCAGCCTTAATGCATTCCAGGCTGTACCACAGGTCCCAGCAGCCAGGTCAGTCTTTAAGTTCACAAGGACTGAAGTGCTGCTTGAAGCTGTCCTTCCGCTGACTGCTAGGCAAACTGCTGGACAGGTTGATGGTGTCAGATATCATGATGATGGATGTAGCATTAACACCTAGAGAAGGGAGGAGGAAAAGATGGACAAAATAATAGGAGGTATGACATTTATAATATAATTCTCCTCTTCCCCCCAAGATCCCACACTCCCAAAACTCGATCTTGTTCAACATGCACTACATTAATACTATACCTCTTAGACATTAAAATGTCCCCAGATGGAGAACTACATTTCTAGCTATTTCACTTATTAAATAAAATCTGACTGTACCTTGGGTGTCTTAAAAAATTTTTCTTGCCATCTTTGGCAAAAGCCATAAGCCCTGGTTATTGTGACAGAAGAATAGTATCTTATTAGAGTGATAATATGCAAGACAAAAGGGAGCACAAACACTTCCTCTGTATTAGAAACTGTATTAGTTGATTTAAAAGTTCTTTCACTTGTCACCAATTCATCTACCACTTCCTTCCCTGCTGTTTTAGGGTTCTACAGCCCACCTTTTATGAGTGTTTTAAATGCATATGGAGAAAGCCCATTTTATGTTAAAGCACTGTTTAGTACAGACCCATGCACTTTGCAGTCCATCCTTCTCATTTGCTCGTTCTGGGTTTGAAGAGCTGTGTTCTCAGTACACAAATTAGGCTTTGACAGTAACTGCCTTTGTGGGATATGTGAAAGTTGGCATCACTGCCCCTCTGTGCCACTGTGAAAATGTAAATCTTGCCAATCTGCCAAGAAATAGCCGTACTATCCTGGTACAGGAATGAGCACAGAATGCCCATCCCATTACATCTGCCCTAAATTCAGATCCCCATACATTTACTAGGAAACCCTAGCTATAAGGCCTCACAACCTGTGCTAAGAAAAAAGCTTTTAAGATATTTTGAACTGAAGTTCATTGTAAAAGAAGGAACTAAAGACAAGCCCAAACCAAATCCCCAGATCTGAACACAGCAAACTCTGGGGAAGTTTGGATCTGATTCTGACTTTCACATCTGGCTGAACCCTATCTGCCTTACTAGACACAATGCTCCTTTAACAGGAGTCTTAACAACATAGCTATTTGCAAGTTTTCACTTGTTCAATGCACTACTTAATACAACTAATTTTTTTACGAAAATCATTTAGCAACAATGAATCTTCTGTCCATGAAGAAGGGAGCCTGAAAATGCCAGCCAGAGGAGGAGGCAGAAAAAAGTTCATTGCCACTCTTGTTCATTTTAAATAGGTTTCTAGGAATGCTGTGGGATTTTTTGGTTTGTTCTCCATGGGCTGAATAATCCTAAATTCCAACTGTTGCTTCCAGTTCATGGATATTTTCCCCGCACTGCATGCTGCAAATTGCACTTAAAATATAGGGCTTCAGCCACAAGACCAGCTTTCTCTCATCCGTCAAATAATAGAATAAAAGGAACAGGTGCAATATATGTGCCTTGAAACTTTGATAAATATCTTTGTATTCTCATTGCAGTGTACAGGAATTGGGTGGTATCGCTTTAAATAGAATGTGAGCCCTCTAGTGGTGCTCTTTGTGTTCTGTGTTTACAGAAGAGCAAGGTGTATATGTAGCTGGGCCTTGTATGCTGTAAATCAGTGGTTCTCAACCAGGGGTACATTAGGGTACACGTATCCCATGGGATACACAAAGGTCTTCCAGGGGGTACATCAACTCATCTACATATGTGCCCAGTTATACAACAGGCCATAAAAAAAGCACTAGCGAAGTCAGTACAAACTAAAATTTCATACAGACAAAATGAGAAAGTCAGCAATTTTTCAGTAACAGTGTGCTGTGACACTTTTGTATTTTTAGGTCTGATTTTGTAAGCAAGTAGTTTTTAAGTGAGGTGACACGGGGTACATAAGATAAACCAGACTCCTGAAAGAGGTACAGTAGTCTGGAAAGGTTGAGAACCCCTGCCATAAATAGTAAGCCTGGTTATTTGGACTCTGCTGTGCCTGTGTGGTTCCTTCATATTACATTTGTTGTGTAAAGAGCAAAAGACACAAACTCATGGTTCCCTTCAATTTCTGGCATTTGTCAATGGGTCAGAAAAATAACATGATTAAAATATGATAAAAGTGGGAGGCCCAGTTTAATTGATCAGCTGTGATCCGTAGGTTACTCTGTGGCAGGTCTGTCTTTTCACATGAAGATTTTAAAGTAAACAGAAACCTAATTAGAGGGTAAATAAGACTTCAAGAACTAGTGGGAGTACAGATAATGAGACATAAAGGAAAGGGATGGAAAACGTACCCTCTTTCTGGCAGTTTAGAATTGTGTATAATGAATCCATCACTATGTATTAATCATGAACCAAACATTTTTTAATTATGCTTTTAAATCCAGTCTCCAAAGAGCAGTCAATAGAGGGGAGTTTAAATGACCCCTCACCAGAGCTATAGCAGAACAGATAGACTAAAGTCTAGGCTTTGCTAGCCTGTGAAAGAGCAGAGAATTGTTGATACCATGGGGAGTAGTAGTTGGGAATCATACCAGCTAGAGAGAGGCCCTGCAACAGTAGCCGGCGGGGTCAGCAGATGCTACTGACCCCTTTTGTAACCCTGACCCATTTCCTGAGCCTGGAGTTAAGAAATAAAAGAGCAGTTTTTTGGTAGGCCCCATGCGTCAACCTATGCAGCAGTGGCAGAATTCCTATTGCAGTGTTCTCACCTATTTGCTGTACTTGTGTACATTTTGTGTGAATGTTGTCATGATCTGGCTCTGATGGAAGAGTAATTTTTAAAAAAACGCCTGTGGTTTTGTTTGTTTTTTACTTTATATATGCTGCTTGGGTTGCCTTTCTGTTGATCTGCAAGAACACTCCAGAAAATTGGAACTAAGCAAGTCCCCGGAGTAGCCCCTCTTTGTTAATTTTCTTTGTAAATAACTGATGCTTTTGTACTGAAAATTCAGCTTAAGACTTGTACACCTCGTGGTGACAATAAGTGCCCTTCTGTTAGGTCAGGGCAGAAAAATGTTGTGACAGCTGCTGTCCTAAGCAAATGGGTTTGGGAGCTGTGAAGGGGGTGGTTTTCTAGTTTTGTTTTTTATCTGTAATGAATGGACACTGAAAATAGGAGGAGAGAAAATAAGAATTAAGAGATTGTAAAATCTCAGAAACCTTTTGTTTCCCTATGCACTTTTGGGAAAAGTGCTCAGTTCCCAAAATAAAATAGAAATGGGTTTTCAATCAGTTAGACCCCCATAAGCTGTGATCTTGCTGTAAGAGTTCATAATTTAGTCCACCCTCTGAATTTCAATTTTATTTCTTTTAGGACATTAATGAATGTAACATAAGGGCCAGACTTTCATGAAGTGTGAACAGTTCTCACCCACAGATAACGCCCATTGTTTTCACATGCAGTTGTCACAATTGTTCACATGCTAGACTTGTGCATGCACAATTTCTGATGCCTGAATAGTTACTAATGTGTGTCAGTAGTCAATTTGCGTGTTCCATCACAGTAACTGTACTCAAATTGAGTGTGCTATTACAAACACCAATATGCACCTAGCTCTGGGCTCCCTTTAAAAAAAAAAGGGGGAGGTGGGGGGTCCTTAAATGCATCATCTTTCTTTTGCAATAGCAAAACTTTCTTCCTCAGTCAAAGATGAAAGCATGTAAAAATAAAATATATCAGCTTTTAAAAATATTTTCTTGAGCGATACAGCTACTTTAGGGGAGTGATTTTCTAACGCTGGCTGCATAGTTACTATGCGTTTTACACCTTGGTGTGAGCTTAAAAGGGAAGGAAAGGAGTCCAAGTTTTATGTGTGACATAACCCGAAAGATATTGAGATGTCAGGCTAGCTGGGTGGTCATGACCACTTGGTCTAAATAAACAGAAAGAGAGAAGAGTGGATATGCTAGAAGACTCAGGGTAACAGCCCATCCTGTATTTTTAGGGATGTCACTTATTTGGTATCTCATCTCCTGTGAACCATATAACATAAAGAGCTGCTGATCAAGTGAAAAGTATGATTTTGAGCTATAACCATGCAGAGGATCAGTCAGTGTGATACACGTATGTTATTTTGTTTTTTTAAAAACAAGTTTTGTCCCATATATTTCATATTTATGTCTTTGAAATGCAGGTTCATTGACTGCTTCCAGTAGTAAATCATATGGCTTCTTTGTGAAACCCTGTTGACTTTATTTAAACTTTCCATTTTTCAAAAATGAAACCATGAAAAATTGTTCCTGTTTTTGTCAAATTTTCTGCAACATTTATGGTATTTTGATTGAATACTTTAAAAGAAAACTTATCAAAATGTTGCTTTGTTTTCCAAAAACAAGGGTTCGGTAGCATCATTTGCTCCATGGGACAACAAATCATTTAAAAAAATAAAGATTGCAATTTTCCATCATTGTGCAAAATATTTGATCCTTAGAAGGTAGAAAGCTCTTGTGGCTCACTTTTTAAAGATTGCCATGTGAACACGCCAAGTATCGCCTTACATGAACATAGGGTTTATAAGGTGAATCATGAAATTAAATAATTTATTGTAATATGGAAAAAAATTATCTAAAGAAAAATATAGATGTGCAAGTAAAAAAGCCCATGAGCCTCCTGGTTGGTGTTGAGAGGGTGAGGTGGTTTAGCAGTCCAGGATTTTTTTATCTCTTAGCCATAATTTTTGTTCCTGTGTATAACTTTTATTACTTGTTTTAGGATCAGTGGAGGTGTTTAGCTAATGGAAGTTGTGTGGAGGAATGTAGTGAACGATGTAGCAGGAATGTGGAAGCCATTTTTGCACCTGTATTTCACTGAGTTTTTAGAGGAGGAATTGAAGACTAACTTATCCCATTAAAAGTACAAAGGGATTTTCCGTAGGGAGAATATAATTCCCCAAGGCAGAATTTGACCAGGACACTGCAGGTCTGACCCCTAATTTTTGGAAGGGTTTTTAATTGGTGGTGGTTGTTGGTATAATGATGACAATAATACTTAGAGGCCCAAGTTGAGATCACAGACCTGTTGTGCTAGGCACTGTGCATGTAGTAAGAGAAATCACTGCTCCAAAGAGCTTACAGTATAGACAAGGGGCGGGGGGAGAGGAGGAAGCAGAGGAGCAGGGAGTGGAAGTGACTTGCCCACTGCCACACAGCAGGTCAGTAGGAGAGCTGGGAATAAAATCTATGCTGCCTCCCAGTGAGAACAAATCATATTCATGACGACAAGCAGACAGGGGCTCTGTATTTACATCTCATCCATCCAACGGTAGCATCGGCAGTAGCACGGCTGATCACTCGGTATAGCATTGGTTCAGTGGCTTGAAGCTGGATCCTGCAAGGTGAGAAATGTCTTCCACTACTGTTGACCAAAGTAGGAGCTGAGGGCACTAGGCACCTCTAAAGATCAGCATATGATGAAATTGCCCATTCAGCACCAGTACTTCCTGCACTGCAGTCCTTGGATTATCCTGGAAAGTTTCAGGACTCATCCTGTTTAGCTTATACAGTAAATTATAACGTTTATTTTTAGGGCCAATTTTTTTTAAAGGGCCTTCAGTTTTCCTCCTATGGTCAATTGTGGGTGCAGCATTTTGTGCACAAGTTTAGACTTCTAAGTACCTGTCTCTGGAGTGCATCATTGGCACCAGCAATTATTTTGCATCAGTAAAACTACACCTACATTTGTTTGTGGAAGAAAAAGTGCACACACTGGCTAGAGTGAGGCCCCTTTAAAAATGTGGGCACTGAAGTCCCCTCCAATCCAGGGCCCTTGCAGTTCTGTACAACAAATAACACAGTGCCATAATTAATTGCCTTGCTAAGATCACAGGTCATGCCAGGGAAAACAGCACTCCGTCTAAATAATGCAGTCCCCAGTTCAGGAAAGCATTAATACACATGCTTAACTTTAAACATGTGCTTACATCCCATTGACTGTTTAATCCATTGAGTCTTAATTTTAATTAGAAAATAACAGTAATACCTAGCACTTTACATTTTCTGTAGTTACCCTGGCACTTGCTCTGTTTTACGTCTCCTGGAGTCCTGTTGACTTTGTCCCTCTTCATTGCTTGCCTGCTGGTGAATCAATAATCCTGGAATAAGTTGCTACTCAAAGTGAGTAAAGGTTATAGGCCTGGGCCCCAAATAAGCAAGTACTTATATTATTTTGTGCCAGCGAACTCAAGGAACGGTTTTCATAGCACTGTCAGGTGCATGATCCTGCTCCAGACCTTGATTAGAGAAAACAGTAAACAAATTGACTCTTCTCCTTCCACCAAACAAAAGCATTAAGAAAATGTATGTTTGGAATTCATGGAGCTATGTGGAGCCACCCCAGTCCAGTGAGTGGAAATTTCTGTGGGATATTAAAGTGGTCAAAAGGGGCAGGGACAATAGACTAATGGTGACTTCTTTGTTTGCATGGTAGTAAATTCCTTACTGAGGCACGATCATCGCCCATCATGCTGGCCTTTCAAACTGACAGTCCAGGAGACAGGTGAATTGAAGTGAGAGCCTAGGGGGGCCCCACATTTGATAAAATGATTTCCATTTCAAAAGGCACTGTGATCAAAATGTCTTTTCAGGCAGTTTTGTGTTGTTTCCTTCCATGATGTGGTGCTTCAAAGGGAATATGTTGGCCCCATCACTCAGACACTTTTCAGTCTTGGTTACTGCAAGCAGATACCAGAGCAAAAACATTAGCAACTGGATGAAAAGTTTGAACCACTTGTTTTTGCATTTTTAGCCGTTTGCAATAATAAATAGATAACTTATTTGCAATAAGTGTTTAAATCACATTGAGTTTGTGGCACAAATGGATAAAATCCAGGAAATGCCAAAAGAAATGTAATGTTCTGTCATGAAGTTATGCCATTTGCTTGGTTCCTACCACAGCGACATCACTCCAAGAACACAGCTATCCTAATCGAGAGGTGGTTGGGTAATAAAAAACAGATACACAAATACATTTGTGAATGAAAGCTCATGTTGTGGTTCACTATCATTCACAAGGTTGAGTTTTTTACCTATTTGGAAGTATCCAAACAAGTATTGGGTAGTCATGAAAATGTTCACAAGTCGCAAAAGTTTCAGAGGTTTTAGCACAAGTCCTTATTCATCCAAAAATCCATACTTGGCAGGTGTTGTTTGATATCCATTATTAAAAAATCTATTTATTAAAAAAAATTGTCATCCAGTCAAGAATTAGAAACAATACCACATGGCATAGGTGTGCAATGGGGACCTGATCCTGATTGGGGGTTCTAGAGGGTACTATAATATAAATATTGAGCAATAATGATGATTAAAAACAGAGGGCTCTGTTGATCTGCTAAAGTTACTGTTGAATGTGACTTAAAGTTTCTCTTCGGCCTTGTCTTCGCTGCTAAAAAAGATGTGGGGTTTCTTACTTCAGGGACTAATGTGCATGAACTATACCGAAGTATTCAGAGGAGCAGCCATGTTAGTCTGTATCCGCAAAAAGAACAGGAGGACTTGTGGCACCTTAGAGACTAAAAACACAATGAAGACAAGGCACCTTAGTTTTCCTGAGGTTGGGGTAAACTCTCTTAGATCAACCCAAGGGGGAGTGGGGTGAAGAGCTGACCGTATGATAGTTCATGTGCATTAAGATAACCCACAGTAAAAAATGCCAGGTTTCAGAGTAACAGCCGTGTTAGTCTGTATTCGCAAAAAGAAAAGGAGGTCTTGTGGCACCTTAGAGACTAACCAATTTATTTGAGCATAAGCTTTCGAATGCATCCGATGAAGTGAGCTGTAGCTCACGAAAGCTTATGCTCAAATAAATTGGTTAGTCTCTAAGGTGCCACTAGTACTCCTTTTCTTTTTAGTAAAAAATGCATCTTTTTTAGCAGTGAAGACAAGACATATGTTTCAGCATGGAATACACTGTTTCCATCCTCACAGACTTCAAAGGAAGCAAGGGGAATTCATGAGAGCCTGTTTATCATAGTCTAATCACATTACTGGAGAGATTAGAGGCACTTCGCTGTGTCTTTGTGAGTTTAGTGACATGCCAGACCCATCTTCAAGTGCTATTAAAATCTTCCTTGTGGGATGCTAAGTAAATAGGAAGTATTTTACTCCTTAGGATTAGAACACAGAGAACACACTGAATTCCCTCATCAAAGTGAAGGAGTACTTGTGGCACCTTAGAGACTAACCAATTTATTTGAGCATAAACTTTCGTGTCTGAATGCATCTGATGAAGTGAGCTGTAGCTCATGAAAGCTTATGCTCAAATAAATTGGTTAGTCTCTAAGGTGCCATAAGTACTCCTTTTCTTTTTGCGAATACAGACTAACACTGCTGTTACTCTGAAACCTCATCAAAGTGACTCAGACGGAGACAAGACTTGCATAAGGGTCCATGCTGCCTCCACTGGACACATTTATCAAATTGGATATCTCAGAAAATATATTTGTTTAAACTGTAATTTCATATCAGTTCAAGAGTTGTTCGTTTAGGGGTAGAATTCCACACTTCTGTAATGATGTGAAGAGTTACACCAAGCGAGGGCATCACAGAAGTGTTTGAAGAAACCTTGATTTCCTTAGCATAGTTGTATCTGAGTTAATAGGTGACCGCTTGGTTGTAGAGGTGATGTGCCCGTTTTCAGCATATATTTCAGCTGTGTTGCCTTTACATCATCATCTGGCCTTCAGTTCAGAGCGTGCCATTGATGTTTGCCTCCGATTGAAAATGAGGTCATAAGAGAGAGACTGCAAAGTCTTTTCAGATCACAGTCCACCCCCTTGCAAATGTTACAATTCCCAGATAGAAAAGGTAGAAAATATTAAATAGATGGTACACTTGACCTCAGCCAAAAGACCAAGAAGAAGCAATTGCAACACAAGGGTTAGGGTCTGAAACTGTAAAAAACAAAAACAAAAACAAAAAAAAACCACCTGTCCCTCTAATGAAGGTTTCAGAGTAATGAAGAAAGATCATGGGGTATGTGGTAAGATGATCCATCTAGGATGGGAAAGGAAACTGGAAGGCTTAAAAAAATGGATAAAAAATTATTTTTAAAATCCCAGATTAAAAACAGGTTAAAATTACAAACAAATATATATTTAAAATAAACCACAAAACCTTTTTCCTGCCAAGGCCTGGGGTCAGGGTTCCTTGTGCCT
The DNA here is from genome assembly GCF_965140235.1 of Caretta caretta. NCBI lineage: Eukaryota > Metazoa > Chordata > Testudines > Cheloniidae > Caretta > Caretta caretta. The sequence continues at coordinate 85,579,707 of NC_134214.1, forward strand.
CCAGCAACAGCTCCTGAGAATGGTACTCAGTAGGGAGCTGCATTCCTTACTTTGTTCCAGGGAGTTAGTAATGTTAACAGCACTTGCAAGGGAAACACAGAATCTGAACACAGGTCCTAGAAGGTAAGTAAAAGAGGAGGTGGTTTAATTTTTTAAAAAAATTTCAAACTATATATTTTTAAATGTAGAGCCAAATTGTTTGCTGAAATATCTCTATTTAATTTAGCTGAGTTCTGCCAGCTGATAATATGGCCCTAAATGTCTACACATGTATAAAGTGCAAATGATACGGGATTTAAAACTGGTATTTATCTCTTTTGGATAAACACTGAATTGCCTGACTAGATACTACAAAATGTTAACACAAATCTCTGTTTTTGAGTATACGGTTGCCAGGATTATTTTATCAGGACTGCCAATTTAATGCAAGAAGTTCCCATGTCCATTCACTCACCTGGTTGAACTGGCCATCCAATCTTTTATAATCATCTTTGTATGAGTGACATTAACAAGTGTTTTCTTAACAAGTATCCTCTAATGCCAGTAGTTTAAATGGGAATATTTTACTCTCAACCAGTTGTGCTTTTACCTGCCTTCAGCAGATTTGTTTTCTGGGCATGAATTGAAGAGGGACAACACCTGCAGAAAGTTCATATTTCATTGTTGACACTTGTGAGGCACTAGCATCAATGTGTGTGTCCCTTTTTGACTGAGAAAAAGAGAATTGCAAAGAGAATGGACTATGCTTATCAATATAGAAGAACCTTGTCCTATATGATCAGCCTATGTTGTTCTTATATGCAGTTTTGCAAAATTGTCAAGCCCTTAGCGAGTTCCAGACTTGATTTAAAAGTTTACTTCAAATTACCGGACCAGCATGTGAATTATCTTGTTGATTTCATGAACTAATATTCATTGTAGCTAGAACTAAAGCATGTTTTCTTTTATTTTAAATGTTGTTCCAAATGGAAAACAATACTAGTTAATGAAAGGAAATTGTCTTTAACCTTATTTTTGTGAATATTTTGTGTCCTTGCATGACAGGCACTCTCCACTTTTTTAAAACAGTCGTTAGATTTGGGAAAATGTAACACGTACTATAGAATGTTGATACACATCTTCAGTCTTCTGCAAGTAACATCGGAACACCTGCAGTAAGCTCTATAAGCAGTTACAGATAAGTGTATTCAGATTTGGTGCTTAATTTGTGCCAGAGCTTGGCAGGACTGAGCCCTGGCACCTCTGGGCTTGGCAGTTCATAGCCCTGGCACCTCTGTTCGCTGCATCAGTTATGAATGTAAAAAAATTGCTTGAGCCCAGCACCTAATTGCTTGAGCCCCGGGAACCTCTTTCATTACAAATTAAGCACTGGTCAGATTACACACACTCTTACAAGGCAGCTCTGCATAACTCAGCCTTCGTTGTGATTTCTGTGGTGATACCAGAACAATAAAAGATGTTAAACTGTATTTGTCTCTGCAGTTTTAGAAAAGTTTGCCATCTTCTGGTAATGTTTAGCTACTGCATTATTTCCCCTGCTAATGGAGCCATTGTGGGGCTCTGGTTGCACAAATTGTGTCTGAACACAGATCACAAATATCATGTATTGTGTACATCCTCCAATTGCCACCAGAGTAACACTTTCTTTTCAACTGTAAATCGGTTTCAAAAATGCTGCGTGTTCTTGAGAATTAAGTTGAAAAGCTTGTTGGCGCCTACAAAATAACATTATCTGGATGAGAAAGAGGAAATGGACAAATATGTTTTACTTTTATAATATTGTTTTGTAGTGACTCCTACATATATCTCACTTAATCATTTCCCTGCCATTGCAGGGGCCTTGAGCATTGGTGCCCCTTGCAGCTCCGTCCCTCCTATTCTCTGCCTGTGGCACATCATAGTTTAGTCTCCTGTGGGCTATCATACACTGGACTTCTTTTCGGCTGTTGGATTTAACGTGCAGGCGCTGGCTGGTGTTGGTGGCATATGACATACAGGAGGTCAGATTGGATGATTTGGTGGTCCCTTCTGGCCATGAACTCTATAACTCAAATATGCTGTTGTGGCTGCATAAGCAATTTTGCTCTGAACCCTTTTTTCCAGTCTAATTTGTAGATGTGATCTGAGCCAGAGTTTGGGCAGATGAGCTTCAGTGTGGGAAGCAACTTTTTAAAAAAAATTGTTTAACTTGTATCAGCACAAAAAATACACATAGGGCTTCAACATGCAAAGTGCTGCACACTTTGGCCCCAGCCAGCAAAGCAGTTATGCACATGCTTAACTTTGTCTCATTATTTCCTTGTGCTCCCCTATGTATCTGTCTGTATCTAGCTGTTGTCTCTTGTCCTTATGCTTAGATTGTAAGCTCTTTGGGGGCAGGGACCGTCTTTTTGTTCTGTGTTTGTACAGCACCTTGCACGATGGGGTCCTAGTCCCCTTGAATTAAATGGAGTGACTCCTACTTTACAGTGGAGTATTTGAACAAAGAATTGGGCCAGTAGTATTTATCAGATTGGTCAGTTGCAAGATCAGAGTTCAGGATTCTGCATTTCCCCTGCAGGAGATAATGATATTGTAGCTGTCTAAAGCTTTTGCAGGACAAACATTGTGCTCTGTGTTTTCTTTCTATATAAACCCTACAGAAGGTGAACACTTCCCTGGAAAACGGTATTCATGGCTTTTCTCTTCCTAAAGTTAGTCAGGATAGGAATAATGATGGTGCATAAGGGCTAGGGGGGCATGACCTAAAATCCACGTATTGTCTACCAAGCAACAGGAGAGGACATTGGAGTCCCCACTGATCTTGAGCCAAGTATGGTGATAGCCTAACATAAATGTGTTTTCTGAGTGCAAGGCTTCTGATTGCATGTGACCCATGCAAGACTAGCCATTGTATTGCATTTCCTGGCTTCCCTCTGTTGTGTTTGATACCAAAACGTTTGGTATAGACGTTTTGTACTTATCATTAAAGCTTGGAACTGGAGGGGTCAACCTCATCTAGAAGTAATAAACCTAATTTCAAATGCCATTCGCCTCCATTGTTCCTACAGCCTGATGAATTGCCAGAAATCCTCCTGGAAAAGTAGGGGTGTCTTATTATTTGTTTAATTCACTCTTTATGCTTCATTCTACATTGTCTGAAATACCTCTGATGAGCATTATAACCAAGAATGTATAGAGGAACCTTCAGAGATCTTTCCTGATCTGCCTACAGTTCTCTGGCCAGTGTTGTTATATTTGAGACATGCAGGGCATTTGTGAAGCATGGAAAATTTGACTTACCTCTTACTGTAACCCTTTCAGGGTCGACCGGGATCTATTGGGAACCAAGGACCTATAGGTGTTCCAGGATTTGCTGGGCCAGAAGGTTTGGCAGGGCCAAAAGGTGAGAGAGGGGCAGTGGGCTCTCCAGGATCAGCTGGACTGAAAGGAGATAAGGTAGGTTCAGTAAGTGTTTTCCTCTTTTTCCCTGCAGTAGATGTGATCACAGCAGCTCTTTATGAGTGAATAAAAATAGTACTGGACTATCTCACTGCTGTTAAGTTTGAGAAACATCTCCAGAGGAACCACTGTGTTTAGTCTGAGGGTGACAATCTTGGTCGCTGAATTATACAGCGTAGTATATACAGTCCAGCCTGTCACCTTCTGTTGGCTGATTCACAGTAAAATGGGCTTCAACATTGCATGTGGGGTCTTTTGCTTTACATAACCATCAGAATGTATTTTGCCCTGACATAAGTCACAAGAAGAGATGAAAGAAGGGTGGGACATTACTAGGATACCCCTAGAGGGAAATCTAACAGCCGTACCTATTTCTGACAGTCAGATCCTACCAAAGTTAAGTGAGTGATCATCATGTTGGGAGGTGAAATTCTTTGTTGGAAAGTGCAAAGTAATGCACAATGAGGGAATAATATATAAATTACTTCTACATCTTATTAGGTTCTAAATTAACTGTAACAACATTGTAAAAAGACTGGAACATTACTGAACTTAGTGAAAACATCTTCTCAAAGGGCAGCAGTGGCCAAAATAGCAAACACAATTATGAGCTATATAAGGAATGGAATGGAATATAATACAGAAGATATTATAATGCCATTAGTGATCAGTTCTGTCACCCCACCTCAAAAGGGACACAGCAGAAATAGAGGGCTTTCAGAGACAGGTGATGAGAATGAAACAAGACATGATCAAACCCTCATATTAAGAGAGATTAAAAAGATTGGGACTGCTTACCTTATAGAGGAAATGAGTAAGGATTCAGAATAATGACAGGTGTAGAGAAAACAGAGAGGGCACGGCTATTCAGCCTTTCTCCTAAGACAAGAATAAGGGAACATTCGGTGAAACTGAAAAGCAAAACATTCAAAACTGAGCAGAGGATATACTCCACCCCCCTTCCCACAGTGCACAAATATCCTGTGGAACTCATTGCTCCAAGGTGTTGCTGAGTCTGAGGTGGGCAGGATTCAAAACAAGGATAAAAAGAACATCCAGAATTATAACAATAAGGTCTAAAAATAATAATAAAGAGTTCTGGAAGAGAGAAACTCTCCTGCTTTAGGGCAGAAGCCAGCCTCTGACTATCAAGGATTAGGAAGAACCTTTCTCTGACGGACACTTATCCTGGAGCTGCCTGCTTTGCACCTTCCATTGAAGCAGCAAATATTGGCCACTATTGAACCACTTATCCGCTCCGGGATAGCTGCTGCTATCACAGACATTTTCTTTTACTATGGAGGTACATGCAACATCCAGCAGCTCTAACAGGTTGGCAGAGACAAGACATTATTCAGTTGGAACAGATGCAGGAGTAATGTAAATTAATATAATATTTTGCATATTTCTCAGCTGGCAACATCTGAGAATAATGGTATAGGCTGGTTCAGACAAAATTGCAGATCCAATTGTAACATTTCTTGAAACATTTGTGAGGCCAGGATTTAATCTCTATTGAAAGCCATGTATTATTAGCATCACACTGTGCCCCAGAGGTGCAATAACAATTTGTGTTTCACTTTTAAAATACTGAGTGAAAACATTTTGGGGGAATTAATTTAGCAGCCTGTCTGCTGAGCACCCTCAGTTCCAAGCTCATTGACTGCAATGAAAATGAAGGAGCCTGTGTGCCTAGTATGAGATGTTCTACTCCTTTTACTGAGGATATCTGATCATCTACCCTCACAAGATGTAGAATACAAGAGTTACCTGGGTGATATATGATACATATAAAGAATAAAATGCATGTGACTGACGCATAGGATTGTCCAAGTAAAGTATTACTTGTGTCCTCTTTCCTTTAGGGTCCAATGGGAGTGCCTGGATTTCAAGGCATCAATGGGATTCCGGTGAGTTTTTGTGTGTAAATATATAAATATAAGGCAATTGCATTTGAGCACAGAGACAGCATCCCAGCATGCGCAAGGGCACAATGCCAGGCTTGTCCCAAACCTTTTCTATAATATTTATTATAATAATTTTAATGTAATTATTTTACCACTTTATCTCCTGTCTGGGGTAAAAGAGGAGGGTTGATTAGAGTCTATAGGGGCTCTATGTCATTTGTAAGCGACTCGGATATCTTGATGGTAAGTATCAGATAAATGGACATTTGCAAGGGATACATCCATGTTGTATAAGAACGAGAACTGAGTCTGAGGCATGTTTGCACCTATAATTCAGCCTCACCAATGTTCGAAGGTGTTCACATCCAACATTTTAGTTCAGAACTATTTCTAGTAAACTCTTGTTGCGAGTGAAACTGCTAAATTGGAGTTGAGAGACCCTACAGAGATTCTTTGCTTCCCACCACCTGGGGCTAATTAGTTCTAATTTGGATCTGGGCTGGTCAGAACATTTTGCCAATAAAACAGGAAAGAGGCAGCTACAGCGTTTTCCAGATAATAGAGCTAAATACAAACTCTCCCCAGCTTATCCATTTTATTTGCTTTCTTTTTCTTTAGAACTTTGACAGAGAACTTGAACATTTTTTTGTCAAAAAATTGTTTTCTGTCAAAAACTGAATTTTCATAATAAATTCAAAATCCAGAATATTTTTACTTGCTCCACTCTGTTTTCTTGCAGCTCTTCTTGCATAGATGTCTTCCAGATCCCTTCCTTATTGGTTCTGGTTTTGTGGTTTGTTTTTTTTAATGATGCAGACTATCCTCTTCTATTCTTTTCTCTCTCTACATTATTTGGTTCACTTTGCATTTTTTCCCTTTCTATAGTCTAATTCTCTTCTGTTCTTTGCTGATTTTTCCATTTTCTGTATCCTTCTTTCTTCTCCACCTTGTGTGTTCTCCCTCGCTCTCTTTTCTAGAATTGATTAAATACTCAAAAAACTGACAGTTTCTGAAAATGTTTGTTGGAAATGTGCAGTCGGGACCATGTGGGCAAGCTGTGCTCTGCTCTCTCCTGTTCCACCCAAGTTACTCTCCCTGCCTTCAGCAATTTCTTTCTTTTCTCCTTCCCCTGCTCATCTTTTGCCTGCTTTCTGTTCTCTTCTGCTCCCTTTCCACTGAGTTTTTTTTTCTTTTTCCACCAGCCAATCCTCAAACTGTAACGAGACTGAGCTGTTCCCATAATATTGAATATAATTGAACACATTGTGGGAACAAGCTGTTCTCAGGGTGTTTTTTCAAATAAGGCTCTGGGGAGTGGGAATTCCCAACATGGCAGAGGGCGATACTGTCGTGGAGAGTGCTAGGAAGCTGGCAGCTACAGACATTATAAGCAAAGGCTAGGGGAGTTAGACAAAGGGGATTTGAAACCTCATGCCTGTCTGGATCTGATCTGTTTTCTTTACAGCATGCTGCAGGTGGATGAGTGGGAGGAGGCTGATTTTGCTCATTGTGAAAACAGATTATTCAAGAGTATGGCCCTTCTTCCTCTGAACTCGACTGGATTGGAGCCATCTTCCCCTTACAGATGCAGAGAAGGGGCAGTGGAAATTTTAAAAGCAGTGCATTTTGTTTTCATTCTTGCTGCTGAGATAAATGGCTTCTTTTCATGGTGAAAATAGAGAATCCTGCTACTTGGAAAAATATGTATAGTTCTCCAGTATTATTGTAATTGCATTTCAGGATAGGGAAAAGCTTAGACTTGTTGTGAAATACATATCTACAGTCATTATCTAGGGTGTGTGTGGAAATACATTGCTTTGCCTGCACAATTGTTAACACCGTAATCACTGTTCTGATTATGGTATGTGGGCGTGAGGGTGTGTGTTTTATCGGTATTCCTGAGGTTTGCTCAAAGGGGACTCCTAATGGTGACCCTGTGGGAGGTGGTGGTCAGCTGAGGTCACCTGTGAGATGTTGATAGCTGGTAAATCATGGTGTTGCAGTTGGGCTGATGCATCCCTTTGATCTAGTACATACAGCAGCAGCATGTGTTTATTAATTGTTAGCCTTAGACAGATTGTAGAAATGGCTTTTAAGTCCTCCTCTCTACTGTATATGTTTAGTTTTTCCCATGGGGATTAGTTTCAAACACATCCCTGGCAAAGGTTTGGAAATAGAGAGAGAAGATTTATATGGTTTTAGCTGAGTATACAGGACTCTAAAAGGAAATGTTTCTACAAGTGGTGAGTCATTGCCTGTGCCAGGAAACACAGACCTGGGCAGCAAGAGACTATATGTTGATCTTGGCGCTGGTCAGAATGGTCCCTTTGCTCTAATGCTAAATGAAGCTGCTTATTAAATTAGTTTTGGTTCACTCTTGTTTGCATATGTTTCCCTCTTCTTTTAAATATTTGTTGAGCTCTCCCGTTGAGATTGCCTTTGCACAAAGTCTGTGTGATTTAGAAAGCACGCTCTTCAGAGTCACGGTGTTAGGGTAGAGAGAGAGAGAGAGAGAAAGCAGGGCTCTAGTGCAGGGGTGGCCAACCTGAGCCTGAGAAGGAGCCAGAACTTACCAGTGTACATTGCCAAAGAGCCACAGTAATACGTCAGCAGCCCCCCATCAGCTTCCCAGCCCCCAGCGCCTCCCACCCACTGGCAGCCACCCCGATCGTGGGGTGCAGGAGGCTCTGGGAGGGGGGAGGAGCAAGGGCCTGTGGCAGAGCCAGGGGTTGAGCAGTGAGCACCCCCTGGTGCATTGGAAAGTTGGTGCCTATAGCTCCAGCCCCGGAGTCGGTGCCTATCCAAGGAGCCGCATGTGGCTCCGGAGCCACAGGTTGGCCACCCCCGCTCTAGTGGGACAAGTCACTTTGGAGGAGCCGGTTCCCTTTTCTACTTCCCAGGGAACCTTTTCCTTTATGAGCGCCCCCAGCCCCCCTCCCCACCCCCCACCCCCCCCCACACACTCTGTGTTAGCATGAGCCTGCGAATCATCCACCCTGCCATGCCATAATTACAGACCGTAAAGTTCTCCTGAATTAGTCTGTTGTGGTACCTGTTGTTCCTTTTGTGCTGAGCTAGCAGATCTGGCAAAGCATGTGATAGCCGGAATTAGAGAAGGAGAGAGCAATGAAAACAATTAGTCACAATTTTTCAGGCCAAACGAGCTCTGTTGATCAGTGTGGAAAAGATCTCATTTAAGGCTAGATCCTGGGAGATGATGGGTACCTGCACCACTCAGTGAAGTTAGAGAGTTGTGGTTGCATCTCTCAAGATCAGGCCCTTACAACAGGATGTCACAAATTAACTAAGAATACAGATTAGCCAGAAGGTAGGGAATCCTAGGCTTTTCCCAGTCTGAGGGGAATGTATAATGTATGTGTGTGATGCTTTTTCAGAAGAGGCTTTAACTATCTAACATGTGGACGTTATGGAGACTGATACTGCTATTTAAATTCCAAGCGCCAAGTGCTAACACCTTGGTATTGTGTCATTGCCTGTCATTTAAATACACTTCACTCTACTTGTGCTAGTTCCATTGCACTGTCCCTTTTCTGTAGGGAGAAGGAAGGCATTAAACCAGTACTACACCAGTGCCTGATCCCTCTGCACAGGGCCAGATTCTGCCCTGAATTACGTCTGTACTACCCCATTGCTTCAAGTCAGTGAAGCTAGTCCAGGTTTATGATGGAGTGAAAGAGATCAGAATCTGGCTCATCCAGTACAGAAGGTGTTATTAGGATGCTAGGATAGAAATGAAAAGATAGCATGTGGGGTCAACGTGCAACAATCTTTGCTGGAAAACTTACAAAAGCCCTTCCTGTCCCCACAAAAGCAACGTGTCCCATGGGATATTTGCTGTATGAACCAATAGCATGTGTTGGGTTTGAAAATAAGAGCAGTCATGACCCAGTGTTTGTATTTCATTACAGAGTAGCACGTTGACGTAAGATATGTTACAGCCAAGCTGAAGATAAGCAAATTAACAGTGATTAGAGTGTTTTATTTTTTTAAAGATTCTTTTGTGGGGAGCATGATATTGTGGTATGAACGGTGGTCTGGGGCCTTGTCTGCACACAAACTTTTGCATGGTTTAATTAAACTGGTTTAGGTATAGTGGTGCAAAACCCTGTGTGGACACTCTTATTTCCATTTAGCGTAGCCCTGTTCCTTTTTGGCTTAAGCAAAACCAAAGTGAGCCACTCACAGAGGTTTGCACCTGTTGAACTAATTCAGTTTAAATTCAGATCGTTAGTTAAACCAGTGTAAATCACTGTGTAGACAAGTCCTGAGAGTTCTATTTCCAAGACTGCCACTAAGTTTCTGTGTGTCCTTGGGCCAGTCACTTCGACCCAGATCTTCAGAGGTATTGAGGCTCCCAGCTTCCATTGAAATCAGGGGAAGTTAGAGGCCTAAATACCTTTGAGGATCTTGGCCTTAACCTCTCTGTGCCCCTGCTGTGCTAGTTTCATCATAGATGAGGGGTTTGAGGTGCAGGACGGGGCTCCAGGTTTGGGGGGGCTCAGGGCTGGGGTGAGGGTTGGGGCTCGACGTTGGGGCACGGACTTACCTCCAGCTGCTCCCGGTCAGCGGCACAGCCTGGGGGGCTAAGGCAGGTTGCCTGCCTGTCCTGACACTGACACTGCCTGTCCTGACACATTGCGCATGCCCCAGCAGTGGCCAGCAGGTCCGATGCTAGTAGGCGGGGGGGCAAGACGCTCCCCTGCTGCTCTTGCCTGCCGCAGGCACCACATCCCAGCTCCCATTGGCTGGTTCCCAGCCAATGAGAGTTCGGAGCCAGTGCTCAGGGTGAGGGCAGCACGTGGAGCCCCCTGGTCCCCCCGCCTAGTAGCCGGACCTGCTGGCTGCTTCCGGGGCGCAGCGCGGTGCTCCAGGAAAGGTAGGAACTGGCCTGCCTTAGCACCGCAGCACTGCTGATCAGACCTTTAGCAGCCTGGTCGGTGGTGCTGACTGGAGCTGCCAGGGTCCCTTTTTGACTGGATGTTCTGGTCGAAAACCTGATACCTGTCACCCTAAGTGAGGCATCAGAATGAAAGTGACGTGAATTTGGCTCCAGCGGTCATGCATGAAGAATGCAGCATTCTGTAGCTCATTTTTCACTTCCCTCGGATGTGTCATTAATGTATCTAATGCTGCACCGTAAAGATGAATCTTCGGGATTAACTGAAAATGGCTTGTGAAATGGTTCAGGGCTAGGGCCGTGGAGACAGACAGAGCTGTCAGATATGTACTGCTCTCCTTCTGGTCTCAAAATTCTGCCTCTGAATGGCACACATCTCATTCCTGTGGGAAGGAGGATGGAATGAGGAGACACTTAATAGCCTGGCATTTTCTTTGATTGATGGTTCTGCCTGCCCTTGTATTGTCCACACAACCCCTATGTCACTCAAGAGAAAGTAATTAAAAGGGCCATATTCTGATCTTCTTTACATCAGTGTAAATCAAGAGTGACTCCACTGTAGTTAATGGAGCTACCCCAATGTAAAACTGGTGTGAGATCAGAATCAGGCTCATTTCCCTGCTATTAACTGATCATTACAATGACTTTTGTTCAAGGCAATTAGTAAAAGGCTTTCAGGTCAGTGAAATAATTTGAATGTAGAACAGTTTGGAACTGTCAGTGCGCAGCACTGTTGGGCCTATTCCTGCTCTGACTCTTATACATTCAGCTCCCACTGATGGCAACTAGGAGTTACACCCCTCTGTGCACTAGGCCCATTGCCTGCTGTTTCCTCCCAAGTGTGCTGTATTGCTTGCACTGTGCTGGAGGAATGTAGAATGAATACTGCCCTGCTAGGACCTCACAAACACAAGATGTTTGTGCTTCTTTTGACACTATCCCAGGGAGACAGATTTTAATTAATAATCAGATAAATTTATCTAAGAGTTTTGCAGTCAGGTTCCAAGGTAGAGAGCACAGGCTGATTAAGCTCTTGCTACTGCCCTCTGCAGGCTTGACTTTCTCTGCAGGTGGAGGAAAGCTGCCACACGGCAGAACTCAGGGGTGAACCCTAGACTGTCTTTGTGTTGTGCTGTAATGTGGTAGACGATAGGATTTGTGGGACAATATTTTTAGTGCTAAAATATTGTATATAATTAATTCTCTCTCTTTCTCTCTCTCTTTCATACAGGGCCACCCTGGCCAGCCAGGGCCCAGAGGTTTTCCTGGCCTTGATGGCTGCAATGGTTCTATTGGGAGTCCTGGTGTTTCCGGGTTGGATGGGTTTCCTGGTACACAAGGGCCACCTGTACGTTCTTAGGCTAACACAGTATTTTCTGGCGCTCTTGCTATTTACTAAATGACTCATGAATCCTTGGGGAACATGGATAGTGTTATTTGAAATCAACTCATGTTGTTTCTAGGTGAATTTTTTTTTAGATTCAGTGAATAAAAGAGTAACTTTAGAAGATAAAGTTCCTGAAGGTGGGTATGTTGCCACATTAGAATAAACCTTCAGTCCCTGACAATCCTCACGTGGACTTCAAGGTGAACAGGATCTAGCCCTTATGTGTTTAATTCTGCGAGGTGCTGAACGCCCCGAGGTCTCATTGACTGACTGTAGTAGGAATTGGAGGCACTTGCAGGATCAGCCAGAAGACGCCCAATTCAGAAAAGCATTTAAGTGTGTGCTTCAGTGCCATTGAGTCAATTGAATTGAATCGTGTGCTTAAAGTGAAGCATGCGCTTTAAGCACCCTTCCTGCATATGGGTACTTTCATGAACTGTGGTCTAACTCAGGAAATTGAGGTCTTAGGATACTTAGGAAAGATTACCAGCAATTTAACAAGCTGAATAATTGATTTACTAGCTGTAATGGTTGCTCTGGATACCTCTTGTTATGAGCAGCATAACATAGTTTTGTGCAGTATGTCACAAGATATGTCTAGCTGATGCCAACTCTCATCAGTCCCTTGCAAGACACCTTTTCATAATGTGTCAATGGTTGGCTAGATGGAAGGATTTCAAGTTAAGTCTCAAACTGTTTGACTAGTCTAATTCCACTTGACAGCCTAACAGTGACTATAGTCTTGACTTGCTCATTTCCATGGCACTGTTGGGAATCCATTAGTGCATTATGCAAGTCTGCATTAATCTATATTTGCTAAACAACATCAGCAAAAAAGACTAATGGTAAAATTTTCAAAAGCATCTAAGTCTCATTGAAAGTCAATGGGATTTAGGCTCCTTAATGTGTGAGTCACTTTTGAAAATGGGACTAAAGCTCCTAAATTACTTGGAAAAAAGAAAAGGAGTACTTGTGGCACCTTAGAGACTAACAGATTTATTTGAGCATAAGCTTTCGTGAGCTACAGCTCACTTCATCAGATACATTCAGTGGAAAATACAGTGGGGAGATTTATATACATAGAGAACATGAAACAATGGGTGTTACCATACACACTGTAACCAGAGTGATCACTTAGGGTGAGCTATTACCAGCAGGAGAGTGGGGGGGGAACCTCTCCTCACTGTATTTTCCACTGAATGCATCCGATGAAGTGAGCTGTAGCTCACGAAAGCTTATGCTCAAATAAATGTGTTAGTCTCTAAGGTGCCACATTCCTCCTGTTCTTTTTGCGAATATAGACTAACACGGCTGCTACTCTGAAACCTGTCATTAAATTACTTGGGCACTTTTTAAAATTTTACCCCAAGCCTTTAAATAAAGCATAAAGATATGCAATTATTTTCAACGTTGTACAGTACCCTAGACGTAGAATGGACTGGAAAAATGATCTTACAAACTTAACTCATATGAGTAATAGTTGGCAAATACGAGTGACACTATTAATGTCAATACACTGAATCTATATAAAAAATGTGGTACAAATGTATGCATGTGTCGAAACCAGAAGTTCACAGGACACTGAAAAACCCTAAGCAATATGATCAAGTTTAAGCGATGATTTCTAGAGAAGCCCATTTACTCATACATACTGTTCAAATTTCTTTTTTTGATAATCCTTGTAGGATTATATTTTTGGCCATAAGAGCTGGTTCTGCTCAGCTATCTTCCTTCAAATTAAATTGGCAATTAACATGAAATTACCTAAAATAAATCCGATAGGATGATTAAGATTAAGATCAGCTGGCTAAACCTAGAGCTATAAAATGAATTCATCCTGTATATAACTGCAGTTTCTTCAGTGGAGTTATCCCAGGATTCAGTTTGTCCCATAATGATTAATGTGTCTAAATTAAGTTTAATTCAGTGGTGATTGGTTCAACCCGTCACAGAACAGATACGTGTATGAACAGAGATGTTAATAATAGAGTTACATACTATCAAAGAATATGTTAAAAATACTGGGACTCAAGCCTTGTCTACACTAAAGGGGGGAGATCGATCTAAGTTACACAACTTCAGCTACGTGAATAATGTAGCTGAAGTCGATGTACTTAGATCTACTTATGGCAGGGTCCACACTACACTATGTTGACTGGAGACGCTCTCCCGTCGACTCCCCTTGCACTTCTTGTTCAGGTGGAGTACAGGAGTCGACGGGAGAGCGATCAGTGGTCAATTTAGTGGGTCAAGACCTGCTAAATCGACTGCCTATGCATCAGTTGCCGTGCGTCGAACCCCTGATAAATGTAGACAAGCTTTCAGTTGTCTGAATCCTCAAAATAAGAGAAAAATCTAAAGTAAGTGGGGAGAATACCAGATAAAATGTTTGTAGAGCTTCATTTAATTATAGCATGAAGATGCTTTGGTGTGAGAAGGTAAATATAAAGGGGTAGGTCCTCAGCTGGTATAAATTAGCATAGCTCCATAGAGGAGGGTCTGCCTCAGTGTATTTTGCTGAAAAAAAATTCAAATTTTTTTAATACAGATTATAGAAAAATAGCTTTGTAAATTCATTCTTTTAAAAACAGGGTCGCTTTGGTCCCAAGGGTCCCAAAGGAGAACCTGCATATGCCCAAGGTGGCCTTAAAGGAAGTAAGGTAAGAATTGTCAACATGCAGGAGAAGAAATAGCAGAAGAAACCTACATGCGCTCTGAATGCTACAGGGTCGATACTGTAGGTTAAATCACGCACAATGTTGGGCAAGGGTTCCATGGGTATGCTTGGATGCAGAGGCACAAATTATGGCTTATGAAAGCAGGCCGTAGCTTTATTTTTAACAACATAAACATTATTACACTGAAAACCTACAAGTACATAGTCCTTGCAACACAGATGCAAATTGTTCATCCGTCAGCAGGACTAATGTACACCCGCAGGACCATGCTCACCATGTCCGATTGTCCCCATATAGTTAGTAGACCATTGTTGTAGGGCACACCTAAGGATCTGGCACCTCTAATGCCAATTCCTGCACCTGCAGAAACCAACCATCCTCAAACTGAGAATGAGGGACCTCCTGCAGGCTTGTCCTGCCTTGTGTGAAGCAGTGGCAGGAGCTTCTAGGTGCAGGAATAACATGGAAGAGACCTTCTGTAGCAGCCACGACCCCTCTGTACATGGTCGCCTTCTCTCTCACATTAGATCTGTTGTGATAAAAAGCCAATGGTAGTCCTTGCCCTTAGAATTCCAGAGCGAAATCCTGTGGCAAAAATTCCTATTGACCTCAGTGGGGCCAGGATTTCACCCTGTCTCCATTAGTTAGGTAAAGCCACTGGATCATTTCTGAGTGCGACCAGCAAAATCTCTAGTGTATGTTAACATTACTCTTGCCGTTGGATTCCAAGCACTACCTGTTATCCCCATTGCTCTTTGACTGGGATGTACCAACTGGAAAGCTATTATATTCTTTAAACACATGAACATTATGGACTCGGTCCTGGCCCCAGTGAAGTCAGTGGGAGTTTTGCCACTGACTTTAGTTAGGTCAGGATTTCACCTTATGTGATTAATGAGGAACTGAGATGTTTTTATTCCTGAAGTAGAATTTATATATATATATATATATATAAAATAAGAGTTTTGATTGCACAAGGAATGCAGGATCTGGCCTGAATCTACAAAGGGCTCAATACTTCCAGTGGGGTTCTGAACGGGTTGCATTAAAGCCATAGAGATTTGAAGGCATTCATTACCTTTCTGCATCCCGCCCTTGATATATCAAGTAAAGGAGAGAGAGTGTATGTGTGTGTACTTACGTACTCTGGTGCTACATAGGTACTCACTACTACTAAGTTATTAGAACTAGTCAAAGTGGAAAAAATTTTACAGAATTTTTTCTCCTTTTTTGGTCAAAGTTTTGAACTTTTCTGACCAGTTCTATCAATTATATACACTAACTTATTAATTTTTATTAAATAGATAATTATTCATGAACTTAGACGTTCATGGAAAATAATCACCATCTGAAATGTTAATAATAAAAGGTATGTTTAACAGTAAACAGCACTTTTAAAATTTTTTTTAAAAAAAATACAATATTGTACTGTTCACTGTACAGATTTGATTTTCTCAGTGTTGCCTTTGCTCAGACATATATGAATGCAGTTGCCATGGCTCATGGATTCTGGACTTCCTTCACTGTCTGATCCAAATACATATTATTTAAGTATAAATATTTTTTCTAATTACCTGATCTAATATTTACGTACCTAAAATATTCCTGTTTATACAAAATATAATGACCATAAATTATATTTTGTTATTATAATGTATTTTTCATGACTTTATTTTTTAATTTTTAGGGTGAAAATGGTCTTCCTGGATTGGATGGGATTTCTGTAAGCTAATTAATTTATTTTTGAAATTATGTTTTTATGAGTATTACTGTAAAGGAAAATAATACTATAGTTTTTTAGGTCAATTCCCTCACATTAACTGTTTGCATTAATCAGCTTAGGCACATTTCTACTCAGTGGTCCAAATTCTGATCTCAGTAAATCCAGAGTAATTCCACTGGCTTCAGTTACATTACTCCAGATTTGCACCATAGCAAAGGAGATTGGATTTTGGACATACCTGCAGTCAATTTTACATTTAAAGCCAAACACCCTTCTAATGCTAAACTCTGTAACAATGATTTTCCAGATAAACAAATGCTGATAATGTCAAATGAATTGTTATGTGTTTTAAATTAGATGCATTTTTCCAGGGACATTGTCTATGACTTTAAGACACACCCTGCCTTCAGCTTGTTAGGATTTCATTAGGAAAGGCCTGGTCGTTCTGTAGGTTTTTTCAATCTGCTCTTCCTTGCGATTCCCATTCCATCACTGAAGAACTGAAAGGGACACTGCCAAGTTGAATTTGGCCTTGAATTAATATTTTGTAAAAGCAAACTTTTATCAAACATAAGGCTAATGGAAATGGTTCCCTTATCTGTCACCATGCGCCGCCTCCTACAGTTTTTGGAGGGAAAGTTCCAAAATGGCAGAGCAGTGTCTTTTTAAGAGCCTAGTCTTGTGAAATGCTGAACATCCTCAGCTCCCAGGGAAGTAAGTGAATTTAAAGGTACTCAGCATCTCGTCGAAGGTACTTGCTATCTCACGTGACGGACAAAATTAATTTTTGCTTTTGGGGTGAGGGTATTTGCTTTGTTAATGAATAGAAGTCAGTGTTGTGTTCTGGTCTGTCTTCTTGTGTCTTAATATTTTCTCATGTATTAAATTAACTGGGATCAGGCATCAGTGAAGGGCAGATAAGAATGGTGGCAACTGGTTAAATGGGAGGGTGGGATCTGGAAGAGTTGAGTTCTTTAATACATTTCCTAAAACTTTTTATGATAGGGTGCAAAAGGTTTCCCTGGCCCAGCAGGTTCTGTGGGTCCTATAGGATTGCCAGGTTTGCAGGTAAGGAAACCTTCACCTTTGCATTCAGTGTTGTTAATAAAGTAGAGCTATACACAGGCATTTTTCCACCATTGTCCATTTTCATGTCCCTGAAATTGTTTGTTTTGATTACCTATGTGAAAATGGTGATTTGGCTACAAAAACCTGCATGGCTGTGGAACCGAAGTGAAAATCATTGCCTTTGAAAATGTAATAAAAACAGGAACGATTTCAAATTTGCAATAATAGGAAAGCTCCGTTCACTCTCTTCATCCAACTTGGTGAACCCATTCCAGTGCAGACTCACTGCATGGAACCTAATATTGGGAACGACATATGTAGTTGGCCTTGTAAGTACAAACTGGACAAGACAGCATGATGTAACACTCAAAATGGGAGGAGAGGAAGTTGGATCCACTGTAGAGCAAAACTGACCATGTTTATACAAGAAGGGATTGCAAATGCAGCAGCATCACTTTTAAATATAGAATATTTTTGAATTCAGAGTATATTGCGGGCACTAGAGTAAAACTTCTGCTCCTTGTATGGAGTATTGGTCACTAAGGTCCAATCCTGCAAACACATGCATGCTTGAATTTATTAATATGAGTAGTTCCTACTCATGGTAGCAAAAGTTTAAGCATTTGCAAGTTTGCATGTTCAGGCCTAAGTCCCCATGCAATAACCTGAAAAATCACCTTTGATAGAGATGCATTCAGGAGACCAAAAGACGGTTTCAGTTTGGCTCGTGTAAAAATGCAAAAACTGCAGAACACCTGTGTCATTTTTGTGAAATGATTTCAATTTGGGGCCATAGATGCTGGAACTAGGGATGCTGAGGGTGCTACTGCACCCCCTGGCTTGAAGTGGTTTCCATCATACACAGGGTTTATAGTTTGGTTCAATGGCTCACAGCACCCCCACTATACAAATTGTTCCAGCACCCCTTTTTGGAGCTGTAGTTTTCTTCAAATTGTTCGTTTTAATTTATCACAATGACAATATGCTTTCCTGGCCACTTAAAACCACTGAAGGTCAAGGCTCACTGATGTCAATGGGTCTTGGGTCATCCTCAACTGAGCAACACTTCAAAATTATGTTAAACACCCAGACATTTTTACATAGTTTGCAGTCAAGTTTAAAGTTAAAATAAATAAAATCTTGATCTTGTTCATGTTTAGGGGCCACCGGGTGCAATGGGGCCACCAGGACCAAAAGTGAGTACCTTCCCTTCATGTCTGCTTTTCATACCTGAGTACTAAAGAGAGACATTCCAGATTTTTTGTGGGGAGTTTATTATTTTTTATCGTTTCTGTTTTCATCCATTTAAATGTAAATATTTTATACCCTTGGATGAAAGGTGCTAACCCAGGCCAGGATTTAGCAAAGTACTTGTGCATGTGATTAAGTCCCACTGAAGTCATGTGCTTGAGCACTTCGCTGAATTGTGACCCTAAGTGCTAATTTGTCGTCGTCGTCTTCTTCTTCTTCCTTCTTTATTCATTAATTCTTACTGTTTTTTCTTCAGGGTAACATGGGATTAGGTTTCCAAGGAGAGAAAGGTGCAAAGGTAAGTGGAACGGATTCACTTCTGTAGAGAACTACAAAAGTAGTTATCCATAGTCCTACACGTGCCCACTAGAAATATCCCCTTCAGACATGAGTCCTCAGCTCTGGCATTGAGAAGCTCACTACGCATTGTTATTTGACCCTGTGTTGGTAGTGCTCAGAAGGGGGATAAACAAACAGGAGGTGATTTCCCAAGAAGAATTTCTTTTAGGACACTTACTACCATGGTCAAGAATTCAACCCAGAGATATTTAGAAGACAAAATGGAGTCTGAATAGGAGGAGAGCTAAGATTGCAAAGGGAATGGGGCTAGAGTTTGGGAGGCATTCCTCACAGCTGGAAAGGCAGTGGTGGATAGAGAGGAGAATGAGAGAAAATTCTTCAATGCCCTGATCCCACATGATGCTGAGCATCTCCTGCAAGGAAGGACTCCACTGAGAGATGATGGCCCTCAGTACCTGTCGGATCTTTATCCTTCATTCCATTCCATTCCATTTCTTAGGTAGCTCTCCTGTTAAATTAAACCCACTTAGCTTGGTGAATATAATGGGTTATATTCTGGACTGACATAAACTCTATACAGGCCCATTGTCCCCAGTGGGATTTACCTAGCATGCACACAAGTGCCAATCTAGACCTGCTAGAGCCTCGCAGGGTGAGATTTTTCAAAAGTGCCCAGCATTGGCCTGACTCTGCTCCCATTGTGGCTAGTGGTAAAATCCCTATTTACCTCAACGGGACCAGAGTCAGGCCAACACTAAGTGCTCTTGAAAATCCCACTCTGCCTGGTTGTTGGGAAGTATGGGGAGTGATTACGTGATTGGAAATGCACTCCTGCACTTCTGGAAATGACTTCTCCTCGCATCATCTGCTTCATGATGTTTTGTGTTTGTTACATCCCAGTCTTTCTAGTTGCCTTGCCTTTCTGTATTTCATTTTCATCTCTTTTGTATCTGGCTTCAGGGTCTTTCCTGTGTATTTTTCTGTTTTTTCGATCACTGGCCTTTCTTTTTCTTTTTTACTTCACATTACTTTAATACAACGCATTTCGTTCTTGTTAATTTGCAGTCTGACCTTTTGCCTTTCATGGCTAAGCATCCACATCAGCTTTAGTACCTTATATTGTGCATGCAAGGCCTGAGTTGAGTGGCTTTCAGTGAATCATGGGTCATACACCTTAGATCTCAGCTGTTCTGCTTCCATTAATATCTTCCCCAATTGTCAACAGGGAGATGTCGGGCTACCTGGCCCTGCAGGTCCCCCACCATCCACTGGGATACTAGAGTTCATGGGATTTCCAAAAGGGAAACCAGGAGCAAAGGTTTGTAAACACAACTCTACTGGAAACAATGCTGAATTATTGCTTTTCTTGATGCTGAGTGAAGCAGTTAGACAATCCTGGGGCTATTCAAATCCTGCATGGATTGGTTCCTGATGGTGTTTGCAGACTGAACCCTGTGACTTGGTTTGTGAGAGGATAAGAAATGAACTAGTCCCTACAGATTCACTCGGAGGGTCAAAATAGGGCAGCGAGGGGGGAACATTTCCCTCTTCTTCCCATACACGGGTTTTCTCTCTCACTTTAGCCATCTCCAACCCCAGCAAGCCTCGGGGATCCTGAAGAAAGATTCTTCAAACTGAAATAATTCTCTGTGTAAAGGAATACCTTTGCATCAGAATAAGCAACAGCCCATTTTCTAAACACTGCGCCTGATTTGTTGCTCATTAAAGTGAATGGAGATACTCCCAGTGACTTCAGTGGACATGGGTGCAGGCCCAGCTTTGGCAATATTTGTCGCATCTTTTTCAGTAATTGGCTACAGTTGCTCAGAGTTGAGACACCTGTTGTGGGAAACATACTATTTAATTTCTGTTCCCTTGGGAAAGGCAAACATTAGCAACTTGTCTTGCCCTCCTGTGATCGTTTTGGATTGTAAAACATGGGTTGTAAAAATGAAATTTGGTGATTATATCTCAGGGGTTTTTTTGTTTTAAAGCCACCCATTACACAGTCCAAGCTAGCTGTGCTGTATGATTCTGCAGCTCTATGAATGGTTAACTGAGCTAGGATCTAGTTTTTTCAGGTGAAGAAGGACTGATCAATACTTTTCTGCACTACTTTTTAAACTGCCTTAAATCCTTTTGAACTGAAATCTCCGGATGCTTGGCTCAGTTCATTATGGTGGATGAGAGAATCCAAGTCCCCGAGAAAGAGGAGTCTTAAGCCTACCTAAGTTATAAAGCTAAAAAAGTGAATGCACAAAATAAAGAGCTGTCACTCATTTCTGCTGGATCTGTGAACTGTGAAACCACATTAGCCCTAGCAGAAAACCTAATCCTCTCAAAAAAAATAAATAAGGAAGAGTGAAGCTGTAGCTTTTTTGTTGTTGTTATGCCGCACGTTGGTCGAAAACAATCAGATTCATGTGCTTGATTCTCCTATCCCAGCCAATTATTGAGATATCTGTTTAGCTCATCGGTATTTCTACAAATATAATAAGGATCTGGGATAAATCCTGCAGTCCTTACTCCAGCTCAACTTCCAAGGACTGAGTGACGGCTGCAGTTTTTGGGCCCTGGATAGTCTCATTTGGGGCCTGAGTCTAATCTCAGTTCTAACTGTATGTTGGGAGAAACACCCTGTACTCGGTGTGAGTACACTGGTGTGAGCTCAGACCCAGGCCTTCCTGTTGGATTTCTCTGTCTCACTGTCTGTAGTGTGATGGTAAGTATAATTGTGAAGATGTGTGTTTGTAAGGCTTGATCCTGCCCAAGCTGATTACCTCCCAGGAGGTGCTGAACACACTCAACTGCTATCAACTTCCATGATAAATGAGGGTGCTGAGCACTTTGCAGCATTGGCCGTTTGGCTTCGAGTTTCCCTTCCAGCTATGGGCCTCCATCTTATGAAATCATTTGACTGAGGGTGCACTGGGTGACTGTAAAAGGTCCATCTCAATATGCACTTTCAGTGAGCGGGACAAGCCTCTTTTTTTCACCTCATCCCTTTTATGACTCACTCACAGTGTCTATCCTTTCCTTGTTGGCAGGGTGAGCCAGGCCCTAAAGGATTCCCCGGGATTGGAGGATTACCTGGCCCTCTGGTAAGGCTATTTTTTTTAAAATATTCAATGTTAATAGGCGCTGCGTGCCTCAGTGCATTTGAAAATCCCACTGGGTGCCGATTTCTAACTTTAGGCCCCTCCAAGCCTTTGAAAATCTGCTGTAAGGCCTGCGGGTTTTGTCCCTCAAGTGGAAATGTATCTGGGGGCTCTTTCTTACACAGATATTGAGACAGTGGTGCTGCTGTGCAACAGATATTACAGTCACTGAAATGCTTTAATTTTGTACACTTGATCTGCAATTTGCAGAGACGCTGAAGATAAAGTCATCACAATCCTTCACATGGCCACTAGATGGCACCATATCTTAACGTTCCTTTGCTGTTGCAATACACTAAAAACGCTAGAAAATTTGTACTTCAGGCAACTGTTATTCTAAACACAGTGGTTTTTATTAGGCTTCTTAGACACAGGGCTTAAATTCAGCTGGAGCCATCCGGAGTGGAGTTCTGGTAAATATTTTCAAACCCGTGGGCACCTCAGCACATCCCATGGGGCAGAAGCCCTGAGACCCCCTGCCCCACAGCTGTTGCTCAGAGTCCCGAATGGGGAAGGGTGTGGGAGGCTCCAGGAAATAGTCTCTGAGAATTTAAGCCCTGCTTGGACATACTCCATTCCTCTCGTTAAGGGAGAGTTTGTGTGTGTGTGTGTACCTCGAGTAGTCCTGTCTGAGTCAATGGGACTGCTCCTGTGTGTAAATTAAAGCATGTGGGAAAGTGTCTGCAGGATTGAAGCCTGAGAAGTTCTTAGCCATTGAAACTCTCACTGAAATCAAGGCTTGGCACATCCCTGGATTTGATCCCTATTGGGTTTTTTTTTCTTTTGGGGGGGGGAAGAGAAGAGAAGAGGAGTCCTTAAAGCTGTTTTCAAATGTTGAATGTGAAACTGCTGTGTCAGTTTCCTTTTACACTATAAACGGACAAATGGGCTCTCTGATTCCTGTACTGGACTGTTATGTGTCAAATTTCAACCAGCTTTTTACATCTAAGAAATAGATTTGAATCTACTTTTTAATGGTGAATGTGGTACCAAATTGCAATCAGAAGGTTCTGCTGTTATAGTTTATAGAGTTGACTTTTTTCTATTAAGAGAGGCAGTATAGTCCAATGCATAGTTTGCTAGATTGGGAGTTTGGAGACAAATTCAGTTCCCAATTTTGCCACTGATTTGTGTGATTTTGTGACCTTTAAATTCTCTATGCCTTAGTCTCCTTATCTGTAATTAGAGTTAATGATATTTACCCAGGTTCCTAAAGTGCGTTGAGATTCACAAAGTAGAAGTGCTGGGTAACTGTCAAGTAACATGTTACGATTCATTAAATTATTGTATTGCTGTAACTTCTGTTCGTGGAATTATTGATGCAGTATCACTGCAAACTTCTTCTCCTTGAGTGAGTCGGTGGGCAGCATTTAACATGGCACTCAGATGATTGCTAATGATCTTCTCCTGGCACAGGAATCAGGGAGTAGAAGATTCACCATGGACTCACAGTGCTTCCATTGTCCCTTTAAGGTTATACATAGAACTGGTCTGAAAAACTTCAACAGAACAATTCTCCATTGGAGAATGCAGTTTTGTCTAAAATGCTTCATGGAATTGTGTCGATTTACCTGAAATTCCATTTTGGGGGGGAGAGTTCTGACAATCTCAAAACATCCTGCTTCGACATTTAAAAAACAAAACATTTTGTTTTTTCCCTCTCTCTGTTTCAGAATGTATTTCTGTTGTTAAAAAAGTCAAAATATTGTGATTGATCCAAAATTAAGCAATTTTGCAGAAAATTTTGACATTTTTTAGGTTTTGTTCCTAAATGGAAAAATAATCAAATTTCAAGCTATCTAAATCCTCCTGTGACAGAGCTTTGGGCAACACTGCTGAGCCAGCCCTCTGGTCCCTGCAACTCTAATTAATTATTTCAGAGCAAACCTCATTAAGAAGAGCTAATTGACGGGCTGAAGAGAACTAAGAGACTAATTAGACCACGAGGCAGATCATACAAAAGGCACAGGAAGGAAGTAGGATGGGAGGAAGCAGAGAGTGGGGGAGAGTGATTATTCTTCCTTACTTGCCTCTGGAGCTGAGGGCTCCCTAGGTCAATAAGTGTAAGGCTGTCTAGTGTACAAAGGTTGCGGAAAACTATTGTAAATAAACTGCACAGTGTGTTTTACCAGAAAAAGGTCTCTGAGCTGTTTGTGGACTTGAGAAGAGGCAGGAGCGAGCAGGGCCATACTACATCTCCACAAAATGGAATTTCTGTTTTCCATCCAGGTCTAATTATAAGGGAAGGGGGCCCAGGTGGCATCAGGGTGACTCCTTGTCAACCAGGGTGCTTGCACATACTGCCAGCGGTCTGCGTGGAAGGGTTTTTTTTCTGGGGTTAGGAGGCCCAGTAGAATGTCAACCCAACCTTGCTTCTCTTGTGTATGTTTGTAGAGAGTTGATACACTCACCTCACCTTGGGGCCACATGGCATTTGTCTCCAGATAGATTTGGGAGTTAACATATGTGACTTTGGCTTTTTCCCACAGGGCTTTGGGGGTATCGGAGAAAAAGGAGAAAAGGGGATCCCTGGCTTACCAGGTGGCAGGGTAGGTAACTTTACTGTGGCCTTAAATCCCTGTTCTTGACAGGAGAGGTACAGACTGGAATTTTCAACTTGTTTGTAAAGTCTCTTTATTTGTATTATCATAGTGCCTGGGAGCCCTAGTCCTGGACCAGGCCCCCACTGTGCGAGGCACTGTGCAAACACAGAACAAAAAGATGGTACCTGCCCCAAAGAGCTTACAATCTAAGTGTCAGACACAAGACAACAGACGGGTACAGACAGATAAGTCAGGGGGTTCAAGGAAACAGTGAGACAATATTGATCAGTCTAATAGGCAGTGGTCACCAACAACCTGACTGTTGTCATGTTTTTCCACAAGTGTCACACAGCAAAGGAGAATTTTGAGGAGGGATTTGGAGGAGGAAGGTGAGGTAGGTATTGTGAGTGTTACGAGGAGCACCTCCCAAACATGGGAGAAAGCACGAAGGTGCTTGTTTGAAAACATAACAGATGAACAATGGAGGCTGGTGACACAGGCTGATCAAAGACAAGAGTTGACATCTAGACAGCAAATGAGAGATGGTTGGTAGGGTGGGGATAGGCTATGAAGAGCCTTGGAAGTGACAAGTAGCTTATGCTAGATGCGGTAAAGAAGGGGGGCCAGTGGAGGGATGCAAAGAGAGGGATGGCGTGGCCCAGGTGACAGGCTGGTAAAATTACCTTTGCAGCAGCATTCCGAACGGACGTGAGCAGATACTGCTACGTGGCCATTCTTATTCTTTAGTCCCGCTTGTTTTCAACCCATTGCAAACCCCATTCCCCTACTTTGCATATCTGCTTATTTATACTTCCAAATGTACATTCTGCTTGACTCTTGAGAACGTGCTCAATCCTCACAAATTCCATCACCAGAGCTTTCATCCATGCTGTAGTCATCTGGGACTGTAACTACAGCAGTCTCCTCCTTGGCCTTACAAATGACAGACCTTTGAGATCAATTCACAAGCAGAAGAAAAGGGCAACTGATATTCACAATGAACAGCCCTGTGACCTCCAGTGCTGAGCACCTTCTGTGGGGTTTTGCATCCTCCATTTCAATGGAAGTTAGTAAGAGTTGAGGGGACTCTGCTGGCAGGATAAGGCCCTTTGGGTTCCTTTTCTCATCTGGTCAAGTTTTGGTGCCTTTACTCCATAGATGTGACCACAGCAGTAGCTCCAAACATAAGAAATGTCATGAGAAAGAAAAATCAACATGCCTCCTTTCTCTTTGATTTTAAATTTTAACAATCCCACATTCCTGTTTTCACCAATACCCATTGTTTTTCTTCTCCTAAGAACATAAGCACCAACACATTGTATATTTGTAGTCCCTCTCATACAGGACTCTTTACTCGCTAGCCTTCTTTTGTGCAGGCATTGATATTTGAACCCATAGGTTTTTTGCACCTGCAGTTTAGGTCACTTGGATTTGCACCCTGCCATGGATTTAAAAACTGGCTAACTGATAGGTCTCAAAATCTAATCTCCGCATATCAGTCTGTTGGAGATGTCGTTAGCCCCCCGGCCAAGGCACAAACTTAACTCTTCTGGGGTAGCAAGAGTCCAAACTAATAAGTTCCAACAAACAAAAGGTTCTTCTGCCTTTTGGGGCTTCTGTTTAGCCTGCTCTCTGGGCCCTGTTCCCAGCACCTTTCTGGACTACCTTTAAGAGTCTTTCAGACTCTGGTATAAAGCACTTGGCCCCCAGGCTGATTCCCCTGGTGTACCATTCGCGGACCCTGACTCAGAGCCTTCCACAAGAGCCTGTCCTTTCTCCATGGTTCCTCTCCACATGGCTCTCCTTATTCCCACTCTCTCAGGCTGGGAAGCAGCTAATTAATTATGGCACAGGTGTGGTTGGCTTTCTCGCCCCTTAAAGGGGCCAATTACCTGTGACCGTGTCCCTTAGTCTGAGAAGTGCTGTTGGTTTGAGAATATATATCTCAAACATGGTACCTGCCAAGAGGACCTGCCCACTTCCTGTCAGGTGACAGTCACACAGCCATCCTTCAGACTGCCATGAACAGCCTGCAGAGATGTGCTTTTCACATACAACATGAAGACCAAAAGGATTCTTCTGCTTTTTGTCCTTCAAAAGTTTGAAATTATTTTTCAAGATAAAAATGATCCATCTCTTAGTTTTATAATGTGAAACTCGACACCAAGGGTTCAGTAAGTTGAGAAACCAGGACTGATTTTGTTTATAAGCACTTCAACTGTGCTAAATATGACAATGGTTACACAAGATGAGACAGCTTTTGGCCTTTATACGATTGAATTCTTCTAGAAATGGCTTTTGATACTCAAGTTATTTAGGGTGAAATCCTGACCCTATTAAAGCCCAATGGTGGTTTTCCATTAACTTCAGTGGGGCCAGGCTTTCACCTTTAGATGTTAAGTTCTTAGGAGCAGGATTCACATATTTGTGTGTGTTCATAAAGTACCTAGCATATTGTGACCTAAACCTGATTGTGACTTTTGAGTATGAAAGAAAGATAATGGTTAAATAACACGTATTTTTCTGTTTTAGGGATTTCTGGGATTGGATGGATCTGATGGGTTTCCAGGGAGAAAGGTACCAGGCTTGTTTAATTTTGGAAATACTTTTAACGTCTCAAGAAGTCATCTGAGCGCCTAGGGTCTTCTCCTATTATCCCATCCCCTGTCCTCCTTAATGGGCTCCACATCAATGTCCCTTTCTGGGACATTGAGAGTTGGCCAGAAGAATGTCTAAAAAGCAATGTAAGATTTTCTCTCCCTAACCATTTTCCCCACCAGAGGCTTAGAAAGTAACCACCACAGAGATTTGAAACTGTACACTCCCTCCCAGTGTAACCAACTCTCTCACTTTTCTTCTGTCAGGGCCATCAGTTACAGAGTGTCCTGCACCCTGGTGCAAATGGTCAGTGCATTAACTATCTGAAAGGATGTGAAGGCCCTGGCACCCTCAGTTGTACCAGTGCAATGTGGTCACAGAACAGCTATCATAGCCATTTTTCACCAGCTTATATGCAGGCATTGAACACTAAGATGTTGGCAGGTCCTTGGGGGCACGGAGGGTTAGGTTGGATCCTCACTGCTTTCTTGTCTAGTCCTGTTTTCACGGTTACTGTATGTGAGAGTATTTCCCAGTGTACTTTAAAGTGAATGGTCATGAGACAGAAATGAGTCTTGAGAAGCAGGATTCTGAACCATGCTGTTTATGAGCTGGTCTGTGGCTATCCAGGAATTCAGGATCACAGGCTGGGATAGAACCCAACAGACTTTTCTCTATGAGAATTCCCTTTAAATGCCGCCACAGCTTGGCTTATGACCTACATTGGAGCAGGATTTGATAGTCATTCCAGTAGAGGGCAGCAGGGAATTTTGGTGGCTCTGTATCAGCAGCAGACTCCTCTGAACCATACACAGTCTTACCACACACTACTGGGAAATGGGTAGTCAGTGAGATAAGACTTTAAACTTACCTGGTTTAGTGCAAGTGACTTGGGGGAGAAGAGGAGGCAGGAGAGAGAAATTACATACTGGGCACGGTTTGCCGAATGTCCTCTCCCTCACCAATGGTCACAGAAATTCTGTCAGAGCCCTGAGGATGACATCCTGATTTTCCCTACTTCCCTACATTCCACCCCATCACCGCCCCCACCCTTCTAGCTGAGTAGGCCAAGAAAAGTGTCTTTTTGGAACTATGTTTCTCAGTAAGAGGAGAGACATTGAGACAGTACCACTGCAAACTTTTTCTTCCCACGGGCCATTCTTACTACTCCTGTAGACCACCTGCAGGACGGGATACTGGGATTAAGATTCAAACACAGGTATTGGAGAGAACTAAAACGAGTCCTCCATGGGCCCTCCCTTCTTGTTTCATAAGCTAATGTTGTTGTGTTTGTTTTACAGGGTCAGTTTGGTCTCCCTGGTTTTCCTGGGCTGGATGGAGTGCAAGGAATGAAGGTAACTTCTCCAATGGGAGCATTAAAGCACTGCTCCTATTACAGAATTTGTCATTACTCCAGTCAAATCTCTTTCTTTCTTCTGTATCATTGTGATGTTTTCTTTAATGTCACTTCTCCATCTGTTTCATTGTCAGGGTACTAAATTGGTGGTTATGGTTTTCTGGTGAACCCTCATATTTTAATTGCCTTATCTGAGTTGTCCTGATAATACTATGTTTTGTGTGTGATAGCTGTATGCTTCCTAGCTGGAGAGAAATGGAAGTACAATCCCTTCCATATCCTTCAGTCTACCCCAGAGAATCTTCGCTATGGAAGGAGTAGAGATACTGGTCTACTCTCAGAGCACTATTGCTGGAAGAGACAACAAAACAACATTTCATCAGCAGGCACCATCAGGGCATTGGTGATGAGATGCAGGGTGACATTGCCAACTCTTGATTATTTGAGTTGGGTGAAGTCACGTATGGCTGGAGGCTGGCATGCCACACAAAGCTCAAGTTACTAAACTTCAGGGCTAAAGGGCCTGTAGATAATGACGGGTATGGGTGACTGAGACCCGCATGTATTAACAACCACTCACCTGGTCTTTTGCCAAGGGGTTGTACAGAACAGGGTGAGCAGGGATGTGAACCTGACATTGGTCCATATGTTGGCTTGATAAATGATGTTTTGTGAACACGGTACAAGGCTGCCAGTGCTCTCTCCGGAGCTAGCAAAATGCGGGCTGGTAAGGGATAAAAGCACCTTTCTGTGGACAGCCATTAGTTTCATCATACAAGTGGTGTATAGGTCATGCATGCAGAGATCATTAGGAAGAACAGAAGAGCAAAGGGAATAATTCATTAAAACAAGGAATTCTTGTTACATCAGGGAACTACTATTAACTTCGCCACTAAAGCAGATCCTTGCATAGTAACAGGCACTCTTTCTTCCCTGCTTTCTGGTCTTTAAAGAACTTGAAAACAATATGAATCTGTTTAAATTTACAGGGTGAATTAGGTGAAATGGGTCCTCCAGGCCCTCTTATTTCTCTCGATAGAGAAGACGGACTCGTCTCAGGTAACTCCTTAGATTTTGTTTTGCAAAGTAATTTTAAATGCACCTATTTTAATCCAAGTTATGTGCTTCTTATTCTTTTATGTTAATACACATTTTCTGATTCACTCACCAGCACTGTTCAGTGGGCCAAATTCATCCCTGTTGTAATTACATTGACTTAGTGATACATTTGCATATATCTGCAACTCTCCCAACTGAATGCAATGCTATGTGAATACAGGCGGAGTGATATGTTTAGAACATCAGTGATTGACTGTGTTAGCATGGTCCTGTGTATCTGGAGCTCAGAAAAATATATACCAAGCCTAGGGCTTATTTCAGTGTAGCAATGCTATTAAGAGAAAACTCCCCCTTTTCCCTCTTGCAAATAAATAAGTTGAATGCCTCTTTAGTATTCCAACTCACTTGCTGTTGCTAGATGTTATTGAAGAGAATAGTGTAGTAAATTCCAGGGCTGAATTAGGCATGGGGGAGAACAACATCTGCAGCTCCATTGGTGAGGGCAGAAATAACACAGGCTAGCTTCTGTATATAGTGGTTTGGGGCATAAGATGATCACTACCTGGGGACAGGGAGAAATTTCTGCCTGTGTTATTGTATTGGATGAATAGGTACATTAAAAAGGGGCCTGCACCTTTTACTAGCACAGAGCAATGGCCAATGTGGGAGACAGGGGAGCGGACTACATGTACTCTTTCTGCAGGGTCATTTTTAAATTTTTCTCCTTTTAATATTTTTGTCCAATAGGTTTGCCAGGAGATCCCGGGATTCCAGGGACTCCAGGCCCTCGAGGAGATGAAGGGATTGTTGGTTTACCAGGCCTTCCTGGCACCCGAGGTCTCTCAGCTCTTGTTCGAGGTAAAACATTTGCTAATATGAGTTCAGAGTAAGATGTTAGCATGCTGTTTGTCCACATGTTTGTAGCTGCCTTTGCTTATGTATCGACACAATGAATTGATCAGCTGTTGAATCGCTTATTAACGGAGGTGCTGAAATCCCCACTTCAGGCATTGCAGCATGCATAACTTCACTTAAGCAGCCTTGGTGATACACTCTGCCAAGCGCAATAGCTAGAACATTGTAACCTGTGTGAGGAACAGTATTTTATATGAAAACAATTTAATTCAGAGATAGAGACAGATAACCTGGGAGAACCAATATCTAGCCTTTTTGTCATTTGCCATGCAAGACACACAGGGTTTGATTTGATACCCTCTGAAGTCATTGACATTGACTTAAGCAGGAGCAGGATCAAGCCCATAGCAATTAGGGCATATCTTAGTGCATTTGCTGTGAATATGCAACACAGCTGTGTTCGTGGCCTTTCTGTGTTTGTGAGTTCCCTAGCGAATGAATTTGCTGGCAATTTTGTTCACAGAAATGGAGAACTCTAAATAAATACTAGAAAATCTATTAAAAATGACTTCTGAGTGTAAATACTCACCCTGGCAACCGAAGCTAAGAGATGGATGAGCTAATCATGGTACCAAAACAATCTGGTGTGTCCAGTCAAAAGTAATCAATATAACCTGAATTTCACACATTGAACACTTGCCCTCAAATGATCTACAGATTGAGAATTATTTGTCAAATTATTTTGCTCCATGGACAATTTGCAAATAGGAAAAAAAGTCTGTATTTGTCAAATTATCCACTATACATTATTCACTCAGTAACAGTAATATAGCTTTTATATTGTGCTTCACATTTTCAGAATATATCATTAGCTTGCTTAATTATTTATGCTCACTAACCAAAGTGACTTAACTGAGGCTCTGCACTAATGCAGTATTTTCGCTGGCCTAGGCAGCTGCCTTTTATAATAGTAAAAAAAAAGTGTGACTCTCAAAGATGGCTATTATTAATAGTCTTCCCTTTATGTGCAATGATAAGACTTCCTGCATGAACATAATATCAGCCCAATGTGCAATGGTAATCTTCATAAAATGAAAAATATCTGGATCCACATGCTGCTGGAGAGTTGGCTAACTACATAGTATATGCCTGTGTTCTCTTTAGGGGCACCAGGTCTCATGGGATTTCCAGGTATTCCAGGTATTACTGGTGAACCAGGAGACCAAGGGAGAGCAACAATTGGATTACCAGGCACTCCAGGCATAGGTGGTTTACCGGGTATGCCAGGACCTCCAGGACTGCCTGGCCCATCACGTATGTAAACTTCTTAGACCTGCTTTTGTACAGGATTGAAATATAAACAGACCTAATAATATTTTGGGGTGCTCTCTCTCTCTCTCTCTCTCTCTCTCTCTCTCTCTCTATATATATATATATATATATATATATATGTATATTTTTTACCACTGAAAAATATGCATCTGTCTATATTAAGTACTTATATGGCCCCTCATGAGCACTATATGTGAGTGCTCACAATCTATAATGTATTTATCCTCATAACACTCTGGGAGGTAGGGAAGTGCTCTTATGCCCATTTTACAGGTGAGGAACTGAGACAGAGAGAGACTAAGTAACTTGCCCATGGTCACGCTGGAAATCTGTGCCAGAGCGAGAAGTTGAATCTGGGATTCCCAAATCCTAGGCTAGCGCCCTAATCACTGGCCCAAGAAACAGAAGAAATGGGGTATCAAACCTGGGGCCTCATACATGCAAGGCATGTGCTCTAGCACTAAGCTACATGCCTCAGTTACATGAGGAGCACATACTCTAGCATTGATCTACGTTCCCCATGTACAGTAAAACACCAGCTCTGTCTACTCAGTTTGGATTATTTCATTCTAATCAGACTAACCAGGATGGGCAGGGATGGTGTCCCTAGCCTTTGTTTGCCAGAAGCTGGGAATGGGCAACAGGGGATGGATCACTTGATGATTACCTGTTCTGTTCATTCCCTATGGGGCACCTGGCATTGGCCACTGTCAGAAGACAGGATACTGGGCTAGATGAACCTTTGATCTGACCCAGTAGGGCCGTTCTTATATTCTTATGTTTTTATATAGTGATCTTGCATTCTAGAGCACTGCCTTGTATGCTGGGTAAGGAATTTGGTGTTTTGTGCTGATGACCTGTCTTCCTCTGGATAAAGCTGAATTTTCAGGATATGAGGCTGACTTGAATAATCCAGCCAATGAAAATGTGATGGGTATTATGTGTCCCTCAGTCTGTTGACATGGTATTGTCAGACAGTATTAAGTCAATGGGGAAGGCACAACCACTCCGTTATCAATAATTGACTCAGTTGAATATGTAGAATTAGGCCCTTTTACTGCTGCTAAAAAGTTCATACCTTTTTACAGCAGTTTTGTTTTATTTGTTTGAATGGATGATTAGGAAGGTGTGTGCTGTTCAGTACAGGCAGTACCTCAGACCTAATGGGGTCTTTTAAAATGGCTTTACTGGATCTACTTAAAGCCAGGCCTGCCAATCACTTAATGTCAGACGAGGCTGAATTTTGTTCTAAAACAGAGGCGGGCAAACTACGGCCCACGGGCCACATCCGGCTCTCCAAATGTTTTAATCTGGGCCTCGAGCTCCCGCCGGGAAGTGGGGACTGGGACTTCCCCCGCTCTGGCACTCCAGCTGGGGAGCGGGGTCGGGGTCTTGCCCCACTCCGCATGGCTTCCAGAAGCAGTGGCACATCCCTCCTCCGGCTCCTACGCGTAGGGGCAGCCAGGGGGCTCCGCACACTGCCCCCACCCCAAGTGCCGCCCTCGCAGCTCCCATTGGCCAGGAACCACAGCCAATGGGAGTTGCAGGGGCGGCGCCTGCAGACAGGGCAGCGGGCAGAGTCATCTGACCGCGCCTCTGCGTAGGAACTGGAGGGAGAACATGCTGCTGTTTCTGGGAACTGCTTGAGGTAAGCGCCGCCCGGAGTCTGTCCCCTTACCCGCTCCCCTGCCCCAACCCCATGCCCCAGCCCTGATCCCCCTCCCGCCCTCCAAACCCCTCGATCCCAGCCCGGAGCATCCTCCTGCACCCCAACCCCCTCATCCCCAGTCTCTCCCCAGAGCCTGCACCCCCTCCCGCACCCCAACCCCCAATTTTGAGAGCCTTCATGGCCTGCCATACAATTTCCATACCCAGACATGGCCCTCGGACCAAAAAGTTTGTCCACCCCTGTTCTAAAACCAAGTTTGTGTGGAAAGGATTTTAACCGTAGTATTTTCAAATCAATTTTCCCCTCTGTTTTCACTTTAACCCAAGTTCCACTCTCTTCTCCTACATGCAGATCAATGTAGGGAATAATCCTGCTGTGATGGAGAGGAAGTAGGGGGGAGGGAGCAGATCGTTTTCATCTCTAACTTCAGTAAGCCAATTTGCCTTCCAGTCTCTTAGTTATTTTAAAATAAAATCCTGGTCCCAGCACACTGGCAAAGTAACTGGGAGAGAGGCTGGGGAGCTCTGCAGGGGACAGGCAGCTGGGGTGGGGTGGAGAATGCAGTCCTTCACACCGGCAGCAGAGCCATTGTTCAAACACTAGATAACCCTGATAGCTCCTGTTCCCGTAGGCCTCAAGAGTGCAATGGCAGTGGAAGTGCATAGTCACAGATCCATTGATTTGCCCCCCTTTCAACTGCTCTCCCCTCCTCCTTAAAAACCCTGTGCATTGGGGTGCAGGAAGTTCCCATAAAGTATGGCTTCGCAGGGCACACAGTATACAGCCCTCTCTGTAGGGTCCCAGCATCCTGCCTTCTCGGTACAGTGAAACCTCAGGAGTTCTACAACATCAGGTCCCAATGTGGAAATGGAGGCTGGGGGAGGCAAGGTTTGACCTGAATAATTTTCACTCTTCTCCAGAATCTCTCAGTTTCACCTTGGTTTGGTCTTGTGCCGGTTGTTTAGTTTTTGAAATAAGAAGCGTACCTGGCAGACCAAGAGAAAAGGAAAACCCCAGAGTATTAATACTGTGGGCTTCTTCTGTTGGTCTCTGTGGTACCCTACCAAGCCAAAGCAAACTTAACATGGACCACATTACGGTACTGGGCCACATTCTGTTCTTCATGGAACTGAAATCAGTGCAGTCGCATCCACTTATACCAGGACTCAGTATGGCTCCAGGCCATCTGCCCAAAGTAGCTGTTGTTGTGGCTGGCTAATGGAGCTGAATGAAATGTAGACTTCCCTTGCCTTTGCTGATATCCTTTCCTCCCTGTGTTTCTATCTGAAGAAATCCTCAATGGAGAACCTGGGGAACCAGGAAGACCTGGACAACGGGGGCCACCAGGAGTTTTGGGACTAAAAGGGACCAAAGGTGAAATTTACCTTACCTTTCCTACCTTGCCGCTTGCATCATCATTGAAACGTGCGCAAAGTAGTGTGAAATGCAACCCAGCCAGAATGGCTTTACACTCACTTCGCTCATTTTGTACTCACCGATGACACCAAGTGCAAAACAGTGTGCGGAGTTCAGGCAATGGAGGTCCAATTATCTGTTTCCACAGTGCTGACAAAGACTCTCTTTCACTCTGTTTTCCAGGGGATCCAGGTGATTGTGCTTGTGATGGAGGAGTCACAGGAGCTGGACCAAAAGGTGCACCAGGCCCTCTGGGTCCACCAGGTAGTCCTGGTGAACCTGGGTTTAAGGGTTCTAGTGGAGATCCTGGCAGTGTGGGTGCACAAGGGCCGCGAGGGCCTCCGGTAAGTCAGGATAGGATTTCTTCAGTCTCTGCCGGTTAAATGAAAAAGCCTTGTTCTCGAGCCTTTGGCCAAAATTGTCTAAATTGAAACCTGAAGGATTTTTTTTTTAAACGATTGTTTCTGCTTGTTTGGGTAAAAAGGCAAAAAACAATTTGTAGGAATAAGGTAAAAGCCCAGAAATGTCATCAATGCAAGGTGTTTGAGAGAGAAGGTGGGTGAGGTAATCTCTTTTATGAACCACCTCCTGTTGGTCAGAGCTCTCTATGTAAGCTCAAAAGCTGGTCTCTCTGCCACCTGAAAGTGGGCCAGTAAAAGAGATTACCTCCCTCACTGTGTCTCTCTTTTGTCCTGAGACCAGCATGCCTACAACACCACCGCATGAACCAATGCAAGGTAGTGATTCTGAGAACTCATTTGTCAGAGCAGAGACCTTTTGTCACCATAGGGCTAAACAGCTCTAGTCAAGTGGGAAGTAATGAGTATTGGGTTATGGGCTCTCTCTGGGCCAGAGGTTGGTATGGAAATGAGAAATGCATTTGGATGAAGAAAAGATAGAGAGTAAAATGGTGATCTCTTTACATGTTGGTGGCAGTAACAGTAAGTGGGCCTCTCTGATGCAGTTCTTCCCTAGCTGCTGCTGTAATGCCATTTTTAAGTTGAGCTTTTATTTAAAAAAAAAGAAGAGTGAGATTTTCAAAATGCTGAGCGTAGGCCATCTGTGAGGACTTTTGAAAATCCCCCTCTAAATGTTTCAGAATAGTCGTGTCAGCTTCAGTGAGCTCTATGCATTTGTTGTTAATTTATTATGTAAATATTTTATCTGTCATTAATTTTTTTCCTGCTCTTGAAGACTTCTGTGGAGTGAAGGCCTTTCCATGCATGTTCATATATCTCTTTTTTTTCTTTCTGCCTGCAGGCTTCACCTGGTCAACCAGGTTCTCCAGGCCGTAAGGGAGAAAAAGGAGATCCATCTTTTGCAAGAGGCAGAGGTCTCCGGGGGGATCCTGGTGCAACAGGAGCCAGAGGGCCTTCTGGCATCCCAGGAACTCCTGGCAGAGATGGATTCCCAGGTTTACCAGGCCAGCCAGGTCCTCCGGTGAGTTTATACTTATGCAACAAAAATAAGAGTGCTTCAAAATTGTAATTGTAAGAAGGAACAATGATAGTAAAATGGCTGAATCGTTAGTCGCGATTAGACCTGCTTTAAGTGTCCAGAGATCTAAAGCTGTGCCTTGTATTCATAAGCTGACACTCTGTGGATAGACTCTTATTTCACGTCATCCTAACAAGACAGAAATTTCATAGTTTCATGACGTTTAAGGCCAGAAGGGACCATTAGATCATCTAGACTGATCTCCTGTGTAAATTTTACTTGGATACCCCTATATTGAATCCTGTGATTTTAGTTAGACTAAAATATTTCAGTCCTAAGGAAACTAAACTGTTGTGTGCCACAGGCAGAGGACAAGAGAGACCCAAGTACCGAGGCCCCTCCAATGGCAGGGAATTAATTAGACGGATAAATGATGGTGGCAAGCACTGCTTATATATGTATAAAGGAAAGTGCAATTCACAAATCCTGGGCTTGGTTTCCCACAGCAGCAGAATCTTCTCTAACCCTTCAACCACACTGGCATGATGCCACAGCATCATTTGTGACCATCAGCATCGCACAGGCTAACAACATTCCATCAAGCTGGTGGTGTTTTGAACAAGTCAAAGCAATTAGAATTAAGGGCCCTCACACACTTCTTACTCAGAGGGTGACAAATCTAGAGCGAGAGTAATGTGCTATAAGAATTCCAGTGCTTCGTCTGGCCCAGGGTTTGGGTAAACTGCCCCAAAATCCTGACAGCTCTTGGTTGCCTTTACGAGTTAAAAGACAAAGATTTCTGTGCTCTCTTCTAAGGACTTGTCTTTGCTACAGTTTGCAATCCTCTTTTAACACATGGTAACTAATATGACCTATCATAAACTATAGCGGAGAGAAGGAACAGAAATGCATTTAATAATAGTCCTCTTCAATCGGCCAGTTAAGGGTTGTGTACACTACAGACTGCAATAATGTTTTCACACGTCAGCTAACACAACAGTAAGCTCTAGGGCACATGAGCTCTAAGTTGACTTATTAAGTCAATTTCTTAGTCTTCAAAATCTTTCAGGCACTGCTCCCATGGGAGAATGAGTGGAGCCAGAGAGTTAAGATTGCAAAGCAGGAGTCATATACGAGTTGGAATTTGAAGTGCCCAGCTGGATGATTACTGTAATATTTACACTTAGTGCAGCTGAGCAGTGTTAAGCAGGACACTTTGTTAAGGAAAATCTATTCCAAAGGCTCTTGCCGTCTGAACAGGAATTTCTCTCTCCTTCAAGATTAATAATAGCCCCTCAACACATCTCTGATTACACAATCATAAGATAGATAAATAGGTAAGGATAGATAGATAGATAGGTAAAGTCTGAGAGAGAGATAGAATTCTCAAGCGACAGGCACTACTTTCGTTTTAAGATTTGTTCTTTTTAAAAACAAAAGATACTTAAAATATCTACCAAATTTTAAGAGTCGAATACTAAAACAGAAAAAGCTGACCGTGAACATTTTAAGCAGAAAGATACAGGCAAACGTGTAATATTTATATTTTGGCAAATATAATGTATTATGCAGTGGTTTAAGTAGAGTTTCCTGCATTTGAAAAGATTGTGAGCATTAAATTGAAAAGATTTCCATATACTTTATCCATAGAATCATAGAATATCAGGGTTGGAAGGGACCTCAGGAGGTCATCTAGTCCAATCCCTTGCTCAAAGCAGGACCGATCTCCAATTAAATCATCCCAGCCAGGGCTTTGTCAAGCCTGACCTTAAAAACTTCTAAGGAAGGAGATTCCACCACCTCCCTAGGTAACGCATTCCAGTGTTTCACCACCCTCCTAGTGAAAAAGTTTTTCCTAATATCCAACCTAAATCTCCCCCACTGCAACTTGAGACCATTACTCCTTGTTCTGTCATCTGCTACCACTGAGAACAGTCTAGAGCCATCCTCTTTGGAACCCCCTTTCCGGTAGTTGAAAATAGCTATCAAATCCCCCCTCATTCTTCTCTTCTGCAGACTAAACATCCCCAGTTCCCTCAGCCTCTCCTCATAACTCATGTGTTCCAGTCCCCTAATCATTTTTGTTGCCCTCTGCTGGACTCTTTCCAATTTTTTCACATCCTTCTTGTAGTGTGGGGCCCAAAACTGGACACAGTACTCCAGATGAGGCCTCACCAGTGTCGAATAGAGGGGAACGACCACGTCCCTCGATCTGCTGGCAATGCCCCACTTATACATCCCAAAATGCCATTGGCCTTCTTGGCAACAAGGGCACACTGTTGACTCATATCCAGCGTCTCGTCCACTGTAACCCCTAGGTCCTTTTCTGCAGAACTGCTGCCGAGCCATTCGGTCCCTAGTCTGTATCCGTGCATTGGATTCTTCCGTCCTAAGTGCAGGACTCTGCACTTGTCCTTGTTGAACCTCATCAGATTTCTTTTGGCCCAATCCTCCAATTTGTCTAGGTCCCTCTGTATCCTATCCCTACCCTCCAGCGTATCTACCTCTCCTCCCAGTTTAGTGTCATCTGCAAATTTGCTGAGAGTGCAATCCACGCCATCCTCCAGATCGTTTGTGAAAATATTGAACAAAACCAGCCCCAGGACCGACCCTTGGGGCACTCCACTTGATACCGGCTGCCAACTAGACATGGAGCCATTGATCACTACCCGTTGAGCCCAACAATCTAGCCAACTTTCTACCCACCTTATAGTCCAATCCACCCACATAATCCAACACATTTGAAACTTGCTGCTAAGAATTTAGGCTGGAGCCTTCTCCACTAGCATCACAGTGTCCAATAGAATCACTTAGAGCAGCACAAAACCCAACAACATTTTGGTACACTTGTCAAAACTGTGGCAATGTGCAATTGTTCCAGGTTCTCTTGGTTCTCAGCTGTAACTGTCTTTGCTATATGTAGGGTGATGGTGGACTAGGCTTTCCAGGCGAAAAAGGCCTGCCGGGATTACCTGGCTCCAAGGGCCGGCGTGGGGAGAGCGGTCTTCCTGGCATTGGTTTCCCAGGTCCTAGTGGAGTTCGCGGCCCTCCAGGTGACCCAGGAATGGATGGTTTTCCAGGACAACCAGGTCTTCCAGGTCCTCCAGGTAGGCTTGTTAGGGACTACTGTCATTTTGAAAAGCTGCAATGCCCCTAAAAACCAGCCAACCAAAGAAATATTCCACTTCATAATGGGATCCTAGTATTTTCAAAGCAGTAAACTAGATGTCTATTTTTAAATTATTTGTGGATAGTCTATAGGCAGGTCAGACCTGATCCTGCAGTCCTCACTCACCCACATAATCCTGCTGAAATCAATGAGATTACTTACAAGAGTGTGGACTACTCATGCCAGTAAGGGGTGCAGGATGGGGCTACTGACAATAGCTAATTTTATAGCTAGTAGCAAACCTAAGGTGATTTTCTGCTAGGGAAGTGGTTAAGATGAAAAAGCTTTAGATAAAGAAAGGCATAAAAATTAGAGCTACATATAATAAAATATGTGCAAGACTCAGTGACTGGGATCTTTTCATGGTGACCAAACACCGGGATTAGCTTTGACTGATTTCACTAGGTCCTGCCTATATTTAGCTGGTGGTACGCTACTAATGAGCGTGTTGCAAGTTCCACTCTGTGCCAATTTACAGAAGATATGAGTTGCTAGACCCTGGCTACAGAGCTCTTCAGCTCAAGCTGAAGAAGTTGATGCTTTTAGCTCTGGCAGTTCCCTGGTTCAGTCCCTGCTGAGTCAGCCAAAATAGCAGACATGACATGTGCAGCTTGAGAACGGTTGCAGGGCAGATGTAGTATTCGTTTGATAGAGTTGATATGACCATACAGAGCTAGGTACACTTAATGACAAGTGAAGAATCCAGTAAATCTGGGCTTTATAGGTGATATTTCAGATATGCTAGAGTCTGGAAAATGGTTTCACCACCAAACTATTGCACATAAATATTCCCTATGTCTAGATTTTAGAGCTGGCATATTAAGGGGATTTTAACAAAAGCAATATCTTTCCTTTTCCGCTGCTGCTTTTTATTGTGTTTTCCACCTTGTTCGTGTATATTTAACTTTCTGTATTTGTA
This sequence comes from Caretta caretta, assembly GCF_965140235.1. Classification (NCBI taxonomy): domain Eukaryota; kingdom Metazoa; phylum Chordata; order Testudines; family Cheloniidae; genus Caretta; species Caretta caretta. The sequence goes on from NC_134214.1 coordinate 85,619,892, forward strand.
ATGCTTGCACTATTAGTAATACAACTAAATATATTCACAGACATAATATTTTCCCCAAAACCCTAGTCACTGCTCAAATGACATTGAACTGAATTCAGTTATTCTTCTGACTCTCAGGATGAAACCAGACATGTCTACAATGTACACAAAGGAAAATGTCTGTGAGCATGTTTGGCCTATTGGTTAAAAAAAGTTGCTTTCGATCGTGTGGGTTTTCTGACATGGTTTAACCTGTGCTCCTTTGCTTGGCTGGTATAGGTGACTGCTGCTGCGGTGAGAAGGTTGGTAAAGGAGTCTTAGACACAGAGGGAGGTGAGAGCTAGGCCTTAGTGGTTGCAAGAATAGCAATGGGAAGAGTCCCCATTCTTCAAATCATTGCACAGACACCCAGAATGGCATGTTACAAAGCACCAGTGTTGCATTTGGTTGTTGTAATGGGCTGATTTATAATGGCCAACACTGGCATCCCATTGGAACTTTCTACATATGCCTTTTCCTGACTCATGTCATGTGCTAAATGCTAAAAGCTCTGCTAACCTATAGTATGTATATATAGGTTGCTTATTAAAACATCTCTTACAAGGGCTGCTAAATCCAGATTGCATCATCAGATAACTAGAGGGAATATGCTTCATGCACTGACATTCACAGTCTCATGAATACTGGGTATCAAATAGGATGCATCATAAGTCAACACATTATGTGAGTGTTACATCAAAGCCTCGCTAACAATGAATGGCTTTTTTTGTAGAAGAGCATCTATAATCAGAGAACGTGAATGAGTGTGAATAAGTCATTAGCCAGCTCAATTTACACCTGCACAGATATTTGTGAGAAAACTGTGAGAAAACCATCTCTCTAATACTTGGAAATCATTGCATTTCTTAAAAAACACTTTTGATGTATTAAGCTTCATCTAACATTAAAGAAATCTGCTTGGTCAGAAGAAATAATTGCTGTTTACACTGCACTTATTGGAAGGTTTTATGATGAAGACCAGAGAACATTTTAAAGAAAGACATTGACCTACTGAAATTATCTTGCCAAAGGCAACATCAAGGAATTTTGCCTAAGACCACACAAAATGCAGTTACAGTAGATCAGATTAAAATTCTCATTTAAAAAATAAATGCTGTATTAGGACCTATTCATGCAAACCTTCTTGCATGTGCTGAATTCCTACTCAAGTGAGTAGTCACACTGATTTTCCTTGAGTTGCCTTCAGCTGATATCTGTGACCAGTGGATAGAGTGTTAGAACAATACTTCTGCACAGTTAGCGAGCACTATTATGAAATTGCTCAGAAGTGCTATTGGATTACCCATTTTGTGCCATTGTTGCAATTCCCAGCAGCCTCTCGCTATGTTTTCACAATTGACTTGTTCCCCTGGCCTTTGGAGGCCATTGTCTGTATTGTAAGAACATAGGACATTAAGTAGCTGGTGGGCAGTAAGTCTTGGTTACTTCATTGTGCTACAAGACCCCAGGAATATGTGAAAACCATTTCTTTAGCGTATTACCATTGCCCTTCAATTGCTCCACAAATACAATTCCCATTGTGCTTCCACTCTAGTGCTGGCTAGTTACATAAAGTATTGAATAGTGTCATTTTCTGGACATTCACCTAAGCAGGCTCTTAAAAAAATGTGTTTGAATATAAAAATGTTAATTAAACTGCCCTCTCTAAGCTGGTTGATGGATTGGACATCCCCTTTTTGAAAAATGGCATTCTACACAATGCTGTGATTGTGGAGGGATTATCGGAGATGGATTTTAAAACATTCAGTGTCAGGCTCAGGAATGCAGAATGCCAGGATCTGAGCAAAGAAATCACATCTTTAAATGTTGCTACCCTCTGAACAGTTAAAGTAATCTCCTATAAATGTACCTATAGGTAGGCAGCAAACTGAACGTTAACATTCTGAAAGCTAAGAACTTGTGTCTCACATCTCTCTACCTCTGAACATAAATTAGACTGGTGAATGTTTTATTGTATTTATCTATTTTAATGCTCCTTGCTTTAAGTCTAAAATGCAGGATTTAAAGCTGAGCTGTGGTACCATCTAGAAAGAGCAGTGGTTGGTTTTAAGACAGAATTAGTATGCAAGTGTTGTTGCAAAGTTTTGTATGTGTGTTATTCAGGGGGTTAGTCACTTAGAAATTCATTCTGTTATCAACTAATGCCCCTCATCAAGGTAAAAGTAATGAACTTGAACACTGACCTTTGGTCTTCCAGTATAAAAGCAGAACATCTCCTGTTGTTTCTTCTAGTACTTGCACAGCAGTGTCAAAACACAAGTACATTAGAGCCCTAGGGGGTTTTCTTCCCCACCTCCACACACCCCTTCCCCTTTCCCCCTCCTCCCCCCCACCCCGGCTCCTGCACCTTCAGCTTCATATCTCATTAGCTGAGGTTAAGGCTGCCAGCAGCCCTGATTAACTAGAATTTGTGATTTGGGTCATTTCTCTCCTCTCCCCCGCTAGCCCCATCTTGTGATCACATGAGTCAGAATCACAAAATCATTGAATTTGGAGTTGGGGGCAGAATCTAGAGGTGGGGAGTGGAAAAGGGTTACCCAGTCTGGAACTCTCATGAGATAAGCTGCTCTCACAAGACCTTTGCCAGTTTTACTGGAATCTCTTGAGAACAGCCCACAAGGTTTTGATGCCATTGATTGAATCCTAACCCTAGCTCTGATTCAGCTTCAAAACTTAAATGGAATCCATACACCACCTTCTTAGCCCATCAATAAAAAAGACCTCTTATGTCATTTGATCTTTCATTTGGCCATTGCCTCATCCCCCATGGGTTCCCTATTCCTGCTGTTGATTAAAATCAGAAAAAGTGAGCCATATTGATTATCTCTGGTATAACTCTATTGTCTTCATTGGATTGACACCAGGAATGATTTTATCTCAGTGTCTTTTATTGCTAAAACTGAGAAGCCATCTGAGAATTGCCATTATTTGAAAGTGTCATTTACAAAATGAAGTCTTAAGCTCACACTATCCCACTGTCAGTAAAAGATCTAGACTTACTTTTCCTGGTCCACTCATTACGTCTGACAGCAGCAGAAATGCTGCCGAGATTGGAGTGCCTTGCCTGGTGATGCAGCCCATGTGTTGGGCTGGAATATCAGGTTGGGAGTGGGAATTGGGTGGCAAACTCTTGCAGAATTAGTTGTAAAAAACAAGAAGCAGCTAATCCACAATTGCTGATTGGTTAATCACTGAACCTGCAGAAAAAATTGCACCAGATTTTAATGGCCCAGTATTAGTAATCAGTGGAGTAACTAGCTATTTAACTTTTTGTATAGAAAGACTCCAAAAGGGGAGGGGCAGGAATAAAGTCCCCCTTCCTCCCCCTCAAAAATATGGTCTTAACCTAACTCTAAGGATCAGTTCTGATGTGACATTAATTCAGATAAAATATATATTTTTAATCCTTTAGGATTTTGTTTTTAGGAGGTTAATTTATTCTAGGAGTTTTTAGGCCAAGCCTGCTCTAATAGTGTAGGCCCTAACCCTGCAGTCCTTTTACTTAACCAAATGCCTATTGAAGAAAGTGGGATCTATTTCTTAATATAAAGGGGTCGCAGGATTGGACTCCCTAGTTAGTAATGTCAGCAGTCATGTGTTTTCAGCACTACTGTATCCATGGTGCAAAAAGAAAAGGAGTACTTGTGGCACCTTAGAGACTAACCAATTTATTTGAGCATGAGCTTTCGTGAGCTACAGCTCACTTCATCAGAAACCTGTATCCATGGTGTGTCAAATTGCCAGAGTCTGACAAAGGTGAACACTGCAGACGTAAGAGATTTATCAAATAAATTTGATAGTCTGATGGCTCTGATAATGCCACTCAGACCTCATCCCACTGATAAGTTAGATACTTTCGTTTCTCATAGAAGGAACACAATGAGCTGTACAACCACTGATTCCTATTTGCTGCTCGTACACTAACAACTAAGCCGTGTGGTTACTTTTCAGACTGATGGACTATAGAAGAATCGGTAGGAGAAAAAGCAGAATTAAAAACAAATACACTCGTGCACACACAAAACTCTAGTGTAAACCTGTGGAAGGACCCAGCAGAAAGCACAAACATGGGGACAGTCAAGAAGGGCCAAGATTTTTAAAAATGAGTGCCTAAATTTTGCTTCCTACATTGATTTTTGTCATTGAATAAATTACTTGAGTTTTCAAAAGTTCTGGGCACCCACTAGCTCCCCCAGTGTAAGCTGACTCAGTACTTAGACTGTACACTCCTTGGGGCTGGGACTGTCTTTTCAATCTGTTTTTACAGTGCTAAGCACAGTGCAGCCCTGATCCTTGACTGGGGCTCTTGAGTGTTACCATAATACAAATAATAAATAGCAGTTCTTATGTTCTTGTTTTCAGTTCTCATCACCATTTTATAGGTGGGGACACAAACCCGGTCACACAGTGAGTCACAGTCAGGGCTGGGATTAGAAAATAAATTGAACTCGCAGTCTTGTGCTCTAGCCACTAGCCCACACTTCCTCTCTTTAGTTTAACGTCAGTCAACTTAGAACATCAACAACGTTAGCCATAACCGTCCCACAAGGCATTAGATTTTGTTACCCTGTGGCAGATGTGAATGTGCATTACATGTAGTGATTTGCAGTGCATAGGTTCATTCATCATTGCACCTAATTTAGTCTGGACATTCAATGTTCTCATCATAACCAGCTAACTACAAGGGAGCCAGGTGCAGTTTCAGCATATTTCTTTTTCTAGGGATCACCTTGCCCTGTGTAGTTCCTGGAGGGTTTGGTGCCCCTGGGCCTCCAGGCATACCAGGACGTCCAGGTATGGAGATTGACTTTTAAATACTCTATGTAATACACTGGCTTATCGTTTGTTATGAGTCTCCCTCCAGTGAGGAGATATCCTGCTGCTTAATCACAGTTAAATAATAGTTACTCCTGTAGCTCAGGTGGGTGGGGCTTGTGTTTGCTTCCTGGAAGTGCTGGGTTTGATTCCTACTGACAGTTGTGCTGTCTATATATATATGTGTGCAGCTCCTATTCAGAATTGTGGAAGTCATTGTTAATGAGGGGTGTAGAGAACTTTTGCCCTTCCATGCAGCTCCTCCAGACAAAACACTTGTCCCTCTGTGTTTATTCAGTTGATGAGATGAACACAGTCTTGGGGCGGCATTGACTAGTTTAAATTAGTACGGTAGTTGGGCGTTTTGTGGTTAGCTTTGCATGAAATATCTAATCCCACCTCACAAGAATATGCTTGTGTCTCCCATCCTGAATTGAATTTTTTTAATCCTCAGGTCCCAAGGGCAGACCGGGGTTTCCAGGCATTCCAGGTCAACCTGGATTACGTGGATCAAAAGGACAACCAGGTATTCCAGGATCAATGGCATTGCCAGGAGCACCGGGTAAGAAAGGAGTTAGTTATGGAACTTTAGATTGTCTGTTTAATGTACCATATTTTATCAGTGGGGCTCTCAAACTCTTTACCCGTCCTCTTCTATTCATGAGCACCCAGACCGCTCCCCATCCTAGTGATAATCGTTGTTATTTTAGAGCCATTGCTACATGGGAAGATAATATTGGGGAAGTATTGAATGTGTTTTTAGCTGCCTTTCATATTTTATGAGGAGAGATTAATAAGACTGGGGCTTTTCAGTTTGGAAAAGAGATGACGCGGGGGGAGATATGACGGAGGTCTATAAAATCATGACTGGCGTGGAGAAAGTAAATAAGGAAGTGTTCTTTACTCCTTCTCATAACACAAGAACTAGGGTCACCAAATGAAATTAATAGGCAGCAGGTTTAAAACAAACAAAAGGAAGTGTTTCTTCACACAATGCACAGTCAACCTGTGGAACTCTTTGCCAGAGGATGTTGTGAAGGCCAAGACTATAACAGGGTTCAAAAAAGAACTAGATAAATTCATGGAGGATAGGTCCATCAATGGCTATTAGCCAGGATGGGCAGGGATGGTGTCCCTAGCCTCTGTTTGCCAGAAGCTGGGAATGGGTGACGGGGTGGATCACTTGATGATTACCTGTTCTGTTCATTCCCTCTGAAGTACCTGGCATTGGCCACTGTCGGAAGACATGATACTGGGCTAGATGGACCTTTGGTCTGACCAAGTATTGCTGTTCTTATGTTCTTAATGTGATGTAGCAGCTACGACTAAGGAGGAGAGCCAGCAACCATGTGACCATTGAGCCCAAGTGTTCTATGGGATACAGTTTGGAAACCACTGATTTTTAGTGTAAAATGGGTGTGGCATCTGCATGGCTACCCCAGTCACTTAGTGGTGTGGCTATGGGTGTGATAATCAGCATATAACATTTGAAACGTTTTTTACGTTCTGTGATTTTTGTGATGTTTGTAGTCAAACATACAGAGTAATATGCCATGCAGAACAGCAGAAAAAGGAGGGAGGATTTTTAAAGTGTGTTTTCCTTCTGTCTGTTTTTCCCTGAGGACACCTGGCCTAAATGAGGAAATCATTGCAGAGGCATTGCTGACCTTAATTCCCTCTAAGTTGCGCGGCCGCACACTGCGTATTAAACCCCATGCAGGGGCTCAGGGCTGCAATGGGGAGAGATGCCTCTTCCCCAGCATGGACCTGCCGTGCTAGGGAGAGGTGCCTCTCCCCGCCGGCCCCAGCATGGACCTGCCGTGCTAGGGAGAGGTGCCTCTCCCCGCCGGCCCCAGCATGGACCTGCCGTGCTAGGGAGAGGTGCCTCTCCCCGCCGGCCCCAGCATGGACCTGCTGTGGTAGGGAGAGATGCTTCTCCCCGCCGGCCCCAGCACGGATTTGCCGTGGCCGGGGGAGAGGCACCTTTCCTCCCCCCAGCCCAGGTGCTGCTGCAGGGAGAGAGATCTGGGGGAAGTCCTCTTTCCCCTCCATAACCCTGGGCAGCCTGCACCCCAAACCACTCATCCTTGGCCCCACCCCAGAGCCCGCACCACCCCTTGCACTCCAATCCTCTGCCCCATCCTTGAGTCCCCCTCCCACATTCTGAACCCCTCGATTCCACCCCCAGCACATGAATTTTGTTATGTGCACCAATACCATGATATTGGTGCACATAACAAAATTAATTCCATACATGGGTGGGAAAAATTAGAGTGAACACTGTTGCTGACATGAAAATGCTCAGTTGTTTTGTCCTTGCAGCAGTTTAGCAACACTCTTGATGGTGTCCTTTCAGCACTTCCGCACACCATGCTTTCCAACCTTTGTTGTACCAGTGTGTTCTAGGACTCCTGAATCATCTACCCCATCGTGCCAAATGCTCTCCTTGGGAACACGAGGGCTTTTGGGTGATAGCCACACATGAGGCACTAGGATAGAGTGTAGGATAGAGTGAGATGGACTTGGTGAACAAGTGCAGCTGCAACATTTGTGACTTGCCCTTACTAGTGAGACACAGTTTACAGACTCTGATGGTTGTAGTCAGACTGTAAGTAATGCCTTTGTTGTAGGAAATACATCCATCTGGTAAAACCAGTACTTGTAAAGCAGTAGAGATCGCTAGTGTGTGTGCATTTATAACTTCAAAATGCTCTAAAATCTTCATTTCGTTTAAGATGAAAAGAACTTGTTTAGAAAACCAAAGGTCTTCCATTTAGTTTCCCTTCTTTTTGTCCTTTTCCACCCCTTTATTAAACATTCAAAACCAAAAAATATTTCTGTTTTCAAAACTAATTTTTTCTGTATGAAACAAAAAAGTGCATTTGTTAGACATTTTAATTCATATGGATATTGTTTCCCTCCTGCTGTGTATTTTCTGCTGTGTATTATTCGCTGGATTTTTCTTTAAGGCTTTCCTGGGCCTCGTGGAGATCAGGGACCACAAGGGCTTCCAGGACTTGATGGAACAGATGGTTTCCCTGGAAAGATGGGAACTCCTGGCTTGTCAGGGGCAAAAGGAGCTCCTGGTGAAGTGTTTGGTGCTGAAAGAGGAGCCCTGGGTGAGCGTGGCAGACTTGGATTCCCAGGAGATAAAGGACTTGTTGGAGAACCTGGATTTCCTGGACAGAAGGGTGAGCACCCTTGCTGCTGGTTTTCTGGAATCTGGAGCTGTTTATCTTTCAGAAAAAATGTTACTTTCTAGTATCTTTTTGAGGCCAGTTCATCAGTTCCTCTGAGCTGTTTGTAGTTCCATATTTACTAAGTTTCCCTGAGCATCTAGTGTAATTCTGAGATGATTTATACAAGTTTTAAAAGCAGGTAACTTTATTCTCACCTGTGAAGTAACATCCCACCTCTCACTCTCAGGTGTTAATGGAAGGCCTGGCTTACCGGGTTTTAAAGGTGAACGGGGTAATCCAGGGCTCCCAGGTATTGATGGATTGCGAGGACCTCCTGGTCCTGGAGGTCCGTTTGGCATTAAAGGAGAACCAGGTCCCAGGGGAGCAGTTGGCTTCTCAGGATCACCAGGTATGTAGTGTCTCCAATGAGGCTGAGTGGCTTAACCAAACACCAGGATGTTAAATAAGATTTAGAATAGATTTGCTGTTTGCTAGGAGTTAACCTGAGGTTGCTACCCGGTGGGGCTGGATGTGTGTATCTGATCACAGAATTTGGGCCTCGGGCTCCTCGCAGCCAGAAATGATGTTATTGTGCTATAAGCCACCAGAGGAGAAGATAGAATGAAGTATCTTAAAAATACCAGTTTTTAAATTACTTTATTATTGCATATTTGCTGGATGAATGATGAATCTCAATGTTCATGCTTTAATTTCAAATACATAACAAATTGTTAGAAAAGTGACCCTTGTCAGAGGGCAAAATCCTATTAACTGGATGGGCTGAAAATTGCTGGGCTTCTTGGCACAACTATACGTATCTTCTTCATCCCCTGAGATAGTGGAAGACCATCTTGATTCCCCCTCCCTTCATGGGCCCAAGGGACTCTGAGTAGAATAGTGGCTTTTGAGTTGCGCTACACAGGGTCTTTCCTGGTAGCACAATATGCAACATTATGACAATCAAGCAAAGGAGAGACCAGATGTTTAGTAGAACATAATGGTCTGTGAGAACATCTGTCTCTTACACAGTGGTTTGCAGAACGACAAAGCTGGAGAACTATTTGAGGAGAGAAATAAACTAAAGTTATACCCCAAATAAAAAAAAAGTAACAGGACCAAAAAAATGCCACAATAGCAAACAGAGTAAAAGAAGGTGATTAGAGGCAAAAAAATCCTTTAAAAATTAAAAGTCAAATTTTACTAAGGAAAATAGAAAAGAGTATAAACTCTGGTAAGTCAAATGTAAAAGTATAATTAGACAGTCCAGAGAAGACTTGGAAGAGCAAATAGCAAAAGACACGAAAACTAACAGGAAATGTTTTTTAAGTATATCAGAAGCAGGAAGCCTGCCAAACAATCAGGAGACAATCAAGGTGCTAAAGGAGCATGTAAGAAAGAGAAGGCTGTTGCAGAGAAGCTATATGAATTCTTTTGCATAGGTCTTCACTGCAGAGGATGTGGGGGAAATCCTCACACCTGAGCCATTCTTTTTAGTTGAAAGATCTGAAGAACTGTATCAGAGTGAGGCATCAGTAGAGGTGGTTTTGGAAAAATTGATCAGTTTAACTGTAATAGGTCACCAGGATCAGATGGTATTTACCCAAGAGTTCTGAAGGAACTCAAATATGAAATTGCAGAACTACTAACTGTGGTACGTAACCTATCGTGTAAATTAGACTCTGTACCAGATGACTAGAGGATAGCTAATGAAATGCCTGTTTTTAAAAAAGTCTCCGTAGGTGACCCAGGCAATTACAGGCCATTAAGCCTAACTTCAGTACCAGACAAATTGATTAAAACTATAGTAAAGAACAGAATTACCAAACACACAGATGAACACAATATGTTGAGGAAGAGTGAACACGACTTTTGTAAAGGGAAATCATGCCTTACCAATGTATTAGAATTTTTTGAGGGTGTCAGAGAGCATGAGAACAAGGGGGATCCAGTGGATATAGTATTCTTGATCTTCCCCAAAACCTTTGGCAGGGTCCCTCACCAAAGGCTCTTAAGAAAAGTAAGCAGTCATGGGATAAGAGGGAAGTTCCTTTCACATATCAGTAACTGGTTAAAAGATAGGAAACAAAGGCTAGGGATAAATTTATCAGTTTTCACAGTGAAAAGTGGTAAGTAGCGGGATCCCTAAGGATCTGTGCTGGGACCTGTGCTGTATAATATATGCATAAATGATCTGGAAAAGGGGTAAACAGTAAGGTGTCAAAATTTGCAGATGATACAAAATTGATCAAGATAGTTAAGTGCAAATCTGACTACGAAGAGGTACAAAGGGTGACTGGGCATCAAAATGGCACATGAAATTCAGTGTTGTTAAGTGCAAAGTAATGGATAATGGAAAATGTAATCCCAACTATACGTACAAAATGGCAGGTTTCAGAGTAGCAGCCGTGTTAGTCTGTATCCGCAAAAAGAACAGGAGTACAAAATGGTGGGATCTAAATTAGCTGCTACCACTCAAGTCATAGTGGAGAGTTCTCTGAAAATAACTGCTGTGTGTTCAGTGTCAGTCAAAAAAACTAACAGAATGTTAGGAACCATTAGGAAAGATGATAAAACAGAAAATATAATAATGCCACTATATAAATCAATGGTATCCCCACACCTGGAATCCTGTGTGCAGTTTAGGTTGCCCCATCTCAAAAATAGTATATTAGAATTGGAAAAAGTGCAGAGGGCAACAAAAAGGATTAGGGGCATGGAACAGCTTCCAAATGAGTAGAGATTAAAAAGACTGGAACTGTTAATTTTAGAAAAGAGACTACCAAAGGCAGGTTATGATAGAGATCTATGAAAGCGTGCCTGGTGTGGAGAAAGTGAATATTTACCCTTTCACATAACACAAGAACTAGGGGTCACGCAAAGAAATAGGCAGCAGGTTTAAAACAAAAGGACGTACTTCTTCACACAACACACAGTCAGCCTCTGTAACTCGTTGCCAGGGGAAGATGTGAAGGCCAAAAGTATAACTGGCTTTAAAAAAGAATTAGATCTGTTCATGGAGGATAGGTCTGAAGCATCTGACAACTGGCCACTGTCAGAAGACAGGATACTGGGCTAGATGGACCCTTGGTCTGACCTAGTATGCCCATTCTTGTGTTCTTAAACACTAATCTCAGAGTTGCCTCTGAGATTAGCATTATAAAGTGGACACCAAAAAGTATTGTTTTTTAAGTTGGGGGAGGCTTTTTCTTCTGTATAGTTTTATATTCTTGGTAGTTTGCATGACGACTCCCCTGCCTTTAATTAATATTTTAAACCCACTAATTGGTGGATGATAAACTTTAAGTGACTAAGGTTTTGCTGCAGTATTCTTTCTGAGTCATTAATTTCTTTAGTGCCCTTGTGCTTTCTGTTCACGTATTTCTATTTTTCCTTCACCATTTTTCTATTCCGTTTACCATCAACTCTCCATTTTTGATGTCACACTGTTTGGTTATGTGTTCTTCACATAGGCTGTCAAGGTGAGAAAATCCACTGTAGCATAAAAGGTCATGAACTAACTACCTAGCTTTTAAAATGCTACAAGAATTGCTTTGACTATAGGTTGCACCCCTTATTTTAACCGTACCAGAGAGCAAAGAATCATTGCACCGAGTATGCTCAGATGGTAACAAAGAACAAAGGCCATGGGGAAAAGTCTTTAATATTCTTAGACTTCAAGCACACGTTGTCTTTCTCTTCTTTAATTAAGCAGATATTGCATTTTATGTTTAAAAAAACAGGTTGTAGCTTTAAATGCTAAAATCCAGGGTTCTGCAAAGCTCACCCATCTGATATTTCCGCTTTATGTGCCGTTTCTCAGAAGCTATCTGATTTTTTTTCTTTTTAACGCTGTAGCTGAGCATTCCCTTTTTCAGTGGTTTAGGCCTTTACCTTGTTTGTTTTTTTCTGAAATAAATGTTTTCCAAGGTGCAGCCAGAAACATTCTGACATATGCAGAGACTGAATTGTGCACAAATGTTTCAACAACGTTAATCCTGGAGATGCTTTTATCGTAACACATTCAGCAGCCTATTCCTTTAACTACTAACTGATCTAACTTTTAAGAAGTAGCACCTTAATAGCAGAATGAACAGGCCACTCTTCAGTTGACCCCTTTGGTTGACCCAGGTGATGTGGAAGTTAGCATTATTGATGCTCCTTATTCCATGCTCTGGTTTTCTGCCTTGAAGTTAAAAGGTGAGACCTGCTGCTGCTCTGCACTTTAATGGCTGACAAAGTGGGGGAGGAGAATAATTCAAAAAGTCTCCCTGTTACTGGTTTTGAAGTGACGTAGGCAGGTCTCTGATTGCTGGATGACTAATGTTTTTGCCTATCTAAACACTCTGCCTGCTAGAAGGCTGCATGTGCCATCATTTTGAGGTCCAGCTCTCACATTAAAAGCAATGCTACATTTAAAGAACGTGCAGAACAGTTCACCAAACTGTCCAGAAGCTTATATGACAAAAGCTATTGAGTTTGCTTGTATTGATTCAGGACTTCCTGGAGTCAAAGGACCAACTGGTGATGCAGGTCCACCAGGCCCTGCTGGTATGAAAGGCTTCCCAGGTCTAGAAGGTTTTCCAGGACCACCTGGGGACAGAGGATTCCCAGGGTCACCTGGGCCTTTGGGTAAAGATGGACGTCCAGGTTTCTTTGGAGCGAAAGGTAAGTGTATAAATTAGGAAATGGTCATATGGGGCTGGATTCAGATGCACAGCTAAAGTAACACGAATGATGATTTTAGACCCGACTTGTTGGGAGAGATGGAAAGTTACAGGGAACCTGTGTTCAGATGCATTCATTTCACTGCTAGATTGCTGATGTGACTGCAGATTGGGTTAGTAATTAAAAGCTGCATTGGACCCTGCCAAAGGATATATCGGTTCAGTTTCAAGGGTCCACCACACAGAAACCACTATCCAAGTTGGGGTCATTGTTAGCAAAGGGCATCTATAATAGCATTTAATATTCACATTGAAGAAGTTAACCCTTCTGAAGTGATTTTTTACTTAATGTGTAAAGTATACTGAGGTAAGTTGATACAACAGAAATATCAGAAATAGATAATGGAGAAATGATTTCAGGAATACCAATGTGTTGCATGTTGTATCACCATTTGTCTTCAAAGATAAAAATTATTTAAGGTGCCAGTCACCCAGTACTTTTTTTTAATCTGATCACAGCCTAATGGGAGAGTGGCACGTTCTTGACTGTCTCTGTCATTCTCTCTGGGGAGACAGGTGACCCCTTGGTGGGGAAGACAGAGCTACATTGGGGGTGGATGTGGTGAGATTTTCCCTCACTCAGTAGGAAGCAGTGTCTTAGGTGAGCAGTCAGACATTGTAATTCCACATGGGAGCCCCAGATCTGGCCAAGAGATGATCCTGAGTCCATATGGATAGAATCAGAAAAGTCAGTGTGGGATTGTGAGTGGGGGAAATTATAGGTGGTGAGAGAACGAAGAGTTTGGGAAACGTCGTACGGAAGAGAAAACGAAGCACAAACTGGCAGGGAAGTAAAACTTAAAACAGCCATTTAGAGTCGACACTGCTATAGGTTCTTCTTCGAGTGATTGCTCATGTCTATTCCACAATAGGTGTGCGTGCTCGCCACGTTCACTGGTGTCGGAAGTTTTTCCCCTAGCAGTACCCGTAGGGGGGGAGCGCCCCCCGCAGCCCCTGGAGTGGCGCCTGCCTGGCACGGTATAAGGGGAGCTGCACTCTCCCCCCACCCTCAGTTCCTTCTTGCCACCAGTGAAGGTGCGACGGAACTGCTCTGTTCCAGCTTTGCCGTAGCTCGATCCCCAGTTCTGTTCGTTTGTTCAGTGTTAGTATCTGTAGTTAGTTCGCTGGTTAGTCAGTCAACGAGCCCGGGCCGGGACATGCCCTGCGCCCTGGGGTTTAAGTCGTGTGGCTCTTGTAGGTGTTCTATGCCGAGAAATGACCCGCACGCAGACTGTTTGCGCTGTTTGGGAGAAACCCGTGTCAGCGAAAGGTGCAAGATTTGCAAGTCGTTTAAGCCTCGGACCAAAAGAGAAAGGGACATTAGGCTCCAGGCCATCCTGATGGCATTGGCGCTGACCCCGACTCCGGCACGCTGCTCCAAACCGGTATCCGGCACCACGGCATCGGTATGTGGCGACCCTCCAGTTTCATCAACCATTCGGCACCGCTCCCCATTCATGGGGCATGCCAAGAGGGCCAGGAAGACTCCTTCTTCTCAGCGGCACCGAGGAAAATCTGGGACAGAGGCTAGACCCATGTCCAGCAGTTCTCGCTCCCCACCGGGCCCCAGGCCTCTGACTCATGTTGAGTGGAGTAGCCTGGCCCCTTCGGAACAGGCCTCTTCGGGTGTCTGGATGCCTTCCACACCTGAAGCCCTCCAGGCGGCCTGGGATGTTATGTCCATGCCGGTGCCAGGAGCGCCGCCAATGTCCGCCCCACACTCCAGAGGCAAGCCACTGCTGGGATCTCCGCAGTCACCTCCGGCTCGGTCTCGGTCAAGGAAACGTTCCTGACGCCATTCACCACCCAGCGACTGCTCGGCGCAGAGTCCGGTGGATCGCCCTCGACGCCGACCAGACTGTCTGGCTGGGTTCCGGCTGGCCAGGACTCTAGGCACCGCTCGTCCTCAAGGAGCGATTATTGATGGGACCACGGCAGGCGCCGCCAACGGTCCTCGTCTCGGAGGGGATATCGCAGCTGGTCACGGCATGGTCGTCGACGCCGTTCCCACTCAGACTCCCGCTCCAAGTCTCCGCCAAGACATTGCAGCCCTGGGTGTCAATCGCCAGCATCTCGCGTCTCGCCATCGCGGGTCCGCCTGTTGAGGCCATTCGTGGAGCAGCTGCTACCCTCGGTACTGGTTCTCCACGTCGAGATCGCGGTCCCGTGGCTGACGTCGATCCCGGCTCCGCCGTTCCTCCTGGGCCAGAGGCAACAGCAGACCGTACGCCAGCCCAGTCTCCATTCGTAGCTGTGCTTCGATGGGCCAGGCCAGCCAAGCCGAACAGCCGGCCCTGCTGGTGCCGCAGCAGGTGCAGTGGCACCGAGCGTCATGGCTGGCCCAATGGTGGGCACCATGGGCACCGTGGCCTCCAGCGCAGGCCCCGGTGGGGGCTCGCTCAGTGGCCGGAGCTTTGGAAGCACCATCGGCCTCCCTCTCCGGACCCCTTTGGAAGGAGTCGGTGGGACGTGCATCCTCGGCACCATTCCTGGAGTCCAACCAGGTGGTGGACCCTCCGGTGCCAGCCGATACCCAGAGCACCGCAACGGCCTCCTCGCCCTACCTGGAGGAGGCAGTAGTGGCTCCGCCCCACAGGAGGACTTCAGGGCCCATCAAGAACTCTTAAAGAGGGTGGCAGCATGTCTCCACCTCCAGGGCCCTCAGACTCCCTGTTTAACATGCTTTCCTTATTGACACCGGGTAGGTTGGCCTTGCCTCTCCGTGAAGGGGTGGCTAAAATTTCAAATGCCCTGTGGCAGACACCAGCTTCTTTGGCCCCTATCTCGAAGAAGGCAGAACGCAAGTACTTTGTACCTACCAAAGGGCATGAGTACTTGTATACCTACCCAGCGCCCAACTCCCTGGTGGTCGAGTCGGTCAACCACAGGGAACGGCAGGGTCAACCAGCCCCAACCCCAAAGAATAAAGACTCTCGGAGACTGGACTCTTTTGGAAGGAAAATTTATTCATCTTCGAGCTTCCCGTTGCGAGTGGCAAATCATCAGGCTCTCCTGAGCCGGTACGAATTCAGTCTGTGGGGCTCCCTGCTCAAGTTTGAGGACTCCCTCCAAGAGCACGATAGAAAGCAGTTCAAGGCGCTAGTGGAGGAGGGGGCAGCAGCCGCTAGGGCATCCCTACAGGCAGCCTCGGATGTGGCGGATACGGCCGCATGATCCATGGCCTCCGCGGTGTCCATGAGATGGGCGTCATGGCTCCTGCTCTCTGGGCTTTCCAGTGAGGTGTAGTCCTCCTTGCAGGATCTCCCATTTGATGGGAAAGCCCTGTTTGCGGAGGAGACAGATACAAGGCTGCACGGCATGAAAGACTCCTGCATGACTCTCCAGACTCTGGGCCTATATGTACCGGCTCTGGGAAGACCTACGTTCAAGTCACAGCAGGCTTCCGCCCAGGCTGCCCTCCCGAAGTATGAGGCCACACACAAGAAGCAGCAGGACTATAAGAGATGCCCTCAGAGGCAGTCTCAGCTGGCCCCCCAGCCTGGCTCCTCTAAAGGCAAGCAGGCGGGGGAAAGGCACTTTTGATGGGCCACTCGGGGTCACCCCGCCAGTCCTCATCAGGGATCCAGCCTCAAGTAAAGCTCCCCTTCTCCAAATGGTTGCGTGCTTTCCTCCCAGGATGGTCGTGGCTAACCTCAGACCGATGGGTCCTCAACACCGTCTCCCATGGTTACACCCTCCAGTTTACTTCCTCCCTGCCCAACCACCCTCCACCCCGGTCCCTATTGGAGGACCCCTCACATGAGGCGCTGCTCGAGCAGGAGGTGGGGCAGCTCCTAGGACTAGGAGCAGCAGAGGCGTTCATTGGCAAGGGGTATTACTCCTGATACTTCCTTATCCCGAAGGCCAAAGGGGGCTCAGACCCATCCTGGACCTGCAAGGTCTGAACCAGAACATGGTGAAACTCAAGTTCCCCATGGTTTCCCTGACCTCCATCATCCCTCCCTGGATCCCGGGGACTGGTATGCTGCCCTCGATCTGCAAGACACATACTTCCACATCCACATATTTGAGGGGCACAGGCGCGTCCTCCATTTTGTGGTGGGACAGAATCATTACCAATTCACTGTCCTCCCATTTGGTCTGTCCACTGCCCTCAGGGTATTTACAAAATGCATGACGGTGGTAGCAGCCTACCTCAGACGGCGCAGGGTGGGGTCCAGATTTTTCCCTCTCTGGACGATTGGCTGGTCAAGGGCACCTCCCGGTTGCAGGTGCGGGATCACATGGCACTCCTACTGTCCACATGCACCGCCTTGGGCCTGTTAGTAAACAGTACCAAATCCACGTTAGTCCCGGTCCAACGCACAGAGTTTATCGGGGCGCTCCTGGACGCAGCATCGGCCACAGCCTCTCTCCTGCCAGACAGATTTGAGACCCTGAAAGGTCTCATTGACTCGGTTTCAGAGTTCCCAGTGACAACAGCCAGGGTTTGCCTGCAGCTCTTGGGTCACATGTTGGCATGCATGTGCATGGTTCGTCATGCCAGACTCAGGATGAGGCCTCTCCAACTCTGGTTGGCCTCGAAGTTCTCCCAGGCCATGGACAGGACGGACAAAGTCCTCACCATGCTGGACTCTGTGATCACCTCCCTACAGTGGTGGTCCGCTCCAAACAACATGCTCCAAGGGGTCCCGTTCAGGGACAGGGCTCCATCGTTGGAGCTGGTGTCCGACGCATCGGACCTGGGTTGGGGGCCCATGTGGGGAACTTTCAGACCCAAGGCCTGTGGTCGGCCCAAGACCTGACCCTACATATAAACGTCAAGGAACTCAGGGCAGTGCGGCTGGCATGTATGGCCTTTTGCTCGCACCTAGAGGGCAAGGTAGTCAGGGTCCTCACAGACAACACGGCCTCGATGTTCTATATTAACAGGCAAAGCGGGGCCCGATCCTCTGCCCTGTGCCATGAAGCCCTCAGGCTGTGGGACTTCTGTGTAGCCCACGACATCCACCTGAAGGCCTTCCACCTACTGGGCTCCTGGAACAAGAGAGCGGATCGCTTGAGCAGGAACTTTTCCTCGCAACACAAGTGGTCCCTCCACCTGGAAGTGGCCCACCAGCTCTTCCGAAGGTGGGGAACTCCCAAGGTGGACCTATTCGCAACTTGGCAGAATAGGGATGTCCCCGGTTCTGCTCTGGGGGGGCCTGGAGAGGGGCGCTATCTCCGATGCCTTTATCCTGTCCTGGTCAGGCCGGCTTCTCTATGCCTTCTCCCTGTTCCCTCTAATCAGCAGGGTCCTGGAGAAGATAAAGCTGGACAAGGCCCGAGTCCTCCTGATGGCCTAGGCAACATTGGTACGGGACCCTCACGGGCCTGGCGGTAGCTCTGCTGTGGCCATTGCCGCTCCACCTGGACCTGCTCTCTCAGGACCAGGGCTGCCTCCTCCATCCCAACCTAGCAGCGCTTCACCTCACGGCGTGGCTGCTCAGTGGTTAGGTGGAAAGGAGAGGATGTGCTCAGAACAGGTTCAGCGTATCCTCCTTGAAAGTAGATGGCCTTCCACTCGCCACGCTTATTTGGTGAAGTGGTCCCGTTTTTCTAGATGGGCGGCAGACCACAGTGTCTCTCCACTGACCGCCCCTATCCAGCTTATTCTGGACTACCTCCTCCACCTGAGAGCCTAGGGTCTGGCGCCTTCATCAGTCAATATCACCTGGCAGCCATATTGGCCTTCCATCCGCTGGTGCAGGGGCACACAGTATTTTCCCATGCTATGACTTGCCAGTCCTTCAAGGGGTTGGACCATCTTTTCCCATATTCTAGACCCCCACTCCCACGATGGGACCTGAACCTGGTGTTGACTTGTCTCACGGGGCCCCCTTTTGAACCACTGGCCACGTGCTCCTGGTCACACCTCTCATGGAAGGTGGCCTTCCTGGTTGCAATCACGTCAGCCAGCTGAGTCTCGGTGCTCAGGGCCGTGACCTCTGAGCCTCCGTACATGGTTTTTCATAAAGATAAGGTCCAGCTCCGTCCACACCCCGCATTCCTCCTGAAGGTGGTCTCCGCTTACCACATGGGTCAGGACATTTTTCTACCAGTCCTCTGCCCCAGGCGTCCAGTGAGGAGCGCCGTCTCCACACGCTCAATATGCAACGAGCTCTGGCTTTCTACCTCGAGTGGACCAATCCGTTCAGAAAGTCCTCGCAACTGTTTGTCACCTCAGCCGAGCGCACGAGGGGCCAGCCGATTTCCACTCGGCGGCTTTCCAGTTGGATCACCTCATGCATCCATACCAGTTATGAGCTGGCAGGGATTCCCCGCCGCCCATTGTGAGGGCACATTCGACTTGGGTGCAGGCCTTGTCGGCTGCCTTTGTGGCCCACATCCCATTCAGGACATCTGTAGGGCTGCCATGTGGTCTTCGGTTCACACATTCACCTCGCACTATGCAATCGTCTCCCAATTCAGGGATGATGCCGGGTTCGGCGGGGCTGTCCTCTGTCCTGGGAACTTGTGAACTCCCACCCACCTCCAACAGATATAGCTTGGAATCACCTATTGTGGAATTCACATGAGCAATCACTTGAAGAAGAAAAGATAGTTACCTTTTCCGTAACAAGTGTTCTTTGAGATGTGTTGCTCATGTCTGTTCCACATCCCGCCCTCCTTCCCCTCTGTCAGAGTTGTCTGGCAAGAAGGAACTGAGGGTGGGGGGAGCGCGCAGCTCCCCTTATACCGCGCCGGGAAGGCGACACTCCAGGGGTCGGGGGGGCACTCCCCCCTACGGGTACTGCTAGGGGAAAAACTTCCGGCACCGGTGCATGTGGCGAGCTCGCACACCTATTGTGGAATAGACATGAGCAACACATATTAAAGAACACCAGTTACGGAAAAGGTAACTGTCTTTTATTTTACGAGGATAGTCAGTCATGATTTGAAAGCACATGCTGCTCCGGTTGGATCAGTTGGTATTGTGTGCTCTAGTGGGAACAGGAATAGACCCTTGATGGTGAACTGGAAGCTACTGAGTAAGTGGTGGTGAATAGAGGCTTACTACAGCAATGGAGACATCTAGCAGAACTCTCCTACGTTTGTGCTCTAGGATTTTTGACTGCCTGGGTTTGTGCAATAGGCCGTACCTGCCCTGCTCCCAGCTTCCACTTCTATTTGTATGAAAAATACCTGTAAAGACTGAATTTCTCACTTTGTTTTACAACTTCTTTCCAAATAGGTGAAAAGGGTCCTCCCGGGTTGATTGGCTTTCCTGGCATGCCAGGCCTGCCTGGTATCCCTGGGGTGAGTGGGCTGAAAGGAATTCCTGGGTCAGCTGGAAGGGAAGGAAATATTGGATATTCTGGACCCTCTGGTCTAAAAGGTGAGTGCTGAAAAACAAATGTGACTAAATTACTGGGTTGCTGCAGCAAGGGGCCCAAGTAGGGTGACCAGGTACCCCGATGTTATTGGGACCATCCTGATATTAGGGGTTTTGTCTTATATAGGACCCTATTACTGCCCATCCCTTGTCCTGATTTTTCACTGGTCACCCTAGGCCCAAGAGCAGCAAGGGAGGAGAGCTGCTTCCGTTTTTTGATTGCCAGTTTATTATCTATTCAGGGTGTAAAGTAGCTGTAGCCTGGTTTTAAAAGGTGCTGAGCACCTACAGCTCAAATGGCTTCAGTGGGCGTCACAGGTGGTCCGCAGCTCTGAAATCCAGGCCTCTTGTGTTTAAACACTTTTAAGAGACCCTTCTCTCGTACAGCTTAATTCTCTTACATCTTCAGGTGACAGGGGTGATCGAGGTCCACCTGGACTCCCGGTTCTTAGGCCTCCAGAATTGGCATTGGCATTCAAGGGAGACAAAGGTGATCGTGGGTCACCTGGACTGAGAGGATTCCCTGGACCTAGAGGTATTTACCGGCATTAGAATACGTTCCAAATGAAAGTTGCCACCACTAACCACCCAGTAATTCTGATTGCTCTGGGCAGAGGATGTTCTGTCCATTTAGCAGCCTGCAGTATTGTTACTTTCAGATTCTACAAAGATTTTCCACACAGCCACTCTGAATTTGAATCAAGAGTTGCTCTTCAAAGCTGTGCTTCTTTATTGCAGAAATAATGAAATCTCCTCCTCTTCTTTGCAGGGAGCATTGAAGAATAAGCTTCTTGACTGGGCTGAATGTCTTTATGATGATGTAGCCACACATTTTTGTTTGCTGTATACATTTAGGTGATAAAGGATTCCCTGGACCCCGTGGACAACCTGGTCTTCCTGGTCCACGAGGATCGCCAGCCACAGATAGAGGACTACCTGGTGATGCAGGGTTCCCAGGCCTGCCTGGACCACCCAGCTTGCCAGGACAGAAAGGACAGGCTGGAATCATAGGATTACCCGGATTTCCAGGAGAAAGTGTAAATATGCATCTTCCATTCTGAGTGCACTTAGAAAAATCCCACATACTGTATCAGAACAACAGAGGCTGGCAGTACTTTTGTCTACCACACCACCTCACTGATAAAATCAGCTCTCCTCTGGTAATAGCTGGCACTGATAAATGAAAAAGAGGGTTTTCTTTTTTCTCCAGACAGATTGGGGCGCAATTCACTGCTATCAGCACAACCCAGGCTGCAGGCAGTAGGCATGAGGATAATCATCTATTATTTTTTCCAGGGTTCAGAGGGTATCTCAGGAGCACCAGGGTTCCCAGGAACTGTTGGTTTCCCCGGTCCAAAGGGTAAGAAAATGATTTCCAACCCCCAGGCCTTTTCCAGAGTGTGACCCAGCAGAAGAGAGTGGGTGAGAGACTGTGAGGGAAAAGTTGCCAGTTTTTGATTTGCTTGGATGTAAATATTCTGAGCAGCTCTCATAGCAAATAGGGGACGTCCCTTAAAATACAGGATGGGTGGCTGGACAAGTCAGTGGTTACCAGAAACCTTCTGAGGTAAATCCACTAGAAATCTGCTCTGTGTATTCCTCCCTCTGTTGTTATTTAAATGCACTTAGTTCACTGAGAATCACAATGCAGACAGGAGAGGCAATTTTCAACTGTCCCCTGCTCTGGTTGTTTTAACAGAGTTGTACATGTTAAGAGATGCAGTCAGGGAACTTTTTGCAGTGGACCATAAAGCAATGAACAATGCCACATACTCTTGTGTGCCAGTAGATGGTGCTCTTTGTTTTAACCACCTACCTAAATACGCAGCTAGGCTGGGATTTTCAAAGGAATTAGGATCCCAATTCCCATTGGAATTTAGTGGGAATTTGATGCTTAAATAGCAAACAGCAAACTTAAATAGCAAACAGTCTCTGTCCATAGCACAATACCAGAGACATCCAGAGATCTAGAAAATAATCCTATATCAATCATATAAATAAATAGAAGCTGTGAAGTGAAAAGCTAGGTGTTACCTGTGATCTAATTTGTGGCTTATTGGATCATTGCATAGCTCTGCATCCAAAGCTGATGCAAATATTGTTAAAAGGATTTATTTTACCCCAGGCAAGTAATTTGTTTTGCCTTTGTTAAGTCCGTGGATTTGAACTGTAGCAAAGGTGTATTTTCAAGAGAAAGAGTAGTAAGCAACATGTAAAAGCTACAATTCAGGAGTGAATGGGTTAATTACAGAATGGTCTACCAGCACAATCAAGTCCGGAGAGCAAAATTTCCCTTTCTTGACTTCTACCAGGTGACCCGGGGGAATCACTTGGAATTCCTGGTGGGTTAGGAGATAAAGGAGAACGAGGGGACCGTGGATTCCCAGGTAAAGTAACCCTTGATGGTTATGAATTTCTGGAATGAAAGCTGCAGGGTTTATCCTTGGGCATTGCTGCACAAGCTTGTGATTTTACTATCTGAAAACACTTATTGAGTCTTCTCGTGCAGATGAGAGATGTGGGGATTAGAAGCTGGCCCATGCCTGAGCCTAAAAAATTCTAAATGCTCCAAAACCAGCCAAAATCCTAATCTCAATCCCAACCCTCAGGTCCCACCTAACTTCTCATATTCTGTAGGTTCCAGAGCACCCAGTCTCTGGCATCCTGATAGCATTGTCCAGGCCCCTGTTCAGTGGCCTTTGGTGCAGCAGCATCAGGAAATGCATATACTTCTCATTTTCTTCAGGCCTTTCTCTAGTATAGCTTCTCTGCCAGATTAGAGAGAAGAAGCAATGTAGCCTTATGGTTAGAGAAGTGGACCGAAAGTCACCTTTCCTGCTGACTTATCATATGAGTTTGGGCAAGTTATTGAAATATATCATAGCACCTCTTCTAGAAGGATCTCAACCAAAGTGCAGTATAGAGCGTTGAGATAACGTCCTCAAAGCAAGCAGAGTAGCTGTTATGCCACTAAGATTTGGTGTAACCTAAGACTATTAACTGGTTCAGCTGAAAGGGGGAATGATGCTGGGACACTTTTTTATTTTTTTTAAAAAAGAAAAGCCATGGGATCATTAACTTCCACCTGCACAGTTTCTAGGGATGGGCAGAAATTGACATTGATTAGGTGTCTCATCTGAAATGCCTAGCCTTGGACGGCAGTGACAGCAAAGTCTTGTTATGAAGTTAGAATTTATAGAACCTGATTTTCAGAAGTTCTGAGCACAAACAGTTAAAATGAGTCTCCATAACTTTTTGATCCAGTGGGGAGAGAGTCACCCACTGAGCCATAGTGACACAGAAATTACTGTGACTTCTTGATAGTAGAAAGGACCTTCCTGTCTCTCTCTCCCATTTTTATTTTTTTTATTCCTAGTACTCGGCAGTGACCTGTGATTGGTTGCAAATGTTCCGTCTGGCCAGTAGCCTGCTCCATTGGATATTGCTGCTCATCCCTTGACCTCACAAAGGATACTGGGAGATCATAACAGCAGTATCCTATAGTCCACTCCAATGGCCATAGCACTGCAAAGCAGAATTGTTAGTTCATTCCCAACCCTTAGATAACAGATACATGATGGTATGGTCTGTGGGCTTTTATATGGTCTAACATGATTTTCGCTCTTATCATTTAAGGTGAGAGGGGGAAAGATGGGCCAAAGGGTGAACCAGGATACCCAGGAAGCACTGGCCTGGATGGGCCTAAAGGTGTCCCAGGTGACCTTGGCCAAGAAGGACCACCAGGTATGGCAGTGAGCATAACATCTAACCAGTGAGGTTTGTGGATGGTCAAAGATATAGTTTTGTTGTTTTAGTTTTTGTTCTTATGTTGCTTGTGATAGGGCTGCCTCATCTTAATAGAGAAATAAACAGAAAAGACCTTTAGTAACAGACACATCTGTCATCTTGCACTCTGTATTTTCCTCTATTCTTGGTCTGAAAGGTAGGACCACTTTCTGTAGTGATAAACCTAGAGGCAGATCCTGCATTGTAACACCTGTGTAACATAGCACAGAAGATACAGCCAAAGGGAAAGGGGAGGAGGAGAGCTGAGTTTTAGCCACCTTTGCACCTCCTGGATCCTGCGCTGTTTCTGGGGTTCGAATGATCCCTGGTGTGAGTTACAGACGGTAATTTACAGCAGGCTCTCCGTGGCTGGTTCTCCAGCCATTGTCATGATTAACAATGTAGATAGTCAATGTATATATCTGTGAATTATTTACCCAAGTCTATAATCTGGGCAGATGATGAAAAACACATTGGTTGAATAATTAATATGGGAAAAAATAGTGAAATTAATCAGATAAACTGTTTGATAAATATTCTACAGCTAGTTGTTGTGATGATATGTGATAACAGAGAGTGTGTGTTTTGGGGTTGCTTTGTCTAGGTAGCAGTTTGCTCATCCACCACTTCTACTTTACATTGCCATGAGAGGGTGAAAGACTGCAAATTGTAAAAGAGAGTTGTCCAATGCTTACTCTCAACAGTGCGGGTACATGTGTGAAAGTCCACCCCTTGTCATTTTGTCACTTCTTTTCAGGCCTCCCTGGAATTGCTGGGTTGCGAGGAAATGCAGGTCTCCCGGGTTCTCCAGGGCTGCCTGGACCTGTAGGATTCATCGGACTCCCTGGGATAGCAGGGCCAAAAGGTGCATCTTTCTTTAACTTTCCACCTGGGGAAAAAGTCAAATCAAGAAACTGGCGTATTGGGTGGGTAGGAAATAGCAGACAGCACAGCTGTAGCCCCCTGTGCTTGGGCTGGTGGGCATTAGTAACTGCCCCTCATTTCTTAGTGGTGTCAGTGTTGGCTCCTGCTGTTCAAAACCCGAAGAATGTCTGAAAAGGGAGAGGCTCTTATCTGATTTTTGAGGTTTGGGTCACTAGTAGGGTTTCGTTGCAGGTAAAACTATAAAAGTAAGTGACTATGGGAAAAGCTCTTCGTCTTGCATTAATGGGAGGTGTCTAGAGGAAAATCTTACTTGCATTGATCTCCAGAAGCACTAAACGCATGCACAGCCTCCTTGTTTTGTACATTTCCTTCAGATTAGCAGCTTCTTATATGCTACAAGCTATTGGCTGTCCATTCAAGCTTCTATAATGTCTCCTCAGGATTCCCTGGATTTCCTGGTTTAAATGGTCTGAACGGCTTACCAGGCACAAAAGGGTCACCTGGAACACCAGGTAAAAAATTGCTGCTGGGGTATATTTAGAGGGGTGGGGTTTGAGTGACGACGTAGTTTGTCACAAAATGGCTCCATTTTAGTCATGTTCTGGATTTAACAGAAATAACAAGGAACCCACATTGTGCATCTTGCGTCAGTATTCTTACTAAATGTGTGAGACCAAATTCTGCTTCAATAATGAAGCATTAGCACTGAATTCAATGGGGTTTCACACATGAAAACGAGAGCAGAATGTTTTCTGCAGGTGCCATTGGGGTTGTAAGTCCTGCCTCAACACCTGAACCAGCCTGTAACCGCTACGAAGTTAATTTGATGAAAGTATAGGCCTGTTCTCTCCCTCATTTCCGTTACTCTGATTTCACCCAGACGACATTTGGATGTTTGGTTAGGTTTTGGTTTAAAGATGACAAGTTGCCGCATAGATCTCAATTACACTGGGCCTGTGCTTGTAGCATCACCTCGTTCATGAGAGTAGCATCACTGAAGTCTGTGGGCTTCCTCACATGAGTGAGAGCATCAGGCCCGTAGGCTGCACTTAGGAATGTTCTGCTGGTTTTTCATATTTTGATGGTAATATGAAAAATAGTTCTTTTTTTCTCAACAATGTTTTGACAAATTCAAAGAGGTGGAGAAAGACATATGGGGAGAGAGGCATATCTAGTCAGAATCATCCTCCAAGTCTGAACATTTTAAAAATGATAGCAAACGTCAGATTTGTTAACTTTAAATTGTAACTGGATAAATGAAAGAAGCACAGGCGTTACTGGACATAAACAGTGTTAAGACTGAACATAAAATTTCTAGTTTGTAAATATCTCTCTAGTGCTCTCCATGTTTCCCTGATTTCAAAGTCTTTATTTTTGGGAAATAAAGACAATTGCCATATTTTCTGAAGCACTCAAATGATTTGCATTTGTTTTCTGATTTTCACGTCTGTGAGAATGGAAAGACTATATAATATTGGCTCTTGCCAAGCACACCATGGGAAGCATCTCCCAGAGCCCTGCTTCTATCCTGCAGCACCTCATGCTTCACTCCAGATCTTCTTGAGCAGTGGATGTTGATTGATCCCTCCATCTTGAAATTCTTTGAACAGTGGGTTCAACTCTGTATTGTATCTCCTGAGAGGAGTGGCACAGAAGACACAATCCAGGGGGATGGAAGGCAAAATTGACTTTCCCAAGCTGTCTATGGGCTTCACTGGAACCCAGAATCCTTGTTGCACCAAGCACCATGGGCACATCCTTACACCAAGGCTCACAAAAGGAGTAGCATAGGGCTATGCTGTTCTTAGGCTGGGAGAATTCTTCCCCGGCCCCTTGGGTCTTATTTACATCCACTGTGCACCACCAGAGCAGCATATAAGGGACTGGAGTTGGGACCAGATTCGGCCCCAGTGATTTCTCTGAACTCCAGGCAGTAGAGGGGTGAATGGCTAACACTGTATACTGACTGAACATGCAAATGAACTTACATCAAGCAGTTTTAAAAGGCTCCTCTGTCCCCTTTAAACATGTTTGATTAGGTCTGAGTGAAGCTGGACTGAATGGCCCTGCAGGGCTTCCAGGTCCTAAGGGTGAAGAAGGTTCCCCAGGCATTGGCCTAGGAGCCCCAGGACTCCCTGGGCAGAAAGGATCATCAGGAGACATGGGTAAATAGTAATGTCTGTGGAAGCAGATGAATTGTATTGACTGATCGAATGTACCTAGACTTGGGACAGCAGGGAGTATATGTAGGGTCAGTGTAGTTTAATAATGGAAATTCACAGTCATAAAGATGTGAAGGGGCCATTGGTTTGTTGATTTGTAAACACAAAGTAAAGGTATGGCATGGTCTAATGTATGACAAATGATTGAGTGCATAGTTTGAATTAGCTTTTATAGTTCTCTTGTGGTGCTAATGAGAAAGGGGGTTTGTTCCTTCCCTGGAGGGGGAGGGGGTGTTGTTTGGGATAACATCCTGTATCCATATTGATGTTACACTGTCCACGTGGATCATCCCTGATGATCACAATAGGAATGCAGGCATTGCCTGGTTTTTTTTCAATATTCATCTGTAATTCTAGGTCTTCCAGGTACCTTGGGTCTGCCTGGTTTACCAGGGCCTCCTGGCATCTCTCTTCCTTCAAATATACCTGGGAGACGTGGTGATTCTGGCCGTCCTGGAGTGGATGGGAATCCAGGTATGAAGATGAGAGCCTCCTTCGTGTACCTCATTTGTGTTATATGCTCTAACTGTGGAAATGGCAAGGTTGACTGCCATTCATATACACATTTCCTGGGAACAGCTGAGAAGGGGAAATTGGATTTTATGAGCAATCAGTCAGTCTAATCTGGTGTTTAGAGCAGGGATTGGGAATCAAGAGGTCTGGGTTCTCTGTTCTTTGCTCTGCCACTGACCTGGAGTAAATGGTTTTATTGCTCTATGCCTCGGTTTCCCCTGATGTAAAATGGGGATAATAATACTGTGCTTATCCAACTTCATAAATGCTTTGAGCTTCTTGGGTGAAAGGTGGCAATATAAATGCAAAATAACAATTTCTCATTAATCACGAGTATGATTTAATTATTGTATTCAGATTTCATCATGCCGTCGTTATCATCCTCATTCCTGTTGTTGTTCCTTTTTTATTTGTACTGCGGTAGTGCCTGGGAACCCCACTCATGGACCAGGCCCTCACTGTGCTAGGCGCTGTACAACCACAGAACAAACAGACGGTCCCTGCCGCAAAGAGCATCACTGTACATACTCTGATCAATCACAGTGCAGCGTGACTCACCAGTGCTCGCAGGGGGAAGGGATGTGAACTCCCGTCGCTTGCAGTTGGGGAACCAAAAGCAATAGAGATTTGACCTACAACACAATAGTTTGTAGTAAATCCTCCTCCTGGCCTGCTGAGCTGACTGTTATGAAGGGGAAATGATATTTTTGATGATCCCTCACCCTGGAAACCTTGCTCCCATGCAGCCAAAGAGTGAATGAATGAGTATTCCATAGGGTGACCAGCTGAGGATAATAGGAGCATTCTGTCTGTTACAGGAATTGATTTTTCTCACCCATTTTGTTCCTAGGCCCCCCAGGTCCTCCAGGTCCTCGGGGGCTCTCCGGCCCAGCCTCCAATCAAGGTGATACCGGCCTTCCAGGTTTACCTGGAGTTCCTGGTTTGCCAGGCATAAAGGGTGACATAGGACTCCCTGGTCCAACTGGAATTCCAGGAGCTTCAGGACTCAAAGGTATTTTTGTACAGGGTTTTGAAGCTGCCCCCTGGGAGTATAAAGAGCTGTCACATGTTGTGAGCCTGATAGCTGTGAAATCAGCTCTGATGTAGGTGTGTGTCACTCTGGGATTTGTTTTCTGTTCCGGGAACGCTGAAGGTAGGTTTCTCCAAAGCACTCCATTTTTACCTACAGGGATGGAGCGACGATAGGCCACCCAGCCCTGAGCGCTCTTGAAAATCCCACCTTGCATTTTTTCACTTCTCTTCATTATTTTAGGTAACAGCTGCCCACAGACAGGAACACCGTCTTTGCTGTTTGCTGCTGTTGGTTGGGATTGCCTATCCCCAGATCCACATACAGATCTCCCCTCTTCTGTGGGTCAGGAAGAGCTGCTGCCACAGCTCTCTCCTACCCATCCACACATCCTCTGGGCCTCGCCTTGGCCACACCATGGACTTGGAGATCCATGAGGGGGCAGAGACAGAGTGGTCTGTGGGGAGTCAGGCAGGGCCAGTGGGGGAGCACATCACCCTTCCTCTGGTCCCCCCCTGTAGGAAGCGTCATTCTACGGGCGCTATGGAGCTTGGGAGCCAGGTGAGGAAGGACACTGGAGATCCAAGCTGCTGTGAGAGCACGAGGCCTCTGGCAGGTTCCCTGGGTTTGTGGGTGGGCTCCAGGGCCTATTCGTGAGGGCAAACCCTGCCCCCTTGGGGGTGTCAGTGGGGAGAAATTTCACATGGGGAAGATACCTCCTCCCCAGAACCCCCTCCCATGGCTTTTTCCACAAGAGGGAATGATGTGTGCAATGATTTCAGAGTCAGTGTAAGATTCCCCGCTAATAATGTTACAGTGGAAGCTCTCACAGAATAGCCCCGCGGAGGTGCCAGTCAGTTCTGGGAATCAGAACTGACACAAGGGTGCGACTATGTCGTTTAGAACCACACCTCTGCCCCCCGGTGCATCTGCCAGTATTTCACGCAGGTACAGAACCAGGGATTCGTTTTCGAGATCCATTACTCTTTGCTCTGTATCTTCTCAGGTGTGAAGGCTGAGCCAGGCTTTATGGGGATGCCAGGTAAAGATGGGCTTCCAGGGGACCCTGGAATTCCTGGGCTGAAAGGTGAAACTGGCCGTCGAGGTGAGCACAGGATGGTTTGGAGAGCTGTACTGCACTTGCAAACAGCTTGTGGGGTGGAAGGTCGGGGAGCACAGTGAGCGGGTTTCTGTTCTTTTGGGGTTTGTTCCTTTTTTCCACCCAAGTATAAAGCCAGAGCTTTTGGTGACTTTTAAATGGGGATGGGCATAAACCAGCAACCCAGCTCCAAACACGCCCAGACTTTGGGAATGTTGGGAACCGTCTTTGCAACTTTGTTACTTAAAATGTATCTTCTTTAGTGTTTTCTCTGTGGAGACAACTGCTTGCAGAAATTGGAACTCTCTCTGTTTCTGTGTTGATCTTTCTATCAATCTCTGTGTCTTTCCTGCTGGGGAGGAGGGTGGGCAGGAGGATTACTGTTTCTCCCCCAGATCCCCAACAACCTGTATTTGTAGCCAAAAAAATAAAAAAGGGGCTGGGACTTAGGGAAATTAGGGACTTTTAACAAGAGCTTGGGAAGTCATGGGAATATACCCAGTGCTAACATACAGGGCATTCTCAATTTGTTGAACTACATCCTTGGGCTAGTAGATCATCCTATCTGTGCACTTTATGTGGGGTGCTTAGGGTGCCATTTGCAATGTGTACAGGTTTCCCGGGCCTACCAGGCGCTCCAGGCCTAGTACCAAAACCAGAAGAAGTCATAGTTCCTCCAGGGCTACCTGGTCTGCCAGGAATTGATGGAGTCCCTGGCTATGCTGGAGATCGTGGATTTCAGGGACCAGATGGGCAGCAAGGTAAAAAGCAGCACATCAAATAAGTGAAACTGAAATGTTGGACTTCTTGCAGTCACAGGAAGCGGCTTTGTAAATTGTGCTGTCAAAGTTCATATGCTTTTGTTTAGAAGCTTTGTAGTGGAAATGACCACAGTGTATCTATCTTTTCTTTTTATTAGAACCGGCTAGAAATATTTTCTTGTACATTATGTTCACAGGATTTTGTAGCCTCTTTTGCGTTAGACAGGTTTCAGAGGAACAGCCGTGTTAGTCTGTATTCGCAAAAAGAAAAGGAGTACTTGTGGCACCTTAGAGACTAACCAATTTATTTGAGCATGAGCTTTCGTGAGCCACAGCTCACTTCATCAGATGTTTACCGTGGAAACTGCAGCAGACTTTATATACACACAGAAATCATGAAACAATACCTCCTCCCACCCCACTGTCCTGCTGGTAATAGCTTATCTAAAGTGATCAACAGGTGGGCCATTTCCAGCACAAATCCAGGTTTTCTCACCCTCCACCCCCCCACACAAATTCACTCTCCTGCTGGTGCTAGCCCATCCAAAGTGACAACTCTTTACATAATCAAGTCGGGCTATTTCCTGCATAGATCAAGGTTTTCTCACATCCCCCCCACCCCCATACACACACAAACTCACTCTCCTGCTGGTAATAGCTCATCTAAACTGACCACTCTCCAGGTTTAAATCCAAGTTAAACCAGAACATCTGGGGGGGGGGGGGTAGGAAAAAACAGGGGGGTAGGTAGACTACCTAGCCTGTTTCCTCTTGTTTTTTCCTACCCCCCCCCCAGATGTTCTGGTTTAACTTGGATTTAAACCTGGAGAGTGGTCAGTTTAGATGAGCTATTACCAGCAGGAGAGTGAGTTTGTGTGTGTATGGGGGTGGGGGGGATGTGAGAAAACCTTGATCTATGCAGGAAATAGCCCGACTTGATTATGTAAAGAGTTGTCACTTTGGATGGGCTAGCACCAGCAGGAGAGTGAATTTGTGTGGGGGGGTGGAGGGTGAGAAAACCTGGATTTGTGCTGGAAATGGCCCACCTGTTGATCACTTTAGATAAGCTATTACCAGCAGGACAGTGGGGTGAGAGGAGGTATTGTTTCATGATTTCTGTGTGTATATAAAGTCTGCTGCAGTTTCCACGGTAAACATCTGATGAAGTGAGCTGTGGCTCACGAAAGCTCATGCTCAAATAAATTGGTTAGTCTCTAAGGTGCCACAAGTACTCCTTTTCTTTTTGCGTTAGGTTCATGGAACTGAAAGCAGCCGTCATGATGCAGTTGGCATGATGGCAACGCGGATCTGGCAGCAGATCTAATCAGTGTGAGAATGATTCATTTTGGAGAATTATTGAGATTGTGTCAACATGAAATACTGTAACACATTGCTTTAGGAACCTAATTTTGCACTGTTGTAGTTCTGCCGTTGACTTCAGTGGGTGCAGGATCAGATCCTACATAGCCACCACTGCAATGCTGAATGTTCCTTGTCATTTGGGGAAATGATTACAACTTAATCTTAAATATTAACTCAATTTCTCAAGGTGCAAGCTCTTGGAGAGACAGAATCCCAGTAGGTGTCTGCTCTTTTCCCTGCACGCTGGTCTAAAGCACAAAATTACAATATTAAACAGAGACCTCAAGTGCTAATTCCATTGAATTTTACAGCAGGTGGGAGAGGGGAATTTAGATTCAAATCCATGGATCTAAACTTGCCATTATGTAACTTTGGAGCGTATGAGATCCAAAATTGGAGGATGCCCATTTGGATGTGGCTGAAATCAATCAAAGATAGCTGCTTCTGTAAGGGTTTAGCCCAAAAATGGTGGTAGTCTTCTGAGACCAGGTAATCTTTTCTCTGTTTACAATGGCAGAAATCTTGAGAGATCAGATGAAAATAATCACAAAATTTTACTGGCATCATATCCAAACCTGAATCCAAGTTCTGCTTTGGCTTCAAACTCAAATCCACTGGAGCCTAAGCCTGACCCAGATCTGAACACTCTCTCTTCTGTTCATTTGTAATGCTTGAACATGTTATACGCATCATGTCGTAGGTCATATTGAATCACAGTGCCAAGCTATTAATTTGTTAAATTTGTTAAATTGTAAATTTAAGCCCTCAGCATTGCTAATCATGATACATCCTCCTGTTGATGCCAGGAGTGAAGTCTTTGATGAGAGAAGCAAATTAAATAATAATCATTACATTTAATTACAGGTCCAAAAGGTCTGTCAGGCAGATCAGGTCAGGTGGGCCGTCCTGGTTTACCAGGGCCAGATGGCACAGTTGGGGACCCAGGAACCCCAGGTATTCCAGGGCCACCAGGATTGGAAGGTAATTTTATTCTTTAATTTGTTCTTTTGGTATTCTATGAGTGCTCAATCAGCAAGATTTCAGCTGGCCTCCTAATGCAGGGATGCCGCCCAAGGCCACAGACATCACAGAAATTCCACGTTATAGACTTAAAAAAGAAGGACCTATGTGGTGCCCAGGATCTTGTGCCTTGTGTCTGCATTGATGTGAATTTCACCTTTAGTGAGACAGTTGGGAGTAAACTCACCCACTGCAGCATGCTCTAGCGTATGCGATTACTATCTGTTGATACTGATGATTGAGGCAACAATTTTGTTACAGAGGTCAAGGAATCTGTGACTTCCAGAGACTTCCATGACTTCAGCCCACAGTGGCTGGGAGCAGTAGGGTCCCCCACTGCCCACGGTGGCCCGGGAGCTGTTGGGTACAGATGGCAGTGGCCCTCCAGAGCTTCAAGCTGCCGAGCTTGTGGGCAGCAGGGGCTCCCCACAACTCCTGGCTGCCCCAGGCAGTGGGGACCCTGGAGCTCCAAGCCCCCACAGGTGGTGGGGGCTCCCAGATCTCTGAGATGGGGCCCCTGCAGCTGCCCAGTCGCTGTCGGAGGTGTGGGGGCTCCACAGCTCCCCATTTTGTCAGGCATATTTTTAGTAAAAGTCACCGACAGGTCAAGGGCTTCCATGAATTTTTCTTTATTGCCTGTGACCTATCCGTGACTTCAGTAAAAATATCCATGACAAAATCTTAGCCTTACTTATCTTAGCCTTAGAATTACTGATGATTCATTGTATAGGATGCTGGACACCCTTCTAGCTGTAATAAATAGGGAGTCATCAGGAGGGTTTGGAAGCACAAGAGCAGGGCATTCCCTGTAGAATTTGAAAAGGAGCGAGTCAGAAAGGAGAAATGTGGTTGGAGTGGGATGGTGAATGGGAGGCACATCCTGGTGCTTGACTGAGAGTCAGAGCGTCTGGGTTTTGTTCCTGGCTGTACCACAGACTAGCTCTGTAACCTGGGACAAGCTACTGAACCTTTGTGCCATCAGGGTAAAACACCACCACCTACAGCACTTGTGTGGGAATTAACGAGTGCTGGAGGGCCTCACCCGGAAGGGCAAGGCAGAATTATTGTATTATGAACTACAGTTGCTAGTGCCTGCATACCACTGTGATTGGGTGAGACACAGAAAAATTAATGATATGGAAAGTGATTAATGGTGAGTCAGTACCGTAGTGTACTGATCGGCTTTGAGACTCAGCCGGGCCTATTCGATCACATGGCACCCATCAATACTTGAGCTTTACGTTGCTTGCAGGTAGGGCAGAAGTGACATAAATGCCCAAACACAAGTCAGCTAACTTACAGTGTACTCACAACTTGTGACTGACTTTCTCTCCCAGGTGTCTCTGGAAAGCCAGGCCTGTTTGGTTTGCCCGGAATGCCGGGTCGGAGTGTAGGCGTTGGATACACTTTGGTGAAGCACAGCCAGTCAGAGCAGATCCCACCATGCCCAATTGGAATGAATAAGCTCTGGGAGGGTTACAGCTTGCTGTATGTGGAGGGGCAGGAAAAGGCGCACAACCAGGATCTAGGTGAGTCAAAAAGTCTCTGTCACAAATGAGGCAGGCCAAATTCCACTCCCCCGTACACACTGCACAACTCCCACTGATTTCACTGGGCTTTGTAAGAGGTGTGAATCTGAGGGTGGAATATGACACTGAGGGAGCAATGATACTAGCCACTTGCTTATCATCTGGGTCTGGTCTTTACTAGCTCTTGCCTTTTGGCAGCAGCTTGATGAGCCCTTTGTTCTCTTCTCCATTCCCCTCCTCCCTGCCTCCCTCCCCCACCCAGGTTTTGCTGGCTCCTGCTTGCCTCGCTTCAGCACCATGCCATTTATTTACTGCAACATCTATGAGGTGTGCTACTATGCCAGCCGAAATGACAAATCCTACTGGCTCTCCACCACTGCTCCCATCCCCATGATGCCAGTGAGCCGTCTGGAGATCCCACAGTACATCAGTCATTGCTCAGTGTGTGAAGCACCTTCCCAGGCTATTGCAGTACATAGCCAGGACATTACCATCCCGCAGTGCCCCGAGGGCTGGCGCAGCCTGTGGATCGGATACTCTTTCCTAATGGTAAGAAAATCGATTTGTTAATGCAAAGACGGTCACACTATACGAGGCTTGTTTTAATATTGGCATTAAAACCTAAGCATTCACTCCTTAGGGCAGGTTGTTGTGGAGCTTTCAGTTTCTTGGACGCAACTGTTAAAAACTAGCAAACTTAGTGGCAAAGTCAAACTCTGCCACTAAGTTTGCTAGTTTTAACAGTTGGGTCCAAGAAACTGAAAGCTCCACAACGAGCTGACCTAAGGAGTGCCTTGCGTATTACCAGCAGGCCAAGTATAACCTCAGCCATTTTGTTGCCATTTAGCTAACTTCTCAAGTGTATTGATAAAGTTTACGGTGGGGTGGAAGAAATAGAACACTTCCATACTATCAAAGAGACTAGTGGCCCGTAAGAACTGATTCCTTTAAACCTCAAAACAGCTAATTAACTATAGAGAGACAAGGTCGGTGAGGTAATATCTTTTACTGGATCAACTTCTCTTGGTGAGAGAGAAAACTTTTGAGCTTACGCTGAGCTCTCCTTCAGCTCTTCCCAGACCTCTAAGCCCGAAGGCTTGTCTTTCTCACCACCAGCAGTTGAGCTAATAAAAGATATTATCTCACCCACCTTGTGTCTCTAATATCCTGGGACCAACATGGCTACAACACTGCAATTAAACTATAGCACAGACATAACCCCTTCTTCTCCCTGCTGTATGGCTTTTTCCAGAACATTCTACAATGAGATTTCCTGGTAGCTCATTAAAGTGTGATTGCAAAGTGATTCTAAAAATAGCACTGTGATTCTTTATTGTTTCTCAGTTTTCAAATTTCCTCACTTCGTAAGTGAAAAGCTGCTTTTTATATTACCAGAATCCTATATTCAACCCAGGGTTTGCATTCTCGTGCTTTCCCCCATAACCCTTATCCAAGTGACATGTAGCTACAGGTGTCCTGGAGGAGCAATTTAGATTTCCCCATTTTGTTCATGGCAACATGTATTCCGGGAGTCCCCGTGTAACTGCCTATTTCCTTCTTTGGAACTCAATTAAATGACCATATTCATTCTAGCACACTGCAGCTGGCGCGGAAGGCGGAGGTCAGTCCCTTGTCTCACCCGGCTCTTGCCTCGAGGATTTCCGTGCTACTCCTTTCATTGAATGCAATGGTGCCAGAGGAACCTGCCATTACTTTGCAAACAAATACAGCTTCTGGCTGACCACAGTCGAACGCACGCAGCAGTTTGTCGGTGCTCCTCCCTCAGAAACTCTGAAAGCAGGACAGCTCCGAACCCGAGTCAGCCGTTGCCAAGTGTGCATGAAGAACTTGTAGCAAAAACAACCCAAACAAATAAAACTTTGCTACCTAAGAGTTTAAACCTCATTCATTGGAAGAACTATAATCACATACACCCATTCTGCTGGTGGTTTGTGGATAAGTTACAACAGCCAGAACACTACTGAAATTATGTTTTAGATCCATAAGAAACATAGCTCCACACAGAAGGAAGGAGGGACAGACTAATCTCTGAAACCTCTGACTGTTTTGTGGAACATGGTGCTACACTTTTTCTTTCATGTTTGTTTTCCTATTCATGGCTACCTCAGAAAGTCTCTGAGCCTTTCTCATTCACATTGCAGAGTGACAATATTATATTATACAATATTATAATAAAGCACTCCATATTATATCACCCATCCGTTTGATGCACTCATCTATAGCCAATGATAGATTTTCTTAAACAAGTTTGTGCTTCACAGATTAGTTGTCTTTGCAGAAAGCATTTGGCATGGCCTAGGGCAATACGCATTGATTAGATGAGAAAATATGTAATGAAATGGATTTTCAGTTGGAAAGGAACTTAACTCTAAACTAATTAAAACAAATCACTGCAGCAGAGGTGCTCAGAGTATTAAGCATTAGATACTGAGAACTGGCTTCCCTGGGAAGTTCTTACTTAAAGATGAGCTTGTTTTGTTTTGCTTTTTAAAGGAATTGGCATAATCTTTGGTTTCAGTGATGCATGAGCAACTTGGAGCCAAATTCAGACCAGCTGTAACTGATTTTGCATTCCCCCTCCATGAAAAATTTGGATTTCTACCTGGACTTAAAGCCATTTTCATTATTCAGCACAGCTTTATCACTATTGAAATGTGTTCTATGTAAGCACACAGTTCAAGATTTGTTGTTACCCTTTTGCACCCTAGCAATTTGTGACCTCCAGAATAATTTCATTAGTATTTACATATGAAATCATCTTTCCGAGGTAGCCTTGGAACAGTTTTTTTTTGTAAGTATTCAATTTGTGTATATTTTAAAATGTAGAAGCCTTATTATTTAGCATTCAAGTTTATGGAAACATAGAAGCAAGCAGTTGTTGGATGTACATTTTTTTACTGCTAAAATCACCTGTTTTGTATTCTTCATCCACTGGGCTTTATTTCTACTAGTTAAAAAACATTACTGTATTTCTAATGCACTGTTAAATATTCACACAATTCCTTCAGGTTATAATTACAATCAGTGGTTTTCAGACTATATGGGAAAATAGAAATTAAGAGAAAGCCATAAATACAATATGTCTATGCTGAGAACTAATTAAGGCTAAAGTTATTAATTTCAGCTTCTTTCTACAGTGAGGTTGACAACACCATTGGTATCAGCATTTTTAGAGGATTTGAAGCGAGGGCCTTGTAAATTCCAAATCTTTTTTTTTTTTTTTTTTAATTGAAAGACAAAACTACAGAAAAATGTGTGTTTTAGTTGGGACTGCTCTGATAAATCACATGGTATTTAAAATGGGGATTCGGTGAATGCTTAGGTATGAGACTTTGAAATTCACTTTCTGCGAATATTGTGGTCAGTAAAACTCAAATCGCTCCAGTGTTTGTTTTAAAAATTTGAGCAAATATTTGTGGAAAACATTTTTATTTATCACCCATTCTACTCATTAGGTGCCAGCAATAGAAGCATCAGAGCACCAGTTTATTTGTTTGGATGTTGAGGGGAGGGTGGGGAAAAGGGGATTCTGCTCTAGATGTACACGACTGAAATACACAAGTCTTTTCAGGAGCAGGGTCTATGTAATTGTTTTGCTTTATGTGCCATGAGTAATCTCATTGCTTTCAGCGACAGACCTTCCATTGACTTCAGTAGGGCCAGGATTTCACCCCGATGGGTACTGTTAAGCACGAGCATGTCTTCGCAAGATCAGGGCCACAGTCTATGATCTTCTTCCACTCCTGGCTCCAGAGCTTCTTCCAGTCAACCCTGTATTTACCCCCTCTCCTTCCAGTTGCTACCCAAGACACTTTTCCACGAGGCCTGTAAACTTCAGATTTACCCTCTGAGTTGTGTTTACATAATGAAAGATAACAGGAGGGCAATTAAAAAAAAAAAAAAAAGGATGGACTGAGCAGGACATATGCCTAACTTCATTGCTCAGTCATCTAATGGGTACTTCCCTTTTCTGGGTAGAAGTCAGTCATCCTTTAGAATGTCAGCTTTTAAGAGCAGGGGCTGCATTTTCATTTTTGTCTGGAAGGCACCAAGCACCACTATGGTCTTAAATGAATACTAGAAAAACAGCGTGGGGTGGCATCTCCTTTTGTTAATGTTCAGTTTCCAAACTGTGGTTAATAAAGGCAAACAAGACATTAACTATTGGTCTGGGTACTTATTTTTGTTCAAAAGTCATGTTTTCCCATTCAGATGCTGAGCATCAGCATCTCGCTTCACTTGGGTTTTGCAAGTACTCAGCACATCTCCCAATTAGGCCCAGTATTCTCATCTATTTGTGAAGAAAAAATGAAAATCTCCCAATTTCAAACTGCACTATCATACCAGGCCTCATCCAGATGGGAACTGTGTTTTTAGGAAACATAAAATGTGACTCAAGAATTCATTAAAAGCCCTTGTACTCAGTAAGGGCTTGATATTTCTGAACCATTGTTCTCAGAGCTACTAGAGATATCCTCAGTTTAAATAAACATCCAACCACATAACTCTGTTAGGGACTTGTATATCTAAGGTACTTTTACCAAAATAGTCTTGATAAGGTAACAAGGCAGAATTAGGGACCTTAAATAATTTGTGTGTATCATCAGTTTGGGATAATTTTTTGTTTTATATTTACGGTCTGTGCAAAGAGCAAATTTACAAACTATAGCAAGTAGCCTATGAAATGCTTAAGAAATTTATTAGATGCACAGATAAAGTGCTGTTACAGAGAAACTTGTGTAAATAAATCTATTTTAAAATAAATAAGATACAGTTAAAACAAACCACCTTTGACTTCTTGTTTTAACAAAAATCATCAACCTAAGTTTTAAGTTCAAGGTGAAATATGTCATACCTATAGCAGTGATCGTGATCTATATCAACTAATTGAGTCTCCTGTTTGTTTTAGGTCTCCCAGAAACAGGAAGGCTATTCCAAATTTATACATTAGACATAGTTCCTTTTACAGAAACATTGTTGTAATAAAAAGTGTGGTTGCTCAAATATATGTTAAAATATTTAACAAGGAAACAATTTTCTCCTGATCCAGTTGATCTTTTAAACAAGATGATGAATTTATTCCTATGATGCAGCCACAGGAGGGAACAGAAGTAAACATCCTCCCTTAACTCAACACCATTTTGCTTTCTTTAAGGACTACACATTTGCATCCGAGAGCAAGAATATCCATTTGGGTCATCCCTTTCTTCAAAGGTAGAGCCCAGTGATATACCATAGTCTTTACTTTAATATACTGTTTTTGCCTTCATCTCAAAAGGTCCATTTGTCTTCAAATAGGATGCATGCTGGAAGCAGAGATTCCCTTTAAGTGTCTGACAATGGGATCTTTGCTTCTCTTTCCACCCAGGGAAAATCTTGTTAAACTGTCACTGTCTGAGTTTTGGGTGCTGCTATGGTTTTGTATTCTGTTGTCCATAATTTCAGGCACTTGTGGGCTAGAATGGCTGTTTCTCTAAAGTCAATGCAATATGTTCAACACAGAAGAATCACCATAGCTTCCTTCATACACTCAGGATTTCAAATTCTTCTTCCAACTCAAACAGTTTATCAGTAGATTCAATAAGTTCTGCCAACAAAAATGAAAACAATATGAACAGACATGCCTATTGCTTTTCACTTTGGAAGACTTTTTAGGGCAAGATATTTTGTATGCTGGAAATCACATTTAGCCTTTTGTAGATAAATCTGGTGTTCAAGTTGCTACCGGTATTAAAGAATGGATTAGCTAATCACATTGAGCATAAAAGACACTTAGCAAAGCATAGCTGCTCCAGCTGTGATTATTTCTCC
Source organism: Caretta caretta (assembly GCF_965140235.1). NCBI lineage: Eukaryota > Metazoa > Chordata > Testudines > Cheloniidae > Caretta > Caretta caretta. The sequence goes on from NC_134214.1 coordinate 85,660,023, forward strand.
TACCTGTAAATTGAGGAACATATTGCTGCACTATAGTCCACTCAAGTCAATACGGTACCTGCTCCTGATGTTGTCACTTCTGGTTTTGCTGGAGGTATGAAAGGAGGCCAATGGGCTGGATGATTTTGGACTAACTCAAACATCCGAAGACTCTGCTGCTTCAGAATCTCCTGAGGATAAAGCACTTTTTTTATTAAAAAATATATCATATTAATGGAAAGTCCAACAACAGATCTACTTGGCTGGTCAGTCAAAACAGTTACAAGATGCAAAAAATAATAATAATAAATAAATTATGCCCATGTGAAATGGAATCCTGTTATACTTTGTGCAACCCTCATTAAAGGTCATCATTTTACAGATCTACATATAGTGAATTTCTTCGATCAGAAACATGCATGGAAGGTAGATCTCTCAAGCTCTACCACAGATTGTCAGTCATGTTATAATTAGTTCTGATAAACAAAAATGATAGTTTGTGTGTGTGTATGTGCAGCAAAGTGGCACTAAGAGCATGAAATAGTTTCCTACCTTTGAAAGTACCAAAGAAATTACTCTTAATTAGATCCTTACTAAGTGCACCGTCGGGTGATAGGAGCAGAGGACAAACACAGCAGCTCCACAAAGTAATGGATTTTGAAGGACAACTTTTGATCTGAGATGATCTGATTTGATCTGTTATTACTAAAACAAAGTTCCACTGTACCTCAAATATGGTGAATTACTTCTAACCTGTTTTTTTTAAATGGGTTTGCAAACTGCCTTCCTGAGGAAACCATCAACTGGTTTTAGGAATAAATATTTTCTGGAGTTTGAAGTCACTGGGCCCTCAGCCTACTATTACTTCCCACAATAAGTTACTACTAGGGCTACTAGGATGATCCAAGGAATGGAAAACCTGTCTTATGAAAGGAGTCCCAAAGAGCTTGGCTTATTTAGCCTAACCAAAGAAGGCTGAGGGGAGATATGATTGCTCTCTATAAATATATCAGAGGGATAAATACCAGGGAGGGAGAGGAATTATTTAAGCTCAGTACCAATGTGGACACAAGAACAAATGGATATAAACTGGCCACCAGGAAGTTTAGACTTGAAATTAGACAAAGGTTTCTAACTATCAGAGGAGTGAAGTTCTGGAACAGCCTTCCAAGGGGAGCAGTGGGGGCAAAAGACATAGCTGGCTTCAAGACTAAGTTTGATAAGTTTATGGAGGGGATGGTATGATGGGATAGCCTTTCTGACCTTAGAGTCTATAAGTTGAGAGCAGAGGTGAAAGTAAGTCGATATTGTCTGGTATGGCGTACTGGTAAGAAAAGCCGACAGTACTGGCAGGGCCACTGATGGGGCGGAGGCAAAAGGGGCAGTGGCTCCGGGCCCTTTAAATGGCCGCCGGAGCACCAGGCGGCGCAAGTTTGGCCCCAGGCCCTTCCACCTGAGGCCCCGCCTCTTCCGGAGCCCAGAGCCGCCCCCCCACACCCAGGACCCCAGCTGCCCTGCATACTGGTAAGTCCAGTAAGTTACTTTCACCCCTGGTTGAGCCCATGCACAATGTGAGCATTGTCCTGCAAGGGGCCAAGTACTGTCTGTAGGGTGCACAACACACTCAGCTCCTATGACTTAAAGGGATCCAGCCTCTCACAGAATCAGGCCTCAGAGACTCAGTATAGCGAGTTTTAATTATAAGGCATAGGATATTTAATAATACATCACTATTAAACAGCAATAGGAAGTCTCAGGAAAGGAACTAGCCAAGACAGAGCCCAAACCATTGGTCATTCAGTAAGAATTGGCTTTTTAAAATAATGTGTGTTTTTAGCAGCTAACTAGATTACTTTAGATATTTTTACACCCACTTTCCAAACGCTAGGGGATCCTGGTTTTCAAAGTGCTATATAATCTTTGCTTAGCACTTCAACAGCATTTCTCTTTCCTTATATATTCTTCTATAACTCATTTAGCAACTGTACACTGACAGATATTTACGGGGAGTTTTCATTTACATTTTTGTTGGTAAAATATGCCTAACCTGATGCAGATCAAATTAAAAGAATATCCCATTGTTACCTTTTGTACAAGACTACACCAGTTATCAAAGTCTTTTTCTTCTTTACAAAAGAAGCCCTGAATGGGGGAAAAACACAGATAATTTTTCCTCTGCAAGTTACATGCAATATTAGCAAATAAGGCAGAATTAAGCCACTGTTTTGCAGTAGCACATACGATCATCATGCGTAAGACCCAAAATATGTATCAGACTAAGGGCCAGATCCTGAACTAGAGTAAAATGAACAGTACAGGGAAAAAAAGTTGAAAAAACAAGGAACTGACATGACATTTGCCACTCATCATACTGAATGCTCTGCTCTTTTCCCCCTCTCCTGTTCATCTGTCTTATCTATTTAGATTATAAAATCTTAAGGGCAATGACTGTATTATTATATGTTTGTACAGTGCCTAAAGCAAATCTCGATTTGAGGCCCATAGGCTCTACCGGAATTCAAATAATAATAATTGCAGCTCCACTGAAATCAATAGGACCATACCAATTTACCACATTTGTGCATCTGGCTGCAAGTGTAACGTGCCACCGGGGATGAACATCCATATGTGTGACACTTCCAAGAATGGCTGTACTGTGAATATCAGACTCTTGGTTCTATTACTGAATGGACTGGTTGGTTGTGCTTTTTCAGGGTTTGAGCATTTGCATAGTTAAATGTTACTAAAAGCAGATACTTTCCCGCTAAAAGTGGTATTATTAATAACATATGTTTACATCATCTTTCATTCAGGAACTCAAAACACTTTACAAACATTGGGCCAATTCTCATCTTACAGAGAGGAGGAGAATGAAGAGTAACCTTACTGATGTCAATAGGGCATGTAACTGGAATGAGATCAGAATTAGAGTCATGAAGCATTGTAAATATCCCTGTAAAGTATCCTGGACTGTAACTACTACTAGTTTGGTAAACTGAGGCGTGAGGGAGAGAAAGTAACTTGCACAGAACCCAGGAATTCTGATTAAATTCCCTGCTTCAACCACTGCACTACAATGGCTCTGCAAAAAGTGGAGGCTTCTCTATTACCAAAAATAATTAGCCACCCCCATTCAAATATCCAGTTTCCTTCTGGAGGTAACAATGTAATCTCAGCAAAATTACTGTATAATTTACCCGTGGAGATAAAGTCTGCATTTGTGAAAAAAATTTTGTAGTTATTCATAACTCTGCTCAAGCACAACTACCCTTTTCAGTACTTATGAGCAGTTTTGTAATAGAAGTTCATGCTACATTTCTTCCTGACACTTACTAATGCTACGGAGGGATCCAAATTCATGATCTTCATTCGATGTGGGGCCTGCTGACAATGGAAGCTCTGGTCATCAACCATACCGTTTTCCTCCAAATCTACAAAAATCTGAGTGGTGTGAGGATCTAAATAGATCAGCTGGTTTCCTGTGCAGGTAAAATATATTTAATCAAATTTAATAGTTTGTAATAGCACTGAAGCTGAACTTGTAAGATAGAATTTCAATCATCATCATGATTAAGATTGATTAGACTTTTGCTAGCTGTGTGTTCTGAAAATGGAAAATTCAGGAAGAGCAATGCATTGTGGCACCATATCTGGTATTGCTTACTGTGGTGATCTGTAGTGGTTTGAGCATTGGCCTGCTAAACCCAGGGTTGTGAGTTCAATCCTTGAGGGGGCCATTTGGGACAAAAACTGGGGATTGGTTCTGCTTTGAGCAGGGGGTTGGACTAGATGACCTCCTGAGGTCCCTTCCAACCGTGGTATTCTATGACCCTTATATTTTCCTTTATTTCCTAGATCTAACATAACATTTAAAACTTTTAAAATGTAAATTCTGCCATTCTACAGGTCACAGGATGACCACTCAGTTAGGCATTCAACATTGTTTCATATTAGGTTTGCTGAGAGATTGAAATAATGAGGTCTGAATAAAAATACCACAGGTTTTATAGAAAAATGGACTGATAGGTCATAAATAGAGAGCAATTATTCGTAACAAATCAAATGGGGTGAAGTTTCAAAAAATGAGTAGCACTGTAACTGACAAAGGAAAGGCAAGTGATAAAATACATTGATGCAAGGCTAGCATTAAAAGACAGCAAGATCTAGTGAAGTTAGAGAAATGAGCAGAAATTTTTAAAAATGAGCTTTAATCAGGGAAAATGCTGAGTTATACCATTTGAAGAAAAATGTGAAGCAAAAGAATAAAATGTAAGACTACAGATTAGGAAACAATACAGGATTACATACTAGTGACATCTGTCTAATAGATTTGCCAAATACTATTCAACTAGCCTTTCATATCACATTACTCTTGCTGATGCTACTTATTTCTATACCCAACTTCACTCTACCTTTCCTATAAAAGATCATAGTGTATTATTCTGGAGTTATCTAATTATCTGTTTCTCCTATTCCTCTTCTCTCTTTCCTTAACTACATTTCCAAGCGGCTTCAGTTTTAAATTTCCTGATGTTTCTTCAGACCAGGCCCAGTTCCTTAGCCCATCAACTTATCTGTAATTAATTTTTTCCTTACCTAAAAATCCTACGAAATAGTAGGCATTATTTGGTTTCCCTCCTAATGCCCCCAAAGACTGTGGCATCTTAAAACATTCCTAGAGATTCAAAGGGGAAAAATGAAATTTTAGTTGTCCTGTATATTTGTATCACAGATATCTAAACTGTTTGTAAATGACATGCAGCATAACAATCATTTCAGGGACAGTGACTTACTTTAAAAGCATCAATATAAATCGGATTGATGTGATTTATCCCTAGTCGTAGAGGTATAATGAGCAAGAGAGGTTTCCAGCCTGAGCAAAACACTGCTGTGTTCTTGTTTTGACTTAGAGCACTTCTGTGGGAGAGTGTGCTGCCACGTACAGCAGTGCTGCTCTGAGGAGGGGACCAACACATTTTCTCTGTGGGAGCAAGGAGGAGAGACTTGTCAAGTCACTAAGGACTATATTATAAATGTTTCAAATGAATGGAAAATTAAGATGCTTTTTCAGAAATCTTTCTTACAGAAGGTCCCAGATGTTAAGGAGGATAGTGTGTACGTTGTGGCTGTATAATTACAAGTAATTGTAGTAGGCACAGACTAGGGCGCTGGGTTACAAGATGATGTTAGGGCTCAGGTCGATGACTAGGAGATGATAAATTTCCTAGATGAAGGTATGTTTAACCACACATGTAGCACCGTAAGCTTTCTCGGGTCAAGATACCTCTTGCTAGAGGAGGGGGTAACAAGGTGATGCACAGTATTAGGTATCCCAAGACCTCACTCACTTACACACACACCCACCCACCTTATTTCTCAGCTAGGGTAATAATTAAGGCCCAAAATGCATTTTGTTTATTGACTATATTTTCTTAGGGTACTTGGGCAAATAAACTCTAGTTAAAGTGAGAACCAGTGTTTGTAACTTACTGATGTCTTCAATGACCACGGTATTGTCCATAGATACATAAACAGCTAAGGAATTCCATTCATCAAATAAAGCAAGCTTTCTGGAAAACATTAAGGTAGAAATTAGTGAAAAACTGCATTGTCATTCAGAAGCCAAAACTGTAGCTTGGCACTCAGTGATATTAGATGGATTTTGAATATATATATAAATAATTGCTTATCGAAAACAGCATTCATTGTATTTTTTTATTAGTCAAAGTATAATTATGATGTAGAAGAGAATGCAGAGATAGCATGAAGGTGAAATAACTTGTGTGAAAAAAGTCTTGGCTTATTCCCAATAGCAAAGCAATCGAACTCAACAACCTCGCTACTTTATTATTATTTTTATTATTTGTGTTACAGTCACACCTAGGAGCCCCAGTCATGGCCCAGGACCCCATTGTGTTAGGCGCTGTTTAACACAGAACAAAGACAGTCCCTGCCCCAAAGAGCTTACAAACCACTCATGCATGTGTGTAACTTTATGCATGTGTGTAACTTTATGCATGAGTAGTTCTACAGAGCTCAGTGAGACTACTGATGTGCATAAGTGTTGGTAGGATCAGGCCATAAATCTGTCAAAAAGCTCAGCCCCAACCAAGTGAAGTCACAGACCCTATGCTGGGTCTGCTATACTATTTTTATGTAGTTCAAAAGAACATCCTTAAATGAATATACTGCCTTACAGCTCTGTAAACCGCTATGTAGGTTTCATTGTTAAATTCTAGTTAAAGCAGCTAAAATTAAATATATTTTGTAGGGCTCTCAAGTGATTACAAAAATTAATCGTGATTAATTGCACTGTTAAATAATAATAGAATACCATTTATTTAAATATTTTTGGACGTTTTCTACATTTTCAAATATATCGATTTCAATTACAACACAGAATATAAAGTGTACAGTGCTCACTTTATTTTTGATTACAAGTATTTGCACTGTAAAAAAAAAAGGAAGAAATAGCATTTTTCAATTCACCTAATACAAGTATTGTAATGCAATCTCTTTATCATGAAAATTGAACTTACAAATGTAGAATTATGTACCAAAAAACCTTCATTCAAAAAAAAACAAACAATGTAAAACTTTAGAGCCTGCAAGTCCACTCAGTCCTACTTCTTTTCAGCAAATCACTCAGACAAAAAAGTTTGTTTACATTTGCAGGAGATAATACTGTCCGCTTCTTGTTTACAATGTCACCTGAAAGTGAGAAAAGGTGTTCTCATAGCACTGTTGTAGCCAACGTAGCAAGATACTTACGTGCCAGATGTGCTAGAGATTCACATGTCCCTTCATGCTTCAACCACCATTCCAGAAGACATGCGTCCATGCTGATGACGGGTTCTGCTCAATAACAGTCCAAAGCACGTTCATTTTTATTATCTGAGTCAGATGCCACCAGCAGAGGGTTGATTTTCTTTTTTGGTGGTTCAAGTTCTGTAGTCTCCACATCAGAATGTTGCTCTTTTAAGACTTCTGAATGCAAACCCCACACCTCATCCCACTCAGATTTTGGAAGGCACTTCAGAGTCTTAAATCTTGGATCGAGTGCTGTAGCTATCTTTAGAAATCTCACATTGGTGCCTTCTTTGCATTTTGTCAAATCTGCAGTGAAAGTGTTCTTAAAATGAACATGTGCTGGGTCATCATCCAAGACTGCTATAACAGGAAATATATGGCAGAATGCGGGTAAAACAGAGCAGGGTACATACAGTTCTGCCCCAAGGGGTTCAGTCAGGAATTTAATTAATGCTTATTTTTTTAATGAGCGTTATCAGCATGGAAGCATGTCCTGTGGAATGGTGGCCAAAGCATGAAGGGGAATATGAATGTTTTACATATCTGGCACGTAAATACCTTGCAATGTCAGCTACAAAAGTACCATGCAAATGCCTATTCTCACTTTCTAGTGAAAGTGTAAATAAGAAGAGAGCGGCATTATCTCCCTTGAATGTAAACAAACTTGTTTGTCTTAGTGATTAGCTGAACAAGAAGTAGGACTGAGTAGACTTGTAAGCTCTGAAGTTTTACAGTGTTTTGTTTTTGAGTGCAATCATGTAAAACAAAAAAATCTACATTTGTAGATTGCACTACGTACTTGTATGAGGTGAACTGAAAAATCCTGCTTCTTTTGTTTATCATTTTTACAGTGCAAATATTTGTAAGCAAAAATATACACTTTGATTTCAATTACAACACAGAATACAATATATGAGAAAATGTAGAAAAACATCAAAAATATTTAATAAATTTCAATTGATAGTCTATTGTTTAACAGAGCATTTAAAACTACGATTAATCACGATTAATTTTTATCGCAATTAATTTTTTTAGTTAATCATGTGAGTTAACTGCAATTAATCGACAGCCCTAATAATTTGTTTTATCACTCTATACTGTCAGCATAAATAAATAAATGTAACCTACTTGTAAAACATGATTTTTTTCATATAAAACTTTTGTAGAAGAAATGCATTATTTTTCTTACGTATCTCACGTTTGATTTAGAGACAGTCCTACCTATGCCCTTGTCAGACATGGACAAGTCTTGTGACCTCTGACTCAAATAATCCTTGTATATAATTGACTAAAAGCAGGACCTCAGTTTAGAGAATACATGGGTTTAAGCCAACGCTGCCAAACTTTACATTGTTTCAAAATCCAGAACTGGAGGTCATCACTCTTAGACAGCTATGCTGCATCTGAATTGAAATATTCAGGGTAAGTACATTCTAAATACATATGTATGTTTTGCTTACTTTAGCACTTGTGCAACTGTATTTGGTCCAAACCATTCTCCAATCGACTTCCCCTCTCCTACACCCATCTGTGCTGTTTTTATTAGAAACAAAACACATACAAAAGAGCACAAATATCAGGTGACGACGTATTAAATGGCACATCCTATTGATATTTTGTTGCACGCATTCTAAGACTATTGTAAAATATTTACATATAATCAGATTATTGATATACTATCTATTCTCTTTTTACAACTGCAATGAAGTTTCTGTAATTGAAAAGAAGCCTCTGAACTGCATTCTGACACACTGGTCCATAGACTGTAGTGAGGGGTGCCAGTAAAGAGAATCTATGTTGGTAAGCACTAATTTATTATTATTAAAGTCTGGTCCCTAATAGTCACATATTTTATCCAGAGCTAGTTGTTATTTCTATTGTACATGCTGGATTTAGACCTCAGTATACATTTGGATGCATTAAATCTTCTATATATACACTTATCCACTTTGTCTCCACAATCCTCCTTTTGTTTTGTGACTATATATTTTAAAATTAATACATCTTAAACACATTAGCAACTTGAGGCATAAAAAGCTGATGATACCTGCCCTTACCCATTTGGTGGATAGAATAACAGCAATCTTTTCTGTCTATGAAGCATCGCAAGATCTTGTGATATTCTTCAGGTTGTTTTTTGTGTCTCTCCCAATGCCAATCTTACAGGGAAGAAGTTATATAGATTAACTAACATACTCCAAACGCTATCTAGCATTTCATACTACACAATCATGAGCGGCGCTTTCCCCCCCCCAATTTACACCAGAGGGCAACAACTCTTTAGAGGCAGCATCAGGAGATTATTTAATTTAATAGAGAAAAGGTCATGAAGATTCCACTGAATGCATCCGATGAAGTGAGCTGTAGCTCACAAAAGCTTATGCGCAAATAAATTTGTTAGTCTAAGGTGCCACAAGTCCTCCTTTTCTTTTTGCAAAATAATAGTGTCAGCTTCTCTCAATAGGAAGACGTGTGTTCTGTCACAAAAAAGGTGCTGAATTTATTCCTGAATGCAAAAAAAAGAAGAAAGGAAGAGATTGCTTTTCTAAAATACAACAACATGAACGAAGAATGTTTGAACAAAAATCTTGATAGTCAGAAGGAGACAGTAAGAACTTGTCTACACATTTTTTGTACCACTTCACTGTATCAGTTTAGAAACAGATATAGTTAAAAGTGGCACACTCTTTACTGTGGACTAAGTTACATCAGTATATAGGTGTCCACAGTAGGGTCTGTACCCATTTAACTATATTGGTATAAACTCACATCCCTAACCAAAACAGCTGAATCGATACAAGAGCTCTATGAATATTAGGCCTATGATTACTCTGGTTGTGATCCTGAAATACTCATACAGGTGTTTGGGTCCACACTTAGTGAATTCCGTTGCAGGATTGGGGCCTTAGGGTGGAGGTAGGGAAGCTATCTGCATATTTGCCTGTAATTTGCAGTATTGTTGTAGCCATGTTGGTCCCAGGATATTAGAGCAACAATGTGGGTGTGGTCATATCTTTTATTGGACCAAGCTATCAAGCTACAGAGAACTCTTCTTCATTTTGCCTATAAAGCAATTAGTACAATTTGGGCACCACAATTAACAATTAACAACACAACAGGAAATCAGTCAGGCGGCCGCAGTTTCCACCCAGGCACCAGCTTCGTTATTTGTCATGCAAAGCTCTATTAAATAATAAAGACAGGAGTCCAACTTGGTAAACCCTTTGTTCTTATTTTTCTGCTTAACCACCAAAACAATTCACCCCTACTGGGTCAGAATGAAACACTAACAGTTTCCTCTTGTCTGGAGACATCATTTACTAGTAATTTCTGCCAATCATTCTGAAGAGACTTTCACTAGTTACTTTAGCACTACATCTCTCAGCTGATGTCTATTGTACTGGGCTTTCACACCAACATTAAATGCCACCCAAACAGCACAGAGCCTCCTAACATATTTCACAAAGTAACAGTATGCTCACCCCTTCCTAAATGCCTGCAAATCAGAGCCTGTGCCAGCATCATCTGTCCACATCGCAGCATGCATCCCCAGCCAGTATCGGATGAAGGGCCTGTGCCTCCTATTAACAAGAATTATTACAATTAATATGGGTTCTTGACTGAAATTAGCACCACAAAAATCTAATTGTTGAAATCTAGGTAGTCAAGAAAAAAGTTTGGCTCTTTAACAAGCATACTGTGGATGAAGAGAAACAGAAAGAAAGATTTTTACCACCAGTCTGGCTTCTAGATAAGTGTTCAGGATCTGCCAAGCAGATCTGTGTGGAAACCAGTATTGACACAGCTCAGTAGAAGCAGAATTCTTTGTTGATGCAAGACAAAAGGAAAGAAGCAACCATGTAAAGCTGTTTACCAAACTGTGCCAAATTCAAGGATAAAATGTACAAGCCTATATGCAGGACTCTGTACACTGTGCTAAACCAGACCTAAACTCTGCAGTGAGGCCCTATGAGCACTATGAAACCGAAACAAAAATGGAGGTGTAGGCAGCAGACCTAATGGAATTCAATATGGAAAGAGTAATGCAATCAGTACAGTAACCTCCAAATTTTAATATTACATGATAACCCTCATTTTCAGTTTGCAATATACTAAAAGTATGTAAGTAAATACGCTGTATAAGCTTTGAGGGTTTGACACTGGAGGTTTTAGCATTTGGATAGGAAGCAAATACAGATTTTGGCATCTGGTGAAACACTGGACACAGTTTGGGTCTGTGGAGCTAAGAACACTGGTTGGATGTAGTGAAATAATGAGAACCTATTAAGATTATTAGGAAAGGTCACACCTCTCCAAGCTATTGCTTCAAACCGTCTGCAGATTCAGGAAGACAATATTTTCTATTTGTTTATGTTTTAAGGCTGTCTTCACAATCATGAGGGCTAGAAAGATAAATCAGTTTAAACTAAACGCTTAGATTCTTAAGCAAAGTTCTGCATCTAGAAGTGGATTCTACGGTAAATTCCAAGAGTTTCCTTTATTTGTTTCTATTTAATTTAGTGCTTGAGAAAGATGCTAAACTGACTGTCCTGGAAATCTATCAGAAGAACAGGCAGATCATGGACAGTGACAATGAAAGCATCTTTGATGCTGTTCCATCAATCTATCTCAACCCTGCAGTAGAAAAACTACCTCGAGTGGTGAATGGTACTTACTCTCTAGCAAGATTGCCAGTAGTGTTGTCAATCATGCCAATTGTGGTGGTGGTTTTTTCAATCGTGGCAGAGACCATGAAATAACAGGTTTGGGACTCTACCCACCTGAGCTAGATTTGAATTGGCAACCTAAAGGTAAAGGCTCTGTATCCCATTACCAATCCCATAACTTATCCAGTCCAAACATTTATTTGGGTGATGATTTGGGAAATTAATTTAATTCAACCAGAAAATTTAAGTAGGCTTTTTAATTCCTTTAATGTGAAGTCATTTTTAGTGTGTGAATAAACAGGTTAAAAACATATTTCTTGCACAACAGATCTACTGTGCATTCCCCATTCATTTGAGAAACATTCACAAGTTATTTCCACTGCTAGTATAAACACAAGGACCAAATTTTCTACTGGTGTAAGTGAGCACAGCTTTCAGTACTAGCGAATCTGGCCCATTATTTCCTTTTTGTTTTCAGGAGTAAAACTCATACCTCTAAGTCCTCTAATAATTTAGGAGTCAGTAAGTTCATATACGATTATTTGACTCCTCCCACAATTTTAATTTCCAACAAGACAATAATACAGACAAATTGGGCTGTTCACCCTAAAGATACCCACCAATTGGTGAAAATTTTCTTCTATATGTAAACCACAGACGAGCACTTATATCCAACAATAATTTAGATTTGTCTGGAATTAAAAAACAAAGCCATATTAAACTACTAACTCCTAACTGCAAAGATCATTTGGCATTAACAAAACATATAGGATATACAGGAGATGTCTATTTACTTTCAGATACAAAAATAACGTATCACTTTTAATATTCAGAGCACTTTATATATACAAACTAAACAAAGTCTATTGGGAAAGTGTGAAGCAATTATTAGCCATCAAAGGTTGAGAGTAGCATTTCTGTTTTGAATAGCTACGATAAACTTGAACCAGCTACCACTATGCAGAACTATTCCTTCTGAACAAAATTACACACAGGACAAGAAACTTGGAGAATTTCTACTAACAGGGACCAATTTTGGTCTGAAGGAGGAAGGATGAGCCTAAGTGCATAGTCCTTTCTTCCTCCACTGAACCCTCTTCTGCATATAAAGGGACAAGACTTGCAGGGAGAAAAAGTGAAATGTCCACTTTCCATGGTATCTTCTCCCTCACACTTGCAAGGATTTCACCACCTTAGAGAATGTTAACCCTGAATACCGCAGGGATAGGTGGGAGCATGTCAATTTTTACTATTTAATTCTTAAAACCACCTTAACTTTCAACTGAGAATATCATGCTTTAAGAAATTCAAACATCCAGCATAGTGGATTTGTTGTTGTCTGAACTACTGTACAGACTTAATTTTCTGGTCTCCTGATGCAATGAATCAGCAATTAACAGTATTTACTTCATATTTTAAAATGCAATTTATCACTTCAGCATATGCTTCTGATTTACAAAATTACAAAGGATTTGTCTGATATTTGCTGCATCACCACGTCCAGTTTTAAAATGAGCTACAGTAGATACTCAGCTGCCTGCTCTTTTCTTATAGGAGAAACTTTAAAGGGTATTGTCAGGACTTTACTTTTTTTGGTGGGAAGATTCTGTGTAAAAAATGTTTTCTCCGTAACTGATAGATAATATCACAGATATTAAACATTCTTAAAAAGTCAATTATTTATTCCATGACATTTGATGACTAGAAATAACCCACCTAAAGTGAGACTAATCTGCAGGATAAGCGTGCCCTGTTTGCAGAAACTGTGACAGATGCTGTACTCCCTACTTCGGTAAACCTCCTGCCAGCTAATTTCATATTAGGGTGACCACCACTGTATACAGTTGGTCTGCTTTTTAGAAGTGAGTTTATTTTTGCTCTCAGAGATTTATGTAGTGATAATGTTATGAACACTGAGAAAATGTTGTGGCATATGAACTACGAAAGTTATAGCTGGATTTTCAGTATAAACATACCTGTCTTAAGGTGGTATTGCCGTCCCAAGATCCACACTGACCCATCTGTTTCTGGAAATTCTTCTAGGTATTCCGATAAGACAGTGGTCTGGTTTTCATACTTGGATAAAACTGAACAGGGACATAGAAAGTTAAAACTCCATTTTGCTCCCTTTGTTCTTTTTGGAGCACTTGGAGTTCTTATACTGCAGCTAGCTCCAACCAGTGATCTAGTCCAGGGTTTTGGGGTTTTCTGACCAATACTTCATTCTGGCAGCAGCATTTACCCTGTTTTCCCTCAGCAATATGCACTGCCATTAAAATGGACAGTGTTCTTCGCAATTTTATATATTAACTCTCCAGAGGCTCTGGGAGACACTATGGCTGGCACCTGGACCCTAGAGCCCAGGGAAGAAATCCTGGTGCCATAGAAGTATATGGGAGTTTTTGCCACTGACTTCAATGAGGTTAGGCTTTCACCCAAAGTCTAGATGAACAATTTAAGTCCCAGTCCTGGACTAAACACAGTTAACTTTAAGTACATGAACAGTTCTACTCATTTCAATGTCACTATTTTTGGTGGGAGGTTATGGAAATGAAGGAATAATTCTTCAGCTGTAAAGCTAAGCAATTGTTTTTATTTGCTTTGATTATTTTTTCTTTCAAATGACATATTTAAGAAATACACAATGAACTGATGTTTAAAAATTAAATCATATATATACACATGCTAAATATGTTTAAGTTGCATGTAATATTTATATTACTAAAGATTTATAGGCTCTACTCAGGATTACCCATTTTGCTAGGCACTGTACAAACACAGAAAAAGATACAGTCCCGGTCCCAATGAGTTTACAATCTATGACCCAATCTTGAAAACACTTCTGCATGCAAGTAATCACAATGAATTTAAAAGGACTCCTCACATGTGTAAAGTTAATCATGTGTCTTTCTTTCCTAATTGCCATTAATAGCAACTATACACAACCACGTCTCTTGCTGTAAAATAATTTAATGTGCTTACACAATAGACTACAAAATACACTGGCTTAGAACAAAATGTCTACAGAAAAGATAAAGTTGACATTCTGGCCAACATTTTAGAACACTTAGTCCCATTTTAACTATTAGATAAATTAGGTCCAAAATGTAGGCTCTTTGTTGAAGAAAAAAGATTTTACCGCAACTAATAATAAATTTTTTCAAAATGTCAAACAAAAGTTTTATACTATTTAAACATTTCTGAAAGTACTGAAATGTAAACAGCACCATTTGTTTAAGTGCCTGAAAATCAGAAGTCAGAACTGACTATACTCAGAAAGTGAAACTGACCAAGTTTTACTGTTCAAGGTAAGCAGAGTGAACATTAAACAGCATAAAGAGTAAAAAATATTGACTGTTTTAAATTAATTTTAATAATAACATACTTAAGGAAACATGCAGTTTTAAAAATATTATACTTTAGAATACCCTAGAGAGTTTCACATAAACCCTCCTCAGATTAGGGTATATTATACAGAAAATTATCATTCAGGCATCAGCTATAATATTTTTCTATTCAACTTATATAAATGATTGCTAGTTACTGTAAAACAGTGAACTTTAACTATAAGTAGTGTGTGTACACACACACACACACCCCTGCTTCTACTGGAGCCAATGGGAAAAATCCAGGGCCATAATGAAGGATTCACTTAATACCAAGACATTTACATGCATAATCAAAATGATTTCTGATATCATAATCTATTGAATGCATATTGTATTGACACATTTTATTTATTCCATCCAGCTGGCAGTCACAACTGTCAAGGGATCAAGCTTCACTGCTGCAGAGAAGTTGATGTCAGCACTATGCTAAAAAGCTTGAATTAATATCCATGCAACAGTAGAGCAGACTTTTACACTATAAATCCGGGCCTAGATCCTGCAATTTAATAAGTGTAGTGACAGGATTTAGGTGAATTACATGCTTTGAATACTTCTAAATTTACCCAACAAACATATCTAAATATGACAACTGTACAAGTGGATTTACTCAGCTCTATTTTTTGTCCTAAGACTTCTATTAAGTGAACACCAACACCTAGTTTAGGCTTCATATTTAGGTTCTGTAAAGAAGTTTCACAAATATGTAATACTGTACTGCATAACATAAAGTTATGCAGTAACTTTATGCAGTAACAAAACACAAAGTTTTGAATTTAACCATTCTACTGTAAGATTTTCAGTAAAGAACATCAGAAATGGAAATGTGAAACTGACAAGTGTGTTTTCATTGGTCCCCTGACTGAACTGCAAAAAGCAAACAGCATGGATGGAAACAAAATCAGCTCTGCACTTTTTAAGATGTTCTTAGTAACTGATCTAAGGAAACTCCGTGGTGTTTTTAATCAACGTTATTTTCATCTGGCTGGACAACCAAGTTTGAGATGAGTCAAGACCGCTGAAGGATACACTGAAACCTGTTACCCACAGCCACCTGGCCCAAGAGCTAATCAGAGTTCAGTCCCAGGCGAGTTCCCCACGACCAGCTGCCCTGCATCAGGCAGGCACCTCAGGCCCTTTGGGGGCTGTCACTACTCGGTTTCGCTGCCTGGGTCGCTGCTGGGTTCACACAGATTTGCCGCTGGTCCTGGAGGTCCCAGCCTGAGGCTCTCGGAAGAGTCCTTACGGCAGGACTGACACACGGAGACTTCGCAACTCGCTTGTGTCACAGCGCCGGACCCGCACGGAACAGCGGCGGCGGCTGCCATCTTCCTCTAGCGCAGCGGGCCCGCCAACCGCCCCCCGCCCAACCCCGCCAGCCTCTGCGGCGCGCCCCGAGCGCCCCGCCCAGCCCGGGGAAGGCAGCCGGGGTCCCGGCCCAGCCGTGGCCGCCGGGCTCGAAGCTCGGCGGGCGGAGGATCGGGGCCCGGCGCTGCCCTCCCCGGGAGCTCGCCCGGCGGGCCGCGTCCCAGCACCGCGTCACCCCTGGGCTGTCACCGCCCGCGGCCCCCGCAACGCGCCCGGGCCTGGGGCTCCCGCCCGCGACCACCGCCCTGGGCCCGGATCTGAACCGCCCGCTACACCCGGCCCGCGCCCTAGGCCGGGCCCCCTCCCTGCTGTCCCGCCCGCCCCTGACTGCTCCCTTCCCGCCACTACCCCGCAGCGCCCCTTCCGCCGCCCAGCGAATCCCCCTCACTCGACCCCGCCGCGGCTCCCCCCGTCTCCCCTCACCGGACTCCATCCTCCCGCTGTCACCATCCTCCCAGCCGACACACAACAAGGCGGCGGCCGCGGAGCACGCTGGGAGTTGTAGTTCTGCGGTGGGGGGGGACACTCAGCCCCAGCGCCTTCCGGGCCGGCCTGCCTCTCTGATTGGCTGCCTGGAGGGGGGAGGCGGTGGCGCGTCGTGGCTCCGCCCCCTTTCCTGAGGGGACGGGCAGAGCGTCTGCCGGGCGTCGGCATGGAGGGTTCCGTGTCCAGTGTGGAGATCTGTAACCTGGCCTACACGGGGCAGCTGGAGTTGCTGCAGGACCGGCTGAGGGAGGACCGCGGCCTGGCTACCCGTAGCGACCAGGTCAGGCGGAGCGGGGTGTTCCGGGCCGCAGGGGCTCTCAGCTGGGCCGGCTCGTTGGAGGGAGGCAGGGGCCAGGGCTTGGGGGATGTGCCGCGTAGGGTGCCTTGCGCATGCTCAGTACGCCTGCTGAAGCCACTGCCGTTCGCCCTGCCCTGATTAGCCCTACGATTCCGCGGGCTGCTTTTGACAGGGGTGGCAAAGGGGGTGAATCGGGGCAGGGGGTGGCCCGGGTCTGAGCAGGGGGCGGAAATTGACCGGTCGGGGGGGAGGGGGGTCAAGCAGCTGGAGGCAGCATTAGTAGAGGGGCTCAAGGGCAAAATCAAGGCTTGGGGGGAGGCGCAGGAGTTAAGCTCGGGGTGAGGCGCTGGCAGGGGTGTCAGAGGGCAAAACCCGGCCCAGGCAGGGGCACAGGGGGTAACCGTTACCCCAGTGGGACTGAGACACCAATGTTTGCAAAAATAGTGGGGGGCAAAGGGACTTTCTTATTTCCCTTCTCACAGACAGTACCTCTCCGTATCGGCTTCCCAGGGCTGGGCTCAAAAAGGCATAGGCAGCCAGTTGCACATTCCTACGCAGAGCAGTTTACTACACTACAGGGGCCCTGTCAGTCTGTCTCAGCTGGAGACCTGGAGCCCTGCTCTCTCCCATGTATTTTCCCCCCGCTGCCTGCCCTGCCGTCTCCCCTCAGGGTCCTGTGCTAGGAGCTCAGCTGACCCATGCCCTGTGTGTTCCTGTTTGCAGGATCGCAGAACAGCGCTGCACTGGGCATGCTCAGCGGGACAGACGGACGTCGTGCATTTCTTGTTAGGCCTGGGCGTGCCTGTCAATGACAAGGACGACGTAAGTTCTGTACATTCCAAGAAACATTCTTCTCCGCTTTCAGGAGTATGTTCTGTGCTGCTGTGGGCTTGATGGACTGATTTTTTAGGAATCGAGAAGGAAGTGAGTAGAACTGGCCAGATCCCAAAGCTCATGCCTTTGTTACCGCTAGTATATCGGTTGAGTTTGATAATCTACATGCTCTCAGTGCTTAGTCCTGAGTCTTGCACCGTTTTTAAGAATGAACCACCTGGTGATTGCGGAAGGTTCCACAAGGAGACTGTCCCCCTAAGGATTTGGTAGCAAACTCATTTCCATGGATAGTAATTATAGATTACTATGAATACTGGGCTACTTGTTATGTAACTAAAATCTTATTCTGTTCTGCATAGATTTGTATGTTGCCTTCATTACTGTAATATCTGAGTGCCTTCCAGTAGTGCATTAAGTGACATGAATGACATCTGTCACAAATGATTTGTTCTGCCTCTCTCATCTCCTTTCTGGAAAGAGACCCGTTTGTGCAGTGTAGTGTGTGGTTTTTCTGAGTTCTTAGTAAAATGTACATGCTGCTTTGTGTTGGACAAGGTAGGCTGAAGAAGTGTAACTTCTCCAACAGACAGTGATAACGTTTGTGATGGTCCTAAGTTCTTGTGGGAGTTGGTTTCACAGTCTCGGACCAGCCCCCAAAGAAGCTCTGTCTGCTGCATAGGGGAGCATTATCCTTATGGTAGAAAGTGCCTGAGGAGCGGAATTGTCTACCACTGTCTTTATCCTGGAGTTTTAGGGGATCTTTTAGATATACTCGGCCCAGGCCTTTGAGCGCCTTGAAGGTATGGACTGAGATCTTGAACTTTGACTTGATATTCTACAGGAAGCAATCGTAGAGAGCAGAGGATAGGTTTGATGTGCTCAAGGTAGCCCATGTTGCTGACGGGATGGCGTTTTCCTTTAGTTGGTGGACAAACTGGAGTAGTAATGTCTATTACGAACAGTACTGCAAGAACAATAATGTTTTTAAAGAAGGGGAAGTTGTCAAGTTCTCTTCAGTGTTCTACTGTCTACTGAAAATAATCTTGCAGAAACTTTTTGAAGGCCTTTCTGCCACTCTTACTCGGACTAGTACCTTACTCTATAGTGGGCTTTTTCCTTGCAATTGTAGGGTTTAAACTATTTTTTCCTGCCTCTGTAGGCTAGCTGGACTCCTCTCCATATTGCAGCTTCAGCAGGCCATGATGAAATTGTGAAAGCTCTGATTGGAAAAGGTGCTCAGGTGAATGATGTTAATCAAAATGGCTGCACACCTCTGCATTATGCAGCCTCCAGAAATAGACAAGAGGTATGGTTTCATATGTAATCAGGTCTTTCTCTTCCTTTGTATTATCATTAAAATGGTCATTTATGTGATTTTTTTCCCCCCATTTCCGCACATGCTTAGATTGCAGTTATGCTGTTACAGAATAGAGCTGATCCTGACGCAACAGACCACTTTGAATCCACTCCATTACATAGAGCAGCAGCCAAAGGAAACCTAAAAATGATACAGATCCTGCTGCAGTACAAAGCGTCTGTGAATATGCAGGACTCTGAAGGGAACACACCTCTGTAAGCGATGTTACGTTTCTGTTCTGTTTTTTAATCTCTCTGAACTGAAAAGTCCATTACTTAAATGCAAGTATCCTCAAACTATCAGTTCCTTCAGAAAACTTTAGAGAAGGGTAACAAGATGTTTCCCTCATTTCCAGTCATCATGTTTTAATTTTTTTTTCAAATACATACTAGAGATTTTTCTACATGTTTCCTGATGAAGCCTAAAACCTAGTTACAGTAACAATCGCTCAGTAATTCAACTCTACTGGCCCTAGAGGGTAGACCAATGGTTCTCAACTTATTATGTGGCCCACATCTGTATGACCTGGGCTGCAGGGGCTAGGTGGCAGGGCAGCGGCAGCTCAGACCCCGACTCTGGATCCTGGAGCTTGCGGGGCTGGCCGGCTGCCCCAACCCCGGATGCCTGTCCCATCCCATACCGTGCGGCTCCTGCCCCGCCCTGTTGGGTAGCAGGGCAGCCCAGACCACTCTGCACTGGGCAGCCAGGAGCCTGGGACCCTGACACGCAGGCCAGCCTTTAGCACGCAGCTGAGCTGGGCCACAGCTGTGTGTTAATTGGGCCGCAGGTTGAGAACCGCTGCGGTAGACAATATGCCAGCAGTATAAATGCTAGACGAAGCTATTCTGTTAGTCTTCTGTAGGGCTGTTGATTAATCGCAGTTAACTCATGCGATTAACTCAAAAAAATTAATCGTGAATAATCGCAGTTTTAATTGCACTGTTAATAGAATATCAGTTGAAATGTATTACATATTTTTGGATCTTTTTCTACATTTTCAAATATATTGATTTCAATTACAACACAATACAAAGTGTATAGTGCTCACTTTATGTTATAATTTTTTATTACGAATATTTGTACTTTAAAAATGATAAAAAATAGTATTTTTCAATTCACCTCATACAAGTACTGTAGTTCAATCTCTTTATCATGAAAATACAACTTACAAATGTAGATTTATTTTTTTTTTGGTTACATAACCACTCAAAAACTCAACAATGTAAAGCTTTAGAGCCTACAAGTCCACTTAGTCCTACTTCTTGTTCAGCCAATCGCTAAGACAGATAAGTTTGTGTACATTTACAGGAGATAATGCTGTCTGCTTCTTATTTACAATGTCACCTGAAAGTGAGAAAAGATGTTCGTTTGGCCCTTTTGTAGCTGGCATTGCAAGGTATTTACATGCTAGATATGCTAAACATACGTATCCCTCTTCATGCTTCAGCCACCATTCCAGAGGCCATACTTCCATGCTGACAACACTCAGTAAAAAAAATAATGCAATCATTACATTTATTGGGGGAGAATTGTAGGTTTCCTGCTGTTTTACGTGCATTCTGCCATATATTTCATTTTATAGCAGTTTCGGATGATGACCCAGCACATGTTCATTTTAAGAACACTTTTGCTGCAGATTTGACAAAATGCAAAGGAGGTACCCATGTGAAATTTCTAAAGACAGCTACAGCACTTGACCCAAGATTTAAGAATCTGAAGTCTAAATCTAAAACTGCAATTAATCACAATTAATTGTTTTGAGTTAATCACGTGAGTTAACTGCGATTAATTGACAACCCTACTATTAAGCAAACAAGCAGAAGTTAAAGTCCAGTATTTGAAATGCAAGTATCTAGGGCAATATCCATATGTAAACTCTTACAGTAAAATTTAAGTTGATGGCAAAACTAATATTTGACTAAAATATTAGTGAGGATTTCACTTCTATTGTTTAAGGAATAATTGCATTCTGTTTGCTATTGTTGTGCAATAATATCAGATTATATTTTTAAAAATTGCCAATTGGCCAATGACAGATAAAAATGGTATAGTTGCTAATATGTATTCTTTTCCCATTTTTGATGAGGGATTTTTGACCAAACGCAGGCATCTCAATGCATGTGGAGGCTATTTGTGTGTGTGTGTGTTGTATAATTGAGGTTCAGATATTGGACCCTTTTTGACTTCCCAAAGCTGGCTGGCTGTCTTGGCGGGGCAACAATCTAGTGTTGAAATGGTCTTGGGCTTGAGAAGACAGCAGCCTTGGGAAATACTCAAGCTGTCTAATGGCAGTGGAATGACTGGGAACAGGCATTGAAGTCTATGTTCAGGTTTGGAATTGTGTGCTCTTTCCCCATATTCCTTTACCTCCTACCCCTGTGAAACATCCATGACACTTCAATTGTGGCTATATATGAACTCCTTAGTGACTGGCACTTTAAACTTGGTAGATTTGGCAATAATCATGGGTTTCTCATTCTTGTTACAGCCATCTAGCCTGTGATGAAGAGAGAGTGGATGAGGCAAAGCTGTTGGTGTCCCATGGTGCAAGTATTTACATTGAGAATAAAGAAGAAAAGACCCCACTGAAAGTGTCAAAAGGTGGCCTGGGAACTGTACTTAAAAGATTGGTGGAAGGCTAGCAGTGTTGGATGAGTTATGCCTTGAATTCCATTCCTGATGCACACATTTAAGACTATTTTAATATTTATTAGCTTAATGGTAATGGCTTAAATGTTGTTATAATGTGCATATATAATGTATGTAGTGGTATATATCAGTACCCTTCAATTGTACCTCCAAGTGCACTTCTTCTTATTGCCTGTTAATTAAACCAGTCAGCACTTTTTAAGTATTTTTAGTATCCTGAAGTTTTGTTTCATGTAAAATTATTGTTACTCTTATAAATTGGAATTGGAAGAAACCTATTAGGTTCTCTTTTCTATTTTACAGGGCCTAGTGTGGGATTGTTTCTTTATAGTATATTGTGTTCAGACCTGTTGCTTGAGCCATTTAAAATTAGGTTTGCTTTGGAAGCCCATTCCACAGTCTGATATTACTTTTTGTTACAGCTGGCCAGAAAATGGAATTGAAGTTCTGTGAAAAACCTCCATAGAACTACAATGTTTTAGGTGTTTCCAAAACAAAATATGCTTCTTGGAATCCCTGGCTGCCCACCTAGATGAGTTACCGAGGAGCTGGGGATCCCAGGACATACAGGCTGCTGGCTTCTCAGCAGCCCACCTGATGGGGATCGCAGGGAGCTTATTTTGGGACCTCTGGAAGCCAAAATTCAAGGTCAGTTTGCCTGGCAGGTTGCTGAGGAGCGGAGACTTCAGAAAACAGTCCTAAAAAAAAAAAATTCGATTGGAAAATTTCCAATCAGTTCTGCATCTTGTAAAGGAGCTGGTGTTTTTTTCCTTTTTCCTTCTTGGTATTCATATTACACAGTTGTTATTTTCAGTTTAATCCAATTCGTATTTCACTTCAGACCACTCTAAATTATTCCTCTCCCTCCTTGTTATCTACACGACCATTTCAACTACTTCTAGAAGTAAATTCTATTTGCCACCCCTTTCATTTGTCAAACCCCCTTTTGGCATAGCTATGAATACTTCACTCTCAATACGTCCTTGTTGCCTGGTCTGTCTGGCCCTCTAGTCTGTGATGTTCCCTTCAGTTTGTCAAACACTTCCTGGTTCTGAGATGCTCAAACTGTGTCTTGTAATGTACATGCAGACTCGCTAATGCCCCCTAAGAGACACTGTCATCTAATTACATTGCTTTCTGCTGGCCCCGTATGTCTCACTGCAAGCTCCCATCTAATTTTACTGTCTGCTATCCTCATGTGCCTTTATTTAATATCCCAGCTTTTAAGAGGTGTTGTGCCCATTGAATATCTGTGTTCTGGATTTTTTCCTCAGATGTACTTGCTCAAATCTCTTTGCAGTTCCTTCTTTAGCTGTCAATGCTGGTGATTTGGTGCATCCCACTGTGTAATATTATCTCTGACATTTAATGTGCTGTTTACCTTTTTAATATCAATAGTCCAGGGCACCCTTTATTTACCAGCAGCAACTTCTGCTTCCTTAGTTATAGGAAGATAAAACTGTTGTATGACTGAAAGATGTGGTGTTCATGGGCATGTACTGGTTTTTGTACTAATAGTCTCGTAGGTGATAATTGTAACAAAAGTTCCAAGCAGTACCCTGAGGTTGCATCCCTATAGTGAGAGTTATTACTTTACTTAGCTTTCTTTGAATTTTCCCTGCTGTGATTATGTGGCTGTAAAGCACCTTCCAGCAGAAGCTCCTCCTAGTCCCATGAACACTTACGAAATAAAACTGGTCTTTCTGGAAACCAGTTCTTCTGGAAAGTCCTCCTCTTCCTCGGAGGACCACAGCAGTGCACATTCATAACTTGGAGCTGAACTCTTCTGGAATAGGAACACTTCTCCGAGGTCAAACTGTCACCATTCCATTAATTCCTTGTCTCTTTTGTTTGGGGGGGGGCAGAGGGGCCTCGGACTTAGCTGTGAGCTAGCTTTGACTTGGATGAAAAGAAGCTTTCATGGCAAGACAATTTCCAGTAATTTCATATTCCTAAATATGAACTTTCAGAGTAGTGGGAGAGTAGCGTATCCACCTCACATTCTCCTTTCGGGGGGAGTCTGAGTTGCATAAAGTTATATTCATAGGCTATGAATAGATAGTACTTTTTACTGTGAATGAATTCCATGCTGTTCCCTCCCCTCTGGACCATTCTTTGTCAGAGGAGTAAACCAATGAAGTGATGTAGTCCTGTGGCCTTGTCTGCTAACCAAGCATTTGATGGCTTCTCCTTGGCAGTGTCCTATGTCTTACGTTTGTGCTGATGAACACTGAATGGGTAATAGAAAACCTTTTTACGTGACCAATACATTCAGTTTGTTGTTATTCCTGAACAGAGTTGACATTGCCCCTGCACTGCTTTAGGAAGCATATGATTAACATAATTCACTGATGGAAAAAGCATCTCAGAATTAGGGAAACACAGAATTGAGAACACAGGACTTAGCAGCAAGGAACTGTTTAAGAGATGACAGTGAGACTTCTTAGACACCCTTTCTCCCCCCCCCCCTTTTGGTGGATTTTTTTGTTTGTTTGTTTGTGTGGGGTTAGGGTGCTTACGTAACAAAATTCTCTTGTGAACAATATAATAAAGTTTTGTAATGGCAAACTTTATTAAACTTATATGTAACAAAAGAATCTGTATCATTAGCTAAATCACTTATGCACATAAGTCAAATAAAAGAGCAAATCAGTAAGCTGAAATATTGCCAGAGCTGAGATGTGGGAGAGAGAGACTGCATGTAAATAGAATCAGTCTATCCTTCAGTTACAAGGAAAAGTCACAAAACCAGATAATAAAACTTTCACAATGTGACTGCTTCTGTATAATGGACTAAAGGGATTGCAGTTTCCTACCAACAATTGTAAAGCAAACCAGAAAATTGTATCTGAACACTTCATACAAAGTGATCTCCACACTAGAAAATAAAATGCAGTTTTAAGTTTTCTCAGGAGAGAGTGGTAGGGTCCAAGCAAAACTTGTTCTTTAATAATAAGCTGTTGACATGCAAAATTGAGAGAGAGAGAAACCAATGATTTTGGCTAAGCTGCTTTTCAACCTGCATCTCTTAAATACTAAATTCCAGGAACTTTCTGAACTAAGGACTATAACCTTCGTTCTTATGTCCTAACCCCTGTGTTGTCAGAGCTGTATAATATTACTGCAAAGGGTTATGATGGAGAGAAATATAGAATCAAACTAAATCAGAATGATTACGTATTCTAAATCATTGTATAGGTTTTGGTGGTGATAGGGTTAAGTATTAAAATGTCCAAGGTTTGAGCTTTCAGATCAGTAAAGTAATCTTTGGTTTGGGATTTATGTCAATAATGAAGTCTGTTACTCATCTATAAGTATGAGTACCTTGCTGCAAGGAGTGAAATTCTACTCTAATGCCCCTATTGCTGTTGTAGAGAGAGTAGTGAAGCCAGTGTGTCATCAAAACTGTGCGGCTCCTATGGGGAGATGGGATACAGTAGGACAGAAGGGAACAGAGAGAGTAGCTTTATATTGCTTTCTCCCTGGCAGTATTTCCAACAGGTGCTTAATGCTGCTCATTGCAACAACTACCGTTCCATGCCCTCGCAGCCCCTGTGTGGGGACACGGGTGAAAGTAGAGAACCAAGCATAGCATAACTTGTGCGTCAGCCATGCTACTAGGGGAGAGGGGAGTACTATGGCAATCCTGAGCTGTAAAGGGGTGGGGATGGAATTCTGTATGGCTATTTGGGATCTATTCAGGTCAAAGACATTGCTGCATTCCTGTCTGTCAGCCTATGAATCCTGCTTTTGCCAGGAGATAATGGCTAAGAGACATTGTGTGACTTTTTATATGGAGCTTCCCTAGTGTGATGAAGTAGGAATTGTCTGTAATAATTTTATGAATCCTAGGCAGGCCTCAGTTTCCCTCTGTACATTGCATTGCTACCCAGTAGGTGCAAAGGGTTTAACCCTGCTCTGAAACAACACAGGAGTTGTCAGGGGTAGGGGAGCAGGAAAAGAATAGTCACTTTTTTTTAAACTGTCTTGATCTGACCCAAATCAACAGAGGGACTGGAAGAAGGGGGCTTTTGGAGGGACTCAAGTGGCCAGACCAGAGAGGGCTCATCAGGGCACTAGTTTGACTAGGATAGACTATTGCTTAACTGCTGCCTCTGTGTGCTAACATAAGGACTTTCAGATTCTGTGTGCCAGGTAATAATAAACCGTTACCTTGTTTGAAAAGGCTCCCTGTGTTGCTGTGAGCATTGTGTCTTGAAGGGGCCGGCACAAGCCTCCCACCGGACTCTGGCTTGGTTGGATTTGCTGCAGGGAGCCAAGGAGAAAGACAGGGATTGCTGGTGCTGAGTCACGGAGGCCATGGACCTGCCTGTTTGGAACTGTGTAGGTCCTTGGGGCCTGGCCCATTAAAGGGGTCACTCCCTGGAGACTGGTTACAGGCTGGGGCATAGACCAGACCCTGTGACTCCATGGCACCTAATAATGTTCCCCCATCTCCCCAGAGAAGATAGTTGGGTCACACAAGAAAAAATGTCTACCGCATCAGAGCAAAGTTCTGAAAAATAGCGTCCACCACTCATGCAGCTCTTCATGGGTTTCTGTGCTGTACAAACACGATTGATATTTTTTATTTAATTTGCCAAGATGTTCACGGAAAGCAAAAGCACAGTTATAATCCTACATCATCATAACCCATATGTTTGAAGCCAGCTCTGTTCCAGTCATATCTGGATGCATCCCAAAATGGTAAGAAACATATCAACCTCCCTTAGTAAAAATACACCCACGTAAACTTACTTTGTCTGAAAAACCTCCCCCACTTCCCCTCCCCCAAAGTCAATCTAGCATTCTGATGAGGTGCATTAGAAAAACTGATGTTAGGAAGTTAGCTTTTTATATTCGCTGAGAACTGCTGTCGCACACTTTATTTGCAATTAGTTTTACGTAGGCTGCAGATCCCATTCGTATTCAGCAAATGTGTGACTAGTGGTAGTTCCATGAATATTGAAATGACCTATATTATTGCAGAAATCATAGTAACCTCTTCTCGTTATAAGGCCTTGTAACTTAATTTACTAAGCTATGTTAAGGAAAAAAAGCAAAGAGATCAGGTGAAGAAAACCAAGAAGAGATGTTAATCTATACGATTACACAATATGCTTATAAAAATGAAGACCATGCTATTTTATAGAGCCAAAGGACAGTAGGTAGTTTTTTTTAAATGTCCGTATCAAACCTGAAGACGTGAGAAAATCAATTAAAAACAAACAAAAAAAATGTAGCTATAAACAGGGTCACTGATAAAATCACTTGTATTTTGCATGCTAGGAGGAGCAAAATGCTACATAGGGTTTGCCTATTACAGTGGAAACATTTTTACTAATAAAGTTTATACTGTTGTTAGCTAGGTAGAGGGTTCCCTCTGTCTGGCATTCACTTGAAATATTTCGTTAGCAAACATTTTTTCACCTGTGGTGAGGAATGACATATAATCAATGAGCAGCTTGTACTGCCTCATTACTTTTTTTTTCCTAGTGAGATTGTTTAGTACTGTAGTTTTTGTCATACTCACAAGGCAACTTCAATAAGATTACCGAAAATTTCAGGTAACCTCATAATGATCATGGAATTTAAGGACCCAAACCTGCAATCTTTGCTCAGGCAAAATGTCCATTACAATTAACGGGAGTTTTGCCTGTTGAGACAGCTCTGAGTAATGACTTTAGATTTGGCCCTGACGTTTTAGATATTTGGGCTTGGATACCTGCTAGGGTGAAATCCTGGCACTGTTGACTTCAGTGGAGATTTTGCCATTGACTTCAGCAAGTTCAGGATTTGACCCCTATCATCTAGTCCAGTCAATTTTCAACTGAGGCAACAAAACTGAAAAATGTGTCCGAGTACATTGTACAACAGTATGTGGAATTTGTGTCTGTATGTATAAAGTGAACTCACTAGAGTATAGCAAAGTGATAGATATGGAATTTCATAAATAATGTTAGTTGGCCAAAACAGAACCCTCTTTTATAGTACAGATCATAATTAGCACCTTATCAGTCTGAATTTCTGAGTTTGCCTCAAATGTTGATACCCTCTTGTTTTGGTTAATGAGCCATTCATACAGACTCTGATCATCAGTGATAATTGAACTCAGGAACTTCAGCAACATTCCTACCAAAGCACTTCTTTAGTTAAAGGTGTAACTGCATTAGCTGCGAGTGAGTGGCAGGCTGTTTCTGTTGCTGGGGATGGCTACTAGAGGCAGATACGAACACATGCTCTAAGTGTCTGCTCCTGTACCTGTTGAAGTCAGTGGCCAAACTCCCATTGATTTCCAAGGTGCGGGATCAGGTTCTTAGACACTGTAACGTATTTGCTAAGAGAGTTGTCCTGTGTCATTCTCAGCACATGCAGCTCTTCAGATTGGCTGGCAATGACCGTTTTCTTTCAGAAAAGGGACTCCTGTGTTTACAGGCCATCACATAACTTCACCAGCAGCCAAGAAGAAAGCTCCAGTGTTGTCTGTCTTTCCAAACCCATTTAAAATTAATATTCTCAAATGGGTTGGATAAATGGAGACATTAGCTATGCTGTCATTCATATTTGGTACACAGTCATAGCTAGATAGTTAATAAGTGCAATAACAAAATTGAAAAATGAGGCCAGGATATGCGTACTTCTGGGATGGTTGAAGGCATGCCCTTCAAACTCCTGCCTTGTGATTAATACCACAAATGCAGATGTGTACCACACTCCTTCTTGCGTTAATTCAATACCAACATTTTTGAAGATGGGGTCCATAGCAGATAAGGAAATTGCAGTAGAATTTTTAGGCTCTTGCTTGTGTCTCCACTCCTTGCATCTCATCATTTTCAGGCATTCCAGAGGCAGCAACTTCCTTAGAAGTAGAGTATTCATTGGCTGCATTAGCTTCTCTGCTTGGTGTAGCTGTGGCAACAGACTCATTTTCTTGGGTGGGTATATTAACATATTCGACATTTGCCTGTTGTTTCTGAGACATTGGTCTACAGGAAGGCAAGATGAGGGTTAGACTAGTTAATAACAAATTGAAATCCTCCCTATAATAGAGCCTCCCAAAAGGAACATCTTAGAAAACCCTGACCTAATGGCTATAGTATGATTGATTATATTACACACTAGCACCTAGAGCTCCCCATTGTACATAAAAGTATTATGATACAATGGCTGGAAGTTAAAGCCACACAAACTCTAATTAGACAGACTCCCAAGGGAAGTGGGAGATTCTTCATATCCTGAAGTCTTCACATCAAATCAAGGCTGGATGCTTTTCTGGAAGATATGCTTTAGTCAAGCACTTGGGCCCAGATTCACAAAGTCACTTAGGCACCTAAAACCCAGTTTTAGGCTGCACTGTGATCCACAACACTCATACTTGGCTGCTGCCTAACCCTGTAGGCACTTAAACCTACTGGGCACCTTAATTTTCATGGTAAAAGTTCCCCTAGGCATCTAAGTTTCTGCTTCTGGACATGCACACTGCTGCCTCACTCTAGGAGTCCAGATGCCTGTCTCCTGCATGAGCCTCAGCCCAATCCACGAATGGGAGGAAAACAGGTAGAGGAGCCTACAGGGGAGCCTCTGGCCTGCAGGGTGTGATCTGGTAGGCATGCTCAGAGGCCACCTACTGGATCAGTTTCCATTCACAATTCAGTTGGAGGGAGTGGTGATGCCACCCACCTTATAACTTTTAGCCAGTGCTTAGAGCATTCACTTGGGATATGGAAGACCCAGGTTCAATATCCACCTCTGACTCAGAGAGGAAAAGGATTTGATTAGGGTCTCCTACATCTCTCAGGAAAGTGCTCTAGCCACTGAGCGATGGGATATTTTGATGTGGGACTCCCTCAATCTCTCCTGTTGAAGCTATAATGAGAGAGAGACAAGGTGGGTGAGGTATTAGCTGCATTATTGTCAGGTTTTTAAACAGGAGGGAGAAGAAAAAGAATAGAATAATACCTCACCCACCTTGTCTCTCTGATATCCTGGGATCAACACAGGTACACCAACACTGCAAGAAGCTATAAATAACAGTTTCAAAGTGAGACAAAAATAAATAGTCTTACTTTGTAAATGTTATTGCACCATATTTGACTTAGTTCCAAAGAAACGTTTGCGGTAGTTTTGGTTTTGGATCCATCTTGACCATCTCTATTGAGGGGGTTGGTCAGGAAATGTTTGTCTTACAATCAAGCAAACAAAAATTCTTACTGCATTTCACTATTTGCTGCTTTCTCTTTTGTCTCCTTTTTCTTCTCCCTCTTGGTTAAAAACCAGACAATAATGCAGATAACAACTGCTCCCAGAATTGCTCCAATTAATGCTCCAGCAATGAGACCACCTTCTGAATCTGGAAAAATATGTGCACAGTGTTAATTTTAAAAAGCCACCAGTATAGAGATAATCCCATTGAAGGGGTACCAGATGGAAAGAAGATATTGGGCTCAAAGAGCTGAGAACTAAAATCCATGCTTTCAGGAAAGGGGGAGTCAGGCTTTCACTATTCTTTGCCTCCCTGCTTCTTGCTAGGTGGCACTATATTGCTAGCTGTTCTCTACCCAAGCAGACGGAGAGAGAAGTGGGAGGCTCAACAAACCTAAATAATCCATTCCCCACTTTTATGACTGGCTACAGGAGAGAGAAGATGTTTGCTGTTCGACAATATGGAGGGCTGTTTGGCTCTTCAACCCTTACAAACAAGATTTTAATTCTGGATAGCCTCTATCTCCCATTCTCTGTTGAGATATAAAATGCAAGCCCTGCCTGTCTGTGATCGCTAAGGATCCTAGGTCATTTTCATGGGTGTTAGCCTGGTGTCCTATCCAAGTTCCAATTCACATCGTTACAGTCTATCTACCAACATCTCTCTGGTAGTTTCATTTGAGCAAGGCAATTTTTTTATTTTACAGACCACTTAAGAGAGAAATTATCTCAAGGACCCACCCCAAGCCCCTGTTGCTCCGTTCTCAGAACATTTAATTCTACTGACTAACAGGTAAGATCACACAGAGCTCTGATAGTCCACAGGCTGAGAACAATAGGGGTAAGGTACTCTTCTTTCTTTCCAGCCTAATGTTGCACTATTAAACAGCTGCAACACTCCACTCTATAGACTGGAGCATTTCAATGGTGTTTGTAAAGTGTTCTAGGCCCCATTGGGATTGTGAGCTTGAAGTCAATAGACCTAAGGCCTGGATCTGGTTGCTCAAAGCCAATTAGAGACTCATGTTTAGATCCAGAGGTCCAAGTTTCAATCCCCACTGCTGACAAACCACCCAGGGATGGAGAATTACAAAGTGGCGATCCATGCAGAGATTTGAAATGGGTGGATCTCCCTAGATAGGAGGTGTGTATAACTCAGGATGCTTACTCAGTGTGGCTCTGTGTCCCCCTCTACTGACTGAACCACATAAAGGTTTGTGAGGCTGCTACAGCCTTCCATCTAACAGAGCTAGGTTTATCAGTTAACTCATACTATAGAAGCTCGTGGTTATAGATCCAGAGGTTCTGGATTCAAATCCCTGCTGCTGACAACCCAGTCCAGGGTGTGGTGTTATATTGGCATTTGTATAGTGTATTAGCTATTTAAAGTAGTTTAGGAACATTAACTAATTAAGCCTCACAACACTCCTGTGAGATATGTTGCTAAGTATACATTAGTACGCCCATTTTACAGAAGGAAGATGGAGGCAGAGAGGTTAAATGACTTTCCCAAAGCCACGCAAGGCCCAGTTGAGTTGAGAACTGAGGACCTCCTGACCACCAACCCAATTCTTATTCCAAAACAATCTACCTTTAAAAAAATGTTAACTCTTTTTGTCGTTCTGATTATGCTGTATGTAAAGCATATTTTATTCCATTCATATGATGAACTCACGTGCTGCAGACAAGTCAACTTCACAGCTGCTGTTTCCAAGGCTGTTACTAGCTGTGCACCGGTAGTATCCAGTTTCAAAGGTGGTGAGATTACCAATAATGAAAAGCCCAGTTTTTGTATCTGTGACAAATGGAAAACATACGAACATGCATGTTTATATACTATATGGGTAATTACTTGTATTTACTGAATAAGAATCATGATTAGTACAAGGCATGGGAGGTTGTATTGTAAATTTTGCAGCATTTAAATAAAGGGATTTCCTTAAAAACAAATCTATTTAGAACCATTTATCTTCTTTGAAAACAATTGTTCCAACATTTTACAGAGAACTCTGCAGCATCACATTAACCAGGTCCCCTATCCTGCAAACACAGAAGGATGTAATTTTACTCATTTGGGTAATACCATTGAAGCCAATGGGATCTCTGCAGGTGTAAAGTTATGCACATGCTTAAGTGTTTTCACAATGGGGGCTGTCATAAATATAAAGGGAAGGCTAACCACCTTTAAATCCCTCCTGGCCAGAGGAAAAACCCTTTCACCTGTAAAGGGTTAAGAAGCTAAGATAACCTCACTGGCACCTGACCAAAATGACCAATGAGGAAACAAGATACTCTCTGTCTGTGTGATGCAGGGGCCTAGAAAACAAAACTACAATTTGAGTTCCATTGAGTATAAGGTTAGTATAAATTTGCGTCTCACTCACTCCAAGGTGAGTGAGATTACAAAAAAAAAAAAAAATCAGTAAATTAGATTGTTGTAGTTCTTTTCATTTTAATGCGCTGAGGTGTCATTACTATCACAGGTAGGAATTTTTTTTTTTTTACATAATTATCTTCTCTGAGGCCAGCAGCATTATATATTGTAAAATCAACAAAACCAGGCTAATGATTTATGTAATGGCTGTTAGTAAGTTTTGATAGGTTAAAAATAAATTCAATCCACATTATTGCACACAAAGGGGGGAAATGCATTCTTTTCTATATTGACTAGAATATTGACGGCATGGTTCAAGCCATCACACTCTAGGTCTTGCACGTTACACACTAGTACTGAGGAAGTTACTCACTGAGTTGTTCTGTCATGGGTTTGAGGGTCTCCCCTGATACTCTATACCACTGGTATGTAGGCGCAGGCATCCCTTCTTCAGAATAGCAGGAGAGAGAGACAAGGTGGCCTGTCTCAGGGGTTCCCCGTAAGCTACAGTGAGGCTGCGAAGGTTTGACTGTAAAATAACAGCAGGAAAAATAGTTAGACCATGGGTACAAATTCTGGGCCAAAATCTTGCTAGACCAAATTCTACTTTGTTACACTGGTGTAAATAATCTATTGACTTTGGTGATGTTGTTTTAGATTTCCACCAGTATAACAAATCAGATCCTGGCCCAGTAGTCTGACCACAATCTCTCCCACATAGACATGAGCAGCAATAAAGAAAAGTGAACAGTCAGGGGAAAACTCTTACTGCCTTTCATGGTGTTTATCCTACTAAATACTTTTATAAAGGCTGTAAGGTATTACTTCTTGATAGAAAAGACTATCAGTTATTTCAATTATATTACGAGTGTCACTTTTCATCCCAGTCAAATCACTTTCTGTCTCATGGGATTGTAATTTATGGTGTAAGTGGGTCTATTCCATATGAGTGCAAAGATCTATATAGCCTGATTCTTCACTGCTTGGCACCTGTAGAGTCATTGGCACCTGTGCAAAATGCTACCTTTCTGTTTTGGTACTCAGCCATATCCTACTCTGAGCTACACCTGTGTTGTTTTTAATTTCCTGTGTTTGCTTGCTCACGTCACCCATTTAACACAATTTAAACATATTGTTGTGGGCCTCTTCTGTAACTCCACTGCAGTGGAATTACACCAGTGATTAATCTGGCCCAGTTTTTGCATGTATAAGTACAAGCAGTGATGCTTGCTTTTCTAGGGAAAACAGCAATCCCATTTTTCAAGCTTTGAGTCAAACTCATATATGCTCTTGTTTATTATTCTGCTGCAGAGTAACTGCTGTTTGGTTTGTTTTTCAGGATGGTTTTAATATCTGTGCTTTGAAAATTTGTTTCTTCCAGTGGATTTATCTCCATTTGCCTTTAATTGTCTCTTCTGTACAGACAAATGACACAGTTGGAGCCATTTTCACATATGCAGTGACTTCTCCCTCTAATCAACTATCCAGAGAGTATGTGGATAGTTGTTAGATGGGGTTAGTATTAACATTTATCTTGTTAGCAAGTAAAATTTTTCTTCTCTCATTGCTTTTCATACTTGTTCAACTATCTGTTCAGGGTTGAACTATTGCTTTCTTTCAGCTGATGTGTACTCTGTACACACCACAGAACAGAGAGCTACATTGATTAGACTTTTTAATAGAGAGGCAGCATTTGGACTGTTTATGGAACCAGGACTTCTGGATTTTACTGCTGGCTCCACCAATGACTATCTGTGTGTCCTTAGGCAAGTTGCAGTGGGGGAGGTTTAGATTGGATATTAGGAAAAACTTTTTCACTATGAGGGTGGTGAAACACTGGAATGCGTTACCTAGGGAGGTGGTAGAATCTCCTTCCTTAGAGGTTTTTAAGGTCAAGCTTGACAAAGCCCTGGCTGGGATGATTTAACTGGGAATTGGTCCTGCTTTGAGCAGTGGGTTGGACTAGATGACCTTCTGGGGTCCCTTCCAACCCTGATATTCTATGATTCTAAGTTACTATGGCCAGCATTTTCAGATTTGGGGACCTAAAACTATATCAAAAAGTGGCCTGCTTTTCACAGCTGCTTTAGGCTTCCAAATTTTAAAACGTTGGGCTCCGCCTTAAAGCCTAGGCCAGCAATCCTAGCTCAGGTAATGTTTTCAGGGTGTGGTTGTGGTTCCCAACTAAAAGTGTGTTTTAATTACTACCCAGTGAAGCTGGGTAGTAACAGCTACCAAAGGGACGTATATTTCTCTGGCCATTATAATAGGTGGCTCTATAATGCAGCAAGGTTTACATGGAGGACTCCCATGGCGACTCAGATTTTACTGGCCATTACGACAGGTGAGTGTAGTTATTAGTTGAGCAAAGGTTTCAGCATAAACATGTCACCCTGTTCACTAGGGATGAGAAATGTTCCACAGGCAATGTAGTCAGCAGTCCTTTCCATGATTGCTTCATCCAGGCCAGGACGAAGAGGGTGGGTCTACATGCAGCTGGGAGTGAACCTCCCGAAAGCCTGAAGTCCAGCCCAAGCCACAATGTCCATACGGACAGGTTTCAGACCATACTGCTATTTTTAGCATGCCATCTTGAGCCCCTCTGGCACGAATCTGTCTACCTGCTCTGAGAGGCTTACTCCCAGCTGCAGTGTAGACATACCCATCACATGAGGCAGCACGGGTGCTGTTTGTCTGGGAGGTGGAGAATACCACTGGCTCTGTCTGTGTCCAGCAGCCCGGAAAAAGAATCTTTCTATCAATTAAAATAAGTCCTGTTTCTTTACCATGATAGTTACTGCATCGCACAGCTCCAGGGGGCCCACTGCACTAACTGACCAAAAGATGCCAATGTTCACATCCACTCCCCATTACATTATTCTCTTGGGTACCCTGTGGTGCATTTTTGAATCCCAATTCAACACTATGTGATAAAAACACAATGCAAAATAAATTACCCAGTACACTGACAGCCACTGATTTCTGGTTCCGTCCATTTGAATCTTGTGGGTTGAAAACTTCGCAGGTATAGAACCCGGTGTCCGAGGGCTGCATGTTGGAGATTGTTATTGATGCATTTCCTTGGTTTGTTGTCCCATTTATTCTGTTCTTGAACTCTCCATATTCATAAGCCTGTCCATTCTGAAAATAATAGATCTGTGACACAAAACAGATCGTTAGTTAACTAAGAAGTAAGCTAATTGCATTTTGTTTGATGTTGCTATGTCAAATACAAAGAAATTTCAAAAGAAGAAAAGCCATCTTATGCCCAATTCCCTGTAAAGAAAGCTGTGATTAAAACCATGCTGTACATTGCAATCTAAATTTCTAATCATATTCTTAGATGATAAGCTCCTCAGGGCAGGGACTGGGTCATTCTGGGTGTGTGTCCAGTAGCTAATACACTGTGGAAACTGCAGAAATAGAGTGGGATATTTGGGAAAGGCATATTTTCTTTACAAGAAACCAACTGCCAGGCAAGATTATGGACCATTATGTTACACACCTAAGCAATAAAGCTAAGTTATGTACTATTAACAGAAGGGCTAATTAGAGGGCAAATTATTTGTAATGTAACTGATAATACGTCCTGTTACAAGATTATCATGTATGGCCAGTACAAGATTATCATAAGAAATGGAATTGCCATTGCAAAGAAAAATGGATATTTGCAGGGTTATGCAGGGTTAGTGAAACTCTGCTTTCTAAATGAAAGTGTAAGCAAGCAGTAAAAGAGATGAAGTGCATCTAATTAAAGATGGCTAAGACTGGCTAATTCAGAAAGACAAAACACAAGGGTAAGCAAACCAGAGACCAGCTATGTTTGCAGTAAATGTGGAGGCAATCACAATACAGGGCAGAGGTGTCTACCACAAGCCATTGGAGTGCCATACATACAATAAAAATACTAGACATGCAATCAAAATGTTTCCATCCCCATCAGTGTCATGCAGGGGTGGGGCTATTATCAGAGACGCTCAGGCAGGCCCCAGCTCTTTCCTTTTCCCAATATGCTGTAGGGATGTAAGTCAGGAGTAACTTCTCCATCTAATGGGAAATTATTGACATATTGGGCACATTGTGGGGATTTGCATCTGTCTTTCAAACATCCAGCATCTTCCCTCAAATAAGAGACTTACTGTTGTACATTCAGATGAGCTCTATTGCCGTTAGTAGTGTTACTCCTGATTTATAGCAATGTGAAAACCAGAGTGGCTTCTATAGACTTATGGACTGAACTTGCTCCCATAAAAGTCTATAGCAAAACCTCCATTGATTCGAATGAACTGGGCCCATTGTGGATGGTAGTGGTTTGAACCTTAGGCCTTCAGTCTATCTAGGACTACTGATATCTCAGACCCCATGGTGATGGGTTTGGTTCAGGAATGTAAAAAGTTCTGATAGACTAGTCACACTCAGCCCTGTTTAGTTCTATTATAAAATAGTGTACTGAAAAAAATCAACTTCTATGAAAGACATATTGAAACAGTTGCCATTTTTATCCAGAGTTTAACAATAATACTCCTGCATAACAGTGCTACAGCTTGGAATTTGTAGTGCTCTACTCTATGCCTGCTTTGATAAATGCTGTCCCATGACTAATTGGCAATGTACAACTTGACGTGCTCTTCTCGTAAACAATGTGCTCCAGGCATAATGAGCTGATCCATTGTTTTAGTGGGTCTTCCCATGGTAGTCAGCAATATTAATATGTCCAGGATTAATATGTCCAATATGTTTACAGGATTGGGTCCTTAATTAGTATAGCATCTTTCATATCAACTGTGTTTCAGGAACAATGATATAATAATATTTGTCACTGCTGGACTGACAGTTGGCTTATTACAAGAGGTGGTTGAAAAGTGTGTGAGGGGAAGTTTCACAAATTTTGGTCAAGTTCCATTTGCTTCTGACTCATCAAAATTTTATTTTGTCAAAGATTTCCAGTCAGCTTTAGTTCATGCTATGAATCCCCACCCCCCAGACAATAAGCACAGTTCCATTTGCCTTGCAGATCCGTAGATTGCATTTTGAAGAAAAAATAAACACTTGTGCACCCTGACGCAGTGTTGACTGAAGTCTTTAATCAATGTTATCTGGATGTCTTTGTTAGCTTAAGGCAAGCTACACCCCAAAACTGCCAACGTACAGTTGGTTAATACAATGATAAGATTTTTCAATGAAGGTCAAAACCCAGGCTGTGTACCTGCTGTGCTATAGCAGCTACTGTATTCCCACAGCATGGCACTATCATAAATGCACCAACATCTTCATTCTAGCTATGAAGAGGGATAAAAACACATTAAGGGTGAAATCCTGGCCTCACTGAAGTCAGTGGGGGACAGGATTTTACCCTGAGGGTGTTTATTTTTCCCTCAGAATACATCTAGAACCTGTAGCATTGTCAGGCAGAGAACAGAACTCAAAATGTGAGTTAAAATAGACCACAGCTTTTCCTGCCATTGATTCTGCCAAACTTTACTCTCTCAACCATCCCAGGCAGGAATAACACCAAGTGAGCTGTAGCTCACGAAAGCTCATGCTCAAATAAATTGGTTAGTCTCTAAGGTGCCACAAGTACTCCTTTTCTTTTTGCGAATACAGACTAACACGGCTGTTCCTCTGAAACTATGTACAATAACACTATGTTGGGGGAGTTATAGCTCAGTGGTTTGAGCATTAGCCTGCTAAACCCAGGGATGTGCATTCAATCCTTGAGGGGGCCATTTAGGGATCTGGGGCAAAAATTGGGGATTGGTCCTGCTTTGAGCAGGGGGTTGGACTAGATGACCTCCTGAGGTCCCTTCCAACCCTGATATTCTATGATAGAAAGCTTTGATGTTAAAGCAGCTGCAGGTGTGCCCCTTATCAGGAAGTTAATTGGGTAGGAGATGAGCTCAAATGGGAGTATAGCTGTGGGAGAAGGGGTGGGTAGGGAGAAGAGAAAAGTGAGCGCTGAGCTCTAATAATATGCTATAATATTAGACAAGCTGAGCTTTGCTGATCTACACCTCAGTCTTTATTACTCACATAGGCCCAGACGCTCAAAGGTATTTAGGTGACTAAACACCTATGAAGATCTGGGCCATTATCTATGCAAATAATGACAGGTTTCAGAGGAACAGCCGTGTTAGTCTGTATTCGCAAAAAGAAAAGGAGTACTTGTGGCACCTTAGAGACTAACCAATTTATTTGAGCATGAGCTTTCGTGAGCTACAGCTGAAGTGAGCTGTAGCTCACGAAAGCTCATGCTCATGCTCAAATAAATTGGTTAGTCTCTAAGGTGCCACAAGTACTCCTTTTCTTTATGCAAATAATGTTTTTCTTTGTTTCTATGGTTAACTGATGAGGTGAGCTGCGGTCACTAAGATTAATGCAGGAATTGTTTTATTGCAACAGACTAATGAGGCATCTAGTGTGACATTGAATAGCGGATGCTTCAAAGGTAGATTTTAAATGGTCATTACATACCTATGTTTGCAGTACTGTGTCATGGGAGGGGAAGTTCTTCCTGACTACACATGTATCCGCTGAAGTATAAGCATTGACTGCTGCTCTTTCCTCTTAGCTAGTATACCTGTAGATGCTCTTATTCATATATGTGAGATAAGAATTGAAAACTCTTTTCGATACATCTCTCTCTCCACAAACCACTGGTGCATATATCGTATAAATCATTCTGGCCTCTATTTTTGCTGCATATTTAATTACTGTACTTGCTTAGAACCTACTACAGCTCCTCAAAATATATTTACAGGTCAAGGTTACAACAGAACACAGATACTTTTGACACATCTGCCTTGCAGTGTCACTCAATAGCCTCAGAAGAAAGGTGGAGCATGCATAAACTTGAATCTACTTTCATTCATACCTGTCTCACACCAGAGTCATGCCACTGAATTTGGAGTCTCTCCTGATTAACACCAATGTAACAGAGTAGGGTGTATATGGGGTGAGCTCAAAAGGTATCACCTCTGAGTAGCTGGCATGCTAAACCTATTGGGTAGCTAGCGGCAACAACTGCTAGTGAATGGGCACGCTTGGCTCTCAAGTGTATGAAATCTCCTACAGTGAAACCAGCAAACCAAGTTCCAAAGGATAATATTGGCAGAAACAGTACAGGAGCAAGCTAGTGGATAGCTCAGAGCACTGTTACAGTCAGATTACAATATGCTGGTCAACCACAAAGCCAAGGAGTTGTGGTTGAACACTTGGTGAATATTAGACCACACAAACTGAATGAAAAATGGAAAGAGAAACAAAAGTAAGCTGGCTTGGTTGTTGCCCAGACAAACCAGGGCTGTGTTCACTGCTCAGAAATTGAATTGGGGGTGAAAAGGATGTGATCAGAACAAACATAGCTACATGCAGAACAGGGAATTACGTAATGGACTCAAAAGGAGGAGACATTTATCGGAACATGGAATGTAAGAACATTATACCAGGCTGGAGCACCTTGCACTAATAATGCATGAGTTGATAAGATATGAGTGGGAAATTGTCAGTCTATGCAAAATGAGATAGGAATGCAAAGGAGAATTCTACTACAATGAACACAGGATATTGACATTGGGAAGAGAAGATGGTGGATGCTGGGACAAAGTCACATTGGTGCCAAAGCCAATGGCAAACCAGGCTCTTATGGCATTTAAGATGATATCTCCTTGTACGTTGAAGGCAGGATTCAGAATCAAATCCTGTGCAGTCTCAATAGTACAAGTATATTCATTCACCTCAGCAGCACTCAGGAAGAAACTGACAAATTTTATAATAATCTACAGAAAGCAATACTAATCGTTTCAAGACAGACATTATTGGTGATAGGAGATTTTAATCCGAAAGTAGGTTCGGCCTAGAATTCCTGGGCTGGAGCAGTGGTCAGATTTGGACTTGGTGAAGAAAATTAAAAAGAAGAGCTATTAAATTTCTGCCTAAGGAACAACCTGGTGATAACCAACAAGCTATTTCAGCAAATAAAGATGCAGAGGAAGTGGACGTGGATATTACCTGATGGGCAAATGAAGAACATGACTGAATTTATGTTTGTGACTCGCAGATAGAAATTGAGTGTGTTGTCATGCCGATCATTTGTGCTAATATCAGATTGGATCATAAATTAGTGCTGGCGTCAATAAGGTTGAGGTTGGGAGCAACCAAAAAAGTGCTGAGAGCTAAGAACTATCGCATGGACAAACTGAAGGAGCAAGATATCCAGAAAAACATGGTCTTTGGTGAACAGTGTAAACAAGCAGAATACGCAAAGCAAAACAAGAGAACAAAGCAAGATATATG
The DNA here is from genome assembly GCF_965140235.1 of Caretta caretta. Classification (NCBI taxonomy): domain Eukaryota; kingdom Metazoa; phylum Chordata; order Testudines; family Cheloniidae; genus Caretta; species Caretta caretta. Next base: position 85,700,725 of record NC_134214.1, read on the forward strand.
AGTTGAAGATATCAGTGTGAAAGACAAGTGTGGGAAAATAAGCAAAGAATAATGAATGGAAAGAATATTTTGAAGAGCTGTTCAATTTGCAGAACACAGTAGATGAAAAGGTCCTGGAAAAGCTCTCCATTACAAATGAGGGAGAGCAGATGTTGGAATTCTTAGAAGTAAAGATCTCAATAGGAAATCTGAAAAAGAAAAAGGTGCCAGAAAGTGATGACATAACTGCTGGAGGCAGGTGAGGGACACATGATAAAGGTGATGTACAAGCTATTCAACAAGATTTACAAACAAGAGCAAGTGCTGAGAGAATGGGGGAAAGCTATAACAGTACCAACCTATTAAGAAGGAGATCAGAATGAGTGCAAGAACTACAGAGAAATCGATGTATTGAGAGTGCTGAGAAAAGCATTGCAGAGGAGACTAGAGAGATAGGTGGAAGTGACGATTGCAGAGGGAGAGACCAGATTAGACTAGGATGAAGTACGATAGATCAGCTATTTGTGATAAGACAGATATTGGAGAAGTGCACAGAACACAACCAAACCTGCTACAACACCTTTATCGACTTCAAACAGGCTTTTGGTAGCATTTGGTAGAAAGGGTTATGATATGTTTTGAGAGTGTATGGCATCCCTGGGAAACTGATCAAGCTGATAGAAACATATACAGCAAGTCGATAAGTGCAGTGGGAGTAGACAAGAAGCCATTGCTAGTGCGAGTCTGTCTAACCAGACTGGGAGATTTGCCTTCAGCTGCAGTGTAGACATTAGACCTTAAGGGTCCTGCTTTCCTCTAAGAATCTGTGCTTTCCTACTTCTGCTAATGTTGATTCATATTTTACCACAATTAAGAATGTTTTACTGATGTTTAGAGGTAGACCTGCGTTGCAGAGTTAGGATCTGAATCCGGATCCTAATGCCCCCAAAGTTCAGATGTTTGGATAAAGTGGTTTAGTACAGGCCTATCTCTAGTATCAATGGGCCAACCTCATTTAAACTGGTGTACATTAATAACAGCAAATGTGTCACTCTAGACTTACCCCAATGTAACTGAGAACAGAATTTTGCCCAGTACTGTTTACTTTGAGAAGCTGTAGTTACAAAAACAATAGTATGGGACATCATTCTCCTCTCACACTAATGTTACTCTATTGATTTTAATGGAGTTACTAGGATTTACAGCTCCATTAAGTCAATTGCATCAGTGTCTGTGAGATGAAAGTGAGAAACATTGGGCCTAATCCACACTCACACTATTTTTACACCACTTCACTGGAATTACTCCTGATTTACACCAGCATAAGTGGAGCAGCAGACTCATTATGTTCAGTCAAAGTGCTTGAGTACCAAAAAAGACTAAATTCTGCTTTCAATTGACCTCAGAGCTACTTAGCATTTGTATCCGTGTAAATGATGTCAGAAGTTGCCACACAGAATGCCAGATCACTATAAGTTACTCTTCTCCTTTCTGTGCCCTCATTGTCACATCTTCCTCAGGAATAAGTCTTGAGTAACATGACCATGAATTTCACACACAGTTAATTCTCTGCAGTAAACATTAAAAATTGCTGCATGTGGCTGTGGTTTCAACAATGAAACTCCATTTGAAGTCAGTTGGGGTTGTGTGGCTAAGCCCCATATGATGTTCTGAAAAGCTAATCTGTCGTGTTCCATCTTTGTAGCTAAATGCATACAGAGAAAATATTTTATGTATGCAGAAAAATCGGGGACAGGTGTCAACAGAGCCAAGAATATTTACTTTTTTTTTTTTTTTTTTTTTTTTTTTTTTACAGATTCAGTTTTCTTATAGTAAAACAAATGCAACTGTAGATCCTAAGGAAATGCACTCAGTTTCACTGCAGTTTCTCCCAGTCTCTCAGCAACTGTGTCATTTGTTTATCACTCTGAGGAAAGGTGATGAATACTGAAAAGACTAAGTAATGTGATTAATTAGAAACGATATTTTATTCCAGAGGTATGAGTGGATTTTGTACACAGGAAACTTCATTTAAAGTGTAATTAATTTTAATTCAGTTAATAAGCTGTAACTTAATTGCTGATTTTAAACAAGTTCATTCAAAATAAGTACTTTATATTTTGTTTTAAAATGTTGTTTTTTAATGCTGTCCTTCCAGAGTTTTCATCTCTGCCCTACAAGGAGTCAAAATGTGAATGTTTACAAAACTTAATTTCACACTGTACATCAGAGCCTATCTAACCTTTGGTCTGGCACTGCTACCCTTTTAAATAGTGCGTGAGACCCATTTTGATGGTAAGTCTCTAATATGGCAAAGTTACCTGAAAGTAGAGCTGGTCCCCTTTTTTTTTTTGCCTGTGAAATTTTTTGACACACACAAACAATTTTTTGTTCTTTGTCAACATTTTTGTACAAAATTTGTCAGGGTTTTGTTGAAAAACTACAAACGAGAAAACTGGGGAAAAAACAAAAACCCCTTTCAGTTTTCAGCAACTGAAAGTCAAAACAGCTGGTTGGGGGAAAATGTTTTGGTTTTACTGCAACTTTTCATCTGTTCCAGCCAATATTTTTTCCAGTTTCCGCTCAGACTAGTGTTTTCAATGGTAAACCATCCCAAAATTTCCTTGAAAATTGACATTTCCCTGCAGACATTACCATTTTGATGAAAACGGCATTTTTCATTAAAAAAAACCCACAACATTTTGTATGTAAAATGTTGACCACCTCCACCCGAAAGTTTCAATCTTCTGTAATACCTTTAGTGGGCTAAATGTAATGCTCAGTTACACTGATGTGAATCTGGAGCAACCTCATTGAGGCTACTATTGCAAACTGAAAGCCGAATTTGCTCCAATGGGCTAGAATCTGCTTTGTATACGCCAGGTCTCAGGAATCTCCTGGGTGTAAGGAGGGTCCTTTGGCAGTGTAGAACTGATGCATTGACTCTATGCTGCTCTCCCTACAGCCTGTGGAATAGAGGCTGTACTGTGGAAAGAAAAGGACCACAGTTTGCTGCCTGCTGTCTATGTTTGCAACAGCATAATGGCCGTAGGGGGTTGTTGCAAGACAGCACAATTTACAGCAGCCAAGGGGCCAAATCCAGAAATTGGGAAGCACAAAAGTGACACAGAGAATCTGGCCCTATGTTTGCATCTTGCCAAACTTCATTTTGGAGAGTATCAAAAAGGAAAAGTGGCCAGGCCCAGGGGAAGGTGGACCTTTTGCCTTAAGAGATAGTGGTTCTTACAAGAGCATCTTTGGCCTGCCACAAAACACACAATAAGATTTATATTCCTATTAACTAAATCAATCAAAGCTACTACTTGTTCTAAATATATTTGTAAGAGTCTTGAGATAGATAAGAAAAAATAATGGCTTTTCAAAGAACTAAATCCAACTATATGATCAGGATGGAGTCTTCATAAAATTTCACCCTTCACATAATAATCTCATGTACACATAATGCAGACCCAAAGCGCCTGATTCAGATTTCATTTACCCTTGTGTTAATCAGGAACAACTGCAATGAAGGTGATGGAGTGACACCAGTGTAAAATCACTGTGAGAATCAGGCAGTGTGTGTGGGAAGGGGGGACAAAACATTATGCACGTTCTCTCCACTAAAAAAATATGGAATAGTTTGCTAGGGTGGCTGCAGGAGCACATGAAGCTCCCAGAGAAACAAAATGAAAGAACAAAACAGGCACATCAGTAACCTGCTGCATTTTTGTGGTGCATTTGCCCTGGGCCACAAAATGGCCAAAGGCCATTTTGCCCTGTTTTGGCAGGAAGTAGGAGCACTGTCTCCTTGTCCATCACGTCAGCTGCCACATAACAAACCTGGGATCACATTCCACTGATAAACCAGAAGGAGGTGTTCAAGAAAGCATGAATCTGGGGCCTTCCGTCTCTCTGATAGTCTTGGCCAATCAGATGAGTTGGAGTCCAAAGGTCCTTCCTGAAGCTGGCTGTTCCACATGGTGGTGCAATAGGTGCCTACAAGCTGGGCACCAACTTTTCCTGCATCATCTTGGTTTTAATTACTTTCATAAAAAGGAGAAAAAGAAAACATGCTTAGTGCAGCCAGAGGAGACCACTGTGCATGCCCCATACCATGCTCCAGCGGAACATTGGTCAGGTCTGATGAGCTGAATATGTGGGCGTTGGTAAAATGGCTTCTCTGTCAGTGAAACATTCATAACACACTGTGTTTGTGCTGCCTCTCAGTGGAGGCTGGTTTGCTGATATGAGTGTCAGGAAGAAATGAACCCTTTCCACTTTTCACATGAACAGATGCTTGTGGTGACTCATTTGTGAATCGACAAACTGACATATTTGTCACTCCTAGACGTATTTGTCATCTGTCCATTCCTGCATACATTGCTTCTGCCAAACAGCCCTGGTTCTAGGAAAGCATCTGCCCAGCTGTAGAAGGGACTTCATTATCTAGCTCTCCAAACTCCACTCCACACAACTGAAGTCAACATTTTCCCTTCCCTGCTGACCAAAGTCAGTGGAGCTGGTGGAACTGAGAGAACTATTTACACTGGTGAAACTGAGAGAAGAATTTAGTGTTGTATGTTTTCAAGGCTGTTGTAGCAATTCATCCTTGTGATTTTGCATGTGATTTGGGCTGCAAACAGGGGTTAAAATAAGGGAGAGCATGGGGAAGCTCAACTCCTCCCTCTTCTCCCTCACACTGGCTTGAGGGAGCCAGTCATCTCTCTCATATACTGGCTTTCCCTCCTCCATGGCTCGTGAGATGAGGACTCATCTGAATTGGGGGCAACAGGCAAACCTGATGCCTGTGCGGGGATTTGCTGGGGCTCCCTGCCTACTAGCAGAAGAAGCAGCAGCAGCCGATGGTGGAGAATGAGGAATCTCAGCTCTGAGTCCTCTATCCATCTCTTCCCTCTCACAAGTGTATCTGACCCCTGCTGAGTTCCTGTCCCCTTCAGCAGAGAAGAGACTTTCCTCCATCAGCTTCCTCTCCCTTCAAATGTAAGTAGTTGCATCAGGTACTTCATTGTTTTCAGGGGAGGAACCCCATGGCTTCCTAGGAGTCTACATTGCAGCATTTATTCAAAGGGGCCTGAGGATGGCATGTGCCCTACACTGTCTCACCCCTGGCTCGTCCAATATTCTGTTTTGCTCCCTATGGACTTGTTTGGGGACACGGATACTTTTCTTCTCTTGTCCCACTCTCTTCCTCTTGCTTCACCCAGTTCCCGCGAGATAATGCCATTCTACAGCACTACCTGTGATGACAACCACCAAAACTGGGGCACTCCCCTTATTATTTCAATCTATGTTATTATAATCAAAGGGCTGCAGACTTCCAGGACTGAGTACTCAGAAGATCCAGCCACACTGCACTGTTTCATCACTTTCTGATTAGCATTTTCTCTAATTACTTTGCTAGATTCTTTTCCACACCAGAAATAAAGGCAGAGAAGAACCCATATCAACCTCTTTATCATTCTGACACCATTGCATCACTCCAGGGTCTGAGTCTAAACAGAACTTAAAAAACAGCGAAGAAAAAAATGTATTCAGCAATTATTCCCTTTAAATATCTTACGCACTAGTTAAAGAACAAATGCCGTAGACCTTAACTACTAATCAGAGACCAAGACCCAGATTCTCAATTCAGCTATATAGGGTTAAATCCACACTAACTCCCTTGATTTCACTAGAGTCCCTTTGACTTCAGCAGAGTTACTCTGGATTTATATCACATGCCTGAGATCAAAATCTGGCCCCAAATGCCTTTGGCAACTTGAGCTTCCTTTCCACACATTTTTTGGTTACACTGTGATCTGCCAGAGAATGATAGGACTCTGATACATCGATTCTGAGATTTTTTGTGCAGGTTAATTAAAAAAATTAATGATGACTGCAGGCCTCTTGTCTCTGCTGCATGTTGTGAGAATTGGTGTGGGGAGGCATCTTAGGAAACTTATAAAGTACAGCAAGGAGACAGGGGAGGGCTGAAATCTTTGGAAATTAGCGATGTAAATCAAAGCAGCCCTTGGCCAGCTTTCAGTGATGCAGGAAGGGCTTGAAGATCAGGTCACTTCTCACCCTCACTGTGTCATACGGCACGTACCTGTGGCTGAAATGTTCTTGAGTAATGCACCAAGCACAAATAGGCTTCTCTTCCACCTTGGCTATGCAGGACTCTAAAAAGTAGTATTAAGCTTCAATATACAGTGGGCTATTTCCTGCTCAGTTTGGAAGAAAAATCCCATTGAAGTCAAATGGTGTTCTGGAGGTGTGTGGATGGGAGGTAGAACAACGGATAGCTACTGTGGCTACTTTGGAGGAAACCAATTCTGCATCCACATTTGAGTTCCTCTATATCCCTCCTGCCAGGGGAGAATGCACCCTGCTTTATGGTGGATGTTCTGAACTCCATTGGCATGGGACAACAGCCTGTGTCTATTACTGCACTCCCACAAATGGTGCTCTATTCTGAGTGTAAGCAGGAGGGAGCAGAAATGAGTTCTTGCCCCCATGTAAAGCCCTTGTACCAAGAGTATCTGGTAGCCGCAGCTCTTCAGGGTTCCGAAGAACAGATTGTACTGAAAAAGTTAGACCATCAGTTCCCCATCCAATTCTTGTGCGTTTGCCATTGATGAAGCTTGCCTCTCTTTAGCACAATGATGTGGAAAGCACGCAACACAACTTACAACTTGCACTGTTATCTCATCAGAAGGTGCACCCTCGATTCCTGTGAGGGAAATCTGAATTCAAACCTCACTTGCTCAGACACAGTGCGGAGGCTGATGGTGTACACTCGTTGGACAGAATACCATGCAGCTGAGGCCCTAGTTGAGCCACACAGAAGAGCTGTGGGAAAAACAAAAGCTACAGCCAAATAACGTTGATGTTCTGGCTGTGAAAAGTGCAATAAAAATCAGGGCAAAAACAAAAGTCAAAATAGGGCATTTATTTTATTTCACCTCAGTTCTTGTATTGGCATTAGGATTTCAATATAGAACAATGTTTCTATGGCTCCAACCTGGTAAGAAAAATGAAACTATGTAATTTTTAAAGATTTTTACTTACCTGGTGTTTCCAGCTACATCTCCCCCGTGCATCTGTCACATACACCGTCTTTTGACAATGATTGACTGACTTTTCATCCATATTCTGAATTTTGCGGCATAGGGAATGCTGTATTTGAGTAGAAACGTGCTGATCTAAGAGTTTAATGTGACTTTGAATGTTCACACAAAAGCACAGAACATGAGAACACCCTCTCTATACAACTGCTCTGAATAAGTCAGTGAAGTTAGCAAAGTTATAAAGTTATAAAGGGGTCGTTCAGCAGCATTTGTAGGCAGACTCTTGTTTCACAATACGTCTTAAACCTTGAGCTGTAGAGTGAGGGTGCATTATTGTGATATTACTGAGTTATGTCTAAAATTACACAAACCAAGTGCATAATGTAATTGTTTGCTCTAAACACAGCAGATAAGGCCTGATCTCTTTCTGATTCCTTTCTCTCTAGACTCTCGGTACTTTTGCTTTTTTCCAAGACCATGGTTCACTTTCCTTGTTGTTTTACGGGCCAGATTCTGATCTTCGTCCCCCCAGTGTCAATCAGAGGTAACTCCACTGGCTTGGATGAAATTGGTTATGGTGGTGTCAATATAGAATAATTCCATTGCCAGCAGTGGCATTATCCCAGAATGACACTGTTGCAACTCAGATCCCAATCCGACCCTATCCCTCATAATTAGAAACTGTTTTGTTTCCACTTTGCAGAGAACAGTCCAGTGGTGCCAACTCAGTGACCTAAGTCCTATGTACATGACAACAAAATCTGCATTTGATAAATCCAATTTTAAAATCAGGCTTGGCCCGAGAGAAGTTTTCTTATAATATGGAGAGGGCCTAATTAGTAAGCTGCCTACAGAGCTATGCAAGAGACATTGGTCTGATTTCCTGGTGGTTGTGTCTCATTCCCTGAACTGGAACTGACCGTAATGTGGAGGCAGCATTATTAGCCCCTCAGGGAGTGTTTCTTATAACTCAGCAAAGAGCCCACCAGGCTGCAAACAGGCTATACAATGAGTGCTGTCAGTCTCCATCTGTTGGAGACTGATGATGGGGTCTTGGGAGGACGAGATATGGCCACCCCTGCTACCACTCTGGGGTCGGGGGAAGGATATTCTTGCTCTCAGTGGTTTGTGTGAAGCCTTTAGAGAAGTCAGAGCCTAGTCCAGTGCCCTGAACCAAAATCTCCCCTCCCCAACTATTGCACAGTAGGTTGTGCACCAATTAGTTGTCTCCTTTGCCCCCAGAGTGGCTCTGTTTTAGCGGTGGTGTTTGTTCATAGTAGGGATGCAGGAAGCATTTTGTTATCTTTCAGGATGAAAGCTGATACAGAAAATAAATGTAAAATATTCTTAATTTCACCTATTATTAAAATTCTTTCCCTTCTGGTCCTTTAGCCCTGACTTTACAAAGACAGTGATGTCACCACTTGCAAATAGTCAAGCTTAATTTTGTAAAAAATGAAAACTCTGCCACTAAATATAGTATAACATGCAATGTAATGGCAAGTGTCAAATTCATTTCCATCACTCTCCTAATATTTTAACTTAAACTTGCTATCAACAACTGTATTGTACTGGTTACAGCACACAATCTCTTTTGCAATTCCACCTTTCACATATTTAATCTGGTTTGGGGGCATTACTGTAGACTTTAAGAATAGGTCCATATAGACTTTGGAGTCAAGAGATGTCAAGGTTCCTCCCCCACTCTGAACTCTAGGGTACAGATGTGGGGACCTGCATGAAAAAACCCCCTAAGCTTATCTTTACCAGCTTAGGTCAAAACTTCCCCAAGGTACAAAATATTACACCCGTTATCCTTGGAATGGCCGCTACCACCACCAAACTAATACTGGTTACTGGGGAAGAGCTGTTTGGACGCGTCTTTCCCCCCAAAATACTTCCCCAAAACCTTGCATCCCACTTCCTGGACAAGGTTTGGTAAAAAGCCTCACCAATTTGCCTAGGTGACTACAGACCCAGACCCTTGGATCTTAAGAACAATGAACAAGCCTCCCAACACTTGCACCCCCCCTTTCCTGGGAAATGTTGGATAAAAAGCCTCACCAATTTGCATAGGTGACCACAGACCCAAACCCTTGGATCTGAGAACAATGAAAAAGCATTCAGTTTTTACAAGAAGACTTTTAATAAAAAAATAGAAGTAAATAGAAATAAAGAAATCCCCCCTGTAAAATCAGGATGGTAGATATCTTACAGGGTAATTAGATTCAAAAACATAGAGAACCCCTCTAGGCAAAACCTTAAGTTACAAAAAAAGTACACAGACAAAAATAGTTATTCTATTCAGCACAATGCTTTTCTCAGCCATTTAAAGGAATCATAATCTAACACATACCTAGCTAGATTACTTACTAAAAGTTCTAAGACTCCATTCCTGTTCTGTCTCTGGCAAGAGCAGCACACAGACAGACCCAGACCCTTTGTCCCTCTCCCTCCTCCCAGCTTTTGAAAGTATCTTGTCTCCTCATTGGTCATTTTGGTCAGGTGCCAGCGAGGTTACCTTTAGCTTCTTAACCCTTTACAGGTGAGAGGAGCTTTCCCCTGGCCAGGAGGGATTTCAAAGGGGTTTACCCTTCCCTTTATATTTATGACAAGAGATTTCAGCCCTGATCCTGCAATTGGCTTCATGTGGCAGAATCCAGTCTGCCTGTGTAGAGCCAATTACAGCGTCCAGACATTGGGTTCCCCTCCTCTAAACATTATGCAAACGCTTAATGTTGAAGTCAATGAGGCTACACACAGGGTTTGTAAAGTTAAACATGTGTGTAAGTCTTTGCAGGATTGGGGCTCTGGTTTGCACACCTGCTGTGTTACTGACAAGATGTGTGACTTGGGGTCAGTCAGTTAACTACTCTAGCCCAGATCCTGAAAGGTATTTAGGTACCTAACTCCCATTCCCTCCCCTGGAAACCACTATCAAAGTGCAGAATATTGTCATTGCGCAGCCATGGTGATCGGGGAAAACAGGTAAAGAATCATTGATATCACACTGTTAATTTGATATTTACAATGTTTGGTTGAAATAGGGCGAACCTATCACATTTATATTATCAGAACAAAAACCAACATCTCATTTCTATTCATGCATATTGCACTCAATGGTGTAACACACTACATAAGAGATAAGAAACTTCTTAGGATAAGAACAGGGTGAGGCTTTATATTTTGCAGTGGCCTACTTAGCAAAGGAGAACCAGATTCACACTTTATATAGCTGCTTTTGCTATGAAATACTCATTGCTAACACCTGTTATTCCACAGCTTGCTGCACCCCTACTCATAGCATTGTCTGTGTGCAGCCTGCTTGTGGTATTTCATCTTCTCCTGTTTAACTGCCTTTGCTTTTAACTCTCTAGCACCTGTGGCCAGCATTGCATATGGCTGGCGATGCAGAACAGGATATGAAAACACCAGAACAAATAGCAAAAGAAGCCTTGCAACTGCACAATGGGAGCTAAAAGATCATTCTGAATATACTCTGTGAAACAGCAGCACTATGTACCCCGATGCCAGGTATAATGGCTATATAGCCTTACAAGACTTACACCTTAAATTAACATTGGCAGCACTCCTGATCCTACTCTTACTGATTTCATTAGGAGTAGTGTCAGACCCAGCCTTACAGTTTAAAAAGTTACCATGATGTTCTACAGTAAAGCCCTAAACACTCCAATATCCTTGTAGCTGTAGTATTTGGACCATTGCTGTAAAATACTGTGACTTTTCTAAAATGAGAGCAGCTATGGCTCATTGCTGTATCATGTTAGGCCTTTAAGACAAGGCAACCCTAAATGATCCCTTATGTACTTGAAACATTGATCTTGTTTAATGACACAAATTTGCCTTCATTAATCCTGAAGTTCCATAGAATTTGCTTTATTACTCAGTGCTACTGTGGAAACAATGGGCCAGCTGTAAATCAGCATTGTTCCATTGAAATCAACAGAATTATGTTGATTTACACCTGGTGAGGATAATTTCTCTGCATATGTTATATATTTCAGGCAAAAGGTGCTTATACTTACTCATACAAGTAGACCTGCCACATGAGTAAGTGGAGTTGTATTTGGTCCCCTTACTATATCTAACATTTGCTAACACATCAGAGATAGTTAAAATTACAACTGTATGGGGAAAGGTAAATATTTCCTACAGATGCTTTTGAAAAAAGCAGGGGGGGGAATTTTTGCAAAAATGTTCTGGCTTTTTTAAAATATGAAAACGGGCGGGGGGAATCCAGGCTATGTGTTGTGTTTGTTGGTTAGTTTTTGTTGGGTATTGCAAAATGATAAACTTTGAATGAAAAATTTTTCCACAAAAATTTTCATTCGGGGGACAAAAGGCCATTTTAAATGCAAAAAAAAAAAATTTTTGAGGGGAAATTTTTTTTACTTAAAATCTGACAAAATTGGTCAATTTTTGATTGTTATAATGCATAGCACAAGCTACAATACTGGTATATTTAATGTACTCTTGTATTGTACCATTCTACTGTATGTATGTTATGGTAACTTTTGCCAATTGGTTAATCTAGACAAAAGAGAGTGTCACAGATATAGTTTAGCACTATAGAATTTTGAACATAAGCTAAATTACCCAAATTGTCCCACTTAGCCTGTGCCATTTATATATGCTGGTTATAAACCCTGCAAACACATACCTGACACATCACTGCAATGGATTCATTTTCTAATGGTAACAGATGATGAGGATAAAAATATGTGAACATTTAATTTAAGATACATGCACAGTTCAGGAAAGATTGAAAAACCAACTGCATCTTAAAATGTGTAGTGTAAAGAGTTTATTTAAAAGGATATATATGCCAAATAGTTCTGTGAAAATCCACTGGCTTTAGTCAGGGTCCTTTCTTCCTTCCCCTATTACTTGCATTTGCATGATGAATTTTATATTATATTTGTTTAAAACTGTAAGGTATTACAGCGCTATTGTGAGGGGCCCCAGCGAAATAATCCAAGGTTAAACAAACAGTTAAAAGCATTTAAGAAAAAGAGTAAGATCCCAATCCTACATTAATGGCACATACACATGCTTTTCTTTAAGCACATGAGTAGGATCACTGAAGTCAGTGGCAGTCTGCATGTGTTTGCAGGATTGTGCCTAGTGCCCTAATTGGACTACCATGGAAGCACAAGGATGTTTTGCCTCTAAATTCTGGCCTTTCTAGATTCCACTCTATGTAACAAAACTGCACGTCCTCCATTACAAATATGGGGGGGGAGGTTGGTATGACATGAAAATGAATTTACTATGTATTTGGTTTCTTATAGGAGGAAAGTCAGATGCAATTTTCCTCACTCGTGTTTCATGCAGCCCTCCTGGTGGGCACAAAGCTTCCATGGGAATGCCAAGTGTGTAAGAGCAGATGAAGCCTGAAGGGGGCTTGATCTTTGTGGTTCCTTGGGCATTTAGGATCTTAGTCACTTTGTTGTTGTTGTCAGCTCAGAACATTCACAACATCTTATGATTAGAAACCTCAGGTGCTGTTTTCTCCCCACCAGTTCCATTCTACACATGGTTCCAAATGCCTGAATCCCTTGAAAGGTTCTGATCAGCCCTAAGCCCAAAGCTGTTACTTAGAATTTCAATTGATTCATTTTTCTTAGTTTCAACCAGAAAACATATTTTATTTGTTGGTTTTGTGCATTAATAATTTAATGGAACTAAAATACAGATTGTGGTTTCTAAGCAAATCTAAAAGGATGTTTTTGAATTCTACTAGAGTGCTGTGCTTGCTGTCTGAATGTGAGACTAACATTTTAATAGAATACACTGGACTATTACAGTACAATATTACACAGGGCTGCAATGCACACACCTTGCGTTTGCAAATGGAGCATGATCCTACAACCATTACAGGAGCAACCTTTATTCATGCAAATAGTCTTAATGAGGACAAGATTACTGGTATGAGCAATGTTTACTCACACAATTAGTCACTCTTAGAGTTCATATAGTCTGGTAATGTACTGTATACACATCTTGATAGAGTAAGGAATGCAGGGTTGGGCCATAATTTATATTTCTCACTGATATATTTGCTATCAAATTATTATTAACTGCTATAGTATGGCAGATAGCAGTTTAATATAAAAATAAGAGAACTATTTCTTTCAAGCCTATATATTCTTCTTCTTCTTTAATGCCAGTGATGTGCTAGATTCTGTACAATCCACAAAATACAGACCGTTCCTGCCTCAGAGAGTTTATGATCCAAGTACTATTTGTGGATCTACCAGTGCTGGTGTACCTCCTGCATATCACTTAAAGTATACAACAGTTAAACTGATCAACAACAACAATATTACTGGTCTGTATTAAATCAGTCAATCTGTTTAAATCAACTCTCAGTTATAACACCCAAGCAAGAACTCTGAATTTCTGGAACGAAACTGTTAGTGAAATTGTGCAAGACAAAGGGACTAGGTATCTAGTGGCCATGACAAGGCACCAGAGCTGGGTATTTCATGGGCACAGAAAGAATGAATTGACACATTTAGTCACCATTTCTTTGTATAGAGAAAAGGCTGCTGCAGATTGGTTCAGTCCTGCAAGGTGCTGAGCACAGGGAATTCTCCCTGAAGTTAGAGGGAACTGAGGGCACTCAGGAACACAGAGGACCAGGCCTGCACGTAACCATGAAGCAGGAAACACTGATCTAAGAGTTACTGTGACATATGCAGATTACGTTCAGAAGTCTCATGATGGCCACAAAACACCTGCTACCACAGCCTTGTATTTTACAGTTGGGGGAAGGGAGGTGTAGAATGGATTAGGTTTTACTACAAAGAAGATGGAGTAACTGACCTCTTGAGAAGGCCAGGGAAGCAGTAGAAGCATGGATAGAAAGTTGTCCGGACCCATCATTAGCCACTCAAACAATCTGCAAGGTCATCTGCTAGAGCCGCAGAGGAGAGCAACTGGGCATGGTCCAGGGTGTCATCTGTTTGTTCAAGTGTGTGTGTGTGCCTTGACCTGAGAATGGTCTCTGTGCTGCTACCAAAGGCTGCTGTGCACCCTTTCCCCAGCTGCACCATGATTGTGGCTGGATCTGTGCCCTCACCACAAAACATTTCATGCTAAGATGCAGGGAGCCCCATGGCACTCAGAGATTGGAGAACCAATGCACTGGCTCCCCACATCCTGTTCCCCCTCCACCTCATTGGTTCCACTGCCTGTCAGGTTTCATGTGCCTACCGACAAGGGGTAGGTGTAATTTGCTTCTAACCCTGGTAGGTATGATGTTTAGATGATCTGGTGATCCCTGCATATTGCTGCTATGCAATATGAGACTATGTCTCTGCATATTGCTGCTCTTCTGATGCCTTTGTGCTGCTGGGAGGTACTTAACAGGGCTTTCATGCCAATGAAATTTTACTTAGGGGCTGATAAGATGTTTTCTGTCTTTTTGAAGGGAACAAACCTCTATTAGTATTCTCCCACTCTGTGCTGAAGTTAGCATATGCTGCCTTCTGGGTTACACTGAATAATATTATGAGGAAACTTTATAGTGACCTGGAGATACAAGTGCTGGGGGAAAGAGCTTTCATTATACCCTTAAAATGGGGAACACAGATGCATCCTATTACATGACCCACTAGTTCTTTTCAATGTCTAGATCCTACCAATATCTTAAGAAAGCAGAATAACAACCTATGGCATTGAAAGCAACATCAGCCAGACAGAGAAGGAAGGATAGCCCAAGGGTTAGGATGTTAGCCTGAGACTCGGGAGACCTGGGTTGTTTCCTGCTCCACCGCAAATTTCCTGTGTGACCTTTGGCAAGTCAGTCTCTCTGTCCTCAGTTGCCATCTGTAAAATAGGGCTATTAGCACTTCCCTATTTCACAGGGGTGTTGAGTATAAACCATTAAAGATTCTCAGCTATTATGGCAATAGGGGCCATATAAGGACCTTAGAGAGACAATACGTACAGCTTCATATATAAATTTTAAAAAACAAATCTCTCCTTACTGTTTGAGGTTGTTTCGCTTTGGCACTGTAAAAACTCCACTGAATGAAAAGTGAATCCACAGACCCAGTTGTTGTATATGTGCAGAGAAGAGTGGCATTTCCACCAACACTGACGTTCACCATGCTCTGGGGAGCTGTCACAGTCACGCTGCTGATGTGGCCTGCAGGGAATAAGCATGGTGAAGGGAGATCAGTCAGGGGCTGCTGCACACTAAGAAACACTGCTTTGAGTTCTGTTGGACTGGTTCCCCCGCCCACCCCCTGCTCTGCAGGAGACATGTGATAGCCCTCTTCACTCTGTTCAATAACTTTTTCCCTGGTGATCAGATGAGTGTTCTAGATTTAGTAGCTGGGGAGGGATGAAGATGAAATAGGACCCAGATCCACTAAAATTCCATGCCCTCTTTTAAAAGAAAAATAAATCTAAGTTTCCCAGGCCTGGTCTACACTACACAGTTACATTCTTTCCCAGCTGAGTGCTCACTGCTGCCTGGAACGTGAACTCTTATTTCCCAGCCAGCTCATTCAATCAGAGGTGCTGGAACAATCTTGATAGTGGGGGTGCTGAGAGCCATTGAACTGTAAACACTGTATATAATAGAAACCTCCTCAAGCCAGAGGGTGCAGCAGCACCCCCTCCCCCAACCCCCGCACTGCTAGTTCCAGCACCTGTGCAATCTATGTTTTTCCAGCTCTCCCTTGCTTCCTTGCACTTCTTCCTCACAACCACCATCATAGCTCCTTGCTCTTCCTCACCCAAGTGGTACCACGCAGCACCGTCAACCCCAGACAATATGTATTTGTCCCCAAGGGTCAGATAGGCCAGTCCCAACTCTCACTGGCTGCTGCACCTGGTTCCTCTAAACTGTGGAGCCTAGATTCCTAGAATCCAAGCATCCTTTCTTGGTTCTTCTCCTCTAATAGCTTAGCTTCTTGATGTGCTTCTCAAGGCTCTGGTGCACATCTATGTATTTGCGCTGTTCCCAAATGGAAGCTGGGGGCAACGGTGGCAAGAGCTAATTAGGTGCTTTAAAAATGTAAAAAGCCCTAAGTATTATTTACCACTAGCAGGGGTCAGCAACCTTTCAGAAGTGGTGTGCTGAGTCTTCATTTATTCACTCTAACTTAAGGTTTCGCATGCCAGTAATACATTTTAACGTTTTTAGAAGGTCTCTTTCTATAAGTCTATAATATATAACTAAACTATCATTGTATGTAAAGTAAATAAGGCTTTTAAAATGTTTAAGAAACTTCATCTAAAATTAAATTAAAATGCAGAGCCCCCCGGACCGGTAGTCGGGCCCTGGGCAGTGAGAGTGCCGCTGAAAATCAGCTCATGTGCCGATTTTGGCACGCATGCCATAGGTTGCCTACCCCGTTCTAGAGCATAGGGTGAGCTGATATATTGTGTTATAGTGAGACTAGGATTTATTTTTATGGTCACGTTATCCTCTTTGGAATTGTTTTCCCCTTCTGGGGTAAAGGAAATTCTGTAAAACTGATCAACCTACATACCACATGAAACAGATGGAGTTGAGATCAAAAATAAATATTTAATATATAGTACACCATTAAAGGTGTCTATTGCAATTTAAAATAATAAGTGTCTGTTTGAACACAATTCTTTGCATACTTTCCTGTAATTCTGACAATAATTCTTGCCTGTATAATTTATACATTACTGGTGTGCAATAGGTATGATAAGCTTGGCAAAATTTGATTTTTTTAAAAAATAAGTATTATAATTAAACCAGATGTTTATTTAGAAGCATTATTTTCTATTTTTATCAATTCCACGGTTGTGGGGAAATTATAGGGAGGTCAGACAATAATTATGTAATGCCAGTAGATGTTGAGATTCAAAATAAGTTCTCAAGCAGCACTTTCTTTACCTCTCTGTAAATTTCAATTAGTATAGAGGGAAATATTTTTTTCATTGGTTTGTGCATGTACGGGTGAAATTGACATTTACCAACATTTACAAATAAAAATCTAATCCTTCAAACCTTAAGTAGGATCATATATTTCTTATGCACCTATTTATCACACTGAAGTTAATCAGAGTTGGAAAGGAATGTGGAATTGGTCCCTAAAGGTTAGACAAGGCAACAAGCTAATGTGAATTTCATCTGTCAATCAAAAAGAAATCATTAAAGTAAAGCAGTCTGGACTTCAGCAGAATGGGGTTTTTGTTATACTGTTGAATCCAATTTTCAAACTACAGCTTTAGGATTCTGATGGTGCATCTGTCCATTCTTAAAATGTTACACATTGAAGAAAAATGTAAGGTTCCTGTACTTTCCTATGTGAGAATTAGGTGTGAAAACTGCATTGAGAAAATAATGCTCCCGATGGGCTTGTTCCACTTGCAATTGATCGAGATACCAGGTACAAAATATTCTTATTTTGAAGGAATATTTGTGCATGTTTTCTTAGGGGGCTGTTACCAATTTTTAAACAGAACTCCATCCTCGCTAACATCAATAGGGTATTCTGCTCAAATAATCCATAGTATGATACGATCTATAGTGTGAAAAGAAATACCATAGATTCTGATATATTTTAATTATTAAATATTCTTTATCAGCCACTGCAATGAGTGAAAATATTTTATAAATGGATTCTAAGCTCTTCAAGGCAGGGACCTTCCTGTCTTCCTATGTGTTTTTACAGCACTGTTCTCACTGAGAGAACAGCACTGTTCTCACCCAGTCACAATCCTGACTGGGGCCTCTCTATGAGCATAAAATAAATATTAAATAATACTACCACTCTGGGTTTTTGTGTTAAGCTATCCTCTTTGGTATTAACCCTTAGAGCTGGCTGGAGGAGGACAACTTTCAATGTTTTAAAATTGGTTTTCGTTTTACATGAGAACAAAACCAAAATCTTTCAAACATTTTCACAAAACAGCCTTGTGTCAAAATGTCTGGGTTCCGATTGAAAAGGTCAGGTGTTGGATCTCTCTCTCTCTGTCTCTGTGGTCAGAAGGGCCCAGAGAGCACTGGACCTCAGAAACCTTCCTGTCCTTTCCATTGCTGAAATCGATACATCGCCGCACAGTGTTTTGGCTGCGACGAATTACCGTATTTCAATGAAAATACATTTAGCTGGAAATATTCCAACCTGCCCTATTAACCACCATCCTGCCAGCATTTCTCATCCAGTGCTGGCAGGATCCTAGCCAGTGCTGGTAGCAAGCTAGTGCTCACTATTGTGTTTGTAGGACTGGACCCAAAGAGCCTGATCCAGCAACACTGAAGTCAATGGGAGCTTTGCTATTAACTTCAGTAGGTGCAGGATCAATCCCATAGCCCTTGCTCATGCAGGTAGTCAATGAGACAAACTGTGAGTAAGTTTGTTTGCTTGATCTTGCAAGCCTTTCCTTACAAGTATTTAATCTGTTTATATGCTCTATGGCATAACTATGAGAGATTTCCTTGCTACAGAAAAAGTTAATATATAGTTTTTAATGGTAACAAAATAAATTAAGCGGGAAACCAAACACTCTGCTAGACTCTAAAAAATCGTGGATGCAATAGAGACTCCGATTGTATGTCTCATTACAACAATCTGTAACCCACTAAGGCAAGTATACACTACGGAGCTTACAGCGTAGCTGCTCTGTGCCGGCGGGAGAGATTCTCCCACTGATACAGAGCTGTCCATACCGGCAGTTCTGTCATTTTTTTCACACCCCTGAGCAACATAAGTTATACCCACAAAAGTGGAAGTACAGACATGGCCTCACTCTCCTTTTGTCCTATGACTACAGAGGTATTAATTGCCCACTTCATTCTGAATGGGTTTTTGCAACATGAATTAATTCCTTATGCTTAACAATCTGTTCCATCTTGTATTTAGCTGTGACACTCTGATTACCTTTCCCAGACCTGAAGAAGAGCTCTGTGGAGCTCAACGCTTGTCTCTTTCACCAACAGAAGTTGGCCCCCCTAAAAAAGATATTATCTCACCCACCTGATCTCTAACAAACTAAATGTAATTTGGTATCTTGACGTTGGCAATTGCAGAGGCCGGCACTGCTGATGTACACAGTCCGAGTTTCCATACTGAACATCTGCACCATTTGAAACCTAAATCTGTAGTTTTAAAATTTAAACCAAATAGTTTCACTAACACCTCTGCTAACACTGAGTTACTTAACACTTCTAAGGTAACTAGCTATGCTTAGAGGAAAAATAGACTTGTGTATAATAAACAACAGTCAGGAGTAACTGCTTAAATTGTTCATGTGACCTCCAGAAGAAATAATAACATCTCTAAGTCTTTATCTTGCAAGGTGTATCTGTGGTGTGGTGGAGCACCCTCAACTTCCATTTTCTTCAGTAGCAGTTGAGGGTACTTGGGAGCACACAGGATCAAGCTTTTAATGTCTATTTCTACGTGTCTTAAAAATAATGCTCAGTGTAACTAAACTTCCTTTAAGCATTAATAATGTATAAGCCTTAATATACCATATAAATCCCAGATTTCACAAAGATTTGCATCCATATTTAACTTTAAGCATAGGAGTAGACCCAATAAAGTCCAAAGGATTATTCACATGCCTAAAGTGAAACGTGGGCCCAACGTCGCCAAGTCATTATTTCCCAAGGATATAGCCCATAGAAACAAGACGAGCATGAACAAATCTAATTTTGAGATGTCTGGAAAACGCTAAAGCTTACTCTTGCCTTCTACTCAATTTACAGCAACAAAGCATTAATGTAAAGTAGGCAATGCTAAAATAGTATCCTACGACAAAATACTAAATCACTATTCTGTCTGTTACGATTCCACAAGATATTTTCTTTGGATCATCTCCACAGTTTTCATTCCAGCTAGAAGTAAATCTCTGATGTACTCCTACTTTGCTGGCAAAGCTCACCTGCTATTTTATTTATGTCCTTTGTTTTTCTCACCTGAAAGGGCTGCTATAATAGCAACTATCTTCAGCATTGTTGCAAACATCTTCGCGAAGTCTGGAGAGAAAAGAACCCAGATGCTGCTGCTTACATGGACTAAAACTCAACTGATTTTTTTTTAAGTGGGTTTTTTTGTTTCCCTTATCAGCAGCGTATCAACGTGTCAACAGGCTTTTTCGTTTTCCTCCTTTATCATCTATAGACCTTTCTCTGAGTAGTTTGTGACTGTTCAGTTGAAACCATTTCATGGGGCGTGTGCACCTGAGACACTTGTTAATAATAAACCCTAGAATTCCGCAAATCACAGAGGGCTAGGTTCTACCACCATTATTCATGCCAAGGCAGTCGTTGGCTTCACAAGTACTCCCAGTGACTCCAGTAGGACTCTTTGTAAAGTACTACTCAGCATGAGTCCAGATAGCAGAATCTAGCCCCTGGTGAATAAGGGAGACAGAATTTAAGAAAAAATTCTATGATTTGTTTTGAAAAATGGATACTGTGGCAATAATGCTTTGAGTATGTTTGAAAAATGGAAACACGTAGTTATATAGAAATGCTACACTGTGCTCTCATGCATAATTCTGCTTTGAAACATCTACAGGGAGACCATACAAGAGACAACAGCCTAAAATAAAATTAAAAGAGCCTGTTGTTTTTTTTAAATAATGGAATATAATCAATTTTGATCCATGTACTTGGATGGTGCTAACAAATTTGATAAGAAAATTGCACTATGACTTTGTTTAGTTACAAAGAGTTAACAGAATTGTCAGCATCATCAAGGTAAATCCCAAAGGGACGTAGCCTCCTTGCAGATTAAGCTCTCCATCTAGGTCCCTAAGAGAGTCTGGCTGGATATTCAATCTATATCCACCACCTACAGAGCTTAGTAGAAAAAGCAGGATAGTCCAGTGAACAGAGTTTAGGACTTGATGACCTGGATTCTGTTTCTGGCTCTGCTGGTGACTTTGGGCAAGTCATTTAATGTCCCGGTGACTCAGTTTCCCCACATGAAATAATGGGGCTATCCATGCTCACCCCTCTTTGTAAAACATTGCGTTCTGTGGTGGCAAAGTTCTATAAGAGCACTGAGTGTTCTATTCATGATAATGATTCACAGGATCAGGGGCCTGATCCTGCTGGGGGCTGACCACCTCCTGGGAGTCAGTGAAATTCATGAGGAGCTGTGGGTGCTCAAACTCTTGCAGGACCTGGCTCTCCATTCTTTATTCCATCCACTTCGGTTGATATTGATTCAGAATCACAAGTTGCAATGATTAGAGTTGTTTCCACTTAAGCAACATTGTATATTTAGGTGGATGCATGACAGAGGGCAGTGCTGCCTTTCTCCTATGCATAAGGCCACATGTATAGATGGGGTACTGGAAGCGGGCATGAACCAAACCCCAAGACTCAAGCTCCTCCCCAAAACTTTGTGAATACATGGCTCTGGGGGCATGCTTGGTAATCTATGCCTATCACTACAGATGATCAAATTTGATAGACAATTGATCTGACCAAGTTAGATGAATTCTATTCTATGTTCCAATATTTCTGTGGCTGAAAAATGCCTGAATATTCCTCCCCCACACACACACATTTTTGCTCTGTCTTTGGGTATGCTCTGGACAAATGTCAGGATTTGATATTATTCTTGTATGGACCATTTCTATAAGTACTGGATAAAGTGTTCGTTTTTCCTAGTTAGTGCTCCTCATAACGTTCCTACAGGGTAGCAATATTTTCCCCATTTTATCCCTGGAACAGTGACTTGATCACAGATGACCTAGAGGGGCAGCTGTAGATTCTGGGATTCAAATCCCAGCCCAAGTCCCTCCCAAAATATAAAAGGGTTCAGGTTCAAGATATTGACCCATTCCTAAGTACCTGTTGACTTTCATAGGATCTGCCAGTGCATACTTTAGGCAGAATACACGCTAAGGACTGAGCCTATGCTATTGTTGCTGGTACCTGTTCACAGCAGTAGACATCCTGACAAAGGATCTTACATGACCACCTAGTTATAATCTGTGGTATAAGGTAATAGCTCACCTTAACTGATCATTCTCATTATAGTGTGTATGGTAACACCCATTGTTTCACGTTCTCTGTGTATATAAAATCATCCTACTGTATTTTCCACTGCATGCATCCGATGAAGTGGGCTGTAGCCCAAGAAAGCTTATGCCCAAATAAATTTGTTAGTCTCTAAGGTGACACAAGTACTCCTGTTCTTTCTTTGTTTCAGTAGTTTAACAGGTGGAAGTATTTCCTTGTGCATTCCAAGCCCTGATGTAGCCAGGCAAGTTTTATGCAAGTAGCAACAGATATCAGCAAAATATGGTGTGTGTGTGGGGGGTCCTCTTTTAGATTATACTTAAGATACAGGGAAAGCCAATTATCTTGTAGTAGCTAAAAAGGGATGATAAACACAAGGTTATTCTGTGAAAGGATTCAAGCCTAATGCATGGTTCAAAATGGTTACCAGACAGATAATGAGTGATGGGAAGAGATAAAGCTCTAATCTCTCCAAACTCACAAGTAGCAGGGACACATTTCTATGGGGCTGCATTCCAAGCAGATTTCACTTATTTATTTTGATAAATAACAATGATAAATGCCCAGCCAGGCCTTTGAGCTCTCCCAACAATTGCAATTCACACTCATTAAAATACAATGGAAGATAATAACAGAGGGCTCATCAATAATCAAAGGACCCTCACTTTTACCTCCTAGTCACCCGTTTCCCCAAATCTCAAGAGAAAATTTTGCTTTGCAGTGTGTCCAGAAGGTTAATAGACCTAATGGACCAGAGAAAGAAGCGCATTCCAAAGTCAAGGGACATTTATTGAGAACACACTATAACCTGCTCTCCCTTATTTAAACCAAGGGAACTCCAGCTCATGTACCTCCAGTGATCAGAACCATGGTAGTATGACATAGGGTGAGAGATGGGCCCTCAAATAACTAGACCTCAAGCCATTTAGGCCTGAGGTCCACTGGGGAGCTCATAGGCAGCTAGTGTAGATTGCAAAGGCCTAGAGTTATGTGCTGTTTCTGCACAACCCTGTATCACAAGCCCGTTGTCACATTCTGGATCAGATTCAGCTTCTGAATGGTCAGAACATATAGCCCCATTACAGCAGCCCAGACTCCAGATGACAAAGGCAAGAACAGTGTTAGCAAGGTTACTAAAGAAGTAGCTGCACTCAGCTTGCCAGGCACAGATGGGGAAATGCCTTCTCGGCCACAGCTGCTACCTGAGCATCCAGTAGCAGCCTTGGACCTAAGACACCTAAACTACAAACTTTGTTCATAGATGGCAGCTGAAGGGTGGGAAGATGCTTTTCCTTAACCCCGGGTGAATCCTGTCCACCAGGGGGCACCCATTTACCCACTGTGTGGGATTTACACATGAGCTCTTTTAGTCAATTGATATGATATTGCTTTAATACACTCTTTGATGTATCAACAGTGATGTCCTGGAACCAAATCCTCGTCAAAAATCTCACAATTAGCTCCACCATGATGATCCAATGTTCTTCTGTATATGAACACAAAATCACTGCAGAGCACCCAAATCTGCCCTGTCATCATCTACAGTTGTTCCTCTTCTCTTATACCAGTTGTGAAAAGAATTAGTATGGATGCTGAAGTTATTTGCTTTAGGGATTTTCCCCACCCCTCCCATCTCCATCAGATTTTCAGCAATGAAAATAGCGCTACCAGAGTGGCACGGTGAATCATGTCCTCTTTATCAATCTCATAATATTAAGATCATTTTGACATATGCTCAGGTGGCCCCTGCGGAAGTGTAACTTTGCAATGATATATTTATCCACTGCAGCTTTTCCAGGGGACACAGAATTCTCTTGGATTTTGCAGTTATCAATCAGGGAAAGGGTAATTTTCTTTGCCAGCTTCCCCCCAATCTGATGTTTACATTCACCCCACCAACCATTCAGCCTGCTGGAGGTCTGCTTGGTTTTTAACTTTGCCTTCTGTTTCTAGGTTTGCATAGAATAGCTTTTCAGGTACAACTCCATGTTACAGCTCTGGTTCTTTAACTGTCATCTGAAGATGAGACATTGTCATTGTGGGAGGTGATTGTAGGCTCCACTGTTTTTCTTTGAGGAAAAGGTTGGTTTCATTTTGTTTTGTGTCTGGCTTGATTAGCTGCGCCTTCACAGTTAGATCAGCAAACAAGCTGAAAGTTTGCAATCTGCCCCTTTTACCTGGTTTGGAGGAAGAGAACGTATCCTTGACTTTGAAGGAGGAGGGTACATTATATCTCAGCATAAGCAAATTTTTCCTTGACTTTACTTGCCAATAAGGGCATATCTGGATTTATATGAGCAGTAATAATTTGCACTTCAACTGCCCTTTTAATCCAAACAGCTCAAAGTGCTTTGCAACCTTTAATGAGGTAAGCCTCGCATCCTATCTGTAAAGTGGACAAAAGATACCTACACTTCTCACACCACTCAACAGCAGCCACCTCTCAGGTGAAACATGGTGATTAACAGCACACAGTAACAGTCTGTGAGAGGAAGTGAAGAAGAATGGTATATCCAACTGAAAGTGCAGGGAGAATTTAAAGACCAAAATGTTATTACCTCAAGCTAGAATTTGGGCAGAACACTGAAGTCAACACTAAAATTACCGTGGAATCTTGAATAACATTTTACATTTCAGCAGGATTTCAAATATGTATCAGGGAAAAGATGCTACCTTCAGCATTGCAGTGCCCCTGAGTATCATGTTGGGCCATTGGTTCAGCACTGACTCATCTATTGAATTGCCCACACCATCTTCGGTGCTCCTTGGTGAACCTTGCTCCAAGAAAGCACTGTCCCATCCCTGCTTAAGTTATGAGATTTGGCTGGAATGCATCACCAGGTGACAGGGCTGCTCATGATATTGTGAGGGTTATCCTTTGGGATAACATTAATAACTGGAGGGGGAGGAAATGGAAGAGAGGCCTGGGTAAACGTATTCATAAATACACTGCATGCCCCCCAGCACACCAATCAGCTGGTGGTGGCAGCTTTCATGTAGTTTTCAGTAGCAGTCTCTGGAAGGCAATATTGCAAGACATGGCACTGGTGTCCGTGTTCAGACACTGCTCTGCCTTTCCCAGAAACCCCACTTCTGAGACGCTGGCTCAGTGCGTTACAGAGAATGACATGAAGGAACCTACCAAGTTTGGGGGAAGCAAAGCTACACACACCCTACAGCCTGACAACACGATTGAACTCCTCTCTGGGAGGGTCTCATTTTCTGTTGGTGGACTAAACCAAGTGGAAAGGTAAAGAAAGCATGTCCTCTTAGAGACACTTCTGGTGAGTGAGTGTCATGTTGCAGCTTCTTGCCAGCAAGACTAAATATAAATCCATTGCAAGCCTTTTTCCTAAAGAAATTGCAAGCTGATGCTTGTCAATGGAAGTACAAAAAGATCACACAGGGCCCGATCCTGGGAGGTGCTGAGCATCTGCACCCTCCATTGACTTCAAGGAGAATTACAGGTATTTGGCACCCTCCAGGATCAGGCCCGTTTAGTTTCTAAAACTCTCTATTTTAGTATATCCCACTGTATTGAAAGCATTTCAGACATTTGCATTATTAGTGGGTGATTTTTTTGATTAATTTACTAAAAAAATACATTTTAAACCAGGAATTTAGAGCCAGGGCATCTACATTCCACTGCAAGTCAGTGAGAGTGCGGCACCTCCCTGCCATTTGTGCCAATGAAAATCTTCCCATGACAGCCCTGGAAAACAAAGACTTTGATTTAGCTACAGAACAGGTACAGCGTGGGCAGCTCCAGGGCAGGGTGCTACCTTGCCAGTGTGTCTCAACCGTAGACTGGAGGAGTCACCTCTAGGGATGAAGGTGAGCTCTCTGTGGTGTTAAATGAAGAGGCTGAAACTGCTACCAAGGCAATTATAGATGACAATAAACCAGTTTGTTTAATATATTACACACGGGGCAGTGGAAAAGATATTACAACAAAGCAGAAGAAATAGCTTCAGTTATTACCCAATACACACACACACCCACCCACCCCCGGTTTAGGCCTGGTATTTATTTTGTTCTAGGATACAGAAAAAATGTACGTAATTATTAGTGATGGGCTGAAAACCTCAGAGAAAGGTTTGGGCCTTGATATAAACCTTCCCCAGCCCCTAGGGTTCAGGAAGTTCCAAGGACACTTTTTGAGTTGGAGCTAAAGGGTTGAAGTTGGATTCAGAAAGCCTAGGAGGGTTTGGACTTGGGGTTCTGGTTTGGGTCCCTCTCCAATACCGTAACTAACCACTGGTCAGCTAGAAGCTTCACAGCTGTCCCTTTGCTGCACACCACAGCCACATGGAATATTGTGGCAGAAGTGGGATCAAAGCCCAGATTCTCCAGCTCCAAAAGCACAGGCTCCCTGCCAATTAAACTAAAGGAGAATCTCCAGTCGATGTTAGCAGCATTCAGGCTGTGATATGCCAGTGAGAAATTCTTATTCCATAGAGTAGAAGCCAGGGCTACATGTACACACCAGCCCACACATCAAAATACATTGCAATGTGTTTCACGAATGAGGAGTTACATTATAAATATTAATCAAATGCAACAAGAATAAATGATAAAATATTGCATAGAACTAAATATTTTTCTGATCAATGCATTGTGACTTATCCTAGCTTGGTGCTGCCCACAATACATGGTTTGTATAACCAGATCATTTACTGATCATCAGTCTTTAGAGAGCTACCAGACATTTAATCAGGTAACTCCAAACCATCTTGAGGTAAAGAACACTCTTGGCACCATGATATAAGACATTTTTTTAGACATCAAATGATGCTGTACAGTAGCAATCTGTCATGTGCATTTGAAAGGTCAACCTAATGATGGATTTAGGGGCTTAAAGAAATTCAATTTCTGCACTTGTATGAAACTTAATTAAATTCTTCTGTTCATCCACTGCAATCAGATACAATACTGAACTTGGGAACTCTGTGAAGCAAGAGTTTTTGTACTCTGTTTTTGGTGTCTTTGAAGAATAACTTATTTAGCATATTTCAGAAATACAAAGGGCTTAAAGTGCTGCAGAGCCTAGTCCAGCCAAATGTGGAGTTACTCAGGAAGTTTTATTAATTAGTCAAAGCCATGGCTTCATATAGAAATAACCAGCCTTGAAGTATCACGTAAGTGCTTGTCTGGGGGCTGGCTGGACGGCCTGCTACCTTCCCATGAGTATGTGGCAGTGGGTTTTGGTTTTTAACGAGTAACACTTGTGTTTGTAGAGTGTCTAAATGGGAATTATTTAAGAGTGGACCTTCCTGAGTGCGATTCAGTGTACATAGGTTTGAGTCACATAGTCTGTTAACATGCAGTTCCTGGTACTGGCCCTCTCCATTTTCCATCTTATCTTTAGATATGAGTTACCACTCCACCCGCTTCAAACTGACTAGTCCTCATTGTTGAAAATGTCTACACTTATCTGAAGGAAAGCTGAGCCACTGGGGAAGCTACAGCCTCCATTTCATGGAAGAAAGATTTGAATATTCAAAAAAAAATAGAGGGAAGTTGCTTTGTACATGGAGACATCTTTCTACTGTGATTCCCACAGATGTTGTTACAGTCTATTGCGTGAGAAGCACAATAGATCCTGGCAGGTTCTATCTGTCATCTTCACAAGAGACTCAACCAAAGAGGCTGGCTGGACTAGGAGACTGATAATAGGATATATGCCATTTCACTTCTAGGTTGCCTGTGTGAAACCAGCCCATGCTGGCCGTGGCCAAAAGTTCTTGGCCGTTGGATGGCCTGTGTGAAATGGGATTGATTTCTGCAGTTCAGTGTCTAGTAAACCTTCCCACATCACACAAGTCACCACCACTGTTGGCGCCGATTGGCAACTTTGTCGGCAGTCTCATCCACGTGTCCCTCATTGGTGGGGAAGTTGTGCTGCTGGCTGTGCTCTTCCTGTTCTGTGGGTAAACAGAGAACATCCTCCTCCAGGGGATAGAAAACTATCACCTTTCACAGGCACTGAATTCACACAAAAATCAATGTGAAGAGAGGGGAAGAAAAAAAAATACCCAGTGAAGCTCCCTGCATGAGAGTCAGACAAAAGAGAGGCATCTGGGCTATTAAATGACAGGGAATTAGAGAATGATA
Source organism: Caretta caretta (assembly GCF_965140235.1). Lineage (NCBI taxonomy): Eukaryota > Metazoa > Chordata > Testudines > Cheloniidae > Caretta > Caretta caretta. Next base: position 85,728,886 of record NC_134214.1, read on the forward strand.
CAGGCCTTTTGGGCCATGCAGGTACATGCTGACCTGCAGATAGGGACAGCAATCTTTCTTGGCATCTTCTGGGAAATTACTGCCTGCTGCAGGGATCAGTAATTTAAGAGCTCCTAGTCAGATTCTCTGCTGAGGGAATCCTTGCAAGGCTACCTGCAAAGGAGCAAAGCAGTATTATAATGGGGCTATATAATACCACAGGTTATAACTGGGTGATAATCACTACAAAAGGTTTTTTTTTCTTTCCTGCTGGTAATAGCTCACCTTAACTGATCACTCTCGTTATAGTGTGTATGACAACACCCGTTGTTTCATGTTCTCGGTGTATATAAAATCATCCTACTGTATTTTCCACTGCATGCAACTGATGAAATGGGCTGTAGTCCACGAAAGCTTATGCTCAAATAAATTTGTTAGTCTCTAAGGTTCCACAAGTACTCCTGTTCTTTTTGCGGATACAGACTAACACGGCTGCTACTCTGAAACCTGAAACAAAGAAGTTAGTTTAATAAGGGTCTGACCTTGAGAGCTCCAGAGTGCTTCCTGACAAGCACACTCAATTCCCTCTGACATTGAAGGCAGATGAATGTGCCTCAGCACCTTGTATGCGGTCTTCAGCACCTTCCAGGATCAGATCTTTAATCTGTGGCAAGAAGTCTAAGTGGAAAGGGGAAAATTCCTTTCATTCAGTGTTCACCATCTGAGCCCCGGACAGATCATCTCTTCTAGCCAGAGTAATGCCCTATCCATGTGCTTATTTGAACTCTCAGCTATGAATACATATCAAGGACACTATGTGGTTCTTAGTAAGTCTGCTGATCCATAACCCTGGTGGATATGTTATTCCCATTGAAGTCAGTGGGTGTTTTGCATGTGCAATGACTTCAGAATCAGGCCCTAAATCTTCAAGGTTGACTGTAATATTTTCTCTCTTCTCTCTCCACCTCCTTTCCTGGGACAAATAGTTAAGAACTGGGAACTAGCTGCTAGTGACAGCCCCTAGTTTTTTTGAAAGTCCTTTTACAATTGGGATATTGCATTTGTCATGGCCATGAAACTCCCACTGAAACTGGTGATAAGATTGGGTGTTGTAATTTTAGTTATTGTGCATTTGGAGAAAAATTTGGCAGTGCAATTGTTTTGATATAAAAGATGACTTTTACTCTCTTGCTTAGTTTCCCTGGATAGGTAAGCAAACAGTTCAGCACTTCCTGTGTGCTAGACTTTTAAGAGTGTTCCAGTTAGCTCATTTCACACAGTAATGATTCACAAGATAGCACTCTGCTTTATCAAAAAGGACCAATGTAAAAGAATCAGCTTACTTGTTCCATGGTCTAGGTGACAAAAATCAAAGTAAACCTGAGTCAAGTTACAATAAACTGATTCTGTGCTGGTATCTGGCTTTCTTTTTCTTTTTTGCTTGATGCATAATCTTTTCACTATGCACAATTAACCTGGGTTGCTAGAACCGTTTTGTAGTTGAGATTAACTTCTGAAGCCAAACAAACCAAAGATTAATATTTCAAAGGATTTGGGGATTGGATAGTCTATTAGCTTTACCAGCTGGAAAGTTCATTTTTAAAAATTTGCCTTATGCAATTGCACATTACATGCATTAACAGTTACTGACATGGTTAAAAGAAAAGGAGCACTAGTGGCACTTTAGAGACTAACCAATTTATTTGAGCATAAGCTTTCGTGAGCGACAGCTCACTTCATCAGATGCTGTAGCTCACGAAAGCTTATGCTCAAATAAATTGGTTAGTCTCTAAGGTGCCACAAGTCTTCCTTTTCTTTTTGCAAATACAGACTAACACGACTGCTACTCTGAAACCTGACATGGTTAAGTGGATGCTGCTGCTAGAATTTGGTTTGAAAGATATGTAAGCTGAAGTGCAGCATCTGCTGTATATTTAAAATGAAAAATGTCTTTGGTTTAAGAAAGGATGTAACAACTTCATTTAGTAGTCCCTTGACTATTTTAACAAGTGCAAGAATTTAATTGTGATTGTTTTTTTGGACTCCCAGGACCAAATGTAAACCTATAAAACAGGTACAACTACAATGGAACCAACAGTTTTGCATCTCCTTTACACTTATGCTTTAGTCACATTCATATTAACGCAACCCTAGAAGTCGTAGTATTGTCAACTTTTCTTAAAGCCCCAGCTTCTGGAGTAATGTGATTCTGAGAGAATCTTATCTGTCATTTAAAACAAAGGTCAGTTTCTAGCCCTCTTGAATCTAGTGTATCCTATGGGCCCAGGAACCAGAAGGTAAATTCAAGTAACCTAGAATGTATTATTTTTTAAAAGTCTCATTTTTTTAAAGCCAATCATATGATTTTAGGGTCTTGACTGATTAATTTTGTTGAATATTTGGGGTTGGCAATACTGAGATTGAGGGACGGCTCTTCAGCTAGCGTACATTGGCATATCACCACTGAAGTTAATGGAGTGGTGCTGATTTATAGAAACTAGGATCTGACCCTGGGAATTTAGTTGCACAGAAGTCAGAAAACGCAGCATTAAGGTTCACACAGCAGTCTCATCTCTGTTCCTTTGCACATATGCATTGTATTGCAAAATGCTACGTATTTGCCTCTAAGCTTATTGAAGTGGAGTCTCAGTAAGTCTTTAGTCATGTTACAGAAGATGTCTTGCTAACACCTTTCCATGTTCAATCTGATCCAAATGTCAGCTGATCCCTGTCTCCACAGTGGGCTAAATCAAACTTCGGGATCTAAATACTGTGGACCTGATTCGCCTCTCGCTTACACTGGTTTTGCATTGGTGTAACCAAGCCTGGTGGGAACATTCTGTTTTGCATCAAAACATTGTAGCTCCGCTCCATCTTTAAATGAGTCTAGGTCCGCTAGAAATGCATTGCTTTTTGCATTTCTTCCCTGAAAAAATATAATTTATTTTCATCTGTTCCCTCTGAGCTACAGTTCTCTCTTGTCTGCCAAAGAAATACTTGCTTGGGTTTTTTCCTTGCACGTATCCTGAGACTGAAGTCTGCCTCCCCCTACTGGTTCATAGAATGGTATTTCTCTTTCCCCTGCTCTCCTACGCTGTTTGTCTCATGATTGTTTGCTTAACAACTAACAAAAGAAGCAATCCATTCGTGGTGGCCATGGCACCTCACTCTGCTCTTTGATTCAGGCATGATATAGTGGTTGCTGTTCCCCAGTCTTTCCCTGTCTTACATGACACAGATGTATGCATTCAAAGCTATCTTACCTCACTTATTTGAGGCCTTCAGGACAACCCAGGTCATCTTGTTGCCCAGATTTGTGGACTGTCAAACAACCGATTATTGAGCAGCTCTAAAAAAAATGTAGTCCCATTGCAGCACACCTTCTGCTTCCAAAGCAGCCATGCATGGAGATACCTGAAGCCAGGAGGCAGATTGATCCAGAAGAAACAGTCCTTATGCGAATACCACAAGCATTTAAAATCTGTATACAAATAAGGCACCAATCAGCTTTAACAACCATCGTTATCATGTTCCTGTTCCTTCTCTGTAATTTTAATGCATGGTTTTTTACATGTCACAGGGTGACTGGCCCCTTTAAAGGGATATAGAAGCAGCCACAGCCGGGCCACAATTAATTAGCTGCATCCCAGCCCGATGCAGGAGGCGGAAGTAAAGAGATGGGGGATAGCTTAATTGACAGCTGAGCCTTAGGAAAGGGCTAAGAGAGCTCAGGCTGGAAGTTGGAACTACAGGATGCAGGTAAACTCTTGGGGAAGGCCCTGAGCTAGGTGGCCAGATACTCTGTGGGAACCAGCCTGGAAGTTCAGTGCTCTATACCAGAGCAGGGAAGGATGCCAGGAATGGAGCCCAGTAGGCTGAGTGCTCTATTGCAGAGCCAGAATGACTCTCAGAAGTAGCCTAGAAAGGGTCAGAGAACATGGTCCAAAGTGGGGCTGAAGAGAAGTCCCTGAAGGGCAGAAGAATCTTTCTGTTTGTTGGAACTTTTTCATTGACCTCTTGGTACCCTGGAAAGGGTTGCATTTGTTTGTGACTGGGCTGGAGGGCTAGGCCACATCTCCAGCTCAGTCTGGTATGTGGTGACTCTGGAGACCCACCTCCAGAATGGAAACTGAGGCAGGGAGCACCAGTATGGGGTGCCTTTACCCTATGACATTATATCATTGCTCCCAGAAAGATCCTGAGTGGATGTAGGGAGCTCAGAGACAAAAATTAAAAATGGCTAGGGTCATAAGAAGATTGATTTAAGAGGAATGAATATACCCAGCTTTCCTTTGGTGACAAAGGAAGAGAATATGGTAACGGTCTACAAATACGTGAAGGTTATAAACACCAAAGAGGAAGAGGAATTATTTAGAGTTGATCAAATGGCTATAACTAATAGGATGAAATTAAGAAGTAACAAGCCATGGAATATTTTCCTAAGGGTTGAGTTGGAGGCTGTTAAAGTTGGACTGGTCAGAACACTAGGAAATGTGTTGTAGGGATCGAGCTTACCTAAGGAGGGGGCAACCTGGATGATCTAGTAGGCCTTCTCCATATCTAAATTCTATTATTCTGATTTTTAATTTTCCTTCTATTCACACCAACATTTGCAGTAGGAAGAGATTTTTATTCCCTGTGGGAATGACTTGACCTTGTAAATCCTGCTTTGATAATAATCTCATCACTCTTATTCTAATTAAGTGTTTTGGTTATGACATCCTGCAACAGCATATTTCTAGTTTCAGAGGAACAGCCGTGTTAGTCTGTATTCGCAAAAAGAAAAGGAGTACTTGTGGCACCTTAGAGACTAACCAATTTATTTGAGCATGAGCTTTCGTGAGCCACAGCTAAGTGAGCTGTGGCTCACGAAAGCTCATGCTCAAATAAATTGGTTAGTCTCTAAGGTGCCACAAGTACTCCTTTTCTTTTAGCATATTTCTAGTACGGCTGGCTGAACTATCCTGACCATCAATAACAATCTAAAGCAAACTGGTTGCATTGAACTCAAAATGCAATGTCATTTTCTTGGCATGTCTTTGAGGTGCCTTTGGCAGACAGTCTGTGTATCTGACACAGCAGCAGACCAAGACTCAGAGCTTTTGTTTTGTGTTCTTCTACTTCTACTTCTTTGAGAGCATCTAAGTTTTCATATCCCGTGGTGAATGCGTGTGGAGTGAGCTTGGAAATTTCAAGGCAGTAATTGAGAATCAAACTGTCAGTAATCCGTACGTCATCAGCACAGCTGGGAAGATAATAATCACGGTGATATCAGCTGGAAACGCCATAAATACTAGTGATAGCTTGACTGTAATCTTGTGACGTGCTGATATCTAATCATGTTGCCCAGAGAAAGTTGGCTTAAATGAGTCAATAAAAGCAGCAGTACTGTCTGCATTGGTGTAGTTACAGTTGTCACCGCTCTGCCCAGAGCTGGGCCTTGCAGGTCTAAAGAAATCAGTGACAGGGAATCTGGGTATTCTTTGTGTAACTTGTTTTATTCATGCTGTGTATGTATCAGTCCTTGAACAGAGGGGGGTCAAGTGGCAGGCAGGTAAACCTCTCTTTCAGGAGACTCAGCCAAAACACCAACACCCAGTTCCCCAGGAGCAGCTCTGCCACAAGAATTCACTGTTGTTAGGGAGATTAGAGAGGAGAGCAAGCTCTCCTACTGCTTACAACAATAACTCTCAGAAAGAGACTGCATCACTCAACTAACAAATATGCTGCTTTTATTCAAACGCTGAACAGTGCTCACAAGCCAAAGAAAAGCAGTTGTAAAACTGTGTGTAACAGCGCCATCTGGTGACTGATATTATGACAGTATTAAAAAAAAAAATCCTCTAGCATGCATTGTACATTAAAGCATATAGGACACTCCTGAAAAACTTCCAATCCGTCCACATACATCACTGCAGGCAAAATTAATGTCTTAAAATCTGGTTCACAAACATATTTATTCTACTGTGCTGATGTAGCTGATAATGAGGCCAGAGTTATCTCTTTCTCTGTGCCTTGATATGGAGACTGATGGTATAGGTGGATTCTTTCTATACGATCATCTTCTAAGTGCTCATTCCCCTAGCAATGATTTTGTTTTCACTAGTTTACCCAGTTTATCACCAGAAAGTAGAACACTGGGATTTGATATGTAACTCAATCCTAGTGTTTGTTACCAACAGCAATTGCATGAATATGGCTTCCTGGGACAATAGTCCCCTAACCTTGCAAACACTTATGCACAGACCTAATTTTATTCATGTGAGTAACCCCACTGAAGTCAATAATGCCACTTATGCTTTTAAAGTTAAGCACGTGCTTGTGGAAGTGGGACATAGGATTGGAACATGTGCAATTGTCATGTGTGGACGCCATTTAACACAGGTTCACTTGCTTTGGATTCAAGCCATGTGCTGCAGAAGAGTCTGGTGTTTTACTTGTATGTTTCATCCTAAGACTCTTTGCAATTGAAAGACTTTCATCTGAGATATGTCAGTGCTGCTGGCTTCCTTGATTTCATCATGAGTCATGTGATATTTCATATTTTACTTCAAGCCCCAGTGCCTGGGAAAAGGGGACTACATGAGAACCTCAGCTTACATTTTTTAAAGTTTCTAGCCCTTATGGTTGCAGAGAAAAGCTTTAAAATATGACTCACAGGTGCACCCTAAAGGCTCAGAAACCAGAAGACAAATACAAAAAAAACCCCTCACCCCCATTTATTTACTTATTTTATACTTTAAGATGTTTACAGCGGTGTAGCCTCTTTTATTGAAAGTCTGTAAAGCATACAGCATGTTTTTGGCTCTATACGTATAATAATAATTAATAATTAATATATAGCATCTTCCTGGCAGATATCTCAGAAGCTTTATACACATTAATTCATTAAAGCCTCACAACACCCTTGCAAGGTAGGAACACAAATGAATGAACATTTCACACCCTCTTCTTCTGGTCATAGCTGAGAATTAGGCCCTTAGTTGCTCTCAATAGCTGGGATCAACCAAGTACTGAGTCCCTCAGTTAAGCTCTTTCCTATTACCATCAGAGTTACCATCAGAATTCCTTTTGCCAGTGACAGAACCCAGCCTGTTTGATAGATGAAAACAGGGTGGAGTTCGGCTGGTTGGAATTACATGAAATGTTTGCCCCGGGGCTGTAGGGTTGGAAAATGTGCAACTGCCCACCATGTAACACAGCACTACTTGCTCGGATTTGGCACTAGTGCAACCAAAGAGTGGTGTTCTACTCATACACTTAATCATAACAGTACTTTGCACTTTGCACTTAAAACCTTCCATCTGAGGCATTCAAACCACTTTACACAAACTTAGCTTAGCCTCATGACGCCTCTGTCATGTTCACGTGGGTAAAATGAGCATGGAGAACCAAATTTACTACTCATTTCACTTCATTGACTTCACTGGAGTTACACTGGTGGTGAACTAAGTCCAGACAGTTAAGTGACTTGGCCAAGGTCACAGTAAGTTAGAGGCAGGGTCTGTTAGCCTGAGTCTGTTTCCCATTTTTAATTACTAGTCAATGGTATCTCCCACTCTGGGTCAGAATATTTCCATTGTACAGGTTGTTACAAAGCCTGGAGGAGAGGAGAATCTTTTCAGACTCAGAAATGGTAACAATTTTTCCACCTTCTCTTTCTCTTTTCAAACTGCCATTGTACCAGCAATATCTTGACTACTATCTGTTTTCATGGCCTTTTCTAACAAGAGTCAGTGTTTTCCCCTTGCAAATGAGGAGACTCCCCTTCTGTTGACTGACATTTGTGCTGCAGGATGAGCAAATGAGCCTAGTACTGCAGAAGTTTTGCAGAGAACAAAATATTATTTCTTTTCTCACTAGGTGTATAAAATCATGTGACTTTTTATTGCAGGTTGGGTCATGATAGGGACAAAAATTCTACCCCACAGTCTGAGGTGCACTGAAATAGCTGTCATCAGTGCCAGCAAATAATAGAGAGCTTGTAACATCACTGAAATCTAGGGTTAGTTAAACCCACTCATCATCCAAAACTGGTTTGGATTGGAAATCTGAACGACATGGCTCCAGGTGCATGGTATTCTGGTGACAAAGTACTTTCCCTATATATACTGAAATTGGTGTACCTGGTCGGTGCACTGTAGGCCTGATGCAATGGTGTCCGTGAGCTCTGAAACTCCATTGTCTGCTATGGCGTGTTATTCCTGATTTGCACTAATGAGAAATCAGAATCAAACCCTAAGCCTTGCTGCTTCTGTTTCAAATTCTTTTCTCTTTGCTCTTTCAAACTGCTATCAATGCAGTAAATGCCGAATTATTTCATCTCACTTGGCATTTAGATTCTAGTTAGGAATATTTTTTCAGAAATTCACATGACTATCAGTCCTTGGACTGATGTCTGTAGGATCACTCATACAACTCACAAAACACAGAGACTTACTTACAGTATTTGAATCCAATTAGGGGATGGAGAATTGTAATTCAAAATGGTGAGTTTGTTGTTAAGGGCCTGATCCAAGGCCACTGAAAGCAATTGACTTCAGTGGATTTTGAATCAGGCCCTAAATAATAGCCAGATCTTAATGAAAGCTTTTATATTATTCTATAAAGGAGGAATGTGTGTGTGTGTGTGTGTGTGTTTTAAATCAACTAGATATAGTTTCAGCATTGGAAATCAATGTCAAACTCTAGACAGGTTTGTCCAAAATATGCTTTATGTGCTTATGCACTGAATGGTCAAAAAATTCAAGGTTTTGGACTTTACAAGCAGTACATATTTTATGAAATATTGTTCTATATGTGCATTATGAAGCAGAACGGGGGGAGAAAAGTCATTATAATGCCTGGGTTGAAAAAGCATGACTTTGCTGCAAAATATTTTGTTGGCCTGAATCGTCTGCTTACAGTACAGTGCATTTTCAAAGAGGTTTGCAGCTATGTCAATCCCAAATCCCATTTAACACAACAAATTACACAAATAAATAACATGCTTCCAAAACCTACATCCACCTCTCTACCATTCAGAGGAACATAGGAATTGCCATATCAGATGGACCACTGCGTTTATCTAGCCTGATGCCCTGGCTCGGACAGCGGCCAGCACCAGATAGTTCAAAGGAAGTTGTAAGAAACTTCATAGTGGAGTATTATATACTAACCTGCCGAGAGGGAAAGTTTCTTCACAACACATCAGTTAGCAGTTGCCTTCTGTCCTGAAGTTTGAGGGTTTATATCTCTGAGCATGTTTTTTGTATCTTGTCTAATGTAATTTCAGATGTTCTCGTTATCCATATAAATGTCTAATCCTTTTGTGACTCTTGCTAGGCACTTCGGCCTCAATGTTATCTTGTCTTATGTGATATCACACTCTGATCTTCTAATAACTGCTTTGCTTGGGAAAACTCCTTCATAAGCTGAAGGGAGACATGTTGATAGAACATAGTTATTCTTACTATACAGAGTATAGCAAAATCCTGCTTACCAGTTATTGATAGACACCTACCTCACTGTATGAAAGAAGGTTTGTATCTTTTTCCTGACATACCAACATGTGTTTTTTGATGGCAGGGACTCTATAATTTCCTCCTGTGGGGCACTGCAGTTTTAAATGAACCAAGTTAACAAGGAATGCTTATTTGGAAAGACCGCCTGCTGATGTGTCAGGGAGTGTGCAGTGCATGGATGAGGGAGGGAGGCAGTGAACAGAATGCTCAATGGGCATCCGTCTGCAGCGCTTCAGCAGCACTGCCCAGCAACTGTTCGTTTCCTTCCACAGCTGCAAAACAAAAAGCTTTACCACTTGCTGGTTCTTTCAGAAGCCAGATTCTATTCTCGGTTGCCCTTTCCAATGGGATCCCCGGGTTATTGCAGGCATTATGAACATCAGTAGCAGATTCCTCAAGATACATTATGCACTAGGCATCACACATCTGTTACTAAGATGATGGCCCTAAAGTAGAATTGTGCAGACCTGGAAATACAAGGGTGGCTGTAGCTTACTGGCACTTCAAGAATAGCTGTGTGGATTTTTTAGTAGTGGTTTAATATCTGCTATACAACTGCCCTACACTCATGCCTACATTGACATGAATGGAACTGCTATCTTGGATTGAGGGCAGTATGTGGCCAATACAGCAATGCTGATGTTATATCTTCCCCATGTAAACTTTTATCCATTTTCTTTCATAGCAGTCATTTTTGAGTCACCACGTGTTATAGGCCTTACATTTGACCAGGTAAATAACACACACAACTGACTTTGGAATGATCTGTTTTAAAAACCCCTTGCACAAGGGCTTTCCTGTGTATGTCAGAAGCATGTAATTTTGCATCATGCTGGTCATTTTGGGCCTACTTGGTTTTCTTACTGGACATTGGAATAAAGAGTTTCTTAAACCCTATATGAATTCTTGGTATCTAATGTCTGAGGTAGAACCAAATCCTGCTCACCTGACTCAGGTCAGTAGTCCCGTTGAGTACTTGCATAAATCGGGACCCCAGTGTTTGCAGAATCAAGACCCTTATGTTAATAGAGCTAAGAATGCTTTTTTGGAGGTATATGTTTCTCACTCTATGCCACTGCTGGTCAGGAGGGGAGTGACACTATGAAATGTGGTGTTTTTGCCATAGGTGACTTGTGAAATAACCCCTCTTTCCCCCATGACTTATGACACCTGATCATTCTCTCAAAGGGCCTTGACAGGTTCTCTCAGAAGCATGAGCCAATTTCTGTTTTCAAAGTCTTATCAAGAATCTTTCGGAACGAGCAGGGCTGAATAAGATGCTATCAGGAATCTTTCATACCCACCACTGCTAAGCAACACCGATTTATATCTTAACATGAAAAGGCCACCGTTCTCAACTGAAACAACTCAACACTGCAACAGGAAAAAAAAATCCGATGATCCACAATGCCAGATAAAATAAGGCCAGATCCTCTCTGTGACTTAAAGTAGTCCGGCTTCATTTGGTTTCAGTGGACCTACACAGGAGAATTTTGGCTCCTGTACTGGTTTCCTGCTTTAACCAAGTAAATAATACACACAACTGACTTTGGAGGGATCTATTTTAAAAGATGCATCTTTATTCCGCATCAGCTGAGTCTCACAGATACTAAAGACAAAAATTGAATCATATGCATTCCCAGTCATACCATATTTTCACTATGAGCCTAAAGTTATATTCATGGCTTTTCCTTTTCTATGTTTGTATTGGTGATTTGGGGATTGTGTTTGTTTTTTCATCCTGGCCCTCTGTGCATTTAAATGCTAATGCACAGTAGCCAATTTGAGCGCCAGTCTGTTGTCAATAGAAGGGGGCGAGCTTTGAAAATATGGTAGGAAGTACAGGTCATCTACAAGCACTGTGTTCTTTCGATGGTGCTGCCATTAATTTTAGCAGTGAGGCTATTCAGCAAATGTATGATGGAAGAAAAGCTGCAGAGACATGTAAGCCAGCTGAAATTTACAATGAAATAGTTGCCAGTGATTCTGGTATGCTGCCACATTGAGTTCTATTATCACCGAGTTGTGTAGAAATGCTGAAAGTATTAGTCATCCTGCTCGACAGTTTTTAGTTACATTTGGCAGCCTCACTGAAGTTTGAAAGTCACAGCTAAAAATACTGAAAACACTTCTGAACTAAGTGAGATCTTAGCTTTGAAATGTTAAACCCCTTTTCTTTAACTATCTGTCACTTTCCACTTCTTGTTCACACTGGAACAACATGGGCACCTCACCACCTCCCAGGAGTTGTGGCTGAAGCATGCTCCATTTCACTGATCCCTGACCAGCATAACAGCCTCTAAGGATTATTACAATAGTGGGTGATTTAGAGCAGCCCTAAGGCAGCTTTAAATTATGCTGAGGGCTTAACCAGCCACTGGTTTCCATGGGGATCAAGGAAGCTCAAAGGTGGCTAAAGCCTCTTTTACCCTCTCTGTCTTCTCATCTGCAGTAAACAGAACTCTGAGAAAGCTGCGGATCAGGTCCTTCAGTTCAATTAGACCAAAGGGGGAAGCACGTTCTAGAGCCAGAACCAATGGCTCTCCCTGGAGAAAGTCTGGTCTCCATTCCCCAGCCATCGTTCCGGCCTATACAAAACAATGTTTCTGGTCCTAGGAAGTGAGAGAAGGTCCCTGGTCTGATCCCAAGAGATGATGAATGCTTCCTGGGAGTTAAAAGCAATCAGCACCTCCCAGGAGGCTTGCAGCATCCTGTATTATCCAGTTGCTGAATGGTCCAACCCTCAGACATAAATCAGAGGCTGTCTCTTAGGACCCAAACCAGAGAAGAATAAATACATGTGTGAGAGTGTCTCTCCCCCTCTCCACCCATTTTTCATGCTGTTGTAATGTAACTGCTGCCTGTTATTCTCATTAAGACAGTCGAAGACTCACCGATGAGACAAACATAGTTGCTGGAAATAACAGGCTGCAGTAAAACTGTATTTCTGCATTGATTCTCCAGACTGTTGCAAAATTGCCTCTGTCAATTTGAATTTATTGTTGACTTGCAACTCCACTTCTTTTCTGTTACTGAAAATTAATAGTCTTAGTAGCAGCCCTGAAATAAAAATGTTACCTTAACTTTGATTCCCTCTCCCATCTAATAAAGAATAATTTACTTCCCTACAACCTGTACCTTCCAATTCATAGTTTGCTTCTGAGGCTTTATAGACACTAACATTTTCCAAGCCTGCTGTAGGGTCATTATCAATAGGAAGATTATAACGGCCTGAACTTGGGATAAACAGCCAACAACTTGAAAGTTGTGGTTGTAAACGTAAGGAGCTACATTATGTCCTGTTGAGTCTGAACAAGAAAATTCTTGCTGCAGTTGCCACACCCAGTTTGCACGTATTCATTTGTTGCTGAAACTGAAAAATGGACTCTGTGCAACTAACTGTGGCAGCCTCACAAATGAAGAGTTTCACAATGGAGACTTCAAAGCTGAGTTACAAGAATAGTGCGTTGGCACTAATATAATACTTTCATCCACAGCTCTCAAAGTACTTGAGTATTCTTCCTTCCATTTTACAGGCAGGTTACCTAATTTAGCATACAGTACACAGCTGAGTCAGAGCTAGAACTCAGCCTGGCTGAGCCCCAGACCAGTGCTCTAGCCACTGCTTTACTTTCTCTTCCTGTACACAACGTTCCCATAATGACAGGCTGCATGAAGGAGCTGAAGGCAGTAGGCATGCTGAGGTATAACCCAATATCTTCACAAGAACTCGTGTATAATGCACTCTGCTTACTTGAGCCTCAAGGAATGCACAGTGTGGGCTAGATTCTCAGCTGCTGTAAATTGACATAGTTTAACTGAAGCTAATAGAGCTACACTGATTTACTCCACCTGGAAATCTGACCCACGGTGTTTGCCACATGGAGCAAATGTTCCCATGATGCCACAAAGTTTTGCACTCCTGAGTATGGCCCTGAAAATATCAGCATATAATTGGCCCACCAGAAGAAGTGTTGTCTAGTGGTTAGAACATGAGTGGAAATCAGGAGGTCTGCCAGGGACTTACAGTGTGTCCTTGAATAAGCCACTTAACCTCTCTCCTTCAGTTGCCCCATCTGTAAAATGGGAATAATAAGGCCAATCTACCAACTGGCCTGAATGGTTGTGAAAAAGGGCTGTTCAAGGTCAGATGCATGAGTATTTGCAGAAAATGAATTTGAAATGTGCATGAGTGAGGTACTCATGTTGGAAGTGCTCACACCCTTATCTACTCAGGAAATGGAAACCCTGGAACTTCTCTCATCAATCGTAATTAGGCAGCACCCCCCACATTTTAAATGTGAACAGGAGGCTTGTGTACACAGCACCAGCAAAGCGCACCAGAGTGATGATTTGTAAAGTACACTAATGTGCTACGCTCTGACTGCTCCATGTAGATTCAGCTGCCATGCTCTACACAGTGTCTAGCTTGTATTAACACAGTCCTGTTTCAAACAAGACTATGTTAATGTGAACTAGGTACCTTTAGTGTGCAGCAGGGTTCACACAGGGCAGTTAGTTTGCTTTACAAATTACACCACTTTGCCAGCACCACGTAGACAAGCCCAAAGTCAGCAAATTATCAGTGATTGTCATGGTTACTAGGCAAGCTGGGCTTTAGAGCCCCTTTAGTCTCTCCTGAGTGCACCCCCCTGGTGACAGGCCTAGCTCTCTTCACCTGTCTCAAGATGGAACCATACCATTGTCCCTACCACTCTGAGACTGGAGCCACAACCTGCAGCCCTACTGGTTCCCAATCGCGTTAACCCAATAGGCCCAACTGCTCTTGGCACTTGTAGACCTTTTCCTGCAGGAGCCTGTGACCAGTGAGCTGGTTAAAGTGACTCAAAAGCAGCTTCTTCAAAACAAAGCATTATTTATTCACCCAAAGCGGTACATAGCACACAGGGCAACAGGTAAAAGCAATAAAAGGCCTGTATGCATCCCTCCCTTCACCTACACCTTAATTTTTCTTAGCAAGCTTTGGCAAGCTCCAGTCAGCCCAGTCACCTTCAGCTCTAGGCTGGGGAAAACAGAAACTACTTGATGCAGCTTCTGTGTCTCTTTCTGCCAGGGACTCAGTTCCAGCCACTGCTGACAACCTGCTCAACCTGCACTCCTTCCTGCCTAGGCTAGCATCTTTAAGGTCTGAGTGTACCCATTGATCCTAGATTCAGCCCAATAGGAGTAAACTTTGACAGCCTACTGGGTGCCAGGTCAAGGGTGTTCCCCACTTAAGAGGTTCCCTGTTGTTTGATTCCTATTATCTCACCTTATTTTCCTTCAGGAAACCATGTAAGGGAAGATGGTCACATTTTCTTGCAGAGTAACTCATTATACCACCTTGAACAGAAATGTGGGTGGAAGGCATGAGTGAATTGGCTGCTCTGCAAAGAGTTGTTATGTTAGATCTAATTGCTTAGATATTCTTAATGCCATATGCTCTTCTTACTTAGAGCTTTCTGACTAATATAGAAATACTTATTAATCAGTACCTGTTTTCATGTTATATGTTAAATTTCTGAGTCAGTTTTTGATTCTATTGGCAATGGAAATAACTGCAACATTCACCTGTTCAGGTATATTTTTTTCTTTAAAAATGACATAATAAAGAAAAATGATAAATATAGTCTAAATCTGAAAGGGTTTAAGGGCATCCTTCTCTCCCGTTGACCTCATTAGGATCTGTGGAGTCATCATTCCCAGGAAGTGCTCAGCACCATGCAGAACCTTACCCTGAGTAGGAAGCAGAAACTTCCTAGATGACTTGCATAAATTATAGTCATCAACAGGCCAGTTATGATGTGGAACTGGCAACTGGCCTTAATTTAGGAACAAAAAGACGGTGCAGCTACAACAGAGCATCAGGAGAAGGGAGGTTTTTCATGTTGATTTTGTAATAATTACACTGAAAAATGCAGCAATATGTGAATTCTGGGTCTCCATATTTATGAAAACTCACAGCTGAATGTTAGTAAGTGGTATCAGAACAAGGCACCCATTGGTGCCTTTCTGCACATAGGGTCTCTTTTTGCAGCCCTTGCTCTGACGAGTGAATCAGTCGATCTACTTATATGAGTAACGGCTATTGAACTGGACCAATAGCCAGTATTTCTCACTAAAACATCATGCTGAGATTTTCAAAGCTGCCGAGAAGATGTGGATCCATTAGGAGGCTTTGAAAATCTCAGTCTAAATGAATAACTGTATTTTAACTAATATTAAAAGGGGGTATGGTTAGAAATAATTCTTCCTCACACAGCATGTAGCTGGACACTGGCAGAGCTAGTCCAGTCTCCAAGTCCATTCACCCCTTGGCCTCTCTTCTGAGTCTGCCAGCAAGAATGCCAGTTGCTGAGGCAGTGGATTTTGGACCGTCTCACTGAGGATTGGGCTCCAAACACCATTTCACTAAGCCCACTGGACAGCAATCAGCTGTATCTCCTGTTCGTTTTAGAGGTACCTTGGAACAATGAGTATGAGTAGAAGGAGAAGACTTGGCATCATACATGCCTAATATCAGGCCTTTAGCCTCAGCATCAGGCTGCTTTGGAGTTCCCAGGTTCTCAATGTTGCCTCCAAAACCTCAGCGCCTTTAAGAATGATGCCTCCCACGTGAAACAATGCATGAACTACTCCTCTGAAAATGATGGTGCCTAAAAGGGAACAGAGACACTGGCAGGACCATAAGGAAGACAGCTCTTATGCCTCACAATTGTCCATGTTCACTTAATATTAGTCTCCTGATTTAAAATAATAATAATAATAATAATGCATAAATGTGTTTGATGACAGAAAAATTCTGAACCCACGGGCTCACTGCTGGGTACTGTTGGCTTGCAGATTCACACCCAGCTGGGAGAGGACTCCATGGTCCCTCCTGTTCATGAAAGGGAAGTACAACATATGGTCAGAGGGGACCAAGGTTTTGGAGATGGGCAGGAGTAGCAGCCTAGCAGCTGGCTGGGAAGAGAATATGGGCAGCTTGGGGACCTGGCCTGAAAGGCTGACAGGGAATCAGCGGCAGCCATGTCAGGCCGATGTTTGGGAGCAGCCTGCTAAAGAGGGGGTTTGTGTGGATGAGTCTAAAGAAGATGGACAGAAGAATGGAGCCCTGGCCAAGGATCTGCAAGCTAGTGCATGATTGATCCTGGGAGGGTGTATCACTGCCACAAGGCCAGAGGAGCCCCATCTTCATACCCCTCGACTGGGCTGTCCCTAGGGGGGGCTGGCTAGGCACCATTGGTCCTTCTTTTGCTTGTGACTGTTAATTGTGCCAAGGGTATAAGCATCGTTAGCTTATGGCAGCCCCAGTTAATGAACCCTTTGTTATTCCTCAGACTCTGTGACAGTTTATGGGGACCCCCCCCTTCCGCAGGCAGTGCCTGTAGAACCTAGAGCATGGAGCACTTACAACACTTGCCTCCAAGCTCATGGTGGACCCAGCACTTTCCTAGGCACATGGGGGCTGGGGTATCACAACACTGGTGTGACACCCTGCATCAGGGGTCCGTTACGGTAGCCAGGCAGAGGGACCTCAGGTTTTTCAGTTCCCTGTTGGAGGCTGGTTTGGCTGGCATGAAGGCTGCCAGTCCTTGGGCAGGGTGCCCTGTGGGTCGAATAGGTGTGTGAGCCCTGGGGGAGCTCGGGTGGGTCACTATGTAACGATCCAGGCCAGGTTTTCAGGCTGCTGGGGCCTGGGCCCAGCAGCTGTTCTGGTCACTGGGCTGGGATCCAGTCCGGGTTTTATAAGGGGCGGGAGCCTAGGCACAGCACTAGTATGGGGCAGGGCGCGTGCGAGATCCAGTCCGGGTTTGCCGGCTGCCCGGGCACGGGGCTCAGCTGCTGTCCCGCTGCTGCCGGTGCGATGAGCTCCCCGGGGGAGAGCCGCGCGCGCGCGCCCAGCCGCCTCTGCCCCGCGCCGCCCGCCAGGTAAGAGACTCCGCGTCCGCCCGCGCTCGGGCGGAGCCGCTGCCAGGTGCCCGGCTACCCAGGGAACCTGCGCCCCGGCGAGTGCCCTGCACCGGCTCTGGAGCGGCTGGGCAGCTGCTTGCGACCCCGGCACTGGCAAGTGGGGTCGAGGATGCATCCGAGCCGCGCCAGGCTCGCTGGCTGCCCCGGGAGAAGCGCCATCAGCCTGACCCCATTTGTCTGAAATCACCCCCACCACACACACTCGGATCCTTACTTTGTGTCCCGTTCGTGTACCTGGTGCACCGGCCAGCACATACTGGGGTGACTTGCCGTCGGCGCGCACCGGGTTGTGCTGTTTACGCCTGTGCAAACCGGGTGTAAAATGGTACCGGATCAGAACACTGGAGTTTCGTGCTCACTTCGCACAGGTGTAAACGGCTCCCTGAGGTTCAAGGAAGGACATGATCAGGCCCTTTCTGTGTAGTCCACGTCTGTTTTCTCCCCTTAGGCCCTGATCCTGTAATTAGGTGCATGCCAGCAACCCCGATCTCAGGATCAGGGCCTTAATTTACTGTCCCCGCTTCCCCGCGCCCCATGTTTGTTTATGTGAGTAGTTCCCACTGCAACAGGGGAGAGGAAAAATATCTTTAAAAGCAGGAAAATGTGTTTGTAAAACTACAGAAATAGAAATGGGGATTCAAGGACACTACCCAAACCTAGCTTATAACTTTTTTTTTTCTAATTGGCTAGATTAATGAAGTTTATGTAAACTTTTTTTCCTTTGAAAACAAGTATACCATGGACAGGTCCAGATCCAAATGCCCCCTAAACTTTGGGAGTGGAGGTCTTTGGAATCAGACCGCTGATCCCAGCTTTGCAGCTGCCTTGCTTATCTCTGAGTTGAAGTAAATCTAGTTTATGATCAGCCCCAAACTTTGTGGGGAAGAAAGGTTGAAACTGAAATCCATTTTTCTGTTCAGCCTCACTCATCTTTCACTATAATTAATATGCACTGAATGGAGCATATTTATTTGAAAAGTTGAAGGTTGTCCTTTTAAAAAGTATTACAAGTTACCATCCAGCAGATATGGCCAGAAGAGAAAAGGGAGAGCTCAGCCAATCTGTGAGTTATCTGCAGAAAATTGGAGACATTCTGCTCTCTGCAAGTTAACAATCCAAACTTTGAAATTCATGTCCCTTTTGGGAAAAGGGAAGGGTGTGTGGGGGGGAATGACAAACCAATCCACTTTTAAACAAAGTACGAAGAGTGTATTGGTCACCAGGAAACAGGTTGCCATTGAGATTGTCTGCTATTTCCACAAACACCCGCTACTGTTTTATTGCCACTTAATCCTATCTCAACTGCAAATGTGATGCTTGTGCATCTACAAAATCATGTTGATTTTAATAGTTGTCACAATGTGGATTAACAAATCCTGCTTTCTGGAGATCAGAGATAATAGCGAAGTAACTTTGTCAGCAGGTATGTCGTTCCTCAGTCCAGAATGCAGAAACATGTGCTCCCTGATATAAGAGAAAATATCTTGAAGATAGTTCAGGAAAATGTGCATGGGTGGAATAAAATGAATGGCAGTCAGGGTTAGCAAGAAAATCAGATCAAGGTGGCCTGGCAAGAATATCTGATTTAACAACAAGGAAGAATAATGGGGCTGATTCTGGCCCCTGTGTGCCATTCCAGGACCACAGTATGCCCTGGGCTCAGCAGAATATGGCTACTGTAAATGTTCTATGCGTCCCCTCACAGGCTCCAGGGCAGGGGTTATGCTAGGGGTGGGAGGGTGTGTGTGGCTTGTGCTTATCACCCCAGGGACACGGGGCTTCTGTGCAGCCCATAGGCAGCCCTGGGGAGGCTGACATAAATTAGAGCACCCCACAACTGTTTTAATTTATGCCAGAAGCCTTTTTAGCCCTGTTAGCAGCCTAAAATCTGGGTGTTGCAAAGGTGGCTTTAAACTTTAGTGTTAGAAGTTGATTATGAGAATTTGCCTTAATGTTAGAAGTTTAACCGAGCGTGTGTGTGTGGTAGTTGGTATGACCCTCTTGTTTTTGCATACAGCAAAGGGCCCTGTATTTGTTTCACTGGTTGCAAAAAATGTTGGCTTACAAATCCTGATGTATCCTGAGGCAGTATGATCCAGTGGATAAAGATGGGGAATCAGCACTCCAGAGTTCTATTCCCTGGTCTATTGCTGTCTTCCTGTGTGACATTTGTCAAGATCCTAACTTTGAAGCATTGTTAAGTGATTATAGAAATACTGTCACTATTCTATAGAAAGACTGTATCATTGCAGACTTTGACAGTCTACTATAGTACACATTTATATGATGTATGTGGGATAAGGAACTGTATCTTACAATAAAAGTACAGTATAGGTCTGCTCTCACTACCACTTAAGTCAATGAGAGTCTTTCCATTAACTTCTGAAATCTGATGAGGTTCAATAAGGATAAGTGCAGGGTCCTGCACTTAGGACGGAAGAACCCAATGCACAGCTACAGACTAGGGACCGAATGGCTAGGCAGCAGTTCTGCGGAAAAGGACCTAGGGGTGACAGTGGACGAGAAGCTGGATATGAGTCAGCAGTGTGCCCTTGTTGCCAAGAAGGCCAATGGCATTTTGGGATGTATAAGTAGGGGCATAGCGACCAGATCGAGGGACGTGATCGTTCCCCTCTATTCGACATTGGTGAGGCCTCATCTGGAGTACTGTGTCCAGTTTTGGGCCCCACACTTCAAGAAGGATGTGGATAAATTGGAGAGAGTCCAGCGAAGGGCAACAAAAATGATTAGGGGTCTGGAACGCATGACTTATGAGGAGAGGCTGAGGGAGCTGGGATTGTTTAGCCTGCAGAAGAGAAGAATGAGGGGGGATTTGATAGCTGCTTTCAACTACCTGAAAGGGGGTTCCAAAGAGGATGGCTCTAGACTGTTCTCAATGGTAGCAGATGACAGAACGAGGAGTAATGGTCTCAAGCTGCAGTGGGGGAGGTTTAGATTGGATATTAGGAAAAACTTTTTCACTAAGAGGGTGGTGAAACACTGGAATGCGTTACCTAGGGAGGTGGTAGAATCTCCTTCCTTAGAGGTTTTTAAGGTCAGGCTTGACAAAGCCCTGGCTGGGATGATTTAACTGGGAATTGGTCCTGCTTCGAGCAGGGGGTTGGACTAGATGACCTTCTGGGGTCCCTTCCAACCCTTATATTCTATGATTCTATGATTCACTGAGACTTAGATCAGGCCCTATATGATTTCATATTGTTACAAATTCCAAATGCCTTGTCACTGTACAAGAACAATGATGTCATGTCTTTTGGTTTTTTGACTTCTCATGAACATGGTCAGCACTACGGACATACAAATTTTCATTCCATTAAATCATACCTCCTAAATAAAACTTACTTTGAGTTGTTGTCAAGGCCTTTGGCAATCCATTCTAAAGAATGGTTTATGGCCAGTATCAAGAATAAGATTGAGGCAAGCATGGTTGCCGGGGGGGGGAAATCAACAGCAACCAAAAAAAGAAAGTCCCAAGATGCGTTTGGAATAGTAGGAAAAACATTCCAGGGGGCTTCTCCTAAAATACAGAGATTTTTATCATGTAGGTGGATCTCCCTGACAGCTACATCAATAGCTATTTCTAAGGGATGCTGTCTAATACACTGTCTTGTTGTTTTTCTGCTTTGTATTGTTTCAGAAATTTCTTAGAACCTGGAATAGAAGAACTCTTTCCCCCCCCCCCCCACGCCCCCCACTGGATTTCTCCTGCTCCTTTTGTCTTCCTAGGCCTTCCCTCTATCCTGTGATCCTTAATTCCTCTGGGCCTGTTTTATTTACTTCCTTGTTCATGCTCCATTGTTGTGAGTAATAATAAGCCCTACTCTGTGCTGGCAATTTCTGTTCCCTCTGCAGCTGATCACTCTATGTAAACAATGGTTCTGTATGAGTAATGTCTATTTTTGGCTATTCCCATTAATTTTATTAATAATAATGTATTTTTTTCCTTAGCAGTGAATATCCTATTTAGAATCAAGCTCACCTCCCCAGCCAGATAACAAAAGCTACGTTGTACCCTCTGCTTCTGTCAGGGCACTCAAGGGACAGGCTACGTATGGCATTGTTCTTCACTTCCCAACCCCCACAAATGATCATTTTGGGGTGAGAGAGAAGAGAGGGGACAGGACACAGTCAGTGTGGCCTAGATGTAGCAGGACACCAAACTTTTGTGAGTAGGTTCATAGTGACTCATTCAGCATTTAACTTACTCATATACACATGGAGGGGGGGAATGGGATAACCCCCCATTCTCAGGGGAAGAGGGATTACAGGTCTAGCAGAACGTGAGGGGAGTTGCTCTGAAGGAGCTGTTGTCGACAGGAGCCTGGACAGTCACAGATCCTCCATGAAGATGGCCCTGTCTTCCACATGTTCCTCATGGATCTTGGGGGGGAGATTTGCTGGTTTTGAGGATTGACTCTCCTGCTTCCTTCCCTCCCTCATGGAAGAACTCCACAAAGGGGGCCCTCCCTGAGTTTCCGGTCCCCTACATGGGGCCCATATGGCTCTGTAGTTGAAGTGTAAATCTATGGGTTTTTTTGTTTGTTTGTTTGGTTGTGGTGTGTTTTTGTTGTTTTTACACCCTAAGTCAGTGGTTTTCAATCTGAAGTCCGCAGACCCCTGGAGTCCACAGATGGTCCAAAGGGCTCTGCACCTCCATTTGAAATCTTTTAGGGGGTACACAAATAAAAAAATTAGAACCACTGCCCCAAACTAATTGACCCTGTCCATTTAATGAGCCTGCAACACTGAGTCAAAAGGTCCCACCCCCCAATAGTTTGCAAGTAGGCAGCCCTTAGAAGACACACAATACGGCACAGCAAGGACAATGTGTTCATTGTAGGGCAAGCATGCTTTCATCGCATTTTAAATCAATACTGTTATCTACAATTGAAAAGGTTATGGGAAGAATGGAACAGTAACAAATTATCTAAGTAATGTGGTAGTAAGGTCAAAGTGAATAAAAGCCCTTTCCGCCGTTGTCAGTAAACTGCAGATCTGTACAGAGCTGTAAGAACTGATCTTGTTGATTGTGGAATCAACATCAAATAACCTTTTATAGCAGTGGTTCCCAAACTTTTCAACATCACGCCCCCTTCTTAATTTTTGAGAAACCCTCATGCCCCCCACCTCTCCTTTACCATCATCCAACACCCCCCCAATCCTTGTCCCTTGACCACCCCCTCCCAGGACCCCTCACCCCTAACTGCCCCCCGGGATCCCACACCCTATCCAATCCCACCTGCTCCTTGTCCCCTGCCTGCTCCCTCCCAGAACCCCCACCCCCCGGGGACTCCCCTCCCATCTCCTGACTGCCCTGACCCCTATCTACCCCCCTACCCCCTGACAGGCCTGCCTGGGACTCCCATGCCTATCCAGCCCCCCGTCTCCTGACTGCCCCCTTCCCGAACTTCCGCCCCATCCAGCTGCTCCCTGTCCCCTGACTGCCCTCCTGGGACCTCCTGCCCCTTATCCAATCCCACCTCGCCCCGCTCCCTGCCCCCTTACCAGGCTGCTCAGAGCAGCAGGACTGGCTTATTGGAAAGCCTGGGAGGTGGGCGGGTGCAAGCTGCACTGCCCATGCAGTGGTGTGGCTGCGGGGGAAGGTGGACAGGAGGGAAGGGGCTGGGGGCTAGCTGCCGGGAGCTCAAGGGCCAGGCAGGCTCGCACCCCCCTGGGAATTTTTTCATGCCCCCCAGTTTGGGAATCAATGTTCTATAGCTTAAATCTAATGGAACAATTAATCTTTGGGGGGGGGCAGAGACGACATTATAGATCAGGACAACAATTTACTGATATTCACTTTCAATGGCTATCCTGTTACACTGACAAATATGCCATCTGTGTACTTGAATAAGCTCACTTCATTGCAAGCTGTTGACATTGAGCAATTACACCCTCAGTTCCCCCTGTGCAACCCTATTGCGTTAATTTAATGCTACAATGCACAATAATGTGCATCATCCAGTATATGCCCCAATTTGCCCTTATAATTGTGCAACCCTTTGCACTTACTATACCTTGGAACCCTGGGCCAACTGTCACTGGGGTGGCAGGTGTGTAAATATGGGCAGGACTCCAGGCCGCCTCTTGTTACCATGTGGGAAGAGTAATCCAAGCCAATGGAACTAGGTCCCCAAATACAGAATGAGGGAATAGTTCTGCTGTTGCACGCTTCCCCCTTGGTAGCCCCTTCCTGGCTACTCTGTAGGTGTTGGGGAGGATAGAAGAGAATGGCAGTCTTGACCTCATCACCATTATCTGATGCAGTTTCTCTCTCTACAAATTGAAACTTCCCTGAGGGCAGATTTGGGACAGCTGTTTGTGGAGAACACACACAAGCATGGTTCCTGACAGACATGCACACCCATGGAGAAGAACTTGAGAAGCAGTGTGTATAGGCCTCTGTAACTAGCCTGCACTACAAGATCTCCCTCAGCTCTCCCCTGCTGCAGAGAGCCAATTCAGAGGAAACTGGCCAGGCTCATCTCAAAGTTTGCAACGGGATTTGTCTCTATTGTAGGCTTCTCTGTGGAAGGGGACAGTAGGCCCCAGTCCAATATATGGTGCAGTTTTGCACTGCAGTAGTAAATTAGGTCAATGGGATTGCAATGGGGGGAACTGACAGCAGAATTTTGGCCACTGCCATTCAAATAAAAGGTTTTAGAGGACGACAGCTTTCCATGTGAACACTCAAAAATAAAGAAAGTTTATTCAATGACGCAAGTGAACCAGTTGTGATCTGAAATGTCCTGTTCCCCGTCTCTCTGGAACATTAATGCATGTCTGTTGGGTTACACAGATGTAAAGAACATCTTGGCTAGACAGAAAAGTCATACCAGTTGTTCAACCTAAATTAGTTACTAAACTGATTTCAACTGGTTGCAATCCTTGTTTGAATTTCAGCTTGGTTTAAATCAGAAACTTAAACATCTTAAGCAAAACTGAAATGAGCATCTCACAGGAGTTTGCACCAGTTTACCTGAACCTGTTTAAAATCACACCTTTGGTTAAGCTAATGTAGCTTTCTAGTGTAAACAAGGCCTTAATGTGGGGACAACTTGGCTTTCGCTATGTAATGAATGTTGCACTTATTTTGCATTTCAGTATGAAAGTCAGTCTGACCCTTTCCTGTTGTGTGAGCTGCACTGCCCTTTTAGATATTGTGGATCACACTTCACTGGATGGACTCTAACTTGGGGACTTTTGAAGTAACAGTGGAGCAGTGAGGAAGGGAGGGAATGGGCCCAAGTGTTTTGTTTTTCCATGTTCTTGGTTAACAAGCACTGCCAAAAATGTGTGTCCTACCAGCTCTCCCCATCCAGCCTGATCAAATGAAACCTGCTCCAGTAAATGAATGTGTGATTGAGTTTGTGTTTGTATTGGAGAGTTGCATCAAACCTAGAAAATGAGCTGATTTGTTCAAAAATATTCCCCTGTACGGATTTGTTTTCCCACTGAAGAATGTCTGCTAGGAAAGGGTGTAACCATAGCTAACTCGATTACTGTACATGCAGTTCAGGGATTTGCAAGGTAAGAAATGAAAGTGAAAGCGTTTGTTTTTTCTTTTGAAGCCTTAAATATTTAATATCTGTCCAATATCTAAAACGGCACTAGGTCTGGACCTAACTCCAGAACTGAACACTTCTACAATGTAAAGGACTCCTACCTCATTTCAAGTGTAGCTCATTTCAAGTCACTCGTTCTAGTCCGAATTACCTATGCACCTTACTACATTGGAATCCCCTCTCTTTCATTCTTGTCGTTTACATCACAAATAAAGAATCATGAAACTGAGATTACGGAAAGTTATTGACATGGAAGGAATCCTATGGCATCCTAAATTTGCTGCATGATTAACTTTTTGTGTGTTGGGTCTTTGTATTACATTGCATCCCACATTTTAGATTTTGACAAGTTGAGAAGTATGGGAGGAATTGGCCCCCAGGGTGTTCAGCCTGGTATGAGCTCCTGCTTCATTAGAAGTAGCTAAATAAGGTGTTTTTTTTTTTTATTCCTATTTTTGGGAAGAAAATAGGGCTTCCATTATGATGCTCTTCACTGAATGCTGACTCTTACTTGCTGAAGAGCTTGGTGGGATGAGGTATATGACAATGGGAGTTCATGCGGTGACAGAGGCTTAACTACAGTGTAGTTATAATGTCTTGGTTGATTTGACCTGTTCTCTGATTGCCAAGAGGTTGCTATGCCTTTGAGCTCATAACAAGTGAGGTTAGGGAAGAGACTGACTGTGTAATAAGCAAAAGGAAATGAAGGCAAATCCTTCTGGGTGTGAAGCAGCCCTGGGGTGTGCAGGTGTCTGTTGGGGTCAAGAAAAAGTCAAAAGTTGTAATGAGCAACCGTCGTCGTCGTCCTCCTCCCATCCTGCAGTTTCGTCATTAGAACAAGTCTGTAATTTACGTTATCCTGTTTGTTTAAAGGTGGCACGGTAAAGCAGATTCGAACTGTTTAAAAAAGATGAGTATGGACAAACAGGAGGGGACAAGTCCAAAGTACAGGAATGTGAGATGATTTGTCTAAATACATGCCTTCCTTCTGCAGTGGTTCAAATGAATCATTCCTGGGCTTTGTACTGATAAGATCTCACCTGCAGATGTTTTCCTAGCACTCTTCATTTTATTTTTTACACAACCTTTTTCAAGTTGCCTCACAAATAAACAGCGTACGCAGTTTAAAGGGCATTTTCCACTTTCTCTGAAGCACTTACAAAACAGGCAACCACATATTTAATGCATAGATATGATGTGGGGTTGGGTTTTTTTTCTTCTTTGGTGAAGAGTGGCATTATTAAGTGTTGTGAGGGAAAACAAGATGTTTCCATAATAGAAGTTTAAGTAGAACAGAACTCGGGCTTGATTTCATGGGGAGCTCCTGATGAGAATGGAGAGTTTTGAAATATTACCAATTAATAAAAGTGGTAATTGCAAGGTGGCAGGAGGAATGTCTTCTGAAAAGTCTCTTTATTTTGGGGGTGTAAATCCAAATTCTCTGAAAGTCCAGAAAATGTCCTTGTGCAGTGTAGGAGCAGAAGAAGAACTCTGTGTGGCTCGAAAGCTTGTCTCTCTCACCAGCTGAAGTTGGTCCAACAAAAGAGATTGCCTCACCTACCTTACACAGTGGGCACTGTACAAACTTTCCCACCAAACTTCTTCACTTTCAGTGCATCTTCACTTTCATCTCGACCCCATTCTCCCCACCCACCTTCTGTCCCTGGCATCTACAAGGGATTCCAAACTGAAGACTTGATAGACCAAACAGACTTAGCCATGTGACACAAGAGGGTGGCTCCAGTAATAGCAAGTTCTTTAAAATGCTGGCATCCTCAGCTTCATTTGGGACACTGCCATGCATATTAAAGGGGAATAGCAGAGGTTTACTCTGTATTCCTTGTAAGCAGTGCTTGTTTATTTGTGTTCTAACACTACACAGTTACAATGAACTACATCCTGTAAAAGCTTTGCAAATATTCCCCACCTATGAAGTAAACAGAACTCTCAAATATTTAAACTAAAGCATCCAGTTAAGTTTATTAACAGAAAATGGGTTTTGGTTTGTGGATTCTGAGTCACCTTTTTCCTGTAAATTTTTTTTCTTGAAGGCATTGATGTGTATAAAATAAGGTTGTTCTCTTTAATTTAACCCTATTAGGCCTACATATTCTTTTTCATAATAAAAGAACCAGGGATCACCTATGCCAATTAAAAGGCAACATTTGACACTGATAAAAGGAATTCTGTTTAATAAGTCTAATGCAAAATTAACCTGAAGAGCTCTCTGCCGCAAAATATCACTCAAGGAGAGAGATGAGTAGAGTTTAGTGAAGCATTAGAAATCCAGTTACAGCTGGTTTGCGGCATTCAGGAGGCAGGGGAGGGAGCGGGAGCCTGTGTGGGGTTCTTGCTCCTGCCTCCTGATTGCCGCAGGCAGGAGGTGGGGGGAGCAGGGGGGAGACGCTGATCCATGGGATCCACCGGCAGGCAGGGGCTGCTGGGGGGAGGCATGGGGGGCTGCCAGCTGTGGACAAACCAGGCAGCCAAACGACATTATAGTGGAGCATTGCACAACTTTAAACATGTTCTGTAATGGAGCAGGGACATAAGATTGAAACAACGTTAAGCTAGAGGATGTTAAGTGGGGAGTTACTGTACTAGTCTCTGTCAAAGGTTGAACTACCATGGACCATTGGCATGATCCATTATGGCAATTTCCATGTTACGAAGAACATTTCAGCAAGAGCTGTGCAAATAACTGGAGTCTTTTTGGTTCACTGGCAGTTCCAGAAAATTGTGGGGGGTGGGGAGGGTTGTGAATTGTTTTGGGGTTTACCTGAACAATTTTTCAGTTCAAAATCTTCAGTGAAATGTTTTCATTTATTTTTGATTGAATAGAATTTTTTGTTTTGATCTTGTGTTTTTGTTTATTAAAAAAAATTTCATTTGTAAAATGTAGAAATTTTTGACGACTTTTTTTTTTCCCCCCAGGAATTTTTTTTTTAACCTGAGCAATTTGAATTGCAGAATGTTTCATTGACACTGAATGTTTTTCCCTCCTTCACCCCCCCCCCCCAAAAAAAAAATTTCACCTGAAAAATCTCACCCAGGTCTAATCTCAGTGACATCATTTGTTACTGAACACCCTTTATAAGCTGTTTATGGAGATGTAAGAGAATTTTTTTCTATTAATAAATTATTGGGAGTCTCAATCATACCAAGTGTTATTAGAAAGTGTGTGTGTGTGTGTGTGTGTATATATATATATATATATATATATATATAATGGCAGGCAATACTGAAACTATGAGTCCACCCAAGGTCGTACTCTTGTCTAGTAAAGTGATACAGGAGATATGGGTAAAAAAGGTAACATGAGTAGTTCTGAAAATAAAAAGCCATTGATCTGGTCAGAGCTGCATTCCTCCGTTGGTGCCTCCCTGTTTACCCATCTTTGTAACTTCATTGGGAATGACTAATTGGGTCACGTACAACTTCTGTCATGTACAGAAGGTGGGTTTAAAAAAAAATCCATGGGAAGTTGAGGTAAATAAATTACTGTGCTGCAGGATTTCCATTTTGAGACTGGGGAACTTGACCAATCAAACCCCTCACAGAAGCAACTCTGAAAGGTGAGAGATGTTCACAGGTAGGCCTTGACCAATGCAGAAAAGGTACAGCTGTAAAGAAGGCATTCTCACGGGAGACTGATGTGGAAAACCACACAGCCTTCTTTGTTGCAAGTTTATTCTTTATCCGATCAGCTATTCCTACAGCTGTTTCTACAGAACTCAATCACTTGGTTTTATTATTACAAACACTGGGCATGATTGTCCTTTCACAAGGGTGTAATTCCATTACAGTTCATGCAACTATATTGCTGTCTGAGTGAGAGGAGAGTTGTTTCTAATGCAGTAACTTTTCAGAAAACTATTACATTAGCCTACACCCACTCTTTGTTTGCCAAAGCTAAGGTGGCTTAGTCACTATTGGTGCTGTATCTTATTTTAAAAAGAATATTGTGCACCTCTGTGAAGCACTCCACCTGAAGAAGTAAAAAGTACTTTACACATACAGATGAATTAAACCTTACAACATCCTGGTGAAGTAGGGATATTTTTCTATTTCATAGCAGTGGGGGGAGAAACTGGGGCACAGAGTTAGGGGCATGTCGTAGGCCACATAATGAAGGTTGCTCTACACAGCAGTTAAACACCTATGGCTGGCCTTTGTCAGCTGACCTGGGCCCCAGCCCGAGCCCAAACATCTACCCTGCAATTTCACAGCCCCACAGCCTAAGCCTTGAGAGCCTGAGTTGGTTGACATGGGCCAGCCATGTGTGTTTAATGGCTGTGTAGACATACCGAGTCAGTGATAGTGTTGTGAGTAGAATCTAGATATTCTGACTTCCAGACCTGTGCATTAGCTACTAGATTGTGCTCATGTTGGCAGTTTAGGAAGCTCTAAATTTTACATTCTAGGCATGACACACTGTCAACTCTCCCTACCGCCCAACTGGTCTTATTTGAAAAAGGAACTGGTATGTGCAGTTTGGAACTTTGCATCTATATTAATATACCTTCAGGCCTAGAAATCTCTGGCCTTGTCTAAGGACAATAGAAGGAGTTTAAGTATATTAGGATCAAAAAACCCCAGCAATGGTATTTGTCTATTACAATAAATATTTCTGGTCCAGATTTGGGGGGGTGGAACATAACATGCTTTCCATTCCACTTGTATCTTGCTGTTAAACAGCAGTTACAAAAAATAGTCATTTTTAAATCAGCAGGTCCAGATAACTTTCAAGAGCTTTAAAAGAGCTGGCTGATGACCTTGCTGGACTGTTAATATTTGGGTTTTTTTGTTCAGTAAGTCTTGAAACACCAGGGAAGTTACAGAAGACTCAAAGACAGCTAATGTTATGCCAATATTTAAAAAGGGTAAATGGGATGACCCAAGCAGGCCTGTCAGTCTGACATCAATCCCGAGCACAATAATGGAAAAGTGGATACTGGACTCTATTAATAAAGAATTAAAGGAGGGTAATGTAATTAATGCCATTCAACATGGCTTTATGGAAAATAGATCCTGTCAAACTAACTTGATTTTTTTTTTTTGAGATTACAAGTTTGGTTGATAAAGTTAACAGTGACATAATATATTTAGATTTCTATAGGGCAGTTGGCTTGGTACTGCATGACATTTTGCTTTTAAAAATAACAACTAGAAAGACATAAAATTAACATGACACATTAAATGGCTTAAAAGCTGGCTAACTGATGGGTCTCATTATGTAACTGTAAATGGGGAATCCTCATTGAATGGGTGTGTTCTGGTGGGGTTGTTTTTTTGGTCCTACACTATTTAACACTTTTATTAAGGATCTGGAAGAAACCATAAAATCATCACAGATGAAGTGGTAAATAATGAAGAAGACAGGCCACTGATACAAAGCAATCTACATAGCTCTATAAGCTGGGGGCAAGCAGACAGTATGTGTTTTTAATATGGCTACAGGTATATTTATGCATCTAGGACAGAGGTGAGCAAACTATGGCCCGTGGGACCATCCTGCCCCTGAGCTCCCAGCCAGGGAGGCTAGCCCCCAGCCCCTCCCCCGCTGACCCCCCCCTCCTCCAAAGTTGTGCTGCCATGTGGGCAGCACGACTTGCACCTGCCCACCTCCCAGACTTTCAGATAAGCCTGTCTTGCCGCTCTGAATGACGTGGTAAGGGGGCGGGGATCGGGGGAGTTGGATAAGGGGCAGGAGGTCCTGGGGGGCTGTCAGGGAGCAGTTGGATGGGGCAGAGGTTCGGGGGGGGTGGTCAGGAGACGGGGAGCAGGGGGTTGGATAGAGGAGGAGGTCCCGGGGGGAGAGGGGGGGACAACAGTTGGGGCGGGGGGTCCCAGGAGGGGGCGGTCAGGGAACAGGGGAGTTGGAGGGGTAGGGGGTTCTGCGGGGGCCAGTCGGGGGCCAGGCTGTTTGCGGAGGCACAGCCTTCCCTACGCAGCCCACCATACCATTTCCCAACCCCGATGTGGCCCCCGGGACAAAAGGTTTGCCCACCCCTGATCTAGGAAGAAAGACTGTAGGCCATACTTACGCAGTGAGGACTATTAATCTCTATCAGAAAGAATAGTACCAATGGTGCAGCAGCTTTGGTGGGAACTAGTGGTGTAAGCGCTAGTGTAAGGACCTTAAGACTGATCTACACTAGTACAATTGCATAGTTTCTGCCTATTGCTGTAATATAGGTACTGCGGTTTCTAGTGTAGGCACAGTTCAAAAACTAGGGAGTGAACTTAATGGATGCAGCTGTAATTGTTACTTGTGTGTGTGGTTTAATCCATATAAAGCCACTTTGTTAATAAAGGGACATTGTGGCTTTGGGAATGACTGGAGACCTAACAAGAATCATAGAATATCAGGGTTGGAAGGGACCCCTGAAGGTCATCTAGTCCAACCCCCTGGTCGAAGCAGGACCAATTCCCAGTTAAATCATCCCAGCCAGGGCTTTGTCAAGCCTGACCTTAAAAACCTCTAAGGAAGGAGATTCTAAAATTGCCTTTGTTTTTTTTAAATTTTCGGTTTTGGCCCCAGGTCATACAACGTCCTTGGGTATTTTTCTTTTACAAATAGCTCCTCAAGTCTAGTCTAGGGCAGTCATCCTGTTTCTCATCACTTAGCCCTGGCCTACACTACAAGTTTAGGTCGAATTTAGCAGCGTTAGATCGATTTAACCCTGCACCCATCCGCACAAAGAAGCCATTTTTGTCAACTTAATAGGCTCTTAAAATCGATTTCTGTACTCCTCCCTGATGAGGGGATTAGCGCTGAAATCGACATCGCTGGGTCGAATTTGGGTTAGTGTGGACGCAATTCAACGGTATTGGCCTCCGGGAGCTATCCCACAGTGCTCCATTGTGACCGCTCTGGACAGCACTCTGAACTCGGATGCACTGGCCAGGTAGACAGGAAAAGCCCCGCAAACTTTTGAATTTCATTTCCTGTTTGGCCAGTGTGGCAAGCTGATCAGCACAGGTGACCGAGCAGATCTCATCAGCAGAGATGACCATGGAGTCCCAGAATTGCAAAAGAGCTCCAGCATGGACCGAACGGGAGGTAGTGGATCTGACCGTTGTATGGGGAGATGAATCCATGCTATCAGAACTCAGTTCCAAAAGACGAAATGCCAAAATATTTGAAAAAATATCCATGAAGGTCAGAGGCTATCACAGGGACCCACAGCAGTGCCGTGTGAAACTTAAGGAGCTTAGGCAAGCCTACCAAAAAACCCAAGTGGTAAACGCCCGCTCGGGGTCAGAGCCCCGGACATGCCACGTCTATGATGAGCTGCATGCAATTCTAGGGGGTGCCTCTACCACTGCCCCACCCCTGTACATGGACTCCTCCAAGGAGGGAGTCTCACACAACAAGGATGAGGATTTTGGGGACGAGGAAGATGATAGCGCACACCAGGCAAGCGGAGAAACCGTTCTCCCTGCCAGCCAGGAACTGTTTATCACCCTGGATCCAATACCCTCCCAACCCAGGCTCCTGGACCTTGAGGGCAGAGAAGGCGGCTCTGGTGAGTGTACCTTTGTAAATATAATACACGGTTTAAAAGCAAGCGTGTTTAATATTACTTTGCCCTGAAGATTTGGGATGCATTCACGGCCAGTACAGCTACTGGAAAAGCCTATTAACATGTCTTGGGATGGGATGGAAATCCTCCAGGGACATCTCCATGAAGCTCTCCTGGAGGTACTCCCAAAGCCTTTTGCAAAAGATTTCTGGGGAGGGCAGCCTTATTGCATCCTCCATGGTAGGACACTTTACCATGGCAGGCCAGTAGCATGTAGTCTGGAATCATTGCATAAGAAAGCATGGCAGCGTGTGGTCCTGGTGTTTGCTGGCATTCATACAACATCTGTTCTTTATTTCTCTGTGTTATCCTCAGGAGAGTGATATCAATCATGGTCACCTGGTTGAAAAAGGGGAATTTTATTCAGGGGACATTCAGAGGTGGCTGTTCCTGCTGGGCTGTTTGCGTGTGGCTGAAAAGAAATCATCCCTGCTGTTAGCCATGCGGTGGGGGGAGGGGTGAAGTGATCATCCCAGAGAATTGGGGGGGGGGGGAGGTTAGTTGGGTTTGTGCTGCACATTAACCCGAAAACATCAGCCCCTCCTTTTAAATGGCCAATGTGTCTTTTTCAATTTTAATCTCCCTTTTTTTCCTCCCGCAGCTGCAAATGTTTCAACGCTGCAACTAGCATCTCTGTCCTAGAGGCTAGCGCAGATAAGAAGGAGAAAAAAACACACTCGTGATGAAATGTTCTCTGAGCTCATGAAGTCCACCCAAACTGAAAGAGCCCAGCAGAATGCGTGGAGGCAGTCAATGGCAGAGTCCAGGAAAGCACAAAATGAACGCGAGGACAGGAAGGACACACGAGAGGATAGATGGCTGGAGCAACAGAAGAGGTGGCAGTAGCATGATGAAAGGAGGCGGAATGCAATATTGAGGCTGCTGGAGGATCAAACGGATATGCTACGGCATATGGCTGAGGTGCAGGAAAGGCTCAGACCACCACTGCAGCCCCTGTGTAATCAACCGCCCTCCTCCCCAAGTTCCATAGCCTCCTCACCCAGATGCCCAAGAACGCGGGGCGGGGGGGCCTCCGGGCACCCAACCACTCCACCCCAGAGGACTGCCCAAGCAGCAGAAGGCTGGCATTCAAGAAGTTTAGAAGTGCGGTGTGGCCTTCTCCTTCCCTCCTCCCCCACACCACCAGGTGCTTCCCTCCTCCCCCCCCCCGGGCTACCTTGGCAGTTATCCCCCTATTTGTGTGACGAATTAATAAAGAATGCATGAATTTGAAACAACAATGACTTTATTGCCTCTGCAAGCGGTGATGGAAGGGAGGAGAGGAGGGCGGTTGGCTTACAGGGAAGTAGAGTAACCAAGGGGGTGGGTTTTCATCAAGGAGAAACAAATAGAACTGTCACATCGTAGCCTGGTCAGCCATGAAACTGGTTTTCAAAGCTTCTCTGATGCGCAGCACGCCCTGCTGTGCTCTTCTAACCTGGTGTCTGGCTGTGTGTAATCAGCGGCCAGGCGATTTGCCTCAACTTCCCACCCCGCCATAAACGTCTTCCCCCTTACTCTCACAGATATTGTGGAGCACACAGCAAGCAGTAATAACAATCGGAATATTGGTTTCATTGAGGTCTAACCGAGTCAGTAAACTGCACCAGCGTGCTTTTAAATGTCCAAATGCACATTTTACCACCATTCTGCACTTGCTCGGCCTATAGTTGAACAGCTCCTGACTACTGTCCAGGCTGCCTGTGTACAGCTTCATGAGCCATGGCATTAAGGGGTAGGCTGGGTCCTCAAGGATAACTGTAGGCATTTCAACATCCCCAACGGTTATTTTCTGGTCTGGAAAGTAAGTCCCTTGCTGCAGCTGTTCAAACAGACCAGAGTTCCAGAAGATGCAAGTGTCATGTACCTTTCCCAGCCATCCCACGTTGATGTTGGTGAAACGTCCCTTGTGATCCACCAATGCTTGCAGCACCATTGAAAAGTACCCCTTGCACTTTATGTACTGGCTGCCTTGGTGGTCCGGTCCCAAGATAGGGATACGCATTCCATCTATGGCCCCACCACAGTTAGGGAATCCCATTGCAGCAAAGCCATCCACTATGACCTGCACATTTCCCAGACTCGCTACCCTTGATAGCAGCAGCTTAGTAATTACGTTGATTAGTTGGATCACAGCAGCCCCCACAGTAGATTTGCCCACTCCAAATTGATTCCCGACTGACTGGTAGCTGTCTGGCTTTGCAAGCTTCCAGAGGGCTACCACCACTCGCTTGTGAACTGTGAGGGCTGCTCTCATCTTGGTATTCTTGTGCTTCAGGGCAGGGGGAAGCGAGTCACAAAGTTCTATGGAAGTGCCCTTACGCATGCGAAAGTTTCGCAGCCACTGGGAATCATCCCAGACCTACAACACTATGCTGTCGCACCAGTCTGTGCTTGTTTCACGGGCCCAGAATCGGCGTCCACGGCATAAGCCTGCCCCATTGCCACCAGGATGGCCAAATTGCCGGGGTCCATGCTTTGAGAGAAGTCTGTGTCTGTGTCCATGTCCTCATCATCTTGTCACCGCGCTGCCATTGCCTCCTCGCCTGCTTTTGCGGGTTCTGGTTATGCATATACTGCATGATAATGCACAAGATGTTTACAATGCTCATAACTGCCGTGGTGATCTGAGCGGGCTCCATGCTTGCTGTGGTATGGCGTCTGCAGGAGAGCAGAGTGGCAGCGGAAGCGGTCGTTCAGTGACGATGGTTTGCAGACCTACTGCACCGTCTGCTGCCAGGACACAACAGCTGAGCGGGCTGCACACTTGCCGTGTTATGGCGAGACAAGAGCAGCCGAGCAAAGTTGCAGCGGAAACGGCCCTGCAAGACCACTAGGAGAGCAGAGTGGCAGCGGAAGCGGTGGCTGATATCCTGCAAGGTGGATTCATGAGAGCAGGAGAGCAGAGTTGCAGCGGAAGCGGGCACCCATGAGAGACAACTTGGAGAAATTCGCTATCGAGACAAGAGCAGAGTGGCAGCAGAAGCGGTGGGTCAATGATGACGGTTAGCAGCCCTACTCCACCGTCTGCTGAAAGCAGTATGGCGCCTGCACGGAAAAGAGGCGCAAAACGATTGTCTGCCTTTGCTTTCATGGAGGGAGGGATGACTGATGACACGTACCCAAAACCACCCGCGACAATGTTTTTGCCCCATCAGGCATTGGGAGCTTAACCCAGAAATCCAATGGGCGGCGGAGATTGCGGGAACTGTGGGATAGCTACCCACAGGGCAACTCTCCGAAAGTCAACACTAGCCTTGGTATGCACTCCGTCGACTTAATGCTCTTAGTGGGGACACACACAATCGACTGTATAAAATCGCTTTCTAAAAATCGACTTCTATAAATTCAACCTTCTTTCATAGTGTAGACATACCCTTAGATTCCAAGGGTTGCTCTGACTGAGGTTCTGCTTCCCCTGGCAGCTCAGGAGCCTTTTTGCATTTGCAAAAACCTCTTGCTCTCTGTAGACTCTGTTGTAACCACCCTCCCAGCTTCTGTTACCTACCAACTGTGTCCTCTTCAGTTGTGGTGTGAGAGCCTTCTTCTGTGCAGCGCTGGCCACTTTTAACAGTCTTCCCGTCTCCTCTCCATGTTCTTTTCATTTCAATTTTAAATCTCATCTGAGAACTTTCACTTCTCAGCCCCAATCCCTTCCCTTTATTACTTACTTTCTTTCTCCCTCTGCAGCTCTTTGTATCTGCACTGTACAGTTCATTTTAAGATACAGTTGCACAGACAAAATGGAGCATAGGTATGTGCAAATGCTGAACAAAGTACAGTGAAACAAACCAGCAAGTTGGTAATAATGGTGTCATCTGGGCATCCCTGAATGTGCTGAGTTCCTCTTTATTCCCTGCTGTTGCTCGCTGAGGACACAATCCTGGAAACACGTTGTCCTTGTGGCTTCTTGTCACCATGGAAAACACATTATTTCTCATGCCCCTTTTTGAGTAGTGTGGCTATGTGACGGTGCAGGACAGCCCAGCTGGGGTTAGGGAAGAGCCAGCAACTCCCAGTCCCAGCTCGCTCCCTGTTAGTGTCTCAAGCTTGTCCTGACAAACACTCCCAAGTTGTCCTGTCTGTCTTCTGGTTGATTTGTTGAATGAAGTGATAATTCTAACTAATACAATCAGGACTCTCTTGGGTAAGGGTAGCCTTGCACCTGTTTCATAGCCCCATCTGGAACTCCTGTGTCTTTGTGGGCTCAATTCCACGAGAGGGCTATGGGCTCTGCTGGCAGAATTCTACTGAAGTCAGTGGAGTTACACCAGCAAAGAATCTGGCCTGGGATCTTCACAAATAGTAATATGTTCCATGAACTGTTCCATGTCTGTCAACAATGGTGGAGCCTGAAATGGGTCTTTGTGAGCTTATCTCTTCTAAGGGTGAAACTCTGCCCCATTGAAGTCAATGGAAGTTTTGCCTTGGACTGCAAATCTTGCTTCGCTGAAATCGAAGAATTCAGTTAGGGCCAATCCAATACCCACTGATGGCACTATCAAGACTTCCATTGACATCTGTGGACATCGGCCGAGTCCTTAATGGTTAGAGCCTTTTATATGGGTTTTCAAGATTGCCTCCTTTAAAGAAAGTGGTCTTTTTCTATCAGTAACAGGTTGGCTTTTTCTTCAATTCTGCTGATGAAAGCAAATTGAGTCTTCCAAATGTCTTCCTTTTCCAAACGTGTATTGCTAATTGCTACTATTGCTTCTGCTTTTAAATATGGTGCAATTTCCTTGTTTTTGTCCCAGCCTACCAGGTATATCTCAACTGATGGATGTGTTGTGAAGTGCTTACCTCTTGGTGCTCTACAGTCTGTAATTCTGTTACGTTGTCACGGGTTATTTGGTAGTGGGGGGGAGGCTAGAATAGGTGACCTCTGCAGCATGCTGCTATGTTCACCTTGCCATGAATAGTCTTGCAGGGGACAATTCTTTCCTTTTACTGGTTTTGTTGTGTGTTAGGCAAAGGATGGAGATTATTTTGTTAAACTGACATTTTCCTATATCTTTATTGAATTAGTATGGAAAACTGTATATGTTCCATATCCCATTTTTGTTCTGTAAGGTGGTGTGGTCCAGATCTGGATGACTGTGTTGATCTAGGTCAGTGGTCTCCAAAGTGGGGTGCGCGCACCCCAGGGGGTGCACCGGAGGATCCCAGGGGGTGCGTGGCAGAAGGAGCGCCGCTGGACAGCACTCTGCCGTTTTTTTTTTTCTTCGGCGGCAGCTCTGCACGCCTGCAGCAGGTCTTCCCATCTTCTTTCTTTGGTGGCACCATGTGGGTGCGTGATCCAAAAACTTTGGAGACCACTGATCTAGGTGATAGTGTGGTATCGACTTGTCAAATATTCAGCCAGCATTAGCAGTGGCTGTTGAAATGGGATTTGTCCGCCAAATTTGCAGATTAAAGCTTCTAATTTGGCTCAGTTTCTCTTTCGTATGCAGAGCACCATAGAATAAATGGAATCCACTTAGCCTGCAGTGTGTGGTATCGTTAATCTCGGCACATACCAATGTTGAGGAAGAAGACATGCGACACTCAGAAACAGGATGTACACTGTGAAAGGAGATCTGAGACTGGAGTGCCCTGTAGATAATCTATAGGTGACAAATGTCTGTAAACAGCTAACTGGCAACAGTCTTCTTCTGGCACCATTTATCTCAATGGCTTGTATTAGGCTTCTTTAAGAAGCCCATTGGCATATCTGAAAAGCGCAGCATACACAAGAAGGCAGCTCCTCTAGTAGCCAACTTTCCAAAAGGAGCAGTGGTTTCATGCATAACTAGGCTAATAAGAGCTTCATTTTCACACAAGTCTTCCCCCAAACTGGTTTATTTAAAAGAAAAATAAAAATCCCAGAAGAAAGCAGGCTCCTCTGTAAAGAAAAGGTAAAATAACTTGAAGGTAATAGCTTACAGTACTTTAGAGTCTAGCCTTATAACACTTATGCGCGTGAGTAATCCTTATTCCTGCAAGTTCTCCTATTTGTAGTCTGTTGGACTACTTCCCTGAGTAAGAATTGAGCCCTTAAGCCTTCTTTACACAGGTGGTTATTTGTACACCCTTGTTCAAACCCTTGAATAAACTGGTAATTTGAGTTCTGAGCAGATTAGCCTGGAGGGCAGGGTGGAGGTAATTCAGTTGTGCATACACAATACAAATTATAACACACGGCAAACAGTCAAGTCGCAAAAGGCACAGGAGCAATTAAAAGCTCTCCAGCATAATCCAGGACCATAGAGGATTTAAACGTACTTTAGCATGGCACTTAAGATTACAAATATATTCCCTTCAAGTCACAACAGTTTATTAACCCTCTAAGCATAAAAATGCTTCAGAGAAAGTTAGGTGTTTGGCCTCTCCCCCTTTTTTTTTTTTTTTTGGTCCTGGGATTTTGAGCTGGTGTGTGGGGCATACCAATTATGTCTGCTCAGTGCCATTGGTTACAGAGAGAGATAGCAGGGCTAATTGGAGGAAAGTTAATAGCTGATTTTTGGACCAGATCCTCAGCTAGTATACATGGGCACAGCTCCATTGAACTTGAGACAGAAGCTACTGCAGTGGAGGTTGCAGCCAGCCTGGAAGGATGGCCCTAAGGAAGGAGGAGTGTGACAGTAGACATATCAGATAGCCGCCTCCATGTTGGTCACGCTCTACTTAACTTGTGGGGTTTCTGTGGACCTGGAAACAGACTATTCCAATTTGACCTCTTTGGATTTCTCTGCACAACAAACCTTCCTCGTGTTGATCTTTCTAGGAGGTTCTCCTTCAGAGATTTTCCTATCAAGGTAATTAGATGTAAAAGATGCTTTTGAACATCTAGTACGTTCCCTTTATCAATGCAGGGATGGGCCTTGTTGTTACTGAATAGGGGAACATTACAACATATTGTCACCCTTCTCCCATAGCAGATTTGGGAGGAGAGAGGACTACTTCCAATATAGAAAAGTATTTTAATGAGAGAGAGAGAGAACAAATGAGACCTAGGACATCTATGGTAAGAAATGTTATGGAAGCGGTATATGTTACAGAATGCAGTGTTCCTGCCTGATAACATACAGTTGATGTCAGTTGATCTTATTCCTGTTTATTGTGCCTCTAGATACTAGTAAACAAATTACACACTATTGCCCTTATCTTAAAATACTGTGGTGAATAACTGCAGGTTTTCCTGTTTCAGGCCTGAGTCCACAGCAACAGAGGTGTAGTAATATGCAGAGCAAACATCAAGAAATGCTTTGGTTAAAATCATAAAGGTGACAGTTTTGCTTAGCTCCTATGCAAATAATTTCTGTTTACTTCTGCATGGCTGGTCCCAATGGCTTGGCAGCATTGAAGTCAGCTACCTAAACAGCAGGTGGAGATTTCTCACAATTTAAAAACAAAACAACTTTTCCACAGTAAACGCTTCAGGTAGTTTGGGGTTTTTTTTAAACCTGTTTTCCAAAAAGAGGGTGTTGGCAGTTTGTGGTGGGCTTTAACTTCCTTTTTTGACCTCCTATACCATAATGAAATAATTTACTAAAATACAACCTCCAGAGGGTAAAACAGGACACTTTAACTAGTAGATGCTTTGTTTATATATGTAGGTAATTTTTTGTTCGTAGTTTATTAGGTTGCTGAGTAAACGTGAGTCATTGCTGGAGAGATTCTCAAGTAATTTTGGCCGAAATTTCAGGTTTTGTTAAAAATTAAATAAAAGTTTTGACAAAATAAAGAGTAACAAATATTTCATGGTGCATTTTATTTGAACTTAAACATGTCCTGGAAATGTTGGTTAAACTCATCATTGTGATAGTGCATGAGAACCAGTAGGGGAAAGTGACTGGAAACAAACATGAAATTGCTCTGTGCAGTTTCATACCAAGCTGCTGATTAAATGTACATTTCATGCAGAAATGGTGAATTTTTTTGAAGTATTTCTGTTTTAATCCTCTAAAGTGCTACTGGTAACACAGGTAAGAAAATATGATGTTGGTCAGACAAAAACAGTATTGGCAATCCCAAATATACATAAAACTTGAGTCAGCCCTCTTTCTCCCCCCTTCCCCTCCAAATTATGAGATTGAGTGTGGTTTTTTTAGGACAGGGAATTTTAAAAACAATACCTTTTTGAGTTCATTTTATGGCTTTTGAACCTTTACGTTTCTTTTTTTTTTTTTTTTCTTCTCCCCAGGTTTTTCTTTCTAACCATGAGGGCTAGAAATCTTTTTTTTTTCCTTTTAAATGACAGCTGAGTTGCTCCCATTAGCACCTGACTTCAAAAGCTGAGGCTTTAAGAAATGACAAATATCACAAAATTCATGATCAAATCGCAAGGGTTGGCAACACTGGGAAAAGTGCTCTTGTTCCATGTGGTTCTGTGAGCTGCCTGTTTAAATATAAAGCACGTTAAAGGACTAGAGTAGAAATCACCATATTCCATGGATAGACAGGTTTTTGTTTTTTTCATGTGTGCAAAGCAGGTGATTCTGTGCTGGAGGTAATATCCACCGAGCATCTTTCATCACTACCTGGAGACCACCTTTAACTTCCCTTACTGCTGCTTCATAGTGACCTTCCATTTGAAAGAACCTGGAGGTAACTCCCTCTACAGGTGATCAGGGACCTCTTTACCCTCAAATTGGCTAGAGCGTGGGGCACACTGTAACAGAGCAATATGTGATCTGCTCTCCCTCTCCACTTCTGTGCTCAGTGCCTGCTGGACCACAGAATGATTTAAGAATCCTACTGTTTGAATAGCAAATACAAATGCAGTGTAAGGAGACCTGCACACACATTACTAAATGAGCAGCATTAAGGTTCTTTTTGTAGATTAACCAGTGATAACAGTTAGCACTTACAAACCATTTTTTGGATCTCTTAAGTGTCTGACATTCACCTCCTTCTACAGGTGGGGAAATGGAGGTGATGTGAATTAATACCTTGCCTGTGTTTCTTACCTGTTTGTTTTAGAAGCAGTTTGCTAGGGAAGCTGTTTACCAGTTCCCATGAAGCTGACTAAAATAAGCTTGTGTCATGGTTAGGCTGATACCGTATCGAGAGCTGTCAGAGATGGGAAGAAAGACAGAACAGCTTGCTATGGGACTTGTGCTTAAGAACAAATAAACACCCCGAATGTACACATTCAGTCACCATATGTCATGTTTATCTATAAAGGCATCTCTGTGCTATTTCTTTGCAGGGACAATTGAACTGCTCTTGAGATGACTTCTATACTGAGGAGGACATATGCCAGAAGTTCTGGTGATTGATGTCTAATGTCGGAGTCGGTCCTTCATCCCTTCTGAGGCAGCTAAAGCCAGTGGGAAGCTCTCATCTCTATATTTGGATATTTGATTGACTGTGTGTGAGGCAAAGGAAGGAACATAACTGTGGAGAGAGGTTTTGCGGGTTTTTTTTTTCCCTTGGCACAAGCAGGCATTCTGTATAGAAAACCATGCCAGAGAACTGCTTAGTGCCTTGAAGTACGAGTCAAAATCTTAATGCAACTTCCCTCCAAGCCATGCTTTCAAGCTCTAATGCTGTTTGGCAAACTGAGCCCCTCTGCTCAGGGAGCTGCTGATGGCACCCTCACAATCGGCTCTCAAATAGGTTCTGGTCTGTCGGTGCTCCAGCTGGCTTGAGATCATTACAGAAAAGATGCTGGACCTAAGCTTTCTGACAGAAGAGGAGTATGAGAAGCTTATGAAGGTTCTGCAGAGAGATGCAGAGTTGAAGAAAAAAGACAGTGATCGTATCAGGTAAGAGAGCTTGAGAGCACACAAATGCTGATCTGTGAGGGTCATCAGCCTAGGATCTCCCCACCACCCCACTTCCCAGCAGTGTGCATGTGTGAGGACTGTAGGCTACAGTGGTTCTTTTTTCCCCCGTTCACTGTCAGAGCCTGAAGAATCCTTCTATTTCCCCTCTTGCCTTTTCTACCACGCTGCTGTGGCCACCAGAAGAGCTGGGCACAACTGTTTCTGATTCCAACAATAACTCTCACATGCTTGGAGTCATGTTTGAGTGATGGGAGTGAAAATACAGGAGCAGCAATTGAAGTGAGTCTTCCCCCTTGGAGTGTAGATGTTTCCTAGGATTTATTTAAATGGAAGTTTAAATCTCTATCTTGTTCACTTACAAGGCTTTTCCATGATGCTTCTCACTGTGGTACCTGAGTGCCAATGCACATTAATGACCACATCCTCCCAGCAGCCCTGTGAGGGAGGGCAATATACGATCTCTATTGTATAGATGGGGAGCTGAGGCAGAGAGGCTAAGTGATTTGTCCAAGGCTACACACAGAGCTGTGGCAGAACCAGGAAGAGACACCAGATCTGCAATGCCCTAACCAGAACACCATCCTTCTGCTGTTTTGATTTTTCATTTGCATTCTGGCTGGTTTGTTAGTTGTTGCTGCTGCCACTTCTAAAATACCAGCCATTAAGCTATTCTGACTGGCAATAAGCACAAGGCTTAAAAATTTGGGGCAACCAGCCTGTCTCTATGAAAGTCAATGGAATTATGCCAGTTTACACTAGTGATATGACCTTTTGATATTTTGCTGAGTCAGAAAAGCCTGTGCCCATCATGAGGGCAAGACATACCGTCTAGGATGATGGGTGGGTAGCACTTCTACAGCAGCCTCTGAGGAGCCTTTGTATGTCCTGCCCTCCAGCTAGAGGAAATTTGCTCCAGAGACCAGATAGTGGTGGGGTGGGAATGTCAGAAAGCATGACTGGAGTCCAGTCTAATCTTTTTCTAGCATAGCAATCTTGGATAGGGTTGTGATTTTTGTTTTCACTGTGATTCTATACTGGCAGAAGCTCTAGTGTAGAGGCTGTTATACCAGCCTAGCATCATTTGTGCAGGGAACCAGTGTAAGCAATACCAAATGCAATTTTTTTCTGGCATAAGCTGCATCTGCATGAGGAGAGTTGAAGGGAATATACTAACAAACCTTTTCTAGTGTAGACTAGGATTTAGACAGAAAGAACATGTGACTGCAAAAGCCACGGTTGGCACTAATCCAAATTATGGTTTTAATATCATGATTGCCCTCCTAAAATGCAAAATAAATTGGCCATGTTGTTTAGTTTGTGGTATTCTTTCTTTCTTTGCTAAAATTTGGCAACGTTTCCATTTGCAGTGGTGGTGGGGTTTTTTTTATGCACATTTAAACTCCCAGTGCATAAGGTCTTAGTTTGGAAAGGTTTCAGAGTAACAGCCGTATTAGACTGTTTCCACGGTATGCATCCGATGAAGTGAGCTGTAGCTCACGAAAGCTCATGCTCAAATAAATTGGTTAGTCTCTAAGGTGCCACAAGTACTCCTTTAGTTTGGAAAGAGTAACAGATTTTTAACTGTGGTGATATTCGTGGGCCCTACTCTAATACAATTGACCTGGTTCAGTGCTTTTCTGTAGGGGATGTCCGTGGTTGATTTCACTGTCTGACCTGCTTTTGAGCAAAACTCTGGTGGTAGTTGGGAGAAGCTGAGTAAAGTCAGAGGCGATACGGTGGATTTCCACTACTGTCAGTGAATTCAGAATACATCTCCTAGTTTTTATGTACTATTACTTCTCTACTAGTCGTTGGTCCAAAATTTTCTCCATTGTACGTATCAAAGTGGGGGAGAAAAGGAATGGAAATTAGGCCACAAAATGCCCTAGATCCTAAGTGGGGGAGCGGTGGATTTAATATTGTGTGTTCTCCCAAGCATGCTACTCCATGTGTTCTGGGATCCACAGGCTTTCAGGGGACATATTAGCATTGAGTCCAGAGGATTCCACTCTCAATGGACTCTGCTTTATACTACAGGGTGGAGTGAGAGGCCAGCTAACTAAATGCAGGGCAAGGCCCTTCAGAGGGGTGATCTGGGCTGTTCTCTGAGTTTGTGGCCCTTGTCCCTCTCCTCCTACCTGATGGGAATTTTGGATGTGAGCTCCCAACTCTTCGAGTTTGGATAAAGCATTACCCTTCCCTGGATTTGTTGCAGGAAAAGTAGCAATGTAGGAGAACCCAGGTATACCCCTAGTGCTGGGGAACTCTGCTAGCTGTGCTGATGGTTAGGGGATAATAGGGAGTCTGTAATATTGACAGAAGCACTAAATTCTAATGACATTTTGTTAGGAAGCAACGTACTGCAGCAAGTAGGGTCTGCACCCTCTACCCACCACACCTGCTCTGAAACAAGAGGTCAAATTTGACCCTTCATATCTTTGTATCGGTATCCTCTGGGTTTTTAACACCCCCCATTGTTGGTAATTTGATCT
This sequence comes from Caretta caretta, assembly GCF_965140235.1. Taxonomy (NCBI): domain Eukaryota; kingdom Metazoa; phylum Chordata; order Testudines; family Cheloniidae; genus Caretta; species Caretta caretta. The sequence goes on from NC_134214.1 coordinate 85,773,776, forward strand.
TGGTGGCTCTTTTTCCTCTGGCACCCTCAGCAATCTCCATAGGGTTGGAAAACCTTTTCCTTGAATTGTATTGAATACCGGGAGGTAGAGCCAGCTAACTCGGCAAAGTTTCTGTCCTGTAAATGTACAGGTTAGCAAACAAAAAACTTACTAGCTGGGGTGCCAAAAAAGTCAGCTGGGTGTGCCAAGGCCAGTTAAAGTACAGAGGAGTGCTCAGGAAGAACAGCTAAGTACTTGTATTCCAAAAATCTGCTTGGTGTGGTGGCCAGGAGAAAAAGAGCTGTCCAGAGAGGACGTTGAGGGGCCAAATTAATCCCTCGTGTGTAACTTCAACGGGGGATGCATTTGACTCAAGACGTTCCGGAGCTCATGAAAGATACTTGTGGGATTGACAGACAAAGGTAAAAGAAAAGTGCAGAGCCTGTAAAACCTACCCTAAACAGGCTCCCCCAGAGCAAACTGCCAAAATGCAGAGACCAGTGCCTCCAGCTTGGATTTGCATATGTGGGGACAGCTGAAGACCCATGTTCCCCATGTACCCTTCACTGTGATTTCCTGTCCAGTTAATGCATGAAGCTATCTTAATTTTCTTGCTGTTCTGACCTAACCTTTGTAGCACTAGGCAGGTAAATTGCCCACTCTGTGGGCAGGAAGTTATAAAAGTATCATGAAGAAGGACACAGGTGCTGTGATCTTTGTGTTTGTCATTCGTTGATATTATCCAAGTAGGAGTGCCTTTTACTAACTTTCCTCTTTCAGCTGGCAGGGGAATGGTTTCAAACTCCTGCCGCATGATTCGGCTACTTGCTGCATTAATAATGAGGGAGTGCAGCTGTTTGATACTGTAATGAACTGGCTAGTGCATATCCCTCAAAGCCTGCTAGTGGATGGGATCACAACTGCTCATCTGTGTGTCATGGGCACTATACTGTTAAGAGCTAAGGAGATTCTCCTTTATCTCAAGTCCTGGAGCAGGAAGATAAGGGTTTTTTCCCCATTGTCGTCATGAAGTTCCCAATGGCCATGGTGTGCAACACTGATAACCATACAACTCTTGGGTGACCACAGGTTTGTTACAATACATAGGATTTTTATAGGGCCCTCAGTCTGAGTCAGAAACATTCATGGATTTAGCCTCACAGTGGCCCCATAAGGAAAATATTACGATGCCATTTTGCAGATAGGAACCAAGGCTCAGAGAGTTGAAAGAGTTTGCTCAAGTTCCTGAAGGATTTATTTGGGCAGAGCTTAAAGTAGATCCCAGTTCTTTGATCTCACTACAAGAGTTCACTCCCTCCTTCTTGTCTATGACCATCTATATTTGCATTTGAGTGGGGAAGGAACTGAAGTAGTCAATAGGGGAAGTACAATGCTGGGATTTTCTAACCTGAGCAGGGGAAATAGCCACTGGGTTTCCCTTAATTTTATTGGCAGCTCTGAAAATCTGAGGCCCATTGTCTGCTTTCTTCAGTCTCATGTTCTGAGCTATTTCCACTTAGACCAATATATACTGGGAGGATGTGACTGGCCATGCTGCATAGGAATGTTCAGTCACGGAACGTTTGCAATGCCTGGGAAGCATAGCAGCCCCATGGAGCATGCTCAGTCAGTCTCTCATCCAGTTCATACCATAGAATATTTGATAGTGAGAAAGAGCTTGGGTGAGCCAATCAATTCCTCAAAGAGCCCTTTTGAGAGGTAAATTGCAGCCCTAGCTCTTCGTACCAGCTCTTATCTCTGTGCACTTCAGAGTGTCGAAACTCATGGCGGGAAAGGCCTCACATATAATGTTCATCTATCAGGGGAGCTCACACATTCATGGTGACTGCATCTCCCCTGGGACAAATACTCCTGTTTGCGTCTGACTTTCCAGGCCAACCGACCAAGGTGATCCCCTCCCGCCCCCTTACTGCCTAGCTGACTGGCACAAATCAAGTGAGCTGTCCAGTTTCTTATAGTTGTGGCAGCTATTCATTAGCAGACATGAAAAGAGAGACTTGGCTAAGTCTTGGTTGAAAATTTGGGCCACTCAATGGAAAAGGATTGTCATACAGGGAGTTTGGATCTGCAGTGCCTTTCTGGGCCAGCTGTCACCATGCACTAGCTTGTCACATATGGTTGGAGCAGGGGCGGCTCATTAGCCCAGCAAGTGAGGCACAGCCTAACCAAGGATTCCCAGAAGTTACAAAATACATTTTACATAGTTTTTTTTTTTAATTTAACGGATAAATATATGCAGATTTGAGGACCAATTGTGATTTGATTTAAATGTCACAACTCTCACTTTCCGGTAGCAGAATACAACGTTAGAAAGTATGAAGAGTGTAGTGTTGCGTGAGGCTCAAATCTTGGTATAGCTAGTGCCTCGCAAAGCTGCCTTGTCACTATGGCAGCTCACCATGCCTAGGAGTCCCTTTATAAGGGCGTTGCTGTGGTTACCACTGTTTGGTGAGGCCACTGCAGGATTGTAGCAGTTAGGCCCCATCCCTGCCCTCTGCAGCCCAGGCTTGTGCCCTCTGGCTCCCTCCCCATGGGGTGGGGCCACATGTATGTGCCTGAGGAACCAACACGGGTGGTTCCAGCTTCCAGGTCCACCTGCTGCTGCTTCACTGTAAATAAGGCAAGCTGTTCATAGCTATTAAATAATACATTGTGCAGCCGTGGAAATAACTATTTTTTTTTGTGATTTGTGCTTCCCTGGTCAAGGGTCACCATCCATCACTGGGCTGGAGATTTTTGTTTAAGGTGTGAAACTACAAAGTTGCTACACCATCCTTCACCCTCTTAGACATCTCCTAGGATAAAGAGAGTAGCTTCAGTTGACTGAAAGAGACCTCAAAGTTCTGCTGTTTGTTTAAGCCTTTATACCCCATCCCTTTGTGTCCGGAGGGTGTTTGCACCAAACACCATATTCAAACTCAACAGTGTTTCCATGCAGGGTCATGGCCTGTGTACCTAAGAGCAGGCACCTCCAGCCCTTTAGTGTTTGTTTAATAACATCTTAAATCTCATTCATAAATAGTCATTGTTGCTCATATTGTGAGCATCACGCTTTGACTTTCTGTTTGTAACACAGTGATTTTTAGTCTTTGAAGGTAGTTATGCAGGCTTCCACAAAAGCAAGACAAAAGTATCAGATTTTTAGTCTGGTGTTTTGTTTATAAAAGTATAAAAGTATTTATTGTGTTTCTGTCCTCTTTCCAGTATTAAAGAAACTACCATAAGGAAACAGAGTTTCACTGTTGATTGTATTTTAAAAAATGGTGTGCAGAAGTGTCACCCAATATGGGTCCAGCTTCTGCCACCCTTGCTCTGCAGATAATCCTATTGAAATGAATGGGACAACTCAAGAAGTAAAAGTTTACTCACTGTGAGTACGAACGGCAACAGCTGGTCCATAATTGTTCTCCTGCTGCCTATGTATATAAGTTACCCTGCTGCCTACAGAGGTTTTATTAAAATATGCATTTCCTGATGGAAGGGATGGTAATCTTGGTCTTAACTAGTTATGGACAGGCCCTACTGAATAGTCACCAGTTGGCTGGGCCAGACAGCTATAAAATTGGAGAGAGAGTAGATTACAGCATGTTCCAGTGAGTAAAATACTGATTGGGTGAGCTTTAAACAGGAAACACAGAAGCCTACAGTATTAGAACATCTAAATGTGATGTACCTGCAGCTGTATTCCCTTGGGCTGTGATCTCAATTAATCCACAATTTAAGCAGGAATAGGGTGGGTCTGTAACTGAATGGGAGACCATCTAGGATTATGCACTTGCTGCAGAAAATGTTTTTGGTGATTCAGTGAATGGCACTCTTCCCTCTCGACCAGAACTGAACCAGTGCCCTGGCTAGGCAGGTGGAAGCAGCTGAGTTGTAAAACCAGGTTCCTGTCCCCTTGCAAACACGCATGATACTGTAGCACATTTAGTAAGAGCAGAGGTTTTTTTTAAGCCCAGTGTCTTTCCTGAATTCCCTCATAAATAATTATATTCAGCCCACCTAAATTCCCCTGCTTGTTCATCTGGGTGTGGTATTCTTCACCTCCTGTCCTTAATTTTTAAATCAGCTGCTGTGATCCATCCTGGCCACATTTCAGTGGGGTTGAAGTGATTTCTACCTCACAGGAAAGGTTTTTTTGGGGTGGGGTGCGGTGCGGTGGGAATAACGTTTGTAAAGGAGCCCTGGAGATCCTCCATATGGAAGGCGAAAAGTATTAGTATTATCAGCAGGTTTCCATTTTGGAAATACATTAAAAAAATCCCATGTTAGGCTGGGTTTTAAATAAATAAAAAAACCCTCTAAGAATATCTGACTTTCACATGCAGAGTGTTTTGGATACTGTGTGAGGTTTTGGATACTTTGTTGAGAAAAAAATTTTTTTTCTCCTGCTGATAATAGCTCATCTTAATTAATTAGCCTCTTACTCCACTTTTTCATGTTCTCTGTATGTATATATATATCTTCTTACTATATGTTCCATTCTATGCATCCGATGAAGTGGGCTGTAGCCCACGAAAGCTTATGTTCAAATAAATTTGTTAGTCTGTAAGGTGCCACAGTTACTCCTGTTCTTTTTGTGGATACAGACTAACACGGCTGCTGCTCTGAAACCGGTGTTGAGAATACTTTGTGAGGCTTTGTAAAGTCTCAGTGAGCTCAGTCGGCTGGAGTCAGGGTTCCTACATGACTTCTGGCCAGCATCAGTAAAATATTTGTGAATATAGTGTATTTTTAGTGCATCACTTGTTTGGGGGTTGTTGTTTTTTTTTTCTTTGTTTGATTTTTAGACGATTACAAGGCTCTCTCAAGGATGAAAAGAAGAAAAAGTTTGTGACTGGTGAATGGTTTAATGAAGTGAAGGCAAAACGTTTTCAAGAGGAATTAGAGGGGCCAGACCTGCTTCGAGCATCCATTAGAAAGAAAAAGGAGAAACCGGAAAGTAAGTACATTACTGCGCATCACTGTGCAATCTGCTGGTAACCAGAAAAAGGTGAGCCCCAGACACTGCATGGTGTGATTCCTAGGTGCCATGCCTTTGGGGTACTAGCCTTTGTATACTTGACATTTACATTCCAACAGGGGTTTTGTGAACTGTTTTCAGTACTAGGAAATACAACGATCTGCATTAGGGCTTACAGGTGAGATTTACGCTGCTGCAGAGATCAAGTGCACTTGATCCCTGTTTTGGGGAAGTAGCTAGGACTAAATGGTCCATAGTACCTGACTTGGATCCTCAGCACTGGGCTGCTGTTAACCATAAAAACGCAGCCTCAATAAACTGGGTCCAAAGGCCCCACAGGAAATCCATTTAGAAATGGCTTAGTTAGTGTGCCTTCTCCAGACACAGCTAGTGGGGACCAGAGGCAGGTGGCTTGTGCTGAAGACCTTCTGTTTTACCACAACCTGAAAATGTGCTTTACTGTTTCTGGTGTGATTTCACTTTGACTGAGTAGTGAGAATGGGAATAATGTACTGTATTCTGTTTGTTAGATAGACCGAGGAAACCCAAGATTAGTGGCATGGTTTCTCCACATCTCCCCACCTCACCATCCCTGCTTATTAAATTATGGATTTTGTAAGGTATTTATTCCTCTAGTGGCATTTATGGGTCCCAGCTGAGATCAGGGCACCATAACACAATGCATATCAAGAGACAGTCCCTGCCCTGAAGAGTTTACAGTCTAAATCTACAGTTATGTATGCAGTAAATGTAATGTCAGTGTGAGTTAGGACCAGCTTATCCTCTCCACTTCCCCAAGTAGAGGGGACAGAGTCCTGGTGCTTCTCGGCTCAGTAGAGATGAGTGCTTCCTCCTTGGCATCATTCCTCTCTTTCCCTCAACCCTGAAGACGCTCTGGTGCCCGGCAGGGCTCAGATGTGTGAGGGGTGGGCTGGAAGTGATGGCTGCTCTTCATGGCATTGTTCCCTCCCACTTCAGTCCCGTGGGACTCTACAGAGCACAGTAAGTCAGCACTGTGGCCATCACTATTACCTTGCTAAGGTTCCTCCTCCAGTTTGTGAACCATCCCTCAGAGGGATTTGTGGGGTTCAGATGGCAGGGAGCGAGCTGGAAGGGAGTTGCCTCAGGGCTTCCATATTGATGGCTGCCTCCTTCCTCGTGCTCTCTGCCACTTCTGCTGGAGGGGGAATCCTTGCCCCTCTAACAAGAGAATGACAAGGCAACTCGGCAGGTCTAGTCACTTACAAGGGAACAACAAAGTATGCTGAGGCAGTGCTGAAAATGTCTGACTAGCACCAAGGCAAGGGTGTGTCTGGGACCATGCACTAATTCCAAGATGCACTGTAGTTCATATGACACGCATGTATAACTTCATCATTGTATATGGAACAGAACAAATCTCCTATGACTGCTAAGGGCAGTGAAGAGAATAGTGTGGCCCTTTGTGAGATGGGTAGGGCTGTGCATTGAGTCCAAATATAACCAGCCTGCATTTGGCACTTTTTACTGAACACTTGTGGGAAAATAATACTGGGGATGATTCACATCCAGTTCTGATGAATATGAGCCAAGTAAGACTAGGCAGAAACGCTGTGGGACTGTATGCCAGTCTTGTGCAATCTGCAGATTTAATTATTTTGCTAGGGTGGGAAATCACAGATATACAGACATGCCTGATTAATTATTGGCTCCAGCAGATTCCAGGAAGCCATGGTCCTGATGGCAATCTTTGATTAGAGCTGTCAAAGTCTTCAGTGATATACTTGTGCTTTGCTCTTTTGCAGAACCCAGGTTGTCACCTTCCAATTTTTCGAAATTATCTATCGTTTTGCTCCATCTGACTTCATATCCACCTACTCTCCATACTGGGCTCCTTATGCATTTCCTTCTTGATACACTCCAGGAGAGGGGGTTGCTCTTTCCTTTGCACTATTCCAACATCCCTAGCACCAAGGATGTTTGGACCCCAAAGGAAAAGTGCCATAGACTACATATGTCTTGTACTTTTCCAAGTCGAGGTTCTCTCGTCTCACTTCATAACAATGCTCAGAGCTTTACAACAGGATTCAGAGCCCTAGACTCATGGAAGCATTGCACTAATCTTGTTAAATGAACACCTACCTCTTCCAATCAGACTTAAGAACTGACGGCAGGGTGAGCAGTTCTGATCTCCAGAGGCAAAGGATAAAGGTTGGCAAGACAGCAATTGAACGCCCTTATCTCACCGATTTCAGACTCCACAAAGGTTGTGTCTTTGCTTGTGTGTTTTGAGCAGTGTGATCAATATTTGTTTAAACAGGACATTGCAAATGCTGCTAAACTTTCATATTGTGTATTATTGTGGTTAGACTTTGCCCTTTCTTCCTTCTCCCATTTTCTTTCTTCCCCTTCCTCCTTGTTTCTCTTTTTAATCTGCGACTGATTTCAAATCACTGGAGCAGCATATGACTTTATTATTTCCAAATAGAATTTCTCCTATTAACCTTCCCACTGCCATTCTATAGGTTATGGGTCAGGCACTGGAGCCATTATTTCTACTAAAGGCTTCTTTTAGTAGTAGCCAGATGCTAAATTCCCCTCTCAGATTACTGTGTATTAATGTATTAGCCAATTGCTCTCAGCTGTAAGTGGCAAACAGTGATCTCACCAACACTGGTGTGATTCCGTTGTCAATGAAGTTACACCAGAATAACTCTGGTGTCATTGAGAGCAGAACCTGGCCCGTGCAAGTAAGTAGGACTAGACTTTCTCAGAATGGGACATACCCTACGGCTTATGTGGAGTCTGAAATCAGTGAGATAAGGGCATTCAATTGCTGTCTTGCCAACCTTTATTCTTCCCTCTGGAGATCAGAATTGTTCACCCTGCCGTCAGTTCTTAAGTCTGATTGGAAGAGGTAGGTGTTCATTTAACAAGATTAGTGCAATGCTTCTATGAGTCTAGGGCTCTGAATCCTGATTTAAAGCTCTGAGCATTGTTTATTAAGAGAGAACCTCTACTTGGAAAGGTCCTACCCAGCTGGACACTGAAGTCCCTTCTATCCTTAGCTGCTACCAAAGGAAAATAGAAGAGGAAATTTTTAAAGTCTAAAAAATTCCTAACAGCCCTACTACAAGCAGAGTTTGGACTCCAAAGGAAAAGTGCCAGAGACTCCATGTAGTCCTCTGGGGACTTTCAGTATTACTGTTCGACATGGAAGATGCTCTGATACTGTGGTGATTGGCAGCAGCATAAAGCCCTAAAGGAGACAGACTATATATAGCTATATATATTATAGCTTGGCATTTAGTGAATTTCCCAGGTCCTGGAGATAATAACTAGTTTTTAAATCCTGGGAGGAATGTGATGGTAAGTGTGTGCCTACAGTCAGCTGTTTTAGCTTATTCTCAGACTAGGGAATTTCATTAATTTATTGATAATTTCTTTGTTCTTTATCCTGTGATAATCAATATATGACAAACAAACAAAACACCTACTTGAGCAGCCAGTTCTTTTCCCTGCCAATGCAGGATGGTTCCCTATAGTACAATTTCATCTTGTGTCAAATGCAGGTCTGTATTTTAACACAATAAGGAAAGGATAGCTGATGTAACAGTTGAAGCATTAGAGCCATATGATTAAGCCATACCTATGTATTTTTCTTTTAAAGAAATAGTTAGGCAAGCTAAACTGGTTCAACAACTGTTAATTCAGGGTGCAACTTGCCTCTCACTGTATCTGTTCTTAAAGTTACCGAGGCCACTTTACTGGCTTTCATGGGTTATAATACCCTGACAACCTGTTTGTAATTAAAAAAAAACAATTATGACTGTTGATTTGAGGGAGAAATCTAGATGGTCGGTATGAGAATACATGAAGACCTCAGAGTCCTCAGCTGGCAACAGTGCAAATATAATGCGATGGGTTTCATTGTGAGTTGCAAAATGAATGCAACTGTAGTTGTCGAGGCCTCTCATGGCTTGAATAGGCCAAGTATAAATGTGAGAGGTTTTTGTTTGCCCCCTCTCCTTCTGGTTCCAGAACAGTAACCTGTTTGTGTCTTGCTATCTCACGTGCAAGAATTTTAGGGTGGAGGAGGAGGAAGCTCTTGCTTCTGCCCATCGGCCTGGTTTTACATACACTGCTTGTCATTTGCCAGTTCTCAGCATGTGCCCAGCCAACAGGAGACTTCTTACCACGTCACAGCTCTGTGGCTTTTCTTGGTACATTTAAATGCTACTACTTGTGCCGTTCTCTGAAAAAAGATTATGTAAAAATGGAGAGACACGTTGGGTGAGGCTACACGGCACTGCATGTGTAAAAATGGCACATTCTTACCTACAGGGAGCAGGCCACTGAATGTGGGTTATATCTGCTCACGTCATTCCTGTAAGAATGGCAGAACCACATCCTCTCTAGGAAAGTTCTGGTTTGCACATCACCAACAGAACTGTTGTTTAAATTCCAATTGCGGGGGCCATATTCTGCCCTCATTTACACCTGTGCAACCCAGATGAAGACAACAGAGTTACATAGATGCAGGTGAGGATAGAATTTGGCCTGCAGAATCTTTGACATGTGATAATGCACAGATTTTTCAGATCTTAGGAATGTACGTGTTACCATATTGGCTTGGATAGTCATCTGCCTGGTCCAGTGATTGGTCTGACAGTGAACAGCACCAAATGCTTCCAAGGAAGGTGCAATAATCCCAGTGGATGCAGTAAGCAGCTGCATCATAACCTGTCCATAGAGAGTTTTTCTGCTGTTTGACCCACGTCTTTGCAAACCAATAGCTGAACAGCCAGGGATACCACATTTTGTAATGTGGTATATCGGGCCTTTGAACAGGAACCCTTGCATGGTCTGTTTCATACAATATAATCTAAAGAGTGCTGGCAGGTTTAGTAACAGGTACATTGTCTCTGTGCAATAGACCTTGCTGGCTGGTGAATAAATATATTAAGATACCAAGTAGCTTCTATTGCTCAGAACAAGTTGACTTTTTCATCCCTGTTTGAGAGTTTAACCCTTTTTGTTGTACAGTAGATATATTTGACAGTTGAGTTTCTAAGGCAGCTTTTGTACCCTGACATGTTGCTTTAAATGTTACTGTCTTCTCTTGTTTTTTTTCCTGTCGGTTGGTTCAGTAAAACTCAGAAGACACAGTTTAGCCCTGTGCCAGTACAAACAATAGGGATCTCCTTTTATTAACTCGATTGGCCGCCTCCTCTGTTTGCCAAGAACAGATGACTTTGAGTCAAAACAGGAAATAGCTGAATTCAAATCCTGGAATGGATTAACTTTATTGACCACCACTGCAGTGTCCTGTTAAGGTTTATAGCTGGTTTGACTGCTTCTGTCATTAGTAGAGTTGTTAGCCAGGTCTGTTTATGCTGACAAATCACAAGGGACTGGGACATGCTTTTGACAATGCTGCTTTTGAAGGGGGGGGGGGGTGTCCATCCCCATTGAAACTGGCAGATCTTTTGAGCGAGAGTGTGGGAGTGAAGAGTGGGAGTGGAGAGCCGGCCAGCCTGCCTCTCTATCAATTACCCTGAGTTAATTTCACAGTTTAGCTCTGGTATGAATCATTTAACAAGTGTTTGCTTGCACCAAAATAAAACATAGCGGCTGTCACAGTTTTAATTAAATGTCATTTCCCAATCCCCTCTGTTATATAATAGATGAACCTAATGAACACATCCGGCAGAGCCTGGAAGGCAGAGCAGCTTCACTGCCATCAGACGCAACCAGTCCTCTCTTCCCTGAACTCACTCCTGACTTGGGAGCCGAGAGGTAACTGACAAAGGACAACAGTTTCAGTGCTGCATATTGGCTGCACAGACTTTCCATTATTGTTCATGAAAATTAAACGTAACAAGCAAGATCCCGGTTCTTTAACTGAACTTTTGGTTACTAAGGGATATCTTTAACAATTCTTTGAAAAGTATTTTGATATTAACCTCCCTTAATAAATGTCTGGTAATGTGTTTATTCCATCAAGGCTTTTCCTGCATGATTTGATAGGGGGCCAGCAAAAAGGCAGCAATAGCCAATCTCAGAATATTATTGATAACTTTTCAGATAAATGGTGGTTTTATATTTGTTTAACTTTTTTCAGCTGAGCATCATTAACAAAAGAAGCTGTTTTGGGAACATTGCTCATTTCTTGGCAGTTCCTTGCCACCACTTTTAACAATTCAGTATGCCTCATCGAAGCTTGATTGGGCAAAAATGCTCCATCAAAGTACAAGCAAAGTGGTGACTGCCTTTAGTATTAATAAGCTCTGGATAAACCATTAAAATATTTGCATTTCTGTTTGTTGCTCCCATCTCATTTGCATTTCGGTCAGCAAAATAAGAAATCATTCTTAGAAACAGGAAGGCAATGAATTGTTAAACATGTGGCACAACGATGCAGCCATGCTCAATTCAGTTTATCAGGGGGTTGTTTAATAAAGGACACAGTCTAAAAGCATTTCCTTGCAGAAGGATGTTCTCTGTGTACTTTCTTTGCCAGTACAGAAGTTCTTTAAATTTCATTTGGGCCAAATCCTCAGGGTTTTACTCTGTTTTTCCTGGTCCTCATTTGGGCAAAAGTCCCCTGGGAGTCAAACCTGAACACTGGAATTGCTGTATTGGATCTGACTAGCAGTCAGGAAGTTCACTGTGCTGTCTTTGATGTTGGCCAGAACTGTCCAAGAAAGGGGCAAGCAATCACATAGCCTGGTCATGGGGAAGCTTCTTCCTAACCTGCAGGCAGTTAGCAATTGACTTATTCCTTGAAGCATTTGTATTCCATAGGATTTGTTTTTATCCTGTCCAATATAATTGTGGCTGTTCCCATTGTCTGTATAAATGTCTAAACCCCACTAAGCTTTTGGACTGAAATGAGGAAGAGCTGGGGGCCCACTCATAGCCAGTGCCTCCCAGAACCAGGTCTAGAAGGGCCTCCCTCTCCTGTGCAGAAAAGGTCATCTGCCTCTCTGGCAGCATTATGTCTGGAGAGCCGTGTCTGAGCAGCAGATTGCACTGGCTGGGCTGGGAAGGAGTGGGCATTGAGGGGTGGGAGGAAATACACATTGATGCATCCATTTAAGACGAGGTTTCAGAAAAGTTTTCAGCTAGGAAAGGCACGGCAGAGTGACTCCATTGAAGTCTCAGTGCCAGGTGGTAGGGAGGGACGGAGGGCTAGCTGACAAAGACCAGTGCAGTGGCATTAGGCCTTCTCACAGATGGCTCTGGTCTCCTGCGACTCCTCAGGACACAGCTAGGAAATATGAGGGTCTTAGGAGATGGACCCACCATCTGTTCTGCATCAGTGCCAATCCTACCCCTCCGATGGAACATATCGGGAAGGAGATTCCACTGGAGGAATCTCCATAATTTTTTATTCCCTCAGGTTTTCCTGCAGAAGGGGAAAATCTGAGCCCATGGAAACCTGGGGATTTGTCCCTCTATTTTTATTGAGAGACGTCTCTAGAGGCCCTATTGACGGGAATGGGAGAGTTGTCAGTATAACCCAGAGTCGAGGGTCAGGCCCTTTATCATGCACCAAGTCATTCCAAATGCTTATGAAGGAAATAAATGAAGCCACTGATTCTGGATAATCTGAGCAGAGAGGTGTCGGCATAAGCAGACACACTATGAAAGTAACAAAAGTAGCTCAACAGAACTGAGCAGGCGTGAAAGAAGGTTAGGTGACCCTGAAAAATCTCCCCACAAAATGTGCCTTCACATTAGGTGTTGGAATCTACATCTTTGCTAAGGCATTTCTCATCTTCTGCAGATCCAGTACAACTGCTTTGGATTCTTCAGAGGAACATAAAACCTGGCCAAAGCCAAAACCAAGACATGTCATACTGCCACCCTCATCAAATGAGGTAGTGTACACGCAACCTATATATTTTGCTTGATTATCCTTGGGGTCGGTACGTAGCCTATGCCAATTGCTACCGGCTTAGCGAGAGACCTGAAGGGCTCCGAAGGCTGCGTGGTGTTTATGCTGAGATACAAGACAATGTCTTTCCAGTTTTAATAGTGTTTAAGGCCAGAAGGGACCACCCAATCATCTAGTCTGACCTTGTATCACAAATTACTAAGCCGCACCCAGCTTTCCCTGTATTGAGCCCAATAACCTAGACTAGACTAAAGTATTAAAGCCCTCTGGAGACTAAATGATTATGTGCCATAAGCAGAGAACAGGATGTACTAAGGTGCACCAATGCCTGACCCCTCTACAATGGCAGAAAATTGATCTGGTGAGAGAGACCCAGATGTTTCGCCAGTTCATATACACTGATGGGGTTTATTTTCCCTGCAGAGATGGAGTGTAAATGATGTTTCGCCAGGAGAGAGCAACGCTGGAGTAAGTACAACAGACAACTGGCAGCTGTCTGAAAAAGGTAGGGTTTTTTGTTGTTTATTCAGCAATATGACTTCTATTATGCAGCATAGAAGGCATCTAGGTACAAAGCATTGTTTGGTATGTATGATGAAGGGCAGTTCTTACCTCAGCACCTAAGAATGGGTTTCCTGAAACTCACAAACATTAACCCTCTAGCACATTATGTCAAAGACAGGAAGCAGGGAGAGAAACCCTATGACTAAATCTTCTTTTGGATCCCCCAGTGTGTCATATGTTGTCTGTTTGGCTTGTAAACTCCTCAGGGTAAGGACCGGTCTTCTGTCTCTTGAACAGCACTAAGCACACTGTTAGGGCATCACAAATAGTGCATATGAATAATATGTAAATAGGGTCAAAGCTGTGATAGCAGTGCTGCTTACCTTGCCTCACGGGGACAAACTAGAGCTGGGTGGGTTTTTGAATTTTTTGTTTTTGAAACTTCAAAATTTGAGGGCAGGGGAAAGGGGAGGGAAGGAATGTTGGGCACTTCTCCAAAATTTTCTCCCTTTCTTTTTAATCAGCTGTAGCACAAACCTTCTGGTGAGGTTTTGTTCGAGCTCTTGGAATAGGCTGTGAATGTTTGTTTTTGTAGGTCATGATGTACCTCCATTGCCTGCCAAGCTCTCAGAAGAGGATATGGTTCAGTCCAGTTATTCTTCTGGGGTGGAGGTTCCTGATGTGCTCAGTGGCACCCCAGCAATGCAGAAAGCTCCCCCCATAGACACTAATATTGCCAGCAAGATACCAGTCAAGAGGAAAGCAAGCAAAGGCCTGTTCAGGTCAGAGACTCTTGTGAATCCCACAGAGCAGACTGAGGGCAGTCACGCAAAGAGAGAGTCACTTAAAAGCTCAAAATCTCTGTCTGGAGAGGAAGACAACAATCTGGTTCTGAAGCAAGGAGCCAACTATACCATCTTTTCCATGAGCCATAAAGATGAGGAAATCGGCCTAGATCATGAACATTTCAAGAACCTGAGGAACTTTTGGGAGAAAGGTGCTGATACCATAGTAGCAGGTAATGTTTCAGAGGAGTCCTTTGAAAAGCCCAGCGTGGTAGAGTCAAATGGGAGACCGTTCATATTGAGTCGCTCTCTCTCTGTACAGTCTAATCAAAGCCAAAATGGTGAAGAAAAGTCCAATGTCTCCATGAAAACCAGAATTCCCTACAAAAGAACAGTAACCTTCTCTTCTAGTGAAGATGAACCGTGCTACATAGCCCATTCAAGGAAGGTCTCGGCCTCTTCTATGGCCAGATCTACGTATGGCAAGAGCAAAGGGGCTGTGGTTGCTAGAAATAATTCATTGACTGAAAGTAATGGGAGGCAGGAGGAGGAGAGAAAGGCACAACGCTGCTTGAGGAGATCCAAACTGCCTGTGCGAGTGCCTTCAATCAAAATAGAATCGCCCACGAAAGAGGGGCCCAGCAGCACATTTGAACCAGAAACGCCTGCTGATGAGTATGTCATGCCTGAAGAAAGCAGGCGCAAAGTGGACTCATTGGCGAGTAGGATTCAGATATTAATAGAACCTGTATATTCAGACAGTGATAGTGATAGGGATAAAAGGTCTGATTTGGGCATTCAAGAAAACATGGAAACTAATGGAGAGCTGCCTGAGGCTAAGACACGTGAGCCTGCAGAAAACCTAATGTCCAAGGAACCAGCCACGGAGAGAGAAGCGATTCAAGGAACTGACTCAGCTGTATTCTCAGGTATTGAGAACTCCAACTACATCCCCAATGAACAAGTAGGTTTTTTCCTACTTCCCTGCATATTCTCTTCCTGAAGGCCCTTTTTCCCTCCCCCTTTACTTCCTGCATAAAGTTTTTGTGCTTATGAAATGTGCCAGGATAACAGCTTTGGAGACTCACAAGTCCTCTGTTTGGCCACAGGTTTGTTGTAGAATGGGCAATAGTACTGAACAATTCCCTCACATCACCCCACCAATGGACCTAATCTCTGACTTGGAGTCACCTAATCTGTGGATGAGGACAGTTCAGTCTGTCTGCTCACTCCACTCCCTCTCTCTCTCTGGAGGCTGCCATTAGAGAGCTTTTACCCAGAGATTTCATGTTAATTCGGTACCCAGCGGGATGCATGTCCTTGTGTAAGGCCTTTGGGTTTATTACAGGAAACTTTTGTTCTTCCCATTGAAGTGTTGCTAGAAATATCAGACACCAGGCGCCTAATTTAATGCGGTGGTTATTTGGAGTTTTTGCTTTGGTGATATGGAGACCTCTCCATCAGGAATTGGATTGAGGCCACCAAAGAGTGTTCAGATGCTAATGACTTTTGGGCATTTCTCAGGCCTCCAAGATTTTATCCACAATTAAACTTGTGCACAAAATTGCAGCCACAACTAATTGCACTGCCATTCTTCATCTCTCTGGATTTTTATACCCTGCTCCTCCTCATGGTAATGTTGCTTTGCTATACCTAACTGCCTGAGGTGTGAGTTTGCCCCCCAGCAGCACCCATTGAGGCATGTAAGGAAAATGAATTGTGCCAGCGTGTAATGGAAGGTGAAAAAACAATACTTGAGCTGTTTTTCTTAAAACGTGGGCTGGCTTCCTATGGACAGAAGTGGAAGGCTCCCTAGCCACCTTCTACTTTTATCATGGCCTAGAACAGTACCAAGTTAGGATCTAGTTAAAAACATTTTCTTTAAACTTCACCTACCCTTATTTGCAAGTATTGTTGCTACGTCATGGCTTAGTCCCTATTTCTCCCAACATAGAAATACCAAATTGCACTTTCAGTTAATAGAAGTGTTCTATGTAGGTACCAGGCAATTTTTCAAAGATATATTTAAATTTCTTTGTCTACATGTTGTTGTCACAGGAATGAGCCTGCCAGGTGGTGTGAGTTGTGTGGGAAGCTTTGTGCCTTTGATGGTCTATTTTGGGGACTAGATTAATCTTTTATCGTTTGCCTTTTCCATGATGGAGATACATTTTTGTTTTGTTTTGGGGGAGATTTTTCAAAGGCACAAATGGCTGTTAGATGCCTGCCTCCCACTGAAAGTCAATGAGAGTCAGATGCCTAAACTGCCATGTGTGCTTTTCAATCTCCTCCTTTATTTGATCCAGTTAGTGTCCTAGTTATTTAATTAACATGCTGACGGTGAGACCCACAAGCCCTGGATCTATTTTTTATTTTTATTCATTTGCTTATTTTGGTGCTTTGGTGTTTAATTTTATTTCAGAAGAAGGCGGGGATCAATCCCCTGTTGCCATGGCTCTGGCACGAGCGAATAGCATTAATCTAGCCAAGAGCATGGTGAACATTTACACAACCAGTGAGAGTGAGTAATGTCTGTCTTTCCTCTTTTTTTACGTTTTCATAAGCTCATACTTTCGGCCTGGATCTTGCAGCCATTGGGTTCTTGTACAGGGACTAAGCAAAGAATGTTTCATCATCAAATTAGAAAGCTGATTCACACCCAGTAAACTTCTAACCAAATTGATGTTTATCTTTGGCTTGTCATACATTCTTCTAGGTGAAACCTTGGGAGCTTCAGGGGGTTGGTGAAAAGGCCATAACTTGGCTGTCTGTGCACTGCAGTCCAGTCAGTGGCATAATGGGGTTGGGACTATGGCAGAATACGGATCTGCTGGCTGCAGTTTCTGTGTTGGGAGAGGCTGGAAGAGGTGATGCTGCAGTAGTGGTTCTAGACTGGCTGCACCAGGTCCCTACACGCTGCACAACTCAGTTATTTGGCCTTTGCACAGAGGATCAGGATTTCAGCCTCTATTTTAAGATTGCTAT
The DNA here is from genome assembly GCF_965140235.1 of Caretta caretta. Lineage (NCBI taxonomy): Eukaryota > Metazoa > Chordata > Testudines > Cheloniidae > Caretta > Caretta caretta. Next base: position 85,790,895 of record NC_134214.1, read on the forward strand.
GGAGTTTTGTTCAGAGCCATAAGCCCTGAAGGTAGCAAAACCAACTATGTAGTGTTGTTTTGATGTAATTTGTTTGCAAAATAATAAACCTGGAGGGAGGGTTGGAATCAGCAGCTTATTGTGTTTACTCCAGTTTAAAGGTAAAAATGACATGTAGGTTTCTATACTACTGAGAGGGTGCTTGGGCCCTTTGATCATTGTAGCTTGGTGGGGTGTATTGGCCTTCATGACTGAAATGTTTTGTGTGTGTATAATCTTAAAATCAAGCCCATTGTTTTAGAAAGGGGTTAGTTATTGGAAAGAGAAGTTAAGGATCAAATGATTTTATTTAACTTGGTTGTTTAAATGCCTAACTCTCTTTTTAATGTGGTACGTTTTTAAAACACAACAGGCTTCCCTCCGCCCTCCCTTGTTTGTTTAATTTTGGAGTTTGGATCTTCCCCATGAGATGTTGCCACATATTCTGAAAAACCAGCTAGTCAGTGCCAACACTGTAACTGTGGCGGTTTTTTAATGTGAATAAGAATCTGTGCATACCATGTATTTGAAGACTGACCAAAATCTCAGGACCAAGTTTTGCTCCAAGTTACACCGGTGTAAAGCAGGAGGAACTGAGTAAAGTCAGTGGAGTTTCCCTGATTTACACTCAGGGACTGGGAGCAGAACTTGTCGTTAGATGTTCGTGACCAACATCACTCTTCTTAACAATAATTAAGAAGTGAGATGACTTTTCCCCCATATCTCATGCAGCATCAAGATCAAATTAGATCATAATAATGAATTTGATAACTTATGATCTGATTCAAAGCCCACTGAAATCAATGGGATTCTTCCCATGGATTTCAGTGGGCTTTGGATCAGGTACCTACATAATTACAAAGAGAAAGCTGGATTCAAAATAAACATCTGTCTGTTTTTATCAAAAGTATTGGAAGGAGATCGTATACAACTCCTAAATTGTAGGCACAAATACTTAGTGATTTTTTGCAAACCGTGAATACTGTATGCAATACACTGAGATGAAAATATCAATAATTTTGGTTTTGTGTTTATATTCTATCCTAAATTAACAAGGAGATAAACTGTTGTTGTTCAGACTGAAGACAGTAAGTGACACACAATTCTTTAGGCTAATATTTAAATTAAATTAGCCACTAGAGGGAGTTTACACACTCTCTGAAAAATATAATGAAAACTCATTGAAATACATTTTAGCTAACTTTTCTGAGCTATTTTCAGGGATACAATTCAATTTTATAGGGCTAAATTCAGATGTGAAGTAAGTGGGTAGAACTCCAGTGACTTCCTAGGTCATCCCAAGCCCTATGTACAGTATATGCCACAGTTAATGGAAACTGGTTCCTTCCTCATTATGTTTTCCTGCCTCAGCCTATAGGACAACTTGTTGCCTTTTTTCCCCCATTTGTGCCTACAGCGTACAATAAGCCGCAAATGATAACTCATCAACTTCTTGAGCCCCAACGAACCAAAGAGCTGAGCAGATCTTCCCCCATCCTTCTATCTGAGGTAGGGGTGTGCGTGTAACCCAAACTCCACCAACTTTAACATGACTAACATGTTTAACATCTCAGTAAATACATGGTTGCAAATGCTCTCTTTAAGTGTTGATTGAACCATAAACTCTGGAGATGACATTGGAGCACTCCCAGGGCTGGCCTTATGGGGCGCTGTGGTCAGTGGGGCACTGTGGTCAAGAAGCAAGGAGCAGGGCAGGCCCAGGGTGCGAGGCCTCAGAAGGAAGCTTGGGGCAACGGGGTGGGGAAGGCAGCGAGTGCCGGGTGGGGAGCCTGGGGAGGCAGTGAGGATAGGGGGTGAGGTGGGGTAGGGAGGCAGTGGGGGCTGGGGTTGGGGGGAGCCTGGGGAGGGAGTGGGGCCCTGGGATGACAAAATGCAAGTTTGCTCAGGGTGCCATTTTCCCTAAAGCCAGTCCTGAATAATCCTAAACTAGGCCTTAGGTTTGGGAGATTGAATCAAAAATCCTTTTTAACAGAACTAGTCCTGAAGGATACCCAGGACTTCTCCTTGGTCATTGTCCCCCAAGCCATAACGTTGTGGTGATCTCTTCAGCAAGGGAGATTGCATGCCGCTCCATTGGTCGTCAATTAATGATGATCTTTCAGTCGGACACAAGGAATATCCCTGAGGAGACTCCCTGCACTACATTCCTTTTAAATCTTCTTCTAACCTGCGTCTAATGGGAGTCTGCTGAGCTATTGGTTTTTGTGCATAGTGCTTCAGAGTGCTCGCACCGCAGTGTTTAAAGATGCCTGTTACTTTCTGCACAGACGGAATCGGACACTGCTTCAGAAATCAGCTTCCAGTTTAACAGACACAAAAAGACTCCTAGCATTGGCAGCCACTCCTCTGACATGGCATCAGTCTCTTCGGTAGGTACTTAATGGGCTCATCGTGCTAAAAAGCGGTTTTGCGGTAGGATGCAGTGACGCTGCATTTAGCTCTGGTGCTATGGCACCTGGAGTCTCCCATTATTTCTGGGCATTGTGTTACTGTGAGGAGGAGGATCACTATAGCGATTGTATTTTCTTTTTATTATTTATGCATGTATGTTATAGTTTGTGTCTAGAGGCCCCATCCAAGATCAAGGTCCCATTGTGCTAGGTGTTACGCAAACACAGAATAAGAAACAATCTCTGCTCCAAGCTATTTACAGTCTAAATAGAGAAAACTGACGATGTGGTGAGAAAGGAAGGATTATTACCCTGGTTTTATGGCTGGAGATCTGAGGCACAGATTAAGTGACTTGCTCATGGACACACAGTACATATGTGACAGAGCTGGGAACCAAACTCCGATCTCCTGAGTTTCCGTTGTCAACAAATTGAAGGGAGTTCAGAGAAGCACAATAAAAGTGGGACTAAGGGAACTGATCTGAGGGAAGATTACATGATCTAAATATATTTAGCTAGGTGAAGAGAGGAGTATGGGGAAGGTATGTTGGGTGGGATTTTTAAAAACTGACCAACTGAGTTCAGGAGCTTTCAACAGGTCTTGTGTGTCTAACTCACTAAGGTGCTTTAGAAAATCCAACTCTAAACCCTCTGCTGGGGTAAGCCAGTGCAGCACTTTATTAGGGCAGTGAATTTGGCTCCAAAAACTGAGAGGAAATATTTAGGGGATTCCTGAGGGGTAATGAAATGAAGTCAAGAAGGGAGAAAGGACAGGCTGAATAACAGGGAAAACTCCCTATAAAATGGGAGTGAAATATTGCCCAGGGGTGTTGGGAAGGTTAATGACTTGCTTTGTATCCTGCAATGCCATCAACATATGCCTTCAATGAATCGAAGTAATTGGTGTAATAGAACTTACACCTTTGCTTGTGTTTTATTTCTGCCTAATCACTTGCTCCTACTGAAGGCAATGGAATGGGCTGTGGGGGTTTTATTGTTTGTTTTTTGTTTTTTAAATGGAGGCCCAAAGCCAGTGAGCATTTGCACAGCAGTGTTTGTGAGTGCAGAAGACTATGTAGGTGTCTAGCTATCCATTTCTCTGTGCAGATGCACAATTTGTACGTGCAGTCCTGGCAACCAGGCACACAAAGGAATGTATCTCATGGTACATCAGCTCCTCAGGGCAGGGGTTTTGTTTGCCTCTCTTTTGTACAGCACCATGCACATTGAGAGTGCTTCAACAATGTAATAACAATGGGGCTAATCCTGAGGTTCTTGCTCAGTTTTTCATCAGTCCTTACTCAGGTAGGGCATTCCCTGGCATCAGTGGGAATCAACCTGAATGAAAAACTGTATAACTGTTGAGTAAGGAACTTTGGGATTTGGCCCAATAACTGTAGATTTACATGCAAGGAGTTCTGGTAGTCTCAACTTATTTCTTTTCTGAAAAACCCAATGGTGACATTGGGTTAGAATAACAGACAGCTGTCCTGTTGTGTGCTGGGGTAAAATGGCTCATTCGGTCCGCCATGGTCAAGAGACCCAGCTACCCTCATTCTCACAGAGCGCTTTGAGGTCTCAGGATGAAAAAAAATTCTGTGTCATTTGGTGAATTCAGACATCCAGTACTTAATAGCATGGCCCTGAAAGAGTATTCCCATCTGCACCTTGCCCACACTCCACAAGGACTTGATCCCACAGCCCTTAGTCACATGAATTGGGCCAGTGTTATGTTGGTACCCAGGAGCCAGCTAAGATCAAGTACAGAGTTTTTACAGCGTGTTTTGCTGTGAATGTACTTTAATTGTTGCTTTTCCCAGCATAATGAGGCTGCCTACCTTATTAGCACTAACCTTGTTCTTCTACCTGGACAGGTAAGTGGTAGCGTTCTCAGTGTCTACAGTGGTGATTTTGGGAGCGTGGATGCACAAGGGACTGTTCAGTTTGCTCTGGATTATGATGAGAAAAACCGAGAATTCCAGATTTATGTTTCCCAGTGCAAGGACCTGGCTGTGGTGGATGAGAAGAAAGGCAGATCTGACCCGTGAGTGAGGCTTATTTGTTTTGGTTTTATTTCTAAATTGCCTGATTATTTTCCCTAGGGGATTCTTGCTTTACCTGTTTAACGTTTTGTGTTTAGAAGTGTATTGGTTTCCTCCCTCCCTCCTCCAGATTTCTCCCGTTGGCTTGGCAGTACTGCCTTACTGGCTGCCAGCCCTACACTCACTGGAATCGATAAGGGATTTGCCACTGACTTAAATTTGAATGGGATTTTGAAACTTCAGGCCCTGGTCATGACCAGGGCCTGAGCACCTGGAATTCCTGTTGAAGACAATAGGGGATATGGGTGCCAAAGTTCCCTCTAATTTTTTACATCCATGTGCGGAATGAATTTTGCGATGTGCACTGATATGGTGGTGATGTGTGGCAGGGGTGGGGCTGAGGAGTTTGGAGTGTGGGAGGGGGCTCAGGGCTGTGGCAGAGGGTTGAGGTGCGGCAGGGGATGAGGGTTCCAGCTGGGAGTGTGGGCTCTGGGGTGGGGCCAGGGATAAGGTGTTTGGGGTGCAAGCTGCCCCAGGGCTGCAGCAGGGAGAGAAGACTCCCCCCAGCCCTCTCTCGCCGCAGCAGCTCTGAGGCTGTGTCTGGGGGAGAGGTGCCTCTCCTCACGGGCTTGATAGACTGTTGTGCAGCTTAGAGGGAACTTAGATGGGTGCATGATACTCCTTATGATCAGACTCTTGTTTATTTTGGTTCCTAGAGACCTTTGGCATGTAGTGGCAAAACTCCATCACAACATTGCAAACACATATTTGTGGATGTCCGTGATGGTTCTCCATCATGTGAAGCTGAAAAGGATAATCTCCCTTTTAACCTTTATAGGACCTTCAGTGGATGTCTACTGGATCTTCAGCGTAGGACAAAACCCACAGTACAATTTTGGGGGAGGGGGAAATTTTAAGAAACGCTTTTGGTGTGATGCACAAGTAATACTCTGCAGTAGCAAATTTTGAACCTAGTGTACGTTCCTTCTGGTGTAGAGGTGCCCCATACACTGAAAGGAAATCTATCTGCATATGTGGCCCCATTGCCATAGTATCTGAATGACTTGCAAACATTAATAAATTATCCTGTGAGGCAGGCAAGAATTATTAATCTCAATTTCACTGATGGGGAGCTGCGGCACAGAGTCGGAATGACTTCACCAGGAGTTTGAAGCAGAGCTGGGAATTGAACCCAAGTCCATTAATCCAGTACCCTATCTGTGCAATCATCCTCTGTCACCCAAGCAATAATTTACAAATTTCCCTCACACCTATGTGCCATAATCCTGACCTGGAGGTATTACTTCTGGGAGCAAAAGGGTAGTTCCTTTCTCAGGCAAATTCCAAACACTGTATTGGCATGACAGGCTAGACAGGCATTTCCAAAGCATAAAGCATTCAGAAGACTTTACATCCCTCACCTTAAGCCTGCTGGAGATAATAGAGCATTTGTCTAGGATGGAACTTCACAGTATATTTGGGGTATATTCTCCTGTGTCCATTTTGTGCCTTATCAATCCTTGGCCTCTCTATGGAGAATCCCTAAAAAAGAGCACTTTGGTCCTAATTGTAATGGTGGTGGTTCTGATGTGGATGTTTCTCCACTAGCAATTGGATGGTTTCAGACGGTGATAGCTTCTGATTACCACCAACGCAGTTCAGACTCAAACATGGTGACAGGCTCAGTCCCCTTGAGACATCCCACCTCTCCTGCTCTCTTCTCTTATTTCACCCTTGCACAATGTCACTGCGATCTTGCACATACAGATATCTTATGGTATGACAGCTGATCCACTACCCCATTTACTGTTACAGAAAATGGTCTTTAATGCTTTCTAAATGATTACCAGTTTTACATATTGGCTGGGGAGCCACCTTCTTCTGGTTTCATTAGAGTTCATCCATCTCCACTGAACGATTTATAACTTCATGCAGAAGCCAAGTTAATATTCGAACCGGTTTCTTAGTTTTGGTTCCAGATTGTCAACTACAGGTCTTTTGATAGCATAAATTCCATGTAACCATTCAGAAATCTCCCGTTTGTTGGAGCATGGCAGTGTGGAATGTTACTCAGCTGGAGTTCTTTTTTTTCCAGGTATGTCAAAACTTACCTGCTCCCAGACAAAGCTAGAATGGGCAAGAGAAAAACCTCGGTGAAGAAGAGAACAGTGAATCCCATTTACAACGAAGTGTTAAGAGTAAGGACATTTTTGACTAGCTTTATTCTAGCACACCTGGATCTTGCTGGCAACACCAGGGTCTGGTCCTTAGAAGTGCCAAGCACTTGCAAGCCCCTGTTGACTTCACTCAGAATTGTGGGTACTCCTAACCCCTTTGGATGTGGCCCTCAAGCTTGGTGTTCCCTGCAATGTCACCCAGCCCTGGTCTAAGCAGGCTATCTCCATTACTAGACTAGATGATCATAATGGTCCCTTCTGACCTTAGTATCTATGACTGAGAAGATAACCCAGCCACCATGCGCATTCATGCTTTGACCTCTAGGGTGAGGCTGCCAGCAAGGATACTATATTGGGTTTTGTGATGTGGATAGATAACTAGAAGGCCTATACAGCTCACAAAAGCAACATTGGATAAAACTAACTCTCTGTGTGCATTCTGGTGAATGTTAGTTCTTTATAAACAATAACTACTGAAGTGTCACATCCACTTTTATGAGGTGGATAATTATTATTAAACCCTCATGGACTGAGGAAATTAAGACAGGTTAAGTGACTTGACCAAAACCACAGAGTGAGACCTGTCAAAACTGGGATGAAAACTCTAGTCATTAGCTGTCAGGCTTGTGTGTCCACTAGGCCAGGCTATTAACAGCCCCTCCTCATCTCACCTAATCATTTCCCTGCTATTACAGGAGCCTCAGGCACTGGTGTACCTCGGTCCCTCCTATTCTCTGCCTGTGGCACGTATCAGACAAGTCTCCTGTGGGCTATCACATTTTGGTCTCATTTCAGTGGTTGGGTTTTGTGCGGGGGTGCTGGCTGGTGCTGTTGGCCTGTGATATACAGGAAAGCAGACTAGATCTGTTGGTTCCCTTTTGCTCTTAACACTGGCAGCTTAGCAAAGGACCCTGTTCATGCGTAGGTACTGGCCTGGAGGGAGCTTGTGGTAGTGACCTTTGTGCCATCAGTAATGTCCAGGGTGGCACTGTTCCCACTGCATAAATAGCTCTGGGATCCTCCAAAATTTCAAGGGACTTGTGCGTGAGTGTTTTACAGACCGCAAAGTCTGGGGAGGAGCGGGATAGGGAAGGAGAAGGGGTAGCTTGCAGATAACCTCAGATCTTTTGGAAAAATCAGTGGCCAGTATCGAGCCCCGTTGTTTGGGTTACACTTTCAAGGCTTTTTGCAAGAACAAGAGGCTACAAACTTCCTTTAAACAAATGCAAAAAAAGTGGCAATTAGCTAAAACCTTTCTTAATCCCCAAAATCAGAGAATTGAGATGTTGCCAACCCTCACGACTTTATCATGAGACTCATGATAATTTGGTGGGTTTCTTAAAGCCACAGGTGCTAGAGGCCTGTGATAACATGAGAATCTCTGCTTTCTCTGAAAGGCAAAAAACTCTAGCTGGTTGCGAAGGAAAATTTGAAAATATAAAAGCAGAGGGCCAATAAAAAGACCCCCAAATGTATATTCTCTCTACAAATCTCATGGCTTTTAAAGCTAATCTTATATTTATTGGGAGGGCTGACTCATGATTTTTGAATGTTTAGGGTTGGCAATACTGGGATTGGAAGAGGGAGTTTTAATGAGTTCTGAGAGCCCCTATGACCAGGCTGTGCCTGAGCTATGTATTTCCTCTACCCTGCACTGGCTACCATTCATAACGTAGGAATATGTGGCATTCACCACTATGATCTTACTGATGAGCGCTTGAAGGATTAATTAAAATAAAAAATGCTGTATAATAATTCTTGTAAATGTATTGGGGCATCCTTATAAAAACAGAAGTCATTGTTTCCCTACTCCCAGAAAAAGGCATTAGCAATATCTGAATCAAGTATGAAGCAGCACAAAGCTAGGCTGACATGGGATTTATAATTTTCCAAAGAAGGGGGCCCAGTCCTTTGAAATAAGCATTGAGCGGGTGTCTTTTGGATTGTTTTCTATAGATTCTTTCTTTCTTTGGGCTGGACTGAGACAGGTTATTACTTTGCGTTTGCAATGATAAAAAACTAGGTCTATCTTAAAATTATGTTTAACATTCAGACAAAAGCAAAATATTTTGAGCAGTCCAACCCTCTTTTTCTCCTCTCTAGTATAAAATAGAGAAAATGGTGTTGCTGATCCAAAAATTAAATCTTTCCGTGTGGCACAATGACCCACTAGGACGTAACAGCTTCTTGGGAGAGATAGAAATAGACCTAGCTAGCTGGGATTGGAGCAACAAGAAACTCAACTGGTACATGCTGAAGCCACGGGTAAGTATGTCTCAGCTGGTATCCTACTAATTTGTTAATTATGACCAAGCAAAAAGTGTCATTCCATTTCTCTGTTTTCTTCATATACTGCATGGAGGAGAAAGTTATTGGAACATCTCAAGGCTACAGCCTCTTCTATAACTAGGCATTGCAACACACCCTGACAGTCAGATAACTTGGATATCAAGTGACAATGGATTTGTTGGTGCCGCCATGTTGAGATGCCCAGTTTGAGATCCCTTTCAAGAGACCTGATTTTCAGAAAGTGATGAACACCTGCCCTCTGAAAAATCAAGCCCCTTTAGTGTGTCTCAAAGTGGTTTAATAAAATCACAAACCAATTTTGGGCCTTTGGGTTCTCACACTCCAAGTGAGGAAGCAAAGCCTCAGAGTGAAGAGCCCTCCCCCGAGAACAGACTGCCCCAGCCATGAATACCTAGGACTATCTGTATGAACATCCCGACTGCTCTTAAATGCTGCAGTGGATTTTAGGCTAAACATGCGCTTGTATTAGCACATCTTGGATCTTTCTTTTTCAGACCCTCTCTGCCATTAATGGTGTGGATCATCGAGGCGTGATGAATCTGTCTATTAAATACGTCCCACCAGGAAGCTTAGGTAAAATATATTTTATACATTAAGAAGAAATATTGCCGTGCCTACAGGGCATGCAGCTTGCAACCCAGTCTATTTCAGGCATGATTAAAGGATAATCTCATTAGAGCAAGAGATGGTCTTTGTGATTTGCGTGAATGAAGAGCCGCAGGTGCTGTGTACTTCAGTATGCAAGTTGTGTATGGTTTGTGCTCAGCTCCGGGTTAGACAGGAGCCTTGGTCTCACTCATCAGTGCACTCTGCCCACAGTTTTAAGACAGCCGTGCTGGCAAGCTCTGAATGGAGCCCAGTTTAGACTTCCTCTACCATGGGGGCTGGTCGCTGCAACGTGGGGTGTTATGGAGGGAAAGGGAACGGAAATCCTTCTGTGTTAGTTTTGGGTGGAGATGAACTCCCAGGAGAGGGGCGCTTGCAGACTGAAACATTGTACAGGGGCTCTGTAACAAAAGGAAACATTCATTAGCCAGGGGACTACAGTCTGCTTGGACCTCTGATAAGGTCCAAAGGAAATCTTTCTCTGAAGTGGGAAGAAGCGGTGTGGGTGAGCACTAGGACAACAGCAGATTTAGGATGAAATGAGCAGAAAAGAGGATAGAACATACCCTTGTACTCTTTGCTATCTCCCCTCAATAATGCAGATCAGGTGTCTCCTCTCTCTTCCATGCTGCAGAGAGCTTTTCAGTCCTGCCAGTGCCTCTGCCTCTGGCTGTGAGCACATACTGTCTCCACCTCCCAAGCTGCTACACAGCCAGACTGTCCTGATAAAATGGCTTTTCTGGGGGTGTAGCACCTTCTGTTGGCCCGTGAGAGGAAGTGCTGTTTTAATGTCTCTAGTAGGAGTGTTTCATTGGGACTAACAAGCTGATAAGCGGCTGCACACCAGCAGAACTGGTATCTAGCTGTTCTGTGTTGTGGGAAGTAGGGGGCAGAGTTGGGCCCTGGATCCATCCCTTCACACTTTAGTGAAGGAAGCTGCTCCTCTGCTTGCTGACTACTATTAGGACTTGATTGAAAACAGTTCTATTTTCTGAAATGGCAGGTCCAAAGAATCCTTCATCTGGGGAAGTTCATATCTGGGTCAAAGACAGCAAGGACCTCCCACAGTTGCGCCCTTCTGGAATTGACTCCTTTGTGAAATGGTAATTGTATGAGCTTTTTCCCATATACACAAGTGGGGAAGATCTTAGTTTAGATGCAGGGCTCACACACACATCTTCCTGGAGACGTCTTTTTGGAGGCGTGTTTTCTTCTAACGGTCATACCTAGCAGTGCATCAGTTCTTTGCACTTATAAATAGCTGCACGCTATCTTAGGTGCAGTGCTCTGTTCTCTAGGATCATCTGGAGTGAATTGCCTTTTGTTGTTCACCATAGAGCATATCCAGAAGTCCCTACTCTGGCAAAATTCCCACTGAAATCAATGGGAGTTTTGCCTAAGTGAGGATTGAGTAAAAATGGAGGGAGGGCCTCTGGGTCTGACCTTGTGCGTTCAGGCGAAATTGAGAATTTTGTGTATCAAAGTGCACACACACACACGGAGGTAAGGGAGGCTTGTCTTTGTATGCTCCTTTTTGTGTGAAAGATTGATATACTTACATGGCTGCACCACTCTAATCATCACATAAGCATGTAAAGTACAGAACCATAGTTTCAGTCTTGGTGTCAGCAAAACGTGTACAAGTTTATAAAGGCAGCTGAGATGGGGAAGAGTGAAGTGTTGTGTTTTCTCGGGGGGGGAGGGATCATGTTGGATAGTCAGCAGAACATGAGCTCCCAGTGCAGTTTTGTGGCCAATAGGGCTAATGTGATCCTTGGATGTATAAACAAGAGAGTGTAGAGTCAGAGTAGAGAGGCTATATTTACCTCTGTATTTGGCACTGGTGTAATCTCTACTGGGATACTGCATCAGTTCTGGTGTCTACATTTTAAGAAGGATGTTGAAAAATTGGGGAGAGTTCAGAGAAGAGCCCTGATTAAAGGATTAGAAAACCTGCCTTATTGTGAAAGATTCAAGGAGCTCAATCTATTTAGCTTAATAAACAGAAGGTTAAGTGGTGACTTGATTACAGATTAGAAGTACTTCTATGGGGAACAGAAATTTGATAATAGAGGGCTTTTCAGTCTGTAATAAGATAGACAAATTTAGACTAGAAATAAATTGCAATTTTTAACAGTAAAGGTAACTAACCATTGGAACAACTTACCAAAGATTGTGGTGGGTTCTATGCCATTGGCAATTTTTAAATTAAGATGAGATGTTTTTCTAAAAGAATGCTCCATTTCAAACACAACTGTGGGACTTGAAACAGTAACTAATATAGGGAAGTTCTCTGGCCTGTATTACACAGATGGCTAGACTAGATAATCACAGTGGTCCCCTCTGAGCTTAACAATCTACAGATCTATTAAATATGTCCAAAATATTGTCGGCTTTTCAAATTTTATCTGTTTTATGGAAAAAAGAGCATTTCTCAACATTTCCCTTCAAACTGTTCTGACAAGTCTATGGGCTAGGGTTACAGTTGGGGCCAGTTGTAGCCCAGGGATAGGTGAGTGTTGGGACATGTAGTGGGCCCCAGGTAAGGTTGGAGTTAGGGCTGATAGTGGTCCTTAGGCCAGGGTTACAATTGGAACAAGTTGGAGTAGCCAGGGTAGTAGTTAAATGTGTTGTGACCAGTGCTGGCCTTGAGCTATAGGGTGAGAATTGGGGCCTGTAGAGTTCTCTGGACTAGGGTTAGGCCTGGAGCTGTTAGGTACCCAAGATTAGTGTTATGGGTGAATGGTTACCATGGGAACTGGTGGTGGTTGCTGGGTTGGGTTTGACTTGGGGCCTAATTCAAGACCCTGGGTAAGGGCAAAACTGGGGGGCTCAAGCTATGGTTTGAGTGTGGAGAGGTTAATGTTGTCGTATAGGATTTCTGTCTCTGAACTATGTTTAAGGTTGGAGCCTGTAAGTGGCCTTCAAGTAAGGTATGGGGTACTGTAGACAGTAGAGTTAGGGATAGGGCTGGTTGAGGACCACAGACTAGATTTAAGGTTTGAAATCATAAGTGTCATTCAACTAGGGGTTGGTCCCCTAGGTTCATGGTGGGTAGGGCACCTTGGATGTGGATGTGAGTTGCCGTTAAGGGACTCTGGGGCAAGTGTTTGAGCTGATGTGGATTGGAGTGCTGCCAAAACACACAATTTTAAATGTTTTCTATAGAGCCCTAGCTCCTGAATAAAAGCGATTACACAGAATTTTACCTTGCTTTTTTCTTAATGAAAGATTTTTAGCCTGCTTGTTGGGGAGACGAGTGTGAACACATGAACGTTAAAATCCCAAACAAGATGACAAATAGAAAAAAACCAAATATATATTTTTTTAAATTTCATGAATTTAAGTCCAATGTCACAATTTTTTGAGCTTAAATATGACTTTTGAATGGTTGAAGGGAGAGCTGATGGAATGGTAAGGATATGATCCCCAAATGGGGGTTAAAGTTCAGGAAAGGGATAGATTTGAGGGTCAGCAATGGGGCCAGCAGAGGGCCTCAGGCTAGGATTAAGGTTAGGACTTGCAGGGCTCGCCCAGCTACAATTAGGCCAGAAAAGGGCCCTGGGCTATAATAAGGATTAGGAATGGGGCAGGCAATGGCTCCAGGACTAGGGTTAGAGGTGGAGCCAGCAGAGGGCCCCAGAGGACAGGTGACAGAGGGCTCAGGCTTGGTTTAAGGTTGGGATCTGTGGGCTTGCCTGCCTACAGTTAAGTTTGGGGCTGGCAGAGGGCCCCAGGGTTAGAGCTAAGGTTAGGGTTAGGGCTGTCAGAGGGCTGTTGCGACAGTTGGGCCTACAGATTTATGCTAATTGTTCACAGCTGAGCTCCCAATGAGTGAAAGTTCTTGAAGTGTCACAATAACCTGCAACAGCAAATGTTGATGGGGAAAGTTGCAAAAGGAAGACAGACCGATTGAACTGCTCCAAACAAAAAGGTGTACTGATATAACTCAAGGACTGTGTTAAAATCATGCCTGGTAAACAAGACCATGTGAGGCTGAAAATCAAAATTGATGTGTCAGAAATTAGGCCTAATTGGTGGACAAAATAGTGAAAGGATGGGCTATTCTGTTGGGGGTGGGGGGATCCTTAAAGAAAGATTTTTTTGGAAGGAAAAATTGGTTACTGGAGTGAACTTCACCATCATGCCTGCCACTCCCACCATTTCCAGGGACCCCCGACCTTCTTTATTCTAATCCTAAGAGATGTCCTGACCAGACTAGGTCAGAGAGGGAGAAAAATGACATCCCACCTTTGCTGGCTTCAGCTAAATCCTGAATACCAACTGGGATGTGAGACTTTGTCCCCCTTTTTTCTATTCTTTTCCTTCCCCATCTTTGTTCTCATTCCTATCCCTCTCCTTTTTCCTTCTGTCTGGTAAGAGTCTGGCTTAGTCAGCTAAGACTGTATATTTTGCAACACTTCTGTAAGCCTGTGAGCAGAATGAAGCTGCTAAAAGCAGTGCCCTAACCAGCTTGATGCTGGTATAAGTTTGCCAGTCTCAAAGTTGCTGGTAAGACTGTGTGCTGTGCCTGTGTTTTTTCCGGCTGTGAGGTTGCAAGAATCAATGCCGGAAACAGAAGCTACATTTTCTATCTTTGGTGTTTTTTGGTTTCTCCTCTTTTTGCATTCATCTTGTTTTTTCTTCTAGGAAACAGGATCAGACTTTAATAACAGCAATGACCATTCCAGCCCAACTCTACTAACTTCTTCTCTCTTCCCCAAAAAGGACAGTTACTATCTAAGATACTAAGAGGGATAATCCTTCTAAAATCTCTCTAGCGAAAGGGAAAGGGAACAAGGGATGGTGTTAAAATGAAAGCCTTGTTTAATACTTTACATTTCAATTGCATTATCTGTTTTTCCTTCTTTTCTGTATCTTTAATACATGGTATTAAAAGATTTGTAAAGGTGTTTGCCGTGATACTAAGCAGGCTGAGGTTTCTCTATCCCAAACCTTCTTTAATGTTGGACAATGACAAGGTCCTTAACACCTTTGACCCTTTGGGCCCATATGTTCCATCTAAATTAATACAAGGCCCTGGGCTAGGATTAGGGGTGGGGCCTTTGACTGACTGCAACACAAACCCTGGCCTGGCTAGCCCTAATCACCCCAGCATAGGTTGAGGTTTGCAGCCAGTAGGATTCCCTAGGCTCAGGTTAGGGTTGGGGCCAGCAGAGGGCCCTAGGCTCACGTTACGGTTGGGGCTGGTAGGTCTTGCTAGTCTAAGGCCAGGGGTGGGGACTGTGTGACTCACTGGGCCAGAGTTGGAGCTAGTAGGGCTTGCCGGCCTAGGTTTGGAGCTGGTAGGGCTTGCCAGGCTAGGATTAGAGTTTGGGGCTGGTTGGGCTCTCCGGGATATGGTTAGGGTTTGGATCGGTAGAGCTTTCCAGGCTGGGGTTTGGATTAGAGCCATTAGGATTGGGACTGGAAGAGATCTGTGATCTAGGGTTGTGGCTGGAACAGGGCCCAACCTAGGGTAGGGCTGTGGCCAATGGGGAACCTCTAACCATGGTACGTTTCACCATGCTAGGTGTAGGGTTGGGACCAGTAGGTGTTCGTTTTGGGTTAAGGTCAATAATTGTACCAATGCTACCCTTGGGTGTATTTCTTGTAGGAATCTTTGGGTTTGTGTTAGGGTTGGATCCTGTAGGACTTTCAGTCTTGTTTAGAATTTGTGCTGAGATGTGGTCCAGAACTATTATTAGGATTGGTACTGGATTATTGTTAAGTATCACAGTAATTGGGTTCTTGTGCTAATGTCCGTTCAAGACATTATTCATTTTCAGTTTATATTTATAAAAAAAATTTGATTTTTTAAAATAAACAATTTTTATAAATGCTCACCAAATCTTTGCCAAAACCATCAAATTTTAAAATAGAGAAAACTCTTCATGAAAACTTTCACTTTTAAGATGGAATCTTATGACAAAAAATCTTTCATTTAAATCTTTTGACTATTCTAATGTCTCTAGAGACTAGTTGTTAAATTGAGACCAAATTTCCCCTAAGCTCACAATTGAGGAGTCTGTGGACCCAGAAATTTGGTTCAGATCCATCCTTTCCAAAAAACAAAACCTGAAAATAGTTTTAAAAATTGTTTAACTCTGCATTACATGATTTTTTTTCTCCTCTCTAAGCTATGTGCTTCCAGACACCAGTAAGAAGAGTTACCAGAAGACCAGAGTTATTAAAAGAGACTCAAACCCTGTTTTTAATCACACTATTGTGTATGATGGGTTCCACACAGAAGATCTGAAAGATGCCTGTGTTGAGCTGACTGTGTGGGATCATGAAAAACTAACCAATCACTTCCTCGGAGGGATCAGGCTGGGCCTTGGGACAGGTAATTGGATCCTTATTTGAGTCAGGAGAATTTTTTTTTCTTTAAACTAAATTTTGTTCAATATTGTCGCCACATAGAACATGATGGGGCCTTCCAGGTCTGCTTCATGTTGGAGGAGATGTCAGTGACAAGGAGTGTGGGTGTATTCCAAGTGTAACTTGGATTTACATGCACACACCAGTCCTAGGTCAGAGGCGGTCACAAATGGCATGCTGGCAAACCCTTCTTTCAGGAATCTCAGCCCAAACACCAATATCCCTCCCAATGTTCTCATGGGCTAAAGTGGGCTGGACCTGCCCCCAGAGAGTGGGAGAGTTGCAGAGAGAGCTCATCCTGCACTCACCCTGATGCAGGAACTCCTGTCGTGAGGGGCTGGCTGGGATCTGCTCCGACATTCTGAGCATGTGCCAGGCTCAGACAGGGGCCAGGAAAGGCCCATGGGGAGGCATACATGGTCTCAGAGCAAGGAGCACATTAGAGAGCACAGGAAGAGGAGAAGCAGGTTGCAATGCCTGGAGCAGGGAGTCAAGCCCAGCCAGCCCTGCAAGCCAAGAGCCATTTCAACCAGGACAGGGGGTTTTATAGGTGAAAGCAGGACAGTCTTGCAAAACCTGGGACTGTTGGGAGGTCTGCACAAATACCTGGATCCTAGGAAGCAACTCCACCCCAAGAACTGGCTCTAGTTTGAGAAAGAGAGGAAACGCTCCTTCTGTTTGCAACCGCTCCCCCAAATAAAGTACAGCACTTCTTCATTGACTGAATAGTGCTTACACAAGTCCTTTTTCTTAATGTGCATCAGCACTACCGGGTAACTCCCTCTGAAACAATATATTGAAATTTACAAGACAGACCAATAATGAATACCTTACAATGGTGTTGGACGCATACTGGGTACTCATGGTGCACAGTCAGTTCTGAGATTATGGTAGCTAGAAATAAAGCACAAAATGGAAAAGTATAGTCTGCTGGACATAAATATTGTTAAGTTTATTTTGATCACAGAAGTGCCCACAACCCCCCATTGAGATTGGCACCCCATTTTGCTTGGTGCTGTATAGACATATTAAGAGACAGTCAAAGTTTACAGTCTAAGGTCCCAATTCAGGCAAGCATTTACACATGTGCCCAACTTCAAGTGTGTTATTTCAGCAGGATTATGACCCTTACGGTCAGGGATATGCTGATATATTCTGCCAATGGGGCTCCTAAATAGACCAGATACCCACAGGGTGAGATATAGATGATGTCAGAGTTTCTGTACCAAGATTTCTATATGGATGTCCATTAGAAATTGTGTTTTCTGACACACTGCTTCGATGCCCTTCACTTGGATAGTCATCCTTTGTTGCCTCTTTGCTTCTGTTCCAGTCTTACTTCCCCCCGCTCCTTTTCGGGGGGAGATCTTCACAGAATCTTAGACATGAATGGCTGGAAGGGACCTTGAGAGCCATCAGTCCAGCCTCCTGCTCTGAGGCAGGACCAAGTTGATCTAGACCATCCCTGACAGGTGTTTGTCCAACAGATTCTAAAAAACTTCCAGTGTTGGGGATTCTACAACCTCCCTTGGAAGTGCGTATTAGAGCTTAACTGCCCATACTGTTAGGTTTTTTCCCCCCCTCATATCCAACAAATATCCCTTGTTGCAGATTAAGCCCATTACTTCTTGTCCTCCCTTCAATGGACATGGAGAATAACTGATCACTGTCTTCTGTATAACAGCCCTTCACATGTTTTGAAGACTCTGATCAGGTCACCGCCTCAATCTTCTTTTCTCAAGACTAAATATGCCCAGATGTTTTTAATCTTTCCTCATAGGTCAGGTTTTCTAACCTATTATCATTTTTGTTGCTTTCTTCTGGATTCTGTCCAACCCCCCCATCTTTCCTGAAGTGTGGTGCCCTGAACTGGGCTCTGTACTCCAGCTGAGGCCTTGCCAGTGCCAAGTAGAGTTGCCTGTATCTTACATATGTCACTCCTGTTCATAGGCCCTAGAATGACATGAGCCTTTTTTGCAACTTTGTCACACTGTTGACTCGTATTCAGTTTGTGATCCCCAGATCCTTTTTCAGCAGTACAGCCAGCTAGCAGTTAGTCCCCATTTTTTAATTGTGCATTTGTTTGCAGGGGGTTCCTTCCTAAGTGAAGTATTTTACACTTGTCTCTATTGAATTTATCCTGTTGATTTCAGACAGATTTTTCTAATCTGTCAAGGTCATTTTGAATTCCAATCCTGTTCTCCAAAGTGTGTATGGCTCCTCACAGCTTGGTGTCATCTGCATATTTTATGAGCACACTCTCCCCTCTATTATCCCAGTCCTCCTGCCTTTAATACAAATAGTTGACTTAAACAATGGTGCCTCCTAATGCAGAGATTATAATCAACATTGACACTAAAGAAATGAATTCCATTCTGCTGAAATCTGTTCTATGCCTTTTTCTGATGGTGCTCATTGTGAGTTAGATTGCAGCATGTCCTACATTTAGGCCTTGGCAGATTGTATTTTTCTACATGAAACTGTCCAAGTGCAACAAGTATAACTCAAATCTAAACTGCATTCATTTATGATTAGACCAGGAAATTGTTACAGGAGGCCTTGCTGAGAGGGAAGAGGCAGAGGAAGTCTCAATGGGTTATAATACAGGATGAACAGTCCCCAGGGGTTGTTTGGAAAACATTTGTAGCAGTTGAAAAGATCTTCCTCTCAGACGTACTTAACAGTGTGGGACTTGCCAGCACACCCTCTGTTTTCTGTCTCTTAACATGTCACCAAGAGAGTTATGAAGTTCCCAACTGTGAAATAGCAGCTCCAAGCAGCTAATAAACGAGATATAAAAATATCACATTCAGGCTTCAGTGTTGCTAATATGATCTGGTTGGCAGTGTTATAGAATATAGGACTGGAAGGGCTCTCAAGAGGCCATCTAGTCCATTTCAACTCCACCCCCATGCTGAGGCAGGACCAAGTATGTTTAGACCATCCCTGACAGTCATATGTCTAACTTTTTTAAAAAACCTCTAGTGACAAGGACTCCACAGTCTCCCTTGATAACCATTCCAGTACTTACCTATCCTTATAGTTAGAACATTATTATTATCTAACCTAAATCTCCCTTGCTGCAGATTAAGCCCATTCCATCATGTCCTACCTTCAGTGGACATGGAGAATAATTGTTCACCATCCTTTTTTATAAACAGCCTGACATATTTGAAGACTATTAATCAGGTCCCCTCTGAGGCTTGTCTCAGGACTAAACATACCAAGCTTTTTTAAACCTTTCCTCAGAGGTCAGGTTCTCTTAACATCTTATCACTTTTATTGCCCTCTCTCCAGTTTGCCCACATCTCTCTCAAAGTATGGCACCAAGAACTGGACACTGTATTCCAGCTAAGGCTTCACATTTACCTCCATTAACCTTTTTTTGCACTTGTATTATGCTTATAAGAAGCTCATGGGATTTTTTTTGGGGGGGGTGGGGGTGGGGAGGGGTACACTGCATTTATTGAAGATACAACAATTAGCATATGCATTTAATTACATATACACATACTGTTCTGCTAGTTTGTTATAGTTATTGGTTTAGACTTGTAATCAACCTAGCTGGCCACTATTTTAATCCATGGTAGGAAGGAGCCAGGTTTTGTAGGTTGCAACATGATGCTTTGGAGAAGTCTTGGCAGGACAAACCCAAAATTTTATGGCAAGGCACTTTGTTCATATAATTTTTAAATTGGGACCAATGAGTTTTGCATTGTTATGCTGTAATAAGTTGGAGTGCTTGGGTTTTTTATTAATTTGTAGGGAGTTATTTTATGCTTGGTTTTTATTGATAGATGCTTGTTTTATTTTTAGAGTTGTTAATTTGCCTTTTTTTAAATGCTTTAATAGGGGCACGTTAGAGCTTTTTGGCACTTTTGAGTTTGTTTTGGGGGGGTTGTATATTATTTATATAAAAACATTTTACACAACATTTTGAACAGGAAAATTAAATTGCAATGCAAAAGAAAATTATGGCTTTAATACTTATTTTAAAATGCTAAACCTACAAATAAATAATCCTCAAAAGTCTAGTACTGCTTTAAAAATCAATCCAGACAAATTCTGGCCAATATATTTTTACCCATTAGGCCATTCCTTTATTATTTAAGGAATAGCTAGCAAAAAATATCAAATCATACACCAGTACATTTAATACATGCTACATTTATTTTAATGTATATTAAATACAAACATAAAATGAAGGACTAGATTACATGCAAGAATTTAATAGAAACCTCTTCTGCAGCTCTTGCTATGATCATGTCCTTGTTCTTTCTAAGGCACTAGCTACGGTATCTCTGTAGACTGGATGGACTCCACGCAGGAGGAAGTGGCCTTTTGGCAGGAAATGATGTCAGCCTCCAATGAATGGATTGAAGGATCACTGCCGCTGCGCTCACTGGCAGGGAGGAGGAAACTGAAATGAAACTTCTGTTGTACAATTAAAAGTATGAGCATATTCATTAGAATTGGGAAGCTCCTCATGAGCAGGGAATGAAGCCCCTCCCCTACCTGCACAGGTGTCTGGTTAATTAGATAATGATTGCATTGTGCTTTAAAGATGGCAGGTGCTAAGTGGTGTTAATCTCCCAGTAGAGGACTTAAAAGATGCTAAACTGATGCTATGCTTGATTTTAGCAAAAAGCCAAGAAAACACATTGGTTACTTTTGTTAATCATTTATATACTCTTAGATTTCATTAGAGTCTCAGTACATTGGCAGGGAAGAAGTGTAAATATTTTTTTTTAATACAGGGTTTATTTTGTTACTGGATTTTTTGCTGTTTTTCTGTGCAGTGAGACAGTTGTAATAAAGCTGCAGCTTAGCATTATCCATATTCCCTTTCAAGTGGTACGCTTCATACTGGATGCAGCATTGAAAGCATCTCAAAATGGGACTTTGCCATCTGTCACTGATAATGTGACTATGACTCAGGGGGAAAAACAAAAAAAAAACAACACACTTTAGATTGCTTTGAGATCCAAGGTGAACCTGCAGAAAGAGGACTGTTTGGAGCAGACAACGTAGCAACATGACTAAGATATCCAAGAAGAATTCAACAAATTTAATTCCATACTACTTTTATTTGGAAGTGAAGAATGATGGTCTTGCAGCTAATGTACCAGCCCAGGACTCAGTAGATAAAGGTTCTATTCCCAACCTTGCCACAAACTTCCTCTGTGACCTTGGGCAAGTCACTTACTTAAAGTGAAACTGCAGTGGAATATAAATTAGGTTGCACTCAGCCAAATACAAAATATGATTAAATCACTGCTGGGCCAAATCAGTTCTTTCAAATGCCTTGTGTATATAAAACATTAAGTATGAAATTATATGTAGCAAGCAGTCTGTGTGTCAGCCTGATGTGTATTGAGAGGTCAAAACTGCAGCCACAAAACGAGGAAAGGAGAGAGATTTTTGGAACTGATGGGAAAGGTAAGTATTCCATGACCTTACTTTGGTTCAGTATGTACAAACAAGTTACATAGTAAAAAGAGCTGGCGAAATCTCCCACTGCTCCTTGTACCTCTGGCTACTACTTTGATCTTCCTTTCTCTCAACTGATGTCAACAAGTTGTGATCTATGTTGGAGTTATCATTAAATAGTAGCTTTTGGGGATTTTGCATCTATCCAGTGCACATCAGTAGAGATTTTGCAACCATTTTAAATGCAGCTTTGTAATTTCCTCTTTAAATGTACATGTTCTGATTAAATAGAATGATTTCCCTCAGATACCAAATGATCTCCTTATACCTATCATTAGCATGGTCTGAGTAGCCATCTATACATAGATATCCTGTAAGTTAGAGGCAATGCCGCACTAAAAAGAATCCTACTTGCCTAGTCTAGAGTGGTTACTCTTGACGAAATTTCTTCTCTAGATATCTGACCTTTAAAAGCAATTTGCAAGGCTGAGTAGAGCTTGTTGAGAAATGTGGGGGGAATCATGAAAACATTTGATGTTTGTTTTCCTTTTTGAAGAGTTCAAAAAGGATTTTTTTTTTTTGGTTTTTGTGGCTCTTAATTTCCTTTTTTAAATTTGTTTACCAAAACACCTGTCTTAGATTACCACAGATGGTCAGCTTACCAAAAAAAAGTGTAAGTGATAGACACTTTTTCACAAACCCTGAAAAGTTAAGTTGATGTTGGTAGCTTTCATTAAAAAATTCATTTTAGTAAAACAATCATTTTTTGACCAGTGTTAGAAAAATGTTGGCCAACTGTAGTGTTGAAGCACTAAGAAATAGCCCATAGGAAAACAAGATCAAATGGAGATACACATTGTCTGAGTCCCAATCTGGTTCACTTCGCTCACACAAATTATCCCATTGACTGTCTCTGAAGTGTGAGACAAAGGAGCTAGATTGGCCCCATAGTGGCATTTGCTTAATTTAAAATCTTAAGGCTACTAAAGTTGTTGGTTTCAATGAAGTTTTGAGACTTGATTCAGATACTTTTACATGGAGTAAAGCATTACTCCATGGATAGTGCCATCAAAGTTGAGATGATTACTCCTTGGCTAAGGTGCTACTAAACCTGAGGACGGGTATGAAAATCTGGCCTATAACATACTGATGTTCTGCTTACATAGGAGCAGTTTCTGATGCTCTTACTATTTGAATAGTACCTTACTCTGAGTCCCAGTCAGTGGGACTACTATCTGTGGAGTGAAGTGCTATTTATTGTGAATAATGGGTATCAACATTTTGGGCCATAATGCAAATGCATATCTATTTTTTCCTTTCAGTGATTTACAGTGTCTGCACATTTGTGGTGAATGTGCCAAAACTGCTGTTTACACACACAAAAAGTAATTTGAAAAGTTCAAGTATTTATTTCATATTAGCATTAGCGCCACACCTAAGATTCAAAGTTATTTCCTAATATGGTGCCAACAAAGTTAAATAATCATCGTTACAGGGCCAAGTTCATCCCTGGTGTCGAAGTTTGGCCCAAGGTATTGTGATCTGGATATTTTTGTTTTAAGGTTGCATTGGTTTTTGGTGGGTTTTTTTGGTAAATTAAGCCCTGATTAATTTCAGAAGCTTTTAGTATTTATTAGTGCATCAGAGTAAAAGATTACACTGCCAAGCATAATAAAGTGGTAGCATAGTCACGTGTTATGTAGGAGGTCATATCTGCTTCACTTAACAGAAAAAGCACTTTATCTGCAAAAATGCAAGGCACTTTGTCACATGTCAGTGTCATACATAGGAGTGGAGGAACCTGTAGCAAATAAAGTTAATGGCCTTTGGTATGTGTCTTACATTGACATTTGTAGTCTGTGAATGCTACCTGCAAGAGGTAAAAGTATCTAAATGTTATAGGCTGCTATAGCACAGGTCCATGTTAACATGTGCTGCAGATTAATTTGGAAATAACATACCAAAAGGATTCTATTGTATATATTATTTTTGTATGATGGACTAAACAAACTCCCTTCACGAGACAGGGCTTTTCCTATATATAGTAAATATATTTAGGTCCATAACTCCCCTGGATATAAACATGCAACTTTGTTGAAGTCAGGTATGTCTTGGAGGGGAGGGACAGCTTAGTGGTTTGAGCATTGGCCTGCTAAACCCAGGGTTGTGAGTTCAATCCTTGAGGGGGCCATTTAGGGATCTGGGGCAAAAATTGCGGATTGGTCCTGCGGGTTGGACTAGATGACCTCCTGAGGTCCCTTCCAACTCTGATAGTTTATGATTCTATGTCTTTGTATGCAGCTGAAACCAAAATTGTTGTCCTTAGGGCTAGATCCTGCAGCCACCAATTACTGGTGGGACACAAGTAATCCTATTGTCCGGAGTAGGCCTACCTGGGTTACAGGATCTGGCCTTTTTTTAAATGGAAAAAGTTAGTGTGAGCAGAGCTGGGCAAATTCTGCAGGGAAAAGCTTCCCATGACCATTCTTCTGCACTCATGAGTGCATGTGCTTTCCTTGTGCTCATGCCCCTTTCATATCTGCTTTTTGCAGATATCTTGCGAGTGAATTTACAAGCAGGAGTGTTTTGCTCAAATAGCAAATTTCTAATTCACCAGTAGCAGGATGTGTATAAGAAGCCAGCTTATAAGAAGCTCTGCTCCTCCAGTCAGGAAACAGAAGCATACCATGTGACCTGTGTCTAATCAGACCTGCTCAGATTGTTAACCAACTACTTGGAACAAACAGCTCATGAACAATCTTTGGACAAATTATTCACCAAATTAACGTTGGTAATCTTGAAGAGTATCCAGGGTTCACTGTCTGTACTTGGAAAAGTCAACGTTGGTGAAGTAAAGTATCTGTTACAAAGTGTTTGTCCAGCTCTACTCTTGACCAAGACAGAGAGAAAAGCAAAACTGATCTTATTGTGAAACTCATAAGCTGCAGAGAGAAATATTAGTAGACCCCCCTACCCCCCGTCACGGGACACAGACTCACCGGCAGCACCTCCTGCTGGTCATCTGAGGAAATTAGCTCACCAGCCTCCAGAGTGCCCTCTTCAGGCTGGTGTCTCCCCTTGCTGCTGGCTCCTGTGTCCCTCCCAGAACCCCAGTGCCCCTTTCACTGGGTGCTGCCTCCTGACAGTACCCCACAGTTCTGGGTCTCCCCCTCCCAGGGGAACCCCCCCACTCACTATCCCTACCTCACATCAGTCATAGGCTCCTGCCAGTCACCAGATAGCCCCTGTGCCCTGGGGCATACTGCAGTATGAGCCACTCATCACAGGCAAGGTTGGGTTTGGACCCACTGCCTCTGCCTACCCGTGGCTGACCCGCAACCCCCAAACCTAATAGGCCTTCCCAGGCCTGCAGCCTGGGGCTTTCCTAGGCCACAGCTCTATAGCTCCCTTGGCCTTTCCCCAGCCCTGCTCCTAACTAGGTCCTCTATTCCAGTCTCTACAGCCAGGTCCCTCCCTCTCAGAGCAAGAGAGAGAGTGTTCTTCTGTTCCTGGCTTCCCTGGCTTTTATAAGGCCTGCTGGGTCTGTTTGGGGCGTGGCCCGCAGCTGCGGCTGCTCGGCCAATCAGCCCAGCTCTTCCCCTGCCCCAGCCCTCTCCCAGGGCTATCTTAAACCCCTCTGGGCCCAAGCGGGTGTCCACCCAACAACATAAATCTATGTAATAAGATGTTCTTAAAGAAGAAATACTGTATTTTGTGAGCTGGTTAAATAAACCAAAAGGAATTTGTAAAACTGATCTGTGTGTAAGAAACAAAATCAATAAACCACACTTCAGTTTCTGATAAGTGTATATTCAGTGTAATTGTTCTTAGGGCTTGGCTACACTTGCGAGTTACAGCGCAATAAAGGAGCCCCGGGTGCACTAGCTCACTCCCAGTCCACACTGGCAAGGTACGTAGAGCACTCTGACTCCGCGACTACAGCGCTGCTGGTACTCCACTTCGGCGAGTGGAATAACGTTCGCTGTGTCCCAGCTGGAGCGCCGCAGCGCTGGTGTGAACGAGGTGGTGCTTTACTGCGCTCTGATCAGCCTCCGGAAACATCCCATAATCCCCTCAAGTCAAGTGGCCACTCTTGTCATTGTTGTGAAATTGGCTACAGGAATGCGAAAATGCCCTTTCAAAGCTCAGTTTTGGAGAAGCCGGCTGCTTATCAGCTCCAAGAAAAAGCAAACATTTACTGTTCGCTTTGAGTGAATGGGGGGAGAAAGGGGGTCTGAACTTACAAGACAGCATGCTGACACACACTCAGCACCCCAAAAACCCACTCTCTCTCCCCCCACATACACACAACACACTCTCTGTCACACTCCACCCCCCATTTGAAAAGCACATTGCAGTCACTTGCATGCTGGGATAGCTGCCCATAATGCAGCCCTCCCAACACCGCTGCAAGTGCCGCAAATGTGGCCGCCCTAGTGTGCTGTCAGCTGTCAGTGTGGCCAAACTGCAGTGCTTTCCCTACTGCGCGCTCCGAAGGTGGGTTTATCACACAGCGCTCTACATCTGCAAGTGTAGCCACACCCTTAGTTACTAACTTCTCCCCTATTTATTTACATTTTGGTATCTTAGTCATGTTTGGTTTTCCTGCCAATGTTCAGATGCAGGGTTCTAACAGTGAGCCTGATTCTGGATCTTATGGCAAGTAGCTCCACTGACGTTTATACCAGCATAAAAGTGGTGTGAGATCAGGCCCAACACGTGAACGATTCCTGCTTCAAAAGTACCAAGAAGGCAAAATCCTACTGAATGTTGGAACCATTTCTGAAATGGAGATTGCATCTAGATGTGGTCTGGGCTCCTGCATGATGTGCTCTTATATGTCTAGAAAGCATCAGGCCTCAGGGCCCTTGCATGATGAAATTCATCCTAAGATACTTAAGGAATTAACTGAAGCAATCTTGGCACCATTAGCAATTATCTTTGAGAACTCTTGGGGAGTGCCAGAGGATTGGAGAAGGGCAAACAACGTACTTACCTTTAAAAAGGGGAACAAAGAGAACCCAGGAAATCATAGACCAGTAAGCCTAACTTCAATACCAGGAAAAGATACTAGAGCAAATTATTGAACAACCAATTCCTAAGCACCTAGAGGATAATAAGGTTATAAGGACTAGCCAGCATGCCTTGATCAAAACCAAACCATGCTAAACCAACCTAATTTCCCTTTTTGACAAGGCTACTCGCTTAGTGGATGGGGAAAAGGAGTAGATGTAATAATCTTGATTTTTAGTAAGGTTTTGATACAGTCCCACATGCCATTCCCCTAAGCAAACAAGGGAAATGTGGTCTAGGTTAAATTACTATAAAGTAGATGCACAATTTATTGAAAGATCGTACTCAAAGACCAGTTCTCAATTGTTCGCTCTCAAACTGGGAGGGTGTATATAGTGGGATCCTAAGAGGTCAGTCCTGGGTCTGCTATTTGTTCAATATGTTCGTTAATGACTTGAATAAGAGAGAGACGAGTATGCTTATAAAACTTGCAAATGACACCAAGCTGGGAGGGGTTGCAAGCACTGTGGAGAACAGGATTAGAACTCAAAACAACCTTAACAAATTGGAGAACTGGTCTGAAATCAACAAGATGAAATTCAATACAGACAAATTCCAAGAACTATGCTTAGGAAGGAAAAATCATATGCACTATTAGAAAATGGGGAATAACTGACTAGGCAAAGAAGGATCGGGGGGGTTAGAGTGGATCACAGATTGAATAGGAGTCAACAATGTGATACAGCTGCAAAAAAGGCTGTATCATTGTGGGGTGTATTAACAGGAGTGTTGCATGTAAGACATGGGATGTAATTGTCCCACCCTCCTCAGTACGGGGTGAGGCCTCAGCTGGCGTATTGTGTCTAATTCTGCATGCTACACTTTAGGAAAGATGTGGACAAAGAATGCAAAAAAGAGCAACAAAAATAATAAAAGGCTAGAAAACCTGATAGATGAGGAAAGGTTAAAAAAACTGGGTATGTTTAATCTTGGGAAAAGATGACTGAGGAGGAACCTGATAACAGTTGTCAAATATGCCAAAGGCTGTTATAAAGGGGATGGGGATCAACCGGTCTCCATGACCACTGCAGATAGGACAAGAAATTATGGGGTTAATCTGCAGCCAAGGAAATTTAGGGTAGACATTAGGAAAAGCTTTTTAACATTAGGGGTAGTTAAGCTATGAAAGAGGCTCCTAAGGGAGGTTGTGGAATCCCCAACCCTGGAAGTTTTTCAGACCAGGTTGGACATACACCTGTCACGGATGGTTTAGGGTCACTTGGTTCTGCCACAGTGCAGGAGCTTGGTCTTGATGACTGTGCAAGGTCCCTTCGCATCCTCCATGTCTATGATTCCATATTGTGCACGTTCCCATAAACAATACAGCCAGATTCTTATTCCCCTCCTCACCTCACTCCACCAACAGTCCCCCTGAAGCCAGGGGACTGCTGGGGCATATGTGGTTAACCAATATTTAGGTATACGTAGCTGGCCCTTGGTAAATAGTAACAATTAATAGTTGACCTGGGGAGAAGAGATGCCAGAGAGAGCTGCATACAGCTGACCTCTCAGCTTGGCTGCGCAGATCTTCTACAAGGTTTGTCACACTTCTCATTTTCCCTTTCAATCATCCTGATTATTCTCCCACGGCCAGCCCATAGTGGTATTGTAGCTCATGGATTTATCACAGCATTGCTAAAGCCAAGTCTGCTCCTCCACCCTTCTCCAGCACAAATGAATATTTACTGCTAGTCAGAGCCTCGGGATGAACACCAAACTAACCAGGGGGCTAGGCAGAACTGTATTCCTAGGGAGGAAAAATCACCTATGCAGGGTGGATATATGAGCTCATTACGCTGCTGAGGGGCACAGGCCGGGCCTGGCAGAGCTCCTGAGGTGGCTGGTACAACAGACTTGTTTAATATCCCTGGGTCACAGCCTTTTTTGGCTTCTATTTAATGTTCATGCAGGTGAACTTCCCCCTGGATTCAATTGGTAAAAATCTAACCAGGGTCTGGGTGGCAGGTGCCCAGCAAAGGTGAACATTTGGAATGAGACAAGCAGTGATTCTGCTGGGCACTCTCCCCTCCCACTGGCACCTCACAGACCCATGGGCTGAGGGCCTGAATCAGTCCACTGAGGCCAATGGGAGCTTTGCCATGGACTTTAGTGAGCAGTGGATCAGACTCTGAGCTTGGTTTAGCACTGTTGCATGTGCATCGGGAAGTTAGGAGACTGAACAATAAGCCAAGCAATAAGGGCCCTATCCAGGGAGGTGATGAATTTCTTCCCCTCCTAGTAAAGTCAGGATCAGGCCCTAAGGGGGGGGGGTCAACATTTATTATTTGGTGTCCCTTCACGCTACCACAATACAATCAGGTTAATCAAAAATGTAACAAGGAGCCAGTGAAGGCTCATTTCTTTGCTGGCTTACTTAGCACATCTGCAATCTGTGGCACAGCCGTTGAGCTAGGAAATGGGTTTAAATAAGCAGGCAAATATTTTCTTCTATTAAAATGGAAAGTTGTGCACCTGGATCTGCCACGCCTTTATGGCAATGAAATCCCTCTCATGGTTCAGAATTACGCCTGCCTGCTGTGTTTTAATGGCCTGTCCAAAGGCAAAAGGTGGGAGACCAAAGTACAAAGCTCTGCTGGCTATCCTCAGGGCATTTTTTTCAGGCCTTCTGTTGTAATTCATTATTTACAACACCGTTTGTAAAATGGAAAAATATTAATAATACAGCCACAAAACACCCAATACTGTGTCTAACCAAGTAGTTGAGCTTCCGATAAAAGTGTAGCTGATGGGCTAGTCATGTGTTGTGTTTAGTTTCAGACCAGGATTTCAAAACACATGCCAGCTTCCTTGTCCCTTAGCCCATGGTAGGGCCTATTCACAGCTCATCACAATACTGCCGTTGACTTCAGTAGAACAAAAGCAGACTCTGTATGTGCAGCATCCCTAAACCGACCTTGCAGGTTGCCAGCAAGTCAAAGTCATGTTCCAGCTGTAAACAAGTGATCGATGGCAAGTCTCAAGGGGGGAAAACCACAGAACCATTTTCTAACAATGGCAGTAGCTAAAGGCAGGCTGCATTGAGAAAAATTGCTACACCCTCCCGTCCCTTCATTATTAATTCTTCCTGATGTATGGGGCATGAAGAGATTCTGTGCTCTCACTGGAAAGACCTGTAGGGCTACAAGGGCATAAAGTTCCTGCTGGAGGATCTGGTCTTGGCTTTAATCTGAGTTTTGGCTGCTCAGCTGGAATGCTTGAATGGGAAAACTGCCATGTAGCCCAATCAGCCTGTGCCCTTTTGAAGTGTAGCATACTCTGAAATAAGGCCCCTGAGCACACATCTACAATACACTGAGCAATGGTTGTTAATTCATTTTCAGGGACACCAGTGTTTTGCTAGGGAGCCTGGGGCTCTTTCTGAGAAAACATACGAGTCCTTCCTTTATTTGACGAATGGGGCTAGACTAAAATGCAGGCTGCACTCGGTATGTCAGGGCGCCATACGATAAGTTATAGTACTAAAAAAGAGACAGGGCCAAACTGACACCTTGTGTAATGCTACCGCTGTCAATCGCGTTATACCTGTCCTGGCATGGTGTGAGCCCGTCAGGCTCCAGGGCCGTCACGCTGGCACCTTCAACCATTGTAAAATGCTCTTTAAAAAAAACAGGTTTCAGAGGAACAGCCGTGTTAGTCTGTATTCGCAAAAAGAAAAGGAGTACTTGTGGCACCTTAGAGACTAACCAATTTATTTGAGCAAGAGCTTTCGTGAGCTACAGCTCACTTCATCAGATGCATCTGATGAAGTGAGCTGTAGCTCACGAAAGCTCATGCTCAAATAAATTGGTTAGTCTCTAAGGTGCCACAAGTACTCCTTTTCTTTTAAAAAAAAACAGTAAGTTTAGTGGAGTCTGTGGGCTCAATTCTCAGTTGCTTTAGGGCGCCATTGTACCTTTGTCTTCAGACTTGTCAGTAAAGGCCCTGCAAACTGCTGGTGTTGTCGAAATAATAATCCTCTTAACATCTTCCTGCTGCTTCTGGCTTTCACAATAGTATGCAACAGTTAGCGCTTCTCGTATATGACCATTTGCAGTACTGTAATCGGTCTTGGATTCACAGCTGCAAGGACATGTCTAATTTAACAGGGGATTTACTTGTGTAACTAGCTAATAAATGGTCCATTGCATATAGTTAATTTTAATCAAATCCATCATGTTGATCTATTTGTCTATAATGCACCACCAGACGGTCAGTCATTATCTACATAGGGCCTGATTCTGCTGTGATTTGCACCAGTGTACACCAGGATGAAATCCCATAGAGTTTAGTGTAAGTGAAAGGAGCATCAGCGTCCAAATTCAGAGCCGGTGGAAGGTGCAGCTTGAGCAGCCTGACTGCTTAGTGGGTGTAATCCGAGTGGGTGTTACTGACTATCCAAGGCAGTGGAGAATAGAGGATAGACTCACCACAGCTTTTCCCTGTAGGCCCGACTCTGAACTCTCAGCAGTGTGAATCAGCTGTAACTCCACGGATGGCAATGGAGTTACGCTGGTGTAAAAGAGATCAAAATCAGGTCCTGTGTTTCCCGGTTGTGGAATCTGGTTATTCTATTCCTTAGACCATTGAAAGCAACATTGAATTATAAAGTTGGACTTTTCCAGGCGGCGTTGGGAGCAGAGGAGCAGGGTGCCGTGCTGTGAGGCTCATGCACAAACAGCGCTGCAGAAATGTATGCTTGATTGATTTTATTTTTTAGTATCCTTGGAAACCGAAAGGGCATTAAAATTGCATGGCGTGTACGGTGCTGAGCAGGGTTTTATGTATTCCTGTTGTAGTTCTACCATCAGACTGGAGATGGCTTAAATCTCCAGCTGCCAATTAGTGGGTGTAAAAAGCACTGGCTGTTTCTGAGGGCCATAAATCATGGCTCAATGGTACAATATTTGGAGCAAAGGGCCCTAGTAAATATCAGTGCTGGGGCTCTGGCTTTTAGCCATTGCTGCCCATGGTTCAGTAGCGCCTCCGCTTGCGGTGAAGGGGTTTTACCGCAATGCCACAATGCACCGTGCTGTAACGGAGTCAAAGAAAGTGGTTTCCTTCGAAAAGGAAACTCTCATTTAAAACGATCACAGTGCTAACAACAGTGCTCAGGGTGGCACTGCCCTTTCAGTGAGAGACGGGTTCTCATTACTCCAAAGGCCAAGCAAGCCACAACACCATAGGTACCACGAGGATATCATGGCCCCACTGGAGCAAAACTCTCCTTTCGAGGGAGCCAGGATTTCACTCCCAGCTTTTTGACCGGGGTGATTAAATTTGTGCGCCTCCCCCACAATGAAGCATGGCGCCTTCCCATCTCTGCTGTCAAAGGACCCAACCCACATACCTTTACTCACCTAAATGATCCCACTGGAGTAAGCACTAATCTCAGGAGCAGACTCCATGAACGCTCCTTGAGGGCTAACCCTGGGAAGATGCCCTCTCTCTGCCCCGGCATTCACTGGGGTCCAGACACCACCCTCACATGTTACTAGTGTAATTAACAAATTTAAAAGCAAACCGATGTAAAATAGTGCTCAGAAATGAGCTCCCTCACCCTTGCAGCTCTTTGCTGTGCCCCTCGTTTGCATAGACAGCCTAGCACAGGTCTGCCTAGAGTGTCTGATGTCAGTGTGGCATCTCCCCTCATTCTTGTGTTTATGCTCAAATTTCTGCAAAAAAAATATAAAACCTGTTTTTCCAGTGCTCTTTTTAAAAAGTGTGTCGTCAATCAAGTTTTGTCAATTTAGCAGCTGCAATTAATTATAACTCTGCCTTTTTATTAATCAACCTTTTAAATTAATTTTCAAATACCACTTCCAAATACTGTAAATGTTATTAAACAAAAGCATTAAACTCAGACATTAATAGTGTCTCAGCAGCATCATAAACTGATAGCAGATCTTGGGTTCTCAAGCTGGGAACTGTGACTCCCAGGGCATCATAAACAGGTTTTGGGGGGCAGGGAGAGGGGGGTCATGCGACCCTCCTATTCTCGCTGGCTAGATGTTGTATTAGGTGGCGGGGGGGGGGGTGTCACAAAATGGAAAAGCTTCAGAAACACAGTAGCTGCTCATGCCGTGAATCACAAGGTTTTGAGCCTGCAAAGCTCTACACACCTGTTTGTTTCTGCTCCCCGGAAATAAAAATAAGGATATTTCCTGTGACCCTACGGGTTCGTCTGGCCCTGATGCTCAGGGAATTCCTTGGGATTCAGTCCCACGGCGTCAAAGAAAGTCACACTGGAGCTCAGTGATCAGACTGTGAGCTCAGCCCTGGCTCACACCCCTGGGTCTTCTGCTGTCACCTGCCACACCCACGATATCAGGCCTGGGAACTCTTTGTTAGCTTCACCCACCTTCACAATTGTGCCTCTTTCTGCAGTGAGTCCACTAGTGGAGCATCCTCCCAGTCCCAGTTCGTGATGCCACCTCTTCCTTCTTCATAGCTCTCCTAGGTACATTTCTTCTTGTTTCACGTACAGGAAATAAGTTAATACAGGCACACCCTAGCAACCTTAGAGCTGTGCATTTGCTTGCAGCTGAGTAACCAAGTGGTTTTATTATTGTAACCCTTGCCCTAGCTCATCCCTTCTCGTTTGTTTGCCATGGCCTTCAACTGCTGTGTGCTAGGAATCCTGTAAGGACAGAGGCAAGGTCTTTGTCTTTTAGGACTGCTTTAACCTGGCTAATACACTGTATAGTGCTCTACAATAATGACTAATAATAACTGTAACATTAGATTCACTAGCCTTCTGTAATGTCCAAATGAAAGACGAGCATGGCGGGGAGGGGGGTGTGTGAAAAACCAGTGATAAACAGCAAGCTCTGTTGTGAGCCTTAATTCACATTTGCAAAATGCTTTGAAATTGTTGGGTAAAATACAATTGATATGTGCCGAGTATTACTGTTAACAATGCTCTGGTTAATTTAAAGCTAACTTTGATTAATGTTTTTAATATCTCTCTGTTGCCCTATTTCTGTAGCTACTTGAAGCATCCTTTCCCCCATTCCCAAGATATTACTGAAATGAGAACTTCCTGGGTAAATATTTCAAATTAATAAATTATATTTTAAAGTCCATTAAAAATCGCTTGACATTTTTCACAGGAATAAAAACACTAAAGTAAGTATCCTGGTAAAATTTCAAGTTAGGAAATTCACTTCTGCCAAAATAAATGCCCTTGCAGTGTCACATGGATATAGTTGTTCTTCCCTTATCATTATTTATTACCTGGTCAGTGTTAGAGTTAGTAGGAATTTTTTTGAACACAAGTACTCCTTTTCTTTTTGCAAATACAGACTAACACGGCTGCTACTCTGAAACTTGAACAAAAACAAATCTTTTTGTCAAAAAAGTCCCTTTTTCTTTGTCAAAACTATTCACCAATTGTCTATACTTTCAAAATTTGATTTTTTTATGATTTGCTACATTAAAAATTTCAATCAACATTTTTGTTGTCATTTTCAGTACACTGTTTTTCCATTTTAAAGGGTTCAGTCAAGCTCAACGTGCCATTGTACTAGGTACAAACACCGGAGTTAACGATAGTCTCCGCCCTGAGTTTATAATCTAATTAGCTTGTCCTAAGTGGCTCTGATGTATGATGCAGTTATGAGGTGTTAAAGAGCTGCCATGTTCCACTCCAGAGATGGCTGCATTGCAAGTGATGGGTGGATCTACTTCTAAATGTGTAAAATGCTGTGTGCAACTTCAGGATGAAAGCTATGAGATACAATGTAAGATGCTTGTTTCTGTAGTTTTGTTTGGACAGCATTAAGCACGCTGATGTTGCTCAAAAGAGTATTGTTTGTTGCTTCTAGGGCCTCACTATGCTCAGCACTGTGTAACAGACAGGAATGCTCATTCAAAACACTGCTAAAATAAAAGTGGGCACATTTAATCAATGAGTTGGCTAAGTTTTGTGATATTTAAATGTTTTTCATTAGCCACTTGTTTTAGGGGTGAACATTTGCAAAGATAGACCTGTATAACTATTTTATTTCAAGTACAAAGTGTTCCATTAGTCACCCAGTTAAAATCATCATTATCCAGATTGTGAGCTCTTTGGGCCAGGGACAGTGGCTTCTACACATGAGGATAGCCCCTTGCACATTATGGGTATTCCCAAGATAGAAATAATAAATCATGATACCGTTAGATGTTCACTGCCAGCATTTCTAGGTGGCTGAGCCTTGCACAACGTGTCTCCTTATTTTACCAGGTTGATCCATTTGCTAATTTCCTTTGTCTTCAGCTAAAATCTGGATCTTTGCTGTGTTTGGGTTGGGTTTTTTTGTTTGTTTTGTTTTTTTGGGTGAGTAGCTTCTTTTCTAGTCAATGTGGTAGAGTAAGACAGAAGGCGGTTGCTCCTCTATCCTGGGGATTACAGTAGCTGCTGATGCCAATGATGAGTCAGAGTGTTTGGTGCTGATGTTGCTGCCATTTCATCAGCTCTGTGATCCCCAGCATCCCCTATTCGCCAGCTCTCCATCTTTACAACCCTGGGCATCTCTGCGACTAAAGTCCACACTGGAGGAAGGGCTACAATTCTTCTGGCTGCAGGGAAATGAAACCTCTTCTCTGGAGCTAGTCAGGTGCCCTTGAGGACCATCCCCTTGGTAATGCCTGCTTGGAGGCACAGAATAATAGAGCCTAGGAAGCCTTCTAGCATCGGGTTGTTTTTTTGTTTTAATCAAGATCGGACTTCCTGAGCCTGGAGGCTTTGATCTTCCTGTATGCAGGGTGGAGTCTGTTTTGGTGAGGGGTAACGAAGGGGGGGATCAGAGCCTTTTCTTGGCGTCCTTCGTTGCTGACCTGGATTTAGGCTGCTGAGTTATAGCTCTAGATATTTGTGTAAACACTGGGGGGGGGGGGGGGAGGGGGAAGGTTGGAGCCCTTGAATGAGAGCTGGAAATTCAATCCAACCCCTTTTCTGCTTTTGTATCTAGGCCAGCCACTGCCAAGTTCTTTTCAGTGAATTACAAACGCATTTCTCTGCAATTGCAAAAGGAAATACGGATCAGTAGCAAAATGCATGTCGGATCCTGATTTAAAAAGCAAAACAACAAGCTGGCGAAGGGGGAAATCTAGACTGGCTTGGGGCAAAATGGAGACCATCTGACCTTTGCATTTCCAGCAGAGACATCTTGCATGTGTGTTGCAGAACTGGAGGCAGAGGGAGGGGGGGGGTGCATTCCTGCCACCCGCCTCTCCCCCAAGAAGATTTCCCAGCAGCCAGAAACCATGACTGGACAGGGGAAGACGGATCCCATGCATTCTGAAGGCATCCCTGATCTCCACCTTCCACGCAGACCTGCCCTTGTAGCGCTTGTATTTCTCTCCTAAATCAGAGCTCCAGAACCCAGCAGCAGCGGTGAGACTGGGCCGCCCTCTGGTGGGCAGTGCGGGCGAGGCAGCGCGCCCTCTGGTGGGCAGTGTCCCTCCAGCGCCCTCTGCTGGGTGCCTCCCTTGGACCCGGCTGCAGGACTGGGAGCAGAACCGCGGGGCACCTGCTGGCCGCAGAGCCTCCATCGCATCCGCTCCGGGCTCGGCATGGGCTGTGAGGTGCGTGCCTTGTGCTAGGCGCTTGGCAGAGGCTGCATTGCACCGGGCGAGGCCAGAGCGGGGCGAGCCGCGGGGGGGAGCATGGAAGCGATTTGGCTTTACCAGTTCCGCCTGATCGTGATCGGAGACTCCACTGTGGGCAAATCCTGCCTGATCCGCCGCTTCACCGAGGGGCGCTTCGCCCAGGTCTCGGACCCCACGGTGGGCGTGGATTTCTTCTCGCGGCTGGTGGAGATCGAGCCGGGGAAGAGGATCAAGCTGCAGATCTGGGACACGGCCGGGCAGGAGCGATTCAGGTGAGAGGAGCGGGAGGGAAGGAGGGAGGGCCGGTGGGATCTGGTCGGCAGCCCGCCCGCCGGGAACCAGCCTGCAGATCTGCCGAGGGAAGCCCCGCCAGCCAGCGCCGCCTCCTTGCTCTGCCCTGGCCGGGCGGCGGAGCCTGGCCGCGGGGTGCACGGGCGGCCCGGGGGAGAGCAGCCGGCCCGCGCCAGGCGAGACCGCAAAGCTGGAGCCCACCCGCGGGCCTGGCTCAGGGCCCTTCGCCGCACCCTGGCCGCGGCCTCCGGGGGGCTGAGCTGGAGGGGATGGAAGCAGCTAGCCTGGGAGCCACCAGCGCCCGTGGGCAAGGCAGCGCCCACAGGCTGCAGGGGCCGCATCCCAGGCCTCCCTCTTTCCCTGTGACCCTAGGCGGGCCTGGGCAACCCTCTGACACTGGAGCAGGGAAGGCCGCAAGCCCCGCCCGGGCTAGAGCAAATCTAACTGGCCTGGCTGCCCCAGGGCTCGCCCCTAACGCAACCCTCGGACACCTGGACACGGAGAAAATGCTGGTCCCTGGTTGTTGGGCTGGAGACCAGAGCTGGCTTTTTAGGTGGAGGGAATCTGTAGATTTTCCCCTTTGGCCGGGGGTGTTGCCCAGCCCAGAGGGAATGAAATTAGCTAGCAGCTGTTCACCTTTTTCTATGAGGCCTTTGCCTTTTGCACAAAGAACTAGGTGGGTTTCCATTCAGTGAGCCTGCTCTGGTTTTTGACGCAACAGAACAATACGTTCAAACCTCAGAGGGGGAATGAATGAAATCGAAAGAGTTAGTACAATTCCGATTAGAAAAGCCAGCATTGTTCATATGTGACGGGTGAGAAATCAGGCCCTTGGAAGCCAGGAAATGCAGTTAATGCCTCTGCCTTGAAATATGGTCCCTTGGTGTCATTATGAATTATTTGTCCATTGATACTATTTTATGCAAACTGGAATTCTTAAACAGTATATCCAGCAGCAAGATGTAGCACTGAACATACCATCTTCAGACTTGATTTGTAAGTATCTGTGCAATATACTGAGCAAGCCAAAATTATAAATTGTAACACAGAGACTCAGATGTAGTTCCATTTAGAGCCAAATCCTGCTTGCTTTGTTCACGTCTGACTCCCACTGAAGTCAATGGCACAGAGAAGGTTTCGTCTTTAATTTTCTGCTGAGCCCAAAAAGATGTAGTGGGCAAAATACGCATTCTGAGCGTGTATCAACGTTTGCCCAAGTTATACAGAAGCATGCAGCCTCTCTCTCTGTACTGCGGAGGATGAATGGAAGATTTTGAAACATAACAAGGCTTGTTTGCCTCCACTGGCCCAAGTGAAAATAAATCAAAACAGATCTCTGCATGTTAGCTATGGGAACAGACATAAATGTTCACCAAGCACAGAAAGTCAAGGCAAATTCAGTGCAGATTGTTACCTTCTTCACATCAAAAACGCAGTTTAAGCAGGAAGGTGAAGGAAGAACATGGAACAGGCTGGTGTAAAGAAACAGCAGCCAAGCGTTTGTAACATGGTTGCCTAAAGTTAGGTTCCTACGACCTTAGCTGAGGCATCTAACTATGCAACTGGATTGTCAAAAGTGCAGCAGCTCCAGTGAAGGCTCTAGACTATGGGATGGAGATCAACCAGGCCAGTTCAAGGATTTTAGGCTGACTGTGAGTAACAGTTACCTTCCTACATATAGGGAGAGTACTGTGGTAGCATGCCTTGCAGCCTCGAGCACTGAATACTGAATGGGGACTAGTAATTTAAGAGACTAATTGGTAGCAAATGTGACTTCATTAGCAAAGAAAAGAACTATATGGGGGGATATCCACGGGATTCACTGCAGAACCATATGGTAAATTGCAGCCATGTGATAACTGTATTTATCATACCTCTTTCACCTGCACTCTGCTCACTCATCCAACTTCCTGGTGGGCCACTTCCAGCCTTCCAGACCTCTGAGCAGCTTCAAAAAGCTGCCGTTTTTTGTTAACCTGACTCAGAAACATTTCAGTGGCTGAATCCCTCCCTCCATTTGCTCACATGACACTGGCTGTGGCCCGGGATAGACAATGTTCAGTCCTTAGCAAGTGACATGTTTAAGGTCTGATATCTTGCATCCATTCAGGGCTAGAAACACCAGATTTATACCATTGGGAGAGGGCAGTTCCCAGCCTTCAGTTGATACAGACTCTGTCCTTACAGCTTGGAATGTAAAGGTGACCTGTTAAGGAGTTTTTTAAAAATGAGCTTATGCCACTGCGCCCCCCACCCCCCACGCTGCATAAAGAAGGCTTGAAAGATTTTCCCCCTACAATAATTTTTCCTTGCTTTAAAGCCTTAGAAATAGTGGGAATACTGAGGCTGCTTACCCTTTGTTTTATGCACAACTTGAATGCTAAATGGGGGCAAATTACACCACTCAGCTACTTGTCCCCATTTACAGCTACTGCTGTTCCACCCATTTGGCCCACCGATTCTTGAATCTTGATTAGCTTCTCTGCCTGTTCTGCTCTACACCTGGGCAGGAGACTCCCAGCTGGAGGCCATCGCTGATTGAAGCTTTCCCGTCTCCTGTAAGTGGCTGGAAGGCTACCTGATGGAATTAGACAGCTGGGCTGCAGATGGCCGCACAAATCTTCACATAACACAGGTTGCAAAGTCTTTTGTTCTTGTTAATGGTACACAATCGCTTGGCCTTCAGCAATACCTTCAAGGCAAAAAGACATGAAATCACAGAATTACAGACATTTGGGCTAGCAAACCAGCTAGGTCCACGCTGGGTAAGACTTCTCCACAGCATATTGTGCGTCTCAAAAGTTGGCCCCATACGGCTTTCCAAGCAGCCAGCCTGAGTCAGTGCTTTCCCACAGACCATGTTGTTTTGGGCCCTGATTTAGCAAAGCACTCAAGCATGTGCTTCACTTTGACTGAGCCACTGACTTCAGTGGAGTTGCTCCTGATTTACACCAGAATAACTGAGATCAGAATCAGGTCCAGGAAGAGCATTCCAGGATGCTGGAAGTATCCCTAACTCTAACCCTAATCCAGGTCCATGAGCAGCACAGCTACAAAACCAGAGGAAATAACCCAGCAGCCATAGCCATGAGATCAGAGTGACCTTATTTTCATCTTTGTCTTTAATACTACCCTAAAAATTACTTTTCCCACGTATGCAAACAATGGAGTTGCTGTAGCGAAGACATGGAAGCTGGGGTTGGCAGGGGGTGTGTCCATGAAAGGGAATCTGAGCCAGAGACTTGAGAGGGCATTGATTATCTATAGCATAGGCAAGAAATCCTCCTTCTTCTCAGTTCTCTTCTCTCTCTGCCCTGTGGCTCTTCTCCCATCACGCTACAGCAGTGCTGCTTGCTGTTGATAAAGCAAAACTTGGAAGCCCCAAATAGTCATTTGTGGGGCAGTTTCTCTGGATACACGAAGATTTTGCAGGACCCACTGACTCCTCACTATGATTCTGGTTGCTCTAGATTAAGAAATCAGTGCCTGTCCCACGATAAAAGAGCAGCAATACGTTCCGTCATGAAATAGGACGATCCCACAAAGGAAAGAGCGTTCAGGAGCATGACCTTCTCCAGGGAGAAGTGTATACTTGCTTCCTGATTGACAGCGGATCCCTTAATCTGCACAGAAAGCAGCAGTCAGCAATCATTCTACAGCTTCTTTGGCATTTACTCAAGTTGAGTTGTCATCAAAATGTAAATCTGCTCGGGCTAAATTTCACGGGCTGGTTTTGTAGTAGTTCCGTTTACAGCATGAATACTACACAGATTGGCTTGCTCTCACGTCACAGTTCTAGCTGCACGTGCAGCTGCCCTGACTCACAAAGCTCTTGTAAGGTGCCTCACGGTTCCCAGCATGTTGTTTTTTGCAGCAGTGAGAACAGAGAACCTGTGAATGGTCAGACCTCAGGCATGTAAGGACACAAGTCCATTGGCATTTGATATTTTCCACTAGATGCCTAATAGCAAAAGCAGTGAAGCAAAAGCAGGTGCTCGACTGAATTGGGGCCTAAATCAGTAGAAGGTTCAAGTACCTATGCCGTAATTCAGTGGAGCTGGAAACAAAAGTAAGAGGCCTAATGCCAATCAAAGTGCCCTTCTTACACTTCGTTGTAAGCTTGGGCTTGTTCCATCAGGCAAATCAGCCCACATGAGTGTTAATGTAGGAGCCATTCTTTGTGGGACTGCCTGAGCCAAGTTCTTTTGAAGGCAATGGAGAGACTCCTATTTGACAGGAAAGGGAGTTGGGTCAGACTCTTGTATGCCATATATTGTACAGAAAAGAAAAACAACACTCATTTTAGTAATGCCTGGGGATTGTAAAACATTTATAGGGGCCTTCGTTTTTCATTCTCCACCTGAAAATCCAGGTGCTTCAGTTACCATGGGCCAGATCCACACAGGGGACTTAGGCTTAGCATTGCAATGCCTAACTTTAGGTGCCCTGCTGCCCACTGGAGTCCTCAGTCCCCAAGCTCCCTAGACAATGCAGATGGAGAGTCAGGAGCCTAAGAATGGGAGCCAGAAGCCAACACGCTGAGCAGGGAGCCACCTAAGCTACCCAATAGGAGGAGGCCTAAGCCCTGCCCCGACAAAGGTGGCTAGATGCCTCCCTCCACTCAGGATTCACAGCCAGGAACCCTCTCCTGCAGTAGGTGCTTAAAGCAGGTTAGTCCTTTCTCATGAACATGTGAGGGGAAGAAAGTGACCCCCTTTTACCCTACAGTCCACTGGTTAGAGCACTCAGCCAGGGTGTGGGAAACCCTGCTTCTGCCCCCACTCTGTCTGATCAAGAGCAGGGACCTGACCCCAGGTGAGTGCCCTAATCACCAGGCTAAGGTATTCTGGGGGGCGGTTGTCCCACTTCAGGGCAACTCCATCTCTATTTCCCCATCATGGTGCACCAAGGGCACCCACTGTAGGCTTCCAGCTCCTCAGCCATCACCTCTCTTGGGCAGAGACCACATCTCTGACTATGGCCCTCCTGACTGGGATTTTTCCAGGCTGCACAGTTCCCTATCTGCCCTGTGATATCCCCAGACTGCTTAACCAGGCCAACATCTGCACATTCCATTGTCTTCAAAGCCCATGAGCGGCTGTAATGGTCAACAGTTACAAGTTACCCCATAGCTCTTTCTAAGCAAGCACATTTATTCTTAAGGTAAAAGCATTACAGAGAAAACATTAACAACAATACAGTTTATTAGCATGCTTGTAGGTTCTTTATTAACAATCACTACCCCAGTGCCAACAAGGGCT
Organism: Caretta caretta; assembly: GCF_965140235.1. Lineage (NCBI taxonomy): Eukaryota > Metazoa > Chordata > Testudines > Cheloniidae > Caretta > Caretta caretta. The sequence goes on from NC_134214.1 coordinate 85,832,486, forward strand.
CTGGTAGGTGCCAGTCCTTCCAAACCCATCAAGGGGTTTTTCTTTGGTTACAAGTTCATAACCACCTTAGCTCAGAACCAGAACAACCATGAATAGTTCCAGCATTCCTGTGTCCAGCTTGGCCCTTTGATCTGGGAACATGTAATCAGCAGACAACAGTCCTCTCCTCAGGGCAGAGCTTCAAACGGCTGGGTTTTTGCATAACTGGACCTGGGGACTTTGCCTTCTCTTCCCCCTAGTGATTCCCCAGGAAATCCATGTCATACCTATTGTCTCAAAAGCCTATTCTTGTCTGCCACATTGTTCAATGTAGCCCCGAATAATATTCACCTTTGCATGTAATACAATGGACTCCAAAGACACAAACTTAATTCAATAAGGTTTGCTGAGGATATTGCAGGAAGGGGCCATACACATCAGACATCTCTCCTGTTGAAACTGTTCCGCGTTGTATAAAATACCTAGCTAGTCCTTGGAGCAGGGGACTGGAACCTGGGGCTACGGGGAGAATGCACCAACCCCACGGCTATAGAGTCATTCATTCTCTGGCCCAATGACTTTTTAAGTATTTTATACAAAGTGAAACAGCTGCAACACAAAAGATCGAGTGAGCCCACCCCAGAATACCCGACAGCCCCGTGGTTCGGGCACTCGCTCCCCCCTTAGGCAGACTGAGGATTTTTATTCGGGTCTTAAACCTCCCAGGTGAGTGCTCTAATCACTCCATCTCTGTCAGCAGTGGCAGAGCTTCGATGGATTTGCATATGCCTACGGGCAGAGACTTTAGCAGTGGAAACTTCGGTGCCCAGGAACTTGGGCTGCCTCCAGGGTTAGGCAACAACTGAGCAGGGGGTTGAGGGGCTACATTTTGAACTTAGGTGCCAAAAGTGGCAGTTAGGAGCGTAAAGTCTTCTGTGGCTCTAGCCCCGTGAGTTCAAGTCTTGCAGGGCAACAAAAATTATAACGAACAAATAGTGCTGGTACCAGTATACGGAAAAAATTAACATTTTTGACCAAAAAAAAAAAGTGGAATTTGTTCCCCATATTTTCAACCAGCATTATTATTAAACTGTATCATTGCTAACAATCAATAATATCCCTGTCCCCAAGTTGCTTCAAGTAGATGTGGCCCCAGAGAGCGGCTTGAATGTTCCTTAGCAACGTGTTGGCGCTTATAGCAGCCGTAAGAGAACAAAAGCGTGCCTGTGCGTGTAGATGATGCCTCTGATTTTTCACAATGTTTCTAGGCTCCAGCTTCCAAGTCTACTGCAGGCCATTGAAAACGCCCTCTTTGCCTTACAAAAAGCTAAAACCTGCTGAGTGCTTGGTTCCAAGAAGACCCCTTTTAAGGAAGGTACATGGTGTATGGTACAGTGTCTCTTAACATGAAGTGACTTGATCGTGGAGTAGCTGGGGAAAAGACTTCTGAGATGGCAGACAAAGGCACAGCAGGAGCCAATGACTGAAAGCTGAAGCTAGACAAATTCAGAGTAGAAATAAGGCAGTATTTTAACGGTGAGGGAGACTAACCATTGGAACAAGCTATCAAAGGAAGTGGTGCATTCTCTGTCATTTGAAGTCTTTAAGTCAAGATGGGCTGTCTTTCTAAAAGAGATGCTATAGCCCAAACAGAAGTTGTGGGTTTGAAGCAGAAATTATCAGGTGAAATTCTTTGGCCTGTTATGCAGGAGGTCAGACTACATGATCGTAATGACCCCTTTTTCACTATAAATCTTCAAACCCAACTACCTGCTAACAAATAGAGCTGGTCAAAAACGTTTGGGAAAAGGAAAATTTCAGCCACCACCAACAAAAGGACAAAACTTGCCCCCAGAATGTTCAACTTCTAAAATGATCTTTACTTTCTTGTTGGGCGGGGGGGTTCTTTTTCAGATCCATCACCAGAGCCTACTACAGAAACTCAGTAGGCGGGCTCCTCTTATTTGACATTACAAACCGCAGGTCCTTCCAGAACGTCCATGAGTGGCTCGAAGAGACAAAGGTGCACGTCCAGCCATACCAGATTGTCTTTGTTTTGGTAGGTCACAAATGCGACCTTGACACACAGCGGCAAGTCACTAGACACGAGGCTGAGAAACTAGCTGCTGCATACGGCATGAAGTACATTGAGACATCTGCTCGGGATGCCATTAACGTGGAGAAGGCCTTCACCGACCTGACTCGAGATATATATGAGCTTGTTAAAAGGGGGGAAATTTCGATCCAGGAAGGCTGGGAAGGGGTAAAGAGTGGGTTTGTACCGAACGTAGTGCACTCTTCAGAAGAGGTGGTGAAATCAGATAGGAGATGCTTGTGCTAATCACTTCTAGTGAGAAAAGCTATGATGAACTCTACTAATCAAACATACTCTACTAAGTGAACTCAGTGTGACGGAAAGGGATTGTAACTCTAGCATGGTGAATGGCCTCACACGTTGTTTTGGACACCAGAGGAACAGAACCAGGAAAGCAATGGTCCGTTCCAAATAACCTCTTTCAGAATTGGGGGGGCTACAAACCTATGTGAGAATGAACAAAGGTGCATGTTTATGTTGTAGGAGACAGGAGGCATAAGAACAAGAGAGGATCTGAATGAGCTGGTACAGAACAGGGAATTTTACATGTACTGTTTTTGTGTGCCATGTGTTGAAGCCACAGTCTGAAAAGTCTATTAATACAATACACATGAGAGGAGAGAGAAAATCTTGGTTTGCATCAACAATTTATTTCCAGGAAGATTAGAATATAGCGTGGTTGCCATTCATGAATGTTACTTCCAGGGTTAACTCAAAAGAAATATATTTTACAGATATGGCACACACACTTTTGGGGCTTCATGTTCTTGTACCTCGTTAAAACATAGACTAAGACTATAGTATGGTACTTTAACAGGAAAATAAGGGTTATTTTATTGATAACTAAAACTTAACCATCACCATCCCCCTGAAGAGGGGTGTTTTCCTTGCCCTGCCTAGCTGAGACTAAGGGCTAAGTCCAGCATGACAGCTCCAATTATAATTATCAGATGACTTTATAAATACTTATTATCTCTCTCCATGATTTTAGTAGAAGTACCTCGACTATATGGATTTCCAATATAATTAACAGATCATGAGTATAAAGCTTCCTAAGTGTATCCTCACATCCAGTATCTCACAGCTGGGTCAAGGTAACCAGTGATTAGCAGCCAGGTGGGGAATGCAGATATTTCTGTCTTACTGTCAGAAGTAGGGTGATGTTGGCAGCATTTCAGTGTAAACTTACATTGCTCCTTAGGAAAAAAGGAAAGAACAAAAGAAAACTAAAAAGATTTAAAGCAAGAGCATCATACATCCCTGAAGGTGGAGTTTTCTTTTAAAGAACAAGGGAAAGAGCTGGGTCCAGTACTGAAAGCAGGGGCTAGGGGCAGCAGTCTCTGCTCTTATTGTGTTGCTTTCTTTACTGGCATCTGGGGAAGAAGAGAAATAGGAAGTGGAAGGAGGGGTATAGAGCTAAAGTGTCTGAGAGGGTGAAAAGGGAAGAAGAGAGAAGCATAGGAGAAAAAGTCTTCTCTTTGTTTTATTTATATTCTACCCAAGATGGGGCCTACACTGGGCAGGTAGCTGACTTTAAAAGGCTATAATTAAATGTCTGTTTTCTGGGAACACCATCTACCATTTCAGCTTTGCTTCGTGTAAGTACTGTATTAACTAAAGCTTTTGGAATGCAGAAGGGTAACAATGCGCCTGCATTGTGCCAAGGAGGATCAACATGTTAGCAAAACGTAAAGTGACATTTATTCAAGTTTGTGAGTTTTACAAGCCAAACTGTTAATTTGGTTATGAGGGATTAGGCAAACCACATAAGAGATCCAGCATTTGAATACAGGCCTCCAGGTAGACAAGAATAAAGTACTTCTAATTGCTCCTCTAAGGTACCATGTTCCATAAGAGTATGATTTCTGACAAGTTGAATCTGTCTCTCTTCAGATCCGTTCTTGTAGTTTGTACTATTTGAGCCCAATAGTATCATAAAAATAACAAGACCATTGCTTAAGTATAAAAGCTGTAAACAAATTAAAATGAATAATATTTTACCTTTAAATTTTCTAGTAACATTTGCAATCCTTGAGCTCAGCAGGTGAGAGCCAACATGGTATGCCACTGTGAATTCATAGCCAGCGAACGTAGATCTAGAGGATATTGAAATGGGGGTTGGCTGTGGGAAATGATACAGCCTTTTACTTCTGAATACCAATGGTCAATCTTGATTAGGTCATAACTGTACTCAGTTTGCTGACCTAACTCTAAGACCCCCATTCAAAGTGGTCTCAGATTTTCTAGTTTAAACAACAATCTGTCTTAAATATAGAGACTTTGGTTTAATCAAGTAATACTCTGTGAACATCGAAGGAAGTAAAACTTTTGGGGCCTATCATGTTTCCTGTATCAAAGTCTCATGAGCCAGCATAGCAGGATCTCACTAATGGGGAAAATGATTGAGCTTTTCACTGCATTTCCTTTTCTTTTTTTCTTTTTTTGTTTAAATGATAAAAAAAATCTACATTTCGGTAAGTGGGGTTGGGTTTTTAGTATTTAAATATAAAATTTAGAAAAGTCATAAAAAAGCTTGTCCAGGCTTTGAGTAAGCCTTGAATTTGTATTGTAAGTATAGTTCAAAAAAGGTACAGTCTGAGGACAAAAATCTGTGCTATCTGAAACTAACTACTTAAAAATAATGAAACAAAAGGAAATGGTTAATATTGAATAAAAGAGCATTGTGTTCACCTGTTTTCTAATTCCTTGCATTTTCTAGGCAGCTTATAAAAACAATAGACAACGTAATACAGTCATGTGTACAAGTCTGGGCTGTTTTTTCTTTTTCTGAAATGAAAAACCTTATAGGCTTTGATAAACATTCTTTTCTAACAACTGGTTTTAGTGCTTTGACTACTGCAAGAGGCATTAGAGAAATCAGATGGTGGTATCATTCAAAAGAAACATCCAGGAGTTTTTACTCTAGGACAAAGGAAAACAAAAACTTTTTGTGGCACAGGTCACAGATTTAAAACAATCTGCATGTTGGACTGGAATTTCGCAGAACCTCCAGAATAAAGTATACTGTACACTTTTCCTTGCTTTCTGTTATGCACTGTAATGAAATGTGGAAAAAAAAACCCTCGCTGTATTTAGCTGTATGTGAATGAAACATGCTTGTATTTAGCAAAATTGTTAATGTGATTATGTGAAATTCAAATCTTGTAAAGAAAAACTTGTGTTTTTTTCCTTCCCCCGCACTCCCATTCTTCATCAGTAAGCCATCTAGTAACTCCGTACTTCTACACAGCAACCAGGACTGAAAATCCAATACAAAATAATAAACAACATGCACTCTGTTTACAACAAATCTACCATGCATTTTCTCTTAACCATGTGTCTTTCGGTAGCCAATATTTAAGATGCGCTCATTGTCCTTGTGGAAAAAAAGTCAATAGGGGTCTATCAAAAGTCAATACAGCTCTACAGGATTTATTTAAAAAAATCCATTGGGTTTTTATAATTCATTGGTTCACAGCCAGTGACAGTTACAGTAGTTATCCACAATATTAAAGCACCATATGCCAGGTCCTCAGCTGGTGTAACTTGTCCTAGCTCCCCTGACTTCAGTGAAGCTAGAACACATTCTACCAGCTGCTGATTTGTCCCCATATAAAGCAAAGAGAACTTGAGACTATAAATATAAGAATGAGACTAAATAGCCAGAATCTGCAGTGTTAGACCATCTGTAGGTATTTTCCTTCAAAGCACCATTATTTAATATCTAGGATTTGCAATCAAATCCTAAAGAACGGTTTAAAAACAAAAAACAGAGCAAGGTTATCGTTGTCTGTAGGCTGTATGCATAAGGATATATTCCACCGTTCAGAGACCAGTTAGCCTGGAATGGGGAGCAGTTCAGAAACCCCTTAGCAGGTCTATGTTTAGTGGAGAGACATTTTATAAGTTTACTTAAAGGTTTCAATCTCTTTTCAGGGTGGCCCCCACTGCTTGCACCATGAACAGAATGGCTCTGCTTGCTCCTTATGCTTAAACAAATTCTCAGGATTGTGTGTTAGGTGCAACCGGTGGGGATACTGTTTGGGTTTTATTGCTGATCCCTCTCTACTCCAAAGCACTAGCTAATAATAGGTTTGCTGGCTTGTAAATGTTTAGCTTGACTTTTTACTGGGCATGGTGGAGAAATGCAATCACTGCCTTGAAGCCATCCAAAAAGAGAGCAGCTTTACAAGAGGCAGAAATTCCCGATGTGAGACTCATACTTATCCACTGTGTGGGAGAGGATGCTGGGGCAGAACAGTGGAAAACTGCATGGGCCTGCAGTTGCCCCTCACTTCACCAGAAACATCATGTGATTCCCTCTCATCTTTTGGGCCGTTCCACTACCTATGGCTGCCAGCTCAAGCAACAATCCACTAACCCCTTTCTTGTCTACTGCTGCATTCAGCATAGAGAAGGAGCAAACATAGTCTGGCACAGAGAGATGAGCCAAGCCTGAGCATGCTGCAGCTGGCAGTGACTGGGGGCAATGGGGCTAGGAAAGCAGAACAAACAGCAGAAGCTTCCTAATCCCATTAGCGATAATTACCCCATTCCAATGGCCAAAACACTCCCACTCTGCGTACTCACTTCCTCTCTTGCATCTCTTAGCCTCTTAAAGCTAGAGGTAGGCAACTAATTCCTAACAGTTTATCCAATGAATTTTGCCCCATCTCTGCTAATTAGATCACCATGCCCCAACAGACAGTCTGCAAATGCTGTGCACCAAATTCCTGCAGGTAATTCTTGGGAGATGGCTTGTAGGGGACCAGCCTGGCACAAGCATTCACAAGTCACGCTAGGAGGGTAGTTCTGAATGGACATGTATATAAAATCCATCTGGGGAGAGAGTCAAGGAGGGTGGGTAAACCACAAGCTTCCTTCCCCCAGCTCCCAGCCCCTGAAGAGGCAGTCACTTACTAGGAGGTTGGAGTCAGGAAGCAGAGTGAGGGCAGTGGCACCTAAGCTGTCTGCACCATTTGGCATCACGTGCTCTTCTCCAGGATCACATAGGTAGTGCAGGCCACCACAAAATCCTTGCTACTGTGTCCCTGTCCCAGTGCCACCGCTGATACGGATCTCCCTGGCAAGTACAAGGGAGAAATGCTAAGCAGAATAGCCACCAGTACTCCCGGTTTGACTGCCAGCTTTTGAACCCAGGCCAAGGAACTGCTGCCCCTGGCCTAGACAGCAAGCTAATCAGCAACTTCCTGCCCCCAGGGCATGGGCTGCTCCTATCAGAGGCAGTTTGCTCCCAGCTCTGGTCCTCTGCGGATTGTTCTAGAGCCACACTCCAGCTACTCAGCTTATCAGCAGCCTGAAGCTGGGAGCACTGGAGAAAGTTAATTAGCAGTCAGCAGAGAAGCCTGCATTCTGGGGACAAAAAGTCAGCCACCATGATGGGCCAAGCATGACAGAGGAAGCCGGGGGGAAGAGGAACACCAAGGGAGAAACGAGAGCCAAAGGTTAACTGAAGAAAGGGAAGGAGTGGAGGGAATTAGGAGGGAGCTGGAAGAGAAATGAGAAACTGCTTCCTTTACAGTACAGAAGAAGGAAGTCAGTTGAGGTGAAGCAAAAAACATCAGGTACAGAGAAAAGAAAAAAAGGACAAGAAACAGGTAAGATGCAACAACTGCAATAGCTATGGCATGCCCAGGTACAGATCATAAATATGGGTCTTGATCTCAGAAAGGTTAGGAACTAGTAGATAATTTAAATCAGACTCTCACTGGAAACCCTGGGTATATATATTTAACTTTTGTGCTCTTTTAGTAAGAAAGTAGGATCTCTTGTCAGTGACCTAGAGAGTGTCACTTCTTTGTTAAGATTGCAGTCTACTTGCCTATCCTCATCTCCTTGTGGATGGTCCACTGATTTGTTGAAATGTGATAAACACTGAACTCTTCACTTCCTTCTCCTAATCTGTCTCCCCAGCTCTCAAACTTGAGATCATGGAATTAGCTTGGACTACTCCCAATCAGGAGACTGCCAAATTGTAGCTGGGGCCTCTAACATTAATACCTATCCCTTCTACATATTCAGTCCTCAAATCCTGCTTCCCACCATGGAAGTGTCTCCTCGGGGCTACAAGTAACCTCCTCCTGTCGGGGGGAGGGATAGCTCAGTGGTTTGAGCATTGGCCTGCTAAACCCAGGGTTGTGAGTTCAATCCTTGAGAGGGCCATCTAGGGATCTGGGGCAGAAAATTGGGGATTGGTCCTGTTTTGAGCAGGGGGTTGGACTAGATGACCTCCTGAGGTCCCTTCCAATCCTGGTATTCTATGACACATCTCTTCCCTCTTCAGTCTAGCCAATTTCTTTACCTGTTGCTTCACCCAAGTTTCTCTTCCCCCTCCAAGGGACTGAAGAGTTATACGAGTTTAGGTGCAAGACTTGTAATCTTACACTGAAAAAGAAAGATTCACAGAAGAGATGTTTGCCACAAGTGTTGAGTTTCACTATTTTAATATCATGAAATAAAAGTACAAAAACTTTACAGGTATATTGTTTATTACATGAAGATAGAACAGTTAACATTTGCATTTATTTTCTAGCAAAACCTGTATTACCAGTCACTCAGCAGTGTAAATACTAACCACTAATTTCACCACCATGTGTGCATTTTGTTTTAGGAGGAAACTGCAGAGGTAAAGGCAACAATCTTGTGAGGCTTCATTATAACTGAAAAAAATATTCAGCCTGTTTACAACAGAAGCTGTGCTCAAACAGACCGTCCATATTTAATACAGGTTTCACCTAGGAGGCTTTGCAAAAGTGTTAAGACATTTGAACTAGTCATCATCTTGTCTCAGGGCTGTAAGTGGGGATTTTCTTGTATTATAGGATATTAGCATTTTGAAGTCCTAGTTCTATATATTTGCAAAGATAAACAGTGTGCGTGTATGTGAACGGGGCCTGGGGTGAGACGATGTGCAGTCTTGACATAGCTTGTGCTGTTTATTGAATGAAATCCATGAATTGTTCTATTCTGAAGACAGATCATGAACTGTTGTATGTAAAGTGCAGAAAATTCAGTAGCTATCAGTTGGCTAACCCAAACGTGATTAAAATCAAGTTTATCCAAAGTGGATCTCTGGGAATGCTTATAGGTTGATGTTGCCAAAGCAGTAGTTGACTAAGAAACAAAACCCAGGATTTCACTGTATTTTCTCTGTTTGCTAAAATATCAGCCACATGTCTTCCCCACCCTCAAGTTATTTTTAACCTCATCAAGTGTATACAACACATCAGCAAACATGAAACAAGTAAACCCTTACATTACAATAACCTTATAAAATGTCCTAAACTCAATTTCATACATGCACCTCACATTTTTAGACAAACCTTCAGGTAAAGAATTTACTTATGACAAACAGATTGAACTGGTCAAAAATGCTATGTCCTTTGTTGGATCATGTGGTATCCTTTCAAATAATTCATAATTTCATGAAGCATGCATGAAACCAAATTGTGAGTTTACAAATAAATAAAATGGCGCTCACCATTATTACTGATTTTATATATTTTATCATTTATCGAAATGATTAACTTAACTCAGTCCCTTAAGGATGAATTTTGGGGGTGTTTAAAATAAAAATATTTGGAAATCGTAAGCACATTTAAAATTGTTAGAACTATGCTTTGTTTTTGGAAGGGTCATCCTTGTTTCTTCTCTTTACGTCCCAATTATAAACTCTAGCCATATCTGAGGGTATAGTTAAGGAAGCTGCTATAATGCAAAAAGAGATAACTAATTGCAGAACCACCCATGTATGTTCAATCCAAGTTAATCTTGCTTGTTTCACTGATGCATGACAGACAATATAGAAACCGATTAACAGAACAGTTGACTGCAGTGCAGAACCTTGATGCTGTGGAAATTGTGACAACTGACAGGGCAGCTATACATGGTCACTACTCATGGTCACTCCCCTGTTCAGAGGATCTACATGCTAACAATTACATATTTTTGCACATACATTTCTCCCTTCATATTTACTTCCACTCCTATGTGCCAAAGCTAAAACTGCTTCCAGTTACAACTTATCCCTTTTTGGTTGCAATGTTTACCTATTTCAGCCATTCATGACTTTATTCAGCACGGAATGTCCTTTAACATTGGCAACATTTGAAACCCTAATAGCTCCCCTCCAGTACTAATAAATAGCTAAAGTATCAGTCTTCAACTAGGTAAATAATCTGTGCTCATTGCTAAAGGCAGGTCTGAAGCAGACAATCCAAAAACATAATGGAAAATGAATGTGATACGATCAAGACTCCCCAGAGAGGTTCGTTAACATGGTTCCAGCACTGGCTTTCTTGCTCACAAGAGCATCAAGGTGGCAGTTGAATTAGGTATTCTGCTGGTGGAGAACACAAAGACCACCACTTGTGTACTATCTAGAGTTGTGCCAAGGAACCATTTTGCTCTGAAGCGTCAATAAATCCAATTGGCTACCAACTCTAAGTACTAGTCTATGTCCTCAAGTTACCCACTTAGAACTGCAGTGCCCATCACAACAAGTTGCATTCGTAGCCCATTTTCCAGCTCTGTCTGTTAAGAGATGGAATTCCAACAGGGACTAGCTGTGTTACATTAAACTGTCCCTTCCCTTGCTCAGAATTTGAGACACAAAGTCCGCCATTACCATTCAAGACAGCTACTTGCTAATCCTCCATCCACTACTCTGGTTAGGGAAAGCAAATAAACAGAGCTGAATAATGCATTTCTCTTTCTAAAAATATATTTATCTGTGGAAAGGTGAGAAAAATTTGTACCAGTGTTTAAATTAAAAGTTTTTTTTTTTTCCTCCAAAAGGATACTAACTTCTGTGGTGGTGAACTGATCTCTAAGAAAATCCAGGTCTTCCTCTAGAGACTCAAGATTTCTTGTGGCTGTAGACAAATTCTTTTCTAACAGAGCCTGGGCTTCATCAATATCATATTCAAGCATCACATTGGCCTAAAAGAAAAGATATTTAATTTTAATATAGCTTTTACTCTAGGTTGAACATCTTAAAGAAAACATTAACTCTTTCCAAGGGGAATGTTACAAATGTTTCAGACTGATTCTAACCTACTATGTAGACAGACACTCACAGATATACACCAAAGCTAGCTATGTAAACAAAAAGGAAGTGCAATGCAGGGACCTATGTGTGGCCTTTATCACCTCAGTATTTAAGTAAAACCCACAAAAGGCTTGCAAATATTTCTCCCCATGTCATTTTAAGCAACAAATGGATGCTTGCTGCATTTGTGGACAGCAGTCAAAAACAAAAGCAAGACTTTAGTGTTTTCAGAATTACATACATTTTAATTAACACAATTCTAACATTCCTTTTCAAAATGGAAGAGGGCTCCCTCAGCAAGAGTTTCTCCAAAATATCTTTAAAATGTTAAAAATATACTACTTTTAATAAAGTCTTCTGGAAACATCCAGATTCAACAGCAGAATGCTCTTACCCTAGTATCCCCAACAACAAATCAACAAAACCATCTGACGCAATTTAGGACAAAATTCTTTTTTGACATATACATGGCAGATCTTATCACTAATACGTTGTTCTCTCGGTGCATGAGTTCCCATGTCGAAAGACCAACAATGTCAAGTGAAGGTGCTGAAGACCCAGAGGAGTTTTGTCCTTTGTGAGTACTGAGTAAGAGTTATATACAGTTTTTCAACATTATTTTCTTTATTTGGAGATCGGTGCTTACAATTTCACATCTATGTAGCAACTAGCATCAGTCGTCAAGTGCATTGTCATTCAGTGGAATTTCACAGAATCAGAGTTAGAGATATAACAGAGCTCTTCTATCTTCCAGACTATTAAATTAATTCTGGGAGTGATTTTCAAAGGCATAAATGGCAGGTTGGCACTAAATAGTGGAAGACAACATTAACATACATTCTTGAAGGATTGTGGGGCAAAAAAAAGGAACCACCAACATTGAGCAAACATTCCACAGAAAAACATGTTAGCATTGGTTTGGATCACTGTATGTTACTTCTTATGACTCTGGAACAACAACTCCTACAGGTAGCCTCCATGAGACCGAGGATGCACTATATTAGTAATTATTTTTTCCTTGACAAAGAAAGCCTTAACTTTTCAAGAAAGCAATTAGAAACAAAGCATACACAGCCCAATACAAACCAATATATGCTGTAAGCCATGAGGAGGCAGTAAGGTCAAGGCATGCCCAAAAACTGCATAAAACCTGTCATAAAATGCATTGTTAGCATGACTAATTTTTTGTGGCAGGTTTATTTTTGTGTGAATACAAGTTAATGGCAACAAATATTCAATGCAAAAAAGCCACTGGCCCCATATTTTGACAGTTGTAAATGAATGTGAATACACCACACACAAAAGCCCGCAACAGCTTTCATGGAGCCAAAGCTATATGAATTCTGCAGGCAGGCTCTTACACTGATGGGGACCAGGGAGAAATCCTTCAGAAAAGCTGACATTTAATAAAGGATGCTCAGGTTGGAATGAGGTTCTAAACGTTTCCAAAACTTCCGTACTTCAAGCCCTCACTAAGTGCTTGTCTTCATAAGGATAAAGCCTAAAATAGCTAGTGTGCACTAACTGCCCCCGTGGACACTCTTATTCCATACTAAGAGTGCCTTTGTGCAGATAACTTGAGTAAGAGAGCATCGTATAGCTCTGTGTGCAGACCATGTTTTTGTCCTAACCGGGAGACTCAGCTCTGGCATGGGGAGTTCAGGGACTTAGTGGTCTCAAAATAAACATTAGTAAGTTAGTTATCTTTGCAGTTAAGGAAAGGTATGAACACAGAATATCCCTGCTTGATACCGCTTAAAGTACTTAGAGGTCTCTTTTGTTTAAAGCCTTTGACCCAGCCAACCCGTTATCTGGGCTTAGATACAAAGTTGATAAGTGCCCTATAAATATGTAAGATACAAGACAAATCCTTTCCTCATTTGAAATACAATGTAGATACTTCGTGAATAGGTGAATAGCGTAGTAAGAGGCTATATATGGCTAAACATACAGAAGACAAATAGAAAAATATTAACAGACCTAATTGTCAAAACAAACTGTTTTACTGGGCATGTGCCTTCAAGGCAGTGGTGGAGTGGTATTCTGAACCACAGTGCAATAATGAAATACCTATAATCAATCATTCTGATTAATTTAATCTTAAAGAAAAGCCAGATTGGAATTTATGGCTCATCAGAAAAAAGTGTGAGCGTTAAATAAAACGGATTAAATTAAGTCCCTAACATGTTGAAATTGCCCTGTAAGGTTTACTTCACAGACAAAGCAGTTTTTATTGTTGCAAGCAGCAGAGTCAATGTAAACTGCAGACTAGCTACATCATGTTCTGCTGCAAACATAATCAACAAGATTGCGAGATAAATAGTCACAGCTCTGAATTTATTGACAGTTGTTGGTCATTATACATAAAGTAAGAAAAAGCAAACTGAAAATGTACAATTATGGTTAGAAAAAGTCACCATATAAAAATGCCAGCTTCTTCCTTAACAGTTTTAGCCCATTTGACTTTACCCCTCGAAAAAGTGTGTCACTACTTGGGACTCCCGTTACCCCTGCAGAGCCAACAGCTAGGGAGGAGAGAGAGTTGGAGTCTGTTCTGGTTTGTGCTTTGACATACCAGTCGGCCCTCCACCTGGAACTTAGCTAAGCTGTGCCAAGTCAAAGACAATGGGGCTGCACAGGGGTAGCTGAAGAATCTTAATTACTGATGCAAAAGCCAAAAAGAATACAGCTTGATTTTCAGACCCAAAGTTGAATCTAAAGGGTTCTCTCAGATATTTTTAAAATGTCTATTACTGCAATATTAATTTGTATTACCATAGTGACTATGAGCCCCAGTCATGAACCAAAACCCCATTGAGCTAGATGCTGTATAAACACAGAACAAAAAACCTGTCCATACTCCAAAGAACTTACAAGTGGTAAGGCATAAGTTAGAAATGGAAGAGATGGGAAAAGAAACAAAGACACTGCTTTTCAAAAACAAACACCACAGTGTCTCCCTTCAGCGTATAATTGCATAAATTATTGCACTAAAAATTTTACAGCATTTTCTTAGCCTTGTGGTGTCTTGTAAATTAAGACTATAGTTATGCAAGTTACTTGTCCAGAATCTAGTACCTACTATTCCATGAAGACCTTTTTGCACTGAACTCCCACTGGAGGCTGGAGTAGGGACCAATTACTTGATCACCTAAATGTGCTGTTTTTCTAGTTCTGACCATAATTATACTTTTAGAAATTACACCAGGTACTTAACTTTCCTTATACTTCATACAATTCCATTAAACTCAATGATTGCACAGAATTTTGTCCTGCTGAGTGGTAGAGATAAACAATTATTTAAAAATATTTTAGAGGCATTCTGTAGTTACTTACCCCCAACCACAAACAGACTTTATCCGTAGGAGGAACTGATGCTTTACAGTAGAGGTTATCTGCCAATAAAAATCTGGTCTCCATTGGGTTTGTGGATTCCTTAAGATAGATCACAGAACTTGAAGTTGCTACTTGCATTGCAAATGGTTAAGACAGCATACAGAAACTAGAGTAAAGAACACACTTTTCAGCTTTTTTTTTTTAAAGTAATATGTGACTATTAAACTTTCGGGGGACTACTGTAAACTTTTACTTCAAAATAGAAGTTAAAACCCCAAATTTGAGGACAGCGTGTTTATAAGGTGGTGATTTTATACACAAATTAGAAATGGCTACAAAGACTAACAGTCCATGGAGCCCAAGCTTAGTGCATCATTTGCAGCTATTAAAAGTGAAGTTTACAGCGGGAATGTTAACTTTCTGAAAGCTAGTAAATAAAGTTATATGCCTTAAGAATAATTCCACTGTAACTTATAAAAGCGAATTATGTATGCTCTCCAAAACATTTATTGAAATGTTTTCTGCTAGTATGGAAAAGCTGTTAGCTTTATTTATTCATACCCCATTAAATAATCAAAATAGTTTACCTTTTTCTTCTGCATATATTTTAAAATGTCTAATGTCTGTTTAATTTCAGGAATCTGACTTTTTAGCCTGTGAATTAACAAGAATCATAATTTAGTATTTTGCACATACAGATAAGATTCCCCAAACAATTAGCTATTATATAATCCAATCTTTTCTTTTTAATTTTAGAAACTCAAGTTCTACAGACCTTCTCTATTCATTTTAATCAGCTATTAAAGTCATAATTAGGCCTAGAATTTAACACAAATACTTCACTTCTGAATATATAAGATATCTAGCAAGTACACTTAACTAGGGAGGCTGGATGTACCTGGCATGTTCCAACATTCTAATCAATACAATGAATACAAGGCAAATTCTGATGGAACAAGCATGTTACTCTGAGCGAAGAATTAAAATTAGAGCTGGTCAGAAATTTTCTCATGGAACATTCATCAGAAAATGCTGATTAATCAAAATTGAAAAGTTCTGCGGGAATGTGGCAATTTAGGCAAATCCTTTAATAGAAACTTGCTTGGTTTACTGCCAGCTCCCCCACTCGTGCCTCCATCTCTTTGGCAACCCAGACTCCACAGCAGCTTGCCAGGTTGGCTGCAAAGGCAGGCAGTGGAGTTATTCATAGATAAGGATCCCCCTCAATAAAAGCAAGCCCCAGTATCTGCCTCTGTTATTGCTCACAGCTTTCTCCAAAAGTAGCAGCTGAGTAAAATTAATAAAGCCTGGTCAGTTCACAGTGCTATTCAGTGGCAGGGAGCAGTGGATCTGACAATCATTTCAATTTCAGTCAACTCTTTAGGTTCACAAGCAACTGGGCAGCCAAGCAGGCAAGCTGCCACAATGCAGTTCCCAGATCCTAGGGCATCTTATTTCATTTTAGTAACACCAAAAAGTTGTGAAAGTATTTAAATCAAGACTTGATGTCTTTCTAAAAAGATAACTTGCTAAAGCAGAAGTTATGGGTTTTCACACATTCTCTATACCTGTCAAAAAATGCATGTGTTCTGAAACACCAGAGTCAGTGCGCTCTCAAAAACGAAGTGATGCTCTCTTTCTTTCTCCAAGCTTATGAATTTTAAGGGTGCTGGATGAGTTGGTACTACCAGTTAACATTAAGAAATGGACTACAGTAACTATTTTAGTGGCCACAAGACTTATTTTGAAAAAATGGGAAATCTGCAATTCCTCCCTCATATACAGACTGGCATAGGGAACGCTCTACTATTGTATTAATGGAAAAAATGACTGTAATAGAAACACTTGGAAAAATTGAGGATGTCTGATCATACATGAAACTATTGCATACTTTTGCAGTTTAGTATATGCTAGTCCCGACACTTGTAGGTTATGTTCTCACTTATCTATTTAGTCACTTTAATAACTGATGCCTTGCATGACCTCTGCAGGTTTGGGGTTTTTTCTTTGCTTTCTTTTTTTTTTGTTTTTTCTTTGCAGGTTTTGCAAACAATGAATGTTAAATTTTGTTATATTTATGCTATTTCTATCTTGAGCCTATATTTATATATGTTTTGTTTTATTATGTGTTTATATTTTATATAAAAATAAAAAGTAAACAAAAGTTACTAGCTTGGTGTAAAAGTGCCTTGGTGAAATTTTATGACCTGTGTTATACAGGCGGTCAGACTAGACAGAGTAGTCATTTCTGGCCTTAAAGTCTATCAAGCTATAAACTCAGGCTTACTGACACTGCTGATCAGTCTGTGGGGAAAAAAAACGTGGAGTTGCACCTTTCTAAATTTACTGCATTATTGGCACTGCTAATACTTCCCGTCACTTCTTAAGGCAGTTGGAAATACTAAACAAAATATAACCTTTTTTTGAAGTCTTATTTTCAATTTCCAAACTTTGAAAAAAAAATTTAACTCACCTCCTTTTCTTCTGAGCAAGGTTAAGTTCCATAAATTTATATTTCTGATATTGTTCATCCAGCTTCTTAAGCACTACATCTGCAGTTTCATTTCCAGGCTGTTTCATAAAAGAATCTACATCCTCCTTTAAGAAAAAGATAAAATTAAGAATTTTACAGAAACCTAAGATCTAATTATGTGATCAGAAAGATTAGGTAGACAAAAGTTATTTTGCACTAAAAGTGATTTTATACCTTCAATCGTTATTTTCCCTTGACACATCACTCAGAGCTTTGCTTGCCTAGAACCTAGATCATGTCCAGTGGACACAGAAGCTATTTCACAATGCTAGAGTTGTTGGTGCATATACCTTACAGTTTCAGCCACATGCAACATGAAATTGTATCTTCTTTTCCATTCGAAAGTGTAGTATCACCTAACCTCTTTGTATTTCAGTTTCCCCATCTATAAAATAGAGATCATACTTCCTTTTCACACTCTTTGGCTATTCAAATTGTAAGCTCTTTGGGACAGAGACCATCTTACTATATATAAATAAAGTGCATAGTGCAAAAGGGCCATGATCTTTGTTGGGACTTCTACGCACTTTTGCAATACAAAGAATTAATCTTTCTAGGGCCACTACTTTTAGATTTCTTATTGAATATTGTGTCAGGAAAGTAGTGACATTCATGTTAAAGAAATGTGATTACAGTTCATTCACAAGCTATTGGTTTGACAGAGTTTGTTTATACATATATCCTGCTAGATGACCAAAAAAAAAAAAAAAGGCCCTTTCTCAATTTACTCTTTTATATCTAGAGGCTTCCATTTTTTACTAATGCAAAAAAACCCCAACAATTCCATTAATATAGACTGTGTATGTTTATGGTGCTTTATTGCAGTGATATTTATTTAAATAGGCAGGTTGGTTTTATTATAGTTTACTATGCCACTGACAGCATAAATCCCCTTGGGCTATGGAGACTCACTGTGCACTTGCCCAAATAGGCAAGTGCAGTCAACCTGCTTTCTCAGCATAGAGCCAACAACCAAACGTGAATTCCAAGCTTCATCTGAAGTAGGAGTTCACATTGCTGCCTCCTGATACATAATCTACAAAGTCTCATGGACAAGACACTAGACTGGGAGTCAAGAGACTGCATTTCAAAGACTATTTATGTAGCACCTTTTGGATGCAAGGCACCATATAAGCATGATCTATAATCACAAAAACTTCATCTTCCCAGACTAATTCCTTAACTTAACTAATTCCTTCCTGCCTCTGGAAGACAGCTTGCAAAAGTGTATTAGGACCAACTTGTAAAACTGTTTCACAAAACCCCACAACAGACTTCAAGCAGCTTTCTCAGGTAAATAGTTTACAAAGAGATTCCAGCTGTGGCACCCAACTCATGGGGCTGCATTAACTGTGCTAGTGCTTACTCTTACTTTCACTTGCGAATTTCAGCAGCTCACTAAAGGCATCTTACCTTCTCCTTCTGGAGATGACAAAATATGATCATCGTTTTTCCAGTTGTCAAACAATCCCCTACTGTGTTACAATTTGGCTCTGATGGTCTTTTAATTCGCAATGAGGTGTTATACATTCAGTCAAGTCAAAAAGCGTGTGCATTTATCATTACCAACATATCTATTGAACAGGAGTGACATACTCCATACTGAATCAATCTCTTTTTAGACACGGATTCATACACAACATTCTCAACGGTGTACAAAGTCACCAACACCTTCATTAACACTTTTCAATCAACCGACACAGAGAACTGGTTGCCTACATGAGATGGTCTGCAAGACACTGCAGACGCATCAATAATTTCAAGGCACTTCAAGAATATATCATTAGAAGAAGAATTCACAATAAGAATAGCCATAAAACAGGAAAGACTCAAGACGGCACCCCCAATGGAACACCATTAAAAACTACTTGTAATACAATGAGACTTGAAACCTCATTCATTTGGAAAAATATCTCCAGATCCCTTCTGTACCAAGTTAATATCAATTTCCAAGTACTGTAGCATCACACTGTAAGTAAGAGCAGTTCTGTAGGTGTATGTGAAAAGGTCAGTTTCCCACACTGAGAAACATAACTTTTTAATCTTTGTAAAACCTAATCACTACTTTTGATCTGGTACACAAAGCTAAAAGTCAAAATAGAAGCAAAGAATTAAGAGACTACATAGCAATATCTACCTTGACTACTCTTCAAGTAATAAAAAGGAGACTCTTTCAGAGACTGAAGTGTCAAAAGAGAATGAGCTGAACAACTTATACAGCAACTAGTCAATAGGATCAATAGCACTCATTCAGGAGTTCTGAAGAAACTCAAGAAGGAGGTGGAAAAGTTACTAACAAAATATGCAATCTCTCATTAAGATCAGCTACTACGCCAGAGGACTAGACACTAGCAAGCTGCAAGAATGATCCTGGATATTGCAAACCTTACTTTACTGCCAAGTGAATTGATGGCAATAATTCAAGAATTATAAAACACCTAAATTCACATAATATAATAGTCAGATCAGCATGGCTTCTGTAGAGGACAAAGTCATGATTCTTCAGTCTCCTAGAGTTCTCTGGTGAAGCAACAAGATATTGGGGGAAAGAGCCGATGAACATAATGGATTTGGACTTTCAAGAAGTCTTTCACAAAATCCCTCACCAAGAAGTAGTAAGGATTAAAGGAACCTAAACTAAGTAATCATGGCATAGAGGTCGTTCTGTCATATATTTGAAAGTGACTAATGAAATCATTGGGAGTCTGGTGCATAGGTACTTTTGAAAATCCCATTAGGCACTTATCTACATCTGTAGGAGCCTAAATACCCTTGAAAATGTGTGGAAGAGACTAAAAGCAAAGAGTGGAAAATAAACGGTAACTTTTTATTGTAGCAAAAGCTGTATAATGAAATATACCCTAAGGGTCCATACTGGGGTGTTTAATATTCTCATTAATATTGGAATGGGAGACAAGAGAAAGAGCAACATAGTTTAAGGTTTTCCAATGACATTGTTTAGGACATAAGAAATACAAGATAGACAAGGTAATATCTTTTTATTGGACCAATTTCTGTTGGTGGAAGGGACAAGCTTTCGAGTTTCCTGGAGCTCTTCCTTAGGTCTGAAAATAGCTCTGTGAATCTCAGAAGCTTGTCTCTTCTTAAATGCTAGATAGTTGAATAGATAATGGCAAATGAAATTTATTGCTAGAAAACGCAAGGCAATAACATGGGGGAAAATAACTTAAAATATATATACACATTCTGGGTTTCAAATTAACTACAGCACTCAAGAAGAGATCTAGAGGTCATCACCGACAGCTCAATAAAAACTTCTGTTCAACGTGCAGTAGCAGTCAAAACACCAAAATGATAAGCTATAGAAAGGTTTCAGAGTAGCAGCTGTGTTAGTCTGTATTCGCAAAAAGAAAAGGAGGACTTGTGGCACATTAGAGACTAACCAATTTATTTGAGCATAAGCTTTCGTGAGCTACAGCTCATGCATCCGATGAAGTGAGCTGTAGCTCACGAAAGCTTATGCTCAAGCTATAGAAAGAACTAGTTCGTGAAATAATTCTGAAATTGTATTGCCTTTATACAAGTTGATGGACTACCTTCTCTTGAATAACAGCCAACAATTTTTAAACTGTTGAGTGATTGTGCACCCAACTTCTCAGCACTTTCTGAAAATCAAGTCACACTTAAGAAGTGTCAAACTGAGCACCTAAAGTCACCTTTGAAAATCCTGACCAGTGTTCAGTTCTGCCCATGCTGCAAAATGTATAAAAAAAATTGAAGGGGTAAGGAAAATGATTAGAGGCATGGGAAGAGCTCTATATGAGGAGAGATGGAAAAGAGCTCACTGCTTACTTTAAAAGGGATGTGAATAAGAAGGAACATGACTTAATTTAATGAATGGTAAAGAAGGTCATTCAGGCATTCCTGTTAATAAACAAAGTTTCTCAAAACACAAGAATGAGGGGATAGCCAATTAATTTGAAAGGTAAGTTTAAAACTTAAAAATAAAATGCATGTGAATCTTTTTGCCCCAATATCAAACTCAGTCTTAGGCGTCAAAAAGGATTAGCCATTTGTATGGATACAAAGGACATTCATAGTAAAATTATACAGAACTAGGAAAGTTATGATAAATATAAACCCTCATGCTTTGGGTCGCAAGTATTAACTGACTAGAAGCTTCCCAAATAAGTAGATTATTCTGTAAATAAATATCCATTACAGGGATTCTAGCAATTTTCTGTGAAACATTTAGTAGTGGCCACTCTTGAAGACTAGACACCAAACTAGACAGCATGCTTCTCGGAGCCATTAATGCAACTTCTTTCTTCCTAAAATGATTTTAAATTTATTAAAAAAGTCCTATAACAACATCACAATACACAATATTCCGTCCTTCCAGTAAAGTTCTTCAAACTCACTTTTCCTTTTTTAAATACCGGGTTGCCTTTACAAGTTCGTTAGTATACTGACTAATCTAAACAACATATAGTCAGTGGTCATGTCAGTTTTCAGTCTAAACTCTGTCATCAAGGCAAGTTGATCATAGTGCAGATTTATTTTTCCCCCCTCAGACTTTTGAAGGAAATTCAATATAGCAAAAAAGCACACTTTGTTTCAAAGATATGTGATGCTGTTTAATTTTCCGAGAGGAAAAAAGATGGCTCACCACCTTAGAGTCAAAATAATTTCTCTGTACAGGACAACACCAGTTTTCCCCAAGAGCTCTGGAGATATCAAGACACCTTAAGGGAAAGCAAGGTTTCAGATAGATAAAGACAGAGCATTTCGCACCGAGTATTGTTGCTTTGGATGCAGATGACAATAGGCTAACCAGGGATCACTGAGTTGTACGATACAAGACTCTAGTCTGCTCAGTTTGACCTCACAGAACTTTACACAAAAGAAAACCTCAGATTTCGGATACCGACCCACTCCCTACACGCACACTCACATCCACCATAAACTGCATTAGTATCCGAGTCTGGGGCACACAGATGACACGACCTAGGTTGCGACAGCGCTGAATCCAGAACTGCATCCACGAGGGTTACCTCCCAGCCCCGCAAAGCGCCCCCCACCACTGCGGTTGTGAGTCACAGCAGCCCAGCCCGCTATCAGCGCAGCCGGGGGAGCAGGACCCGCGCCCTGACCAAGGCCCGCGCCGAGCGGGC
Organism: Caretta caretta; assembly: GCF_965140235.1. Lineage (NCBI taxonomy): Eukaryota > Metazoa > Chordata > Testudines > Cheloniidae > Caretta > Caretta caretta. Next base: position 85,854,634 of record NC_134214.1, read on the forward strand.
GGCTACAGCAGGAGCGACCCTCCCGACCCCGCCGAGCGCAGCCTCCCTGCTCCTCACCAACCCCTACCCCCGCCGCACGCAAACGGGGCCCAGCAGCGCCCCAGCGCAAAAGAACCCGCGAGCCCGGGGGAGCTGCGGGCCACCCCCAGGACCCCCCGTCCCGAGCCGCAGGCGGGGGGAGAGCCAACCACGCCCTGGCAGGGACCCCGGGGCGTGGCCGAAGGGATGGGCGAGGTGCCGCCTTCCCACCCCGGGACCCCAGCGCCGGGCCCGGACCCGGGCCCATCTCCCTCACGACGGCGCCGCCGGCTCGGCTCCGCCCGCTGCCCCCCTAGCGGGCCGGGAGCGGCTCTCACCACGAACACGGCCTCGGGGATGCCCAGGTGGCCCCGTTTTCCGCCCGCGGGCGCCTCGCCGCAACAAATCTCGCCGCTGGTGGCCGCCGCCATCTTGGGGAACCGACGGCGCTGCGTGCCCTGCGTCCGCGCGGCCTGCCTCCGCCGAGCCACACGATTCCTACGTCACTGCGTCAGCGAGAAACCCACCTCCCCTTCGCGCCCATTGGCTGCAGCGCTTTGACTGACAGGGGAGGGTGGGACCGGAGAGGGGTGGGGCTTAGCTGAGTGGGCGGGGTAGGTGCGTGTTAGTGGGCGTGGCGCAGCGGTGGGCTGGGAGAGTGCGAGGCGTCGGAGCTGGGGGCGCTGCCGCTGTAGGGGGCTGCAGAGGGAACGCGGGGAGTGGTTTGATCCCAGCCGCCTGCTGTCTCCTTGCTCCCCCGCTGCTGGGTTGCCAGCCAGGGAGGGGCTGTCTCCCTGCCTGTGCGGCCTACATGGAAAATATGGTACAGAGCAGAGCCCTGCACAGGACTGTGTCTCCTTCCTAGCCACCTCGGACACCGAAATGTTGGAACAACTCGCTTTACGTTGCCGAACTCATATGTATGACAGACTGGCGAGAGATAGAGTGTTTCCCTACTAATTTGGGGGTTGGACTAGATGACCTCCTGAGGTCCCTTCCAACCTGGATAGTCTATGATTTAATTATTGCACTCTGGGGCACAGGCGCCAACTCTTGGGGTGCTCTGGGGCTGGAGCACTCACGGGGAAAAAGTGGGTGCTGAGCACTCATCAGCAACCCCCACATCAGTTCCCCTCTTCCCGACAGCGCCTCCTACCCGCCGGCCCTGCCAATCCGACCTTCCCCTCTCCCCACGACTCCCGCCATCAGCTGTTTCATCGCATGCAGGGATAGGAGGGGGAGGAGTGAGGGCACGGCCCACTCGGGGTAAGTGGCAGAACAGGGTGGGAAGAGGTGGGGTGGGGGCAGGGCCCTGGGGGAAGGGCGGGGTGGGGGCAGGGCCTGCTGCAGAGCCAGGGATTGAGCACCCCCTGCACATTGGTAAGTCAGCACCTGTGGTCTGGGGTTTTTTTGCCCACCCAATTCCACCTGCCACAAATAGCATTTTACCTCCCCCATACCCACTATTATGGTAACGGGTCCTGTAGGATCACAGGCCTGCTGCAGGGCTCTAGTACAGGGCTCTGTAAGGAGCACCAAGGGCTCTGCTGATGGTGCCATTGAACTCCTCTCTCCCAACTTCCACCTCCCATCTCTCCTGGGTGCTCATCTCTCTGCTGTTCTCCTCCATTACCATCTTTTGGATTATTATTGCTGGGTTCAGGTGGGAAAGGGGAAATGTGTCAAGTAAAGTGCTTCCCACATCACCAGCCTTCAGGGTTGTAGATGCTTGACAACCTATTTGAGGTTTGATGACTGTCACCATAGACTGTTGTATTAATTCTTGGGAAAATTCTTCTTTAACATAGCTGTGCCTCCAGCGGATATTTATTACTATATTTTGTTAACAGGCCCAGCCCAGCTACTCTTTAAAGGCTGTTTTTTTTTTTATTTTTGTGTGTGCTGTGAACCTTGTTTTGAATAAGGAGCATGAGGAACTGAGGACCTTAATGAAGAAGATTTGCATTATGTGTTGGCTCTCTAAAATAAATAACTGGACCTCTTTCCACAAAGCGCTTCTTCATCCATGTTGGAAGAAGGATCTCCAGTTTTTTATGAAAAGGATTGCGCAACTGGATGCTGCTACAACCTTTAGACCCTTAGCATTGACATGACTTCACAAAACAAATGTGAGTACTTATGGTCCTATTAGCATAACAATGTTTACATTTTTTCATGTTCTCTGTGTGTATATATATCTTCCTACTGTATTTTCCACTGCATGCATCCAATGAAGGGGGTTTTAGCCCACAAAAGCTTGTGCCCAAATAAATTTGTTAGTCTCTAAGGTGCCACAAGTACTCCTCGTTCTTTTTACAGGAATGTCACTCCTTGCAAAACAAGGCTTCAGGGCTTAAATTAGCATTGTTAATCATATCCAGCATGTACATTTTATCTGTCTATGATGGGCAGCAGTATAAAACCCTATCACCATAGATTAGAGATCTTGAGCGCCTTCCATTAGGGATGTAAAATAATAAATGGTTAACCGGTAAGCATTAGTCTTAACTGCCCCTAACAGTTAACCCCCAAACCCGGTCCAGCCAGAGCAACCCTAGCCAGCCACTCAGAGCAGCCCCAGCTGCACTGACCCCAGCCAGCCGGAGCAGCCCTAGCCCATCGACCCCAACCCCTCTCCCTTTAATTGGTTAACCGATTAAACTATTACAATTATATTGTTTAAACAGTTAACTTTTTAAATGGATATTTACATCCGTACCTTCCATGTGAAATCAATAGCAAAAGTCAGTGGAATTCATGGGGTTTCTGGCATTTTTCCCTCTCTGGGAATCAAAACTCTACTTGGAAGTGGTAGGAGTTTGGGAATAAAGGGGGTGTTTGTATTGTGAGTGTCACTTATGGTGGGGAGGCTCTCTCAAAGAGAAAGTTTGCAGTGTTTCACACAAGTGGTCAGACTCTAGCTTCCTGTGATCTCGTCTGCGAGATTATTCCATAACCAGATCCCTTCAACTGAGAATGCTTTATCTGCAGCTCCCAGAAGCTTCATCTGGGTTTTGTGATCGGCACTGTCTAAGGTGGCACAGCTGTCACAGTTGTTCATAGATCAAAATTTGGTCTTTGATGTAGCTGGGGCTTTGATCCATTATTGTATGTATTTTCAACCAGTCAAGAAATAGCAGAAATTTGAGGTAGTAACTAATGCATACTACTTGCTGAGTACTACAACTCTTTCTCTGCATTGACTCTAACATACTGCACCCATAATTTATTTTTATACTTCAAAATTATAAAAATTTGTTCCAATTGTAATTGTTAGGTGGACTTGAAGCTCCAGTCAGTCAAGCTAAAATTTGTCATTTTTAAAAAAAAATTAGAGCTCACTATTTTTTGTGCTCTTCTGTAATAAATAATTGAAAACCACATGTTATTTGACCTTTATATTTCAATTCTAGGAACCCCCTTGTGGGGAGATTGCTAGTCAAAAAGGAATTCTGACAGTCTGGCAATTACTGGGAATGCCAGGATACAATTTTAAAAAGCCTCTCCCCTCTCTCCCAAAAAAACCCCACATTTTTATAATCAGTAGCTAGTCAAGTCCCTATAAAGAGGTTGTTAAGGTTCCTTCCCCACTCTGAACTCAAGGGTGCAGATGTGGGGACCCCCATGAAAGACCCCCTAAGCTTATTCTTACCAACTTAGGTTAAAAAACTTCCCCAAGGTACAAACTTTGCCTTGTCGGTTACCCCTCCCTTTATATTTATGGCAGAGGTAAATTTGGATTAAAGCATAATCATATTTTATATATAAAAATACAGTTATGCTTTAATCCAAATTTACCTCTTTGTCAAGATGCTACTTAAGACTTCAGTAATTCCATAAAAATGATTATTTCCTTGCCTGCAACTTGCCCTTTTGTCTATAGATGTGTTTTTCTGCATCAGCACCCCACTCCCCCCATGAAGTTGCTCAGTGAGTTCTCCACATGGCTGCCCTCACAGGAGACATTGGGAGGAACCTCCTTTGGAATTCAGGACTGCAGGAAACATGATTCAATTACCATACTAGTAGTGTTAGCAGTGGTATGGGACAGAAAGCACCATTTCTGGGTGCCACACGGTGGCAGCTCACTATTCCAGTACCACTTAAGTGGTTCAGGAGGCCTGAGCTTTGGAAGCTACACACATGGAGAATATACCCATCAAAAAGAGTTCCTAAATCCCATAGAAGTGATATTCCTCTACTGCAATGTGACAGGGCTCCATTCATCACACTAGCACAACCTGCTGGTCATCTTAGGGATCAGGTTGATACACCCTCTCCCAGAGGTGTCTTGTCCGCCACCACTTCTGCTCCTGGATCCACATCACTAAGGATTGCAGCATCCTCTTCATGACAGCCCTCCAGCTGTGCCACAATCTGTGCTCCCCACTTCTGGAGACCAGCACTACAGTCTAACTGTTCAGCCACTTCCTACTCCAGATCCCAGCCCAGGGACCCTGTAGATAACAGCCACATACTGCATCCCCTTCAACTTCTCAGTGCATTTCCCCAGACCACTTCCCTACAATTCCAGCATCTTCTTCACCCTTACCTCAGGACCTCAGCATACTAGGCTTAGCAACCAGTAGCTCTCTCTCACACCCCAACACTGCTCTGTCCAGAGTGCTAACTTTCTTCTGCCTGAAAAGCAGTCAGTCCTCCCTCCTTAAGCTCCAGGGAGCTACTGAATCTGCTCTGCCCAGCAGCTCTTCTTATATGGTCCTGCTAGGCCCTGATTGGCTGCTCCTCACAGCTCCTCTCCTATTGGCTGCTTTTCTTGCAGCCTCCTTCGGGCTTTATTAACCCCTTAAAGGCCAGTGTGGGGTGGATACCAATTACATACAAGTAACATCCACTAATTCAGTTGCAAACACTGGGGGCAAATCTGCTCTCCCCAACCAGAGAGCATAGAACAACCCATATGGTCTTACATGGGAGGTCTGAACATGGAGGCAAAAAAGCCTGGTGCCCTACTATGCTATTGCAGTTGAACTTTGCAAGTACTCTCGGACAGGCTGCATGCACAGGAAATTTGAAGGTGATTGGCAACAGAGCTGATTGGCTAATACTTCCCATAGAAAGGGCGGGGACTAATTAGGGTCCCTCATATTGGCCGTGACACTTGGTTGAGTGGATCCTGGCTGCAGTTGCTTGCAGAGCAACTGTTCTTAACATAGCACATGGTGGGCTGTGGGGAAAGAATTCTCTCACTCTTCCCATGACCCCTGCAGAACTTCCCTGCATTCAGCCAGTTCTCACTGGATGCAAAGTTTTATTGATCAAATCTTGGTTTTGCTCTTTGATGTTAGGCAGGGAGCTGAAACCTCACAAATTTGTTTTCTACTCATTGCAAAAGAAATTAAAAAGATTGAATAAAAAGTCAACCATATTGTTGCTATTAAGAGCCATAATAGCATTACAGAGGTACAGTTCTGCTACTATTATATGGCTGGGTTTATTATTTATATTGCTTAAGAGTCTGTCTTGAACCAGGACCCCACTGTGCTAGGTGCTGTACAAACAAAGAACCAAAAGACAGTCCCTGTTCCAGCATGCAGCAAATGAGTTTACAGTTGACTAACTGGTTTTGCTTGCTAAGGTAAGCTCATGCATCAGTTGAAAGCCTGTTAAGAGATGCAGCTTTGATATCAAAGTGATGACCAACTAACAGCTCATACAGATTTAATGGGGCCTTATCAAACCTGCCAAAAATAGGGCCACTAATGTTGGAAACAGTGGAAGCTGAATATAGGTAGAACTCAGGCCTTTTAATACTATTTCTATATGACTTAAATGTCAAATTTGAACGTGAAATCAAACATGTTTGTTCATTATTATGGCACACCACACCCAGTATTAAATGTACCTAAATATGCCAGTGAAAGGGAGAAAGGTTAAGATAGAGGGTGAAATCTAAAGGCCCTGGGCTTGATAAACTTGAGTCCAATCTGTTATTTCTTTGGGAAATTTTGCATTTATCACATTCTGTTGGACATAATCACAGCAATGTTATGATGCTCTTAACTCCAAACTGTACTTGCATAAGGCCCTGAACAGTCTCCTCACAGCTTTGAGTAGACTCATCACTTCCGTTAGCTTTGTGCTTTCTCCACATTTTATTTCCTTTGCAATTACTTGTTTGAGGATTAACTAACCTATCAGGCTTATGAAAATGATACTGTTATCTCTTCATACTACTTTGAGAGGGGGGAAGGGAACAGTCAGAGATTGCTGTAGCTTGATTAGTATTCCCATAATAGTTCTCTCCTTAGCCAGGACCTTCCCCACCACACGCGCACACCAAAAAACCCCCTCAGTCCCTAATAATGCTCATTAGCAATTTTTAAGTCAGTATTTTTATTTCTTTGTTATCAAATCATGGATACTTGGGCACTTCCTTTTATTAATTACACTCAGAAGTGTAGGTCTGAAAGTTGGTTCCAAAATTCCTTGCCCTCTTATGCCATCCTGTTATCACTTATGCTTTCCGTCGCTTAATCATGGGAGTCTGAGCCCTTACTGCCCAGGCATTTGTTTTGCACACTGAATGTTTCTGTTGTTATACATAAGTATGCTCCATAGCTGGTGCCCTTCCTTTTTAGTTTCCATAGCGACATGCATCTTTCCTTTGTGATGTACAAGGGAGGTAGCTGGGTGCCTTTGCATCAATGAACATCAGTTAGCCAGGAATTGTTCCCAACAGAATGGTAGTGAATTGCTTTGTCTCACTGGGTGGCATGCAGCTATGCAAGCCAGATCAAGAGGGTGTATTTTTCTCTGACTCCTCAGGTTAATGGATGGATTAATAAGGGTAACCTAGAACATCCTAAGCAGCCTCACAATGCAGAGGGACTAGAGTGTATTTTAGCAAGCAGAGGATGAGATAGAATGAAAGAAGCCACAGATAAGGCAAAACAGACAAATGGGGCTGCGGTGGGTAAAGGCAGAGATACAGACTGTCATAAATATAAAGGGAAGGGTAAACCCCTTTGAAATCCCTCCTGGCCAAGAGAAAACTCCTCTCACCTGTAAAGGGTTAAGAAGCTAAAGGTAACCTCACTGGCACCTGACCAAAATGAACAATGAGGAGACAAGATACTTTCAAAAGCTGGGAGGAGGGAGAGAAACAAAGGGTCTGTGGGTCTGTCTTTATGCTGTCTTTGCCGGGGATAGACCAGGAATGGAGTCTTAGAACTTTTAGTAAGTAATCTAGCTAGGTATGCGTTAGATTATGATTTCTTTAAATGGCTGAGAAAAGAATTGTGCTGAATAGAATAACTATTTCTGTCTATGTATCTTTTTTGTAACTTAAGGTTTTTGCCTAGAGGGGTTCTCTATGTTTTGACTCTAATTACCCTGTAAGGTATTTACCATCCTGATTTTACAGAGGTGATTTCTTTACTTCTATTTCTATTAAAAGTCTTCTTGTAAGAAAACTGAATGCTATTTCATTGTTCTCAGATCCAAGGGTTTGGGTCTGTAGTCACCTATGCAAATTGGTGAGGCTTTTTATCCAACATTTCCCAGGAAAGGGGGGGTGCAAGTGTTGGGAGGATTGTTCATTGTTCTTAAGATCCAAGGGTCTGGGTCTGTAGTCACCTAGGCAAATTGGTGAGGCTTTTTACCAAACCTTGTCCAGGAAGTGGGGTGCAAGGTTTTGGGGAAGTATTTTGGGGGGAAAGACGCGTCCAAACAGCTCTTCCCCAGTAACCAGTATTAGTTTGGTGGTGGTAGCGGCCATTCCAAGGATAACGGGTGTAATATTTTGTACCTTGGGGAAGTTTTGACCTAAGCTGGTAAAGATAAGCTTAGGGGGTTTTTTCATGCAGGTCCCCACATCTGTACCCTAGAGTTCAGAGTGGGGGAGGAACCTTGACATCTCTTGACTCCAAAGTCTATATGGACCTATTCTTAAAGTCTACAGTAATGCCCCCAAACCAGATTAAATATGTGAAAGGTGGAATTGCAAAAGAGATTGTGTGCTGTAACCAGTACAATACAGTTGTTGATAGCAAGTTTAAGTTAAAATATTAGGAGAGTGATGGAAATGAATTTGACACTTGCCATTACATTGCATGTTATACTATATTTAGTGGCAGAGTTTTCATTTTTTACAAAATTAAGCTTGACTATTTGGTGGAATATTTTGTACCTTGGGGAAGTTTTGACCTAAGCTGGTAAAGATAAGCTTAGGAGGTTTTTCATGCAGGTCCCCACATCTGTACCCTAGCATTCAGAGTGGGGAAGGAACCCTGACACAGACACATTTGTGAAGGAGAAGCAACATGAACAGTATGAAGAAAAGTGGGAGAGATTAAAACAAGCAAGAAGAAAATTTAAAAAGTGAGGCTCCTACATCTATATTTAGGTATGTAGATTTGCAAAGATACTGCACCCTTCTGGCTCAGAATTCCTTAAAAGTCAGGCTACTTCTATAGATACTTAAACATGAGCAGAAGACAAGAAGACTTGCAGCCAAAAAGAACAGAAGGGGGAAGGCCAGAGAATCACACAAACCCTGGGAAGAGGAAGGTCTATGTGTTAGAGACCCCCTATAAGAACAGACCGGCCTGTCACCAGAGCTGACCCAGGCTATGTCTACGTGACACAGCCTTTAGCGACGTGGCTGCGTCACCAAAGACGTGCTGCTAAAAGTTGTGCAGTGTAGCCGCTGTTTATTGGCTCTCTTGCCGACAAAAAACCTCCACCCCCAACGAGTGGCATTTGCATTGTCCACAGGAGAGCTCTCCTGTTCACACTAGCGCTTGTTGTGGCAAAACTTTTGTCTTTCAGGGTTTGTTTGTTTGTTTGTTTTTTAAACACCTCTGAAAGACAAAAGTTTTGTCCTTCAATTGCCAGTGTAGACATAGCCCCAGAGAACAGAAGGGTCTGCTGGGAACGAAGATACACAGTGTAGACCGAAGGCTGAAGAGGATCCTCATGGGAGCAGGAAAGAATCCAGATTGCCCTTCACATGAGGACAAATTATAATTGCTAGATTCTTGTTGGGATGCACCAAGGAAGGCTACACCAGGCTAGGGAAGATGCTTAAATAAAAATGGAGGCTCAGGTGATCTTCAGTGGGATTCTACCTAGTGGAGGATAATGAAGGCAAGACAAGATCAATAGATGACTCAGGCAAAGGATGCTCTAAAGAGGACTTTGGGATGTTCAACTCCTGGGAGACATTCATGGACAGAGAACTGTTCTCGTGAGATGGGACTCCACATGAGCGGGGAGGGCAGTAGACGTCTGGGATAGAAGTTGGCACAACTGATTAAAAGAGCTTTAAGCTAGGAATTTGGGGGGAACAGTTGGGAGATGCACATTCAATCTCCACACCTGATTCTAATAGAGAGAAGGAGGAAAAATCAAGTAAGAGAGGACACAGCAATGGAGAAAGGAACAATGGAGTGTAAGAGAATGGACAACTAGAAGATAGTGCCAATCCCACTGACAGTAACAGGCGATACTGGCAGATAAATGACTGTACCTAATCAGGAAAGGAATCCAGGTGAAACCAAGCAGAAACAACTAAGATGTCTGTGCACCAGTGCAAGGAGCATAGGTAGCAAAATGAAGGAACTAGAACTACTGGTTCAGGTGGGATAGTAGGGATAACAGGGTCATGGTGGAATGGTAGTCATGACTGCAATACAAGTATTGAAGGGTATATGCTGTTCAGGAAAGACAAGTAAAAGGTGGAGTAGTAGTATTGTATTGTAATGACAAGGTAGATTGTAAAGAACTTAGAAATGATGGAGTGGATAAAACAGAATTTCTTGTGATTTAAAATCACTTTGGGGAAGAAAGGTAACAGAGGTTATCTTTATAACCACTAGTATAGTGCTTGGGGTCTGCTATAGACCCTGAGGAGCCTATCTGGATATGGATAGAGAATATTTTTGATGAAATAAATAGTAGTGGGAATGTGATGATGGGAGATTTCCCAGATACAGATTGGAGAACAAGTGCTACTAATAATGATAGGGCCAGATGTTCCTGGATGTGATAGTTGACAGATTTCTTCACCAGTCACCGAATCAACGAGAGGTGATGCCATTTTAGATTTAGTATTGGTAAGTAGTGAGGATCTCGAAGAAGAACTGGTTGTAAAGGACAACCATAGTTTATGTGATCATGAGTTAATTTAGTTTAAACTAAATGGAAGGATAAACAGAAATAGGTCTGCAACTAAGGTTCTTGATTTCAAAATACATGCTTTAAAAAGGTTTCAGAGGAACAGCCGTGTTAGTCTGTATTCGCAAAAAGAAAAGGAGGACTTGTGGTTAGTCTCTAAGGTGCCACAAGTCCTCCTTTTCTTTATGCTTTAAAAAGTTAAGAGAATTTGTTAGAGAAGTGGACGGGATTGAAGAACTCAAGGATCTCACTGTGGAGGAGGCTTGGAATTGCTTTAAGTCAAAGAGGCAGAAACTATCTGAAGCCTGCCACCCAAGTGTGACGTTGCACTCTATATGATTTTATTAAAGTATGCTGATGTGTGAATATAATGTAACTAAAATATGCTTCATGCAAAAGGTCTCTTGTAAGGTATCATTACAAAGCTTAAAATCTACTGAGTGTGGTCATCCTATTTATATAAATGTATCACTCTTGTGTTTGAAACTAGAAATATTAAATATAACTCTGAGGGCCTATTGTAATTATGCAAAGTGTAGGCCATTAATGGTGGTTTGGAATCTTGATGGCTCCCATCAACCAGGACAATTGACTGCGGATGGCTGTTTGCAGGCAGGCCTTCCTGTGAGTCTGGCTGGGAGTCTCACAGGACATGTGATCATGTCACCTGAACTGGAATCCATCTTTAACCTGGTGCTTTTCCACTGAGGAGGAGGGGTGGGAACCCAGAGGGACAAAGGACTCCCGCCTTATGCAAAAGATATATAAGTGGGTGGAACAGAACAAGAGAGGCAGCCATCATGAGGAAAACCCTAGCTATCACCTGAGGTGGAACAAGGGCTGGACCAGGGGAAAGGATTGTGCCCAGACTAGGAAGGTGTTCAGCTCCAGTCTGTGAAAGAAACTTATTGAAACTTCTCTAAGGGTGAGATTTTATCTGTATTCAGTTTTTATTACTGTACTAGACTCAGACTGGCGTGTTTTATTTTATTTTGCTTGGTAATTCACTTTGTTCTGTCTGTTACTACTTGGAACCACTTAAATTCCACTTTCTGTATTTAATAAAATCACTTTTTACTTATTAATTAACTCCGAGTATGTATACTCGGAGTAACTCGGAGTATGTATTAATACTTGGGGGGAGGGGGGGGGCAAAGAGCTGTGCATATCTATCAGTGTTATAGAGGGCGAACAATTTATGAGTTTACCCTGTATAAAGCTAAAACAGATATATTTGGGGTTTGGACCCCATTGGGAGTTGGGCATCTGAGTGTTAAAGAAAGGCACACTTTTGTAAGCTGCTTTCAGTTAAGCCTACAGCTGTTAGGGGACATGGTTCAGACTTGGGTCTGGGTTTGCAGCAGGCTAGCGGGTCTGGCTCAAACCAGGCAGGGCACTGAAGTCCTAAGCTGTCTGGGCAGGAAAGCAGGGGCAGAAGTAGTCTTGGCACATCAGGTGGCAGCTCCCAGGGGGTTTCTGTGATCCAACCTGTCACACCAAGCAAGGGGGAAAAATTCATAGGGAAGGGTTGCAGACCAAGCTGGATGAACAAGCATCTCAAACAAGTTATTAAGAGAAAGCAGAAAGCCTACAAGGAATGGAAGAAAGGATGGATCAGCAAGAAACTTTCCTCTTGGAGGTTAAAGTGTAGGGGGAAAGTGAGAACTGCCAAAAGCCAAGCAGAGCTGGACCTTGCAAAGGAAATTAAAATAAATAATAAAAGGTTCTTTAGTCATACAAATAAAAAGAAAACGGGGGGAAATGAAGTGGGACCGCTAAGCACTCAGGATAGAAGGGAGATTAAAGATAACCTTGGTGTGACCCAACACCTAAACAAATACTTTGCCTATGTTTTCAGTGAAAAGGTTGGGGGCAGTGGCAGGGTGGAAGTAGGAATGACATATCCAAGGTGGAAGCCAAACTCAAACAACTTAATGGGACCAAATCGGGAGGCCCATACAATATCCATCCAAGGATATTAAAGGAACTGGCACATGAAATTGAAAGCCCGATAGCAAGGATTTTTAATGAATCCATACAATTAGGGGTTGTACCCTCTGACTGGAGAATTGCTAATATGGTATCTATATTTAAGAAAGGGCAAAAAAGTGATCTGGGAACCAACAGGCCCATTAGTTTGACCTCAGTTGTACACAAGGACTTAGAACAAGTTTTGAAAGAAAGAGTAGTTACTGGCAGAGGTAAACTGTAACTGGGATAAAATATGACATGGTTTTACCAGAGGTAGATAGTGCCTGACCAACCTGATCTCTTTCTTTGAGAAGATACTTGATTTTCTGGACAAAGGAAATGCAGTAGATTTAACCTACCTGGACTTTAGTAAAGCATTTGATACAGTTCCACATGGGAAATTAGTTAAATTGGAGAAGATGAGATTAATATGAGAATTGAAAAGGAGGGTAAGGAACTGTTTGAAAGGGAGACTACAATGGGTCATGCTGAAAGGTGGTTACTGGAGTTCCACAGGGATCCATCTTGGGACCAATTTTATTTGTAATAGAAATGGGATGAAATTTAACAGTGCAAAGTCATGCACGTTTGGGCTAACAGCAAGAATATTTGCTATAAGTTGGGCACATATCAGTTGGAAGGTACAGAGGAGGAGAAAGACCAGGGTATACTGGTTGATCACAGGGTGATTATGAGCCAGCAATGTGACATGGCTGTGAAAAAGGCTAATGCAATCCTAAGTGTGTCAGGCAAGGTATTTCCAACAGAGAGACGGACGAGTTATTGCCATTATACAAGGTGAGACCTCATCTGGAATACTTTGTGCAATTCTGGTCTCCCATATTTTCATTAAGAAATATGAATTCAAACTGGAACTGATGCAGAGAAGGGCGACCAGGATGATCAGAGGAATGGAGAACCTGCCTTACAAGAGGAGACTTAAGGAGCTTGGCTTGTTTAGCCTAACCAAATGAAGGATGAAGGGCGATATGATTGCTCTCTATAAATACATTGGAGATAAACACTAGGGAGGGAGAGTAGTTATTTAAGTTAAAGGCCAGTGCTGGCATAAGAACAAGTGGATATAAACTGGCCATCAATAAGTTCAGGCATGAAATTAGACAAAGATTTTTTACCATCAGAGGAGTGAAGTTCTGGAACAACCTTCCAAGGGGAACAGTGGGAGCAAAAAACTTAATTTGTCTTAAGAATGAACTTGATAAGTTTATGGGGGGATGGTATGATGAGGTTGCCTACAATGGCAAGTGGCCCATATGGGACTGCTATTAGCAAATATCTCCAATGGCCATGGGTCACTTGTTAGTTTGAATTGGAGTAAATGGTGGATTCTCTGTAAGACTTTAAATCAAGATTTGGGGACTTCGTTATTTAGCCAGAGGTTATGAGCCTATTACAGCAGGGAGTGGGTGAGGTTTGTAGTGTGCAATGTGCAGGAGATCAGACTAGATGATCCCTTCTGGCCTTGAGTCTATCAATTCTGGGGCCTAACTTTGTGCTCCTATTTTTGAATATCTTTGCCAAAGGCTGTTTAGCAGCTGCAGTTTCGGAGAAGAGTGCAGTGATGGAGCCAAGCTATTACGAGCACACCAACTGAGTAGGAAGAAAAGAGAGAGGAAAGTATAAATTAGTTGCAAAGTCCCTCTAGAGATTTATGGACTGCATTTCAAGGACATCTCTGCCAAACAGATGCTGCTCAAGTACAATATACAATTTTTGAAAACTATTTTGCTTTTTTAAGAAGAGTGGCCTTGTACCTTCTGCCAGCACAACTACTGCTGTTAATCCTGGATACAATTTAATTTACTCTTTCCAAAGATTAATCTCATGACAGATAAGTGTTCTGTACTTCTACAACTGTCAGCCTGGATTTGGATACCTGCGCAATTAGGAACAAGAGACTAGGACAGATGTTTTCCAATTCACTAATTATTCCATTTGAGGGCAACAGAAACCCTGACTTAACTTCTGAGATGGCGCAGGCCATGTGGTAAGAAAAAATAATGATGCCAGATGAGGAAAAATTAATTTCTCACTTAGTTGCTAAGCTTTTGAAATACTTACATTTTTCCTCCTTTCAAAAGAAAGTGAAAGAACCTACATAAGAAGATTCCAGAAGCGTCACTGTGTGTCACTCTGAAGCCTAGCATGGCTGTTGAGTCAGTGTGAAATGATGGAAACAGCTACAGGAATGGCTGAGAACTCTGTTTAAATGATCAGCAGGTTCAATCATCACTGAGATTCATGGTCTGTTACCAGCCAACATTTTAAATCCTCAGCCATTTTGATTTAACGAATTTCACCTTTGTGGTGTACAGCTTCAGCCAGGTATAGGTCTACCCTCACATCAGACGTAGCTCAATCACCACGCTTACTCTACAGCTAATATGCATGCAACACTTTCATTGGTTGTATGAAAGACTGCACAGATGGTTGATTGCTTGGCTCAACCGTCACACCCATCTGACAGCATGGGCTTTCAGCTCCTCGTACAACAATACAGTATAACAAGATATGGACATTCAGGGACCAAATCTAAGTTTCAGTATGTGAATCCAGTTCACTTATTGGAAGCAAATGGTTTATTAAACCAAGACAGTAATAAAAAACAACTTTGCTATATTTGAAAAAAGACTAGGCCTGGATGGATCCACACTCAGTGTTGTAATGTGTAACTTTTGGGTGCCTAGCCACCCAGTGGAATCCACAAACCCTGCATTAAGTGCTCTCTAAACACAGTGGGAAGAGATAGAGGTCTGAGAACAGAATCCACAAAAGCCAGCACGCTAGGCAAGGAGGCACCTAAGCTAACCAACAGCAGATGCTGAAGTGTGGGGTGTGTCCTAAGCCCTGCCTCTCAGGGAGTTAGGTGTCTAAGGCCAGGTCTACGCTCAAAAGTTAAATCAACCCAGCTATGTTGATCAGGGGTGTAAAAAATCCACACCTCTGAGTGACAGTTAAACAGATTTAGCCCGCAGCGTAGACAGCACTAAGGGCTTGGCTACACTTGCAGCTGTAGAGCGCTGGGACTTAAACCCACCTTTGGAGACCGCAGCAAGGAAAACGCTGCCGTGTGTTTAGTCAGCTGCAAGCAGACTGGCATGGCCACATTAGCAGCTCTTGCAACGCCACAAAGAGCAGTGCATTGTGGTAGCTATCCCAGTGTGCAAGGGGCTGCAACGTGCTTTTCAAATGGGGGGTGGTGGAGTGTGACAGGGAGTGTGTTGTGTGTATGGGGGGGACAGACAGTGTGTTTTGGGGGGCAGAGTGTATCAGCATGCTGTCTTGTAAGTTCAGACAGCAGGAGACTCCCCTCCCTCCACCTCTCTCTCTCTCACACACACTCACAGCAGCGGCATTCCACAGTAACGGTTTGCTTTGTCCCAGGGCAGAGAAGCAGCCGGCTGTCAGAAACGGAGCTTTGAAAGGGGATATCTGCATGCCTGCAGCCGAGTTCAAAACAAGGACGAGAGCGGCCACTTGACTTCAGGGGATTATGGGACGTTTCCAGAGGCCAATCACAGTGCAGTAATGCAACACATCGTCCACACTGACACCTGGGCGTTTCAGCCGGGGCACAGCAAGCTCTATGCTTCTTGTGGAGGTGAATTACCAGGAGCACTCCAGCTGCAGAGTCCAGGCACTCTAAGTGCTTTGCCAGTGTGGACGCCCGGGGCTGATTTAATGCACTCTAACTTGCAAGTGTAGCCAAGCCCTAAGTCGACAGAAGAATTCTTCCATTGGCCTAGCTACCGCCTCTTGGGCAGGTGAATTAACTACACCAATAGGAAGACCGCACCCGTGGCTGTAATGAGTGTTTACACAGAAGTGCTATGGCTTTACTGTGCTGCTGTAGTATTTCAAGTGTAGACTAGCCCTAAGTCTGGGCTGCAGGGAGGCACCTATCTCTTCTTAGGATCCATAGCCATGAACTGTCACCCATTCCTGAAGTTGGGCACGTAAAGTGTTTCTTTCAAGAACAGTGGCAGTGCATGCCTAACTCCACACAAAAGAGATTGGGGGGCCCAGAAAGAGGCCTCTTTAATTTTTAACCCAATGTTAGGGTCCTCACCCAGGATGCAGGAGGGCCCAGTTCACTTTCCCCCCTCTGCCTGATGAGAAGGAATTTGAAAGGAGTTTCCCACCTCTGGTGGGTGGCCTAACCATTGGACTAGAATCATTCTGTCTCTAGCCCAATACATATTTAAACAAAATGGAACAGCTTCCACATTAGAGACCGAGAATGACCCAAACCAGCATATTTGTTTTCTGTAGAGCTGGATTGCATCTCAAAGGCAAGGTAGGTATTGCCCTGCCTACCTTCACCTGGTTTGAAGATGGTGGTAGGGCTTAAGAGGTGAGATAAGCATCCACATGCCTGCTAGAAACAGTAATGTGCATGCAGAGGCAGAAACTTATACACACTGGGGACTGTCACAATCTAAATTTAGGTGAGGAGTGAGTTTAGGCACCTTAGAGGGTTCTGTGGCAACTGTGCAGGAATTCTGTGGGCCACAGTGGCACCTAAATCTGGACTTTAGGTGCCAGAGTTTTTGTGGATGTGAGTCTTACATATACTTTTTAATTCAACAAAAATTTAGTAGGAAATAAATGAAGTGCAGAAACAAACGGAAATTCAGATAATTGACAATTTTCCAAGTCTATTGTGCATTTTAAAAAGGTATCGTTCATTTTAAACCACACTACAGCGTACCTGTTTCCAAACCCCCCTCATTATTTGATCTCTGTATGTGTTGTAAAAATAAGTTCTAATTATAGTCAAAGTATTTAGCAAAATAAAAAGCGTTAAGAGTATACAGTATATGTCCAGAATGTTTCAAGAAGGGTCAACTGCAATCAGTGAAGCTAAAAATGTTGAAATTGTAATTAAGACTGACAGCAATAGACAAGTGCCAACATATATTTGTAGCTGTAAGGTGGGATTGGCCCTAACACTATTCCCATTGACTTCAGCAGGAGCAGAGTTATGGTAACAGTGTGAAAATCTCACCCTTTTGGTTTTTCCATGGGCTCTTGTTTAAAGTGAACAAAAAAATATTCTTTACTGGGCACAGATAAAGGTGAAAGTCAGAACAGGGATAAGGAAACTAACAAAGGGTAGCAAATAAGGGATTACAGAATTTATGGTTACATATGAAATTGAGCTGATCCTAAGGTTTAATCATAATAAAGTCTTTAAAGGTGGCTTCTGCTGGCCTACAAAATGTGCCTATCATGCTAATATTGACTCTGTCCCTTGTAAACTCCCACCAGTGAGTCAATCTGCAGCCATCTGTTGTCTCTTGTTTTATACTTAGGTTGTAACCTCTTTGGGGCAGGGACTGTCTTTTTGTTGTATGTACAGCACCAAGCACAATGGGGGCCTGGTCCATGATTAAGGTTCCTAGGTGTTTAAGATCTAGCCAGTTGTTTTTAACAACCATTTCCAAGAGCAACTCTCTGTGACATCAAATGATACGAACTTTAGGCAAGACATTTCCCTGGCAACAATAAACCAAAATAGTAAAATCCAAAGAATGCAATGTGTAAATGGATTTGCCTTTCATTTGCTGTTTTCTGGAGGCTTTTACATACCTACCCGCAGTGAACACTGCCTGGTTAGGATTTATGCCCTTAGTTTTGACATTAGCTGATTGTTTAAAGCAAGCAATAAAAAACTAACAAGTTGCCTAATGCTGCAATTTCTTATGGAAAAAAACTAGCAATTTTATTTTTTCGAGAATGAAAAAAAAAACTCAGTAAAGGCAATTTACTGGTTACAAATGTCAGCCACCTGTTAAGAATAAGAATTGCACGTCCTTGTGTCAGGGATTCTAGTTAACAGTGTACATAACAAAACCACGCAACTGAGGATGTTGCCCCTTTTTGCTTCTATTATACTGGATTCAGAGGCAGAGTATTTTGTGCAATCCATATGTGTAGATTTGTGCTGACTAAAATCTACTGCATCCAAGATGCAAACAGACAATGATCCCAAATGGGGATAAGTTTAGGGGAGGATAACTGTCTAATATACTTTATTTTCAGTGATTCAATAAATCCCCCCCAAAGTTTAGTGACTAACTGAATAGTTCCCCATTAAAGATTAGCCTGCATAAGGAAAGAAAAATTGTTATTTTTCAACAAAGCAACTGACCTTCCCATTTACCGGACTGACTTTCTGATGGATCAAACCCTTAAATTACAAAAAAGCAGGCATCACTTGAATGTCATCAGCAAGAAAGGCATAATGCCACAACTATATTTAAATATAACAAACTAAGCAGCCTTTGATTATCACACTGTTTAGAAAGATGAAGCAAGAACAATTAACTCCACTCTCTCATAGCAATTTTGAAACAAGCTTTAAATATCTGAACACATTAAAAATAAACACACCTTATTTGTGCCAAAGTTTATTTTTCAAAACCTTTCAATAACAAATGAATGAATCTGAGCAACAATCTTAAAAAACCCAAAACAGTTTTGTATGTTGTTAAATTAAGTGCCACAATTAAATGTCAACATAGCCAGTCTTGTGCTTATGTAATGTTTTATTTAGCAGAATTTGTATCTTTAAACCCCCCCTCCCCCCTCCCAGTTTTATGGTCAATGAATTGTTTTCCACACATTCTGTAGCCATTATTATAAAATGGAAAGTAACTGATTTCAAGAAACAGCCATACAAGAATAAGCCTGTAAAAAACAAGCTCCTACATTATAGTAAGCTCCTTTTAAATAAATACCCAATAAAGGCACAAACCTGTTATACATGGGGAAAATGCAACATATAAAATGATGAAAGAGCTATTAAATAAATAATCCCAAATGAATAAATCTGTTCAGCACCTTTTTTTTGCGCCAGTGCTCTATATGACAAAATCCCCAGCCAAATGTCAGGTAAAGGATTAGACTTGAAACACAAGGCTATAGGTTTGAGATACTGAAGGAGGATTCCTAATGTACATCATCTTTTTTTCTTTTTAAACTGCACCAGTTATTACAATCTCTTTAAATAAATGCACGAGATACTTGTGGAAAAAAAGCTATGCAGTAATGTATTTAGCAATACATGACAATCAAATACATCTTCAGAGTAATAGCAACATAACTTTTCTATTTCTCTACCAATAAATGTATAAATGATAACATGTACAATTTCCATTACTCAAAAATATAATCTTTAAAATGGAAATAAATGACTGGTACACAGTGCCGTTAGATGTTATCCTTACGATACAAACTACCCAAAAGAAAAAAGTTTTCCCTTTTATTTACAAATAAAGCACCGATCCACAGTGCATGATACTCTAAAATTGTCACACACACCCCCCAGACATCAAAAATCCAGATCTGGACACACCCTGTATTCAATCTTGTAGTAAGAGGTTATTCAACGTTTTACAAAAAGTATGCTCACTATTTTTACCCTACTTTTTTTCCCCACCACTATGTGCATAGAACTAAAATTTCTCTATTACATAATTCTAGTTGGGAATCTAAATTTAAAGTAGAGAACTTCCTGGAGGCAAATTCATAACCTACGTTAAGGACATTAAAAAGAGACACTTTCAAGTCCAAGAAGCTCAATATTACCACATTCCATCCTACCTCCTGCAATAGATTCTGTGGTAGAGTGCCCCATCAGAAAGATATTAACTTGCTTCCCAAAAAAGGGTTGCAACAGTGTTAACATCTCAGCTGTTAGGCAGAATGATAGTCACAAGTGCCACAGGAATACATGATGGAAATGCATGGCACTCCTCAGATTTCACTGATTTTGAGAGAAAGGAGCTGAAGAGCACTAAGAACAGGATGCTTAATCACAAAAAACAGGGTTAGTAGGGGAGCGAATGGACAATGCCATATACATACAAGTCCTTTGTTGTCTTGCTCTTGTACCAGCTACTATTTGCAACAGTTGCAAGGCCTTTTTTAAAGTCATATGGTCCCCAATAATGGGGATAATTCTGCTTTACAACAAAAAGTGTCTTTGAGAGGATCAAGGGGCAAATACTGAGCCTTAAGAATCTTGACAGTGTCTTGTTTCCTTGCAGTTACATTATTCTTAATTTATGAAACCATACGTTATGGGCTAAAAATGATACTCCAGCATTTTACATGTTAAAATATGTTCACAAGGAAGTTGCTAAAAGCAGTTCTGTACACTTTTGTAAAGTCAGAAATATGCTAAAACCACCATTTCTTCAAAGATAAAACTAAAACAAGATTTTTATGTAAACCCATTAATGCACCAACAAATGCTGTACAAGACTAAAGGGAAGGTAGTTTATAAAATGTTTAAGATGTACACTGTGGCTGTTTTTTCCTTTTTAACACTAAATAAAACTTATCAGACAGTCTGATTACAGGAAAGCTGCCCAAGGAAGTCACTAAAATTTCTCTAGCGAATCAGAAATTTTAAAGTATTTGAGCCTATTTTTGACTGCAGGAAGTACAGAACAAGTACATTCTAGCTAATGAGAATGTAGCTCTTCAATAAAGTTACAGTGAATGTATGCTGTCTGCCTGTTAATTCATTTGAATAATTTAAAATGAATCATAAGAGGGATATAATTTAAAATGGATTTGAACAGTACTACAAAATAATCTGCTACAGGAAAAAAAGTCTTGATATTTACTTTACAGTGCAAGACATTACCTGTTCACAACCTCTGAGGATTAACATTACTGCTTAACTATTTTAAAAAACACATACTAGTCTATCACAGGTACTGATCTAAACTGGATTTAAGACAGAAGAATTTGTTGGAAGCAAGATCTTTAAATGCTGAGTAAACTCAACAGAATTCATCCCTATATCAAATAAAGTTTGAAACATTATGACTCACTTCAAGTTATGGGTATGTTTCCCCAGCATGTGGAGGGCCACTCTGTGCACTGGAGAATTCACTGGCTTAAAACTAATTATACAATATTTTTGGTCAACCCAGGAAGAGGGGATTAAAGCCAAAAGCCTTTAAATTCAAATTTCAATATTTAATCATTGTATGTTAGTCCAGTTTATATCTTTGCCAATACATGTCCAGAATTGTGGCTTAATACATCTGTTCCATTTGCAACATTTAATTTCACAGAAAGTTAGTGGTTACAAATTTCAAATACATGTGTCAAAAGGACTTAAAAATTCTCATTTCGTTTGACAAAAAGTATATTTCTTTTATGAAATAAGTATATTTCCCCTTACACTCTTGGCACAAAATTAACAAACAAAAAGATACCTAGAGAAAAGGGTATTATAGAATTTAAGTGCTGTATTTCAAAGGTTTGCTCTAGAAGAATTTGGCAAGATTACTAAATGACATGTTGGCATCTGTAAATTACCCTTAATGATATTATTGCTAACGTAACAGCCCCAAGACAAGACAGTCACTACTATACTGATGTAAATAACAAGGACGCTTATTTTCCTTTTATGATGACCCAGTTTAAGATTATCCCACAGTGAGATTTAAATGATATAATAGCATTTTTCCCTTTTCTTCTATTCTCCCACTAAAGTTCTGGAAACATGTTCTGAATTGTATGTATGTCAAATTATATACTTTTTTCATGCTATCATTTTTATTCTTCAGGTGTTCGAAGATATGAAAGATCAGGCTGTATTTTTTAATCCAACATTCTAAGGTATTTTTATGGAATATTTTATTCAATAAATATGAAAGTGAAACTAATTTTTGAAATCATTTTTGCATATGCGTAGCTAAACTGCAGTAATATTTTTCATAGAGTAGATAATGGTTTGCAAGATTTTTATTGTAAAAGAAATGTATGTACATTTCTTAAGCAATACAGTATTTCTATTTTGAAAATTCAACAGAAAAAGATACTGCAGCATTAAAGAAATGTACTTAAAAGCTAACACATTTACACATTTAAAAATAATTACTTTTTTGCAATTTGTAAGGACTGGATTTGTTGAACAAGTGGCAAAAGCTATAGTCAAGGGCTGGACAATATCTTGAATGTAATTCCTAGTCCGAAAAGATTTTTTTTTTTTTTTTTTAAACTGCCAAACTACTCAAACGTGGACATTTCTTCTCTTTAGTGGTCAGCAACAAGGTTTGCTAATCCCTCCAATTTGCTGCTGCTGGATGTGTCTGCAGTTCTACTGTGACATAAAGGCAACTCCTGCTAGAGCTAAGAATGACGCTGCTATGTGCGCAAAAGATACTGTAAGGAAGTGCAGCTATCACTATCTGTTTGGAAGCTGCACATGCTATTCTGTAACATACTACTATCTTCTCCTGCTTGGAGACAGATCTCAAGCCTATGCCAAAGTCTGAATCTCTTAGTTGGCAATATAACACACTGTCATAATGCCAATGGACCAGTTTTCCATTAATTGTTTTTATATATAGTTAGTTGATTCACAGCATTTAAAACTCACAGTATAAAATTTGTGAATTATAAGAAGCTATTCTAATATGAGAAAGCTGTCTGATTTCACACAATATTGGCTTTATATGATAATACAAGCATTACTCTATCAGAGTACTTTATTAGAGCATATGAAAGTTTTATTGCTCAACTTCATTTGAGTTGTGCCTTGATTACAACAGCCACACAGTTTAGGGAGAAAATAAAATAAATAGAAATATTATGCCCTCAGTCAACTTTCTACAGGCCATCTGTTGATGAATAAAGTTGCAAAGCTATTATGTAAGTAAGCCCCTCTTCAGAAGGTATAGGTCCTTAAAGTCAGATTCTTCTCGTCTTCTAAAATGACCTTTAGCTTCAACGATTTTGGTTTTCTACTGAAGCTAGTCTTACAGTCTAAAACCAATGAACAAACATGATTCCATACCATAGTGACTGTTATAAACAAGAATCTCTAAAGCATTGCAATTAGAAGTAATTTTATATTACACAGGGAAAGTGACAGGCTGCTGAAGACTGCACTGTGAGAACACTGAATTTTCAATCTCTTCTTTTTACCAGTATTTGGTCATCAATGTATCTTGCTGCTTTGGCTGCTCTACATAAACTGTATCTGTAAGACAGAAATTAAAGTTTAAGTCTGTTTACTCAATGCACTATTTCTACAGAATAATGAATCAATTCACGTATTTACAAGCAGAACAGTTAACTTGGTTACTTGACAACCGGGATTTATTTGGGGGGGTGAGGTAGAAGACAGTGCACTACTTATTTGGTTTCTTATGGAGAGTTATTTAAAATCACAAAACGCAAACATTTAGGGTTATGATACAAATAGATGGAGTTAAATTCACAGCTGAGCATGAATATATGTTATCCCAATGGAGCACATAAATTAATGAGAATCTTCTCCCCACATAAAATGTGGTCTTTATACATTTTATCATTCCAACTGTGGGCCCAAACCAGCAGAAGACATCAATTCATTGCCTGCTGTGTTGTGTAAGGCTGAACTCATCCAGGGAACGACTGGCTGGCTAGTCCTAGAAGCCAAACACTGCCCTCACATCTCACCTACGCCTGAAGTTTCTAGGCAAGGATTTTCACAGCAAAGTTGACCAGTAACCTGTGCTCAGTTGTTCTCCATTCATTTACCTCCTCCCTTTCTTCCCCTCCAGGCTGTAGTGCCTACAACGAGTTGCTACACAGATGAGAGTAACCCGTACAAGCATAGAAATAGATGGCTGTAGCCCTAATGAGTTCAGAATTGCAACACTGGTTGGGAAGGAAGAAAGTCCAGTTTTACTTAGCATTGTATTATTTAAGGTATCCTTTTAGATCACAGTGTTAAATCTTTATGGCAATTTTTTTTTTTGAACAGCATTAAACCTTGGAGACCTATACAATATGAACAAAAGCTGGACTTGCCTTTTTTAAGGCACACTAGGAGGTCATCAGTGTACGCTGGGATAGTTCACTGAAGTGCATTATTTTTTTTTTAATCATTCCCTTACTCCTAAGACTGGAACTTTTCCTTAATCTTTTAAGTTCACATTGAAAAAAATAATTAAAAAAAAAGTGTTTACCTGTGTTCCAGGGACAGGCGCAAAGGGATTAGTTGGCCGGAGACCTG
The DNA here is from genome assembly GCF_965140235.1 of Caretta caretta. Classification (NCBI taxonomy): domain Eukaryota; kingdom Metazoa; phylum Chordata; order Testudines; family Cheloniidae; genus Caretta; species Caretta caretta. Next base: position 85,878,815 of record NC_134214.1, read on the forward strand.
GCTGTGTATAAATCATTGGCTGGGGTGCCATTAAAGGAGCAGCACCAATCTGAGGAGGTACCTGTAAGGTATAGAGAAAGACAGGGAAAGAGTTAATCAAAGAAGTATTTTAAACTCAAATTAATCTTGGAAACTTCATATTTAATATTTTGTGCTGTATGTGATATACTGGAAATCAGCACAACAGAACTAACAGGTATGTAGTCTCAGGTCTTTTAGTTGGTTTATGCTCCTTTCTTTACACAAACAAATTAGCATATTAAAACATGGCAAACAATTAAAATATACAATAACATTTACAAAAGTGTGAAAATACAGTTAACAATGAACTCCTTACCACTCCATACACAGGCACTTGAGGTGTAGTCACTGGGTAGGTCATTGGAGCAGGTACCTTTAATAGCAAGAAGAAAAATAATGCTTGAAATTATCTAAAATACAGTTCTACTAGTAACATTTAGTAAGGGACTTTACAAAATATAAAGGTATATTTTGTAAAGTACTTAAAATAGGTTACAAGTTTACAAGAAAGTAACTTACATATCCAGGATAATGTACTCCATTCTGGCATACCAAAAAGGAATAAGGACAGAAAATTATTGAAGTGGTACTGAAACCAGACAACTTAACCCAGGAATGGGTTATGATATAGTACTGAAATTTAGCTATCTCCATGCTTTTCATTGTGAATAGAATATAGTCTTTAACTAGAATGGATAAATGTACAAACAATATAATGCAGTGTGCTATAAAAGCAAAAGCAGCTAATTCAACAGGCTGTACCACGTAACTTGGATAGAATTTTCCTTTTCTAACATGCAAAGAATAACTAGTTTCAGGCTAATAACAGAGGCCACATTTGAAACCTTTATTTGCTTTTCAGACCTTAAGGAAACAGGCACAGTATAGTTATTTTAGGAGAAGAGGAGGAGAATAGAAGAGAGCAAGAAAGGCTCGATCACTCATGAAAAGCAGTGAGGAATGGAGAGGAAGGGATGCTCAAGTAGCATAAAAGATTCTTAGCCTAAAGACAGCTTCCATATGTTTTCTGCCCTACAATAAGGAACCAGGTGTCTAAAGTGAGCCCAGAGACTGAAGAGCAGGAGCAAGGGGGAAGAGGAAATCAGTGCCAGGAACAACCATCTAGGGATTCATTTCTACACAGGGCTACGTCCATGGTCTTGTGACCTAATGGGAAGTGTGCACACTATTAACAGTTGATAAGTTATAGTGGATATTAAAATCAAGACTAGAAGATTCCATCTGCATGACAGATATGAAAGAGTATGTGTTTTGTACATGGGCTTGGGGAACACACAGTAGCTCTCCAAATCCCCTTGGCCATTTGATAGGTTTTGATTGTTTTACTTACTAAAATAAACATTCTAGTTCTACTTCTTTAACCAGGGCAGCTATTTCAAGGATACAATTAGCACATTTGTATGCAAGGGTAGGAAGATATTCTGTGTTCCTAAAATGTTCAGGACAAGAATGAATAAATCCAAGAACATTTCCTATTATTGGTTCTACAACAATCAGGCTTTTGCAGATTTTAATAGATCCATAGCATCTTTCCATATCTTTTGTTGAACATCCAGAATATTGACAGGAAGTTATTACTGAGAATGACGAAGATGCTTAGAACTATTCCTTGAATTTTTGGGGGTTGCTTTATGGAATGTTTAACTCAGGACTTTCCACTTACTGTTCAGTTCTGGCATAGCTATTTTGCCTCAGCCACTGGATGATTTACAGTCCGTCACAAAGCTTGACCAGATTTAGGCTGGGCATAACAAACCATAAACCGACAAAAATTGGCATTTGCTTATCTTTCCAAGAGTATAATCTATGTATTAAAGGCAAGAGGCATAAAATACATAAACCCCAGAACATTTTTCTTAATACCCAACCCCCCCAAAACAGCCTAAGGCACACAAGTTTCAGAAGTATTTAAATAAATAAGGAACCTTGAAGATGGGAGTTAGGCCCTTTTGAAAATTTTATCCAAGACCTGGAATTGTATTTTTTCTATACAGGCTAAGTATTTCAAATACTCAATAAGAAGAACTTTAAATGATACATTAAAAACATAGAAATGTACTAAATGAAGCAGTGAACTGTCAAATCCCCCTCTCCCAATCTACCCTTGCCTCAATGTCTCTTGCATACTCTCAAGGGATTTGTTGAAACTCAGAAGTTATGTTTCTAAACCATGGATGCAACAGAAACAGATGACAAGTTTAATTAAAGATCAGTCCTAACTATTTAATTGTTCCCTTCATTTTATTAGTTTGTCTAAACAAGGAGGGATAGATATAACCTATGGGTGCTTCCCGCTCTTCGTCTATTGGTTTAACATAGTTGTAACTGAATATTTCAATTTATAATTATTTGGGATTTATTTCTGGCAGTCATATTTCCTCAGTGGTGAGTCATCTTATTGCCATGTGAGAAACATTTCTAGTATTTATCTGAATAATTAATGCATCCTAGACAACAATACGTTTCATTACTGAAGTGCTTTGAGATGGTTTAATAAGAGAGTGCTATACCAAGAACTACACAAAGACGACTATAAAATGCAAAGTATCATCAGCAATGAAGTAGTTAAACAGCCCTGCTGAAGCCTGACAGGGACAAAACAAGTGGGAATGGCAATTATTACATGTGAGATGTGTCCTCTCAGGATTCAGCAGCAAGATGGACTAGGTCCCTTCTTAACAAACCTAACTATCCCATGAGATACGTTTTACCTTAAGACAACTGTACCCTCTCCAAAAAGCAAACAAACATTGTTAATTTCCGTCCTTCTCAAAAATGAAAAACCGGAATCTAGATTTTTTTTAAAATGCCCTTAAATGTAAGTTTTTCAATGGTATGCAGGCAGGCATACTAAAATCAATAGCTAATATTCCTGCAAGTCATAGAATCATAGGACTGGAAGGGACCTCGAGAGATCATCTAGTGAAGTCCCCTGTACTCATGACAGGATTAAAATTATCATCTAGACATCCCTAGGCATGTCTCTAACCTGTTCTTAAAAATCTCCAATGATGGAGACTGCACAACCTCCCTAGGCAATTTATTCCAGTGCTTAACCACCCTGACAGTTAGGAAGTTTTTTCTAATATGTCCAAGCTTAACTGCTCTTGCTGCAATTTAAGCCCATTGCTTCTTGTCCTATCCCTACAGGTTAAGGAGAACAATTTTTCTCCCTCTTCCTTGTCACAATGTACTTTTATGTACTTGAAAACTTGTGTTCCCTCTCAGTCTCCTCTTCTCTTTATGAACAAACCCAGTTTTTTCAATTTTACTTCAGATGTAGGGCCCTACTAATTGCATGGCTGTGAAAACCATGTCACAGACACACAAAATCAACCCTACCCTGTGCAATCTGAGCTCCCCTGCTGCTCGGAGCCCAGCTCTGACCTGCTAATGCGGCCATGCTAGGGAAAGACAGGAGTTGTCCTTCCCCTGCATGGCTGCTCTTGGTGGGTAGATCAGACCCACTTCCAGAGGAAGTGCAAAAATGAGGGTGGTATACCCTCACTTCCACGCTGCAGCAGTTCAGGAGCTGGGCTCCAGGCTTCAGTTCCCCCCCGCAACTTCCTCCTGCAGCTCTAGGTCCAGGCACGGCTTCCTCCTGCAGTGGCTTCTGCCGGGCTGGGGGCTTTTGCACCCGACGGCTGAAGCTGGGGCAGCCCGGGCTCTGAAGCTTCACCACTACCCCTCCAACTGAGGATCAGGGCTCCCCCCTTCCAGCCAGAGCTCGGGGCTTCCGCCTCCGTCCTCCTGCCAGGGCTCCAGGCAGCCTGAGCTCAAAAGCTTCTTCCTCTGCGGCACATACCAGGCTCATGGGGAACTCATAGGAGCTTCTGCCCCTGGGGCACCCATTTTTCCTGAGGGACCCCCAAATGTGGCACCCAGAACTGGATACAATACTCCAGTTGAGGTCTTATCAGCGTGGAGTAGAGCAGAAGAATTAATTCTCATGTCTTGCTTCCAACACTCCTGCCAATACATCCCAGAATGAGGTTTGCTTTTTTTGCAATGGTGTTACACTGTTGACTCATTTAGCTTGTGATCCATTATGACCCCCCAGATCCCTTTCGGAAGTACTCATTTCCCATTTTGTAGGGCAGTCATTTCCCATTTTGTATGTGTGCAACTGATTGTTCCTTCCTAATTGGAGTATTTTGCATTTGTCCTTATTGAATTTCATCCTATTTACTTCAGACAATTTCTCCAGTTTGTCCAGATCATTTTGAATTTTCATCCTATCCTCCAAAGCACTTGCAACCCCGCCCAGCCTGGTATCGTCCGCAAACTTTATAAGTGTACTCTTTATGCCATTATCTAAATCACTGATGAAGATATTGAATAGAGCCAGATCCAGAACTGATCCCTGTGGGATCCCACTTGATATGCCCTTCCAGCTTTGACTGTGAACCACTGATAACTACTCTCTGGGAATGGTTTTCCAACCAGCTATGCACCCACCATATAGTGGTTCCATCTAGGTTGTATTTCCTGAGTCTGTTTATGAGAAGGTCATGTGAGAGTATCAAAAGCCTTACTAAAGTCAAGATATACCACATATACCATTTCCCCTAACCACAAGGCTTGTTACCCTGTCAAATCATAGAATATCAGAGTTGGAAGGGACCTCAGGAGATCATCTGGTCCAACCCCCTGCTCAAAGCAGGCACAATTCCCAATCCCCCCCCCGCCGATGGCCCCCTCAAGGATTGAACTCACAACCCTGGGTTTAGCAGGCCAATGCTCAAACCACTAAGCTATCCTTCCTTCCCCCTCCCCCCCCCCAAAGAAAGCTATTAGGTTGGTTTGACACAATTTGTTCTTGACAAATCCATGCTGACTGTTACTTATCACCCTATTATCTTCTAAGTTTTTGCGAATAGATGGCTTATTTATTTGCTCCATTATCTTTCCGGGTACTGAAGTTAAGCTGACTGGTCTGTAATTCCCTGGGTTGTCCTTATTTCCCTTTTTATAGATTGGAACTATATTTGCCCTTTTCCAATTCTTTGGAACCTTGCCCATCTTCCATGACTTTTCAAAGAGAATCGCTAATGGCTCAGACAGCTCTTAAGTCAGCAAGTTGAGTATTCCATGATGTATTTCATCAGGCCCTGGCGACAGGAAGACATCTAACTTGTCTAAATAATTTTGAACTTGTTCTTTCCCTATTTCAGCCTCTGATCCTACCTCATTTTCATTGGTATTCACTATATTAGATGTCCAATCACTACTAAACTTTTAGGTGAAAACAGAAACAAAAAATCATTTACAACTTCTGTCATTTTCAGGTATTGTTTTTCCCCTTGTCATTGAGTCTTGACAAATACACTCCCCACTGGCAATTAGAAGACTTTTCCTGGTGAACAGGGAACTTGCTCACCAGTTTCTTTTGCTGCAAAGCTTTTATTTAAGAAAAGCTTCTCGTCCTTATAGACCTTTCATATATTAACAAAGGAAACCAATACAGTGGGTCTTCTTGAATCTGTAGACAGTTTAAAAGAACAGAGTTTTGACTGCACAATCCTAGTCTCAGCACAACCCAAAAAACCAGGAGTTTCTGAGGCAGAGGAGAAAAAGTTGACTCCCCTTCAAGTCACTGAGTGTGGAGCTGCTCCATAGGCAATTCTCCCCCTCAATTGGAATAGCCTCTGGTACTTTTTTTTAAAAATTCGTATCAGTGGAAAAGGCAGTGTATTTACTTTCATGGTACACAATTTGAAGTCAGAAATGGAACAACACCACTTACCATATGTGGGGCAGGAGGAATGGGGGCATGGTTCCATGTAGTTGATGTGCTTGTTTTTGCCTGCCAGTTTGTTCCGCCAGTAAGTTTCTTCTCTGTAGGCTGATTCCACTGCATGTCTGACCTAAAAAGAAATTACAGAACTAAGCTTCCCCATAGAGTTAACAGGCTCTTGCATAAAAAGTATAACAACTTTGACCGGAAACTGAAAAGAATTTCTATATAAGCAGATAATTAAAAATCAGAGGACATGTAAAACTGAACACTACTACAGATGAAAACTCATGTAGGCACCAGAAATTTACACAGATTCTGATATAGGAAAATCTCATTTCCACTGCTAACTTATTCCAATTGTCACTGATCTGTGTTCTTGCTCTTACAACAGTTTCCACTGCTTTTGGAGCAAGATGAGATGTAAACTTTCTAAACACCATCTAATGCAATGTAGCTCAATGGTTTCTCAGAGAGCACGTTACAGAAAATGATTTTCCAGAGCTATTTATTCAGTGGCTCACTTAATTATGCCTTATCTGACATTAACAAGCAAGGCTGCTCAAATCTCCAAGTCTAATTTAGATACTTAAAAGGATGCCACTGAACCAGTAGGCTACTTCATCCTCATCTTTCTTTTTTCTAAACTCACACAGTATTTTTTTTTTTTTTTTTTAAAAACAAGGACTGGATACAAGGACAGTTCTCCATCTTACAGTGATTTAATTAATCTTACTATCAAATGCAATTTAGAAACTGTCCATATTATGGTTGAAACCCTATTAGTCACAATTATGTTTGAACATGGTTTTTGATAACAAGATTTCCTGATCAATGTAGATGGTATTCAGAACAAAGACCTTAGTTAACCAAAGATCTTAGTGATGGATTATGTTTCTTAGTCTATAGCATGGTTTTATGACAAAGAATTATTTTAAAAAGAAAACATTACTTTTCACACTGCATAATTTTAAGAGCTTAGTCAAGAGTACAAAAAAGAAAATCTTACTTTTTGGAAGGGGTTCCTCCAAAGCCAAGATCTGTAACAAAAAAAGATACCCCCCCCCCCAAAAAAACATGTTTAATTAGCAAAATATGTTCTCTCTTTAATAGAGAAGGAAAAATAAGTTTAAAAAAACCCTCACACTTACTTCCTACTAAGTTAGCAAGTGATGAATCAAGGTCATTTGCTAAAATTTTTCCACTCTGCTGATTGATTAGAACGGCTCTCTGACATTGTGTCGGTACTGTTGGTTGTAATACATCCTCTAGAATAAAAACTGAAAACAGAACATAGAAACGATGTCATTAAAACAACCACATTTTGGCAGATACAGAAAACAGACAAACAAAACTTCCATTCTCCAGAAAGCACTATTCTCATATGACACTACCAGTAGTTTGGGTACAATTTTAACACGCCAAAGAGGTATTCAAGGGGTAAGCAAAATTTAGGTTTATCTTTTTTTTCCCCCTTGGCATTCTGAATTCTGTGTATAATTCTAATAAAATACTAGAACATGTATGAGTTTCATTTAAAGGGTTACAGGCAGGAATCTTAGAAAGCTCCTACACTAAGATAATTTGATCTCAAAAGATACGTAAGCTGAACCATTCCTGACTTTCAGTGAAAAAAAGCTACCTGACAGAGGAGTGTTACAAAATAATCTAAAAGTGTTCTATCACAAAAGCATGCCAACATGATACTTCCTTGGGCAAGTTACTATTAATAACTTTTGCATATAAATTGTAAAAAATAACCTCTTCACCTTTCAAGAACATATCAAGCTACTAATGACCAGCAGAAACTGTATTAAAATATTTGCGCACAGAATGTGTTATCCATTATATTACCTTTACCTGGATTTTGGAACTGTTTGCAAGAACTAAATATCATGTCTTATCCCGCAAACACAATAATCATGTTTGAGATAAACATAACATGCTTCAAACAGAACTAACAAGATGACAGCTTTTATGCAACACCACTACACTTCAACTTTAAGTGTTTAAAACAGTTTGATATATAAACTTACCCATTAACAGACATCCAGTGGGCCACAATGGACAATTGCATTCGAGAGGGAGGGGGAAAGAGAAGAGACATTACACAATGTTTTAGACGAATGAAAGCTAGTTAAGTATTCTATTTTTAAAGTAGAACTCAAACAAGCTAGCTATTATGGAAGTGATTATTTATTAAAATTACCAAACCTATGTTCAATTTATAAGTTCAGTTTTGCATTCTCAGAAGTCATCTTAAGTTTGTTAATATAAAGATAGTTTTTACCACTTGTAGTCCTGTACTCATTTGCTGTTGACTTTCCTCCAAATACAGCATCAAAATCCACATTAATTATGGAAGAAGTGGTGCTCTGAGGAGCCGAATGAAGAGGAAATCCTAAAATATAAATTTAAAAATTAGATACACAGTAAAGCCATCTGTACTGTCCAAAAAGTTACCATCAATTGCCAAAGGAAAACACACAAGTGTATGTAGGCTTATGACCACTAAATTCATCTTCATGCAAAAAAGAAAGGAAATTTAGATTTGAGAAAAGAATAACAAAAACCCTGAAAGTTAATTGTTACCACAGACTTGAAATTTTGTTTCAAGAATAAAAAGGAAGAATCCAGTACCTACCAAATATATAGCTAATCTGGAAACCTCAATACATACGCAAAAAGAAAAGGAGTACTTGTGGCACCTTAGAGACTAACCCATTTATCTGAGCATAAGCTAAGTGAGCTGTAGCTCATGAAAGGTTATGCTCAAATAAATTTGTTAGTCTCTAACGTGCCACAAGTCCTCCTTTTCTTTTTGTGGATAAGGACTAACACGGATGCTACTCTGAAACCTGTCAATTAATATGTTCATTCCTGAATTTTAAAGATTGATGTCCAAAGGAATTTTGAGAGAAAGGCAGTAAAAACCAATGAATGCAGAAATGTTCAGATACTTGATCACATCACATAGAGAAACAAAAATAAACCAGATACTTTCAAATCTAGAAATATAATCAACATTTAAAAAGTGAATATTTACTTGCATTACAAGATCTGAAATTAAAATATAATTATTGGGTTGAAATTATGGCAATCCAAAACAGTTTTTAATTAGGACTGTCAATTAATCGCAGTTAACTCACATGATTAACTAAAAAAATTAATGGCGATTAATCGCAGTTTTAATCGTACTGTTCAACGATAGACTATGAAATGAAATTTATTAAATATTTTGGATGTTCTTCTACATTTTCATATATATTGTGTTCTATGTTGTAATTGAAATCAAAGTGTATATTATTTTTATTATAAATATTTGCACCGTAAAAATGATAAAATAGTATTTTTCAATTCACCTCATACAAGTACTGTAGTGCAATCTCTTTGTCATGGAAGTGCAACTTACAAATGTAGATATTTTTTTGTTACATAACTGCAATCAAAAACAAAATAATGTAAAACTTCAGAGCCTACATGTCCACTCAGTCCTACTTCTTGTTCAGCTAATCGCTAAGACAAACAAGTTTGTTTACATTTATAGGAGATAATGGTGCCTGCTTCCTATTTACAATGTCACCAGAAAATGAGAACAGGCATTTGCATGGCTCTTTTGTAGCTGGCATTGCAAGGTATTTACGTGCCAGATATGCTAAACATTTGTATGCCCCTTCATGCTTAGGCCACCATTCCAGAGGACATGCTTCCATGCTGATGATGCTCATTAAAAAAAATGTGTTAATTTTGTGACTGAACTCCTTGGGTGAGAATTGTATGTCCCCAGCTCTGTTTTACTGGCATTCTGCCATATATTTCATGTTATCGCAGTCTCGGATGATGACCCAGCACGTTGTTCGTTTTAAGAACACTTTCACTACAGATTTCACAAAACGCAAAGAAGGTACCAATGTGAGATTTCTAAAGACAGCTACAGCACTCGACCCAAGATTTAAGAATCTGAAGTGCCTTCCAAAATCTGAGAGGGACGAGCTGTGGAGCATGTTTTCAGAAGTCTTACTTTAACACTATGATGCAGAAACTTCAGAACCCAAAAGCACCAAAACAAGAAAAATCAGCCTTCTGCTGGTGGCATCTGACTCAGATAATGAAAATGAACATGCATCGGTCCACACTGATTTGGACTGTTATCAAGCAGAACCCATTAACAACATGGATGCATGTCCCCTGGAATGGTGGTTGAAGCATGAAGGGACATATGAATCTTTAGCGCATCTGGCACAAACATCTTGCAATGCTGGCTACAACAATGCCATGAAAATGACTGTTCTCACTTTCAGGTGACACTGTAAACAAGAAGCAGGCAGCATTATCTCCTGCAAATGTAAACAAACTTGTTTGTCTGAGAGACTGGCTGAACAAGAAGTAGGACTGAGTGGACTTGCAGGCTCTAAAATTTTATATTGTTTTATTTTGAATGCATTTTTTGTACATAAAATTCTACATTTTTAAGTTCAACTTCCATGATTAAGAGATTGCACTACAGTACTTGTATTAGGTGAACTGAAAAATACTATTTCTTTTGTTTTTTTACAGAGTAAATACTTGTAATCAAAAAATATAAAGTGAGCACTGTACCCTTTGTATTCTGTGTTGTAATTGAAATCAATATATTTGAAAATGTAGAAAACACCCAAAAATATTTAAATAAATGGTATTCTATTATTATTTAACAATGCTATTAACTACACAATTAAACATGATTAATTTTTTTAATCACTTGACAGACCTATTTTCAATATTAGAATGGATTGGAAACATATGAAGAGTTATGCAACCCAGTTTGCTATCACTATTGTCTCCATTTGGAAAGAAATTAGAGGAGGTTTTACCACTAAACTGTTCCACTGTTTGTTTGGAGGTAAAGGTGGAAGAGACGAAAGGGATAGTAGATTTTACAGCTTCTTCAACTGGCTTCATGTCAAAGATGTCCAGATGGGGTGGAGAACCAACACAACCATTTGAGGACGAGAAAGGACCTTTCAGATATAGCAGTAAGTAATAAAAAAAGGAAAGAAGAGAATCTAGAGTTCAAATAGCACACAGAGAAGCAGAGAGATAGCGAACATTACAATATGAAAGTTTCCCAGAACTAGGGTTAAGCAAACTTATTTGAAATGAATTTCTAGCTATAAGTTTTCCCACATGGTGTTCTGCCCAACTCAGACAGTTTTACTGAAACTCATATCAGTTTCCTTGCCTCAAAGGAGAATATTTAATTCTGATGTTTTTCAGATCATTCTGTTAAGAAAAAGGACATTTACTCACCTGTGAACAGAATTCCCAGAAGGCATTAACCTATGGACACACATTCCTGGGCCTCCGAACTTGGCAAATGGCACTAGGATCATTCACAACTCCACTGACTAACATACTACCAGTTTTAGTGGTGGCAACATTTAAATGTGTTTATAAAAACTGCATCTTGTTAGTTAACAAATTCTTCCCTCAGGTAATTCAATGACAGTTGTGCGTGTGCAAGTTGAAGTTAATGAGAGATGTGCATCCACATGGAAGGACAGAATTTGGCCCTGTGTTTTCCCAGTTAAATTTGCTTGGTTTACCATGAAGTATCAATTTTTACTATCATCAAACATTGCAAAGCCAAGTGCTGTAGCTGCAGTGGAGCAAGCTGTACTCTATTCTACTTCACACATTATCACCAAAACAGTCATCTAAATTTTAATTCCATACTGTGGTTACTATGGATCTACTAGAAGAATGCTCCTCAAGTCCATTGTTTGCAGTAAAAGAATAAAACCAACTCTAGATTTCACATATTTCTTTTCAGAGAAATAATTTTTTTTTTTAAGTTTGCAAGTTTAAATGGGAGTTTGTTAACTGTGCTCCAAATCTGTTTTCTGCCCTAACAGAACAACATTTGTAATTTCTCTAAAATACAGAATTCAATGCTTTTTAATGCATTTAAATTTAATGTCAACTCTAAGATGACCAGATTCATCTCTTATCAAGTTAAGTAGTAATATTTGGATTTCTGACAGTTAACTGAACATACAACTTAATCCTTCAACGTGAGTTTTTGTTTTAGTAAGACAACGATAACTGATGAATTCTCAGATGCTAAGAATATTATCTATTCTGTTAAACTACAATAGTGACTTACCTCCCCATGCACTGCTTGCTGATGTTGCTATAGCTGGAGTACTCTGTACAGTTGGAACAAATGCAGGTTGAAGATCAAAAAGATCACTGGATAGGTTAGGCATGCTGAAAATAGAGAGAAAAAAAATACAAGCTACACAAGTTAATTATAAAGCATCATTTGGTCTGTTATCCAATTTAAATTTCCTGAGCAGATTAAGCAAGAATGGAGTTTGTTTTTTGTTTTAAGTTTCTGCACACACATCCCGATTCCTAGCTAAAAATATGTCCAATATGCATTTAATGCAATTTTTAAAGTATGTGGTATGCACAAAATATTTGTTTGCTACAGCTTCAAAGATTCAATTTCATTTTACTGGACTATTAAAATTACAGAGCAAATACGTATGTTTCCAAGTTTACTTTTCTAGAAGTCATAGCGAAGGTCAAGAATGGTTCTACAGGACATAACTGTCTTTTTTTTTTTTAATTAAAGTGAAGCATTGCAGTTTGGTATCTAATTGAATATCAAGAAAATCTCACAGTCAGCCATAAGATTTTGACTCTTGAGAAATATATTCTGTGAAGTTTATCTACGCCTTTCAGTTTTTCAGGCAATTAGCCAATGCAGTGTTTTACACGTGCTTAGGGAAGAAAGTGTCCCTCACCTACTGGTTGTAGGTGCTGGTGCTGCAAAGAGGTCAACAGCTGTAGTGGTATTCACACTTTTCCCTGATAAGGTGCTTGGAGATGCTGATGTAGAAGTGGAATTTGATACCACAGAAATCTCTTTTAACCGCTGCTCCTGAAAGATAAATTAAGAGAGAAACTAATTAAAATTTAACTGTACTAGAATTTAACTCTTTAATCTTCAAAAGTACTATTTTTTAAGAAGGATTTTTAATAATAAAGGCTTGATTAACACCAATCACACATTCTTTTGGGATGCCCAAGAAACTGAAATATAGCTAGCTGAAATATTAAGGGAAAGAGGAAATGTTTCTATTAAAACAATCTCAAAATTATGTTGAAACGTCAAGAATCTGACAAAACGAACAAATGCCAGTATGTTTAGTTTTGAATCTAGCACACCATACTTGGCTCACGCTGCTGGTCCCATAGTACATGCTTATTGTATACTGTGGCATGCATTTATACAGCACCTATCACTGCAGGATATGTATATGCTTTACTTAGCAAATGTTTGTAATGTAAGCAAAGTAAAATGAACTAACTTCTCTTGCAGGGAGGTTCCTAACCTCTGGAACATTACAAACTTTACAGGACCGATGGAAAAACCTTGTCAGTAAAATAAATATTATAGTCCAGGCCAAGCAGGTAGCCAACACTAGACAGAGGTGTATCTTTATAACCTATCCTGTATAGGGTAGAGACAAACTGATTATGAATACACTTCTCCAAAAACTTGTTTGTACTAGACATTTCTGGTGACTATCTACTTTAGGTTTTTACACAGCTGTTCATCGCTGTTGAATTTGACAGCGTTCAAAGTTCCTAGAAAACTTCATGTAGTCTACTCCTCTTTCCTTTTCCAGACAACAGCTCTGCTTGGGTGCATGTTTGTTTTTGAAATCCTATTTAAGTAAATGGAATTTTATGCAGGTCAATTGGCATTTTGAAAAATAAATGAGAGTTATTTGAAGAAAAAAACCCAAAAACACATTGATAGTACTAGGAGAATTCTAAAAGCCAATTGCCAGCAAAATTTTATTTCTGCATTTAAATTAAGATATCTGCTCCATATCAACAATTTAACCTGCCCCCTTCTCCCATATAACGGGAAATCTAGCCCAGTCAGCCAGCAACCAAGCCTAGACTTCAAATACAGGAAACCAGCCAACAAGTCCTACCAAACTTGATAGCAAATTCCAAGCACAGAGAAGTGCTCCTTTTTTGCCCCCAAGGTTAATTAACATCAATAAGACAGAAATGTCCCAAAGATACTCATCAGCTCATTTAATCTCACCAACCACATGTCTATACTAGCCATGTCTCTCTATATTACACCACATTCCCCAGAGGGATCTGCTACAAAAATAGGATTTTGAAGGACTAATGTCCAGTTCTCCAACAATAGTGGGAGGCTGCCCCGGGGGCCTCTGAGCAAGTAACAGAGGGCAAATAAAGGAAGAGAGTCTTTAAGGAACCAAAAGAGAGAGGTGGGAAAGAAAAGAAAAAACAAGCTCATTTTCCTGAGACAGGACGCTACTTTAAAAACTGTAATTTAAAAAGGACACAGATGTGCCCCGGGACTGAAAAATAAACTGTGCTGCAAGATCAACTCTTTCCCCTTTCTATTTTTTAATGAACAGGGAAGTCGACTATTGTCCTGTCCACACTGCAGCATTATTAGTAGTAATATGGCTGTTGCCCCAGGATTCTAGCTTATGGGGACAGGAATTGGTTTCCTAGAGCTATACTTGCTAAATCATCCTAAATATAAAAACCTATGTGGACAACATGTATTCTGACAAAACGCAAACACAATCAATTTTAGAAGTATAGGTGAATAAAAAGTGTTCAGATTTTAGTTATCAAGTTATGCAATCACAGTAAGAGCCACCATTTACTGGAAGCTACCATGCACATTTAGGGGAAATCCTGGTTCCACTGACTTCAATGGGGGCAGGATTCCACACACAAAATATTTAAGCATCGGGTCTTGGAACACCAATCCTTAAAAGATAGAATACCTTAAGTGCTTGCAGTCTAGCTTGTTCTTCCTCCAAAGCTTGCTGTTTCTCTTTCTCATCCATTTTGCTAAATGACATTCCTGTGTTGGCAAGTGTGGAAACAGCACTGGATAGGGTGCTTGCTCTAAAATAAAGTTTCATCAGAGAATGATTTTTTTAAATTGTGACCTTTCATTTGCATCCAAAAGGCACCTGAAATGCTTCATAGATAGTATGCTATTTGTCTCTGGACTCAGCACTAAATACAATCACCTTTTGGTGAGGAAAAACAGCAAAACACATAATACTATACATTTTGGGGCAAGGGTAGAGAAGGGGACAAGTGTAGAATTAATTGTTCTTCCATAGTTTCAGCTGAAGAGATATCAGATCAATAATCAGGTACAGAATTTCATACAGATGTTTGTGATTCTGCCACACAATTTATGTACCTGTCGTAAATATGATATTTTAAATAAGTGGAACAAAATTCCAAATGGCATACATAAACAGGTATGTGTTAGTATTTTATACTGACATGGGAAACAGCACTTTTAAATCTGTAAGGATCTATCTAGCTCACATGCATGCACACACACTTGATGCTGTAGAGCCAAATCCTCCCAGCTACTTGTTAAAAACTGATGTAAGAGGCTCAAGTGATGACTCTGCCGCAATGCAGAAGCGTGGTTTTCTGCGAAATATGCACATTTACGTTGATTTCATCTCTCAAAAAAGGGGTATGCCAAAAAAGGGTGTTTTGTCCAACTATCACAAACACTGATTGTACATATTGTTGCATCTTTTGGTGAAGGAACTAAAACAATACCCAGCTCTTCCTCACCTCATCGTTCAAGTGACAATACATCTTTCACTAGGAAGAATAAATGGACTTGCCATCATCCCATCCAAAAAGCACCCCTTGGTAAGGAGCCAAATGGGGACAGTGGTATGAAACACCATAACATGCCCCATTTTAAGGTGGGAAGGTAGTCAGCCATTCAAAATTCTATTAGCATGATTTTTCTGCCATATATGTAGCAAGTATGGCTTGCCTATCTGTGCAGCAAAAGCAACATGGCATTCCTGATTAGTGGCTGTTCTATGAAGGCTGGTTACCGGGGATTAGCACAGTAAAAGTTGGTGACATAGGCCAAAAGTGCTAATATCTTCAACAGATTGGGTCTAATAACTTGCTGCTTGGACTGGGAAGTGTATCCCATGATGGGGTCCTTATATTTCTTAATTATCATGATGGATACTATACAGAAGGAGTATTGCCAGGTCCTGAACCAGTCTTATCTAATACTCAACAAGAAGGACAATGATTGTGATGTCATGAATAAATATTACTTAACACTTAGCATTTTGCATGCTCAAAGCACTGTACAAATATTAGGTAGTCACAATACCCTGTAAGATACGACTGCTGATTTTGCAAGTTGCAAAGTAACGTGTTCAAGGCTTTAGAACAAGTCAGTGGCAGAATTTGGATTAGAGCTCAGGACATCTTGATTCCTGTTCTCTCCAAATTCAAGAAAAAAATAGAATTAAGGGATGTTACAGATCAAATAAGAAAAGACTCCTTACCTGTGTTTAACACCCCTTAAAGACTACTGAAATTAAAAATCTTTACAAATCTATTTTTGTTCTTCATTCATCATGAACAATTAAAACAGAATAATCTGATTCAGTTTCTGATTCTGCACATTAAGACAATTCCACAGGGTTTCTGCTGCCAACACTGAGGAGGAACATTCAAAAACTCCGAGGTGGTGGTGGTTTTTTTAATTGAAAAAATATGTATCTAATTTTCCTAATATTGGGTTTCTAAACAAAACTCCTACATGAAACTCCTTAGGATACTAGGAAATATTTCACCACCCACTATAAGTTTCTCTGAAGAAATTTTCAGTATCAAGCATAAAGGAAGTAACAGTTCAGAAACCTCTAAGAACTTATTTTAAGCAACCACAATGCCACAAGAGAGCAAAATAAATAAGTACGGTAGTAGGGTAATCCATATTTTGGGGTTAAGGCATTTACACAGTAACGTTAATTGACACAACTAATACATCTTTAGAAGAACTTTTATTCTGCAATATACACACCAGAGAGTAAGCATTGAAGGCATGTGTGTACTTTAAAAGCCAGTTAAATTCTTAAAAAGAAAAGGAGTACTTGTGGCACCTTAGAGATTAACAAATTTATTAGAGCATAAGCTTTCGTGAGCTACAGCTCACTTCATCGGATGCATACTGTGGAAAAACTCTTGTGACTTGTCAGACTACTTTAACAGATAAGGTAAAAATATTTTGAGGAAAGCTACTACATGTGGCCTCAGCTCAGCACTTCGCTATTACAGTTGTATGTGTTAAAATGCACAGTTTAACAAGGAGTTTGGTGACACAAAGATAAGCATGTAGGTGAAGTCATGTGTTTTTGTCACTAGATAAGAACATTTAATGTACATTCAAGTGATATCCTCTAACAGAATAACACTATTAATAAAAAACTTTTAGTCAATGCTTTCCACACTTACTAGAAAAGGAAAACAAATTGTTTCCTTTCACTTACTTCTAGAGTATCTCAAGGAAGACCTCAAACTTACCAATGCTCAAAATACCTCAATACAAAGAGAATTAAAATTTAAGACATCTTTGTGATCCACCTGATGCTTACCTGCTGGCAGCTGAGACTTCTTTTGTTTTTTTCCCCTCTAGAGAAGCCAAATGCTGCTCCAATGCCTCAAGCAAGCTGCTGGGTGCCTAAAGTTAAAGTTCTCGTAAAACATCTGCTTGATAACAATGCATTATCATCTTGTGTACAGATTAACTCCCCCATCCACCAACTAAACAATTATGCATTTCTTTTTAGATCATGCAAATCGAATTCAAGTGTAAGATTCATTTTTTGGCAATATCCCCTTTTCAATCAAAATATGCAAACATGATCACTAAACGCTGGTCTACGAAAAGAGAAAAGTTCCCCCAAACTGGGCACGTGTATAGAAGCAAAGATTGGAATTTTCTGGCAACAGCATTAGTTGTGCTAAGCACTTGAGTAACAAGGCAGGTCAGTTAATTATACTCAGCTCTAATTACCACTCCCCGAAACTGTGAGAGCACTTACAGAAAGTGTTAATTCTCTAGCGACAGTAGCAAAAAGGCAGGATATACTTTAATTTGTCTGAAATCCATAAACAAATTTAAATCAGATGATAAATCCTTACAACCAAAAGCCCCCAGTGTGAGCAAACGCAATTATCTCAGTACAATGGGGAACTAACTACCTTTCAGAAACTAAAGTAAGATCCACTTAACCACTTTACTGGTAGCATCAAAATAGTTTTACTGCACTAACACTAACATAGACTATTAATTGCTATTCCTTTACCACTGATCATATCTTTATGGAAAGTTAACATTCCCTCCCTCTTTTCTCAGATCCATCTGTGAACTAAATCAACACATGAAACCAGCAGTTCTTATAATCTAGACATGAAAACTGACCATATGGTGATAGTTTTCAATCAGGACAAAAGCATGATACATGAAATGTTCTTAATTTTTTTTTTAAAAGCAGACTTCTCCAGCATTCTACTATCCCTAGAAAAAAGCTAGGTTTTAAAATTCCATAGAACAGACATTTTAAAAAAGTGAAATAGCTCAACAGTAGACATCAGTAAATGTGTTTAAAATACCGCAAATAAATGTACAAAGTCTTTCTATATCTGGAAACCTTAATCTCTCTCTGAAGTGCTTAAGATTGAGTGAATGAGGCATCTGAACTACTGACAAATGGATGAGCAGAAGCAAGAAGCTAATAAAGTAGAAGAATAAACCACTTCAAACCCAGCGCTGATTTGGTTTTTAGTAAGATGTAGGAAAAAGTAGCCAGCCACTGATTAAAAGCCTTGTCTTTTGAAATTTCCCCTCAGCACTGTTTAACACCTTTAACAATGTTTCAGATGATCCTATTTGTGGCTAGGTAGGATCCTAGCCTTTTTGAACACCTCCATGAAAATAAACCTGCCTTTAAGGGCAGGGCTGCTAGTCTGGCTTTGGAGAGAGAATTTTCTTTCCACTGTTTTACCTGTAGGACTCTCTACTGTCAATGCAGCCACAGTTCCATATATTGACCGGATTATAATAGACATGGACTCTCATAAACAAGAGAGCAAGTCCAGAAATGGGAGTTTCTTGGCCAGTTACAAGTCCTCATCTTTGGTCTCTAGAGATTTGATGGCCACTTCCACAGCTGCCTATGAAGTATATACCAATAAATCGTTGAGAGGAACTAAAAAGTGTCTAGCCTGGTACAGAAGATAGACAGAACATGTTTCTGATGGTCCACTTAGACCAGGCAAAGAGAAATAAACTATTTCAAGTTTCAGAGTAGCAGCCATGTTAGTCTGTAGCTGCAAAAAGAAAAGGAGTACTTGTGGCACCTTAGAGACTAAAATTTATTTGAGCATAAGCATAAACTATTTCAAGAAATCCAGATTTCTAAAATGGTGTTAATACAATCTATATTCATCATAGAAAGCAGGTTTTACTCATGTTGCCGGAAGATGACTTTTAAAGGCAGGTTTACCTACAGGACAGGATTTCCATAGAAATACTTTGTAAAGAAAGTCTTCTTGTAACTGCTTTGTTTGATTTTCCTTCTGCCTGTTTACTGGTAGGTGTGCTGCTGTTCTCTTTTGACCTAATACCATGTTAGTATCTGATTCTCTAAATAGAAATTAGCAGTTGTATAGCATCCTCCCCCTCCTCCCACAAATTCCCGCCACCCTCACAATGGAAGATGCCCTTCTAAGAAAAACAGATGAAACCCACACCCCCTACAGATGTCCCTCTGGAAGTCTACCAGACATGCTAAACACACATACTGGTGGTAGGGGATTTGAGCATCAGAAACATAAGCAGGTGCAAACACCTACAAGGTGTTAGACTATTTGATATCACAATTCATTATGACAGTCTTTTAGAAGGAATCACCTACAGTGATGGATCATTTTGATACAGGACAGCTAAGGTTAACGTGGCAAAAAAGTAATATTGAAAATCTGGTAGAACGTATAATACAATCATGGAAAAAAGCCTTGCTGAAATGGTAGCAAGGTTAAAAGTATTCTTCCTGCTATTGTTTTGTACTAGAAAGGACACACTGAGAATGAATATAAAATTGGTTAAAACTAAGTTTTGGAAAAGCAGGCAAGTGCTGAGGAACATACTGTTGAACTATTCTCTTTGGGACAACAGATGCACATATGAAACTGTCTCACAGTAGGGCTAAGACAATGATGGGTACATGGTGGGGTGGGGTAGGAGTAGTAATCCTTAAATTTCAGCAAAGAGAGAGGAATACATCCATTACAAATAAAATCTACAATATACCTGTGGAAGTAGCCTAAAGCAAAATGTGAGAGTTGGAATATCTGGTACGGGGAGACAACCAAGACATCTGGCATTTCCAAAATATATTGGAAGAAGAAAACCCAATTTTCTGCCAGAGTGGTGTTTTAGCAAAAGTGAAAGGTGTAGAGATGTGGGGGAAGAGGGGAGAAAGGGATAGAATAAAATATTCTATTTAGACTATCAAAAGAAAATTATGAGTACAGGTGACCACAACACAGAACATATGGGGGTAGGATTCCTGCCTCCCAAACAGATAAATGAGGATAAAATTGGAATGTTATTGCAGATCAGGGAGGCAATAAGATTTACTAGAAAAGTAATAACGGGTGAGTTCAGCTTCCAAAATATAAATGGTTAAAAGTTTCTTATGGACATTGCTGGGAAAAGATACCCGGGGTGCCTCTCTCAGAACAAGAAAGAGTAAGAACAACATGGTCAAACAGCAGGTACAAGAGTTGGAGACAAAGACACAAAATATCAAAAAGTGGTAGAGCAGAACTTCAGTGGGTAAAATGTAGATTAAAGGCCAAAATTTTTATCTCAGCCTAACTAGATCACCATTTTTCTTGGTACAAGTAATTTAGATTACTTAAACATAACAGTACCCTCAAATGAAGGATTGAAGTGATTTAAATTTGGACAGCAAAACTGAATGAGTAAAAATGGAGGCTATGTTTTGAAAGTTTGGTACTAACAAAGCTTAAAGGCCATGTAAACAAATAGCTAAAAATGACTCAAAAATGTACGATGGAGTTCTATTAGAGAGTCCATGAATTCACTAGGGAATAAAGGTGTAACGCTGTCAGAGACAAAGGTATCAGTGATACGAGGTGCTAAAGCACACAAGAAAACTGCAATATCTCACTGGGACTATATGGTAGTCACCTGAGAGTTCTAAAGTAAGTGAACTACTAAGAAAAATACTAGAAACATGTATGATTTAACAGTAGCTGACCTTTTTAAAGGTTAAGTTTGGCCAATACTTTACTCATCAGTTTTTGAAGGAGTTAATCTACAGGAGGGGGAAAGTGGTAAGGGAACAAAATTAGATTATGACAATTTATTTGGGTTAGTCAAGACTAGGGAAGACTTTGAAGAACACTAGAATAAACTAACAATACAAGTTAACTGAACAAATGATGGCAAAGAAACTCAGTGTTGACAATTACAAGATACAAGTACTGCACAGAACAAACTATTCAGTCAATAGATTTTTAGTCTTAAACTTTATTAAAGGGATTTCAGCATATTGCTGAAAATCCACTGAAAATATGCTTTGAACATGCAATGACAAGCTAAAGATACTCCTTAAGATAGTAGGGTATTAAGAAGTGAACAGAGTGTAACACAGAAAATAATCTACTGTGCCCACAGATTATATATCTTCATCTTGGTGACTGTATTCATATTTGGTCTCTTTATTACAAACAAAGAAATAGCAAAGTCCCCAAAAAGGGTAATTAATTTTAACAACATTGATAGGGGTGGGAACATTGATAGGGGTGGGAAATTTGCACAAAGAAAGATTAGAGACTAGTCCTATTTAGTTTGTAAAAGCAACGAGTACAAGATCAGATGGAGGTATACTGTACAAAGCAATGAATGGCATAAAGACAGATAGTTGGGTGCTGTAATAACACTTTCCATAATAAAATGAAAGCGTCTGTTCTTATATGGATGGTCAGTGTTCCTCTAAATTGATTATACACATCGTTTCCATCTGTACTGTCTCTACTCCAGTTCATCAAGACACCTAGAATCAACCTAGCTTATTCTGCCTTGTAAATTATCCTCACCACCCGATTTCCCAGTGTCTCCCATCATTTAAGTTGTTTGGGACAGGGACTTTATTTGTGCGCATATCTTACAGTGCTGAGCATATAGCTGGTGCCAATATAAATATCAGTAGACCTACACTGTCATCTTTGTGGACTTTGGAAAAGCTTCCATAGCTGAATAACAAAGCTTAAGATACAGGTATGAACTGCTGTGTAACTCTGAATGAAACTTGAATGGAGTTCCAGAGAAGCAGCCGTGTTAGTCTGTATTCGCAAAAAGAAAAGGAGTACTAGTGGCACCTTAGAGACTAATTTTCACAAAGAAAGACAAATTGGTTAGTCTCTAAGGTGCCACTAGTACTCCTTTTGAATGGAGTTGAGTGTCGTCGTCCCCCAAGATGTGGCACAGTATGCATGTGTACTTAAGAGACAGATTCACAAAGGATTCAAAGGAAAAACCTGTGTTTTAGTAAAAATACCCGTATAAGCCAGATAAACTTCACTGCTTTAAAACTCAGAACTCTTATTTAAACAATTGCAGAACTGTTTAAGAACTGTGTACATGTATTAATCTATGGAAAAAGTGAACATGTATATTTCCATATATAAATATATGGAAGAGAATATATTCTCAGGATGAATATGATACACATTAACCATTAAAACACAAAGGACAAAAGAACTGGGTTAAATTAATATGAAATGTACACTGACCTGAGTAAGATCTGGAATGTCACCCTGATCAATTCCAACTTGCTGGGTTCACAAAAAAGGGGGAAAAAAAAAAAGTACATTACTACATGCAGCGGCAATGAAAAGAAAAACTGTGGGGTCTGAATGTTACACAGAAGCCAAGGTATCAAAAGGGACATGTATAACTTTCTGAACTGGTACATTGTTCATGCCAATTCTAACAGACTAGTTCTAAGCTAGAATTTCAGTGTATATATCAAACAAGCTCAAATCATATTTCTATTTGGACTATTTCATGCAAAGATGCTAAGATTCACTGTAAGAGCTGGAAATAACAGCTTGCTTGAATTTATGCTCTGTTTTGAGCAGAAATATCAAAGGAATACTTTATAAATATTTATAATCATCATCAAGCCCAATCATTTTCATGTACTAATCAATGTGTAAAAGAAGATTCTCAGTAGCACTTTAGACAGAAAGGTTTATTGTATTGTTAGCAGTCTTTAGGCAAAGAAAGGTGCCTTAAAAATACCACTCAATATAAAAAAGCATTTAAGTGACATTCAGATTCAGCAACCTACAGAACTTTTATTTTGCACAGCAAATCACAAACATTAGACTGTTTGTGATGGGACTATTGTACCAGTACAGATAGCTAAATGATACCCTTTTAATACATGTAAGTTTATTTACCTCTGCTACTTTGAGGAATTCTGACAATTTGGTCATTCTGGCTAGGAACTTTTTGTAAATATCCAAACCTTCTTTGCACTGGTTCTTCTTCATATCAAAATACTTTTCTGAAGAGTGAAAAAAGGACATTTGTAAAAAAGATACAAAAAACCTCTCACACTAATGCAAGAGATTTAAAAAGATACAACACTACAAACAATAACTTTAGATAATATCTCCTCTCCCTAAAATGAACGAATATAGAAAGCCATGTTACTTTTAAGAGTAATGTGTTTGGGACTACTCCATAGTCTCCATATTTACAATGAGTTTGTTGATTTCAGCAAGTTATAACTTGGTGGACAGTTGTAGTCAGCCTGAATGTAAAGTGTTTAATCTGTTTTTAAATTCTTTGTCAGCCACGCAGGACTTCATTTTGAAGAAAAATGTTTGCAAAAAGTCCGTCCATGAGGTGCACTCAACCACTAGAAATGTAGTAGCTGACTTTAGTAAATTAAAAATGCACCATGAGTATTACCTATTTTAAAGCATTTTAAAACTACACATCAACATCTCAATACTACGCATTTGTGGTTTGTAAATGGAAATATAGAATCTGAAGGAGGCATTTAAGATGAAAACTCAACTTTCACATGTATCCAACTCTAACTTGTCAATATTAATGTACAGAATCCTTATGGGTAAACCTGTCAAACAGGAATAGCATTTGCAGCCTTTTGAGTACTGAGTTTTATTTTTCATACTCTGAAACTTGTAGATTTTAATGTATCAATAAAATGAATGACACTGGCAGATTTAATGGAGAGTGAAAGCTGAATCGAAAGATTATTAAATAAATTCTTTTACTGCTTTACTATCTTTGTGTAAGATTCTCAATTTCCTCCCCCATAGTTAGTCTTGAAGGCACAATCCACTTAAAAACCATATCCGACATATGTTAACCATAGCCAAGAACTCAGCAAGGTAGAACTCTACAATCTGTACAAGACCATAAACACCAGTTAAAGTTGATAAAACAAAAACATAGGAAACCCAACAATGTGCACTCTATATTCAACGTGTATGCCCAGTAAACCCAGTACAGGCCAACCTACTTTAGAGCCTTAACCCCCCACCCCACACATATACATTACGGTGTACTTACAGGCTAAATTGTTTTCTAACCTGGTTATGAGGAACATTCAAGACACATTTCTGGTATTTCTAAAATGGAAATATCGGCAAGAATAACTCAGATTTACACTTGAAAAATAATAAGGCCTATATATCAATGCCTTTAAGGCCAATCCTGCTGTCACTGACACCAATGATAAAAATTACCACTGACTTCAACAGAAGCAGGATCTGGCCCTTAATTTGTTAGGCTATTAAACAGACTCAATTTGCCTTTAAATTTCTATTTCTCCCTGACTGTCTCCCCCAAAGATTCACGAACATATGCACACATACACACACCAGTTCCACATACCTAATAGGTTAATAATCCCCTCATTATAGGCTGCAAAAAGCCTAATGGAATCTTTAAAGAGAAGCATGAAGGCAGCATTTATTACACCATTGGTTAATTCATTTGGATTTGCCTGTGTAGAAAGTGAAGAGATAGAGTAGATTAAAAGTATTGGTGGAGAGAAAAATACCAATAAATTTCTTCCCATATCCAGTAAATAAAGTATTTTAACAATGAAATACAACTTAGAATGTGCTTACATCAAAATCAAGGAGTGCATCAAGCTGGTTCTGAATAATTGGAAGGGTTTTTAGAAGCTTTTCAGTATTCATAGTTCTCATCACTCCATCTATCCTACAATGTGTAAAATGGCAAATTTATAAATGTACACGTGACCTAGAACATATGATGACTTGATATGTTTAGTACTCTGTATTTAACTACAGTTTAAAAGGCAGCAAAGTTCTATGGCAAGCATATATATGACTATTATTAACCTCTTAGATCTGAAATGAAAAGCAAAAGGAGAATATTTCTTACCCTCTTTTCATTTTGGTGAAGTCAACTGCTACAAGTCTGTAAGAAAGTGCTTTTTCATTCAAGTATTTGCTATATCGCCTAATGAAGGTAGACATATCATAGCCTGAAAATTAAATGTTTACTAGTTAGACATTTCAAAGAGGAGTATCATCTATCTATTTTGTAATCATTTTTCAGTACTATTCTGTAATGTGTGTCATTGAGTTCTCTCACTATACAAATTGTGTGCAGTGTTCACTTGCAGAGCCCCTAAAGCCTTCCTCCATATTTTTCTCTTCATTATTTGCACCAGCCTTGAGGCACAGTGCTGCCACCATCTTCCCAAGTGATGACAATTCCACAGAAGTTATCTGGACTTTGTTAATGCCTCACCTAACAGGAGGAGAGGCTACTGTTTGCAACCGTGAGGCACTCTTATTCTTATAGTGTACAGCTCACTGGAAACAGAATCAGTCAAATGCTGAAGACTAAAGATGGGAACTACTGAACTCCAGCTACTGTAAAAAAGGATGCTCTAAAAAAAACAAAAAACTAAATATATATATTTTTGCCATCCCACAAACTACCTCTAACACCTTTCACAGATCTGCATGAAAGTCTTTCATTAACCACTAGTGAAGTGTTCTAATGACCATTTAATGAAGCTTGAGAATTAATATTACCCCCCACCTCCATTATGGAATGCAGCCAAATGAAAAAGATTAATCCAGTGCTCATGTGTTAAGTTATGCCTTTTTAAAAAGACATGTAACTGTAACCACATTTCTAGCTCTCACCTGTGTAACTTTCAGCCATACCATAATTTTCCCTGCCTCCTTTGCTTACTGTCATCCCTTTGCACTGCATAATATAAAATAAACCCCCTTCATGGATATATCATTTTCTGTTAAACACCAATGACTTACAATCACTACTAATGCAGAGCTAGAAAAATACATGTATTTAAGGCCTTAAAGCAAAAAATCCCCCCAAAAAACTACATAACAGAACAATTGTTGTTGTTTTTTTATTTTGTTGCTTTGCCAACCTTCTCTTGAAAAAGTAATACTTTACTGTTTGCAACTTAGTTTTCACAAAGAAAAAGACTCTTACCCTGCATGGCACTTTTGTCCAGGTAGTTGTTTAGATTGAACAATGTATTTCGGGATGCAAGATACTGGATAAAGCGCTGATGAAGGGGAAAAAATTGCTTGAAAATTACTTTTTCTTCATCAAATGTAATACATTTAAGAATTAGATTACAACACAACTGCACATAACTCGGGTATTTCAGAGGCAGGTTTACCGTTATCTACAATGTACGAATTAGTCGCAACAAAAACAATTCACTAAAACTTAGTAAACTAATGTGAATTAAATACATTAAATTTCATAACTGAGTGTTTGGCAGAGGAAATTTGTTCAGTCTGAAGAAAAGCACTCCACTGTCCACACATGAAGCTACATTAGCATGGAGGGAGGGAGGGAGGGGAGTTACTTACATGCCTTTTTAAGTAAAAAAGTTTTGTTAATTCTGTAGCTCACAGTAGGGAAATTGAAGAAAAACTATAGGTGCTCTAAAAGTTTCTTCTGTACAACTCTATAACTTCTATGTAATGGTTAAAGAGACACTTTTACAAACTATTTGGAAATGTTTTTTCTACTTTAACATAGCTTTATAAAAACACTGAGACACTAAAGTGTTCAAGTATTTGTATAGTTATTAATGAAATAATTAACTCACCTGGCATTATACTACTTCTAAGTAAGTCTATAGTGTTAGTCTCCTCCTACTACTCAAATATTTGGCTAAAAAGATGATACAAGAAAGAGGAGACTAAATCTATAGCTTGACTTATGTTACTTAAAAGGAAACTGCTTCATGAACAATTTAAAGTTTCTCTGCCACTTTCAATACATATTAATATGCATACAATCATGTCTTCCTACTACTCAAACGATAAATTAGAACTTATCTTTTCAGGAAAAAAAAATATTGTCATCACAGTTACAGGGCTAACTGCACCTCTGACCTCTACCGAGTTTGAGCAGCTCCCCCTCAGGTTAAAGCTGCATGCCTTCACTTCTCTCAGAGTGGAATCCTGCAACCCCCTGGGTCTTGGGCTATAGCATGTTGCCTACCAACAATGACTACTTCGAAGGCCCAGCTGAGTTTGGTACCTGTAAGTCTGCCTTTCAGGAATTGTGACCAGTAGGCCTAGTTGGGAATTTTTCAGTAAAACAGGTTTTTGTCTGAAGAGTCCAATTTATCAAAACTGAAACTTTACCTGGGAACATACCAGATTCAACAAAACTTCCACAGGGAAAGGTTTCTCAGGTTCAGTATGGCATATCTGGTCAAAACCAGAGACACAACCCACCCCAGAATGTGTCAGTAGTGAGCGCACTCACCTAGTATGTAGAAGACCCAGATTCAATTCCCTGCTTTGCCTGATTCAGACCAAGGACCTGAACCTGAGTCCCTCACATCCTAACTGTCCTAACCACCAGGCTGCTATTCTGGGGTGAGATGGTTGTCTGTCTGTCTCTCTTTGACCCAATGAATATTTTTTTATACACACTAAGTTTCAAAAGACAGACACAGACTCTATAGCCTGGTGGCAAAGGCACTCACCGGGGATGTCGGAGACCCACGTTCAAGTCATTAATCTGAATCAGGTGAATACCCTCAGTGTCAAGCTATCCTGGGGTGTGTGTGTCTTGTTTTTCCACCAAAAAAAACTTTGAAAGATCTTGGTTTCATCCCAATGCAAAACAGGGAAGTTTTAGAAATCTCAAACATGATCACAGGAGAGGAAAAGTATTTCCCACCCAGCTTCAGTGACCAGTGACTAACACAGTAACCAGGCAGCTTTTTTAATACACACTGTTTTTATCCTAACAGTAGGAATACAGCAAAGCAAAGAGGAAACAGATTTGAAAACGATGGAACAGTCTATATGCATGTCTATCTTAGGTAAAATAGGAAGGCCTAACGCTTCAGACCCTCCCACAGGGTCTGTGGCTGTGTCAGGCTGTTCTTTGTGAACAGCTCCCTCATGACAATCTCCCTCACTATGGACAGAGAGAAAGTTTTCAACTATTTATCACCCTTTTGATCTGTTCCTTTTCAGCCTTGGCTGAGTAACTGCGTAACTTGGCAGTAACCTGGAAGTAGCATCTTCACAGATAATAGCTCAACAGTGATCTTAACGTCCTGAATTATTTACAGGTGGTGTTTTATTTGGAGCCACTGTCTACCCTTACTCTATTTCCAAACAGGCTAGTATAACTAAACCAACATATGCATATAATAAATTAATTCAATACAGTCAATATTCCATGACCTGAAGAAGAGGAGCTCTGTGTAAGCCAGAAAGTTTCTCTCTTCCAACAACAAATATTACTGCACCCACCATGCCTCTCTAAAGTCACGGTCATATACTGCCTATTTCAATACCCTGGTCAGACCCCTTGCAGATCAGGTCCACATCCTTCACAGTGGTTCTTTAACGTTTACATTTAAAGCAAAAGATAACACTTTCTTACAGATATACTTTGCCTCAGCCACAATTCTGCACTCATATGCGCAACAGACAACTTATAATAAGAATGGGGACGCACACTTGGATATTTGAGATGACCATCTCTATTATCTGACATAAAAGGTTGACTGTTTAGGCTTTGTTGGAAGGTTGAGAAATTGTGTAAAATTGAAGATGAAATTTCTAATGTCACACTGTGGTCTGGGAAAGAAAATCTGTCCGATCACTTACTACACCACAAAGTTTTTAAAATAAGTTTTGCTGATCTTTTGTTTTTAAACTGAACTAAACATAGGTGGTAAATGAATGGCAATAGTAGTTTAGGAAGGAAAGTTAATGGAAAAGAGGCATGACATTGATTTAGACATCTACTGAGTGTAGTTTGCAATTAACTGACTTTCTAATGAGTGATGAATAGCACTTCACTAATTTTCTATCACAAAGGTAACTTACAACCAATAATGATAGAAAAATTAAGTGTGTGTGTGTGTGTATATATATTTTGAAGTTCACAGCTCACAACTATTTCTTTATGGCATTCTGATTTTTTCAGAGATGCCCCCATAATATAACTATCACAAAGTAATCAGTCTTACCTCATTTCCATACATCATGAGGTGGTGTGTTGTAATTAGAGCTTTGAACACTACGACCCAGCTACTGTTAACAGTCCTCTCAAAAAGTGTGTCTGCCAGCTGTGGAATATTCACATTCATCTCATTTGTGCACTGGATTAGATCTAAATTTAAAAAATGCAAAGCATTATGTTTAGTTAGACATTCAAAGATGCGACAGAAATAAGTTTCACAGGCTGAACATGTAACATGAATGTTAACTGCTTTATACAGGACTCCATACCATTTGAAAGCTTTAACCCGATGCATTAACAATTATATTTCCTTTTGGAGTTGCAAACCACAAACAGCCTGCCATCTCTTGCTTTATTTCCTTAATAGCAGTTTTACAGAAAATAAATGAAAACTAAACTAAAATGTGGAACTGAATTCTTTATTCTAAGCTTCTCTACTCAAGTAGATATCAATTTACTAGCTTAGAAGTGCTCTAAAAGTTTTGAATAGAAAAAAGGAAAAAATCCTTACATATATGACAATTCAAAAACTATATTAAGATAGAGTAAAATATATTATAGGGATGCTGCAATTATTCTCAAAAGCAAGCATTACAAATTCAGAGTTAAGGTTAACATAAGTTTAAAAAAATGGAAATACAAAGTTAGGGCCACTCACACAATCTTAATTTCACCCTCTAGTGAACACCATGCAATAACCACATGATTAAAGGTATTCGTGAGCTCAGATTTTTAAACACACACAAGATTCGCCCACCCCTCCTGGTGACATTATAAAATATTTATATTAAATCCAAACTTTAATCCTAGGGTTCCCCCCTATGAGATTTTAAATCTTCGAAAATAGGAATCTACCAATGTATGTAACAAAAGATGCTTGGACCACTAAAAAACGAACACTTGAGGTATCACCGTCACTTGTATACCCATGTCCATTACGGATACGATAAAAAATTTGTATAACTTGCCATCACAATGGTATTTCTTATTTCATTACTTCCCCAATAAAAGTTACTTGAATGCCTTAATCTGTGTTCTTCAAACTCAGATAACAGCTTTATGCTTTGGTACACAAAATAAAATCCGTCTTCTAGCAAGTGGCAATAATAATGAAATGAAAATCAATGGTACTTAGGAACTTTTAAAATGTGTGTCCATTATCTTTTATTCCAGAAATGGAGCTCAATACCAATGTAAGATACTAAGAATAAAAACTGTTGTAGTTCTCTCTAGTAAACACTGACAGGATGATAAGTAAAAGGTAACATGGATTTGTCAAGAACAAATGACAAACCAACCTAAATTTCTTCTTTGATAGGGTTACTGGCCCAGTGGACAGGGGGAAAACAGTACACAGTATATATTCAATTTAGTAAGGCTTTTGACATGGTCCCATATGATGCTCTCATAAGCAAACTAGTGAAATGTGGTTTAAATGAAATTACTGTCAGGTGGGTGCACAACTGGTTGAAAAACCGTGCTCAAATGGTTATGAATTGTTTGCTGTCAAAATGGGAGGCTGTATCCACGTGGTCGTGTAGGTGTCTGTCCTGGGTCCAATGCTATTCAATATTTTCATTAATGACTTGGAGAATGAAGTGGAGAATATACTTATAAAATCTGTAGATGACACCAACTTGGAAGGGTTGCAAGTACTTTGGGGGACAGTGTTACAATTCAAAATGACCTTGACAAATTGGAGAATTGGTCTGAAATCATCAAGAGGAAATTCATTTAAGGCAAGTGCAGAGTACTACATTTAAGAGAGAAAAAACAAACACCCAACTACAAAATGGGGAATAACTAGCTAGAAAGCAGTACTCTAGAGAGGGTCTTGGCGGTTCACAGCGGATCACCAACTGAATGAGCCAACAATCTGATGCAGTTGCAAAAAAAAAAAAAAGGCTAATATTCTGGGGTCTTTTAACTGGAGTCTCATGTAAGACACAGGAGGCAACTGTCCTGCTCTATTCAGCACTGGGGAGACCTCACCTGGACTACTGTGTCCAGTTCTGGGCACCAAACTTTAGGAAAGATGTGGACAAACTGGACAGAAGCCAGAGGAGAGCAACAAAAGTGATAAAGTGTTTAGAAAAACCTGACTCGAGGAAACGTCAAAAAGACTGCACAAGCATAGTTCTGAGAACAGAAGACTGAGAGGGGGCACCCTATAAGTCTTGAAATATGTAAAGGACTGTTATAAAGAAGTGAGTGATCAGTTGTTCTCCACATCTAATAAAGCTAGGACAAGAAGTAATTGGCTTAATCTGCAGCAAGAGAGATTTAGGTTAGATATTAGAAAAAACTTTCTAACTATAAGGATAATTAAGCTCTGGAGTAGGTTACTAAGGGAGGTTGTGGAATCCGCAGCACTGTCTAACCAGTTATTAAAAACCTCCAAACACCTGTCAAGGGTGGTCTAGGTATATTTGGTCCTGCCTCAGCACAGTGGCTGGACTAGATGAACTCTCAGGGTCCCTTCCAACCTTCTATGGCGAGTAACCAGCCACACTTTTGAACAAGTCAGGCATCCTGCAAACCTATCACCTTGGGATGCATTTTCATCACAGTGGTGACTAAGGATACAATAGTACTTTTCATGTGATCAGGGATCTTAGGAGTGAAATCGTAGACCCAATAAAGTTAACAGCAAAACTGAGTTATGGCTACTCAGGAATCTTACATGATCAAACCAAGGGTACAATCTTAGACCCAATGAAGGCAGCGGGAGTTGATTTAACTGAGATTAAGCCCTTAGCTTCCAAGTTCTGGCTGAACTAGAATTTATACATCATTCTATCTACCAAAATTTGTCTTACACATTCATTTTCTAGACAATTCCACTTTCAGGTTCTCATACACTGCAATCCGGACACTGTGGTATTGTTTTAGATGACAATCGAGGAATGTTTTTTTAGAAATCTTTCTACTGGAATATTTAATAAAAAGGGAGCTCATAGAAATATTCAGTGTGCTTTACAGGCTAAAAACTTGCTTTCTCTAAACTTAAATTTGACATGAAAAGTCGCTTTAATAAGATTTTAAAAACACTACAGTGTACAAATAATAATGAGTAATTATTTAAGATTAGATTAATTCCACAGCTATGTTTATTCTTCTATGCAATATGTTGTAACCAAAAAACAAACCTGTGACTACTGTAGCTCACTTTTTTTTAGATCTCTAAATTCAAGGTATTAATTGTCTTAGTTACACATTAGCCAGATTCTGCTGTCCTTTAGCTGAACTCCTGCTGCTCTAGCCTAGGTTATAATTGTGAAATATTAGTTATCTTCCACTAGGTAGCTGGTAAATACTTTTTTAAAAGAGCTGCTACGGTTTTCATGATTTTAAAAAACTAACTGACGTCTTCCAGAATAGATGGGTCGATAAAAACGTTATTTTCAGGGAAATGTTAAATAGTTGAACTTGTTACTGAAAGGGGAAAAAAAAAACTAGAAGAGAAAAAAATTACTACCAAAACCACACCTCAGCTTGTGCAGGCCTGTGATAGTTGACTATTGTGTTAACATACTCTACATGTCATCACCCACCTACCTCTAACAGTTGGTGAGTATGCATTCACAGTGAGACAAACCAACAGGTAGACAATTCTAATATAGGAGTAAAGATTATAAATGTTGTAGATTACAAAAGGAATTAAACACATTGGGTAAAAGATGTTAGTTCTCCAATATCACTTTTCATTTATATAGCACCTTTCATCTCAGAATGTTTTACAAACCACAAAGGCATCACTTCCACCAAGAGTGAAATGCGATTTCTGGAATGGAATTTAGAAACTGTTATTACAGCAACACTGAACAGTTTTAGACTGGAAAAATACCATAGCCCATCAAAATTGAAGGGGAATAATAGATAGTTTGAAAATTAAGCACACTAGAATTTGGCCAGGACACCAAGATTAGCACCATATAACGAGGGCCATTGGATATTTAATGGCCTAGAAAACATTCAGGACATCCATTTTAGATCTGAAATATCAGCACATCTCATTTGAAATCAGACAGCAACTCAGTGAACAACAAAAAGAAAAGGAGTACTTGTGGCACCTTAGAGACTAACCAATTTATTTGAGCATGAGCTCTCATGCTCAAATAAATTGGTTAGTCTCTAAGGTGCCACAAGTACTCCTTTTCTTTTTGCGAATACAGACTAACACGGCTGTTCCTCTGAAACCTGTCAGTGAATAACAAACACTACTTCCTGACAAACATAGGGTTTTCATTAGAGATGCACACTAGAGTGCTGTAAATTGTAGAGCACTCTAACTGCCCTGCATAGACCATGCTGACATGGTCTGAAGGGTTCCTAGTGTGCACTGAAGGGAAGTAGTACTGTTTCAAATGTTATTACATCACTGCGTTCTAGGTATCTTTCAGAGCATGCCAGCGGGGTCTACACAGGACAGTTAGAGAGCTCTACAATTTGCCCCTTTCTGGTGCATGTTGCTACATCATGTAGACAAGACCAAAAGCACTACCACACTCAAGTTAAGGCTTTGGGGGTACGGCTGCATGTGAAGTTAATTCAGCTGATAGGGACCTGTGCCAAGCTGTAAGTGGCCACTCTACAAAGCCCTACTTGAATTACTGGGGCCACATTGGTGCTGTTCTCACCATTGGTGCGGACTTCTGAGGGCACATTCCATTGTTCTTAGCATTGCAGTAAGCTGAGCCACTGATTTTTTTCCCAGTGAATTGAGAGAGTTTGTCCTTCTGGGCACACAGTGGAATTCTGGGAAGGCACTAGAGGATTATCAGCACTAGAGCGGTTTAGCCTGCATCCTCTCAGTAAAGTGGCCAAGTCATCAGCCTAAGCGTAAGCAGCACTTGGGTCGGGACTGACCAGCTACCTTGGGTGTAACTCACCACTATTTTCAGACCAGCTGGGTGTGTCCATGTGGACAGAACTCGATTAGTACAAGTCTGAATTAATTTTGTAGAGAAGACATCCCTGTGTGGGGGGATGGGACTCAACATATGGGCAACCCTTGAGTTGTAATTATAGTTACCTCTGTAACAAAGACCTGAACAAAGTTTGTGTGGCTCATGGGCTTAACAGTGCTGCTATATAAAGAGACATTTTCTTCTTAATTCTCTCTTTCTAGGGGCTGGGAGTAGAGTGAAGGTTGTCAAACTTTAGACATTTCAGGGTTGAAGGCACGAAGCATGAATAGGAGAGAGGGATCCTCATAGCTCCTAGGAATTGCAGGATCATGGACAACTAACTAAAGGCAAACTACTGAGTATTTCACCTGTGTTACCATCAAAAGAAGTTAGAGAAGTTTAAACAAATGCAGAATAAATGCAAACTGCTGCTTTTTACATTTTAAATATCAGGAACAGCACAGCCTCAGTTCCCACTTCAACTATGTTTGCTTTAAAAATGCAAGTGAATCAGGAGATCTAGTTACATACATTTGTCCCCTAACCTGGTTATAATTATACACACACAAAAATACTTCAAAAAGAACATTATCAAAGTTGCAAAGCCAAGCCACTCAAAAGTTAGGAAGTGCCAGATTTAAAGTTGTCTGCGTAACCTTAATTCAGTCCCCTTGTGCACGTGAATTATGATGCAGTCTTTATGATCATATGTTACTTTTCCCACCTAATCCAGCTCATTCACTGCATGTGACAGCTCATTCTCCAATGATCAATCAGTGTTGTGCAGCAAAGAGTTGTGTGGAGGACCTCTGCCTTATTTGTTGCAGAAATTGAAAGATGCATAGTGAATGAGGCTGGGGACTGCAGGAAGAGATGACAACCTCACAGCTAAGGCAATGTTGAACGTTGCTCTGGAGAATGGGATTCTTTCTATCCCTGCCTCTGCCACAGAGTTCCTTTTCAAAGGTGGCTGTAGTTGTGTTCTTCATTTTCTCAGTGCCCAACTTGATAATCTGATCTTCAGAAACGCCAAGCACTTAGAGCAGCAACTGATGTCAATGTGAGCTGTGCTTTGAACATATAAATAACTAGATAATGTTAAACAAACTGAAAAATCAAGGCCTAGGCATTTCAAATTTGGCACCTAAAACACTGAACATATTTATTATTTGTATTACCATAGCACCTAGGAATCCTAATCATGGCCCAGGACCCCATTGAGCTAGGTTCTGTATAAATACAGGACAAGATGGTTCCTGCCTCAAAGAGTTTATAATCCAAGATGTTAATCTCATGGCCCCTCAGTTCCCAATCTGTAAAATAGGGATAATATTTCCTCATCTCACAAGGGCATTGTGAAAATAAATTCATTAATATTTGTGAAGCACTTTGATACCTTTGTGATGAATAGCATAAACCATGAGGAAGTTAACCATTCTATCTTCAGAGCAGGATTTGAATAGTGTGTTGTAAATAAGGCACGGGGCCACACATTGAACAGCGAAAATAAAACAAAATATCGAATAGATGCTAATTCAATCACTACATCCATTGACTCCATCCTGTGAGCTGAATGAGGCATGTGTCTTATGGAAAAATTAGTATGTTATGTCATTTTTTAATCCATTTGATCAATGTTTTAAGAAACTAAAATGTTATCAGGTTGATTAGTTCCTCTAAGTTTGAATACCTTGCAATGAAGGAGTTAGCCAAATAAGTGCTCTATGCCATTTTATAATTCACATTGACATCAAAATGACATGAAAAGGTATTTTTGAATTAAGCACTGAATCTAGTTATTGAATAGATATATCGAGCTTACTTTAAGAATTACAAATCAATTTTGCCAATTAAGAAAATTGTTTCAAAAAGCCTTAAAAAGTAGAGTTCAACTGTTGCACAGACAATCGTTATCTCTTGTCCCTTCACCAACTGTTGACCAACCTGAAAGCATAACTGACTGGAAAGCTTTCCAATCAATAGGAGATGCAAAACTGAAGTTAAACAAGAGCCTGTCAGTCTTCACTGAAGTTCTCTTTATTAAACCGTTCAGGACACAAACTATATTTGCTCAGTTTTTGTTCCACCTTATTAGAAATGGTCACTCCAAACTCTTTAATAAAATTAGTTGAAAGACTTTTTTTTCACTACAGATTTTTTAAATCCCTTTCAAATCTGTGGCTGAACTTTTGTAACATTTTTACTGCATTCGAAACATCAAGATATTTCACTGTATATGTATGCGTTATTCCTGTCTCTACTAGTAGTACACTGTCACAAAATTCAATCTGTTCACTATTCTGTTTCGATACATTGATACAGAAAAGGTTCTACTCTTAAAAACTGGAAGTTGGTGAAGGAAACAATTTTCACAGTTTCAAATGACTTCACATTACATACAACACTATCTCACCTCCCTCCTTAGAGTTCAGGTAAAATCAGGATTAATCTAATAAACTGAACCATAAAAAGTTTCAGAGTAACAGCCATGTTAGTCTGTATTCGCAAAAAGAAAAGGAGTACTTGTGGCACCTTAGAGACTAACCAATTTATTTGAGCATAAGCTTTCGTGAGCTACAGCTCATTTCATCGGATGCATACTGTGGAAAATACAGAAGATGTTTTTACACACACAGACCATGAAAAAATGGGTGTTTATCACTACAAAAGGTTTTCTCTCCCCCCCACCCCACTCTCCTGCTGGTAATAGCTATAACTATAAATAACTATAAAAGCCACTAGGTATTTTTATGCCACCTCACAAATTAGTCTGGTCATAAATATGACAATCTTCTTAAAAGCAAATAAACTATCAAGTTAAATATTGTGATATTTATATTTCAGTTATAAAAATTGAAACAGAGCATTTCCCCCCTCCTCACAAGTCTAAACCAGTGACCTATGTAATGAATATCACCATCTACCCTACATTTAGGGTGGGATTGTCAAAAGCACTCAGCATTGATTTGTTAGGACAAAGTTGAGCGGTTTTTGAAGTCTCACCCCTAGTTTCCAATCTTTACCTCTTTAGACAAAGTCCACTGAAACGCATACCAAAATTAGCAGGCCTGATGCCATAAACACACTTTAACCCACTGCAGTTTTGATGCAATCACCTTCAATATTTATTATTACATACACTAACTATTTTAAAAGAACATTAAGGTTGCAGAGTGAAACACTCAAAACTTAGAAAATATCAATGAAAGATATCCATTGAACCTCTTCCATGGATTGGAAACTAGAATACACAGACATAAAATCTTCCATTAAAAACTCTTTGATTTACCTTCCCCCATCCTTCTTGAAAGATTATGTGAGGTTGGGGGGTCTGACAAGAATATCCCTTTGCCCTTGTGTTAACTATCTCAGGGCCCAGTCCCACCCCATGTACAAAAATGAAATTAAAGCATAGCTGTGTGCACATGTAGAAATGACAACACACACCCTTTATGAGTAAATGCTGAGGATCAATAAAGAAGGTATTATAGACTGGTGCAAAAATACTGGACTGTGACACCATAGGCAGGACAAAAGAGCATTTAAAAATGGGTGCTGTCTCAACATGAACCAAAATTGGATTACATATTTAATTGTCACTATTACATACATATTATACTGCACAGTCATCTTCTACTCACATGACAAAAAAATTACACCCTCTTCTCTTATGCCAAAATGAATTTCAGAAAAAACCAGAAATGCCCAAGAATACGGATATGCAAAGAACACACTAAAATATATTGTAAAAGTAAAAAAAGCTTGGCATACAAGATAAGAAATAATCCAAAAGTTAACTGAGACCCACCAGAATACTTCTACTGAGATGAGAACATATTTGTATACAAAGATATATTTTGATGTTATAATTTTTCCCCTGGTTACAGGCTATTAGTATGGGAAAACTGTATACTTTATCGGCTGCTGAGCCTAATATGGGTCACTCACGTAAAACAGTGGTATCAGCATGCATCTCGAAGTGTCAAGGTATTGAACATTTTAAGAAAAACAATAGTGAGTAAAAGTGGGTTTAACAGTTCCTTTGAAGCATGAAACAGAAAATATTGGACTTTTCCTCCCTACATACTCTAATTTGTTACCACTGGGTTGCGCAACAGTGCGACTGCAATCAGATCTAGGCAGATGGACCATTCTGCTTGCACAGAGTCCCAGTGAGTCAGAGGGTCTACACAGCATACAAATCTGCTTGTGCAGATTGGGCTGCGGGATCAGGGCCTAATTTTGCAATGTATAGTACAATTTTCACTAGCTTTGCTATTGCAGTGCTATTCCCCATTCCTCCGTGACATTTAAAACTTGTATATTCTCACAGATTGTAAATTTTAACTGTTTGATTAATCAGCAGTGGTAAATATTTTGCAACTTTTTCCCTCCTTAATTTTCCTCAAGTATGTCCTGACTTCTGTATACTTAAAAAAAGGAAAAAAAAATCTTGGCTTTGATCATGTTTCTTTAAATTTCTATTTGAGTCAAATAATTTAATGTCATTTGAATCCTAGGTAAATACTACCAATCAAATATTTAAATCAGTTTTCTTGGGCTAAAACTTTGCCTACTATATAAGTTCCTAGCCTTAATACAAGTTTTATTTATTTTTTAAAAACTAGTTTTAGGTCAGTTTATTTTCTCCCCAGTGCGTTAGTGGCAGAGTTTATATTACCAAGCAAGTGATCTGTTCTGAAAACAAAGAAGCAGGGATTGTGAAGTCAGCAGACAGAACATTCGACCCACTGGATAAGATGCATGCTAAAGACAGAGCCAACAAGGAAAGAGGTGTGCATGTAAGAGGGTGATTCTGTTCTACTTTAAAAAGAAAAGATATCTAATCCTACCCAAGTACTGCAACATAAAATTGGGGGGTGGGAAGAGAAGCTGGAGAATAAAGTAAGTGGGGAAGTTACGAAAATCTCAATGTTCCACTGGGAATGCAGAATTACCACCATAAAAGTTATTTTACTTTGGTCTAATAGCTTAACATTATGAAAAATAGAGCAGCTGATTTCCTTTTGGGACATTGTGACCTACATTAAAAATGGAATATTTCCATTCACACAGCTCTGATTCCTTGACTTAACAAAAATTAACAAAGATTAATTACGCGACCATACTGTTCAGCAGCCCAACAGAAACACAGTCAAAGCTCCATAGCACTATGCAACTGCTTACATACACACACATCATATGTGTAGGTCTTTGCCTATGACAATGTTTTCTTAACATTAAGTACTTTTCTTACTATTTAAATGTGAGTGTATCTGGAGATATTTAGCATTAGTTTGCGGAAGAGCACTGAGGCTGGACATAGTCCCAGACAACTGTAGAAACCCTCAACAGACATATACTAGTCCTGGATTCATTTTTGAGCAGCAACGAGGAGAACCACAGTAATTTTCACTTTAACCAAAGCCCTATTTCTGCTTTGTTCTGTGCAGGAAATATATTTACCACACTTCTAAGAAACATACTTTATGGATGTTTCAGCTACATGATCATATATTTTAACATCCTACCTGCTTATGTGATGATTGCTCTCTTGGCCAACATACCAGGGATTGAACCAGGGACCTCCAGACCTAAAAGCATGAGCTGCCAGCATAAGCTAAAGAACCAAGGATGTCTCCATAGCTTATAGGTGTAATAACTCATAACCTTTGTGGATCTGCACAGAGGGAAAGCTGTCACACATACTCCCCGCCCCAAGTTCTGTATACCTGTGATCCAAATGCTCAGTAAAAGTTTAAGCCTAGCCTCTGAAAAACAGCTAGGGTGTATTACACCATGATGGCTTCTGTGAAAAATTCCAATGAATAAGACATTGTCACTAAAGTCTACATTACAACCACTCCCAGGATCTCCTCATTTCTCATATGCAGTCCGAATTATGCTTTTTTATTTGTTCTTAATACCAGAAAAATCAGAGAAAAATAAATGTCAAACCTTGGAATTCTTTCTACACAAATCCCTGTAGAACACGGATACCTCTAAATAGAGGTCTGGATCAAATGACAGCCAAAAGAATCTGATGAACACAATACAATCTCAAAAGAAAAGGAGGATTTGTGGCACCTTAGAGACTAACAAATTTATTTGGGCATACGCTTTCATGAGCTACAGCTCACTTCTTTGGATGCATTCAGTGGACAATACAGTGGGGAGAACGGAATGCATCCGATGAAGTGAGCTGTAGCTCACAAAAGCTTATGCTCAAATAAATCTGTTAGTCTCTAAGGTGCCACAAGTCCTCCTTTTCATTTTGCGGATACAACACAGCTGCTACTCTGAATATAATCTCAGTGGAAGTTACTGTGGTGGCAAGTTGAAGACAGAATGTCAGGCAACTTACATATCCTCATTTTGTGAGTTACATCAGACTGGGTTTTATTTTATGTGATGCACTCAATGCACTAATCAAGTCAACAGCTGAAACCTTCAGGTAACTAAGAACCTCACTCTCACCATTTTTTATCTTCCTGTTACGTTACAATTTATGGGTTTCAGGTTTACCTCTCAACTTCAATCTACCACAGGCAGCAGAAAATGAAAAAGAAAAAAAAATCTGGTATATTAGAAATAAAATACCCAGGAAAGTGGCTATTAAAGGTTAGGTATTTCATCATTTTGAAGGGCCTCCATACAGTACCTCTGGTACCATATTCATCTGCTTTCTCTCTTAAAAGTCATCCTATTTCCTACACAGCAAGAGCAGTGCCTACAAGTCTCATGCTGGGCACGAACAGGGGAGTTGAATAGCATCACTAATTACAAACAATGGTCTCCGCGCAGTAACACCCAGGTGTGTTTTTTGGAGACGTTTCCAAGCTCCCTTGCTTGCAGAGGGTAGAATCTCAACCTCCCGAAACGGTCACGGCTTCAGGTAGCCCTTCTAAGGCGCTGGGGCGGCACAGTCACCTCCTCCCGCCTCTCTTCTCCGCCCCATTACCGCAGGGGCGACAGAGAGCGAAGCAATGTGGTTTCTAAAGGGCGCTCCTAACAGGCAGAGCAGGTGACTGACAGAAATCGTGAGTCCTATTCCTGGCGCGGCGCTGCCGCTGTGGGCCCCGAGGGCAGGCATTTCACCTGGGCTTACTCAGCGGCCATACCGGGGGGAGTCGCGATGCTCCCCCGCCCCGGGCCTGCGGAGGCGGCGCTGGGCCCGGCGGGCGACAGGGGATACTCACAGTCCAGGTGCTTCTTCTTGGGCCCCATGACTTCGTGGGTCGTCGCCTTGCAGACGGCTTTGGAGATGGCTGACCCGGTGACACTGTGCTGGGCGGCCGCGATGCGGTCGGTGATCGACTGGCCCGACATCTTCCGCTCCGCCGGCCCCCCTCACCAGCCTGGGGTCCCCGCGGCCTGCCCCCCACCCCCGAGCAGGCGGCCGAGGACGGGAGAGACGGGACTGACACCCGCCGGGAACCAACCAACCCGCCCGCCCGCAGCCTGGGAATCAAGGTCCCCTGCGGCCCCTGCTGTGCGCCGGGGGGCCAGCAAGCCGCTACGGCCCCAGGGTAGCCCAGCCCCCGGCCGCCTTCCCTAGGGTGCTCGCAGGGCCCGGGCCGAACTGCTCTCTGGAGGGGGGGCTCTCTCCGCCGCGCGCCCCGCTTGGTCTCCTGGGCTCCGCTCCGGCTTTCCCTTTCACATTTCCACTCCCCGTCCCAGACAAAATGGCGGCGGCGGCTCCGCCTCGGTGGCGGAATCACGTGACCTCGCGGCTGCCCCGCCCCCCACTCCGCCCTCGTTAAGGTGGAGCCGCCCCCCCCCCCCCCCACTACCTCCAAAATGCACCCGAAATCCGGCTGGTCTCGGTGCTCTCAGAGAGCCCCTCAATAAACCCCTGCCCGTCTCAGGGAGCTCCCCCCCCGCCCCAGCCAGATCCCTAGCTGGCTGGGGGGGGGGGGCTCTGGGAGGCCCCCCCACCAAGAAATACCCCAAATCCGAGCTCCCCCTCAGGGACAAGCACTGTAGCATATGATAGTTTTAAATTCACCTTGGCCTCCCACTTGCCTTCCTCCCCATTTCCTGGCCAGAACAGCAGGAAAGGTGGGGGGGAGGGGGGAGGTGTTCCCTGCCTATTTCCTTGCCCTGCAAAGCTTTTCCAGGAGAGGAAATGTGATTGCATTTTGTTATGCATTGAGCCAGGGGGTGGCCTTTTATGGCCCGAAAACATGCACACGTTCAATAAAACAGTTCATTTTCTGGGAGACAGAGTCATAGGTGCAACATCTGCTTAAAAAATTGTCTAGGCAAGTGCTGTTGAACTAGACATGAGTCTTTGTCAAGGGATCCTGAAGTGGGTGTGCTACTCATCTTGTTTTTTGGAGGACCTATTAGATTTTGAAGAGTCATGCACAATTAAAAAAAAGCCAAACAAACATCCCCCAAGCCCCAGGAATGGATCAAGATATGAATCATACAGCCTGAATTGTAGTTTCAGACTGCCTCACTACATCAGGAAGTTATGAAATGATGCCAGCCACAATGTGGCATGAAGATGTTGCAATGCAATGTTCGCTGTGTTGCACTTAGTGGTCCTCCAGAGAAACTTAGGAAAGAGGGAAAGGCTCCTCCAAGAAAAAAAAATTGTTGTCATTTTTCTTGGCCCTCTTGGCGGCTGTCCTCGTCTGATTCTTGCGCCTCATGCGTTAAAAAAAGAAAGAAAAAACTGCTTGTTGCTATTCTGTTTTTCTGCTGGGGATAAGAGAAGTATTACAAAACACCAGTAAAAGTACAATTGTGCATTGTCAAAGTGATGGAAGATATGACCTAATATAGGTCGTATTTGCATCTCTAGTTTCTGTGGCAAAGGTCTCTCAGCTACATCTGGGCAACACCATTGGCTTCAGTGGAATTGCGCTGATACAAAAAGGGAAACTTTGGCTTGAACAGCTGGCTCCCTTGCTCGGCTGTTCCCGGTGATCCTAGTCTCTGTATGATCAAATATAGTAAGAGCTTCATGAGTGATTCTCTCACAGAGGCCATAAATTGAGTCATGGAGATTGAAAACCTTTCTTTAAGCACAGTGGAAGCTGTCTGACATTGGTTTGATTATGAGGATGTGTCCTGTTTCTTTAAAATTGTAACTGGAAGCCAAACAGGATGGGAGCTGGGGATAGATCTCATCAGAAGGGAGGAAAAAGGGTACGTACATTCAGTTCTTTGCTGAGACAGCCAGCAAGGGGAGAGTGGTGACTGACTGTCAAGTGTGATGGTGTTTTTTTGTGATATGGACACCTGTCCATTAGGAGCTGGACTGTGTCCAACGACTCATTTCAGATGTGCTGTCAAACAACCATCAATCAGATGGTGATGATATTTGGCCACTGGATTTAAACAGTCTAGAAATGTAGACTGTGTAACTCATTAGCAAGTCCTTGATCCATCCACTCCTGCTGTCTTTATGCCGGCTGATCAGCTGGCTAAAATAGTGCAGAGGGTTGAGTGGAACTGTAAAAGTGAGTCAGGGCCTTCTCCTACTTGGAATAATTTTATAGCTGAAATTCACTAGTCTGGTTTGTGGGGTTTGGATCAATTCCCATAGGTCAGTTGGTTGTGATTTTGAAAGACTGTCTTAGACACTCTCCTGTCTGTATTCATAAAAAATGGCAGCTCTTGGAATAAGACAAGAGAGCAGAAGCAGCTCTTTGAAGAAAATCTCTTATTGAGAGTCTGCTCCTCCCACTCCAATGGTAGTTAGTCACAAAACTCCCATTTACTTCAATAGGAGTGGAAGTCGGCCCCTAGAGCAAAATGAGTAATTTACCTTTGTAACCCTTCTGCCTGTCAGAGTTGGCAGCAACAAGGGCCGGGTTCAGTATCTAGGGGTTCCATTCCAATAACACAATGCAAAACCGGCTCGAGCCCCCACCCAGTGACCTGGGACAAATATATACCACCCCTGCTGGGCACCTCCAAGAGGCAATACTTCCCCTCTCGCAAGCACATAGTCTGAGTGTAGCAAAAAGCCTTTTAATAACAGAGAGAAACAATGTGGCATTATGTTGGGGAAACACCACCAACAGGATTCATAACACAACCCATGAGCAAAACCCACCCCAAGCAAATTGGGGCATGTCCTTTCCCTTTGGTTCTTGAGTCCAGCAACCCAAAATCACCCAAAGTCCCAAAAGTCCAACGACCCAAAAGTCTCTGTCCTTGGTCAGGGTGGCCCCAGAGTTCAAAAGTTTATCTGCAAAGTTTTACCTCCCAACCCTGGGTGGAGATTGTGGGGAGGGGTTAAGGGGCACCTTACATAGTCCAACACTGATGGCCCCACCTCTCCATGGGGCTCCGCTCTGCTCGCCATCCCGCAAACTGCTGTACTCCACCAGCTGCTCCGCTCCGCTCCGCTCACTGTCCCGCAAACTGCTCTACCATATAACTTCAGGCTCCCCCACTACTTAACACAACACTTAGTGATTCCAGCTCTTTTGTGATTTCAGTGTTGGTGCACCATTAGCGCAAAGTGAACTCAGCTCAGCAGCCTGTAACTAGCCTCCTAATGGAATCAAAATTAGCTCTGATATTCCACTGTGGAGAGAAGAGGAAGTGCAATTAGCATGTAAGGCCCTCACCAGGAGGCCCATACCACCAAGTATTAAAACCTGTTCCCAGCCTCTCTCAATTCACAGAGTTTTAGAACCCATGTCCCTTG
Source organism: Caretta caretta (assembly GCF_965140235.1). Classification (NCBI taxonomy): domain Eukaryota; kingdom Metazoa; phylum Chordata; order Testudines; family Cheloniidae; genus Caretta; species Caretta caretta. Next base: position 85,923,679 of record NC_134214.1, read on the forward strand.
CCTAGCGAGTGCTACTTAGTTGATGGCGAGTCCCTCCATCATAACAAAAGGCCCAGTACAGTTCCAAGCACAGTTCCCATAGTCAGGGTAATAACAATTTATTCTTCCTGCCCCAATAACAGAGACACTGGGGATCCCACAGCAGCCAAGTGACTATTTGGGCAGCTATGGCCTCATTCTAGGCGGTGTGGGTGTGCCTATGCAAATGAGGTCAGCCCCTGAAGTTCTTTTCCACAACTTGCCACACCTCACCACCAGATGTCAGGGTGGAGCTCATCCTAACTCTGCTTACACCTTTTTTGGCCAGTGTACTGAGTGGAAAAAGATACTTTTTGCTTTTACAAAGAAATCAGACTGTAGCGCATTACTGCAAATTGCTCATCACAGCAGAAGTGCAGCAGAAGACAAAAAGAATTTTAAATTCTGACTTTTGGCTGAGTGGGACAGCCTTCCTCCCTGAAAACAAATTCTTATTGCTGTATTCTCTGCTACTCTATGTGTTAATCCAAACATATGTTGTGACTGACAGATATGGCAATTTCCTGCAATATAATTGAAAGCCCTTATTGTATTAAGTTTATGTATCATTGTGAGCTGGGATTGTCTGTAACTTCTCTAGGGGGAAGATGTGACAGATGTGAGACTTGGGAGTTCAAAAGACTATAGTGAAAATATGCCAGACAAGTATGGACTTTTGGGACAATAACTATTAAGTTGATTTCCCGAGAGAGAGGTTAATCAAATCCCCCACTCTAGGTACGCAAAAACCCAGCCTTTTGAAGCTATGCCCTGAGGAGAAGCTATGTCTGTTGATTACCTGTTACACAAGGCCAAGATCAAAGGCCCAAGCTGTATAAAAAATTGACTGATTGGCTTGATCTCAGTTCTGGATCTAAGACAGATATGAATGTGTAACCATCGGGAAAACCCAGTTGTTGGTTTTGAAGGACTGAAACCTACCAAAGCCCTAGGTTGGAGTTAGGTTGACCTTTGATAAGGATTTTAGCATGTGTGTGGGTTCTTTTATTGCTTTAATGTGTTTTCTCTATCTTGCTTTTACCTTAAGAATAAATGTGCTTGCTTAGAAGGAGCTGTGTGGTAATTTATAACTGAGGACAATACTCTCCTCATTGCCTTTGGAGAGAAACCACAGTGCAGCCTTGTAGGCAGTCAGGTTTGCTGGGGATATCACAGGGTAAACCAGGGAGCTGTACAGCCTTAATATGCCTGGTCAAGAAGGAGCAAGATGTGGGTCTCTGCCCAGGAAAGGTGTCAGCTAGGAGCCAGAAATTAAAGTGGGTGCTCTTGGTGGACCATAGTGGGGGGAATACAGGTACAGTTACCCTGAAACTGTGACAGTGACATGATAGTTATTTATGCTGTAGTAAAATTCCCAAAATGTGGCATTCCTCTGAGTCCCATGGTAACCAGGAATTGTTTATTTGTTTTTCAATAGCGCCTTGAGGCTCCAGTCAGTCTTGGGGCTGTATTATATTAGACTCTTCGAACACCTCAGCCCCTGTTCTGAAGTTTACATTCGAAATAAGGCTCACCAGAATGACTATTTTGAAAACACTTATGTATTTGTCTATAAAATAATCCATACATAGCACATTGTCAAAGATGCATGACAGTGCAGCAGAGATATTAGCAGTCCTGTGATCCAACACACGTGTGGGGAGAAAGTGTTCCAACTCTTCTCTAAGGAAAAAAATACAACTCCTGACATAGGTGAAAGATTCATATAACCCAAGGGCATAAATGCACTAAAACATGATCACTGCTATTAGTAATGACAAACACTTCCTGCAGTTAAAAAAAAAATTAAGAAATCTTTATTAGTCCCTTTGGCAACTGGCAATCTCAAGCTGCCTCAGTTTTGCCTTGACACTGGTAATGCTGAGAAAACGCTTGAATCATCAAGGCCTGACATCAAAACTTCACCAGAAGAGAAGCTGAAGCGATTAAACAAACATTCTAAATATTTCTAACTCTTACTAAGATAATACTTGAGTCATCTTGTTCTGTGTGCTTGTATAACTCTTGTTCCACTTTCACCACTGAATTATGCTGGTGCATTGAAAGGAAAGACTCCTTAGTATGTTACACTACTCTAGGTGCATTTTCTTTTTTCCCCTTGTATTTCTTAGCTTCTGCATTTATTTGTCCAGCATAGTGTGTGTGTGTGTTTTAAAGAATACAGGTTTTAAATTATGCTAATGAATTATTATTGAGTATTAAATCACATGACTGCTTTATAAAGGAAAGGGTGGTAACTGTTTAAAAAAAAAATCATGTAAGGGAAACTAACCAGGTTCAACTCTGAACATGTTTGGCACGTTCAATGGTACCTTTGGGCATGAAAAGGAATGGAGGACCTGGCCTTGATGAGCAAGTGAGACTATAAATAGAAAGGGTGTGATGACAACAGCATGACTTGATCTGTAATCCATTGATCCCAAGATGCATTTCTACATCTGTGGCACAATGCAGACACTTTGCTAATAAACTGGAGATATTTGAATGGGTGAAATTCTATATCTGTGGGATCACATAAGGAAAAAGGTGAACAAAGTTACAAGATACCAAAAGGGCAGAAGGGCAGAGTGTGACATGGTGAACTCATCATAATTAAGGACATTCCAATTAACTGTAATGAAGGGAAATGTTTGACAGCCTTCAATACATTATGATAAAGAAGAATATTTTTAAAAGTGTGTGTGTGAGAGTGTCTGTGTGTGTGTGTGTTGTGGGCAGAACGGCACATTATGCTACCATGAGAAAGAATTTTAGTTAAGTGCAGATTTCTGTGAAGTCTGAGGGAAATCATGCCAAAGCACACACACACACACACATAAAACCTACTTTCAGTCAAAAACTTGATGTCAGTCCCTCACAATCCTCATGGTTGAAAAGAATTCCTCAGAGGAAAAATTGCTGTTGCTGAGCTTGAACCCCTTATGAAATCACTGCAATACTCTAGTAATGGCCCAAAATACTGAGGGTGAAATACATGGTTTGTGTACCACTAAGCCTCACCAGACCCAACTGAGATGGGACAAAACCTTTTATCCAGCTCCCCTGAACATTGGTGGTTCAAATCCCAATCACCCATGTTTCAGGGGTTGTGTTTGCAATCAAACGCAAAACCTGGTGTCTTTGGCTCTATTTAGTTTTAAAGAACTTAGAACATCTAAAATGTCCGTGGTACTTCCAATGCACAGCAGTATGTGGGTAGTACTTGGTAGGCCACATATTAACTTTCTCAGTATCTGTCCCATGAGGACAAATCACGCTTCACACACTCATTACTTAGACAAAGCTCTCATTGACAAACAATGGAAGTTTTGTCTTGGTGTGGATCTCAAGAATTGTCCATAGTTTTGCAGTTGGGAATTTTCAGTATCACAGAATTCTATGGGTTCAGCCCTTGTGAGTATTATTGCTGCAATCTGTAAAGCAATTTGCTGACACATTTTTAAGAAAAGAAATTAAAAAATGTAGTTAAGCCATGCTTGCAAATATCATAGAAAAAAGAAGGGAGCCTCTTCTTGGCTCTCCAGCTATGGATGCTGTTTTATAGTTCTTTGCTTCAAATTGAACTTGTTTCTTGAGGATTTTTTAGTGCCACAACACACACTAGATAGAAATTCAGTATAGTTTCTAAAATGCATCCAGGTAAGGAAAGGTATTTTAAAGACTTTACAAGGAAGGCCACCAAAAGATGTGATTGCATAGAGTTTATAAGAACATCACACAGCAAAAGTAAATGGATTAATTTTCTATCAAGACTGTGTTTTACTTAAGGAGGGAGAAAACATCTGTTCAAAGGGAGAGTGATTTAGCCTTCAGTTGCTGATTAGCAGGTCAGCACTGCCTCTATGGAAACAGAGAGGAGCAACTCACAAAACTGCTAACAACAACAAAAAGCAGTATCTTATTAAAGTCAGCTTGGAGAGATCCTAGGAATTACAAACCATCAAGCCTTACTTCACTACCGAATAAAGTGATTGAAACAATAATTAGTTGGAATGATAAAGCTTGTATGAACGTGATAGGATAGCAACAAATCAGCACGGCCTCTGTAAAGAGAAATGTTGTCTCTCTAAATAAACAGAATTCTTTGAGCATGTTGGCAAAATAGCAGCTAACAAAGCCAAACTGGTTGATATAACTCATTTGGATTTCGAAAAGAGGCTTTTAGGGACATTTTTATGTACTCACAGGACCATGCTCTTTACAGAGTCATTCAGCTTAACTACCCCTTTGAGATGGGGATGTTCTCACCACACAGAGCACTTCATTTATTAGTACCAGATAGCCTCCACCTGCACATCCTTCTTGTGCTCTTTTATCCAGTCTTCTGGTTTATGGGTTCATTAGCTACCCATCCCAATCTGATCTGGTGATCAGGAAATCTTCTCCTTATTCAGGCTCTCCCCTGGGGCCAAACTGGTTAAAAAGTGACCAGTGTGCTGGTTCAGTTGCCGATTCCCAGCACTCCACCACAGACGGTCAGAGATAGTTGATATTTGTTATAAAAATATGTAATGTGTTACAAACAGATGCATCCCTCTGCCCCACACTTCTTATATTCTTCATTTTATTAGATTATGTAAGCTCTTCGGGGCAAGGTCTGTGTCTTCCAGTGCATTCAGCCAGTGCCTAGCACATTGTGGACACCACCAGAAATGAAAGTAATAAAAATGGTGATGTCAGTGAACCAGTTAGTAACAGTAAATACAATATAACTGCAGATTTCTCAGTGTAAAGCAAGAGCAATTTGATTCATTCTCTGTGTGATAACATTCTGTCTCTTTTTCTTGGGGGGGAACCCAATGTGATTAGTTTTACAGTAAAAATAATCCAAACTGACACTTGTTGTACCTTGTTTTTTTACTTAGAGTGAGCTTTGGTTTTGATGCTGAGCGTCAAATGTGTGTAATTCCATGGTACTGATTGATAAAGGAATAATTCCTCTTCTTTTATTAAATGAAAAGACTGCTGCTCCACATGCAGCTTTTGTCACATTAATGCAGGTGTGTGTTTTCTGCATTGACATCAAGGGGACAGACAAACAGACAGGCTCTTCCCCTTTGATGCTACTTTTAAACCAATTAGGGTTCTGTTCCACACACTCATCTTGGATCCATTTACGAACGAGAAAGCATACTCTCCTATATATTGAATAGAAACTATTGTTTTATGTAATGTAGAGTTTAGCCTATAACGTGTATTTATGGTATCGGCTCTCTTTGTAGTATTCACAGAACACTGAACATGCAGCTGCATATGACATGGATTGGTTAGTGAAAGATGCTTCAAATGGCATTCTGTTCCAACACCTCCTGACCTCATTTCATCAAGAGTAGCAGAGTCACCCTTCACAGGTTCCCTCTTGAACTAGTGTGTCTTTCACGCTCTACTGGATATTTATAGCAATGGGGAAAGTAGCAGCATGTTAGAATGAGGAGGTAAACAATTGAATAGTACATTTAATAAAAAGTCAAAATAAATACTAACTGTAAAAGATTAAGAATGAGTGGATCTTGAATGGGAGTCAGTACCTCTTCCTGAGTCTGCAGCTGAACTTGGATTAAAATTGATGCCACTGTCATATCTTCTAGGTCAGCATTTCTCAAATGCAGCCACCAGCGGCTTTTCTTTTGGCCACAGCCTCCTGGGCTGAGGGGGCAGGGGAGAGGGAAGTAGAATCATAGAACTGGAAGGGACCTCGAGAGGTCATCTAGTCCAGTCCCCTGCACTCAAGGCAGGACTAAGTATTATCTAGACCATCCCTGACAGGTGTTTGTCCAACCTGCTCTTAAAAATCTCCAATGATGGAGATTCCACAACCTCCATAGGCAATTTATTCCACTGCTTAACCACTTTGACAGGAAGTTTTTCCTAATGTCCAACCTAAACCGCCCTTGCTGCAATTTAAGCCCATTGTGTTGTGTTCTATCCTCAGAGGTTAAGAAGAACATTTTTTCTCCCTCCTCTTTGTAACAACCTTTTATGTACTTGAAAACTGTTATCATGTCCTCACTCAGTCTTCTCTTCTCCAGATTGAAAAAATTAGGTTTGTTTAATCTTCCCTCATAGGTCATGTTTTCTAGACCTTTAATCATTTTTGTTGCTCTTCTCTGGACTTTCTCCAATTTGTCCATGTCTTTCCTGAAATGTGGCACCCAGAACTGGACACAAAACTCCAGCTGAGACCTAATCAGCGCAAAGTAGAGCGGAAGAATTACTTTTCGTGTCTTGCTTACAATACTCCTGCTAATACATCCCAGAATGATGTTTGCTTTTTTTGCAACAGCGTTACACTGTTGACTCATATTTAGCGTGTGATCACATCCCCTTCTGCAGTACTCCTTCCTAGGCAGTCACTTCCCATTTTGTATGTGTGCAACTGATTGTTCCTTCCAAAGTAGAGTACTTCACATTTGTCCTTATTGAATTTCATCCTATTTACTTCAGACCAATTCTCCAGAAGATCATTTTGAATTTTCATCCTATCCTCCAAAGCACTTGCAACCCTTCCCAGCTTGGTATCATCCGCAAACTTTATAAGCATACTCTCTATGCCATTATCTAAATCATTGATGAAGATATTGAACAGAACCGGACCCAGAACGAATCCCTGCAGGACCCCACTCATTATGCCCTTCCAGCGTGACTGTGAACCACTGATAACTACTCTCTGGGAATGATTTTCCAACCAGTTATGCACCCACCTTATAGTAGCTCTATCTAGGTTGTATTTCCCTACTTTGTTTATGAGAAGATCATGCGAGAAAATATCAAAAGCCTTACTAAAGTCAAGATATACCACATCTACCACTTCCCACATTGTTACTTTGTCAAAGAAAGCTATCAGGTTGGTTTGACACGATTTGTTCTTGACAAATCTATGCTGACTGTTATTTATCACCTTATTATCTTCGAAGTGTTTGCAAATTGATTGCTTAATTATTTGCTCCATTATCTTCCCCGGGTACAGAAGTTAAGCTGACTGGTCTGTCATTCTCCGGGTTGTCCTTATTTCCCTTTCTATAGATGGGCACCATATTTGCCCCTTTTCCAGTCTTCTGGAATGTCTCCCATTTTCCATGCCTTTCTAAAGATAATTGCTAATGGCTCAGATATCTCCTCCAGCTCTTTGAGTATCCTAGGATGCATTTAATCAGGCCATGATGATTTGAAGACATCTAACTTGTCTATTTTGACTTGTTCTTTCCCTATTTTAGACTCTGATCCTACCTCATTTTCACTGGCAGTCATTATGTTGGATGTCCAATCGCCACCAATCTTCTTGGTGAAAACTGAAACAAAGAAGTCATTAAGCACCTCTGCCACTCCCACTCCCTCTTGCTCCTGGATGGCCTGCTTTGGTGTTGGTTGCTGGGGCCGTCAGCAGGTGTTGGGCTCTGCCACTCTCTGGAGACACCTGGGGCACAACACTGGAGTAGCAGGCACGCAGTGGGTTCTCCATTTACCCAGGGACGGTGGGGCTCAGACTTTGGGGTTCAGCCCTGGGGTGGCAGGCTCTGGCTGCGGGGCTTCAGGCTCCAGTCCCGGTCTCTGGCTGTGTGGCAGCAGGCCTCAGACTCCAGTGGCAGGGCTTCAGACTCTAGCTCCCCGCTGCCACCCTTAGTGCCTCCCCCCATCCAAGGCTTAATTTGTCCCCAGGCTTGCCAGGGCTGAGTAAGTCTGCTATGAAAAGTGATACTTGTATGTTTGTTAATATCACTTTTCACAACAGATTTACTAGCTAGCAACAAATAAATTACAATGATTTGGACGTGTCCATGTGCATATTGATTTGTTTTTCCTAAAGCTAATTAAGTATTTTAGGAAAAAGTGTGAGAACAGCCACCAGCAAGAGTTGGTGGCCGCACTCTGAGGCCACCAAACAATTTGTCTTGAGAACCCCTGTTCTCGGTCCAGTCCTTTGATATTTCTCTGCAATTTACTCAGAGCTGATGGATTCTTGGGGATAGAACATAAGGCACAATCCTGAACTGACAGGGTGGATTGACAGTGTGACAGGTTTTTTCCATCTGTAGGATTCTGTGAGACTGTTATAAGTCTGACAGGAATGAAAGTTACATGTTGTGGAAGAAATAGTACCCAGCTTTCCTAACTTGCTGGGGTAGTGGCTGATAGTTTAAGCAGAGCAACAGAGATGTGAAGAAATAGAAAACAAAGAAGACAATGTTAGAGACTGAAGATGGGGAGCTATGAAGCATTACTGGCCAGTAGGCACAGGTTATTCTCTTTTCCTGGTGTGCCATGAATCAGCCTCCCCTCTTCATTTAGAGTCTCCCTGCTGCTGAATTGGAGTGGGCAAAGCACGCATTTCTATGCGAATGGTTTCTATAGATTGTGGGCGGGAATGGGAGGGGTGGGGAGCTGCAGGCGAACCACTGCAGTAGAGGAGAATAGGCCAGCCATCTGCACCTGAAGATAGTGGAGAGATGAAGCCAACTGACTTCTCTGAAATATGTGGGGTGGAGAGACTGCCCCCCACAGAAGATAACAGTGGCCGTAGTACTTTCTGGGGCAGAAGAGGATATTCCCTAGCTTATAGTTTTGTCTGTCTTTGAGTTTTAGGAGTTGCAGCCTAAAAGTAAAAGCAAGAAGTAGGGGTTACAAATCCCCACGCATCCAAAACGAATAAAATATTCACGTGAACCCCTGTGAAAAGAAGCTGCTGAACTTCCCACAACTCTAAAAGGCACAAAGGAGAGACATAGGCTGGAAAAATGAACTCAACATAGAAAATGATATAGAGAAGAATCAGAAAGAATACAGATAAGAGTCAAGATAAGGAAAATGAACTTACTTAAAGTACATCAGCTGACAGGCATACATACACTGTGTGACACAGATCACACCCATTCCACCTTAAAAGCCTTTGGGTGTTAGCTGATCAATGTCATACAGATGCTACTCAGCAAAACCTCCAAAACATTAAGGGATGATCGAGAGTACAGTACATTGCACTATAGCTGAGTAGGGTGAGATATTGCTCAGTGTGTTATCTATCCAGGACAAAGTCCTAGAAACATTCTGGTGAACTAAGAGTGAGATTTGCACTAGCATGACCTGAATATCCAGATAGTCAAATACACACGCTTTCTCTTGTTTAGAATTCAAATTGATGTGTTTTAGTTGCCAGCTCACACAGGCCAGTTAGTGAGATATAAAAGTATAAATGGTACTATTGCTTCAGGCAAACAGGAAATGACAATCACTGTTACTAGAAAATTACCTATGCAAACAGCACAAGTGTAAGAATGAAGTATGGCCAGTGTAACTTACAGTACTGATCAAGAAAAGGTAATTAGATTTATTATAATCGACACAGCTTGCCATGATGTCAAGTAACTTTTGTTTTAATCTTCCAAGTGTGAAAGAGAAGCAGCTGAAAATTAATGCAAAATTTCATTTCAGAGAATTGCGCAGGGAGCAGGCCAAATTCTCTCACATATACATCTGCAACACCACTGACTTCAGTGGGTTTGTAGTGATGCAGCTGAAAGCAGAATGTTAGCCGAGGAACTTAGGAGGGTTAAAATCCAATGCCAAGGACCATGTTCAGGGCTCAATCCTACAAAGTGCTGATCAGTTTGATCTCAATCCAGCAAAGCACTTAAACACATGTTTTTTCAATAGCAAACAAAGTTAAAAAAAGGGATGCTTCATTTCCCCCCCATGCTATTGCCACATTCTTCAGTTCATCAGGACAGCCAAGGTCACAATTAAAGAGATTCCACCAACTTGAAAAGAAAATTAACTCAGAAGCCCTAGGAAACTACATCAAGGCCCATCTTATTTGCCTTGATAAAATAAAGGCTGAGAGATGTTCACTTGCAGTTAACCTATGAACCATGCCTGACTGATCATGGCAATAGTTTTTAAGCATTATTGCCAATAACAGTCAATGCGGAGTTTGGTATGACATGATACAACCATAAGATCTTTCTGTCTCTTATTGATAAGCAACAGCAATTTGCTAACAAGAGGTAATGATGTTCTTTCATTAAGAGCTTTTTCTTTTTTCCTCTAAATAGCTGATATCAGTGAAACCAAGAGGTACCTGCATAGAAGTGAGTCTAGTTTCTGAGGCTCAGATCAGGTATTTAGGAACCTAACTTCCTTGATTTCAATGGGAGTTAGGCATCCTAGCACCTTGGAGGATCTAGGCCTAAGTCTTCTGATAGACAAGAGGGTACCAAGATGCTTGTCAAGTCTTTGGGCCAAAGTAAGATGTGCTGTTTAAAGTAGTGTAAGTGTATTTGCTTACACTCAAACTCCCATGTGCATGGGTGCTGACTCTGTGGGTGCTCCGGGGCTGAAGCACCCACAGGGAAAAAGCAGTGGGTGCTGAAAACCCACGGGCAACCACCCTATCAGCTCCCTTCTTCACCCCAGTGCCTCTTGCCTGCTAGTAGGCCCCACAAATTAGCACTTCCTCCTTTCTCCCCATGCCTCCCACCTGCTGCGATCAGCTGTTTCGTGGCATGCAGGAGGCTCTGGGGGGAGGAGTGAGGGTGCGGCACGCTTGAGGGAGGTGCAGAATGGGGCAGGAAGAGGCAGGGTGGGGGCGGGGGCTTGGGCGAAGGGGCAGGAAGAGGTGGGGTGGAGGCGGGGTTTGGGGGAAGCGGTGGGGTGGGGACAGAGCCTGGGGCAGAGCCGGGGGTCAAGCACCTCCTGGCACATTGGAAAGTCGGCTCCTGTGCCCATATGCTCAGTTAGTATAGAACTACTTCCAATTAGTGTAGATCCTATAAGCTATTTACAACCACATACCAATATGTAAATGAGCATAAGGAAGACTAAGAGGCTGTAACTGACATACCAAGGAGCTAAAAGAAGGATTTTACAGAGAGCTAGGAGCGTCTTTACTTTGCACAGTCTTATACCTTATTAGTTGCTTTTCTGGACACATTCTTCTTTTTGGGCCCTCTACAACAATTTTAGCTTGATTAGACTCACCTTTGAACTTGGGCCTTTGTATTTTTGTGTAGTGCACACATAGGAAGTAAGCATCACATCAGGAAGTGGTCAAACTATTATGTTACAATTGAGTTGCAAAATATTAACTAGAACAGAAGCCTACTGAACAAGTTGCTGATCTGTCTTGTGATATGGCTTGTTTGGTCTGTCTAGAAAACTTCGCTTGAAAGATGTTGACACAAAGTATTCAGCCTAGCTGAAGACCAAACAACATAGTTAGCATGGAACTAATATTTTTTGCATTAACCCCCCAGTGAAAGTATTTTATCCTGATCCTCATTGCTTGTTTTTGTAGACATTTTTTCACATGGGTTGAAGAGCTTTGAAAGGACATTGGTGCATACATAGTAAAAGAGGCACTTTTGAAAGCACATAGGTGCCTAACTCCGACTGAAATTGTCAAGGTTCCTCCCCCACGCTGAACTCTAGGGTACAGATGTGGGGTCCTGCATGAAAAACCTCCTAAGCTTATCTTTACCAGCTTAGGTCAAAACTTCCCCAAGGTACAAAATATTCCACCCTTTGTCCTTGGATTGGCCGCTACCACCACCAAACTAATACTGGTTACTGGGGAAGAGCTGTTTGGACACGTCTTTCCCCACAAAATACTTCCCAAAACCTTGCACCCCACTTCCTGGACAAGGTTTGGTAAAAAGCCTCACCAATTTGCCTAGGTGACTACAGACCCAGACCCTTGGATCTTAAGAACAATGAACAATCCTCCCAATACTTGCACCCCCGCTTTCCTGGGAAATGTTGGATAAAAAGCCTCACCAATTTGCATAGGTGACCACAGACCCAAACCCTTGGGTCTGAGAACAATGAAAAAGCATTCAGTTTTCTTACAAGAAGACTTTTAATAAAAATAGAAGTAAATAGAAATAAAGAAATCCCCCCTGTAAAATCAGGATGGTAGATACCTTACAGGGTAATTAGATTCAAAAACATAGAGAACCCCTCTAGGCAAAACCTTAAGTTACAAAAAAGATACACAGACAGAAATAGTTATTCTATTCAGCACAGTTCTTTTCTCAGCCATTTAAAGAAATCATAATCTAACACATACCTAGCTAGATTACTTACTAAAAGTTCTAAGACTCCATTCCTGGTCTATCCCCGGCAAAGACAGAATATAGACAGACACACAGACCCTTTGTTTCTCTCCCTCCTCCCAGCTTTTGAAAGTATCTTGTCTCCTCATTGGTCATTTTGGTCAGGTGCCAGCGAGATTACCTTTAGCTTCTTAACCCTTTACAGGTGAGAGGAGCTTTCCCCTGGCCAGGAGGGATTTCAAAGGGGTTTACCCTTTCCTTTATATTTATGACAGAAATCAATGGGAGTTGGTGCCTAGATACCTTTGAAAATCCCAATAGACACCTATCTCTGTCTTTTAAATCTCTTTAAAAATCTGTCCATTAGGAGCCTAAGTTTCTTTGGCTTTCAGTGAGACCTAGGGTCCTCAGTGCACGGGTCATTTTTGAAAATAGCTTACTGTATTTTTAGACTCCAAGATTTTAAGGGGAGGGATTATCCCTTTCTATGTATCCATAAAGCACCTAGCATATTTTGCGTGCTACCTTAGTATAAACAAACAAATATTATTACTAGTTAAATCAATTCCCCTCAAGCTAGAGCCAGAGAAAAAAGCTAGGCCTTTTAGTTTCTAGACTTTTCTCTGCCCAGGGGATTCCTGGCTTTTGCAGATGTGATGTGAATGTATGGTACATGCACCTATTCTTCTGTTTATCCTTCCTCTTTTCTTTAAATTACTACATGGTTCTGTCTTTCTAACCCTCTCCCAGTGTAGAGAGGAATGGAGTTTTCTTCCCACCTGTTCCCTAGGGGCATTTCAGATGACAGAGTGGTTCATTGTAGCCACAGCTCAGCAAAAGCTAATAGGAAAAGTTAGCATTTCCCAGTGAAAAGAGAAAGCCCCATATTCATTTGTATTTCTCCTTTTTTTTCAGCCCATGGATGGAGAAACTACTGTACTTGGTGAGGAAATAGCAGTGGCTTCTTCTCCCCATCTTGATTCAGAGAATCTGGAGCTGGTCTTCAGCCACTCTCTAAAAATGACTGGGATTAGGTGAGAACCAACCCAGCTGTAGCTTGTGTGAAGAGTAACAGGTACAGCAACAGCCAACCAAGTGGACCCGAGAGGGCTCGGGAAGTCTGCTGCATAAAACAGACTTATAGCAACAACCTAGGGTCCATCTCAAGCAGGAAAAAGGACAGGTTGTGGGGAAAGTACCAGTAAAGCCTTAGGAGCTGAAGTTACAGCTGTTACCTGTTACACAAGCAAGCAGCAAAAATCTGAAGTAACTGTACTGAAATCAGTGGTGTTATTGCAGATTTACACTGGTGTACAGAGATCAGACTCTGGTCCTGGTTATACTCTGAATTGCGGAAAGCTATAATCCGTCATTATTGTATTTTCCTGTTCATGAATGTTTGCCTTGTATACCTCACCTCGACTTGCTCCGAGCTATCTCTTTGCAAGCTTCCCCCATTGTCTTGCCTGGTAACGCTGACTGCTTACCCATTCTTCTCTGATTGCACAAGTTCCTTGTGCTGACCATGCAGGAAGGGTTTCCTGAGGTAGTGTTTCCTGATGACTTCTTGACTAACTTGTGAGGAAAATCAGCCTAGAGAGTGTGAGGATGACTCTTCCTTTTTTTTAAATCTTTTTAAAAATTCTCCCTTTCTACTATTTTTGTTCTTCAAAAAACTAATCATGATAGAAATGTGTTTTCTTTTAAAGGCTGCAAATTTGGGTTCTCCCTTTTTTGAGGAGAGAGTAATATACATCAAAAACCCCCATTTGTTTTCTGCTGGGCTGATATTCGCCTTTTAAAAAGTTTTATTTGCCAATGTTCAGCATCTTGTGTTTTTGGGGGTTTTTATTATTAATTAATTAATTATTATTATTATTATTATTATTTGAACAAGGGTTTTGATTATTAGAAATATGGATAGTTAGGTTTGTGATGACCGGGAGAAACACATTGTGAATTGCTTGGTGGGTGTGAAGGTTGTGGAGCTCTCGAGACATCTAAACAAACTTATGTGCTGTGCCGGGGGCGGAGCCAGTGGATGTGGTACATATAGGTCCCAGTGACATAGGGAAAAGTAGGAGAGAGGTCCTGGAGGCCAAATTTAGGTGGCTAGGTAAGAGATTAAAGTTTTAGGACCTCCATGATAGCATTAACTGAAATGGTTCCAGTTCCAGGTGCAGGACCAGTTAGACAGGCAGAACTGCAGGGTCTCAATTTGTGGATGAGATGATGGTGTAGGGAGGAGGGCTTTAGATTTATTAGGAACTAAAGAACCTTTTGGGAAAGAAGGAGACTATACAGGAAGGTTGGGGTCCACTTAAACCAAAACAGAACCAGATTGCTGGCATGTAAAATTAAAAAAGTTTGTAGAAGAGTTATTTAACTAAGGGCTGGAGGAAAGCTGACAGGTGCAGAGGAGCACATGGGGAGGATCTATTAATGGGGATTCTCTGTATCCTAAACAGGAGAGGATAGAAGCAGATAAAGTACAGGTAAGAGTTAAAGAGAAACTGTCAAGTGAAAAAGAGTCCCATTCAATTACATCACATGGGGGTTAGACTAGGTGACCCTTGTGGTCCCTTCTGACCCTATGATTCTATGAAGGCAGACAGCTAAATACTGACAAATTTTGTAAGTACTTGTGTAGAAATGCAAGAAGTATAAATACTTGAGTCTCTGGTATTAAATGAGGCTATTGATACAATAGGCATCACAGAATCTTGGTGGAACCGTGATAATCAATGGGACATGAGAATACCAGGGTATAAAATATATAGGAATGAAAGAGTAGGTCGTACTGGTGGGGGTGTGGCACTATATGTGAAAGAAAGCACAGTGTCAAATATATTAAAAATCTTAAATGACTCAAACTGTACCAGAGAATCTCCAAGGATAGAAATTGCATGCTTGAATAATAAGGATATAGCAATAGGAATATACTACTGGCCACCTGACCAGGATGATGATAGTGATTGTGAAATGCTCAGGGAGATTAGAGAGGCTACAAAAACAGAAAACCCTGGAATAATGGGGGATTTCTACTATTCTCATATTGACTGGGAACATGTCACCTCAGAATGGGATGCAGAGATAAAATTTCTAGACTCCATTAATGACTTCTTCTTGGAGCAGCTAGTCCTGGAACCCACAAGGGAAGAGGCAATTCTTGATTTAGTCCTAAGTGGTGCACAGGATCTGGTCCAAGACGTGAATATAGCTGAACTGCTCAGTAATAGCAATCAGAATGGAATTAAATTTAACATTCTTGTAGGGTGAAAATAAAAGAAACCCACCACAGTAGCATTTAACTTCAAAAAGGGGAACTACACAAAAATGAGGAGGCTAGTTAAACAGAAATTAAAAGGAACAGTCACAAGACTTAAATGCCTGCAGGCTTCTTTAAAACACCATAATAGAGGCTCAAACTCCATGTATACCTCAAATTTAAAAAAAAGTAACAGGACCAAAAAACACCACCATAGCTAAACAACAGAGTAAAAGAGGCAGTTAGAGACAAAAAGGCATCTTTAAAATTGGAAGTCAAATCCTACTGAAGAAAACTGAAAGGAGCTTAAACGCTGGCAAGTCAAGTGTAAAGGTATAATTAGGCAGGCCAAAAAAGAATTTGAAGCACAACTAGCAAAGGACACAAAAGCTAACAAAAAATTTTTTAAAAGTAGATCAGGTGCAGGAAGCCTGCCAAACAATCAGTGGGGCCATTGCTTGATTGAGGTGCTGAAGAAGCACTCAAGGAAGACAAAGCTATTGCAGAGAAGCCACATTGATTATTTGTATCAGTCTTCACTGCAGAGGATGTGAGGGAGATTCCCACACCCGAGCCAGTCTTTTGAGGTGACAAATCTGAGGAACGGTCCCAGATTGAGATGTCAATAGAGGTGGTTTTGGAAAAAAAATGATAAATTAAAGTCACCAGGACCAGATGGTATTCACCCAAGAATTCTGAAGGAACTCAAATATGAAATTTTAGAATTACTAACTGTGGTATGTAACCTATTGCTCTCTACCAGGTGAGTGGTGGAAAGCTAATATAATGACAAAGTTTAAAAAAGGCTCCAGAGGTGAACCTGGCAATTACAGGCAGATAAGCCTAACTTCAGCACCAGGCAAATTAGCTGAAACTAGTAAAGAACAGAATTATCACACACATAAATGAACATAATATGTTGGGAAAGAGTCAACACAGAGCTTTTGCAAAGGGAAATCATGCCTAACTCATCCGCTGGAATACTTTGAGAGTGTCAACAAACGTGCTCACGGGTGATCCAGTGGATATAGTGTACTTGGATTTTCAGAAAGCCTTTAACAGGGTCTCTCACCAAAGGCTCTTCAGCAACATAGGCAGTCATGAGATAAAAGAGAAGGTCCTCTCATGGATCAGTAAAAGATAGGAAACAAAGGGGAGGAATAAATCGTCAGTTTTCACAGCATAGACATAAACAGCCTGGTCCCCAGAGAATCTGTACCAGGGCCAATGCTGTTCAACATCGTCATAAATGATCTAGAAAAAGGGGAAAACAGTGAGGCAAAGTTTGCAATGTTGATAAATGCAAAGTAATTTACGAGGAGTAATGGTCTCAAGTTGCAGTGGGGGAGGTTTAGATTGGATATTAGGAAAAACTTTTTCACTAAGAGGGTGGTGAAACACTGGAATGCGTTACCTAGGGAGGTGGTAGAATCTCCTTCCTTAGAGGTTTTTAAGGTCAGGCTTGACAAAGCCCTGGGATGATTTAACTGGGAATTGGTCCTGCTTTGAGCAGGGGGTTGGACTAGATGACCTTCTGGGGTCCCTTCCAACCCTGATATTCTATGATTCTATGATTCTATGAATGCGCACTGGAAACATAACCCCAACTATTCATACAAAATGATGGGGTGCAAATTAGCTGTTACCACTCAAAGAGATCACGGCCTCAGTTATGGAGAGCTCTCTGAAAATATCTGCTTAACATGCAGTGGCAGTCAAAAAAAGCTAACAGAATGTTAGGAACCATTAGGAAAGGAAGAGTTAATAAGACAGAAAATATCCTAATGTCACTGCATAAATCCATGCGCACACCTTGAATACTGCATGCAGTTCTGGTCGCCCCATCTCAAGACAGATATTAGAATTGAAAAAGTACAGAGAAGGGCAAAAAAGAAAATCATTAGGAGTATGGAACAAATTCCATATGAGGCGAGGTTAAAAAGACAGGATTGTTTAGCTTAGAAAAGAGCCCACGAAAGGGCGATATGCTAGAGCAGGGATGGGGAACCTTTTTTCTATCGGGGCGATTGACCCACAGGAAAATCAGTTGCAGGCCACACACAGCCCCGTGGCGGGGGCGGGCATGGAGGCTTGGGGCTTCCCCCTGCAGCGGGGCAAGCAGGCGCTCATGGCTCCGTGCAGAGGCTCGGGGCTTCTCCTAGGCTCTGGGGTGGGGCCAGAAATGAGGGTTTCAGGGTGTGGAAGGGGGCTCCGGGCTGGGGCAGTGGGGTTTGAAGTGTGGAAGTGGGCTCAGGGCTGTGAGTTGGGGGCTGAGGTGTAGAAGGGGGTTGGGGTGCACCGGGAGGGAGTTAGGGTGTGGGAGGGGGTGCCGACTTGGGGCAGAGGGTTGGAATGCAGGGGGGGGTTCAGGGTGTGGGCTCCGGCCGGGCTGTGCTTACCTCAGGTGGCTCCCGGTCAGCGGTGCAGCCGGGCTAAGGCAGGCTCCCTGCCTGCCCTGACTCTGCGCTGTTCCCGGAAGCAGCCGGCATGTCTGGCCCCTGGGTGGAGGGGACAGGCCGCGGTTCCTGGCCAATGGGAGCTGCAGAGCTGGCGCTGCGGGCAGCATGCAGAGCTTCCCTGATTGCCCCTCTGCCTAGGAGCCTCAGGGACATGCTGGCGAGCTGGCCCTTGTGGCTCTAGCCCGATGGGGGGTGGGGACACTGAGACTTGGGGCTTTCAGCCCATGGTGTGGAGACTTGCTGTGGGCCAGATGAAATGAAGCAGTGTGCCAGATTCGGCCTTCAGACTGGAGGTTCCCTACCCCTGTGCTAGAGGTCTATACAATCATGGAAGGTTTTGAGAACCTGAATAAGAAAATACTATTTACTTCTTCACATAACCAGGGATCACTCAAAGAAATAGGCAGTAGGTTTAAAACAAACATAAGGAAGTACTTTGCCCAATGCACAGTTAACCTATGGAACTCATTGCCAGGGGATGGTGTGAAGGCAAAAGTATAACTGGGTAAAAAAGAATTGGATAAATTCATTAATATAGATCCATCAATGGCTATTAGCCAAGATTGTCAGGAACACATCCCCATGGTCCTTGGTGCCCCAAAACCTCTTGGACTACCAGAAGCTGCAAGTGGACAACAGGGGATGGATCATTTAATAGTTGGCCTTTTCTGTTCATTCCATCTGAAGCATCTGGCACTCATCTCTGTTGGAAGACAGGATACTGGGCTTGATGTACCATTGGTCTGACCTGGCATTTTTATGTTCTTACTAAGCTGAAAGAACATTTTCTAAGAGGCTAGTATTTTTTTAAATACTCTGTTTAGAGGAGCAGAATACTTGTTTAATAGGCTATTTCATATTTAGGATGCCAGCTTGAGTCCTTCCCAGATTGGTAGTAGCCAAAGTAATTACAACAGTGTCTCCTGAAATTCAGTAAATCACAAAAACCATTTCTGATTAACTACAATGATTAACTGGAAAAATATGATAACAACAATAATGAACTAAGCGAGGTCCTTATTTACAAGCTATACCCAGCCACCTCCATTCTTGGGTTCAGGGTCCAAAAGTATCTGCAACTGCTGCCAAGTGACAACTCTTTCAAACTCTGACCCACAGAATTTTCCAGAGCTTAAAGGGACAGTGACCTCCTCAGAATATCCAAAGCTCCATAGATCACAAAGTCTATGTGAATTCTGGTGAGTGCTGTGCGAACTGTGTTGTTAGTCTCTCCAGTTCCCAGTGGATAAGTATTCATGTAACAAAAAAAATATAAACCCCATGACCACAAATGATGCCCTGGTTGCAAATCTCAGCAGACAGGTCAAGAATTAAATGGAATCAAACCGATTCACTTTTTGTCGCTAGAGCTGGGCTCTCCGGTTGGCCCAGAGGTCCACTGGTGGGACAGTGGAGGGAAATCGCACATTGCTGTATTTCTGCTCTAGATAAAAAGAGAGCTCAGATAAAACATTCAAAAGTACTTAGTGATGCGTGGGGCTTCAGTTCCCAACCTGAGGCACCATAAAGCAGCCCAGTTTTCAGAGGGCGGATGTGCAGCACTTCTGAAAATTGAGACATTTTAAGATGTGTCAGTTTGGTAATCCAGGCATGGCGACACCCCAAAATCACAGGTCCCCTTGGAAAACCTTGGCTCTTCTGTCCCTAAAATGGCTAGTCTGGTATCCTTCCAAACATTACATTGACTTGATTTTTTTTTTCAAATGGAGCCCAAAAACATAAAGGTCCCAGAGATTTTCAAATGGAGCCCAAAAACATAAAGGTCCCAGAGATTTTATGATTCTCTATATCCCTCAGTTCTCCATTTCTGTCCAGGGAAACAGTCTGTCCCAGACTGTGCAAAGGGTTGTGCAGAGGGCCAGTCCTGAACTTTGGTCTAACAATCTGGTGTCAAAAGCTGTGTTTGCCTGCTGGCAACTCCTCCAGCATGGGCAGGTTGCCTTGCGTGCTGCCTTAATTGGATGCTTGGTCATTTCCATGGCCCTATCATTTTCCAGAGAACAGCTGTATTCTGCAAGAAGTGTCCTCTCACCGTGAAAGCTGCAGAGCCAGCAAGCAAAGCAGCTTTCTTGCTAGGTCTCTATTTTTTTTCCTGCAGGAGAGGAAAGATGAAGTTGTGCAGTGTAGGTCTCCTTCATCACTACCTGTTGTTCTCATAGGGAAGGAGGTTATACTAAAATAATAATAATACCCTCTGTAGACTGTGCTTACAATAAGCAAGTGCTACCTTTTTCCAACCAGGAGCTGAATATATCTCTGAATTAATCCTCCCTCCCCCAACACATTTCATTTGTACAATTTTGAATATATGCAAAAGGCTACATCAAGTCCATTGAAACCTATTAATAGTCACCTGTTGGACAAGTATATTTCTAGCAGTTTTACTAGGTGTTTTTTTTTTTATTGTTGTACAGTATGATTAATTTACCAATTACTTTCCCAAGCACTTAGATTTTACTAGCTTTCACAATGGTAACTCATTCATATTTTCTGACAATTAGCACAGATCTTGCTGTCAAATCTTAAAGGAAATCAAAATTTCAAAGTAAAAAAAGAACAGTAAATTCAAGGCTCTGTTGTTCAGCGTTTGCTCCTGTTTTACACCACATCCCTGTAATCAGCTCCCCAGTTGAAACATGGGTTGCAGCATTACCAGACTTCTTTTTTTAAATGTCTTGGTGTGGCACTACTGAGACACACACAGATGGATTCCCCTAAATATGACTCCCTGAGATTTAGCAACAGACCTTCTATACTGTCTGTTCTGAATAACTGGCAGGGCTGCTTTGGACTCTCTTTGAAAAAGAAAGCTTATCTTAGGACTTGTCAAAACAGTTTTTGTGGTGCTTTAGCTATACTGGTGTGAAACTGGTATAGTTACATTGGTACAATGCTGAGTGTGGACACAGTTATAGGGGAATAAGCTGTAGCAATATAAGGCACCTTTATACTGTTATAACTGCACCCATTCTAGGGGCTGTACTGATATAACTATTTCAGTAATAAAATAAATAAACAACAAATAAAAAAATCACAGCCCTTACACGAAAATAGTTAAATCAGTACAAAAACTGTGTGTTGAGCAAGCCTTTGGATTCAGTTCTTCAAAGTGAAGAGGAAAAACTGTTTCATAATAAATCAGTGAAGGGGGATAAAGCATTTCCAGGCAAGTCATAGCATCTCCACCTTTTTGCTTGTAATATGACATTGGATGCGCATGGGAATGGAGAAAGGTTTGCACTGTGCAAAAATAACCTGGATTTGATAACCCAGCAGTTCACTGTGCGTCTTTGTTCTTCAGCAGATTTGTAATGGATGTTTTGGAACTGCAAAAATGTCGGTAAAGAAAGGTGGCTAATCTTTATCAGATCATTGTATAAATCCAGCCGTGTGAGACCTTTTGATCTGTGACTAGCAATCAACTTCTCTCTGCGTCACTTATCACCACTGACTATGTACAGTAGGTAGTACATTCCTGGGTTAATAAATAGTTTCTGGAGTTTGGTACCAGCCCAACAGCACTTTTCTCCTAATGTTTAGTCATAGATTCAAATTCAGAGATGTTTAAGGCCAGAAGAGCCCATTAGATTATCTAGTCTGCCCTGCTGGGCACACTATCAGAGGCTCGTTCACCTGCACATCCACCAATGTGATATATGCCATCATGTGCCAGCAATGCCCCTTTGCCATTTACATTGGTCAAACTGGACAGTCTCTACGTAAAAGAATAAATGGACACAAATCAGATGTCAAGAATTATAACATTCACAAACCAGTCGGAGAACACTTCAATCTCTCTGGTCACGCAATCACAGACATGAAGGTCGCTATCTTAAAACAAAAAAACTTCAAATCCAGACTCCAGCGAGAAACTGCTGAATTGGAATTCATTTGCAAATTGGATACTATTAATTTAGGCTTAAATAGAGACTGGGAGTGGCTAAGTCATTATGCAAGGTAGCCTATTTCCCCTTGTTTTTTCCTACCCCCCCCCCCCAGATGTTCTGGTTTAACTTGGATTTAAACTTGGAGAGTGGTCAGTTTGGATGAGCTATTACCAGGAGGAGAGTGAGTTTGTGTGTGTATGGGGGTTGGGGGGTGTGTGAGAAAACCTGGATTTGTGCTGGAAATGGCCCACCTTGATTATCATGCACATTGTAGGGAGAGTGGTCACTTTGGATGAGCTATTACCAGCAGGATAGTGAGTTTGTGTGTGTGGTTTTTGGGAGGGGGGTGAGGGGGTGAGAGAACCTGGATTTGTGCAGGAAATGGCCCAACTTGATTATCATGCACATTGTGTAAAGAGTTGTCACTTTGGATGGGCTATCACCAGCAGGAGAGTGAATTTGTGTGGGGGGGTGGAGGATGAGAAAACCTGGATTTGTGCTGGAAATGGCCCAACTTGATGATCACTTTAGATAAGCTATTACCAGCAGGACAGTGGGGTGGGAGGAGGTATTGTTTCATATTCTCTGTGTGTATATAAAGTCTGCTGCAGTTTCCACGGTATGCATCCGATGAAGTGAGCTGTAGCTCACGAAAGCTCATGCTCAAATAAATTGGTTAGTCTCTAAGGTGCCACAAGTACTCCTTTTCTTTTTACAGACCAGAGAATGTCACCAATTACCCCCTTATGGGGCCCAATAAATTCAGTTTGGTAACTGTTTAGATCACTCCTTGGCACGCGTACCTGAGTTTTCATCAACATCACTCTCAGCTCTCATAGTCCATGACTCTTATCAACAGCAGAATGGGTATCTAGCAAGGACCTACAGTTCTCAAAATAACAGGAGCTCTAAGTAGCCAGTAAAATATTTTCCAAACCTTCTCATAATTTGTGAATATCTAAAAGGGATGCTAATGTTGGGACGCTTGGACTTATCTTGTTTTGGCCTCAGTGCTCCTCAGATATGTATGTTACAATGGTCCCAATCTTGCCAGCATTTTGTGTGTGGAAATCCCATTAAAAACAACAGGAGTGCTGAGCATCGATCGATTGCAAGATTAGCCCAAATAATAACCACACTTTCTATTTAGGCTCGGATCCAGCAAAGCATATGCTTCACTTTAACTTCAAAGCATTTACAAGCAGTTAATTTGTGTGCGCAATACCCCTGTTTGGTCAGTATTATTCACATGTTAAAGGTGCAGGAACTGAGGCCGAGAGGCTATGGCCCAGAGCCTCAAAGGTATTTGGGCACCTAACACCCACTGAAATCAATAGGAATTAAAGGTATTTAAGTGCTTAACTCCCACTGATTTCAATGGGAGTTAGCTGCCTAAATAACATTGAGGATCTGGGCCAAAGTGACCTACCCACGGTCACCAAGAGAAGTCAGTGCTGGAGCCAGGATTAGACCGAGGACCTACCCACCACCATTTCTGCCTCTCTCTCTCCCAAACCACCTGCAAATGATACTTCTGATAAGTTGTTGCACAAAATCAGTTTGCAGACAGAAGATGCATAAATGGAATTTACCATGAACCTTTCACATGCTAACAGGAAGAAAGAGTATTTAAGAGAATGAATAAAAAAAGTGGAAGGGGGATATTTCTCTGAGCAGTCTAGATAATCAAAATCACTAAAGATCAAGATTAAATTTTATCTTAGTTTATTAGAAAAAAAGGAACACAGTTTAATGTGCAAATATATACAACAAACATCACAATGAAACAGCAGGAAGACAGAGTCGCTCTCCTCTGTTTAATGACTTTTAATCCTTCATACCAGAGATGACTGTTTTAATGCTTTCCCAAAGATTTACATATACAAAGTGTAATGCTTTGTTTGCACAAGACTTCATTTATTTATTTATTTTTATTTGAACAACAAATACCCTGGCTTTGAAATTGAAAAAAGTCTGTTATTTTGGTGACTTTTTTTTTTTTTAACCTGAGGAATTCTGCAGAACAGGGGAACAAAGAAAAGGCATTGCCCTGCACTTCATTCTGATCACAGCATCTGATGGTCTTTTAATTCCTAAGCCACTGAATTATTTAAAATGAATGCAGTCCCCAAACCCACATCTATTACAGCACTAGCAACAGTGAAAAGAAGGAGCTCTACCCCTGGCTGAAGTGAACTGATTGAAAACACTGGTCTTGAGTTAGAAACATGTTGAGATTTTTCAGTTATAATGCAATCATTTCTGCCTCTAATGTAATTAATGCTGCTGCATGTGATGGTGGCCTTAGAAATAAGTGAAAAATATATTTTATCCTTCTGAGCAAAAGGGTCCTGGGGTCCTGCAAATCCTTGCTCAAATCATATAGACTGCAGAATATGGCTTAAGCCCCACACAGGAAAGAATCTGAGCATGTGCTTAATTTTAAGCAAGCACTTAAATCCCTCCCTGCTCAGCAAAGGCCTTAAGCATGTGATTAAGCTGGGGCTCAAGTGCTTTGTTGAATGAGCACCGTACTGTATTGTAGCATACAAGGGATGTCTATGCTGCAGCTGGGAGGTGTGATTCCCAGCAAAGGCAGACAGACCTGTGCTAGCTCAGCTTGAGCCAGCATGCTAAAAATAGCAGCGTGGATGTTGCGGCATGGGCAGCAGCTGGGGCTAGCTGCCCAAGTCCAAGCCCATTTGCCCCAGGGTTCTGAGTTCAGATGGCTAGCCGGAGCCGCTGTCAATTTCACACTGCTATTTTAGCGGGCTAGCGTGAGTCTGTCTGCCCACACTAAGAATCCCACCTCCCAGCTGCAGTGCGGACATACTCACAGAAATTGAGAAACAATAGTTCAAATCTGCTGTCTCTACTGAGGTCAGCAGAAGTTCTGCCTGAGTAAAAACAGCGGGGTTTGGCCCAAATTAAGGAGTTAGAATTGTATGGTCCATCCTGTATCAGCCTGCTATTCACAAAGGCAGATCAGCTCACGCTAACAAAGATTTACAAATGGGATGGCAGATTCTTCAGAGCACCGTGTGGTTGATTAGAAGGGATCCTGCCTCGTTAAGGGATAGCACTCTCAGGCAAAGGAAGACACTGGGGGAAACAGTTTTCCTTTTTCTGATGAGTAGACATTAATGCTCTCGCTCATAAACCTGCTGTGTCCAATTGCTTGGAAAAATACAACTGATCAACATAACATTCCAACCACGTGGATCTCTCATGAGAAGCACATGGACTAAAACCACTTTGCTTGTTTACTTTTCACTTTGCCATGCTACTGAACTTCATCTGAATGCTATATTGAACCAAGCTACATTTATAATTAAACAAAAGTCTAATGCTCCCCTCTGGCTTAAATAAAAAAAAAAAAAGTGGTTGGATAAGGCACTGCTGAAGGACATGTGCCGGACCATGCCTTCAGCAGATTCCCCCCAAAAGA
This sequence comes from Caretta caretta, assembly GCF_965140235.1. NCBI lineage: Eukaryota > Metazoa > Chordata > Testudines > Cheloniidae > Caretta > Caretta caretta. Next base: position 85,948,842 of record NC_134214.1, read on the forward strand.
CAATTTAAAAAGAAACTACAGCCCCAGCTGCTGTTAGCTAGATTGCCCCACTGAGGGGCCACACCTCCCTCTTCATCTGTGTTCTTAATTTTTTTAAAATAAATAAATAAAAATAACGAAATAATAAAGAATTAGCCCCCAGTCAAGGAAGGGTGCATTCTGTGCTTCAGTAAGCTGCGGTTTGGCTGATCCCATAACTAGTACTAAAGAAGGATTCTCAGACTAGGTAACGTTTTCAGATGTGTCACTGTTAAAAGCTAAACCCATTTCCAGGTGCTTTTCGCTTCCCTCTCTTCTTTGGCTGAGGGTCAGTGATGAGAGTGTTAAAGTAAATACGGGCTCCTGCTTTCACTGTAATACCTTTTTCTCCTGCCGTTAGGTCAGAGTGATGCCAAGAGTTCTGATGGCACAATAACACACTGTAATGCCATAGTAATTACAACTACCTAACAGGTGGAATAGCTGATCTACAAGGGGGCGCAACTGTATTCAGATTGGAACCTTGAACAACAGCAGGTTAATACACAAGTGTACTGGAAAATAACGCTGTTACTCTAGTTTGTCACATTGTGGAACTCTCCGTTTGAGTAAGAAGGAAACACCCAGTTGTTTGCAAAAACACGTTTCATTGTGATCAAGGTGCGGTCAGCATTGCTTTTAACTTTCACCAAAACCCAAACTCAGTTGCTTTCCCCACATTATACCCACATGTTAATGCCGATGAGAGTTACCACATACATCAGAGGGAAATGGATTGCTACACTGGATCATGGGGGGAAAAGTTAGTTTCTGGATAAAAAGTGAAGGTTAAAAGCAGCACGGCCTTGCAGGGTCAGGTGTGGGGCCAGTGGCAGGCAGGAGGTACTAGATATAGACCCACGTTCAGGGATATTCAGATCCAGGTTTACGGTTGGGGTCCATCTCTCAGAAACATTGATGGAAAAAAGAACAGGAGTGCTTCTGGCACCTTAGAGACTAACAAATTTATTAGAGCATAAGCTTTCGTGGGCTTCAGCCCACTTCATCGGATGCACAGAATGGAACATATAGTAAGAAGATACTGTATATATACACATACAGAGAAGGTGGAAGTTGCCATACAAACTGTAAGAGGCTAATTAATTAAGATGAGCTATTATCAGCAGGAGAAAAAAACTTTTGTAGCGATAATCAAGATGGCCCATTTCGAAAGTTGACAAGAAGGTGTGAGGATACTTAACATGGGGAAATAGATTCAATATGTGTAATGACCCAGCTACTCCCAGTCTCTATTCAAACCCAAGTTAATGGTATCTAGTCTGCATATTAATTCAAGCTCAGCAGTTTCTCATTGGAGTCTGTTTCTGAAGCTTTTCTGTTGCAAAATTGCCACCCTTAAGTCTTTTACTGAGTGGCCAGAGAGGTTGAAGTGTTCTCCTACCGGTTTTTGAATGTTATGATTCCTGATGTCAGATTTGTGTCCATTTATTCTTTTGCGTAGAGACTGTCAGGTTCGGCCAATGTACATGGCAGAGGGGCATTGCTGGCACAATGAACGAGCCCCTCATGGTGTGGCTAATGTGATTAGTGAAAGCAGGAGCCCGTATTTACTTTAACACTCTCATCACTGACCCTCAGCCAAAGAAGAGAGTGATTAGGTCCTATGATGGTGTCACTTGAATAAATATGTGGACAGAGTTTGCATTGGGCTTTTTTGCAAGGATAGGTTCCTGGGTTAGTGTTTTTGTTGTGTGGTGTGTGGTTGATGGAGAGTATTTGCTTCAGGTTGGGGGGCTGTCTGTAAGTGAGGACTGGTCTGTTTCCCAAGATCTGTGAGAGTGAGGGATCATTTTTCAGGGTAGGTTGTAGATCTTTGATGATGCGCTGGAGAGGTTTTAGTTGGGGGCTGAAGGTGACGGCTAGTGGCGTTCTGTTATTTTCTTTGTTGGGCCTGTCCTGTAGTAGGTGACTTCTGGGTACTTTTCTGGCTCTGTCAATCTGTTTTTTCACTTCAGCAGGTGGGTATTGTAGTTTTAAGAATGCTTGATAGAGATCTTGTAGGTGTTTGTCTCTGTCTGAGGGATTGGAGCAAATGCAGTTGTATCTTAGAGCTTGGCTGTAGACAATGGATCGTGTGGTGTGGTCTGGATGAAAGCTGGAGGCATGTAGGTAAGTATAGCGGTCAGTAGGTTTCCGGTATAGGGTGGTGTTTATGTGATCATCGCTTATTAGCACAGTAGAGTCCAGGAAATGGACCGCTTGTGTGGATTGGTCTAGGCTGAAGTTGATGGTGGGATGGAAGTTTTTTTCTCCTGCTGATAACAGCTCATCTTAATTAATGAGCCTCTTACAGTTTGTATAGCAACTTCCACCTTCTCTGTATGTGTGTGTATATCTATATCTATATATATCTTCTTACTGTATATTCCATTCTATGCATCCGATGAAGTGGGCTGTAGCCCATGAAAGCTTATGCTCTAATAAATTTGTTAGTCTCCAAGGTGCCACAAGTACTCCTGTTCTTTTTTCAGATGCAGACTAACACGGCTGCTACTCTGAAAATTGACAGAAAAGACACTTTCTAGACTCCTCAGTGACCCTTCAGTGCATCTGCCAAAGTTTAAATATTTCAAAGAAGTAAGAATAGTGGGGGAAAACATCCCCTTCTATTTTTCTTTAAAACTTTTGACTTTGTATTTTTCTGCTCCAGAGTATTTTTCTTACATCATGGAAGAACATATTCCAGTAAAACACAGAATGGTTTTTATTAAAGTTTTACTTTAAAATGACTGAGAAGCTATCTCGCTATCACTAAGCATTTGGGGACCAAGGCAGTGTAATGCAATTTCATTCCCCCACTTCTAGGGTAGCACCTGCTTTGATTTGTACCTCTCACTGCTCCTAAGCGTGCTGCTCTCTTGCTGTAAAGCTCACCTTGTCTTGTGTTTCCTTGTCAGTACTTCAGTATGCACAAAGCACATTCAGCGACTGACCATTTGCATAGCCCAGTGTTTCCCGAGGGACGTACCGGCTGCTGTTTCCCACAGCCCCCATTGGCCTGGAGCGGCAAACCGCGGCCAGTGGGAGCCGCGATCGGCCGAACCTGCAGACACAGCAGGTAAACAAACCGGCCTGGCCCGCCAGGGGCTTTCCCTGAACAAGCGGTGTCCCAAGTTTGGGAAACACTGGCATAGCCCAATAGACACAGGCCTACCTCCTCAAAATAAAGGGAATGCTTTTGGGCAGGAAGGCAAACCTCTTTGTAGGTGTGGTACTTCGGATCCGTGCCAGCCTCCACAGAGGTGTGCTCTGTACCACTGAGCACAGGCAGGCTCCCTGAATCCTGCCTCTCATGCAGCAAAACTGCATCCAGGATAAAGCTGGTTGAAGATTTCCCTCTTTCTAACCTGTTTATCAACAGAAAACTGGTTTTTCAACAAAATTAAAATTTTCACTAGATGCGTGCTTTCTGCAGAAAATATTGAGCTTTTGTCTATATCTTTCTGGCCAAAATTGGCATTTTTCAGCCAATTTTTTTTTTTTTGGACAAAAAGTCAACCTTTTCTGCAGAAGGCAGAAACACCCCATTTTCCAGTCAGCTCTAATCCATGACACTTGGTGCCTGCAGACTGGGATGTGTGATTTGCCTCCGAGTCAATAAATGCACAGGTAAACCCTGTCATTCTCACTAGCAAAACTGAACAAACATTCATCGCAGAGTCACAAATGTGTTTTGCTCTGATGAAGCAGCAAGAACTGCAAACACTTCAGCTATCTTGAGGTAGGAGAAAATGATGTTTCCATCAACTAAGCTGCCCTCTACTAGCGGTACAGTGAGAATCAGGTAGTCATCGCTTTCAACCTTCCTATGGGCCCAAATGCGTGACAATAATACAAAATGCATGAAACATATGACAGAAGCTTGAAAGGACATCAGAGTCATTTCTTTGACATAAACAACATTTTTTCTAATCCCAGTTTGGTAATTCAGCATTTTTTGGATGTCAATAATTTACAGTAACATAGTGTGATATCAGCAGGTATGAGGAGGAGGAATGTGGGTTTGGATCCAGCATGAAGGAAAATCCTTCATAAAGCTCCTGATTCTGAGGTCCTTGCTCACAAGAGTGGTCCCAGTAAAACCAGTGGGATCTCTTGCATAAGTAAAGACTTCAAGACTGAACCCAATGAGATAACTGAAGGGTGCTGCACTTTCTTGATTTGAACTGCCTGTGCACATCTTGAAATAAGGATTTTAAGCAAACTAATAAAGTTAAATACATTATAAAACATATACTTATCTGATCCTGAGATTGTCCCCATAAGAAATACTAAAGAAAATAAGCTTCCTGAATACAGGTCTTCACATCACTGAAGTGTATTAAGTGGCTGTTTTACAAGGCAGAGTTGCTCGCCTAACAATGCTCCTTCCCTCATAATTACCTGAGTGCCCGACTAAGACTGTGTTTCCTAATTACCTCTTTTGCTAGGATGAGGCTAACAAAACGCTCAGGTCGATCACCGTTATCAGGAATTTTGTTTGCATTTCTTCTTTTGCAGTTCAGACAAAAACATGCTTGATATTTTGCCAACCTTTCCAAGGCTTGTAGAAACAGGCTCACGCACAGCTTCCTTTTTTTTATTTTTTGGCCAGCGAAGAATTGTGTGTCAGCAGCTTCCTGTCAGAGGAGCTGCCGTGTTGTGCTGAAGAAAGTCCTCACACCAGAGCGAAAACATCGGGAGCAATTGGATGGAAACGGTGATGACATGAACCGCAACAGAAAGAAGAAATTCAATATGATGAACGTCAGTCGGGGTGCTGACTACCACGCATTCCAGTTCCATCAGTGCAAAGACCTATTTATAGTCTCTAACAGTGTCACTCAAAGTCAGACATTATATCTGGGGGAAAAATATTCTCCAAAACTCTGTTTGCTTAAGCACTCTCTCTCTCTCTCTCTATATATATATATTAAAAAGTTCTGCTTTTTATTATTTCAGTATTTTAGCCCTTGGTCGATTAGTCACCAACACCTGTCCGATACCAGAAGCTATAAGCAGCCTTAGCACCTGCATATTTGTAGAATATCAAAAAACAGCCTTAGCAACAAGGAGTTACATAATACAGGGAGAAGGCGGGGTTAAATAGATAAATGCAACATGTAGTGGCATTTGTTACCATTAAATGTGTGGCTCCCGCAATCAGGCCATAAAACTGTACCATGTAACTTGCTTGCAAGGGGTGGCAAAGAAGATTAATGTGTTACTTTAATAATCCTATAAACCACTCATTCAACATACTATTTCCAGCTGAACTTGAAGGTTTTCCCTTAAAAATGTGATTCCTGTAGAGACCACCAGGTTCTTACACTCTGTCTGCCTTTGAACTCTGCTGTTACAGCTGTTTGGTTAACAATGTTGTTCCAGTGCAAAAAACCAAACCCCAATCCTTCCTCCTTTAAACTTTAGATTGCCTCACATCTGTCCATTCCTGTTTAGTGTTCTGTAGGGCTTGAGTCTTCTGTTCATCTACCTGGACATAGTCTACTCTCTGCTCTTCCGAGAGAAAAGGTTTCTGTAGGACAGAGGAAGAACAATTGTCTTATATTAGAGAGAACATGGATGCTAGTAAAACTGGTTTTGTTTTCTATTCCTCCTTTTCTTTCTTTCCTGGTTGTTTCATTTCACCTTGAAGTTACAGTGACATCAGCTGACAAGAGCATTGCTTTGCAGTTTGCTTTACATAGAATAATCCATCTGTCACCTTGTCACCCTGCCCAGCATAGTGAGATATGGAAACACACTGTATGGGCTAACTCCATCCCAGAGCAAGGATAATTATTCTCTTGCCTTTAGTAAGATCCTGCTACATTGATGACCTGCATGGATTTTAACCATAAGAGAGTTTAAATTAAAGGAGGCCTAGAAACCTCAAGTCAATCCCCCCAAAGGAATATTAACAAAACTGATGGTTAAAATGATGTAAAACAAAAACTCAGCAAACTATCAAGTCTATACACTTTATAGTAAATTTATTTGCTTTTCATTGTATTCTTTCTTTGTCCATCATTGTCTATTTAAATTGTAAGTTCTTTGGAGCAGGGATCTTATCTTCGGACTGTGTCTAAAGAATCTAAGACACTTCTGTAATGACATAGATAATATTAATAAATATTTTTGCCTTGTTACAAGATCTCATATCATGTCTTCCTGTGACCCTGCTCATACTCACGTCACAGAAAGTTACTTTGTCATACTCACATCACAGAAAGTTACTGCAGATGGGATTTGTGGGAAAATTGGCAGGAAAGTTTTGTGGGAAACTGTCTCTTTTGAGAATGAAAAAAGAGCTTGCAGAATTCCTGCAAGCACCTACAAATTTGCCCACATGTTCTTACTCCTGTACATTCCAGTGGAGCCATTATGCCTAATGTGAATGGAATCACATTAAGGCATGATACTGGTACCACTGTCATAACTTTAATTGTGGTTTTATCACGTTACCAGTATGTTCATGTTGAGCCTGTTATGAATGCAATCAGCTGGAAAAGCATGATGGATTTCATTGTATTGAGGATACTCAGAAGTGAGAATCTCTGTCTGTTGGCCTCCATCAGAGAGACACACCAGGATGTACAAAAAAGGGTGGTATTTGCATAAATGATTCTTACCTTCTGTACAGGGGATGGGGAAGCGGAATTAAAATCCAGTGCTAAGTAATCAAGGTTGGACTTCCTTGACCATGGGAAAGCACCACTGCATGGAGATGTTGCCTGGCTGTGCTCCTGTTGTGGAATGAGAGAAACTTTTAATGAGTAATTCAAAACCCTTAAATCATGATCCTAAAAGGAAAAAGACCAGACTGTTTAGTATTATTCCTAATCCAGCAGTAAGCAAAGAAAGAGAGCTCTGGCCCACATCATTTGTATAGTATGTCAGGGGATGCATGCATCAACTAATTGCAAGATCCTAACAATGTCTAATTATGTGACTGTTCAAAGAAATTCAGGAACTCTGATTTGGGGTAATTACAGTAATATGGGCAAAATGGGGCGGGGGTGATTTTCATTCAGGTTTAGCAAAACATCAGTAAGGATTTTGTTTTGCAAAACCAAAACCTGGGATGTTTTAACATCTGGATCCCATTTCATCTAAGCCATCAAAGTTCTGGGGGTATGGATAAATGGTTCTGGTTCATCTCTCGCAATTGAATATCAAAATGGAGAGTCACAGACGATCACAAACATGTTAAAGGTTTTAGCTTTTTGAACAATACAATTGGAGTGTGATTAGGACTAGAGCTGAGCTGAGTAGCTATTGTGTAGGTTCAGATCAGCTTCAGGTTTAGTCTGGAGCGAGGGGGTAAGATTTCTGTTTGGAGCAGCCAACCGTGTAAACTCTTTGTGCAATCATTCCCAAACTGGAAGTGGAAAGCTGGCCCCTTCGGGCTTTGGATTTGGAACCAAATCTGCCAGAGCTGGCTCAGATCTAGGCATCCTAGATCAATCTCCATCTGAAATTCGAAGGGGATTAGGTTCTGGCCTATTTCTAGACATGGCCAAAGAATGAATGAAGAAAAGGAAGCCACAATGCTTTTGTTTTATGTAATGGGAAGTAGGGTTAATGCAACTAAGACTTTAATAGGAGTTCTCGTTCTATACAACATTGTGTGTGTTCCTTTAGGAAGTGCACTGAAGATTGTCTGTCATTTCCCAGGAGATTCTGCAGGGGGCCCTTGTAAAAGGTGAAAGGACTTAGTTGTCCTTTGCCTTTAATGAGCTCTCATGTAAGTATGCCTGATCCCAGTGATCTCTTGCAACTGCTTGGCAACATTTGTGGGGGAACAGCTGAGAACTGCACAGCAGAAAAAAGGCTTCCCTTATCTCTCTGTAAATCAGACCCAGTGTCTTTAGTTTAAAACCATTTGATTTTTTTTAAAAAGAGGGCAAAGGACAAACCTGCTGAACATTTTTCTTAGAAAATGAACTTAGGAATTCTCAGGGCATGTGACAGAGCAGAACAGAGCAAAGGATAGCTGTGTGAAAATGAAGATTACCATTTGAATGTAACTTTCTTCCTCTTCTCCGGAAACGGAATTGGCAAATATTCTTGCTGAATTAATACCGTCTCTATCTGGAGAGATAAAGCTCGTTCGATTGCTAGGAACAAAAACACAGGAGAGGTTAGGGAAGCAAATAACAGATGCTCTGAAAAGACGCCAAAGTCTGACATGGCCCATATGGCGAATAAACTCACCCTAATTCTGAAGCCTTAATGGAGTGGCCATCCAAAAATGGTTTTTAGCTATAAAGCATGTTACAGTTACATCAGTAACATCTCTGGTGGATTTTCTGGGATTTATCTTGACACTATAAAAGTTTGCCAGCTATGGCATGACAGAAAGCAGGAGATATCAGAGCAATTCTCCAGCAAGGAACGCAAATGAAGGCAGACATTAATCTGTGTAATATGTGCTGATGGAGCAGTTACTTTGTTGTATGGGTACCACCATTTCTGAGATTGAAATGAATTAATCAGCTACTGTAGCTGCCTGCAAAGCAACTTGGCTGGCTCTGAATGCAGTAAAAACACATGTTATCTGTGCTTTGGAGTTGTCTGCAACTCAGTTCTTTTAAAAGAAAAATGTAGCTGCTAATCTAACTGTCAGAAGCAGTCCTTATAATGTAATTCAAACCTACTGCAAATCATCACTAAATTACTGCATCTTGGCCAGTACAACTAGTTAACCAGAGATTAGCTGTGTACTTCACACAGCATAAACAATTTAATCCAAACAGGTATCCCTTTGGGTTTCACTTTATTTGTTCTGAGCACATTTGGTCATTTAAACTTGTTTGGTTTGTTTAGTATCAAAAAACTTGTTATTTAGTTGACAATGAATGAACTCCTCAATGCTCCTCTTCCCTGGAGACCTTGTATAGCAGTTGAATGTGTCAGAGTTCATTAACCATGGCACGCTAGCAGGGATGTTCATGCGGCAGCACTGAATTTGTGGGATTGTCGAATATGCCAAGTACAAAGCACCTCAGGGGTTAGCCAGATTTTAACTGCTAACCTGGAAGCCTGGGGAAGATTCTGATTGCTGGCACCACATTACCTGGCCCTGACAGACTGTGTCAGCTTCTCCCAGATAGCAAGCCCTTCCTCTGAGTACCTGCCATGTTAGCGAAAAAGGCAGTGTTTGGCATGCCACTGTTAAAGTGCCAGGCACTAAAAGGATCCACACAGGAAGGCTTGTGAGAATCCTCTGCTCACTCAGGTATTTTCAAGGGGAAACTGGCAAATCCCTTCAAACTTTCCCCATCAGCTCTGAGAACTTACTGTCACCATTCCCCATGCCAGCATGCTTCATCCCACATCACTGCTTTGATCCTACCAGCTAAGAATTCCTGGCTGTGACTCGCTTTGAGGCCCACTGATATTTCGTCATCATTTGGGGAGAGTGATCCGAGGCATTTCCTCCACCCCACAACTGGTTTGCAGTGACATTAAATGAGGAGCAGGAATCAAGTCTCCATTTTGTCATGGCAGCACAAAACGTTAGCCCCAGATCATCAGGCCAGCCAGGCCTTTAAATTGGGTTTGTTTTCCCTTTGCCACATTAATCTTCTAGAAAAAAGATGTCTGCTCTCCTCTGGAAAAATATGAGAAGTCATGAGGGCTAACATTATGGCAGCTGTACCAGAGAACAGAGTAGCTCCAGCCTTCTAAAAAGTTACATAAGGAGGCTTCACAAGAGACAATTTAGGCTTTGAGGTAGTGCTAATTTGCAAGAGATTCAAACCACAGAATTTCTCACAGCACAGTCTGAAGGGAGTGCACTGTGTCTGTCTTTAAAAGGAGCCCTTTTTTTATGGCAGCAAAAGCCTGTAAAATGCTGGAAGGAGTCCCATGGAATTTGCATAGCATGTTTGTTTATAGACTTTGCCAACAAACTATTTCTTGCGGAATGTGATAAGTTATTTATAACTCCATTTCACAATGCTTATGCTTCAGGAGGTTTCAATGTCAGGATTCTCATCCACTTACTAAGGCACAGTCCACATCCTGGTCAAGGTAGCGTGTTCCCGGATGGTGGAGAGGTTTCTCAGATCCAGCGGAGGGGGTCGTGCTGCAGATGGGTACAACAGGAATTTTAAAAGCAGGATTTATTAATGGCTCTAATAACATAAATAAATGGGAGACACCTCCCTCAACTCTGGGGGGGCCAGAAGCCAGGTGGTGACCCTCCTCCCCTCAATGTGGCCTTGGTGAAAAAACTGCAGAGAGGAACCAGCCAGAAACTCCAGCTGGTAGGGGCCGAAGCAGCCAAAGCAGGAACCTTCAGATGCTCAGAGAACTTTCCACATTTATGACTGGACCTACTCTGCCTTGTGCTGAATGGTGGTTTGCTCCAGCTCCCTCAGTCTCTTCACCTCAGCTTCACTCCAGACCTGCCCTTCTTACCCTCTTCTGCCCTGTCCCGTTCCCTTCATCTCCCTTCCTTTCCTATTTAGCTGGTCGCCTCCTAACTAAACTCTCCATTCCACCCGCCAAAAAGTCCTGGAACTAACATGCCGTTTGCTGCCATCACATTGTTCACTTTGCTTGTGTGCTCTACCCCTTCACCGCCTTACATCTGTGTTGTGTGTTTAGACAGTAAGCTCTTCAAGCAGTGACAGTCTACTCCTGTGTTTGTACAGTGCTTAGCACAATGAGGCCCTATTCTTGACTGGCACCTAGGCACTATCGTAACAAACGAGGTTATACAGCCTAGCATTTGTGCGAGATTATACGCAGGAAATCTTGAGGAATAAATGGACCGTTTAAATCTGCCCTAGAAACTAAAGTCCTCTGTGGATCCTAAAACGAGCAGCTAAATACGATGGGCAGCTAGAGAGCAGGCTTTCCAGAATGACCGTGAACACGCCTGAACCCTGGTCTGCAAGTGATGCCTCCACAGGGGAGGGGCTACTTCAGTCTCCAGGTCCAGCCAGCCCTTGGCCTGTCTTCTGAGATGGTTGCTGCCCATTGGGGTGCCAAGTGTGATGGTGCTTTGTGTGACGTGAACATCTCTCCATGGGGAAATGGATTGCGGCCTTCAACTCATTTCATCTAGGTCACTGAGCAACTCCCAGGCAGTAACAAATTTCTATCAACAGCAGCCTGGGCTGCATTTGAACCAGCAACCAGAAGTTAAAGTCATAGCTTTACCTTTCCCCTGAGCCATCCTCTCCCATTTCACCAGGTTTCTCTACATTTTGTACGTGGTAACAAAATCTAACACTTTTTCTATGATAATGCCAAGTATTTCACAACACTCCCGCACACTGAGGGAGAGATGGAAGAGTTCCCCATTGGAATTTAGTTTATCCATGGGTGCTATCTCAGGAAGGAGTATAAAATACTTCAGTACACTCCAGAACATCACACAAATCCTGTGGTGTTCCAACAAGGAGGCATAAGACTCGAGTGTGTGCATATTAAGCATCTTAATGCAGCTGCGTGAAATAAAAATATCACATATTTTGGAACCCTGTGGCATAGGCTGAGGAAGGCTGTGGGAACAGAAATGGATTTTTCCTCTTCTCTTGTCTACTTAATGGGCCAAATCCTGCTCATCCTATCATGAAAGCAGGCCCATAAGAATACTTGTGTGAGTAAGGCAAGCAGGATTTTGCCCAATACATAAACCACTTGTAGTCTAAGGAGCTCAGTGCCCCCAAACTCCCCTCTGGTTCTGATAGGGGATGTAAGCTTGCACTTGCTAATCCCAGGTTGAGGGTATGTGGAAATGGAAAGTGCCACTTCCACAGTATGCTCCTCACCCCCCACCCAGTGGAAGCCCCTCTCTATGGGTTCTCTGTTGGGGTTCCGCTCCATTTGTGGGAAGAGGGAGTGAGCCTGTTGGTCTCCACCAGATTCTCCACCTTCCTCCCCAGCCCACATGACAAAGGAGTGTAACCTGCAGTGCTTTCCCATCAGTGCTGTAGAATTCTCTCCTCAGCCAAGGGTCATTCCAGGGGCAGCTTAGTTCCTCCAGGAGCCCCAGGGAGCTAGAAGGTCCATGGGGCTGTGCAGAGACAGAGGGCTTCTGCAAAGATGGATCTTGTCTCCAGGTGGATCCTCCAGATGTGTATGAATCACAGAGGATTTGGACGTGGCATGGGGAAAAAATTCTCCCTTTCACCAAACCACTGGAAGGAAATTACTCCTATCCACCTCCCCACCTCACCCCGGGGAACTGTGGTCAGGATCCGGAGCTGGGAGTGGGGCCATGGGGGGCCAGGTCCAGGGCTGTGGTTGGGACTGGGGCTGGAGCTGTGGGTGGGCCAGGAGCCAGGGGCTGAGGCCAGGTCCAGGAGCAGAGCTGCGGCCAACCTGGGAGCCAGGAGCCAAGGCCGAGGCCACAGCTGGGGGTGGGGCTGGACCTGGAGCAGAGCTGGGGACAGAGTGAGTCCTGCCGTGTCCCCCTCCCTCCCCCAAAGTGGGGGCGTGCTCCATAGTTTGGGGGCCACTGGTTTAAAGCATATCATTCAGGATGCCCTAAATTTAACACAGCCAATACATAGCAGGTTATTGCACTAAGATCTTTCTCCTAGGATCTTCAGCATCCCAGCAGAGTGGATACCACCTTGGTTCTTTTAAATTCCATGGCACTTTTAATGATATAAGAGGTTTGCCCAAGTGATCTTGGCCAAAAAAGTTTTCCCCTCAAGGCCATTGTCTACCACCTTCCACTCTAGAGCTGGCTGCATCTGTAATGTGTGAAGTGCCTTGTGATGCCCTGGGATGCCACGTACCATAGAAATGGAAGTTAGTGGTCAGTGATAGCAATGTACCTTAGCTTTGAATTGCTTACTAGGTTGGTATAATGCCTTACATTTCCTACGGGGCTTGAGATCTCGATTCACTGGAGGTGGTTCCAGGTCTGTGGGAAGTTCCGGCAGTGGACTGGAGAGTTTGTCATTGTTGACTACAGGAAAGGTAAAGGTCGCTGAGCTTGGGCTCATGGGAGTGTAGCCATCGGGTGAGCAATCTGATCCTGGGATGGGCGGAGAGGTGCTGGGGTGCATAGGTACATAACTGTCCTCCGTATTGTCCGATGCTGAAGAGTAGAGTGGGGTGAATCGACATGGCTTCCGAAAGGAGAAGGAAAAGAAAGAGCATTCCAGTCAGCTGAACAACTCCAATAATCAAGCAAGGTTGCACACTGCTACAAATTAGCCTGAACTAAACCGCACGCTTGAACACCCCCATCTGAACTTTTGGGGTGGCCTATCTCTGGAATGGCAGGAGTCAAAACTACCAAGACAGACATCCATGCCAACTCTGGAAAAGTTCAGATCTGAACTTGGCAGCTCAGGCCCATGATTGCTGCAAACATGGGCATAAATGAATTGTTGGCATAAGCAGGTTCAAATCTACTGACTTCCAAGGAAGAGCACTTGCCTACACCAGCAGCAAATCGGAGCCACAAAATGACAGGAGGCTTATAATGTAAGGAGCACTTTCACGTGTCCATCATCTAACGGATAACATCTGGTGAGTTATTCCTTCGCAAAGGCGAAAGCTCTCAGCACAGAGACACATGCACAGGGATTACATTTGATAGCTGAGGATTAACCCTGGCGATTCATGTCATGCAGGTTAATGCTGGTTGCATATCAAGAGGCATTGACTACAAATTGGGTAAGATCAATTTCACATGTGAGAAAAACATGGCGTCTGTCAAAGACAACGGAGCCTGCATCTGGCCTAGCAGCCTAAAGGCAGCAGAGGGCCTTCCCATTTGGGAAAAATCCAGTTCTGGTTCTCAGGCTCCCCGGACTGGTGAGGCAGAGGCAGCATGCTCAGCCCTTGGAGGCAGGGAACACCTGGCGGGAACGTCACTGCCTAATGTGTTTTCACAGCAACACTGACCAGCATCAGCTAATTCTCTGCAGTCAAAAACTGGATCACCACATTACAGGGGATTTTGAGGGTCGGGACAGTTAACAAGCCCCAAAAAGGAGGTAACCCGCATGACTCCAAAGTGATACAGAAACTTTCAACGCATGGGCTCCATTCTCGGTTGTGACCTATCCCCTTAACCCTAGGAAACACCCCTTCATGCGAGGGCCTCTGTGAAGAGCTGACCTACATGTTCTGCTCTGCTCTGTCTCCAGGCCTGCAGCATAGGGGATGTATGATCGGAGAGAAGAGGTATTGTAGGAGTGTCAGGAGGGGGACTGCCCAGCGTGCTAAACGGGACCCCGTAAGGGGCTATGAAAAACCTTAGTACCAGGGCACCTGTGAGGCTTCTCTAATTTATAGCAGGGGCTGGACAAGCCTCCACATACTCCAGATGTAGGAGGTGCAAATGTGATATAAAGCCACCTGTGCCCTCCTCTTCCATTCCTGTGCTGAGCATAGGAGAGGAGTAACAGAGCATCAGGTCACAAGACAACTAACGTGCTTTAGTCTGTTTTGTGCCAGTGTTTAAATATATGCAAATAGAGTACTTACCAAATTCAAACTAAGCCTCTTATCTCGACTTCTGAGAGAGCTTCCTTCCATGTTGGCTGAAAAAAAAATACCCTCCAGTGATTAACAATGTAATTAGCAAAAGGGAATGGAAGCTGAAGGATATAATTCTGGAGCAAGGCATACGGCATTAAAATAATTATGACTTTCTAAAGCTCATGAAATATTTTGCTAGTCTTCGTGAAATGGGAAAACTTGACAAAATACGAGATAAAAAATAACTCTCTATAATTCTATGAGTGGGCAACTTATAATGCTATATTAGTTTTAAGCACATTGAAAAGAAGAAACAGTCAGCACACACCTATAAACCTATTCTGAGTTTTCTCTAATCACATCTAGATAAAGAGTAAGATCCTTGTCTATGAGAAAAGAAGTCAGGAGATTTGAGATTTAATTCCTGTTCTGTCAGCAACTTGTTGTATAACCTTTGGACTTTTCTATATCTCAACTTCCCCATCTGTAAAATGGGGACAATTATACCACAAAGGGGTGCTGGGAAGCTTAATTCATTATTGCTTGTAAAGTGCTCTGAGATCCTCAGACTTAAGGCACTAGGGAAGTGCAAATTATTTATAGATGGAATTCATGATAGTATGCACTATGAGAGGAGAAGTATGTGTTAATGATGAACGATCATAGCACAGAAGTGGTTTAGAATAAATCCACCTCCCCAACAAGTGAAAAGGTCTCTGTCACAATGCCTGCTAGTGCAAATTTGGCTTATGACACTTATTGTGTTTTCTTTTTGGTTCTTAATATGTTTTCTTTTCAAAACAGAGGTAAAAGAGGTTGTAAAATGTGTTTAGTGTTGATCAGCAGCTGGACAGAACTCGTGTGATTGTTTCCAGTGCATGGTGGACAGAGGTAGTGCGTCTGTGGAGCAGCAGCAGGACTGGGTGGCAGATTCTGTTAGCTTGGTAAGATTTTGCTCTAAATCTATGGCTGTATATTGCCATTTGCTTTTGGGGAGTTTGTTGACAGAAAAAAAAGGTAACTCGGGAGAGTGGGAGGGCAAATGGCTGCCTCTTTCCACTCAAACCCTTATTTTTCTCCCTATGCTTAAACTGTCCATCCATTTCCCTTTATAGAAAATATCTATAAATGGAGAAATGGGCCATTTCCCCACTGAGATTCTGTAGAGCTTTTCTCTGGAATACCATAAAAAAATTCAATGAGGGTAAATAGTATATAATGGAGTATGATACAATCTGCCTGATGTAGAGTTCTATCCTGTAGTGGAAGTGGGGTTTTTTTGTTTTTGTTTTTTGTAGTGATAACAGTGTAATAGACAATATAAAGATGACAAGACTGAAAGAAACTATCATTGGTACCCAAAATAAACAGCTTTCTAGACAGCTGTTATTAGCTACTTGTACTTTCTCAGTTACACACAGATTTTGTACTTCTGTAAGCGTGTTGATCAGGGGAGTGATTTTTTACCAAAATAGTTACACTGCTACAAGCTATAGTGTGCATACCATTTTAGCACTATAAAAGTGCCTTAGACCTGCATAGATTAGTCCCCTGCCCATAAGCTACACCGATATAAAGCATCTTTATACCTGTACAACTGAGTTCACACTGGGGGGTTGTACTGCTTTACCTATATATTGGGATAGTTAAAGCAGTACGACTTGTATGTGTAGATAAAGCCTATGTACAGACAACTCACCAGGGGTGTGCTCACCTCATCATCTCAACTGGTGAGAAGCTGCTGGGCCATTTGTATGTCTATTGCATGTCTCAATTTTGATTCACACTTTTTATATTTTAAAGTCAGAAACAGCTTCAGCTGCAGTTGGGGTAAAAAAATAAGAAGCAATGCTTATTAATTCATTGCTGCCCCCTGTCAGGCAGAGATAACCTTGCAGCACGTTCACAGAATATGACATTTTGGCACTTAATCCTCTGAAATGCACTTCAGTGTCAATTAGAACGGAGAAATATTACCTATCTCCAGCCAGATTGTGTGTGTGTGTGTGTGAGACACGCACACCCCCCCCATAAGTACCAAGAACATTTCACAGGCAGCTTTCAGTCATAACTGATTATTAAGAATACTATTTCCAGCTATGGGTGTTTCTTCTAAAAGCTTCCAAGAATTGCTTGAACACTGATAAACAGGGTGGGCAAAACTCTCCACGCTTTGGCTTTTATAAGAGCTAAACACCCTGGCTCTGTACAATGCACGAGTGACAGTTTAAACTGCAGAATAAAGGAAGCCAATCAATAATGCTGAATATAAATACCTGTTGTTGCCTCCACTTAGAAAGTTATGGCTCCTATACAATACATTTGAGTTTCCAACTAGATATTTTATCTGCTCATTCTGTTCTAAGACGCTGCAGAATACAACTGTATTTGTGTCACACTGTACCATGGCTCACACTTTCTTTCTTGGTTTTTTTCCTTTTCTTTTTAAACAATGTCTCAAGAGCGGGTGAAATTGTCCCGCTCAGCTCCAGTGTAGCATAGCATCCTGCTTTATCCCCAGTTTTCCAGGTAGGCTTTATTGAGATGCAGGGACATCAACTGATTCGCTTAATATCACACTGGGCGTCACTGGTTCATCTGGGATTATGTCCCATTGCCAGCTTCTTCCTGTCTTCCAGTCCTTTGCTCTCTACGTGCTAAGAAACATCCTTCTTCCATGGAGTGTACTACCTGCCGCAGCAGCAGAGGTATTGCACTTAAAGGGGCACTTAACTCGAGAAAGCCTGAATTTTGACTCATCTAAGGATGAAAAAAATTCCAAGAGCCACATTAAGTGGAAGTTTGAGCTTGGAATTGATTGACATGTAGGCCTAGTTTGGGGGTGTGTGTGTGTGTTAAAAATTAACAACAACACACAAAATCACAAATTGTCACATTCGGGGAGATCACAGCTGTCTGTTGACTGGTACTTACCCTGTTAATTCCACATACAGGAGCAGGTGCTGCTGTATGTAGCTGAGGGATACCACTTCTGATCCCATGTTGCCATGGTACTTGGCATTTATAAATCACCTGTCAGTAACTGACTGAGCTGCACAGTGGCCCTAGAAGTTGGGGATACTAAGGCACAGAAGGGCCCGAGTTTCAAAAGTTCTCAGTTCCTATTTAGGTACTTGAATGCAATGGCAAGATTTTCAAAAGTGCTTAGCACCCAGGTCTCAAGGAGAGCTGAAAACCTGGCCACTGCATTCAAGGTGACCCAGGGTGACTCAGGAGGTCACAGAACCAGGAGGAGAACACATAAATTTTGCCTCCCACTCCTTCACTCTCACTGGGCAGCACAACCTCTAACCACTGCCACTCGGATCCCACTTCATGCAGAGCAGGAGCCTGTGCACACTCACAAAGGCGTTAGCTTGGCTTTAGGCACAAGAACCTCTTTAGAGGTGATCACACTGTCACGGCACAGTAGCTCAGGAGGGGAAGAGAAGAGTTACCTTTCCAGTGCCGCACGTTATCCAAACTGGACAAGGAGATTCTTCTTGGCACCAAGGCAATCTGAGCCCCGCAGATCCCACCGTGTCCATTCTGAAGAGCCCCGTTGGATGGCTCCTCCCCGCTCCGGTCTGAGAAATGGGTTGGTTTGGGTGGCCGGGGTGGTGGCGTGTTAGACAAAATATCCAGTTCAGTTACGCCATAGGGCAGTGCGGCTTGGCTTTTATCAATCTGAAAGGTTGGTGTTAAAGGAGGCCCTGAGAGCGGAGAGGAGGAGGAGACGTCACTGTACGGCCCGCTAACGTCTATGCTTCTGGGTAGAATCCCATGATTCGCTGGCTGGCCCCCATCCTGGTGCACCACGCCGTTGCCAGATGGCTGTACGTGAAGGGAGGGTTGAGACTGCAAGGCATCAACAAAAACGTCATCTGATGAGGCCTGCTCCAGGGATCTGTCGGAATTTGACCAGCTGTCACATCTGGATAGAAGACAAAGACCAAATTCTGTATCTTCGTTCTACCACTATTGCAAGTGAACTAGTATGTACTCCAGTGAGTTCACACTATATGAGAGGTATACATACATGCCCACTGGTCCACAATAACACAACCAACCCAAGGCTTCAACTGCTTCATACAATTTTCTTTTCTGTGTTTTTAAATTCAAAATCCAGTCTCACCAGATTTAAGACAGTTCTTGAGACCAGCCTCATGCTTTTCTATCCCACTTTTGAAACTGCATATTGATCATTTAATTTCATTCACCCATTGTAAGCACCCACCATGGGAGTGCTGTGTGTATTTGTCTTTACTAATTACTGCAGGAGCTGTTTTGCACAAAGGGTCCAATCCATCGAGTGGCAGATTCAGCCCAATTCTCTCTTTACAAAGGATGTGGTGCTGTACAGAGAGGGGGCATTGGACATAAGGGGGCCATGCAGCGGGCTCACACACTGTGTGGTGTAGAAACCTGGTCTGATTGAACTCAGCGTGTGGCAGCATGTTGGGGAAACCAGGGCGGAACCAGAAGATCCACTGCTGTGAGGAACCTCCCTTCCACCTTTATCAGGGTAGGGGAGATTACATGAGGCATTTTTTATAGTCTACCCCAGACATCTTCCTGGCACCTGGGCTGGGGTTCTGGGCTTTGGATGTATGCCAAAAGTCTTAAGTGATGTTATGTACATGCTCATCGAGGGGACAGTGTGCACCATGGGGGTACAGCTCAGAGTAACCTCTGTCATTCACTTTTTCTTCCTATTTATTAAATCCTTGTTCACCAGCCAGATAACAGTCTATAGTAGCAGCCATGATACCAAGTAGAGTCTGATCCTGTTTCCACTGAAGTTAATGGGAGTTTTGACCTTTCTGTCGAAGTGACTGGTAGCGTACATGAAAAGGGAAGACAACTCTTGGGTCACGTTGCTATTGGAGTTTCAACCTCAACATCGTAGCCAAAGAGGATCTACGCACCCAGACTATGGATAAATGGCCTCCACAGCATTATTTCAATAAGTCAAGCAGCATTTCTTGTTGCAGATGCTCCAACCCAAACTGTGGGAGGACTGAGAATATGGTCTTTGGCTAAGGCCTGTACCACCTTTCACAGCATAGCGGATGCTGATGGCAGAATGATGCTACCTGCCCAAAAGCTCATTATGGGCTAAATCCTGCCCTCTCCTCCGGGGGTATGGAGAGGCCCCCGCTGCCAGAGAACAGAGGAGGTTCCACTTGGAAGATATTGGGGGCAGGATGAGGGGACTCAGCACAGTGATAATTCTGCAGGGGCTCCTTGCACCCCAGCACACAGAGAGGGTTGGGAGCAGGCTGTGGGCAGCCAATGGATCCCCAGATACAGGGGTCCGCCAGGCTTTTAGCATGTGAAGGGGTAACATGCCAGACACCACGACTACTGCTGCTACTCTGAGGCCTGGGGTAGGAGGCTTTCTCCTCCACGGCCCCCAAGGAGAAGCACAGCCGTTAGTGCTTCCTGCAGAACTGGAGATTGGTATCTGTATTTGATGTATCTATACATAGGAATGATGTCACCCACCACTGAAGAGTAACCATTTCCAGGGAGACATGCAGCGAGTGTTTAACACCACATAGCAACAGTGCCCAGCAGTTAGGACCATGTCAATCACAGAGGCAAGTTAGGGGGAAGGAATGTTCTTACCTCACCTATAGTGTGTCCTGGACGCTGAGGTTAACAACCGAACTCTGGAAAAGTGCCCAGCCCTTAAAAGCCATTGACCGTCAGAACCCCAGTTTTAAATCCTGTGATCCTGAGAGATGGCACTTCTAGGATCATCTGGTCCTCTAGCTGCACCCGCCTGGGCCTTGCTTCAGTACAGGCTCAAGGGGGACAGCAAACCCTCAGTACCATTTCCTGAAGCCCAGCCCTTCCTAATGCCATGCTGGGGTGTTGGACCCAGAAGGGGCAGAACGAGCTGAGCTTTTCTTGGTTCTTTAAGATTTCATTCAACCATTTAGAGGAGGGGGACAAAGGGACTAAGGACAAGCGTATAGGGGGGACTGTCCATTTGCTGGGAATACAAACCCTGGAGCATATTTCTGGATGTGCAGCAGCCCCTGCATGCTGCTCTGAGGATGTAAAAGGGCTGTAACCAGCCCCCAGGGAATTTCTTTG
Organism: Caretta caretta; assembly: GCF_965140235.1. Taxonomy (NCBI): domain Eukaryota; kingdom Metazoa; phylum Chordata; order Testudines; family Cheloniidae; genus Caretta; species Caretta caretta. The sequence continues at coordinate 85,969,428 of NC_134214.1, forward strand.
GCACAAGAGGGCACGGGGGTGCAGAGCCAGTGCTAAAGCCCCACTCCTCACCCTCTTGCAGCTCACAAGGGGGATGTTGGGAGGAAAGGGTCATGGCTGGAATATGCTGCATATACTATCCAGCTAGTCTCACCTGCAGAAAGGCCCCTATAGAGCTGTGGTAGCCCAGTGCAAGTTAAATCAGCCTCAGGGCTGCTCTAACCTGTGCTTGGGGCTGCACAGGGCCATGGCAACATGAATACGGAAGGCACAAGGGTGGAATAAAGCCCCTTTGCCCCCATCTCTGCTTCCTGTGTCCAGCGCAGGAATGGAGGATGTGGCTCATTGGCAGAGGGACATATCAACTGTAAAATGGCTTTAGCGCACCGCATGCGGTTTACCTGATATGATTGAACTTGCCCGTCTCGCAGTTTGATAGGAAGAGGTAATCGGGGAGGAAGACTGACTCCGACTCACTCCTGGTCTCTTCGGAAGCAGAGGCGTCCGTGGTGGCACTGCCTACAGAGGAGGAGGGGTCTGCGACCCTTGAGGTATGGGTGGAGACGGCTGGCGAGGGCTGGAGGGATGAGGTGGTGTGAGACAGGCTCTCCACAGAATCTGCAATGTAATAGGATTGCACCTTGTGATGGGTTTGCACAGCCGTCCTCCCGCGAGAATGCTGTGCACCCACCCATTCCTTAAGAGCACTGGGCAGTCACAGATCACACCAGGTGTTGATACTGACTGGGAACGCTGCTTCCCTACCCCATAAACAGTATCTGGGGGAGGAGGCCAAGACATTAACTTATGCAACATTCTAGGACGTGCAGTATTTACCGAGTAAGAGACCTTAGGGTCCAAAAAATCAGCAGCCAAAACACTCTTCCCACAAACACTCTGCATGGACATTCACTAGAAAGAGTGAACAGGACTAGCGAGCAGGGGATTCCAGGCCAGGGCACAGACCCCAACATCTGTGCTGAAAGGCAGCCCTAAAACACATGCATGTTTGTGCCCATAACAAACGGAATTCAGCAGGTGCCTGCGGCATTTGGAAATCCCCGAGCAAAATGCCGTGTCTCTGCCTCTTGGCAGCCTCACTGTCATTACCACAGTGGTTCCTGAGCTTGGACCCGGTGCTCCCTGTACAGACCGTACAGAGGAGGAGAGCGCTCACGTTCTAACTGTATCGTGCATTACATGTAAGTCACCCCATCCTAACAAGCGATCCTAACAGCCATTTCACAGAATCCATGTGAATGCAGATCCTTCCTCGGCCAGCCCCTGAAGATCCTTTTTATTCCAGGAAAGCATGGTCTTAAACTAGAGGTTAGCCTAAAAGAAAACCTCAGATCTAAACTACCCCTGAAACCCTGGGGATATTTGGATCCAGACTTTCTGACTTCCCTTCACTCTGAATGGCCTGAACCAGAACCCTAGATCAAAACCTTGCTGAACTACAGAACACTGGGGATCCATCCAAATCTTGTGGCTTGGAGCCATCTCTCCTTGAAATCCTTGAATGCTCCCTTTCTAATAGTCTCGGTTGCTGCACTCCTCTCTCAGGTCAGGAAGAAAACAAATCGCTTCCTCTGAGGAAAGCACCTAGATGGAGGAGTCGGTTTTATCAAGTACGTTTTTGAACTTCTCTAGCAGAAATAAAGAACCATGAGACCTATTTGAAATTAATGGAGACAAGAGGGGGTTTTCTTCCCACTCGCCAAACCTCTGAGGATGAAACTGATCTTTACTTTCTGCTTGCAGAATATCCAGATTTGTTGCACTGTGGAATTTGTTTGCAGTCTTCTTGTGTCTCTTAATGTTGGACAAAGTCTACATGAGCCAGAGATGTGTTGCAATATGATCAACACAGTTAGGGGCTCAGCAACGTAGCCTACTGACACAGCGGAGATACGCTCTTTTTTCCATGAGCCTCAAGGTATTTGGGAAGTGGGGATTACCAGCACAAGACCTGACGCTTGCATGTGGCAGTCACCTGAACGTACAACGTGCCCAATGCTCTTTAAAATTTTGTATGGAAAAAATCCTAGGCTCCAAAGGGTTAAAGCCAAATCTAAATCACTCAGAAACTATGGCTAGAGGTAAATAAAAAAAGTCACCCTCCATGAGGACCTACAATTCCCCTAGGGCCCTGATGGGGCAGTATTTGCAGTGCAGCACCCCTAGGAAAATGAAAACCTGGCACCCCCAGGTTGATGATGACTTCTCTTTTCATTGGGCGCTGTGAATTTTTCAGTCTGCCCATGTGATGTGCTTGTGGGCCCCCTGACTGCTCCTCTTATAGAGCCTGATCCTGCACCCATTGAAGCCAATAACAAAGCTTGCGTTGGGCTCAATTCTCCCAGTGTCTGAGCTCTACTTGGGACAGGGGCAGAAACATCAAGGAGACCCTTAGTGGGTGCTACCTGGCCCCAGCATTAGTTAGGGACTCTTGAAAGACTGGGTGCCACAGGCTGACAGATGCCGCACCCCCAATGGCAGGGTTGGTGCAGAAGCAGCTTCCACAAACTTTATACCAGCACTGGGTTTCCATCCACCACGATAATTCTCAGCAGGCTGATTATGGCCAGGATCTGTCCACTTTATGCAGCAACAAACAGCCAGAGCAGAAAGTGTGGCCCCTTGATTTCAAAGGGGCAGGATCAGGGCTAGAGTCTCTCCTTCACGCACAGTGTCCTTTGTGTTTTAACCCTTTGGGTATGTTTGAAAATGGAAGTAAATAGCTTAGTGATCGAAGAAGAATGGAGAACAACATAAAGCCGGGTGTGAACCACAACCTAGATACGGCCTCCATCCTCCCCAAACTTTGGGGGAGTTTTGATCTGAATCTGACTCCCGCAATTTGCAGTTTGGGCCCATTTGTAGCTGAGCAGCTTTGGAACAGTCACTGTGAGTTCCCTGTGGAATTTGAACACAATTCCCTCGAGGTTCTGGCATAATTCCTCCTCCCCCTCCCAACAGGCTGTTCTAGAAGATCAGATACATGGGAACTGCTGAAAGTATCTGAGAAAAAGCCTGAGAGAAACTACAAAAGCTGCCAAAGAGAGAATTATCCTTTTTCCTATAGGGTTTTGAATGTAATCCAGAAATAAGATTTCTGAGTAACTGGTGAGCAATGGAAATCTGAAATTAATTCCAATGATACTGCATTACCCCATAATGGCCACCAGATGGTGTGCATCTTGTTCCAGGACCAATTGTTTTCCTATTATTAGTGTTACTCTGATGTTATCAGCAGGTATTTACCATCCAGGACAAAGCACATGTCTCAAAAAACTTACACATTTCATAAATCAGAGCAGCTGTATTCCACCAAAAACCCAGCAACTGATAAATACAGAACGCCACAAGTATGCTTTCAGGGTCCTAAGTATTACTACATCAAGATTCAGTGGTAGCAAGCTTGTCAATTTCTTCGAAGTCCCAATTTCAGGGGCTGCCTGTCAGAAATCCTGAAGACATCTCATTGTGAACAGACATTAAAAGGTGGGCCATCTCCTACTTTGTGGGCTAGATCCTGAGGTCCTTACTCAGATTTTACTCAGTCCTTCGCTGGACACAATTCCAACTGACAACAATATTCTTGTGACATATTTGATTAACGCGTATAGCTTTTAATTTTGCATGCCCCTGGAAAGCTGTTGATAGATGCAGTGTATAAGTGTAAACAAATCAATAAGGACAGAATAAGGATTTGGCCCTGTATACCTTGATGTTCGATAACCTCCGCTCTCCCCCTGACCCCCCCACATAAACAAACAAAACCCCTGCCATATAATTAGCACAGAAGTACGCTTCCCCCGTGGCAGACTCTGGACCAGCTCCTCAACTGGCGTAAATGCAGCATAGCTCCATTGACTATCTAGTCTAAGAGTACAAAAACCCATTTAGAGCTGCATTTTGCCAGCCTAATGCAGAGTAGTACCATACTCTATTGAATTCAATGAGACTAAGGAAGTAAGGTAATACTCATACTCAATATAAGTAATGCCAGCAAAATCTGGCCCACAGCAATCAAACAACTACTTACCAATGACCCCAGTACTGGTACCTTTATATAAAGTTCAGCAATGGAGTTACTGGGGATTTGTGTTTTTCTTTTCAATATTGTGTCTGACAACTATTTCTTCTTGCCGGATTAGGGCCCAATACTATGCACAATTAGGCCCAGGCTCAGCAAAGCATTTAAGCATGTGCTCAAATCTATGCCTTTCACATTCACTTGAAATTTAGACACATGCTTAAGTGCTTTCCTGAATCTTGCATCGAATGATTTCGATAGCACTGTTCACAGTACTAAGGGATTACATCTGAAAGTAAGTGTTTCCACGATCAGGCTCTTAAAGCGTATTACATCTGCTGGGTGGTGTTGATGGCCCAAAGCATTACAAACAAGCTAAAGAACTTTTCCAGAAGTTTTACCACCAAGACTCTCTCTACAGGCTCAAATGGTGAACTGAGCTATTCAGACTTTGAATTCTTAGAGCTACATCCTAAACTGTGGCAACTCAAATATATACTGAGCTAATTCTGTGGGAATCTCAGGAAAACGTGTTCATGTCACCATCTGACTGCATCTAAAAAACTGCACAACAAGGAGAAATCAGTGGCTCTCTGGATTAATAATACAAACTCAGAACCGACAGGCACTAATTCCATCTGCAATTCACTACCTTTAGCATCAGAGTTATCCCACTGGTAAAGACTCTTAGGTCTGGAGTACATTGTAGTCACAGTCAACTGCACTGATGGGGGGAACATGGCTGTGCCCTTTCGTAACTTTCGGGTTGTTCTGACATCTGTAGTGAGCTCCCAAGAGACGAGGTCAGCTCTGCAGGCTTTGCTGGTAATAGAATCGGTGTGCATTAAAGTTATACTGCAGCAGCCAGGGACAATAAATTACGCATGGCCATTTTCTACAGAAAGAATGCAGAGAATAAGCTTTATGCTGTTTTGCCTCCTCCCACCCCACCCCAATAAGACAGTGAGCTGACTCTGCTGCCAAAGTAATTGCTTCATTTAGTGCTAATTGCCCCAAGGAAGAGCTGGGGAGTGGGCAGCGGGGTGGTTGTGTGTTTTGAATGTAGCACCATCCAGTTTGGATTTGGGCTCTGTATATTACTAAGAGGTAACAGAGCAGCACCGTTTTGCAGAGGAGTTCATTTGCAACTTAAGTGATGGCAAGGACTAAAAACCCAACCTCTGCAGTGCAGTAGATCCTGGAGGACTGATCTCTCCATTGCACGCTTAGCTGGGTGATCGCCCTTCAACGTATGTGAATAACTCACCTCAGTGGAGGTTCTTTGCCCTTCATTTGCTGGTTCAAATCCTGTCTAGAGACTGAAAGTCATTACCACCTGATGGCTGTTTGGGGATGGAGGTGAAATGACTTCAGCGTTTCAGGCAGGTGTCCCCATCACAGCACACACCCAGCCAGGTTCCATGTTGGCCGTATCAGCAGAAAAGTCAAGGAGATGAAAATACCCTCCCACAATTTGTGGCAATGGACCAGACCATGGCATTGAAGAGACCCCGGGTCATGCTGCCCCCAGGTGAGCTCAGGGAGGGATTAGTCCCTTCCGGCGGGAGTAGTCCCTGCGTTCTCCAGTGAGCACTGCGAGGTGCCTTGACAATTCCCCTCGTGCCCACACAAGGACCAGAGCCATCTAGTCCGATGGGGGTAAGCTGGTTGTGCTGCTGCCTATACCATCCCATGCTGGTTGGCGGGGGGAGGGGAGGGCTGTTCTGTGGGGCACCCATTTTGCATGAGCACTAAACTCACATGGAGAAAAAGGAAAATAAGGATCCCTCCCACGGAGATGAAACCTACCCCTGCCCTGACACACACACAAAGGGGAGAACAGCCCCTTTGGGGAGGTGTCTTCAACAACAAGGTGTGAGGCTGGAGCCTGAGAGGTTCTGTGTAACCCACCCTTCTCTGTCAATGGAGGTTGTAGGTTCTCAGCCCCGCTCAGGAACTGCCCCTGCCTGACTATTCTGTGTTTTAACCAGAGAGAAGTGACTGCTACCACAACAGCTGCATTGCCAAGGCACTTGTCAGAGTTACAAGAACAAACCACACACAGATACAGCGGGGAGCTGCACACCGGACAGGTTTATATTTTTCAAGGAAAGGATGGAAGTTCCCAGGCTGAGTCTGCAGTCAAAGCAAGAGCGGGTAGGGCCAGAAGACAGAAGAATCCCATTAGAAATCCACTCATTAACTGTGCATGTTCCCAGCATAGTTCCCACACCGAGGAGCTTCCTGGTTTGCATCGCTCTCACCGACATCCGCTCAGTGCTTTGCACCTGATGAACTTGGCTTTCCCTCTTGTGCGCTGCCCCTGTCCATTAAGATGCCAGCGCTCACCTCTCTTTCGGCGTTTTGCCTTCCATTTTCCACTGATTCCAAAGCACAGGCTAGGGGTGTGTTTATTTGTCACCTGTGCTCTTTCCTACTTCCAAGCCCTGAAACAAAAGGGGAATCAAAGAGCAATCATGACAGTACTAACCTTCAGAGGCACTAATTAGCTAGTCCTCATCACACCCTAACGAGTATCATTTCCGCTGCACAGAGGGGAACCTGAGGCAGAGAGGTTACTTGCCCAAGCATTCAGATACTCAGAGTTCCTGGCTCCCAGTCCTCTGCTCTCACTGCTCACTTCTCAAGTCGGACTTTCTCATTTCACTAGTTTTTCACTATTTTACTAGTTACCTGCCACAAACGTCATGTCTCAGCAGCACCCACAATGGAAATGTAGTATATACTTTATTAGCTGGAATAAAATAATTCCTCCTAATATCCTGATGATCAATCGCTAGCTAAAGGGAGCTGAGGACAAATATAGTTATTCGCTAGAAGTCAATTATTCAGCTTGGCCAGCATGATTTCAGAAATCAAAATGTGACAGCAGGGATCCCTCAGGGTTTGCTCTCTTATGGAAGCAAGGGGCTTCTCCCTGGATGGCCCATATGGAGGACCTGGGTATCAGCCCTTTGCCTCCGGAAAGGACGGTCTGAATCCAGCAGATATTTCTGACTGTGGTGGTGCACTTGTTCTAGCTGGCTTTCCATTAGCATTAAGCCTTTTCGTTCAAGCATGTTCCATTGCGCTTCCATTTCCAGATTGACTCTCTTCTGTGTACTTGGGCTACCCCACTTTCTCCTATTTGCAGATAATTTACTGTACAATTTCCCCAATAAACTCCAAGCAGGACTTCAAAAAGATAGAAAGACTGTATCCCCAGACACTTTCTAATAATGGCTCCTTGAGTCATTATTAATTGGCTGGTTTTTTGTAGGAATTGCGGCAGGTCTGAAAGAGGAGTGCATAGCACCTTATGGATCACTTCAGGGAGGGTGTTCCATGCCTGGAGGGGTGGCCTGGAAGGAGGCACAGAAATGTCTTTGTGAGGAGCTAAGAAGGGGGTTGATGAGGCTGGCATCATCTGCAGACCAGAGGAGGTGGGCGCAGGGCAATAAGACACAGGAGCACACAAATAGGGAGGTAAACGTTATGAAGGATAAAATTACACACAAAAAATTCGAATTGTTTTTTTCAGGGGGTCATGGTGGCTAGCCAGCTGGATATGAGCTCCCATGAGCTAATGCAAACCTTGGATGTATAACAGGGAATGTAGAGTAGGAGTACAGAGGTTATTTTACCTCTGTATTTGGCACTAGTGAGACTGCGGCTGGAATACTGTGTCCAGTTATGGTGCCCACAATTCAAGAAGGATGCTGATAAACTGGAGAAGGTTCAGAGAGACAAACCCCAAGAATGGTCAAAGGATTAGAAAACATGCCTTATAGTGAGAGACTCAAAGAGCTCAGTCTATTTAGCTTAATGAAGAGAAGGTTATGGGGTGACTTGATTACAGTCTGTAAGCACCTGCATGGAGGAATATTTTGAAATACTTTGAGCTCACCTGTGCAAGGCAGCAAGCCCAGGGATTTCACTTATGGGGTAAGGAGTACTTGTGGCACCTTAGAGACTAACCAATTTATTTGCGCATGAGCTTTCGTGAGCTACAGCTCACTTCATCAGCATCACTACATCTGATGAAGTGAGCTGTAGCTCACGAAAGCTCATGCTCAAATAAATTGGTTTGTCTCTAAGGTGCCACAAGTACTCCTTTTCTTTTTGCGAATACAGACTAACACGGCTGTTCCTCTGAAACTTATGGGGTAGGGAGTAACACAGCGATTGCCAGGTGATTGCCTTTGTAAGCAAGGAGCAGATTAGTCACACTCAATGTGAAATGTTACCAGGGGCACATGGAGGAATTTGAAGAGAGAATTCAAGATGAAAGGTCCCTCCTGGGCTGAGGAGCTCCCTGCCAAGATGCAGCCTGGAGGAGTTTTTATTGCAGAGTTATAATCTTTGAAAGTACGGCTTGGTAATGGGAAACCCTAAACAACCTTAACAGGTTCTCCGATGAAATCCTGTTAGATTATATTGCTCCAGTTAACCATCCTTTCAGCATGCGTGCCACATGGGGCGTGTTGTGCTTCTCTGCTGCCTGGTCCCCTCTTCCTCCTCTCTTCTTTCATGGGCTTTTCTTCTCCTTGGTTCCTTTCTTTCCTGGACATGCTGCCCAGCCACGTGGTCCTTTACTTCTTTTGCTTCCCTGGATGCCTTCCTTGTGTAAGCAGCAAGGCTGGCTCCTGCTTGTTCCCATCTGATTTTGTAGTTCTTCTTTGCCTGGCAGCCTGTAAAAGCTGCTGGGAACAAAGATGAGAGCCTGCACCACATGGCCAATCAGCAGTGAATTTATGGGTCACCAGCAGGTGCTTTGTGGACCACAGTTTGCAAACACCTGGTGTACAGCAAAAGGGTGACTCAGCAGCAAGTGGGGTTAGAGTCCTCTCTCTGGGAATGGATCCTGCCCTTCACGGTGATGGGACTTGATGACCTGATAGGTTTTCTGTGTTCCTACACACTGGTACCAGCGTACCCTATCCATGCTGTACCAGCACAGGCATCTGTGGCCTGTGATAGGGAAACAAGGCTTGTATAATCTGTCTGTTTAGGTTTTTATACTGTGCCCACCACTGTGGTAATGCCTTAATTATTTCTCCCTGGCCCATTGTAGGCAGTATAGGCAGAAGTGCTTCCAAGGGAGTTCTGTCCTGTGCTTCTCAGCTATTCCGGGCTGGGAGCAGGCTGTTAAAGAGAGGGAGTAGGGAAATACTGGTGTGGAGTCTCGCAACTCCAGCTGGATTCTGCTAGAGCAGAAAAGGGTGCAAAGCAGAAACACGATGGAGGATTGCACAGTTCCTTCTCTAGCTGCCATTTCCTAGTGTAACCAGTAAGTGGCATGGTTTCTTGGGTTACTCAAATGTTGCAGCCTGAACACCCTTGCCTGGTAAACCCTTCCCGACAGCTATGCACACAGGTGCTTCCTGACATCTATTTGGAACTTGCATTTCTTTTCGCTTACTCTTTGCTGTCCCTCTCTGTGTTGACCGAAAACAGCTACTTGCGGTGGACCCTGTGTAGGGCTCTCAAACTGTAATTCGTGTCTGTCCCATCTTGGCTGTAGAAATGCCAGATTAGTGGCTCTTTGATCGTATGAGCCTGGCTATTAACTCCAACTCTTCTCCATTTGAAGGGGCTAATTCGAAGCACAAGAGCGCTGGGCATATGGCTTAGTCACTGGGTAAACCTGCCACTACCCTTTTGCACCCATCATGCACACGGAATCTGAAATTAGATTCTGGCCTGACAGTCACAAACAAATGAAAAAGGTACATGGATTAAGAATGATCGGTTAGCTACATAATATTGGCTTGGATATTAATTTTTAATGCACTCAAAAGCTTATTAGAATTTCCCACAATTGACTTATCTTTGATATGATGATTCACTCCTGGGAATATTTTTACACACAAGACTTCAAGTCATAAAAGCACATGGCATTTCACAGCTCTGTTCTCTTCTTATATTCATGTTTAATGGTAATTTGTTGAAATTTACAGACACTTTGGGGATTTAGGTGCTTCTAGTAAGCATGAGTAATCAGCAGCTGTTTAAAAGTTGATGTACAACCTATGCAACTTTATAGACTTGGTGGCAAACTGGACCAGAATATAACCCTGAATCCACCCCTTCCCCAATCTTCATCAGACCACCAGATGTTTCACGATAAATCAGATATGGTCCTAATGACTCTGGAGATAATGACTGCTCTTAAAAATCTGAATAAGGGTGAAGACTCCTATAGTATAGTGTGGTAGCAAGACTCAGGGCTTGTCTATATTAGGGGTAACTACAGGGGTAACTACAGATTCAGTAATTGAATTAAACAACATGGATGTTTTAAGGCTTTTTTAAACCATTTTAAGAGTGCTCATACAAAGAAGCTGAACCAAATTAATCAGTTTCTAAAGCAATTTAGGCCTTGCATACAACTATATTGGCATAGCTAAACTAGCAAAACGATCTAGTGAGGACACAGTATTATTAGTATCAAAGTGCTTATACGGGTTCCCTTGGCATAAATTATATCAGCATATTAGCGTCTAAGGTTAGGTCTACACTACACTTCTGCTGGCATAGCTGTGTCACTCAGGGTTGTGAAGAGACGTTATCCCTGACCAACACAGTCGCGCTGGCAGAAGTCCCTAGTGCAGGCTCTAGTTATGCCAATAAAACTTCCAAGGGTACATGAAGCCTTAGACTGGAGCACAAACTGTGAGAAGATAAGGCCTGAACATTGCTTGAGCACTAGCTCTGAAGGTATCCTGACTTCAGGCAAACACTTACTGCCTTTATAAAAGGATCACTTCAAATCAAATTGGAGAGGCCCTTTGAGCGAAATACAGCCCAGACCTAGTCAACTGGGCCTCACTGAAACGAACCTTCATCTATCCTGTTTTGGTTTTTCATGACTTTACTTCTTTGTCCCACAGTAGAAGGATACTTTTTCTCTTTAGCTTCACAGGGACAGCCTTACCCTCATTTTAGACATTTTGATGAAATTGTACATAAAGTAATTACAACAATGCAGCAACAACCCCCCCCCAAACCTTACAAGTTCAGCAAGGTTAAGAGAGTTTGTGTCTGAACCATCCTCATATTTCATTCAAGCTCAGGTGAGCGAGTGATTCCAGCCCTCTCAAGGCTCCTAGCTCATGCTGCCTGTGTCTAAGTCCTACTTTGCTACTTGGAGTTACGGCTATACATTGGCACATACCAAACATTACACCAAGTTTCCCTGATGGACTCTAAATTGAATGTGAAAATGGCAGCTATCGGGGTTATAATGGGAACTCTGCCAAATCTCCCCAGTCCCTTCCATTCCCCCTCTGAGCATACTAATGAAGAGAAGATTAAACAATGCATGAACTGTAATAGAGGAAATTAAAGCATCCCAGCATGGTCTACTGTCTCCTTTCAAATATATGAGATTAAAAGTGCTATTATCCCTTTTAATGAGACAAATCTTTCAGTGAGTTCCCCCAGCACCATCCACTTCTGTTGTTGCAATGGCCTTCTTCGTGACCATGAGACTCAATCTGATTTATTTCCTCTGCTGCTTTCAAATCACTGCTGTATCTGTTCCTTGGAAATGTTGGGGAAAATACAGTTTGCATTTATCTGAGGCTGAATGGCTCATTTTAAAATAATCGAGCTAATGATACAAGTTCCTGTCTTAATTAATGGCCAGATTCAACCTGTAGTGGCTAATTCTAGGAGCAGCTCCAACAAATTCACTGTAATGAACTATCTTATGGTATCTTTCTATATATGGGTGGAGGCCTTGACAAAATACTTTGTCTTCATTTTCACCGGCAGGAACATATCTTGGATCTAGACACACATTCCTACCACGCTCCTGGAGCATTTGATTCTCTGTCTCTTTTTTCTGCCTTTTCTTCTCTTTACAAGAGTAAGAGGGCTTTACAGCTTTAGCATTAAGATTTATAGATCACATCTTATAATGCTTGAGACAATGTGAACTTTCTAGGACACTTTCTCTCTCTCTCTGAGATGGGTGACTGATGTTAAGTCAAACTAAATAAATACAGAGCACGTAATGAAATATAAAGTCCCATTGGATAATGTTCAATCAATATTGTACATAAACAGTATCTTCTTTTATAAAAAAATCTGTTGGTTTATTCAAAAAGGAATTAGTTCACAGAAATGAGACCAAAACCAATTGGTTATTATTTATACCCAGCAGAACTGATATCTTTGATAGTTTTAAGCAATCTTTCAAAAATCAAACCAATTACCACAGGTACTATTATGTTTCCCAGCGGGATAAGTCTCCACTCCCCTCTGGCCACTGTGCTGCCTGAGGGAGATTCCAGCTCCAGATTATTTCCACAGAGCTTGAGCCATGATTCCATTCCTACCTGTGCCATCTTCCAAGTGTCCGAAGTTACAGATCTGGCTGATGTTGTGAACCCATAACTGCATTTCCTCCTCCGTTTTGGCCACCAAATAAAAGGAGCGGTAGGTAGTTTTCACGATGAAGACGAAGTTATTCTGAAATTCTTTCTTGATGAAGTTGGGCCCTGAATGCTTCAGCACTTCACACTCATTAAGGTCTATGATCCGAATGGGTTTCTTGGAATGGTTGTTTCTGTAGTACTCCAGAACGTCCGGGTTCCCACTCATGCGGCCCCTGCGGAGCACAAACCAGCGTTTCCGCCATGCCTGCAGGAGACACAATTGGACACATGTCACAGATGGGGAATTTGTTTCCTGCTTTAGCCTTCAAACTGGTTGTCACATTTTGTCAACAGACCTAAATATGCATATTTTCTTTAGATTCTATGCTTATCTTAATCACCAGGCTGAACTGTGACTGGTGATTTGAAATCCATCCCCATAGGGCGCGTCTACTCTAGGAAGAAAGGTGGGTAGTTGTAATGTTAACATGAGTTTGCAGGGCAAGGTAAGCTATAGGCTTCTCCATAGTCTCTACCTCAGTCTAGTACCATGTGTTAAAGCTACAAATGGCCTTGTCTTCACTAGGATTTTAGTGGCCAGGTTAGCTAACATGAAGTAAGAACACATCTTTTATCTTGGTGAAGACAAGGCATGCCTAGGATTTTATCCTGTGTTAGGCCTGGTCTACACTTGAAATTTAGGTCAACATAGCTACAGTATTCAGGGGTGGGGAAAAATCTATGCCCCTGAGGGATGTAACTATGCTGACCTAATCCCCAGTGTAGATGTGGCTAGGTTGACAAAAGAATGGTTCCCTTGAGCTAGCTACCGTCGCTAGGGGAGGTGGTGTTTCTATAGCAACAACAACAACAAAAACCTCCATCACTCTAAGCTGTGTCTGCACTACTGGGTCATGCCAGGATAATTACAGTGCTATAGCTATGCTGCTACAGTCCCCACACTGTAGACATGGCCTTACTTACCATGTGTTAGCTAACACCTGGTAGAAAACACCTCTTCTCCTGGTGAAGACAAGGCCTTAAGATGAACCCAGCATGTTTCCATCAGATGTTTTTTTGCGCTAATAAAGAGCTGTTAATGAGCTGACAGTTACTTATGCAAATTAAGAAGAACAGATCTTGAGGGGGTTGCAGTGCTAAAAAGTTAAACAGATGACTTCAGAAAGCTACAAAATCCTGTATATCACACATAACGGCTTGTTTAACTCTCTCTGCCCAGAACTGTAAATTAATAAATATTTATCTCTTTTTGGCCCAAATGATTAATAGCCTGGATTTCACACAGGGTTAAGTAAAGGCACATATAGATTAAGACACCATATGATTTTATAAAGCTGTATGCAGTATTTGGGGGGGGGGGGAGAAAGACATCTGTTTTTTTCCTCCATTTCACCAGCTGTTTCAGTTCACGTACAGTGCTGTGTTGGTTACAGCTGTCACCAATATACTTACTACAAGACCCAGAAGTGACCCCACTCCATATGTCCCATTCCATGGATAAATATTAAATTAAGAAATTAGGAGTTCTTCACCGACTGAATTTTTATAAAGAATGTGATTGGATAAAATCAGGTCACATGATCAAAAATAAAACAATGCTGTTTGTCTTTGATGGCTGGCCGAGAGAAATAGGACATGTCCCCGTGATATGACCAACCTTAGAGCTGTTTCCTACCTCCACAGAACTTCTAGTACACTGTATAATTATTATTACACTGGCCACCTAAGAACATCTGTTACCACTACCCTGCACACTTGGTCAGCTGGAACTTCACAGTGATAGCAGAGACAAAACTAGATTCCTTTGCTCCAAAAGCATTTGAATGAAAGGAGCATCCTCACTGGCTGCAAGCAGTGTAGGAGCTATGACTGTTAGATGAGCAATTCTGATTCCACCCACTAGAGAGCAGTGGGGCACACACACACTTCAGCCAGTTCACTACATCTGCTAAATGGCCATTGGCTTCATAAAATTCAAAAGGGACAGCAAGAAAAACAATTTGAACAACAGAAGAAATGATCTCCTTGCCTGAATCTTACTCAACTCCTGCTTGCAAAATGACTAGTCATCATAACACAAAACTGAGCAGTTGTCTGTCATTTGAGAAATCTTAGTGTGAGTATGATCATACCCGTTTTGTGGTAGGAGGCTATTTTTAAGCTGGCAAACAGGTCCTGCATCTCTCGAGACCAAGCAATTGGTTGCAAAATGTTTTAGCTGCTATGTAAAAATCCTTCTTTATATACCTTAAAAGTCAATACAATTACTACAGTTTTTGCTGATTCTCAAATCCAATGGGTACAACGGCCACTAAAATATGGAGGAAAACCCCCCCATGGACTACATTACTCAAGAAGGAAATGTTACATGACCCCAAATTAGCTGCCTGACAGTGAAGGCTTTGAAGCTGATTTCTGTTATTCTCATATTTTTTTGATGCAAATAAACTGAACGTGAAGGGTCTCCAGTCCTCTTGGTCAGGACACATCAAAGCTTTGGGAGTCTACCATCAGAGATGTACACGGAATAAATACTCCAATAAAATATTCATTGACTTGCTTACTTAAAAGCATGTCCATTCAACCAGCAATACCACGACCTACTTCTAAAGTGCAAGGCTGTCCAAACCAGGGGCAGAGACTAAAGTAATATGTTAAAGAAGGATTTTGCAAGCCTGAACCATCATTTGTCAGCCTATGTGGAAAAGTGGGTTTTGAGAAGGGACTTGAATGAGGCATGGTGGGCCAGGTCAGGAAGGGGGTGTAGGTGTAGGGTGGAGAGCACAAGCATCGGCAATGCAAGCTTCCCCCCCCTTCCTCCCCCTCGGCCCCCTCCCTGCATACTGCCCACTATGGTATACTCTTGATCTTTTGACCTCTAGAAGTCAGAGGGTGATTTGATCTCTTTGCCCATTGGCCCTCCTGTTGCATCTTCCAACCAGGTTATTAGCTAGCATGGTTGTGGTTTTTGAGATGTGGAATCCTGTCCTCTTGAAAATGGACAGAGGCCATCAAGGACCGTTTCTCACAAGGCCTGGAGATTCAATCTCTTTTAAGGACAAATTGTGAAATTTCATACCTTGAAAACATTATTACGCAAATACAAACACTGTAAAGATTTTGGTTAATGATTAGGTCTGTAAAACAGGACAGGTCCTGACAGCATGTCAAGATTTAAACATCTGTTTCTTTGTTTGTGGAGAAACTCAGAGCACCTTCGGGAGAACACCAGCAGTTTCTGAAGTGGTGAGGTGTATATTATACCCACAGAATACATACATCTCTCTCCTAACCAACTTCTGGGCTTCTCCACCTATCACGCACAGTTCCTGAGTTGGGAGTTGATTGGACAGACATGTCACTAGCCTCATTGAAGAAGCACAGTTATATATTTTTTTCCACTCTCTCTTTCAAGCCACGTGCTTTTATGAAAAAAGAATATGGCTATGTAATATTTGCCCTTCTCTCCCAAAGCGCCCGATTAATTGCTTTCAAACGCTGGCACTTAGGATATGCCACCTAGCTGTGGATTTTTATGCAACTTTTTGAAAATACCGTAGAACCTCAGAGTTACAAACACCAGAGTTACAAACTGACTGGTCAACCACACACCTCATTTGGAATTGGAAGTACGCAGTCAGGCAGCAGAGACAGCAACAAAAAAAAGCAAATACAAGAAGAAAGGTGGGTAGTTGTAATTTTAACATGAGTTTGCAGGGCAAGGTAAGCTATAGGCTTCTCCACAGTCTCTACATCGGCCTAGTACCATGTGTTAAAGCTACAAATGGCCTTGTCTTCACTAGGATTTTAGTGGCCAGGTTAGCTAACATGAAGTAAGAACACATCTTTTATCTTGGTGAAGACAAGGCATGCCTAGGATTTTATCCTGTGTTAGGCCTGGTCTACACTTGAAATTTAGGTCAACATATTCAGGAGTGGGAAAAAAATCTAAAAAACACTACTGTTTTAAATGTAAACTACTAAAAAAATAAAGGGAAAGTTGAAAAAAAGATTTGACAAGGTAAGGAAACTGTTCGTGCACTTGTTTCATTTAAATTCAGATGGTTGAAAGCAGCATTTTTCTTCTGCATAGTTGTATTAAGTCAATGTTCAATTGTAAACTTTTGACAGAACAACCATAATATTTTGTTCAGCATTACAAACAACCTCCATTCCTGAAGTGTTCATAACGCTGAGGTTCTACTGCAATTACCGTTTATGTGGGGGAATGCCCAGAAGCTTCAGATGTGTCTGATCTCATTAGAGCCAAGGAATTTATGGACAAAACCCAAGAGAATGCTGTTTCACAATTTAAAAAGGGTGACATTTGCTGAATAACCTAGCAGGGAATAGCCCAATACTCAATAAAATATCATGCTTGTATCATTAACAGTCCATCACAAAACAAAATATATAAGGCTTGATTCTTTGATATAATTCTGGCTCTAAATGATCAGCAGATAATGCCTATTGAACTCCCTGCTGGCATAAACCCAGAGGAAGCACTCCTGTGCCAGCTGCTCTGATTCCCCCAGGGTAGCTACTCTAGGCTGTTCTAACCAATGCTGGAGCTGGGCTGGCACAGAATCAGGGAACTGTAAGCAGCTTCCTCCACCCCCTCCATGCTGAGAATCAAGCACACAATCTGAGACATAACATTCCTAAGGAGTTCAAGGTACAGTGCAGGACAGCCCTATGTCTCAGTTTGTTTAGACTTTATGCTTTGCTGAATCTAAAGTCTGTAGGATCTCAATCACAATTCCAGAAGCCAGGCTACAGCACAGTAGCATCAGCTGGAACAGAATTCTGTACAAAGTGTTTCAAATCTGCCATTTCAAAACTTTGGGCCAGATTCTCCGCTATTGTAAAATGATTGTAACTGCATTGGTTTCACTTCCACACCATTGTGGCCATACAACTTGCTTTATTTTTTTTTTTAATTTTTTTTACAAATGTGTGATAAAATTATATTATTCTTAGCTCTATTATAAAGATTGTATGTTAGGAACTGCTGAAGAGGGGTGGACAGTTAAGCATGCAAGACCCAACTTCAATGGAGGTCTGGGTGTGCAAGGAATGCCAGGTAAAGGCTCAGGGTGAAATGCTGAATTATGTAGGGTGACACAAATGAAAGCAGTCACATACTTAGCAGTAATGTAGATTTCAAGCAGAAGACTCAGTTTCTCTCTTCACTGCACAATGTCTCTTAAGACCACAGATGACTCCAAACCTAGTCATATAATCCACCAGCAATTTACCCTTCCTTACCAAATCTATAAAGAAAACCGAGCTGAAAGAGAGATAAAACATTGTAGGGCCTTTGGTTCTTGCTAATCCCAGTCCTGACATTCAAAAAGATGACTAAATTTCTAATGTGCTTCAATAGAGCATTTGGAGTAAACAACCATAGCAGAAGGCGGTTTCTACCACTACACAATTTCTTTTTCTCTGTAATCAAATTCTTGGGGCTAGTAAGATGCTCTGTGGTTTCTAATGATAAAGAAAATGAGTAATAGAACATGTGTCAAAAATGCCACTGCCTTCGTCCATGTCAGCAGACATAGCCAGTCACATATCTGCTACAGAGCCCACGCAGCGGAGACACCCCTAGATTCCACAGAAACCCACATAAGACCTCCATGGAGATGAGTGGGGTTAGCATCAGGCCCTACAACCCATGACCAGGAGTCAGGGCCCTTGGGTTCTATTCCTAGTTCTGGCTCACCATTTTAGCCTGGGGAAGTGGCTGAACTGTTCAGTGCCTCAGTTTACCCATCAATAAAGTAAGGTAAGACCTGCCTCACGCGGGTGATGTCACACTTAATTCATTAGTGATTGTAAAAATACTAGCACTGTGATCCTTAGATAAAGAGCATTACAGTACATCTACCTTCCTTAGTGTTTAGATGGCCTTTATTACCATAGGTATCTAAGCACCTCCCAAACTTGAATGTATTTATCCACACAACAGCCCTGCAAAGCATTCCATTCCACAGACCAGGAACAGAGTCACAGAGAAACTAAATGACTTGCCCAAGGTGCTGGAGTAGGGACTTGAATGCAGGTCTCCTAAATCCTAGGATAATTCCTAATCACTTGGCCAACCCTCCTCTTTATAAGTGACAGGTAGTGTCATTTATTTTCAACTGACATTATTACTTTCCAGTTGACACAAGGGCCCACAACATGGCATGTCTCAATTCTCTGGGGAAAGGCAAAGTCAGGCTTTTACTTGTATCCGGGTTTTATTTGGTTAGTGAGCCTGCTTTTTACCTCTTTTCCCTGTTTAAACTTTCATCATACCACCATATCCTGGTACAGTTAACAGCTACTGTAGAACAGGTTATTTCCATTTTAAAAAGCTTTCTACATGTTTATGCCTCTGATCTGCAAAAAATATTTTTACCCTAAAAAGCTTTTGCACATTCAACTATGCTAAATGCATTATGTGCTGAGAGTTTTAAGCGCCCAGGGACTGCATTGCAAAACTCATCTGAAATGATTACACATTTGCCAATATGTGACATTCATGCAGTTCTATGAGATATGCAAATCTGGCTGACTTTGTATGCATACTGAAGAAAGCCACACATGCTATCACCTTTATCTGCAAGCAACTACAGAGGTCAAACTTTCTCTGCCTTTTCTTGGGGTGTGTTTACAGATGGTTAAAAGACTCTCCTATTGCAGTGTAACTGGGATCCAGGGATTGTCTGAATTCATTCCTCGCAATCCACTCAAAAAGCTGCTCATCGAGCTACCAGAGTTGCAGGATCACTTTGAAATAAAGTTGTGTCACTGTCTCAGCAACAGTTTCTGTTGCTGCTCCGGTTTGTCAACACAAAACTAGCAAGTGACTGGCATTTTGAGGGCAGGGCAATATTGTGAATGTTGATCATGCTGAGCTTCACGGACACTTCAAAAACTAGCAAAACCAGAAGTGGGAGCGTGGACATGGGGATAGTTTGGCTTCATCTGATCAGAACCGGTAGAGTTTGGAAAGAGGATTGTTTTGTTTACATGCTCAAAACTAAACACAGTATCAAATCTACAGGGGAGTTTAGCTCAACTCCAGTGGGAGAAGGGCTGGGATCTCTCCAGGAAAAAAAATTCCCCAGTTTGCATTTAGTTTTGCTATTGTAATGTAGACAGTCTCCAGAAGAAATATTACATTTATTTTGGTGCCTTTCGAAATTGCTGAGGACTTCACTGTATGTTTATATAGCTTCAGAAGTTTGCCATAGTTGGCACTAGAAAGCCATCTTCGTCAGAAAACCACAACTATCAGATAAGAGGGAACAAATTAATAATCATTTTCATCTGTCCTTCACACGTGGAATGGTCCATTGCCAATGAAAGGAGAGGTTTTAGAGCAGCGTTGGTCTGATGCCCAGGTGTTGCTGTATGCAACACAAGACATCAGTATTTTCTGCTTGCCTCTGAGTTTTTAATGTCAAGAATCTCCACAGACACTTCTAAAGGAATACCTCTGTCTTTATTACTACAGTAGCAGTCTTCCATAAATGACTGCCGCTCCCACAGACCAATATCTTCATACATGCCAAATAAGTGGTGTGAGGTGTGATGTTGGTGTGAGCTATAAAAGTCAGGTAAGACAAGCCACAAACAAAAACAATAATGTACAGAAAAACAGCCAGAGCACGAGTAAACAAGGATTGTGTGTCAACCGAAGAGCATTTTGTTTGGTGAACATATTTTCATTTGTAAATCCTCATGTGCAAAATACATACTGGCAGGTAAGCATATATGAGAACACATACTAGCTATGTGATATAACGTTAGTATAAAAGTACGCAGTTCATACTTTCTGTTTTTTAATCACAACCCCTTTCATCCAAAGACCTGAATGGTCTTCATCAGGGTGGATAAAAACCAATGATTTAAAAAAAAAAAAACTTAAAAAATCGGATTTTTTGATAAAATGGTTTTTGAGGAAAAAACCTATCTAAAAATAGTTTTAATTAAGACACATTATAGCTCAAAGATATCTCATCGTGGAACAGGGATTATAAATTCTAATTCTATAGAATGAGACAATATATTCATATTCATGTAAATGTTTAAGAAAAGTTTTGTAAATGAGTTCCAATAGTTCATTGATTAGAGACCCAATCTTACCAGGTTCCAGGGGTTTATGTATAGATTATTTAGGTTAATCTTTCTATCCACCCAATGGGACTCAGTGCTCAGTTTAGAAGATACCATCAGTGATGCTTAGTTTTGCAGTTCTCAAACCTCTATATATCATTTATTTATTTAATTTAAAACATTTTTGCTGTTAACAAGCATGTTATCTCTGGAGACACAAATCCACAGTTTGAGAACTGCAAAACTAAGCATCTCTGATGGTATCTTCTAAACTGAGCACTGAGTCCCATTGGGTGGATAGAAAGATTAACCTAAATAATCTATACATAAACCCCTGGAACCTGGTAAGATTGGGTCTCTAATCCATGAACTATTGGAACTCATTTACAAAACTTTTCTTAAACATTTACATGAATATATTGTCTCATACTATAGAATCAGAATTTATAATTCCTGTTCCATGATGAGATATCTTTGAGCTATAATGTATTGTGACGGGGCAAGGCCAGATGGCTATAGAAAAGTAGTGGGAGATAGATATATTAGCTCCAGGCTAAACAAATCCCTGGTACCAGGTTAAGTGAAATGGAAGCTGCTCCAGGTCAATTAAGACACCTGGGGCCAATTAAAAACTTTCCAGAAGGCAGGGAGAAGGCTAGTTTGATTGGGACACCTGAAGCCAATCAGGGGCTGGCTGAAACTAGTTAAAAGCCTCCCAGTCAGTCAGGTGGGTGAGCATGTCAGGAGCTGTGGGAGGAAGTTGCGCTGTTGGAGAGGCTTAGTACACACCATATCAGGCACAAGGAAGGAGGCCCTGAGGTAAGGGTGAAGTGGAGCTTGAGGAAGTGAGGGCTGCTGTGGGGGAAGCAGCCCAGGGAATTGTACATGTCATGTTTCTAAAAGGTCAGCTATCATAGCTGATACTATTAGGGTCCCTGGGCTGGAGCTTGGAGTAGAGGGTGGGCCTGGGCTGCCCCCGCCGACCTTTGCCCTCCTGATTAATCACGGAGACTGGGAGACAACAGAGACTGTGCAAGGAGGGATAACTTCTCCTCACCTCCCTTGCTGGCTTATGATGAAAATGGCTCAGTAGACTGTGACCCTTGTCTCTAGAGAAAGAAGGGTTACGTGGAGGGTCACAGTGAGCCTCTGAGGCTAGCGAAATCCGCCAGGAAATGCGGGACCCACAGAGGCAAGGACAGAGCTTTGTCACAGTATCGATCTTTAGATTGGCTTTTTCCTCAAAAAAAAAACCAAAACACTTCATCACAAAAATCTAATTTAAAAAATTTTTTTAAAATAATTGATTTTTATCCACCCTGTCCCTGACACTTCCTTTAATGAAAGCGCTCAGTTGGGGCCCTGGGGGTGCTAGCCTCTATTCACATGGGTAAGGGCCTCCGGACCAGGCCGCAAGCCAGGAAAAGTAGTAGCAAGATCGCTTATGCGGTCCTATCCTGAGTCCTCTGAAACGTCCTGCAAGCCAGAAATTCCAAATTTCAGCTAGCTTTAGTCCCGAGTGTTGGTCCTGGTGAATGGTCCAGGCACCTCACCAATGTAATAACATATCTCTGAGGGCGCCAGGCTCCAAATAAAACAGCAGTAAGCCACTTGTGTCTCACCTTCCATGCCAGGTCCTCAGAAGCTTTTGCCAATGCCAGCTCCAGCTGGGTTACTTTCTGCTTTCATTTCACTAAACGGACTGCCAAGCCCTTTCTGTTAGTGAGACAGCTTCACAAGATACCTGACATTCTGCTACCCTGGTTACCCAGCCTAACTGTCACTGTGTTTACACAACGCAACTGCTGCCAATGCTATCTCCCTTCCCTCTCCTCACCACTCTGCAGTTAGGTTTTTGATGCTCCTGCTGTCACCATCCACCCCAAGGCTAGTGCCCATTTAGGAACAAAGTGAGCATCAAGTTACAAAGCTAACTTTGTGCTGAGACCACCAAGAATGGTGCTGCTCATCTTACTGCAAATGACTGAGCTGTGATCATTTTAGGATAGACTAATGTCTAATCTCATTGCATTGCCATCTGCTGAGAAGTGAATCATTTACTCAGTTTCAATACGATTCTGAAATGACCTTATTTCAGGAAAGCCAGCAACAATCTTGCTCTGAGGACCTACTAAGTTTCTACCGGCACAGTCAGAGGGGAAATACCTTGTTCCTTTCATGGTGATACACATATATTTAATTGACTGAAAGCATTCGTCTGAAAATTTCCTGCACCACAGTGTGTGATGAATGCATTATAATAAAGCATCTGAGATGACGTCTTCATGAACCAGCAAGATTTTCTCTGTTTCTGTAATGCACAGAAAGAAGCCTATGGTTTGCACAGAAAGAGAAGATTGCCATAAACTGAATAAAACCAGAGCAAAATGTTGCCTGCTTCCCCAAACAGATTCCCATCATATATTCCACATCCTAATCCATAATATTTATGGTACTTTATATATACGAACATCTGCAACTGAGTGAGTCACTGTTATTTAATAAACATGCAAATTCTTTGTAAAGCTAATGTTCCTTTGGGCATGCAGGGTCAAAGTCAAAGTGACCTGAAAGCTCTGGAATTTCATTACTTAAAAAGTCCATTGAGAAGATTTCAAATCAAGCTCTTAAAGTAGAAAAAATGTGTTTTGTGGGGAGGGCAAATGCAGATGTTTGATTAAATCATCATTTAAGTGTCATTTTAGTCAAGAGTGAGCAAAGAAACAGCAGTCATCACAGTTTACACAAAATTGTTAATCAGGGACTTTCTTGTAGGGTGTTGCCAGGAAAAGAGATGGTCTCCTTCCTTCTCATGCAAGTATTGCAAGCAGAGATTTCCCATTAGGAACATCCTGGACAACATAAAGCAGTTCTGGTAACTGCCTCTTTCACTTTGTTTTCAGTTACATCTTAGGACCTTCCTGAAGACAAGCTGTGTACATCAAGAGGCTCTCCAGTAAATAAAAAATGTGAATGTTATTGGCACAGGGATGGGGTAAAAGTGTCTCCAATCTTTAAAATGAAGGATATTGACTGGACAGGTGATTCCAGAATAAAATAACTTCCTACAATACAAGGCTCCTATGTTGTTGAGTCCAATGCCAGTAAGTTTTATGCCAGGTCTAAATCTGTTTTAACACTGCACAGAATCAGGCCCTGTCCTTTTACAGTATATTCAGTGCTTGCAATATATCATGAGTGCTATCAGAGAGGAGTTTCATTCTTTGGTGACTTTCAGAGTTAAATGCAAGCCAGCCTCTGATGGTGCAAAACTACTGAACATGCGTCCAGTCTCGTAAACCTTTACAGAAGTAGGCTCATCCAAATCCCTGGGGACGAGACACATAAGTAAGGGACTGCAGGACTAGACCCATTTAATTGTGCTCACTTAACAATGAAGTCCAAATATGGGTCATAAATAAGCCATGCTACTAGTGGTCATCCCAAAGTAGGGTTTCCTTAACCTTCCTGGAGCAATGATGAAATCTTGGAGCTCTTCTGCCAATAAATGCCTGCGAATATCTGAAGGCTCCTTTTAATTCATTTACTGAAAGTGTAAATGTGACTCATTACTAAAAGGTACATGTTTAGTGTGTTGGGTCCTATTTATTATAAGCCCAAAGTCTGGGTCCCTATGAAAATTTTCCTAATGGTTGCTGGTCTTTGGAGCTGATCTGGGGGGGGTTTTGTTCTGTGCTTGTCTTCCAAGCTTCAGTAGAAAAGGTACAAGATAATAACCATATAAAATGACATCTTTCAAGCACAGTCTGGATATTATTTTACTATGACTAATGTAGAGTGGAAACAGATTCAGGTGACAATGTTCTGAGAAAAGTAACAGTGATTGTCTTGATTGAGTGTCATTTTAAAAGCAAAGCCTGCAAGGATCTGCAGACTGTCAAAAACTCAGTCTGAGAACAATCAAGCGAACCTTTGAGTGAAATCTGCCGAAGCACAGGGCACATCCATCCTTTTTAAGGTATCACGTGAAATTCCTGTGAGGATGGCAATCTCAATTCTTTAAACTGCTCACTTACTGCAGGCTTGACTAAGGTGCCCTGAACGCTACAGGATTCTTTTCTTTTTTAATCAGGGTGTAAAGTAGATACTGGTTCAATAGGCAGATCCCAAAGGCAGGAGAAACAAGTCGAAACAACTGGATACAAGGGAACTGGGTTTAAGCCATTTGATGGTCTCCCATCACCCTTGGGTGCATTCCTCTTCTCTTCCCCCCAATGGAGCACCCTCTTCTCTTTCCTTCCCTTCCAGGGTTTGCAAGCTGAAAAAACTACTTCTCTCTGGTCCTCTCAAATTGCACCTTCTGAATGCTGCTGAATTCTCCCAGGCGTCTGAGCTTGCTGACAGTGAAGACTTACAGGCAAGGCTCTTTATGTGAGGATGTTTACAGATAAGCCAGCTAGCCAAGGGTTTTAGTTCCATTCCCCTTTTCCCATCAACCGCATATTTATGTGTAATATCTAAGATGACATGATTGTAACTTAGATTCCTATATTTCCTTTCACCCAAAAATCCTAAAGTACTCGACAAATTGTACATGCTGATTACAATTTACATATGCAATGACTAGTTCACTCATCACTGAAATGCATCCACCTCTGGATGATGAACTCCGACGAAAATCAGGCCACTTATTTAAGTGACCAAATATGGATGTATGTGCCGAAACTGTATGTGCATCCAAATGTGAACACTTTGATCTTCATCTCCATGCGGCTCAGTTTCTCCATCTGTACAATGGGGATAATTAAACATACCCACCTGTGTAAGGTGGTTTGAGAGCTATGGATGAAAAAACACTAGAAACATGCAAAGGACTAGTGTTCCTATTCTGTTCAGTTAGGATCTCATTCTGTTTGACCTGAAGTTGAAGTTAAAGTAAAACTTCCACTAATTTCAAAGGGGGCTGGACTAGGCCCTTTACGTAAACTGATTAAGAAACAGGAAAATGTATGAAAGAACCAATACATTTTTCCCATGGTGCTCATGGATTTAGCAGTGTAGCCGTCATTCACAATTGTGCCAGTGACGATTTCTCCTGCAACACCAACGTCATTTTTGTAAAATGACATGGGTACATTGGAGATTTCTCCAATTCATTTACAAATGGTTTATTAATTATCAATAAAGCAGTAAGACAATTTAATACTGAATAGAGTATAGGTTAATCCCTATTGCCTATTAGGGAATCCTTATTAGTCCCATCTCTGAAATTCCTATGGAATCTAAAGTGATTTTTTGGATGTACCCCGAGAGCTTCATAAAAATTGCAGTTACTCTGTTTTGTTTATTCGCCCATGTAATTTAAAAGGACAACAGCAATGAAATGCACACATCTGGGGACAAATTCTCTGCTGGTGTAATGCAACTCAAGTAAATGGAGAATTAACTTCTTATTCTGAGGGTTGGGTGGGAAGTGGCTTGTATTAAGGGAACTGAACTTTTGAGAAATTTTGAGTAAGGCTGCTAAACTAATTGCTTTTATGGAAAGACTCCAACGCTGCTTTGCTGAGGGAAAAAAGAAACAGAGTGGGGGGCTAATGCCCTTTCTTGTAGCATGTAAGCTTACTGTAAATACAGATGTGCAAAGCAGTTAAAGGCTGAAAAAACTGCAGGTGTCTAGAGCCTGTAGATTATGTTGTGTCTTGAGCTATCTGAAGTCTCTCTTTTTCCTTTACCTAGAACTGGCCGTTTTCTCAGTACATTCTATAGAAACAGAACAAATTTTGCTGTTTCACCTTAACTGAGCATGTGGTATGAGGTCAGCAACAGTCATGCAGCCTATCTTTAACTGTCTGAACTCACATGATGCTCTAGTTCTGAAGAGAAGGAACATAAACAGGAAATTGGGCAAAGTGACTCTGGTAGCAGGAGCCCCACAATGCTGTTAAATAAACCCAACTCTTCAGCAATAGTAACATTTTGTATTTAATTACCAAGGTAACTAGAACAGTGGGAGTTCAGAAAAAGCCACAAAGGTCTGTGCTGTGATGGTGATGGCTGATACTAACAATGCTGCTCAACAAGAATGTAAATAAAGGATTGACTGCCAAGATTTCATTTGAGAGGTTTTAGGAAATTCTCGCAGCTTGATTCATAGTAGAATAAAAAGATGACAGATCGAATATATTTTCTAAACAAATCTGGATGATTTTACTCACACCTTACTGCCTTCACTAGTACTACTTGTACAGTAAGGTGAGCAGGATTTGTCTTTGCATCCTGTTTCCCACTGCAAATTGCATGGAGAAAGAAAGATTCATCCAAGTGATAAGGGGAAGATCTCTATAAATAACTCCTTTGGGAGGTGATCAAATCTGGAAATATTTGTGTTGTTCTGAGATTTCTTCAGGAAGCTTCAGCACTCTCCCTGTCATAAATGACTAGGGTGTCCAGGGCAGATTTGTCCTAGAGATTACGCCAAAAAAATGCTGAAAAGAAGAACTAACATTCCCAACATATACACAAAGAAAGGAAGATGGAAATAGTAATATATCATCACTAGGCTCCAATCCAGCGAAGCACTTGAGCATGTGCTTACCGTTAAGCCCCTGAGTAGTCTCGTAGACTACAAATGGGACTCCCTCCCATGCTGAAAAATTATGCAGACACTTAAGTGCTTTGCTGGATTGGGGGCAGAGTAGTCAACATCTTGAAGGGCTGAGTCCTGTAGGAAATACCCAGTCTTACTGGGTGAAATCCTGGCTCCACTGAAGTCAGTGACAAATCTCCCGCTGACTTCAATGGGTGCAAGATTTCATCCCTCAGGCCTGTGTAAGCAGTGTCAGGATGAGCTCCACCCTGACATCTGGTGGTGAGGTGTGGCAAGTTGTGGAAAAGAACTTCAGGGGACGATCTCATTTGCATAGGCACACCCACACCGCCTAGAATGAGGCCACAGCTGCCCAAATGGTCACTTCGGCTGCTGTGGGATCCCCAGTGTCTCTGTTATTGGGGCAGGAAGAATAAATTGTTATTACCCTGATTATGGGAACTGTGCTTGGAACTGTACTTGGCCTTTTGTTATGATGGAGGAACTCACCATCAACTAAGTAGAACTCGCTAGGCAATTGTCATGGGTTCCAAAACTCTGTGAATTGAGAGAGGCTGGGGACAAGTATTAATACTTGGTGGCATGGGCCCTTTAGTGAGGGCATTACATGCTAATTGCACTTCCTCCTCTCTCCACTGTGGAATATCAAAGCTAATTTTGATTCCATTAGGAGTCTAGTTACAAGCTGCTGAGCTCACTTTGGGCTAATGGTGCACCAGCACTGAGGCTCCCCTACTACAAGCTGAATTCACCAAAGAGCTGAACTGACTAAGAGCTGAAATTACTGAGCGTTGTGTTAAGTAGTGGGGGAGCCTGAAGATATATGGTGGAGCAGTTTGCAGGAGGGCTGGAGTGCCTTGTGGACAGGCTGGTGGAGCAGTTCATAGGCTGGCAGGAGCTGCTTGTGGGATGCGGAGCGGAGCAGTTCGTGGGATGGCGGGAGCTGCTTGTGGGCCGCAGAGCGGAGCCAAGCAAAGCAGTTCGTGGGGCGGCGAGTGGAGCCAAGGCCTATAGAGCTTCAGATCATGTAAGGTGCCCCTTACCTCTCTTCCCCTCCCCCATCTCCACCCAGGTTGGGAGGTAAAGCTCTGCAGATAAACTTTCGAACTCTGGGACTCCCCTGACCAGGGACAGAGACTTTTGGGCCAGTGGACTTTTGGGACTTTGGGTGATTTCGGGTTGCTGGACTCAAGAACCCAAGGGAAAGGACACGCCCTAATTTGCTTGGGGTGGGTTTTTGCTCATGGGTTGTGTTATGAATCCTGTTGGTGGTGTTTCCCCAACATAATGCCACATTGTTTCTCTCTGTTATTAAAAGGCTTTTTTGCTACACTCAGACTCCGTGCTTGCGAGAGGGGAAGTATTGCCTCTTGGAGGCGCCCAGCGGGGGTGGTATATATTTGTCCCAGGTCACTGGGTGGGGGCTCGAGCCAGTTTTGCATTGTGTTATTGGAATGGAACCCCTAGATACTGAACCCGGCCCTTGTTGATGCCAACTCTGATGGGCAGAAGGGTTACACCTGTAAAAGCGGGATAGAAATCTCATGGGAAGATTCCTGCCACTTCATGCTTCAGGGCAGACTGGGAAGGGAACCTCCCGGATGAAATCCTGGCCAAACTCCACTGGACTTCAGGATTTCACTCCATGTTTTGAACAATTCCAATACCAGTTGGAATGGAGAAGTGATGGGATGCACCCACTGAAGCCAATAGAAGCTTCTTCTACTCATGTCAGTAGGGCAAACATACTCTTAATGAATATTACCTAACTTCACAAATAGCCCTGTAGATTTCAATGGGGTCACTTGTGGACTAAGACATTAATTGGACCAGGAGTGGTTCTTGTGTTTAATCTACAAATATTTGCATCTTGGCCTCAGTTCAAGTTTTGGGAAATGATTGCTTTCCCATCTGAACTGGCTTGCACACCCCTGTTGTTATTCAGCTATATTGTCTGTATCTGTCTATAGCTTTATAAATAGCTCTGGATGATGTCGATACACCAGTCTATAACATACAGAAGAGCGGTATGCATACACATAACACTGCATGCTATTTTCCCGAAGTATTTGTTTTAATTTTCATATGAATTCCTGTCAGCTGAATTTATTCCTCATTCTCTGAAGATTCTAGCCCACAAGTTTACTGATAAAGGGGTTGTAGAAATAGCAACATTTAAGCCAATACTGGAAAAAGATATAATGAGCTATCTGGGAAGGCAGTAGGTTTTCATTTATGTGTGGACAGTGCCTGGCACATTGTGGGCACCACCAGGGCAAAAGTGATAAATAAATAATTAACACATTTTAAATTTGTAAATATGAGTATTTGCCCTGGAAACTTGATTCTACTATTCATGCTGATCCAATCAGTGAACAGAAACACACCATGTGATTTGTGCATCCAATCAAAACTAACCATCATAGCTCAAATTTCAATAATTGAATACTTACAAAAAAACGACATTTGAACAACTTACAGATCAAGACCTATTTCCCAGAATTATTCAGTCAATAATTCTAAGCATGAACTCACCCAAGAAAATACTTAGCTGCTTGCAGGCAATTCACAAACAAAAACAAACAAGACAAAGTGGTGACATTTGTTGAATAAATTATTTGCTCAGATTGCACATACATGTATATTACTGGTATGGATAATACATTCCACATACATACACCACTACCCCATCCACTCACCCAGGATGGGCCTGAACACTGCACAACAGTTAAGGGAGTTTGGATTTGGATCTGAACTCCATTGTTGGGCCCATCTGTATTTTGTATATTGGCTTTATTTGAAAAACACTGACGATCAAGCAATACCAATAGGAACCTCTGAATAGTTGATATACACAAGACTACTTAATTCAGAGTACACTACTAGGATAATTACAGAGGAATTAAAAAAGGAATTAAAAAAGCTGTTTTATTCTCATCTCTATTGTTTTTAACTGGATTTTTACTACCTAAGATGTGTTATTTTTCCTTTCTGTATCTGATTAAGTATAGTTAATTCTAAGAACTTATTTTTTCTCTTCTTTAAAAGCTACTCAATTATTCTTCCCTGCTTTTACATTTCATAGGAGCTGGATTTCTGGACTTTTTCTTTTTAGAATTACTTTTTGACCTTATTTAGTTTGTGGAAACATGCTGATCATTCATAGGGCTGTCTAGGATAACGCATCAACATTTGTCTGCCTTTTTAATTTCAAAGTACATAAATCTAATACAAAATAAAAACAAAACTCTATATGCCACTTTTGACTGTATGTAATTAACTTATTTTTAAGAATTCCTTGTGAGCTGTTGGTTGTGTGGTTTTTTTATTTCTTTTCTTTTTTTCTTTTCCTACATTATCTGGCTCTTGCAAACAAGCAGCATTCTGAGTGGAAATACAGGTTTAAAAATTCATATTTTCATTCCCTATATGAAAAAAAAACTACTTTCCTTTGAAATCTAGCTACCATTTCTAGTTGTATTCTGCACATGGGTAAAGTCGGCTCAAGCATCTAAGCATTTATTACTTAAACTTCTCATGCTCATGAGATAAGCCTGTGTGAAGTTCCACGCTCTGGTGTGGAGAGGGAACACTGGATGTGAAATTCCACAGACAAGTGCTTTGTTTCTCAGCGTATCAATTTCACCCTCTACCTACCCTATACTAGCGCACATGTTAAAAGAGTAAATTGGAATTGGAACTTAGGGCCTGATCCAAAGCCCATGGAAGTCAATGGGAGTCTTTTTGTTGCCATCAGAGGGCTTTGGAATGGATCAGAGAGGACTGAGCTCTTCACTCACACACGAGGTTCACATACAGGTTAAGTCTTTTTAATATTGTCTGCTAATATTGGTGTGCATTACGTCTTTTAGTTAGACAATGTGTCACTGACTTGTATACTTTGCATAATGTTGCTTTTAATTTATGGACTGTGACTTATCTAAGGTAACGGAATGTCATAAGACTAAATCAAATACTAACTAGGGTGTATTTGTTGTTTGTTTTAAATTACATTACTCTCAAACTTCCCTTGCTTAACCAAACGATGAAATCACAGTGCTCAAAACTATTAAATCATTTCCTCACCATCAGAATATAATGGGTCAGACATGGAAAATAATTAAAATTGGCACATTGCACACTGAACCTTCTTAGAACTGTGAATTATACATTTCCCTTTATATTTCTGATTTATACAACGTTACGGTCCTATCACAATACTATTGTGAGCTAACGTGTCCCTCAATCTATTTCCTTGGAATTCTCAGTTCTTCCCTTCATGGTCCGACTCTTCTAGGCACAGCAAAAATGCAATTTCCTAAACTACAGGCAGACAGAACTGTATTCCCAAACAGGTGCTTTCTCTTTGGCGTTACCTTATGCAACTTGTTCGCACTTTTTAAGGCAGGCTTTTGCCAATGCAGCAGAAGTAAAACTCCATGTAAAACTCTACAATTAATAAAACAATTGGGGGTGGGGGGGAAATGCTTTAGAAAGAAAAGTTCAGTTGATCTGTTGGGAACAATGGGCAATTAAATGTGCTCAGCGATACCTTAAATATATGTAATGTGGGAGAGGAGTAATAGGTCCCTTTACATCATTCCACAAACTGTCATAATGCTAATATTTGAAACAGGGCGAAATTCTCAACTGGTATAAACGGGCATAATTCCGCTTAAAGTCAATGGAGCTATGCTGATTTTACACCCGTTTTGGATTGGGGTCTTAATCTTTTCTCAGTAATCAGCGTCGATGATAAAAATGTGTGTTTGTGGAATGGTTACTTGAGTTCACCTTTACAAAAGTGCTGATAACAAACCAACAGGGTTTTTCCACAATCATTTTCAGAACTGCAGCACTTATTTCTGCTTTTCTGTAACGTCTCTCTCACGATCTACTCCTTCGTCTCGTCTCCGTCCCTTCTTTCACTGAAGTCCCACAGTGCCATGGTTTTCACTTTCTGAAGTACACCAGTGACTGAAGTCACAGATTAACTGTAAAGCCTCAAATCCCAGTTGGCTAAGCATTTTCTGGTGGCTTTGCATGTGCCTTCTGGTTGGCTTGATCCCAGCCACCTATCTCCCACTGATCCTGTGCGTGCACCTGACTAGGGATAGAGCAATGGTGATCACCTGGGGACAGAAATAGAGAGCAATGCTGAACATTTGGTGGACCGGGGCTTTTAATAGCATTTATTATTTGTATTGCTGTGGCGTGTCGACGCCAGGGCCCCATTGTGCTAGGCACTGTACAAAAAATATAACAGACAGTTCAGTGTTTTTCAGATGTGTTTTTTAAGTGGTGTGTTGATATGGGGGCTGATTTTCTGATGTGCTCTGCCCCCATTGTGTTGCACAAGCTGTTTACAGGGAGCAGAGACTAATCTGAAACCCCTATCTGAAGTGACCCCTCGTGCTGGGGAGACCTCAGCTGGTGTGATGCTGGAAAATCTGACTACTATGCATCTTCTGGCACAGGGAGTAGGATGGGGCAAGCTTGGAAGCTGCTCTAACCTATACGCAGGGCTGGGAGCAGGCAGAGAATAAGGCAGCCATCACCAGCTACCTGTCAAAGCTGTTTACAGACAGAAAACTGGGTTTATTTTTTTCAGAAAGCATCTGCTTTTGTTGGTGACACGGATGTCCTAGAAGTATGTCTAAACCGGCGTTACCTTGAGTGTCTTACTCAAAGGGAAAGTTAATGAGAGGGTTAGGGCCAAACTGAAATATGAAGGGAAACACGTAGAGCCCCAGCCTAGGAAAGCATCAATGCTACTTTATGAAGGATGGGAGTGGGTGGAACAGGAAAGCTGGCTCAAGAGGGAGCAGAATACAGGAGTCAGTGAGCATGTGGAGAGATGACTGGGTTCTTCAGAAGCACCGGAAGACTTTTTCCTTTTATTGGGTCAGTCAGAGAAGCCCATTCCCAAGGGGGTTCAAGGCTCATGAAGGTTAGGAAGAGCTCTATGCAGAAAGGAGACTCCTGCCGAGGGGAGTAAGGCACCAGAAGTTACTGTGATGGCTTCAGTCTTGCTGCTATACAGCTCTGTCCAGCTCCAACGTCAGTGCTTAAGGGTCTTAATATCCCTCCCAACCCTCCGTTTCCGTCAGAGCACAATTGTGACCACAGAAACATGGCTGCTTTTCAAAATCAGATCCTCAGTCTTTCTGGTGGGTGGAGCAACCCCAACTCACACAGAGCAGAAGTAGGGAGAAGGCAGCTACTTAAATCGTATTAGATTTTTCTGGCATGACAGTTCATTGAAACCTGCATCTTCATCTGGATTGTGAGGACATTTAAAAAAAATAATGTGATGTGATGTTGATGGATACTAAGGGATTGGGGGTAGTTTGAACGTAATGCCACCAGAATGTCATCCCATTAAAGAAATCCTACAGGACAAGGAATCCAAGGAGCTTTAGAAACCTCATTGCAATAGGAGGCTTTCCTTATGCAGAATGGCTTGGCTAGCATGCCGGGACTGAAAGGTAAAAACTAAGCAGGAGTCATCTTAAGAGAACTAGACTACATATTGCGCTGAGAGGATGGGGATGTGGCTAAGAGCCAATATTAATTTGCTAGGCAAGAAAATATTAGAGTCCTGAGGGACAATGGGCCTCATGGAGCTTGAAGAGATCTGCGTTGGTAATTTGGCTGTTATATTTTCTTCTTCACTCTCCCAGGGCTGACTGACTCAGCTTCCATAGTCCATTCTGAGCCCCCACTCACCTTTACTTCCTTTGGGAGCTTGTGACCCACTGGGAGCTGGAGTCCAGGCATGTCAGGATGAGAGTGAGCAGAAGGCTGGCAGTCACCAGGACATGATTGCTTGCTACACGCTCCCTTCTGTTCTGCTCTGCAGTTGCTGCTGCGACTGCTAGGGCTGATATTGCTGGCAGAGCTGCAGCCTGGTGTTTTTTGACCTTTTACTCTTCCAGAGATAGAAATGGGATTTGTCTGAGGCTTGGAATAACTTCCTGTGATTGTGCTGGAGAGGGCTAGTCTGACTGGCTAGATAGCTATGTCTGTCGGGCCTGCTTAGGAAAGGAGAAAGCTGTCGCTGTGTGACTAACTGGAGAAAGATATAAAAGATCCTGAAGAGGCCACAAGTGTATTAAGAGAAAAGTGAGCTGATAGAATTGTACAAGGGCTCAGTTACCCCACCCTGCCATGTTAGGGCAGCAATGCTTTGCACTGCCATTGAGCCAGTAATGCAGAACTACTGACAACTCTTAAAACTGACCTCTTGCCTGTATTCTTTATAGCTATTCCTCCGAGGCTCACTTCAACATCCTTTTTGGAGCAGTGAGGGGCATGTGTTTGGGCATGCGTGCGTGTGTGAGAATGAGAAAGGGAAAATCGATCCTTTGGGATTCTAGGAGCATATAATTGTTGTATCGCCGCCCACACCAGCTCTCCCTTGTTCCCAACTACGGTCAGAACAAGGCACTGATGCCAGATAGAAGCTGAGGATCAGGGGAGGCAGGGTTGCTCTATCTGCATCAAACATTTTACAGTGGGGCCTCTATTATTTCTCAGATTTGTCCCCCACACTGGAGATTCCTCCTGCACAACTCTCAAGCAGAAGAGATCTGGGTATGGGTCTGGGAGGCGGCGACTCCTTTGTTGTCATTCTAGCTTTGAGGCTGACTCCCTGTGTGGCCCGGAGAAAGTCACTTGAGCTCTCTGTGCCCAATTGTTACCTCTGTAAAATAGGGCTCCTCATATTTACCTGACAGGGGACGATTAGTATCTGAACAACACTTTGAAAGTGCAAAGAGCCATGTACCATTGTTATTATTTGTATTACCATAGTGGCCAGGCATGGCCCAGAACCTCATTGTGCTAGGCTCTGTACAAACACAACAGGCATTGCCCCAAGGAGTGTACCGTCATAAGCATTGCACTACAAGTACTAAGTGTTATTAGCAAGAGTTCCTGTCCCTCTCATAGGGAGATTAGTACCACAGTCACATATTCCAGCCTGGGAAACCAGACCATGCTCCCTCTGGAGCCCAGAGAACAGCTTTTACCTAACAGCTGCTTAGCTGGACAGTTATCACGGTTTTCGTTTGTTTTTTTTTTTAAAGCGTCATATCTGATATTCTCAGCCATTTGCTGGCACAGTGAACGAGGAACCAAGTGGGGGGCCAAATTCTGGATGCTCACCTGTTGGCAGGCAGAGTTGCTGGGAGCCCCTCGTGAAGTGAGGGAGCACATATTTTAAATAATCGCTTTTAAAGCAAAGTCTTAGGCTGTATTGTGTCAGATAAATTAGTTTCTAATACTGTCCTGATCAGCAGGCAAATGACTGAGTGCAAGTCATATGTGCTGGCATTTTCCTCGGTGACTCACCCTGCAGACTGACTGATTCTGATATCCTCAGTATAGACAGACCCTTAGTCAGATTTGCCTTTGAATTTAACAATATATCTGTAGAGTTTGGCTCCTTGACACAAGAAGTCAGGATTTTCCCTGTTTTTGCATCCAAAGCTCCTGGATGCACTAAAAACAACACAATGGACTGGGGATATATGCACATATCACAGTGTGATGTTTTTGTGTGATTCTTCTTCATCATTGTGATAGTCTTATGACTCACTGAGCAAATTCTGTTTCAGCAGCAGAAAGTAACACTGTCCTTTTACACTTCTTTTCAAGGGGATCTCAAAGCCCTGTGCGAACAACAGTCTAGAGGTTGGATACAGAGCAGATAGCCACCCCGTATACAAATATACATCACCACAAAGATTTTTGCTGGATCAGATGTTCACAGCAGTAAAATACCCATTACCATGGGTATTTAACGTAACCAAGCTTACGTTAAATAACAAAATTATAGACTATCCCAAGACTGTCACTCATATAGCATTGCAGTTTCAAAACAAACTGGACCTTTTTTGCTACCAGAATAAAATGGATTAAAGCCTTAGCATTGCACAAAGGTCCAATCTTGCAAAGATTTGGTCAGGTGCCTAACATGCACTGTGAGCAACCCCACTGAAGTCACTAGGGCAAAAGATAATCATCAAAAATATATCTGAAACGGTTATTGGGGCTTTCACTGAAGTTTGGAATAGGGTACACAGGAAACAATATGGTTCCAATACACTCTTCACCAAGTGCCATCCCTTTCAAATGCAGGTTTGTTCCAAACAGTATTGTATGGTGTACAGTTCTAATAATGCAACACTGCTTCCTCCTATGCCCACCCTGTCTCCAGTGGATGAAAACAGCATGTACATGTCACATGTATTTGCAATTTTTTAAAAAGTAAGTTGTGGTAAAAGAAGCCAAGTGAATCTTCATGCAAAGATTTTTACACTGCAAGCCTACTTACTTAAAACCACAAAAATCTTTTGCATGCATCAGTCTTTCTGAGCAGATTAAAACAAAAATAAGAAAAAAATTCACTGTAATAGGTTAGAAAAAAATAAAAATAAAATCAGTTGCATCCTTTCTCTTTTCCCCTTCCAGATTTACACACACACATGTGCATACACACACACACACACAAATGTTTTCTGGGTAGATTTCCTTTTGGTGCAACTGCATGTTTAGAAATAACTGCCTACATTTTCAAAATTGACTAATGATTTTGGGGGCTTCTAGTTTTCAGACAAAATCAGGCCCATTAAGGTGTCTCAAGCTGAGCATGCAAAACCAAGTAGTCACCCAAAATCACCAGTCACTTTTGAAAATGGAGGCCATTAGTTCCAATAATTCAACAATTATTTGCTTTTGTAATTTGATCTAATTCCAACTCTGGTCACAGAACGGGAAGCTATGCTAATCAAGCATGTTGTGCTGTGGTACCTGTAGCTTCACGTTAACAACAAAACTCAAACACAATCTGCAAAGTGTATAGAATGCACCACACAAAGAGCATGTCAGAACCTACAAGAGGAAGTGTGAAGTTCACTGTGACCAATTTTGCTAGCTGAATCACAGAAAAAGCGATGTGAGAAAAGGGTTGTTTTAAGTACAGAATAAAAACCAAACATGAGTCTTTTGATCCTTAAATCTCAATAGAGTTAATGCTATTTAAAAAGTATGATCTTTAAAGCTAAAGGGAATAAATTCAGGATTCAACCACCCAGATAGAAATCTGAAGAGAAACGATTCCTCTTTGGTTAAAGGCAGTTTTCTGTGAGTACCAAAGAAACCATTTAGCCAGTACATTTGTCATCAAAATGTAGACTTCAATCTCAGACAGTACTTAAGCATATGCTTAACATTAAGCACATGAGTAGTCAATCTTCACTGGCAATAGTTATGTGTTTAAAGTTCAACATGTGCTTATATGCCTGCTGGAATTGGGACATTAATGTGCCTGGGCCACTAGTTGAGTTCTTTGCTCTGTTTTCATTGTTTGACGTCTGAGTGTTTGAGTAAAGATTGAGTGAGAATGTCCTAAGGATCTTAGGATTTGGGTCCAAGAAACTGAATTGCTCATATTTAACAGTTCTTCTTAACGTAGAGATAGGATAGGAAGGTTTTCTTTCTGAATGAATGAGCCTAACTCACACTAGTTACACTAAACATGATCGAGCACTACTAAGGCAAAAGAGAAAATCCTGTGAAGTAAATTCCAGGGGAAAACATGCACCAGATGGAAATACATGTGTGAGTGACTTATATATACTGAACTAAAGCCTCATTTCCGTATTCAAGACTTGAGTGGGAGTTCGAAAGGGTTGTCTAAAAATGATGGGCCCAATCAACTGCTCCTGTGGGAAGTAGACACCACCAGGGAGGAAAATGTCTGTGAAGGTCTCTTCACAGAGATTTCTCCCTAGATGCTCCAGTGAGGGTTGGAATGGGGTTTACCCATCCACAGGACAAGTCATGGATCCAGCCCCAGAGTATGTCTTGGGATCCACATGCATCGAAAGGCGTCAGGGGAAGGAAGAGTACCCTGTGCGTTTGGACGTAGGGGTATGTTTGCCCTCTAAGGACCTTGGAATGTAGCCTACGATACACATTTCAAACTGGAGACCAAATGTCCAAGGGGAAGGCTCTCGTCACTCCTACACCAACGCAATCTCTCTTCTGTCTCAAAGGCCACCAGGACTATGACTCATGCCCACAGCCATCACATTATTAAATTTATTCCCGCTAGTTATTTCTGGCATTGGGCAGCCAAAATATTTAGTACTTCCAGTGTAACTATAGAAGTGACAACAACAAACACTAGTGGACTGACCCTGGGTCAGGAGAAAAACAAGATCTGAAGAACTCTAATTTTTTTGCCTATCGTGACGTAAACGAGAGGAGAGTGAATTTAAGCCTAGATGACAATGCTATACATTTACCAGCTACCTGGAAGATGCTTACCAGAGTTAAGGAACATGAGAATACTGGTTATTTCCCTATTAGGTAAGGCATAGGCCCAGTCCAGCGACTACTGAAGTTAATGGCCATTCCTCAATGAGAGCAGGAGCGGGCATTTTTTGTATTGTGGACTGTATGTGTGTTATGTATTGATAGCTGTCTCTTTCTCACACACGTTTCTGCATATTCTGGATAGTATGTGTGTTGGCTTTCAGTTTCTTGAGTCCTGTGAAAATTTCTGTCCAGTTTCCAGTCTCCCTTGAGTCATACAGTCTTCCACACACCATCTGTAGATGTCATAAGAAGTCAGTGCATAATCAGTTGCAAAAATAAACAGATCCCTGGATTCCAGGAAGGGAGCTCTTCCAGGGGGAGCCACTGTACAGGAAAGTTGATTTTTGATTCAAAACATTCACTGACATTTCAAACCAAAACGTGTGATTTTGACTTGTCTTTCTGCTTTATGCCAATAGATTTCTACAATTCTTCTCCCTAAAAGGGGTCACAGTTAAAATGTTTCTATGAATTTTTTGGGGGTGGGGGGTTTGATTTATGGTATGACAAAGAAAGCAGCTCAGGAGCCAAATACTTTCCAGATATGCAAGTCACAGGCTATAGTGACATGGGAACCATAATAATAATCACAGCAGCAGAACAAAATTCTGCTGATTTGAAGTCCTACAAAATATAAATTACCAGCCTGATTTCCAGAGGTGCTGAGCGCTGCAGCTCCTCTGGTTCAAATAGAGTTGTGGGTGCCCACCATCTCCTAAAATAAGACTAATACATATTATACAATAAGACTACATATTATAAGTCAGAACTAATTAAGAAATTAAGCTTATGAAGGAACAATTCCAACTACTGTAAAATACTGAACTAACTACTCAGTGATCTTTTTGCTGCATTACACATTGCTATAGTTGTTCCTTGCAGAATCAATTCTGAAGTATATCTCTACAAAAAATAAAATGGATGGTTATACAGAGGAGAGAGATTGTTGTGATCCATTAATAAGGCACAAGAGAATACTCCCAGCTAGGGACACAGGACTCTCGTAGTGGGGCATGGAGCAGTGACAGTCCCAAATGGAGTCGAGCTAATTCTGTGAAGCCTTCCATTTCACCAACATGATAAATTCAATTCAATTTAGCAATTAGGGCCTCAAAGGTTTGGAGGATAAGAGGAAAATATAATGAAGTTGTATTTTCCTTCTGATTTGCACTGAAAAACATCAATGTAAAAGCTGCCTAGAGCCTTTGGACTAGAGCTGTCACTACCAGATGGAAATTCCATTTTACAAAGGATTTTGAGATTCACAATAAAATACAAAATAAAAATGTTTCAAAACAAAACACACACACACACAAAATCATTTCAAAAATTCATTTGACAGTGTCAAAAAATGTTTTTCCTGGGTTTGTTCCAAAATGAAATTCCAGTGAAATTGACCCAGTCTTGCAAGGAACTTTGATTTCAAAAGAACTGCATATTCCAAAGAAACATAGTTCTCTCAAAGTGTCTGTCAGTGACTGAGTCATGGGTGGTCTTGCCTAATGGTTGGAGCAACAGTGCGCCTGAACAGAGCTGAATCCAGCCAGACAGGGTCCTGGAGCAAATCCAGAGCCGGGATCAGAAAGCAAAGCCTAAGCTGAAGTCCTAGTCAGAAGGCGGAGCCAAGATCCAGAAGCCAAAGCATTAACCGGAGTCAAAGTCAGGAGGCATAGCTGCGGGTCAGAGCAGGAAGTCAGAAGCCAGGAGGGAACAGGATGCTGGGACAGGGGCAGGGAGTGGCTGGAGCTGGAGCAGGAGCCAGGAACAGGACCACGCACAGCTGCAGGCAAGGAGCACACTGAGCAGCCGGTGGATGGCAGCTGCTGCTACTGAGCTTAAGTATCAACCTGTTGGACTCCCACAGCCAACCAGGTAGCTCAAACAAACAATCAGACAATGTCTATCAAGGTCAGCTGCGCTCATTAGGTTAGGAAACTTCAGGGTGGCAGGTAGGCATCTAAAGCCTTCTCCCCCTGAACTTCAGGCTGTCTGTCCCCTGACAGATTCTCTGACTAGCTCTCCTGAGTCTCTAAGGTGCCACGAGTACTCCTTTTCTTTCTACTTAGGAGAGTAAATTAAGACACTCATTGGAAAGTCTTGGCCAGAGGGGCTAGCAAAGAAGGCGTTGGTCACTCAACAGTGTGCTGCTCAGCAACTTGTAAAAATGGCCCTTAAAGGAACATTGCCACTTCTGTCTGAAATTTTGTTGTAAATAATCGTTACCTGTAACAACCCCACTGATGGTAACCGAATGAAATGAGTGAAAGATCATTTTTCTCTCTTTTTGAGTTTGTTTGCTTAGTGTATGGGACAAAACTTTACGCAAAGCCCATTGCCCTGCTTCCCCTGCATAGTCAATTTCCCCTGTTTGTTTGGATGTATCACACAGCAACAGGGGTGAGAACAGCATTAAAAAAAAAAAAAAACAATAGGAAATGTGTTTGTAAAACCAAGATTGGCAGGGGAATTCAGGGACGGTCAAAGTACCTGAAACTACCCTCACTTCAGTTTTCTAAAATGAACTAGATTTTAGGTTGATAGTGTCCCATTAAAGAACAAAGCCCCCCCGATGGTGCTTTGAATAACAAATGATTTATGTTTTATAGTGAAATAGGCACTTTTCTTATTGTCTCATTTCCAGAGCCCTAACTCATTTTCATACAATTGATATTAGCAGCTCTCTTTCCGGCAAAAACAACAACACAACTACAAAAACTTCTCCCCCCACCCTAATCGACACCCATAGAATTTTTTTTTTTTTTAAAGGTAAAAACCAATCCCCAACCACACAGGCACAAGAGATTTATCTGAAAGGAAAGGTTGTACACAGAAAGCACAGGCTGCTTTCCTTTTTTAGGCCTCATGACTTATTTGTTTAAACCACAGAGAAACATTTGCAGGCTACCCATTTCTGGGCAGATGGAAAAAACAAAACAAAAAAAAGGCAAAAGCAAATATCATCCAGCTGTTTACTTTCACAGTTAATTTTAATCTATGCGCCACTTTAGTAAAGAGCCACCCGTAGAAAATAACATTTTGTAAGGACGTAGAGTTATCACAAGATTCCTTTTCAGAGCATTGTGGAAAGAAACAACAGGGCTCCAATTATTAGCTATTTCTTATTTGAACTTACATCCCACACTTGATACAAATTTAGATGTAAATGCTGAATTCCTCCTACTCTTCTCCTTTGCGTATGACTTTTTCAGTGAAGTGGTTTCTGAGAGTGTGTGTGAAGGACACTGTGTAAAAAATAAAATATATTGTGTGCAACAAACAAAAAGGGATCAGATGAAGAGTTGCACTCACATGTGGCTGTTAAGTGCTTAAACCCGGCAACTAGAATGGAAAGGAGCAAAATATAAAGCAAACATCAATTACTAATGAAAATAATTAAAATAGTATGTATCTAATTTGCCATATTAGCCAGAGGGAAGTGGGTTTATAAAAATTAAATGGTAATGTTAAGGAACCCAACCAATGGATGGGAATATAATTGAGGTAATGATCATATAGAGCAGTGGTCTCCAAACTTTTTGGCTCGCGACCCCCCAGAGTGACCTGCCGCAGATACCCCACCACCGGAAGAAGACTGGAAGACCTGCCGCAGGTGCTCCGCCGCTGGAAAGAGACTGGAAGACCTGCCGTAGGCGCGCTGCCGGAGGGCAACACCAGCCGTGGACGTGCAGAGCTGCCGCCAAAGGAAAAAAACGGCGGAGTGCCGTCCGGCGATGCTATTACTGCTGCACACCCCCTGGGATCATCTCGCACACCCCAGTTTGGAGACCGCTGATAGAGAGGACTGTGGTATGACTCTGATGGCTTCAAGATACTTTCAATCGAGTAAAGGATAGGAAACACACCAATGACCTTGCAGTGAAAAAAGACAAGCAGAATACAATTTAGAGGCAAGACTGGGAGGGGAGATGCTGGTAACATATTTGAAAATAAATTCAATAGCAAAATGTCCATGGACTGCAACAGGGCCAACATTTTGCTGTGTTACAGTTAACCAAGGGAAAAGCAAGAATAATCAGGAACATACAAACAGCAGATCTTCTATGCAAAGGAAGGATCAGCAAGACCATGCAACCACCTCAAAGAATGAATTATGAAATTACTTTGGTGGGTTTGCTTTATAGAGAGCCAATGACGTGTCTTAAAATTGAAGGAAATTTAAGAAATACATAAGGCCAAGTGAAATGTTTGCAGCAAAAGTTATAACCAAGTAAACTGCATCTGCTAGGGGGGTTTCAATTCAAGCACAAGAACCAGCCAAGAAACCGTGGGCCACTTATGCTTTGCACCAAAAACCGTGTGAAATTTGTGGTTTCAAATCGTTTCAATACACAACCAGGTAAAACTCAGCAGTAGTTTTGCTTTGAGTTTAAGCCAGAAACTCAGAGGGCTGTGAAGCCCACACAGTGTGGAATTGAAGGAAATATTCACAGAGACACCCTGTCTCAACTAAACGATTGTGTTTGGCGGAGCGCTCCATCTAATATGGGCAGGTACTCTGACTGGTGCACAGAGAAGGACCTTTAAGTAGAGAACTGTCTGATGAGAAGGACCCTGCTGCGAAGGGCTTAAAATCTAAACAGATGATACACAAATAAAAACTTGGGATGGGACGGAACACCACAAAGCAGTATGATTGACAATACTCAGCTTTAGATGTCAATACCACATCAGCTGTACTTCCAAGATGTTTAAAAAGAGAAAAAGCAAACAAGATTAACAACAACGCCACGGATTCCACTGTCACCCTAACTCTTGTTGTGTAAGGCTTAGTCTACACTACAGCCTATGTCAGCAAAATTTATGACGCTCAGGGATATGAATACTCCAACTGTGACAGGTTCCCCGGGGTCCAGCCTGGGACCGTGGGACTGCTGTCTCTCTCTCCAACCTGGGCTGTCTCTCACAATGCCTTGCTAGTGACCAGCAGCAAGCCCCTCCAGGTGCTGTGATCACTCACCACAACTGCATGTGGAGCCCCACACCCCCAGCTAGAATGCTCCCAGAGCCACTCATGAATCCCACAGAGAAAGGCACCAGAGCCAAATCCTCCCCAGCTCCCAGCACTGTACCTCAGGAATATACCATCTTGCACTGCTCAAGATGGGCAATGCAAATTTATTAATTGGTTAACCACTTCATCAGTGGAAAGTGGATATACACCAGCCTTTGCAAACCTGAGCAGTTTTGCCACACACTTCATACAAACTCACTGGTAAAGATAAACAGTTAAACAAATTGATTGACTACAAAAGATAGATTTTAAGTGATATTAAGTGACAGGCAAAAAGTAATTAGTTACCAAA
Source organism: Caretta caretta (assembly GCF_965140235.1). Taxonomy (NCBI): domain Eukaryota; kingdom Metazoa; phylum Chordata; order Testudines; family Cheloniidae; genus Caretta; species Caretta caretta. The sequence goes on from NC_134214.1 coordinate 86,013,246, forward strand.
ATAAAATAAAATATAAGCACGCAGTCTAAACTCTCAACCCGAGTAGACTGGGCAACATCTAAATTAAGCAGTTTTTCTCACCCCACTGGATATTGCAGTTCATAGTACACAGATTTCACCTTTGAAATATGGGCCAGTCTCCTCTACTGGAGTCTTAAATCTTCTCAGTGTCCTCGTTGCTTGCAGTATAGGTAGGGGCAGGAGAAAGGCCAAGCATGTGGCCGCTGTCTTCTGTTTTATACTCTCAGTCCCACGTGCTTGGGGAGCACAAGTCCAGGCATGTTTGGGGGCATTGCTGAGTCTCCAGGCAAGGTTGAGCAATTCCCCTGGTGTGGCCTCATGCAGGTGAGTCATTGAATTGTAGCTCCTTTGCTGGACAATGGTTGTTGATGGGTTGTTTGACACCCCGCCCGGATGTTGGTTACTTTCCTTCCTGTTGCCTCTGGGGAGCTAATATCTGGCTGATTCCCCAAGTTACAGCATATTTTAGTGACAGCCATACAACACATTTCTCATAACTTCATATGCATTAATGATATCCATATATGGACAGAGAAATGGTTTTCAGCAGATCATAACCTTTCCCCTGACATCTTACAAGGAACGCTTTATGTGTAAGATCACAATTATACAAAAATGAGGAATACGGGGGTTACAGGATGCTTCCCCCAAGGTACAGAATGTCACACCAACCCCCCCAAGTGACATAAGTTATACAGATATAAGCGTTTGTGTGCACAGCGCTGGGAGAGCTTCTCCTGCCGACACAGCTTATGCTGCTCGCAGAGGTGGTTTTTGTATGCCAGCAGGAGAACTCTCTCCAGTCAGCATAGACTTAGAGAGTGTCTTCTCCACACATACTGCAGTAGTTCACATAGACATGGCCTTAAAAGGAACAGTCACAGGGGAGTGGAGTAATTTAAATCAAAATAATTTAACTCGCTGATTTTAATAATGATTTAAATCAGCAAGCATGAAACTTTCATTTAAATCATTGATTGGTTTGCATTGGTTTGCATTTGTACTTTTTAGTTATTTTCCTAAAGAAAGGTTGATTCTCATTAGTTGGTATAATTTCATACTTCTTTTTACTAACCAGGAGGAAATATCTATACACATTTATTTAAGCAATTATATAGCTAACATACATTTATTCAGATTGTTAATTTTTATTTTTATTATGTTAGAAAATGGTGAATGACACATTTCTTATTTACTAGATAATGAATTTTTAACTTTTGTTTTGTGTAAAGCTGATTTGGATGGAAACTAGAATTCAATTAAAAATGAACAAAATCAGGATTTTAAAATCAATTATTATTATTTAAATAAAACTACCTCAAATGTGCTGGATACATAAGAAAAAAGTATGTTTATCAATGCCTGTTTTGCTTTTAAAACCAACTGATTTATTAAACAAAAGAAGTGTTATCATGAGTAGCTAATTAATGGAACTGACTGTTTCTGGTCACCATGTCCTTCAAGATTTTAAAAGTAGTAGGTCTCCTCTTTTCTCAATTCATTTTTATTCATAGTTTGGAAAACTTTCCTGCTTTTTCAACTCCCACTCGGTTTCTCAACTTTGAATGAACTAATCATTGCACTGAACTAGTTCAATAAACTGAAATGAAGGAAATATTCTCTGCACCTGCAGAAGAGGCTACTGCTGTCAAAAGTGGTTTAGCACTTTAACAAACTCTAGTTCCAGATGCTTAGCCAGTGGCTTCCACATGCTTAGTGGTTTAAACTTCAGCAGCAAATATGTACTGAATGATATTTTTTACTTAATTTAAATTATTTTAATGGATGTAGTATAAGGTTAGTCCTTAACATTGTAACAACCTATGTCAATTTTACTTTTAAATAGGTTTATTATAAAAAAGAAAACTGAATTAAAGTAATTTAAAAAAACCTGATTTCTCTCCACCTTGAGTCAGAGTGCCATTAAACAACTTTTATGTCAGTGGAAGGGGTTAGCAGACATTTTTCAAAAATCCTTGTTTGTCAGCACTGATTTCACTATCTTTGAAATCCAGATTTGAACTTTATTATGGGACTGAGCTGGCCTCAGAAGGAACAGCAGGGAGAACAAATCTGAATGCCACTGGCATAACAGTGATCGTTCAAAGTATAACACCTAAAAATAGATGCCAAGAGGAACATATATTCAGGCCATGTTCCTTATATGTTGTATATGAGTCAGTTTATATTTGAAAATGGTTTGTGGGCAAACAGTAACATACGTAGCATATTTAGATTGGCCTTGAAATGAGCACGAAGATGGAGAAACATTCTGTCTCCACGGGGCAATCACAGATTCATCTTCACTAAAGAAGAAGTACAGTAGTGACTCTACAATGTCATAAAAAGAAAAGGAGTACTTGTGGCACCTTAGAGACTAACAAATGTATTTGAGCATAAGCTTTCGTGAGCTACAGCTACAGTGGACTGAATGCATCTGATGAAGTGAGCTGTAGCTCACGAAAGCTTATGCTCAAATAAATTTTTTAGTCTCTAAGGTGCCACAAGTACTCCTTTTCTTTTTGCGAATACAGATTAACACGGAAACCTACAATGTCATGGCTCTTAAGGCCTTAATATCCCCTTTCATGGTAAAAAGCAGCATGCCAAATGTCCTGATGTGTGCAAGAAACCAATGCAACGCAGTATAGCGAGTCATACTGTAACATTTTATGAGATTCTGCAGAAAAAACACGGACCTGTAAGCCAAACACCATAACACTCAGATATTTATTTATGAAGATTTAAACTAATGCTTGTATCCACCAATCTCCCAGTGCTTCATAACTACAGCAGTGATTATTTAATCCTAAATTTGCATGTGAGAGAGCTATTATTAATTCCATTTTACAGATGGAGTAACTGAGGGAAGCTAAGTGACTTGCCCATGGCCACACAATGAATTTGTGGCAGTTAGGTAAAGGCCCTTTGATACTCACTCCTATATCTTATCCACAAGGCTATCCATAAGGGTGGAGGGCCAGAGGGAATTGCAAAAAACCATTTCTTTAGAGATGTGAGAGGGCTAGTGAGTGTATAGTAGGCCCGATTTTCAAAGATATTTAGACACCCAAAGAGTGGAGGGGAGCCTAGTGGGACGTTCAAAAGCACCCAAGCAGGTTAGGTGCCTAACTCCCATTACCACCAATTGGAGTTAGGCATCTAAATGGCTTGGGCACTTCTGAAAATCCCACTAGGCTCCTATCTGCATCTGAGGGCACAAAACTATCTTTGAAAAATCTGGCCCTTAATAACTAAAAATTGATCAGAAAGTTAATCTCAGGAATATTTTCACCAGCATTGCTCAGAAGGGCCATCTACAAATCAAATTGGCTAGTAATTGGCAGTCAACTAGCAATGTCATACTCATTGTATCATCTTGGCTCTGCTTTCAAAAGATAAAATATGGATCACTCTCCCCACTCCCCCTGGAAAAAAGACAAGCTCAGAATGCATCTTCCCAATAATTTATTCATGTAATATAATCAACCATGGAATCTGAGCAAGTTTGGCAGAGACATGATTTTCAGATCTGCTGTGGCTTTTGCTTGTAAGCATATTTACATATAGTGATCGTCTGCTTGGAATTTCACCACATAAAGAGTTTTCAGTTTGCTTCTTTCAATCAACATCAAAATATGGAGGGGTTCGGTCACAGAGACCCCCTTGGGACTGTCACCTGATATGCTGAAATCACCTCTGAGCCCATTTTCCGTTGCCACCTTGGGACTCCCAAACCCTGCCTTGTTGAGCCAGACACGCTAGCCTGCTGCAACACAGACCCAGGTCTGGTCCACGCATGCCCCTAGAGCTGCAGACTTTAACTAAAAACTGCTCAGCAAGTTACCTTCCTCCAGGACCCAGACACCCAGCTCCCAGTGGAATCCAAACCCCAAATAAATCTGTTTTACTCTGTATAAAGCTTATACAGGGTAAACTCATGAATTGTCCACCCTCTATAACACTGATAGAGGGATATGCACAGCTGTTTGCTCCCCCAGGTATTAATCACTTACACGGGGTTAATTAATAAACAAAAGTGATTTTATTAAGTATAAAAAGTAGGATTTAAGTGGTTTCAAGTAATAACAGACAGAACAAAGTAAGTTACCAAGTAAAATAAAACAAAACACGCATGTCTAAGCCTAATACATTAAGAAACTGATTACAGGTAAATCTCACCCTCAGAGATGTTCCAATAAGCTTCTTTCACAGACTAGACTCCTTCTTAGTCTGGGCCCAATCCTTTCCCTGGTACAGTTCTTGTTAGTTCCAGCTCAAGTGGTAACTACAGGATTTCAAATGACTGGCCACCTTTGTTCTGTTACACCCCCTTTTATAACTTTGGCACAAGGTGAGAATCTTTTGTCTCTCTGGGTCCCCACCACTCCTTCAAAATGGAAAAGCCCCAGGTTTAAGATGGATTCCAGTATCAGGTGACACGATCACATGTCACTGTAAGACCTCATTCTCCATTCTTTCAGGGTTGGCCTGCACATACTCAGGAAGGTTTGCGAGTAAACAGAGCCAATCACAACCAATTGTTCTAGTTAATGGGAGCCATCAAGATTCCAACCCACCATTAATGGCCCACATTTTGCTTAGTTACAATAGGACTTCAGAGTAATACTTCATATGCCTAGCTTCAGATACAAGAATGATACATTCATACAAATAGGATGATCACACTCAGCAGATTATAAGCTTTGTAATGATACCTTACAAGAGACCTTTTGCATAAAGCATATTCCAATTACATTATATTTACACTCATAAGCATATTTCCATAAACATATGGAGCGCAATGTCACAGGAGGATTTTTTTTTAAAAAGAGTAAAATTAGTTGCAAAACCACTTACAAGTTTTTTGGTATTTTTTTTCAAATTAAATTAAGCGCTAGGGGCTTTTAATGGGAGTTCACTGTTTCAATATCTAACTTCCTGGCCAAAGACAGGCAACCATCTTGCTTGTCTCATAGTCTATAAGTAGAGGAACAAATGCAAGAAATGCTTGGAAGTGCTTGCACAAGATCTCCTCTGATTTACTGGAAACAATCCACAAAACATTAAAAAATTACTTGGAGAACATTAACTTGGCAACTTTTAGAGCTTCTGGCCTCATTGATAGTGCGGTCTCGCTTTTTTAAAGAAAAAAAATCACATATGAGACTATTTAATTCCATGAGTTTGTTATTTATACAGACTGAGGCATATGCATTATGAGAGGACTGAAGGCTAAGGCAGCACTATTACAGTTATGAATGTATCCCACATATTGCACCAACAGAGAAATATTTAAAACAAAAAACAAAACACATTTCAAGGAGCGTTTTTAGCCTATCTGGGGGCAGGAGTTTAAGAATGTGTCTACTTCATTGGCTTCTTCTCAGTCACCAGATCCAGCACAAACTTATCCCACTAGTATTCAAAACACTCCATGGGATGATTTTATCCTACTTCTCTGATCTCCAGCTACCACTGCACCTGCTTACTTCGTCTCCTGTCATCTTGGAGCCCAATTCTCCTCTCACTTGCGGCCCTATTAAAGTCAATGGGAGTGTTTCTAGGTAAGACTCTTACACACTTTGAGCCTGATGCAACTCCACTAGGGCAGATCCTCAGGCCATTTACACCAGGTGATAACCTGCCCCATTGTTTTCTAAAGTAGTTACGACAGTGAGAGGAGAATCAAGCTCTTGGGCTCCCCACTTTTGCCTCTCCATGATCTGATGTGGGGCTATAAGTCACTCTTTGACTTGTGTTGCTCCTCCCTTTCTTTCTCCCTAGGAGGCACTGAATCCTCTCTCTAAATCTCATCTGAAAACCCATCTACTCTCTTTACCTTTTGACGGACTCTCTAAAGCATTTTTAAAACTAGTGAAAGCTATATACAAATCAAAGCCAAGATAGTGTATAAAATATCACCAGTTGGATGGCTAGCTGTCTGATTTGCATCTGCAAAACTGGAGGCCAAATCTTTGAAAGTTTAGCTCAGAATAGGTTGCATATCTTTCTTCATATTTATACTGTGTTCCTCATCATGTACAAGAGCATCTATAACAGAAAACTTGCACTGTGAAACAGCTAGAAAAAAAAGTCCAGAGCACTCTATATTCCTACACTACAAGTAACAGAAGGCCAGATTCTGCTGTCCATTATGCAGGTGTAAATCTGGAGTGACTCTAATGGAGTTAGGCTTATACTGGAGTATATCACCGCTGAATGTACTAGTGTAGATGAGAACAGAATCCAGAGCAGCAATAAAAACAAAACAGAGCACTCAACAGATATTCCTGTCTGTTCCACTGCTGATGGGGAGTTTTTAAATGGTGACATGCTGCAGACATGGTTCAGATCACACAACGTTCTGGCTCCTAATTGTATGAGATTAAATTCAGGGCAAGGTAAATAACTGACCTATTTGAATTTTACTAAAGAATTCAGAATATAACCTAAAAGATCAGATTAAGAGGATGGTGCAAGAGCATTCAATACTTTAAACCATCAGTACCAAGAATTTTTAAATCAATGTGGTTCTATTGAATGTCAGTACAGGAACTTATCAGAAGTAATATCCAGCCTGATCCAGTTCAAGGGAAGTCAGTGGGGGTTGAATCAGACCCCTACTGCACTCTTGGAGCATGAGAATAATGTAAAGATGTGAAATTCTCCCCTGTGCAGGCCAGCAAAAGGCCTATCCATCACTTAAGTCCACCTTAAATTTTGTTTGGAGCACTGAACTAATACATAGAGCTTGTATGGCCCCTCTGCACAGAGGTGAATTTCACCTCTGCTGTCTGCCACATTCTGGATGTGCAGCATCAGAGGCGAAGTGCTCAGGTGCTCTGGAAAACGGTGACAATATAACTGCCAAAACAACCACATGCACAAGCAGCTCAAACCCTTTGCTGCTGTGCCGTGGTTTCACCCTGACAATATTGTGTAAATGGCAAGAAGACTGCAAGAGTAAGCCTGAGGTGTAGCAGAATAACCTCTCCGCAAGGCATGCTCGCCAACGGGCTGATCACGGAGATAAGGAATATTGCCAAGCATTGTTCATAACCTTTAACTTACAAGTAATGGAACCACAAGTGAATCAGTAAAGATCATCAGTAAAGATTGCATATGTTCCTGTGTCGTCAAGTCTTTCCTCTCACCATCTCAATTTGCATGGTAGACAAATGAAGCACGGCGCTGTCATTTTGAACTTAGACATACAAATTGATATACAAACCCAGGGAATAGAGACATAGTATTATATATTGCCAACCATGTGACAAGATGTGCAGGCTTCCTATTCATCAGTATGAGGAACTTGCATTAGATCCTGTCTGACAATTAAAGAATCAGTAGAGACAGGATAAACCGGTTATGCTAACCTAACTTACCTAGTTCGTTTTCTTAACTTGAACTAATATTTTTCCTTAATCTTTGCTTATGAAAGGGCAAAGATCTGTATGTGCGTGGGAGGGGGGAAGCTATGCACACACACGTACTTCAGAGGTAGAAAATGGTCCTGTTAAAAGTCCAAATCCTACTCTCCTTTGTCCTTACTCTCATGAGTTTCTCTGAATAAAGACTGCAAAATTGGGCCCAAGCAGACAGGCTTTATTTTCTACTAATTAAGCCAATACCATGATGGATGAAACATTACAAATCATATGAAAACTGTTCCAAACTAAAGCAACAGATTATATTTACGTGTCAGTCTTAATGAGCACAGGTTACCCTTACTGCAACATCATTTTAGTTGCATGTTTCTGTAGAGTGCAAATTCTGCAAATCTTACTCAAACGGAGTCTCACTTCCTCATTTAAGTAGTCCCATTGAAGAAAATGGAACTACTCATATAAGGGTTACTCACATTGAGTAAGTGTGTCTTCACTAGAGAAAAGGGTGTGTTTTTACTTTGTGTTAACTAACGAATGGTGATATCCTAGTGAAAACAAAGCAGTTCGTAGTTTTCACATTGCTTGGAGGGATGGATTAACTACAGCAACAGAAAAACCTCTTCTGTTGCCACAGGAAGTGTCTCAGGAGTGCCTATAGTGTAAAACATGGCCTGAACCATAAGTATTCTACGTCTCCTATGGATCTAGGGGCCAGGAAATGGCAGCAGGATTTATTTCAGGCTTAAAGGCCCCATTCCGGAATCCCCATTCCAAGATGTAGTAGAAAGGAATGGAATTGAATGGATAGAAACTGCAAAAACACCAGCTGATGTTTGTTTGCCATTTATTCTGCCTGTGGTCGTTTGGCCTTTTCCATGGGGATTGGGGTTGGTAGCTCCCATGCTTCCTGCAGCCTAGAGAAGGCTAAGGCTGCAGTTGTGTGAATTTTTAGGTTTAACCACTAAAATAACTGAAAGCAGCATGCAAGGTGAAGGAGGCTGGTTGGTGGATGCCAAAAGAAGCAAAACTACAGGCCTAGAAGTGGGATGGAGCTAGGATCATTTACATTAGCTAAGGATCTGCCCCAAAGCATCCAGCCCTCACGTGAGATCAGAACTTAGTTATGGCCAGATGCTGTGAGGACAAGAGTTTTCCAACAAAACTGTGTTCAGTAAGGGGGAATTATTACTTGAATTTACATAAGAGTCAAGCCACTATTTCTATATAATAATAGACTCCTTCCAGTCCCACTGAATTGATTCTCTAAACCATGGAATCTGCACTACATAGCATGACAAACTGATTGAAAAGCTGAGCAAGCCCTGAAGTTATTGACAGCTGAATGTATCATATAGTTTAATAGGGGTGTGACAAAGTCAGACCTCACAGCTGTAAGAGAGTCGTCTTATAGGTTTCCGGAAAGTGGGCAGGCACAAGCCCACCCACAGCTACAGGCCCCTCCCCCAGCCTAAGTGGAGGAGCGACTGAGCCTGGGACTCAAATAGATATGGGAGACAACAACAACTGGGACAGGTGTGAGGGTCAAAGGTCAAAAATAGGGAACACCGAGCAGAGAACCCCAGACAGTGCCCACTGCTCCTCAAAGATGTCAAGGGAGTCAGTGGATGCGGCCCAGATTAACTCTGCCTGGATACGTGAACAGAGAGGAACGGAAATAGGCCCCAAAGTCACAGGGAACCCCCTCAGTCAACATCCTTTCCCTGGTATTATAAATGGGCCAATTTGGCCACCACTAGGAAGAGGCTGACGAGGAGGTCTCACGACTTCGTGGGGCCATGGATGGGGTGTGCATAGATTAAAAGGTGCAGGGAGAAGTGCAGCCAGAACCATTAGAGTAGGTTCAGGAGGAGCCAGAAATGTAAGAGAATGGTAGAAGGCAAGTATGTCAGCCCTAGAATGGTAAAGGCCCTTTGCCCCATGAGTTGAAAAGAGGTAACCTCAAGCCAGCTAGGGACATCTGAGTCCAATTAAGGACTGCCTGTAACCTTTAAAAACCCCTCTCTCATGGGAGGGGAGGAGGAGAGGCAAGCTGCAGCAGGGCTAGTAGCAACAGGTTGAAAAGGCTTCTCCAGGGTGGAAGGTTGCTCCCCTCCCTATCGGGGAAGCAACCAAGCTAATTGCCTATTTGAGGAAGGAGTGGCACCCTGGGGCCTGCATACCTGAGCAGTACCCCAAAGAGGGGACAGGTAAAGATACTCCTTTTTTGTGCATTATGAATTTGCTTTTTTGGTTTGGCTGAAGAGTACTCCTTGGGCCTACCCTGAGGCCCACCTTGTGAATAAAACCCAACTGAGAAATAAAAACTCTCCAGAGTGGGACTGATTTACCCCAGCCCCCCACACCCCAACCCATAGCCTGGCGAGGTGGAGGAGATGCCTTGCCACAGGAATTTCCAAAGAGTGGTGGGATAGAGCCATAAAGGTCTTGTGAAGGCCCAGTAAGCTATGTAACTCTCTGATATCTCACCTCTTCGCCCCACACAGCTAATAGATACTGCAGTCTTATCATACTTGTGGTCTTGAAAACAAATTAGATGCTAAGCACTAGAAGAAAGTTGTCATTACCAGTTCTTTGCTAGAAGTTCAGCAAGTCAACATTCTTGTTGAATAACTGGATCATTAGTGAACGTTTCCCCCTTTCTCTTTCACTGACTCCCTGAAGTGCGGCTCTGGTATTTGCTGACTAATTAAGAGTGCTCCGTAGCATGTTTTCCAAAGCAGAGAAGCACAATGCACGGCTCAGCATTTTTAATCTGAAGACAAAAAAGTAACACACTTTATTAATCATCGGATAGATAGCAACTTGAAATGGAACGGGTTTTTAAAATGTTAGAGGAATACTTATAAAAACAAAACCAAACCCAAACCACTCCCCTTGTCCGCTGTCCCCCACAGAGACAGGGACTCTCCCCCCAAGCACAAATCACTGGTACTGGTCCTGCCCACTTTGATGTCAATAGCAAAAAATGCATTTTTCAGTTGAATTCAATGGGAGCAAGATGAAGCCTTTGGATATAGCGCTGGGAGACATTTTTCTTGGCTGAAATTTTACTGAAATTTATATCACTAAAGACTATTCACATGAGTAAAAGGTCACAGGCCGGGATCCTTCATTTGTCTCATACTCGGTGGAAGGAATTATCAGACTGCCTGTAGTGGGACCCGTATATGCAGAACCATCCCTTGGGTAGGGCGAATTGGGGTGACCACTCCAGGCCCCACACTTTGGTGGGCACCGTGGGCCGGTGTCATTGGCCGGTGCGGTCGGTCCCGGAAGAGACGAATCCGTCACTTCTGTCCCGGGTCCCACATCCCTTAGGGACGGCCCTGCATATATGTTCTGCATTATGAAGCCAGCTCTGAAGAGGTCTCATACACCTTTTAACTGAAACATTTTGGGTGTGTTCCTGCTGTTTTCATGGGGTATGTCTACACTGAAATGCAAGTCCAGGGTTTGAACTCGGGCTCAACCCTAACCCAGGACTTGGACCCAGGGCCCCACATGGGTGGAGAGTCTGAGCCTGAGTCAAGCTAGGACCCCAGCATTCAAACCCTATTGCTTTGTGTTGTAGACACAGCTCCACAGAGCTCGAGCTCTGGAGGTATGTCTTCACTTCATTAACACATCCACGGCTGGCCTCTATCAGAGAACTCAGGCTTCTGGGGTTTGGGCTGTGGGGCTATAAAATTGCAGCATAGATGAGCCAGAGCCCTGTCTCCAGTCCAAGCCCAAATGTTTACGCTGCAATTGTATAGCCCTGCAGTCTAAACCCCGCAAGACTGAGTCAGCTGATGGAGGCCAGCTGCGGATGTTTTAATGCAGTGTAGGCATACCCTAGGAATCCGCCAAAAGCATTCCACAATCCCACGGGCCAACTTCCTTTGTCATCTGGACAGTCAAGTTTGGGGGACAGTCAAGTTTTCCCACACTGCACCAAAAACAAAGGGTTAGAATAGCCACATTTTGGGAGGGCGCTAGGAAGTCTGGGATATGGGTGGCTGGAAGTGCCCCTGGACAGTGCACTGTAGACGTTGGAGCCCCAGGCTGGGACTCAGGTTTCAATAATTCCTAACCTGTGGTGAGTGTAGAGTGTCAAACCCTAAATAAACAAACCCGGGGTCTACTAACGTGAGTTCTAAAAACCCTGGGCTTACACTGGCGTGCAGACATGCCCATGGAGGCAAAAGTCACATTCAGATCAATGGGAATTTTGACTGAGTGAGGACTGCAGGCTGAGGCCCACTGAGAGAAATTGATATTACCACAAAATAAGAACAATGCCAAACAAGATCATCTGAACTGAACATGTTTTCTACTGTTGACAGTTCTATTTGGCTGCGTACAGCAACAACAGTTTTAGGTTCCTTAAAAGTGACTAGCCTGATTGCTGGACTTGTTGAACCATGCAATTTTCCAGATGGTCACCAGTACTTCAAGCTGTGGAAAAAAACCACAGTCAGATAAAAAAACCACAGTCAGCATTCTAACTATTCTACCTCACAGGTTTGTTATGGAAGAAAACCCCATTTTAATTTCATGATGCATTTCATTATTTCTTATTTAATTGCTTTACTATAAAAATGTATGATGTCCTGAGGGTTCATCTTATTTATAATAAAATAATAAATTATAGTAATATATTTTAACACACCTTTCTGCTTCCTCTCACTAGAACACTTGTATCAGAGGAGGTTTAATTTGCCATTTCCCTAGAACGGAACATTTCACTTCTACTCATAGCCCTGTAGCTTGAAAGACAGTTTGGGCAGCATTATATCAACTATTTTTCCCCAGAGTTTAGTAGTTTTTGTCTATTGTATGTAAAGAACTTGCTTTAGGATGACAGTTAACATTACACCAAATTCTCTGACCAATATTTCCTCCAGAAGCACCAGAATGCATCACTCTCATTGCTTAGCGCCCATCAGCAGTACAACAAACAAATAGCACCATTAGCAGTGTCACTCACTCACATACCGCTTTATGGAAACCCTGCTGTCTGTGGGAATTCATGGCTCAGGGGATGAATAGGACATTAACTAGCTAGGTAGTTAGTTCAAAGGCAAGCTAGAATGAAAATGACAGAAAGTGGCTACTACTGGACTATATGAAATGAGTTTGGTGGTCACGGTCCAGTTTCCATCAATAAATTTGTTAGTCTCTAAGGTGCCACAAGTACTCCTTTTCATTTTGGTAGGCTAACCCAGGGGAGACATGAAAACTGAACTACCCTCTTCGGACCAGAGACGATGAGGCACGCTGGCAGGACAGTGGGAGAAACATGGGCGCCACTGCCAAGCAGGGTGGGGCAACATGGCATCAGATCACCCCTCATACCATTCAGTTAAGCAGGGTTGTAAATCTTTTGTACACAGCCTCCCTATTTCCCTTAACAGTCTCATGTTCTCATGCAATATTCGGATACCTAACAACTCATCTGCTAGGCCATCTGCTGAGCTGTCTGCATTCTAAATTAGGAATGCAACTCTCTGTTCTGCATGCAGTCCTTAAATTTTACACCCTCCCATCTGGAAACCTTCTCCTTCCTGCTTGGCCTGTTATAGCCCCGCCTCTTCAGCTGGGATAGACTCCTGCATCTGCAGCTGCTTTTAGAGCTAGGCCACAGCTGCTCACTTCACATATTGCCCCGTAGAGGGGACGGGCAGTAAATACATAGACATGGCACACCTTGTTCTGCCCCATCAAATAAGCTCATTGTATCAAGTATACTATGAGAATTCTCCAGCTAGCAGCCGGCATCTGCTTCTGAATTCTCTCTTTCTCAGTCCTCAGCAATAGGTACTGCTGCTGAGTGTGAGTCATACAAAACCCACACTATGCAAAGCAAAAATGGCTACTCTGTGTATAAATTTTGATCCCTCAGTTAGAAAGTGAGAGACTTTCCAAATAGTGACAGTTTGTTCTTTTAAAGAGATTCGTTTCTCTCCGACTGTTCTTCTTTATCACCAGAATCATATCCAAATCTAGTGGCTTTTGGTGGATACTGTTTGTATAAAGAATGCTGTTCAAAAGACAGATGAATTGTGCTATATTTTTCTTCACTATTGATAGATTCTTAGACATATTTTTTTTTGTCTTCAGTTTCCACTACAATGCATCACAATTTCTATATCAATTACTATATTTCACAGGTACACGGAAGACACCAAAAGTTCTGGCCACGGCAGCACACTGGTACTTTCTTTTAGAAGACAGAGCACCCATGGACAATGGAGACAATTTTAAAAGCATATGGGGAAGATTTTAAAAACGGACGCCAGTTACTGCAGGTAACTGGACTTTTAGTGTACAGTCAGCAGTGCCCCTTTTTGACCGGACTTTCCGTTTGAAAACTGGACACCTGGCAGCCCTAACATAAACCAGTATGCAAGGAGCTCAAAAGTATGTAGATCAGGAGTTTCATAGCATCTGCAGAGACTAGTACTTAAGCAGCATAGTAGTGGTAAAGAAGCCAAATTACACATCTGCATAGATGCCACTATCCACCGCCCATAACTGATGACATCTTGACAGAACTTTCCAAAGTCAGAATCTTTACAGTCTGTGATATGAGGAACTGGTTTTTGCACATAAGCCTGGATAAAGAGTCCAGCATGCTGACAACCTTTGCAACACTATTTGTTTGCTACAGAGGGCTGTGTATGCCAGAGGGCATAAGCCCAGCACCAGAGGTGTTCCAAAGAACACTCACCCAAGGAGGGAAGAATTGCCTGAGGTGAAAATAATTGCAGATCATATTCTCACTTTAGGTGAAGGTGAATGATAGAAAACACCAATCTTTTCCAGAGCAATTCAGTGACAAAAAGAACGTAAAACATAACCCAGAAAAAAATTGACTCAAGCAGCATGAGGTGAGATACATTGGACATCAGCTCACAGGGGAGGGACTGAAAACAGATCCCAACAAAATCAAGGCAGTCAGAGACAGGCCAGCTCCAGTGGATGTGATAGGGGGTTCAGCACTTCATAGGAATGACAAATCTTCTGTTCAAGTTCTGTCCACACCTGGCTGCAGCAGCAGAACCCCATCCTCAGCTCCCAAGGCAGGATGTTGTGTGGGACCGGGCAGGTGCCCAACAGCAAGCATTTGACACACCGAAATAAATGAGAATGGATGCCCATGTCCTGAAGTACTATCAGCCAGGAGAGCCACTGACATGCCAGTATGATACCTCAGAGAAAGGACTGGGTGTAGCTCTTTCGCAAGAGCAGCTGGCTGCTTATGCCAGCAGACCCCTTTCAGTGACTGAACAAGGGTATGCCGAAACAGGAAAAAGAGCTTCTGGCTGTGGTATCTGGAGTGGACCGATTCCCTCAGTACATCTAGGGTCACCCAGCAATAGTGCAATCAGGCCACAAACCTCCAGAGACAATCATGGCAAAGCCCCTTCTTAGTGCTCCAAAGAGATTGCAGAGCATGTTGAGGCACCTCCAGTGCTATCACACAGAGATCAGATATTGTCCTGGATGATTACTGGTGTTGGCTCATATCTTGAGCAGGGCATACATACCCAGCATCAGCAAGTTGGGGGAAGGGGATCAAGACAGTATAGCATGATAATGGATTCAATCTCCCAGTTTTAACAGCATAACTGACTGAAATCAAAGAGGCTACAGAAAAGGCAGTCAAGAGAGCAGTCCTAGCAGCTTGCCCAAAAGACAAAAGCCAAGTACCGTAGGAGCAGAACCATATTTTCAAATTAAAGGTGAGCTGAATATGCAGGATGGGATCACATTTTGAGAACACAGAGTTGTTATTCTTGCCTCGTTACAGAAGGATGTCATGCAAAAAAATATATGGCTCACACCTGAACACTGACAGCTGTCTTAAAGGGACGCCAGAGTGTGGTTACCGGCTGGCAATAAAAACACAACTCCGCACCTTGACAGAAGAGTGACACCGACTGGTCATGTGATAACCACCAGTAGAAAGTGACTCTGTTACCACATGAGCTGCCCACCTGACTCTGAGAAAAGGTGGGAGTAGGATTATTTACTTTCAAAGAAAAGCAGAACTTGATTACAGACAACTACTACTCAAATTTCTGGGAGGTCACGATACAAGAAGCAAGTCAATGACTGGCAAACTGAAGGCTCACTTTTCAAACTATGACAGGTTTCAGGGTAGCAGCCGTGTTAGTCTGTATCCACAAAAAGAACAGGAGTACTTGTGGCACCTTAGAGACTAACAAATTTATTAGAGCATAAGCTTTTGTGAGCTACACCTCACTTCATCAGATGCATTCAGTGGAAAATACAGTGGGGAGATTTTATATACACAGAGAACATGAAACAATGGGTGTTACCATACACACTGTAATGAGAGTGATCAGGTAAGGTGAGCTACTACCAGCAGGAGAGAAAAAAAACCTTTTGTAGTGATAATCAGCATGGCCTATTTCAAACAGTTGACAAGAACGTGTGAGGAACAGTGGGGAGGGGGGGAAGGAAATAAACATGGGGAAATAGTTTTACTTTGTGTAATGACACATCCACTCCCAGTCTTTATTCAAGCCTAATTTAATGGTGTCCAGTTTGCAAATTAATTCCAATTCAGCAGTCTCTCGTTGGAGTCTGTTTGTGAAGTTTTTTTGTTGAAGAATTGCCACTTTTAGGTCTGTAATCGAGTGACCAGAGAGATTGAAGTGTTCTCCAACTGGTTTTTGAATGTTACAATTCTTCACATTTGGGGACAATGTATACCTTCAAATCAGCAGCACTGCTATGGGTACCCGCATGGCCCCACAGTATGCCAACATTTTTATGGCTGACTTAGAACAACGCTTCCTCAGCTCTCGTCCCCTAATGCCCCTACTCTACTTGTGCTACATTGATGACATCTTCATCATCTGGACCCATGGAAAAGAAACCCTTGAGGAACTCCACCATGATTTCAACAATTTCCATCCCACCATCAACCTCAGCCTGGACGCATCAACAAGGATCTGCAACCTATCCTGAAGGATGACCCATCACTCTCACAGATCTTGGGAGACAGGCCAGTCCTTGCTTACAGACAGCCCCCCAACCTGAAGCAAATACTCACCAGCAACCACACACCACACAACAGAACCATTAACCCAGGAACATATCCTGCGCTGGAGAGGTTTTAGTTGGGAGCTGAAGGTGATGGCTCATGGCGTTCTGTTATTTTCTTTGTTGGGCCTGTCCTGTAGTAGGTGACTTCTGGGTACTCTTCTGGCTCTGTCAATCTGTTTCTTCACTTCAGCAGGTGGGTATTGTAGTTGTAAGAATGCTTGATAGAGATCTTGTAGGTGTTTGTCGATGTCTGAAGGATTGGAGCAAATGCAGTTATATCGTAGAGCTTGGCTGTAGACAATGGATTGTGTGGTGTGGTCTGGATTAAAGCTGGAGGCATGTAGGTAAGTATAGCAGTCAGTAGGTTTCCAGTATAGGGTGGTGATTATGTGACCATCGCTTATTAGCACCGTAGTGTCCAGGAAGCGGATCTCTTGTGTGGACTGGTCCAGGCTGAAGTTGATGGTGGGATGGAAATTGTTGAAATCATGGTGGAATTCCTCAAGGGTTTCTTTTCCATGGGTCCAGATGATGAAGATGTCATCAATGTAGCGTAAGTAAAGTAGGGGCATTAGGGGACGAGAGCTGAGGAAGCGTTGTTCTAAATTAGCCATAAAATGTTGGCATATTGTGGGGCCAAACGGGTATTCATAGCAGTGCCGCTGATTTCAAGGTATACATTGTCCCCAAATGTGAAATAGTTATGGGTGAGGAAAAACTCACAAACTTCAGCCATCAGGTTAGCCGTGACATTATCGGGGATAGTGTTCTTGACGGCTTGTAGTCCATCTTTGTGTGGAATGTTGGTGTAGAGGGCTTCTACATCCATAGTGGCTAGGATGGTATTTTCAGGAAGATCACCGATGGATTGTAGTTTCCTCAGGAAGTCAGTGCCGCCTCGAAGACAGCAAGGAGTGCTGGTAGCGTAGAGCCTGAGGAGGGAGTCTACATAGCCAGACAATCCTGCTGCCAGGGTGCCAATGCCTGAGATGATGGGGTGTCCAGGATTTCCAGGTACAGCCACCCATAGAGTAAGGGTGAGGTGGAATCAGCTGTAAAAACCACTAAGCGACTGTTACACAAATTCCTATTCCTTCTGGCTCAGACCCCTTGGTAGTATTTTTGACACACAGCAATACCCTATCACAGGGGTGCCAAAACAATCAGGTGCAAAACCTAATGGGATGAAGGACCAAAACCAGTGAGGTAAGAACTGTTGCAGCCAGAAGGATCAGGACACGGCTGAGAGGAGATGGCCAACAATCAGAGAATGCTGGCACTGGAGAACAATAGGTCAGCCAAGGACCTACCAGCCCTGGGGACAGGCTGTCCTGTGAGGATACAGCCATTACAGAGACATCAGGAGTGGACTAAAGGAGTCGAGAGTGACATCCAGGTCATATGAAGTGACCACAAAGAAGGACAAGTGATCCAAAGGAACAGGAGATGCTTACATACCACAAGACAACACGCAGAGTGAACCATCGGGGGGCCAATCCCAAGGGGAGGGAGATTCCACAGAGAAAAAGTTAGCTAAACTTGAAGACAGACGACAGAGATAAGTCGCTCCTGGCGTAGTTGCCTGGTGAGGAGACTATGGAACCACCTAAGTCTGTGGTAAAGAGGAGACTCCAACTTGGCTACGTACTAGTAACCTCTGGCTGAAGAAACACAGGATGGGGTTCTGGGCATCAATTTGTTTTAATGTTTATATTTAAAATGTTTGTAAAATAGGGAAGATGTACTGTGATCAGTGGAACAGGAGTCAGAGGGCCAACATTCCCTGGATTCAGAGTAGCAGCCGTGTTAGTCTGTATCTGCAAAAAGAAAAGGAGGACTTAGTCTCTAAGGTGCCACGGTACTCCTTTTCTTTTAACGTTCCCTGGAGAGACAGTTATTGAAAAGTCACCAGAACAAAAACAGGCAACGCAGGGAGTCAGGTTGGAAGCAGCTCTGCCACAAGGACAGAGCAGCACACAGGGTCTACTAAAGTTCTGCTTGCTCAACTTCTCCTGCATTCAGCTTCACTTTGCCAATGAAACAGATACCAAAACCAATCACTCTTTAAAGAGAAAAAGCTGTAGCTCAGTTCTTACAATCAAGTCCATTTTTAACTCATGAAGACAAGTATTAGTGATCATAAACTACAGTCAGAAGCAAGGAACAAGTAGAGCAAATATAAATATTGCCCACAAATTTTAGTAACGTAAAGATCCCCAAAGGCTAAGACTTGAGGAGACTCTGGCTTATCTGGGTTCTCCTCAGGCTCCTCCTACCTTTCTAGTTTCCTCCTCCTCCTACCTTTCAGCATGAGATTACATTTGTTTTTCAGAATATGTTACCTGGATATTGTACATTATTTAAATAAGCATGGAGACCCCACATGAAATCCTTACTAACAAGGACAAAAAGGTATTTTGCAGAGATGTGTGAACCAATGGATCCAAACTAAAAACTCCGAAACTGGATGCAGTTTGACTCCGGAGCTGAACTTCATGACCCGAGCTAGCACATTGTTATGTTTAATTCTATCAGTTAACGAGAGAAGCTGTCTGCGTTCCTTGAGATCATTGCTTTATTATTTGCAATGGAGACGCTCCCAGTCAGAGTGCTGACTCAGCCAATGCTCAGGCCCTGCCCCTCCATAGCCAGTTGCTGGTGTGGGTGTATCGCTGAAACCTGCCACCTTTTGTCTTGGCACCATGACCATAATGACTCTGCCCTGCTGCCAAGTCTATCCAGGATTTTATTTAAGATGACTCCACAATGCCATGTTCCCAAGCACTGTTCACAGCAGCAACTGGAGGTGACAAGCAGCTTGATATATTCTGCCACAAACGGATCCCTGGCACAAGACAGATACTGGAGTTTGCTTTCATCTACTGCACATTTATTTCTAAGGGTGTCTGAATTTTTTTAAAATGTGCTCTCTCCAATGACTACATTCTAACTCAAAGCAAATAATGATATTCTCATAGAGCACTGCTGGAACCAGGAAACCTACAGAAACGAGGCAAACTAAACCTTGCCCTGGCTCACGATAAATTCTGTACTTGGGAGGAATAAGCTTGACACTGATCAAATATTTATATCATTCAGGGCACTATAATGTGTGCAAACTGTCCGCAGTTGATGCTGAGACACGTCGCTTGGATGTGAATTTTCACAAAGTTCAGATCCACAGTTTAGTTCGGTAACTGATTCTCCCTCCTAGCTACTCTCCTAAAAGGATTATGGATATTTGCAACTTCAAGAAAGCTCTCTCCATTTCCCCACTTCTTTACCTTGCTGCACCTGCACTTCTGCAGCGTGTTTAAGTCTAAACAACCTGAACCGAGGACAAAGTTAGAGAACATGTTAGAGCAGGGGTTGGAAAATTACGGCCCGCGGGTCACATCCGGCCCACGGGACCGTCCTGCCCAGCCCCTGAGCTCCAGGCCGGGGAGGCTAGTCCCACGCTGTCCCCCCTCCACCGCAGCCTCAGCATGGCTGGCACCTGCCCACCTCCCAGGCTTTCAAATAAGCCTGTCCTGCCGCTCTAAGAGGCCTGGTAAGGGTAAGGGGATGGGGTGAGGGCAGGAGGTCCCATGGGACAGTCAGGGGACAGGGGGCGGTTGGATGGCGAAGAGATTTGCACGGGGGGGGGGTTGAATAAGGGGTGGAGTTCAGGGGGGACAGGGAGAAGGGGGATAGATAGGAGGTGGGGTCCGGGGAGCAGGAAGAGAAGGATGGATGGGTCCAGGGTCCCAGGGGACCTATCGGGGTGGGGTATGGATAGGGGTTGGGCCAGTCAGGGGACAGGGAGCAGGGCGGGTTCGATAGGGTGTGGGGTCCCAGGGGAACAGTTGGGGTGGGGGGTCCTGGGAGGGGGCAGTCAGGGGACAAGGAGCGGGGCGGGAATTGGATGGGTCGGGGTTCTGAGGGGGGTCAGTCAGAGGGCGGGGGCCAGGCTGTTTGGGGAGGTACAGCCTTCCGTACCCGGCTCTCCGTACCGTTTCGCAACCCCAATGTGGCCCTTGGCCAAAAAGTTTTCTCACCCCTGTGTTACAGTGTTCTACAGTTCACAACCCTGACTGTGGTGCCATGTAGTGCCCTAACTCAGTATAAAATTCCCACCTACAATTACACCAGTACAGCTCTGTGTATAGACCAGACCTTAAACAGCAGAGGCCAGTGAGCTTAGTCCATATCGATCAGTCTCATCCCTCTAGCAGGAAGGTTTGACAAATTATATCAGATCAAATGTGTATTTTATATATAGACCAGGGCTATTGGCTCTCATGCAAGATCAGCGGTGCCAAAACAAAGGCGACAGGCATGACAAGAATGCACCATCAAGTAAGCAATACACTCATACAGGCACGAGACAGTCTGCTTTGGGGATACAGGTATTTAACAAGAGTTTTGTGGCTAGATGAGTGTAGTGTAGAAATGTTCAGCAAGTGGGATAATACTTGAGTAACAAATGAGTTTGGAGCCAAAGGGCATTCACCATAAGCAATACCAGGCCTACATCTGCTCCCATTGACACGAATGAGGGCAGGATCAGGCTCACATTCTGGAAGATGAAATGACTTCAGAACTTCAGCAGTGATAAGTCGTTCATTCTGAAAGCACAAGGCACCCATGACTTGCCTGGTTTAAAGTTTTGCTACAAACTCTAAACTTGCCTCAGCCTCACTGGTTTATCTGTTATTTGTATAACACAAGGGTGGGCAACTGCAGCCCAGGGACCACATCCGGCCCTTCAAATATTTTAATCTGGCCCTCAAGATCCTGCCAGGGAGCAGGGGCTGGGGCTTGCCCAGCTCCATCGGCTCCTGGAAGCAGCAGCATGTCCCCCCTCCAGCTCCTTTGCATGGGGGCAGCCAGGGGTCTCCGCACAGTGCCTCTACCCCAAGTGCCACCCCCGCAGCTCCCACTGGCCAGGAACCACAGCCAATGAGAGCTGCAGAGGCGGCTGCCCCTATGCGTAGGACCTAGAGGGGGAACATGCTGCTTTCAGGAGCTGCTTGAGGTAACCGCCGCCCGGAGCCTGAACCTCTGAGCCTCTCCTATGTCCCAACTCCCTACCCCAGCCCTGATCCCCCTCTTGCCCTCTGATAGCCTCGGCCCCAGCCCAAAGCACCCTCCTGCACTCCCAACCCCCCCCCCCATCTTCAACCCCACCCCAGAGCCCGCACCGCCAGCTAGAGCCCTCACCCCAACCCCCAGTCCAGAGCCCCTTCCCACACCCTGAACTCTTAATTTCTGGCCCCACCCCAGAGCCCTTACCCCCTCCCACACCCCAACCCCCAATTCTGTGAGCATTCATGGCCTGCCATACAATTTCCATACCCAGATGTGGCCCTTGGGCCAAAAAGTTTGCCCACCCCGGTATAATAGTAGCACCAAGGTCCTGTTGTTCTAGGCATTGTACACATAGAGAAAGGGATAGTCCCTGCCATGAAAAGCTTACAAAATGAACAGATGATAAGGGTAAAGGAAGTAGAATTACCCATTATATGGATGAGAACTGCCACAATGAGAAATTTAGAGGCCAGATTTATAAAGGTATTTAGGCACCTAAAGATGCAGACAGGCAACCAGTGGGATTCACAAAATCATCTAAGCAGGTTAGGTGCCTAACTCCCATTGAAAGTCATTGACATTTAGGCACCTAACTCACTTTGGCACCTAGTGAAATTTACAAAAGTGCCTCTTCTAAGGCACCTAAATACTTTTGTAAATCTGGCATTGGGCCACACAGGGAGTCTGTGGCAGAGCCAGAAAGCAAGCCCACATTCATGAATCTCAGTCTGGCACCTTAACCACAGGACCATCCTCCCTTCACGTCTACGCTATTCATCAATGTTACTGTCCGAGCAAACCAACTTGAGCTGCATTTTTTGGACAATCCCCCTCCCCAGAGGCTCCTGGGAGGGGCTTATTCTCTGTTTAAGAAGCATGCACAACTCAGTAATTTTGCCAGAGTTTCCTTTGCAGATTTGGACTGGAATCTGAAACAAACAAAACAGAACACACCAAAGTGACCTCTTGGGGCACCAGAGACCCAAAGCCACTGGGGTTCGCGCATCACCCACTTGTGCCCAGAAACACACTGGTGATTTCTTGCAGAGCAGTCTGGGGTGAAGAAGCAGAAGAGGGGGATAGGAAGGAAAAGTAATAATGATATATATTTTTTCCCCAACGTCACCTCTGACCTGGCTTTCTATTTTTGGCATGGACTAAACTCCCTTTATTTATTTAGCAGCCTACACACTATTACAGTAACATAGCAACAGTATTTTCAGATGTCAGTTTAAAAAAAAAAAACAAAAACACTCAACATGTTTTTCATAAGAAAAGTCTGTTAAAGAATTTCAGTGTAATAACCCTCTAATAATGGTTTCATTTTCCTTTTAAAAACCAGGATTACCGTGTTTCCAGTTTGGGCAAATACTCAAAGTACAGAGAGCTGCAGATGGAGTCACAACAGAAAAGCCATCGTGGTGACTGTTCCCATAATAAACCTCTTACCTTCCCCCCTCCAATCTTTATTTTACAAACGTGTGAGCATATTTAGCATGGTTCCAAGGCAAAGGAGAGTGATTTTTGGGGGGAGGGGAGGGGGAATAGTTTGCATTAATAATGCAACTTAGTAGAGGAAAAAGTGTTCCCCCCCCCCTTTTCAAATATTTGACCATCTATAGTTCCAGAACAATGTGATCTAAGAAGCTCATTGTCTCGGAGTAAAATGTTTAAAAGTGTCTGCGAGCTAGATCCACAAAGGGATTTAGGCATCCGTCAATTTATGTGCCTAAGCCCAAAGTTCAGATCCCCAGTTCCACCTCTCAACTGCCTTTAACCCTGTATGTCCTAAAATCCCTAGGCGTTTCTGCTGATATAAGTCCCCGAAATATCTAAAAATCACCAGTGAGCATGTACAGGTCACCTAAGTCCTGACACCCACTGCCTAGCTCACACCTAAGTCCCGGTGGGGCCCTCAATCTAGGCAGTCCCCGCCTATCTCACCTGCAGGGCCTGATCCGATATGTGTTCTCACAGGCTGCCGAACAGATTGTGCCCAGGGCAAAGCTGCTGGAGGGGGTACCACTGATTTCTTTATAATCTTTAGTCCACTGGTTAGAGCATTCACCACTGATGTGGGATTTGGACACAGGTCTTCCACTTCTGCCTGATTTGGAGCAAGCTTTGGAAGGGCTCAGGAGATTACCCCAAAATATTCTGGAGAGTGTTATCTTTCGGTCTCTCCTTCTGAAGCTGTTCCACTGTGCATAAATAATTAAATATTCATTGGGCCAAAGGAAGAGTGAAAATGGCTCTAGAGCCAGTAGTTAGGGCACTTACCTGGGAGGTGGGAGGCCCAAGTCTTTAGCCCAATGCAATGGCTTCAACTTGAGAGAGATTGAGAAAGTCCCACCCCAGAACATCCTATAGCTCAGTACTTAGGATATTCCCTTGAGAGGTAGGTCCAAATCGCTGCTCCAGATCAGGCAGCTGGAGGATCTGAACCCATACTTCCTGGGTGAGTACTCTAACCACTGTGCCAAAGGTTATACAGCAGGTCTTTTGCAACAAAGGGTTTAGGCATCTGAATCCAGGAGAGGCTGTGCATCCCAAGTGGAGAGAGGAGCAGACTGCAGCATCTAACTCCCTTTAAGGGATGGGGCTTAGGCCATACTGCTCTCCTTGGCATTTCCTATTGGCTAACTTAGGTGGCTTTCCGTTCACCTGGATGGCTTTTGTAGAACCTATTCTTAGGCGCCTAGTCGCCACGTGCATTTTATAGGGCGCCTGGACATCTGACTCATGGCTGTGGATTCAGTCAGGCCACAGGGCACCTCAGTTAGGTGTTGCAATGCTGAGCCGAAGTGCCCTTTGGGGAAATAACCCGAAGTAATTTAAGTGCCAAAGTCCCATTTTCAAAAGGCATTTTGCAGTCTAAATCCCATTGACTTTCAATGAAAGTAAGTCTCTTGAAGTGCTTAAATCACTTTAAAAAAAAATGGGACTAAGTCACTTAAACACTTTTGAAAAGTTTGCCCTAGATTTCAGTGCGAATTCAGACACTTATGATATTAGGTTTCGGTAATTAAAAGCAAAACTACTTACGGTGCGGAAGCACTGAGCGACTGCTGTCCACATCATTCCATAATATACGGATTAGTAGGGTTAATTCTGCTGTCGTGAATTAAGGTATGAGGTCTTGAAAAACTGTCTCTTTGCTGCCACTGAAAATGTAATTGCCATCTCGGTGCTTGTTTCTCTGCTCATACCTATTATATTAGCGCACAACCTTTATGGACCCCACGGCTTCTCTGTGGAATTTGCAGCGGATCCTCAAAATGATGTTTCATACCCTTTATAGATGTTTGGCTTTTGCAAAGTTTAAAAGTTTGTGATCTCAGGAATAACTAACTCAAGGCCTTTATTAACTCAGTTGCTTTCTCTGAAGAGTTTTGAATGGCTGCAAGTATAAAGATAGCTAGTTCATGACCACTATGAATTGTTGGTTTCTCTTTGGCACGTGCAGATGTAAAAGCAGCTGGTTCATGAGCTAGATACTCTGCTGAGTTTACAACAGCTATGACTCTAACGGTCCACTTATGACCATTACAAAGTCTGTCCGAAGAGTTTATATAATCCACAATAACCGAAACATGGGATTCACAGAATTTATGTCTGCCATTTACAGAGTTTATGGTAACCATCAATTTTAGACAATACATTTTAAAAGTTAATTGTGAGACTTTATAATATTACTTTAAGGGTTCAGGTCAACTCCCATTTAAATTAGGCCCTTGATTAATTCAATTTTAAATCTGTTCTACTAATGACAAATATTGTACTGTTTGCAATGTTGTTTTTGCAGTCTTGGTCCCAGGATAATATAGAGCCAAGGTGGGTGAGCTGATATCTTTAATTGGACCAATTTCTGTTGGTGAAAGAAACAAGCTTTCGAGCCATGAAGAGCTCTTCTTCAGGTCTGGAAAAAGTACTTAGTGAGCCACAGCTAAATACAAGGTAAAACAAATTGTTTAACATAAGTAGTTAACACAATGTCAGCCACCCTGGACGAGGGTGGTCTAACCTAGTGATTGGAGCAGGTATCAGGCCCCAAAGACTAGGGTCACAGCCAGAATTGGGAGCCATATCCAAGGGTCAAACTGGAGGGCAGAAACTGGATACCAGAGCTGCGGGTGAAGCACTCAGGAGCCAAAGCCAAGGTCAAACTGGAGGGCTGGAATGGAGTGAGCACATTTATCAGGCAAGGAGAGGTTTAAGTCAGGGGCAGGACAGAGGCAAGGCTGTGGGCTAGGCAGGAGCAACAGGAACTAGATAACACAGGGGCAGGCACAGCAGCAGGCAAGAACATTTAAGACAGCAGCACCTGGCTGCAGGGCCGCCCAGAGGATTCAGAGGGCCTGGGGTCTTCGGCGGCGGAGGTCCTTCCGCTCTGGGTCTTCGGGGCATGGACCACCCACTGCCGAATTGCCGCTGAAGACCCGGAGTGGAAGAAGCGGTGGTGGGTCCTTCACTCTGGGTGTGTTCGGCAGCACTGAAGGACCCCCTGCCCCCAAAGTGCCACCGAAAACTCTCGTGGGGGCGCAGCCTGGGGAAAATTGCCCCACTTGCCCCCCTTCCCTGCCTCCCCGGGCAGCCCTGCCTTGCTGGCTGCTCAAAGCCAGTCTCCTGGCTCCTGCTGATAATCAGGTGACATGGCCGATCATGCAGCCTGCTGCAGGCCACCTGTACCGATGAGGCTGCCTGGAGATTAGCTCTAAGGAACCATTCAAGGTGAATGGTCCATTAACCCCAGTCCCAGTGTTTTAATCCTTCTTCATCTGGAAGCAGTTCCATACCCCAATCATTTTTGTTGCCCTTCTCTATACTTTTTCCAATTCTAATATATCTTGAGATAGGGGAACCAGATCTGCATGCGGTATTCAAGGCGTGGATGTACCATGGATTTACACAGTGGCATTACAATATTTTGTGTCTTAACTATCCCTGTCCCAATGGTTCCTAACACTGTTAGCTTTTTGGACTGCCACTGCACTTTGAGCAGATGTTTTCTGAGTACTATCTCCAATGAGTCCAAGATCTCGTCTTGAGTGGTAACAGCTAATTTGGACCCCATCTTTCTGTACATATAGTTGGAATTATGTTTTCCAATGTGCACTACTTTGCATTTATCAACATTGAATCTCATCTGCCATTTTCTTGCCCAGCCATCCAGTTTTGTAAGATCCCTTTGTAACTCTTTGCAGTCTGCTTTGGACTTAACTATCGTCACTAATTTTGTATCATTATCTGCAAACTTTGCAACCTCACTGTTTACCTCTTTTTCCGGATCATTTTATGAACAGCATTGGTCCCAGTACAGACCTTTGAGGGGCCCTGCTATTTACCTCTCCACTGTGAAAACTGACCACTTATTCCTACCCTTTGTTTCCTATCTTTTAACTACCCATCTATGACAGCACCTTCCCTCTTATCCCATAACTGCTCACTTTGATTAAGAGCCTTTGGTGAGGAACTCGGTCAGGCTTTCTGAAAATCCAGGTACACTATATCTGCTGGATCACCTTTGTCTACACATTTCTTGATACCCTCAAAAAATTCTAGCAGATTGGTGAGGCATGATTACCCTCTACAAAAGCCGTGTTGACTCTTCCCCAACATACTGTGTTCAACTATGCGTCTGATAATTCTGTTCTCTACTATATTTTTAACCAAGTGGCTTGGTACTGAAGTTAGGCCACTTCTGTCAGCAAAACTTAGGTCGCTCAGTTTGAAAAAAACAAACCCTCCTGAGCGACATACATTTCTCCGGCATAAGTAACAGTGTGCATAGCGCTATGTCAGTGGGAGAGCTTCTCCCGCTGACATAGCTACTGCCGCTCACTGGAGGTGGTTTAATTATGTCAACAGGAGAGCTCTTTCCCCGTCAGCATAGAGCAGCTACATGAGAGATCTTACAACGGCGCAGATGCAGCAGTACAGCTCTGGGCCAGGGGTACAGGATGAGGTTCGGGGGGGACAGGGGATTGCGGCTCGGGTGCGGGCTTACCTCCAGCAGCTCCCGGTCAGTGGCGCAGCGGGGGTCCTGGCTCTGCGCTGCGCCCCAGAAGCAGCCAGCAGCAGGTCTGGCTCCTAGGAGGGGGAGCCAGGAGTCTCCGCACACTGCCCTCAACCGCAGGCACCGCCCTCCCCAGCTCCCATTGGCTGCGGTTCCTAGCCAATAGGAGTGCAGAGCTGGTGCTCGGGCTGGGGGCAGCATGAGGAGCCCTGCGGCCCCCCTGACTAGGGGACAGATCTGCTGGCTGCTTGAGGGGTGCAGTGCGATGCCCCAGGACAGGTAGCCTACCTTAGACCCACAGCACTGCCGACTAGACTTTTAACAGCCCGGTCAGCGGTGCTGACTGGAGCCACCAGGGTCCCTTTTTGACTGGGCGTTAATCCTCAGATTTGTCACCAGAAAAGATTACTGCAGGTGTGGGGATCTTCCTCACATCCTCTGCGGTGAAGACTCATGCAAAGAATTAATTTAGCTTCTCCCCATGGGACATTTATATCTTGAGTGCTCCTTTTATCACCTTCATTGTCCAGTGACCCCAATGATTAGAAGCAGGAAACCTGCCAAACAATATACTCAACTTTTTTTTTCTGTTAGTTATTGTGTCTTTTACTAGTTGCTCTTCAAATTCTTTTTTGGCCTTCCTAATTATACTTTTACTTGCTTGCCAGAGTTTATGCTCCTTTCTATTTTTCTCAGTAGGATTTGACTTCCAATTTTTAGCAGCTGATTGGTTCCGTGGCCCCAGGGCTGGCTACCGACGTGGCTGGTGGATGCTGAGCACCCACTATTTTTTCCCCGTGAGTGCTTGAGCCCTGGAGCACCCACGGAGTTGGCACTTATTCCCCTATTGTAAGTTAAATGCTACTATGTTGGGTTTCTTTGGTATTCCCCCCCCCACAAGAATGTTAAATTTAATTACATTATGGTTACTGTTACCGAGTGGTTCAGCTATATTCACCTCTTGGACCACTTAGTGCTCCACTTAGTATTAAATCAAGAATTGTCTCTCCCTTTGTGGGTTCTAGGATTATCTGCTCCAAGAAGGAAGTTCCTCTTTACACAGCACACAGTCAATCTGTGGAACTCCTTGACTGAGGAGGTTGTGAAGGCTAGGACTGTAACAGGGTTTAAAAGAGAACTGGATAAATTCATGGAGGTTAAGTCCATTAATGGCTGTTGGCCAGGATGGGTAAGGTATGGTGTCCCTAGTCTCTGTTTGTCAGAGGGTGGAGATGGATAGCAGGAGAAAGATCACTTGATCATTACCTGTTAGGTTCACTTCTTCTGGGGCACCTGGCATTGGCTGGATGGACCTTTGATCTGATCCAGTATGGCCATTCTTATGTTCTTAAGAAGCAGTCATTAATGGAGTCTAGAAATTTTATCTCTGCATCCCATCCCAAGGTGACATGTTCCCAGTCAATATGGGGTTAGCTGAAATCCTCCATTATTTTTGGCTTTTCTGTTGTTTTAGACTCTTTAATCTTCCTGAGCATTTCATAATCACTGTCACCATCCTGGTTGGGTGGTTAGTACTATATTCCTGCTGCTATACTCTTATTATTCAAGCATGGAATTTCTCTCCATAGAGATTCTATGTTACTATATTGACTCTATGCTTTTTTCCCCACTTCCCCCACCTGGACAACTTATAGTTATTCCTGTGTGTTTTGTACCCTGGTATTACGGTGTCCCATTGATCATCATCATTTCACCAAGTATCTAGCAAAGTTACGAATTTAAGCTCCCACATCTTTTGAAGGTAATGTGCAGGTTTCCTTTGAGAAGGAGAACTGAGAGGTCAGATATACAGTGATTGTTTTGTGAAAAGTGTTTGCCTATTAACCTGCAGAGGTTTAACTTGCACTTTACCTTGAATGGTCCCTTAGAATATATGTTAACTACATATGCTAAACAATCTTTTCCACCTTATATTTAGCTGTAATACTCTATCTTTCCCACACCTGAAGAAGAGATTTGTGTAGCTCGAAAGCACAAAGAGAAGTATTTTGCTGGATTTCTAGAAGACAAATAATAGCAAAGTAACAAAAATTAAAATATGAAGTGATAAGTGTTTAATTCTTTAACAAGGACGTGAACTTGCATTCATAGATGTAACATCAACATTATTCTTCTGCATGTTGCCTTCTGCAGGAAGGGAGCCCCAGAAGAACAAGGACCCATGTAGTCTGGACCTTAATCAGGGGCCTAAACTGTAGTTTTTCCTGCAGCAAACTAGACATTCTGTTGCACATTCTGGTAAATTTTAGAATACAGGTTTTTAGTGAATTAAAGCTTCAGTAAATCAGCTATTTCTCATGCTATTTGATATTGAATTGAATTTTACATTGCTTCTATATTTTCAGTTTTCACAGTGCTTTGGTATTTGCCATGAAAATGCAGAACTGCACTGTACAAGTTGTTGGGAGGGAAGCTGGAGGTAATTGTGACAGTCCAGGGCAGCTGGGGCTGTCGACAGCCAGATTGTTATTGAAAAAACAAATGAGGCATCCTTTTGCCACCTTAGAGACTAACAAATTTATTTGGGCAGAAGCTTTCGTGGGCTAAAACCCACTTCATCAGATGCATGGAGTAAAAAAAACAGTAGACAGGTATATATATTACAGCACATGAAAAGATGGGAGTTACCTTACCAAGTGGGGGGGAAGGGGTGTCATGCTTATAGGGCCAATTCAATCAAGGTGGAAGTGGCCTAGTCCCAATTGAATTGGCCCCGTTAGCGCTGACCCCCCACTTGGTAAGGCAACTCCCATCTTTTCATGTGCTGTAATATATATACCTGCCTACTGTATTTTTCAATCCATGCATCTGATGACGTGGGTTTTAGCCCACGAAAGCTTATGCCAAAATAAATTTGGTAGTCTAAGGTGCCACAAGGACTCCTTGTTGTTTTTGCTGATACAGACTAACGTGGCTACCCCTCTGAAGACTGTTATTGGTAAGGGATGAATCTTTCCCCTGCCCCTCACCATTTTGGGAAGGGCAATGATTATTTTAAATGCTAAGTGAGAGGGCATTTTTGAAACCCTTATTTCAGCAACCTGTGATAGCAGTTAATTGCCCCCCTCCAGTGTCTGCCAATACATCCAGTAACAATGGTTAAGTATATTAGCTTGATGTTCCTGCTAAAATGACCAGCAGGGAATAACTAACAATGTGGACATTAAGAAAAGGAGTACTTGTGGCACCTTAGAGACTAACCAATTTATTTGAGCATGAGCTTTCGTGAGCTACAGCTCACTTCATCGGAAAGCTCATGCTCAAATAAATTGGTTAGTCTCTAAGATGCCACAAGTACTCCTTTTCTTTTTGCGAATACAGACTAACACGGCTGTTACTCTGAATGTTGACATTACCATTTGCCTTCACAATTCAACAGCCTGTTGACACAAATGAATGGGGAAGCTCACACCTATAAGAGCTATTGTTTCGGCTCTGTCTCTTTGCAAACTCAGGAAGATAACACTGTTCAGTCAGCCTTCAAAATGGTGAAGAGAGCACTTCTCCACCGTCAAGGCTAGATTTATTTTTAACTGATAGCTCCAGAGCACAAACAAACACTCCATTAAAAAAAAAATGGACTGCAAAAGTAAGTTATATACAGAGCCCTGCCTACCCCCTTGTACTGTAAAGCAGGGCCCTTACCTTTGAGGCTGCAGGATCTTAACTATATTTCAACCTGATCCTACTTTCAGTGGGAACTTTACAACACTTTACCCTCTGCACCTTTAATGTCCAAATGTTACATAGTGCTGCCAGCGGTCATGATTTTATTGCAACTCTCATGATACTTGTTTTTCTTAAAGCTTCAACTCACAGAGTCATGTGACTATGAGACTCTCAGATCTAATTAAAAAAAGAGTAAATTTCTAGCCCTCATGATCATCCTTGTGGAGAAAAGCTTAAAAACATGGACCCCACAGAGGCAAAAGTCAGAAGGCTTATAAAAAAAAGGTTAATTCTTGTTAAAAGAATCTCATTCCTTTTTTGGGATGTGACTCATGACTTTTGAACGCTTGGGGTTGGTAATACTGTAACTTACACCACCCTTAACAGTACCTCTTAACCCATGTTACATATTAATTTTCTCTTGGTATATATATTTGGAAAGCCAGTTGTGTCCTGGTGCAAGTTGGGTAAAACAGAAAACCAAAAAAGGCAGATTTTAAAATATAATAAAACAAAAAGTTGAATTAAAGCATTTTATTCAATAGTCAAATAAGATCGAGCAAGTTTACATCATCTGCCTGGATGCACTGTTTTGACATGCAAATTTCATTTCTAATTTAGCAAGTGAGGATTTGGGGTTTTTTGCATGATCATATTACTAATTCACTTCCAACACAGATGAAAATCCTCTCTTCCAAAAAAACTTTATAAGGGTAAATATGCTACATAATCTCCCTTCCTCCTTAAAACAAAAAAATATAAAACAAATTAGTATACAACAGATTAAAAGTGACAAATGCTCCAAGATGACCGATACAAAATATTTTTGCTCTATTGTAATATAATAATAATGGGTAGAAGTAACATTGTTAGGTGCCTTCCAATTTTCATAGGCTATAACAAAGAATCTACCACAGGGTCACTACTTTAACAGCTTTTTCCTCTAATGTATGTCTGATTGCATCACTAGATTAACTACCAGTAAATTAACATTTCCTTCTCCACTTAAGTTTGTGGAACACTGCTTTTTTTAAGTCCTTATTTTCAAATTTAAAGACTTGATAACTTCTGTGTTGCTGTTTTGAAAAGAAATCAATAGCTGGACATTCCAGGGCACTGAAAATATGTAGTCAAAGATTAAACAGGGACTTCAGAGCTCCACCCAAATTAATAGTCTGACGGAAATTTTGATATTCAGGGTGCCAAAAACAGCAGTGGTTATTTTTTTACAAATTTTTTCTTAGAATTAATCAGCATGTCAGAAGAGTAAGCATTGTATCAAACCCCAAAACATGGTTAAAATAGGATAAAATTATCTAACACTCACCAAATTATGAACATTTAATACTAGAGAAGGAAACTCTACCCTAAAATAACTTCACTGTTATTTGCTCAGAGACATCAACTAGTGCTTTACAACAGAGGAAAACATGGTCCTTGCTCAAAAGTAACTTCCATTGCAACCCGTCTTCACCTGATACTGATTTTCTGCCTCCTTCTCAGAAACTAGTAGCCTGATCAGAACACCAGCCAGCCAGACAATAGATTAGGTTTTATATCAACAGATAGAATAGACTACATAGCTGAAGAACACAGTTTATAGCAAGGAGACAGGCTCTATGACCTCCACATATTACAACAAAGAAACTTCAAAAACAGACTCCAACAAGAGACTGCTGAATTGGAATTAGTTTGCGAACTGGACACCATTAAATTAGGCTTGAATAAAGACTGGGAGTGGATGTGTCATTACACAAAGTAAAACTATTTCCCCCTTGTTTACTTCCCCCCACCCTACTGTTCCTCACACATTCTTGTCAACTGCTGGAAATGGCCCACCTTGATTATCACTACTTTTTTTTCTCTCCTGCTGGTAATAGTTCACCTTACCTGATCACTCTCCTTACAGTGTTATGGTAACACCCATTGTTTCATGTTCTCTGTGTGTATAAAATTGCCCTACAATATTTTCCACTGCATGCATCCGATGAAGTGGGCTGTAGCTCACGAAAGCTTATGCTCAAATAAATTTGTTAGTCTCTAAGGTGCCACAAGTACTCCTGTTCTTTTTATAAGGCCATAGGGTTTTTCTGTTGTCAACAGGAATTAACCTTTCATAAAGTGGTTGAGTCCAATCAGCTCTCTCACTGTGGCAAGTGCAGCTTGTTGACTTCACCAGAGCATAAAGGGTAGGGGGACCAGGGCAAAAATGGAAAGATTCTGCAGGAAATAAGTTGGCTTAGAGAGAAACTTAAGTTGAGGATACTCTTCTGTTACTTTTCAAGAGCTACCAGTAAAGTCAAACCTTACTAATGGGGTTAATTTGACCTGTACCTAGAATGTGCAGACTTTGTTTCGAGCAGGGAGGAAGTGTCTCCTGCTGATATCAACTCAACTACTAGGGAATCAGACAACCTTCTGGATGATCTTTTACATCCCAGCAGCCTCCAGAATTTTTGTGAGATTTTTGTTTCCATTGCTTGAACAAATTATTCCCATAATTAAATTTTTCTTGGTTTCTTCGGAGCTGCTAGCAGCTTCCTGTATGTTCTACTTACAAATACCAGAACTTCAGCAAAAAAATGGAGAAGTTGTTCAGAGGAAACAGTTAGCCATTTTCAGATCTTTTTTAAAGCCTAGCATTCAGTGTCAAACCATGTATGTGGATCATGAAGCTTCGGATATCTGGAACTGATGTTGTTTACCACAACCTAGCCTAGCCACTTAGCTAAACCATCAAATCTAAAGCAAGCTTCAATTCATGACGCTTCTAATACAGAAGCTCCAAGAAGGGTTATGGTGAGAAATGCAAGTCAATGTCTACTTACATGGGACTCATTTTAGTCTATATTTTCAAGCTCCAGATAAAGAATCTTGATTGTTGGTAGTGTTTGAAATATCCACTCACCCAAGTCAAGTGGTACCTCGGGCCTGGTGAGAAGGGTACCTACCCCATCAATTTCTACAGTACTAAAGGTTAAAAACTAAGGGTCAGATTTTCATCTGTTGGTAATCTGTGCAACACTGACTTCAATGGAGCTACTACCCTGATTTACACCAGCTAAGAATCTGGCCTTAGAGTTTACAGTTTTTATGATTTTGGGGGGGAATGGGGGAACAAAAAAGTATCTATAGGGCTGGCCTTCTCACCAAGGTGCTCCTGGAGCTCAGTGGCATAGCTCTGGATCCTCCTCTTTTGTGTCTTTCTTGGCTAGTAGTAAATCTGGTAAATTTCACGCCCGGACTGACAATACCTCCTCTCTCTTCTAGGCCATGAAACAGTTTTGTTATTTTTCTCAACAATGAGAGACTGGTGGTTGTTCCTAGCTACATCTACAACACTAAGGGTACCAAAAAGCTCCCTATTGTTCAGGGTTCATATTGTGTAACTGATTGTAGGTGGAACATCCCTGGCTGCTCTTCCTTTCTGAATGCTCACTGCCTTATCTACAAGTAGCGAGAGTCGACTTTGGCTGGAAAGATGCAGACTTAGGCCTTGTCTACACTGCCACTTTACAGCACTGGGGTGTGAAAATACACCCCCCCCCCCCCGAGCGATGCAAGTTTCAGCGCTGTAAAATGGCAGTGTAGACAGTGCACCAGCGTTGGTAGCTACTCCCCTCATGGGGACGGGTTTTTATCAGTGCTGGGAGAGCTCTCTCTTAGCACTGGTCCCGCGACTACACAGCCAAGCGGAGCTTTAATGTTGGTAGTGAAGACATACCCATAGTTCATTCTACAAAAAGTGCTCTTTCCTGTGAGATGTTAAAAGCTTAACTGAATTTGCTGGACTTGGTGGTGTTTATTAAGTGCTAATAGGGGGGATAAAAGCACCCCAACAAGAGACCTAAATATCCAGGGCCCATTCTCTGAACAAGCCCAGATAATCCTGTTTCATCCAGTAACTAATCCTGGGCCCATTCAAGTCAATGACAAAAATCCTATTGACTTCAATGGGGTCAAGATTTCACCCAAAGTGCTGAAATATCAAAATTTAAAATATATCGAGTCTGATATTTAGAATTCTTAGCCTAAGAAACTATGGTCCCCACGTACTGTATAACCACTGCTTTCACAGTTACACCCCTCTCCAAACCCTGCACCAGCACCTTACAGAACCGTCCCCCAAAACCTACATAGATTAAACCAATGAGAAAAATCTACAATGGAACACAGTGGAGAGCTCAGCAGTTTGCAGGTCACATTTATGGGACAAAGAGCTGCAGCAAACACCAAATAGTCTCCAGGGAGATTCCTTGCACAGTTGAGCCTTTAGATAGGCTGATGAAAGATGAATGTTTCATGATAAGAGAGCAGTACAATACTGTATAGGACATTAGAGTACGGTTAAAATATTTCCTCATACAAAAATCAAGTGTCCTGTGTTTCTAATGAATTCTCTGCATTTAGCATTAGCCTGTTTTTACAGAAAGTTACATGTTGGTAATTAATCTCATGTTCATTTCCTGCACATGTAAGACAGCACCCTTTGTTAGGGAATGATAAGACACTTCTAAGAATAGTAATACTAAGAGTGTCAGCTTTGTGAGACATTACAGGAAAAATACAGACTCCAACACCTGCTTTTCAGTTTTCACAGGCTTCAAAATAATTTTATCCTTATTTACTGCCAAATTCAGACTTTGTTTATGCTCACAAAACCTAACTGAGTTCACAGGGTACAAGTGTGAGGCCATGTCTACGCTACGGGGGCTACAGTTGCACAGCTACAGTGCTGTAGCTAGGTCGCTGTAGCTCCCATCCAGTCCTACAGCAACTGAAAGGGGTTTTCTGCCGTTGTAGGAACTCCGTCTCCCTGAGTGACGGTAGCTAGGCCTAGCTGTGCTTACATGGGATTAGGTCGGCATAGCTACAGCACTCAGGGGTGTGAGATTCATACCTTTGAATGCCAGAGATACTTTGACCTAACTTTTAAATACAAACCAGGCCTCAGTGAAGGCAGGCGTTCACCTTTAGGTCCCAATCCTGCAAAGACATACAGTGTGTAAAATTAAGCATACATGTAAGTAGTCCCAGTGACTTCAGTGCGACTACTCACAATGCGTAACTTTAAGCACCTGTAAGTCTTCACGGTGCCAGCATACTAAGGTGTAAGTTTGAAACTGAGGGTCTATTTCCTTCCCCTCAATATACCTTTGCTCCTTATCCCACTGAAATCACTGAGAATTTCCCAATGGCTGCAATGGATACAGGATTAGGAACCACTTGTGTGTATAACAGGGAGAGTACCTGATCCTCCTACATGGTACTCTCATCCTATACTCAGATCAGTATAAACTGGGAGCAACACCAAAGAATTCAGCTGAGTTACTCTAGTGTAAAACTGGTGCGAATGAGTGGCACATCAGACCCATGTGTTTACAATTTGCACATAATTTTTAAAATCTGTGAAAGATTCAGTACCAGAGTCTACATTCTGACAACTGGGCACAAAGAGCGGAGCAAATCTTTTGGATTAGTGTATGACTTCTGTCCACAATCACAGCATTCTGCAGTAAACACTTTATACTTATACCTACAGAGGCCAATTTAAATTAGTCACTCGTTTAGCAGCGTTTTTTTGTCTTTATATCAGAAAATTGTGGTGATGAAACCATAACAGACAACAATAATCTTCTAAAGTGCTTTGAGATCTATGGATGAAAAATGCTATAACTAGGTGTTATTATTATTACCAAAAATTACTTTACCACTCAGATTCCATTACCCACACTGTAAGCACTGGGATAAAAGAAAAGATGTTAATCTTTGCTGTACTTAGAGCAGATTTGCTTCTGCTTTACTGTGAACAAGGCAGTAGTTTATCCCATTGACCAGAAAACAAACATTAATCAAGAGAGATCTAGCTAATCTAATGGCTCAGGTTTGAGGAATAATGTAGACTCAATTCCACTGGGGTTTGTAGTGCAAAATCTAGGGACAGCTTTTGCAGATTGCAGCTAGTTTTTTGAGCTGATCAGTGCCCCTGCTGTGACTATTATCTTGACTGTATAATGGGGGCTTTCAACTCCCAGCTTTGTCACATTCTGTTTTCTCTTCCTTGCCTTTTTATGAATATTGAGTCATCAAAAACAGTTTCACTGACAGAGTTTCTAATGCTACCAGCTGGATGAATCAGTGGCTTATACACCTCTGCAAAAGAATCTTAGTGTGCTATTTATTAAAGAAAATACTACAAAAACCACTAGATGTTCCTATTTATTTGCTGCTCTCTCAAGACAGACTTCATGGGTTATTTTAGTTAGAAAACGTTAACCGAACAAAGCAAATATCCAGCCATTTAAATGCACTATGGTGGTGTGAGAGGTGAAACTGATGCTTAGAATAAGTTTGATGTCAATTTTATCATCAGTAAATTACTTCTTTTCTAAAAGCAAACAAAAGGAGTCCATGGCAAAAGAGCTGTGATTTTATTCTTCATAAGACAGAGTGGTTCCCCATATTACTAGAAAAAAGCTAGCATCAGCAATCCAGAAAAAAAATGCCGATAAACCCACGCAAATATGACAAATGATGTAAGCCATGTAAATGGCTACAAAATTATGATAGAAACATATGGTGGCATCCTTCTAGTCTAGGGAAATGCTCGAGGGCAAGATAGATGGAAAGTGCACTACTTAAGTGAACATCACACAGTTCCAAAAAGACTGAACAAAAACACGCCTGAATAAGGATTTTCATAAATGTGCATGCAAAATGGCCCAAGATGGGTTTAAGTTTAGTGCTATTCCAAGCAATTTTTTTTTAAAAGGTCATTTATTTCTGCCTGGAATGCCTTCCTTTGCAGCCCTGCAGTGATACAGTTTCCTATGTTTGTACACACACCCTTCTTTTGCAGAAAAACAGGCAGACAGATAGAAAATGAAACAAGGGAGGCCCATTGCTCAGAATGCCCTTGCTACTATCCAGGCTTGGAAATCCTCGTTTGTTTTGTTCAGTCCATTTTACCTTTTGACCATTTGAAACTTTATAGCAAGGCACCTCCTGGCACTTCTTTATGACAGGCAAAAAGCGTAGCTGTGTAAATGCAACTGGAATGTTAATTTGGTCAACAAAAATATCCCAGGCATTGGCATTATCAAGTGTCATTGCCATTACATAGCGTCTTAGCAAAGCATGCCACCCTCATTCAAGCAAGGAGTTAACAACCTTGGGACAGGAGGTTCTTCTCAGCTTCTGAACAAGGTACCCGAGTGACTGTTACAAAACTGTTATAGTTATGGCAACATTAACTGAAACCGAAATGTGGTTTAAACCTAAGCTCTGTTGCATAACATACAATTTAAGTATTCTGACCTTGTGAGCCTCAAAGGTTCCTTTACAAAGGCGCAAAAACATTACTGAAAATTAAATCGCTTAATAAGCGCATCGGTTTTTCTCTTACTGTTTTGGTCCCGACAAAAGCTTATATCCCTGACACATTTCAAAGCAAGAGTTAGACACGGAGCAGATGCAAAAATGCTCTTGGATGGAACAATATCAGGAGAGTCGCTTTACTTACATATCGCTTCAGCTTCTTCTCGGGGGGCGATTTAATGAGCCATCCAGTGCAAACAACGTCCCCCGAGCTCATCTTCCCCCCCTGTCAAAGAGAAGAGACCCGGAATCCAGGGTGTGCGCGCTTGTGTGTATTGTTCCTTCCCAGCCAATTTGAAACTAGCAGCAATCGGCTGCCTTCAGCTGTGTTTCCAATGCTGCTACAGCGCAAGGAGGAAGTCACAACATTGAGCACGGACACAGGCAGCTCCCCCCTCCCACGGACAACACAATGCAACACACAGAGCACGTGACGGGGCCGAGAGGACAGGGATAAACAAAAACAAGCGTGTGCAAAATACCCACACCCACCCTGCTACCGACACGCCGCCGGTTATTCTCCCACGCCCACCCTGGTGCAAAAGCGTCCCTTCGGTTTAATCAGCCTGGCTTGGGATTGGGCTAGGCAGGGCGCAGGCAAACACACACACACACACGCCGGGGGAAGCCGGTGCGAGCCGCCAGCACAACGTTCGGAGAAGGAACCTGCGGCGGCTCCGGGCGGGCCAGGGGGGCTCTGGCCGGGGCGCGGCTCCGAAATCCGCTGCACTGGTCCGCGCGCCAAGCAGGGCGTGGGCTGGAGACACGGCGAACACCGCCTCCCTCCCACGCCGCAGGGCACCGGGTGGCGACAAGCGGGGCGCTGGAAGCCCCCCGCCTTGCAACGAGCCGCCAGCCAGGCTGGCCACAAGCCGCCGCCCGGAGCCCGGAGGTGTCACATCGGACCGGAAGCGAGGGCGAGGGCTCTGTCTCTGTCTCTCTTCGCGTGACATGAAGGGTCGCACTCCAGGCTTCACTGCGGGAGTGGAAATGAAATAGTCATCTATCCGTTTAATAGCGACCATCCCCGTAGCCTCTGTGTGCTTTCCCCTATCAAATTAACTGGACTGATCAGCTATCTAGTGGACTTCAGCATAGGGGCTGGAACTAGGGGTGCTGCTGTACCCCCTGGCTTGGAGTGGTTTCCATCATATACAGGGTTTACAGTCTAGTTCAATGGCTCTCAGCAGTCCTGCTATAAAAATTGTTCCAACACCCCTGAGCTTCAGGAGTCTTCTGCTCTTCTCTGATACAAAGGTTCCCAAGGGCAGTGGTTTTCAAATTTTTCAGGCTACGTACCCCTTTCCAAATAAAGCTGTCTACCGTGTACCCCCATCTGGTCATAATAGGCATGATTAGATTACCAAGTCTTACAAAATAAAATGTGTTGTCCCTCAGTACAGCATTTTTCTCGTCTACCCCTGGCGAGAACTTGAGTATCTCCATGGGTAGGCATACCCCAGTTTGAAAAAAACACTGCCCTAGGAGTATATTCACTCACACACATTCCCATGAGTTTGGCTATGGTGGGAAAGAGAGGAAGGGTCTGTGCACCCTGCCTTGAAACTAATCAGATGCTGGCTTAGTCTGAGCTCCTCTGGAAGCTCTCATCACTGCAAAGCCCATCCAGTTGGCAGCAATTTGTCCCCAGCTTTCAGATTCTTGGTTCTGGGTTTTGTGAGCAGAACTGACCCAGTGGCGTGTAGCTGCCTTGGCAAGTCATAGATGACATGTTGTCATTACATCCCGGTATTTGTAAATGTTGACCAGGGGAGACTGCTAGGAACAGCTGAACAAGTGAAGGTGAGGTGGAAGGTGAGCATCTTTTAAAGGAGGCAAACCCCTTTTCGATGGATTTGCCAACATGTGGTCTGAATGTAGGGCGTGAATCTGACACAACAGAGGAAGAAGTGAGACATGCAGTCCAGAGTTTGAAGAACAGTAAGGCAGCAGGACCTGATGAAGTGACGGCACACCTGGTGAAAGTCTTAGGCGAGAGAGGCATAAAATGAATGAGCAGAGTGATTAAGGCCACATGGCAAGACAAGAGAATTCCTGAAGACAAGTTCAAGTCTATGTTGGTCCCAATGCATAAGAAGGAATACCTAAAAAAGAGAAACACCCATGAATGTAGAAACTATGGAGGGATAAAGCTAGTGTCACATGGAATGAATATATTGCAAGATATCTTAGATGCTAGGAATGGGAGAATGGTAAAAGCCCTCCTTGAACAAGAACATTTTAGCTTTAGGAAAGGACAAGGAACCACAGATGTGATGTTTGTAATTCAGAAAGTGATAGACAATGGCTGGAGTGCCCACAGGATAGCTTCTGGGCTTTTCCAGCCCCGGAAAAGACATACAACAAAGTGGATAGAAGGATGCTGATGCCAGTGCTGAGGAAATACAAAGTCTCTGAGAATGTAATAACTATGGTGACTGCACTATATAGATCACTTAAAACAGTGATCCAAACATGTTATGGAATTACAAGCACCTTCGAAGTCAAAGTCCGACTGCATCAAGGGTCAGCCTTCAGTCCGCTGCCGTTTATCATGCTGATGGACTACATCAGTAGGAAGGTCCCAATGGGAAAAGGTGAGAAGCTGCTATATGCAGGCGACAGTATGACGCTTTCCGGGGTTCCCAGGGTTGTAATGCACCTTTCTACTGCCTACCCTTAGTGTGAGCAAGCCTTGTCTGTGCCCACCAGGTGTCAGCTCCCCCAAACACAGGAAACATAAGCACTCCTCTTTCAGCCTACACAGGCTCTTCAGTCCTTTATCAAGGCTCTGCAGGCTGATCATAGGTGCACTCCTACCACGGAGCACTCCGAGCCTCCCCCGGCGTGTCCAGCCCCTTTTCCACTGGACTGTCACAGAATTCATAGATCTGCTACTCCAGAGGGACCATACACACCAGCCTATCAGTTTTACCTCAGGATCACAGCTCCACTCAACTCCCAGCACCTAGATTGGTTTATAGGGAAAACAAGGACCTGCAACACACAGTCTCGATTTACTCGCTGCTTCCCTATGCAGAATAATTTTGCTGGCCATGATTTTGAAGCTATGATGACAATAGAGTAGAAGGCTCCCTTTCCTTCCATTACAGCAGTGGCAGAGTCCTGTAAGTAGTTGGTGATCTTGGCGGATAGACTCCAAACAGGTTTACACCAACCACATTCTAGTCTACTGCCTATCCACTTCATTCAGTATAGTTCATTTGTGAACCCCATTGATCTTTCCAGTCAGTTCAGGAGGGAGGCTTTCTCAGGGACAGGGCATTGGTGGCTGTGGTCACTGGGAAATTATAGTGTTTATGAGCAAGTAGAAGCCTTGTATGTGGGTAGTCGGCCTGCCTAAAGTGTGCTGAAAACATATGGGATGAAGAAGATCT
Source organism: Caretta caretta (assembly GCF_965140235.1). Lineage (NCBI taxonomy): Eukaryota > Metazoa > Chordata > Testudines > Cheloniidae > Caretta > Caretta caretta. The sequence continues at coordinate 86,055,290 of NC_134214.1, forward strand.
TGGCTGACCCAGCTTTGTTGCTTCCTTTGCCCGGTAGAGGAAAAGGAAGGCCATAATCTTTGTCTGGATGAGTGTCCGTTGCTGTGTCCACACCCAGACTAAATGTCAGGTGCAGAGTGTGTCTAACTGAATAAGTGGGACTGGAGATGGTTTGCATGAATTCCATGGTTTTCATACAGGGGAGGAGTTTGGAAATTATGGCATCCTTGTATTGTCTACATGGAGGCTGCAGTCATCAGGAACAGTGAACCTGTGGGATTTTAGCACCAAGGGAGGAGAAACTGCTTTTCTAGCTGGCTATTCACAGTCTTTGTTTAATCCTGAGCTGATGGTGTCAAATTTGCAAATGAACTGAAGCTCAGCAGTTTCTCTTTGAAGTCTGGTCCTGAAGTTTTTTTGCTGCAGGATGGCTACCTTTAAATCTGCTATTGTGTGTCCAGGGAGGTTGAAGTGTTCTCCTACAGGTTTTTGTATATTGCCATTCCTAATATCTGATTTGTGCCCATTTATCCTTTTACGTAGGGACTGTCCAGTTTGGCCGACGTACATAGCAGAGGGGCATTTCTGGCACATGATGGTGTCTGTTACATTGGTGGACGTGCAGGTGAATGAACCGGTGATGGTGTGGCTGATCTGGTTAGGTCCTGTGATTGTGTCGCTGGTGTAAATATGTGGGCAGAGTTGGCATTGAGGTTTGTTGCATGGATTGGTTCCTGAGTTAGAGTTACTATGGTGCGGTGTGTAGTTGCTGGTGAGAATATGCTTCAGTTTGGCGGATTATCTGTGGGCGAGGACTGGCCTGCCTCCCAAGGCCTGTGAAAGTGAGGGATCATTGTCCAGGATGGGTTATAGATCACTGATGATGCGTTGGAGAGGTTTTAGCTGAGGACTGTATGTGATGGCCAGTGGAGTTCTGTTGGTTTCTTTCTTGGGCTTGTCTTGCAGCAGGGGGCTTCTGGGTACACGTCTGGCCCTGTTGATCGGTTTCCTTATTTCCTCGTGTGGGTATTGTAGTTTTGAGAATGCTTGGTGAAGATCTTGTAGATGTTGGTCTCTGTCTGAGGGGTTGGAGCAAATGCGGTTGTACCTCAGCGCTTGGCTGTAGACAATGGATCATGTGATGTGTCTGGGATGGAAGCTGGAGGCATGAAGATAGGCATAGCGGTCGGTGGGTTTTCGGTATAGGTGTTATAGGTGTTAACGTGACCGTCACTTATTTGCACCGTGGTGTCTAGGAAGTGGACTTCCCAGCCTAGATTGGTTCAGGCTGAGGTTGATGGTGGGGTGGAAGCTATTGAAATCATGGTGGAATTCTTCCAGGGTTTCCTTCCCATGGGTCCAGATGATGAAGATGTCATCAATGTAGTATAGGCAGAGAAGCGCGTGAGTGGACGAGAGCTGAGGAAGCGTTGTTCCAGGTCAGCCATAAAAATGTTGGCATATTGTGGGGCCATGCGGGTGCCCATAGCGGCGTCACTGGTCTGGAGGTATATATTGTCACCAAATTTGAAATAATTGTGCGTGAGGATAAAGTCACAGAGCTCAGCAACCAGTTGTGCTGTGGCATCATGAGGGATACTGTTCCTGACAGCTTGTATTCCATCTGTGTGTGGGATGTTTGTGTAGAGAGCCTCTACATCCATGGTGGCTAGGATGGTGTTTTCTGGAAGATCACCAATGCATTGTAGTTTTCTCAGGAAATCAGTGGTGTCACAGAGATAGCTGGGAGTGCTGGTGGCGTAGGGTCTGAGCAGAGAGTCCACATATCCGGACAGTCCTTCAGTGAGAGTGTCAATGCCCGAGATGATGGGGCGTCCAGGATTTGCGGGTTTGTGGATCTTGGGTAGTAGATAGAATAACCCCTGTTGGGGCTCTAAAGGTATGTTGATTTGTTCCTGTGTTAGTGTAGGGAGTGTCCTGAGGAGATGGTGCAGTTTCTTAGTGTATTCCTCAGTGGTATCTGAGGAAAGTGGCCTGTAGAATTTGGTATCGGAGAGTTGTCTGGCAGCCTCCTTTTGGTAGTCAGACCTGTTCATGATGACAACAGCACCTCCTTTTTTAGCCTCTTTGATTATTATTATATTATTTGATTATAATGTCAAGGGTTGTTTCTGAGGCTGTGGATGGCATTGCGTTCTGCACGACTTAGGTTATGAGGCAAGCGATGTTGTTTTTCCACAATTTCTGCCTGTGCATGTCGGCAGAAGCATCCTATGTATTGGTCCAGACTGTCATTTTGACCCTCAGGAGGAGTCCACGTGGAGTTCTTTTTCTTGTGCTGTTGGTGGGAGGGTATCTGTGTATCAGCGTGCTGTTCAGTGTTATCTTGAAAGTATTCTTTGAGTCAGAGATGGCGAAAGTAGGCTTCCAGATCACCGCAGAACTATCTCATGTTTGTGGGGGTGGCGGGGCAGAAAGAGTCCCCGAGATAGGACAGACTCTTCTGCAGGGCTAAGTGTGTAGCTGGATAGATTGACGATATTGCTGGGTGAGTTAGGGGTACCACTGATTTGGCCCCAGGTGGCAGGTAGGATTTTAGACAGCTTACACTCCTTTTTCCTTTGTAGAGAGGTGAAGTGTGTAATGTACATCTCCTGTCTTATTTTAGTCAAGTCTGTTTGTATGGAAGGTTGGTTATTGATGAGAGTCTCCAGGTTGGAGAGCTCTTTTTTGATGTTTTCCTGTTTGCTGTATAGGATGCTGATCAGGTGGTTCCTCAGTTTCTTTGATAGTGTGTGGCCTAATCTCTCACTGTGGTCTGTGCAGTATGTAGATAGTAATGGATTTTTCACCTTCAGTCCATTTGGTATGATGTCCATCCATTTGCATTTGGAAAGGAAGATGATGTCTGTCTGTACTTGTGCAAGTTTCTTCATGAGGTTGACGTATTTCCACTCCATACGGCTCAATGCAGTGCCTTGCATGGTGTCAGGTATCAGAGGGGTAGCCGTGTCAGTCTGGATCTGTAAAAGCGGCAAAGACTCCTGTGGCACCTTACAGACTAACAGACGTATTGGAGCATAAGCTTCTGTGGGTGAATGCCCACTTCCTTGGATATATGTCATAAGACATAGTTATATTTATCCATGTAGGTGTGTAATGTGGGTGATGGTGTGTGTGTGTGCAGGGAATTCAGCAATACTAGAGACCACATCAAGGGACAATCCTTAATAAACTTCTTCAGAAATTCCCATGCAGAACATTTTTGTTCAGTCTCAAGTTAATTACTGATGGCCGACTTCTCAAATGTGACATAGGAGCCTAAGTCTCATGAGACTTAAGGGGAGGAAACACAAGAAAATAGGTCAAGGCTAAAACAAACCTAAAGCCACAGCACAATTATGGTGTTAAAGTTGCCTCACCTAATTCAGTTCCTTGCAACCCAGCCATGGCTTAAGCTCCTAAATCACTTAGGTGTTTTTGAGAATTTTGCCCTAAGAAACTAGTATTTGCTAGTGCCTTGCTAGTTGCTTGATGTGAGTTTCAGTATCATTCATCAGTGGTACAATGGCCAATTTTTTTTTAAACCACAATGATTTGCAGCAAGGGTGAAGTCCCTATAGCTGTTCAGTTATTCTGAAGGGGGGGGGGGGAAACAAGCCTCATTTCAACTAGAATACCTAAACAGTCTCCAGCGACATTATGTAAGCCTCGTTCTTGGAATCTACTAATGTGTAGGTAGGTGTGTGGAGGCATCAATACATTAAAAGAAAAGGAGTACTTGTGGCACCTTAGAGACTGTATGCATCCAATGAAGTGAGCTGTAGCTCACGAAAGCTTATGCTCAAATAAATTGGTTAGTCTCTAAGGTGCCACAAGTACTCCTTTTCTTTTTGTGAATACAGACTAACACGGCTGCTCCTCTGAAACCTGTGGTATAGATGTGGCCAGCCATCACACCACTCACGAGAAAACTGGGCCAAAACTATGCATATGATTTTAAGAATGTCTTTCTATATTTTTGCTGACACTAGCCAGGATGAAAATGTGTCCTGTGCATGCAGGTTTCCTTTGAATTTTTGGTCTCAAGTTTATACATATGACTAAGTTCACTCAAGCGTGAAGTTTTACCTTACCTCACTTTTCCTGCTCCAAAGGAATCATACAGAAAGCTAGGGCCCATTGGGCCTTTGTCGTAGGGCTTTTTTCCTCTTGTAGAGAAGTCAATAACTGAGTCAGAATGTTTTCAGTGCTGTTGGTGTTTTGGTCACTAACTTGAGTGGGCATTAGTAGATCTCACTAAATTGATTTACTGTAAATAGTACAATAACTCTTAATGTCACAGATATATTGTTTGGAGTAATGCTTCTTCAGCAGTGTTTCACAGCATTACTCTATTTTTACTTTTATGAAATGCATCAAGTATCAAGGTCTGAACCCATGAGCATTGTTTTGAAGATGCTGACACCCACAGAACAAGACTCTTACCCAATTCCCCTTTCCACCAGTCACAGGCCTAAGAAAAAGAAACCACAATGGTCTGAAGAGTACCCTGACAGGAATCAGACTCTGACGGGGTGCCGTCAGATGTGGAGGGGAAGAAATGAATGCCTATTGAAGGGCCCTGTGTCAGAACATCCTTCCCAAAGCTCCTAGACATTCAAATCTGTGGACTTGTTGACACAGATGGCTCAGTTGATCTCAGCTGCAGTAGGATTGCACAGATGTGGTCTCTCAGGTGACTATATAGGACTCCATAGATCAATATCTAACTCCTGGAACTGCACCAATGAGCAAATAGGAAACCAGTGCTGTTTTGAGAAAACTAATTCAGCTCATACCTCACTACAATTATTCTTATCTTTAACCCTACCTGAGTCTCAGAAATAACAGGCAAAGTCAGATTCAGCTCCTGTATCTGGAGTCGGAAAGCAGGCTGAGCCACCTTAGACATTCTCTCAATTCATGCTACATAGAGCAAGTCTGGAGAGCCATGTGAGTCATTCAGTCAGATTAGTTACATAAACATGGGCTTTACCCATGATTTAATCAGGGATGGAGGATACCTTATTAGCCACCCCAGCCCTATATTTAACATGAACAGATTCCCTGTCAGCCAACACCCACAGATTCAGAGAAAAGATCCATGGGGAGATTGTTTAAAACCAGGGCTCTAGCTGATAAGTGGCCTCACGGGTTTAGGAAGACAGGGCATGTGCCTATCACAACAAAAATGTGAGAAACCCAGCTGATAAGAACATTTTTGCTCCCACACCCTCAACTGCATCTTTCCATTGTCCTCCTCCTCCTTAACCTTCTTCATATCCCCAAGCTGCAGCATTGCTGTGTTATTCCAGCCTCTTAACTGACTAGGAAAGGACACAATGACCATAGCTGAGTGTCCAACGCAGGTACATTTCCCTAAAGGTCAATTATTAAAAATAAATACATAAATAAAATCCCATTTGGCAACATCTAGAAGTCATGTAGAGAATAAAGTGTTTTACAATAGCCATAATGTATCTGTCATATTCCATGTGTACAAATCTAAACTGAGCTGTATTGGAACAATTTTTGAAGTGTCTAATTACAAAGCTGCATCCTTGTTTAATTACTAACCCCCCCTCACTGGATAGAGGTAGGGAGGCATGCAGAAGACAGCCAGTGCCAGGCCTTTTTGGCTCATCTGGTGACTGATCCTTGTTTACATAAGGAGCTGGTGCCACACTTATTCAGCAAAATGTAACATGCTTCTGCAGCATTCCCACAGCAAGCAGAAAAACCCAGCCTCACAAAAAAGAAATGATATACTATACATGTTCCAGCTGCTCCTGACAGTCACCACTTTAATCCCTCCTACAGACTAAATACTTCCCTTCTTTTCCATTCGAATGAGGAAAGTTAGAGGGGATGTTGTCAGCCCCTGTGCTTCCTGCTTCCTTGTAGTAGGACACCCCAGCCTTAGGAATCAGGTTTGTTAAAGGAAAGCATGCCGATTAAGAGCAGCAGGATTTATTTATTGCATAAACTGGAGTCTAACCCCCGTCTACTGGTGAGCACAGCAACACACAGCATATGTTTGCACCTCTCTGATGGGTTAGTGGGTGCATTCCTGAATGCACAAGGCCGGTGAGGAAGCATCCAGTCATTCTGTGCCAATGGCAGTGGAGCCAAATGGCCAGCTACCTGCTTTTGAAAGACGGAGCCACTGTAAAAATAAAAGATTAAAGCAGACACTTGAACTTATGTCCCCATTGTGTTTGTGCTGAGAGAAACACGTCAAGTCGGTGAGTAGCCTGTGGGTGGTGTCCATTGTTGACACAGACAGGGAAGAATCTCACTTTGCCAAAAGCTGGCTCATGCTTTCATAATACAAAGGCATGATTTTGTCAGTTCCCCACCCCCAGCTCACAGAAGTGGGAAAGCCAGAACTATGCACTTAAATACCACTGACCCTCTGGAGAGTAGCAGCAGGTCTCCCAGGTCAGACTTCCCGTTGGGAACAGAAATTTGTGACAAAGTCGGCATTTCTTCATGTAATCGGTTTATTTTCAGATGCGTGAGTCCTGTTTTCTGAAGCAGGGGATGGTAACAAACAGCGCACAGGCAACCCCCTTTGACAAAAATCTCCGACCCGGCACTTCTGTCCTGTCCCAAGAGATCGCTCTGTCTCCTCCCTCTCCCCCAGGGCTCCTCAAGCCAGAAACTGTTTGCTTCTGCTTCTCTCCAGCTTCTGATTCCTCATGGCAACAGCTTAAACACACATGGAAACAGCTCCTCCCCTCTGCTGTAGCTGTATGGCTGGCCAGGAGAACCTGGGCCTCTAGCCTTAGAACAGTCCCTTAGGTTCCCTCGGTACTATACGTGTTTGTATGGGCTTGCCACTTTCTGTGGGGAGTTTTGCTCTGGAGTGACTATGTCAATGACCCTTAATGGGCAGCCATTACCCACTTTTATAGCAATACTGTGGTGTTGGAGACCAGAGGAGGTTTTTTATTAAAACTCTTCTTTGACTTGCCTTATTTTTCTTTCAGGTTTAGACATTAGATCCAAGGCTGGTTATGTCCCTCTAAATGGTAGATGGCAAGGGTGGTCTCAGTACAGTTCTCAGGGATCCACCAATAAACTATCACAGCTGGATTTAAATAGCACCTTTGTCCGCAAAAGTACATTAGAGAAAGGAAAGAGATTAAGTAGGCCGTGGACAATGAACTGTTTCATCAGTTAACCAGGTCTGAGACATCACCAGATGTTTGTTAAAATGATTGGAAGCATCCTGAGTTTAACCTACATGCATTATACACTGTGCAACAAATGCCACAAAACAGAGGATCACCCCCATAATACTGTTATGTTGCGGGTTGGAGAAACCTTGTTGAAGCTGGCAGGCTTAACAGCCATTGTCCAGTCAGGCTAATTGAGGGAATAATTAAATGCCCCTTTGTTTAGAGATAGTTGAAACAATGGGAAACACCACGTAAAACAATGACCACAGGTAAAGCTGCTCAGAAATCGGACTTTGTGGGAAGAGAGGTTTCACAGTGGGCTGAATGGAAATACAGGGAGGGAAACTGATTTTGATTGCAGCCGTGTGTGTATGAGAGAAAGGGCATCTACATCACAGAAGCAGACAGAGAAGGAGCAAAGCCCCAAAGGATAGGTCTACACAGCCAAAGAAAAACAGCCAACTTGGCTTGTGGGGCTCGGGCTCAGGCTGCAGGGTGGGAGGGTCACAGAACTCGGGCTCCGGCCAGAGCCAGGAAGTCTACATAGCAGTGAAACAGCCTTCCCCACAGCCCAAGCCCCACAAATCTGAGTAAAGTAGCACATGTCAGCTGTGGGTATTTCTTTGCTGTGTAGACATACCCAGAAACTGCCAGAGAAGCTGAGAAAAAGCCTAGAAAAAAATATTTGGGTAGAGTGAAAGCTGAAAGAGCCTTAGAAATGTGAGCAAAGAAACTGTTTCATGCTGTTTGATTCCTCCTGTGTTTAGGGAAATATGACTTTGTACATTTTGTATATAAAGGATTGCATCTAAGAAATAACTGACTCCATCATCAATTTCTCCTCCAAATGGAAACAACCTGCAAGACCCCCAAATTAGCTAAATGTTTGAGTCAGAAAGAGGGTAACAGTTGTGATAAACCCAGGACAAACAGCTACAAAGGGGACAGAGTAATCAGTCCCAGAAGGTTAAAAGGCCCCTCTCTATCCACTGAGGAGAGGTAAACACAGGTTAATAAGGTTCAGCTGAAAAGGGGTTGCTAGAGAACCAATTAGGTTCAGCTGACTCCAACTGCTTGAGACCTTTTTAAAACCTCTCCTGTGAGGAAAGAGGGGGGAATGAGAGAAGCTACTAGTAGGCTGGGTGTAGTAAGATACTGAATCCCTCCAGGAAGGGAGGCTGCATTCCCTCCCCAGAAGGGAAAGGAAAATAGGTACAAGGGACTGAGTGAGGAAAGGTCTAGCCTGACCTTGGGCCACCTAGAAGGACTGCCTCGCCCAAACCTGTGTTTCTAAGGCTAAAAAGAACTGAGTCTGCTGAGGTGGACAAGATACTTTGCCACACAGTGTATTTAATGTAAGCAATAGATACCAGAGAAGAGATCTAAGCAAGTGGTCAGATCATAACTTAAAGCTACAGAAGGAAAGTCCAAATCCTTACCTAGTATTGTTCATGACAGCAGGATTTCTAGTCTAGTCATCTTCCAGAACTGTTGTTTCTGGTCTCCCAGCCCCCTGGCATAAAGGTCAATTATTGTTCTCCAGATTTTTTGTAAGGGAAGATTTCCATGCAAATTTTTATAAATTTTGGCAATACCTTGGAGCTGTAATTTCATTGACCTTTTTCTATCTGGCTCTAGGCCTGAGATTGCTTGGAGACTGCACCAATAGATCTCCCTCTGCATCCTATTAGGCTCTCAGCTGCTTTGAGACAAAGAGAGCTTCCTGTGTCTTTATATATTTCTATGGAGTTTGTGACCATTTCTTTTGGATATAATCTATGTCTGTGTTATCTTTGGACTAGACTTTGGCAATGCACGCTGCTTGAAGTGACCATTACAAGCCCCTCAGTATGTCTTCACTGCAATTGGCCTGGGCTCTTACCCAGGTTTTGCCTCTAATTCCCCACCCATCCACACAATAGTTCTTAGCCTGAGCTGAAAGTCCACTAACTCTGGTATCTGGCACAAAGGTATACTGTAGGTTAGAACCCAAGTTCCACTTTCATTTGAAGTGGTAACCCACCCCCATTGCACTGAGGATGCAGGTGAAATCACTTGAGTGTTGATAGTCCTCAAGGCCTTCCCACAATTCCTTCATCTTCCAAGAAGGACAGAGAAGTTCTCCACAAATCACTGGGAAAGAATCATAGAGCAGCTCGGGTTACTGCCACACAAAAAGTTGCAGGCTATGGTCCCAGAAGTCCAGTGACACATGGGGGAATAAGTATCAGAGGGGTGAAGAAGTGGGTGTTTTACCCACAAAAGTTTACGCCCAGATAAATCTCTTAGTCTTTAAGGTGCCACCGGATTCCTCGTGGTTTACATGGGGGAATGCAGGACCAGTGAAGACACAGTAACTCTGGTAGTGCTTTGCAGTGTGCCTACTCACGTTGGGCTAAGCGAACCTGGGTGCTGATCATCTGGAATAGTGTTGTAGTGAAGATAGACCCTCAGAAATCATCTGCTTTTACAGAAAGCAGTGGACCATTTACATAGCAGTACTTGTTGGGGACTGCTCTAGCTCCTGTTTTGTTCCCAGATACTATCCGAAGTGTTAGTTTTGATCTATCAACCTACTTACGGTTTAAGGCCTGTGTACTATATTTATAAGCCTCCTCATGGTTTAACTCCAGAGCGAGAGCCCTGGAACCGATAGTCCCTAGTTTTGTACAGATAAGTGTTGGGCCACAGCATTCAGTGGAAGGCCTCTTGAATCTGGAATTTGCTCACCCCTTGGTCCAAAACCCAAGGGCTTGTCTTCATGTACAGCGTTATGCTATTGTAGTGCTTCAGTGAAGACACTTCTATGCTGATGGAGAGCTTCTCCCGTTGGGGTAGTTAATCCACCCCACTGAGAGGTGGTAGCTATATCAGTGGGAGAAGCTCTCTTGCTGACATAGTGCTGTCTACAGGGGAGGTATGATGGGGTGAACACCCCATCATATGTGCCTGAAAGGGTTAATGAAAACAAAGAGGGCTAATTAACCCAACAAGCCTCGCTGAGAGGAATCAGGTGGCTAAGTAATCCCCTGACTAAGTGAGGGAGCCAGCTGAGGAGAAACAAGGTGGGCTGGGGCTATTAAGGCAGGAAGTGCCCATCAGTGATTCCCTGGGAAGATGGGGGAGGAGGGTTTAGAGCTGGTACACTCAAACAAAGTGGGGAGATAACCAAGAGTTGTAGGAAGCAGTCCAGAGAAGGAGCAGTGGGTGGGCCCGGGTTCCCTTCCTAGCCACTGAAGAAGTGGCAGCTGAGGCAGTGAATAGGAAGACTGCCTAAGAAGAAAGGACTTTGATATACCCTGGAAGGAGGGAATGCTGAGTGACCTGGTCAGAGTGCTGAGTCACGAAGAAGATGCTGCAGTTCCTGGATTCAGAGAGGGGCTGCAGAGTAGTTAGAGAGAGATGAAGTGATGGTGCTGCTTCCAGGCGTTGCCCTGATGAGCTAATCCCCAGAGTGGCCAGGAGGAGTTGCCAGACTAGCAATGAGTGGAGCACCCTGTGATGGGGGTTAGGTCAGTTAGCTGGACTGATGAAGTTGTGCTGTAGCACGTCTGGTGAAGAGGCACGCTCTCCCGTTAGCTTAATTACTCCACCCTGGTGAGAAGCAGAAGCTATGTAAGCAGGACAGCATCTCCCGCCAACATAGTGCTGGTGTGAAAGTTGCATTGCTCGGTGGGGTGAGGAGGCTTTTTCACACCCCTGAGCGACAAATTATTTTGACTTAGGCAGTAGTGTAGACGTGCCCTGAGTGATGACTGCAGTACTAGTTCATTTGCAGTCTATTTAGGTAAGCAATCTTTTCAGCAAGCTCTGGAGCTCAGCAGTTAAAACAGAGTTGAAGTATTGCAAATCACCACCACAAAGGCAGTTATAAAAGGGTTTACTTTGATATTAAGAAATGGACGTCATTCTTAGCATGAAACTGGGAGTTTTATATTTAGGACCAAGTAAATAGATTATAGTATGACACTGCTATCTAGTGGCAATTGAAAGAAATACTACACAGTGGTGGACTTTAGCTAATATCGCAATGTGATAGAAAACTATGATGGCCTAATCTGTTTCTGGTGATACATGTTAGCAAGCTGATGAAGGCCAATATGTCTGCACTTGGGAAGTTAAAACCACTTATTTTTGGTGCCTGTTTGAGGAAGGAGTTGAGCATCCACAGCTCTTGGACTTCTAAGGATGCTGCAGATGCTTAGCAATGCCTCAAATCAGAACTGTTTTGGGTGTCTAAAGTGGAGTTAGGTGCCTAATTTGGGGGTCCAAAGTTTGAAAATGTTGGCCCTAATGTATGGTTTTGCCAAATATTTTTTTGCAGTATATACTATGTATGAGCAGAGTTAATGCATGGATTAAGATAGGATATGTGTAAGCTGCTGGGGAGTGGACAGCCTATCTAATGGGTGGAGCAGGACCTTGCCTCGTAGTTATGGGGCCAATTCAATGTAATGGTAGGCATAGATCCAGGAGTCAGGGACTGCGCTGAGGGTAAAGCCAGAGTCATCATGGAGGAGCCTGTAGTGGAATAAGAAAAGGAGTACTTGTGGCACCTTAGAGACTAACCAATTTATTTGAGCATGAGCTTTCGTGAGCTACAGCCTGTATTATACTATTCAGCCACGTGGTGGCACTGTGCATAAGAAGTACATGACCGAGCCAAGCGAAAGATCAGAACCGGAGACAGGACTGGGAACACCACCCCAAAGGGTAAGCCAGAGTCAGGGTCAAGGAGCCAAGCCAATCATCAGAATCAGGAGCCGGGCAGGGTGCAAAGACTAGACTGGAGTAGACAGGAGTCAAGGCTGGAACGGAACTGGAAGCAGGCTGGAGCAAGAGGCTGGAAGCAGGATCAGGGCAAGCATAGCTGCAGGTATGGTATGCACTGGGGAGCCACTGTGCTGCTGTGGGTGCAAGGCTCAAGTAGTAGACTGCTGGCCCCTGTGCCCAATTAGGAGGCACAGCCATTTGGAGAAGGCACACTGGGCCCAGCTGAGCTTGCTGGGTTGCTTAGCAATGAGGCTGGGAGCTAGCTGTGCTCCTGACAATACAGACTACTGTTCACACTCAATCAGAAGTTCATTTTGTGGCACTGGGCTTCTTACCAGAGCATTGCTCCAGAGCCTTACTGGTGGAAGGGCCCCCTCAAATGTCATATCTGCTTCTGAGTAGTAGAGGTCTGGTACAGGCCTCTGCAGGGCTAACTCAGGTTAGCCCATAGAAAGAACACAGGGTTCCCTGCTGCCTCTAGAGTCCATGAGGAGGCACAGAACAGGGATACTGGCTTCTACAGAGCTAGCTCAATCAGTCCCACAGAGAATAGAGAACTCTTCACAGGCCCCATGCGTCTAGTCTTTCTCTCCCTCATTTAGAGGGGAATCTGATCTGGGGCTGAACCTGGTGTTAGCAGCCTGCAGAGAGTGCATCTTTGTGAGTTGGTGGTATCAGGTGGGAATGGGTTCAGAGGTGGGATGTTTCTGATGGGGAACTGTCAGGGGTAAGCAGTGAAAGGATTCTCAGCTTGGGGGCAGGGATACAGGGGTGTTTGAAAGGGTAGGTATTAGACAGGAAAAGGTAGGGAGATGAGGTTGCTTGGGGTGGTGGTAGTGGTTCTGAGCTGGGATAGGAATAGATGGGGCTGAGTGTGTGTGTGTGAGAGAGAATGGTACTGACAGAGTTAGATTGGATGGGGAGAGGGTGGGACTCAGTACAGGAATAACAGAGGGACAATGACCATTTTCCTTTATTATAAAGTGTTCATTTAAAATCACCTCTTTGTTTCCACTTCCTGACTAGTCTTCCTTTTCCCCCAACCCCAGGAAAATGCTTCCCTCTGACAAAACCCAACTAGAATTCCAGTTTTTACACTTAAAGTATGATCAGCCTGCAGGGAGCAAATCTTTCTAGTTGCAGCTCCACCACTTAGTTTGGGCATCAGCTGCCACTGGGTGAATGGGAAGGTGTGTATGGCATTTTTACATGTTCTCTGTGTGTGAGATAAAATCTTCCTACTGTATTTTCCATTGCATGCACCCAATGAAGTGGGGTTTAGCCCCCGAAAGCTTATGCTCAAATAAATTTGTTAGTCTCTAAGGTGCCACAAGTAGTACTCATTCTTTTCACCAGAAGCAGTTTCTTGGAGTCCTCCCTGTTTCCCATCACATCCATCCACTCACAATCCTAGCTATCAGCATTGTGATTCCATTCGTCTGATGTACTTAGATCTCAGTACAGCCCCTCTCTACCAGTTAGGAGCACTTCCAAAGCAGGGAAGAACAGAATAAAGAGAATGGACAGCATACTCCAGCAGTGTTGCTTGGAGAAAAGGATTGTAAGATTAGATGAGAGGACGTTATATTTTCTGTAGGCAATCTTCACTTGTATGTTTGTCTGTCTGAAATCTGTCAGATGTCCCTTCTTGCAGTATATTAGGCTCAGAGTGCTAAGGTATCTCCTACTTCCTGTAATGGCTATCTGGTCCTCCTTTTGCACATTTATCTTCCCCCGTTAGACCTGATATATGTGCAGCGCCGTCCTTAGGATTTATGGGGCCCCACGCAGTATTATTAAACTGGTGCCCCTATGCCCAACAGCAGCCTGGGCTCACAGCCCAGGGGGAGGGGTGGGAGGGACGAGGCAGCAAAGGATACCAAGATGCCTGGCCCGCCTCATGGTGGCGGACAGAGAGCCCTGTACCCTCTCCCTCATGCAGAATGTGTGGCACCGATGCATTCAGCTCTGTGAATACAGCCCCTGCTTAAGACACTGCAGTGCGCACTGGGTGTGTGGGAGCCAACCCACTCTTACCTGCTGTCATGGGCGGTGGGTGAAGCTGCCGCTTGGGGAGGCTAGCTCCCCAGCCCACCTCTTCTGCCTGTGACCCCACTCATACTCCACTCCTGCCCCATATTCCACCCCAGGCCCCGCCCCACTCCACCCAGGCCCTGCCCACTGTCTCCCTCCTCTCTTCCTTGCTCATAGAATCATAGAATATAAGGGTTGGAAGGGACCCCAGAAGGTCATCTAGTCCAACCCCCTGCTCGAAGCAGGACCAATTCCCAGTTAAATCATCCCAGCCAGGGCTTTGTCAAGCCTGACATTAAAAACCTCTAAGGAAGGAGATTCTACCACCTCCCTAGGTAACGCATTCCAGTGTTTCACCACCCTCTTAGTGAAAAAGTTTTTCCTAATATCCAATCTAAACCTCCCCCACTGAAGCTTGAGACCATTACTCCTCGTTCTGTCATCTGATACCATTGAGAACAGTCTAGAGCCATCCTCTTTGGAACCCCCTTTCAGGTAGTTGAAAGCAGCTATCAAATCCCCCCTCATTCTTCTCTTCTGCAGGCTAAACAATCCCAGCTCCCTCAGCCTCTCCTCATAACTCATGTGTTCCAGACCCCTAATCATTTTTGTTGCCCTTCGCTGGACTCTCTCCAATTTATCCACATCCTTCTTGAAGTGTGGGGCCCAAAACTGGACACAGTACTCCAGATGAGGCCTCACCAATGTCGAATAGAGGGGAACGATCACGTCCCTCGATCTGCTGGCAATGCCCCTACTTATACATCCCAAAATGCCATTGGCCTTCTTGGCAACAAGGGCACACTGCTGACTCATATCCAGCTTCTCGTCCACTGTCACCCCTAGGTCCTTTTCCGCAGAACTGCTGCCTAGCCATTCGGTCCCTAGTCTGTAGCTGTGCATTGGGTTCTTCCGTCCTAAGTGCAGGACCCTGCACTTATCCTTATTGAACCTCATCAGATTTCTTTTGGCCCAATCCTCCAATTTGTCTAGGTCCTTCTGTATCCTATCCCTCCCCTCCAGCGTATCTACCACTCCTCCCAGTTTAGTATCATCCGCAAATTTGCTGAGAGTGCAATCCACACCATCCTCCAGATCATTTATGAAGATATTGAACAAAACCGGCCCCAGGACCGACCTTTGGGGCACTCCACTTGATACCGGCTGCCAACTAGACATGGAGCCATTGATAACTACCCGTTGAGCCCGACAATCTAGCCAGCTTTCTACCCACCTTGTAGTGCATTCATCCAGCCCATACTTCCTTAACTTGCTGACAAGAATACTGTGGGAGACCGTGTCAAAAGCTTTGCTAAAGTCAAGAAACAATACATCCACTGCTTTCCCTTCATCCACAGAACCAGTAATCTCATCATAGAAGGCGATTAGATTAGTCAGGCATGACCTTCCCTTGGTGAATCCATGCTGGCTGTTCCTGATCACTTTCCTCTCATGCAAGTGCTTCAGGATTGATTCTTTGAGGACCTGCTCCATGATTTTTCCAGGGACTGAAGTGAGGCTGACTGGCCTGTAGTTCCCAGGATCCTCCTTCTTCCCTTTGCTCACTCCCTTCCAGCCAAATCCATGAACCCAAATTAAATTTGAAAAAAATACTCTCCTTCAATTTCTTTCTAAAGAAAATGGGCATGTTTTCCATTGCATGCCAGATGGTGAAGACTGGACTGGACTGGACTGAATAAAACATCAAATATTATGGAATACATGATGCAGCTCTTCTCTGTTTTACATTTTCTTAATCAGTATTTTAAGCTGATTTTATATTTTAAATGTACTCTGAAGCCTTCATAAAGTAATCATTCCAGATTACTACATATTTAACTCTCTGAAACAAAGACATTATTTTAAATTAATCAGTCACAGAGGTTTAGTGTGTTCATAACAATGTTCATTGCTTTTAGAAAAAGGGAACACTAATTTACTTTGTGAGATCTCCATAACAATAGACATGTTTATGAAATTTCACCAACTTTAAAAAATGTTTCCAAAGATTTTAGGCACAACAAAAGATTTTATATCCTACTAGGTGCTGATTTTTCTGGAGGGCTCCCTTTAAAACTACTTCATCGGCTAGAAGTAAAGAAAGGGAAACTCTCCATCCGGCTATCTGGAAGGAAAGGGGTGTTGTTCCTTTAAGAGATCTCTTAAAGCGGGTGGGTGGGTGTGTGAAGGGAGAAAGGGATGGACAGAAAGGACAGGAAGACTTTGGAAGCAAGTTTTTTTTGTTTTGTTTTTTAAACCTATAGTAATTAAAATTAACATGTGTATTTTAGATAAGGGTGGTCTTTTGAAGGATTTATTTAAAAAACTGTATGTCTGAAGATCCAAGCCTTTAAGGCTGAAGAGGATTGTGCCTCTAAAAATCTATGCAAGGATTTTTTAGAGATGTGATTTTATTATAATCACCAACTCACTAATGACATATTTTAAACTAAGGCTCTGTAGACTAACATGTTCTGAGTAAATATTACAGTAATGTGTAACTATTTTTGTCAGTAAATTCAGAAACTGACAGTATATTCTTGGGGGTTGGCAAATGCTTGTTAAATGGCTTCATTGCCACTTGAATGGCTCTTTAACAGTTTCAATGTTGTGCTAATAGGTCTGGTGGGCTGGAAGGGCTTTTTCACATTTAAGTTACTAGATTCCCTCCGGAGTAAGAGCACCGGGCTGCAGCAGCCAGCTGTGGTGGGAGCCTGCAGGAAGGGTCAGAACAGGGATAGGAAGAGCCGGAAGGGTGGACACTAAGACCCAGTGGTGCCCCACGCAGCCTTGTATGCTGCCTATGCCTAAGGATGGCCCTGTATATGTGGCCTCCATCTGCTGACCTGAC
The DNA here is from genome assembly GCF_965140235.1 of Caretta caretta. Lineage (NCBI taxonomy): Eukaryota > Metazoa > Chordata > Testudines > Cheloniidae > Caretta > Caretta caretta. The sequence continues at coordinate 86,072,114 of NC_134214.1, forward strand.
CTGAGATCCAAGGAGGTATGCTGCCTGCCTGCATCTGAGATGCCACAGAAAGGTTGCTGAGGCTCATCTATCCCTCTGACCACTACCCCACGGTGCTCAATCATGTTGGTATTCAGGATGCTGTCGGGTATTACCCTGAGCAGAGCTGTAGTGACCACAGGGCACTAGGAGCAAGGGTGAAGGAGTTGGGGGCATGGGCAGTGTTCTCATCCATCCTGCTGTTTTGAGGGTAGGGGCTCAGGTAGGAACAGACACGTCCTAGAGGTAAAGGAGAGCTTTGGCTTCCTTAACTATGAGATGAAGAGGAGTACTTGTGGCACCTTAGAGACTAACCAATTTATTTGAGCATGAGCTTTCGTGAGCTACAGCTCACTTCATCAGATGCATACCGTGGAAACTGCAGCAGACTTTATATATACAGAGAGAATATGTCTGTCTGTATCTGTACAAGTTTTTTCATGCAGTTGATAGATTTCCACTCCATACGGCTAAATGCAGTGCCTTGCATAATGACAGGTTTCAGAGGAACAGCCACAAGTACTCCTTTTCTTTTTGCGAATACAGACTAACACGGCTGTTCCTCTGAAACCTGTCATTATGCAAGGCACTGCATTTAGCCGTATGGAGTGGAAATCTATCAACTGCATGAAAAAACTTGTACAGATACAGACAGACATATTCTCTCTGTATATATAAAGTCTGCTGCAGTTTCCACGGTATGCATCTGATGAAGTGAGCTGTAGCTCACGAAAGCTCATGCTCAAATAAATTGGTTAGTCTCTAAGGTGCCACAAATACTCCTTTTCTTTTTATGAGATGAAGGAGGACTGCTGGGAAGAGATGGGGTCCATCTGACCAAGAAGGGGAACAGCATCTTGGGACAAAAAGAAAAGGAGTACTTGTGGCACCTTAGAGACTAACCAATTTATTTGAGCATAAGCTTTCGTGAGCTACAGCTCACTTCATTGGATGCATACTGTGGAAAATACAGAAGATGTTTGTTTTTATACACACAAACCATGAAAAAATGGGTGTTTATCACTACAAAAGGTTTTCTCCCCCCCCCCCACCCCACTCTCCTGCTGGTAATAGCTTATCTAAAGTGATCACTCTCCTTACAATATGTGTGATAATCAAGGTGGGCCATTTCCAGCACAAATCCAGGGTTTAACAAGAACGTCTGAGGAGGGGTGGGGGGTAGGAAAAAACAAGGGGAAATAGGTTACCTGGCATAATGACTTAGCCACTCCCAGTCTCTATTCAAGCCTAAGTTAATTGTATCCAATTTGCAAATGAATTCCAATTCAGCAATCTCTCGCTGGAGTCTGGTTTTGAAGTTTTTCTGTTGTAATATCGCAACTTTCATGTCTGTAATTGTGTGACCAGAGAGACTGAAGTGTTCTCCAACTGGTTTTTGAATGTTATAATTCTTGACATCTGATTTGTGTCCATTTATTCTTTTACGTAGAGACTGTCCAGTTTGACCAATGTAAATGGCAGAGGGGCATTGCTGGCACATGATGGCATATATCACATTGGTAGACGTGCAGGTGAACGAGCATCTGATAGTGTGGCTGATGTTATTAGGCCCTGTGATGGTGTCCCCTGAATAGATATGTGGGCACAGATGGCAACGGGCTTTGTTGCAAGGATAAGTTCCTGGGTTAGTGGTTCTGTTGTGTGGTATGTGGTTGCTGGTGAGTATTCGCTTCAGGTTGGGGGGCTGTCTGTAGGCAAGGACTGGCCTGTCTCCCAAGATTTGTGAGAGTGTTGGATCATCCTTCAGGATAGGTTGTAGATCCTTAATAATGCGTTGGTGGGGTTTTAGTTGGGGGCTGGTCACGCGATTACAGACATGAAAGTTGCGATATTACAACAGAAAAACTTCAAAACCAGACTCCAGCGAGAGACTGCTGAATTGGAATTAATTTGCAAATTGGATACAATTAACTTAGGCTTGAATAGAGACTGGGAGTGGCTAAGTCATTATGCAAGGTAACCTATTTCCCCTTGTTTTTTCACCCCCCCCCTCCGTTATTCAGGCGTTCTTGTTAAACCCTGGATTTGTGCTGGAAATGGCCCACCTTGATTCCATACACATTGTAAGGAGAGTGATCACTTTAGATAAGCTATTACCAGCAGGAGAGTGGGGTGGGGGGAGAGAAAACCTTTTGTAGTGATAAACACCCATTTTTTCATGGTTTGTGTGTATAAAAACATCTTCTGTATTTTCCACAGTATGCATCCGATGAAGTGAGCTGTAGCTCACGAAAGCTTACGCTCAAATAAATTGGTTAGTCTCTAAGGTGCCACAAGTACTCCTTTTCTTTTTGCGAATACAGACTAACACGGCTGTTACTCTGATACTGGTGATGGATCTCCTTCAAAGTCATCCTAATTACCTTTTGTTCCCGGAGGAACAAAGAGGACATGAAATTGTATAAAATATCCTTGGGTCCTGATTCTGTCATCTCAGATCTGCTTGAGACTTCACACAGGGGAAGCTTAGGCCATAAGGATTGAGATCCCAGTCCTAAACTGGAACACCCTGCAATGACCATTGGACTATAACCTATGAACTATTTCTGAAAACTCTTTGCAACTCTCTATGAATCTGAATCTTAAGAATTTAACTCACGTCTGCAGGTATATTGATCTTTTAACCATACTCTTTTGTTTTTTAATAAATTTTAGTTTAGTTAATAAGAATTGGCTGTAGGGTGTATTTGGGTAAGATCCGGAATATTCAATAACTTGGGGAATGTGTCCGATCCTTTGGGATTGGTATAACCTTTTCTTTTATATGATGAAATAAGATTTTCAGAAATCATCATATTTGCCTTAGGTATCTGGATGTAGGCCTGAGGCTGGATCACTTTAAGGAACCTGTGTTAGGACTTCTTTATTACCTTACTGGTTACTCAGAAGCTGTTTTATGCTGGCATGGTAAGTATTGGAATATCCACCAGCTTTATGGGGATTGTCTGCCCCATTCTTTGCAGTTCACCCTAACTGAGTTACCACAACTGACCCACACTAGGACCCCGGTCACAGATTACGGTAGACCACCAAATTAGGTGGAAGAGTTGGATAGGTATTTCTAAACTAATAACAGAAATATCCAAAACACAAGATCTAGTTGCAGTAGGGGACCCTAACTACCCAGACATCTGTTGAAAAAGTAATACAGCAAAACACAATCTCCAATAAGTTCTTTGAATGTTTTGGAGACAACTTCTTATTTCAGAAGGTGGCGGAAGTAATCAGGGGACAGCTATTTTAGACTTGATTCTGACTAATGGAAGAATTGATTGTGAATCTGAAGGTTGAGGGTAATGTGGGTAAAAGTGACCTGGAAATGATGATTTAATGATTCTAAGGAAAGGAAGGAATGAGAGCAGCAGAATAAAGATAATGGACTTTAAAAAAGCGGACTTAACAAACTTTGAGAACTGGGAGGTAAAGTCCCACGGGAAGAAAATTTAATGGAAAAAAGGAGTTAAGGAATCAATACTAAAGGCACAACTGCAAGCTATCCCAATGCAAAGGAAAGATAGGGAGAATAGTAAGACACTAATCTGGCTCCATTAGGAGCTCTTTAATGACCTGAAAATCATAAAAGGAATCCTACAAAAAGGGGACAAATTGCTAAAGATGAGCACAAAAGGGCATGTAGGAACAAGGCTATAAAAGGCAGTAAGAAGAGGGTCTATAAATACGTTAGGAGCAAGAGAAAGATGGAGGAAAGTATGGTCCTCTACTAAGTGGGGAAGGAGAGCTAATAATGGATGACATCAAGAAGGTTGAGGTGTTAATGCATATTTTGCTTCAGTCTTCATTTAAAAGGTTAATTGTGACCAGATACTCAGCACAATTAATATACAAGGGTGAAGGAACACAAGCCATAATAGAGAAAGAACACTTAAAGAATAGTTAGATGTATTCAAGTCAGCAGGGCCGGATGAAGTTCATCCAAGGGTACTTAAGAAACTAGTTGGAGCAATCTTGGAACTGTTCGCAATTATCTTTGAGTACATTAGGTCCCAGAGGACTGAAGAAGGGTAAACATAGTACCTGTCTATAAAAAGGGAAACAAAGAGGGCCCGGGGATTTATAGACCAGTCAGCCTAACTTCGATACCTGGAAAGATACTGGAATAAATTATTAAACAATAAATTTGTAAGCACCTAGAGGATAGTAGGGTAATAAGTAATAATGCACATGGATTTGTCAAGAACAAATCCTGCAAAACCAACCTAATTTCCTTCTTTAATCATGTTATTGGCCTAGTGGATGGGGAGAAGCTGTAGTTGTGATATATCTTGAGTTTAGTAAGACATTTGGCACATTTCAGAGTAGCAGCCTTGTTAATCTGTATCTGTAAAAAGAAAAGGAGTACTTGTGGCACCTTAGAGACTAACAAATTTATAAGAGCATAAGCTTTCGTGAGCTACAGCTCACTTCATCGGATGCACGCAGTGGAAAATATAGTGGGGAGATCTTATGCACAGAGAACATGAAACAATGGGTGTCACCATACAGACTGTAACAAGAGTGATCAGGAAAGGTGAGCTATTAGCGGGGGGGGGACGACCTTTTGTAGTGATGATCAAGGTGGCCCATTTCCAGCATTTTACAAGAACAGTAGGAGGGGAAATAAACAAGGGGAAATAATTTTACTTTGTGTAATGACCCATCCATTTCCAGTCTTTATTCAAGCCTAAGTTAATTGTATCCAGTTTGCAAATTAATTCCAATTCAGCAGTCTCTCCTTGAAGTCTGTTTTTGAAGTTTTTTAGTTGAAGAATTGCCACTTTTAGGTCTGTAATCAAGTGACCAAAGAGAGTAAGTGTTCTCCGACTGGTTTTTGAATGTTCTAATTCTTTACGTCTGATTTGTGTCCATTTATTCTTTTACATAGAGACTGTCCAGTTTGACCAATGTACATGGCAGAGGGGCATTGCTGGCACATGATGGCATATATCACATTGGTAGATGTGCAGGTGAACGAACCTCTGATAGTGTGGCTGATGTGATTAGACCCTATGATTATCCCCTGAATAGATATGTGGACACAGGGGGCTGGACTACATGACATCTCAAGGTCTCCTCCATTCCTACATTTTTAAGATTCTCTGATTAACTTATCTGCACAAGAACATTGTGAGATTAGGTGGCATTATTATCCTCATTTTACAGATGGGGAATTGAGCCACAGAGAGATGAACATTTTAAAAAGAAAAACATGAATGATAATGGGGAACTGTTTAAGAACACTTCACTGGATGCCTAAAAAGCCACAATTTCACAATTGAGAGAGACGGCTACACCGGTTAATAAGTTGACTCAGAGGGGAAGTGAAAGCAACTAATAAAAGACAGACAGGCACACACACAAAATAAATGGAAAAAAGAGGTATTTGATTGCTGTGAGTATAAATTAGAAACTAGGAATTGTAGAAAATTGAAACAAAAGTACACAAGGAGAAATCTGTGGCCAGCAGAATTAAGGACAAGAAAGAATTTTTAAGTATATCAGTAACAAAGGGAATCCTGACTATGGTATTGCCCCACTGTTAGAAGGTATCTGAAATGGTAAAATTTCAATAATAGGACAAAAGTGTTCTATAAATATTTCTGTTCTTTTTGGGGAAAAAGCCAGAAGATGTATTTATATCTGATGAAGTAACTTCCATTACAAGAGTCACTCAGGGGGATGTTAAACATCAGCTATTAAAGGGAGATATTTTAAAATTAGCAGGAAAGGATAACTTGTATTCAAGAATTTTAAAAGAGCTCTCTGGACCATTAATGCTTATTATCAGTAAGTCTTAGAACACTGTGGAAGTTCCAGAGGACTGGAAGAAAACTAATGTTGTGTGACTATTTAAAAAAGAAAAGGAGGACTTGTGGCACCTTAGAGACTAACCAATTTATTTGAGCATAAGCTTTCGTGAGCTACAGCACACTTCATCGGATGAAGCTGTAGCTCACGAAAGCTTATGCTTATGCTCAAATTGGTTAGTCTCTAAGGTGCCACAAGTACTCCTTTTCTTTATGCCTTATCAAGAGAGACTCAGGATTTGTTTATCAAAGAGAAGGGAAGGGATGACTTGATCACAGTCCAGAAATACCTACATGGGGAAATTTGGTAATAGACGGCTCTTCAGTATTGCTGTCAAAGGTGTAACAAGATATACTCTATTTCAGACAAGAATCAATTTAGGTAAGTCCAATGGCTTATGTTACACAGTTGGTGATCACAATGGTCCTATCTGGCCTTTTAATTTACAAATAAGGCCAAAATTATCAAAAGTGTCTACTAATTTGGGGGGCCCAACTTCAGACATGTATGGCACAATTTTTCAGAATACTTAGCATTTTTATTGCATTTTCTATATTAAAAATACAGCTCCAATCAATTTCAGTTGTGGCTGTAAGCACTCAGCACTTCCACATATCTGGCTCCAGGTGTCTTCCACTGGGCACCCAGAAAGTGAGCACAGGTAACTGCTGACCAACTGTGAACATTCTGGTTTAGGTAACTTCCCCAGCATCACATACTCTGTGGCAGAGACAAGATGAGAATGCAGGGTCTCATCCAACTGCCTCAACCATAATACCATCCTTTTTCCTTCCAGAAACCCTTGTGTTATTCACTACAACCTTCCAGCTTCTGCAACAGGTAAGGTAGGAGTCTTACAGATAACAGGTTTCAGTGGTAGCCATTTAGTCTGTATGAGCAAAAAAAAAAAGAGTGTCCTTGTGGCACCTTAGAGACTGACACATTTATGCCCAAATAAATTTGTTAGTCTCTAAGGTGCCACAAGGACTCTGTTAAAAAAAAAAAAAAAAAAGCCTCTTTCACTATAGAGCCGCAGTTAATTCCTTGAGCACTATTTATTCTGTGCGCTTAAGAAGGCTGGGATCCTATGGAAAAATAGGTTTCAGAGTAACAGCCGTGTTAGTCTGTATTCGCAAAAAGAAAAGGAGTACTTGTGGCACCTTAGAGACTAACCCATTTATTTGAGCATAAGCTAAGTGAGCTGTAGCTCACGAAAGGTTATGCTCAAATAAATGGGTTAGTCTCTAAGGTGCCACAAGTACTCCTTTTCTTTATGGAAAAATAATATGTGATCATTTAATAACGAAAGGCTGTATCCTAAAGCATATCCAAAAGAGCTGTATTAAAGTTGCATAGGCTACCTTAAATCTAGCAGTTCCTAACTTCTGAGTGCTTAACTTTGCAGCCTTAACATTCCTTTAGTGGAGGTTTTTTAATGTTATTTCTAAAATAAATGATATACAGAAATTCTAGGGTGTGGAACAAACACTCAACGTGGGTTAGCAACAGGGTTCAGTTCTTCAGATCTCTCCCACTTGAGCTAACAGAGTAACGGGGAACAGATCAGGCCCTACAAGGGGAGGAGAGATCCACTTTGCCAGATCTGTGCTAATTAGGGTGACCAGAGGAAACGGACAAAATAGCGGGACGCAAGGGGGAAGCAAAGCAAGAAAAAGCGGCCGGAGCGGCCAAAGCCGCAGTAGGGGGGCAAAGCGCGTCCTGACCGTGCATCGCTCGGGACGCGGGACAAAGCACTGAAAAGCGGGACAGTCCTGATTCGCCTGGCCACCCTCACGCTCCTGGCAAGTGAAGGGAGAGACAGAGGCGCCCCGCTTCTCTTTCAGGTTCGGCAGGGGAACGTGCTCGGAGGGCTACAGGCCCTTCGGCCCCGACGCCGTCCCCGCCCCGCTTCCCGCAGCAGGCGGCTCCGCTGGCGCGCTGCCAGGCAGGAGCCGGCCCGGGTCACGCCGCGGGGCCGGGCGGCCCGCACGCCACGCCCAGCTGAGGTGAGAGGGGAGGGCGCAGGCGCGGGGCGAGATCGCGGCGGAGCGTCCCCGCCGGCCCCACACTGGGTGACTCACCAGGAGGCCCCCCCCCGCGCCCGCTCTGAAAGGACGCCCCTGCTCGAGCGTGTCGTCAAAGCTGGGGCGAAGTTGTTCTTTGGCTGGGACACAACAGCTCCCCCCCCCCCCGCTCCTTTCCAGAAAGGCCAGGGCGGGCGAGCGGGACCTGCTCCTCCCGCTGCCCGGGCTCGGTTCTGCCCCGTTCTCCGCCGGCTTTTGCCCCTCGTGCTCCTCCCCCCTTCGCTGTATTTCGACCCTTCTGCTCCCGTTCGCTCCCCGCCGCAGGTGAGGGCAGCGGGTTGAGCGAGCGTCACGATGCACGCTGAGCACGGCCGCGCATGCGCAGTAGGAGCCGATTAGCCGGATTCCCTTTCCCGGGCTCTGCGCCGCTCTCGCGGAGCCGCTACCTCGGAAATCTCGCGAGCTCGGCTGGGAGCGGGAGAAGGGGGCGGGGCCGTGCGGTGTTTTGGGGGCGGCGGGCCCCCCCCCACCCCGAGCCGGTTCCGACGCAAGATGGACCCCGGCCCCGCCAGCTCGGACGGCGAGGAGCCCTCCACCTCCGCTGCCTCCTCGCGGGAGCCGGGCGCCGAGGAGGTACCGCCGGGGGCGCGGGCGTCAAAGTCCTCGGGGAGGGGGCGCCGGAGCCGGAGCCCTGCTCCGCTGCCAGCCCCACCCCATGCCGGTACCCGGCCCGGCTGCTACAGCCCCCTGTCCCGCTCGGCTACAGTCCCCAGCCCTGTCTGCCCCCGGCCCCTCTCTCCCCCCACCCGCCCGGCGACAGACCCCTTGGGCCCCCTCCCGCTCTGCCCACCCCAGCCTCCCTGTAACCCGAGTCCATCTCCAGATCTAGCTGCCTTCCCCCGCCCGTGCCCGGCGCCGGCCGTGCCCAAGCCCATCTGCATCCCTCAGCCCCATCCAGAGATCCCCCACTCGTCTGCACTCCTCCTTCCCGGTACTGCCTGTCCCCAGCCCATCTACACACCGGCCTGTCCGTACCCCCCTGTGCCTCCAGCCCTGGCCATGCCCCAGCCCATCTGCATCCCTCAGCCCCATCCAGAGATCCCCCATCCGCCTGCACTCCTCCTTCCCGGTACTGCCTGTCCCAGCCCATCTACACACCGGCCTGTCCGTACCCTCAGCCCTGGCCGTGCCCCAGCCCATCTGCATCCCTCAGCCCCATCCAGAGATCCCCCACCCGTCTGCACTCCTCCTTCCCGGTACTGCCTGTCCCAGCCCATCTACACACCGGCCTGTCCGTACCCTCAGCCCTGGCCGTGCCCCAGCCCATCTACATCCCTCAGCCCCATCCAGAGATCCCCCACCCGTCTGCACTCCTCCTTCCCGGTACTGCCTGTCCCCAGCCCATCTACACACCGGCCTGTCCGTACCCCCCTGTGCCTCCAGCCCTGGCCATGCCCCAGCCCATCTGCATCCCTCAGCCCCATCCAGAGATCCCCCACCCGTCTGCACTCCTCCTTCCCGGTACTGCCTGTCCCCAGCCCATCTACACACCGGCCTGTCCGAACCCCCCTGTGCCCCCAGCCCTGGCCATGCTCCAGCCCATCTACATCCCTCAGCCCCATCCAGAGATTCCCCCACCCGTCTGCACTCCTCCTTCCCGGTACTGCCTGTCCCCAGCCCATCTACACACCAGCCTGTCTGTACCCCCCTGTGCCCCCAGCCCTGGCCGTGCCCAAGCCCATCTGCATCCCTCAGCCCCATCCAGAGATCCCCCACCCGTCTGCACTCCTCCTTCCCGGTACTGCCTGTCCCAGCCCATCTACACACCGGCCTGTCCGTACCCCCCTGTGCCTCCAGCCCTGGCCATGCCCCAGCCCATCTGCATCCCTCAGCTCCATCCAGAGATCCCCCATCCGCCTGCACACCTCCTTCCCGGTACTGCCTGTCCCCAGCCCATCTACACACCAGCCTGTCTGTAGCCCCCTGTGCCTCCAGCCGTGCCCCAGCCCATCTGCATCCCTCAGCCCCATCCAAATATCCCCCACCCGTCTGCACTCCTTCTCCCCGGTATTGCCTGTCTCCAGCCCATCTACCACCCAGCAGCCCCATCTACACACCAATCTGTCCGTTCCCCCCCACCCCCTCTGCCAGCAGCCCTGGCTGTGCCCCCAGCGTGTCTGCATCCTCAGCTCCATCCAGATATCCCCATCTACCCACCTCCCCAATACTGCCAGCCCTATCGACTCCCTGTTCACAGCCCATCTATAACCTGGCAGCTGCATCTACACCCCAGCCTGTCCATACTCCACTGTACTACCAGCCCTGGTTGTACCCCTAGTCTGTCTGCACCCACTGTACCTTCAGCCCTATCCATAACCCACCCCCTACAGCCCACCCATACTTCCAGCCTATTTGTTCACTCTGCCACCCACCTCTGTACCTCCTACCCAACCCATCTGTTACCCCTGCACACAGCCCGTCAGTCCCTTCTGTCTCCCCCTGTGCACAGTCCATCCATGCACCCTTACAGCCCCTCTCTGTCAGCCTTCCCCTTGCGTACTACCAGTCCCTGGGGTACTACCCTCCCTGCTTTAAAGCCAGGCGAAGAGCTGCAGTTGGGGAGGGGGCCTGTTTGCCCATGCGGGAGGGGAGCAGTAGCAGGTAGTTAGGGTGCTGTGTGGCATAACCAAAAGCTGGACATTTGGAGAGTGGGTGGGTTGTGGTTGGGAGAGTGAACTGCACCTTTGGGTTTAATTGGAGGTGCTCAATGATAGTGATACACCAAGGTGTGAGGGAGAAGGGACCTAGCTGGCCCCACCTGGTGGGGAGCAGGTTACCTGTATGCAGAGCCATTTAGCTAAGCTTGTGTAAACAGTTGGTGCTAGGGATGAGGGGAGATTTGAGCTGTTGGGATACGCTTCCCACTCCCCTTCAAAAGTGTATGATACTTCAATCCACTCTCGCTAACTGCTTAATGTATCTGGCTAGGGATAGGGGGTGGATTGCCAATGGCTAAATGCTGTTTGGAGGGGTGATAATAACAATATCTGACTGGTGGGAGTTTGTTTGCTGGTGTCATGGTACTTTCAGGTTTTTCAGTTATTTCTTCCACTCAGAGCTGCTCTCTTCTGCACGTGCAGTTTAAATTGTTTCCATGATCCAAAGCAAGATGCTCCAGAGAGCATGTGTGGCTGTCTCTCTCCTCTTCCCTTCAGTTTTCTGAAGAGATACTAAGCCAGGACTCTTGAGAGATCGTTAGGAATGTCAAAAGTGACATCGTCAGGTGTCACTGGAAAACAAGGTTTAGTCATAAGTAGGAATCCCTTCATGGGTAATCCTAAAAGACTTTTGAAGGGCCAAATCTCTGTTCCACTGAATGGTAGCTGTTTTGATTTCATTGTGACCAGAATTTAGATCCAAATGATGAAATTTCACCTCTGGATATATTGGGTGAAAGAATTAGGCTGATGGAGAGAAGTGAAAAAACATGATGATGTAGTATTTAGTTGTTTGTGAACTGTGCAATGTGTAGTAACATTAAGACTAAGGAACAGTAAAGGAGTTAGAAATGTGAGCAAGAATTACCTACAGGGTACAATTTGTGCTATAAGGTTTTCCATCTGTCAACTGGCAAAAAAAACCTGACACAATGTCTAGACAGAACAGGATAAGTTGACATATGCCAGTAAGTGGATTAAATATTGTATTAGCATTGTATATATGTCAGAAGGTCACACGTTTCTAACAAAAGGAAAGCTGGTTGCTGCTATTTAATAGTACTAGTTCAGCTGGAATCATGAATAGCTGAGAAATTCAAAGCTACATCTCATATAGATTTCACTTTAGCAACGTGCCCCCCAGGGTCGAATTGCAATTCAGATGCACAAGTGATATTATACAATGCACAGGTACATGTTCGTGTCTGGAAATCCCAGGTAATCCTAGATAATGATAAACTGTGTTTTTGTAGTTTGTCATTATGCTGTTTACACCTTGTGTTACTTTAATGCTTTGTTGTAAACAGCCAGTTAAATGCTTGTATTAATTTGATACAATTTTCATTAGTTACTTGGAATATATATTTTTTTCTTTACCTAGATGGATGCTCTTTACATACGTACATACAAAAGCTCAACATAGGAAAGACTAAGTAAAAAACACAAAAAGCAGCAGTGCTTCTTACTCCCACCCATTGCGTGGCCAGACATGTGAGTGATTCAGTTTAGGATGCACCATTGCACTTTCCCATTAGCTGGAATGCCTTCCCATAGCCTAAAGTTAGCATCTCCGCTTAATTAGTGAGCAGAGATTGTCAGAGAAAATGTTTTGGATCCCTGGGGTTACTCAAGCTATACTGTTAAAATTATTATATACTTTGATAGTCCTCCATGTTATGGGATGCTTAAACTACACAGGCTTTGACTATATTCTCTAAGGCAGTGTTTCTTAACCTGTTTACCATTGTAGCCTGCATATGCAGCTCTCTGTGTATTATGTGGGCCGCATGCACACAATATATATACTACTTGAATAGTCCCTGAGGATGGCACATGGGCCGCAGCTGTGTGCTGATTGGGCCGCAAGTGGTTGAGAACCACTGCTCTAAGGCTAGTCTACAAGACAAAGTTTACTGCTATGCTATACAGCAAACCCTCTGTGTAGAAGGTGCTTGTATTGGGATTCTTTTTCTGCTGTAGCTTATACCAGTTCCCTGAATGAACAGCACTTGTTTGCTGATATAATTGTGTCTACATTAGGACTTCTGCTGGTATAGAAATGTTTGTGGGTTTTTTTTTTAAATAAATCAAACCTGTAATCTACATTACTGTTGCAACAAAAGTTTCTGTGAAGACCTGTAAGAATACATTCTATACTTAAGAATATAAGCTTATGTGTTTAAGTGACTGATTAGGGTATGTGCTTTTGCTTGGTGGTATAAGAGGAAGTATTTTTACTTGTATTCCAGTAAAATAGCAAAATACAAACTTGTATAACTCTTAATGTTACCCAGAGGTAAGTACAAACGTGATTCTCACCTCCACTCTCCATTGGCTTCCACAAACAAGGAGCAATGTCCTTATGAGAGGTACAGCACTCTCTGTCCCCTTTTAAGCTTCCAGGGAGGGAAAGGGTGTTGGAATGTTAGCAGGTACTTGTCCCATGAGTCTGCTTGGGTTCTCTATCTTCCATATCAGCTTCTAGAAGGCATAATGTGTTTCCCAAATTACACTCCTTATATGTTCTCCCCATTATTTCTTGTCTGTCACATTTGCAACAATTTGCTCTTGTTTTGAAGCCTACTTTCGCTGTTGCTCATAAGGATCCAAAGGGACAATGAAATGAGTTTGGCAAATTTCACTCTCCTGGTGGAAAAGTTATGAGAAGCAGCAGAGGCAGGTACTGGAGCCATCTGTCTTCAGATTTGGGAAGGCAATATTGCGTTAGTTTTCATTTGTGCGGTTCTCTTTTATAGCCATAAAGGCTACAAGCTATTTCGAACAAAGATCTTGAGTTCTTCAGAATTCTTCCCTTTCCAGGAGAAGTGTCCTACTCACTGCAGGTAGATAGACAAGTCACTTGTATTTCACATTTCATGTGTTCCTAGAAGAATTGCAGGAAGCATCTGACATTTGATGTGTCATTTTCACTTTTGTCTGTTAGAAGGAGTACTCTTCTTCTGTAACAAGAAGATTGTGTCCAATATTAGTGTTGACAGTGGTCTTCTCGTCTTCTGTAACAAGAAGATTGTGTCCAATATTAGTGTTGACAGTGGTCTTCTCACCAAAGTAGAGTTGAGTTATGTTGTATTTACACTTTGTGTTTTAATAATAATAATTTCTATTTTAATTTCCTTTTCCTTAAGTGAGCTGTTATGATGTTCAACTGAGTTATCTACTGAGTTATCTTTTTCTTTCTGAGGCCCCCTCCAACATGCTATAAAAACTCCACGGGCCACCTGTGCCACAAAAACTGGTTTTCTGCATATAAAAGCCAGGGCCCACGTTTGGGGGAAGCAAGCACAGCAGTTGCTTGAGGCCCCATGCCACATGGGCTCCTGCAAAGCCACATTGCTCAGGCTGCACCTTCAGCCCTGCATGGCGGGGCTCAGGGCCCTGGGCTTCAGCCCCTTGTGGTGGGGCTTTGGCTTTCTACCCTGGGCCCCAGCGAATCCAGTGCTGGCCCTGCTTGGCGGCCCCCCTGAAAACCTTAGGTCTTTTATGGTAGATAAGTATTTAAGGCTACTTCTCTGTAACATGTTTATCTGGGCCCTGCAGCGCAGAAGTCAAGTGTTAGTAGTTTATGAAGCAGCATTTAAACTCTTCCTTAGCCACACTCTACACATACTTATGGCATTCTGCATTCATGGGATTTTTTGTAAATTTTGTAAAACAATAATATACTCTCCTAAGTACTGTAGCTGAGATACTGAACTCAAGTATAATGAAGCAAGACAGAGCAGTCAGTCCTACATTCATGCCCAAACTGAAAAAGACATCCTCTAGCATAAATATTATGATTCTCGGATTTGTGTCCCTAAAAACAGGTGGGCATGTTTAGCTGGCTAAGGTTTTTCAAGAGCTGAATAAATTACCAAGCTACCTCAAAAGCAAGTGAAAATGGCTCATTGAGTTCAATGTTTCATCTCTCAGATTTCAGTATTAAATTGGTTCCATTTACAAGTTTTACGTTTTTTTAAAATGTTGGCATAGTTTTGTCTAGTTTTAGTACCTGAACCTATAAGAATGGCTATACAAGATCTGACCAGTGGTCCATCTAGCCCAGTAACCTGTCTTCCGACAGTGGCCAATGACAGGTGCTTCAGAGAAAATGAACCATCCCCTGTTGTCCACTCCCAGCTTCTGGCAAACGGAGGCTAGGGACACTAAGAGCATGGGTTTGCATCCCTGCCCATCCTGGCTAATAGCAATGGACCTATCCTCCATGAACTTATCTAGTTCTTTTTTGAGCCCTGTTACAGTTTTGGCCTTCATAACATCTCCTGGCAAAGAGTTCCACAGATTGACTGTGTGTTGTGTGAAGAAGTAGTTCCTTTTGTTTGTTTTAAAGCTGCTACCTATTAATTTAATTGGGTGACCCCTAGTTCCTGTGTTATGTGAAGGAGTAAATAACATTTCCTTATTCACTTTCTCCACACCAGTCATGATTTTTATAGACCTCTATCATATATCCCCCTCAGTCATCACTTTTCCAAGCTGAAAAGTCCCAGTCTTTTAAATCTCTCTTCATACAGAAGCTGTTCTATACTCTGAATCATTTTTGTTGCCCTTCTCTGTACCTTTCCCAATTCCAGTACATCATCTTTTGAGATAAGGCAACCTGATATGCATTCAGTATTCAAGATGTGGGTTTACCATGGATTTATATAGAGCAGGGGTGGGCAAACTTTGTGGCCTGAGGGCCACATCTGGGTATGGAAATTGTATGGTGGGCCATGAATGCTCATGAAATTGTGGGTTAGGGTGTGGGAGGGGGCTCCGTGCTGGTAAGGGGGGGAGGCGGAGGAGGGCTCTGGCTGAGGGTGCAGGCTCTGGGGTGGGGCTGGGGATGAAGGGTTTGGGGTGCAGGAGGGTGCTCCGGGATAGGATCGAGGGGTTTGGAGGGTGAGAGTGGGATCAGGGCTGGGGCAGGGGGTTGGGATGTGGGAGGAGGTCAGGGGTGCAGGCTTTAGGTGGTGCTTACCTCAAGCAGCTCCTGGGAGCAGTGGCATGTCCCCCCTCCAGCTCCTACGTGGAGGTGTGGCCAGGCGGTTCTGCATGCTGCCCCATCTGCCACCACTGCAGCTCCCATTGGCCGCGGTCCCCAGCCAATGGGAGCTGTGGGGTCGGGGCCTGGGGCGGGGGCAGCGTGCTAAGCCCCCCTCCCACCCCGGCTGCCCCTATGCCGAGGAGCCGGAGCCTAGGGGAGATGTGCCACTCTTCTGGGAGCTGCACGGAAAGCCCTCGACCCTGCTCCCAGTCTGGAGCACCGGAGCGGGGCAAGCCTATGGTCCTGCTCCCCCACGGGAGCTCGAGGGCTGGATTAAAAGGCCTGGTGGGCCGGAAGTGGCCCGTGGGCCGTAGTTTGCCCACCCCGATATAGAGGCATTATGATATTGTCTGTCTATTACCGATCCCTTTCCTAATGGTTTCTAACATTCTGTTAGCTTTTTTGACTGCTGCTGCACATTGAGTGGATGTTTTTCAGAGAATTGTTCACAATGAGTCCAAGATCTTTCTTGAGTGGAACAGCTAATTTAGAGCCTGTCATATTGTTTGTATAGTTGGGATTATGTTTTCAAATATTCGTTACTCTGCATTTATCAACATTGAATTTCATTTGCCATTTTGTTGCCCAGTCACCCCGGTTTTGTGAGATCCCTTTGTAACTCTTCACAGACAGCTTTGGACTTAACTATAGTGATTAGTTTTGTATCCTCTAGAAATTTTGCCACCTCTCTGTTTATCCCTTTTTCCAGATCATTTAAGAATAAGTTGAACAGCACTGGTCCCAGTGCAGTTTCTTGGAGGACATCATTGTTTACCTCTTTCCTTTCTGAAAACTGACCATTTAGTCCTATCCTTTGTTTCCTATGTTTTAACCAGTTACCAATCCATGAAAGGACCTTTCCTCTTACCCCTTGACAGCTTACTTTGCTTAAGAGCCTTTGGTAAGGGACCTTGTCCAAGGCTTTCTGAAAGTCCAAGCCACTGAATCACGCTTGTCCACGTGTTTTTGACCCCCCTCAAAAGCTCTAATAGATTGGTGAGGCATGATTTCCTTTTACAAAAGCTTTGTTGACTCTTCCCCAACAAATCGTGTTCATCCATGCATCTGATAATTCTGTCCTTTAGTATTTTTTCAACCAATTTGTCAGGTACTGAAGTTAGGCTTACTGGTCTGTAATTGCCGGGATCACCTTGGCAGCCTTTTTAAAAAAAACAATAAACCTTCAGATATATTGTTTTAACATTTATATTGCAGTAGTGCTTTAAGGCCAATCAGGTCAGGACTCCATTGTGCTAAGAGCTGTACAACATATGGGAAATGGGATCACTGTGTGTGGAGGACATATAGCATCAAGTATGAATATTTTAGATAACTTCTGTAAAAGTCTTTTTTAAAACAATTATTTGAAATGATGCACGCCCTTTCAAAAGCACCTTTTCTAATTTTAAGATATCAAAAAGGCTAGTACTTAAACTTTTTTTTGCAGGTGAGCCTTATGTTTCAGGAGCAAAAGACATATTTTTAAAACGATTACATTCAATTGGAAAAAACCTTCCAGATAAGAATTCTTGTATCTTTCTGAATAATAGGTTGAAAGTCCATGCTAGTTTCTAAACCTGCAGTCTTTACTCAGGCAAAACTCTCACTGAAGTTAGTAGAAGTTTTGTGTATGTAAAGATTGTCCAGTATTTTTGTGAATATCTACAAATTGTGTAAAGCATGAAAATGAGCCGTTGCGATCACCATGTCTTAAACAATTTGCCCTGAATTACAGACTTTTTTCCCTTATATGGCTGAGTGTGTCCCTTGGAGGGGGATCTATGAAATTTAATCTTTTTCTTGATGTGTGTGGTGGAGAGAAGTTAAGCCTTTATCTCAGACCTTGCATTGTTCTTTTGGGTGGGTAGGGGAGGAGATCAGGATCCAGCTGCCAAAAATGTAAATAGTTAGGAATTTTATATTTAGGAACAGGCTGACAATTTTGTAAGCCATGGCCTTTCCTATGGGTAAACAAACCTCCCACTCCCAGGATGAACTGAGGGATTATTTGTGAGGCGATACATAGGAAGTGATAAGGCTAATCTGAGGTTTTTATTTGGTTATATTTGCCCTTCATTGGCTATTTCTTCACGGATTTCAGCTCCGATTAGGGTGAGATGGTACATTTTCTTTCAGTGCTTATTTTCCATTTTGTTTGGTATGTGGGTGATCTGATTTTTTTTTTTTTTAACAAAGAATTCTGATACTGTTTTTGAAGTTTGCACGCTTTTTTCAATTTGGCTTCAGTAGCTCACTGTATTGATATTAATAAATATTTAAAATTTGAATTTCAGAAAAATGATCCTCCATTTCAACTCAAACTTCCTCCCAAGGCATCTAGACCTGAAAAAGAAATTGATCCAGAATATGAAGAGAAGATGGTAAGTGTGGTTTCATAGCACAACAGATGGCTAACTTTTTGTTTTACTGAGCTAGGTAGAGACAATGGGAGGAAACAAGAAATTGCAGACAGGATGTCAGTGGGAGGGAAGGAAAATGGAATCAGAATAACAATATTAATTAAATACAATTCTTGATCTCGAAGTACATCTCTATGTGCAGGGAAATTTTCAAAGCTGAGAGATAGTGAATCATGAAACTGACTTGTTTGCCGAGGGTTGAGGTATACACTTTGAAAGCCTAAGTGGATGGGGTTTAACTTTCCACAAATCTATCCAAGATATTGCCCTCTCTGTATACTTTGTTTACCCCTATGTACGTGGACATGTATTCAGCCCTTAGGGTTTTTTGAAAGAAAGCTGGGATACATGAGATTGCAGCCAGTGTGTGTTGTGACCTAGGGAGACACATGGGCATAGTCACCCACAAGGATATGAACATCCAGAATCTAACAAGGGCACGTGGAGGATGGACAGGACAAATGAAATGCTTGGCACACTTTTAAACTAGGTCCAGAATCTGAAATGCACATGACAAAGGGGAGTTAGGTTTGGGAGAGAGAGAAAAGATATTAGTAGCATATATAATTTTTTTTTTTTTGGTGTGGCCTGAGTCCATGCAAAAATTTTGTACAGATTTCAGAATGCAAAGGAAATAACTTCATAGCTCTGCATTCTTTATACACAAATTGAGAGTTTTCACTTCTTAAATGGGAGAAAAACAAGAAGCTGGTGTTTGTAC
The DNA here is from genome assembly GCF_965140235.1 of Caretta caretta. Lineage (NCBI taxonomy): Eukaryota > Metazoa > Chordata > Testudines > Cheloniidae > Caretta > Caretta caretta. Next base: position 86,090,890 of record NC_134214.1, read on the forward strand.
ACTACGTCTCTGAAAACACCACAGAATCCTAAATCTGGGCACCCTCCACAACATAACACTGCAAACTGTGATCCATCAGGTCAGGCTTAAGGAACAGAGAATGCTGGACAGGAAAGTAGAGCTAATCAGGACATTAAGGGAGAAACCCATAGCAAAACACACAAGGCCCACTCTTGAATGTCACTCACAGGGTCAGATTTTGGTGGATGCCAGTGACCAATGGCCTGCTACATTTTCATTAGTGCTCTTCTAGAGAGTGGTGGAATTTGACGGAAATGCCAGATTAGATAGGAACAGGGACAGAGATCCGCTGCCAGAGAGGCTTAAGGAAATGATTGCTTGGCTGAGTGAATACTTCATTTTAAGTGCTAAGCACAGGTCAATGGTTAGAAAGAAAGTCAATGCGCTATGGTAATACAAATAACTGATCCCAAAAAGTAGCACCTGTGTTTTGCAAGGATATGTATTTTGGATCCAGTCTTCCGTAAATAGTACCCTTCTGCTGCTTGGAAGCAGAGAGGGTATATGCATCAAATAGCCTGTATTTTCAGCAGTCAGACAATAAAGCAATGGAAGTGTGATATTATTTTCCAGGGTTCACCCCTTAATATCCTCTAACCTGTAAAATTGTTGGCTATAAATCAGGTGTGGCTGGCTTTGTTCCCAGTCAGCATCATCATCTGTCAGTCTGATTTAGACCTCCTGATCTTGGATTGCTTTATTTCCCTCTCTTCTGTCGGTGGTGTTATCTGAGTTCGTTGGCGGTTCATTTGGCCCCTCAGACAAGGGTACTCCACTGGAGGTTGTAGTATGGTGCAGCTTACTGCCCTCTGCCTGTCTGACCAGCTCTTCTGGTTAGTGTTAGGCTGAACATGCATAGCCATGGCCCTGTCTCATTTCCTGTCGTGTCGTGCCCCCCCCCCCCCACCTTGGAGCACCATGTTACAGCTCCCCCAAAGACAATAGGGAGGAAGCAGTCTCAGATCCCTGAACCCAGGCAGGCATTCTGATCAGCTTTTATGTAGGCTGCACGAGCTGGAGAGGAGTATCCTTGTGTCGTCCTCCCCTGTGGTAGGAGGCAGGCAGAATCTAGCCCTTAGTAATAGATTTTTCTCATCTCTACTTAGGCAACGTTTTCAGGTATGTTAGAAGTTTATACCTCTATTTACTCACAGGACAGGCATGGGCAACAATAATACAAGTTTATCCACATCATCCTCACAGACTCCCCCAACCCTGTTCTGGAGAGACCACCTCTAGAGGTTGAGATGGTAATATAATCTCTGTACAGTTTTTAGCTTGCTCCGGTTGCCAAGTATGTAGTTTCCCAGCCCAGTTGGGCTTTTTCTAACTGACAGTTTCAGGTTATTTTTGCAGCTGTGGGTTGCGGTATTTTGGGCTATTTTGCTGCCCTGCTGCTGCTGGCCACGCCCGCTGTCAGTGTCTCACTTGCACTGTGAGTGCTGTCAGTGTCTCACTTGCACTGTCTCATTGGCAGCATGCACAGAAGATGCTGTTGCCCCTTAGTCCCTCAGCCCCGCTGCCCTGCTCCTCTCTTCTGCCATCTGCTCTGCAGTTGTGTTGTGCTGCCCTGTTCTCTGAGACTGTCAACAAGGAGGCCAAGAGTTGTTACAGTTATAAAGGCAGCTGATCCCTTTTGTTACCAGCTGTCATAAATATAAAGGGAAGGGTAACCATCTTTCTGTATACAGAAAGATGAAGTCCTCCTGACCAGAGGCAAAACCCTTTCACCTGTAAAGGGTTAAGAAGCTAAGATAACCTCGCTGGCACCTGACCAAAATGACCAATGAGGAGAGAAGTTACTTTCAAAGCTGGAGGGGGGGGCGGGAACAAAGGGTTTGGCTGTCTGTGTGATGCGTTTTGCTGGGAACAGATCAGGAATGCTCTTCAGAACTCCTGTAAAAAGTTAGTAAGCAATCTAGCTAGAAATGTGTTAGATTTCCTCTTGTTTAAATGGCTGATAAATAAGCTGTGCTGAATGGAATGTATATTCCTGTTTGTCTCTTTTCGTAAGTTAAGGTTTTGCCTAGAGGGATTCTCTGTTTTGAATCTGATTACCCTGTAAGGTATTTATCATCCTGATTTTACAGAGGTGATTCTCTTACCTTTTTCTTTAATTAAAATTCTTCTTTTAAGAACCTGATTGCTTTTTCATTGTTCTTAAGATCCAAGGGTTTGGGTCTGTGTTCACCTATGCAAATTGGTGAGGATTTTTATCAAGCTTTCCCCAGGAAAGGGGGTGTAGGGCTTGGGGGGATATTTTGGAGGGCAGCTTTTCCAAGTGGGTGCTTCCCCTGTTCTTTGTGTGACATTTTGGTGGTGGCAGCTTTTAACCTAAGCTGGTAAGAATAAGCTTAGGGGGTCTTTCATGCAGGTCCCCACATCTGTACCCTAGAGTTCAGAGTGGGGAAGGAACCGTGACACCAGCTCATTTTTCCAAAGCCACCAAGGGTATGTCCACGCAGCCAACAGTAGCAAGCCTCCCAGCCTGGATCCATTGGGTTAGTGGGGCTCTTGCTATTGGTCTAAAAACAGCTTGAGATGAGGGTGAACCACTTTGACTGCACGTTGAAGTTGTGGCTTGGGCTGGAGCTTGGGCCCTGAAGCCTAGGCAGGGTTTCGGTCTTGAAGGCTGAGCTTCACCCCAAGCCACGACTTCACTAACTGCACGGCTATTTTTAGAGCGCTCTTGTGAGCCCAACAAACCCAAGTCTGTTGACCCTTGCTGGGAGGCTTGTTGCCCCAGGCTGTGTAGGCATATCCCAAATGTCCAAGCTAATATCACTGCTGACCTGTGCTGGATTTGAAGCAGCAAATACTCTGTATCCCATTTCTCATCCATTGAGTTATCCAGCCTCCCACAAATGTGACATTTCATTGAACTGGGGAGAGGAGAATGGAAGCATACATTTGGGGTCAGTACATTTATATGCCTTTTGTGTGTCATGTACTGTTTATGGAACATACCTCTTTAGAAAGAAATCATAAAGTGAGTAAGAGAAACTGTAGGAACAAACATCTAAAAACCTGAATTTGATTATTTTATTTGTTGGGAACGAATACTTGTGGATAACTATAAAGTGGCGTTCTAGCTACTTGCACATTGTTCATGCAGTGCAGAATAATATTGTATGTGTTTTTATATATAACCTCTTTAAAAAAAAAAAAATAAATGGAGTAAACCATATGTATATGAAAACTGCTAAAATTGTGTAGGCCGGCAATAATGAAGACCTTTATACAAAAACAATTCAGTAGCTATAAATTCAAGGGGGAATAATAACTGACTATAGTGGTATCTGTATTGAGTTTTTTAGAAAGACTTGTTCTTATGTGATTGTTAAACTGTGCTTGCCATCAAGATTTGAAGAGTTTGTGTGAAACTTATATTGCCCTCCTGTGGCAAAAAGGATGTATCAGCATCTTTTCAGCTTCATTTGTGAATATTGCTATCTTGCCACCGATACTGCTGCTGTTTGCATCTAACAGCTACCCAGCTCTTCTTTAGAGGAATCTTCTGTAGTTTACGTATTGCTTAAGAAAGTTATGATACTAATTTATGTTTTTACTTTAGTATTTGAAACAAACACATATTGAGAGGTTAAAGGATTTCACAACGAAACTGTTTTAAGTTACATAATGCATAAGATTTTGTAAACACTGTTTAAGAACTGACAGGAAAATAGCATGGTGTTAGTTGCTGTCTTCTTTAAAAACTGTTACAGCTGTTATTTATAGTCTATTAAATACAGTGTAGCAGGTGTGACTCATGGACTTAAGAAACATTTGGAGCCTGAGCCTGCTCCAACTGAAGTCCAACAGAAAAATTCATTCACTTCAGTGGGAGCAGGATTGTGTATTAGTTGCTTTAGTTTTTGAAACAGCAACATATTACTAGTCAATGCAAACACTTTTCTCAGGTGGAATCTTGACCACAATAACTTAAATGAGGAGTTTTGCCATTGACTTGAGGGGGAGCCAGGATTTCATCCCTGGGTGTAAATAAAAAAAAAAAGTAATTTTTTGTCACTCATGTATGTAACATTTGTATGGAGTTCTCCTGCAAAGTTCACTTGCTCAGATTGCTCTGCAAGATCAGCACTGAGGTATGTAAGTTGCTTGTTTTAACAAAAATAAAATTATTGTTGGTGGGGAAAAGATGCACATTTCTTCTTTTTTGTTTTGTAACTTAGAAAACAGATCGGGCAAAAAGATTTGAATTTCTCCTGAAGCAGACGGAACTTTTTGCACATTTTATTCAGCCTGCAGCACAGAAATCTCCAACATCACCATTGAAAGTCAAATTGGGACGACCACGGATAAAGAAAGATGAAAAACAGAGTTTACTTTCAGCTGGGGAGTATGTTTTCATATCTCTATTCTTATGTCAAAGTTCAAAGTTACTTTTTCAAACAAATTATATATTTTTATTATCTATCTTTTAAATTGCAGTTGAAAAATTATGGCTTAAGTATGCCAGAACTCCTTGAAAAAGTAAAGTTGTAGTACTAAACAGGTGAAAGTGTGTGTGTGAGAGAGAGACTTTTCCCCCTGATTTGGGTGTTTTTTTATATGAGGCACTTAAATATTATTTTTGAAAGTTGCTTTTTTTAAAATTGGAATAATTTTTAGAAGTCATCCAAGCAAATATTTATGGAATTGAACATTCAACTGAAACTTTTCACTTATCCTTCTGAGTGGTATACTGATCAATGGTCTATTGAATGGTATACCGATCAAGTGGCAGATTGTGTGGCCATAGTCCGTGTGTACCTTATGCCCCTCTGCCCCACTCCCTGCACAGCCACCTGCAGAATTTTTGCTTCCTTCTTGCACAGTACAACCATGGCTGAGGAGGAAAGGGCTGGATTTTAGCCTAAATAATTCAGAGCTGGAATGGATATCTGGGAATAATTACTTAATGGTAAACTGGTTCTGTGGAAGAGCAGGTGATAGAATATAGATTTGCTGGGTCAACAGTGATTTCTATCCTAATTTACTGTTTTCTCAAAAATGTAGTCAGGGTATATTCCATTAGCTCTGTTGAAAAGCTTTAGAATCCAAACTCACGTGCAAACTTTCTTCCTTCTTCAGTTATCGTCACAGACGCACGGAGCAAGAGGAAGATGAAGAGCTGCTATCTGAGAGTCGAAAAACATCTAATGTGTGTGTTCGATTTGAGGAGTCACCCTCATGTGAGTATCCATGTTGGAAGTTTTCTATTTGTTTTGATTGATTTAAGTAAGATCTCATAAGTAGATCACAATAAAATTAAAAAATTTCTAGTTAGAGGAATCTTACATTTGCAGATGTGAAAGGAGGAACGCTAAGAGATTACCAGGTTAGAGGGTTGAACTGGATGATCTCCTTGTATGAGAATGGCGTTAATGGAATTCTGGCAGATGAAATGGTAAGCAGCAAGATTTTGGAATTTATGTAGAGTAATCATTCTGTTTTGATCTTTTTTGTGTACATATGTGACCTTCATCAGCCCAAGGACTTTCTTCATGGGTTTAAATTGCATGCTCTGTGCACAATTTCCTCTAACAGGAAGAAATACATGGAATAATAAACTTATTGAAGCAGGATATCGCTTTGTACCCTTTTGACTAGTTATTGCATACATAGTTATATGCTCATGCCTATTTTGGAGCATAACACATGCATAGTTGTCTCTGGTTCTTATTCTATATACAGTTAATATGTCTTAAAAAATGAAAATGTAAATTATTCTCTCATGCTTTCCAGAAGGAAAATGCCATACAGAATTTGTTAGCTAACTTAGGATTCTGCTGTTGCTGCTAAATAAATAAATATTTTTTTTCCTCTGCATTTGACATTTCTGATGCTCTATTTCAGTATTGAAAAATTGTTGTGCTTGATATATTTTATTTTGTGAAATGGAATTAACTTTTTTATACTATATCTTTAAAAAAACAAGTCCTCATAGAAGTTGTCAATTTCTAGGAAAACGTTTAATACCACAAAAGTCTATGTATAATATAGGGCCAAATCCAGCTCACTTTAATCACATGAATGTCCCTATTAACTGAGTTTCTCCTGTGATTAGGGCAAACAGGATCTGGGCCGTAATATGCCTGTTTTGGTTCTTGCTTCATTTTGGATATTGACTACAGAGGCAAACATTTTTCCTGGATAGGTCCTCTTGGAGTTTGCCATCTATCCCAGTGATCTGCTTTCCCATTAACAAGTGCATAAGTTACTAAAGTTAGCATTACACATGTGGATAGAAGAAAGAATAGATTTCTCTGGTGCTGATCTGACTCCCATTAAAGTATTTCTATTGATTAAAATGGCAATTGTATTGGGCTGTAGGAGAGAGGATATGTTATGTTCTAGCTTCTGCAAAAGGGTCATTTTTTACTCTTTCCATCCTTTATGTGGTTAATGTACCCTTTTTGTGTAAGTAAAAAGATCATAATAGATGCAGTTTCATTGACGGTGAAATAAGTTTTTTGTGTAATTCAAACAAGAGATGCATAATATTATAGGGACTTTAATTTTTTATTAAACTTTGCTCTGAGCCATCTTGTAATTTAACATTGAAGTCCCTATAATTCATTTATATACAGTGGAACTCTTACAGTAAAACTATTTTGTTCTGTGCACAAAATGGCTGTATTCAGAATTGTAATTTGGATATTGTAATACATTGAAGCAACATGGGTTTTAATTCATCTCAAGAATAGACTTGCACTGTATGCATTTCACTATAAGCAGTTTCAGCAGCAGCATTAAATAGCTGGAAAATAGTTTTGATGTCCTTAATGTTAAGATGACACTTCATTTTATTTTTTTTCTTTGCTAATGTAGGGTCTTGGTAAAACTTTGCAAACAATAGCATTGCTAGGCTATCTGAAGCATTACCGAAACATTCCTGGACCACACATGGTCCTGGTTCCAAAATCAACTTTACACAATTGGATGAATGAATTTAAACGCTGGGTTCCATCTTTACGTGCGGTTTGTCTTATTGGAGACAAGGATGCCAGAGTAAGTGAACAACTGAAACGTATTATGCTTCGCATGTCAGAAAGTGGTGTTCCAGGAAATACAATTGTTTGAAGTAGTTTCTTTGGCTTGTGAAAAAATACTGTAGCTTTTAACCATCTTATTGTGGGGAGGAGTTTAGACGCTATGCCAATAGGTGTTATAGGAAATGCTAAAGTAGAATAACAGACAGGGATTTAACTGTAAAGAAATTGATGAACAATGTATCCCACTTGCCAAACTCCTTCCTCTGTTGATTTCACCTTTTTCTGGTGACTACTGAACTTCTGTACACCCTTTTTCCCTTCAGCTGATTATATTCTTTACTTCTCAGCCTTGTTGTCACCTTCCCTTTGTCTCCTTTCTCTAGTGGTTGCTCTCCCCACCTTTTCTGGGCTTCCATTATTCCTTGATCCTAATTGTAATGGGATGATGACAAGAGGAAAACTTTGGCTAATAAAGATGGAAAGATGTCTTATTTCTGTTTGACTGGTACCCAACACATGGTGATGGGCACAGTAGAAACATTTAGATTGTAGAATCTCTGAAGGGAACTGGTGGAAGAGCCATTATTTGTGTAATTTAAAACTATACTGGACAGAGTGAATTGAGTGAATTATAACAGCAGCAGCTCTGCTGTAGTTAAGATTAAGAGTTTGCTTACCGTTTAAAAGACAAGTGCTCTAAAATCCATGTGCTGACTTAGTTTGTCTTGAAATTCACTGTGCTTCATGGGGCGTGGCTTAGTTAATGCTCCAAATTTGGGGACATTTGAGCAAGGGGTTCCCAAGATAGAATCACTCTTAAAAACTACCATTTTTAAAAATTGTCTGGTTCTTCTAATTTGTGCACCGACAGATACCTGGGGCTCAAGCTATGGGTTTCCAGGCAGTCTGTCACCACAGTGACTACAGGTATGTCTGCACTTCATTGTAACCCTGTGCTGGAGCCGGGCTGAAGCCTAACTCCCCTTGTGTCTACACTGCAATTGCACTAACCCAGGGCTTTGACCCAGGATCCCAGGAACCTGAAGGGCTAGAGGTCTGGGCTTGAGTTAAGCAGGGACCCAGGGTTTGACCCTCTGTTGCTTTGCATATAGGCACAGCCCTGCTTGGTTCAGGTCCTGAGTCATCTGGAAGTATCTCACAATTCCATGTGACCACTTTTAGTCCTCTCTGTCCGAACAATCTTCAGTCCACTTTGTTGAAAAGGGAAGTCTGTTTTCCCCCCGACCCCCCCTTGGCAAACTGCAGCAGCTCGGGTTAGCCCATTCTCTTTTGAGCTCTGATCTGCGAGCACGCTCTCAGAGAGCCTCCTGGGTTTGTAATGGAGAGCGAACCAAGAAATATCATGAAATCATAAAAAAGATAATATTGTCTGTTTGGTCACTCTTGAATTTTGAACTCCCTCTGTCCATCCTCAGGATGTGGGCAAGTGACAGTTGGTGTTGCCCACTCGCCCACATGTACTGGAAAAGGGCAATATTTTAAAGTGCTCTAAAATCTACACACAGACTCGGATTTTACTTTAGAAGTATTTTCAAAGAAACTAACATTAGTTAACCAGAGTGAAAATGAAAGATGGGGAAGTAATTGGGATAATGTAATCATTCTGAGCGAGATCCAAGAAAAACAAGTTGCTTGCAGTGTTGTAGCTGTACTGGTCCCAGGGTATGAGACACACAAGGTGGGTGAGATAATAGCTTTTAATGGATCAGTTTCTGCTGGTGGAAAAGCTCTGTGCATTTCGAAACTTCTTTTCCATCAACAGAGGTGGGTCCATTAAAAGCTATTACCTCACCCACCTTGTCTCTCAGAGTAAAGTAAGTCCTGGGTCACTTGTTCCAGAGACATCCTGATACACAGCCCCCTAACGAGCTGTTCATAATACTTCCGTAGTCTTGTAAGTTTTTTTCGTTCAGAGCCTGAGGAATATGGGGAGTTGAAGCTGTGGAGGTGCTGTTGAAGTGGTGCAGGGGATGTGGGGTTTGGCAGTCTACAGAGTGGAGGCTTTACATCATTGCCGACCCTTGGTCCTTAGGGTTGTGCTCTGGCACAGCTACTGAGGATCCAGGACATCACCAGACAATGACCCTTCACAACCATTGTGCTTGTGACAGAGCTTTGATAAAGAATCGGATTTCTAAAAAAAGAGATTTTGTGTGGGTGGTTTTTTTTTAAGGTCCCTCGATAAATAGAGGATTGTCCTCAAAAAAGGACCCTTGATCTCTGAAAGCTCAGAAGCAGTGACAAAGTAGATCCATAACTGGGGAACTTAAGCACTTTCTCCTATAGTGACATACTTAAGGGGAAGGGAAGTGGAGCCACCTGGTCCCTGCCCCACAGTTCCTCCTCTATGGCTCCCCTTTCCTCCACTGCATCCCGACTGGCAAATTAACCCAGAAATCATCATTTTCTTTATGCTGCGTCCAGCAGTGGAGAAGGGGCATCAGCTTCACCCTTCCCCCGATGCCATTGTCTCTAGAGAAAAAGGAGAGGCCAGAGCTGTGCAGAAAAGAGAAGAGTTTATATCTGGGTATGGGGTATCTCCCAACCCTTCACACATTCATATCACCTATTTCTGTCCCCCACTTCAAAATGTGACCCACAGTGATTAGACTGGAATGGGGAGCTGAGAATAAGCATGTTGAGTGCATGGCATGTGATCAGTACTGAGGTGGAATGGGGGGCTGAGAACAGGCATGCTTGAACATGCTCCAAGCACACACTGCTAAGACCAGAGTCAGGGCTTGGGAGCTGAGAACAGGCAAACTCGGTGCAGGGCAGAGGCCCACAAGTGCTGAAACTGTGGGAAAGGGGATGAGAATACCCACTCGTGAATTGGAGCAATTCATACCTCTAAAACTATTGTTGCAGGTTGTATTCACTTCTATGAGAAGTTCTTATTCGGCTGAGAATGTTTCACTGACTGGAAGGACTGTTTCATATATGTCTCTGCCTCCTGTGCTGCAAATGCATGTGGACAGCCCCTTCCCCATACATTAGGCCCAGATTTGGGGTAGGGACTCTGCATCTTCACCTTTGGGCTCCTTCCTGCCTCCATCTGCTGCAGGCACTCTTCACAGCCTCACTATCATGCCACCTCCCCATCACCCCTCCAAGCTTGCCAGGGACCTAGAATGATGATTAGGTGTGGGGGGTCTTGGAATAGGGGTGCTCAGATCAGCAGGAGGTGTGGGGATGATCAGAGCAATGGATACGATGGAGGAGATGGAGCAGCATCCGAGTAGTGCTAGGAGAATCTGAGAAGTTGCGGGGGACGTGGAGAGTCGTAGTACAGCGTGTGTGATGGTTGGGGGAGTGTTGTAGCAGCACAAGGTAGAGCGGGGTGGGAAGGAGGGGGTCTGAGTTGATCAGTGATGGGGGGGGCGGCTGCATGTGTGCCCTACCGTAGCTATCCCTCCTTTCAAAAAAAAAGTCCCATGGATTCATGCTAGTGTCCCTGCACTGTACCTGCATCCTTTCCCTAGCTCTTTAACCAGCAGATCCCATGTGGAAATCTGACTCTGAGGGGAAGAGGGCTGAGAAGGAAGAACTGAGCTATGCTGGAGAGGTAGAAAGATTAGATGATGCAGAGGCAGTGAAGGAGCTATCATGCAGCCAGTGCATTCTGTGGCAGGATTAATGGTGGCCAAGGAGCTGAAGACCGTGGGGAGGAGGGGGGAGAATTATGGGTGGGCATGGGCTGCTGAGAAATTAAATGTTCCAAAGTTTCACTAGTGCAGTGTTAAGGTTGCCCAGTGGTGCCTGGTGCCCCTCCAGAATACGGAGTGTGACTGAACTTAATTCTCTGAAAGCCTGGAAATACAAAGATAAGGTACATGCCTTCCCTGCAGTGCAACCTCTTTGTGCAGTGCCCCAACATGCCACTAACACACATGCTAGCACTCCTACCTTTACAAATGTCACGGAAAACCTTGGGCATAGAGCACATGAGCACTGCAGGACTAAGTTTGCTATGCTTGACATTAGACAGAAGCTGCCTGTACTCCAGTACTGAGCCTACCCCACACAAACTACTCCATGCTTGTACAATATTACTACCATTTTGCTCTTGTCCTGCAGATTGCTTTTGAGACAGTATATTCATTTTGCCTTGCCTTCACTTAACTCTGGCTAAGCCCTGGAGACCCTGTACGCTACCAGACTGCTGGCAGTCCCCATGACAAGAAGACCCTGTGTACCTCTGCAGATATAACCTCCAAAATTCAATGGGGCATGCTTGGTGTCTTAAGGTACACATGCGTCTCTTGTCATGAACCAGTCACAGCTTTGCATACTAGCTCCAACCAATCGCTCCACCACTAAATGCAGCTACAGCGAATGCAGGTGGAGTGTGTGCAGACAGTGTCGTAATTCAGATCTCTAGAACATAACACAAACACAGCACATGTTTAGTCCTTCCTAATGGCTGTGTATTACAGATTTTAAGGATACAGGGGACCATTAGGTCTTCTAGTCTGACCTTATTAACACAGGCCATAGAATTTCATCCAGCTCTTTCTGAATTGAGTCTAATAACTTGTTCGATTAAAGCAGATCTTCCAGAAAGGCATCCAGTCTTAATCTGAAGATTGCGAGAGAGAGAGAATCTCCATTTCCCTTGGCAATTTGTTAATCTTTGCACCTCTATAATGGAACCGTGGCTATTGCCAGCCCTCAAGTGTGTGTATGGGGGCATGGGATACAGTTAAAGCTGCAGGTAGCTAAAGTTGCATTGCAGGATGTCATGTATCTTAACGGTGTGTCCTGGTTTACATTTGTGTTGCTTTACCTCTTTTTATTTCCTGGTTTTCAGGGGTTTAAGTTTAGCATCCACATTCTAGAAATGCACAAGACATTACTGGGCAACCTTAGCTCTACATTAACCCAATATTTGGGCATTTAATATACAACATGGTTGAAAACACTCCTTCACGTGTCACTGAAGGGGATGTCTTATTTAACTGTTTCATTGCTGATCACTTAATAGGAAATATTTATTTTAAAAATACATAGTTATGCTTAAGAATAAACACCCACTGAGGTGAATGGGGACGATTTATGCCTTTCGTCTTAACTCCAGTGCTGATCAGTTTATGCCCTGAAACATAGATTGGAAGCCTTTGTTGTTGACTTGAATTAGTGTAACTCCAGGTATTCTTTTTCATATGTGGTTAATCTTTTATTTTTTTTACTCGTTAACCTTTTGTTTCAATAATATTGGCAGACATAAGGGGCAGAGAGCTCCAGATAAGTTTATGCTCGCTGTTGTTACTTAATATCTATTAATTAATATTATTTTACATTAGGCTGCTTTTATCCGTGATGTTATGATGCCTGGAGAGTGGGATGTTTGCGTTACCTCATATGAAATGGTAATTAAGGAGAAATCTGTTTTCAAAAAGTTTAACTGGAGATACTTGGTGATAGATGAAGCCCACAGAATAAAGAATGAAAAATCTAAGGTAAACTTCAATTTCAGTATTTTCGTAACCTTTGCTTGAGCATTTTGTAGCAAAATATTTTTAGATTTTAAATGTTAGATTATATTCTAGTCCTATTCAAATCCTTCCTGAAGGTCGTTTTTTGAAAATAATAGTTTGATCTTCTGGGGCTTGAATTTCAGAGGTACTGAGCACATGGCGCTCTCAAAGACTTCAGTTGAAGTGATGGGTGCTCAGGATTTTTGAAAATCTGTCCCTTATGTGTTTAAGCCACAGATAACAAATGCTGTTTGTTATTTTTCCTAGCTCTCTGAGATTGTACGTGAGTTCAAGACAACAAATAGGTTGCTGCTGACAGGAACTCCTTTACAGAACAACCTCCATGAACTGTGGGCATTACTCAACTTTCTTTTACCTGATGTCTTCAATTCTGCAGATGTAAGCTGGGGCCTGATATATATTTTTGCTAGCATAATTCTGATGATATATCCTGCAGAGAGGATGAATTACCCAGTGGTTAGAGTGGCCTTGGACTTGAGATACGCAGATTCAATCCCTTCATTTTATCACAGGCTTCCTGTGTAACCATGGGCAAATCTTAGGGCTTGTCTACACTACCTGCTGGATCGGCGGGCAGCGATCGATCCAGTGGGGGGGTCAATTTATCACGTCTAGTATAGATGCAATAAATTGATCACTGAGCGCTCTCCTGTCAAGTCTGGTACTCCACCAGCATGAGAAGCGCAAGTGGAGTTGACGGGAGAGTGTCTGCTGTCAACTTACCGCAGTGAAATCACTGTGGTAAGTAGATTTAAGTACATGGACTTCAGCTACGCTATTCACATAGCTGAAGTTGCGTATCTTAGATCAACCCTGCGCAGTAGTGTAGAGAAGCCCTCAGTCTTTTTGTGCCTCAGTTCCCTAATTCCCAGTGGTGTTGAGAAGATAAATACATTAAAGGTTACGAGGTGCTCAGACACTATGGTAGTGGGTGCCATATAAATATGAGATAAATATTTTTAAAAATCATGGATACAGTGTGTCTCTACTACCTATCATTTTAATTCTGGGTAGAGCCAGTTGAAATTCTTCCTTGCAGAAAGGTTTCATATGGTAAAATACAGTTCTCTCTTTATTCTTAGAGCGAACAGACTGAATTTTTCATGCCAGTTTAATACTGTTTAATACTTTAATCCACATTTTGGTAGTTTATTTGCAAACTGAGGGCCCAGTTCTGCAAATGCTCAGCTTTTGGCTAGACTAGGATTTAAAGGTGTGATGTTGGTTAACACATGTGAACCAGCACATTTTAAAACTGTCTTGTCTACACTAGACTTTTAAGACATTTCAGGTAGCATGTGTTAGCTAACACCTTTAAATCCTAGTCTGGACAAGGCTTTAGGGCCTGTTTTCCTAAGATTTTGCTTCTTGTGCTACACTTACACCATGCAAAGTGGGTGTAAAATGCTGCTAAATTAAAGTGGATAAACTTAAACTGATTTAATCCTTACTTATATCACTGTTACTTATAAATGTGAGTTAAACCAAGTTGTGAGTCTACGCTGAACATATAATTTGCACAGTAAACTTTATGCTTTTTCACTTGGAATTTACACTTTTTCCTTTCACCACCTCTTCCCTTTGCTTTTTTTCTGTCACTCTACTCATCTTGTTGCTTTGATTCAGTTACTTCCATTCTTCTTGCTTCATGTCTCTATCTGATCTCATTTTTTATGGTCCAATTTCCTTGTCTCTTCCCCTGCTTTTCATTATGCAACCTGACTTGATGCACTATGATAGGCACTCAGATGTTACAGTGGTAGGCCTGGTATAAAATCCAGGAGGGAACAGAGTAGGCACTTCTGTTAAAAAGAGGTTCTATGTTTTACCAGTGAAGTTATTCAATTGGCTTTAAAGTTTATGGATGCTGTTAAACTTGCCGAGAGCAATGGCCTGTGTCTTCTCTCACTGGTGTAACTCCATTGACTTCATTTTTACATGACAGCGAGAGAATGTCAACAATAATGTAATGAGATTTAACACCCTTGTAGGGGAAAAATGCTAACGGGAACACCCCCCCCCCTCGTCCCTCCCCATAGAACTTCAAAAAGGGGAAGCTGGTTAAACAGAAATTTAAAAGACCGTCACAAGGGCGATATGTCTGCAAACTGTGAGGAGGCTATTTAAGAACACTAAAAGGCTCAAATTTAAACATATACCCCAAATAAAAACCAGTAAGAGGACCCAAAAAATGCCATCATGGCTAAACAGCAGAGTAAAACAGGTGATGAGCAGCAAAAATGCATTTTTAAAAATTGGAAGTCCAATCCTAATGCGGAAAATAGAAAGGAGCATAAACTCTGGAAAGCAAGTGTAAAAGTAGAATCATAGAATATCAGGGTTGGAAGGGACCTCAGGAGGTCATCTAGTCCAACCCCCTGCTCAAAAGCAGGTCCCATCCCAATTAATTAGGCAGGCCAAACAGAATTGGAAGAGCAACTAGCAAAAGACACAAACTAACAGCAAATTTCGTTTTAAGTACATTATCAGCAGGAAGCTTGCCAAACAGTCAGTGGGGCCACTGGACGATTGAGATGTTAAAGGAGCACTCAAGAAAGACAAGGCTGTTACGGAGAAGCTAAATGAATTCTTGCATCAGTCTTTGCTGCGAAGGATGTGAGGGAGATCCCCACACCTGTGCCATTCTTTTAAGGTTACAAATCTGAGGAACTGTCCCAGATTGAGGTGTCAATAGAGGCAGTCTTGAAACAAATTGATAAATGTAACAGTGATATGTCACCAGTACTGGATGATATCCACCCAAAAGTTCTGAAGGAACTCAAATATGAAATTGCAGAACTACTAACTGTGTTATTTAATCTACTACTTAAATCTGCCTCTGTCACATATAACTGGAGGGTAGCTAGTGTTATGCCAATTTAAAAAAAGTCTCCAGAGGTGATCCTGACAATTACAGGCCAGTAAGCCTAACTTCAGTACCTGACAAACTGGTTGAAACAATACTACAGAACTGAATTTTCGGACATGTAGATGAACATGATATATTGGGGAAGAGTCAACACAGCTTTTGTAAAGGAAAATCATACCTTATCAATGTATTAGAATTCTTTGAAGTAGTCAACAAGCATGTAGACAAAGACGATCCAGTGAATGTAGTTTACTTGGACTTCCAGAAAGCCTTTGACAAGGTCCCTCACCAAAAGATCTTAATTGAAGTAAGTAGGCATGGAATAAGAGGGAAAGTTCTGTCATAGATTTGTAATTGGTTAAAAGGGGGGGGGGCAAGGGATAGGACTAAACGGTCAGCTTTCACAAGGGAAAGAGGTAAATAGCAAGGTCTCCCAGGGATCTGTAGTAGGACCAGTGCTGTTCAATATATTCATAAAATGATCTGGAAAAAGGGGTGAACTGTGATGTGGCCAAACTTGTGGATGATATAAAATTACTCAGGATAGTTAAGTCCAAAGCTGACTGAGAAGAGTTACAAAGGGATATTACAAAACTGGGTGACTGGTCAAGAAAATGGCAGACGATATTCAGTATTGATAAATGCAAAGTAATGCACATTGGAAAACCATATTCCCGGCTATATGTACAAAATGATGAAGCCCAATTAGCTGTTACCACTCAAGACAGATCTTGGAGTCTTCATGGATACTTCCCTGAAAATATCTGTTCAATGTATAGCCGCAGTCAAAAAAGCTAACAATGTTAGGAACCTTTGAGAAAGGGATAGATAATAAAACAGAAAATATAATACCACTATGTAAATTCATGGTATGTCCACACCTTGAATACTGCATGCAGTTCTAATGGACTTATCTCATAAAAGGTGCAGAGAAGGGCAACAAAAATTATTAGGGGCATGGAACAGCTTCCATGTAAGGAGATTTGCTTGAAAAGAGACTGGGGGGAGGGTATAGTAGAGGTCTATAAAATCATGAATGACATGGAGAAAATGAATAGGGAAGTGTGTTGTTTGGCCCTTCATGTAACTCAAGAACCAGGTGTCACCCAATGACATTAATAGGCAGCAGGTTTAAAGTGAACATAAGGAAGTACTACTTC
Organism: Caretta caretta; assembly: GCF_965140235.1. NCBI lineage: Eukaryota > Metazoa > Chordata > Testudines > Cheloniidae > Caretta > Caretta caretta. The sequence goes on from NC_134214.1 coordinate 86,107,457, forward strand.
ACACAACACATAGTCAATCTGTGGAACTTGTGGCCATGGGATGTTGTGAAAGCCAAAAACCTAACTGGGTTAAAAAAAGAATTGGATAAGTTCATGGATGATAGGTCCATCAATGACTATTAACTAAGCTGGTCAGGGACGCGACCCCAGACTCTGGGTATCCCAAAACCTTCAAGTGCTAGGAGCTAGGACTAGACGACTGGAGATGGATTGCTGAAATTGTCCTTATTCTGCTCAGTCTCAAGCATCTTGCCACTGTCAGAGAGAGGATACTGGTCTATATGGACTATTGGTCTGACCGAGTATGGCTGTTCTTATGTTCGCATGTGTGTCTGTTATTGAAAGTAAAGATGAAACTGTACATGCTAACAATAATTTGTTTTTCCTGCAGGACTTTGACTCATGGTTTGATACTAAAAATTGTCTTGGTGATCAAAAACTTGTAGAAAGACTTCATGCAGTAAGTAATAGCAGCGATGGTAATATATTATTGCTACAAAATAACTTTAAAACAAAAGTCAAATTCTTGTCTCTTATTTCTCCTCAAATTATGATAAAATGCATTGTGGTAAATGTATATAAATATTTGTATTCTCAATAATTTTAGAATTAGCATATATTTATATTGTTTTTACAGTAGTATCTGCCATAATTTCTATGTCAAATATTTATCAGCATTTCTGTTAGTTTTTCCAAATTTTTATCTTTTATAACATTACTGTTTGCAATAGAAACATCAAAGCTTATTAATCCATAAATAAACTAAGAATTGCAAGGAGTTTTGAAACTATTAATCATGTTGAATTACTGACGTGCTGCATTGACACTAGGGTGAAATCAAGACAGAATTTCAGTTTTATCTGTGAATATTGTGGTTCGTTTAGAATCAAGATTTTAATAATTTTCTTTAGTGTATTAATAGAGGATATTAAAAAAAAAAAAGGAAGAGTTCACAACCGGGACTTTGGAGCGGAGCCCGGAGCTAGAGTGCGGAGCACAGCTCCAAAGCCCTGTTCACAACACTTCTATTGTTGAAATTCTATCGTAAGAAATCTTGCTGTTCAGCTCTAATACAGTTACAATGGTATTTTTATTTGATTAGATCTGAGTAACTAGATGTTTAAAAACCCATGGCTCAGATAATTGAAAGAAGGGTCATCCGCTCAAAGGCCTTATGCTTCTTCACTGGCTCAGGGCCTTGGTGCCCCTCCCTCTTCTCCCCACTCTGATGTTGGAGCTGAGTTACCAAAGACTCACTCTGATTGCAGTTGACACAAATGTCTGTAGGGGAGGCTCTGGAGGAGGGGGAAATAATATAACCTGAGGGCTCTCTTGGGAGCCAAAATGAGGAGGACCGTGTTCATCTTCCCTCAACTCTGTCCTTGTCCTCATCCTACCCGCTCTTCTCCCTGACCTGTCCAGTTCCCACTCTGTCTCTAAATGTAGACCTTGAGTCCAGAGAGAGGCAGCATCTGCAGTGTTGATCTGAGGGGATGATCTGAACTGATACGTTAGGAAGCATAAGTTCCAGTGTAATGCCTGGGCTGTAGTAACTTATGTATTTCTGATTTAGAATAGTGTATTTTTGGATGTGCCTATTTAGTTGAAAAGAGAAGCCCCTCGTTACATTTTATTCACTCCTTAGATACATAATTCTGAATAAAGTAGAGCCTCACCAGTGAGCACTAGTGAAGGGAACCAGCAGAATAAATTAGTCACATCAGCATGTCTGTGAATGTTGGAGTGATCATTGTGGGGCAGTCCACCCTTGGCCCTGTCCCTCTCGTTGACTAAGCCATGAGAAAAGGCTACTTAAATTGCTGCTATTCTTTCTCCTGCCTGTGGCTACATGGATGGATGTGGGGCCAGATTCCGTCTGTGGCTGTGGGAGTAAAGAGGAACTATCTCACTGAGGCCATATCTACACTACGAAAGTACTCAGATTTTATGGAAGTCGATTTTTGGGAACAGATTTTATGAAGTCGAGTGCATGCGTCCATACGAAGCACATTAATTCGGCGGTGTGCATCCACAGTACCGTGGCAAGCGTCAACATTTTGAGCGGTGCACTGTAGGTAGCTATCCCACAGTTCCCACAGTCCCCACTGCCCATTGGAATTCTAGGCTGAGCTCCCAGTGTCTGATGGGGCCAAAAATTTGTCGCGGGTGGTTATGGGTAAATGTCGTCAGTCAACCCTCCCTCCCTCCATGAAAGCAACAGCAGACAATCATTTTGCGCCCTTTTCCCTGGACTGCCCAAGCAGACGCAATAGCACAGCAAGCATGGAGCCCGTTCAGCTCACTGCAGCAGTTATGACCATTGTAAACCCCTCACGCATTATCGTGCAGTTTATGCAGAACGAGCACTTGAAAAACCAGGCAAGGAGGCGACAGAAGCGCGGTGATGAGGACATGAACACAGATTTCTCTAAAACTGCAGTCCCCAGCAATTTGGAGATCATGGTGTTACTGGGGCAGGCTCATGCCGTGGAATGCCGATTGTGGGCCCGGGAAACAAGCACAGAGTGGTGGGACCACATAGTGTTGCAGGTTTGGGATGATTCCCAGTGGCTCCGAAACTTTCGCATGCGTAAAGGCACTTTCTTGGAACTTTGACTTGCTTTTCCCTGCCCTGAAGCGCAAGAATACCAGGATGAGAGCAGCCCTCACAGTTCACAAGCGAGCGGCAATAGCCCTGTGGAAGCTTGCAACGCCAGACAGCTACCGGTCAGTTGGTAATCAATTTGGAGTGGGCAAATCTACTTGCTGTGACTTGGGGTTGCTGTGATGCAAGTAGCCAACGCAATCATTGAGCTGCTGCTAGCAAAGGTAGTGACTCTGGGAAATGTGCCGGTCATACTAGATGGCTTTGCTGCAATGGGATTCCCTAACTGTGGTGGGGCTATAGACGGAACGCATATCCCTATCTTGGGACCGGACCACCAGGGCTGCCAGTACATAAATTGCAAGGGGTACTTTTCAATGGTGCTGCAAGCACTGGTGGATCACAAGGAACGTTTCACCAACATCAACGTGGGATGGCCGGGAAAGGTTCATGACGCCCGCGTCTTCAGGAACTCTGGTCTGTTTAAATGGCTGCAGGAAGGGATTTACTTCCCAGACCAGAAAATAACTGTTGGGGAAGTTGAAATGCCTATAGTTTTCCTTGGGGACCCAGCCTACCCCTTAATGCCCTGGCTCGTGAAACTGTACACAGGCAGCCTGGACAGTAGTAAGGAGCTGTTCAACTATAGGCTGAGCAAGTGCAGAATGGTGGTAGAGTGTGCATTTGGACGTTTAAAGGGTCGCTGGCACAGTTTACTGACTCGCTCAGACCTCAGCGAAACCAATATTCCCATTGTTATTGCTGCTTGCTCTGTGCTCCACAATCTCTGTGAGAATAAAGGGGAGACGTTTATGGCGGGGTGGGAGGTTGATGCAAATCGCCTGGCCGCTGATTACACGCAACCAGACACCACGGCAGTTAGAAGAGCACAGCAGGAAGTGCTGCACATCAGAGAAGCTTTGAAAACCTGTTTCATGACTGGCCAGGGTACTGTGTGACAGTTCTGTTTGTTTCTCCTTGATGAAAACCTGCCCCCTTGGTTGCCTCTAAATTCCTTGTAAGCCACCTGTCCTCCCCCCTTAGATCACAGCTGGCTTGCAAAGGAAATAAAGTCACTATCTTTTAAAAAAGTGTATTCTTTATTAATTGATTATAAAAATAGGGAGATAACTCACAAGGTAGCCCAGGTGGGGTGTGGGAGGAGGGTAGGAGGGAAGGAAAAGGCCACTTCAAAACTTCTTGAATGACAGCCTTCTGTTGCTTGGGCTGTCCACTAGGGTGGAGTGGTTGGTGCCCAGAGCCTCCCTCCCCGCGTTCTTGGGCGTCTGATGAGGACGCTATGGAACTTGGGGAGGAGGGAGGGCAGTTAAACAGGGGCTGCAGCGGCAGTCTGTGATCCTGCTGCCGTTCATGAACCTCCACCAGACACTGGAGCATGTCCGTTTGATCCCACAATAGCCCCAGCGTTGCCTCATGCCTCCTCTGATCTTCCTGCCGCCATCTCTCCTCATGTTCATCGGCCACTTTCCTGTACTCTGCCATTGTGTCCCTCCACGCATTCTGCTGAGCTCTGTCAGTGCTGGGCAACTGCATGAGCTCAAAGAACATTTCATTGCGCGTGCGGTTTTTTTGCTGCCTTATCTGAGATAGCCTTTGGAATGGAGGCTTGAAACATTTGCAGCTGCTGGAGGAAAAAAAGGGAGTGAAGTATTTAAAAAGATACGTTTTACAGAACAATGGCTATACTCCTTCATGGTGAACAGCACTATTCACATTACATAGCACATGTGATTTTGTTACAAGGTCGCATTTTGCATCTTACATTAAGTGCCTGCGGCTTTGGTGTTAGAGATCACACACGCACTGCCGGGCAACAGAATTCGGCTTGCAGGCAGCCATGATAAGCCACAGTCTTTCGGCTTCTGCAACCTTCATAACAGCAGTGCCCTCCTCTCCCATACTAAGCAAAGCACGTTGAGTTGGCCATTCAGTGCTGCGGGTTTCCTGTTAACGTGCAGCAGCAGAAACCAAAGTAACCCCCCCCCAATTCTCTGGGATGATCACTTTACCCCTCCCCGCTATCCCCGCTAGCCAAACACGAACAGCTCAGTGCCATTTCCCCCCCCCCCCCCCCCCGCCCCGTGGCTAACTGCGGGGAGGATTTCTTTTCAGCCACAGGCAAACAGCCCAGTAGAAATGGCCACCTCTGAATCTCCCCTTAATTAAATTCCCCTATTTCAATCAGGTTACCATGAACGATATCACTCTCCTGAAGAGAACAGAGAGAGATAAAGAATGGGTGTTGCTTGAATGCCAGCAAACACCAGCACCATACGCTGCCAGGCTTTGTCATGCAATGATACCAGATTACTTGCTACTAGCATGGTGTGGTAAAGTGTCCTACCATGGAAGACGGAATAAGGCTGCTCTTCCCAGAAACCTTCTGCAAAGGTTTTTAGAGTACCTCCAGGAGAGCTCCATGGAGATGTCCCTAGAGGATTTTCGCTCCATGGAGATGTCCCTAGAGGATTTTCGCTCCATGGAGATGTCCCTAGAGGATTTTCGCTCCATTCCCATGTCTAGTTGGCAGCCGGTATCAAGTGGAGTACCCCAGGGGTCGGTCCTGGGGCCGGTTTTGTTCAATATCTTCATAAACGATCTGGAGGATGGTGTGGATTGCACCCTCAGCGAGTTTGCAGATGACACTAAACTGGGAGGAGAGGTAGATACGCTGGAGGGTAGGGATAGGATACAGAGGGACCTAGACAAATTGGAGGATTGGGCCAAAAGAAATCTGATGAGGTTCAACAAGGACAAGTGCAGAGTCCTGCATTTAGGACGGAAGAATCCCATGCACCACAACAGACTAGGGACTGAATGGCTCGGCAGCAGTTCTGCAGAAAAGGACCTAGGGGTTACAGTGGACGAGAAGTTGCATATGAGTCAACAGTGTGCCCTTGTTGCCAAGAAGGCCAATGGCATTTTGGGATGTATAAGTAGGGGCATTGCCAGCAGATCGAGGGACGTGATCGTTCCCCTCTATTCGACACTGCTGAGGCCTCATCTGGAGTACTGTGTCCAGTTTTGGGCCCCACACTACAAGAAGGATGTGGAAAAATTGGAAAGAGTCCAGCGGAGGGCAACAAAAATGATTAGGGGACTGGAACACATGAGTTATGAGGAGAGGCTGAGGGAACTGGGATTGTTTAGTCTGCGGAAGAGAAGAACGAGGGGGGATTTTGATAGCTGCTTTCAACTACCTGAAAGGGGGTTCCAAAGAGGATGGCTCTTGACTGTTCTCAGTGGTAGCAGATGACAGAACAAGGAGTAATGGTCTCAAGTTGCAGTGGGGGAGGTTTAGTTTGGATATTAGGAAAAACTTTTTCACTAGGAGGGTGGTGAAACACTGGAATGCGTTACCTAGGGAGGTGGTGGAATCTCCTTCCTTAGAAGTTTTTAAGGTCAGGCTTGATAAAGCCCTGGCTGGGATGATTTAATTGGGGAGTGGTCCTGCTTTGAGCAGGGGGTTGGACTAGATGATCTCCTGAGGTCCCTTCCAACCCTGATATTCTATGATTCTATGACACGTTAAGACTTTTCCAGTATCTGTACTGGCCACGAATGCATCCCAAGTCCTCAGGGCTACTTAATAATTAAAAAACGCTTGCTTTTATAACATGTATTATATTTAAAAAGGTACACTCACCAGAGGTCCCTTCTCCGGCTTCGTTGGGTTGCGAGGGTATTTCAGTCAGGGTGATAAAAACATCCTGGCTGTCGGGGAGAAAGGTGTGCTGTGTGCTCTCCTCAAGCTTGTCCTCCTCCTCATCTTTTCTGTCCACAAAATCCTCAGGCATGGTGGAGAGTACCCCATCATCGGAGTCCACAGACAGGGGTGGGGTAGTGGTGGCGGCCCCCCATAGGATTGCATGCAGCTCAGCGTAGAAGCAGCATGTCTGGGGCTCTGTCCCGGAGCGTCCATTTGATTCTTTGGTTTTCTGGTACGCTTTTCTGGGCTCCTTAAGTTTCACGTGGCACTGTGTTGCGCCCCTGCTGTAGTCTCTGTACCTCATGGCCTTGGAGATTTTTTTGAAATGTTTTGGCATTTCGTCTTTTGGAATGTAGTTCTGATAGCACGGATTCCTCTCCCCATACAGCGATCAGATCCAGTACCTCCCGTTCGGTCCATGCTGGAGCTCTTTTTGATTCTGGGACTGCATGGTCACCTGTGCTGATGAGCTCGCCTGGCCAAACAGGAAATGAGATTCAAAAGTTCCTGGGGCTTTTCCTGTACACCTGGCCAGTGCATCCGAGTTCAGAGTGCTGTCCAGAGCGGTCACGTGCACTGTGGGATAGCTCCTGGAGGCCAATACCTTCGAATTGCATCCACATTAACCCTAATTCGAAACGGCGATGTCGATTTCAGCGCGAATCCCCTCGTTGGGGAGGGGTACCGAAATGGGTTTTAAGAGTCTTTTATGTTGAAAAAAATGGCTTCGTTGTGTGGACGGGTGCAGGGTTAATTTGATTTAACGCTGCTCAATCAGACATAAACTCGTAGTGTAGACCAGGCCTAACAACTTGATCCAGAGAGGCCTATAGAAATGACTTTGATGTAGCTCTCTCTTCTGCTCAACAGCATTTCTTAAGACAGTTAGCACCTGTGCTTCTATACTTTGTGTGGTGATTAAGTTATCTCTGAAGATATAGGAGGGGTGGTTCCCACTTTGCTGCTCTGTGGAGAGATAGGACAGTCATCTGCCCTACATCAGCTGGCCTAAATGTCATAGGGAGCATGTAGGTGGCAGTTTTCTGAATAAGTACCTCTGGGAAAATCTACAGCACCCTTTCTAAAGTCCTTCCCACTCCCTGCATGAACTTAGCTAGCTGTTGGAACCCAGTGGACAGCTTAATTTTTTTACTCAGATGGAGGCTGCATCAGAGCCGGTCTGATGGGGTCACTGTGGGAGCAATATGAGTTGCTCAGAATTTGAGCTGAGCAAATGCTGCAGGATCAAGCCAATTAATCTCCCATTTGAAGCAGTCTTGTATTTATAAATAGTTTGCACAGACATCTTATTTTGTAGGTTTTGAAGCCTTTTTTGTTACGTCGTATAAAAGCTGAAGTAGAAAAGAGCTTGCCTCCGAAAAAGGAAGTAAAGATTTACCTTGGGCTCAGTAAAATGCAGAGAGAATGGTGAGTTATTTACGTTAATGTAAAATTGCTCTAAATTATAACTAATAATAGAGTACTTTATATCAGATTCAGTATATTTTTCTTTTATTTTTTTATAGCCATGTCTCTACCACAGGTATGGTCAGCATATAAAGGGACTTGGTTAATTAGAAAAGCACATTTCCACCAGAAATATTTGTATCTGCTAGTTAAAAAAACCCCCACAATATTACTGAAACTAAAAGGAACTAGAGAAAAAAAATTTTTTTTCTCTATTTTTGTCAAGGTTTTTTTAAAAAAAACAACAACTTGTGCATTTAATAAAGTGTGTCTAGTCAGTTTCACTCTTTTGTTGATGCAGGGTGGGCTTATCTTAATTATGTGCTAACATGCTGACTTGATTCTCCTGCCCTTCTTTTAGGGGGCAGCTTACATTAATGTTTTCCCCCAGTACCTGCCAAAAGTGTATTTACAGTAACAGGAGTAGAACTAGATCTAAAATAGAAGCATGATGCAATTGTGCAGAGGTGTGAAATGGAGAAAGGGTTTTGGTTATTTTTGTTTTTTTAAAAAGAAGTTTTTCATCCATTTCTTTTTATGTAGCTTTCAAACATAGTGATGGGAAAACAGGAATTTCTCAAGATCAGACCCAGTTGTCCATCTAATCCAAAAGCTGACAGACAGTGGCCTTAACTGGATGCCTCAGAAGAAATGCAAGAAACCTCATGGCTAATAATTATGGAATAACCTGTTTGTATGGGGAACTTTTTTTAGTCAGATGTTGACTTACATACTGGAGCATAAGAATTTATGTCCCTTCTAATTTTTGTCAAATCCTACATAATGTAACAGTGGATGTTGTCATTATCCAGCTTAAAAAACAAACAAACAAACAAAAAAGCGTAGCAACCCCAGGACGTTTTAGAGATTTACTTGTGTTTTAAATGTGCACAAACTAGAGGCTGTAAACTTCTTATTTATTGCCTGTAAAACTTCAGGTATACAAGGATCCTGATGAAAGATATTGACATTCTAAATTCCGCTGGGAAAATGGATAAGATGCGGCTGTTGAATATTTTGATGCAGTTGCGAAAGTGCTGCAACCATCCATACCTATTTGATGGTGCTGAACCTGGACCTCCTTATACTACTGACATGCATCTTGTCAATAACAGTGGTAAAATGGTAGCTCTGGATAAACTGCTGGCAAAACTCAAAGAACAGGGTGAGTGGAAGCCATAGGACAATAGCTGTATGAATAGTATTAATAACAAATAAAATGGCTCAGTTTAAAAATCATTCCCACTTACAAAGTCGTATTTGTTACAAACTAAAAGGGTTTTGTGGACTTTCTAAGTGGCAGGCAAGGCATAGAGGAAGGGAGAACTTCAGTTAGGAAATGATGAAGAGGGGTAAGATGGGAGGGAAAGAAATGAAAATAGTTAAGAAAATTAAGAGTGGAATAGGAAGCCATGAAGAGCCGGGCAGTTTGGGAGATGAGAAGGGATATGTCAGGAGAGACCAGACTTTCTGACCACCTGTCAGGTTAATGTTTGATATGGCTTGTAGGCCAATAGGCTTCCATGGGAGTTGACAAGAATTGGAAAGCCAGGTCCTGTTCAGAGTACTGGTTTTTGTGGTTGCATAGACTGGCTGGAGTCGTAGTAGGCTTGAATAAACTTTTGTATATTAGATTTTGTTCAAGCTCCAAACATAATGGGTCTCTTCCACCACTGCTTTTACATATATCGACAGTGGAATTTTGTGTGCTGTTGTGCTGTATGTTTTTGCTGCCTGATATTTTTCTGATTAAAAAACATCACTTAACTGATGGAATGTCGGTACAATATGTGGGGCAGAGAATGCAGAATTTAATGGATTTTAAGTTTTTGGTAGAAGCCCTATTTAAAAAAACCCAAACAAACCGTAAATTCACCACAGTGCATACATGGGGGGGGGGCTAGTAATCTCCATCTTTTTTTGAAAAATGGTTCTTATATGGGGGATCTAGTGTTTCTGTTACAGTCTTTAAGAATGTTCTTTTATTTCTTCAGTTGCTATCTGGATACTGTTGTATAAATGTAAAAATGACCCTTATTGAAAAAATTGCATAATAGGAGTTTAAAATCAATTATTGAACAATAAACTTATCAAAAAAAAAAAAATAGAACCGTTTGAATAAACTGATCATCAGTTAGGGAGGAATATTATGTAAACCTGGTACTGTATTTCACATTAATTCTTTCTGTGCACTTAAACTATTCCTGTTTGGTTCTGTGATAAGATTTATATTAAAATTACTTTGTTTTCTGTACCAATCTGTCAGGCTCCAGAGTTCTCATTTTTAGCCAGATGACCCGCTTACTGGATATTTTGGAGGATTATTGCATGTGGCGTGGTTATGAGTACTGCCGACTAGATGGACAGACGCCTCATGAAGAAAGAGAGGTGAGATGTGTTAGCAAGGACTGCTTCATTATTTAAGCTAGTTATTTAGAGTTGGGCAAATCCTGTCATTGGATACCTGCATGCAATTTGAAAGTAAAGTCTAGATTTGCCTAAGGACAAACGTAAGGTCTGCTACAGTACTATTAACTCTTTTTTTTTTTTTTTTGGAAAATCTGAGGAAATATTAATATACTCTGAATATGTTTAACTTTTAGAAAAATAGAAAAGTGGGCTGAAAATGAATAGGTAACCTGATGTACATACTTACAATAATTGGTTGGGAATGTAGGAATTGGTAAGGGAATCCTCAAAAAGAAAAGGAGTACTTGTGGCACCTTAGAGACTAACCAATTTATTTGAGCATGAGCTTTCGTGAGCTACAGCTCACTTCATCGGTTGCATACCGTGGAAACTGCAGCAGACATTATATACACACAGAGATCATGAAACAATACCTCCTCCCACCCCACTGTCCTGCTGGTAATAGCTTATCTAAAGTGATCATCAAGTTGGGCCATTTCCAGCACAAATCCAGGTTTTCTCACCCTCCACCCCCACCCCCCCCAAACTCACTCTCCTGCTGGTAATAGCCCATCCAAAGTGACAACTCTCTTCACAATGTGCATGATAATCAAGGTGGGCCATTTCCTGCATAAATCCAGGTTCTCTCACCCCCCTCCAAAAACCACACACACAAACTCACTATCCTGCTGGAAATAGCTCATCCAAAGTGACGACTCTCCCTACAATGTGTATGATAATCAAGGTGGGCCATTTCCAGCACAAATCCAGGTTTTCTCACCCCCCCCCACCCCCATATACACACAAACTCACTCTCCTGCTGGCAATAGCTCAACCAAACTGACCACTCTCCAAGTTTAAATCCAAGTTAAACCAGAACGTCTGGGGGGGGGGGGGGGTAGGAAAAAACAAGGGGAAATAGGCTACCTTGCATAATGACTTAGCCACTCCCAGTCTCTATTTAAGCCTAAATTAATAGTATCCAATTTGCAAATGAATTCCAATTCAGCAGTTTCTCGCTGGAGTCTGGATTTGAAGTTTTTTTGTTTTAAGATAGCGACCTTCATGTCTGTGATTGCGTGACCAGAGAGATTGAAGTGTTGTCCGACTGGTTTATGAATGTTATAATTCTTGACATCTGATTTGTGTCCATTTATTCTTTTACGTAGAGACTGTCCAGTTTGACCAATGTACATGGCAGAGGGGCATTGCTGGCACATGATGGCATATATCACATTGGTGGATGTGCAGGTGAACGAGCCTCTGATAGTGTGGCTGATGTTATTAGGCCCTGTGATGGTGTCCCCTGAATAGATATGTGGGCACAGTTGGCAACGGGCTTTGTTGCAAGGATAGGTTCCTGGGTTAGTGGTTCTGTTGTGTGGTATGTGGTTGTTGGTGAGTATTTGCTTCAGGTTGCAGGGCTGTCTGTAGGCAAGGACTGGCCTGTTTCCCAAGATTTGTGAGAGTGTTGGGTCATCCTTCAGGATAGGTTGTAGATCCTTAATAATGCGTTGGAGGGGTTTTAGTTGGGCTGAAGGTGACGGCTAGTGGCATTCTGTTATTTTCTTTGTTAGGCCTGTCCTGTAGTAGGTAACTTCTGGGAACTCTTCTGGCTCTATCAATCTGTTTCTTCACTTCCGCAGGTGGGTATTGTAAGAAAGCTTGACAGAGATCTTGTAGGTGATTGTCTCTGTCTGAGGGGTTGGAGCAAATGCGGTTGTATCGCAGAGCTTGGCTGTAGACGATGGATCGTGTGGTGTAGTCAGGGTGAAAGCTGGAGGCATGTAGGTAGGAATAGCAGTCAGTAGGTTTCCGGTATAGGGTGGTGTTTATGTGACCATTGTTTATTAGCACTGTAGTGTCCAGGAAGTGGATCTCTTGTGTGGACTGGACCAGGCTGAGGTTGATGGTGGGATGGAAATTGTTGAAATCATGGTGGAATTCCTCAAGGGCTTCTTTTCCATGGGTCCAGATGATGAAGATGTCATCAATGAAACGCAAGTAGAGTAGGGGCTTTAGGGGACGAGAGCTGAGAAAGCGTTGTTCTAAATCAGCCATAAAAATGTTGGCATACTGTGGGGCCATGCGGGTACCCATAGCAGTGCCGCTGATCTGAAGGTATACATTGTCCCCAAATGTAAAATAGTTATGGGTAAGGACAAAGTCACAAAGTTCAGCCACCAGGTTAGCCGTGACATTATCGGGGATAGTGTTCTTGACGGCTTGTAGTCCATCTTTGTGTGGAATGTTGGTGTAGAGGGCTTCTACATCCATAGTAGCCAGGATGGTGTTATCAGGAAGATCACCGATGGATTGAAGTTTCCTCAGGAAGTCAGTGGTGTCTCGAAGGTAGCTGGGAGTGCTGGTAGCGTAGGGCCTGAGGAGGGAGTCTACATAGCCAGACAATCCTGCTGTCAGGGTGCCAATGCCTGAGATGATGGGGCGCCCAGGATTTCCAGGTTTATGGATCTTGGGTAGTACATAGAATATCCCAGGTCGGGGTTCCAGAGGTGTGTCTCCAGACTCCAGCGAGAAACTGCTGAATTGGAATTCATTTGCAAATTGGATACTATTAATTTAGGCTTAAATAGAGACTGGGAGTGGCTATTTCCCATTGTTTTTTCCTACCTCCCCCAGACGTTCTGGTTTAACTTGGATTTAAACTTGGAGAGTGGTCAGTTTGGATGAGCTATTGCCAGCAGGAGAGTGAGTTTGTGTGTGTGTGTGTCCCCGGGAAAAAAAAAGGGGGAGGGGTTGGGGGGGGTGAGAGAGCCTGGATTTGTGCTGGACATGGCCCACCTTGATTACCATGCACATTGTAGGGAGAGTGGTCACTTTGGATGAGCTTTTACCAGCAGGACAGTGAGTTTGTGTGTGTGGTTTTTGGAGGGGAGTGAGAGAACCTGGATTTATGCAGGAAATGGCCCAACTTGATGATCACTTTAGATAAGCTATTACCAGCAGGACAGTGGGGTGGGAGGAGGTATTGTTTCATGATCTCTGTGTGTATATAATGTCTGCTGCAGTTTCCACGGTATGCATCCGATGAAGTGAGCTGTAGCTCACGAAAGCTCATGCTCAAATAAATTGGTTAGTGTCTAAGGTGCCACAAGTACTCCTTTTCTTTTTGCGAATACAGACTAACACGGCTGCTACTCTGAAACCTGTCATAAAGGGAATCCTATAATTTTACAGTATGCAGTAGGCTATTGTGGCTGTGCAGAGCCCTGCTGACTTTTCAGGCTCCATCTGTGTGTAGTGGTGTGCTTGTCTATTGTAAATTGCAAGGTCAGGGCCACAGTGTAGGACTTGTGGGGCTTTACTTTTTTATGATGATGAAACATTTCATTATATTGACTGAGAAATTATTTGGCTTGCCTATGCAAACCTGGCCTTTTAAAGTTGTTGGTATAGTATATAGACACCAAAGAAAGTCACTAATAAAATCACTTATTTGAGGATTCTGCTATCTTAATGAGTTTCTATTTTCTTTTAGGAAGCAATAGACACCTTTAATGCTCCCAACAGTAGCAAATTCATTTTTATGCTCAGTACCAGGGCAGGAGGTCTGGGGATTAATCTGGCAACTGCTGATGTGGTTATTCTCTATGATTCAGACTGGAATCCACAAGTGGATCTGCAGGCTATGGTGAGTAATCTTTTAATGCATCTCAAGGTCCCCGTCCCCGTTCCCCCGCCCAGTTATCCATATAAAATAATACATATGATAGAACTCAAAGGCTTATGAAGGAATATAGTGGTAGTACTTTTCCAGCGTTACAGATTTGTTAAAGTGGATTAAAGGGGGGGTTGGGGGGAAGAAAAGCAAGTTCCATGTTGAGTTATGCCATTTTCAAGTATCTGTTAACAAAAGGGAGAGGGAACCCTTAAATCCTCATTCTGGTTCGAAAGTGCAGTTTTGGAAAAATAATCTTCTTCTGTAAAAATGGCTATTTGCAGAGTTTTCCGCTTTAGTATTTATAGGTAATTCCAAAAAGTGTGCAGTTTGATGAAAATGTTGTTGTAACCTGAATTATGGAAGAAATGGCAAATTCCTTGCCCCCCAAAAATACCCATCTAAGAAAAAATACTGAAATTGTATCTCATAAATTACTTTCCTCACCATAGTACAGCAGTATTGTTTTGCCACACAAACACTGACAATAGTCATTCCAGTAAATGCAAAATTCGATGACTGTAAAAACACTTCTCCATAAAGGATGAAAGGCATATACAATTTTAGGGGCAGATTGTCTTCGAGCCACATCAGAAGAGGCTTAGCCAGAATTCTGACTTGTTCCAGGAAAATCACGTGCTGGACCAACATCTCCGCCACCTTTTTACAGGGTGCAGTGAAGCATTTACCTCTGTTCTAGGACAGCACGGCCTCTTTTTGCCCTTCCTGGGAACGTAGTACTATAGGTGCACTAGGCTAGGGTAGTTCCGCTATTACCCAGTTGGGTTGTGCCCCACCCCTGTATAGGGACACAAAGATATCCAGGAATAATCTTATCAGTGGAAAAAAGATCAAGCCTGATCTTAAAAAAAAAAAAGTTATCCTCTTTTGGGTGATATATTACAACCAAGGCCTCTAGTTTGTTTCACATGGAAGTTAAAGATCATATAGCGCTGTCTATATGATTTTGTTTTGGTGTTCTTAATGAAAATATCTTTTTCACCATGTTGTTGTGAAGCATGTTGACTACTACATTGTGCTGCAGATGTAGGCTAAATTTCTGTGGTGCAACGTGTGCATCGTTTGTGAGGTATTCTGAGATTTTTTTTTTTTAGGAAGAAGGCTGCTATATTAGTATTATGCAGGACAGCATAAGAGCTGGAGATGGAGGCATTAAAAGGAATCAAATGTAAAATATTACAATGGAACAAAGAATTATTATGTTAGTCTATCGTAGGTATTTGTAAGTTCTCTAATCACTCTACTATTTAACCACAAGTAGAAAAAACATGTCTAAATCTCTCTGGCGTTGGGAGTTGGGATTTGCCATTTTTCTATTGTATTGTATGATGCTCTAATTTATTATTTATTACAACCCTTTTCTGCATTTGGGGAAAAAATAAAAAAAATATTGAACAGCTCCCAGTATCAGGGATTTAGTGTAACACAATCCAGAATTCTTGTACCAATGACTTATGGACCATTAGAAAGCAGATTTTTTTAAAATCGAACAGAAGAACAAATTCCTTCATATTTGTTTTCTTGTCGTATTTGTTTGTGGTGTGTAAATTTTCTCAATTGAATCACCACAATATTTGCTAGATTAGATACAATACAATACTCAGTTACGCTGATTGAAATCAGAATTACTCTGGATTTACGTTCATTTGCTCTAGATCTACACTGGTGTATCTGAGATCAGTCAGAATCTTTCCCAGTATGTAGAAATATTACAGTAATAGTGCTTTTAAAAAAAAATCAGTTGTGTAAACATAATACTTATTCAATAGTAAGTAGGAAGCCAAGAAAATAATCTAGAATAATTTGAAGTTAGACAGTTTCTTCTGGTGCTTGTGCTAAGA
The DNA here is from genome assembly GCF_965140235.1 of Caretta caretta. Lineage (NCBI taxonomy): Eukaryota > Metazoa > Chordata > Testudines > Cheloniidae > Caretta > Caretta caretta. Next base: position 86,123,209 of record NC_134214.1, read on the forward strand.
TATTTCAGCCAAATTGCTGCTATGTTCCTGTTACCTAAGAGGTTTTTTATTTTATTTTTTTTTGTTTAGGATCGTGCGCACCGTATTGGTCAAAAGAAGCCAGTTCGTGTATTCCGACTTATCACTGACAATACTGTTGAAGACAGGATTGTAGAAAGAGCTGAGATAAAACTGAGACTGGACTCTATAGTTATACAGCAAGGTATCAAATACTGTATACACATCTGAGGACAGAATTTGGTTCTTTCACTTTGCACAGAGTTCACCATACAAAATGCAAGGCATTGAAGAATCAGGCCCGATGTCTGTAATAGTGGAATATTAATTGAACGTAAAATAGCAAGCATTCATTTAAAGGCCTGATTCTTCACTTCTTACTCAGATGGAGCTTTCTTTGACATTAATGGGAGTTTTGCCTGAGTAAAGAGTGCAGGACAGAGCACCTACTTCTAAGAAACTGAATTAGTAAAAGCAAAGTAGCTATTGAATGGTGCTTCTCTGAATATGTATGCTATAAAAAAAGATGTGTTCCATGACAGTTACAGTTCAGTAGGTACTGTATTTATTTACATTTCTGTAATATATTGAACTGTAAAATTGCATTGCAATTTCAGTTGAAGCTCAGTGTGCGACTCCCCTGTCCTTCCTGTGTTGCTAAATGGGAAGCTGATCCTCACTAGATGGAAAGGGTGTTTCAGGTTGGGCTTGGCATGGGAAGGGTTAACCTTTTTGGTTTAAAGCATTCAATGTATTTCTGATGCTAGGAAGACTCATAGATCAGCAGTCTAACAAACTAGCAAAAGATGAAATGCTGCAGATGATCCGGCATGGAGCCACACATGTTTTTGCTTCCAAGGACAGTGAACTGACAGAGGAAGATATTACCACTATTTTGGAAAGAGGTGAAAAGAAGGTGAGAGCATAGTTTCATTTGGAATTTGGAACATAATTGTAAGAGAAAAGAGTTAGGAATCACCAAACCTGTTTAAAATTGTAAATTTTGTTTTGTTGCTCATCCACAAAAAAAAAAAAAAATCTGACAAAATTTGAATTTATTGAACTAGCAGCTATCTGCCGCTTCTCCTATATAATAGGAAACATCTTGGAAGGGAAAAAGCGATAGGTCTGTTTAGTTGTGCTCTCATTTCCTGCTTCTCAGTAAGTTACCTAAATATGTTACAATCTAATATTTCATAAGTTTTTATTTTTAAGGTCTCCCAAAAGCAGCAGTTATTTTTTTCAAGTCCAAATAAATTAATGTTAGTTTTAGCGCTGTTGTTTCATTAAATAAGCTTTTAGAAGTGAGTATTGTTAAACTTTTGGTCAGAAATCCTATGACAGTTTTTTAATAGATGTAAGAGCTTTTTGAAACTATATATGTCAGTAGGTAGCTTAGTGGGCTAATGAACAACCTTTTCAGCTCAGAAGAGTTGTACATAAATTTTGTTGAAATTATTTGGTACCAGCATAATGTATAGGAGATGTTGGGGCACATCATAACAGCATACTAAACTTAGCTTAATAGGAAGTCTCGGTGCACGAGAGCAAAGGACTGGAATAAAATGTGTGCTTCAGATCCTAATGAAGGAGATGGTTACTTCTACTCATGAAAGATGAGTACTAATATGCATGAAAGTAAAAAAGAAGGGAGAAAACTTAACTGAGTGATGCTGATTTTTTTTTTTTAGAAACTTAACACAGAATTTAGAGTATCTCAGACGTGTTGATAAAGGTAACTTTATCTCTGTGCCTTATTTTAGACAGCTGAAATGAATGAACGTTTGCAAAAAATGGGAGAGAGCTCTTTAAGGAACTTCACTATGGACACAGAGATGAGTTTATACAACTTTGAAGGTGAAGATTATAGAGAAAAACAAAAGGTGACTTTGTTTTCTTGTACATGTAGCAATTTGTTTACTTTAATTACAATTGTGATGAGTGAATCAGATTTTCACAAGCATAAAAACATTTCATTGGGAGTGCCATAGCTGTAAATAAGAGGCTAGGAATTCACTTAAAAATTTTTACTTTGCTCTTCTAAAATTTTGCTTTATCTATGGTACTATTAAAAGTAAAAAAAATTGATTAGTTTCATCTATCAAAAAACTTACTCTTTACAAACATCCGTTGCAGAAGATGAAAGCTGCTATTTCCCAAATCTTGTAGATCTGACTAAGGCACAACTTCTATTATGCCTCATTCTTCTTGGAAGTCTTTGGAGTTACATTGGTTTTATTCCTGTGTAACTGAGATAAAAATTACACCCATTGACTTCAAAAGAACATGGGCCAGATTCTCCCGGGCATTAGGGTGGTTTTGCACCACTCCAGTGGTGTATAGGTTTCCGGCAACTGTTTAGCAGGCTACAAGAGGATCACCCCAGGATAAGGGTATTGTCCAGTGGTGTGTGCAGCTGCCTCTTCCCTCCTTGTGGCTGGTGACCGAATTTTCCCTGCACCTCCACAAATCCCATCTGTTGTTAACAGCCTCTTAGGCATCCGGTGCAGGTTGGGTATGAGACTGAGGTGGCTTTGTGCCACCTTTGTGCCCCCTTACCGAATTTTGTTGAGTGCTCCTTAGCAGGAACCAAAAATAAGGGCCCTTGACTTATTTAAATTATGCTCCAAAGGAAATATATTTTTATAGCAAGGCAGTTTCTTCCCATGGTTGAATAATGTCATATATTTATTCTCACCTTTAAGCTTCCTTGCTTACCTTCAAATCCAAACAGTGGGGGTGGGGGAAACCATTTTGGAAATCTTTTCAGCATTATATTTTACTCCTGATGGTATCTTCTATTCTGAATTGGAACAAGGCAGCTCAACCAGTACCAATTGTGGTATTGATCTTGTAGAACCTGTTTGTATGATTACGGTTAATTCACCATTGTCAAACACATTTGTTGCCAAAACTGGTGATTACTGAAGAGCTTGGCCATGATAGATATTTGGAGATATACACTAACAAATTCTTGAATGCAGCCTGAGGCTCTGGTACTGCAAAGATGTCGGTATGGGTAGAATCTTGCTTTCTCACAGAGCTTCACTGACGTTGGTGGAGCTTTGTAAAAGTGCAGGAGTCTGTCCAGGCAGATGTCATTGAAGGTTCAGAGCCTAAAATGGTAATTAATATTTCAGATCTCTTTGAAGCCGTGTTGACAACTTTTTGAAAATATGGTAGAAAAATGCACCTTGCTAATATAAGGTTCTGTCGTGCTCTCAGTTGCATATGCAGTGGGGATAAATAACAATGTCTGCTGGAAAGTCCCTTAAAACTCACAGGGAGAGGAGCAAAGCCAGCACAACATTGTCACCTCTCTTCTCTATGTCCTGTGGTGTATCAGACAATAGTGGGTGGAGTTGAGCTGTAGCCTTAGTATATGGCATTATCTGCTGGATATCTGTGGTGTTTCTGGCAAATTTCCATTCAATAGCTACTACTGCTTAGAATATAGCATGTGCATGAGTAATGCTGCCAGAGGTAAGAGTAGGCCCAGAAGTAAAGCATAGGTACAGCCCTCCATGTAGATTTTTTAGCATGTCTTGGCAGAGGTAGTGGTGGAATGAAGGGCCACATCCCTTGTCTTCTCCACATGGCTACTTACCTATTCTTCCCCACCTCCATATCCCTGTGAAATCCTCTTTGTATGTTTGTTTAAAATGCTTTCATCAGAATTTGTCTCTTAGTGATGAACCTTGTAGTAGCATGAATTCTGTTGAACCATAAGCTTTAACTAATGCTCACAATAGAAATACTTTTCATCTATCGGTGGACACTATCTTAATTAGTTCAACCCAAACTGACTAATTGCTTTTTTGTGATTTCAGAAAGATATTTGGAGTTATTTAAACTGTTTCATTTGTTTGTTTGTGTGTAGCTGAGTATGATGGAATGGATAGAGCCTCCAAAACGAGAGCGCAAAGCAAACTATGCAGTGGATGCATATTTTAGAGAAGCCCTGCGTGTTAGTGAACCAAAAGTTCCCAAGGTAAAAGAATATTGATTTTTAATCTGTACCACTCTTTTCAACTTGTAGTAAAATCAATATGTGTTTTACAGTGTAAAACGTTGCTACTGTCTGGACAATGGAAACTGAAAGTAATAGAAAATTGCGTAACGGTAATATATATGTATTTTTAAAGGCTCCACGACCCCCCAAACAGCCAAACATTCAAGATTTCCAGTTTTTTCCACCACGATTGTTTGAGCTTCTGGAAAAAGAAATTCTTTATTATCGCAAGACTATAGGCTATAAGGTAATAATGACTTTTCTTTTATTTCAAATGAATTAAATATATTAGCATCAGTGTATCCAGATTTGTTGTAATAGTGAGAATTGCTAAATTTTTAAGGAAAATGAAAGTACTAAAGTCATGTTAATAGGTAATTTAGAGGCTTTCTAGGAATCTTGTATTTGTGTTGACTTGTAGGTTTGATTACTCAGTATTTTCTTGGATCTCTTGTGATGTGGAGTTAACAAGATCCAGGAAACGTAACCAAGAGAACAGTCTCATGTTTTACAACAACAACAACAAAAAACCCATCCCACTTCATTAATACTAAGAAAAGACTAAAACAGACACCAACAATGTTGATTCCCCTAATTGAGCCCTAACAACTGGATTCATGTCTAATGCAGGACTTTCACCTCCCCTGTTCAGCTGCTGAATTCTCTTCTCTCTTACACTTGCACTAACTAGTTTATACTGATGTGACTCCGTTGACTTCAGTGGAGTTACTCTTTTATTTACACAGGTATAACTTAGTGCAGAAATCAGGCCAGTTGTGACAAAATGAGACACACAGGAAAGGGATTTGTCCAGAAAAAGATAGTCGGAACATGAAATTATGAAGTGATCTAAAAAATGTAATGCAGGAGAAATCAGAAGATGGGATTACATAGCAAAAAATATGATGTTGACATGACAAAGGCAAAATGATGTAGTATTGCCAAAACTTGGTTTTAATTAAAAAAATGTTTGAAGGGAGAGGGGAAGCTACTTAGGAGCAAAAAGTATGGAGGAAAATGTAGGACTAGTGTTCAATAAGGAGTGAGCACAATTAGAAGAGGAAAAGGTAATTTCCCAATGCATGTGCTTAACACTTTCAGCAAAAAGAATGAAAGAAGCATGAGGCTGGTGATATACGTATAAACTAGAATATCAACTAGAGGCAGGTAAAAGAACACATAGGTAACTTAAATATATTTAAATCAGTAGCACTAGATTAAATTCATCTGAGTTCCTAAAGGAAGGAGGTGATACCACAGCCATTGGCAATCATTTTTGAGAACTCATGGAGAACAGGTGAAAGGCAAATGTAGTAACAGTTATTAAAGAAAAATGACGCTCCAGCAAAATACAAAGACTTAAAGGAGTTGTGTATATTAACCTTAACACTGGTAACGTACTAAAATTTGCCCTAACATTCCACTTACGAGGTAAAGAGGGCCTATAATATTGTATCTCCCTGAGTATATGATTTAAAAAAGGGGATACGATGCGAGTCTCCTCTAGAGTTTAAATAAAATTAAAAATACATTAGGTGGCATAGATTGTAAACTCTTTTTAGGGCAGCGACCATGTCATCTCGTTGTTGTGAAGTACCTACCACAGTTACACACCGTGTAAAATAAATAGCAATAATTAAAGTATTTTTATTTACTACTGACAGAGAGCAGTTTGCGGAGTTCTTAGCTAAAATGAGCCTAGCAATTTTAACAAATTAGAAACTTCCTAACCATGTGCTCATTATATAGTCAGCTTCAATTGCATTGTAGGTAAATATCAGTGTATCTCTTCAGTTTACTAAGCCTGATTGATGTCTCTCAAGATTAGTGGACCTCACAGTTTGAGAGACACTAACCACCTGGAGCACAATGGTATAACTATAGTGTTGGTTGCTTGAATGGGAGGGAAACGCATTGTCAGCTTTCTCTATTTAATAATAGACCTTACTGGAACAGGTCAGCGAAGATAGGTTTAGTCCTTTATCCTGTGTTCAGATTTAGCAGCCTATGTTGGACTCTTTAGAGTAAGGTGAGAAAACTACCAGCATGCACTTCAATTTGCCATTTTTGCAATACTGTAATATGCCACAGCAAGAAATGTCTTGCTGACTTCAGCTGGTTATTGTCTTACCATATGCCCAGAAGTATGAGGATGATACAGTTTGTAATTTTGTCATAGCTTGTGCAACTGTTTCTGTTATATGTAAGTGCAATCACATTTTGACTCTTACAATGCTATAGTTGAATAATGTCCTATAGAAGTGGCTTTTACATATTTATGAATTTTGTGTAATTAAAAAAAAATTTGCCTTTGTCCATTCAACTTGATTGCCTTTAATTTCATAGTTCTACTTTGAATTATAGGAGAGGTCAGAAAGGAGTGGCCCATTTGCTTAGTATGCCATTCTTAATTTAAGACATCTTTATCATATCTCCCCTTAAGTTTTCTTTCAATTTCTTATTCCTTTGTTCTTTTGATATAATAAACTCTGATGTGGGAATTCAGTGGGCAGAATTATTAATTTCCTTATGGGCTTTTCTGTGATGCTCAGTACTACAGTGTTTGAGTGCTTCACGGATATTCAAGCATTTACCTCTGTGACACCTTGCCTTGTATCACATAGGAACTCTGTGGTAAAAGCAGGGATAGAATCCAGTTCTCCAGGGCAGCATTCAATTTCCTTAGCCATGAGACTGTCCTTTCTCTCCCTGTGATATTCTCTCTCTGCCACTACACAGCCTCCATCTTCTACAACCAAACTTGTCGCAGCCCAGAGCTGCAATTGTAGGGAAAGCCCTGCTTAGCCATGAGCTGGGGCATGCCCAGGGTAAATGGAATCTTTGGGAAATTCAGCTACTAAAATCTACAAATGAGCATGTGCAAATTGCAGTTTTTCAAAGCCTTATAATTTTGGCCAGGTTTTCATGGGGACAGCAAAAAAGCACATCATTGACACATTGTTTTATTGAAGTGTAATGTTAAACCTCACTGGTTTAAAACATTGACACAAAGCCCACTTGACAAACTTCAAGTCCCTGGTCCAGAGTATGTGGACACTAGAGCTTTTCAAAGACAAGGTTACCAGAATTTCACACAACTAAAATGTGGGTGGGTTTTTTTTTTTTTTTTTTTTGTTAGTCTTGTTCTGAAAAACAGCAGTTTTGTTTGAAGTTTCCCCCAAAAATGTAGCCCAGGGCAGCTCCCTGGCATAGAGGATTTGAACATGAATGGTTAAGTTTGGCAAAGTTATAAGCAACAGAAAATAGGGTCTTATAATGGAAGTGTTTGGCAGGCTTAATATGAGGCAGTACTTGCCTTAGCTGACCACTTGATCGGCATTGAGGGATGTCCTTTTGGTGACATAGAGATGGCATAATTGCTCATATGCCACAACCTTCTGCCTAGATGTTAGATCAGAGAAAAGTTCATATTCAATCACAACAAACTGTAGCAGTTATGGTTCAACTTAAAAACAACAAAAGAGAAAATTCTTAGCTAAGGCTTAAATTTAATTCTTTATTTATCCCTTTGTGTCTTGCCATCACAGAATATGTGGTATGCAAGATCACTACTGGGCACTGTTCTTTACAGTTGGAATTTAGCAGTGAGGGAAGGGCCCAGAACAAAGTTCTCTGTGCCCTAGATCTCCAGCAGTACCCTGTGCAGGAAAGACATGGGTAGAGTGGCTGCAGAGGAGATGTGAAAGATCTTCCTTGTGTCAGGAAAGAGATTTTGTGCTGGCTTCAGATGCACTGGGGCACACTGGAGTGTTGCAGTGAGAAGGGAACAAGCCCCTGAGTCCACATGTGTGGATCCAATAGGTGGGAACTTTTTAATAGGTAGGCGGGGTAGTAGATGCTGTTCCACCACATAGGCATGTTTTAAGAACTTCACCTGCATTCATGTGTAACTCCTTTTTGATGGTGATGAGTATGAAGGGAAGAAACTCTTGCTTGCATGGTCAACACTCACATTCAAATCAGATTTCAAATCTGATGTGCTTCAGAATGTAATACACAGTACAGAGGTCAAAATACAAAACTTGCTGCAGTCTGGGCAGGGACATAAAGAGATACCTGCCTTGCTCTACCTAATGCTGTAATCTTCTGTCTTTAAATCAGCAAAACTTCTTTTTGTAAATAGGGTGCCGTATACATTTATATTGCGTATACCTCTGTTCTACACAGTGGGGCAGACATGCAGCTGGTTAACGTTGTCATAGTTCCACTGACTTGAACGGAAGTGTGACAATTTACACCAGCTAAGAGCTGTGCCTTTCCTTGTTTGTAGTTCATGCCCAAGATGTGCTTGACACAGGACCTGGCACTGTGCAAAGCAGACCTAATATTTTCCAGGATTAGGACTTCGTGTGTGAGAGGGATGAGCGATAACATTTTTTTTAAACACTTGTCTCTTAGGCAACAATAGGGGAAAAAATAAGGTTTAAATTGTTCTATTCACAGTGGAAAGATAATAGTTATAAAAGTCATTGTCTGCTTTAGTTCCTAATCACTGGAGAAATATATCTTTATCATTTTTATGGGATCTAACAGCACTTATCATAGAGAGGAATTGCTTCACCCTTAAGGAACTTAATTAACTGAGATCCTTTGGTTGCTTACCAGTGAGGTTTAACATTACACTTCAATAAAACAAGAGCCTGGAAGCCAAGAAAAAGCAAATGTCGATGAATGACTTATGGTTTGATATATACACCTTGCCTGAAAGGATATTATTTTCAACCTCAACATTTCTGTAAACTGTAAATCCAGCTGAAAAAAAAAAAAATGTTCCAGTAGCTATGTGGCATGTTTTAAATTTTTTTTCTACCAGTATATCAAGGTGTCAGAAACATTTCCTTTTGTAACAAATGCTCAATGGTGAGGACTGCATCAATCCTGTCAAACTTAACTTGTGTTTATAGAGTAAATTGTAAAGTGAGATTGATATGAGTATGCACAGTACCCTTAATAACACTGTTCTTTTACTCCTTGCTCATCCTTTTATTGATGATCTTAGGTCCCTAGGAATCCTGACCTCCCAAATGCAGCTCAGGTACAAAAAGAAGAACAAAAGAAGATTGATGACTCTGCACCTCATACTCCAGAAGAAAGTGAAGAAAAAGAAAAGCTGCTCACACAAGTAAAATGATAAAAGTAGCTGAAGTATTTAGTGCACAGCGTTTCATCAAAAGATGACTATTAAAATATACATGGAAGACTGCAGTGTGTTTATAAAAATGGCAGTTCACATTTTTCATTCAGTATTGTATACAGTAAAACAAAACTATTAAAAGGTTATGAAATTAAAAAAACAACACCACATGCACAAAATGTTTAGGTGTAGTGAAAAATATCCCTCCAGTCTAAATGCAGCGATGCTTTAAACTAAAGACATTTAAATGGTGCTTTGCTTTATCCAGCCATCTTGGCAGTTGTATTTGACTAGAAACTCATCAAGTGTGGGAGAGGGAAAGGAGACTAAAGACTCAAGAAAGAAAACCAAATCCACAGAATAGAGAAGGAGAGAGAGGCTAGGAGAAACAGGGTAAAGAGTGAGAAGAAAGAGTCCAAACTGATCATCCAATTAAGCAATGTAATGACATTTTTAGCACGTTTTATATTTCTTTTAAACAAGTAATACACTTCCAAAGTGTGTGTAATGTATATCTGTAATTCCAACTTGGGTTTCTGATAGTATAAATAAAATCAGAATCCTTTAATATTGTAGCTTTACCATACATCAGCTTTTGTGTCCCTATCGGGGGCCAAATCTGCCTTACTCAGTGCCTCTTTTTCCCTTACTGAAGCAAAGGTGTCATTAAAATGTGTTTAGTTTTGCTTGATTAAATACCAGGAAAGTGTTTCAGGAATTCAATGCGCAGGTTTCTAGCTTTTAATCTGTTTGGTGTATGTATGCAGTAGTGATGCCATGAATTAATATCTGAGTTGCAGCACAATCTACAATGTCTTTAGATACTTTCTAATTTCTGCACAGGACTAAATACCATGGGATTTTTATGTGACCTCTCTTAGAATCAGGGAGATGCCTGTGTTTTGGAAAAGATGGCCTTGGTTCTCTTCCCTAAGATTTCTTGATGTAGTCCTATATTAAGGTCAGAAGGGACCATTCTGGTGGTCTAGTTGACTTCGTACATAACACAAGCTATAGGACTTCCATGAATTAATTACTGTTTAAAGCCCAGTAGCTGAGCTTGAATTAGAGCATATTTTATAGTAAAGCATCCAATCTTAATTTTAAAATGTTCAGTGATGGAGAATCCACCACAACCCTTGGAAGTTGTTCCAATGGTTAATTACCCTCACTATTAAAAAAAATATATATAAAAAATAAAATAAAAATAAAAAAATTGCACTTTATTTCTAGTCTGCATTTGTCTAGCCATTGAATCTTGTTATACCTTTGTCTGCTAGATTGAAGAGCTGTTGATTGAATTTCTGTTTCCCCCGTTATGTATTTACTACTTACAACGTCAAATGTGTGTGGAGGGGCTGTGTTTGAGTTAGAGGCTCTAGCTGTCGTCTCCCATGGTTATTCCATTCTCAAATTTAATTTGCCTGTGATACCTTATGTATTAAATTAAGGCCATCCTGGTTGCCTGATTCACGTCAGTGCTGTTGATGAAATCAGTGGAACTGTTTGTGTGAGTAAAAGAAGCTGGATTTGGCCCATAGACAATAACTTATGTTACTCTCTTCAGTTTTTGTTTTTATTATTTTATTTATTTATTTTACAATATATTTTTTTTCATTACATTTATGGTAGGAAGTGTAACATTCTTTTAAAAAGTATATAATAGACCAAGATTAGTTATTAACATATTTGAACCATGCTGTTATACAGATACTATGATATATACCATCTCTGAAAATACTGTACTCTGATCTTTGATCACAATCCCACAAACTGTGAGGTGTATTTTCCCCAAGTTTTTTGGGTCCTCAGGTCTCAATGGATTCTCCTATCCAACTGCCATTCTCTTAAATATCTGAAAGTGGTACCACAACTTATATAGCGGATGCATTCCCAGTCTTGCGGGTTTCCAGTATGTTTCTACCCTACCCACTCTTACCAAAGATATTTTTTAAAAAGTCACACAGGACAGGCAAATGTTATCACATGGCAAGAATAAGACATGATCTAAAATCTCATTCATCTTGACCAAATGTCAGTGGATAGGTTTGGCTTCTGCAGGTGCCTGACACTGTCATTGGATGAGACCAATTCCCTAATATCTGAATGCTGGTCTTGATGATTTGACATATTAACAATAAATTATTGAAGAGGAGAGCTTGACTGAAAGAGTAGTAGTTTTATAATCTAGAAACCTTTCCTCTGTAGAGAAATGGACATATTGTACCAAAAGTGCTGCAGTCTAATGGACAGAGAAACAATGCTGCTTTAGTTGTTTGCAGTGTGTAGATGTGTGGTCCCAGGATATTAGAGAGACAAGGTGGGAAAGGTAATATCTTTTATTATTTATCTTTTACCTTTTTTAGAAAAGATTTGCAAGGCTACAGTTTTTTGTTTACTACTCACAACTTCATCAGGTACAGCAGGGTAAAAACTTATGCCTCTGCTGATGTAGTCATCAGTACTAGCTTCACTGATTAAAAAAGAATCCTGTATTGTGATCATAGGATTGTTTTTATACAGATCCATTAAGTTGTAGGCTGAGCCTGTTCACTTGGAGAATCCACAATTTATTTATTTATTTTTATTTTTTCTTCTGAATGGTATTTCTCTGGTTAAACAAGTGCAGTGCAGTACAAACCACCCTTCAGACTTGTGGGGTTTTTTTTGCTTATTCTTGGTTCTTTTTGTTGCCCCTGTCCTAAAACCAATGCATCATCTTTGATGATGATCTTGTGCACTGTATCTCATTTAGCTGTTTTTGTAGTTTTGGTTCCATTTCTACAATGCATAACTGGCTTGCTGTTTGGAAACTCTCAATAACACTGTCATTTGATTGCATCGTGTCAGAACAGAGATCTTTTCTTGGTACAGTTCTGCTTCCATCCAGATGTATCTTATTTATAGTTTGTAAGTATTCTAAATAAGTGCTATTGCATTTGGGGTTTGGTTGGTTAGGTGACTTTCAAGGGCACCAGGACTGGTGCTCCCCAAACTCCAGTCATTTTATTTGTTGCTCGTGCCTGTTGAAGTATGAGCTAAATGAAAATCCATTAGGATGTGGATTGAGCTTGTTTCTTTGGAGAAATACCATTTTCAGGTAAGAAAAAAATTTGTTCTTACTGATGCATGAGGGGTTATGCACAAAAACTCACTAGAGATCTTTGACTGAGTAATAAACTCTGGATAATAGAAGTTTATGGAAATCCTGAAAGACCATTAACCACTGTAATTATGTGGCACCGTACTGAAGCATTAACAATTGGAGAAAATGGTACATTCTAAGAGAAAAGTTCTAGCAAAATATTTCCACCTGTACCTGATAGTGACGTCTTTATCTCTCTGCTTGCAGGGTTTTACAAACTGGAACAAAAGAGACTTTAATCAGTTTATTAAAGCTAATGAGAAATATGGACGTGATGATATAGATAATATTGCCCGTGAGGTGGAAGGAAAGTCACCAGAGGAAGTCATAGAGTATTCAGGTTTGTTTAAATTCAAGTATATCTTTTCACAATCATATCTATATAACCATTCTGTTTTGTCATATGACTTTTGGAATTACAAGGTTCGGAGCTTGGAAGAATGTGAAAGGTTAAAAGAATGTGTTCCCTCTAAGAAAACGTGAAGTCCTGGGGCAGATTATGCTGTGAAAGCACCTTTATGTATTCTTATTCTGCACTAGCTGATTTTTAGATCATGACTTGCTTCATCTAAATTTGACAGTGTCATTGTACAAGGGGCTGACTTGTTTATTTTTCAATGTGGGACTCCCGTTTTCTTGGCAGTGATTACAGAGCTGACATTGCCTACTGTTGGTATATGGACATAATAGACAGCCGAATACAAAGGCTGTAAACAAATGCTGTTCTGTTGAAGCAAATTAAATTGTGCCCATTTACTTCAAGGTTGAATTTGGCCCACAGGACATTTTCAACACTGATGTAAGCAAAGTAGGTGCACATGTCAGAACTGGATGAAACAAACCAAAAAGAACAGATTATTTAATATTACTCAACCCATACAATACACACGAATAAAACCAAACTATCATGCAAATATTTAAAGAGCAAAAACACCCGTATTATGAAACCTCAAAATAATCTGAGGGCCAGATCCATCCCTCGTGTAAGTCTTTTGAAGTCACTGGGTTACACCAGGGATGAATTTAACACACACAGTTTCACATCTCAGTCCAGTCCAATACTAATACAGATGGATCTGATTTCTTTTTTATTCTATTCTGGGATTTTTGCTGGTTTTACATCCTGATCCTGCGAAGAAACATGCTTTATTTTGTGTAAAGTTAAGCACATGCACAATTCTTTGCAGGATTGGGGCCGTAACTTGGAGTAGCTTTCTGGACTTGTATATAGTAGCCATTAATAACAATAAATATTTGTGGTATTAACATCAGAACGTGAGTGAATATGCAGTAGAAATAAGTAAACTGAGCGCTTTGAGGAAAATGCAGGTCAACAGCTCTGTGAAATTTTTCCTCAAAATGTCAATATCACATAAATTGATGTACGAAACCAGGCCCTCAGCTTGTGGCGAAGTACACAATAGTTTTTGACTTTATTTCCTTGAGCTTCCCTCCATTCGATTTCACCAGGCAGCCTCTCCTAACATCTTACATTTGAGTGTTCTTCCTGTAGTCAAAGAAGGCTGGACTCAAGTCTCTCCAGAACTTATTTAAATTTTTTGGGGTTGGCGGATGTCACTTAGTTCAGTGCTACTCAAAGTGGTGGTCCGTGGACCATCGGCTGCCGGTCTGCGCGTACATTGGGAAAAAAAAATGCTGGTCCCCCACATCAGATAGCGTGAGAAGCACTGACTTAGAGGATTCCAAGAATGAGTTCATATGAGCCTGCTGACCTAAGACAGAGGTCAAGTGAAAGACCAAAAATTGGTTCCTTCACATGGCGGACTGTTGCACTGACACTAGACTTGTCTCCACTATTATTGATGTAATATGTACTCCCTTACATATACAAAGTTGTGCAGGATTTTATCCATACAGACCTCATTAAAGTAAATAAACTGAAGTCAGTATAATTTTGAGTTATTTGTAGCTCACCTCTAAAGATACTGATAAACATGAATGTGTCTGAATTTGTTTTTCATATAGCCTAGTGAAATAGTGTTTGGTAAATCTTCAAATATCAAGGAACAGAAAATCTGCATTCTTTAATATTACACTGTTTTGCTACAGAATTCTTCATCCAAACAAGGACATAATGACAAGATTATTTTACAGATTGAATATTTTGTTCCTTTAGCCGTTTTTTGGGAACGTTGCAATGAACTGCAGGACATTGAGAGGATTATGGCTCAGATTGAACGAGGAGAGGCAAGAATCCAACGAAGGATCAGTATCAAGAAAGCTCTGGATGCCAAAGTAACAGTTGCAAAATTTTGTTCTTTTAATTAGTCTTACCATTAATTTTCTCGTACTAAGTTCTGCCTACCGTTAACATTGGATGAAGTGTCTTTCAATTCCCTTTAGAAAGAAAACACTTGGGTAGCGTTGGTATTTTCCACACCAAAGTTGGCTAGTTTTCAGTGGGAGAGGAAGTGATCCCTGTGTATAGTTTGAATAGTGGTTAAAATTTATAAATGCTTTTGGTTGAAAAGCAGAATGAAAATATAAAATATTGTTTGTCATAAACAACTCATACTGCTTGTAACAATTAAGTGGTAAAGCCTTAATTTAGTGTTGTACATCCACCAATAAGTCTTATTTTTGTTTTGCATTCAGATTGCAAGGTATAAAGCCCCTTTTCATCAGCTGCGTATTCAGTATGGAACGAACAAAGGCAAAAACTACACAGAAGAAGAAGATAGATTCTTGATATGCATGTTACACAAGATGGGCTTTGACAAAGAAAATGTCTATGAAGAACTAAGGCAGTGTGTGCGCAATGCTCCCCAGTTCAGATTTGACTGGTTTATCAAATCTAGAACTGCTATGGTATGTACAAGCATCAATTACATGAAGCTTAGATTTTGTAGATAATGTTTTATGTTTCTTTAAGCAGAATTATGTGGAATTTGGATCTGTACCAGAACACTGGAGTGTAGGAAACAATTAGGTATGAGAATGGTCATTTTGGTCTATGTTCTCATCACCAGTTCCTAGCATAAGATGTGGTGGCCTTTTTCTCAGCACAGCTAAACAGTGCTTTACAATGAAATTGAAACAAACAGATTACAAAACCTGGCAAGTCTGAGTCTCATGTCAGCCAAAGAGCTTAATGCAAAGATAGACTGCCCTTACAAATCTGTTGTTTGCTCACTCCACACTAAAAATAAATAATCCAAACTGTGTGTCTGTAACTGGTCTTAAATTGAATCACTTTTCAGATTTAGCTGACAGGCTATCAAAAGATGAAGACGATTTGATTACACATAAAATAACATTTTATTTTTTTGTTAATAATACTTTATCTCTTGTATTTGTATTTCAGGACTATTATGAAAAGTCTAGTAGCTGAGTGTTTCTACAAAAAAACAGTTATTGTGGCAGGTGACTTAGTGTATGTTATAGTAGGTAAAACGTAAAATTAAAGAAGAATTCTCCTGTATAATGTAGTCATTTTTAAAAAGTCATGACACTTTACCTAGCTCATATTACAGTAGACTAGTTTGTGAACAGTTGGATCATAAATAAAACACAGTACCAATTTGACTAAGATATCGGTCAAATTAATACCCTGCATTTCAGCTGCATTCTTTCTTCAGTCTGGATAATATAGCCATTCTAACTGAATTTAATTGGTTTGTTTATTTATTTATAAAATACCCATCCAAGACTTTGAACATGGCCTCCCAAAAATGAGCAGCACGTTTCAGTAGGAAAAAGGCCATAAATGCCTCCTGTCTACTCCCCCAGCTGCTTATAACAGCAAAGATGGTCTGGTTGACATATCAACTAGCAGCACATTTCCTATCCATGTATTCCCCATCCCCTCAACCATCCCCCTTGCCCCTTGATTACCTTCCAAATCTGCCCTTATTAACTAGTAGAAGATACCATTTTTACTAACTTAAATTTCCTTTTCAGGTAGTGTTGGATTTTAAAACTATAAACATACAGGGTCACATCTATGGTATCTAATTTATTCAGCTAAGTTATTTCTAAGTGCTTGTTAATCTCCTGTGAGTAAATTTTATGAGGGTAAAGCATGAGGCCAGAACTTCACAGGTTTTATTATTATAGTTGTTGTTCTTCTCCTCAAGGGGATAGGAGTAAGTGGCCACACAAGGGGGTGGAAATGTGGTGAGTGGTATCTGTTAGAAATTGAGGGACCCAAAATGTAGTGAATATTTTGGTTTAAGTAGTCTTTTTCAAACTCAAAATTATTTATTAAACTGATTATTCTACTATTATAATACTTACAGGCTATAAAGGAGTAGTAACAATACATTGTGAACACAGATGAAAATCAGAGATAATGTTTGGGCTGCAAGCCCCCTTCCAGTTACAGACAATTCATAATTTCTAATATTTTTAAACTAAACCTTTTAAGAGGTAATTATTATTTCTAATGTTTATTACTTTCATTTTTCTTAATCTCTCAAAACTCTGTCAGACTCATGATGATATGCTTAGGCTTTCATTAGTGATGTAGTTTCTGTTTGCATATGAAAATCCTGATTTTTGTTGAAGTGTTGTTGTTGTTTGTTTTTATTTTGCATTTTATAGCCAAACTTGTGTAAAATAGGGTAGGCAAGGCAGTTTAATTCTGAAAAGGACTTGTTTATATATCAGTCCAAGAAAAACTTCACTGTATCTTACCAGCCACTAGATGTCTCTTGAATTCCATATAAATAGCCTAATTTTCCTCCATCTTCTCTTTCCTATTCATTTCCTTCAGAAAACAAATATAAATTCTGCTGCATTTCTTTATTCCCAAAGATGGCCTACCCAGGTTAAGATCACAAACAGAGTGAGAGCTTCTGTAAAACAATAGTTTTTCTTAACTGCACAAAGACTTATTTAAGTGTACAGGATTAGTAATTATTATCTTCCTCTTCATTTTATTTGTGTTCGTGCTTCAGGAATGGACAATACTATGACCTACTGAATCATAGTTATTCTCACCAAGCCATAATTTGTGCCTGTTCTCTGAATCTCTTTTTCTGCATTTCTCCAGAGGAAGAGCTCTCTGCCAGTCCAAGACCTTTGGACTGACAGAGTGCCTGTTTTCTGTAAATATTGGCGATAGTCCAGACTTATCCACACACTTTCTGGCTTGACTATGCCCTTTTACTCTCATGATAGATTCTCTATCTTCAGTGGTGCAAACGGTGATGGTTCAGTGCTCCTCCTTTCTCTGTTGCAATCCTAGTTTTTGTAGCTATGACAAGAACGAATAAAATTCTTTCCGCTTTCCAACCTGGACAAGAAGTATCAAACGACCTTGAAAGAAATGAGCAACGGGCAGTAGATCCTTTCCATCAAGACTTGACTCCCTGTAATAAAAATATATGGATTATTCCATATTAGAGCGCTTGAGGTTGAAGACAAAATTCATGATGGATATTCTATTTTCTAGTAGAAGCATCTAATATCCCAGCAGAAGCTTATTTGCATGGACCAATCAGATTCTCCCATCAGCAATTTCTAAGGCCACAGCTACACTACAAACTTTTGTCAATGCAAGTTACATTGGCGTAAAGCTGTTGCAGTTAGTATAACTCTTTTGCACCTGCATACTTGACGCCTTGTGTTGGCACTGCCTATACTCACCAGGAGTGCTATATTGATGTGCAGTGCACCGTGAGTAAGTATCCCAGTATTCAACGCGCCATCCTCCAGCACACTGTTTTTTGCGAAGTTTTGGCAACATATGGTGGGGGAGAAATGAGTCACACAGGGGGTAACTGGGAGCAAGGGGTTAACTTCCACGAGTGCAACTGTGTCCATCCCATAATGTCATCTATATCCCATAATTTTCATGCCTTTAAAAAAAAATTCCGAATGGCCTTCTTCGCTGTCAGAAACGTGGAGCCTGCACAGCTTGGCACTATTGTCATAAGCATTGCAAACACAGGACGCACGATCCTCCAGTATTTGAAAAGGCATAAGAAGAAGTGAATCAGTGGGGAACATGAGGATTTCTTGGAGGACAGATTACTGTGGGACACAGTGAGAGTCAGTTCAAGGTTGGTTGGTGGAATTCACTGGGCAGCTGCAGATGGAGTGCTGCTCCTGGGCATGAGAAAGGAGCGCTGACTGGTGGAATCGGATTGTGATGTAGGCTTGGGATGATGATCAGTGTCTGCAGAACTTTCAGATGCGGAAGGCTACATTCCTGGATCTATCTGTCTGAGCTCACCACATCCGTCCAGTGCAGCGACACCAAGATGAGAGCTGCACTGACAGTGGAGAAGCCAGTGACGATTGCACAGTGGAAACTTGCAACACCAGATTGCCACCGGTCAGTGGGAAATCAGTTTGGAGTTGGATATTCCATTGCTGGAACCATTGCCATGCAAGTGTGTCTTCTGCTGTGCAGGACTGTGACTCAGCAATGTGCAGGACATAGTGGATGGATTTGCTGTAGTGGGGATCCTGAATTGTGGTGGAGCAATAGATGGCATACATATCCCTATTTTGGCATCAGACAACCTTGCCACGTAGTGCATCAACAGAAAGGGCTACTTTTCTATGGTTATGCAGGCGTTGGAACACTGGGGACGCTTCACCGACATCGGTGTTGGCTGGTCAGGGACACTCTCATCTTTAAGAACAGAGAAATGTTCAGTAAGCTACAAGCAGAGACTTTCTTTCATGACTGATGAATTAATATTGGTGATGTTGAAGTGAACCTGGGGGACCCTTTGCTCCCCTGGCTCATGAAGCTGTACACCAGACATCTAAACAGCACCAAGGAAAGATTCAGCTTCCCTCTCACCAGAGGCAGAATCAGAGTTAAATGTGCTTCTTGGTAGATTGAAGGGATGCTGGTGGTGTTTACTCACAAGACTGGATCTCAGTGGGAGGAAAAAATCCCAATAGTTGTAGCTGCCTGTTAAAATATCCCAGAAGCAAAGGGGGAAAAGCTGCTGCTGGAGTGGAGATGGAGTGGCTGTCTACTGAGTTTGAAAAGCCAGACACAAGGGCTATTAGAAGCACTAACACAGAGCTATCTGTCTCAGGTAGGCTTTGAAAGAGCACTTTAACAGTGAGCCACAGTAATGTATTCTGATGGACTGTGCTCTACCTGGCCCAGCTATTTTGGGGCCTGTTAGGAATTTGTGTGGTGCTGTGTATGAATATAACACTGTCAATGCACCTATTAATTTTATGTGTTTGCTACACACTTATGATTATTACAATGTCACTGATCCTATGAGTTGTCACGCTATATATTAAGGAGTCAGTGGGTGCTTTCAAAACTGCTAGGCATCCTGTAGCATATGTTGTGAATTCATAAAGATGAATTATTTTCCAAATAATAGACTTTTATTCAGTAACAAAATGAGTGCAAAGAAAAATCTCTGCAGTTTAAAAACTTAATAAACGAAGAGAACAGAACTTAACAAGGGGAAAACTCTTATGTACATTTTACATACACATACAGAACCTGTGGCTTTCACAGGTCAGTGTATTACTTTTGGGGGAATTCTGTGCCAAAAACTTTTAAAATTCTGCATATTTTATTTGTCAAAATAACACAATATAATCACACCAGTTTCAATTATTTTGGTAATTTTATTTCAAAATACCCTGTCAGCAAGTAGGTCTGTAACAACACATACAACAAAAAAGATTCAGGAAATGTGTTTTGACAGATTCCTTACATCTTAATACAGAAGTTTAAGTAATAATTCATTTAAACTACAGTACAGAAACTTATTCCCGCACCCCTCAGAAGCAGTGCAAAGGCTTGGGGGACTTGGGTAATGGAGGAGCTGAGGGAGAGGGAAGTAATTGCTGGGAAGGAGACTGGATGTGAACTTGGAGGGTTGTTGGGTGGGAAAGGTATGGAACGGGTTTTTTGGTATGGTTTTTGAGTGTGTGGGGCGGGGGGGGAGGAGATGGGGTTGTTAGGGAGCCTCCCCCATGCAGATCCTGCCTGACCCCTAGCATCTCCCATTCAGTCAGGCACATCTGCCCCTGTCCCCATGTGTCCCTGCACCACCCTGTCTTCATGTGGCTTTGTGCCCCCACTCAGCCACCCTCCTGCCCCCATCCCCATGTGTTCCTGTGCCCCCACTTGGCCACCTGCCTCCAGTAGCTGAGAGGGCAGCAACTTATACCCTCCATTCTGTCCTTCCCACAGAGATGCCTCCACAGGGCCTGTTGGGTAGTCCAAAGATAGCACATAACAAACAACAGGTGGTCAGAAGATTTTTCTTCTGATTGCATGAATTCTGCTGGTTTTTTGACATATCTTTCTAGTCAGATATTTAATTTCCCCCCCTTGTAGCCTTTATAGACGAACAGTTTATATTAAGTAAATGTTTGTGTTTAAGATACCCACAAAGTAGAAGTGATTAAATGGTAACAATTTAATGTTGGCAGCTCCATAGAATGTCACTCTTCATTGTAGTATCAAAGAGGGTAGTAGTCCAAATGAAGTGATTTCTCCTTGGGATTATGAACTTTGCTTTGAAGTATCCCACTTCAGTGCAGTTCTTAGCAGGAGCTTGATTCAGTGTCTGACGTTGAGGTTGTACCGTCTGTTAAAGTCAGGTTCAGGCACACAAATGTGGTAGGCAATTCCTTTGCCTGTTGTCATTCACCTGACCCTGACTTTCATAGAGAAGTTATTCAGACCTTCTGTCACTCAGACTTAGGCAGTCTTAGTGTCTAGGATTTTCAGTGCACAGGAAATGTAATGTGGAGTCTTTAATCTCTGAATAAGTCTCCCAAGTTTATTGATATTTTCTGTGCTTGTTGTATTGAAGCTTTATGACGACTGATAGATATAGAAAGGGGGGTATATTAGTAGTCACCCATCTACTAGAAACATCAGTTCAATAAATAGTACTCAGTCGAAGCATAGTGGCATGCACTGAAAGTGTCAGTCTTTTTAAGTTTCCTGTTGTCTGTACATGTTAAAAGATTATTTAGCTGCCTTTTCTAGGTAGACTGAAGAAACTGCAAAAGAGGCTGTGAAAGAAAAAGTACTAGTGGTCCAAGCCCGTTCCCAAATGCTCATCTTCATGTATTTCCTGCTTGATGATGGAGTTTGTTTAATAAAAGCCATGTGAACAGGTCTGCAGGTACTCCAGTTAGTTCAGCCATATGAGAGCAGTAAAGCAATGTAGTATCCTGGCATACTTTTAAAAATAACTCAAAATACCTACATAGATACTGCATTGCAGAAGGATTCCCAGATTGGTAGATCTGTTTTGTGTACATTATTTCTAAGATGAGGATCCAGTTCTTTTCCCATTTTTCTTACTTTGTATTATTTAAAAATTGTGAATGAACTTAATGCCCTCAAAATGAGGGATTCATCATGCTGGTTTGAGGCAGGCATAGAATGGGCAGGACTGTGCATAATTATCCGTAGCTAATATTCCCACTCCCCAGATATACCATAGCATTGCAATTCTACTCCTGTGCCAGTCATGTAAAATCTAGTGGTTTAGTGATGTGAACATCCAGAGATTTGACTAATAAACTTTCACTCTTGATCTAAGTACAGACTTGAATCCAGGTCCTCAGATTTGAAGGGTTAGTGGACTAATGTACAGTGCCCTGTAGCTCCTTTGCTTTTTCTTAATACTTTTTATCTGTATGTGGTATTGAGTATTGCCATGTTATCTATTTTATTCAGTCTAAGTTATTTAGAAAGTATTTTTGTATTATTTTAATGATAAAATGTTTTGTGATCATTTCCCACTTTAAAATAGTCTTTTACTGGGTTTCATAATGTCATTGGTGGTGGTGCATTTTTTCATTCATATTATAGATTCAGGCTTTAGTCAGATATAAAGCCAAAAAGTCCTTTTTATAAAGACATCTTTTTAGTTCTGTAGTCTCCAAGAGTGTGAATCAATGGAGGCTATATGGATCATAGGGAAATTGACATTATCTGTAGTTGGGAATTGTATGATAGTAGTATCCTCCCACCCTCGTGTCCCTTGAGCGCTGGATTGTTTTCCTATGGTTTAGAATAGTTAGCACAATAATCTTCTGCTTCTTTTCAAGTGTATAAGCCACTGGAGGTAATTTGGCATTGCTGTAATATGAGGACTTGGAGAAAGTACTAGTTTCTGCAAGAGGTAATGAGATTCCTCTCCCCTACTCCACCATATTATTGATAAACAGATGAATAAGAAGAAAATACTCTCTGGTCACAAGCAGTAATTACTTTTGGTGCACACAGGATCCAGTCACTGCTCCTCTGTGAGGAATGAAAGCTGACCAGCAGCACTCTTCTTAGGAGAATCTTTTTGCTTCAGAAGATACCACCAAGTACAGAGAACCTTCCTCCACCAGAAATATAGGAGGGTTGTTACAAATTGCTCTGTCTGAAATGGCCATCTATTGGATACAGAACGCCTTGGAAAGTGCTGGGAGCCAGGACTCTGCCGCCGAGGCTAAAATGGGGGTTTCCCCTCCCTTTTTCATAAATCAGCAGCTTCCCACAAACTTCTGACAGTATCCACAGGAAAAAGGTAAAACCCTCAGTGTTACCACAGATATGCTCAAATGTTGTTGGCCTCTCTTCTGCCATCTGACAGTATCCCTTGTTGCTTTGCATCTGGAGTTGGCAAGCTACCTCAACAAGATCTTCAGTGAAGCAATTTCCTTTGCAGTTGCTATTTGCCTCGGCCCCCTTCTACTCGGCCTAACCACAGAAGTCGATTCCCCTGTAGACACTGGAAGGACAAAAACCACTGTTATTCACCATGGGAAATGCCCTGTTCTTATGTTAAGAAACTTGATGGGCTTCCTTCTCCCTTTCCACGGAGTGGCTGCCTTCAGGAACTCTGTTCTGAACGTTGGGTTATCAGGCTCCCAATCAGGGAGGCAGACTTCCTGGTGATGAGATGAAAAAAACCCAACAGTAAATATTAAAACTAAAAGCAAAGCCAAGCAAGACTCCCAACCTGGAAGACTTTTAGGCTGTGTCAGAAGATCATATATAATTTTTTAAATCTAAGTTTTGTGGGTCTATGTATTACAATAATTACTAATTGGGCTGGGAAGATCTTTGGGAGGCCTGTATTCCAGCACATGCAAACCTCTGATTGGCCCTTACCCCACTTATTCATTGGGGACAGAATGACCTCCCTCACCCCACCTTTATTTTTATTTATTTTTTTTGAGTCATCAAATCGAGACATCAGGCAAATAGATTATTGCTATCTTTAGTATAGAATTTCTCTCTCCTCTGTGAAGCTTAAGAAATGTTTTCACTTTATCTGTCGGATTCTTCCCCGTCCCCCACAAATGCAATAAATGAGAGCATCCAGCTCCTCCGAGAAAGTGTAGACAGGTATTTCTTGTCTATTTTTAGTGCCGAAGCATTCAAGAGGCTTCAGGGCAGTCTTACATCTCAAATGGCTAAACTACTTTTAGAAGAACAAACAATTCCATTTAGAATAGTTTGAGTCTGAGTAGCAGCTATAAAAAAGGGAGCTTTTTTTAGCATCCATAGGTCTTCTAGACACATCTCCATATACCCTGCCTCATATCTTTTTTTGTGTTTGATAGTTCTGATCAACAGCCAATCCATTTTTGCACACAGACCATCCTTTCAGTCTGGCCACAGCTCTGCGAATTTAAAGATTCTAACCAAAGTAGCAGCTACCATTCATAAGGATTCAAGGGGTTCATGATCTGTTATATTTAGATAATTGGCTAGTAAAATCCAAATCTCTGATGAGACTCAATCTGGGCTTTCAGTGTGTGCTCTCTGGGTTTACTGTTGCAGCGTCTCATAAATCTTCACGTGAGTGCTGTAGATCTATCTGGAACTTGTCCATCTGGGAGCCCAGTTCAGTACTGGAGAAGGCTATGTGGATTGTCTACAGAAAGCTTTAGAAAATTTGCAGTAACAATCAGAATGTTCTTTGACATACAGGAGATTAAATCAGATAAATCCTTTAGTTATTTGGCTTAATTGCTCCTTTTGCTAAATTTTGTACATTGGTCCTAGCTTAGTGAATCTTTTGGTTTCAGTGTGAAAATGGAGAGAAAAAGCAAACTTGGCTCTGCAGGAGAACCTAGCTTTCCATTCCCTGGAATGTCAGCAAATCTGTGGTGTGAGTCCTCCTCACTTCCTCAAGGAAGTTTCACTAACAGATCGCAATTTGACCTTTTAACCCCAGTATCTTTTGTATGGGGAACCCCCATGAACCAGATGCCTGCGCAGGACAAGGGGCCAAAAAGAAATAAATACTTTGATCTGTAAAATGGGGATAGTAATACTGTGCTTTGGCTATTTAGACTGTAATCTCTTGCCACAACAGCCCCTTCCTTACTTCACTTAACTAGCTGGCTTCCTGTCTCTTACCATATCACCTCACTTTCAAAAACCTACAAACATAATTTCCTCATTCCTGCATCTTTCAGCTCATGTCATGTTTTTCATCAGTTTGGAACAGTCTCTCGCTTCCTATCTTGGAAGCACCCCATCAAATCTTCCTTCATATCCCTCCTTGGAACCATTTCTGTCGTGAATCCTTCATTCCTTGCTCTTCTTACCAGAAATCTCTTTGCTGTTGTAAATGAAGTCCTGTTTCTTGTCTCCTATTTACCTCCTCTGTTTTAAACTGTAAGTCCTTTAGAGCAGGGGGCACAGAATCATATATATTTATGGCATTACATAAACTTTTTAATAATAATCAATTAGTACTCATGCTCAGATATTCTACCACTGGCTTAAGTCAGTAAATTTTTTTCATTTCATAACCCCTTGTGCTAATGCTCACAGAGCATCATACTGCTGATATGGGAACACATCGCAAGAAACGGCCAAATTCATGTATGTGAGACACATAGGGAGACATTACTTCTTTGGTATCTATAGAAATACTGTTCAAATCACAGCTGTGGCTGGCACGTTTTGCTGTATCAAGATGCTTTTAAATAAAGAATAAAGGGCCAGGTTATCAAAATTGCTCACTCCCATTTAGGCACTTAAATGAAGTGGCCAGATATTCAAGAATGCTCAGGACCCTGCAACTCCCATAATTCTTGATGGGACCTGAGCACTTTGGATAATCTGGTTCATATTGTTGGAATCAAGCACCTTTGAAAATGTCTCAGGATGTTTTGAAATCCCTAGTGACTTTCAGTGTATATAGTGATGCAGTCTCTGCTGCAGAATTTAATGTTTGATTATTACCCTTCTTAGGAATTCCAAAGACGCTGCAATACTCTCATATCATTGATAGAAAAAGAAAATATGGAAATTGAGGAAAAAGAGAGAGCTGAAAAGAAGAAAAAGGGAACAAAAGTTCCAGCGGTAAATTTATCAGCATTTACTTACCTCTTAATGGGGCATGATTCAACATTTATTGATTTGTCTAGTTGAAATGAAGTGCAAAATAAGGTAACTGTAACCTCAGGTTTCTCCAAAACAAAACTGTTAGTTTGCTGAGAAAGAGGTTATGTGGATACCATAGGTGTTCATCTGTGTCTCCCTGGAAGTGTGGGTAATAACTCCTGAAGATCAGAACTTCAAGTCTTTGATTCCCTTTAAAGGGTTTCCATATAGGTAGCATAGAGATACCTGTCTTCTGAGTGCGATGCATTCCTTGAGGAAAATATTCCCCCTCCAGACACCCCAACAAGATGTAAGTGGATAGTATTACATAAACTTTAATGTCACATTGTTATCCAGTCTCTAAAATACTAATTACTGGAGGGAGATATTTAATGAATTAAATAGTTCTTCAGATGAATTAAATAGAACAAGCAAAGCCACATACACAAACCAGGGGCCTAATCCTGCTACCCTTATTCATGATGTGTAATACTGAACCAATAAAACTCTCTGTGGAGTACTGCTCATCGTGAAAAAGTGTGGCCCTTTGTGCTTATTTTAACTTTAACTTTTTCGGGGGGGTTCTCTTTTGCCCTCTGTTGTGCACTATGAATATGAATGGTTGAAATATATGTTGCATAGTAAATTAGAGCCTCTATCTTCGGACTGAGTAGGCATGTCATTCTAGTTTTTAATATATTCACAGTACATTTGACCATATGTGCTCATATTTTTCAACATTTGAAAAACAATAAGCTGTTTGTTTTTATTTCTTTAGTCACAGAAAAGAAAAGCAGATTCAGCAACAGAGAGTTCTGGGAAGAAGGATGCTAAGAAAGTGAAGTCGTAAAGTGGAGAAACTGAATGCTAAATATAAAACTGCCACTTTTTCTTTCTATCTACAAATGTTAATTGCCAGCTTCTGTGTGTTCATGGTACTCTCAGAAAAATCTCATGGTTTAATTTTTGCAAATTTTGTATATTACACAATGCCTTTCTTCACTTAAATAATGTGTAGCTTTATATTTTATGCATTCCAGTACGTTAGTCCTGTGGTTTTCAATCTGTGGTCTGCGGCCCCTTGGGGTCTCCAGACTAAGAGGTCCTTTAAAGGTTGTCATTACCATAGAACAGTGGTTTCAACCTGTGGTCCACGGACTTCGGGGGGGTACGCAGACTATGTCTAAGATTTCCAAAGGGGTCCACACCTCCATTCGAAATTTGTTAGGGGTCCTCAAATGAAAAAAGGTTGAAAATCACTGCTTTAGTGTATCGTATTTTGTGAATTACATGTCTTCAGCAAAATTCACTCAGTCCTTGTTCTTTGAAGCTCGTGCTGAGGTTTTAGCTTTTATATGTTTTATATGCTGCTGCTTTAAAAGAAAACTTAGATTCTATAGCTGTATTGTTGTTTCATACTTTAAATTTATATGGCTGTGGGAAAATAAATTGAATTAAAGTGATTTGAGGAGAAGTATACTCTTACCCTTCTTGTTTTGTGTTGTGTATCCGCTCTACCTGCTCTGTAGTATGTGACCATTAGCATAATAACAGATACTTGTTTCTAGAGTATTAGGATAGGATCAAGAGCTGGAAAAATGATAAAAACTAGCATCTATGCTTGCTGTCAACATTACATTTAAATTGTCTGAAATATTTAGGAGGGAAGACATCGCAGAAAAATATGTGGAAAAAATATTTTTCTGTGTGCTCGGGCCCTGATTCAGCAAGGTACTTAAGAGCACGCATAACTTTAAGCATGTTAGTAATCCCACAGATTCCTGTGGGACTACAAGCATGCTTATGTGCTTTGCTGGATCAGGGTCTATTGCAGTAATTCTTTTCTACTCAGCTGTACTGGTTACTACATTACAGACTTGGTCAGGAATGAAGTAATTCAGCTGCATGTTGGTGGGCTGGTTCACTGTCCAGCTGCAGAATCAAGCTGAAAAACCCTGTTTATGATATAAAACAGTTGCTTGCACCCTCTATCCTAGTTACACATCAGGCACTAGGAAACAATAGTGGTTAAGCTCCTTTTCAGCGTTTCCATTTGGATGAATGGGCAAGAGTCCTGAACACACTTTCTGTGGGGTATATGCCTGGCCTTTTTCAAGATGGCTCACAGTCTCTGGTCATATTGGATTCCTTTGCCATTCCTAGATTAGCAGAGAGCAATGGAAGTTAGGCACCTAAAGATCTTTGAGGATCTGGGCCTACTGCCTTTCTTTAATTTCCCAAAGGCTGTCACTGTTTGGTTTCTAATATGGATCACGCTGTAGTGAGGCCTGCCTTTATAACTAAGTCTAGATTAAGGCAATGTACTTTACTCCGCTCTACTGTAGAAGAGGACTACTAAGGGTATGTCTACACTACGAAATTAGGTCGAATTTATAGAAGTCGGTTTTTTAGAAATCTGTTTTATATATTCGAGTGTGTGTGTCCCCACAGAAAATGCTCTAAGTGCATTAAGTGCATGAACTCGGCGGAGTGCTTCCACAGTACCGAGGCAAGCGTCGACTTCCGGAGTGTTGCACTGTGGGTCGCTATCCCACAGTTCCCGCAGTCTCCGGAAATGAGATTCAAAAGTTCGCGGTTCTTTTCCTGTCTACCTGGCCTGTGCATCTGAGTTGAGAGTGCTGTCCAGAGCGGTCACAATAGAGCACTCTGGGATAGCTCCCGGAGGCCAATACCATCGAATCGTGTCCACAGAACCCCAAATTCGACCCGGCAAGGCCGATTTAAGCGCTAATCCACTTGTCAGGGGTAGAGTAAGGAAATTGATTTTAAGAGCCCTTTAAGTCGAAAAAAAGGGCTTCATCATGTGGACGGGTGCAGGTTTACATCGATTTAACGCTGCTAAATTCGACCTAAAGTCCTAGTGTAGACCAGGGCTAAGTACTCGCTAGTGTAGAATGCAGCAGCTTCTCTCTTCAGTGGGTGGAGCTGAAAGACTTCTGCTCTGGGCTCTGCACTGCCTGTTTTTGGTTATGGGACAAATTCAGGGTTTGTAAAGTTCTGATATACAGGACACAGTTATGTGAAGATATTGATTCTCCACCCATATGCCTTTGTGGGAGTTACCATCAACTGGGTTGCCCTTGCTGTCAGTTCATCTCTCCAAGGCTGATGACAAGGCCTTGTCAGCAAAGGCACGGCACCTCTCTCCACCACAACCTGAGTTTGAGATGATTCAGGATAAAATGTGTTATTTTGGTTAATCTTTTGGAAGTTTATTGGTTTGATTCATGTTTGGGAGCAGGACATGAGTCAATTACTGAGTCTTGTATGTTGTAAGATTTGCATTTTTTAAATCTATTTATTGATGTTAAAATGCCCAGATCATCACCTCACTATTATGATGAGAAGTTAATAACAAAGACAGCTTTGCGATGGTTGTCAATCTATATTTCTAATGTAACCCAAATGGGCCCCAAAAGAGGAGTGCTCTAAGATGAGGAGAACAGCTTTTCAAATAACCTTTTCATGCTAGAGCAGGGGTGGGCAAACTTTTTGGTCTGAGGGCCACATCGCGGGTGCAAAACTGCATGGAGGGCCAGATAGGGAAGGCTGTGCCTCCCCAAACAGCCTAGTCCCTGCCCCCAATCAACCCCCTCCCACTTCCTGCCCCCTGACTGCCCCCCTCAGAACCCTCAACCCATCCAACCCCCCCGCTCCTTGTCCCCTGACAGCCCCCTCCTGGGACCCCCCTGCCCCTAACCACGCTCCCCCCGGACCCCGCTCCCTGTCCCCTGACTGCCCCAACCCCTGTCCACACCCTTGCCCCCTGACAGGCCCCCTGGGACTCCCACGCCTATCCAGCCTCCCCATCCCCTGACTGCTCCCACCCCCCAGAACCTCTGTCCCATCCAACCGCTCCCTGTCCCCTGACTGCCCCCCGGGACCCCTACCTCTTATCCAGTGCCCCCGCTCCCCGCCCCCTTACCATGCCGCTCAGAGTGTCAGGACTGGCCTGGGGGGGAAAGTAGGAAGCTGAATGGCACAAGATCGTGCAGTTGTTCTGGAGATGATCTTCCTGATCAGACAGCAGTTTCTCTGAAGAATGATAGTTGCTCCAAGGAAGGACCTTTGTTATCTATTGTATTTTGTAGTTCCTGGTTAGACTAAATGTGCTGTTGAACCACAGTCCTTGAGAACACTTGTGTATTATAAACTAGTTCCTCAGCAAATTGAGTCTCCCCATCCATCATGTCCTACAGTGATAACTAAAGAAAATTGCTAACAGCTGCTGGTCAGGATTAAAGTAAAATGGATCCTTTTTTTTTTCCTTCTTTTGTTGTAGTTGTAGAGATGTACACAATATGCACCTAGTAATATCTAAATGATGTGCTGCAAGGACTCTAATGTAGATGGACTGAATTAAAGGAATCTTCCTACTTTTAACTAGTATTTTCTTAGAAAAAAAATACTGAATGTGAATAGCTTGTATTACATCTAGCTCTAACGAGGCGCATTAGAAAATTCCGAGCCCTAAGATAAGATTAAATAAGTGGTGTAATAGAGAAATGATGCAGTGCCATAAGAGGAGTTTCAGGAATGACTTCAGGTCTCCCACTCAGCAGGCATCTGGAGTGTGTGTGTGTGTTCCTTTGGGAAAGGAATATAAATGCTGCAATTGTTTAGCTCCTTCTAGAGCTCAGGTTATGCATGTGACATGGAGAGTGGAGCACAGGAAAAGGTCCAGCACTTATATCTGGAAGGAAAAAGAACAGACCTAATGTTTTAAACTGAGTATACTGAATCCTTGAATTTGTTTTGATTTTGGTCTTAGGTTAGGGATTTCAACAACAAAAATGTCACCCAACCAATAAATACATCATGTGAAAATTCAAGCTTTTGTACTACTACAAAACAAAGAGAAAATATAGTAATCCTTCTGTACTGATAATTATTTTATAGTATTGTGAATTCCTGCTATCCCAATTTGCATTAGTATATGTACCTATCAGCTAGGAAGTTTCTCTTGTGATGAATTAGCATTGCTTGTCTGATTTGGTGTTAATGCTACATAGAGGGACAAATACGAATCCAGTTCTCTTTGAAATGTGGAGTGAGTGGGTACAGTATAAGCAAATTAATCAGAAGCCCTTCAGTGCCATGATGGAAGTAACCTTTGGGCAACATGCTGTGGCAATTTTTCATTTCCCGCAGTGCTTTGTCAAGATGGTCAGTGTCTATTGTACAAAGGCTCTTTCTGCAGATATCTGCTGCTTGTCCAAGTGCAATGAAAAGTTTAAGTAAATTCAGTGATCACTAAATAATCCTAAAGCTATAGAAAAGACATGGACCTTACATGCTGATGAGGCATCTGAAATTTTGCAGCCTGCAGTGGATTCTGCAGAACGCAAAATCACAGATACATATTGGTACAGACATTGGTCCTGGTTTTCCACAGACTATGGGCTTGCTCCTGCTAGGAGCTGAGCACTCTGGTCCCCATCCAGGAAAACACTGAAGCATGTGAATAGTCACAATGACATTAATGAATTTACTCATGCTTAAAGGTAAGCATGTACATAAGTGTTTTGCCAGATTGGGGCCAGAGTGTTCAGTGTTTTGCAGAGTCAAACTCTAAAGAAGGGACCCATTCCTGATGAAAGACAGAAGGGTTGTCTCCATGGTGTGGTAATGCTCACCAGAAGGGTGTAAATTTTAGAGCGCTGTAAAGTGTTACTCTCCAATTGTCCCTTTTGGACCCTGCTGACATGTTAAAAGGTACCTAGTGCAAGTTGGATGTAGTCCAGTGCTATGTTAACATGCAGCTAGGACCTTTAGAGTGTGCCAGGGTCTACATGGGGCAGTCAGAGCGCAGAACTTAGGAGTGCTCTACAGTTGACACCCTTGTGGTGTGCACTGCTGCACTATATAGATAAGCCCTTATGCTGAACTCAGTTTATACGTTCTGATGTGCACCATATTCTTTAAGTACACGTGTAATGTCCAGACTTTCATATTAGAATTAATAGGAGGAGTATGCTGCAATATTGACACAAATATATCTCTATGTACAGAGTAGTTCCAATTCAGGTTTGTCTCCTAAAATGTTTATGGTATCTTATATTGTTTGTTTATATGAAATCCGAAGTTCCATTATATACACCATGTTTAGCCTCCAGTAATACCTTTTCAGGGGAAAGCAAATCGTACTCATTCAAGGACTGATCCCAAAGCTCATTGAATCAAAGGAAGGACTCAGGTTTTAGAAGATGACACAGTACATGGTGCCTTTTTGGATTTACAAATATATTTTTATTTTTGCTACTTCCAGCTATTGGAAATGTTTCCCCTACATAAATTGTAAATACCCTTATTTATTTTGAATCAGTGGATATTTTAATTCATTAAAGTAATCCTAAGAATATCACACTATTTTTTTATGTAGGGGCTGGCCTTTCAGTCTTTACAGCAATGGGAGTTTTGCCTAAAGTTTAGGCCTTAAATCCTCACAGCCAAAGTTGTCAACTGTCGAGTTCACATATCAAGATGAGGCAAAATATGACACACACGGATGGCCATCAGATTTCATGCAGCGTTTGCAATTTCCAAGGGTATTTCCATGTCTTTAATAAATTATCAGTCTATGGTTTTAAATAATCATAGCATTTAGTCTCTCTTGCTGAAGCACTGACTCTAACATAATTTGGGGTCTTCGAAGAAGTTTAATCTAGTAAATTTTTAATTAGGTGTCAGTCAAAGTGAGGGACTGGTTATAAAGTATTCTCATTTTATAGTAAAATCGTCAACATAGTAAATGATAGTATTGGTAAACCATATGCTTTCTGTATATATTTATCTGTATTTCAATAGGTAGTTCCACTAGGCACTGTGTATAAAATTTGACAATTTAGCTGGTATTACCCTATATTCTTTTGTTAAATTAGGAGAATACTTAGTGACTGGGGCTACTGATTAGCACCTTTCACAAGGCCAAAGTGGGGTATTTAAGTTTAGGCACCTAAATCCATATTTTGATAAACAGGTGACCAGATTTTCAGAGGTGTTGAACACTTAGAGCCCCCTTAGCTTCCATGCAAGTGAAGAATAGTTATCAAAATGCATCTGTGAAAACAGACCAGGTTTTCAAGTGCTAAAATTGGCTTTATGCTCCCAGGTTTGAAAATTTATGTCCCTAGGGCATGATCTAGTGCACGGATGGGCAAACTACGGGCCGTGGGCCATATACGTCCCTCAGCTCCTGCAGGGGAGCGAGGTCGGGGGTTTGCTGCGCTCCAGCCAGGGAGCTGGGTTAGAGGCTTGACCTGCTCTGCGCAGCTCCCAGGAAGCAGCCGTAGTACGTGAGGTGTGGCCAGGCGGCTCTGCATGCTGCCCTGTCTGCAGGCACCGCCCCTGCAGCTCCCATTGGCCATGGTTCCTGGCCAATGGGAGTGGCAGGGGTGGCGCCTGCGGATGGGGCAGCTTGCAGAGCCGCCTGGCCATGCCTCGGAACCAGAGGGGGGACATGCTTCCGGGAGCTGCTTGCAGTAAGCGCCACCCAGAGCCTGCACCCCGATCACCTGCCACCCTGATCACCTGCCACAGCCCTGATCCCCCTCCGAACGTCTCAATCTCAGCCCAGAGCCCCCTCTTGTATCTTAAGCCCCTCCCCCCCATGCCGCAACAGCGTGCCCCATCCCTGATCCCTCTCCCACCCTTTGAACTCCTCGGTCCCAGCCTGGAGCCTCCTCCTGTACCCCAGAGCCCTCACCCCCACCCCCCTGCACGCCAACCCGGAGCCCCCTACCGCACCCTGAACTCCTCATTTCTGGCCCCACCCCAGAGCCTGTACCCCCAGCCGGAGCCTGCACCCCTACCCCCAATTTCATGAGCATTCATGGCCCACCATACAATTTCCATATTCTGATGTGGCCCTCAAGCCACAAAAGTTTGCGCACCCTGATCTAGCCTATTAAAGTCTGTGGGAATTTCTCCATTTACTTTAATAGGCTGTAGAGCAGACCCTAAATGCCAACTTTTCTTTTGTTTTTAAATACTAAGTACAAAAGGAGCAGGAGGCCTATCTGAAATAATGGGTTGGTCTCAGTGCAGGTCCTGTTCATTACACAGAAGCCAGCACAAGTGGTACCTTTGTTGGCATTTTGAGCAGAAAGGCAAAAGGTTGAAACTGTGAAACAATTACTGACCCCCAGGCCGGGGCTGGGGCACACGTGGGGAAACTTGCTGTGTGACTGTCTATGCTCTAGTTGGTCTGTGGATTGAGGAGCTCACTCTGTGTATTTTTAAAGAGCACTAAATTCAACTGAAATTTAAAGTAATTTACTTTGCTTCAGATAAGTGCAGCTACTGTTGAAGACACCGAGAGATGCGCCCATTCATATCTTAAGGCAGAATCTAGCCCTTAAACTTCCAGACCAGGGTGGTTTGTTTAGACAATTAAATACATTTTTGCTTTTTTGGGTAAACTGCTATAGTTTCTCTTTTACCAGTGCAGGCCTGAGGGTGTGGCTGGTTTTCAAGACATTGCTGCATTTGGGCATAGGGAATATGTTCAACACCCACATCACATCACAACAATGCTAAAATAATCTGTGTATTTGCCTAGATTCCTCTGTCTAGGCAACTATATAGCACAATGCAGATTTCTCCTCAAAATCTGCAAGTCGCTTTCACTAAGGAATGCTAACTTCCAGTGTCTACTTACCAGAGCTCATACAAAACCCTAAAATAGATTGATGTGACATAAGGAGTGAATCCGACTCTTCTAGGCAGTTGTACCAAAAATCTGAATCGCATTTCATTTGTTACAAAGATCTGTGCATAGTTTCAATTTCAAGTTATTAGCTGATGCGGCGCCTCTCTAAAATGCTCCAAACTTCTCCACAGCCAGCCTCTAGTGATTTCTCTCACTCTATATTCATGTCAGCTCAATTGACACTTGACGGTAGGATTCTGTGTCTACAGCTGTCATAAATATACAGGGAAGGCTAACCACCTTTAAATCCCTCCTAGCTGGAGGAAAAACCCTTTCACTTGTAAAGGGTTAAGAAGCTAAAGATAACCTTGCTGGCACCTGACCAAAATGACCAATGAGCAGACAAGATACTTTCAAAGCTGGAGCAGGGGGAAAACAAAGGGTTCTCTCTGTCTCTGTGTGTCTTTTTCTGGGACCAGAGCAGGAATGCAGGTCAGAACTCCTGTAAAAAATCAGTGAGCAATCTAGTTAGATATGCGTTAGATTCTGTTCTGTTTTTAAATGGCTGATGAAATAAGTTGTGCTGAATGGAATGTATATTCCTGTTTTTGTGTCTTTTTGTAACTTAAGGTTTTGCCTAGAGGGATTCTCTATGTTTTGAATCTGATTACCCTGTAAAGTATTTATCATCCTGATTTTACAGAGGTCATTCTTTTACTTTTTCTTCAATTAAAATTCTTCTTTTAAGATCCTGATTGCTTTTTCATTGTTCTTAAGATCCAAGGGTTTGGGTCTGTGTTCACCTATGCAAATTGGTGAGGATTTTTATCAAGCCTTCCCCAGGAAAGGGGGTGTAGGGATTGGGGGGATTTTGGGGGGAAAGACGTTTCCAAGCGGGCTCTTTCCCTGTTACATATTTGTTAGACGCTTGGTGGTGGCAGCAATAAAGTCCAGGGGCAAAAGGTAAAATAGTTTGTACCTTGGGGAAGTTTTAACCTAAACTGGTAAAAATAAGCTTAGGGGTTTTTTCATGCAGGTCCCCACAGCTGTACCCTAGAGTTCAGAGTGGGGAAGGAACCTTGACAACAGCAGAGGCTGATACAAATATCACCGGAACATGTTGGCCCCTATAGAATTTTGGGTTTTTAAGACTTATTTTTGTAATTATGTCCTCTGAATCCTGCAAAAGTGTGAATAAATAAAAAGGTTACCCTTTCAAAACAAAATATTTCAGCAACCCTTTGCAGCCCATATAAACAGCTATCACTGAAATAGTTTTACCTGTAAAAAGAAAAGGCGTACTTATGGCACCTTAGAGACTAACACATTTATTAGAGCATAAGCTTTCGTGAGCTACAGCTCACCTCATCGTATGCATCCGATGAAGTGAGCTGTAGCTCACGAAAGCTTATGCTCTAATAAATTTGTTAATCTCTAAGGTGCCACAAGTACTCCTTTTCTTTTTACGGATACAAACTAACGGCTGCTACTCTGAAACCTGTCATTATGAAAGTTTTACCTGTGTTTCCCTTACAAAGCGATTTTACTGGACTCTTATATTCGCCTTACTATGATTCACATTGCAGAAATGCACATCTAGTAGAGGTACAAGAAATTCTGGTGTTAAAAAACCCCATTGAATTTGGTCAGACTATAGTTTATTTTCATATTCAGAGGTTTTTTAGTTTTTGTGATATTTGCTGATAATTAAGTGCTTTTTTTGCACTGAGACTTATTGATGCATTATTCCACAGGTCTGCAGATTTTCTCTTGAAAACAAAAGGGAAATCAATTTCAGCAAATACAGTTGTTGCCTTTTTATTAGGTTAAGGTACTCAATGTAAATTAGTGTTCTGAATTTATGTCCTGAATCAATAAGGTGTAATTATTGATTTGAGTTGCACAAGGCAAAAAATGAAAAAAATGAGTCTTTCCTGACTCTGGTTTTTTTTAATAGCATAAAAACGTATCACAGAGCCTATTCAGGGCAAGTTATTTGCTCATAAACCTGAAAGGTAGAAATATAAACATAAGGCCAAAGTTAGCTTATTTACCTCTGGTACAATAATAAGATTTTCTTAGAAAGCAAGATTTCCTAGATTGCTCATTGGCATGCCTGTAAGTTTAGAAACTCTCCTAGAAAAATAATTTAGGGGGCCTAGAAGGCTGAAAGGTTCGTTATATGGACACGGGACCAGATTCTACATTGTCTTGCACGACAACTGGGTGAAAAATGGGAACATTTTAGTGAAAAAGTCCCCTTTTTTCACTGCAAAATGTTGTGACTAGCTCCACGTTGCACCGCAGCTAGGCATTTACACTAGTGTAAAGTGGCCTCAAGCCTGGGCCATGCTCTGGCCATGCCAATGATTCAAACCTAGTGATTTGGTCCTGTTGTTTGCACAGGTGTGTAATAGCATTCTGATTTGGTAGCATTTGGTATCCACTGTGCTCAGGTGGAAATGCAGGGCAGTGGGGAATCAGAGCCAGATTCAATAACGTGTTGCAGTTGCTTTGCACCCCTGTGGTTACCTAAAGCAGATGTAAAGCCCAGCTCACTCTGCCAGAGGAGCCAGGTCTATGGCTGCTTCGCATCACCGGAGCAGCACAACATAGCTACAGCGTACCAGTTAGTCTGGCTTTCTAGCTCTAAGACAGCAACCTGAAGATAATGGACCTGGTTCTTATGCCTGTTTTATGCTAGAGTAGCTCTCTTAGCGGAGTCACTCATTTAGACCAGTGTAAGAGGCATAACAAAGAGAAGGTTCCAGAGCAGCGTAAAGGCGACTTAGGCCAGGTCTGCATGACCACTTACTTCAGTATAATGTACGTTGCTCAGGAGCGTGAAGAAAGCCACCCCCTTGAGCGATGTAAGTTACACCAACCTAAGCGCCAGTGTGGACAGTGCTATGTCAGCAGGAGAACCTCTCCCACTGACATAGCTACTGCCTCTCACGGAGGTGGATTTATTATGCCAAAGGAAAAGTTGAGGAATTACAGTATTTTTACCCCTTTCATTGGCCTGTCTCAGTGCTCTTAAAAATAAAACAAAATAAGGAGACTAATTGATTGAAGATGTATTGCCCTTGATCAAATAGAGAGAGAGCCCAGCTGGCAGGAAACCTATCAAAACAAAAGACAAAGCACAAGAGTCAGTTTTGTCAGATGGGGACCGTGTTCTTGCTGGAGATCAGAGGATTCCACATCAATCACAGCAGCAGTCTGTGCAGGTTATAAATAGCAGGTCCTACACAAAGGGCTGCTCGCTGTGTCTGTTTGTAACTGAATCTCTGATCTAGATAGATAGCTCTCATGATGTGTGTCAGAGATTCAGTGGTATCGAAGGGAAAAGTGTATGTGAACCAGCCAATGGAGTATGAAAATATTCAGGTCAATGGGAATTCCTAAACATGGCTCAGTGTGAAGGTGACCACATTTTCAACATAGAAAAACTGGGACAGTTTATGGTGACACCTCTTAGGGTCACACACTAGTCATACAAAAGAGAAGGGTGTTGGTGTTTTTGCTGCCAGGTTCTGATTCTGTGGCAACACGGGCACATTTCTCAGTGACAGAACTCCTCCAGGAACTTAAACTTGTTGGCAGTACTGTCATGAAACACGGCACTAGTATTGGGGTTAGCTTTCACTTTGTGCAAAAGAACAGCTTTGATAGTGTCTGAACCCATTCAGCTTTGGGATTGTAAGCTCTTTGGGGCAGAGACTGTGTGCTGCTCCGTTTGCACAGTGCCTCCCAGCATAGGACCCCAATCTTGGCTGGTTCCTAGGCATTATTGTAATCATGCTTAATTTTTTTCTTTGTTGCAATCACTTTTCATACCGAACTGGAAAACAGTAAACAGTGCATTTGAATCAGTGCAGCAATCCATTTCAAACAAAAAAAAATATTAAGTTATAAAAGGCAAACATGATGATTGATAAAAATGAAAACCTGTGATGTCAGGTGTCTCAAATGAAGTTCCTGGAATAATAGGACATAACAGAAAAATCCAGGACTGTCCCATTACTCTTGGTACATATGATCATGCTACTGCCTTGGAGCTGTATAATATACACTTCTGTATCTTGATTCTATGTTGGCTGGTTCATGTGCAGCTTTTTCTTGCACCCTCACAGTATTGCAGCACCATGCAAGGAAGCTCATTCCTCTGCCTGCTTCATAATGAAAGCTGGAGATAGTTTTATGTTGCAGTGGATTGTATCGAAATAAAATCAGAGCTGGGTTTCTGGATTTTAAGAGTCTTCAGTGCTCTTCATGCTGTGGAAGAGGCAGATGTGCAAGTTGCAGACATAATAATAAATGCTAAGGGGGAGAGTCCAGGAGGCTCAGAATAAGTTAAGGCCTGGATCCTGTGCCTCAGCTAAGGAGTGATTGGTGCAACTCAGGAGGGGTGTGTGCAAAAGTGGAGTTTAACCTCTTTTCCGTGTACCAGTCCAGGAGCTGTCTATGGGCGGGTCCAGTTCCCAGTGAAACTTAGAGAAGTCTCCAGGCTCCTGTAAATTGTTCCAGCTGCCAATGATCACAAGAGATTATACGGACAACTGGAGATGTGCGGGATGCCCCAGCCATATCCTGGCCATGTGCCCAGCACAGGAGATGGCATAGGTTCCAGTATGGTAGCTGTTTAACATCCTGGAGCCCCTTATCGGACCTGCCTAAGTAAGTTTGCGCTTCTGGAGCAGCACATAGCAGACTTGACATACCAGAGAGCTGGGCCCAATATCTTCAATGGTCAACTGCTACAGGTACATTATCAAATCTAGTGGCATATGAGGTTAAGACAATTATAACCGAGATGGAGCCAAGCAAAACCCCAGCTCCTAACACATCTCTACTTTGAGAAAATTTGGAATTGGATACAAACCTGGAGCATCGTCATACCATGAGATTTTAAGCAGAACTTCTCAGTGAAGTCAGTAGTGTATTTTGATTAAAATCTGATGGCATGATATAGCATGTGAATCCAGACTTTGCAGCTGGACCCATTTCTGATGGCCTGAACCAAAACCTTGGAGTCAACCCCCCGGGAAAGTGCAGATCCCAAGTGTGAGCCTGATTTCCTGCTCTGTTGTGTTAGCTTTATGCCTGAGTTCAGTGGAGTGCCACTGTAGTAAAACTGGTATAATTGAAGTGGAGAATTAGGCCCTTTGTGTCTTGGGCCCACCTCTAAATGATACAATTGTCAGGCTTGACTTCAAATAAAAACTTTACATGCTAATCCATCATCTTAGCGCCAGGGCCCATGTGCACCTGAGTTGAATAAAACCACATGGAAGCAGGCAAGAACATAGGGCTGCAGATGTGCAAGATTGGCACTGTATCCTCGGTGATGCACAGGAAATGGGTTTTGTTGCAACTGGCTGTGGGTGTAGTTACGGAAAATCTCACAGCCCTGGCAAAGGTGAGGAACTATATGAATGAAATCCATGGCGCTGCACCTAGTGATGGCATGGCAGGATTTGGCCCTCAGTTTTTACTTATGCTCTGATTCTGCAAGCTGCTTTTACCACCCTCATGCCCATATGGGGCCCAAAGGCAGCATGTTCCAGTGTACAGGACGCTGCACTGGCAATCAGGGAGCTGGGTTATATTCCCAGCTCTGCAACTGAGCTGCTGGATGACCTTGATAAATTACTTCCTCTGTTTGTTCCTCTGTTTTCTCTTCAACTCCCTTGCCTGTTCGTTTACAGTTTCCTTGGGGCAGAGACTAAGTCTCACTATGTGTTTGTACTGTGCCTTGTACAATGGGACCCATATCTAATTGGGGGCCTCTAGGCTGTACTGGAATATTAATAATATAATAATCTTATCTGCAGGCAGATCTGGCACTGAACAATTTGCAGGATTGGGATCTGAGATACTAATCCCAAGGGGGGTAATTAACAGTTTTTCCTGTTGAATAGATGACGTGTCAGTAGAATTATTAGTGAATTAGAACCAAATGAAGAATTAGTGAATGTCACAAAAAGACACAAATGAATCCTCATTCCATGTGAAAAAAAGCCCTTCGTTGAATTTTATAGCTTTTCAAAGGGAAGGAAATATTGTTTCACTAATTTGCTTAACAAAATCACTCCATAAACAACTCATCATTTTAGATTACTTCTGTTAGAGAGCACTGTATTTAAATGCTGAGAACTGACACTCAAAAATGTAACAAGGTTGCAAATAATGGAAAAAATTGCAGATGTATTTTATACCTTTCTTCCAAAAATCATAAGGTCTCATAAATACAGTCTCTAAAAATGTCTGTGGAAGAGTTAACATAACTGTACAAGCAATAAGCCTGATCTTTCAGTGTAATTTATTTTAGAGTTGCTCAATCCTTTTTTATTAAAACTAGCACATCTGAAGCAGAATTAAATCCTATTATACCAGCTCTGTGATCATATCAATTTTTCTTTGCCATCGGTGCACTTTATCAAAAGTTACTTTATTCCGTATAGGCTAACACAATCAGGGTAGTAGATCACCTTTTGTAGTCTG
The DNA here is from genome assembly GCF_965140235.1 of Caretta caretta. NCBI lineage: Eukaryota > Metazoa > Chordata > Testudines > Cheloniidae > Caretta > Caretta caretta. Next base: position 86,164,014 of record NC_134214.1, read on the forward strand.
GTAAAGAAGCATGTGGCTGCTGTCCTAGGCAGTGGTGGAAGTTTCTATAAGTTGTGGCTGCTTTTGAACCTAAAATACCCATGTGAGACAGGAACTTTGTGCAATTTGGGAAGAAAAAAAGACTTATGCCCCATTCCTGTAACTGCATCCACATTGATGCAGGGGTTTATCTATCTGTATGCAGCATCTGGTTTTGCTGTGATGTTAGCAAAATTGTCCTACAAACCAAGGACCAGATCCTGTGTGGTGCTGACTGCCTCCTGCAGGGGGCCAAGCCCGCTCTGTTCCCAGGAGATGCAAAGGCTCAATCTTAAAATGAAAAACCCCTCTCATTTCCACCTGGCAGATAGACTCTGATACTTTGGTGTCCCTATGCACGTGGATCTGAGATACACGAGTAGATCTATTGGCCTAACTATGCTCTGGTTATTTGTACCAGTATAGCTACACTACAATAGTGCAAACTCTAATGTAAATACTCTGCACTGGTGTAAGGGGAATCCTTACTGCTGCACCCAGGGCTGCTTTATGCTGCTGCTGTAGAATCTGGCCCATATACATTCATTCCCATCTAAACTGGCAGCACTGTCTCTGTGTCCACTCCAACTAGACCACTTGCACCAGGAAGAGTACTTTTAAGCACAGCCTTCCATCTTAATAATATAGTAAAAATAATAACTTTTCCCTCTCCCATCCCAGGTGTATTCTCTAACTGTAGTTTAACAATTCCCCTGCCTATCTTCTCAGTGTCTTCCAGCTCAGACATTGTTTTGGCGGCAAGCACTGGTTTGCTCTGGATGCGAATTGCTAAATACTAGTGGCTGTGTTGCTCTGGTGTAATTTTTACAGGGTAGAGTTTATTGTTTCTATTTAATGACCTGTTTACTGCTGCAGTATATCAGTCTCTGTAGTTTAACTGGGCATATTTTCACACATATCTGACAAGTTTACAGAGAATAAGAACGGACATATTTTGTGTGTATAGGTTAATGCTCCCAAATAAAATCCCACAAATTGCTATGGGTCCATAGTGCAGAACAGAATCAGTTCCCCAACGGGTTACTTCTGTGTGTCTATTTTATAAAACACTGGGGCAGAATCCACCACACACAGTTTGTTTACAAGTCATCAAAACACATAGGGCTAGATCCAGCCCCACCTTTCCCCTCAGCTATGGCTGCTTTACTCTGTTCTGATGACAGGTTTCAGAGTAACAGCCGTGTTAGTCTGTATTCGCAAAAAGAAAAGGAGTACTTGTGGCACCTTAGAGACTAACCAATTTATTTGAGCATAAGCTTTTGTGATCTACAGCTCACTTCATCGGATGCATACTGTGGAAAATACGGAAGATGTTTGTTTTTATACACACAAATCATGAAAAAGTGGGTGTTTATCACTACAAAAGGTTTTCTCTCCCCCCACCCCACTCTCCTGCTGGTAATAGCTGCCCTTGAGGAATTCCACCATGATTTCAACAATTTCCATCCCACCACCAACCTCAGCCTGGTCCAGTCCACACAAGAGATCCACTTCCTGGACACTACAGTGCTAATAAACAATGGCCACATAAACACCACCCTATACCGGAAACCTACTGACCACTATTCCTACCTGCATGCCTCCAGCTTTCACCCTGACCACACCACACGATCCATCGTCTACAGCCAAGCTCTGCGATACAACCGCATTTGCTCCAACCCCTCAGACAGAGACAAACACCTACAAGATCTCTGTCAAGCTTTCTTACAACTACAATACCCACCTGCAGAAGTAAAGAAACAGATTGATAGAGCCAGAAGAGTTCCCAGAAGTTACCTACTACAGGACAGGCCTAACAAAGAAAATAACAGAACGCCACTAGCGGTCACCTTCAGCCCCCAACTAAAACCCCTCCAATGCATTATTAAGGATCTACAACCTATCCTAAAGGATGACCCAACACTCTCACAAGTCTTGGGAGACAGGCCAGTCCTTGCCTACAGACAGCCCCGCAACCTGAAGCAAATACTCACCAACAACCACATACCACACAACAGAACCACTAACCCAGGAACTTATCCTTGCAACAAAGCCCGTTGCCAATTGTGCCCACATATCTATTCAGGGGACACCATCACAGGGCCTAATAACATCAGCCACACTATCAGAGGCTCGTTCACCTGCACATCCACCAATGTGATATATGCCATCATGTGCCAGCAATGCCCCTCTGCCATGTACATTGGTCAAACTGGACAGTCTCTACGTAAAAGAATAAATGGACACAAATCAGATGTCAAGAATTATAACATTCATAAACCAGTCGGAGAACACTTCAATCTCTCTGGTCACGCAATCACAGACATGAAGGTCGCTATCTTAAAACAAAAAAACTTCAAATCCAGACTCCAGCGAGAAACTGCTGAATTGGAATTCATTTGCAAATTGGATACTATTAATTTAGGCTTAAATAGAGACTGGGAGTGGCTAAGTCATTATGTTTCCTCTTGTTTTTTCCTACCCCCCCCCCCAGATGTTCTGGTTTAACTTGGATTTAAACTTGGCGAGTGGTCAGTTTAGATGAGCTATTACCAGCAGGAGAGTGAGTTTGTGTGTGTATGGGGGTGGGGGGGATGTGAGAAAACCTGGATCTATGCAGGAAATAGCCCGACTTGATTATGTAAAGAGTTGTCACTTTGGATGGGCTAGCACCAGCAGGAGAGTGAATTTGTGTGGGGGGGTGGAGGGTGAGAAAACCTGGATTTGTGCTGGAAATGGCCCACCTGTTGATCACTTTAGATAAGCTATTACCAGCAGGACAGTGGGGTGGGAGGAGGTATTGTTTCATATTCTCTGTGTGTATAGAAAGTCTGCTGCAGTTTCCACGGTATGCATCTGATGAAGTGAGCTGTAGCTCACGAAAGCTCATGCTCAAATAAATTGGTTAGTCTCTAAGGTGCCACAAGTACTCCTTTTCTTTTTATGTAAAGTGATCACTCTCCTTACAATGTGTATGATAATCAAGGTGGGCCATTTCCAGCACAAATCCAGGGTTTAACAAAAACGTCTGAGGAAGGGGTGGGGGTGTGTGTTAGGAAAACAAGGGGAAACAGGTTACCTTGCATAATGACTTAGCCACTCCCAGTCTCTATTCAAGCTTAAGTTAATTGTATCCAATTTGCAAATGAATTCCAATTCAGCAGTCTCTCGCTGGAGTCTGGATTTGAAGTTTTTCTGTTGTAATATCACAACTTTCATGTCTGTAATCACGTGACCAGAGAGATTGAAGTGTTCTCCGACTGGTTTATGAATGTTATAATTCTTGACATCTGATTTGTGTCCATTTATTCTTTTACGTAGAGACTGTCCAGTTTGACCAATGTACATGGCAGAGGGGCATTGCTGGCACATGATGGCATATATCACATTGGTGGATGTGCAGGTGAACGAGCCTCTGATAGTGTGGCTGATGTTATTGGGCCCTGTGATGGTGTCCCCTGAATAGATAAGTGGACAGAGTTGGCAACGGGCTTTGTTGCAAGGATAGGTTCCTGGGTTAGTGGTTCTGTTGTGTGGTATGTGGTTGCTGGTGAGTATTTGCTTCAAACATCTGCTGTATTTTCCATAGTATGCATCCGATGAAGTGAGCTGTAGCTCACGAAAGCTTATACTCAAATAAATGGGTTAGTCTCTAAGGTGCCACATGTACTCCTTTTCTTTCTGTTCTGATGCAAAGTTGGCTCTCCACCCCCCTTTCCCAGTCCCTCTACACAGTGAAAAGGGGTGTTGCTAGGGTCTAGGGCATAGGGCACCCTAGCTGCTTGAATGCCCCCTTACAGCAGGGAAAAATTAGAGTAGCCTTGAACTGCTCTTACTTAGTTCTCAGGACCAGACTGGCATCTGGTGGCCCAAGAATTAGGGAGCCACAAAGATGGATTTTAGTTACCTTAGTGATCTCAATCTCTCTCCTTTTCTGTCCCCTCCTAGCTGCACTTGGTTTCATATAGCTGTGCCTGAGAATTTGGCTCCGGTGTTTTTATCTGCTTTGGGCTGTTGCTGAACCTTGCTGGGACCCAGACAAAGAGCAACTATTTTCCCCTAGGGTCGCTAGGACAACTGTGAATTCTGTCCTCAAAAATGGTTTCCAGCTCAAATTGGGAAACCTCAGACAATAAATATACTAAATATTGAAGTAAATGGGATTACTTATGTGAGTAAATGTGACTCAATATGTGAAATGGGATGCAGAATCAGATGTTAATGCAGCATTATTGTTAGTTGCAGGAATATGTTAAGCAAAAACGTAAGGGTTTTTTTGTTTGTTTTTGTTTTCTGGTTTCTACCTGTAGCTGACCCTTTCAGGTAGCATTTGTCTTTTCTAGCTCATGTGGAAAGTGACCAGACTTGTCTGCAGTCTACAATACATGTTTCTTTAAAACAACACAGTTATTTATAGATATAAGTGTTACAGTAATTTGAGATGGAAAAGACTGGTTGGCAGTGAATCAGGCTTTGTTTCTGGCAGGTGTTCTTGGGTGGTAGGTGCCTACTTGAACATTCATTTTAAAAGGGATTTAATGCTGGTGAGTTGACAAACTCTGAAGCCTGAAATCATCTGTTTAACCACGGATCAGGTACAATATTGCCAGCAGAAGGGGAAGTTTCCCCACCTGCCAACGTGCCTCAATGCTATCCTGAAAAGAATCTCTCTAAAATGGAGAAGACTCATCACTCACATTACTTATTCAGTCCTTGGCCTAACAGCTAAGAGGCTCAATAAGGTTGCCTGTTGCAATGTAGACGCAACAGAAACTCATATTACACAGACCATTGAACAGCCATTAGGTGTTAACAGTTTTCAGTTACTACCAACCTGGGCTGGATTTGAACCAGTGACCTAGAGGTGAAATGCACTATACAATATTTCATTACCACTTCCCTTGAGCTCTGTCTCCAGAACATTTACTTTCTTCGTGAAGAGTACTTTCTTTCAACAAAGAGCAAATTTATCTTCCACCGAGACTAATGTTCTGTTTCATAAGCAAACACAATCTTCAAATGTAGAAGGAATGTTTGAGAATGTTTTTTTTGCACCCATCATTTCAAATGATAGTAAGAATAATTCTTTGCACTCACACAATTACGTTTTTCATATGCAAAGATCCAAACATGTACTGTCAGCCTAGGTAACTTTAAGTTAAATGAAGGAAAACAAAAAAAGAAATAACAAATATAATGTCTGAGAGATAGAAAGCAGGGATTCTCTCTGACTCTATAGGACCTGGAATTCCCTCAAAGACCTGCCCCCTTGTAAACAAGCAGGCTGACTTTACAGTCTCAAGACACTATACAAACACATTCACTCATGAATCTAGTAAACCTCATCAGTAATCCTTACCGTTGTAAAGTCTGCTCATCTCTGGTTCACAGTTCAGTATTCAGTCCGGGAAGAGTTCAGAAAAACAGAGACAATGGGCTGATTCGAGTAGTGTCTGCAAAACAGCAGAAGACTGATATTCAGCATTAAGAGTCAGATTCTCAGCTGGTGTAAATTGCCAAAGCTCCTTTAAAGTCAATGGAGCCACATCAATTTATTATATCAGATACACATCTGGTTCTACGCTGGTAAGGTCCTAAAAATGATAGAATCATAGGGCTGGAAGAGAACTTGAGAAGTCATCTCCTCAGAGGGTGTATGTCCAACCTGTTCTTAAACATTTTCCAGTGACGGGGATTCCACAACCTCCCTTGGAAGCCTATTCCTGTGCTTAACTATCCTTACACTTAGAAAGTTTTTTCCTAATATCTAACCTAAATCTCTCTTGCTGCAGATTAAGCCAATTACTTCTTGTTCTACCTCCGGTGGACATGGAGAACAATTGATCATTGTCCTTTTTGTAACAGCTTTTAACACATTTGATGGCTGTGATTAGCTCCCCCTTGGTCTTTTCTCAAGGCTAAACATCCAAAGTTTTTTTTTTAATCTTTCTTCTTAGGCCAAGTTTTTAAACCTTTTTATCATTTTAAACGGCAAAGAGTCCTATGGCACCTGATAGACTAACAGACGTATTGGAGCATAAGCTTTTGTGGGTGAATGCCCGCTTCGTCGGATGCATGCAGTGGGTATTCACCCATGAAAGCTTATGCGCCAATACGTCTGTTAGTCTATAAGGTGCCTGTCAAGGTTCCTCCCCCACTCTGAACTCTAGGGTACAGATGTGGGGACCTGCATGAAAAAACCCCCTAAGCTTATCTTTACCAGCTTAGGTCAAAACTTCCCCAAGGTACAAAATATTACACCCGTTATCCTTGGAATGGCCGCTACCACCACCAAACTAATACTGGTTACTGGGGAAGAGCTGTTTGGACGCGTCTTTCCCCCCAAAATACTTCCCAAAACCTTGCACCCCACTTCCTGGACAAGGTTTGGTAAAAAGCCTCACCAATTTGCCTAGGTGACTACAGACCCAGACCCTTGGATCTTAAGAACAATGAACAATCCTCCCAACACTTGCACCCCCCCTTTCCTGGGAAATGTTGGATAAAAAGCCTCACCAATTTGCATAGGTGACCACAGACCCAAACCCTTGGATCTGAGAACAATGAAAAAGCATTCAGTTTGTACAAGAAGACTTTTAATAAAAAGTAGAAGTAAATAGAAATAAAGAAATCCCCCCTGTAAAATCAGGATGGTAGATATCTTACAGGGTAATTAGATTCAAAAACATAGAGAACCCCTCTAGGCAAAACCTTAAGTTACAAAAAAGATATACAGACAGAAATAGTTATTCTATTCAGCACAATTCTTTTCTCAGCCATTTAAAGAAATCATAATCTAACACATACCTAGCTAGATTACTTACTAAAAGTTCTAAGACTCCATTCCTGTTCTGTCCCTGGCCAAGACGACTACAGACAGACCCAGACCCTTTGTTCCTCTCCCTCCTCCCAGCTTTTGAAAGTATCTTGTCTCCTCATTGGTCATTTTGGTCAGGTGCCAGCGAGGTTACCTTTAGCTTCTTAACCCTTTACAGGTGAGAGGAGCTTTCCCCTGGCCAGGAGGGATTTCAAAGGGGTTTACCCTTCCCTTTATATTTATGACACGCCCCCCAAATCTCAGCTAGGGTGAAACACTGGCTGGGATTTCTTCCTGGAGCTCTAGGAAAAACAGAGTTAATAAGACACATGCATCTCTAAATATACTACCAAGTACATAAAGACTAACAATATTTTCCACATCTCAAGGACGATTTTAACCAGTTGATTCTGGGAAACTTTCACGGGAGAGTGCATCAGCCACTTTGTTAGTAGCTCCTGAGATGTGTTGGACGTCGAAATCAAAATCTTGGAGAGCTAAACTCCACCGAAGAAGTTTTTTGTTAGTTTCCTTGACGGTGTGAAGCCACTTCAGTGCAGCATGGTCGGTTTGCAGGTGGAAACGCCGTCCCCAAACATATGGGCGTAGCTTTTCCAGAGCATAGACAATGGCATAACATTCTTTTTCAGTGACTGACCAGTTGCTTTCCCTCTCAGACAGTTTTTTGCTGAGAAACACTACAGGGTGGAATTCTTGATCAGGTCCTTTCTGCATTAAAACTGCTCCCACACCACGCTCGGATGCATCTGTGGTTACTAGGAACGGTTTGTCAAAGTCTGGGGCCCTTAGTACAGGGTCAGACATGAGTGTCGCTTTAAGCTTGTTAAAGGCCTTCTGACACTTTCCGGTCCACTGAACAGCATTTGGCTGTTTCTTTTTGGTTAGGTCTGTCAGTGGGGCAGCGATTTGGCTGTAGTGCGGTACAAATCGTCTGTAATAACCGGCCAAGCCTAAGAAGGATTGAACCTGTTTCTTTGACTTTGGGACAGGCCACTTTTGGATAGCATCCACTTTGGCCTGTAGGGGGCTGATAGTTCCTTGACCCACCTGGTGTCCAAGGTAAGTCACTCTGTTTAGGCCTATTTGACACTTCTTAGCCTTAACAGTTAGTCCTGCCTCCCTTATGCGCTCAAGGACTTTTTGTAGATGTTCCAGGTGGTCTGCCCAGGAATCCGAAAATATGGCCACGTCGTCAAGGTAGGCGACTGCATATTCTCCTAATCCCGCTAGGAGACCATCTACAAGTCTTTGGAAAGTGGCGGGTGCATTTCGCAGCCCGAAAGGGAGTACATTAAATTCATACAGCCCGAGATGTGTGATGAAGGCTGACCTTTCCTTGGCAGATTCATCTAGCGGTACCTGCCAGTACCCCTTGGTTAAGTCCAAGGTAGAGATGAACTGGGCCCGTCCCAGTTTCTCTAATAGTTCATCTGTGCGTGGCATTGGATAGTTGTCTGGGCGAGTTACAGCATTTAGCTTACGGTAGTCCACGCAAAAACGTATTTCCCCATCTGGTTTGGGAACTAGAACCACTGGAGATGCCCATGCACTTTCAGAGGGGCGGATTACCCCCATCTGTAACATATCCTGGATCTCCCGTTCTATAGCAGTTTTAGCTTGAGGAGACACCCGGTAAGGTTGGACCCTAATTGGGTGAGCATTACCTGTGTCAATGGAGTGGTATGCCCGTTCAGTCAGTCCTGGGGTGGCTGAGAACGTTGGCGCGTAGCTAGTGCACAGCTCCTGGATCTGCTGTCGCTGCATACGCCCAAGGGTCATGGAGAGGTTCACCTCTTCCACACCACCAGCACATTTCCCTTCGTAGTAAACACCTTCAGGCCACTCAGCGTCGTCTCCTCCCTGGGCTGTAAACTGACAAACCTTTAATTCTCTGGAATAAAAGGGCTTTAGAGAATTAATATGGTACACCTTAGGCTTTCGGTTGGAGGTGGGGAATGCTATGAGATAATTAACAGCTCCCAGGCGCTCCTGGACCGTGAATGGCCCTTCCCACGATGCTTCCATTTTATGGGCCTGGAGCGCCTTTAAGACCATGACCTGGTCTCCTACTTTGAAGGAACGCTCTCTGGCATGTTTATCATACCAGGCTTTTTGCTCTTTTTGAGCATTCTGTAAGTTTTCTCCAGCAAGGGCTAAAGAGGTTCGGAGGGTGTTCTGTAGGTTGGTTACAAAGTCCAGAATGTTAGTTCCTGGAGACGGTGTAAATCCCTCCCATTGCTACTTCACCAACTGCAATGGCCCCTTAACCTCACGGCCATATACAAGTTCAAATGGGGAAAACCCTAAACTGGGATGTGGTACAGCTCTGTAGGCAAAGAGCAACTGCTGCAACACTAGGTCCCAATCATTGGAGTGCTCATTTACGAATTTACGTATCATGGCCCCCAAAGTTCCATTAAACTTCTCCACCATGCCATTTGTTTGATGGTGGTAAGGAGTGGCAACCAAGTGATTTACCCCATGAGCTTCCCAAAGGTTTTTCATAGTTCCTGCCAGGAAATTAGTCCCTGCATCTGTGAGGATGTCGGAGGGCCAACCTACCCTGGCAAAAATGTCTGCTAGTGCCTGACACACACTTTTAGCCCTGGTGTTGCTTAGAGCTACTGCTTCCGGCCACCAGGTGGCAAAATCCATGAAAGTCAGTATGTACTGCTTTCCTCTGGGTGTCTTTTTCGGAAAAGGACCCAGAATATCCACAGCTACTCGCTGAAATGGAACTTCAATGATGGGGAGTGGCTGGAGGGGGGCTTTGACCTGGTCTTGGGGTTTTCCCACTCTTTGGCACACCTCACAAGACTGGACATAGGTAGAAACATCCTTGCCCATTCCCTCCCAGTGGAATGACCCCCCCAAACGGTCTTTGGTCCTGTTCACCCCAGCATGGCCACTAGGGTGATCATGGGCTAAGCTCAAGAGCTTGGCCCGGTATTTAGTTGGAACTACCAACTGTCTCTGAGGATGCCAGTCTTCCTGGTGTCCACCAGAAAGAGTTTCCTTGTATAAAAGTCCTCTTTCTACAACAAACCTGGATCGATTAGAAGAGCTGAGAGGCGGTGGGTTGCTCCGTGCCGCCGTCCAAGCTCTCTGGAGGCTTTCATCTGCTTCCTGTTCGGTCTGGAACTGTTCCCTTGATGCTGGAGACATCAGTTCCTCATGGGATTGTGGACCTAGGCTTGGTCCCTCTGGAAGCGATATAGGGGATGGAGCTGTTTCTGTTGACTGTGAACCACTCTCCGCTGGTGCACTATGTTGGGATTCAGGCTCTGGCTGAGCCTCTTGTGTAGGGTTATCGGCTGCTGCCAGTTCAGGTTCTGTGGGGCCCTCTGGTGTTGAGGTTGCAAGTACTGGATTCAGTGCTGACACGGGGTCTGGTGTTGGTTGTTCGGCTGGTTCCGGTTCTGGGACTGGTTCCGTCTGGGTCTCTGGGACTGGATCCACTACTGCTGTTGCAGACATGGACCTGGACCCCAGGCCAATCACCTCTGACTGGGTCCTGATAGAAGTTTCCGGAACAGAGCCAGGCCTCACGGCTTGTTTAGCCTGGCTGCGGGTGACCATTCCCACCCTCTTGGCCTGCTTCACATGATTGGCCAAGTCTTCCCCCAACAGCATGGGGATGGGATAATCATCATAGACTGCAAAAGTCCACATTCCTGACCAGCCCTTGTACTGGACAGGCAACTTGGCTGTAGGCAAATTGAAAGAGTTGGACTTGAAGGGTTGAATCGTCACTTGGATCTCTGGGTTGATTAAATTGGGGTCCACTAAGGAAGCATGGATAGCTGACACTTGTGCTCCGGTGTCCCTCCACGCGGTGACCTTCTTCCCGCCCACACTCACAGTTTCCCTCCGCTCCAAGGGTATCTGGGAGGTATCTGGGCCTGTGGACCTCTGGTGTGATTCCGGTGCAATGAACTGTAATCTGTTGGGGTTCTTGGGGCAGTTGGCCTTTACATGCCCCAGCTCGTTACATTTAAAACATCGTCCAGCTGATGGGTCACTGGGGCGAGGAGGGTTGCTGGAGAACGGGGTGGTGGGACGATAAGGGGTCTGGAGGGTTCTTTGGGAGGTAGGTGGGGCTTTGGGCGGCCCCCGGTAATAGGGTGTGGTCTGGGGTGGTCCCTTCTGGTCTCTACTCCAACTGCGACCAGTTGTCTTCTTCTCTGCCACCTCCACCCATCTGGCTCCAATCTCTCCTGCCTCAATTACAGTTTTGGGTTTCCCATCTAGGATGTATCTTTCTATTTCCTCAGGAACACCCTCTAAGAATTGTTCCATTTGCATTAGGAAGGGCAAACTTACTGGAGATTCAACACTTGCTCCTGATATCCAGGCATCCCAATGTTTCACAATGTGGTAGGCATGTCGGGTAAATGACATGTCTGGTTTCCACCTTAGGGCTCTGAACCTCCGACGAGACTGCTCGGGTGTTATCCCCATTCTGACTCTCGCCTTGGATTTAAACAGTTCATACTTGTTCATGTGTTCTTTAGGCATTTCAGCTGCCACCTCAGCTAAGGGTCCACTGAGCTGCGGCCTCAGCTCTACCATGTATTGGTCAGTAGAGATGTTGTACCCAAGGCAGGCCCTTTCGAAGTTCTCTAAGAAGGCCTCAGTATCATCACCTGCCTTGTAGGTGGGGAACTTTCTGGGATGGGAAGTGGTACCTGGAGAAGGATTGCTAGGGTTTGTTGGTATATTCTGCTGGGCCTTTATCCTCTCCATCTCCTCCACATGCTTCCTCTCTTTTTCCCTCTCCTCCTCCACATGCTTCCTTGCCTCCATTTCCCTCTTGTGGGCAGCCTCTTGGTGTTGTTCTGCCTCCCTTTCTTGTTCCTTCTTCAGCTGCATGAGTTCTATCTGTCTTTCATGTTCCCTTTGTCTTTCCTCAGCCTGAAATTTGGCTAATTCCAGCTGTAGTCGAGCTGCGGATTTGGTCATTCTAACCTCTCTGTTTTTAACTAACTTTACACCCGAGGTTTAGAAATAAACAAACAAAACTTGGCTGTAAAATTTTGCTGTGCTGGAATAGAATACCTATTCTCTGATAGTGACTGTCAGCCTACAGAAAAAAACAATTCCCTTGTCTCTGCTCTGGGCCCAAATTAAAGCAAAAAACCTCCAACTACTTGGAAACCTGCTTACCCAGCCCAAAGAAAAAGCAAATGGGTAGAACACACACCCCCTATTTACTTTTAGGAAGAAAAGAAAAAAAAACCACTGGGTTGGAAGATTTCCCTGCAGGAGTTAAGTACCCTGCCTCCAGGCAAAGAAAACCTGCAATTCACAAGATAATCCCCTTTTGTCTCTGCTTGGCCACAAAGCAGAGAGAAACCAAGCTGCTTTCAGTTTCAAAGCTGCTTTCTGGACTTTCTTTCCAAAGAAAAAAAAATTTCCTTTTTAAAATCTGTATTTCTAGTTCAAAAAATCTCAACTGGATCTCAAATGATTTCAGGTTAATCCCACCACTGTGCCACCATGTCAAGGTTCCTCCCCCACTCTGAACTCTAGGGTACAGATGTGGGGACCTGCATGAAAAAACCCCCTAAGCTTATCTTTACCAGCTTAGGTCAAAACTTCCCCAAGGTACAAAATATTACACCCGTTATCCTTGGAATGGCCGCTACCACCACCAAACTAATACTGGTTACTGGGGAAGAGCTGTTTGGACGCGTCTTTCCCCCCAAAATACTTCCCAAAACCTTGCACCCCACTTCCTGGACAAGGTTTGGTAAAAAGCCTCACCAATTTGCCTAGGTGACTACAGACCCAGACCCTTGGATCTTAAGAACAATGAACAATCCTCCCAACACTTGCACCCCCCCTTTCCTGGGAAATGTTGGATAAAAAGCCTCACCAATTTGCATAGGTGACCACAGACCCAAACCCTTGGATCTGAGAACAATGAAAAAGCATTCAGTTTTTTACAAGAAGACTTTTAATAAAAAATAGAAGTAAATAGAAATAAAGAAATCCCCCCTGTAAAATCAGGATGGTAGATATCTTACAGGGTAATTAGATTCAAAAACATAGAGAACCCCTCTAGGCAAAACCTTAAGTTACAAAAAAGATATACAGACAGAAATAGTTATTCTATTCAGCACAATTCTTTTCTCAGCCATTTAAAGAAATCATAATCTAACACATACCTAGCTAGATTACTTACTAAAAGTTCTAAGACTCCATTCCTGTTCTGTCCCTGGCCAAGACGACTACAGACAGACCCAGACCCTTTGTTCCTCTCCCTCCTCCCAGCTTTTGAAAGTATCTTGTCTCCTCATTGGTCATTTTGGTCAGGTGCCAGCGAGGTTACCTTTAGCTTCTTAACCCTTTACAGGTGAGAGGAGCTTTCCCCTGGCCAGGAGGGATTTCAAAGGGGTTTACCCTTCCCTTTATATTTATGACAGTGCCACAGGACTCTTTGCCGCTTTTACAGATCCAGACTAGCATGGCTATCCCGCTGATACTTTATCATTTTAGAGTCGCTCCAGTTTGTCCACAGCTTTTGCAAAGTGTGGCACCCAGAATTGGACACAGAACTCCAACTGAGGCCTCACCAGTGCTGAGGAGAGAGGGACAAATACCTCCCGTATGTTACCAAGAGCACTGCTGTTACACCCCAAAATACTAGCCTTTTTCACAACTGTATCACATTATTGACTCATATCAATTCGTGATCCATTATAACTCCCAATTTCAGCACTATTATCACTTTGCCAGGGATTCCCCATTTTGTAGATGTGCATTTGATTTTTTTTTCTTCCTAAGTTTAGTAATTTGCACTTGTCTTTATTGAATTATGATCTATCTGGTCATCCTATTCAGTAGAGTGTTCTTGGCTGCAGAACCTGCTCTCATGAACAGAGCCCTAGTTTACTGATCTTGAGACCCAATATCTTTTAAATCAAATATTTGTTTGACTGTGGATCATTGCGAAGGAGGGTTATCTTATGGTGTTTTGGGGCAGTATGGGAACTGGGAGCGGCTTGTATCTCTGTGCTATTTTGTCACGTGCCCAGAGTCCACGATGGTGGGTGCATTAAAATAATAAAATAAATACCTATGTCAATGTGCAGGAAGGAGATAGTGGAGGGGATTATCTGCATGCACTGGAACCTGTTTATCATTGGTGGACACTGTTGAACTTTTCTTAATCAATGTCAAATCCACCCTCACAATGGATTTGGGCATAATTAGGTTGGGTGAAGACCAAAGGCTGTTAGGTGAAATGATAGATTGAAGCACAGCCTTCAATTCGAAAGGCAGAAGATTCCCTCAAAGGTATTTGGAGATGGGGTCATGACCTCATGCATCGATTAAATGGCTATATACATTAGCACTGCCTGGGCTTTTTGCTTGGTTTGCTCTTTAACTGGGCACAGATACTGTTGCCATGATTCTATTCACATTCTGTTCCATGAGAACATTTTTCTACTAGCCTGTTTGCTGCTGTTATTTTGGGAGAGTTCTGTACTGAAACAACCTTCCTGTTTCATTGTTATATATTTTGTGTGTTTCCTTCTTGTACAGTTTAAGATTGGCGTTGTTTTTGGATCTGCTGCTGGCTTTCGAATGCTTGCATAGCTGCACTCCAACCGTTCTTAACTCTTTTGCATCTGGTTCAGAACTACTTTATAACTTTTGTATCTCTCTCTCCACAGCTGAGCGGAATCTCTAGCTATTTTCCTTCTATGCTATGGAACAAGCTTTCCTGGAATGCCACGGCCTTTCACCTTCTTGGTCCTTTACGCTGTGCAAAGTGAATGCTAAGTGGGTGTAATATACTTCTGTAACCCCCTGGTACATGTGTGTGACAGGTCTCCTCTATCCCCGATCCACAGAGGAGTCTGTTATAGCCTAGCTACTGACTCTTTAGCTCAAGCTGTAGCAGTTTATAGGTTTAGTTAAGAAGGTCCCCAGTTCAGTCCCTGGTGTGCCAGCCAAGACTGTGGCTGTCATGCTGACTTGGCTGTAGAACGACCACTTTGCTGTGGTGTAATTGGCTACCACAAAGTGCCAGGCAACAGAGCATCAGGCCCAATTTCTTTCCCTTAAACATTTTTTCCAAGTGAATTTAATGCTGGTAAAATGTTTAAAACTAGTGAGTGATGTCCTTAATGTATCCACTGTAATTTAGGCAGTACAATCTTCCCATATACTGCCCCAGTGGTTTTCAACCTTTTTTCATTTGTGGACCCCTCAAATGGAGTGGCCGGACCCCTTTGGAAATCTTCAGGGATCTGCAGGGATCCACAGACCCAGGTTGAAAACCACCGTATACCCCATCTGATAGGCTCACTGCGGAGAATTACTCTCTGCAGGCAGCACAGTGGTGAACTTCTAGTGCCTCATTCCGATCTTGCTTCCATCAGGAGTGTAATCAGGAATAACTCCACTGAAGTCAAAGTAGGTACCCAAGTGTAAAACGGATGTAACTGAAATAAGACTTAACACAGTTTGGCATGATGGTTTGAAGGGGAGAGAACAACTGATAACAGCCCAGAGGAAGGGCACTGGCTGTGCTGAAAGTGAGTGGGACAGAGAAAGACAAAGGGGAAGGGTTCAGAGGGTATCAGGAAAATGCAGTTGAAAAACAAGGTGAATGTAATTATCATTAATCTTCAGTCTAGTCGAGCACCTGATCCCACCTGTACCGGGCATGTGCTCCATAGTGTGTGGAATATTCTACACTCATTGAAGAACATTCTGGGGTAGATCCTTAGCTCAGGTAACTGTCAGCAGGCTGAGAAATATATTGAATCCTACCGTCTGAGTGACCTCCTGCTAGGGCCTTTGGGGAATGGAACAATGGACAGTCAGAGAGCAATATTACAATGTGGAAAAGTAGCAAACACAAGTGGGAAATGACCACTGAAGTGAGAGAGCACAGCCCAAGAGCATACCTCAGCACTTCAGACAATGTGGTCCCTGTCAAGAGATGGCAGTGGATAGTTCCCCCATCTTTGCTGAGATATTTCTACACCTAATAGAAGCTCACCAATTGATTTCAGACTGATCAACATCACTGCTTTGCAGGCTGCATAAATTTAACATGGCCTTTTATTC
The DNA here is from genome assembly GCF_965140235.1 of Caretta caretta. Lineage (NCBI taxonomy): Eukaryota > Metazoa > Chordata > Testudines > Cheloniidae > Caretta > Caretta caretta. The sequence goes on from NC_134214.1 coordinate 86,179,957, forward strand.
CTTTTTACATCCACCTTTGCAATGAAGACCTCTTTAGGAGAGCAAATGCCATGGTGACAGCACAGATCAAAGCCAGGAGGAGGAGTGTCAACATGGATAATCTGCCCAGGATTTAGAAAGCTAGACACTTGAGAAAGATCTTTCAGTTTATTTACCAGACCCAGAACTATTATCCTTGAAATCATGATCAAGACTCCAGATCCTCAGTGGCTGTAAAGCAGTGTAGCTCCACTCAAGCCAGTGAAAATCGGCCAATTTATGCCCGCTGGAGATCTGAGCCATGTAGATTTCCAATTAAATTTCCATTTTCCTATATTTTTTAGTAAAAATACATAGGGCCTTCGGAGAGCGGAAAAATGGCAGCAATAGCTCCAGCTCACCTCAACAAATCCCCGCCCCCCTTCTTTTCCGGATCTTTAATAAAAGGTTTTAATTCTGTGTTTGCCCTGATACTAAGCAAGCTGAGGTCTCTCTGAAACCCCAAACCTTGTTTAAAGCTGATTAATGGTGGACAGTGACAAGTTAATGGTGTTAACATGACCCTTTGGGGCACATTTATTTGATCAAAATTAATACAACTCCTTGGGCACAGCCAAGAATCTGGGACACAACTTTTATGATAGATTTCTTGCGAAATCATTTGCCCTCTGAGGGAAAGAGAAAGCAGCACAGCATGCTGCCTTCACTCACAGGCATGCTCAGGGTTTTGTAGGCCAAGCTGAAAAGAAGTTAAATGGGAAAAAACAACAAAATTTAAGCACAATTATGTTTTTGAGGCACAGAAAATGTTCTAACGCCTATCCGTACCTAAGCAAATAACAAGGAGCACTCTATGGTCTTGTCTATACATGAAAATTAATCCAGAATAAGTTAGGGTATGAATTTAAAGTGGATTAATTATTCCTTATTAACTACAGGTATGGATGCTCTTATTCCAGAATAAGAGTGCCTTATTCTGAATTAGGTTAATTCAAGTGGATTAAGATAATTTGGAATAAGGCATTTTCATTTTGGAATAAGAGCATCCACACATGGAGTTAATCAGGACTAACTATTCTGGAATAACTCCCCATGCAAACAAGCCCTACACAGTGATGACTCCCACCCTCTCATTTTAGTCACACAACTAGACCTGCATTTGTTACACAATTTGAAGTTTTTAAGGTCAGGCTTGACAAAGCCCTGGCTGGGATGATTTAGTTGGGGATTGGTCCTGCTTTGAGCAGGGGGTTGGACTAGATAACCTCCTGAGGTCCCTTCCAACCCTGATATTCTATGATTTATTACTTCTGTGGGGGGATAGAGAGTTAAAGGGCTAAAAGCATGGATTCTAGGAAATGAAAACAAATGCTATTTACAATAAGAAGGTATAAATTAACTAAGAGAGAAGGAAATAAAGTATATTGAAAGCAGATTACTATAGAGAACTGTGGATGCTTGGATTGCTTTACCAACTAGTCAATTAGAGTCAATTATTGTCCTTAGACTCCTGGCACCATTTTTAGTATGCATGCAGCGTGTCCAATTTAGTTTGCACTGTTCCTGGGTTTAAATTTTTCTCTCTGTCTGAAATGTTCTAGCTAGAGCCATCATAAAAGTGCCAGGCATTAAGTATATCACAATTGCAATTCTTTTGACTGGAACCTGATTTGATTCAGTTGAAAATGACTTTAGAGTATTGGATTTACGGTTCATTTAACAAGTGCTGTAGATGTCAATACATTAGTGTAAATCTGATGCAGGTTGTAATTTGGTTTCTAATGAGGTTCCCAAGCAGTATCCTACTATGAAAAATGGGACATTCTTCAGTGGAGCACAAAGTACACCTGTCTGATCACAGATGTTATCAGAGGTCTTATCACTTAACTTCCTGGGAGGAGAGCAGTGCTATGTCTTCCACTGGGCTTTAAAAATGCCTCTACCTGACAAAAAGGTAGAAGCACAGATTGAGAGGTATAAAAGTTTGCAGTTTAGGAGTTTTATTTTAATTACAGATTTAAATTACAGCATATCCTCTGAGGTCCTGATTGGGCTGTTGTTCTGGACACAGAACAGCAGCTGAATTCAATAGAACTGCAGCATCAGGTGTCATTAAAGCAACAGCTCTGCAGCCTTTTTATGCATGTTGCAAGATTTTCACTCTATTTGAACATCCTCACTACTTGGTTCTCAAAGTGTTTCATTTCACACACCACCAGGACAGGCTCCACAGAACACTGTCATTCATGGACTAGTCTTCGAGAAGCAGTATGCTAGCGAGAAGCTGGGAAAGAAAAGACTGCAAAATCTTGCAGTTATCACCAAAATATGTGCTCTGCCTTTGTATTCTCTAAACCAGGAGACCATCCTGGAGGAATGAATGTGGAAGGTGAGAGCTGTGGGGATAATCCATTGGGTGAAAGGCACTGTAATTGAGTGGCTAACACACTGATCTTGGTTCTATACACCAGCTATGTGTGAATTTAAGTAAGGGGCTTTATTGTCCAATGGATAAAAGCTGAGAGGGGAAACTGCAGCATAGAGCAATAAACTTCTTGGGTCAGGGACCGTCTCTTACTATATGTTTTGTACAGATGGGCCCTTAGACACTGCTATAATAATAAGTAGCTGCATTTGCCAAGGTTTCACTTGGATATATGCTTAACTTTAAAGCTTATGAATGGTGCCAGTGATTGAATGGGATTACTCATGTACCTCAAGTTAAGCACATACATAAGGGTTTGAAGGATCAGTTTCAAATAAGGACCTTAGTTTTTTCTCATATAAACATTCCTAGAGATGTCACTGAGTAGAATTACTCATGTGGAAGTGTTTACAGGGCCAGGCCTTTCAACCGAGAGCTGGCTGAAATTTTTCTAAATTCTGACTATTTGGCGATCTTCTTTTGGTCAAAATTTTGAGGGGGGAGAGGGATGAATTTTTCACAGAAATGGTGATGAAAAATTCCCCCATTTTTAGAAAGGAAGTATTATCTAATGGTTAGGAAGCTAGCCTGGGACTTGGGTAGTCTGGGTTCCATTCCCTGTTCTGCCACAGATTTCTTGCATGACCTTGGGCAAGTCACTTAGCCTCTGTGCCTATCTATAAAATGGGGATGATGGGACATCCCTACCTCTCAGAGGTGTTTTGGGGATAAAAACATTAAAGATTGTTAGGCAATCAGATACTGGGGGATGGGGGCCATATAAGTACTGTAGATAGCCAGCTTTAACCATTAACATTTGGTCCTTGAAAAATAAGGCTTATTTCTCATGGTGTCCAACTTTATTGAAAGGTGGTTTGAGGAGACCACTGACCCAAAACCTCTGTTTACAGAGTTTTGTTCTCTATCTTCACCACAGATAAAGAAGAAGACAGGACCCACTAGTTTCTCTTTCTTTTCCTTAAAAAATTCCATACCAATAAGCATTTCCCAGGAGAAGTTAAAAATGTATTTATTGCTGATATGGTGGGATGCTATGGCATGTACCTATACAATGCAGCCCTCCCTTCTCTCAGTGAGGACCTTCCCTAGCGATTGCTTGGTCTGCACTAATTGTACCACTGCATGGTTCCTCTCTTATGGGGACATTTTTTCAGCATGCCTTTATGGGTACTGGGCCTTTAAGTTTGTGTAACTTTAGCGCCCTCGTGGCCAAGATGGAGTCTGCTCTGGCTAAGGGAAGGTGCGCTCAGGAACACAGCAAGGAAAGTACCTTCCACCCCAGGGGCACCTGTTCCAAACCCTGCACTGTGACCTTACACCCCTGCTGGATGAGTACAATGAATATAAGGAAGGGAAATATTTATTTACGGAGGGATGAAAGGAGAAAAACAAGAGGGAGGGAAAGATGGGGGTGCGGTAAAACAGGGTTGCATTAAACACAAGGCTCCACAGGCCGAGTGCACCACATTCTGAAAGGGCAGACACTGAGCAACGTGTCTGCACACAGAATTCAGGGGTCCTAGACAAAGTTCTAGTCCAGTGATGAGTCTTGGGTGCTCCTGGTCATCTTTGGCAGGGGTAAATTTTCCCCGGCAAACCTCTCCGGTGCCCTCTTCTGCCACTCTCTACAAAGCCAAACAGAGCGACAACCTCCCCGCTTAACCAGCTAACAGCCTCCCTCCTTATTCCCAATGCAAAATCACCAGACCCAGTATTCACGGCCCCAAACCCATACAGCTCTGAGCAGCGGTGCTACTGGGTCCAGCTCCGGTTTGTCCTTCTCAGGTGATTCCTCACTGGCACCGTGCTCCTCCTGTCTCCTGTCCTGGGTGTCCCCAATTGGCCGCTCTGTCCCTCCCAGGCTTCTGGCAGGTTCTTGGCTGCTTCACTCTGTGAGGGCCTGCTTCCTGCAACCCTTCTGTCTGGAGCTCCAGACACCCCCGCCCCCCCCAACAGCACTTCCTCCTTTTGGAACAATCCACACTTGCCCCCTCAGGAAAAAGACTTAAAGGGGGCCATGCTTTCTAAACCCCAATGGGATTACATTTGGAAGACCAAAGCAGCTGCAGCCATGAAGTGGCCATTTTGCAAGTGGTTGCTGCTACCAGCATCTCTTTCTTCCCAGCCAGTGAGTATTCTTACTCCTGTTATGTTTACCCTTCCATATGGGTTCAGTGTCAGATCACTGTTATGATCTGGTGTAGCTATTAGTACGCAAATTATTTCAGAAGGTACAGAAATCATTGGCAGAGTAGAAAAATAGTGATTAGTAATTAATAGGTTGCAGGTCATGGATACATTCTTAGCTTGAAAAACAATTCAACAGAAGAGTCTTCTGCGGTTAATAATGAGAAGTAATGGCTCATGATTATATGCAGCAAAGATAAAGTTATACCAAATGTCATACTCAAGGAAGTAACATGCAGGTGTCTAGAACTCAGATAAGAGAATGTCCTGATCACGGTGGTCATCTGTATCTGTATGCCTTCCTGCTACAACACAACGGTCAAGTTTTAAAAACTCTTCTGGCATCATGATTATCCATCTAGCTATCACACTTTCTGTGGGGACTTCCATGTGGCCTTCAGAGGTGATGGAAAATGGGAGGGTGGAGAACTTTGTGAAAATTTTAATTCCCCCCCATTTTTTGATTGAAATTTAGAATTTTGATGACCATTTTGATCAGAATTCCCAAAATTTCAACTAGCCTTCTATGTGGGTGAAAAGCAGGAAGAAATAATCACAGAAATAGTCTTACCATTTTTCCTTTTTTTTTTTTTTTTTTTGGTGGTCAAAATGCAAGATATCACCAAAAATGTATGTTGCCTATTTGAAGAATGTTGACCAGTCCCATTGGCTTTCAGATATTCTCACTTTCTGCTTCCCAGAGCCTGGGTCAGGGCACTTTTAGGATTTCTAGTGGATATTTTTTCTCCAGGTAACTGCAGTTTATTGCTTTCTGGATTGTTTAAATGTTTTGGGGCGATGAGGAGACAAAGTTTCAAGAGCTGACTGTTCTATAACAAAACCTAAACTGCAGGAATTTCTCATTTACAATAAAAGCTTGTAGCTAACTGGGAACTGTAGTTCCTGTATTAGGCTGATTTCAGCGGGACCCCAGATGGAGCAAGGTACTGATCAACATAAGTAAAGGTATCAGAATGTGGCCCCATAGAATATATACACATGGCTAAGGATTTTCAGGATCAGGCCCTCAGTTGCTTCACTCTTCTGCCTGCTCCTCTAACACTGCCATCTAGAACAGCTTTCTACTTCCTCCCAATTAATTTCAAATCTCAACTGAAAATATAATTGCTCTCCCTTCTCTTAATTTCCTCCTTTGCTGTTATGTAACTGTGTTAAGGCTCTGTGTTGCAGCCTGTACCTATTGGGTTCTGGGAAGTGGGCAGGCGGAAGCCCGCCCACTGCTATAGGACCCCACCCCACCCCCCAGCCTAAGGGGAGGATCCACAGGACCTGGAAACCAAATGATTCTGGGGGACAACTAATGAAATAACAGGGACAGGAGTGTGGTCAAAGGGTTAAAAGAAGGGAGCCTTCTAAAAAAAGGGGACACCGAGCAGAGAACCCCGGACAGTGCCCACTGCTCCTCAAAGGCATCAAGGGAGCCAGTGGATGCTGCCCAGAGGAACTCTGCCCAGATACGTGAACGGACAGAGGATCAGAAACAGGCCCCACAGTCACAGGAGTCTCCATCTGCCAACCTCCTCTCCCTGGTTTTATAGATGGCCGTTTTAGCCAGGCCAGGAAGAGGTTGCCCAGGAGGCCCTGTGACTTTGTGGGGCCACGGATACGGAGCGCATAGAGAAGGAGGTGAGGGGAAAAGTGCAGCCAAAAACTTAACAGAATATTCGTTAGGAGCTGGAATAGGGGCTGCAACCTGGCGCACTCTAAGTAAACATGCGCCAGAGTCTCCCTCACACCGCAGAAGGAGCAGGTATCCGGGACAGGGGTAAACCATGCCAAGTACATGCCTGTGCTCATGGCCCCATGAAGGAGCTGCCAGCTGATATCCCTGGCGGGCCTTGGGACCAGGGTGGCGTATAGGCTAGCCCACCGGGGCTCCTCACCCTTTAGAGATGGCAGGAGGTCCCGCTCTATTCCACAGCCACTGTGCAAGATGCCCTTCGTGCACTTGATAAAATAAAGATGAACTTTCCTGTCCATTCCAGCAGCAGGAATGTCATTTCATCACATGTACTCTCACCCACTGCTGTTGTTTTTCTGATCTGATTGATTGTTGACCTCAAATGGTGGTAAATGGGAAGCATTGTGCTTGTGCTGTACCCAGATATTAACTTGAGTGGTTTTGCTTAAGTCAGCCACTGCACTGGTTAGGGACTTCTTGAAAAATATATCTCCACAATCTGTCATGGTGAAAAACTAAATGGAACTCACCTACTGTCTGAAGATGGCTACAGATCTCAGGGACTGAGATGATGGGCATGCCTCAGAAGTTACAGTTGTGTGATCTCCAGAAATGTCTGCTTGTTGCTGCCAGTACAGGCAGTGGGATGAAGGACAAAAAAAATCTCTCTCCATCATAGCTGCAGATTAATTTTATGAATGGGGCACACTTGTCTGCAGAGTGCACACCACAAACCCTGCATCTATGGCGGTTTTATGAATGCTCTGCCATTTCATAGATGCTGTCTCTCTTCTCCATTGTAACATAAGGCCAGAAGATTCAAAGGGAGGTGGCAGATAATGGCTGAGCCACAATTCTTGCAATAAATTAGTGGTGTTTGACCTTCATTTTATTTGACCTTCAAGTGCACTGGCTAGATGAAAAAGTTGGATGACGTATTTTAAGCAATTATTCAGACTGGGCTGTAGAACATAGAAAAGTGAAAAGCTACTTTGACTTTGAGAACGTATGAAATATTAAGCTTAAAATATCAGCACTGCTTATCATACTTTGCTACCATGAAAGACTGTGTGTGTTTATAGATCTCCCAAGCCCATGGAATCTCAATCTGTGTATATTCTGGTGTCACAGTTGAACAGTTGTGTTATCTATAGCCACCTCCAAAGGAATCAATTTAGAGGCAGCAGCATTTGCTGCAAAAGCACTGGGAAATCAATATGATCATTGGGAGTGGCTATGCCAATTTCTATGCAGATTTCTGTGCCTGGACCTAATGCCATTAACCGGTGCTAATGAGTGATATTTAATGTGAGAAAGTGATTCTCTTCAGCTAAATAAGAGACTCCGTTTGCCCCTGCAATCTGTTTTAGCTGATGGAGACAGTTCAAGATGGAAAGACAGTATTAGCTGATGGACGAATACTGCTCCTTATCGCAAGGTGCTTGGACTAAGGGTACATCTACAGCGCCAGGGAAGGTGTGATGGTCGTGCTGGTAGGCATCCCCATGCTAGCTGTAATCTAGCTAGCGTGGGTAACAATAGCAGTGAAGACATAGTGACGCAGGCATCAGCGTGGGCTAGCTGCCACAGTGCAAGCCTGCTGGGGATGAACTTGGGTGACTACCCCCTGCTGAATTCTGGGCCACTGCTATTGTTACCCACACGAGCTAGACAAAAGCTTGCATGGGTCTACCCTGCTCGCGCGCCCTCCGATCACACCCGCACTTTGCCGTGTAGATGGGCCCGTCAACAGACACCATGGAGCAGATTCTGATCTGATTACACTGATATGAATCCAGGTCATTTCACCTCCTGTTACTATAGTGGACTAGAATCTGGCCCTTGCTGGGCAGGGTTTTCACTAATATGTTTTGCAGACTCTTGAAATGAGCTAGTGCTCCCACTTCCCATGATTGTTTGTTGCCTTTCTCTCCAAGTGTGGCTTAAATGTCAGTGTACTTACAAATTGTTTGTCATAAACCTTCAGAAATAACAGGGCACTCTAGAACGATGGCTTAATTGCCTTTTGTAGGGCAGCTTGATGCAATTAAAGGAAGACACTGCAAATTTGCGTATCTTCTTTTCCCAAGGAGCAGAATCCCTAAGAACTTTGCATGCAGCTTGTGAGCATTAGCTTTATTATCTTATTGTATTTTCATGTTTAGTGAATGCAGCAGTAGTTTGCAATAAATATAATTTTAAAAAAATCGTCCCTGTTTGATCTTCAGAATATTGTAGATAGATTTCCCACATAATAAATTCATTTGGCACATCTCTGGACTTTTCAGTTCTGCCTGGGATGGCAAGTACTGAAACACTTCAGTAAAAGGGGGTTTTGGATATATTTATGGCTTGATTGTCAATCTGTCCCAGCTCCTGTGGCAACACAGTGCCCCCCATAGCATCCTATCGGGGTATTGGATTAGTACCAGCTCAAGAGGGAAGAGTGTCGCCTACACTAATCTGCAAGGTGACTTTCTGCAGCACTTTGGAGCTCCCTCCTTGGAGGTTGCAGAGCCACACACTGATAACCTGGCCTAATCCTAGATAGCTGGAGAGATCTGACAGGGAATCCGTACCATCACTGCCAACCCCAAATGTGCAAAAATCACAAGGCAAGCACAAAAAAGAGAGGTATTTTTTAAAAAAAAAAATAAAACCCCAAACACATTGAGTTCTTCCTATTTGCCTTCTTGTTTTTGAGTCTTTTGGGTTCACATTTTCAAACTTTTCTGTGCAACCATGAGTGAGATTTGGTTTTGTAAAATGAAAGTGTATAGGCTAATTTAATCACATGATTCCAGGAGCTGGGACTTCAAGAAAAATCACAAATATATTGAGCCTGGTAATAAAATTGTGAGTTAGCATCATTGGCTTCCCTGCTTATTATCCTTTCCATAAACCAGAATGGACAGCAATACTTTGTTAAGCAAGTGTATGTTAAAAGTTAATTTTTTTTTCTTGTAAAGCTCACGTTTCTGTGTTTCATTAGGAATTCTGCTTTGTTGTTCTGTGAAACAAGTTTCTGTTTACAGGTACATCTACTTTCTATTCTATAGTTTAGAGAAAGTCATAAGAAAAATCTTAAAACTTACTTAATGAAGTCTTTTAAATGCTCATCTTGCACTTCTGAGTGAAGTGCAATTTATATTTCATAAAAATAGAAGCTGAACAGCAAGCTGTAAGTAATTATCATATAATTAAATGTCTACTATGAAAGAAATGAAAACTCAGGCTACTTGCTGGCTTCCGTGACTGGGTTATGCAATCACAAATTAAATTACATTTCCTTGCTTCATGAATGCTCAGGAGGCCATTACCCCAGTTTGAAGAGAGACCTCTGAGAGTGTCAGTAACATTGGATTGGAGATGAGGTTGATCACACTAGTGAACTCTACGTTCCAAGGAACAGACCATGTGAAAATCTGTCAGGCCTTCAGTTCAGCAAATGCAAACAGCCCTACCTGTATCTTTATTTGAAGTGCTTATGAAATGAACATGGTCCTGTGTTAATGGTGAAGAAATCGTCTAAGAAACAGAGGGAAATAAGTTGCACAAACAGATGAATAGGTCCTAATCCTATAACATGCTTTGCATAGATAATAGATCATGTACATATACAGAACATCATAGACTATAGTGGGAGTCTGTCATGGCATGATAGGTGGAATCAAGCTTTCTTAAACAGGCAGGCATTTATTAAAAGCCAAACAAATACAACTACAGACCAGAACAGGTTTCTACAAAGCTTTAGTCCCAGCATTGTCTCTTTTATTTACCAGGGTCCATGCCCAGCCTAGAGCTCTGTATAGCACACAGAGACAGCTAGTGGCTCAGTAACATATTATATTATTATACGCATTAAAGGAGGAGTCTGACTGCATGGTTTGCTGGAGCAGGAATAGGGGGCATGAATAGTTTTCAGTTGTTCTCCAGGGTCCCAGCTTTCTTTTTGTTGTTAGTCTTTAGCTGTTACAGTAGCAAAGAAGCCCTTCAGAGCATGACCTGAGTTTGCAGAGTGCCTGAAACACTAGCTTTGAAGCGTGAAATACTTCATTTATTTTACTAGGAATTAACTCAGGTGCTGTTGATTTGAATGTTAACATGGTTAACTATTTCACTGCTATCAAAGCAAAAGGGAGGACAGCACAATGAATATCTGCACAATGTACTTTGGTTACTCACTTTGTTGCCACTTAGGGCTGGAGGGGGCATGACTGATTTAGTTTTTTCTGAGGGGGGAGGGAAAGAAGCACTCCATTATTAGAAGCTGGGAAACACTGGCTCAAGCAGAACTCTCCTAGCTTAAGAAAATGAAGCAGTAGTAGCCTTCACTGACTTATAACAAAAAATAATTTCCTTTTGTGATGAATGAAACATTTTTCTTCCACTCGCTGTATTAAGGGCTGTTCCTTCTCTAATTGGCTGAGAGAATTGGCTAAAGAGTGAACACTTCTGCAGTATTAATGCATTTTTTACCTTGATAAACTTCGTATGTAAAATGTACTCCTTCACAACTCACTGTTAAGCATGAGCTTTGCACCATGTTGAATTTAGATGAGTTCCCTATCTAGTTACTGGATGTAATGTCAGACTTAGGCAAGAGTCAGTGATGTAATCCCTACTATTGTCACTGTTAAAGGGATTCTCTTACAGATCAAGCGTTAGGGGACTGCGCTTCTGGAACTAAACAGCCAAAGTTTTATCTACACCTATATCATTGTGACTCCTGGATGCCTCCAGCGTGCAGTATAGTGACAGCTATAAATCCTAACTGGCTGTGGTATATAGGATAATGATGACAGTATAGTAGTTTCCTTTTATGTTATGTCAAGGGGACATATAACTGAAGTTGTCTTTGCGCTCTCTCTCTTTTTTTCAAGTTAGCTATTTAACCTTGACTTCTGGCTGTATTTTTTTCTATCTCATTACATTTCTCCATTATACATTATTTGGTTTGGTTACAGTCACTAGACTTTAACTGCTCTGACATATTAATTTTAAGGGCATAAATGACTTCATTAAAATAATGTCCTCCAAATAAATGCACTTGGCACTGCTATTGAAAGTGGACAAAGACACACACATGAAACATCAGATCCTTTACACTAATAATATATTGTGGAAACGACATACTAAAGTAAAAGCTTCTTAGCTTTCAGAAGTGAAATGTGTACCCTAGATGTTTTGGAGGCTAGTGTTACCTGGAAAGCAGCTCAGTGATTTGCATAAGCATCAGTGACTCCATTTGCAATTTGGTTTTAGTAAAAACCTCATTTTATTTACCTTAGGATCTTTTTTAACTTGTGTGATTTTTAGAATCTCTAATTAGTGCATGTTGTTTGCATGCAATAAATATGTTCCTGTCACAAATCTGAAACAAGAAAGGATGTTGCCTTGCAGATTTTGATGTTAAAAATGACAAGGATAGAGGAGGTAGATGTGGTTAGAACAGGTGATTTGAAAGTTACAGCGGCTGCGTTCTGTTCTCAGTTCTGCCCCCGACTCAGTCACTACATGATCTTGAGCAAGTCATGTTAAACTCTTTCAGTTACTCAGTGGGCATAATCCCTAGCTGGATTCTTGGCATTGTGAAGTGGGGGGGGGGGGGGGGCAAAGGTGGTCAGTGCAAGGCAAAGCTGCTGTAACTTGCACTGGTTTGGCTGGTTCCCTAGGCATTGTTCTATCTCTAGGGGTACTTACTTAGTGTCCCTTGTCACAATACTATCTGAGCACCTCACACTCACTAATGGATTTAGCCTCACAAAACCCTTTGAGATAGGGAAGCACTATACCCATATTACAGATAGAAAACTGAGGCAGAGGGAAGATCTAATGAGTTGTTCACAGTCATACAGGGAGTCTGTGCCTGAGCTGGGACTTGAATCCACATCTTTTGAGTCCCAGTTCAGTGTCCTGTCCACTAGACCATTTTCCCTTCTCTTCCATCAGCTGAGGAGTGGTGGAGCATGTTATCTTCTGGCTCCGACGCCTTTATTTTTACCTCCAGCTAACCCACATCAGAGAATGGGGTCTGGGAAAAAGCTGTATCACCATCACAAAGAAACCTGAACAGGTCTCAAAGATCAGATGAGCTGGTCCAGATTTACACCAGTGTAACTCAAAGAATTTGATGGAATATTTGTTTACTCTTCTCAATGGGTTTACTAACATCTCTTAGAAGGTCTCTGAGTGTCTTCTTTAATCAGCTAATTGATATTGGTAAAGTGTTTTGAGATCCTCAGATGGAAGGTGCAACAAAATACTGTTGGTGCAATGTATCCAAGAGTGTGTCTGCACTAGGGCGAAAGGTGTGTTTTTACAGTGTGATTGCTAACACATTATAAAATCCTTGTGTAGACAGGGCAAGCTGTAGTTTGACCTCAGTGTATCTGATTGAGGTGAACCCAGGATACAACCACAACTTGCCTGGTCTATACTAGGATTTTACAAACTATTGGCTAGCACATTTTTTTCCTAATACAGAAAAGGCCTAAATAGCATATACAGAAGCAGAGACACATAACTAGAGGTATACATGTCATCAGATGAGAATCATTTCCTAAAAAAATAAAGTTTAAAATTGAAGCAAAACCAAATAGAAAAGTAATTTCCTGAGCTTGTAAAAGTGTAAAGGAAAGTGCCTGAACATTACCTGAAGCGGGGACTGTGAATGTGGGAGGTAGACAGTGTTAATAAAAGGACACACACTTCAGTGTGGTGCTGTGAATATACCGGATTAGTAGACAGTCCTAGAATCATACGCTGGAAACAAGTTTCAATTAAATGAACATACTCCATATAACTATTGAATCCTAGCTGGATAAATGGATTTTAGAGGAATATATATGTTTTGTTTTTACCATGAAGTCACTTGATAAGGTGGTAATAAAACTGTCAGAGTTTCCACTTTGATTGAAGCTGAGCTGTAATAGGGGATTAATTTCAATTTCTGAATCTATTTTGGGGATGAGGAGAGAGATCTGTGCCTTTTCCAGCTCAGGAATTAGACTTCTGTTGAGTGGGTTTTATGTTCTTGACCCTACGTCTCTGACCTTGAAAAGCAGCGGTACTTAAAATCCACTGTAATGCAATAAGTCTGAGCTTCAGTTTAGTGTCTGCTGTACTTGATAGCCATTATAATGCAGTGCTGATGGTGGTCCCTGTTAAAGAAATGAACATATGTGATGTAAACACTGACCTTTTGGGGGGAGTTATAAAATTTTACCCGGGTGAAGTGGAGGTTATTTTTAATTTATCCCAGCTTTTTGATTGAAAATCTTTTGATTTTCAGCTGTGGTCCAGAGTAGCTGGTGTCTTTTCCTTTCTCCCTACTCATCCACACAAGTTGCCTTTATAATAAGCTCTTTCAGTAAAGATCCTCTGAGTTTCTTTCCAGAGACAGCTTTTATTTCTTGCAGAAATAATTGCAAACTCTTACTATAAACACCACCATCTACTAGTACAGATCCGCTTTAACAAGCAGGCATGATTGGTTGCTGTCCACCCCTAGTAGCTGGGATGACTGATATGAGCTACATCTAATCTGTGTGAAGAAGTAAGCAGTACTGCTGGGATAGACCAGCTAGCGCAGGATGGATGTCTCTGTGAGTGAGTGTGAGTAAAAACTGCAACTGAGGCAACTGTGATGAATTCATAAGAACGGCCATACTGGGTCAGACCAAATGTCCATCTAGCCTGGTAGCCTGTCTTCTGACAGTGGCCAATGCCAGGTGCCCCAGAGGGAATGAACAGAACAGGTAATCATTAAGTGATCAATCTCCTGTTGCTCACTCCCAGCTTCTGGTAAACAGAGGCAAGGGACACCATCGCTGCCCATCCTGGCTAATAGCCATTGATAGACCTATCCTCCATGAATTTATCTAAAAAATTTATCTTTTTCAAACTCTGTTATAGTCTTGGCCTTCACAACATCCTCTGGCAAGGAGTTCCACAGGTTGACTGTGCGTTGTGTGAAAAAATACTTCCTTTTGTTTGTTTTAAACCTGCTGCTTATTAATTTCATTTGGTGGCCCCTAGTTCTTGTGTTATGAGAAGGAGTAAATAACACTTTCTTATTTAGTTTCTCCACACCACTCATGATTTTATAGACCTCTATCATATCCCCCACCTTAGTCATCTCTTTTCCAAGCTGAAAAGTCCCAATCTTATTAATCTCTCCTCATATGGCAGCCATTCCATACCCCTAATAATTTTTGTTGCCCTATTCTGAACTTTTTCCAAATCCAGTAGATCTTTTTTGAGAAGGGATGACCCCACCTGCACGCAGTATTCAAGATGTGGGCGTACCATGGATTTATATAGAGGCAATATATTTTCTGTCTTATTATCTATCCCTTTCTTAATGATTCCCAATATTTTGTTTGCTTTTTTGACTGCTGCTGGACATTGAGTGGATGTTTTTAGAGAACTATCCACAATGACTCCAAGATCTCTTTCTTGAGTGGTAACAGCTAATTTAGACCCTATCATTTTATATGTATAGTTGGGATTATGTTTTCCAATGTGCATTACTTTGCATTTATCAACATTGAATTTCATCTGCCATTTTGTTGCCCAGTCACCCAGTTTTGAGAGATCCTTTTGTAGCTTTCTGCAGTCTGCCCCTCTTTCTTGTTCTTTCTGCATTCAAGTCCCTCCTGAAGACTCATGCCTTGTCTGCACTGTACAGGGTTTGCTGGTAGAGCTATATTGGCAAACCCTCTTAGTGTAGACCTAGGGGTCTCCAAACTTTATGAGATGAGGGCCATATTAGAATTTTTTTTAAGGGGCTTTGCGGGCCGAAGTGACTGTGAAAAAATTAAATATATGCAAAATCGTTAAAAAAAGATATTATTTTAGGATTAGTGAGAAGTATGGTACTGATGTTTTTCTGACAAAATTGCATTTAGCTGTGGTTCAAAGTTAGTGTTCCCTATCATCAGAATTGATTGTACATGTTCATCAGACATGGTCGATCTGCAATTGGATTTCACATATTTCATCACTGAAAATGTTTTTTCACACACATAAGTAGTGCCAAACACTGACATTAATCCACGGACAAAGTTTTTTACATGAGCATATTGATTACTTGGCAGGCATTTATAGAACTCTACCAGATTTCCTTCCTTATATTTCAGAGTAACAGCCGTGTTAGTCTGTATTCGCAAAAAGAAAAGGAGTACTTGTGGCACCTTAGAGACTAACCAATTTATTTGAGCATAAGCTTTCGTGAGCTACAGCTCACCGATGAAGTGAGCTGTAGCTCACGAAAGCTTATGCTCAAATAAATTGGTTAGTCTCTAAAGTGCCACAAGTACTCCTTTCCTTATATTTGTCCTTCAACAAGTCATTGGATTGCAGGTCAATCACTTCCATTTGAAGTTCAGGTGGCAGTTTTTGGAGATCGAAATCAAATGGGTTTTGGAAGATCCGTATTTCTCCTGCATTCACATCAAGGTCAGAGAAACGCTCTTGGAACTGTAGTTTCAGATCAGAAATGATTTCTTGTGCAAACCTATTTGGGAATCGTGATTCAGTTTCTTGGTTGAACTTTTCACAACATGTAAAATGAGCAAAGCAGTCCCTCATCAGTTGGGACTCAAAAATAACTAGTTTTTGCCTGAATGCTTTCACCTGGGTGTACATGTCACAGATAAGCCCATTTTCCCCTTGTAGTCTGATTGAAGTCATTCATGTGCTTGGTCAAGTCTACTAAAAAAGCTAATTTCCAAAGCCATTCACTGTTTGTGAGTAAAGGTAGAAGTCAAGTTTTTTTATTTAAGAACATTTCAATTTCAGTTCTAAGCTCGAAAAATTGTGACAAAACCTTTCCACAGCTAAGCCATTTAACTGAAGTGTGGTAGGGCAAATCTGATTCTATTTCCACCAGAAATGCTTGGAACTGACGATGGTTAAGTACATGCGAGCGAATGAAATTCACTGTTGAAACTACGGGTTCCATAACACACGACAAATCCAAATATTTCCCGCATGATGCTTGCTGATGAAGAATGCAATGAAGAATCATAGGCTTGGGACAGCCCGCACTTTCACAAGCTTTGTAGATTTGTCCAACCAACCCTTTTTTTTTTTTTTTTTTTGAACCGCACATGTTTCTACCTCCATCGGTTGTAACGCACTTCAGTTGTTTCCATTGCAGGTTGTACTGAGAAAGTGACACTTCAACTTCTTTGAAAATCTCTTCACCTGTGGTTGTTCGATGCATACTATGCACAGAAACTAGTTCCTCCGGAACTTCAAAATTACTGCCAACCCCGCGAATAAACAACAGCAGCTGTGAAGTATCGGAAACATTGGTTGACTCATCAAGTGCGAGGGAAAACCACTCTTCAGGTCTGTGTGGCTCAAAAGCTTGTCACTTTCACCAACCGAAGTTGGTCCAATAGAAGATATCAACTCCCCCACCTTTTCTCTCAAAGACCCCATTCATTCATTTCATTCATCTGGAAAATTATATTACTGCCAATGTCCTCGATTCTATGAGCAACTGTGTTTGCCAAAAAACTAATTGTCTTACGTAAATCTACTTTTCCTGGGCATATTTCTTCAGCTGCTTGAATCATACATATTTTAACTAGCTCGCTATCAGTAAATGGTTTTCCTCGTTTTGCTAATAGGTGTGCCACTCGGAAGCTGGCTCTTGTTGCAGCTTCATTCTCGGTTTTCTTCTTCTTAAATATAAACTGTTGTGACGATAAGCCACGTTTCATGGATTCTAATTTATCTGGACGTAGCTTTCCCGTAAATTGAGAGTAGTTTGACAAGTGCTTGGTTTCATAATGTCTACGAATGTTGTATTCTTTTAGCACTGTGATAGTTTTTTTACATATTAAATACAATGCTTTACTACCTGATCGATAATGAAATAGTCCACACTCCATTGTTCCAGGGTCCCGCCGCCCGATGCAATATTGGTTGCGCGGCCGGACAAATCAAAGCTGTGGGCCGTAGTTTGGAGACCCCTGGTGTAGATGCTTCTTATCCTGGCAACAGATTGCTTTTATTGGTATATGGTAGTGTTCTGGGCTAGAATATGTCGTTTGGCAGTATATTTAGCAAAGTCACTACTTTTTCCAAATTAATAAGCATTCCCTGATGCAGAATGGAATATCTTGTATAACATATAATATAATCTCCAAAATAATATGGTGCTAGAGATTGTTTAGCAAAAAATATTTTTTTCATAACCCTTGCTCTTTAAGTAAAGAATCTATGTTCAGTCTAAAGATATTAGCAAAGACTGAAATCTTTAAAGACTCTAGATCGATGGTATGTTGATCTGTAGGTTGTGTACCCTTAGATGAGCTTGCTGCAGTATGTGTGTGGAGCAAAGGTCTGCTAGAAGGTTTGTGATTGCTCTGGAA
Source organism: Caretta caretta (assembly GCF_965140235.1). Lineage (NCBI taxonomy): Eukaryota > Metazoa > Chordata > Testudines > Cheloniidae > Caretta > Caretta caretta. The sequence continues at coordinate 86,197,661 of NC_134214.1, forward strand.
TTTCTGTCTGGTGATGAGTGTATTTCTATTAGGGTGAGGACTGGAATGGAGCTGGCTGGCCTCATGTTGTACAGAAGGGAAGTTGTAATGATTATTTGACTGAATAGGCAGGCTAAGTTCCGATAGTCCTGTGTAATGTAGAAACGCCAGTACAGTGAGCTACATGTTTAATCTGCAGAAGAGAAGAGTGAGGGGGGATTTGATAGCAGCCTTCAACTACCTGAAGGGGGGTTCCAAAGAGGATGGAGCTCGGCTGTTCTCAGTGGTGGCAGATGATGGAACAAGGAGCAATGGTCTCAAGTTGCAGTGGGGGAGGTCTAGGTTGGGTATTGGGAAACACTATTTCAATAGGGGTATGTCTACACTACAGAATAAGGTCGAATTTATAGAAGTCAGTTTTTTAGAAATTGGTTTTATATATTCGAGTGTGTGTGTCCCCACAGGAAATGCTCTAAGTGTATTAAGTGCATTAACTCGGCAGAGCGCTTCCACAGTACCGAGGCTAGAGTCGACTTCCGGAGTGTTGTACTGTGGGTAGCTATCCCACAGTTCCCGCAGTCTCCACTGCCCATTGGAATTCTGGGTTGAGATCCCAATGCCTGATGGGGCTAAAACATTGTCGCGGGTGGTTCTGGGTACATATCGTCAGGCCCCCGTTCCCTCCCTCCCTCCGTGAAAGCAAGGGCAGACAATCATTTCGCGCCTTTTTTCCTGAGTTACCTGTGCAGACGCCATACCACGGCAAGCATGGAGCCCGCTCAGGTAACCGTCACCGTATGTCTCCTGGGTGCTGGCAGACACAGTACGGCATTGCTACATAGTAGCAGCAACCCATTGTCTTCTGGCAGCAGACGGTGCAATATGACTGGTAGCCGTCATCGTCGTGTCCGAGGTGCTCCTGGCCACGTCGGCTGGGAGCACCTGGGCAGACATGGGCGCAGGGACTAAATTTGGAGTGACTTGACCAGGTCATTTTCTTTAGTCCTGCAGTCAGTCCTATTGAACTGTCTTATGGTGAGCAGGCAGGCGATACGGATTGCTAGCAGTCGTACTGTACCATCTTCTGCCGGGCAGGCAAGAGATGAGGATGGCTAGCAGTCGTATTGTACCATCTTCTGCCGGGCAGGCAAGAGATGAGGATGGCTAGCAGTCGTACTGTACCATCTTCTGCCGAGCAGCCATGAGAGGTGGATGGCATGCAGTCCTTCTGCGCCTTCTGCTGCCAGCCAAAGATGTAAAAGATAGATGGAGTGGATCAAAACAAGAAATAGACCAGATTTGTTTTGTACTCATTTGCTTCCCCCCCTCCCCTGTCTAGGGGACTCATTCCTCTAGGTCACACTGTAGTCACTCACAGAGAAGGTGCAGTGAGGTAAATCTAGCCATGTATCAATCAGAGGCCAGGCTAACCTCCTTGTTCCAATAAGAAAAATAACTTAGGTGCACCATTTCTTATTGGAACCCTCCGTGAAGTCCTGCCTGAAATACTCCTTGATGTAAAGCCACCCCCTTTGTTGATTTTAGCTCCCTGAAGCCAACCCTGTAAGCCGTGTCGTCAGTCGCCCCTCCCTCCATCAGAGCAACGGCAGACAATCGTTCCGCGCCTTTTTTCTGTGCAGACGCCATACCAAGGCAAGCATGGAGGCCGCTCAGCTCACTTTGGCAATTAGGAGCACATTAAACACCACACGCATTATCCAGCAATATATGCAGCACCAGAACCTGGCAAAGCGATACCGGGCGAGGAGGCGACGTCAGCGCGGTCACATGAGTGATCAGGACATGGACACAGATTTCTCTGAAAGCATGGGCCCTGCCAGTGCATGCATCATGGTGCTAATGGGGCAGGTTCATGCTGTGGAACGCCGATTCTGGGCTCGGGAAACAAGCACAGACTGGTGGGACCGCATAGTGTTGCAGGTCTGGGACGATTCCCAGTGGCTGCGAAACTTTCGCATGCGTAAGGGCACTTTCATGGAACTTTGTGACTTGCTTTCCCCTGCCCTGAAGCGCATGAATACCAAGATGAGAGCAGCCCTCACAGTTGAGAAGCGAGTGGCAATAGCCCTGTGGAAGCTTGCAACACCAGACAGCTACCGGTCAGTTGGGAATCAATTTGGAGTGGGCAAATCTACTGTTGGGGCTGCTGTGATGGAAGTAGCCCACGCAATCAAAGATCTGCTGATATCAAGGGTAGTGACCCTGGGAAATGTGTAGGTCATAGTGGATGGCTTTGCGGCAATGGGATTCCCTAACTGTGGTGGGGCCATAGATGGAACCCATATCCCTATCTTGGCACCGGAGCACCAAGCCGCCGAGTACATAAACCGCAAGGGGTACTTTTCAATAGTGCTGCAAGCTCTGGTGGATCACAAGGGACGTTTCACCAACATCAACGTGGGATGGCCGGGAAAGGTACATGACGCTTGCATCTTCAGGAACTCTGGTCTGTTTCAAAAGCTGCAGGAAGGGACTTTATTCCCAGACCAGAAAATAACTGTTGGGGATGTTGAAATGCCTATATGTATCCTTGGGGACCCAGCCTACTCCTTAATGCCATGGCTCATGAAGCCGTACACAGGCAGCCTGGACAGTAGTAAGGAGCTGTTCAACTACAGGCTGAGCAAGTGCAGAATGGTGGTAGAATGTGCATTTGGACTTTTAAAGGCACGCTGGCGCAGTTTACTGACTCGCTTAGACCACAGGGAAACCAATATTCCCACTTTTATTACTGCTTGCTGTGTCTTCCACAATATCTGTGAGAGTAAGGGGGAGACGTTTATGGCGGGGTAGGAGGTTGAGGCAAATCGCCTGGCTGCTGATTATGCGCAGCCAGACACCAGGGCGGTTAGAAGAGCACAGGAGGGCGCGGTACGCATCAGAGAAGCCTTGAAAACCAGTTTCATGACTGGCCAGGCTACGGTGTGAAAGTTCTGTTTGTTTCTCCTTGATGAAATCCCCCGCCCCTTGGTTCACTCTACTTCTCTGTAAGCTAACCACCCTCCCCTCCTCCCTTCAATCACCGCTTGCAGAGGCAATAAAGTCATTGTTGCTTCACATTCATGCATTCTTTAGTCATTCATCACACAAATAGGGGGATGACTACCAAGATAGCCCAGGAGGGGTGGTGGAGGAGGGAAGGACAATGCCACACAGCACTTTAAAAGTTTACAACTTTAAAATTTATTGAATGCCAGCCTTTTTTTTTTTGGGCAATCCTCTGTGGCGGAGTGACTGGTTGGCCGGTGGCCCCCCCCCACTGCGTTCTTGGGCGTCTGGGTGTGGAGGCTATGGAACTTGGGGAGGAGGGCGGTTGGTTACACAGGGGCTGTAGTGGCAGTCTGTGCTCCAGCTGCCTTTGCTGCAGCTCAACCATACACTGGAGCATACTGGTTTGGTCCTCCAGCAGCCTCAGCATTGAATCCTGCCTCCTCTCATCACGCTGCCGCCACATTTGAGCTTCAGCCCTGTCTTCAGCCTGCCACTTACTCTCTTCAGCCCGCCACTTACTCTCTTCAGCCCGCCACCTCTCCTCCCGGTCATTCTGTGCTTTCCTGCACTCTGACATTGTCTGCCTCCACGCATTCGTCTGTGCTCTGTCAGTGCGGGAGGACAGCATGAGCTCAGAGAACATTTCATCTCGAGTGCGTTTTTTTTTCTTTCTAATCTTCACTAGCCTCTGGGAAGGAGAAGATCCTGTGATCATTGAAACACATGCAGCTGGTGGAGAAAAAAAAAGGGACAGCGGTATTTAAAAAGACACATTTTATAAAACAGTGGCTACACTCTTTCAGGGTAAACCTTGCTGTTAACATTACATACATAGCACATGTGCTTTCATTACAAGGTCACATTTTGCCTCCCCCCACCGCGTGGCTACCCCCTCAACCCTCCCCCCTCCCCGTGGCTAACAGCGGGGAACATTTCTGTTTAGCCACAGCCAAACAGCCCAGCAGGAACAGGCCCCTCTGAGTGTCCCCTGAAGAAAAGCACTCTATTTCAACCAGGTGACCATGAATTATATCTCACTCTCTTGAGGATAACACAGAGAGATAAAGAACGGATGTTGTTTGAACGCCAGCAAACATACACTGCAATGCTTTGTTCTACAATGATTCCCGAGTACGTGTTACTGGCCTGGAGTGGTAAAGTGTCCTACCATGAAGGACGCAATAAGGCTGCCCTCCCCAGAAACTTTTTGCAAAGGCTTTGGGAGTACATCCAGGAGAGCCGCGAATGCCAGGGCAAAGTAATCCTTTCACATGCTTGCTTTTAAACCATGTATAGTATTTTAAAAGGTACACTCACCGGAGGTCCCTTCTCCGCCTGCCGGGTCCAGGAAGCAGCCTTGGGTGGGTTCTGGGGTACTGGCTCCAGGTCCAGTGTGAGAAACAGTTCCTGGCTGTCAGGAAAACCGATTTCTCCGCTTGCTTGCTGTGAGCTATCTACAACCTCCTCCTCCTCCTCCTCCTCCTCATCTTCTTCGTCCCCAAAACCTGCTTCCATGTTGCCTCCATCTCCATTGAAGGAGTCAAACAACACGGCTAAAATAGCCGGATTCCTCTCCCCAAACAGCGATCAGATCCCGTACCTCCCGTTCGGTCCATGCTGGAGCTCTTTTGCGATTCTGGGACTCCATCATGGTCACCTATGCTGATGAGCTCTGCATGGTCTCCTGCAGCTTGCCACGCTGGCCAAACAGGAAATGAGATTCAAAAGTTCGCGGTTCTTTTCCTGTCTACCTGGCCAGTGCATCTGAGTTGAGAGTGCTGTCCAAAGCGGTCACAATGGAGCACTCTGGGATAGCTCCCGGAGGCCAATACCGTCGAATTGTGTCCACAGTACCCCAAATTCAAGCTGGCAAGGCCGATTTAAGTGCTAATCCACTTGTCAGGGGTAGAGTAAGGAAATAGATTTTAAGAGCCCTTTAAGTCGAAATAAAGGGCTTCATCGTGTGGACGGGTGCAGGTTTACATCAATTTAACACTGCTAAATTCGACCTAAAGTCCTAGTGTAGACCAGGGCTAGGAGGTGGTGAAGCACTGGAATGGGTTACACCTAGGGAGGTGGTGGAATCTCCATCCTTGGCAGTTTTTAAGGCCCGGCTTGACAAAGCCCTGGCTGGGATGGTTTAGTTGGTGTTGGTCCTGCTTTGAGCAGGGGATGGACTAGATGACCTCCTGAAGTCTCTTCCAGCCTTAATCTTCTATGATTCTATGATAATCTAAAGGCTGACAGTCAACTCTGATGGACTGTTGCAATGCAGAGGGCAGAATGCAGTTTGTGCAGAAGCAGGAAAGCAGTTTCTCCTCACAGGTTAAATCATTCCAGTATTGTTGCCTTATTTCAGTCCCAGCAAAGGGACATTATTAGATATGAGTACAAGCTGAACTTTAGATCTGCATTTTCCAAAAGTCTGGAGGGATCTGGCCCATGAAGGATGGTCCAGTTAAGGGCACTGTGCTGGGTTTCTGGAGATCTAAGTTCAGTTCTCCACTTTGCCACAGATTTCCTGAGTGACTTCAGGCAAGTCACTTCCTGCTCCAAGCCTCAGTTCTCCATCTGTGAAATGGTGATAATAGCACTTCCCTATCTCACAGGGATGTTCTGAGGATAAATCCATTCAAGATTATGTCACGCTCTAACATTACAATAACAGGGGCCATATAAGTACCTTAGATCAGTGGCTCTCAACTTTTCTGGACCACTGTACCCCTTTCAGGAGTCTGATTTGTCTTACATCCCCCCAAGTTTCACCTCACTTAAAAACTACTTGCTTACAAAATCAGACATAAAAATACGGAAGTGTCACAGCACTCTATTACTGAAAAATTGCTTATGTTCTCATTTTTACCATATAGTTATAAAATAAATCAATTGGAATATAAATATTATATTTACATTTCAGTGTATATAGAGCAGTATAAACAAGTTGTCTGTATGAAATTTTATTTTGTACTTACTTTGCTAGTGCATTTTATGTAGCCTGTTGTAAAACTAGACAAATGTCTAGATGAGTTGCTGTGCCCCCCGGAAGACCTCTTCATACCCGCAGGGTACACGAACCACTGGTTGAGAAACACTGCCGTAGAGAAACACGCCATCTTTCAGATGAGAATCTGAAGCATGTGTCTTCTCGGGACCAAAACCAGAACTAGCTATACTGCACTGAATCCCTTGTTCACAGGACCAGGATCAGGTCCAGAACTTGTACGGGGAAAAAAAACAAAAGTGAAGGTGGAGGAGGGCAACCTGGAGAGTAGAAATGGGGTATCAAAAGCAACAGGAATACAGAAAGGCAACTGGGTGAGGAATTGTCTAGAGTGGTGCAAGGGGTTATAATGATGACTAATGGGATAAAACTTAAGGAAGTGAGGAAGCGGCTGAATATCAGGAAAGAACTATTAATGGTGAGATCAACTAGACTCCTCAAAGGAAGTGATAGCAGCCCTATTGCTTGATTTAGTTTCTGCTAAGGAGAGGTCCACAACTGAAGACTTGCTGCCTTGGCAACTTTTGAGGGACAGGATTGGACAGCAGGGAACGCTGCTGGTTGAGTGTGTGGAGGGCTAGACCTGGACTAGGAGGGATTGAGGAGTATTGCAGAACTGTTGGTGGTCGGGGGGTGGGGGGGAGGGGGTGAGACAGCCCTGAGCCCAACTCATAGCAGCGTTAGTCCCAGTTAGCCCTTCTCTTACATGAACACACATTTTCTCACAAACAATAATAATGCAGTTTAACGGATTATTTGGGGGAAAATTTGTTTTTTGTTTTAAAAAGCTGTGTCTTCTAGCAGCACCTTGTACATTGCAGCAAAGAGGGTGAAATTCAGTCCTGTGCAGAGAAATGGCACAAGGCAGTGCTTGGATAACAGAGGAGAGGACTTAGGGTATGTGTAGGCTGCAGTAAAAGACCCAGGCCAGGTCCAGGTCAGCAGAATCAGGCTCACGAGGCTCTGGTGGTGGGGCTATAAAATTGCAGTGGGGCTGTACCATAGAGACCATGATGAAGGTTGTGACCATTAGAGCTGGTTGGAAATGTCTTGATTACACAATTTTTTGATGAAAAATGTCATTTTTGTTTGAATTGAAATATTTAAAACCCATCTTGATTTGGACAGTTTCATTTTGAACAAGCCTCCAGGTGCAGCATTGCAATAACGTAACAGTTTGATATTTTCAGAATGGAACAATTCCATGTCTTTCTTTCAAAATGACTTTCTAAATGAAATTCATTGTTTTGTATAAAACATGTGAAAGTTTTAAAAAAAAGTAGAAATTGGAATGAAACATCTCGATTTTAATGAAATGTTTCAGTTGATTCAAAATGAAACTTTTTCAGAATTTAATTCTGTGAGAAATGTCAAATGTTTTTGTTCTGTTTTGGAATGGATATTTTTTTTTTCTAAATCGCACAATTTCCTGCACAGTGGAAAATCTGGTTCCTCCTACCCAGCTTTAGTGATGAGAGTTGAAACCAAGGACCTTTGGAGTTAGAAGCATGAGTTTCTACAGCTTGAGCTAAAGGCCCTGGCTCTGTACAGAAGGGAACCAGCAACACTCACTGTATTAGGCACTCAAATACTAGGGTGGTAATATCCTAAGGATTTTATACGACCACCAATCACCCATCACCCTAGTATCTGAGTGCCCGAACAGTGAATTACACACAGGCCTTGTGTTTGCTGCCTGCATGGAAGTGAAATTTCACTCAGACTGAATTTTAAGGAAAAGCTACATACTGAAATCAATGGAATTACCCCAGCCTAAAACTGGAGTAGCAAAGTGAGGGAATGTGACCAGGACTTTTTAAAAAAATACTGCAGCATGCAAACACTATTCGTTCTGCAAGGCACTGCCATAAATTTATTGTTTAACACCAGGAAAATTATTTTTCTCCACAGTAAGAATTTCTGTAAATACACCAGACTAATGAGGGTACAGTATTGTCAGATGTATTTGGAAAGCAGCTTTTTTCATTCCTGATGACTGGATCATTTATATTTTTGTTTTCTGTTTTTTTGATCTCTATTAATGTTTTTGCTAAAAACCTGCAAGCCACTGAAGATGAATGAATATTTATAATCTTCCCCCTATTTCTTTATTGCTGATCTTAATGGTAAATTATTAATTCAGATTGAAATACAGATAAACCTGTAATTGGTACCATTTAAATCTGCTTTTTTCCCCAAAACTTGTGGACAAGATAGACAAGATGACTGCATTCCAAGCTGCAAAGACAAGCTATTTAAAGTTGTTTACCTCCACACTTCAGCAGAATGCTCCCGTACATGATAAATGAGGTAAATAAAGGTGCCTTTTCAAGTCCAAATAACTCCACCAGAAATGTAACAATTCTGAGTAATTTAAAATAATCTAACAAATGGAACAATGCCTCAGTGGCTTAATAAGAAATTTGGGGACACTGCACCGCATATGAACAAAACCGTTTGAAACATAATTCAAGCTTATTTCCACATTTTGGTAGGTTCATGTTTTCTGTTTGACTTTAGGATGGAATGAAACTTCAAACACAGAATTAATAAAAAAAAATCTCATTCAGAGTTTCTTATTCACTACCTGGTCACTAGATATTATTATTTCTCTCTCTCATGTGATAACCCAACCTTTCCATTTAGGGTCACAAAGGGTTTAATTAATGAAACTCCTCATCAGTCAGAGATAGAAGTAGGAAATTAGGCCCTAGTTTGTCATGTCCTTGAAGAATGATGACTTTTAAAGTTAGCATGCAAGTCCCTGCCTACTCCAGAATTAGAAAAAACCTCCGTATTTCTGAGCACAGAGAGCTATCGCTAGCCAAGAAAATGTCATTGAGTTTTGTATGTATTTTTAAAAGTCATTATCTTTAATGGTGATTCCATTTGAAGAAGACTAAATTAATCCACCCCCTGCTAGTGTAATCTGGGTTTGTTTCTGCTGAAAATATATTTGGGAAACGTCCTTAGCGTTCCTCTCTGAAGAGAGGCATCTGGTCCCTTTTAAATGACTAGACTGCTTATTTCAGCATGATGGTAATCTCAGACTTCTGTCTAGAGTATGTGCTGACAAAGAGCACCAAACAGATCTTTAATAAAAACTTTGAATTTCCCTCCTAAGCAGAGTTTAGCTGCAGGTTTCAAATGTTTATCGAGAGAGAATTCACTCCCACCCTAATCCCAAACTTTCATCCATTTTCTCATAATTTTTTGCCTTGTATTGCAGATGCTAACACATTTCATGAGTAAATGCAAATAAAAAAGTAGCTAAGGAAAAATGCACCATTATTAGAGTCAGGGGATTTTAAAAAGAAGGTTAAAACAAACACGAGCACTCTCCCTGAGAATGCGTCTCGAATCCAGCCATTACTTTTAATCTATTGATACTAAAATCTCCTTGGGCCTCATTATGTCTTAATTGTAAAAGGAGCTCAGTATTACTGGTGCATTTTACACAGACTTCTGCAGAAAGCATTCATGCACCCAGCAATCTTGGAGAGATTGTCTTTTACAGGTTTAGAGATTGCAGTCCAACTCACTAGCACCTGCTAGCTCCCAAGGAATGTTTACCAGTAGCTGGAGGTGATATTCTCAGCTATGGGAATGAATTTAGATAAACTTAGATTTTAAATCAGTTCTGGGCCTTTAAAGAAACAGCGGTGTTTTGTGAACACCAGCCTTGTTATCATGGCATAAGCACAGATGGTAAGTTTAAAAAAAAAACCAACTACTACCAGGAAGTATGTTAAAATAAATGACAAATCATTATTCTCTCATTTGCTGCCTATAGTAATTGTCTGCTAATGGGGATGGAAGGATGCTATATAGGGGCTGGATGTTCCTCTCTATTACTTGGAAGGGGGAGAAAAAGAATGATGATACTAGTTTGGAAGAGGTGCTCAGATCTCATGATGATTACCTGCCAGCAAAACAGGCATCAAATTGCACATTACTTAATTACTTAAAGGGGCAGGTATCGCAAAAGTATGCGCTGAGATCCACTGACGTGGTTAAGATTCTCCGTGTATCCTCGGGGAAGCACCATTCTGAGTGGAGCTGGTCAGGAATTTTTTGACAAAACATTTTTCCTTTGGAAAACGCCCATTTGTTGAAACCAAAACTGTTTGCAGGAAAGGGTCAGATTCAACACATTTCTCCTTTTGGAGAAAATTTCGAAATTGTCCTGTTTTGACAATTTTAAGTGAAATGAAAAAGTTCCATTTGTCCGTTCAAAATGACTTTTCATGTTCTAATTTAATTAATAATAACAGGTAAAAATTAAAATGAAAAAGTCCAAATCAACATATTTTGAAATTATTGAACTGGAAAGTTTTCAGGTGACCCAATCTGAAGTGTTTTCTGACTTTTTTGGTTTGTGAACATTTCTGAGATCTAGACATTCCTCCCCCCGCCCTCCCAATTCAGGGCTGGAAAAATTTGTTGAACTCTTAAAAGTTCGAGCTAGATGGGTAAAATGTTTCCTGCCCAGCTCTAGTTATGAAGCCATGCTCATGCCCATGGGCACAGCCGCTAATTCCTTTGCACTGTCATTCAAGAGGATTCTTTAAACTTAATGTTCTCCCTTCTACTAGTTTGGTGCAGGAGGGATTTCCCCCCCAGGTGCAGTAATATACCAGTGCGCAAACCGGTATCCTTGACTAGAAGGGATCAGAATTGCTTTAATGCTAATACTGCTAGACATGATGGAGGTCCTCCTTAGTTCCAATGGCAGAAGCCTGTGCTTTTTGGAGATGGAAGATCTGAGTTTGGTCTCTGCTGCTGCTCTGAATTCTGGAATAGTCACAGTGTGCAGCAATGCTGAAATTCTGTGTGGCCATTCATCTCACAAATGGCACCGGCACAGACGTGCTTTTTGTGCAAACCCCTTCATCAGTGTATAATCATAATCCGAAGAATCCATGTGTTTGTGATGTCCTGCAACCACCTCATAAATTATCTATAGTCGCTTAGCAGGACAATTATACAACAAAATAAAAAGGACACCTGTAAAAATTACACTGCTGGGTCCAATTGTTTCTCTCTTGGTGACTTCCAGATAACATTTCCTGTTTTTGTGCAAAGGAGTATGGGCCAGATTATCACCTCACATTCGTTTTACGGCACTGGCATTCCAAAGGCTTGAATGGGGCTATTCCTGATTGACAGCCGTGTAAGTGAGAACGGAATTACACCTGCCACTTCTAGCTGCTTGCCTTGCAAACTCCCCCTGGGATGTGAACGTCAAGCTGCACATCCTTTACTTAATCAAAAAGATTCTGTAATCTAATCTTGGATCAGTTTGGACGTTTATGTGGTGAGAGGGGTGGAACCAAATTCAGATCAGTCTCTGGGGTTAACTGGAATAAAAGCTTGTTTTCACCTGTAAAGTCAGCAGATAGGGCTCCTAACACACACAGGGAACAGGTCTGTTTAAAAAGGTGACATTTTTACATAGCTACTTGTTTGGAGCCTAATTGCACTTTAATGCACATTTAGAATAGACTTTTGCTGAAATATGCTTGTTCATCTGAGTCTCTTATATCATCAGTGTGTTTTTCCACTTCGCTCTCTCTCTAGGATGTTCCACGTGACTTGAGAAAAGTTAAAATGATGGAATTTACTCTAGACTGTAAACAATTTTTTTGCCTCTATTAGTTTGTTTGGAAAGTTGCAAACCTCGAGTAATCAAAATAATCATTGGTGTCAGAACTGTTATGAATCATTAAACCTTGCACAACAACAGGAGCTTCTGATAGTTCCTCATTCTGAAAATGAGCACGTTTTATGTTGTTGCTGCGGTAATTACTTACAAATATCTAATACTTAATTACTTCCAAGGTGTCAGTCTTCATAATAGTTTATTGGAAAATTCTAACTGATGGAGCAGATGCTTCCACACTATGTCTATTTGTGCCTGAAACTGACATTCTGGTCTAAATATTATTCCACTTTGATCAATGTTATTCCTTCGTGTATGTCTGGTTACAGCTGCGACAGGGAGGGTTTATCCAGCTGCGGTGGGAATTACTATCCTCTCTCACTACTTCCAAGTTCAGACGGTTGGAGCAAGAGAAATGTTTGCAACTCTCTTATGTTGGAGACAAAAATTATATGGGCCAGATACTGGTCCCTGCTCTGGCTTATTTGCCTTGCTCCAGCTGCGTCAAGCAACTAGTCAACTGGATTAAATGCCTATTGGGAAATTAGGGTTGTCAGGCATCCAGTTTTCGATCGGAACACCTGGTCGAAAAGGGACGCTGACGGCTCCACTCAGCACTGCCACAAAAAGTCCGGTTGGCGGCACAGCAGAACTGCCGGAAGTGGCCAGCATGTCCAGCTCCTAGACGCAGGGGCAGCCACAGGGGCTGCCACGGCCCCAAGCACCAGCTCTGCAGCTCCCATTGGCTGGGGAACCATGACCAATGGGAACTGTGGGGGCGGCGCCTGTGGGCACAGGCAGCGCCCAGAGCCCCTTGGCTCCGCTGCCTAGGAGCCGGATATGCTGGCCACTTTTGGGAGCCACCTGAGGTAATCGCTGACCAGCAAGAACCCACACCCTGAACCCCCTTCCACACCCCAACCCCCTGCTCCAGGTTGGAACCCCCTCTAGCACCTTAATTCCCTCCCAGAGCCCTCACCCCAACCCCCTGCCCCAGCCTTGAGCCCCCTCCCGTACTCCAAACCCCTCGGCCCCAGCCTGGAGTTCCCTCCTGTACCTGAAACCCCTCATCCCTGGCCCTACCCTAGAGCCTGCAACCTCAGCTGAAGCCCGCACCCCCTCCCGCACCCCAAACCTCTTCCCCAGCCCAGTGAAAGTGAGTGAGGGTGGGGGAGAACGAGTGATAGAGGGAGGAGGGCTGGAGTGAGGGGGGCAGGGCCTCAGAGAAGGGTGGGGCAGAGGAAGGGCCTCAGAGCAGGGGACAGGGCAAGGGTGTTCAGTTTTGTGTGATTAGAAAGTTAGCAACTCTATGGGGAACTTCTTTTAGCCCCTGTCAGCTGACTTTGACTCGCAGCACTCAGGATGCAGGGCTATAAAATTGCAGTGTAGACATTAGACTTGGGCTGGAGACTGGGCTCTGAGACCCGTGCAAAGTGGGAGGGTCCCAGAGCCTGGGCTTCAGCCCCACCCTGAATGTCTACACTGCAATTTTATAGCGCTTTTTCATCTCCTGGTCTGTCTTTCAACCACCCCTGAACTTTGGGGGAAGTTCGGATTGGATCCAGACTTTGCAGCCTGGGCTGATCTTTCTCCTTCTTTCTCTCTTTGAGGTAATGAAAGTCTTAGGAGAACCAGGCAATTTTACTTCAGTGAAGTTGCAGATGCAGAGAAATAAATATAAAACAATCTAATGAGAATGTTGGTACTTCTTGGTAGGATGCTGCTAAATGTGAGAGTAAATAATAGGTGCCTTGAGCCGTAAGGTTTGCATTTTGAAAACCTGTCGTTTTCATTTAACACTATGGATCATTAAACGGCTTATCTGTATAGTCTTATTAAATCTGTATAGCTGTTACACTGTATAATGCATGTGTTGTAGTTAGCAGATATTACTTTAACAAAGTAATCTTCTAAAAAATGCATTGCAAGCCTTGCTATAGCAGATACTTTGCAAGGACAAACACTGCATGAGCTATGGCTAATGATTCTCTGACAAAGAAAGTAGTCTGACTTTGATAAAGTTGGACTGAGTTATGCTGGGCCATGTTATTACAAGAAATAATGCACCAAAACAGCATTGAAGAATTTTAGTGGAAGTGGTTTATGGTTGATTTTGTAGTTAAGGCTCAGACTTTATAGGTGCCTTGGGTAGCTGACGTAGGTTTAGATCCTGCAACATGCTGAGCACTCCAGCCCTGATTGAGCACAGGAGTTTAAATGTGTGCTTAGCTGAAAGTATGTGAGTAGTCCCATTGGCTCAGCGAGGCTATTCAAAAGTAAGTTAAGCATAGATATATACTGAGGTCAGAAGGGACCATTATGATCATCTAGTCCGACCTCCTGCACAAGGCAGGCCACAGAATCTCACCCACCCACTCCTACGAAAAACCTCTCACCTATGTCTGAGCTATTGAAGTCCTCAAATCGTGGTTTAAAGACTTCAAGGTGCAGAGAATCCCCCAGCAAGTGACCCGTGCCCCACGCTACAGAGGAAGGCGAAAAACCTCTTCCAGTCTGCCCTGGAGGAAAATTCCTTCCCAACCCCAAATATGGTGATCAGCTAAACCCTGAGCACATGGGCAAGATTCACCAGCCAGATACCCAGGAAAGAATTCTCTGTAGTAACTCCGATCCCACCCCAGCTAGCATCCCATCACAGGCCATTGGACCTATTTACCATGAATATTTTTAAAGATCAATTAATTGCCAAAATCATGTTATCCCATCATACCATCTCCTCCATAAACTTCTTTTATTGGAGCCTTTCCCCCATAATACGATATTAATGAGAGATCTGAGCAATAATCCAATATACCATACTCTTTCATTATGGATCACAGGATATGAATATTGATAGTTAACTGATTTGAGTCTGCTGTGTGTAAGTGTTTGCAGGATCTGGCCCTTAGGTGCTCATTTTAGGCCAAAGTAATTTTTTCCAGGGAAATTCCACATTCCTACTGAGCAAAATAATTCCATGCGACCTTAATTAGACAAGTATCAGCAGGGTAGCCTTGTTAGTCTGGATCTGTAAAAGCGGCAAAGAGTCCTCTGGCACCTTGTAGGCTAACAGACGTATTGGAGCATAAGCTTTCGTGGGTGAATGCCCACTTCGTCAGATGCATAGACAAATATCATTGGAGACCATGCTTATGTATGAATACAGATTGAACATAATCCTTTCACCAAATCCATTAAACTATACCCTTACCTTCAAAACGCTGGTCTTGTTATATTGTAAGCTATCAAACTTGATACCACAGAACAATTATAGAAGACCCCCTATTTACTTGAGGACAGAGGAATTCATAAAATCGAAAAAGTCATAAAACTGAACATCTGAAAATGACAGTTGATCCAGTGCATGAGTTGCAGTATGATGCACCAATGCAATGAATGCATTGGAATGTGAAAGGATGTTGACTCGTTCTTCATCGAAGCCACCTCATTATCCTCCTTCAAATTCCTCTTAAAACTCTTTGCTGCTCTGATGCCTACAAAAATCTCAACAGTGGTTAGCCACCTGATGTGCTATGACCACAGCTTTTCATGCTGACCAGTAAATGTCATCTCACTGTTCCCTTGTGCCCTAGTGTCTATAATCTTATGCTTAGGTCAGTGGTTCTCAACTGTGGTCCACCGCTTGTTCAGGGAAAGCCCCTGGTGCGCCGGGCCGGTTTGTTTACCTGCCGTGTCCGCAGGTTCGGCTGATCGCAGCTCCCACTGGCCGCAGTTCGCCGCTCCAGGCCAATGGGGGCTGCTGGAAGCGGCGGCCAGCACATCCCTCGGCCCACTCTGCTTTCTGCAGCTCCCATTGGCCTGGAGTGGCGAACCGCGGCCAGTGGGAGTCACAATCGGCCGAACCTGCGGACGCGGCAGGTAAACAAACCAGCCCTTCCCTGAACAAGCGGTGGACCACAGTTGAGAAACATGGGCTTAGATTGTAAACTCTTGGAGATAGGTGCCACACAAAAGAACAAAAAGATGGTCCCTATCACAATGGGAGCCTGGGTTTGGTGCTATCAATGCAAATTATACATAATAGTGATTAATGTTGACTTCAGTGAATGTTTGAGTGGGCCTTTAAATAGTAACCTTAACTCTGTCCCTAGATTTGCGTTATCTCAGGTTACTGACCATTAAGAATTTTTCTGTTCAGTGGTCTGTATGTGTGAATTAGTTTAAAGTTAGTGTCAGAATTGCTTATGCAACCTAAGCTTGGAACTTCCTTTGGATTTATTGTTAAATGGGTGGACTATGAATGTTTTTTAGAGCTGGTTGGGTAATGGGAATATTTTTCGCAGAAACATTCTCTTTTTGTTTGTCAAAATTTTTTGAAATTTGAATCTTTTTGACCAGCTCTTATGGTTTTTTTTTTTGTTTTTAAATGTGTAAATCTCTTGAATGTTTCAGAGGAACAGCCGTGTTAGTCTGTATTCGCAAAAAGAAAAGGAGTACTTGTGGCACCTTAGAGACTAACCAATTTATTTGAGCATGAGCTTTCGTGAGCTACAGCTCACTTCATCAGATTGAATGTGCAATTTAGCACCTTTCTCTGTAATTTAAAGTGGTGTGGCTTTTTTTTCTTTTTTTTTTTACATACAAGTTTGCTTTATTTTATTTTTGTATTTTGAAGGAATTTAACATGGCAGAGGAGTTTAAGGGTTAGTTTTTGCCTTTTAAAAACTAAGTACAACTATATTGTGATGGTTCATTGGCTTGTATCTTATCTCTGAAAAGGGCAGCTGCTTAAAGCAGGATGGTGTTTTCTGCTGAAGTTCCAATATATTCTCTGTTATCCTGAGTAATGAATCTTCTTTGGAAATGCAAATGTTTTTTCTTATTTCTGCCCTCAAAAATTGAGACCGAGCTTGTTTAAAAGGTAACAAAATGATTAAAATTGGATGGGAAGTTTGCAATTATATGTGATAAACAGTGTATTATGTTTTGGATTATCTCAAAGGAAAGTTTCCACTGACAAAGGCAGTGAAAGCGCATTGCTTTTAGTATTGTTTTTTGAGTTTTTTTTCTTTGCTTTTTTAGGCCTCAAGTGCCTCTTCAAATATAAATCCAAATGACAGGACTCCAGGAATTTGAAAGGTATTAGAGAGACATGGATATATGCAGTTAATGAAATATACACACTTACAATACATCAGGAGAGGAAGAACACTGAGGAAAAACTCAGCAATTTCAGTATTTAATATAAGCTTGGGTTAAAGTATTATTTTTTTTTTTGCAAATGCAGCATATGTTAATCTATTGCTGAGCATTCGTCTAGCAGATTCAATTTCCACTAGTAATTTTTCATTTATTGGTTTCTCTTTCTCGTCAACACAGCTGTGTATTCTGATCTGTGCTGCTGGTATCAAGTTCAGTGCAGCACATGGAGAACCCAAGTGATTTATTATAAAGAGTTATGGACTAGATTATAGGGCCTGCCAGACGGTCTGCAGAATAAATACTGATTATGATTTCAATCTGTCTTTTGAAAATTTGTACTGATACCTCATTACCAGTAACTACCATTAAAAGAAGCCCAATTGATGGATAGGGGGTTCAGTTTAATCACATAGTAATTAGTGGTTTGCCAGAAGTATCTCACTTTGGTCAAGCACCACATATGAGTAGGTATGTTAGTTTTGTCTTGCGTGTAGGTGTAGGCTAAATATTCAACCTCTCTCTGTTGATGATTATATGACACTGGTAACAATCCATCTGGCACTCTGCTCCAGCCAAGAACACTACGTCTTCATTTTAGAATTGCTGAGGCTATTCTTTTTTCTTTAAATCAAGAAGCTTTTAATTAGGCAGGCCTGATGGTAAACAAATAACGATTTTATTTATAATGTGACACCCAGTCCGTGGCGTTGAGAAACGGCAGCTTGTTTTCAGGCAATCCTTCTCGTAAGCTTGTTAAAAAGACAATGTGTCCCCTCAGTGTCTCCAGCTGTGCCTGCAAGGGCTGGGGGGGGGATAAATTGGTTAGTCTCTAAGGTGCCACAAGTACTCCTTTTCTTTTTGCGAATGCAGACTAACATGGCTGCTACTCTAAAACCAGCAAAAGGAGGACACTCAGGCCTAAGAATAGTAAACTACGCTTACTGAAGGAAGGAAGAACTTGCGCTCCAATCCGCGCAGGGAGCCCCTAGGACGTGCGGAGGGGCTGCAGGGACTCTGGCCGTTCGGGACAGCTGACCAGGCAGGACTGTGCTGGGGAGGAGTCCTCTGCGGCGCTATATTCTCCGCGCTTATCTCGGGGTTACATGGGGTCAACAGCTGGCTACATTCTTATATGTACAATTTATGCTTATTACATAAACTGACTTGTTTACAGTCAAAAATATGCTGAGCTATGCTACAATATCTTTTGGCAGGGTCTGTCAGACAAAGCTAATTGAAACTGCCTGCATCCTCCGCTTACATCCAGTCACATACTCAGTCCACCACTTAGCTCCTCGCCAATCTTCCGCAACCTTGCCCCTACACGAGCCCTTTCTTTGCTGTGAGGCAGGTGGCTATAAATCAATATATAGTGCTACCCTTCTTGACTTGAATGACTAGCCAAAAATTCAGGCTCTTTTAGGTGGTTCCAGTTAGGAGGAGAAACTGATGATGGTATCTTTGATCCTGTTTATTTACAAAGAATGAATGAAGTTCTGATGATTCTTCTGAGCACACGAGGGATCAAGCAGTAGGAAACAGTATCCTTCCTCCCAGCCCACACCCTCTTTTAACCAGCACCCAATCCAAAACCTCCCTCTGGGTTTTCCCAGTGCCACACACTGGGCTTGTCCTGGCTGTGTCTGGAGTATTCTTTCTCTGTGTATTTCTGCCTGCTTATCTTGCCTCCACAAACCCTTACCCAAAATAATACCCAGTGAAGCCCTCGGTCACATGATCATAATTCCTAGGTTTACTTGCCTCTGTCTCTGTTGTAGATAGTAGCTGCTACGAAGGAGCTTAAATGTTTCTTATGGCTCTCTTAAATGAAGGTTGGCTGTCACATCTACTAGTTTCACTAAGGTTTAACCTAACCTACAACAATATTTGAGGTACTACATATGACTTTCAAGTGGCTACTGTATGTAAATTATCTAAATTAGTTGCTCTGCACTCCTACACATCTGACTATGAAGGGCTCAGAGGAGTCTATTCCAAAGCCGGTTGGAAATCACTTGACATCTATCCATTGACTCCAACAGACTTTGGCTCAGGCCCATATTGAACAACAGTATGTATGAGGCTAGAATACAAACGCTGCTGATGGTCTGAAGGAAATGATACTCTGTTGGTAGGTTTTGGCTATCTCCCTCCAGAGTATATGAGCCTGATTTTGATCTCATTGACACAGGATTTTTCCCAGTGTAATTCCATGGACTTAGATGGGTCAGACTCCTGATTTAGGTTGGTGTAACTAAGAGCAAAATCAGGCCCAACATAATGAAAAAAGAAACCTCTCCACGTTCTATTCTTGTATGGTTTCAGAGTAGCAGCCGTGTTAGTCTGTATTTGCAAAAAGAAAAGGAGTACTTGTGGCACCTTAGAGACTAACAAATTTATTTGAGCATAAGCGTTTGTGAGCTATAGCTCACTTCATCGGATGCATTCATTCTTGTATGTTCTCTTCCTGTCAGCTCCTCAATACCTCTTTAGGAGCTACAAAGAGCAGTTTTCAGCTGAGGCAAGCCTAGCTCTTCTCCATCCTGCTCAGCCACAAGGAGGCTGCTGCTTGACTTGATGGAGAGCTGATGAAGGTTTGAATCTTTCCTGCACAGACTGAAAGTGGAGAGTCTGCTACTCAGTCCGCACTAGTGTCCAGACCAGCCGGTGTCAGACACAACAGACTGAACAATGGAATGCTATTGATAATGTTCCTATTTATCACACTGAAAACACTTCCAGAAGTAGTAATGATTATTTCCTTGGTGTTACTGTTTGTCACTTCTGTAGCATCTTAAGTACGCTAGAAATAGTCTCTGGGTGTAATTGGGATGAACGTATATTCACAGCAAGTGGTAACCATATCTTTTGCCTGTTCTGTGCTAGCATGTACGTTTTAACCTCTTAAGTATACTAGGAGGCTACCTACCTATGTGGCTTAGTAGTGTTTATTTGGACATCAGGCCAGATCTTCAGCTGATGTAAATTGGCATAGGTCCATTGACTTCAGTGGAGCTATGCTGATTTACACCAGATGAGGATCTAATCCCAGGGTTTTTAATTGTTGCACATGTTGCTGTACAACGGGGAACAGTGGTAAAGGAGTGCTGGGCACCCATCAGGTGCACTACAGGCGTGAAGAGTGCAGTGAAATGCAGCATAGTACCATGCAGAGGACAGGGAAGTTTTGTGGCCTGTGTCACATAGGTCAGACAAGAGTCCCTTCTGGCCTATGAATCTATGAAATGCAATGTGGTGAGTGTAGGGCCAGATGAAAGCAATCAGGAGCCCTGGGCACCCCATGCTCTGCCCCTGCAGTCCCACCCCCACTTCCACCCCAGAGAAGCAAGGGCAGCAACAAGGGGACACTTTGTGCTTCCAGTGATGGCAGCTGGAGCCCCCTCCCCTTAGAAGCTGCAGGGTCAGAAGCAGGGGTTCTCTCTCCTCCCAGGGAGAGAGGGGTGGCAGTACCGGGGATGTATGCATTGGGATGAGTGGATCAGGCACGCTGCACTCTCATCCTCCAATCACACACTCTGCTGGGGAATGCTGGGTCTTGAAGCTATTACCCCACTAAGGGTATGTCTGCTGTAGATGTACCCTCAGATGCATACTGCAGGTCACACCTCAGCACTGTTGTTCAGGCTGCTCGAAGACAGGCAAACATCAACGCACCCGTTAACCTTGAAAATTTGAACCAAGTGTTTCTTTGCGTCCATGTGGCCTAAACGCATTTTACTAATCAAGGGTGAGATTCTGACACAATCACATGACGGAAGGGGCTGGGGTCCGATGTATGGACCTATTATGCTGATGCCTTTGTCTGGTTCTGGTTGAGTCATCTTTAGAATTTAGAAAGCCCCTAAGAACATGTGTGTGGTTTCTGCTGTGGTGGTGTGTGTTCCAGCTGAAGACTGATCGGGATTTCTGTGCAAGCAGAATAGCATTAACAGAGAATGGAATTGACTGGGCACAGACTTTTAGTCAACCTTTCAGCTGATGATTTTAAGCCACTTAGCTACTCAGTGAGCAAAATTTTCAGGCCTCAGATGTTTTATTTTGCCTCTTACTCCCCCTGGCAGTCTTACCTGAATTAATATATAGCAGACTAGTTACTGGTTATTGTCCCATTTAAAAATAGCCCGAGGGTAGGTGTGCAGCAAATGTAAAGCATCAGTTTGGAGAACTAGGACTGATGCACACGGTTGTAATTCTCACTTACAGAGAAGGTCTGATTTGAACAGCATAAAATGTTTTTCAAATGCAGCCTTGCTGAATAGAGAATTATCAAGCTCATTAAACAACCTGTTATTGCAATGATAATTATGGGATTAACACACTCTGCTTGAAGGTCTGTAATTTGTTTTGTAATGTAAGCAAGATGATGAGTTTGCCACATCTAAAACTAGTGGACAGTAAACCCCAGAAAGATTCCTTTCCTGGTCTTAAGACAACACATGGGTAGTGAGTAATGCGGCATTGGTAGGGGAAGGGAAGGGGCCTGGTTCTGAGGATTGTCATTATATGGAGCCTTTCATCTGTAGTTTCCTGATGTGAATCCATGACAGAGTCCTTGTTGCCATCTGGATGCTGCTTTGGATCCTGTGTAAAATGCATTGGTAGTTTCAGTTCAGTTTTCAGTGGGCAATCACCAAGCAGGCTTTTTGCACATTCTTGAATTTTGCTTGCAGTATGATTCCACCAGTGAGTTGAATTTTTTCCTTCGCTCTTCTAAAGAGATCTTCTCCAACACTTTTTTGTTTTAAACTCCTTGCTAACTCTCCTTTCCTTTCTTAGGCAATGTCTGAGTCAACTCTGTGCTTTTTCCAATTCACATCCCTGTATTCCAAGATACCATTCTTATTTTCTGGACTCTCGTCTTGGGTGGTTTCTGTCCAGAATAATGCAGTAGCCCTTGCAGTAGCATTCAGACGAGGGTGCTACGCCTTGCTTCCAGGGAACGCCCTAGTTCTTATAGGTTGTATAAAGGACTCATTTCGTGGATTCCTTTGGCAAAGTTTTCTGGCCGGCTGACAGCCTGATGGCAACCCTCCTCCTTTTTCAACCAGGCTTGCGACTGGCTATGACAGTGGAATGATATTACATTTGCTCTTGAGATAAAAGTGGTGCCCAGATGCTGCTTGTATCGGTGAACGCCTATAAATGTCAATGGGTGGTTTTGGAGTAGGATGATATGTGTGTATATATATATTATCTTTTGGAGTTCAGATATGCATCATTGTAGGAATATGTGTGCGTGTGTTTGTACTCATATAAAAAGCTAAAAACAGTCTTACAGTGATGCACGTAGCTTTCCATATATGCATATGCACACATTCATACGGTGATGTGTATCTGAGCTCCAAAGATCACTTACTCTGGAGAAAACAGTCGTAGCTGTCGAGTTTGATCAGAATATCAAAGATATTCTAGGGTCTGTCAAATGTCACACCACCATTTTCTTCTGAAACTTTTGACATGAACAGCTACGGAAGAAATGGATCTGACATAATAATGATGACAAGATCCAAAGGTGCTTTCCTCAGCACTCTTTGTTCATTCTTCTTGATGAGATTTGGTGGGACAGACGCTCTGAAGTTGTTCTGTTAGCTGTTAGGGTTATTCATGAGGTTTTGGAGACTAGATGATTCCTGACCCCCCTCTGCACTCTCTCACTCTCTTTCACCACCCACACACACTGGTTCACTCTAATCAACTGGTGAGACAGAACTTCAACAGCTGTTTGCCAGAGGGCACAGGAAAAGTATGTGGCAAACTAAATGTATGCTCTAATTTGTTAAGAAACAAATGCATTGCTAATTGAAACAAAGCAAGGCTCTGCAATCTGAATTTACTTATCTAACTAATATTAGAACAGTTGAGAGCAGAGTACAGTGAAACAGGTGAAAATTCATATGATCTCTCCTAAGCTAAGCAGCCTAATAGGCAGGTTCACTTTTGGAAGATGATTGCATTGCAGGACAACAATCCTAGCAGAAAAGACTCATGAATGAAGTTTGGTGGGACAGCAAGTCTGTGGAGGCCCTTTTTATCTGCCTTGCTACTAATTGCCATATTGCACCTCACATCAGATTTTTAGGATCAAAGCTGGTTCCTAAAGAGATGAAGCTCCAGGTGACATGTTGGACCCCAACAGAGAGCAATCTGTACTGTAATGTATTACAGCAAACACTCCTGTGGGACCACTGTCCAGCTACAACTGCTTACTCCATCTAAGTTTCCACAGGAATATGTATGGTCTTGGCTTGAGTAAAAAAATACCATAATCAGACATTATGTGCAGGAGAAAGATTTAATTTATATATTGAATAGAAAGAGACTATTCAGAAAGGGACTGGTCTGGAATTTCTCTCTGTACACAGTTTTCTGATAACCTCATTAGGCCCAGCCTCTTGCAAACCCATTACCAACCTTCCTGATCAGACAAAGTCATTGCTGCACCTTGCTCTTAATCCACTCTCCAATGGCGTTTGGTTTGACTGCATCCTGCACTTACATTCCATCATTATTACTCAAACCTGAAAACACTAACAATAACTAATGCATCCATTGGCTCGGAGTAGTGTTTTCACCCCCCTTCTTTCTTGTATAGAAGGCAAGACTAGAAATTTAATACCTTCCTGACACAGTGTAGTGCCTCGTGTCCTGAGAGATGTGTGTCAGCGTGAAGCCACTCTGTATTAAAATGAACATTGAAATGAAAGTGTTCCCTCCCCTGCTCCTCTTGTCCATTATGGAGCACAAATCTACAGAAATTAGCAAGGGGCAGGAAATTACAGTTGGTAACAAAATAAATCAAATAAAATAAATTTTCCTCTGATTTCTTCTGACATTGCTTTAGTTATGTGTTCATTATTTTTGATATCCTTATATCTTGTTGAAATGCTGCCAAATGAAAAGGGGTTGGCACTCCCACCATCATCAACTTTTATCTTAGTTGTGTTATAACTTTGGTATTTCCCTTTGTGCTTGGAGATAAGAGTTTCTGCATTATTATTTAGCGGAAATGGCAATTTCAGAGTTCATTCAGCAAACAGAATACAAAACTAAAGCATATGCTTTTGCTCTGCACATCTCTATGATTTAAAAGTCTGGAGGTGGATTTCTTACCTCTATGATTTAAAAGTTTGGGCCTTGTCTTGGATCCCCTTTCATCTGTCTTTATTTTGCTCTAGTCATTTCTCTCTCTAATATTTATTACATTGTTCTGTTGTTTGTGCCACCCATTTGCATTTGAACCATTATTATGTTACTTTCAATCTGATTAGAGAGAACTGTTGGGTACACATTTTAAAGACCTATCCAATTTGAGACATTTCCGCTGATTTAAGTGGGAGCTGGAGTGAGCCCATATTCCATGATGTTGTGGGCAAACTTCTCCAGTCTTCATCAAGTTAAAATCCTCATTGACATGAGTGGGAGTTGGACAGGCCTGTCAGAGCAGGGTAGTCCACACACACACATGGGAACTAAAACCCATTTTGTGGTGTGTTGTTGTTGTGAATAAATGTGTAGGTCTTCTTTAAGGGCCAAACTCACATACCACTGGGCTTTCTTCTGCCAAATCAAAGGTGCAGTATAAGAGACGGCCGACTTCAGCCAGATCCGAATCAAGAGTCTAAAAGTGTTGGGTGTACTTCAGCCCACTTCCAGAAAGGAAAAAGAAAAGGAAAACTCTTTGCTTCACCTTTCAAACCCTTCTTCCTATAGCTCATAACTAGAGCCAAATGCAAATCAGAATTTCCTTCCTCTGGGAAATTCCTATATTTCAACATTTGTTTTCATCCCAAATTGGAATGAAAAATTATAATATTTAATATGCCACAGAATTAAACATTCAAAAAATTTTAATTTGGAAACTGTGAAACAAAACATTACACTATTCCTGAATGGAAGTATTTGGTTTGTTGCACTGACCCAAAATATATAATAAAACTGCATTTCCCTGAGGTGCCGCAGCAGCACATGTAGTTGTAGTTGGTACCTGATGCTCCCATTCTCCCCTGCTGGCCAATCTCCCTGGCTGGACTATAGCTCCCATGATGCACCAAGCACAGGAGTTAGAAAGGAGATCATGTTGCATCATGGAAGATGTAGTCCAGCCAGGGAGCCCAGCTCACAGGAGAAAATGGAAGCATCAGGCACTCAAGCTACAGCTCCTTTGAGACAATATGGCAGCATAGGGAGATGCCATTTAAGGTTGAACTGACTTGAAAAAAAATGCTTCAGGGTCAGTTTAACATACTGAAATGCTTCAATTTGGGTCAAATCAACCTGAAATGAAATATTTGATTTTTTTAGTTTTAGCAACAGGAAATGGAAAAGTGTCATCAAAATCAAAATTCTCTCATGAAAATTTCAGTTGTACAGAAATGGAATGTACTGTTCAGCAATTTTCCATAAAAATGATTTTTCATCAGTTCTAACTATGATTCTCGCTGCAACCTCAGATCGTGACTCTCCACAGCACATCCTTCTTAAAAAATGCTGGGGAATTAATTTTATTCCCCAGCATCTCACCCAGGTTTGCTACCCTGCAAATATCTCCACTCAGAGAAGGCAACTTTGAACCTTCCTGTAGCCCCATGGAGAGGGTTAATCTCATCCCACCAACCTTTAGACAATGCACTGTTGTCACATTGAGTTTTGATTGAATAAGAGCTGCAGGATTTGGCCCTGTAAGAAAAGCCAAGAAATAGGGGCAGGGATGAATTTATGGATAAATAATACTGCTGTTTCATGTGGCAAATACAGAGAAAGCTAGAGAAAGAATTACAGTAGGACCTGAGAGTTACGAAGTGACTGGTCAACCACACACCTCATTTGGAACTGGAAGTACACAATCAGCCAGCAGATGCAAAAATAAATAAATAAATTAAACCAAAATATTGTACTGTACAGTATATGTTAAATGTATGTTAAATTGGTGGGGGCGGGGAGGGATAGCTTAGTGGTTTGAGCATGGGCCTGCTAAACCCAGGGTTGTGAGCTCAATCCTTGAGGGGGCCAGTTAGGGATCTGGGGCAAAAATTGGGGATTGGTTCTGCTTTGAGCAGGGGTTGGACTAGATGACCTCCTGAGGTCCCTTCCAACCCTGATATTCTATGATTCTATGAAATGTAAACTACTCCAAAAAAAAAAAAAAAAGGGAAAGATTAAAAAAAGATTTGACAAGGTAAGGAAACTGTTTCTGTGCTTGTTTCATTTAAATGAAGATGGTTGAAAACAGTGTTTTTCTTCTGCATGGTAAAGTTTCAAAGCTGTATTAAGTCAATGTTCAGTTCAGTTGTAAAGTTTTGACAGAACAACCATAACGTTTTGTTCAGTTACAAACTCGTCAGATTTATGAACAACCTCCATTGCCAAGGTGTTCATAACTCAGGTTCTGCTACGTCTACAGAACATTGTTATGTACCATTCCTGTTTTGCTACATCTACACTATGAGCTGGGGCGTGAGTCTTCTTTGTGTAGGCTTATTCGCACTAGCTCTCGTCAAGTGAGGGCAAATGTATGTATCTATGGTAGTATCTGAAGCCTGTTGCCGCTACACGTGCTACCCCAGCTACGCTGCTATTTATACTGGAGCTAGCTTGAAGAGAGCTAGCGCAGATGTGTGAATATGGGCAGAAGAATCACACCCTTAGCTCATATTGTAGTGGTAGCCTTTGGGGTATCTCATGTACGTCATATGAGTACCACCGCGGTACAAAAGCCCATGTTTTGGCATACCATGCATTACTAGACCTGATTCATTTAGCTGCCTGCAGCTCTGAATCCTGACTGGGTGGGGTAGCCATCTGAAATAGCTCATGTTCCAGAGGGGGAACGAGACTCCCTCTCACCTCCACCCACTAAGAAGGAAAAGGGGTTGATGGACGATAACAAGAACTCTTTCCTATATCCTCAACCTCCCTTTGACTGTGTTGCTTGTGTTATGTAACCCCCTGGTGAGTGTGTGTGACAGGTCCCTTCTATGTCCAACCCACAGAGGAGATGAGTCTGTTACTGCCTAAACCAGGGAGTCTAGGCTCTTTAGCTTATACTTTTAGCTCGAGCTCCCCAGTTAAGTGGCCAGTGTGTTGTCCAAGATGGCTTGGCTTTTGGGGTCAAAATCTGATGTCAGTCACCCCAGTCTAAATCTGGAGTACCTCCGCTGATGTCTGGGAATGACTTTACAGCTATTTAACTGAAATCAGAATCTACATCGATCAGACGCTAGCCTCTTTATCTTTCTGCTGCTGCCTCTTTCCGACAGGCCCTTTTTCAAGCAACCTGCATTGCAACTCCGGTAGGAAGGTAATGCACATTCTTTCAGAGTTTGCCACAGCCGCCCTCTCACTTCTCAATTCAGTAACAGATTTACCCTGACACCTGTACACCTGTTGTCATGGAAACACGTTTCACTGATACATACTGAGTTTGCCTGAATAGTCCTTCAGACTCTGAACTGATGAGAACAGCCCCATGGTATCCATGTGCTATGATATCCATGGGTTTAAGTGTACTTCAGAATGGGGGTGTGAGCATATCAGAGCTCTGAAATGAGAGCATGGCTGTGCCCTGGGTTTAGAAATGCATGTGCCTAGCGCTGGTTTTGGAGCAGGTGCTGTTAATTTGGGCTTCACTAGCTCCTTCTGTGCATAGATTAATAAAGCTGTGCAACGCCTTCATGGTTTTCTGTAAACTAGATGCATCAAGTACAGAGATGAACTCTGCAGGGGTCTGAACTGGTTTACGGATGATTGCTTCTGCAGATGTTTTGCATGTTTAACCTTCTGATGGATTTGGATTTGCTATTTGCATTCTGAACACTTCAGTGTTTCTCTCTGGGTTTTTGGAAAGCAATTTGATGCTCTGCCAGGATGTGGAAACACAACTGTCTGATCCTTCTCACTATTTGTCTGAGCCTCTAGGCAATGCAGGCAGTTTGTTTTCATGGTCTTGTGACACTAGAGCATGTCTTTCCCCTGTAAGACTTGTCTTCACTGCAAAGTTAACTCAAGTTATAACTTGAGTGTTGCACCTAACCTGCCTCCTGTCCACACATAAATACTCCTAGCTGAAGTGTGGTGGTTCTTTTAACTCGAGTTGGCTGCTATGCGAGAGAGAGTACAGGCTAAAGCTTGAGTGAGGAGAGCTCACCAGCTGCTAACACATCCACTCTGCAGAGTGGATGCAAGCTAGCATGACCTAAGTGCTCTTAGTCCTCCAGTGCCTCCACACAGTTCTCCCCATTTGGCCAGAAAGGACAGACAAGTTCTCCCACAGTTCACTGTGAGGGAATTCCTAATGCAAACCAGCTAAATGCAATGCTAAGAATCCTGAGATTTGTCCCCAGAAGTCTCAACACCACACCGAGTGAGTGCAGGGCCAGTGTGAACACAGCAGCTTGAGAGCTATTTCGTAGCATGGCTGCTCTAATTTGAGTTAGCCTAAGTCAAAAGGTGTAACTCAAGTGAAGATGGAGCCGGTAAGAAAAATGTTTTGTTTGAATTTTTTCATTGGAATATGCCAAGTTGTGAAAAATTGAAATGTTTTGTGAAGATGGTTCGATTTCGACTCTGTTCTGATGGAGCTCTGGCAGGCAGTTTTCAAACATCAAATTCCTAATTGCTTTCCTGCCAGCTTGCCCACCCAGCTCCTCGAAGCCTCTCTGCCTTGGATTTGGGAGCCCTGTGGTATGGGGGTCCGTGGGGGTAGAGCAGCCAGCCAGGTGGATTGCCCCAGAACTGGGGCTCCATTCACTTTCATGGAGAATTTTGAAAATGTTGGTTTTCATTCCAAATTGGAATAAAACCAAATTTTGAAATATTGAAATTCTCCGTGACAAGGAAATCTTTCTCCTCACAGATCTAGTAGATAACTCAGGTTAGCTGTGTCGTGAAGACACACGCTAAAAGGCATTTCAACATTGCTCTCCCCAGGTGCCCCGAGTGCTTTCCATGACTGAGAGTTGCAGCAGATGGTGAAAAGGACCAGATAGATATTTGTTGGATCGATGTTTAAAAAAACCCCAAACAAACAAGCAAAACTGCTGTATTCTTTAGTGTGACAGCTTGTGGTGGCAGCGAAAGCAACTGGTACATGAACAGAGCAAATACCCCAGAGCAGTACAGGAGAATCTCAGCTGGCATTTAAAAAAATTGAGATTCTAGCCCTCATGGTTGAAAAGAAAAGCTGGAAAGCACGACCCCTAATGGCTCGATGCCAGGAGGCAAATACAAGAAACCCAAATGTAATGTTGTTGTTTTTTAAGCCACTCTTATGATTTAATGGGGCTGGATTCGTGATTTTTAAATGCTTGGGTTTGGCAAGACTGTGTCTGCGTCATGCAGACTTCCAGGGCTGCTCTTGGCTTGAAGCAGCTTGCGAGCCAACCCCTGGTTAGGCTGCGCTGAAAGGCACAATCCAGCCTTTTGCAGGGGAAGAGAATGTTGCTCCGATTCTCAGAAAAATTTCAGGCAGGATTTATGTAATCCAGGTGCAAATTTCTAATCAAAATAAGGAGAAAAAATGGTTGGTTTGTTGGAAGGCTGGACTGGCTCTTTGATTTTATATGCATAGTCTGATCCTACTCCTTGGATAACTAAGCAGCATGAAAGGTTATGATTGATTTAGGATAATGAGTTCGAAATAAATGTGAAATCTCACTCCTCTTACATGAAGTACTGGGTGTCAGCTGCATTAAAAAAATCCATTATGTACTTTCAGACAACTGCAGAGCTGTATATTTTAAAATTATCTCCTAAATGGTAACTTTTGCAGTGACTTATTGGCTCATCTCATGCTTATAGTGTTATCACGATAAGTCATTTTCTCTAAGCATAGAGTGGAGCAGCTAGAAGTTTCAGTGTAGATCTGACTGTAATTCTTTTTCAGCCCATTTGTATTCCTATTAAGTTTGTCTGAAAGGTGTCTCATTTTTTGGTTTGCTTGGTTTCAGCGCTGACAGTTATACCAATGAATTGAAGCAGCGTTTCCATTTGCAGCTGGGGACCCATTCCATGTTGCTAAACTCTCAGCTGTTGTTAGCACTTATTTTTTAAGATGAGGCTGGGCAGATCTCCAGTGCCTGTTCTTCAAAGATCTCAAAGCACTTTGAAAACATTAATTTTCACAATGGACCTAGGAGGGACGGAGGGAGGTCTCCATTTTGCAAATGGGGAAACGGGAGCAGAGAGGATGGCCTGAATGGAAACTGAGCGGTGTGTGACACTTCCTGGGGGTATCCAGGGTTGCGAGATACCTTGCTACACCCTGGCCTTAGTCTGAAGAAGCCTTGTCTGTACCTGCTGTGGTAAGCTCCCCAGCTTCTCTAGCCATGGACAACACAAGCACTCCCCTCTAGGCCTTGCAGGCCGTGCTGTTACTCTACAGGTTAGCAATTGGCACCCCAACCCTTGAGTCCTCTGCGCACCTCCCTGAAGTGTCTAGCCCCTGGTCTGCTGGGCACTCAGAGTATTCGCAGATGCATGGTACACCCCAGCTTAACAGTTCTACTCCAGACCATTGCTCCACTTACCACACACCACTTCGGTATGTTTATAGTAAAATCTCGTCTGTTTATTTAACAAAATGTAGAGATTCAAATAATAGCAAGTAGAAGGATCAAAAACAAATAAAACCAAATCATAGCCTGCATTCTGGAGCCTCTCTACTCCCGTTTTCCCATCTGAAAAATGGGGACCTACCTACCTGCCAGGTGTACTGTGAAAATTAATGTTTTCAAAGTGCTTTGAGATCGTCATATACTTAGACTATAAACTCTTTGGGCAAGGATCATTTTTTGTTGTTGTGTGTGCGTACAGTACCTAGCACAATGGGGCCTCTAGTATCTACTAAAATATAAATATTTGCTGAGACTAGCAAATGTTAACTAGCAAATAGTTTTATTTGTGTGCAACACAGCCTTATTCTCCTTCAAATTTGCATGAAGAACAATCATTTCTCAAACACTGGAGTGAACAAAAATCACTTTGTACAAATCTTTGCAAACAGCAAAAAAAGGAGAGATGAGCATAGTTAAGCTGAACGTAAGAATGGCCATACTGGGGCAGATCAATGGTCTATCTAGACAGTATTCTGTCTTCCAACAGTGGCCAATGCCAGACATTTCAAAGGGAATAAACTGAACAGGGCAATCATCAAGTGATCCAGCCCTTTCATCTACTTCCAGCATCTGGCAGTCAGAGGCTTAGGGAAACGCTGAGAATGGGGTGGTGTCCCTGACTGTTTGGCTAATAGCCATTGATGGGCCTATTCTCCATGAGCTTATCAACTGCTTTTTTGAATCCAGTTAAAGTTATGGCCTTCACAATACCCCCTGGCAACAAGTCCCATGGGTTGCTTATGTGTTGCATGAAGAAATACTTTCTTCTGTTTTTTTAAAACCTGCTGCCTATTAATTTCATTGGGTGACCCCTGGTTCTTGTGTTATGTGAAAGGTAAATAACATTTTCTTATTCATTTTCTCCACACCACTCATGATTTTACAGACCTCTATCCTCCCCCCGACCCCAACTCCTTTCTCTTCCAAGCTGAACAGTTCCAGTTTTTAAAATCTCTCCTCATACGTAAGCTGTTCCATGCTCCTGATAATTTTTGTTGCCCTTCTCTGCGCCTTTTTCATAATATCTCTTTTTTGAGATGAGGTGACCAGATCTACATGCAGCATTCAAGGTGTGGGAGTACCGGGGATTTATATAGTGACATTATAGTATTTTCTGTTTTATTGTCGATCCCTTTCCGAGTGGTTCCCAACATTGTTAGCTTTTTTGACTGCTGCTGCACACTGATCAGATGTTTCCAGAGAACTATCCGTTATGATTCCAAGATCTATCTTGAGTGGTAACAGATCATTTAGACCCCATTATTTTGTATATATAGTTGGGGATTATGTTTTCCAATATGCTTTACTTTGCATTTATCAACATTGACTTTCACTTGCCATTTTGTTGCCCAGTCACCGAGCTTGTGAGATCCCTTTGTAACTTTTCTCAGTCTGCTTTGAACTTATCTTGAGTAATTTTGTGTCATCTGCAAATTTGCCACCTCACTGTTTACCCCTTTTTCCAGCTCATAAATTCATGAATTTATGAACAGCCCTGATCCCAGTACAGACCCCTGGGGATGCTGCTATTTACCTCTCTCCATTGTGAAAACTGACTATTTAGTCCTACCCTTTGTTTCTGGTCTTTTAACTAGTTGCTGATCATTCTTATCCTATGACTACTTAGTTTGCATAAGAGTTTTTGGTGAGGACCTTTGTCAAAGGCTTTCTGAAATTCCAAGTACACTGTATCCACTGGATCACTCTTGTCCACATGTCTGTTTGACACCCTCAAAGAATTCTAATAGATTGGTGAGGCATAATTTCCCTTTACAAAATCCATGTTGACTCTTCCCCAACAAATCGTGTTCATCTATGTGTCTGATCCTTCTGTTCTTTACTATAGTTTTCATGAATTTTCCTGGTACTGAAGTTAGGCTTATCAGCCTGTAATTGCTAGGATCGCTGCTGCAGTCTTTTTCAAAAATTCATGTCACATTAGCTGTCCTCTAGTCATCTGGTACAGAAGCTGATTTAAGTGATAGGTTACATACGACAGTTAGCAGTTCTGCAATTTCACATTTGAGTTCCTTCAGAACTCTTGAGTGAATATTTTCTGGTGACTTATTACTGTTGAATTTATCAGTTTGCTCCAAAACTTCCGCTAGTGACCTCTCAATCTGGGACAGTTCCTCAGATTTGTCACCTGAAAAGAATGGCTCAGGTGTGCTAGACTTTTTGCATGAACAGCCATTCATAAGTCAAATGACCATTAATGGATGATATTTCTGGAGGGTTCGACCAGCCCTATTTATGCTTCCACATATCATAGTACCCTCAGAGGAAACTGCTAAGCCACTTGTAGCTCAGGAGTGTAACCATGTCTTTGGAAAAAGATTATTTATGAAGTGTTCTTTCATCACCAGTCGTGAGAGATATTGGTATCCAGGCTAGACAGCCCCATGGGGACAGATTTATAAAGTATTTAGGCACCTATGAGGCAGATAGGTGACTAGTGGGATTTTCTGAAATGCTTAAGCATATTAGGTGCCTAACTCCTGTTGAAAGTCAATGGGAGTTAGGTGCCTAACCCACTTAGGTGCCTAGTCAGATTTACAAAAACACATATCTTCAACTTGAGGTATGTACATGCCTTTGTAAATCTGGCCCATAGACCTTAGTTTCCAGCTGGCTATGTCATGAAGAGGAGGGAAATACATTCCTGCCCACATATTACTCTGAAAAGGAAACCTCTCTTAAGAGTAAATATGACACGCTTGAAAGACACCAATTCCTCAGCCTTTCTGTTGGGCAGATTTCATTAACTTTCTAAAGCAGAGTATGGATGGTATTGTCTGATGTTACAAATCATGTTATGAGAATTCTGTGCATGGGACAAAAATAGCACATTGCAGCTGTTCTAAAGGATGTGGTGGAATGCATGGAGGAAAGACAAATGAGAAGATGGCATTTTCTTCTCAGTTTGGGTACAGCTGGAACTTCCAACACCCCTCACCACAGGTATACTTTTCCTTTTGTTTCTGAAGATCCTTAGGGGTTTAGTTTATTTTTTTCTCCCTTTTACTGACCCCTCTGACCTGTAAAAGCCCATGATAGATTGGACATTTTCTCTGCCAAAGTGAAACAAGATTTTTCCAAAGCGCATCAACTCCACTCTTTTAGTTATCCAGAAGAGGTGGCTGGAGAGCAATGTCTCTGTTGGGATGCCCTTGTATCTCTCCATTAGTCCCAGGTCTGTGTGTGTTATTTCCCCCTTTTTTTCCCCCTTAAAGTAGACTCAGAATTGGTTGCACAGTGATAGAGGGAGGTCCTAAATTATATGGAAAACATCAGGAATAATTAAGAAAAATGACAGTGACTACTCCAGCCTCAGAAATACATTACTTGCAAAAAGCTCTCCCCCTAATGTGTAGAAATCTTCACCAGCAACAAGAATTTGTTATAATAAAATGAGCTGCCATAGTATTGCATATCATCACCTCATCCTTAGTGCTGTGTGAAATCAGGAGCATTTTAAGACACCGTGTTTCTGTTTTTTCTTTTTTAAGAAAAGTATGGCTCTCTGGAAGTTCTGTCTTTTTATCTTAAACAATCAACTGCAATTTTCCAGCTAATAAGTGTCAATACTCAATAGGTGGCAGGTACACTAAAGAATACCAAGCTTTGTTTGTACTCAGATGAAGTCACTTTCTCATTTTGTAAATGACAAGGCTTTTCCATTGTTATCATGCAAGATTTCATCCAGAGTTGTAAATGCAAATATAATGTGACTAGGTGGTGCTGTTCCAATCTCAGCAGGGAACAGGAGCCCAAATGCTCTATTGTACTGTTTAGAGGTATGGTCTAAGAATAGAAAATTGTGGTCATCTTTTAAAGTATATTATTATTTTAAACTAGTTAGCTTGAGGTTATGGATTACGTTATCTCCTTCTGCCAAAATACTTGTACTCTTCTGGAAAAGAGAGAGTGGATTTTTTTTAATGCAAAATTTATACAGCAGGCTGCATAGTTCAAAGTAAATATCTCTTCAGGCTAATTAGTGCAATTTAAATGTCACCCTAGTTTATCTGCAGCTCAGGTCACAAAGATGGTGGGTGCATTGTCTGAATACAAACAGAGTATATTAACCATAAGCGACTAGTTCTGCATTGTCTGGTTGTTAAAGTCTGGAACTGGGAGACAGGTCTTCTGTGTTCTGTTTCCAACTTTGCCACAGACCCACCGTGTGAGCTCTGGTAATCATTAATGTTGATGCTTTCAAACCTGGGTGTATAAAGGTAGACGCTTAAATCAAATTTAGGCTCCTCAATCAAAATAGCATAGGCTATATCTTCACTGAAAAAAGAGTGAGTGGTGTTGTTTTTTCCCCCGGTGGGATGACATGTGTTAGATCTGCTGTAAAATCCAAGTGGAGACAAGACACTACAGTTTTACTGTGAGGTAGCTAGCTGAGGCCAACCTTATTCCCCAGCCCATGGATGACTTCACCTCGTTTACCTCCTAGTAAATCTACAGTGCCTTGTCTCCACTAGGATTTTACAGGGAGATAGCTAATGCCTGTTAGAAATCACCATGGTAAAAATTCACCTTTTTAGGCAGTGAAAGAAAAAGTCGTGATTGGTGTTGAGTGTCCCCAGCTCCCAGTGACTTCACTGAGTACCCAAAGTACAAGAGAGAGCATTCTATTGCTGTCTAGAAAATACTTCCATAGAAGTGCATCTTTTTTTTAATATATTTATTTTAAATGTAGGAAATTCCATACAAAAACTCTGTGAAAGAAACTTCAGGGTTGCAATATGAAGCACTAAAAAAATAGAAAAAAAGTCACAATCTTAACTCTGTTCCTTTGCACACATGCATTTCTTTAATTAAATGATCAGATTCTTTTTTTTTTCTGCAGGACCCCTTCATCATTCACTGTGTAGTTTGGATTGTGTAGAAGTGTGTGACCCATTTATTATGGGAATTGGATAGCGTGTAGTGAATAAAGCAGAGGCACACATTGAACAGCAATGATAAGAATAAATCTCAAACTGCCTTATTCACTGGACACTGTTTAATTTGCACTTGAAATAAAACAGGATCCTTTAAAAAAACAGTGTGTGATCATGTAATTGAAGACTGTATCCTAATGCAGACACTTAAAGGGGTAGAGTTATAATGACCTTTAATTTGGCATTTCTCGACTTTGGCATTGCAGCTTTAAAGCTTTTTAAAGTTGGTTGTCTGAACAGAATAACACTTGCCTATCTTGCAGGGATTTGTGGACACTGAATCTTTGGATGGATTACAGTGTAGATGTGCAGAAAAAGAAAACAAAAATGAAACTAAACAGTAGTAAGTAGGGCTGGCTGCAAAATCGGAGGAAAAAATCTCTCAAATTGTCATAACTTTGCTTCATTTTTTTTCCACTGAAATTCAAAATGCTGATGAAGATTTTCATTAAGAAATCAAAAATTCAGTAATTTTTGGCCAGCCATAGAAGCAAGTAAACTCTTACTGTGGGTGGAGGATTATCTGGCTTTTATTATACGATTGCAAGAAACATTTTGCTCAGGATCTGTTCATGGGCTGGCCGAAGGAATTCTTGCTAACATTGTGGCTGATGAGAGGGGGATTAGTAATGGGATATGGAGCTTGTCTCTGCTAGCTCATCTGTTGAAATCCAGGCAAAGTCAAGATAGGTTGAAAATTCAGTGCAATGGAAATAAAAAGAAAGTTTTGAAAGAACAGCGAGAGGAGCAAGAAACAAAATTGAATACTTGTTTGCTTTTCTCCAAACTCCAGGTCTCTTACTAAATCCTACTGATATTAATAGCTGTCAGCCACAGTCTGTTGTCTAACTGGGAGGAGCTTGTGTTACCTGGCACTTCTGCTCAGTTTCCCAAGGACAAATCCCATGACCTGACCTACATGTGATAGTTCTCTTCAAGGCTATTCGGGTCTCCCTCCATGCATTGAGTCCCTGTTGACATAATTGGGAGTTCAGGGTATTTAGGGAGTTCAAAACAGGAATCAAGAAACCTGGGGTGAAATCCTGCTAGACTTAAGTGAATGGGAAAACTTCCATAGATTTCGGTGGGAGCAGGATTTCATCTTTGTGAAAAATAAAAAGGAGAAATTAGCCACTAGGTTTTCATGGGGTTAACTGGAAACCCTGCCTGAGGATATTAAAATTTTCTCCCATCACTTCCCTGGAGGCCTATACATCCTCTGATAGGGACTTATAGCATAAACTTCGTAAGTTACTTTGGAAAGCCAGGAGCATTAGGGATGGACTATGGGTGTGAGGCTGGGGTCAAGAACCTTCTGCTGATTTGTGCTTCAGAATCCCTGCACTAGGTGGCTGGGATGCACTCGGAATGAGAACTTGTAAAGAACAGGCAATGAAGCTAGATTTATGGTGCAAAAGTAGCCCTGTTGTGTTAAGGGGTTTTGAAAATGTTTTGAATATACAGCTTCATGCTAGAGTGGCTGTGAATCATTCAAACATTGAATTTTCCTTATTTTAAGTATTTTTCTGGTGGATCACAGAGGGCTTTTAAACAAGGCCAGCGCAATACTGGAAACAAACTAATTGTCCATGGCTGCTTTTGCTGAAGTTACTTAGAGCTGATGATTGGTGCTATATTAGGCTAGCCTGAAGAGATACTCGCAGGAGGGAGAAGGAAATGAAAAGGATTTATTGTATAGTAGCCTATCAAAGGTCAAGTACATAAAACAAATTCCTTTTTATTTCAAGTAGACAGAGATAATCTGGGTAGCAGTCTGAACTTTCTTGTAACAAAGGCACTTTTTCTTAATATAAAAGAAATAAAAATGTCAACTGGAGGCAGGTGAAGAGATTTTTTTTTCCCCCCTGGAAAAATGTACTTCGGCCTAGTAGCCAAACAAGTTTGATTTTTACCTTTGTAGATCCTTACTGTAATATAGACATATTACTTTCATCTTGTTCTGCAAATGCTGGGAGGGAATAAAAGGACGATACCCCTTTATTAACACTGCAATAATACTATTTCATTGACCTCATAACAGTGGGATTACCTTTTCTTTCCCACTTGGCAGTGCTGTAAAGGAAAAAATTCTTCTTTACTCTGGATGAAATTAACCATAGGAGGAAGTAGGTTTAGTGGTAAAAGTACATAATTGGGTTCTATTATTGGCTTTGTCACAGGATTGCTGCATGACCTAGGGCAAGTTAATTAACTGCTCCTACCTTGGATTCCTCCATCTGTAGAATGGGGAGAGCAGAACCCACCTCACCTGGGTATTGTAAAGTTGAACTAGGATTTGTAGAGTGATTTGAAACCCTGTCTCCCTAAAAGTGCAAATTATTATTATTTTTTATTCATATTTATTTCTGCACTGGAGTTGATGAATTCAAAACTATGCTAGATCTTTTTGAAAGGGTTGGGTAATTTTGATTGATTGGTAGCTATGTGTGTAGGCAATAGGGGTCCTCGAGCTTCATGGTGCATCCCATGGGCATCGTTGCATAGTTATCTAGGCATATTATACAAGTTCATCAGTTCTTATTCAAAACATTTTATTAAAGCAACTAAGTTTCACATTAATCATTTAAAATCAACTTATGATAATTTGCAAAAGCTATCGGACATTTTATCACACACGCACAAACATATTCAGTAGATACATGTACCGTACACGGACTCTGTACCGTTTCAAGCACCCAGTACACTTATGTGACAATATGGCTTCAGTCTTCATGCTTGAATCTGAAATACAAAGCAATGGTAGCTCTGTTACACAGATGAGAAATTAACAATCTTGTACCAGAGCTACACTGCAGTCTTGCATCACATATGAAGAAGACTGCCTATACAACAAATGTTGCATGGTTTATTTCTTCCTTTCTACCACCATTGTTTTGATCACCTAGCAATACTCGGTTGTTGAAAATTCTTACCAATACAAAAATATTCTAAACCACAGCCTGGTATCTTTCTCCTGCAGCACATTAATGCTTGGTGTCCTGCGAGCATGTAACAACGACCATGAATGAAAGTCTCTGATGAATATTATACAGAAAGGCAGTCAGCTATACAAATGCAGTTTCAATGAAAGAAAAAAACCCACAATTCCCAAATCCCAGCAGAAGAATCAGTGTTCCTTGGGCTAGCAACAGACTCTCTTGATTTGATCTGGATGCTGTTGTTGAGTTTTGTTTTGCAACAAAAATTCCCCTTCTTTGCTGAAGTATATTCCCCTCCTGTCACATGGTGTCCAATGCTGTAATGGTGAAGACTTCTTCAAAAGATAGGAGATGAGTAAGAAACCTGTAGGGAACTAAAATCAAAAACCAACCCCAAACTCTTTTCATAGGAAGTGAACATATCTGTGTCAGAAGGTCAAAAAATATATGTGCTTGTTAAGACTTGCCTGGCTTTCTGTTTTCTGATTTTTGTTCTTCTTTTTGGAACATACATCATATGGCACAATTTCCTAATGAAATGGAAATGTTCAATATGCCTGGGGTGAATTTTTTGGGAGCTGTTGAGGGATTGGCCCATTTGAAAATGTTGACAATAGGAAATGGGGATAAGTAAATTGTAAGAAAACCCAAGGCAGTTCCCAAGAGAGGCGGCTACGTACATGTGAGGCTTTACCTACTCCTTACAAATCCCATAAGAGACTTTCCCTCTGTGGGAAGAATGAAGAAATGAGTCCATGAAGAAAGCAATGACTCCTTTTATTGCATTTGGCACCTACAGGACTTGCAGATGTATCCTTCAACTGCAGTCTGCCTACAGCGGCGGTTCTCAAAGCGTCAGGACCCCAAAGTGGGTCGCAACCCTATTTTAATGAGGTCGCCAGGGCCAGCATTAGACTTGCTGGGACCCAGAGCTGAACCTGAAGCTCGAGTTCCACCCCCACCCAGGGTGGTGGGGCTTGGGCTGCGGTCCCCTTCTCTCCCCACCCGGGGCAGCAGCACTCAGGTTGCGGCCCCCTCCTGAGATCATGTAGTAACTTTGTTGTCAGAAGAGGGTCATGGTGCAATGAAGTTTGAGAACCCCTGTCAAACAGGTAGTGAATAAAGGGGACCAAAACATGCAAATGTGTCCCACTGCTTTTGTTAGCCAATGGTTGATGGGTTAACCTTAGAAGGGGGTGTAGGCTGTGTTGGTTTCTTTTTTTTAAGAAGATTGCAAAATCTATCCGTTCACCAGTAGATACTGCTAAAATATACTAAGCTCTAAGTAATCTTTAAAAGGCCTTTTTGCAGTGAAAGACATCAACTGCGACACAGAACTCCTCCATCAAGTTGGGCTGAATGGATCCTATGTATGAAGCATAATGGTTACTGGATCTACCATATAAGAATATGAAAAAGCACAGCATGGGTGAGTTGACTACTGGTTATTCCAGGAGCTAAAATCTGAGTCTAAAATGTTTGTCAGATGTTTTTCCGAGTTCATGGTAAAGATGTGTTGTTTAATCAATAAAAATGAATAATTTAAATTCAATATCTTCCTGTCACTATCAATAATACTTTTGTGTGTGATGTATTACTATGGTAATTCAATTTGTCAGACACCGCCAGTTTTACATGACAGTTTGTTAAAATTGTAAACTTAATTTACTATAGACAGTTGACTCAGGCTGTTTGAATTACCTCGATGCTTTATCTTAAAAGCATTGATTTTCTTTAAAGTATCTTTTGCATTGTAATATTATTGCATTAATAATAAAGCAGAGAGGGTAAGGAAAACTTTGGTGTGAGGGGTGGAGGAGAGCTTTTCTATATGGATCAGATCCTGATCTCAGTTACACAGTTGTAATCCAGAGCAACTGCAGTAAAGCCAATTTAATTAACTGGATTTCTGTTGGGGTAACTGAGATCAGAACCTGGCCCTCTGCTCATGTCAATGGAGAGTGTTTGTGAGTGTTGTTTTGTGGAGAGACAAGACTAGGATGGGATTTTCTGAGCAGCCGACCAGATTTAGGTGTCTGATTCCCATTGAATTTCAAGGGGGTTTGCTCCCATAGGTTCCTTTCAGCATTCCAGCCCTGGCATTTTACTGTGCTTTTCTGCACCCACTACTTAGTGCATTTCTGTTTTTGGCATAACACTTTGAGTGTCACTTACCCTACTCAAGATGCTCCAAGTGGTGACTTCTCTTAAACCGAGACCTCCCCAGCGGAGAGTTTGGAGGTTCTCCTTGGAGATCTCTCTTGATTTGTCCTGTGGGGAGGGGCAGGTTTTTAAAAAAAAAAAAGTCTGAGGCAAGTGGAGGACACTTACTTTCAGGAATCAGGC
Organism: Caretta caretta; assembly: GCF_965140235.1. NCBI lineage: Eukaryota > Metazoa > Chordata > Testudines > Cheloniidae > Caretta > Caretta caretta. Next base: position 86,238,349 of record NC_134214.1, read on the forward strand.
CCCAATCACTGGCTGTGGCTGAGAAACACAGTGCAGCTCAGGAGAGAGTATGTAAAGGTGACTTTAGGCCCCTGATTCTGGGCCTGAGAACTGTTCTGAGTAATGCCACTTACTAATAGCCAGCCCCAAGGAGCTAATGTGGTAGCTAAGAATTGTCATCGTATAAGGAAATCCTGGCCATGTTTTTAATTTGGCCACACTCACTGCTATGTAGAAATCATTAAGTCGGCTCCATACCACTCAAAGATCCCTTTTACACTGGGGTGATCCAGCCACAGGTAGCTATGCCAGATTTTGGGCTGTCCAGGATCAGGGCCTCAGTTGCTCCATCTGCAGAATGGGGGGATAATTGTACAGAGCTGCCCCACAGAATTGTTGTGAAGATGAATGAGTTCATGTCTACGGAGTGCTGTATCAGCAATAAACAGTACAGCATTATACAAATTATGTATCTATATAAAAGGCAAAGTCCTGATCATTCCGACAGGTGCATGCATGCAGATCTCATTCAAAGGGACGGTTGTTTCATGCAGAAATCTGCAGAGACAATCAGATCTACATCTACCATTCTGCTTTCCTTTCCCTAGGTTTTCATTCTATTCGTGTTCTAGGAATTTTTCCAGTGAGCCGATTTCTGCCCCTGTTCTCCCCACCCTTCTGCCCTCGCTGTTCACGTATTGCAGGAACCTAGGGGACTGGCTTTGCTCACTAAATCAGGTTTTTAGTCTATGGATCTGTCATATTGTACAGAGCTGCTTGGATGAATACAACCCACCTCATATATAAAAATAAAATGGGCAAACACCAGAAGATGAAAGAGCACTCAACTTGCATTCAGGCATTCGGGGAAAATAGATTCTGTTTAAAGCCATTATGAATAATAACATATTTCATGGAAATGGCCAGCTTTTGAAAGCTCAACTTAACTTTATAAAACATTTAGTTAAAATGATGGATGTTTTTGTCAGCTGTACTGAAAGGAATAATCAAACGATTACAGTAGTTCTGACAAGAGGGTAGGAAAGGAGCAGAAAAACATGGAATTCAGCAGCTAGTTCCTCCTGAGAGACAAAGGTACAGCTGATTGATGAGGGATTCATCTGTGAATTCTGACTGCTAAAGTTTCTGTAGACTCTCTTTTACTTTCTTTCCGCTGCAGCCATTCTGCAATCTGAGTCATTTGCATTCTGGAAGAATAATGTCGAACAGTAATTTGATGACTGCTGTGATGCTTTGGGGCCGGCCCTCGGATAGAATGTACTTTGTAGATGAACAGGTGTAACGGGTGAAATTCACCCCCCTTAGCGGGCCAGCACAAGTCCTGTGGGCCAGTTAAGCAGTTCTAGATTACATTTTTCTGCACTGAGGCGGTGTATTGGCCTTGTGCTGATTCCTCTGTAGAGGCGTACATTTTACCCATCGTGAATCTACCAGAAATAACATTCGCTCTAGGAAATCAAATCCTCCTGCCCTTACTCACGAAAGTGTCTCATGTGAGTTCTGTCTAATTTCAGATGACAGGAATGGGTCCCATAGATATTATCTCACTGGATGTTTAAATTGGGGGTTGTTGTTTGGTTGGACATTCCAGTGTTAGGAATTGAAGGGCAGCCGAGGCTGCCTGGGGGATGTGTGGAATTAGTGCAGCGTTTTCTATAGCTCTGGCTATGCCCCACCCCTATTCATTATCTGGGATGGGCTTGCTGGCCTCAGGCCTCCCGGTTAAGTAGGAGGTTGCCAGAGGCTTGCAGCACCACACGCTGGCCTTTCAGCACTGGAGGCCAGCATCTGGATTGTGCTGGCAGCATGCAGGGAGTGAATCATGTGCATGGTAAGCCTTTTGGCCCTTTCCATCAGAGGATCTCAGAATGTTCTACACATATTAACACTGAATTGAGCTGCACAATACCCTGTGAGGCAGGTAATTATGAGGACCCTCTTTCTGGAGGTGGAGAAATGGAGCCACAAAGACACTAAGTGACTTGCCCCAGGTCCCACAGGCAGTCTGACTCAGAGTGTGCAATGAAGTCCAGTCCCCAGTCTTGTCCCTGTAACCCTAAGAAAACAGTCTTTCTGATGTCATAAATGGAACTACAAGGAGTTTGGTGTTTGAAAGGTGGCTCCCCATGTGTGACTGCACGGTGCAAAGCTACCTTGAGGGCACCTTATACAATTGGAAATCCCAACATGCTTCATTGTGAAACCAGTACAAGTGCAGGCACCAAAACAGTCAGCGTAGGAGTAAATTGAATTCATAGTTTAAAAACTTCTTCCTTTCCCCCCCCCCCCCTGAAAAACACCTGGAAAAGGTAAATGATTTCCAAGGAAATTAGTATGTGTGAGCTCTTGATAGCAGGAACATCTTCTATGAAGCTGGGTCTTCAGAAGACCAAAGACCTCTCTGTAGTAAAGAAAGTTAGATGTTCAGACAGTCACCATGAAGTAGAGTTGCTATTACATTATTAGTAGGGCTGTCAAGCGACTAAAAAATTAACGGCGATTAAAAAAATTAATGGCGATTAATCGCACTGTTAAACAATAATAGAATACCATTTATTTAAATATTTTTGGATGTTTTCTACATTTTCAGATATATTGAGTTCAGTTACAACACAGAATACAAAGTGTACAGTGCTCACTATATATTTTTATTACAAATATTTGCACTGTAAAAAACAAAAGAAATAGTATTTTTCAGTTCACCTAATACAAGTACTGTAGTGCAATCTCTTTATCATGAAAGTTGAATTTACAAATGTAGAATTATGTACAAAACCCCCTATATTCAAAAATAAAACAATGTAAAACTTTAGAGCCTACAAGTCCACTCAGTCCTACTTCTTGTTCAGCCAATCACTCAGAGAAAAGTTTGGTTACATTTTCAGGCGTTAATGCTGCCCCCTTCTTGTTCCCAGTGACACCTGAAAGTGAGAACAGGCATTCTCATGGCACTGTTGTAGCCAGTGTTGCAAGATATTTACATGCCAGATGTGCTGAAAATTCATATGTCCCTTCATGCTTCATTCACCATTCCAGAGGACATGCGTCCATGCTGATGGTTCTGCTTGATAACAAGCCAAAGCAGTGTGGACCGATGCATGCTCATTTTCATAATCTGAGTCAGATGCCATCATCAGAAGGTTGATTTTCCTTTTTGGTGGTTCGTGTTCTGTAGTTTCTGCATCGGAGTGTTGCTCTTTTAAGACTTAAGAGTTCAAGCCCATCTCTAATAAAAGCTCAAGCAGAACACGATTTGCCAGATTCAACATGAGAAGAAAAACAAGATTATATTTAGAATTAATTCCATTTTGCTTATTTGTATTTTCTTAAATAATTGTAAGGGTGTGGTAAATGGATTCCTCTGATGCCCCTCTTCTGCCCTCAGACACATGGGCGCAATATCCAGGGCTTCAAAGGGAATTCTACCCTTCTATCTGCAGGCAGAGTTGGACCCAGCATTCAAATACTTTAGGGAACAAGGTGCTTAAGTTATCTTTCTCTAGGATATCTTTGATACTTTGCAAACTAATGCATCGTAAGGTAAAAAAATTTCAGCTTAATTTTGCCTACTACTGCTTAGTTCTCACAATCAGAGAACTACTAGTGATGGTGACAAAAATCTAGAGGTTTGCACCTGCTCACTCTTAAATGGCACTTCTGATTTTCCATCCCCTGTTCGGTGCCGATTTCTAAGGTCAGCGTTGGCAGCAAGCTTTTGTTCCTAAGACCTCACCAACTCTTACTTTTCTTCTCCTAGTCGATACCATAGTCATTTTCACAGCATCCAGTTGTACTGACAGAAAGAGAGGATTATGAATTCAAGTGCAAGAAAAGAAATAACTAGGAATGGATGAACTTTTTGAGGAAAGAAGTTGCTATTTTTCATGCAAATGTTGTTAGTTATGAAGAATGAGGGCAGAGAAATGTACAACATACATCACACAGTGGCAGAATTGTTTCAAAGTAGGAAATTTTTCATAGGTTTCCAAGAGGCGTCAGCTGCTCTTTAAAATTGACTTGGTGATGTACTGGAAACCCTTGCATGAGTACAGCACAGGAGTCAACAACAAATTTGGCTGATGCAGGAAATCTAATTGCTGCACCCGGAGCCCTCCAAAAAGGATATATGGCTACATAAAATGCAATGCAATAATCAAGTCTACACTACTGGTAATGAAGGTTGGGATAAATGTCTGTGCATCAGTCACAAGAAGTAAGTGCTTCACCCTGGCCATCTTTCTGAGGTTGGAAGAAAGCCATGCACTCTTTGCAGTGACAACAGAGCTTGGACAGGGTCAGCTAAAGGTCTAAATCTACTCTATTAATTTGTTCCTCACAGAAGTGATGGCTCCAAGGTCTGCCCCAGTCCAAGTTGGAGATAATAATGAGAAGCGCTTTGCACCACTGTCTTGTAACAATTCAGAGCAATTCTTCAGCAAACATTTCTTGTTTGGAATTTCAAGCCTGGTGGAAGATTCTGGATTGACAGACCTGGAGACTGAAATCTTCTGTTCATTCAGGGTCTAGTATTGCCCTGAGCCAGAGTGTCAGCACAAGACCTAAGCATTACTTAAGCCCGCAAAATAGGATTTCTCCCTAACAGAAGAAGTGCATTGGGGTGGTGCTGCACAAGCTTCCCCCTCATTACCATATCAACATGCCTTCGAGTTGACCCTAGAGGGGGTGAGAGAGAGAGGTCTCTTGGACTCTCTGATGAGACTGCCAACTAGGGTTGCCAACTGTTTAATTGCACAAACCAAACTCTCTTTGCCCTGCCCCTAGGGTGACCAGACAGCAAATGTGAAAAATTGGGACGGGGGTGGGGGGTTAGTAGGAGCCTATATAAGAAAAAGACCCCAAAATCAGGACTGTCCCTATAAAATCAGGAAATCTGGTCACCCTACCTGCCCCCTGCCCAGCCCTTTCTCCGAGGCCCCGACCCCCACTCACTCCATCGCCCCTTCTGTCCGTTGCTCCCTCTCCCCCACCCTCACTCACTTTCACTGGGCTGGGGCAGGGAGTTGGGGTGTGGGATGCGGGCTCTGGGAGAGACTTTGGGTGTGTGGGAGGGGGCTCAGGGCTGGGACAGGGGATTGGGGTGTGGGAGAGGGTTTGGGATGCAGGCTCTGGGAGGGAGTTTGGGTGCAGGAAGTGGCTTAGGGCTGTGGCAGAGGGTTGAGGTGCGGGAGAGGGGTTGGCATGCAGGCCCTGGGAGGGAGTTTGGGTGCAGAAGGGGACTTGGGGTGGGCCATGGGGTTGGGGTGCAGGAGGGGGGAAGGGGTGTGGGCTCCAGCTGGTGGCGCTTACTTCAAGTGGCTCCTGGAAGCAACGGTATGTCTGGCTCCTAGGCTCAGGGGCGGCCAGGCAGCTCTGTGTGCTGCCCCTATCTGCAGGCTGCAGTTCCTGGCCAATGGGAGCTGCGGAGTCGGCGCTTGGGGCAGGGGCAGTGTGCAGAAACCCCCTGGTGGCCCAAAGTAGGCCCTCCTGATATGTGACCCTTTTTCTTTGGTACCATTCAACATTGTACAAAAAGACTATTACAGACATAAACAGTATATGCTATAGATGGTATCCTGAACAAGCAGCCAAAGAAAGAGTCACCTTCTGCTGCTGGTATCAACTGTGCAAGTTTGAGGAAATCTAGGATCCATTTTTAGAAACATTTGAAACATAAGAAACACTTGAAGACTCAGTGGGCAGTCTAGATCTCCTCCTCCTGCCTCCTCTCCCTTGACTTTTTTCCCTCCATTTTTTTCCCCTCTGCTTTCACCTTTCTCCTTCCTACCTTGGTTGTGGCGTTGCCCTGATAGTTGCAAAGTATTAATTTATTTGATTTTATATTTTTTATTTGAGTTTAATGTGAAGGTTGTTAAAATGGTTTTTGGATATAGGTTACAGGTGATACTTTTTAAGTTGGTAACTTCCATTTTTTGGGGGTTTCTTTTTGTGTAGCGTTAAAGAAATTACTTCAGTTTTGGAATGATCAGTGATCAAACAAGCCAACTTAATTGACCTTGAGCTGAAAAATGGAAAGCTTTCACTGTTTAGGAAATTGTCTTACAAAGCATGCCACTAACTTGAGATCTTGTTGAATTCATGAATACAAGGCCTTTGGTTTGTCTTTATTGAGTGCAAGCACCTTATTTACAATTTCCAGTGGATGTCTGATTGATTTAGTAGCTGAAGGTATATATTAGAATTTGCAAATATACATATTAGATGTTCAAGACACATACAGTGGATGTACTTAAAAAGTTCTCTATTTTTTAATAGTACAAGCTGTATCACACATTTTTAACATATAGGGCAGGGGTTCTCAAACTGGGGGTTGGGACCCCCCCAGGGGTTGTGAGGTTATTACATGGGGGGTTGCGAGCTGTCAGCCTCTACCCCAAACCCCGCTTTTCCTCCAGCATTTATAATGGTGTTAAATATATAAAAAAGTGGTTTTAATTTATAAGGGGGGGTCGCACTCAGAGGCTTGCTATGTGAAAGGGGTCACAAGTATAAATGTTTGAGAACCACTGATATAGGGAATACTGCTCTCTACAGGAAATACCTTACCAAAAGCTAAAGAGGGCCCGGAAACTTTTTATGGATGTCCTTGTATGTGACCCACTAGTGCGCTTTATAAGGACACTAGTCATCTAGTCAGGGAACAGAACCACAATTATGGATTTTGAGGCTCAAATACCAACACTGGAAACTTTGTGAATAATCCATAGATTGCTGTGACTGGTACAAAATAACCACAAATACGTACAAGGGAAAAAGAGAACAGGGAAACGGGTATTCTTATGAAAGTTCTTCATTGGAGTTGTTCCTATTTTTTTCTTTTTAAAGGAATATTTGGGTTACCCATGACATCTTTTCTTGTGTTCTTTTATTGGTGGTAGGAGGACAAACTGAAACTTATTTAACTTTTGCTTCCGTTCAGAGAGTCATTGCTGCTGTAGTGTTAATTTATGACCATGACTCAGAATAAATACACTGATCTGTCCTGTCCCAGATGTACGAATGACACTTTGTGGTAAAGTAGATAAGGCAAAATAAAGAACAAGGAGTACTTGTGGCACCTTAGAGACTAACACATTTATTTGGGCCTAAGCTTTCGTGAGCTACAGCTCACTTCATCGGATGCATTCAGTGGAAAATACAGTAGGAAGATATATATACACAGAGAACATGAAAAAATGCGTGTTGCCATACCCACTGTAACAAGACTAATCAATTAAGGTGGGCTATTATCAGCAGGAGAAAAAAATCTTTTGTAGTGATAATCAGCGTGACCTATTTCAAATAGTTGACAAGAAGGTGTGAGTAACAGTAGGGGAAAAATTAGCATGGGGAAATAGTTTTTACTTTGTGTAATGACCCATCTGCCCTTAGTCTTTATTCAAACCTAATTTAATGGTGTCCCGTTTGCAAATTAATTCCAATTCTGCAGTTTCTCATTGGAGTCTGTTTGTTTTTGAAGTTTTTTTGTTGGAGAATTGCGACTTTTAGGTCTGAAATTGAGTGACCAAAGAGATTGAAGTGTTCTCCGACTGGTTTGTGAATGTTATAATTCTTGACGTCTGATTTGCATTCATTTATTCTTTTGCGTAGAGATTGTCCAGTTTGGCCAATGTACATGGCAGAGGGGCATTGCTGGCACAGGATGGCATATATTGTGTTGGTAGATGTGCAGGTGAATGAGCCTCTTATGGTGTGACTGATGTGATTAGGTCCTACGATGGTGTCCCTTGAATAGATATGTGGACAGAGTTGGCAATGGGCTTTGTTGCAAGGATAGGTTCCTAGGTTAGTGTTTTTGTTGTGTGGTGTGTGGTTGCTGATGAGTATTTGCTTCAGATTGGGGGCTGTCTGTAAACGAGGACTGGCCTGTCTCTCAAGATCTGTGAGAGTGAGGGATCGTCCTTCAGGATAGGTTGTAGATCCTTGATGATGCAGATAAGGCAGAGAGACTTTAAGAGTAACATAAATCTAAAAGTGGTCTCTGGTTTACGGTGCCCCTTTTGCTTTTACATAACCAGTTTTAAATATTTTACAACTTTGATCTGTGTTTTGAAGTCATACAGAGAGAAAATGTGTTTTTGGGAGCCCAGATAAAATTTGTGTATCCAGCTGCAGAGGTCTGCAAGAGCTAAGAATTAGATGCACCATTTTTTCTCCCCCCCTGGAACTTTTACAGGATATCATACTAAAGGTGCTTTACTTGTGAAAGACAATGATGAGAGAAAAGCCATTCTCTTTTACCTTCTTCTTAACTCCCATAGAACTCCAGTCATTACTTGGAAGGAACAATACCAACCGATAATGAACTATTTTCTATTCAAAGCTGCAAGTCAAATATTCGTTTCTCATTAATAATTCAATGTGACAAATTTATTACCTTGAAGGTGCTGTGAGGCAATTAGACAATGGGAAATTGTGTCTTCCTTTCAGCCCTCTTAATTGGCTTTCCAGTGTGACATTCATCAAACCTTGCCTTTTTATATAAACTTTCCATTGTGTAAGCCATGGCCCAGATCCTGCAACTATGGATGGTTGGCAAAACTCAACTGGGGGTACGTTCACTTTTTTTTTTTTTTTTTTAATGAGAGGGGGGAGAGAGAGAGTGAGTTTGTGAGTCTCCCAAAAGCCTAATTAAAGTCAATGGAGAAATCGCATTGGCATATTATTGCTTGGTACTTCCCACGTAATAAAATAGTCCATAGTTACTATGCAGTTTGAGTTATGGCTGTTTGTGCTCTGTCAATGAAAATGTTACAAAACTGAAGGTGAAATTAACATATTTATCCTTTTCAGTTTTCTGTATTGTTTGAGATAGAACAGAATAGAATTTGGTTTAAATAGCATCTTTCATACCCGAGGTGTCTTAAAGCACTTTACAAAGTAATGATATGATATTTAATAGTGACAGAAGGGGGAGTAACTTCCTAACAAGCTCCCAAGGGCAAACAAACCATTTTTGAACACTTGATTTCATCTTTTTGGACCTCTTTTCCAAAGTTACTGACTTCAGTGTTGACCTTTAAAAGACTGCCATATGAGCTCTTGAGTCTGAGGAGCAGCTCTGAGTATAGTAATTTGTTTGCAGCTATTGCATGTGTCTTTCCAATTGGTGACATTCACATTTCTTCTCTTTTGTTATTTATGTGGATTTCTTTTGTAACCTGTAACTGATTTGTTTATGGCTACTGTCTTTCAAGAGCACTCTTGGAAATGGGATCTTCAGCTTCAAAGGTTTGATCTGTCCTTGCAAACTCAAGTACAATCGAAAAGAGTAGAGAAAGTATCTCTCAAGATGTACAGAGGTCAGTGATTTATTCTTCTCTTATTCGGTCATAATTATGGACACGATTATGTTGTGGTGGTCAACACTGTCACAGAATCTGAAAAATTTGCCACTTTTTTCAGTTTGATCACAAAAACAGCAAGAATGCCTTGAAATGTGCCATTCCATCCCTGTAAAACTGTTTTTAATTTTTTTCTTTGTAAGAACTATAAGTATATGTAAAAAAAGAAGAAACGAAACAAACTTGCTAACATTTGTTTTCATTCAGCAACGTTCCCTTTGTTTACAGTCAATCACCTGTAACTTTAAGGATGTTACATCATACAGCCTTCATGGAATTTCACATGTAAAAATCATGCATGTTGTAATTAATTTAATTTAAAGTGATTTATTTGAAAGAAGAATGGAAGAACAACAGCAAACAAACAAAAAAAATGAACAAAGTGGCAAAATTAAGTGCTAAGCAGTCAGCAGAGCAGTACCCTAAAACATTTCATGAAAATGGAGGAAAGTTGTTTTGTGCGTCACACAATGTACCCTTTGATTTCACGAGGAAGGCTAGCTGTGATATGCATCTTGAAAGTACAACTCATAAGTGAAAATGAGAGGCATTAAAAACGGACAAAGATAGAAATTAAAAAAAGCAGAAAACAGCTACAGAGCTGTTTTATATCAAGACCGAGGAGCAGCTTTACAGGAGGAATGAAGTGTTCAAATTAAGAGACGCTTTCTCTGCTGCAAATATACTTCTGCATACCCTTGACAATCCAAAACTGAGAGGGTTTTTAGAGAACAAGGAAGGTATTATACCAAGTGCAGATCAACTTAGAAAGTTTTAACTATCTTAAGAGTTTGACTGTCACATTGAAGAATTAAAGGAAAAGTTTCTGTCCTGTGAAGGAATTAGCACTGTGGCAGATGAAACTACCGAGGCTGAAGATTGGTATGTGCTTAACATTCTTGCCGTCCCCGTCCCAACAAGAAGTGACAATGCAGATACTTCAGATGAAGGTAAACACAAGCTGGATGTTTTTTTGTCACATTGTGAAGCTTTGGAAACAATCAATTTTAAAGCAGTCAGCAAAGCAACATGGGGAAACTTGAAAAATTTGCAATACCATTTGATCCCATCACTGCATTTGTGACCGCTAATGCCATGTACATGGGGAAAGCTTGGCATCAAGTTTTGAAACCTTTGTGTTTCACTGCTGTACACCTTACATACATGGCACATTTGCTTCACCTTAGGGCAATCTGTGCAGGAAGATGCTCTTGAAAGTAATTGAATTAGTTGTGGCTGTAAAACGTGCATTCGCTGCCTGCCCGGCTGGAGAAGCCTGGTTCTGCATGTTTCTAACGGAAAGAGGGAAAAGTCCTTCCATTCCAGCAACCCCCATAATAACCAGATGGAACAGCTGGTTCAATGCAGCTCTGATCACACAGGGGATTATGTTTCATTTTTTTACAGAGGAGAATGGTCACAGCAGTAGTTCAGGTGTTCAAGAGTGTGTTGATCTTTGCCAGTCCACAGCAGTTATTGAAGAACTCCAGGCTCTAAGAGTTTGCACCCTGATCAAGAACAGGTCATGCTCATCAAGTCAAAAATGACATGCATGATTTTGCATTGGGGGCAGAGAGCTGCTCTGAGATTTGCCAACACTCAAGAGAAAAATCAGCACTCTTGGAAAGCTCAAAAAAAGGTCATACATGGACACTAACTCAATCTCCCGCTTTCGCCAGCCTGCTGCCACTTTTTTCAGTGCATGCCGTGTATTTGAGCCAAATGAAGCAAAACACCTGGACATTTGTGAGACCACAGTATTTGAAAATATACCACTGTTTGAAGACAACATTCCAGCACAGAGACAATATCACGCTTACTGCGGAGCAGTTGCAGAATTGAGGAATGAGGACGTTTTCCTGTTCTGGAGAATCATGATGGCCAGATTCCAGCTCTGTCAGTGCAGTAGAACCTCAGAGATACGAACAACTTGGGAATGGAGGTTGTTCGTAATGCTGAAATGTTCGTAACTTTGAACAAAGCATGATGCTTGCTCTTTCAAAAGTTTACAACTGAACATTGACTTAACACAGCTGTGAAACTTTACAATTCAGAAGAAAAACGCTGCTTTCCCTTTTTCTTTAGTAGTTGACGTTTAACACAGTACTGTACTGTATTTGCTTTTTTTTTAATCTCTGCTGCTGCCTGATTGTGTACTTCTGGGTCCAAATGAGGTGTGTGGTTGACTGGTCAGTGCGTAACTCTGAGGTTCTACTGTAGTTGCCCTGTGAGGCTTAGCAGTATCACTCTACACCGTGGACGCCGAACGCTCCTTCACATCTTGTACAAATGTTCTTGGGGACAACAGATTGCACCTAAAAATAACAATCTGACTATGTATCCGATAAAGTGAGCTGTAGCTCACGAAAGCTTATGCTCAAATAAATTGGTTAGTCTCCAAGGTGCCACTAGTACTCCTTTTCTTTTTGCGAATACAGACTAACACGGCTGCTACTCTGAAATATGTATAACTTGTTATACCAAAATTGCAACAGTTTGCAAAAGGGACTCTACTAAAAAGAATCCGTTATTTTTGTTTTTTGTTGTTTGAAAAATGATTGCACAATATGCATATATAATTTCAAAATAGTTTGCTTTAACAAGGAAATTAAAACTATTGCATTAACGTTGTTTGTTTCACTGAAATATTATACTATAAACCTTTATTGTTAAATTTTTACATATTTTTTGTTGCCGTGACCATAGCCTGATTTTGTAAGTTTTTACCATGACTGTTCTGTAAATTTTGCCTAATTTTACCATGACAAAATGGTATCCATAATCATAATGAATTTTATTAATTGAAAACACTTGCCTCTGGCATCTTAGTATACTTACAATGGAAGTTGGAAAATAGCTTGCAAAGCTATATGCTGTTTACTCGTCCTATATGTTTGTGTTTATTTTTTGTCTAGCAAGCAATGTTTTTTGCACTGACTATATTAACGGACAACAGTTTACTTCTCTGACACTTCTGCGATGTTGAACGGTGTGCATACATTTATTTTCCTAGTATTTCTGCATACATTGGTATACTGCAATACACTATAGTGTACATAGGATATGGGATTAAGTGGAGAAAAAAAAAGCACTGTACAATATTACAATACAATATAATATTAACTTTCCTTATAGTTACAAATTGTTTCCTAATATCTAACCTAAACCTCCCTTGCTTCAGATTAAGCCAATTACTTCTTGTCCTACCTTCAGTGGACATGGAGAAAAACTGATCACAGTCCTCTTTATAACAGCCCTTAACATATTTGAAGATTATTATCAGGTCTCCTCTTAGTCATCTTTTCCCAAGACTAAACATGTCCAGTTTGTTTAATCTTTTCTCAGAGGTCAAGTTTTCTAAACCTTTTATCGTTTTGTTTGTTTGTTTTTTGCTCTCCTCTGGACTTTGTCCAGTTTGCCCACATCTTTTCTAAAGTGTGGGACTCAGAACTGGGCACAGTACTCCAGCTGAGGCCTCACCAGTGCCAAGTAGAGCAGAACAATTACCTCCTGTGTCTTACATATGAAACTTCTGCTTTTTCTTATATAGATTTACAGGGTCAGTAAAGTCCTCAGGATTCACATTCCTTTCTTATCTCAGCTACTGAAATTCAGTAGAATCCATTAGTTTTGGCTCTGTGTTCTTTGCATTTGGGACTCTATTTAGTACCTTACAAAATCTGAAAAAATGTGGCCAGTTTGGGTTTGTGAGTGGAGAAAATCTTAGAAGTTAGTGACTCTAGAATATTTTGATTCTTACTAACACAAAAATGATAACATTCTTCATACAAAGGAAATTATTAGGCTCAGTGAGACCTAATTATATTAGAATGGAAGGGGATACAGGTTTGTCAGATGACAGAAAATGTACTCTGTCTGAAGTGATCTTTGTTAGTGGGATCATACATGGGACAGGAGAGACAGGCGTTTAATCTTGAGTTAAAATCCTGATTCAGTAAAATTATATCTGAAACAAACAACTGGCATGATTTAGTAGGCTGAACAATATCATATGTTGTTGGTCCATGGTAAGGACAAAGTTGGCACCTTTGTATAGTTTGCACATTTAAAAAAAAAACTATTTCAAAACATAGTTTAGGACCTGATCCAGCAAAGTACTTGTGGTTAACTTTAAGCATGTGCACTGTCCCAATTATCTTAAGTGCTTTGGTGCAACAGGGCCCTACTGAGCCAATCAATTTGTTTAATGCTAGGAAAATATAAAAACAAACTTTTTGTACCTAGTGCAGGCGTGTAGCTGGCAGCTATATAACGTGAATTTATAAATCCTTAAGTACTCGGTGATATATGTCCTAGAAGTAAAAATAAGATTAATGTATTCCCAAGAGAAAAAATAAATAAAAAATATGGTCTGGCATAGCATTTTTTGATACGGAGCCAGATTCTGTTCTCAGTGATACTGGTGAAAATCTGGAATAACGCCATTTACTTTAATGGAGATACTACAACTTGCCAATTATTAAATGATGGCCAAGACAAATAGGTTAGTGTAAAAATTCTGCCGTAGTCTATGATAATCATCCCAACCCAACATTGCTATGGGGCTTGGACCATTCATGTACAATACTGTGTGGTCGTTTTCTGAGAGGGTGTACCAATTGATAACGTTAATATTGTGAGAGCAGGGAATTACACTTGGTGAGAACTAGTCAGTCAGGTTTGCACTGATGTTTGAAATTCTCCTTATCAAAATTCTGCAAGACACTGCAACCATCTTGGTAAATATACTGAGGGAAACATTGCTCAGCTCAGTGGAGTTTGTGTAAGATTTCTATAGGCTCTGCAAAAATGCTATATATTTTCAGTTGGCACCTAGCGCCTTGCCTCTGCCACCCCTCCACTCCCCAGGGAAGTTGATGGGAGTTTCGTCTTTTGATGGGAGTAGAACCAGGTCTAGAGAATTATGGGTCCGATAGTCAACCAATGTAAATTAGTGTAGTGTGATGCAATGCTGATTTATTCCAGCTAAAGTTCTGGTCCTAGATACCTGTTTTCTTTACCAACTCCTTAGGGTTAAGACACAAAATACACACATGCACACACATTTTCATACTCACACACAATTTACATTTACAGATCTGTGATTCCTAAAAAAATAATTAAAACATGACATCTTTCCAAATACATGGGATGTACACAATTAAACTTGTCATTTAACGCAGGAAAAACATCCTGTCAGGCCTAGCCTATTGATAAGGGGAAGACTGGCCTTCAGATCCTCTAGTTGGTTTTTATGACATATTTATATTTTTGTCCACCTAGTTATGATTTTTTTTCACCCCTGCTGCCTGCAGATTAACTAGTACCGCTTACCAGAGGCATCACACCCAGTGGCATTAATGTTGGTTGATTTTATTTCTCCCAGTAACTTTTTTGAAATGTCATGTGTGCATATGGAAGCCAGTCTTTCATATCAGATTTATGCAGTACCCCTGACAAATCATTGTTTAACATTTCCTACATGCGAGGGTATTTCTCTGAATTGGATTTCTCAATATAATGCAAGACCATTTCACTTATAAAAAGCTTGATCATTAGCAGCATAAAGTTGTCAGTTGGTTATGCCCCTGTAAATATCAGGGCACATTAACATAAACTTGCCAAACAGGAAAAAAAGGGGCTATTTTCCTTGCAATGCTTCAGCAGGAGAATAAAAAAAATAAAAAATAAAGAGTTGTTGGAACAGCCGCTATAATTCATATGATTCATCTCTGGCTCAGACAAGGACACACTTTGTCCAACAACCACCAGAGTACACAACCGTCTGAGTGTCCATGTTATTTACTGACTTAGTCCAAGCCGTATTTGCCATCTTGAATTTACAGGAGAATGTGCTGGATTATCTCATGAAAATATATTGTCTGGCTATATTTTTAAAATGCTGTCTACCCTTCTTGTAAGACTTGAGACCCAATCAATCCTTTGTTATGACCAGGTGTAAGTCATAAAGGGGCTCTTATTACAGAATTTTATAGAGTCAGGAGCTAGGATACTCCTGAGGAAGATATGTCCATAAAAGCCTTAAACAGCAAACTATACTTCATAGTGTCTGGTTCTGGAGTCAGGATTCCTGCACTCTGTACTTCTTGTTTGCTACTGATCTGAAAGGGTGAGAGTCATCTCACTGTTGACAGCTTGAGCAAGACCCATTTAAGCCCAGCATGGGTGGAAGAGCTGTATAGGGCTGTTGGTATTGTAGTGGAACACGAAGATAGGTTCCAAATCAGCTCCCAATAAGTTAATAAGGAGGGGTCTCAGAGGCAATGCATGGGGGGTAGGGGGACATGCAGGGTCATGTGTCATCCCCCCCCCGATTTCTCGGGCTGCCTCTTGTCAGGAGTCCCAGCAGCGAGGAGGCAGAGACTCCACCTGGTGGTGGCACTCAAGGTATGTCCTTGCAGCATGGGGAGGGAGGAAGCACCAGGGCCCTTCCCTCTACATGGGGATGCTTCTCCTTCCCTGCTGCTGGAGTCCCAGCGCTTCCCACTGCCTGCTTTTCAGACCATCCACTGAGGTGAGTCAGGGTGGAGGCAGAGGTGATGTGTGGGGCTGTCATGTGCCCCCCCCAAAACCTTTCAGTTGTGCCCCCGCACCACTATCCACAGTTACATGTCACCTCTGGGTCTGTTAGATGCAGACCAAAGGCAAGCAGGAGAAAGAGGAAGTGCATTGATTTATGTAGGTCCACAGATATGGAACATCCTTATGGTGAGCAGAGGCTTTCAGGCTCTCTGTAGTCGACAATTTGGAGTAGCAGCTAAGGAGAGGCCATGTTTCCAGCCCCATGGCCTTTATTGGGTTGGAGAGGCGGGTTGCTGGTGGTAAATTCCTTGCCCCATTTAGTTCCTGACTCACAGTTGAGTGAGGAGGGGTGAATTCCACCATTAGGTATCAGAATTGAAAATCCTGGATAGAACAGAAGGCTTAAAGGGCCTCATTCAGCTCCACAATAAATGGACACAACTCCAGTAAAATGAATGGATGCCCCAGGGATGGATTTGCCTGAATAACTCTCTTCCATTTCCATTTTCCATGATCCTGTCCGGAATATGGTACAAAACATCTCCTCCTCATTCTTTCCTCACATCCTGTACATGTCAGGGCAAAAATATCTTACAGCTGACAGTATTGTAACTAATACATATTTATTAAATGTCTATAAAAGCGCTGTAACATGGAACATCTGAGCACTGCTAGGCAAAAATAAACCACAAATTTCACAAGTGGCTGATGGCTAAATAGTACCTGAACTTGTGTACAGAATCCAGAGAAAAGAGCAGAACAGCCCTCACACAAAGTAGTATTGCCTTAACAACCTCTGCCTGAAAGATTTTGTGGTGTGTCCTTTCTCTTTTCTATGGAGTCTTGTTCCTGACTACAGTGCCTATTACCAGGGTGGACCTGTTTGATCCCACCTGATTTAGTGTAGCTATATGCACTATATAACCTACTTGTTTGCCATCCCTTCAGTGCAAATTTTCCTCTCCTTTCTTTTCAATCACAATTCACTGGGTGACACGTACTTCGCAACAAGGTAATCACACTCTTTTAATGATTATTACAGTGGGCCACCCTTAATGATACTGAGTAGAACCTTGTTTCATTAATAGTATCCATTGATGGTGATGTTAGCAAAGGTGCCAGAATCTAGATCTATGTTAGTATTATTATGTCATATAAGCTATGCCTACCGAGTATGGCACTCTGTCGTCCCCCGCCCCCTGCTTGGTGGTTAGGCCAACTAGAGACTGATGAATAAAATTCCTAAATTAGGGCTCGATCCTGTAGTACCGCATGCCTCCTGTAAAGTGCTGAGAGCTGAATTTTTAAAAGTATTTAAGTGCCCAGCAATCCAATTAGGCACCTAGTGGGATTTTCACCTAACTTCTGCTGAAATCAATGAGAGTTGGGCACCAAGATGCTTTTTAAAATCCCACTAGGTGCCTATCTGCATGTTTAGGCACCTAAATTCCTTTACAAATCCAGTCTCGAGTGCCCTGAGCTCCTACTGAAATGAATGGATATGGAAGGCACAGTTCTCTATATGCCTCTTATAATTTCTGACATCACTCCTCCTGGACAGGAAGAAATACAGGCCCTGTTTTTATCTCAGGTTACAGACTCAGTGCTGCATGTCCTGCTTTATTTGCATACAAAGAAAACAAAGATGCTCAGAGAAGACAATCTGCACCATTAACCAGATGAAAAAATGTTAGTTAATATTATTATTAACAGTATTAATAATAGTTAATATTAATAACAACAATCTCACATTTCACAGAGCATATTAATCAGATATTAGAAATGGCAATATACAAAAACCTGTAGGGAACACTTCAACCTCCCTGGACACACAATAGCAGATTTAAAGGTAGCCATCCTGCAGCAAAAATACTTCAGGACCAGACTTCAAAGAGAAACTGCTGAGCTTCAGTTCATTTTCAAATTTGACACCATCAGCTCAGGATTAAACAAAAACTGTGAATAGCCAGCTAGAAAAGCAGTTTCTCCTCCCTTGGTGTTCACACCTCAACTGCTAGAAGAGGGCTTCATCTTCCCTGATTGAACTAACCTCATTATCTCTAGCCTGATTCTTGCTTGCATATTTATACCTGCCTCTAGAAATTTCCACTACATGCATCTGACGAAGTGGGTATTCACCCACCAAAGCTTATGCTCCAATACATCTGTTAGTCTGTAAGGTGCCACAGGACTCTTTGCCGCATTTACAGATCCAGACTAACACGGCTACCCCACTGATATTTCATCCAAGTATCTAGAATTCCTTTGCAGCTTGTAGGTCATGTTTACAGCATATAATAGTGGTGATTTTGACCCTGCATGTGTATATGTGGGGGTAGGAAGGATACGATGTGGCTGACAGCTTCTATGGCTTGTATTGTGCAGGAGGAAATGTAAGTGAAGAGTGAAACTAGAGGGAGTGTCTTTGGTTTTGTGCTTTGTGACAGGGCTGAGCACTTTCTCAGGTCTTAAACAACAATTTTAAGTCAGTCAGGTTATAATTACCTAGGATCGTAGTATTGCCAGAATATTTGTCTGGCCAAAATACCAACTCCCAGGACTTGTTTACTCAGAAAGTTGCACCCGTTTAACCTAAGGCATAAATTTCACCCAAAATTAGTTCAAGTGGTGTAGACCCCTGTGTGGACATTCTTATTTCAGTTTAAGAGTATTTTTTACAGTTTCATTTAAGTCATGTGGGAATTTAGTTAAGCTGAAATAAGTGTCCACTCAGGGGTTTGCACTGGTTTAACTAAATTGGTTTAAACACTGACATAAATTAAACCAGTGCAACTTTCCACTGTAGACAAGGCATAAATTCCTATTTCCTTTGAAAAGTGGCATATAACTTTTAATATGTTTTATGTTAGGTTTTACATCTCACTCCTAGCAGAACTGTATCCCCTATGCGTCCCCAACAATTCTTCCTGTAACACTTGTTTTTTTGATGGACAATTCCCATGTATACACTGAACAGGCCCACAACCCTTAGCTAATGAGATCTGACAAGATCCAAACGCGAGGCAGCATGCAGAAGGGACTTAGCAGTCACTTTCACATAATGTGGCACTGCTCATAAGACTTGGCTTGATCCCATCATGCTTGAGAACAAAATACTTATGTTAGGTCAGTAAGAATGACCCTAAACTACTTCCTGTATATCCAAAGTTTTGATGGTTTCTAGTTCTACTATTTTTTGGGCTAATTTTGCTTCCAGTGTAATTTGTCAGAATATTTGTAGAACTCCAAGAATCCATTTCCCGCCACTCCCCTCCAAATGAAAGAAATTTAGGGCAAGACAAGATATAAGGTACCCCCACTGCTATTAACATTATCTTAATAAAATAGCAGGTACATACATTCTGCCTGTCACAATTAGGGTGATAAATGCCTCTTACTTTGAGGCTTGTTTGAAAGTCAATTATGCAGATTATTTCTAGAATACAGACAGATGGTCTATTCCCCCATATGAGACAATCAAGTTGAACTTTGATATGCGCATAAAAATACTGTAATTTGTCAAGTTGCAATGGGGCCCCTTTATCACAGATCACCAAAAGATTGTATGGATTTTTGTATTTGGCTCTTTTCGATTAATACAGTCTGTTTCTTTTTATTCAGACATTCCTTTTTTAAAAAAAAAAATGGAAGCTTTGCTATGTTTCATCTTGAAGCCAAATATTGATCTTTCAGTCTAGTCTTCAGGTTTTGATTAACGCAGAAGGTTGCCAAGTGAGCTGCTTTTTGTTTGTTTTCTGCTAATTCTTTTTTTATTATTCACTGGCTGCAGTAAATCTTACTTTTATTGTCCAATCACTGAAAAGAGAAAAATAGATTGATTTGAGTACCTAAATAATTCACAATGCACAGCTTTTTGGAAAGCTTGATACAATGTTGACCTTCATTTCTTCCCTCCACCATTCACAAAAGAACATTTTTGATGGACTTTAAAAAAAAAAGATTGATTTTTGACATGTTAATGATGGTTTAATGCAACAGAAGCTTTAGAAAATCATTGTTTAGTAAGACATGCTTTTTAACAAAAGAAAAATAAGCTGTTCTCATTATTTTAAGAACTATTACTTTTTTTTTGCCTGTCACTTCTCATTCTCTAAAAGAGGGAACTTCACTCAATTATTTAAATACTGAGATGTATTTATTTATGAATCACAAATGTTCAGCCTTGCTGAATTGTTCTTCATTGGCCTTTTGGAGTGTGTTTAGTAAACAAGAGTAAATGGATAAAATGGTACAGCTGTGATGACAGCGGGAAAAGATGGTATTGTGCCTAAGACAAGAACCCGAAGAAATTAGGTTTTATTATTTGTTCTACCTCTGACTTCCTGTGTGATCTCAGGCAAGTGACTTACATAACAATTACAACTGAGTCAGGGGAGGTAGTTGCAACCCTTATCCAATTATGATACAGTTGCAAATCTTTAGCCCGATAACAAAGACACAGCTAGGGCTGGTAACTCTATAAATATTAACCATCATGCATTTCATAGGTTCCCTGACGCACAGTTGTAGTGTACATGAGCCCTTAAACTCTCTGTGCTTCAGTTTCCCCATCTATAAAATGAGAACACCACTGAATCAAAGTGAGGCTAAATCCATTAGCATGTGAAGAGCATTTTGAGAACCTTGGAGAAAGGTGCTATGGAAGCAAAAAGTATTATTAGGGAAGTTCCCCATTTAGAGACTGGAGTTACAGCCAGGGGGTGGATATGGAACGGGTCCCCCACCGCAGGGCGTGTAGGAGAAGGCTGAAGGAGGATGAGATGTGGAGTGGCCCTTGATCAGAATTAATCTGGTAGAATATTTTCTCCTAACTTGGCTAGATTCACTGGTGCACTGTAGCTCCTATGCAACCTTTTGACAATAGGAAACCATTGTCTACCTTGTCTGGTCAGCCAACTAAACTGGGTTTATGGAGCGGCCCAAAAGTAGATGGAGCATAACAGTGATCCCATGTTGGGTAGGATCAAACCCTGTCCAAATAGCATATGAGTCTTAGCGGTACTTAGAAGATGTGACACATGTTGATGAGGGCTGGCTTGTTAACTAGGTCAAGTAACATTTCTATAAAATGGAAGCAGATGTACCACAAGTGCTTGATTTAGATAGTATTATAAAATGGACTCCGTATTGTGCTGTTTAAAAAGTGCTGAGGATGTGATGGTTTTAATAGTTTAAACTATTAAAGAACAGGGATACAATGGTGCTGAGAATGTTCTGGTGTACAAGCAAGAATTGCTGTGAAAGAACTGAAAGAAAGATATGTGGATTGTGCTGCATACAATCTGAATCTAGCATTTAATGATCCAGCACAGACAAATGCACCCCAGGAAAGGGGAGGGGAATTCTGATCTGCCCTCTCTGCAAACACATAAAGGACATTTCAGAACAATTCCCTGTGAAAGCCTTTCTCAGCTCCCCTCCTACCCGCCCCACTGGGCCTAGGGACAGGTTTCACAAGGAGGGACTCTTCTCATGTGAAGGGGAGGGAGAGGATCTAGAAGCCTCAGAAGGGCGTAAAGACAAAACCCCTCCTTGTAGGAGGTCAGATAATTAAGGAGGAGACTGAGGCAGAGACTGTTTGGAAGCAGACTGATACTCCGATCCTGAAGTCAAGGGTCTGGGGTATGATAGGCCTACCCAACTGTTAGGTACGATAGGTAAGTGCATAGACTGTATGTTTGCTGTTTTAAAACCCCCTTTTCTCGTATGTAATGCTTTGGTCCCGCTGTTAAGATTAAACAGTACTTTGATTTAAGAAGGCTGTTTATGGTCACTGTATTTACCACTGGTTACAGTTCCCAAAGGGAAGAGTCACAGGTGGGACCTGCTGAGCAATCCTGGTTAGTTCACAGGGTACTGTAGACCAGCCTCTGACTGAGAGCGGGAGAATTGTGGGATTCTGCCCCAGAATGGAGAAGGCTCGAGGTTTAAAATCTGGAGATGCTCATTCAGAAGAGGTGTCAAAGTTGTACTTTGGCCCTGAACCAGGACTACTGGCTTTGGCTAAAAGTGCATGAACAGGGTGCTGAATATTCCACATTTACTCCAACCTAACAGTCTGTCATTTGGTACCGCAGTAAAATTCTTCCAGCTCCATCCTTGCTGGATTTCTTCTATGTTTTTTTACTCTTCTGGTCATTAGAAGCAAATTTTCTTGTATTTTGGGAAGATAAAAGACTGATGTTTCCCATGACAGATGGAGATTTTGCTTTTTTGAATCTTATTTTATTTACTCCTCACAGTTTACGATTCATCAGGGCTTTGTCATCCATTCATGATACACACACATCACAATATTACTTTTGTTTTTGTCGGAGTACTATGGTAAAGTCTCACCCAGAGTTTAAGCATTTAGTTGCCTTTGAGTCATTAAATATTCCAAGTAACCTGCAGTCAGATAATAACAGATCTCTAATAACATAAAAAGAAAAGGAGGACCTGTGGCACCTTAGAGACTAACCAATTTATTTGAGCATAAGCTTTCGTGAGCTACAGCAGAAGTGAGCTGTAGCTCACGAAAGCTTATGCTCAGATAAATTGGTTAGTCTCTAAGGTGCCACAGGTCCTCCTTTTCTTTTTGTGAATACAGACTAACACGGCTACTACTCTGAAACCTCTAATAACATGTTACTCCTCTTTGATTCACAGCAGAACAAATGACACTTCTGTCCTTTGTACTAAATACGCCTCTTGCTAGGACTAGACAATCAAAATCTAAAGACATGTTGGTGGCTTTCTAATGTGGTAAAACACAGTGTGTGACAATGTTTTATGTAAAAAGAAAAGGAGTACTTGTGGCACCTTAGAGACTAACCAATTTATTTGAGCATGAGCTTTCGTGAGCTACAGCTCACTTCATCAGATGTTTACCGTGGAAACTGCAGCAGACTTTATATACACACAGAGAATATGAAACAATACCTCCTCCCACCCCACTGTCCTGCTGGTAATAGCTTATCTAAAGTGATCAACAGGTGGGCCATTTCCAGCACAAATCCAGGTTTTCTCACCCTCCACCCCCCCACACAAATTCACTCTCCTGCTGGTGCTAGGATGGGCTAGCACCAGCAGGAGAGTGAATTTGTGTGGGGGGGTGGAGGGTGAGAAAACCTGGATTTGTGCTGGAAATGGCCCACCTGTTGATCACTTTAGATAAGCTATTACCAGCAGGACAGTGGGGTGGGAGGAGGTATTGTTTCATATTCTCTGTGTGTATATAAAGTCTGCTGCAGTTTCCACGGTAAACATCTGATGAAGTGAGCTGTAGCTCACGAAAGCTCATGCTCAAATAAATTGGTTAGTCTCTAAGGTGCCACAAGTACTCCTTTTCTTTTTGCGAATACAGACTAACACGGCTGTTCCTCTGAAACCTGTCAATGTTTTATGTGTTAGAGATGACCCCAACTCAAATCCATGCATCAGAGCCCAATAGTACTTTGTGGAGTTTGAAATCAGGATCTGATTTTTGCAGTCTGAATCTTTCTCTAGTTTTCCTTTAATTCAAAGAGGCCATTCAACTTTTTTGTTTCAAGTAATAGAGCAGTGGTTAGCCTGTCACTGTTCCTTCCATGATACAGAGGCTTATTTTGGGCCATATTCTGGTACTGTTACCTTATTCCCCAGACAGTCCTGCCAAAATGTATGAGTAAGGTACCAGTCAATGTAAGTATTCTGGCCCTTCGTTTTCACTTCTTCCTTATTTACATTGTGTTACACAAACACTCCATTTTATAATTATTTTTTTTAATAGCAAGGGGTGAAATTTCCAATCTGTCTTTGAGAAATTAGGTGCTCAGTTGTGGTTAACAGTGAAGTGGGAACTGGATGGCTGAATCCCCACCCACTCTGCCAAAACTGTTCCTTTCACTTTTCACAGGTCATGTAAACTGAAAGTCTGAACTAGCTTAGGGTTCAAATAAAAGGAAGCAAATCCAGATCTGCTGTCAGTTCAGGGTGCGTCTGGTTTCCAGATAAACACAACGCACACACATTCATGCAGATGGACATTTCTTAAAGGCCAAATCCAACATCCTTTCATACACTTGGACAGAAAAAAATTCTGCAACTGAATCCAGCCTGCTCCATTATCTTCCTGGCTGGGTTCCTCTGCAAACTTACAACTAAAGGCAGGTACCTGTGGTAGTATCCTTATTCTGAGATGGTGATAATAGAGCTGTGAGAATTCCTGATATTTTGGCTTGCTGGCAATTGTAAAAAATTTAAAATAAATATTGTTTCGGGTCAATCCAAAACTGATTTTTATTTTTTTTAGAATTTTTGTCAAGTTGAAAAGTCAGAAAAAAATTAGTTTCTAGTTAAACAAATGTTTAGTTTAACCCCAAAGCAAAGGTTTTATTTCAATTTTGGGCTTTTTTTTTAAACTATTGTTTAAATAAAAATGTAGGAAATTTTGAAAAATAAATGGCTAGCTTCACAAAATGTAGGAGCAGCAGCTACCACTCCTGTTATATCCAATAGCCCCAGTGGGAAGGGCACTTGCCTGGAACATGGGAGACCCACGTTCCACTCCCTGCTCTAGAGCAATGACTTGAACCCAGGTCCCACAACCTAGGTGAGTACCCTAACCACTAGACTGTGCGGTATTCTGGGGTGGTGTGCTCTTAGTCTTTCTTATAAGTTCACAATGACTTTCTGAGTCTCTTTTCCTTTCTAGCCAATATCAGTGACCTCAGGAGGTCATCTAGTCCAACCCCCTGCTCAGAGTAGGACCAACACCAACTAAATCATCCCAGCCAGGGCTTTGTCAAGCCAGGCCTTAAAAACCTCTAAGGATGGAGATTCCACCACCTCCCTAGTGACGCAGTACATTGCATCTGTCTACCTCGGATTTAGTTCTTGACAACATGGCCAGAGTTTGCTTGCTCTCTTCTCAGGGAAATATTCAAGCAGTTAGGCCCAGACCATATAAAGTATATACATAAAATGTGTGCTTATTCTTCTCTGCAGGGAATGCTATTTAATGAAATGTCTGGTTAAGATTCAGCAAGCAGTCGGCTTGTTGACTCTGCATGTGCTGTACAGTGACAGATCTTAATACCGCAGGTCTTTTTCTAAAGTTATTTCATACCAACCTTTCCCTATTAGCCTGGTCCTGCAAAGTGATGAGTACCTTTTGCAAGCTAAGTTAAGTCAATGGGGGCTGTGGGTACTCACCACCTTCTAGCGTCGGGCCACAATCCCCATCATCACCGTGAATCAGATACAATAAACTGAGCATAAAAATACTGTGCAACAAAAGCAAACATCCCTAACAGGCAACTCCCTGTCAGAAGAGACTTCCCCAGAGTATCTGGAAACAAACTGAGTACAATCATGTTCCAACATCTGGAGCAGCTTCGGCTGAAGCTCACGAAAGCTTATGCTCAAATAAATTGGTTAGTCTCTAAGGTGCCACAAGTACTTCTTTTCTTTTTACTTCTATCAAGGCAACTGATTTTCACCAGTCCTTTCAGTCAAGGTGAAATCAAGTTGATCTTCCCTGTATAAGTCCTGGAGGTCCTAATGAAGGGCACTCCAATCCACTTAGTGGTTCTCTGGTGCATATTCTTCACTGATTCTGCATGTAGTTTGCCCATTGATATCTATGGCAGTTTACCCCGGAGGCTAAAATAGGTTATTGAGATCTGTCAAGTGTGGATTAAAGAGGAGAATTTTTCTGTTTTGAGATTGATTTGTATATGTCAAGTTTGATGAGAGAATAATTGAACCGAGGGATTCTTAACATCATCTGTTGAATTTAAGGGACTAATCCTGCTCCTATTTTATTCAGTGGCAAAAATCCCATTGACTTCAATGGAAGCAGGATTGCCTGGTCCCTAACTGTGATCTGTAAGTAGGTTGTCTTGGATGGTGGTTGACACTTGACCCCAGCATACAGTGTAAAATTGGGTAGATAGGCTGCTGCTTCCCATTAACAAAAACATGGTTGTTCCCTCCAGGCAATGCTGATTGCAGCAGTGTCTTCCCATCATGCGATTCTTACAAAGGTGAAAGGATAGTAACAGATATCCTTTCACAACTCGTGCTTGAACTACTGAGTGATATTAACCTTGCAAAGTTCCAAACATGTATCATAACTAAGGCTGCCAGTCTGTCACAGAGGTCACAGAAGTCCATGACTTCTGCAGCGGCTGGTGCAAATTGGGCGGCCCCCAGGCCAGCCACACTGGCCACTGCTGGGATAATCTTGGGCCACTGCGACCCCCTACCCCCAAGCAGCAGTGGCAGTCTTGGGCTGCTGTGCCCCTCCCCCCTGAGCACCAGCAGTGACCCTTGACTGCCTTCCTCCCCAGAGCACCAGCTGAGCCCCTGGAGCCCCCCTTCTGAGCACCTATGGTGCCCCCTGGAACCTCCCCTCCAGAGCACCCAAGATTTAGTCAGGGTTATATAGCACAAGTCACGGACAGGTCACAGGCCATGAATTTTTGTTTACTGCCCTTGACCTGTCCATGACTTTTACTAAAAATACCCATGATTAAATCTTAGTCTTAATTATAAGAAACTCATTACTAATAGCAGTTTATTTGATTTTTCTCTTTGTTCCTCTAAGTTTGCTTGCAGACTTTGCTTTATTTGGGAAGGCTACAGGTTAAAACTTGCACATTGCTGGATGTCAAAAAACCTTCCCCCAATGTGTTAATTTTGCTACCGAAATAGCAGGATATATATGAGAGTTTAGATCCCTATTATTTCAAGTCTATATGCCTTCATACATGATCTTTATGTTTGAAATGCTGTAATATATTGAAAACAAAATGTGCAAAATAATTCAAAATGCTTGGTTGGTAGTGTTCACAAACGTCAAAGCCACATTACAAATCCATCTCAAACTGCAGGAAGCATGTTTTCAAAGGGTAAGGCTTGGAGGTATGTACAAGTTCTTTCTTAAGCTGCAGTTCAGAAAACTAAGTTGTTTTCCAATTCCTTTGGTGTGACAGGTCAATTGTGTTGTATTCCTGTGGTTCAGTAACATGAAACAAAGCAATGTGACTCAGGGAACAAGATGTAATGCATAACCACTGTGATGTGCCAGCATGGGTATATAGAGACAATGGCAAGTCCTGACAAGTACTGTTAAAGCCCCTGCAGTTAAAACAGCCCAAATTTTATCTGTATCAAACAAGGTTTTTTAAACAATCACAGAACCACAGAAAATAGAAGCCATACAAAGTTATTAAGCTGTCTAGTGCAGCCCTCTGAAATTGGGTATGTTCAGTCCATGATCTTCCATGAGGCCTATCCATTGCATTCTGAAAAAAAAAACCTATTTGCCATCTTTATTGGTAAAATGGCCCACCTGTGATTTTTCTTTTTAAGGTCCTTGAACAAAATATATGTGGGTGGGCATTTCATACCAAAATAGAGAGCTTCAAATGTTATGCTGTCTCTGTTTTCTTTAAGGGGAATATGTCGATGACTAATACAAAATGCAAATAATTACTCCTGGGGGAATTCTGTGTCAAAAAATTAAAAATTCTGCACATATTTTAAAATTCTGAAAAATTCTGCATATTTTAATTGTCACATTAAATAACACAATGTAATCTTGCCAGTTTCAATTATTTTGGTAATTTATTTAAAAATACCTGTCGGCAAGTATGTCCGTAACAATACAGACAATAAAAAAGAATCAGTAAATGTCCTATGACAAATAGATACTTTACTAGGCATATAACGCGGAACTTTGAGTAATAATTCATTTAAATTACAATATAGAAATGTATTTCCTCCATCCTTCAGAAGCAGTAAAAAGGCTTGGGGAAGTTCAGGGGTAATGGAGGAGCTGAGGGAGAGGGAAGTTAATTGCTGGGCAGGAGCCAGGGAGAGAACCTGGAGGGTTGTTGGGTGTGGGTGGGAGAAATAGGGAATAGTTATTTTTTGGGGGGAGGCGAGATTATTAGGGAGTTGGAGAGCCTCCTCCATGCAGACTGTGGTTGACCCCTAGCCTATCCAAATCAGTTAGGCACATCTGCCTCTGTCCCCATGTGTCCTTGCACTCCCCTACCCCAGTCTCCATGTGTCCCTGCACCCCCACTCAGCTTCCTCTCCTCCCCACCCCAATGTGTCCCTGCACCCCCTCCGCATCCCCATGTGTCCATGCACCCTACACTCAGCCACCCCTCCTCCCCATCCCCATGTGTCCCTGCACCCTCACTCAGTCCCCCCATCCCCACATGTCTTTGCTCCTCCACTTCCATTCAGCCCCCACCCCAGTCTATCCCACCCACTAGCCCTTCTGAACCCG
The DNA here is from genome assembly GCF_965140235.1 of Caretta caretta. Lineage (NCBI taxonomy): Eukaryota > Metazoa > Chordata > Testudines > Cheloniidae > Caretta > Caretta caretta. The sequence goes on from NC_134214.1 coordinate 86,266,540, forward strand.
AGTCTCTGACCCCCCTCCCCCCGCATCCCCATGTCCTTGTTATGTCTGTCAACCCCCATATCCTGTGTCTCCTCACCTGGCCCTGCAGGCAGAGTGCTGTGAGGAATGCAGCCTCCTCCCATCCCTTTCTGGGGCTGGGTGAGCTGGCTGCTCTCTGTTCTGGTGCCACAGGAGCCCCTGGTAGGTGAAAGGTGTAACTGCATCACCTCTTGGGCAGAATATATTTTCTGCAGAGAAAAAAAATCTGCGGGGGACATGAATTCTGAGCCTGCGCAGTGGCACAGAATTTGCCCAGGAGTAAAATAATACAGTATGTACATACAAATTTAAAACAATAATGGCCACTTGTCAGACTATCTGATAAGAAACACTTTCAGTGGATTGGATATTATACTTGCAAATGCAATAAGATTTACAACCTATTAGCAATTTAGTGCATGGTACAATAGGAAGCCTTGAAAGAGTTACTTACAAATGAATTGGAGAGCTGAAGGACAAACTCCTTGGGACTTTAAGTACAAATGCTGATGAAGAGGGGTTACATTATCAGTCAAATTGCCACAGTCCTCTTCCTATCAATATCCCTGAGCTCAGCTTCAGAATAGCCTCTGGCCCTGTCCCACATTCTTTGTTCAAATGGAAGCTGTACTATGTTAGCTCCACCTGTGGTTTGTAGAATTATGAGCCACAAACTTAAGCCCTTACTCACTTTGTTCTCAGTCAAACTCCCATTGACTTCCAGGGGTGTTTTGATTGAGAAAAGACCTCAGGATTTGACCTGAAGGGTGAAATCCTGGCCCGACTGAAGTCTATAGGAGTTTTGCCATTGACTTCAGTGGGCACATGATTCCACCCCATGTTTTTCGAACCCAGATCAATTACTTCAATTTTCAGCCCTACGTTACTTGGGGTAGATGGTCAGAACTTCGCTGGTGAACACAGGTTTCTTACTCCAGTTTTCTGTGTGCTTCTCTCCATACGTACATTAAATTAACCATTTGGTGAACTGCCTTTGTGCACGGGCTGAAATTGTGGAAAAGCAGCATCACTTGCCCCATAACCTCAGCCGTGCAGAACACAATGCCATCCACAGCCTCAGAAACAACTCTGACATCATAATCAAAAAAGCTGACAAAGGCGGTGCTGTCATCATGAATAGGTCGGAATATGAACAAGAGGCTGCTAGGCAGCTCTCCAGCACCACTTTCTACAAGCCATTACCCTCTGATCCCACTGAGGGTTACCAAAAGAAACTACACCATTTGCTCAAGAAACTCCCTGAAAAAGCACAAGATCAAATCCGCACAGACACACCCCCTGGAACCCCGACCTGGGGTATTCTATCTGCTACCTAAGATCCATAAACCTGGAAATCCTGGATGCCCTATCATCTCAGGCATTGGCACCATGACAGCAGGATTGTCTGGCTATGTAGACTCCCTCCTCAGGCCCTATGCTACCAGCACTCCCAGCTATCTTCGAGACACGACTGACTTCCTGAGGAAACTACAATCCATCGGTGATCTTCCTGAAAACACCATCCTGGCCACTATGGATGTAGAAGCCCTCTACACCAACATTCCACACAAAGGTGGACTACAAGCCGTCAGGAACAGTATCCCCGATAATGTCACAGCAAACCTGGTGGCTGAACTTTGTGCCTTTGTCCTCACCCATAACTATTTCACATTTGGGGACAATGTATACCTTCAAACCAGCGGCACTGCTATGGGTACCTGCATGGCCCCACAGTATGCCAACATTTTTATGGCTGACTTAGAACAATGCTTCCTCAGCTCTTGTCCCCTAATGCCCCTACTCCACTTGCACTATATTGATGACATCTTCATCATCTGGACCCATAGAAAAGAAGCCCTTGAGGAATTCCACCATGATTTCAACAATTTCCATCCCACCATCAACCTCAGCCTGGACCAGTCCACACAAGAGATCCACTTCCTGGACAGTACGGTGCTAATAAGCGATGGTCACATAAACACCACCCTATACCGGAAACCTACTGACCGCTATTCCTACCTACATGCCTCCAGCTTTCACCCAGATCACACCACACGATCCATTGTCTACAGCCAAGCTCTGTGATACAACCGCATTTGCTCCAACCCCTCAGACAGAGACAAACACCTACAAGATCTCTGTCAAGCTTTCTTACAACTGCAATACCCACCTGCTGAAGTGAAGAAACAGATTGACAGAGCCAGAAGAGTGCCCAGAAGTCACCTACTACAGGACAGGCCCAACTAAGAAAATAACAGAACGCCACTAGCCATCACCTTCAGCCCCCAACTAAAACCTCTCCAACGCATCATCAAGGATCTACAACCTATCCTGAAGGACGACCCATCACTCTCACAGATCTTGGGAGACAGGCCAGTCCTTGTTTACAGACAGCCCCCCAACCTGAAGCAAATACTCACCAGCAACCACATACCACACAACAGAACCACTAACCCAGGAACCTATCCTTGCAACAAAGCCCGTTGCCAACTGTGTCCACATATCTATTCAGGGGACACCATCATAGGGCCAAATCACATTAGCCACACTATCAGAGGCTCGTTCACCTGCACATCCACCAATGTGATATATGCCATCATGTGCCAGCAATGCCCCTCTGCCATGTACATTGGTCAAACTGGACAGTCTCTAAGTAAGAGAATAAATGGACACAAATCAGATGTCAAGAATTATAACATTCAAAAACCAGTTGGAGAACACTTCAACCTCTTTGGTCACTCGATTACAGACCTAAAAGTCGCAATATTACAACAAAAAGACTTCAAAAACAGACTCCATTGAGAGTCTGCTGAATTGGAATTAATTTGCAAACTGGATACAATTAACTTAGGCTTGAATAGAGACTGGGAGTGGATGTGTCATTACACAAAGTAAAACTATTTCCCCATGTTTATTCTCCCCCCTGCCCCACTGTTCCTCAGACGTTCTTGTCAACTGCTGGAAATGGACCAGCTTGATTATCACTATAAAAGGTTTTCTTCCCTCCCCTCCCCCCACTCTCCTGCTGGTATTTGCTCATCTTAAGTGATCACTCTCCTTACAGTGTGTATGATAACACCCATTGTTTCATGTTCTGTGTGTATATAAATCTCCCCACTGTATTTTCCACTGAATGCATCCGAGGAAGTGAGCTGTAGCTCACGAAAGCTTATGCTCAAATAAATTTGTTAGTCTCTAAGGTGCCACAAGTACTCCTTTTCTTTTTGCGAATACAGACTAACACTGCTGCTATTCTGAAACCTGCCTTTATCTAAACTCAGCACAGAGGTACACATGATATGACAGATTGTGGCTGGCCCTTGAACAGGGTGTGTATGCAAGAATCTTCCCTGCTCGGGTGTGCCTTGCACAAGGACCAGGAAAAATTCCAGTCCCTCTTCACAGGGGAGCGTAGGGAGTACTCCCTCCATTCACCCTCTGAATCGAGGTCACAACCAGGCTTTTGCTAAGGAGGTGGCCCCAGTTACCATCCTGGCTGCCCCAAATTTGTGCAGCATTGCAACAGGGCACACACAGTCACACCATCACTGAAATTTGCCCAGTCAGCCCATCCATCATGACAGCAGAAAAGAGGCTCCCCTGTACAGATGTGATCAAGGGCAAGGGAGTTCCTGGATGAGCACGTCACCCCAAAGAGGCCAAGAAGGATTGGTTAGGAAGCAGAGCTATGGCCCCACCCTCCCTCTGCACCAGTCCACAGAATTGGTCACATGCTCTGGAGGGGAGCATGTTGCATAATAGCACATTTGCAAATTCACGGTCTACACCCAAATGGTACCTGTGGTGATTTAGTTCTACAGAGCCCAACTTGGCGTTGAAAGTAGAGTCTGAGTGAGATGCATTGTGGGTAACCAATTCAGAACTTAAGTGTCACCCGTGATCAGCCTCCTCCTCCGAAAAGTAGCCCACAAATGTTTTTGAAGGTTGCAAACACCTAGAATTGCACCCACAGTTGAATAACCCAAAAAGGTGGGCACATTGCATTCACAACTGGGTGGCTACTCCGTCACTATCACCCAGTCGCTATCATTGTGTTGCACAGGTAGCAGCTCCATGACCTGACAATAAAATGTCTTTGGGTTGGGTGCTCAGCAAGTTCTAAATAGACAGGAAAGGGCAATGAGCATTTCGCATAACGAAGAGAAAGTTTGGAGGGATATTGCTCAGTTCCTGTTTACTAGGAAGAGTTTGTATGAAGACTTTTCAGACTAGGGTCATCGCTGAGTAGTGTTTGGTCAAATCGTGGGTAGCTTTGTTAAAATAATAGGCAGTGACTGTACAAGGTTTGGAAGTTATATTCACAAAATCAAGCATTTCAAAAGATTGCTCTTGTTTAAACAGCTTAGGAAACTGTTAATGACTTTGGAAGTTTTGCATATTATTATTTAAAAAGAAAAATCTGGATGTGTACAGTGTAGTTAATGATGAATTAAACCTTTTAAATCACTTACTGCATGCAACTGTTAGACTATGTCTTGGGATTAAGTGAACATATTTGTTTTGGCCTAGATTGAAATCTGGATAAAATTGTTAAACACATTATGTTAGCTACATACCATAAAATTTGCACACAGTGTGTAAGTGCTATATTTTCCTTTGTCTGTTCGCATCAGCTAAGTAAATATGATCCTGGTTAGCTGAGGAGAATTAATGAGCCTATTTGCATGACACAACAGGAGGTGAGAGCTGGGACTACCCAAAGCATTTGATCTTGAAAAAGTTCTGCTTGTGGCTGTTTCTATGTATATGTACACACACACACACACACACACAGTAGAATTCCTTTTTTAAAAAAACTAATTGGAGAGGAAGCAGTTAATAATAAAATCAAAAAGCTCATAAAATTAAACACTTCAAAATGACAGTAGATATGGTGCATAAGTTACAATATGGTGTCCTGCACTGCTTTCTTCTTGTCCTTCAGACCGGAGCAAAGAGATTTCCAGTATGCTGAAGGCATTAGAATGTGAAGGGATGTTGACTTGCTCTTCGGTATCATCACTTTTGTTATGATTTCCCCTGCCTCCCTTTCTCCCATTCAGGAAAAATGGTTTGTATAATTGGTCATTCATAAGATTGGTGCTTGGATAATCGAGGTTCTACGATGTAATTAAAATTTTATTCAAGACTGGAATAACTCTAGGTGTCTCTGAACCTGAGGCTCGTTGGAGCCTAGGCTCTGATTCAACAAAGTACTTACGGAATGTCTACACTGCAATATAAGCCTGGAGCGAATTGAACTTGAATTAGCAGATACTGGGTTTGTTAACCTAGGGCTCAAATGTCTACACTCATTTGTAACCCCAAGTTAGGAATTTGTTGAACCTGAGTCCCAGCATCTACAATGCATTCTTCTTCTTAGCTTATGTGCAACATGCCGGAGGTGGCATGTGACCAGGATTCATCACCGAATTTGGTCTGCTAGTTGGATCATTACCTTTCCCAGCCTGGGAAGACAGTATTTTCACTTTTGTTCTCCTTTGGAGAGTCCCCTAAGGAAAGACTGCACTATACATGGAGTCAAAGTACAGTTTAAAGCTGTCTTCCTTACAGGTCCCTTCAGTGGGATGAATTGTGTGACAGGCAAGCATGTTCACAATGTAATCGGTTGAATTTGTTTTTTCCATGTGACTTGTTTTGATGAATGAAAAATCGAAACTAGACTAATCAGTTTTGCTTTTGTTTCTAGTCAGTTACACTGCCTAGGGCTCATTCACCAGTACAATACTGCATTGTTGGAGTTGCAAACACAAAAGTAGAATGTTTAAATCTTAAAGGTTCCTGGGAAAAAATGTGGGAAAAAAAAGAAAATATTTGTGTTAAAATTGGTTTTATAGACCTTTTTTCCTTCGTAAGGTCTGAACTACCTGTGTCCCTTTTAAATATTACTAATAGAAAACCTAGTTAAAGAATTAGCAGAATAGTTATGTTTAACTTATAATTCAGTAACAGAGTAGTAGGGGTAGAATGGAATGGAATTCAGAGACATAGGCAAGGAGAAAAAATAGGCATTAGAACAAGTTAAAATAACATTTTGTCAGAAAATTAATGGAGTTTAGCCCTTTACCTCACAAAATCCAGCAAGAATTAAGGTAAATTTCACTGCAGCATTTATAAGTGAATAAGACTGTGTAAAATGCAGGCTTCCACTAGTAGCAATCACTCCAATAGCTACATTAAATAACATAATCATTTATCTATCGAACTGGTCGGTATAATATTCATTACAGTTTATTTGTGCTCTCCCAATGGCATCAGTGGGAGCAGGCCTTTGATGCTTCAGAGGAGTCTTTATTTAAATGGCTTGCTGACAGAATAAAGTCTGATTCTGGTTTTGATCCCAAGGTCCTTGCTCAGGTAAAATGCTTATTGATTTCAATGGGAGTGTGTCCTGAGTAAGGGTGCACCATTGACCCCTTTATTTCCTGCTAATGAAGGCCAGTGTGATCCATATCGTATCAACAGACTTTACTACTCTCTATAACCTCTTAATTGCCAAGGATCCGTGCACTCAGCTGTACCTCACAAGGGCTTGCGCTCACAAGGGAGGAAGAGGGTGCTAGAGGCTGCTCCTTCCATCCCCTGTCAGGAACAATGGGGTGTCTTATACTTAAGGACCACTATGATTCTGGAAATCTACTGCCACTGCTAGGGTGAGCCTGTGCAGGGGACCATGCACAGAGGGGGAACAGGCTGCAAACCCCATCAGGGGTGATCAGTTCATTTGCTTTCCTCCCATTCCTAGCATTTTTCCAGACTGCCCAGCATGCCTTCCCAGAGCTCTTCCCTGAGGGAAATAGCTTTTGGAGTGCCTGCTGCTCAGTTCACCTCCTCATGGTTCACCAGCCTGGGCCTGTGTTTTTATGCCACAATCCAGGACAGTGTAATGACCAGGTATTTATTCCTAAGCATGAAATGACACAGAGTCTTATATGTCTTGGTATCCTTGATGTTTTCCTCCTAAATGGGGAAGGCACTTCAGCTAAAGAGCTGTCATAACAGCCGGTCTGCTTTTATGCTTGTTCTCATCCATGGGTTTGTGGGTCTCAGGCAGCCTTATGCAATGTCTGGGGCTGTGTGTGTGTTTTAGCATTTTGGATTTCCGATGTGTCGAAATGGGTGAATCTCAGAACGTTCAGAGTTCAGTTCAGATAAGCATTCAGAAATGTGGAAGCTCATCTATACTATCCAAATTGCCTGAGTCTGCATAATGGAGCTGCATAATGGAGAACAGCCTGTGCTACAAGATTTACAGGGCTTCCCAGCCAGAAATACCAAGATGACTCTCTCATGGTGTTTGGGCACTTCCATGGCTGGTTTTAGGAATTTAGGCGGTCCTGCAATGAGCTTGTTCTTGGGAGAGAACCTTCATTCCATCAATCTCTTCCCTCTTCCACAAATTCCCCCCAGTCCCCTCTTTCTTTGCCTTAGCACAGCTAGTGACGTGTATTCCCGTTACAGTAGCAGCAGACCACATAGTCCCATAATAAATTTGGGACTGATCCCTGATCCATAAATTGGAACACTGCCCTCCTGAACCCCATCTGAAAATTGGAGATCTCTTTAACCATAGATTGCATGTTGCCTTCAATATTGGTAGGGGTTTCCCCAGTGGTGACTCTGGTCCTGTCCATATCTGGAAGGAATGATGCATGGAGAACTCACCTGTAAAATAGATGGGAGGAAAATCACTTATCTGACATTTCTGAGCCTCCAGAAAGGTTTGTTTCCAGCTCATTTCCACAAATAGAAGATTCTTGTCATTCTCTAACTTATTTTCTCATCTCTTTAAAAAGTCTTTACTGGACTGATTCCAAGATGGGTGAGGATGATAATTAAAAGAGCTCTCCTGAATAGTGCTTAAATGGGTTAGATTTAGGACCAAATGGTTGTTGGTTTTTCATGACAGATTTCCAGGTGGAGTTCTGCAAGGCTGGGGCTGAAGAGACGCTGCCATTCATCTTGAACATTTGATTACCTTTATCCTTAGATTTGCTGGTTTTCCATTTAATCATTTAGTTTAGGCCATCCTCAGGTTTGCACCAGGATTTTCACAACTTCAAAGTGAAAATATCAAAATCCCTCCCACACTCTTATGAAAGACAATTTAGAAAATCCTGCCATCAGCGATAGTTCACTGTGACAGCAGAATCAGGATGACAAGCTTGGCCAAGTATAGTTGACCTTCCTGGTGTGATGGTGGCTGCAAGTTAGTCTGCTTCTTCCTTTTGTGCTGTGATCCTAGTGAATAAATATTAATGGAAAGGCTTTCTGAATTCTCCTGTTGGGTGCTGTCTGTAATGGTGTAGAAATCCCACACAAGGGGCAACAGGGATTAGGGAGCCATTCTGGGCCTAGATGATGCCCTCCCACTGTACCTGCAGAGCTTAAAAAGGAGCCAGACAGCTCAGAAAGGGGATAGACAGGATAGGAGGACAGAACTATCTTGTGAGCTCCTGAATAACAACACAGCAGAAGCCCTTCTTGCAAGGGAGGGGTCTGCAAGAGGCAGCTGCTCCAGGTCCTACAGGAGGGGCCAGGGAGGAGATGCAGGTGAGAGGTAGCTGGGAGTTTTCTCCCTTGGGCTGAGGACTGAGAAGCTGAGCCATAAGTTGGGATTTTGACTAAAGACAGGGGTTGATCAGGGGCTGCAGCTTGCCTAAGACCCTGGGTAGCATCTTCTTCTTAGCATATGTGCAACATGCCTCAGGTGGCACGTGACCAGGATTCATCACCAAATTTGGTCCACTGATTGGATCATTAGCTTGTCTGGGCCGGGTCCTGACAAGAAATGAGACATGAACGCTGATCCATGCCCTCACCCTGTGTTGTAGGAAAGTATGACAACTCTGGATGTGGGAGGAAACTACCCCAGGAACCTGGACGAGCTGTAGATGGGTCTAGCCAGCAAAGTAGAAGGCTACCAGCTGAGCCCAGCTGGGCTGCAGATTTAGTTGTTTTTGGTATCTTCTGTTGGACTGTACATGAAGAACCTTGAGACCTTGTGGGGAAGTGGGTGGTAGAAAGTGACCCAGTGGGGCAGCCTCAAAGCACTCCAGGGTGTTTGATATTGCTCCCTCTCATGGAAGGAGCAATAAATCCCCTTCCCTCCATGTACCTTTGTGGATAAGGAGAGGGTAGAGGCATTGTGAGCCCCAAGTAGACGGCATGCTGTCCCCAAAGGCCTGGAGGTGGCCTAAAGACCCTCTCTGTTGAGACATTGGACTCTGTATATTTTTGTTGGACTCTGATGCCCCGGAAGGGGCAAACTCAATTGGTGACTCAGCCAAAGAATCAAGTTGCTACTTACCAAAAGGTAGATCTCCACAGTGTGGGAACGATTGATAGCGAGGAATGCTGGAGACGGGGGAGGGCTGGGTCTCTTTGGCCTAACCCTTAGGCAACACCACCGGTAAGCTCAGTTGCCTGTCACAAGGTCATTATTTGAAGATGATCTTGAGAGAGGTGTGTCAGAGCTGGCTTCCTTACTTTGATTATTAGGAGATCAAACATAAACCTCAAGAAAGTAAACTGAAAGTGGAGAAGAAAATTTGTGATGGATCACTTGAAAAGGCCAGCCTTGCTCCCACCTCCCCAGCTGGAGGGACAAGACTGCAAGATGCTCACAGCAGGTATAAAACACCCAGGTTGGTTAGTGTGAGTGTCAGAAATATTTCTCTTGTCTAAAGTGGCAATGATCACGGACAAAACCAATTGGCAATTCAGGACTAGCTGACGCATAAAGAGGACCCTCGTGGGTTTTTTTTTTTTTTAAAATCCACCTTCTAATTTATTAGCAGTGGTGACAGCAGTAAAAGGAATGAATTTATTCAAGTAAGTACAGCTAGAATAATGTTAATTAAATTATTCAAGTAGGCTGTGGCTGTTGTAGAGTGTGGCAGATAATGGTGGTGGTAACAGAACAATGACAGGAAACATGGACTGGCTTTACATTATGGGAGTTGAGTGGAGGGGAACCATGATTTGTTTTGAGTAATAAAATTTGCTAGGTTTCCCATAAGAAATCATTACATGTCAAAACCTCACAGAAAATTGTCAAGCACATGCCATGTTACAACAGTGTCCTATAACTTTCATTAGTTTATCTTTCTGTCCTATATGTTCAGCACCATACATGTATGTGTATATATGTCTATAGGTATATGTTAGCTGATGCAACCTGGCCGCACTATTCTTTCAATGGAGTAGTCTTCTTTTAAGTAAGTTACTACTCAATATGAATAGAGGTAGAAGAATCAGGACCTTAAAGCCTTAGTTACAATAAGGAAAATCCTGGTTTCAGCAAAATTCTTAGTTGAATTGGTCAAATTTTCTTTCCCTGAAAAATGGCTTCATTACAAAATTTTAATGGGAAATTGTCAACATTTTCTCATGTTGTATGTGTGACAGATGCTGTACTTTTTACGTTTTTAAAAAAGTTATCGAAAACTTTATTAACATACTTTGCTTACTGAAAACAGGGTTCAGGTAAACAAAAAGTGACACTAACCATTTCAGGGGTGTTCTCAATGATGTTTAGAAAAAATAAAGGAACAGTTGTGAAAAGTGTTTCAAAATGGTTATCTGGTGAGTTTCAAACACTGTGAAAAGGAAATGATTTTGAAATTTCAAAATGTTATGAAAATAGATTTTTATTTTGCATGCAGCTCTAATTTAAGGTGACATAAATGGTGGTATAAGTCACATGTCAGTAAGTGGGTGTCAGTTACACACCAAGGTGGGTGGGTGGGAATTGCAGCAGTATAAACATCTTGAAGGGGAAAGGGTTACAAAATGTAACATGAAGCAGACTTCATGAGTGGGTGGTTTTTCTTGCTACAACCCCCACCTGTCTGCTCACTTGACATATACATTACACCTCTTTACCAATGCAGAACTTACACCACTGTTTGTCACTACTGAACCGGGGTAATGTATATCATAAAATCATAGAATATCAGGGTTGGAAGGGACCTCAGGAGGTCATCTAGTCCAACCCCCTGCTCAAAGCAGGGCTAATCCCCAGTTTTTGCCCCAGATCCCTAAATGGCTCCCTCAAGGATTGAACTCACAAGGCTGGGTTTAGCAGGCTAATGCTCAAACCACTGAGCTATCCTTCCCCCCCCCCCATATTTAATGTTGGAATTACATAACGTTTATCATCTTCAAAGAGTTGGCTGATTATGATAGAATTAGAACAACAAAGCCAAAATAGATATGTTGAAAAATAAACTGGCATCTAGTTCCTTTGATTGGCTATAAATGAACAAAATGCAACAACCCATAAAAGACTGAGGGTGTATTTTAGAGGAGCTACTGAGTGGTTAAGTCATGTGGCTCACTGCTTGTGTTGTATGGTTGAAACCTTGAGAAGTTCTTGTGTAGATTAGAATGCAGGTTTGCTTGGTTTGGTAAGTTTATGGTTGGAGTTATATGTTGGGGTTGCCTGTGATAACAGGAGTCTGGACCTGATGATTCAGGAAGTCCCTCCTAGTCCTATGTTTACATGCATCAGTTTGACACTGTACAAATCTGTGTCGCTCTATACCATGGACCAGATGTGTAAAGATGTGTCCACGTACTTGTGCATGCCTAATTTATAGATGCAAACACCATGATTATGGGCACAAATCTACATACGCACAAGCCCTTAGACTTACGCCTGCATTTCAAGTATTTGTGTATGCTAACCAGACCCATGAGATTTTGTGTGCACATGTGCATGTCTTTGCTAGTGTAAAATTCCTAGCATTAAAGAAGATACTGGATTCTCAAGAGCAGCCAGACATGAAAAACCATAAGGTGTTAAACTGCCATAGTTGGAAATGGTCCCTGTAAGTGTTAGCAGCACGTCATAACTATCTGGAAGACCAATCGTTTTCACTTCCACGGTTCCTTCCTTCTGAGGGTCCTCGTTAATGACTGAAGCATTACAGCTTCCCTGTGAGCTAAATATCATTATCCACATTTTACAGATCAGAAATCTGACTCAGATCAGACAGTAATTCTATGGCAAAAGTTTGATCTCCACACTACCAACCCCATGTCTTAGCCTCAACACCAGGCTTCTTCCAATTTAAGTGATACTGCATTTCTCTCTAACATTTGCTGCACCTAAAAAAAAAAAAAAAAAAAAAGGCCCCGAGCTCAGTGCCTGCTATTGCTGTTATTGTCCATGCAACAAACTGCGATATGTCAGCAGAAAAAAATTGAAATATGGAATCTTGAGGAAAAAGTGATGTTTAATGAAGTCTCTCAGTGAAAACAGAATGATCTACTCATGCCATTTGAAGGCTGGTTATTTCCTTGTGCTAAGTTTTGAAACAAAATGACCATTTCTAGGTATTTACAGGATGCAAATGCTTTTCTGCCAGACATCTTCAGAAGGGCAGTGACACGTAGCCTGTCGTGGCATTTATTTTTCCTGTCTGAGATTGCAAACTGTAAGACTATTTATGCCTGGCATTCTAATCCTGGGGGAAGCATTCAGATTTACATTTTTAAACAACAACTCATCCAGATTTTGGCATTCAATCAAACAGAAATTTGTCATAGTTTATAATGCTTGTTAACGAAAAACATCAAAAATTAATGCTCATTAGGGTGCTCATTAATATGCATGGGGCTCTCAGTTTTGACTTCATTAAGTAAAGCACCACTTCACTGTGGTATCGTGTCACTGCAGTTAGGAAAAAAAGACTGTTCAGAAAACATACTGCAATAAGAGGTCTGAATGATGTTCCCCTCGGACAGAATTTCCCTGTATTTCATTGTGGGGCACTTGTATCTTCCACACTACAACTTCCTGACAGTTAGAAACTAGAAAATCTTAACTGCATACAGAGTTACTAGGTGATGGTTTGGATTTAATGTAGTCACTACTTGCAGTCTTAAGACCCACGGAGTTTGAAAATGCAACGTATCTGTACAGAGGGAGTGAGCTAGTGTATAGCTGTTGTCCAAACATTTATAGATCTTCTAGCATATGTACATAGGGCTACTGAGTTGTTGCTAATGTTTGTTTTGGCCTCCTGGACTTCTATTTTAAATCCGTAACGTGGGTAAGAATTGGGAGCAGAGAATCCATTAAAAGCATAGTTCTGAATATTCATTTAATTTTGTTCTTCCTTATGTCCTGCTGATTTCCCTGTGTTTGAAATCCAGGACTCTACTGGTTACGATAGCCCCACATATGTATGGAACTGAGCTCTTTTGACCACTTCTGTGTAAAGCTGTACAGATGTGGTCCAATGAACTCTCACTCAGCTGGACCCAAGGCTTAGCGCCAGTGCGTTCTGTTCAAAGCAGGCTGGGAATGTCACCTCCTTGCAGTGTTAATTCAGCTTCTGTCCTTATGCTCCTATTACTCATTTTGTGGGTTTGTGATTTGCTTTCACTTCTTGTGTAGGTTACAGGGCAGGAGAAAATGGAGCAGCACGTGTAAAGGAGGCGTATAGGGACCCTGCATGGTAAAGGCCCATTTGGATGTGTGAGGTGTTTGAGGGGCATCAGTGTATGTGTGGGAGAGTGAATGTGAGGGAATATCTGGTGGATGGACACAGCACGTGTATGTGAGAAACCTGTGGGAGGGGGGCCTGTGGCTCAGGTGTATGTGGAGGCTCTGGGGCTGGGAGTGTGTGGGTGGGAGAGAAGGGAATTGCCTATGAAGGGTGTGGGGGGGGGCTGGTAGGTGTGAAGGGTGTATGGCGGGGGGCTGTGGCTGAGGGGTGTGAAGGGCATGGGGGGCTGTGGATTGGGTGGGTACGAGGTTCATGTGGGGGCACTCCGTGGCTGGGTTGTGCGTGTGTGCGGCGGCTGTGGCTGAGGGGTGTGACGGGCATGGGGGGCTGTGGATTGGGTGGGTACGAGGTTCATGTGGGGATACTCTGTGGCTGGGTTGTGCGTGTGTGCGGCGGCTGTGGCTGAGGGGTGTGAAGGGCATGGGGGGCTGTGGATTGGGTGGGTACGAGGTTTATGTGGGGATACTCTGTGGCTGGGTTGTGCGTGTGTGCGGCGGCTGTGGCTGAGGGGTGTGACGGGCATGGGGGGCTGTGGATTGGGTGGGTACGAGGTTCATGTGGGGGTACTCTGTGGCTGGGTTGTGTGTGTGTGTGGCGGCTGTGGCTGAGGGGTGTGAAGGGCATGGGGGGCTGTGGATTGGGTGGGTACGAGGTTTATGTGGGGGTACTCTGTGGCTGGGTTGTGCGTGTGTGTGGCGGCTGTGGCTGAGGGGTGTGAAGGGCATGGGGGGCTGTGGATTGGGTGGGTACGAGGTTCATGTGGGGGTACTCTGTGGCTGGGTTGTGCGTGTGTGCGGCGGCTGTGGCTGAGGGGTGTGAAGGGCATGGGGGGCTGTGGATTGGGTGGGTACGAGGTTTATGTGGGGATACTCTGTGGCTGGGTTGTGCGTGTGTGCGGCGGCTGTGGCTGAGGGGTGTGAAGGGTATGGGGGGCTGTGGATTGGGTGGGTACGAGGTTCATGTGGGGGCACTCCGTGGCTGGGTTGTGCGTGTGTGCGGCGGCTGTGGCTGAGGGGTGTGAAGGGCATGGGGGGCTGTGGATTGGGTGGGTACGAGGTTCATGTGGGGATACTCTGTGGCTGGGTTGTGCGTGTGTGCGGCGGCTGTGGCTGAGGGGTGTGAAGGGCATGGGGGGCTGTGGATTGGGTGGGTACGAGGGTCATGTGGGGATACTCTGTGGCTGGGTTGTGCGTGTGTGCGGCGGCTGTAGCTGAGGGGTGTGACGGGCATGGGGGACTGTGGATTGGGTGGGTACGAGGTTTATGTGGGGATACTCTGTGGCTGGGTTGTGCGTGTGTGCGGCGGCTGTGGCTGAGGGGTGTGAAGGGCATGGGGGGCTGTGGATTGGGTGGGTACGAGGTTCATGTGGGGATACTCTGTGGCTGGGTTGTGCGTGTGTGCGGCGGCTGTGGCTGAGGGGTGTGAAGGGCATGGGGGGCTGTGGATTGGGTGGGTACGAGGTTCATGTGGGGATACTCTGTGGCTGGGTTGTGCGTGTGTGCGGCGGCTGTGGCTGAGGGGTGTGAAGGGCATGGGGGGCTGTGGATTGGGTGGGTACGAGGTTCATGTGGGGATACTCTGTGGCTGGGTTGTGCGTGTGTGCGGCGGCTGTGGCTGAGGGGTGTGAAGGGCATGGGGGGCTGTGGATTGGGTGGGTACGAGGTTTATGTGGGGATACTCCGTGGCTGGGTTGTGCGTGTGTGCGGCGGCTGTGGCTGAGGGGTGTGAAGGGCATGGGGGGCTGTGGATTGGGTGGGTACGAGGTTCATGTGGGGGTACTCTGTGGCTGGGTTGTGCGTGTGTGCTGCGGCTGTGGCTGAGGGGTGTGAAGGGCATGGGGGGCTGTGGATTGGGTGGGTACGAGGTTCATGTGGGGGTACTCTGTGGCTGGGTTGTGCGTGTGTGCGGCGGCTGTGGCTGAGGGGTGTGAAGGGCATGGGGGGTTGTGGATTGGGTGGGTACGAGGTTCATGTGGGGATACTCTGTGGCTGGGTTGTGCGTGTGTGCGGCGGCTGTGGCTGAGGGGTGTGAAGGGCATGGGGGGCTGTGGATTGGGTGGGTACGAGGTTCATGTGGGGGCACTCTGTGGCTGGGTTGTGCGTGTGTGCGGCGGCTGTGGCTGAGGGGTGTGAAGGGCATGGGGGGCTGTGGATTGGGTGGGTACGAGGTTCATGTGGGGGTACTCTGTGGCTGGGTTGTGCGTGTGTGCGGCGGCTGTGGCTGAGGGGTGTGACGGGCATGGGGGGCTGTGGATTGGGTGGGTACAAGGTTCATGTGGGGATACTCTGTGGCTGGGTTGTGTGTGTGTGCAGTGGCTGTGGCTGAGGGGTGTGGCAGAGAGATTGTACATCCACAATCCAGAGAGATTGTGGGGAGGTGCGGCAAGGAAGGTTCATGAGAGGGTGGATAAGCAGAAACAACAAAGAAAATATCCTTAGTTACTAAGTACCATATAAAATAAAACTATAAAATCTAAGTCTTTGCCTGGCAAGGAGGAGGTGTCATCTCCTTCCCAAATGAAAAGAGGAAGAAATGGCACGAGAGTAATTTTCAATTCTTTTCATCATGAATAAGAAATGAATAAAATAATGTACTTGGCACACATCTCTAAGAGTGAAAATGCCACCTCCTTTGATAGCAGCAGCACATTCTTCTGCAACACTGTCTTGCGGTTCCCTTTGCCTCTGGGATGATCGGCTGTGCTTTCAGAAGGACTGGTTGGAGGAATTTCCATAATCACTTGCCAATCCATCTCATCGGGCTGCAGAGCCTCTCCATCTCTGCAGATACCCCTCTCTCTTTTTGGGTCTGTCTTTCAAGACTCATTACCCTACATGTATGCCATAGGATTTGTTTTCCATTTATGCAATATCCTCTTCTCTCGGGAGTGTATGATCCTCCAACTCATTAACGTAAATAACGAAGAGCTGGGTTTCCATCACCGTCCCTTACTGACTTCCATTAATAATTTATTTCCAGTCTTTTTTTTTTTTTTTTTTGTATCTTTTATTATTATTCTGCTTCACAGGTCAACTGGCACTAGGAAAACTGAGCCAATGGGTGGAGAAAGGGAAATATTATTATTGTTTGCAGAGCTGGGTGAATAATTCATAACTGATAATTTATTCAGCACATTTGCTCTCCCTTTCTGATCATGAATTGCCTGCAAGGGGATTTCTCTCCCCCGCCCAATTTATTTGTTGCGTGGAATTATTTGCCCTACCATCTCCTCACCCTTTCTGGGGTGGTATGGCTGTGCCGCCTGAGTGCATGGGGGGAGCAGTCTGTGTACTTCTCTGTGTTCAGGGATTGCGCTTAGCGTCTCCTAAGAATGCCAGAGGCATCTGGCCCCCTCTTCGAACCAAATCTCAGATACCAGTTTCCAGGGAATAATCCACTTGAAATAAATTGAATGACAAGGAAGAGAGTTTTAAGGCAAGCTTATCTGATGATCTAGCTCTGACACCCACTGACTCCTGTGCTAAAATACCATACGCATTTGGTAATATGTAGCTCAAAGACTTCAGGAGTGGGCTCTGTGTTCATGCTCGCTACCCTACTACCATGGCCTGTGATTTTATGAGCTGGAGCTATCCAAACAACTATTATCTTATCTATCTTCAGATCCTTCCTTCACACTCCCCTCAGCTCTGTGATGCCTATTAACGTCATGGCCAGGCAGATGACAAGTTGTGACTATTGCATTTCTCCTTTCCTTTCCCAACTCCCTTCTTTCCTGCCCGCAATCCTGATAAAGAAACATATACTAATTGCAACTAACAAAGCTGGGCCATTTCTTCTTTCTTGCATGTTGTATCCTTAATCCCCATCCCCAGGTGTTTTGTGTCTTTTTTTGTACCGTGTCCTGCACAATAGGTTCCCGATCATGATATGGGCTTTTGGAGGAGATCCACGGATACATCTGTGCAACTCCTATTGAAATCAATGAAAACTGTATGTTGTCTGAATTGAGTTCTGTAGACTTTAATGGCTGGGTGATCAATGGCTTAAACATTTCTACATTCACTAGCAGAAATTAACTAAACATCTAACAAATGTGCCAATGAATCTTCTATCAATGCACCATGCTTTAAAATGATCAGGAGATCCTGCATGTGAATGTATCTAATCCTCTCTCCGCCCTCTGTGAATCCAGTCCATACATAGTCTTCTTTGATCATTTAATAATGTCAGTAAAGGATACAAAAGTCCTTATAATGTCCAGTGGTCTAAGGCAGTGGTACTCAAACTTTTTTTTCGTGGACCACTTGAAAATTGCTGAGGGTCTTGGCGGATCACTTAATCTTTCCAAATGTTGTTTGTACCATTAGCTAACTATTGTAAAGCGCTTTCGATAAAAGCGCTATATAAAAAACCCCTTAATAATAATTAAGGTTTTTTTGTTCTACAAATAAAAGCACACAATTAATATTTTATTATCAGTAGTCTTACCTTTCTAATGCAATAGATGTGTCCTCTCTCCCCCACTGCTGCGGCAGCCCCCGAGCTGGGGTTAGGAAGGTGTGTGGGGGGTCTCTCTCCTGCCACAGCAGCCACAGAGCTGGGGCTGGGAAGGAGGGCTGTCTCTCCTCGGCAGCCGCAGCCGTGGAGCCCGGGAAAGTTGCCTCTTTCTCCGGCTGCTGCAGCCCTGCACATCCCAAATCCCCCCACCCCCTCTTCTCACCCCACTGTCCCGTCCCACCTACCTCCTATTCCCCTCAAGGCCACCACCTCCTCTTACATGTGCATCTTCTCCAGGGTTCAGGCACCTAATTAGTGGAGCCATGCCTGTGTGGCTCCACTAATTAGGTGGGTGGCTCTTCTTTCTCTCGTATGTGGCTGCCCAGGCATGCACCTTAGAGGGAACTATCCGTGGATCACCTGAATGGAGCTTGGACTACAGTTTGAAAACCTGTGGTCTAAGGCACTGCATATGAAAGCAGAAATAAAGAAACAGCTTGATTCTGACCTCACACTGTTTTTCCACATTCTGGGCCTGATTCCCCATTGCCTGCCCTCTGGGCAGTCATTTACACCAGTGCAAAGTGAGTGTGAAATGCCACCTGCTTGTGCAAGAAAGTAAGTAATTTTTCTTGGAAGTGCAACTCATATTGAACAGGTTTAAATCACCGTACAAGGTGCAAGGCAATAGGGAATTAAACCCTGTAACTCCATTGACTTCTGTAGAGTTACTTCCATTTTATTCTGGTGTTAAATGAGATAAAAAATAGCCTCATACATTTGTCACAAGGAGAGCCCTACTATGCCTTTACAGTCATTAAATAGGTACGTTCAAGCTCCGATTGGCCTCAGCTGATTTGTGGATTCAAGTCCTGACTAGTAGGGACTCAGTGCCCAGGAGAGCATAGATCCACAAATGGAACGTGGTGGTCCCCATTGCTGGAGAAGAGAGGGCCAAAAGACATAGGTGGCTGGCATTTGGGGAGGGGGCGGGGAGAAGAGGCAAGTCCCACCTGCCCTCTGTTGCCTGATTTACGTACACTGCTTTGTGGTCTGAGAGATCATACTGAATTCAAACCCAAAGGGCACAAAACCAGCACATGTGGTGGCCCACGCACAGAGGCACCTCGTCCTACTTGAGAATCACAACGTGAGGTGGGAGCAGCAGCACTTCTAACCTCTTTACATGAGCGAGAAGAAGACGACTGACTCACCCTGTGTCCTAGTGATAGCGGTCAGTAGCTTTAGCATCAGTGACTACTGTCCATTTCCTCTTCAGAGGGCACCCCTCACTGTTTCCCCTCTAGATGCTTAGTTCTCCAGGCTGATGCTGGCCATTTTAAAGTTCCAGACAACTGTCCTTATATAATTTATGCTGCAAACAAAAGTGCACCCTCATAGGCAATAAATGACAAGGAGTGAGGGATGTTGGAAATGTTTTGTGTATTTCCCTGGTGCATCAGCACAAACTTATTTGGCACAGGTGCTTGGGAAATTGTGATTCAGTGAGAACTCGGTGTTCAGTGGCTCTCAAATTCCCAATTCCACCAGTATAGTGCATTTGTCTGTCATTAATACATGGGGCTATAATAAAACACACATGTAGGAATGCTACTTGCCACTCTCTGGTTCTTTGTTCACCTAGTGTAGCAGGTTGGTCACCCACTCCTGCTCTGAAGGGCTTGAAATCAGCCCTGGGAGAGGGCTGAGGCTACTTGAGGGCTGCTGCTAGGGAAAGCAGCAAGCCTTGGCTGATTGGGAAACAGCCACAGCTGCAGCAATGCCCCAATCAGGCCCCAGTGGGCCTTTATAAGAGGTCAGTGGGCCAGGAGGACACAGTCTCTCTCTAGATGTTGAGAGGGAGGGGCCTGAGAAACCCCCAGGCTGCAGGCTTGATGAAGGCCTAGGAAAAGGGTATGGGGGTTGCAGAGGGCAGCCCAAGGGTAGGTAGAAGCAGCAAGTCCGGACCCTCCTTGCCGATTGATGAGTAGCAATTATACTGTAGTCCGCCCCAGGGAGCAGGGGCTAGATGGTGACTGGCAGTAGCCAAAGACTGAGGCGAGGTGGGGATAGAGGGTGGGGGTTCTTGGGGAAGACCCAGATCTTGGGGGGGTACTGCCAGGGGGCAGCACTCCAGTGTGAAAGGGGCACCAGGGACTGGGAGGGACTCAGGGCCCAGCAGCAAGTGGGACACTGGCCTGCAGAGGGTGCTCTGGAGGCTGGAAATGCTAATTCCCTGGATGACCAGCAGGAGGCATCTCAGGGGTGAGTCCCGCCCCACCACACCTAGGTGCATCCTTTTACTTCTACATTCATTTTCAGTATATTTCCAGGAAGGGATTAAACAGCACAGGTGCTGCTGGCATAATTATACAAGAAGGCAGTAGCCATGTAAAGACTGGGAAGAAAATGTGTCTAAAAAAGTTCCTGTAGCCCCATGGGAACAATCTAACTGTCAAGCAAAAGGGATCAAATACCACTTATGGTACAGCCAAGTGTGCAATCAACCAACCACATGCTCAGGTGAAAATGTGACAGGATAAATTGCAGTTGCTCCCTGGTCTGATGGTGCGTTTGAACATAGAGAGCATTTAGGGTTTGTTTTGTTGTTTTCTTTTAAACATAACCATCAGCTGGCTTCTATGGGTCTGTATGGAGTGTGTATCAGTGCCAGATTTCACCTGAAGAGTTTGGAAGAGGAACTAAGCAGCTATAATACCACTGAAGAAAAGGGGAATTGCAGGGACCTCCGTGGAAAGTAGCTGCCTGAAACACAAGCCAAACTTCATGGAGATGATCCCTGTACATGGTATGACACAACTCAGTTTTTAGCAATTAGCAGTTACTTGCAGGTAGGAAAGGAAGAATTGTTAAGGATAAAATCAGAATTCTGCTCCACGAATCTACTTTTTTAGAACAAAAGTAGAACAGTCCCGTCTTGAGTTCCTGGAAGTAGCCGGGTAGCATCTTTCTTTCTTTTTCACTTGTGCCTCTGGCTCTATTGTGGATCAAGAGGACATGGGGAAGTCATTAAATACATCAAGTGGTGACTGCACCTACTTGAAAACTCAGTCGCATCCCTCTTCTCAGAAGGGCACCGCATCTTATGTCCATCCGGATGGGCTGAAGTTCTGCCATGGAGTTTAATGGGAGCAAGGTTGAGCTTGTGATTTTTAGCCCACTTTAAACTCAAGACACTTGGATAATCCAGATAGGCAGTAAAATTTCCAGCTCTTTATTTGAACAAAACAAGTTCTCGCAAGAATTTAGCCTTATACTTATGTCTATAGTCTTATCATAGCTTCAAACCTGTGTCTCTGACAGCATTGTAGTTCCTTATTTCAGTAAAGGGAACACCTTTTAGGGGGACTGTATATAGTATACACAGACATGAGGAATTGTATGTGCGTATACAACATAATGAGTATATGTAATATATGCAGTGAGCCATGAGCTGGGGATTTGTAGCTCACTAAGACATTTAAGTTACTGCTCTGAATGAACTATCCCAGCTCTCCAGATTCAGTCACGAGATATGGGTACCACCTTAACCAGTGTAAGAGCAAACATATGAGTTCTTTGTTTTCTTGCTGATACAAGGACAATTCTGCTTAGTTTTTCCTCACTGCAGAAGAAAAATGCAGTAGCTTTGCATGCAAGCAACAGTTATTGGTAGGATGAAAAGTTTTAGTTTAGTATTGATTTTAAGTCAGGGAATTTTCTTCAGCAGGACATTCTGTGTAAAACTGTATAGAGGCGAAGGACCCCCAGCCTCTGACATCTTGAACTGTCAATATTCTGAGTGAGGATGTTTGCTTTATTTCTGCTTCTTTTCACATAGTCTTATCCCAAGCCCAGCACCCCTCAGCTGAGAAAGCAGAGGTGTACTTTGAAAGGGAATAGTGGGGAGGCTAGAAGAGAGATTTGTATTTTCTTGAAACCAGGTTAGGTAATTGAACAAGCTTTGCTTTTTGAAGTGTTCCTTTGGTTTGAACTCTGAAAATAAAGCTCGAGATACTCCTGAGTTCTGATCTATAAGTGTTTGGCTCTGTGTGTGTGTGTGTTTCCCTGTGTCTTTTTAAAATAATGTGGTGTTTCAGTCATTTCCCTGCCTTCAGGGATCTCTGCTCAGCTGAGCTTGTCAAAATGTCTCCTACAGGTTTTTCAATTTCTGTCGCCACTTCCATTACATTTTTGGATGTCACCAGGAGTGGGTGCCTTGTCAGTTGGAAGGATCTCTGACCTTTTAAATAAGCATTTTGACTGTTATCTGCACGGAAGATATGCTGAACAGATAGTCAGTTGATACCTACTTTACATCAGACTGCCACTTTTATTTAGGGGAAGCAAGTTTTGATACAGCCCTTGGGAAATTCAGGGGAAGGAAATACTTCTGATGAAGTAAACAGACTATTTAATGTCAGTACTGATGTATACAGATGTAGCTGAAAGAGGAGATGTATGGGTTAATTAGAAAATGCCTGCAACTTGTGTCTACCCGTACCTTTGTATGTTCAGCATACTGAAATATCCATGCAGAGAAATCATGTTTCCTTACCAATGTTTCTGGCACTAAAATTTCATCACTGAAGTAGCCTGTCTGAAGAGATCAGCAGGTTGAGTGACATGATACAGCATATCTCCTGAGAATGAGCATCAGGGACAGATAGCAATTTATTCTCTCTATAGCACCTGCAGTTGATGGGTTGCTGCCTGATTTCTAGAGTGGTTACCATTAAAAAGTCCGCACTTGCCAACAATTCTCATATGATGCTATCTAATATGTCTCTTTCAAACTGGCCTTGTCAACATGAACACACTGGTGCAGACCTATAATGCAGATCGCATGCCAAAGTAAACTGCTACAGCAGTGTTGCTACACTGGGGTAGATTTCCATGGGGTAGACAGGACACAAGTATTGGGGGAAACTGTAGTATTTTGGGCACGTTATATCATGACAAGTGGCAAATACTGACTTGTCCACTGAATGCATCCAACGAAGTGAGCTGTAGCTCACGAAAGCTTATGCTCAAATAAATTGGTTAGTCTCTAAGGTGCCACAAGTCCTCCTTTTCTTTTTGCGGATACAGACTAACACGGCTGCTACCCTGAAACCTGACTTGTTAATAGTGACTGTTATGTTTGTAAGTGTCCTTTGCATGTATAAACAGTTAAACAATTCATGATCTACTTTTGTGTCTTCCAGTGAATTTCTGTAACAGTTACCCTTTCTTAACAAGTCTGTTTTTATTACATTCATGTACTCTAATTGGTTTCTGTGTTGGTATCAAAATACAACATGTCTTATCTTTCTTTGTCAATTTAAAAAAATCTATCCTCTGAAATATCAAACTATCTCTGAGGAAGAGAGAATAAATTCCTTTTGGGTGATATTTCATCTTCAGTTGTCTTGACTCATGAAAAACCAAGGTTAGCTTTTAGTAGCACTATCTTCTAGAACAAGTTAAAGGAATCACAGTTTTCCAGGAATGATTGTTTATTATGAGTGAGCCTCAGAAAGTTTTGAAGTTCAATGCCCTTGCTCAGGCACAAGCATGGCTGAACGTCTTTGGTTCAGACATCAGATGAGAAGTCTCATGAGCTCTCAAAAATTTAGCATTTTTGCTCCCAGAACCAGAAAGTTCAGAGGTGCAAACAAACAACACATTTAAAAAAAAAAAATCTTGGAACCTTTCCAGTTCTCCAAAATGCTCACCTTCAGTTTGAGTTTCAGGTGAAGGTCACATCTGTTCTTTTAAAAATATTCTTGACCAAATATTTAACTTTTCAAGTACTCACACTTTGACACCACATGTCAAAAACATTAAGCTTTACTGTACAGTTGGGAGTAAATTAACAAGTGATTTATGGGACTCTTGCATCTTAGTGGTTGTGTGTCTTCATATAAGTGTGTTCTTAACTCTAGTTACCAAACTCAAGACACTTCCCAGTGAAGACAGTGCATGTGTAGTTTTTGTGTGAATTAGGGAGTAAAATACAGTCTATGGGGGAATGACTCTTTAACTCAACCTGCTAATTTATGCAAAAACTGCACACTGTGTTGTCTATAGAAGATAGACAACATTGAGATAATTAACTCAAATGAGCTAACTTGGGTTAAGAACACACCTTCCATCCCTCCCACCCCTCCCCCAAAAGAAGACAAGGCCAATGAGAGCTGACCTCCTAAATCTAACACCTCACCCTGAAAATTGCCCATCACATTTGGCCTGATCTATTTCCAGGGTGCAGAGCCAGACTTTAGGTAGAAATTTGTTCCAAAGAAAAGAACGAGAGCTCCTCAACAATCTGCCGCTTCTTCTTACCAGAGCACTCTTAGGCTATGTCTACGCTATAGACATTACAGCAGCACAGCTCTACCGCTGCAGCTAGGCCGCTGTAAGGTCTCCTGTGTAGCTGCTCTATGCTGGTGGGAGAGTGTTCTCCCGCTGGCATAATTAAACCACCTCCAACCCAACAAGTGGCAATAGCTATGTCGGCAGCAGAGCATCTCCCACCGACACAGCGCTGTCCACCCTGGCACTTTTGTCGGTCAGAGGTGTGTTTTTTCAACCCCCTGAGCAACAAAAGTTTTGCTGATTAAAAGTGCTAGTGTAGACATAGCCTTAGACCCTGCTTTAGCATCCCTTACTCCTTTGTATAGTCCCTCTGAAGTCAATGTAGTATGTACGTGGGAACAGGACTGGGCTGTTAATCCTTAGATCTTTTTTAATATAACTGTTTTGTGTCTCTATGTGGTTTTGCAATTATGTGAAGAGGGTCAGTAGATAGATTCTCTGTTTGTCTGTTTCATTTCAGGAAAGCTCGTCCTTTCTGCTTTTCCTTTGTCTGCTTTTTCCCCTTAGAGTATTTGCTTCAAGTTTAACAGGACACACAGTGAGCCACTTCCCTTTGAGGTTTCCTTGGTATCTTCTGTCTCTTTTTCATGTGAAGGGAAGTGCCATAACACAACAAGATTGATGAAGGCCATTATCGCTTGTCATATCCAGAGATGTGCTAAAAGGCTTAGCAAATTGTGAGTTTCTCTGGGCATGGAAGAATCCACCAGCCAATCGCCTGGAGAGGAGCTATTTATCGGCACAACCTGCACTTGTATCCAAAATTCATCATGTTAAAAAAAACATTTAAAGCAATTTTTATGGCTTTTTTTTCCCTTTTTTTTAAAAAGGGCAATTTCATGGCTCTTGGTGTAAACAATATTTGCCGGTGTCTCACTTTGTGAATTTTCTGCTGTATTTTTCAGTTGGTGGGATGGAAGGAGTAACACTGAGAATCAGAGACCAAATCTGTGCCACTACCTCAGGTATTGCACTTAGAATTTAAAAATTAGCCACAGAATGATCTGGCTGCTCAATACCCAAGTTGATGTTTTTTTTTGTTTAATAAGTTATTTTTAAAAGTAACATATATTTTAAAAATCCCTTTATTTTTTGAAAATTATATTTTATTTGAAGCCAATCCTGCCTCTTCTTTGCCAGAATGGATGGCCATGGAGGCTGAGGCGGTGGTAGGGTATCAAGAGACAGTGTGGTCCAGAGGAGAGCCAGATGGAATCTTTTTCAGTGAGCTGAAGTCAAAACCTTTTGTGAAGCTGTTTGTGGTGGGGGTCGGAGGGAAGGGACAAGAGGGAGAGCTTCTGTACAGCCTGGTGGTTAGGGCACTGGCCTGTGGGAGATCCAGGTTCAACTCCCTGCTCCGCCTGATTCAGAGTCATCTGGTATGAAGGCCAGTGTACTAATCCCACCCCTCGCCTTCTGGATCAAAAAGCTCAGATTTCAATCCACTTTGAGAAGTGTTGGCTTTGTTCTAAAGTGGGATGAAACCAAATGTCAAAACCTCGAAATTTGCCACCAAAAGGAGAGGCTGGATATGCGGGCAGGGAATGGATCAGTGGGTCTCTGGCTGTGAGAATCACTGGTCAGACTTCCCCCTTCCAGCTCTTGGGACTGATTCTTCTCCCACCTAGACTAGATTTTACACCAGTAAAATTCTGTTGACTTCAGTGGATTCACACGTGATTTATAGCTTTGAATCTGGTCCATAGTGTGTATGTGGATGCAGCAGCTGTGGGCTGGGTACTTTGTGGCTTAGGGCTATATGCAGCATCCAGGGTCTGACGCTTTGACTTCACTTTAGCCCCAAACAGATGTTCTGGTTGCTTTTAGTGTTATACAATGCTAGCATGCACACACAGGGAGAGTTTGTTGTTCTGTGGCAACTCTACAGCCATTACAAGATAAAATGCTATGTAATGGACTAAGAGCGGGCGATTTTACCACTGAATCTAGATCCAGAATAGTGCTGGAGGTTTACAAAGCAGCCTAGAGGATTTACCTTCCATTAATGTTGATGGATTACATGTATCTAAATCCCCTAGATGGCTTTGAAAATGTCAGCCTAATTGCTGCAGCCCTTGTACACATTGACTTCAAAGAGAGTTTTGGGTATACAAGGAATATAGGGTTGGACTCCAGATTGATTTGGGAGGGATTGGGATCTTCTATAGTACAGGGTAGAAAATATCTTAAAATAAATAATAGGTGGTTGTATGAGAGACAAAAGAAAGTCTTGTCTGTTCTTGGAACAACAGGAAACTATATTCTGCATACCATTTCCCTCTCCTGTTATAGAGAACTCAAATGGCAAAGGAAAAAAAAATTTACAAGTTTAGTGCTAAGTTTTTCATTCACTCTTGACTACTATTTTGTCTGCACAATTTAACAACATATAGAGATATTTAGGTAATAGGGGAACATTAATTATGGACTCTGAGAGCATGGCTTTAGAAGGATTCCTGCCACTTTTTGGCTTGATTTGAGAGAATGAGCTGAAAACCCTCACCATCCATATTCAGTCACTTAACTACATACCGTTGAAAGCATATATGACTGACTAATTAGCAGTGAAGTATGCTTTGGCATATGTCTGTTGCTGAAGCTCGTTCTTAGAGGGACTCAATCTCTGAATTTATCTTTATTAGGGCCTTGTCCAAATGATAAATATATACTGCCTTCTTGGTATCTGCCACTTGGAAATAAATCACTTTAGGATTGATTTGCTAACAGCTTTCTTCTCTCAGTGTGTACTCCTGCCCTGGAGGTCAGACTCGAGTTCTTCACAGACAAATACACCCAAGCAAGCTGAAATGTGGGGGAAAAGAACACTAACAACCAGCATGTCAGAGCTAAGTGTTCACAGGCACATATGTTTTAGTAATGCACTAGGCTAGTGCATTATTTTGCTACAAATTCATCTTGAGCCCTAATCTGTGCCAACACTGCCTTCCTTTACATTTGCAGTATATGTGCAAATTATCAAAAAAAAAAAAAAAAGAAGAGAAAAAACGAGGGGGGTAGGGGGAAGGCTCTGAAAACACCATAAATGTTAGATAAGCCCAAGAAGAAATCAGATCTGAGATTCATAATAAGAGCCTCTCTGCTATATAAGAGGCAGATCTGGAACCTGAACATTCCTGCCAATCTTTGGGAGAATTTAAAAAAATGGTTTGTAGCAGTATCCATCTACCTCAGTCAGAGACTATTTTTGTAGTGGGGTGAAGCAGAATCCTCAAATCTCAGGAATTATACAATTTGAACCTGAGCCCAGATCTACCTTTTGTGACTGCGATCTATATACAGACAGACCTAGTGCAAATATAAAGTCAGTGATGACAATGGTTGGATTCAAGATCAAGTAATAACCAAGTACACTGTGAGAATGCAGACGTGTGATCCATGGGCCAAATCGGAAAACAGCAGGCTGATCACATGGTGCTGGGCCTCTTCCTCGCTTTTCCCTATTAACTACAATAAAAGACAGATACAAATACTCTAAATACTTTCCCAGCATTGTATTTCCATGTCAGCAATTGCTGTAGTTGCCACGGTGATGTGGTGATCATGAATGGAACAGGAAGGTGGTCCACTTCTCTCTGCTAATATGTGCTTCACACTATGAAAAGACTTAAACTGCTAGGCTAGTGTACTGTTAAATTATATTGGTATAAAAATACTCTAAGTGCTGTGCAGAACAGAGAGAGAGATGGTCTCATGCCCCAAAGCGTGCAGTGTAAGGGCCCAAGCCTGCAGCTGACTCCTTTGACATCAATAGGATTTAAGCATGTGCTTAAAGTTAAGCGCATACTGAAGTGCTGACTAGGGATGGGATAACTCACATGTCTAAATTTGAGGAACTGCAGAAGTGCCATGCTGAATTAAGTCTAAATAGGATTCTATAGAAATTTAGTCTAAAAACCAATAGAATCTGTTTTCTAAAATTTTTAAGCCAGCTGATAGAGTCTAATAGAAAATAATATATCCCTGGACCCTGCTGTAGAATTCTGTAGGTTGGTTTTGAAAGGTTGTCATTCTTTATTAAATTCTGTAGGATTTGTCCTTATTAGTGGCTATGATAATGTACAGCACATGTTTTGATAGTCTTGAACCAGGGATAATTTGCATTAGTTGAGCAGCAGCAACATCTGTTGGTGGATCCACTGTTATACAGAGGCACAAATTATTATATTATCCTCTTTTACACAAACAAAAGTTCAGACATTGCCTCTTTACCCTGAAAGAAAAGATGAACGTTTCTAGATAAGCCTCAACAGCTTGATCTTAGAAGCATATTAAATAACATGTTCCTGAATTTCTGTTTCTGATCTGGAATGGTGACCAGAACTGGAAAAGCTCTGTGGTGCTTTCCAACTATGTATTTAAATAATAACTACAGCAGAAAGTGGTGTTAATGTTTTATCCAAAGTGCAAAGCACAGTGAATTAGATGTGGCTTAAAGCATTTGTAAGAGAAGGTGGGTCATGTACATTTCATCAAATGTCCATCTCACTTCCTGTGTTAGAATTGTGCCAGGTGCCACCTGAATGTAGGAGGCCTCCAATGAGCTACTAAAATGTTACCCTGAAAGGAACAACTTCTGCCCATACTCCATGTTTATAAAGACACAGACTCAGTCTTCTTTTTACTAGTGTTGCTAAACAAAAACACTGGTATGCAAAATATTTTTGATTTACAACCACTTTTGAGATCACAATAAAATAATTTAAAATATATTTTCCAGAAAGCAGGGTTTAAGCTTGTAGACTTGAAAAGAGAGGCTGTGATTCACATCTCTCTTACCTAACTGCAGGGAAACATTTCCAGCCAAAGCAAGATGATTAAGATAACTATAGTTTTGAAACTGGGAACCAACTGACCTTAAAGTGCTTCATGAAACTTAGTGTCTAAGCAAATGTGTAAGTGATTGGTTGGCTTGAGAATTGGAGATAGTCATTTGCATAATTGTATTTTGATAATTTTCTATCTGGGACTAGTGAAAAGAGAACTTGTTAGTAGCAACTAGTGCCCCATGCTT
Source organism: Caretta caretta (assembly GCF_965140235.1). Taxonomy (NCBI): domain Eukaryota; kingdom Metazoa; phylum Chordata; order Testudines; family Cheloniidae; genus Caretta; species Caretta caretta. The sequence goes on from NC_134214.1 coordinate 86,295,952, forward strand.
TTAGTGGGAAACATCATTGGAAATAAAGTCTGGAATTTTCAAAGAGGTCTAAAAGAGTTAAACGCCAAACTTCCTTTTGAAAGTCCATGATTTGGATGTCTAATTTCTTGGGTGCTTTTGAAAGATGCAGCCAAAAGGTACTGGGTGATAATACTGGAATAAACCCAGAGCAAATCCATAGCCTTCAGTGGGGTTAATCTGAGTTCAACTGATTTGATTCAATTGAGAACAGAATAGAGTTCAGTCTTTTTTTTTAAAATTGTATGTTTAGAAGAGCAAAGTCGATACTGAAATTGTGTATTCAGATTGTATTTGAATTTAAAGAAAACAAATGAACAGTGAAGGGCAATTATTTCTAGAGTGCTTACTGGAAAGCATGTTTTTTTTTTCTAAATTTTTAACTATTGATTCTTGTAATAAATGTCTCCTTAAAGGCAGCACGGAAGTCAATAGGTGTGGTTATTATGATTAATTGTTGATATCTATGTCTGTTGTGAGCCTTTTCCCTTTCCATGTCTGCCTTACTCAGTTGCACATACTTTATGCTTATTTGTAGCCATGCCTCTCCCTTTGTGAACATTCGCTACTGGGAATGTGGGTTTTAAAGCAGTCAGCCTTTCCTATCCTTGAGCCTCTCTAGTTATTGCTATTGTGCAAACTATACAGACTGTCACTGTAGCAGTTTTGGTTAGATTCGTCTTTCTCTGGAAGGCCATTTAAAAACCTGCTAATGATTCATGCAAAAATCTGGAAGAGATTCTGCCAAGAGGCTGTTTTACCTGAGCATGAGAGATTTTGTGTTTTTTCTTTCTTAATTGCTCTTCTTAATTACACTGGATGTTTGCATGAAAAAGAAGTTTGTGGTGTTAAAAGGCATACTGACATCTTTAACTCGTATGTCACAGAATTTAATGTCGTTTTATGCTATGCTGCTGATTGTCTCTCCAGCAACCATGAACTGCTGTTCTAAAACTGGAAAGTTCCACTGAAATCACAATGGGTCATTGTCTGACATAGCTGGAATTGGATGGGGAGAGCACTGGAGAAGAATTTTGACTGGGGTACCTTTAACAGCCAAGTGGCTAAGAATTGCATGATATAAAAGCTTTATGGCATGAGTCTGGGTTGGCTGCATTACTGGAGTGGCAGAGAATTACATAGAGATATGAACTGTTTGAAACCTCACTGAAGCTGTACAAGACTTAACATTTTCAGCTAGCAAATTTTCATTTTAATAGAGAGGGTCCACATCTTCTCTGACTCTGAATAATAAAGGACCACATCCTTGAGACCTTGGCTTGACATTGGACCTGCATTGGTGGGGTTGTGGGGAGAAGGTGGTGCTAGAACATCAATTTTGCTGTCACGATCATGGGTTTTTCCGCTCTCTCAGTCATGGGGCTTGCTTGTGGCCTGATATGGCCCTTGGCATAACTTAGAACAATCTAAGTTCTCATCTAAGTTCCGCTAACAGTAACAGGCCTCTAGGGACTGCCCTACCATCCAGGGATTGGTGGGGAACAAGGTGCTCCACCCCTTTCCTGATCCCAACCACTCCCTTACACTAGGACAGCTTTCGAGCTTCTCGTGCTGCCTGAGTTAAGTGGTGAATAAAATCACCATATACTTCCCTGCCCTGGTGAGTCCCATATGTGTATAATTAATTAAGCAAGGACATGTGAGAATTTTGTATTTGTAAAAGTAACAAAGTGGAGCCCATGTTTCAGAGAGGCTTATTTTCCTGAAACTGTTAATCTATTTCCATTGCCAACGCGCTTTAAATGAACCTAGAAGTTAAGAACAGCAACAATGAATAAATTACCAGACAGCTGGTAGAAGTAAGGTACATAAAGGGATATACAAAAAAATGGATTTTGTCCATACATGTATAGAAGAACCAGCCCTTCATTATGGGGCCAGAAAGGACCATTGTGATCATCTAGTGATCTCCTGTATAACACAGGCCATAGAACTTCTCTGAATTAATTCCCATTTGAACTAGAGCAGATCTTTTAGAAAAACATTCATTCTTGATTTTAAAATTTCCAGTGATGGAGAATCCACCACAGCCCTTGGTAGGTTGTTCAAATGGTTAATTACCTTCACTGTTAAATTTGCACATTATTTCTAGTCTGAATTTGTCTAGTTTTAGCTTCCAGCCATTGTATTTTGATATACCTTTGTCTTCAAGACTGAAGAGCCCTCTGTTATCAAATTTCTGTTCCCCGTGCAGCGGAGGTAACGTGTAACTGTTGATAGTTTGTGAGTATGTGTGCGCGCACAATGTAAAGGTTTGGGGGTGAGGGGGCAAGTGACCACTCCAGATGTTGCCTCTGGATCTAGAACAGAGGTTTTCAAACTGTGGGGTTTCCCCGCCATCCCCTGACTCTCCTCCAGTGGGCCACTCTATCTGTGCAAGGGGAGCAGTTTCCCCTGGGCAGCACCCCTACTATAGGAGTAGGAGAAGGGCCTCTCCCCTGGGAACAGACACAGGGCATTCACCCCCAGGGTGGTCTGCAACGCAGGCAGCAGGAAGTGCTCGGACTCCAGCAGCAAGGAAGGAGAAGCAGCCCCATGTAGCGGGGCGGAGGGGGAGGCTAAGCCTGCAGTCAGCTGCTCTACTGCTTCCTCCCTCCCCACACTGCATGGACACACAGTGAATGCTGCTGCCAAAGGGAGCCTCCGCCTCCTTGCTGCTGAGTGTCCTGGTGAAAGGTGGCCTGAGGCCTTTCCCACTGACCTGTGGGTCAGAATCTGCAGCGGCCCCTTTGGATGGGTCCCCTTGGAACATTTAGTTGTTCCTAAATGGAAGGTAGAAATCTGCTTCCCAGAATAGAGTCCCCCACCCTGAAATTATGGCCTATGTTCTTAGTTCCCAGATTACTTCTGGGGGATTCTGCGCCATTGCATGCATAATTAATGAGCCATGCATTTTTTTTTTTGCACAGAACAAAGCTCCTGCCAGAAAGCTGCTGCAGTTCTGCCTTTTGCCCATGAGAGGACACTTTGGTGCTAGAACAGAGCAGCAGCTCCCAGAGACCTAGAGAAGAGAAAGAACCTGCCTTCTTCACAGTGCCTGTCAGGCTAGGTCAGGAGACAAGGGCTATGGGGAGACAGACAGTATGAGGCTTCTGGGGGGTCAGAGAGGGGCTCATAAGGGCTAGTGGGGGAGGAAAGACTGGGGCAGGGGCTGAATGGGAGTGGAGGCACAGGGCCACAGGGGGAGGGAGGGCAGGGCCACATAGAGACAGGGGGGTGTCTGAGTGGGGGCACAGAGACACATGGGGACAGGGGAAGAGGATGCAGGGTTATATGGGGATTGGGGGAGTGGGTGCCTGAGTGGGGGTGGAGGAACACATGTGGACAGGGGTTCAGGGACAAATAGGGATGGGGAAGATGTGCCTGACTGAATGGGAGATGCTAGGGGGTCAGCCAGGGTCTGCATGGGGGAAGCTCCCTAACAATCCCTTTCCACCCCCCAAAAACCCTGTTCCATACTTTTCTCACCCATACCCAACAACCCTCCAAGTTCACACTCAGGCTCCCTCCCAGCAATTACTTCTACTACTCTCCCTCAGCTTCTCTGTTACCCTGACTCCCCCAAGCCTTTGCACTGCTTCTGAGGCCTGTGGGAAATATGGCTCTGTATTGTAGTTTAAATGAATTATTACTCAGAGTTCTGTATTAATATGCTTAGTAAGGAATCTATTTGTCATAGAACATTTCCTGAATCTTTTTTGTTGTCTGTATTGTTACAGACATACTTGCTGACAGGTATTTTGAAATAAATGACCAAAAAGAATTGAAACTGGTGTGATTATATTATGTTATTTTGATAAATAAAATATGCAGAATTTTGCAGCATTTGAAAATATTGTGTGCTTTTTAAAATTTTTTGTTGCAGAATTCTGCCCAGGAGTACTAGATATATGACTTTACATTTGGCTGTATTAAAACACATATTGTTTGCTTGATTCAGATTGCTCTGTACCAGGGTCCTATCATTTTCATTATTTATTACTCCCCCATCTTTGTGTAATTTGCAAACTTTATCAGTAATGATTGTATGTTTACTTTCAAGTGATTGACAAAATGTTAAATAGCACATGGCCAAGAACTGAGCCCCACTAGAAACATAACCGCTTGAAGAAGATTCCCCACTTACCATTACAATTTGAGATCTTTTTGCTAGCCAGTTTTAATTAATGTGTACCATGTTGATTTTTGTATGGTTCTAGTATCTAAATTAAACTGTCATGTGGTACCAAGTCTTATAAAAAGTCTTACAAAAGTCCAAGTATATTACGTGGGATTGCCACCTGTCAGAATTTTGGCTTCTGTATCCGGGTGCCATGTAGTGTTGCCAGGTGCCAGTCAAAAAGGGGACCTGGCAGTGTCCAGTCAGATGTACTGACTGGACACCAAAAGCCCAGTTACCACTGGGTGTGGGGGATACCAATTCTCAATGATGTAATAAATGGCATCCATTGAGGTCAGGAAGTAAAGGGTATGAGTCAGTGAAGTCAATGAAAAGACTCCCAAAGCACTGAAAGAAAAGGAATACAGACTAACATGGCTGCTACTCTGAAACCTCCCAAAGCACTGTACATCAGCTAAGAATTGGCAAGGTGGTACAGAGCTGAGTTCCACTCCTCCCCTTTCCATCCTTCCTTGTATGCCAGAGCAGAAGGTGGGGAGGGCCAGATGGCAGTGTGGGCACTCTGCCAGCTTTACACCAGCTGAGACTTTCCTACAGTGGAGAAATTCTCAGCTAGGCAAATTCCAGCTTCTTGTGCAACTGGTCTGGAACAGATGGAGAGAATCTGGCCCTCTCTCTGTCTCGCTTTGGTGACTGGCAGTGAGAGAACCCAGTGGATGAGACCTTAGATGTTTCAAATATGATTAAGAATATGAAGAGTTTTGTCATTTAAACCCCAGGTGGGTTAATTTTTACATATTAGCCGTTATTGTTGTACTTCTTTGCAACTCCTATGGGGAAGGATCCTGAAAAAATGTGACTGCAGCTTGGTAATGTAGCTGGCAAATAGGTGCTTTCATCTTGCAGCTTGATCCTTACAGCTGCATCTCTGTGTGCTCTGATCTTCCTGCAGCACACATCTCACAGATGGAAGTAACTTGACTTAAGAGGAAGATGATGGTCTAACAAATGCAAGATGATTAAGAAAAACTGTTTCCTACTTACTCCTTTTCATTCTGCCTGTCTTCCTCTTTAGTTCTGGATTTGTTCCACACCCAACTGTTCTTAAGGGAGGTGGAGGTTGTATGGATTAGTGGGTAAGATACTGGGCTGGGTGTCAGGAGACTTGAGTTGTGTTCCCAGATCTTCCCCTGACTTGATGTATTACCTTTGGCAAGTTCTTTAACCACTCTGAGCCACACTTTCTCCATCCATAAAATGTACACACTCAAAGGAGGTTAGTGAGACTTAAATGATCCATACTTTGAAAGTGCTTTGAGATCCTTTGAGGAAAGGAACTATAGAAATGAAAAACATTATGCTCTATGTCATTATTGTGGTTGACTTTAAGTCTGATGTTGCACTGAGAATTCTCTACTGAACAAAACACTGATTTCCTCTTTTTACTCATTTTCCCTGCACTGGAAATTCCTTCATATGGAAAGCTTTGATTCAGGATTTCCTTGGATCAATAGGGTTTAACTGTAGCTTGAGAGTTACTTCACATGTCCAAGCCAGCTCCCTTTGGTTAGTTTCTGGCTATATTTATTTTCTGCTATGTAATTTTCTCATATCAGTTAAATTTCTTTTTATCCTTCATCTTGTCCTCCTTACAAGCAAGTGTTTTGATTTATTGATGTTTACTACTATAATTTTTTCCTTAAGGGATCAGAAAAGGGTTGTGTAGAAGGGCACAAAATCCATACAAAAAGGAGAGAAGCAGCCAGCCCCTGTCTACTGGGCAGTGCTATTCTCAGTGAACATGAATAATCCTTTTTTCATTCCTATAGAAGTCTGATCTTTCTTCCTCCATCTAAAATAAAACAGTCCATCTGTCCCATAAATGCATGGTGAGGTGTAATTTCACGTCAAATCTTCATTGCATTGCCAGGCAATCTGAAGCTCACCTAACGGCTGAAAGAGCTTGACAAGCTCCAGCTCACCAAAATGGTAATGTTCATCCCTGCCTGAATCTAATTTGAGCTTGCCTTTGTATTTCCCTTTCCTATGCAAGATACCCGAAAGGTCAAATGTGCAGAAGGCAGAATGCTGCTGCATTTTCTAACACAGGATTCCAGATTTCTAACACTGCAATCCAGGAGATGGGAGTGCACTTCTAATCTGCTTTCCTGTTTCTCACAAGAAAACCAGGTAATAGCAAAAGGCCTCTGGGACTTTAACAGAGTATTTCTTTGGATGTCTATGGTTGCTTTTTTCGGAAACACCTCTTGACCACATTGGTGTTTTCTACTTCAATGGCCCTTTAGGGCATCTCAGTGTCGTTTATTTTTTATTTTAAACAGGTTAGAAATCTCGTTTTACACCTAATTTATCGATCAAATTCCTCTTAGTTTTTATTTTTCACTATGAAGAATTTGTTTGGATCGATTGTATTGACCTCTTGACACTTTGACAAACTTTAATTAAGTCTCCCACATGAAGTACCTTGTTAAATAGAATAGCTCAGTATGCTGGGTTTTACTGTGTATAAGACACTGAGCCAAGGACACCCAAATGTTGCCAGGACCTCAATGGTAATTTGCTATTCATTTGCCCAAAGGTCACACCTACCATAGGTTGCAGATACCCTTCTTTTTGGTCTGCAAATGTTCCAGTCGTCTGCTTGGATCAAGATGGAACATTGCTATTGGGATGCAGAAAGGGCACCATCACCTCCTGAGCAACCCCTTGTGGCTGAGTGTGGCTCTTAATCATCCTGCCTCAGTTTCCCCCCACCTTCACGAGGTAACAGCCTGGTCCAGGACGAGCCAAACACTATTGTACAGCCATACAGCTCCCTTTAATAAAGCTTTCTGAAAGGAGAACTTGTACCTCAGACCCAAAATAAAATGTAAAAGTCCCAAAACAAGTCTCTAGGTTCCAGCAGCAGCTCCTTCTGCTGTAAGGGCTCAGCCTTCTTCGCTGCCCAGAGAGCTTTGGCAGTCTTTTCAGTTTTTCAGGGTCTCTCCCAGGCTTCCGTCCCTGGAGACCTTTTGCCTAGTTCAGGATCCCTAGTAACCCCCCTCCTCTGGAGCTTCCTTTCTCCTCAGGAGCCTTTTTTCAGCTGAGCTCCCTTAAGTCTTTTATTAGTCCTGGGAGCACCTTACTTATCTGCCTTCCAGCTAATTAGCAAGTGTACTATCCCCAGGTGGAGCTGCCTTGGCTCATTCCCTTCAGTGGAGCCTGTCACAGGTAGGTTGGGTCTCTGACTCTCTTAAAGGGCCAGTCCTGTGACATGAGGCCAGTAGTCATGGCATGCCATACCTCCTTATTAAAGATCAGGCCTGACAAGAAGTCTGAGTATGTCAACACTGCAGTAAAAGACCTGCAGCTGGCCCTTGTCAGCTGACTCAGACTTGTGGGGCTTGGGCTGTAGGGCTATAAAATTGCAGAGTAGATGTTCGGGCTTGGGCTGGAGCCCGGGTTTTGGGATGCCCCTGCTTCTTGTGGGGATCCCAGAGCCTGGGTTCTAGCCCAAGCCCCAGTGTCTACACTGCAATTTTATAGCTCTGCAGTCGCAGCCCTGTGAGCCTGCGTCAACTGATGTGTTGCCGTGGGTGTTTTATTACAGTGTAAACGTACCGTAACCGACCACAATTGGCTATCCCTTGCTCAAGATAATGGGCCAGATTCTCAGCTTGTGTAGATCAGCATAGCTTTATGGGCTTCAATAGAGCTACATTGACTTACACCAGCTAAGGATCTAGGGTATAGACCAGGGATCGGCAACCTCTGGCACACGGCCTGTCAGGGAAATCCGTTGGCAGGCCGGGACAGTTTGTTTACCTGCAGTGTCCGTAGGTTCAGCCAATCACAGCTCCCACTGGCCACAGTTTGCTGTTCCAGGCCATTGGGGGCTGTGGGAAGCGCTGGCTGCCGCTTCCCGCAGCCCCCATTAGCCTGGAGTGGCGAACAGCAGCCAGTGGGGGCTGCGATCTACCGAACCTGTGGACACTGCAGATAAACAAACTGGCCCAACCCGCCAACGGATTTCCCTGACAGGCCGCATGCCAAAGGTTGCCGATCCCTGGTATAGACTAAACAGCATCCCTCATTTAGGGATAGGAGCAAATAACTTCCAGCAATGAAAATATTATAGAAATTAGAAACAGAAAAGACCTGTTAGGCAGCAGGCTTGAGGGGAAACCTTTTCAGTGTCGCATCTTTACAATTCAGGTATAAATGCCACTGCTGAATGTGGTTTTTCACCCCCAATTCTCTGGGCTATTGAGGGAAACATTGAGCGTATATCTACCCCTGCATGTCTCCTTTCAGCCATCTCTGTTCAGCAGCTACGGACACATCACACAGATGCACCAAGGCAATTCCCAGCAGGAAAGCCAGAATTTGGCCTATTGTTTCTAAACCTGTAAAATATGTGGAGGAGTGAGAGCAAAAGGCGGTCTATAAATTAAACAATAATATTAATTCATGTGGAGAGTGGCAGTTGGGCTGTGATTGAAAGGTGCTGTAAGCTGTGTTCATGGCAGATGAACCTTTGGTCCTTGCCAGTTAGCTTTGGGGCAGCTTTTAAACCAATCTCATAGCAGGATTGCCACACAGGTTCACCGTAACAACTCGGGAGCACATAATTAAAGCCACTTTCCCACCCTGGAAAAGCATTCTCAGCAGACTTCAGAAATTCTAAAATTCTTGTTTATTTAATAATTATCAAGCATAATTATGGGAATGAGTTTAGTTCACATTTACATATTAGCAATACATTTTAATGATCTGATTATACAAAAGTGAGATACAATAGATTGCATTTTATATAGAAAATTTGTTACCAGTCATAAGACAAAAAACCATAACCAAAAACCAAACAGATTTATGAGAGCTCTGGGAATTATCATGTACTAAATCCTGGGGTTGTAATGAAATAGCTAGAGCAGAACAAAACTCAAACCACTCTATGTGCAAAAATCCCCAAATGCCAAACTATTGCAGAGCGACATGAAACAATGCAACTTTTTGGAAGCTTTTTTAAATACCACTAAATGGACAACAGGGTCTTTGGAGAGGATTTTGTGAAGAATGGTTTCCCTTAGGAGGTAGAGATATTGCTTTCTTTTTGTCTGAGCAATGGAGTTAACCTGCCCAGATAAAGAAGAAAATGACCCTTCTGTTGTTTCATCCAGCTCTCATCTTTCTTTTTTTATCTGTCTCATCCTTCCTTCCTTTCATCCATCTCTTGCTTTCATTCACTGGTGTTCTGTCTAGAAAGCACTGTTGTGTTTCGTCCAAATAATGTCTGTATTTTTATCGTGGAGGTAATTATATTTTGTTCATGTATGGCTTTTTGCATGCTTGGGCTCTGTGTCGAGCCTTTAAAAATCTTTTTTTCTTAGAGACTCCATTCCTTTGATCTTAATTTGGGGGAATACAATATTATCTTTGACTCATTAAGTGTCCTCTTTTTGTTGTTTTAAGAGGTTTGTGATTTATTTTGTGCAGCACTGCAGCAAATTGGATGATCCTTAAGTCAGGGAAATCAAAGCATGGCTGTGCGTATGATGCACTGACTGGCATATGGGGAGAACATGGTGAAATATTCAGTTTGTATTTGAGGGGTTTGATTTGTTTTTGCTGTACATAATTAGAAGGAGATTAGGTGGAATAGTATGACTAATAGAGAAACTGACATGCTAGAATTAAACAATCCTGCGAGAGCTTCTGAAAGAACTCTTGGGCTCAGATGTTAATAGTCTCACTCCACAAGATACAGAGATGCATGTTGTTTTTGTCAGCATGCTTCAGTGTATATACTAATTTGGCTCTGTTGGAAGCACCCTCAGCTCTGGTCCATAAATCTTGGGTTCAAGGACTACACAAGAACTGGAGTTCCCACGAAATGCATAAATTATGGAGTCATTTGTGAAGGGAGGATGCTGCAATATTAGTAGCACTGTCCTTTGGGGATGATCCTGTGGACCTGATTATCAGATGTTTGCACCTGAGTCACGTGATGAGTGCATAAATTGGTGTTTAGAGGCCCAAATTTACAAAGTAAGTCAATACATTCTGATCTGAGCATTCAGAGGTAGAGCTGGGTGCCCTAATGTCTGGTGCCCAAGTTTGAAAACTTGAATCTTCATGTTAAACCAATGTTTCTACCACAGAGAGAGGTGTGGCATTAGTGATTAGAACATGAAGCTAGGACCCAGGTGCTCCTGGGTTGTAACCCTGGCACTAACATACAGCACCATCCTGTGGTATGGAAAGTGACAACCATCAGACACCTGAAACCAATGGAGAGGGTCAAATTTCTAGCCCTGCCCTTAACAATGCCTTCATTTAAAAAAATATTTATTTTGCAGATGCAAATTATTGCTGCTGCATATTTTTGCAGGTATAATTATTTCTGCCTGCAATTTGCTCCCACAAACATGGAGACCAACTTCTAAAAATATGGTTCTTAAAGCCTACTATTCACAGAGTCTTGTATTTGATACAACAAGCTACTTTCCCTCATCTGTCTTGCCTGTTTACTTTGGTCTACACAATGGATCACTTCATCCTTATTGTGTAAGTATTCCAAGGATGAATTTGGCTAAGTCTCTCACTTTACCTTCAGTTATCTATAGGTGGTCTGATGTAAACCTAGTAACGCTGGTCTTTAGGGTTGTTTGTCCATGTTTTAGGGTTTGCATGCTATTCACCATGTGTCAAAGAACAAGAGTTGAAGATTTAGTGGTGCTATTTACACTGTGCTGCACAAGGGTATCTCTGAAATGCAAGGCACAGCACTTTGACTGGCATATTGTTGCAGGGGACTCAATTAAACCAGGAAACATCTGATATCTCTATTAGCAGCGACAACACCCTGCAGTTCTAAAACAGAAGCTTGGCCTTGCTCTCAGGAACTATCTCCTTCAATAGGTTATATCGTTCCAGTCACTTGATGAAATGGATTCTACAGTTTTTACAATAAAAATCACTTACATTCATATTAAGAGAATTCACTATGTTTTTTTGAATTCAGTATTGGTTATTGCCCTTAACGAAAAAGTCCAGCACTATTGTTTACTTTAAAGGTTTCTGCTTTCTATTGAAATCAGCAGGAGATGAGTCACTAAAGTGCAAAGATGGCAAGAAGCCACTAATCATGAAGAGTGAGCTCTTTATCTTCCTTCTACAGAGCTCTTTGCAGGAAACGACTCTGTTGGTTGTCCTGTAGGCAGCTTCATTGTCAACGTTCAATGGAACTCTCCCTTTTAACAAAAGGAGATACATTTCTTTATCTCCCTAATTAAGGCTTAGACTCTAAAACATTGTGTTTTGTCTGTGACTCCAGTGATATGCCTTAAGAAGAACACCCCTTTGGCTGGGGTGAAAAAACTTGATGCTGTCTGGTTTCAGAGTAACAGCCATGTTAGTCTGTATTCGCAAAAAGAAAAGGAGTACTTGTGGCACCTTAGAGACTAACCAATTTATTTGAGCATAAGCTTTCGTGAGCTACAGCTCACTTCATCTTGATGCTGTCTGTACTTCATGGATTTTCAAATCAGAGGGAGAGCTTTAGGAATTGAGAAGTGCACAAATCCTGTGGACTTACGCTGCATCAATGTAGATGCACATTACCTTGGCTATGACTGCCCAGTAGTCAGATGGGCTGGAACAGAGAACATGCAAATTCTTGCTGTGTGTACTAAAGGAGCTTTCCACTGATAACACTTGGATATGCATTCTTACTGCACAGCAGCTGGTTTTATATGTTCATGCTAAAAGCCAAACAATAAACAAATCTCTAGAGCAGGTGCAGGCTGCCACATTCGTATTCAACAGCTTCCAAGCCAATTCAAAATGGCCCTATTGGCTTTCAGAAATTCCATAGACTTGCCCCATCCTACCTCTCTGGCACCATAGTCATCTCTGCTCATCAGTCTGTTCCTCCAGATCTGTCCTGCTGTCAGTCTAAAAGGGTTTGAACATCTGAATGAGAAAGAGGTAAGTAGGGGCAGGGATATGGGGATCCTGCAAAGGGAAGGCCTATGAGCAGCCAAAGTTGGGGGACTCTTAAGCCGAGGTTTGTAGTTTACTGTTGTTAAATGGACAATAAAGGCAAACTCCAGGAAGGAACCATTTTTGGACAAGATTTACTGTCGGGTGCAATTTATTTATTTATTTTTGCTTCTGGAAGGTTTTTCCCAACTGTTCATAAATCCTTTTGCTCAGAATGAAGGACTGGAAAGCATCTCTTCCTCATTGCCAGGGCAGAAGCAAAGCATGGAACAGCTTGGCAGGGGCATATCAGATTTGCGTCCGCTGTCTGTTACACACCTGAGTTCACTCTTTCATAATTAACCTTTTAAGGTTTCCTTTATGTTCTTTTCATGTGGGTTTATCATCCAGAATTCCCCACTTCTCCCTCTCTTTTAATTTCCCACTGCCATACTCAAAGACCAAACCTGTCTTTCTTCCGGAGCTGGACATGCCCACACCAAAGCCATTAATTGCATCATCGTAAGGGACTGCTAGAAAGCAACATGAACCAGGGACTGTGTGGGTTTCTAGCCTTGGTTAACTGAATGGGGATGACTGATGGGCTGTACATGCCCATAGGCAGATCCCCAGCTGCCACTCCACCACCAGATCATTGTTTCTTCTTTCAGTAAATCAAAGGGCCAAATTCTGCCCCAGCTACATCTGGGCCACTCACTCTATTGACCTCATTGGTAGTTTCACCCCTATAAGTGAAGGCAGAACTGGTGCCAGTTTATTGGTTTAACAATGCAGAAGATAGAAAACCCAAGCTCTGTAAACAGGTAGAACTGCCTTATAGATACTACTACTGATACTTCGTTGCACTTCTCCAGCACTTGCCATCCTGGGATCCCAAACACTCGCTCAGACACCAACGGATCAAGCCTCCCAATGCTCTTGTGGGGTAGGTACAGTGAGTATTATTATCCTTGTGTTGCAGCTAGGGCAGCTGAGGCAGTGAAGTGAGTTGCCCAAGGTCACACAGGAAGCCTGTGGCAGAGCTGGGATGAGAGCCCAGGTCTTCTAACTCCATCCCCTCTGCTTTAATCATGTTATACCCAAGTCCTGTCTCTTCTCTCTCCCCTGAGATGTTACAATGAAGCAATGAGGTGAAAAACAAGGGTTGGAAAGAAATGTACCCTGTCATAGTAAGTGTAGCCCTGGGGGCTGCTGCATTTCCTCTGAATCCCTACACTGGGGATTGGCAACCTCTGGCACGTGGCCTACCAGGGAAATCCACTGGCAGGTTGGGATGGTTTGTTTACCTGCAGCGTCTGCATGTTCAGCCGATCGCTGCTCCCACTGGCTGCGGTTCGCCGTGCCAGGCCAATGGGGGCTGCGGGAAGCTGCGTGGGCTAAGGGATGTGCTGGCCGCCACTTCCCGCAGCCCCATTGGCCTGGCACGGCGAACTGCAGCCAGTGGGAGCTGCGATCGGCTGAACATGCAGACGCTGCAGGTAAACAAACCGTCTTGGCTAGTCAGTAGCTTTCCCTGGTGGGCCATGTACGAAAGGTTGCCGATCCCTGCCCTACACTCTAACAGCTGGCACACAGTAGCTGCAGTGCCTAATCCTATGACAACAGCATGACCCAAGTCGCTAGCCCCTAGCCATATCCCTATCCCTTTCCCTCTCTGTCTGCTACCGGTTGGCAGCACATGTGGTTCCATCGCAAACAGTGCAAAAGTTGCCCATTCAGATCATTTTTATGAGCAGCTTTTCCTACTCAGGTTGGGGCTGTCTCATCCGAGTGTGATTCCGCCTTCCCTCCCTAGGTTGACTCACGGGCCTAGCAGGCAGAATATTAACGCTGCTGTCCCAGTCTGGGGAAGCCAAATAGGAACAGCAGATCCAGCACAGACACTTAAGAAAGGAACTTTTGATGTAGAGTATCTTGTTTTTTCCTGCAGAAGACACCAGTGAATAACAAAGCCAAGTCGTGGGTGGAGGGGGTAACCACACACACACACACACACTGCCCACTGCATGCCTTTCTTTTTGTTTGCTGAGTGCTACTGTTGTGACTTGCTTGTTGAATGCTCTCTGCAGTAATGATGAGTGACTGGAGCAACAGTAATTATTTTTGATCTCAGAGTAAACAGAATAATTAAAAATAATGAGTTTACAATATTTTTCAATGGGGGAAGTTAGTATATAGTGTTAGAAAATATAATAATTCTATTCTAAACAGGGATGCTGAGCAGCCAGCATCTGAGCAAACACAAACTCTTCCATACCAATGGGCAATCTGGTTAATGGAGCTTATTTTTTGTGTTTATATGACCTCCCGTTGCCACAGTGTCTGAGCACCTCACAGTCTGTAATTATTTATCCTCACAAACACCCCTGTGAGATAGGGAAGTGCTACTTCCTCCTTTCACAGGTGAGGCACAGAGAGACTAAATGACTCGACTAGGGTCACATAAGAAGTCTGTGAAGTAGCTGAGAATTGAACCAAGGACTTTTGGTGCCAGGCTAGTGCTCTAACCAATGGATGATCCTTGTGGTATGCCTTGGTGATTGGTTTTTTTGTAATTTTGGCACCAGTCTGCTTTGCTAGACTGCGGTCACCCAGAAGGTGGCTGCATACACAAACAGCCCTCTTAGAACACACCTATGAGAAAGGGACCTGGATCCCTGTCTCCATCAGGCTCTTCTATAGCAACAGCAAGAAAGTAGACACATAGCATTCTTCCTTGCTACACCTCATTGGCTTGAAGAACCTACATCTGTTACTCAGGTAAAACGTCCACTGAAATCAGTGGAAGTTCAGGCCATGTGAACTCACTGCCTGTTCCCTCCTACATGTTAAATTGCTTTGATCTCAGCAGAAATAATGCAGGAGTGTCCACTCTTACAGAGGAGTTTGAAAGATGGTGGCTCAGCAGGTCATCAAATCTGTGCATCTCACTCACCACCCTCTTTGGTCTCCCAGGTGGATTCCCTGCTGTCTGCCCAGGTTTGTGACAAATGGGTATTATTGGGGGCCTCATAATGAAAAAGTACATTGCCACTTCCTATCAAAGAGGCCACGCTACAGTCTGCCCATCCAAATGCACAGAGACACTGATGAATTCAGGCTGCGTAGCTGCTACCGTTCTTTCATTTGCTGCTATTGCACGTCTGGATACCCCTTATTGCACTTGTCTGTTCTTCTCCACTATATCACTTTGATAGACGAGTTTTAGAGCATTTTCTGACTGCCCGAAGTGAAAGTGTAATTAGATATCTAATCAGCTGCAGCACGTATAGTTTAAAAGGTTAAAAAATGCATGTCTCTACCATTAGAATAAAGGCTTCTGCTAGACATAAATATTGCTTTAAGCTCTTTAACCTGCGTTGTTTCCTAAAGCACCTGGCGATATGTAAAACTCTAACACAACTTAAGAGAAGAAATCAGTGACGTAACTTTTCGGCAATGAATATGCAACGCATAAACGATGGTGTAGCTCATAACTGATGTAACCTTCTTTTTTAATATCTATGAAAGGAAACAATTTGTGCCATCAACACTTCTGTTAACTTTAGTAGAACTCTCACACCTAGTCACGGGGCAGCCCTAAGTGGCTGTGCAGGGGCATAAGAGGAAGTAAGAGACTGTCCCCTCCTCCCAAAACACCCACCACCAGCCTTCTCGCATCCGAGCTAGAAGTGCAGGGTGGAAAGCAAGGGCCTCATGCCTGTTATTTCTCACCTCTGCGCTAATGGGCAGGGAGTGGGTAGAGGGGAAGTCGCAAATGGGCGTAGCCTCAGCTCCAGCTCTAGTGTGCAAGCTGGGCCAGCCCTGGAGGCCAGACTACTTCCCCCTAGGAGCAGGGTGTAGCAGAGAAGGAAATTTGCCTCTAAAACGATTCCTTCCTTATAGCCCTTACTGAGGGTTAGCTGGAAGTGGGCAATCTGGCCCTCAGTGATTTAAATGTAATCAGAAGTGAGGGAGGGTGCAAATCAGAACCATTCATATTGCTCTTCTGTTTCCTTCCACCCAACATACATCCCTCCCCACACTTTGTAGGGGGATGGAGAAGGAAAAGTCAGGCCTGAACCCATCCTACCCTGAGCTTTGCCCAACCAAAACTTCCTTTGCTTTTTATCCATATCTTCTAGGAGTTTTCAAACGGAAATACTTCCCACTGGTTTTACTCTTTCAAAAGCAAACTCCCCAGAGTTTCAGAAATTCT
Source organism: Caretta caretta (assembly GCF_965140235.1). Classification (NCBI taxonomy): domain Eukaryota; kingdom Metazoa; phylum Chordata; order Testudines; family Cheloniidae; genus Caretta; species Caretta caretta. The sequence continues at coordinate 86,312,313 of NC_134214.1, forward strand.
GCTTTGAAACTGGGGGGAACAACCCACAGCTCTGCTGTGAGGACTAGCTGCTGGGACCTCCTCCATAACCTCTCTCCACACCCCCATGAGTTGTATATCTAACACATCACACAGGGGAAAGTTCGCTTCATATAAATGCACTCTCATTTCCCTGTTTTTACTCTAGGCTTCAGGATATACCATAGCACATCTCATACCATTAGGGATCTCAGATTGGTGGGAAAGAGCCATTTTTCTTATTAATTTATTCAGAAAGTTGGCAGGGGGAAAATTCATGGCACGTCATAACTATTAGATGAGTCTATTGAATATTGAGCTAAATGTACCTGTGGCTGTTAAGTCCATTGACTGCAATAATGTGGCACACTGTTAGAAGAACTTCACCAGAATGGTAAGTGTTGTGGTCATTAGGCATTTTTGGCTGATGACTAGCCACATGGCATCCTTCATGGGGCCATGCTCTTTTGTTCAACTGCAGCAATATGGTATGTAATGTTACAAAAATATTCCCTTAGTCAATTACCAACTGCCCTCCCCCCCCCCCCCGGAAAAAAGACTAAAGGTTCTAAACTTTTTTCTGTTCTCTCTCTCTCTGTGTGTGTGTGTGTGTGTGTGAAATAAATCTGAAGTCCTCTGGGTACTAGGTTTATTTGCTGTGTTTGTAGGCTGTTGAAATACTTGGTGTTTTGCTTCTGATCTGAAAATGCAGAAAAAACACTGAAGGAGCTTTGCCACTGAAGCTGTGCAAATATTCAAATGAACCAACCAGCTTCCTGGACAAATATATTCTGGGTATTATGTGTCCCCTTTTAACATCTCATCCATTATCTTTTAGAAAAAAACCAGACTCCTCTTGCTCTGAAGTTTTAAAAGACTTTGCAGAGAATACATCTGGTGGTTTTTAAACATAGCACAATAGTTTACTTTAACATATAGCCTGAAGAAAGAGTCTGCACGGGCATTACAGTGTGTTTGAGATAAGGACCAAGCCCCATGTGCTTAGCATACAGAGCCTGGGTTTAGTTTGAAGAAAAGTCATGTTCAGCTTTTAAGAAAGCACTCCTTGCACGCAGTGATGAGCTGCCAGAAGCTGAAGAACCGGTTCCTTCAGTCGCTCCAGGTCTTCAGTGGCACTGAAGGACCTGCCGCCAAAGTGCCGCCGAAGGCCCGGAGCGAGTGAAAGACCTGCCGCTGAAGTGCTGCCGAAGGCCCGGAGCGAGAAGACCCCAGATGTAGAGCCAAATGCTATTTGGGATCCTGCTTGGGATTATGGTAGAGACTGTAGGCCCAATATCCTCGCCACGGCATGATACGGTAATTGGATTATAGAATGCTACTTCAGTGTAAGAGCTGTTTATTCCTAGGTTGTAAATGTTTTTCTTTATCCACTCTTACTTAGGGCAACTTCTTCTTTTATGTATATTCATAGGTCTCCTTATCGCCTTATTTTTATTATTAATTATTATTTTTATTGATTGCTTGAAGTGCCTACTTAGCCCAAGTCATAGACCAGGATCCCATTGTGCTAGGCATTGTACAAACACCAAACAGAAAGATGGGCCCTGCCCCAAAGAGCTTATAATCTAATGTGAGAGAAAGCATGGCACACTGGATACAGTGCTGGAGTGGAAAGGCAGGAGACTTGAGTTCAGTTTATGGCTTTATTATTTTCTCACTGTGTGAAAACAGGCAAGTCACAAAACCTTCTCTGTGCCTCAGATTTACCATCTGTAAATTGGGGATAGTCTTACTTTTCTATTATTGTAAAAGAACTTTGAAACAACAAAAAAAAAGTCAAAAGTGTTGTGTACCATTGTAATGTCCCATGTAACAGCAGACTTAACTTTTGTGGTTTATTTTTGGTTTCTTGTTATCAATTAAAAGTAGGTCTGTTTTTATTATAATGGTCAGATAACTGCTGAATATCTAGGAAATAGAAATAACAATCCTTCCTTTCTCCTACTCTTTGTCTATCTTATCTGTGTAGAATGTACATTCTTGGGGGAAGGGAATGTCTCTTATGATGTACATGTTCACTGCTGAACGTAGCAGAGTCCCTCTAGGTGCTATTGTAATACAAATAATTATTGATCACCTCCAGATTCTTATATTGTCACCCATCACTGAATTATCTGAGTACTAATAATTATTTTTAATACTTAGATATTTCATTGTTTGATATTGTTAATTCACAATCAAATTCCATTATGGAGGTTCCACTCTTTTCACTGAAGTATTGGTCACTATTCATCATAATTTATTCAACTGTATGGATGGTTGATGTGTTCAGTTATGATCTTTTCCATGTTTCAGAGGAACCCAGAGGATATCTGGCAATGGTAAAAAAAAAAGCAAAAAAAAGCAAAAAAAAAGCAACATTAGAAAATCCAAACAGATGTTTTTTAATCTGTAAAGTGCTTTATTTTTATAAATGTCTGACTAAATCTTACATGTTGTTATGACATATTAACACATTGTGCTTTGCAATCAATACATTATTTCACCTAAATTTAACACAGGATTCCAAATGTGTCTTTAACTAGGAACAATCATTTGGAAATGCGCAAGTAATTGGGAAAAATAGGTCAACTGTCAGTTACTCTTTGCAGATGCTATTTATTACAGTTGCTACATTGCCAGTTATGATGTCTTTTTATGAAGCTTCTAATCTTTGTCCTGTGGTCCTATTCTCTCTGAACAAATTAGCAAGAAGATGAATTTCATTGTGCAGCTTCATTTTGCATGCTAGGAGACGCTGAAATGGTTTCTAATGGACCCTCTGGTCCCACCCCTCCCATTGCTACCCCATTATTGTGGTTTGCAGGCAGCATGTGCAGGTGGTGATAATGCACTCACACCTCTTCCTGGCTGATACAATTTGCATATGACATTTTCTCTGAAAATTGCCTGATGCCATGAGAATTAGCTGACCTGAGCTGAAAGTAAAGGGCGGCTATTTCCCTCTTCTTGTTGAGCACAATTACACTAACTACCCACCCTAATTTGGAGGGGAGGGAGAGATAGCAAAGGAAGGGGTGGCAAAAGGAGGGACCCCACAGGGGGGTTATTACGCAGGATTATAAAGTGGCAGGAGGCCAAGCACACTTGCCAAGATTAATCTCTTTCGGGAAGTTGCCAGTCTGAATGTTCAGGTAGTGCTTTCTGTTTGCTGATTCATGTGATGGAATAGGTATCAGTCTCTCTCTCCTGGCAGAAGGTAATAACTTGAGTGAGAGGAGACTGGGAATATCAAGGGGGTAAAATAGAGCAGGATTAAATCAACAATATAAAACTCTGGATAAGTTAGTCCTGAAGCTCCCAAGCAAACCTTTTGATCCTGATTTTCAAAACATTCCGTGCAAAATTGTGCCTGCAAATGGGGCAGTGATTATCATTTGTTTATTATTTGACAGTTGGATCCATAACGATCCATTAGCATGTACAAATGCCTGCTTTGCATGAACAGTTGTGGCAACTATACATGTACATTAGTGTGACCTGTGTGTGTGCACAATCAGGTTCTTAATACAATAAAAACACAGGTGAGACGCCTGATGTACAGGTGTTGACTGGAGCAGGAAGGGTATATGAAAGGGTATGCCAGGAAAGAGGAAAATTCTTTCACAAATGTTCAGAAGTGTCCAAAGCAGTTTCACTGTGAGAAATCAGAATGAGAATACAACACATCTTTACAAAGAGGCCCCGGTGCATGGCAATAGCCATGCAGGTTGTGCCCACTTTGCACTCTCATGACCAAGTGATTTTTGCATTCCAGTAAATTAATCCTGTGAATAAGGATGGATTTTTCCAATACAACTGTTAAGGGGAAGGAATGGGGAAACTGACTAGCAAGAGTGAAAAAGAGACAAGGCCAGCTGCCTCACTCAGAGGACAGAGATAAGAGTTTGAGAATAAAAAGAAGCATCCATTTCTTTAAAGAGGATTTTCATCTCTCAAAGATGTAAACGTAAAAGAAAACCCCTCGTAGGTGTTCCTTTCACAAGATGAATAAATAATGCAGAGAATGATGAATACCTTATCACATAGCTGAGAGCTTTTCTGTTTAAACTCCACATAATTGGCAGGGAACTAAACCTTGCCTTGCTGAGCCACAGACTCCTCTCCTTGGTGGCTGGAGGAGGATCTCTAACGCCGCTGGGAGAGTTGTGGACAGTTTTTGAAGCCTCTGCCATTCCATAGACTGGGCTGCAGGGGGTACCAGCACGCTTCTCTGATGGACTAGCTCATGTCACCTCCACTAGTCCAAAGAGAAACTCCAGAGTCTAATCCTAAATCTAGATCTTCTACTTGGCAATGCTATGTGCTGCTGCCACAAAACTCTTTTTGGCTCAGTCTCCCTTATTCAATGCTATGGGCTTTAAGAGAGAGCCCTTGATAGCAGTGAGGGTAAAAGAACAATAGAAGAATAGAGCAGCGCTGAACTATTTCTTCCTAAATTTCCTACCCCAACTCAGGCTATTGGTACTTCACTAAGGGAAAGTCATGCCTGACTAATCTAATTGCCTTCTATGATGAGATAACTGGTTCTGTGGATGAAGGGAACGCAGTGGACGTGTTATTCCTCGACTTTAGCGAAGCTTTAGACATGGTCTCCCGTAGTATTCTTGTCAGCAAGTTAAAGAAGTGTGGGCTGGATGAATGCACTATAAGGTGGGTAGAAAGTTGGCTAGATTGTCGGGCTCAACGGGTAGTGATCAATGGCTCCATGTCTAGTTGGCAGCCGGTATCTAGCGGAGTGCCCCAAGGGTCGGTCCTGGGGCTGGTTTTGTTCAATATCTTCATTAATGATCTGGAGGATGGTGTGGATTGCACCCTCAGCAAGTTTGCGGATGACACTAAACTGGGAGGAGAGGTAGATACGCTGGAGGGTAGGGATAGGATTCAGAGGGACTTAGACAAATTGGAGGATTGGGCCAAAAGAAATCTAATGAGGTTCAACAAGGACAAGTGCAGAGTCCTGCACTTAGGACGGAAGAACCCAATGCACAGCTACAGACTAGGGACCGAATGGCTAGGCAGCAGTTCTGCAGAGAAGGACCTAGGGGTGACAGTGGACAAGAAGCTGGATATGAGTCAACAGTGTGCCCTTGTTGCCAAGAAGGCCAATGGCATTTTGGGGTGTATAAGTAGGGGCATTGCCAGCAGATCAAGGGACGTGATCGTTCCCCTCTATTTGACATTGGTGAAGCCTCATCTGGAGTACTGTGTCCAGTTTTGGGCCCCACACTACAAGAAGGATGTGGAGAAATTGGAGAGAGTCCAGCGAAGGGCAACAAAAATGATTAGGGGACTGGAACACATGAGTTATGAGGAGAGGCTGAGGGAACTGGGATTGTTTAGTCTGCGGAAGAGAAGAATGAGGGGGGATTTGATAGCTGCTTTTAACTACCTGAAAGATGGATCCAAAGAGGATGGCTCTAGACTGTTCTCAGTGGTAGCAGATGACAGAACGAGGAGTAATAGTCTCAAGTTGCAGTGGGGGAGGTTTAGTTTGGATATTAGGAAAAACTTTTTCACTAGGGGGTGGTGAAACACTGGAATGCGTTACCTAGGGAGGTGGTGGAATCTCCTTCCTTAGAAGTTTTTAAGGTCAGGCTTGACAAAGCCCTGTCTGGGATGATTTAGTTGGGATTAGTCCTGCTCTGGGTAGGGGGTTGGACTAGATGGCCTCCAGAGATCCCTTTCAACTCTGTTATTCTATGAGTCTATCTCTGCACAGGCACTTACTTTATTTCACTGGCATGTAATAAAATATAATTTAACTCAGATAAAAAAAAATCCCATGCGATGTATATAAGATCCAGAAAACCATTTAGTACAGTCATTGCTAATATGCTGCTTATCGGTTCTATGACAGTTCAGTGAAAAAACGCAGCCATATTTTCAGTCTGTGTAATAGATTAAGAAGATAAATCTGACAAGACCTGCCTAGCAAAGTTAGCAGTGAACTAACAAATTCTTTTCTCCCCATTAAGAATGGCCTCCATTGATGGAGAGTCTTCACATAACAGAATGCTTTATATCTCCAGACAGCTGCTGATAGATGTAAATTTGTGGCAGTCATATTCAGAAAACTAATAAGCTTGGATGATCAGGGAATGCCACAACAGTGACACTCCATCACATGGCAAAAGCTGATTAGTTTTGTGCATGTGTGGTTGTCCCTTTGCCTGTCTATTGGAAAGGTTTCAGATCGGAATAAGAATGATAAAGGCAGTGGCTCTTCATTTCCCTCTGTGGAGAGGGTTGAGAAAATGGGAAGGAGCCAATTATTCACCTTGAAAGTGGAGCAAAATGGATCATCAGTCACAGAGGATTCTGGGGTGACTGGAACATTGGCTGTCCCCTTAACTCGGACGGCATGGCTGTGACTCCCTGAGGAGGAGAGCATGTCCTGAAGACTGGGGCTAGGTCTGTGAGAAAAGGTTGGGGAGGCAGGGATGTAGCAAAATTGGCTGAGGAAGTTATCTGCAGTGGACAGAAGGGCCACATGTCTGGGACAGTAGAACCAGTTCTAGGTTCTAGAACGCCGGCACACAGCACTCTCCAACTGTGGTAGCTTCCAAGTTCGGGGCTGGGAGCAGTGGGAATAAGTGAATGTTTCTGTAGGAGTCTTGTGCGGAAGAGGGATGAGAAGCAAGAATCTCTTGGGGAGGGATGGGAAGGAGATAGAAGAAACTTCGCCCCCCCCCCATGCGCCATGAATTTCCTCTAGGAATATGTCTAGTCCTGTAGTCCAATAAATAATGTCACTGGGAGTGGAAATTGAGGATCATGGAAGATGGCGCTGTGGGATTGAGGCACAGAAATGAAATGATTTGCTTACATCTGGGACACAGAGAGGATGGAGTGCAAGGGAAACCCTCACTTCCTCACATTGAAGACTAACAGATTTATTTGGGCATAAGCATATGCCCAAATAAATCTGTTAGTCTTTAAGGTGCCACCGGACTCCTCATTGTTTTTATGGATATAGACTAACAGGGCTACCCCTCTGATACTTCCTCACACTAATATTTTATTTTAATGAAAAAAGTGCTCCAGTTTAAAACACCCAAATTATTTCATGCACCCTCAAAGAACGAGGGCAAAATTGAGAGAAGCAGGTGCAAAAAGCAATAATGTACTGAGTTTCTTGTGTTAAGGTATGGTGGGCAGGAAGAACAAGCGCAAAGAGGATACACAAAGAACTTATAGAAAGTATCTTGGAAAAAAAGAGAGAGAAACAAAAGTCATTCCCGTAGCATGGTCATCTAGTCTGACCTCCTGCATATCTCAGGCCACAGAACTTCACACACCCACTCCTGTAATAGACCTCTAACCTCTGGCTGAGTTACTGAAGTTCTCAAATCATGTTTTCAATACTTCAAGTTCCAAAGAATCCATTATTTACACTAGTTTAAACCTGCAAGTGACCTGTGCCATATGCTGCAGAAGAAGGAACACCCCCGCCCCCAGTCTCTGCCAAGCTGACCTGGGGGAAAATTCCCTCCTGACCCCAAATATGGTGATCAGTTAGACCCTTAGCATGTCTGCAAGATCCACCAGCCAGACACTTGGGAAAGAATTCACTGTAGTAACTCAGAGCCCTCCCCAATATCTGGGGATATTTGCTACTAGAAGTTGCAGATCAGCTACATGCCATTGTAGGCAGTCTCATCATACCATACACTTCTCAAGCTTAGCCTTGAATCCAGTTAGTTTTTTTCCCCCACTGCTCTCCTTGACAGGCTGTTCCAGAACTTCACTCCTCTGATGGTTAGAAACTTTGGTCTAATTTCAATCCTAAACTTGTTGATGGCCATATTATATCCATTTGTTTGTGTGTCAACATTTGCTCTAATTTAAATAACTCCTCTTCCTCCCTAGTATTAATCCTTATGATGTATTTATAGAGAGCAATCATATTTCCCCTCAGCCTTCGTTTTATTAAGTTAAACAAGCCAAGCGATTTGAGTCTCCTCTTATAAGGTAGGTTTTCTATTCCTCTGATCATCCCAATAGCCCTTCTCTGTACTTGTTCCAGTTTGAATTCATCTTTCTTAAACATGGGACACCAGAACTGCACACAGTATTCCAGATGAGGTCTCACCAGTGCCTTGTATAATGATGATAACATTTCCTTACCTCTACTGGAAATATCTCATTTTAGGATTGCATTAGCCTTCTTCATGGCCACATCACTTTGGCAGCTCATAGTCACCTGTGATCAACCAATACGGCCAGGTCTTTCTCCTCCTCTGTCGCTTCAACTGATATGTCCCCAGTTTATAGCAAAAATTCTTGTTGTTAGTCCCTAAATGCATGACCTTACATTTTGCACTATTGAATTTCATCCCATTTCTATTACTCCAGTTTTCAAGGTCATCCAAGTCTTCTTGTATGATATTCTGGTCCTCCTCTGTACTGGCAATACCTACCAACTATGTATTTTATTAGCACGCTTCCACTTTGTGTGCCAAGGTCATTTAATGAAAATGTTAAATAAGCTTGGTCCCAAGAGGAACTCCACCAGTAACCTCTCCCCAGCCTGATACTAAATCTTCTCACAATATATAAACTTCATTAAAAGGTTCCCAGATGCCAAAACAATGCAGATGGTCCAGTGGGAGGGAAGCAGAAGAGAGGACTGCAGGAGTCCTAAAGAAGCACTTCAGAGCCCTGGTGGGATGGGGAGGGGGCATCATGGCAGAAGTGGAGGGGCCAACAGGAGGGCTATGGAGAATCAGCAGAGAATCTTCCAACAACAGGAGAGGCTGTTGAAGGAGCAGACTGCAGCTGCCTACTAGTCTGTGTAAAAGCTGCAGTCATGTGTTTTTAAGTGCATGACTGAGGCTGAGTCAAAGCTCACACTTGACTGTACACAACGATATGGAGTGAGCATCATATCTAGCATTTTTAAGTTGTGGTTTCTTAGTCCTTATTTACATTTTTTCCTGGCTCTGTTACAGCTTCATATCAGCTCAGTTGTAGCTACTGGTCTAATTTTCAAAGAGGGAGCTCCCCAGATATTGTACAGAGACTAGCAATAGAGCAGTTGCTAGCAATAGAGCAAAGCTGCTGCCATGGTTATGATGCATCGCCAACTCTCACAGTGCAGTCACCCTCAGGCCCCAGCTTCCCACTGGGAGTAGGGCTGGCCCAGTCTTAGTTCTGAGGGAAACTCCACCCTGGCAGTTCACCGGGGGCTATGTAACATTTCTCGAGTTTTGAGTATGGAGAATTTGCATTCACATCATTTGAGTCTCCCTTTGACTTCTAAAGGCAACCCCCATCTGGAGCTGCTGGCTGAGAGTCTCTTCCAAAGCTTGTACTGCTCTGCTTAGAAAGAATGATTTGGCTCAGATTGCTAGAAACCGGGCCCTGGTTCCGTCAATAGCTCCACAAACCTTACAGAACTGTTCAGCACACAGACTTGAGCAGAGACAGGGGCCACTGCTACATGCTAATATCGATACTGTAGATGGTTTTGAATTTGGAATGAATCCTCAAGCATAGTGAATTTTGGCTTCCTGGTAAAGGTTTTGCCTAGCTGTAATATCAGTACCCAGATCTGATCTATAAATCCTTAGGCTAGTCTGAGTCCAGAGAAAGATTGTTCTTACTCTAAACCTCTTTGTTTTGCTTGTTACTAATGGGGACTCCTAAATTTTAGATTTGATTTCTAAAATGGTCAAACTGATTTGACAATGATCTCCTGCTGGACTGCAAACACTGCACTCTGGAGTGCATCAACCCCAGTGTGCAATTGTGAAGCTGTGTTCTATTTAGGCATCTTTCACTTGTAATACTAGAGGTGAGGTAAACACGAGAACACCCCTTTTCCTTCCAAGGCAGAGTGAGAAGTGTCGTATCAAGGATGATGGGGCTGGTTCCTCAGCAATTCAAATGGTAAATGTTCCTAACCTTCCCCTGCCACCCTGCAGTGAACAGGGAAATCTTGTTTATCCATGAATGCTTTTATTTTTGTTTAAAGTTGCAGTTTATGCAATGGATTGCCTCCCTCTCGAGCTCCCTGGAGTGAGGCCCTGACGTTCAATTTCCCACCTCCCACATAGCTCTTATTTTCCCTTGTACTCTCCTCCTGCTGCTCTGACTACTTGGCAATAGGGTAGCATCCTAGGATAAATTTGCACCAGTATTCAGAAGTATGTTCCATTTTCACACACCGTTATAAGTGCATGCCATTACTATATACTAGGGGCTGGGAGTAAATTTTCTACTGAAATGTTATCTCAGTGGGAAATGACTTTTTGATGATTCCCCTTTGAATCAAAAATGTTCAGGTTTTCAAAAACCTAGAGATTCTGAAGAAAATTTGTGATGAAAATGAACAATCATTTCCATCTACATGTTTGGTAGGGGAAAAATAATTTCCTGATCAGCTTTGCAGTATACCATTTATAGATCTCAATATTTTAAGGTCAGAAGGAACTATCTAGTTTTGTATTCTGCATTACCAATGCTTCACCCAGTGATCCTTGCATTGATCCTGATAACTTGCAGTGGAAACAAAGCATTTGTTCTAGAAAAACATCCACTCTGGGTGTGTAAGACTTCCAATGATGGAGAAACTACCAGGAGGAAAACCAGTGATTCAAACCCACAGCCTTCTGGTGTTGAGGCTGACTTCCTGTCATTGCACCTAGTGTCCCTCAGGGTACTTAGTGTCTCCCTGGCACATTTCCCATAGGTTATCCCGCTGCCACATACCATTTAGAAGTCTATCTCATAGCCCATTACCAATCCCTAAGTCATCCAGACACAGAGATTGACATTGCATTTTTAGTGAACAATGAAGTAATAGAGAAGTATTAAAATCCATATGCTGGCTAGTAGTTCAAATTAGAGGAAAAAATTGAAGTAGAACTATTAGTTACATGACATATAATGTCAAGTGTTTGCCTGACAAAAAATGTGTTATCTTTTACATGGATCTGATGTCATGTTCATATATGATGTGGGATGTGATTGATAGCTTATCTCGGGGAAAGTTCTCTCCGCCAAACATTTTACAGTCCTTATTTAATTGCGCTCTTATTTTTTACCTTTGGTTAGATGCAGATTTTATGCACACCTGTGAGCTGCCATAACTAGACCTGCTGTTTTTTAAGTGCCTTTGAAAGGTAATTGCTTGGTTGGGATAATTTAAGCCCTTAAATTTATAACCTTTTCCAACCACTCAGGTCCTCAGATTTAGAAATATTCAGAGAGCTTAGAGTTTGGGTTTCTTTGATTAAAAAGTTGTTTTTAAAACTAGCATGATGTTTTCTGTTCTGCTGCTACTGTTCAACCTCTCCACTGTCTCTCGGACATTACTAGGCAGAACCTTCCTTTTACTCCTAAATCTACATCCAACCGATATTAACCTGCAATTATTGCTTATTTATTTGTGTCATTCATGAGCATTTGAAATGTTGAAGTATGGAACTGAGGCTAGAGACTATGTGTCAGAGCAGCCCCTCCACTTCTTTGGGTCACAGATGATGTATCTGGCTGGCAGTGTCAAAGAGAGAGAGGAGTGCTACACACATAAGGATTTAAAACAGGAAATAAAGGAAAAGAAAGGGCCCCATAGAAGGGAATATATCTGGAATGAAGAATGAAAAGGGGACTGCTGTGGAAGAGCTAGGTGGCTCAAGGCAGTGGTGATGGGACGTACTGTCTTTTGTCTCTCAAGCTGATTCGGATTTGAAAAATGGCTGTATTTTTTTTTTAATCAGCTGATAGCTCTATGTAGTGCTTAGTTCATCTAGCTCCTAGTGGACTAGTGTCCTCATCATAAATGGAAAACCTTGAGGAGAGAAGACAAGTCATGAATGGTCGGTTGGGAATGAAGACTCCCATGCCTAGAGGTTGCCCATCTAGTTTGGGGATGAGGAAAAGCTTAGAACTGTGGCTCATGTTTTAGCGTTCTGTAAACAAAGAAACTCAGTCTCCAGGGCTCTCCATCCCAGTATTTGCCCAGTCTTACTTTAAAGCAGCCAGAGAATACTGGCTATCAGAGGATGGAACTTTTTGAAAAGGTGATGATGAACAAATTGAAAGGAGAAAAAAAGTGAGACAATTTTAAAAAATAATATTAAGAACTGAAATAGTTAGGGAGGGGGAAAGATAGTTCAAAGTAACATGAGAGACTGCTGGTAAGAAACATAATTAATTGACATGAAGGATGAAAAAGGCAGCCCAGGACTCAACCCTACTTGCCAAGGTTGCCATGGGAGTTTTGAGGGCTGGCCCATAAATCTGGATTTAAAAAGTAGCCTGCCTTCATTTCCATGTTACATTTGAACTTGGAAGGTGGAAGAAAAGTGCTTCAGGAACATTAATTTTCACAACAGCTCCTTGAGGTATTAGCATCTCTCTTTTACAGACGGGCAGACACAAAAAGGTAGAGTGATTTGTCCAAGGACACATGGTAGATCAGTAGAAGAACGGGAATAGGATGAAACCTAGGCCTACATTTTCAAAATCAACTGGTGCTTGTTAGGTGCCTCAATTCTGGGGCACCCATCATGAAACCCCTTAAAGGTACTTGATTTTCAGACAGCAGGTGCTCAACACTTTCTAAAAACTTTATCTCGGACGGGACACCCCTAACCCAAATCACCCTAAATCACTAGTTGCTTTTGGAAATTTAGGGCATGTCTACATATACCGTGCTGCAGTGCGTCTGGTGAAGAAGCTCTATGCTGTCAGCACAATAAAACCACCTCCACGAGTGGCAGAAGCTATGTCAGAGGGAGAAGCTCTCCTGCCGACATACCGCTGACCCCCGGTGCTAATGTTGGTGTAACTTATGTTGCTCGGAGGGGGGGAGTTTATTCACACCTGGAGTGACATAAGTTCTGCCCACATAAATGGTAGTGTATGCAGTGCTTAAGGCTCATGGTGCTGTAGTTTAACCTCTGCAGAATCTCCCTGCTAATGCTCCGTCTAAGAAATGATTAACTTTAATATTAACCTAAGGGTTCACCACTGGCTATTGCCTGAAAGGATCTTTTTTTTCCCTCTTGAGATTCTTCAGTGCAGGGAACATCCAGGGAATGTTTGATTGTAATGCAGTCTCTCTGAAGAGTCTCAGAAGTCCTTCCTTGTGGAGAATTTCCACTTTTTAGTGGTCTCGATTACAAGTAACTGCATATACAAATATCCTTGAATGGAATAAAGTGAATCCCATAGCCCACTCAGCCAACATTACAGGCCCCAATGAGTGCCAAGTGATATATCTTTCATGTGCATATTTCTCATCTGAGCCTGATTTTCTAGCATGTCTCTTGTTTCGGCTGGAAAATTTCATTGGTCTCTAAATTGTCCTTGAATTGGTAGCGATATTTTAAAATCGGATACAGTTCAGATCTAGAGGAGGCTAGCTACAGTTTTCTAAATATGTAACTTCCCCTTTTGGATTTCATGGTCTCAGTTTAGGCCATTTGTTGCTGATCATTTATTTTATCCTTATTTCTGAATCATAAACTTCAAGGGAAAAAAGGGGACTCCCAGAATGGCACTGAATGGTACATTTGTTACAGTCCATCACTGCAATTTCTAAGAAACTGTATGTTAGCGAGCAATGATCAGGTGCTTTTATCACTCTTTCCCTATATATAAATGTACCTCTGTCTGCAGGGGGTGATGTTTGCCATATGCTATTGGATTGTGAGTAAAGAATTGCTTTTGGTTACTTGCTCTGGGATCTTTGCTAGCTGCCCATTGGTCTCTGGGTGGAGTTTTAGGGGTTGGTTATGTTGTATAAAGTAATATATGACCTGGAACTTCTCTCCTGGTGCCATCATGTGGTCAGCAGTGGGGACCTGGAGCCGGATATCCGTAGTTATTAAAAAGAGGGGTTGGCTGATGGAGTATTCTCAGTGAGAGCTCCACTGCAATTTACTCCCCTAGTCCAAAATGGCTCAGATTTGGTGACCTTCCAGGCATACAGAAGAAACTGATTATTTGATTTTTTTGGAGAAGGTTGAGAGAAGCTTCCCAGATGATGAAGGGATGCAAAGGAGCTTTTTTAGTAGGTAGCTGGCTGATGGAGTTCCTTTCTGAATGGTTATATTAATGCTGCTGGTTATTGTTGAGGTAATAATTATGTGTTAGAGTACCCAGAACTTTATATAGGCATGTTATTATTATTACCTAAAATGAAATAAAAATGTTTTAATGTCAGATGTCTCTAACAATACATTCTATTTATATAGCGCCTAAATGCCACAGGATTCATAGAGAGTTAATCCTGCAATTTGTACTCATGTGAGTAGTTACTCATGCGAGTAAACCCATTGGAGCCTGTGAGTGTGAAAGTTAGTATGGAAGTGCTGGCAAGAAGGTACTGAAGTCTCAGTTCAGCAAAACACGTAAGCAGGGGCCTAGCTTTAAAAGCCATTCAGAGTTGAAATCATTTGGTTAGCAAGGTACATGTCTAAAAGTGAATCCATGCCTAAGCTACATGTTTCCCTCACTAAAGCAGGAGCTAGGGAGTCAGTCTAGTCCACTTTCCTGTAAACCTCCACTTTGGAGCAGTGCCTTTTCCTGTCTGCTTCCCTAGCTGTAAAAATGGAGAGAACACTGTGAAGCCAATGGGATGGCTCGTCTGCTTCAGTGAGTGAGTGTGTTACAGAGCCCCTAGTGCGCCTGCTGTGCACAGGCCATGAGTCTCTACCAGCCTCAGCCATGGAGCCTTGGCTGTTTAGCTCAAGCTGGAGCAGCTCCTGCTTTTCTCTCAGGTTCTGTCCCCAGCCTGTCAGCCAAGATGGCAGCCAGCACATAAACTAGTGTTTAAGTGTTTTGATGAATGGAGTGGAGGAAGAGAAAGCAGCCAGTGCCAGCCACCTGCCTGTCCTCACTACTGGCCCTCTTCAGTGTGCGGTGAGAAGAGGAGAGGATTCAGGGTCAGAGGAAGGGTGGCACAGAGTGAAAATGAAAAATGGCCAGCTTATAAGTAGTAATAACAGTTTGCATTCACATGGCACCTTTCCTCTTAGGATCTCAAAGGCCTAGATCCTCAAAGGCAGTTAGTGCATAACACCCATTGACATCAATAGGCGTTAGGTGCCTAAACACCTTTGAGGATCTGGGCCAAAGTGTTTAACCAGGGTGGGTACTGTGATTATTGTCCTAATCAGAGGCACAGAGAGGTGCAGATACTTGCTCAAGGGCAATGTGAAATAGAAACCATAGATTCTGATTCTCTAGCCCTTGTTTTAGCCAGAGGAACACACTACTTACACTAAGGATTCACTCTTATGGGTTCATCCTTCTAACGGAATAGCTGCTCAATGGAAAGGAAATAATTACAAGTTACAGGCAATCATGTGTCTCTGATTTATACATGAGAATCCGACTGCAAAAATGTGTAAAAGAGAAAACCTTAACCTTTTATCAAATGACATGGTGTGAGTTATAATTAGATAATAGCTATTGTCTCCTGGGAGTACTGACAGCTTGAAATGATTCTCACCAGATTGTTGTGGGATCAATACTAGCCGAATAATTAAAATTCGATACTTCTATGTCTCTATCAGTAACACTGTGGGGAATGATGTATGACAGATTTAATTGAATTTGTCAGACACCGTGACTACATGCATAGATCACTGGGATATTTTTAGAGTTATGTATTTCATTTCCTAATTATACTTGCATTGTGCCTTTTAACATTCACGGTTACTTCCAAGCAATAAGACCGCTTGCTCTGGGAGAATTGACGATCTGTAAACAGTGACCCTGAGTTTATGCTGAACTTTTAGTCTAAATGTTAAGAGCCTTAATGGAGACATCCAGTAATTAACTGCAGGGTAAATATTAAAATACAAAACAATGGCAAATTGGAGAAAAGAGAATAGTATTTTGTCCTTTTTATAATTTCTTACCTGTGGGATACTTAACTCCTTCACTGATCGCCTTTCGTGGCAATAGCCGTGCTGTTAACATTCCACTGATCTGCACAGAATGGTACGATTGTGGCGTAGGTACAGGATGTACGAAGCACAAGCATATACATACTAATTAGATATCTAATGTCAACCCAGGAGTTAATATTTTCTCAAGAATGGCTGCTGCTTTTCCCCTGATTGCTTAATGTATTCAGTACGAGATGATAACACTTTGATCCTGTGAGACCAGAATTAAACCACTAGATTCTGAAATAAATATTTAAAAGTTTGAAATATTGTTGCTGAGGAGTTGGCAATTACCAGAATGAAATGGCAAGCCTGCTCTTTGTGCCCCAATGTGAGAACCAGAGAATTGAGAGTGGTAGCATTCTGATAGACTAGTTGTCATTTGCTGGAATAAAGATATATTTTATGTTGCTTACTATTGCACTGATAAACTGTATTGCAACATTGTGTCATGTTTAATTCTAACACTGGATTTTAAATAATTAGCAGCTGGAAGGGACTGAGCAGCTGTCGCCTCAAAGGAGCTGCCTCCTGATCATTAAGATTTGTCACACTTCAACGTGTGACACTGTTAAAAGATTTATTTATTTAAAGAACTGACAACTATCTTCCATTAAGCCTGATGGAGAAAGGGTGGGAACATCAAGCTTATTGTACCTGGGTAGTACTAAGATATATTTTTTTCATTTATTATCAGTTATAATTGTAAACTTCATTATCAACATCATTATGTTTTGTTATTAATTAATTTATACTTCACGATAGGTGTACACAATGCTTTTCCAGCAAATCATATTGACATGTTCTTTCCCCAGCCTGCTGATGGTGATGTGTGTGTGTACGCTGTTCTCTTGTCTGACACAGCATTACAAAATCATTCCAAAATCATGAGTCGGTCTGCAAAAATAATGATTGGCTCAAAAATCATAAGGTATTTTTTAAATTGCTTTCTAGGGTTTGATTCTTTAGGTTATACTCAGGTTACATTTTTCAGGCCTTTCTCTGCCAACAAGTAGGCTAGAAACTTTCTTTTTTTTTTTTTTTAATAATAGCTGCAATTTTTCATGACATCACTTGATTCCAGCAGCTGGGGCTTTAAGAAAAACACCAAATATTACAAATCACTTGATAAAATTGTGAGAGTTGGAAACACGTTTGTTAGAATATCAGGGGATCTGCAATAAACCAATAACAATTGTGTGAAATTAGTAGTCTTGGAATAGCCTTTGAAATTGGAGTCTGTCTTCAGGTTTGCAATATTCCTGTGTAGACATGAGTTCAAGCCACAAGATTCAGATCTGGAAAACCCCAAGATTTTCAGGTGTTTGGATACAGTGTTTTGGTTCATCTATCTTCGTGATGTAACAAGAGAGACAAAAAGCATGTGAAGTAAATGTGTCTTTTTATGGTGATCCTAAAAGGCCCATCAATGTACTACTTAACCCATGAATACAGTAATTAAGATGCCCAGAGATGTCCATTTGTAGCCTTGGTTCCTAAGGTCAACAGCTTTGCTTAGTATTCCTATCCCCCTTCCTTTACTATTACTCTGTCTCTCTCTTGTGATTTCTTGGGCGAAATCTCACCCCTTTTGAAGTCAATGGAAGTTTTGTGACTGGCTTCAACTGACTCAGGATTTTCTCCCCTCATCTTCATGCTTTAGTTATTGTTGGAGACCTTTGCTAAAAGGTGAGTCTTGAAGTTTTCTGGTGAAACAGATTTGGGCTCAGCCTTATGTTTTCCCTTAGGTCTTTCCGCAGGGATCTTTAACTCCATCTCTCACATTTGGAGGCTTCCCTAGACGCTTACAGCTACCTAGTCCCTGAAGAGACTAGGTGGAACAGTGATTTGTAAATGAAGAGTTGGGATGAAAGGTACTCAGGCCCCAACCCTGAGAGACTCTTAAAGAGAAGACTTAAATTTTCAAAAGTGACTGACTAGTGGTTTTTGAGTACCTAGGCTGTGGGGGCCTAACTTGAGACACTTTAAATCTGATTTTCAGAAATTGCCGAGCACCCACTCTCTAGCTCCTTTCAGGAGTCTTAAGCTGAGGAAATCAACGTCACTGTCACTTTTGAAAAGTTAGGCCTAAGACCAGGGCCTTGAATTTGCATGAGAATTGGCACTCTTGGATCAATCAGCAAAAAAGTATTTTGATTCTCAAAAGCCAAAAAAAGTCTGTTTCTCCCCATGAAGATGTTTCTTTTGTCTTCACAATTGTCCTGCTGCTATCTTTGCACAATTGTCCTGCTGCTATCTTAACTTGCATGGCTCCATCATCACCACTTTTAAATTGAACATCTTCCTCTCTCATATGGATTCATGTGGTTCCAGTCATAAGGGAGACTCCTTGTTTTAATGAAGCAGCTGAGAAATAAATGAGAAAAGAGAGAGTCCAGGTTAGGCTGTAGAGTGAAAGGCATAATTTTAAATAGCTGTGAGGCCATTTTTGCAAGGCAAATGACTGTTTATTTTTGAGAAACCTGGAGGAAGATAGACATTTTAGAACAGAGCGGTACATTTGGAATGAGAAGGGAGAAAAATTTAATTCACCTAAAGTGGTGATATGAAAAGTATGTTTGTGAGAGGTGAAATACCTTGACTGACCTCCAGTGGATCAGTAGTCAGAAAAGCACAGAAGCTGATGACAACATTCAAACCATGCAACAGCTATTTGACCTTAGGTCAACACTTGTTGCCAGTGTTATGACCAGAGAGGACAAGGCCCGGCAAAGTGCTAGGATGAAACAATGTACTAAATTCAGTTTTACTGGAAATTAGATTAACTTGATATTTAAAAAATAATTTGACTTCAAAATAATGTACATGAGTGAAATCATACCCCCGTTGCAACAAATGGGAGTTTTGCCATTGATTTCAATGGAGCCAAGAGTTCATCCTAATGCTTAGAGATACATTCCAAAGCGGTTTCCATGTAGAGTGTTCCGAGGCACTAAGGTCTAAGACCTGAATGTACTCTTAAAATACTAGTGCTTGATTCTAGTCTCTTTACACTATGTTTGAACCCCAGCCGGGATGCTCAGGTACTATCGTGTAAATGCCTAAGCAAAGCAGAGAGAGAGGCAAGGTTTGATATGCATCAAAGTGATCTGTGATGCCTTCGGTGCAGCTTCACCTACCCTCAGAGCATTGCTTAATCTTTCAGAGACTGTTTTTGGTACAGTCGTATCATATCAATCTACATGACATATCACTGAAAACATCTACCGAGTATAGTAAAGATACCTAATGCTCAATGGATCTGATCCTGTAATTTTTGACAGGTCTGAACTGTCGCTGAGTTGTTAATGGGGATTGAGAGCACTCAGTTCATTGCAGGATTGATCTCACAACCCTGTGTTGGGTTGGGTTGTCACATGCACCCTGATGACAAAGTTGTCACCTGGACTAGAGTGCCAAATGGGTACGATGCCAAAAGGGCAGAGACCAAAAGCCTAGTTACAAGGAGGTCACTTGGTTGAAGGTACCAAAAGGCCCAAGGTGTCCTATAAGCGAGGGGTATGTCATGCCTCTGGTATGTCATGCTCACTGCCAGTTAAAGGAGCATAATGTAGAGAGGCCCAAATACCACACACCTGAATCCCGCTTGCAGGATGGTCATACTGCTCAAGAAATTAAAAGGCTCAGCATCCCTTTAGACTGTCCATTCAGGATGTGACCCTAGATCTAGTTACAAGGATGTCAGTGTGCTCAGAGACCCTTTCCTTCACCTCCAACTTCAGTGACTTGTTTTCTTTCCTGCCTTTCCCTCTCCATTTCTGAAATGCTTTCTTCTTTTCTACTTCTCCTTTGAAGTGTTGGAAAGAGAGAGAAAGAGCGTAAGTCACGTAGTCTAAGGACAGGGCTGAGCAGAGTCCACTGAGCACCAACTAATGAGGCAGTGTTCTTTCCTGGGAGGTTTAGCTCTACTGGAATGCGAGCTCGTCCTCCTACTCAGTTGGCACGGGCCAGTTGTGGAGTGTAGACATACCTAAAGGTGCTCTATTAAAAGTTATAGAAAAATCCAGAAGGACTGGAACAAATTGGTGCCCATAAGTTATTTGAAAAAAACACAAGGTCAGGCACCAGCCGTGAGGGAATTCAGATATATGCTATTTAGTAAGATTTTTGTTTACAAGGATTCTTGAAATATAAAGGATACTGACAAACTCAGCCACAAAAAATGATTTTATTTGATGCATTATTGTATGCACAGGATAAAGTAACTAATTAGACTTAAAGTATCAGGGGGTAGCCGTGTTAGTCTGTATCCACAAAAACAACAAGAAGTCCGATGGCACCTTAAAGACTAACAGATTTATTTGGGCATAAGCTTTTGTGAGTAAAAAAGCACTTCTTCAGATGCATGGTTTTCAGAAGTGGTTTTTTACCCACGAAAGCTTATGTCCAAATAAATCTGTTACTCTTTAAGGTGCCACCGGACTCCTTGTTGTTAATTAGACTTAAATGAGAAAGGAGGGGTAAAAAGGATGGGATTAAAGGCTGATTTGTATTTCCAGGGTTTCTAAATACAGACTTTGTTGGACCATATTTGTCTCTCTTGTGCTACACTTAATGTTCCTACTGTGCTAATAATGTCCCTAATCTTTATTTTGTTTGAAAATATTCTTGTTTGTAGAAAAGAGAAACTATGCACTACACATAGGAATGGAAAAGGCCTGTACTCCATCCTCAGCACTTTTGTATGGAGATGCAAGGTGTGCTGGGGTACTACGGGCAGGGCGGGCTCTACCTTTTCTGCCGTCCCAAGCAGCGAAGCCAAAAAAAAAAAAAAGCGGCAGCCAAAGTGTGGCCGAGGAAGGGAAAAATAAAATAAAAAAACGCTGGCATGCCGCCCCAAGAATGGCCAAAGGCTTCCTTAGCCAATGCTTAGAGCCGGCCCTGACCACGGGCTGGGTAGCATGCCAGATTTCTCTAGTATAAAACCGAGAGTTTGAGTCAATTGCTGTTTTACAATGTGTACAGCAAGGCCCAGTTCCTCCAAGGTAGGGGTCCCCAAGGTGGTGCTTGTGGATGCAATGGCGCCCGTTGGGGCAGTTGTGTGCGCCACCGAAATGCTGCCGAGAAGTGTTGCCGATTTTTGGCGGCATTTCCGTGGCGACGCTTCTTTTCGGCGAGGTGTCTGGCGCCCGCCACAGTCGTCTGGGAATAGGAATGTGTAATCCCACAGAAAGTTTGGGGACCATTGCTCCAAGGTATTTAGGCGCCTCGCTACTTGTGAGGATCTGGACCTACAAGTCTTTTCTTTTGCAATTAAATTTATCTTTCTTGTGTTTAGTTCTCTTCTTTTTCCTTATATCAGACACTAGATACTCTGTGGCAAAATAAAGCAGACTTTGAAGTCAGTCTCTAATTTCCTGTTTATAGATATTATTGCTGGAAGCTGACATTTAAGTGAAGTCTTGGTTCATAAAAGATTACAGTAGAGAGGAGGAAGATTTAAAAATTCTGCCACGAGTCCTTGAGGAAGCAAAGTTGAGTACTGTTTGCAGAAGTCAATAAGGTTATTGTAAGCAGTGTTTGTATGTTCTAGCACAGAAGGCTGAAACAAATCAATTTCAATTTACTTGTCCCGCAAAGGAGCCATTATTTAGAACTGAATAGCCATATCTCCTGTAATATATTGTGAAAACTTATTGTAGTTTTAGTGAGAACTAGCTTATGATGAAATTATTTGTTTAGAAGCAAAGTGAGGATGTTTGTTGAAAATATATTTCCAAGGTATTGATTAGAGCTTGCTGAAGAATGGATCACATTTATTTTCTAAACCTGGAATCAAAAGAAATATCAACCTGACATTGATATTAGAGCTTATTGCTGTTGGAAAAAGGAGCTGCTGATGGTTATGTAGACAATAGCAATTAGCATAGTAAGGGAAATGTAATGTTAGTTATGAAGCACCAGCTACTTCACCTTTAAAGAGCAACTGGACTTCTAAATTTGATTCACTTACAAGAATGTTGCCCTGAGTGCTGTATTTTACATTAACTCCACTACTCAGTATGTTACCAGTAAATTGTTGGAACTCCCTGTAGCAGTAACATTTAAGGCCTGAATCGCTAAAGTTTTATGCTTTTCTTTGTGCACAGTTTACATTAAAAAAGACATTTGGGCTCTGAAAAGGATTTATGCAGCAAATTGGCTGATTGTGTCCTTTTTTATGTTCACCTTGCCTCTTCATGCATCTTTTCCCAATCCCTGCTGCAGCTCAGTGGTATAAATAATAATTTAGTGCAGTCGATGTAGGGAACTCCTGTTAAAGGAATAGCTCTGTTAAATGAATACAGTTTCTGCATAGCAAATCAGATTCCAAAAATACACAGGGAAGTCCTCCAAAATTAGCACCTGTTAAATTTCAGATTGACAAGACGTGAAAGGTAACAGAACGTTGATCTGTTTATTCTACTAGAATATGAGTTTGTTATATCCATTGCATCTATACTCCTCATGCTAAAAATAAATAGTAAAATAGTAAAAATAAAACACTTTTTTGCAATGAAGTTATGCTTTGAAATGGACTCCACTGTAACATACAATGATAAATACCCAACACCAGTAGAATGAGATTTCCCCATGCTTTTCGTACACAAATGCGATTCCACCCATTTTCGCTTACCTCCCAGAAATGAAGGTCCAGCAAAGGGAACTGTAGTGGTCATATGTCTGTTTGTAACTAAGGCACTGCACACATTCTATCACATCTGTGCCTTTTGCACTATAAACTAGTATCAATGGAGATCACATTTACAAGGCACAGACTTGCTGCTGCACAGTTATAACATCAGCAAATTTGGTTTTCAGCTTATTTTAATTTTAGTACTCTGTCATTCTGGGGTTACAGCAACAGAACAAATGAACCTGTGTAAATTGGAGCCAGACCCAGCTTCTCATGACATCCATGATACACTGCTTTCTTTGAGAGTCGAATGTTATACTGGAAATAAAACCTCTTTGGGTTTTTATTTTATGAAGCAAGAGTGTCTAGTGATCAGTTGCCTTAACCACAGATGATTGATGCACTGGATGTTAGAGATACTGCAGTGTAAATGTAAACCCAGGCTCTGGTTACTTCTTGACTAGAAGGAACTGAATTAAAATCAGATTAAAAGAGCTGGATTCTCAGCTAGTGTAGATGAGTATAGATCCATTAAAGTCAAAGGAGCAACACCAGCTATGAATCTGACTCAGAGAATTCACCATATTCACAATATGCAGGATTTCAGACCATTGGGATTTGCAAATGATTAATCACCCATGTGACCATGGCAGCAATAAATTGAGCCTAAATTCAGGCCTTTGCCTGCTGAGACAGCAGTGTTATTTGTGGTTAATGATGGGGTTAGCTCTTTAGTTATTAACTTTTGATGCTGCTGTTATGTGCATGTGTTCGGAGGGTAGGAAAGGATCATTTCTACAAAATGAAAGCCAGTTTGTGCACCCACGTCTAGGTTTTGCTGTGTGCCAAAAGGCAGTCACCAAAGCTGGGGTTTCTAAAGGAAGCAAAGGGATTTAGGGGTTCACTCTTATTGACTTCCACAGTGGGGTTTGGATGCCAAACTCCTGAAGGCTCCTTTGTAATCCCAGCCCCAAATGTGGATGCCGTATAGTAAATATACTAAAATATGGGCATGCAATCTTGGACAATTGAATTGCATCTCAATGTTAATCAGCAAACTTGTTTGTTCCTTGCTTTTGCCTGTTGTGGATTCTGAGGCTTCCGAATGGACTGATTTGTCCGAGTCTTGGAAACATTTTATAGAGAAATTACATTCCAAGCTGTATGTAGCCTTCTGAAATGCAAATCGACAATGTATTGGATGTGAAAAGCGCACTGGCCTGTGGAGTTATTGCATATTTGGGCAAATTCTATCCACATCTACAAAGGTACGAATCCAAAGTAACTCTATTGAAGTGAGTGGGATTACTCCATGTTGGCCCCATTGTAGCCAAGAGCAGAATCAAGCCTATATTTACTCTTACGCAAGTGTAATTATGTATTCTTGTGACATTCTGCATATGCAGCATGTGTCCTAAATCTTAATTCTTAATAATACAGAGCCCTTCTGCTTCCTGTTTATCAGTGTTTTCCTTAAGAATTTTCTACACAAAAGAAAAATTGAGTGAAGTGCATCACAAATCACACAATGCAGTGTTTATACCTCCTCTTTCAGAAGTCAATTATTATGTGCATAGTGAAGCCTGCGTTGCAGGCTGTGCAAAGTTATAACAAAGAAAAGAAGTGAATTTCACATGGGTAAAAGCTCACAGAAACGTGTAGTCAGGACAGTGCTGTGCCTCAGCATCTGATAGAGTATTTTGTAGTGTCTTCAGTAGATAGTTCCAGTACATCGACCAGACCAGTTGAAAACATTGGGCCTGATTCTGTGCTGACTTACAGTGGTTTTTACACCTGGTGTAATTCAGGTCAATTTCAGTGGAGGTACTCCTGAATGACCCCAGTGTAGGTGAGATCAGAATCAGGACTTACAGTATAACCTTAGAGCCCAGTTAATAGGGCTTCAAATTTGTCCCCGAATAAAGCACCGACCATTTTGCACATGGAATGTTCATTGATGTACACAGATCTGATATCAGACAGATATCTATTTACCTTTCTACATGTGCTCAGACAGAGTTTTGCACTTGTAATAACCTAGAAACAAAGGGGGTGGGGAATATCAGTTTGAAATTATAGCAGCAATTCTGGAGGTCATGAAAAGGTATCCCTTAGGGACTGGATTTTGAA
Source organism: Caretta caretta (assembly GCF_965140235.1). Lineage (NCBI taxonomy): Eukaryota > Metazoa > Chordata > Testudines > Cheloniidae > Caretta > Caretta caretta. The sequence continues at coordinate 86,337,009 of NC_134214.1, forward strand.
GATCACAGGATTATTTAATGTAGAGTATCCAGTGGAGTGGGCAGAAAAGTTTGCATTTGGGCCCCAATCTTAGCCCAAATTTTGATAAATTAACAAAGTACATATCCATCCCCCTTCTGCTTGTACTCCAGAGATGGGGTCCTGGAGCCCTGGGCAACAAGCAAACAGCCAGCTCTCTCCTCATCTGTGTACTCTGGGTATGGATTGCCAGAGAACAGGGATATTCCAGGCCAGCTGTGAGGAAGGGATCCTGCTACCCACATTTGCAAGATAAACTGATGGAGGGCAGGATTTGTTTTGTTCATGAGTTTCCTCTTGCATTGCAGCCTGACCACATTTGTATTCTGTCACTGCATCTACTGAGCTAATCGCTCTGGGAAAGATTATGCTGGCCCATGTGTGGATGTGCAAAGGAAGGGGAGGGTGTACACAGGGTCAGACATAACATGGTCCTTTCTCATATCTCCAAAGTGAAGGGAAGGGGAGGATGTGGGAATGGTCAGGAGGAGCTATGGTCAGGGCTGAGACAGGTTTGGCGAAGATAAGATGCAGCCCCCCTTACCTCTCCCTGGAGGCAGGGCCCCCCACAGTCCACCTCTGAACTGTACCCAATGCTGGGCTGTCTCTCTAAAGCACAATGCAGCCTATAGCGGGGTGGTCACCCACTCCTGCCCTGAAGGGCTAGAAATCAGCCCTGGGAGAGGGCTGAGGCTGCAAGAGGGCTGCTGCTAGGGAAAGCAGCAAATCTCGGCTGATTGGGGAAACAGCCACAGTTGTGGCCACGCCCCAATCAGGGCCCAGCTGGCTTTTATAAGAGGTCAGTGGGCCAGGAGGACACAGTCTCTCCCTCTAGATGTTGAGAGGGAGGGACCTGACTGCTGGGAGCTGAGCAGTCTACCTAAAGTGGAGCAGGGCTGGGGAAAGGCCAGAGGAGCTGGGGAGCTCCAGCCTGAGAAACCCCCAGGCTGCAGGCCTTGATGAATGCCTAGGAAAAGGGTACGGGGGTTGCAGAGGGAAGCCCAAGGGTAGGCAGAAGCAGCAGGTCCAGACCCTCCAAGCTGATGATGCGTGGCAATTATACTGCAGTCCGCCCCAGGGAGCGGGGTCTAGATGGTGACTGGCAGTAACCAAAGACTGAGGTGGGGATACAGGGTGGGGGAGACCCAGATCTGTGGGGATACTGCCAGGGGGAAGCACCCCAGCTTGAAAAGGGCACTGGAGTCCGGGAGGGACTCGGGGGCCCAGCGGCAAGCGGGACACCAGCCTGCAGAGGCTGGAAACGCTAATTCCCTGGATGACCAGCAGGAGGTGTTGCAGGGGTAAGTCCCGCCCCGCCACACAGCCCTTAATATTGTATTGGATTGAGGAAACTCACATATCACTGATGCAGATTTCTACAGACTAGTGGGCCCAGCCTTGCTATTCCTGGCTTTTTCTGTTCTACCTGATGGCCAGAATGCATGGCTCTTTCCAAGAGAGGTGAATTAGCCAGCTAAGAGAGACAGAGCACACAGAAAATTAGCTGTTTCCTCTAAATACAATTTATGCTCATTCACAAAGGAGAAGCTTAGAATTTGCAGCTTCAAATTACACATTTTACCTAGGTAACTTGGCCTTCAAACTATTCAAAAGCATGAGGGTTAACACATTAGCTGTTATCTGGATTTTGTTCATTTCCTTCGTAACATCATCATCATGGTACTGTAAGCAGAAAAGGTCTAGCTCAGTCTACAGGAGCACAGAACACACGTGGTCACGTCTAAAGATGACTAGATATTTTTTTCCAGCAGACATCATTTTGCAATCTCTTCAATTTGTTTCTAAAAAGAAAGTGTCAAGTGTGACAGGCCTAAAATGTAACCGTACAAACGTCAAGGTCGGACGTCAAGCATATTTCATTAATCTATGCAAGTGTAAAACTGGCTCCAGCTAGATGATCTATAGTGCTCTCTCTTTTGTATTTTTAGTCTAATTAAAAATGTGGAAGGATGGCGTGGCGGTTAAATAGTTGGCCTAGGAGTGTGGAGACCTGAATTCAATTTCTGCCCTGCCACAGATATCCTTTTACAACCTTTAGCAAATCACTCAGTTTCTCTGTACCTGTGTTCTCTAGCTATAAAATGGGGATAATAGCACTACCCGGCCTCACTGGGGTGTTGAGGATAAATACAGTGGGAACTGTGAGTTGTTAAGATGCTTTGATGATGGAGGCCAGATAAGTACTTAGGTTTTGGGGGTTCCCCCCCTGGCTCCACAAAACTTTTACCCTCAAACAAGAAACCACACTAGTGCCTCCCAGAACTCCTTCCCACTCAGACAGAGCTTGGCCATTGCACCAACTCTAAGAGGTTGCAGCATGGGCTTCTCTTCCCAGGCTACCTCTGGTGGATAGGGCAGGCCATGGTCCCACCTCCCTTCCTGCCCATGCCTTAGGCTACAGCAAGGTCTTGATGCCTGCATAGAGAGGCTAGTTTTACCCTCCTGCCTGTGTACTCTTACAGCACAGGGCACAGCGTAACATGAGTACAAGGTAATGCCCTGTCCTATGTGACTCCACAATAACAAGTCCAGGGTGGTGGTTTCTTTGGATGGCTGGCACAGGCATACATGCTGTTACCTCTCTCCCCTGGGTCTGTCTGGACAGCAGCTTATTAGCAGGGGATTGAGCTATGCAAGAATCCTATCTGTAATGCCAGGAGAGCAGAATTCTAGAGCTTATCCTCTCACCCTGAGAGAGCAGACATGCAGTGACCGCATCACCTGCAAGTGTGCCCCCCCCCCAAGATCAGAAAAGAAAAAATGGACAGCTCTAATGGTAGCCCTGCCAGTGCCCTCTTAAAAGTCACATATGAGAAGGTGACTCCTAACTGTGAAATGAAGATGAGAGAATTTAATATCATTCCCATTCTCTATTAAAATCTCTACAATTTGTCCACAATATAGCAGGTGGTGTACTTGGTCTGTGAATAAAGAGGGGATTTCATTCTCCAAGTGTGTCAGGCTAGCGCCTTTCACCAGTCCTGGGATTGTGTGGGAGGAACAGATTTAAAGAGAGATATTTAGATGCCTAAAGATGCTGAAAGGTGCCTAGGTTTCTATGCTGCTTTGGCGCTTCTGGAAATCCCATTAGGCAGCTATCAGCATCTTTAGGTGCCTAAATACCTTTCTAAATCTGGCCCTAAATTCATACACACACAGAGCTTAAGACAATCTGTAATATGAATGTAGTTTTCGCTGACGGGTAGTATTGCTGAGTTTCCTAGATTCACTGAAATTGCTACCTTGACAATAGCAAGCAGACATGAGCAGTGTAAAGTACCACAACAGCAATGGAAGGGAAAGACCATGCAATCACGGCTTGAAAGAAGCATAAAAGCTTTTTTTCCGCATCCTATAATCAGGTCTGTGTCAGTTGATCATTGAAGTTGTATCACAGACAGCCTATCTATATTTATTTAATACAAAGCTCAGGATACCATATACCAGAAACCTACTGACCACTATACTTACCTACATGCCTCCAGCTTTCATCCAGACCACACCACATGATTCATTGTCTACAGCCAAGCTCTACAATACAACCGCATTTGCTCCAACCCCTCAGACAGAGACAAACACCTACAAGATCTCTATCAAGCATTCTTACAACTACAATACCCACCTGCTGAAGTGAAGAAACAGACTGACAGAGCCAGAAGAGTAACCAGAAGTCACCTACTACAGAACAGGCCCCACAAAGAAAATAACAGAACGCCACTAGCCGACACCTTCGGTCCCCAACTAAAACCTCTCCAACGCATCATCAAGGATCTACAACCTATCCTGAAGGACGACCCATCACTCACAGATCTTGGGAGATAGGCTAGTCCTTGCTTACATACAGCCCCCCAAACTGAAGCAAATACTCACCAGCAACCACACACCACACAAAAAAAACACTAACCCAGGAACGAATCCTTGCAACAAAGCCCGTTGCCAACTGTGTCCACATATCTATTCAGGGGACACCACCACAGGGCCTAATCACATCAGCCACACTATCAGAGGCTCGTTCACCTGCACGTCTACCAATGTGATATATGCCATCATGTGCCAGCCATGTCCCTCTGCCGTGTACATTGGTCAAACTGGACAGTCTCTATGTAAAATAATAAATGGACACAAATCAGACATCAAGAATTATAACATTCAAAAACCAGTTAGAAAACACTTCAGTCTCTCTGGTCACTTGATTACAGACCTAAAAGTCGCAATATTACAACAAAAAAACTTCAAAAACAGACTCCAATGAGAGACTGCTGAATTGGAATTAATTTGCAAACTGGACACCATTAAATTAGGCTTGAATGAAGACTGGGAGTGGATGTGTCATTTCACAAAGTAAAACTATTTTCCCGTGTTTATTTTTCTCCCCTACTGTTCCTCACACATTCTTGTCAACTGCTGGAAATGGCCCACCTTGATTATCACTACAAAAGGTTGTTTGTTTGTTTTTCTCTCCTGCTGGTAATAGTGCACCTTAACTGATCACTTTTGTTATAGTGTGCATGGTAACACCCATGGTTTCACGTTCTCTGTGTGTATAAAATCATCCTACTGTATTTTCCACGGCATGCATCCGATGAAGTGAGCTGTAGCTCACGAAAGCTCATGCTCAAATAAATGTGTTAGTCTCTAAGGTGCCACGAGTCCTCCTGTTCTTTTTGCGGATACAGACTAACACGGCTGCTACTCTGAAACCCATAGAATGTGCAGAACCCATTAAAAGAAACATTTGGAGAAATGACTATGAGTATATACAGCCTTTGAAATTGCTTTACATAAGTTATCTCCTAATAATCAAATCCAAACCGGGGGGGTTGAGGGGGGAATGAAAAGAGCCAAGCCAGATGTGACAGGTACTTAGCTTAAGAAGAAAATAGGTACTTCAGTGTTATTGTTTTCTTCCAAAGTAATAATAAAAGACCCTAGGAAGTGATCTTCTCTGTTCTACCTGCAAGTGGGAAATCAATAGCTACCATTTCCAGACACTTCCACCCCTCCAAAAACTAGCCCAAACCCAGCCATCTCCCCTCTGTCATCTGTTGACTGTTGCATTGTATTGTATTTGTTTGCTTTGTGGGGTATTTTTACTCTGATTGGTGCCAAGTGATGCCTGAGTGAGAAAGACAGGGCTAGATTCTAGTCCTGGACAAGCGATGTATAGGGACCACAACGGGGCTGCAACAGCTTGTGGGGCAATTCTCCCTGGTGTAAGAATACCATAGAGCTAACTTCCTGGTCCTATTCTGTCTCCTTGCAGGCCCCAGTGGTGGGGCATCCCGGGGGTAGTTCCAGCCATCTGATCTCAAGCACAATCCTGAGCAAGTGCATAAGCAAATTTACAGCAACCTAGATATAGTCCTGGAAGGCAATGTGACTCAGAAATACTCCTCTGAGACACGAGTTCTTCTCCTCTTGCTCCCAAAGGGGTAGCTGTTCTGGTCAGTGAATAGGGGAAGAATTCCCCATTCCACACCCACCTGCTCCAGAGGGGGAGTAAGCAAACAAGTTGTGGGGGATAAGTTACTTTCCATATGACCCTAGCTGGGTTATTCTAGGCCCAGGTAGCCCAGCTAGGGACATAAGGAGAGTAGCTACTCCCCTCCCATTCCCTTGTGTAGTCAGAATCAGAATCTAGCCCACAGTAAATAGTTCTGTTTAGCATCTGACCTGAAGACATGCCCATCTTTCAAACACGTGCACAAGTTATGCTGAGAGTCTGCCTGCTGTAACTGAGATGAGCAGCTTCTCAGCGCCCGAGCAGCCCTTAGCCCACAATATCTAATATATATAAATGTCTAAACAAAACTTTACGCATGACATATTGGCAAAACACTGCTGAAATAAATTTTTATGCGGGTATAAATATATGCTCAGTGGGTGTAAATTTTATATGGCTATATACAGATTTCAAAATCTAAACTTGACAAATTGATGTGCTGGCAGGGCATAGCTGTATTTTCTCTCTCTCTCTTTAAAGTGATAAAAAAAAATTCAAGTGCTGTAGACTCAGATAAAAATAAATGTGATCACATAATGCATTTGATTTAATTTATGAAGCACTCCCTGTCCTCCTCCCGTAGCAGAGTACTCAAGGCATGTTCAAAAGTTCTAATGCTACAGTGCATGGGCTGATCACATGGGAGTGTTAAAGCATTCATTGCCATTAAGTGTTGTCCTCCGCTGTGAATGTAGGTGGCACTTTTGTATCACTGTTTACAAGCACTTGATGTTATTCCCTGTTCATTTCATTCTCTCCTCTCTCAGCTTTGATGTTGTCCAGCTGGGGTTCCTTTGTCTCCTGCCCCTTTCACATTCCCTTTTGTTTTCCTCTTCTTTACATTGTAGGCACCTATAAAGAGAGCATTCCAGCCTCCTTCTCATGATCTTCACACACCCCCTGCTTCATTCCACGTTGCCTTTTTTCACTAAGGCCCTGATCCTACAAAGAAACTCACAGAGGGGAACCTCATTGTCTTCAATAGTGCTCTGTGCAGGCTCAGGGGTCCACACATTGTCACTTGTAGGACTGGCACTTAACATATTGTCTAAAGATATGTCTGCACTGCAAAGAAAGGTATGCGAGCTAACTTGGGTTAAAATAGCAGTGAAGACATGGCAACTCAGGTTAGCAGTCCTCGTTAAAACCTATAGGGGAGCTTGGGGTTGAACTCAAGCTGCTAACACATGTTAAAAACGGAGTTGCTGTATCTTCACTGTTAACCCGAGTTAACAATACACCCTTTTCTATAATGTAGACATACCCTACGTTTCTGAATTTGATTATCATGGACAAGATGTATTTTATTTATTTTGATTTATACACTCATTCCATAGTATCCTTTGCTTTAGGTGCTCCAGGGCACATTTTAAAAATCAAGCTATCAAAACTGACTGCTCCAATAATCCCTCTTCATTGAATAATTAACACACTGCTCCTAATGGCTCTACTCTGAGCCAAGGAACATGAGATCTCTAATTTCAGTCTGTGCAATTCACCTGCTTCACCTTTAGCTCGGTCCTGAGAGCAGTAGTAGAAAAGGCCAGATCTTTCTGGCCCATCCATGAGAATAGACCCAGGAAGCCAGGTAAGTAATGGGGGTTTTTTTTTTGGCTGCCTTGATCAAACTGTCTCTGCCTTGGACCATCCAAGTCCAAGGAAGACACATTTAAACCCAAGAGCACTGCAGATACTGGAAGGTGAGAAGAGTGATCTCGACCGAAATGGCAAAGTTTGGGAGTGTTCAGCTCTGAGAGTTGACTTCCCCACCATAAAGATAAGGTCCATATGCTAACTGTGGATCCAGATCTAGATTAAGATTTCAATCCCCCCACAAATTCAAAATTGTTTGGATCAAGGATTTTGTTTTGGGCCCATCTCTCATGTCAACTGGTAGGTGACATCTGTGTCCACCCCTCAGAGCTATGAAACTTCCCCCCCTCATGGCCTTCAGCTCTCTAGGAGGAATGTGAAATAGATGGAAGGTAGTTTGGATGCAGATCCAAACCTTGCAGCTTGGGGCTATCTGCAGTTGAAATGTAAAGAAGGGAACTTAGAGTGCTGACCATCTGACACAGTTGCTCAGCTCAGCTCTGGTTTCGGTAGGATGAACTTTTGGGGAGGAGACAAGTGGGGAAGGAAATGGAAAATGGCAAGAGAAGACTGCAGTAGTCAAAGAGTTCACCTTGTCACCCAGACTATTGGTTTAGTATTACACAACTTCTAATATTTCATAGCAACTACAGATTCTTTTTTTTTTTTTTTTACCCCTCTTGATCCCCTGGCTTCTTATTACCACACTGCTTGCTTGCTGCATCTGACTTCACCCTAAATGTTAGTGATCAGATTGTCTGTAATAGCGTATCTGCTCCAGGAAATAACGGTGGTTCTGTGGATGGGACAGACCAATAGGTGAACAAACTTCTAATTGATGGCTGCACATCTGCAGTCTGTCAGTGCTTACTGACGACCTGGTAAAAATGGAAGAATGGCAGTTTGTGTCCTGAATTGCGGGTTGGGCTTTGGAAATAGCAATTGTATTTGCAGAAAGTGCCCAGTGATTACAGTATGCTTGGCTGAAAGACCGTTTCACTGCTGAAAGGACTGGAAGTGAGGAATCAAAAGAACAGTGTAATCACATATCTTATGCCCTTCAGCTAGCATATATCTTACGACAGATGTTTGATGGAAAACATTTACTATAGAGAAGCTGTCATAAACAAACTTATTAGTAATTCAAAAGGTGATGATAAGAATTAAGAAGGAAGGGAAAAAGTGAGGATCAGTAAAAGATAATTTGGAAAACTTATCTTTGCAAGAATGAAATAATTACATTATCTAGAGAAAGCAGAGCTGTCTTGGAACAAGATAATATTCTTTCCTGGCAGACACCTGAACATATACAGCACATTTCTGTTTATAAACAAATACAGAATCTTGTTGGTGGCCTAAAGTGATGCTGAATATTTGCTAATTTTTTGCTTTTTTGCTAATTTCCTTCTAAAACATCCGTAAGGAAGTAGATGGCTTCAGACTTTGCTGACAAATAACTTTTCATGAGGGTCATCCTATCATTGCAAATTCAATATAGCTAGGGGAGTGTGAGGTGGATTCCGCTCTGCTTCATGCACAAAACAAAATGCCAGTTAAGTAAGCACTAGTTCTTTATTAATGATCATTACTTCATTGCTAGTGTTTTCTCTAAATGATAGGAAGAACACAATTTAATTTTCAGATTCCGGGTTGCATTTGTAGTTCTGCAGTTAAAACAACACCCCTGCCCCAGGTTTTGATTAGAAAACTAAACTCACTTACTATGGAACAGTAACAAATGGGGTTTTTCAATTAATAGCTGATGAAATGGACCAGGTTTTTAAAGACTGGATGGCATGTTAATTAGGAAGGAAAACCCAGATTTGATATGGGAATGTAATATTTTGATACAATGCTGGGCCTGAAATAAGATATTCAGGGTCTAATTTCTTCATGGACCTGAAAATGACTTCTAAAATTATATGTGGAATTTGGCACCTGTAATTTTGTGAGTATCAATTGTGTGTGCAAAGAGTAGTGTACTGATGTCTAAACGATTGATTGGAGTGTGCAGGTAGCTATATTTATAAATCTGTTATTTGTATTTACAAGCCGTGTGTTTATGCAATATTGTAGGCTGTCCTGGTTTTGTTTTAAAATTTGGTGCTAAATGTCATGGACAATGCCTTCGGATGCCTTCGGATTCTTTTTATGAAAGAAGAATAACCGAGCCTGTTATATGCTAAGTTGACAATATAGGTGACAGAAGATTACAGCTTGTTTCCTAATTTGGTCAGGTTCCTTTTCTTCCTTAGGAAGAAATTAGGAACAGGTACAGCAAGGTCAGTAAGTCACTGATAACAGGTTGGAACAAGTGGGTTGATTACATTCTAAATGTAGAGCTCAGTGGAAGTGAAAAAAAAGGGCCAACAGGAACGTTTCTGCTCTAGTTTTGTCTATGTAAGGAAAGAGGTAATGGGACCAGTAGCATATCTCTAGTAATAGGCATCTGCTGAGAAGCAGATGGAGTTTTTGAATGCTGGGGATATTTAATAAGAAGCCTAATCTGAAGACACTTGAATTGGGAAGAAGAGCCCATTGTAACACAGAAGAACTGGACAGCTGGGAGCTAGACATCTGGGAAGTAGATGACATGTCTGGTGTGTTCTTTAGACACAATGTGATCTATTATAGGCAGGTGAAAAGAAGGCAAAGACAGATTGCGACAATGGAGGAAATTAATGTTACTTTCAAGACTATACAATAGGTTATTTTTGGCATCAGGCTGCAAAACCGTTAGAGCCCTGAAAGATGAAGCCTTGCACTTGAGTTAGGAAAACTGATTGTAATATTACTTAGGAGAGGGTCTCATATTTAAGAAGTGGGTCCTAGGAGTTGCTAGTGGGAGGGAAATGAATTATTTCTGCCCTCTCTGATCTGCTGCTGGAGAAGGCAGTAGAGATGCCAGTAGGCAGGGATGCATATTATCTGCCCCCTTCCCCCCAGAAGAGAGTGGGATTCAAGTGGCTGCTTGCTTGGGCTTAAGGTGCATTTTGGTTTGTGCTTTGGGTTCAAAAAACCCAACAACTGCTAGTGAAACTCCATCAAAACCATTGTGTTTCACCTGATTTTGCATAGAAACCCATGAGGTTTGAATGATTTCTCCAGTTCACTCAGAACCTAGTGCAGGGCTGTTTGAAAGGTTTGCAAACTCTAGAAAACTTCACTGAACCTGGGCTGGGTTTGTTCCTTGCAAGTAACAATACGTGAGATCAAGTGAGTTTTCTAGGATTTCAAAATTCGTAATGAAAATTCTGCATTGCTCCAGTTCTAGTAACGCTTGGGGCCACTAACAAGCCAGGCACATCACAGGACACTTCATGGCGCAAAATATTTTCACAGTATGTAAGGCCAGGAGAGTTTCACAAATATCATTCTTTGACAACATCTCTGGCTTCAGAAAGAAGAACAAAAACAGAGCAAAAAAGCCGAGCATGGAGCTATTCTCATAATGGTGGCTGTCAGTGGAGTGTGAAATGGCACACACGATGTTCCCATTCTCAGAGGAAGGCAAGGATAATAACTGATGCAATCTATTAAAGGTAGAGAGCTAGAAAGTGTATTCAACAGCCTCTATTGGTTTTTAAAGCCTTGCTCAGGGCAGATGGAATATAACAGCCATAGAGGACAGGACTGTAAACTGGAAGAGAGGGGGAAGGCATTCAGCCTGAGTTGGAACTGTTTCTGCCCTACTTTATCCAATGCAAAATATGATTATATACCACTAATATTTATTTCTGTAAAATGCCTTTGTTATGAAACATTTAAATGTGCCAGGAGCAGTCACAGCGCCCACCAGATGGGCTGCCCAAGACAGGAAGAGCAGAGCTGGGCTGGAAACCCCTCTTTTTAGGTAAGTTCTGTATTTTTTATGGGTATTTTTACACCAAACAAACACCAGCAAAAACATCCAATGGCTTCCCTGCTGTTTGAGGCTCTGATGTTCCTGTCTTGGTATATCTCATCAAGCTGTCTTTCCTATTAGAATTTTCAATACAGAGGTGGCCCCCAGTTCATATCAATGGAGACTGTGAATTTGAAAATGGTGCTTTGTAATTGACTCGTTATTCTGGTAAAATGAAACTTTTTCTAGGCCTCCAAGGCAGCAATAAAATGCAGTTTTCCTTTAATAAATCACAGACTATTAAGCTACTGAACCCAATTACAATCCTATCCATGTTTAACCCAGTTCCATTTAACCAACTCTGCTTATGTCCCCCAGGACATAAGAGCTAACAGACCAGAGCTAACAAACGAGCAGCAAACTCAGAGTTTGGAAACTGCAGCAAAGCCCTGTTGAAACTGGCTGGACCATATCCATCCTCCCTGTCCATAAGGAGTGGAGGTAGCATCTCCTCTTCTATCTGTAGAACAGATGCTGGCTGCATCACCCCTTGATTGCATGCCCCAGGCACTGTAAAGTGGCCTGAGTAATTTCTCCATGGTTTCAAGCGGGGGCATTGCAAAGCCAACCATTTCCCCCATTGATCCTAACCAGGATTATGTAAAGGTTATGGATGTTGTGGGAAATTTTGGTCAGTACACAGAGTTGTACTCTATACTAAACTACTGACTCCATTCTAAGCAAAATAGAGAGAAAAGAAAATGTTGAAAAATATTAATTATTTTTTTGCCTAGAACAAAGAGAAGAGAGTAAAATTCTAAATACTGGTTCCATATATTATCTCCGTCTATGGGACTGCACTATACATTTATATACTGAATCCCTTAATCTGATATAGCAAATATATGTAATCCCTTAATCACAAAATTGTGATTCTGGATGCCCAGTTTGAGAGACCTTAAAGGAAGTTCCGAGCTCCCACCTTCAGAACACAGGTAAAAATGCAGGGCACCCAAAATTTTGAAAATGGTGGTCAAATTCATCCTCAAATATACATATATGTGCCTGCTCCAACCAGTGAAGTCATGGGAGTTGTATGTGTGCTTCCAAGGGCTGTTTTTGACCCTTACGGGTGAAAATAGATAGCCATACATTTTAGATGGTTATCTTTTAATCAAGCTGCAAAGTTTGACATTTTGTGTGGATCTGGCATGGTACACCTCAGGAAAACAATTCCTCACCCATGGAGCTACAGATATACCTATTTTTTTTAATTGTTAATTTCTTTCAGACTTCATATCTCTTTTTAAAACTATTGGATGGATTTTTATCTCAGTCATACTGGTCTCAATCCAGAATAAAACCACTGAAGTAAATGGAACTATCACAGTTTGACTATGGAATAAATGATTGCAAAATATGGCTCATTATTTTATGCTCTTTTTCTTTCTTCTGTAAATGCCAAATAGGGTTGTTTCAAGATCTGAATTGCAACATTGCTGCACTCTACCTTCCAGAGGGAATCTTGTATTACCTTTTTAAGGGCTACACATGGGACGTTCCTTGGCATAATAACAGTACAAACCTTTTCTTTACACTCACACTCAGTGTTGAATATAATATGAAATGAAGAGTCCTGCACTAGAATAATATTACTGTCTGACGTAATAAGGTAATTGCCATCTTTCTTCATAAATATTGTGCTTTATTGCTTTTTGTTAGTGTGGTAATGTGGGATTCATAATTTATTTCAATTATATCAGCCATTGTAGATGCTCGTGAAATGTGATACTAACAATGCTGCCTTTACTCTACCACCCTAGTTTTTCTGGGAATTAGACAGTCCTGCATTCTTTGGGGCAACAACTCTGTCTTTCTCCATCTTTCAAAAATACCTGGCATACCACAATCTAAATAATAAATGACAACTAGTTGAGTTGGCTTCGGGTGCACCAGGAGTCTGAGCCAGGAGGAAGGCAGAAACTGGGAAGAGAAGAACGGGGTGGCGGGGGGGAAAGGAGGGGAGAAAAGGAACAAAAAGGGATGAAAGAAATGGTGGATAGAGATATAGCCAAGAGGAAGGGACCAGGGACAGCAAGAGGTGTGTAGGTGGAGTAGTTTTACCATTCAAGAGAATAGAATAAAGTGGACACACTGTTTGGGGACAAAAGGACAGACAGACAATGCTGAAAAGAGAGGGTTAAAGGGAAAGAGGAGGAGTAACCAGTATATTCATGTATGCAATGAAAAAGTCATTGCAAATGCACCTTCACTTTATGGATTCTATAAATTGCTACAATCCAAACTTTTCTATGAGTTTCACCCTCTGAATTTGGCATTGATTTCACCGGCTGCTAGTAGCCAGGCCATTATCTCCCCTTCACCCAAGACCTCAGATTTTTTGAAGCATGATAGGTATGCTAATATAATTGCTGGTATCTCCTAGACCTATTTTGTGGTCTTCCTGTTTCTCTATCAGAATTCCTTTCGGGCCTAGTGCAAAACTCAGCCATTTCCTTTCTCCTGGATTCACACCATGTGATGTAAGTAACCAGCTATCAAACATGAATAATGAATGACCAATAGTGAATAGAGGAAGAGGATAGATTGTGAAGAAGCCATAGTTTGCAAATGATCCATCCAAACTATCTGGTGAATATTTATGAACACAAAGTACATTGCAAGAAAAGCAGGGTATTTCATGGGCAAAAAGGGAGTCAATATTTGGAATGAGAGTTACATGTAACCAATAGATCAACAACCGCTACCCAAAACCAATAGTCACACTGTCCTCTCCGCTCTATTCTTTGTTAATAAAGGTTTGTTTACAGTCAGTATGCGGCAAGCCGGAGTGTAAATCTACAGTGCACTAGTGTCTGTTTGGACCCTGATACTGGGCTCTAAAAGTTCTGTGGTGCGCTTTGGCATAGTACTGGTTTGTCAAAGGGGACTGCAGAACTTTTAGCGCAAGGTAGCAGGGTCCACATGACAAATTAGGGCAATCACATAACATCCCAATGGCAACTACAGTGGATGCTTTATGGAAAAAAAAAGATTAGGAAGATATTTAATGTATTCCTTTCAATGTTTTAATCTAATTTAGCAGCAGCAAGAGCTGGCAACCATAGGAGCAGCCAGTTCTCTGAAGACCACAAGCTGCTGGTCCTCAGACGGCCAGTGGAGCAGAGTTTTGAGACCCTTTGTACTGAAGTAAACTCTAGCAACTGTCTTTGTAAAACTGTAATCAGATATACTGATAATCTCATTCTTGGGTGGCAGGTTGTATGCATTACACAACTCCTAAACAACCTAATATAATGTGCACTATTCATTTATTTGTGTATAAAAAAGATTTGCCGTTATTCGTGCTGGAAGAAAGCACTCTGCCACTCTCTTTGGAGTTCAAGCGGGTCAGGAGAGAATATTGTAAATTGAACTTTTCAACCTGGTGTTCCTTCACGATAATGGCAGCCAGCAGCCTGTTAAGAACACAAGTTCAGCGATACAGAGTAATAATGAAAAATGTAGTTTTGCAACTTTTCTGTCAATAAGAAAGCTCATCTCTTTGTGCCAGCAAGACACTGCATGCAGCACACATTTCAAATTCAGTTAATCTCAAAATAATTCAAAAATCAAAGAGCTTATTCAACCATCAAGATATATGAGATTGACTCACTGTGTATTCATGGAGGGGAGAAGGAGAGAGAAGAAAGAATCCAATATCAGAATCAGTAAAAGCAGTACTAGTTTTTGTTCAGTTTAAATTGTTTTTAGACTACATGAGCACACTATGAATACTAAGAGAGATACGAAAAGAATATTTTATGAGTACATTGTTTGAATTACTCAACTAGGGAGAAAATTCACGCATGTCAGAAGATACAATTAGTCTCTCCCTCTCTCACACACACGCACACAGACAGACATTTTAAGACACGATGCATTTTTAATGTTGTTCAAAGGGTGCGTATACAGCTGGTAGCATTAAACATTAGGACCTTGAATACCCTGCAAGTTGATCTTGCACTGAAGTGAATGGAGTTGTGAGCATGCACTATTGATGGGATGATTGGGTCCACCCACACTAGTAACGTTTGCCCAGGTATTTGCAGTATGTCTATGGGAATACTGCCCAGCAGTGGTAATTTGGGGCATTATGCCCCTTTAAAGAATCCTTATTGAGGTTACAGGGTCAAACCATCCCGATGTGTAGAAAGAATAGTAAATATGGCAGGCGACCAGCTTGGCTTAACAATGAAATCCTTGCTGCTCTTAAATACAAAAAAGAAGCTTACAAGAAGTGGAAGATTGGACAAATGACCAGGGATGAGTATAAAAATATTGCTCGGGCTTGCAGGAGTGAAATCAGGAAGGCCAAATCACACCTGGAGTTGCAGCTAGCAAGAGATGTTTAAGAGTAACAAGAAGGGTTTCTTCAGGTATGTTAGCAACAAGAAGAAAGTCAAGGAAAGTGTGAGCCCCTTACTGAATGAGGGAGGCAACCTCGTGACAGAGGATGTGGAAAAAGCTAATGTACTCAATGCTTTTTTTGCCTCTGTCTTCACGAACAAGGTCAGTTCCCAGACTACTGCACTGGGCAGCACAGCATGGGGAGGAGTGACCAGCCCTCTGTGGAGAAAGAAGTGGTTCGGGACTATTTAGAAAAGCTGGACGAGCACAAGTCCATGGGGCCGGATGCGTTGCATTCGAGAGTGCTAAAGGAGTTGGCGGATGTGATTGCAGAGCCATTGGCCATTATCTGTGAAAACTCATGGCGATTGGGGGAGGTCCCAGATGACTGGAAAAAGGCTAATGTAGTGCCCATCTTTAAAAAAGGGAAGAAGGAGGATCCTGGGAACTACAGGCCAGTCAGCCTTACCTCAGTCGCTGGAAAAATCATGGAGCAGGTCCTCAAAGAATCAATCCTGAAGCACTTGCATGAGAGGAAAGTGATCAGGAACAGTCAGCATGGACTCACCAAGGGAAAGTCATGCCTGACTAATCTAATTGCCTTCTATGATGCGATGACTGGCTCTGTGGATGAAGGGAAAGCAGTGGACGTGTTGTTCCTTGACTTTAGCAAAGCTTTTGACACGGTCTCCCACAGTATTCTTGCCAGCAAGTTAAAGAAGTATGGGCTGGATGGATGCACTACAAGGTGGATAGAAAGCTGGCTAGATTGTCGGGCTCAACGGGTAGTGATCAATGGCTCCATGTCTAGTTGGCAGCCGGTATCAAGTGGAGTGCCCCAGGGGTTGGTCCTGGGGCCGGTTTTGTTCAATATCTTCATAAATGATCTGGAGGATGGTGTGGATTGCACCCTCAGCAAGTTTGCGGATGACACTAAACTGGGAGGAGTGGTAGATATGCTGGAGGGTAGGGATAGGATACAGAGGGACCTAGACAAATTGGAGGATTGGGCCAAAAGAAATCTGATGAGGTTCAACAAAGACAAGTGCAGAGTCCTGCACTTAGGACGGAAGAATCCAATGCACCGCTACAGACTAGGGACCGAATGGCTCGGCAGCAGTTCTGCAGAAAAGGACCTAGGGGTTACAGTGGACGAGAAGCTGGATATGAGTCAACAGTGTGCCCTTGTTACCAAGAAGGCCAATGGCATTTTGGGATGTATAAGTAGGGGCATTGCCAGCAGATCAAGGTGATCGTTCCCCTCTATTCGACATTGGTGAGGCCTCATCTGGAGTACTGTGTCCAGTTTTGGGCCCCACACTACAAGAAGGATGTGGAAAAATTGGAAAGAGTCCAGCGGAGGGCAACAAAAATGATTAGGGGACTGGAACACATGACTTATGAGGAGAGGCTGAGGGAACTGGGGATGTTTAGTCTTCAGAAGAGAAGAAGGAGAGGGGATTTGATAGCTGCTTTCAACTACCTGAAAGGAGGTTCCAAAGTGGATGGCTCTAGACTGTTCTCAGTGGTAGCAGATGACAGAACAAGGAGTAATGGTCTTAAGTTGCAGTGGGGGAGATTTAGGTTGGATATTAGGAAAACTTTTTCACTAGGAGGGTGGTGAAACACTGGAATGCGTTACCTAGGGAGGTGGTGGAATCTCCTTCCCTAGAAGTTTTTAAGGTCAGGCTTGACAAAGCCCTGGCTGGGATGATTTAGTCGGGGATCAGTCCTGCTTTCTATAATAGAATATCAGGGTTGGAAGGGACCTCAGAGGTCATCTAGTCCAACCCCCTGCTCAAAGCAGGACCAATCCCCAATTTTTGCCCCGATCCCTAAATGGCCCCCTCAAGGATTGAACTCACAACCCTGGGTTTAGCAGGCCAATGCTCAAACCACTGAGTTATCCCTCCCCCTAAGAATGAGGGGGAGGCGGCACATAGCAGGAGTTGCTCCCCACAGCTCAGGGTGTGGGAGCTAGGGCACCCACACACTGTACTTTGTGCACCTATCCAATGCTGAGCATAGACGGGTTTGCTGTGAAATACATATGTGGATGGATTCTCTGATCATTCTATCCCTATGTTACTCTTAAGCAAGAAATAGATTATGCCCAATACGTTGTTCTGATCATTTTGCTTCCAGGCTCATCCCATTCCCATTTTGACTTTTGTATGCATTTTAGAAGCTTTCCAGACAGACAGTGCGAGTTGCTGGAGACATTTTCCCCTGCCAGGTGTGAAGAACTTTTATTCTTGGAAACTAATTTATTTCACCTGTTAATTATCTGGGTTCTGTCTGTCTTTGCACAGCAGAGTCTAATCTAATCTAAGCCAATTACAGATTGTCTTTTAATTGTCAGTCAAACAGAAGACATGGCAAAAGTCCTGATATCCTTAGCTTTGTTCAATGTGGGAATCGCAAGTATTTTGGCAATGAAGTTTATGCTAGTGATGTGACAGGGAATGACCTGAATTTCAAAGAGAGATTTTCCAGGAGGTGTGTGCTGAAAAGTTTGGGGTCACATGATCAGGAATCCTGCAAGTGGCTTGCTTGAAAACTACATAATGAGAAAAAACAGAAGGGGTTCTATCTAACCAGAGATGGACATTTATTCTGCCCCATCCCAGTAATACCTCATTAGTGAAGCATTACCACATGGCAGGGCTGGATTAAGCCATAGGCACTCTAAACCTGTATCTAGGGCCCCAGTCCCTGGAGTCATGTAATCAGCATGGTGTATTGAAGAACAGCTTGAAAATGTGACTGCAGTGTCATGGATGCAGTGCCATAGGACACCAAGATTCCCAGGCTGGATCAGACCCAACATCCATGTGGTCTCAGACAGTGCCATAAGCTTCAGAGGAAGGTATAACAACCCTGCAGTGGGCAGACGCAGGATAATCTTCACCCCAAATAGCTGTTCACTCCTGATCTCTAATAGCCAGGCATCTACAGCCAGCCAGCCTGCCTGAAGCAACAGCTCTGATTGGTGTACTCTGCCCCAGGCATCTCAGTGGGGTGATAACATTACTCTGGGAGGCCCAACCACCATCATCCCCCTTAGGTGGGAGGGCACCCCCTCGCTGCTATGTGGGGACAAAGCGACAGCATGGAGCCAGGCCATAAGGGCCCTATGTTGTATGTGCCTAGTGCCTCAGATTACTTCCATCTAGCCCTGCTGCATGTACTGACCCTAGTTTCTACTGCCGCAGATGTCTGGTTTGGCACTGGTCAGACATAATAGAGGCCCCAGTGCAATGCTCAGATTTTCTCTTACCTTTTAAAAACAAAACAAAACAAAACTAAAATTTCAGCTGACTTGGGACGTCTTCCTAGCTAACTGTACTGTTGATTCCATAGCTCCCTGTTAGTCCGCTGAGCCATGGTAAGCTAGGTCACGCCCAAACCCGTGAATAAAAGATAAAAGGAGATTACGAGGGAGTATTTTCCGCTGAACTTTTTCTTTAATTGTTTGCTTTAACTGATGCAAGAACCAGTATATATTCTTTCCATTAACATCAGTTATTTATCTCTCTTCGGCATCATGCCAGCCTTCCACCCTTCTTGCACGTAATTGATGTGGCAAAGTGATTAGAGATGGCATCCTACATAACAGCAGTCATTATCATAACTACAAGGGCATGAACAAACAATGTACAAGCTATCTTTAATTGACAATTTTTTAATGACAAAGGCAGCGGTCATTTACAACATTCATTTGTTTTCCTTTTCTACCAGGGGCCAGGTGGTAGGGCTGTTGAGTGCATTAGCCTCTTCCCTGTGGAGGCTGCGTCTGGCACTATGAAGATCAACACAAAGAGGCAGGTGGTTTCCACTGGCTGCGTTTTCAGGCTCTGAATAGTATCTGTGTGGTGTTGGAATAGGGCTCATTGGCAAGGCAGTGGGTGAGGCTGGCTTGCAGAGTACTTGCTTGCACATTAAACAGAGTTCCAGCAAGTGCTGTCAGGCTCCCGTGTCTCTGAGCATTAATTAAATAAAAACCAGAGAAAAGCTAAAAGCCTTTCTCATTCTATCTGGACATCGATTATGGAAGTGTACAATTGTTATTGTCTACAAATTGAATCAAATTAAAAACTACTCCTAACTGCCTCGTCTCTTTGATAAGTGAAGGCAAGGGGGGCCTGACTCTGCTCTCACTCGCACAAGGATCACTTGGGAGTAACCCAATTGAAATCAATGGGTGTAAGCAGAAGAAGAGGTGAAAGGGAGATAAGAATAAGGCCCAAAGAGTCCCGCTGCGCAGGGATGAGCTCTATAAAGCTGCATCTTTCTCTTCTGCTTTAAACTCAAAGTTACAGACATGTTCCGTTTGATTCTGTCAACTACAATTGCTTGCTGTGACAAAGTGGGACTGTTCTTAATGTTTCCTCTGAATACTGTAGGGGTGCCTCAGTTTCCCCTATGCATTTCTTAAGTCTCTAGGTGGTGGGAGAAGGGGGTGTAATTGTTGCAGAGCAAAGGGCCACTGTACATAAATGGCCGACACTCTGTCTCCTGGCAACTGATGGCCTGGGCCCTTCCCCCCTGCAAGGTGATAGCTAAGGGGTTGGAGAACAAAGGAATCAGGTGCCCTCCTGGCCCGGGAAAGGGACAAAGCCCAGAGGAGGAGGGGCTGGAGGATGAGTCAGTTTGGGGCTGGCTGGGGACGAGGAGTGAAGTGCAGATGTGGTTGTCTGGCTCACAGCCCCCCAAAATGGACCCGGCTGAGGGATCCTGTTCTCTGTACTTACAAGCTCTGTTTTAGACCATGTTCCTGTCATCTAATAAACCTCTGTTTTACTGGCTGGCTAAGAGTCACGTCTGACTGTGGAGGTGGAGGGTAGGACCCTCTGGCTTCCCCAGGACCCCGCCTGGGCGGACTCACTGTGGGGAAGTGCATGGAGGGGGAGAGGATGCTGAATGCGCTGAGGTCAGACCCAGGAAGGTGGAAGCCATGTGAGCTTTTTGCCTGAAGACAGTCTGCTCACAGAGAGGAGACTTCACCAGAGTTGTCATAAAAATAAAGGGAAGGGTAAAACCCCTTTAAAATCCCTCCTGGCCAGAGGAAAAATCCTCTCACCTGTAAAGGGTTAAGAAGCTAAAGGTAACCTCGCTGGCACCTGACCAAAATGACCAATGAGGAGACAAGATACTTTCAAAAGCTGGGAGGAGGGAGAAAAACAAAGGGTCTGTGTCTGTCTGTGTGATGCTTTTGCTGGGGACAGAACAGGAATGGAGTCTTAGAACTTAGTAAGTAATCTAGCTAGAGATGCGGTAGATTATGATTTCTTTAAATGGCTGAGAAAATAGCTGTGCTGAATAGAATGAATATTCCTGTCTCGGTGTCTTTTTTGTAACTTAAGGTTTTGCCTAGAGGGATTCTCTATGTTTTGAATCTAATTACCCTGTAAGGTATTTACCATCCTGATTTTACAGAGGTGATTCCTTTTTACTTCTATAAAAAGTCTTCTTGTAAGAAAACTGAATGCTTTTTCATTGTTCTAAGATCCAAGGGTTTGGGTCTGTGGTCACCTATGCAAATTGGTGAGGATTTTTACCAAACCTTCCCCAGGAAGTGGGGTGCAAGAGTTGGGAGGATTTTGGGGGGAAAGACGTTTCCAAACTACGTTTTCTCGGGAACCCAGATAAAGTTTGGTGGTGGCAATGGAAGTCCAAGGGCAAAGGGTAAAATAGTTTGCACCTTGGGGAAGTTTTAACATAAGCTGGTAAAAGTAAGCTTAGGAGGTTTTCATGCAGGTCCCCACATTTGTACCCTAGAGTTCAGAGTGGGGAAGGAACCTTGACAAGAGTCCTGACTGGCTTCGTCGGGAGCAGTTCCAGAGCATTGCCCTGGGACTCTGTGACACTTGCTATCAAGCCTTTTAGCTGTCTGGTTGGAACCATTTATTTTTCATGACCTATAGGCAATTTTTAGCGCAAGTAGTGATGGAAATGTACTATAAAGTCAGAGGTTTTGAGCAGGCAATACATTATAAAACTTTATATATCCCTTGTACACAAGCACAGTTCTGCTCTGTTGTAATGAAAAGGCCTAGTTAACCTTAATTCTTCCATCTTTAGTCTTGCTAATGATTTTGGTTTTTTAACATCTCAGCATACTGTGTGTTCACCAGCTTCCCCAGTCAGACACAGATGCAGTAATATGCAGTACAAGGGAACACCTATCATTTTTATATAGCTTTCTTATCTAGCCAACTACTTTGCAAAGGTTTAAGCTAAAGATGAAAAGAGACTTTACAGTATTGATAGTTGAACCACAAAGAGTTCAGTGGTTCAGGTGAAAGTTTTGGAGACTTACCAGATATCTTGGATCTGTGAAATGCCATAAGAACAGTCTCTCTCATGACATTAACATAGATGGACTAAACTAGTTCTTGTGGTTTGTGATGATTCAAACAAATATTCCCTTGGTTTGGGTTTGCACCCTTGGATTATTGCTTTGAATTTCTGAATTACTGTAGGAGACCTGGATCTTTGGTTAAAGTCTGACCAACATTGGGCCAAACCCCTGGCTGGTGTAAGGAGTGATGCTGATTTACACCAGCTGGGAATCTCACCCATGACATTTTGCCTGGTTTCGGGCCTAAACAATGCAACATAGTGTGTGTGCACCTGAAATTAAAACTCATGTCAGACTTGCTTGAACCAGGTTTGCTGAAAGGTTCTGAAATCTGGTAAGCGCTTCAGGTTTGTAACAAAATCCAAAATTCAGGTTTCATTGTGAGAGTTTTGCACAAGGCCTACTCTCCACCTCTCCCCGCTCCAGGCGGGATGGCAGTGCCTCAAGAAGAGCCTTTCCTTTGTAATGCACTGCTTTGTGTGACTTCCTGTGTACATGTGATGTTACCCTCTGTTGGCTGGCTCACAGGGAATACAAGCTATCTATTCATTGCTTCTTAAAGGCTTTCTCCATTAGCTTAAGTGATAGAAGGCCCCAGTATTTGGAGCTGGAAAAACTAGTCCTAGCTACCCAAGAGTGTATGTGATGGAGGGTGTAATTATGTATATAGTCTGCAGTCTGTTTACACTTCTGGTTCTGTCGAGCGTTGAACTGGTTTTCCCATCCCCAGAGAAAAGGGCCAGGTGAATGGTCCAGCTGGCAATCCAAACCCGCCTGACTCAGCCATGCTGAATCAAACAAACCCGGTGAGCATGAGCTGGTGCTGAGTAGAAGCAGGACGTGAAAATGTGTGTGATAAGAACTGGCAGTGGAGCATTGTCAGAGCAAGTGCACTTTCTTTTAAGTTTGTCTCTATCCAATCCTTCCCCAACTCCTGTCACGTGGCAGAGATCAGCAGGAGCAGCATGTCACAGTAAAGAGAGATTCCCAGAGGCCTTTTCAACAGCAGCTCTTTTCAGCTTCAAATAAAGCCTTACACCCGTGAATGTTTTAAAGTGTTTTTTTTTTTAAGTGAACTTTTTTTCTTATTTTCTGACGCTTGTTATGTTCAGAGGTTTGGGTTTTGCCTTTGTTTCCTGAATTTTTCCTTCTCAGTTTGTCTCTGCTCCCATCCTAGTGTGCTAAATAATGTAGAATTTTTCATGGGGTCCCAAATGCAGCTGGTTAAACAAGCCAGTTTAGCTCTTCGTGAGAGCCAGTTTAGTCCTTTTTCCTGTTTACACATAATATACAAAAAGAGATTTTGCTTTATTAGTTTTTCAGAATTGTCTGAGGAACACTTGGGAGTCCTGTGGGTTCATGAGCTGTTTGCCTGGCCTGTATCTTTTTTTTCCCCCCAGATTCATCCATTATGCATTATTTGTGCTGTTTATTCCCCAAAACTGCATGATATTTTTTCTCCTCTATGGCCCTGATACCCAATTCAGAAAGGGTGCTTGTGGCATGTGGTTAACTTTAAGCACATGTTTAAGGCCCACTGAAGTAAAGTTACAGTTAAACACATGCTTAAGTTCTTTCTTGAATTGTAGCCTACAGTTACGTAACCAGCCCTGCTCTGGTTAACAGCAGGGTTTGAATCTGGAACCGTGGGCAGAGCACTGGACTTGGACTCAGGAGGCCCCGGTTCTATTCTATTCAGTGACTAATTCTCAGTCTGACAATTGGTCAGGCTCTGTTTGTTCTAGTTCTTGTTGTACTAGAAATTGAAATTTCCAATCATTTTGGTTAGTTGTGATTGGACAAATAGGTCACATGGTATTGTTTCTCTCCCTTGAATGGATAGCATTATTCTGCGTCAAATTTCAGGCATCAAAATTTACATTTATCCTCACCAAAATCCAGGTGCAGTGAGGAGGGGGAAGAAAAAGCTCCCTGTACGTCTGTATCCTTTGAGCAATTGTGCAGGTATAATCACCCAGTTGCCCTAAAGTGATAAACAGATAAATGGTGGTTTAAGGAATGACCTGAATGTCCAAGACTTTTCAGAAATTAATACCGGGAGGTAATATTATATGAAAGGGGCAGGAAATGTTCCACGGTGTGCATGGTAACAAAGGACCTGTGAGCATTGCTGGTTAGAGTTTTATTGATTTGTGCTGTGTAGCAGGAGGGACTGAACCAATGTACCTGGAGCATACACAGGTGTCACATCATACAAACTGCAAAACAATCTGATTTCCCTACTTTAAAATCTGCTACTGTCCACCAGCTTCTAGAAGGATGCATCTCGCTGCTGCTTCACATCAGAGTGGTATGATTAGCCAATTCTGAAAATATGACCAGACATTTTAGTCTGAGTAGATCAGATGCTCAGTGCATTAGACCAAGCTCTCCAAGGTCAAGATTGACTTACAAGCCGAAATTTTAGTTCATTTTGGACTCTTTGGAGAAAAGAATGATAGGAGCACGGTAATTTGTTCCCTTTCTATTTTCTGAAGCATTTCCAAACTTTTCTCATGGGACTGTCTCTTTTGCTCCACTCCCAAATTCTCCCTTTCCTTAGTATCTGGAAAGGTATCAGAGCTACATAGCCTGCTGTTCAGTGTATGTTGCTGATCCCATTCTGTGTCTGGAATACAATCTGCTGCGGCTCCCTGTTACAGGGCTTAGTCTTGTAGCTCAAGACATGGCACCCCCAATTTTCAGCTCTAGAGGTCCCCTGTTTAATCCCTAGTGATGACCAAGCTGATAGTCAATATAGATGCATGCTGTTTCTCCAATAGCAAAATTGTGAAATAATCTATATTGTGTATCACATTCCCCATTGATTGTGTAAAGTGATGAAAGAATAAAGCCTATAAAATATTAATTTTGCAAGACACAAAGCTAAACTCTAGAAGAAAATCCATTGTCCTAGAAATGGTTGCTAGAGCAAATGAGTGGTTTTCAGCACAGATTTCTGAGCTTTAAAAGAAAGATATTCATGATATAAAATGAAAGCTTGAGGCTTATACATTTCTTAAAAGAAACCCAGGTCTTCAGGGTTTATAGCTCTCCAATATAAAAGATTTTACTTGTCAATATTTGATGCTCTCAAAATCCTTTCAGCCAGCAGTGCTCACTAAGGAAATGACAAGATGTCAGGATGCACTAGTAGATATATTGCATGTCCTAGATGCACATATTATGAGCAACATAAGAGATCTGGAGAGTTTGGGACACACTTTTAAATGATGTTGATTGGTAAACAATGATAGAACCCGCTACACTAGGAACAAAGGCAATGCTGTTGCTCTCCAAATTCCAGACCATAAGCACTTTAAGATCCTGGGCCATGCGATTGGTATCTCCCTATATGGAGGAAAGAATCCTCCCCTGCAGATTATGGAGCAACTATGGAGTCTCTCCATACCTACTTCTGCAGTCCTCAAATGCAGTAGTTTCCCCTAGTCCTCTTGTATCCTTTGGGAGGACGGGAGGATCTGTGTTGTAGAGATCCGCCCCACTTTCCCATCTGCCCCTGAATGTAATAGGTGAACCATGACCCTTTAGTATAATATATTATTATTTCTTATGGTTTGTCTATACTTTTTAATTTGCAGCATAAAAACATAAGAACGGCCACACTGAGTCAGCCCAAAGGTCCATCTAGACCAGTATCCTGACTTCTGACAATGGCCAATGCCAGGTGCCCCAGAGTGAATGAACAGAACAGGGAATCACCAAGTGATCCATCCCCTGTCGCCTATTCCCAGCTTCTGGCAAACAGAGGCTAGGGACACTGTCCCTGCCCATCCTGGCTAATAGCCATTGATGGACCTATCCTCCACAAACTTATAAAGTTCTTTTTTGAACCCTGTTATAGTCTTGGCCTTCACAACATCCTCTGGCAAGGAGTTACACAGGTTGACTGTGCATTGTGTGAATAAACACTTCCTTTTGTTTGTTTTAAACCTGCTGCCTATTAATTTCATTTGGTGGCCCCTACTTCTTGTGTTATGAGAAGGAGTAAATAACACTTTATTAACTTTCTCCACACCACTCATGATTTTATAGACCTCTATCAGATGCCCCCTTAGTCGTCTCTTTCCCAAGCTGAAAAGTCCGAGTCTTATTAATCTTGCCTCCTATGGAAGCTGTTCCATACCCCTAATCATTTTTGTTGCCCTTTTCTGAACCTTTTCCAATTCCAATAGATCTTTTTTGAGATGGGGTGACCACATCTGCACACAGTATTCAAGATGTGGGAGTACCATGGATTTATATGGAGGCACTATGATATTTTCTGTCTTATTATCTAACCCTTTCTTAATGATTCCCAACATTTTGTTTGCTTTTTTGACTGCTGCTGCACATTGAGTGAATGTTTTCAGAGAACTATCCACGCTGACTCCAAGATCTCTTTCTCGAATGGTAACAGCTAATTTAGACCCCCATCATTTTATATATATAGTTGGGATTATGTTTTCCAATGTGCGTTACTTTGCATTTATCAACATTTGAATTTCATCGCTATTTGTTCCCAGTTTTGTGAGATCCTTTTGTAGCTCTTCGCAGTCTGCTTGGGACTTAACTATCTTGAGTAGTTTTGTATCATCTGCAAATTTTGCCACTTCACTTTATCCCTTTTTCCAGATCATTTATGAATATGTTGAATAGGACTGGTTCCAGTACAGACCACTGGTGGATACTACTATTTACTTCTGTCTATTCTAAAAATTGACCATTTACTCCTGTGTTTTGTTTCCTATCTTTTAATTAGTTACCAATCCATGAGAGGACCTTCCCTCTTATCCCATGACAGCTTACTTTGCTTAAGAGCCTTTAATAAGGGACCTTGTCAAAGGCTTTCTGAAAATCTAAGTACACTATATCCACTGGATCCCCCTTGTCCACATGCTTGTTGACTCCCTCGAAGAATTCTAGTCGATTGGTGTGGTGATGTCAGGCTTACTGGCCTGTAATTGCTGGGATCACCTCTGGAGCCCCTTTTAAAAATTGGTGTCACATTAGCTATCCTTCAGTCATTGGGTACAGAAGCTGATTTAAATGATAGGTTACAATCTACAGTTAGCAGTTCTGCAATTTCACCTTTGAGTTCCTTCAGAACTTTTGGGTGAATACCATCTGGTCCTAGTGACTAATTACTGTTCAGTTTATCAATTTATCCAAAACCTCCTCTAATGACACCTCAATATGCAACAGTTCCTCAGATTTGTCACCTAAAAAGAATGGCTCAGGTTTGGGAATTTCCCTCACATCCTCAGCTGTGAAGACCGATGTGAAGAATTCATTTAGTTTCTCTGCAATGGCCGTATCATCCTTGAGTTCTCCTCTAGTATCTGTATCGTCCAGTGGCCCCACTGGTTGTTTAGCAGGCTTCCTGCTTCTGATGTACTTACATTTTTTTTTGCTATTACTTTTTGAGTCTTTGGCTAGCTGTTCTTCAAACTCTTTTTTGGCCTTTCTAATTATATCTTTACACTTCATTTGCCAGAGTTTATGTTCCTTTCTATTTTCCTCACTAGGATTTAATTTCCACTTTTTAAAGGATGCCTTTTTGTCTCCCACTGCTTCTTTTACTTTGTTGTTTAGCCAAGGTGGTACTTTTCTGGTTCTCTTACTATGTTTTTTAATTTGGGGTATACATTTAAGTTGAGCCTCTATTATGGTGTCTTTAAAAAGTTTTCATGCAGCTTGCAGGGATTTCACTTTTGGCACTGTACCCTTTAATTTCTTTTAAAGCATAGAATCAGCTTTTTATCCTGTCCCCATTTTGTTGCAGATGAATCACCGGCACTTAGAAATTCATGACTGATACTTTTAGGTCTACGATTTAGGTCTACATCACCTACGATTTCAAAATGTTGCATGTATTTCGTTTGCTTTGACTGTCTGAGAAAGCTTCCTCATAATGGCTGCCTTCTTAGAAGTGTACATTAAACGTATGCTAAATAAAACACACACTGTTCTTGAGTGGGATTGGCTTCTGCTTAGATAAATTCACATTTCCTTCTGTGGAGAAACAGTCCTAAGATGTGCAGCATTTGATCGCAGTTGTAGCAGTCAGTGGTGAGGTTTAAATTTCAGTGCAAGGTCCAAGGGGGGCATACTACAGTTGGGGGAGTCGTGGATTAACTATTGGCCAGTTGTAAACTCAAGGCAGGGAGCAATAGAACAGAAGGCACTGGTGCCCCATTACTATGGTTAATTCAGAACAAAATGGGGGAGAAGTAGGTAAGAGAGAGGCTCAAGCGACTTTAATCATCTTTGTCATGACAGAGGTTTATGTTTTCATCTTTGCTGACTTTGGCAAAGCAACTTCTGTGTTGATCCAGTACCTGAACAACATTCAGCCTGGATATCTGAACATTTTCAGAACCCCAAATGTCAGAAAACAAATGTGATTCTAGTTGATAATCCCCTGGCCTTCTGAGTGATACTTCATCCTTTGCAGTTCCTTTTCATGGGAGCAGTGTTACAACCTGCTATGAAGGTTCATAACTTCAGGGTCACTACTGATCATGAGCTGTCTTTTGATTGCTGTTTTATTTGCACCACAGAGACCTCATTCACTCTTCTCTGAAATACCGCAAGGTATCAGGAGGATGCCGTGTCATTACTTCATCCTTTTGTAATGTCTCAGCTGGATGGCAAGAATTCTAGGCTTCTGGACTGAACTTTTCATGTGACAACTCATCCAGAATTTTGCTGCTAGAATTTAAACAACAGTATATTATTGCACTAGTATTGAGATCTTCATATAGCCTTCTGGCAATGCTTCAGATTCATTTAAATATGTTTCTTGTTACACTTAAGTCTATCCCTGGCCATGCCCTTGCTATAGTATATCAGAGAACTGGCTTCCATAGGCTCCTAGATGGTCATTGTGCTGTGCCTGAGGTCTAGATGGAGGCTCTAACTTCCTATGGTAAAAGTAGTGACTTTTGTGGGCTAGATTCTCTTTTTCTTTTTCTTTGAAAATGCTGTAAACAGAGAATGTGGACTCCATATCCTGGTATGAGGTCATAAGTAGATACACTCACAGGAAGCAAATTGGCTGTGTTTTGATATCTCACAGCCTTTTTGTGACCAGAAGTTCAAAGCTGTAGATAATACTCATTCCTCCAAATGGCTGGTTTCAACATACACTGTGTTTAGCACTCCTGAATTGACATAATTTTGACTGTTATGGAGGCCATTTTATAAATAGCCTGATCCACTCAGTGTATGTTGAGTCAAGCTCTGCATCAGACTGAAGCAAGGAGCAGGTACCTTTTTCTTTTAAAACCATAAGGAAGGTGACAGCAAATGTTGGAAAAAGAAGATCTGGACAAATGTTCAAACTTCCCTATTACTGATCACCATCATAGTTGAGTGCCTCACAATGTGTAATGTATTTATCCTCACAACACCCCTGTGAGGGAGAGAAGTACTATTGTTCCCATTTCACAGATGGAGAACTGAGGCACAGAGAGACTAAGGCCCAAAGTCTCAAATATATTTATATGCCTAACTCCCATTGGTTTACTTTATGAATGTGATTTCAATGGGAGTGAGGCACCTAAACTCGTTTGAGGATATGGGCCTAAATGACTAGTCCAGGATTGCACAGAAATTGGCAAAATAGGAAAGTGAACAAAGGTCTCCCATGAGCCAGGCTATTGCCTTAATTGCTAGACCATCCTTCCACTCTGGCTTAGCTTTCAGTGGAAATAAATGAGGAAACTGGAAAAGAAATACAACCTCTTGTGGAAGCTCTTTTGTATGGGGGCATTTCAAGCTTCTGTATCTCTCTTGCATTCACACACACATGCTGGTGTATTTATACTTTTTCCCCTCCCTATATAAATGCTTAGCTGTGTAATTTTCAAGATTTACTTGCTTCATACTTTTTAAAAGAAAATTTTACAGTCCCAAACCAAACCTTGCTGCTCACTGTACCTCTTTCCTAAGCAATCTCCAGCTACGGGAAAAGTCCAGCATCACATGCAAATATTTTCTCAAAGATAGAGGCTGTTTTTCCCCAAACAATTAAGTGGCAACTAAAAACATTACTTCAGTATATAGTGATGCCCTAAGATCAGAGAGCTAGAGGGCAACACTTTAATATTAGAGTTGCTTAACTATGTAGTAGTTGAATAGTTTCCACATGAAATTGGCAGCCTCTGAGTTATTTGCAAACTGTTTGCTTTGACTTTTCTCTAGCCTAGTTTGTGGGGTGTGATTGGTCACCAGAGTCACACGGCATTCTGCTCTCTGACTCGGCAAGTGGCATTTTTAAAACAGGAGAATAATGGACTTTCTAGTACAAATTCCCTGATAAGTAATTACTTCTATGTGTACAACACCTCGCACAAGGGGGCACCAGCATTTGGGGCTAGAAAGGCTGCTGCCTCACTACTGCCACCATCACCAGTGCTGAAATTAACAGAAACTGACCGGTTACACAAAAACCCAGCAGCTCTCCAAGGGAAAACCAATAATTCACTCTCACAACTCCTAGCAAACAGAGGACTGGTTTTGTTTGTGAAACATTCACTCACCAGGTTTTTTCCCCAGACCCGCTCCACTTAACATGCTGTTCAATTTGTTACTGGGCTTATTTATGCTCTGCCATTTTCTTTGCGTGAATGTCAAATGATAGACACGTAATGAACAATATTCCTAGTTTAAAGTATAATTTGTCGTGTGATAAATTCCTGTGACCACAAAAGTTTCCCGTATGAAGTGCCCATCTTAGTTATAATGTCTACAATGGCATTGGAGGTATAGGTCTTTCTTTCTTTCCTTCTTTCTTATAAAATTTATACTGCATTTTCAGTGCCATCTTCGTGAGCAAAAAACACTGCCCATGTAGCAATATTCCTTTTTTTTATGTAGCTGTTTAATGAAATGAATAAAAATCTCTTCTATTGTTCTGTCAAAAAGTAATTAATGTGCTTACTATATTTCCTGCTGTGATCAACCAATTTGATAATTTAAATCTAAATGTGCCATAATCTGAACACCAGGAGGATTAGAAAAAGTCACAAGGAAAAACCCCACATTTACATTTGATAGATGCCCTTTCAGATCTTTTTCCAATGTAGTGTTGGCTCTCTCTGCAAAAAACAAAACCAAATATCCCTAGAATAATGTCAAAAAAGAGCAATGCTGCATTAATTAAGCCACAAAACACAACAGGGCGTGTTTCAATGGGCCATTAAGCCTAGGGTGCATTGTGAAGCACCAGGAGAAAGGACAAATTACTTAAATTACCCAAGAATATATTAAATGATTCATTAATACCTGCCATGGAGGCTACATGGAACAAATGCCATGTGAGGAGCAACGCTGGGTGATTCTCAAATGGGCTGATTTAGATAAGCACCTGAGAATGTGGATACTGATATTAACCCTTTTCAGACCACTTGGGCCTGCAAACTTTAGCCCCTGATTTTGCAGTTGGATCAAAGCAAGGCAGACCCTTGTACCTAAGCAGAGCCACATTGATTTCATCTGAACTCCATGCAGCTGTGAGAGTCTCCCTGCATGGATCCAACTGGAAGATCTAATGTCTAGGACTGTGAGAATGTGCTTTCTCCTCCATAGATTGTTCAGTCCTATTTCCTTCTGGTTGGGCTATGAGAACAGGCTTTTACAATATATTTTGGAAATTTACAGAATACTTTTTAGTATCAGTGCTATTATTTTACAAGAGACTGAGGTAGTGTTTTGCTGAAACATGGCCTATATTTCTATGTTTGGGTTGTTCACCTTGCTATTCAAAGACCTCATATAAAAAGCATGAAGTGAAAGAAGTCCGGAAGGCAGGTGGAACTAGTCAAGGATCCAGCACCAGAGGCTGCATTTGAAGTCAAAAGTCCGAATCAAGTATTTCAGGTGCAATAACAATAAGCTGTGAGAAGATGGTTAACCCGCTCTCCACGTTACCTCCTCATCCCTTAGTTTCCTTTCCCTATCGCCCCTTCCCTTACTCCCTTCCCATTGAAGTGAATGAAGCAAAACTCCCAAGTTGTTGGGGAGGAACAGGCCCAGCCCCACTATATAAGCTTCTAACTGGACTAGAGCTGTCCCTTGTCTGGGGACTTTAAGTGGCATTTTGCACTTTCTTGGTGTAGGAGAGCATGCCTTATGCCCTCATTACATCTATCAATTATTGTGCACAGCCTGTAACAGGTACATCTGCAGTGCACAAAATCAGCCTTGTCTTCACTATTGAAATCCTTTATTTTGCAAGGAGATTGAGAGGTAGCCGTTCTTAATGGTGCGTATGGATGAGGATGGCCTAGTGTGATTTTTTTTAATTACATCTGTAAATTGGTGGGAAAATAAACAGTCTGAACCACAGCAATGTCTTCCTTTCTGAACTAAGGAAGCAAGTGCATTAGAATTGTATTAGAGCTATAAGAACACAGAGCAGTGTCACCAGGTTCTCATCAGCATCTTATTTTCAAGTGACTGCTAAGCCCTCCAAGACTGATGAATGGCTGCTTTTGATGACTTTGATGGAATGAGGTACTGCAGGACACTTTTCTTCTTCAGCAAACATGAAGTCAGTCTCCACTGACAGCTCAGCAGAGTAAATGATTAACCTCGTGGCTCAGACTTAAATGCTCAAATATTCATCAGCACTCGTTTTGTTCCTTTGCCCTCCTTCGCAAATGCAAATGAATGAAGGTTTGGAACCATCTTGGCTACTACATGTAATGTGTGGGTTTTTTTTTTTTTAACTTGTTGAATCAAGTCATTAGGAAATAAGTACAGCAATAAAATCTGTGGGGCAGTTTTTGACACGATGTCAGGCAACAGCTCCAAAGAGTGTTAGTTTAATGAGAAGGTCCCTGAGCATCTACATTTTTGCATAAAGTGGCTGCTTAACTCTCTCATCTCTGAGAGCCTGCAAGAGCCTTGCACTGCCAAGAAACTGAGCAGGATTGATCAGGAGGTCTCCTAATTCACAGCATCCCTGTACAGGTATCCTGGCAGATCTTGGCAGAGGCTTTAAAGCTTCTCCCACTCTGTGAAAGATTAAGGATAACACCATCTGCAAGGAGAATCCACCCCATTGCATACGTTAGTATAATTTATCCCTCCCTGCACTGGCACATTAATCCAAACCTATTTCAGTTTCTGTAGGGAGTGAAAATTTCTATTTCAGATCACAGATCCAGGATATATTTAGGAAAGTCTACTGGCCCTGAAAGTATTTGAATGATTCAATGAAGATTTTTGTGATTCTTCTTTTTAGCATATGGGCAACGTGCCTCGGGTGGCACGTGACCAAGATTCATCACCAAATTTGGTCCACTGGTTGGATCATTACATTCCCCAGCCCAGGATGTGAATGCTGATCCATGCCCCCCTAATGTAGATTCCGGCATGGGTGTAATCTATTACATTAAATCTTTTGGCTGTATTATGTAAACTTTAAATTCTCGGGAACTACTGAGATTAATCTCTTTGCCTGTCCTCTAGTTCCTTATGCCAGTAAAGCCTAAGAGGCTTTTTGGGTCCCAGGCAGCTGTTGACATAAGTAGTTCTTAATTGCAGGTTTTAGAGAAGTTACAATGGCTCAATGATTCCATAGATTTTAAGGCCAGAAGGGACCATTGTGATCATCTAGTCTCATCTCCTGCATAACACAGGCCATAGAATTCCACTCAGAGATTCTTCATCTAGGAATCACTGTGTGAAATTCTATTAAGTTAAGTGGATTAAACATCAAATGTAGAATTAAAAAGATAATCAAGTCTGATATTTTCTTTTTGGCAGTGGTCCAAGATTTAATACAGTGCAGCACTGAGGCATCTGATATCCATGTTTTTCCCCCCAGAATAGGAGCCATCTGTAGTATCAGTTGGCAATTATTGATTTTTTTAAAGTATCTACCGTAATATGAAGATATAATCAGATTTATTAATGTTAGGTTATCAACAATTCTATAGTTCATTGTAAGGTATAACATCATTGTGGGGAAAGTTCATGACCCCAACAGTAGCTTTGGCAATCTCATGGCTATGACACTTGCATCCCTTAGATGAAGGGGAACATGTATGCTTTTCCTGCTTATAGCCCATGTAGATAGGTGTATATTTGAGGTCTATGTTGCATCTCTGAGCTTATGGTCAGGTACTAATGCTAAACTGTCTGATAGGCAGGATGACTGTGTGCAGCCCACGTTATCAAAGATGATACTTGAGTCAAGATCCTCCTTCTCCATAGGCAATATCTTGTCAGATGACTGAGCTGAGATCACATCCCAGGATCATTGCTGTGCTTCTCTCGCATGTGGTTTGCTTTGTAAAATGCCAGATGCCATCTCTTTCCCGGATTCTTTTCTTTTCAGATTTCAGATATAAAGCAATACCCTAGCACAGCTGCTTGTGGGAGGGTGTGTTGTTAATCTGTTCAGCATTTAAGAGATGGCACCAACATTTTATTAGGAGAGTCACATTAATGAGATACAAGTAGCTCTCCATGTGCTGAAGACAAGACATGTGCTGAATTCAAGCTAAGATGAAGTTAATAGCAATACAACTTAAAGTGTAGTATTTGCCTTTCCTGCAATTGATTGAGCAGATGTTTGCTGTTCCTCTTGACTTAACACAGGTGATTTATGGCCAATAGAAAAAAAGTGGCCAGTAAAATTCAATGAAGTAGATTCCCTGAGAAAGTAAAAGATCTGACAGGTTTGCTCTTGTGTATCCTTCTGTGACTAGGTAGCTAGCTAGCTGTAAAGCTATGCATGAAGAGAAAGGGGAAGTTTAAAGTGGAAATCAAATTCCCTGGTCTGTAGAGACTTCAGAACAATCATTAGTCCATGAGATTTAAGAAAGTTCTGGGAACTTTTAGTGTATCTATCCACGGTAGCACAACAGCTGGAGAATATAGTCAATTATTTAAAGGCATCATGCTTCTAACCCACAGCCTCTTGTGGTGAATTCCTAATGCAACTTGTCACAGAGGAAAATACACTGAAGACCTGGTGCCCCTAAAGGCCTGAGTGCGAGGTGGTGGGGGAAGGCTTCTTCATAGCAAACCTTTTCTTTTTGTCAATCAGAAAGGTTGGCAGTCTCATTCTGAGTTGGGAGAGACAAATCCCTGCAGAGGAGAAGAAATATTTAGGGCATGGTAAATTTTCCTAGTGTGTAAAAGTGTGAAGTGTCATTCATTACTTACATGAAGAGTGCTTTGTGTTTAATTCAGTGGTAAAGCTAAAGCAAAATATATCTCTATTGACTCTATTCCTACACCCATCTCTAAGGAAAACTAGAAAATTCAAGTCAAGTAGGCAAAGAGTTTTGGGTATTTCTGACCTGGGGAACTTCTTGAAGTACTTCATATAGGGAAAATAAAGAACACATTGGGATGGGGAGTGACGAGGGGCCCATCTGTACCCCAGTTACAGCTGTATCAGGGGACATGGTTGTCCTCGAACATGGTTAAGCCATCGTTCAACTTTGCAGTGGATGGGAAGGTTGAAAGAGTGTTAGACAAAACCATGTTTTAACAATGTTTGTTTTCTACCGAGTTCCGCTGACGTGGTTATTTCTATAGCATAGATGGGCCTTGTGAAATGTACGTGATGCCATATGTCATGATGCATTTACAGCAACAGTATCAATATCGTGTTCATGCTGGAACAGCAGAATGTTTACTTGAATAATTATTGATTCTAGTGGAAAAAAGGGTTATGAATTAACAGGCTGAAACAGAAAAGAGGATTTGAAGAAAGTGGGTTTTTTGGGCGGTGTAAGAAATAGTCCAAGGCTAATGGCAAAGGAGAGGATGAGGGAAGCCCGTGAATCAGAAGGGGTGAGACTGGAAAATGGAGAGGTCAATGAATAAAATGGTCAGGTAAGATGGAGAGGCAGTAAAAGGAAATGAGAGAGCAAAAAGACACTTGGGTAGATAGAAAGCAAGTACAGAATTAGAGTGGTGATTAGCAAGTAGGTCCAGGACAGGAGACTCTCATAAGGAAGGATATAGAGCTGGATAAAATAGCATCTAGGATACAATAGCAAAGGATACAAGAGCATATTGAGTTGGCAAGAGGCAGCGAAAGGGCTGAGCAGTTGAAAACATAATATATAAACTAGTGGACTGTTAAAAGAGGTGGTGAAATATTAAAGGAAGATTCGAGAGAAAGATTAGAATGGAAACATACTGGTGAAATTAATGCATGAGGCAAGAAAAATAAAACAGCAGGAAAATGCAACACAATAGCAAGAAAGACCCTAACAGGGAAAAATAGATTGTGTCCATCCAGGTTGGTGGGGTCCAGAACAAGGCGAGAGATTTAATATGCTTTTCAGAATCTTTACTCGGGCATGAGAAGCCATTGCAGAAGTTGCTAGCACTAAAATTCTAGCTCTAGGGCAGGAGGCACTGAATAATTTACAGAAACAACCTAAACATCATATTCTTGTGTCTTCTTGCTCCCCGGCTTAATCCGTATCACTGTCTCTGCCCATCATGTAGTTTCCCCTGTACGAGGAACCTGTGTGTCAGGAGGGAGCCAGGCAAAGCACAATGAGGACATTCTCCAGTAAGGATAGAAATGGACTCTGGACATATATAGTTTTAATACTTTGTACTTTTATAATGTTGATCCAAGTGTTTCACTGAAGTTAATGAATTTAGCTTCATCACAGTGTTGGAGCTAAAAGAGGCACAGAGAGATGAAGGCGATTCAAGCTAATGTTTCAAATAGTAGCCATTGATTTGGGGTGTCTGAGTTCCGGAGTACCCTATCGGAGGTGCCTAGAGCCTGATTTCTGAAGTTCTCAGCACCTGCACCTAAGTCAATGAAAGCTGAAGCTACTCAGTATAATTGAAAATCAGGCCAAAAGTGTCCCAAGCCAGGCACCCCAAGCTGAGGAACCCAAAACAGATGGGCATATTTTAAACTGTGGCTGTATGTGGCTTGCCCATGAAATCCATCTGAATTTGGCTGTAAGTGACATCCCCATAGGGAGCCTGCACCCTACTTTATTGACTCTCAGTCCTAGACTTAGTCACAAGATCATCCTTCTGCTCTTAAATAACGACTTCTTAATGAGTACAGTAAACTACACCTCACTAAAACAGTATGACCCAAGAATCGGAGAAGAAACAGCAGAAGAAGTGAAAAACATCATTAAAACTAAAGGTATTACAAGTATACAGCTGGCTTGTGGGGCTACATCAACTGCCTCAGGGGCCTGATCCAAAGGCCATGGGAACAAAGCCCACTGTCTTCAGAGAGCTTTGCTCAGACTTCAGAATCTGTATGCAGTCTTGTTTCCTACCGGTTGAAGTGTGATGTTTTATCGTTTGTTTCCCTCAAGGAAAAATGAGTAGCATTTTTGCACTAACGCTCTCTAAAATTGTCCAGAAGAAGTAGAATTACAATTTTCCCTCTAAAGTTCCAGCAGGCTAACCTTGGAGGTCAGTAGAAAATAGTTTAACATAAACTTGGAGTGTAAGAAAATACGGTTTGTGTACTATTATCGGGGGGGCAGGGAAGGGAAAGAGATTTATATGCTAAGATAGTGAGTCAGATGCTGTAGTCTTGGTTTGTTCCCCCACCCTGCCCCCTTAGAGCATTCAACATGGATTTGAGAAAATGTTAAGAATGATGAATGAGGCATAAATGTAGGATTTTTTTTTATTTTATTTTTTTTACTGCAAGCCATAGGCAGTAAACATATTAAACTTACAACTGTTCAGTCTAATCATGGACATTATGCAGGCAAACAGGAACTGGTGTTGACTGTCACAAGTATCAAAAGCTATTGATTAGCTGTTACATGGACCCTAATAAAACTATCACCATTAAGTGTGATGAAAAAAGCACACCACCTCTACAAGTAGCATGCTAACTTTTTGTGCTCAGACTATTGCTGAAACCCAGGCAGATCATTTGTATTTCATCATCACATTCTGAATGCTGGACAAATGTAAGGTTCCGACATTACTTCATCGCAAAGGGGATATTTTATTATCTTCTGGCAAAGAATCCAAATGCCTCCTGCAAGAAATCATTACTAATTTTTGCAAGCTGTGCTCCCTGTAAAAATCGGTGATGTTTTTCAATATCCATAACATCAAAGAGCAGTAATCTGTTTTTCAATATCAGGTCAAGTTGCTCTCACCTAATCTCTTAGACTTTTTACTTAGGAATTGTAAGAAGAATTATTCCTATAAATGAGATATTTATGAAAGGAAAATTAGTAGTTTACTGTTATTGACACCAGTGAGAATGTGAAAACAGGTTTTTGAAAGCACTTCAATAGTTTACCCCTTCCTAGATGGTTGGAAAGGTATAAAATACAGAATATCTAGCTTTATGTTGTATAATATTATAAGAAAAAGACAATGGATTATTTAATCTTGTGTTCTGCCTTAGCCACTCTGGATGTAGAGTGATCTATGTTTGGCCTCTGTTTTAATAAAGCCACGGGCCTTTCCCCCTTTGTAATAACTTAGGCAAAGGGAGGTGAGTGAGAATGTGCATTTTTATGGGAAAAATAAAACATGGGCACAAAGAAACACCATTTATGGCTCACAAAAAAGGACTCATTCCCATATACTGCTGGAGTGTATAGGAAAGCCGTATTCATTAACATATTGTGTGAGAGAACATCCAGATTTCTTCCCCACAATACAGTGGCAAAATTGCTATTTTTTTAAATAAAAAGCTGAGCTGTCTTCTAGACCCAGGAGCTAGGATCCACTTTTTTTCTAAACCCTTTACTCAAAAAAGAGAAATTGGCTTTCCTAGTGGTCTGCAGAAAAAAACACCTTGAGAACCAAGCATGAGGGGACTGTGATGTTGGGTGAAGAGGTGGTTCA
Source organism: Caretta caretta (assembly GCF_965140235.1). Taxonomy (NCBI): domain Eukaryota; kingdom Metazoa; phylum Chordata; order Testudines; family Cheloniidae; genus Caretta; species Caretta caretta. The sequence goes on from NC_134214.1 coordinate 86,375,604, forward strand.
GGAGGTGGGGGGTTATTTATTTCTTGTGAGAGGTCTGTGGAACAAAAGAGCTGAAGAACCATTCTTTTGAAAAGAGATGCAGTGTGTAGTCATAAAAAACAATGTGTTTTCTTTAGTACATTCATTACAGTCTGTAGAGCATCTGGGCCAGTTCTTTGGTTGGAATTAATCTGTATAAATCCACTGAAGTTAGAGGAGCATACCAATTTACACCATCTAACCCTCTGAATGTTGTTTCAACAACTAACAGGTCATATCTTGAGGGGAATCTACATTTTGCAAATCACTTAATTGTTAAAAAGCTTGCTCTTTGAAAGAGCTATGTTGGAAACCAATATGTAAAATTCCCCATTCATGCCTAGAACAAACACTACATACAAATTCTCAAAATATAATAAAAGAAGTAAACTCTGGGTCCAGTCCTTGCAACAATGACATCTTGGTGATCTGTAAGAGCTGAGTTAAAGGAAAGCCCATGAAAGCTTATGCTCTAATAAATTTGTTAGTCTCTAAGGTGCCACAAGTACTCCTGTTCTTTTTAAGGGTAAATTAGTAATTCATCATTACTGACACCAGTGAGAATGTGAAAACAGTAAATTTAAGCAACGTTTCTCCCAAAGCAACATGGAAACAAATCCATAATGTATTCAAGATTGATTACATTTACACTCAAATCCCAATTTGTAGAGGGCCAAAGCTTAGACTGAAACCAGGAATCAAACCCAGGTCTCACATGTGGTCATCAAAATTACTAACAGTTAACACTATGCAAGCCCCAGAGCTTGAAGGGTAGAGGGATGGAAGTCCCTGCTCCCTCTTCAGGGAAAAAGAGGAAAAGGCCTTCTGGCTAGTCTCATTTACATGAATTTAATGTTGCTTACCCATAGTCACACATAGTGTGTTTTTTTTTGCTTTAGACAAACTTTGTCTATATTCTGACTGTATAAATGATACCAGGCTGTTGCTGTAAATGTACTCATGTAAGGGCATAGACATTGTTCAAGACATGCCCTAGAGTAAGTGAGTCACCCTGACTTTATAGATAGTGGACTCTGGTTTGGGAGTGGGTTTCAGGTCCACCCAAGACCTCTATTCTAGTAGCTGAGACTTTACCTAGCAGTCATGTTTTGTTCTAGGTTCCCTAGTTGAAGAATCTGAATTGTGGATGGAGTGGTTCTACTGTACTGGATTAGATTAGACCAGAATCAGCGAAGGTATAGAGCTGAACTCACAGCAAGCTCTGAGTAGACCAGTGGTACTTTTGTAGGGCTGATTTTATAGTGAGGACTGACCAAACCTGCTGCAGCAGAGCTGATGTCACAGAACTGGAGCAGGTAGCTCCTAGGTAGCTACTACTGATGAAGTAGGATCTGGTGGTGCAGACGTCTCTCAGCTTGAGCAGGTGGATAGAGAGCGCTCCCTGAAGCTTTTGACTACTGCTGACTCTAATTGAACTCATAAGTGGGGTTTTAGGTAGGTGGGTGGGGATTATTCTGGTGACTAAGAGTTCTGCACCTCAACATACCAGAAAATCAATACATGGAGCTGTGGCGTTGGCCATACTCCAGATACACGGAGTTTTGCTAATTTTATTCCATGAAACTATATACAGTGTTATTGTGCTTCCTGAGTTGGTTCCCCCCACAACAGAAGGTATTTGTGATTCAATATTGCCAAGGACTTCTGAGCATGTGCAAGGGGGAAGAACAATCTGTGAAGGTGATCCGGGATGTTATATTTTAATTTCCCCGAGCTAGAAGTAGGAGTGTTGCTCTGGGTGGGGCTCTAGCCATCCTTCTATTTATTTTAGTACAGGGCCCTAGGCAGAGTGAATCCAGCTGTTATGGCTGCCACTGACACCTGGAAGAAGAGTTACAAATGAAAGTTTAAACAGAACTCGCTCACCCCTCTGCCCTAGAGAAGGGCACACAGTAAGGTGCCATTGCAGTTCCAGTTTTCCCTGAGTATTTCTAGGCTGAATATTTTGCAGAGGCAAACGTGGGGAAGTTAACATTTTCTGGGTGCTCCATATTATTTTTTAAACACTTACCCAAAACCTGCACTAACTCAGCACCTCAGATAAGGGCCCTCTTGGGTCACAGCACTGAAGGATGCATATAAGTTACTAAAGTACCCACAAAATCTCATTATGGAGTTTAAACCTCATCTATTTCAGAGTCTGGCTTTAGTAATCAAAAGGTAATCCCAAGATAACACTAGACTAGTTCAAGCAGTCTTCCCAGGTTTGACCATTCCTAGGGTTCCTTTTCTAGACCGGAGCTCAGCTGATTTTCCTATCCACCTTTTATTCACCATGGAGTATAAGGAGCTACATCTGCTCCAGTGAATGGGCAGCAATTAATCTGTAGCCTCTGCTGTGTTCATACTCTTGAGAAACAAGAGGGGGCTACAGAAGAATCCTAGCAACTTCTTCCAGTGCTGTTCAGTTCTTACTTTCTCTCTTTAATGCTCTGTGCCAATCTTCCCAGACTATCAGCAACAGTGTAGTTATTATATGCAGCCACGTCTGGCTATATTATACCTATGTATCCTTACAAACAATATACTACATTTGTATGGGAAACTTGCCATTAATGATGCACTTAAAGAAATTGAGAGATATGATTAAAGAAGCAAATAAATGGTGGCTAGCATATGATTTAATGTTTCTATTCTTTCAGGATTCAGAGTAGCAGCCGGGTTAGTCTGTATCCTCAAAAAGAAAAGGAGTACTAGTGGCACCTTAGAGACTAACCAATTTATTTGAGGTGCCACTAGTACTCCTTTTCTTTCTATTCTTTCAGTGTAGTATAATTATATCAACAATCTCACAAGCCAATGCTCGGTCACAGAACCCTATTTCCCCCTTTTTATTTTTTGGTGGGGCAATGCTACTTATCTTCTTGGTGCAATTGTGTATTAAAGGGTTTAGCCACCACAGCTGTGGAAAGGTAACTCAAACGAGAAGGCTAGGTAAGCAGAGCAATAGTGGCATAGGGTTTATTTGCTCCTGCAGTAGTAGAAGCATGCCTGGTTCATTGAAAGAAATGAGGGAGGTACAGTATATTTCTGCTTAGCCTTCTGTTCCCATTTTCACTTCAGGTGGATTAGCTGGAGCTGCATCAGACTTGGCTGAGTCTCTATCAGTTTGGAGCAGTTTTTAACATCCTCTGTTCTGTTAAGATATGATTTTCTTTCAAATCTAAATTCCAAAGGGAGTGGTCATGGCATCAGAGCTGATGAACAGAGGGAAAGGAAAGAAGTTTAGATCAATTTTGTAACTTTAGCTTAGATGTGGGTGGAGAAAATCAATTCTCTGATTATCTCTTAAAAACACTCAAGCTGCAGATACAACAATAACATAACTACTTGTCCTCTTAAAGCATGGCAGCTGTTGTGAATTTGGGATGCTTTGTAATGCACTCAGTAGTCAGAGCTCTTTAGGAGGAGGAACTTAATTAGCTATACAAATATTCAGCTTAGTCTGGGTCATCTCAGGTTCTGAAAGTTTCTGATACACAGTGGGTATGCTCACAGGAATTGACTGCAACTGCAAAGGGGCAAATATAACCCTGTCCTCACAGGTAACCGTAATATATAGTATCTGTGACCGATGGCACAGCAGTTAGAGCACCAGTGGCAATTTCTCAAAGACTGGTTGACTGTGGCATAAAGACTGTTTGAATTCTGATGTTGCTGTTGTGGTGAAGACTAGGAACATTTTCTTTTCCCCTGAAATTGTTTCTGAGAGGTCCCCAGCAACAAAGCTATTCTGCATGTTGGACAAACTAAAAGACCTGAGCTGCCTCTTGGAGAAAATAACTTTCTCCCCATTAGGAATTTTCAGAGAGGTGCTGGAGGGTGGTGTTGGAAACCGGTTCATCTTACCCGAAGTCTGTCTCATGCAGGACACTCTAACTGGGCTCACCCTTGCTTATCATGTATATGTGGCTATTGTGAGTGTTAACGAGACTGAGACAATGGTGGGTACTCATCTCTGATCCATAAGGTGCAGTTACTCATTGTCTGAGACTTGGTTCTGCAGCAGGGCGGCCAAGCTGGTTAAGTGCATGAGGCGGAGGTCATATTGGTAGGTTGTAGGAAGCAGCTAGAGGGGATGACAGAGATATATCAGCATCTGTGATTGAGGCTCTGTGAGGGAGCTCCCTCTCTACTCGCTCCTGAGGTTCACTTTTCAGGGTTCATGTTAGACCCTTATCCAAGAGCTGTGTTTGTGAATCCATGTTTGATGAGAAGGCTTTTCTTTTCAGATGAGGACCTTTTACAATAATCCATATCTTTGCCAGTTTGAAATAAAGCTACTATAATGGGTAAACATGGGGCAACTCTTTAAGATCAGTTGGAAATTAGATTAGTTCAGAATGTAGATGCTCACACATTAAGCAGTGTTTTATGCAGATGGTTCATTACACCAGTGCTTGGTAGTCTGCACTGACCTCTGACAAGTTTCCACGTAGAGTTTTAGATGTTGCCTTTGACCTATAAAGTCTAAATGGGCTTGCTTTTAAACTGAAAGTCATTGGTTAGTGGCATGACATATTTTGTGATGGCATCTGTGATGTGGTGTTCTATATTCTTTATGAACACATGCTTATTATATGAATATGACAAACTGAGATACATTTTATGCAAGACGGCTCATGTGAGGTATCATTGAAAAGGTTATGATTTACTGAATGTGATTATCCAATTTGTATGCCTGTATTTGACGTTAGGAATATTGACACTGTATCTGTATTTCAACTATGCTACTTTGGGTGACGTCCACTGCTAACACTTCCGGTACAACAATGGAAAAGCCAGACAGGGTGGATGGCCCATCAGCGAGAACAATGGACTGTGAAAAGCTTGGCCTTCCTGTGGACGCTCCATACTGCCCCTAACTCTTGGATGCTGTGATCCTACAGAGTCAAGTGGTCTTGTCGCCTGATACTAAAACATTACCTGGGACTTCTTATAACTTTCCACTGTAAGGAAAGGGGGTGGGGGGATAAGTTTGGGAAACAAAGGATTCCCACCTTAGGTAAATCCTAGTTGAGGGTGGGGAGGAAGGCAAACAGGACTCCTCCTCTCCATGGCCTGTCTGCCCAAGAAGAAAGACTGCAAAAGGGAACGCAAGGGGGAGTCCAGACGGAGACAGGGTTCCAGACTGAAAAGGAATATAACTGGAACTCTGAACCACAGAAACTTTGCAAACTGCCTGCAACAATATCTAGGGTGAGAAATATTATTTGTAACCAGTTTCTTTAATGAAACTAGCTTAGTTTGAGTGTTTGATTTAATTGCTTAATAATCTGCTTTGTTCTGCTTGTTACCCCTTTTACCTCTTAAAATCTGCCTTTTATAGTTAATAAATTTTTGTTTTGTTTATTATTAAACCCAGTTTCTGTAACTTCTAACTGGGGAGGAGGGGGGCAAGAAGTGTGCATGCCTCTCCCCACATTGAGGGAGGGGGCGAATTTCATAATATATCTTCGGGTCTGCACTCCAAGAGGAGTGGTGGACATCTGAGTGCTGGAGCAAGTCCCTGAAGCTGAGTCTTCCCAGAGCTGATCTGCAGCTGGGTTTGGCCCTGCCTGTGTGTGTTTAGAGGAGGTTTTAAGAGGCTGGCTCAGCAAGACAGGTTAAAGGGGGCCCATGATGGCAGAACAGGTAGACTCAGTGGTATCTCAGCATATCAGGTGGCTTCCCAAGGGGTCCAACCTTCATAGGATCCTCATTGTGGACTCCTGCCTTGGTCTGACAGACTAATTTTACTTGCCCCCAGGGCAGGCTCTCGGGCTTATTTATAGGAATATAGGACATCCCATTGCAACGAGTTCCACAGTCTAACTGCTTGTTGTATGAAAAAGCTTTTCCTTTTTATCATATTTTATTCACCACCTTTCAATTTCAGTGAATATTTCCTTGTTCTTACAGTATGAGACTGGGATCATAGAAGCCATCAACATGTCGATCTTGTCATTATTTTAAGTACTTTATTTGTCTTTTACAAATACTAAACTTGTTCACTGTCTCTTTCCTGAATTAAACAATTCCATTCTTTTTGAGCTGTCTTCCTGTGATTAGTTTTCCAGCCACCTGTTTCTTGAGCTTTTTGTGAGGGGTGATTTGAGGGATAGTCAGATGAGGAAGGTTGTTTATTTTACTGAGCCATTTGTTTTTTTGGTTGCGGAGGGCTTCTTCAGGATTTCATCCATTGTTTATATATTTAATATTAGATAAGCACTGAGAGCTTTTAGGACAGATGGTTTTGGGGAAAAAAATTGATGAAATAATAAAGTCCAATGTGCTAAATCTTCTTCATGTGAATAGTCCCATTGATTTCAATGGGATTATCTTTGTCAGGACTACACACACAAGTGGGGAAAAAAAGAACAGGAGTACTTGTGTCATCTTGGAGACTAACAAATTTATTTGAGCATAAGCTTTCGTGGGCTACAGCCCACTTCATCGGATGCATAGCATGGAACATATAGTAAGAAGATATATACACACATACAGAGAACATGAAAAGGTGGAGTAAGAGCCTAATTAATTAAAATGAGCTATTATCAACAGGAGAAAAAAAACTTTTGTAGTGATGATCAAGATGGTCCATTTAGACAGCTCACAAGAAGGTGTGAGGATACTTAACATGGTGAAATAGATTCAATATGTGTAATGACCCAGCCACTCCCAGTCTCTATTCAAACCGAAGTTAATGGTATCTAGTTTGCATATTAATTCAAGCTCAGCCATTTCTCATTGGAGTCTGTTTTTGAAGCTTTTCTGTTGCAAAATTGCCACCTTTAAGTCTGTTTTTTGGAGGCTCAGGCCCTAATATTAGAATTTTCAAGGCCGACCATGGTTAGCAGTGCACTTCCCATGTGTGTATGGAAATATTTAAAAAATTTTGTGTATGAAAATATTTGAGAAAATTTGTGTGATTTCATTCAAAAAAGTATTTTAAAGTTATTTTTATTGTAAAGTCAAGCATATGAAAGTTAGGAAATGCCAGATTTATGGCTGCCCCTTAATTCTCCCGCTTGTACCTATTACTTTTTGCATAGGACTCCTGCCTCATTTAGTGTGCAGACTGTGTACTGAATGAAGTCCTCTGGGGGAAAAAAATAGTACATGATCGTGTAATTAAAGATTGTCCTTTTTGCAGATGATACAAAATTAAGTTTTACGTGGGCAACCATAGATCTGGCATTTCCTTGAAGTGCTTGAATCTGCATCCTAAATAACTTTAACCTACTCTAGTTTTTTAAATGTAATTTCCTAGTGTTTTTTAAAGGAAAAAGGTATTAAAAAATTCTATTATGTGCAGTTTTTGGTTGTTATCATAATGTAGACCTGGGTTGCTCTAGCTATAGGAAAACTAGGCAGCAGAATATCTTATAATGGAAGAGGGGAGGTCAAATAAATATTGGGATTACTACCAGCTTGTACTATAAATATTATACAAACTGTGTTTACTTGGGCACAGAACTTAGAGCTTTTTGAAAGCTGTACAACAGGGGAAACTAATTTTCTCAATTTTTCCATTGCCACTATTTCTTGTGGACATTTACTTAGAGCTAATGAGATAATTAGTGCAGAGAATCTAGCTTCTATGTTTCAATACTATTGAACGTATTCATCCTCTCTTAGGCAAGCTATGTTATCACCATTTCTTTGATGTAATGAATTAAAGAAATGAGTTTCTTAGAATTGAGGGTATTTAAATTTGCTTATGTCCATGAACAAAATATCACTTTTTGAACAAAATGTTGTTCATGCTCCTACTGTGTCACTGATAATTGTTATTAATGGGATTCACGTTGTTCTCCCTGGTAGACCTGTCAAACCGAAGAATGAACGTCTAAGGAAGTAGAATTAATAACTCCATTGCAATGCATCATATAGATAAGCCAGTAATTGCAAGGTCAGATGGGCACACATAGATAGATTGTTAACTGGTTATGCTATAATGAAAGCTGAGACCTTTTACATATGTTTATGAATAATGTTTCTCATAAAAACACTAGATTGAATGTCTCTTTTGAACCAGAAATGATCAACAATAATGGTAATGAAATATTAAACAGAAAACAGAGAATCCATATGAGAAGTAAATTTGAAGACGTTATAGCTATCGCCTACTCATTTCTTATTTCAGCAGGGAGATAAATAAAATATTAGATAAAATAATATTGTGTCTTTCTCCTTTTACCATATTTGCTACAACAATAAAAAATAGCATTATCTTTTCTTTTTACCTGGGATTAACTGAATAAACTGAGCTTCAAATTATTTTTTTGAAAAATGGGATTTAAAAACTACATATATAGTAGGTTTCTTTTAAGGAGCCACTATATAATTATATCCTTGTGTTATAAAGAGCTACAGGAATTAGATTTGTTGGTTTCCTAGCAACTAACGGGCTCAAGGTTTTAAAGCTGAAGATCAAAACTCATATAACCCGCTTAGAAGTACACACAGATATGTATTAGTAAAAACAGTTTCTGAAATCATTTCAACCTAGACTGATACGTGCAATACCTAGATAGTTTAGAAAAATTTCCCAGCTCTGTAGCTCAACATCCATTCATATGGGCAATGTGTATTCACAATTCCTGTCCTAGACTGGGAATAACTAGCATTTGCCTTCTATTGGTCCAGTGGTTTTCAACCTATTTACCATTGTGGGCTGCATATGCAGCACTTTGTCATGTGGGCCACATCCATATTTATATTTATATATATGTACACTACCTGTATATCTACCAAAAAAGTTTATTTGTTATATGACAACAATACGATTCGAATCGATACAGTACCTTTCATTTCAACACTGGCAAATGTCTACCAAGAGCATTTTGAATTAGCAAAATAGGTCAACACATTGTTTAAAATGAATTAATTTACTGTAAGGGTGGCATGGCAGGGCGTATTGCTACCCTCACTTCCACGCTGCTGCTGGCAATGCAGCTCGGCTGACACCCAGAGAATGCAGTTGTGGCGCCTGCTAGCAAAGATGGGGAGCTCTGCCCAGTGCAGGGGTGACTCCCCTCATCCAGGGACTGCCTCCAGCCTCCCTACCTACAGTCTGACCCCCATGCACCAGCTGCACCCCGTCCTTATGTCTCCAGTCCCCTGCACCTCCTCCTTGTGCCCGCTGGTCTCCTACCTCGGCTGCATATACCTCAGCCTGCCCTACCTACCTACCGTTGCGGTCCTAGTGCTGGGGATGCTGCTTCAGTGGGGTCACTGACCGATGATCCTGTGGGGTCGGGGGTGTGTGTGCTGACCCTGCTGGGTCCAATCCTGCCTGGGAGGGGACCTGACACCACTGGGCCTGATCGTGTCAGGGGGCCCATGAAGCTGGGCCTGATCCAGTGCTGCCCCGCTCTTGTTTCTCCCCTCATCTTCCCCCCCCCCCCCAAAGCTCTGAGCCCAGGATAGGTGCCCCTCCTGCTCCGCCCTAGTTACGACCCTGAGGATGTTACATGGGCCGCAGCTGTGTGCTGATTGGGCTTCAAGCGGCCTGCAGTTGAGAACCACTGTTTTACTTAATATGTTTATGAAAATCTGAGGAAAATATGGATGTCCAGCTTTTTCAGAGGAGAAAATAGAACCCATTGTTAGTGGGAAGGGAATGGGAGGGCTATGTCTTTTAAATAATAATGAAGTGAGATATTCATAAACGTATATCCCATTGTTTTAAATGACCAGTTCATACAGAATATTGATTTGTGTCGTTATGTCTGTTCTTATTATCTTCAGTGAATTGGACAGATGCTGTCTTAGCTAAATGACCCGTAGTCATGTTACTCCGTGCTCTGATCCTATCAGTTCTCAAAAGCTACCTAGCTTTTGGTTGGATCAATGCTTGGGAGTCCCACCCCCCAGGAACACCTTGATGTTGGAGGAAAATGTTTTAGAGGAGTGGGAGGTGCGATTTCCAGTTATTATAGAAGTACCTGTGCTAGGTCCGCTCGAGCTAACACACTAAAAATACCAGTGTAGCTGGGATAGCATTGGTGGCAGCTTGGGCTAGCAGTCTGAGTACGTACCCAGGTCCCGTACTACTCTGGCTATGCTGCTATTTTTAGTGCACTAGCTCCAGCAGAGCTAGCATGGGTATGTCTGTGTGAGCTGGTAATCACACCTCCCAGATATAGCTGTGCTTTAAGAGTTGAACCAGCTGTGCAGCATGGTTCTGGAGACCCTGTGCCACTCTAGGTGCAGCTACATTTTTCAGAAATGACTAACGGTTTTAGATAATTCATTTTTAGTGTTACCCACTTGAGACATCCCGAAGTGGGGGGATGTTTTTCACAGGGTAGGTGCTCAGCCCTTCTGAAAGTCAGGCTGCCTTAGGGTGACTCAAGTGGGGAGCCATTACTAACTTTTGTAAATCTTGACCACCATCTTTTAATGAGCTGTAAAAATGATGCCCTGACCACTTGTGATCATCAAACATGCTTATCACACTTTCCACAGCAATAGAATGTGTGCACCAGATTCCAGTGCAGGTAATGAGATGGCTTATCTAAACTCTCCAGGTGGTTTCAGTTGTAGTTAATTAAAATGTAGAGTAGATCAACTTGTATAATGTCTCTCTGTCCTAAACTACTGTGTAGCATTATTATAAATTAGTATAAAATTGTTAGAGAGTTGCTGTGTTTCACCCCAGAGATGTGTGTACTTTATTGGTAGATAAAACAATCCCTGTATATATCCGTTACAATTTGTAATGTGCTTTAGGACAGAAGAGTTTCTACATTTTAATGCAATACATAAAAGTATAAAATAGCAACATTCAAGTGCTTTACCTATTCCTGTGATTAAGAAAATCTGATTTAACTTAAAAGGAATGTAGTGAAAACTCATCTCCTCCTTCACATATACATTGAAGTCCATGTCAAAGGATCCATATCTCTATCAGACAGTTAATGTACACAAGCATTTAAGCAGTCCCTTTAGCTCCGTTTTCACTTTTAGTTGTTGCTTGCGAACTCATTAACTCTTGAGGGATGAGTTTTTCCAGCCTTCTATTTTAAATGATGCATCTTCTCCAGACAGGAGGGGTGTGATAATGCAGTAGGGTCATTTGATGTGTAATGATGTCCCATGGAATGTTGCAAGAATTATTGGAATGGGAGATTTGAGCTTTTTAGTTTCCGTTTTGCATCAAAGAGAAACTTGCAAGTACGTATTCCTGTTCTGCGTTGGCTCTCAAAATGTCTTATTTTTTACCTATAATGGGAGATGGCAAAGAATGAGTTTTGGTCTAAAGTACAGAACTTGTTGAGAAATGATTCAATTCTTCTTGAGTGTTCTGTGTTATTTTCATATGGTCTGTAAATACTGGTCACCCCTTCTTTGCGTGTCTGCATATGTTCCAGCAAACATGCTTATTGGCCTGCACGTGCTCCATCACAGCAGACGTAAACTCAGTGTTGTAGAAGGTCCATTTCAAATTAAGAATTTGTGAGTATTTCAACACCCGATTATAGTAGTTTTGCTCATCCAATTGGGGAACATTCAAATTGACCTCTCTGACCAATCAAAATACCTCATTTTTGAACTGTAAATACTGAAAGCAATGCTTTCAGTGGACAAGTAACAAACTCCACACAGCAAAACACTAATTGAATACTTTTAAACAAGAAATTAATGGGAATCATGGGAATCACAAATAGAAGACCAGCCTAAATTTGATAATAATTTTCACCATGAATAGATCTTTCGGCTCTACCTGCCAGGTCTGAGAACTTAGCAAGCTTCAAAGAAGGAATAGACATATATGTGGATAACAAAATAGCATGAACTATTTTAACTCTAGATAACAAAAAATTTGGAAGGGATATTAAACTTCATGTTTCAGGGCTTATGCCAATCTCTAACTAATAGAGACCAGGGTGAGACCTAATGGGGGGCGGGGAGGGAGACAGATTACCCCATATCTGCCCACTTCATGGTGCTTACACCTTTCTCTGAAGCATCTGGGGATGGTCACTGTTCAAGACCGGATAATGAATTAGATGGATCTCAGGTCTGATCTAGTATGGCAATTCCTATCTTCCTAATTCTGCTGCCTCACTTATTTACGCATACTCATCTGTTGAATACTTTGCATTTACATTGTACATTTCTGCCAGAAGAATCTCAAACAACTTCTGAGTTCTTTATAGGAGCTGCTACCTACCACTGAAATGAGGCTACTTTTAGCAACAGGACTGATATGTAGCTATATGGAGTATAGAATAATGTAGCCCACTGATTTTAGGTAGGCAGAATGTAAATTGTATCTAAGTTGGAATTCCACCAGCACCTTTTCAAATACTTTCATAGTATCTTGTTTTACTCAGTATCCCACAGAACTGTGTAGACAAGGTGAACTTGTGTTTCTAGTATATGGACACATCTGCTACTAGGGATATTTAAGCATATCTGAGCAGTCACCTAAAGTGGAAGCACAGAAATTAATTAGGAGCAGCTCGCTTACTGAAATCTTCTTTAAACTGGGGGTCTGTGTCCGCACCAGTTCCTGAAGGTAGTATGAATTCCATAGCCAGTGGACGGTAGATGTTTAAAACACTGTCAGCAAATCAATAGGTAGCACTCCTATATGTTGGTTACCCTTACTTTTCATACCTTCTCTCCAGCAGTAGCCAGGATAATTCAGCCCATCTGCTCAGCAGACCCCTTCACAAGTAAATTTCACCCTTTTTTGATGCATCTCATGATCCTTGCTATCCAACATGTTAGCTCCTTTTTCTCCCTGTGTCCAATAGTCTCACTGAAAGCCCTTGCAGACTTAATCAACATAATGCTGGCAGAGTCAAACCTTAGAGTATGTCTACACTGCAAAATAAAACCCTGAGGCAGCGAATGTGAGCCTGGAGTCAACTGACTAGGGCTTGCACTACAGGGCTAAAAATAGCCGTGTAGTTGTTGCTGTGCGGGCTGTAGCCTGGGCTCTGAGACCATCTGCCCTCTCCCCCTCCTCAGGTTTCAGAGACTGGGCTCCATATCTACATTGCTATTTTTAGCTCTGTAGCATGAGCCCAAGTCAACTGACATGGGCTCTGAGTCTCTGGTGTGGGGCTTTTTCTTTTTGCCTGTGTAGATATAACCTGAGAAAACCCTATCTCATGCTGGCTGTATAATACACCATTAATGCTTGGTATTTTTATTAGGAGTTATTAAAGCAAGGGGACTATGCAGTTAAGGCATATCAACCCAAACGCAGATTTTTCCTTGACTTTCATCTATCTGTGAATCCATCATTTTGCTGAGACAATACAGTTTTTACAATGCAAAGGCAGTAGTTGTGTTGTCCTTGAAACTTTCAACAAACTGGGTGCCAGGAACTTGGCCTTTGGATGCACCGCTCCCTACACAGTAATATGAACTATTAAGCACATGGCACAGGATAATGCTCTTTCATTGAGTAGAAATGCTCTCATTTAGGTAAAACTTCAGCCTGCTGTTGGCAGTTACAAATCAGAATGGCAAAGAGAAATAAAATGTAAAAAGCAATATGAGTTTGAATGAAATTATGATGAGTCAGATGGTGCCATTATCCATATCCCCATAGGCAAGCATTAGTAAAACTCCCTATAATGAAAGACTGAAATAGAATTCCAAAGGAAAGACGCTGAGATTCAAAAATCAACTTTTAACTTTCACAAGCCTTGAGGTCACACAGCTGGACAGATTTGTAGGTAGCAAAGCACTTCAGAACACCCAAAACTTTAAGCACCGAATGGTCCCATTGAAATCAGCGGGAGTAGTCACTCTGTTTAAGGATAAGCACATGCTTATGTGCTTTGCTGGATTGGGGTTATAAAGGGTATTGATCTCAGTTCTACATAGAACTCTCGAAACGCCTAATAATTTATTCTCCACCACCCCTCAGAGGAAATGATTAGAGCTCAGTTTCAGTCCCATTGAAGGTAATGGGGCTGTGCCATAACATGCTATATTCAATCTTACCACTATTTATGATCTATGAAGTGTTGTCCATGTGCTTGGGGCTGTACAGATGCAAAAAAGACAGTTTCTGTCCTGAAGGGCTTCCAGTCTAAAAGATAAACACAGAGGAGACACGCTGCACCGGAAAACGTAGAGGAGGGGGTTAGCTTGGAAATGAGGGGGGGAAATCCTAGCACCATTGAGGTCAAAGGGAGCTTTGGCCCCAATGAAGTCAATGGCAATCTCACCCCATTTGTTTTTGTTTGAATTGTTCACTCACTTGTTGTGGGCACTGTGATGGGGTGAGATTTTGGCAGTGATTTCATTCAGAAGACAGGTCTGGCTTGTCATACTGAAGATCTAAAGAAAAAGGGTGCTCAGAATGAAGTCCAAGCAAATATAAGGCTGCACTATGAACCAGACACTTGCACTGGTGAGTGCTTACTCCCACAAGGGGTCCCATGAAAATCAGTGAAATTCCGTGTAAATAACTGTTCCTCAGGGTGATTATAATCTGGTCCAAGAAAAACAGTAGTACTCTCTCTCTTGGTGAAAAATGTAGCGTTAAATGAGTTACTAGTTTTCATATGCAAAGGTGGATGTGTTTTCTGTTTTACTTGTTTTAATTGTTGCATGTTTGAATGTTTAGAAATATGTCCATGTTACATTTGCACTTTGTATTTAGGGAGTGTGTCTTGGATGCAGTATGTGAATGGTCCGAATGGGCCAATTCAGTGGAGTTGCACAAGAGAGAAATTTGCTGAAATTTACATGCATGGAAAAAATATGGAATCTGAACATTGCTTTGCTGTCGGAGGTGGCATATTCTAGTGGACAGGGCACTTGGCTAAGAGTCGAGATCTGAGTTCTGTGGCACTGAGCTGCTTTGTGAGTCATTTCCTCTCTTTGTGCCTCTGTTTCTGCACCCACTGTCTGTGCTTTCTAATTTAGTTTAAACTCTTCAGGGCAAGGCCTGTCTTTCACTGTGTGTTCGGTGCCTCACCCAATGCTACCCTACAGCTTCCATTTTCTCTGACAGCTTGTACCATCTCAATACTATTTTTGTGAGAGAAGACTCAGACCTTATTAGTGAACAGAGCTCTTTATCCTTTGCAATACTTGCCTTTTGAATCTTTGCTTGTGTGTGTGTTTTAGGAAGGATTTCAAAGTAACTGCGAATGATGAATCTGGTCTGCATCATTTTGGAGGGATTTTATTATTTGGTTGGTTGGTTTTATTGCATAACCAATTGCCTTCAAATGGTCTTTCCTGATTCTGTGCTACTTAAGGAGCAGCCTGTTTATAGAATCATAGAATTGTAGAACTAGAAGGGACCTCGAGAGTTCTTCCAGTCCAGTTCCCTGCACTCAACGCAGGGCTAAGTATAATCTAGACCATTCCGGACAGGTATTTGTCTAATCTACTCTTAAAAATATCCAATGATGGAGATTCCACGACCTCCCTAGGCAATTTATTCCATTGCTAACTACTCTGATAGTTAGAAATGTTTTCCTAATGTTCAATCTAAACTGTCCTTGCTGCAATTTAAGCCCATTACTTCTTGTCCTATCCTCAGAGGTTAATAAGCACAATTCTTCTCCCTCCTTCTTGTAACAACTTTTTATGTACTTGAAAACTGTTATCATGTCCCCTCTCAGTCTTCTCTTTTCCAGACCAAACAAACCCAATTTTTTTCATCTTCCCTCATAGGTCATGTTTTCTAGACCTTTGAATAATTTTTGTTGCTCTTCTCTGGACTCTCTCCGCTTTCTCCAATTTCTCTGGACTTTCTCCATCTTTCCTGAAATGTGGAGCCCAGAACTGGACACAACACTCCAGTTGAGGACTAATCAGTGCGGAGTAGAGCGGAAGCATTACTACTTGTGTCTTGCTTATAACACTCCTGCTAATACATCCCAGAATGATGTTCTCTTTTTTTGCAACAGTGTTACACTGTTGGTTCACATTTAGCTTGTGGTCCACTGTGACCTCCAGGTCCCTTTCTGCAGTACTCCTTCCTAGGCAGTCATTTCCCATTTTGTATGTGTGCAACTGATTGTTCCTTCCAAAGTGGAGTACTTTGCATTTATCATTATTGAATTTCATCCTATTTACTTCAAATTATTTCTCCAGTTTGTCCAGAGAATTTTGAATTTTAATCCTATCCTTCAAAGCACTTGCAGTCCCTCCCAGCTTGGTGTCGTCCACAAACTTTATAAGTGTACTCTCTCTATGCCATTATCTAAATCATTGATGAAGATATGGAACAGAACGAGATCCTGATTCCTGCAGGACTCTACTTGATATGCCCTTCCAGCTTGACTGTGAACCACTGATAACTACTCTCTGGGAACAGTTTTCCAACCAGTTATGCATCCACTTTATAATAGCTACACCTAGGTTGTATTTCCCTGTAGTATATAAGCAAAGCAGCCTGTTGCAGTATATAATAGACGTGGCCAATGCCTGAGTATTTCAGAATTGGCTGGGATGAGAAGATGTTAAAAATAGCTCCTACAGTAGGAGTTCTTTCCTTCCCACCCCAGGCTCTGTGATTGGAAGAAAGAGGGATAGTCCTCACAGTGTGATCTGATTAATTGCTCTGGATCTTTAACATCTGATGCAATGTTGATAGTGATTTTGATATGCCAGTAGGGGGTGAATTACCTGATGTAAAGAAAAGGCCTAGGAAGGTAAGGAAGCCAGATAAGCTCCTTCTGGTTGATTTGCAGAAATAGAAGATGCTTTATTCCGTCTCTCACTACTGAATTCCCGGAAGCTTAGTACCACTGTTCTTTAAGAGTATTAAAAAGTGAAGCCTTCCATGGTCCCTATTCCTTTGTCACAGGAAATCATTTCCATTCAAGGCTATAATAAATTGACGGCAAGGGGAATTGCTTGCATCTTGCGGTGGGAGGATTGCACCCCAGACAAGTGGCATCACCAAAATTGACCTGGGCACTTGGGCTGGGATTTTCAAAGGTGCCTTTGTGGGTTAAGCACTTAAATCCCATCACTGGAGGGCAAATTCAGTGCGAGTTGGCCACCTGACCCCCTTAGGGTCCTTTGAAAACCCTTGGTTTTGTAGGCTCTGGAATCACTAGGCTCTTTTAAAATACTTACCACTAATCTTGGACTTAGTTTTCCTTTTTAGATTTCCTATTTGGTCTGTCCAAACAATGTTACCCCTACCCTGTTTACTAAAGCATCCCATATACTAACTTGTGCAAAGTAATTAAGGACAAGCAATTAGCCCAGGATGAAACTTGTGGAAAACTGCATTTCTGGGTTCTGTTGTGTTATGGTAAAGGGTCTAAAAGATGTAGGATCACTTTATACTTCTAGAAAAGGGGGAGTTTTACATTTGGGCAATGTATCCCACTTTTCATTTCACCTTGATTGATTAAGAGGCTATAGGTGTGCAAACAGCTATAGATGATCCCAAACCCGTCCATCCTCTCCATCCGAGTAATCCATGTTAACTGTGAAAAGAATTGGCTTGTTAGGAGGTTTAATAACAATAAAATTATAAAGATCTAGTTTGAAATCAAGCCTGCATTAATAAAAATATGGGAACTCACTGATGGCAAGCTAAATGTCTTGGGTGTTTTTTTTTTTAAATGAAATGTTTATCTTGACACATGAAGGAAGTAATTTCCTATTGTAAACTTCTTGTAGAGTATCTATCAAATTAGGTTTTTGAGTATTTACAAAGCAATAACTCAGGACTGACTGGTGGAAATCTTATAATCCATAAACGTGACCTTGCACAATATCATCCTGATTTCCCAGGTGAGGATTAATTCTGCAGTTTTCTTCCTCCATGACAATGAATACAGTGTGTAGCAAATAGTGCACTATAAACACATTCTGCTCTATCCTAATCTTTACAGATACTTTAAGGTGACCTTTTTATTGAATGTCCTTTAAGAGGTTTGAGGATATTACCAAAAATAACCAAGGAAATCACTGAAAGTAAGCAGGACTCTGTTTCTTCACAGGCTATGCTAATCAAGTCATATTCTTTGGGGACATATTCTTCCCCCATTAACACAATTTGATTTTGTTTTCCTTGACCTAATTTATATATGCGTTGTGTGAAGAAGAACTTTCTTATTTCTTTTTTAGATTTGCAGCCTATTTAATTCCATCAGGTGACCCCTGGTTCCTGTGTTGTGAAGGGGTAAATAACCCTACCTTATTCACTTTCTACCCACCATTCATGATTTTATAGACCTCTATCATATCCCCCCCCAAGTCGTTTCTTTTCTAAGCTGAACAGTTCCAGTCTTTTTAATCTCTCCTCATATGGAAGATGTTACATACTCTTAATCATTTTTGTTGCCCTTCTTTGTACCTTTTCCAATTCCAATGTATATTTTTGAGATGAAGTGACCAGAATTGCATGCAGTATTCAAGGTGTGGGCATACCAGGGATCTGTATAATAGCATTATGCTATTTGCTGTCTCATTATTTATCACTTTTTGCTCATGATTCCTAACAGCCTGTTAATTTTTTTTTACTCATGCTGCACATCAAACAGATGTTTTCAGAGCACTAGTCAGAATGACTCCAAGAGCTTTCTTGACCAGCAACAGCTAATTTAGAACCCATAATTTTGTATGTAGAGGTAGGATTATTTTTCCAATTTGCAGTACTTTTCAGTTATCAACATTGAATTTCAGCTGCCATTCTGTTGCCCAGTCACAGTGAGATCCCTTTGTAACTCCTCACAGTCAGCTTTGGACTTAACTATGTTGAGAAATTTTGTGCCACCTGCAAGCTTTGCCACCTCACTGTTTATCCCCTTTTTCCAGATCATTTATGAATATGGTGAACAGCACTGGTCCCAGTGCAGATCCTTGGTGGACTCCACTGTTTACTGCTCTCCACTATGTGAAAACTGACCATTTATTCCTACCTTTTGGTTTCCTATCTTTTAAGCAGTTACTGATCCATGACAGGTAGGGGTGGATCTACCAATTTTGCTGCCCCCAAGCAGTCACTGCCAAATTGCCACAGCAACAACAGTGGCGGAGCTGCCGCCGAATTGCTGCCGCGCCCGGAAAAGCGGCCGCCCAAAAGCCGCTGCGGCGGGAAGATTGGCGGAGCTGCCGCAGAATTGCCGCCGTGGGACATGGACGGCCGCCCCATTCTGAATGCTGCCCCAAGCACCTGCTTGGAAAGCTGGTGCCTGGAGCCGGCCCTGATGACAGGACCTTCCTTGTTACCCCATGACTGCTTGCTTTGCTTATGAGTCTTTTAACCTTGTCAAAGGCTTTCTGAAACTCCAAGAACACTATAACCACTGGATGGCCCTTGTCCACATGCTTGCTGACACCCTAAAAGAATTCTAAAAGATTGGTGAGGGATGATTTCCCTTTACAAAAGCCATGTTGACTCTTCCCTGACATATCGTGTTCTACTATGTGTCTGATAATTCTGTTCTTCACAATCATTTCAACCAGTTTCCCTGGTACTGAAGTTGGGCTTATTGGCCTGTAATTGCCAGGATTTTTTTTAGTATTGGCATTAGATTAGCTATCCCCCAGCCATCTGGTACAGAGGCTGATTTAAGTGATAGGTTACATACTACCGTTAGTAGTTCTGCAATTTCACGTTTGGTTGCATTCAGAACTCTTGGGTGAAGACCATCTAGCCTTGGTGACTTATTACTGTTTAACGTATCAGTTTGTTCCAAAACCTCCTCTACAGATACCTCAATCTGGGACAGTTCCTCAGATTTGTCACCGAAAAAGAATGGCTCAGGTGTGAGAATCTCCCTCACATCCTCAGCCGTGAAGACAGATGCAAAGAATTCATTTAGCTTATCTGCAATGACTTTGTCTTCCATTAGTGCTCCTTTTGCACCTTGATTGTCCAGTAGTCCATTTGGCAAAAAGTAACAGCACTTTTTTTGTCTTTTTTGTGGTTGCTCCTCAAATTCTTTCTTGGCCTGCCTAATTATATTTTTACACTTGACTTGCCAGAGTTTATGCTCCTTTCTATTTTCCTCATTACAATTTCACTTCCAATTTTTAAAGGATGCCTTTTTGCCTCTAACCTCTTATTCCTGAGTTAAAATAGTTTCCTTTAATGTTTGTTCAATTTTCTAAAATATAATTGGACAGACTCTTTGGTGCCTCGCACATTGGGGGTATCTACACCACTAAAACGTGTGCCAAATGTTAGTGTGGTGACCCCTGACCTGGGGTTATAATTGTCTGTGTTAAATGAAGTTTCTGTGTGTGTGTTTCATGAAAGTCCATCCCCTCAATGAACTTTAAGCAACCTCCTAGGAAAAGAACCTGTTACAAGTGCATGTTGCATCCCAATACATCGTGTTGTAAGTGTAATAAATATTTGGACTACAAATGTACCATTTCACTCACTTTCCCAGGATAAATGACAACAAATGGTGAAGCATGCTGGAGAATCAGGCCCGGTGTGCAAGGGTGAACTGATTAAATCAGAGTCTGATGTTGTACTATAGGCACAGGCCATACGGGACTTGCCACTTCCCCCTGGCCACTCTCCTTTCCACCTCCTCCAGCCAGCCACCTCTCCAGTTCAGGCAGTTCACAGGCCTCTTCACCTGGGAAGATGTCAGACAGGATACAACTTTTATTTTTGTCCAGATATGCAAAACTACAACCCATTTTCCAGATGCCTAAGATGCTCTCAGCATTGAAAACACCTTGGGGCAGTCTGCTCCATGCACATTTTAGGCCTACACACCATATCTATGTGCAGTAAGAACACACATGGCAGGAAAATACTTCAGCAGGTTCTTAAGCACCTTCAGGTCTGCTTAATAAAATCTGTAGCACATAGCTTTTATACTAAAATTAATTATGCTTTGGAAAAGCACATTAGGTCTGGATGCTGGTTGAAACAGCTGTCATCAATTTCATGTTCTGTTGTTTTTTGCTTTCTGACATTCTGTCCATTTGTTTCTCAGGTCTCATCCATCATTCGCTTATATTGCCTCTTTCTACAGTTGCTATGTTACTATCCAGTTCTGATTTTCAGCTCTTTAAATACTTCAGGTGGAAGTACAGACATACAGACATATATTGTCTGTATATGTTATTGAGCAAGAAGACCTCACCGTGACTACTGCACTGGAGGAGAAAACAAACAAACTCTCCACATGTGCTCCAGCTTGTCTAACAACTGACATCCTGATGGAATAGGAAAGGAAGTTAACCATAGCAACATTCTGAAATTCTTCCCCAAACCTTTATCCTCAAAATATTTATTTTTGAGTAAGTATCTGTGGCTCCATTTATTTGGACACCACAGGCATTCTCAGGGAATTAGTCCTGGGACCTTCACTGCCTCATGTACCAAAATTTGTCCCTGGAGTAATGGAGAAGTCTTTTTTTAGTAGCAAGGAAGTATCAGACTTGTGGTCGCTGTTGCCGACCACTAGTGGGAGACATTGGCCTGTGCATGTGATCACATGTTACATAATCCTCCTATTAGGCTCACTGAAGGCAATGAGACTACTTGCATGAAGTGAGTGCTCAGCCAGATGAGGGGACATCCAATTCACTAAATGTAGTCTGTCTTTCAGTTCTTATAGCTCACCTCTCACTGTGGTAGTGGAGCTCCATTTTCCTGCATGCTCTTATCTGATCTTTTGTTCTGAGTAGCGATTGCTTGAAATTTTAGTCTCTATGAAAAAGGCAAACTTTGTAGCCCCAGAGTCTGCCTTTATGCACAGAACCAACACAATAGCACAGATTGTAGCAGGACAAGCTTCTCCACACAAGCCTGTGTCTGTGCCTTAACTCTGCCCTGGGCAGACCACCTCAAGGGGTGAAAGACGAGTTGATTTTCCATATCTATTGAGTTACTGGCTTCTCCAGAGATTACACTGACAGTGGCGTCAGTTATTGTGGTGGTCTTTGTGATGGAGAGACTTATCGACTGGGAACTGGATGGAATTTGCCAAACTCGTGTTATAGAGAGTCAGCAAATGGTACTAAGATGCTGGAAGACATGTAATGCCTCTAGGCCTCAACTGAACACTGACAAATAAAATAGCTGGAAACCAGTCTGGCTCACCTGTGTGTTAGTACTGTTAAACTAGATCTTAAGTTTGTGTTTAGTGTTTGGACTTTATGAAATGGTTGTAGATGCTGCATGTATTCATCTCACTTACAACATCTGTACCCCACGTTATAAAGCTTTATTAAAATTTTGCATTGTAATCCTCTGATGACTTACATGATTAATGCTTCTTTCCTGTTAATTAATGTTAAATGCTGGCTTCCTACAGAAGGTTCTGCCCACCAAGAAGGCCCATTGAAACCAAACGAGCCTTTGTGGAACATAAAAAAACAAAGACTTTGTTAATTGCATTCCTTCCACTCCCCACAAAGAGGAGAGGTGAGTGTGAACTCATTCCACTGTCTTGAACTCTCAGGGGAAAGGGAATTAAAATCCCTACCAAAAAGAAAATGTATCTCTCTGCTGCTTGGGCTTTGGGAGGGCGAGATTTCTAAGCATAAGCAAAGGATCCCCAGCTGCTTAGCCTGGGTTAGCCCTAAAGGGCATCTAGAGCTTGCATATTACAGCAGCTTCTATCACCTTTTGAAACCTAAGACTTTAACTCATTTGTGTATGCATGTTTTCCTGCTTTAAGATTGTAAATAATTCATTTATTATTCCCAGTTCATAACATTGTAGATAGTTTATTATAGCATTGTCTACAAATATTGTCTTTGGTGTGAGATCTGAGGTGCACTTGATCTGGGGTAAGTGAGCGGTTCTTTGGGACTGGGAATAACTTGAAGGTTTTTATGTTGTTTGGTGTAAGGAACTATTTGTCACAAAGGCAGGCTTGCCTGGGTGGCAACCTAGACCTGAGTGCCCAAGCTGACTGACTGTGACTCCATGTCACAGTGGCTGTTACACTGCTTGAAGGGTTCACATTTGATGATTGGTTGGTGAAATGTAAGTATAGAACTCTCACACAATGAGTTCGGGGTTTATGTTCTGCTTCTTAACAGTCTGCCCTGAGATTGGTACTCACTCTTTTGAGCCACTCCAGACAGCTTGACAAGTACTTATATAATAAACACTTTCACTCACACGAGTGAGCTAGCTGGGTCTGAATTGAGACAGAGAGACATGAGGATGCTATCCCTTTCTCAACCAGTCTCCTTTTTCCCCCTTATTTTATTATTTGCATTACAGTAGGGCCTAGCGGCTGCAACTGTCATTGGGGCCTCAGTGTGGTAAGTACCCCCCCACACACAAATCATAAGAAACTGTCACTGCTCCAAAGAGGCTGCATCTAAATAGTTGAGACAATGCACCATTACCTTATTACCTCCATTTCACAGATGGGGAACTGAAGCACGGAGTGATGCATTGACTTGGCCAGGGTTACACAGGAAGGCTGTGGCACAGCTAGGATTAATCTGAGATCTTCTGAGTCCTTGTCCTTTGCTTTAATGACAGGACCATAGTTCCTCTCAGGTTCCATAAGTAAAGTAGATTGATTAAATGAAGTTTTTTTTTCTTTGGTTTTCCAAATGTGAGTACTGCGGTGTCCAATGTACCAGCTGCTCTGATTCTGCTTTAGGTGAGTAGGTTACTGCTGGAGACTTAGTAAAGGATTTCTTGCAAAGTCTGTGTCTATTTCAAAATAAGTAAATGTTTCTCTGTTGTTAAAAATACACAGAAGAGCCTGTTTCTTATTACATAATCAACACGGTACTCTGCCTTGTACTAGCTAAGTCTGTAAAGCAGTTTTATACAAAGAACGTTCTCTAAAATAAAGTCGTATTGTGATGTTCCTGCAGTACTCCTTCCTTTACAAGTTTCCTGGGGCTTGCTCAGTGCAAGAGGCTTCTTTGACTTTGGCTTTTCTTTCTTTCTATGTTTCTTGGCTCACTTTGTGAAAATCAAGAGGGCACATCTTTCACATTTTTCTTGGTCACTTCAAATCTCATCAATACCTTTCTGTCGAATGGAGGTTTGTGGTGGTTTGGCCCAGAACAATTTTCTATTCATCTTCTTTTCATGTCCATGAAGTTATTGACCTTTCAATCCTTCTTTTTGATGATATTTAACCTTGTCCCCTGCATGTTTCCTTGTCTGATTTCTGACTTTTTAACAGGCACTTAGTTCTACCGCCTCTCAAGTGCGAGTCTGCTGCTTTACTTAGTTGGAGCAGCTTTCATCTTCTTTCTGACTGTAGACTATTAATGTCCTTCCTTTTTCTGACAGCAGAATTGTTCTTGTTTCACTTTTGTTTCTCTGGACCAAGTCTCTTTCCTCTGAATAAGCTCTTTCCCCAGTCTCAACTCATTCATTCAGGGAAGGAGGCAATGTTACTCTTTTTTCATTTATTGCGCTCCAGCCGTCTCCTTTCTTGGGCACGCTGCAATCAAGGGATCTTTTATGGTTGGCTTCTCTCTCGCCCTCTTGAAGGCAATGTCAGTGATGTTTCATAGGCTGATAATAAAGAGGGTTGAAAGGTCAGTGTGGTGAGAATATGCTTGTAGTAACAAAGGGCCACATTCTTCACTGCTTTGAATCCTGTGTAGTCATTTACGCCCGTGTAAAGGGAGTGCAAAGTGATTGTAAACTAAAATCAAGTAGCTTCTTTAAAGCACTTTGCACTCCTTTTGCACATATTTTAATGACTACACTAGTGCAAGGCAGTGGACAATCGTACCTTAAGCATCTGTTTTTGTGTGATATTCTTGGGTCTTGAGCCTTCTTCCATTAAGTTCAATGGAAAAACTCCCATTTGTATTCAGTAAGAGCAGAAGCAAGCTGCTAGCCACCATTAGTCTAAGGGCATGTCAACATGAGAATTTACTGTGCAGCAACCTGGTGTGTAGCTCTACAGCCCTCCAGCATGCTGCACAGTGACTCTGTCCCCCAGTGACCTTTGACATACTCCGGTAAATCATGACAGGCTTTGATATACTGTGGCACACCATGGAACCTGCTGATGTACTGCAGTAAATCATTATGTACTGCTGTATGTCAGTGTACACTAGGAGACTTTTAGTGCACATCGGCAGGGTCCACATGGACAGTTACTGTATGGCACATGGGAGCTCAGTAGATTTACATGCCATCTTGCTGCTCAGGAAATGTTTGTGTTGACATTCCCTAAGAATGTAGGGTGTTGACTGGATGGTCCAGACGTTCTATTGTGGCTTCCAAACTACTGAATCTTGCACAGAAATCTGGGATATTGCTACATCATCACTAAAATCCATTTCATGACCGCATCTTTGGCACTGTTGTATAATCCACTGGTGAATGAATATTGTAGCTCCCCCGCTGTGCCAATCCACAGAGGATAGGAGTTGTGACATTCCCCAGTTATAAACAGTTGCTCTTTAGCTCAAGTTGCAGCAGCTCATACTTTTAGCATTGGAGGTCCCTCATTCAATCCTCAATGTGTTGGCCAAGATGTTGGCCATCACAATTGCACATCTTAAATGGCTTTTGAGACTTCCAAAGGCTTAAGAGATTTTGATTAGTTGCATTCTGAACAGATAATCTGTTTGATGACCATTTCTTTTAGTGTCTCTGCCCTCTAGTTCCAGTTTTCTGAAATTAATTTCTTCTCTTGGTAAATCTAGCTGAAACAACCACCCTTTAACAACAAAGGTTCCCAGGAATTCAGGAACAAAGGGAAGACGCAGATATAAGACACTAATGATACCATTAGTGTGCCAGATATCCATCTCCTTTAATAAACAGCCCAAGTGCCACAACAAATCCTCATGGAGCAATTTCAGAAGGTGCTCCTAGCATTTAAAGGAGATTTTATTCTGCATGTCAAGTATCAGGGGGTATCTTTGTTATTCTGTATCCACAAAAACAACAAGGAGTCCGGTGGCACCTTAACGACTAACAGATTTATTTGAGCATAAGCTTTTGTGGGTAAAAAACCCATTTCAGATGCATGGAGTGAAAATTACAGATGCAGACATAAATATACTGACACATGAAGAGAAGGGAGTTACCTCACAAGTGGACAACAAGTGTTGACAGGGCCAATTCGATCAGGGTGGATGTAGTCCACTTCCGATAACAGATGAGGAGGTGTCAATTCCAGGAGAGGCAAAGCTGCTTTTGTAATGAGCCAGCCACTCCCAGTCCCTATTCAAGCCCAAATTAATGGTGTTAAATTTGCAAATGAACTTTAGTTGTGCTGTTTCTCTTTGAAATCCGTTTCTGAAGCGTTTTTTTGTTTTGTTTTTTGTTCAAGTATAGCTACTTTCAAATCTGTTATAGAATGTCTAGGAATGTCCTACTGGCTTTTGTATGTTACCATTCCTGATGTCCGACCTGTTCGTTATGACTACAGCACCTCGTTTGTCAGCACCTCCTTTGAATATAATGTCAGAGTTGTTTCTGAGGCTGTGGATGGCGTTGCATTCTGTCCCTCTCTCTCCCAGACCTTGGGAGGCAGGCCAGTCCTCACTTACAGACAGCCCCCCAACCTGAAGCAAATACTCACCAGCAACTACACACCACACCACACCACTGAAACACTAACCCAGGAACCAATCCCTGTAGCAAACCGCATTGCCTGCTCTCTCCCCATATCTACTCTAGTGACACCATCAGAGGACCCAGCCACATCAGCCACACCATCAGAGGCTCATTCACCTGTACGTCTAATAATGTTATATATGCCATCATGTGCCAGCAATGCCCCTCTGCCATGTACATGGGCCAAACCGGACAGTCCCTACGTAAAAGAATAAATGGACACAAATCGGACATCAGGAATGGTAATATACAAAAGCCAGTAGGAGAACACTTCAATCTTCCTGGACATTCTATAACTGATTTGAAAGTAGCTATACTTGAACAAAAAAACTTCAGAAACAGCTGAATTAAAATTAATTTGCAAATGTAACACCATTAATTTGGGCTTGAATAGGGACTGGGAGTGGCTGGCTCATTACAAAAGCAGCTTTGCCTCTCTTGGAATTGACACCTCCTCATCTATTGTTGGGAGTGGACTACATCCACCCTGATCGAATTGGCCCTGTCAACACTGGCTCTCCACTTGTGAGGTAACTCCCTTCTCTTCATGTGCCAGTATATTTATGTCTACATCTGTAACTTTCACTCCATGCATCTGAAGAAGTGGGGTTTTTACCCACGAAATAAGATTTATTATGCTCAAATGAATCTGTTAGTCTTTAAGGTGCCACTGGACTCCTTGTTGTTTTTTATTCTGCATGATACTGCTATCTTCCCAATGTGATGGCTCTTGACGCTCTGGGGAGAGATCATTGGACCTAAAGTAACCTGCTACCATGTGATATAAGAAAACCTACTACTTATGTACCTATTGTAGGGAATGCGTCTAGGATGAGCAGGATTTAAAAATGTACTTGGGAGATCGCCTTTGTTACCTTGCTAGTTAATCCAGCAGAAGGCACATAACCTGTTGATAGTCCATACGAAAGTGCTGGGGTGAGGGCTCGAGCCCAAACATTGTGGGGGTGAGTGAGCGTGAGAGAGATTCTTTTTACCTGCTGCTGTTTGAGGACTATGAAAGAAGCAACAGCTCTGGGATGCTTATTAGAGAAGCTATCACTGTATTTTATGTGAAAATCCTAATAACTACAGTACCCCAGAAAGGAAGAGACTATCTAGAGGGGGAACCTAGGCTCCATTCCAGCCACAGTAGCAGTGTTTATCACTGTGCATAGCAACCCTTCCCCTTGCCATGCCTTATAAAAACAGGTCACCCACCCCATTGTTAGCAGTCCTTTTTAGACTGCAAGTTTCATTAAGTCTACATTAACAACACCTGTGGTGCCTGTACCATCATTTCCCCAAGGAAAGAGCTGTGACTTTATTAATGCAAATTCTTTATGAAAACATAATGATGCTGTATATCAAGAGTTATGAAATAAATTTTCTTACTCACTGAAATAATAAAGCTCCTTTGTGACTTGCCTATTAATATCTCTCTATAATGGGTTACCTTCTTTTAAGAGCACATACTGTGAGAACAATCCACCTGATGAGCAAAGTCTTTTGAATTTTCTGAGCATGTGTTAATGCTTACTAAGATTATAAGAGAGACATGAAAGTTACTGGAGTGACTGCAACATTGGAGCAGAAATGGATGCACTTTAAAGCAAGAGGGCTAAGAAAAATTTTGTTCTCTCTATTGTGGCTGTGGTTCCTCCTCTTCTCTACCACCTTCCTATTGTGAACCCGACCTTCCTTTGCCGTCCTTTCCTAGAAGCTGATTCGGCCCCTGATTTCTGATTTACAAATAGATAGATTCCACAAAGGCATCTGAGTTCAGATCTAGAATGGATTTTTCCCAAAGTTCAGGGGTGCTTGGACCATTAAGACTGGGTAAGGCACTTACTAGATGCAAATTGACAGTCAATAGAGCTATGTTGCTTTACACCAGCTGAGGATCTGGCCCCTTTGGTTCAGCCCACTGAAGATGTGGGTCAGTTATGAAGTTTGATTTGGGTTCCAAAATATCACAAGTTGAGAGCGGGGGGCTTCAGAACTGGGATATTGATTCAAACCCATATCTACCTGATTCAAAATTAAAACAATTCCCATTCTAGGCATCGCTGTCTTTCTTCCTTATGAAATGTTTCATATTTTTTTCAATGACTATTTTGAAGTTTAAAATATTTGATTTTTAAATATATACGGCCCAATCCTTCAATCCTCCACTGAATAAATCACCCACAGAAGTCAATTTAATTCAGGATCTCCGATTTTGGTCCATGTTGACCAGGGTTGTACTCAGCAATTTGAAATATGTACCCACACTGTGGGGTCTCTTTCCTCTGAGGCTACAGTAGATCCGTAAGCTAATTTCTATACAGCCTAAACCTTCCATTACAGCTAGCTTTGAAAATCTCCTATTTTGTCACACATTCACAGGGAAGCTACATTCTCATTGTCAGCCTAGGTGTTCTCCTAAGGAATAGCAATACAAGGACAGTTTCTGAAAGTTATAGAGATGGTGAAGCAGTGACAAAGATTAGTAAACATTACTTTAATATATCTATATCTCCCCGATTCTGACTGTTTCTGCAGGTGTATCTTGCTTCAGTAGCTCTGTAAGGCACAATAACTAATTACTGTTGTGGTAACTGTTTTTCATTGGGATAAAGTTATTGAGTTACAAAAGTATCCATTGGAGGAATTTAGGGGTTTTTAACATTTTGAGCCCCTTGGCTGGTTACTCATCTAAGACTCCAAACTCAGAGTAAATTACATAGGGTGGCGGTCTGTGCAGTGAGATACAGAGGGTGCAGTGTAAACATATTGTTAACATATCCCACTGGGAGAGACGCAGAGCCTTGCTTCTGCAGCATGTTTGTAGAATGTGTCTCAAACTTGGATTAGAAACACAATTCAGGGAACCGGTATCCCACAAGGATGGTGTGAACATACCAAGTAACACCATTGAACTCAGACAGCTGTCATCCTCGATTACTTGTCATGCTGTTGTAGCTGTATTGGTCCCAGGATATTAGAGAGAGAAGGTGGGTGATGTAACATATTTTATTGAATCAACTTCTGTTGTGAGAGACAAGCTTTGGAGAGAAGTTTTTGAAAACTTGTTTCACCAACAGAAGTTGGTTCAATAGAGATATTATCTCACCCACCTTGTGTCTCTAATCTCAGTTACTTGTTAGGCACAGCAGAGTAATGCCATCAAATGCAATCAGAGTAGCATAGATCAAATTACTAAAGTACAGAAAGAGTTTAGATGTAGCTTGGAATCACTGAAGTAGTTTACTCCTCTAAAAGGAAGTTATTTTAAAGTCTCTGTCCAAAACAGACACAAACTGGACTAATAATATTATTGGAGAATCAGGAACGAATACAGTCTGGTATCTTAAGAGATACCTGTAAGGCACTAGCTGTCTCAAAACACACTGCACTATATAATAAGGCACAGTGAGAGAATGAGGATACAGAAAACACACCATCTTCCTCTCTCTCTTTTTGTCTTTCATTTTAAGTATTAATAACCCCATTTACTACATTCCATTTTTATGCTATCAACATTTTAAATTTAGTAGCTTAAACTTCACAGCTGGTATGGTCTAAGCCTTTAATCTTAATAACGATCCCTTGATCTGCCATGGCCTTTCCAATTCAGAGGTTGTTAGATGTCCCTTTTGGGAACTTTCCAGCTGTTTTTGTTTTTAGTTCATGTATATTTATTTACATGGCCTCTGAACCCCATTTGATAATAGAAAAGTGCTGCACCGTTTTTCAGAAAACCAGCTCTAGTTGGGAAGAAATCAACATATGGCAACATTTTCTTTATTGAATGTTTATTATGTTCTGGTGTGACCTTGTCAGTGCCTTTGACTGTACTGCGATAGGTTATAGAAAATGCTTTCAGGAATAGCAAATGTGACCTGACATTAATTTGCACATACAGCACATTATTCATACTGAAAATAGCATAATTTTTGCCTGGGGAAAAAATCATACAGACTTTTTTAGTAGTAAGTTTCTAAATAAATATTTAGTTTTTACTGACAGGTGTTTTTTTGTTGTGGTTTTTTGCTTTAAATGTGTAATTGGAATCTAAGTTAACAGTATTGCAAAAGATCGAGTTTGGTTGATCACCACGCTGTTTTTAATACAATGGCCATCAAGGACCTTAAAACACTTGGCAAGATTTAGTAAACTAAAGAGAACACCTTTGTGAGATTGAGCAGGATAACTTCTCTTTTTGTTTATAGAGAAAAAGTGGCATGAAATCATTTTTTCCTGTGGCCACATAGAAATATCTATCAGACCCAGGAATAGAATCTGCCTCCTGGTCTTGTACCATAACCACAAACCTTCCTTAGAACAAGGGAAACTATAATAAGGGGAGGAGGATTGGAGTCCAAAAATATTTCCTGTTTTGGTGGTCTGAGGGAGGTTATTCCATCGGGGATAGGTGAGCGAGTTTGGAAAAAAATAAGACCACCCCATTCCCTCATTGTTTTTCCTGAAATTGTATTTTTTGATATATTTTTGTCAAGATTTGAGTTTTTGACAAATACACAGGGTGAATTTTTCACACACAAAATATTCCTACCTTTTGACCCCACCTATGGTTAAAAAATTTCCAGCATTGAAGTCTTGACACAAAGAATCATCAGAATCTGTCTCAAAAGAAAGTCATCATCCTTTTTTCACCTAACTGAAATTTTTTATGAAATAGGTTCCCATGCTGTCACCAATATCTCTGCTGATTCTCCCCTCCTTTACATCCATAACAATGTGAGGGCCACATTCTATGCCTGGATGTGTGCACACAACCCCAAGATCAAGTCAATGCAGATTGTGATTGTGCCCCCAAACTCCAGGTTTGCTGTTAGGCTGTGATTCTGCAAACATTTATATACCTGTTTAATGTTAAGAATGTAAGTATCCCTTTGACTTTAACAGGACTACTCACATGAGGGAAGTAAGCACATGCTCAAGTATTTGAAGGATCAGGGACTTAGTGAGTAACAAAAGCAACTAAGTGTCATTTGCATTGTGGCCTCTTGAGTATGGCTGTCGTATTGATCCATATGTTGATGATTCCCATGCCTGTGGAAATATAGATTTTTATATATATATATTTTTTAACAAGTGAAGAAGCAAACTTGCAAAATTCAAATGGTTAAAATATTGATATAAGTGGTAAATAGTCCAAATGTTCTTTTATTAATAAGCCAAAAGACCAGGGGCAAAATCCTGACCCCAATTAAGGCTATGGGAGTTTTGCCATTAGCTTCAATAGGTCCAGGATTTCACTCAATAAGAATTTTAGTTACTTCCTCTCTTAATACATTAAAATGTGTACTGAAACTGATGCAGGATGTCTGCCTAATTCCATCCAGTTCCATTTTTCAGTTTACATCAATGAAAAGCTATAATAAAAGTATTATCTTTTATTGATGGAGATCAGATACCTCTTTCCGTTATATGAATGGTCAAGTCTGATTGTGAGGGGGGTAAAGAAGGTGTTATTGCTTTCTTTTTGTAGTGGATCATGGGCTTGTCTCCTTCTTTTGCCATGGTAGCATGGCCTTTGCTGTATGTACTATCTCCCAATTTACCAGTGAAAACTGAACATAGAACTTGCTTTTTCTGAAGCCATACAGTTGCGAGAATGGTGTGTGGGGGAACCCCAAAGAGTAGCAAACCTTTGACTCAACAAACCTAGAGGCTGTAATACATAGGGTCCCATCTCTTGCTGAAAAACGGGAAATCAAAGATGGTGCTGTTGATGTCTGCAGATGGTGGTTAGAAATGGTATTGTTTCAGTATAAGATGAAATGTGTGACCCAGAAAAAGTGATTGGCGAAAAAGAGAATACACTATATAAATTGGGAAGCCTAACTAAACTGTGAATTAGGGGAGAAAATTAAAGAGAAGAAAGATACATGGAAGGGATGGAGAATACAAGACACACTCTCCTCTCTGTTACATAATGTAACCGTGATGGAGTGGCTAATTTGTCCCAAGAAGGTGAACAATGTGAAGAGACAGTAGAAACGGTTTGCATTTGGGTATGATTTTTCTAGACTACAAAATTAATCCAGTTCTTCTGTAGAATTCAGAGGCACTAGGCCAAATTTCCCAGCTTAAGCACCATAGTCATTTGAGGTAATTAGTGACTCGATGTATGAGATTTTAAAAATGTTCTGATACGATAAACACATTAATTTCTGGGATATCGATCACAAAAGCATTATATAGCTGAAAGGTCAGGGCCCTGTTATGTGATCACATCCTGAGCTGTTCCAGGAAAAACCTGTTAGTTGTAAAGCAACATTAACTCAGAGAGTAGAAGTCATGAAAAGCACAAAATACAGAATTTAGCTGATAAAACTAAGTGGTCTGCGGATAGAGACTCTTGTACTTCAGTTTGGCCTGGTGACCATAAAAGGAATTGAAGTTATTTCTTCAATTATTAGGAATCTTTTCTCAGACAGAGAATATGTACAAATACATACACAAACCATTTATATACAAATACATAAGCAGTCGTATGCATACATACATACACACATTTGACAAGAGAGAAATAGAATCCATTGCCAGTATGAAAGTACAAATCTATTGCTGGCATAAAACTAATCATAAAAAAGATGAAGAATGCCAATGAAAAATGCAAAGAGAAAAAGATTCTTAGTTCTTTGATATTTGACTTGATATTCTGTGGACTGCTGACCTTTCTTGCATTATTAAAGATGTCTTGACATATTACTGACATAATATTGCTCAGTGTCTCTGGCAGATGTTGACGGTAATATGCTCTGGAGATTCTTCCAATCTTCTGCAGACAAAATTGCTAGCAGCATTAGGATGGGAAAGCTTCAAAGGGCTGAGCTTGAAATATGTCACTAGAATTATATATTTTGTGTATTCAGTTGCCAGCACAGGAAGCAATTTAAATTAGAAGAGTGAAAAATCTTGTAGAAATCTACAATGTACATACGTGTGGGGAGAAAATATTAAAGGAAATTCTGCAATTGTACTAATTATTTCAGTGCTGTTATACGCACATTTATTTCCTTTTTAAAAAAAATAAATAAGCCTAACTCAATTCCTTGAAAATATTCTTCACTTTTCCAGTGACTATGGAAAGGGTGTTACATGTAGAAATGGGACATGGAGATAATTTGTATATCTAGAATAAGATTAGGGCTCAAATCCAAACAAGGCTATGGTTTAGGTTGAATTTAACCAGGCTGAAGTTTCAGTAGTTGGTTTTTCCTGTGGTTTATGACCCAAATGGCTTATCTGTGAAATGTTTGCTGTTTTGAGGTTAAAATGTCACAGAAATTATATTTCTGTAAGATTCCATCCATAAAAACCACAAAACTGGTCCCATGTAGGTTTGGCTACAACTCAGAACTAAATTTTAGGGGCAGCTTCAGATTTGAGGCAAATATTAAATGCCATCCTTGAAATCTAAGAAATTTCGACTTGCTGTTGTGGTTCTGATTTTGGCCCACCTCTGATTTGTTGACGTGGCCTGACAGTATCATGAAAGATCTTGTCTGTGTAACTTTTAGGTATCATATGGCTGTGGTTTTAGCATTTGGTTCCATTTTAGGTAAACCATTTCAGTGTGGGAGATTTGAATAAAAGCCCATTTCTACAAATGTCACGTGATGCAATAATATACCAACCTATAATAATCCTAATTACAAAAGGAACATGATGCTAGCTCTCAAGAGTTGGTGCTGTGGTTGCTGAGTTTGATTCCCCAATGACCCCGTGATGTCTATATGTATTCAGATATGGTTTGTAACAAAACCGTATCCCAGAGAAGAGTCTAACCCCTATAGCTATCAGACATTTCAGATAATCTTGTTTTACTGGGCAGTATGTAACATGGTGGGTTAGAATATGTATTATGTCATTGGCTGGACCTGATAAGGCTACCCTGATGAGGTACAGGAGCAATTCAGGAAACAAGAACTGTAGGTGCTTGGGTTAGATTCATGTTGTTGGGTTCATTTATACAGTTATAGTTCATTACATTATCTGTTACATAAGGAGACTCGTCCCCTTACTAACATTCAGTGGGGGTGTTTTGGTTGGCTAGCTCCCAGTACTAAAAGAAAGGGGAAGGGTAAATGAGAAATCCGGACCCTGAGACTGACAGTCCCCAGGAACAATGGGGAGAGGCCACTGCTCCAGGTCAGTCTGACTGAAAGGGCGAGCAGGCTAATCAAGAAGTCAGGAGGCCAGGGTGGACCCTGTCCTCCGTGTGAGCTGGATTTGCCTGTGTCAGACAGAGTGGGGCCAAGCTAAGGAGAAAGCAGGGGCTCAAG
The DNA here is from genome assembly GCF_965140235.1 of Caretta caretta. Lineage (NCBI taxonomy): Eukaryota > Metazoa > Chordata > Testudines > Cheloniidae > Caretta > Caretta caretta. Next base: position 86,410,416 of record NC_134214.1, read on the forward strand.
CTAAGCCGGGGAGCAGAACTGTGCCAGATCCAGAGGGACCAGAAAAGCAGCCCAGAGAGAGCAGACCCTGTGCTGGGAGCAGAGCTGCAGCCCCTAAGCCAGAGGCAAAGCCCAGAGAGAGCAGACTTGCCCTGGGAGGAGAGCTGCAGCAACCAGAGCCAGAGGGGCCCGAAAAGCAGCCCAGGAAGCAGGTCAGTGCTGGGAGCAGAGTCACAGAAGCAGCCTGCAGAGCAGGCCTGTCCTGGGAGCAGAGCTGCAGCAACCAGAGCCAGAGGGGCCAGAGAAGCAGCCCAGGGAGCTGGAGGCAGAGCAGCAGCAGCAGCCGTGCTGAGACCGAGTGGTGGAGCTGGGGCTGGAGCTGTCCGGAGCTGGGTGCGGTGAGCAGCTGGGGAGAACGAGGGGGCCCCTGGGCAGCAGGCCCAGCACAGGGAGACGCCTCAGCCAAGAGGCTCTGCAGGCCAGGCTTGGAGGAGGGATTGTAACCCCTACACGGCAGGGGCGACTCTGGGAAGAAGGGTCCTACCACTTAGAGCCTGAGAGCGTGTGGCCACCTCCAGAGCAAGTGTTCAAACGGCAGTATCCCTGCAGCACAGCCAGGGCCTGAGAAGGAGGCCTGGGACCTACAAGGAGCAGACTGTGAACTGCCCTGACATTCCAGAAACACTGTTTGTGATGTTCCCTGCCACAGAGCGGGGTGATGTGTTTCCTTTAACCTTTCCCATTTTTCCTTATTCCTTTTTAAACTAGTTGTTAATTAAATAAATTGTATTTGCTTTAAATCGTATGTAATGATCAGTGGGTCAGAGAAGTGCCCAGCGCAGAGAGAGTGCCCCGGAGTGGGGACACCCTAGCCTCTGTCCTAGGTGACCACAGCAGGGTTGGGGGTCAAGCCCCCGAGGAATCCTGGGCCCAGCCTTGTTGGGGTTACAAGGACTCTGCCAGACAGGAGAGTGGAAGGGGAGCCCTCCAGGGCAGGGAGGCCACTGGGTAAAGAAAGTAGGAGCAAGAACTCAGATCCTTCCACTAGCCTATTTCATCGGGGTAGTGCAGAAGCCAGAAAAGTTCCGCACAATAGCGGGGACTATTCCCCTGCTTACACATCGTTCCTAGCATCAGGGGCCTACTGTGCATGTTATTCCCTTGCTTTCTACCTGAATAACTTTGCCTTTCACTCTTGACTCCTGTACTTTTTTTTTAGCCCTAGCCTGACGTTCTTTCCAGCTTATTGTAACAATACAAACGTGCTCTATCTCTGACCTGTGCCTTGATTCTCAAAGCTCTATTCCTTGACCTTGCTCCCTGTTCTGGAGGTCAAGGGGAGGCAGGAGTCCTTTAAAAAGAGAGGAAGGAAAACAAGCTACACAAGTCAGAATTAGAACCAAATCCCAGAAATTTGCAGCACTGTTATATGTGGCTGGTCATCACTTGCTGGAAGACTTCTCTACCATCAAAGCCTATAACAGGGGAAGGCCAGCCACCCAAGCAGCAATCACAGTATTCTATACGGTACAGGTTGTTATACTGTTCTCTTCACTGCAGTATCTGATTGCCTTCCAAAAGTACATTAAGCAACATGACTATCCATCTATTACATTTTCTTTGTTCTCTCATCCTGTTCCAAGGGTGCGAAGTAGGTACACTAGAATGTCTCATTTTGGTGGGGATTGGAGTTTTTTGAAACACACATGCTACTGTGTATTTGTTGGAGAAGGGAAGGTCAATGTAATACACCTTGCACTTGGAGTGGAAGAAGATGATGAGGTTTGTGATGTCCCTCCTGCTCCTAAGCAGGAAGATACAAGTTCTAACATGGAACTACCATTTATAGTGTCAAGTATCGGGGGTAGCCATGTTAGTCTGTATCCACAAAAACAAGGAGTTTGGTGGCACCTTAAAGACTAACATTTATTAGGGCATAAGCTTTCATGGGTAAAACACCACTTCTTCAGATACATGGAGTGAAAATTAGATGCAGGCATTATATAATGACACATGAAGGAAAGGGAGTTACTTCACAAGTGGAGAACCAATGTTGACAGGGCCAATTCGATCAGGGTGGATGTAGTCCACTCCCAGTAATAGATGAGGAGGTGTCAATTCCAGGAGAGGCAAAGCTGCTTTTGTAATGAGCCAGCCACTCCCAGTCCCTATTCAAGCCCAAATTAATGGTGTTAAATTTGCAAATTAATTTTAATTCAGCTGTTTCTCTTTGATGTCTGTTTCTGAAGTTTGCTACTTTCAAATCTTATAGAATGTCCAGGAAGATTGAAGTGTTCTCCTACTGGCTTTTGTATGTTACCATTCCTGGTGTCCGAATTTGTGTCCATTTATTCTTTTATGTAGGGACTGTGCAGTTTGGCCAATGTACATGGCAGAGGGGCATTGCTGGCATATGATGGCATAACATTAGTAGATGTGCAGGTGAATGAGCCTCTGACGGTGTGGTTGGGTCCTCTGATGGTGTTGCTAGAGTAGATATGGGGACAGAGTAGGCAATGAGCTTTGCTACAGGGATTGGTTCCTGGGTTAGTGTTTCAGTGGTGTGGTGTGAGGTTGCTGGTGAGTATTTGCTTCAGGTTGGGGGTGCTGTCTGTAAGTGAGGACGGGCCTGCCTCCCAAGGTCTGGGAAAGTGAGGGATCATTTTCTAGGATAGGTTGTAGAGTGTTGATGATGTGCTGGAGAGGTTTTAGCTGGGGGCTGTACGTGATGACCAGTGGTGTTCTGTTTTGTTTTCCTTGTTGGGTCTGTCCTGTAGTAGGTGATTTCTGGGTACCAATCTTGCTCTGTCAATCTGTTTCCTCAATTCCCCAGGTGGGTATTGTAGTTTTAAGAATGCTTGATAAAGATCTTGCAAGTGTTTGTCTCTGTCTGAGAGAATGGAGCAAATTTGGTTGCATCTTAGGGCTTGGCTGAGACAATGGATCGTGAGATGTTTCCTGGATGGAAGCTGGAGGCATGTAGGTAAGTATAGCGGTCAGTAGGTTTCGGGTATAGGGTGGTGTTTATGTGACCATCACTTATTTGCACTGTAGTGTCCACGAAGTGGATCTCTAGTGTGGAGATCAAATCGGACTGGGAGTGGCTGGCTCATTACAAAAGCAGCTTTGCCTCTGGTCCATGGCATGAACGGTTGGAAGGACTGCGCCTACTAAGGCCCCATAAGACTGTGTGCTTGTTTTGAGCCGAAGCTATGATGATCTAGAAACCACAAGGAAACCCATTGGGTTAACTGTTGAAGGACTTTTCATGCCAGAGCCCATGTTAGGGTTGGAGTGATCGCTGGTAAGCTTATTAGCATGCATGATTAAGAGCATCCAACATAACCAATGGGTCAAGGAGGACTCAGTAAGCAACTGGGGTTTTAAAAAAACTTTTAAAAAAGTTGCAAAACTTATGCTGTAAAAGTAACCTCTTTGGACTTGAATAAAAGTAGGAACTACAGCAACATAAGTTTGCAATAATGTAGGTGTAGCAGAGAGTTGAAAGCTTCACATCAGTGGCCTAAGAAGAAAGCCACTGTAGGTGTGCAGCTTAACAGGATGTTAATTGGATAGTGGGTGAACATAAATAGGAAAATCAGAGGGTATGTGTTGGGGATTTTGTTGCTAAAGAAACAGTGTGAAAGCGATTGCTGAGCTCTGTAATAAAGAGTAGCTGAACTTTATGGCTCCCTGTTGCAGATTTTGTTGCCAGTTCCTTGTGCTATATATAATTTGATAGATGAAAATGCTAGCGTGTAAAACTGTGTTATGCTAGCTTCCCATTCCACATCATGAAAATGTGGGTTGACATGCTGGTAACTTAATTTGCTGAATTCAGTCTTGGATAATTAATAATAAATTTAGTTAACTAGAGAAGAACAACAAATCTATTTCACTGGATATTAACAACATTTTAGATTGTTTATTTGATTTTTATTACAGTGGCATTGTTCTGTGTTTACTTTTAGATTGTGAGGGACTACTGGATGAGGAACGTTTATAACACCTCATCTATTACCCATCCCTGCTGATCCTGTCAGAAACGTCTGCTTCTGTTTTAGGATATATCCAGGGCAGTCAGTGTGGCTGAACTCCTAACAGTACACCTAGCATATGCCAGAGCTCTATAATTGATCACATACACATGTGCAAAAATTAGCAATAAAGCAATGTCAAGGCTGTACTAGGATACCATGTTGGGGGACACAATAAAGAATTGATTCTGTAACATGCTGATTTTACTGACCCTGATCTAGTAAAGCATGGAAGCATGTCCTTTCTGCTGAGAGCAAACGTGGAAAAGTCTTCTAAAAAGCAAGAAAAACAAGCTACACCAATCAGAATTTGAATAAAAAGAGGAATTGTCTGAAGAACTTATGAAGGTGGGAGTTGGAATGTAAACCAAATCACAACTTTATCTAGAACAGATACTACAGGAAAAGTGCTATAATTTTGAACTGGTGGCATTGGAAGCAAAATGAACTGAGCGGTCTGTGAATGACTATCACAGTGAATGATAATACTTTCTAAAGGTGGCTCTTAGTTATTTAATAACCTGTCAGACTGGATGGCATGGATTGCTTGAGTGCATTGTTAAAAGCCTGCACAATTATGGATGCTAAGAAATGCCTTGGTCAGGTTATCGTCCCCTTAATTAGACATGTATGATGGCAATCAATTAGTAATGATAGCATAAAAACCAATAGATATAATACACCTCTCATTGGGGCTTTCTGATTTGTGTGTGTGTGGCAGTTGTTGGGGGAGTTCCTATGAGGTAAACAGTGTTTTATTATTTAAGCCATTTTCTTGGATTGTCTTCCATTCAGTGTTCATTACACCTGGCATAAAGATTAAAAACAATTACACTGTGTGTTAGAGCATTTATTAATTTATAATATCTAACTGGATAAGTAGGTTTCGTTTCCTCCCTTTTCTTTAGTGGGGCGGCTTGAAGGATATTTTTTTTTCCCTACTAACCTCGACCTGACTTCCAAGTTTGCTGGTTCTCCTTGGCATCTAATGACAAACCTTGAAACCATAATACTTCAAGCAAGCAGAAATTACAATGCTTCTATTTCTATTCCAAGCTGTGGATTTTTATTGCTCTCCTTGGCATGTCTCAGGGATAGGTGATCCTGGAAAGCTTGGATAAGCATCAAAACTAGCCTATGAATCTGCACAGTTTGTTGTGAAAATCTCATGAATGTGGGCTTTCTTTTCTTTTGAGATCTCCAGTTCTTCTGCCTCTCTTTTCAGCCAGAAGAGAGCTTGCAGTATTTTGGCTCCTTACCTCTACTTGGAAGCTGTAAAGTCACAGGTGCGCAGAGTAAGAAATAATGGAAAGAGGGAAACAATTACCTAATTTATGAACCTCGGAAGAGGTTCAATGTGGGTCAGGGAATGTTTCTTGCCATCGGAGGAAGTCATCATTTTCAGGCTTGCTACCACAAGGCCAAACGTAATGATTCACTGACGAGATTCTGTGCCCAATCCAATGCCAATTAAAATTAATAGAAGTGTTTCCATTAACTTCAGTGGTCATTGGGTTGGGCTTCAAATAATTTCCAGAAGGTGATATTTGAGTGAGGCACTGCAATTTATAGGAATTGAGTAGTATCCCTTTAAATAGTTTGAGAGTCCTAGTGTGTCTGCCTGGCTTCTATTGCAAAAACCTAACAGAGCAGCTAGGCCTTATATGTATTTGTATATATTTAGTAAATAAGGTTATTTGGAACCCAACTGTGTTCATGTGGTTTCCCCTGGTTCTTAACATTGTGTAAAAATCAGACATGACACACTTTAATATAGACAGTTGTGTGTTACTGATGCAGCCATGCCGAATAAAAAGTATTTAGTAACTGTTTGACTAGTAATGAGTCTACGCTGATGAAAATAAAATTAAATCTGTGAGCAACAAATGACATTAGTCAAACAAGTTCAGAATATCCCAATGGTATAATAGTAAGAGGGATAGGTTATAATCTTTCACCTTCCATCCTTGTTACAGGTACAACCAAGGATCAAATTGGTATTTTTGTTGTTGTTGCTGGGTAATGAATGAGAGAAATAAGAATAAAAGGAAGAGCAGAAAAAATGTTTTATGGATAAAATAGTCTGTGAATATGGTGAAGTGACTATTGTGACCTTTCAGCATTTGGTATTTTAAAAACTACCCCTTCCTTTCAGGCTAGTGAGATTGTAAACTTGGGAAACATGTAGAATGTAAAATGGCCATCCAGTCAAATGCAGAATGTGAAAAGGTCACCTTGGAACTCCACCTCTGTTATAATTTGAGAGCTCTGTATGTGAGACATTAGAAATATAACATCTCATTCTTGTAACATTGATTTTGAGTGAGAACTGCAAATGGTACATCAATCAACTTGTGTGACAATAAAGAATGAAAAATCTTACAAGGGCAAATTTTTCCCCCTTGAGAGGTAATGTAGTCTAGTGCAGTGGTTCTCAAAGCCAGTCCACCGCTTGTTCAGGGAAAGCCCTTCCCGCAGCCCCCATTGGCCTGGAGCGGCGAGCCGTGACCAGTGGGAGCCGCAATCGGCAGAACCTGCGGACGTGGCAGGTAAACAAACTGGTCCGGCCAGCCAGTGGCTTTCCCTGAACAAGCGGTGGACCGGCTTTGAGAACCACTGGTCTAGTGGGATGAGCTCTGATCACAGAATTGGAAATTTGGAGTTTGTGAGTAATAAACCATGTCCTACCACTGATTCTGTTCATGCTTAGATGCCACCATGATGGACAGTTTAGACAAACATAGATTTGTATAGGTTTAGGCAAGTCATTTAATGTCCCTGTGTTTTTCATTTCATTTCTCTATCCATAGAAAGGGAGTAGTAATATTTATTTGCCTCACAGGAGTTCTTTAAGGATTAATTACTTAGCGGGCTGTATAATTTGGAGCTGCAGTATTGATTTTCATGATGCTGTGCTGATTTACACCAGCTCAGCATATAGCTTGCAGTTTTCAAAGTACTTTGATAATATAATCTTTGCTACTTAGAAAGTTTTAATTCTCTGTTATCTTCAGGTACTCTATGACAATTGTGGTTCTCTTCCAATATGCCTGTCATGCTAGGAGGAGGTTTTTTTTTTTTTTTTTTTTTTCTTCCAGGGGTGCAGGACTTGTGGGAGGAAGAATGGTTTAGTAGTTAAAACATAAGCTTGAAAGTCAGGAGAGATGGATTGTTTTCCTGGATCTGATGCAGGCTTCCCACATGACCTTGGACAATTCACTTGACTTTTCTGCTCCTCAGTTCCCCCATCTAAAATCTGGGGATAAAATAGTTACCACCAAAGGTGCTGTGCAACTTAATTCACCAGTGTGTCTTAAAAATGCTCTGAGTCCCTTGGATGATAGATTCTAGAGAAGTGCATAGTAGTTGTATATTTATTGTTTTAGTAGAGCAAGATGGCTCATATTGTACTGTTTGATAAGAGAATATTAATATCCTCCTTGGGTAGAATCTTTTCCCCTCCCAGAAGTTTGAAGCAAGTTTTGGATCCAAATGGTGTGGCTAGTACCTGTTTCTAGGGTAGGCTGAGTTAAAACTCAAGTGCTGAACACCACCAAACTTTGGCCCAAGCCACAAAGTTTTTAATACACATCCAGAGTGGAATTTGCCAATCTCCACCATCCTCTCACTCCTCTAGTGATCCCAATCTTCTCACTTATCTAGGCCAGCACATTAACAAGATTGTATGGGGAAACTTAGACTGTTACCTGGTTTGCAGTTAAACAGAGGACATAACTCTTCAGAATCTTTCTCACATACTTATATAGGGCCAGATTCCCAATGGAGAATTTACACCAGCTGAGGATCTGGCCCATAAAATAAGTTTCAATCTGTTAAGGGATAAAAGCAAAAGGAAGCTTATACAAAACTAGCTAGAAAAAATCTGCTGAAGCTGGTAAATAATGGCTATTGGCGTTGTTAACTAAGATACTTGAGTTTCAGTACTGAAATAAATGTAGCTAGCAAGAAATGGCAAATATATTAGTTTCTTTGGAACTGTGAAAAAGCAAGGGACAAGACAAGGGGAAGCTGGAACATTAGTGTGAAATGAAAAACAAAATAAAAGTGGAAAGTATAGTGGAATTGTTGAAGTATTAAATGACTTTCTTAATGGATTTACAAGAAAAGATACAAACAACATGCTGGCTGTCATCTACTATTTACACATCATCATCATACATGATTTCATAGTCAGTGGGGCAGAGGGGGTAGGTAAACTAAAGCGACTCAAGATCAACAATCTCTGGAATTAGATGGTGTTAATTCTAAATTCCCAAGCAAGGCCACGGACACTTATAGACCATGAGAGGGATATAATGGATCTGGCTAAAACTTCCTGAGGAACAGGTGGAAAGTAATACTTCCAAAAAATACAAAAAACTCCACAGGTTCAGAGTGAATTCTGGGCAAGGACTTCATGAAGATCAGGCCAAGCTGGCCTTGTAAACATTGTATTGGTAGTCCCAGACATCAAGATTTTAAATATTTGCCCCTCTCATGTCCTCACACCCCTAGGAAACATTTGAGATGTGAGAGGCCTTGCCAACAAATATATACATATACCCTTCATGTTGAAGGGAGCGTCAAAGGTGTTTGGGAATGCAGTCAAGCCTAATGTGAACACATCCATAGCAGATTGCTGTGCCTAGTCCATCAGGGAGCTTCATCCTTCTAGGGAGCTCTTGCCACGTTAGGCATGGTTTTCATCTGACTCAGTCCTTCATCCCAGTGAGATGCCATAGGATATGTCTGATCACAGCAGGCAAACTAAGGGGCTGTAGAAAAACAAGATGGAAATATCAGTCTGTTAGAACAGCGTTGAGAAGGTGTGTGGTTTGATTTTCATTTCCAATGCTCTTCTGGTCTGGGCCCAGTGTACTGTTTCAGGACATTAGAGAAATGGGGGAAAGCATTGTCACCATTGAAAATTTGTGTCCTCACTGAAGATGAGAAAATGGTGGAATTTTGCCCTTGAGAAACTTCTACAGGTTTTGGAAAATTTCACCAATGAAAACATACACTTTCACAGAGGTAGAGTACATAGAGTCTACTCTGATCTGTTGCCATATCAATCTACAGACTCCATCCTTCAACTTTCCTGCCCGTGTAAATCTCTTCTGGCAACTAGTGAGCAGACACAATTCAATGCCCTCTCTTTCCTAACTATATATAGTATCATTAACCCCTTTTTATCTGCTAAACCATTTGTGTAAATGCTCCATACAATTCAGGGATCAGCAAGCTAGAATTATTATCACATGACCAGGAATAAAGAAGTTAGAGACTGGGCTTCTTGTAGGTAAGGCAAAAAAGAAGACTGTCACAGTGGAGATAATTCTGCAGGAGCAGGGCTGGCTGTGTCATTGAAGCTAGCATTGATCCAGCTCTTTATTTTTATTTTTTTCTAAAGCACTAACTGAAAGTGAGTTGCAAAAGAAAATCAATTCCAAGAATCGTTAGGGTTGGAAGGGACCTCTCATGGGTCATGCAGTCAATCACTTATGTGATTGTTCCAAAACCATCTCTAACAGCTGGGTATGTGCTCGAACTCTGAATACCTCTTATGATGATTCTACATCCTCCTTTGTTTGAATGTAACAATAACAAAAAACCCCACACATTTAAAGAAAAACACTGCAAAGAAAGCCTGCCCTTGCCCTAGAGCAACATTAGCTGACAGATAAGATTCAAGGCTCATTTCCTTTTTAAACTTCACAGTACTCAGTTGTGTTTATCAGCGTTTCCACCTTCTGCAGTGCACCATCAAAATTACAGATGCTATTTCACTTGGGGTTTTTACTCTTTGCTTGCCTGCTGTATGTGGCCTGACAGTTGTGGTATCCTGGCTGAGCCCAAGAAAGCAAGACATGATGAATATTAGAAACGCTGGGCTTTGTGTTGTGCCCATGTCCATCTACTGTGTTTCATCAAATTATCTATACATGAGTTTTATATAGAATAAGACACAATCACTAGATAGATTCATCATAATCAGAAAGGAGGCCCATCTCTTTTTGCACAAGTCTGCTTCTGTAAGATGTTTTCAAAACACAGCCCGCTGCTGCACATGGATGATATTTCCATGTCTCAACAATGATATTTTGCTTTTATATAGCATTCCATCTCCCTAGATGTCAAAGAAGAAACTCCTGTGTGGAAAGACACTGCTTCCTGGTTACTAAGGAAATACACAGCAAATTTTAACATTTTCACTGTATCATAATTAAAGTGAAATTGACTTTACATGTTCCCGCTGCACTCTATTATTGCTGTAGTGCGTAAGGGTCCACAAAAGATTAGGCACTGTACAAATACAGTCCCAGCCCCAAGGAGCTATCTAAATAGACAAATGAGACACAGGGTGGGGGAAGCGGTAGACCACACAAGCAGAGGGAACAATATGGTGGCAGCAAATGGCATGTTATAGTTCCACGGTTTTTGGTTGGGTTTACTTAGCTGATCCCCTCCTAAGTGGAAAGAGAAGAGACGAGAAGAGGGTAAATAGAGCGTCAGGGGGTGGCGGGTGGGAGAGAAGCTGAAGTGAAGAGACTGTGAGGGAGAGGGTGGGTTAGAGCTCACAGACAATCAGTGCAAGACTGAGGAGAGTCCATAGTTTTGACTGGAATGTCCAGAGGTCCCAAGGTGCCTGCTTTGGCTTGTTCTGCCTCTACTGGCTGGGAATCTCTATCCGGCTCCTCTTTGCATGTAATTTTCCACCCAGGCCACATGGCAGGAGTGGGGGAGTCACCACCACCTGTATCCTAGGGCTCCAGAGTGTGTGTTTGGGGGGTGTTTCTCTACTGCAGTTCTGGGTCCAGAGGACTGCTGTGGGGAGGGTAGCCTTGGCTGTGCCCCATTTTACTCACTCTATCTAGTGTAGCAGTCTCCATGAGCGCTATTAGCTTTTCAGAGCAATGGGAGACATGCTACCCAATGTAAGCTTTTCTACCTATGAATCAGTAAATTCATGGTGTTTCCTTCTAATAGTCCAGTTGGACTGAGAGTGGCTAGCTCCTCGCTCTTCTCCTTTCCTATCTCCGGTTCCACTTTCTTCAGAACTACAGAAACCTGAACTCAGAGAAGCTTCAGCCTGTGTCATAAGACTCAATGGGGTGAGGCAACAGGTCTGCTCTCCCCATCCTCTGTGAATTTATCTCTTCTCTTGCCACAATTTACCTCCAAAGATAAAGCAGGAAATAATTCAGTAACAAACTGATGCTTTCTCCTAATCTGACAGCTAACATTTTTTATGATGTAGAAAAGAGGCATTTGAATTATAATATCAAGAAAGTGGCAGCATACCGCTTTACTTCTGTTGTATACTTTTACAACTGCAATTGCCTGAGCAACAAATTTAAATTAAACTCTTTTGAAAGCACTGTGTTATCCCAGAATATACTTGAAATCAATGGAGGAGGATTTCATTCCAAAATTGAAGATACCATTTAATAGTTGGGGAAAAAACACCTTCTTACTTATTAATAGATTCCTCTGTGGCAATTACAAATCCTGACTTCCACAAATTCAATTACTCTTGGCAAAATATGAATTATAAACACCATTTGCCAATTTAATGCAGTAACATTTTAGCACCTAGTTTAAAAAATAGACGGGAACTCTTCAAAATGATCCTAATCATGATGCTAATAAGGAAGATTCAGAGAACATATTCTGATAAACATCACAGTGTCTGCCTTTCTGCATCTACCATTATCTTATATTTTCCTTCATGATTCATGGTATCTTAGCAACCATACAGGCCCAATAGTCTTAATGGGTCTAAAAATGATGTACTTGGAAATCTATCACTTAAGGCCTGCTGCTCAAAGTAATGACACTCTTTCCTTTGATGGCAGATCTCAAGCCAAATAGATACACAAGAATTAGAACAGCTTTCTTCACATGGATTTTCATATTTTGCTTGGTTATCCAGACTGGTCAGGCAAGGGAGAGGGCTCTGTAATCCAGGCTTAATCTAAATAGATTTTTAGATAAGCGCGCACATCCTAATTAACTGTGTGAATTCAAAAGAGACTCAGAAGAGCATTGGCATATTGACTGTTGGAGAGAGGGGTGAAGGAGCGTGTGTGAGAAGCTCCCTATGAACCAAGATGAAAAGTCAACATTTATTTCCCATAAATGAGAATCTGGACATTGTCAGGCTAGTTGTAAAGCCTATTAGCTGCTTGACTGCTGCTGAATGTTCCAGGACCAGCCAGATTGAAGGCACTTGCTGAGCTACTGAATGAACATCAAGTGTCCGTTTTGTGTTTAATATTCCACGGACGCCAATGGCATGGGAATGGAACTGAGCAGTATACCAGGTATAGGGAAGGAAAAAAAGCAAAGGGGCATTTGGTTGTTCAGAATGAACTGAATTAAGTTCTAGTGATCTCGCGGTTCATAAAATAGTAGAAATCAGGAAGTAGAAATGGGTTATCTGTTCCATTCCTGGGATGTTTATTTGTGCTTACACATTATGTGCTACCATATGAGATAAGCTAATTCTGAAACCTAACCAAGACATCTCACTACTTAGCATTTCAAGAGCTGGAACTGTCTTGGAGATTTTAATGTGTGATGTGTAGGATTGATGCTAATTTTATTTCATGGTTCCCAGTCATGCGATAAAGGGGTATGACCCTGGTAATTCTAACACACAGTAGGGGTTGGAATGCACTGTCTGATATTTTCAATTAGTGCTAAAGTTGAACCTTGGAGGATTCCTCCCAGCTCCTGACCAGAAGGAGAATGGGTGAAGGTAAGAAGGTTGCATGAGATCCCTCCTAAGGGGTGGATGCTACTGTGTTTTGGGAGATGTGGAACCATTTATTGTTTTGCACTGCAGTAAACGTTATCCCATAAGAAACTCAATAGCCAAGGTGTGTTCTAAAGCATAAAGAGAGAATTTGGTGTCACTAAATTTCTCTTACTGTTAACTCATAATTTTAGCTATTAGATGCTGAACACATTGTGTTTACATTCAAAAATGCAAGTAACCAAGGCACCCACATACACTAATTTATGTTCCTAGTACACTGCCACGTAGATACATTTTATTGGTCATTTGCATGGATTGTACTAATGCAAGAAAAAGCTCTCTGAAGCTTGCCTAGCAATTTAGAATCTTGTTTTGAAAAACTATGCTTCTTTCCATGAAGAAGCCTAATCCAAGCATAGAGCCGTGGCACTGCTCTGGTGCCCATGAAATAAAACGTGGGCTTTACCTTCCTTACTTGAGCTGTCTGTCTAGACATCTCTCATTTTTAGAATGGCACCTATTGTTATGGTATCTAAAGACAAAGGCACCAATGCGCTCCACTATAGGTACTCAACATGCCCTCTGCTTCTCAGATAGATTTTACTGGACAGAGGTAGGAGACTATGTTATCCCTTGCTAATATTAAACCTTACTGATCATTGTATATATGTCTGTCAGTAAATGATCCCAAACAAGATTGCTACTCATCAGTTACAGACAATAACAGCATTGGAAAATGAAACTGTTTTATGAACAAAGAGACTTGGATCATAATTCTGAGATTCTAAAAGCAAAATCCTCTGTCTGTAATGAACATCATTGGAGCTGGTTGGAGTGGGTGTGTGTATGTTTGAGAAAAATTTCTCTCGCACGCACGCACACACACACACACACACACACACACACACACACACACACACACACAAAGTCTTCCTGATTTTGATAGCTATATTATGGACTTTGCAGTGACACAGCCCTCTCAGAGGAAGCAGGGAGTGAATGTATGAATAGAGTTCCACAGTCCAGGCAGTTGTGTGACCCTGAGCTAGGATCTGTTTTTTTCTGTTTTTGTGTTAATCGTATAAAACTCTGGTGACAAAATCTTTAAGTTGTTGTGCAAAGACAAACGGAGGACTTTGGCAGGTTAAGCTCAAGATTAAACATAAAACAAGGATAATTTTGCAAACGATTCCTGGAAAATCTGAGACACAATGCAATTATAATATGAAGTTGGGGAAATGTTACAGGGTTTCCTTTTTTAAAATGAAAACGAGACATTCTGTCACACTTTCATCAACAATTTCTAATGTGTAATGTAATTTTCAAGAGACAATGGAAGAAATGTCAAAGCCAAATAAAGAATACTTACATTAGGATAACAGCAGTTCGAGATCCAATTTAATCTTTGTCATGAGTTTCACTTCCAGTAAACCCATCCTCTCATGTTTTCTTCCAGTAAATGAGATGTAAAGAATCCTCTCTCATTAGAGAATTAATGCTTTAAAAAAAACCAACAAAACTTTTGAATGCCAAGGGAAAAACATACATATTCACCAGTTTTGTCCTTTCATAACTTTCCCAAATTCAGTTTATATAACGTATCTGTAGCATTTGAGAAAGTGAATCCTACATCGCAGGAGACTAAAATTATTAATAATTTTCCTTACCTAGATTCCTCTAACCATACCTGTTTCTGTACATTAGGCCCAGGTGAATTTCTGGATTTGCAAGATTTCTGCCTATTTTCTTTTACAAATATATTATAAATGTGAGGCCTGATTCTCTTCTCACCCACTCCTGTGTAAATCAGAAGTAACTCCTTTAAAGAGAATAGAGTTATACTGGGAACTCCTTAGGAAAATTAGACCTATGGATTGACCTACAAGGTACATTCCATTTAAAAAATATTACTTACCTACAAGCCAAATTGTGACATTTGTTTGGCTGTAGAAGTGAATGAAATGAAGTGACTGCAGAAACCACAGGTTTTTATACAAAGTGTGTTTTATGGGGCAAATCCTCAAGTGCTGTAAATTAGTGCAATTCCATTGCTTCAGCAGAACAGTGCTGATTTACACCAGTTGATGCTCTGGCCCTAGATTCTGATCTCCAGCCTTTCGTAGGCTGTATGACCTTGGCTGACTTGATAACCTGCTACATGTATTCCTGGGAGACTGGAGATTTGACAGTCAATAGGAGGTCAAACTTAAGCAAGCAGGCCTAGGTGCTGTGGATTAGTGTGTCTGCCCCAGGGGAAAAGAATAAATATACAGTTACCAAATGATACAGCCCATTTCCTTTCCCTCAGATATTTCTGAGGTTATTAGGTCAAGTCCTGGAAAAGTTATGAAAGGACAAAACTGAAAACCGAATTTACTTGCAGGGATCTCTCCGCTTTGTAGTCAGAGTTTAACACGAGGTTTGCTTGGTCCTGCCTCAGCGCAGGGGTTTGGACTTGATGACTTCTTGAGGTCCCTTTCAGCCTTACATATCTGTGAATATATGAACAGAATGGCAAAAGATGCCCCAAATCAGGCAGAATAGAAGTATTAAGGAATCTGTGCATGTGTTACAAGGTTCTTAGGAAACAAAGGCTACTTAAACATATTTATTCAATGCGGGATGAATTTTTGCACCATTGAGTCTTTGAATCCAGTTGGCACTGGGGATGGTTTGGTGCTGTGGGAACATTGTTAAGGGGAACCAGAAAACAGTGCTGTCTAGAACTGCATAAGAAGAGTCTTAGTACTTGCAAAACCAGTGAGAAATTGAGGTTTCACAAAGCCGCAAAAGGTTCTCATCGCTAATATTTCCTCAAGCAATAGGTAATAATACTTTATAGTTAGGCAGAACTTCAGGGTCTCAACATGGTAGATGAGATGATGGTATTCAGAGTAGGGAACTGGGTTTATTAGGAACTGGGGAACCTTTTGTGAAAGGAGGAGTCTAAACAGAAGGATGGGCTCCCCTTAAATCAAAACCGAACCAGGGTGCTGGCATGTGAACTTAAAAATGTTTATAGGGAAGTTTTTAAACTAAGGGCTCGGGGAAAGCCGACGTGGATTTGCACATGGTTCAGATAGAGAAATCCCTTAGAGGTTTTATGAAAGGGGATACTCTATATCCTAGCAAAGAGGGGAGGATAGAAGCAGCTAACATACAGGCTGGAACTAAAGAGAAACAGCCAATGAAAAAGGGCCCCATTCAATTACATCACATGAAGGCAGACAATTAAATATTGACAAATTTTATAAGTGCTTGTGTGCAAATGCTAGAAGTCTAAATACTAAGATGAGTGAACTTGAGTGCCTGGTATTAAAAAGGAATTCAAATATGATAATTACCCTGGTCTGTTCATTCCCCCTAAAACATCTGGCACTCACTGCTGTCAGAAGGCAGGATACTGCGCTAGATGGGCCATTGGTCTGACCTAGTATGGGCATTCTTATGTTCTTATTTTGTGTTCTTACAGTGACTTTCCTTCAAGGATATCAGAGAACATTGGTAGGTGATTAAATCCATCTTACAGATGGATAAACTGAGGCATACAGAAGTTAATGCTTTGCCCAAGGTCACACAGAGAGTCAGTGGCAGATTAGAAATGGGGAGTCCTGATTCCCAAACCTCTGCTCTGCCCACTTGAGAGCACTGCTTACCTTGAGAAGAAGGGAGGGAATAAATACTTGGGAAGATAAAAGTGGTAATCTTTTATAGTGTCTCCGGTTATCTGGTGGAAAGTCTCTCATGTAGGTGTATGGAAGATGGAGGCCTGATTTTAAAACATGAGAAGCTCACAACTCTGTGCAAAAATACCCATTCACTAGAACACCTAATTTGTGTATACACTTACTCCAACTGTATATAGAAAGTCACATAATGTATTCAGGCATGCAAATAGCTAATTAGGTATCTAACCAGCCATTTATGCACCCATATAACTAATGTGTGTGCACATTCATGAATACCCATGTAAAAATTGTGCAATTGTTCTGGCATTCTTCTATATGGCCCTGCGTTTCTTGGGGCTCAAATACATTGAGGATGTTAGGCATCAGTGTAAACCCCTAGTGTAGGCAGACAAAACTGCTATAAACTACATTTGCACTAGTGCACCTTGAAATCAAGATAAGGTGCACGAATGCCAATCATGCCTTTTTGTAACTTTGTCTACGCTACATGGTTGTGCTTGTGTAACTAAACGGGTGAGACAGGTAAATAGAGCAAATTTCTGCTTTAGACAAGGGCTAACATTTTCAAAAAACCTCCAAGGTTAGATAATGGTTAGATCTTTAAATGTGTTTAGATGCTTAATGATGCAGATAGGAGCCTAGTGCAACTTTCAAAAGCACCAGCAGGTTGGGTGCCTAATCCCCATTGATTTCTGGTCCTTAGGCTCCTAAGTCTCAATTTCAGAAGTGACTTGGGCCCTTAGGAGCTAAAGTCCCCTTGTAAGTCAATGGGCCTTAAGCTCCTGGCCAAGGTTCTGAAATGTGTTTAGGTTGGGTTTGCTTTCATATGTTCTGTAATCACAGGAAGCCATGTTGGTTCCAAAATGGAGTTTTATGCCCACGTGAGCTATAGATTTATTTTCCTGCTCTTTTATTTCTCCTGGAGTTGTAAACAACTTCCAGTCAGAACTGGCTTTCCTAAGGGGTCTCCCTAAGGGGCTTCCTGCCTTTTCTAAGGGGTTTCCCAGGCCAGTGTATATAAAGCTGCCCCGAACATGGCCTCAGGGCTGTCCATCTGAGTGGCAGCAAGGGACAGTCATGGGTCTAACCTGCAGGCATCTATCCATTTTAGCGATAGAAGGGCTAGGGATTTTCCTCCAACAGCTTCCGCACCTGCAAGAAAGGGAGAAGGAGAAGATACGATACAACACTTACCCTTTGTCATCATCCGCCGCCGTTCTCCTGGACGCATCATTTGCTTCGCCCGTGGTCTTGAGGAAACATCAAGGGACTCCTTGGAGATCCTCTCCAAAGGCTTACCATTAGCCAGATGATTGAGGTCCCAAGCATCGGCCGTCGTTTTGATCTGGGAAGAAGGTTTATATATATAATCTGTTTTATAGGGTTGAGTTTGGGGGTAATCACTGTATTGCACCATTTGCTATTTATTTCCCTTCTTATGTGCCCCACTCTTTGTTATAAACCCTTCAATACACTTTATTTGATTTTATACCTTTACTGATTGACTCATTATTCAGGGTGGGAGGAGTATTCTTTGCAAGGGAAGGGTTCCTACCAGATGACAGACGCTGGATAGGGAGGTCAAACTTAGGGAGACAGAAAGCATAGGAGTCTCTTATCTTAACTAACACACACACACACTTCCTTTGCCTTTCAGTCCTTTCCCCCCCACCCTCTAACAAATGTGACTAGTAGTTTTTAGTTCTCAACTTTTGTTGTCCAACTTTAGATACCTTAAAAGGCTCCTGATTTATGGAAAGTGCTCTGAACACTAGAGCTGGTCAGAAATTTTTTATTATTTTCTTGAAATTTGGCAATTTGGTAAAATCGGAATGTTTTAAAGAAGTGGTCCAGTCTTGCTGAAGTACTGATGGCAGAGTTCCTAAAGTTTCCTGCCAGCTTGCTTGCCTGGATTGTAGCAGCTTGGACTTCTGGAGTCCCCGGCAGCCAGCCATGGGTTTAGGGACTCCAGGGCCCACAGAGAATTTAGAAATGTTTGGTTTCCATCTGAATCCAAATGAAACCAAAATTTGAAATACGTAACCCCTCAGTGAAATGGAATTATCTTTGCTTCAAAGCAATACTGACCACCCTCCTTCTGAAATCAGGCCCCTTTTATACGTTTCAATATGGGCACCCCAAAATTGAGGCACTCAAGTTCACTAGCAGCCGTGTTAGTCTGTATTCGCAAAAAGAAAATGAGTACTTGTGGCACCTTAGAGACTAACCAATTTATTTGAGCATAAGCTTTTTTGAGCTACAGCTCACTTCATGCATTCATGCTTATGCTCAAATAAATTGGTTAGTCTCTAAGATGCCACAAGTACTCCTTTTCTTTTCAAGTTCACTAGTAACTTTTGAAAAACTTGACTTGACTACATCACTTTTTAAAACAAAACTTTCACTTCTAGGTCACTTAGATGCTATTGAGACTGTTACTCACAGCCTCAGATTTTAAAACAGGGCTTGAAATTTCCTCAGCACTATTTATGGGATGGATTATAACTGGAGTACGTATGGAGTTGCCTAGGGATCTCTTCTTGTTGTTGTTGTTAATTTACAAATGAATTCTGCTTCATTTAGCAGTTTGTTGGCCTTATTTTAAAAGTAAAACATTTCTGAATTCAATAAATGCTTGCTATCAGTTAATTCCCACCCTCAAGCAAGCTTTGCCCCCGGGAGACCGATGGTGGTGGAACCTTTAACTAAAAGAACAGGAACAAGAAAAATAGGGCTTTTCATCAGACACACCTTTTATCTGTACCACTCGCTGGGGCCAAATGTATCCATTATTCTGACACTTCTTTTCTTTCTTTCTTTTTTTTTTTTTTTTCCTGAGCCATAGTCCTCTACAAACCACTGCTGAGAAACCATTCTAATTAGGACACTTTTTGATTTATGAAATTCAGGGCACTGGGAGGAAGTTGTCCCTGTTGATTAAAATGCCAACTGAATGATGACACGCATTATCTTAAGAGATCCATTAGTGAACACTTTCCGGGATGTACTATTCTCTGTGCTCTTCCCCTCCCCCCCCGCCCTACTTTGGAAATCATAGTAGTGGAATATGTCCGCCTCTGAGCAAGACCAGATCAAACATTGTGGGAGATCGAATAAGCAGTCTCCCTGTTGGCAACAATTATTTTGCTAGGAATTTTCTTGCTGAGGAAATCACAGAATGTTCTGACGGGTTCTAAGTAATTCTGTAACAATTCATTTCTTTGGGATTATCAATGAAAAATAAAAAAAGATGGAATAGGTTTATTTTCATTTTTGTCCCTGTAAGCGTTTCCCTTTGGGAGCCTGTGACAGCAAGTTTGCAGTGAAACACAAACAGCATCTTCAGAGCAAAGCATCAGTTATTCATTCCTCAAAGGTGTAATTCATGTAGAGTGAAGGGTATAAACAATAAAAGGCCTATATGCTTGGGTCTTTCTTACAACTTAATCTTTCCTTGCCAGCTTTTGAATTTCCTCTCAGCCCAGCTAGTTCCATCATTGGCAAGGAGACTGATCTGTGGCAGCAGGCTCCCTCTGTTTTTGTGTAACTCTTTGCCAACCTATCCGCTTTTACACCCTTGGTAGCCTCTGGCCACTCACTCAACCTCTTTCCTTTTCTTTGAAGTTTGTGATCCCCTTTGAACCTAGGCTCTGCCTTGAGGAAAAAATAATCTACTCTATCACGGGTGGAGGCAAATGGGGTACTTTCCAACTGAGATCTTCACCCCAATTTACTGTTACATAATTGTGGTGTGCTATATAGGTCAATATGGGCCCAATCCTGACTTCTATCCAAGTTGAGAGCACTCAGCACCACATCATGAATTGAGTCTTAAGTTAAAAATACTCCTTTAGATCAAACATTCCAGAATGAGCCATTTTTTAGGGCTATGCATTCAGTCCTGGTATCAGTGGGTGCAAGTCCATCCATTTCACTTGTCAACACCAGCTCTGAATGTGACTTCAAATACTTCTTACACCACTATATCCACACCGTTGTTCCGAGCCTCAGAGTTTCATTTGCTATGAAATTTTTGAAAACTGGCGCTTTTGCACTGAAACATTGTTGCTTGGCCTGTTGCCAAGCAACAATGAGACCTTCGCCTGAACAACATTTCCAGTTAGAATTGGAATTTATACTTGAAAGTGGTCCTATTTTCAAATATAGCTTAGTCTTTTCACTAAATTGGGCTATGTTCATGAAATGCAAAGCAAACAGAAATTTGAAGGCCTTCACAAACCCTAGTCATTTCCTCAAATTCCTCAATTTCAGCATCAACTCTCTCTCTCAGCCCCTCATGGCCATGCAGGGTCATAAGCAATGCTTAATTTGTGCTTGCTGGGGCTGAGCCCTGGCACCTCTAGGCTTGGCAGTTCATAACCCCGGCACCTCCTGGGCTTGCTGCATCAGTTATGAAAGTAAAAAAAAATTGCTTGAGCACCAGCACCTCTCATTACAAATTAAGCACTGGTCGTAAACCCAATCCACCTTCCAGTACTGCCTGCCCAGATCATAAGTCCAGGCAGGAATGGGTTGGCCATTGCTCCCCTTGGTGACCAAGCAAGTAGGGTGGGGAGTAGGCTGTGCTTGGCTGGCCAGCAGAGCTAAACCAGCTCATGGGAATGGGAATAAGCAGCAGCTGTAAAGATGCTTGGTAAACTACTTCCCCTCAGGAGCCGGGGGGAGCAGGGAAGGAATTGTGACCCTCTGAGTCATTATTCCTTCCCAAGGCTCCTCCTGGGGCAATGTGCACGTCCCTGCTTGGTACAGGATTTTGAACTAATGCTCAGTCTGGCCTGAAATGAAGACTAGCCCTTGAGTCTCTCTGCCTCTCCCGCACCACCTCTTTTGTGTCTCTGTCATGGGAGAAGAGAGGCAGGAGACTGGCCAAACTTTGTGCCCAGTTGGGACATTTTACCTCATATTTGACACCTCTGAAATTTGTCTCTTGTGCGCTGTCTAAGCCTAAATCTGAAAAGCAAATAGTACACAAGACTGACAGAACCAACAGGGAGAGGTATGCTTGGATATGTGTAAAGTAATACCTAGTTATGCCAGGTAATGGAATTAAAACACAAGAATAATAGATATACCTGCAGACAACAGTAATAGTGGAAAATTACCAAACCAACGTTAGAATTGGTACCTTATATAGGGTGCCATGGAATGAGCCAATGTGAGTTAGGGAAATGGCAATAGAGTCAAATTCCAGAAATAGTTTCACTCCATTAATAAATTTCGCAGAACGCTGGGTTTGCGTCTTCATTTGCAAAGCACAGATACGGGAGGGTACTTTTCCATAGTGTAAAAGAGATCTTTACCTTTGCCTGTTCCTTGGTTTATTGTTGCCTTATTCAGGATCATCCAAAAGAGTGACAAACATATCTTTTGTAGAAAATATATTGGGAATTCAGCCAAATTCTGGAAACACTGAGTTTTCTCTCTGTTTGGGGATTGGAGCTTTCAGGGGAAATTGGCATGGTTCTGCCATGCCTTTCAGACCCCAGCTGGAGAAGAGGGAGGCAGGCAGCGGTGGGAAGGGGAAGAGAGAGAAGTCTGAGGTTCTTGGTGCACTAGTGCTCTTCACTCTCACGACTGCCTCCTCCCTACCCAGTGAGCTGAGCTGAACTGACTGGCTGGGAGGTGTCTGAAGTTGCTAGCCTTTGCGAATAAGGGCCACTCTGTCCCTCTGCTGAGAAGGCAGGCTTGTGAGTTGGTCCAGCTCCTTTCCTGCTTGCACCCTTTCTTCCAACTCTTGGTGCAGAGCAGGGCAGCCCCCGCCCACCTTGGCAGACAAAGGGCTGAACTAGCCCCTATGAGAGGTGGAGCCGACTGGCCCATGCTCAGCAGCCATAGCTGCTTCTTTCCTTCCCCGTCCCAGATTTTAGGTAGAAGGAAGGGGAGCTGGGGGGACCTAGCCCTAAGGGGATTTTTTGTGTGGATCCAGGATTGAGGGGAAACCTCAATAGAAGGAGGCTGGGTGGGACCACAGCCACAGGGGGGCCACTAAAAGTCAAGGAGAGGGGGCAGTCTCACCAGAACTAGGAGTGTGTGCGTGCCACTCCTCCCCCAGCGCTACGGATACGCTCTCCATGAGTAATATCTTGATCCCTTGCTCTCTGGCTATTTTATAGCCCTTTCTGATCTTTTCTTAGCTCAGGCCCCTTTCTCTGTCATGCCCTCTGGAGTGCTCTGTGGCCTCAGCCTTCTCAAAGTGAGGGTTTCACTCTTTCCTTCTGCTCCCTGTTTCCTGCTACCTGCTCTTGTACTGCACCTTCCCATCGCAACACTCACCTACCCTATCTGCCCATGATTCTGTACAGGCTATCATGGAAGGCGCTTTCTCATGCATGCTCTTGCTATGGAGATCTGAGTTATAAGATGATTCATGAGTTAAACCAAGTCAGCCATGCCAGAAGAGAGACATTTCTAGAAATAGCGATTGTTTGCTTCAGTGAGTACATTTCAAAGTGCTGAAATCTGAGTGGGCTGAACATTTACGTGATCACATTCTTCCTTTTGTTACTTGCCATAAAAAGATCTTCAGGGTGATGCTATTGGAGGATTGCAGGGTCCAGAAAGCCAGATACTGAGAGGTGCTGAGCACTCACAACTCCAACTGAGGTCAGATAGTGCCATGGGTGTTTAGCAGGCACTCAGCTCCTTTAGGATTTGGCCCTATATGTTTAGAGTAAGAGATTCAACCATTAACTCTGGTTAATTTATTAGGATTCTGCCAGCACAGTGGGAAATTTAGCTGACTTAAGTGTTATACCAACACTTGTTACTGCTGCAGTTGTTAAGGCCCTGTCAGGATTTCCAAAGGAGCCATAACTATCCACATGTGTTTTTTTTTTCTCTCTCTCTAAATACGTATTGCTACGGCTGATTCTAATAGCTCAGCGAAGGGCACCATGACCTTCTCTGACTGCCTCATATGAGGAATTTCTTCCTGTTTCATCAAACTAACTATAATTTAGAAAATAAGTAATTTAAAACCACGTTTAATTTCCCATCTACTTAGTCTTTCAAACAATGGTGTGTTTCAATGCTGCTGCCTTGTAAATGGTTACCAAGTAAATAACTGCTGTTGTAAATAGTCACAGGAAGAAATTGCTTTAGCCTAGGACTTATTAATTGTTTTAGTGTCTCTTAATTGAATGGGTGTGCCGGGAAGCTGAGAAATAAATCCTGATTAGCCAGCAGATTCTTAATTATATTGCTTAATGCTTTCCATCTTCAAAGAGCTTTCCAAATGTCAGCTAAGTCACCAAGCTTCCCCATGAAGTTTTATCAGCCTACTTTATAGATGGGAAAACTGAGGTAGAGAGGTGGAATCAAGTACTAGAGTCTGACTTAAAATTTAGGAGATCCTGGCTCTCAACCTTGTGCATAGACCACACTTTACTATGCCATTCTCCTTACTTGCCTTTTCTAGATGCTAGTTATACTTCTTGGACTTCATGTGTTATCACAATGGCAAATCACAGTGAAGAAATTACAATAAATGAGTCGCTTAAAAGTGTTTAAAAAGAAGCAATTGTATCACCAAAAATTTCTGTTCACTCTGTGTCTAAAAATATGTGTGGATCATTGCTAAACTACAGCATATCACGGTGAAAAGGTTTACCTCGGGTTTTTGCAAACAATAACGTTTCAGGAATAAATACTATTGTGGATCTATCTCTTAGTACATATTCTCCCTGTAAGATGAGATGTCCCTGGCTTCTGGAGTTATCTGCATCTCTGAGAGATGTGTTTTGACATGTTGTTATGTACTTTGTTTGGATAGGAATAAGATACAAATGTGCAGCTCAGCGACAATGTAAGCCAAAAGAATAATTCATGCTCTGGACACGTAACTCCATTTAAAAAGAAAAATATATATATATAGTAATGGCAAAAATGCCAGTGTTCCAGGCTGCATTCAGCTAGAAAATGTTTCATGTTTAAAGTGTCAAAGTTGTTTTGATCAGCTCAGCATTTACAAAAACAAGTAGCAGTGAAAGATATTACTTAGTTCAGTTAATAAACTACATCTTCAGCTTGTATTTAAAGGACATTTTCCTCTTAAATTTGTATAGTAGTTCTGAACGTTGATATTCTTCTTTCCCTGATACATAGCTCCCACTAGCATCAACGGAAGATCTGCAAACACAGAAAGAGCAGAATCCCAAAGCTGACTACTACTGTTCGGATCTAAGGGGAATTTCACCCCAATGCTGTAGGCTCAGTGGTATCTACTGACTTTGTCACATGTGACAGGCCTTGTAGATTATGTTTTTGTCCAGAACTACACACAGCTACAGACTAGGGACCGAATGGCTAGGCAGCAGTTCTGCGGAAAAGGACCTAGGGGTGACAGTGGACGAGAAGCTGGATATGAGTCAGCAGTGTGCCCTTGTTGCCAAGAAGGCCAATGGCATTTTGGGATGTATAAGTAGAGGCATAGCGAGCAGATTGAGGGACGTGATCGTCCCCCTCTATTCGACATTGGTGAGGCCTCATCTGGAGTACTGTGTCCAGTTTTGGGCCCCACACTACAAGAAGGATGTGGATAAATTGGAGAGAGTCCAGCAAAGGGCCACAAAAATGATTAGGAGTCTGGAACACATGACTTATGAGGAGAGGCTGAGGGAACTGGGATTGTTTAGTCTGCGGAAGAGAAGAATGAGGGGGGATTTGATAGCTGCTTTCAACTACCTGAGAGGTAGTTCCAGAGAGGATGGTTCTAGACTATTCTCAGTGGTGGAAGAGGACAGGACAAGGAGTAATGGTCTCAAGTTGCAGTGGGGGAGGTTTAGGTTGGATATTAGGAAAAACTTTTTCACTAGGAGGGTGGTGAAACACTGGAATGCATTGCCTAGGAAGGTGGTGGAATCTCCTTCCTTAGAAGTTTTTAAGGTCAGGCTTGACAAAGCCCTGGCTGGGATGATTTAATTGGTGATGGGTTCTGCTTTTGAGCAGGGGGTTGGACTAGATGACCTCCTGAGGTCCCTTCCAACCCTGATATTCTATGATTCTATGATTGAACTAAGAATTTAAATAAGTATCACTGAACAGAGGGAAAAGAAGGCATTCCCTAATAGGAAAACAATAAGGGGCTTGCTTTTCCTGAAGGTAGAGATAGTTGTAATAGGAAAAGGGTTATATATTTGTAGCCATACTGGATTCTGAGAAAAAAATAGATAAGACATGGTAATTCTGTTATCTAGGAAAACTCATAATAGTGGTATCCCAGTTGTGGCGTGTAGAATGCTATTGCTCAGCTGGACGCCTGTGGGTCATATGGTTCTGATTATTTCCAGCTGTTAATTTACAGGGAGTGGAGATGGGTTGGATGATGATGAATTGAAAGTAAGGTGATCAGTTTGAAGGTGGAGAGGAAGTGTGCATGAACCAACTGAGACGCGGAGCACACTGTTAAAAAGGTGGCAGCTATGTTCTTTTTGACTCATGCACTGATAAATCCCTTGATACCAAATCCTTTGATACCAAAAACACAGGGTGTGACAGGATCCCTAGTGTACAACCTGGACCTGCGGTACTGCTATGCCCCCTTAACTCTCCAGTCTGGGATGTCTCTCACAATACTTTGATAGTGACAAGCAGCAATCGCCGAGCGCTGTTATCACTCAGTACAACAGCATGTGGAGCCCTACACCCAGCTAAATTGCACGAATGCTTCCTTAACCACTCACAAATCACACAGAGAAAGACACCAGCAAATCTTCCAAGCCCCCAGTCTTTCACCCCAGGAATATACCGCTTGCACTGCACTTGCACTGCTGCAGACCTTTTCTTGAGCAATGTAAGTCTATTAATTAGTTCACCACTTCGTCAAAGGAAAGTGAACATGCACCAGGTTTTTTGTAACCTGAGCAGATTTCCCAAACGCTTCAAACAAACTCACGGGTAAGGATAAAACTTTGAAATAAGTTTATGGACTACAGAAAGATAGATTTTAAGAGATTATAAGTGGTAGGCACAAAAGGTCAGAGATAGTTACCAAAGAAAATAAAAGTTAAACCTTATTAGACTAAGCAGTATTTGTATCAAGCAGTTTTTCTCACCCCACTATATGTTACAGGTAGGTTATGTTTCTTAATACACAGGCTTTCCCCTTAAGCCTGGGACCAGTCTCGTCATTTCAGGTCTTTGTCTTCCCCAGTGTTCTTTTTGCTTCCAGCATAGAGTGGGAGGAGAAAGGTGTCCTCATGATGCTACTGTCCCTTATTTTATACTCTTAGTCCATCTCCCTGGAAAGTACTAGCCCAGGCATGCCTGGTGGGCCTTGCTGAGTCACAGGATTGAGCAATCCTCATTATGTGGTGCTTCTCTTACAGAATTGTAAATCCCTTGTTTACAATTCCCCTGCTGATTATGGTTGTTTAACACACACCTGGGTGTGGATCACCTGCTTGTTACTGGAGAACTAGCAATGGATGACTCCCAAATTTACAACATATTTCAATAACAACCATAGAGCAAAATCTCTCAACTTCATACACACTAATGAATACAGATTTTGACAGAGCAGTGGGTTTCAGCAGATCATGAGCTTTCCTATGATACCTTATATAGCATGCTTTGTATGAAATATCACAACTGTATGTGAATGATGAATATGGAGGCTACAGGGTGCTGCTTTGAGGTGAGGTGTGTTACAAAGGCGCTGTACAAATATATAGGATGGTCCCTGTTTTGAAGAGCTTACAACCTGTGCCAGTGCTATGCTGTTGGTTGGGAATATAATTGCAAACACGTGAATTGGTTGGACTTTATTGAGCAGAAGGTCAACACATACTCCAGCCAGGACTTTACACTAGGTGTCTAATCCCTTGTTAAAATGAAGAGGTTCAATATTAATGGGCAGGGAACCTGTAGTCACTTCCCTCTCTGCCACACACTTTGTACTTCAGTTTGAAAGAAATCTTGTTTGTCAGTTTTCAGATATGTGGCAATCAGCTGTAGCAAAATATTTGGATAGAAAACATGCTTTTTAAAATCTACTTAGGATCAAATGGCCGTTTTTATTGTTTGCTTCCAGCTTTTGAAAGAACTTTCGTTAAAGCCTAGCTTCTGCACCTGCGTTCCTTTAGAAAAGTGTCTCTTCAAATTCTCCAGATTGAACTGTCATTTTCTTATATGCCACAACTAGTTTTATCTGTTGTTGCATTACACTGCTGACATAACCTAACGCCTCATGACAGATGCAGCTGCGCATCACTGAGGCTTGGAAATGTGAAGAGACAGAGGGCCAGATTCAAGGAACAGATGATAGCTCGCATACAAATTATTTATTTGTAGAATTGTAATGACTAATTGGTAATCCTGTTCGTTATTCTTTTTGTGGGGGTGTAGGCTGAGGGAATCTTATCATTCTCTCCTTTTGTATCCATTCACTCTCTTTCCCTTCTGCCAAGGAAGGCTGAATACAGCTCCCTTTGAAACCAATCATTGCCATTTTGAGCATTGAGCAGAAGCAGTATCTAGAGGGACATTCAGCATTCTCTGCCTCTCCTCCCACCAGCGTGACTGCAGTAGAACCATAATTCCTCACCAGCATAATCAAATGAAAAACTAATACCAACACAAACCAAGATGTCTGCCCAAAATTCATCATGGAGATCGTGGGCCATGTCACCCCAAAATCTCTTGCATTCTAGTCTTGGGAGATGGGTTTCACAATTATTTTTTAAAGGGCAGAGGGAACCATTATGACTGTTCATCCTGACCTGCTACATAATAGAGGCCATAGGATTTCATCTACTGATTCCTGCATTGAGCCAAAGAACCTGTGGTTCGACTAGAGAATATCTTCTCTATAAAGATATCTGGTCTTGATTTAAAGACTCCCTGTGATGGAGGATTTACCACAAAACTTTAAGTTGTTCTAGTGGTTAACTACCCTCACAGTTAAAAATTTCTGCCTTATTTACACTTTGAACTTTACTGATTTCAGCTTCCACTTCTTAGATCTCATTATGCCTGTGTGTGTAAAGAGCTCCATTAAAATATCAGGAGCAGGGCTCTGGAATATATGGACCAAGATGCATTTTTTAATATGTTCTCCTGTGGTAAAACAAGAGGCTAAAGACAAACATCCCAGAAAGATTTATAAACAGATATGTCTATTCACACAGTCCTACCCTCATTATCTTCTGTTGTCTGTTAGCTAAATTAGAGATTACAAATTAGGTAGTAGAATCACCTGTTTGGTAGAACTTCCCCCTAGGAGAGCTCATAGGAATGATCATAAGCTTATCTGACCTGGACAATCTGCAGTAGCTATTTGCTACTATATTTCACTTATGCCCTAGGAAGCACTTTACTCTATCCTGAACAAGCACCTCTTTGCAAATAAAGGCACTAATATAGGTGGTGTGACAGGACATAGATCCTGCTGTGTTTCTATGAAGTAGGTGGAATATAACCTTGCTGTGTAGCTGAGTTTAACTTTTCAGCTGTTGCCAAAAAAAAAAAAAAGGCTTAAATTTAAGCCTTACGGAAGGTATTAGGCATTTTATGCAGTGACTGACACAAATAAGCTTGTACTTCATATGAGGACTATTGATGGCCTAGAAAATGGAACTGTAAACAACAGTAGGTGAAGGGTGAAAGGAGAAAAATGACATACAAGCTGTTGTGAAAAGAGAGTTATTGTAATACAGCTGATCTTTGGAACATGCAGCCGCTGATCTTCAAAGCCTAGAAATGTTAAGGAGAATCTATTTTCATACAGATTAAATTAAAAGTAAGTACCTAGTTCTTTTCCTTGGAGAGAGAGCCTTGAAAACCTATATTGTAATAAAGTGGTATCAGTCACTTGCTCACACATTTCCTGCAGATCAGAGGTTATTGATTGTCTCCCAGGACGTGGTCCAGGGCTAGTCTTTGGGCTCCAAGTACACTATGGCATGGGGATACCGCAATTC
The DNA here is from genome assembly GCF_965140235.1 of Caretta caretta. Lineage (NCBI taxonomy): Eukaryota > Metazoa > Chordata > Testudines > Cheloniidae > Caretta > Caretta caretta. Next base: position 86,439,820 of record NC_134214.1, read on the forward strand.
ATTTAGGATTGGCATTGCCCAGACTGCTACTAATGCCACTGGGGTTGCTAAAAACTCCCTTGCATGTATCTGCCTGCCATGGAGCCAGGTTCCTTGCTGAGCAGCAAATGTGACCACAAAGAAGTTCAATACCATCAACAATGTGATCTAGTTCACTATATGTGGGACTGATAGCAAGAGATTCTCATTCTAATTACTGTTGGAACACAGACTTCTTCAGTGTGCTTAACTCGAGGCACTGTGAGTACCTCAATGGGTCTGCATACAGTGCCACAAGTTAAGCACTTGCATAAGTATATATAGGATTAGAGAAGTTGAAGGGAGAAAGTAAGAATTATTATCACAATTTTGCAGATGGAGAAACTGAGGCACAGGGAATTTAAGTAAGGTATACCGGAAATCTGTAGTGGAGCACAGTTTTGAATCTGGATTGCCTAAATCTAAATCTAGTGCTTTAACCACAAGACCATCCTTCCTCTCATAGACCTGCACACTCATTATTTTTAAAAATCTGTACAAACTTCTAAGAGCTCAATGACCACCAAACTTCCAACTCAACCTAAAATAGATCTTCTTAAGCTTCCATTACCTTGCATCCCCAGAAAATGCCTGAGAAAATAACAGGACAGGACTTACTGTCTTTCCCGAAGGTTAACATGTTGAGACACTGTTGGAACAAGAGCGTAGGTAAGTTCCAGGGCCGGTTATTCAACATTATAGTCTTTTATTAATGTATGTTCTCTCTCTAATGGCTTTACCTGTGTTCTAAAAGGTGTTGTTCAGCTGGCCAAAAGCCCATTCTCATCCCTCAGTTTCCCTTCTTTCAGCTTTGTCTGCACTTGTCTCATTTTATCATCATGTGATATGTTAATAGCTAGGTGCGTAGGGCTGGTTTAGCGTTTGTCGTGTATCAGCCTCATTAGAATATTTAATGCTTCCGAAGGATAATTGTTCTTACCTTTCCAGTGCTTACATAGTTGTCTTTTCTTGCTTTATTTCCCCTCTGTTTTGTTGTTGTATTATATGTGGTTGATTCCTAGCTTGGAAAATGGAGTGTAATTGCTTAGATTTCATAGTACACAAGGGATCCCAACATTCTCAGAGTGAAACTATGATTTATTTCAGCCGTACACACCCATTCATAATGATCATTGCCATCCAAGGGCATTTACAGGTTTGAAAAGCATGGAGAAAAGGCTTACAGAGCTCAGTATGGCATGGGTAATTTAAAGCTCATGCAGGCCTAGAGGGATAGTTTAGGCTGGGCAATACACATTTATTTTGGTTTTTATCATGTTTTTGCTTTATTCCCTGACAAGCAGTTTCCCTGTATATTTGTTATGGGTATGGTGCATTTGCTAAAAAAGTAACCTTTTTTGTTCCAATATTACATCAGAGGGAAGGATTTTATACAGTGTCTCATGTGTTTTTGACAGACAGATCTCTGTGCTAGAGCCACAATGGCATTATTGAAAACTATTTCTGTAAATCCTTGGATTCCCTACTCCAACATAAACGCCTGATTTTCCTGACTTAGCAACCATGTTGAGTGATCTTGCTTGACAATGGTTTCTGCAGGCTATCCTAAAATGAACCTGTGCCCTTCAAATAGGTGGTCAGTTCCGCCTCTTTTCCTCTTGTTGCTACACAGTAGGATCTAAGCACTTTAAAACTAACAAATTAGTGTACTGAGATCAGCAGCAAGAAGTCAGTGGTCACTTTAATGATGAAGCAAATGGCAATCTTACCTACCGTGCTGACATATAACTGATTATTCTGTTTGTGTTTAAATATATTGTACTGTTACTGCATATGATATTTATGGTTTACTCTCCAGTTCTATTAAAAAACAAACAAACAAATAACCTCACAAAACCTTTTGACTCACCACCGGCAATCTGCTTTCCTCTCAACCTTCCAAAACATGCACATAGCAGCTTACGTGGTACAAGAATCAAAAGTGAGAAACACTGAGAAAACGTGTTCGTGCTTTTGGGAGTAATTTTCTCTAACAAAGGGGTGCTGAGCAACCACAAATCCCACTGAAGTCAATGGGACCTACAGGAAGTCAGCATCTTTGAAAATCAGGCTACATCATAATTGCCTCATTTCCTAACTCAGCATTGTTGATGTAAATATTGACTAGTGCTGGAAGGCAGGTTGCATAGTGCTATGAAAATTAGTATCAGGTGGAATTATATGTGAATCTAAATTAACAGCTGCCATTTGTAACATGGGGGTCAAGTGCGAAAGAATCTACGTTTTTGGATGCAATTTTAACAGACTCAGAAATCGAGGATGCTGAATTTGCTTTGTTATAATCAAGCTAATTAACTAGGTTCTGTTTTGCAATCTCTGAACAGACTATCATCTGTTGCCACCATTTCTGTCAGAACAGTTTTATTTACACATGTATTTGTTCTGAAGAAGAGCTCTGTGTAAGCTCGGAAGCTTGTCTCTCACCAACAGAAGTTGGTCCATCTTGTGGTCTCACCCATCTTGTGTTTCTTCATTTCTAAAAGGCAGTCAAAGGTCTCTGCATGGGAACAATACCGAAATCCTACTAACCAGTGTCATGACAGTCTTACCCACAGAATAAAATAACCAACAAACCTTCCTTTAATCATTTTAGATGAAAGCTTGTGATAAAAGATGAGCTACATTATAGAAGCAGACTTGGCTTCCCTCAGATCAATGAAGTTGTAGGCCCCATTGAGAAAATCCCACTCACAGTCCCAGATTTTGAAATGAAAGGACTGTTGGCACAAGCACCTTCGCTATTATAGTGGTGTATGTTTGCCATGGTGGTGTAGCCATGTTGGTCCCACAGAACAGAAGAAGAGAGCTCTGAGTAGCTCCAAAGCTTGTCTCTTTTACCGACAGAAATTGTCCCATAAAAAAAACATATGACCTCACTCACCTCGTCTCTCAGTGGTATATGCACAGAAAACTGTTCTCTTGGATAGCCAGGACCAATAACAACATCTTGAGTTTGACCCAGAACCTAATGGAAAGCCAGTGCCATCTGCGGTCAGGCTACCTGTTTCTTTGCCAGCTGAAGCTTAACTAAGTATGTGTCCCTTATTACATGAACCCAGTCTGGCAGTGATAAAGGTCTGGCTAACTGGTGCAGGGTATGTAGCCAAGAAAAATAATCACAGTTGTCACACTAAACACAAATGAAAAATGGCACTCTTGGCCACCCATTGGCAAATGGTGCCTGGAGAATACTTGGAAGCAAATAGAGGTTCAGGATTATTGATAGTTTTCTAATCTCCCTGTTCATGAGTGTGTATACTGCCTGTGACCCTGAGAGCCCCTTAATGCCAACTGGCAGGGGACCCACTATTCTGTAACTCCCACCAGGCCTGACCCGCTCGCTAAATTAACACATTGCTGTCACAGTATTTATTTGCAAAGAGTGTTGTGTTTGGTATCAAATGAAAGCAGGTGACATAGCAGTCACTAGTATCATTGTCTGATGTATCTATGGTGCATAGAGAGTTATGTACGTGTGCTGGAAATATATTCCTAAAATATGTTTCGGAGGCAGACTTACAAAACAAGTTTGTCCTAGTCAAAGGAAGGTTGATTTGCCTGTCTCTATAATGTAAATTGAGCATGGTGATGACGGAGACAATGAGCAGTTAATTTGCATCTGTGGTAGAAACCAGTTACCAGGAAGATGAAGAAACAGCATGGTGTCAGCACACTGAGGATACCCCACAGTCTGTACCCCACACCTGACTCTTGAGACAAAGACAGTGAACTTTAAGAAATATAAGGAGAAGCAAAAGGGCATCATGATATCCATAACAGAGGGAACAAAGAGGCCTGCATTCTTTGCATCTATGAATGTTGGATCCCCAACTATGTGGGCTGGTGATGCTGAAAAATAACTGTAGAGGAAAAAACTGTTTCAGCAAAGCTTGGAGTCTGCTAAGGTTACATGTAGATTTTTAGAAGCATGTTGTTCTTTTATTTATAACCATTTTCTGTTTCTATTATCTCTACTTAGTGTCACTTAAATCTCTGTTCTTTATTAATAAACTTATTCTGGTTTTATTATAAATTCATCTCAGTGCTGTTATATGAAAGCAAGATGAGCATCCTCAAATAAACTAACAGGCTGGTAGGTATTTGTCTCTTTGGAGACAAAAGATTTGGAATTTCTGTGGGCATCCTGTGACAGGGGCTGGGTGCTGCAGAGGAATGTTCTTCTAAGCCATTTGGGAACCGGGGGCACCAAGAGTTCCTTGCCAGGCAAGGCCTGGCAGAGTTCCAAGGAGTTTTCTGGGCTTGCTAACAGACTGGAGTGTCAGCAAGCTGACACAGTTTTTAGCGGCAGAAAATTTCTCTCTCACTGAGGCAGAAGAGTAACAGGGGACCTACAGTTCTGGATGGCCCAAGAAAGCATCACACCACCTGAGCAATGCAGGCGACACACCACTTCTGCCAAACTCTAACTACTTCCCAAATCCATCTTCTCTTTCTTATCGGAATGGAGCCTTAGTCAGCATGCCTTGCTCGCATCAAAGTACTTACCATGCGCCATGATGGCAAAGACACAGCACTGTGTATGCCTAATGAAAAGTGGATACCGATCTGCATGTTGTCCGTATGCTGAATCAACTGCCTCTCCGTCCTCCCCGTGTATTGCCACGCTTACAGAACCCTCATGGTGAATAAGTAATTACCTCACTCTCTTCTCTGGGATTGCTCGGAAGGAAAAGAGAAAGGATAAAGTGGGAAGGTGAAGGGGTGGACACATCTTGTCACTGTTGGTTGTAGATATGGGAGCCTTGTTCTTTGTATAATCCTCTCTTTGCCATCTCTGGGTGGTGGTGATATGGTTGTTCACTAGCTAAGAAGTCTGTGTATAGGAAGGTCTTCAGATGTTTATTCTACCTCAAGTGAGTGGGTCTATCAAGGAGAGGGGTTTTTTTCTTTTGCCCACACAGTTCACTGGCTCTGTCTCAAAACTTACCTTGCAGGAACACTTTTCAAACACTCAGCATACAAGGTTGTGTTTGAAACAAAAATTAATTTAAATTTCCAAGTCTAATCATGAGAGGTTGACAGTGCACCTTTAGGGCTAAGGATAAAGTTATTCACAAAGTTCCATGGTTCACAAGGTTATGTGCAAAGCAGGACTAACAAGATGCTGAAAAATAATAGTCTCATAAGGGAAAGGCTTGAGGTTGTAGAGTGCAGTAGAGAGATTTAATACAGTTTAGATGTACTTGAAAATCATCACTCTTTTTTTTTTTTTTTCAGTCAGTATCTTCTCTGACCTTGGAAATATCTAGTGAGAGGGGCACAAACAAAAATCCAAACCGCGATGAAATCAGAAAAATACAAACGGAAGTCCTATTTTTATTACATCCCATTTAACCTTAACATGCACACTTTTTAGAAGTCATCTTATATCGTAACAGGGATAGGCATATAGATCAGCATTTTCACAAGCTGTGGCACAAATAGATTTTATTTTTTAAAAAGATTAATAGAAAATTCGGCTGCCTTTTTCAGGGTTGTGTTTGGAAGATAAAACATCTTTTTATCAATTGTGAACACTAAGAATGTGATATGGGGTGACAGGCTGACTAAACAACCATAGCAACAGCCACTGGTTCCCTAGCGATAACAGTTAAGCTAAAGGTCATACATATTGCTGCTTCCCTTTTCCGGTGTGCTCAGTGGTACTGTTCTAGACAAAAGCAGGAATAGAATCCCATGCGAAAAGTAGGTAGTCACTCAGATTAGGCTTGAGTTACAAAATGCTGATTAAAGGGTAAAAGAGGGTCAATTTTCTCCCTAATACTGTATTATAGCTCAAAATTAACATTGCAGAATTTCTAGATTATACCATTTTGCTTCAAGGATTTAATTTAAAATGTATTAAAATAATAGTGGGTTAAATAAGGCTGTGAAGTGACATTCTGAAAGCCTAGAGACTGTTCAAAATGAAACAGGTTTTTTCTTTTCAGAGGCAGTGCTGAGTTTGCAGGGCTGACGTACAGTATTCAGAATTGACTTCCAGTCTTCAGCACTTATCCCCAAAGCTCAGAGCACCTGAAGGACACAAACAATGAATTCTCCTAGGATTGTGGCAGCTCCTAATTGTTCCCAATATAGAGTAGCACAGAGTTGATGTGTGACATAGGTACTGTTTGGTTTCTTGTATATATCCAAGGGCAATGTTCTTTCTGGTCTGGATCCTAAATAATATTCACAATAGCCCCTCACACTTGTGGCAATCCACAGTACTTTCCGACTTTAATTCCTTTGCTTATTGGAATAATCATTTTCAGAGTTGTTTAAGGTTTTCAAAAGTCAAGTTATCTACTGAAATTGTTAGCTTTTCGGGCCAGGACTGTCTTTTGTGTTTGTACATTGTACTTAGTACAATGGGGTCTCGCTCCGTGACTAAGGCTCCTAGGTACCACTAAAATACAAATAATAACAATGCTCCTCTTGACCCGCCCATTGCAAACTCAGTATGGCAGCCAAGACATTACCACCTATTGGATTTTTGTCTTCCAGGATAAAGTATTGTCATCAGAACGTTGGTGTCATCACAGCTTGGTGCAGCATGAATCAGCAGGCCAAAGGGAGCCCTGGGCTCGGGTTGAAACCCATCCCCAGAGCATGGGAAGAAAAGGAAGTTTCAAATTCAGAAAGTTATCTAAACATTAGTTTTCATTCTGCTGTTGCTCAGAAATATCGCTAGGTTTGCCCACCTCCTATTAAGCAGCTGATTCAAAGTTTCTGAAAGACTTTGAGAGCAGACTTTCTTCTGGTCAGTGTCAATGTGTTCCTAAGTGACAAGGACAGAGAGGGAAGGAGGCAGGATGAGAGGGAGAAGAGAGAGTAAGATCAAGACTGGCATAGTGACCAGGTGTGTTCCCATGAGCTAAGCAAACTTGGTGCACAGGGTTTGGTATTCAAATGAATTGCCTGGTACCAGTGCTTGGATTTTAACACTACTTAATCCTTGTTTTGGAAGATGGATATCTTTCACTATTGCTAATAGGATACTTCCCATTTAGGACACCAAACTGAATCCAGCCCAGCTAAATAATACCCCTAAATTGTTACCATCTGATAGCAGTTGCGTGGTCTGTGTAAAGTGAGTTGTTGGCCTCAATCCAGTTCTGTGCTATTAAACCCCACCATCATATGTAGCTTCCTTATTGGCAGCCTTAGCTGAGACACCAAGGACTAAATGAGCCATTGGATACAAAGTAGGCCCTAAGAGAGCCCTTTTAGATCAGCGATGAGACTCATGAGTGTGGCAGTGAGAGGAATCTCTGACAAAAATGTACATTTTGTGTATAAATAATGAACTTTAGCTGTTATGGCTATAAATTCTAAACTTTACCCAGGACTCAATTCACCACACACAAAAACAAACTTCCTGGGGCAAGGATACTGTGTGTTTTGGCTCTATCCACTTTGATTGTGACCCTGATGTGAGAGGATTCATTAAAAATTGTTTCCCTGGTCTTTTAAATTCATATTTCAGTCAGAAAAAGAATAAAATATGCAGCTCTTTAAAGTGAGGGTGTCAACACTTAATTTAATTGCCAAATTTTCGGCTCTGAAGCAGTCACCTGATGAATATTCCTGCCATAGTTCCGCAGTTGTTTTTTATTTGATGGTATGCCATTTGTGTTGCAAGCAACAGGGTGCTTCTGTGTCATACTACTGGAGTGAATGAACTAGATTTCATTCTCTTAACCTAAAATTTCCCTTCAAGTTTCCCTTCCTATGCTGTCCTTTTAAAAAATTAAATATCCCAACTGTTTGTGACGTGGTGTGATGCTGTTGAGGATGGCAGGTGGTGTGACAGGGTCGGGCCAGATGTCTATAGGAGAGTAATAGAAGGCAGATATATTAGCCCCAGGCTAAGTAGGTCCCTTTTCCCTGGGTAAGGTAACAGGGAAGATTCCAGAACAATCAGGAACCTTCTGGAGACAATTAAGACAGGCTGATTAGAACACCTCAGCCAATCAAGAAGCTGCTAGAATCAATTAAGGCAGGCTAATCAGGGCACCTGGGTTTTAAAAAGGAGCTCGCTTCAGTTTGTGGTGTGCGTGTGAGGAGCTGGGAGCAAGACGCACTAGGAGCTGAGAGTGAGAACGAGGACTGTTGGAGGACTGAGGAGTACAAGCATCATCAGACACCAGGAGGAAGGTCCTCTGTTGAGGATAAAGAAGGTGTTGGGAGGAGGCCATGGGGAAGTAGCCCAGGGAGTTGTAGCTGTCACACAGCTGTTCCAGCAGGCACTCTAGAGAGCTGCATTCCACAGGGCCCTGGGCTGGAACCCGGAGTAGAGGGTGGGCCTGGGTTCCCCCCAAGTCCTCCCAACTCCTGGTCAGACACAGGAGGAGTCGACCTGGACTGTGAATTCAGAATAACGGCCAAACTGAGGGCTGCTGTGAAGCTCCAAGGCGAGCAAATCCAATAAGCGCAAGACCCACCAAGGTAGCGCAGGAACTTTGTCACAGTGGGTAGTGCCATTCAGGTATGCCCAACCCACCTGTCAGGGTCATTACTTAATGTATTTCAGGACATACGCTGCTGTTTATACAGCTGCTAGATACAGGGAGGGAGTTGTGGATGCAAACCAAACAGGATCTCTCTATAAGTGAGGCTTCTGAGAACTCCCAGGCACAGCATGTCCCAAATAGAGGCTTAGTTTCCCCCAGATCTAGATTAACAGGAGATTATCAGGAATTCCAGTTAGTTAATAAGGTTAGTTAAGGAAGTGTTCCAGTTTGTTACTGAATCAAGAGCTAAACAAGCTATTTTAATGAACAAAGCCAAAGTCTGCCCTCAGTTCCACATTGTTTGTCTCTCTTTAATTTCATGGGATTTTTAAAAGTGCAACTCAGGGCAGAGTTCCCCATGTTATTCAGACAGTAACCCACTTCATCACATATGCTCTGCTAAACAAGTGACACATTTCACCCCAGAGGTGAAATACCAGTGATGGGAAGTGATTGCTGTATACATGGTAGAGTTTGTGTTATGCTTTGGGTTCTTTGAAGGGGGAGTGGGGAGGAGGGGGGAAGCGCTATAATAAAGGTAGGCCAAATAGGCAGTCCTGATTTAAATAGGTACAACTCTGCTTCACTTTAATAGAGTTGTGTTCATTCACACCTGGGCTGAGTCTGGCTCATAGTTAACCTCCAGTGGACGAGAAGAGCAAACATTTCATATCAGGACAGCAAAAGCTGGCTTGCTGAAAATCTGTCACTCAGTCTTATTTTCAACTCAAACATCCCATAACAAAGAGACGCAGCCAGCATTTCATAACTCTATAATCACTGCTGTGATTATGAGAGAGAGATCGAGATCCTGTTAAAATCTGTGGGAACTGCAGTCAGCAAGAAATGTGAATTAGCTCCCCAAATTGAAGTTTTCTCTTAAGTTCAGCCACTTGCTTCAAACTCATTTCAGAACTTCTTTTTTGCTGCTGTGGCATTTTCTGTAAGCTGGTAAAATGAGGCATCTCTATAGGTCCTGGCTAATTTTAACAGTCATCTGATGGAACACGGAAAGATTTTATTCAAGATGAAATGGTGGAAGGTTTGTGTCTTTGCTAGTAATACCAGTTTTTAGTGTCTTGCATTAGTTTCCATTGTGGATTTTTATGCAGAAACAAAATTAACAAATAAAAATCACTTAATGAATGTGTTTTCAGTCTTTACTTATTTTTTAAAGCTTTGGATCTATAACCTTTTTATACAAAGACAGTTTGGAGTGCCATGCTGTCAGGATTAATAGAGAAATCAATGCATAGACCTTGCTAGGATTGCTAGGGTTCTGATTCATTTAATTTAATCACTAATTTGAGTTATTTTCTAACAATGTCACTATTTACATAGCCTGCCCCAGTACTGTACATACATATGTATTCACTCTAGCTAATTACAGCAAGTTTCCCCATGACAGGAACTAACAATTTTGATTTCTATTACAGAGGGCCACATGCCACAGAGAGGCCCAGGAGTGTAATGCTCAAATCTATTAGATGTTCTGCTGTGGGATGGCCTATGTACTTCCTTCAGCCACTGGTCAGAGCAACATACTGTTTCCAGCACTAAGCAGCAATCTACATTACATGCACATGCTGCTTTCTTTCTGCTGGAGAGAACAAGTCTCTTAAACTCCCACTGTCCTAAAAAAGCATAACATCTGCTGGAGTTACTGGCTACTGCTGAGCTTGAAGTCGCTTGATCAACCCTGCTATAACCAATACAGGATAAACTCTGCAAAGCATATTAACTGTCTACCCGATTGGTGTAAAAAAACAACACAAAGGTACTCTACACAATTAACATTTAAACCCTGCTTTGGATTATTTTATTCTTAAAATGATTTTATTATTGCTGGGTTTGCCCCTATTTTTTTCCTTTTTGGTGTAAAACCTCCACTCTTCTGATTATTTTGGCTAGTAATTCATCTGATGAAGATGATGTCAAAAGGAAATAAAAATCCAGCTACACTGGGTTTTTCAATCAAGTGGAATTACATAAGCACATATGATTCACCTCTATCTTATTCAGCTTTAGTTTATGCCTGATGCTTCAGAGAAAATTATGCAACGGTCTGCATAGGGGGCAGCTTTTATTTGTGACCCCCGTGGTTATCACCAGACACCCAATGTATGATATTTGTTTACTTGGTTTTAGCTCGTAGAGCTACAAATGTTGCCAGTCATAACATTATCTAGTGCCTTTTTTCAACCAGCTGGAAGATGGGTTTCTTTGCTCTCTTGCAATAGTGAGTTCTACAGGGTGACTCTGTTCTTTTTGAAGAAGTATTTTATTTATTTGCTACATTTACCTGCTTTAACTTCCCTTATTCTTCTATTATGGGATAGATCGATATTATGGGAGGAACTGATTACATTTTGCAATAGCTTCCATAGTCTTAAACACCTCCATTACATGCCATCTCCATTAAATGCTTCTCCTTATGAAGATCAGTTAACTAAGTTTTTCCAGTCTCTTCTCTTATGTAAATCCCACTATAGTGATAGCCAACTCTGTGGACCTTTCAATCTCTGTTTATTCTCTCCTCCTGACTCTGTTACAAGCCATTGATATGCCATAAAGACTATTCTGTTTAGACAGAATTAAACACAATAAAAAGGGATTTACAATATCTTTGCGTTAGCATCTGAGTCAATTTTTGAACCTTTCAACCATCTTGTTGATCCCCATTATTAGTTTCATATATTTTCTATTCCAAGTTGTGTATGTGTGACGACACATCCACTCTGAGAGACTGCTGAATTGGAATTAATTTGCAAACTGGACACCATTAAATTAGGCTTGAATAAAGACTGGGAGTGGATGTGTTATTACACAAAGTAAAACTATTTCCCCTTGTTTATTTTTCCCCCCACTGTTCCTCACACGTTCTTGTCAACTGCTAGAAATAGCCCATCTTAATTATCACTGCAAAAGGTGTTTTTTTTCTCTCCTGTTGGTAATAGCTCACCTTACCTGATCACTCTCGTTATAGTGTGTATGGTAACATCCATTGTTTCATGTTCTCTGTATGTATAAATATCTTCTTACTATATGTTCTGTTCTATGCATCCAATGAAGTGGGCTGTAGCCCATGAAAACTTATGCTCAAATAAATCTGTTAGTCTCTAAGGTGCCACAAGTACTCCTGTTCTTTTTACACTTCTGGTTTCCTTCCACTTAGCAACCTGCTTAATCTCCTGTCTTTATTTCTTCCTCCAGAAGGGTGTCCTAGCTCCCACTAAGTCATATACAACTGGTACTATTAGTCCTTACATATTATCCCACTAGTCTTTTCTCTGCCCAGACGGAGGCTTTAAAAGGGATGAGGCAGCAGCTGGTTCAATAGGTGTATCAGGTCCAAAGACACCAGCTCCACATGATGGAACAGAAGAAACACATCTCTCTCATTTGGAGCGATCCTGTGCACGGAGAGAATCTCTAGAATTGAGAGTGTGTTTCGGGAAAGGTGAATTTCACAGCATAAATTTAGCAAATACTGTTATTGGTGTAGTACTTTTTACAGGTATCACAGCCCTACCAGTTAAACCAAACAATGAAGATTTTGCAGGCAAATCATGTGACTGAACAGATGAGACCTAATTAGGGAAGAGTTAAGTTTTTGTAGAGTTAACTCAATTTCTTGCTGCTTTAACAGAGACTTGACATTTCTAATTAGGAAGTTTTACATACAGGCAAGTGAATTTACCCCCAGCTGGGAAAGCATGGCTTAGCAAGAGTTTTACATCCACCCTCATTGATCTACAGATTATCTCGCATTCAAGACTCTGCAGCCTTTGGGAGTTGTAAGGAGGGGAAACAAATGTGGGAAACTACATAGAAATTCTTCCTTTGACTTCAGGGTTAGATAGATCAAGTTTGGCAAGCTAGAGACAGGAGGGATGAATTTTTTTCCTTTTTTTTTTATTTGTTAACTTTTTTCTTCTTGTCCGAATCAACAAGAACCGCACAAAAGTTCCAACAATTTGTTGACAATGTTTGTGGTAGACAATTGGCATTTTATGTCATACTCTCAAAGCAGAATATAGGAGATAAGCCTTAAAAAAGCAAAATACGCTATTCAGTGATCAATGAATCTGAGTTCACGTACCTGAGTGTAAATTGGGAGAAACACTATCAAATTTGATGGGCTTGATTCTACACAATCTGGCACTTTGTGGAGTCCTGCACACCAGAGCAAAATAGGTATAAATGATTGCACTTGATCTGGTTGCATTTTATACCAATGTAAATGACTACACAGGTGCAAGATGTTGGTGAATCAGGTCTCCAGGTCTGATGTACAATTGTTATTTCTCTCTGTGATGATAATCAGAGCCAAATGCAACAGAACTCTGTAGTATGGCTTTCACTGATTTCTTTTGATTTGAAAGTGACATATAATGCATTTTGCTTATTTTGCGGAGTTTTATTACTGCATGTCTAGGACTTTTAAGTACATGAGATGGTGAGCATTTTTCTGAACTATTTCAGTTTTCTTACCTCTTAATTTATACCAGTGCAATGGAAGGTATATGTGTAGGTAAAACCATGGACTATATGTCTATATGTACAGCATGCATACTATTAGTCATGTTGTTTATGCATTCATGCATTTCTTGGGAAGGTAAATGTACCATTATTAAATGTTTGAAAACAGGTGTACAAAATGAGTGAAATAATAATAGTTAATAATATTAAGAGTCAAGATAATAGAGTGAGTTGAAAGATGTTCAAGATGACCCCTAAGTGGGCCATGATTGACATGGGTATTAATCAGGGAGCCACATTACATATATGAGACAGTTAAGCCTTCCTCTCTTTGAGTGCAGGGCATAGTCCCCAGAGGGGCGGCATCTCAGCTATTAAACTAATAGATTTAAAAATTTTATTAAAGCTAATGTTAAAATTATATAATACTCAGGTTAAGGAAAGAGTGTCTGTACATATGGGTTAGATTCTGTCTAGCAATCTAGTCCTTAGATTATCCAAAAGTACAAAGGTTGGTTTAAAAATCATACAATACATATGGTACTACACTTGTTCTTAGCAAAATGGCCAGGGATTATCAAACAAAATAAGAGATGTATAAATTAGGCTTTTACTGTAACTGTGTAAATGATAAGTAGACATTGGCAAAACATGCAGTGAGGGCTTGTACACGGTACCACTTATGTTGGTATAATGTAAGGTGTGCAGGGGTGTAAATAAGCCACCCCTGAGCAACATAAGTTACACTGACCTAAGCACTGGTGTGGACAGAGGTACCACACCTCGCGGGGGGTGGAGTAATTAAGTTGGCAGGAGAGCTCTCTCCCATTGTTTAGAGCGTCTGCATTAGCATCCGTACTGCTGCAAGCTCTGTAGTGTAGTCATAGCCTCCTGCTCAACCATAAAAGGAGGCATTAAACCCTATTCCAGATGCTAGATTACAAGTGCTAGTTAATAGGAGCAAGACTAAACTTGAGCATCCCTATGAGAGTGCAACTTATTAGTATGTGAAATATTCTTACAACACATGTGGCCTGCAAGCAATATGTTTCAGAACTCTTGTGGTATAGAACCATTTCAGTGCTATTTACAGTGCTTGGCATTAACATACTTTCTTTAGGAGTAACCCACAAAGACAGGAGGAAACTCCGTAAGTTTCAGTTTTTAAATTCCTATTAAAATACTTCAACTGGATATTGATGCCCTGTAACATGTTAGCTTCCTAAGATTTCCAGAAAATCTCGGATCCCTGGGAGGTAGAGACTTCCCTGGAGAGACCCTGCAACTCCTCATCTGTCCTTGGCCCCTTGCCCGAACTTATCTGCAAGCAGCACTGCAATAGTCCTGAATTTCTAGGAATTCCTTGGCTTGACCTGCCCCAGGACTTCCCTGGAAAGGCTCTACAACATGAGCGGGCAAGCCATCTGAAATAAATATAGCATTAGGCCGTACCAGTTAATGTTGTTTTTCCTCAGTGGATGGGATGAAGAGAGAATCCGGTGCAATGCAGCTGGTTCTGCTGCACCCATAAACAGACCACTGTGTGCGTAAGCAAAGAGCAAGCCACAGACATATAACCAGTCCAGGCTCCCGCAGTTCTTAGGGAAGCACAGAACCCTGAGTTGATTAGTTGCATTTGTCAGAAAGAAAGAAAGAAATGTTGATAGAAAGATAAAACTTTCCATGTTTCAAAGTACATTTTTCTAAAGAAGCTTTTTACTTTCTCTATCCATGTGGCCATCATCTGCTTTTCACCACACATGTTTTTATTCATGTCTTTAAAGTCTTGGAGGATAATGAGGAAGGACAACACTAGAACCTAAGTCTTTTGCCTCCAGCTTTAACCATTTGCTTCCCTCTTGAATTGCCCAATATATATATATATATAAAATATATTAAATACTGCAGTTACTTACTTTCAGAATGGCTGTGAGAGAGAATTGCTGGTGCAGGGTGCATTCATTTAATAGGAATTAATTGTTTAGACTTCAAGAGAAACACTGGCAAGATATGATTGGTTGACCTTTTTCTTTGGGTCATTTGTGAGAATAGTTCATTTTCTTTATGTATTGAGCAAAAGACGTATTCTATATAAATATTATACGTGTCAGTATATCCAGATCTTATGTTTTCTTAACCATGTTCTTTGAGACAAGACATTCTCTATTTCATAATCTGATGGACAGTTTAATGCTGATGACACCCTATTTCTATGCATAGTTATTCTTAGTGAGGATGTAAAAAGGTCATTTTTTCCTTTGTGATTTTACCACGTTGTTGCTGGCTAATGTTAATCCTTTTAATTAAAAGGTCAATCATGCATCCTCCTCTTCTTAAACCTACTGTGACTTTAATTATTTTCTCAACAAATGAGCTGATTTAGTATTATTTAATAATGCTTGGTTTAAATAATAATCCTAAGAAATGGAAATTTGTTCTGAACATTTAAAAGCTTTGAAGGTTAGAATAAATTGAAAATAATATTTTAAAGTCTGTTTTCCCATTAATAGCTATTAAAATCACAGGAGCATTTTGATCAGAGCCTTGAGTGCTTGCAGATCATGTCTTTTTCTAATTGGCCAACAAGATTACTCAGAAGCAGTATTAAAGTGCTATAAATGGGAAAACACTACTTCTACTATTGTTCACTCACCAGGGCTATAACACTTGATGGTAAAGTGGTGGTGATGAAAGTGGATGAACCCTTACTTCCTCCAAATTGGGACAGGGAACAGTAATCCTTCCCTTTTCATGACATTCCCCTTTAGTATCTGAAATAATTATTAATGAAAGTTTGCAGTCGTCCTTCCCCTCCTCCCCCCAAAGTCACTGTCTAAGAATCTATCTGAAATTATTTAGTTTTGAATATTGGTACCATCAGTGGACTTATCCCACCTTTCCCCAAGGGCACAGCTTCCTTGATATGAGACCTTTCCCATTTGCAACATTATGCCCTCAGGAGCAATTTACCTATATCTCACAGCCATGATGTCCCCTCTTTACCAATATTAACTGAAAACATCTTTCACTCTTTTCTGTATCTCCTAATAGCAGAGAGAGAGAGAGAGAGAGAGATTAGTTTTGTAACTGCATTACTCAGCTCTGTGTAACATTTTGGGACAGAGTTGACATGAATGATCCTATGCAAAGTACAAGTTGTATGGTACCATGCGCGGTAGGTGGGGTGCTGGAACAATTTTTATAGTGGGGGTGATGACAGACATTGAACCAAACTGCAAACCCTGGATATGATGGAAACTACTTCAAGCCGGGGACGGGGTTTCGGCAGCACCGCTAGTTCCAGCAGCTATAAGCATAGGAAAACAAACTAGGTGGTAGTTTGACCTTTGGCAGTGAAGCACACCAATCCTGGATTCTGCCCACTTTTTATTCAGGAGAAATGTATTTTTTTAACTTACTATAAGACGGTTAGCAATTTATAATCATAGTTGGCATTTAGGCCCTGATCTAGCAAAGCACCCAAGTATGCTTGTAATTTTAAGAACATGAGTAGTCTCGCTGACTAACTTCAATGTTAGTTAATATGCATAATATTAGTCTAGTACATTCTCCTGCTCAGTCAGAAAGATTCCCTATAGTAAGTGACAGGTTTCAGAGTAGCAGCCGTGTTAGTCTGTATTTGCAAAAAGAAAAGAAGGACTTGTGACACCTTAGAGACTAACAACTTTATTTGAGGTAAGCTTTCGTGAGCTACAGCTCACTTCATCGGATGCTGTAGCTCACGAAAGCTTATGCTCAAATAAATTTGTTAGTTTCTAAGGTGCCACAAGTCCTCCTTTTCTTTATAGTAAGTGAGTATTTATTGGTCATATATTGGGGATGGTTAAATTGTGGCATGTGCTGTTTCGGTGACTTACCCAAAATTTTATGGTCAATCAGTGGCAGAAACAGAAAACAATTCCTGCGCTATCTGCTACACTTTCTGCCTTGCAAATAATCTCCAAATTTTAGTTAAAAGTTTTAACCTGAGGCATTGGCCTGTATCCAAACAACTCGCAAAAGATGTATGCTTTTGGAGACTTACTATCTCACATGATAGCACTGTTTTTAATTAATGATGATGTATTTGTAGAATTCAGAATAAAGCTGAGGAACAAACAGTCATGTAAGTTATTTGAATACTAGGTTGTATTGAACTTAGCAAGAATCCCCAGATGTAATTCTGTCTGGTTTTAGCTGAAGGAGCTGATGTGATTAAGTGCAGAGTTTTTGATGAGCTGGACTTTGACAAGTTTTATTTGATAGTGTTGGGCTGGGGTTTCTTGAGGAATTGCCTGTGTCTCAGAACTGAACCGCTAGCTGACATGCCAAGGAACTTGGGATTTCCAGGCTGTGAATCTAAAAGAATTAATTTTAATTGGTAAAAAGCAAAGACTGGGGAATTTAGAGCATGATCACAAACAGCGTTAGTTGACAGGTCAGGTTTTTTTTATATAACAGCCTCTAATTTTGGTGATATAAAATGATTACACAGTATTTCCCATGCATTTTCTAAATATGCACCAGTACAGAGTAGCTGAAGAATGCCAGCTCCAAAGGGTGGCCTGACCTATCATGGACAGAACACACAGATGGACCAATTATTAGCCAAGCATACCTAATAGGGCTACTAACCAAGCAGCTGGTGACAAGAAAGGTCAGGGGCGAACTTGCTGTTTACTGAACATGAAGCTAATTATTCATTTCACTAAGCACAATAGCATTGTATCCTTCATGTGATGCAAACCCCCCCCCCCTCGCTCTGCATATAGAGTTAGAGTTCAGTAGGTACTTAATAACTGCAAAATTGCATCACATTTGGTCCCAGTGAATTGTAATTTGGTATAATTCTCTACTTAGCTCTGTGTCTTGAAAGTTAGAATTTCTTCTCTGTTGTAACAGGAACAACCTGAAGCCTATTTTTTTATTTTTAAAGACTATTTTGGACATTTTGATGTCATGGAAAAGGGCAGACACAGAGCTAGATCAAAGGTCTATATTCTCTCATCATTTTGTTTTTCCTTTGGGCTTGTCTTTGCAATGAGATGGGGTATAAATCTATCTCGCACTAGCTTGCCATGCATTAACTATCCATGTGGACCCTGCTGCCACGCACTAAAAGTTCCCTTGTGAGCGTTGATGGCCCCCACATTAAAACGGGAGTAGGTCAAAGTGCACTAGAGAACTTTTTAGCATGAGGTAGCAGACTGCACATGGACAGTTAGTACATGGCAGGTTAATGTGAGGTAGAGTTACACCTCAGCTTGCCACACACTAACTTTTTGATTGAGGCCTTGTCTATACAAATCTACGGAAGTCAGGGAATTGTAATGATTTGTTTCACCCAAAATACTCCTTCCAGAACTCTATTCCCTGTCATCAATTTCCTTAAAGCATAGTTCTGTTCTGAAAAATACGTATGCGAAAATGGGAGCTTCTTATTGAACAGGTCTGTGCATATTCACAGTCCTATCATCTGATTCAGCAACACACGTTTTGACTGAATTTTCCTCCTGTTAGCACTATAGAGACAAAGCTAGCTAAAAGAATTGAGCTGGATTTGCTTTGGTCTTGTTCACAACAAACAGAATTGTCTCAAGTTTCAATTATAGGGCAAACAGTTACATCTGTACAGTACAAACGTATTGGAGGCCATAGGATGGAACAGATACCAGCCAGGACATAATATGAAGAGACTGGGTTTTTGCAAAGTATAATTGAAAGCATAATTTGGTCTACAGATCCTTTATTACATAATGGCTTATTACTATCTGACTCTGAGGTCTGAGATTGAGTTTGCAGGGCCAACAGGGAGAAAAACACATTTTTCTTGAAAACTGGGCACATTTGGTCTGGGACTCGCGGAGAGACAATAAATATGGAACCCCCACCACGGCCATTTTTACGGTTTGCATAATTGAGTGACAATGAATGTGGTGATGTCACTCTAGCTTCTATTATACATTTTTCCGCCATGCAGAACAAAATCTCTATTGCCTATCATGTTGAAGACTTTGGGAAGCTTATATTCTCTCTCATTAGATGCCCAGGGTAGATTGTTTAATGTTAAGGGATATGGGCAATGACATAAATCGCCAGAATGCATGACAAACTGGGGTGTGACTCTGCAGCGCATCGACTTGCTGGGCACTAAATAACTGTGTGGAGTCTGCTGCTTCACACTAAAAGTTCTGTAGTGCACACTGCTAACACATGGTTACGGTGAAACCCAAGCAGGCTCTTTGATTCATGATTGACTCGTACCCCTGAGATGGGCTTGGATTTCTAGACCCATTCCTCCCAACATCTCAAGGCAAACCCCAGTGGAAATGTGACATTTTCCCTAATGAAAGCAGTTGACCTTACTCTCCTGTCATTTACACTGGTGTAGTCCTATTTGCTCCAGTGACATTACTTTTGAGTCACGCTGGTGTAGCTGGATGCAGTATCCAACCACGTGGCTCTGCTTAGCCTTAGGCTGGGTTACAAACACTTCATACAGCTTTGCTATCTGCCATGGAACTGCCTGTAACCACCACTCCCTTGCATGAACACTGAAACCCTGTGCATCTGCTTGCAAGGCTCAGTGCAAGGCCCTTCTGTTCAGGTCAGCTCACTTGTGACTTGTTCCCCCTGCCCTTTCTCACCAGCTCTTCTTTTTGGGGTTCCTTTTCACTTTTCTGCTTCTGGCAGAGTGGCTGTTTCCCTCTGGGTCATTGCTGCTGTTTGTAACTTTTGTGGAGGACTCAGATTCATGGGAAAGTGTAAAGGCACATTTTAAAAATGAGCTGGCCATGAAAGTGATTGATCAGAGTGATCTGCAGCCTCGGTAGTTAAGCTAGCTTGGCCAATCCGAGAAGTAGTGCAGAAGGAGAAGGCTGGATGAGAACCAGAAGCATAATTATTTAGGGCTGGGTTATAGCCACCCTTTGCTTGAGGCACAAAAGAAGGGCACAAGAAGCCATGCCCGTTCCTTGCAAACCTGTCATAAAGGGCTATCCAGACATGCAATCCTGGTACCCTTGTAAGTGCAGACACTACTCCCTGCTAGCAACCCTCAGACACAAAGAGATCGGAGTTGCTGTTGGGCAGCATATGATGCACCCCCTGAGTGGATGCACTGACGGCTTTCCCCTGAGGCATAACAGCCACAAGTGCACCATCCCCAGCACAGGACGGTGGCTAAAAGCTTAAACATGCATTATACATTAGAGGTGGATGAGAGCCTAATGCCCAGATGTGATCACACCCATGCTTTCAGTGTGTCCAAAAACCAAAACCAGATTCAGATCCAACTTTTGCAAGTAACTCCTGTCTTTCTAATAGCCTGAGCCTCAGTTCTGGACATCCAGAACTTTGGGCTTTGTGACATCTGGACGTGGGTCTACACTTGGGCCTATCTGTACTGTATATAAAATGTTCTGTTTTCCCTTGAATACAGTTAGTGGGTTTATAATATCCTGGAATGTATATTGCTTACATAGCACCCGAAGTGTGTCAGATACTTTGCAATTGTTCACTTCATTAGCAGGGTAATAACCATTAGGATAAGAAAACCTATGGACCTAAGGAAGAGTGACCCTTACCAGAACTCAAGCAGCATACTGTATCATTTATGTTTAGCATCCATTACAGACGTTATTCACTGAGGGCATTGCATTGATGGCTGGTACCATCGGTTGGGTAAATTGCTATATCAGAGTCCCATCTGGCTTTTCAAAAGAGTTCTTTAAGATGCTATACATCTCAAGACTTACTTCAAAAGAGTAAAAACCAGCCATGCTTTCTCGGCCAAAATGCCCTCTCTGTGAGTTAATAGCAACAAAGATTAATTAGGACCCAAAATGTTCCCAGCTGTACAACCCGTGAGATGCTGCTGCTGAGTGGCATAATGGACGCCCTGATGCATGTAGTCCCCACTCTACAGTCTGTGATTCATTGCTCTGTCAGTAGTTTGAGATGCTGTGTATGAAAATGCCATATAAATGCAAATATAAATACAAACACTGAATTCCCCCTGTTGGCTAGTGATAAGGTGCTCATCCAGATGACATATTATGATTTAAAAGTAGAAAGTAATATTTGGGCGGGGGGAAAACAACAGTGACTCTTCAAACGCATTTTGTCTTTTTTTTTTAAAAAGGCATTAACTTCGAAAAGGCAGTTATGACCCCTCCTTTGCTACCTCTTTGGCAGCTTGTGATGATCCATTTCTGATTAATGAAATTAGAATGATGATAAGCTTTGAAGTAGGATAGGGTGTGATTTGCTGCCCACAGGAGCGTGCGTTCCCAGGAAATGAATGGAACAAGTTCTGTTCACATCTGTCTCTGAGTTCTTATGGTCTTTAATTTAATAACAAGGAAGGCTGGATGTTGCCTCTGCCTAATTCGCTGAATTGCCTTAGGATGAAAGAGGTATGTCCTGGCAGAGAGAATGAGGATAGCTCTGGACTACATTTACTCTGCTGATCAAAAGGCAAAGGATAGTGGCTTTGGTTGGGTGCAGAGTCAAAGGAAGCATATGAGATGAAGTGGCTATTCACATCATACTACGGCAAATACCTTGAATTAAATGGCTTCTCTTGTCTCTTTTAAACAAATGTTCTTAATGAAAAAAAGATTCCTTTTGTTCCGAAAAAGAGTTTTATCCTGAAGGGACCAATGTAAGCTAATCATACAAAGACAGGTATCAATGACAGAGACTTCTTTTTATAGTATTGTATGACTATGCAACAGATAATCAGGGTCTGAACAAGGCATCAGCAATTTACTCAACACATCATTTTACTTTATTACATATAAACGTTCAGGCTATTTCTTTTTTGTTATCTGGCTCATATGCTGATTGTTTGACAGTGTATGTCTTGCTGTCCTTTGAGTGATTTCCTTCCCATATGATTTCACTGAGATTGCTTTCTTCTTTTAAGCGTTGGAGGGTGTCCGTGTCTAGTCTGCACGAACCTTTGATTGCAAGGTGTCTATGTTCTCAACATACTGAAAGAGATTTTAAATAGTCGTCTTCAGGGGAGATCCAGTACCATAGTTTCATTCTATCTCTTAACAGGCTTGGAGGCTTTTCATAATTAAAAAACCCTCTATCCCTGGCTGCACCACAGCTTGTTTATGTTGATGTTTTCTTCCCCGAGTTTCTGATTTCATTATGTAGCCCGTTGTTAATAGTAAAATGTGATAATGCAAGATGACACAAAGAGACATTTGTGCTGTGTGCTGAATAGACTGTGTGTAGCAACAGGCTGCACAATAAACTATGGCATTTGCTAAATGTGTAACATGATAACATAAGTGTAACGCTGAAGAATTGAAACTGGACTGCAGGATTTTCAGTACTGAATCAATTGTACCAGGTCATAACCAAGGCTGAATTATCGCTAGCAATGCAACGCCAGGTTCTGATCTCTAAATTACATCAGTTTTATGCTGATATAGTTCCCTTAGCCTCAGTGAAATTACTCAGATTTATACAAGTTTACACTGGAAAATAATCAGGCCTATAGTGTGTGAGTGAGTAGAAGCGAGAGATGCAGGGCAAGACAATGGAACTTTCTCTTCTGTGAGGAAAGCTTTGCTGCAGAGTGACTCCAATCGCCTTGCAGTAGGGAGAGCTTATCGGCAGAGGAACATACGCCCTGGAAGGTTTCCTTGCTCAGTTGAGGGACTCCTGAAATCATCTGGTGACACTGACAATATTTAGAACTGGAAAGGAGTGGGGAAAATTGCTAAGGGCAGAATGGAACTGAGGCTGTGCAGTACTGGATGACGTCACTGATCAATCATTAATGGCCCTACCAAATTCATGACCATGAAGAAAAAATATGTCACAGACAGTGAAATCTGATCTTTTGTGTGCTTTTACCCTGTGCTCTACAGATTTCATGGGAGCAATCAGCATTTCTCAGATTGGGAGTCCAGACCCAAAAGGGATTTGCAGGGGGGTTTGTAAGGTTATTTTTTTGCTGGGGGGCACGGTATTGCCACCCTTACTTCTGCGCTGCCTTCAGAGCGGGGCGGCTGGAGAGCGGCGGCTGTTGGCCGGGCACCCAGCTCTGAAGGAAGCACCCCACCAGCAGCAGTGCAGAAATAAGGGTGGCAACGCCATACCATGCCCTCCTTACTTCTGCTGGCAGCGGCACTGCCTTCAGAGCTGGGCTCCTAGCCAGCAGCGGCTGGTCTCCAGTCGACCAGCTCTGACGGCAACACGGCTGCCAGCAACAGCGCAGCAATAAGGGTAGCAGTAACACAAGCCCCTCAATAATAACTGTGACCTATCCGCAACTCCTTTTTGGGTCAGGACTCCTACAATTACACCACCATGACATTTCAGATTTAAATAGCTGAAATCATGACACTTATGATTTTTAAAATCCTATGACTGTCAAATTGACCAAAATGGACCGTGAATTTGCTCGGGTCCTAATAATTATCCATTTACCAGCCGAGTATTGTCTGTGCTCACAGCTGTACAATACATAGACGAAGACTGGTTCCCTCCCCAAAGGAGTGAGGTGTAATGGGGTTGTGGTCAGTGGATCTGACACTCTGTTACTCCACAAATGTACATATAAAGGGTGGGATTTTCAAAGGCAATTGGCTTTGGCCTAATTTTGCTAGTCAATAGTCAATAGTAAAACTCCAACGAAAAATCGCCCCCACCAGAGTACATTGGGTCTTCAGCTACATACGCTTCCTTAGTGGTACCAGATTGAGGGAAAGATTCCTTCCCCTTAATCCCTGCCAAACTCCCAGTGCAAAGGCTATTTATTGGGTCCTTGTGTTGCATGGCAGCGGTGTTAGTGGCCATCCTTACATTGTTACTATTCCCACTGAAGTCAAGAGGTTTTCCTGAGCTAAAGACTGCAGAAGCAGGCCTGTCATCTTTAGCCATAAAGAAGCCTGAGGGCTTGAACTCACTCAGTGGGTTAAAAGCCTTTCACTTCACCTTCAAAACGTATCTTATAATAGTAAAATAAAAGTTCCCTGAATTTAAAGAAGCTACAAATTCACAGCAGTGATACAATAAGGGGGAAAAATCTAATTTAATGACTAGGTTGATGAGAAAGAAGGAGAGGGGTTTTTTGCTTTCATTGGAGGGTAAAGAAAGGCGTATGCAGAATAACTTCACACTGCATGAAGGGAGCGCAAGCTATCTAGTAGATCCATGAGAAACCACAGAGGACACCAAAAAACATTTGAGAGCACTAGAAAGGAGACAGTTGCACTAATCTAGAAGTTTCTGAGAGAACTGCCCTCTTGGGATTTAGTATAATCCCAAAAGACTGTCCACAGGTAATCAGAGATAATCCCTGATTTACCATAGAGGCTGGCAGTAAAATTATTCCAGACTGCAACAACCTTTATTTGACAAATCGACCTGACTAGCTTTTGTGCTGATATCTGAAACAGAGCACTTATATACTTGAAAGAATAAACAAGTGGGGCTGTTCAACCCCTTTTATGTTTACAAAAGATCCATCTGGGATGTCATCTGAAAAACAAAACCATAAGGTCCAAGAAAACAGGATATCCAGGTGGTGGTTGTTTTTAAATTCTCAGGCTCTGGATTCAGAATTTTTCACTAAGGGACAGGCATGAATTTGCATTGTCATGTTGGCTCATGTTGAGTTTGTGACATCATGCTTGCCCTGGCAAATTCATCCATATCTTTTACTGTTTACTAATGGTATGTCTTCACTACCCACCTGATCGGTGGGCAGCGATCGATCCAGCGGGGATCAATTTATCGCATCTAGTCTAGACATGATAAATTGAACTCCCCGAGCGCTCTTCCGTCGACTCCTGTACTCCAGCGCCGTGAGAGGCGCAGGCAGAGTTGACGGGGGAGCGGCAGCAGTCAACTCACCGCGGCGAAGACACCAAGGTAAATCGATCTAAGTATGTCGATTTCAGCTACGTTATTCACATAGCTGAAGTTGCGTAACTTAGATCAATCCCTCCCCCCTCCCCCGCCAGTGTAGACCAGGGCCAAGACTCACAGTATCAGACTTTATGCCAGGTGTGTAATTCCACACGCTGCCAATAGAGCTATGGAAAAGTGTAACAAGCAGTCAGAACTCTGGCCTGGGTCTAAATAGTGAGTAACTAAGCTATGCAGAAAGGGGCAGATTATACAAAAGTCGGAGATTTCTTCAAATCCACCCCTTAGCTGCCCATCAGCTAACTCCTGGTTTATTATATATCTGTCCCTACGAATATTCAGGCTGCTAAAAATCCAGGCTCCTGTTTTTCAGTTCTTTTTTTAAAAAGCTATTGTTAGGATATAGATATTCAGGCCTGTCTGTAAAGGCCTGTACTCTAAGAATTTAGATGTATTCTTATCACTTGGCTAGTTATATAGATATAAAAGAAAGAATCAAAATCACTGTCTGCCGGTTTAAGGTCCTTGTCTTACTGTGACAGTCGGAGGCCCTGTTCTTAGGCTAAGGCCTTTGGCTAAGCAACAGGCAGCCATAAACTGGGAAGCTCCCGGTCACCTCCTCACATTCCAAACTAGTCACATTGAAAGAAGGTGCTATTGGGCTGTTAAGAATACAATCCTGTCCTGATAGCGCCTATTACCTCCAGAGAAAGGGAAGTGCCTAGAAAATGTAAAAGGAAACTTAGTTTGATAGCATCCTGTCTGGCAAGAACTCACTTATCAATAGCTAGGATGTGAAATCCTCACTTCTGTATTGTTTTGTCATTATAGTTCCCACTTTGCTATTGTTTGTCTGTATAATCTCTGTCTGGTTCTGTGATTGTTCCTGTCTGCTGTATAATTAATTTTGCTGGGTGTAAACCAATTAAGGTGGTGGGATATAATTGGTTACATAATCATGTTACAATATGTTAGGATTGGTTAGTTAAATTTCAGGAAAATGATTGGTTAAGGTATAGCTAAGCCGAACTCAAGTTTTACTATATAGTCTGCAGTCAATTAGGAAGTGAGGGGGTGGGTGTGTGGGTGGGGGAGATGGGAATAGGGAATGTGGGGGGGGGGTAAGGAAATTGGAATCATGTTTTGCTAAAGGGGAAATGGGAACAGGGAATGGGAGTGGGGAAATTGGACTCATGTTTGGCTAAGGGCAGGAATGGGAACAGGGACACAGGTGTAAGGCTCTGTGGTGTCAGAGCTGGGAAGGAGGATACTAAGGAAGGAAACTGGAATCATGCTTGCTGGAAGTTCACCCCAATAAACATTGAATTGTTTGGACCTTTGGACTTTGGGTATTGTTGCTCTCTGTTCATGCGAGAAGGACCAGGGAAGTAAGTGGGTGAAGGAATAAGCCCCCTACCAGCTATTCTGAACTTTTTTTGAACCATGTGTGAGCTTCTGCCTCACGAATTTGCACCAGATGAGAATAAAGTGGAGCTTTGCAAAATATATGTGAATAAAGAGACAATTGCTGATTAGTAAAGGTGTTAAATATGTTTGTGACTGTAGTGGTGTTGGCTACATTTCGAGAACATTTCATCTCCTGTTCCTTTATCCTGAGCATCGCAGTCTTTTCAGTCTAAGTATTTTTCTTCTTTCAAAGCTCGTAAGCAAGTGCTGATTTCAGCATGACAGTGCTCAATGTATGTAGGCTACTGTTCTTATTTTTTCACTGATGTATATCAGACTGGCCTCAGGCTTTCCACGGGTTGAACAGTAATAAACCCATGTTCAGCAGGCAATGAAAATGCAAAGATCTTGTTTCTAGCTCATGGAGCAGTTTCCTGCGGGCTTGGTGAGGCTCTGATATTCCAGAGGGAGTTTTCACACACAATACTTGACATGAGCAAGATAGGAACCTATCTGAGTGAATGATATAAGGAATTATGCCTGGGTAAAGACTTCAGGTTCAAGCCTCTTGAGAAAATTGCCAAGGTTCCATCAGTCACGGGTGGATTTAGACAGGATCCTTGGGATCCGTTCCCAATAATAAGGGAAGGCCTGCATGAATCAGGCAAAGGAAGATCTGCTAGCAGTAGTACAGCTCACAGGTGACAGTTATCAGGCAGCCACCTGCTGGGACAGACTGGCACAGACTGGGCTGGCTCATTTCTTGGGCACAAAAGCAATGACTCAAGAGTGAGAGAAAAAAGCAGCATCTATCAAGGGGGTGGCATAAGGCTCAGGAAAAGAAACAGTGAAAGGCAGGCCTGACATTGGGGAAAGTGTCTGTCTGAGGAAAGGAGCTGGTTTCAGAGGATCCATCTGTCCAGGGCTCCTGATCTTTGAATGAATCCAGTTTCCATTTATCTTAAATCTATCTTTGACCAGAAATCTCCAGCCAGACCTCTGATGAACGTTCAGTGCAGATCCAATTTTGACCCAATAAAGGGCAAGATAAACCTTCCTGTTATTGGATATGAAAAGGTTATGGGGAAGGTTTGGTCTGTAACTTAATGGGCTTTGTCAAGAAGTTAAGGTAGAAAATAAAATAACCAAAGTCACTGCAGCTGCATTGATTTATGCCAGCTGAGGAGCAGATCCCAACTACAAGGTAGCAGAGAAAAAGTTCCAAAGTATTTGTATTTGAGACCTACTGGACCCATAGAGAAATACTAAGAGCAGACATGAAAGAGCAATGCATACAGCCAGGAGACAAGGTAGTAGGGGCTTGATCCTACACCCACTGAAGTCAATGACAAAGCTCTCACTGACGTCACCAGAGAAGTACCAGCACTCAGAAGGGTAAAAGTTGTTCAGGAAGGACAGAACAAAAAGGGAAACATTGTTTGTGCAGATTTTAAGAAATGCAGTTGCCAACTTCAGTGAACTATGAGTAGGGCAACTTGATGTGAACAAGTGAGGCACATTAAGATAAATAGATTCTATGACTGTGAGATTATTTCCCTCCTCTTTCATGTCAGTACCTAGGAAGCCTTTGAGATCTTCAATTGGATAGGTAGAGAATGGTTGAGATGGTAACTGGTAACTAGTGTGTACAGAGGAAATGGTGCAGGGCTGAGCTATCTGGACTGATAATACAGGCAGAAAAGGATGATATTAGAAGTCGGCAAGCAATCTGCTGTGTTGCCTGTGCTGTGCTTCTGCCCTCAGGCTTCTGTCTGAATGGGAGTTTGTTAGATACATTTGAAAAAAATTAAAAACTTGAGCACTTGCATGGAGCAACTGGCTGGAGAAACAGTGAAACCCTGATAGACTTTTACATCCATTTTACAGCTCATTTATAATCATTTCACTTGTACTTGTGATCCCCCAGTCTTATGTATTCACCTGTTGTCTCTTGTCTTACACTTGGATTGTAAAGTGATCAGACTGTGTGCACAGCGCCTAACACAATGAGGCCCTGATCCCCGACTGAGGCTCTTACATGTTTATCCAATACAAATAATATATAAAACAAAGTATATCGGAATGGATTCAGACCTTTAGTCTTAGGGATACGTTCTTTTCCCACTTATTTTCCACATCTCTTCATGTATAACCCTGAGGGATAAAATAATGTAGTTACAAATTTAGTATTAGTTCAGGGAAATCACATTTGCTTGAAGAATACCAAAACAATATTCTTAGTTTTTCAGACCAATGTCTAGAGAACCTCATGTCCTGAGGAGAATAAGGGAGATGTAATAGCACATGCCTTTGAGCTTATCTGTTTGAACTCCTGGTATTCAGGTAGGTTAATATCAATCAAATGAGTCTGCAAATGGGGATCCCACAGGAAATGAAACAATATCAAAGATAAAGCTCCTTGAGAAAACAATGGGTGACCTATTATTTGAGGAATATCTGTCTGGTTCCATGCAGGCTAGAATGATTGACTCCTCCAAAGGCCAAGCTTAGGATAAACGGGGATTCTGTACCTCAAAGATGCTAGAAAAAGAAAGGAGGAATTAAGTTAAGGGGCCAGAAGCTATCCAGAGAGTGTCATAGTGAAAACTAACAGACTGACTGAGATGCATGGACAGGGAGCAGGCTGCAGTAGGACAGGCTGCTTTTCCCAGCCACAGATAGTTAATTCCCCTCAGTCCAGTCTACAAAAGGTGGCAAGGAAAGATTAAGGTGTAAGCAAGACCCAAGTGTATAGGCCTTTTACTGTTTTTACCCTTTGCTCTATGTGCTTTGTACCTTTGAGTAAGGAATAAATAACACTTTGTTTTGAAGACACTGTTTCTGCGTTACTGCAAACCTATGTTGTCACAGGCTCCTGAAGGGAAATTCTTACTGGTCCCAAAAGTTGCGTCAAAAAGATGCCAGAAGTCATTAACACCGTTGGAAACTGAGGAGGGGGGGAGGTTGCAGCCCAGAGATTGTATCTGAGTGATTGGACTATCACCCAGAGTGAGGAGCAGGAAGCCAGGCCTGTCACCTGAGGAGAGCACTTGAGAGGGTCTAAAGGCATAGTTTGCCCAGTAGCTGTGACTCCCTGTTCTCAGTGCAGTATATAGCTGCTTTTACGAATAACTATGTGAAGGAATTGGAGTACAAAATGAAACAAATGGGGCAGCTTTGAAAGTAATATGGAATAATGGTGGGATTTCCTTTGTAGATGTCTAACCATTGTAGAGCTACAATTGAGGAAGCCAATCGATGGTGTGGATGTGTAACACCGACAGACCCTGGTCGTCAGCTGGTGAGATCGAACCCAGGACCTCTGGAGCTTAATGCATGAGCCTGTACCACATGAGCTAAAAACCAACTAGCTGTTAACTAAGGCTGTAGAGCAGACTCATTTTATCTCTCTCTCTAAGTGGTCTCGGTGCCACTAGATGGGACAGAACACCACACCCAGAAGGTGTGTTGGTTACAGATGCATAGCTGAAACTATACCCTGTATGCCTATATCCTGTGTCATATATCCTATATGAGGAAGAGGGGGATGAAACGAGGTGCCTGATTTTCAAAGCAGTGTGTGGGAGGGACTTCCATAAATCCTGTCAACAAATAACGGGACTGGAAATTTGTGTGGTCATATCTCCAAAGCACCTTTTTAAAAACTGTACCCTTATATATTCTCTAAGGGTAACATTTACGCCAGCTGCATAAAGCCAGAGTGTGCAGTAGGGCTGGGGAGATTAAATCCACCCTCCCACAATCCAGAGCCATCCCTCTAGGGAGAACCCAGAGCATATGCTGGGCACCTAGAAAGATTTAAAAAAAATCTAAAAATATAAAACCGAGTAAATAAATATTCCAGCCCATTGGCTGCAATAGTTGCACGGCGCACACCCCTTCTCCTCCTCTGCACTATCATTGCATTCTGTGGGTTTCAACAATCTCCCCCTTCGCCCCCCACCTTTTTTATTATTATAAAAAAAATTTCCAATGGTTCTCTGGGTACCCATGCCATAGATTAAAGGAAAATACCATACAGCATACATACTGCTCGGTGCATAAAAAAAAATAATTCTCTTCTCCCATGGTGCCCTTCATTTCCAATGTACACGGAGCTGGCATGGGGATCCCACCCCTGCGTAGGGATTGGGCAGGCATGCCTGCCCAGCAGCTCCACCTATGGTCCCCATCAGTGGAATGGAGGACCTTGCACAGGTTCTCTGGCACATGGGTGAATTTTGTCCTAAAACTTCAATTTTACAACAACGGTTTTATATTTCTGCGTCTGAATCTGTCATGAACTGCTACTTGCAGAGAGTGGACTTGCTGACCTCCAGCAATTGTTTTTTCCATCTGTGGACTCTGATTCCATAAAGCAGCAGAGAAAGGGATGGGGGAGGGGGGAGGGAAGCAATTAAAAGATTGAAGGTGAAATCCTGGCTCAAATGAAGCCAGTGGGCCAGGATTTCACCCTATGTGATGAGTTTTCTGCTGGCATAAACTAGCACAACAACATTGACTTCCCTGGAGTAGTGACAACTTATGGCAGATAATTTGGCCTTAGACCTGTAAAACTAAGATGATAAAAGATAAGTTTCAACATGTGGTCTAGTAAGACTTTAACTGAAATACACAATGTATGTGATAAGCAACCTTTCTAGAGTAGAAAAGTTATTGTGCAATCAGAGCATTATGGGGGCTTCAAAGTGATACGACTCCTGATGGAGGATCACAGTTATTTTCTATAGATTCAAAATACTTTGCAAATGTTCATTATGGCCCGGGATAGAGGGGCATCTCATTAATGTTTTCAACAGAATTGAAATCCTAAATGTGGTTCAATATATATTCTGATTATCAAGCTGCTATATCATTAGTTTACTTATTATTGTTATTGCAATAGCAATATTCTAAATAATTTACAGACAGGTATGAAAAAAGTTCTGCCCCAAAGAAAGAATAATGTACACTGAATATCATACTGCGGAATCTCATCTGATGCTATGAGCTACATAGGATAGAACACGTATAAACTTCAGTAATGAACCTAGATATCGCACTGATACAAACTGAATTTAAATAATTCTCTTCTGTTATAGGTTATTCCTGTATTTAAGTGACTATTTTTCCTCTTCCACTGTGTTTCTAAGCCCTTTGTGCTTTTCTGACTGTTCCCCTGTCTATTTGCCTCTGTGTATATTCTCTGCTCTCAGTGCTATCTAAGGTGTATTAAATCATTTGCATTATGCAGAAAGAATAGTTGGCTTGTCTATAATTGTAAGCAAACTGAAGATAATCCAAACCCCTATTCTAGTATTTGTCTTTGATAATGTGACTAGGCTGGTAATAGTTAAAGTTAATGAGCCAATTATTTCAAGACAAAACAGTAGGCACATGCATTGACCTGTTTAGTTTTACTTTACTGTTAATAAGCATGTAGTGTATGTTTTGTATAGGCAATTCTTCGCATCCTGTGAGTAGTCCTAAGCATTGAGGATACAGTAGGGCCCCTGAATGCTTGTGGACTGTTAAGACATTGCAGAAAGTATGTGGTTTAAAAGAACATTGAAAAAAACATATGGTTTTGCATGATAGCTACTGGTTTGTGAAGTTTGCTGCAGAGGCTGATGTAGAAAATGAATGTTATTAACAGTGTATTTTGAGTACAGCTATCTGACCAATAACCCTGGAGAGAGAAATCTTTTTTTCATCCTCAATATAGGTGTAGCATATGACAATGCAAGTTGAGGAACTACATGCAGGAGTTACCACAATGTTTCAGAGGGACCATGTTTGGGGTGAAGGGACAAGTCAATCGTTGGCCTTTCCACTGAGCTAGCCATTGAGGTTCCAGTTTTGTTAAAGGCACTTAGGTCCATATCCTCAAAGGTGTTTAGGTGCCTAACTCCTGTTCCCTTATTAGGAATCAAACTTTGGTCACTTACTCTTTGCATGTATGCCATCAAGCAGCCAGATGGTGATGATGTCATTAAGTTCTCTACTGCACTAGGGTGGATTTGAGTTGATGACTTAGAAGTGAAAAGAGTCATAAACTATTCGTAAAGCTCTAAACCACCAACCCATTCTTCCTTTTTCATCTTCCTCCTCCATTACAGGCATCATAGGGTGACCAGATGTCCCAATTTTACAGGGACAGTCCTGATATTTGGGGCTTTTTCTTATATAGGCACTGAGTACCCCTCACCCCCTGTCCTGATTTTTCACAGTTGCCATCTTTTCACCCTAAGGCATCATCACTGGCTAGCAGTAAGAAAATCCAGATACCAAACATTGGTGTATATACTTGCAACAATAGAATCAAGCTTTGTTACTATATCCTCTCTCTGCTACAGAGGCAAGTCGAAATTGGCTGTGAAGGGGATATGAACTCTCTGGTTTGTCTTTCTTGCTCCTGTTTTCTTTTATCTCTTTTGAATGTTCCCCATTTTTTGTCTTACATACATATGAAGAAGAAAATGGACAAGATTTTAAAAAGTATTAAGGTAACTAGCTCCCATTGATTTCAGTGGGAGTTAGGCACCTTTAAAAATCTGGCACCATATCTAAAGTCAAGGTACATGTGCACAAGGTACACCTGGTTAACATGGAACCAAGGTGACTCATTTGTTTGATAGTTTGAAGCTGAAGGTCAGGCCTGAATCCTCAAAGATATGTAGGTGTCTACCTCCTATTGATTACTCTGACTTAATGCTAGGAAGTGAGATGTGAAGGTCCCCTTCCTTTAGGCAAATCCCAGGCTTGCCATCTGTGAGGAAAAATCCTTACCTTTCTCTTTTGTGTGTGAGTGAGTTAGATGCCCAAATTTAGGAAGTTGCATTATAATTCCCTGAAGCTTTTTCACTAACATATTTAATCTCTGGCCTTTTCCACGCATGAGGTTGTGTAGAACTAAGAATATGCTATTCTCCATCTGTGTGATGTTGAAATCGAATATGCTTTTGTTCCTCTATAATACAGTGAAAAGATTCCATGTTTGTGCACAGACTGTAGAACACCTTTAGTGATTCCCATTTTCTTCCCTTAGATGGTGCTAGTAGGGTAGAGAAAGCACAACCAGATGACACTGTTCTATGAAGAACGTGAAGCACAACAATGGTTCACTGTTTGGGTCTTTTGAACATGTACCTGCCCTCATGCGCCTCATCCTCAACTTCAGCCTTCTTTGTTCTTATTCAGGATCCTGCATTACAGTACTTTAAAGGAGCAAATTTGGTAAATTATTACATCTGATGACTCTATATTTATATTGGAAAAACAGAGGAACAAATGCTGTCTCTAGCTGAGCTGCAAAATGAACAGAGGTTTCATTGGTTTTGTATGTTGAAATGGAAGAAATGCATTAGCCTCTAAGCTCTGGAAGCATGGGCTGTTAATTCACTTCAATCCGGGGATATTCTGTCAGTATTTTCAGAAGGGGCCCCTGTAAGCAATTTCCCCTCTAGCTTGTGATAAGCTCAGTGGACTAAGGATGCAGGAGCTTGTGAGGAAAAAGGAATCTGCTGGTTTCTTTTCTCATTTAAAGAAAGAAATCTTCTAGCCAAAACCAAGGAAGGAGGTAACAGTCCTGGGCAAACAAACTTTTTTTAAAGCACACTTTTGCCATGTTTACACTTTGTTCCTGAAAAATATACTGAGTATATGATTGCATCATAGAGTTTGATTTATGTCATTTGAAATCCACATGGAGACCTTTGTTGAAATCTTGTCCCCATTTAATATAATGACAAAACTCCCATTGATTTGAATCAAGTAAGGATTTCACCCCTTGACTGGGAAATTGAGGGGTTTAATTCTTGGCAACAATCTTTTTTAATACAAGCCAGCTAGCATAATCACATCTATTTCAAACTCAAAACATTTGCCTTCAAAAGTATATTTGAACCCTAAGGATCTGTTATCTCTGGCGCAATGGGCAGTATTCTGAAGGCGGGTGGCACTTCACCAGAGCATCCCAGCCTGCCCATAAATTTGGTAGTAGAATTTTAACAAGGGTCTCTTGAGGTCCTCCTCTAGGACATCACTGCTAAAATCACAAAGAAATAGTGTTTTTACTTTCAGTCTAGTCTGCAATGAACATTCCTTCCACATCACAAACCCATGACAGTTATGACTGTCCATCACAGCTCAGAAGAGGCTCAGTCCTTCGAACAATAGGAGTATTACAGGTGAAGATTTCAGTGCAGTGGGAGAACTAAGTACTTTGGGAAACTTGTACAGTGCCTGCCCACATTATAGCAGTGGGTTCTGCAGGAATATAATCAGCATTTTACTCTTAAGAGCAGCGCAATTAACAAAATTCATCTAAAATCTGCAAATGGAGGGGCAGGGGATTCTAGGCTTCCCCGCTAATCAAATTCTGGCTAGTTTGATTTAAAACCTCTGTTATCCCAGAAGTGGATCTGTTTCTTCCTTGATCCTTCACTCATATTCATTATTGATTTTTCCTGAAGGATGTCAAGGCAGTTACTGAATGCCACTTTATCCTCTCCAAAAGAACCTTGAATGAAGTTTCAGGACACTATGAAATCAAGGAATGTTTACTCCAATCAGACACAGCCCACACTTTTTTTGTTGCTCTTAGAGATAAAAGTTTAAAGTGCAGTCTTGATTGGAGAGCTTCTGTGATTGCTGATCTGTAGCAAGTCCCACATTTCTATAGCCCATCGACCTCATATGGTTTGCTTTGACAGGCCAAAGTACCTTTTATTTTTGTTTCAAGTTTAGGCATCTTGTTCAGGGATGAATCCATTGTCTGTCTTCACTTTTTTTCTATTGAAGGACCAATGTACCATGGTTGTAGCAAGAAGATCTAAAAATCTAAACATCAAAGCTTTGCTTTACCCTTTCATTACCTAATCTGAGGTTTTAGATGAAATGAGTAACATGGATGGTTTTAGAGACATATGTAAAATTAAACTATTTTTCCACTGAAAGGTTGTGACATTCAAGTCAAATTAAAACTTTTTTGTACCTCTCACAACTCTCACTTCCTATTACAGAACAAGACCCTGTATAAAATAATGACAAATACATTAAAAGAACATTATTAAGGTTGCAAAATCAAGCACTCATGAGTTAGGAAACCTGTGCAATCTTAGTTCAGCTCCCTTGTGCATATACATTAGGATACAATCTTTAATGACATGACCACAGTTATTTTTATCCCCACTGCACCCGTGACTCTTTCAGTACACAAGCTGGATGGTGCTTACTGAATGAACAATATTTTGTTTTGTCTTCATTGTCAGTGTGTTGCCCCAGGCCTTATTTACAGCAAACTATTCAAACCCTGTTCTGAAGAGAGACTTCCTAATTTTCTCAGGGGCTTTTCAGTGGTACTCATCGCTATAGTTATCTAAGGTTTCACAAACATTTTTAAATTAATCTCCACAAAGCCCCAGTGAAATGAGGTGAGGGGAACTGATGCACAGACAGATTAAGGTAAACAGTAGTGACTAATTTTGGGTGCCCAATTTGAAATGCCTTGATTTTTCAGCATTATATAGCACTTTATATGTTCAAGCACAGCTCCCAATGACTTCTGCAGTTGTTAGTGCTCAGCATTTCTGCAAATCAATCTCCATGGTCACTTGAAGGGCATCCATGAGGAACGCACAGTTAGTGACCACCTCTGAATATTTTTGTCTAAATGACTTGCTGAACATCAGAGAGGACCTCTATAGCAGAGGCAGGGATTGAATGTAATTCTTCAGGGAAGCATTCAACTGTCTTAACAATGAGAGACCATCCTTTCCCTTCCTGCCATCCCCTGCGTCATCTGCCATGTGCCTTCCAACTTCCATGGTAAATGAGGCAGAGATCCTATAGACAAAAATCTCCTCCAGTGTACAACTCTGATTCCTTCTCCTGCACACTGAATGAGACAGGCTCCCATGGAAAAAACAAATATGTGATCACATACTTAAAGATTGTGTCATAATCCATAAGCACAAGGGGTCAAATTAAGGTTGCTCATGCTACCTTAAATCTGGCATTTCCTAACATTTGAGTGTTTGACTTTGCAACCTTAATAATTTTCTTGTAATGTGGTTTTTCCTTTGCTTTTAAAAAAGCAAACCAAAGACACAGAAATACCACCCTGTGGCATCATATTGACTCCTACATGGATTATCAGCAGGGTTGGAACCTTTCTGATTTCCCACAGACTTCTGCTAAATAAGCCAACAAAGTAATTTACAGCAATATTAGGGTGTTATCATCATCCCCCTCCACTAAAGGGGGATGAGAAACACATTTCCAGTGGGTTTCACAGATATTTGCTGACAGCAGAAGAATAGAGAGACAGGAACCTTGGGTTTCATTCCAGGCTCTGAAAGGGAGTAGGTTCTGGAAGGGAGTGTGCTCTTATGGGCACAGACTCTTCTGCCAGTTTCCCCACAGGCATGACCTCTTCTGTCCTATGCCCTCCAATGTGTCGCTGCCTCAGTCCTCTCTCGTAGCTAGCACCTAGCTCTTTGTCCCTGCCTCAATCTCCTTGCCCAGTCAATCCTAGTCTCCCCTTCCAGGCTGTCACCCATCCTGTCTATCTGCTTCCTTCATTGGCTCACAATCGCAATTTCCCTCTCTGGGCTGCTCATCACATTTTGGTCTCTTGTCACCCTATCCCTGGCTCCTTCACCCAGGTCTGAGCCCAGTCCCCCTTTCTGTTCAATGCAAATCAGTCTGATTCAAGTCAGCAAGCTCTCCTCAGGACGTGGGTCATAGGACCCTGCTAACGAGTGTTTCAGAGCTTGAATCCTACTGAGATTCAGGTCCAAGCCCTATCATTTTGTGCTGTTGATGCAGCTCAAGCCACAGAACCAAGTCAGAAGGTCTGCGTTGTGCACTATGGACACATCAGCATGGCTTAGGGTGACCAGATGTCCCAATTTTTTGGATCTTTTTCTTATATAGGCTCCTATTACCCCCCCACCCAGTCACGATTTTTCACACTTGCTGTCTGGTCACCCTAGCATGGCTGAGACCCAGGTCCAACAATTGTAAATTGAGGTTTACTCTGCAGTGTGGATGCTCAAGCATGGGTTGGAGACACCAAGTCCATAAGCCCCGGTTCCACAGCATTGGGTTTACAGGACTGTGTAGACAAACCCTGAGAGCACAGGAGAGTCAGGTTCCCTACGGGCAATTCTGGTGTTTGACTGTGCTGCAGCTCAGCCTAACCCAGAGCAGCTGGGAGCAGTCAATACAGTGAAAGTGCTTCTGAGACCCATAGCCCTGGCCTGGAGCATGCTCAGTCATGCTGTGGGGATGTCACCTGCTCAGCCTGGTCACCACTAGGGGCTGTGAAAGGCTGGAATATGCTCATACTCCAGAGTCTTTGGAGATTTTAGCTGTTTGGCAAAGCAATCTATTTGTCCCTAGCCTCATTTTGGATATAGTTGAACTGTTTTGAGAGGAATTCAGCCCGAGGCAGACACCCAGCATGGAAAATTTCAGCCCAAACAGGTAGCGTGGTAAAGTTACAAGAAAAACAGGGTCTTAGAATAGGAACTGTTGAGCAACCTTAATAATAGTCTATGCTATCAGCTTAATCTATAACAATACGTGCATGTGTATAGAAGTTTTTATACATGCAGCTCAAGGAACATTAGTTACATCTCACAACATGCCTGTGAGTTAGATATTACTTAGAGGAAAACTGAGGTACAGAGAAGTAAAATGAAGTGCCCAAAGAGAGACAGTGAATCAATGGAGGAATCTGGAATAGGTCACAATGGACTTTGCTCTTGTATGGTCTGAATTAGAGCCAAATGAAAAATTGATATTTTTGGCTTGATGGCTGATCCAAAAGAAAATTCTGAA
Organism: Caretta caretta; assembly: GCF_965140235.1. NCBI lineage: Eukaryota > Metazoa > Chordata > Testudines > Cheloniidae > Caretta > Caretta caretta. Next base: position 86,478,006 of record NC_134214.1, read on the forward strand.
TTGGGGGCTGGGGTGGTTGTTTGTTTCAATTTGGGTGTTTATCACCAGAAGTAAATTTAGCCAACTTTCTTTAAAAAAGAAAAATTTTTAAATGTAAAGCCAAAACAAATGTTTCAACTTTTGGTGGGCAGCCAAAACTTTTGGCTAAATTTAACTCAAAATTAGAAATAATTTTAGTTGACTTGAAACTGCATTCATCCTAAAAAATTTTTTCCCAGCTCTGTTCTGCATACTTCACAATATGTCCACTCAGCTTTGGCCTATTGGTTTTCATGGTTTGGAACTGAAACTCAAGGCAAAGTACAAGTGCTGTGAACCCACACAAAGTGAAATAAAGTGCGAGCTTCTACAAAATCCCTGTAAACACAACCACGATGATTTTCACAGCTCTAGATTTCTTTGTTTTTAAAATAATTGTTATTAGATTATCCATCTAGCTAGTGTCTGTATTTTAGGCATTTCTATAGCAAATTGTAACATTTCACATCCATTATTACCATGCTGATTCAAGACAGCTCAGTAAAGAGTGCTTGTTTCTGAAAAGAGCAATGTAGAGAGGAAGGCTTTTTCCCCCCACCCTAAAGATGGGCTGTAACGGGAAACGTCACATCCAGAACTGAATTTTCCCAGAGTTCACAGTGCTCAGATCTGGGGGTTTGGTTTGGGTCCTATACAGAATAGGATACGATTGCCTATGAAAGAAGTACTACAGATAAAGATCTGGTGGTTATAGCGGGTCACAAAGTAAATATGAGTCAGCAATGTAATACTGTTGCAAAAAAAGCAAACACCATTCTGAGATGCATTAGCAGGAGTGTTGTAAGCAAGACTTGAGAAGTAATTTTCTCTTTACTCAGCATTAATAAAACCTCAGCTGGAGTACTGTACCTAGTTCTGGGCACCACACTTTGGGAAAGATGTGGACAAACTGGAGCACGTAGAGAGGAGAACAACAAAAATGATAAAAGTTCTAGAAAAGATGACCTCAAGGAAAGATTGAAAAAACTGGGTTTGTTAGTCTGGAGAAGAAGAGACTTGCTGGGGGACATGACAACATTCTTCAAGTACCTGAAAGGTTGTTATAAAGAGGAGGATGAAAATTTGTTCTCCTTAACTACTGAAGATGGGACAACAAAAGCCCAACAAATAATGGGCTTAAATTGTAGCAAGGTAGATTTAGGTTAGATATTAGGAAAAACTTCCTAACTGTAAGGCACTGGAACAAATTACCTAGGGAGATTGTAGAATCTCCAGCATTGGAGGTTTTTATGAGCAGGTTAGTCAAACACTTGTCAGGGATGGTCTAGATAATATTTAGTCCTGCATTAATGCAGGGGAGTGGACTAGATGACCTCAAGGTCACTTCCAGTCCTACATTTCTGTGATTCTGTGATCTGAGTTTGACTAGTTGTAATGAGAGCTGAGATTTATGCTTTCATTTTTAAAATGTCAATCATATGTTATATGACAAAGATGGATTCAAATGCACTTTGACTAAGGTCTCTATTTGAAATGATTGGCTTACGTCCAGTTTTGTTAATTAAACACTGTAACCTATACTAGATTACCTTAGAATTCAGAGATCATGCCCATATTTGGCTATTTGGGCTGAATCATGAGAAGTTTAGATTAAATTGTTGAACCCTTTAGGTTGAATTCCTTCCTGGTATAATTCCACTGTACCATGAAGTGACACCAGGAATGAATTTTGCCTATTATATGGAGAATTTGGGCTTTTGCCATATTCTGCTCAAGTGCCGACCTTGTCTAGCATTGGTCGTTCTCCATTCAGCTGACTTGTCTTAGAGTGCTGAGCTCTTCAGGAGGGCTGTGCTTGGTAGCTAGTCCCCTTCTGTAGCTTGGTAGCTAGTCCCCCTAGTATTAGGGTCTCCTGCATCATTCATGGAGAAATGGCTAGCTCTGTTTGTGTTGCAAAATGGTGAGACAATGTCAGAATAAATATCCAAAATCATATCTGTCAAACACAACTATTCCTGTCCTGGTTTGATTCATTATACTCTAATGTGGCTTATTCAGATGTGTTTGCATTTTTGCCCAACCCTCTTATCCATCACTGTCACCACAAAATAATTTTCAGTAATTTTCTATCACATTTCAGTGCTATAATGGGTATGTCTTCTGTGGAAGATAAGTCCTATATTCATGTTCCTAATGCTTGCACTGGTAATCTGATGACACTCCATTCAATAGAACAACCTTTCTATTGCAAAGTTGCCTTGATTTAAATCATACCCGCAAGTCATAATTTGGGTGATGGTGATGTTACAATAACCTTTTCAGTTACATTATATCGGCTATAAATAGTTAAAGGAGCTGCTTTCAGATTAGTTTTAGGAATCCGTTTTAATTTAATTTGAAAAGATATTCAAGGCAAGTCTCTAGTCAGTGTGGAGCAGTTTGTGGAGGGTTGGAATTGAAGCATTATGGTTTTAAGGCTCATGTACAATGTAAGGAGAGTGATCACTTTAGATAAGCTATTACCAGCAGGAGAGTAGGGTGGGGGGAGAAGTGATAAACACCCATATCACTTTTGAAGTGATAAACACCCATTTTTTCATGGTCTGTGTGTATAAAAACATCCTCACTGCATTTTCCACTTTTATGCATCCAATGAAGTGAGCTGTAGCTCACGAAAGCTTATGTTCAAATAAATTGGTTAGTCTCTAAGGTGCCACAAGTACTCCTTTTCTTCCTGTCACTACTGTTCTCAGCTGCTATGGGGTGGGATGGAGTGAGTCCAGGCTCTGGAACTGAGAGAAGGGAGCTTGTCTCTCCTGTGCTCTCAATGACCACCCTCCACCCCCCGACTGGCATCCAGGCAGCATGGAGAGGGCGATTACCTATCTGATTCAAATGCAGAAGCAAAAGCCTGACGAGGGGAGGGAAAGGAGTAGATTGTGATAAGGTGTCTGGAAGGCTGGGACTGGAGAGGGGAGAGAAACTGTCACTGGAACTTGACAGGTGGAGACTAGGATTAGTTGGGAAAGGAGTCTGGGAGCTTGGGGTGGGTAGATTGGGAAAGGAGACTGGGACTGGGAGCTGTGGGAAGAAGGCAGACTGGGATTGGTCGGATGCAGAGGCTGGGGCTAGGAGCAAGGTAGGGTAGGGGAGGCTGGGAGCTGGTTGGTTGGTTGGTAGGGGAACTCTGAGATAGGACAAGAAACTTTGGGAATGCTGGGCCTGGCTAGACAAGGAGACAGGGATTAGGAACCAGTGATGAGAGTGAGGGAGAAAGGGATATGAAGGCTGAGAGAGATCTGATGAGGAGTTGGTGTTTTGGGGGAGAACTGAGAGTGGCTGAGCAAAGAGACCGGGTCAAAGAGCCAAGGAGGGGGGTGGAGGGCAGACAGAAATTGGATGAAGAGCCTGGAGCGGGAGACTGGAACTGAGTGGGGAGAGGGGGCAGATAAATAAGACAAGGAACCAGGAGGGGAGAAAACTGGGATTGTTTTAGCAGGGAGACTGGAACTGGGACAGGGAGCCAGGGTGAGGGAAAATGGAGGAGTGGGATATGGACAAGGCAGAAGGCATCAAGCATGGGGGGAACGGGCTGCAGAATCTGCACACTAGAGCACACTCTCCTCCTGGAATGGAACCCAAGGTTCCTATGTCTCACCATTTCTGCGCTGTCAGCAAATATCTGTGAACCCCACTAGAAAAGGGTGTCATCGCCCCCTAGTGCTGGTTCACACAGAGGATAACAATCTAGTATTGCTTCTGTTGCTCTATTAACTCAAGTACCAAAGGTCAATTGAAAAGGGGATATAAAAATTTCAGCCATACTGATACACATGTAGATGTCAATATGATACCACGATAGAATTTCTTTTTCTTCAGTTTGCTTTTTTAAAAACCTAGTAAAATGCACACAAAACTATGTAAAAAGAACATTATTAAGGGGCAGACTCAATCACTTACAAGTTAGGAAATGCCAGAATTAAGGTCACCAGTGATGCCTTAATTTGGCCTCTTGTGCATATGAATTATGATACAGTCATATACTGTCTTTTCCACAGGACCCCTGTCTCATTCAGTGCTCAGGATGGATTTGCTTGCAGGAGAAATCAGGGTTGTGGAGTGAAGAAGGCTTTTGTCTATAGGACCTTGACCTCGTTTGGTGCAGAAATTGAATGGTGTGTACCAAACGAGACAGGGGACTGCAGGAAGGGAAAGGGACGGTCTCATGATCAAGACAGTTGAATATTTCCCTGGATTCAATCCCTGCTCTGCCACACAGTTCCTGTGTGATGTTAGGCAGGTCATTTAAACCAAACTATTCAGAGACGGTCACTAATTGTGTGCGCTTCACTTTCTGGGTGCCCAATAGATGACCCTGGGGCCTGATTTTCAGAACTGCTGAACACTCATAACTGCAGAAGGCAGTGGAAACTCTGCTTGAACATATAAATTGCTATTTAATGCTAAGTATACTGAAAAAATCAGATCCTAGGCATTTTAAACTGGGCACCCAAATTTAGTTGCTACTTTTGACCTTAATCTGTCTGTCTTTCAGCTCCCTGTCTGTAAAATAGAGATGTTACCACCCCTCACCTCATGTCACTGGGGCTTTGTGGAGATTAATTAAATAACGTTTGTGGAGCACTCAGATACTCTAATGATGAGCACCATAGAAAAGCCCATGAGGAAATTAATAATTCTGTCTCAAAGCCTGGTTTGAACAGTGTGCATTAAAAAAGTAGGGCTTCTGATTTTAAGTTTTAACCAATAAACTCTGATAAAACACCGCCGATACAAAAAAAAAATTATAATTGATGTTTACACAGTAAACACCAGAAATAGTTACTTGTTTCTATGTTCTTGTCTACATGGAGCATTAATACAGACTGAAGAGGTGTGATTTCTAAAGTGCACTAATGTTGCACCTTAGTTGGCCAATGTAGATCCCTGTAGTGGTGCACACTAAAGGTTTCCTAGTGTACTTTAATGTAATGCTGTTTGAAACAGTTAAAATACACCAGAGAAATTGCAATGACATATTACTCATTACAGTATGTACTAAGAACTCTGAATCTCTCCCCCACTCTCCCCAGTTTTGGACAGCTACATACAACTCAAACTGCTAAAATAAAGTCAGAAAAAAATGACATTAACATAATTCCCAAAACAGAAGCCCTATCAATAAAACCTGCATCCCCTTATTGAATAGTGAGGATAAAACAAAACATTGAATAGCTGCTAATTAATTGAGCACAAACCATTCTGTGGCACTGAATGAGGCAGGGGTCCTGTGGAAGAAATAGTCTGTAATCATGTTTTCAAAGACTGTATCATAAAGCACACATACAAGTGGGCTGAATTAAGATTGCACAAACGTTCCTAACTTTTAAGTGCTTGACTTTGCAAGGTTAAAAGTTCTTTTAACATAGGTTTTTGTGTGAAATTGTCTTTCATACTTTCTTGTGCTGTTGGTTGACAGTTGTTTTGCATGGAATATAAGCAGTAGAATGTGGGTTCTTTTATGATCAATGTGACAAGATCACATTAAAAAACTGGGATTACCCTGGGACTTTACCACGAGAGTTTCAAACTTTTCTGTATTCTGTCCCCACTCTCAAGTAACTAAACTGAATAACATTTATAAATAGTTTCTTTATAATAAATCATTAATTCCTAATAAATTATTATGGAGTGCTACAATACAGTGTGTAGTGACAGGTATAAATAATTTTATGAACTTCCATTTGGAAGTGCTTCCTAACAGGATTTAACATTATTAAATAATTTTGAATTATTTAAAATGGTAATACTCTTCTTCAACATCTTACAAAAAGCCTTTTAATAACAAACTAAGAAGAGCTATTTCCTTTAGGTGGTATTAGTGTATTTATACACATTTTGAACTATTACAGAGTTTTGTTTTAAACTTAAGAATTTTTTCGAACTCTGAGTACCAGCTGCAACACTTTGAAAACAAAGAGTGTGATGTGATACAATAACATTTTTCCTGTTTCAAATAATAAGGTAAAATGCATTCATACTGAACTAAGGACTAGCAGTCTTTAAACAGAACTAGCCCAAATAGTAATTTTAAAAATGATTTGTTAATATTCTTCCCAAAGAAAAAGTCTGGGTTTAGTTCATTGTGATCGGTGATATGTGAAAATGCTTGTGAATCCTGATTGTTTCAAGAATTTTGGCATCAATATTTAGTCAGTTGACAATTAACATATAGAATAAAGGATTCTAGTACTCTTAATGCTAGAATTTGTTATTCTTCTGTTTAATAAGTTTGTTATCCAGTCAAAAAGCAGAAATAATAACAGGTAGCCAAAGTGACCAGTCTCATATAACATGAATAAAGAATAACAAATATTCATAGCTATGAATTCTTTACAAGTGGCAGGTTGAAAAATATTCATTGAAACTAATTGGTGGATATTTATGAACTATAAATAAAATTCACAGTAATCGTGGATGGCTCACAAATGATTTATCAAGCCAAAAGGGGGCAAAGTTTGTAATGAATATTATTCTGTGCATCAGTCTGACTGTCATTAACTGTAAGTTTACCTTGAAACATGTACTTGGAGTAGGTGAGGTGCATACTGTGATAGGCGTAGTTCCTCTAAGTCTGTGCTGAGCTGGAAAGGCATGAAATTGAGGGTAAGCAAGATGGATGGTGTAAAATCCAGCGCTAGAGCACAAGCCACAAGTTCAAACCTGACCTGTGGTTTACACAGCAAGACAGATGCACCAGGAGTTCTCACAGCTTTAGATGCTGACAATAAAACCAAGGTAAATCTCTGTGTATTGAAGTGTGAACCAATGTAAAAAGATAAATACAGTGGGACCAGTTCTCATGTCTAACTGAGCTTCACTCAGTTTAGTACCTGGCTGAGGCAGAAATGAGCAAAGGTGGCTTTACACAAGCTTTATGCCCCTAGTCCTAGAGGCTGGCTCAGAGCGGGATTGGCTCTGCTGCAACTTACAGCAGCTCGAGGTCTGCTCTGATTTACCCCCGGTTGCTAAGTCACTAAGGTATAACTCCACGGATTTCCCCCTCTTTCTCAGCCATTCTAGCTCTCCACCACTTGGGAGTTCCTCAGCTGCCAGTTATATTGCCATTTTGCACCACCAGTACAGTGCAAAGGGGCTGGGTCTCTGGTCCAGCCGTGCAGTCATAAATACATACTAATCTAGCAACGTTAGCTGCTTCTGGATATAATTCTTTTTGAAAGTATCATGCAAATCCATTAAGTGGAGCACTCAGTCTTGGTTTTCTTAAGGAAATTAGGCTGGATCCATTTCAACTCCATCACCTCTTTGAGTTGTTTCACAAAATTTATTTAGACTCAGACGAACCGTTCCTCGAGGGAAAGCCACCATGGAAAGGGCAAAGCTCATTCAAAATACCTACAGCTTTGAACCTGTGGAAAACCTGAGGGCAACGTCCCTGAATGGGGGGGAGTGAGCAGAGCAGACAGCATCATGTTCTCCTAATTATGCAAATCCCAAGGTTGCCTGGGTCCATCCTTTGAGAATTCAGGTTATAATCATGGAAGGACGGCTCCTCTCCCCTGTGGCACAGTCAGTTTTATGGTTGTGTTGCTGCTTGAGTCTGTAAGAGCTGCGTGTATACAGGGTTATACTCTATTTATCGATCAGTTATGCTGCAAGGAGCAGCCTCAACGGCAGAGACGGGTCTCACAAAGAGGGCTTCCAGTAGCCTTGGTCGGATTTGGATTTAAATGAGTAATTACCACTATTTTGCTCTCATTTGTGCTGTGCACCTAGGGGTGCCTGGGTTCCATGGAGCGGGGATGGGGAGGGGGAGAACGCAGGCCCAGAGTTTCAGAAGTACTCAGGCAGACTGTTAGAAGGGCTGAGCACCCATAATTTGTGGGGAGGCAGATTTTCAAAAGAACTCATGACCCAGAACTCTATTGGGAACAATGGGAGGATCTGGGTTGCTGAGCACGTCTGAAATTCTGGCCTAGCTCTTTTGAAAATGTGGCCCCAGTTGTAACTTCTGGGTCCCTCTGAAAATGCTAACCCTACAGATTAGGTACAGGAGAATGCTTGTTTCCTAGTATACCCAGAGAGAGGACACTGGAAAGAAAAGACAAAAAAAAGCTCAGCTCCTGTGATGTGAGGTCTATGGCAAAACTTATCAAAAGTGGAAGATACTGCAAGTCAAGCAATATCTGCAGCAGAGACAAGGAGAGCCCTGAGGCTGAGCAACACATGCATAATTAAGCATGTTTACCAAGGCAGTCTTTGGTCTGAAGCAGGACAGTGGGTTGAGGAATATGTTCCTCTTAGATAAAAATGGCTAAAAACCTGATTTAAAACGCCCCCTTCTCCTTGTTACTTAGTAGCAGAATAACAGAAGTAAAGCAATGGGGGTGATTACTCAGTAGCTGACAGCCTTGATTTTGTCTCTGGAGACAGGGTTCACAAACACCATTTTGCTGGCTAATAGATACATTTGAGTCGCCAAAGATGAAGCAATAATGTCAGCAATTGGACCATCAACCAGAGAGACCAGCTACACCTTCAGAAGACCAGATAGGAGAGGGTCAGACAAACATGTTTTTAATTTGACCATCCCCACAGTTAAACAAATGATATCTACCCTAGTAACTGGAGCAAAAAAGCACAAAAAAGAAGTGGAAGCAACCACAGGTGGCCTTGAAAGTAGCAGCTACATAATGATTATTTGACAAGACTTCCTGGATACTAACAATCCCATTAAAAATAAGTTGGCAAAAACATTAGGACCTTGAACTGACTTAAAAAAGGAGAGAAATGAGGGGGATTAAAGTAAAGACTCTGAAATAAAAAACAACTGCTGGGCATGTCCACTGTGTGAGTCGGTCAACGTGATGGGAAGCTGTTGGTGAGTAGCCAAAGTCAACCTCTTTATATTTGGAGAGGCATTTTCTCTCCCTTGCTGTAATTATTTGCATTAAAGTTGTGCCTAGAAGTTCCTTGAAATCAGGAACCCCATTGTGCTATACACATTACAAACACATGGTAAGGGACAGTCCCCTCCCAAAGAACTAAGAATCAGCACACACAAGACTGAGGAAGGAGATAGTACAGATTGGGAATAGGCAGATTTTTCAAAAGAGCTCAGCTCACATCTACGCTCTGGTAGGAACCTTGAGCTCTTCTGAAATTCTATCCCTGTTTGAGCTGGCCCAGGTTGTCTGTGGCAGAACCAGAAATTAAACTCAGATTGTCTGAGTCCCAGTGCAATAAGTACTGATTCAGGATAACAAGGGATCTTATGTTTGCCAATACATTCTAAAATAATAATAAAAATAATTAATAAACTGAGAAATAGGATTTTATATATATTTATATTACATATATATTATACACACGCATTTGGTATGAAACTGTTTCTACAGCTCTCATTTATTTTCATCTATAAAGAAAGCAAACAACTATGATGGCAACAACAAAAATAATTAGGGAGTCAGAATATGTTCAAATGAATAGATGGATAAGTATTGAAAATAATACTTAATAATAAAATAGCTTTCAGGTATATAAGAACAACACTCCAAGGATCTAAAAATATATTACAATGTTAACCTGTCATTCCTGTCCACGTCTCATAATTACCACCACTACCACCAAAAAACAAACTCTCCACTCATCCCCACCTGGGGATAGATAACAATTATTAATCTTATTTTACTGTTTTGGTAAATCTATGGCAGAGATTGAGGAAGGGCCCATTCTACTCCAGTTGAAGTCAATGGGGATCTATTGACTTCTATAGGAATCCAGTGAGGCCTTATCTAAGGTCATACAGCCAATGGCAGAGTTGGAACTATCGTGCAATTACAACTGTAACACGACACTCCCCATGAAGGAAGCATCCCATGGATTTGTACAGTTTGGATGTTATCGGCTAGAACTCAGCTAGACACGTTGCTACAAATAGCAAAATACTATGACACAATCACGAGTTTAATTTTCTCTTGGAAATTGTCATGACAATAAGCAATTTTGGTAGGTGGGAGAAAGGTGTTATTTTGCTGAGAATAGCCCAGTTGGTGCTCTGGAAAAATTGTGTCCCACCTGAGTTAGTTAATAAAATTAATGATAACTTACATCCATTTTTCTTAATGGACCCAATACAGATCTTAGTTATACTGTTGTGAATGGTATAAGTTAAGTAGAATCACTCTAGCTTTACTTCAGTGTAAATGAGATCAGAATCAGGCCCATTCTCTTTTTCATTCTTTTTCTGATACAAATCCTCCTTCAATTCCTCTTGGACCTGATTATTTCGTTAGCTGTAGAATGAATATATATGTGTGTGTGTGTACCTATATATACAGTACCTATATACACAAAAGGGCTAAATTTGTTCCATTGTTTGTGTCATTTAAAAATACAGATTCTAGAAGATTTTTCGGAGTCTTCTAAACAGTCATTGTAAGTTTTCTTTGCTTTTAGTTTTGTATCTTGTTGTTTCTCTTTCCGTTTAGGTTCTGTATATACAAAAAAATCTTTAACAGTACAATAAAATAGACAATTTTGTACACATGGCTGGATTAGTTTTGTCCCCCAAAGATGCATTTCTCTAAATATTGCATTTTTCCTCCAAAAGTTGTGTTTTGGTGGAAAGGGATTTTTTTTCATCTTAGATCAAGATCACTGATCTTCCCAAAATTATCAATTTTCTTCTTTGAAAAACAGCAAAAGAAAAACTGGTAATATCACCAAGTTTGTTTCCTAATTCCAAATTGAAGATTACTTTATAGAAAACAAAAATGAGTTTAATGAAAGGACAAACTCTATGACTCTTTTATAGATCATTAATCCAGTTTGAGAATTAACACATTTTGGATACTTTGGAGAGGAGGAGATTGTAAGTTCCTTCAGGTGGGGACCTCTTTTTTTTTTTATTTTTGTGCTTGTACAGTGTCTAACACAGTGAGGTTCGTGGTCCATAACTGAGGCTCTTAAGCACTACTGTAATGATACTAACCAAAAGCAACTAAGCTATTTCCTTAGAAATTAGGTTGACTTTGTAGGGCAGAATGTGTGCATGAGTCATTTTTCAGCAATATATTTGCAGTGAGTTTTAAGAGGCAGCATAACTGTGCATAGCCGTACAACTGAATAACCTGTAAATTTTTGAATTCCTAAGTACTAACAGATACTATGACTGAACCATTACCATTTATTGGCTTGGGAAACAACTCTTTCAACACCTTCCCCCCACAGCCTCCGGAATAGAGATTTACATTAGAATCTGTTTTTAAAAGATTGCAATTATATGCTGATGTTTAAAGTACCACATATTAAAATAGCAAAAGCCTGGCTTAAATTTACAAAGCATTTGTTTGGCTACTTAATGCCCCATGACTGTGAGAGAGGCCTTGTGTTCCGGTGGTCAGAGCTGGAGAACAGGAGCCAGAACGTCTGGGTTCTGTTCTTGATTCTACACTCACACTGACTTGTTTTGTGATCTTAAGGGGACATTGCTTATTCACACGCTGTTTACAGTCCCTCATAGAGGTATTGTGAAAATTAGTGTAGACCTTTGACCCTGGTATGTCCCATTAGTGTTGCCCCTTTGGTGTAGGTGGGGCATGGGGGAAACCCCAGTTCGTGCAGAGTGAGTCAGGAGCAATCCTCCAGAGATGGGGGCATGGTCACAGCACTGCAGCAGGCCCTTTCATGCTTAAGGGCATTTGTGAACTATCCTCAACTAACTGGATTTAATTTACATCAGTGACCACACTTCTGTTTCCCGTGCTCTCCTTTTAGGGATCTGCACCAAATGTGGTTTGTCTGGTAGGATTTGGAGATCCTCAGGTGAAAAGTTGATGTAAGTGCACTTAATATTATTATTATTATTATTTATTATGATAAACTTTAATATGTTTTTAAGATTTAATTTGTTTCAGTAGGGCTATGTTTACAGTAATTCCTAATTCCCTTATCTTGTGTTTTAGGCAGGGGTTACCTTGCCTCTGAGAGAGAGAGAGAGAGACCTATAGACTACTCTTCCTAGAGCAAAAACAGATTTTTACAAAGAATGATCTGCCCCTGACAAAATATTTATACCCAATATTAGTCATTCACTTTCTGCAAGCTCAAAAGTACATCTTTCCAGGGATAGTTTTCATCCCTATCAGTCCCTGAAATAAACCAAGCAATGTCACTTCCCTTTGGAGGATGAAAGTGAAAGGCCAAAGTTTAAAGTGTCAAGTAGAAATAGTGGAACACAGACAAATCTTAGTTTTGCTTATCAGTACAACCCATGTAGCATGGAAAAGGTGATATCATTGCCACTCGGCTGGGATTCATACCCATTTGCCCATCCAAAGTTAGATTAGAGAACAGATGTTAAAGAAGCAGTTAAAGCTATAGGGCCAAATTTGACTCTGAAGGTTATTGTTATGCACCCCCAATGAAGTGCAACGGAGCTGAAAAGAACAAATGAGAGCAGAATTTGATATTCAATCTCCAGATCCCCATTCCCTGACAGGAAATGTCCTCCATGACAGCTCAGGTATCGGAGAGGTAAAATAACATGGCATTAGAGCAGCGGTGGGCAACCTGCGGCCCGTCAGGGTAATCCGCTGGCGGGCCGTGAGACAGTTTGTTTACACTAACCATCCACAGGCACGGCCGCCTGCAGCTCCCAGTGGCCGCGATTGGCCGTTCGCGGCTGATGGGCCGTGAGACAGTTTGTTTACACTGACCATCCACGGGCACGGCCGCCTGCAGCTCCCAGTGACCGCGGTTGGCCGTTGGCGGCTGATGGGAGCTGCAGGACACGACACAGGCTGCCAGCCGCTTCCCGCAGCTCCCATTGGCCAGGAACAACAAACTGTGGCCACTGGGAGCTGCGGGCGGCCGTGCCTGTGAACGGTCAGTGTAAACAAATTGTCTCGTGGCCCGCCAGCGGATTACCCTGACGGGTCGCAGGTTGCCCACCACTGTGTTAGAGGGAAACAATGTGGTCTGGTAGATAGGGTACTGCACTGAGACTCAGAAGAGTCTAGTACTAGTTCTCCTTCTAAGTTTCTGTGTGACCCTGGAATAATAGCAATCTCTCTCTACCTCAGTTTCTCTAGCTGCAAAACGGAGCTTATTACCAACCATTGTAATGTGCTTCTAGATTGAAGAAAGAAAAGTGTAAAATAAGTCATCATTGTTTCAATAAAATGCCCTTTTATCACTTTTGCTTCATCCTTTGAACAATCACCCCACACATATATACTCTGTAAATACCCCACAACATCCACTTTTTGCCTGATTTCATAGATTGTTTTTTAAAAATGGGACCTTTATTAGGTTGGATTTGCAGTGACAAGGCAATTAGTCTTTTGGAAGCACGTTACCTCTGTTGTAATCATGTGACCAGGAACCCTGTTTGTGCTGCAAAACAGACATTGTCATGGAATAGGGTTAGGTGACTGGGGAAGAGGAAAACCGACCCCCCCCCCCCCCGGATGATTGAAAAGGGGATTTTATTTTCTTTAGGGCAAGGAGCAGTAGACAGAGATGTGTATATTTGCACTGCTTGTTATATAAGCATTAGATCTCCCTTCCCCTCTCCCTCTACATCTCTGTTGTTGAAAGAAAGGAGAAGAAAATATGTTTTTTAAAAGGGCACACTGATAAATTCATGATGCTGCAGAGACTAGGAGAGGATAGAGCTGCCTGGGGCTCTTTTTTGAGCTCACATGGGGTCGTGAATGAATTTAGCACCACAGAAGCAAGGAATAAACCAGAAAAGTGTAAGTGTGTGTGTGTGAGAGAGAAAGCTGTGTACTGTACAAAGGGGTTATATTAAAATACTATACAGTATTGCAAAACTTTTGACCAATTTTCTAAGGTAACCTGATTAATTTTTCTTGTGACACACAAAACATAAAACTATCACCTGGTATTCGGATGCTGGATACAGAATACCATTCTTGGGTTATTTTGAAAACTGGACCCATCACTTATTGATTCCCTGCCAGAGAGCTGTTGTTAATTAAAATCAATTTAGAGACTAGAGTAATTTTTCAGATCAGGGAAAAATGTAATTTCTAAAACAATTTTAATTGTCCTGTACAAATAACTGCAAAGGACTGAGGCTCATTGCTTTGGTTCCGGGGTAGTTGCTTATGCATTCTGAGCCAGGTCCTGAACTCCTTCGTCAGTGCAAACTCCCAATGATGTCAGCAGGAGTTTTAACAAACTACGGGCTTCAGGATTGGCCCTCTACCTTCTCTCTCTCTCTCTCTCCTTCCTCTCCTTGTATCCTACAGTACTGGGGACTATTTTCATGTTTAATCTCAGAAAATAAAATCAGACCAGGTTCTTATCTGGATAGGAAGCTTCCACGGAGAGCCCAGGAGGGGCAGGAAATGGTTTGGGTGATTCAGGAAGTGGCGCTCTTTCCCCCTGAGCGAGTGCTGAGCAACACCCTGATGTGAAGTGAGTGAGAGGGGTACAGTTGGAGTTGAAGTAGTTACTCAGTTTCCCTTCACTCTCCCACTGTGGAGTAGTTCAGGATTATGATGATACGGACAGTTTCAGAAACACACATCCTGAAAATACTGTATGTGGTGTATGCAGGCCCATAACCTGCAAACGCTATAGGGTACGCAATGTACAAATTAGAGGGATTCTGAAGATTTTGAAATCCCAAAAGCAATTTCCTGCATTTAGTTGGCTTTAAAATATTTCAGTGTAAGAAGTTTATGCATCTCCCAACCTCCCCTTCGCCCCCTCCACCCCAGGTGTATCTAGGCACCGTGGATGAGGAAAATCGGTTAATGTGGCAAGTTAGGTTCTGTTAAAACACTAAAACAGTATTTAAGTGCACAAGTCCAACAAAAGCATAATACCTCAATATTTCCCATTAGGTGCACAAAGAAATAGACAGCATCTTATCTCCAGAGGGACTTCAGACCATGTGCAAAAGGAAAAGCAGGAAGGCTCCCTCCCTGCAGGTGTAGCCAGCACAAGGACCAGGGACAACAGCAATCCATTCATTGGGAGACATCTTTCCTTTCTGGCCCCACCGAGTGGCAGGTTTTGCCATTCTGAAGGATAGTGGAGCCTGAGTTACCCCCAGCCCACACTGGCCTAAGTGTTTGGAGTGATTCTAGGGTTCCTGGGCCTGGGAGGGATGACTTCTTGGAACAAGAGAGATTGGCTGGGGAGAAGAGCATTGCAGGTTTCCCATCTGTGTGAATGTCTTTAGCCATTGTTGACCAAACTTTTGTAAGCAGGGGCTTAGGTTCCCAATCAACGAAACCTTGAGCCCAAAGGTTAATTTGCCTGGGTCTGATGTTCAGGATGAATATTTCAAATAACTTTACCTGTTTCTTTTATCTAAGCAGCAAGCTGCACCAGACACCACACGTTTTTCCATGCACAATGCTTTCTCTTTCGCAGTTACCAGAACGTAAGGGTCCTTTGAGTTTGCTTGACAAGTTTTTCAGATGCTTGTTTTGAATTGATGGGTTTGAACAGGAGCAATTTGTTATACTGGCATTTCCCCCTCAACTGCACAAAGAGTCAGTCCTCTTGCAGATACATTATCATCTCTTTCCCTGCAGAAGCTACTTTTTGTTAAGATGGAATGAATGGGTTGGAAAAGTGTAGGTCGGCACCAAAGGTCAAAACGGACGGATGCCTGCAAACATAGGAAATGCAGACTGGGTGGTAGATTTTCTTGCAGATACAAGGCTAGTTAAAATTACAAACCTGGAACTCAGAATTTTGTTTGAAAAAGACGTAGATTTAAAACCTTTCTCTCTTTGAATGTTTGCTATTTCAGAAATACAGGCTTTTGCTCTATTTGAGCAGAAGAAAGTTTTAATGTCAAAGTGTAGGCAACACAATGAAGCATGTAACCTCCAAACCTTTGCGCAAGTCACCTATTAATGTTTAAAACATCCAAAAGCCCTGGCTCAGGTGATGAAATACAAGTTGAAAAACTATTTTCTGTGTTAAACTTTGTCTTAGGTTATGTCTACACTACAGAGCCTATCTCAGCATGGCTACACCGGCATAGCCCCCTCTGTAGACACAGTCTACACCAACAGAAGGAGTTTTCTTCCCATGTCAGAACTCTGTTTCACTGAGTGACATTAGCTATGCGGACAGAAGCACTCTTACATTGGCATAGCTGCTTCTACACTGTGGGTTTTTTTGTTTGTTTTTTTGGTATAGCCGTGTCAGTCTGGGGTATGGGTTTTTTCATAGCTTCATTGGTATAAATTTTAAGGCATTCTCTAAATACACAAAAGTTGTAACATTTTACCTATATCAGTATAATTAAAGTGGTACAGACCCTAGTGTGGGTGAAGTTGTATGGTATAAGGGGAGGGGAAGAAGCTATACTGCAGGGGTGGCCAAACTGTGGCTCTTTTACCATTTAAAGTGCAGCTTGCGGAGCCCCTTCCCACCCACCCCCCTATTTTCCACCTACCAGACTGTTGAAGGGAAGAGCTTGGGACCGCTGCCTTGCAGTGGGGTGGTGCGGTAGGGGCTTCCGCCCAGCGGGGAAGGGGGAGAGGGGTTTGGGGTGTGTCCCAGTTCTCAAACTTCTGAAGATTGTCCTATGCGGCTCAGAGGTTCAGTAAGTTTGTCCACCACTGCTACACTGGTATAAAGCACCTTTGTACTGGTACAACTGGCATCCACACTAAAGATTGTACCAGTCTAACTATTTTGGTAAAAAAACCCACACCCCTAATCAGCATAATTATACTGCTACAAAATCTCTGTGTAAACCAGGCCT
Source organism: Caretta caretta (assembly GCF_965140235.1). Taxonomy (NCBI): domain Eukaryota; kingdom Metazoa; phylum Chordata; order Testudines; family Cheloniidae; genus Caretta; species Caretta caretta. The sequence continues at coordinate 86,494,771 of NC_134214.1, forward strand.
TTGTGCCTGTGCTTCCCAGCCTGCAAACCCTTTCTTCTGTAAGCAATCCAATGACTTCCACTGAGGTGAGAAGATTACAGGTCTGAGCCTCTGCTGAGAACTTTGGTGCCAAATTTGTTGGGTGATTATACAGATAATTAAAACATCTGAATGTTTTAGATAATTATCAGGGCAGAAGGAAGAATATTCTTCCTCCTTGAGGGCAAAAAATGAATACTGTGTATGTATAATATTTCTAATTTGGCTCACTTGTGTATGATCAGAGATTTATGATTAATGTCAAGTGCATTCAGTATACATCTACACAGCAATAAAAGAACCAGGGCTGGCTCAGGTCAGCTGACTCAGGCTGCTGTGTAGACATTTGGGCTCAGGGTGGAATCTGAGCTCTGAGAGCCTGCAAAGGGGGAGGGTCTCAGAGCCCAGGTTTCCGCCCAAGCCCAAACACCTTCATTGCAGTTTTCAGCCCCGCAGCTCAAGCCCTGTGAGCCGCCCGCAGTCAGTCTAGGCTCTGAGACTTAGTGTTGCAGTTTGACAGTAATGTAAATATAACCTCTGATGGAGACAATTTTACAGGCCTAACAATAGGCTTAAAAACTTGGAAAATGACTGATACTTGTATTCTGAACATCATCACAGGTTAGCTAACTTAAGGTGGAGTCAGAATTCCTGCCACTCAAAGTGGTGACAAATTCACTCTTGTCTGTATCTTCCCAGATAAAAAAACTCAGACCTGCTGGCCACCTGATTTAAACATGGGGTAATTTCAAATTGTGTCTGATTTTCATCAGTTTGACATCTCATGAGTGTTTACAAAGTATTTCTAGATTGGAAAAGTAAAGGGGTAGAATTGTGTTTGTTTGCAGGGTTAAGCCTGCTGAGAGGCAAAGGATCCTTATTATTTAGGGGCTGTGGCAATACTCAGCTTTTTCTTAAAATGCTTAAAACTTAAATTTCTTAAAACTCCACGGCAGTTCCACAGGAGTTAGCTGTAGAATAAAGAAGGTGTCAGCCTTTTAATGCTAAAGTAAGGCAGAATTGCTACAGTGCAGAGAACAGATCAAAGGCTTTTACCATAGTTATGAGAGAAACTTGGTGCTGCTTTCTTCTGCTTTCGATTCCTATATCTAAAATCATTTAGGGCCTGATCCAAATTCCATTGTAATTCATTTTATTTACTTCAGTGGCCTTTGGATCAGGCTCTTATTTTGCATCTATCCATTAGAAACAGTGTCTGAAGTTCAAGGCAGTTGTTGCCTCTATGCACTGATTAGCTGAACTGGGTTTTGGTTAGGCACAAGTCGTCTAAAAAATATCTGTTACACACTCACACTTTCTCTCTCTCTGTCTCTCACACATGCACACCATGTTAAAATATATTTAAGGCATTGCAGAGAAGAGTAAATGTCTATGAACACTTCCTAAATTTGAAAACTCTGTTCTACTCCAGTGCCATTTTAATTCTTGTCCATAATTGTTAATAACATTATCTTTGCTTTGCAGTCTGGACTTGCAATAACTAATTGTTTGACTTGCATTTGAAACAAGAGCTATTAGGGCTCTCAGACTTGTAAAATGACTGAAAACCTGCAGAGGGTTGCTTTTCCAAACAGTCCTGACTAAACAGACTTAGCTGAAAGAAACGTGACAGCCTTCTAATCCCACCACTGGTAATGAACTGGTTCTGTGACATCCACTCATTGAATAGAGAGACTTGGAAAAAAAAATAGAAGTAAGTTTCTTCGGGTCACAATGATTTAGTTAAAAAATGATTTGTACTAAGGAGGCTGTGAAAGTGGCCAGAGAAGTGATAATAGTAACTCTTCTGAGCTATTGCACAGCCCCTATTTATATCTTTAATGATTCTTGTGTTTTCCAAACCTATGTGCAATTAATGTTACTTAATAGATATGGAAATTTTCATTGAACATTTATTCAGCAATATATAAAATTTAAGCAAGTTAGTTTCCCAGATGATAACATTCTCTTTGTCAAAGTAGATATTCTCAAATGGTGCACATTAAATTTTTGACTGCAAATATCACCTTTAATGTATGCTTTGGTGGCTGCTGGGGGCTGAAAAAATCATTACTAATTGATATGCCTTAATGGCCTGAGAGCTTTCAGAGTTGGATGAGCCCAAGAGAAACGCTGAGAGGTAGATATTTGATTCTAATTATGCCTGAGTAGGTACAAGGAGAAAGTAGAACCATCGTGACAGCTATATCATTGTCAAATTGCTATACCTCGGGTTTTCTACTAATTTGACACTATTACAAAACACTGCTTCAATAAGCCCATGAAAGGCAAAGTTAGATAAAGGAGAGAAGTATAGAAAAGTAGGTCTGTACTGGTATCTGTATTTGCTAAGAGTGTCACTGGGGAAAAAAAGGACTGGGATTTGTAACTGATCTGTTAATTAACCTACCTTACTGTGTCATTTTATTTCATCCCGCATCCTTAATATCTGAAACATTTTAAAGGATGTTGGAGATCTGAAATTTCCATTTGAATTCAACCGCATCATGTGTCTGGGATCAGAGTTTGTTCCCCCTCCCCTTTTTTTTTTAAATGTATCCTTTGATCAGTTCTACCGTTGGTACTTGAAGCTGGGCTAGCAGCACATTGTACACAACCAGAGGCAATGCTTTGAGTGAATGTCGGAAACTCTTGAAAGCAGGGTTTTTTTTGTTTGTTTGTTTGTTTTTAAAGCATGGATCTCAGTTGTCCACATGAAATTATTTCTGCTTACCTATGAAACAAGCTAATTTGTGAATCTATTGTCTCAATGTTCAAAATAGGTTTACAACTTTGTAGCTTTCACGTAAAGATTTGTTGATGGAGCTCTGGTTTCATAACCAAAAGATCTTCTTGAGTGAAGAGGTAGTGAAAGAAGTGTTTTGGTTCAGGACTATTAGGCTTAGTGCAGGGTTCTGTTTCATGGCCAAACCAGGGCTATGGCTCACAACATTTGTTCTCGCAACATTTCTGCCATCTTTGGCCACCTTTGAGCAAAGAAAGTGCCTTCCAGTTTTGGGTTGAACCTTGAAGTCATCTGTCATAAATATAAAGGGAAGGGTAAACCCCTTTGAAATCCCTCCTGGCCAGGGGAAAGCTCCTCTCACCTGTAAAGGGTTAAGAAGCTAAAGGTAACCTCGCTGGCACCTGACCAAAATGACCAATGAGGAGACAAGATACTTTCAAAAGCTGGGAGGAGGGAGAGAAACAAAGGGTCTGGGTCTGTCTGTAGTCGTCTTGGCCGGGGATAGACCAGGAATGGAGTCTTAGAACTTTTAGTAAGTAATCTAGCTAGGTATGTGTTCGATTATGATTTCTTTAAATGGCTGAGAAAAGCATTGTGCTGAATAGAATAACTATTTCTGTCTGTGTATCTTTTTTGTAACTTAAGGTTTTGCCTAGAGGGGTTCTCTATGTTTTTGAATCTAATTACCCTGTAAGATATCTACCATCCTGATTTTACAGGGGGGATTTCTTTATTTCTATTTACTTCTATTTTTTATTAAAAGTCTTCTTGTAAAAAACTGAATGCTTTTTCATTGTTCTCAGATCCAAGGGTTTGGGTCTGTGGTCACCTATGCAAATTGGTGAGGCTTTTTATCCAACATTTCCCAGGAAAGGGGGGGTGCAAGTGTTGGGAGGATTGTTCATTGTTCTTAAGATCCAAGGGTCTGGGTCTGTAGTCACCTAGGCAAATTGGTGAGGCTTTTTACCAAACCTTGTCCAGGAAGTGGGGTGCAGGGTTTTGGGAAGTATTTTGGGGGGAAAGACGCGTCCAAACAGCTCTTCCCCAGTAACCAGTATTAGTTTGGTGGTGGTAGCGGCCAGTCCAAGGACAACGGGGGGAATATTTTGTACCTTGGGGAAGTTTTGACCTAAGCTGGTAAAGATAAGCTTAGGAGGTTTTTTTCATGCAGGTTCCCACATCTGTACCCTAGAGTTCAGAGTGGGGGAGGAACCTTGTCATCATCCCACTAAACTACATGTGTGTGAAGGAGGAAAGAGAGTCAGGTCTGAGGTTCTGGTTCTGACCCATTTGTAATTTTAATGACAGAACAATGTATATGTATGCAGCTGATAGTCGCAAATTAAGGACAGATATCTATATTCTAGGCAGAGTTTGCAGTGACTCAAGGTTAAAGTTGTCTGATATTTTTCATGATAAGATTCTGTTTTCAGTTGCTTTTCACTTTGTCATACTTAATCATTCAGGCTGAAATTTTCCATGTGGGGTGGTGTTTTCCTTGGGGTGATTTTTTTGGTGAAAATTTCAGCAAAATATTGTCCAGCAGCAGTTTCTGAGAATGAGGTGAATGAAAAATGAATGACACAGGGGCCCTGTGGAAGAAATAGTATGTGATCATGTAATTAAAGACAGTAGTACAAAGCATGTGAAAGGGGGTCAAAATTAAGGTTTCACAGGCAGCCCTAATTCTGACATTTCCTAACATTTGGGTGCTTGACTTTGCAAACTTAATGCCCTTTTAACATTGATTTTTGTATGCAATTATGTATTTAATACTTATACCCCTTCATTGTGTCCATTAACCCTTGTGTCATCAGGGCATTGCCAGGTACCACATGGTCACCTTATATTACACTCTATTTCCATCCCTTCTCTGTCTTTCTCTTATTTATAGTGTAAGCTCTTTGGCACAGGAAATGTGCCTTCATTTGTCTTTGTACAGCACCTAGCACATCGTAGGAGCAAAGAATCAGGCACACAGAGACTGATATAGTGATATCTTTACTGTAGATTTTTAAACCACTGTCTAGAATTCTGCACCTGACATATAATTTTCTATTAAATTGCGTACATATCGAGGTTATTTCTGTTACATTTATTATTATTAATTTAGACTGCGATCACAAAGTATTCCAGAGGAAGATGCAGTGTCTGCTGGAACATCAAACTATCTTAAATAGAACCTTTTCTGTAAGAGCCATGTTGGAGTGTTATTAACTGCGGTCTCTGCAAAGCAGGGGTTGAAATGAATATGCAAAAAGGGAGGGTGGAAGGCAAAGGAGCTTGTACGTGCTATGCTCACAATCCCATCACTCCTTGTTTGCCATGCCCAGCTTTACAAGTAAACAGATAAAATGAGACCGAAGGGAGATACAGCAGCATTGATAGAAAGATGCTGGCTAGGATGTGAGAGTTTTGTTGTTTCAAGCTGTGGCAGCTCCTGATGTTAAGAGCAATAATACCAGTGAACAACAGATGAAAGGAAAAGGTTTTAAAGACTTTGAAATGCCTGCAGTGCTGACAGCAGGTGTCCTGTTCATTATCTCTCCCCATTTATCTTCTCTCTCCATTCCCTGCCATTTTCTTCTCCCCCTATTTGCCCATCTAATGCTCCATTCTATAATCTCCATGACTCTCAGCCTTCCTTCAGCTCTTGTTCTGGACTGTCTCCCTCCCTGCACTCCCACCTCTCCCCCGCCCCTTCTGAACTGATGAAGAGGATAATTTCCTTTAGAGGAGAGAAATGAATTGATACATTAGGCAGGTCTCCCTTTATTGACAGTATGTCTGGCTTCTGCTTTGAACAGAGATGGAAATTACATGACAAAATCATCACAGTTCTGGCCTGCATTTTCATAAGCTGGAGTAGCTCCCTGTCTTCCTGCAGAAAAAAACTCTGCACTTCCATGTATGTCAGTTTCAACAAGATCTGAGTCTCATCACTCTCTCAGCCCAGCTAAGAAGCACATAGATTCAGAAGCCAGCTGGGCAAACTCTCTTCTCCACCTCCTGCTGCATCCTCTTTCTCATAGGTTTGCTTTGCTGTGGAGAAAGGACTGTCTTTATTAAACACACTAGTTCATGACTCAGGATTGAAGATGCCCACTCTTTTGAAAAGGTGACACTTAAACCCTGGGCCAAATCCACAGAGATACAGAGTCCTGACATCTCTCTGGATTTGGTCTAGTATGTTCTGTATCTTAATTCTTCATGGACTAAAGAACCACTTTCATTGATAAAGAACTTGTTTTTTTAAACAGACAAATTAACCATTGGAACAATTTACTGAGGGATGTGGTGGATTTTCCATCACTTAACTTTTAAACTTGAGATTTGACGCTAAAATATATGGTTTAGCTCAGCAAGAAGTTATGGGTTTAATGCAAGGATTACTGGGTGAAATATAATGGCCTGTGTGATGGCAGAAGTCAGACAAGATGATCCTAATAGTCCCATCTGTCCTGAAAAAATGTAAGAATCCTTGCTCAGGCAAAACACTCACTGACTTCACGTGACAAAGGAAGCTAAGGCCGAGCCTGGTTCTCCATTGTTGTGTAGTTATTTAACCAAATAAAAAGTGGTTGTAAAATGTAACTCTTCTGATGTGGTAACATTTTGCACACATTTTGGACAGGTGTAAATGGCCACAGAAGTTAGAAGGCTGTGGAGAACCTGGTTTATCATCTTTCAGTTGAGAGAGTTTGAAGTGATTTTTGACATTGTGGGCCAGAGTAATTGATATGTTCTGACTAATTTGTGCTGGCTAAATCTATTTTGCAGCTGCATTACCTGACAAAAGCGGCAGAAAGCAGCCAGAGCGTATCACGTGCATAAAATTCTGCTCTTGGCTAAACCAGTAGAACTCAAATAGCTTCAATAGAGGCATTGCAGTTACCCCTATTTTACCCCAGTGTAAAGGATAGTCTGCTGTTTTATTCTGGCTACAGTATCGAAGGGATGCCTTTTTGTTTGTGTTTGGATACAGGGAGTTAGGCTTCTCTCTTCCAAAGCTCAAGTATGACTACAGTGTGGAATGTATATTTTTGTAAGCAATGGTTTTCTGCTATCTCAGTTTTAACTTACATTTATACCAAAGATATTTTGGAAAATTCTTTCAGAGCTTCTTTAGCTGTTTTTTAAAAAAATGATAGCAGCTGTTATGAATAGCTTCTATGTTCTGGGTGCATTAGAAAGAAGCTCCGTTTTTGATAGTATCATATTGACATGTGTGGCCATCCCTAGACTATGTATTAATTTTGTCTTCTCAAGGATACTCTAGTTAGAGGTGTTACCAGAGACAAAAAAGAGATGTTTTCATAAGCAGTTGTGGGTAGAACTTTGTGCTTGATTGTGTGGGTGGAGGTGTTTGAAATGCTATTTTTTTTCCAGGATGCTGGCATGACAGAGGGTGTTAAGTTTTGATAACTGGCAACTGCAAAGCGAATGCGAGTTTCACTCTGTGTTCTGGCTGATTGTAACATTCTTACTGCCACCCTAGATTCTTTTCTTTCTTCTTTAATTCTGGTGTTTAGACAATTCTCCAACAAGTTACATTAAGTGATCTCCTTGGGGGTTGTCAGTTTTCAGCTAAGGTTGCTGCACATAGTCTGTAATGTTCTGTTTGATTTTCCTCTTAAAATTAAATGTACACTGGAAATTAAATTAAAAAATTAGAAGCAAGTTTTCAACTGAAGGTTTGTGTGTGTTTTAATATAAGAGAAATAAAACCTGTTTTCTGCAGCTTGAAGAAAGCCCTGTTTGTCAAATGTTGCTTGATGGGGTGTGTGTGTGTGTGTGTCTGTGTGCGTGTGCGCACACATGCTATATAAAATGATTGTCTAAACTACTAAAAAAATTACTGCGTATACTGGTTTTGTTTCTTAAGATTTTTCCAAATTAATATTCTTGTGTAGACAGCAGATGCCTTACAAATAGTTTCTATGTATTTCTATCTATCATAGGGTGTTGTACTATATTAATTAGATCTCACTGCCTGCAGAGACTATAAAAGAGCAAAAAACTGTTTGAGGTCAGATGTGAATTAGCTAAATCTTGAGCCACTGTGAATATCTTGGGAATTCTCTCTAAAAGTAGAAACCAAAAATGTGTTGTTGTTTTTTCAAGTGGTCTTTACTAATTGCAATTTCTACTGAAATGAGCTCTTAAAACAGAGAAGATGCTGCTCCCCAGCCTCATTTACTGATGTTAGTTCAGGAAAAGGGCAGATGCAGAAGGGAGTCCGTCCGGATGGAGACGGAATGGAAAATCAGACTTTACAGAGCAGTACCTAAGAGAGCTAAAGTAAGTCACTCACAAACATTTCAGGTGAGTGTGGTTCAGCCCTGAGTGTGGGTGATGCAGAACCAGATTGCCCCAGGCACAATGCTTCACTTCACAGCTCTTACTAGGACCAGGTGCTTCTGCCACATGGGGAGCTGTACCTTAGAGCCGCAGTACAGTGCACTGAGGTCTGGAGGAGATACTGACTAACCTACTGTAGATGGATGAGTGGATGGTCACTTCAGTTTGCCTGGGAAAGAAGGAATTTAAAGTAATGCCACAGGAAAAGTCTTGACTGGACTCCAGATGTCTTAGGAAATCAAATCATGGTAAAAGATGGGCCAGTATCTTATCTCCAATTACTCTGACTTTACACCCTGCTGAAGTCCATCAATGATTGAATATCTGCCAATGCAAAACAGATTTGTGTAGTTGAATATTTTTTTAGCCTTCGAGATCTCAGATCCCATCAGCTTCCAGGAGATGGGAGAAAAGTCCTGTGGAACTTTAAACATTTACTTTCACAGCACAGTGACACTGCGCATATACATTGAATTCTGCCATGGCAACAAAGAAGTTAACTTACAGTGGGGAATAAAATTCCTATGCCCAGATGTGGCTTCCTTGCCTAGAAGAGGAGCTGCTAAACTGAGCACCGTTCATAATGAGAAAACTGTTCTTCAGTGCTGGGAATTGTGCTAGTACATCAAGGAGTAACGAGGACAATACCAGAAGCACAATCTCCTGATCTGAACAGTTAACCCTTTGTTTTTGCCTGTACATTTCTTGTTTGAAGTTTGCTATTGTGGTTTGGGCCTGAAACATAATGAGGACTTAGACATTGAAGTTTTGAGCAAGAAATATATCTACTATGTGTCTTTGTTGTGTGAGAGTGGATAGGGCACTGCAGGGGGAGTCCAGATACCTATTAGATAGCTGAGGGGAAATCCTGGCTCTGTTGAAGAATGGTATTGTCTTCCCATGGTATTGTCTTCCCATTCCCAAATCCCATTGTCTTCAGTGGGGCCAAGATTACACCCCTGGCTTTTATTGCTGTCTCTGCCACTGACCTAATGTGTAACCTTGGACAACTCATTTACCTGCTCTGTGTCCCACAGTCTCCCTCTATGGAATAGGAATAATGATACGTAACCACCTTTGTAAAGCACTTTCAGACAAATGAATGAAAAGTACTATATTAGGGAGTTTTCTATGGTTTTCAACAGGAAATGTTAGTTACGCTGTTGCAGGTATTTGCCCAGTATTAAAATTTCCAAAAGGTGTATTTATAATATGTAGACAGATATTTCTCTGTGCATGTAACAAATATAAAAATCAACTAAAAAGAAAGTAAAAAGAATATATTCTTTTTTAACATATTCTGTGGACATTTTCATCTAGTATCCAACGACTCAGAGGAGAAAATATTAAATCACTGATTATGATTGCATAAAAATACTCTCAACTGTCAGATACAGGACAAGATTTTTTGTTTTTAACAAAATTGTTAATGATCTGTATTATTTCATATGGTATTTATTTAATTATGCATCACAATTATGTAATTGCATGTAATTATATGATTACATGTATTTACTCTAAATACATAATTAGATGCAATTACACACTAAGAACATGAATTCATTACAAAAATAATAATATAAATGAATTCACAAATCTGAAGCACATTAACATTAGCACACTCATTTCAGCTTGATAAAGTGGAGCCTGACAATATACATAGCTGTGGCTCAAGGTACGTTTCACTAAAGTGAATTGCCATGAAAAATCTCGGCAAAAAGCTGCCATTTGCAAAGTTATTTGTAAAGGTCAAAAGGTCTCCATTTAGCTGCTGTATTGCTAACTTCACAAATGCAAAAATTGTAAGTCAGGGTCTCCAAAATCATTACATGAGTTTAAAAATCATGATTTAAAAAAAAACAAAACTTTTTTTATTTGATTTCTGGGTTTTGAATTTTTGGGGTGCACTTGGGTCACTTTTTCCAGCTTTTCTCTGCAACCACCTCAAAACTTCCTCTTTTGAAAAAAATTGAAAGCTGATATTCTTACCTAGGCACTTGCCTTTGGGTACTGCAGTTTTAAGAAAAATCATGAATGTCACAAGTTTCACACTAAAATCGCGAGAGTCCAGCAGCTTTTATGATAAATCACACAAGTGAAACTGATGTTGTCCTGCTTCCTGAGATGTACCTATAGCCTTGTTCAGTTTTTTTGCTGATGGTGGAAGGTGCCGGTCACAGTTTCAAGGGAACTGCACCTGTATTTCCCCCTCTGTGGTCCCTTGAGGGCACCCACTTAAGGACTCTAGCGCACAGCTGTCACTTCTCTTGGGCATCTCTCACTCCCTCCTAACTAGAGATTTTAAGGCTGCACAGCTCCCAGCCTTGCACTGTGATATCCCTAGCAAGCCAGACTGCCTAAAAAGACCAGCACCTGGACTTTGCTTTCTCTCTAAAAGCTGTGACCAGTGTATTGCCCACAGTTATAAGTCACCACACAGCTTTTTCTAAGCAAACACAATTTATTCTTAAGGTAAAACATTACAGAGAAAACATTTAACACAATAAAAGAACTGACATACATGCTAAAAAGCTTACCAAAAATCTCCTCCATCCCCAACTCCACCATAGGGCTCTTGTAGGTTTTAGTCCTTCCAAACCCACAACTGGGTTTCTCTATAGTTACAAGTTCAGCTGTCTTAGATCCAGAATCAGAACCAAGACAGACAGCCATTTAATATATAGCTCAGGCCTTTGTTCTTGGCCTTCTGTAACAAATAACAAAGACCGTCTCCTCAGGGTGTAGCTTCGTAAAGTTGGGTTTTTTGCATAACCAGAGTTGGAGAATTTGCATTAACCACTCCCTAGGAATTCTCCAGGAAATCTACTTAATACTCATTGTGCCTAAAGTCTGTACTTGGCTGGCACATGTTCAGTACAGTCTTTTGAACACCCAGGTCTCACATCTGTCCCACCTCCCCTGCCTGGAATAATACATACACTTAATTCAATACGATTTTCCAAAGATATTGCAGAAAATTGCCCTATCAATCACAGTACCAAGATGACAGCAAACCTGGGGACTGATGCTCTCTTTTTAGCAATGGAACAAACGTATGATGTGAAGCAACAGCTACAGTGTAGGCTTTCCTTGCCCCCTCCCTATGCTGCTTCACCAACGTACTTCAGCACTGACCTGGAGGGACCCACTCTACATGGTCGATGACAGTAACGCAAGCTTTGGTCACCTTGCAAATGCAACACCCAGGCAGTGAAACACAGGAAGTTTTAATGCTTTTAAATACAGCATGTGCTCTTATTAACTGATCAGGGAAATAACAGGGAAATGACAAGGGCATTTTTTATAGGCTCCTGCGTAGTAACTCTGTTTCCAACTTCCTGGCTTCCATAATGTTCTTTTACAGGAGGGTCCACACAGAGAATTACAACATGTTCTTTTTTCCAGAAATCTAGCAACTGCTTTATCATACTTGCTTTCACTAAAGGGGGACAGGACATGCAAAGTTGGCATATGGATTCTGTTAGGTTTTGTCCAATGCAAAAAAACCCAACCGTCAGTCAAAGTGATTTTTATTTTATATTAAGGAAAGCACAAACAAGAAAGAACAAAAGTAAACTCTCACTGAGAAGAGCACATCGTGGTTGACTCCTCTAATAGCCTGAGCTGAGGTCCTAGAACAAAATGACTGCTGAACTCTGTATGCAGAACACAGGACGTGTGCTCAAAATATAAAGGTGCGGTACACAGAAAACAAGACTGCACAGCTTTATAGCTGCATACAACACAGCTCCAAACTTTCTCAAAGTCTGTGGTGTTTGGATCAGGCCAATCTGATAACCGAGAGAGTTGCTTCTCTTCTGGCCAAATTCTACTGTCCTTATTCGTTTTGTACCTGGACAAAATATCAAGGCCAATATTTTCCACTGGTCACTAGTTTTGGGTGCCTTAATTTTTGTGTCTCCAACTTGAGACCCTTGAATGTTTCAAGCTGATCACCTAAAATAAATGGCCCCTTTTGAAAATTGTGATACCCTTGATTTCAGTGAGAAACGTGCAGGATTCAGGATTGAAGAAGGGCTGCCGAATTTGACATGTGGTGCTAGAACCCTCCCCCCCCGCTCCCAACACACACACACCGTCATGCATCTTCAGAATTAAATGGAAACCAAACCTTTCTTTACATCATGCAGCAAGTGTAAATTGCAAATGTGTAATATCTTTACCGCACAATCATCTACTTACTATTATAAAAGGGATGGCATGAAACACAATTCAGCAACTGTTGCTGTTATTGAGTGAATAAAATATTTATCAAATTGTTTTTCTACAATAGTTGATCTCCTCTAGCTGTTTTATAGGTAGATTAAAGACTTTAAAGTTGCAGCCTCATTTTATATTTTTTGCGTAGCCAAACTCCCTTTCAAATCAACAAGAGGCTAGAGTGAGCAAAGAGTACAGAATCAACTCCCAAATCTGGAAAATTATTTGGTATGAGGTCTTTAAAAATAGAAAGATCAGCTACATCTCTTACTTTTGCTTCCTATGATAAACATGTTGTTTGTATCAATCATCAGCTTTCAAGCAGATGGGTGGTTATAAAAGCCCAAAGAATCTTTCCAGCTGATTCTTTTACCTGTGTGACTCAATTTTTAGTGACATTAAAAGTCTCAGAAATACACCAAGAAATGCTAGTGATATTTTGATAACAGTTAAACACTTTTAAAAAACAATTTAGGAGTCTGCTCTTTTTCTGTTTTGTGGATACTTATTTGTGGAAGAACTAAGCTCTTCTTTTGGTTTATGAGAATAGGAACACTCACTTTGTCTTTAACCCTCACAAACTTGTTGTGCTTATGCCTTCTTCCTTAATCTTAGTCCCTATTAATCTTAGTCCCTATTAATTTTCCAACTACAGTGTTTCCTAACCCACAGGTGGCTACCTTTGTATTACTTTACCATGGAGGGCAAGATGACCTCTTTCAGGGGCAATATTGTCTGGCTGGCCACTTCCCCTGAAGGTACTCATGGTTCTTCACAAATTTCATACCCGTTCCCTGCATAGTTTCTGAGGGACAAGGCAAGAACAGGTAAAACTGGAATATCACATTCCAGGTACATTCTGTAAGTCACCTGCCATTCCTATCTCCAGTAACAGGATGTAAGAGAAGTAACTGATTGGCAAACGCTCCTCCTTTCCCTCCAGACAGGAAGATGTACCAACTCATGTTTTTATTTTAACTTTTCATGTCTTTCAAGGAGCTTGGAAGCCCATGTTTACTTTGGGCTCTGTCCCGCATATATTGTAGATATACCTGAGTTATCTCAAGGGAAGGAAACCCAGCATTTATTTCAAAGCTGAACAGTGTCTTCAAAGGAATTATGTCAACAGCACATGTCCAAAATGTTCATTTTCTCACACACAGTGTTTGTTGTTGCTTTCTTCAAATGGGAGGAGTTAAAGGCACAGGTGGCAGGGTATGTGTTCTAGTGCCAGCAAAAGCACTTCTCTGTGTATTCCCCTTCTCTGTATATAAAACATAAAGGTCTAAGCCAATATTTTCAAACACGGCCTCTGATTTTGCGTGGCTCAATTACTGGGTGTCTATCTTCAGATATCTTTGGTCTTATTTCCATAGAAGCTGGAATGGCCATTACTCTCAAAAATGTCAGTTGGAATTGTGGGTACTCACCACTTCTGAAAAGCAAGGGTGTCTCAAGCCGGGCAGTAAAAATCAAAGCCCACTTTTGAGAGCTTTGGCATTATTGGCTTTTAAATTTATATTGTGAAGGAAAATAAGAGTTGTGACAAATGTATTCTATAAAAATATCTTGTGTGTATACAGTGTCATTCATCCCAAATAATCCTAGTGTTTTACACATTGTACATGTTTAGTAGTCACTTCACCCACTGCTGAAATGTAAACACCTCCAGTTGAAACTGCAGCTGAATTGATCCTAATGCTACCTTAAAATAACATTGAAAATCATCTTTAAAACTGTTTGCAAACAACTACATTCTGCAGAATACAATCCGATAATTTTAAAGGTGATTCCAATGTAAAGTTATAGAGAAGAAGGAGCAGACTACTATACAGTTTTGGAGGACAGACTGGAAATCACGTTTCCTGCAAGTCCTATAATGTACTTTTGGATAATCTATGCACAAGTGCAGTGAGTCAATCTGAAAATGTTACAGTGTCCTATTAAGTCCTTGGACAACAGGATTTGTGTATCTTTGAGTCTAAATCAAAGGCTAATCCATACTTGGTTATTCTGAGTGAGCTAAAACACAGTAATTCATTTTCATGATACATTAGGCATGCTGAGCAGAGTAACCAATATGTTACTGAAATCTGGTTTCTGTTTTCCATTAGCCCTGAAAAAGCAAGAGCCGTTTTGACACTTTTCTTCCAAAAGCAGGAGGTAGTATACCATCTCCAGGAGTCTATAGTCTGCTAAAAGAGTTTATGCCCCAGTGATGGCTGTTCAAGTCAGACTGAACAAATGACTAGGGTCAAAGTTTGGTGCTTCTGAAAAACAAACTGAAAAATTAATTCTGTGGGAGGAGCGCCAGTGAAAAGGTATTAAAAGTAGAAACTGGTGACGCTAAAAAATCCTGGAAACTGCACTCATGGAAAACATACAGTAAATCTGCCTTGCAAAACTCTCATAACAATTTACCAGTGTAAGCACAAAATCTGCTTCCTCACCTCTTCACTGAGTAAGGGATGATGATATTTTACTTAAGAAATATTGCTTGCCACAGGCAAATAGGCAACTCGGATTTGAAAGGATTCATTATATGAAACGCAGCATTCATTCTTTACAGCAGCCACACACTTGCATGGAAATCTGGAGCTCCCTGGAATGTTATGACATATTAAAAGTGGATCAGAATTTTGGTACTTTTAATTTCAAAGGCTCTAATTTTGCCATTGATTTTCAAGCAGAACTCTCACTGTGAAATCAGTGGCAAGTTCTGATTAACAATATGGCCCTGAATGTTTCCATTTTCTGAAACTTGACGGAGGCTTACCACTTTTTTTGGAGTGATTGACAAATAAGTGGGCCCAGGGGTATAAATGTTTTGCATGCATAATTCCTATTGAATTCAATGAGAATTTTGCATGCAGCCAGGACTGCAGCATCAGGTGCTGTGTGGGTCAGGGTAGGCTGACATTACTTAGTGTTGGACAGTACCAGTGCCCTTCCCTTTAACTTTATGTAGGAGAGATTTATACAGATTAATGTAAACTCCAAATATGGCTGCCAGGAGGCATATGTTTTTCTTTTTATGAAGGTCAGAGAACAAATATAGGTCAAAATTTCACTTATGTGCTTATTTTGCCACTAGATTTTGTCCCTCAAATTCTTTGTGAAACAGCTTAAAAGGTGGATTTAAGTTTTTATTTTTAAAAAGCTTTTTTAACCAAAGTTGGTCATTTTCTGAAAACAATCTCCTACTGTGTATTTTTTGGCATGACGTGTACCACCCTTGCAGAATGACAGCTGATCTCAAGTTAAATGGCATCTTCTCAAGGCGAGCATCTGCATGAGTCACATGTTATGGAAAAGAGCTGCAAATTGTGGCAAAGCTCAAAAATATAGACTCTGCTTCAGGAAACCATCTAAGCATGCACGTCTGACTTCAGTGCTTTCCTAAATTAGGGCCGTTCTTTGTATATCTGACTGCAGAAAGTGCCCTTTCCTTTCTTGGGGACACAGAGTCTTGAGTCAATGTATTCTTTCTGCTTCTACTACACCCATTCTATGAATGAATAAATAACGGTTTCAATTTTCAGCATTCATTTTGAACCTTTCAGCTCTAAAAACAAGTGAACAAACCATTAGATTATTACATATTATACAGGAGGCCTTTAGGGGCCTGATCCAAAGCCCATTTAAGTCAATAGAAGTCTGCCTGGTGAGCTCAGTGGACTTTGGATCATATTTCAAAAATGCAAAACTAAAGTGGCTTAATTGGTGTCCACCTCTTGTGATACAAAATATTAAGGATTGTCTGCTGAGTACACAATAAGGTACCTTTGAAAATTAAAGATGGCCTTCACGTTATTTTGCATCTCTACTTTTTTTCCCAGTCACAAAAGTAAACATAAGAGTATAAGAATGGCTGTATTGGGTCAGGTCAAATGTCCATCTAGCCCACTATCCTGTCTTCTGAGGCTGCTTCTGTCTTTTCCTAGATGCTTCAGAGGATATGAATAGAACAGAGCAATTTATCAACTGATCGATCCTTTGTTGTCCAGTCTCAGCTTTTGGCAGTCAGAGCTTTACAGAGCATGGGGTTGCATCCCTGACCATTTTGACTAATAGCCATTTATGGACCTATTCTCCATGACTTTATCTAATTCTTTTTTGAACCCAGTTATACTTTTGGTCTTCACTGCATCCCCTGGCAATGAGTTCCACAGGTTAACTGTGCACTGTGTGAAGAAGTACTTCCTTATGTTTGTTTTAAACATGATGCCTATTAATTTCAGCGGGTGACTCTTAGTTCTTGTGTTATGTGAAGGAGTAAATAACACTTCCTTATTCACTTTCTCTACACCACTCATGATTTTACAGACCTCTATCATATCCCCCCCTTAGTTGTGTCTTTTTTCTAAACTGAACAATCCCAGTCTTCTAAATCTCTTCTGTTATGGAAGCTGTTCCACACACCTAATTGTTTTTGTTGCCCTTTTCTGTATCTTTTCCAGTTCTAATACATCTTTTTTTGAGATGGGGTGACCAGAACTGCATGCAGTATTCAAGTTGTGGGTGAACCGTGGATTTATATATTGGCATTAAATGTATGTGTTTGTGTTTAAATGAATACTTGTCTCTAGGTGGCAGCAACTTGTAAAGCTTTAATAGGCTGTAAATTAGCTGAGTGAGTAGAGCAAAGAGAGTACAGTGCCTGGTGATTTTGTTTAGCAGATTTCAGGATGTTGACAGGGAGGAGATATCTTTCAAAATGATAAAAAGTTCTTACAGACCAGGCCAAAAGATAACCATTTATTATTCGTTATGTTTTCTGATTAATCTCAACTGATACTTCCAAACAGTCCAGCAAGACTTTATCATAGCCAAACCATTTTGAAAGTGCAGATAGTGTCTTTCATTCTCATCTTTACACAGGTGAGTGAAGATCACCCCTGATTTTCAGAATAGGGGAGAGTGAGGCACCACGAGATTTTCCCAGTGACACACAGCGAATGGCAGAGTTGAGATTAAAATTCGGGTCTTCTCGCCCAGATTTTACTGCTGTTACTACTAGACCATACTGTTTATGGGGTGCTTGGAGTGTTTCAGGATAGTCAATCAAGTCAAAAAAGTCAGCTATAGCAATAATGAGGTCCCTGCTTACAACCTATTTTCCTTAGTGTGTTTGAGCTTAGACAAATGGTAGAACTGCCATTATAATGATGTCATATAACATTCTCCTTCAATAAGTGCTATTATACACTGTATTTGGTTTTGCTTGGGTGTTTATAGAATGAATGGCACTATACGTTGGACAAATGGTTAAGCAACCAAAAAAAGTGAGTATTAGTGATTGGTTGCCCATTGCCTTACCCAGAGCTGCGGGAAGTCCAACTGCAATGCAAAGACCTTTCACAAGCAGGTGGTATTCAGGGGAGCTGCTTATGTGTAACAATGAAGCAGAGCCTATGGGACTGAATCAGGGATAGTTCTCCATTGTGGTAGGCACTGTGTAAGGTGAGCCCAGGGAGCTTACTATCCAAGTTATTTATAAGGTTCCACTGGCCCAGTCCTGAATGTTTCACCCTTTGGGTAGATCCAGAGCCCATTGCAGTCAGTGGGGGATCTTCCATTGATTTGAATGAGCTTTGGGTCAGGCCCTTTAAGAGCAGATGTATGCATGCTTGGCATACATCATGGCTGTGTTGGCTTTTTCTTACAGTAGTGGGCATTGTGCATTTCTCTGAGTTCATTCTTCCAAGGGGAGGTTCTCACTTTGCTGTCTGACCATCTTGAAGCCACTTGGGTTTGTTTTATTTGGTGCTAACATGCTTTTTCATGTGGTTGTGCTAAGGGATTCAACTAAGGCCTAGTCTACACTACAGAGGTAGGTCAAAGGAAGCCACCTTAAATCGACCTGTTAATGTGTGTGTCTACACTACCGGGTCCTTTACGCCAACCTAAGTCGCCTCCAATGTCGACTTCTGTAATCCACCTCTGCGAGAGGCAAAGCACTTAATTCGATTTTCATGGGTTGACTGTGAGAACCAGAGACAGAACCAGCGTCGTGTAATTTGACTGAATTGGCCTCCAGGTGGATGAGTACAATGCTCATCTGTGACCGCCCTGGAGATCATTCTCAACTCTGCTGCACCACAGCCAGGTACACAGGAAACAGCTCCTCCCCTGCTAAAGCCCCGGGGATTTTTGATTTCCCATTTCCTGTTTGATCAGCATTGAGAGCATGCCAGCTTGAGCACAGCTGATCATGGAGAGCCTGGCCTGCACAGGAAGTGGAGGGTCTCATCGCTTTGTGGGGAGAAGAGTCTGTGCAACAGAACTCTGGTCCAGCAGAAGGAACGCTGACATCTATGCAAAGATCACTCATGGAATGGAAAAGATGGGCTGCCTGAGGGACACATAGCAGTGCCATGTGGAAAATAAAAGAACTTCGCCAAGTGTACCAGAAGGCAAGGGAGCCAAACAGTCATTCTGGTGCTGAACCCCACACATGCCAGTTCTACAATGAGCTGCATGCGATTCGTGGGGGTGACCCTACCAGTACCCCCACAAACAATATGCACACCTCCAGGTGTGTGAGTCTAGGGACAACAAGGAGGACGATATGGTGGATGAGGAAGAGGAGAACGGGAGACAGGTGAATGGTGGATCTATTCTCCCCGAGAGCCAGGAAATATTTTTAATCCTGGAGCCCTGGGGGTTGCAGGACATCACGGTGGCCGACCATGATGCTGGGGAAGGCACCTCTGGTGAGTATATAGTTACAATCAAAGCCCAGTTAATCTTTAGCAGGCACTCACGTTCGGTGGTATTGCATGTTTACTGTGAAGAAAAAGCAAGGTGCTGTTGCTCTCTGCTCCAGCTACAAAGAGGGTGGCCCCTGGAGAAGACTGTTTATGTGGACTGGGATAGCCCAGGAATCCTCCAGGGATATCTCTAGTAAACTTTCATGGAGGTACTCTGCAATCCTTTGCAGAAGGTTTCTGGGCAGGGCAGTCTTATTTCTTCCACCATGGTAGGACACTTTCCCATGCAACTCCTGAATTAATTCTGCTATAATCACTGCGGTACACAGCATAGCAGCATAAGGACCAGGTCTATACCCAGACGCTTGCAGCATCTCCTTCCTTTACACCTCTGTGACCCTCAGGAGACGGATATCACATAGGGTCGCCTAGGGGAAATGGGGGAAGTTCTCATTAAAAGTGCTCTTACAAGAAAAAAAACAGAGCATGTAGACCCACCCCACCCAACACACACGCATTCTGGATTGCCAAACCACGCAGCTGCTAATGTGCCTTTACTGTGCTCGGCTTGGGTTGGCAAGTAGTTTAAGTGGCTGATAGGGGACTGGGGCCCCACATGTGGGATACTGCAATTTGGGAGTAAAAACGCCCCCCCTCCACCCCGCCCTGTTCGTAAACAGCTTCCTGTGGTGCTATGGGAAGGCCATTGTTAAACTAGCTACTTCTGCTCCCGACATGAGCCTGCCATAAACTTCGTTAAAAGTGCAGTCACCCATGACTCGGCGGGGCCTACTCACCATGGCTGGAGCAGCAAAACGGTTACAGATTCTGATTATGTTTTGGCTTGCACCTAGTGTAATAAAGGTTTTTTGTTTTTTTTAATGAAAATGGCCTCACTATGGAAACATTTTATGCATGTACAATAGCTCCTTTCTATTTTCCTATGACTGACAGCTGGAAATGTGTCCTTCAGCATGTTATCAACACCTGAAAACAGACTTTTGCTGATTAGGAGGAGGAGAAACAGAATGCAGGAGGACATGTTCACCAAGATCATGAATGCCTCTGGGACAGTTGACACAGGGCTGAGAGCATGGAGGATTTCACTGTCTGAGAAGTTAGACATGGACATGGAGAGCAGGAAAGCTTCCCATAAGCATGACTGTATGGTGCAGGATGAGATGCTTTGGATTATGAGGGACAAATCAGACATGTTGAGGTGTCTGGTTGAACTTCAGGAACAGAAGCAGAAAGGTAGAGTACCCCTGCAGACCCTGGTGCAGAGCCAGCCAGCATTGCCTGACGCAGAATCACCCTCCCCGAAGCATTCCATGAGGCATGGGAGAAAAGTCCATTATCCCTTTCACTTAACTCAGGGGGTGGGTACAAGGAACAGAAGGTGCCCATTCACAGACCTTTGATGGTCTAGAATGAGGTGTTATGTTGTTCTTCTTACAGCTAAAAATGTTTCTCCTGTTCCAATTCTACAACCCCTTTTCCCCAAGCTAACTTTTTTCCTGTTCTCCGTCTTTACTTATGTTAAATAAAGTAAGTGGATTCGAGAAATAAATGTTCTTTATTGAGTAGAAGAAGCGGGCTTAGGCGGGGGGTTGGCTTTACAGGGACAGTGATACAAGCCAGGTGAAGATTTGGGAAAGCACAATGCAGACAAGCAGTTCACATTACTGTGACTCATTATTGAAATGGCTTTTCAAAGCCTCTTGGATATGCCGTGCCCCTTGCTGTACTCTTCTTATTGCCCTGGTGTCTGGCTGCTCAAAAATGTCTGCTATGCGATCTGCCTCGACTGCCCACTCCTAAGGAAAATTTTCCTCCTTTTTTTCCACAGATATTTTGGAGCACACAGCAGGCAGCTATAATCATGGGGATGTTCTCTTCACTAAGGGCCAACCTTGTTAGTAAACTTCTCCAGAACCCTTTTCAAATGACCAAAGGCACATTCAACAACCATTCTTCACTTGCTGAGCCTCCAGCTGAACCGTTCCTTACTGCTATTCAGACCTGGTATATGGCTTCATGAGCCATGGGAGCAAGGGGTAGGCTGGGTCCCGCATGATAACCATAGCATCTCAACATCATTAATTTTCATTTTGTAGTCTGGAAAGAAAGTCCTGGATTGCAGCTTTTTTGAATGGAGGATATGGAGGTAGATATTATCATATCCGAGGTAGAAGCGAAACTCAAACAGCTTAATGGGACTAAATTGGGGGGGCCAGATAATCTTCATCCAAGAATATTAAAGGAATTAGCACATGAAATTGCAAGCCCATTAGCAACAATTTTTAATGAATCTGTAAACTCAGGGGTTGTACTGTATGACTGGAGAATTGCTAACATAGTTCCTATTTTTAAGAAAGGGGGAAAAAAAGTGATACAGGTAACTACAGGGTCTGTTAGTTTGACATCTGTAGTATGCAAGGTCTTAGAAAAAATTTTGAAGGAGAAAGTAGTTAAGGACATTGAGGTCAATGGTAAATGGGACAAAATACAACATGGTTTTACAAAAGGTAGATCGTGCCAAACCAACATGATCTCCTTCTTTGAGAAAGTAACAGATTTTTTAGACAAAGGAAATGCAGTGGATCTAATTTACCTAGATTTCAGTAAGGCGTTTGATACCGTGCCACATGGGGAATTATTAGTTAAATTGGAAAAGATGGGGATCAATATGAAAATTGAAAGATGGATAAGGAATTGGTTAAAGGGGAGACTACAGTGGGTCATACTGAAAGGTGAACTGTCAGGCTGGAGGGAGGTTACCAGTGGAGTTCCTCAGGGATTGGTTTTGGGACCAATCTTATTTAATCTTTTTATTACTGACCTTGGCACAAAAAGTGGGTGTGTGCTTGTCAAGGTTCCTTCCCCACTCTGAACTCTAGGGTACAGATGTGGGGACCTGCAAGAAAACCTCCTAAGCTTACTTTTACCAGCTTAGGTTAAAACTTCCCCAAGGTACAAATTATTTTACCCTTTGCCCTTGGACTTCCACTGCCACCACGAAACTTTATCTGGGTTCCTGAGAAAACGTAGTTTGGAAACATCTTTCCCGCCAAAATCTTCCCAACCCTTGCACCCCACTTCCTGGGGAAGGTTTGGTAAAAATCCTCACCAATTTGCATAGGTGACCACAGACCCAAACCCTTGGATCTTAAGAACAATGAAAAAGCATTCAGTTTTCTTACAAGAAGACTTTTAATAGAAGTAAAAAAGAATCACCTCTGTAAAATCAGGAGGGTAAATACCTTACAGGGTAATTAGATTCAAAACATAGAGAATCCCTCTAGGCAAAACCTTAAATTACAAAAAAGACACGCAGACAGGAATATTCATTCTATTTAGCACAGCTATTTTCTCAGCCATTTAAAGAAATCATAATCTAACGCATACCTAGCTAGATTACTTACTAAATTCTAAGACTCCATTCCTGTTCTGTCCCCGGCAAAAGCATCGCACAGACAGACACAGACCCTTTGTTTTTCTCCCTCCTCCCAGCTTTTGAAAGTATCTTGTCTCCTCATTGGTCATTTTGGTCAGGTGCCAGTGCGATTACCTTTAGCTTCTTAACCCTTTACAGGTGAAAGGATTTTTCCTCTGGCCAGGAGGGATTTTAAAGGTGATTACCCTTCCCTTTATATTTATGACAGTGCTAATAAAGTCTGCAGATGACACGAAGCTGGAAGATATTGCCAATTCAGAGAAGGACTGGGATATCATACAGGAAGATCTGGATGACCTTGTAGACTGGAGTAATAGTAATAGGATGGAAATTTAATAGTGAGAAGTGTAAGGTCATGCATTTAGGGTTTAATAACAAGAAGTTTTGTTATAAGCTGGGGACGCATCAATTGGAAGTAACGGAGGAGGAGAAGGACCTTGGAGTATTGGTTGATTACAGGATGACTATGAGCTACCAATGTGATGTGGCCGTGAAAAAAGCTAATGCGGTCTTGGGATGCATCAGGCGAGGTATTTCCAGTCGAGATAAGGCGGTGTTAGTACCTTTATAGAAGGCACTGGTGAGACCTCATCTGGAATACTGTGTGCAGTTCTGGTCTCCCATGTTTAAGAAGGATGAATTCAAACTGGAACAGGTACAGAGAAGGGCTACTGGGATGATTCGAGGAATGGAAAACCTGTCTTATGAAAGGAGACTCAAGGAGCTTGGCTTGTTTAGCCTAACTAAAAGAAGGCTGAGGTGAGATATGATTGCCCTCTATAAATATATCAGAGGGATAAATACCAGGGAGGGAGAGAAATTATTTAAGCTCAGTACCAATGTGGACACAAGAACAAATGGATATAAACTGGCCACCAGGAAGTTTAGACTTGAAATTAGACGAAGGTTTCAAACCATCAGAGGAGTGAAGTTCTGGAACAGCCTTCCAAGGGACTCAGTGGGGGCAAAAGACCTATCTGGCTTAAAGATTAAGCTTGATAAGTTTATAGAGGAGATGGTATGATGGGATAACATGAATCTGGCAATTAATTGATCTTTAACTATTCATGGTAATTAGGTCCAATGGCCTGTGATGGGATGTTAGGTGGGGTTGGATCTGAGTTACTACAGCGAATTCTTTCCTGGGTATCTGGCTGGTGAATCTTGCCCACCATGCTCAGGGTTCAGCTGATCGCCATATTTGGGGTCGGGAAGGAATTTTCCTCCAGGGCAGATTGGAAGAGGCCCTGGGGCGTTTTTGCCTTCCTCTGCAGCATGGGGCACGGGTCACTTGCTGGAGGATTCTCTGCACCTTGAGGTCTTTAAACCATGATTTGAGGACTTCAATAGCTCAGACATAGGTGAGAGGTTTATTGCAGGAGTGGGTGGGTGAGATTCTGTGGCTTGCATTGTGCAGAAGGTCAGACTAGATGATCATAATGGTCCCTTCTGACCTGAATGTCTATGAGTCCATGAGACCCAAGTTCCTAAAGATGCGCATGTCATGAACCTTTCCCGACCATCCTACATTGATTTTGGTGAAATGCCCCATGTAATCCACCATTGCGTGCAACAGCATTGAAAAGTATCCCTTTCAGTTTATGTACTCTTTGGCAAGGTGGTCTGGTGCCAAGATGGGGATACGCGTGCCATCTATCGTCCCACCGCAATTAGGGAACCCCATCGTGGCAAACCATCCACCATGTTCTGCACATTTCCCAGACTCACTACTTTTCACAGCAGAACTTGATTAATAGCCCTGCACACTTGGAGCACAGCAGCTCCCACAGTTGATTTACCTACTCCAAATTGATTCCTCACTGACCAGTAACTGGCATTACAAGTTTCCAAATAGCGATTGCCACTTGCTTCTCCACTGTCGAGCAGCTCTCATTTTTGTGTTGCTGAACTGCAGAGCAGGGGAAAGCTCTGCACAAAGTTCCTGGAAGGTGGCCTTCCACATTTGAAAGTTCTGCAGCCATTGCTCATCACCCCATACCTGCAAAATGATGCAGTCCCACCAGTCAGTGCGTGTTTCAGGGGACTAGAAACAGTGCTCAGAGTGCAGCTGCTCTGTGACTGCCAGCAGCAACTGTGAATTGTTTTTTTTTCAATGGCTTGCAGGACATCGCTATGTTCCAAGCGGCAGATCCTAGTTCAGCTCCGGAAATACTGCAGGAGAAGGTGCAAGGTGTTTGAGATCTCACAGTGAGAGTGCGCAACTGAGCAGGCTTCATGCTTCTGGAGTTATGGCGTATGTACAGCGGTTTTAAGGTGAGAAAACCACTGGGTTGTTTGCTCTTGATATGAGGGAGGGAGGACAGTACATTATGGGATGCCAACGCAATGTTCCCATTCTACCCTGTGACCATGTTTTGGTCCCAAGAGGCATTGCCCACACTTCCCAAAACACACTGTGGCAAGTTGGACTTTGGGATAGCTACCCACGATGCACTGCTAGTGAGGACACACTCTATCGAGACAATGAGCATGGTGTGGCCACACACAATCGACTTACTTAATTCAGAGGCTCGAGGTCGAATGAGATAAGTCGACTTAATTTTATAGTATAGACCAGCCCGAAGTGACATTTCAAGACACGGGCACCTGTTCCTTTTTATTTAGCTTATTTATTTTGTTTTCACACTTTGAACTGTTATTTCTTGATTAGATACACAAAGTATACACACAGCTTACAAATGAGCGACAAAATGCAACCCCAAATTTCAGAATAAAGACACCACAGATCCCCTAGTTACTAACTTCAGGTCTATGTCAGAAGAATGGAAATTACGATGATCTTTGCAGAGAGTGGGAGGGATTTTCCCTATTTCTCTTGTACTTATGTGGACTTTACAGGAGTCACTCTGCTGTGACACACCTACAGGAGGAGAGTATCTGCTCTTTGGGATGCATCAGCCTCTTATCCTTTAGGCCACACTGGTTGGAGTTCCTAGCAGTAACACGGTATTATCTCCACAGCATCATTCTTCCCACTCCCTGCAAGAGTAGCAGAATGACATGCCAGACAGTGGGGTAACATTGTATTGTTTTGGGAAGGGGGAAGATGGAACAAAATTATCCCTCTTGCTACATGCAGTAGCACCATGAAAACTCTGTTGTGTGCCACGCATATGAGACGGAGGGAATGGAGTTGCCGGAGAAACCTGCTTACTTGGCACCTGCTGCTTACTAGCAGCATGATCACCAAAAGCAGTGACACACATTTCAGAAGAAGCAGAAGTAACAGAGACACATTACAGTCCCTTGCAGAGAGATTCTGCATGGCTGCTACCCGGCATGGCTGCAAACCAAGGCACAAAAGGAGTGAACGCCCGCTGTGGGATCTCTAGCCCAGTGCATGATTGCCTTAGGGAGAGAAGGGGCCTGGTAGGGCTAATCTTGGCACCAGAACTGAGAAGCCCCACCTTCACTCCCTTGGATTGGTGTGCCCCTCAGGGGCTGGGTTGGGAACTACTGAGTTAATCTTTTTGTTGTGACCGCTATAGTAATTGTGCCAATAGTATTTGTATGGTTTAATTTCAGGCAGTGCTAGTAAAGCAGTTGTTTTGTTGCCCTTTTTCTGAGTGGTAGCAGATGTGTGGAGTTTTGCAGGTCGGATTTCCAGTGGAGCATTCAGTGATGCAGAGTCAGGGTATATTCTAAGTGTAACTTGTTCTACTTACACATCTACCCCAGTCCAGGATCAGACATGGTCAGGCAGCATGCAGGACAATTCCTTCTTTCAGGAATCTCAGCCTGACACCAATGCCTAGTTTCCAAGGAGCAACTGTGCTCGTTGTACCAAGAACCCTTGCATAACAAGAATAACACCACCATGCAGCATGTCTTCCCAAGACTGAACATTTGGTTGCATCCCCCTTCCCCCCAAAAAGTGAACTTAGAAGATTACATATAAGAGTGTCACGTTGTGACACCTACTATAAGGGTGTGTTCAGGAACCCCTCCAGGACTAGACCTTGGGGAGTATACAGCACTTGCCCCCAAACTCCCGGAGCACCCAGCACACTACTAGATATCAGAGGGGATGCGTGTACCATGACACTCACTGACAACCTGCACTGAGGTCAGCTACATTTGCTTATGGCAATTTTTAGTGCCTCTGAAACCACATGGTTTAAGTAGCTCCATAAGCAGGAAAGCACTAATAAACCTCTGTGGAGTTTTTCTGCAGCTGCTGGACCCCTCACTCCCTACAGCATTTTAGCCCTTGCCTTGTGTAATCTAAGCTCCATGCTTTCCTGTGTTGTTTAGAGTTTCAGGCAATAAAGCAAAAACACTCTCCACAATTTATTTTCTTTCTGGGGCTGAACCAGAGATTTAAACTTTTCTGACACTTACAGAAAGAAGAAAGATAGCTGTGAGGGATCCTAAATAATAACGCAGGCTCAGATTCTCTACCGCAGTCTGACCCATTTGCCTAGGGCTGGGAATCACCCAGATCTCAGCCAGGCATACCCCTGCCTGGCACCTGCCTCAAAGGTGCAAAGCCAGGTGCCTATAACACCCCTTGCCATACCTGGCACAGGGAGTATGTCAGAATGTGGCCAAAGCATGTTGAGCTCTGGCAATCCCTGGTTAGCATATGGCCCCTTCGGGACCAAAGACAACCAGTTTAGATTACAGCGCCCTCCTGTGTCAGAGTTAGGGCTGGTATAGAACGGCCCCAGACTCCGAGACAGTATCGGCTTCCCTGGGCGGTCCCCATCCTCCCACCCCTCGAGGCTGGGAGCAGCTGGGCATAAGTGAGCTGAGGACGAAGTATAGATTGATTTAATATTTGGAATCACTCCATTTTGAAGCGGAATATAGCATTTCAAATGATTCATTTTTCTTCTTCTCTGACTTTAATAAATCGGCTTTTGCTTTGGAAGCTTGACAACCTTGAAGTAATGAATTGTGTTCTTTTGAAGTGCGCTTGTCCAACAGACAGTATCACCTTCCTGCCCTGGCTTCAAGCTATCTTAGGTCTATTGCATCAAATGCTAAGTCAGAGCTAGATAGACTTAGTTGAGATCTCAAAGTCTACAGTCTTAGATAACCAAAAGGAATTTGTTCGAGCCACATGCTGTGTTAATACACATTTGGATAAACCACAATTTATAAAATTTTATATGTATATGTGTGTATGTATATATATATATAGTCTTGAAAATCTTGTTTGCTAAAGGTTGATGCCAAGAACATTCTCACGGTAGAAAGAACTTGGTAGCTCCAGAGCCAAGCAGACAAAATAAAATACACTAGTGGTGTTTATTTACTAGTGTAGCCAGCTGCTTTGCAGAGATTGCAGTTTAGCTCATCTCCCTGCTAGTTGGTGTGAAAATCCAAATTCCAACTGGGAACTTTAGATTGTGGTATATCAAGAAAAGAGCAAATTCCCTAGGCCAGTTGTCTTTGAGGGGAAAAGGGGGATGCCAGCAGTATTCAGTTGATAGGCAGCCTCATACCATTAAGCTGGCATTTCACACTAAATTAGTATTGTAAGTATACTTCAGTTACAGCAAGTATTGAAAATGCCCCAATGATGTATAATAAGAGTCCAAAGGCTTTGAAATCCAGGGATGATAGTGGGTGAAGTAGATAACAAAGCCGAGAAGGTAGCTTTCAACGATGGATTTTGTTTTAAAACTGCAAAAAGCAGCTTTGATGCAAATTAAGTTTCCCATCATGCCAGTCATTTTGCCTAGTAATTATATCCGTGTGCCAGGAGGACAACCGTTCAATTTATACATTGGGTATAAGACAAAATAATGTTTTCCAAACATCTCTCTCTCTCTCTCTGTCTGTGTGTATTCAGGGGTGGGCGGGGGGAGATGTACTTTTGAACTTGGGTTTTTGTTATCTCCCTGGCAGATGGGTCAGGAATAGTATTAATTTTATATTACAGACACTGCAATGATGTTAAGGCAATGAATCCCTGTGATATTTTCCCACCATCAGGCAATCCAAGTATTGCAGCAGAGACTAGGGTGATTTGGTGGCTTGATTATTTTTGTTTCCTTTCCAGACAGAGCATACCATGTGGTGAACATGGACAGGTGGCTATCTGTTGGATGGATGGATGGATGAGAGTTTTGGGACCCCAGTGAGAGGAGGGCACTGATTATAACTATTTTGCTTGGTCCTTTCTAAGGACAAGATTGTCCCTTTGCCTGCACCCTTATACAGGGTAGATTCAGACTCTCCTCCTCACTTTAAACCCTTTACACAGGCTACCCAAACCTTGGGTCTGGATGTGCTGGGGAAAGTGGAGGCTGCATGCTGGCTATTCTTTCCTCCTGCACAGGTGGGTGGGGAAGCATTGGCTCTGCTCCCATCTCTAAAACACTAGCCCCTGGAGCCAATTGTTGGAATAGACCAACAGCAAACTACAACTCCAGCGCTGCAGGAGTGCTGGGTGCTGGAAGGTGATCCTAGGACAGGGCTGGAAACTGCTGCCAAAATGACTGAAATGGAAAGTCCCACTCCCCCATCTTATAATGCTCTTTTTGAATTGTCTTGCTTGAGCCCCAGAGCCACGTGGTACTGAGCATGATACACTTTGTGCTCTCATAGCAATGGAGGTAATAACCTGAATCTGCCAGGGATCAGGATCTCTGTCCTTTGTGGATTGTCTATATGGGGAAATTGAGCAGCCTAATTGTACAGCTAGAGTTATATTGGTATTAGAGGCCCTTTCCCCACTTCAGCTTAAGACAGTTCCAAAGAGTAAAGCCGTCTCCCGTGGTCTCACTCCCTGCACACATCTACCTACTTCTTCTATAGCCCTTCCTGTGAGAGCTTCAGTGAAATGGCATCAGGTTTCCTTGAATCCAGCCTGCTCAGGGAAAGGGAGGTAGCAGAGATGGTGAGCAGCTCTCTCTCTC
The DNA here is from genome assembly GCF_965140235.1 of Caretta caretta. NCBI lineage: Eukaryota > Metazoa > Chordata > Testudines > Cheloniidae > Caretta > Caretta caretta. Next base: position 86,524,177 of record NC_134214.1, read on the forward strand.
TCGGCCCTGTAGATTTCTCTGCTAAAAGCACCATTAACTCTTCCAGAGGCCACCCCACCAGCTCTGTGCAGATGCTGGTGCAAGGCATCCAATGGCAGCTGTGCAGCCAGGCATAGGGAAGTCCACAGAAAAGCATAGTGACCCAGACTCTCTGTGGCTGGCGGCCTCTCTTTCCTTGTGGATACTGCGGCTCCATGTAGTGTGGGGGAGTTTGCCACCAGCACATCCATGTACTGCATTCTGCATAACACTAGAGGACTCCGTTGTTATTAAATTAAGCTGGCTCTTTATCAAAGCACCTCGTATTTACAGACCTGAAGCCCCTATAGCTTAGTGATCGAAAGATATGCAGACACCTAGCTCCTGGTGCCATCTCCAAACATTCCTCCCTCAACCTGTGCTCCTCTTGCCAAGTTCCATGCTAGTTGCTAAGACCTCCCACGAGGATGACAACCCAGGCCCCCCTAGAAAGAATAGCTATAGGTATCCATGGCAAATAGTTTTCCAGTGAGAGGGTAATAATTAGTTCCTCCAGTATAAGGTAGCTTCAGTTTTATTTTTCAACTCAGCACTCAGGAGGAATGCACAAAAATACTGCATGAATATCAACAAAGTAGTAGGGAGGGGAGGGAAAGCCCTGGCTCTGGATAATAACCTATCATTCTCTTAAAACAGTGAAACACCAGGACAGTCCAGGTCAGGGGTGAGCAAACTTTTTGGCCCAAGGGCCACAGATGGGTATGGAAATTGTATGGTGGGCCATGGATGCTCACAAAATTGGGGGTTGGGGTGCAGGAGGGTGGGAGGGCTCCGGCTGGGGGTATGGGCTCTGGGGTGCAGCTGGAGATGAGAGGTTGGGCGTTCAGGGTGGTGCTCTGGGCTGGGACTAAGGGGTTCGGAGGGCAGGAGGGAGATCAGGGATGGGACGGGGGTTGGGGGCATGGGAGGGGGGTAGGAGGGCAGGCTCCGGATGGCGCTTACCTCAAGCAGCTCCCAGAAACAGTGGCATGTTTCCCCTCTGGCTCCTATGCAGAGGTGCAGCCAGACACCTCTGCGCTCTGCCCTGTCTGCAGGCGCTGCCCCTGCAGCTCCCATTGGCTGCAGTTCCCAGCCAATGGGAGCTGTGGGGGTGGTGCTTGGGGCGGGGGCAGCGTGCGGAGCTCCCTGGCTGCCCTAGGGTAACCAGAGAGCAAGTGTGAAAAATCGGGCAGGGGGTGGGGGGTAATAGGAGCCTATATAAGAAAAAGACCCAAAAATCAGGACTGTCTCTATAAAATCAGGACATCTGATCACCCTAGGCTGCCCCTATGTGTAGGAGCTGGAGGGGGGGACATGCCACTGCTTCTGGGAACAGTGCAGAGTGGGGCAAGACCCCAACCCCACTCCCCGGCTGGAGCGCCGGAGTGGGGCAAGCCCTGGACCCCACTTCCTGGCGGGAGCTCAAGTGCCGGATTAAAATGGCTGGAGGGCCAGATGTGGCCACCGGGCCATAGTTTGCTCACCCCTGGTCTAGGTAAATGTAGCTTTTGAATAATGCCTAATTGTCAGTTGTTAACACCAATCAGTGAATGCCAAGAGCCCAGGCCAGGTTCTTTCCTGTGCAAGAGATTTCTCTGAGGCATCAGCATTGCTCTGTGATAAACAGGAGGATTAAGAGAAAGTATGAGACAACTGGAATAAAAGTCTAAATATATTTAGCATTATGGTGGTAAAACCAAAACTATGTTGTTAGAAAAAACAATGGTAGTTTATTTCTTTTCAGTGAATCTTGATTTTCAGTGTTGTAAAGCATGAAGTTGCCATCTGCAAAGCAAAACGTTTATGATGATTTGACTTAAGGCAAATCTACCCACGGTCAACAAAGACACACTAGAATACAAAGCAGAATAAACATCCTGAGAGTTTGCTACTAATAATTCGTCTTTCTTAATGTATAGCAAAAGCTTTTGAGGCCTCCTAAATCAAATATGATTGTAATCTTACCTTTAGATTACCCAGTGATAGATTTGTTATAAGGAATAATAAAATTGTCATCTCTCCAACCTGTGTAACCACCCAAAACCTATTTCCCAGTCCAGCTTCCAGAGAAATAAATGTAAAAGACAGCAGAAGGATATTTATCATCACTATCATAATTAGACCCAATTGGGAAAGCCAGATACAACTTCAGGCTGGTAATTTGCTGAAGGTAAGGCACAAACACCATTTTGCAGGACATGTCTAATAACCTCCGCTCATTTATCACTGCTCCCAAATGCCAAGATCATTAGAGCAAAGGCAGGTGTTGTGTATTTCAATTCAGGTAGCCTCTGTCTTCTGGATAAACATTTTGAAGGAAGAATGTTTTAGTTTGTGTTTTTAAAACATACTAAATAGACTTCATTAGTCTAAAAATTCATTATTAAGATACAGATTTTCTAAAGTGATTCTTCTTCCTGGATAATTGCCAGCTAAGTGACCTATGAATTATATATCTGACTCAGCACCCCCATATTTGTCACAGTGCACTAGAGTGGGAACTGGACCAGCTCATGCCTCTGAGATCTTTATGCATGCTGTGGGTTTGGAAAATCATCCACCTCAACAGCACTTCTTGTGCCCCTATGGAGGGCTATCCAGGTTGTCAGGATCTTCAGAGTGGAGAGGATGAGGAGTGGGCAGGCGTTGGTCAGGGAGTGGTTAGGGCTAGGTTGAAAAGGGGTGGTTGAGGAGAAGAGCTTTGTACAGCCCTGTATAGGCTATCAGAAACAGTGTCGTAGCTCCAGGCCATGTTATCTTTCCCATAGAGCTCCTCTGAACTGGAGAACCCCCATTTCATGGGACATCTTGCTCGCATGGCTCAAATGGATCCACACTTGGAGTTTGGCGAGTACCTCGTCCTGCAATGGAATCCTCAAGCATGGACCTTTGTTCCTATGGGAGTCCCACTGACAGGATTCCACAGAGGAGTAAGTGGGCCAGACTCAAAGCTGAGAGGTACAGCTCAGGAGTTGGAAAGAGGCTTTAAGTCTCCTTTGTGCCCCCCACAAATTCTGAGCTGGTATGGAGGCCAGCTACAATCCTCTCAGCCTCAATCTATCCCAGGGACTAAAACTGCAGGCAGAAGGGCTCTATCTGGATACTGGCCTATTCATTCCCCTGGAGTGGTGTAAAGGGGCCAGACCGTAATGCAGAACAGTCCATATATGCAGGTCCTATTTGCATGATGAGAGGGGCTAAGGAAGGACTCAGGGTTCATGGGCTTTTGCTATTGTCAATAGAAGTTTGGTTGCGTTGTGTGTGTGTGTGTTTTTCTATACTGTACTGTAGACGTTCTGTACACATATCTGATGTTAGGAGACATATAGGGTAATGTATTAAAGGTTTGGCATTAACAAAATTCCCACAAATTATGCTAAGAGTGTCAAAATTTGAGCTAATGTAAAAGAAGTGAAGGATTTCTTTAAAGCACAACATTCAATTAATGCTTCTGTGGAAGAGCTAAATGTATTCAGTGTGCATTCAAAGGAGAGGGAAAAAAACCAGAAGCAGGAGGATTCTTTCTGGCATTTTCTTATCCTTTTTATTTGATGTGAGTTTATTATATTTACAAATTGGAAACACCCATTGTAGTTAAATGTGTGTGTGTGGGGGGCAATAATGAAAATAACTATTGGTGTGGTGTAACTATCTTTTGAGTTTATTTTGATTTCTACAATTGTTGACAATTTTTTATAAAGCCCTTGGAGCAAACTTCTCTCTAGTATCTCTCTGATGTCTATGAAGGTACACCAGGAATGAACGGGGCTCCATGGGATAGTAGACTGGGAGGGCCAAATAGTACCTTAGTATCCGTTATACCATCTCAAGCAATGTGACTGATTTCAGTGAGATTTCTCCGACCTTATACTGGCATAAATGAGAGCAGATTTTCCCCTTATTTATTTTAAAAAGTAAGGTATTTTCATATTAGTGAAGCACAGACCAAGCCAGGCATCCTACCCAGTTCCCCTTTTAGGTGTTAAAGTACCTGATTAGTTAGCAGTCATGGTGGGATTGGGAAGCTCATTATTTAGTGACTCCTAGTGCCCCTTTCCTAGAGCTGCATAAAATGCAAAGGAAAAAATATCTCTGCCAGCACTTCTGCTGCAATTAGATAAGCATAATTCCCACACATACATGTCCTCCATTAATGAAAGAAGTGTTTGTATGTCATGTGTAAGCCTATTGAAGCATTTTGCATCAATTGGTCATAAAAAATAAAACCTAACTATTTTTAACACAGACTAGATTTAAAGATTGGCTGAAAACTGAAGACACATGGTGAGAGCAAAGAAAATGCCTGTTTCAAATCAGATCATACTTTATACATGATTTTGAATTATCTACTAGTCTTTAATTTCAGAACTGTCCTCTTCATTGCACAAATGAGATATCACTGTGAGTTTACCATTTGTATGCTAATAGAGTTCTGCCTTGGAGAGTGTAACACAGACTCATTTAGCAATTCCAAACAAAGTTAATTGAAAGATATACCCAAGTTCAGGTTTGTCTACTCACCTGGGAAGGATAAGAGCTACTTTACAATAAGTCTCAAAATCCTGTTTGAAATGGATGCAAGTAATGAACACTCTGTGTAATCTGAGACAGATTCCTACCTATTTCTAGCTAAATTACCTTATTAAGAGGATGCTTTTAAATGAAGGCTCAATATTTACCTGAAGCATTGTTCATTTACCTTCCCCTAGGAAAAGAAGGATTTATTTGTATTTGAACTGAAACCAATAGGATGGGGAGAAGACAGGTGTCTCCCAATAAAAGGACAAAGCCATCTGTCACACAGTAAGGGCTAGATTCAAAACCCATTGATGCTAATTAGGAGTCTTTCCATCAATTTCCGTGAACTTTGGATCAGGCACTGAGTGTATGCTGTGAGTCATGTTTTGAAACAGATGCCTCGTATATTATATTGCAACAAGGTTTCTTCAGGTAGACTAGTGTGAAAAGATTTTTCATAAGTGCCTTTGTCTGGTGATTCTAATTTACTATGTTTCATTTTCTATTTTTTCTATACCAAGTAATAAACAAACATTTTACACTAGCGATCTGAATGGGAATTGGCTATTATATCAGGGAAGGTACTGATTGATGACTTAGCAGAAAATGTCATTTCTATCCTCTTAGAAGCAGGCCAATTTTCCGTAGAGAAAATACCACAAAAAGCCTTGCCCCTCACTATCACCAAAATTCCCAGCCTGAGCAGAAGCCGAGAGTGCTGGAAGCTTTAAGGCTTTCAGACAAGTTTTGCAACTGGATATCTTGGGATAAGCAACCAAACTTGGTGGTTCGTCCAAATCAGAGATGGAGCTAAAACAAAACCCTGCATCTGAATGCCCCTGAAATGTAGGTTAAATTTGGATGAGATCAAAACTCCTTGACAGTGGATGAAATTATCTCTTTACTAATGGGTGAAATGAAAATCTTGGGTCTAAATATTTTTGGATTTTGGAATCTTCAGATTTTGGGGCTAGGGTGCATCTCGGCTCCAAATCATTTTACCTTCACTCATTAACACCAAAAATACAAATTGTCCTCAGCAGTGCTAAACTTTTCACATACCGTTAAACCCCTACTAACTACATTGGGGAAAAGGATCAGGGCCTTATCTGTTTGTCCTGCAGTCCCAGGAATTAAGGGTAGAATTTCAGCCTTCTCTATGAATTAATTTGGTCTCCTGAACAGGACTTGCATTCTTTGCACACCCAAAGGTCCCAATGAAGTCATCATCACCAGCTAAGTACAGCAGGAGACAGCATAATATACAGAATATTGGGTCTTTTGGCTTAAAAGCATTAGTCTTGTTTAACCACAGTGAGGAGGTGAAAGTTTACTGATGACTGCAAATTAAAAAGAACTGTGTTTTGAAAAGCCATTTTCAACTGATAAGCCATTTGGGAAATATCCATCAATCAATTAGAACTACTCTACCATTTTATTTGAAAAGTTTTACATAAGCCTACGGTTTTGTCCATAAATATACTTTGAATAAACAGCTGCAGTAACAAGAGAATTCGTAATTCCATAACTATAGCCTTCCTTATTTTCCTGTCTTTGACAGCTAAGTAGTTAAATTCGATGAGCGGGAGTATAGTGCACAAAAATGGATTAGAAAGAAATTGATAATGTAGCACACTTTTCCCCTTCTCTCTAAAATGCTTAGTGAAAAACAATCAGCCCTGTAAAACTCTGTCCATGTATCAGTTAATCAATAAGAATGTTCAGTCTGCTCCAAGATTTTCTAACACCTGTCAAAGCTGACTAATCAGTGATTGTTTAAATCTTACATGGAAGAGAAAACCACAACAGAAAACCTTTACCATCTCAGGGGGATTAACTCTGAAAGACTTTGATTACTAGAAAAGGCGGAGGGAGGGGGAAGTGGGAGAAAAGAAAAGGAAAAGATCCAATTCTCAGATGATCCAATTATTATTTGGAGGACTAGGTAAAAAATTAGAGCTGGGGGAGCCAGGGATTTAATCATGATTATCTCACCCTTGTGAGTTAATGTGAGAATCTGTCAAGCCCACCTTTGCTCATCTACCCTGGGAGGGTTGAGGGAGAGAAGTAAACATAACTTGATGCTTGCAGGCCACACTGTGAGAGCAACATTGCAGGTGAACTAATTCCCTCTCAAGTTGTTTAACCATCCTACTTTATAATTCATTCATACTATTATCAGGAATTTTAAAAGTTTAGTTGAAGAACATGGACTCCCTTATCCTATTGCAGCCCTATCCCTCAGTAGCAGAATGGGAATTTGCTACATGTGCTGAAGGGGAAACCAGAAAAGAAAAAAGGCCCATCTCTTTTTCCATTATAAACCATGATTTCCAAGGTTTAATATTTTCACTGTCTTAAATCACATTCGGCTCCAGCATGGCAGAAAAGTTTTAAGATCAGTTGCACTTTTTAAAAACACAGTCTTCAAAATCTGTTTAGTTCCTTAGTTAACTACGGAACTCAAATGTATTTATTGGTTGCAGATGATTCCCGTCTCCAAAAAGCCCCCAACAACAAAAAGAACCCCACACGCTTTCTAACAAAACACAAGAAAATGGTACTTTGAAGGCAATTAGGAGTGAGGCCTGAACACTGGTATTTTGAACAGAGAATTAAAAAATATTTTTACCTCAGTTTAGTGCAGTTAAAAGACCTGGGATTGACTGTCCTGGAAAACAGAGTCTGCTTTATGCTCAGAGCAAATATAGATGGGCAGTGGTAGTGCGTGCTTTCCCACACCCCAGTGCCAGAGTATCTCTACCCTGATCTGTGAGGAAACCTGGTTAGTTCAATCTGCATGCTAACCCAGTTCTTGGCCCCTCCAATGAGACTGTGTGCTTCTGGTTGTGATGGGTTTTTTTTGTGTGATGTGGATACTTGTCCCCTAGCAATTGGACTGATACCATATTTCCCTTCTCCAACACAAACAAACAAAAATCCTCAATTGATAGCACTAAATGTACTTGAAATAGCTGGTCATAACGTTGAGGATACAGTCCTGCTGACACTTACTTCCTGTTAGTTTTTTTGGTTCTGGTGGCACTAATCATGGTAGTAAGCACTACACCAGATAGTGTTTTCAGGACCAGGCCTTAAGAAGTGGCTATTTACAGTGTCTTGCGATGCACAGACCATCCGCATTTATGGCAATTTGCCATCTAAGCCCCAAATTCTGCTCTCATCAATGTAAATGTGGAGTGACTTCATTAGAGTTATTCCAGCTTTACACTGCTCTGACCGAGAGTCGAATGTTAGTGTGTTGAAATGTTTGTCTGAAACGGCAAAGGTAGCACCAAGCAATATGGGAGAGCTGGGTGCTAGGGAGCTGTCTCGGGAGCTGTCTCAGAAGCTTGTGCTCTAGATCCCAGAGACAGATCATGCTGCAGAAATAACATAATGTGTGCTCAGTAGGAAATATTGCTGTTAGTGATGCCTTTCAGGAGTGCAGGGGTGACCAACTGGGTAATATCTCTGACTCTCAACTCCAGGAAAGGTTCTGAGTATGGGATGGTGTAGACCCATATGAGCACTACTGGTATTCAGAGAAAACTTGGCCAGGCCTCATACTTATTTTTTGGCTGCATGCCAGATAGGCCAGTGTAGTGCTCCGGGGCTGGGTTGCTAGTGCTAATGAGTTCTCTACCACCTGCAGAGCACTAATCCTAATTCATTAGAGGGGTTGTTTTTATTAACACTCCATGGCCTATTTTTTTTTCCCAGGAGTTATTCCAACAAGAACAGAAGCAGGCCACTTCCGCAGCTGTGTCTCGGTAGCCGGTTCCAGGGACCGCTTGGCATTTGCCATGCCAAATACTCAATGGACCTCTTTGTTAGTGTTCTAGTGTTCTGAAGTTCTCCATTGTTCAGTCCCAGACAAGATTTACGTATCTCTCTTTTTTTTTTCTTTTTGTATTACGAATGGACTCTGTGCTGGTGGTAGATTGACAGCACTAGAAACTGAAGAAATCTATCTATCTATCTATCTATCTCCAGAAGAGTCACTAGTGCAGTGCAGACAGCAGCACTGCAAGCATAATTTGGTAAAGCCAAAGGCTTTGCCTGCTATTCCATGTAATAGAACCCGTTCTTTATTTAGAAGCTAGGGCATGATTAGGCTGCACAGCTTCTGAGCTACGAAATCTGGAAGAGGCTCAGTGGTTCAGCACTAGCAGAGATGAGTCTCTGAGAATCACTGCATTGACTCAATTCTTTTTATGCTGTCAGTTCACCCAATAACCTACCCTATAATGACTGAAAAAGCCCACAGGATCACAATAACTCTTCCACAATGTGGAATCAAATACATAGAAAGTCAAGTTTGTAAGGTTTTAAAGCTAAATAAGAAATTCAGTAACAACACATAAGATAAAGCTCACCAAATAAAGTTAACTACCCTGCAATGCAGAGGAAAATAATGCCTCCTCTTATGTAAGAATATTTCCATCTGTTTGCTTTTTGCTGTTTCGTAATTTAATCTTGCTTGCTATTTTGCTGCAGTTCTAAAAAAACATGTTTATCAGTTTCTCCACCAGTTTACTTGATAAAGAAGGCAGCTGCCAAAAGGTTACACACTTGGTAATACAGTGGATTAATGTGTCCATCCATTACCTGCTAAAAGATGTACAGGTATAATCTTCTGCACTACAGAACTGTCTGTGTGCCAAAATTTGCCAGTTGGATGATAAATCTTTGCATGCAGCTATAAACTTACATCCACCTGGGAAGCTGAAAAGGCACAGTGAAGGTGTCTCCAGATGTAACTTCCCCTTATCTTGGCAAACAGATTTGGCAGTTTCCTCTAACATACCTCCAAAATAATCTAACCATTCTCAGTGTCCCTCCTGGTAGAAACTAAACGAGATAATGAATACTAAGTGGATTTTCTATTAAGGCCACTGGACGTAGAGAGAATCTGGAGTTCTTTCTGATTCTCTGTCTCCCAGACTAAAATAAAACACCTTGGCCCTGGTTTATCCATTGTTCTGCATTTTCTGTAGTAATCTGCATTATTTGTAAAATGCTGTAAAATCAGAATGGTAACATTTTAAGCCCACTTTGCACTGCTAGGGAACAGAGAATTGTACCTATCGTATAAAGCCTGGTGTCACTCCACAGAGTTCCTAACTCCATGCTTAGATTTAGCAGTGGAAGGAACTGATACATACATCACACCACTGTATGCAGAGGAGGAAAGGAAGAAGATGCGAGTCCCTAGCTGAGTCGTCTATCACATAGAATGCTGAAGCCGAGCTTGTGCCATACAAAGGAATGGGGATAGGGAGGGCTCTGATTTCAAATTCAGCTTCACCCATTGACTCATCTGACTATGGGAAGCTCTTGTCTGCCTCATACCTCCCCAGTCCATCCATCCATCCATCCATCCATCCATCCACTGTAGTTGGGAGGAGCAGTGAAAAACAAACACTGAACCTGTGTGGAACTTTCCAGGATAAACCTAATTAAAGAAAACTGAGGATTAATCTGGTGAGAGAAACTAACCAGAGTTTGTATAAATATGGGAGGAAGGTTAATATAAAGAGACTACAATGCTAAACTGGGAATCAGTCTTGGAACTTCCTGTCAGTGACTGATAAGAATTGCTGCTTCTAGAGGTGCCGATTTAGCAGATCGGTGGAGCGGCAGTCTGGTGTCAGGAGAAGAAAATTGCAGTGAATGAGCTATTAGTTTTGACTTGTTTTTATGGAGGTATATACTAGCAGAGGGGGGCATTCAAAGTGGTGTTTGCTAATACAATGTCACTGAGGAGACTGGGAGCTCAATTCTGTAAACAGTTACACATGTGAATTTTTACTCCAAAGTGGCTTCTCATTGAAGTCAGTGGGACTTTGTATGGGAGCAAATGTCCACAGGTATGGATTGGTTTGCAGGCTCAGACTCCATAAACCCTTCCCATCACTGTGAAATTCATTTACCAGCAGTGGATTATATTATTTACATAGTTGTGATTGTTTTCAGCTTTTGGTGTTACACTAGTCTCCTTTCCTGTCACTGCTGAGAAACCATGGAGGTGCTGGGTTCAAGTTGAACATTGGAGTCAAGAGATAAATCAGAGATTTTGGGAGAATCTTGTTCCATTCCATTCTGTCAATAATTGTGTCCAACAGAGAAAGGACTAAAGCTATGTCCAAAGGGTGAGTGGAGTAGAGATGGGCCTTAGCCACAGAATTTGAATCCAGATCTTAACATTCCCAAAGTTCAAAAGGTGGGGGTAGGTTTGGATCCAGGTTTTTGATTTGGGGCAACATTCAGGTCCAGATTCAGTTTTTCCCAGAGTTTGAGCATTGGTTTAGGCTCATCTTTAGTGACCAATCTTAGTGCATGCAGCTGCATTTACAACTGTCCATCTGGGCTCTGGATACTTTGAATCAGCAGTGGTTAAAATGGGATAGAGTGAAAGAGATGATCTTTGTCTCTGTGGTTTGTTCATATGGGACTAAAACCTGAAACAACAGATTAAACTGGTTAATTTCTTCTAACTGAGCTGCAGAACAGGATTAGCTAGACAGTATGGAGTGTAAAATAAGTGGATACTTGAAACATTAGAAAATGAATTGTAAAATTCATGCAGAATAGACTGCTTTAGGCCCTGCTGTTTGAATTTTGCAGGCCTGAATCCTTTAAGAATGGAGTCATGGGAGTCGCGTCAAATTGCTACTGAAACAGAAACACACAGTAAAATGTGCTGATCCGTCTCTGAGAACTTCTATCTTTGAGCAAAGTTTGCATATTTGGTTATTAGCAAATGTAAATTCAATATTTAGCTTTTAATCTAAATATCCAGCTCTTTCACATCAGGTCTTTGGAACACTAAGTAATTAAGTAAATATTCTATCAGTATTGAATTAAACTTGACCGTTATCAGGAGGCTGGGAAACCAAGCCTGAAGCTGGGATGCCTGAGCTAGGAGGAAGCTTGTAAAGCTAGGTGCAGGGTGTGTGTGTAAAGACTGAGCCCAAGAGGAGCCAGAGGTTCATGGGCTGGACTTGGAACTTGGGAACTGAGGAGAAAAGCCCAGCAATTAGGGACTGGCTTTGGGGAGAGCAGAGAGGGTACTCCTATGTGAGGCAAAAATCTCACCCTGGCCTAGGAACTGGCCAAGGGCTGTAGACTTCCAGAGACACCCTTGGTAAAATGGTATCACTGAACCATATGGTCTGGTTGATTGGAGCCCAGGTGCTGCCAGTTAGACTATAAGACCAGCTGTTGCTGCTGGGAGACAACCAGTAAGGAAGGATGCTGAAGGCTGAGCCCAGAGGCTCTCTTGTTTTGATATTGTTGTTGACTTGGACTAAGGGACTCTGTGACCCCAGAACGGGTTAAATGTTTTAATGCTTGGCCAAAGGGCTGAGTCACCTCTACAGCGGGAGGAGGTTGAAGATCATTGTTGGGAAATGGAGGAAGAAGTACTGCAATGCCAGGTCTTACATCTAGGGAGTGCTCTGAGAAGGTGAGTCTTGTAACATGGGCCCATATTATTTATTAACATAAGCAAAACCTGGTTTCATGACAGTTACAAGCTATAGAAGGACACTCCCCACGTAAGCCAGACCTTGAAAGTATGGAAATAAGAAACCAAGGAAAAAGTCTCCAGCAATACCTGCCACCTTGACATCTCCTACAGCAGGTATCTGTGCATGCGTTTAATATTATTTGTCATTTATTCTGCCACATTAAAAAGCTTCATTCAGCCAATTAAGAAACTGAAATAATACTATGCTACTAAGCTGACCTATGAGATACAAAAATAGAGAATAATGGATAGTCAGGCTGAACAACTCATAATGATCCCATCGGCTGAAAATTGTTCATCCTAATTCTCCATAAAACAGTTACAAATGCAAATACATCTGTGATAATTGGGATTATGTCCCAAATAATTTATGAATAGGAGAAATAATTAAGTTCACAGAGAATATTATTCACTATGACTAATGCAAGCAACCAAACTGGTTGACACATACTTGTATTTTTACAGCTTTTTGGGTTTGTGTTGGCTTAGACCTGTGTGGGTTTCTACATTGCCCATCATGGTAGCAGTGTAGGCCGTATCAAGTTAGCATCTGCTAAAGATATGCCTGAGCACAAATTAGTTTTTTTTACTGTGCAATGTTAATTAAGTTCATGCCAGATTTCCAATACATATTGTCTTCATCCTAAAATTGGGCCTGGTGCTGTGGGCTGACAAAACTAATCGATGGCCATGTAACTTGTGTTTCACAGAGGTACTCATATCACTTTCAGGACCATTTTGAGCCCTGGTGAAGATGTGGGTGTTGGACTAGGTAGCTTTAATGACTTTACATGTTTGTCACTGAAGCTGTCATTGGCTTTAAGAACAAACCCCAATTTGGACTCTAATGGTAAAATTGTGTACCTGTCAATCATACATCCATCTGTAGACTTGCATTGCACAAGTCTCCTTTTTCAATAGTTGTCTCCTTTGATTATGTATCTTATTTGTACATCTTGTAAAATGTATGTGTGAAACTAACGTGTATGAATATATATGCAGTTCTGTTTCTGCTTGGAGCTAGCAGAAAGACAATGAATTTTAGTTGGAACATCTCCTGTATAAGAGCAGAACAATTTGAAGGGGCCACTTTACTTTATACACTTTGTTTTCTGCACCTGTTTTGCTGTATGAAAATGGGCCAAATTCTGCTCAGCTATTTCTGAGTTCAATAGAGTCTCATAAGGTTCAGTCATGATGCTTTTTCTGGGGGATGTGCACTGCCCTGGTGTAGCAGTTAGCTAGTGCTGTGAAAAAGTTTCATAAAGTGCTGCCAATATTTTAAGAAGAGCATCCCAATTTTTTTTCAGTCTTAGCCTGTAATGAAACCTATGTGCCAGAAATGGCTGTTCATGGAGGTGCTCCTGTGAGAGAGTGAGGATTCTAGTGATTAGTTTTACTACTTAATTAAACAAAACAGTTTTCCTATAACTGTAGTCACACAGAAGGCAGACCTACTTGGTAACCAATTTGTCTGAAGTGCATTTGCTGGAAACATTTTGAAAATGTACCAAATCTATGGTAGAGGAAAGTGATCTGCTTGAGTAAGGTGAAGGTGGGGATGGGGATGGTGGAGGTGAAGACCTTTCAGAGGAGAGGGGGAGAGCTTTCCAAGGAGTATTTTTAAAATACATGCCATTTGGTGCCATCTGACTCATTCCTAAAGCAAACATTTGTTCTTCAGATGTGTTTTTTATGGGCCCTCTCTTCTCTGGCACAGATAATTTAGCAGGCTATCATCCCAATCTTCCCTTCATATGGTGGATTTTAACAGGGGTTACCCAGGACCCCTAGAAAGTCTCCTTCCCTATATCATGATATCTGCCCAAAGTTTAGGCCAGATTGCTGATGTTTGAAACCAATTAGGATTACTTGGGCTAAATTACGCATTATCCTGTGCCAAATTATGGTTTCCTGCCTATGCCAGGAACCTCAGTGGATTTTGCCAGACTTCCAGTTGCTCAGTGGTTTCAGCTCAGGGTCATTTTAAGATTTAGGGTTGACTCAAACCTGAAAGTAAATTTTTTGAGGCTTCATTTCGGTGAAGCTGCCCCTTCTTGTGAAAAACAGACTAGTGCTTTGTAGAGCAGTTGCCCTTTAGACTAACGCTTTGTTAAATGGTGGGGGGTTGTAATCTGTGAATGTTTCGCAGTTTTAAGTTACCAGTCGCACATTGAGGAACTGGGAAGGTCTGTTGTTTTGTTAATACTGCTGTTAGATACAGCATAATTTTTTTGGGGGGGAGGGATAGCTCAGTGGTTTGAGCATTGGCCTGCTAAACCCGGGGTTGTGAGTTCAATCCTTGAGGGGGCCATTGAGGGATCTGGGGCAAAAATTGGGGATTGGTCCTGCTTTGAGCAGGGGGTTGGACTAAATGACCTCCTGAGACCCCTTCCAACCTGGATATTCTACGATTCTATGAAAATGGTTGCCTACCTAGACTCTTAACATTTGCAAGATTTGCTCTGTTTGTAGAACAAACATGAATTTTACGTGCTCATCCAATACTTAATAGTGTAAAGTAGGTGCAATCCAAAGACTTCACATAGAAATTAAGGCAGAGTGAAAGGGCTAAAAGTACTGTCATTTTAAGATCCAGGTCCCAACAACATGGGAATTGCAAGACTTGACTGTACAGCATTTTCCAGGTTAACAGTGACAGCTCCTTCAACTGAGCCAGCTGGCAGGGTTTAAAAAATAGCTGATGTTAAAATGGCCACTTGTAAAAAGAAAATGTATTTACATATAGCCAAACAAAATACAGTAAACAGATTGTATTCGCTATCTTATCTCTATTCAAATATATATTTTTGTAAGCAAAACAAATAGTTTTAAAATGATAGTGGGCATGTTAGAAGCCACCACAATTCTGAACATAGGTGTCACGCTTCACTAAATCCATTCTCCTATGTCTAGCTATTTAAGGAGACTCAGAATAGCCAATGATTATGTATCCCATACATGATATGTTATTGAGATTATGGAAATATAAATTATTCAGACAATTAAATGAGCATGACATCTATGTACTGAAATATGCACTTTCTTTTCAGAGATAAGAAATTTAAGATAGCAATGCAAATCTGCAAAATCTTTCCTTGGACGTTACAGAAAAAAAAATCACACACAAACGATGCAGTGAAATCTTTTGCAATTTCTATTGCAAGATTTCACAACATGAATATAATTAGACTGTGTTAACATATTTCATTAATAAAGAAGCAGTTATGATGCTGTTGGATCCTTGGATTTAAACAGGTTGCCATGGGAAATTTAAGATACTCAATGTGACTCTGGCTTGTCTACTTCTAACATGCCACCCCAATTAAGGTGTTCATGCCCCCAAATTAAATAGCAATTCAAAATTACTGCAAACTGATTTCTATCTGGGTTGTGGTTAAAGCTGCCAACTGAAATGTCAGAGAGGAACAGTTTCTTAACTCAGAATATTATATGGATTTTTAAAAAAACTTGTTTTAACATTTATAAACATTTGGTAAGCTTTAAAACCTTTTATTAAATCCTTTCTTTGTGAAATATGGAGTACAATATAATATAAAGTATGATTAATCTATCTTCTTTGTATATGTAAGTGTATTTAATATGGGTCTGACAGTAGAGTAGAAGGTAATTTAAATTTTAATATATTGCAGTCAAGCAATGACAATGTATTATTTCTGCCTATGGAAAGATATCAATCCTCAGATATGGCAAAAAGGAAAAATCATATCCCCAACTTGCATTAAAAAGACATACTTATGTACATTTTTGTTATGACATCATAGGCACTTACATGATTTGGTAAATGTCCCTGTGTCTGCGATATCTGGGAGCATTGGTGATTACAGATCAGCCATTTAAAAATAATGCTGAAAGATTTGACTTTTCTTCTGAGTTTGGTATGTGTATTGTACAAAGTAGCCTGGATTGATCTGTAAATCCTTAATTGTTCAAACAGGCAATAAAAGGGAGCAAGGATGGTCTTGTGGTTAACACAAGGGTGCAGAACATGTGGTTATATTCCTGCATAATCTCCACATGCCTTAGATCCCAATCCCTTGTTTCTATGTTGTATACCTTCCTCCCATCCTTTGTCTATGTTGTCTACTTGGACTGTAATTCCTTCAAAGAGGGCACTGTGTTTTACTCTGTACAGTGTGATACACAATGGGCCTCTGATGGGGCCACTAAACACTACAAATAATAATATTAATAATAACTTAAGCAATAACATTGCCTAGACAGCAGAAGTTTCAGTTCCAGCTGACTGCTGGCAGTCAGCTAGTCTTTACCTTAACCCAGACTGCATTTTATGAAGAGACTCACAGCAGGGTTGGACACAATCTATTAAGCTATTTTACAAGAGTGGGTGGCATGTTCACACAAGCTATTAAAGTAAGATCAGCTATCAAAGAGTAGTAAGAGTTTTGTAGTGTACTTCATTAGTACTCTCACAGCATATTGAAAGAGCAAGGGGAACCTTCAAATCAAATATATGGTAGTTAAGAGGTATTATGACAGAGACATTGCTCAAAGTAAATCTTAAGGTTATAAAATAGACCAACTGGTAAGTATATAAACATATTAATGATAGACTATTAGGCTACCTTATTAAAGACATAAAAAGCAATATAAGCAGTGTAAAAAAGTATAATTCTGTCTGGATCTTCTTTCCATAGAGTTACACAGTAATTTTAGGGTTTCTAAATAAAAGCCAAATGGCATAAAAGAGGCTTAATGCACTGGAGAGCTAGTGCTAATAAGTATTAATAATAAGTTCAGATCCAAGCTTGGTTCTGAGGTCAGAGCACAACCCTCTAATGAACGAAATACAAATATTCTGATATTCTCTAACATTCTGATTTCAAATGCCCAAGGTTGGGATAATATGGATCCAGGGTTGTAGTCTGAGATAATGATTCATTTATTGTACTGAGTGTTTTGGAGCATTTCTTCTTGTCCACTATTCATGCGTAGGTAGAATTTAAATTGATATTTGGATTTCCATCTTTTGAACAAAGTATATAGAATAATAGAACTTGTCATACTGGAACAGATCATTCGTTCATGAAGCTCATGTTTGTGTATAGGCTTGTTTGCCAGCCTGAGATAGAATTTTGGGTTTGATACTCTTATATCCTATACTTATATATGTGAACAAGGGACAAATACATTGTATATGTTGCTTCTGCTTAGCTAGATGGGTTTGTTACAGATAACAAAAAGTTAAAGTGTTACTGGGCATGGTGGGAGTATAGGAGTGCACACTTTAAGATTGCTTCAACTCCTATCTCAAGGCAAGGTCAACCAACCAGTTGGGAGGGGCAAGGAAAGATGAGGAGGGGGAAGGCATAAGAAACACTAAAAGCCAAAGAAAAGCCTAGCCTTGGCCAGAACATAACCTCACTCCTTATCCCTTCCATGGTGTACAGAAGAGGTGGGACGAAGACCCCAGAATGACGACCCTGCAAAACTGAACATGACCATAAGTTGTAAGGGGTGGGATGTAAGGGGTGCATTGCAGGTATATTGGGGTCTGCTAAGAAGGAGTGGGGGGAATGTGGAATGAGAAATGGAGACACGGGCAAGACTTGGTGGCATCACAGCTGGAAAGGGGGACATGGGGTAAACGCGGTGCGACGTCAGAGCTGGGAATGGAACTCCACCGGCGTGTAGAGCTGTGGATATGCTTGCTTGGAACTAAACCCAATCAACATTACATTGCCTGCACTTCAGATGTCTGGTCTTCTGCTTTCTGTCTGTGTAACGAAAACCAGGGGAGGGGGTGAAGGGAAAACCCTCTAACAATTCAGTATCCATCTGCAGATGGATAACTGATGCTTCAGAAGAATAACTGATGCTTCAGAAGAAGGCAATATCCTTCATAATATGCCTAGCCAAATTGTACAGCGGTACATAGTGAATGGGGACAATTCTTTCCATGGCCCTTAGTTTACAAGCATAAGTAAATACAAATGGTCTGCCCCTATATTAAAGACTAGAAGAATGTGGATTTAAGGTACAGGACAATGTGGAATTGAAGCCTTCCAGACTAAAAATATGCAACCCTAGATTAGAGAGTATTCACTTGATTCACTTGTTAGGTGACCCAAAAATAATAAACATGTTACTGACTGATTGTTTGTCTGATTTTTACACATAATCTGGGTGAAGCTGGTGAAAAATATGATGGTCCTTGGGAAAGGCAGGAGGAAATTAGTCTATTATAAAGAAAAAATCTATGCAAAAACATTTCTGCATATTAACAAGATGTTAGGCTCTTGATTGGGTAGATTCCACCAGAAGTAAACACTGAAGACTTATAAGGGAATTCAAAACTTACTGATTTTCTTTTACTCACATTTTAAATTGAGGGAAATAAATCTGTGCAGGTATACTTTGATATAATGAATCTGTACTTCACTGAAACCAAAATTATTATGCAGATATAGTAACTTCAATCAGCCATTCTCTAAATGACCTGCCCTTCAATTATTCTGAAATGTTATACTCCTGGAAAGCCAATATTGCACAAATCATGCTACCTAGAACATGTAGTCCCAGGGCCTGGAGTGCAGTGTCGCTGCTTTGTACCACACCACCTGTAGCTCTGACCTTAAAATCAGTCACCCTTGGGAGGACCACCTAAGTATAGCAGGTTACTCTGACAGAGTGGTGGATCCCAAGTTACCCTGGATGACTTCACCAGCATTCAATCAGCCCAGGATCAGAGAGTGTAAAGGATATGTCAGCACAGTCTTTTGAACTGTATTGTGTGCTCTTCAGCCATAGCCAAGAATCTGGGCCCAATTCTGCTCATCATTACACTGGTATAACTCTCATTTAAGTCAAAATTTGGAGTATAATTTCGGTCCTAATTTAATATCTTTCACTGATTATACAGAGAATGTTTTAAATGACTGAGCAGACTTTGACAATTCTGTAAAAACTGAACAGTAAAAATAGCATATACAGGGCATATTTAAAAACTAAAATAAAAAAATCCTACTTATGTGAGATTCCCTAGTCTTGGAATGGGTAATACCTCTCAAGATGGTTGAAACTTTTTAGTGATTCCACTATACTATGTTTTGATTGTAAAGTACTTTGCAATGACAGGTAAGCATTATAATCTCTGCAGATAATTTCATAGGCTACATTCACCTTTTTGGCTAAGTAAGTCAGTGGTGGAGTTTGTGAACTAACTCAGGTTTTCTGACTCCCAGCCTTGTGCTTGATCCACTAGGCCACAGCTGTTCCACAGTGTTTTGGAGATGGCATGATCTCATGATTAGTAAAAGATTAAAACCAGGACACCTATGGTGCTGGAGCATAAGCCTTTTCCAGAACAGATGCAAGAAAGCAGCCAATGTTCTGCTCCCCACATGCTAGGGAATGAATTGCCACAATGCATGATTTTATAGGGCACCGGCCAACGCTCTCCCCATGAGACATGATACAAGATGAGTTGTATCAGGATGCAACAGCACAGTAATGATACCTGTATCTAAATGGGAGTAAGCTGTGCCTGTCAAAACAAACGCTCACATTGCAGGTTCAGTTAAATAGATACAAATGAAGATGGTTCAAGGTGGTTTGAATTTCCACTCCAAACTCATGCGCCTAGCCTTAGTACTGAAAGATTAAATCTTGGTAGCCAGCCAAGTTCAGCATGTGTGAAATTCATAGGCAGAGGACTTACACAAAATGCACCACTTATTAAGAGCTTAAGTGCTACTTAAATAGAGAATAGGGTCTGGTGAAGGCACTCTGCACTGGGATGAATATGGCCAAAGTGAATTATTTGGTTCATGGTTGTGGTTGCTTTTGGTTGAAATGCACTCTCTTGGGAAGACCTGTTAATCCTGTTTTGGTAAGATGCAGAGCCCTGATGTTGCTTCTCTTTTATTGCTCTGTTGGTTTCCATGCATCCTGTTTGTCTGCTTTTATTGGCTTGCTCCCCCATGCCTGTTACCTTCCTCAGCATCTAAATCACGTTGAAGTCAGATGGAGAAACTTTGTTGTAGGGCTAACCTGAAAAGCAATTAGTTCTTTTAACTTGTTTCCTTCAAGATGTCTGCATATTCCTTATCATATCTTACTGTCTTCAAACCTAGTTACCCCCCTTGAAAGCAACTGAGCCAAGCAGATGTTTTCTTATCAAGAATTCACACCAGACCTATTTATTTTATATTAGCATATCTCATTAACTGTCTCAAGGACACTGGCTAAATTCATCTTTTAATAACCATCTCAAAAATCTAGCTTTTCAAAATTGAAATGTAGCCACAAATAAGCTGTTTCTTTTTAACTCTGTAATTTCCATAGCAGAAACAGCGTGGACCAATGGACAACAGGCTAAGAATGGGCTACACAGCTTTTCTAGTCAGCCTGGGTCCAAAGTGACCCAAAGGCACTACAGCTAACATTTGGTGTCCTATATCAACTGGTGGATCTCAGTCCATATCCTAGGGTGACCAGATGTCCTGATTGTATAGGGACAGTCCCAATATTTGGGGCTTTGTCTTATATAGGCAATTATTACCCCCCACCTTCTGTCCCGGTTTTTCAGACTTGCTATCTGGTCACCCTACCATAGCCTGACCTAGTGGATAGACAAAAGGTACCATCACAATTAGCATCAAGTTACACCTTTTTCAGCAATGTGGCCAAGAACTGAACAGAAAAGGGCAAATAATTTGTCAACAATATTCTTGCTTGATATATTAGAGGGGCAGGGAGCACTGGCCAGGCTCAGAGGCCAGCACATGCTTCTACTTTCTAAGAGGTGGCTCAGCAATTACGTCCCCAGGAGCTCAGCGAGGATGCCTGCCCAGAACTTCCTCTTGGGTGCTGTATTCTTAAAGCAGGAGTGTATCTCATAGTTGTGTTCTGACCCGTTCACTATATTATCTTGTTTGTCCTTCAGATAGCTAATGAAATTAATATTGGTCATTCAAGCACTTTGGAACCCTATTTAATCGTTTAACAGGAAACCAGTAATTTATATGATTTATTTCAATCACATATAATCCAGCAACCCTCATTTATGTACTCTACTTAATGTGTGTAGGTGAAAGTAAAATGCCTCTGAGGCTTTATGGATGGTGGTGGTCAGATCCAGGAAAGTTACAGAAAATGTGGAAGCTATAAAATGTTGGTTTTATACCCTAGTTAGAACTGCAACTTACTTTATTCTAGTCCTTGAATGTAAACAGAATATCATTATGCCAGTGAAAACTAGAATATTACAGTGACCACAAGGCTTTCAAGAACTGGGTCTTCTCATTATGCAAGGTCCAAAAAATTGTAACTTTTGACTTGAGCAAAAGCAGTAACAAAAGACTGTTAATTACAGAGACAACAGCCAAATTCAGTAACATATGTCTGGAAGGGCCCCTAATAAAATACTGGTGGGTTTTTTAAAAGGCTATTGAGGGAGCCATGACTGAAAAAACAGAATGGCATAAAGGGATTATCGGGAATGAGTGACCATTTTAAAAAAAGGAAAGAATTAGAGCACGGATATTACAAATAAAGAAACCTTTCAAGATCAAACAAACCAGCAAAAATGAAATATGTACAAAACCAACCTGGAAATTCTGTTCACGCCTGAAATGATTGATTTATGAGATGTTTCCAGTATCTGAGCTGCAGTTATCCATTCCAGTGTCTCATCCGAATTTCATAGAATTTATTTTATAATCCAAACAGTGTATCACTACATAACATTGGGGATAGACTTACCTTTCCAGTGATTTGAACCTTCAGTGCTCCCTGGGTTAATGTGGCTCTATCCAGATAGCATAGCATCACCATTCATGATGACATAGTTAAGGTTATACCAACACTTGCATTATAAACGCCATTTTCAAAGGTTTGAATGTGTAGAGTGCCATTCAACAGTGTACTACACCAAACAATGGCACCTGGAAAAAATCAATAATGTAAGTCTAAAATTAAGCAAAGAGCCCCCTCTGTTCAATGAAGGCAAGTCCAGATGTGCTTTCTGGTGATGCCATGTGAGGAAAAATGGATACTGCTTAAGAAACAGCAAAACATATACTAATTCAGACATGCTCATGTAAATAGTACACCTTAATTTATCTGGCTTTGAAGCCAATGTAGATGATCTATAACAGGATTCGGGTTTCTGTAGCCAATATAGTCTTCACATCAGGCTGAGAGATCTTTCCTCCTCAGTTCATATGCATAATTTCTCTTAACACTAATGGAAATTACATGCATCCATTAGGAGGAAAATATATCACACAGAACTCTGACTCTAAGGAATCTTATGATGTGCATAAATACTTTTTACTTAAGAGGTAGATACTATGTTAATTATTAGGTGAATAATAAATGTTCTAAAATAAGTATTAATGTATAATATGCACTTTTATGTTTAGAATTTAGTGCTCAGAAAAGTTGCTAGCTAGACGGTCCCATAGATCCAAGTCTTCTATTTCAGAAAGAGGTACAGCGTGGACAAGAGCAGTGCGAGCTTTCCTGGGAGGATGATTGCTAAGACTGAGAAGGTAATGCAGTTCACATCTCCATTTAATCTTTGGCTTCTCTGCTGAGATTGGAAAAGGATGTCAGTAAATATGAGTTTTGTTAGTGCTTATAATGCTATGTTCACTTGACCACTTATAATAGGATTGAGAGTATCGACTCATTTCACATTAGCCACCACAAACCCTTCATAAAGTAATGACTTTTGGTCACTACCAACGTAGGTGCTATATGAATCAGTTATCTAGAAATGAGAGGCTCCCTAGATTAATCTCCTGAGCCATGTAGCCACTCAGTAATGAGCACATTAAAGTGTTGTAAAAATGCATAGGCCCAATCCTGCTGTAAGTACATCTAGAGGGTAGTAGGCATCAGCTGTGCTGCAGATGGACCTATCCAGAGGAAGGGACAGAGGTTTGCAATGGATACATTCTGCAAACCTAAAAAGACTTTTCCATAGATGAGAAATGTGGAACACGGTTGGAGAAGGAGACAGATGATAGAAATAGGCTCCCTGCTTTCCATGCTACACTATTCTTAATTCTCCAGCACTTCAGCCTTACCAAATTCACGGAACAAGTAGTGTCTCTCTTATGCTGCTAAAGGTGAAAGGTGGTTTGAATAGACCAGACTCTTGTTTTCAGAAGTTGTTAGAGGACAGGGATGGCTTTTCTCTGATATTGGGAGTGCTGGAGGGGACAGTCTCTCTAAGTTGTTATTGTCACAGTGGGGGAAGGAAAGCAGGTTGAGGAGGTTAGGAAGCCTAGAGGCTGCTCTAATTTACATGGCAACTGAAGTAACCCTATACTCGTGGAGGATCAGTGTAGTAGAGCTCTGCTAGGCTTCCTCTCTGCCATTCCCTATCCCTGATGTACACCCTACACTAAGGTGATGGGAAGCAGAAAAGCAGTTAGTAAAGGAGTTAGCTCTGCTGGTTTTACACCAGTTGAGAATTCCATTCTGTGACTGATTGCAACCCTGTGTCTACACACTATTGTAATAATCTTTGTACAAAATGTGCCTTGTGAGGTGTCATTTGAAAACTAACAACTCACTGATCAATAATATCATGCTGAAATGTATGTAGAAATATTATATGCAAAGTTATGAATTCCCCAGTATAATGACGATAGCACATGTTCAAACCCACATAACTCTGACTAGGCAGATGTTGTAAACAGGTCTATTCTAATCAAAGAAATATGTGTTTATCTCAATTTTCATATAAGTAGTAAACAAAGTCCTTGGGACAGCAAGAGGGGGTACACCAATTTCTCAAAAACAAAGGGCAAGCTGACACGTTTAGCCAGGTGTCATAAAAGGTGATTGGCAATCACCAGTCCAATGGTCATTGTTTGGCAGTGGAGGGGGACAGGAACAGATTGATCCACATTTTAGCAAGCAACATGGAACCTCTTTCACCGTGAGACTCCATGGTTCCTCATAGAGGGAAGGAACTTTATCTAGTGGTAACCCTCAGGGAAAATGCATTTCAAAGCGTGTCAGGACTACAAAAGTGAGGGGCAAAAACATCCTTGGTTAGTTGGCTGGCTGGTTGTCTTTCTTTCTGTCTTTCACCTAAGAAGACAAAGGAAACCAGCCTTTTGACTTTGGGAGGGTTCCTGACATGAACATTTGGTTAACAATGATGGTGGGATTTTACCTTGAACCAAGTCTAGTTTAAGTTTTAGCTACTAGAAAGAGTTTTATATTTATTTCTCTTGTAACTATTTCTGACTTTAATACCTTGTACTTACACTCACTTCAAATCTGTCTTGTTGTAATTAAAAACGTTTGTTTTATTTTTAAATCAAAATTAATCCAGTGCTTTGTTTAAACTGAGCTATTTGGTAACTCCATTTAAAGTAGCAGGCTGCTGGATATTGACCCTTTGCAGGGGCACGGACCTATAATATCTGAACTCTCCAGGAGAGGGCTGGACAGCGCAGAACACATATTTTGGGGAAAATTCAGGATTGTTGACCGAAGCTGCTGGAAGCCAGAGTTTGGTTGGTGTGTTCCTGAGAGGATGCTGGGGTCAGAGTTGCTGGACCAGGATGCAGCTATACACAGACACTCAGGGTGTGACCTGCATGCTGTTTGGTTGTGTGTGAGCAGCCCAGGGTGAGAGCTACATCAGCAAAGCAATTGTGAGGCATCCAAGGTTGCAGGACAGGTGGTGACATGACCGTTCACTGGTCCGCATTGCACCCCAGAATGTGACACCTTCCACTAGAGGAATTCTGAACTGGTCAGTTACAGCCAGAATCTGGCCTCTTTGTGCTGCTTGAGCAGGATTGTAGAGGAATATCTGGACCAGATCCAGTAGGAAAGAAATTACTGTCAGCCCGAGTCAGATCTTAGATGTGTGCACAACTCCCATTCTCAATGGACACTGCACTCATGTATATGAGGGCAGAATTTAACTTATTTTCTTTGCCTAATGCTCTATTAGTCATATAGGTTTAAACCCAGAAGTCAGATCTCCTTAAAGTCTGTAAATCTCCTTTAGACTTGGTAAGTCACTCATTCTTACATATGCAATCAGCTTGTTAGTAAATTTCTGTTTTGTCTGAATAGTTTATTTATCAACGGACTCTTTGATAACAATTTCTTACATAATAAATGAGTGACACAGGAGTGTTGGCAAGAAATTCAGCTTTATTTCCTACAAGTCCTAGAACATAATGTGATGAGGTGTCTGCCCCACAGCAGGCCTGAAGTGGTTAAAGTGGCTACACGGGCCAATTAACCACCTTGGATGCACCTGGAGGAGGAGTCAGGGAACAAGGACTAATTAGAGATGAAGCTCAGTTAGGAACAGAAGGGGCCTGTATAAAAGTCAGTAGCTGAGAGTAGAAGGAGTCTGCAGGGTGAGAAAAGGCAAGGTAGAAATTACCCAACGGATACAGCAGTAAGGTTTTGGACCCTGCAAACCTTGGCTGCTTGTTCTAGGGAACCCAGTTTTGTGGGTGGGCCTAGGTTCCCCTGCCAGCCACTGGAGAAGTGGCACTGTTAGGGGGGTAGTGAAAGAGAACTGTCTTGAACAGTGAGTCCTGAGAGATTTAGATCATGCAATTTCCCTGGAAAGGGAAAACCACAGTGACCTGGCCAGAGGGCCATGCCACGAAGGGGCAGCAGCTGAGTCCCAAGAGAGGGAGACTGAGAGGGTGACAGAATGCGTAACCACATGAAGGGGCATTGACCTCGCAGATCTAATCCCCAGACTCAGCCAGAAGGAGGCGCTCCAGCAGTGAGTGAAGCACCTTGTGAAACATGGTTAGAAACATTTAGGATCTATCATATGACAGGAGTCAGTATGCACTGACTTCCATGCCTATCATTTCAAAATGTATTTCACAGAGCCATAGAATAGACTACAGGGGGCACCATTGTAAATATAACATTTCCAATGTAAAAAGAAAAGGAGTACTTGTGGCACCTTAGAGTACTCCTTAGAGTACTCCTTTTCTTTTTGCGGATACAGACTAACACGGCTGCTACTCTGAAACCTGTCATTTCCAATGTAGTTCACCTTATATTACAGATACAAACCAAACTGCATTACTTATAAATTCAGAATCCCACTTTCACCTGTTCACAATCTGTTCCTCACTGACTGGATGCTATTCACATAACTATTACTCCTGTTTTGACAAAGTATTTGGAGATGAAAGGAATACTTATAAATTCTTTCTTTACAGAGAACCTAACATTTCTCTGTTTACCAGGAGTTATTAGCCGAAGTTCACATTTACACAGAATTTTACTTAATCCTGAGAAAGCTAAGAATATGCAAATAAATCCCTAACAAAGTACATTTTAAAATGGAAGAAATATCCACCTGCCACTAATTAAGTCTGTAATTTTTTATAAGAAATCAATGGTTGACTATACTAATTTTACCCTAGTGGTAATTGCCACTAATTTTCAGCATATTGTATGTGTCTAAGTCTTATGAATCCCACATCCCCTTCTGCCATAAATATTTCATAAAATATTCAAAGCCAGTCCACAGCCAAGTAATAACAAATGTCAAATGACACATTAGGAAGATTCATGGCTATTTTAAGTACAAATTTTATATAAAACCCTAATGCATTTATTATGGTCAGTGTTAAGAATTGATTTCAGCACAGAAGTGCTAGGCAGTTAGTATCAGCACCTTTATTTCCAGCTCATTATTAAGGTTGAATTAATAGAGATACCTCAGAGTATATGGTGAAAGATCATTCACATGAGGGTGCGTTCAGGAGCATGTAGACGCTTAATTGCCAAAGGCCTCACCCAAAGTCCATTTGGATTGAATTGAAAGACCTCCATTGACTTCAAGGGAATCTGGATCCAGTCCCAAATCAACTTGTTTTTCCTCCATAAACTAGGTTCATGGAACAAACATACCTAGGGAAGCTTTAAATGTGCATGTTCTCTTTCAGGTTCCAGTGGGAATCCCCCTTTATGTTAAGCATTTTCATAGGCCTCTGGTCCCTGCAGGTTAGAACAGTTTTTGCTGGAGTTCACTTATTAGTTTTAAAGCATTTCTGTCCAACTCTCTGTCCATGTTCATTTCAGGTACTTTCTCAGGTTTCATAGAGTCCAAGGCCCGAAGAGGCCATTGTGATTCTCTCGTCTGACCTCCTGTATAATACAGGCCGTAGAACTTCCTTAAAATAATTCCTAGAGCAGATCTTTCAGAAAAAAACATCCAGTCATGGTTTTAATATTGCCAATGATGGAGAATACACCATAAACCTGGACAAATTATTCCAATGGTTCATTTCGCTCACTGTCAAACATTTACAACTTATTTCCAGTCTGAATTTGTCTAACTTCAGCTTCCAGCCATTGGATCATGTTAAACCTTTCTCTGATAGACTGAAGAGTCAATTAAATATTTATTCCCCATGTAACTACTCATAGACTATAATCAAGTCACCCCTTAGCCTTCTTTTTGTTGAGCTAAATAGATATAGCTCTTTGAGTCGAACACGATAAGGTACGTTTTCTAATCCTTTAATCATTCTTGTGGCTCTTCTCTGAATGCTCTCCAATTCATCAACATCCTTCTTGAATTGTAGGCACCAGAACTGGACACAGTATCCCAGCAGTGGTTGCACTGGTGCCAAATAAAGAGGTAAAATAACCACTCTACTCCTACTTGAGATTCTCCTGTTTATGCATCCCAGGATCACACTAGCTCTGTTGGCCATAGCATCACATTGGAAGCTTATGTTCAGTTGATTATCCACCATCACATGCAAAACTTTTTCAGAGTCTCTGCTTCCCAGGATAGAGTCCCCCATCCTGTAAATATGGCCTACATCTGTTGTTCCTAGATGTATACATTTATACTTAGCCATATTAAATCGCAAATTGTTTGCACTCAATTTACCAACCAATCCAAATCACTCTGCACTAGTGACTTGTCTTCTTCATTATTTACCACTTCCCCGCATTTTTTTTTTGTCATCTGCAAACTTTATCAGTGATGGTTTTATGTTTCTTGCAAGTCACTTATAAAAATGTTAAACAGTGTAGGGCCATAAACAGATTCCTGCTGGAAGCCTACTGGAAACTGCTTGATGATGATTCCCCATTTAGAATTACATTTTGAGACCGATCAGTTAGCCAGTTTTTAATCCGTTAAATGTGAGCCATGTTAATTTTATATCATTCTAGGTTTTTTAATCAAAATGTCATGTCAGTTAAATGCCTTACAGAAGTCTATTATATCAACACTATTATCTTTATCAACCAAATTTGTAATCTCATAAAAAAAATCAAGTTAGTCTGAAAGGATCTATTTTCCATAAACATATGTTATTTCCATTAATTATATTACCCTCATTTATTTGAGTCCTGTATCAGCTGCTCCATTATCTATCTTGGGATCGATGTCAGACTGATGGCCTATAACAGCCTGGGCCATCCCATTAAACTTTTTTAAAAAAACTGGTACATCAGCTTTTTTCCTGTCTTCTGGAACTTATTGAAAATCAAGACTAATGGTCCAGCGAGCTCCTCAGCCATTTGTTTTAAAACTCTTGGATGTAAGTTATCTGGACCTGCTGATTTAAAAATGTTTAACTTTAATAACTTTGGTTTAACATCCTCCAGAGATACTAGTGGAAAGGAAGTGTTATCATCACCATATGATGAGTATATCTGGTTCCCCCCCAAAAAAAGATTACACAAATATTTATGACAGGTTTCAGAGGAACAGCCGTGTTAGTCTGTATTCGCAAAAAGAAAAGGAGTACTTGTGGCACCTTAGAGACTAACCAATTTATTTGAGCATGAGCTTTCGTTCATGCTCAAATAAATTGGTTAGTCTCTAAGGTGCCACAAGTACTCCTTTTCTTTTTACAAATATTTATATTTCTGGCTTTTTTGCATTATTATTGTTAATTCTACCATTTCCATCTAGGAATGGACCAATGACATTGTCAGGATTCTTATTGTTCCTAGCATATTTAAGTAACTCCTTATTGTCCTTAACTCTGCTGGGCATAGATTTCTCCTTGTGTCCACTGTTCCCTCTAAGCTGTGTGCGTGCACACAGATCCTAAACCTTGCGCACATGGCGAAACACTGCACGCACAAAAATTTGCACAGAAGCACAACAATTTGCACAGAAGAAATTTTTTGCACACATGGCCTGTCAAAAATTAGAGGGAACATTGCTTGTGTCCCTTTGTTACTCTTATCAGTTTTCTGCAATTCCTAACTTCTGATTTATATTCATTACTATCAATTTCCCCCTTCTTCCAATGGTTATATATTCTTTTATAAATTTATTTTCTTTAGCTTCCTTAACTTCCTCCCTAACCAGGTCATTTTTTTAACCAGCCTTAAAAAAAAATCCTCGATTGTGGCTTTTTGTGCATCTAGTAAGGCTGTATTGGGTAGGACACTCTTTTCACTCTTGGTTTCCATTATCAATAACTAAGGAGAGTGATTTCTCATGGGAAATAGCCATGGAATAGGCATAGATTTTTATATTGTCAGTTCCACAGGACATCAAAACACATTAATTTAATTTCTTGTACAGTGTTTCTTTAAAACAACCTTTTTTTAAACAATGTATTCATTGGGTACATATGTCCCTGTAGTCTATCATTTTAATTCCTTACAAAAAATGTTATGCAATTGACTTATGAAACAATCCAGTCTGAGTTTAGATGAGATGGGCGAAGTGTGCATGTTATATTGTGATAGCTAGTGATTCCTGGATACCACAGAAGCATTGGATATTACAGTTACTGGATGGATTAATTTCATATTGAATGGTGATAGGCACAAGGTAGGATCTGGCCCTATATTTTTATTAAATGGCTTGTTTTACTTATCAAGCATATAGCTTTGTTTCATGGTCAATTAAATGCATATTCTTAAAGCAATCTTTGATTTGAGAAGAGTATAAATGTCGGTATGGCTAAGGTGTGACATAGTTATAATGACAACAGCCAGGAAAAGTCTCTCTCTGTTTTGCTTTGCAGCTGTTCATTTCTGAATAAATAAAAATGATTATCTTACACATACTAAGTGTTTGAAGTTTCTACTTTGTTTTCCCACAGATGAATTAATATGCAATTTATTTTTGTTGAACTTTTTTCTACCCTCCCTTCATGAAAAATATCAGTCCTTAGCAGTTTTGACAACTATAGACATGTTTTCTGTTTTACTCTAAAGATGTCTTGAATATACAGGGTAGAGTTCTTCATATCGTATATCTTAAAATCTACAAAGGTTTGTGCCTAATTGACATTGGTTCATTATTCATTATGTCTCAGATTGTTCACATAGTAAATAATGCATCAAAAAACGTCTTAGTCAGGATAATAGGAAAAAAGTTGTATTCCAAGTTACCAAATTATCATTACAAAAGTAGGGTTGTTTTTATCATTTTTATCAAATGTCATCCTGGTTCATATTGTGACAGAACTTCATTAAGGCTTTTGTGTGAAAGTTTTCCTGTAAATCCATTTATAATTCAGAAAAAAACATTTTTCATTCCAAAGAAAAGACTCATGATATTTATGAGAGAGAGGAGTTCAGACTGGAAATAAATTGTAACTGTTTGACAGCGAGTGAAATAACCAAAACCTTGGATTGTTTCTATTTTCATTCTGTCCATCCTTCCTAACCCGTTTTGCCTTAAATCTCATTGGTGAAATCATGGCCCCTTTGAAGCCAATGGCAAAACTCTCATTGACTTCTGTGGGGGTAGGGTTTCACTCCCATTGCTTAAGAAGAGGTATAATCTGAGTTAAGGACTAGAAGCCAGAATAATTTCTAATCCCACTGACTTCCTCTGTGACCTTGGACAAATGACATAGATTCTATGGGCTAGTCAGCTGATGTAATTTGACAGAGCTGATGGAGTCCTGTGTTTCTCCCAAAGTTTCCCCCAATCTGTGAAACGGGCAAAACGCGTCGTGGAGGTGTTGCAACAATTAATTAATTAATATTGTAAAGCACTTTGTAGAGAAGTGCTTAGGAATTATTCTTATTTATTACAATCAAAAGATCCAGTTCTGCTCCTAGTGACGTCAATTTTACAGTGCTCGCAATCCAAAATCAGAAGTCTCAGATAGACATACCAAGAAAAAATTACTATAAAGCATCTCATTCCTCTTTTCAATGATCAGATACTGGTGTAAAATTAAACAGGAGTAGCAAGGGGCTTCACAAAATAATTTTAAAGCCCTGTATGAGAACAGTTGATATGTTGATTCAGCCACCTGGGTTAATAATTCACAATCAACAATTTCAGGGATTTTTTTGTATTCGCAAAGTGACCATGAAGACACACTGACTTTTACAAATTTTGTTTCCATTTGAAATTTAAAAAATAGTTTTTGGCCTATGAATTGCTTGCAAGATTTTGCAACTGCTATTCCTGCAAGTATTTGATATAAAAACACTGTAACGGGTCACCTTAGTACACTTCTGTTACGAGAGTGAATTAATCTTCACAAGCAATTTATAATTTCACACAAATAAAATGAAGTTTGTTTTACTGTGAAATAATTTAATTTCATAATTTCACTTTGTGATTAAAGGAATCTCAGCTACAAGCCAAAAATGTGCTTTCTGCAAAAATGTCCACAAACAAAATTCTACTTGCATGGAAACCAAATAGAAGGGTCATAATCATAATCAAATGGCAATTCCTTTAATATTCTTGGATGAAGATTATCTGGGCCCCCTGATTTGGACCCATTGAGCTGTTTGAGTTTTGCTTCTACCTCAGATATGGTAATATCTACCTCCATATCCTCATTCCCATTTGTTATGCTACCATTATCCCTGAGATCCTCTTTAGCCTTATTAAAGACTGAGGACAAGTATTTGTTTAGATATTGGGCCATGCCTAGATTATCCTTGATCTTCACTCCATCCTCAGTGTTTAGCGGTCCCACTTCTTCTTTCTTTGTTTTCTTCTTATTTATATGGCTATAGAACCTTTTACTATTGGTTTTAATTCCCTTTGCAGAGTCCAACTCTACTTGACTTTTAGCCTGTCTTACTTTATCCCTACATGTTCTGACCTCAATAAGGTCTGGTCTCTCATGTTTAAGAAGGATGAATTCAAACTGGAACAGGTACAGAGAAGGGCTACTGGGATGATTCGAGGAATGGAAAACCTGTCTTATGAAAGGAGACTCAAGGAGCTTGGCTTGTTTAGCCTAACTAAAAGAAGCTTGAGGGGAGATATGATTGCTCTCTTATAAATATATCAGAGGGATAAATACTGGAGAGGGAGAGGAATTATTTAAGCTTAGTACCAATGTGGACACAAGAACAAATGGATATAAACTGGTCATTGGGAAGTTTAGGCTTGAAATTAGATGAAGGTTTCTAACCATCAGAGGAGTGAAGTTTTGGAATAGCCTTCCAAGGGAAGCAGTGGGGGCAAAAGATCTATCTAGCTTTAAGATTAAACTCGATAAGTTTATGGAGGAGATGGTATGATGGGATAACATGATTTTAGTAATTAATTGATCTGTAAATATTCATGGTAAATAGGCCTAATGGCCTGTGATGGGATCTGAGTTACCCAGGAAAGAATTTTCTGTAGTATCTGGCTGGTGAATCTTGCCCATATGCTCAGGGTTTAGCTGATCACCATATTTGGGGTCAGGAAGGAATTTTCCTCCAGGGCAGATTGGAAGAGGCCCTGGAGGTTTTTCGCCTTTCTGTGTAGCATGGGGCATGGGTCACTTGCTGGAGGATTCTCTGCTCCTTGAAGTCTTTAAACCATGATTTGAGGACTTCAATAGCTCAGACATAGGTGAGAGGTTTTTCGCAGGAGTGGGTAGGTGAGATTCTGTGGCCTGCGTTGTGCAGGAGGTCGGACTAGATGATCATAATGGTCCCTTCTGACCTTAGTATCTATGAATCTATGAAACTGAAGATCCATTTTAGGCATCATAAACAGTTTGTAGAACAGCTGTTTATAAAAATGTCAGACTTCCAAAAAGAATTTAGTTTTGATCTAAATAGGAAGATTAATATTAAAATTACCATGGGCAGGTGTGACGTTTGGAGAACAGTTAATTTCCTGATTCGCTGACATACTAGATACGGTCACAACTAAAAGATCTTTGAGGAACTCATCTGTATGAAATGTAAATATTGCACTGGTATAGTCCTTTCGCCATATAATTACACTTACAGAAAATCTGTTTTATGTTGCCTTTAACTGCATATTTCTCCCAGCTATATTATTATTTGACTGTTTGTACATAAATATCAGACTGGTGTGGCAGCATTATCAGCCTCTATTTGGTATTCATATATTTAGATACTTTACCTTTTACTTCTGTTAGGTTTATTGTTGTCTTGTAGTTTGAGTATTTGTTGGCTATGTTTAATCTAGTAAAAATTGTTATTGCTGCTATATATTTCCACAGTACATGCGGTTAATAAGGCTCTTTGGTGCATGTATTACTTTTGTTCAATGGCATCTTACATATTAAACGGCATTACTGCTGATGTTAATGTGTTAAGTGCTTATAGTCTTTGGCCTCTGAATGCTGAGCTTAGCCCCTGGTCAAGATCAGTGGGTTTCCTGATCATCTGAGATGCCAGGGGAGAATTTCATCTAAAATGGTTCAGCCATTTCTGAGAATCAAGTTAGGCAAAACCAACAAACATACAGCCATTGTGTTAAACAAAACAAACATACAGCCATTTTTTTTGCTGAGAAACTTTAGTGCCCTTTATGTTTTGGAGTGAGGACCAAATTTGGCAGGAAGGGCTCACTGTGGTGTTAAGGATGTGCTTTTGCTGTCCCTATAAAAATCTGCCTAAATTTGGTCAAGTTATAAGGCTCTGCAAAAATATCTTTGCAGCATGTATGAACTGAAATGTGTGAATGTGGCAGCTACAGTCTCTGAAGAGTCTGTCTGCACTGGTCATGCTCTATCTTTTTAGCATTCCAGTATGGAAACTAGACTGCATATGTGCCATTCCCACAGATTGACTGAGCATGCTTGAAAACTGCGGTGTAATGTATAGAGACATGGGGGTCGAGTTAAGGTTACACAGGCAACCTTCTGGCATCTTCTAACTTTTGAATGCCTAAATTTGTAACTTTAATATTTTTTAACATAGGGTTTTTTTAGATGCAACAGAGATATAGGTGGTTCTGGTGAGGGCACCTCTGAATGATAAAACCAGTCTGTTATTAGGTTATATCACCATCCACTCATCCTAGTGAATCACCAATAAAAGAAGGGAAAATTAGCCAGAAAACACAGCCAGGCTCATTTTCTCAAGTTTCCAATTTGTGTCGCATGCATGGAAAAACCATTTGCAACTGCACAGAGATGATAGAGAATCAGCTTTTGAACTCTATGGAACCTGAGGATCCTCATGATAAAATAGGTCTATCACCACTATATAAATCTATGGTATGCCCACACTTTGAACACTGTGTGCAGTTCTAGTTGCCCCAGCTCAAAAATATATATATTAAAATTGGGAAAAGTACAGAAAAGGGCCACAAAAATTTATTAGGGGCATAGAACAACTTCCAAATGAGGAGAGATTAAAAAGACTGGAACTGGTCTTAGAAAAGAGGGGGGACATGATAGACATCTAGAAAATCATGAATGGTGTGGAGAAAGTGAATAAGAAAGCATCATTTACCCCTTCACTGAACCAGGGCTCACCCAATGAAATGAAAAGGCATCAGGTTTAAAACAAACATAAGGAAGTACATCTTTATGCAACTCACAGTCAACCTGTGGAATTCATTGCCATGGGATGTTATGAAGGCAAAAGTATAATTGGGTTAAAAAAGAATTAGATAAGTTCATGGAGGTTACGGCCATCAATGACCGTTAACCAAGATGGTCAAGGATGCAACCCTATGCTCTGGGTGTCACTAAACCTCTGACTGCCAGAAGCTGGGATGGGGTGATGGGATGGATCACTTGATAATCACAATTCTGTTCATTCCCTCTGAAGCATCTAGCACTAGCCACTGTCACAAGACAGGATACTGGGCTTGATGGATGGTTGGTCTGACCCAGTATGGCTGATCTTAGGTTTTTATGATGATACAATCTGCATAATTTTTTTACATGTTCTGTGTGGTATTGATTGTTTCCTTGGTAATAGTTAACATCTAGCAGCCTTTCATTATTGTGGGGAGGGGGGTTTGTTTGTGTTTTGTTAGTGCGTTTGCCCTGTGGTTGGTTTATTGTAATACTGGAGCTAGATGCGCTAAAGATTCATGTGTCCATTCGTGCTACAACCACCAAATAGAAGAATACAGCAGGAACTCTCAGGGTTAAAATAATCCTTTTCCTTTTGTCACTAGTCAGAGTGAACTAGGGAGCCTATATTTTATTCTCTGTGATGGCTCTTTTACAATGGCTGCTACTTGTACATGTGCATTGTACCATACTATGGGTAAACAGGAAAACTTTCAGTCTCTCCTTTTTAATCTGTTTTACTGAACTAAGGAATTTGACAGCATGAGGAGTGAATAGCTCAAGCAACTGGTAAATGGGCTGCTGAACTTTTCATCTCTCATTAATTTGAATCCAGTGCTAGCCATTGCAGTAGTAACCAAACTTTGTTACTATTTGTTGATTGATTGTGCCATGTGTGCATGCACTGTTGCTCCCAATGTAGTCGTTAGTATTACATCACCAATGGTAACTATTGACATCACAGTTGGTAATCTCAGCGAAGAGCCCAAGAACAGGATTGTTCTGGAGATCAAACTGTCTTCTCAGTTTCAGAGACTGACTTGCAGGTGTGACAAAGTTCCTCCTCTACCTTAGTGGGTCGCTTGCGCTTATTGGCGGATTTGCTCGCCTTGGAGCTTCACAGCAGCCCTCAGTTTGGCCATTTTCATGAACCCACACTCCAGGACAACTCCTCCTGTGTCTGACCAGGAGTTGGGAGGATTGGGGGGGAACCCGGGCCCACCCTCTACTCCGGGTTCCAGCCCAGGGCCCTGTGGAATGCAGCTGTTTAGAGTGCCTCTTGGAACAGCTGGGCAACAGCTACAACTCCCTGCGTAACTTCCCCATGGCCTCCTCCCAACACCTTCTTTATCCTCAACAGAGGACCTTCCTCCTGGTGTCTGATAATGCTTGTACTCCTCAGTCCTCCAACAGTCCGCATTCTCACTCTCAGCTCCTCACACACGCACACCACAAACTGAAGGGAGCTCTTTTTTAAAACCCAGGTGCCCTGATTAGCCTGCCTGAATTGATTCTAGCAGCTTCTTGATTAGCTGCAGGTGTTCTAATCAGCCTGTCTTAATTGTCTCCAGAGGGTTCCTGATTGTTCTGGAACCTTCCCTGTTGGGAAACGGAACGTCTTTTGCTTGCTTCTCAGCTATCTGCTTTCTGTTCTTTCCTAAAGCCCCCTGGCCCGGATTTTTCTTACTTTTTGCACCTGCCTTAGTCCCCCCCCGACCGGGCCAGACGCTTTTTGGTTTTTCTTTTCATTTTTTGTGTTTTTTTTTTTTCGTCTACGTCCTTCGCCAGCACCCGCCCCCCCCCATGCCTGCTTTCGGGCGCAGCTACTTGCCTCAGCTGAGCCCCCGGAGGCGGGGGGGAAGATTGCCGATTTGCTGTCCGGAGGGGGGAGTGGAAACCCCCAGACCCAGCCGTTTTGCCAGCAGCTCGGACTTTACAACATTCTTAACATGCCGGGAGCCTTGGAACACAGCCAACACAGCCGGAGAAGGAGATTTCAGCAGACAGAAGAAATAATTCAAGAGAGCTATAAATCATCGTGAAGAGGGCCGTAAGATTGAGTAATTTTCTGAATTATACTCTCGTGGGGGGGAGTTTGACTGTGATTATTTGCGTTCGTGGCGGCACAGGGGGTGTGGCGTGGAGACCCCCACCCCCGATCCATCGGTGCCCCTACCCCCCCACCGTTATTACAACTGTCACGGCCCCCCCGCCGTCTGTCCCTGCTGGCAACCTGCCATCTCCCTTCGGATCCAGCTGTCCGCTTTGAACTTTGCCTTCCAGACCGGACATAACAGCCGACCAACCGAGACTCTTTGGACAAACGTGTGTGGGTCTGCACCCCCCCCCCCGGATTGCTTATCCCACATCTTGCCCCTATTACTGGACCCCGATTTTGTTCCCCCCCCTCCTCCCAGTCCCCCCCCCTCGGCATTTTTCCCCTTCCTGCCCGCAGCCTAGCGGAAGGAGGGGCTACTCCGTTTTTTCCCCTCCCCCCCTCCTCCTTCCGGTGTCTCCCTGTCTCTCCCTGCTCACAATGGCGGGGAACGAGAGGGGTGAGACTGCTTCCACAAAATTAGTTGTCCCCTCCCCACCACCACCTCTGCCCGACCCCCAAGGTCCCCCCCCCTGCCACTATTGTTAAGATACTTGCCACCCCCCCTGCTGGGGCACCGGTAGCAGGAGGCACCAGGGTGATTGCTGCTGCTGCTGCATCCACCGCCCACCCAGATTCTAGGAAACCCCCCCCGGTTCGCCGGAAGGGCCAGGGCGGGTGGAAAGGAAAGGGCCCCGCTAAAACCACTGAGCCCTCCATGGCAGGGGCTGCCCCCACCGCTGCGGCCTCGTCATCAACCGTGGCGCCCCTCCCTGCGTTTCCCTCCACCAGCTCCGCAATTGCCCCTCCCCCGGCCCCCAGGACGTATGCCCGGGCGGCAGCGGGCTCTCCCCTACCTGCCGCCTCGTCATCTCGCCCCCCCCCCGCCTCCGCCACCATCACCAGCGGCCGAGGCCCTTTCCCCGCCTTGACCAGGAAGCACGGCGTCCGTTGCCTCCTGGTGCCCGCCTCGCCCCATGTGGAGACATACGTGCAGGCGTTGGCGAAGGTGGTAGGACCCACGGCTATTGTGGCGGCTTCCAAGATGTATGGGAAGGTTGTTTTCTTCTTAGCCTCGGAGGATGCCGCCCAGGAGGCGGTAGAGAGGGGCCTGACGGTGGGGGGGGGTGTTTGTCCCCCTAGAACCGTTAGAAGACCTGGGCATCCGCCTCGTCCTTACCTCCGTTCCTCCCTTCTTACCCAATGCCGCCCTGTTACCCGCTCTTTCCACCCTGGGGAAACTTCTCTCTGTCATCAGCCCTCTCCCGTTGGCCTGCAAGGACCCCACCCTCCGTCACATTTTTTCGTTCCGCCGGCAAGTGCAGCTTCTACCACCGGCAGGGGCGCGTGACGAAGAGGCGCTTGAGGGGTCCTTTCTAGTCCCCTACCAGGGAGCCCGCTATTGGGTCTTTTATTCTACCGGAGAGGCCCGGTGCTACCTCTGCTGTTCAGCGGGGCATGTCCGCAGAGACTGCCCTTTGGCCCGGGGGGGAGGGGCACCCGAAACCCCCGAGACCCGGCAGGACATCGGCCCCATTGCTGCCGACGCCCCTGGCTGCCCAGCACCTGAAACCAACCGTCCTCCTACTCGACCCATTGCTGCTCCCATCCGGGCCCAAGAGATACCTTCCCTACAATGCCCGGGCGAGCAAGGGGTTTCCACCCTTGCTAGTACCAACCCAACAGAGCCCATGGAGGAGGGTATGGCACGGATATTATCGGGTATAGGAGAGGGCCCTCCCCAAGGAGAAGCCCCCGCCCCTCATGTTGCCCCACCGCTACCTCCCCGAACCCCTAAACCATCGCCTCCGCCCCCCGACACGACCCCTGCTAACCAGCCCCCAGATGACGCTATGGAGGGCTGGACCCTAGTCCAGGGGAAACGAGGCAAGCGGAAGGCTCGAGCTCCACTGCATCCACCCGACGCGGAAGCCCCCCGGAAGACCAGGAAAGGAGGCACTGCTATCGAGCCTCCCGCCACGGCCGCGAGCGAGATCCATCCGTCTTCCCCTCCCGACACCAGCGGACTGGCATTGGAGGGCAGAATCCCCCCTCCACGGGAGACCCTCCCCTCCGAGACTTCTGAGGACGCCCCTTTTGCCTGGACGCTACCCGAACCCCCCGCGGACCCCGAGGCGGCCGTTGAGGCGGGCCCTAGAGGAGAGGCCCCCGGGGTGGCAGGAGTTGGCCTCTCCCCCGTGTATGCGGAGATTGAGGCCCTAGATTTAACCCCGGTCACCCAGGGAGGGGATGATCTGCTGCCGGCTGGCCTCGAGCTGGGCAGCCTTACCCCAGCCTCTCTTTCCCCATGCTCCCTCCCCCTAATTGCCTTCCCGGGTGAGCACCCTGCAGAAGGCGGTCCACCACCTGATGCTATGGCCGCTAAGACCACCATGGAGCCAGCACCTAGCATTATTGGGAGCCCCCTCCCTTACCCTTTAACCCTTGACTCTGCTCAGGAGGCACTTTCCTTTAGCTGCTTGCCTCCTGCACCCCAGAGCCTTACCCCTGCCCCTGCCCCCACCCCTGCCCCTGCCCAAGGTCCCTCCTCCTGCAATGTTAATGCCGCCCCTGGGGTTATTTCCTTTCCGCCTTTTGCAGATTCCCCCCAGGGTGCAGTCTTGGCACTTTCTAGCCGCGACCCATTAGGAGTGGCAATTTTTCCCCTGCCATCCCCCTCCACCCCAAGGCGTGAAATGAACTTAATAACCCCAGCCTGTCAGATGCCCCGTCGGTGGTCCGCACCCTGTCTTCCTGCCTTAGCGGACCACGAGGCTGTATTAAGAGGCCCATCAGGGAATACCTCGGGAATTGTAACCCCACCCCCCCATGAGCTGCGGCATGCGCTACGGAAGTTCCTAGAGCACACCCGTGGCGCCCGCGATAGGGCACAGCTGGCTCTTCAGCTATGGGGGGACTTTGATCAACTCCTCCAGGCCACAAGGGCCCTTATAAAGGAAGGCAGGGGGCAAGGAAAGCGCGGTGCTGCGGCCTACGAGCGAGCCCGCAGCTTCCGATGCGATCTACTCACCCACGGGATGGGTCATGGGTTGCTGTGCAACCCGCCGGGGGCCCTGAACCCCCCCGCCAATACAAGGCCCCCACCCCCCCAGCCCTCCGCATGACGCCTCTTATTATTGCGACCCTGAATACTAGGGGCTGTAGGATGGCTCTCCGCAGGTCCCAGGTGCTCTCTTACTTTCGGGAGGGGAGGTACTCTGTAGTTTTCCTGCAGGAGATCCATACGGACCCGGCCACCGAGGACAGGTGGCGGCTGGAGTGGGGGGACGGGGCATACTTTAGCCACTTTGCGACCGGGCAGGCTGGAGTGGCAACCCTGTTCTCCCCCAACCTACGGCCTGAGGTGCTAGGGGTCAATGAGGCCGTGCCGGGCCACGTGCTGCACCTTCGAGTCCGTATGGAGGGGCTCGTGGTTAATCTTGTTAACATCTATGCCCCGCAAATGAGCTCCAGGCGGCCACAATTTTATCAGCAGGTGTCCGACTTTCTCGGCACCCTGGATTCGCATGAGTGCCTGGTCCTGGGAGGGGACTTTAACACCACCCTCGAGGAACGGGACCGCTCAGGGGCCGAACCGAGTCCGGCCGCTGCGAATATGCTCCAAGGGATAGTTGACCATCACTCCCTAGTGGACGTCTGGCGTGACCATCACCCAGATGACACCTCCACGTTCACCTTTGTCCGGGTGGAGGCCCATCGGTCACACCACTCTCGGTTGGACCGTATTTATTTATCCCGTTTCCATCTTTCACAGGCCCACTCCTCCGCCATTCAGCCGGCCCCATTCTCCGATCATCATTTAGTCACTGTAACGGTCTCCCTCCGTGCAGAGAGACCGGGGCCGGCCTATTGGCACTTTAATAACAGCCTGTTGGAGGACGAGAGCTTTGTGATGTCCTTCCGGGAGTTTTGGCTGGCCTGGCGAGAGCAGTGGCGTGCCTTTCCCTCGGTGCGGCGATGGTGGGATCTCGGGAAGGTGCGCGCCAAGCTCTTCTGCCGTGACTACACTCGGGGCACCAGCCGACGGCGAAATGTGGCGATAGAGCAGTTGGAACGGGAGGTCTTAGAGATGGAGAGGCGCCTGGCCGCCGATCCCGAGGACCCGTCCCTCTGCGGAGCGTGC
Organism: Caretta caretta; assembly: GCF_965140235.1. NCBI lineage: Eukaryota > Metazoa > Chordata > Testudines > Cheloniidae > Caretta > Caretta caretta. Next base: position 86,565,231 of record NC_134214.1, read on the forward strand.
CGGGAGAAGCGGGAGGAGCTCCGGGCCCTTGAGGACCACCGGGCCCGAGGTGCCTTCGTTCGGTCCCGCATCCGCCTCCTTCGGGAGATGGACCGCGGCTCCTGCTTCTTCTATGCCCTGGAGAAAACGAGGGGGGCCAAGAAACACGTCACCTGCCTTCTTGCGGAAGACGGCACCCCCCTCACGGATCCGGAGGAGATGTGTGGGAGGGCCCGTGACTTCTACACAAGCCTTTTCTCCCCGGACCTGACCGATCCTGACGCTTGCGAGGTGCTCTGGGAGGAACTCCCCACGGTCAGCGTGGGCGACCGAGACCGACTAGAGCTGCCTCTCACCCTGGCCGAGTTCTCGGAAGCCCTCCGTCGCATGCCCACCAATAAATCTCCGGGCATGGACGGGCTGACCGTGGAGTTTTACCGCGCATTCTGGGACATTCTCGGCCCAGACCTAGTCACCGTCTGGGCTGAGTCCTTGCAGAGCGGGGTCCTCCCTCTGTCATGCAGGCGAGCGGTGCTCGCTTTGCTGCCGAAGAAGGGGGACCTCCGCGATCTACGAAACTGGCGTCCTGTCTCACTCCTTAGCACGGATTACAAAATTGTAGCGAAAACAATCTCGCTGCGGCTAGGGTCCGTGATGGCGGACGTGGTCCACCCAAACCAGACCTATACTGTCCCGGGTCGCAGCATTTTCGACAATCTCTTTCTAGTCCGAGACCTTTTGGAACTCGGGCGGAGAGATGGTCTATCGTTCGCCTTCCTGTCTCTTGATCAGGAGAAGGCATTCGATAGAGTAGACCATGGGTACCTCCTGAGCACTCTGCAGGCGTTTGGATTTGGACCTCAGTTTGTGAGTTTTCTCCGGGTGCTGTATGCCTCCGCGGAGTGTTTGGTTAGGCTCAACTGGACCCTGACTGAACCGGTCAGCTTCGGGCGAGGAGTGCAGCAGGGGTGCCCCCTCTTGGGCCAGTTGTACACTCTGGTGATCGAGCCTTTCCTCTGTCTCCTCCGCAGGAGGATGACAGGGTTGGTGCTGCGGGAGCCGGAGCTGCGGCTGGTTCTGTCGGCGTACGCCGATGACGTACTCCTCGTGGTCCAGGACCCGGGCGACTTGGCGCGACTGGAGGCATGCCAAGCCATCTATTCGGCAGCCTCCTCCGCCCGAGTCAACTGGGTCAAGAGCTCTGGCTTGGCGGTGGGGGACTGGCGGCAGGTAAGCTCCCTCCCACCTGCGCTTCAGACCATCCGGTGGAGTGCGGGTCCACTGCTCTATCTCGGCGTTTACCTTTCCGCCACGCATCCTTCCCCACCGGAGAACTGGCAAAATTTAGAGGGCGGGGTGATAGAGCGGATCCAGAGATGGACGAGGCTACTCCGATGTCTCTCCCTCCGAGGGAGAGCACTGGTGCTTAACCAACTAGTCCTGTCCACGCTCTGGTACCGGCTCAACACCCTGCCCCGGCCCCGGGTTTCCTGACCCACCTCCGGAGATTGATTCTAGAGTTCTTCTGGTCAGGAATGCACTGGGCCCCTGTTGGAGTTCTTCATCTACCCCTGAAGGAAGGAGGGCAGGGCCTGAAGTGTCTGTACACTCAGGTCCGCGTTTTCCGCCTCCAGGCCCTGCAGAGGCTCTTTTATAGTGCACGTAGTTCGGCATGGAGCATACTGGTGCACGCCTTCCTGCGCCGTTTCCAAGGGCTTCGATACGACCGGCAGCTCTTTTATTTTTCTCCGAGGGGTTTTCCGCGAGACCTCTCCGGGCTGCCGGTCTTCTACCAGGACCTCCTCCGGACCTGGAAACTGTTTCGAACAACCAGGTCCGTGGCGGCCACCGTGGGAGCAGATCTCCTCACGGAGCCCCTGCTACACAACCCCCAGCTCCGTGTGCAGGTGGCGGAGTCCCGCTCGGTGCGCCAGAGGTTGGTCCTGGTGGAAGTCACGAGGGTCGGAGACCTCCTGGACTACGACCGGAGAGACTGGCTGGATCCCCTGACGCTCGCTCGGCGCATGGGGCTCTCCAGCCTCCGTACGCCCCGGCGCGTACTTCAGGAGGTGAAGGCCGCCTTGACCCCCGCTGCTCGGGCTTATGTTAGCCGAGCCTTGTGCGAGGGCGCACCCCGCCCATCCCTTACCCCAGGCCCGCCGGATCTTTCCATCGGGCCCCCACCCCGTAGATCCCAACAAACCCCTCACCCCTTCACTGCAAGCCGGCTGCACGAACTGCAGCCGGTTAGCTTTCAAATTGCACCACGGAAATACTTATATACACTTACGCTTCACACCCTTCACGCCCACACCCTGGTGTCCCGCCCCGATACAAAGTGGCGGGATCTCCTGCCACCTTTGGAGGGTGAGCAACCTCGGTGGGCCAGCCTGTATTCCACCTTGGTCCCAAGGCCCGTCGGGGACATCAGTTGGCGGCTCCTTCACGGAGCTGTGAGCACGGGCGTGTTTTTGACACGGTTTACCCCCATTCCGGACACTTGTCCTTTCTGTAATGTGAGGGAAACCCTGGCGCACGTGTATTTAGAGTGTGCCAGATTGCAGCCCCTTTTCCGGCTCCTCACAAATATTCTATTACGATTCTGGCTTCATTTTTCCCCCCACCTTTTTATCTATACACTTCCCATCCGTGGCCCCACAAAGTCGCGGGATCTTCTGGTCAACCTCCTCCTAGCTTTGGCTAAAACAGCCATTTATAAAACCAGAGAGAGGAGGTTGACCCATGAAACGTCCTGCGATTGTGGGGCCGTTTTCCGATCCTCAGTACATTCACGTATCCGGGCGGAGTTCCTCTGGGCGGCGTCCACCGACTCCCTTGAAGCCTTCGAGGAGCGGTGGGCGCTGTCTGGGGTTCTCTGCTCGGTGACCCCGTCCGGTTCCCTCCGTCTGACCCTTTGATTGAGGGTAAGAGCGAGAGACGCCAGCCCCAGCCGTCGCCGCTGGGGATACCATCATTCCTGTCATCTAGGAGGGGTCCTATAATACCTGGGTGTCTACCCCCCCCCAAACCGCTCACCCCGCAGCCGTGCCCATCTTACCGGGCACTCTCAGGAGAGAGAGGATCGGTGACACTGGGCGCGGCACTGGGTAACTCGAGGGGGTGGAAGACCACGAGTGTCGAGGAAGCCTCCCCGCTCTAGGCCACCAGGTAACTCAGGAGGGTGGAAGACCACGAGTGTCGAGGAAGCCCCCCCGCTCTGGGCCCAGGCTAGCCTGAACACTTCTCCCTCCTGAAAGCTGCTGTTATACCTTCTGATTGCGTTGTTTTGTTGCATAGTTGTTTTGTTTCCTCTGGTAATTCTGTAAGCGTTACCAATAAATTTTCTTTTTGTTTCAAAAAAACCTTCCCTGCTCCCTTACCCAGGGAAAAGGGACCTCCTTCGCTTGCTGCTCAGCTATCTGCTTTCTATTCTCTCCTAAAGCCCCCTGGCCTGGATTTTCTTACTTTTTGACCCTGCTTAGTCCCCCGTCCCCCCCCCCGACCAGGCCAGATGCTTTTTTTGTTTTGTTTTGGTTTTTTTGCTGTTTTTTTGTTGCTGTTCGAGTGCTGGTTGGTTGCCAGCTTGCTGCCAGGCCCCCCCCCCCACGCCTGCTCTCGGACACCGCTTTTGCTCCAGCTGAAACCCCTGGAGGAGGGGGGGAGGACTGCCGACCCGCTACCCGGAGGAGGGGAGGCCCCCAGACCCAGCCGTTTTGCTGTTGTTTCTAAACCCGTACTGAGCTAGGAAGATTCTTCTTATCTCTGCAACATTCTTGGCCTGCTGAAAGCCTCATTACAAAGCTGGAAGAGAAGATAGCCAACAGAAAAAATCACCCAGGGAAGCTACGAACCATTGTGGAGGGGGCCGTAAGACTGAGTAATTTTTGAATTGTACTCTCGTGGGGGGGGAGTTTGACTGTATTTTAATTGCGTTCGTAGGGGCACGGTGGTGTGGCACGGAGCTGCCCCCCCGATCCATCGGTGCCCCCCCAACACTACTTCGACCATCACGGCCCCCCTGCCGTCCGTCCCTGCTGGCAACTTTCCATCTGCCTTTGGATTCAGCTGTTTGCTTTGAATTTTGCCGTTTCAGACCAGACATAACAGCCGACCAAACGAGACTCTTTGGACAAACGTGCATGGGTCCACTTCCTCCCCCCCCCCCGGACTGTTTACCCCACATTTTGCCCCTATTACCGGACCCCAATTCCTGTTTTCCTCCCCTGTCCAGTCTGACCCATTTGGCACCCCCCCCCCCGCCGCCTGCAGCCCAGCAGGGAGAAGTGGTTAATCTGCTTCCCCCTCCCCCTTCCGGTGCCTCCCCGTCTCTCCCTGCTCACAATGGCGGGGAATGAGAGGGGTGAGGCCCCTCTAACAACCTCAGCTGCCCCTCCCCCACCTACCCCCCTGCCCAACCCCCAAGCCCCCCCCCCACTACTGCCAAAACACCTGCCACCGCCCCCGCTAGGGCATCGGCAGCAGGAGGCACCAGGGCGACTATTGCCGCTGCTACGCCCACCGACCCCCCAGATTCTAGGAGAGCCCCCCCAGTTGGCCGGAAAGGCCAGGGTGTGAAGAAGGGAAAGGGCCCCGCTACAACCACCAGGCCCTCCATGGCAGGGGCTGCCATCACCGCTGTGGCCTTGTCATCGACCATGGCATCCCTCCCCACTGTTCCCTCCACCAGCTCTGCGAGTGTCCCTCCCCCGGCCCCCAGGGCGTATGCCTGGGCGGTAGCAGCCCTCGCCCCGCCTGCCGCCTCATCATCTCGCCCACCCACCACCTCCGCTACCATCAGTAGCGGCCTGGGCCCCTTTCCCACCATGACCAGGAAACACGGCGTCCGTTGCCTCCTGGTGCCCACCTCGCCCCACGTGGAGACATACGTGCAGGCGTTGGCAAGGGTGGTAGGACCCACGGCTATTGTGGTGGCCTCCAAAATGTATGGGAAGGTCGTCTTTTTCTTAGCATCTGAGGCTGCTGCCCAGGAGGCAGTGGAGAAGGGCCTGCCGGTGGGGGGGAGGGGGTGTTCGTTCCCCTGGAACCGCTAGAGGACCTGGGCGTCTGCCTAGTCCTGACCTCCGTCCCTCCTTTTCTACCCAATGCCGCCATGTTATCTGCTCTCTCCACCCTGGGGAAAGCTGTTTCTGTCATCAGCCCTCTCCCGTTGGGCTGCAAGGACCCCACCCTCCGTCACGTCCTTTCGTTCTGCCGGCAAGTGCAGCTTCTACCGCCACCACGGGCGTGTGACGGAGAGGCATTTGAGGGGTCCTTCCTGATCCCCTACCAGGGAGCCCGCTATCGGGTCTACTATTCCACAGGAGAGGTCCGGTGCTACCTCTGCCGATCAGCGGGGCATGTCCGAAGAGACTGCCCCTTGGCCCGGCGGGGAGGGGCACCTGAGACTCCCCGAGACCCGGCAGGACATGGGCTCCGTTGTTGCCAATGCCCCTGGCCGCCCGGCACCTGAAACCACCTCTCCTCCTGCTCGATCCACCGCTGCTCCTGCCCGGGCCCAAGAGACACCTCCCCTACAATGCCCAGACGAGCGAGGAAGCCCCGCCCTTGCTGTTAACAATCCAGCAGAGCCTATGGAGGAGGGTGCAGCAAAGATATTACCGGGCATAGGAGAGGGCCCGCTCCAAGGAGAACCCCCCCCATGCTGCCTTACCGTTACCCCCCGAGTCCCTGAACCATCACCTCTGCCCCCTCCACGACCCCTGCTAACCAGCCCCCAGACGATGCTATGGAGGGCTGGACCCTAGTCCAGGGAAAGCGAGGCAAGCGGAAGGCTCGAGCTCCGCTGCACCCATCTGATGTGTAGGCCCCCTGGAAAACCAGGAAGGGAGGCACTGACACTGAGCCTTCCGCTATGCCCACAAGTGAAATCCATCCACCGGTGTCGGGAGGGGAAGACAAAATAGCACTGGAAGGTAGGATCTTCCCTCCACGGGAGACCCTCCCCTCCGAGAACCCTGAGGAAGCCCCTTCTGCCCGAATATTACCCACACCCCCCACGAACCCCGAAGCGACCGTCGTAGCGGGTGCCAGAGGGGAGACCCCCAGGGTGGCAGAAGACGACCTCTCCTCCATGTATGAGGAGATCGAGGCCCTAGGTTTGACCCCGGTCACCCAGGGAGAGGATGACCTACTGCCGGCTGGCCTCGATCTGGGCAGCCTCACCCCAGTCCCCCTTTCCCCATGCTCCCTCCCCCTAACCGCCTTCCCGGGCGGGCACCCTACAGAAGGTAGTCCACCACCTGATGCCGTGGCTGCCAAATCCACCACAGAGCCTGCGCCTACCATCACTGGGAGCCCCCTCCCCACCCCCTTAACTCTCAAATCTGTTCGGGAGGCGCCACCTCTCAGCTGCTTGCCTCTCAAAGCCCAGAGCCTTGGCTCTGCCCCTGCCCCCACCCCCACCCCCACCCCCACCCCTAGCCCTGTCCCTGCCCAATCCACCTCCTCCTGTAATGCTGTTGCCGCCCCTGGGGTTATTTCTTTTCTTTTTCTTGCGGATCCCCCACAAGGAGCAGCCTTTGCATTTTCCTGCCGCGACCCATTAGGAGCTGCAATTTTCCCTCCACCACCACCTTTTACCCCAAGGCTTGAGATGGACCTAATAACTTTAGCCTGTCAGACGCCCCGTTGGCGGTCCGCAACCTGCCTGCCCGCCTCAGTGGACGACGAGGCTGCACCAAGGGCCCCGCCAGGGAATAACCGAGAAATCACAACCCCCCCCCCCGAGCTGTGAAAAGTGTTGCGGGAGTTTTTAGAAGACACCCGTGGCTTCCGCAACAAGGTACAGCTAGCTCTCCAGCAGTGGGGGGACTTTGACCAAATCCTCCAAGCCACAAGGGCCCTCATAAGGGAGGGTAGAGGGACAGGAAGGCAAGGTGCTGCGGCCTATGGGCGGGTCCTCAGTTTCCATGATAATTTAATCACTTACGGGATGGGTCACGGATTGTTGCATGACCCGCTGGGGGCCGCGAACACCCCCGCCAACAAGGAACCCCCGCCCCCCTCAGCCCTCCTCATGACGCCTCTCATTATCGCAACTTTGAACACCCGGGGCTGTAGGATGGCTCTCCGCAGGTCCCAGGTGCTCTCTTTCCTTCGGGAGGGCGGGTATTCTGTGGTTTTCCTGCAGGAAACCCATATGGATCCAACTGCCGAGGACAGCTATTCTGTGGTTTTCCTGCAGGAAACCCATATGGATCCAACTGCCGAGGACAGCTGGTGGCTGGAGTGGGGGGTCTACTTTAGCCACTTCACGCTTCGACAAGCTGGAGTGGCGACCCTGTTCTCCCCCGACCTACGGCCCGAGGTGCTAGGGGTCACTGAGGTCATGCCGGGCCACCTGCTGCATCTCCGGGTCCGTATGGAGGGGCTCGTGATCAACCTTGTTAACATCTATGCCCCAACAACGAGCCCGAAGCAGCTGCAATTCTATCAGCGGGTGTCCGCCTTCCTCAGCACCCTAGATTCTCACGAGTGCCTAGTCCTGGGAGGGGACTTTAACACCACCCTCAAGGAGCAGGACCGTTCAGGGGCTGAGCTGAGCCCGGCTGCTGCGAACATTCTCCGAGAAATAGTTGAACATCACTCCCTAGTGGACGTCTGGCATGACCATCACCCAGATGACACTTCCATGTTCACTTTTGTCCGGGTGGAGGCCCATCGGTCACACCACTTCCGGCTGGACCGTAGTCATTTTTCACGTTTCCATCTTTCACGAGCCCACTCCTCCAACATTTGGCCGGCCCCATTCTCCGATCATCCTCTAGCCACCATAACAGCCTCCCTCCATGCAGAGAGGCCAGGACCGGCCTATTGTCATTTTAACAACAGCCTGTTGGAGGATGAGGGCTTCATGACGTCTTTCCGGGAGTTCTAGCTGGCCTGGCCAGAGCAGCGGCGTGCCTTTCCCTCAGCGCGGCCATGGTGGGATCTAGGGAAGGTGCACGCCAAGCTCTTCTGCCGTGACTACACCCGGGGCACCAGCCGACAGAGAAATGTGGCGAAAGAGCAGTTGGAACGGGAGGTCTTAGAGATGGAGAGGCGTCTGGCTGCCAGTCCCGAGGACCCGTTCCTCTGCGGAGCATGCCGGGAGAAGCAGGAGGAGCTCCGGGTTCTTGAGGACCATTGGGCCCGAGGTGCCTTTGTTTGAGACCGCATCCGCCTCCTTCGGGAGATGGATCGCAACTCCTGCTTCTTCTACACCCTGGAGAAAACGAGGGGGGCCAAGAAACACGTCACCTGCCTTCTAGCAGAAGATGGCACCCCCCTCACGGATCCCAGTGGAGATGTGTGGGAGGGCCCGTGACTTCTACACAAGCCTTTTCTCCCCGGATCCGACTGATCCTAGTGCTTGCAGGGTGCTCTGGGAGGAACTCCCCACGGTCAGCGTGGGCGACCGAGACCGACTAGAGCTGCCTCTCACCCTGGCCGAGTTCTCGGAAGCCCTCCGTCACATGCCCACCAATAAATCTCCGGGCATGGACGGGCTGACCGTGGAGTTTTACCACGCGTTCTGGGACATCCTTGGCCCAGACCTAGCCACTGTCTGGGCTGAGTCTTTGCAGGGTGGGGTCCTCCCTCTTTCGTGCAGGCGAGCGGTGCTCGCCTTGTTGCCAAAGAAGGGGGACCTCCGCGATTTACGAAACTGGCGTCCCGTCTCGCTCCTTAGCACGGACTACAAAATCGTAGCGAAAGCAATCTCGCTGCGGCTAGGGTCTGTGCTGGCAGACGTGATTCACCCAGACCAGACCTACATTGTCCCGGGCTGCAGCATTTTTGACAACCTATTTCTAGTCTGAGACCTTTTGGAACTCGGGCGTAGAGACAGTCTGTCGTTTGTCCTCCTGTCTCTTGATCAGGAGAAGGCGTTCGATAGAGTGGACCATGGGTACCTCCTGGGCACTCTGCAGGCGTTTGGATTCGGACCTCAGTTTGTGAGTTTTCTCCGGGTGCTGTACGCTTCCGTGGAGTGTCTGGTTAGGCTCAACTGGACCCTGACTGAACAGGTCAGCTTCGGGCGAGGAGAATGGCGGGGTGCCCCCTCTTGGGCCAGCTGTACACTCTGGCGATTGAGCCCTTCCTCTGTCTCCTCCAAAAGAGGTTGATGCTGCGGGAGCCAGAGCTGCGACTGGTCCTGTCGGCGTACGCCGATGATGTGCTCCTCGTGGTCCAGGATCCGGGTGACTTGGCGCGGGTGGAGGCTTGCCAGGCCGTCTATTCGGCAGCCTCCTCTGCCCGAGTCAACTGGGTCAAGAGCTCTGGCTTGGTGGTGGGGGACTGGCGACAGGTGAGCTCCCTCCCACCCGCGCTTCAGACCATCCGGTGGAGCGCGGGTCCGCTGCTCTACCTAGGCATTTACCTTTCTGCCACGCACCCTTCTCCGCCGGAGAACTGGCAAAATTTAGAAGGCGGGGTGATAGAGCAGCTCCGGAAATGGACGAGGCTAGTCCGATGTCTCTCCCTCCAAGGGAGAGCGCTGGTGCTTAACCAACTAGTCCTGTCCATGCTCTGGTACCGGCTCAACACCCTGGTCCCGGGTTCCTGACCAACCTTCGGACATCGATTCTAGAGTTCTTTTGGTCAGGAATGCACTGGGCCCCTGTTGGGGTTCTTCATCTACCCCTGAAGGAAGGAGGGCAGGGCCTGGAGGTCCATGTCTTCTGCCTTCAGGCCCTGCAGAGGCTCCTCTATAGTGCAGGTAGTTCGACGTGGAACATACTGGCGCACGCCTTCCTACGCCACTTCCAAGGGCTCCGATATGACCGGCAGCTCTTTTATCTCTGTTCGAGAGGTTTTCCGCAAGACCTCTCCGGGCTGCTGGTCTTCTACCAGGACCTCCTCCGGACCTGGAAACTGTTTTCAAGGACCAGGTCCGCGACGGCCACCGTGGGAGCAGATCTCCTCGTGGAGCCCCTGCTACACAACCCCCAGCTCCATGTGCAGGTGGCGGAGTCCCGCTCGGTGCGCCAGAGTTTGGTTCTGGCAGAAGTCACGAGAGTCGGAGACCTCCTGGACTACGACCGGGGAGACTGGCTGGATCCCCTGACACTCACTAGGCCCATGGGGCTCTCCAGACCACGTACCCCCCCCGGCGTGTACTTCAGGAGGTGATGGCCGCTTTGATGCCCGCTGCTTGGGCTTATCTCAACCGAGTCCTGCGCGAGGGCGCACCCCGCCCACCCTCTACCCCAGGCCCACCGGACCTTTCAATTGGGTCCCTACCCCATAGATCCCAACAAACCCTTCACCCTTTCACTGCGAGCCTTGGTTAGCTTCCAAACCATGCCAAGGAAACATCTATACACACTCATGCTTCACACCCTTCACACCCTCACCCTGGTGTCCCGCCCCGATACAAAGTGGCGGGACCTCCTGCCACCTTTGGAGGGTGAGCAGCCCCGGTGGGCCAGCCTGTATTCCACCTTGGTCCCGAGGCCCGTCGGGGACATCAGTTGGCAGCTCCTTCACGGAGCTGTGAGCACGGCGTGTTTTTGACGCGGTTCACCCCCATCCCGGATACTTGCCCTTTTTGCAACGTGAGGGAAACCCTGGCGCACGTATATTTAGAGTGTGCCAGGCTGCAGCCCCTTTTCCGACTCCTCACAAATATTTTATTATGCTTTTGGCTGCATTTTTCCCCTCACCTTTTCATTTACACACTCCCCATCCGTGGCCCCACAAAGTCGCGGGATCTCCTGGTTAACTTCCTCCTAGCCCTAGCTAAAACAGCCATCTATAAAACCAGAGAGAGGAGGTTGGCCCATGAAGCTTCCTGCAACTGTAGGGACGTTTTCCGATCCTCAGTACACTCACGTATCTGGGCGGTGTTCCTCTGGGCGGTGTCCACCGACTCCCTTGATGCCTTCGAGGAGCAGTGGGCACTGTCCGAGGTTCTCTGCTCAGTGACCCCGTCCGGTTCCCTCCGTCTGACCCTTTGATTGAGGGGAAGGGCGAGAGACCCCAGCCCCAGCCATTGCCGCTGTGGATACCATCATCACCACCACCTAGGAGGGGCCCTTTCACACATGGGTGCATGCCCCCCCCCCCCAAACTGCCCACCCCGCAGCCTTGCCCATCTTGTTGGGCACTCTCAGGAGAGGAATAGTTGGTGACACTGGGCGTGGCACTAGGTAACTCGATGGGGTGAAAGACCATGAGTGTCGAGGAAGCCCCCCAGCTCTGGGCCCAGGCAAGCCTGAACACTTCTCTCCCCAGCAGGTTGCTGTGTTATACATTGCGTTTGCTTTTGTTTAGTTGCATAGTTTTGTTTTATCTTCTTTGGTGATTTGTGTAAATGTGTTACGCAAATAAATTTTTTTCTGCTTCAAAAAAAAAACAAAACACACCACCACTCTCCTGTAGCCATCTGGCCTGACCCTGTCACAGAACACACCCGCTTTGAGATGATTCCCATTTACAATTACATTTTTAGACCTATCAGCATATATTAAATGGATTAAAAACTGAAAAAAAAAATTACTCTCCTATAGCCATCTGGCCTGACCCTGTCACACAGGCTAAGGTGCTGTGTCACTATCTCTGAACGTGCTCTGTTTTCATGTTATTAAAAAGCAGAATTGCATCTTGAACAGTGAGTCTTGAAATTTTCAGATGCACTGAAAATTCACTTTATAACTTAAAAAACCAGTTGAGTCAAATCATTTTAGAAGAACAGAGAAAATAAATCCAGATTAACAGCTGACATAATTTCTCATAAGAAAACAGAACAAAATAAACCAATAAATTTTTCTTTCATTAAAATAAATAAAACCTTTATTTGTCTGGTTATAATTGAGCTGATGCTCTGTTTGACCTTTTATTTAGTTATCTCTTAGTCTACAAACCCAGTGGTGTTAAAGTTCCAGGAGAATGATTTTCAGAGAAATCCTCTTCACTATGTTTTAGCCTCTCATCATGACCTGACATTACAGATCACTCAGCAGGAGCTGTCTCAATACATGTAGGCTGTTCTCTGAAAGGAAAGTGCCTGTCCTTTGCTTGGGGAATATTAATCATTCATCTCTCATATTCAAACTTCCCCATTACTTAGTTAAAAACATCCCAGTTACACTGAAATGCTTTCTGAACAAATGCTGAAATGAGGACAGCTTTGATATTTGAAAACAGTAATAGACCAAGGTAGGCCATGCTACTAATTTCAGAATCTATGTAAAAGGTCCTTCCCAGGGGCCAGTATTGTAGTATTAAACAATTTCCCGTGAGGTTAGTGTTGTATTATAGCACAGGAAGCTGGCAATGTTATATAACAGTCTTTTCTGCTCGGAATGTGAGGGCAGCAATAGCTTAATTATCCCCTGGGGTCACAATTTAGAGGAGGACTAGCTGCTGGTCTTAATGCAGACAGCAGTAGCCAGAGGAGGAAAATTGCCATTTCAGACTGGTTCTGTCTGCATCTCTGCTTCCACAGTCAGACTGTTTACTGAAGCATCTGACTAACCCCGTTAGGAGGTGATATCAGTGTTGTTTTTTTAACCTGAAGGAGGACTGAGTAAGGTGGCAAAGATGTAAATGGTAGGACATGTTCATAATGGAAAGTCTGAGACTATGTCTGTCAAATCAAAATCATCTCTCCCTGTTCCAAGAGAGAATTACTATTCACCCAAATACAAGACAGTATCAGGTAGGCAGAGTGTTCTGCTGTAGAGTGATGACTGCGGGGAATGTCAGCCTTTCGTTCTTCCACTGATAATATGCCCCAGACTGCTCCAACGTTGATGCAAGTAATCTCATTCCCTAAAAGCCTCCTGGGCAGAAGTGAGCTTGACGCTAGTATTGCTCTGTGTTTCTGCTAATGACAGAACAGCCTAGCTCATTATTTTGGAATAATATTCTTTCAAATTTTTTTTCCCCCCTTAAGCTATTTCTATACATTTCCCCTCTTATACCTCTCAGTATTGCTGCTGTTCAAATAGACATTTGAGTTCCCTCTTGGCTTCATCCTCTCTGTCTGTTGGGAGAAAGTAAAATGCAATCACCAGAGTAGATAGGTGAGCTCATGGATGAAACCCTGGTCCCACTTGAGTCTGTGAGAGTTTTGTCATTGACTTCAGTGGGTCATGATTTCACGCCCATCTCTTTAAAATCCCACTACTAGTGAGATAATTTGGTAAACCATGGTTTACCAAATTGTCTCCTCCACAATCCTTACGCCATTCTTATATATCTGTTGGGTTATGGTTCCTATGGGACTTTTTGCTGCTAGTTTACATGCTACAGTTCATAAAAATACATTTCTCTTACAATTTCTTCCTTAATTTCCTTTATAAAATGCCACCCATGGCTGCTGTATAACTTCTATAAAACTAACATGAAATAGAACAGGAGGAGGTGGTCCAAATGCAAGACTGAATGAGGAAATGGGGACAGGGAATGGGATAAATCTAGGGTCAAGAGCAGTCATATTAAAAAACACTTCAGAAAAAAAAATATTGTAGGTGCCTTATAAATGTGAAAGGAGATGGACTAAGACCACAGTTAAGAGTGAGTAAATGCCAAGCAATAGGCCCCACCATAAGAAGAGTATGATCACCAGCAGCCCCATCCCTCCCCAAGACACAATGGTGGCATCCCTGAAAGACAGATGATGTTTCAGACACACACAGTATCAGCTGAGGAGCAAGGAGGAGATCTTGAAGTCCTCCACTATTAAAGGCTAAATAGTATTGCTGGAGTCACAAACAAACTTTCTCCACTTGTTGTGTTGCTGCATTTGCTGATACCAGTCTCTTAAGCACACAAAAATATTTCTCATGAGCGATGCATTTTTCCACTATATATCTTAGGTCTTTTCCCATTCCTGAATCTCATAGTAGAGCACAATTTCCATAATGCCCCTTCTGAAGTGAAAATGTCACTTTCCCCAGACCCTGAAAACATGTGGTTCCCTAATGTGAAAAGCCAAGGTCAGTCCCTTATGTAAGCTAGTGTTATTGGACTTACCTAAATCAGAGAAGGTTTTGCACCCACTTACACCACTTCTGGGTGTTTCATGTGCTCTACATTTACATCTGTAACTTAACATTACAACTCACAGTGATTGTGGGAAATTACTTTCAAAACAAGCAGGTACACGTCAGTGATACATATTATAAAATTAACATACAGTAACCCACCACCTTTGAAATCCATTCTCCTTGATAATCTGGTAGGGCCTTGGTTTGCTAGTTTCCAAGCCATAATGCAGTCCAACCTAATTGGTTTCACTTTTTGTTGCATTTTTTTGTATACTTTGGTTTACTTCGTTCCCACAACTGGGCAATTAATATCTCCTTCAGGACAACCATGGTCATTTTATGCAACCCATTGTGGGTTTGTACTTTGTTTTAACTTTTGTAATACAATGCCTATTCTCAATGACTATAGGTGATATATAAATCCACTAAATGAATCAATAAGCAGCTCTAATAAAATCAAGGGGCTCATTAGTGTATTCAAGAAGAAATGCAGCCCCAAATAATTCTGAGAGCAAATAAGAGATGGGCCTGAAACAACAAATTTCCAGTCCAGATCTGGAAATTCCTGGAATTAGTGGGTCCCAGGGGATCTGGGTTTTGCCTCAGGCTTATCTCTTATGCCAAATACTTGTTCTTGACCACAGAAAGCTAAATTATTGGGACCGAGTCACAGTGGTGCATGAGGTATGGTGCAGAGCCGTGTCAACCTAGTAAGAGCTCCAGGACACCCTATCCATAGTGTCTCCTTGAACGCAGAGTGCACCTGCTGCACCTCTTTTAAAGTGTGTCTTGAACCCACCTTGTGCCCATCCTAGTGGCAACAGCAGTGTTGGTCCTTACGCTTCCTGAATGCAAGAACCCATTTGTATGTCTCCCTTGAGTGGAGGGGGTACTGGGAAGTAGAACATCCATGTGCACTTTGCAAGGACTAGGCAGATTCTGGCCCGAGGTAAATGCTCTATGCTCATTAGTGCCCTATGGGACTCAAGGATGACGAATCCCTAGTTTAGGAGCAGAGTCACTTCAGTAAGCACAGATACGCTGCACTTCCCCTCCAGGGGGAAAGGCTGGGACTTAGATGTTGGTCAACTGGCCCGGCCTTCCAAATTGCTGTCCACAGGGACACAGAGTAAGCCCCCATGGAGCATAGTCTAACAGTGCACACAAGTTACTAGCATTTGGCTTCTACTCCTTCTCAGCAGGACCAAACCAGCTGCACAGCATTCAGGATTGCCACCTGCACAAGGATGGAGCAGGGTGGCAGCTGAGATATTCAGCCAGAAAATTGACCACATATGATGGTAATATATAGTATGTTCCTTCTCACCTTGCAATGAGAAGTTTCGGGGGAAATGGCTCTTCAGCTAGCAGCCAAATGGCATGTTAGTTTTGTTGAGGTGAGGGTGATATTGATTACATCTGTTGGCTTCTGGAAGGAGACAGATTTAATTCAGTGTAACCCAGAACAAAATTCTACTCACTTTGTGTATCTTTTTTGTTTTAATCAGATTGGTGTTGGTTAAGTCTAGTATAGGATAACATCCAACAATTCAGAGGTTAGGAGATGCTCTGAAAAATCAGGACACATCTCCAAAGTTTCTTCAAATCAAACTGATATTTAAATAGGAAGGATATCTGGGGAAATGCTCAGTACAACTGGGTTTGGGCCAATTTGGAAATTGCCATCAAAACAACCATTTTCAGAGCGTTTTTGTCTTTGGCATCAGCAGAAAACAGGTGACACAACTTTTAAAAAAAGCTAAGAGAACCAGATTCTCCTGAACCTTACAAAAATTCAGATTTAGCTTGGCATGAGCAGTTGAGTTACTTCATATTTTGCTTTAAGTGGTTTGAGCATTACTAGTTTCAGAGATGAGTTTTGAGCCAGAAAGTAAACCCCTTACCCACCACTTAAGTCAAAGTGAACACTCACATGAGTAAGTGCTCACCTGAGGAAGGGTTCTACTATCTGGCCCTATGACTTGAGGCTATTCAAAAAGTTTAAGGCTTAAGTCTATATATTTAGCATCAGATTGTCTCTTTTCACAGCAGAGACAATTAGGAGTAAAGCCACTGAATGCTGGTGTAAATAAGAGGAGAATCAAACTCTTCCCCTTTAAGTGATGATCCCCTGTCCCTTTTCTTAAACTGGAATGCTCTACATTTTTATTAATGTATTCACAGTCATCTCGTGTTTCTGTACAGCCTGAACCTGGATATTAGCCAAGCTCAGACTGAACCTCTCTAGGCTTTGGGAAAACATAAAGCAAGCTTATGCATTCATTAAGACTGAACAGCCTTTCCTGAGGGAGAGATGGGATTGGACCACGTAGAGTTAGAACTGTCTGACCTGAATAGATGTGAATGTCAATTCTACTTCACGTTCACCTCAAGTCAAAAGTGTAATGCAAGGTGATGCCATTTATAGATTTTTTTTAATTGAATCACTACTGTATATAGCTATCATTATGCACATGGATAGTGTATCCTTGACTTGACACCAGGTATACAATATCCATTTCATTGTTTGAGAAGAATATTTTATACTTTTAAGAAAAGTCTGAGGGGGAAAATTAACAAGTGAGATTTGCCAAATGCATTGGCAGAAATTCTTGTTTCTCTTACACAAATTTTGTAAAAAGAAAAGGAGGACTTGTGGCACCTTAGAGACTAACAAATTTATTTGAGGACACCATCATAGGGCCTAATCACATCAGCCACACTATCAGAGGCTCGTTCACCTGCACATCTACCAATGTGATATATGCCATCATGTGCCAGCAATGCCCCTCTGCCATGTACATTGGCCAAACTGGACAGTCTCTACGTAAAAGACTAAATGGACACAAATCAGATGTCAAGAATTATAACGTTATAAACCAGCCGGAGAACACTTCAATCTCTTTGGTCACTCGATTACAGACCTAAAAGTGGCAATTCTTCAACAAAAAAAACTTCAAAAACAGACTCCAACGAGAGACTGATGAATTGGAATTTATTTGCAAACTAGATACAATTAACTTAGGCTTGAATAGAGACTGGGAGTGGATGGACCATTACATAAAATAAAACTATTTCCCCATGTTTATTCCCCTCCCCTGCTGCTGTTCCTCAGACATTCTTGTCAACTGCTGGAAATGGCCCACCTTGATTATCACTACAAAAGGTTTTTTCCACTCTGCTCTACTGCTGGTAATAGCTCACCTTACCTAATCCACTCTCATTACAGTGTGTAATGGTAGCACCCATTGTTTCATGTTCTCTGTGTATATAAATCTCCCCACTGTATTTTCCACTGAATGCATCCAATGAAGTGAGCTGTAGCTCACGAAAGCTTATGCTCAAATAAATTTGTTCGTCTCTAAGGTGCCACAAGTACTCCTTTCCTTTTTACAAATCCAGACTAACACGGCTGCTACTCTGAAACAAATTGTCGAAGTTTCTGTAAATCTAATCAATGGCACTAGGGGGAAGGGGACCCTTTAGACATCAAGCACCTGTGCAATCACATTTTCTTTTAATGAAGGTAAAAATCAATATTTCTTTAAAAATAACAATCTATTCGGAGCAGAACTCCACTAATTCATACTGACAGGAAAGCCATTGTCAGTGACTGAATTTTAGGGCTCTCTCACCAGCAGAAGTTGGTCCAATAAAAGATATTACCTCGCCCACCAGGTCTCTGTTCGTCAGACACACACAGGCTTAATGTTAGGCACAGGAATAGTCCCACTGAATTCATTGGGACTACCTGTGCTTAAAGTTAAGCATAATAGATTGCAACATTAGGTCCTTAAGTCCTGATTCAGCCATTCATCATTAGTGCAAACCATTTAAAATTCAACTTCAATTAGACATTAACATTAAGCATATACTTAAGTGCTTTGCTGTAGAGGGATGGAATTAAGCTTAAATGCTTTGCTGAAATGGGGTTATTAGTGAGAAAGGGTGAAAAAGCCCTCCATTTAAAGACCTGTTTTATAGGGCTAGATCTTGCTAGACACTGAGTGCTTCCTGAGAAGTGCCCAGTGCCCTAAACTTCCATTTAAGTCAATGGACTCTCATTTAATCAGTTGAGGTCAATACATTTGAGGACACTCAGCATCTCTCAGGAGGTGCTTCATATTTCCCAGGATTGGGCCATGCTGCTGGTTTTTAGTGGGAAATAAGAGGAGCAAAGGAATTACATGGGCCCTGTGACAGGTTTCAGTTGGTCTACCGAGCCGCCGGGGGACTACTGCCTCACCAGCAGGCCTTGGTCACACCTTTCTGTCACTAGGGAATTAGTGGCAGGAGGTGTGTCGGCCAGAGTCTGTGGCACACCCCTCAGGCAGGGGGTGCGACGGCCAGAGTCTGTGGCATTGTTGGGATTCTGCTACCCAAGGCTGGTTGGCCGGGGTAGGGGAATGCAGGCCCACACAACTCCACTGCGTTCCAGCCCAGGGCCCTGACAGTGGCAGAAGGAGAGGGTCCTGCCACTGGGTCAGCGGGGAGCCATCCGCAACACGCTGATCAAATGGACCCACCACACTATGCAGTTCTGCCCCTGGGCTACTTCCTACCCGGTCTCTCGAGAGGGTCCCTCTGGTCCCTCCAGCTCATCAGGGTATTCCGCTGCTGGCGGCTCCAGCTCCAGCTCCCCCTTCGCATCAGGCTCACGCTGGCCCAGGTTACGGCCTGGCTCCTCCAGTTCCTCTGGGTACTCGGTGGCTGGCAGTCCTGGTAGCCCCAGTCCTTCCTCCAGGTCAGGTTTCTCCTGGCCCAGGACCTCCCCTGGCTCAGCACCAGGATCTGGAGGGAATAGCCTGTGTCTGTCTCCCTCCCTGGTGCTGCCCTGAATGGGCAAAGGGCCCTGCCCTTTGTACTTCATGTCCCACCCCTCCCCTTTCGGGGGGGTGGAGTAAGCTTGGTCTGGCCCCTCCCATTCAGTCTGAGAGAGTGGCTCTTTACCCTCTCATTCGGAGGGAAATCACCCTGGCTCCCTACAGGCCCCATGAACATTGGAATGAAATTCTCCCCTGTACAAAAGGCCTAGGCATCACTTACGTCCCATTCAAACTCTATTTTGAATGCTGAAGTGGGACCTAGGTGATGTACAGACCTTAATCTGCCTTCCACAGAGAGGTGAAATCTGTTGTATATGGACAAATAATAAGAAAGCCAGGATAATTCAACACCAAATATATTTTTGTCTTTTAAGTTATTTATTTTCATTTAGTGATGTTTGAATTATTTAGGACAGTACTTCAGAATGTGCTTTCAAATACTCAAGAGTATTTTGTAAAAGTAATGGAAGTCTTAGTAATACCATTCAAAGTAGATACAATAGTGATGGGTATAGTAAAAGATCATTGATATTAATAGGGTAACTCCCTACACCTCTGCTATTACCTTTTGCTGAGAGGTAGGGATAAAGCTGGGGGTTTCTCAGTGCCATGGGTTCTACTCTGTAAAATAGCTTCTCTAATCATGCTTTTCAAAGAAAAAAACAATGCAAGTGAAACTACCACCTTTGTGGGTTGTCACTGGGAATTGAGCCCAATACCTCCAACATTAAAAGCCTGACCCTTTACCACTTGAGATGAAGAAATAAGTCCCTTACTCCTTATCTATAGTAGAATAATTTTCTCTGTAGAAAAAAAGGAGGACATGTAACATATTTTAAACAGTGAGTTCAATGAGCATATTTTCATACTTCTGTTAATCACCAACCTCATATCACATACACATGATCATAAATCAGACCTGTGTTGCTATAAGGACTATCTTTATATCCAGGTTTTTCTGAGGATGTTGGTTGTGGGATTGTGAGGTGAAGCAGTTAATTTAGCTGATGTGTTGATATTTGTTTATAATAAATAATCTTAGCTGTTGATTGATTGATACATTTTATAAATGGAAGAAAAATAATTAAATGAATAAATATAATGCAGTGGCCTGAGAAACTTCAAACACAGTAGGAGGATTTTCAGATGCCAAACTGCTTTCTACTTTATTTAAAAAAAAAACCTTTTAGTAATTGTAAAAATGTTTAGGTCTGGCTGCTAAGCATCTAAATAAAGACAGGTAGCAAAAGGGTAGAATTACACACTACAAGTAAATACTCTTTTGCTGTTCCTGAGAAACTGGAGGTGACTTGGGCTCACCTTATCTCTGATTTCTGACTTGTACAATACAGATGAACATCCTAGTGGAGAGAGTCCAGAATTGCATTTAGTCAAGGTGTGCAATATCAATGCAGTGTGCACTTGCTTCTACCCCACAATAGGAGCTACAGTCTGCCTCAACTTGCATGGCTGTTCGTTTTATGGGGGGGGGTGCTTTCCATCTGTTCTCCATGAACCTGTGATGAGCCAGGCAGAATGGTGACATAGCACACCAATATGTGCTCTTTGGGGAGCATGAAACGTAATCCAGTGGTAGGTCTCTATCATGCCTGAGATGTGAGCCATCTGACCTAACGGTCAGAGTCAGGAGCCAGAGTGGATTAGATACCAGGAGGTCAGAGTCTGAGATATGCCAGAGGGTAGACCAAGGGTGAGCAGGCAGGCAGGGTCAGGTTGCCAGGAGATTAGAGTCAGGAAGTAGGAGCAGGTAGTGGAAGGGAAGCAGTCCTATGCAGGGGAAACCCAGTTGCATAGACAGCTTCCTGTTCTGGTGCTTGGTTTAAATAGAAGCAGGATGCCCAGAGTTCCACCAATCAGATCCCAGAACTGGAGTTCTCTATCAGAGGTGAATTTCTAGTTCTGGCGATTATGAGCAGGTCCCTGGGTGGCAGATTTGAACATACTGTCTCCTTGATAACACCTGCTTCCCCAGAGGCACCCGATGTTGGACCGGGCTTCTTAGGTCAATTCCTATAGAGTGATTGTGTCGGGGCGGGTACATTTCTGCCAGGTGCGATCCTCTGAACCATACCCCTCTCAGTCAATAAAGTATCAAAAGCCTGACACATTTATGTTCAGAGTCCAGGATCTCAAGTACTACGTATTCCTCATGACACTGTACATGTACTGTGGAGAAAGTAGCTGGGTCCTGTGGGAGGGATGGTTTTATTGTATGGTTTCAAAAGCGATACATGAAACACTGGGTGAATCTTCAGAGAGTTGAAGTTCAAAAGTGACTGGGTTAACCTGCTGCAGGGTTCTAAAAGGTCCAAGGAACTGAAAGTCCAGCTTGCAACCAGGTCTGTCTGTGCAAAGATGCTCAGAGCCTACCTTTTGTCCCACTGAGTAGATGGGGCCTTGCTGTGGATGCTGGTCCTCTGACCTTTTCCAGTCCTCCCTTGCCTTTTCCAGGTGTTCCTTCACTTCTTCTTGGGCCCTATGAATCCACTGCACTAGGTCAGAGGCAGCTGGGTTGGGAGACGATGTGGATAATTATGGATGGAATCAGGATTTGGTTGGTTTTTAAAGGGGGGAGGGCTTTGACCCATAGATGCATGGTATGCATCGTTGTATACAAACTCTACGTAAGGGAGAAGTGAAGACCAATCATCCTGGTGATGTTGATGTAACATCACAGATACTGCTCAAAGATTTTGTCCATTGGATTGTGGATGATAAGAGGACGAAAGAAGTGTGCTGACCCCCAGCAGGCACAGGGCCTCACACCAGTACCAGCCAAGAACCCCCGAATGGAGGTCATGCACTCTGGAAGGCTGTGGAGGCAGACTACATGGCTAATCCTTAGCTGGATTTTCTCTTCAGTAGAGGGGAGGCTTCAACAAGGGATGAGGTGGGCCAGTTTGGTAAAGTGATCCCTTCTCATCAAAATTGTTGTAAATTTGTTGGATTTCAGTAATTCTACAATAAAATCTAAGTCAGTAGCTGCCCAAGATGGAGATGGGGTGTCCAAGGGCTGGAGGAGATGGTTGGGCTTGTGGGGGGGAGACTTGGCATAGGCATGAACATCACAGGAGGTTATGAATGACTGTATTGCAAGGCATGTGCAGGGGTCACCAGAAAGAGCAGGATATTAATCACATGGTCTTAAAGCATCCGAAATGTCCTGAGAGGGGACAGTCATGGCATAATTTCAGGACCATGACTCTTGAGGTTCTTTAGGGAATATAGATGCTGTTTCTTATGTATGTGATCCCTTCCTGGGAGTCTCACAGTTGCTTGTTGATAATGGCTGTCAGCAAGGCTGTCCTTAAGCATACGTGGCTGTGTAGGGCACCTGAAAATTTGCAGCATCCCTGGGATCATAGGCGCTGACTTCTCAACTTGCCAAGGGATGCTTGACCCCCCCGCTCCATTCCAGGCCCTGCCCCCACTCCACCCCTTCCCCCAAGCACCTGGCCCCGCCCCTGCTCCACTCCTTCCTCTTCCCCATCTCCTCCCCCTCTGTCCCGGAGCTTGAACGCCGCGAATCAGCTGTTCATGGTGTTCCGGAAGCACTAGGAGGGAGAGGGAGGAGTTGGTAAGCGCGGGGCTGCCAGCATGCGAGAGGCACTGGTGGGGGGGCAGATGGGGCGGGGCTTGGTGTCAGTGGGTGCTCTGCACCCACTAAATTTTCCCTGTGGGTGCTCCAGCCCCGGAGCACCCACCCACAGAATCTGTGCCTATAAGTCCCGCACACCCAGTGCTCACTGCAGTCTCCTTACTAGGCAGAAGGCAGGGGCCATGTTCACAGAGCCGAATGCACTAGCATAGGGGCACCAGTTTAGGGGCAGTATAGGGGCACCAGTATAGAGACACCAGTTTAATCATACTGCGTAGGGCCCCTCAATCCTAAGGACAGCCCTGTTTGTCAGGTGGAATTCCTGAGGCAGAGCGTATCAACACGAGTATATTCTGGTGAGAAGCTGTACTGAGAAAGTTCTGGAATTTGAGAAACAACTCTAAAGAATTCTGAGTTTGAAATCCCCAAGGTCCTTTGAACCATTCTGACTGGGACTATTGTGCACTCACTCAGGGCTGCCGCAGCTCTGCTCCCTCTCTAGATAATGCTTAGGAAGAAATGACATAATTTAATCTTATGTCAATTTTTTGTTTGAGCATGTGTAAATCCTCATCTGCTCTCCCTGAAAGTCTGATGTATTTCTCACTGTGTTGGATGATTTAAGCTAAATTCTGTTCCATTATACCCCAGGCAACCTCACTAAAGCCATAGCCTTATGCTTCTCTTCCTCCTCTTTACATAAAAAATAAAAGCGCTGTAAATGAGAACATTAGTAGGTCATTGGGCAGGAAGATTATTTCTAAAGAACTATTTATCAAGTTCTCAACCAGTCTTTAAGAGGAGCTGCATTGGTTTATTTCTTCAGAAAAGTCAATAGACCATCTGCCCTGTTTAAAAAAACTGAAGATACCTCAAATCCTGCAAGACAATATATAAGCAACGTGCCTACAGCTTATTGGGTGAATCTCCTTAACTATTTTAAGGACAAGGGGCAAAATTGACTGATGGCATAAACCAACATGTTTCCATTTAAATCAGTGGTGAATTTGACCCCAGACTGAAAATCATCACTAGGAATTGCTTTGTGCTTTTCTCTGAAATATGTATTTCTCATCAGTCCATAATAGCCCATCTAAATTTTCTCCAAACGGCTCACAGTATTTTGAAAAGTTTAAAGCTGATGAAAAAGAGAAACTGTTTTGTTAGTTTTTTCACATACAATTTTCTCTGCTTTTTGACCAGCTCTAGATATTCCCTATATATGATATATAACTGATCCATCCTACTTGGACTACAGTGGGGTCTGATACCTTCAGTGCCAAAAACACAGAGTTTATTGCTTGAGCTGCAGAACAAAACTGTCTAGCTACCAGCTGTGGCAGAGTCATTATGTGGACCAGTCAGTGGAGGGGGACAAAGATCCATATTGTGCTTGAACCTGTTACATCGCAGGTTGAAACTAGTTTGGTGAAAATGAATTTGCTCTTTCAGAGTGGGTAGGAGGAGCACCTTGGTCTGTCTGTGCTCACTGGAGCTCACTGGTTTTGAAGGCAGTTCTGTTCAGCCCCCCTTGGCAGAAAGAACACAGGCATCTGCGCATGTTCCTGTGTTTGCTCCTTCAGATATCCAACAGCGTTATGGAGAATCTCCTCTGCCTCTCACCCAAAAAACCTATAGCAGTTTGTCAAGCCACAAGTTATTGTTACCCTAAAATAAATGTGCATAATGGGAAGGAAGGTTTACGCATGACTTTCTCAGCTTTCCTCTCCTTTATTATGTATCAGTTGTATTTATTTAGCTGTTTCTATGGTCTGCATGTAACGAGGGGACTTTAAAGCACAAATTTATAGTGTTTTGTCTTATATGTATTTGTCTTTTAGACAGGAGCAGGGACTGTCTGTATTTATATTGTGAATTGTACATTACGGGACACATTTTTGGTGCTAAAAATAATAAATAGTCACAGTAATACATCTTGGGGAATGCCAGGAACAGACGAAACATAAACTGTAGAAAATAGTTAACCCTAAACCTACTGTCCTGGCTACCATGAAAAAATTAGCATTTATGCACTGTTACTAGACAGTCGTGTCTGCAATGCAACAGTATATTACTACTCTAATAAGGAAATATTGTGGTATCCTGGATACCGTTGAGTGGTAATTGTTGACTTTTTAATGCAACACTATTTGCTAAGTTATATTATCCCATCATTCACGTTGACGGGTAAGGGAGGACTAACAGAAAATGATGGGTATATTTTTGTTAAGGTTGGCTGGTAGCTTTGATCAAACAAGACCCCTGATAGCTAGAGAAACCTATCATTTTAAAAAAGAGTATTCTTTTTAATTAAGGTTTTCATTTTCCTTGTGTTAATAGGTGAAATAGATTTTTGCTCTTACACCTCACTGTGAACTTCCTGTAATTATTTAACAGTAGGAATTGATCTCAAGCAATTCATCAGGAAATATCTGGGGACATCTAGTTAGTCCTCAGGCTATGGATAGTTTGTGAGGAGGAAATAACATTCTGATTTGCAGTTATAATTGAGGAAAATTGCTTGAGAGGATTCTGACAGTACAGAAAATAGGCCAATTAGTTACCCAGCTCCGATCCTCCTGTGATTCATGATTGCCTCCATTTAATTTTGCTGTCACTTATGAAGCAAGGTTAAGAATAGATTAGCTTCTTTTAGCCACCTCTTAGCTTACTGCTTCCTAGTTTTTTGCTTTTTAAACAGTATGATTTGGTTTTAAAATCAAAGGTCCTCAACACTATATTTTACACTTATTCATCATAAAGCAATAGCTAATGATGAAAACCTTCTAATAGAAAGATTAAAAAAAAAAAATCTTGCCAGACAGCCAATCACACTTTCATGACATAAGCTTGGAGTGCTTTACAGTAATTGACATAAAATCAAAGGACATTGTGGCAGGGTGGTTACCCGCTCCTGCCCTGACAGGGCTGAGGCCAGCCCGGGGAGAGGGCTGGGGCTGCGGGAAAAGCCCAGCCGGATTAAGGGAGCAGCTACAGCTGTGGCCAGATCAATCAGGTCCAGCTGGCCGCTATAAGAGGCTGTGAGCCAGGAGCCCACTCAGTCTCAATCTGTCTGCAAGGTGCTGAGCAGGACACCTAGATTAGAGCTGGGAGTTCTGGCCTGGAAAGCCTCAGGCTGAATAAGTGCAGAGGGGCAGCGCAGAGGTAGGAGGTCCAAAACCCCCTTGCCTGTGATGAGTGGCATATACATTGCGGTCTGCCCCTGATATAAGGGGCTAAGTGGGGACTGGCAGTAGTCTAGATTGAGGCAAGGTGGGGTTAGAGGGTAGGGGTTCCCCTGGATGGGGAGACCCAGAACCTGGAAGTGTGGGGGTACTCCCAGGGGGGCAGCACCACAGGGAAAGGATCACTGGGTCCTGGGAGGGACATGGGGGCCAGCGGTAAGGTGGATCACTGGCCTGCAGAGGGTGCTCTGGGACTGGATGAGCTAATTCCCAATGATTACCAGAAGGAGGTACTGCAGGGGTGAGTCTGAATCTTTATAGACATATAGTGAAAAGTCACAGCCCTGTAAATCTGCCTTGGGGTAAATGCTAGACCCCACCCCCCTTGGGGTTCAAAGCCAATAATGCAACGGAAATTCTGTATTTTAATAGGTAAGGTAGGGCACCCAGTAGACATCCCACCTAAGGGACTGCACCTCCTTTATGGGCTACAGTCCATGGTGGTTCTGCACCGCTCCCTGTGGAGAGGAGAGGTTTGAGCAGACCAGAGGTACAGAAGGATAATGACCAGTGAATCTATGTACAGCATAATGCCACTAGTTTAAAAGCACTCATAGGAAGGAGCAGCATGATGTGCTTCCACATGGCCAGTAGTAGCATCTAAGGCCTGGCTTCTGTGGCGTATAGGCCCACTGTGTACGGCTGGTGGGAGAATCCCATGTCTTCCCCACACTGCTTTTTCCTTGAGCTTTGCTATGAGAATGATTGACCGCTATCACTAAGATTACACCAGGTAAAATACCTAGACAATAAAGATGAGCAGGAAGAGAACTCCACAGAAGATGTGAAACCCACCTGACCTCTGAGCCAGGGCTTGTAGCTCAGCCCCTGCTTGGTTGCCACTACTTAGGCATACGTCTGTTGTGATATTTGTGCAGTGTATTTGGGCCACTGAATCCATATAACCATGGAGGCCATAGCTCCTTCCTGCACCTGATCCTGACAGCTGGTCCATGGGGTGCTAGTGTGGACCTCTCTTTTGCAGCACATATGGGATACGGAGGTATTCTGGGGCTGCTTGACACCCCAATCTCGTTACCCTAGTGAAGGGCTTAAGTGGTGAGCATGTCTTGTCCTGTCTCCCCACATCATGGGTTTATTTCACCCTTTCTGAATAAATGGGATCAGCTGGAGATGAGTTGAACATTTTCCACTCAGATCCATTACCTATGCTCGAAATGTTTTTGAGGTAGCCAGCTACTCTGCCTGTACGCACCAGAAGTGGTGGGGAATGCCTTTGGTTGTCATCTTTCCCATCAGTATCTCACAAAACTGATACAACTCCATATAACCATTACCATATATGTTATTAGCTGACATTGTAACATATGTACCACCACCTGGAGACAGAACTTTTAAAAAGAGCATTAAAATGTCTAAGTTTGGCTTTTTCCAAAAGGGTGTGTGCCTTTGGATGCTTAAGGGATTCAGGATTATCTGCATAATTAGCCTGTAGGGAAACTAGATAGGAAGAACTATTAAAAAATTCACACCTGTAACTTCTTGATGGGAAATTTTTACACCCTCTTGAGAGAACTGCTTATTCAGGATAATGTTCACCAAGATGTTTTACAGCTTCTCCTTCTGATACTTGTCAGTGGAATTTGAACATGTTGTCATACTTAGGCACAAAGGAGGCAGTATTCTTGTTAGCCCTATTTATTACAGAAAGCTCAGCCTCTTCTCAAAAAAAGGTTGAATAATCATATGTTTGCCAGTTCCTTATCACAGATTACGAATCTCTCAAAAATATGTTGATTCTTGTCAAATTGAAGCTGAATGGTGAAGAGAATATTTTTCTTCCATGAATGCAACCTATCAGAACAGTATCTTAGTATACCACTCCACCTCTCTTTTTAATTCTTAAACTATACTTGTAAAATTCCTGTAAAACAAATTTCCAGCCAATATATTCATCATCATGAACACTGACAATGTGACTAGTGGGATAAAATGTATTACTCTTCTCCTATGCTTAAAAAAAAAAAAAGTACACTTGGGACAAGTCTACACTACAGGGCTACATCGGCTCTGCTGTAGCGCATCTGGTGAAGAAGCACTATGACAATGGGAGAGCATCCCTATGCTCCCAAGGAGTAAGTTAATGATATTTCATTACTCCACATCGGCGAGAATCACAAGCTATGTCGGCAGGAGAGCGTCTCCCGCTGACATAGTGCTGGTGTGGACAGCGCAGAACTTTGTTGCTGGGGTGGGGGATTTGTCACACTCCCTGAGTGACTTAAGTTAGATTGACTTAACTGGTAGACCTGCCCTTGTTACTGATGTGCAGCATTCAGAGGAAGTTATTCTCAAACTCAAAACACAAAACCTGAGCAAATTTCTGATACAGCAGATTTTTGTTTTTCAAAATGAAAATGTATGGCTTCCTCTTTCAACATCTGAGTGTTTTAACTCACTTTAACTATCTGATACTGCACGTGGCGGACAGGAAACTTTACAAAATTCCCAGACACCTAAATCTTATTCCTTCGGAAAATAAAGCAAATCTCTCATTCTCTGTATCAATCCAGATCACTCATACTCTTATCAATTTTTTTGCAATGACTCTAGGTGTCTCTAACAGTCACTGAGAAAGTTTGGCTAAAAATACCTCTGTTAAATTATCAAGTACAAGACTAGAAGGACAAATGCAAGCAAAATAAGTTAAGATAATTTCATTGTGTTACGGTTTTACTGTATATAAAGAGGTGTACATGAGTCATGAGAAAATCCATTGTTAAGTTTTAAATATGTACAATTCAGTTACAATGATGGAGAGCTGGGGTTATATGAAACCTCTGCAAAAGGAGTGAGGAGATTGAGCCAGACTGTCCACTTTCCTAGACCTCACATTTAATTTTCCCTAAGAGTGGAGAGGAAAGGAGAAATGGCTGGTGGCTTTAGTTTGCGTACAGTATGCACAAGGGCATAGAGCCAGAGGGAAGCTGAACTGGGCAGTGGGCAGTACACATGATGTACGTGGTGACAAAAAATAGAAATGGGGGTGGGGTGGGAGAAACAGTTTAATTCAGAGCCTTTTTGAAAAGTTTTTCTTCTGGTTTACAATATTATTAGCTTTATAACAAGGATCATTGTGCATGTATATCATGTAACTTTTAATTCTATATACTAAAAGTTAGAGTAGAACAAAAACAACGTGCAGTTTGGAGCAAGTTAATGGTATTTCATTAACAAACTGTAAATAGTAACAGCATAAGCTAGATGTGAATCTGCTTTCACAGGCCATAAATGCTTAATGTTTATTACCAATAAAAGTCAAAGGAGCATTTAGTAAAGCAGTTTACCAAACAAACATTAAATACTGTAATGCATTAGCTTTAGTGGACAGAATTGGGTTATTTAATTAACAATGAGTAATCTGTTAAGGCTTTATTCACCACAAATGATCTGTAGCCTTTCATATTAAAAGAGCTGAAAAGTAGTGGAGGAGCAGCTTATATTCAGTGGGTGCCTGCTACAAAGACACAATAGGTGAAGAGTTCATTTTAATGATCATTTCTGTCCTGCTTCAACATACTCCCATATGGCCTTTGCATGTACAGGGTTAGATTTTCTGTTGTTGATGTTTTTAAAGTTAATCTGTTTAATGATCTGGAATAACGAGTGTGAGGATTCTGGGTAAACCATTGTGATAATATTTCAGAAACAGATTATTTCAGGTCCAGCTATGTTCTCCGGCTTTGACCTCACAATTGTATGAGGTGCCGAGGCCATAATGCTACAGACAACAAATATCATACAGAAGAATGACCAACCAGTGAGTTATCCAGACATTTAATAGTTTGAACATTTACCAGTGTGATGGGTTTTCCCTAACTAGAAACAGTGATCTTAAAAAAATAAGTATCTATGATGGAATCTTGGCACCTTTGAAGTCAAAGGAAAAACTCCTATTGACTTCAGAGGGGCTAGGATTTCACCTCTGAATTACAGTGAATATGTGCAGATGCAATAGCTTTCACTGATTTATTGTTTTTCTTGTTCATGGCAGAGCATACTGATACTGCAAAATTAATGGTGAATGATAATGTTTGTTTTGGAATTCTGTCTACTCTGTGTAGGGAGATCCAAATATCAGACCCCAAGGATGAAATCCTGGCTTCATGGAAGGCAATGGGAGTTTTGCCATTGACTTCAGTGGTACTGGGATTTCACACCAACTCTACCAGGCAGATCTGAAAGGAGAATTATGCACTTAGTGTTGTTGCTGCCAGACTTGCTGTCAGAACTAATTTATTTTGTGACATTCATGAATACCCCACTCCTAAGATCAGTTAGGCACATGCTCAACTTTATACATGCGGGTAGCTCTACTGAAGTCAACGCTCTATTTCAGCAGGGACTGGGTCCATGTTTATTTTATACAAATTATTCTTCATAAAAACATTTTGAAAGCCCACAGTTTCCATCTTCAAATCCCTTCTTAAAATTCTCCTTTGCTGTGATACCTGCAAACAGCTTGACAACAGTTATGCTGCTGTTGTGTTGTCACTGCTATCTGTCACCAATATCACCTCATTGTTGCCTTGTACTCCCTCATCTGTCTGTGACCATCTGTTGTCTCTTGTGTTATACGTGGATTGTAATCTCTTCGGGGCAGGGCTATCTCTTTGTTCGGATGTATGTACAGCATCTACCACAATGGGGTCCTGGTACATGGTGAGGGCTTCTCGGCACTATGGTAATGTAAATAAATAACATATTATTACATGTGTATTTCCCGGAGGTTACTACTTCCTGGTGATGAAATTTTTGCAGACAAATGAGAATTTCGGTGACAGAAGATGCGATAAACAAGTGACTACAAAGATGTTTTTTTTAAAATCACCTTGGAGTTTGGGGTTTTCTTTCACAGACTCTCATTTGATAGCAGTTTATGGTTATCATAATAATGTGGCTAATGTTCTGTAATTTAATTACTGCACTGTTGTGAACATTAACAATTGTAGCAGATCTGAGATACAGTGGAAGAATATTCATATTTCAGTTAGTTACAGCCTATTGCATAATTACTACAGGCAAGTTACCATTTAAATTGTAGCAGCATAAGGAATGAATTACACCAATAATTATATGGCTAATACAGTCTCTTGAAATGAAAAAAAAGGAGGCAAAATCAAAATTATAGCATGGATAGAGCTTATTTACTCCTCCAAGCGACAAGTATGTTTACTCAAAAAATCAATTGTTTTCAGAACCTTGAATTTATCAATAAAGATCACGAATTTAAAATGTTTTCTCAATAAATTTTACAAGAAATGGTTGTGACGTTACACTCTATATGCTTGTAAGTGTAAATATAACGTAACTGGAATATGCTTTGTGCTAGATAGGCCATGTAACATATCTTTGCAAAGGTTATGATCTACTGAATATATTCATCCTATTTGTATGCATGTATCATTTTTATATCTGAAGTTATGAGCATTGTCTCTATGCTTGCATTTGAAGTGTGTGGTGTAGGAAACGCATAAGGGAGATCTGGCCAATATATTGTGAAGGGGCTATT
This sequence comes from Caretta caretta, assembly GCF_965140235.1. Classification (NCBI taxonomy): domain Eukaryota; kingdom Metazoa; phylum Chordata; order Testudines; family Cheloniidae; genus Caretta; species Caretta caretta. The sequence goes on from NC_134214.1 coordinate 86,596,427, forward strand.
CAAGTAATTGGGAGTACTTAACTAACAATGGACTTTGGGAGGCACCAATCCATATCTGAACATTCCTGGGAATGTTCAAACTAACATGTAAACATTGACGTCTGCCTGCAAAAAGCTGAAACATTCTTGGACATGTGACTTGCTGTGATTTTGCACAGAAGAACAAAGGGGTTTTCGCCCAAAAGAGTAATAACAGACAGAACAAAGTAAGTTACCAAACAAAATAAAACAAAACACGCAAGTCTAAGGCTAATACAGTAAGAAACTGAATATAGGTAAATCTCACCATCAGAGATGTTCCAATAAGCTTCTTTCACAGACTAGACTCCTTCCTAGTCTGGGCCCAATCCTTTTCAGACCAAAGTTGTGCTTTATGGCCTGGGTCCAGCAATCATTCACACCCCCTTAGTTACAGTGCTTTGTTCCAGTTTCTTTCAGGCATCTCTTTGGGGTGGAGAGGCCATCTCTTGAGCCAGCTGAAAACAAAATGGAAAGGCTTCCAGGGTCTTTTATATTCTCTCTTGTGAGCAGAAACCCCTTTGTTCTTCTGTGCAAAATCACAGCAACATGATGGAGTTTATAGCCACTTGGGCAAGTCACATGTCCATGAATGATTCAGCTTTTTGCAGGCTGATGCCATTGTTTACATGTTAGTTTGAACATTCCCAGGAAAGCTCAGATGTGGATTGGCGTCTCCCGAAGTCCATTGTTAGTTAAGTACTCCCAATTACTTGAATAGCCCCTTCGCAATATATTGGCCAAACCTCCTTTATGTGTTTCCTACATCAAACACTTCAAATACAAACATAGAGACAACGCTCATAACTTCAGATATAAAAATTATACATGCATACAGATAACCTTTGCAAAGATATGTTACATGGGCTATGATCTCCTGAATATATTCATCCTATCTAGCACAAAGCATATTCCAGTTATGTTATGTTTACACTTATAAGCATATAGAGTGCAATGTCACAGTGGTCATTTAAAAAAAATTAAACGAGATACTTCCTGATCTGGGTTACATGTTTGAATTTTTAGAATTTAAATCAGCTTTGAATCTGGTATAATGATATGTAACAGACCCTAAAATTCCAACATGTTGGAGTTCGTTGTTAAACTTTTGTTATATGGAAATATTGCTGTCTAATTAAATGTTGTATTTACCCAGGAGACTTTCTGATCTCTCAAATGATGCATATTCTTTTTAACCTAAATACATATTTATTGGAGAAAGATACTAAAACAGCTTGAATAGAATCATTATGGTCTCCAAACTAAATATTAACCCTTTTTTCATTTTCCCCTTTAATTACTGTAGGACAGATCCTCAGCAGGTGTAAATTAGCATAACTGCACTGCTAACAGTGGAATTGTGTTGCTTTACACTGCCTGAAGAACTGAGTGTACATTTATTTATCTTTGATTGTGGAATGCCTCTGAAGGAACCAGCATGTTTCTATGGTGAATAGAATGTCTTTTATAACTCTCATTTTTTCACTGGAGATTAAATTATTACCAGGATCTGAGCTATGGTAAAACTTGGGTGAAACCAGAAATGTGCAAAACTGATCAGATGGCTAGATATTATTTGTATTCCAATTATGGCAAGGCTACACTGTGGCCTAAACACAAATATTTACTACATATGTATGAACGGTAGAAGATAAGTCACAGAAGAATCTGGCACTACATTTTTCAGCTTTTGTCATTTCTTTAGATTTTCCCCCAAAGAAGCACTGGTTTTAAAAGTCAACCTTTGTTTCCTTGACAATACTCCAACTGTGATTCAGTAACAGAATTCAGTTCAGGATCTTGTATAGCATATTTTGTTGATCACTGTTGAGCATAATTTATGGCTGATATGGGAAACAATAGTGATTTTGAGTGTTGCACAGTTTACTGTACTTGCACTGTGATATTTCATGATAGAGCTTTAAAAAATAAGTCACCACCTTCAAAAATATCCACACTTCTTTCATCATACCAGAATTCTTATTCCACTCAATGTCAGAATAAATTGCATGTGTAAGCGGGGGAATAGTCCCGCTATTGGGGGGGAAATTTCCTGGCTTCTATACTACCCCGGTGAAGTGGACTAGCGAAAGGATCTGAGTCCTCACTCCCACTTCCTTTACCCAGTGGCCTCCCTGCCCTTGAGGACTCTCCTGTCTGGCAGAGTCCTCACAACCCCAACAAGGCTGGGCCCAGGATTCCTGGGGGGCTCGAACCCCAACCCTGCTGCGGTCACCTAGGATAGGGGCTAGGGTGTCCCCACTCCGGGGTACTCTCTCTGCACTGGGCACTTCTCTGACCCACTGACCATAACTTGCATTTGCTTTAAATTTTATATAATTTAATCAACAATTAATTTTAAAAAGAATAAGGAAAAATGAGAAAGGTTAAAGGAAACACATCACCCCGCTCTGTGGCAGGGAACATCACAAACAGTGTCTCTGGAATGTCAGGGCAGTTCAGTCTGCTCCTTGTAAGTCCCAGACCACCTTCTCAGGCCCTGGCTTTGCTGCAGGGATGCTGCGGGTTGGACACTTGCTCCGGTGGTGGCCACACGCTCTCAGGCTCTAAGTGGTAGGACTCTTCTTCCCAGTGTCGCCCCCGCCCTGTCGGGGTTACGATCCAAGCCTGGCCTGCAGAGCCTCTTGGCTGAGGCGTCTCCCTGTGCTGGGCCTGCTGCCCAGGGTCCCCCTCACTCTCCCCAGCTGCTCACCACACCCAGCTCCAGACTGCTCCAGCCCCAGCTCTACCACTCGGTCTCAGCACTGCTGCGCTGCCTCAAGCTCCCTGGGCTGCTTCTTTGGCCCCTCTGCCTCTGCTTGCTACAGCTCTGCTCCCAGGACAGGTCTGCTCTGCAGGCTGCTTGCTTCCTGGGCTGCTTTTCTGGTCCCTCTGGATCTGGCACAGCTCTGTTCTCAAGCTTAGCTCGGGCCCCTGCTTTCTCCTTAGCTCGGCCCCACTCTGTCTGACTCAGGCAAATCCAGCTCACATGGAGGACAGGACCTCCCTGGCCTCCTGACTCCCTGATCAGCCTGCCCGCCCTGTCATTCATGCTGACCTGGAGCATTGGCCTCTCCCCATTGTTCCTGGGGGCTGTCAGTCTCAGGGTCCTGATTCCCCATCGACCCTTCCCCCTTTTTAGTACTGGGAGCTAGCAACTAAAACACCCCCGCTGAATGTTAGCAAGGGGACAACAGTCCCCTTACACGATTGATTGCTCTAGTCTGTTTTATCTAGGAACACTTAAATTCCATTTTTTCACTTAAATTCCATTTTTAAAATCAATACTTAAGAATAAAGTAACACTAGAGCAACTTTGTCAATGTTAGTAAAAATGATGGCTAAAAATTCTGCTGGGGAATTAGCATGTTAACTTATGTTGGTTTTAAAAATTATATAACAGTGGGCTATGCTGGCTCAGTATTCCTTACATTTGGGAGACACTTCTTCCTCTAAGAAATAAGACGGCAAGGCAATTAACTTCAGGTGACCAATGTACCCAAGTTTATATAGTCTTCTAAACTTTCTAAAAAGTTTATAGTATGGTGAGTTACAGTAAGTAGCATAGGCATTAATTGTTTCACTTGGTTCTCCTACCCACAAAGTGATCTGAGCCATAGACCTAATCCTATTCTTACAGGAATGCATTTAACAACAACAAAAATTGGCATTTACTAACAAAGAAAAAAATTCCCACTAATGTCAATATGGGGGGGGGAGTACCAAGTAAGAAATAGAAAAGAGTTAGGACTGAACTTGTAGAATGACCATCTGTTTCCCCCAGGCCTCTAGTTGTGAAAGGGCCAAAATACATTAGAACCATTGTAGTTCTGCTCCTTTCTTCAAGAAACAAACATACTAAGGGCTTGTCTCCACTTACTGAGGAATCGACATACGGCGATCGATCCACCAGGAGTCAATTTAGCAGGTCTAGTGAAGACCTGCTAAATCAACCGCCAATTGCTCTCCCGTTGACTCCGGTACTTCACTGGAATGAGAAGCATAAGGTAAATTGACGGGAGACTTTCTCCCATCAACCTAATGCGGTGTAGACACCGCAATAAGTAGACCTAAGGTACATCAACTCCAGCTAAGTTATTCACGTAGTTGGAGTTGCGTAACTTAAGTTGGCTTAATCCCATAGTGTAGACCCTCTGAGAATCTGTAGCTCCTTCTATGCCATAAACCAAATTCTGTGGTGGCCCACTCCATGGACAGGCCTCTTTATGTACATATAGCCTTATTGTGAGCTAGTTGTAGCTAAGGGGCTGCAGTAGTAGCTGCATGTTGGGTGCATAGTTGTTCCATAACCTACTTCTGAACAGAGACAGTGTTTCCCCCAAACTCTGCCTTGATCGTTCATGGAAATCCAGTATTCTATTCGCATAGTTAATGCCCCCATGCAATTCTACTGACTTACTCATCTCTTGTTGGTAAGCTCATCATTTATACAGTTTTTCAGGATTTAATAAAGTCAGAACCACATAATGTCATTGCCATGATGTAATTTTAGAATAGGTGTAATATTATTTGGCTTCATTGTTACTTTATTTAATTTCTAGTTCCAGCCTAAATGCTGGAAATTACAAACATTGTCTTTTAAATGTGTTCCCCACTGACAATAAAATTCACATGCACAAGCCTGAGGGGATTAAGGAATATTTATATTTAATAGTAACCTATGAAGATACAATCTCATTTTAGGCCCCAGCTGGCAAACACTTACAGACATCAATAACACAAGTGGTAATACTACTCACATGCATAAATGTTTGCAGGGTCAGAGGTTTTGTTTTTTTGGTAGTGGTTTTTTTTCTTCCCCCTTTTCAATAAAGCCTCTCCCCCCTCCCACTGAAATAAGGTTAACTTTTAACTCCTCAGTGCCCTTTTGGTCTACTGTCTCCCAGTCTGGCAAAACAACTATGCCACTCTGGCCCACAGCCTGGAAGTGTTAGTGTACCGCTGTGTAGTAATTGCCCGGCAGTGGTTTCTGGATGTTTGTGGGGAGCTTTGTGTTGCCTTTCTATACAGTCCCCATTGAATTCAAGCATTATAGAAGTATAATAAACATTCCATTACCCCAAATATAAATAGATCAACATGGTCATCCAGTAACCTCATTGACAGGCTCTCACAGAATGTACATAAAATTGTGATGTATTTGTATTCATAACATTATTGCATATCGGTCTCATGCCTGTCACACAAGTTACAAATGGTAAAGAGTTTTAAAAGGTTAAATCTGTTCTCTGTGATGTATACTTTACAGTTATGTTCTTTAAAAGAAATAATTTTAAAGGACTCTTTAAAGGACACTGTCCTTGACATTTCATGACTGACATGCAAGTAACAGTTTACAAGTTGATCGGGGACAAAGTTAAAAAGAGACTATTATTTTGAACAAAGCCTTTGAAAGCCTAATGTGAGACGCTTGACCACATTTTGTTTATCTGAGCCTCTTTGAAGTACAGGTTTTAATCATGCATCTACATGCAACTGTCATGTCATGTCACTAGCTCTCCAGATGAAAACTCTGGTGATGTATGTGATAATGATCTTGCTCCAGGAACAAACCCTATTATTTTTTTTTAAATGCTTTGAAATATTTCCAATGAAAAGGCAGGTCCTGTGTTGAATTCCACTAATGAGCATGTGTGGTAATCACAGTGTGTTTGCTGCCCACACTGAACATATGGCAGTGATGTTAGATGTTAAAGCCACATGAGTGTCTGGCACAGGACTATAATTTTCATGCTGCTAAGCAGGAGGATATTCTATAGCGAAGCAACTTGGCTTGCTTCAAATCCTACAGATTCCACAGGTGAATAAATCAAATCCTTGAGTAAGATTTTTAATACTGTACTATAATATTGTGTTGTTTTAATAGTGTCTCCAATGTTTGTTTTTAATAAAACCTGGTGAGCATTATTAAACTATTAATGGGAAACCTCTCTAATCTATATAGGACCTTTCATCATGATCTTAATTTAGATATTGAAGTTTTCTTTCTTGCCTTTGAAATGTTTTATTCAGGATGTGCATTAGCTGAAATGTTAAAAAATTATCTTTTCTTGTGTGCACCCAAACATGACATCTAATCAACTTGCATGCACAAATCTTGAATCTGCACATTCAAGTTTTGGGTATAAAAGTTATATATGTGGAAATATGCAAAATTGTGGGGGAAATTTTAGAACTTGAACTTGGGTTCTTTGAAATCTTAGCATTATAACTTGCAAAGAGCAGTTTAATAGTTATGTCACTGTCATCAAACCAAAATCATCAAAGTTTGACATGCAATCAGGATTATGTTGTTAAAAGCTTATTTTATGTGCTAGAAAGAATCCTTACTCTGTTCTCTTTGTTTCAACCTGTCTGATTAAAAGTTAGATGCACATACATTGTTCCATTGGCAGTACTTTCTGAGTGACAGATTAAAGAATCTCTGTATTTTAAATACATTTCTTTTCTTGACAATGTGAATCACATAATCCCTCTTCTTATCCATTTTAATAAGCTGTGCTTTATGCTGATCTAGCGACTGAACATTTGATAAGGATTATAAAAATGTGTTTCATTTATGTTAAATCACCAACATTTCTCTTTGAATCTGACTTCAATAAAGTGTATGGAGATAGACGTAGTTCCTTTCCCTGGCCATTTTAGAAAGCACTGATCTCCCATCTAAGGCTAGTGTGCCTTAGCTCTTAATTATATTTCAACTTATTAAAATCATGCCTCTTGTGGTAGCCTACCTTGATAAATGTGCCAAATGTCTGGTTTCCAAGGATGGAGTTGCAGTATGAGGGTAGAGTGTGTTTGAATACAGGGTGGTAGCTCTTGGCAATAAGATTCTCTTACAGGTGACACTAATAATGAGCCTAGGCATAATCCTGCTATTACGGCAGCGGGTCCTGTGGGACCCGTGGATCCCAGTCCTGCTGCAGGGCTCTGATTTTTGCACCAAATCCAGCAGAATGAGGGATACACCTCTACTTCATCTTTGTTTTGAGTTAGAACAATGGGGAAGTTGTATCCAAAATTCCTGACTTCTGAGCAGAAAAGTCCACTTTCCATCATTTTGGAGAGGGATGATCTCTGGGCTTGTGGGGTGGGGTACAGGATTCCATTGTGTGCAGAGAAGTAAACCTGGAGTTTGGGTGTAGCTGTGCACAGATTTATTTCCTAAGTCAGTCTTCCCATTATCCCTTCCTTTAGTTGCAGCTTTGCTCTAACACTGAAACCATCAACCTTCTTTCAGTTAGTGTGATTCTCCTTCTACTCTACACCATCCTTCCCTCATACACGTTGTACATAGCAGTCCCGGCTTGGGTGAGGAAGGCAATTGGGTAGCACGGTACCTCAGGGAGTCGGGCAGGGGAGCTCAACTTTAAATATTGAGCCACTGCTCTGTAGGTTTGTCAGCAAAACCCTCCTGGGAACTAATTGAGTTAGCACAGCCCTTGGGTCTCCTGGATGCGCTCTCACCTGCCAGTAACCTACATATTTGGCCACCTATGTGGCCCCTTGCCGAGGTTAGATAGCCAATGGGTTTGTGCAAGCCACATCCAAGCTGATTTTATGCTTCTTGGGGCTCCGCTCCCTGGGTAATCAGCATTATAACTCAAGGCTGAATCTAGCTCAGCAGCTTTTATATTTTCAAATTTTTATCCGAGTTTAAAGTAAACTCATTGTAGTCTCTTCATTATAAAAATGAATTAATTATGTATATGCTGCCTCTTTCCTGTGACCTTTCAGTATTTTCTTTATCACATTTCTACCCAGTAACTGGTAGAATAAGTCGGCATGTTGCCGTATGTATATGTAATATATAATATACCATTCCTCAATGGGTTGGGATCTGTGTATGATTATTTTATAACATCACTATATAACAGACAACTAGATGAGAACATAACCTAAAGTAAATTCCACAGACCAGAGTTTCTGGTATATGAGGACCACTGGTACAAAGTAATGCAGAGTGGTATTAAAGCAGCTGGAAAAGGCCAGAGGAGGATTGCCCTGGTGTAGGAGAACTCTCCGTCAGCATAGCCACCTCCTCACCTTCTACTCTTATTTTAGGTCAAGGAAAGGGGCAGGGTGGGGCATGACAGAGTGGAGCTACAGTATTCCCAGTCTTCCACAGGTGAGGTGTCTCAGTAATCTTTGACTAGTTGTGCAGGTTAGAGCTGCCCCCTTGCAGCTGTAACTTGAACCAGGGCAAGGCACTTTGGGGTCAGGAAGCTGCAACTGTCCCTGAAAGGCATCCCCCACCTCTACTTTCACTGGATTTTCCAAGGATAATCTGGCCCTGTGTCTGTTGTTTGTTATTCCTACCTACTGATACACAGGGCCAGGTTTCATCCCTGATGGGACTCCTTTGGCTTCCTTGGAGTTACGCCAAGGATGACTTTGGCCCACAGTCTTTGTAGCAAATCTTATTATAACCATCAGGGATAAACTCTGAGGAGAGATTAGAAATAAAGAGATGCCTTACCCATCTGCTTTGCTTGTTTCTATTCTTCAATCCAATGGGTATGTACTGTTCCCTGGGGAATGAGATTTCCCTGAGGGGCAATTTATAAACTTATTTCCAGGATTTCTGTGGATGTTTTGTGCTGCTGTTCTTCAAGCAGACCATTAAGAACCTTTGAAAGGAGATAAAAGGAAACCTTGAAGAACCCAAAACTGTCTTCCAAATGAACCTACAAATTCACAGCAAGGGATTTCATGCATAGTGTATTCCAGTAATGCATTAGATCGCATGAATGATGGCAACCACAAAACTGGGCAGTCTCTTACTGGAGTTATGTTATAGTGGTTGTTTTTGCCCGTTCCTTCAGACAAAAGAATAGTTTATAAATAGAATAGCTATAAAGCAATTCTCCAATTCAACAATGAATTTAACATCAAAGAGTCACAACTCCATATAAATGAAATGCTAATACAAGAAAATGGGTCTGACCCTCTAACCCCTAATCATATATGCAGTCCTTTACTCAAGCAAACTGTCCTGTTGAAGTCAAGTAAAAACTGCAGGTGATTGACTTCTCAGTAAAGGTTTTGGGATGAGCTCCTCAGCCTGTTTAAAGACCTATTTATTTCACAATGAACCTTGTTGATCCAGCATTTATAATGAAGGCCTGTAGAGCCCATATCTTATTCAAATAACCCCCCTGTCAATCAAAAGTAATTATTATTTGGTCTTACACATTTGTAAGATGGAAGACTGAAATTGTTAAAATGATAAACCTATTACAGGAATATAGGACACCAAAGATGATGTTTTAAAAGATGTTTCCATTCTAATGGAGTAAGCAAAAATCATTATAGTTGAAGCAGAATCTAATGCTCTGGGGAAATCCTTTTCACCTTGGTGTTTATAAGTTGTGATGCTATATTCTTCTGGGGCTGAAATCAGCAATTAATTAATTATCAGCTTTGCAGGATGCAAGCAACAAAGCTGGAACTTAATTCCAGTTCACTACCAGAGAAAGCTGAGGACTCTGCTGGATCTTCCATGTCACTAGCCTTCTCAAGAAGGTCCTTCAGATCCATCTGCAATCATTACAAAAGGCAGGGTTGACAGACGGCAAAGTGGCAAGGAATCATCTAAGCATGTTGGTGGAATCCCCTTAACATTCAATAAGTAATAGGTCTACTATGTAGATAAGAGCAGTGTGCAAGGAAGAGAAATAGGTGGTATGCTTTGTCCACCAGCTCCTCAGCTGGAGTATGTCAGTATAGCTCCAAGCAGTATAGCTCCAAGTTCAATGGTTCTACACCAATGTACATCCACTGGGGATTGGACCCAGGGTTTTTAAGGTGGAAGTGTAAGAAATAGTCTTCTGACAGTTTTTGTTGATGTAAGTCTTCAGAAATGAGTTTTCAGACTACAGTGGGCTAAGACATAAATTCATGTTAATACCAATGCCTGACTCATGTACTGTCACTGAACTTTATTCATCAGAATTTTTTTATCTATCTCACTCCTCTCACAATGGTGCCTTATAAATTCATTAAGGTAAAAATGTGAGGTTCTGGACTGCTATGAGTCCTTCTGTCCAATGACTTATATTTGATTTCTCTAGTGGAAAATTCTAATGATTAAGCTCAAGCAAATACCAAAAACAAACATGTTGGGATGCTGAGCCACCAATACTTTTGACATCAAAATAATATATAATCTTGGCTTTTTTTTCCCTGTATCTGTCACTGTTTCTCCTGCATTCTGCCAGCTAGCTCATCTCCTTGGAATTTATTCTGATATTCCAAAATCCTGACATCCTAACTTCAAATAGCTAACTCTTTTTTTAAAATGATTATCCTGCCACAAAATGTTGTCACCTTGCGCTCCCAGAATATTCCTCACCCTCAAAATTACAGTGGCTCAAGCCTCAGAGATAACTGTATTCCCTACCTTAGCATGGGGACATTTAGGAATGAGCTTTTTACCATTTTTGGGCCTGATTCTAAACCCATTTACATCAATACATCACTGACTTCAATGGGATTTGGATTAGGTCCTTATTAATGAAATTTCCAGTTAGGTCCTGAAATATTGGACCTTAATACTATGATATTACTTTATATAGACAAACACAAATAATTTTAGAGGTTTTAAATAACATTAGCTGTATTTTTCCCCTCCTTCCAAGGCCTGGACTTAGGATTACTAAAGGCATTTGGTCCTATAAAAAGAAGTATTATTAATTTTTAAATACGCCTGAACATTTCTAACATATTTTGAAGAAAAAAAATCTAGCATATACAGGACGGATGATGGCAGGGTATAATAAACAGGTTGTATCAGCACTTGTTTGTGATGACTGTACTATTGTCAAACCTAAGCATTCAAACTTGTGTTTCAGGACAACCCCTCCCACCAAAAAAGCATGTGATTGGCTTAAAATGAGATTTCTTAAAATTAATATTTTTCTCTTTTGCCTGCTGTTTTTAGAGAGTTTAGGGTAGATTTAGTTCATGTTTTCAAGCTTTTCTCCATAATCATAAAGGCTATAAATTTTTTTCTTTTGTAAGTGAAAGCTGAGAGTCTCACATAAAGAGTTGACTCTAGGAGCTGGGAGCTTTCATGAGACTTGTGATAAAAATCACAAAAGTTGGCAATACTCTGAGTTACATAACTCATGCTCTGTCTTCACAAGATGTAAACACTGTGGCTATCCCAAACACTTGTTGATAAACCTTATACTTCTTCATCATGAGTTTAGATATATGTATTGATAAAATAGGAAAGGAAGGGAGATGCATAAGACCCTGAAATCAGCATTCTGTGCTTGATCTGATTTTTTTTTTTAAATTGTCTGACAACGTTTGTAGGAAGATACAGTTAGTCTATATTTTGTCTTGCTTTGTTGTATAGGTCACACTTTATATTAAGTTGCCATTTATAACTTGTGTTTAAAGGGTCAATACATTTTCAGTAGGTATTTTAATAAATGGTTAATTCTTTATTGCTTTTAAGATGTCTTAAGAGTCTCCCCAGGCACTTATTTTTGAGCTTCGAATTTCTCCTGTTATGCTATTGATAACAAATCAAATGTTAAGATGTCTTATAGTGTTGAAATAATGCACTAAAACAAGTTAAGAATATATACTTCGTATATAACATGTTTCTGGCTGTGTATAAGCATATATAATTGTAATTGTAAGTGTGTGCATGTGTATTTAAGGTCCACAGACATTCCACTAAAAAGAAAATAATTTTGAACAGGAGTGCATCTTCACTTCATAGCAATGACCATAAGAACGCCTACTGTACGGAGCTAATAAAGAAAACAATAACAAGAAAGATGTCACAGTTTCATTGCTTACATCTGTGAAATTATTTTACTTTCTTAACAGAACTATCCTAAACCTCTTTCTGCTACATTTTCCGAGAAATGCTGCTGGCTTTTTTCTGCAGTGATTAATAAAAGCCATCCTTGAAGTACGGAAGACCAAAACAACCAAATGAGGCTGTTACTGCCCAGGAAATCATTTTTCAATGGGTAAAAGGTCAGGGTTGTTTTTTTTTTTTTGTCAGTAGCTACTCCTGTTGGGAATTTTTATCACCTGTAAAGCACTGCATCTGCAACCTTTGTGAGTATTTTATCAATAACAAACAACTGAATGAACAAATTCCACCATTTTTATAAGCCACTCATCTATATTTAAACAGTATTGAAAAGAGAATCTACTGAGAGCATTAGAGTCAAGTTGCAGATTTTAAGTGTTGTCTCTCATGGCCATATCACAAGTTTAGCTGCTTTATTTTGTTTAACGCTCAAAATCAGCATGTGTATTATCTCCATCGTTTAACACATCACCAGTTTATTCAATTATATTTGGATTTACAGTTGTTATATTGCCAGCGTGTTCATATCCGTGGTAGTCAAGGTAACTATAGTATTCATGCTGTCTGTCTTGAGATACACTGTATCATCTGATACAGGAACAGGGAGGCAGGGTGATCTTGGGGTAAAGTGGGGAACTGGATTCAAGTTGTGTGTATTTCTGCCTTTGATTCACTGGGACTTTGAGCATGTCCCTCACTCTCCAAGCAGTACACCATCTGCAAAATGGGAATAATAGTACTCACCTACCTCATGAGATTGTAATGGGGCTTAATGAAAAGTACTTCATATGAAGACACAAAATATTACTCTTTCTTTATTCAGTTGGGGCCCTATTTATTTATTTCCTGTGTAAAAACTTAACATCAAAGTAAGCAATAATCTGTAAGATTCACCTTCTCTGAGTTATACCAAAATTTTTCGGGGGGGGTTGTTCCCTCCCAGGGAATGAAAAATCAGGATATGCCTATGCCAGATTGTCTGCAGTAACTCACGATGTGGGTGCCAACCTCAGGGCAGACTGTCACAAACTAGGGCACAACTCCCAAATTTGTTGTGTGTTCTGTAATAAGATTTCACCAACTAAGTACCAAGCATGAACTCCGCAAGCACTGTTACAGTCTTGATATGGAGTCACAGGCATTCCAGTCTCTCTTGCCACCCAGGTAAGCTAGTCTTTGTGATAGATGGTCCCTTACACCAAAAATCACATCAATATTAAGGTTAATCCCTTACCCTCTGGTCAACTGTGCCCTGGTCAACTTCAGATCTCAAACCAAAGACAACACTTGTAGCCAATCCTATAATAAACTATCTAATGATTTATTATCTAGGCAAAAGAAACACAGATCTTTACAAGGTTAAAGCAGGTAAACATACACACACACACAAATAAGTCTTAAATTCCAAAAGAATATAGTAATTGCTATAATAGGCAAACTTTCTATGCCCTTAAGGGCTAACCCAAGCAAAACTGCTGGAGACCCCTTGCTTATGCTTAGAAATAGTCATCCCTCAGAGTTCAAACAGCACAGAGATACAATTTCTCTTTAACAAGGATATTTATTCCTTTTCCCCAGTGTTCAAACGGATGAGATGAGTGATTGTGCATGTCTCCTCTTCATGGGTGTCCGGGGAAAAATCAACAACGTCTTTTGTCAAAATGGCTTGTCTGATGTCTGTGGCCCTTCTTTTGTTGGGGAAGAGATAACACCTTTTGTGGTGAACTAGTATTTCACACTTAGTAATGTTTCTCTCCTGACTGTGGGGGCTTTATAGTCTTAGCAAACATTTTTATAGTTACAGAGAAAACATTCTCTTATAACATGGGATACATATATTATAAAAAGAAAAGGAGTACTTGTGGCACCTTAGAGAGTTTTTTCCCATGAGCTACAACTCACTTCATAAGCTTATGCTCAAATAAATTGGTTAGTCTCTAAGGTGCCACAAATACTCCTTTTCTTTTTGCGAATACAGACTAACACGGCTGCTACTTTGAAAGCAGATATAATAAACAAGATTAATACATGCAGTATCCTACAAGCATTCCATAACATCTAAACACATTCTTACAACACTGATATCTATTATAACCATACTAACAAATATGCAAGCCAGACTGGCTTCCAACTGTGCATTTGTCAGTGTTTAGTAAGGCCCAGCAGCCTTGCCATGAGCTGGCACCTTGGCTGCCAGTGTCACAGCCTCCTCCAAAATCCATAGATCCCAGGAAACACAAAGGAGTACACTGCTTTTGCTTGGGATCAATCCCGCCCAATATTTTTATTGGACATTTATATGGCATTTTGTATTCTAAAGTGCTTTACAAACCTAACACAGCGATCACTTTATCCACCACTGAAAACATCCACTTTGGGGTGGATTCAACAGGAGGCGGTAATACAACACCAGCTTAGGGCAGGAAGTGAAGAACTATAACATCCAACTGAAACCACAGTATCATTTTAGTTAGGCAGAAGGTAATTAGAAGTGGGATTTGGCCAGGATGTGGGCTTTATACCCCTATGCTTACTGAAAGTGCCAAGGTTTTTGTTAATGATCCAGGACCTTGGTGTTACAATTCACTTGAAAGAGGGCCTGCATCTGCATATCACCCCAGCACATTATCAGGGAAATTTAGCTACTAGTGGCTCAGGAGGAAGAGTGCCACCTTCCTAATCAGAGTTTTCGGGGGGTTTGCTTTGAATTTCCCATGTCTATATAAAATATCGAGCAATTTACAACCCTACAATTGGATTGACTTTGAGGGGTTTTGGTAACAAGTATATCTCCAGTCCTTTCATGGACAGAATACACATAGCTGCAGTGCTAATTTATATCAGTAAAGATTCATGTAGGGAGGGGTCCCTCAGCTTTGGGCTGATGAAAAGGAATGTTAGGAGTGCAAGTGAAAAGCTAGTAAGGCATAAATACCACATCTTCAATGTACCCTTTCCCAACGAAGAATTGCCTGGATTTTCCTTGGGGAATTCTGAAGCCTTAGACAGGACACAGGCTCTAGGTTTTGGCAAAATACAATGAAGCAATCATGTAGTAGTATTTACAAAAGGGAGAAAAGTCTGATGGGAAAGAGGGCTTAACACCTCCAGAATCTGTGAGGAATTCTCTGCCAGCTGAAATCCAAGATGATTTCCTGGCTAGGGCAGCCGATTTCCAGTTTTTGAGAAAAGAACTTGAAAACACTAATGAATGTGTTTTGAAAGTCAAAATGTGTGTTTGTGCGGAGGGAGGCGTACGCTGGAAGAATAATTAAAAGTCTATTTGCATTATTAATAATCTGATTAAACAAAAATGAAAACTCAACTAGTTTCTAATTTTAAGATTAATTACACTGAGTTACTTAATTAGCTGGCATTGAATAAACCTGCACGAATGACTAGCTTTTTTGAAACTTTTATCAGAGGCAAAGCTGGAGTCTCATTAATGGAGTAGATAGCTACATCCTTTCTAATTCAGACATATGAGCGGTGAGGTTCAGAAATTGCACAGAAATTATCATGAGCCCATGAGAAGCCTATTGTACTTAGTGCTTCCACCACTTTATCCCATATGTGCTGGGTAAATGGTAAATCTTGTAAGTATAATATCATGTATTAATGAAGCAACTTTGTGGAGATATCCCTAGTATAAACAAACGTCCATGGATTCAATTTTGATACCTTCTGGCTCAGGAGAAAGCTAAATTTCATCCCACTGAATCTTTTATTAGCTTAATTTCTTCAAATTAATTTTGTTTCTAATTGTGCAGTGAATTGGGTGGTGTTGCTCTACATTTTTCACATCTAGGTGCCCAAAAGTTAGTAAGTCTACAGGTCAATATTGAACTGAAAAATGGCTTGAATTTCACCTGAGCGATAGTTAGATACAGAAGCTATTGTGCTGAAAAATGAAGGGAGCCAAAGAGATCCTTCCCCCAAAAATAGTGAGGAGCCCCGTCTAGTGTGCTTCATGTGGGAAACTTTGTCTATTGGGAACATAAGTGTCCAGAAGAGTACTAGGGAGGCAGGTTAGCCTGAGGTCTATGCTGTTCTTTGTGGAGTTCCTAAGAAAGCCTAACCCAGGAAAGGGTTGAGTTTGGACACTGACCCATATCCTGTCTACTATGTTGGGAACAGGATAAGGACTTAGCCCATTCATTAACTACTAAATGCATTTCTGGTATGTCATCTAAGGTAGTGATTATGGCCATTATGATATATGTGTGGTTTCTTGAGCTCAAATATTCTGAAACATTTATGTGAGCGTTGAGACATAAGTGACTGAACAAATCACTAGGCAGTGTATCTTTTTTAATGTGCTGTCGAAATGTGATTTTAAGAAACTGGGTAGTTGATTCCTTCTCCTTAATTGAGCTTTTAAGTCTGAAGTAATATTCAAGTGAGCACATGAGGGTGACTTTCATAGTTTAGCTAGAAGAAACAGGTAGCTCCCTGGCCATATGGAAAACTCAGGTTGGATGAACAAGTTGGGGGTCGCTTATTTTGAGCTAAGACAAGAGGAAACCTTCAAGATGAATGATTTTTATGAAAAAAGGCTAAAACTGCCCATTTTTCTCTCCATGACAAACATAATATGACAAATGTATGCTCCAATATGTTAGATTTTTTTTTAAATTTCCATTTAAAAGAATGACTATATTTAATTTTAGATAAATGAGTCATATTTAATCTGGGGGAGTTCTAGTGATTACATTAGCAGAAAACTAAGCATATTCCATATTTTTTTTTAAAGAACGAATATCTCGATAGAATAACAAGTACTTCTCATAGTTCTGTTCAAATGGCATTTCTTCACTCCCCCTCTTTTATATGTGTGTAATATTACATTTTATATTGCTATTTTTGTCATTTTCCTGTTTCTAAGGAGAAGAACATTATGAGTGCAACAGACAAAACATTAATCAATATAAATTTGCTGCCACCCACTAAGCACTTGTAGTGAATTATAATGTTTCACATACAATATTAACTTAGGGGTACCAAAATTATATTAAAGTGGCTTATTGCTAATGTTTAAATTTAACAACCAACGTCTAAGGCTGAAGTGATGACCAGCTGCAAATATCACAATCTATGTTTTCAGTTGGTAAATCCCTAGCATAAGAGGTTTTTAAGGAATATATTGAAAACAAAATTCAATAAAAAGGTAATTCTCAAGGAAATGATGATGGCCTAGAGGAGTACAGCTGCTTTCCTCTGCCATCTTGGTGACTTAAAAGGAAAAATTATGTCCTCTAAAGTAAAAATTCTCTCAAAAATTGTAAAGGTGGTTGACCCACTGATGAACTAGCCACTTTTTTTAAAAATAAGAAGACTCTGCCTCCCCAAGAACCTTCACCCAAAATTCAGTCTGAACCTAAAACCAACCTTGTTGTGACGTGACAAGTGCTGGTTAACATTTTCCCCATAATTTTTAAAGGATCTCTCTACTCCCAGGTTCTCGTCAGGTCCAGAAACAAAAATACCCTAAGACAAGCTGTTCTTGTAATATTTCCAGGCTGTCTTGAACCTTGCAAGATTTCTGCTTTAATTTTTCATTTTAGAGGTCTGAATGAACATTAGGAAACTGCATTTCTGGGGAGGTGGGGTGGGGTGTAACTGTTGTGTCTATTGCTCTTTACCCAACAATAATAATGTGAAGAAACCACACAGGGTTGGGTCCCATAACCATGTTTACTAAATATACACAAACTTAGCTACATCCGTTCTGCTACTCTGATTGGTTCGGGCAGCTTCTAAATCATATAACATGGTGAGTTCTATTAGACGGCTCACACGCTGTTTATAGGGATACTCCTGTATTCCTGTACATTACAGTAACCAGACTGAGCTTTCAAACCTTTTAGATGTTTGCTTATAACTAGCGCTGGGAAAACGCTGTAAGTTCATTCCGAAATTCTACACGGATTTCTTCAGCTGGCCTTGTTCCCCTTTTGTGTTCACTTTCCACCAACAGTCAGGTGACAGTTTTATTGACACTAATATTCCCAGAAAAGTAATTTCAAAGTCACATGAGTGAGCATTTGTGGAAACATATGCGAGAACATTTTTCCTGCTGGGTAGGTGTGTGCATTCGCGCACGCGCACACAGAATGATGGTCTTGAATCCTGCTCACCCTACACGTGGCTAGTGTATGTGACCCTCATCCTTATTCCTGAATTCTCTTATTGTTTGTTCTTATATTTGTTGTGCCTTGTCTTATATTAGATTGTAAGCTCTTTTGTGAAGGGAACTATTGGCTACTCAGTATAGCACCTAGAACAATGGGGCACTGATTCCAATGGGACCGATGGGCGTAACTGTAATATAAATAATAAAATTATACTGAGAGTGCTTGTGCATTCATCCAGATAGGGAATGTAAACATTACTGTGACCTACAAAAGATATTACAAGTAGCTCAGATCAAATGGTTAACACCTGTGATCTCTTCATAAAGTTTCAAAAATTAGAAACAAATTTCAAACAAGTTCAAGGATCTACTAAACTGATGAAGGGGAGGCCCTATAGATAAAGGAGCACTGCATAATATTCAGTTGACAGCAGAGTGGAATGAGGAATTTTAGACAATATGTCAGAAACTGAAAAGTCAAAGAGTGACTCCCAATCTGATTTAATGCTTTATTTGACACAAGTGATTTTTTTGTTCTCACTTGTCAAAGTTGCAAAATACATTGATGTGGACAGAGCGGCAAAATGAGGACAGACACATGTATGGAATTAAGCAGCAGACTGCAACTTCTATTAAACTTTAATACAAGAGAGGGGCACAACCTGTCCATCACTCATACTCTCCTATACCAGGCATTTAATTGGTTCCATTGTGGGGGTTACAGGGCTTCTTGTCATGTAACACATAACACGGGGTAGGGTCTCCTCAGACTACCCCCACAGGACTCTTCTCTCTCTGAGTCCTAGCATCCTCCCCCCAACGAGAGGGACAAGAAGATGCAGCAGAGTGGGGACCTTGACCTATGACGGCCACCAGGTCTGACCTCAGCCCGTGAAAGCCACAAGCTCTCACCTTGTCACATGAACCCAAGGGAAACCAAAATCTCAGGACTTTTACCTCTCAGAACCATTCATTTTATCCTCTTAGCCTCACTAGAAACCGTCCGCAAGCTGTGACGAGTAAACAACACCGCCCCAGTACCTCAGTTAGGTACCATGTGCGTTCCTACTTAACCCACTGTGGCTTGCAGGTGCCGCAAGGAAGGCAAAAAACTCCTCGGTCCTCCCCAGTTGGCCCATCGGGGGGAAAGTACTTCCTGAACCCCAGAACAGGTGATCATCTAGACCCACAGCACCTGTAAGGCCAGGTTCCCATTCCTAGTTTGGGTGGGTAGGGTGGGCTGCTGTATTGGAGCCCAAAGAGGCTCCACATGGCCCCTGCCCTGGGCTAAATCCTGGGAGCTGGGGAATGGTGGCCAACCAGCACCCTTCTCCCCAGCTGGCCAATGGATTCCAAATACTCCCAGTTGAGAACCTACCTATTGTTCTTTGGCAAGTGTCTCTCCCTTACCACTGGGACTGTCTCCTTTTCACCACCAGCCCCATCAATTTCCCCAAACCATTGATGCAGGTGGGTGACATTTTAAAAACATTTTGTTGGGGAACTGTCTTATCTTAAGTTTTATCTTTCACAATTAATCAGAGCTAATAAGTAAATGCTGGCAAATGCGGTACTGGAACAGTTAACAGTAGTACCAATCAGTATTGCTAGTCAAACAGCTGGACAACAAACAAAAATAGGACACATTTAAACTCTTTTTTTTTTAGTTTTCAAACCATTCTAGATTTCAGGGAATATATTTGTTACTCCTGAATGTCCACCAAAACATTTGGACAAATAATTGTCAGACTGTCTGTGGTTCACAAAATGTTTGCAAACTGTTCACTACAGCTATTCACTCCTCCAGAGGTTTCCATTTATTTTCATTATTTGACCAATCTAATATTCATCGTAAACATCTATGAATATGCGACAATTTGGAACAAGGTCATTCCACAGATGAAAATGGTACAAACACATTGTTATTTTGCTAGACTATGTGCTACTTTATTGTGAATAATTGATAGCAACAGAACCATATTCTGTTCCCAGTTACCCCAGTGTAAAACTCCACCATAATGGTGTGATATCCATTAACTTCATTGACTCACTAGGGATTTAGACTAGTGTAAGTCAACATAGAATGTAATTTCTGTGTTGTGTTTATCCAATGCTTTACTTGATGTACTTGTGGAGAGCTCTGTGATATTATAGAGAAGAATGATGCTATATAAGTAAAGCAAGGCAAACCATTTTGAATCAGATACAAACGGTCATAATCTTTGTCCATATTTTAAAAATCAAACTCAAACTGAATTTTGTTGGGGTTCCGAAATGTTCAGATGTCTTTTCACTCTTCTGACTTCTGAGCAGCACTACAGGCCATTAAAATTAATCCACTGACTTCAGGCCCTTGAACAAGAAGGACAATGTATGTAAACTATTCTGAAAAAGAACAGCCGGCTATATTCCCAGATGAGACTGGAAATAAAAGTGATGGCAATAATAATGCTGAATACTGTACATTTTCAAAGTTTTGCTTATTTCTATGAGATATGCAACTCAGTCTCACAGACGCCAGAGGTCGGCATAGTTTGGATAAGATCTGGATAGAGATCTGAACTTTTGGATTCTTATCTGCACCAAACCACAGTATCAAACCTTTTGAGTTCATGCACACATTGTGGTGGTATTCACTTGAACCATTAAAACATCCCAGCTACAATGAAATTCTTCCATCCTTGATAGAAATTTCCATATAATAAATTTTAATAGGGCAGTGCTGCAAAGTATCAAAATATCAAGATGTATTCTAAATATTTAACAAGATTCTCTTGCTCAATTATTTAGGTAACATCCAGAGTTCCCTCAAAATATTTTTAGTTTTACATGGATTTTATGCAGAGTACAATAGAAACTAAATATTACAAATATGTTTGTGTTCTGACATTGGTGAACGTAACAAAAATTACAATCAGACTTCAGAATTAAAACTCAAAGGGTGTTTTTGTTTTCATCTGCTGAAATAGACAAAAGATACTGGAAGCTACAAAGAGAAAACTGAAATGTTTTATTAATTATATGGCTTAGCTTTACAAATGATGTTTTACTTTATTTTTAATTTCATCAAACATTATTGTCTTTTGGTGCTATTTTGTCAGCTGCAGATGTAATTAAGACACAAAATATAATCTGGTTCCATTGATTTATAGTGGGAATAGAATCTTTGGTCAGAGATTTTATTCCCAGTATGTTTTATATACCAGAGCCTACAGTAACCATTCATAACTATGTAATCAATGGGAGCCAAGTCAATCTCTCCCACACAAAGATGTGGAACGAGAACAGTTAAGTAAACTATCTATATAATGAAATGGGCATATTTTGGATGAATTTTTTCATTGACGCAGGAGTTGTTTGGGACTGCTTGAAGGTGATGGACAGCAAGGCTTCAATCTCTCATAGACACCAGTAATTCTTGAGGAATATCAGACCTGATGAAAGCCCCTCATCTTGATTCCCTGGGGCCCCTGTTTCTGTTCTGGCTCAGTATATTGGCCCATATTGCTTCTCTTCCACCCCTGCACTCTGTGATTGCCTCGAGTGGGGCTCAGCAAACACAGAGCCATCCTGGCCGTGAACCTCCTGGGCGGAATCTAAGGGGGGAGGAGATCAGTGAGGTTCTCCTGATGGAGCTGTCTCCTCAATCATTCTGTTACGAGAGTGCGTTTGACACAGGGAGCCCACGGAACAGATTGTGGGGCTTGCTCCCAGATCTGTGGCAGATTCACATGGGTGATTGTGGGGAGTCTGAAGGAGACTAGAGACCTCCAAATGGCCCTTTTTCTCCAGCCCCACCTCCCCCTGTCTCCACATCAATCTCAAGATGGAAGGAGAATCCTCTGTTGGGCACAGGGACACTTTTGCAGAGGCACCTAACCTCTTCTGTGTGTGACTCTTGGCAGAAAAGTCAGGCCCATGGTTTGGAAGTTTATGCTGTTCAGTGCAGCATTAAATTTATGTCCAATAACCAAATTCAATGGAGAGCACGTGGAATGGCTGCCCCTTGCTCAAAACTCCCCTTTCTCCCACATGTGACCATCCCAAACACATATTTCCCTTACAGGAGGCTTTGAGAAACTGCCACAGGCTCAGTGGGAGGGTGAAGATGCTGTGTGTTTGTTCCATCTTCTGTGTACAGCATCCACATTTGTCCAGTGTTTACACTCTTTTACTCTTCCCCAGCTCAGCAGAGGAGGGGAGCATTTAGGACCATTTGATTAATGACTCAAGTTCTATACCTTTCTGTGCTGGTGCCACCTTGCATGTTAGACAACAAACAGGAGGCTTATTGCCAAAAGGATTCTACAGGTATCTGTTTTCTGCAAACCTCCACTAATCACTAAAAGTTCATAGGGGTTGTTATTTTTACTTGGGTAATAAAATCCACCAAAAATCTGTTGCTAACACAGTGAGCTTTGCATAATTGCATAAATAAATAGGGATTCATTGGCCTTCCTTATTTATGCACCTATATACCATAAGGTGTAGGGTTATCGTGGTAATGAGACCCTGTGGTGCTACATGATTCATCATATAGAGGAGTTCCTTGAATTTGAATAAAAAATAAGAAAATAAAATCATGCTGCCCTAAAACACCCCTTGGAGATGTCTGGCTTTTTTGTTTTGTTTATGGTAAATCATTTATAGAGATAAGATAGCAAACTTCTATTCCCCTAACTTTTGAGCACTGCAAGACCACTGAGGTGTCTAGCCTTTGTCTGATTGAGTTATTTTAAATTCACAGATATCATTTGATCCAGAGCTATGATGCAGAGTAGCCTACTGCACCAAGGAGGTCAGAATAAAAACAAAAAAACCCACCTCTTTTCTTTCCAGCATGCTAATCTTTGCTTACAATTCCAACAGCGCGCCTTTGCCCTCAAGGCAAGCCATAGTACTGTACCTGCAAAAGTTGAATTCCCCTCATGTTGTTTCACTTAATTTTATTTTTGTAGTTCATAAACTGTAGAAGGCCAGAATGCCTCCAGTCAGCTACTTTGATCTCTACAAACTGTCACTGGTATTGAAATGTTTTAGTTGTGAGTTCCAGACTTTAAAACAAACACAATACTGCCAATTACAATTCTCCTTTAGTCTCTGCTAGTTACAGTTTGCAATCTGAGCTATAAAATCAATCTTAGTTAATGGGAAACAGTAATCCAAGATTTTTTTTAAAAAAAAAAAACATATTCCACTTTAATTTGTTGGTATCTGTAAGAAAACTCTTTTATACCTGATAGTTTATTATTTACAGATTGCTGCTGGTCACATCTACTTATATTATTTTTGTTTGTTTATTAGAAGGTGCCCATCTGCTTCACTAGGCACCTTTATTATAATAAAAACTCAAAAGATCAATCAGCAAAAAGAATATGCTCACCCACTGCAGATAAAATCCTTCCCGTCGCCTCATTTGGATCCCAAGTGATGCTCCTGGAAAGCCTGAGAAGTTATGTAGCCTTTGCAGCACATCTTGAAGGTCAACAGATCTGTGCTCTGTCATACCAAGATGAGGTGAGAGGTTGAGAGATGAGAAGCCTTTACAGAAAACAGCTGCGTACCATCCTCCCTCCATTTTAAGCCAGGAAGTGTAAACTTGAACACCCAGCTACCACTAATGCCATGGAATTGCACAAGGAGAAAGGCTGTCTGAAAATAACTCCATTATTTAGGGTTTTGTGGAACAGAACCAACATCTCTCTGTGAGAAATACCACTTAACAGTTTGGCATGTGAAGTTTTGAATGGTCCTAAGATAAAATCTCATGCATTGGGTTTTGCAGCGCTCCAGTCTTGAGGTGGCAAAGGCATGGTTATACTTAGTAACCCTCAAGATGGAGGTAACTAACACTCAAGTCATCTGTATTTTTGCTCCCTGCCCCCCACTCTGTTCCAGCCCTTAGGAGAAGAGTTTAATGGCAATGTTTACAACCCTTGTCAAATCTCATATTTTTGAAACAAAGGAGGAGAATAATCAGGGGAATACGTCTGGCATGGGGGCAGTTTTGCTCTCTGGCTAGAAAGAAAATCCAAGATGTTTAAAAATATAAACCAATTTCTACCTGTGATTTTTCACTTTATGACAGTAAGGCAGCTTGAAAAGCCCATCAAATGCCTGATGTGAGCACTAATGAGTTTTAACCTGCTTTTTTTGCACAAAAAGCTTTGTAGACTTCCTGTGCTCATTGAAAAATGTGGTTTTTACCAATGCACAGATTGCTTCAGAAACCACTCCATGAAGTCCCAGTGGACCCACACATTGCTAATGTTGATGTGCTAGTGTTTGAGTCTTCTTATAACTGCAGTTTTTATAAACTTTGTTTCATTTTTGCTTTCTCGTACATTAAGGAGGTGAGTTAATCTGTAACTGTATCAACAGTATACTATCACTTAAGATGCTGGTTTTCCATGTTAGTTGCTCACAGTTTTACAGGATCCTCATTTTGAATTCAGATGAGGAGAAATTGTTTTATTTCCCTTGATCAGGCATTCCAGTACTAGGGGCAGAGCTCAACACAATGTCATATGTTTAAAATTCTGACCGACTGATATACTACTTATAGACAAGTTTCGGTCCACACCATAATCAACCTTCAGACACTGCCTGGGGCAGTGCAACGGAAGTCGTATTCAGGGAGTCGTTCCTTCAGCGTTCAAAATCTTATCATTCAACATCCAACGCATAATCCGAGTGAGAAGTTTCTCTTTTGAAGCCTAGATCTGGAAGTTAAACATTTAGTTGAAATAGTAAATGAGTGTAATAGCTGCCTATGCAATGAGTTTATGCTTTTTGTTTTAGAAAGTATTAGGAAACAGGACCTAATATGTAAATTATGTAGTGTTAGGGACATGACATGAAGGAGTGTGGAGCTGTTTAGGGAGCCTTGCCTTGCTTTGCTCTGTAGCTCCCTGTCATCTTGTCTTTTCTTTCTTCTGTGCCCATCTCTTCAGCCATGCTACCCATTAGAGACCTTTCACTCCAAGTTTCTTTATCTCTGTGTTCCTATAGCCATCATAAGTTTTCCTAGTGTAATCCACATTCATCCAGTGTGGATTTATGGCACCCCTAGTGCCTGGAGGTCTATGGGTTTGCTCTTAGACTCAGGCTAATGGAGAGCTTAGAGGCTCATGGTTTTAAATTGTGAGGTCCTGAATTCAGTTCCCACATACTATCTATCCAGTGTCTCATTTACACGAATGGGACTTCTGATGTTGCCAACCATAGGAGGCTCACTTGAGGGAGAAGCAGCATCCATATGGGACTGCAAGCCCCACTCCTGAGGCATGTTGGGCAGCAACTCTTGCCTTCTCCATGCCCATATTACTGTTAAGGTTGGAATATAGTAGGAGGGGACAGAGAAAGTAAGGGCATATCTTGCAGGCCAAGTTGCCTGAGAAGCAGAGACAGGTTTGTTTTTTTTTCCCCTGTGGCAAACTTCCTGTATTCTGCAGGTCAGACTGGGCATCCTCCTCACACCTGACTGGGTTCATTGGAGACTGGTGGTACATGGGAGGATAGAGGAAACTGAGAGTGGATGGATTTCTAGTTGAGCAGTGTGGAAGCTGACTGCCTGGGCAGCCGAAACGTCTCAGTGCCTATCAGCCGTGCAGCTATGGTGGGAGAGTGAGCAGAACTGGGGTCCAGGTTTGTGTCATATACTTCTGGTTTCTGATTCTGCCTGTTTTGCTCTCTATGTTCAGGTACCGGCTGGGGATCTCAGGGCAGTAAGGGAGGCAGGCTAGGCAGCAGTAAATAGAAATGCACAGTGGATACAGACATTCACTAACTTCTCTTAGGACAAATAAAAAGGTTAAAAAGGAGAAATGTATTTAATTAGAATATTTCTGAAGTGTCTTGTGTCTGACAGGTAGTGTCATGTCTGTGTGTGTGGAGTGTGTGGCAAAGTTTAGCTGCAAGGAGGAAAGCCAAAGGGAGAATGGCCACATTTCAGGAGTGACTGATTGTTAATTGTTTCCCTTTGAAAAGTTAGTTACTGTTTTATCCCAAAAGTCTCCTAGAAAATTTAGTTGTCCCCTGGACAGTAATTGTGGTAAATCTGCAGGCTAAATTCAATCAATGAATTGTGCAGGGGAGGGATTTTAATCCTGCTTCAAGCAGCAACGTGGCCTGAACTATGGAGCTGCCAACACTTCTAGTGTGTATTTGTGTGTATGTGTACACACACCCTCACAAACACCAGCTGACTAAAAATATCATTCTCTTCATATTATCATCACCATGGTATCTGAGCTCCTTCCAGAGTTAAAATTAAACAGTGGCTAACATAGTACATAGACAAATGTTTGTGGTGGCATATATGTTTTTAGCATGTTAAAGAAAAGTGATGTCACATGATATGCTGAAATGAGGAGGATGACATTATCTAGCACGGATTCTCTTACCGTATAAGAGATTGCTGATTGTGCCAGAAGCCAGGCACAGAATTAGAAAAATGTAATGATGCCAGCTTTGCTAAGAGTGGCCCATTAACTTTGTATTTCAATACAGTCTAAGCTCCCTGAAATTATTTAATTGCTGTTGAAGTTGTTGAAGAAGATTAAGGTGAACTTGAATTTCCTTTGGCTGAACATTGCCAGCCTTTGGACTTTTGTAGTGGGTACATATTAGGCAGTCTAGGGGGATAGCTAACCTTTGAGCTCCTGCATCTGAATAGAACATCAATTTGTTCACTTAATTTACTATTTGTAATAAAAATTCTTGGTGCCTGAGCCAACTCCAGGCTGAGTTTTATGAATCACATTAGTTCAATTGCCTTTTTCCCAGTTTATCTCTTAAGGGATATCTCCAGTATCTGTAGATTGCCAGTACAGAAACAGACACTCAGCTGAGATTTTTCTCCATGCTTGAATACTGTGAATATTGACTTCTGTAATTTCTTGTGCACAGCCTCCCTGAAAAGGTTATTTCTACACTACACAGTGTTCACAATGTGGCAGCTCATCTCTTGAGTTAAACAGACCACATCATCTGAATTCTTCTGTCTAAACCTTCTTATCTTGCCAGGATTGTTTATCCAATTTTAACTGTAACTTTTAAGTTCCAGCATAGTGCAATGCCAACTTTTCTCAAGAAATGCCTTACTTCATTCCTTACAGATCTTCTTGCACTCTGGTCATCTGCACATCTTCTAAATTTTTAGTTTAACAGGAGCAGAGTGTAAGAGGCCTAAATACGCACATAAACAATATCTGAACTAAACTGGATTGACCAGAATTTGAGAGAACCAGCTAGTAACCAAGGAGGCAGGTGGTGAACTGAGACCACTGCATGCCAAACCTACTGGGCACACTTTTACCTTATGGTCTTACGTCCACCGCCATTTGTCAGCTTCCTCTGCCTGTTGCATCTTGTCATAATTGTGAGCTCTCCTGGGCAGGGCTTTCACTGCTTCAGTAAAACGAAAGCTCTCTAATTTACCCTTCTTTTTTATGTGTTTACTTATAGCAGTGATCTGCTTTCTTTCTTTCTTTAATTATTTATACCTCTTATTTTTAGCTATTACAAAAACATTGTAATGTTGTTCCTGTACTTCAAAGTGGGAAAAATCCCCTCCACTCAGAAAGCAATATAAGCCGTGATGTTTATCTGAAGATAAAGATAAAGAGTAAAAAAAAAAAAAAAAAAAAAAGTAGGAAGATGATAGCTAAAGAAAAGGACAGCTACTAGACTTAAAAGAGACTATAAAAATGTTACCTAGGATATAAAAGTACCTTTCTCATAAAAGTGTTTTTTTTTTGTGGGTCAAATCAAGCTCACCTTTTGCACTTTACTAGTCCCTCTGAAGTCAATAGGACTAGCTATAGCTCTGGTTTAAAAAAAAGGTGAGTATTATCTTTCTCTTCGTGTGATGAAATATAATTTGTTGTTTCCAGGCGGTCCATCATTTCTGTACATCCTTGGCAAGTTTGAAATTTTGAGCACACTTACAATACCCGAAAGCACCTTTATTTTCATGGCTGGCCTATCTGTAACCTACACAAACTGTACCCAAGGCCTCCTGTTGAATATCTGCTCTTCTCAGTTGTTATTGACCTCTGATTACTTGTAATATTATAGATTTATTGGGGATATGAGCTCAAATTGCAAGACAAGATATTGATTCAGAATGGTAATAGAACAGTAATTGCTTTGCTTTAAAATTAAGTGACCATACTCATTTTAGAATCTATAGTATTTCATCATTTCTAGTGGTATCTCAAAATATGAACTAGTATAGACTCAACACCCAATTACCCTCACAGAAACAATCGTTTGAGTTATATTTCACAAACAAATGACAATTACGAAGGCTGTTCTTACTTACCAGAAATGCATCTGAGTTGAATACACTCTACCTTTCCAAAGGAAAATAGAGCAAAATAAAATAAAGTACCTGCTGAATTATATATAAATGCATATACAGAGGGAGATATTAACATAAACTGTTTTTTCTTTCTTCATATGGGAATGCTTCATTGATGCGAAATTAATAAAATGACTACAAATTAAATATACTCTAGGTTTTTATTATTATAAATGCCACATAAAAGTATATTCAGTAAATAATAGTTTTCAATTAACATTTTTAAACAAGTGGAGAAAAAGATGGGCACTGTTGCAGTACTGATTTACTGTGCAACCTGGGAATGGGATCTGATGCATTTTTCTGCTTTCAAAGATTAAATTCCCTGTGGCATGTAGAAATACATATTTTCTGAATTGTGAAGTCATTTGCATTTTTAAAAACATCTGTTTATGAATATGTTTCTGATAATCATTACTATTTACAAAGTTTTAATCAGGAATGTGGGATTTTAAATGAAGAACATTATGGGGAACATATTTTTACCTTCTGGTCATTATTGCAGCAATATATTCTGTCAATTCATTTTTGCTCCTTTATTTTATCCCCATTTTTAAGTTTGCATTTGTATGTTTTCTTCTTCACTGATCAGAGGCCTGAAAAAGCTAAGAATGAAGCTATTGTTTAATTCGATAGGCTATGAAGCTTTTTTTTTTTGGTGGGGTGTGGGCAGAGTTTTTGTTTTGTTTTTTGTTTTCAGAGAGAGATTAACTAGATCTGTCAGCAAACTAATAAGCTGCACAACAGTGAATATGTCTAGAGAAACACGGGAACCTGGTGTGAATGTGAGACGGAATGTAGGCATGCTTTGAATAAGGACTAGCCTGCAAAAAGTAGTGCCCTGAGTTAATAGCTAGTGGGCTAGCCTTTGGTCTGAATCCTGTGACTGGTCACGAATACCTGAAGCCGAAAGAAGTCATCATGTGGACATGAATGTCTACAGAGAAATTTACTAATTGGCTTGTCATTCAAAGAAGAAAACAATAACCAATGCCAAGTGTTGTTCTCCCCCAGCTCCATTTAGCTAAGGGGCAGAACTGAGGAAAATCTTACAAAAGGTGCCATGAGCCAATTGTTCTCAAACAACTGGGAAAGCTTATTAGATTTTAACACCTTGGAGAAGCAGCAGTTTTTACAGTATTGCCATTTCCCCCTCTCACCCTCAAGCATTTCAGTCAATTAAACATCATGGGCCTGACAATGATTCATATTAGAACAGTGTAAAGGGGCTTTAAAGTGAGTGCCAGAGTGGTGTGAAGGGGACTTATTATAAATGAAAATCAGGCCCCATGTTGTCAAATGAATGCTCCCCTAACCAGTCTTCCAATTAAGGAGACTATCACTTCTCTCATCTCACACCTTTTTCTGTCTGTCTATCTATCTGTCTATCTAGTTGTTGAATGGAACTTAACTAGGAACTGAAATCCTGAAATTTTAGAAATGGTGGTGAAGCTAAAGCACATACAGTTTTCAGTGTGGCCTTGTCTTCACTAGGAAAAGAAGTGTGTGGTGTTGTTTTTTAACCAGGTGCAATAGAACATATGTGAAAACAACAAGGAGTCCTTGTGGCACCTTACAGACTAACTAATTTATTTGGGCATAAGCTTTTGTGGGCTAATACCCACTTCACCAGATGCACATGAAAAGATGGGAGTTACCTTACCAAGTGGAGGGTCAGTGCTAACGAGGCCAATTCAATTAGGGTGGATGTGGCCCATTCCCAGCAGTTGACAAGAAGGTGTGAGTATCAACAGAGGGAAAATTATTTTTTGTAGTGACCCAGCCACTCTGAGTCTTTATTCAGGCCTAATTTGATCGTGTCAAGTTTGCAAATTAATTCCAGTTCCGCAGTTTCTCTTTGAAGTCTGTTTTTGAAGTTTTTTTGTTGAAGAATGACAACGTTTAAGTCTGTTATTGAGTGTCCAGAGAGATTGAAGTGCTCTTCCACTGGTTTTTGAATGTTACAATTCTTGATGTCCTGATTTGTGTCCATTTATTCTTTTGTGTAAAGACTGTCCGGTTTGGCCAATGTTTTTGTACTTCAAAAACAGACTTCAGCGAGAAACTGGTTTGTTGTTGTTCTCATTTTTTCCCACCTGGAGATAACTCTGTGTAAAGTGTTTTGTTTTTAAATATACACATTGTTCTGTTTTTAAATTAGAGACGGCAAGGTCGAAGGCAAGGGCTTGGGTTGGACCACCTGCTCTAGTATCCTGTGAGATGGGAAGGCCTCAGAGAGCGTGGGCTGCACCAGAACCTGAATGTCTACACCTCAATTATGCAATCCCTTAGCCTGAGCCCCATGAGCCTGAGTCAGCTGGCAGAGGTTTTTAATTGCAGTGTAGACATACCTTTAGTTCCTGTGAAAGTTCATTCCACAGTCTCAGAACAGCCCCTGAGAAACCTCTCTCTCCAGCATAGATTTTTCAGTTCAAAGCTAGCGCTGGCTGGGAATTTCCCCTCAAAATTATTTTTCAATGGAAAATGTGATTTCAGCAAAACTTTGGTATTGCCAGAAATTTTGATTTTTCTGTTGGGGAAAATCTAAATGAAATATTTTGTTTCCTTTTGATTCAGCCAGAATCAAAACACTACACTTTGTTGAACTGAACTGAAACATTTTGTTTTGTGTCAGTTGGACATTAATCTGCATCTGCCTAAGCTTCTGGGGTGCCTCAGGGGAGTTGGAGTTTGGGCTGGGGTCCTTGGCTAGACTATATCTCCCATGATTCAGTGTGCTCTTCCCTCTGACCAAACTGTGTGGCATGTCATGAAAGTCACATGACTGCAGGGCTTCATCCCAGAGATGTAGCGTGGCCAGGAAGTCTGGTCCATAGAAGAGATTGGGGTCATGAAGCACCCAGGCTACAGCTTTCTTGAGGCACTGAAGAACCGTAGGCAGATTCAGGTTAATACTGAATTGACTCAAAATGAAACCATTCAGACATTTCCAAAATCAAAGTCTTTCATAAATTTTCATTCATGAAAAATGTTGCTGTTTTGTCTTTTCGTCCTGATTTGGGATGAAAATAAATATCAAACTATGTGGTTGGGATGGAACTTCCATATTTCAGATTTATTCAGAAAGAAAAGAAACAACAATTGCAAAATGCAAGCCCCCTGTTAGAAGCCTCATTACTTGCACATACTGTCTCATGTCCACTTTTTCAAATTATGCCATTGTCCCACAGAGCAGGATTACATTAAAAACCCCAATAATGTTGTCACTCTCTTTTATTTCAGCTTTCTTGTACACCAAAGTCCTTGGCCTTTTAGCTTCACTAACTTTCTGTCTTTCCTTTTTTTTTTCTGCTGGTGCAGCTATGATAAGAGAAAGCCCTAGGCTAAGAGTAGCTAACAGCAAGCACACTCTTCAGGCCACTCCTGGAGCAGTCAAATACCCACCATGGAATGTCTATACATTATCCCCTCCTCAGACTTTTTTTGTTTTTCATTCTGTTTTATCAGAAGCTGAGTTTCACTCCTGGCAGCCTTCCTCTGCAATCTAAGATGCTGTCTTTCAGCAGCTCTTGTCCTAAGACAATGGGGAGTCCTGTCAATGGTATTGGAATCAAGCATTTCTGGAGAAAGTGAGAAAACCCTTGACAATAAAAAAAAAAAAAAAAAGAACATCTAGGGGGGAAATAAATTGAGACAGGAGAGGCAGGAGGAGGGGGCAAGAACAGAAAAGATAAAGGGGAGAGAGCAGACAGGATCAAAAGGGAGGGGAGATGAAAAGGAAAAGCAGAACTGTAGGGGAGACAACAATGGAAATATCACAACAGCACCAATGATATTAGAGACTTTCTAAAAAGTTTGAGAGCAGAAATCTTCTTTCTTTCTTTCTTGGGGGCATCGGGAAACAAATCAAGTGACTGAGGAAACGGTCCATTAAGACAGGATAGTGTGTACATGCTTAGTTGTAAGCTAGACAATGCAGCCAAAGATGCCAACAGCAACATAATCCATTGTCCTCATGGAGGGTCAGGAGGACAGTCAGCACCTGCACTGTATGACGGCAGCAACCCTTCCTCTGTTGTGGAAGATGGCTGTCTTTTCCTCTGATAGAACACTTGCACCTTGTGACCCATCTTCTGGTACAGTAATAATACAGAACCATACATATGAATTATGGCCCAGAAAGATTCCACAGTCACTTTCTGCTCTCTGTTTTGCCTAAGAAAATTTTCCCCTTAAAATCAGCTGGGGGTTAAGAAGCTAGATGGGCTTCTAGACTGTCACTTTTAATGTAACGTTTAACTTTCCTTAGCTGATTGTGCACTGGGAATGAGCGGGTGAGCCTGGTTTTGTCTTATCTCCATGGCTTCTGGTTGAACTCTCAAAGCCTTTGCCCCAACCATCTGAAACCCTCACTCTTCTAACCAGAACTAAAAAGAAAATTGCTTTGATTTACTATATAAATACATATTTATTATGGAACTTAAATTTACTGTAGAGGCAGGCTGAGTTACACATGGGTAGCTTAATGGAGAGAGATTTTCCCCATGGGGTTTTCAAGCGCAGGGTTCAAAAGTTCAGCTTTAATATCACTCCACTATTAATACTTATGAGCTAATCTACAACAGTGACTTGGGCAAGGTGCTGAGGTGTATGTCTGTAGACCATGATGATAGACTATCCCTTATTGGATGGGATCCCTTGATTAAGTGGTAAGAACACTCCACATGGCCAACGTACTGTTTTTTAAAAGTTTTTTGCAGCATTTGTTTTAGAGCCACTTCCTGAAGGTGATGGGCACGGACAGTATCGTGCGACTCATAAAGTGACATGATCAGAAAAACATCTCAGAGATAAAATGGGGTTATCAGAAAAATATAGGCCCTTTTCAGCAATAAAAAACATCTAAGGTACTATTCTCTAGATGTAAATGCCTGAAACTCTGATGGAGACTAAATGTCAGTTATGTTTGTGTATGAAGGGAAGAATATAAGCCCCTAAATTTGTCAGTAAAAAATGACCAATTTTTACTGTACAGGTCTAATGTTGCATGACAGGCTTTACTGCAGGTCTTCTGGCTGATAAACTCTATCCACCATCAACCATAAAATTTAACTCCTTCAAAACCCTCCTCAAACTCTCCTTTGCCATGATGCCTACAAAAATCTTGACAACAGTTAGGCTGCTGGTATGCTGAGACCTGTCAGGCTGACCAATATTGTCATTCGCTTCCTTCTACTCCCTGTTGGTATTTATCGTCTTGTCTCTTGTTTTATGCTTAGGCCATGTCTACACTAGAGAGCTTACAGTGGCACAGCTGTACTGGTGCTGCTGTAAGATCTCTCATTTAGCCCCTCTGTGCCGGCAAGAGAGAGCTCTCCTTTTGACATAATTAAACAAGTGGCGGTAGCTATGTCAGCGGGAGAAGCTCTCCTGCCGTCATTGTACTGTGCACACTGGTGCTTTTGTCGGTGAAACTTATGTCGCTCTGAGGTGTTTTTTCAGACCCTTGAGTGACATAAGTTTGTCCAACATAAGTGGTAGTGTAGACATGGCCTTAGTCTGTAAGCTAAGGGACTGTCATTTTTGTTCTGTGTTTGTATAGCATCTAGCACAATAGGGTCCTAGACCATGATTAGGGCTCCTAGTCACTGCAGTAATAATAATAGTAAACTACCAGTACCTGACCTCCTAACTGAAGTGAAGTTGATCATGTTTTGGGTGAGGCAGGGCTGACTAAAAATTGAATGCAAATCTCTGATTTAGCACATCATATAATTATCTGGTGTGTGTGCCACTGCGTGGATCCAGAACTGAGCTGTGTTTCAGAGCCCCTATACTGCGAACAGAGATTTTCATTTGTCTCATATGGTAAGGACTTGTCCCCTTGGAGCTGAAGGGTATGACATTGATTCCTGCTGTTTTTATGAATATCTGAATAGCAGTGGTGTGGGTCATTATTCACAGTGAATAATTAATTCAGCATCTATTTCCTCTCTGTTCTATTCACACACTGACTGCAAGCATATTAGGAATCTATTTTTTATTTGAAATTATTCTCTGGATAATTCTTCTTGTGGAGTTTGCACATGAGCAGGATATTATGAGTTTATGGAACTTGAATTAAGACAAATGAGCTGAGTTTTTTAATCTTGATTGGTCACATAAGTCAGAGGGTGTTGTCCCTGTGCATTAATTGGGCGAGTGCAACTCTTAAGGCCTGGGCTACACTGGGGCGGGGTTTCGAACTAAGATATGCAATTTCTGCTACGCTATTTGCGTAGCTGAAGTCAAGTATCTTAGTTTGAGTTACCTGGCCGTCCTCATGGCAGCAAGTCAACCGTGGCGGCTCCCCCGTCGACTCCTCTTACTCCTCCTGCCAAGGTGGAGTACAGGTGTCGATTCGGGGATCGATCACTACCCACCAAGCCGGTTGGTAGTGAAGACGTACCTCAAGCGACATCTTCACCGCTGCTTTGTCCCCTTTATACCGCCTAAAGGGCCAGTGTGGTATAAAGTCACGTGGATGGTACAGGCACAGCACAAAACAGTCATGTAGCTGCCCTCCAAGGACTTCCTTGCAAGCCTTGATGCAGGTGGGGCTGGCAGTGGGCAGGGCCAGGTTGACGGACAGGCAAACTAGGCATGTGATTAGGACCCAAATTCGTGGGCAGCCCCCAGCAAACTACCATATGATATACTCATGGACTTGGGGTTGCAGCACCATTCAAATATAGCCCAGCCACACCTCTGACATGGTGATCAGTGCCTTGAGCAGCTGGTACCGGCAGCTCTCCAGCCTGGCTGTGGTAAGTGCACTATATGGCTGTTTGTCGTTGTTCATTTTAGAAGGCCCAGAAGTGATATTTCCCTAGGACCCAGTGGTGGGTTAATCTGGCCCTGGGGTGGGAGGAGTGTGTCAGGGGAATGGCTGGAGCACACAGAGCTGCATAAATTCTAGGGAGTGCTGAAGCCCATTAAGCAGCCCAGGGAAGCCTGTTTAAGTTACGTTGGTGGTATCTCCAGTTCCTGGGAGCAGCTCAAGATTGGAAGGGCACAAGGTGGCTTACAGCTATCTTAGTGCCCCTTCGTCTGGATTGCAAGTCCTGTGCTGTGCCTGTCAGAGGTGCAGCACACAATCTCATTCCAGATTTCTGGTGTGAAAACTCATATCTGAGTTTTAAAACTGGCTTTTTCCATGTATTCTCCAATACATGCTTCAGTGTTGTTCAGTGGGTCTGATTCAAAGCCCATTGAAGTCACTAGAAACTTTTTTTCAGTGGGTTTGGATCAGGTCCTCTTTCTATCTACAAACTCATTTCCTGGAACGTATTTGGAAAATGGGCAGAACAGGGATTTGAACATGATTATGCGTAGACATTGTTTTTTTCAGCATTCACCTAGTTCCAGTGACCATAAAGGCTTCTAGATGCCCATGGGTGTTTTACAATAAAATAGGTAGCAATTTCCTAGTGGTGAAGAGAAAGTCGGTAGAAAACATCCAGGAGCCTATCTGGATAAGATAGCTGATCCAAATAATAAATACAAACATACCTGAATCATAAACCAAAACTTCCACCCGGTTCAGCATTTTGAAATTCTAAATCTTTGGGTGACCATTGATTTAATTTTTTCCATGCTGTTGTCATATAATAGGAGAGTGCTTGGGTAAGTGGAATTGGGTGAGACTTAGATTATGTGCTGCTGATAGTCTTTACCCCTGTAGTCACCATGA
Source organism: Caretta caretta (assembly GCF_965140235.1). Lineage (NCBI taxonomy): Eukaryota > Metazoa > Chordata > Testudines > Cheloniidae > Caretta > Caretta caretta. The sequence goes on from NC_134214.1 coordinate 86,632,497, forward strand.
GACAATCATCAGGCCAGTGAGATTAAACTATGCAGGGAGTTGAAGCCCTGTAAGGCTGATTCTTTGTCATGCTTTTCCAGAGAGGCAGAGACAGAGAAATACACCACTTGACATTTAAGGTAGAGGAGACTCCTCTACCTCTATGGGCAGTGATCACTCATATGGTATAGGGGAACGTGACTATTTTAGTGTAAAGGACACTTAAGCTCCAATGCTGCAAAGACTTAAAGGCATGCTTAACTTTATGCCCAGAGAGTTATCCCATTGAAGTTAATGGACCCATTCACAGTGTGTAACGCTAAGCATGTATGCTTTAGTCCTCAGTTGGTGTCCTTGTAAAGGCAGAAGCAATCAGTTACACAAGGGTAGAAAAACCATGTGGCATCATTCTTTGAAGTACAGTACAAAAAACATTCACTGCTTTAGGGCAGAGACAGAGAAAGAATATCAGAACACATGCAATACATGGTGCCTACTAAATGAACACAGTTTGCAAAGACGATGATAAAGAATGAGATGCCAATGCTCAGAGTAATTCTCCAATCCATAACTGCTCCAAGTTAGATCACAGTGACTTGAGTCACCTGGAATGAGAGTGAGGCTGACCACCGAGCTTTACTGCAGCTGGAAAGGGGTGCAGCAAAACTGCAGCCTAATTCATTTTCTTGCACCATCTAGTGGATTTTAGCCATCACTGTGGCTGGCAGTGCAAATTATTGATGCAGGTTTGCCTGTCCAGGATCTGCCTTGGCTGACTGTATTTGCCAAATGGAAGATTCTGTGATAATGTACAAGATGCTGCAATTTCCATCACTGTACTCTCTCTCTCTCTCTCTGTAGTATAAGAGTTTGTATCCCTTAACTGCTGGATACCCACTGAAAGCCTAATACAGCTGAATGTTTCTCTTTTCCTTCCTTTAACTTGTTTCTGCTCCTTAATGTAGCCAGGAGGGATATCAGCACCTTAACAGTCCCAGTCAATTATATCCCTGAAATGGAGAGGTACTGAGTGGAACTATATGAAGAAGAGCAGATAGCTTGGTATATACAGATGATTGCTGTGGGGATACATTGAGGACTGTAGCTGATGGAAGTTTAGTTGAGCTGTTTTAGAGCTGATTGAAGAAAGCTGTTTACTGCATTTTATGGGTTTAAAAAGTGCACATACTGGTTAGAGATGCTACAGTGAGAGCCATTGAAAAAGTCAACATTTATCAGGAGTTATTTCCCATTCTAAGTACAGAAAAACTCAGCCTCTCAGATACAATCCTGTGGTACTTCTCTGCATTCAGAACAGGGAATCAGTGTGGTACCTCTGTGTGGTAACTGTTGGTAAATGCTGACTTTCGGTAGCCGTCACTGAATTACAAATAATAATATGGATATTAGTGTTGTTTAAGTGCCATTTTCTTTGCATTGAGTTTTCTTTTTATTTAGTTGGCCAGTATTAACCACCGTCCATAGCTAGAGTTTTTGCTGTTACTGGATGTTATGTAGGAATAAAAGTTTTTGTAACTGCATAGGCTGAACTCTGTAATACTACTCTTCCACCAAGATTCTCATTGTACTGTTTTTAGTTTAAAACATACTTTGTCTCATCATAATATGTAATAAAGAAACATGAATTTGGAGAGTTGACATAGCACTGTCTATTTCCCATATGCTTTAAAGAAACAAGGTCTGGTCCAAAGCCCATTAAAGTTAATGAGAATCTTTCCATTGATTTCAATGGGCTTTGGAAATCAGGCACCAAATGTACTGAATAAAAGAATCATAGAAATAACCCCTGAGGACTAGCCCTTCACACAGCACTCCCACCATCCGGGGCAAATACAAGCCCCATTTGTGCTGTATCCTCCTTGACATAGATGAGAATCTGGCTCTCTCTCTAAATTCAATATATCTTAAAACAGGTACATTTGAAAAAAAAGGGAACCATCACCTATTAGAGCAGAGTTGAGAGCAAAAACTCACCATTTGCCTCCCAGTTTCATTTTCAGAGGTTTTGCCAAAAAGAGATAAAGAGGAAGAAATCAAACCATTTTGTGGCTTTGCCTCAAGTATTTTTCTGAGAAAATGGAATGAAGCACTGGACAGTGACAAGCTGCAATTTTGCTTCAAGAAACGATCTTTTAATAGAACGTCACCATTTCTGTAATTTAAGGTGCTGCCCCTGGACAAAAATTGCCTTTTTGGAAACAAAAAAGCTGTGTTTACTGGTAAGAATGGTGGCATATCCTCCTGCAGAAGTGTTCAGAGCATAGATCTTGCGCATCACCTGTGAAAATTCACAAAGTAGAAACAAGTTGTTTCATCCAGCTCCAATCCCATCTTCTGAGCCATCTGTCAAGCCAGGGATTTGCAGATTGTGGTGGCTTCTTTAATTGTTTTCCAGTTATTCATTTTCAGATTTTTAAATATAATCCCACGTCATTAAATTAACAGCACTCCATACTGCGCACACACTGCCATCCATCTGCTCAAGGTTGTCTTTAAATGACACCATCTTGTATCTTGTGTTCAAAACTATCAAACTTGCCTACAATATAATCCACCTTCTGTTGCAAACTAGAAAACAGATTTCACCATTTTTTATTCTAACAACTGTGCAGCGATCAGCAGTTTTTCCACGAAAGATTTGTCCTGAGTGGATCTGGCTGTTGCTAGAATTAAAGGGAGAGGCACTGAGCCAGCCATAAGAATGTGAAAGCTATATGGACTTTGAGCTTTGCTTTTATGGAGGGACATTGAGAAAAGACCTTCTCCTCTGCCTTTGAAAATCTGTTGTTCCTGAGGGCTAGCTATGAATGGTGGGATTTGGGATGAAGGCCATTATGCTTCCTGACTTCATTTCTTGCCCCAAAGCACTCTCCTCATCGCCTTATTATCATTAGCAGACATAATGCATCTCTTTCTCTGACTTTGTCACTGCAGTGACTGCTTTTTAGAGCTCTGAAGAAATTAAAAGAGATATACGTTATAGTTGCAGATTTTTGAAGAAATTGGGCCAATTTCATCTCTGGGAGTAATTCATTAGCCCTGGTGAATTTGGCCCAATGTCTCCATTCTATGAATGTTTGGGGTTTTTTGTTTTGTTTGTTTTTGGGGGTTTTTTGGCTTGTATAATCTGTTTTCATGCAAAAGTCTGATGCTACATGGTATCTGTTTCATTAAAATTGCAGGAGGTTTTATGATCTACTGGTTTGCTGAATCATTTTATACCTATTATTAAGGGATTTTTTTTTAAAATAATGTCCTGAGGTTTCATTGTGACACATCTTGAATTCTTATTTACTAGGAGCTTGTTCCATAAGGAGTTTTATTCTTGTAAAAAACTAAAACACTGTGTTCTTATTTAACAAACAAATAAACTCCAAAACCCCAAACCCTATTGTGGGGGTGTACCCATGTACCAGCTGATGGACTTGAACAACTTTGAGACATATTATTTTCCCTTATGTGCATGCATAACTTTCATTAGCTGTCATGAGACTTGTAGGCTTACAAGAGGAACATGTACATATGTATGTCACTGTCAGTCAGTATATTAAAAGGAGCCTGATGAGCAAAACGGCTTGCATTATAAAGTTCTGTGTGCCAAAGAAGAGAGAGCTTTTCAATTCATTCTTATTCCTTTCTTATTCGCCTCCTCTTGTTTTTGCTATTTGGGAAATAGATACAGGGCCTGAACCCAGAGTATATCCAGTCAAAACTGCAATTGAAATAAGGATTTGCTAAGCTTTATAATTATATATAAAAACATTAAAATAATGTTATTAAGGTTGCAAAGTCAAGGACTTGAAAGTTAGGAAATGCCAGAATTTAAGTTGCCTCTTTATGCTTGTGCATTATGATAGTCAGTAATTTCACAATCATATACTATTTTTTACACACACACACACACACACACACACACAAATTATTACAGCTTTTGTGAGGTGTGTGTGTGGCAGAGGGCTGATATGTGAGGTAGAAGACAGATGTGGGACAGAGAGAGGGGGATAAAGGAAGGAGGAAAGGCAGCGGGGTTGGACACAAGGAAGAGGATGGTGGGCAATAGGGTGTGGGTAAGGATCAGGAATCTGAGATAAGAATGGTGGCGTCCATTTGCTGCAAAAGGTGGCAGCAGTTGCTGCTGCTGGCTCTGGTGGCAGGGCAGCTTCTAGGGAAGTTGGAGGCTTTCAAGCTGCATTCCTAGAAGCCTCCCTGTTGGCAACCAGAGGTTGGCTTCATGAGGGGTGCTGTGAGGACTCAGTGTCCCTGGGCTTGCTTCATACATTAGCATGGGAGATGGGTAAAATTAAGAAAATCTGTCTGTCCTTGCCTCCCCCACTGCTGCAGTTGCCTCTAGTGCTAGGCAGACTTGGGGGAGGGGTAGAGAGACTGAAGTATAATAGGTATAATATTTCCCATAAAGGGTTACCTCTGCAAGACAATGTGCATATTAGGTGCTAACATCTGCCCCCAAATCCTTGAGTGCTATAAACCTCTCTTAGTAATATATCTGCTTGGGGTTATACTTTATAGGAAAAGTCTTTCATTTAATGCAGAAGCTATCTATTTATTACGTCTCCTATACTTAACAGTAGTCAATACCATGGAGAGCTCCATCTTTCTTCCCTATTCAAAATGAGCTGAGCGGTTACCATTGCTCTGTTTAGATTATTTGCTCCTGTATGTTAATTATCTGAAAATGCCCCCATCATCCAAAGCTTCAAAAACAACCGAGTGCAGTTCTACAACTCTTGAATCATAGGAACAATCTCTTGTCCACTGAAGTCAATGGACACTCTTGGTTGTGTGAATAAGGATTACTCTGGTGAATAAAGTGTTGCCAGATCAGGGCCCTAACCCTTTTTTTAAAATTAACCTTCTAAGAAAGAATTTATACAGGAAAGCTCAAGATGAGCAGTGAGCAGTCAATAAGACATTTCTTTGTAATTCCTTCCTTCCTTTATGGGCTCTTTGTGCAAGGCTTAAGTGAAATGGATCTCACTGTCTGTACTTCTTCCTTGCTTCACCCCTGCCCAGGTCAATCACTAGGTAAATGTCATAGCTTCTCTCCATTTTCTCTTTTCTGGCCATTTCTTCTTGTCTTACCTTTCTGTGTTAGGTTAACTGTTTTTCTTATCAGGAGAAAACCTAGGCAGAATATATAGCAATATGGAGAGACAAAGTCCTTTCAGTTATTCCAGTTTGGGACTAAATTCCTACTTCTAAAATTCATATTCCAAAGAATCCTTTCAACTGGTAAAAATACAAGTTTCCAACTTAAATATTATAGGTTTATAGATGGTTAAATACAAAGTTCTAGGGACATGGAGAATGATCTTTCTTTAAAACAATTCCAGATCATTAGACATCTTTGTTGTCCCCCAACCCCAATGCTATAATTACCCTGAGGCTGACTTTGAAATATAGAGATAGAGGCTGAAGAGAGTGTTGGAGAGGGTAAACTGGGGAATGGCAGCAAGTAGACCAAGTACTCAGTTGTCATGTACCTTTCTGTGGAGACACTTCCAGTTCCATTCATAGGAAGGTTGAAGGTTCCAGGAAGAAGGTTGGAGCACCCAGTTCTCTCCCCTGGCAAGTGTAGATGTTGCTGCAACCACCAAGCATGGTACTTTAATGAAATGTGATTAATATGGTTGACATAACATTAGGGGCTTCTTCATTGCCTTGTCGAATCTAAGTTTGGGTGAACTGTTCCTCATCAAGATTTTAGCCAACAAACGTGGTCCCTTTTTTCTGTTTGCAAATTATCCACAAACAGAATTTGATTGTTTCTGACTGTATTTGAAATTGTTCAACAAACACTTCACGCAATTGTATTTCAGCCTGTGGGTTGTGCATTAACTATTTGCTTTGTCTGTTCCTTATTTGTGGCATGTGATTGGTCACTTGCATCACATAGTACTGATTTTGCTCCCTGCCTGGATGACTGCAAGTGAATAGTGCACACCAAATAGTGAATATCTATGATCACTCATGAGTGCCCTTATTTTCATGTGAATGCATAATTTTTGCTAAGGAAAGTCACTTCCCCAAATATTTCCTCATTCACATGAATGTTTGCAGATGGCTGGACAAAAAAGGTGTGAACATGGCCAAATCCAGAGAGTGCCCAGAACTGATTAAAATATTCACCAATCACTTTTTCAGCTATAAACTCATCCCTATAAAGACTGTAGTCAACTTCTTCCTTCTTGGCATTTCTGATCAACATGGAGAAGTCACATAACCTGGTAACTGACTTAGCTGATACACTGAGAAATAATGCCAATGTGGCATGGACATTCTTCTTTCACTTAAATAAATAAATGTCAGTCAGTGCTAATTATGGGCCCTGTCCAGTTCCCACAGAAGTCATTAAGAGACCGTTCATTGTCTTACTGGGCCTTTCATCTGATCCTTTTTGAATATGTTCTCTCATATCTTCTCTTGGATTGTTCTTGTATAATTTTCCATTCAGCAGAACAGATTAGATTTTTTTGAGAATTCACAACCACTACGGCTATACTCCTTTTTAATCAAGAACCACAGCTATAGATCCTTTCTCTTTCAATATAGGTGTCTGTATGTATTAGCCAGAGTGAATCTCTTCTAAAACTTCAGGTTCAGAGAAGACCATCTTGGGAGGAGTGCTCAGCTGGAGTGTCTCTCTGGTTAGATAGATCTTCAGCAATGCCATATTTGCCGCCTCCTTCCCACATTCAGGTGATATAGACAAAGTGACATTAATGGCATATCCTATATTTTCTCTGAAGATCCTTCACCTTCTACTTTAGAATTTGCTGTCAAGAAAACCTTTCTGACATATGTTCATTCTGGGCACATGTCCTTTGCAGGAGGACATTCAACTATTTCCATGGTTTTAGTCTTTACAGATGACTTATAAATATTCTCTGCTCAACCTCTTTGTTTAAAAAACCAAATTACTTATTCTTTAAGCATATTCCTGTTCTCCCTGAAATATAGGCCTGAAGGGAAGAGGTTTTACAAGTCATTTAATACAGGTAAATGTTTATTTTCAGCTATTTCCTCTCTTCCATTTATTTCTAATCAGTTTTGTCAGGATACTGGCTTTTATGCACATTCCGTGACCTTTGCACATTGTGTTTTAGCCTGTCTCTCACCTAATGATTCTCTCTCATACTTTCAAACAGAAACTTTCCATTCCTGCACTCCTAGTCGATTTGCGGCCTAACCTCAAACTATCTTTCTCCCTCTAACTTGTTTAACTCTGCCTTGTTATACCATATTCACAAATCCCTTGCTAGCACTGTGTGTTTTTAGGACTTTAGCTCTTGGTCTCAGAAAGGAATTAATAATCCTTCTGGCAACTTCATCCATTTAGCCTTTCACCTTAATTTCCTATCAGATAAGTTTTTACAGGCCTACAGTCGGTCACATGCTATGGCCTTAAGCTCATTTTTTCCCTCATTTGACCTCATGTCTTAAATAGTCTTAAACATACAGACTGTTACTTAAAGTACACATTGGCTCAGTCAACCAGTCTCCAAGATTTTAAAATAAACCCAAAGATATGGCTATTCAACAACAACAACAAAAAAGCAAGCAGATTCAGGGGAAAATGCAGCCTTTTTTCTCTGAAAATCTCCTTCTTCTATTTAGCTATAACTATCAACATTCAAGTGGGTTGAATGTTTAGGAGAAGATTTTAAAAAAATGATAAATCCCCCTTCAGATTTCTAAATAAATGGCCCAATTTTTCCAAAGTGCTGAACACCCAGAATCTCTGATGGAAGTCAATCAGTGCCCATCCATTTGGAAAATCTAGTCACTTATTCAGTAGCCTAAATGTGGATTTAGGTCCCCAGTTAAGGTCCCATTTGGTATTAAAATCATGTTTTAAAGACTTTTTTAAAGGAATATAGGGGTTTTTTAGAATGCAGAATTTGGTCCCTGTGCTCTAGTGGTTTCATTATTTGTTCAGAGTCTGAAAAACTTTTACTTTCTTACTGGGTGACTTGCATGGATTGAAAGCATTATTTTCATTTGAAAAAATTTTGGGTCTTGATTATTTCCCCATTGGTAAATATTAGTTGTCGTTGTCCCCACCTTATGTCCGGATCATCCGCTGTATTATTGGAAGTATTTATAAAGCTCTGTTTTTTCTCAGCTACCTTTTCACACTGCTTCAAAGTCTTATCAGTACTCACTTTAGAGGGTACCTTTTGCCAAATGTTGACTATCAACTATCTGAGGAAAGGTAGTTGGTTTTAGTATAGTGTAATGTAACTACAGTACATTGAAAAGGGACTTACTTTACCTATATGAAATGATTTGATTTGCTTTTAAAGTCTTCTCAGATTAGGGGCAATAGATTTATTAATTGTAGTTCATAGGAATTGGGAAATATCCTTTTAAATAGTTTTGGAGTCCTAGAAAGGACCTCCCTATTTCCAATGGCAAAAGCAACTCAGGCCCAAATTTTTAAAGGTATTTAGGTGTTACTGCTCTCATCATTGCAACGCCTAAGTCTCATTTTAAAAAGGCATTTAGGCACTTAGGAGCCAAAATCCCAATATGTATATGTAGCTAGGCCTTGTTAAAACAGTTTTTTTGTTTCCCAACTGTGTCTATATGGCTTCCTCATATTCTTAATGCAGAAGGCAAAAACACTAATGTGCAGTATTAATACTAATGTGCAGTATTAATACTGTTGTATTACTAATGTGCAGTATTAATAATGCTAAGGACCAAATTTTCAAAAGAGGTCACTAGATTTGTGTGCCCAAAAATCCTATGTGCATGTGCAAATAGTATTCCTTCACCAAACTCTGTTTGTCTACCCATTTCTAATATACCCATTGCCATAGCTGGAGTTGGACCTTCCTAATTTAGATATACAGATGCCATGTACATGAATAAAACCTGAGGTTTGGGTCATGCAATCTGGGGCCTTTTTAAAAAAAAAAAAAAAAAAAGGCTCTGACACTAAGCCCAATAAGGTAAATGAAATGTTTAGATTTTGCTGAGACCACTATGAAAATCTGGCCAGTCACTGAATGTGTGAAACAAGGTAAATTCATGTTTGTGTGACTTTGTCTTAAATATTAATTTTGAACTGACTAATGATACCAAGGTGTGTATGCCAAGAAAATGCTATCATTGGATAGAAAACAGGTTGAGATTGGGATTGTAACTTTCCCGTGTTTGCATCTTTATTTGGTTTAATCCTGTGGTATTATTCTCAGGATTATTATTATTATTCTCAGGAATATTCTTTGTTAAATCATCTGAGGATGCTATTCATTCAGATTTATGCAGATACACTTACATGACAGAAATGACAAAGTATTTCCTCTTTCTTTCTAAAAGAAATATGTACAAGCACTAATTTAAATGAAAGTATGCCCAAAGATGGCTTTTGTTTAATAGTAAACAGTGGGTGGTGGGTGAGCTAATGGACTAACACTGCAGATGTTGATTTTCTTTTCTGTCCTAACGTCTTATATCCAGAAAAACAAGCTAGTTTGTTTGCTTCATTAACATTTGTTTTTCCTTCTCCATGATAATATGCTGTCTGTGCCTTGCTCAAAAATAGACAAAGATTAATGCAATGTTGACAGCAAAATCACCAAGGAAGGAAACTGCTGCACAAGATAAACTTTATAGGTCACGTTCCTCAAGTTTCACAAACCATCTGATGAGATGACTATTTATGTAATAAGGCATGACAGGGATTGTGATTATCATAAAATAATCAAACCCTGGAGTATTTTAAAGTACAAAGCATAACCAAGTATGTTTAATTTCCCAGCAATGTCATCATCTGGTAACAACCAGACTCATCTGGCTTTCACAGGTACCCATTTCTGCCTAATTGAGAGAGAGAAAGATAGAGACCATTTTCCCCTATAAGAAAGGTATCAGAATTTAGAGCTGAAAAGATGAAAAGCACTTGCACACCTGAGCACTGTGATTTTCATTTTACAGTTAGTATCAGTAATAATAATAACAACCTATATTCCACTTCTGATACAGGAATAAAGACGGGATGATGTACTAAGACAAAATTTATCTGCACTGATGGTGGAGGGTTCCTGAAGGTGCCAGAAGCAAGGGATAAAAATAAGTGTAATTTAAGATATAATCAGGGAAGTTCTGGGCCATGTTGTGCCATCAGTTTTTAAAAAATCATTAGGGATTTCTACTTAAACACTGATGGCACAAAATCTGATTCTCTTGTCTTAACTCATGGCCCATACTTAATATTTCAGAATCTCAGAAATGTGGACAATACTGCATATCATATTAGGTACTAGGTCGCTGCACAACAAATAGTAAATTGGGACTGGAATGGCAGACTTCATTCTGAATTCTCTTGCTGTTGTCAGTTTAAGTCTGACCGTTAGCTTTATTTTACCGTTCCATTGATATTTAACTGGTTTATCAAAGTAATGCAATGTGCACCTCAAGAAGCATAGAATGTTCAAGCATAATATTTAACTTTCTCCTCATCCATCTCCATTTGTTTCGCAGTTATTCCTCTGAAAGTGTTGTGAGATGAGTCCAAATGTGCAAGACTGTTTTTCTGAGGTGAAGCAAGAAGCATGGACGCTGCCCTCTGTTTGTGGTTCTTTCAGACATAATACAAGCTCATCGGAACTGTTGTAATTCATAACATGTAGGAGCCACTTCCACTTCCATTGTATTCAATCCATAGGTACTTTGGATACAATTGGCCAAATTCAGCGCTACCATTAAAGTCTGTGGGAATTGCACATGCATTTTTGAGAGCAGAATTTGGCCGGTGAAACAACTGATTCTTCTGCTAATATGGGAGCAGCTTGGATGATGTCGGTGGAAGTGACACTTCCAGGCATGTTGACAGGTTGTGCAGGATTTTCCAGATACAAAATTAATGGAACTCTTGCATTGTTCTCCTGCACGTGCATTTTAATAATCCACATTCTTCTAATTTAACAGCACCTTGTCTCCAGTGCATTATTTCCCCATCTCTAGAATTCTTCCACAATATTTTCCTTGTCATTATCCTTTCAATGTATATAATTATGAAACACATGCTATCCTTTACAGCACGGGTGGGCAAACTATGGCCCAGGGGACACATCCAGCCCTTCAGACATGATGGTTCCAATACACAGGCCATATTGTGCTATCACTGTCTGATAGAATTCTTTGCCCAGGTGAATGGAGAGTTCTGATCAAATTCTCATGGCAGCTGTTCCATCAGATTGTGGGGAGCACATCCCTAAAGATGGCTCAAAAATGGCAACAGAAGGATGTCTTTGAGACTAGTAACAGTTCATGGAACACCTTGGTGGTCACAACAGAGAATCTGCTTTTCACTGTTTTAGGTTTTTTTGGTAGGAGGTTCAGAATAGTTGATTTTTGTGTTTGTTGGTTAATACTAAGAGAGACAGAACCTTGGCTGGTGAAAATGATTATATTTCAACTGAAGTAAATGCAACTATGACTATTTACACCAGCTGAGAAGCTGTCCCAGAGTTTGCTAGTCCACATAATTTGTTTTTCAGGGTTTGTTTTTTCTGGGGCACTTTTAGGGAAGGAAAATTGTTTTAAATGTTCCAGTATGTTGTTAAATAGCATCTTTACCGTGTTAGAAGAAATCCAGCAAATTGAGCTGTTGATATAAAGTTAAAAGATATTTGCATGTACACACTTGCTGTCATCTCAAAGGTAAACTATAGTTAAAAATTATATCACTGAGTAAACAGAAGACTGTCTCTGTGGATTTAGATTAATAAGGAAGACTTAATAAATACCTATATTAAGATCTCTATAATTATTAAATAATTTTTATAAAGGGTATTTTATTAATTTGTAAGAATGGAGTAGTAAATATGGAGGGCTACTTTTACTATGGTTGTCCATTCACACTTTTGTGCGTGATCAACATAGCTGTTACAGTAGGTACCAGTGGATAAGGCTGTGCCTTAAATTGACTGTCTCAGTAGAGAGGAAAAGGTTGAATTACCATAGTGGTTGACAACCCTATTACCTTTACTGATGGCAATACTAAAACAGTGCTGTGGAGAACATTAGAGAATGATATCCGTCTGCTGCCTGCAGTGTCCAAGTGCTGTGTTTTAAATGGAGAACTTTAGCTTCTAGGACTGTGAATCGGATGTCTATTAGCATTATGTTTTTTAAAAGCACAAAAGAGCTTCAGATTTGTAACCCAAGCCATTTTGAGATTCTGGGCCTGATTCTTCTTTCACAGAGGTATTGGGCTGTCTTGAAACTCCAGTGGCTTCTCTGATGTTACTATTAATTTGCACTTCTATAAGTGAGAGGAGAAGCAAGGCCTCTATATTTTCAAGGCCAGTTTAAAAATTCTAGCAGGACACGATCTTTCATCTTCAGTAGAGCCATAACTTTTCATCAAAGATTTGATCTGTGGTGTTCAAGCCAAGAAGCTAAAGTTTCTGTGTTCACTACTGTCCAACCATTTGGCTCCCAAGAGCAGAGCAAACCCCCAGAATGTGTGCAAAATATTGCCTCCATACGATGATCACAAGGAGCTGACTGCACTTTGACTTTAAATTGAATGATATCTTCCTTCCGTTCTTCCTCTCTTTCTTTGTGCCCACCTGGATTTAGAAAATGAAAAAACCTTTACCTTGGCAACCTTGTGACAAAGGAGCCTACCTCAATCTGGAGAACCACGTACAAACGGGCCAACACATTTTGTTCAGGCACCTTTGTCAGGAATCATAAAGTGTATGAAGCATCTATTTGAGTTTTTATATTTGGCTGCATCTCATTCAATTAGTCTATCAAATTCCTCATTAAGTCCTTGAGCATTTAAAGCTACATGATTAAAATACCATTACGTTTGGTGAAAGGAGAAAAAAAAACCTCTTTAAAGTGCTCTGTATCATAAAAATAAAATCCCATCAGGAACTGATATTGCATTAGCATTTATTACTATTAAAACACATTGGAAGTGTGGAGACTAAAAAACATTTCAATTTTTAATATAAAGTCCAAGAATGAATTGAGACTGCAAATCTGCAGCTGAGTCCTTTAATTTCATATGACTAATAGGTAAACTCAGAAATATTGGATATAGAAATTTCAAATGGGCTGCAAATTTTAAATGTCTGTCTACAGATTTCACAAAGATACTGATCTCCTATTTTCACACAGTGCCTCAATGATAATGACAATAATAATGATTTGAATTCTGTACATAGCACTGTTCTCAATTACCCCAAACTTGGTTACATAAGTAGTATACAAATCTCTAAATCCAACATTAAAAGGGCAAGACTGTTCTAAGAGCTTGAAGCATTGCTACACAACAGTTTGACAGGACAGTGAAGAAAAGTGTTGCAACTATTTGAATCTACAATGGGAATTAAACATATTCTATAAACTGAAATTTGAAAAGGACACCCGGCCCAGGTCTTGTGAAAAGTGTCATGGAATGTCAAAGTTATGCAGTCTAGATGTTGCCCAGTTATCTATTGGCTATCCATAGGATAGGCATTCTCCAACGGAGACTAAGCGCAAGAAAAACTCCCATTGATGTCAGTGAATTTTGGATCAGGCCTTTAATCGCATAATTCTGTGCAGTAGCCAAGCAATAAATCTAAAGTGGTAATACCTTGCACTTGTCATATTGTATATTTACAAAGCACTACAAGAATATTAAATAATTTAGTAGATGCTGAAACTGAGACACAAAGATATTAACTGGTTTCTCCTAGTCTACAGAGGTAAATCAAATTTGGGTTTGACAATGAACCATTGATAACTACTCTTTTAATGCAGTCTTTCAACCAGTTGTGCACCCACCGCATAGCAATTTTATCTATACCACATTTCCCTAGTTTGCTTGTGAGAAGGGTCATGTGGAACTGTGCTAAAAATCTTACTAAAATTCAGATATGTCATTATCATTTTGGGGATCACTCAGAGCAATACGGGGTTCTGTCACTGCCTGCCTTGTAATTTTGGGTGTCTTAATACTATGCTGCTATGGTTCAGTGCTCTGACATCAGTAACCAGCCTATAACCACCCTGTCTTCCACCAGGCTAGTTTCTTCTTTTCGCGTGACCTCAACAATCCCTTCTGGTCCCAAGTCCCCCAAATTCATTTCCCTAAGTTTTTAACTACCAGACACTCAGACTTTTCCCCTATGGTTCATCACCCCTGAAGGTGTGAAATCTTTCCCCAGTTATCAGTTTACATTGGGACATACACTCCACACAATTTGCACAACAGAGTCCTGCTTGAGGTAAAAATAAACAAAATGTTTATTGAATAGAAATATCGATTCAAAGATAGAGTAGTAAAGCAAAGCAAACACATGCAAGTTACATAGAAAATAAACATAAAGACACAATGTCAGGCTTTACACTTCTTCGTTAGCTAAATTCCCTTTTCTGATACAAGTTATCTATTGCCTCTGAACAGTTTCCCAGCATACCTGCTGTCCTAGAGGGGATCCAGTGCTCCACAGACAGCACCCCGCTTAGATGCTGTCCCTCAGTTTCTGGATAGTCTTCAATTCAAATCCCTTTCCTTTTTAATAGGAAGTGCAGTTTTTTTTTCCCTTTTTCTCACACTATGGTAATTCACGGTTACACAGAGTTTATACTCACTCCTTCCTTAGTTTTCCAAGATTGGGGTTGTCTTTTCAGTTTCAATGTTTTTCCATTAATTTTAATGGTCTACCACTGTCTTTCCCTAGGTTGTACAATGCTAGGTGCTTGCAGTTAGTTTCCTGTAAACAACTAGCCTGGGATGTGACCCTCCCTGCATGATTACTTCACCACCTCTTGTGAAGTGATGCTGCAGTTGCTTCCTAGTTACAGTTACAATGTTCTACACATATACACATGCATACATTCATAACCATAACAGACCTCCTAATGACCAACAAGTTAAGAACATTACAAGCTTTCATAAAAGATCCTACCTGACATATATTTATAAGCAAAAACATTGTGTACAACCAGTTAATTCAGGGGGTTCATACCCTGTGTTCTCCCTTTTGGGGTATCTGGAGCTTGCTTGTCACAGTCACCTTTATTACTTCCCCCCAGTCCACTAGGCCAGTAATCTTCTTAAAGAAGGAAATTACATGGATTTTGGCACAATTTGTTTTTGACAAATCCACATTGGCTATTACTTATTACTAGGACTACATTTTTATCATAGACATTTTTAATAAATTACATGGCAGAGGTGCAGGAAAATAATTATGTCATGGAAAGGAAGGAGGAAGAGTTCAGGGGCGGCTGGAGAGCAAGCACACACCACACTCACGCCATAGCAGAGGTGCATATCTCCTGGGGCTGTTGCAACCTGGCCCATGCAGTCACAGTGCCACACAAGTTTGGCATGTTCACTCCTCTGTCTCGATTTTTAGAGGAACAGACTCGCCAAACCTGAGTGTTGCTGCAACCTTGTGGGCCAGGTCACAATGCCCAGAACTGGGAGCCAGGCCCAGCCCTGCTGTCCAAGAGCCACTGCTGCAGCGGTCACGGACTTCACTCAACTTCACAATTCTTGTGAACACTGTGACTTCTGCACCAAAATCCCAGTATCATTCCAGATATTGAAGTTAGGCTGGCCGGTCTATAATTCCCCAGGTCCTCTTTGTTCCCCTTTTTAAAGGTGGATACTACATTTGCCGTTCGGTCATCTGGGACCTCACTCATCCTCCATGAGTTCTTGAAGATAATCAGTAATGGTTCTGAGATTGCTTCAGCTAGTTCCGTAAGTACCCTTAGATGAACTTCATCAGGCCCTGCCAACTTGAATACATCTAATTTAGCTAAATATTCTGTAACCTGCTCTTTCCCTATTCTGGCTTGTGTTCCTTTCCCCCATTGTAAATATTAATTGAGTTATGTGTCTGGTCGCAATTTACCTTTTTAATGAAGACTGAAGCAAAATAGGCATTAAGCCCTTCAGCGTTCCTTATGTCATCCTTTATTAGCTCTTCTTCTCTGATAAGCAGTGTACTTATACTTCCCTTTGTCTTTCACTTGCTCCTAGTGTACTTACAGAACCTCTTCTTATTGCCTTTTCTGTCCCCTTGCTAGGTGTATCTCATTTTGTGTCTTAGCCGTTCTGATTTTGTCCCCATATGTTTGTGCTATTCTTTTGTACTCCTTCTTAGCAATTTGTCCGTGTTTCCAGTTTTTGTAGGATTCCTTTTTGATTTTAAGGTCATTAAAATGCTCCAGATAGAGCCATATTGACCTCCTACGATTCTTCCTAGCTTCCCTTCTCAGCAGGATAGTTTGCAGTTGTGCCTTTAACATTGTCTTCTTGAGAAACTGTCTGCTCTCCTGAACTCCTTTTTCGCTTAGATTTTCTTATCATGGGAGCTTAAGACTGCTTTTTGAAGTCTGTTGTCCCTATTCTACTGCTCTTATTCCTTCCTTTCCTTAGAATCATGAAATCATCATTTCAAGTTCACTTTCCCCCAAATTGCCTTCCACCTTCAGATTTGTAATCAATTCCTCCCTGTTAGAATCAAGTCTAAAATGGCTGTCCCGCTTGTTACTACTTCCACCTTCTGAAACAAAAAGTTGTCCCCAGCATATTCCAAGAACTTTTTAAACATCTTGTGTTTTGCTGTACTACTTTTCCAAAAGATGTCTGGGTAGTTAAAATCCCTCATTACTAGCAGATCTTGTATTTTGCATATTTCTATTATTTGTTCTAGGAATACCTCATCCACCTTCTCCTCCTGATTTGGTAGTCTACAGTAGACCCCATCGTGTCCCCCGCCACCCACATTTTATCTTCAGCTGTCTGCCTCCCATTTCTTTCTGGACCTCAGAGCAACTGTATATTTCTTGATGTACAATGCAACACCACCTTCCTCTTCACCCTTCCTGTCCTTCCCAAAATAAGCTATCCCCTCTGTCCCAATATTCCAATTATGAGATATATCCAGTGATGAGCTACAAAAAGCTGAAGAACCGGTTCCTTCAGTTGCTCCGGGTTTTCGGCGGCACTTCGGCGGCAGGTCCCTCACTCGCTCCAGGTTTTCGGCAACACTGCCACCAAAGTGCTGCCGAAGACCCGGAGCGAGTGAAGGGCCCGCCACCGAAGTGCCACCGAAGACACCCGGAGCACCGCTGGATGAGTAAAAATTAACAACGGATTCTCAGGGGAGCCTCCCTAGCCAACAGCTCAGGCAGGCCGGAGTTTGCCCACCCCTTTAACAACCGGTTCTAAACAGGCTTCAAAATTTAACAACCGGTTCGCACGAACCAGTGCAAACCGGCTCCAGCTCACCACTGGATACATCCCACCAAGTCTCAGTGATGCCAAGTAAGTCATAACTTTTGCTTATGTACGAATACTTCCAGTTCTTCCTGTTTATTCCCCATACTCCTTGCGTTTGTGTATAAACATCTAAGACGTTAAACAAATCCCCACACTGTTTTCCCTCTTGATGATCCTGTGGCCCTATTGGAACTTTCCATTCTTCCCTCCATCACTCAACATCTCTTTGTTATGGTTATCCTTTTTTAAATACTTTAGCCCTTTGTCACCTGCTCCCTGTGAACCTAGTTTAAAGCCCTCCGTATTAGGTTGGTATGTGAAGATGCTTTCTTACAAATGGTCAAACTCAGGGAGGGAAGAGGAGGGGGTCATTAATAGCTCTTATATACTGCTTTTTATCAGTAGATCTCATGAAATAGTCAACTATATTAATATACTTATTTCTTCAGTACAGTGGTGATAGTTACTCTATAAATAAATAGATTAAATAGAGTAAGTTGAATTAGAACTCATGAATGCCTGTTCTCCAGCCTTTTGCTCGGTCTCTTATTCATTGTTGACTCTACTAACCCTCAGTTTGATATTCTATTTGGTTATAACACAGATGAAATATATAGGAATAAGGAACACTGTTCTTGCCTCTATAACCTCTCAAACAGACAATATTTCAGACCTGGAATAGTGTATGTAGCACCATATCTTTCACATGGTGTGAGTTTCCTTTATAAATATCTGGGTTTTTTTCCCCCTCAAAACACTGAATGATTCGTCATCAGAAATTACATAAAAAATTATATTCTGGGTTTGCATAGAATAAATTGCGGCAAAATTTAATTGCTTTTCTTTTCACTTTTTACTGCCTATTTAAAAAATAATTGCATCCTAGGATTTACACGACTTGGTTCTCTTGCATTTATAGCTAATTATCTATTTTTGATTAATACATCATATTTTAGAATCATACTCTTAGAATATCTGATTGTGATTTATTTTCCAGGTTATTGCTGTACTTTTCAACCTAAGGGATTGGCTTACAGTTACTGATGTTAATAGACTTTGATGACAGGTATTATGGTTCAAAATAAATTACTGTATTATAGTCAGCTGGTTAGCTTTAATATTGGATTTGGTACCACAATATACCTTTTTAAATTGAAAAAAAAAGGTGAATTTTGTACTCATAAAAGCCATCGGAAAGGAACAAGTTTAGGGTCTGATGTAAAGTCCATTAAATAAATGGAAAGACTCCGAATGACTTCAATGATATTAGGATTGTGCCTATAGTATAGATTGGTGCTAAACAAGCTGGCCCATAACGTCGTGAACTTTGCTGCTATTCTAGACCTGGATTTCTCTTGAAACAATCAGCTGGGGTGAGTAGTTTGGAAATGTTGTGAAACTGAGAAAGGGACTAAAATGAGACTAACCAGATTATTTTCATGTGACCTCCAGAGATTGAAAACCAGTGCACCAACACGCTGTTAATCTCTAAAATTGTTTCATCATTTTTTAATAAAAACAATTTAGTGGGTTTAGTGTTTATACAAATAAGTTCATATAACTATCTACAATCAGGTGTAGAAGAAATTTCTTGTAATATTTTTGCAATGTATCTGTCTTGACTTGCTGTTTGAGTCTTTGAGCCTAATTTATCAACTAGACCAAATTATGCAGTAGGTTTATAATGTGCACAATTTGTTTTCATATTATCTTCCATTAACTGTTTTTCACCTGTGACCCAATGAGATTTTAACTCAGATTTCCAGAGAAAGTGCATTAAACTAGTCTATAATTCTCCCATAAAGTCGACAATAAAAAGGGAATGGGATTATGGATGAAATTCAGCCCTGATGCAGCACAGCTGACTTGCCTGGAATTGTGCTAGCTAAGACAAAGACTAAATTTGGTCCTATTGCTTTAATAAAAAATCTACATAAAACTAGCATAATCAAAAATACTGACGCTAGCGTTAAACTGGTACACTACTTTGATAGTCTTAGCAGAGAACTGAACAGGCCATGAAGTCTGCATTTCATTCTTGCCTCTGGAGATGGTTATTTCAGGTCAAAGGTAGGGTGCTTTGGAAGGATTTACAAAGCCTTCTGTAGCTACCATTCTGTATCTGTCTTATTAATACACTGAATACTTCAGTCTCTAGAGCTATGAATCAATCAGGCACATTTCCCTGTCAAGAAGATCACATAAACAAAGTAGAAGTGGCTACATGTTTTCCAGGATGATTATGTAATGTTTTAAGTTTTTAGCCCTTCTTACCTCATCTAGACAGGTTTCAGAGGAACAGCCGTGTTAGTCTGTATTCGCAAAAAGAAAAGGAGTACTTGTGGCACCTTAGAGACTAACCAATTTATTTCGTGAGCTGTAGCTCACGAAAGCTCATGCTCAAATAAATTGGTTAGTCTCTAAGGTGCCACAAGTACTCCTTTTCTTTTTACCTCATCTAGATACCTGTAGTACTTACATGACCCCTATTACCATAGTTTGAGAAGCATCTTACAATCTTTCATGACTTTAGTGTCATAACACCCCCATGAGATAGGGTGGTACCATTATTCACATTTTACAGATAGGGTGCTGAGGGACCTAGACACTTAGAAGTGTTTGAAAAACCCATCCTAAAGAGTCACCTGCCTAACTTCCATTTAAGTCTATGAGAGTTAGGCACCTAAGTCACTCAGGGTATAATTTTCAAAAGTCGCCTGTGTGACTTGCCCAAGGTCACACAAAGTCTGTGGTGGAATAGGGATTTGAACTCCCAAGCTCCAGGCTAGCACCCTGACCACTGGACCATTCTTCCTCTCCTGGACCCTCCTTGCTTCCCTGTTCTTCTTTCCCTCTTGGATCCATCTACTTGAATTAAACCTTCCCCATGTTCAGGAGCTTGTTGAGCAGCGAGGGTGAGACAATTCAAATAAATTAAAAGGTAGTGCAAACTCTTCCCTAGAATCTGAAGCAAACCCAAGCTGAATCTTAGTGAAGTTCCCAACACTTTGTTTCTTATTTTTCATTACCACCTCTTCACTTCCAGATTCCAGCTGACAAGTTAAAATTCTACAGGAAAGTCTGTCCTCATGCTATTTTTGACTTGACTAGAAGCACTAGAAATCTTTTGAGAGAGCCTTTTCCCCGGGAGATTTCCAGCCCAATTTTGCACATGCAGGTTGTCCAGATAAGCTTTAAAGAGGCATCAATATTCATGGGTGCTTATCCAAAATGAACTTTTGAGCCTTTTGAGAGTCTCTCATCACAACTTGCAAGCTTTATATTTCAAGCATACTTGCTGCCTCGCAGGTGACACTTTTTTACAATTCTTCAAGTACTTATGCTGCTATCAGTGGGGTAGTTTGGTAAATTGCTAACCATTACTAAGTATTTACTCTTGAAGGATCATTTTAACCTCTAGGTAGGACCCATTTAATAGAAAAAAGACTTTCTGCCAAGAAATATGGCTGATTTCTATGAATGTCATCAAAGTGCTTCTTGCTGAGCTAAAAGTTATTACTGAATATAAAAATAATTGTGTCAGTGTGTATGTAGGTGGTGAATTAAACAACAAACCAAAGATTTAAGAAAGGCTTGGGCTTTTGTAATACCTTTCTGAAACATGAGAAGTGTTACTTCTGAATGACCAAAGAACGCTTCAGACATTTCCGAATTTTAAAAAAAGTTTTCAGCACTTGCAGGTATTACTTAGGCTCCCAGACATGGTCATTACAGATGTTGCAGGTTAAACAAATAATGTTGTTTTGCTGTAGAATTAAAGGTTTCAGGCTATACAAAGGCCAAATATTTCAGAAAAGGACAAATCCCAGAATTAAGCAGGTAATTAAAAAGCCTGTAGGAAGTTAGATTTGCCTTTGGCTCCTTCAGTTTTTCCATTAGGACTCTCCTCTCTCATAAATCTTACAAACCAGTACAAGGATTTATATACTCATCTAGATCTAACCACTTATGGCCTGATTTTCAGAGATGCTGACGGTGCACAGTTCCAGTTTAAGTCAACGAGAGAGCTCCAGTTGTTCAGAACTTCTGAAAAACAAGCTCCAAGAATGTTGTTGTGAGGACCTGGGAATTATGTGCCTCTCTGAAAGCCTCTGAGAGTAGAACTGGTCAACATTTTTTTTTCAAAATGCTTTTTAATGAAAAATTTCCTTTAGTCAAAATAGAAATTTTCACAGGAAGTGTCCATTTTTCAATGAAATGTTCTAGGTTTTTAGTAACTAAAAACTGAAAACTTCTACTGGTTAAGTGGAAATTTCCAATAAAAGCAGTTTTTGTGGAAAACTGAAAAATTCTGTTGAAAAAATATGTTGAAAATAAATAATGTCTTTCTTTTCAGGGGGAAACATAAACATTTTAGATCCTGCTCTGTCTGAAAAGCTTGAGAGAGTTTGGATTTCTCCTACTATGGACAAACTTTTTCTTACTTGCAAGACAAATTGCAGGAATTTGTTGTCACTTAGACACCACTTCTAAGTGTTTCTGTAGAAACTCCCTAATGCTGGCAAGGTTTTTGTATTATTAGTTTTGATTTTATATAACAGTTACATTACTTAATCAGAACTATTGGCATAAAAAAGTGTTAATTTAGTGCATGCAGATAGCAATCCAAACAGTGGTGGGTGAAATTCTGTGGCCTGTGTTGTGCAGGAGGTCAGACTAGATGATCATAATGGTCCCTTCTGACCTAAATATCTATGAATAAGAATGAGAAAACACAAAACATGATTCTTAATTTTGTGTCTTTTTTTCTATTAATATTCAAATGGGCATATATATTACTATATATGCAGTAGTTTCCTTTCAAAATTTTATTAGGTTTATGAGCAGTTCTTAAAATTTAGATTGTTTTAGTTTGTGAGATCTGGAAATTTGAAGCTGTTGGACCTTTTAACATATTTTTTGTTATTTGCTAATGCACCTTTTTTCTTCTAAAGTGTTGCATATGTGCAATGTGATGGAAGCAGTTTCATTCCTATTGTTTCTCAATAAAAATGCTACTGAACAGAGTGGGACAGGGGAGAGAAATTGTTGAGTATAGCTACCTGATGATTTGCCTTGCTAACCTACTGGGTATGACTCTATGTTCCACTATTTCCCAGCTGACCTAATGGCCCCTTGAAGCTAATGACAAGCTAATTTACAGTATCCTTTGGCTCTGTTAATAAAATTGCTTTCATGGGTAGGAACACATAATCAAAATATCACTCAGTATGTCCATACATGTTTGTTTTCATATTAACAAGGCAAAACATTAATAATGGTGCTGGGAGGTCCCCTACTGGTAGTTGGCCCCAAATTACCACCTCTTGTCTTGGGGTGGAGACTCATCCTATAGCCTGTGGGGAGGCAGGATGTCCCCCAGGAATCACTCCAACACCTTCATCAGTAAAAAATCAATTAGTTTGATCAGCAAACAAACAACCCCAGTGCCTTTTCAGCAGCAATCCCTTCATCACCAGCCAGGGACCTCCTTCCTTTGGGGCTCTGTCTGATTCTCATGTGTGATACAAATTCTCAGGAGCTTTGCAGTTAAAGTGCTGCCTTGTCTGCATGCCAGCCCAGAGCTCAGATTCTG
Source organism: Caretta caretta (assembly GCF_965140235.1). NCBI lineage: Eukaryota > Metazoa > Chordata > Testudines > Cheloniidae > Caretta > Caretta caretta. The sequence goes on from NC_134214.1 coordinate 86,655,365, forward strand.
CATCTGCTATTGCCCAGTGCAGCAGCAGCAGCTTCACCTGTGCCTCTAACAGCCCACGCATTTCCTTCTCCAGTCATAGGAGAGCTGGCAGCAGGGGCAGATTTCCTGCCAACCAGAGCTCTGAAAATACACAGAGGCCAGATGTTTGCTCATTCCACTCCCCATCACCAATCAAGGCTCTGGTGGGAGAGGCAGCTCTCACAGATTTCCTGCTGCTCTGAGGAGTGGGACTCTGTGGGATATTGCAAAATCTTCCACTAGGACTCAGAACACATTCCAACCAGGGAAAGCCCAGATCTAGGAAGTTTTGCAGAGCTGGATATCTGGCTTTAGGAGTCCAGTGTCATGACCTATGTCTTCTCAGTCAATCAGCACAATCTACTTTCATACTTTTCCACTGATTTTTTTCCCTTCAGTTTTTAAGTAACTTTAATCAAAGAACTACTCCTGGTATGCCAGACAAGCTTTACTCTGGTACCCTCAACAGTTCCTGCAAAACTTACACTTTATTTAATTAAGTTTTTGGCACTTATGTTTGCAAAGATGGCCTTCCAAATTAAACTGATGCTGAATTGTCTGATTGTATCTTAAGAGAGGTGTGCATTAGACCATTCACACCAAAGGAACGTTAACACTGGTGCCAGACTGTCACCATGAACAACTATTTCATTGTCAATAGTTGTAGCAAAAACATCCAACTACTCCATGATCATGGGTGAAAGAACCTTCCTCCCAAAGGATCTGCTTCTTTAGCCTTTTCCTGCCAGAAGAAAGCAAGAGAGTAATGCTACCATTATTCATGAAGAGACAGGAAGAGAATGAGGAGAACAACAAAAAATTGAGGAAACCTAAACTGGTGTTTGCAGTGTCCTATTCACTTTAAAAAGAATCTGCAATACTGCATTTCTGCCACCCAGTGTGTGGTTGTTGGTCAGCTTCCAGGCTTGCTCACAGGACTCCAAGATGGCATCTCCTAGCATGAGTAAACACTGGCTTCACCTCAGGGGAATCGCTTACACTGGCAACTGTTCAGTTTTTAGAAGGTTACTTCGGTAAGGTAAGAGCATTTATTTCTGTAGCATTAGGGGTAGGAATTTGGAGGGGGACAGTTCCATGGTTCCTTCTCTGGCTCTCCCTTGGGTTCCAGGCTGAATCCTTTTGGGGAAGCGAGGTGAGACAGTTAGGCTAGATTTATGGTTTAACCTTTTCAGTGAACTTTAGGACACTCTCTTCCTCAGGCATACTGTTCTGTCAGCCTGTACGTATTACAGAGGTTCTCTCGGAAGGCCAAATATCAGTATCTGTTGTATATTTTCAAAGGTTATTTTATATAGTAGGAAAATCAGACTCTTTGTAATAGAAACTACTCTGCTATATATGTTTTTACAATGTCTTTCAGCTCTACTCTGTAAAAACAAGCCTCATTGCAAAATGTCCCATTATCTAATCCACAATTTGGCCCACAGAATAATCCCTCTGGCTTTCTGTAAATGTGCAGCTCTGGAGTATACAGTATTAGCCTCTGTGGAATTTATAGTCACATTTCTTACAGAGGAAAACGACACATTTCAGTCCAGCTCATTTAAAATACCATGTACTAAACTATGAAATTACCAAAAAGGTGCTACCCACACTAGGATTAGTATTTGGCCATGTGAGTTGTAAAATGTTCAAACACAAAATATGTATGTGAGGGTATATTTATATAAAATAGAAGTGAACTTTTTGGTGAAGGGACTGACATTTTGTTCTGTGTTTGCGCTTAGCACAAGGAGGTCCTGGTCCATGACTGGGACTCTGAGGTATCACCATTCAAATAAAAATAGGACAAATTAATGATTGGCCCAAGATATGATATTCTCATCTGGATTTGGCAATTTTCTAAAGCCCCACTCCTACAAATACTAAAAATATCTGAGTAACTTTATACCTGTAAATAATCCCATTGACTTTAGGATTTTGCCTTGAGTTCAGATCTAGGTGTTCCCAAAGTTCGGAGTGGGATTCTTGGGATCTGAGGGTTTGATTCAGGCCTGCATCCAGTTTATAGATAAACCTTGACTTTTCTGAAGGAATATCAAGAATTTGTAGAAAATTTGGATTCTTCAAAAATGAATTTCATTTTGGATTCAAGCTTTTGATACAATTCAGATAACACAGACATATGGGGTTTAGAAAACTGGGGTTTATTTGTATGTGCAATTCCCTGATTAGAATCTCGCAGTGATAGTTGAATGGCTGCAGGTTGAAAATCCAAAATATTTGTGTGTATGTTTACATAGATTGTGACTTAAAGACCATCCTGCACATAGGAAAGCTGGCTGTCTTGGCATCTAGAATCAGAGAGAAAAAGAGATGTTATCATTTAGCAAGCCTCAATAGCTTTAAATGCTTCCTGTAGCGTCCAGACTATTCCAGTGGAGAATCCTTGCTCTGTCACTTCACAGTTGTTGGCCCTTTATTCGCTCTTTCTCTGTTATGGAATTAAAGGAAGAAAAATGCTCATCTCGTTATCTCTATACCTAAAAGTATAAACTGAATGCACAGCTGTGCTTTGGGATGAATGCATTATGGATTCACAGCAGTTATCACATCCCTCGCAATTAGATTTTTTTTTAAAATCGGTTATACTTCTCTGACAGGTTGGCAATTCACTTACTATAGTCTAGCGTATTGCCTGGTTCAAAGTTAACCTTCATCAGTACCCACAGGCGCATTCTATTACTTGCATGTTAAAAGCTCATCAGGGTGCCACCAAGCATTGCTGTCCTTCCCTCATACATTTTGAAAATGCCACGAGCTTCCTTTGCCATAGCTACTGGCTGGCTGTGCCCACTGTACTGTCATAGTATCATTCCCTTTCCTTCCCAGTGCCTATTTAGCTGAGTTTTCAAAGCATCTTGTAAATCTCTACTCTCTGTCTTCCCCCCCATTTTTTTTAACAGCTGTACTAATGCCACACTCAGGCTAAGCCACTTTTCTGGTCAAACATTCATATGGCAGAAAATGGTTCATAGAAAAGTGATGCCTGTGTAGTGTGGCTGGTGAACAAATTGAAAAGGGTACAGTATGTTTAGGAATTACTCTCGTGTATGGAATGCACAGAAAAGCAATAGGACAAACGGATGATGCACTTGTTCCTTAAAGTGCCATTTTTTAATATATAGATTTTTATTTCCTGAAGTAACACTGGAAAGCATGTAGATGTGTTTGTACTCACCAAATAAAGACTAACATTTTTTTCTCATTGCAATAACACGATTTAAAAAATAACAAAAAACCGTGCTGATTTGCAAGTCCTCTGAGCAATGTTGCAGTGATCCTGGTAACATGTATCAGAGTTTTCAGGGTAATTGAGCCTTGGTGGAGCATAGACATGGAAATAAATTGGATATCTGCCAGCAGCCATTTCTTAACTGTAAGAGCTATTTGTGGTTTTGGAAAGTTCTATATATACACAATAGCAAATTCTGTCACACTGATAAACTTGTGGTTAATAATCCAGGCAGTTTTACATTCACACAGAATTATAACAACCGGAATTCTATACAAAACATGTCTAGGTGCATTCCAAGAGGATTAAAAATTGAATATTAACATTGACTCATGATTCCATGTTTGGGGTTTACTACTAATAAAGCTCTGTAAGCGCATAGATGTTGCTATGCTGCTTCGTTTCAATTTTTTCTTAGGTTTCTCTTATTTCTCTATTTTCATCAGGGAAGAATGGACCTTCTGGTTAAGGTACAGGTCTGGGACTGAGGAAGAGTGGGATATTACTCCTACCTACCTCTCAGGGATGTAAGGATGAAAATGGAAACCCACCAAAATTGCTGCTAAAACTATTAGCTGCATTTCTCACAGTTGATCATGAGGTGTTATTAAGCCCACAGATGTGGAATGAGTGAACACAGACTTACATTGTGCTGACTCCCGTTTGTGTCTAATGCAACTGTGGACACTCACTCATTCACAGTCACATTAGATTGTAACAGATAGAAACCCTCATGCTCTTAGGCACTGACTTCCATGAACCATTTTCTTAGAAAAGTTAGAAAGAAACATCAATTAAACATTTGGTACTGACCACTCTGAGATAGGATGCTGAAATAGATGGGTCTCTGGTCAGTTCTGGTATGACATTTCCTGTGTTTCTGTCCTTCCTCTTAGACAGATTGCAAAGATAGTGGTGGGTAACATCTCCTTCATTTCAAGATCATTCTCTTGCGAAGTCCCTGGACTCTGTGTCAGAAACGACAGGGGTAGATCCTTAGCTGGAGCTAGCTCTATTGAAGTTACATCAGCTCCATAGACTCTAGTGCCTGTAGTATAATGGTGCCACACAGCTCTACATTTTTTTCATACTGAACACAGACAATACCACCACCTGGCTTTCTAGGACAGGTATGAACTGAAGACACCTAAGACTTGCTGGTGAGCTCAATTTTGGGGTGTATAAAGTGTATAGTTTTTTGCTAGGCCAGCCCTGACAGTACTTGGAGGAGAGGGTCAGCTCTAAATGACAGTAGGAACAACAGAGCATACTTTCCCCACTTGCATGGGCCCTGATCCAACACAATTCCCACTTTGTTTGCGGAATTCTTTCCTGGCAATTTGTAGCTGGATTACAGCCCCTTTGCACCACTCAAGTGGTGCAGAGGGATCAAGTCTCATAAGAGAATGTGGCCCCTGATAATATGTGCTAGTCTCTCCAAGCATGGTTCTTTTCCCCAAGTCCAGCTCTTATCAACTTCTTTCCTTGTAATAGCTGATGGATAAACTTGTTTTACTAATACTTTTTGCTGTTTGTCTGGGTCAGAAGAAATTGAAGAACATACTGTTTGTTCTACCCTGCATTACCATGGCTGCTTATTATTACTGTTTTTTGTAAACTCTTTTTTCCTTTTCATCACGTGTCTTTGCCCTTGTACAGCAATATGGCATTTAGTATAAAAATCATTATAATAATACATTGATAATTCTCAGCATAAGTGAGCATTTGCCAAGCTTCAATGCTGCACAAAAGAGATTTAGCCTGAGTGTACTATAAAGAAATATGTCTGTTTTGGAGTCTTATCTTTGCTTGTGTTTGTTTTCCTGCAAGTCTTCTGTACCTTTTTCCAAGTTGTCCCGCATATGGGAGGAGCTCCCCCAAACATCTGCAAAACCTTCAAATCCCTCCTTTACTGTGATCCCTGCTAAAATGTTGGCAATGATTAGGCTGCTGATGATCTGAGACCAGGAATGCCTATCATGCTGATCACTATTGCCTTTGTTTTCTTGTGCTCCCCCCAACTACCTTAATACATCTGTTGTCTCATATCTTAGATGGTCCGCTCTTTGGGGCAAGGACCGTCACTTTGTGACTTATTTCTACAGTGCCTAGTGCTGGTCTTCGTCTGTGACTGGGGCTCCTAGATGCTTCCGCAGTACAAATAAGTGAGTGTACGTGTATCTAGAGTAGTGTATATTTTCCCAGAAAAAGGATGTGGCTGCTTAAAGCATTCAGAGTGAATCTTAAAGACAATTTTAGAGACATTTACTGCATGTCTGCTGTGAGTTGTCTGGAAGTTAATAAGCACGTGTAAAGAACAAATTTAATGAAACTCCATAATTTAAATTGATTGAGTTTTTCTTGTTCCAATTTCCTTGTAACTGTATAATTCTGAGAGTCCAATGGACAACTTTTAGTGATTAAGGACTGAAGAATGTGCAGTTTATCAGACTAAATCCAAATAAAATCTGCTTCATAATGTGTCTGCTGCTTAATAATACAGGACTGGTATCTCTTCCTTTTGTGTTGATATGGAAAAGAGGAGAATGGCTGTTTACTTAGTAATTTCCTCTTGCATAACAAGAAGACATTCTAGGTTTATTTACTAAGCACAAATGGTTCACACGCTAATATATCTTAATGGTAAACTCTAGTTTGCATGGTAGCAACCTATTTCTTAACTGTTTACCCACACAATGTTAGGATGAAGACAAAGGGCTTGCTTTGTAGTTGTCTTTCAATTCAGATTGTTGCAATATTTTTCTGTGCAATCTACATAAAGTCCGAAATATGTCAAAACCAATGTTCATGTTTTCTAAACTCTTCCTCCTGTGTTTGATTAATTGGCTCTTTACTGTGCTCCGCAAAAAACAGGTGAAAGAAAGACCCTGCTGTGATGTGATGGAAAACATTGTAATGCTAGAATGTGATCTGTTTATTGTGTATCTGGGCCCCGTAAAACAGCACAATAGGTTAATGACATAGATCTATTTATTTTGCATTAGTGCACACACCTCTATTTAACTTCAATGTACAGTATCTTGCAATATAACAATGGCATTACTATTCACGGCAGTAGAGACAACATTTGCATACTGACAATAAAGAAGGGAAAAACACCATTTCACTGAAAGGCAGAATTAGGAGCAGAAACAGCAAGTGTAAATTAAATGATTAGAATAATTCCTTCCAAACCATTCAGGATTTCTTTTCATTGGCAGGAGCTGCTAGTCCTTTTTTATACAGGATGGAGAAAAACACTTCTCCTCCTGCATAGCTTGTTAAGTCTCCTTCCACCAACTAAGAGGTGCCTTTTGTCCTTTTCTGAAGCTTGGTGAGGATTCTGAGGTCTGGTTTGTTATGTGGGAGAAATACACGTTCTCCAGTGCAAAGCAAAGATGGAGATGAGAAGGGAGAAAATATGTGCCTTTTGTTTTGTGCTATAGAACAGAAGAATTGGTGAGTCTTGCCCCTAGCTCCCTCTTGCTAGGCCAGCTGATGGATTTTTGTTATTGTTAAAGCATGTGGCATAATTCCTTTAGAATAAGAATATTGTGACATCCTTCTGTGATGAAAATAAAGTGTCAACTGTCTTGGTTAATTTTGGACACACAAGTCAGATGGCATACCATGAGTGTTCCCAGGAGGACCAGTATTCATGTTCATAAGTTGAACACCCTTGTTTCTATGAATATTCTTTAATAATTCCTTCAAGTGTTCCATTTCTACAGGTGTATTTCTGGTGAACTTATTCTCTAGAATGGCTGTGGAAACTCAACACACAAAGGCCACACACACAACTGAACTAAATTCAGTGTTTTGTTTGAATGAATTTATTTTGCAGCTATTGACCCATCTTTAATTCTCTGTCAGTGGTGCCTCTCTAGAAAGCAATTATGTGTATGTCTCCACAACTTAAACTAGTCAAATAGTTCAGCACAAATGCTGTATGAGCCCTTCCACGTTCAGTATGAAATTGCTCACACCGGTTTGTAGGTCTGCTGGAAATGGAAGTGGGGCTAGATATGATCTCTGATATTACAACAGAACTCTAGGTCTTGAGAAAGAAAACTCCTCATGTAAAACTGTTATCTGCCAATCATTTTAATAATAGTCCACAGTAATTATGGAAGATAATGTACTGGGCTGGTGCCTTACAGATTCAGAAACTGGAGAAAAGATTATCCTTCACCTCTCTGTTCCCCTGAAGTCATGGCGCTGTTGAGAAAATGCACATGAGCCACCACTGCCCTAAACCATCCTCAAAGGTCTATCTTCTCCCTTCCGCTGGTGGCTCTTGCTGCTTTAATGATAAGCCTATATATTTGGCAGTCAGTTGTGAGCTGGCCTATGCAACTGTGCAAAGTGAGGAAAGGGGAATATGGAGCTTCCTTACTCCCCTTCATTGGACCACTCACATTGTGGGTTACAACATGATGATGGGACAGCACCATCTCTGGGGCTGCTATTCCCCTTCCTGTACAGATAGGCACCACCTGATTTCTGGCCTCCTGCAGCATGCCAGCCAGCACAGCTAAATTGACACGAAGGTGGACGTATGATGTACCAGGAATTTGGCTGGTTCAGTTTACTTCCCCCATGGAGCAAGAGGAAATTTGAGACTAAATTAGGACTCTGAATTCATGTGATCCAAGCTCTGCTCCTGAGACAGTGCCCTTACATGCTGCCCCATATTTGCCAACTGAGCGCATATGGATGTATGTGTGGGCATGTCTGTACTTTTTGTGCAAATACGTGTAATGCAGATGAAATATCAATGTCTTCATGAGTAAATGCTCCTCCCTCAACCCTTCTGCAAACAAAGAACAGTCACCCTGATGTTCGCTAAGCAAATAAAAAGACTATGAATTTGTGGATAGTCAGACATGTTTGCAAGTTTATTTTGCTATTACTTTCCCAGTGTTTTTGGCTCCTGTGGTCTATTCCTGGCCTCCCTTTGCATTAATGTACTGTACCATGCACAACCCAAAATCTGTTAGAAAGGAGCCACTCCTGTAATCATTTTTTAATACTGGCCAGTAAAGGATTTGTGCTGAGGAGTGTGTAAGGGTGTGCTAAAGCTAATCTTGCTCATATTGAATCATCTTGTATGATTCTTCTCTACAGATATGTTAGTAATTCTTTACCCATGAGAATTCCTTTCATTTTGTTCTGAAATGAAAACATGTAGCTGCAGAGTTGATTTGGATTATATTGATTAAAATTTATTTTCCTCCAGTAAAGTCAAAGTGAGTTTTCTCACAATATTAATTCTATCATGATGTTGAGGTTTCATGTCAGATGACTGCAGGGGAAAAGGCAGCTCAAATGGGTCCAATGTTAAAGCCCAATATGCCTAAACATATTTCTCTGCTCCAACCCCCTAAATATATAGAGGCGCTTTTGTTCCTTCTGAACAGTTTTAGAGAGGTAGTATATTTCTTCAAAAAATAAAATTGGCGAAAGCCCTAAACTGGACTCCCTTCATTTTATAAGAGGGGAGGCTGTGTATTTCATTAGCTGCATTATTTTCAGTGATGGGCAAGTCTCAAGCTTTCATTGGACCGCACAAACCTCTAGAACCTGACACTTCTACCTGGCATACCCACAGCAACATTTCTCATGCTGTGTTGGCACCAATAAGTACAGAGGGATACAAAAATCAGAGAGAGAGAAGTTAACTGACCAATAACCTAAAAAAATTATCTTAGGTTTTTATGTTAATACAAAATTTGGATGAAGTCTGGGGCTTATTCCTTGTTTCACTCTTCTTTATTTCTAGGTTTTATAACATTACCGGGTATAGATAAGGTATACTGGGACATTTTAAAAGATTTCTAAAATGTTTCTGTTATAAGTTCTTTTCTTGCCAAACTCTGTAGGGTTGGGACTCGTAGCAGTAGGGCAACCTAGTGTTACATGTGGAGTGATATGAAATATAGACTTAAATTAAAAATGAAAACAACTCCTTACAGTCTCTCAAACAATGTTACAATATGTTTCTCTGTAAACTAGCTATACAGCACACATGATGGCATGATATGTTGAAAATCGGTGGGGAATTGTTTGGGATGGTCTGCCCAACTTGCTCTGGAGTTGCCTCTCGTAAGTAATGTGTCCAGCTCAAATCCATGCCAATAAAACGGTAATGCCACACCAAAGTCTCACGTTGTATAATATCCTGTATAATCTTAGACTGATATGATGGGATGTAAACCTCACACATAAACAAAAAGTTAACAGGAGTCTTTGAGCTCAATTAACCCACATTGCTCCACCTGGAGGGTGGGTCAGGCTTGATTTATTGTCCGAACCAGCTGGAAAGGAGCTGGATCAGCTTCAAAAAGGAAGGAAGTGAAAGCTACAGGGAAAGGTCCAGGAGAGGAACCCAGGACAGAGAGAGGCCCAGGAGGCAGTGGGATAGAATCTTTTCACTCTGGGGAAGGAACCACTGGGAAACTGTAGGAGAGGAGCTAGCCCTGGCGGTAGGCCTGGAAAAGGGCAGGGTTTTTAATACCTCTGACAAAGGTGAGTTCACTTTGGTGTAACAAGTCAAAATTTCTTCCTAAGGATCACAGTGGTTCTGGGTCATGTGCCAGCTACCGTACCTCACAGACACAGCAAGTCTGGCCACCAGATAAGGGGAACCACTGATTGTTTCATTCAGCAATGGGCATACGCAACAGCGTCAAATCAAACCCATACAGCACTGACAGAGCTCTACCACCAACTGTACTTTGCTACTTAAACCATCTGGAAGTCACTCTTCATACATCTGACCTTTGCATGGATGTGAAATTAACAACAACAACAAATCTTTGAGAAAAGGCAAGCGCAAAGGAGGGGTGTCTTAAACTCACAAAATGTGTCTTCTGCCTTATCTTCTAACAAAGAAACACCTTCCTTAGAGGCCACAACTTTGTTTCCTTGCTTTTGCTGATTTCAGCAAGATTATTGGTGACCCATGCTTTTGTAATCTAGTGAAGTGTGAATTTATGAAATGCAGCACCTGATGCTTTAAGTAGCAAAGTACTATAGCACCGTTGGTGGGAGAGCTGTTGAAAGAGGTAATAATGCCTATTGGCATTAGTTACCAGTTTTCTCCAGCTGTGCTGCCCACATTCACCACAGTGCTAGGAATAACTGCTTTGTTTCCTCTTGGGCAATAAAACCTGATTTAAAAAGGAAGCCATGAACTGTATGTAGTATGTGATACCGAAAAGTAACTGTTGTTAAAGGAATTAGTGGATGGAAAGCTGCCGAAGGCTGTAGCACTATATAAAATTAGAGTGGAAATAGTAGCTGTAGACATTATTTTATTTTCAGTGGTTCAGGACAGAAAATCCACATAGAGTTTAAAGTTGTAGGATGCTGGTGATTTGCAAGGAAAAGAAAATAGATTTTTTTGGCAAACGTACAGTATTTCTGACACACAAGAGGGATAGGAGAGGGTGATGATTGTTTTCAAACCACCTCACTTCTAAGGTGGGTAACTGGTTCGTCATACCAGTTAAGCTAAAATTTGTTCTATAACAAGATGTAGAAATACTTCCTCTTTGAATATTGCCTGTAAAAGTTTAATCACTCACCTGCCGGAGGGTTAGCTTTGCAACCATTTCATGACAATTGTTACTTCATTGCTGCTGTTACCATCTTCAAACAAATCTGTTAATATCTCTTGGCTGTGCTTTGCTGAGCAGATGCACAAAAGGAAAGCTGGCACACTAGCTGCATGCCTCATAGGTTGCAGATCTACTATTCTCTCCCATATAACTGATTTCTAAGGAGGGCAATAAAACATTTGTTCAGAGGGTTTGGGGTTTTTACGTTGGGGAACTGCTCAGATTACATTCTTCTGACTTTAATTTACAGGATGCCAGCTAGCACAAAGAAAACAGTGTATTTCTGACACATTGGAGAATGTGAATCTCCTCCACATTTGTGTTTCCCCAGTCTCAGGTTTTACTGGGATTGAATTGGCCCCCAGCGGAACATAGAGTAATCTCTCCAGGGTTACTCCAATTTTGACCAGCTGCCCACAGCCCTAAGGGGACATCCCATCAGGCAAAGATATCTGAAGCTCAGTGGAGTTTTGGCTATGTCCAATTTCCTTTGCCCACAACTCTACATAAGATGAGTAATGCTGTTAGAATCTGATCCTATATGGTTTTCCTCTGCAGTCCATGCAGGTTACAATATGCTTACTTGACGCAATAAAAGATACTGTATACATACTCACATTAGTTCATTGGAAGTTATCACATTATTTAACTTGTTCACTTTGGTTTCTAAGGTTTTTATGGCTTCAAACACTTTGTGTTGCAGAAGTTCTGCATCCTGGGGCACAGGAGGGGATTAATATGCCATGTTATACATCTCTGCATAAATCTCTATGGCAAGTCAAAACTGATTTACTTTACAATTGTGGTTATATCCCAAAGTTTGATTGAAAAATCCTGTAGTTCTCAGTTTTGCTGTCCTTATTTGCCCTACTGAAACACAGAAATAAGATCTCATCTCATTGGGACCAATTTTCTTTAGCACATTTAAGAAGTGCAGAGGTTTCAATGATTTAATAACTATATTTCACTGCTTAACAAGAGAAACACTAATATTTCTCTGCTTGTTACAAGTGTCCCTCTCCTGGTGCTCTATTAACTATAGATTAGCTTATCTGAAAGCTATCTTGTTTTGACACTTTATAGGTCTTTTCTATTCTCTTGAGCTACTCTATAGAACTTGCTCTCATTTTCTAAGGCGGAGAGCTTAAATTTCAGACAATGTTTTTAAAATAAAACTATATCATTAAATTACTTTTGGTCAAGTAGACTGGGGCTTTCAAAGAGGCCAGTGGGAATGAGGTACCCAATTCCCATTGACTTTCAATCAGAGTTGGGTGCCTGACTCCCATGGAGGCCACTTGGAAAATCCCAACCCTAAAGGATCAGATCAACAACCTGGGCTTGAGGGGATTGATCCAACTTTTGTTGATATCTGTGGGAGTTGGATCATTTTCCTTTAATATTGCCCCACACATTGGCTCAGATTTTCTGTCCTATCATATGGAACTTTGTCCATTGCCCCTCTTCTTTGCTACACTGTGTACCAAACGGGAGCTTTCTTTTTTCAATGCAAGGCTGTTTTATGAGTACACACAATGGCTTTTTATGGAAAAAAACAAATAGCGTATTGGGCGACAAAGGGGATTTTTTATCTTTGTTGCAAAGTCATGTAGAGTCATTGGTTTAATGTCATGAACTCATTGCAGTTGAATGGGCATTTACCAGAGGGAGTTTTTCTGGTCATGTGCCCATTGCTAGGGAAACTGACTATATGTACATTCTAGATCTTTTCTTGAAGAGAACTGGAAGTCCTGATCTTTGGTTTGGAGTGGAAGTGAAGTTCTAGACTTGTCTGAGTGGGCTGAAGTGCTGATCATTTGCTTCAACTTTTTATCACAGTTCTGTTTTCAGTTTTGTTCTCACAGTTCTACATCAAGCTTTTTCTTCTTAATCACTCAGGGAAATCAGTGTCTATAATGATTGCAGTCTCCCACCATCAAACTAACTGAGATATTGTCAATTCAATGGTCTGACTTTACTGCAGGAGCTTAAAAATGCAATGGCTTCTGAGGCATTGAGCTCTTTTTAAAACATCCAGCTATGCATGACACCTAACAGCAATGGCAAGAAAACATGCTGAAAGTGCTATCATAGGCTAGTTGAAACATGCATGTCACATTTCAGTAGGTAAAAGATTAAAGTTTCTCTTTGCGATAACAGTAAGATTGTTATGAATAAAATGTCAATTAATATTAGATTTAAAACTTGAATCCAGACTTTGATGAGGTTCTTTTTGGATGATTTGATTTTCATTTTTGCATATGCCCTTTTGTGCCTTGGTTCTTTCAAGACACAAACTACAATGCTGTTGCCCCCTCAAGATCCCCCCCCCCCCAAATTGCTAGCTCGCAATTTGTAGCCACGACCTCATGCAGAAACATCAGAACTCTTTCACTTGTTCTTGTTCACTTGGCCAGTTTTGTAGATTCAGGTAGTTTGGATTAGTGTCTAAACTATTTATTTGAACTGAACCTGAACTTTTAGGCTGAGATTTTCAAAGCTGCCTCCTCTAATTTTATTGGGAATGGAGCACCTAAATCTGCTAGTCAGCTTTGAAAATACAAGCAAAAGTCCGGTGTGTTGTACCCATTAATATTTTGTGAGTCTCACTGGTGGGTGCTTTGTGTCCCTCATGGAAAGTGTGACGTTCCTACATATATTTTATACATTGTTTCAATATCTATTCTTTGCGATTGGTTGTGGCTGCCAGCTGTTTCCCTACAGCCTTCTCAGGAATGGGAGGGCTTTCCTCGACTGGTCCCTTTTAAAAAAAAAATATATTCCTTTGCTGTTGCCACTAAACTTTATGGAAGCCATAAAATATCTTTTGGCTCTGACGTGAAACACAAGGAAAATGTTTGCACAATGAACATCAGACATTGTCAGTGTTAATGTGTAATGTCTGTTGGCAGAGCTGTCTAAAGATTTTTTTGGCAGCCAAATGTTACTTCTATTTCACTCAGAATTCACATCTGTCACAGGATAGGAAGATAACAGGTTATATTAATATCAGCTACAGGCTGTTTCTTTTCTTTTCTTCCTCCCCCCCCCCCAGACCCCCCCCTCTAGTGCTTTCTTTTTGGTAACCACTGGTGACAATTTGGTGAACAAGTTGTTTTCAAGCCTTCCCTAATTGACGGAGAAATGTAGATGCTGAGATAATTCTACAAAAAACTCTTCTGGACATAAAACTATTGTGAAGAATTATCAGTAGGCATCTTGAAAGTTTACATATGATTGATCTTAAATGCATCAGAAAAAAATTGAAAAGATGTCTTTTCAGTAAGCCAAGTGCTGCAGTTAGACTTCACCAGTTTCTAATATATTATATAATTAATACTCAAGATGACAATCTCCAAATCTAGGAACAATTTTTAGAAATATACTGTGAATAAAAGCCCCTAAGGAAAATACATATAAAGAGTAATTGGTAACACGTATTAGAATTGCCATCCAGTATCTAATAAGACAGTCCCTGCTTAAAAACCAAAAATGACATATGGCAAAAAAAGAGAAAGCAAGATCAAATGATACATTTTTAATGTCTTTATCATTTCTCTCCTTAATGTCTCACTTTGTGAGAATACAATATTGCTAACCAAAACTAAAAATAGTATAATAGTACAGCTACGTGTTCTATTTTCATGAGGAGACAAACATTCAAAAAAATTGTAAGTTTGAAACCATTTTAAAAAAAAATATATAAAATGACATAGAAATTCCACCCAGGACTTTCCAATGAACGGAGGAGTTAGCATATAGATGCCTAGATATAAAACTAGTCTTGATTCCTTATGACGCAGTATTTACAGACAAAATAGAAATACTTTTGACATAAAAGGTCATTGCGGGATGTCGCTGTTTCATGACCACAAGAGCAAACTATATCTAAATCATACTGCCAGATATAAAGAATAACCTGAGTGTGGCAAGTGTTGACAGCTGCCACCATGCTTAACTCTTGATCCAGTGCTTTAGGAAAATAGCTTAATATCACTTGGAAGAGGCCTCAAGAAGCATCAAGTCCAGCCCCCTTATTGACACAGCACCGAGTAAACAGAGACCTTCCCTTCTCTAACCTGTTTCTAAAAACCTCCAAGACCAGGATTCCACAACCTTCCTGGAAAGCCTATTCCAGGAGCTTAAATCCCTGTATAGCTAGAGAGTTTTTTCCCCTCTAATATCTAATCTAAATCTCCCTTGCTGCAGATTCAGCCCATTGCTTCTTGTTCTACCTTCAGTGGACATGGAGGACAATTGATCTCCATCCTCTTTATAACAGCCCTTCACATATTTGAAGGCTGTTACCAGGTCCCCCTTCAGTCTTGGTTTCTCAAGACTAAACATGTCAATTTTTTAAATCTTTCCTCGGAGGTCAGATTGTCTAAACCTTTTATCATTTTTGTTGCTCTCCTCTGGACTCTTTCAAATTTGTCCACACCTTTCCGAAAGTGTGGCACTCAAAACTGGATACAGTATTCCAGTTGAGTCCTCATCAGTGCCGAGTAGAGGGGGACAATTAGTTTCTGTGTCTTACTGTGACGGGATCAAGATTCACCACCGCCGGCGCCTCCCACTGTTTGTTCCAGGAATTAGCTCTGTCTGCTGCGGAGCGTCCTCAGCACGTGGTGCGTTGTCCGTTCTGCTGCCCTGGGACCCGCGTTGCTCCCTACTCGGTGGCGTCCACTTCAGGACACTGTCCTCTTGCAGTGCCCACTACTCCGGACTCACCCCCTTCTGGGGGGAATTAACAGCAGTCTTTGGGACTTGCACCTGCCTCAGTGGCCAACCACAACCCAAAGTCCAGCCCCCAAGCTCAGCGGCAAGTTGCAGTCCGTAGTGGCCACCATCTTCTGTAGCCAGGTGCAGTGTAAGTGGGGGAAGGGAGGGAACCCAGGCCTGCCTGCTACTCTGGGTCCCGACCCAGGGACCCTCTAGTGGCAGCCTCTTTCTGCCCTCCTTTGTTCTTCTCCTTCGAAAATGAGATGTTTTGAGACGCTAAATTTCACTATTTCTAAAAAATGGCACTATTTAAAAAAAATTCGGTTGTCTAAAACTTGTTGTAAATTTTGTGTTAGTTGGGGGTTCCTAGGGTGACCAGATGTCCCAATTTTGGGGGCTTTTTCTTATATAGGCACCTATTACCCCCCACTCCAGTCCCGATTTTTACATTTGCTATCTGGTCACCCTAGGGGTACCTAGGTACATTATACGTGAAACTTACAGAACTAACAATCGACTTTGGAAATAATAACTGATGCTATCCTGAGAGGTATGACCAATAGGGAAATGGTTTCACACATCTGTTACAGCAGCTAAATTAGAGATCCAAATGCAAAATCAGGACTAGGGACTAGCAAGTGCATTTTTGCTAATTCCTGGAGAATGTTAAAAAGATAAATCAATGGATGGATTCCTTTGATCCATAAATACAGATATTTTAACTGCAACAGATAAAATTTATAATAGTTTTCATGGTATTTAATTAACTGGGGGAGAGCACAATGGAATGGAAATAGTTTAAACTAAATGTTCCAGGAGAGCAGAGTACTTTGCAGCATGCTTGTCCCTGGAAATAAGTTTTTATTAAAATGGTAATGAAAAAAACCAGTTGACATGCCAGTGTTATTTGCAAGGAATGATAAGAAAAGATTATTGTTCTCTCAGTTTTTTGTCTAAATTGATTCAATTTACAAGGCAATATATAAATAACAGTAATTGGCAAAGTACTACAACGTTAGTGTACTATGGACCGGATCCAAAGCACACTGAAATCAATGCTAGTCTTTCCACTGATTTCAGTAGGTTTTGGATCAGACTGTGTATGAGGATCTGTTTATCTTCCTTATCACCCATCTCTGGGAGAGAAGCATCAGATATGCAATGGGTCAGATTCGGTAACCCTTACTCATGTTGAGTTATACCTTAATTCACATATAATTCCACAGAACTCAATGGGACTACCCGTAGATTAGGGTGCTACTCAACATGGGTAACAGAATCTGAACCCATGAAGGTAGAAATGGACCTGTGCTGCAAAATTCTCAACCAGGTCCGGATGTTGAACCTCTCAAAGTTTAGGGGTGTTTAGAGCTGAGATTCGTCTCAGACCATTTTAAAAATGTAGTAAGGACCAGTCATGAAATGTAGATCTAGACCCAGTTTTGGATTCTGAAGCTTCAAAAAATGGGGATGTTCAGATCCACAGTTTTGTTTTGGAGCCTGTTCTTCTAAGAAATCTAAAGTTCCAAAGCATGATGAAATTTGTGTGCATCTTGAGGTATGTGGTGTGTGTGTGTTTGTAGGAAACATTAAGGTAGGAAGTGGGGTAATATAGCTTGTGTTTCTTGATTTGTAAATGTATTGTGTGTGTATAGTGGGTTTGGTGAAGACCCACTAAATCAATGGCAGAGCGCTCTCCAGTGGACGCTGGTATTCCAGCTCCCTGAGAAGAGTAAGGTAAGTCGACCAGAGAGCATCTCCCATCAACACAGTGCAGTGAGGACATGGCAGTAAATCGACTTAAGCTACATCGACTCCAGCTACATTATTCATGTAGCTGGAGCAGCATAACTTAGGTCGACTTACCCCGGTAGTGAAGACAAGTCTAGAGTAATGAAGCTAATTGTTTGCTAGGTGGTAATCATCACAAATGGCCATTCAGTAGGCTATTGGAGATTCCATTAATGAGGGCAACAATAGGGCCAGAAAGTTATGGTCCATTCTGAGCACGGTAATGTGGCCAAGAAATGAGCTGGAATAATCCGGCTAACTAAGAAATGAATCTCTGATAGAAAAGAACACAAGCAGCTTGTGGTTTAGATATACTCTACGTGACCTGCAAGCCATGGAATTTTTTATATGCTCATGTATGATCTTAGAACTTTATTTTTACGTGTGTGTGAGGGGGTGCATACGGGTGTAACTGATATTGATAGACAGGCCTTAGCCAAATCCTCAGATTCATTTGCTGCTGAGCTTTGGCATGTTCAAAATCCAAATTTGACTTTTACAGTTTGAGCCCATTTCTAATATTTAGTCAGATTTATGACCAATGTGGTATTTTGGAGCTAACTCTTGTTCATAGTTTAGGCATTGTTCAGTCATCATTAAAGTATATAAAACTTATGCATTTATCTTTTTAGCCTATAGACACTTAAGCCTCCATGTTCTTGGGGTTTTATTTATTTACTACTTTGCTGCTTGATAGATGGCAACACACAAAATGTTTCCTAACTGGGGATGTCTCATTAGTTTTTTCCTTTTAGTGTCATCTGTCATACAATAGCAGATACTGTGGAGTCTTCACACATTCATGTGACTGTATTGTATTTTTATTTATAATTATAAACTAGTTTCTTTTATGTTTGCACAGGGCAGGTGAGGTTAAATATAGGGGATAAACACTATCCCCAAAGAAAATGCAGTTGTATTCAAACCAGGGCTCTATCTTCTTGTGTCATTACAGCCCCACTGTTTTCTAAAAAGCAAGTGTGCTCTGTGATATAGAAGGTGGAGACTGGGAAGCTGGCTCTGCTAAGCCTTGCCTAATGCAAACTGCTTTAGTATGCACATCACATCATGCCAGCTATACTGCAGGGAGCAAGCAGTTATCGCACAAGCGTGCATCCTCAGAGCCAGGATAAACACTCCGTTACTCTCCCTCTAAACCGCTCTTCTGGGAGGGAGAGAAAATAAATAGAGAGAGAGAGAGAGAGAGAGGCATTTGAAATAACCTTTTTAAGGAGAAGGCAGCAACCAATAGAACCTTTTCTTATTTTTTTTTCCACTTCTTACTAGAGAAATTCGTGTTATCTCAGCAATTAAGGAGAAGAGCCAGCATCTAGGGTTCCAGGCTGTGAGGGGAAGTAGCAACTTGTACCAGGTAGGAAGCCCTTTCAGCATCCTCTTTAATTCATGCTGCTCAGTTACTACAGTACTTGCTATGTTACAATACTGTGGCTGACTTCTGGAGACCTTGTGTCTGTTAGCCACCATTCCCTGAGTGAAAGGGACCGTGGGGAACCTTAATTGTCAATGACCTTCAGGGTATTTCTTGGAAAGGCACTAATACTTAGTGCTGTAAAGTAAGGCAATCTAGACTTCCATCTAACTGCTTAGATGTGTACATTGAGCATCAGGATGCAGCTGTTCGAAACTACAGCTGTTACCCATATATGAACCCATGTCACAAATGAGTAAAAATTAGCCATTTTATAATAACAGGAACAGCTGCTCTGCATATTTAGCAACACTGATGTACTACTGTCCCAAATACTTTCCCAAACTTAGTACCATAAATTCATTGTGTGCTTTAAAGTAAGCAAATAGGCTTTAGTGTATTCAGAGTTATTCCGACATTGAATGTACTATTACATTTTCATAGTCACTCATGCATATTTCATCAAGAGTTTTTATAAACTTTTCTGTTGCAGCTATGTCTTTTGTTGTGGATTGATACTCTGCCACTAATTAATGAACAATAAAAATAATTGGGAGCCTTGCATTGAACTGCTGGCAATACATAGTTTCCAGAATTACTTACTGAAAGGCTGTAAGAATACAGGAAGCCCTCTCCAAAGGTTGGGAGGAGGGTACGGAATGGGATGGAACACTGAGATTTTGGGATGCTCTTTTTTTCTGCCTTTATTCTCACCAATGTAAAAAAAACCCCAAAACCCTACTAACCTGATTTGAGATCCTTCTGTTCCAACTTTCTACCTGACATTTTATGTTTTTGTTGAATCAAATGAATTAACCTTTACTTGACATTCACATAACCTTTTCATGTTGCGATGGTCATGTGACTTAAGTTTCTTATTAAAAAACATGAATTTGACAGTAGGATATGCTTTTTTAAAAAATTCATGGCTATTAAATTTTCTCAGAGCCTAAGTTAGTCTGCAAGAGCTATCACGATGTTTACCAAAAGAGTGGATTCTGTTAAAGTTTTGTTGTTTAATGCTAATTTTAAGTTACTGTTTTTTGAGTAGTCGTTGGGTCTTAGGCAAACTGTACAAGTCTTATCATGGTTTTGTCTGTAATATCAGACTCTTGTGACAGGTAAACTCTGTTAGAATAAAACAAAAATCTCTTCTGAAGGCAAAATAAGTGTGAGTAAGAATACCATGTCTCTGCTTTACCTTCCTATAACAGAGTTAGAAAACCTGTGTTCTTCAAAACATTCAGTGCTTTGGCCCACTAATTTCATAGATGTTCAGCACCAGTTAATATTAGGCATAATTCTGAGGCTTCCGATGGCATCCACACTACCTTTTGCTTCTTCTGACTGCTTTATTTAATACCTAGAAAAATACCATCAGCATAAATATTTTCAGAAAGATGCATTGTGTTTTGTCTGCGGTGGGGAAAAATTCTATTGAAAGAAAATGAATGTACTTTGTATTATCTCTCTCTCTCTTAATATGCCAAAGAGTAAAAAAAAAAAATGTCCCAGGGGAAAACACAATGGTAATAATTTATAATTATGCCTGATAGTAAATCAATGCTATGGAATTTACAAATATTTGCATATTATTCAGCCCAAGTGAAGTCAATTAGGTCCAGTGAGCTCCCTGAATAGTCTCAGTTTAAGATCCCTGATGCCACTTGAGAGGAGTTTTATCCTCTGTGCCTTATTTTTGACTGAACTGTCACTTGTGGGACACAGAGAAGTCCAGCTTCTTGGAGATTTCTCTGTTGTTTAGAAGTACTTTGGTTTCAACCAGCCTGTTCTGATACACAGTTGGAAGGAAACCTGAGACAGAAAATTGACCACTGAAGTTCTGACTCCTTTGGTATGTGTTGCTGCTGGAGGAACATGATAAAGAAAGTAAAAACATGTTTTCCATTTTTATAGAGGTAAATATGTATGGGATGTCATGCTCAATGGAGTTATTAACTTAAGGGCATTGAGAAAAATAGCAAGAAACACAATGACATGTAGAAACGTCATCCATACAAATTGGGTGTAAAATTTTAAGCAAATACAAATTTTGTTTCTTATATGCAAGGTGTGCCTGCTTGTTTCTGTAAAGATTCTAAGATTTCCTTAGGGAGACATTTGTCCCTGACAGGACCCAGCAAAGTTAATGGAGTCAGTAAATTAACTTGGTTTATATAATTTTGTTTTTGTCTAACCATCTGAGTTACAAAGAGTCATTGATATGGCACATTTGCCACCTCTAAAAGGAGGGTGTGTTCAGGATGCTGGTTTTCTTTTCAACTCTGCTGCTGACTTGGTGTATCATTTAACTTTCTGTGTCTCAGTTTACCTATCTGTAAAATGAGTATTTGCCTATTTTTGCAGTGCTTGTGATGTTTAATGTTTGTAAAATGTTTAGATCCTTAGATGAATGGTGATATTTAAATTTTCAAAATGTTGCTAACATGCAATGCACATTAGACATTACAAAGACTGAAGCACCTTGTTTTAATTAATAAAGAAATGATATTTAAGTCAACTATTCATGTGGATTTCATCTTCTGTTACCCTCTTTAGACTTTGCAGGTTGACAACTTGTAGAAATATTGTTTTCCAGTGATTGAATTCCAGTATTTAAACCTTTCCCCCATTCCTGGTAGTACTAAATCTGTGCAATTTTTTTTTGTGTTTGTAACTTATGAATGTGACTTTAAAACAGTGTGTGTGTTGATTTTTACATTGATGGTAGTGTGTGCTACTGAAAGATGCTGGGTGAACATTGTCATCCTTGGAGGCTCAAATTCTTTATTCACTTATACAACAGGTTTCAGACATGCAAGCTTCTTCATATTTTCTGTCCACAGTGTTCCAACCCTGAGCTGCAAGAGACCATCTTTAGATAGTAAGGTTTGAATACGCATTGGGCTCTGCTAGCGTGTGGACCTGTGTGCATCCTATTGCCTTTAATAAGACTCTTCATGAATGCAGGGGTACATGCTAGCAGATCTCTATACAGGCGAAAGGCCTTTAAGAGTAGTTCAATCTTTGTGGCCCACTCAGTCCCTGAATTTTCATCTTCGATTGTCACTGTTAGCACCCTTTGTTGTCAGTGGGGTTTGTTATATGGGCAACAGTCTACTCTGAATACAGCTGAAACCACTAATTAACTCATGTCCCCTGGTCCACCACACAGTTGTTACGCAGTAACCAATTTTGATCACTCCCTCACAGGGCTTTGTATGAGAGCTCTGAGCTATCCTCTCCTGTGCCTTGGGAGTGTGGCATTGAGCCCGATAGCGCAGTTGCTGCTAAGGTGGGCATGGCATAGCATAGCATAAAAGTTATAACAACACAACGTATGAGCCACAAGGCTTTGGTATAAATAGGAATTCTTATGGGTCTCCCAAGTGGCCATTATCTCTTGATCTCACTTTAGATAGATTTTCGTAAGATCTTTGTTTTTGAAATCAAACTACTAAATGCACACCCTTCTAGTGCATTCCTTGGCAAATGGATGAGTGATGATTCCATAACAATCCAATGTTGTGTGTTGGGAGGAAAAGGCCGTCCCTTTTTCTTTTTCTTTCTTTCTTTCTTGAACAACAGATATGTCCATGTTCAGAGGTATGTTCCTCCTAAAGAGACTATACAACAAAGAATATTGGTCTGGCTTTTCTTTAACCTTTCAGATGTTAAATAATAATTTTTCAAGATGGAAACTTGATGACCAATGACTCTCATATTTTGCTTTGTGTGTAGAATCAAGTTCAGAGTTAATATGGTAGCTGACTAATGCTGGGCTCTGTTGCCAACTTGAAAGAAATCAGCAAGTCACTTACCAGCACAACTTTGGAGATTTATTTAGCCAATAATCCCCAAGAAACCAATCATTACTAGCAATTAACTGCTGGTTTGTTAGTTCACTATGGACCATTAATGCTCTAACAAAGTGACTGTTAACTAAAGCAGCAGTAGCAAATTTTGAGGTGGCTATTGCTCTTACTCTGTTTGTCTTCTATGTGGCATATGTTCTCTTTTATCTGTCCTCCCTCGCCCCACTCACTTTGTTTAGCAGCTAGAGGGTAGTTAACAACTGAATTTTGCCCAATTAATGCTTCTTCAGTTGGGGAAAAAACAGTGGCATCCAGGCTGGATTTGCAATATATATATATATATTTGAAAATAATAAATATTAGCCTGCAGTGTGTACCCTGGACCTGTACCTCTGTATCTTCTTATAACATTTTCTACATGATGCAATTAGTCAGAGATTATTTCTGATCGTTTTATTGCTTAAATGAAATTGTAATACTGAATCCAAACAGAGTGAAAGAGTATGCAACCAGACAATCCCAAATGTTGATCTTAGAGCAGTTTTTCTGATGGAGGCTGTCCTTCAGGTGTAGGGAATTAAAATGAAATAATCCCAGGACATTTTTGGATATCCCATCATTTCTCAGCATGTCCAGAGCCCAAAAAGACACTGGACACCTGGGGATATGATGTAATGGTGATATCCAAAAATAAATTGGAGGCTAAGTGGGCTCCTAGTTTAATATGTTTTAGTGCTGTGTTTCATTCAGCCTCATTTTTCAAGGACCACAAGAGGGAGAATTGGAATAAATAATACCCTTTTCTTATAATTAACACAACTGCTTTCTCTTCCTGGTGTATGACGGTTACAAGATACAAAAAATGTCAGTAGCTCAGGGTGTAAGTGTGGGTGTGCTAACTTTTTAGCTAATGGAATTGAGGTGGGCAGCTCCACTAGGCTGATTAGAACCATCAGAAAATATGCCATGTTACAATGAAATGAAGGGAGATGTATTTAGGTCAGTATCTAATGAGCGCTAGATACAGTGCACTTACATTCTGTGCAGGAAAAAAAAAAGCGAAAAATACAGTCTGGCGTAACTCAGTAAAAATTGGGCATTCGCTTCCATTAGTCTTTAGTTTAACTCTTACGTGGTACCGAAATAAAAAAAAAACCCAAAAACAAAAAACCCAAAATAGAATTATCATGTAAGTATTGGAGGTGAACAAGCAGAAAGGCTTGTCAATATCATTTAGCGTGCATTTATGAAGACAGTGTGATCCCATATCCTAAGGTGGACTAGAGCACATGGGTCCTTTTTTAATTCTTTTTTAAAAAGAATCTGACAACCTCAAGTTTTTCTTCCAGTCCCAGTGATCAAAAGAGGTCCACAAAATATCTGTTTGTTTGCATAGGGAAGATAGAGATGCGGGGAACGGGGGGGTTTGTAGTTTTTTTTATTTAAAATATTGCATTAATTTGGTACAAGAGACCAAGATTGTCACGCTGAATATTTATATTTTGTTTTGAAGCATCTCTTCAGATAGCCTCAACTGTTAAGTGATTCATTCGAGGTAACCTTGCAGAATCATTGTGCTCCGTATAATGTATAAGATGTGTCGCAAATGTATGCAATAGAAACCCAGGAAAGAAAATTTGTCCTTCTGAAGTGCCCAAACCATTGGGTACATGTTCTCTTTGTGTGCATCTTGCTTGCTTCAGTGTTAATTGGAGTTAGGCTCATACACTGAGAGAAGAATAAAAACCCATTTAGGGAGAGGCAGTAAAGGTGAAGCAGAATTCTTCATGGTAAATATCTTTATTTCACTGTTTTCTATCTAAAAATAACTAGTATTTAATGGATAAGTTTTTCTTACATAAATTACACACATGGAAGGATTGCCACTAGGCATTTGCAAGTATAAGGCTAATCATAAAAATCTGGAATGGGTGGTACACTTATCTAGGCCTGCCTGGGAAACACCTGTCAGATTTCTAGTCAAAGGGGATTCAACAGTCAGTGCATAACAGAATCAGGTCTTTGGATCTGCAGAAATGACAGGCTGCTGGTTTCCATTGCCAGGAAAACAATAGTAGTACAGGACAGCCAAAGAGGAGTTCACATAGGCTGGGGTTCTGATGACTTCACTGGATTGACTCATGTATTATTTGCAAGCAGTCTTGCTGAAATTGAGACTACAGAGAGTAAGGTGCTCTGCAGCATAAGTAAGCATAGCAGGAGCTGCCCTCCAAACACTGGTATACTTGTAATTTAATATGGTCTTGGGTGTATTGATAGAAAACAATCACCTAGGTTTAACATTTTACATAAGTGAACATAATTCTTGCAGAATGACCAGGGAATTACATGTCACATTCACGCAAACACCCAAGGAGTTCAGTGTGGTTTTTATTGCAATGGATACCAAAGTTCAATTATTAAAAGCTGAATTACCACCAATATTAAAGTTTTGACATATTACTTGCCATTGGGTGTCTCTGCAACTCCACAGAAACACAGCTGTATGGGTATCTTTCTGCCTGTTACTCAGAAGAATCTTCCTAGTGTGATTATAGTCAGAGAAGTCCCTTTAACTCCCTCCAACTACTTCTGTGATGCTCCCAAGAACTGAGATTGATAACTTAATTTAAATGTTACACTCCCCTTGCCCATCCCACAGTATGCTGTCAACGTTGCTACCTCTGCATTTCCCAGTCCATTGTGTCTTGTGCTGTATTTATTTAGATTTATAACAACAACAGGATAGGGTGGGGGAATTGTTCGCCTTGAATTCTAGGTGCCTCTGGCATAGTATTAAAAATATATATATTCCTGCCTCCATGAAGATGGGCCTTGCAGCACGTGCTGTAATAAGTGTGTACCTTCTAGATTGTCAGCTCTCCGGGAATAGGCTGGTTTTACTTTTGTGTATTGTACCTTTGTGGTAGTGGGAGGCAAACGATAAATAACAATGTAAGAATGACACCTTCTTGCCAGGTACTCCCTGTGTGTCCTTGAGTCACATCTGCTTACTTGACTAACACAAACATGTTTTTTGGAGCTCTGAGCAATGTAAACCAAATACAGCTATGGCCGAGTGAGATTGAATCTATTCTGCCTCATGCATCAACAACAAAATGCTTAGCACGTCCGTATGTGCGGTATAAGTAATAACGGAAATCGTATTAATAACAAAGCTGTCAGCTAGATTGCAGAGTTTGCTCCTGGTGATGATGTACTGTTGAGGCAGGGAGAGCAGAGTGTGATTTCTCAGAGTCCAGCTGCATCTGTAGTATTGGCAGCTCAGGAAGTAATCTTTTGACTTATGAAACAAGCACAGGTTATATGAAATACATTCTACCTGCATAAAACCTGAGTCATTGAGCTCTCTGGAGGTGGAGGCAGAGGGGGTGAGGAGGTAAAAATCAATACACCGATCCCGACCTATCCTTTCCCCCAGAGCCTGTAGACTGGAAGAGTAGCCACCTCCTCAGCACACCAGTTTTGCAGGATGTGGAGGTTATTGGGCCCGTTGGGGTGGATCCCATGCATCCACAGTGGTGAGGCCAATATGAAAGCACTTTCCATGCTGCACAGCAGGTGCACAATGCCCTCTGCCCTGCTCTTTTGCCGAGACCCCCGTTCATAGCCCTTTCATACCACAAATGAATTCCAGCCAATGAGAGTAAATATAGAAATCTGTCACTTTTCCTAGACCTGGTCCTAAAATGTCACTTTTGGCTCTGGATCCAGATTTTTCAAATCCTGCAAATTTGGGTGCATTCGGGTCCTTTTTTAGGGGTGGGGAGGGAAGCAGAGGGTTGGGTGCAGCCTATAGTAGACAGGAACCAATGAATGGGGAGGTTTGGCTCCTACACTTTGGGTGCTGATTTTCACTTTGCCACATTGCTGTAATATGCTACTATCAGTACAATCTCACCCCAGTGTGCATGATGACACAATGTGACATGTTCACTTTGCTCACCACAGCTGTCTCAAAGGAGAAGTTTGAAACGCATTTATGAGTGTTCGCCTCAATTTTGCAAATAGAGTTTTCATTGTTTATTGTACATTTCATCATCTGCAGTGGTACAGATGCTTAAAAAATCCTGATGAAATATTTTTTGTTGTAAAATGATAAATATTCTTTCCACATGCATGGGCTTGTTTGGAAAGTTAGTTTAGACTTTTTGGCACGGAGTAGTGATGTTAAATTATTTTGAAAAATGAAATATATATTCTGCAAGGAAATACAGCATTATAGGAGTTTTGGGGCTCATTAAATTGTTTTAAGCTATTTGGTATTGCATTTCTTTCTATCACCCTTTTGGAACAACTTTCTAACAAGGGAAACTAACAAGGGAAATTTAAAATTGTAAGAAGGCTGTGCTTGTCTGATAGAGTATTAGGATGTTGATGTTGATTAGATTAGATGTTGATACAGTCTGTAAAACTGGCATTTTAGGTATTTCTCTGACACTGAAAGAGATTTACTAATAGACTCAGGTGAATCCTCAGAGATGCTCTGGGAAATCTGCCAATTTCTCTAGTATGCCATCAGTTAATATCACGTTTATTGGAGCTTCATAAAGCTTGCTTAATTTTGAAATTTCTTTGAAGCCACATTTGTTTGGAGGGGAAAAATGTGTACAAATAAACTCCAAAAGTTTTCATTAGCATCAAGGGAGTGAGGCCCCAGGAAGTTCATTGCCATTTCAGGGAAGAAGGCACCAAGGAGCTGTGTCCCGCAAAGCAGAAAAACATGCATGAGCAAAAGGGATAGCATAGGGAATTGAACTGGGTAACTGACTTCTTTTGGAAGGAAGAGGGTTTTTTTGCCCCTGATGAAGAAGCATCAGAAGAGCAGGAAACATGATTTCTTCTGTAGGGTGAAGTGAAGAATGGCTTTTCCCTTGTGGAGATTAATTTTCATCATAAATGAATGATGAACAAAATAGTTATGCCCCTAACACACACAGGAAACTTTACTCCAACCCTGAAAAATTCTATTTGCCAACTTGCCCAGGATAAGTCACTGTTCTGGTGGGTGTGTATGATACAGAAACCAAAAGTCCTTTTCGCATCATTCAGTAGGATGATGATGATAAACAGTGCAAAATAGTTCTTAGATTCCATAACCGTGTTTTAAGGCTGCTTAAATAAACCAAGGAAACAATTAGGTTGAGTTTTAGTTTCCCAGACAATAGAATAAAAATTCCCTTCTCTTCTGCTCTCCAGTCTTACCTTGTTTGTTGCTAGTCATCTGGGTATAATATTCAGCCCACAAAAATGTGCAACAGGATTGACTTGTGATGGGTGAATCTCAAAATTCAGAAGCTGTACTCAGATAAGCACCCAATGTTTCAGTGATTACCCAATAGATCAGACACCCTGATATCTAGCAATCACACCAAGGTAGACATTCTTGAAATATTTCCAATAGGGCTGAATGAGACCATGAGAACGGCTATTCTCAGTTTATTTTGTCATTTATGCTTCTGATTTCAACTAGAACTAGAAAGTGCAACAGCAAGAGAAAAAATAGGGAGAAAATGTTTTTCAGAGGCAAATTCATTTTAATGGATGGGCAAAGGCTTCAGTCAGTTTTCATGTTGTCAGCTGGCTCACTTATCCCTCAATATATACTCTTTGGTTTTCCAGTGGTCATGTGAAGGTGAAATGTCCAAGCTGTGTTTTCACTAAGCATGTAACTAGTTTACTAACGGAACAAGAATGGGAGAAGTTTCCGTTGCACCAAAATGACACAAAGGATACATTGTCTTTGCAGGTGCCAAACATTCCATAGAGTCTGCATTTACATTGCCACTGTAAGTGAGTCAGGGATCCTGACTGCAACACAGTTATAATAACTAGTGTAGATGGGACCTGACTATGTCTCCCCAATCAGATTAAAACTCAAGTCAGTCCAAAACTTTAATGCTGGTTGTGGCAGTGAGGTTGGATCCCGTGTGAACTCTAACTCGTAACTGCATGTTGTTACAGGGTTCTTAAACTTCCCTGTCGTTGTTGTGTACCCAGCACGGAGGTCGATCACCATGCATGAGAAGGAAACACTGACTGTGCTCTGTAAATGGCACACATGCTGTCATAAATATAAAGGGAAGGGTAAACACCTTTAAATCCCTCCTGGCCAGAGGAAAAACCCTTTCACCTGTAAAGGATTAAGAAGCTAAGATAACCTCACTGGCACCTGACCAAAATGACCAATGAGGAGACAAGATACTTTCAAAGCTGGAGGGGGTGAGGTAACAAAGGGTTCTCTCTGTCTGTGTGTTGCTTTTGCCGGGACCAGAGCAGGAATGCAGGTCAGAACTCCTGTAAAGAGTTAATAAGCAATCTAGTTAGATATGCGTTAGATTCTGTTTTGTTTAAATGGCTGATAAAATAAGTTGTGCTGAATGGAATGTATATTCCTGTTTTTGTGACTTTTTTTAACTTAAAGTTTTGCCTAGAGGGATTCTCTGTTTTGAATCTGATTTGAACCCTGTAAGGTATTTATCATCTTGATTTTACAGAGGTGATTCTTTTACTTTTTATTCAATTACAATTCTTCTTTTAAGAACCTGATTGCTTTTTCATTGTTCTTAAGATCCAAGGGTTTGGGTCTGCGTTCACCTATGCAAATTGGTGAGGATTTTTATCAAGCCTTCTCCAGGGTGTAGGGCTTGGGGGTATTTTGGGGGAAAGACGTTTCCAAGTGGGCTCTTTCTCTGTTATTTTTGTTAAACGCTTGGTGGTGGCAGCAATAAGGTCCAGGGACAAAAGGTAAAATAGTTTGTACCTTGGGGAAGTTTCAACCTAAGCTGGTAAAAATAAGCTTACGGGGTTTTTCATGCAGGTCCTCACATCTGTACCCTAGAGTTCAGAGTGGGGAAGGAACCTTGACACATGCCCATGGACTTTTCATCAGCTTTTCAGAAAGTAAAAATGCTCTTGAATCTGGCTGTAAAAACTCATTTCAAAGTCATCACAGGAAGCCTTGAGTGCCAACTTCATCAAAATGCGAAGATGAATTGTGCCAAGGCTCCTTTGACAGGACGACACAAGGCTGGCATTAGCTCATTTTCGTTATCACTGAGAGAGATTAAATAGGGTTTGCAATCAGCCACTGACTATAACAGTTTTGTTTGTTTGTGCTGATTAAAGGGTGAACTATAAGACTGGTGGAGACAGGTTTTTTTAAGCAAAGGAAATAATGAAAGATTGCTGAGTTTCTAAGAGTTTCTAAGTGAGTAAATTGTCAGGCCCTGCAGATAGGGTAAGCACAGGGGTTGAAGAAACCAAAATCAGGTGCCTGCCCGTGGCTCGGAGCCTAAATACTCTGTTAACCAAGTCTCTGTTGACTGCCATGCTGGAACCAATGAGGACGAGAGATGGCTTGTGATAATTCAAGTGGTTTTCCCATTACGACTTACTGCTCTATCTGCCAATTGCATCTTCTAGTTTCAATGGATATTTCCTGGAAGAAAAAACTTATATCAATGCTGCTCCATGATCAAAACCCGTGTAGGAAGCAAAGTGTAAGCAATATACTTGGGTTTGTGGATGGGATGGATTTTCAACGTAACTAGATTTTTGTCATTGATGTAATGTACTCATGGGAGATGTCTTTATTTGTAAGGGAAGACTGAGACTTTGAGATAAGCTGACAACAATCCACCACGCTTTTAATTTTCCAGTCTTCAAATTTCCACTGTTAGTATTTCCTTTGCGGTTTCTGGGTGCTGTAGTGCAACAAGCAAATTTCCCTGAGACATGCTACAATTAGAACTACCCTTAGAGCATTCAAAACACTGGGGTTGAAACCCAACGGCCTTGCTTATTTTGTACTCAATTTACCGGTTTTGACCCTATGTGCACCCACTGCTGCATCAGCCATTCTGAATCTGAGGCCATTCTAAGTGTTCGAGAAGGGGGGAAAAAATCATCACCTTGATCTGTTGGACAAGAGAATAATTGGGACTAACAAAAAGGCTCCATTCCAGAAATCAATATGGAAACGTCTGTCAAGGCCTTCTTGTAAGATTCCAACCACTTCCTAGCACCATTTATGTTTGAAATATACTGCACTGAATGGAAAAGCCTTTCTCGTGGTATTTGGGTACTTCCACTTCCAAGGAGAGGTAGTATAGAATCATAGTAATGAAGGTCTGGAAGGGACCTCAAGAAGTCAGGTAATCTAGCCCCCCTCTGCTGAGGCAGGACCAAATAAACCTCCCCCATCCCCATGGGCAGCGGGTGTCATAGGCAGGGGTAGGCTGTGCCTCCCGAAACAGCCTAGCATGGCCGTGCCCATGCTCCGCCCCCAGGCCAGGCCCCATCCTGCGATTCCCAGTGCTCTGCCCTGGCTGGCCCAGGCTGGCTGGCCTGCCTCCCCAGGGACTCAGAGCAGCTGGTGTTGGGGCCACGCTGCCCGGTGCACCGTGGCTGGGGACACTGCAGCCATGCCACCTGATGTTCTGGGGCTGGCTGCCCGGAGCCTGGGGCTGGGGGGCACTGTGGCGGCACCGCCTGGAGCACCGGGGCTGGGGTCGCTGCAGCTGTGCTGCCCAGCAGTGGGACTGGGGGCTGTGGTGGGGATGCTCTGGGCTCCTGGGGGAAGGCTAGAAAGGGAGGGGGGCGGGGGCCAGAAGGGAAGGGACATTGGGGGGCGTTCAGCACAAGGGAAGGGGTCATGGGCTAGCTTCCCCCAACAGCCAGGTCACCGGCCATCCATGCCCGTCCCTGACGGATGTTGTTGAACCTATTCTCAAAACCCTCCAATAATGGCGATTTCACAATCTCCCTTGGAAGCCTATTCCAGAGCTAACTATCCTTATCATTAGAAAGCTCTTTCTAGTATCTAACCTAAATCTCCCTTTACATATTTGAAAACTGTTATCAGGTCCTCCCTTAGTCTTCCTTGCTCAAAACTAAATATGCCCAGTTTTTTTTTTTTACCTTTCCTCTGGGGTCAGGTTTTCTAAAGCTTTTATCATTTTTGTTGCGCTCCTCTGGACCCTTCAGTTTGTCCACATCTTTTCTAAAGTGTGGTACCAGAAATGGACACAGCACTCCAGCTGAGACCTCACCAGTGCCAAGTAGAGCAGGACAGTTGCTCTCCATGTCTTGCATGTGATATGCCTCTTGACACACCCCAGAATATTAGCTTTTTTTTTGCAACTGGATCACATTGTTGACTCATAGTCAGTTTGTGATCCACTATAACGCCCAGATCTTTTTTAGTAGTACTACTGCCTATCCAGTTATTCCTCATTTATAATTTGCATTTGATTTTTCCTTCCTAACTGTAGTACTTTGCACTTGATTTTCACCTTGTTGATTTCAGACCAATGCTCTAATTTGTCACGGTCATTTTGAATTCTAATTCTGTCCTCCAACATGCTTGCAACCCTTCCCAGCTCGGTGTCATCTCTATTCTCCAAGTTGTTAATGAAAATATTGACTAGTCCTCAACCCAGGACAGATACCTGTGGGGTCCCACTATATAAGTATAGTAGATAAGCATTTAAAAATGGTCAAAATAAAGATGTTAAACAAACTTTCTTAATCTTGATATTGAGGGTAGGCAAAGTTAATGTTAAGATACCAAAAATTAGCATTATTGTTAAAATTGCTAATTTTGTTGATTAGCTGTTAACACACACAGAGCAACCTACTAAATGACTTTGTTATTATTGTCTAATAATATAAGTTATGCCGACAGCTTGACAATAAATTTAATTGCAGAGGGAAATAGTAATTTATTGCAGCAAATTTTCCTGGTACTTTGGATTGGAAGTTGGTCCTGATAGTCTAAGAAAAATCCAAACACCAAATTTCTGAATGTTTTTGTATCCAAGTTGGGCCATATGATATTTTTATAATTCTAAATGGAACAGGTGCAAGTTTCCAGCAAATCTTGAACTCCTTACTCATGAAAAATCCCCATTGACTTAATTGGCAACATTGCCTTAATAAGGAATAAAATTGGGTGCCATAAAACTGCTGATTCTATATTCATTCCTTCCAGTGCCCCCAGATTGGTGTTTTTCCACCTTATATTTTTTTCCATTACACTCACTCTCATTTCTTGCCTCTGTTGCTTTCAGGCCACTTCTCCCTTGCTGGACTGAGTTGGTACTTCTGAAAGCAGTATATCTTCTCCAGGGTGTGAAATCAGTGGGCATGATTGGGGAGGAGGTGCTGTGTCTGAATAGCCAACTAAGATAAGCAAGGAAGAGAGAGAGGAAGGAAGAGACCAGGATGAGGGCTGTGGCAAGAAAAATAAAACAAAAAAAAAGGGATGGGAGAAGGTGGGGTAAAAGAGAATGAAGACAGATAGGAGGAAGAGAAGCAGGAGCACGAGGACTTGCTCGTTGTATAAGTGCCACTCCAGGGTGAAGGTTGCACATTAAATCACTTATCTTAAAAGGTCATGTCATAATCAACAAAATCCCACAAAATATTAAATAGCTAAGGCTATGGGGCCAGATGCTCAACTTCTGCTGAGAAGCTTTCAGTGCAGCTACAGTGTGGAGGGCACATAGGTAGCTTGAACTCATTTTTGCACTCCCCTAGTGCTGGCGCCATTGGGGTGATGATCTAGTCATGGTGTAAATTAGAGCAACCGGAAGGTCTCTCTGACATGTGCAGCTACCTATGATGTCCATCAAGGGGTTGTTCTGGCATCTGGAGAACACCAAGACATAAGAGAGATCTGGTTTTGTCTTTTCCCCGGTGACTCCACCTGCACTGGCAGCCAGAACAGAGTGGGAGCTGTTGTGGTGATTCTATGCCACCAGGAGATTCTTCTGTGGCTGGATCCACTGGTTTTGTACTGCTGGAACAACCAAAAGCCAACACAGAGTGCCGGAGGACCAAGGCACGGAAGCCCAACATTTTTGCAAATCCTGTGGTGAGAAAGGGTTTTCAGACTTACCCCAAATTCTTGGCTTTTCATGACAGATCCTTATAGTTAATAAAGATCAGCTTCACTTTGAGACCACTCCGGTGTATGATCAATAACTTCCAGAGCTGTCCTTTCGTTCCATCACTCGAAGATGATCTATATATATGTACAGAAAGACTCTGTTTATACTCACTTACTGCAATACCTCATGTATCATAGAATGAGCTCTCCCTATACAGAGAATAGACCATAACTGCGGTGTCACATATCCTAATATATGGCAATTGTGGCTATAAATCTTGCCCTTTTAATGCAGGCTACTCTTAGAATTTCAACAAACATCTGAAGGGGACAACTGCTCAGAATCTTCAGGCCCAAATAGAGGCTTGGTGTCCTTCAGGCCCTATTGACAGAATTCTTTTGCTGGCATAAGGTAACCAAAGAGGGTGTGTGTTTCACTTTTGTCACCGAATTATGGACCTAACTTAGTTAATAGACAATGTTCAGGGAAGCAAGAATCTACGCAATTACAACGAGGAAAAAAAAAAGATTTTCTTTTTTAAATGGTGGCTGAAAAGGAAAATGCAGGAACTATTCACATGAAACACCATCTGATTCCAAATTTCTAAATGTAGTCTTTTCTTGTGCCAAATTTGGGCACATAATTACCACATTTGCACATAGGTTTTGTTCTAAAAATGGAGGCCATAATGGCAAATAATTCTCTCTAGGCACTTTCCAAGCCACTCCAATTCAGAAAATAAGAGGAAAACATCTGTTGTCGGGCAAAAGAACCTTGTGCATCCCCCTTCACAAATAAATCCTTCACAAGGATAGTCTGACTTCCAGGATAGTTCAAGGCAAGTAACAAAGAAAGCGTCTCTTACAATAAAGAAAGAAAGAAAAAACATTGCCAGGAATCAGCCTGTTTTTATGGTTTGCTTTAGTGGGAGATGAATGGTAGGAAATAAAGTGAGCCTTGTGATGCAGGAGAAAAATCTCCCAAATAAAATTGTCATTCCTTCTGCAAAATTCTCTTTAATATTCTTCTTTGAAGTTTGCGATATCCTAGTCTTTCTATCTCCAGCATTATGTAGTAATTGATCATGTTTCATGTAGAATAACTAAGCAGTCTTAGTGGCTTTGATTAGGAAGGATACATTTTTAGCATGTCTGCAATATCAGAAAGAAAACGCATGCTGTAAAATGCAGTGAGAGAGCAGCAGCTCAGGAATTGAAATGACCCCGTCAGAGCTGCTACCTCTCTACACACCTGCAGAAATTGCTGGCTTTGTCTTTTGGGTATGTTCTGTGCTTTTCAATTAAGAACCTGTAGCTTGAGTCGCACAATGTAGCAGTTGACAAACTCAGATGTAACTTTATCTCACAGAGACTGTTGCTTGAATTGACCTCAAATAAGGCATGCTACTTTGGAAATCTGCAGTTCCTGACCTCCTAATTTGCCTGGTAGTTGTTTTTGGCATTAGCATGTAGAATATACAGTTGATTTAAAATATGGTATAAGCCACAACGTTTAAAAAGAGGGACAAAAAATTAAATTAGAGAGAGAGGCTCAGCCGTATTGTTATGGGCACCCAGAAATGTAAATCTGGTTCTGACTGACCTTATTCTAGATCCGGGGACAGTTTTTACCTGCTACAATAAGCAGTTATTGGAAGCTATTGGTCATAGATGCAAATGTAACATCTGGAAAAAATCCCTCTCAAAACTTGGCATCAAAGGCCCCCAGTTGCCAGTGCCAAACACACCTTAACAAAAAGTACTTAGTGCTAAATAGTCATGCTAGAGCGCACTACTGTAAAGGAGGAGCCAAAGGAAAGCACGTTAAAGGACTGCAAGCAAAAAGATGGAGCCCAATTATAGCTAGAATTGCAGGGATGTGCCAATGTGCTTTCAAATTGCAATTAATCTTTGACAGACTTTAAAACGCCATTCAAGGGAACCAGATTCTTTGCAATTTTTAAGATATTTGAACTTGTAAGGGGAATGAAATGCAGAATTTTGTGCCACTTTAAGGTAAGTGCATGTGTGTGAGTGAGAACAAGCGCACACACAGATGCGTGCACGCAAAAGTGAGGCCTCCAGAGCTCTGGGAGAGAACTTTCCCTTGACCTTTTTGAGGCACATCATTTATTATTGAAAGCACCTAAAAGATGAAAAGTGACCTCTGCTCAGCAACTCTGTATCAGGATACATATGTGCAACTACAAGTGCTGCTCTTGTTCTGTGCAGGACTTGGGTTCTTTCGGATTTGTCAGAAGATAAGTGGGTGTTCTTTCTTAAGTGCATAGTTAGTGATGGCAATTTATTCATGGTGTTCGAGAGGCAGAAGAGAGAGAAGGCCTGGGGCTTGAAGGAGGAGAAAAAAGCAGTGCTGGCCCCAGAAGTGACACTAATTGCCATTGCATCCCTTGGTTTGTTCTTTTTTGACAGGTTTCAAAGTAACAGCCGTGTTAGTCTGTATTCTCAAAAGGAAAAGGAGGACTTGTGGCACCTTAGAGGCTAACACATTTATTTGAGCATAAGCTTTCGTGAGCTACAGCTCACTTCATCGGATGCATTCAGTGGAAAATACAGTGGGGAGATTTATATACACAGAGAACATGAAAAAATGGGTGTTACCATACACACTGTAAGGAGAGTGATCACTTAAGATGAGCTATTACCAGCAGGAGAGTGGAGGGGGAGGGGGAAGAAAACCTTTTGTAGTGATAATCAAGGTGGGCCATTTCCAGCAGTTGACAAGAATGTCTGAGGAACGGTGGGGGGGGGGGGAATAAACATGGGGAAATAGTTTTACTTTGTGTAATGACCCATCCACTCCCAGTCTCTATTCAAGCCTAAGTTAATTGTATCCAATTTGCAAATTAATTCCAATTTCAGCAGTGTCTCGTTGGAGTCTGTTTTTGAAGTTTTTTTGTTGAAGAATTGCAACTTTTAGGTCTGTAATCAAGTGACCAGAGAGATTGAAGTGTTCTCCGACTGGTTTTTGAAGGTTATAATTCTTGACATCTGATTTGTGTCCATTTATTCTTTTACATAGAGACTGTCCAGTTTGACCAATGTACATGGCAGAGGGGCATTGCTGGCACATGATGGCATATATCACATTGGTAGATGTGCAGGTGAACGAGCCTCTGATAGTGTGGCTGATGTGATTAGGCCCTGTGATGGTGTCCCCTGAATAGATATGTGGACAGAGTTGGCAACGGGCTTTGTTGCAAGGATAGGTTCCTGGGTTAGTGGTTCTGTTGTGTGGTATGTGGTTGCTGGTGAGTATTTGCTTCAGGTTGGGGGGGTTGTCTGTAGGCAAGGACTGGCCTGTCTCCCAAGATCTGTGAGAGTGATGGGTCGTCCTTTAGGATAGGTTGTAGATCCTTGATGATGCATTGGAGAGGTTTTAGTTGGGACTGAAGATGATGGCTAGTGGCGTTCTGTTATTTTCTTTGTTGGGCCTGTCCTGTAGTAGGTGACTTCTGGGTACTCTTCTGACTCTGTCAGTCTGTTTCTTCATTTCAGCAGGTGGGTATTGTAGTTGTAACAATGCTTGATAGAGATCTTGTAGGTGTTTGTCGCTGTCTGAGGGGTTGGAGCAAATGCGGTTGTACCTTAGAGCTTGGCTGTAGACAATGGATCGTATGGTGTGGTCTGGGTGAAAGCTGGAGGCATGTAGGTAGGAATAGTGGTCAGTAGGTTTCCGGTATAGGGTGGTGTTGATGTGACCATCGCTTATTAGCACCATAGTGTCCAGGAAGTGGATCTCTTGTGTGGACTGGTCCAGGCTGAGGTTGATGGTGGGATGGAAATTGTTGAAATCATGGTGGAATTCCTCCAGGGCTTCTTTTCCATGGGTCCAGATGATGAAGATGTCATCAATGTAGCGCAAGTAGAGTAGGGGCATTAGGGGATGAGAGCTGAGGAAGCGTTGTTCTAAGTCAGCCATAAAAATGTTGGCATACTGTGGGGCCATGCAGATACCCATAGCAGTGCCGCTGATTTGAAGGTATACATTGTCCCCAAATGTGAAATAGTTATGGGTGAGGACAAAGTCACAAAGTTCAGCCACCAGGTTTGCCATGACATTATCGGGGATACTGTTCCTGATGGCTTGTAGTCCACCTTTGTGTGGAATGTTGGTGTAAAGGGCTTCTACATCCATAGTGGCCAGGATGGTGTTTTCAGGAAGATCACTAATGGATTGTAGTTTTTGTGACTCATTTTTCTTGGAGATAAAATGAAGCCAAATCACTGGTACAGAAGAGAGTGGCAAGGCTTAGCTGCATTGCGCAGCTTTGCTTGCCTCTGACACATTTGTTAATGCTAGTCAGTATTTCTTGTATCCTGGAGCACTTTCAAGAGTGCAAATCTCTCTCTTGTTATAAAATTGTCTGTATTAATGTATTCTTCTTCCTCCCTCCTGTATCATAGATTAGAACCTGTTGAGAGAAGTGGCTATCTCTTTGTATGTGTTTACACAGTGCCTAGTAAAATGGGCTCCCAAAATTGACTGGGGCCTCTCGGTGCCACTCCAGTATAAATATTTAATAATAACTAGGTACATTTGCTTTTTAAACACTTCATAATCTCTGCTAGGGAGGTTGTGACAATGCAGCCTGGTCTTCATCAACAACAACTTTATTAGCAAGAACATAACCGTACAGATGCCTACAATTTCCAGTATTGGAAAATCACCAGCAGATGGCAGTGTGACTATATGTCACTGTTTGAATTGTTAACCATATCTCATTTCTTTGTGCTACTTATAACATTTGGTGGATCTCTCTTTCAGACAGGGTTTTAGCTACTCTGCCTGAAGAAGTCAGAATTTTTGGAGGCAAAGGAATAACCGTAAGAAGGTTTCTTTTTCAAGGCATAGTCTTTTGGAGCAGGCTCCAACTAAAGCAACCAATTCCTCAGAATCACAACTTCCAGCAGTAGGAATTGGATGTCTAGTGATGACCCTTGTGTAAATCATCATTTCCTAAGATTTCAGAGTGGTAGCCGTGTTAGTCTGTATCAGCAAAAACAACGAGGAGTCCTTGTGACACCTTAGAGACGAATAAATTTATTTGGGCATAAGCTTTCATCTGATGAAGTGGGTTTTAGCCCATGAAAGCTTATGCCCAAATAAATTTGTTCGTCTCTAAGGTGCCACAAGGACTCCTCGTTGCATTTCCTAAGAGTTATTGTATATTGATGTATGAGACTATAATACGAAATACTGGTTGGTAACATCTTTTATGGTGACACTGTAGTAGCTTAGATTACTGAATTTAGCTTTGACAGTTATGACCTCATTCCATTAGTTCTTGCCATCTATTTTAACTCTAACCAAATCTGCCAATATTTGTCTCAATTCAGATGTATAGTATTGTAGTTGGCTGCACTCTAAGACAGTTATGACTTTATGTCTGGATGAAATCCATGTTGATTTACTGCTCCCAAATCTGGCAATATTTTGGCACTTTTTTTGTTTGTTGATTTTTATTTTTTATTTTCTAACCCAAGACACACATTATTTTTACAACTCCGCTGGGCACTTACATTCTACTTCTGAACATCTAAATTCTTGACGATTTCTCCATAATGGTATTTGTATTCCCTAACGTTAGCATGGGCATACCACAGATACCATGTTAAATGCCAAATTTGCAATTAAATTTACATGAGAAAGTTCACTTCAGAATACCTTAGCCCCAGACATAAGATCCTTTCAAAGTTGAGAAGATAAACTTTCCCTGATAATTGCTGCTATGAAATATATAAGATAAACATGAATCAGTCTTCCTGTTTTTCATGACAGGAGCAATAGGAGAGCACCATTCAGTTGATTGATTGTATCCTCGTGATAACTCTGTGACTCTATTTCCCCCAGCTCTGCCTCTCCTTTTGGCAGCTGTGGAGTTGTTACTCTCTGAACAACATTTGCACTGTAGAGGTCTGCATTTCAGGGCACCATCTTCACACGATCTCCCTACAAGAGACCAAAGTGTCAAAATACACTAAAACTGATCCGATTTGTCTGTTTGATTAAGCCCATTGCATTTGTTTTACAATGTCCCAGTAAGCTCTCACCCTTGCCTTTGCAGGCCACAATTTAAAAAAGGAGGTCTATGCCATTTTTCTTTATTTTTTCTGTGCAACAAACAGCTTTGGCCTCTGGGGTCTTTCCATTGTACAACTGTTTTTGGAAAGTAAACATTCTGTGCGCACTCATGACTACATCTGCGGAATCCTTTGCCAGATATCCTGGGCCAGATCTGGCCCTGTCTTTCTTCAGTTCTACCAATCCTCATCCTTTGGCATATCCTGGCACTGTCTGATTTTCCTTCTGTTCTGTGAGCAGTCTTGTTTCACAACTGGACAGACTCAGTATGCTCAATACTTTGAGTTTTTATCTATTAGTGACGCAGAGCAATTTCCATAGCACTGTTTAAAGAGAGCTCTTTTTTCTTTTGTAATCTCTTTAAAAATCTGAGCATGTGCAATACTTTTTTTTCCACACTCCTCTTGTTTGTAAACTGCCTAGCTAAAGAAGGCTCTGTTCATGCATGTGTTGCCAAGTTACTTTTGTAGTTAAATGCCTCATTCCCTCTATTGCATCAAAAGACAGCTGTGCTGCAGGTTAACAAGAAAATGTATAGGCAGAAATCATGCACTAAGGTCCAGATTCTGAAAACCAATACTTAGGTGGATAGTCCACTTTTGTATGAAATTTACCATGCATTCTGAACTTGGGCATTTCCTAACAACTGTGTACATTAGTAGGTACCCTTTCATTAAGGAGGTAAACTTAACATTTTTTAATGGAATGTTGAGCGAAAGAAATTTCATTAATAATGGTGTTTCAAAAACAAGTAATCTTTGGCCAACTATTGCTGCTCAGGTTTCAGAGTAGCAGCCGTGTTAGTCTGTATCCGCAAAAAGAAAAGGAGTACTTGTGGCACCTTAGAGACTAACAAATTTATCTGAGCATAAGCTTTCATGAGCTACAGCTCACTTCATCGGATGCATTCAATGGAAAATACAGTGGGGAGATTTATATACACAGAGAACGTGAAACAATGGGTGTTACCATACACACTGTAACGTTTCCACTGAATGCATCCGATGAAGTGAGCTGTAGCTCACGAAAGCTTATGTTCAAATAAATTGGTTAGTCTCTAAGGTGCCACAAGTCCTCCTTTTCTTGTTGCTGCTCAGTGGTATCTGAGATACCTTCATTTACCCCATGCTTTGATATACTACTAACGGTGGTATCTTATGTACCAATGTTGTTGGGAAATGTTGTAAGGGTTGCACTTTTTAATAGCAGTTACTTTATGCCAAATGCCAAGGTGGCTTGCAATTAAATGCATGAGCATAGAACTCCAAATGTTTCATCCTTACGCCGAGGATTTGGATAACATAGTGCAGTGGCTAAATAGGTTAACAGCATTATTGGGAAGATAAGTATTTCGATATCTACGTTACTCCTTTATTTTCTTATGCACATGGTTCCTTCTATTTCCCAGCCTTCATATAAGTAATCACTAGGTTGATGTTACGATGAGTCACATTAGTCACTGAGCGTATGTATAGATATTATCAACACGGTCTCTGTCAGACATGACTAATGGCTGTACAGCATCTCTCCAATTTAATTTTTTGCTTTTCATTAACATCTTATGGGTCTTTTAATAACCTTGTTTACATTTCCGCCTTTAAAAATGTGTAAAGTATCATTGTTCTATATTTTGTTTTATATTCTGATTGTATTTGGGATTAACAAAACTGATGATAATATTGTAGTGCATTTTAAATGAAATGGAGCATATAACTTTTTATTACCCACTTTTTCAGTGTTACTTGATCTTATTGCTAATCTCTGGAAAGGAATTACTTCTGTTACTATAAAAAGACCTCCCAGTAATCAGGAATTCTTTCATGGGCTATTGTTTAGATGTAAAATGTTGCTCTCTGCATTATATCATGGCTTATATTTCAGTGATCGGGGGGAAGGTTATAGTGTTGCTGATCTTATGGTAGTGCTGCAAAGTGACTAATTGAATGCTGACAACTGAGAGTGAAATCAATATATGCTCTTTTCAGGTAGTGCTCATTATTCTGGGACACACTAGACCAGAACACACTGTTAGTATCAGGAGACTATTTCACATAGAATCAAGATCAGAAACAATATACTAACTAGTATTTTACCCTCTTTGTATGGGTGACAAAGCCCAAACACAGTGCAATGGTACTGAAGTGCCACAACATTTCAGATTTCTTACATGCATAATCACTTGCAGGTGCAAGCCTATACACATAATCATTTGCAAGGGCCAACATCAGTTATTGCAGACAGTGGAGTCTGAGCACAAAACCAGACACTATGACTTTCCCAGTGCCTCCTTCCCCAGTCCTCTGCCTGTAATAGAAGGAGTTGATGCAGCATATGAAAGACAGGAGTGGGAGGTGGACAGCACCGTGTTAGATGAGTCAGGCCCCAGGGCCCACTGCCTCCTCAGATCCTCCACCAGATCCATTGACTGGGCTGGAGGGAGAGGTTGGATTGCTTGGCACTTCTGTCTCCCATTTATTTAAATTCTTCCCAAGCTTTTCAAGGGCCTCTTGTCTCTTTAGGTGCCCCATCCTCCCACTCCTTAGTTGTTGTTTAGGAGCTGTGTTTTTTGCAGGATGCTGTGGGCTGACCAATCACTTGTTATGGGAACAGGAAGGAATTTTTCACAAGGGGCTGGATTGGCTGAGCTCTGGTGGATTTTTTTCACCATCCTTGCAACATCATGGAGGCACAGTTGGGTTGAAAGGAATAGGACTTGAAAGTTTAACATGACAAAATGTAAAATAGTTGAGCTCATCACAACCTGCCACCAGTGTCCACGGCAGAAGAAAAACTAAAAAGGCTAGCTCCCAGAGGTAAAATGAGACCTGGGACTTCTCTAGTGGACCCTGTGTCTATAGGAAAAGGGGAGACTTGCAATTCTTGTGGACCAAGGTCAACCCTTGGTACCTTCTCCCTCCCTGCTAGGTAAGGGTGAGAGGATTCAGAAACAAGCTGAGGGTCTATCTGGAATTATTGGTTTTATGGTGGAAGCCCTGTAACCCGACCCTGCACTCAGTAAATTGCCCTGCTATGTGAGAGAGGGGGAGACTGGTATTACACCCCCCAACAGTGGGCAGTTGTGGCCTGTTGTTGCAAATCCATCCCTGGGTCTGTCATCCATTCACCTTCGTGTCTGATCCATCTACCCCTAGCATGAACACGGATTCCCGCTGTTGCACTGGGCAAGTCATCTGACCTCTATGTGCTTCCACATACATAAAAACAGAGACCATGCTTGCTTTGCTTAGTGGGATGTTGCAGTGATTGATTAGTTGATGGCTGGAAAGTGCTTTGAAAATTGAAAACACTATTGAAATGTTTTTTAAGTGTTTAAAATGCGATATTTCTGGTGTTTGTGGTCAGGGTTATACTAAAATTGAGTAAAATAGCAGGGCAGTTCTGTCCTCATGAGCTCCTTAGAATGATTTAAGATGACAATAGCTAACTTAAGTAAATAGTGTCATTTAATTTGATAATCCTCATATTATGTTCATATAGTTTGCAGTATAAGCACAGGATTGAGTAGAATACTAATACCCAGTGTAAGCCTAGAACAATTAGAATAATTGTTTCAAGTTAAACTTTTGCCAGCTAATGATGTAGGCCAATAAAAAAAACCTCTGTGCCAAATAATAAATAAATAAAATAGTACAAAACAATTTACAAGTGCAACGAGATTATGTTCTTCAGAATGTATGAATGTACCATTTGCTGTTCTTGTTATACCCTCTTTGACATAAGAATGAGAATATACATAAAGCATTTCAAGTATTCAAATTCCATGATAATTTATTCATAAGATAAACACTGTAATACAAATGGAAAATGGCCTAAAATTAATCCTCTCTTGTTAGTG
This sequence comes from Caretta caretta, assembly GCF_965140235.1. Classification (NCBI taxonomy): domain Eukaryota; kingdom Metazoa; phylum Chordata; order Testudines; family Cheloniidae; genus Caretta; species Caretta caretta. The sequence continues at coordinate 86,698,895 of NC_134214.1, forward strand.
AATGTTGTAATGCAAACACAAAACATAGATGTTGTGTCCTTGTTTCTGACAATCGTACCTCTGATTCTTTGTGATCTAGGAATTAGTAAAAGATTGCTGAAGAACTGCTACTTATAACAGGAAACTGTTTTGGCTTTTCATGAAGGTACTCCAAATGCTTTATCCTAGGACAGGATGTTAAGGACAGTGTGAGTTTTTCCATAATGTATAAAATCCAAATGCTGGAATTAAGCTTTCTGGGGATTAATTTTAATGGTGCAAGGGTGGATGCATATCCTGTTTAGCTAATCCCTCATTTACTTCACAGTGAAAATGACCCTCTTTACCCAGAGACTACTTTTTGTAGTCAATAGGGGGCAGCAATTCTGCATTCTTTCATTTGACATTAAAGAATTGTTATCCATATTTCCCGTCATTTCTGACGTTGCTAATAGCAGTTATCAGTGAATGATGGGATTTATTGTACTTAATTAGTACTGTTGTATTTTTATTTATTTTTGTTGAGGGCTCCATGGAGATCCACCATTATTATTAATCTTACAGAGTCACTATAGCTACTTTTAAACAATAACTAAAATATCATCAGTTTCTACCCATGGTTTTTTTTTTAAAAAAAACTGTTCATGTAATGGCTCCATAAGTAGTCAGTCAGGTGTTCGCTGGTTTTTATTCTTGTCAGCACTGCAGAGCCAGTATAGATGCTTCTGCCAAGCAATCTTCTTTCTTTTCTGCCTTCTGCATCAGCAACTGCAAAGTAGAAACAGGCTTACTAACAGAATTTTGAAGAGAGAGTTCTAATAAGGAAGGTATTGTCATTTTGATGAACAAGGAGCTATATATGGCTAGATGGGACTGTGGCTCTGACTCCAAGCTGCAGATAAGCTGAGCTCAGAGCAGTTTGGTGGACAGATGGGAAAAAGTTTAGAGACCTTTCCTGGCCCCCAGATTTTGGAGGCACCCAAGGACTGTTCTGCTCCCCAGGGTAAATTAAAGCAACCCCAGAATCTGCTGTAACTTATGGGTCATTGCGGCAGCCATGAATTGTCCTATACATCCTGACACACCTCCTTCCTTCACCAGCCCACAGCCTTGGCACACCAATTCTAAGGTTTTAAACTAACTGCCCATTTCTGAATTCTCTTAACCCACACAACAGGCAATTTCACAGCCCTCTTGTCTATTTATCCTGTGACCACCATGTTTTTACTTTTCATTGTTCGCATAGTGACCTTTGTTTGAATGTTCATTGGAACAGCTTTCTGAGGTATTAGCACGACTGTACTAGTAGCATGCTCAGTGAAGTGAACACTATGCAGGCATGTTGCTGTTGAAGAAAGTAACTAATGGGGTCATTATCTCATTTATCTGGATAGGAAAGTAAAGTTGATGGGCAGAGAACTGGCCTATTATAAAGGTTAAAAAATAGACTCAAAATCTGTGCATTATGGATATTCTAGCCGCAGTAGGTAATCCACAGCAATTGGAAGTAGATTTGTAATTGCTTTGAAGTGTTTCAATTGAAAGGTTATGTCTCTTTAAACCTGTTCCCCTATGTCTGTGTGTCACACTTTGTGACAGAATATTCAGTATAGACTGTTGTGCAGACATCTTGACACATTGCTGCAAAACTCCCACTACTTTGGCTACATTTATGCTGGCATCATACAATTCAGTTCCTAGATTTTAGTGCCAAATAACAGATCTCTTTGAATTGTGGCTGTCAGATATGTACATCCAAATAAGACTTTTCAAAGCAATTTTGAAAGTGTGAGGTGACAACAGGTTGATTATTTTTAAGTACTACATTAGTTTATCTATACTGGAAGTGATTAGAATTACTTTAGCTTTTTCCCTTTTCTTTTCTTCTCTACGCTCCTTTTTCTTCCAAAGTTTTGTCTGTGATTGTCACACAGCAGATTTTCAGTTCTTTCACGTTGCCATTCTCCTCATTCTGTAACTTCCAACTTCTGTATGCTCTTCTTCTCAGATATTTAGAACCAACCATGCAGACATCTGTACATAAACACTGAGTAGGTCAACATCTGTCTGTGTCAGTTACACACATGAATTAGAGTTTTGAGTGCACATATAATTCTGTGTCCAGAGCCTCTAGACACAAATATGTAACTTAAAATTTGACTCTTACTAGATCTCATCTCACACCTCTTCTTCTTTACTCCTACAATACAAGAGGAATACGGATATTTTGTTTCTTTGCAAACATTTGTCCCTCTTCCCAAATGTATAGAAGCACCACCCTGCAGCTCTGAGTGAATGAGATTTGGGCTTCTTCAGTTAGATAACGATGATAATTTCTTATTGACAGCATGTGTTTCAAAACTTTCTTACGGGTTTTAAGAAGCAATAAACGTTCAGTAGACTTGCTGTTGAAAGGTGAGCTAGAACTTTTATCCAGTTGTATGACTGAGTCAGAAATAAACCAAAACACTAATAAGACAGAAGACCCTGCTAAGTTATGCTTGCTTCCTCTCAAGACCTAATCTTTTGAGATGCTGAGAACCTCTTAAGAGGAGTTATGTAGGAGTTGAGATTTATTAGTACTTTGGTGACACTCAGTACCTGACAGGTTACAACACTTTAGTCTTCAGTTGGCCTTGGATCAGGTCTTAAATCAGCACGACATTAATTCCCTCTCGGTTACTTTCTAGTTCTCACCAGGTGATGTTTCCTCCTTTCCATTTGTTGGGCCAACGATGGACTTTGCAGCTCATATGATTAGGCTTCATTTCAAAATAAGAAGTCTGAAAGTAAGTTCATTAATGTTTTAACTCTAACATCAAACAGCGATTGAAACCAATTTTGGTACTTGTTTTTGAATTATACAACTGTTGGTATGCTCTGAAACCTATTCCCTTAGCCCATGTCAGCAGCTGAGACATGCTATCCTTTTAAATAATTACGGAGTGGAAATCACATTCGAACTCTTATTATTGGGCTTCAGGTTATGACAGAAGTATACCAAATGAGTGGAGTTAAATTCTGTCATAAATCAGTCTTTGCGGGAATATCTTGGTGCTAAGTTGCTTGATCAACAAGAACTTCAGTCCAAATCTATCATTTACCCATTTGGCAAAGTCATGTTAGAATATAGCTACATTTGAAATACATTTCCTACATACTTTTTCACAATATAGTTCTTCATATAACTCGTAGCGCTCTGAACAATTCAATTTTATACAGATTGATTACATTTTCTAAAGGATTTCTACAAGTAATAGCTACCAGAAGACCATTATATCACTGAAATATTATTAGAGGAAAAGAAATGGGAAGGTAGGTATTAGGATGAGGACATTAGGCTTGAGAAATTCCATAGATATGTGCTTAAGTTATGGGTCTTCCTGTTTTGCCACTGGCTCTGGTTATTATTCTGTTTTAATGTAAGACTTGAAGTTAAAACTGTGTGTTGGAAAAGCATTGTGCGGTATTTATATCAGAGCTTCAAAGTCTGCCTCATTATCAAGGCATGCTTCTGATTTTTTTAAAAATCCTCTTTTATCTTCTCTTTGAAACAAAGCTATTTTTGAAGTATAAAAACAGGTGAGGCATCTTTTGTAACATTCATTTAAAGGCAACGGAGGGAGAAGATCTATAAGATTGATGAAATGCAGGGAAAGGATCATTTGAAATAGTAAAATGAAAAATAATAGAATCATGCCAGGTTACAGTCACAAACACAAATTACCTATGCTTGGTTTACAGATATCAGCAATCAACAGCAGGTACCATATTTATAATGTATTTTTAGCATTTGTACACATTATGTTGCATTACAGTTAGCTCCTTCAAGTCTTTTGAATGTAAAGTTGTAAGTTTATACATGACAAAGGAATATTGAACTGAAATAAAATATTTTGTAATATACTTGATTCAAATTCTAGAGTTTGTGTAGACTATGGAGTCTGTTCTATCATTGAATAAGAAATTTACAGAAACAAATCCCTCCCATTAATTCTTATTAGGAGAAACTGTACATGCTTAAAATCTTTGACTATCAGTATTGGGAACTGGATCCCTTTTTGTACCTACAGTTACTATTCTTTGTATCCAAAACCTTTTACAGTGGTCCAGCTGTATGCTGAGCCTCATAATTATGGCGATCATGCAGTTGTGTTTTACAATAAGTGAGGACCAGCCTAGTGCTTATCTTAGTAATGATGACCAAGGTCAAGGGGAAACCTCTACTTTGCATCTTTTAGATAGGAACCGAATTTTGTATTAGAAGTCTTAACAGGTCCTTCGTCTATAGATGTGCATGTGTGAGTGTCTGGTAAGAAAGGGGAATCCTGACTAAACAGAATATTTCCAGGGAATCCGCCTTAATAATTCTTGATTTATTGCTGCTGCTTGTCTGACTTTGCAGCTGTTACTTTTGCAGTAAGGGAGACTGTTGTTTTCATGCTCTCTTCTGCTAATCTTGCCATATACTTTCTGGATTATCTAAGGCTAGAGACAACCCCTTCTGTAATGATTTGAAAGGCAAAGACATTTCCAGATTTAACAGAACTGTTTAGTGCAAAATAGTGATTACAAAACATTTTTGCATTCCAAAGGAGGACATGTGTGAAGTAATATTTCAACGTAGCTCAAGAATCCTGATCCCTTAATGTCCATTTATTCCTCAGGCCTTTATTTAAAAAGCCAATGGGAGTGTAATGTGGACACCTGTCCATTAAGAACAGGCTTCAGACTAGCAATTGTGTACAGAACCTGAAGTAATGAGAGGAACAAGAAAGGCCCTGTTTACACTCTGATTGAAACCATGCTAGTACTGTAGTGTTTAAGCTTGGATGTTGCTAGCTGGATCCTAGTGTGGCTTCCTAAATGTGGTGTTTCTATGTTTCTGATCACAATATTTTAGCACAGTTATTGCTACCAGCTTTCTAGCATATTTTCTGTTACCAGTGTAGAGGGGGATGTTTAAGTTAGTGGGTGGTCTCTAGCATGGTGTGAGAATATTATTTTAATTTTGGAGGCAAGGGGAGGGCACACTCATGGGCTTCACAGGCCCCAAAGGTTGGCTACGGAAATGGTCACGGGCTTAAATTAAGTTGATTGAGTGATGACCAAGACCGTTGTACAGGAGCAGAAAAATGCCATCTCTGAAGTAGGGAAATTGTCATTTCAAGTCCAGCAAGAGTTGGCGCAAACTAACAGGATCACACCACCAATTCTTTTTGCTTTTAATTTAAAGTTAATTTTTGGATGCAGATTTTCAACTATCGTGCATTCATTTATTGTTTCATTTGATTTGAACTGGGAACTGCAAGTTGTTAGATACAAGGATTGAAAACTTTGTTAATTTCAGTGCAATATCTGTAATAATGTTACTTTGTGACTTCTCCAAGAAATACCTTTTAATGAAGCTCCACAGAGATCCCTGTGTACCCCTTGATGGGATGAAGAATGGAAGAATGTCACTATTAGAACTGGACTAAATCAGGTCACTGTGTGTTCCTACATTATGAATAGTCCTTGTACTTAAAGTGCAGATCTCTGAAAGGAAGCATCTTTTTAACTTGTAATGGCAAGTTTCTTAGCCTGGACTTATAACTTTGCTTGCAAAGTTATGTGTACCACTGCTTGTGCCTGCAGAAGTGGGGGGTGGGGGTTGTGAGCACAAATGTGTTTTGCATATAAAAATGGTGATAGAGATTTCACATTTGTGGGTGTAATAAATTATGTATTCAAAAGTGGAAAATGGAGACTTTTAAGCTGCGCTGAAATGTGCACCTTGCCTCACCTCACTGTGGAGGGAGAACTGCTAAGAGACATTAGTATAGCCTCAGAATGTACTGTAACATTTTGATACTTTGCTGGGGAATATCCTCAGGTTTTTTAATTTAAGAAACTCCAGCATAATGTTGTCAAGAACTAATAATGGGGAGGATGAGCATTAAAATAAAATGTGTTCTGAGATGTAACTAGCCCAGAGCACGTTAGCTATCAAGTCCTCTATTCAGAGCTCTGCTGACGTCTTTAATTACACCCTCAGTAATGCTAATTTTAATGCATACTTGAGAATGTGATAAAAATAAACTAAACAAGATTATTTGTAGCTGCATTTTCATGGCTGAAATTGAGCAGAGGCTTAAAATGAAACTGGATGAAACACCGGAAGATATGCTGTAGAGATCAAGCCTGCAAGATTAGCTCAATGGGACCTACTATTTATTTTGTGTGTGTCCTGGAGCCAGGACAAAAGCTGTGAACTTTCTAGTGCAGTGGTGGGCAGCACACGGGCCACATGCGGCCCGTCAGGTTAATCCGCTGGCAGGCCGCTAGACAGTTGTTTACATTGACCGTCCGCAGGCACGGCCGCCCGCAGCTCCCAGGTGCTGTGGTTGGCCATTCCTGGCCAATGGGAGCTGTGAGAAGCAGCACAGGCCACAGGGACGAGCTGGCCGCCGCTTCCCGCAGCTCCCATTGGCCGGGAACGGCAAACCCGGCCACTGGGAGCTGCAGGAAGCTGTGCCCGCATATTGTCAATGTAAACAAACTGCCTCACGGCCTGCCAGCGGATTACCCAGACTGGTCACGTGCGGCCCGCTGGTTGCAGGTTGCCCACCACTGCTCTAGTGACATGGGACTTGAATGTATTTTAAAAAATTCATTGTATTCAAGCCATGTGTTTACTAACAGCAAATTATACAGTCCTTGTTGCCAAGGATCTGTCATCTTTACTGTCATATCAGTTGAACATGACTAACTCTAAGGTCTATGCTGCTTATTTTTGCAGATCCCTGACTACCTTTAATCTGCCATCAAAAAGTGGCTGTACAAGTAGAGTTTACAACATGTTGACTATTACTTAGTCACTTAGTCCATCTTGTGCTTTGCTGCACATAGGGCTGCCCACATTTGCCATCCTTGCCTGTCAACTGCCCTTCTCTCCAGATCTTCCTATTTCATGCTGAGGTGCTTGATGTCATTCAGATCTGTTTGTTTCCATGTTATTCGCGGTCTTCCTCTCTGTCTTCTTGCATTTTCTGGCTTCCATTCAAGGGTGGTATTGGTAAATGTTCTTTTTCCATTCTCAGCACATGTCCCAGCCAGTGATGTCTTCTTTTGTAGATTATTTGTGAGAGGGTACCTCATCCAGTAATTTTTCTGATTTCTTCATTTGTCTTCCTATATCAATATGTTATTTCCAATATTCTTCTCAGACATCTGTGAAGAAATGCATCCAGTTGACTATGCTAGACCTATATTTTGTTGACTTCAAGTTACTCACATTTACATTATCCATTTTGTCTGGAGCATGAGTAAAAAGTATGGGTGAATCGCAGGAATCAGAGGTGTGGTTAGATGCTTCTGCAAACCTCTGAATCTGGCCTGCCAACATCGACCAGAAGTAAAGACAGGATTTTTGGTGAGAATGTCGATATTTCTTTTTTCTTGTTGGATGGGACACACTGTAAGATAGTAGTTGCTTTCACACGTGGTGAAAGTTTATTCACACTGATCCTCAAAAATGTTCTGGTATTGGCGTGGTTCAAGCTCTGTGTTGAGGTTGATCCTTATTTCAGCCACACAGTTTTGCTTCCAGCAAATTCAGCAGTCTACTACATGCTGCACATGTACTTTGAAACTTACTGATTATGCAAGGAGCTTTCATGCTATCTATAATCTTCCCAGGATGAGCTCTAGTTTTTCCAGGGAAGCATCCAGACTCAATATTTTATAAGAGCCCTAGCTGCCTAGCTTTTTTTTAAAAAAAAAAAAAAAGAATAATGAACTAAAAATAAGGTTCCTGGGGCATAAAGGAGAGCAGAAGAGTTCTCTAATGGCAAGGAGGATAAGCAAATAGCCATTTGGTTTAATTCCTCTCTAAAGACTAAAAGAAAAGGAGGACTTGTGGCACCTTAGAGACTAACCAATTTATTGGAGCATGAGCTTTCGTGAGCTACAGCTCACTTCATCGGATGCATCCTGTGGAAACTGCAGAAGACATTATATACACAGAGACCATGAAACAATACCTCCTCCCACCCCACTCTCCTGCTGGTAATAGTTTATCTAAAGTGATAATTAAGTTGGGAAACCAGCAGGAGAGTGGGGTGGGAGGAGGTATTGTTTCATGGTCTCTGTGTATATAATGTCTTCTGCAGTTTCCACAGGATGCATCCGATGAAGTGAGCTGTAGCTCACGAAAGCTCATGCTCCAATAAATTGGTTAGTCTCTAAGGTGCCACAAGTACTCCTTTTCTTTTTGCGAATACAGACTAACACGGCTGTTACTCTGAAACCTCTCTAAAGACTCTTCCTTGTGGGCGTAACAATTTTACTTGAATTACTCTGGGTTCTATTCATTACAATACAACAAAATACCAACAGGAAACTAATAGTTCTAATAAGATTAGAATATTGGAGGTTTCCAGTGAATTGAATAATCTAGTCCATTATAGTATTAAGTTCTGCAGAAACCTTGGAGTTAAATCATTCCTATCCCAGTCTCCTTTTTTCAGCAGTTGTACCAGAAACACATGATGACATGTGACCAGGAGGGTGGCTGGAAAAAACTGATCAAATCTATACTGCAGACAGGCATTTTCTTCAGTCAGTCATGGTAACAATAGCTTCTCGCTAACAGAAAAGACTTTCTCTGACACACGTAATTCTGTGTTTGTTATGAATGCAGAATATTTAATGTGCAGATTTATAAGATACATATATATCAGTGGTTCCCAAACTTTAACAGTCCATGAATCCATGAACCCCCTCCTAAAAATGAATATTTCCAGGGATTTAAGTTTAAATGTCCTCCTCACTCCACGGGGCTCCTGCTGCTGGACCCTGTTGACTGCCCTGGTCAACTGAGCTCCAGTGAGCTTGGGCTGCAGGTCCCGCTGACTGCCGGGGCTCAGGCTGCCAGCCCCAACTGCCTGGCCCCGCTCTCCGTGGGGCTTGGGCTGTCAGCCCTGTGCGGAGCACTGGGGTTCAGACAGCCGGCTCCCCCGCTGACTGGGGCAGGGCTCGGGCTGCCAGCCCAAACTGCCCAGCCCCGCTCTCCCTGGGGCTCAGGCTCCCAGCCCCAAATGCCTGGCCCTGCTCCCCCTGGGGCTCGGGGTGCCAGCCCCGCGTGGACCGCTGGGGTTCGGGCTGCCAGCTTTCCCACTGATGGGGCAGGGCTCTCCCTGGGACTCAGGCTGTCTGCCCTGGGGCTCAAGTCGCACCTGCTGCCTCCAATGCCCAGGGTCCTCTGGCCACCATTAGTGAAATTTTTCTGGTGAGCCCCCTGTAATGTTCTGCGAACCCCCAGGGGTTCACGAACCCCAGTTTGGGAACCACTGATATATATCATTTGTGGATTTTTTGTAGTACAATTTTCCTTTGTAAATTAGAAAAACCAAAATATCCTAGTATCTGTATTAAATAAGAGGGAGAGACTACAAAACATTGCTTTGCAATGCCCTCAGATAGCCAGAAGGAAAGGAAAGCCAAGCAAAACCGCTTTAAAATGCATAAATGTGTGTGATCATTTTAGCACTTGACTGACTAAACCGCACCATGAAAAACAAATCCATAAGCTAGGTTTAGATCACCAAGTGTAAACACTTCTCATTATTCAGTAAACACAGACACATTCTGTCTCTAGGGATTGGGGGAGCTTCTGAGAGTGAGGTTGTGTTTATGTGCTGTGTGCACTAGCTGGGATTCTGTTACTCTGTGTTTGTTTATATTTTGTTACTTGCTGTTTCTTTGTTTTAAGGATGTTGTTGGTCTCTCCCCATCATTTTCTCTTAGGAGGGATGGGGGAGTTTTCTCCATGGGCTCCATTTCAAATGGGTTTAGTGGTTTGAACTGCAAGTGTGAGGTTCGGTGTGTGACTGCTGTCTCCTGCACTGGCGAGGATGTGCTGTTGAGTGTAGGTACGCTTATTGGCTGTGCTAATATAAAATCTGCCTCTCAAATGAGTAAATCTGTAGTGACTTTCCTGGCCCAGGAGCAGTTCGTGAATCACTTGCTATGGGAAGGACTGTGGGTCAAGGAGTCTTTTGTTCAAGTTTTTTCCCTTGTTTATTCCTGCTTCTGAATTGTTGTTTTTTCCAGTGCATGCCCTCCGCCTCCCCCTTCACAATGAGACAGTAGTGTGTGATCTCTCTGGTTATGGGAAGGTAGTTTCTGCTGTTAGGATGATTTCATTAGGCTGCTAGAACCCAATGTAAGGTATGATATGTTGTTTTGACACCAGTTTATGTGGCTCTAAATAACCCTGAAGAGCCCTTGAACCTAGTTTTAAAGGACCACATTGATAGGTCAGATTATATAGTGTTTGCTACTTCTGAAAAAGTGAAATGTGTTGTAGTGAACCTGGTCATTTGAGGGGTTCCTGCCCACACATTGCTGGTTCAAGGGTCCCAAGGGAACCCAAGGATAGTGCATGGGGGGGGGGGGGGAGAGAAGTGGGACATCAAGGGACCAGCAGGAGGCAGAGCCTGCATCTGCACTGCCAGATTCTATCTCCCCCGCTTGCCATATGTCATCTGCTGTTGTCCAGGGATCAGACCTGCAGTCCCCCTGCAGAAGAACTATGTTATGACTCCATCATTTGTGCCGGGTCAGAAGTGTGTCCTGATGGTTGAGGAGCACCCCGCCCCCTCGCAGAGGAAGCAGAGACTGGCTTTAGATATGGGGGTGAACAGACCTATTAGATGGGTTTCCATGGGACTATTTCTAAATGGACTAAGACTTTGGAGGCCCCTGAGCTGTTGGCAGTGGCTGAGGATGGAGCTTTGTGCCCTGAGAAGGAGGATAGCATTGCATTGGGTGGTAGCTCAATTCTTGGAGCTTCAAGTTGGGGGTACTGCCTTTGTCTGGTATGGAGAGTCCTCAAGCCCCTGATCCTGCATGTTTCAGTGTTAACACTGGGTCCCAGACTGGGACTGCGCTGCCTATCACTTTTGGGAAACTAGATATGCCAGCTGCTCCCACCAAATCTCTCTCCTCCATGAATGATGAGCATGTTAGAGTGGTGGCTCAATGTTCTTTGGAGTGGACAAAGTCTGAGGGAGATGAAGAGGATGACGACGATCTCTCTGACTGTTCACTGGTTCCTGATGTCCTAGCCAGTCAGCCATTTAGGAAGGGTGGGTACTTAGTGACTTTTCGAATAGCACTAAAGGGAAGTGGGGATTTGAGCTCGAGGTTGATTTACAGCACTTTGTTCACTCAGTTGCCTTGTCTTGAGAAGTACCTCAGTTAACCACAAGCTGTATAACTGAGACAGGTTACTTCTGATATGCACTGCGGGGTGGGGAGCCTTGGCTCTGGCTCCTCCTCCTCCTTCCTGGCCCTGCCTGGTCATTTTTCCCCAGGTGCACTAAAGGAGAAACAATGACCCCACAGAGACTGCTCTCTCCCCGCTAACATAGGTACCCCACGTAGGAGAGTGAGTAATCCCTTAACAGCCCCCTTACTTCCTTGTTTGGCCATATAAGGCAGCTCCTAGCTCATCCCAGAGTATAAGTATTTAGTGCTAGTATCACTACATCTCACAGATTCTTCAAGAGAAATGACCCGCTCTCCAATTTAGATAGTCCAGGTGCATATGCCTCAAGCTTAGTGTAATGTCCTTCCAAAGCTTTATGAAGTAGTAGGTGGTGATACTACCAATGGAAGTAGCAATGGTCTAAACAACTTTCACAGACTGAACATCTGGACATATGGGCTATAACAAAGCCCTGGTAGAAGACCCTGTAGCTTGTTTCCCCCAAAAGACTCCATACTTAAGATATGTAACAAACAACTGCTGTGTTTCATTTTCCTGCCTGCTGCTTAACTTTTCCAGGTGTCTTTATGATGACAAACTCAAATGTAGGTTGAAATGGCTCTTAAGTAAGATAGAGATCACAAAAATGAAACGTCCCAAAAAGAAAAACAATAACTCCACTAAATCCTACCTCCTCTCCTTACCATTATTCATATGAAAATAAACCTCTGACTAAAAGATCATGTGTGAGATATCTAAAGATGTAACTTCCAGCTAACGCAGGGATAAAACATGCTCCTGAACATGAATGGGGTGGGGGGGAATTGCCCCTAGTGGAAAGTGTGGGAATGGGGTGGAAGAATTGAACTGGGGGAATGATGTGTCTGATTGAAGGGAAAGTACTGAGATAACTGCTTACTGTGGAGGGGGAGCTGAGGACATACAATTCTAATTTTTGCAACTGCAATTTTTAACAGCTATTTGACTATACAGTAATCCTCCAGGAAATGGATGGAATTGTAAATGCTGTCAGAATAATTGACTGTCTATCAAGAATAAAAAATGAATAGTATCATTTACTATTCACACTTTTCTAATCAGAATTAAATGAATACATCTAAGTCCACAGTTTCCATGGAGTCAAAGGGGGAATAATAAGAGCAAGAGATAGGAACTTGTTAATGCAATGACACATCCATAAAATATCTATATTTAAACTAGTGGCCTTTGTGTGTGATGGAACTTCAGGTTAGATATGGCAAATTATCTTAGAAACAAACACGCTTCTCTTCTGACTGGGACCAGTCTGAGGGCTAGTAGGAGGAATAAATACCAGACTTTGTCTGTCATACCTTGTAAAATAAAGCCGTGCTGTTTTGCACATGGTTGTAAATGCTAGCTTTGTGGAGATGTGCAAAGAGCAATTATTATTGCAAGAATATAAAGAGTTGCTGAATTACTTACTCAGTTCTAAAATGAACATCGAGTGAAGAATGACCTTTAAGTCTACTTTGGGCTCTACTGAGATTCATATTCAGAATTTTCACGTGATCCACTACAGATGCTATTTTATTTTTTACCTGTCCCTTAAAGCATTCACTGGATGGGCCAACATATTGTAGTGTAGGGTGATGAATTCATTCATCAGTGTCACTAGTGATGGTGTCCTAAGTTATCCATATGTCTTACTCTCGTAAGTAATGTTTTCTAGACAGGAACTGTAATGTTACCTGGGTGTTTAGAGCCTATGCAGCAGGTCTCTTGGATGTTTGTAATATTCACATGGATCCAAGTGCTGGGGAAGCCTTTCAATTACATGTACTAATTAATATGCACTTAACACTTAATTTATAAACACGATTGTTCAATGCCTGGGTGCAGTGGTCTGTCTCACTCCTAGACATTCCTGAGGTGCTGGATGGTCTCTGATCCACAGCCTACGGTGATATGGTGAGGTGATAGCTGGCATGAGCAAAAGGACTGGGGGAATGGGGGCCACCATTGTGAAAGAGATTGTCCTTGTTGTCATATTTGTATGAGGAAACAGGATGCTGAGATCTCTTAAGTGGTCCTTAGTCCCTGCTGAAAACCACCATTACAGACCCCCAGCAGTCTTTCTGTCCCTCCCCCAGCCATCTGTGCCGAAGGAGAATGCACTCCATCTGGGGCAGAAACGGCACCAGCAGCACCCACAGCTGCTGCACAGTGGGGTAGAGCATCAGAGCTGGGAGCCTGTACAGCTACTGCGACATCCAAAGTGACGTTTGTCTTCTCATGGGGGCTTAAGCAGCAGATGGCCTCTGGCCGCACAGAAGGCAGTAGCGCCCTCCTGTGGGCGGAGACATTACCAGCTGGGTAGTACTGGGGGCAGAAACGGGAACACAATCCTGGGAGGCCTCTGACATTGAAAGGCGAGGTGTGTGTGCGGGGGGGGGGGGGAGATTTGTGGTGAAGGAGGTGGTGATTGTCAGTCAGAGTTGTGGAGCAGTCATAACGTCCATGGGATTTCTGTGGGGAGTGAGGAAAGAGCGTATTTGGGGAGTGAAGAGGATTGGGCAGGGAGAAGCGTTGGCTACTGAGAGAGGATGGTGGAAAGTGGGCACGTCCCCTTGGAGGGAGATTATAGTGAGTTGTCAGGGAGTTTTATACATACTGAGAAATATTTCATAAAATGTGAGAATAACTGGATTACTCCATGATTTTTGTAATAACCCTGGTCTACTCAGCCATCTATTTTTCCCACCTATTGTAGCTCTTACATGTTGGGGTGTGTCATAAATATACAGGGAAGGCTAACCACCTTTAAATCCCTCCTGGCCAGAGGAAAAACCCTTTCACCTGTAAAGGGTTAAGAAGCTAAGATAACCTCGCTGGCACCTGATCAAAATGACCAATGAGGAGATAAGATACTTTCAAAGCTGGAGGGGGTGGTGGGGGGGAACAAAGGGTCCTTTCTGTCTGTGTGATACTTTTGCCGGGACCAGAGCAGGAATGCAGGCCAGAACTCCTGTAAAGAGTTAGTAAGCAATCTAGTTAGATATGCATTAGATTCTGTTTTGTTTAAATGGCTGATAAAATAAGTTGTGCTGAATGGAATGTATATTCCTGTTTTTGTATCTTTTTGTAACTTAAGGTTTTGCCTAGAGGGATTCTCTATGTTTTGAATCTGATTACCCTGTAAGGTATTTACCATCCTGATTTTACAGAGCTGATTCTTTTACTTTTTCTTTAATTAAAATTCTTCTTTTAAGAACCTGATTGTTTTTTTTCATTGTTCTTAAGATCCAAGGGTTTGGGTCTGTGTTCACCTATGCAAATTGGTGAGGATTTTTATCAAGCCTTCCCCAGGAAAGGGGGTGTAGTGCTTGGGGGGATATTTCTGGGGGGAGACGTTTCCAAGTGGGCACTTTCCCTGTTCTTTGTGTAACACTTTGGTGGTGGCAGCTTTTAACCTAAGCTGGTAAGAATAAGCTTAGGGGGTCTTTCATGCAGGTCCCCACATCTGTAGCCTAGAGTTCAGAGTGGGGAAGGAACCTTGACAGGGTGTCTGCCATATACACGTACCAAACCCTTCTGCTTACTCAGGTATTTGTCTGAGGCAGAGTGTGTGGATGGAGAGGTGCTTTCTGCCCGGAGGCCCGGGTGGGAATATTGTGTTTTGTTTTTCTTTAATTTACAGTGGTTGCTGATATTTATTAATCTGAGGGTTTTTGTTGGGAGCAAATTCGGATCTTTTTTGGCATTAATTTAGGTATCTGGAGTTATAAAGATGTCTGGAGGTTTGTGTGATGGGCACAGCAGATGCGGTATAAATAAATAAGCAAAGCACAAAATGTTAGTTATGTTTTCAAACAGGAGAACAAAAGGGGCACTGGTTAGAATGTGTTTATGCCTGTTGTGAATGTAAAAACTGCATTTCCCCTGGGGTTTGTGGTCACTGATGTGCGCATTTGTTGCCAGTACACCCTCTATACCATGCTTTCAAATTTTAAATCTCAGAGGATTTCAGAAGTTTTACAATCATTTTTTGCACTTGTTATAACGAGCCATTGGAATTTTGGACATGAAAAACTGCTTCCTTCTGGATATTTTCTCCATCCATTTAAATTTATATATTATGGCCCAGTGACTGCAGGATTGCATGCAAATGCTGGATTCGCGCATTGAATTATCTACTTACATTTTTTTTAAAAAAAGGCCTGAAGCATTTGTGTAGAAAATAAAAAACACTTTTTAAAGAAGTGTGTGAAGTTCAAATCAAGACTGTACAAACCTTGATAGTTATCCAATGTAAATACTTTCAATGTAGTCTACAGAGCTATCACGCAACCAACTGACCGCTATAAACAGCCTTGTCGCAGCTTCATCACAAACCAGATGGCTTTCCCTGCTCGCTAATGGACAAAGTTCTGGACCAATAAAAAACACATTATGAAATCAAGCTGAATAACACACCTCTTGATGACTGTCCCTAGCTGTTGACCAGGCAAACTGCCTGGCTACACACTCAGAGATGAACACTGATGCTCCAATGCTCAAAGTGTGAAAGGCTGTTCAGAAGTTACCAAATGGACCTGGACCTGCTGATATTCCACCCAAGCAACTCAAAGGTGCCATGGAACCTATAAGCATGGGCCTGCATCAACTGTTCTTAAAAGCATGCGCATCAGGCAAAGAACCGGCAGAATGGAAAGATGGCATCACAGTGTCCCTGTACAGGAGATAGGGATCTCTCACCAAGTGTGGCCCAATCTTAGTATTATCAGTCCCTGGAAAGGTCTTTGCTCACTTACTGCTTGGCAGGATGCAGCCACTCCTTAACAGATATTGCCGTCCACAGCAATCAGGTTTCTCTGCTGGGTGACTGACAATAGATGCTGTTCTTGCCATCTGGCTTCTGGCTGAGCTTCACATGGCATATATTGACATCAAAACAGCTTTTTGATTTGGTTGACAAGTCAGCGCTTTGGCTTACACTGAAAGAAGTTGGTGTCCCAGATTTTCTGCTAAATCTGGCACATGTGCTTCGCATCCGTACTGGTGTGAGGGTACATGTTGGTCCATGGCTTTTGCCCCTTTTCTGCACAAACTCAGGTGTGTAACATTCTCCCCTGGCACAGTTCTGCCAAGCTGGATATTAGGACTTGCTCCGCTTGTTGGAATCAAGGTTTGGTCAATGAGTGTTCACTGACCAAGTCTTGCTGATAGCTCTTTCTCGCTTGTCAAGAAGTAAGAGAATTTCAGCTTTGTCCTTTAAGGTCTCCAAGATGCCACCCACACTATGGGATTGTGCATTTCATGGCAGAAAACTGAGGCCCAGAAACTTGGAGGTGAGCCTCCAGAACCTCTGGTGTGAGGGGGATTGAGGACTGTGAAGAGCTTTGGATGAGTTCATGTACCTAGGCTCCAAAGATGGTTCAAATGTTCACAGCAAAGCAGATATCCTTGGAAGAATAGGTCTCTCCACCTTCTGCATAAAGTCATGTTTTGCTTATGGATGCAGAAACATCTCTGCCCAATGACAGAAGTTCAGGATCTATCAAACTTGTGAACTGTCTGTATTGCTATATAGGTCAGAAATGGATCTTCTTACAGGCTTACTTGGCACAGCTACAGGCATTCAGTAGGTGCTGTCGGTGCCAAATCCTGAGCATAATGGTTCAGTTTCATGTGAAATGCTATAATCTCACAGAGGTTTGGCCTCCCTCCAAGCACTCGCTACATTCAAAAGCAGCATTGCATGCTCTTCGGCCATGTCACTAGGATGGACAAAAACACCCCAGTGCTCCGTGCTCTCAGATTCTCCATCAACATGCGAAAAGTGCACGCTCTGACCCTTCCTGGCATTGTCCATGAGACCATCCTGGAGACTTGTGTATTCCCGGGATAGAGCCAGATCTGGGAACTTTACTTCATGATGCCTGGTGTGATGCCATCAGCTGTGGTCACTTTGGCTGGTGTAGTAGTCCTCAGTACGCTATGCACATTTGATTGGTTGACTGTAGTCTAACCTGTGGTGAGCCTTGTGAGCATCAAAGAAAATGATTAGTTGATCCTCTTAAAGAATGGCTCAGGCTTCTGACCATCTACTCTAAGAAGTCTTCCTGAGCTCACCCTTTCTTTCCTATTACCTTGTTTCTCTTTCCTCAACCTTCTATTCACAGGAATTATAAGGAGAGGTTCTCAGAATTTGGCAGTTTTAAGTATTAAAAGAAAGGGAGTGACTTCTTCCCTTAGGAACAGCCCCAAATACCAGCCTCTTTCTTTGATTTCCTTTTGATGTGTAGCATACTGTGGAAATGATGTGTGACAGCGCCCTTTCATATAGGTTCCCTTCTCCACTGATGCATGAAATGATATTGGCAGTGATTGTTGAACGAGCCAAATGACATGCTTTCCTTGCTCCTTGTGAGATTTGACAGGTTTGAACGAACTGACAGGAAAAATAGAGGAGAGAGAAATTATTTCATTTGGTGCCTGTTCTTCGCTCTGGCTGGGGACAAAAAATACAGTGCCCCCCTCCCCCAAATGGTATTTATGGCTATACTTGGGTGACATGTTTTTCTCATTGGCTATTTTACCTTCTGTTTTGGTGGTGGTGGTTCTTTAGCATGTTACCTAATGAAATCTATTAATATATCCAAAATGCCACTGCCAAAGTAAGCCTCATCTCCCAACATTCCTCTTCTTAGGCCATGTCCATACTACCTGCCGGACTGGCGGGTAGTGATCGATCTATCGGGGATCGATTTATTGCGTCTAGTGTAGATGCGATAAATCGATCCCCATTCGCTCTGCCGTTGACTCCGGAACTCCACCACGGTGAGAGGCGGAAGCAGAGTCGACGGCGGAGCGGCGGCCATCGATCCTGTGCTGCGAGGATGCAAAGTAAGTGATTGTAAGTCAATCTAAGACACATCGACTTATTCAGCTATTCTCGTAGCTGAAGTTCCGTATCTTAGATCAATCCCACCCCCTCTAGTGTAGACCAGGCCTTAAATCTCCTTACTGGCTTCTGCTCTTTCTCTGCCTAAATTCAAGCTCCTAGTCCCCAGTGGCAAGGCTCTTCACAACTCTGTTCTTATTCCTTATACTCCTTATGCTTTGCCCAAGCTTCGTTCTCTTTGCTACTCCCTTCCGTTTTCTTCACCTACTCTTGAGCTGGTGCCTTCTTTCATTCCACCATCTGCTTGTTGATTAATATGTGGCTTGTTGAGAGCCCTCTCTGTGCTCTTTCATAATACTTTCCAAGACCCATCTGTTCCATGAAGCATTTTGGCTATAGTGATTACTCCTGACTCTCTCTTTTTTTTTCTGATTTGTATTGTACAGTATGAGACCCAAATTTGCCTTTAGACTGTAAGCTCTTAATGGTAAAGTGTGTGCTGTATGTTTGCCATATTTTACTCATAGTTTGGCACCGTACAGCTCTCTTATGCTATATGATTATATTATGAATTATATTTTTTATTTTTAATAACATGCTTTGATATATTGGCACCTTTTTAAAACTAAAGATGGCTCCAGGCTGCAAACTTCAGATGCAGATCCAAATTTTGCCAAAATTTGTGTGTGTTCTGATCTGGGTTTTTTTGTATGGTCCTACTTCTATTTATATACCTTTATTTCCTCATATGGTCAGTGCTCTAATTTAAGAGCAAATATTAATGAATTGTGGGAAAAGCCATATATACACCCTCATCATCAATGGAGGTTGCATTGCCATCATAACCATAACACGTAACTAAATGAGCACCAGTACTTATGGTCAGTAGTTAGCTGTCTCTTATAACTCCCAGAGCCAGCCGCCAGAGGGAGAGAGGATACCGACACCACAATTGAGTTGCATGCCCAGAGTGGGGGAATTTGCAAGTGCTCAGATCTTTGTTCACATTGGGCACTTTGTCTGTTTGAAAGTGCACACAAAATTTTAGAAACATGGGTCATTTCTCTTGGGAAGCAAACTGTAGATTATGTGTGCTGTTAGATAGTTGACTTGGGAAACTCTTAATACAAGACCCCTAATTCACATATACTCTTTTAGCAAACATGAGCATCACCTTGAAACTGAAGTTTAGCAGTAGGCTGGTCAGTATCAGTGACAGGAGGAGGAAATCACAGTAAATGGGCTATATACTTAAACAGAATTATCCATAGCAGTTGGTGTTGGATGTAGCCTATGTAGGATTGTATTCCTTCAAAAATAAACAAATCCAGCAATAGGAAAAACAGGACAAAGCCGATTAAAAGAGAATACAAAAATAAATAGTGTTGTTACACTGGATTCTCGGGTAACCCAATAGGCTGTTCGTTGCTTGCTGAGAGCACATTCAGTTCCTTCCTGTGAAGGCCTGAATGCACACTGTCACTGATTAGTATTGTGGTCTAGAGCTCAGCCAGCTGCTAAGCTTTTCCTGAGCCACTGTTCTGTAACCTTTCCAAATGCTGACCTTTTCATGATCACCAAGCTACTTTTTTTGTTTTTTGTTTTTTTTTAAAGTTTTGTGGCTTTTTAATGTCATGTTTATTTCCACTGACTTTTAGGCTGTCAACACATACTGATTTCTTGTGTGGTTAAGTGAGAGACGGAACCAATCTTTAAGTGAAGAAAAAATCTTTTAATTTTTCTTTTTCTGGATGAGTACAATATCACATTACGTCAGTAAGCCATGGCACAGTGCATGAGCATTACTGCCAGCTGAGAATCCAAAGATCAGAAAATCACATCCAAGAAGTCTATAGACAATTATTGCCTCCCCCCGAGACAATAACAATGAAGTCCCTCTTTCAAAACAGAGTCTGCTGGAAATCCGGAGTGCCTTTATGGTAAAATGCCTTACATAACAACTGAGAGCCCTGACACGTAACCCACAGTGGGATATGTAATTCCACTACAGAAAATACATTTTTTACACCTTTTATAAAAACTGATGACTTCTGTCAGGATTCTGAAGAATGGAGAGACAAGCTCTGGAGAACAGTGCTACTAACCCAGCAAAGTGCAATCTGAGTATTATTCCCATTCTGTAATGCCCAGATCAAGGATGGATGTTCCTATTCCAAAATGCCCAGGTAAAGGATGAGGCCAGAATAGCTGCCTTTTCCATGTGGCTCTACATTATGTGCATTGCCTCTAACAGATCTAGACAGATTGAGACTCTGTTTAGATGAGTTCTGCTTGTTGGATGTTGTTAGATGAGTTGGATTTGTACTTCCCTGTTGTTGCAGAAGGCTTTGAAAGCAAATAGAAATCCTGCCATTACTGGAAACTTGAAAGTAGTATTGCCAACCCCAGCATTCAAAATCACAAGTAAAATCTCCCCAATAGGAAATTAATTTAAAAATCATGAGATTAAAAATAGATTTGGGGTGTTTTTTTATTCGTCGCCTGGTTTCTCAGCCTTTAGGGTGCACGTACTTCATGGTTTCAAGCTTTTCTCTGCAATCATGAGGGCTAGAAATGTTTTTATAATGAAAGCTGAGAATCTCATGATTCCAGCGATTGGGCCTTTAAGAAAAACACCGTATCATGAGGCTGGCGCTAAAATCACAAGAGTTGGCAACACTTTGAAAGTGCAGCAACACTTATTTTATCCCGCACGAGATCCTCACACTCCACATATGCATGGACTTTGTTTAATATCATTATTGCCTTTTGTTTAAAGAACAAGCTGGGTTTAGACCTAAACATTCAATCTGCATTGAAATGCTAGCAGTGTTTGCTGTGCATTAGCTATAGCTCAAAGAGGTAAGTGCCTGAATTTACAGCATAACTGGAGTGATACCATATATCATCACAATGATCAGACGAAGAAAATTTGCATTTGCAGGATAGTTGGGTTGGGTGAAGGGAGGAAGATTGCTGAAGCAACTTTTGCAGAGACTGGTGCCAGGTGCAGTGGAGGGAGTGCCCATGTTGAGTGTGGTTTGATGATGTCGCTAACTGGAGTGAATGTGATATGGCACACTTCAAGACTATGTGAAGACCACAAATCATGGAGGATGATCACTGGCCAATGACTCCCATGTGTGGGGTTACTGTTTATTGTGATGTGGCTCTATGGTTCTTTGCACGATGAGGGAATGTACGTGTGTAATGTAAAAGTTAACCAAATACAACAAATAACAGCAATACAGCCTCAGGAGAAATACTTATCAAAGCTGATCCCTCAGTAAAACCCAGTTCCATACTTCTAATGCAAACAAAACTTCCCTTCAAGTTACTGGAAGACTTGCCTATATTAGGAGTTCAGGATGAGGCACTAAATCTGAATTCCCATATTTCCCAAAGTGATTTTGGCTTTCTCAGTATTTGCTTGCCCAACTTTGTCTGTCAAGACACCTGATTTTCAGAAAATATTTAGCACCCACTCTTAGGATTTGAATGAGCCTTATTTTCAAAGTGTCATAAATTGGAGGCAGCCCAAATCACTAGTCACCTTTGAAAATTTGGACCCATTTCTCAGGTGGCTTGACTTCATGACTTTCCTCTCCACAAGATCAGTCCCTTAAAAGAATATTTTTGGTCTCTCTTTCTGTGTAGATAACTCAATATTCATGTAGTAATTTTTGTCCAAACAAAATTATTCAAAATACTGTATGGTCTAAAACCTCAATGTATTACACTTTTTGATTATGCAAAAAGTCTATGGGATGCAGTTATAAATATGGCTGGAGAAAAGAGTCCACAAGTCTTGATGTTCTCAAGTGTTTTGAATGCACTTGTTTTATGTTGAGAAGATAATTTCTTTCTTAGATTCTAGAGAATTATACTTTGGGCTTGCCTTTTTTACTGTTCTTCCAGCATAATAGTGAATTTAGAGTATCTTAGTATATTCCTGCAGTGCAGAACTTTCACATTCAGTGTTGTGCTGGCTCCTGAAAATATTTGCAGTCTATTAGTGCTAGAGAATTAATAAAGCTGTTTAAGTCTAAAAGCCCATCAACACCATGGATGGCTTTCAGCTATCTTTGTCTTTATTTCACTGAATCAACAATACACTCATATCTGCAATGCAGTTCTAATTTGGAAATATTATTTGCCCACAAGGATGGAATTTATTTATGCAGGACTATGGAGTTAATTCTTAAAAGCCAAATTTGGAATGTTGGATCCTTGCTCTATATACAATTGATTATTGGCAGTAACAAGTGAATAGGAACTTTGAGCCCAATCTAGATGTGTTTGTTCAGGCTCTCACTGATCTCTGTACGACGTTTGCTTGCATAAGGGTAGAATTGCTGGGACTTTGTTATATAGCACGCCATCTAAAATGTTCTCAAGCCAAAGATTCTGGCTGTTTGGACTGAAGACAGCCCATAAAAACAATACTCATCATTCTTCAAGATTTGGTTTTAAAAATTAAATGCAGAAAATGTCTTCACATTCTGTTTGTGCCTTCTGCAGTATAGTACAGCTAGTATCATTTACTGCTCATTCTCCCTGCAGTTCATTTCTGTCCAAGCACTGTCCCTGCTTAACCTTCAAGACCAAGCCTAGAATTTTCTCTATAGTCTCTCACTTGTCCCTGAACCTTCTCTGGGGTTCTTGAACCAAAGTCACAGGAGATGTAAAAGGTGTCATAAGTTTCACATCAGTATGCTAAATGAGAGTCCAATTCAGTAACATATTGAGGATGGAAGAATGGAGGGTGTAAGAAGATATATGTCCCTTTGCATGTAAATCATACCAATGTAGACTCCCTTATACCAACTTAATGATGTGTAACTAACACGTCACCTCTATGATTGGCCCCCAAATCCCCTTTATTCTGATAATCAGTATGGCAGGCCTTACACTGAATTACCTCAGTTATATTCCTGTCTATCCTAGGAAGGGCATTTGGAGATTTGTTTAAGGCTAGGAACAAATACATGCTGTAGGAACCTGAAAGGTGCTGTGTTGCTGATGGGAAAGCGTGTTTACGATAAAGCTACCTGACGGATGGCACATTTTAGGGAAAAATATGTAGTACCTTCATGAAGGAAAGCTATAAGCTCTGTGCGTGTGAGAGAGAGAGAGAGAGAGAGAGAGAGAATAAAAGCACACACAAGCTCTCCCCTTGCAAGGATTCACAGTGATTGTGTTCTACAGAAGTCCCATCTGTGGTATTTGTCATGTTGAAAGGCTACTGAATCTCCCCCCAACCTCCCAGGAGTGACTTTTTGCTCTTTGTTTAATCACAGCAAGACAGGAGTCTTTCAAACCAATAGACTGTATTCACCAAAGTGATAGTCCCAAAAGAAATTTATAAGAACAAGCGTAATCACTAACTGAAGATATCCAGCAACATGATCTCAAACTGATAAAAAGAAACTGGACAGCTGGGAATATTGTTTGACAACAAGATGGGAGGGTTCTTCATGCAAGACTTCAGATGCAATCTTGAAAGAGAAAAGATGAGTATCCTCTTGGACCTGATACTCCATAGGTAATTGGTCAGTGCCAGAACCAAGTGAACAAGAATGTTGCATATATACAAGCTGTCATGAAATCAGACTCATTTAATCCCCTTTAAAATAGTTCATAATATTAAGGATAATAATGTTTATTTGTTTACAGATTTCATTTCAGTCACAATTTATATTAAGGGTACATGTATAAATAGTTTACAAAAGGTTAATTCATTGAATAAATGGTTAATAAGTTGTTTGGCATAGATTGTTAGACTCCAACAGTTTGCTTATAACTATCAGGCATATGCTACTTATGTCTATAACATTCTTATTATCGCTCAGTTTTTTACTAAAACTATTTATACATGTATTTATTTACTTATAGAAGGGATTACAAATGTTTTGTAATCTTATTTTTGTGACTGTTACTTTGCGCTCCTCAATTTTAGGGACCTATATATCATTGTTACTGGACTTTTAAAACTATATTCCTTTTCTTAAGCCTATGACTACATACTGTAAATGCTCCTTCCTTCCTTCCCCCTACACATACCCTCCATCCTGTTCACCTCAATGGGACTTCTATGCTCATGTCAAGGATAGCACATAGTTCTTAATTCTTATCTATGGAAGTGTCATTTCACACACAAAAGCACTAACACGTACATTTTCAGCTAAGTGCCTGAGGTAATAGCTGTGTGTGATGACCATTAGCATTGCTAAATCTCTGTTATGCACTTTTAAAGGGAAGGTAAGTTCTTTTCTTATTCTACCTTTTATTCAAAAAGAGTCTTTCTAGAGTAGTTCCATTAATTTAATTTAACAGTTTATTCAATTAGTAACTAGTGTTGGATTAACACAATCTTTCATATGAAGTTGTTTCCACTAATGAAATATGAAATATGCCCAAAGAAAGCAAGACAACTGCTAACACTATTCAAGATGCTTAAATTGGAAATGACTTTGAGACTAGAGCAACGATATATCATTAATGTGAGATGAGATTTAAATTTATTATGACGAAAAGGAAAATGTAATGTTCAGAAGCCATTTCTGGTTACCAAACAGATTCTATTGTAGTATGAATATCAAAACCCTATTACAGGGGTCTGAAAAGTTTTGTAAACATTTATATATGAATTCTGTTCTTTCTAACTATCTGCCTTAGCTATCTATCTAACAATAGATGGTATAAAAAACTTAGATATAGTATCAAAGTGTTTTTTTTTACCTACTAGCTATAAAGCATCTCTTGTAACATGGCAGTATCAGGAACAGTGTGTGTGTGTATTTGATCCTCCAGTTCTCATAATTTTCCTCATAATTATTCCTGGGCTTAATATTTTTGCCAATGAGCAAGACTCTCCTTGCACTTGTGTTGCATAGCATGCAATGACTTTTTAGATGAAAAAATTTCCAAGCTGATAAAATCTTGGTGAAGGTACTGAGAGGCCGAGTAAGGTATTCATTCGACAGAAAGCAAGCGTGTCAGTGTATGTCACCTTTATCAACCTACCCTTAGACCCACCCAATTTTAAATTCTCATCTCTAGCTATGATTTCCAAATCGTACATCCTGATCTGCAGTGACATATTATCTTTAATGAGATACTATCTGCAATGACTTGTTTATCTTTTATGGTCCTTTCACGGTTGCCAGCTGACAATGGCAGTAGTCTTCACAAGTTTTCACTTTATGCTATTGATGTAAATGTTGGCTGCAAAGCAGAGCGAGATGGTGGCCAGCATAATATTTGTTTATGGGACCAACTTCTACAGGTGAAAGAGACAAACTTTTGATTTTACATAGAGCTCTTCAGGTCAACAGAGCAGGCAGTTTCGTTATAGCAAATAGTATCTCTTGTACTGCAGGTTGGTGTATGAAACCCCGGCTTCTTCAGCATTGGTTTTCAGTTCCTACAAACCTTTTACAAGTTGTGGATGTAGAGCCACCTTTTTAACTTGAGAAGATTGTCTGCAGTGAAGAAGGCTTTTTGGTATGTTTTGTCCATTTCGTCACCTTCCCATACACAGATCTTGTGAAGGAGACAAAGCTAAGCCAAATATAAAAACTCAGTTGTCTTAGCCTGGCACAGAGCTCTGAAAACAGCATCTATCCTGCCGCTCATGGAGGTGCCGCTCCGTCACTGCACATCAGGATATACAATTTGGAAATTCTAGGTAGAGATGAGAATTTAAAATTGGGTGGGTTTAAGAGAAGGCTGAGAGTTATTTGCTTTGTGAACATCATATTCCATGGCTCACTGCTCTTTGCAGAAAATCCAACAGGGAAGAATGTTAGGACCAGACTCGTCTTCCCTTACTCAGATTTTGAGTTGCAGCCTACTCCATCAGTTGACCTGTTTTCTGCCTATGGAGTAAGGTACTATTCATCTTGAGTAAGGGTAGAAGAGACTGGCTAGAGAGGTGAAATGCAAAAGATGTAATGTTGCTACTTTTGTAATTGAGAAAAAGAAAATGCATGCACATTCATTTAATCATTACACAGTCATAAAATATAAAAACAAAATGCCCTGGAAATCCATTAATGGAAGATACTTTTAGCAATAGATCAAACATCACTAGGATTTTTTTAAGCATGAGGAAAGTGTTTTTAATATCCCTGACATCAGAGGTGAAAGTAAGCCGGTCCGGTCCGGTACAGCGTACCAGCAAGAGCCAGTACGCCGTGCCGGACCGGACCGGCTTCCCCAGGCTGGAGCTTTAAAGGGTCAGGGGCTCCACGCAGCAGCCGGAGCCCCTGGCCTTTTAAATCACAACCGGAGCACTGGTAAGTCCTTTAAGTTACTTTCACCCCTGCCTGACATTAAAAAAGTGTGTGAGAGATTGTAGGATAGTTCCCAGGTACAATGGAAATTAGTATTTCTATGGGACACAGAACCTAGTGCCGTATATAAACATACCTAGTGCTATATATATGTTTTTAAGTCTGTATTTTCATTTCAGAACTTTATTCTTCACATATTTATTCCAAGTAATTAAAGAAGGTTTGTAAGATTGAGTTGCACTAATAGGGCTTGTGTACGAAACCAGCTAACCACTTTATTACATCCATATGGACTTTTTTTCCAATTAATATATGCTGCTTAGGACATCACACAGTCTGTGGAGTTGCTTCCACACAAGGTTTTCTGTAGCATGCCTTTGGTTACCTTAATCCGTCAATCTGTCTAAATAGGTAGATGTTATTCAGCGTCCTTCCTCATACCAACTTGAATAATGGAAAGTTGGTTCAAAGTATGTTAAGGCAGGCATTGTCCAGGCAGACCACGTCTTGATGGTGAAAGTTCGTGTTCAATCTATCCTTCCACTCATAATAGTGGACTACCCTCCCCTGCCATTGGCAATCACATAACATTCTTATGGCAACTACTGCTTACAATAAACTATTCTGTGCTTATTCTGTGGAAATATTTTCTATTTCCATATACTATATAATTCTCGATACAGTCACACTGGGAATAGGAGTGAAGTTTGATCAGGAACCAAAAGGCTGACTCAGAGTAAAATTTTCCATTGCACTCTGTCAAAACTTTGGCCAGAAAGCTCGGCATTAACCTATTCTCCAACTGCTGAGAGAGGACAACAGAAAGGGCTAAGATCAATCTTCTCAAATATTGGCTATGCCCTCACTTGTCATTCCCAGTTCAGTCACTTGAAGTCCATACCCTTTCCCCATCTCTCTTGCTCTCTTGACAGCATAGTTCTTTTTTCTGATTCAGCATTAATATGATAACCAATGTCCTGATGAACAAATGCATTATAACTAAAGCTGCTTAACAAGTTATTGATTACAAGTTTGTTTTTTTTTTCTGGACAATGCTGATTTGTCAAAACCAATACTTTTTGTGTGTGTAAATATCTCTTTTGATGAAATTGTGGTCAAGAAGTTTTCTCAGATCCAGAATGGAATTTCTACTCAAAATAATAGCTGCACTTTAGAATGGCCAACAGCCCAGTGGTTAGAGCACTCACCTGGTATGTAGGAGACCCAGGTTCAAGTTCCTGGTCAAAATTGGCAGAGCAGAAACTTGAATCTGGGTCTCACAACCAATCTGTATGCCTTAACCACTGGTCTATTGGCTATCCTGTGGTGGGTGACTTTTTTTTCTTTTCTTTTTTTTTTTTTGGTCATGAAAAATCTCAAAAGGCTCAAGTTTGTTCTGATGTGGAATGAAAACAATTTCTGAAACCTCAATTTTTCATGAAACTGAATTCTTGTTTTCTCATCAGCCCTCTCATGAGTGCCTCCTGTTGGCTGCGTATAGTGCTGCAATTTTATTTTTCTCCTAGTACCCCCTGTAAGTTGTTGACCTCGTCAGGCAGGTCTTCAGTTCTCCGGCTAAGTCATGCAGTCAACAATGGATGAACCCCTTCTGGGGTAACAAAAGTCCAGCAGGGCCTATCACTGTGCCCTTGCTAGTGTCTTTACCCTGTCTCTGAGCTCAGTTCTCAGCCACTTTAGGACTAGCTTTAAGTTCATCTGTGCACTGTTATAGAGCACAGCACAGCCCCCCTGCGCCTCCAGGGCTTTCTCCCTTGAGAAGTTTTGTCTTCACCTGTTCTCACTGCCAACTTGCCAGCCAGGTTGCCCCTTAAGTTCAGTCCCCTTTTGATGTAGCAGAGTTCAGCAAACAGTTGGCCTTCTCCAGGGTCTTCAGTCCCATCTCTGAGCCTGTTTAAACTCCATCCCCTTTCTCGGGCTTTTAGTAGAGAGTCTTATCCCCTTCTTGGGGCTTGGGACACTTCCCCTTTGGCCGGTGAGGGGACCTGGCCCACCCACTATTCCAGGTCCCAACCCACGGACTTCATGAGCTGCGGGCACACACTGCTCCCTTTAACTCCATTGATTAGCTGCTACTGTTTTCCCTGGGGTTCTTCCCACTGGGTTTCTTCCCTGTCATCCAGTGCCTTCGGGTTACTGTTCTCAGGTCCACTATCTCCTTTCAAAAAGCAAAATACAGCCAGAACTCAACTTCTGGTTATCTCTTGGGCTTTTGTGGCCAGAACGGAGCACCCTTGCTTGCCGCTCAGGTCCCAGCCAGAAAGTGACCTGCTAAGCCCCTGCAGTTCCTTTTAATAGAGCCTCCTGTGCTCTGATTGGCTGCCTCTCTGCAGCCTTTCTAGGCAGTTCTGGCGGACCCATCCTCCTGTCCTGGAGCAGCGTGTGGTATGACCGCAAAGCCTCCAGCAGGGGGCCTCAAAGGGCCTTTATACCCTGTCATGATAACCATTTAACAGGTACTGTGGATTGCTCTAGTAAATTAATTCTGTTTATATCTGAGATGCCAAGTCAAGCTACTATTAACATTTCATTGTCGTGTGCTCCTATGGAATGTTTCCTATTGTAAATACATGCCTCTTGCCAATGTCTATATTTTTACACCTATGTCCATTTGTCCATTGATCACAGGGCTAATCACTCTGGGACTCTCACTATGTTGTAGCAGCATCCGCATAGCAAGTTACTGCGTGGTGAACCGGTGTGCTGTAGATTCACATCCTGTCTTGCCCTGCAATAACTTGCCATATAGACAAGCCCACAGTGTCACCTTTCCTCTTTATCTAAGTCTCCCTATCTAGATGTCTTGTATGCTTTTCAAATCCATGCTCTTTATTTCCTCATGACACCTCATTCCTGAGCTTATCTTTAATTGATCTTCAATGAGACTGCATCAAAAATGTGTGTGCTTATATGTTCTCTGTTGGGTGGTAATTATTAAAGTCTTCATGAATTACAGTATTTTCCTGATGTTAGATTTCATAACTAAACTTTCTGATTGAAATATTGGTTAATTTATTAATTTGATTGTTATCCTTTAATCTCCTATAGTACCTTGTCAAACAAGCTTGACTTTGAATTCATGGACTGTGTGCATCATTAAAATGGAGGAGTAAGTTACCAGTGCAATTTAAAAGGAATAACACATCTGTATTTTGTAAAACAAATCACAATCCATTTGTTTCCAACTTGGGTTATTGTCGTGTGATGAAATGTGCTCTGTTTAGAGCCTGGGTAGATGATACATAAACCTGTGTCTCGTTGTTTAACATGATCTTTTTATTCTTATTACCTTGCTTTCACAAAAGGGAGATTTCACCCAGTTGTTCATCTCACTCCACATTGAGGGGTGCACCCTTGTGTACAGTAAGTGGAATGGTATCTGTTGGGGAAATATAGAAAACCAATTTATAGGGAAGCTGAATGAGCAGCTGCTCTTGTGCAAACCAAAAGAAAATCCTCATAGGTGAGAGTTAAATTCCCCAAATGGAAAACATTCTTTTACACTTGTGACAGACCCAGACCAGTGGAGTACAGGAGTCTGGTAGAAGGCAAATATACTGGCCACTGGATGAATAGTTTTCTGTTCCCTGAGTAACCAGAGCAGGGGCTGTGCTAGAGCAATCAGGAACCTGCTAGAACCAATTAAGCCGGGCAAGCTAATTAAGACACTTGGAGCCAATTAAGAACATACTAGAATCAATTATGGCAGGCAGACTAATCAGGACACCTGGTTTAAAAAGGACCTCCCATCAATTAGTGGAGTGCGTGCCAGGAGCAGGGAGCGAGAAGGCTTGCTGCTGGAGGACTGAGGGGTACAAATGTGATCAGGCTTCAGGAGGAAGATCCTGCGGTGAGGATAAAGGAGGTGCTGGGGGCAGGCCAGGAGGAAGGAGCCCAGGGAGTTGTAGCTGTAGCTGTCATGCAGCTGATACAGGAGACGTAGACAGCTGCTATCCACAGGGCCCTGGGCTGGAATCCGGTGTAGAGGGCGGGCCCGGGTTCCCCCCATCTCCCCAACTCCTGATCGGACACAGGAGTTGACCTGGTCTGTGAGCAACACCAGAAGGGAAGGTCTAATTTGGAAAGGGATCTGGCCTGTCCCTGACCCACTAGGTGGGACAACAGAGACTGCGGAGATTGTTCTCCAGCTCCCCCACGCTGGCCAGTGATGAGGTTGGCTGAGTGAATGGCCAGTTTGAGCCTCTAGCAGAAGTGGCCAAACTGAGGGCTGCCATGAACCTCTGAGGCGAGCAAATCCGCCAAAAAGCGTAGGACCCACCAAGGCAGAGGAGGAACATTGTCACACACACTTTTGCTTATCGAGCTAGGTTTTTATACTGCACTCCCTACCATGGTATATGAGCATATTGTGAGCATACAGGGTGGGAGGTTTCCTGTTAGTGTCTGCGTTCACTTTAAACAGAAAGTTATGGCAACAACCAACCCCCGATACAAGATTTCTGTACCTTTTAGGAGATAGCCTTATAAAATGTGGTAATTAAAGTGTCATCTTTTGACTTGGATTTTGCTGCAGTCTGCAACAGATGTTGCCATAAAATTAGTTTGACTGTCTTGACGGAAAAATAATGGCAAGCCAATGGTTACATCATTATCATCATTAATGTATTGTAGGAAGGAAGCTCTAGGACAAGAAGTTGATGCTATAGATCAATATGCATAAAGATACTGCTGTTGGTGTTACCTATGAAACAACAGACTGTTTATCTCAGGGTAACACAACCATGCTGCATAAATATGTCTGTGGTAGAAAGAAATATATTCAATCCTGCTCAATATCTTCCTTCAGTCTTTCTCATTTTCAGAGTCTAAAAATTGCTCCAAGTTCCCCGATTAATGTAGTTGTGTATTTTTTCAAAGAAATCACTGTGTCCCTTCCCTTGGCAGTTGGTTTCATATTGACATTAGTACAAAGCGAATGGTTATGAAATGCCATTCTTTTACTTCTTGAGATATTATCAAAGGCTAAAGTAGTCTTTGACCGATCAATACATCTATTTTTATAGAAGAGAAAATTATTCAGAACTACTTCTCTCTTTTTTTTTTCTTTTTAGGTGAAGTTCATAAGTTTGTAGGAGAGAAATCTTTAAAATAATTGTTCATGTTACCAGGAAAGCTTGGGACACCAGTGCTGCGTTTGTTCCCTTCCCCCCTTTTGGTGTTACTTTTATCATTTTCTGTCTTTCTCTTTGAACTATGTGCGTTTGTTTGGATGTGATACATAATCGGGGGTGAAGGTAAAGCCAAAGACTTACCAGTACGGGGGCTGGGCCTCGAGCGGAAGGGGCGGGGCTGGGGGTCAGCGTCCCAGCTAGCCCTTCCACGCTGCCTTACTCGGGTTGGCCCCGGGGCAGCTGCTCCTTTTGCTCCCCTCCCCCCATTGGCAGCTAGGGGAGGGAGCAAAAGGGGCAACGACATTAAAGCGCTGCAGTGCTTTAAGCAGGGTCCTTTGCTGCGGCAGCACTTTAAAGTCAGCTGGGTACAGGCTGGTACTGGTGGCTACTTTTTACTGTGCACCGTACCGGCCCACTGTCACCCCTGTACGTGATACACTCCAACACTGCAGAGAGCTAGCCCGTTGCTGTCTAGTGGTTAAAGCGTAGGCCTGGAAGCCAGGAACTCCACAGCTCTATTCCTTGCTCTGACACAGATGATTTATTGCCCCAAGCAAGACATTTAAGTTCTCCACCATCTGTAAGATGAGGAATATAATACTTACAGAGGATGTATGAAGAAATAATCAGCTAAGGCCAATAAGGTACTTTTTATACAAAAAGTGCTATGTGATTGCTAAGTATCCATGTGTGTATGTATGTATAGAACTATATAATTATAGGCAGCAGCTGCTAGCACCATGTATTATTAAGGACGCCTTACACTTCTCATGGTAAGACCCTGTTTTTACTGGCTTATAATTTCACCTAAATTTAACCATTTGAAATTTTCCATGATGGGCATCTGCCTCAAGCTCAGTTATTTTGGAAAATTTCAGACAACACGGTTCAACTGTTTCTGAGAATGAGGCTAGCGAAAAATACTTTGTTTTGCCCACATTAAAAAAATGTCAAATTTTCTCCATGCTATGGAGATGGGACCTGAAATCTGGCAGAGTGCAACCATTGTCAGTGATGTCTCTATGAAAGTCCACCAAAATTGGTCCAAGGCGTAAACCTTTGAAAAATTGCAGTTCACACATACTCAGTGAAGAGTTGCCAGAACTTAAAAGCTACATTCTCTGACTAGTGCTGTTCCACATAGAGGATGACAACCTACTGCTATAAGTTACTCCATTTGTTCAAATGGCAGAGGTCTGTGTGGTGGATGTCAAGATTCCATCCCCGTTGATGACCCACATAGGTGTCAATATGATGCCACATGATGGGCATTCTGGGGCAGGGGGTTTCAGTTCGCTTTTTTAAAAACTTAGGAAATTACACACCAAAAAACAAAACAAACAAAAAAAAAACCCTGTTAAAAAAATATTAACCGTGCAAGACAAGCACTCCAAAGTCAGGAAGTTACTTGTGCAACCTCATTTTGGACCCTCTTGTGCGTATGAATTATGACGCATTCTTACACAATCAGATACTATCCCGTGTGTGTATATGGATGTATGGCAGATAGTACTTCATAAGATAAGGGAGAAAAGCTAGAGACTCTGATGTACATTAAAGACTTTGCTATTGCCAGTCTTTTTTTGCGTGGAATACACTAGGATGTATGGTGATGAGCAGCAGCACAAAACCCTCAGTGATGGTATGTTTTGGCTTAATGATAAATGTTTTATCACATTGAATTTGGGCTGAACACAACTCATGAGTCATCCAGGTAATTCCAAATCAGTGCTGATTGGGAAAAAAAATTAATCCATACCTCAGCATATGTTACAGACAAACTATTTTAGTAATGTTTTAAGAAGTTTTAAAAACTTTTGTTCTAGTTCCTCTGCATGTAAACCAAGTTTTAGTTTCTATGAGTCCATCTGTACAGAAATCAGGGATCTATAAAAACCTCTAGACGTGACCTAAAATAGCTATTTTATACCTAAAGATGTCACAATTTTAGAGCCTAATATCTCAAGGGCCAAGAGTGAGTGGGTGTTTTCCATTAGGAAGCTCCCTTTTCTGAAGGTATAAAGCTTCCATATCTAGCGCCATGAGGTAATGAGATATCAGACTTTAGATTCTGCACATTTTAAAGCGCAGAATCATATGAAAAATTGGCTTCAGGCAAGTGTGATTTTTGGGAGGGAAATCCACATATAGAAGAGAGGTAAACGTTTCTCTGACAAGTCAGTTTTAAAAAAACAACAACTATGCTTGAAGCCGCTGAGGGATTTGAAATATTAGAAACAGTCATCGGGGAAGATAGAACAATGGGCGGACAAAGTGATCAAAGGTGTGATAAATTTATCAGATGGATGTGTGTGTGTGAGCGTGCTCATATGTGCTAAGAAGACTCTCTGCAATATTTTTCCCCTCAAATGATTATAGTTACACTGCTGGATCATATAATAAAATATTTTTAAATGGGAAGAACCCTTTGTTGTTCTTCATCTGTGCATGTATTTTTAGACCATGATCCCAAATACAGCCTAGGGGTTTCTTCAAGACTACTTCCTGTTATGAAAGAGATGCCTTTTAACTGAGAAAAGCAGTTAGTTATGAAACCATTTTTTTGTGCATAACCTTCAGTTTTTATTATTTTTTTTTGCTGCGTTCACAAGCTAAACCAGCTGTGAAAGGTGCAAGCATATAGTTTGTATTCAGCAAAGATCTGTCTTTTTGTGCTTACTGCAAGGCAAATGGCTTTGCCAGTTGGGGCTACAATTTATCAAGCTGGCAGAGTGACAATTTTCATTACGCTTGAAAATTTATCATGGATAGTCATTTTTGAAGGGTTGACTCTTTTGTTTGAGCAGGGTTCTTACATTTTTAGACTTATAAAAATGGCAATTATTAATGCCATTAACCCATGAGGCAAAGATCAGTTTTGTCCCTGGAA
This sequence comes from Caretta caretta, assembly GCF_965140235.1. Lineage (NCBI taxonomy): Eukaryota > Metazoa > Chordata > Testudines > Cheloniidae > Caretta > Caretta caretta. The sequence continues at coordinate 86,733,351 of NC_134214.1, forward strand.
GTTTAAGTATGTCTTCCTGCCAAAGAGATTTATCTGCCTCTGCTGCTGCTTCCAGGGTTTGTGAGTTTAAGGAACAGCTGTAATGTAAAAAAAACCCACCATCTCCCTAAAGAACCATGAAAATTCCTTTTATCCCAGCTGTTTCAGGAGGAGAGTACGGCAAAGGAGAAATAAAGTTAAAATATTAAATTTTAATGTTCCAAATTATTATGTTCCCTGCTCTTATCTCCTCCCTTGTCTTCAGAGGCTTAGCGAATTTTCAGAAGGTTAGTTGTGTCTCCATAACCACAACTCACTGATAAGGCTCTTTCTTTCACGGTACAATGCAGATATTTCAAACAATTAATCCACCAACACTAGCAGCAAGTGAATTTAGCCATAGTTCTGGGAGGTACTAAGCAGCTCCCGAGGGCACGTCTAATCTGTCATCGCAGGATGTGTCTGCAGCTTGAATGGACATACCTGAGCTAGCTCTAATCTATCTAGCTCAGATCCCAGAATAGAGAAGCTATGGCAGTTCGCACTTCGGGCTAGCTCTACAAGTAATTACCCTACAAGGCTTTCAGGTGGGCTTAACTGCAGTGCAGACCTACCCTGAGAGACGTTGGGTATCCTAAGTTTGCATTGATTTCAATGGGAGCTGAGGGCATTTGCACCTTGCAGACTCAGTACATAATTAGGGTTTTCTGGAGGTGCAGACTGACTAAAGCAGAGGTCAAGGTCAAAGTTGTCTGACATGATATGATACTTTGTTAAAAGTACTGGTAGTAAGAGACCATATTGTCATACTGTGGTACTAGCTTGCATCCCCTGTTTTCAAGCATGATGTTGATTCACTGCTTACTCATGTGAGTTATAGGAATACGATTCCAATTTAAAAATAGATGGATTTGTCTTAAAATGCCCACCACTGTTTAAAAGAAAAATAGTTGCAGTACAGTAAAATATCTTCATAATGCAAGGCAGAAACTCTTCCATACACATACATTGTGTGCTAGCCGTCCTGTGCTCTTGACTTACATAATGTGATATAGAGCAAGTGTACTGTGGTATCAACAGATAATTTTAACAGGTGTATTCAAGCGTTGTATGCATGTTGCAGTGAAACACATGCTGTGTAGTCAAGAAATGAATTTATGGTTGAATACTGCATTACATATGCAAGCCAAATGTAAAGCTAAATATACACCAGTTGAGGAGCTGCCCCTAAGTGACTTCAGTGGCAGAAGAACATTTACCTCTCTAAGGATCATAGAATCACACCCTTAATTGGTATCTTTTGACATGAACCAAACAGTTGCTGACACAAGTGGATGGAGAGGCGGGGATATGAGAATACAATCCTTTGGTATTGATAGCTTCCATTAGTACATGTAGCAGAGAGGAGTCTATTCTGCTTGTACTGCATTTTTACAGAATTGTGTAAAAATCATATGACATCCATAAATGAGTATTAATGGTATTTTAATAACAGAAAGAGGAAGCTTTAACACTAAATAAATGGGAGAGAATGTTAATAACTAAAATGGACAGCCACTTAGCTTCCCTCTCCAGACATAATTCTATTTTCTGATTAACAGCCAACATTGGCTCATATTTAATGAACAACTATTTGGCATTAAAGAAGCCCTGTGGAGAACTTGAGACCTCCAGATTAAGGTTTTGTTTTGTTTTTAAAAGAAAGTTGAAGAGCTCATACAGTGAAAGGCAGGTTTTCGTGATTTATTAAAAATGTCAAAGTAAATTGTCTTAAAATACACTTTAAACATTACACTGTTTTTCCAGCCAGCCCATTTCACAGCAGCAAGCTCAGTGCATCCTTGATGTACTAATGCACTGGACAGTTCCTTCCCTGGAAGACTGTTTAGTGAACCAGGGAAGAATTTTAAAGAGGCTGCTTGGCAAAATAGGAAGTTTCCCTCATAGATAGGGCAGTGTTTAAAAAGCTCAGCCACAGAGAAGAGAGAGGCCAAGTTGGACCAATGCCTTCACCCACAATGACATTTAGGAGAAGGGAACGAGGGCAATGCAAATATACTCTCCTACCTCTGAAAGCACCTAGGATTGCCAACTCTCCAGGGTTGTTCTGGAGTCTCCAGGAATTAAAAAATTAATCTTTAATTAAAGATAATGTCATGTGAGGAAACCTCCAGGAATTCATCCAACCAAAGTTAGCATCCCTAGGCCCACCACTACTTCTGCCTTAACTGCTCCTCTGCACCTCCACATCCCACCCTTTACAAGTGGTAGGTGTTTTGTTATTTAGTATTTGCATAGTGCCACCACTATGCCAGGCATTTTACAGACCAGACTAAAGAAAAAATCTTTTCTCTGAGAATTTACACTTTAAATAGACATGTGGCAGAAAGTGGTTGAGATGAGAAACCGATTGAATGAATGGAGGGATTGATCTTGTGTCTAGTTAGAAAATGTGAAAGGAAGTGAACTGTGTGGATGCTGGACCCAGGCTTGTTCCTACCCAGTCCCATTGACCCTATAAAGTATACGTACGTAATACATAAAATGGGGGGAGGGTTATTACTCCACTCCTCTATCTTCACATAAATGATTCTTGTAATGATTCCATGGTCACATAGATGTTGGTCATCAGTTATACAAGCTACTGTAATTGAGTAATACATTTTTGCATGCTACCATACTTGTAGGTGTAACACCATATAAAAGTAAGGATCATTGAACTTGTATTGTAAAATTTAATACAATTTTTCTTTTTGATATTCTTATTGATTATTCTTTTTGATAGTAAGAGTATATTGATTCATAAGTACTCTCTGTGTCATGGCATACTGATAATGTTTAAAACCTTTTGATTTTCCTTTCATGTAGAGCAGCAAAGATGAGATGTAACCACATTGAAGTTAATGAACTAACAGAGGTGTAAAGCTAGTGTAAATAAGAGGAGAATCAGACTAAATCGGGGGGCCAAGATAATCTTCATCCACGAATATTAAAGGAATTGGCACCTAAAATTGCAAGCCCGTTAGCAAGAATTTTTAATGAATCTGTAAACTCAGGAGTTATACTGTATGACTGGAGAATTGCTAACATAGTTCCTATTTTTAAGAAAGGGAAAAAAAGGTGATATGGGTAACTACAAGCCTGTTAGTTTCACATCTGTAGTATGCAAGGTCTTGGAAAAGATTTTGAGGGAGAAAGTAGTTGAGGACATTGAGGTCAATGGTAAATGGGACAAAATACAACATGGTTTTACAAAAGGTAGATCGTGCCAAACCAACCTGATCTCCTTCTTTGAGAAAGTAACAGATTTTTTAGACAAAGGAAATGTAGTAGATCTAATTTACCTAGATTTCAGTAAGGCGTTTGATACGGTGCCACATGGGGAATTATGAGTTAAATTGGAAAAGATGGGACTCAATATGAAAACTGAAAGGTGGATAAGGAATTGGTTGAAGGGGAGACTACAGCGGGTCATACTGAAAGGTGAACCGTCAGGCTGGAGGGAGGTTACCAATGGAGTTCCTCAGGGATCAGTCTTGGGACCAATCTTATTTAATCTTTTTATTACTGACCTCAGCACAAAAAGTGGGAGTGTGCTAATAAAGTCTGCTGATGACACGAAGCTGGGAGGTATTGCCATTTTAGAGAAGGACCAGGATATCATACAGGAGGATCTGGATGACCTTGTAAACTGGAGTAATAGTAATAGGATGAAATTTAATAGTGAGGAGCGTAAGGTCATACATTTAGGGATTAATAACAAGAATTTTCGTTATAAACTGGGGACGCATCAATTAGAAATAATGGAGGAGGAGAAGGACCTTGGAGTATTGGTTGACCACAGGATGACTATGAGCCACCAGTGTGATATGGCCGTGAAAAAAGATAATGCAGTCTTGGGATGCATCAGGCAAGGTATTTCCAGTAGAGATAAGGAGGTGTTAGTACCTTTATACAAGGCACTGGTGAGACCTCATCTGGAATACTGTGTGCAGTTCTGGTCTCCCACGTTTAAGAAGGATGAATTCAAACTGGAACAGGTACAGAGAAGGGCTACTAGGATGATCCAAGGAATGGAAAACCTGTTTTATGAAAGGAGACTCAAGGAGCTTGGCTTGTTTAACCTAACTAAAAGAAGGGAGGGGAGATATGATTGCTCTCTATAAATATATCAGAGGGATAAATACCAGGGAGGGAGAGAAATTATTTAAGCTCAGTACCAATGTGGACACCAGAACAAATGGATATAAACTGGCCATCAGGAAGTTTAGACTTGAAATTAGATGAAAGTTTCTAACCATCAGAGGAGTGAAATTCTGGAACAGCCTTCCAAGGGAAGCAGTGGGGACAAAAGACCTATTTGGCTTCAAGATTAAACACAATAAGTTTATGGAGGAGATGGTGTGATGGGATAACATGAATTTTGCAATTAGTTGATCTTTATTCATGGTAAATAGGCCCAATGGCCTGTGATGGGATGTTAGATGGGGTGGGCTCTGAGTTATTACAGAGAATTCTTTCCTGGGTATCTGGCTGGTGAATCTTGCCCACATGCTCAGGGTTCAGCTGATCACTATATTTGGGGTCGGGAAGGAATTTTCCTCCAGGGCAGATTGGAAGAGACCCTGGGGTTTTTTTGCCTTCCTCTGCAGCATGGGGCATGGGTCACTTGCTGGAAGATTCTCTGCACCTTGAGGTCTTTAAACCATGATTTGAGGACTTCAATTGCTCAGACATAGGTGAGAGGTTTATTGCAGGAGTGTGTGGGTGAGATTCTGTGGCCTACATTGTGCAGGAGGTCAGACTAGATGATCATAATGGTCCCTTCTGACCTTAATATCTATGAGTCTGAGTCTCTTACCTAGATTGAAGAAAGAATAATACTAGGGCTGTCAAGCAATTAAAAAAATTAATTGCGCAATTAATTACTATGTTAATAATAGAATACCATTTATTTAAATATTTTTGGATGATATATTTTCTACATTTTCAAATATATTGATTTCAATTACAACACAGTGTACCATGCTCACTTTATATTAATTTTTATTACAAATATTTGTTATAAAAATCAAAAGAAATAGTATTTTTCAATTCACCTCATACAAGTACTGTAATAATATCTCTTTGTCATGAAAGTTGAACTTACAAATGCAGAATTATATACAAAAATAACTGCATTCAATGTAAAACTTTAGAGCCTACAAGTCCACTCAGTCCTAATTCTTGTTCAGCCAGTCACTCAGACAAACTACTTTGTTTATGTTCGCAGGAGATAATCCTGCCTGCTTCTTGTTTACAATGTCACCTGAAAGTGAGAACAGGTGTTCATATGGCACAGTTGTAGCCGGCGTCGCAAGATATTTACATGCCAGATGCGTTAAAGATTCATTAGTCCCTTCTATGCTTCAACCACTATTCCAGGGCACATGAGTCCATGCTAATGAGGTGTTCTGCTCGATAGTGATTCAAAGCAGTCTCACGCATGTTCACTTTCATCATCTGAGTCAGGATGCCACCAGCAGAAGGTTGATTTTCTCTTTTGGTGGTTTGGGTTCTGTAGTTTCCGCAACGGAGTGTTGCTCTTTTAAGACTTCTGAAAGCATGCTTCACACCTCATGTCTCTCAGATTTTGGAAAGCACTTCAGATTCTTAAACCTTGGGTTGAGTGCTGTAGCTGTCTTTAGAAATCTCACATTGGTACCTACTTTGTGTTTTATGAAATCTGCTGTGTTCTTAAAATGAACAACATGTGCTAGGTCATCATCCAAGACTGCTATAACATGAAATATGGCAGAATGCAGGTAAAACAGAGCAGGAGACATATTGTTCTCCCCCAACGAGTTCAGTCACAGATTTAATTAATGCTTATTTTTTTTAATGAGTGTCATCAGCATGGAAGCATGTCCTCTGGAATGGTGGCTGAAGCATGAAGGGGCGTACGAGTGTTTAGCATATCAGACATGAAATACCTTGCAATGCAGGCTAAAAAAGTGCCTTTTCTCACTTTCAGGTGACATTGTAAATAAGAAACCGGCAGCATTATCTCCTGTCAATGTAAACAAACTTGTTTATCTTAGTGATTGGCTGAACAAGAAGTAGGACTGAGTGGACTTGTAGGTTCTAAAGTTTGACATTGTTTTACTTTTGAGTGCAGTTACATAACAAAAAAATCAACTTTTGTAAGTTGCACTTTTATGGTATTGTATGAGGTGAATGAAAAATACTATTTATTTTGTTTATCATTTTTACAGTGCAAAAATTTGTAATAAAAATAATATCAAGTGAGCACTGTACACTTTGTATTCTGTGTTGTAATTGAAAGCAATATATTTGAAAATGTAGAAAACATCCAAAATATTTAATAAATTTCAGTTGGTATTCTATTGTTTAACAGTGCAATTAGAACTGTGATTAATTATGATATTTTTTTGTAATCGTGATTAATTTTTTTTAATGTGAGTTAACTGCGATTAATCAACAGCCCTAAATAATACCACATTGAGATTTGACACCATGACAATTAGACATGAGAAGTTGTAGGGTTTGACACTGTACTGAGTGATTTAAGTGCCCCTAGTAAAGCTGGCACCTACATGTCCCTACCTTGTTTAAGAAATGAATTAACTAGCAGCCTTGAAATAATTGCAGAAGTGTCCATGTGATGTCTTTCTGGCCTCTGAGAATGAAGAAACAGATAGAAGACATGTTAGTCTATGTGGAGTGACAAAACAGGTTAGTGTTAAGTGCCATTCCGCAGGGATTGATAATGTTTTTCTGTGGTGAGAGGGGAAAGCACAGTTGACAGGCTAACTAAAGCAAGGCTATGAACTATCTGTGTATAAACTGCATTGCACTCTGCATAGCACCTGGAAGATGGATAGGAGATACTCATTTAGGCTGTTATAGACAACGTGAAATACAACTTAATGAGAAATCATAGCATTATATGGTATATCTGTATGAAAGGTCCAATGAACCTATGGCAACACAGTGAAATATAATTGGGAATGAAAACTAGGGCAAACAAGGGGACATAATGTAATTTTTGGATATTAGTTTGTGAAAATTTAATATTTTTCATGATATAGGTCTGAAGTGTTTGGTTTGATTCTCCTCTCAGTTTTGGTAGGGTTAACAGGAGAAACACGTGTGAAACCAGTGAAGTTAAATTGTTGTAAAACCACGGTAAGACTTTGTGTGGCTTTAACTGAATGTGTACTTTAACACAAGTTGTAAAGCTCAATGAGAAAACTGAATTCACAAATGCTTATCTCTATCTGAATTTATTATTACAGATTTTTTCCACTGGATTATCAAGTGTTTGTGGGAAATGAATGCCCAAAAAGGGGAGCATATCAGTGTTACATAGTAGGAACTTTTACACAATGAGAATGATATCATTAAGGTAAAATAATTGTGTATATTTAAAGTCTTATACAAAACTAGAAAGTCCAAAATCCCCACCCAAAACCCAAACAGCATCACAAATTTGAAATGTATTAACATTTAATATGCCACAGCTGTAACCTGTGTTTTTACAAATTTTAAAACTTTTTCATTTGCTTTCTGTATATTGCAATAAAAACAAAAGTTACCCTCACAGCCAGGTGCAACAAGGTCTCAATTATTGCATAATAATTCACTTTATGGGGCTTCAGAGGGGCCCTGCCATCAGTTTTGTATCTAAACTGCACATTAGACAGGAATTATTTCCACAGTATTTCAGCCTGTCTCAATTTATTGCTATATTGCCCCATCCATGAATACTCCAGGCACATTATCTGGCTTTGGCTCTTCCTCTCCTCATTATTCTCGCTGTTCTCCTAAAGGATATTTATTTGCATTAGGTGTCTCTCTTTTGATCACAGGTTTGGGCCCTGATCCTGCAGTGAGCTGACCACAGGCACGACAGTCTTAGAGTTTTCATGAATGAGGCTCAGAGGATTTGGCTTTCAATATCAGATCATAAAACAAAAGGCTCATAATCAACAGCTGGTGACTATGAGAATCAGAGTTTGTAACATCCATAGGGAATTGATTTCTTGGATATGTCTTAAACTCACATTTCTAACAATGTTATATGAGAGACATGTCTGTCTGAACTGGAATTAGTATAGCAGTGAACTATCAATTAAATTCAAGCAGGTGCAGATGCTAAGGCGGGGGAGGGGAGATGCAGCCTTGGCAAAATAGAATACTGAGCTGTCCCTGATTTGTCTTTGAAAGCCTTTTTATATTGATGGTGCTAAGGATCTGATGGAATATCAGAATCCAAAGACAGATTTTACTATCATATCTGGCCCCTTGCTCTCTAATGAGCTGAACCTAAAACCTATATGCTCCCAAAAACACTGAAGGTGCAAGAATAGTTTTGAATTCAAAAACAATTTCTGGGCTGGGACTCATTTTATTAGAAAGTGAAAATGATTATAAGAAAACAATGTTCTAATTAAAAGCAAGAGCTGAACTAACTGCTCAAAGTGAACATGCTAAACTTTGAAAGCTTTTCCACTTGTCTTTGGTAGCACGTGAAAGTGTGTGACAAAACGTGGGATTTGTTTAACTGCTGCAATGTTACTAATCTAGAAGCAAATTGTGCTGTCCTCAATGAAAGTTTCTCCTGAATATTTACTACAAAATTTAGTCCAAAGTAATTACTCATCTACTATCCATCATGCATCTGTTCTAGGCCTAATACTGTTTCCATGGAAGACAATTGGATTCATGGATTCTAAGGCAAGAGGGACCACTGTCATTGCCTAGTCTGACCTCCTGCATAATGAAGGCCAAAGGACTTCTATCAATTAATTCCAGCTGAACTAGAATGTATCTTTTAGAAAAACATCCAATCTTCTTGATTTAAAGTTTTTTCAGTGATGAAGAAACTACCTCAACCCTTGGCAGGTTGTCCCCATAATTATTAACCTCCCTCTTAAAAATTTGCGCCTTATTTCCAATTTTAATATATCTAGCTTCTACTTCCAGCCATTTGATCTTGTTATAGCTTTGACTGCTTGATTGGAGAGCCCTCTATCAAAATTTTGTTCCCCATGTAGGGAGATATAAACTGTGATCAACTGAAGATTTGCCATTGACTTCTACTGATAAATAGAGGAGTTACATTTCCAGTCAGTCAAGATCTTCCGTGAGCAAGTAGGTCATATCTGAGAAAATAAGAAATGTGGTCTTGAGCACAGACCTAGAAGCTCTTTATTCTTCAGTATTGCTGGTTCTGATAGCAGCTTCCTCTGTGGCTTTAAGCAAGTCACCCAGAGTGAGTGCCTCACCTTTGCTCTGCCCCTTTTACATTTAAGAGGTAAGAGGGCTGAAGTGGCATAGAGGGCGCTAAAGTGGCTGGGGAAGAAGTCCCCTTGTGTAGGCATTGCAGAGACAGGTGTAAAGCTGCCTTTTTGTGTATTGGGCAGTACTCTGGGTGGCTAGCTCCTCCTGCTGCTTACATCACTGCAGCTACACTTCTATTTTTACAGTGCTAGTTTGATCACAGATAGCACAGGCAAGTCTTTTTGAGCTGGAATTTACATAACAATGGCCATACTGGTTCAGACCAACAGTAAATCTAGCCCAGTATCCTCGCTTCTGACAGTGGCTGGTGTCAGATGCTTCAGAGGGAATGAACAGGACAAGGCAATTATTGAGTGTTCCATCACCGTTGTCCAGTCCCAGCGTCTGGCAGTCAGATGTTTAGGGACACCCAAAGCATGGGCTAGCATTGTTGACCATCTTGGCTAATAGACATTGATGGATCTGTCCTCCATGAACTTACCTAATTCTTTTTTGAACCCAGTTATACTTTTGGCTTTCACAACAGCCCCTGGGAATGAGTCCAACAGGTTGACTTTGCATTGTGTAAAGAAATACTTCCTTGTTTGTTGTAACTGTGCTGCCTATTAATTTCATTGGGTGACCCTGAGTTCCTGTCTTATATAAAGGGGTAAATAACACTTCCTTATTCACTTTCTACACACCGTTCATTATTTTATAGACCTCTATCAAAACCCTCAATGGTCTCTTTAATCTCTCCTCATATGGAGGCTGTTCCATATATCTAATCATTTTGGTTGCCCTTCTCTGTATCTTTTCCATTTCTAGTATCTTTTCTGAGATGGGGTGACCAGAACTGCATGCAGTTTTCAAGAGGTGGGCATACCATGGATTTATATATCGTGGCATTATGATATTTTCTGTTTTTTATCTAACCCTTTCCCAATGGATGCTACCATTCTGTTAGCTATTTTGACTGCTGCTGCACATCGAACAGATGTTTTCAGAGATCTATCCACAATGACTCCAAGATCTTTCTTGAGTGGTAAAAGCTAATTTAGACTCCATCATTTTGTGTGTATAGTTTGGATAATGTTTTCCAACATGCATTACTTTGCATTTATCAACATTGAATTTCACCTCCCATTTTCTTGCCCAGTCACCTAGTTTTGTGAGATCCTTTGTAATTCTTCATAGTCAGCTTTGGACTTAACTATCTTGAGTAATTTCTTATCATCTTCAAACTTTGCCACATCACTGTTTAATCCCTTTTTCCAGATCATTTATTAATATGTTGAGCAGCACTGGTCCCAGTACAAGTCTTTGGGGTACCTGCTATTTACCTCTCGCCACTGTGAAAACTGAACATTTATTACTACCCTTTGTTTCCTATCTTTTAACCAGATACTGATCCATGAGAGGATCTTCCTTCTCATCCCATGAATTCTTTCTTTGATTAAGGAACTTTGCTTGGGACCTTGTCAAGGGCTTTCTGAAAGTTCAAGTACACTATATCCACTGCATCACCCTTGTCCATGTATTTGTTGACATCCTCAAAGAATTCTAATAGGTTGGTGAGGCATGATTTCCCTTTACAAAACCTATGGTGACTCTTTCCCAATGTCCCGTGTTTATATATGGGTCTGATAATTCTGTTCTTTACTACAGTTTCAACCAATGTGCCTGGTACTGAAGCTAGGCTTACCGATCTGTAATTGCCAGGATTGTCCCTGGAGTCTTTTTTAAAAATTGGAGTTACAATAGCTATCTTCCTGTCATTTGGTACAGAGCCTCTTTTAAGCAATAGGTTACATACCACTGTTAGTAGTTCTGCAATTTCATATTTCAGTTCTTTCAGAATTCCTGTGTGAATAACCTCTGGTCCTGGAGACTTATTACTGTTTAATTTACCAGTTTGTTCCAAAACCTCCTCTACTGACACCTCTCACTCTGGGACATTTCCTCAGATTTGTCATCTAAAAAGAATGGCTCAGGTGTGGGAATTTCCCTCATGCCTTCTGCAGTGAAAGCCAATGCAAAGAATCCATTTAAGTTATCTGCAATAGCTTTGTCTTCCTTGAGTTTGTGTCTTTTGCTAGTTGCTCTTCAAATTCTTTTTTGGTCTGCCTAATTATACGTTTACACTTGACTTGCCAGAGTTTATGCTCCTTTCTATTTTCACTATATACTTTCTAGCTACACATCCAGCTTGAAGTGTAGACATACCGAAAGTTATACTGATGCCTCTCTGGCCCCTGGAGCAGCCTATGTTTGGGATGGTGCAAAGGTGGAATAGCAACCCCTTTCCCCTCACCCCTTCCCCTGGGCTGTGAGACACCTCCCGTCTCTTTGTGTCTTGGCTTCCACAAATAGGGATAGTAATCCTCACCCAACTTCAGAGTTTTTCAAGCAGTTATAACTCACTGATGGTCATAAAATGATCTGAAGATAAAATGCACTACTGTGTATAAACACATTGGATGAAACTCTGGCCCCTTTGAAGTCAAAAACAAACTCCCATTGACCTCAATGGGATAGGATTTCGCCCACTGATTTTTTTAAAAAAGAAAGTAATTTTAAAAGAAATGTCCAGTAGGAGGACTGCAACATCACACCTTTGATTTCACAAAGATACACTCATTTTAGAAATACAAAAGTATCAGTTTTAGAAGGCACTTTATAGATATTTCGGCTGTAGTGTATTCAGTGAATTTCATAGGCAATATGAGAGAATTTGTTGATATCAGATATTTATGAATAAGAACATAGTACTTTGTTCTTAAAATGTAACTTTTCTTAAGTGTCTGTCTTTTTCCCTGGGACTGCTGAAAATTGCAGGCACTGGGTCAAATGAGAGAAAAAGTACTGAAAATATCTCTATATGTAACAAAATCCTAAATAGTTATTAACTGGCACAACGGTAAGTGCAACAGTGTGAATGCATTTGAAATAAATCATTTTCTGGCAATTGCAAAGATTCTGATATCACTTTCCATCCTGTCACTACTTTTGATACTTGCATAATTGTAGTGAATGACTTTGCATGTGATAGTTTTAAAGAGCAGGAGAGTTTTAAGGTATCATCTTTCTTTGCAATGAAGTTTATAATAACCTGTAGGTATATGCTGGTAATAAAGGTTTAATGAACACACCAGTCAACTTCAGAATATTCAGTCATGTTTCCATAGTGACAGTTTAAATCATGTTACACAGGTCTATTTTTAAAAACATATTAATGGTCAGCAAATGAAATACCAATTCAATAAATTGAAATGAAGAGGCTCTGTAGACATATCCAGCACTCATTTACATCTAGGATGATTCCACTTGAGCATGGAAAGCATTCAGGATAATTGCTGTTCCTCAAAGGGTCATTTTGATTAATACACAAACAAAACTTAGTTTGGTATTTAGACAGTTATGATTGCAGTGAGATTTCAGGTATAAATCTTTGTGGTGAGGCTCGAAATAGAAGGAGAATTTTATAGCTCTTCTGATGGGTTTGTTCTTGTGTATAATATTTAATAGCACACAGTTCAGAGTTCAGTTTAGACAGACTATCAGTTATGTAGCCCTCTTGGGTCACAGGATGTCCCAAACAGTTTATCTAAAAATGATGTGGAGGGAGGGATACATGCATATCACTCCAGATGAGCTGCTAAGCATGCATGACAAGGATGCAGATTCTTTACAGAATTACCCTCAATGCAATGCAGTGCTAAAATGGAGCTACTCAGTTTATCCCTCCTACTTTTATTTCCAAAGGGGTGCACTCAGATTTGCTTGCCATAACTTTGATGCAATTAATTGCTAAATTAAAGTTAAGCTCATAATGGACTGTAGTATGTATTTTAGGTGACTTGGGACTAAAAAGTCTCTTTCCTCCTATCCAGGTTTTGATTACATTATCAGTTGCAACAGTTCCCACTTAGCAACTGGTGTCTTTACAAGACTACAAGAATTAACTACAAGCCTACAAGAATTAACATTATCAAAGCAGGATGATCTTATTGAACACTTCTAGCAAGGATCTGTAGGTGTTTCCTCTTGGATTTAATTGAATGAGCTCTTAGATGGGTTGTGTAACAAAGGATCTTAAAAGCTGTCCCTGGTTCATAATGGATGATTCCAATTTTGCTTGTCAACAAAGACATCTTAAAAAGCAATTTAATTTTCTTTATCGATCAGTTACATTTACCATGAAAAGTTGTGATTTTTATCTTGCAGCCTAGTTGCAAAACCTAATAAATATCATAGTTGAGGGTGGTTTGTAGCATGCTATTTAGAGCATGAGTAGGAAGACTTTCATACATTTTAAATAACATGAACAGAATGCTCTTCCCAAATCACCATGTTAATAAGCCTTTACATAAAGAACTCCTCACTAGCACTGTATATCTTTTGCTGAGGTCTGTGCCTTTGAAAGGGGGTGACCTATTTGACAGGAGCAGGGCCTTGTATATAAGGCTACTTCCTGCCCCTTCCCCCCCGAAAAATAGTACCCATGCACCTGGGATTTTTCCACTTATTGGAGAGAGCAGGAGAGATTGTTTATACAGTTGAGCTCAGACAGCTGGTTACATCGTTTGATGGTTACAAGTCATTGTAAGTGGGGGGTTATAATAAGTCAGCTCTTCCCAACTGCTGCACCAGCTAGCCACCATTGGTAGACTGGTTTCTTGTAGGCATCATAGCAGCAGCGGGCCTTGAGGATGGATTTGACAGAGGAGAGTAATGGCCTTATAGATCAGTTCAAGGAGCACTGCTTGCATAAGGAGCATTGTCAAAGGCAGCACAGAGATGCGTGTGGAGAAGCAGGCAAATGGGCTTTCCAGGCTGGAAAAATTCATAGAGAAAAGGGGACAAGGGGATGTTTTTTAATTTTAACTAGATTTATGTATATTTTGATCTGAAAAGTGGCTAGATAGGAAAAAATAGTTTTGTGCATTTATTTGTTTTAGCTCCATCATTCTTTTCCCTGACTTTTGTATAGATTTTCCTCTTCCAGACACTTTACCATTTCTTTCCTTGTGCTAGATTGTAGCTGATTCTAATGACTCTGCCATCATATGACAAGTTCTACTATACATAGCATAGCTGTTTCCAGGAAGATCATTGGTAAGGGGAAGACTGAGGCACCCTTTCTTGTACTGATTAACAGGCTCTCCTACTGAATTCAAGGGAGTGAATAGATCAGTAGGGGACTACTCACTGTGAGCACAATCTAGCTGTAGCAATTTAGATATTTCCCTTTCTTACACTTTCAGGACTTTAACCTGAAACCACACTTCTCTTTAAGCTTGCTACTGTTTTTTTAATACTTTGCGTTTTATGCTGAAACAACTCAAATTTAACAGATTACCATTAAAACTTTCACTCCATGACAAGGCGAGAAGAGTCCAGGCAAACTAACCAGATCAAATTAAACAACACATGTGCAGCTTCTGGCCTGTTGGTTCCCTTAATGATGTAATTGTGGATATTCTTTCAATGAGAGAGTTAGTGACTTTGAAACCTGTATACGTAGCCTAGCTCTGTCAACATAGGTAAGAAACAGAAATACCATGTGACATATATGATCAAGCAAAAGCAAGCAATAAAGCTTGAATTTTGAATATTAAATGTCAAAATAGCAAGTAAATGAAAGCTGTAAAAAATTTTCTTTCTCAGTTTCCAATAGCAACTTTCTGAATTTTATTTTGTATATGCTTGTGGGTGATACATGAATAAAAGGGGTGATACATGAATAAGTTATTTGTGATGAATTAGTCATTGAGATCTGGTAATTTTAGTACAGGATCCCAATGCTTAAGAACATATGAATGGCCACACTGGGTCAGACCAATGGTCCATCTAGCCCAGTATTCTGTCTTCCAGCAGTGGCCAATGCCAGGTGCTTCAGAGGGAATGAACAGAACAGGTAATCATCAAGTGATCCTCCCCTGTTGCCTATTCCAAGCTTCTGGCAAACTGAGGCTAGGGACACTTCAGAGCATGGTTTTGAATCACTGCCCATCCAGGCTAATAGCCATTGGTGGACCTATCCTCCATGAATTTATGTAGTTCTTTTTTGAACCCAGTTATATAGTCTTGGCCTTCACAACATCCTCTGGCAAAGAGTTAACAGATTGACTGTGCATTATGTGAAGAAATACTTCCTTTTGTTTGTTTTAAACCTGCTGCCAATAAATTTATTTTGGTGACCCCTAGTTCTTGTGTTTATGAGAAGCAGTAAATAACACTTCCTTATTTACTTTCACCACACCAGTCATGATTTTATAGACCTCTATCATATCCCCTCTTAGTCATCTCCTTTTCAAGCTGAAAAGTCCCAGTCTTATTCATCTCTCCTCATATGGAACATGTTCCATACCCCTAATCATTTTTGTTGCGCTTTTCTGTACCCTTTCCAATTCTAATGCATCATTTTTTTTAGATGGGGCAACCAGATCTGCATGCAGTATTCAAGATGTGAGCATTCCATATATTTATGTAGAGGCAATATGATATTTTCTGTCTTATTATCTATCCCTTTCCTAATGATTCACAAAATTCTGTTAGCTTTTTTGACTGCCACGGCACATTGAGTGAATGTTTTCAGAGAACTATCCACAATGACTCCAAGATCTCTTTCTTGAGTGGTAACAGCTAATTTAGACCCCCATCATTTTAGATGTATACTTGGGATTATGTTTTCCAATGTACATTACTTTGCATTTATTAAAATTGAATTTCATCTGCCATTTTGTTGCCCAGTCACCCAGTTTTGTGAGATCCTTTTGTAGTTCTTTGCACTTTGCTTGGGACTTAACTATCTTGAGTAGTTTTGTATCATCTGCAAATTTTGCCACCTCACTGTTTACCCCTTTTTCCAGATCATTTATGAATACGGTGAATAGGACTTATCCCAGTACAAACCCGAGGGAGACACCTCAATTTAATTCTCTCCATTCTGAAAACTGATCATTTATTTTTATCCTTTGTTTCTTGTTTTTAACCAGTTACCAATCCATGAGAGGACCTCCCTCTTATCCTGTGACAGCTTACTTTGCTTAAGGGCCTGTGGTGAGGGACCTTGTCAAAGGTTTTCTGAAAATCTAAGTACACTGTATCCAATGGATCTCCCTTGCTTGTTGGACCCTCTCAAAGAATTCTAGTACATTGGTAAGGCATGATTTCCCTTTGCAAACACCATGTAGACTCTTCTCCAACAAATCATGTTCATATATGTGTCTGATAATTCTGTTCTTTTCTGTAGTTTCAACCAATTTGCCTGGTACTGAAGTTAGGCTTATTAGCTGTAATTGCCGGGATCGCCTCTGGAGCCTTTTTAAAAAATTGGCATCATATTAGCTATCCTCCATCCATGATCCCATTAAAGTAAATGGCAAAATTCCCATTGATTCAGGGGGAAGAAAATCAGGCCTTATGACTAGAGCTGGTTGGAAAGTAAGACTAAATGTTTTTTGTCAGAAATGCTGATTCACTGATATCAAAACTTTTTGTGGGAAAGGGTTGGTTTCAACAAATTTTGACTCAGATATTTTTGAAAAACTCTGAAGTTATCAAACTATTGTGCTCTCACAAAACAAAAAAACCCAGTTCTCTGGTTTGAAATGACTTTGTTTTGACATACAAGTTAATTATAGTTTTTAAAATAGTTGAAATCAAAATGAAATTCTTTGACCCCAACTTTTTATTTTGTTTTTATTTTTGGACTATGAAAATTTGAGGTTGACTTTTTGTCCTGATTCAGGATAGAAAATTTTAGATATCTTGACAGTTTTCACAGGACAGGAAAATAATTTCCTGACCATCTCTACTTGTGATGTGTGGTCTTGTATTTTTATTTTCAAACACTTTTGACGTATAAGGGGACACCTGCTTTCACAGTGTGAAATTTTGGTCTAAAAATGTCACTCTTCAGTAAAATTGCCATCAGATTATTCCACTTATAGTTAAAAATATAACTGTCAAATAAAATTCACAGCATCTTCCTGGTGGCGCTTCTTAGCGTGTCAGTTTTCAAAATGATCCTTTGAGTAAATCAAATGCCCCCCTCTTTCACAAAGATGATTAAAAGAAACAAAACTACTTTCCTTTAGAACTTGCTCCAAAGTTCTTCCCCATCTATGTTGCCTTCCCAACAAATGTGTCTTTTCAAGATATTAATCTCATTTTGTCTTCCCCCAGCAAACAGAACATGTCCTTTCAATTTGATGCCAACAAGCCCCTAAATTGCTAGTTATCACGAACCTGCCAACTCTGATTTCATTTTTGGGCTGTTTAATTTATGAACGAACAAGACAGAAAACATAATACAGTGGGGACCCGGACGGTACTCCAATGAAGTAACAGAGGAACAGTTGAGAGAAAAATAGTATGAGCTATTAGTTGATTACAACAAGGGAAAGAATTTCATCTGTTTTCTAAGAAGACAGAGGGAGACAGACAGAGGGAGATTGAAGGACAAGAAAGGAAGACAAGGGGAGAGTCTAACAAATAAAAACAAAAAGAGGAAGGGGATAGAAATATTCAAAGTGTCAGAGGAAATTAAATAGAGAAATCTAAAGGAAGCAGCACACCCATGCCACTCAACATAGCCTTCTGAAAGCTCACATGCATTTTTAAATTACATTTTTATGTTGAAATTTGGATTTCTAAGCCAAGTGCTGGCAGCAGGTGTCTTTCTTTTTATCAATAAGTATTCACCATTCGTATAGCACCATAGACATGCATGGCTCTTTGTAAGGGGGAGAGGTTCAGGGACCCTGCTCTGTTGAAAAGTTACAGCATTAAATAGGCTAAATAAATTACAGGTGGTGCCATTGAGCCTCCTGCTGGAACTGCAGCTTGCTGAAAAGTAAGACACCAGCTCTAGAGGGCAGAATTACAGGTTAAAAACCAATTGATTAATACAAAAGAACAGAGATCAATCCCTTTTATATTAATATATGATTAAATTGTAAAGCACTTGATTTATATTTATATTATTCAGACCCTGTGTGATTCCTCTCTACATCAGGCACAAATCATTCCAATATAAATATTGTTTTATATTATACACAAACTATTAGGACCTAGTCTTGTTCAGTATTGAGAGATTTCAAATCCCACTGGGCCAAATCCTGAGGTCTTTGCTCAATTTCTGCTCAGGCCAATTCCCATTGACTTCATTGCCAGGCAAGGTCTGATTAAAAATTGAACTCCCAATTCTGCTTCATTGAAGGCAATATAAAGTTTTCGATTGACTTTTGTGGGGGCAGCATTAGGAACTGGGTATAACCTCAAGATCTTGCCCATTAACCTGAATGGGATTTGAGTGTGCTCAGCAACTTATAGGATCAGGTCATCCATTAATAAGAAACACACCAATAAATCATGTGTGTAATAATGGTTGCTTGTTGATAAGAGTAGACCCCTTATGCCCATGAGTGGTTTTTACTCACATGCAAGGAATCCCATTACCTGCAGTGGGCTATTTGCATGAGTATGGATTATTCACATGACTACAGGTTGAAGAATCACTTGTACACAATTTAAACAAGAGGAGGTATATTTCTATAATTATTATGCATGCATCCCATAATCCTCTCCCTACAAAGTATTGACTACTTAACACTAAGGAATAAATATGGGATTAGAGTTTCAAAACAGTACCCAGGAGCTCCAATGTAAGCACCCAAACAGACAGTCAGATTTTCAAAAGCACGCAGTAGCTCCCGGGTATGGAGGGCTTTTGAAAAATCTCACTTTTCATGGACAACCTCTCATATGAGTCTGATCATAAGAGCTGCTGCTGAGCTTCTACGAAATCCACTGGGCTAAATCCTAAAGACCTTACTCAATCAAACACCCACTGAATTCCATGGGAATTTGCTTGTGTAGGGAAAGGACTTCATGAATTGGCCCACAGACTTCAATGAGAGTTTTAGGTTCTCAGCCGTTCACCTGATTTGGCTGCTTATAATACTGATTAATACATTTGTTTCTGAGGCATTACCTTAAGATCTCTGAGAATCTAACAAAGTATAATTAAGACAACATTATCAGAATAGGTTTCAGAGTAACAGCCGTGTTAGTCTGTCTTCGCAAAAAGAAAAGGAGTACTTGTGGCACCTTAGAGACTAACCAATTTATTTGAGCATGAGCTTTCGTGAGCTAGAGCTCACTTCATCGGATGCATACCGTGGAAACTGCAGAAGACATTGTATGCACACAGAGACCATGGAACAATACCTCCTCCCACCCCACTGTCCTGCTGGTAATAGCTTATCTAAAGTGATCATCAAGTTGGGCTATTTCCAGCACAAATCCAGGTTTTCTCACCCTGTGCCCCCCCCCCCCATAAACTCACTCTCCTGCTGGTAATAGCCCATCCAAAGTGACCACTCTCTTCACAATGTGTGTGATAATCAAGGTGGGCCATTTCCTGCACAAATCCAGGTTCTCTCACCCCCTCACCCCCCTCCAAAAACCACACACACAAACTCACTCTCCTGCTGGTAATAGCTTATCCAAAGTGACCACTCTCCCTACAATGTGCATGATAATCAAGGTGGGCCATTTCCAGCACAATTCCAGGTTTTCTCACCCCCCCACCCCCTTACACACACAAACTCACTCTCCTGCTGGTAATAGCTTATCTAAAGTGATCATCAAGTTGGGATTATCAGAATAGGCATACTACTCAGTAAGCATATGCAGCAATCAGCCTGAATTTTATCAGTGTAACATCAATCAATGTGTGCTCTTTTCCAACAAAAACTAAACAGGAAACAAAAGACTTTAGTTTGTCTCAAAAGTATGCTGTTGGTTGATACGTTATTTTCCAATCCTGTGTCTCTATACAGTTTGTACAGTGCATGTACGTATTTGTGTGTGTGCGCGCGTGCAAAATCTTCAGGTGAATAAGATTTAGGCAAACACTTGTGCGTGTGAATAACTTGACTCATATAAAGTATCAGGGGGTAGCCGTGTTAGTCTGTATCCACAAAAACAACAAGGAGTCCAGTGGCACCTTAAAGACTAACAGATTTATTTGAGCATAAGCTTTCGTGGGTAAAAACCCCACCCTAACCCTAACATCTGAAGAAGTTGGGTCTTTACCCACGAAAGCTTATGCTCAAATAAATCTGTTAGTCTTTAAGGTGCCACTGGACTCCTTGTTGTTTTTATTCATATAAGTATTCTCACTGATTTTGATGGGAATAGTCACATGAACAAAATTACTCATGTACATGTGTTTGTAAAATCATGCCCTTTGGTTAGGTAAACTGCTATGAGACTACAGTAATTATACAAATAATGATTGCTTATCTAGAGATCTTTGGTGATTTTTTATAGCCTGGGTGTTAGACTATATTACCCTAACTTACTACTTCCATGAAGAAGATTCCTTGCACCGTGAATAGGTATTTTAATTAGAGCTGACTGGTAACTGGAATTCCCATTCCATAGGAAATGCCAAAATTAAAAAAAAAATCCAAAACAGAATGAAAAACTAAATTTCAAATTTCCCCATGAAACAGGAATTTTAATATTTTGTTCAGAAAAAGTCAAAGCAGTATTTTTTTATTCTTTTGAACAATTTTTGAGACTCTGTGCTGTGTGGAGACCTGGCTACTCTCCAGCTGAGGAGCAAGGCACTTTGGGATACCAGAAAGCTACAGTGCTATGGAAGTCTGTGTGGTGGGCTGCTGCTGCTGCAAAGTCAGGGGCCACTGGAGACTGGGCTTCTGAGGGACCATGAATTTGGAAGATGGGGCTTCCAGGCTTCCAGGTTTCTGGGAGCCTGAGCTGCTTAGGAGTTGAGATCCTGGAAGCTTGCACTGCTGTGGTGCTATGTGCATTATCTGACAAGAAACTAAGCAGGTTTCTGTTGGAATTTTGTCAGTGTCATGTTCCTGCAGATCAATACAATTTCAACAAATCAGCATTTTCCCATGGAAAAATGATCCTTTGGAAAATTTCTAGCCTGTCCTAATTTTAATACTCTTGAACTATCAAATGCTAATGCCACTAACCTAGGTCACCATTGTATACATGCATCTGTCTTGTTATTGAGTCACTTTAATACAGAATGTATTTAACATGTTTCTTTTGACATGTACACTGTGTGAGATGTCATTTCAGCCACAGAACGTTCTTTTTCCTTACTATGAATAAGGCCCATGGAGTCGCTTCAACAAGAAGTGAAAGTGACGCTGTCATTGCCCAAGTTCACTTTGTTAAAAAATCATTAGGTGTTTATCATGTACATGGCATTTATTCTGCATGATGTATAACACCATAAGACCAAGCATTCACTGGGAAGGGTAGCCACAACACAGACTGCAAGCATGCACAATAAAATAGTGACCTGGACAGTGGTAATATATTTTATAACAAAAATTCTCTTTAATACCTTTCATGAGCATCTGTTGTAAAAGGAAATAGCAAGTTAATATGTATTTTAACATATCTCCAAAAGGTTTTACGTGAACGTTTAAAATATTCTTAATTTTATTTATCACAGATGATCTCACTACCACAGCTAAAACTGCTGTACATTTTGAGATGATAGCTCCCCTGCTTAATTACTTGGCCTTTAAAAATGGTTTCGCAGGACTGTCTAAATGTTTGTTTCTAGCACCGTACAAGATTGTAAGGACTGAATGTTTATGGTTTGAATTATTGCACTCTGCATGCAGGTATGGTTTGCAGCCTTGAGGAAGCTATCTCATAGCTCATTGGTTCTGAAAGGAAAAAGAAGTGCGTGATTTTTTGATTTTTAAACTTCTGAGAAAAGAAAAGATCACCACAAGCGGCACTAAGGGCCTGATCCTCTAATCTTCCCAGAGGCAAGACTCCTGTTGAAGCCAATGTGTGTCTTGCTGCAGAGGAGTCTGCTGAGTTGAGCTATAGCTGACAGATTCGAACCTATGAATCTTTGGCATCCTCACAAAAGAGGCCGCGGGGGGAATTGGCATGGGCACTCACATTCTAAACATGATCCTCAGTGTTGACCTCATGGTGTATGTAGGCAAGACTGTTTGGAAATGATTGCTTGCTGCTGCTCCCTTGTGTACCTATTTGGGGCTCTACAGAGTACTTAAAGGCTCTCAATCTGACCTCTTCCATGAGGATTAAAAAAAAAATCACATACACAGCATTGAAAAACTGTCTGTTCTTTTTCTCAAAATTTTCTAGCAAAAATTTATTTGAAGGATATTTAGCCCATGGTAAATTCATACAGATATCGTATATTGTGGCACTGTCTCTTTAAAAGTGGCCATGTGTAATCACCAGAGGTCCTCTTGTTGTGAGGGGTCTCACAAGCTGCAGAAACACTCATGCCCCCAAGCAAAAGTGGGGGTGTGCAAGCTCCTGGGGTGTGCGAGTTTGTGGGAGCTTGTTGCTGATGCTGTCCACCCCATTGCAAACAAATGACTTGACCAAGGTTGAGACTCTGTATTGGTTTAAAAACAAAAGTGGGGCTTTTTTCCACAGAAAAAGTTTGGATTGTATATTGTTTATCAGTCTGTCCCCACACCGGGGGAGAGCAGGCCTTCCTAACCTCCAGGCTGTGCCCAGGGACTCCTTTCTCTGTCTCCGTCTGCTTTTTGATCCAGCTTTAGAATAGCTGCTAGGATAGGTGAGGCCAATTGCTGAGATTCCCATTCCTTCCCCTATTGCTGCCAGTCAACCAGCAAGTATCTGAACTCCTTCCACTAAGGAACACGGGACAGAATGGGGTGGGTGGGTTGAGGAGGAAGAGAGAGCGAGAAGCACCTCAGCAGTTGTGAGCAGCAACAGCTCCAGAGGCTTCAATGGGAGTTGGATGGGGCCTATGTCTTTATCTCAAGGTAAAAAGGAAAGTAGGTGTCTACAAAAGATAGATATAAGTCATGAACCACTGAGCTACAATTGCTGAATGCATGGACTAAAGGAGGCATCATTTAGGGAGTGAAGGAAAGAACATTGCACGAAAGAGGAATTTTGCAGGTGGAATTGTTGCTAGTCAAAGCGAATGCTAGAATAAGGTGAAAGAGATATGGTATGTGCTGGGTTTACTGAACGCTCTGCATTAGGTTCTAGTCAGCTCAACTCATGTACGGTTTACTTGGATGTTTGAATTTTGTAGTTGGGCTTTATCTAAATGGAAGCTACAAACCCTTTCTGGTTTTCACAGAAATATTTTGGAAGGTCAGAGAAGAAGAAAGTCCCCTTAAATGTCAAAGTTCCTTTGATAGCAAAGGCTCAGCTTCATCCTTAAAAGCGATATTGATTTAGTGTATTCGCCAGTTTTCTTGGCAGTCCCAATCCAGTTATCACATCAGACACTAAGATCCCCCGATAGAGTAAGCACAGTAGCATGAGAATTAGGAAGAGACAAAGGCAGAAACAAAGATCTCAAAATGAAGGGTTCCTTTGATAGGACAAGTTCAATACCTGAAACAAAAATGCAGCATCTGTTCCCTTTATTTTTGACAAGTCCCTTGATAAATGATGAGAGAGATGGAGAGACCTCTTCACAGTTTGTTCACCTGAAATAAAACTTTCTGAAATCTTTATAACGTTAAAAAATAAAATAGTCCCTGTAGAAAGCAAGATCTTCCTCAGCAAGTATGCCTTTTACTAGAGAAAAGCCAAGCTGAAGTAAAACTGTGTGTATGTGTAAGTAACACACTGGTGAGTGTGTGTTACAGGTCCCCCTCTGTGCGATGTACAGAGAATGGGGGCTACAACCCATGCCCTCCCAGCTACAGAACCTTGGCTGTTTAGCTCAAATGATAGTAGCTACTTGGTTTAGCTCTGGAGGTCCCTGATTCAGTACCTAGTGTGTTGGCCAAGAAGGCAGCTGTCACATGTGCACAACAAGCATGAGAAAGAATACACCATGAAACAAGGCTGCTATGTGTACAATTAGATGGGACCCATGAACAGACTGTAGGTGTAAGTGTGGAAAAGGGAAGTGTTTAACCCAATGCTTGGAGATGGACTTGAATTCTGCTTTTGGGTGATTGGTTGGAGAGAGATGAAAGGAGAAGTTTGGACTGTGAGGTCAAGGGGAACTAGTGAGATAGTATAGTTCTGATTTTTTTATTTTGTGCACCAGAATCATAAATCTGATATGCCAGCTAAACAGCTCCCTCAGAAGTCTTGGCAAAATGCACTGCATCAGTGCAGTGGGTCTCTGCTGATGTGGAGGCCCATTGATTTCAGTGCAAACTTCCTGAGCGGAGCCAGGCTTTGATGTTTAACTTATCATTCAACTTTTCTGTTTTGAAATGAATAACCAAATATCAGTAAAGTGGGGGAGAGAGAAATAGAAGTTTTTATTTGTAACCCTGCTGGGAAAGAATCCAGTCTCACATTGTTTGTTTTCAGTCTAATAGAAACCACTGTTACGATCAGTGCAGAATATTTTGGAAAAGTGTTGTCTGAAGTTTTGCTCATTTCACAACAAAACAGGAGCCTTCTCATAAAAGTGGAATGTCAATAGTTCAGTATTGCAATTACATTTTTTTAAAAATTGGAGTTGGTTATGTGAAATTCAGTGACAGGAATACAATTTACTGAGTAGTATAAAGTAAATTTTGACTAATTCTATTAATCCTATAAAACAAAAAGGAATCAATACAGTTTCCATTGTTTAATGGAATCAGAGCATTTCAAGGAGTTTGGCTGCATAATGACAATATTGAATACTAAGATATGCTGTTAAGAAATAACTCTTCATTGTAACAAATATTGTAAATTGCCATTTTTGTGAAGAGGTGAAACTTCTTGTTTCCTAAAAGAAATGATCACTCATAACTCAAAAATTGTGTGTTTTGATACCTTTCGGAGAATTTTGTTTTGGTTTAAAGAGCTTCAGAAGGATTGGAAGCTCAGAACACAAAATCCAGAGGTTATACAGGTTACGTTACTGTTGATAATTCAGGTTTCCCAAGTCACTTGGGATCAGACTTGCAGAATTAGCCTAAGTACTATTTTCAAAATTGGCTTAGGATCCAAAGTCCCACTAACTTTTAATAAGACTTTGGATCCTAAGTCACTTTTGAAAATGAGCCATGGGCTCCAAGTCAACTGAAAAATTTACCCCTGGTAACGAGCTTGAACTTGGCAAGATTGATACATATTATAGCAGGAATAATGATGACATCTATAGATAGAGCTGCATAATTGTTTTCATGCAAACGCTCTTAAGAGCCTTATAATGATCCCAGGCAAGATGATGGTGCAGCTGATATAGTACTTGCATAATAGAAAAAAAATTAAAGGAGGGTAATGTAAGTAATGCAAATCAGCATAGGTTTATGGAAAATAGATCCTGTCAAACTAACTTGATATCTTTTTTTTTAATGAGATTACAAGTTTGTTTGATAAAGATAAGTGTTGATGTAATATACTTAGATTTCTGTAAGATGTTTGACTTGGTACCACATAACATTTTGATTAAAATGCCCCTAAAATTAACATGGCACAGGTGGCTTAAAGACTGGCTAACTGATAGGTCTCAGAATTTAACTATGAATAGGGAATCACCATCAAGCAGGTGTGTCATCAAGTGGTGTCCTGTAGGGATAGGTTCTTGGCCTACACTATTCAACATTTTTATCCATGGCCTAGAAGAAAACATAAAATCATCACTGATAAAATCTGCAGATGACACAACAATTGAAGTAGTGGTATATAATGAAAAGGACAGATCATTGTTATGGAGCAATCTGGATCACTTGGTAAACTGGGCACAAGCAAACAATGTGTTTTAATACAGCTAAATGATCTAGAGCAGACATTCTGGTAAGAGGCAACTGTATAAAAGAGGCAAATAAGGTCACTTCAGACAGACCTATTTTAACTCAAATACTTCCAGACAGGAAAAATTGACATGCAAACCAAGTCTCAGTCATCTTCACTATTAAGGCTGATTAAGATGCAGGCCAGATCAAAGTGGCCTTTGAAATGTTAGGATTTGAGAAGGGAAGTTGGGAAAATCCTTTCACACTAGAGTGGAAGAGGCAGGGGGCGGGAAACTGATACAAGTAACGGGGCAGTAGCCACTGTACAGAGGACAGAAACTATTCTGTTTCTTTTAGAGGGAGGATGCACTATCAAATTTTGATGAAATGCTGATATAACCTAGACCTGTATGCCTAATAAAATGAATTCTGTAGCACCTCAAAGATCAAAAGGATCACTGCCTCCAACTGAAGGAGCCATCCCAAGGGAGGGGTCCAGGGAGGTCTGACATTGAAAATCCTGACTCAGAGGAGGGATGTTAATTGATTCTGACAAGCAGGCTAGCCGTATTTAAGAGACAAAGAAGAAATACACCCTCTACAAATGCAAGGTTCTGTTATTTACTTACATCTAAACCTTATGTATCTCTCTAGCTTTTATATGCTCGTAGCATAAGACTAAATGTTATGCAAAGCATTTAATATTTTATTTTGATTTTCTTTATTCTGAATAAATCCAGAGCAAGCCCTGGGTCACGAAAGCAACTCACCAGCTGACATCCCCTTGTAGCTAGGTGCAGTTTTGCTGAAGTTCCATTTGGTCACTGCCTCCTCTTAGTCACTCTTCTTTGGGTCTAGCCCTCCAGCTATTCATTTAAAAGTTCAGTCCTCTTCTGGGGTATCCAGGTGCAGCTGTAACTGATCAGGTCCCAAGCTGGCTTCCTTCAGCTGGCCTTTTCAAAGTCTCTTCACCCAACTTCCCCCTAGACCATCAGCATAGTCCTTCCCAATCGCTGTAGAACTCAATGAAAAACACACTCTTCTTTTGAGGTTAGCAGGTCCCAGGGCTTCTGGCTGGGCCCCTCAGTAGCGCTCAAAACTACAAACAAAATCAGACACAGCTGAAGTATCTTATGACCTGCTTCAGACTTAAACCTCTTGTTCGTCTTTGTCTCTTCTTCAGCTCCCAGTTCCTTATGGATACTGGCCCCAGGAGGGTCTCCCTGGAACTTGGCCCCTTGTTCCAGGGGCCGACCACAGGAATCAGCTCCACTCCAGTGGCTCAGTTCTCCAGGCTCAGCCCAGCTCTCCTCCACAGCCAGCCCAAACTGCTGAGCTTCCTCCCTTTTTAAGTCCTACACCCAGGTCTGGCATTAAAACTTTGTTTTACCAGGGTCACTGGAGACTTGGGTTCGAGTCCCTGCTCCAAATCAAGCAGAGCAGGAATTTTAATCTGGGTCTTGGACCTCTGAGATGAGTGGCTATAATGAGTTGGGAGTGTCTCTCTGTTTCTTTGAGAAAAGGGGCTGCACCTAATACCACTGAGAATCCCAAGCAGAGACATTCTCCCCCCACCCCCGGCCTATTAGTCAGGAGCCTAAGGCCCAGATCTATGAGAGTTAGGCACCTAAGTACTCTTGTGCATCTGGGTCCTAAATCCCATCCCTGTCTTCTGCATCTTACTGCTGGCTAGCTTAGGCAGCTCTCCCTCACCTTGCTGACTTCTGACGATCCCTTTCTGAAGTGACTAACGCTCCTTATGTATTCTGTGGGGAGCCTGGGCACCTAACTCAGGGCTGAGGATTCCACTTGGCCACAGAGTGCCTAGGAGTTAGGCACTGGAATCTCTATGTCCCATGGTGGATCTACCCCTTGGGTACTTCTGAAAATGTTACTCTAAGATTGTTGTTTGGGGAATTTCACACCAGCTGCCATAAAGATGAACATTTCCTTTCTTTCAAAGAACAAGAAGAATGCCTTCACAACATCTCTGAGGCCATGCTGCTCTCAAAGCAGCAATCACTCATACTGGAAACACCTAAAGGGTCACAGAAGAGAGCTGGAAAGGGCCAAGGTGCAAAATAATGGATGCCATTGGGGTGTAATGGGAGGAATTGGAAGCTAGTAGCAATTCTTTTAGCATCATGAAACATTGAGATAGTGGCAGCAGCCCAGGAGAGGTTTGCCAATGTAAGTGATACCAGATGTCACAGATATATAAATCCTACTGTGTTTGTGGGTCTAGTTAAACTCTAGAGGCTGCAATGTTCTAGCTCACTAATAAGGAGTAGTACTTTCAAGTAAATGGAGTTGAAACGGTCTGTTCTTTGGGGTGTGATGGCTGCAGCTTGAGTGGGAGTGTAGATGTAAGCTTCACTATTGGTCTATTAATGTACTTTTTTGCACTATTTAGAGCTCATTACATATCGTAACTAAAGATAGAGTGGGATGATAAATTAATCCTCTGGGGCATTTTCAAAGACATGAATCTGGAGGAGGTTTGGTTGTGGATTTTCAATAGGGGCTGGGCATGTAACTCCCCTTTGTGCATTTTAAAATCTCCCCCCTTGTTGCTGTCCACTGGTTTTTCTCCAAAATTGGAGATAGCCAACACCTTGATTCATACTCCTGTGATCCTCCTTGTATGTACATTTCAAAATGAGTTCTCTGTTGATTACATTCTTCCATGTGCTCATGCTGTTTATTTCATTTGTATTTGGATCATCAAATGTGTTTTGTTTGTCATATTTCTGAACAGAAATAAATAGAGGTATGTCAGCAGTAAACAAGGTTTGAATGCCTCTTGAGGAAGTTTAACAGGAATGAAATTATAAGATGACTGTTCCACATGTATGGGATTTTTTTCTCTTATTTTCCCATTGGGGTATAGTCTTTCCAAGCAAAATCTGCTCCCATATGCTAGAAAGTCTCTCTTCACGGCTTTTAATTCTGTGTAAATCTTTAAACATCATTGTAGATACAGTGCCTCAACAAACAATTCATTTATTTAGCATGTCACTCAACATGTCCCATCTGCTTAGTTTTGCCCTTTATGAATCTTTTGGCTTAGACTTTAGAAGAGAGCAGGTAGATATTTTGTTTGAAAGTTTCAATCAAATCCCAGGAGAGTGGAAAAATATCTTTTGACTGACATTACTGTATTCTTTTGTAGGAAGTACGTATGGACCGTAGAGATTTATTCCCTTCTACAGTCAACTCAACATTAATTACCTCTATTTTCCAGCAACACTACTTTTTTATGTCCTGTCTATTCCATTCTAATACATTATTTTTCAGTTAATTCAATTTCTGTTTAACCCTTTCCAAATGCCATTCCTTCCATCTCAACTTTTCCTCATTTGTGATATCCTCATTCCAGAGAAGCTCACTGGCAGGTTATTAACCATATTTTTTGTTCAGACTACATTAGCACTTAGTGGTAGGCTCCCCTAATCTGCTGGCATTGTATCATGAGCAGAGGAGGTGATACTACGCACCACAGTGCTTAGCTCAGTTTGCATTTGTTTGATACCCATGGAGTAACCCAGTTGAGGACTGTCACCACCAAAAACGCAAAGAGCTAAATTAAGAAAACACAAGTTCAGGTAATTCACCAAATTCTGTTAGGTTCCATATTTACTCCACTACCGAAAACAGTGCTGACCGACAGTGAGTATATAATAAATGTACATACTTTAATGTAACAATGTAAATCAGAACTGCACAAAAGAATTCTTTCACTTTTTTTCCTCTGACAAGTTGTATGCTGAATCTAAATAACTCTATAGGGGGCAAGGGAGTTTTTCTTTTCCAGATGTACCGTAATGCTATACTAATCTGTACACATTTAACCTGTGTCCAGTTCTAGTGTCCACAATTCAAAAGGGATATGGATAGATTAGAGGGGGTTCAGAGAAGAGCCACAAGAATGATTAAAGGATTAGAAAACGTGCTTTATAGTGATCGACTCAAGGAGCTCTGTCTATTTAGCTTAACAAAGAGAAGGTTAAGGAATGACTTGATTACAGTCTATAAGTACCTACATTCAACATTCCCTTTAAATGGTTTAGCGGTCTGGTAACTACAACACATCTCATGGCTGGGAGTGCGGGTGGCACCTGGATCCCCCTGTGCCAGTGAGAACCTGTGGCAGCTCCTCCTGGCACTAGGGACTGGCAGGAAGCCTTGAGCCAGCAATCAGAAGTATGGTGTGAAGGGCGAAAAGGGAATGCTCTTGCTGGGAAGGAACACAACTGTCACCTGGGTCCTGCTCTGACTGCTGTAACCCACGGCAACTCCTCTTGACACTACAGGAAACCTCTAATCGGGGTGAGGGGAAGCTTTTGCTGGGAGAGAGCCTGGCTGGCACATGGGCCCCACTCTGCCTGCCAGGCCCTCCTGCCACAACCCACAGCAGGTCTTCTCACAAGCAGGGACCAGCAAGAGCCTCCGGTCAGCAGGGAGCAGTAAGGATTTTAGTAGGGCAGTGGGGCGGGCAGGGGTGGGGGGAAATGGGCTGTTCTTGTCTGGCCTGGTGAGGCAGGGACCTGAGGTGCAGAGGAAGGGGAGGCCTCTGCCCCCCACTGCTGGGGCATCAGTGTCTGGTCCCTGTGCTCCTAACCACTCTGGGCTGCACGGGGTGCGGGGAGCAGGGATGGATGTGGGGTGAAGAGGAGGGGAAGACCCTAACCCCATGGAAGTCTTGAGCCAGCAGAAAGGGGGTAAGGAGTAGGGTGAGGGGAGGCAGGGGCTCCTGGGAGGGAGCAATGGGAGGGGCTCCCTTGAGGGCTATGGCCCCTGTCGGGGGATGTAGGGCCTCATGAAGGGAAAGGTAGGGCTCTTGCTTTCCTGGGTTTCTAACTGTTGTGTAGTTTTTAATGCTAAAACTCTTGAAAGTTAATAGGTACTCAACCTGCTGCTCTGTATGCCTGTTTCTACCTTATGTATATGTATTACTGAAGTGCCACTTTAAAAATACCTTACACTTTCCAGTGCAATATTTGAGGCCTCTTGTGTTTAAAGTTTCATAAGCTACTGCCTGGGAGATCTTGATAAGATGAGCACAGCTTAAATCTAATTCCCAGTGGGCATTAGAAAATGTCTACAGAGTTTGGAATAATCAGAGTTTGTACAAGAGAAGCCTCAGAACTGAACTTGCTGGTATTAGGAGAGTTAAGAGCGTCTTTTTAATAAAGGACTTCAACAATTTCATTTATCCAGACAGGTACTGCATGCAGTGCTTGGCTGTGTCTGTTGCAAACAGTTCCAGGTACCCTGTTCAAACCGTGACATGTCCAAGTGTAAGTTAAGAGTGTGGGTGCCAACAGTTTGACGTTGAAAGATGATTGGCTTTTGGAAAGCATGGAAACCGAAACAATTGATGTTCTAGGAAGGGGTCTCTTGAAACTGGGAGGCATTTTCCTGTAGTCAGTCAGGGTCAGGGTCATGTGTAAATTGTGTTCTGAAGTTAAAGTTAAGGGGAAATTTAGTAAAAAATGGAATGAATGGAAACTGAACAATCTAAAATGCCACTGGTTCAGAAGGCTTGTGTTGATGCTGTAAGAATTTTATGGAATCGGAAACATAGCTTTGAAAGCCAACAGAAGCATGTTTGAGTGGGGGGATGTCAGTGAGCAAATCAAGATGAAAAAATATACTGATTGGCAATGTGCTCCTTGCTAATAAAATAAATTAATCCATATTGTCCATGCTGCACATTCACAATCGCAGAAAAATGTTAATCGTCCTACCAGCTGGAGAAGCGAGAACTAAGCATTTGAATTTGTACAGTCTATTAATGTGGTAGTCCAAAGCGAGCTCATGGCAGCTGTATGCAATGAACGATTTCATACACTGATAGCTGACAAGAGCACCGCCATTGTAGTGAACAAAATGTCAGTCCTTTACATCAAGTTTTGAGCTCAGGACGATGTCAGCCACAAGACTGTGTTTGTTGCCATCACCCAGTTAACTTCATGCAATGCTCGGCATATTAAGGAGGCTATCAAACGATTCTACACAGATCACAATCTGGCTATACAGCGCATGGTGTTCACTTCAGATGGTGTTTCCATCATGCTAGGTAAGCATAAAGATATAGCTGCACTCTTTAGAGAATGTGTGCTTCACTGTTTTGCCCATAGTGAAGCCCTCAGCGTTGATGATGCCTGGAAACATATACCAGTGATGAAAGAA
Source organism: Caretta caretta (assembly GCF_965140235.1). NCBI lineage: Eukaryota > Metazoa > Chordata > Testudines > Cheloniidae > Caretta > Caretta caretta. The sequence goes on from NC_134214.1 coordinate 86,765,540, forward strand.
GCGGAAACGTTCTTATGAACTGTATCTACAATATTTAGGAGATCAGCTGTTAAGAAAAGTAAGTTTGGCTAGTATATTGGAAGTTGATGTATTATTGTTCAGGCCTTTGAAATGTGCTGGTTCTCATGTCACTTTTCTGTAAATGCCCTCTTGTGAAATTACAATGTTCTAATAGAGTACTGTACAGTGAGAATAATGATCCTGCAGCAAAATTTTGTCCCCAAAACCTTGTTGATCCCCAGAATCGTATTGCACTGACTGTGCTAGCTGATGTCTCATTGAGGCACGTCGCTATGCAAAAGCCAAAATAGCAAAATTTTGCTCCCAGTATCTTGGAGAAAGTTCTCTGGAGTGAAAAAGTGAAGTCACATATAGTGTCTCTTGCCAGCCCTGTCACTGCAAAACTCCTGTTTCATTATAGAACTCTGTGAATATTTAGATGGACAATTTCTGGCAAGTTTCAGAGTAACAGCCGTGTTAGTCTGTATTCGCAAAAAGAAAAGGAGTACTTGTGGCACCTTAGAGACTAACCAATTTATTTGAGCATGAGCTTTCGTGAGCTACAGCTCACTTCATCGGATGCATACCGTGGAAACTGCAGCAGACTTTATATATACACAGAGAATATGAAACAATACCTCTTCCCACCCCACTGTCCTGCTGGTAATAGCTTATCTAAAGTGATCATCAGGTTGGGCCATTTCCAGCACAAATCCAGGTTTTCTCACCCTCCACCCCCCCACACAAATTCACTCTCCTGCTGGTGATAGCCCATCCAAAGTGACAACTCTTTACACAATGTGCATGATAATCAAGTTGGGCCATTTCCTGCACAAATCCAGGTTTTCTCACATCCCCCCCACCCCCATACACACGCAAACTCACTCTCCTGGTGGTAATAGCTCATCCAAACTGACCACTCTCCAAGTTTAAATCCAAGTTAAACCAGAACATCTGGGGGGGGGGGTAGGAAAAAACAAGAGGAAATAGGCTACCTTGCATAATGACTTAGCCACTCCCAGTCTCTATTTAAGCCTAAATTAATAGTATCCAATTTGCAAATGAATTCCAATTCAGCAGTTTCTCGCTGGAGTCTGGATTTGAAGTTTTTTTGTTTTAAGATAGCGACCTTCATGTCTGTGATTGCGTGACCAGAGAGATTGAAGTGTTCTCCGACTGGTTTATGAATGTTATAATTCTTGACATCTGATTTGTGTCCATTTATTCTTTTACGTAGAGACTGTCCAGTTTGACCAATGTACATGGCAGAGGGGCATTGCTGGCACATGATGGCATATATCACATTGGTGGATGTGCAGGTGAACGAGCCTCTGATAGGGTGGCTGATGTTATTAGGCCCTGTGATGGTGTCCCCTGAATAGATATGTGGGCACAATTGGCAACGGGCTTTATTGCAAGGATAAGTTCCTGGGTTAGTGGTTCTGTTGTGTGGAATGTGGTTGTTGGTGAGTATTTGCTTCAGGTTGCGGGGCTGTCTGTAGGCAAGGACTGGCCATTTGCTGTTGAAGCCATATCTGCCAGATTTGATTATGGCACAGAACATGTTAGTAAACTCATAAGCAAGTACTATGCAGGATTGAATCTCCCACTGCAAACAGACGGATCAATAACCAAACACATTTGCAAGCAGAACACAGACTATACATTTATCACTCTGGAAAAAATGAAAACTGCTGCAATAAGTACATTTGCTGCCATAGTAACTTACCTCCTGAAAGACGAGCAGTTTATGGATCTCACTCAGGTTGTTGATATATGTGGTACCTTTCAAACGTCTAGAGCGAACTGCAAAGAGGGGGTTAGTTTAATAAATCAGACTAAAACTAAGTCTTACAACAGATTAGAGGTATTTATATGGACCATGTTATAAGAATAAAATACTACCTTGCAGCAAATGGAGATATCAACCTAGACAAAGTTACCATAACTGAACAACTGAGAAAGACAGATGAGAAATTTCCAGCATCACAATGAGTAAGTCATGGTCACTAAATGTGAACCTTATTACATTGCAGGAACATATATAGTATTTGTTGTGCACGCCATTTAATGTTGCTTATTTAGTGGTTTAATAAAGGTCTTACAACATTCTCACTTTAATTTGGTCACCTTTGCAGTTTTAGTGTGCGAAGGGGGCACCTCCTTGTGGTCAGATGTGGCACGGCTGCTCCACATCTGCAGTGGCCTATCTCTTCCTGTGACTTGGCCCTCCAGCCATGCCATTTCAAAATCTCTCCCCTTCCGGGGTAGGCAATAAACAAAAAGCAAGGGGAATTAACCCAAGTAATATGAGTTAGTAAGAGAGAAAGGGGAATGACTCCTTCTCAGGGTGTGTCAGGATCAGGTCCTCCCTTCCCTCAGGAGGGACTATCAGGCAGTGGTGTCATGGAAGTTCCTTCCTTCCCTCAGCCCTTTCCTCAGGAGCTGAGGGTTGAAAGTCTGCACTCTTCCCTGGTCTGGCCCCAAAGAAATGGCTCGGCTTCTCTTTCAAACTCCTCATCCAGCCTGTGCATGTCTTACAGGTGTGGCAGGGCTGGCTGAGCCCAGAGCTGCTCCTTAGCCCCTTGTTGTCCAGTATGGGATTTGTATGCCCCATCACAGTGTGCCATACTATAAGTACTGCTATTTTCTTCTCAGTGCATGTGTACAGTTGTAGCAACACAGTGGAGAGTTAGTTCAATGTAAAAAGACTTAAAAAAACCCCAAACCCTTGTCCAAATGTAGTCCTCAGTGGAGTTTATAGCTTGCTCAGTACAAAGAAAATACAGAGGGAACATTGCCTTCATGGGGAACAGATATTTGAAAATGGGCTCTTCGGTCTAGCAGAGTCAGGTATGACATGATCCAATGGCTGGAAGTTGACCCTGGACAAATTCAGAGTGAAAATAAGGTACACACTTTTAACAGTGAGGTTATTTAATCATTGGAACAATTCATTAAGGGCTGTGGTAGATTCTCCAGCACCAGCAATTTTTTAAATCAAGATAAGATGTTCTTCTAAAAGATATGCCCTAGGAATTATTTGGGGGAAGTTCTTTGGCCTATGGAAGTGTTCTACAGGAGGTCAGACTGGATGATCAAAATGGCCCCTTCTGGCTTTGGACTGTGTGAATTAGGCACATAAAGCATTGACGAGTTATCCTGTTAGTGAAGTTGAGTTTCTTTCTATCCTGGAGTTCAGATGGAGTCATAATTATGCCCATTATGATGCTCAATTGGAGTATTTTCTGAATCTAGAAGTGGGCATGGAGGTTCTAATGAAGCAGTCTCATTTTTCATATGAAGTCCTTTGACATGGAGTAGCATATTGTTGATCTGTGCAAATAACTGGAAATTTGGAAACCATAATATGGCAATAGACATAATGCAGAAAAGTCAGTGTTTCAAGTAGAGGGGTGGGTAAAAATAAGGTTTTATACCTAGTTTGATTTTTAGTAGTGACTGAAGATTAAAGTATTTGCAGTAATGTGAATGTGAGATGTATCTACTTCTTAATAATTGGGGCCTTTCAAAAATAAACAAAGCAGCCCACTTTCAGTCTGTTTGGTTCTGAAGAGTCCCACGTCAAGACAAATGAAACAGTTTTGCTGAATCCTTTTAGTAGCAAGAGAAGAAAGAAGTGTTGGGAACTTAGCCTGTGATGTAAAGAGCTGTATTAACTAACTTTAAAAGAGCAGGTCCATTAACCCATTTAGAATGACTCTAATTCATTCATCTGAATGCAGTTGGTTCCAATTTTCAGCATCTGTCATATAAATGATCCATCAATGGCTCTTACTGTGAAGAAAAGTTATCATTGAATTTCCAAGCATTATGCATCAGGCTACAATTTAGTCTCATAAAGGAATCTGATGTTTTCTTGGATTACTTATGGAAGGTATAAGACAGAACTCTCAAGATCATTTCTGTATAGACTAAATTTATATCCATTTTGGGAAAGCAGATATTTGGAATAGCCCATCTAACAATCAAGGAGAGTGATAGATTTCCCCCTTCCGTTCCTATATGGAAGGTACTAAGAAGTGTACTACCAACAATTTGAAACCTAGTATTTATATGCTCTATTTATACGCTCTATTTATAGCTTCTAGATAGATTAGAAACTCAAGTAGAGTGTAAAATATTTCTAAATAGTATGGTACAAATTCTGTCGAATTTCTATTAACTGCTGATGAAGTTCATGGATACATTGCAAAATACAGGGATGGGGGAAAGCAATAAGAAATACAATATATATGTGTGTTTTAATGTGAAGGTACAAACTATCTATCTACAGTACAGCCAGTTCTCTAACTGGCAGTGCATGTAGATTATTTGTACAATGAAAGTATATGAAATTCAACAGCAGTCACTGCAAAAGTTCAAATGAATAATGAATTAAAAATAAAGTTGGCTGATCTTTTAAAATTGCTAAGACAACACTGTAAAATCCTACAATTCTGCTTTGCTTCTATTCTCTCCTCCCTTGCCCCCACCACCAATCTCCCGCCACCATGGTACTTTCTGACACAATATTACAATATTCTTACTAAGGTAAAAAAAATCTATTAATAATTAATGCCTCTTTACTTTAAAATACCTTGAGGAATATTTCTCTGTAATTCGTTGTCAAAGGTAATAACTATCTGGGAATCAGAAGTAGAGAAGAAAATAGCTTGTGGTGGTGTGAACATTTTGATGTTTGCTTGATTTTCTAATCCTGATTCAATGCCTAAGGTATGTGACTGCTATACAGATACATTCTTTGACAGATTTTGAGGGCCGGGGAGGGAGGGAGCGAGAAATCAATTGGTTTAAGATTTTTATGAAATTCATTTGCTTAGTCAAAACCTAAACATAATGATAATTCAAACAGAGCTATGTGGCTTCCAGGGACTGTTTGAAGAGTTTTATGTCCTAGGATGCTTACCATATACAAAGAAAGCTCTTCTTTGTATGTGAGTAATAATATTGATCCTATTTCTCCAAAAGACTGCATGAAAATTTTCTAGAATACCATTTTAAGTTACTATCTCAGCAACTTTGATATTGCACTGGGGCAAGAGTGTTGTGAACGTGTGTGTGTGTGTGTGTGTGTGTGTGTGCGAGTATATTTGAGAAAATGTGGTCTAGTAGTTAGGGCTCTGGATAGGGGGGTTTGGTGGTCTGGATTTTGTTCCTGCCTTTGCCATATGCTTCCTGTGTCAATCTGGGCAAATCACTTAACTCTTGTTGACTCAATTTTCCCCATCAGTAAATTGCGGATAATACTTCCCAAAGTGTGGGAGGCTTACCCCTGTTATACCTGTGAAGTAGTTTGGAATAACCTGATGGAAGGCTTCATATACATTTAAATATGATAATTGCTTGTTATTCAAGATCTGAGTTTAGTGTGTGTGTGTACGTACACACTATACAAACACACATTTAGTCCTACTTTTTCAGAAGTGGGTCGTGAATTTGGATGCCATATTTTCTTGGAGTGATCAGCTTGAGACATCTTAGAAAGGCCTGTGTTTCCAAAGAAGATGCTCGGTACTTTCGGTACCCCAGAATCACGAGCTACTTTTGAAAATGTAGGCTGCTATTAAATAACTTATATGCTGTGCGTGAAATACTGACTCAAGTGAAGTCAACAGAAAAGTTTTTCCATTGACTTCAGTGGATGGAGGATTTCATCCTGGATGTATATTTGTGTGTGTCTCTCTCATTTTCTCTCTCTCTCTCTCTGGACTACATGATGCTGGAGTTAGATTAGCTGAAGTTTGAAAAGATCATGTAACTCACAAATAGCAATGCCATGACTCAGTTATTCAGGTCATCCTAAATGAGTGTCAATAAAAATGTTATACCACACCACTCCATTATCTGTTTTGTATAGGCCACTATTTTATGAATATTTTTGAGATTTTTTTTTTTAAATTGTGGGGCTATTTCTAAGACATGTGGCTTTAAAAAATGAAGGGTATGTGTCTTAGTTGTCATGCGTCCAAATGTCCAGGGCTCAGAGAGAAGGAAAAAATAGAATTAATACACATATAACATCTCCAGAAATGACCTAAAAGAGCCTGTCTATATAGGTTAAATTGTCACAAACATAGGAGCCCTATCTTATCCAGTGCACAGGATGGACCTGCTCTGGAGATGAATCAGGGTTGTGTAATAAGGGAGGCTTTTGTCTATAGGCCCTGCCTCATTTGGTGTAGAAGCTGGAAGATGATCATGCAGGATTAAAGGAAGTGAGGAATGATTTCATGGCTAAGGTAGTTGAGTGCTACCTGAAGAACTGGATTTTCCCCCTGCCTCTGCCACAGACTTCAAACTAAACTTGTCACAGGTGGTCACTCACTTTCTGGGTGCCTGACTCTCCTGTGGGCCTGGGGCTGTTAGATTTTGTGGGGCCCCTGTAGACAAATCTTTTTCCTGGGAGGGAGTTTGGTGCAGGAGGGGATTCTGATCTGGGGCAGGGGGTTGAGGTGGAGGAGAGGGTGCAAGGTGCGCTTACCGCAGGTGGCTCCCAGCCAGCAGTGCAGCAGGGCTCAGGCTGCCTGCCTGCCTGCCTGCCATAGCCCCGTGCTGCTCCCGGAAGCAGCTGGCTGCTAGCATATCTCTGCGGCCCCTGCGGGGAAGGAGGTAGCAGGTCTCCATGCACTGCTCACACCCCCAAGCACTGCCCCCGTGGCTCCCATTGGCCAGTTCCCAGCCAATGGGAGCTGCATGGAGGGTGCTGGGGGCGGGGGCAGTGTGTGGAGCCACAGAGATGTGCCATCAGCCAGTTGCTTCTGGGAGTGGCATGGGGCTATGGCAGGCAGGCAGGCAGCATGCCTGAGCACCCCTTTTAGCTGCCCGGACATTGCTGCTTGTGATTTATTTTTGCGGGGCTCCCCTTGAGCTGAGGCCCTGGGCTGCAGCTCCAAAAGCCCCTGCCTTAATCTGGCCCTGCTGACTTGAGATTCTGGAATTTGATTTGAAGAAGTGCTGAGCATTCACAGTTGTAATTAAAGTCAGTGATAGCTGTGCTTTGAACACAGGAAGTGCAATATAATGCTAAATAGTATGAAAAATCAGGTCCTAGTTGTCTCAGATTTGGCACCCTAAATTAGTGCATACTTTTGACCTTAATCTACCTGTGCTTCTGTTCCCTATCTGTTAAATGGAGATAATACCACTCCCTCACCTCACAAGGGTGTTGTGAGAATAAATTCATTAATGTTTGTGACGCACTCAGATACTATAGTGATAATCACCCTTGAGAAGGGTTTGAAAAATGCAGCAAATAGGGCATGAGGCCACACAGTGAACAATAAGGGGAAAAGAAAATATTAAATCACTGCTCTTTCCATGAATACTGTCCATTCTGTGCATAGAATGAGGCAGGAGGTCCTGCAGACAAAAAATGATCATGTAGTTAGAGAATGTGTCATAGTGCATATGCCCAAATGGGCATGTGCAATCTTAATTCTGGCATTTCCTAACTTTTGAGTGCTTTACTTTGCCACCTTTATAATGTTCTTTTTGGTGAGTGCATGTAGCAGGGTAGCTGGCCCACTAAAGGAAATGGGGCTCAGCTCTCCTGTAACAATCCAAATGCTCCTTGTTTGGACGAATTAAGAGGGCAGGACAGCACCTGAGAAGCTGTCAGAGGCCTGAGAGTGAATTCAGAGGGAGAGCAGAGTGACTCAGTTAGGAAGAATGGTGTCTGGTATAGGGTTGAAAGCGGGAGAGTAGTGAGCGGTTTGCTACTGATATCCCCATGCCAGAGAGCCAAGGCTGGAGAGGGCTGAAGGCTGGAAGGCTCAGCGGAAGGAAAGGTCTGCTGGGTTTTAGCTGGTAGCTGGAGCCAAGGGCCAGAGGACTGAAGAGAGGGGAGCAGCCAAGTGCTTGCACACTGGTGTACACACTGGAGTCTCCTTCTCAGGGAACTGTGGACCAGAGGAACCAAGAGAGGCTTGCAGCAGAGAGGCTGAGAGAGTTCTTGCTGGGAAGAGCATGGTTGTGTCTAGGGTTGCCAGTTTTGGTTGGATGTATTCCTGGAGATTTCATCACATGACATAATCTTTAATTAAATTGATTCATCTTTAATTCCTGGAAACTCCAGGCAACCCTAGTTGTGTCCCAGAAGGAAGAGTTGGGGTGGCTGTCCCAGACAGAGGACAAATGATAAAGAGACCAGGTCTGGCAGAAGACACCGGGATGGTGAGTATGGAGCCAGGTTTTTAAAGATTACATTCATGGGCTGTGTTGAAGGATGTTTGGTTTGGGACTTTTGCAATGTATTTTGATTATTCAACTGTGACAGACTTGAGGACATGCTTGTATTTGATTTATTGTAAACTCAAGAGGGAAACTGAGGTGAGGAGCCACTCGCAGGGCTGCCTTGAGGCCATGAGGAGGCGGCTGGGAGGAGGCCACTCATTTACAGTGTGTAACAATGTGTACCCTCTTCCCCCCCCCGCCCCCATTTTACTAATAGCCCATCTCTGGGCTAAATTCAATCTGTAGCGTTGTGGCATAGAGATAAAGATGCCGCAGTGGCTAGAACATTATGCCTGTGTATTACAGAAGCAGGTGTACATGCATGTCATCCGACACCTCTTGGAAAATGTGTATCATTTCCTTCCACTAGCTATGGCCACTCTCACAAACCATCCAGACATGCTCCCCCTAGGGTGTTTAGTGATGTCGGCAAACCTAGCACCCCCAACATGTACACTTGGGCTTCATCCTATAATTTATTCCGAATGGGCATCCCAGCTTAGCCACATGGAGCTTGGTTGACCTCAGTGGGTAAGCTGGGATGCAGAGGAGCAGCAAATCGCAGGGTTGGAATCTGCAGGAGCATGGGTTGCAGCACGAGCACCGCTCCTTGTGCCTGAGCACCATGGAGGAAGAGTCTCCGTTTGCCCTCCATTGCACCAGCTGCACTTCGGCCCTCTGGACAGTTATTTAGTAATAAGAACCACAGGACAAATATTGTCTAAGGAGAGAAGCATTTAATGAAATGCTATTTATAACCTCAGTGTCTTCCATGTAGTTGGCAAGATACACTACTCTAGACCGTTAAAGCCAATTTTTAGGAAAAGTTATTGTTATGGAAACAAAAACATTGTGCGTGTGTTTATATTTATAGTATAAATCTTTTTTAAAGTGTGCACACACACACTTCCTAAAGTGCTGTTTTTTAAAAAAAGTTTGAACAGGTTTACAAATCCTTGCCATGCAAATATCAGAGACGAAACAATAATCATTACAACAATGAGCTTTTGTGTAGAGCAACATACTGTAATTATCAGATCTCTCTATTTAACAGGGTGTTACACTGTGAGCATCTTTTCACTAGCCAGGACGTTCTGTTTCTAATGATGTTATAAAATTGAGTGAAATCTCTGATTACACATTTAACAAACCAGGAGTGTTTATCAAAATTTTAATATTCAGAAATATTGGGAAGGTGTGCTGGATTTTTTGCAGATGAGCGTACATTGTCTGACTATTGAATAAATGGTAACCAAATATTTAAGTATTTATTTATACTCTGTCTAATTTGGTGCAGACATAATTGATGCATTATTTTTTTCCTAACGGCATCCCATATTTGTCTGAACCATTCCTCTACAGTTGGACTATTTTATCTTTTTCCAATGAGATGCTATCAGTAGACTAGCAGCTACTATCCGATGAGATATTAATTCATCATTTTGTTGTATGTGACCATTTCAGTTACGAAGCCCCAGGAGGATTACCAAAGGATAATTTGGTAATTGATTTCGAACAATCTGGGATATTTTGTTACAAATTGCATCCCAATACTCTTTAATGTCTGGACATATCCATCATATATGTATAAAATGTCCTCTGTCACCACAGGTTCTCCAACACTCATCCCCATTCTGTCTGTGTATCTATATATCCCTGGCTGGAATGATTTAGTTGGGGATTGGTCCACTTTGAGCAGGGGGTTGGACTAGATGACCTCCTGAGATCCCTTCCAACCCTGATATTCTATGATTCTATATATATATATATATATATATATTAACATGACTGGTGAGAGGTACCATTGAAGGAGTATCTTAAATAAGTTTTCTTTTATCATGCTACAGGTTGAGATTAATGCTTCTCTTTTCCAGATCAAATCCTGAGAGTCTGGGGTAATTTGTCTATTGAGATCTTTTTCCCAGCATGTCATAAGAAAGTTGTCTGCAAAGACTGGTATAAATTAGTTATATATTTTTTTGTTTGTTAATTGACCAGACACCATCACTTCAATTAAAATTAGCTTTCTTTATAAAACAACTTTCCTGGAAATTTGAGAACAGAATGTCTCACGTGAGAGTACGGATACAATGGGAAAGTGGGTCACTTCAGGTTAGTTTTGATCTCTAAATAAGTTAGAAAAGTTTCTTTATTGAATAGCTGGCCAGTTGTATGTATTCCATGGTGCTGTCAGTCTTTAAAACTCTCTGTTTTGTGTTTTTGGTTAAGATTTGGATTATTTGCAATGGGTATCATTGGTGAGGGAAAATAACTTATTTCTCTCTAGTTCTATCCCATAGTGTATTTTTTATTAAAGGATCTGTATAAATTTCTGGGGGGCATGTTTTTTTATTAATCCATGGTAGCCTAAAAATATTTACATCCCACAGTTTGGTGGAGCTAGAGTAGTATATCTTTTTTTTTTTACCCTCAGTGAGTGGAAAAGAAACTTTCTTTAGACTAGAAAATGCATTAGGTAACTGGCAGATGAAAAAGGCACAATATAATGCGAGTCAATGACAAGAAATGAACAAGGCTCTCTTCTCTGTGTAACAGAGCAGTGTCATGCTTAAAGTAACACAAATGCAGGCAGTTTTAAAATTGGTAGGCCAGTAATGCTGTTGATGTGGGTATCTCTTTATAGGAAGGTTAATATATAATTGGAACACTGAAATAATCAAGAGCACAAGGTCTAAGTCTGGAGAAGTTCAGAATGGCTTAGTTTAGGTACCTGTGTGTATATGTGTATGTATAGGTGTCATTTAATATTAATGGAAACTTACCACAGAAAATTTGATCTAAAGGTCAGGCATATCAGACACTAAATAATAATCCATATTTAGCCTTTCCTCTCCTGAATTGTAAATGGTTTCATTTGTCTAGCACTTCTTGAGCCAGAATTGCTTTGAATTTCATTGACAACATTGTCCCTTTACATAACCATTGCTTTCTTCAAAGGATTGAAAATTATCTCACCAGTTAATGATGTCTAGTATCTCAATTTAATCATAGTTTAGTTTTCTTCTCCTGAAGCATCTCTTCCCTAGACAGAAGCATCTCTTTGTAGACTCAGTGTTTCTAGTTGCTCTTGCCAGTCATGTCTTAAGATGTGAGTACTCTTGAGCCTCAAGGTTGTCACAGTTACAATTTGTTCCCATTACAGATGCTTGGTAGAGATGAGGCCCACGGAATCATAAATACATGTTGCATAACAGGCTTAGAACAGTGTTTAACCTCTTCTACCCTATTGTGTGCCACATATTAAAAAGAATTAGAACAAGTTATGTTTGTTCGTGATATGCCTCTTTTCCAAAGGATGCTAATAAGCATTTGTCAGCATATAATGATGCTACTTCTGTACTGCCTCACACCTGATGCAGAGATGTACACTTGGGAAAAAGTGAGTGAACTTCTTCCAGAACACAATGGCATCACATTGCCCAGGTCTAAAATTATCACACAAAATGTAAAACAATGGAGAACCAGGCCCCATATCTGTGTATCCAGCACATATCTGCCAGAACACGTGTGTGCGCACACACATACAAGCAAATACTAAGAATAGTGCTTCTCTGTTAAAATAGTCCAGGTAGGAGAGGCTTTTTTTTATATATCAAGAGTCTTCCAAAAGCTGCATTTATATTCTGTGAAGTGCTTGCTTTTGCACAAGATATCTGTCAGGTATTATAGCTCAAATATTTTGGCTCTTAATCCTCCTCTTTGATATAAAGCAAAAAGTGCTGTGTATCTAAATGGAGGATCAGGCCCTTAACATTTTAGGGCTGAGTCCTGCGTTCCTGTACCCAAAGCTCCCATTGATTTATCCAAGGAACGAAAGATCTTGCCTTTACTTAAACTTTTCCATTTACTTAAACTATGCTTTTGTTTGAATGGAACAAATCTACTGAATAGCTTCAATTATTAATTTTGTTTTCCTGTCAAAGAAATGATCCCATCTTCAAAGAAGCATAAGAATAATGGTGTTAACACCTTTGATGCTGCCAAGGGTTGAGATCTGGCTAAGTGCTAAGCATTCAGGAGTTACAGGTTTAGCCCTTTGAGGATTTTAGGCCTGCCCTTTCTTTCTCTGTCTTTCTCCTCACCCTTGTCATTACTGCAGGCAAAACCATTTATTTTACTTATAACTTTTTTGGGGGTCATTGAAGCACATATACTTGTGGAGGCTTTTCTTTGGAGAATGTCACTATTATGTTTTGTGTGTGTGGCTGCACACTCGCGAGTCATATCAACTTACGTCTGTGCTACAAGTGTATAACGAAGATGTAAAAGCCCTCTGTTCCTTTCTTCTCAGAATCTCAGGCTGACAATTCTGAAAATGTTTCTTAGCATGGAGAACTTCAATAGCTGTGTGGCAGAGTGGGCTTTATTGTGGTTGGTGGCTAAGAATTTTAACACAAAAAAGCGAAATAGATCTATTGCCAAGATAGATGATATCCGCTTCTCTTCTCAAACGCTACTTCAGTCAAGTCAATACTTGAACAGAAATAATGTAATGCTGATAAGTGCTCAGGACTTACCAAGAATAATTTTACTGTCTCTGTGACTCAGAGGCCCTTTAATGGTTCACTATTCTGTGTCAATGTGACGAAGTGGGGGATTTTCTTGTTTTTCCCTTGTTTTTCCAATAGTTTGCATATAGAGGGGGTGGGACTCAGTTTCCCTGGGTGTTACTGGTTTAACGAGGTGATGGGAGAGGGAGTTTGTTGTTATAGGGGACTGGCAAGAGAACTTGGGACCCAGCCAATGGCCTGGAGAATGGATACCCCAGTGACTGGTGACCTGGCAACCTGGTGACCTGGAGGCCCACCCCAGGAGTCACAGCCAGTTCCGGCGACAATGGGCTGTAAAGAGAGGACCCTGGTGACCTAACCAGCCAGTTTCAGCCAGAGGGGGCCAGAGGATAGAGGAGAGGAGGCCCAGGCAACCCTGTTTACCTGGATAGAAGACAATGGACAGAGGCAGGGCTTGGGGCCAGTGATATCAGATGCCCAGCTGGGAAGCAGGGGGCTTGGGCTTGGGGCTGGAGAGAGAAAGCAGGCAGAGCCCACCTGGATGCAGGGGAGACTTGGATGTGCTGTGCTGAGGGAGGCCAGGCCTGAGGGCCCTGAGAGTTTCCTATGCTGTATTATGATGTTCAATAAACCCTCCTGTTTTACGCTGGCTGAGAGTCACTCTGGCGTGGAGAACAGGGTTGCATTAGTCCCTCTGGGAGTGGAGGCCCAGGGGGTCCAGAGCAAGTGGACTCCCTGCGGGGGCCCACGGCAAGAAACAGGTGTGCTAAGGCTCAGAGAGGTGCGGTTCCAGGAGGTGGAGGGGCTTAACCCCCAAGAGAGAGTGGACCCCCGAGAAGGGCTGTCTTACTGAAGGGGGTTCCCTCCAGGGACCGTACGGGGCCAAGAGTGGGCAGAACCTGTGATTTCGTGACAGTCAGCAATGCTTGTCAGGCCTAACGTGTTCACTATAGCTGACACACAGTTGTCATGAAATATACCCCAAAAGGTGGCATGTAATATATCATAAAAAACTAATAATTCACTGATCATTAATATTCTGGTGTGATATATGTATGGGGTGTGTACAGAGAGTTATAAATATGTGCTAGAATTATGTTCTTAAAATGTGTTTGGCAATCAATGCATAAGCCTATTCTGCCCTAGACAAAGGAATGTGTATTCATTTGTTTGACCTGCCTCGTTGTCATATAGAGACAATGAAGGCTTATTTACATAAAAGATAGACACAGTAACTAAGGGAGTGGGGGAAACAGCCTCTTAACTATAAAGACAGGGTGTCTGAACCTCAAATGTTAAGTAATTGAATCAACTGATTGCATACAATATTACTGCATATAAAAGTGTATCAAGTAAAGTATTTTGTGAAAGATAACAACATGCTGAGGATTGATATCATGGTAAAATGTATGTATTAACGCTAAATGGGGAACTATGAATACTCACTGACATTATACTTTAAAGTCTGTGACCAAATAAAGGGAGAAACAGGTCTTCTCCCAGACAGGAGGGAAGGCAGCTACCTATGAAATTTCCAGTGAAATTAAGCCAGGTGTGACCAAAAACAATGGAAGCCCCATAGATGTACGAATCAGCTGGAGGATTGGAAGTCCATGGGAAGAGAAGAACGGCATGAGGTCATCCTGAGTCTGGGGATTTAGCGCCTTCTTCTGTGGCATGGGGCACGGGTCACTTGCTGGAGGATTATCTGCACCTTGAAGTCTTTAAACCACGATTTGAGGACTTCAATGGCTCAGACATAGGAGAGAGGTTTATCGCAGGAGTGGGTGGGTGAGATTCTGCAGTCTGCATTGTGAAGGAGGTCAGACTAGATGATCATAATGGTCCCTTCTGACCTTAATATCTATGAATCTATGACAAAACAGTGAGTTTGGGCAGATATATGGAGAGTGAAGAAGCCATCTTGGCATCCATCACTGTACAGATACAAGAAGTCAGTGCTTTTTCAAGCTCGGAAAGATGAGACCTTCAGCCAAGGGGTCTGAAGTCTCCGGGAACTGAATATAAGTGCAAAACCTGCTTTAGACAAAGATCTTTCACCTAGGAATGATCTTTCCACTCTGTGGAATGTTTAGGCTGAGACAAGTCAGCCATCTGGAAAGGAAGTCTACCTTGTACCAAGGCTGTACCTTGTTGAGTTAGGTCTTACCCACTAGAAGTGTATTTTACTTTTATTTGCTTGTCACCATTTCTGATGTTATCCCTTTTACTTGGACTCACTTTAAGCCCCTCTCTTTTGGATTAAGTCAACCTGTTTTAAATTTATTCTAAACTGACCCAGTGCTATGTTTGAATTGAAGTGATTGTTAACTCCAGTTTAAGTAATAGATTATGCTTTTGTTTCTTTAAAAGAGCAACAAACCTTATTATTTGATTGAGTAGTCCAGGAGAGGGCTGCAAACTTCAGGGCAGAGGGTTTTTGGGGAAATTCAGGGCTGGGGGTGTATTGGGGTCATCCTGCAAGTAGTAATTGAGGCTGAAGACCAGGGTGAGGCTGTTGTGTTGTAGGCAGGCTGCTGGGGTCAGAGTGCTGAACCAGGGCTGCACAGCACACAGACACTCAGGGAACTGCATATTTGTCTGCTGGCAATTGGCGTCTGGGCTGTGGGCCACAGCAGCAGAGTATTTAAGACACCCAGTGTTACAGAGCATTCTGTGACACAGCCTCTCACCAGTCTGGGCTTCAGCCCATAACATGAAAGCCTGCCCTCTGGGAAATGTTAGGATAATATTGTATTTGATAAATATTAGTTATTGTACTAACTCATAATGCTAGGGGGAACATACATATTTTCAGTTAGAAAAAAAATATCATTTTGGCTCACTAAGATATTAATACATACCGCAGCAAAGCTGAACCTCTGAGCTTCCATTTGTTATTTAAGATGTACTGTCTCCCACAGTTCTTCTGGCAGGGTGAAATGTGGTTGGTTAATATAGGGGATTTTTTTGAGAGACCTGAAAACATTGGGATTTGCTTCTTTGCAAGATTCTTTTGACGAGAACAGTAAATTGAACACTGAAAGTAACTTGATTTCTCCTGAAAGCTTCCTAGTCATTTCTTTAGTCATAACATTTCATTTTTATTTTTGGGCACCTGGAACCAGGCAATCTGACAAAAAGGAGATCTCTGAAGTCGCTTTGTGAGGATTCCATCTAAATTGTACTGAGATTGCATTTTGGGAATGCAGTACTTTGATCTATACCCGCTTTCATGGATGAAGGAGTTTTTTGTTCTCTGCACTTAGGATTTTATCTAGACTTTTCCTAAGTGGCTACTACAATAATCAAAGGCAGCTTGTTGGTATGGGTCTTGGGTAATAATTTCTTGTGTGCCCTTGAACATTCTCCTTTGTTACTCTTTTTGATGACATGACTTGTCTTAGAAATATAGTGAGTGGTTTGTTGTTGTTGTTGTTGTTTTGAGTTGAGCCTATGTTTAAATAGATCCCTAATGGAGTGTAGAAATGAAGGTTTTAATGTGGTGCCTCATTATGAGTAGATAACTTTTCGTTATTCCCAATGAAATCTCTGTCCATGGCCAAGAGGAAGTTGAAAGCTGCTCTATATAACCTTGGAGGTATTATTTTTTAAGTCCGAAAAGCATGATATAACAAGATACGTTATATGCCCTGAACTCTTGCATTTTACAACTGCTTTCCTCTCCTTTATAATACCTCCCTTCATCAACTCACTTTCACTTTGATTGTATCTGCTGTATATTTGGCAAATAAAATGTTGGTAAATATGTAACATTAATCCTTTTATTGTCTACTTGCTGCTTGAATTTATCTCCTGTAGCGTTCTTAGTTCTTGGTTGGAAAGCCATAATCATAATACTGAAATTAACATAGGAGTCATTTAATGTGCTTATTTACATTATTCTAACTTTCTTTGATTCTGAAATTATGCCTACTCATGCTACTACTTCCTCACCTAGCAAATGTATTTGTTTCCATGTCACTGGGTAATTCCTGGTCTGTGTCTAATTATAAAGATAAAAAATGGAATTAAAGCACATAAAACAGGAACTTTGGAATGGCTGTTTTGAAAATCTTCCCCTTCTATTTAGTGACTATCTTGTCCTTAATTATAAAGTGGTATGCAGTCTTGTTTCTATTTGTAAGATATTTATAAGAATAGTAAACAACATCACAATTGTGTGGATAGCTGATAATAGCACTAATTCCATCTGTTTTTTAGAGTTCTGCAGAATCGTTAGCTTTTGCTCTCAGCAGGCACGTTGAAAACTCAATTCTCCTCTCACAGACTTCTATGAGAAATCTCGAATACGCATTGAAATTTCATTACTCGTTCATGTTTTGGTGGAGTCTGAACTTTTGCTAAATATAGTTAAATTTGTGAATTTTTTGTTTAAAAAAAACCAATTTTTTGCACATTTTCCCATCCAGAAAGGTTTGTCTTTCATTTCCTGTGCTCTTAACACTTCCTAAATTTTAGTGGAACTTTCAGTTACACAAGGGATGCAGGATAGGGGCTACTCTTTATATGAAAAGACTCTGGGTGCAGACCTGGCCCTGTTGAAGTCAATGGGGAGTTTTATCATTTACCTCAACTGGGTGAAGTTGCAAAAAACAAACAAACAAAAAACTGTTGCAAAGAAACTAATTTGTTTTTACAAAAAAATTTTTGTGGTAAAGCAAGTAATTTGAGCTCTTGTGAATTTGCAAACCAAGAATTTTTCCACCAGTACTCAATTCTTTTGCATATCCCATAAATCATGAAAACAAAACTCAGGTTGTTTATCATTGTCATTCCAAAATTGGTGGTGCAAAAGTGGGATTGTCCTTATGATTTGTAGAGCCTCCGGCTACAGCAGGAACTCAAGCCATAGGGCAAAATCAGGCCTTGACTTGTTACCCAATGCAGTCTTGCTGCAGGAAAACATAGAAGACCAACTGGCAAGTTACAGAATGTGCATGGCATGCAAGATTCCCAAAAGAATGGAGTCCTCAAACTGTTGGCTTTGCTTGTGCTTTAAGGGGGCCCTGGCAACTTGAATTTCTTATTGATTTTTTTAAAATCATTTTGTATACAGCCCCATTGAAATAGTACATCCTGACTTAAAATGTATGTTGAAGACTTGGAGAGCAAGAGATAGTGGACAGCTCAAGACCTAATACCACCTAATACCCCTTTCCTCCACCAGAGATCTGTGTACAGCCTCTCAGGTTCTAAACTCCTTCCAACGACCTAAAGAGAAGTCTTGGGTGGTAAATAAACTCTACTAGTAATTCTCTACATCAGTTCTGCTTCAAGGTTCCTGCTGCATGAGACAGGAAGTACATATGCTGTCTAAACACCAAATGCTGTCAAACCACAAAGAAAAGAAACTGAATGTATTCCCACCATCCTAATTTCTTTCAGTTCAAGTAACTGCTGATGTGACTGGTAACTAGATTAGGTTAAAAAAAACCCCAGACAACTGATTTTCTATTGGGTAATTATTTGGTACTATCTCCTTAAAGTTAATCCTGTGCCTTATTATAAAATCTCCTAGAGGGCGGAGGCACTTTTTTTTTCCAAGTCAACAGGAATATAAGTGACAAATTATTGTGAAATAATCTTTATTGTAAAATGGAGAATTCTGTGCAGTGAGTGAATATTCCTGAAAACTTAATCCTACTGGAATGGAAAGCTGATTGACTAGTGTGATTGGATGATTTAGAATTTGGAATAACCTTAGAATGACTCAGTTCTAGGATGGTATACGTTAGAAACAAACAGATGGGAGTGGAGGAGCTTTGTTGCTGCCCTAAACACCAGAGTAATGCGAACATGATGATGATGATGGACTCAGTTCTAGGATGGTATATGCTGGGTATGATGATATGTTTAGCATCCAGGGAGAAAAGCTACATACTCTGTTACCTCTTATATTATCTCTGCTGGCCAAAGTAGCAAGAGCACTGCTAGCAGCTGAAAAAAACCAAGTCTTTCAGATGAAAGATTACACTCAGTTTTGGAGACTCTTATGCAGCCACATGTTTTCTGCTAAGGCTCTTCTGTTTCTGTAAGGGAGATAGAATTCTTATACATTGGGTGTAATCCTATTTTCATTGAAACCTATGGCAAAGTTCCTATTACCTTCAGGGGAGCCAGGATCTCACCCATTATGTTTAAACAAAACTAGTTTTAAATTTATCTGGAGTTTTCAATTTTATTCTATGTTGCACAATTGACAGTTTTAAGTAATTAATTTATGGTTGATTTTCCAGCTCAAATACAGCACGAAACACTACTTTATGTGTGGAGTTGGCTGAAGCAAGTTAAACTGGTTTATTTATTCTTGTTTTCTTCTTCATATAATTCAGCATTAGTGCATATTGGCAGATTTAATTGTGATTGCTTGAAAAGCTAGAGGCTACTTATTTCACCACAGAGTTTCTATATAAACATGACATTAATAATGTGTATTTTAATTAAGTTGCAGGTAGCTTTTCGTGGGTGATTTTTTTTTAAACTTCACAAGAAAAACCATAATGGGTGAACAGGCAGAAACAGAATTTATGGTAAGAGTGAAGCTTTTGCTAGTGTTTCTTTCTTAAAGCAAATCATAGCATTGTAAGAGAGTGTGTTTTCAGGCTTGTATAACCATAGTATATTAACAGGTTTCAGAGGAACAGCCGTGTTAGTCTGTATTCGCAAAAAGAAAAGGAGTACTTGTGGCACCTTAGAGACTAACCAATTTATTTGAGCATGAGCTTTCATGAGCTACAGCTCACTTCATCAGATGTTTACCGTGGAAACTGCAGCAGACTTTATATACACACAGAAATCATGAAACAATACCTCCTCCCACCCCACTGTCCTGCTGGTAATAGCTTATCTAAAGTGATCAACAGGTGGGCCATTTCCAGCACAAATCCAGGTTTTCTCACCCTCCACCCCCCCACACAAATTCACTTTCCTGCTGGTGCTAGCCCATCCAAAGTGACAACTCTTTACATAATCAAGTCGGGCTATTTCCTGCATAGATCAAGGTTTTCTCACATCCCCCCCACCCCCATACACACACAAACTCACTCTCCTGCTGGTAATAGCTCATCTAAACTGACCACTCTCCAGGTTTAAATCCAAGTTAAACCAGAACATCTGGGGGGGGGGGGGGGGTGGGAAAAAACAAGAGGAAACAGGCTACCTTGCATAATGACTTAGCCACTCCCAGTCTCTATTTAAGCCTAAATTAATAGTATCCAATTTGCAAATGAATTCCAATTCAGCAGTTTCTTGCTGGAGTCTGGATTTGAAGTTTTTTTGTTTTAAGATAGCGACCTTCATGTCTGTGATTGCGTGACCAGAGAGATTGAAGTGTTCTCCGACTGGTTTATGAATGTTATAATTCTTGACATCTGATTTGTGTCCATTTATTCTTTTACGTAGAGACTGTCCAGTTTGACCAATGTACATGGCAGAGGGGCATTGCTGGCACATGATGGCATATATCACATTGGTGGATGTGCAGGTGAACGAGCCTCTGATAGTGTGGCTGATGTTATTAGGCCCTGTGATGGTGTCCCCTGAATAGATATGTGGGCACAATTGGCAACGGGCTTTGTTGCAAGGATAAGTTCCTGGGTTAGTGGTTCTGTTGTGTGGTATGTGGTTGTTGGTGAGTATTTGCTTCAGGTTGCGGGGCTGTCTGTAGGCAAGGACTGGCCTGTCTCCCAAGACTTGTGAGAGTGTTGGGTCATCCTTTAGGATAGGTTGTAGATCCTTAATAATGCGTTGGAGGGGTTTTAGTTGGGGGCTGAAGGTGACCGCTAGTGGCGTTCTGTTATTTTCTTTGTTAGGCCTGTCCTGTAGTAGGTAACTTCTGGGAACTCTTCTGGCTCTATCAATCTGTTTCTTTACTTCTGCAGGTGGGTATTGTAGTTGTAAGAAAGCTTGACAGAGATCTTGTAGGTGTTTGTCTCTGTCTGAGGGGTTGGAGCAAATGCGGTTGTATCGCAGAGCTTGGCTGTAGACGATGGATCGTGTGGTGTGGTCAGGGTGAAAGCTGGAGGCATGCAGGTAGGAATAGCGGTCAGTAGGTTTCCGGTATAGGGTGGTGTTTATGTGGCCATTGTTTATTAGCACTGTAGTGTCCAGGAAGTGGATCTCTTGTGTGGACTGGACCAGGCTGAGGTTGGTGGTGGGATGGAAATTGTTGAAATCATGGTGGAATTCCTCAAGGGCTTCTTTTCCATGGGTCCAGATGATGAAGATGTCATCAATATAGCGCAAGTAGAGTAGGGGCTTTAGGGGACGAGAGCTGAGGAAGCGTTGTTCTAAATCAGCCATAAAAATGTTGGCATACTGTGGGGCCATGCGGGTACCCATAGCAGTGCCGCTGATCTGAAGGTATACATTGTCCCCAAATGTGAAATAGTTATGGGTAAGGACAAAGTCACAAAGTTCAGCCACCAGGTTAGCCGTGACATTATCGGGGATAGTGTTCTTGACGGCTTGTAGTCCATCTTTGTGTGGAATGTTGGTGTAGAGGGCTTCTACATCCATAGTAGCCAGGATGGTGTTATCAGGAAGATCACCGATGGATTGAAGTTTCCTCAGGAAGTCAGTGGTGTCTCGAAGGTAGCTGGGAGTGCTGGTAGCGTAGGGCCTGAGGAGGGAGTCTACATAGCCAGACAATCCTGCTGTCAGGGTGCCAATGCCTGAGATGATGGGGCGCCCAGGATTTCCAGGTTTATGGATCTTGGGTAGTAGATAGAATATCCCAGGTCGGGGTTCCAGGGGTGTGTCTGTGCGGATTTGATCTTGTGCTTTTTCAGGAAGTTTCTTGAGCAAATGCTGTAGTTGCTTTTGGTAACTCTCAGTGGGATCATAGGGTAATGGCTTGTAGAAACTCGTGTTGGAGAGCTGCCGAGCAGCCTCTTGTTCATATTCTGACCTATTCATGATGACAACAGCACCTCCTTTGTCAGCCTTTTTGATTATGATGTCAGAGTTGTTTCTGAGGCTGTGGATGGCATTGCGTTCCGCATGGCTGAGGTTATGGGGCAAGTGATGCTGCTTTTCCACAATTTCAGCCCGTGAACGTCGGCGGAAGCACTCTATGTAGAAGTCCAGTCTGCTGTTTCGACCTTCAGGAGGAGTCCATCTAGAATCCCTCTTTCTGTAGTGTTGGCAGGGAGACCTCTGTGGATTAGTATGTTGTTCAGAGGTATTTTGGAAATATTCCTTGAGACGGAGACGTCGAAAATAGGATTCTAGGTCACCACAGAACTGTATCATGTTCGTGGGGGTGGAGGGGCAGAAGGAGAGGCCCCGAGATAGAACAGCTGCTTCTGCTGGGCTGAGAGTATAGTTGGATAGGTTAACAATATTGCTAGGTGGGGTGAGGGAACCATTGCTGTGGCCCCTTGTAGCATGTAGTAGTTTAGAAAGTTTACTGTCTTTTTTCTTTTGTAGAGAAGCAAAGTGTGCGTTGTAAATGGCTTGTCTAGTTTTAGTAAAATCCAGCCACGAGGAAGTTTGTGTGGAAGGTTGGTTCTTTATGAGAGTATCCATTTTTGAGAGCTCATTCTTAATCTTTCCCTGTTTGCTGTAGAGGATCTTGATCAGGTGATTCCGCAGTTTCTTTGAGAGCGTGAGGCACAAGCTGTCAGCATAGTCTGTGTGGTATGTAGATTGTAATGGATTTTTGACCTTCAGTCCTTTTGGTACGATGTCCATCTGTTTGCATTTGGAAAGGAAGATGATGTCTGTCTGTATCTGTACAAGTTTCTTCATGCAGTTGATAGATTTCCACTCCATACGGCTAAATGCAGTGCCTTGCATAATGACAGGTTTCAGAGGAACAGCCGTGTTAGTCTGTATTCGCAAAAAGAAAACATCTGATGAAGTGAGCTGTAGCTCATGAAAGCTCATGCTCAAATAAATTGGTTAGTCTCTAAGGTGCCACAAGTACTCCTTTTCATAGTATATTAGTGAGGCATGTGGGTTATGCATAACAGAAACAGAATCTTCCCTTAAATATACGCACATAAGTCCCCTTTGAAATCATTGGGAATTGCACCCATATATAACTGAGAATAGAATATAGCCTATATAGCAAGATTTTCTGAATATCTTATGCAAGCTTAAATACCAGCCTGTCCTGATTCTACCTGCCCATTATTAAACTATTTTGCTATCTCATCATTTTCCTACACTTCTCTCTGGCTGTGAATTTCACATAGTGCTTGGAAGCACTTTTTTTCCATCTTCATCTAGCCAAGATATTTTATCCACTCATCTCAAATGGAGACCTTTCCATAGTCATATAGGTATTTGTTACCTTAGGCTAGGCTGTTGCAATGTACTTTACTGAGAACTACCCTTGAAGACCAATGGAAATGTCAACTAATGTATAATCATAGAACTGGAAGGGACCTCGAGAGGTCATCCAGTTCAGTCCCCTGCACTCAAGCAGGATGAAGTATTATCTAGACTATCGCTGACAGGTGTTCATTCAACCTGCTCTTAAAAATCCTCAATGATGGAGATTCCACAACCTCCCTAGCCAATTTATTCCAGTGCTTAACCACGCTGACAGTTAGGAAGTTTTTCCTAATGTCCAACCTAAACCACCCTGATGCAATTTAAATAATGTATGTGTCCACGTTTTAGGAAGTGTTTAGAGATGTGCTCTGTACCCTACATTTTCTAAATCTTTGGATGCTTTAACACATTAAATATTTTTTCCTGAACAGTTATCACTAACAACCTTATTTAGCAACAAATAGATGTAAAGTAGAACCCTGTAGAACTGTCTGTAAAAATCAAATAAACCACATGTTCTTGTTGGTAACCCTGATCCTCCTGCCTTCTGTTTGTCCTTAGATGTAGTTATATGCCTGTGCCTTTTCTGGCATCTCTCTTTGGCTTCAGTGGGCTTTATTTTAAGATACCCAGAGTTGTAAATTCTTCTGGATCAGCACAGTGACTATAGTTAATGGGAGCTGCCAGTATTTGTCACTTCTGAAAATTAGTCAATGTTCATGAAAAACACATCACAGCATGAGACCATATAATTTTAGAAGCCTGGGACTTTTTTGGCCTCTTTTGCTGTCTGAAAATATTTTTCTCAGGTTATCTTATTGTGCCATACGTTCTCCTGTAACAGACTGCTTTTATCTCCTGAACAATGCAGAATTGGTGTAATGCAGTATATGAGTATCTATTCAAATGCAGTATATAAAGTTATAAAAAAGATACTAAAAGAAAATTGTTTTTGAATGTCTAGTAAGTTGTATCTATTTTTTAATTATTTATATTTTCCCTTAAAATATACCAGACTTATTTGCACAAACTGTATAATAGTGTGGCTTATGCAAACTCCTGTAGATGGTATTCTACTGAACATTGTCCTGAGCCCCAGGATCACATCTATGGGTCAACTATCTGAAAAATGGTGAAGTACCTTCTTTATTGTCAACATGAGTCCAATTAACAAGGTGTATTTGGGGAAGGGATGCACTGGTCCCAAGGAAGATGCTCAGGTTATTCTCAGACATAACCTCTCACTAAATGTAATTCAAGAACAGTCTAATTATTACTGCGTATAAAAGTGCATTGAATGCTGTATTTTTTCAGTCAATGTAACTGATTATAAGGATGCACAGTGATTGTATGGCTTGGGGGATTGATTCAACTCTCTCTCTCTCAAGTCAGTGCGTGTCTTTCCATGGATTTCAATAGAAGCTGAATCCAGCCCTAAGAATCTCTACAATGTGAAATGGGAGCATCATGGAATATAGATGGCAAAAAGACTTCTCTCCTAATGGTTTGAGTGCACTTGATAAAAACAAAGGCTAGACACCATATCTAAACTTTTGAAGTGGCTTGTAAAAGAAATATGTAACTAGAGGGTGAAGTTTGCCTCAATGTAGTGATATTACATAAGGGCCCCCATAACACTTAAATATTATGTTAAGGGTCAGATCCTCAGTTGATGTAAATATGATTTACACTAACTGAGAATCTGGTCCTTAACACAGCATTTGACATACAGGTGTCCTTGTATGACCTCTCTGTTACAAGATGAATTCCACCCAGAACTAATTTTTCTTCACCTAGCTAACATCACTCTAGATTTTTCCCCCAATACTCCTTGGAAGTTTGAAAGCAATTCAGAGAGAAGGCCCCAGGTCTTGGAAATCTGTTTTCTATAGCCTAATTCTTCAGGCTATGTGGATAAACACTCAGATACCCTTACATTAAACTACATAAATAAATAGAATTATACATTTAAAAACATGGACAACTTTTTAAGCTTCTCCCACCACTGGTTAGGTCTACTATTATATACATTCTGCAAACTTAATGGGGACAAATTGCCATTCTTCAATAAACATGAATTAAAGAAATGTCCTATTTCTTTCTTCGCGTGGTAATTGAGACAGCAAACTGGCAATGGTAATTCTCCCAAAATGTACCCTGGAGAAACTGATTAATGCTCTATAGTGGCAAAGCAAGTCTTCTAAGAAGTCTTTAATTTGGAAGGTGTAACTAATAAAAATAGAGAAGCTAAACTTTTGAAATTTTAAAAATTAAATGTAAGGGTAATTTGTTCCCACCAGAAGATAAAATTATCTATCCTTCAAGGTTGAGTGGATATAATTGCCTATCATATAAATCTCTTGACAAATAGTGCCCTCAGGCAGTGTGACACTAATAATTGTTCAATTACATACTTTTAGCGTTTCAAAAGGCCAGAGTCATTATTATGCACCTCATTAATAGATATACAGGGATAGTTTAAACACATAGAAAAATATTTTTCTTTTAAGGATAAGTTCAGCTTTGCAATTAAAGTGTATAGTAATCACCTATAATTTTTAATACCTCTAATTTAATTCCGTTTACTGACAATGATTGCACTCTAATCAGATCATTTTGTCAAAAGAAACAGAGGTCAGTCAATCAGATTAGTAGGTTGGCCTTACAGAATGTAATATTGAATGTTAAAATATTCAAACTTCAACCAGTACAGTACCAAAGCATTAATTGCGAAAGAAGATAACATTATATAAATTCTGCCTACCTGAATTTTTATTGGTTTCTGACTGGTTGTCTTTTAATGATCTGTGAAGGAGTTCACTCACTGCTGGCCTTGCCTAGTGGGCAGGATGGGGCATGACAGGCCCTCTCCTTTGTGGGTGCCCCTGTTGGTAGCCACACCAGCCCTACAATGGTTTGTCCCTTCGATGACCTGCCCCTCTGGCCAGGTCGCTTGTCTGTGTCTGCCCCTTTTGGGGTATATAAAGAGTCGAACAACGGAGTAGCCTTCTGAGTTAGGGAAGGGTTCCAGTCTTTTCCTAGGTTGAGGTCTCATGGTCCAGACTCGTCTGTCTTCAGGGCCTTCCCTCAACAACATTCCCCACAGGAGAGGTAGATGTCTGTCTTTGGTACCCCTAGGGGTTGTAGGGGAACTCAGGCCTACCCTTCCCACTAAGTTCTGATCCAGGGCCCAGTGGCAGGTGGCTAAGTCCTGCACTCCAAAGTGCTATACTGCTGCCTCTCCGGATCACTTCCGACCAGTCCTTTCTCTTCCCCGTGGATGAAGTAAAGACATTAAATACGGATTGAACCCAAAGAGAGAGTCTCAAACCTTCAGAGAGTCACAGATCTCTCCATGGTAGGCTGGAGTAAGTTGCTGTATGCAGTCCTCAGGTGCTCCTTCCCAGAAGCTCACAGTAAGATTTCTTCACCTACATTGTCTGCCTTCTACTGAGCTGCTTTGCTCCCCTTTTAATCTCATCTTCCAGCCTGTGCATGTTTTGCAGTTGTGGTGGGGTATTGCCACCTCGGTTCAGAGCAGATCTTAACCCCTTCCTTTCCAGTGTGGGGTTTGTATATGTCATAACATCATCACACACCTAACTGTTCTTCCATGGCTCTTCTGAGTGTAGGGCTGTCAGAGTTCAGGGCAACTATGCCTGTATTTCCCCTCAGTAGTCAAGTAAGGACATCCGTCTCAGGCTTCCAATTCTCCAGCTGTTGCCTCTCATGGGTGAACACCAGGGTCCCTCTCCCTTCTGACTAGGTCATTTCCAGGCTGCACAGTTCTCTACCTACACTATCATTCCCAAAACAGACAGGTTGCCCAAGGGCACCTGCTTGCTTTTTCTTCAGAGATGGTTAACTGTTGCAATTGCTACAGTTAATAATTTACCATACAGCACTTTCTGTGCAAGTCTACTTTATTCTTAAGGTAAAAAGCACAGGGAAAACATATTAAAAACAATAAAAGAACCAACACACATGCTGATAAGTTTACCAGAAATCACCCTATACTATAACAGGGTTCAAAAAAGAACTTGATACATTCATGGAGGAGAGGTCCATCAATGGCTATTAGCCAGGATGGGCAGGGATGGTGTCCCTAGCCTCTGTTTGCCAGAAGCTGGGAATGGGTGACAGGGAATGGATCACTTGATGATGACCTGTTCTGTTCATTCCCTCTGGGGCACCTGGCATTGGCCATTGTTGGAAGTCAGGATACTGGGCTAGATGGACCTTTGGTCTGACCCAGTATGGCCGTTCTTATGGTCGCCCCGACCCTAACATGGATTCTGGCAGGAGCAGTCCTCCTAACTGCCACATGGTGTTACAAGTATCAGTGGGGTAGCCGTGTTAGTCTGGATCTGTAAAAGCCACAAAGAGTCATGTGGCACCTTATAGACTGACATATTGGAGCATAAGCTTTCGTGGGTGAATACCCACTTCGTCGGATGAATATAGTGGAAATTTCCAGAGGCAGGTATAAATATACTAACCTCATTATCCCTAGCCTGATTCTTGCTTGCATATTTATACTTGCCTCTGGAAATTTCCACTACGTGCATCCAACGAAGTGGGTATTCACCCACGAAAGCTTGTGCTCCAATACCTGTGTTAGTCTATAACGTGCCACAGGACTCTTTGCCGCTTTTATGGTGTTACAAGTTCATCAAAGCTTCATCTCAGAATAATCATGCAGCCTTGTGAGGCCTCAGTAGCCAAATCCTTCCAATCCTTCACTAAGGACTGGAGCCCTCTGTCAACCAGGGGCCCTATCCATTTCCTGGCTCAGGAAGAAGGCCGAGAGTCAGTTTAAAGCCAGGCTATTTATCCAGAAACCCTTTTGTCTGTTGATCTGTGGAGAATCCAGTTTGAACTAGTATATTCAAACTTCTCCAGAGAGGGGCTTCTCTGGAGATTTTACAGCCTCAGTGTATTTGCCTAAACATCCCCTGCTGTTCTCCTATTTACCCTTCCTAGGGAAATACATACAGTTCCACAATAACACATGCACAATTTCATTTTAAATACAATGTGCCCCTAATTCAATACAATTTAACTTAATTCAATAAAGTTTTCCTTAATTCCATAAGATCTGATCAGGATATTACAAGATACTGTCAGTCTATCACAAAAGGCCCACTTTATGTAGTCTCAATTTTTGCTCAACCAGAATCTGGCTGTAACTAGCCAGCTGAGAATTCCTAAGGTTTGGGGAAACCCAAACAGGTTTGGTAAAGGCAGGTTTGGTAAGGGCAGCATATATAACAACTTCCCTCACCACCAGCACCATCTTGGCATAGGAGATATGTTGGGGGAGAGATGGTGTGTGATAGGTCTGCTCTGCTATACTGTTTCTTAGCTGGTATATGGCTTTCTAGGGGCCAAGGGCTGCTTGTGCAAGTTAAAGTACCCTCTAGGCTACTTGCACAGACTACTCCTCTGTATCAGGGAGCAGTAACAGGCTCACCAATACATCCCCAATTTTCCTATGCTGAGTAGAGCTTGCTTGCGGCAGGCAATATGCCCAGGAATATTGAGTCACTAATTACAGTAATATGTTCACTAAACATTAAACTACAACTGTGTCAGTCGCACCTTATAATTTATCCGATTTTCCTGTTTTATTTTATTTTTAGTTACCATAATTAATTATTTATACAGAACCATAGAGGTGTGTGGCAGTTACAGACAAATAGCTTTACAATCTAAGGGCCTGATACTTGTCCTACTGCATGCTTCTATGAGTTTTCCCATTTACTTCAATAGCACTAATCACTAAGCTCAATGGCAAGTGTTAACAGGAACAAGCCATAGGCACAAGGTCCTATTTGAGTGAAATTTTTACGACTTAAATAGGTTGATTTGAGAGAAGCTCATTCTATATACCATTGCAAGTTTGTTTCTTTCAAGTATATACTGCCATAGTAGCTTAAACAAACTCTTTTGATTTTTGAATGACTTAACTGTAGGTAGGACATGAATAACTGAGAACACCTCATAAAAGGTCGATTTACCTTATAATTAAGATCGTCTTGACATAGCTCTAATGGCAATAATAGATTCAGTGACAAGGTGGTGGTTTTTTTCTTCATATCCATGACTGTGGAAGTTCTAAAACTCTACTCTGCTGCATGATCAGTCTTGCAAACTTCTTTGAGAGTTCTGATGTTAAACCTTGGGATTCTAGCACAGAACAAGGGCTCAGTATGGCTACATCAGGGGATGGATAATTGGCTTCTTCATGACAGTAATAATTCCTCCACGGTGTTGAAATTCTCACAGATTCAACATAAGAAAGACAGAGACTCATTTGGCTTTGTGGTCAGAATTTTGCTCCTGCAAAACATGTTCATGATTTCCCCCACTTTTAATGTTTAGTAAATGTTTGCAAGTGTTTATAATATATAAAGATAAAATCTCACAGGAATACCCAAGAAAAACAAGGATTTTTATGGAAGTTCCATTTACAATTCTGTTCAGTTTCTTCCTATTTTTCAAAATTGATGTGGCTATCAGGCACAGGAATAAAACTTAAAAACAGAATAGACATTTAATCATATTTATTACAAAAGAATGATTAACCTCTGATGTCTTGTCTGGGTATGATAATCTTGCCACCCCCAGCTGTTCATTCTGACCAATAACCCAA
This sequence comes from Caretta caretta, assembly GCF_965140235.1. Lineage (NCBI taxonomy): Eukaryota > Metazoa > Chordata > Testudines > Cheloniidae > Caretta > Caretta caretta. The sequence goes on from NC_134214.1 coordinate 86,795,288, forward strand.
GCATAATATAAAATCACGTCGGTCTTCTTTCAGAGGGGATCGTACCTAGCACAACAGAGGAAAATATAAATTATCTTACGAAGACACTCTGTATAAGCTAGCGCTTATTAAAATATTCACATTGAAACCAAAAGCCTGTGACATTTGCTTGGTTTTGGATATTGTTGCAAATTCAACATTTTATAAGGTTTGGTTGTGAGTGAACTTAAACCAAACTATGGTTTTGCATTAAATTCACATGAAATTTGAACCCAAAATGTGAGATGTGTTCATGCAGATTGAATCTTAAGAAAATGATGACATGAACCCTTGCTAAACAAAAATGATGACCTTTGCACGTATCTAATCAGAAACCACTCTATCTCCAGACTTGGTGAATGATTCCATGGTACTGGTTTTCAATGCTTTGAAAAGTACCCTCTAGCCAACCTCAGAATGCTTTAGCAATCAAACACCAATATTGACTGGTAACGAGTATCTGTGACTGTATTCCTTAAAGTACTGCTCTTTGAAGGCTTCAAAACAGGGAATGGGTTTAAAAGAAGTTGTCTGTATTGGTAACGTGAGCATAAAACCGCCATGCATATAAATTTAAGGGTAAGAGTCAGGTGGCTTACAGAATGAAATGCTGCAAGTACTAGGAAATTCTGTGTGTATAGCATTAGAATTGGCCTTGCTTCAAGCAAAAGATTTGAGATCGAACTTAGAACTGAGTTGGTATCACTGTAATTTGCAAACCCTTTCAAAATGAATACAACCATTTCTAATTCATCCAGTTTTTCCAAATTTTGCATTTTTGACATTTCTGCAGAATTATCTCCTGACTCCTTTGCAATAATTCTCATTGATTGCAATGCACTTCATCAGAGATAAAGCAATAAACTGCATACTTCTGTGCTGCTAAAGTCAGTAAGTGCAGTAGTTATGGCTTCATCTGATCTTTTCTTTTAGGTTTTGAAACAAGAACTTTCTGTCCTGCCCTGAACTTCATAAGCTAATTGAAATTAGAAATGGGATGAAAAGTTCCATACTAATTTAGTTACCTGAGACACTGATGATATTTTGCATCTATATAGAGATCTGGTTGGTAATTTTCCAATGAAACAGAGTTTCACAGAAACATATCTGATTCAATGAACCTTCTACTGATAAACAGGCAGGGTTCCAAGAAAAACCTCACTGGTTTCCTGTCAGCTCACATGTCAGGGCTGTCCCGAGCACAGCCCAGCCACGTGGACTTCCTTGGAATGAGGGATCCCAGGACTTTCAACTACCAGGACAGCTGGCTCCCCAGGCTGCTGCAATGTTCAGTGGTGGGGCAGTGAAACTGACAAGAACCTTATATATTTCGATCAGTAGCTGCCAGGATCCAGGGAGCATATTTTATTTCAGAAACACCATGTGTCAAAACAGAATTTTATGCAATTTTCAGGTTGGAGGATATCTTTAAAAATCTGATTTTGTTCCATATCAGAACCAAACCATATTTCAAAATGTCAAAATTCCCCCTGAACTGAAAATTATGAGTTTCACCTAGTTCTCATTCTCTCCTATGTATATATAGATAGATATCACCAAGCACCTTATAAACATTGGTACAAATAAGCCTCTCTCTGGGAGCTGTAGGGCTAGGGTTCTGCTACAAGCTTCCCATGGTGAGATATTTACACAGTAATTGTGTCTTTTCTTTAGTACCTGGATTCATTACACATTTCTGTGTCTCTGCTCCTCGCCCTCCCACACGATGGCCATGCTTCATTGGCTGATAGACGGACAGGCTGGGCCATGCTTCTCCATACCCTTTTTAGATGACAAAGGCAGATTCTTTCAGTTCCTGTACTGAGGGATCACAAGGACTCTGATTGTGTGAGGGACTCCCCTGGAGTACAAGAGCATGGGGAAAAATTCCTTGTGCCCAATCTCTCACCCAGCCACCTTACCAACCCTCCTCTTTTCCAGGCCTTTATGTGCACACTGGTATTTTGTTGCCCCTGATTTCATCTTCTACTATTAAGTAGTGCTAGAACAAAATGTATTCATTTATTTTGCTGAATATGGCAAAGCACTCTCAGATTCTTATAGTCCCAATTGCAAATTTCCCATTTATATTTCTTTAGTTTTATTTTTACCATTTCTAAACATGAGCTTAAACCTTAGCCACTTTCATTCCTCTTCAAGCCTTGTTTGTGTTTACAATAGGTATTACAGTATTTTCATGTAAATAGTTATGAATATGATTACACTTCGGAAAAGCATTCAATTACTCCTCCTACTCCTTTCCCACCTGGAGCACTAGCAGAGTTGATAACCATGGATACGCACAGAGCATGGCTACTCCATGGTAGGACTCGGATGTCTGGCATCGTTTTTATTGGCAGGTTCTAGAGAGAAATGTGCTGATTATAGTGTAGCTGACTCTTTGTCTTTTGCTTGGTAAAATCTGCAGTGAATTGGAGCTGCCTGATTATTTGAACACTTTGTCTTTGACATGTACTCTGTTACGAGAAATTTGTACAACTGTGAGTGTCTGGTGTGTCTGAGATTTACAACAACATGGTGTTTGCTTCCTCCTGCGATCCAAGCCTAAGTGCCCACATAAAAAATTTCACTGGTACAAAAGATAGTTTGTCCGTTCATGCCACCTGAACCTATTTGTCAATCACTTATGCCCTGAGGGTGGTTTTGTGTGTGGAGAAGCTGGAGCTGGCTTCACAGAGAAAAATAAATTATACTTTATAGAAACAACTGTACCATGTAACGATTATTAGGAGCAGAAGCAGGTGTAAGAACAGGACTTGAAATGGTAGTTAAGTCTTGGAATCGTTCAGGTATTTCTGTAATGGTGCAGCTATGTTTTTAAAGCAAAGAGGCTGGTAGAAATTATGAAAATAAGAGGAACCAGGTAAATATCTTCTAATCTCCCCTAAAATAATCTTAGAGTAGAAAGAACACCTATCTAGAAAGAAAATACAATCTCTTAGTGCGCTGAGTTTCTGACTCACAAGTCAGTGGAAGCATAGATAGTTAACAACTAGTTTGAAAGTTGAAAGAGTATTCAAAATAAGTAATTTAGACAGTCCCACCAGGGTGGTGCTTACTGAAGTGATGCCGTTTAAAATAATACCATATGGTGCTTAGTGCTTCATTTAGCCAAATTTTCCAACCTACCAATGCGCCTCTAAACATCTGTGCTTGCTGGTACTGAATTATTACAGGTTCAGAAATGTATCTCAACTAATTATTACAAACCTCTGCTTAAAAGTGTTGTTCAAGAGGTGACAACACTTAGCCAAAGTCAGAATGTAAAATAATTTTTGTGGTTATTTTATTAAAATAATAAATTAAGTGCCAATATTCAAAATCACACAAGTGCAAATATTAATAAATTTATTAACCACCAACTATTCCCACTGGTCCTCCCCAAACCTTGTTGGAGGAAACATGCTGAGTAAGTTGATCTGAACAGAAAGGAGGCTGTTTTGAAAACAGCATCAGAAAAACTCTGCTCAGGAAAGGAATTCCAGAGGTGGAATCCTACCACTGTGAAGACCCTGATCCTGTCCCAACCTTAAACATAAAGACTAAAATAATCTGTTTGACCTCCACTGTCTTGAACATCCACTCCCAGTCTCTATTCAAGCCTAAGTTAATTGTATCCACTTTGCAAATTAATGCCAATTCAGCAGTCTCTCATTGGAGTCTTTTTGGAAGTTTTTTTGTTGAAGAATTGCAACTTTTAGGTCTGTAATTGAGTGACCAAAGAGACTGAAGTGTTCTCCAACTGGTTTTTGAATGTTATAATTCTTGACATCTGATTTGTGTCCATTTATTCTTTTACATAGAGACTGTCCAGTTTGGCCAATGTACATGGCAGAGGGGCATTGCTGGCACATGATGACATATATCACATTGGTAGATGTGCAGGTGAACGAGCCTCCGATAGTGTGGCTGATGTGATTAGGCCCTGTGATGGTGTCCCCTGAATAGATCTGTGGACACAGTTGGCAACAGGCTTTGTTGCAAGGATAGGTTCCTGGGTTAGTGGTTCTGTTGTGTGGTGTGTGGTTGCTGGTGAGTATTTGCTTCAGGTTGGGGGGCCATCTGTAGGCAAGGACTGGCTCCCAAGATCTGTGAGAGTGATGGGTCGTCCTTCAGGATAGGGGTTGTAGATCCTTGACGATGTGTTGGAGAGGTTTTAGTTGGGGGCTGAAGGTGATGGCTAGTGGCGTTCTGTTATTTTCTTTGTTGGGCCTGTCCTGTAGTAGGTGACTTCTGGGTACTCTTCTGGCTCTGTCAGTCTGTTTCTTCACTTCAGCAGGTGGGTATTGTAGTTGTAAAAATGCTTGATAGAGATCTTGTAGGTGTTTGTCTCTGTCTGAGGGGTTGGAGCAAATGTGGTTGTATCGTAGAGCTTGGCTGTAGACAATGGATCGTATGCTGTGGTCTTGATGAAAGCTGGAGGCATGTAGGTAGGAATAGCGGTCAGTAGGTTTCCGGTATAGGGTGGTGTTTATGTGACCATCGCTTATTAGCACCGTAGTGTCCAGGAAGTGGATCTCTTGTGTGGACTGGTCCAGGCTGAGGTTGATGGTGGGATGGAAATTGTTGAAATCATGGTGGAATTCCTCAAGGGCTTCTTTTCCATGGGTCCAGATGATGAAGATGTCCTCAATGTAGTGCAAGTAGAGTAGGGGCATTAGGGGATGAGAGCTGAGGAAGCGTTGTTCTAAGTCAGCCATAAAAATGTTGGCATACTGGCTAACATTTCAGGTTGTTCTGCAAGGGATGGTGTGAGTATGGATGTTCAGATATACTTTCTGGATTATTTCTGTCTACCTTACTGAGTTAGACTAGTGTGTGTGACTTTGGTCAATTTATTAATACATTATTTATTTGTAAATACAAAAGAGTTCCTGTAGTGTAAGTGTTGCACCTGTGCACATCGGGGTTCCCAACTATATAATAATTTTAATAATACTGGGCCTGATCTTGGGATGAGAACCTGCCAACCCTCAAAGTGATAACTGGGAATTTTATTCATAATCTGTGGATCAGGCTAGAGGTGCTTGCCTGCTGGTGTTCAAACATTTGCTGCAGGTCTCTTGTAAAAGGAGACAGTTTGCCAAGAAATCCTTTTTGTCTACATTGTTTTGTTATTGCGAACCAAAGGCCAAATCCTGTGGGCTTCACACTAGAAGCTACTTTGGCTTCAGTGGAACTACTTGTGTAAGTTCGGAGCGCAGAATTTGGCCATAAATTGATAATAGCAATGCTACATGCACGCCGTTAGGATTTATAAAAAGCTGTGTTCCACATGGCAGGTTTCCACTCATGTTATGTGCTTTTGAAAGCCAGAGTGCAGGGTATGAAAATGGATAAAGAACGAGAGATTTTAAAATAGTAGGCACAAAGTACTTGATAATAGACTAACTGAGGGAGAATTAAGTGAAGTGTCACAGGGATTATTATTTAGCCCTGTTTTTAATTTACTTAAATGGCCTAAACAGTGGGAGCCAAATGTGAACCCACAAAATTTGCTGATAATACAACATTTGAGGGAGTAATAAATACCACACTGACAGCAGATGAGCAAAAGAATTGTGACCTACTTTTAATTAGGTAGGCATGTGGGGATTCAACATACCATATCAGCTAATATGAAGTAATATACTCTGGGAAAATAATAAACATGAACTTTGTGAATGGAACAGAACTGCCACACAAGTGGTGGAAAAGTGTCAGCACAGATTTTTTGTCCCCCCAAGTGTGTCTAGACCAGTGGTTCTCAAACTTTTTTTTTCACGGACCACTTGAAAATTGCTGAGGGTCTTGGCGGACCACTTAATGATCTTTCCAAATGTTGTTTGTATAGTTATTAGTAACTATTGTAAAGTACTTTGGATAAAAGTGCTATATAAAAAAAACAAACTTAATAATAAACATATTTTGTTCTACAAATAAAAGCACACCACTCATATATTTTAATATCACTAGTCTTACCTTTCTAATGCGATGGATGTTCCTTCTCTCCTGGGCTGGGAAGGAAGGGGGTCTTTCCCTGGCATCTGCAGCCCTGGTGCTGGGGAAAGTCACCTCTTTCTCTGGCCGCCACAGGCCTGCACATCCCAAATTCCCCATACCCCCTCTTCTCACCCCACTGCCCTCTCCCACCTACCACATATTCCCCCCAAGGCCACCACTTCACCTGACATGTCATAGCTTACGTACAATACAATGTATCTTTCCATACCCTTTACATGACACGGGTGACTGACTGTATGACACTATTGCATTCAGTTATATCTGAATATTTTCCCTGGATAAAATTAGAAAGCTGGGGACAGTATTAGCATGATGTGCTGTAAAACACAGGGAGCTGGTTTCCAGGTCTTCCATATCTCAGACCAGAAGGAAGCCCAAGGGTGCTGCAGAAGCAGCTTTCTCATTTGGATGTCTCAATCTATAGCAGCCTCTATTGATTAATTTGGATAGAAAGCACTTTGTTTAAGTACAGTCTTCTCCCTCCCTTCAGGTAGGGGATGCTGTTTTTTTAAGTCCAGGATACAGGTAAAGACAGGAATGTTTCCACTGGCAGAGAGCTAATGAGCTCCATCAAACAGGTGTGTGTGGGGCTGGGCTGCAATGCTGGGTCATGGTCCTGTCCTCTGGCAGGCCTTGAGTAGTGTTTCTGAAAGATCCCTAGTAGAGTTATTAACTGTCTCCTATTTTAGGTTAAAATTTATCTTGGACCTTTTAATGTTAGAAATTATTGGGCCAGACCCTCAGCTGATGTAAATCATAAAATTCCATTAACTTCAATAGAGCTAGGCTGAAATACATGAGCTGAGCATTCAGCCTACAGCTTCAGAAGCACTCAATTGTAGAAGCTAAAATCATACAAAAAGTCAGGTTTCAGAGTAACAGCCGTGTTAGTCTGTATTCGCAAAAAGAAAAGGAGTACTTGTGGCACCTTAGAGACTAACCAATTTATTTGAGCATGTAGCTCACGAAAGCTCATGCTCAAATAAATTGGTTAGTCTCTAAGGTGCCACAAGTACTCCTTTTCTTTATACAAAAAGTCAGTTATTATAGACCTTGATGGCAAAAGTAGCAGGTGCATGGAGTTCTGCACTATCCCATGTACAAGATACTTAAATGAAACCCTACTGTGCTAGTGAATTGATTTAAGCTCATACTTATTATTATTTTGTTTAATAGTTTGTTCCTTTTTGTTTGAGTCTTTTATTTTCGGTGTTTATCCAACATTTGGGCCTTTATAGCTTTAGCTCTGCAGAAAAGAGTGGGACAAGATGGAGCAACACACAAAGTGCAGACATACCCTAAACTGAAGTAGTTTACACCATCTACCTTGTCCCCAAACAATGTGTAGGTTATGTCATCTTACACTCCTTGGACACGTCATGACCAGGATAAAAAGTATTTTATAAGTATATTAACCAATACGTTCTTTAGTATGTGTAGCTGGTCGAGTTGAAGCCTAGGAAGTAGCATAGGCTCAGTTTTTCCCCTGATGCACGATTGGCCAGATGTATTCTGTTTTTTTCACCTTTTTCTGAAACAACAGAGATTGGCCACACTAGGTTGGGTGGACCAGTACCTTTTTCTACATGCCTTGCTGGTGTGTTTTGCTCACATGTTAAGAATCAAACTGATCCCCAGATCTGGAATCAGGAAGGAATTTTCCCTCTGGTCAAATAGACTGGGATCTTGGGTTCCCCACCACCCCCTTCCTCTGTAGTATGGTGTGTGGATCACCTGCTGAGATCATCTGGACATATCTCACCTGATCACTTCCCTGCCATTGTAGGGGCCATGGACACTGGCGCTCTTTGGTGTCTTGTTTGCTGTCTATGGCACACAACGGGTTAGTCTCCTGAGGACTGAAGTGTTTTAGTCTAATGAAAATCACTGGGCTCAATATTGGGGTATCAGGGTGAAATTTAATGACCGGTGATATACAGGTCAGACTAGATGATCTAATGGTCCCTTCTGGCCTTAAACTCTCTGAAACACTATGACATGAAATCTGCTTAATTTAGACTCACATCTACTCTACCAATAATGCAACTTGATTCACATTTATATATCACCTACTTTCACATACTGAGTCAAAGGAAGACTTAGACTCTGTAGACGTCTAACACTCATATATTTTGGGGAGTCTACATTGGAGTATGACAGGTTTCAGAGTAACAGCCGTGTTAGTCTGTATTCGCAAAAAGAAAAGGAGTACTTGTGGCACCTTAGAGACTAACCAATTTATTTGAGCATAAGCTTTCGTGAAGTGAGCTGTAGCTCACGAAAGCTTATGCTCAAATAAATTGGTTAGTCTCTAAGGTGCCACAAGTACTCCTTTTCTTTTTACATTGGAGCAGTTTCCACTAAGGTGCCAGAAGTAGTTAAAGTACCTTAACTTTACCTTAGTGTAAATTGCTCCAATGTAAACTCCCAGAATATGCGGGTGTAAGAAGGTCTACAGGGTCTAAGTTACACAATCCTATACATCACCTCTGAATTCAGCTGCGCTCTTCACACGGCCCTAAGAAAGAAAAGAGGAGGTGCATGTGTTACATGAGTAGAGTGAAAGCAAAAGCAGGTGCAGTCACTGTGCAAATAGAGATGGAAGTGAGCAAACCAAAAAGCATATTCTCTTCTTCCAAAACCTTCACAGTGAAATAAATCGTGAGCATATGCTAAGGCTGACCCTGAGCAGCTTTAACTTCTGCAGTCCTCTGCTGTGCCATATGTTGCTAGTGGAACTCTTCATTTCTCCACTAACACCAAGCAATCCCTCTAGGCTTCCCTCTGCACTCTCGCCCAATTACATCAACATCAACACACACGCTGACTGCAACAGCCAATTCACACCTTTCTCACAGGAAAACAAATATAAGGAGAGATTCACCAAGTCCAAATTTCACTGTAAAATATTTTCTGCTTTCAGGAACTGTTTGCTAATGATAACATCTAATACCATTTGTTGTTGCCTTTTTACTATATGAAGAGCTGAGCTAAAAACTGTTCCATATTATCCAAACACTGTTAATCCTTTTTGACTTTATATACAACTAAATGAAAATGTGCCTATTTGTATAGTTGTTATGGTTATTATTATTATTATTATTTTATTTTATTATAAAATTTCTTGAAGTAGCTCCAGAAGTTCTGGTTGGATTATTTTAGGAATCTCATTTATTGTGATCTCATGGCACAGACTTGATGCCCCTGTCCCTTCCCTAGGAGACTAACATGCTAGGATTGCTGGAGTGACTATTTAGAGGCAGGATAGTGAAAAACAATGTATTTCTAGATAAGTATGTGACAAGTAAAATAGCTGGGGGCGGAAAACTGCTCATATTTCTTGATGACTTCTGTCACAGTTCAGAGCAATTGTATATGTATTTCCACCTTGTGGACAACCAAGGGCACCCACTCCTAGGTTTCCACTCCCCAACCATAACCTCTCTTGGGTGGGGACTCTCTGGTCACTCTCCCTCCTGACTGAGGTTTTCCCTGCCTGCACTGTGAGTTCCCCAGCAAGTCAGACTGCCTAAGAAGGCCTGCTTTGCCTTCTCAGAGGCTATAAACAGCATAGTTGCCCTCAGTTAGGACTTACTGCACAGCCCTTTCTAAGCAAGCATGTTTATTCTTAGGGTGAAAGCATTACAGAGAAAACATATTAGAACAATTAAAGAATCAACACACATGCTAATATGCTTACCAGAGATCATATTTTATATTATTATGTTAAAAACAAAACAAAAAACAAAGTAAAACCCCATGACTGTATTTGAAATTTCTTATCTTTTGTTATTCATTAGTCATACTATTCCAGTGCCAGCAAGTACCTGAATATTAGTAGGCTTTGATGTTCAAAGCTGTCTAGGGAACTTTGGTTTTTGAGCCCATTAAAATTGGGCATACAGATCCCATGGATGGCTTTTGAAAATATCAACTGAAATGTATGAGTTTGAGATGGTAGAACTCATTTTTGGTAGAAACCTATGAGTTTTAGTTTCAGAAGGGATCTGAAATTTTTAAGTATGCATTTCACAAAGGAGGCAGTATCACCTAATGGACAGACCACTAGATTGGGACTCAGAAGACCTTGGTTCTGTTACTGGCCTACTGGGTGACTTTGGAGTAGTTACTTCACTTGCATTGTTCCTCAGCTTCCCCATCTATAAAATGGGGACAATGATACTGATTTCTCTTGTACAGCACTTAAGATCTCTTAATGAAAATGGTTATATATAAGCTAGGTATTATTTTTATTAATAACAATTGGTTCTGAGAAAACATGAGTTGTAGATGGTTGTATATTTTTGTTTTCATTTTATTCTTCTGGGAGTCAAAGAAGAATGTCACGTTATAATTTCAAATAAGACTCATGATTGTTTGCATAGCACAGTCTTCTTTGGACTTAGAATTATATTTCAGAGGTTAGAAAGAGAAAAATGTTTGCAGTATATGTTACATTATACTATAGTTATCTCATTATTTTACTGCATAGACCAAATGAGATGGCCATCGTCTTTGCCGACACATCAGGGATCGAAATGGGTGTCTCTAGAGCTAAATGCGTGAACAGTAACACCTTGAGCTAAAGAGACCATGATCTGTCGGTGGGGCTGTAATAGGCTCATATCCTTTGTGGACCAGGCATGGCAGACGACCTATAAAGCGGAATATTTGCCAGTGAGTTACATGAGCATTGCCAACATAGTGGACTGTTGTACAATAAGAGGATCTACTATAGAGTGGTAGAGTTCGAGCGGATCAAATAAGAAAAAATATGAGCATTGCTAGGTATCTGGTAGGGTGACAGATCCAGATTATTACAAATTAAAATGAAAAGTAACATTAAATTATGTCAACTTTCCCCCCTGTTTATACTGTTTTTAGACTAAGTTTAAAAGTTTAGTTTTTAGACTGCAGTTTCCTTTACGCACATTTTGGCATAAATTGTGGTTGTTCTCTCACAAATAATATATATGTGCTATCTTGCCTGCAGTAATAAGGTTGGTGGTTGAAATATTTATGCTGGGGGGAAACAAATTGGTATATGGTTGTGTCTGATTAAAGTTTCATTGCGTAATTCCAGACTGGGGAAGCTATGACATTTTCTCCCTCTGGGTGATAAATCTTGGAACAGACCACTTTGAAGTGACCCTGTTTCATATTATAGCCTACCTCCAACACACATCTGCTGTTAATTAGTCAATCTGATATGTTTTGAACATTGTTTTTAACCTTTCCTTTTTCAGTAATGATAGCAAAAGTGGTAAAGGAAACTTATTTTTACATTAAAATTGATATGCCAGTTTAAGTGGTTACTCTGGTATTTTAGTTGACACCCATCCGCTGCTGGACTTAAAAATCTTTGCTAATGGAGTTAATGCTTTTCAGGTCTGTACTTGGCTTTCTAACTTTGATGTATACATTATTCATTACATTAATGACCAATTTCACAGTTTCCCAACAAATATTGCTTCAGGAGATGATACAACAGAATCATAGTACTAAAGTGAAATTGAGGAGCTAGCCAGGAAATGTAATAAAAGAACTATTCTGGAGAATCATTGTACAGTTTTGTTGTAAAATTGTACTCTTTGAAGATATATGTTACCAAAATGAACATAGAGTTTGAAAAAAGGCAGTTTAATTAATATTTAAGTTTATGTAAACACACACGATTTTACAAATGCCTCCAATTAGTTTGTACTCTAGTTTACGTTTATTCATTGTATGTGTTTTATACGCTTTATTAAATTGTTTAAGACTTTATCAACCTCATGAGAAACATGCAGAGATCTTGTATGCTGGTTTGTAAAAGTACTTCCTAAAAGTATAAATATTAGGGCTGTCAGGCGATTAAAAAAATGAATCATGCAATTAATCACACTGTTAAACAATAAGAGAATAACATTTATTTAAATATTTTTGGATGTTTTCTACATTTTCAAAAAAATTGATTTCAATTACAACACAGAATACAAAATGCACAGTGCTCACTTTATATTTATTTTTGATTATAAGTTTTTGCACTGTTAAAAAAACAGAAGAAATAGTATTTTTCAGTTCACCTAATACAATTACTGGAGTGCAATCTCTTTATCTTTAAAGTTGGACTTACAAATGTAGAATTATGTACACATTTTTTCATTCAAAACAATGTAAAATTTTAGAGCCTGAAAGTCCACTCAGTCCTACTTCTTGTTCAGCCAATCACTCAGAAAAACAAGTTTGTTTACATTTGTAGGAAATAATGCTACCTGCTTCTTGTTTACAGTGTCACCTGAAAGTGAGAACAGGTGTTCTCATGGCACTATTGTAGCCGGCATCACAAGATATTTACATGCAAGATGCACTAAAGATTCACATGTCCCTTCATGCTTCAACCACCATTCCAGAGGATGTGTGTCCATGCTAATGATGTGTTCTGCCCGATAACAATCAAAAGCAGTATGGACCAACGCATGTTCATTTTCATTATATGAGTCAGATGCCACCCGCAAAAGGTTGATTTTCTTTTTTGGTGGTTTGGGTTCTGTAGTTTCTGCATCGCAGTTGCTTTTTTAAGACTTCTGAAAACATGCTCCACACCTTGTCCCTCTCAGATTTTGAGAGGCACTTCATATTCTTAAACCTTGGGTCGAGTGCTGTAGCTTTCTTTAGAAATCTCACATTGGTACCTTCTTTATGTTTTGTTACATCTGCAGTGAAAGTATTCTTAAAATGAACAACATGTGCTGGGTCATCATCTGAGACTGCTATAACATGAAATATATGGCAGAATGTGGGTAAAATAGAGTAGGGGACATGCAATTCTCTGCCAAGGAGTTCGGTCACAAATTTAATGAACGCATTATTTTTTTAACGAGTGTCATCAGCATGGAAGCATGTCCTTTGGAAAGGTGGCCGAAGCATGAAGGGGCATACAAATGTTTAGCATATGTGGCACGTAAATACCTTACAATGCTGGCTACCAAAGTGCCATGCAAATACCTCTTCTCACTTTCTGGTGACATTATAAATAAGAAGAGGGCAGCGTTATCTCCTACAAATGTAAACAAACTTGTTTGTCTTAGCTATTGGCTGAACAAGAAGTAGGGCTGAGTAGACTTGCAGGCTCTGAAGTTTATATTATTTTGTTTTTAAGTGCAGTTATGTAACAAAAAAATCTACATTTGTAAGTTGCACTTTCATGAAAAAGAGATTGCACTATGGTAGTTGTATGAGGTGAATTGAAAAATACTATTTCTTTTGTTTTTCATTTTTACAGTGCAAATATTTGGAATAAAAAATAATATACACTTTGATTTCAATTACAACACAGAATACAATAGAATCGTAGAATATCAGGGTTGGAAGGGACCTCAGGAGGTCATCTAGTCCAACCCCCTGCTCAAAGCAGGACCAATCCCCAGCTACATATCCCCAAATTCATACATATATGAAAATGTAGAAAAACAGCCAAAATGTTAAATAAATTTCAGTTGGTATTTTATTGTTTAACAGTGTGATTAAAACTGTGATTAATCGCAATTAATTTTTTAAATCACGATTATTTTTTTTGAGTTAATCACGAGTTAACTGCGATTAATTGACAGCCCTAATAAATATTGTAAAAATAAAAGCAATTTCAAGTAAAATGTATTTAGCAAGCATATTAAAACATTATTTGATAAAATAACTCTATGCCCCATTCTAACACAAACAGCAGCAAAATGAACAACCTCCCTCTTCTGATGCAAAGCTCTTAGGGATAATTATGGAACCGTTACTCACATGAGTAGTAATGATAGTAATAATAATATAGACCTCAGCTCAATTAAGCATTCCCATTCAGTGCAGCATTTAAGCCTGAGATTCAGTCTCAGTGAAGTCAGTGGGATGTAAGTACACGCTTAAGTGTTGTCCTGAATAGATATGGAATTAAGCACGTGTTTAAGTGCCGTTCTGAATTAGGGCCATAATGTATTATTCTGTTGAAGTCAATGGGTGTATTTGTGCAGATAACTACTTATCAGTGTGAGTAAGTGGCTCACATCTGGCCCTGTAAAACCTGCAGCTTCCCCTCAGAGTTATAGGTGCTCAGCACTTCTGAAAATGAGGCTCTGATTTTAGAAGGAGTTGTGTTTTTTAAACAGGCCATACTTACACACAAACAAAACTACCAGACAGGATGAACCACATGTAATTGTATAATAACTGCTAGAAGAGTCAGATGTGAATCAGAAACAGATGAGGGAGACCAAGACACATGTTAACTGTAAGAGACATCAGACAGATGGAAATTAATTTTTAAAATTCCAGAGAAGTAGCATTAATCCCAAAACAGTGTATTGAGGATTCCCATACGACTACTCTGCATTCAGCTCATCAAGCATAAGCCATAACGTTTCATAAAGTGATAGTTTGTTCAGCCTCATGTGATTTTTCTTTCAGCTGTGTCCAACAAGCTATGAGTTAATACATATAACCTATAATGATTTCCATGAGGGAGAGGGAGCAGTTTTTGTAATCATTAGAGGAAGAGTGTTCTCAAGAACTAAAGCTTATTGAAATGGTGAAATAATTCTGGGGATGTATTTAGTAAATATTTCTTAATCCATCTTTGAAATAGCCATCATCAGTGATGGAGGCATTTGGTATATGTGATTCCACTGCTTGGGCTGATCAAGTTAAAGCAGCAGCAAATGCTTGTCTGTACACAGACAAAGGCAACTTTGCATTATTTTCTCAATAAGTAAATGGCAAAAGGCAACAAAGGAGAATTTTGGGAAATAGCATGTTCTAGATAATGAGTGTTCTTATTTTCAAGTGAGCACAATGTAGTAATTTAAAGCAACACACTTCTGAGCTATTCTCTATAATTTTCAGATGGGGGAAACCAGGAAACCAAAAGGTTGAGTCACTTGCACAAGGTTAAACAGCAAGTCGGTAGAAGAGGTATGAACAGTACCCAATAGACCTACTTGTAGTTCCTTGCTATAACCAGTAGGTGTTAGCCCATTTTTACACAGTGGCACTTGCTGATTTATTAATATAGCAGGTGTTTCCCTTCTTTGCATCTATTTATTTTTCTTTTTGTTCTGTAAACATCCTTTTGTAAATGAAGGGGAAAGGCCTTTTCATTAAAGTCTCACCTTAAATGGAGGTAGAAATAAGATCATTCATACAAAGGAAAGGTTATAAGAGGACAATTTGGAAGTGTGTATTTTAAAAACAATATTGACAGGGTAGCTGGCCTTTGAAGGAGGTCAGGCACCCAGCCTACCTGTGACAGACTCTGCTAAGAAAAATGAGCCAACCCAGATCCACCTGTGAGTAATTACCTAGGAATATCTAGGCCAAACCCTAGGGAACACCAGTCCCAGCGAAATGATGTTATCAGCTCCTGAGTAAGGTCTCATGGGCATTCCCTACTGTTTCAGTGGAATGAAGATGTATTGAGAGAGGCAATCTCTCATGGAAGGCTTTGAATATCAGATCAGACACACTGAAGTGGACTTGGTATTCAATGGAGATACAGCACAGGAAGCAGGAGGCAAGACAATCTAATCTGAGTCATTCTGCCCTTACCTGAGTCCCTCCTTTTCCTCCGTCCAGGCTCTTCACCACTAAGGCCCTCTTAACCCTTGATCCTCCTCTGGAGTCATGCATCCTACCATCACCTAGGTAGGAGTTCCTTCTCTAGACTCAGGGCCCCTTAAGAGGTCACACTGCTGCAGCTCTTCCCTGGAGCAACTTGTAGTTCTCCAATGACCTGGAGTTCTTGCCTGATAACATCATTTTGCTGGGACTGGGGCTCCCTAGGACTTGGCCCCCCATAGCCCTTTCAGAACCTGCTCTCTCCAGGAGCACCTTTCCTAGTTCTCCATTTCTGGTAAGCTTTCTAACCAGTTCCCCTGAGAAGTCCCTCTCCTCAGGAGCTTCCTCTCTGTGTTCCGGGGCCTCCTGACTGAGCCCCCCATAACCCCTTTATTAGGTCTAGATATTCCTTAAGTAATTAACTGCCACCCAGCCACCTAGGTAATTACTCACAGGTGGATCTGTGTTGGCTCATTCTCCTTAGTGGAGGCAATATAAGAAATTGTTTGTAGATAAAATGTGTCTAACAAAAACAAAACAGGAAACAGTAATCTCTTGCCTATTGCATGATTTTGTATATCCTTTCCAAAGCCTCTTCTGATTTCAAGTGATTTAGTGAAATCAAGTTTCCTCTATAGACTGAAAAGTCAGTTTGATCACCCTTAAGCTTTGAAGGAATCAGCACATGATTGGATCAGTGACTCATTCTGTGGCAAAAAAATAATACTAACAATGCAAGTTGTGGGTCATAAAGCTGATCAGAGGAGTAAGAAACAAAGTATAGGAAGGTTTCTTTCTTTTCGCCAGCTTATCTGTTTGTCCAGAAACCTCCAGTGGTAGGCTCAAATTCAAGGAATCTTCAGATTCACACTTTGGATGTAGCAAAGTTAATAAGCATAGGTCACTGCTTAGCAGAAAATAGATTGTCAACTTCAAAAAATAAATGGATAAAGAATTAATTAAGTTACTGGAGTAAAAAGGATATAGAGCATGCTGATATGGGAAGAGTCATGAAAAAGACCTTCATAACTTCTACTTGTGGCACCTGAGATATGGATTTTTAACTTTGGAGAAGGAAACATAATAGTCACCCCTTTGGGTGAAATGTGCGTACTTAATCAATATCTGTTCTGTGAAGAAAAAGAGAGAGAACAGAATAGAATAACCTTCAGGTGTAGTTTTCTTCAGTGTTTTTGTTGTATGTTTTGTGGCATGTGTCGATACTATGAAACTCTGAGTGCAATGCAGCAAAGAGATCTCTGAGCTTCAAGAGTAATTTCTGGATGATCTGAACTGATACGCATATGGCAACATGAACCAGTGACCTTGTGCATGCTGTTTGTCCTCTGAAATACATTAACTGAATTGACTCGGAGCCTGATTTTCAATTAGTGCCCTTAGAGTAGCAGCAGAGGGTGTAGGAGGTTGAAAGCCACCTTTGTGTCTCTCGAATTCTGGAGCCATGCAAGGCCTACCCTGCCCCTTGTATAATTTGGAGCCGTCTTGAAGCATCTCAAATTTCAGTTCTGCTTCTCAGGGATCCTTGTGAGCTCAAGAAGCAGAAAATAGCTGTAGAGCAGTGCACTCTGGATACACTCCCAGCCACATCCTTGATCCATTTCTAGCATCCCCAACACTAGAGGCTGAAAGCAGGGCCAATGTAGAGCCTTCACACCAGCCCTACCCTGGCTGGGGCGGGAGGGGTATGGCGGCCTGCAAAGGGGTTATTCTCAGGGGGCCATTTCCATCCACTGTACGGCCACTTTAGTCTGCCCAAGAGGTGTAAAAGTTCCTTAGTGTAACAGAGAATCAAGTCTTCAAGGGTTAGTAACTAAATTCTCAGAGCTAGTCCTCAGTGGACTAAATTTGTTAATGGTTTAAACTCTGGCTATGAATGTGCCAATTTTGCGTCCACAATCAATTACAGGTGCAAGTGATGGCATTTGTACATATAAATACCCAATGTGAAGCTACAGTTAGGTAGTTACACCTAGATGTGCTCACGATTGCATCTGTGATTGACTGCAGCCACAAAGTAGAAAAAAAGGGTTTACAACATTTCTCAATACATTCTTATTAGCATCAATAAAAGACCTTGGTGCTCTACTTATGCCAGAGGATGAGTTTAGTAGTCTTGAGAAAAAAGTCTTTCCACCCCTTTTCCAACTGCACGTAGCAGGATTGCTAAATTCTGCAATCTGTGGACAACACAAGGCAAAAAAAAATAGCATTGCTTGTTAGATTCCCATCCATGGGAGAGGAACTTCATTTCTCCCACATGCTGCAGTGTATAGTGTGTTAAGAATTCAGAATAAAAATAAGGTAAAAATTATTGTTCAATGTGAAATTTTTGAAAAAAAAAAAGGTCCCTGTCTCTTTGCAGTCAGGGAAAAGAGATGTTGAACTGGCATCAGGTTAGCATCTATTGCCAAAGACAGAGTGTCTAAAAAGAAGTGAATTAAACCAAAGGATTTCAGACAAGAAGGATAAAGTCTTCTGTAGGTATGGTGAAGAATTAACAGGATCATACAGACGGTTGCATGAGCACATGTACTGAGATCCCAAGCACAATAGAATAAGATGGAAAGTACAATTAGCAGTAATTTTAAAGTGGTATTTGAAAACCACCTGGGAGATGGTTTGATGTCTTTCACAGGAAAGAGGAATAATTTGATAAGTAGCATTTCCATCTGGACTATCAGAGACTTCAATCCCCTTTTTTCAAAAATCATTAGGTTTGGATAGCTTAAAGAAATGTTTATACCCTTGGGTAATTGTTTGTACTTGATCTCCATGCCTGTTGAGATTTACAAAATACTATATACCTTACCCATCAACAGACCAACATTTACCAGTAGTTATCATGCCACTCATTACTGCTCCTGGTTGTCTAAGAATTACACACACACCTAATCTGTACAAAACTATTCTGTTAATTTTCTTACCTATCCTCTTCCTTCCATCACTTCCTCCCATGCACTGCACTTGTTTATTGCATTCATGTTGCCTTGCCATTTAGAGTGTAGCTTTATAAAGTGACTAGTCCTGACTTTTGGAGGGATTCTAGGCACTATTGAAATATAAAGGGTAAATAATAATAAAACTATTTCCATGGCATCTGAGATGCAAAGAAACAGTGCAGTTTCTGAGTTACCACAATGTGGGAACAGTTGGTAAATGCTGAGTTTTTAATGGCAACCACTGTCCGAGGTAAAGTCTCTCCAGCACATGAATCTTTAACATAAATGAATACAATGTCAGAAGTTTTCCATATTACTTTCTGTTATTTAGGTTGTTAAGTGTCAAAATGCTTGTTAACTCTTGAAAACATCAAGCTTTCAGTGTTGCTATTTTATAGCAATTAGATATGTGGTATACTTATTTACCATAGAATTACTTGACTTCGCAACTTCCACTTAATGGGTCAGCTATTCTGTCACCCTTTGTCAGAACAGGTATGAATTTTTGTTATCCCAGAAACCATCCTTAGATATTTCTTATCCATCCTTAACCACCCTTTGGTATTTCAGATTAATATTAATATACTTTTGGATACTTTCTTCAGAAGCTTATTCCACTGTCTTGGCTTGCACATAAAAATTTCTGAATATTTAACCATCCTATGTTCTGTTCTCATTGACTTAATGAGAATAATTGCTCCCTGTCCTCTCTGTTTGCCAATCCTTTACGTATATGTAGACGATTATCCTGTCTTCCCCAAATTTTCTTTTCTCTAGACTGAACATGCCCAAACTCCTTTCTCTCAACATTTACTTCATTTTCCAGTTAAATTCCTATTATATTTCAATACATTCTTTTTTCCAAAGGCTAGACCTTTAAATGACTTTAATGATTAAATCAATGTAATCTAATTGCATAAAGTACCTAAATTGTTAGAGGGAAATTAATACTATGGAATATTTTCTATTACATCTGATTAAAAAAGTAAAAGCATCTGAAATGTAAATTGATTTCATAATTTGCATTTATAAATGATCACTTATTGTGAAAACCCTGTGTGTTTAAAACCAGGCTTTGGTTCCTCTGAGTGGAGAAAAATATGTATATATTAGAGGGATATGCAGTTTAATGATGAATAGTAAAACAAAACAAACTTCTATAACTATCAGTGTATGTGCAGGTCAGTAATCGTGTACGTGCCAAACCTCAAAATGAGCATAAATTGCACACCTTCTGAACCTAAACAGGATATGAAAACATAAAAAAGCTTTAAATCCACTTTATTTTATTTATTATATTTCAAACTGAAATAGACTCAGAGTTGTGGTTGCATTCCTTCCAGGGGTTTGTAAATGATTTGGTTTAATACTCATTATGTTTCTGCCTAATCCCAACCTCCTCCCACTTTACCCTGCCCTGAAGCCATCGTGTTGCATGCTAAAGCGTGTCAGAAATTTTCAATAAAACATTTTTTTCATTGGGAAATGTTGATTCATGTAAAACAAAAGTTTTCCCAACAATGAAAGTGTATCAGAAATAGTTCCAGGTCAAAACAAGGGGGAGCGAGAGCATGCAAGACCAGGAGTTAGGACGCTCACTTGATGTCTGGGAGATCCAAATTCAAGTTCCTGCTCTGAATGAGTCAGTTCAAGAACTTCTACCTAGGTCTCCACCATCCCAGTGTATGCCCTAACCACGAGGCTATTGGTCATTCTGGGATGAGTATCTGATTCTGTTTTCATGGGGAAAAAATACAAAAGATTTAGTTTTTTGTTTTGTTGTGGAACAAAAAGAAATGAGAAATGGAATGTTTGTTCTCCAGCCAGCCCTACTGAATGCTCAGTCCCAGAGCCTCTCCATGTATGGCTTTCAGCGGAAGGTTTGTGTATGTTGCAGCACTTGTAGTCATGAATAAAGATTTGTTCTGTGTTTTTACTTTCTAGTGACCTCTAAGAAATAACCATCTACAATCCAGTTATACCAAAAAAGAAGGGAGACTGAAAAAGCTAGGAGAGGTCTTCACAACACCACAGCATCTTGGGCAGCATTTGAAGCTGATATTGTTTTGAAAGAACATTTTTTTTTTCAGACACGCAGTTTACTGGACTAAACAAAAGCTAGGGCAAAAACTGAATGAATAATATTTAAGGGCTATATTGTGGCCTAACACCCTACACAGGAGAGGAAAGGGCAGGGTGCAAGGTGCCTCTTTACTCCCTTACAGTGGCTACCCTCTTCATGGGTGGAGAGTAGCCCCTGCAGAGCTTCTACATCCTCTCCTGGGAAGATGAGCAGGGAGTGGGTAGGTAAGCGGCCGAAGTCTTGGTTCAGCCCACAACTCATTGGCTAGAGCATCTGAGCTAGTGAGCCAGGAGAACTAATCTGCATCAGCTATTGTGCAGATTATGTACATCTCCGGAGCAGAGGAGTGAACCATGAAATAGACTCTGACTTTCTGAAACAGAATCTGATTTCTGGACTGTTTATCTAGGCAGTTCAGCAACATGCTTCCCTTTGCTCAGGGCTTGTGGCCAAGTCACATTGAGCCCTAAATTCTCTGCTTAAACATAGGTCTTAATTCTTCATATCTTGCTCATGTAATTTGTACATTTGACTTCAATTTACGTTCATAGGGTAGCAAGATTTACCCATTATTCTATTGGGAGATGGCAAATAAGATTGTTAGCTGTCTTCTCTTTTAACTCTGCAAGTCCGTACTGTGGTGCTAGAACTAAGAAAAAAAATCAATCTTCCATATGCCTTGCCACTCCTCCTCCATTTCAGTGTCTGTCTTTTCTAAGGCTTAGAAATTCACCTGAGCATCTGGGTATTTTGTTCCCTTGGAAGTAGTCCATTTATTTTATTGATGAGTCCACAGCAGGCAAGAAAGCTGAACCCAGCAATCCATCCCACATATTCCATT
Organism: Caretta caretta; assembly: GCF_965140235.1. NCBI lineage: Eukaryota > Metazoa > Chordata > Testudines > Cheloniidae > Caretta > Caretta caretta. The sequence goes on from NC_134214.1 coordinate 86,816,790, forward strand.
GCATCTAGGATTCTGGCTTGGGAGAAGAGTTTTTATTCGAATCCAAGTGAAATCCAATGGAAAGAGTCTTTTCTCCCTTGTTAAATATTGGGCTACAAAAGGGAGGGCAATTCAGCTGGGGGAGTTTGTAACTCTGATAGTAAAATCAGAAGTTAATACCAGATTAGCCGTAAAGCTATGAATAAAAAAAAATTACATTCTGTATTGATAGCCTCTCAAGAACTGGAAAGCACTATCAGTAGAATACTCAGATTAAAATAAATAAATCATGTCCTTGGCTGTTAAGCAGAAAATGTCCTCAGTGCCCAGAACAGTGTCCTAAGGAAATTAATTCAAATACTGCTAGGAAAAAAAACCCATATGCTTGCAAGCACTGTTACAGTGTGAAATTCATTTTTACAGTAGTTTTCTGATAAGTATATTTTCTTTTAATATGATTATTAAACTCTTAAGTGCTTTCAACAATCAACGGATGTTTAATATGTAAAAGACATCATACTAAACCAAAATGAAACGTTAACTCAGTCACTTACAGTAGGACTTGATTTGTCAATATTTCACATGCACATACATTTTCATTGTTTTACAAGAAGCCTGGAGATAACTAAGGGGACAATGTAGTTTGCCAAAAGGGATTGCACAGCAGTGTCATTTAGATAGGACCTTCTGCATAAATCCTTTCTGGAAAGGGCCTCATCCGTTTACCCTTAGGTACTATCTAAATGTCTTATTTATTTGCCTAGTTCTTGTTTACACAAGGAGTGTATGTTATATTATATTATTGTATATTACCTTGGGAGTGCCAATATATTGCCCAACCCACAATTTGCAAAGAGCTTTAGGCACTCATAGTACAGTGATGGATGCAGCACAAGAATTTAAATAGAATTTTAGAATCTTCATCTTATTATGGAGTTGCAGCCTACAGAAGCTACACACCCCAGCTTGCAATCGCCCATCTTGATGTAAGCGTGTCAGCCACTCAGGCCAAGATTGAGGATTGTACACTCAAGCCTGTTCTCTCTGTGAGCCAGCTCACTGCACTGAAGGAAAGACATGAGCATTCACTTCCTACGTTGCAAAACCCTGTGTTTGACTCACAGTTGCTATTTAGGTTCCTCCTATTTACATACTTACAAAGCTGTCAATGTAGAGAGCGTAGTGGGCTTCAACTATGGAAGTTCAATAATGCATTTTTGAAGAGTTCTCTTTATCAGCTACTTAGAAATCCATCTAGATGTCTTACATACAAAATATTTTTCCTGGACCTCATTGAAGTTGTGAGGTAAACACATTAGTTGGCAAGAGTTCAGCCTGTTCCTTGAATCCTGCTGTCAGTTTAGGCCTGTAAAAAAAGGAGAGAAAATCCCTATCTGGCTGAACGCCATACTTGTGATGCCTGATATTAGTAGGCTTTTAAAGGAGTTGTAACTTTATCCAGATTTATTGCTTTCCCCTCTTGCATTTATCTAGTAGTGACTAGATTTCCTATTGATGTGCTGTGAGCAATTGTACAAGAGAACATGATGAAACATATTGCTCCATGTATCAGAAATATATGCTGGTTTAATATTTCAGAGTGTGTGCACCTCAGAATTCCAAAATCATAATTTGTCCAGGCTATCAATGTCTTCCAACAACCACAATAAAACACTTCAGATATAACACACTGAACACTGCACTTTGTCATTATTTCCTTTTCCTTTTGATTTTCTCTGTTTTACAAACCTGAGTCTGTTGGTTGATAAGTTATTATCTGGCCAGTTGTGTACATGGCTCTCCTTGTCTTACTAACGTGAGCTGCATGCACGCCCCCTTCTCACCATGCAAAACATAGCATTCACCTCCTGAAGTTCACAAGCTGTCACATGTAATTTTCACCCTCTCGTCTCTATTTTTATTTAGAACATACCTCTCCTAGGTTTTGAAACTAATTACTAAAGAGGGAGCTGAATGGGACTCATGCCTTCCTCTAAGACATGTCACTGTAAATGCTTGTCTTCAATGACGCGTGCAAAGATTATGTGACTGGTGTATCTATTTGATAGAAAAGGGAATTCTCAATCATTTTAAAGTTATGATATACACCAACAAAAGACAGAAAATTCAGAGTTGGGAGTGTGGCCCTCTTTGTGACTCAGTCTATACTGAGAAATATGTACAGAAAGGGATGCTCAGGATGGATCAACAGCCTTAGGGTATGTCAGCACTAGAGCTGGAAAGTGCAGGTTTCAGCTAGATGAGACATACACGCGCTAGCTCCCATAGGAATAGTGCAGTAAAAACAGCAGCGTAGTTGTGAGTGGGAGGGGCTAGCTACTCCAAGTACATACCTAAGATCTAGGTTGGGATTGTATGCATGGTGGTTAGCTACTTCCACCACTCACACTGTGAGTACCCTGCTGTTTTTAGCACACTAGGTTGATCAGAGATCGTATGCGTAAGTCTATTTGAGATGAGATTACATTGTCCAGCTCCAGTGTAGACACATCTTTAGTGTTTGACTTACTGACTTTTGTGGCAGGTTGTCACATTCTAAACATTATTGGAAGATTGTGTATATTGAATTTCCAGTTACTGCTTTCATCAAAGGAGATAAAATATTGTGGTTTTTAAGGGGGGAGGGAGCAAACAGCACATGCCTACCAGATCTATAACTATCTATATAGTTTGCCCATAATTATAGTGCAAATGCTCACCTTCCTCTTCCTCTCTCTTTTATGGGCTTGCAAAGCTCACAAAGCATTGCTGTAGTTCTGTTTTGAATGCACATGGGGCAGGTGGCAAGCTGTAGAGAAGATTTGTATTGGGACAGACCACCATTCAGCAGCAGCTGTCAACATGGCGGTGAGGGTATGGGGTTTGCAGCAGGTGTGAAGAGGGTGGTTTGGCCATTAGGCCTGTGAACTGCACAGATCAGATCCCCAAAACCATTATTCAAGGGATAGATGGAAGGCTTCTGCAGCATGGAGATTACTCCATGCCCTGGCTCCAGGTAGAAGGGAGGATCCTATGCCTTCAACGTCCATGTAAGCTCCAAAGCACATGGCCTCTGCAGTGAGGCTTCGTGTGTAGAAGGAGAATTTATCCCTGAAGGATTCTAAAAAGAAAATCCACTTAACTAGGCCAATTAAAAATATTGTATACAATTTTCCTGAGTGTTACTGTGTATCTTAGTCTGTTCTCCTGGTAAAGAGAGAGAGGCATTTTTCCATGGTGTACGTAACCTTGTCACGTCTCTACTGACTTTCTCAGTCGTGGAAGCTGTTAGGCAACTGTCACACCTCCTCTGTTAGGTGCTGCACTGGAAGATTATATTGTCCTTCACAGTGGTTAAGAAGATGGGACAGTGATTGAATGTCATCTGGTGCTTATTAATATGCATGTAGTCATTTGTCATCTCAGTCATCACTGTCACTTTGTCACTTCTGTTACTGTAAGCGCTATATTCCCTCTCAATGTTGCTTTATTTCTGTCCCCTGTCTTTCAGGTAGACTCATCAAAAATATAAGTTAACATCTTTGAATAATGTTGCTAATAAAAGAAAAGGTGTGGGGGGGGCATTTTCTTCAACAATTGCTATTTTAAAAACTCAGAGGAGTGGTTTTTAAAGGAGCTACCAAAAAAAATCCAATGTGTGCCCTATTGCAAAAACATGTTTGTCTCACTGACCATTTACTGTGAATATGAGTAGTAATTCTTCTATTTTAAAATAAAAGGAATCTCTTGTAAAATAATATCTTCTATTTCTATTTCTCCATGTGTGCAATACAAGAAGAAAAGTCTCACAATCCCATTGAATTAGTAAAAAGAATTCTTCATTGCTTCTATTTAATCAAGGACTCTTGTTACAGTTCTCAGAAAAGTTTTAAATATCGTGTTTCAGAGAGGCTGGTTTTCCTATTTTAGAAGGCTAAAGGGAAATACTAATGAGAAAAAAAAAATCTCAGGCTCCTATTATCTAGAATTAAGTTAAATTAGGCTCTGAGTAACTGTGGATTTTAATCCCCTGGTAGAAATGAAAACAAATATGTAAGTATGGGAGGGCTGGAGGAGAAAGGAAAAATCATTTGAGAAAATAAACATTTCCAAATAGGTTTCAGAGTAACAGCCGTGTTAGTCTGTATTCGCAAAAAGAAAAGGAGTACTTGTGGCACCTTAGAGACTAACCAATTTATTTGAGCATAAGCTTTCGTGAGCTACAGCTCACTTCATCGGATGCATACTGTGGAAAATACAGAAGATGTTCTTATACATACAAACCATGAAAAAATGGGTCTTTACCACTACAAAAGGTTTTCTCTCCCCCCACCCCACTCTCCTGCTGGTAATAGCTTATCTAAAGTGATCACTCTCCTTACACTAGTTATGCGACCCCCGAGCATGCTCAAATAAATTGGTTAGTCTCTAAGGTGCCACAAGTACTCCTTTTCTTATTTCCAAATAGGAAACTTTCTCCTGCTTTGTACACATTTCTCAGTAATATCAGAGGGCACTTTGAGTGGAGACACCCGATATTTGTTAAAATATTTTTAAATTAAAGTTTTGATATTAGTATTCAGTTTATATCTATAGAGATCTTAAGTGAATTGAGTATATTCCAAATGAATATTAGACATACCTTTTTAGTGAGGAAAAACAGCTACACTGTTCTAAGGACCTTACTGATTGCTGTAAGTAGGTGGGATTTTTGCCCCGCTCTAAACAGAGCACACATATACTATGTATATTTGAAATGTACCCCTTTTCTGGGCTTTGACTTCTTTATACTTAAATAATGAAGTCTAAGCCTTCTGTCCTTTCTTTCTCACTCAGCTTTTCCAACAACTATTAAAACTACTTCTCTAGAAATCCAAATCTCAAGATTTTCCATAAAGATGCTAAACTGATGTATAGATTATCAGCACAATGAAATAATCAACACTATCAGAAATATACAAAAAATGCTCAGTCCTGCATTCCCTGAACCCTCAAAAATTCCCATGGAGTTCATTAGGAGTTTGGGGAAAGAAGATTTGGGTCCAAAGAATGACCCAAAGTCATCTAGACAGCGGGTTTAGAGTCTGATCCTGGAAGGGAACCCAATGTCTGTTGACGTAGTAATGGGCAAGACAAGTATATACGAAGAGGGATATAGTGAGAATTCATAGTACAAAGTACAAGAGCCTAGAAAGAAATGTGATGGTTCTGAATGGTATAATTCTTAATTCTAAGTAAGCTTTGGAAAGTAAAGACATCCTTTGAAAAATGGAATATAAAAAAATACAGGGACCTGAGTCTGATTAGTATTTTTAACAGAAGGACTGTGAATTTGAAATAACATATTGCCTGTACATTAATTGAAAATTAACAAACATTTGTTATTTATAGGTTAGTATTTCTAGGTTATGTACATTATATGTGATTTTCTTTTTTGCAAGGGTCTTGCTTGTCTGCTAAACAAAAGCTTTAAAAAACTGTTGGTGACAAAGGAGTAATGTGGAATGCTAGATATCATTTTCTTCCTGGAACTGCCTGACAATAGCTAAATGCTCTGTATTCATTTTGGTGAGAAGGAGAAAAGGCACTCATTACTTTTCTGTCTTTTTTTGCTACTGAATCAAAAATGACTAAAATTTTTTACACATCTGCTGCTTTCCATCGCACTGGAGGAATGTCTTTGCTGCACTAAAACTTTAGTGTCTTCAGAAAATAACTTTCCATAATTTAATTAAAATCCTGGGAATTGCTTTGTTGCTAAATCACCTTAATTTTATTGCTTTAGTTTTCCAATTTGCTACATTGTTTACCAAATAATGTAATAGAGCAGTGGAAGTTTGTCACAGCATCCAATAAATAATAAGGTGAAATGGAGCAATAAAAATGATCAATAGAAAAATAATTTAATTATGCATACAAGTATGCAGTTTTAACTATTTACACTTCCTTTCCTGGGAGACTAAACAGATAGGTCCGTATATGCTTGTAAATATGGAGTTTTGCTCCTTCCAGTTACCTATTTCCAGAAGAGAGGGGAAATAAAACATTCAGGACAACTTACCATATAGTTCCTCAAAGACTCTCTGAGGTGTTTGAAGTGGTTATTGTTCTATCAGATGTGTTTGTCTTTAGTTTTCATTTGAGGCCTGATCCAAACCTCGCTGATTACAATCTGTCCATTCGTGTCAGTGGGTTTTGGATCAGGCTGTTTGTGTATTTCCAAATGCTGAGCATATGGAAACATTTTGAATACACTCAGATTCTAGTAAGATTTATATTTAGTGGGGTTGTCTCCCTCTTCTCATCATCCCTCTCAGCTACAATAGTTGAGGATAACTCACCTTCATTTTTGTTCTGTAATAATCTTCTTTCACCAACCCTTCCTTTAATCGGGGAGGAGGACACACAGCATCATCAGTGCTGAATTTCCTTGGGAGGGATCACTACAGCAACAAAGCAAAAGGCATCTTTCTTCTCACTGGAGAACGCAGAGTGAGATTCTCAGATTGCTACCAAAGTAGAGCTGGTTGAATATAAAGAATGACCTACATTTTCAAACCTGAGTCCTTTAACATTAGGCCCCCAAGCCCATTTTGAAGCACCTGAATAAAGCTGGCTTGATTTTTCACTTGAAGCTCCCTTTGGGCCTGATCCAGTACCCACTGAAATCAAGGGGAAAATTTTCATTGACTTCAGTGGACTCTAAATCAGGCCCAGTGATTTCAGCCAAATGTGGCGGGGCTCACTTTTTGAAAATCAGAAATGTGCCTTTAGGAAACTAACTTTAGGCAGCCAGTATTGAACATTTTGGCCAATGTGTTAACCATCAGCATTTTGAAGGAGAGAGAATCTGTGTGTGTGAGAAAGCAAGTTAGACTATGTAACCCTGTTACATTCCATATACCTTCATTCGGGTTGTACTGACAATGGTGGATGATGGCTTAATCTGTAGCTTGATAGGTTTGCTGGAGAGAAGGAAGAAAGAGACAGAACCTTGCTGAGAAGTGGATCATGACTCTTCTAAGGAAAGATGTAAAAGATGAATGATGCTGTATACCCGATCACTTGAAGAGGACCAAACACATCCTTCTGTAGTAGTATGGATGCTAATTTTGCTGACACAAGTGTTAAGGACATTAGGATCTAACAATGACACAGAGAAGTAAAGAAATGCAACATAATGGGGAAAAAATCCCATCTGCCTAGAGCTGGATTGTACTACAGATGCTAAATGCAGAAATCTTATTTTAAAATTAATATTTAGGGCCTGATCCAACTTCCGCTGAAGTCTTTGGGAGTCTTTCCATTGACTTTTATGTACTTTGGACCAGGCAATTTGACTTTCTGTGTCTTCTGAAAGAGTTAATCTTTAAGGAAGGTTGGAGCAGCAACAGTGCTTGCGATCTAGATAGAGCAGAGGACTTATGCACTTGGCTTTATACCTAATCTTAACTTTTTACTAAATTGCAGTCTTCTGTGAAATGGAGACCATAAGACTTCCCATTCTTCAAGGGATGTTGTGAGGACTAATTAACTGTTTGTAAAGAATTTTGAGATCCAGGAGTGAAATGTGCTGTTTACTGAAAGTGCAGGCTGTCAGCATTATTCAGAGACTTTTCTATATAAAACAGAGAAAGAGAGGATGATCTGGACTATTCAGTCAGTCTGGTATAAGGAGGGTCACAAAATCTGAAAAAACTTTCTCATCTCATGTTTGGTTTCCAGTTAGGCTTCAAGAATAAGAAACTTGTTTTACCATTGTGGGACAATGATTTACTTGGCTTTGGGTGGTAAATTGAGCATTTTAATTTTTCAAGAGAACTTAAGATTGATTTTGTGAATGGACACACACAAACCGTTTCTTTGGCACTCCTACAAATCTTAACAAATGTGTGTGCACAAGCATACACACACACACTCCTCATCTTCCCCCCACCCCTATGAGCTGTTGACATACTTATGTTAGGATTTTCCTTTATTCATTTAAGAACTGAATTCTTGTGACTTTAGTACTAGCGGACAGGGCTAGATTACAGCTAGGTTTTTCTAGACTTTGTCTTCATGGGCTGAGACAGAGATATATAAATATTGTCAGATTGTAAATATCTTGGGGCGGATCAGGGCTCCCAGATATTTTTTTTATGGATGTGATTTTATCTAGCCAGTGAAATCTAAGGTGTTTATACCACAGTCAGTTACACAGTAACTGGACATCAAGTACATTCCATTAATTTGTATATCTGTCTACTACAAAAGTTAAGTAATGGAGTGTGAGTGGAGGCTTTTTATCAGCTTATGTTGCAATATAGTTCATTTTCCTCAGCTGCATTAATTTCTACTGGCAAATAAAAAGCCACAGCTAGAACTCTCCAAATCTTAGTTTGATTTGTAAATAGGTTTGCAACTCAGTGCTGCAGTTTGGGTCATGGGTGGAATTAAAACATTCCCTGTTGTGAATCTGAATCTCAAATCACACATTTCTGAGCTTCAAATCCCCCCCCCCCCACCTATCCAACTGGATGCTTCTGACTTATTTATTAAGTCACACAACTCCCTTGAGTAATCTTACTAACTCCCATGGAGTTATACCAGGGATGAGTCTGCATGATGAGTGAGCATGTATATCTTTCGGTGTTTACCACAATATTCTTTACAATTTCACCTTACTTCCTGTAGGGACTACTGCAGTAAAGTTAACTACATTTATAAATATTTTAGTTGTGGTAATTGCATGTAATTTTGAATGTACTGTTGTCCCAAACTGATACTAGTATATACGGTATGGTTTTAAGACTTACCATTTGTCTAAAACTCTGTATTATAGTTTTTAATGTATTTGCATTCTATTCAGCCAAAAATTGGCCTTGATATGGAATTTGCCAATTTTTCTTTCTGGTTTACTAAGCAGCCTATGATACTTAGTAGATCAAGTGCAAAACTCCTTAAGTAACAGCATAATGAAAGGTTCAAATTAGGTGACTTTTTTACTAAATATAACTGTCAGTGTTTCACAAAGTAAATATCGCGAACTGTCTTGGATGGCCTCCACATGCATGAATGCCTTTAGCTAGACAAGGAAGTCTTGCTGAAATGCTTTAAATATAACCCTTTTTGGAACTGAGTGGTGAAGTGGACTAGTACGCTTGTTTCTGTTTCCCTTTGGGACATGTGTTAAACCCAAGTAACAGTAATGTACAAATCCTAGATGTGTACAAACTAGTAGTCTTGAAAGTAGAGTTGACTTACCATTTTGTTTTGCAGAGAAGAATAGTGCAGGAGAATATTATTCATTTTCCCCATTTATATTATGTTCTTATTTATTTTATATATGTAAAATTGTTTACACCTTGGCTTAGATATTCATGTTAGTCTAAGCAAGCCACAACATCCAAAAGATTCAGCAATGACCGCTGCTTTCAAAAACCAAGTTGGAGCACAGACAACATTTGCATTATATGAAATAAATTTCATTTAGATGATATTGATGATGTACAAGAGAAACAATCAATAAAAATTTGCTTTGATATATTTAAATATTCAAGTAGGTACAGTACCTGGAGTGTTCATTTTAGTGGAAGCAATATTCACCAAGACAGCAAATTAGAAGTGAATATTACAGAAGAGGGAAGTGAACTTCTGAATTGAAAATGAAGGTACTTCAATGGAAAACTGATTCTGAGTGTTACATTTGTCTGGTCAGGGAACAGAAATATAGCATGTGATTTGTGAATTAATAGGTCAGGTCTTGAATATTGAAGACACAGAGCTCTCTACTTTTCTGTTAGCTACAGACAAAGAAACATGCAGAAATTATTCTGTGAATAATTTCAAATAACATAAATATAAGAAGATTGTGGTTTGTTTTATGGACAATCTGTAAGCAGAAAAAGTAGTTACATTTATTTAAGAAATTATTCATTAAAATTATTCATATGGCACTAGTGATTTCTAGCCTTTGGATCACATAATATTCTGTATAGCCACACTGGAATCTAGAGTAAGCTAGAGCTCTGAGCTAAAGTGCTTGTAGAGAAAACACTTTTGTATCCCAAACAGAAGAATGAACAAATTATGAACATTTTGCAGCTGAGCAAAACTTAAATGTATTAGTCTAAGATACATGAATGAAAGTCCAAATGATGTCCCGAGGGCCTCATTCTGTGAGTGCTAAATGCCTTCCACTAACTGAAAACTGAAGTTGGAAGTGCTCAGATCCTCAAATTTAGATGTACAGGAGCTCAGAGCTGAAAGTGACTGTATTAAAGATTTCAGTTTCATGTGCGGTTAATGGTTTGACTCTTATTAGCATGTGATTTGCTCAAAAAGGGAAGAAAATCAGTTTCATTAAATTAACACACACACCATAATGGTAAAGAACTTAAACAGGAAAGAACAGAATTTTGAAACTCGAAATGAAACTGAAGTATAGAGAATATAAATTTGAATTTTATGGACAAAAACTTCTGCTGGTTTAAGTCGGTCAAGTTACACCAGGCAACCAGAGAGAGAAAAGTAGCTCACTAGTTGCTAAACAGGTTTCAGAGTAGCAGCCGTGTTAGTCTGTATCCGCAAAAAGAAAAGGAGGACTTGTGGCACCTTAGAGACTAACCAATTTATTTGAGCATAAGCTTTTGTGAGCTACAGCTGTATACGAAAGCTTATGCTCAAATAAATTGGTTAGTCTCTAAGGTGCCACAAGTCCTCCTTTTCTAGTTGCTCAACAAGAGGCACAGTGCGATCAAAAATGGCATGTAGAAGGGAAGATTTGACTTCATGACTTCCTCCACCATTTCAGAATTCCTTCTGAATTCATTTAGAAAATAATTGGGGGATTTGCATGGAAGGGCAGAGAAGGTAAATGTTTTCATCTTTATCATTTTTTAAATAAAGTTCAGGTGCGTTTCCCACCCTTTTTTCCTATTATTAATTATATACGCTTTCATAAATGACCCCTGAAACAGCCAACTGAAATATCAGTTAACGATTCTAAAAAAGTCTAACACAATGTAGAACTGATTGATTATGGTTGGAAAATCAAGTGTTGAAAATACTAGCTCAGTCTATCTAAACCTGATTCTTTTCTGTGGTGGATCTGGGAGCATTTCCAACATTTTATAGTCCCCAGTGAGTTAAAAATTGTTGATCACTGTTTATATCTAAACTTATGTGAGTTCAAGCACTGAGCAATAACAAACATTTATAGTTCATTTGAAAATATATGAAAAATATGGTAACTAGTATTTCAGGTCTGCATGTTCTTTAATAAATTCTAAAAGCCGTACTTTATAGAAAATAAAAAGTAGTCTATCTTACTAAGACACTTATCCAATTTAAGGAGAAATGTTTGTCACTGTTCTGTGCTTGAAAGCAATTTATGATGTTTTAATTAGTTCATTCGTCTTTTATGGTTTCTAGGCTATTTTTCTTCTTAACCGTGATATTAGATAACATTTGTAAAAAACTTTCTTTCCCTTTCACACTCCCTTAATTCCTTCTTGTTTTATAGGCCACTCAAGGCAGAATAAACCCTTGTTGTCTATTGGAGCACTACGTCCACCATCCATGCCAATTAGGGTCGTGTGAATAATTTTGGTGGATTAACAAAGCATGTTCAGAGTCTCCCAGTACATTAATACAGGGACACGTACTTCCCTGAATGTCTGAACATTGGTTATTCACAGAATAATGTTCAAAGTGTTGCTATGGCCCAAATTGCTGAGCTCTCACCTTGATTTAGAGCACCATTCCAAGGGTGAGTCATACAGAGGAAGAAGGTAACTAATTGGGCTCAACCCTAATCCCAGCCTCTGAAAAACAAGTGGCATTTCGGGTGGTGAGAAGCAGTCTTCATAAGATTCCATAATCTGGGATAGGCTCCCTTAAATATGTTAGTGAGTGAGGCAAGAATCGTCCATCCACAGCTCACCAAGATGTTCATGGGTTAGAGATGGAATGTCTCAGTTCCAAGTATTTTTCAGGTTTATAAACCATTAGTCTAATGTTTGGTCAGTCTCTCTGCTTTTGACTTAACAGGATAGTAGTTTCTTCTGCAGGCTGGAGTGAAGAGCATGACTGTCACAAGAACTTTACTACAGAAGCTAGATGGTAGGGGAGAGTCCTTGTCTGTGCTTTCCTTTTTAGAATCATAGAACATCAGGGTTGGAAGGGACCTCAGGAGATCATCTAGTCCAAACCCCTGCTCAAAGCCGGACCAATCCCCAACTAAATCATCCCAGCCAGGGCTCTGTCAAGCCTGACCTTAAAAACCTCTAAGGAAGGAGATTCCACCACATCCTTAGGTAACCCATTCCAGTGCTTCACCACCCTCCTAGTGAAGTTTTTTCCCTAATATCCAATCAAAACTTCCCCTACTGCAACTTGAGACCATTACTCCTTGTTCTGTCATCTGGTACCACTGAGAACAGTCTAGATCCATTCTCTTTGGAACCCCTTTCAGGTAGTTGAAAGCAGCTATTAAATCCCCCCCCCCATTCTTCTCTTCTGCAGATTAAATAATCCCAGCTCCCTCAGCCTCTCTTCATAAGGCATGTGTTCCAGCCCCCTAATCATTTTTGTTGCCCTCCGCTGGACTCTTTCCAATTTTTCCACATCCTTCTTATAGTAAGAACTCGAAGTTTATGGAGGAGATGATATGATGGGATAACATGATTTTGGCAATTAGTTGATCTTTAACTATTCACGGTAAATAGGCCCAATGGCCTGTGATGGGATGTTAGATGGGGTGAGATCTGAGTTACTACAGAGAATTCTCTCCTGGGTATCTGGATAGTGAATCTTGCCCACATGCTCAGGGTTCAGCTAATCACCATATTTGGGGTCGGGAAGGAATTTTGCTCCAGGGCAGATTGGAAGAGGCCCTGGGGGGTTTTTGCCTTCTCTGAAGCATGGGGCACAGGTCACTTGCTGGAGGATTCTCTGCACCTTGAAGTCTTTAAACCATGATTTGAGGACTTCAATAGCTCAGACATGGGTGAGAGGTTTACTGCAGGAGTGGGTGGATGAGATTCTGTGGCCTGCGTTGTGCAGGAGGTCAGACTAGATGATCATAATGGTCCCTTCTGACCTTAATATTTATGAGTCTATGAGTGAGGGGCCCAAAACTGGACACAGTATTCCAGATGAGGCCTCACCAATGCCGAATAGAGGGGAATGATCACGTCCCTCAATCTGCTGGCAGTGCTCCTACTTATACAGCCCAAAATGCCGTTAGCCTTCTTGGCAACAACAGCACACTGTTGACTCATATCCAGCTTCTCGTCCACTGTAACCCCAAGTCCTTTTCTGCAGAACTGTTGCCTAGCCACTCGGTCCCTAGTCTGTAGCAGTGCATGGGATTCTTCCGTTCTAAGTGCAGGACTCTACACTTGTTCTTGTTGAACCTCATCAGATTTCTTTTGGCCCAATCCTCTAATTTGTCTAGGTCCCTCTGTATCCTATCCCTACCCCTCAGAGTATCTACCACTCCTCCCAGTTTAGTGTCCTCTGCAAACTTGCTAAGGGTGCAGTCCACTCCATCCTCCAGATCATTAATGAAGATATTGAATAAAACTGGCCCCAGAACCGACTCTTGGGGCACTCCACTTGATACCGGCTGCCAACTAGACATGAAGCCGTTGATCACTGCCTTTTGAGCCCAATGATCTAGCCAGCTTTCTATCCACCTTATAGTCCATTCATCCAGCCCATACTTCTTTAACTTGCTGGCAAGAATACTGTGGGAAACCGTATCAAAAAGTTTGCTAAAGTCAAGGATTAACACATCCACTGCTTTCTCCTCATCCACAGAGCCAGTTATCTCATCATAGAAGGCAATCAGGTTGGTCAGGCATGTCTTGCCCTTGGTGAATCCATGCTGACTGTTCCTGATCACTTTCCTCTCCTCTAAGTGCTTCAAAATGGATTCCTTGAGGACCTGCTCCATGATTTTTCCAGGGACTGAAGTGAGGCTGACTGGCCTGTAGTTCCCCGGATCCTCCTCCTTCCTTTTTTTAAAGATCGGCACTACATTAACCTTTTCCCACTCACCCGGAACCTCCCCCAATCGCCATGAGTTTTCAAAGATAATGGCCAACTAAGCAACTTGGCAATGTACTTCTAAGTAATGTATTTATCATGAAGGTTTTGCCTTCTTGCCAACCTTTCACTTAAATGATGTCTGGGAAGAACACTGAGTCTCTCCATGGTGTGTGAGTTCATGGAGGTTAGAGTATTGTTTGTTGGATCAAGCTCTTTTTGTTGAACAATTGCCAACCACAGTATCATCCATAATTATTTCTGTCGCAATATATTATTGAGGCCTTTTATGAATAATAGGGAGATCAGAAAATAGGAGAGAAAGAAAGAGAGGGCCCATTAGTAGTAGTAGTAGCAGCAGTAGTATTATTTGATGTTTATAAATTACTAACTGTGTGCTTAGAACTTTATAAAACATGGGAAAAGATGTGATCATTCCCTAAGATGTCTACAGTCGAAGCAGAGATCCAAAGCCCATTAAAGTCAGTAAGAGTCTTTCCACTGACTTCAAAGGACTTTGGATCTCAGCCTAAAGCAGCTGACTTCAATGGAACTTAGCATGGGAGTATAGGTCCAGGCATGCAGATTCCTTCAAAGTATTGGGCCCTAAATTAGACATCAGTAGTGCAGTCCTAAACTTACTAAACAGTCTTACTCCCATAGGAACAGATAAAAAGTATGTTTTAAGGCAGAGTGGTCTTGTGGTTTGACCACCAGCCTACTAGTTGGTGACTCTGGGCAAGACACTTTACCTCTCCATGCCACTGCTTCCTCCTCCCGCCCTTTGTCTGTCTTTACATGGTAAGCTATTTGGTAAAGTCTCTTGCTCTCACAGAAATGGCAGCTGGACTGAGCCCATTCAAAATAGTTATCAAGTCATGGTTCTTCTTGCCTGTTATTGGTTAATTGAATCAGATCAACACCTCCTGACTCAGTACATGAATACATTTTAATATTACACACCGCAAGCCAGAATTTGCCACCCTTAACCCGTGCTGAGTGATACCTCTCACTGCAAGTAGCCCCATTGACTTGCTGAGTGAAGTTAACAAATTCTGGCGAGTGAAAATCGTGACAAATTAATTGAATAACAAATAAGTTTGAAAGAATTGTTATATGTTTATGGACATTCCAAGAATAGAAAAAGAAGCAACATTTGTTGAATTATTAGTGACAAATTATCCCCTTAGTTCTAACTAGTACAGTGACACCTATACTGGTAACATATCAGTCCTCACAGATACTTGGCATATAGCTTGCTCTCTCCTTTTCTCCCCCACTCAAAATACTGCACACACACTAATATATTGTACGTATAGAACAATTCTACAGTTTAAGGAAAATGGACTGATTGCATGAGTTAATCATCTTTCCATTGCTAATGGTCCAAATTTTGTTACCCTCACTTACGTTGAGTAGAATCTTGCTCTGCCGCTAGTCCCATTGATTTTAATGGGACTACTGGTGGTTTCAGAAAAGATATCAGGCTCTGACCCTATGACTGTACAAAACCTAAAATCAAGTGAATCATTACCTAGCAAGACAAGAGTGGTCTGAAAATTGGCACAGTTAGATAAAAATAGTAACTGCTATACACACTCTAACTATTGTTTCATTTCCACATAGACAATGTGGAAGGCTTTTGGGGAAGTGTTGATGTGCTCCATACAAAAATCTCATGGGTTTTCCTAGAGAGTTTCTGGAAGTGGAGGGAGTGAGTATTTTTTTTCTTAAAACTGACGTTTCTCTCACCATGTCTGATCACATTTCCCTAGGCTAATGTAAAAGGTTGTAATGCATCATGTTCACTTGCATCAGTCATGTTGTGTTATGTATTTGTCTTCTAATCCAAAGTGAATTTATACAATGAGATCGATGCAGTGCAAGACACTAGACCATCCTGGGCAATTTAAAATGTTCCTCTGAATGTGATGCAATACATTACAGAATCTGTGGCCTTTTGAAACGCTGCTGACATAATCATGTTTTTATGAGACTCTCCTGATTTCGGGTCAGAATCCTCAGCTGGTGTAAATCAAGCATAGCTCCTCAGACTTGAATGGAGCTATATCAATGTGTACCAGTTGAGAACCTGGCCCCATGTATATTGAATCCTTACACAATTTGGGTATTAAAATAACCACAAAACACAAATACAGATTGTCTGGGTCAGTTGTGTTCACGGTGGCAAACAAAGCAGCTGTCTCTTCAGCATGCATGCAATTCCATGAATTCAAAGTAAACCCAGGTACAAGAACAAATAGCTTGAGAAGAAATCTTTTCAGTTCCCCTCTATGGTTAGCAGCTGTCTGTAAAGGCTTGCTGTACTCATGCTGATAACACTGAGCCAGACTGTCCCCTTCTTCATCAAAACCTTCCTCAAAGAAAATTCTTGCCAAGATTCCCTCCTGGAGATTATTCCCATTGCCCCTTTGGAGATGGTGGGGGATGGTTTTGCACACACACCTACTTCCCTTCTCCCCCCCCGTCGAGGAAAAACAGCCTCCAAATTTTGCTGATCCCCTGAAAATAGCGGGTGGGAGCATCCATGCAGAGGCCCAGTGCCCAGATCTAGCTATGAACTCTAGAGGAACCTCACATAGTGGCTCCCAGGGATCCCATGAAGATGGGCACCTCCATGGACAAGGTAAATACAGCTTGGAAGTGTATTACTTCTTTCTGGTAAATTTTCAGAAGACCAGAGGGGATCATTTTGCCTCCCCACCAGGACCCAGCCTGGTCCCTCTTCCCCTTAATCTATATAGTTTTCCCAGAATGGTCCCTCACCCCGATTGAGAGAACTCCACTCTGTCAAGGGGACAACACTGGCATAGGGACATCCCTCTGGTAAAAATCAAGGATGATGATCTGGGCCACTAGGATTAGTATTGAAAATGCACAGATAAAATTAGATTTGAGTCCACAAAAATGTCCCTGAATTGTCAAATGTTATGAGCTAGGAGGAAGTGATTGAAATAATGGCTCCTTTTACCTGTGGGTACAGTTTACGCATGTTAAATATAAATATAATGCCATATATTAATGCCATATGCACTGGAGTGGGAGGATTATATGAAAAATGGCTTCAGTTGTATAAAAATATTGTTAATCAAATGTGCAGAAGGAAAATGGACTGAGCTTATTTTTATTTTGAGCAACTTGAAACTAAATTTAGAGCATCACAAATTATTTTGATGTTTCCATGTATCAAATAAACAAATGAGTCCCTTCCAGCCACTGTGATTCAGTACACAAATTTGCACAATTTGTCACCTCTACTCACTCAGTGGAATCCTCTGTTCCCAGGGGGAACAAAGAGAAGCAGAGGCAGCTATTTATGTACTATAACCAGAATGTGATTGGCTTATTCTTTGACAATGTAGAAGGAGTTCTGTTTGTCATTACCACTTACATCATCACTGATTATCAAAAAGTTGGTCTAAGCAATGGATTAAAGCCAGCAAATGCTTTTGGATGTTTTGCTGCTTCCTGTGGATTGAAGTAATTAGTAAAAATGTTACTATCAGCAAATGGTTTCCATCATTATTTCCCATGTGTGCCTCTTGCAATTGCACGAGTCTTTCCAATGATAAATCAAAATAAATCCTGTAAATTTTCCATTTGAAAGAGAAATGAAAACTGTCCCACTGATACCAATGTGAGCAATTTCATTTTGTCATGAAAAACTAAAGTTTTTTTTATTTACTGTGACAAGATTAATTTTTTAAATCAAAGCTGTTCTGATTCAGTGGGAAATCAGCAAAAGCTTCCCGTGCCCCAATCTAGGAAACCCAAGTTTAGGGCAATATTCATTATTGTCTTGAATCAGACTCGTGGTCCATCTAATCCAATATTTTGTCTCTGATGCTGACCAGGATAAAGATGTTCAGAGGCAAGTGCAAGAAACATTGCAGTGGGCAATTATAGAATAACCTGCTTATAAAAGAAGCTCCTTCCGAATCCAATCATTTAGTGGGTAGCTTATGCGTATATTTTTTACTTCCAATAAATAAGTAAATAGCATTGGCGGTTTCAAACTAGTAAACTTTTGCCATGTTGTGCGTTATTATTGTTAAACATTTAATATTAATATTACAGCAGTGCTCAAAAGCTCTAGTTAAGATTGAGCCCTCTTGTGCTAGGTGCTGTTCAAAGACACATTCCTGCCCTGAAGAGTTTACTGTCTATAAAATTAACCATTGATTCCTGCTTTTTGTTTTCTGTCTCTTCGCCATTTCAGTGCATGACTGTGTATGGCCTCTCAGTGCACAGATAGTCAGTTTCCTTAATAGCTTTTTGTGAGGCATTTTGTCAGAGTCTGAATAAATTATGTCAGCTGGTTCTCCTATGTTGTCTTTTGGTGACACACTGAAGGAAATCTAGTTAACAGGAGAGGGGCAATTTTCCTTTACAGAATCACTTACTAGTTTGTCCGTGTCTTATCAGGCTCATAGAGGTGTTTCATGCTAACATATGTCAGTCAGTGTTTTGTCGTGTTGTTGTAGTCATGTTGGTCTCAGGATATTAGAGAGACAGGTGGGTGAGGTCATATCTTTTTATTTTATTCAAGAAGAAGAGTTCTAGGTAACTTGAAAGCTTGTCTCTTTCACCAGCGGAAGTGGGTCCAATAAGAAATATTGCCTCACCCACCTAACCTGTGTTTTGGCCTGTTACGGTTGTGTCCAGGATGCTAATGTCATGAATGCCAGCATCAGTAGTGTATGGAGTCTGGGCCATTTAAAAATGCGACATTGAGTAAATTTGTCTTGGGATCTGTTCGTTTAACTATATTAAGAAAGTTAATCCATATTAACTTTCCTAATACAAAATTCTTGGAGGAGTATAGGAGGACTGTGAAGGCTTCAGTATTGGCTAGCACACTGACACAAACACTAGCTAAAGTGTTACTTGCCTGTCTTTAGATATCCACATTTCCTGGGATAATGTGGCACATCCCACTCAACAGTGAAGGACATATGCAACATATTGAAGTTACTGTACACATGCAAAAGGGCAAAAGAAAATAATGGAAATGATCCAGCTGCATTAAAGTCACTGGCAAAACTTCTGTTGACATCAGTGGTACAGATTCAGGCTCAATTTGAATAACAGACTTAGTAGAAAAGAAGTAATTTGTAATCTCATCAAAAATATATTGCTAGTTTGACAGGATCTATTTTCCATAAATCTATGTTGATTGCCTCTAAATTGTATTATCCTCCATTAATTCTTGATTGAGTCCCGTATCAGTCTCTCCATTATCTTGCCCATGATGAGTGTCAGACTGACAGTTACGTGGATCATCTTGTTTATCTTTTTAAATATTGCCCCATTAGTTTTCCTCCAGTCATTTGGGACTTCCCCAGCGTTCCAAGATTTACTGAAAATCTACATTAGTGGTCCAGGGAGCTCCTCAGCCAGCTCTTTTAATAGGCTTGGGTGTAAGTTATCTAGATCTGCTGATTTAAAAATGTCTAACCTTAGTAACTGCTGTTTAACATCCTTCTGAGATACTAATGGAGTGTAAATAATATTATTGTATGATATGAGTACATCACCTATTTTCCCTCCCAATATGTCCCTCCCAGAACAGAAATATTGGTTGAACCCTTCCCCCCTTTCTGTATTATTATTGATAATTCTACCATTTCTGTCTAGTAATGAACCAGTACCATTGCTAGGATTCTTTAAAAACTTCTAATTGTCCTTAACACTGCTGTCCATAGGTTTCTGCGTGTGTCTCTTCACTTCCCTTATCAAGTTCTACAACTCCTAGCTTCTGATTTATATTCATTGCTATCAACTTCCCCTTTCTTCCTGTTGTTAACAGACACATTTTTATATAGCTGTCCCTCTTCATTCCTGGCTCTGAGGGTTTAATTCTACAGATTTCTCTCACTGATAATGAAGGTTGGAGTGGCTGAAGAACAGCAGGCTCCAAATCGTAAAGGTATTTGGCCAATCTTTGAAAATGCCTGGCATAAAAGGAGAGGGATGGTCTAGTGATCCGAACATGGAGCTAGTAGCCAGGAACTCATTAGTTCAAACCCTGGCTCTGGCACTGACTCTCCCTATTCCTGTCTTAATTACAGATGGCCAGATTGTGAAGCTCTTACTAATACTGATGACCAGTTACTCTCACGAATAATCCCACTGAAGTTAGTAACGGGGGTTCACAATTTGGCTCAGACATACTACTTTTATCTAATTTTGACTGGTGCTAAATGTCTGTTTAATATTGTATGATTATATGAGATAAATAATGCAAGCACAAGTGACACCTAATTCAAGTTTTACTCATATTCCTCTACTTTGGTTTCTACAATTTTCATCCTAACAAGGACAATTTAATGATCCACTGAATGCTCAGGAAATACATGATATACATTTGTACTTGTTTACACAAACATCATTATGTGGTGCCCCTGAACGATAGATAGGCATGGTGACTGCTGTTTGTTAGGAATATGAAAAGGATGTTTGGCTAGATGACGTTTGTGCACTGTAGAAGAAAGACAACTAACACAATGACTGTGAAATAAAAGATGATATGAGCTAGGCAATTATAAAATCCATGTGGTGCCTAAACTTTATAGGAGGAAACATAAGATACTTATAATAGTACAATTTGCTTTGAATTTCCTTACTTCTAGCTTATCTTTGTTTCAGGGAAAAAAGAAGCCACCATGCTTACAATAAAGGTAGCATCGCTATATTATTAAGACAGCTGCCTTAAATGAATATATAGACTGTATTAAATACTTTTCTCGAATGCTTGTGACCTACCCTTGCCTGTCATTTATATTTTAGAGGTTTCATGTTCTATCCTGCCGATAATATGGATTTTGCAATTCCATGAAAAACAGATTTATACAACAGACCTTGATGACTTTCAAGAAATTATTAGGAATCTATCAGGGCATTGATTAGTCATGGGCAAACCTTGGAAGGTTTAAAGACTTGGCTAAATTTGGATAAACACTCAAAATAGTGATGCTTGTCTGTGAATCTCTTTTGCACTATCCAACTTTGTTTAATCTTAATAGTTACTCTGGAAATCTCACAGGATTCCAGTGAGATTTCCTGGATTTACTATTTCTAGAATCCAAAATTTGTCAAGAAAAGCAGTCCAGTTTGTGTGCTAGACAAGTGCAGAGATTAACTATGACATAAGGGAAAAGTTAATGGAAAGCCTCTTTTCACAATATATAATGGAACCTCTCTTTTCACAAAATATCTATTGAATTTGTTCAGTCTAGGTTTAGAGGAGCATTTGAATTTTTTTGAATTTTTGGGCAGAGATATGCCCAAAACATGGAATACAGTTTAATTTTTGTAACTAACACGCACTGGCAATGTAAATCTTAATCTGAGTTACTGAATTTTGTACAAATATTCCTCTACTATGGAGTTAAGAATGAACAATAGTTTGGTCATAAAGTAAATGAACACAAATTAATTAAAATGAACACTAAATACAGCATGTGACATCAGGTTTGATCTATTTGTGAATTATACAGAAATATTTTACCAGGGAGAGTATTACAAATCAGACAGAAATGTGAATTTTAAAATTGTGTGCCATTCTAGAATTCTATGCAAATGTATACAGCATGTTAGAAACAAACTTGGCATATGAGTTATAAGAGTGGCATGACTGACTGCATTTACATTAGGTCTGTTTGACCTGCTGAATCCCTTTATGTGCTTTACTTCTTGGCCTTCTCAAGGCTTTTAATCATTTAATTGATTGATGCTTGAAATGGAACAGGTGGTTTGATTACTTATTCATTCAAATTATTCAGTCAGTTGGAATTTTGATATATGCAATTTGCTACATCTCCTCCTATATCAGCCTCAAATTATGCTGGTGTGAAGATTCATCTCTATGTCAGTTTAATATCAGGATGAAAACTTTTAATGTGTCTGTGTGCAATAAGTTGGAGAGGTAAATCATCTCATACCTACCCTGGAATATAATAATGTACAAACCCATTATCACTGTTACTAACTATACATTATTATTTTGATGCATTTAAGAAAATCTGTTGAATGCCAAATATTTAAGGTTTGTATAAACCATGTTTTAAATACAGCATAGTTTAGGATGGACTTACAAATTAGTGTCTTTCTAAGCTGATGGTGCCCTGAATGGCTCCAGCTTGGCAACTAATAATGTAAAAATTAAAATTAGGTAGTTATGTATCCTGCAGTGTATCAAAAAAGAGATGGAGTCAAAATATAAAGATTATGAATGCCTAATCTGCTCCATAAGACATCTTTATATACGAAAACATCTTTAGCTTAGATGATAAGCATAACTGGAAGGTGTATGGAGCAGATTTTATATATATATATATAAAAAATTTCAGATCAGATGGAATATTTAGAATACAATTCTGTTTTGGTTTGCTACACTCTTCTCGCCAATTTCTTTCAGTGCTTTGTTGAGACAGAAGTCCCTCATTGATTGCTTCTCATTTTCATTACTGATGGCCCCCATTAGACAGTCAGGCTCCGAGCTAATTAGCAGAGCTTTGTTTGTTAATGCTTGTTTCCTCCAAAAACTCTGCAGGAAGGAAACACAGTTTGCAGGCTGCAATTGCGCATATGATAATGGTAACAGTAATATGGTACAATGTTTAAACTAAAATGTCCCGCATTAGAAGTTACTAATAATTAATATTCACGTGTTATATAGCTTCAATAATATCCAAATAAGATTATACACTTTCATTCAAGACAAATCAAAGCCTGCTATGATAACAAAAATTCAAAATCAGAACCATTTTGCTAAATCCCTCTGAAATTTTGTGGTTTAGGTAGGTTGGCCCATTTTCCAGTTTTGGTTTTACAGATTGAAAACCTAGTCATTTTTGAATTTTGAGTGAACCAAAATTAGTTTGTGTGTTGTCATATTTAGCAGCGGTGGAATATCGACAGCCCTGCGGACTGAAGTACTCTGTACATCCACAGTGATGTAGCACAGGGAGTGGCTGTGACTCCTTAAGCAGCACCACCAGTGTATGAATACAGATCTCAAGGGACCTTCTCTTGTCCACATTAGGCTTTTTGGCAAAATGTTTGTACATCTGCCAGTGGTGGATCAGTGGTGACATTGGTGTGGGCAACGGGGGAGACATTTCCATGAGCAGAGTTAAACAATGGTGGTAGTGGAGACAGCCTAGGGGATGAGAGAGTAATTGAGTTATTTGCAATCATTCTCTTATTTCTCTTCTGGCAGTGCTAGTTAGTGTCATTTGAGGTGGCTGTGATTTTATAAGTAGGGGACACATGTCCTATACTTTTCAGGTACAGAGGCCATAGACTAGCAATCAGCTAGGTACAGTGTCTGGTCACTACTAATCTTGTGAGAAAATACCCTCTCTAGCCCTTGAGCAGGTGATTATACCAATGGAAAGTGCCCAAACTTTTCCAAATAGTGAAATCATGTTTCTAGTCATTACGGCTGAGGCAATATAGAAATCAGACCAGTTAACATTTAACTGACTCAAGTGAGATCATGCTTTCTGAACTCCGTTTGCTAACCCCTCTATAGTGGTTGTACACAATGAAAGTTCTTACCAAAATAAAATGCTGGGAGACATGGAAATATGAAAATCAGTGCATCAGAAAGTCCAGTTTTAGGATCAAGATGGCCTCAGCTGAACAAATTCCACATGCAGTCCCCCCATGGCAACTCTGATAGATGCCCATATTAGGATGCCCTCTGACGACTATCTAAATGCAGTAATGCTTATCTTCCATCTTCAATATCAGTTAGTACTGAAGAGAGATATTCTGTGTTCTGTAAACATGGCTCCTTCTAACTGAAATATAGATAAATAGTCTCTTGATTTCTTTGACAAATATCAGAAAATTGTTGATCCATTGCTCCCCCCCCAGCACTGCATATTGCTAATTTTATAATTTTAATGGAATGAGTATTGATTCTTCTTGTAATTGTAATTTAACAGCCTTTTTTTCCCTCTGGTGGTTACATGGAAAGTGATATATTTCCCAAGAGCTGATGAAATTTAGGTATCAAACACCAGATGCTAGAGCATTCATAAACCTGTGCAGGTATTTTACCAAATTGTGTGTGATTTACTATAGGAAATTAATTGATGGGTTGCTCATGTTCTTTTGCTACCTCATGAAGTGGGGTCAAAGGTGCTGCCTGATTTGTGCAATGTGCACCCCAGGATTTGTGGCACAACTATCAATATGGTCCATAAAAATGGGAAATCTCATTCTCCATTAATGCTTACTTTCTGTGTTCTCTTGAGAGAGATCTCAGTGTACAGCTGTTAATTTCTGGTGGTATCTTTTTTTCTTTAAGGGATAGATTCTGCTCCTAGCATCACTGGTTCATTTTGAGATAGGAGGAGGCAACAGGGCACAGTAAGGGCTCTGTCTAGTAATCAAGAGCCTTCTAGGAATGAAGACTAGCTACCACTCCTGCTCACACACCACATGCATTGACTGGGGGGTGATCAACCATCTCAGCTAGTTGGATTATTTTGCAGTTTGCAGTGAGCACTAGATTGGACTGTTTCAGACTAGCAGCAAGGTTTTCTTGGTGACTTGTCCAATTCATTATGCCATCACAGGTCTTGGCAGGATTTGGCAATAAGATTTTGTTGTCTTGAAGTAAGGATTGTATTTCAATAGGACATTGTTCTGGCTATGAAAGGTTGATTATGTTTCAGCTATGCAATATAGGGCAATCATTGTGTCACCTCCTCTGTGTTGACTGGCACCAGTGATTGAGAACTGGGGTGGTTCAGGTAGGCCCCCAAAGTTGAAGCTGCAGGAAAGCCCCATCCCAGGAGGGACAGCTGGCAACATTATGATGAGGTTTATTGAACATGGTCCATGAATGTGGGCTGCTGCATCTAGAAGGTCTCTGCTCTGGTTGGGGCACGTTGCAGTTTGTTTCCTGTTTAACAGGAGAAAATTTCATCAACATATCCCACTGATCAGCCTTCCCTGCCCCCATCTTCAGAGGTAAGTGTATGCTGCAACCACATCAGAGGTTTTGGCTGTGGTGAGTATGTTCTGCTTGCATGTAGAAGAGCTCCTTGATGGATAATACTTACTGGAGCTTTCCTCAACAAAGGTACTTTTGCCACAGTGTTTACAGTACTGCGAAAAAATGCATATGACCTGTAACATTAATAGAGTCAGATTCTACCTATAAATTCCAGCCTTTTAGTAACTGCTTAAATCTGTGTTTTGGAAGATCTTTCTTGATGCTCTCCTGAGATCCCCAAATGAGGGCTTTAATAAAGCCATCTAGTATATTAATTAATCAATAATCTATGGGGAACAGGCCCTTATGCTGCTAGAACCAAAAGTACCCAGACCACTGATTAAGGAGCAGGTCTTGCAGACACACATTAATCCTTCCGTATTCATATAGTTCAATTTTGAAGTGAACCTGCCCACGAGGAAGTTTCTGGAGAACTTGGCCATAAATTGACACTGCTTTAAGCAATAAGTAGAACACACATTTCCTCAAGGAGCTGTGTAGTATATTGGGTCTATTAAAATATGAAGACATATTTTGTTAGCCTATCATATAACTATATAATATAATTATTATAATAGCTTAAATTTATCATGAGTGTGCATCACAATGTGCTAATACTTGAAAATATTGTCTTAGCATAGATTAAAAGCTCTGTGTATGATGGGTTTGATCAGATGCTACATATTGAGTGACAGTTACTGAAATTCAGATGAGAACTAGTAAGATGAATTAATAAAGGAAATTGGTAATGGAATGGCCATAATATTGTTTTAAGTAGATTCATAAAAAAATTCTAATTCTGAATCAACAGCTGATAAAAATTCAATAGTAATGAGTTCATTTGTATGTAAATGAATGCCATACCATCCTGGGCTATCCATGTTTTATTACTTCCTGCTCAATGTCACTAAATGTGGTCACGAAGATAGGCCCTTTTCAGGAAATAATCCTTTTAAAAAAATCAATTTAAATACAAAGACTTTGATTGACTTTTAAGTTTTCTAAAGTCATTCAGAGTTTATGATTTATACTGTTTTATTCCAGTTTTAAAAGATTTGTAAAAGTATTGCTTGAAGCCAAGTAGAACACACAATTAATAGAAGAATTTCTTAACAATTGTAACCAAATTTAGGGAATTTCAGACAATTTTGACATATCAAAAGACTGTTAAAATACATTTTCCATTTCTAAGTTCAGTTTGAAAGAACTTGAGAAAGTAGAATGCAATAATACTAATCTTTCCCCTGTTAGTAGAGATTGGAGTGAAACCCACTTTGCACAAGTCCCTATGTATCCCTTAAATTGACTGTTCATTAATGTTGAAATTTTAAAGTGACTATATTGGAATATTAACAAAACATGAATCTGCAACCAACTGTCAGCAAAAATCTGACCCAAGTGTTTTACTCATCAGTCAGCATACCGAAATATACCATGTGACTTGAGTCCAATGACAATAGCTTGAATTTTGAATATTGAATACTCACAATGAACTGCTTGAGAACAAGCTACAGACCAATAAATTATTCAGCCAGTAAATTTTTAAATAACTAAATTTGAGAAAAATCACAAATTGGTTTTGAACAGAGACAAATGCAGCTAATTATTCCCCCTGTTCTAATTGAATCTGATCATGCGGTCACATAGAAGATTTGTCTGAGTAAAGTCTGTAGGATCAAGCCGCATATTAATAACAATCTCAGTTGACCTTCTATCCTTTCTATGTTGCACCACTTCTCTCTACTTTACCCACCTCTGAAGCATTCCACAGAGCTCCTTTGTTATACCTTGCATTCTGGAAATGTACCTAGTAATAATAACTATTCTCAAAGACACTATGATCTACTGCACTAGAATTTTGATTATAGTAGGTAGAGGTTGTGTAAACAGGCTTGATAGAAAACCAAATGTTGTGCAATTAGGAGCACTTTGAAATCTTCCAGAAAGTGTGGGATATCCCTAGAAATGCCTCAAATGTCATCAAATCTATACGTATGCAGTGTTGTTATAGGTTTGTTGATCCAAGCATGTTAGAGAGACAAGGTGGATGAGGTAATATCTTTCATTGGACCAACTTCTGTTAGTGAGAGAGACAAGCTTCCTCAGATCTGAGGAGGACCTCTGTGTAGCTTGAAAACTTGTTTTCTGATTAAAATATTAGAGTTTGGAAAATAAAAGTGATTATTCATGTACTGAAATATGCAGAATATTACTAAGCTTCAATATACTGCACTACTGTCTCTTTGAGAAGTGAATTATAAGAACTTTTATAGTTTTCAGACTTTAAGGCCAATTCTGTTCTTAGTAGGGCCTCAGTTCAGCAAAGCACTTAAGAAAATGCTGAACTTCAAGCATGTGCTTAATTTAAACCATATGCTTCCATCCCATTAACTTCAATAGGACTTATGCGTGTGCTGAAATGCATTGATGAATCGGAGTAAGTGCATAAGGTATAGGAAATTAGAACTGGGTATTAAAATGAAAACAAGAGATGATTAATTTGATTGATAGCTGAGTAGGAAAAGCCATTGATAAATACTGTTGATTGCAACTGTAGTTGTGGGCAAGTGGTAAACAGTTGCTAATCTAAATAAACAAGACTCTGTCAGACATTTCAACTATTCACTTTTCCACTTGTCTTTGAGTTGCCTTTCCCAATCCCATGTATGAACAGGTTGTATGTATTTGTAATGCTGCTAGTACATTTCAAACACCCTTGGAGATTCTTACAAAGAACTAGATTTTTAAATTAAAATGAATAATAATGACTCCAGGGAAAAATCTTTTCCATTGACCTTTGAGAAAAATCAGCCTTGGGTACTATCAGCAAAAATAGAGGATCTAAGAGATGAATGAGAAGTTATGTACCTCACGCAAATTTGTCCTCGGTCAAATCTACATTAGACATTTTTTCCCCATATAGCAATGTCAGATGGAATGTGATTTTTTCCCCCAACAGTCTCTTACCTCAAAACCCCAGTGTAAGACTTAGTTATATTAGCACTGTAGTGTCCAGGAAGTGGATCTCTTGTGTGGACTGGACCAGGCTGAGGTTGGTGGTGGGACACTGGACACTACAGTGCTAATAAACAATGGCCACATAAACACCACCCTATACCGGAAACCTACTGACCGCTATTCCTACCTGCATGCCTCCAGCTTTCACCCTGACCACACCACACGATCCATCATCTACAGCCAAGCTCTGCGATACAACCGCATTTGCTCCAACCCCTCAGACAGAGACAAACACCTACAAGATCTCTGTCAAGCTTTCTTACAACTACAATACCCACCTGCAGAAGTAAAGAAACAGATTGATAGAGCCAGAAGAGTTCCCAGAAGTTACCTACTACAGGACAGGCCTAACAAAGAAAATAACAGAACGCCACTAGCCGTCACCTTCAGCCCCCAACTAAAACCCCTCCAACGCATTATTAAGGATCTACAACCTATCCTAAAGGATGACCCAACACTCTCACAAGTCTTGGGAGACAGGCCAGTCCTTGCCTACAGACAGCCCCGCAACCTGAAGCAAATACTCACCAACAACCACATACCACACAACAGAACCACTAACCCAGGAACTTATCCTTGCAACAAAGCCCGTTGCCAATTGTGCCCACATATCTATTCAGGGGACACCATCACAGGGCCTAATAACATCAGCCACACTATCAGAGGCTCGTTCACCTGCACATCCACCAATGTGATATATGCCATCATGTGCCAGCAATGCCCCTCTGCCATGTACATTGGTCAAACTGGACAGTCTCTACGTAAAAGAATAAATGGACACAAATCAGATGTCAAGAATTATAACATTCATAAACCAGTCGGAGAACACTTCAATCTCTCTGGTCACGCAATCACAGACATGAAGGTCGCTATCTTAAAACAAAAAAACTTCAAATCCAGACTCCAGCGAGAAACTGCTGAATTGGAATTCATTTGCAAATTGGATACTATTAATTTAGGCTTAAATAGAGACTGGGAGTGGCTAAGTCATTATGCAAGGTAGCCTGTTTCCTCTTGTTTTTTCCTATCCCCCACCCCCCCCCCCCCAGATGTTCTGGTTTAACTTGGATTTAAACTTGGAGAGTGGTCAGTTTAGATGAGCTATTACCAGCAGGAGAGTGAGTTTGTGTGTGTATGGGGGTGGGGGGGATGTGAGAAAACCTGGATCTATGCAGGAAATAGCCCGACTTGATTATGTAAAGAGTTGTCACTTTGGATGGGCTAGCACCAGCAGGAGAGTGAATTTGTGGGGGGGGGGGGGTGGAGGGTGAGAAAACCTGGATTTGTGCTGGAAATGGCCCACCTGTTGATCACTTTAGATAAGCTATTACCAGCAGGACAGTGGGGTGGAAGGAGGTATTGTTTCATATTCTCTGTGTGTATATAAAGTCTGCTGCAGTTTCCACGGTATACATCTGATGAAGTGAGCTGTAGCTCACGAAAGCTCATGCTCAAATAAATTGGTTAGTCTCAAGGTGCCACAAGTACTCCTTTTCTTCAAGAGACGGAAAGTCTATTCACATTGGAACTTTCTGCTATTCTTTTACCAAAATGTAAATTTTTCCCTCACACACTTCTTCCTGCCTAAGAATGGCCACTTAAGCATGTGATAATCCATTTGATTATGTTGACAGCTGGCTGAGGTGTCAGTTTGCCTTTTGTGTCCAAGGAACTGGTTTTTGCCTACTAGGGTGACCAGATATCCCGACTTTATAGGGACAGTCCCAATTTTGGGGTCTTTTTCTTATATAGGCTCCTATTACCCACTACCCCCATCCCGATTTTTCACGTTTGCTGTCTGGTCACCCTAGTGCCTACTAAGCTTGGAGCCATGTCTCAGTAAAGTCAGAGAGTAGAATCTTATAACTTTACCACTGTTTTCACACATATTATACAAGGCAGTAATGATCAGCAGATATTCAGTTTTCAAATGATACCTCACAAGGCATACTTTGTACAAAATTTATCATAGCCTTGTAAAATGGTCAAACATTAGGGATACAGTCACCCGCATGCAGTTCATTTTATTAAATGCAAAATTCTCTTTTTCACATGAGAGACTATTATTTAGCATTAGTGTATATTGCCAGCTGTGTGCTTTGCATTAGTTGCAGTTTGAAGATGTAGACATTTAATCTTTTGGGTATTGCATGCATTATGTTTGGCATGTATAAGTCAGGTTGCAGCTATTCACAGCTTAATATTTCTGGAATTGCTGTACAGCTGGCCTATATGAAGCTTTGAGTTTTCTATATTTATATAAATTACTTCTATGAACCATAAGCACTCTAGCAACTCCAGAGACCAGCTGCTGTGGTGATCTTTGAGAATGGAGAATGTTAAACAGCAGAGAAAAGGTTGCTAGTGACACCCAAAATTTCATTTACATGTGGGAAGTTTCTGTTAGAGACACAGCCAAATGGTAAGTCTTGACCAATCTAAAGTTCACCTAGATTCTCCCCCTATTCAGTCCTTGATTAGGTTCATATCTCAGATAGCGTAGTTGGCTTGACCTGGGCAAGATGACCCAAGATGCACCTGTGACTGCATAAGGGTGCAGCTTCAGGCTGTTTTGATGAATGTGCAGGCCTCTTCATTGTCGTACTATGAATTAAGTATTTAGCATGTTTTAAAAACATATTTTTCTTGGCAGTTCTCTGCAGCTGCTTTGAAGGTTCTCTCAGACTATTCTTTAAATATCTAATTATGGAATTTGTGAAACACTCATTACTTATTCTGTAATATGGCATGGCTATTTCATTTAGATCTAATTAGCAGAGCTGGAACAAGACTTCCCCAAAAGAAACTATGAATAATTATTCAAATAAAAAAACCACAAAGTTCCTCTTTTTGTTTGCTTTCTACAAATACTGGCTCGGAAAAAAACAGCAAATTTTAGGTGAACTTTTAAGAAAGCAAATTTTGATTTCTTAAACATGATTATTTGCACCAAACCTTGAATGTGAAATTACATTTATCCAATCAGGGAACAGAAACAATATCACGTGAACTAATTAGCACAGCTTACATTTTGAATTCTTGAAACGAACTGCTAAAGAATAATCTACAGACCAAGAATTATAAGGAGTAAATAATTATGCATAATGAATACATTCAAGAAAACCATAAGTTGCAGATAGACAATTTGTCAACAGAGAGGCAAAAGACATCAGATTATTCATCATGAAGTGGTTGCTCAGCTCTGAAAATTGGGTATTCTTTGTTATTTTGTAGCTTGTCGATGTACATCATAAAGGGCACAGTTAGAATTTGAAACTGAAACACAAATGGTACGAGCCACCCACAAACCAAAACAACAATGAAAGTTCATCAACTCACCCTGCAAATCTAAACTTGCCTCATTTCACATAGCTCTAGTAACTCAGGAGTTTAAAAATAAAAAACTTGATGCAATTTAACAGACTGTCATAAAGAATTAACAACAAACCCTTTTAAAATGCACATTACTGTACTTCAGAGTCTCCAAAGACTCCTTTGTCAAGGCTGGTTTATAGTCTATATAGTTTGTTAAAAAAGCTTTTAGAATCATCATGGTCGATTGGATCAGTGTGGCTATCGTGAATTTGCAGTATACCCACATTAAAGTGCTTATGAAATTTTAACATAGAAAGAATTAAAAGCACATCTTCTGTAACCAGTTTATAAAACCAAATATTTTAAATCTCCAACCCCAACCTACAAAGTGGAGACCATTGTATAGGGTTGTTTTTTTTTCCCCCAGAGTATCTATGTACTCATCAGTGATTTTCAAGACAGTTCAGTGCCCTGTTTGCCATGTCCAGCCTTGATATTTTCTCCTGCTTAGGTCAAGTCTTGATATTTTCCACCCAAGGTCATCTCATTCTGCATGTAACAAATGGAACATTGTGGTTAGCTTTGTGGTTTTGGTGATGCAATCTATAGGTGTCTGCAGCAGTGGACTCTTCTGAACATCTGTTGGTATGTTCAAATACCAATCTCAGAGTGTATATTTGTGCACCTGTTACAGATCTGTTACAGACCTGTGTTCATAGGTGATTGAACTATGTTTAAAGTGACTTTTATGTTTGTGTAATGGTCCCTCGCTCTCCCACTCAGAGGGAGGCCACTCAGGCTGGTCCTGTCTGGCCAGGACCAGAGTCTGCGAGACAGCCAAGAGCCCACAATAGGGCTGGGCGATTAATAGTCCCTGTCAGGCTTTAGCCTGGGTTTGGGTAGCTTAAGTAGTCAGCCTGCAAACAGAGTCTATCTGGGCTGGCTGTGGCCTGGGCGGAGCTCAGGCAGCCAGCAAACAAAGCAGTCTATCGGGGCTGGGGCCTTGGTTTGAAGAGCCTTAGGCAGCCAGCAACAAAACAGTCTCTCCGGGCTGGCTTTGGCATGGGAGGAGCTCAAGCAGCCAGCGAACAGTCTACAGGTGAGCTGGGCCTGGGCTTGAGGAGGCTCAGGCAGCCTGCAAGCACAACGGTCTCAGGGCTGGCTTCAGCCAGCAAACAAACGGTCTTTCAGGGCTGGCTTGGGTCTCGGCGGAGCTCAAGCAGCCAGCAAACAAACTGTCTGGGTAAACTGGTAAGGGAAGCTCCTTTCTCCGGGCTAGAGATTCCCTGCACAGTGTGGGGAGTCAGACACTCTGGGTGGGGTGGCAGGGGGATGCAGGCCCACCCAACTCCACCGCGTCCCAGCCCAGGGCCCTGGCAGATCCAGCCGCACCATGCCAACTGAGCCACACCTGGCTCTGCAGCCAGCTGCTCTGTGGCTGCCCCTGGGCTACTTCCTGCCTCCCTGGAGTTCGGTACCTGTGGTCTCCAGGCCTCTTCCGGTTCCTCGGGATACACAGAGGCAGGCAGTCCGGGACAGTCCTCGTCAGCATCTGGGGATCGGGAACAGCCAGGCGTAGGTTCCTCCCAGGGACATGGCAGAACTGGCAAAGCGTCCTTCTCCTCTGCAGGCTCTCCTCCAACCGAGCTGCAGGGCCGGCCTTTTATACTTCTGGCCATGCCCTGGTACTTCTGGCCAGAGGGGTGGGGCGATCTAGGCTCTGCCCTCCAAGGGGAGTGTAATGGTCCCTTGCTCTCCCACTCAGAGGGAGGCCCCTTGGCCTCACTACAGTTTGCCAAGTAGTATGTTGATTTCTAAGTTATCTGCAAAATGTTCTGTCCAGGGGCTGGTAGGTTTGGGTCTGGCTTTAGGCTTTGCCTTATGAGGTCTTGACCAGGGCCACCCTTACAGGTGGGCAACATGGGCGACTGACCAGGGCAGCATGGTCATTGGGGGTGCCATCCAAGTGCTGCAAGCTGGCGGGCCTGGACTGCTGGAGTGGGGGTGAGTGCAGGCCAGCCTGGGACTGGAGCGCCTGGCCAGCCAGGCGGGGGACGGGCGATGCTGCCCGGAGCTGCCAGCCTGGTGGGGAGGCACAGGCAGCAGGGCTCACCCCTGCAAACCCGCTAGGCCAGCCCTTTGGTCCCCCCCTTCCCATGGGCACAGGTGGTGGTCACACACCTATTCTCCTCCTGCTAGGTGGTCAGGGGTGTATGGTCCCTGTGCAGCCCAACTTGGGTCTGGGGCCAGGAGGTCGTCCTTGTGCCCTGCACCCCATGCTGCTGTTCTCAAACTCAAAGAAAGGGTGTGAAAATACAAATTCACTCAGGGCGCCATTTTCCCTAAAGCCGGCCCTGGTCTTGACTTCTGGAAGATTAGGGTTTTACAGTGCCACTGTTTTGAGGTCATTCATCCCCTCTGTTCATTTTCCCTCTGTGCCTTGGGGAATATCAATCTCTCTTGTGTATGACAAGCAGTGGGTGGGTTATGCTGTAGCTTTGCAGTTTTCCTGAAAATATTGATAGACATAATCCTGATCTGAGTGACACCAGCCTAGGGCAGATTGGTTTTACACTAGCTATCGGACACTGCTCCATCATCTTACACAAATACAGAATTGCCATGTCTGTGTACCACACAGCCCTAACATAACCCCCTTCCTCCCCTATCTGTTTCCAATTACACCCATGCCAACTCTTAGGAACATTTTATAGGACCATTTTATACTTCATCTCCCTCTATTGGACACCTTTTTCAACACTGTAATACTCCCTTTGAGTTTGGCTCCATGTTCAGACGTACAAAAGTGAGTGGGTTAACGGTGAATATATCAGTATAAATCAAAAGAGATGGAGGTGGGGGGGGGGGGGAGATCGAGCACCAGTTTTAAATCCTGCTAGCTTTCATCTCTTATATTCTGAATTGAAGCAATACGTTTTTCTTAAACCAGATCCACCAAGTCACCTGACATACAAATAGATTAAACAGAACATGTTAACACCCCACATGGCAGTTTAGCCTAAAGCACATGTTTACAGCTTCTATTTAAACTTAGAGGTAAAAAAAGATTTTACTTGTAGGCACACTAGGTGGTATACTGCTTCAATGCAAAATAGAACTAGTTATGCTAAAAGGCAAAATTAATCTAGAAATATAATTAGTTCTGCATCAAAATAAAAGCATCTGTATAAAAATAGGTTGAGTTTTCTATGCCACTATGCTTTGTAATGGCATAGAAACCAAGGTTACAGGCAATTATTTTGCCATAAGGTATTAGAAAAATTTTAAATTCTGAAAATAATGTGGAAAAAACAAAGGCCGTTGTGAAGTAACACATCTTAAAGTAATAGTGGCATATAATTTTGGGGTTTTTTTTAACTTTGATTACGGACTGATGATTTACTGCAGCAGGAGTTTGTGTAAGCTATACATGAAGCAGGCATTAACTTCTGTTTAGGGGACTGGTAAGAATTATTGACAGGAGAGGTTAATACTTCCTGAGGCCAACTGATTCCAATATTTACTTTGAATGACAATAATTGTTGATATTCACTGAAACAGTGTGTGTATTGTTATGTACATCCTGAGGGTCCAATCCTGCAGTCTTTCCTCAGGAAAATTCCCACTGAAGTCTTAATGTCAGTAGGTCTCCATTATGGACACTATTTCAGGAGTTCAGCAGTTTTTCCTTTAAAATTAACATTCTGGAGGGAGGTTAAATCAGAGGTATATAGCAGTTGTGAACGAACGCGGTGCAGCAACTCAGGATGCATCTCTTGTACATTTAATCTGATTGGTTAATAAATCAGGAACCTTTGATCAATCCTGCTTGGAACTTTTTTAATCCTGGTTAATGAAATAGTACTAAAATCTATCTATTTTAGGTATTTATATGATACCTATTCCTGTAATATCTAAGCACCTCACAATCTTTAATCTAGTCCTCCTCACCACAACCCTGTCAGCTAGGGAAGTGCCAACAACTGTCATGAGATACAGAGGCACTGAATAGCAAAGTGACTTGGCCCAAGGAAGTCTGTGGCTAAGCAGGGAATTGAAACTGGGTGTCTCAACTTTGAAGTTTCAGAGTAGCAGCCGTGTTAGTCTGTATTCGCAAAAAGAAAAGGAGTACTTGTGGCACCTTAGAGACTAACCAATTTATTTGAGCATAAGCTTTCGTGAGCTTTCAAGCTAGCTCTGACCACTGGACATTTTGTCCTAGATTGTGCTTGCAGTTAAACTGTGGTCTGCACTGATTCACCCGCACCCATTTATGGCACTAGTTGTTAGCAGTGGGTAAGTTTTCCTAGCATAGATCATGATATCTTCCTAAATCTAACTGGGGACAGGAAACTGAAGCTATTTCATCATCAGGTAAAATAGCCATTAGATTAGAGAGATGTTATAAAGGAATCAAACTAAACTCCTTTCCCCCTCTGTGAGGAACAGTAGTCTTTCTTCTTGACCTGAGCAGAGCTGCAGCTACAATGTATCACTCAACTCACAGGAGCCCTTTTAATCAGAGCAAAGGACAAAACTAAATAAAGAAAGAAAAGGATGGTTTCCTCTCTATGCCTGAGAAAAGGCTGAAAAGACAAAATTCTATAGTGAGTTTGCAAAAAAAAAAAAAAGGGGGGGGGGAGGGAGCAGGAAAGAATAGCTAAATATAATACAAGGCTCTCTTTTAAACACTTACACACATACTTTAAAGATTCTCAAGGGCAGCTGAGATAGAAATGGTTCCAATTTTATTTTTCCATTGCTTCCCTCTCCCCAGAGCTTCTATTTTACACTTCAGAGACTCCACTCAGGAACTCCTAAATGAAAGCAAGCAAACCAGAGGATGACAACAATCACTGTTCTTTGCCTAAACTTTAAAACATAAAAGTTTATCTATGTTTGTCTTAATTTAGGCTCTGGCATCTACGGAAAGATATTTTCCAGCCAATGTATTGATTTTTTTTTATAAGTTTTATGTTCAGACACGCTAATTATTAAAATTATCTGAAATAA
Organism: Caretta caretta; assembly: GCF_965140235.1. NCBI lineage: Eukaryota > Metazoa > Chordata > Testudines > Cheloniidae > Caretta > Caretta caretta. The sequence continues at coordinate 86,853,184 of NC_134214.1, forward strand.
GCTGATTGAAGATGTGAAAAATATAACAAAATGTGCCTTTTAACAGTACACTTACTGCATATTTTAAAATACACATGACACAAAATATCTGTCCCAATGAGACTGAGCTGCTCCCACTAAAAGCGCCCAAAATTCCTACTGGCTTCAATAAAAGCAGGTTTGGGCCTATTATCTGAAGGTAAACATTAAATATGTTGTGGTGTCTGTTGCACAATAAATTGTATTGCAACAGTCATAATCTTTGTAAGATCGTTCATTTTGGATTTCCAAATAGATGCTAGGGCCAGAAGGGATCATTGTGCTTATCAAGCCTGATCTCCTGCATATCACAGGTTAAAGAACCTCATCCAATGATTTCTGCATTAAGCCCATAACTTCTGTTTGAGCTACTGGGTATCTTTTAAAAATATACTCCACCTTCACTTAAGGATTGAAAGTTGTTCCAATGATTAATTACCTTCTGTGAAAAATTTGCATCTAATTTCTAGTCCAATTTTGTCTAGCTTCAATTTCCTACCATTGGATCTCCTTGTGACAGCGTGGGATATTCCTTTGAACTCCATTTTGTATTTTATCCTCCATTTTATATTATGAGCTGAACACATCTAACCTTGCCCCAAACAAAATTATTTAATTGCTTTCAAAATAGCCAACCTGCCCAGGAAAGGCAAGTGACATCTCTTTGAAAGACCATCACTGAGGAGGAATCACAGAGCAATCTGAAACCATCAACTTTAATTGTCTCTCAACAGCTGGCACAAAACCACTGAAAAAAGGATTCTCTACATGGCTGCTGGATCTGGAGCTTCTCAGCTGTGCATATAGCAAAAGGAGAAAGACTGTTGGAGGGGGGGGCTTCTGTGAGTGAGCAGGACAGGCTGGAAGGGGAGAAGGCAGTAGGTACATTGCCCAGACTTATCACTGACCAACCTCAGGCTCACAGAAAGGGTCAGATCAGATGGTGGGGGGCAGGAGAGGGTGCATTTCTATAACTCTGTAGTGCTTTTTAAAGAGTAAAGAGATTATGGTTAAAAACTTCCTTTCCTAAGCCTGTGTTCCTTATTTTCCTGATACATTGTCCCTGGGGGGTTAAACTAGAAGCCCACAGAGTGCCCACAGCTAGATGAAGCTCTGTGGGAGCATGTATAAGAGACTGGGTGACTTGGGAGATCTGGGGAAGCTGGACTGCAAAGTCCCATATCCCAAAGAAGAGCTCTCAAGATGTCTGAGCCTTGGCATGTGCCCAAGAAACCCAAAGCAGTGACTTGATCCTACCTAGACCTAGTGGGCCCAGGAATTTGCATAGACTCACAACAGACTAGTGTCCATACAGTGCAGTACTGAACCAGGTTGTGACACTCATTATGCCTTTTTATGCCAGATTAAATAGCTACCTACTGTCAGAAATCTCTTCCCCAGATAGATATTTACTATACTTGTATGATCTTGCCAACCTATTCAAATCATACTAGAGAATTTTAAAATATGAAACATAATTAAAGCACAACAATGCAAACAAAAAAACTCACCAAAAACTGCCTTTAGCCCCACCCCTTGAACAATAAAATCTTAGATACTGCTGAGACTATATAAGAAAATCAATGTAAAATACTAACTGAAAAATTATATAAGAAACCAATACTAAAGAATCAGGTATTTTAAGGATACAGTATAATTGTCCCATGTGTGAATAACTTTGAGTGTTAAATGTTTTACTGTTAATCTAAACTACCTAATGGTACAAAGGGCAGTGTGACTTTAAAAGTGTTGAAAGCTTGTGAGCCTTCCAAGTAAACCATTAGAAATAGTGTGATATAATAAAGTGAGTAGGTCCCACTTCTTTTATACTTACTTATAACAAAAGTACAGTTTTAGCAGGTTGAAGCTTAAAAGCCTTCTTTAAAAATATCTGAGGTTAAATACCTTATAGTTGAGAAGTGTTTCTCAGCACAGAAGTGTTTCTGAAATTTATGCACACAGCAAGTTGTGTGAGGAAAAAGAGTCTACATTTTATTTCAAAACTCTTGACAATGTATTGTGCTGGTTTCAAGTAACAGTTGTTCAGGCTTCATTTCCCCTCAGACAACAGCCATAATTTAAAGGCTAATCGAGTTCTTGGGAATCTTCTGGGATGATGTCATTCTTTCACTATGTCAAGGTTCCTGTTGCTTATTTATGTCAGTACAGTTTTTCAGATTAGCTTTATTAACATTCCTTACCCTGGTGAGAGATGGACCCAAATAAAACACTTTCATGCAAATCCCCCTGATCTCTGGTAGTTTGTAAAATATGCTTCGCAGTTCTCAGCCCTAGTTTGGTTTTGCAAAAATAAAGTATGGCTGATAATATCTTGCAAAAAATGATTTTTCAATTATAGAAATGGAACAAACCCAAAATCTTTTATTCAGTCCTGCCCTCAACTTTATTTCTGATCAAATGAAATCAAAATCTAAGCCACCCATGATTTTGGATTTAGTTCTGCAAAAATGAGATAAATGTGAGATTTCATATCCCTTTTCTGGATTTATCCTGTCTTCCATCAATTAAATATGTTCCAAATAATCTATTTGAGAACCAGGCACCTACAAACACTGATTTATCAAGTAAGAAGCCTTCCTGTTACCCATCTTTTTCATTTTAATGACTATCTGGCTGAGAAACTTTGAGAACCTGCTTTTGCCAAAAATGCCGTTTTTTTAGGGAAAAAATCTATTGCACAAATGTCTTGACTCCTGAGAGACTCTAAAAAGGCACATCTGGTTGCATTTGTGATACTGTATTAATCTATATTCAGTATATACATCAGCCTTTATACTGTATTCACTGTTAACACTGTCAACCTTAGGATGACATTCAAACTGGATATATAAGTAGATACAACTCCATTGAGTCAAAGGAGTCGCACCCATTTACATCAGGTCTGAAGTTGATCCTATGAATAAAATCTGTTGTTTGAACTTGTCACAGACCTAGATGAGTTCTCCCTTTCCTGCAGTCTTCGGCCTCTTAGCTCGCACTCAGGGTGCAGCAGATCCTCTGTCTACTACCCTTGTCTGAAATCCCATGTTCCAGCTACCTAGTCTCTGGAACCAGTGCTGACCCCTCAGACTCCTTCTGTGTGGGTGTTCTGGGTTTACAGTTTATCTCTTCAGGAGCATGTGATAGGTACAAAACACAGACTTTAGAAATGATTATAAAACACCATTGATCTTTACTTAGCATGAGAAATATACAGATCTGTACAAAAATAATAAACCCTACATGCATTTCTATGCCTGAGTTTCCTAAGCAAACCAGAGCATGCTTTGGGTCATGGTCCTCTGGGAATGTCCAGGACCTTTCTGCTGCAGATCATGGCTTTTCTTCTGAACCACAGAGCCATTCTCTATCTGGGTCAACTTGCTTGGAATTTGGCCAGTCCTGCAGTTAAACCAGGCCCCGCCCTCTTCCCTCTCCTGTTATGAAAGTATGTCTGCCCCTTCTCCCATCCTGTGTCCCTCTCCCCATCAAGCCTTTTTAAACCCTTGCTTTGTCATCTACATCTCACTTTGTGTAGTCAGAGTACAGTTGTTAAGGTTACTTACATTCCATTGTCCCTAGTCTGGGGGGTAGATGGTATAGGTCCTGCAAGCCCATTGTGGATACATTTATGCAGAGGCATTCAATGATACAGCAATTTTCATCGTAATAATTTCATAATAACAATATAGAATTAATAAATTAAACAGATTCCCCAAATCGTCTCAGTGACTCTCTTTTCTGTATTAAAATTTTTCCATTTTATTTTTATCATTATCTCTTTTCCCAAATATTAGCATGATCATTTTTTTATTATGTATCATACTAAGCCAGGGATCAGCAACCTTTGGCCTGGTGGGCCAGGCCGGTTTGTTTATCTGCCGCATCCGCAGGTTCAGCCAATCGTGGCTCCCACTGGCCGCAGTTCACCGTTCCAGGCCAATGGGGGTGGGCCGAGGGATGTGCTGGCCGCCGCTTCCCGCAGCCTCCATTGGCCTGGAATGGCGAACCGCGGATAGTGGGAGCCGCAATTGGCTGAACCTCCAGATGCGGCAGGTAAACAAATCGGCCCAGCCCACCAGGGGGCTTACCCTGACGGGCTGCATGCCAAAGGTTGCCGATCCCTGTACTAAGCTATGAAATTTCCACTTCAAACACCTCTTAAGCAGAATGAAAGAGGCAAATATAACTGAGCTCCTATTTGCTGCTGAAGAGTATTTTTCAACACTTCTTACTCTTTAGTTAGTTGGACAAAATTTCTATTGCTCTCAGTGTGGTTGTTTTCTGAGAAAAGTGCATAGCATAGCTAAGGAACTTCAGTTAAAACAACGAGGAGTCCTTGTGTTAGAGACTAACACATTTATTTGGACATAAGCTTTCAGGGCTAGAACCCACAGACTCCTCGTTGTTTTTGCTGATACAGGCTAACATGGCTACCCCTCTGGAACTTCAGTGACTAATTACTATATAGCAGCAGCTTTAAATTTTCTTTTTCTCTCTTTCCTTTTCTTAAATTATTGCACTAAATATCATAAGATGAACTAAGGTAAAATAGGGATGGATTTTATCGTTAGGAATCTGGAGCCTATTGTGAAAGAGGAGAGATCATCTCACTCCCAGTTGTTGATGAACTAACGATGAAATTTTGATCATGCATATATCCAACCTATTTTCTCATGCTTTCAATTTAGTATTAATGGATATGTGTGGTTGCACTTGTGTAAAACAGAACTGCTGTATAACACTCCAATGTTGTTAACTAATAATTTATTTTGATGTGCTTTACTTTATCTTGTTCTAAACATTGATTCAAATACTCATAGAGTAGTTAGAACCCAATTGTCTGTTTAAAAAAATATATTTACCTAATGTATTTAATCTGTATGAGTATCATTATCTAAAGGAAATCAATAAAATATCAATTGAAAATACCTTTTTCTGTGTCCCAAGTTCAATATAAGCATTTTAATATTGTACAAATCTACAACACTGAAGGGAAAGATTATATTTTTGTGTAATTTGAATTAAAAAGTGGGCTCTGTGCATCTGTCCTGGAATTTATTGCATATCTTGGGAAATGTACCAGAAAGAAAAGCACAAACATGTCTTACAAAAGGTGTAGTATGCCCCCCAAAAATGGGGGGGGGGCAAATGCTTCCAAACAAGCAGCTAATGTGTACAGTGTTGTGTTCTCACTTTAAATTAAAGTTGTTCCTCGGCAGATGAAACATTAAAGTATTTAAAGACAAAGCATTAATGAGGTCATATTTTCACATGGAACAAACTACTCCTGAACAATTATTTAAACGTATTAGACATAAACATGCCTCTCTTCCTCATCAGGCAGCAAGCTCTTTCTACCTATTTGATCTTCAACAAACATTTAATGTGGCAATTGCAAGAGAAACCTCAGCCTCCATTAACATCTGTGTTCCCCTTGGTAACTCTTGCAATCTCTATTCCTATTGGAGTAGAGGGTAAATTATTCTTAATGGTAAGGGTTATTAGACTGTGGAATAGTCCCTTAAAGTGGTGGAATAAAGCATTGCAGAATATACTGTGTGAAACCCTGGCTTCACTGAGGTCGATGGCAAAACTCCCATTGGCTTCAATGGAGCCAGGATTTCACCCACTAATTATAGGGAAAAATCTCCTTGTTGGCTCACAGGTGAATGGATTACTAACAAAATTCCATCTATGATTTTAGCACAATAAGATTAGTAAGAATTACTATAATTTATTTATGGCGTGTTAACACTCAAATGTCTCTATCAGGACCTGACGTCTGTTGTGTTGAATGCTGTACAAATTGACAGAATGAGACAATTTCTGCCCCCCCAAGAGTTTATAATTGAAAATATGTAGGAGAGAGAAAGCAGAAAGATGAACAACTAAACAAAATGGTTATGTCTTGCTAGTGTATCTTTGTTTTCTTTCCCATCTCTGTTCCCTCCTCCCCTCTCATTTCACATCAGCCCAGGTGTTCCTGTCAACTTGCTCTGACGCTGCTGCCTGATGCATGTGTGTATGATGATGAAGGAAATTTCCAAGGCCAACCAGATGATGCCTGAGCCTCATGATTTTTTTAAATGAGTTCTCTCATCAGATCAGCTTGTTCTGACCTATATTTCAATTCTGATGGGGAATTGAAATAGTTCTTCTTCAAAATAGCTCAGTATAGAAGCCTCCGTGGACAAATTTACCATCAGGCCCAAAAATCTTCAGACTTTTGAGCATTCAGAATGAGGGCTTTCATTTGAGCCAAGATGTAACCTACAGTTATTGTGTCATGGCATTGGAATTGTGCCAAGTCATGTGTTGACCCTACTTCTGACACCAAATGCCCAGTTCTGACACCAATTTCATCCCTCTGCTGCATGGCAGGTGGCATCTAGTACCCTGCAGGTTGGCTTCCATTTCAGAGGCTAGGTATATTCGGAGTGTAATTCATTTTATTTACACATGCGCACCAGTCCTAGAATGGTGGAAATCAAACAGCATGCAGGGCAATCCTGTCTTTTAGAAATTTCAGCCCAGCACCAATTCCTAGTTTACAGGGAGCTCCTCTGCCACAAAAATTGAGACTGTCAGAGATCAAGGCAGAAAAATATCCTCCTGCTACTAGTACAACCTCCTCTACAAAAGATGCTTTCTACACAGTATTTTGCATAATCCAGAACCAGCCACAACACATCATGTCTTCCCAAAACTCAACATTTGCTTGTATGCTAAGAACAAAACCTGGGAAGACTGTTTGTAACAGTGCCATCTGATTATACCTGCCATATATGGTAGGTGTCCACTATATTAGTCCATGCTTTGAAAAAATTATAATCTCATTTTAAGGAAAGAGAAAATGACTGTCCATTGTGCTCAACAAAAGATTCGGCTTAAAATCATGTGGAGAATGTGTGATGCTTCATTTACATTTGTTAGTTTTTACTTTGTCTTTTTAAGAAAATGTCATTTGCTAAAAAGTTTAGTGACATGGCAAAATGATTTGAATACAAGGGAGCCAGTACTGCTTAAAATACATTGTTTAGTGATGCTGTGTCCCTAGAAGATATTTTGGGAAGCAAATATGTGTATTTGGCGGAAATAATAATCTAGCCATATTTCTCAACAGGGCGCAGATATGATTTTCAGCCAGAACAGCTTTGAGAGTACATTGTTTCAGGCTATTTATTCAAGAAGTGAGAATAGAAGAAAATTCTCCAATGGGATTGAAAAAGTCACATAATAGTATCATAAAACATTAACTTAGCAGTAGAAAAAACACTTTTGAACCATTTTAAGTTGGGTTCTCATGGGTTTAATTTTTTTACAGCCTTCATAAATCCAATAGATACATAATTCCTTTATTAAGTCAGAAATTGTATTTGCTTTCAGAAGCTAGCAACCATTTCATCCTGGAAAAATATGAGTTCTTCATTGTAAACAAATTGGCACATAGGAGATATTATTACAGTTAGATAATCTTCTGTGGGTAAATGATTAAATATTTAATCTCTTTTTGAAATTCAGGATGAAAGGTAGCAAATATAAATTTAGAATAAATACAAATGTCTATATTAATAGTATGTCTTAATTGACTTGCATCTAGGGATTTCAGAAATGAGAACAGTTTTTTACTCCAGCAGAGGGCTTTTCAAAATGGGATGGGATGGAGACAGATCCATCTCATCTCAGCTCTCTCCATTTCTCATTTGTGTCTATGTATTGCTTTTCATTGGCCCAATCCTGACATGAGCCCTGCTTGGGAAGAACCCTGTGGCCCTGCCGAGTTCTAAAAAAATTAATGGTGCTCTGCATCTGCACAGAGGTCTGTCCACATGGAACCATTTGGAGGATTGGGACTATAGTTGGTTCAGATAAGAGAGCTGATTATGTTCTGGTTCCCTACCTCATAGAAGATAATTTAATGTTTACAGCTTACTTCCTTGCTCTTATGGATTTAGCAGACTTTTACTCAACCAGGCAGAGTTGTTAAGAGATTTTAAATGTTTAAGACTTTAACAAGAAAGCACCTATTTTGCTGACCAAAAAGAACAATATGATCTAATCACAAATTAGGACTGTACTGGACTTTGATACCAGAGGAAAGGCTTGGCTTTAGACATTGGTACTCTTGGAGAGAAGAATCCTTTTTCAAACAGTAAAAAAAAAAAAAAAAGTTTTTTTTATACAAAGAAATGTGACCAGCTTGGAGTAGCGGGGCAACAGTAACCAATTTCTTGCCACTCCCCTGCAAACCTGGTGCTATGTCTTTCTAGTATGTATCTAACCTATTCAGCAAAGGTTTGAGCATGTGGTAGGCTGCATTATACGTCTGAAGGGTCATTGAGTGCATCGTTGAAGGGTCAATACTGTTGGTCAATAGGCACTCACATAATTAATGTTTTATTTAAAAAAAATTAAATAATATTTCTCATTCTATCTTTGTATCTTAGAATATTGGAGAATTAAAGATCATATTGGTCACCTAGTCTGATTCCCTGCGTTTTTCAGGACTTTGTAAATTCGTTGGTTCTTATTTTATGTTTTGTAAAATGCCTGGCACCTTTAATAGTACAGTATAAAAGTTTAAATATTATAACCATTCCAATGTCCTATCTGATTGCCTTTTAAACAATACATAAAACTTGAAGTACTAACCTCTTCAGGTTACTAAAGATCTTATGGTATTTGTTGCAAAAGTATTGTTCATTATTATTAATTAGTGTGATTTGGGGAATCTATCTGAACAACTTATGAAGTCTCATCAGTGTTATGAAGTTATTATACAATTTGTTGTATCAGGCATTGCTTTTATTTAGATGTGGAACCCACCATTTGCTAACACTGGCTGTAGAATGTACCTACCAGACCAGGAACAATGGAGAGTTGTTAAATTTAACTCCTTTGCTCTGACTGAACAATTGGTATGCTGAAATTGGGAGAAGCTGATTCCTCCACTTTGTCTGCAGGAAGAGGAAAGTGTTATACCAATAAAATAAAAACCAGCAGGATCTTATTAAAGGGAATAAGGCAAAATGCCACATTTATTGTGAGTACAGAAAGAATCATAGTAAGCAGTTAGTTATAGCTATAACATTCCATACAATTTCATATTTATTCACACATTCATTCATACACACACACAGGTTCTGCAAGGTTATTATCATATTTACCAGCCTTAGAGTTGCTTCTGCCAAGCCACTGGCCAGGTGGTCTGGACACAAGGAGGGAGCAGGGCCTTGTCAGATGCGCATCTGATGCTCCTGGAAGTTGGTTTGCAGAATCAGACCCCAAAATTCTCAGTTTCTAGAGTCCATTTTTATAGGAATTTATTCCTATGCCAGTCTATGGGAATTGCTTCATCATGCTGTTGCTGAATCAATCAGCAGATGGCACATTCCTGATGGCTCCGTGCTGCCAGATGTTATCTTGTTCTTCGGTTCTCCCATCCTTGAGGCTGTTGGGAGGATTCCAGTCTGCCCTCCGGGGGTCCTCTGGTTGTTTCCACTTGATGCCTTCTTCGGCCGATCGACACTGGATTCTTAGGCTGACACCTCCCTGATCATTCATTTATCATCCACGCCAAGCATCCATCCACATATTTTAATCACAATTGTTAACAAAGCAAGATGAATACAACAAAAGGGTGGGGAGTCTCTGTGTTACAAACTATCTGTTGTTACAGAGTATCGCTTTGAGTCTCTCTCTGTGTGAGTAGTTGTTGTTACAAAGTATTGCTTTGAGAACAGTCTCTGTTTTAGGATGTACTAACACAATTAGCAGCTTGCACGTTTCACACAGAGAGGGAGAGAAACAGTAAAAATAAGAGAACAAAAACCAAGAGACCTCTTAATTAGTAATACCCTGGAATTTAAACTATGGGCAATCAAACTCATTTGTGATTTTAATACAGAACTTCTTTAATATGATCTAACAAAAGTGGAGATCTGTGTATTACTCATGCTGCTAAATAAAGAAGAGTGGTGTTGTAGAATCCTATGCAAAGTGCATGTGTTGGCTTTCACTGTCACGCACCCCTGAAGAGGCAAACTGTAAACCACACCTTTGGTGGGATTCTAGGGAATATGTAGGAGCTGCTAGGGAGGCTTGGGGGAGACAACATTAGTTTTAAGACCTGGGCAATTGGACCATGAAATCCCCACTGCCAAGGTCAGCACCTGGAGGATGTGGGAGCTATACTGGGTCCTAGGTCTGAGACAGTTAGGTATTGTGAGGTGGCTGTGCTGAGCATTGTACAAATATAAAGCTAGACACAGTTTCTGCTATCAAGGACTCCCCTTTGCCTGGATGGAACATATACTAATGTTAATTCCCATTCACAGAGAATACACTTCAGACAATAAAAGGCTAAGGATGGTGGCATGATGTCATCATGGTGGAAGATATGGTTTTCTTTTAATAACTATTTGGATTATAGATGCCAGATTACAGTTGAAAGGTTTCATGGATGAAGCTTTTTTCAAGCAGAATATAAATGTAACGAGGAAGGTAATTTAGAGCAAAATGAGAATAAACTGTGGCATAGATGCAGACCTTCCAAGTCTCCAGCATTTTGCTGCAGACACAGGCAGTTGGGGATTTTTGTCCATCTGTCTTGTAGGAAGTGTTGAATATCTAGCATTTAAGAACCTTTTCTGTTTGCTCTACGTGTCAGCCATCTTTTTAAAGGACACTGATCTTTTTGTTATGACACCATCTCTGTGGGGGGTGCATCTCTTCTCAGCAAATGGAAGACCTGGATGAAGGGTTTAAGAAGTTCAAAGCACAAAGAGTTGTGAAATGGCCAGCTGGAGTGGGCATAATGACATCTCTCTCCACATCCAATACAGCTCTTCAGGCATCGACAACATCTTTCCAGTGGCTCCTCTGCCTCTGGGCCCCTATACCTGGAGAATACAAAGGAAATATTTAGTGGGGAGGCTTGGGATGAGAGACCATGCAGTGAAAAGGGAAAATATGTGGAAATCACTTCTGAGCTATAGGCAGGTGTAATTTTATGCAGGGAAGAATGAGAGTTTTTTGAGAAGTTGAGTTTTTGTCATTTTTACTTTAAGATGGAAGCTGGATTTCCTGAAGGAAGTGTTGGGGAGAAACAGATGCAGCACTGAACAGAGTGAGAAGTCAGGAGTAGAAAGACAGATTCTGCAGTTGTCATTGTAGAGATCATAACAGATAGTAGATATGATGAAACAGGGATAGACTAGAGAGGGAGAAGGGATCAAGGATAGAAACTTGAGGGCTAGTGACAGCGAGTGGAAGAGGAAACAGAAGTAGAGTACTTGAAGGAAATCATAGAAAAGTATTTGAAGAAGTAGGTGAAGGCTCAGCAAGCTACAAAAAAGCCACAGGCAGAGGGTGAGCATGATTAACTGTGTTGAAAGAGGTAGAGAGATCACAAAGGAGAACTACAGAAAAGAGGCGAATGCAACTTCCCCTTTAATCTGATGGATTATTCCTTTCATCCTAAACTTCTAGTATTACCAATGGTGTTACAATGGCTGCCATGCTCCACCCCAGAAATTACTGCCCCTCAGTGGTAGGTGAAGTGATCTCTACAAGAACATTGCTAGTAAAGTCATTTGGGGGTTGGGAATCAATTCATAATCATCTAACCTGCTTTTGCACATTGGCAGTTTATTAGAACTTTGCTGGTTAGTAAAGCTGTAATTAAGGTTGGGAAGAACACTCAGTTCTAAATTGATGATAACACTTACTGCCACGGGTTGGGAAAACAGCTGGGGTAGGGGGGAAAGGTTGGTTTTTATTTCTTCTGTCACTTTTGAATCCTCTTTCTTTAGCTCAAACAATAGCTGTGAATCAGCCTGGGAGTCCTGCCATCCTAGTGAGACTAGTAAGCGGCTTTAACAGATTTCCTGCCAATTTTCTGAGCCTGAGGTGAATTTAAGTAGTCCAGGGTTTATGCTAGATTTCAGAGTAGCAGCCGTGTTAGTCTGTATTCGCAAAAAGAAAAGGAGTACTTGTGGCACCTTAGAGACTAACCAATTTACTTGAGCATAAGCTTTCGTGAGCTACAGCTCACTTCATCGGATGCATAAAGCGGAAAATACAGTGAGGAGATTTATATACACACAGACTATGAAAAAATACACATTGTAAGGAGAGTGATCACTTAAGATGAGCTATTACGAGCAGGAGAGTGGGGTGGACATTGTGCACAATGCCAGCAATGCCCCTCTGCCATGTACATTGGTCAAACTGGACAGTCTCTACGTAAAAGAATAAATGGACAAAAATCAGATGTCAAGAATTACAACATTCATAAACCAGTCGGAGAACACTTCAATCTCTCTGGTCACTCGATTTCTGATCTAAAAGTGACTATTCTTCAACAAAAAAACTTCGAAAACAGACTCCAATGAGAGACTGCTGAATTGGAATTAATTTGCAAATTGGATACAATTAACTTAGGCTTGAATAGAGACTGGGAGTGGTTGAGTCATTATACGAAGTAAAACTATTTCCCCTTGTTTATTCCTTCCCCCTCCGTCCCCCCACACTGTTCCTCAGATGTTCTTGTTAACTCCTGGAAATGTGCTGAAAATGGCCCACTTTGATTATCACTTCAAAAGGTTTTCTCTCCCCCCACCCCACTCTCCTGCTGGTAATAGCTCATCTTAAGTGATCACTCTCCTTAAAATGTGTATTTTTTCATGGTCTGTGTGTATATAAATCTCCTCACGGTATTTTCCACTTTATGCATCCGATGAAGTGAGCTGTAGCTCATGAAAGCTTATGCTCAAATAACTTGGTTAGTCTCTAAGGTGCCACAAGTCCTCCTTTTCTTTTTTCAGGGTTTATGCTGTATTTCAGGCTTCTCCTCAGAGAAGCAGATAGGTTACCTGGAAACAACTGGTGAATTTAGCAAATAGGATACTGGACATGTAGTTAGGTGGCTTGCAGGCATTTGGAGGGGGGAAATAATTTTCTTTCTTTAACAGGGAATAGTTTACTTTACATTTTTTATGACTGATTGAGACAACCATATTCAGAAGAGTTGTCATTATCCATTGACAGATTGCCACTTCACAGTAAAATAATTCAATCCAGCCATATTAGAATGTTAGGTAAAGGGTCAAATCTGGCAGTGCTAAGGGGCACTCATGCTGCCTTAAGGGGAAAGATGAGAATTCCCTCTGCATGGGCTGCTGAACATTCCTTTGCTGGCTGTATGCCAACAGCTTTTATAGTTGGTGAAATAAACTCTAGGGGCCTGCAAGAGTCTGCACATTAGATCAGCATTGACATTATGGAACCTTACATGGTGACGTGTGCTTGAGTTGAGGGTTGAATCCATACTAAAACCTGTAAACAATCCAGAGGGCTATGGTGCAGACTGCCTTCAGACTGTGTTCCTGCCCTATCTTTAAGATGTATTGTCACTGCACTTGTTGTGTGCCCCCACTGGGTGAGGTTTTGTGTTACTGGCATGGCTCAAGTGGCCCCTCTTCTCACTCCTCCCCCCCCAACAGCTGCTTCCATATAGGCCTATTTGGAGCTGACCTGAGTACTTCCCCTGGTGCACAAGGAGCTCTGAGGTACCATTGCCACCTGCCCTTCATCCAAGCTCCCTTCCCCACTGTGTGCCTCACCACCTGGCTTAAATAGCCCAGAGGGCTCTAAAGAATTAATTTCACCCACACCAGAATATAAATGGAATCACTAATAAAGAAAAAAATCAATTGGAGGATTCATTTTAGGGACTTTCATCTGGGAAATTGAGACTTTGCCTTTATGAACCTGACTCAACACTAAGCTAAATCAGGTTAGGGGATTGTTTATCATTAACAAATATTGCAGATATAAATAAAATCTAAAACAGTTTCCCATAGTTCAAGTGTGATGAGCCTCCTCTACAGCTAAAAGAAATGGGAGGCAATGTTCTGTCCTTCTAAGCATTTGTGAGCAACAGCTATTGTATCAAAAGACAGCTCTACACAACCGCTGATTTTGGTCCTTAAGGTCCAGCCAAATAGTTTTCAGGGATCAGTTCTGCTTTTTTGAAATCAGTAGCAAAACTCTCATTAACTTCACTAAGTTCTGGCCCTAAGTGGTGTTTAATCAAATGGAATTAGATATATGCAATTGCAATTCAAGGCTACTGTTAAGATAGGTTTAATGTCTTTCTTCTTTGTCCATTACAGCAAGTCAAGCTGGGAAAGTGGTTATCCTAACACCCGTTCCAGGTCTCCTGGGACTCTGTAATGAAATGGAGCTACAGCACTTATGGCTCTAAGCTAACATATAGACTCCAGTGAAAAATAGCCTTTTGTTTACTTAGAAAAGCTGACATTGTTTTTTCAATAGAAAAAAAAAACATGAAAGAAAGACAGATAGCAGGGGATAAACTTGAGGAGTGGTGGTGTATCGGGAATTGTATGTGTAACTTCCATTAACAATAAGTGGCCATGTAGAATAGTAAATTCCCGACACACACCAATGAACAAATTCCCCATTAGTGTCACTTAGCTAAATTAGACTCTACAAAAGGTTATGTGAATAAAGCAAAACAAGTCTCTTCACTAAACATCACATTTGTTTGAAAAAAAACTGATTTTCAAATGTTTTATAAAGCCCCTTTCGTTTTAAAAAGAAATGTCTTTATGTGTAGTTCAGCGGGTAGCTTTTCTTTAAAAGGGTGTGTCAGTCATTGTAATTGTTTACTTGTACAAACTATGCCCAGTAACCAGCCCTACAATTTATTGTGTGCTAGTACCATTTAAGTTCATTATTGTAGACTGTTGTAATGCAGCATTGAAGAGATTCTGTCACTAGATTCTCTCTCTCTTTTATAACAACTTAAAATTGTGGCTTTCCTTGAGGATAGTGACAGTAGGATAGTTCCTTAGCTAATGTAAATTGGCAAAGCTGCATTAACTTCAACTATAGGTCTGGTGACATAGTTTTTAGATAAATGTCTCATTATTAAAATGAATGAATTGAGGACAGAAGGTTGAATGCTGGCGTTGTCTGTGTAATCCAGTAGAGTATTTAATGAACTCTTTTTAATATATAACATTTTCTGTTATGGGAGTCACATCTCAGAAAAGTTAAAATATTAATTTTGTGGCATTTTCTCTTGTGGCTGGAGATAAGTATTTTGCTTATGTGAATGTAGTTTTGTAGCTCTACACAATGTTTTAGATATCATAGGCTGCCATTTTAGTCATCTCAGCTTGATTTGATACCATGTTGCTTGAGATCTACTACTAAATGGGCTGTGTGTTAAAATAACTCACACACTAATGAGGATAAATGGTAATGCTGCCTGTACAAGAGGGTAGGATTTTTAGAAATATTTGTGTTCAAACTTTAAAACTCTCTGTCCCTCTGCATTTGCTGTAGGCTAGGAATTTTGCTAATTTAGGGCCCAATACCTACAAATTACAGTGTGCTTAGTTGACAAGATGAATACTGCAACTTTCACAAGATACAACCAATAAATACTATACAAAATGCAGCAAGCAGTATTCTACTTTGATAAAGAAAGGATATTTTGAGGTCAGCAGAAGCTGAGGGTACTCGGCAACTTGCAGAAAATTCTCAGAACCTTGGAATGCCTGGCCCATAATTAGCATTGTAATGTATCACTGAACCGTTAGTCACATGTTAATGAAATTAATAGCGCTATCTCTAAGCTTGTTAGCTTTATGAAACAGAAGATACATTTACTAGCAAATCATTGCCTTTAAACATTATTACAAGTAGGGCTGTCGATTAATCGCAGTTAACTCACATGATTAACTCAAAAAATTAATCGTGATTAATAGCAGTTTTAATTGCACTGTTAAATAATAGAATACCAATTGAAATGTATTACATTTTTGGGATATTTTTCTACATTTTCATATATATTGTATTCTGTGTTGTAATTGAAATCAAAGTGTATATTATTTTGGCTTACAAATATTTGCACTGTAAAAATGATAAACAAAAGAAACAGTATTTTTCAATTCACTTCATACAAGTACTGTAGTGCAATCTCTTTGTTGTGAAAGTGCAATTTACAAATGTAGATTTTTTTGTTACATGACTGCACTCAAAAAGAAAACAATGTTCAACTTCAGTCCTACTTCTTGTTCAGCCAATTGCCAAGAGAAACAAGTTTTTTTACATTTAAGGGAGATACTGTTGCCCTCTTCTTATTTACAATGTCACCAGAAAGTGAGAACAGGCATTTGCATGGCACTTTGGTAGCCAGCATTGCAAGGCATTTATGTGCCAGATATACTAAACATTCGTATGCCCTTTCATGCTTCGGCCACCATCCCAGAGGACATGCCTCCATGCTGATGACGCTCATTTAAAAAAAAGCATTAAGTAAATTTCTGACTGAATGCCTTGGGGGAGAATTGTATGTCCCCTACTCTGTTTTACCTGCATTCTCCCATATATTTCCTGTTATAGTGGTCTTGGATGATGACTCAGGACATGTTCATTTTAAGAACACTTTCACAAAACACAAAGAAGGTATCAATGTGAGATTTTTAAAGATAGCTACAGCACTCAAACCAAGGTTTAAGAATCTGAAGTGCTTTCCAAAATCTGAAAGGGACGAGGTGTGGAGCTTGCTTTCAGAAGTCTAATGCGGAAAATGCAGAACCCGATCCACCAAAAAGAAAATCAACCTTCTGCTGGTGATATCTGACTCAGATGATGAAAATGAACATGCATCAGTCCACACTGCTTTGGATTGTTATCAAGCAGAACCTGTCATCAGCATGGACACATGTCTTCTGGAATGGTGGATGAAGCATGAAAGGACATGTGAATCTTTAGCGCATCTTGCACATAAATATTTTGCAACGCCGGCTACAACAGTGCCATGAGAACACCTGTTCTCACTTTCAGGTGACATTGTAAACAAGAAATGGGAAGCATTATCTCCTGCAAATGTAGACAAACCTGTTTGAGCGATTGGCTGAACAAGAAGTAGGACTGAGTGGACTTGCAGGCTTTAAAATTTTACATTGTTTTATTTTTGAATTCAAGTTTGTTTGTTTTTTGTAAGTTCAACTTGCATGATAAAGAGATTGCACTACAGTACTCATATTAGGTGAATTGAA
Organism: Caretta caretta; assembly: GCF_965140235.1. Classification (NCBI taxonomy): domain Eukaryota; kingdom Metazoa; phylum Chordata; order Testudines; family Cheloniidae; genus Caretta; species Caretta caretta. Next base: position 86,870,304 of record NC_134214.1, read on the forward strand.
ATATACTATTTCCTTTGTTTTTTTATATAGTGCAAATACTTGTAACCAAAAATAAATATTAAGTGGTCACTATACACTTTGTATTCTGTGTTGTAATTGAAATCAGTATATTTGAAAATGTAGAAAACGTCAAAAATATTTAAATAAATGGTATTCTGTTATTGTTTAACAGTGCAATTAGTCGTGCTTAATTTTTGTAATCGCTCGACAGCCCTAATTATAAGAAATTCAGGTTAGGTTAGTTATGCATGAGCATAAATATCTCTAAATTACAATTAAAAGTTAAGACCATAAATTATGAACTTTCAGTAAGAAATCCTGCTTCTGTCAATTTTTTGTAGTTAAATAACACCTCCACATTCATTCTTTACTTTGTGTGAAAAGAGGGACAATTGCTTATACAGAATGCAAGGGAGGGAGCAAATGTACAATGTGGTGAAGGAGATGCATAAGGAACAGCTAATGTGCATAACTTGGGTTAGGCGTTCTAGAGCCAGCAGTACCGGAGTTCTGCTTGACATGTGGTGGTGTGGCCAGCCAGAGGGGGAAGCAGCTGTTCCCACGAGATAGCAGAGCTGTGTCATGTTGCTGTGGAGGGTTTTGCTGTATGAACTGCTGATGGTGGTGCAAGTACTGGGGAGAGCTGGTCATGCTGTCCCAAGCACAGGGTCTTCTGCACTACAAATCTTACTGGGGCTTCATAATATAACATATACAGCTGTTAGTCTTTGGATTGGGTCACAGGATAATATCCTTCCAAGGCCTGGCTCCTACCCCTTTTATTAGGCTACTGTCCCCAGTTCACTAGAGGGATAATGCAACAACAGAATCTTGGCTAGAATGTTGTGGCCTTTTCCCCATGTGTTTCTTAAATCAACCTGCCAGAGAAGAGGTCCTTCTCTCTTTCCCCCTCCATATGTGAAATTATCCCTCCAAAATCACACTGTCCTGATGTTCAGCATAGGTGAAAATTTAGTCCCGTGCAAGTGACAACTTTGAGGTTCAAGTCAATGAGATTTAAAGTTAAGCACGTGCATGTTTGCAAGACTTGAGTCATAATTGGCACGTTCTTCAGAAAAAAGAAATATCCTGCCCCATGTTTAGTCTGATATATAATGTGCGATCTTTTCTTAACCAATAACGCATAACAGGGTATAAATGATAGGGTGTTCATTCATACCTATTCCGTTGTTAGGTAGGAAGCCAAACTCAGTAACGCTGAAGATGCTACATATGACTGATTTGTACCCTATGACCAGTTTATACCCTAATATAATTATAATGTGTGTGTGTATATGAGGTGGTTGGTAGAAATGGAAATCATTACAATTATTTTCAAGCATTTACCCTTTGTTCAGGAAAGTTGTTCACTGGAGAAAGGCAGAATTCACTAGATCATAAAAAATCCTCCATATTTTCTCACTCACATTTTTAGATGATGATCTTGTGTTGCTGTGGTTCACATAGATTCACAAACCAAAGGGAATACTAAGATGTAAGGGCCATTGTTTTGTACACAATAATCCCCAGAGCAATCCTGCATTTGAAGTTTCTACAGCATTCCCCATTTCATTAAATTGCCCATCTAGCATTCAATATGGCTGATGTCTGCACAGTGTTTATCTCACTGAAAAGATGTTGAACAAAGTAAAATATGCTGTCATTTTAGAAGGGGTTGGTAATAAGTGTTCATAATGTAGTCCAGTTGGTCCATTGTTGAGTGAAGCTAGGAGGCTTCACAGGTCATAGGTTACATCGAACTTGTAACTAGAGCTCAGATGTCTGGTTACATTTCTGTAATAGTCTCCCAATTTCTTATAGCCTCAACCATCAATGTCAGCCTCCAACAAGTGCTGTAAACAATAATGGGAACATGGGGTGGGGGTGGGGGAATTTGATTCTTTCTGTTTTGAAAAGCTGTAAATATCTTTTTATTTAAGGAGTTTGTGTTCTCAAAGTAATGTTGCAATTCCCTCACAGCGTCCCAAACCTTCAGAATGTCATGCAATGATAGATGTAAAATGAGCCCGTTAATAGTGCTAGTAAGTCCTGGTCAGGTTGTTCCTGAAGTGGATCTGGTCTGTAAGTTACAGCTGTAATGAAAGTCAGTAGCTTGCCTTAGGGCCCGATTTACAAAGGCATTTAGGTGCCTAAGGATGCAGCTAGGTGCTTAGTAAGACTTGCAAAAGCACCTAAATAATTTGGGTGCCTAATGCCTATGATTTGAGATTTCAGAATGTCCTATGCCTGCACTGCTGAGAAAAATGCATACTACCAATGTGGAATTCTGCTGGCTACTTAATGCCTCGAGAGTAGTAATGCACTACAGAGCCTTTCACCTCTAATTCATTAGTTTCAGCCCAGCTTGGTCGGTATGTAGTGATTTTCACTGTCATCTTAATTGAAAAACACAAGGAACCTTTAGAGTCGGCTTTATTCTTAAACTTCAGTGCTCTCAGCAGCTCTGGCTGAGAGGACCGTGTATAAAGCATCATTTTTAATAACAATCACCCTGACAAGCTTTTTACTCCACTTACTGATTAGTTCCACTTTTTTAACAACAGAAAACAGCTCCTCGGCCTGTGTGAATTAGCTCCACTGATTGCAAAAGAGCTGTGCCGATATAAACCAGCAGAGGGCTTGGCCCAGACTTTTTTAATCATTGAAAGCTGAGATGAGCATTGCAATGTAAAGGATCTCAATAAAGTGGGGAACTGCACACTCACTGCACACTCACTGACATCTCAAGTGCCAAACACTAGCCTTGGTGGGCAAACAAGGCACTGCCTCTCTCCCTACTGAGGTATGGCAGATTCTGCTTGGGGTTAGTCACGTTTTTACTTTTCATTTTTAAGGATTCGCATAGACCTGTAACCTGACTTAAAAGTTTGAACATGGCCCAGTTAAAAAATAGAGCACTTAGTTAGTGTCCCATCTTCTATGTTTAAATGACTGTCACCTAGCCAGTGTGGTTACATAGCAACTGACAGCTCCTTTGAGAATGACTGACTGTGTGGAAGACCTAAGATAAATTTATGTAAAGCTGTTTTAAGGAATGTGTTTATGTGAACTGTTGGCTAGAAACTAACAAGCTAGGGATTTAGCTTGTTTTTCGGGGTGCGATACCGGTAAAGGACTTGTGCTCTTCGTTAACATTGTATATGTGTGTGGGGACTATGTAAGAGGAACATATTTATGAAGAACATAAAAGAAACAAATCTGGGAAGAGAAATGTTAAAACATTTGGGTCATGGTAGTCAATACATTTTAGAGGCAGTGGAACATACAGGCATTAAATCACCTAGAGATGGACTTGTTTTTTGCTGAAAACCGGATTTAAAGTTTCACTTGTTTAATATGTAGAAAAGGTATCATCAAAATCTTCAAAAGGATGACATTTTGTTTTAAGAGGCCTGCAGGATTGTTTTACAAATACACACACAGGGTGTAACTGGGCCCTCCCTGCACAAAACTTGAGCAGATAGTTTTGGTGTAGGAAGCTAAAGAGAATTTTGAGTGGTGGAATCATTGAAAGAATGAGAAGGCGGGTTGAGGGGCTGGCTGTAGCACAGTCTCTATGTGGCCTCTATCCTAGTCTGAGCCTCCTATGTCTCTTTAATGTTCCATCCCCATCCAACTGCCTAAACTTCCTTGAGTCCCTCTCCACTCCAACTGCATACACCCATGTGCAGCCATGAGTTGGAAGCTTTGCTTGAGCTCGTTGTAAGGAGATGAGTTTCCCACATTATAAATTATGCTAATAGTCCACTATCCCATTTCTTATATTTACAGAAAACTGACACAAATTCCTGATAGACCAATTCTCCATGGATAAATTACAGGCTAACTAACTACCAATGTTTCATGCCCTTCCTTGTCTTAATGCATTTTTCTATGCTCAACTGCGTAAATTGTCAAAGAGCAGTCAGAGATCTTCACTTATATGGCATGTCAAGCACCCAGGCCTCACGACAAACCAACTAGAGCAGCCGGCGTAGTTCAAGGTCTAATGTTCTCTCTCCAGCAATGAAGGCAGTTACGTCTCAGTAGCCTACACTGAGGAAAATGGGCAAATACTTTAATAATCTCATCTACACAATGTTTCCTTATGTTGAGCAGAGCGGGAGAAAAAAGGAGCTTGTGCTACATTATCAGTTAGTATTCTCGGCTAGTAAAGCATGGTGAAGTTGCTATGCACTGTCTCTTTAACAGTCCGAGAAAGAGACAGGCAGGAATTTCTCAAGCCGTGCTTCTGTTGTTGCTGTCTGTCTCTGTACACTGTTTCATAGAATCGTAGAACATCAGGGTGGGAAGGGACCAAAAGCAGGACCAATGTCCCTCCCTAACTGGAAGAATCAGTTAAAGCAGCCTTTATATTTAACATCTGGCGTGCTGGATCAAATACGGACCTGGCTTATTTACACTATGTGCCATTGATTTCAATTGTTGCTATATTTATTATGAAGAGAGGAGCCTAAAGCAAACCCCCACATCCAAATACCCTCACACTTCAGAGGGAATCAGACACAGCACACAGATATGGATTTTGCTGTTGGCTCACATCTCTATAGTGTATTTGAACACCAGATCCAAACATCCTTGAACTTTGAGATGGGGGTTCAAAATCTAGACTTAGATTTTACAGCTCAGGCTCATCTCTAACTATTATTATTTTTTTTTAATTATTATTCACTTAATGTCTTTGGTGCATTAAATGTGAGTGAGGTGCAAGGTCACCTCCCTGAGGAGCTTACAGTCTGAATGAAATGGATGTATAATGAGAAATGACAACAGATCATGGGTTGGAAGAGAGCAACAAAAAACAAGGGGAAAAGGGACACGAATTGACACATTGTTTTCCAGAAATAATAATAATAATTGAAAAATGCAAAACACTTCATTATTGCTTTTTTTCTGTCTTTTGAGTGCATTTATTTTCCTTTATTCTAAGACCTTCCAGCAGATGTACACTTGTCTGTATTGAATACTCATGCACAAAGGTTAAGATTACCAGTTGGATTGTCATTTTTACATAGCAATGCAAATGAAATCAGAGTATAACATTGGCACTTGGATGATTTCTCCGTCTGCCTCATGCTCTCTCTTGATAGTTGCACTATTTGTACTCTGATTTGCCTTTCTCCTCCTCAGTATGCTCCATGGTTGCACCTAACACTTGTGACCTCTTTGACAGCTGCAAGCCTCGGATGCCAATATCTTGAATGTATTTTTTCCATCAATGTCATCTGAGTCAGTGGCTATCCTCCAGGCAGACTTCTCCACTATGCCATGTGCATTACTAGTTGTTGGGGGAAGACTTGCAGAGTTGGTGGTGGGTCACAGTGCCACTGGGCTGGTTTGCTCTTTGCAATCTTATTTATTTTAGACTCAAAACCAGCAAAGAATTTGTTTTCTAATATCTGCCTTTCTAAGGAACAGAATTCTGCTCTAATATCTAAAGTGTTTAAAGATGTTTTTAGATCATCTGCTCTGGGCAGGAACCATGTCTTCTTCTGTGTCTTGTACAGTGTCAAGTTCTGCCTTATGAAAAGTCGTAGTCACACAATAGCTGTGCTCTCTTGGCTGCTACAGTTAAAGGTGTGTCAGCACATCCCTTTTTGTCTCCTATTTTCAGACCTCTGAAACTTGCTTATTCTGTGTAAGTAGTTTTTAATTTCTCATCTAAGCAGTGTTTGCACATGTGAAAATAGCACGTATTGAGCTAGATTGTCAGTTTGTGATCTACTTAGAGGAAAGGGACAGTTCTGCTTCCCAAGAGTTAGATCGGGGTGGGCAAACTTTTGGGCCTGAGGGCCACATCGGGGTTTCAAAACTGTATGGAGGGCCGGGTAGGGAAGGCTGTGCCTCCCCAAACAGCCTGGCCCCTACCCCCTATTCACCCCCTCCCACTTCCTACCCCCTTCAAAACCCTCGACCCATCCAAGCCCCCCTGCTTATCCCCTGACCTGCCAGGACCCCCCACCCCTAACTGCCCCCCCGGGACCTCACCCCTATCCAACCCTCCCGCTCCCTGTCTGTCCCAGCCCCTATCCACACCCCTGCCTCCTGACAGGCCCTCCCAAGACTCCCACGCCTATCCAACCACCTGCTGCTTCATGTCGCCTGACTGCCCCCCCGGGACCCTCTGCTCCTTATCCAACCCCCCCACTCCCCGCCCCCTTACGGTGCCTCTCAGAGCACCAGGACTGCCCGGTTGGAGCCAGCCGCACTGCCCAGTTGGAGCCAGCCACGCTGCCAGGCTGCCTGGCAGGAGCTCGCAGCCCCGCCACCCAGAGCGCTGGCGGCAAGGCGAGCTGAGGCTATGGGGGAGGAGCCGGGGGCTAGCCTCCCCGGCTGGGAGCTCAAGGGCTGAGCAGGATGGTCCCGCGCGCCAGATGTGCCCTGCGGGCCATAGTTTGCCCACCTCTGAGTTAGATTGTGGCCCACAGAGGTTCATGAAACACAAAATCATTTGCAATAAATTATAATTGTGCCTGTAGGAATGTGCTCTGCATACCATTCCTCTCTTGAACTCTGAAGGCTGCATACAGAGTTGGCAATTGCAATTTTCACATGATGCTATCCTCTGAAGACAATTCAATTCTTCTTTTTATTTCCACAGAAAAAGCCCTCGGGTATGGAAAACTTTGTGTGAGGGGGCCAGAGAGAGATATGCACAAATTAATTGGAATCAAGCAATTTATTGAGGCAACATTGTGGAAAATGCTTTCTATTTTCTGTTGTAAGCAAAATGTTTTAGAACAAAAAAGATAACCTTCAGAGATAAGGCTGAAATGAAGCAAAACTTCTTTCACTTCCTTTTTCACATTGAGGGCTGATTTTTATCAGAACACTCAAATGCATTTGGAAATGAAATCTAAGGGCAGGAATGGACCTTCAGTGTGCTTATGTGACTTTGCACATTAACTGGCCAATTATTTTTCCTATGCTTGTCAGCTATTGCTCTCGAAGGTTAAAGCTCAGCATGGTAGATTTATTTAGACAGACTTGTGTGTTTACAATATGCAATATTTATGTATATACATATATAAAATGTAGAACACTGAATTTTTTTCACGTTTTTAATATATGGAATATTAAGAGAACACTTTAATCTATATGAATTATATCTCAGATTTTCTCTTTTAGGAATTTGCATGTTGTTTGTACAGTTATATGGTCAAGTTCTGTCTGTCCTCTGAAAAATTCCATCTATAATCCCACAAAATTGTCTCAGGGATATGCACCTTCAGTCATATTGATATATGGCCAATTCTGATTAATAGGAGACCACTTACGTTGTTATTAATGACCCAAAACCAATCTGTATGTCTGAACAAACCCCAAAACTGATCAACAGAGAAGTTATGTCATCTCACTAGTTTATAGTCTTATTAGCTGGGGAGATGAACCCACACATTCCCCCCCAGTCAAGCCATTAACATAAACCAATCAAAGATGGAACAGTATTTTGTACAGAGCAAACTGTAGGATTGGTCAGCAGGGATTTGTATGCTGGCTTTAATGTACACCATACCCAATTTTCTTCTTTTGTACCCACGCATGCAGATCACCTAGTTTCCCTCTAACCATAACATAGGCAGATGTCAGCCACAGGGCTTGTTTGGTGTATAACAATATTCTAACCTCTTCTCTTAACACATTCTCTTTATATTTTCACCTGCCATATTTTAGCCCATGGCCTTGTTTAGTTACATTTAATTTCACCAACAACATTCTGCTATATACTCGATCTGCATTGGGCCAATTTCACAGTGAAGAGTCAGTCTGCAGCAGGGTCCACTTGCTCCTGCCTCTGCTCAAGTCCACAAACAGCTTGGACACCTTTATGCTGGTAAAACACCCAGTGCAGTTTATTTCCAATGTTGGTTCCCACCACCCTTGTACAAGCGTGGCCAAGCCACATGTGGTTCTTTAGGGGGTCAACTGTGGCTCGCGAAGCTCAGGGCTTCACCCCGCAGAGGCAAGGGGCAGAGCCGGTACTCCCACTCCAGCTCCACAGCAGGGGTGCTGAGACTTAGGACTTCACTCTGCAGCAGGGCGAGCAGCGCTCATGGCTTCAGCCCTGCAGGGCGGGGCGCTGGGGCTCGGGGCTTCACCTTGCAGTGAGATGAGCCAGCACTTGCCCTTCAGCCTGCACCAAGGCTTGGGGCTTCACTCCTGCTGGGAGGCAAGTCGAAGCTCGGGGCTTCAGCCCTGCGCGGGTGAGCTGGTGCTCTTGGCTTCAACCCTGCGGCGGGGTGGCGAGACTGGGGCTTCAGTCTTGAAAGAGGAGGCAAGGCAGTGCTCAGGGCTTCAGCCCCACAGGAGGAGGCAAGCTGGCGCTGGGGCTTCAGCTGGTGGCACCTAGGCTCCGACTTCAGCGGTACATGCTCATTGTAACAGGAAATTGTGTCACTGTAGTGCTGTGCAGACCTTATGTGCTGTGATCTCCTTGCATGCTGCACACTACAAGATGCCAACATTTTTATGGCTGACTTAGAACAACGCTTCCTCAGCTCTCATCCCCTGACGCCCCTACTCTACTTGCGCTACTTTGGTGACATCTTCATCATCTGGACCCACAGAAGAGAAGCCCTTGAGGAATTCCACCAGGATTTCAACAATTTCCATCCCACCATCAGCCTCAGCCTGGACCAGTCCACACAAGAGATCCACTTCCTGGACACTACAGTGCTTATAAGCGATGGTCACATAAACACCACCCTATACCGGAAACCTACTGACCGCTATAGTTACCTATGTGCCCCTCCAGCTTTCATCCAGACCACACCACATGATCCATTGTCTACAGCCAAGCTCTACAGTACAACCACATTTGCTCCAACCCCTCAGACAGAGACAGACACCTACAAGATCTCTATCAAGCATTCTTACAACTACAATACCCACCTGCTGAAGTAAAGAAACAGATTGACAGAGCCAGAAGAGTACCTAGAAGTCACCTACTACAGGAAGGGCCCAACAAAGAAAGTAACAGAACGCCACTAGCCGTCACCTTCAGCCCCCAACTAAAACCTCTCCAGCGCATCATCAAGGATCTACAACCTATCCTGAAGGACGATCCCTCACTCTAACAGATCTTGGGAGACAGGCCAGTCCTCGCTTAAAGACAGCCCCCCAACCTGAAGAAAATACTCACCAGCAACCACACCACAAAAACACTAACCCAGGAACCTATCCTTGCAACAAAGCCCGTTGCCAATTCTGTCCACATATCTATTCAAGGGACACCATCATAGGACCTAATCACATCAGCCAGACTATCAGAGGATCGTTCACCTACACATCTACCAATATGATATATGCCATCATGTGCCAGCAATGCTCTCTGCCATGTACATTGGCCAAACCAGACAGTCTCTACGTAAAAGAATAAATGGACACAAATCAGATGTCAAGAATTATAACATTCAAAACCCATTGGAGAACACTTCAGCCTCTCTGGACACACAATTACAGACCTAAAAGTTGCAATTCTTCAACAAAAAAACTTCAAAAATGACTCCAACAAGAAACTGCAGAATTGGAATTAATTTGCAAACTGGACATCATTAAATTAGGCTTGAATAAAGACTGGGAGTGGATGAGTCATTACACAAACTAAAAACTATTTCCCCATGCTAATTTTCCCCCTACTGTTACTCACATCTTCTTGTCAACTGTTTGAAATGGTCCATCCTGAACTAAAAAAGTTTTTTTTCTCCTGCTGTTATTAGCCCACCTTAATCAATTAGTCTTGTTAGAGTTGGTATGGCAACCCCCATTTTTTCATGTTCTCTGTGTGTGTGTGTGTATATATATATATATATATATACACACACACACATATACATATATACATATACACATATACATATACATATCTTCTGTATTTTTCACTACATGCATCTGATGAAGTGGGCTTTAGCCCACAAAAGCTTATGCTCAAATAAATTTGTTTGTCTCTAAGGTTCCACAAGTACTCCTCGTTCTTCTTACTACAAGCTGTGTTTACTGTTAATAAGTTGCAGTTCAATAGTTTTAGATTTAAGCCTAAATCTAACCCTATGTTAATTTCATGGATGACAATGACATCTTCAAGCATGAAGAAGAAAACCGAAGTTTTCAGCCAGAAGGGAGGAAGATTTTGCATTCACTAATAAATGTGGCACACCCCTCTTCCTTCTCTGCAATGCGAGCAACTTGAAACGTCACTACAAAATGAATCACAATAACTTTTCCTCTAAATACCCTCCTGGATTAGAATTCAGGAATAACAAGCCAGCCATATTGAAATTACAACTTAACACTTTTGGCATTCAGTAAGGAAGCTGACACAATGACTGAAGCTAGTTTTGTTATGGCATGAAATATCACTTGTGCAAAACATCCATTTTGTGATGGAGAATTTGGTAAGAAGAATATTGCAGAAGTGGTTGCAATTTTAGAGCCAAGTAACACAAAACTTCAATGACTAATACAGCTAATTCCAGTTTTGTGCCACACTGTGGAGAGGCGGATCTCCCAGATCAGTGCTGATGTTGCATGCAAGATGTATAACGATCTAAAGAATTCTCTAGCATTCAGCCTAATTGTCAACGAATCCACAGGTATTCAAGATAAACCACAACTAGCGATATTTGTTTGCTATGTTTCTGTGGATGTAATTGTGAAAGAAGAAATGTTGGACATGGTGCTAACAGAAACAACCCACAGTGTTGACATAAAGAACGTTCTTGACAAAGCATTGACAAATACCAATGTACTGCTGGATAAACTTGTCAGTGTTTCAATGGATGGAGCACCTGCAATGGTGGGGGAAAAGGTAGGCCTTATGAGACTTTTGAAAGCAATCCCAAATTTCCAGGGTTTCTCCTGGTTCATTGCATCATCCATCGTGAACATCTCACAGTCAGACTTCAGATACTCATGAAAACAGTCCTGGAAATTGTCAATTTCATCCACTCGAATGAGAAGACTCATCGACAGTTCAAAAATGCCCTTGAAGAGCTGGAACTTGAAGACAAACCTAATGACGTCTCTTTCTATGGTATTGTGAGGTAGTTATCAACCAGCAATGTCTTAAATAGGTTTTTGGAACTGTTGGAGCCTATCAATGCTTTCTTTGAGGAAAAGAAAAAGTCATATCCACAACTGAAAGATGAGCAATGGATGCAGGTTTTGATGGTTTTCACTGATATTATGCAGCATCTGCAAACTCTCAACTTGGCACTCCAAGAGAAGGATAAGATTATTTCTAACCTCACCCAGACAGTCTTCAGCTTCCAGAACAAGTTAAAACTTCTGCAAAGAGACACAGCATTGAGAGACTTCAACCAATTTCACCATCTGAAGAGTAGGGTAAACATATTCCCTGAAATCAAAGTAGAAGATCACATACTCAAGAAATACATCGGTAAATTATAAGGACTGCTTCATGACTTTCAGACCAGGTTTGAAAACTTGCAGAAGCTGAGATCCTGCTTCGCCTTTCTTGTAAACCAATTCATGACTGATGTGATCAATGATGACTGTCTAATTCCCAAAACCCTGGTGACAGAAACAGCTACTGTAGAAATAAAGACACTCTTTCCCCTGAGCATTATGGTCCATAAAAAAATCACATTTCATGCACCATTGTCATTGGATAATATATGATGTCCTTTGCTAATCCCTTCAGCAGTATGGTGCTAGACAGTTAATGCTCACTATCATGTGTTATATGTCGACTCATAAAATTCGAAAAAAAGTTATTTTCAGTGCAGTTTCTAGGTGTCCATGGCACGAAACCAAAACAATTTATCTAAAGTTTCAGCACTGAGACCAGGGATGGAATCTGCATAGATACTGAACTATCTTTTCGCTCAAAGAGCTGGTTGCTCCAATTTGGGGTAGAGGCTATGTGAGGGAGATTGCATTGATGCTGCTCAGAATGCCCCTCTTCTGTGTGTAAATAGGTGTTGGTCACCAGAGCTGTCAGCTGGCAATTTACAGTATGATTTTTTTTTTAAATCACTGGGGGTAGGGAGTCATAGTGGGAAAAGAAATAGCTAAAGGGTTCTCTTGTGCTTGCCACAACACAGTTTCTGTGCCTTTCTGTTCATATGGGATTTTAGGTAGTGATCTGCCTTGAATGAAGCTGATTTTCTCTGCTATGTTCCATATAAAACATTTTAGCAGTTTTCCAGCTTTTGATTTGTTGGGGATTATGATGCCTGTCTTAATTTTTGAGGATTAGGGGGATATAGGGACACCCCTGAAGTCAGCCCTAAATCTCATCTGCAAGACTGCAGTAGCATTGAAAGACTGAAGCTTTCAGATGTCTTCTGCTGCCAGGTTTCCTGACCTCTACTGTATAGACTTGGAATATGCAGATGCATAATCTGCTGTCAATCACTATGAGAGAAAGAAGTACCTTTGAAAGTCCTGAACCAATACCAAAAGATACAGGTGGCTGCAGGAGGAGGCCTTAGAAACTCACTCGTGATTGGCTAGTTAACAACCCCTGGATACCTAACCACCTCATGGCAACTCCAGACCTGTGGGATCCATCACATTTTGATGCTGTTCCAGGTAATATCACCTCAGGACAGAGCTCTTTTCCTGGAAAGATGTCAAAGTGTTAGGCAATGGGCTCAGTTTCCATTCTATCCCATTTAAATATATTCCCATGTAGAGAAATATTGGATAAAAAAACCCACCACAATTCTGGAAATCATATCACAGTGCTGGCCAGGCAACAGTGAGACTGTCCCCAGAAGTTCTACTTTCCAAACAGAACAATATTTCCCAGACATATAAAATGGCAGCCACTCAGCAGTTTGCATAGATTTGGCTGGGAAAACTGCCTGCTGCAAGACATGTATCTGAACACCTGCAGTTGGGAGGTACCCCACACCTCAGCCAAATCCATTCAGTTCATCTCCAATGTAAAGAAATGTTTTCAATTCACACTGGATTCAGTGGTAACTCGGTACATCCAAATAGATTTGCTTTCGTCATCTTTTTCTCTATATATCTGAGAGTGATGTGAATTCAACAAATTGAAGCAATTCTTTAGCAAAATCTACTGGGAGATCATCTGGGTACTTCTGACACAGATGTTTGATACCTTCACTGACTTTGAAACTTGAAATATTAGGTGAAAAAATTGTTAGTACACTAAAGGTTTTGTCAATATTTTTGGAAGCCTCAATCTGATGTTCTAATGAACTCTTCAGTTTGACAATGGTTGTGATGAAGGTATTAACTCTGAAGGCCTCCTTGTCACTGAATGAGTGAGCAGTTGCATCATCGCATGTCTTCTGTCTTTTGCGGCATTTGCTTGACTTATACTCATGGTTTGCAGTCCCCTGAATTTCATACTCATCAGAACTATCCCGTATTTGTGGAAGAACAGTTCCACGACTCCTCATTAGATTTACCGCAGTGGAAAGGTCAATTTGAGCACTTTGCAAGCTTAGACTACACCTGCTGAATAACTGAAGTATATCATTCCAGACCTGTCACAAAATACCAGTTTCCAAAGTTCTCATTGCATCACTCAGGATCTTCGCATCTTTTCTTGTTGCTGATTTTTGAGATTCATCATCCTTGATGCTCTCTAGTGCTTCAAGGATGGTGGCGTATCCCAGAAGAACTGCATTCACAGCTTCAGCATTGGCACTCCACTGTGCCTCTAAGAGTGATTTGGACAACAGGCATCCCTTTGGTCGTGAATCTCTAAGAATCATCCAATGACTAGTTGATGCAGAGAAAAATTTTAAAAATTCTTGGACAAATCCAAAATAATAATAAAAATAATAATGCTTCAACACAACAGTCCATGGCAGACTGGGCAACAAGGTTGAGTGAGCGTGCAGCATATGGTATGTAATCAATCAAAACATTGTGCTCTTTTAACTGTGCCTGCATCCCTGAATATTTGCTGCTCATATTGCTTGCATTGGCATAGCTTTGGCCACAACAAAGGCTAATGTCAATCCCATTTTCGGTGAGGAAATCAAGGAGGTACAAGACAAGTTTCTCCCCTGTGGGGCTGGTGATGTTTATGAAGGTCATGAAATGCTCAACTGGTCTGCTGGGTAGCACATAACGCAAGATGACAGTCAGCTAATCTACATGTGACACATCCGGTGTTGAGTCGACGGACAGTGAAAAAAAAATCCCACATCTTTGATCTCATCTACAATGGCTGATAGCGTCTTCTTTGCAGCAGTGCAATGAATTAATCACAAATCATCTTTGATAGATATAATTGTATGGCCTTTTCCACAATTTGCATGTTTATTGATGTGCTGAGCTAAGAAAGGATCAAATTTAATGATTAGCTCTAGATGCCAAGGTAATTGCCATCGTGTTTCAATCCAGCAGTCTCATCTGAGCCACAGAATGGCAGACCACACTCAGCAAGAAAAACTATGGTTTCAACTATATGCCAGGGAACATTCTTCCAATAAGCACAAGCTTCCAAAAATTGGTTTTCCATTTGCATATCTTTCGGGCATGGTAGCTGCTAACGGACACTGTATGATGCTGCTCACTCATTGCATGATTGGTAATGCATGTAGTATTCTTCCAATTACTGAAGGCTTTGCAGAACATTCCCCATTTTTTGGTATCAGAAAACAGGTGGCAATAAAAACAATACATTATCTTCTTCGAAGACGAATAGATGAGCCATGTCACTTGCCAATCTGTTTGTTAGGCTTCACATATTCAAACATTGATTTGGTCAGATAACAATTCTGATTGGTGTACTCTTGCTTTGTCAATAAAAGGTCAGCATCTAGATTCTGGCATTTCTGTGGGCCCTTCTCAATCCGATATGCAATGAGATCTTGAGAAGTCATGTCCCATTCGCTTGAATTGCTGGAGAAGGATATTTGGAATGGAAGGCCTACAGTAGGGCCTAAAAATAGGAAGGCCTAAGGCTATAGCCTTATTAGCCTATGGGTTAATCTGGCCCTGATTAGACAGCATCTGGGCTAACTGTGAAACATGTTCTGCCTGTTCTGCCTGTGAAAACCACCTTTTGTTTATCACCTAGCATTTCAAGTAAGAACTGAAACTTTTCCTCTTAAAAAACCAACCATACAAACAAAAAACAAAAACAGTCACAGTAACCACCAAAATCACGAAGAAAGTAAGAGGAAAAGACAAGGAGCACAGATCAGTTGGCAGTGTAATCTCCCTGTATTTTATATATGACTTAGTTGTCTCCTGGTGAGTTTAGTGATTTCAATGTCATATTCAGATGTGGATAGATGAAAGGAGGGGCAGAGGCCATCTTTTTGTTATGATTGTAGCATGCCCAGTACAGTGGGGTCCTGGCCCAGAGCTGGGACTCCTAAGTGCCACAGCAGTACAAATCATAAATAAGAACTTGGTTTAGGTTCCTAAGTCAGTTATAGCTAGGCTTGGCAGAATTCAATTTCTTTTTATAACTTTGATGGATAATATCAAGGTTCATTTTAAGCTTTTAAAATATTTTATCAATTAAAATTTTTATAGTTGTGGAAAATTTGTGGGGGTAAGACAATAAATGGGATTAGACAATTATTTAATGACAGTGGAAGTTGAGATTCAAATAGTTAAAGCTTTATAACCATTAAAACACAAATTGTCAATGTCGTGTCAAAATATACAAAGTAAATATCCTTAAATCATCTTCTAATAAGTTGTTAAGAAGCATTTTTCTTACCTTGCCTATTTGGAATTTTTTATTATAATTGATAGAAATATTTTAAAATCAATTTACATGTATATGGTGAAATCGACATTTGCCAACATTTACAGCTAAAAATCAAATCCTTCCAAGCCTAGTAATAGCATAGACATCACTACGCTCATGAGCAAAGGTATAAGTGTAACAGAGCCTTAGGTTGGCAGATAGGATACTATATATAACTCTTTTGTATAAAAATGGTTTAAAAATGAATTCCCATATGCACTTCTGGCTCCTACTCCTAGAATATCATTTCATTTTGCATTTTTTGCTTCTAAATCTGCTTTGAGGTGAGAAATTTTTCTCTAAATGGAAATTAAAGGAAATAATTTGATGTTTTTTTAAAAACAACACAAATGTGTCTCTGTGAACGTCTGTCATCATCATTTTAATGATCATTTCAAAACATTGGTGTCTCTGAAGTTAGCTCCATTTCAGCCACCCCAGGCTAATTATTATGCAGTTTTAAGGAGTATAATTTTTTAGGTAGAAATAAAGGAGTTTTTCTATAGTATCTCTGCAAAATGTAAGAACATCAGACATTTAATGGCAAATTAAAAAGAATCCACTGATACCCCGCAGCAAAAATATTAACATTCTGTATAAATACCTTTCTATGTAGTATATACAGCAGGTGTTGCTGTTTACTCCTCAACTGAAGATATCATCCCATGTATGACAGTGAGAGGCTCAGTCTGGAAAATCTGGGTTCAGATTGAGGGCTGCTTGGCTTCAGTGCTGATGATTTGTTAAATCTGTGTCTAAAACTGGATTGGATTTCAAACCTGTCCCTTCCCATCCCCTTTCATATATTCAGAGTTCAAGGGTGCTCACATCCAGACCATTACTTTCAACCCATCACCAGTTTTTGACATCACATCCGGCTACCAAAGTGATAATGATGAGATCATAAAGGCAGGAATAAGTTGGCAATCTCTTGAGGTGGCAAAGCTCCTGGATTTTGCTAAAGTGTCCTTAATAAATAAAAGGGGAGGGGGAGGGAAAGAAAAATTACATGGTATATGGGCAGAATTGTTTCAAAATAGAGTAGGGCAGATTCTCAGACTGGCCCTTTTACGTCTAGGAATGCTGAACTGTAACCCCGTCACAGTGGCTGGGAATTAGCCAGACATAGAGATTCCCCAGCTAAGCCACCTTTTTCCTGACCACATCCCCTAACGTGGGGGTGTAGGAACTGCTAGTCTGGCCCTGCACTAGCTGTTGATTAGCACACCTCAGAGGGCTCCTCAGGTAGCCAGTGGAAGCTAGATTTGGCAGCTGGTTTGGACCAAGAATCTGGGCTCGAATGTGTTTAGAGTGTTTGATGACAGAAGTGGCAGCAGCTTCTCTTTCAAGAAAATTATATTTCAGAAATGTGACTGTAAAAATGGCACCTCCTTACTCAGCAGATTGGCTTTTAGAATATTCTTAAGATTTATCTGCTTAATCTATTGATAAAACCAGGGTTTATTAGCATTTTATTGATGTGGAACCCATGCGGCTATGAAAGAGTGAGCTAGATTGTATTCTGCCTTGTGTTTTATCAGATAAATTGTAATTATTGAGTAATCTTTGTTATTGGTGGTGATAAGGAAGGCAAAGGAACACAGCTTGTGTTTTTAGCTCCTAGGCTGATTTTGCAGTGTCAGCTGTTAGAAATATCTTATTTTGAGTTGTAAAGTGAGAAAATTTTATACAAAAGTTAATTAAAGTGAATACATGTGGAACCCAGAAATGTCATTTTTACAGTCACATTTTGTGTATAACTACACTTTTTAAGAGGACAGTTTCACCTCAGCTTCTTCAAGGTATGATAAAAACAAGTTAATTCAAACAAGAATGCGATATTTCACCTGTTTGTCAATTTTCCCTCAAGAGTTGGCAGTCATATCACACCACACTTTCCACTATTATTGGCGGGGGAGGAGGGGGAGAAAATTAAAATAGAGGGACAAAAGTTGGAAAAAAGTTTGAGCAAAGACAAGCACCATTTACCAATACAATCATTGCCAACTTTTGATTGAAAAACAATATCTGAACTAGGGCTGTCGATTAATCGTAGTTAACTCACACGATTAACTGAAAAAAAATTAATTGCGATTAAAAAAAGTAATCATGATTAATCGCAGTTTTAATTGCACTGTTAAACAATAGACTATCAATTGAAATGTATTAAATATTTTGGGTGT
This sequence comes from Caretta caretta, assembly GCF_965140235.1. Taxonomy (NCBI): domain Eukaryota; kingdom Metazoa; phylum Chordata; order Testudines; family Cheloniidae; genus Caretta; species Caretta caretta. Next base: position 86,888,223 of record NC_134214.1, read on the forward strand.
TCTTCTACATTTTCATATACATTGTATTCTGTGTTGTAATTGAAATCAAAGTGTATATTATTTTTTATTACAAATATTTGCACTGTAAAAATGATAAACAAAAGAAATAGTATTTTTCAATTCACCTCATACAAGTAGTGTAGTGCAATCTCTTTGTTGTGAAAGTGCAACTTACAATTGTAGACTTTTTTGTTACATAACTGCGCTGAAAAACAAAACAATGTTCAACTTCAGAGCCTACAAGTCCACTCAGTCAACCTTCTAGTTCAGCCAATCGCTAAGATAAACAAGTTTGTTTACATTTACAGGAGATAGTGCTGCCCTCTTCTTATTTACGATGTCACCAGAAAGTGAGAACAGGCATCTGCATGGCACTTTTGTAGCTGGCATTGCAAGGTATTTACGTGCCAGATATGCTAAAGAATCATATGGCCCTTCATGCTCCAGCCACCATTCCAGAGGACATGCTTCCATGCTGATGACGCTCGTTAAAAAAAAAAAGCGTTAATTAAATTTGTGACTGAACTCCTTGGGTGAGAATTGTATGTCCCCTGGTCTGTTTTACCCGCATTCTGCCATATATTTCATGTTAGTGCTGTCTCGGATGATGACCCAGCACATGTTCATTTTCAGAACACTTTCACTGTAGATTTCACAAAACGCAAAGAAGGTACCAATGTGAGATTTCTAACTGACCCAAGGTTTAAGAATCTAAAGTGCCTTCCAAAATCTGAGAGGGACGAGGTGTGGAGCATGCTTTCAGAAGTCTTAAAAGAGCAACACTCTCTGGTGCAGAAACTACATAGCCCAAACCAACAAAAAAGAAAATCAGTCTTCACCAGTGGGATCTGACTCAGATGATGAAAATGAACATGCATTAGTCTGCACTGCTTTGGATTGTTATTGAGCAGAACCCATCATCAGCATGGACACATCCACTGGAATGGTGGTTGAAGCAAGAAGGGACATATGAATGTTTAGCGCATCTAGCACGTAAATATCTTGTAACATGCCATGTGAACACCTGTTCTCACTTTGAGGTGACATTGTAAACAAGAAGTGGGCAGCATTATGTAAGCAAATGTAAACAAACTTATTTGTCTTAGTGATGGGCTGAATAAGAAGTAGGACTGTGTGGACTTACATGTGCTGAAGTTTTACATTGTTTTTTATTTTATGCAGTTTTTTGTACATAATTCTACATTTGTAAGTTCAACTTTCATGATAAAGAGATTGCACAACAGTACTCACATTAAGTAAATTGAAAAATACTCTTTTTTTGTTTTTTTTACAGAGCAAATACTTGTAATCAAAAATAAATATGTGAGCACTGTACACTTTTTATTCTGTGTTGTAATTGAAATCAATATATTTGAAAATATAGAAAACATCCAAAATAATTAAATAAATGGTGTTCTATTATTGTTTAACAGTGTGATTAATCCAGATTAATTTTTCTAATCACTTTATAGCCCTAATTTGAAGAGATTCATTCCATTCCTCTTTCTGATGGCATGTATTAATTTGTAAATAATGAACAAATCTGGCACTGCAGGAATGGTTAGAATTACCTGTATAAAAGAGAGGTCCAGAGCATTTTAATTGATAACACATCACTACAGTGTGAGAACGTAATAATAATGCACATCACTGGAAGTAGCTGAGCTACTATGGTAAGTTATTGAGTGTGACTGGGATTTGGATCCTCCTTAGGGATCCTGTCTATAACTTTTTGAGAAATAAAGTGATTGGGACAAACAAAGCCAGTTTCTCTGTTAAATTTATTAAGCTATGGTTACTCAAAGAGCATAAAAGAATAATCTCAACATGGCTAATCTTAAGTGTTGTTAAAGTCCCTTTGTGGTTTCATTGACATAAATGTTTTATAGATGTAGTAATTGACAAGACAGTTGATATAATCAACATACATTGGGGACAAGCCAAAAACAGTATGAAAGAGAATCATGTAATAATAGAACAGATCTAAAGACATGACACACAGCTTAGCCTTTCCTTCCAGACACAGTTTTGAGCTCTGAGGCTGGAATTTCACACAGCTCTATATTCTCTAAGTTTGCTTCTGAATCCTCCCGTACAGTTTGTTCAGGTTAGAGCAGACAGACTGATAATAAGTCATGCTATCTAGCTGCTTCGTTGTTGTGTGCACCTGTGCACTATCAACAGCATGTGGTAGCACACACACTGGCCATTCTGTGAATCTGGAATTCAGGTCAATGGGCATGTGCTGCAAACGTTGTTACAAAGCATTTGAAAGAGAGAGACGTTGTTTGGTGCGGGGTGGGAAAGAGAGAGAATATGTCAATGGCTTTGTTGTTGTTTCAGCTGTCTTAAAAAACATGGCTTTCCCCCCTTAAATTCTAGCTGTTGCAAAGCTGCCTTCAGTATCTAGTACTAAACCACCCACCCACATGCTCAGCCAGGATTCTAATGCCAGTAATAATGACAGCCTTTTTGTGAAGTTCTTTATGCATCTTTATCAAGATCACATATGATTTTGCAACTTGAACCTTATATTTGAGGTTTGTTGTGAACCAAAAAGCTTGCTAAAATGGAGGGGGAGGAAACCCACAATAGCCAGGTTTTTTTCAGTGACTCCTGGAGAAGTTCTTTTTTCATCATCTTAGGTTGCTTTGATAGTTCCTTCCAGGACTCCGTTGTCTTAAATGTTGTCCAGCAAAGCCTTGCTCTCAGACTTACTTGGTGTCTGTTAGCACACCCAATGTATGGGATGTATAGGGATGTTCCCAACGGCCCACCTTATCCTTGCCTGCCTTTGCCTCGTATGGACAAGACATTTAGGAGGCATAATTTTAATTCTTTAAAGAGGTATAACATAAATAAGACTTTTACTAAATTTATTTCCTTGTTTCCTAGCCTTTTCCTTTAAGTTGTGCTCATATTTTATACTGTTCCTTTTATTCCATCTTTAAAAGCTTTCATTTATTTTCCCCTGTAAAGTTTTTCTTACTAATTTTTCAGAGCCTGCTTGCCTGGTAATGCATGCATTTGATATCTCAGTCTTTTCTTCTTGACTACTGTGATGGGCTAGGCTTGCCTGTTGCTACTAGAGGCTGTCTCTCCAGCTTCTCCTTGGCATGTTGTACTGACCTCTGCATCTTTTCAAAGGCTGCTTTGTGAAGTAGGAACAGAATGGGGAGGTGCTTTGATTTCTGCCATAACATCAGTGCTGCTCCTCTAGTGGTGCTTTAGAAGACTGCAGGTTTCTTCTTCTATGGTAGCAAGTACAAACCTGAGCAGCCACTTGATGTACAGTCTGGCTTCCAGGGCTGGCCTTACTATGAGGCAAACTGAGGTAGGGGGGCGCCACTAGGACCCAGAGTTTCAAAGGTTTGGCCCAAGCGTGGGGGCATCTCTGTCATGTAGTTTAGCTGGTTCTGAGTCTCTTCAGAACAGGTCAGTGGTGTGCATACATACTGACAAACCTATGACAGTATAATGCAGTCTAATAAAAGGTCAATATCAATGGAGTTGGGGCAGGAGGGAAACACGTTACTGCTTTCTTTGAACAAGATCATGGTTTCCATCTATTGTTTTCCAGTCTTAGAGGCAAATAATCTATTTAAAACCACAGTTTCTGAATATATTTTACCTCCTATTCCTACAAGTGCTAACTAGCATTACTGTAAGTGAGGGTGATTAGAAGGGGTGGGTAGGACTAGTTATTTTTGTTCAGTTAGCTGAATAGTTGTTTGCGTATAGTCAGTCTCACTGTTGCATTACATTGAGTTTCCTCTGGGTGTGTGGTTCTTTCACACAGAAACAGGGGAGAGAAAACATTTTAACAGATAGGAAAATGTGACTGTAAAACCACAGAAACTGGCAAGGGGACCCCAGGGAAAGTGTACTACCTGGAACTGCTCTAAGCTTCTTTTTTTTTTTTAATTGACTGGGTTTCAGCTTGATGGTGTCCCTTTAAGCCTGCTGCTGTTTCTTTAGAGCAGACATGGTCTTATATACAATGTGTTTGTATGCCCAGTTGGTGACCAGGAGGAAGAAGGTAGTTTGACAAAAAAGCAATTGATTTGTAACACTATGCACTTCATATGGAAGTGGTAAGTTAAAGTAGCATTTCTCCTGCACAAAGCAGATACTCACTTGTATCCCTTCAAATTTGTATTAGACAGTATTTTATCATTTAGAAGTGTCATATTGTTTCACTGAATAATGCAACATATTCTGACCCACTTTAATGTTGAAACACTGATTCACCAGTCAACATTTTAGAGCAAATTGAAATATTTGTTCTTGTCTTCAAGTAGACTACAAAACAAGAGCAGATGTTTACAAACATGGATAGCCCTCAATGGACTAAGATTCCCTTTCAGCATATATTGTAACTATCTAGTTTAATCTAATCGATCATATATCTAACTACAGTGTATCAAGTCTCTTATCTATCCCATACAAATATTATTATATTGTGTGTGACATTAGCATAGCTAATACTTACTATATGTTGTCATTGTTGAGTCTACAGGTTCGTGTGATACATTATAGTGCAAAGCCCAAATATTAGATAGGTGTAGCTATTGAAACTTATCCCTGTAATATGAACTAAAGGGGATAAAGGGTTCAGCAGGTGAGCTATAGGGCACATCTTCAAATACTCTATAAAAGAAAACAACATGTCCCAGCAATTTTTATATAGGTCTCTTTTCAGGCTAGGCAATTTCTCCATTGAGAGAACGCCCCAAACTTTTATTAGCCATCTGTTTGTCATCAGTGTGTACTGGTCTTTCCATTCCACAGCAGTTAATGCTCTGGCAGCAAGGAGAGGTTGAAACCATGGCTTGGTTCCTGAAGAATCTGCTTGTGTTACAAATGGGTCTCCCAGCTAAAACATAGACTAGCTGGTTGAGGAACCTTAAGCGGAGTATTTTTAGCCTGCTGCTCCAGTAATTAGGCATGCAGATGCATTAACAGCAGCAGAAAATGTACTCAAGTGACTGCATTGTTTGCTGGCTGGAGCACTAACTGTGTTTATAAATTTTCAAATTATGGTACTGGTTACAACTCATTGCTAGCAAACAGTCACTATCTCTTTATTTCCGTAGAAGATGAAATGCTGTTTTGTAGGGAACTATTTATATTGATTTTAGATTAAGGGCTGTAATTATTAACACAATATCTTTTCATATTGCTGTGTTGAATCATGAGACATAGTTATACTCTGGACAATTTGTGTGTGTTTGTAGCAAGAGGTATTCGTTACCCTGACTCTTAAGTAGAACATGTGACTGATCATATTTAAAGGTCCAGATTTTGCTTGGCCATTGTATGGGTAGGGGATGGGCACAAGGAGCCCATTGCACAAGGCCAGGCAGAATTGTTGTCCCTGCACTATCCTGCACCATGCTAGTGACCCTGGGTGTCAGCTACAATAACAAAGGGTGGACTATGGCCCCATGCACCAAACAGTGGAGCTGAGTGGTTACAGAAGCGAGTGTACCATGCACCTTCCTAAAAGGCATATTCCCCATGGTGTAAAGGGAGCTCTGGGACCCATTGTGCCTTCTTTATTATTATAATTATTTATTATTTGTATTACTATAGCACCTAGGAACCCTAGTCATGGATCAGGACCCCATTGTGCTAGGCACTATGCAAACACAGAACAAAAAGATGGTCCATGCCCCGAGGGGCATACAATCTAAGTATAACACAAGAGAGAACAGATGGATGAAAGACAGACAGGAGTACAAGGAAACAATGAGACAGTATTGGTCAGCATGACCAGCTGTGGTCTCTGCACAACTAGCAGCCTAGTTGTTGTCATGTTTTATATAGGAATCACAGCACTGAGGAGGGATACCTGAGGTAGTTTTGCAGATGTTTATGAAGAGTCCCTCCCAAGCCTGTGGGGCAGAATGAGAGAAAGCACAAAAGTGTTTGCTTGAAAGCTGAACAAGTGGGCAGGGGAGGCATGGCATCCAGTCAGAGATGAGCTTCAACAGCACATTAGGAAATAATAGAAGATATGTAGGGTGTGGATTGACTATGTTGGGCTTGAAAACGAATACAAGCAGCTCATATTTGAGACATAATGGCTTTTGGAGCTGCCATTTCTACCCTTACACTCTTCCCAGTGTGATGCAGCCCTACTCAGAGCTAGGATAGATAAACACAATCACACCCTCAATACTCCAATCATTACTTTCTACTTTTGTTTGAGTTAAGAGCTTACACAGCATGAGAGAGGCTATTCCTTTAATGCAGGGGGTAGTAGGAAATATCACAATGCTCAAAAGTGCCCCTTCCTGAGAGATTTCCACTTCAATTTTACAGGCCCACATATTTGAGCTGCTGTTCAGAGAAGCAGTTGGATTTTTCGGCACGTATGCAGATTGAATCGCTGTGCTTTTGAGGTTTGCCCATCACTTGTTCTAGCTACATGCCACCATGCTAATTATTACCCATCTAAAATCTTGCATAGCTGAGATAATTGTGCTGTCATCTCTCTCTTTCTCTCTCACCCACTGACATTTAGACCACTTATATTTCTACAACTTAAAGGTAGTTAAACTGTAGTATCAAGTGTGTATTCTGAATTATCTGTCAGAATTAATGGGTTGGTTTACCCACAAGTGAGTCATTTCTCAGTATGTAGAATCTAAACAGGAAGGGCATATTTTAGTACCTACACACTGCTCTAGGCATAATATTATATTGATGTGCAGCACAGCTTCCTTAATAAGATCATTGTGGGAGTAGCTTGCATGTGGTAGGTGAATAATATGCAGATGATATTTGCAGTTGACAGCAGCCATCCCACAGATTCATACTGCACTTGTGCTTAAATTTTTTTTTTCTGGGGCAGCACATACACAAGCAGCATCTCATATGCTCTTAATCAGGATACAGTGTGCATTCTCCCCCATGAGAAAACAGTGCCATGGTCCAATCATCACACAGTTCTTCTCTGATTCCTTGGCAGTTTCTTTATAATGCTACTCTTGGAGCTAGAGTTCCCTAGTCTTCGTGCAACGGGAATACAGAGATTGTGCTAGTCCCAGGCATAGGGAGGAAGAAGGTGGAGGGGTGAGACTGCTCCTTAGCACCCTCCTGCCAGCACTCTTATGCTCTTGCAGAGATACCCACAAGGTATCTTAAAATAATAACTAGCAAAATTTGGAATGAAGTTTAAATGCACTTCCTAGTTTAATGTAGTGCACACATCCAGATTGACCAATTTAATGTTAGTATTCCCTGCTTATAGCTAGACATTTAGGACAAAAAATTTTTTATGAGAGCCCAACTAAAAAAACATCTTATAGAGGCTTGATTTGCATGGGGTTGAGTGCTTCCCCGCACTTTCCGAACATTAGACTCTTTTAAGGAGTCACAAGTTTGGCACCCAAAATCACTATTCGTCGCCACTAAAAATCTTGGACTGAAATCTGACATGGCTCAAGTTATTGATCCTAATATCACTCTTAGCCAGAACTGTTTGAAAAAATTGTTTTAAATAAAAGCATTTTGTTTGCATTGTTTACACCATTTATCTACAACTCCCCCTTTCTTCACCCCATTTTTTATCTGCCTTGTTCTTATCTATGGTGTATGATTGGATTGGGATAAAATAAAAATTGACTTGATTTTTGATCTAAAATTTGAACCAAATCTAAATCAAATCTTTGATGTCAGAAAAACTTTGGTGAGCTTTTGAAATACTGTTTTTTCCCTGGTCTGCCATTCTGAGTTCCAATCAGGAGGGAATGTGCCAAAGCATCATGAAAGAGGCTGATCTTGTAATAGTTAATTTTCTGGCCCATGAAGTCCTGGAAATATCATAAGAGCCTATTCTTGTGAGAATTCTAACTCAATTAGGAAAACTCATGACATTCACATAAACACCGAGACTTGTGGTATATATTGAACCCTAACTTCTTGGGGTTTTAGTCTCATCTACCTATGTTCCTCTTACAATACAGACAAGAGCTTTAGGAGTATCTTTTAGGTAGGACTGATGAAATCTGTTTTTTAGGTAATTGTGTGAACGATCAGCCAGGCCTAGAGGAAAAATTCATCAACCTGCACCTTTGAAAAAAGTTTGCTTTATGACTAGATAGAAATTGCTTGTTGTGGTTGGAAACACATGCAGTTTGAAAAGGAGTACTTGTGGCACCTTAGAGACTAACCAATTTATTTGAGCATGAGCTTTCGTGAGCTACAGCTCACTTCATCGGATGCATACCGTGGAAACTGCAGAAGACATTATATACACACAAAAAGAAAAGGAGTACTTGTGGCACCTTAGAGACTAACCAATTTATTTGAGCATGAGCTTTCGTGAGCTACAGCTCACTTCATCGGATGCATACCGTGGAAACTGCAGCAGACTTTATATATACACAGAGAATATGAAACAATACCTCCTCCCACCCCACTGTCCTGCTGGTAATAGCTTATCTAAAGTGATCATCAGGTGGGCCATTTCCAGCACAAATCCAGGTTTTCTCACCCTCCACCCCCCCACACAAATTCACTCTCCTGCTGGTGCTAGCCCATCCAAAGTGACAACTCTTTACATAATCAAGTCGGGCTATTTCCTGCACAAATCCAGGTTTTCTCACATCCCCCCCACCCCCATACACACACAAACTCACTCTCCTGCTGGTAATAGCTCATCTAAACTGACCACTCTCCAAGTTTAAATCCAAGTTAAACCAGAACGTCTGGGGGGGGGGGGGGGGGTTAGTAAAAACAAGGGGAAATAGGCTACCTTGCATAATGACTTAGCCACTCCCAGTCTCTATTTAAGCCTAAATTAATAGTATCCAATTTGCAAATGAATTCCAATTCAGCAGTTTCTCGCTGGAGTCTGAATTTGAAGTTTTTTTGTTTTAAGATAGCGACCTTCATGTCTGTGATTGCGTGACCAGAGAGATTGAAGTGTTCTCCGACTGGTTTATGAATGTTATAATTCTTGACATCTGATTTGTGTCCATTTATTCTTTTACGTAGAGACTGTCCAGTTTGACCAATGTACATGGCAGAGGGGCATTGCTGGCACATGATGGCATATATCACATTGGTGGATGTGCAGGTGAACGAGCCTCTGATAGGGTGGCTGATGTTATTAGGCCCTGTGATGGTGTCCCCTGAATAGATATGTGGGCACAATTGGCAACGGGCTTTGTTGCAAGGATAAGTTCCTGAGTTAGTGGTTCTGTTGTGTGGTATGTGGTTGTTGGTGAGTATTTGCTTCAGGTTGCGGGGCTGTCTGTAGGCAAGGACTGGGTCATTTCCAGCACAAATCCAGGTTCTCTCACTCCCTCACCCCCCTCCAAAAACCACGGGAGGAGGGGGGTGAGGGAGTGAGAGAACCTGGATTTGTGCTGGAAATGACCCACCTTGATTATCATACACATTGTGAAGAGAGTGGTCACTTTGGATGGGCTATTGCCAGCAAGAGAGTGAGTTTGTGTGTGGGGGGGCGGAGGGTGAGAAAACCTGGATTTGTGCTGGAAATGGCCCAACTTGATGATCACTTTAGATAAGCTATTACCAGCAGGACAGTGGGGTGAGAGGGGGTATTGTTTCATGGTCTCTGTGTGTATATAATGTCTTCTGCAGTTTCCACGGTATGCATCCTCTGAAGTGAGCTGTAGCTCACGGAAGCTCATGCTCAAATAAATTGGTTAGTCTCTAAGGTGCCACAAGTACTCCTTTTCTTTTTGCAAAGACAGACTAACACGGCTGTAACTCTGAAACATGCAGTTTGGCCTATCTGCTTCCTTTCTTGGCATAAGCAGCGTGGCTGAGATTTGAATGATTTTTCCATGATGAGTTTGGGGATTTTATATACAGAAAAAGCATGCAAGAAAAAACAAAATCCTGTAATTCCATTATAAGACTAATTCAGTATAGAATCTCTGTTTTTTGCACATAATGGAGTCACATTTAAGTATAATTGCAGTTGCCAAATTCACACTGAAGAAATTTTCTCCCTGGCTTCTGGTGTTTCTTAGGAATCCCATCGGACACTTTGTTTCTGTGAAACTCAGCACTGGTATAATAAGAATACATACATATTTATTTGCTAATAGACATCTTATTTGTCCCTAATTAAATAAAACCTACAAAGAAAACTGGATTAAAAAAGAAAGTATGGCCTTCTGAAACCATTGAAGGGAGTGTCACAGTTTCAGGGTAACTGCACGTGTGTCCACCTCCCACCCCCAGTGGTCCGCCCCAGGAGTGCCCTCTCAGGTCTCCTGCCATCATCTGTCTGTCAGTTGAGACCTTGTCCCACTCCCTTCTGACTGGGAGTTTTAAGGCTGAACAGCTCCCTGCGTTACACTGTGATGTCCTCAGCAAGCCTAGTGGCCAGTGCCTGTGCATTTCTTTTTCCTTCCAAAGGCTATAAACAGTGTATTGCCAGCAGTTACAGGTTACTGCACAGCTCTTTCTCAGCGAGCACATTAATTCTTATGATAAAAGCATCATAGAAAAAAGACAAACAACAATAGAAGTCCTTATACACTTGCTAAAAACTTACCAGAGGTCACCCATCGGTCTTACAGGGCCCTAGTTAACCAAAGTCTTTCCATCCCTTATTCCAGGATTGGGACCCACAGTGGACAAAAGGTCCTATCCATTTGATGAATTAAAGGCCCTGAGGTAGTTTAAATGCAGCCTTTTTCTTCCAAAAGCTGTTTCTTTCTCTGTTGGTCTCAGGAAACCTGTTTGACTCAATATATGCAAGCCTGACCAGGGAGTGGTACCCCTCTGGAGATGTTTACAACCTAGGTGATTCACCTTAATCACTGCCTGCTGGTTTTGGTCCCTGGAGGATTTGTGGTAACCTTCCCGTATGGAGTTGCATACAATCTCTGGTTTACAGTGATTTATAAACTTTATACCATATAATAATCCCAAAATATTGCATGGGATTGCAGTATCTGTCACATACATGGAAGATAAAACACATCCAAAAATTCCCCTTACACACTGTAAATAAAATCACCCCTTAACCACCTAACAAAAATGAAAACAGGAGAATCTTGAGCTTCAGTTGGGAAGACAGCACATGATGGAGAAAGCAATCCAGACACCTTCAATGGAAAGGATCCTGTTTCTCTTCTGATTATAATTTATAGCACAAGGCAGCCAGCAATTTCAGTTTTGTTGTATCATTGGCCCCAGTGATACATAAGGCAACTGGCTATCCCTTACACCATTCTTATGTTCTTCAGGGCACAAACTTTGATTATCTTAACATGGCCAGGATTTCACCTGAAAGCTGAAATTAATAATATTAATCTGTATTACTAACGTTACTAATATGTATTCAAAGTCGCATGGGCGATGTGCATCTAATGAAGATAGTGGGATGAAGGAATGATCTTCAGAGCTTTCAAAAAATGATCACAGGGGGACTCTGAAACAGAAATTAGTGAAGGGAACTGACCTCCATGGACACTCCACAAACACCACACACGATACTCACAGACTGGAGGATTTCTTCCATTTTTTTTACATTTTAGTGAAGTACGTGCATATCAGCCCCAACCTGGCTGGTTATGTGTGTGTGTGTGTGTATACACCTTCACCACAAACCTGAGGGTATTTTGACTGCTTCACTATATATAGTGATATATATATATAGTGAAACAGTCAAAATACCCTGACGTTTGTGGATTCATTTTAGCAATTACCATAGTATCTAGGCACCAGTAGACTGATTTTCAGATGCACTGAATATTAGCTTCAGTGGGAGATGCAGGTGCTCAGCATCCCTGAAAATCAAACTACACATTTTTAGAATGATTATATGCTTGCCTTCCTATTTGATCTTCACTGTCTTTCCGTAATATCTTCCTCCTGCCCTGTAAATGAAAAGCTGCTGATGTGAAGATGTGAAGATGGACAACATTTCTTTGGCTTGTGATCAGGTTTCTGTCTGAGGGCTAATAGGATCAAGAAGATGGTCATGCCTAGGAACACATCAGCAAGTATCCCAGCTGAGATAACTGAAGTTGTACTCTTTCGTGTCTATGGGCTGTGAATGGAAATTTTCAGGAGAGCAGACACTAATCTATATATCATTTGCACTTTTATTCTCTCAGCCTGTGGTATTTGCAGAGGGAGCATCTCTAATTCTTAGGCCTGCATAGGGGAGAAAGTAGAAATATCCTCAGGTAATGCAAGACAGAATTATTTAAAAATATATATATTTTTGGAACATAAGGTGCACATGGCATCCTGGTCTTAAACAATGTTAATTATTTATTTGTGTGGTCTCTTTTTCTTTTAAATAAATACTCCAGAGCTCATAAAACTGTCACCACCTTGAAAAAGACACCAGTACAGATTCCCCATTCCATCCAAACTATGTGTACAGTAGGAAGGAAGGGTGTATGTACAAGGTGTTGTCACAGGATGTGACTACACTGGTAGTGCCCTTGCTAGCTGAATGTGGTACTGCAGGCATTCCCCCTTAGCAGCTCACTTCTCCCTTAGCTGGTCCCTTTCTCCCTCCTGTTAGTTCTCAGGCTCAGAGTTCAGCAGACCAGCTTTTGACTGATGGAGTCTGCCCTAGGGAGGAGGCAGGCAGTATTTTTGCGGGTCCCCTTCTCCTAGCTCAACCCCCAGCTGGTTGGGTGAGAGGAGAACCTTGACCATCCTCTCTGCCTGTCTCTGAAAGACACTGACAGGTTTCCTCACAATCACTGCTTATTCCTGGGACCACTTTCTCTCTCTCCCTCTCTCTTCCTCTCAGACCTTTCAAAATCTTAATAGGGCTACGCCACATGATGGCTTTACACCACCTTAGCACCTCCCTGCCTTCTTGGGCTTGCCAAGTACTCACATAAGTTAGAGTAATCACGGGGCTGCTCTATCTTACACTTGAATGCCATGCCCTTCAAGGGACCTGGCTGGCAGTCGAGAATACCTGGAGCACAGCAGTTCTCTGGCCATAACCCTAACATTCCCACTCCACCAGGGCCTGCTGGTGTAGGAGAAGTGTAGAGGAAAAGTGTAGGGCCATTCTTCCAGCTCTGCACTAACCGGAGAACCCTCTAGAGCTGGGATTATTCCTCAGGGGCTCTTTACACTGTTTTGCAGAGCCTTTACATACAGGAACAGAACATGTAATTGGGCTCACCTTATTAGACCACTTTGGATGGGCTATTACCAGCAGGAGAGTGAGTTTGTGTGTTGGGGGGCGGAGGGTGAGAAAACCTGGATTTGTGCTGGAAATGGCCCAACTTGATTATCATACACATTGTAAGGAGAGTGATCACTTTAGATAAGCTATTACCAGCAGGAGAGTGGGGTGGGAGGAGGTATTGTTTCATGGTCTCTGTGTATATAATGTCTTCTGCAGTTTCCACAGTATGCATCCGATGAAGTGAGCTGTAGCTCACGAAAGCTTATACTCAAATAAATTGGTTAGTCTCTAAGGTGCCACAAGTACTCCTTTTCTTTTTGCGAATACAGACTAACACGGCTGTTACTCTGAAACCAGTTACTGAACAATTGCTTACTTTCTTATTTTTACCATCTAGTTATGAAACAAATCAACTGGAATATAAGTATTGTACTTACATTTCAATGTATAGTACATAGAGCAGTATAAACAAGCTATTGTCTGTATGAAATGTTAGTTTGTACTGACTTTACAAGAACTTTTTATGTAGCCTGTTGTAAAACTAGGCAAATATCTAGATGAGTTGATGTACCCTTGGAAGACCTCTGCGTATCCCCAGGGGTACACGTACCCCAGGTTGAGAACCAATGCCTTAAACTATCAAAATACAATATGTTTCACTCTGGACAATAATCTTGCAGCAGAGTGTCAACAAATATTGCTTGGCAATGTCCACACAAATCTGTTGTCATGGCAACCGAATCCCTACTCACAAGAAAGGAAGGTAAACATATGGTAGAAATAGCATGCTACTCCAAGAACATTTCCAGGATCACAATTCTCTTTAAAAACAAAACAAACAAACAAAAACTTAAATCAAAGAGAAGTCAACTGTACAGTCTTACATTTTCATTTTTAAATTGATATAAAAGGTAAATTTTCACAGCTGGGTGTCAGCTTCAATTATTTCCAGCACCATGGAATTGAGAAGCATGGGCTGGGGTGTGGCTGAAGAGGGGGGCAGCTGGGACCTGTCTTCTGTGTTTGTCCAAACTGATTTGAACCTTTTCCCCAAGGTTTGGGTACGATCACTCAGCTATTTATACAGGCAACAATTTAGACTTACATCTGATTCAAAATAGTTAGGACCTGGATTGCTCATGCTTAAACATATGAATGAAGTCTGAGAGATGTACAAGAAACTAAAGGTGGGGAACGCTTTAATATTTAGAAACTCACATGAATAAGGGAAGTGGGTGAGACTGGGATGTGTTTGTATATATTGTGGGTATGAACGATCGACATATTATACATATGATATTCCATCCACACCGTACTCACTATTGAAAACAGGTCATAAGACCTTCAAATATTTTGGAAGTGCGTGTTTAAAAACTTGGAGATTCTGGGTGGATGAAAGATGGTATGGAGTCCATTTAGAATGATTTTTCCTTAAAATCCATCACAGGACTGTACGGTAGAAGGGCATTGCCCTGGCACCACAGACCTCATTTGGTACAGAACAGCAGCGTAGTTGGAGCAGTTGTAGAATTAGAGCTTTTCAAATCGATCATAAGAAAACCCCAAACCACAGGGAATTTGACTAGTTTGGGTGCAAAGTAAAAACTCAGATTTGATTCGTTGATAAGATCTTCATGAATCATTCAAGGAACCTCGCACAGGAGAAATTCACTTTTACATGACAGGTTTCAGAGGAACAGCCGTGTTAGTCTGTATTCGCAAAAAGAAAAGGAGTACTTGTGGCACCTTAGAGACTAACCAATTTATTTGAGCATGAGCTTTCGTGAGCTACAGCTCACTTCATCAGATGTTTACCGTGGAAACTGCAGCAGACTTTATATACACACAGAGAATATGAAACAATACCTCCTCCCACCCCACTGTCCTGCTGGTCAGTGGGGTGGGAGGAGGTATTGTTTCATATTCTCTGTGTGTATATAAAGTCTGCTGCAGTTTCCACGGTAAACATCTGATGAAGTGAGCTGTAGCTCACGAAAGCTCATGCTCAAATAAATTGGTTAGTCTCTAAGGTGCCACAAGTACTCCTTTACTTTTACATGGTTTCCACATAAACCTAACCTTTCCATCTGGGTTTTATTTTGATATTTTGGACTCGTTCTAACTTGTGTGAGGGTGAACCCACACACTGAATCAGAAGAAAGTGTCCTCAGAAGGGGTGGTCAAAATTTTTCCATTAAAACTGTGTTTTGACTAAATAAGGGGAAAGTGACCACTTTCTGCAGAAAATTTCTGCTTTTCATAAAAGCCCAAAAAAACGGAGAACAGAAAAGTTTTCAGTTTTTGCCTGAAAACCTTTTGATTTTTGAGTTCTCAATTTTTTGCTGAAAAGTAGAATTTTCCACAGGGAGTTAAAAAACCAAAACATTTTCTGCCTAGGTCTATTTCTCAGAAACTCTTGGGGAACAAGGCCATTGAGCTTCACTGATCTAGTACCTGTCCTCTGCTTTTGACACATCCAGAGGATTCCTTCATGTACAGGAGTGGCTTGACTTGAGATAGAACCATGGCTGGACTTCTTACTTAAAATGGGATATCAGGGCTCTCTTGAGAGGGTTGAGCTTGAATGGCACTATTGTTTTTTTTTCACTTTTGCTTGAGCATGTTTGCTACTGGAAAGAACTGATAGTTTCAATGGGATGTTAATCTCAAGCAGAGCAAGGCTGTTCTGTGGGAATGCCCGAATGTTGCAAATCATTTTATTTACAGGATTTTGTCTTGTGAACTTGAGGTTAAGCGGCAGCTTTTGATTTCAAGCATTATGTTAATTTGAGTTGAGATGATGAGAGGGCAACATCTTGCTAGTTTTGTAAGACATGTCACTGTCCTATGTTTGTGTGTGGTTTACTTTCTCACTTGACTAGTTCTCACAGTTGATTTTTAACCCAATCAACCTACAAGCTTTACATTCATTTTAATTTGTAACCCTTATTAGCCGAGGGCTACTTTCAGTCTTTCTCTCTCCCCTCCTCTCTGATACTCCTGCATCTCCAAACAGATGCCAATCTGCTCCTGCTGTTTCTAAGCTTTCATCTTAGTGTGTTCCATGATGTTTCATCATTCCCAATTTGTATGTTTATCAGATTAGACTCAACTAAAAAAGATTAGTACAATATGATAAAGGTGATAATAAAATAGATGTATTAGGTTTATGGGGCATTATAGCTAAATTACTGTATTAAAGTCTTTGCCATTGCAAACTGATTTAATATTCCTACTTTGTGGCAATTTTTTTTAATAAAGCAAGAAATATGTAGTTTGTTTGCAAAAAGAGCATTATGTTGCATATTTTATAACGCTGATATTCTAAAATTGATATCATACTTGCAACATTTTATTTACACTGATACAGACATTTCCATTGTAAATTGAAAGCACTTTATAATTCTGCCAGTAAAAATGGTTTTTGCTCTAGGAGGAAATTCTATTCCAAAATTTCTAAAAATCACTTTTTTGAGAGCTGCAACTGTGATTTTTCAAATACATAATACAAAACTTTGATATTTTGGAGGATATTTTAAAAACTGAACAATTTTCAAAACAAGTATTGGCAAGTACAGCAATCAATTCATCATATAAACCACTTGCTTCCCTTTTAAAACAATTTCTTTTTCTATAAACGCGATCTTTGTCATCCAGAATATCTAACAACTAAACTAAACTATCACATGGACAAATGCATCCTCGGGTGAGGTTCTCTATCCTATTGTCCTTGAGGAGAAAAGAACAATATTATTATAGGTCCTCTTCACCTTTAAAAAGATGGTGAACAGATGGCATATACTTCCAGCTGAAGTGGAGAACTCAAGTAGTAAAAACCAGCTGACTGTGAATTTGAATCTGCAATGCCCAATTTGTGAATGGCTCAGTTTAGTCACTTGTGTGTTCCCCTGCAGAGAGAGCTTACAGAATGTTTGGGTTTTTTATAGGGCTAAACAAATTAATGCCCTGATCTTCCATTTATAAATACTGGCACAGTGGTCTACCCATATGGATCATAACGAAGGACAAAAAGAAGGATATTAGTTAGACTACCGTTCTAGTCGTTTGGATGAACATGTTGGGTGAACATGTCTTTCCTCCCCAATTAGCTGTGTTATACTTGAATGGGAATGTTTTTACCCAATACTAACACAAAATATAAAATGATTAAAATTATCTTTTCTACAAAAGTTTTATATAGTTAACCCATATGGAAAAATAATGTCAGAATTCTTAGCAAGCAGCTCCAGACATGAGGCTCAATCTCTGTGTCTGCTCTTTCATGTTGTGTGATAAAATTCTAATTATTCCAATGATGCTAAAATTCACTGCAGGATTGCAAAGTATGTACCACACCCAGCATTAGCCCTTGGGTATGCTGTTTCAAATCCATTACCAAATCTAACAATAGAGCTGATGATATTATTGCAGAATTGAACTTCATCAGTTTGCATTTCAAAAGAACTCAGCTAAAGGTCTGATAAAAATTTTAAAATATCTAGAGAGCAGTTTAATGAGAATAGTCCAACTATGTGGTTAAATAGAACAATGAAATGGATTGAGGACTGAAAGGTCAATTGTTAGGAGAAACTATTAGCTCCAGTGGCTGTTCTGTCTCATGTAGTTTGTTCCCCAGATCAAATTAACATATAGACTATATGTGACCTCTACTAAACTGCATAGTAAGCTAAAACCAAATTTTCTCCTAGAGGGGTTTGTCCCCATAATGATGATTTGGACATTCCATGAGGCAATGCCAGCTGCCCTGATCAGTTCTCAGCAGCTGGGGGAATGTTTCTCAGTATAGAGGGAGTGCTTATGGGAGATGATGCTTCATAAACAGCATTTTCTTCTGTGAGAAAATACTTGTGTGGTTGAGCAGACATCATCCTGCACAACCACATACTCAAGGCCTCATGCAGTGGGGGAAGAAGGGTTTTTCTTTTCCAGGGATTGATGGAAAGGCCCTCGCTCTCCCCTTTTCCTCTATCTTTGACTCCTCTCCACTTATGCTAGCAGAGGAGAGATTTATGTCCCTTTTTCAACTGATTTTTGGCATAAATATGGAAATGGCCCTTCTTTTCATGTATGGTAGAAATGGCCACGCATCGTGAAAGTGTAGAAATCAGAAAGAGATTTAATATAGTGGACCCAAGTAGCTTTCAAATGGGAGGAGACAGCCACTGGAAAATTCCCTTTTCATGGCTGAACTCTCCACCCACAGAAAGATGGCCTCCTGCCACCTCAACCCAGGCTTAAAAGGAGAGAGGGGACATGGGAGGGAGCATGGAGGAGCAGAGATCCATTATACCTGATGGACCTTACATTGGTCATGGAAGTGAGAATAAGTTGTGTGCTTCTCTAGCTTCCACCAGGGTGACTGAAGTTCAGGGAGATGTAACTGGATCCTAATGCCCTCCCTATCACCATCATCTCCACCCTGTCTGAGTAGAGCTCACATGGATGGCAGCATTGAGCCTAGTATGTTTAATTGGGAAAAAAACCTGATACCTGACCCAAAGTTTCTATTGTTATCAGCACTTATGAAAGTGGCTCCAAGGATCATGAGAGAGGCAGTCTGCTGTGGCTGACTGGGCAAGAGTAGAAAGCAGGCGGGGAGGATGATATCTCAATTAATCACTGTTTGATGGCAGGAAGACAAGTATCATTTGGCAAGACAAGTGCAAAATATTTGTGTCTTTTCATCCTCATATTTGTTGGATTGACAGGAACTTAGTATGGGGAAAAGCCAACCCATAGTCTGTTTTATTCCAGCAGTCACTAGCAGAACTCATATCACAACTGACAGCCTTTACTGAAAGTTCCCTATTCTTCTGAATGAAAAGCAAGTTGAAAATCCAAGTGAAACGTACACAATTGGAGTAGTTTCTGATTTCTCATTTGAAGCTAGTTTTCTCTATTGATCATTGTTTCTGCAATATGTGACTTGGTTCGGTGAATATATTATATTGTTTTCTTTCCAAAAGTGCTGAATTTTTTTTTTTAAATACAGCATATTTGGAAAATTTAACTTTGGGCTTTTTCCTAGTTCCTTATGTATGTCTATATATAGGTGACGAATAAAAATCTTCTGCATGCTTGGAAGCAGTGCCAGATTTAAGACCATCATTCTTTGCAACATTTTGCAGATGTCCTGAGCTACCTATTTTTCACTGGCATTCAAACAGTTTCTAAGAACAGTAGGAAAAATATACTTTTCTGATGTCTGTGGAAGAGCAAACTGCCATCCCAATGAGAGTAGCATGGTATGCCATTTTTTATTTCACAAGCAGAAAGAATTCACAGAGTAGCAGGATCTAACTCATAATTCACAAACAAGCTGAATGTGTTCAGCTAACTATCTTTAATGATGGCTGAATAGTCCAAATAAATAAAGTCTACGTATAGCAGGGTGCATGTGATCATGGCTCTGGCCACTGGGGAACTGAACCCAGGCCATGAACATGATATTCTGTTGCTTGAGCCAAAGGTCTAGATCTGTTAGCTAGGGGTCAGCAGCAGAGAAGATTCAGAAACATTATTATATGATCCAGTAGAGAGAAGGGAAAAAAGACACCTTCAGCCAGTGTGTTACTTGCAGACATAATTCATGTATTTGTAGATTGTAGATTGTCTGTATTGTGTATGTATATCTGACTCAAAGAGGCTAGCTACCTCTGACACCTTTCTAGTCTCTGAGTGCAAACTCTCAGGTGTTTGTCCTCTTGCCATTACCTGTCACAGAGTAGAATATCATGATTCGTCCTCTCTTAGACCAGCAGCTGGCTCTGATACCATGCATTTACCAACTGTGTATTATCCTGCAGTTCCAAACTCAGTTTCAGGCACCTGCGTTTCCTTTTTTGGAAGCCAGTGACACTGATATTTGCCAACAGCCTTTTAAAATCAAATGTAGCATCTCACAGTTACAGGGCTAGCTGCACCTCTGTCCCCTTACTGGTCTCTCTGAGCATACCCTGTCAGGCCTTGTGTCTTTATCTCTCCTAGAATGGAATTCCATGATTCTCCCACTGTTAGACCAGGCCCTGGGATACAGTATCTAGTGTACTTAAATTCTTACCCTGCAGGTCTGATTGGGTTTGGGCACCTGTGGTTCTTCCCTTCTGGACTAGTGGTCCATATAGTGACCAAGCAGTCTTCGTAAAATGAAATGATTGTTTATTTTAGCAGTAAGACAAAGGTTTTAGAGAAAAAATGGATTTTAAAATAATCTTTACACACGTCTATCTTACCTAATGTACTAACATCCCATAATGGTGGCAACCTAGGGAGGCTTATCACTTTCAGATACTTTCAGGTGGTGCCTGAGTGTCTCCCATAGTATGGTTCTCTCTGACACCCTTTTTAAGAGAGCTTGTGTCAACCACCCCCTGCCTTTTGCTCTCTTGGGTTCTTTACCAAATGGGTCATGCTTCCCCCACTGTTCAAACTAGTTTGGTGGCTGCCCAGGAGACTGTAAGTGCTACGCCACTGTAAGTGCGGTAGTGTAGGTGTAGCCCGAGTGTGCGCATGATTGACAGGATGTGGAAAAGATGGAGAGTTACTACCCACTTCACAGTGACTAAGCCACGTGTGTGTCAGTTCTGTCCATTTTCTTTGTAAATTTTCACTGATGATCATTTCTATTCAGTGTACCTCATTTTGGCTGATTAACTTCTCACTTATCAGTGGTACTGACTCAGTACAGTTACTGAACTAAACGAAAACAGTTTGACATTATGTATCCAGTTAATTACATGCCAGGCTGAGGATGGCCCTCCATAGGTGCACAACAGGGGATGTGGTGTGACAAGGAGAGGTCATAAGCGTCCCTTTCTCCTCCCACTTTGATCCTGTTTAGTGGTTAGCCTCAGTGTGGCAGGGTAGTATAGTACCTGTACACTGTAAGTGGCAGCATCCCCTGAAAGGGCAGCTACAGGGAGTTTGAGGGCAAAGCCATGCCCTCACCCCTCTCTACACTGTGTTGTTCAGTGAACAGCGCAATGGATGTGGGACCCTGACAACCATGATTCTGTTTCAAGCTCGGCCACTGCAGTTACATCAGTGATTGTAAAATGAAAGTATTGAATGTTTAGTGATACCCACTGTATCTCTCATTTAATCCCTATTTGCTAGGTATGAAATTCATCCAATAAACTACGTGCTTCACTTGGATATTAGCCATCTTGGGTTACCTTCTACTTACATGGCCATAGATATACTGTTTTCACCCTCTTCAGGGTTCCTCATTCTGGTACCTTGATTGTCTTCTTGTTTCTTGTTTTAGCAGTGCCATATAAGACGTTGGGAGGCAACTTTCTCTTCTTCGTTGTTTCCCTAGTCTGAATTGTTGCTTTATGAAAAGACGTCATACCAGATGAAGATTATTTGTGAGTGGTGAAAAAATCAGTCAGGAGAAAGACGTTTAGTCAGACTGAGTAACCCATGCTCAATTAAATATCAGGCATATAACTGACTCTTTTCATTGTATAACTGGAGAAAAACAGTGGTTGCCCTTAAACTCCGGAGTTGCCGTTTTAACTAAAAAACATTGTCTCCATATTCCGTATACTAAGTACTAGGAAGTTCAAAGAATGTCTTGGTATGTTAACTAGCTCCAAATGTACAAGTCATTATTATTCATTATTATTTGTTTATATTGTAATTCCCAGAGGCCCAAACAAGAGTGGAGCCTCATTGCACTAGGTGCTGTATGTACTCCTAGTAAGAAACAGTTCTACCATTTCCTGAAGAGCTTAAAATTTAAAGGAACAGGACTGACAGAGTAGGAGAAAGAAAGTGCTATTATCCACATTTTACAGATAGCAAACTGAGGTAAGGAAAGAGATTAAGTGACTTGCCTGAGATCACACAGGATGTCTGTGGCAGAGCTGGGAATTGTACCCAGAACTTTCAACTCCAGTCCTATAATCACAAAACCATCCTTAATCTATAACATTTCTGAAGAGTGACTTCTATAATTTTTTTAATTTTACATACATGTTCCCAGCTCAAGTTAATATCTACTTGTTGAGATATTCCCCAACAAAGATTTCTGAAGCGACGTTGTATGTATTACTTTGTGTTTATTATTCTTCCAATACCCAGAATGCTTCCTTATCTCACTTGTCACAGACACACAGGGATTCATATTCAAGAAAACCAAGAAATGATTGTGAAACACTTGAGTGCACACTGAAGTCTTTTTTCAGAGCGTTGAGTGTTAGAATTTGGGATGCTTTTCTAAATTTGTATCTCACTGTATATTTTATAATATCTCAACTGTTGCACTGAATTTATGAGCTAAAGAAAGTAAAACTCTTTATTCTTATACCTGGGGAGACTTATTTTGATCATAATTACATTGTTGTAAACCAAAAGTTACTCCAAGGACTCTGATGGAATTGTTGTAATTTACACTGATGTAACTATGATGATATTATGTGCTCTAGCCTAATATTATTCTAGCTCAACACTCCTATTTACAGTACTCAGCCCTGTATTTACTGTTCCTCTGTTTTTTTAAATTTCCCAGTTATAAATCTTCTGATGTATTTTTTAAATGTGACAGTCTCAGAGGTGAGAGCTAATGTTGAATATGAGAGCTACAAGTATCATTAGCTGCCTGCTTAAACAATGCTCTTCTTTAATCATAAAATTACTACAGATAGCTGAAGGAATTTGCATTAGTTATTAAGATGGTTTGTTTTTTTGCAGACCTGTAAACTGTGGTTTAGACCAGCTGCTCAAGTCAACCTTTATTTTTCAGATCTGGATGGAGTGTTTCTTCATCTGCATGATGCTGTCTGGGACTACAGCTCTGTGACACCCCTCAGTTGTGCTTGCAGAAGAGGCAGAGAGGCTTCCAAGAAGCTCTGAAAAGGAGAAAAGTCTGGAGCTTCTAATTAGGTGAGTTTAAAAGAGGTGATTAGCAGCAATGGATGGCTATAATTCCCTTGTTTTTTTACAGCAAGGAAGATACAATATAATAAGCTATCTGGCCTAACATTAATAAGTAGTTATACAACATATGCCTCTTTGGGCAGTTACAAGACAGAGCAAGCTATTCACCCAACACTGCACTTCATCAAGTATTTTGATTATATTATTAAACAAAACGCATACAGAGACATCAGGAGTGGACATTTCATAGATCACTTACGTTCCATCAGAATGATCAGTTTGTGATCACAGCTTTTTCATAACTTTGTTAAATATGGAGTGGATCTCAGTTATGACTAACGAGCTACAGAAGTTTGCATATCTGTTTAGTTTGGCAAAGCTAGCTCGCCTCCTAAAGACCATCCTATATGTTCCACTATTTTAAAATGATATTCTATAATGTGACACAGGATTTGGATAAAGAACTTTGACTAATACATAGGATTTACTGTAGTGATTGATTTCTAATTTTTCTATCCTGGCACAATCTACAGGGAAACTAGAATTTGTTTTTCTTCAGCTTGGTGCCTAAAAAAGAGCAAAGTGGCAAAAAACAATGGTTTGCTTCTTCCAGAGGAAAAAAACACAGGGTGATATATCTGGGCACATTGACATCAGTAGCAAAACTTCAACTGATTCAGTGGGGCCAAGATTTCACCCACTATCTGTAACTTCAAGTGTGTTTAGTCAACAATATAGTTCTTCAGTTTCCTAGTTCTTGAGCCTATCTGTGCAAAATCTCCCTCTTCCCCTCATGACCCTTCCCTAAGCTTTCCACTGCCTCCTCTTTATATCTCTGTTTTAATTATCCCTTTGTTAACCCCTTCAGTACTTATTTCAGAGTGTGGCATATGTACATTAAATCATAAACAGTTTTTTAAAATATATTTTTGTAATTGCTTCACCACAAAACAACCCACCACCAAACAACCAAACAAAAGAGCCACACATATATGGAGTTTATGAGGAGAGTTTATAACAAAAGTTGCTACAGACAAAAAAAATCACCCAGCACCCACAGATGAGATGTGGCACATGAGATTTCAGGGTAGTTAGTTTCATTTGGGGAAGAAGGGAGTTTGGAAATAAGGCAGAAACTAATGTCTCTCTATAAACCTGAATTATGAGGAGATCCCTCAACTCCCAAATAAAATTCTTCCATTCCCAAAATACTTATATTTATAAGGTAGGTTACGTTTGGTTAAGGCACTGAACTTCTCAGCAAAATTTGCATAATATCAGTATTCTGCTAGCTCCCAACATTCTTGTGACATGATGTTTCTAAAATAGACAATATTTATTAATACAAATATTAGTATTATCATAAGGCATCTGCACAGTTGTACTCAGTTAACACAGACTAAATGATGTAAACATAATGACATCGTGATACATGAAGGCAAAATCATTGCTTATCATAGGAATCAATTCAGTTATTCACATAATAGTTTACCATGTTGTTCAGTCTAAAAATTCAATCTTTACAACACCCTTTTTTCTAGATCAGCATTATTTTGTCCTTCCACACATCATAATGTCCGCTCCATTGACTTGTATTGATCTCATTTTGTCTTTCTTTAGATTATAATGTTGTTGCCTTAGACTTCCATTGACACAGCTTTGTCTTTTCCCACCAGCCTCCATTGATTAGCATTGATATTGTTTCCACCTAATTATGACGCTGTCTTAAGAACTTTGTGACAAAGCTTATTCTCAGTAGTGCAGCTATAAATATAAACAGTAGCTGCAACTCTGTATCTCAGCCATTTCCAAGGTGTTCCTCCATTTCTTTCAGGAAGAGGGGGGAATATGTGTTTTAAAGTATTGTAATATTAATTTGGTTCATCAGCTCTGCAAAATATGGGATGAGATATTATTGGAATCCAACTTCTCTGAAGGTGACCCATCCTCAATACACCCATGGCACAGAGCTTTATGTGAGCACATTGTATTCTCCATTCAATTTGCCTCCTTGCTTCATACTTGTATTGAAGCACTGTAGACAATAATCCTACAACTGGAATCCCCTGGAGATCACATGAGTTGTATATTTCACTAACCTGCCTACTCCCCAAAACACCTCAAACAGGCAGGGGCACCCACACACCACCATCATTCGTACTCAGACACCCATGGACAAAATAAAAGTTGGTAGGCTTAGTTTCTAGTGCTGCACTGAATGAGACATCTCGCTCTTGAGACATAGTTGTGCCCTATGGCTTTATTCATGCTGGGGAATACACATGTGCAGTCGTGTTCCATCTTCTGAATGTTTCCTTTTGACAAGTAAGAAGTCAGGTTTTGAGTCCGAAATTCAAGAGTAAGGCCGGTGGCATCAAACTATAGCAAAAATGGACTTCCTGAAAAAGAGACTGACCTCGCTGTGCAGGTGGAGACTGCTTCTCTAAACTCATTTTAGCAACTTCTGCCATGATATTTTGACAGCCTTGTGAGCAAACGTAATGCTATCTCAACACAAAGGTGCATGAATGAAAGGTTCAAGCTAATCAGTTGAGAGGAATTAAGGGCTGGATTCACAAAGTACTCAGTGAGTAGTCAGTTGCTATAGTGATGGCTGCTTATTATACCGGTCTGTACCTGGGCATAGTTTCACTGTTATCTTTTCCTACTCCCTTCCCCATGTATGCTGATTTGTATCCACTTGTTGTCTGATGTCATATGATAATATTGTAAGCTCTTGAGGGAAAGGACTAGTTTTTATATTACAGGTTGTATATTACATGTATATTACAT
The DNA here is from genome assembly GCF_965140235.1 of Caretta caretta. Taxonomy (NCBI): domain Eukaryota; kingdom Metazoa; phylum Chordata; order Testudines; family Cheloniidae; genus Caretta; species Caretta caretta. The sequence goes on from NC_134214.1 coordinate 86,914,078, forward strand.
GCATAATGCAAATATCACAGGAAGTACTGAGCTTATAAGAGGATTTAAGGCCTCCGCTGCTCTTTCCTGTGCCTGGTTTCCTCTTAGAGCAGGGATCAAGATGAGCATATTCTTCCACAGGACCCACTAGGAAGGGAGAAACAGGAAGTGAGCGGTATGTGGCTCCTGTGTATAGCATCCCAGGGTTGGAACCTGGAAGGGTGGGTGTGACTGGGTTTCCCCCCCACCTGCAGAGTGGTGTAAGCTCCAAGAAGGGAACAAGGCTCATTTAGAAACCCAAGTGAAGCGCTGAATTTAAAGGGCTCAGAGACAGGGCTGAAGACCCTGGTGAGGGCAGATAGACAGTTTTTGTTGGATTCTTTGTTACCCTGGAAGGAGTTCGTTTTAACTGTGTGACCTGGCCGGAGCCAAAGAAGACCCACCAAATGAGACTGACAACCTAGAGGGAGTGCCAAGAGTAGGAAAAGGCCTGCAGTACTAGACACAGCAGCAGGAGGCGCTCAAGAGCTGAGTGTCCCCCCTTTACAAAGCACTTAAAGAAGTCTGATTTTTCAGAAGGTGCTCAGTACCTCTGAAAATCAGGAGACCTGTTTAAGTGCCTGACTATAGAATTAAAGGCCCAACTTTTGTCATCCAGGTGTAAATATTTTGGCCCAAATCTTCAGAAGTGTTTTTCCAGCACCTTTCATGACTACTTAATTCACTTAATGTTTAAAACGGGGGTGGAGGGTGGAGAGTGAGATGTAATAATTTATAAAATGGGTTTGGTTTAATGAAGCAGGATCCATATGTGAGCTGGCTTAGAATCATAGAATCATAGAATATCAGGGTTGGAAGGGACCCCAGAAGGTCATCTAGTCCAACCCCCTGCTTGAAGCAGGACCAATTCCCAGTTAAATCATCCCAGCCAGGGCTTTGTCAAGCCTGACCTTAAAAACCTCTAAGGAAGGAGATTCCACCACCTCCCTAGGTAACGCATTCCAGTGTTTCACCACCCTCTTAGTGAAAAAGTTTTTCCTAATATCCAATCTAAACCTCTCCCACTGCAACTTGAGACCATTACTCCTCATTCTGTCATCTGCTACCATTGAGAACAGTCTAGAGCCATCCTCTTTGGAACCCCCTTTCAGGTAGTTGAAAGCAGCTATCAAATCCCCCCTCATTCTTCTCTTCTGCAGGCTAAACAATCCCAGCTCCCTCAGCCTCTCCTCATAAGTCATGTGTTCCAGACCCCTAATCATTTTTGTTGCCCTTCGCTGGACTCTCTCCAATCTATCCACATCCTTCCTGTAGTGTGGGGCCCAAAACTGGACACAGTACTCCAGATGAGGCCTCACCAATGTCGAATAGAGGGTGTCATAAATATAAAGGGAAGGGTAAACCCCTTTGAAATCCCTCCTGGCCAGGGGAAAGCTCCTCTCACCTGTAAAGGGTTAAGAAGCTAAAGGTAACCTCGCTGGCACCTGACCAAAATGACCAATGAGGAGACAAGATACTTTAAAAAGCTGGGAGGAGGGAGAGAAACAAAGGGTCTGTGTCTGTCTGTATGCTGCTCTGGCCGGGGATAGACCAGGAATGGAGTCTTAGAACTTTTAGTAAGTAATCTAGGTAGGTATGTGTTAGATTATGATTTCTTTAAATGGCTGAGAAAAGCATTGTGCTGAATAGAATAACTATTTCTGTCTGTGTATCTTTTTTGTAACTTAAGATTTTGCCTAGAGGGGTTCTCTATGTTTTTGAATCTAATTACCCTGTAAGATATCTACCATCCTGATTTTACAAGGGGGATTTCTTTATTTCTATTTACTTCTATTTTTTATTAAAAGTCTTCTTGTAAAAAACTGAATGCTTTTTTCATTGTTCTCAGATCCAAGGGTTTGGGTCTGTGGTCACCTATGCAAATTGGTGAGGCTTTTTATCCAACATTTCCCAGGAAAGGGGGGGTGCAAGTGTTGGGAGGATTGTTCATTGTTCTTAAGATCCAAGGGTCTGGGTCTGTAGTCACCTAGGCAAATTGGTGAGGCTTTTTACCAAACCTTGTCCAGGAAGTCGGGTGCAGGGTTTTGGGAAGTATTTTGGGGGGAAAGACGCGTCCAAACAGCTCTTCCCCAGTAACCAGTATTTGTTTGGTGGTGGTAGCAGCCAGTCTGAGGACAACGGGGGGAATATTTTGTACCTTGGGGAAGTTTTGACCTAAGCTGGTAATGATAAGCTTAGGAGTTTTTTCATGCAGGTCCCCACATCTGTACCCTAGAGTTCAGAGTGGGGGAGGAACCTTGACAGAGGGGAACGATCACATCCCTCGATCTGCTCGCTATGCCCCTACTTATACATCCCAAAATGCCATTGGCCTTCTTGGCAACAAGGGCACACTGCTGACTCATATCCAGCTTCTCGTCCACTGTCACCCCTAGGTCCTTTTCCGCAGAACTGCTGCCTAGCCATTCGGTCCCTAGTCTGTAGCTGTGCATTGGGTTCTTCCGTCCTAAGTGCAGGAATGCAGCATTACCAAAACTGCCTGCTGACCTATAAATATTGTGATACAGGAGGGCCAAGGGAGCAGTGGTAGAGTGGTCAAGGGGAAATATATAAACCCTAGGCTAATTAAGGTGTGATTCCCTGTAGACTAGGGAGGGTTGCTACTGGTTAATTGGAGCACCTGTAGGCAATTAAGGCCCTGTCAGGAACCTAATAAATTAGGCTCCTGACTGGAGCTTGGAGGTGTGTTGTGAGAGCTGAAAGACCAGAGAACCGAAGTAAGGGAGACCCTGCCCTGGCAGGGTGGGGAGACTCCCTCCCCCAGGGACTAAGGACTGAGAGTAACACCACCCAAGGGGAAAGAGGGTAAAAAACCTGCAGGGCTTGAGAGGGCCTGGGACTCAGAGTGAGGAGCAAACCCAGACCCCTCCCCCGCTTTCCTCCTCTACCACCTTCCCGGGCCACTAGCAAGGCCTTCGGCGCCCAAGAGCAGGGGAAAAGGTGGCGTCTTAGCCCCCCCCCAAAGAAAAGCACAGAACCCCATATGAACATCGGCCATCTTGTCACAGTATAACCAGCAGGTGCTTGATCCTGACAAAGTTTACACATGCAGAGTAATCCTTATCTATGTAAATTGACTCATTGACTTCAAAGTGAATGGCACCTAGATACCTAGGCAATGGGCATATTAGAAATGCTATTGATAGTAGGATCGGTAATGCTACTGATTGATCCGTGATTGATAGAAGATCTGTATTACCATGAGCTCAGAAATGGTTTTCCAGAAAGCTAAATAGGTCAGAAGGATTAAATAATCCACTGATCTCTCCATACCAAGCTTTTTGTTATCAGTCTTCTGCTCTAGCTCTCTATACTATTTACTATAATCTATCTATTATAGAGTCCTGCTAATAGGCTGCACCTAACACATAAAATCTTGCTGCTATTGAAAATTGTTGAGAGAAGGGATTGCCTCTGGTTTCAGAGTAACAGCCGTGTTAGTCTGTATTTGCAAAAAGAAAACGAGTACTTGTGGCACCTTAGAGACTAACCCATTTATTTGAGCATAAGCTTTCGTGAGCTACAGCTCACTTCATCGGATGCATACTGTGGAAAGTACAGAAGACATTTTTATACACACAAACCATGAAAAAATGGGTGATTATCACTACAAAAGGTTTTCTCTCCCCCCACCCCACTCTCCTGCTGGTAATAGCTTATCTAAAGTGATGACTCTCCTTACAATGTGTATGATAATCAAGGTGGGCCATTTCCAGCACAAATCCAGGGTTTAACAAGAACGTCTGAGGAAGGGGGAGGGGTAGGAAAAAACAAGGGGAAATAGGTTACCTTGCGTAATGACTTAGCCACTCCCAGTCTCTATTCAAGCCTAAGTTAATTGTATCCAATTTGCAAATGAATTCCAATTCAGCAGTCTCTCGCTGGAGTCTGGATTTGAAGTTTTTCTGTTGTAATATCGCAACTTTCATGTCTGTAATCGCGTGACCAGAGAGATTGAAGTGTTCTCCGACTGGTTTATGAATGTTATAATTCTTGACATCTGATTTTTGTCCATTTATTCTTTTACGTAGAGACTGTCCAGTTTGACCAATGTACATGGCAGAGGGGCATTGCTGGCACATGATGGCATATATCACATTAGTAGATGTGCAGGTGAACGAGCCTCTGATAGTGTGGCTGATGTTATTAGGCCCTGTGATGGTGTCCCCTGAATAGATATGTGGGCACAGTTGGCAACGGGCTTTGTTGCAAGAATAGGTTCCTGGGTTAGTGGTTCTGTTGTGTGGTATGTGGTTGCTGGTGAGTATTCGCTTCAGGTTGGGGGGCTGTCTGTAGGCAAGGATTGGCCTGTCTCCCAAGATTTGTGAGAGTGTTGGGTCATCCTTCAAGATAGGTTGTAGATCCTGGATAATATGTTGGAGGGGTTTTAGTTGGGGGCTGAAGGTGACGGCTAGTGGCGTTCTGTTATTTTCTTTGTTAGGCCTGTCCCATAGTAGGTGACTTCTGGGATCTCTTCTGGCTCTATCAATCTGTTTCTTCACTTCTGCAGGTGGGTGTTGTAGTTGTAAGAATGCTTGATAGAGATCTTGTAGGTGTTTGTCTCTGTCTGAGGGGTTGGAGCAAATGTGGTTGTATCGCAGAGCTTGGGTGTAGACAATGGATCATGTGGTGTGGTCAGGGTGAAAGCTGGAGGCATGTAGGTAGGAATAGCGGTCAGTAGGTTTCTGGTATAGGGTGGTGTTCACTTTACATAAGCTATTACCAGCAGGAGAGTGGGATGGGGGGAGAGAAAACCTTTTGTAGTGATAATCACTCATTTTTTCATGGTTTGTGTGTATAAAAAGTCTTCTGTACTTTCCACAGTATGCATCCGATGAAGTGAGCTTTAGCTCACGAAAGCTTATGCTCAAATAAATTGGTTAGTCTCTAAGGCGCCACAAGTACTCCTTTTCTTTTTGCCTCTGGTTTGTACAGTTCCCAGAATAATGGAGGCCCCAATCCTGATTAAAGCCTTTGGGGGTGTGTGTTAATTAATAATATTGACTCAAAGCAATGATGTTTAAAAGAGGCAGAAGCATCCCAAAAATAGGTGGAAAGCACCATAGCACCTTTGATGCTGTACTTCCTGCTTTAGGCACATCACTTACGTTGAAAGAAAAAATACATAGAAAAGAGAAATAATGCTTGTTAATTTAAATACCAAGGAAAAAAAGATCAGATTGGCAAAACATCAAGTTGCCAATCTATTGAACATCTAATTTATCAGCAGAGGTAATTTAACAGTCGGTTCATACTGCTGTGTTAAAGAGAGACTCGAGCATGTTGGAAATTGAAGAATACTAACTAGTATTATAATTATAACAGCAGGACTTTTTATAATTTGTAATTATCTGAAAAACCGGTGCACCTGGAACGTTGCTTAATGTATAAAATCCTCTTTATTTTCAAACAATTTTCAATTTTCTGCAGCACAGCATTGTGTATCTTTAATTAGCACCCTAAATTGTGACTATTTGCTTTGGAATTTAAACTGCAAAAAGGCTAGCTATAATTTTAGTGATGATTTCTTTCTCCCAGCAGGTATTTATAACTCAGAAATAAGATTTATTTTAAATTGTGACTGATTACTTACCTGTCAGAGTTTTGTAGCAAAAACAGTTTTTCCAGTAGATGTTTTAAGCTAAAACTCCTTCACCCCTTTCACACATTGTCAGTTCCTTTAGTTCTGTGAAAAACTAACAAGATGAGGGCCATATTAAATTGGTATGTCAATGCCTGGAAGAGAGAACTTTAAGGCATGATTTTATTCCTCTCTCCTGATGCCCAAAAAATTCCTTCTACCTCTTTCTTTAGTAGAGAAATATTGGTAACCAGACACCTAAATTATGGAACACAGTATAGAACTCCCACATCATGATAATAAACACCGTCTGTTTTGTCCTTCAACAGGTTCATTTCTTTAGCAAAAATTACTGTACTGAAGAAGGGTTACATGACAGATACAATTAATGATAATTTTGTGCAGAGCAGGTTCATTAATTTTAGGTGCAGAAACAGGATTCTGACCTACCTCAGCTTTCACAGGCTTGCATAGAGCAGAATGCCTGTGACTCCCATTGCTGGATGGATAGTAAGTACTTTGTGTCTGCACCATGTTTTTTCCAAACCAATCCATATGATTCAAAAGACAGTCAATCGCCTGCTTACAAATTACTATGCTGTTTTATATAGGCTCTTATACTGCACTCATCACTGTAGTATCTGTGGCTCCCACTAGGACATTAGATAGTCATAGTCACACAGCTGGTCATGTGTTGTTTGTTCTCTCTGCCTCTCCCCAAAGGAAGCAGTGTGTGCAACGGAGTGTCTTATTTAGGTAGGATTTTAGGAATATTTTTAATATACATGTTGCTATCTATTTATGTTAGAGTAGGGAAGGTCAAAGAAATGTGCCTCGCACTTGGTGTTAGAGGAGTGGACTTGTCTTGGTCCTGAATCTGGTGATTTTAGATCACTCACTTAGCTCAGGCTGGATTTCTGGGCCCTTTTGATAAGATTAGTTGTGGGTGACAGTTTCAGTGATGGTTCTCTAAATGCTGTTCATTTTTCAGATCATATCCTGGAGAAGGAATAATTCCATCAGTGGTGATGGATGGTAGGGGACATGTTGGCTCCGCTGCAGTAAAGCACATAATCTCATGCTAAATTTTCAGAATGTGAGTCATTTAATTGACTTCAATGTCATTACTTATATAGTATTTTTTTTCTGTACTGTGGTATCTGAATCACCTCAATATTTCCGGGTAGCTTAGGGTGACTATAGTCCAGTTTGGGCTGGGAAAATCCCTTTTTTAAGCCCTGTCCCGGCCGTCACGACTTTTTTGGTAAAAGTGGGCATTTGTCACATTTGATCTTGCCAACTTGATCAGTGAGCAAGAGCAAACAGGACAAATGCCCTCTTTTGTCAAAAAAGTGGGGTGCGGAGGATCATGGGGGGTGGGGTCAGGCAGGGCTCGGGCAAGCAACAACGCCAGCCCCGTGAGGGGAGGGGAGGCAGGGCTTGGACAAGCAGCTGGGATCAGGCCTGTGCAGGGTGCGGAGGAGGGGAGGCTCGGGCTAGCCTCATGTGGTGTTCCATTTTGCCTTTGGAAAATATAGTCACACTACTATAGAAAATAACTGCAGTATCTAAGATGCTGTGCTTTTGTACTAGGTGGTAAATGTTGACTTTAATGGCAACCATTGCATAAACGGACTCTGAGAGAGAATTTCTAACCAGGCGTTGGGGTACCATCATTGTGCTGATGATTCACTTCTGTGTGTTGATTGCACTATATATCCTAATGAGTTAGACTCTTGAGCTTTAAATATATTAACACAACTGAATCAGGACTTGACCCCATTAAAATGGTTTACTAAATGTTGCATCAGTTTAAGAAAAATGACAGTGTTTTACAGAACTATAATATATACACAGGAAGGAAGGATTAATATTTGAAATTGGCCAGTGGCTAGCTTGTTTTCTCTGTTAGTTTCTGAAATGTATGTCAGAGTGAATACTTACCTCTCAGTGAACCATTTAACTCTATATAATATAATCACAAATCTCCGGTAAGATAGGTCTTGAAAAGATGCCTTCATAAACTTCAAGTTATTTATCAGTGACAGCATCATTTTACCCATAAACAAACCCATTAGTATATTTGTAAAACAAGCTCTTGGAGGAATCATTAGGTAAGGGTGGCTCCATGTGAACTAGGATTCTGTAATAGTAGCCTGAGGACAGGTATCCCAATACTTCTGTAGAGTTAATTGTATTCATGGAATTCTATCAATGTTGAATACTTAATTTTACAAGCTCACTGACTAAGCCAGAACTGCTGGACTAAATAATCAACTTCATTTTCTCCCATGCACCAATAGAACCTGTTATGGACACTACTGAAAAAAAAAACTTTTCAGTGATTTAATGCAGCATATGCAGGTACAGATAAGAGATATTGTTTCTTTAACACTTTATCATATTGTGACATTTTAATTTCCTAGTGAGCATGAGTAATAACACTTGGAATTAATTTATTACCAATACTAATTCAAATGGCGGATGATCTCTAAAATCAGCTGGCAATATTACTGATATTTTGCAGATACTTTCTTAGTTTGATAAATTGACATCCACTTATTAATACCACATTCATTCTCATTGTTGAGAGGTAACTATCACATTCCTTAGCTTGAAAAGAGTGTCCCCTACAGTTCAAAGAGATTTTGGTCTCTAGGAAACCAAATTATGCTAAAGCAGAATAAAATTGTCAGGCTGATTCCTGCCCACATAGGAAAAGCTCTCTGAAAGTTGAAGTTGTAGTGCTTATTCTGCTATATAAAACAGATTATAAGGAGGCATGTGGCATTGGTACCAGGCAATAGAAGACAACTTTGGGCTTTATTTCCTATTAAATTTATCATGCAACTTCAATGACAGCAAACACAGTTTAAGCATCTATGTTAAAAAGAGGACAGCTATTGCTTGCTTAAAAAAAAAAAATCAGGTTACGGACATGGTATTAAAGCTGCACACCTGCTTGTCCTGTAGAAAAGGACTTTACAGCTACTTGCCGCAACTTACCTATTTTCATATGAAATTATATATCCTTGATATGGTGCTTCCTCACAGTAATGACACATATAAGTTTTAGTTATCAGTACTTCTAGAATTCATTGGGCAACTTACCATGCATGGTATAAAAATATCTGCAGAAGAAAATACAATCTCCTGTACAGAAAACCGCCTTGAAATCATGTTGCACTAAAGTACAACTCCTGTTACACAGTTCAGATACCACCACAATTCCCACCCGTCTCTGAAAACACAAATTTCCAAATATGGTATCTTCGAGCTGTACTGTTTATGTTTGCATCCCAACAGGTTAGGCTGTATTCATTATAAATCACTGTTTTCAGGGGGTTGAAATAGGCCATGAAAAGTCTTAATCCTGTAATCTGATCCACATAAGTAAGGGTAAGGTAACCCACTGAAAGCAATGGAGTCTTTCATTGACTAATGAGTCTAGTCAAGTAGATTAATTCACGGGATCTGGACCAAAATTTGTTCCAAGTGAATAATCAGTACTTCCCTTTTAGTAACTTATTAATATTACATGGTGTTACCTTTGTGGAACAGCTATAGAGAATATCCTATAATGAAGAAAATAACATACATTAAAGAAACCTTTAGAATTATTTTTAACATCTCAGGAGGAGGAGATGATAAAACATATTTTGAATGACGTTTTGCATCCATACACGTTTTTAACAATGTAATTTGGATTAGCTGAGTGCCGTTTGAGGTACTACATTGGACTGTGATCCTATGTTTTATCTCTTAACTGACTTTATAGTTTGGGGATCTTGTAACTATTATTTGTCCTTTTGTAACAATACATTTTAGAAAAATTCTTACTGCTTGAATGGAATGTGCACATGTGGCAACCAGGCCGAAGAACTGACGCTGCACCAAAAGAGAAACAGTGGTGAGAAATAATGAGAGAGCTGAGGATAGGCCTTAATCAATGCGGTGGCAGCACATTGAAGAGTAGCAGGACATAGGTAAGCAGATGGAAAATACAGGCCCAAATTGAAATGTGGCATTTTCCAGGAGGAATGGGTTGCTAAAGAATGAGCTGGAGCCTGATTCTCCACTGCCTTGCACCTTGTGTAGTACAAAGTGAGTGGTAATCAGAGCGGTAATGTCTTACACCCACTTTGTACAGATGTTAATGACTACAGCTGTTTAAGGCAGCGGAGAAGAAGGCTGTAGGTTTGCTAGACAGAAATGTGGAGACTTCCCTCAGGTGTACCAGTCTTTCTCATGCCCTTGTCCTTCCCATGCTGTCTCTTTGTTGAATATCCCCCTTGTACTTGCTATGTAACACGGCTTTTTGAGATAGTTCTGGCGGTTGCACCCAGGAGGATTCTACATAGGTCAGTCCTTCAGATTATGTGCACACCCTCCATCTTCAAACACACCCCCATTTCCTAAGATCTTCTGCATGTCCTGCCACTGGGAGGGTGCTTGTCATGTGGAGATGTCAGAAGGCAGCAATTGCAGCTATATGCATAGGTGGGGCATGCAAACACGCAAGGAAGATGAGCTATACCGCTTTGCACTATGTAGGACACTGCCAGATTCTGTTGTCACTTAGAAACAGTGCATCCTTGCTCACTTCTTTCCTGAGCAATTCTTACTCCATCTTCATCCTCCTATTGCACTCACACTCCCTTTCCCTCCCACGTATGCAATGAGAAATGTACTGCAGGCAGAGGAAGGACCACGGGATGTGTTCAGTAAAGGTTAATCCTGACTCCCTGTGACCATATTTTACTAAGTCAGCTCTGAATGGCCTTTTTCCCCTCACTCTGCATTCACTATGGACTTTATTTCACGTGCCTAGATGCTTTGTTAGAATTTTTTGAAGGGAGATAGATGCTGTTAACAGAGCACACCATAGGACGTGACTGTAACACATTTTAGGGAGGTGGGATTGCTGTCATTGATTTCAATCTGTCTGTGGTAGCATTCACAGTGTGTGGGGTTGGAGGAGAAAAGAAGGATGTAGGTTAGAGAACTGCAAGTAAAGATCACTGGAAAATAGCCTGGTTTTTGAAGGTTGAGATGAGAGAGACAGTTTAATGTACTGTACCATCTTTTCCTCATATTATACTTGGGGCTGGTAGCGCCAAGTATTATTAAGGTTGCATGACACTTCCCAGTATAATTCTCATTTACAGATGCTTATAACTTTGCCAGACTAACTGTTTGGGCTGAAATTTCCCCTGCTGTGTGTCTGCCTTAAGCTTACCCTTTCTGGAAGTTGTCAGCCAACTGTCCAACTGTTCCTGAGAATGGAGGTAGGTGTGCCTATGTTTAAAAAAAAATAGTTCTGGTGACTGTTTCTTTGAAAAGCTCTAGCACCTCTGTGCTTTGTGTCAGGTACTTGAAATTTGGCATGGGGCGGTATCTTTTATGTCAAGGGTGTGCTTTTTGCCATCACCATGAAAATCCACCCAAATGTAGCTAAATGAAAGAAGCCTTTGGGGAAAAACAATCACCGTTTGCATATCTCAGGAGAGACTTCTTAGATTATAAGCAGCTAAAATATCCAGAGTCCATCTTCACTGAATGTGCTCAAGCCTCTCTCAGCTTCTAGTGCTGACCACATAGCACTCCAAAGAGGGACAAAGCATACTCCAGTTCAGAGACAAAGCTGGTTGCTCCCAGGACTGGGCACTGAAACTCAGAGTTGGAAAGTCTCTCTCTCCTGGTCCCTCAGTGAAAGAGTAAATTGGGACTCGATGCCTGGGAAGAGAAACTGACTGGCTGGGAAGGGAGGCGGGGGGCGGGGGGGGGCAGGGACTGGTTGAGCAGCAAAGCTGTGACAAGGAAATAGTGGGGAGGGGAGACTGGGACCAGGAAATAGTGAGAGAAAGAGGAGGCACTGGGAGCCAGTTGGCTTGAGGGTGACATGAGAATTCATGAGGAGCTGTGGGGAGGGAGAAACTGGGAATGGCTGGACAAGGACACTGTGGAGAGAACCTGGAGACACAGGTGCTGGAACTAGGGGTTCTGGGGGTGCTGCTGTACCCCTGGCTTGAGGTGGTTTCCATCACATACATATACAGAGTGTACCGTTTGGTTCTATGGCTCTCAGCACCGCCACTATACAAATTGTTCCAGCACCTTTGCATGGGGCTGGAAGAGGAGCGACAGCTCTGACAAGGAGCTGAGGTTATTACAAACAATAGGATAACTACTGCCTGGAGCCTAGAGACATGAATCTATATGTTAAATTATGTGTCGCAGGTTGAGTTACCATTTATAGACTGGATGAGATTTTACTTATTACTGTGCTGGAATTTTTCTGGCCCTTTTAAAATAATTTTTGTTAAAGCAAAGGGCAAAGACACTATCATCTTTCATCAGGAAGCCCTATGTTTTATTTAAGGTATGATCGTGTTGATTTTTATCACACGACAGAAGACAAGAACTTAGTGGATAAGAATTTTTTTATTCTCTGAGGAAGAGTTTACAACTTGCTCAAAAGTCTCTACTTCAGATATCAGTTTGGGTTTTCACAACAAAAAATGCATTATGTTTTGGCTTTGAAGCTGTATTTTTAGGAAGAGCACTGTATGCTCATTTAATCACATTCTTGCTGTGTTTCTGTTCACAATGTATATAGGAAACTGTTCAATAAATAGAGCAAATTGACATGATACTGCACAGATATTGAAAGAATACTGTACAATAGCAAAACTGTGTAGCGTATATTGAAGAAAAACCCATACCCATACAAAATAACTGTGGCTCCGCTCTGCACACACTCCCCTCCCTCAAGCCCCGGAAATAAAGATTATTGGTTTATATATAGGCAACATGTGCTGGCTGCATAAGAATGCCCTAAGCTAATGAATATTCATTAGAAATCTGAAAATCATGTACAGCTCAAGTGAGCGTGCAGTTGGTAATACATTCTGGTTTTTGAATACTGCAGCCTTTAATTCATTTATTATGGGGACAGATGAGTAGTGCTTTAAAAATAACAATAACAGTTTCAATATAGAGAACAACACCTTGTAAACAGTAATGTGTTCATCTTGTAAATCAAAAGAGATTAATAAAAGTTCCTCAACACAGTGTAGCTAGTGATGCAGTTTGTGAATTATTATTACATACCTTATTATGATAGGCTTTTCTCTCACCTTTCACTATTTCCCACTTATTACTACTTTTGTTAGTACATGGTAGCTCCAATTAGATGTGAGACTGAAGGGTAGAGCATTTGCCAACAGCCTTCTTATACTATAGACAAATCAGAGCCTTATTCTACATTTTTTGTGGGAGGCCCTCCAGGGTATCATTCATTTGTATCTGATATATCCCCTAGGCCCAAAGATTTTGCATCATGGTGACCTTTCTTCTGGCCTAAGAGGTCTGGGACCTGGTTCTCTCCAGAGCCTGTGAACACCTCTCTGAGCAATAACCAGGAGGGGTTTCTGAAAAGAGATGGACATCTCGGATAACATCACACACACAGATTGCGTGTGCTGCCTATGCAGCAATCCCAAGATCTTGCCCGCTGTATTCTGGCATTACCATTAAGAGCAGATTTTTTTTTCCTTTACAAAGATGGCATCTGCTCCAGCTGTTTGGCATTTTGCCTGCAGAGTGTTTGAAATACCCAGCCAGCGCCTGCATGGGGATAAGGGTTTGACAAGCAATGTTTTTACATGCAACTTCGGAGGGCTTCCCTTTTGACAAAGTAAGGGAATGCCACTAAAACTAATACTCGTCATATCTTTACTTGATATATTGATTTGACGATAAGCAGTAAATAGCAACAGCTTGTGTTAATGAGATATGGTCGATGAACATCCTCAGAACATTCATCCTGTGCTGTTGATTCCAAAAATTTTGCTTCAGCATCCAACAAGCAGGTACCAAAACATGCTGTTGCGTATAAGGCAAAGGCCCTTGTTGGATCTCCACATTTAAACTCAACTTGTTCATTGCTCTTACTGCCCAGAAGAATGGGATTTCTACTTAGAGTACACCCAGTCACTGATATTCTGAATGTGGCATGATTAAGGGGGGGAAAGAAATGGAATGAGATCTTATATGTAGGGCCCTACCAAATTCACAGTCCATTTTGGTCAATTTCCCTGTCATAGGATTTTAAAAATCATAAATTTCATGATGTCAGCTATTTAAATCTAAAATTTCAGTGTTGTAATTGTAGGGGCCCTGACCCCAAAAGGAATTGTGGGGGCGGTCAGGGGGTCGCAAGGTTATTGTAGGGGGCTTGCGGTACTGCTACCTTTCTGTGCTGCTGGTGGTGGTAGCATGTCATGTCTTCAGAGCTGGGCAGCTGGAGAGCAGCAGCGGCTGCTGGCTGGGATCCCAGCTCTGAAGGCAGAGCTGCCGCCAGCAGCAGCACAGAAGCAAAGATGGCATGGTATGGTTTTGCCACCCTTACTTCTGTGCTGTTGTCTGCAGAGCTGGGCCCTCAGTCAGCAGCCGACACTTTCCGGCCGCCCAGCTCTGCAGGCAGCAACGCAGAAGTAAGGGTGGCATGGTATGGTATGGCCACCCTTACTTCTCTTGCTAGCAGGGCATCGCCTTCAGAGCTGGGTGCCTGGCCAACAGCCACAGCTCTCTGGCAACTCAGCTCTGAAGGCATCAGAGAAGTAAGGGTGGAAATAGCATGACCCCTTTAATAACCTTGCAACTTCCTTTTGGATCAGGAACTCAAATTTGAAACAAGGAGAAACAAGTACTCCTTTTCTTTTTGCGAATACAGACTAACACGGCTGTTACTCTGAAACCTGTCAAATTTGAGAAACGTTGGTCTCCCCTGTGAAATCTGTATACTAGAGGGTAAAAACACAGAAAAGACCAGATTTCATGAGGGGAGACCATGAAAATGTGAATTATAATTTCACAGTCTGTGATGTGTTTTTCCTGGCTGTGAATTTGGTAGGACTCGACTTATATATATAATTTAAAACACATGAATAAATCCCTTCATTGTAAAAGGGAGACAGTGGTAAAACTATCTTAAAATGTATCCAAGATCAAGAAGCGTCCCTTTGGATGAGCGAGACGTGGTGTTTACTGATTGATTGTCTGTCAGTTGTTGCAGGTCACTAGAGACTGAAAGGGGTCCTGTGCTGCATGGCTGCTCTTGGATATTGCAAATGTCTTGTCTGAGTGTTGTGGGCAACTCAAAATTAAGGCCCTGATACTGCTCTCTGTGCAGGTGGACCCCTGCACTCATATGAAGCAGCGTTGATATTAATAAGATTCACACCAGGATCCTTCTGCGTGGATCTAGTTGCAGGATCAGGGCCCAAGAGTACAAGTTCTTAACAGGTGAAGTTTGTAACACATATATATGCAGAATAATCCCAGTTAAGAATTTTGCAGTACTTATTCAAGAGTCAGAAGCAAGCACAATGAGGTCACAGCTCACGGCTGCATGGCTCTTATATGAACAGATAGCACAGACAGGTATTCTGAACTGAAATGGGAATGGTTTGAGATTACAAGGAATTAACAATATTCTGGGCTCTTTCTATCTTTTTGTAATACTGGTTTATTGAATCAAATTTGATTCCAGTTTTCAGCTTTGATCATGGTAAATTTTATGTTCAAAAGTCTTAACGTTTCTCTTGTATTCTGTATAAAACTTGGAATAACAATTAGATCAAAACTGCAAAATTCAGTAACACCTCTAAATCCTCTATCACAGAAAGTAAGAGTTACAAAAAGCAAAGCCAAAAATTAATTTGAACTTTCTGTGTATAAAAGAAATGTTTTTGAAAAATTGCTAGGAAATAATCATAATTCCCACATAAGAATGCCATTGTCTAGAGATACTTAAGAGCTTAGAAAACAATAAAGAATAAATATACTCTGTAAAGAGACTTCTATTTAAATTACATTTGTGCAGAGTTTCCATAATGGTTTGTTATTAGGAGGAACAGACTGAAATGCGAGAGAATTAAACATTGTATATACAAATATGTGCAAAGTTTATCCCTGGAGTTTTTAATGAACTACTTGCATCTATTTCAAATCAAATAAATTAGTAACTTTGCAGAGAAAGCTACCTCAGAGGCAACACCACTAAGGGCAGCACACAAAAGAATAGTGCCTTTGAAAAGCACATTGGATAGTAATTATTGCAGAGGACAAAGGAGCTGAAAAGTGAATAAATAATTGCTCTTGTTAAAACCATAAACGGTGATGTTTTAAGTCTTACGTGTTCTGCACATTGATCTTTGTTCACTTGGGTAATCAAAATAAGTTTCCAAGTGCAATTATAGAACAAAAGGTCTTGAACTAAAATTCATTACAGGATTGGAATACTCAAGACCACCCACTTACTGAATTGATTATGATTTGCCCATAGATTGATTTTCTTTTTTCCTTTTTTTTTTTACTTAAAGCTAAGCCGAAAGCAGGAAAGAAAACACTTTTGAAAATAGAATGCTCTTAAAAGGTATGAATTATAAGTAAGGAAAGTAATTGCTGAGCAAGTACTGTAGCAGCAACATCTTGGAACAAGAGACCCTACTAGTGAAATGCCCTGAAAAGCATAGTCTGTTTTATTTCTGGCGTGTGCTTAAGTTCTTGCAAAATTGCAACTTCTAGTCATTGTGCAGAATGGCAGAGGTATGACCAAATATTTTGTACCATTAACAAAAATTTTAAAAGTCATGTAACTATTAGTTTCATGTCAAGTGGAGAATTGAGATTTTTGTCTTCTGTTTAATGTTTTTCTCAAAACTAAGGAAATTTTTCAGAGCCCCCCGCTCCAAAAAAACCCCCAACAAACCCACCAGATACAGTTGCCAGTTACACCACACTAAATACAGAATAACTCCATTGACTTCCCTGTAAATTATTCAGATTTTCACTGGTATAACAGAGCAGAAATTTCCCCCATTCGTCTCTAAACTAAGTAAACATTAAGAGTGTCAGCCTTCAGTCAAAACAATTCTCATGAACATAGACCAGTCCACTGAGTGTCGACTTCTCTACTTTGCAAATCTACAGAACCATAGTTTGTTTTCCTGCTGAGAGAGCACGTATAAAACAAAGAGCAAGTCATCATCTCTTGGAATCAGTTGACCATGACACATGATAAATGGGGTGTTTGTGTGCGTGTGTATGCATGTATGTATAAACCTGTGTGTGTATTTGTGAAAACATTTAGCTCTAGTAAAATAATGAATCTTGTCCAGTTAAGCCATCTTTGTTCCATTATTCTTTTTGGGAAAATATGTGATTCATTTGCAAATACTGTGAGCCACCTTCAGTTCCTAATACAGCCCCCTTGTGTTGCTGTCGTGACCTAAATGGGCTGGTGAGTAGTCTACCAATGTGAGATAAAGCTGGTGTAGCTATAGAGTCTATGGACGAGGTGGGCAGATGTTAGGGCAGCAACAGGGCTGACCTAGTCTGTTGGAGACTGGGATGTGGCAGTCATGCCCAGTGGTTGGAGCAGAAGCCAGCAGTCAGGCCTCAGAGCCTAGGGTCAGAGCCGGATGTGCAGGAAGTTGGGAATCAGAGTTGAGCATCAAAACTGGGTTACCTGAAGTGGGGCAAGGCTGGAGCGGGGCTTAGAACAAGCAGGCTCACGAGATATTGTAGCCACCAAACTGCTGCTGGGCCTAAGAGCTGGTCTGCTGACTCTTCCCACCAATCCGATAAATTAGACAACCTATTACAGGCCAGCTGCACTCATTAGGTTGCCTAGAGACTGGCTGTACTACCGACCCTGATTCCAGCAGAATAGGAATAGATGCAAACAGCTTCACCGCTATCCCTATGCTTGCCCTACTGATGGCACAGGGGTGAATCTAGCCCATAGTCCTCTAAGGTTAAGATTAATGATGTTATTGCCATGAAAATTATTTTTAATTTTGTTGGACCAATGTTGTTATCCTCAAACAACTGGTAGATGCTGTAAAGTGAGGAATGACATTAGATTAATTTGGCATCTTGCCATAGGTATGTATTAGGGTTCCAGGAAGTAGACAAGGACTGTGTATTAAATATATCTCGGTAATTACTGGCTTTACTACTCTTAAAGCTATTTTCTTTTCCATGTTTTATTATTCATCTCACCGTACATAAAAAATAACACTTTGGACTTCTGCAGGGTGAAGGATCTAAGTTCTTATACTGACATCCATCCCTGCCAGTAGGTAACAGACTCTCAAACGATTTCCAAACATTAATGGGTTTTGTCTTAAAACATCCCTGCGAGGTAGGTAAATAGTTTTATTCCCATTTCCCAAATGGGTACACTGATACATAAAGCAATTAGATATTTAGTTTCTCCTGCGAGGGGCTGAGCAAACTCATCTGATATTGATTTTAGCCAAGGACTGGTTCAAGCGTTTTCACAGTGTGGACCACAGCTTAACAGAGAGAGTATGCCAAATGCTAAACTGGCATAAATAGAGGTAGCTCCATTGAGGTCCCTGGACTGATGTTGATTTATACTAGTTGAGGATTTGGCTGTTGTCTTGGAGGTAGTTCTCCTCCCATTCATTGTTGCACAGACCACTTCTCCCATCACAATCACAGACCATCGGAAAGTATTTAAATTTTTATGTGTTTAATTAGAATAAAATTGGAGAGATGGAGAAAAAACTTACCAGTCACTGAGGGCTTATCTACATGGTGGGGTTATGTGCTATGTGGGGTTGTCATTTCTAAAGTGCATCACTTGGTCTGCTTAGACCCTGTTGGTGCTATATTTGGGGGGGGGGCAGCTCCAGTCAGGCCAACAGGGCCACGCATAGGGGGGCAAATTCTGTGTCTGCCAAGGCTTGCAGTTTGAGGGGGGGGGAGGGGCAATGCCACCTACTTCCCCAAACTATGCCCATGACAATATCCCACCGTGTAGACAAACACTGAAAGAACTTAGAGAGACGAACATCTTTATTGGCAACTTTCTTCAACAAAATCTCCAATAGAATTTTCTAAAATACACAAATTACTCCTCCTTTAATGTAGAAGGCATTCATTAATCCTAAAGTAATTACCAAGAAATCCTTTGAAATTATAATTTAGAGTCATTTTCAATTAAGAGTTGACCATCATTAGTGATGGTACAATGAATACCTAAGAAATTCAAAGTGAATCATGTGTGTTACAAAGTTAAAAGTCTAAATACTTTTGCAAAATGAGTAGTACTTTGCAACTATGGCATAGTAAGGGTGAAGCTGGGTGAAAACAGAAGTCAAAAAGATTGCGAATAATGCCCACAAATAAATATCTACAATGTGTATGTACTAGAAGTGCCCTCATAATTCAACCAGCTCTAGCAAAGCACAGGATATTGCACTCATGAGAATGGATGGTTTTAAAAAAAAAAAAAAGCCCACCTCTCCAAACATGTAATACAATTATCTGTTTAAATTGAAAGGATGATAACAGCAAATGGAATTTCCAATTCCAGACAAGCCTAGACCAGATTTTGAAGATCTTATAATAAATAAATAAAATAAAGGTGATGCTACCATAACGAATGCTAATCTCCATCCAGATATTTAGGAGTTGACTAATTTTCTCTCCAGAACTAGTTCACTTTCTCTTCCTAATGAGTCTTTTTGTTTTGTTTTGCATTCTTTATTTCTTCAGAAGTAGGGAATAGTGCCAACGAGTGCCTTAAGGAGGTGGTTTGTTTTGTTTTGTTTTTTTAAAGAAACTCCTCATAGCTGACAGACTGAGTTTTTTAAACAATGGAAAGGATCAACTAAATTGGATTTGAGATGTTTAATTAAGTCAGTTCACAGACAAATGGACTTGATGAGTGACAGCTTAGTGTGGTGCAGTCCACCAGGAACAACTGCAATTAGAATGAACCTGTGGACATTCTATTAAGATCTTTTCAAGGTCAAGCCATGGAACTAATCTGGAAAAGAACTAACAGGATGCTGACAAAGAATCAATAATAAACCCATCCACAGGACATACAAATAATATGAAGCTGCAGTAACGCCTCCTTCCAACTCAAAACCTTTTGCCTTTTTATCTGAGTGGTAAGTTGTTGCATTAAACCATTCTGGAACTACACATAGAGGTTTGTTTGTCACTCAGTATTAAGTCATGAGGATATGCAGCTATGTAATCATGCCTGTCCGTTATTGCATCAAGGAACCTTGGTCCTTATTTAAAGCAATGAATGTATTTTATACATATGTAAATATATTGGGTGAAATCGTGGCCCCACTGAAATCCATGGCAAAACTTCATTAGTCCATGGACTTCAGTAGAGGCAGAATTTCACTCAGTATATTTACTGGTGCACATTAGAGACCAATGCTTGTTAAATGTAGATATTTATTAGGAGGATTATAATAGGCACTTACTTTGACCCATCCCCTTAACAGGAGTTAGACCTTTCTACAGCTGCTTAGTAAGTTCAGCTACCCTGTTGTGACAGGTTAACTCCACTGGGATATGACTGTCTGGTTAGAGTAAACTATGGGAAAGACAGGGAGGTCCTGCAGAAAACCCTCAGAACAGCCAGGCTTTGAGCTGAGGATTTTATGATGTTTACATTTGCTGATAGGCCCCAGCAAGGGATAAGTGCCTCTCTCTAGTTATTTAGGTTCTCTTATTGTGCACATTACCATGGTGTATGGGCACCTCAGATTGACCTTATACAGTGTGTGTAAACTATATTTGAGGAAGATTAGATAGCACCTGCTCACAAAACTTTTTCACAATGGAAATGACCAAATATTAAATTGGTCCAGATTCTGATTTCAGTTACTTCTTCCTCTCATGGATATGGTTGCCACCTGGTTCCATCACGAACAATATCCATCTTTCTCTTGTATCCCCACTCCTGCCCTCCTCGTCATCCAATAGTTTAGCCTGGAAAAATTGGTTTGGCCTGAAACTTATGTTACTTTGAAAACAGGTAGTGTTTATCAAAGAAAACTGTTTCTGACCTATAAATCAATCTAGAGCATGGGTTCTTACAACAAAATTTTTAGTGGTGTCAGAGTATGGCCACCAACTTTCGCTAGTGGCTACTCTTACAAATTTTCCTAATATACTTCATTAACTTTAGGAAACACAAATAAATGTGCACATACACAAGTCCAAATCGTTGTAATTTATTTTATGTAGGCTTTTCTTAAGACTCAATAATAAAAATGTAGAGTTGTATTTCGGTGCCCTCCACTGTCCCCCCACTCCCCATCACACTCCAGTCCCCCGTACTTCCCCCCTCATTGCCCCGAGCTCCCTTCCAGGCCCTCCCACCAGGCTCACCCTGTTCCTTTCCTGGTAAGGCCAGCACTTCTGAAGCCTTCTGACTGGGGACGGGGGAGGTAGACTCATAGATTTAAGGTCAGAAAGGACCATTATAATCATCTAGTCTGACCTCCTGCACAATGCAGGCCACAGAATCTCACCCACCCACTCCTGCAATAAACCTCTCACCTATGTTGAGCTACTGAAGTCCTCAAATCATGGTTTAAAGACCTCAAGGTGCAGAGAATCCTCCAGCAAGTGACCCGTGTCCCACGCTGCAGGGGAAGGCAAAAAACCCCAAGGGCCTCTCCCAATCTGCCCTGGAGGAAAATTCCTTCCTGACCCCAAATATGGCAATCAGCTGCACCATCAACATGTGGGCAAGACTCACCATCCAGATACCCAGGAAAGAATTCTCTGTAATAACTCAGATCCCATGCCATCTAACATCCCATCACAGGCCATTGGACCTATTTACCACTAATAGTCAAAGATGAATTAATTGCCAAAATCATGTTATCCCATCATACCATCTCCTCCAAAAATTTATCAAGCTTAGTCTTGAAGCCAGATAGATCTTTTGCCCCCACTGCTTCCCTTGGAAGGCTGTTCCCGAACTTCACTCCTCTGGTGGTTAGAAACCTTCATCGAATTTCAAGTCTAAACTTCCTGGTGGCCAGTTTATATCCATTTGTTCTTGTGTCCACATTGGTACTGAGCTTAAATAACTCATCTCTCTCCCTGGTATTTATCCCTCTGATATATTTACAGAGAGCAATCATATCTCCCCACAGCCTTCTTTTGGTTAGGCTAAACAAGCCAAGCTCCTTGAGTCTCCTTGAGAAGGCTGAAGCTGGAAGGGGCCACTGAAGCACAGCTCCTGCCAGCAGAGTCCCAAGGCTGAAGGGGGGGAGCAGGGTGAAGCCCGCCTCTGGAGCCCTGTAGCTCAGTAGCTGATGGGGGGGACTGAAGCCCTCCCCCAGAGTCCCTGGGCACTGTAGGGAGAGGCCACTGCTCTGCTCTCTCCCCCATCTCTGCCCAGGAGGCTGACATGGCTGCAGGAAAACCCCTTAGTGGCTGCATGCAGTCATGGTGGCTGCATTTGAGAAACATTTGATCATGCATTTGATCAAGACGTAGCCCTGCAGAGAGAAAGGAAAAGGAATCGATGTGGGAGGATAAACAGAAGCTTCAGCCAGGTGCAGGGGGATGGTGATGGGATACATTTCCAGGTATCCTGAAGATACCTTTGAATACAGGGCTTGTGTAAACACCGAGTTAGTACAAGGCAAGTCAGAGTGATTCTGCAGTGCACCAGTTGCCTCACAATAACGCCCAGGTGGACTCTGCTACAGTACAATCAAAATCCTGGATTGTGGCTGAGTGTGCTACTGCTTGAAAATGTAGTAGTCCTATGAGATGCTATGTGCCAGGAACAGGTCTGGCATGAATGTTTCAAAATATCTGAAAAGTGCCAAACATCTTCACGAGTAAAAAGGAATCAGGCTTTGGGTGGGAGGCAGATTGCATCAGAAAAATACTACCTGTTTGAAAGTCAGGAGACATCTTGCATAGAGGAGACCTGAGAGTGCAGAGAGGAACTGAAGGTCAAAGGACACATTTCTCTTATGACAAGAGTGCTTTGAATATGATTAGCAGCATTCACATTCCCAGTGGGATTAGGTATAATTAGGAGAGGAAATAGTGGCATGTTCTGTGGAAAAATCTTTGTTAGTGGAAAACCTGCAAGTTCATCACAGTACCCCCCTTTTTCAGCTTGTTAAAATTAATTTAACATCCATGAGGAAAAAAGAACTAGTTGAAAGTTACCTTTGCTGCTGTGCTTTAAACAGGACACACCTTTGGATTTCATAGTCATTTCCAAAATTCGGAACTACTAATAGGATAAATTTAAAGTTCTCTCTCCCTGTGCAGAAGGTCTTCTGATGTCAGCTGAAAGGCAAGCATCTGAAGAATGCAGACCCTGCACATAATGTGTATGCTCTATGGGACAGTGTATCATTACATTATTTCCACTCTTAATTGCACCTCATTTGCTTCTAAACAGTCATTGTAAAGTAGTTTCTGTCTAGATGAGTCTAAAGGAGAGCAAACATAGAATTCTGCGCACTGCGGCACATTACATTCACTTTCATTAGATGTTTGTTAAATCTCTGTGATACAGAAATAAATAACTGTTTCACAGGATTAATGGTTGGAGGTGATTTCAATTAAACACTTGCTAAGTGCTTTAAAAGTCCTCTTCTATAGAATGCCAGGTAACGCTTTAGATTAATTAGTTCATCATGTTTGCACAGTGTTTTGGAAATGTAGAGCACTAAATAAATAGGGAGAGAGATTATTTTACTATCTGTTAGGTTTTGTCAGTATCATAGATAACTTTCTACTAGTGGAAACTTACTGGATGCTTAAAATAATGAAGTACTCATAAGTGCCAGTTAAGGTACAGTATTACTTCAATGGTATTAACAGTTAAACTGAATTATATTTGATTGTTATTTAACATTAAAGTGGGAATATGCCCATACCAAAGAACTCTGTGCAAAGAGAAAATTGTTAAGCTATTAAAAGAATGGAAAGGAACAACTAAGTGAATGTAGGTAAATATGCAAATCCTCAAAGTTCTTACAAGCTCTCAAATAAACGTAAATATGTAAATTATCACAGTGCAGATTCTGAAACCAACCTTAACTCTACCTTCTCAGTCTGCCCACCTGAGCATAAGGCCAGAACCCCACTTACACCCACACACCCTACATTTCCAAGGTGTGCTGCAAATCACCACAGGCCCACTGCATTTGGCCCACAAACAATCATTCCATTCACCTGTCCATTATGGGCCAGAGGCACTACTATCTTGCCCCTTATTTTCCATATAGAAATCCACAGACTCAACCATAGGCTCCGACTTTTTGTTTTCCCCCAGGGGGTGCTCCATCCCTGCTCCACTCAGGGCCCTGCCCCCACTTGACCCCTGCCCCCAAGGCCCTGTCCTCGCTCTGCCTCTTCCCTCCATGCCCCACCCCCACCCCCGGGGCCCTTGCCCACTCACTGCTCTCTACCCTCCCCAAGTCCCTCCCTGAGCCGCCGATCAACTGTTTGGCAGTGTTGCTGAACAGCTGTGGCTAGTGGGTGCTGAGCACCCACTATTTATTTTCTCTGGGTGCTCCAGCACCTATGGACTCAACCCTCCCTCCCTGTTATCAAGAGACTACACCCACCCACCCTCAGGCTGAAAATTCCACCATGTCCTCCCTGTACATCTTCCTACTGTAACTCAGAGACTACCGCCATAAAGATGAAGACCAACAGCTCGCTTCTCCTCTGCCTTGTATCTTTTATAATTTACACAGGGGGAAGTAAGTGTAAAATGTTTCCATACCCACTTTACGGTCACAGGTGATTACACAAATGCAGACCCCATGTCACCACTTTTACCCAGATCACTAAGAGGGAACTAATTCTTGTGAAGAAATCCTGCAACAAACCTATGCAGCACTTGAATTTTCTCAATAGGGCATGAGTAGAAGGTAAGCGGTGCATAGGCCTCGCGCTGGACCTCTGCACCTCTGCCCTAGTTACTGGACAACACTGCTCTTGACTTGCTTTAATGATCTCTAGGCTGAACACAGACTAAGCCCAATGGAAAAATAACTTGGGGGGGGGGGGAGACCATATGCTACAAAATAAACATTTTTCACCTTGGCCATGTTTGGACTATGGTCATTAACAAGTCTCATGTTCAGGTCTACTTTTTTTTAACCAGTAGGTGGTGCTGACAATTTTCACATTTGCTGCAGTGTTTATCAGACTTTTTTTTTATTCAGAATACAGTATGATTCAAAACCATTTTTATCCAGAATGCCACATTATCAAAATCCCTTCCTTTTCCCCTATGCTTGAGGACAATGGGAGGGATTCAGATAATGAAGAGGTTCAGATAAGAGAGCAGAGGTCCCTGGCCACGACTGCAAGGAGCCCCCAGCTGTGCTGGAGGCCACCCTGCTGCTAAATGACATCTGCAGCAGTACAGGGATCCCTCTGGAACTCTGCTGTCCTGGGAGGGAGGGAGCAGGGCCCTGATGCTGGAGTTGCAGAGGGCTCCCTTTGCTACAGCAGAGCTGGTAATGCCCAGTCCCTGCAGGTGCCAGGTGCGGAGAAGGCTGTAATCCTGAAGGAGAAGAGCAGAGACTCCTCTCCCCATCCCCAGGACTGCAAGGAGGAGGAGCCGCCCACAGCTGCAGGGAAGGCTACCCGCTGCTGAATGGCTTTCGCCCTCTCTATTATACAAATAACATCTAGGTCCCCCATGCTATTTGGATAATTGGGGGCATGCTGTAAATATTGATTTTTTTTTCATTTTTCTTATACCTCTAAATTGTATCCATAGGCACTGTATTTGCTGCATTCATCTAGACAGATATATCTCAAAAAGGCAATGAAAATGTACCTAAGACCACATTATTTTTAGATGTATTTGATCCAAACTTTCAAACCTTTTCTGTAACCATGAAGTTCAGATGTGGATTCAGACTTTCTTAGAGTTCAGGTTTGTTCAGATTCTGGGTTTTGGCTCAGTCTTTATAACAGTAAGAATTAGTAACAAAGCTCAGGTCTGCATCTGAACTTTCCTGCATCTGGAGGGGTGTTTGAATGTAGGGCCTTCATTAAACCTCGCCTCTACTTTCTAGAAAGAAAAAAATGTATTTTACCATCCCACCCCCCATGTTCTCTCCACCTCCTCCTTAAGGACTCCTGCATATTCTGGATGGGATGCATATAGATATATATATATATTATAAGTTATAAGTGACATTTTTAGTGTTACAGGTGACCTTTAAGCTTTTGTGGTGTCTCCTGCAAACTGTTTTTTTGTTTCCTCCTTATTTCTGTCACAAAGAATTTGCCCAGCATCTGTCATCTGTAGATTTATAACGAAACCAGCGTGCTATTTGCTGTGTCAAATCAGTTCATTAGCAGTTTCACCAATTGCTTCTTTTTTCAGTGTTTCTTTCCATCACCGCTGCCAGCTGTGTCCTATTTCCAAAGCTTCATATAACAGCATAAAACAGCTTGGAACAGTGAGGTAGATTTTAGCAGATTAAAGATTGCACTGTAATACACTAGACTTAATCCTAATGCCGTGTAAACTCTTTATATGCTATCTTTCCCTCAAGATTACAAAGATTTATGTAACCATATTTTTTCACATCCAAAGGAGCTTAAAAGAATAGACATAGATTGTTCTGGGTGTTGAATAAAAGCAGTAAACCCAGACAAAGTACTTCTGTTCCTGAGATACTGTATTAGAACATAGCATTTTTGACTGAGTGGTCATCAGATATGTAAATGAATAGAGGGGTGTGTGTGTGTGTGTGTGTGTGTGTGTGTGTGTAAAAGCAAGCATAATTATTCCTTGAAGACATATTATAAATTGTACTTCATGTGCTATAATAGCTTATAATATTATAATACATTTGCTACGTAAGGAACATTAGTTTAAAAATCCTGATTTTAATGAAGCTATACAGCTTATTTACGTAAATCTTTATTCTCCGCATCTAATATTCTCATTTCCTTGTAGAATCACTGTATAAATTGAAACTGTAAGTGGAAGGTAGTAGTTTGAATTAAGTAGGGCTGTTTATAACCATATGCTAAATGTAGCAGCTTCTGTAGCAGGAGTGTAAACAGAGTTATCTTCTTTAAAAGTCTTTTTTTAAAGTTTGTTGTTTAAGGGTGAGAGTAGAGGATGTTTTTTAAAAAAGAAAGTATTCATCCAGGGTCACACGGCTCAGATTCACCATAATTTTTTCAGTGAGGTCCTATTTTTACCCAGTTTTATAGATGAATTGTTTGAAAACGCAGAGAGATCAAATGATTTGCAATGAGCTAGTGGCTTATGGCCTTTGCTCTAACCACTGCATCTCTGAGTTTGTACTCATTTACTCCCTAATATAATCTTATAGACAGTATCCATGTTTGCTAGAGCTGAAAGAAGTTACAGCAACAATGATCTTACAAATCAATGATGCACAGAAGAGAATATTTTTCACCTTCTGGGATGAACTCTTAAAAAAGTGTAACGGACAAATCATTTTCACTGTATGAATTTTACTGAATGATTATCATTATTGTTGTCTAATCTGAATGTATACTTTGTGAGTGTTCTCCATTCAGTCTACTTTTGATGATAGGGAGAAAATTGTGACATTATTACTATCTCAGAGCACCAGTTCCCTCCCTGTCATCCTTCAAATCTCTCTTGAAAACCCACCTCTCCTATCAGGCCATATGCACTGTTGATGTTTCCGCATCATCTGTTTATATTTTATTAGAATGGTGATAGGGCACTGTTAGTAGCATGTGTGACTTAATAGAGTGAAACGGGTTTTGAAGAGGGATCTAAATGGTGAGGGGAAGGAGCCTAGTGTTCTGGGATAGGGAGAATATTGTTTTATTGTTGTTACTACGCAGTGGCACCCACAGCTGTATGCAAATTACGCATACAAATCCTCACCATTGGGAGGGGCAAAGCTGTTTTAGGCAAGGGGGAAGAGGGATGGCAAAGGGGACAGTTTGCCCTGAGTTCCCCATTAGAGAGGGCCCCCAAACTGAGTGGTATTGAAACTGCTCACTGAAATTTGGCTGGGGGCCTTTCCGTTGTGACACGGAGACATTCGGGCCAAACCTTAATGGTGCCATGCTGTGTTAAAGTGTTAGTGGTTAAGTTGTGTGTACCATATGCCCCTGTTACTCACTGTAAAAGAAGCCTACGTCAGATGGATTATATAATGGACCAGATTCTGCTAGCCTTACTTGTACATGTGTTATGCCATACAAAGCACACGGGATCTTTATAAGGGAGAAGGCAGCACGCTGCATTTATTGAGAATAGAACAGTTAGCATATGCTTTTCAGTCACACACACATACACATCATGCACACAGTCCTGCCAGTTGATGTTTTTATAGTTACCAGTCTGTTGTAGCTCGAGTCAATCTAATGGCCAGTTAGATTGAACACGAGTGAGGAGCTGGGCTCTGTGGGTTGCAATCTGATGCTCCGAGGTTTTGGCAGGACTGAACCCAGAGTTTCATGGCAAAACACCCTAGCTTTATACTTGTAAATTCCCATTTGAGTCCATGCATTTTGCAATGCCATCCTGTAATCATTAGTCCTTAAGTGGTGGTAATCTTGGGGTTTTCCACTGTTATCATTTGATGGTTATTGTCGGGCTTCCCATCATTATCTCCTGTTTGTTGTCTTGTCTTCGGGGGTGATTGCGTCTCCTCTGAGGCCGTCAATGCTGCTAACATGTTTAGCATTGGATACAATGGATGTTTTCTGACTGTGTCCTGGTGTTTCCAAGTCTCTCACTGTTTCTTGACCATCTGGACATTTGTGATGGCTTTCACACCTTATCTTTTCCTGATGCATTCATTCCTCATTCACACAAACAATCTCTCACAGAGAAGACAGCAGTATTTTATATTCAGCAGAATACATTGTAAATTAAACTTCACTAAATCTTGTGGTCAAAACAGTTTACATTGTGGTTCAGGCCTTTAACATTCCTTTAATCTAATTAACATAGACAGAATACAAGATCCTGTCTTTTACTCACTAAACCTTAAAACAAAGAAATGACTAGAGAGAAGTTTATAATGCATATAGGAAACAAGATCCCAGTCTCGGACGGTCATTCCTTTCTGTTATTCAAAAAGGGTGGCTGGCAGAATTAATTCAAAGTTTACATCAATTTTTATAGTACAACTATAAAAGCCTGTCCCTACACAGGTTCTATTTAGTTCTGTAGAAGCAAATGGTATTACATAGTTTATTATGATGTAGCCTTTTTGTGATCATGATCACATACTTTTTTGGAAATGGCACATGTAAAAATACACAACCACAATAGATACATGTGTATCATTGTCTGCTATTGTGTATTACCCAATGTATGCCAGACAGATTCCATGAAAAAAGAAAAGGAGTAATTGTGGCACCTTAGAGACTAACCAATTTATTTGAGCATGAGCTTTCGTAGCTCACGAAAGCTCATGCTCAAATAAATTGGTTAGTCTCTAAGGTGCCACAAGTACTCCTTTTCTTTTTGCAAAGACAGACTAACACGGCTGTTACTCTGAAAAAAGATTCCATGAAAGTCATTCAAGATACATCTTGAATATGGCTTCTTCAGAGCCCTGGCATTCACTGAATCCCTTACATAGCCACAGGGGTGTAAAGGGGTGAAATATAAGTTCTGCAAGCAACCTCATTTTTACATTGCTTATATTTTGTGTGCTTAATCATGCAAATCATAATCAGTTTTTTAATGGGATTTCCTACATTTCTTAAAATAAAAAATCATTCCACATCATGTAATTAGATAGCTAAACAACATCAAAACACCCTCGCCAGTGAAAAGTGTGCATTGACTGCTTCATTCAGGGCCCAATCCTGGGAGGTGTTGATCACCTCTAAGTCTTTTACAAGTTCAGGCACTCAGTACAGATTAGAAAATCTCCTGACATAAAACTGAGCTATTATTCAATGTGCTGCTACTGTACTTCGTAAATGTCTGAGACAGATTTTTTCACACTGTGACATTAAGTTAACCATGTACACGTGCAGTGGATTCTTCTTGTGCTTAGAACACTGGTAAGAGTTCTAAAAATCTCACCCTCAAAATACGGCATATTCACGAAGAGTGATTTTAAAACCCTTACAGTTAGTCCAGACCACAACCAGAACACTCGATATGGGCTATTACATTTCACCTATCTAGTCCATCTGTTTTAGCATTAAGGCTTGTTCAAAAAGGGTTGTAAGAATTTTTGGAATTCATTTTTTAAATGGATTTTGTTTAAAGTTCTGCTCTATTCCCTTCTCCCCACAGTCACATCTAAGCAGAGACCATGGATGAAAAACTTCAGCTTGATGAGTTAAAAGTTTCATAAAATTACAAGCGACTAAAAAGAGGGGTTATAATGGTGACACTTAAGCAACTTTATCTATGGCTAACATTTAAGTAGGACTCCATTTATAATAATAATAAGAAGAAGAAGAAGAAGAAACATTGTAGATAGGAAAGATCTAATTAGGTAATCTAAAACCCTGGTTCATGCCTTAGTCAGTTATCACCTGGAATACTATAAACACCTCCTCTTTAGACCTTGCTCCATTCTATCCAACATACAGTTCCCAAAATCATCTTCTGTTCCAGCTGTTCTCAGCATGCATCTCCCTTCACTCTCCTTCTGCATCCAATTCTAACGAGACAACCTCACATTCAAAAGCTCTACAGAACTCTGCCTCCACTTACCGCACATCCCTGTTCTCAACACCTACCGCATCCTGTCTTGATCCCTATGCCCTTGCCCAAGTTTCTCTTGATAGCTTCCTTTGTCTATCTTATCTATTGAATTCTCAGTTTCTTTCCTGCAGCCCTTGACACTTGGAACAGGTGCCCAATATAATATTTGCCAATTGCATTCCCTTTCTGCCCTGAAAACACATCTGGGGACTGGCCCCAACCCACTCAGAATTTTGATTGCTCTCTCTGGTAACATTTTATGACAAATGAGCCCAATTCTATTCCCATTCAAGTGAATTGGAACTTAACTATTGATTTGACAGGATCAGGCTCTTAGGAGGCAATCCCTTTGAAACAGAGACTTTGCTAGTTATTCTGAACTCTTAACTATTGTACATAATGTATATTATGTATAGCTATGGAAATAGTATTTTAGAATAGATCATTCAATGCTTTTTGCAGATTTGTTCACAGCAAAGTGTATTTTGCAAAACTTTGTTCAATCTAGTTACAGTGCCAGATACTCAGCTGGTGTAATTCAAAATAGCTCCATTTACTTCAATGGAACTATGCTGATGTAACCTGGTCATGATTTGGCCCATAATCACTAATCAATGGGTTTTCCACTTCTGTTATTGAGACTAATCCTAAATAAATCTCCCCATACGGGAGTTTCTCCAACCTTCTGTAAACAAGGTAGCCTTTTATTATTAATAACAATGTCAAAGTCCCATTTGAGAGGGAAAATTTTCCAACTGGCTATTTTCTTTATGATTCTGATTGTTCTCCGAAGAGACAGAAAAAATCCAAACACAACAACTTAAAATGCATCTTGCATTTCAGGAGAGGCCTAGAAGAGAGTGAGTTGTGATTTTTTTTCCCTTGGAAGTTAGCCAAAATCATTAAGTAGAGAGAACAACCCTAGACTCTGAGTCCCAAAGCCATGTTCAAGTTGTTCAGTCTAAATTCCACATCTAGAATCAATGTTCAAAACAACCAGGGCTGCCAACAGCATTGTGAATAACTCGTGACACTTTTGAGTTTTTAAAATATTTTTGTTGCACTGGAGATGTGTAAAGCACATATTTATATACCGCTCTGCTCTCTCGTTTGTCAGAGTCTGCTCATTCAAGGTTCTAAAATGTCTGTATTTGCCAATATTTTCTATGTGAAATCAGAACAGAAGTATTACGTGGGTGGGAAGTCGCTCTATTAGAAGAAGGAAATGCTTCAAGTTGTAACATGTCTGACAAATTCAGAGTTACAGTTTAGTTGCTGCAAAGAGTCCTGTGGCACCTTATAGACTAACAGACATATTGGAGCATAAGCTTTTGCAGGTGAATACCCACTTTGTCAGGTGCATGTAGTGGGAATTTCCAGAGGTGAGTATAAATATGCAAGCAAGTTTAGTTGCTGAGTTTACAGTCTGAGGGCCAGATCCTAATCTTTTGTAACTCAGCATAACTCTATTGTATTCAATGGAGCTACACTGATTTACACCATCTGAGCCCCAAGACATCTAATAAAGACTCTGACAGGTGTTTAAAGCTATTAGCAGCATAATCCTGAAAGTAGCTGTGTTTATCTAAAATTGTGTACACCAAATTCTGTTCTTTGTTATATCTATAAACCCTTGCTGAGGTTAGAACAGAAAGCTTAACTTGGTCCTTCAGTAACCCATTTTAATATTCTTTATTGCCGCAAAAGTATATCTTTTAACAACAAAACGTAATAGAATAGAACTGTGGGAGCTTAGACCCTTAATCTTAACTGTGGGTAGAAATGTGCTAGGAACAGGGAATTCACTGCTCACAAGTTGGAGTGATATCAGCCATTGAATGCAATTACCCATGTTGAATAGAGGTGAAAATAATGGGAAGGATTTTATTTCAGATACAATTTTACAAAAGTTTATAATTGTTATTTCTTTTCATTTTCTTTTCTTTTCACATACACCCCACTTATTTCCTGATGATCACCACCTTAAATTATAGGTACATCAGAATTTTTAATATATTCAAATTGTGGTAGTATGTCTTTCGTGATCACATTAATCCAAGTTGCATAGCTAGAATAGCAAAATCTTTCCCCAAGATTCACGAATTCTTCTCTAAGACTGAAATCACTAAATTTCATTTGAATTTGTTACCCATGTTTTGGGCTCTGTTCTAATTTGTAATATTCAATCTTTGAAAACCATTATGTTCCTATTGTAAAATGTATATTGAATTCTGTCTGCTTCCCAATTCACATCATGTGCAAAGCATATGGAGGATTTTAATCTAAGCTGCTTTATACCCTGAACTACAGCAGAAACCGCCAGACCCATTGTATGTGTTAGTGTAGTGATGGCGCTTTAAAAAGAACAAGTTAATAAACACGCAATCTTATCTTAGTATCTGCAGTGTTGCCTTCTGCTTCCCTATACTTACTAAAGGAAATACTCTGAATATGGCAAATACCGAGGTTATCTTGCTGCAAATATCTCAGGCATTTAAACTTTTTAAGGCCCACCCACATTTGAGTGTGTGTGTGAGAGAGTGATCTGCTTTTCCGCAGTGGTGATTTGCTATATTTGCTAGTCTTTGGCTTAAAGGAGGGCTGTGCTGTTCAGCACATCTCTAGCTTAGTTACTGATGTGTAATATTTTGAGTGTGAATGGGAGCTCTTGGAAACTGTTCCCTTCTGCCCTGGCTTATGCCTTTCCTCCATGTTTTGGTGTTGCCTTGTTTGCAAATTGTTCTCTCTTCCTTTGGTTAAGGAGAGATTTTAGAATCAGATGTGATCTCAAGGGAGCCTGAGCCTTTCTTTGGACTGAAAAGCTCTTCAAACAGGACTCAGTCCATTAAGATGACATTTATCACTGTCTGAATTTCCACTGAGTTTTTTCTATACAGATGTAAATTTAACATTTTCTGGCCTTTAAAGGGAGACCTCTTGATAGCAAAACAAAAATAGAAAGGAACCAATGGGTTGTAGCAACACAAACAATTTGAACACATTCTGCTGGCTTACCATTGTATATGAAAACACATAAAAAGATTACAGCTGGTCCTCATTATTTTCCAAGAGAAGTGGGGGATAGGTGAGAATGTTTGATTTCTCTGTACTTCTTGAATTGCTTCAGCATGGTGCTTACTCGGTGGGCAAAATCACAGAGAAGCAGAAAAGGAGAGAGAAAAGCATCTGGCACACAAAGCATTGTCTCTTAATATCCAGTATCTCAAAAATGCTTTTTATAGAGAGAAAAAGAAAATATTGAAGTATTTTTTACAATAAACAGGGTCATTTCAAAAAGTGGAATTTCATTGCCTTTTCACAAGTGTCTGGAAGCCTTTGACAACAGTTCCATAACTACACGCAGAGAGATATATGAAATGAAACACTTAACATTTTATCAACCAGTACAAGAAAAATAAAAGTCTAGTTTGCTATTCTTAAAAATGAGTGAATACTGAAAAATGCCTCCAACTTTAGTGATGTTTGGCAATTTATTCAAAATATCTAAGAGATGGAATGTGGTGCTATTCTGCCTCCTTTGTCCCTGTGAGCTGGTGTGACAGATGGGGTGTTGGACCAAGTTCACTGGATCTGGCAGGATGGTGAGCCAGCTCCTCTTGCCTGAGTCTCTGTGGCACTTACATTCTGGGCTATGAAGGGTGTTAGTTTCAGTCCCACTGGGGTGTGCAGGTTTTGCCCTTAAACTTAGTGGGATCAGTTAGTCCTGGCCAGTGGTGGATTAGCCACTGGGCCAACGGGGCCCGTGCCCAGGGGTCCTGGCCAATTGGAGGGTTCCAGAAATAGGGCATCCCCACGCCCTGACCCGCTCCACCCACATGCACCCTGACCCCGTAGGTGCGTCAAGCAGGCAGAGCTGGGCAAGCCCCCACATCCCGATACCAATTTCCCCAGCAGGAGCGCCATGGGGGGCAAGAGGAGGGGACCCCATTTGCTCTGGCCCAGGGCCCCACAAAACAGTAATCTGCCTCTGGTCCTGACACTCAGGGGATCTGGAAACCCCTGTGGTTCTAAAGTCTCTCAGGGGATAGTAGGGGAACCCGCAGGCCCACTCACACCACTGGGTTCCAGTCAGGGCCCTTAAACCAGGGCCCTTAAAAGCCGGTAGAATCAGGCCTCAGCAATTCCTCCTGCTGTGCTCTGAGCTCCTTTCTAGTTCCCTTGGTTTCTGTAGGGTTCTCCAGCCTGTAGATCAAGTCATTATCCCTTCTCTAGTGCTGTGGCTTCTCACCAGCTTGCTGGCAGGAGTTTCCTTCTCCAGCCTGCTTGCTCCTCTGGCAGCCACCCCAGCCCTCTGCTTCTCAGCTCTTCTATTTTCCCAGCTGTTGTGACGCTGCCAATCAGTGCTGACCAGTAGTTCCTGCATTAACACCTTGGTTGCCAGTCCAGCATTGGATATATACATCCCATCACAGTCCCCTAAATATAAAGAAAAATAAATTCTTCTTCTTCTTCAAGTGATTTGCACATGTGCATCATACTCTTGCAGACTGGAGGGTACAATGAAAATAATCTGGTCAAGTGACAGTAACTCTATTACAACTTAAAACAACACAACAATATATGTACGCTGATAGGAAATGCTGGGAGCATTGAATGCAGGGCGGGCAATAGCTGCTGCCCTGAGCTGTCATCAGACTGGACCTTCTTTTAGTGCTTGGATCATGAGCAACCCCCATTTGCTCTTATAGTATAGGATCAGGGCCTAAGTGCCTAAGGCATAACTACCCAAGGCACTGATGGTGGATTTGCATGATTTCAGGGCCTGTATCCCTGTGCAGGCTACTATATGAGGAAACCGTGAACCTTGCCACAAGAGTCTGAGCATCTTTGAAAATCCAGTCCCTTATGGCACACAAAGTGGATTGATGCCTAATTTGCAGGAAAGCATATTAACTCATCTCCCAACTTCTGTGGCATTGGGAGGTCCCGTGCCCCTAGCCAACCCCTTCCAAAAATCATTCTAAAATCCCTAGGGGGAATCATATTTGCTATCAGGAGAAGCCACCCAAAGTTGTGTTTCAGAGAGAGAGAGAGAGAGAAGAGGGGAGGGGGTGACCAAACACTTAATTAATTTTACCCATAACATATGCTGATTTGTTCATGCACTCAATCCTGCCGTCTGCAAAACACCCTGATTACCTGATGCCAACACATAACTCCATGTACCTTCTTGTAAAGTGCTTTGAGATGAAAGGGGAAATTTAAGAGTTAAGTATTAATATTATTATTGTATACACACACAAAACCAAAGTTGAATTTAATACTATCCATCCATCACATAGTTCATATGGGAAGGAAGGTGCGATATAGCAATGCTGGCTTTTCCAGGAAGTTCCACATCACCATCTTTTGGAGCTGCAAAGATTGACCTATAGTATCCTTGTAAGGGCACCATAGTTGTGCTTTTGGGGTTGATGATCAACATTCCTTAGCACAAGGTGTTTCATAGATTCTTTGTACTTCTGTATCTTCCAACCACTGATCTAAAAGCATTTTACAGTAATTGATTAATCAATCTCACAACATCCCTTTGAGGTAGGTAGGTAGGTAAATATTATTAACCCCAATTTACAAGTGTGGAAACTGAGATTCAGAAAGGATACTTTGTGAAGTCACTGATCAAGTCAATAGTATAGCTGGGAATAGAACCTACATCTTTTTACTCCTTGTCCTGTGTTCTAAGAGCTAGACAATTCTCCTATTATATTCTTCACTAAAAAATGCCAATAGTCAAGGTCTCAAAAGAGTTAAGACATCCTACATGGCCAGCAAGCAAACAGATTATTTTATTATTAATTCTGAATCACAAAGGCACAATTTTTCTACCCAATAAGGAAGATCATCTACAAATGTGAACCCAAGGCACACAGCATGCAGTATCCCTTATTGGTATAAAATGATTCTGCTCACATTTTTATATTTTTCAAAAAGAGGCAGTATAACGTGTAAGCTTAATCTGTCTTCAACAGGGTTTATGAATTGTATCAGCTTCTCAACTTTATTAACCTCCACTCCTTCTGCTGTTGATCACCTCCTAGGGAGGTTCTCATTCACCAGACAATAATTATGTCAGAATCTGATGATATTTAATTCAGAATAGCATTGTCATCATTTGTCCTGATATTACATATTGGAAATTTTTCTCTCTATATATTATATATAAATGTAAATAGAATCCTTTTCTACAAACAGAATGCCATCCCATAATTTGAAAGTAGACTGTTGAGGGGGACTATTCCTTCCATGTGAAGCAGCGCAGAACACACGTGATGTCCCTATGCCTCATAACCACACTCATTTATAGATAAGGAAAAAGAGCAGTCTCAGAGAGAACCTTTAAAGCCTGATGGATTCTAGTGTTATGTTCTCTTTCTATATATTCCCTAATCCTACATTAGGATTCACACCTCAGACTCCTGTGCCCATGCAGATTCCAGTTCAGCCAGACCCACAGGGGGCCAAGCTAGTGGGTCCTGATGCAGAATTTGGCCGTGTGTGTGTGTGTGTGTGTGTGTGTGTGTGTGTGAGTGTGTGTGAGTGAGTGAGTGAGAGAGAGAATCACCTGAGCAGTGATGGATGAGTAGAGGGTAGTGTATTGAATCTGCTGGGGATGATTCTGCTGCTGCTTGTTTCCTCAGGCCCAGGTGTGTGAGGGGGAGGCAGCAGGGGAAGATTCTGGGGCAATGAGGGGGACAGCTGGGAGAAGAGGGAGACAGATCATGGCCTCTGGCACCCTGAGAGGGTCTTGGTCTTGCAGCCGAGGGCGTATTGGAACCTGTCCAGTGTGAGGTTCAATAAAGCCTTAGCAGCTGAAGGAAATAGAGTGCCTGCCTCAGCCACAGGATATGAGGCGCTACCAGGTATTATTTCAAGACTAGGGCTGGTACCACAGTGCTCCTGCACCTCATGAGGGGGTGGCATTTTCAATGCGTTTCCCGTGGCTCCATGGGCTTGCTACATTTTCACTCGGAGGAATGCCTGCTGTACAACAGTAGAGAGATGGAAGAAAACTTCACATTAAACTATTACTCAGGTAAATTCCGGATATACTTTGATAGAGGGGCATGATCAAGGATTTTTAAACCCATAGTTTGACCATTAAATTATTATGACTGGTAGGAAATATTTTCTGAATTCTAAGTGTCTGTGAATATTTTCAATACACCCCATTACCGATGAAACAGTAAGGATTTACTAGCTGTTATTCACGTGGAAGCAACAAAAACACCAATTTGTACCTTGGAATTCTTTTCCCTGATTCTGCTGCAGCAGAAACAAATGAAGAAAACAGGAAACCCATTGATTGTTTTGCTTGTATTCCTGACGATGCTGGGTCGCTCAAGAACATCAGTCAGAACTAAAGCTTGTTGGAGGGGCAAAACATTTTCAAAAAATGTTATGATATCCCCTCCTCCCCCCTTTTATTTCCATTGGAATTTTCCAGGCAGCTCTTGTTAGACCTCACTGTGAAAGAAATGACTACAGAGTTAAGAAAAGAGGGAGACTATGATCTGAAAGTCTCATCTGTAAGTAGCTCAGAAACATCAAGAGAAGCAGGAATTGCACGTTGAACTCTAGCATAGTAAAAACAAATTCCTAACTTGTGGAGAGTCTGCCTTGTGTACTGTTTTAAAATAAGAACAAAAGGCACTCTGTGGATTTTTTGGGAGCTTCCAGATTAAATCTGTGCCTAATGCTCAAAGAGAGCTGTTTAGCCATATATATTCATTAGTTGTAATACCCTTTTGAAAATAAAATTCCTTTCTCTCTTCCATTTTGTAAACATTGATTTTTCCCTTATTTTTATATAGAATTGAAATTATTACAGCTGATTTTGTTTACTTCCATGAGTTCAGGGTTCAGCTGATCGCCATATTTGGGGTCGGGAAGGAATTTTCCTCCAGGGCAGATTGGAAGAGGCCCTGGAGGTTTTTCGCCTTCCTCTGTAGCATGGGTCACGGGTCACTTGCTGGAGGATTCTCTTCTCCTTGAAGTCTTTAAACCATGATTTGAGGACTTCAATAGCTCAGACATAGGTGAGAGATTTTTTGCAGGAGTGGGTGGGTGAGATTCTGTGGCCTGCCTTGTGCAGGAGGTTGGACTAGATGATCATAATGGTCCCTTCTGACCTTAATATCTATGAATCTATGAGTGAACCAACAGCAGCACTATTTTTGGTCTTTGATATTGTATCCCCTTATCTTGACATCTAAGCACGAGGAATGTGCTGCTTGACCCTGCCATTGACACTGTGATGGTGGCAGCAGCCCAGAATGCAATTCTAAAGGGTCTCAGAATAGAAGTGTCACTTATATAAGAGAATATGCAAGCTGTATTTGAGGCACTCCTCTAGTTTATGCTATGAGACCGAGCCTGGTTTCCACCTGCGGTGTCACATGCTGGTGGCAGCTGTCTCCATAACGATGAATGTAAACTACTGACTTTGTATGAATTTGTGTATGTCACATTGAACCAGGCACATAGAGCATATCCTGTATTTCTTGCCCTGGATGGCTTCTATTGCACAATAAAGACAACAGCCAAAAGAAGGAATAAAAAATGTCCAAGTGAGAAGCTCACTCTGTAACATTGTGCAGCTGAACTGAAACACAAATTGACAACTATCCCTTTAGCAGACAGGGGGTCCTCCTCTAAATTTAACAGTACAGTTCACACGAAGCAGAATAACTGCCTCTCTCTTCAGTTACATAGCTGCACACACCACAGTGCAGCTATCTGCACATTATATCATCACAGGATAGAAAAAGTTTCTTTCCAGTGTCCAGGCTAGAAATGCAAATTAAGAAGACTGCCGCTTAAGCTTTCTATTACTCCTTGAGGGGATATTATAAATTGTGCTTCATGTACCATAACAGTTTATAATATTACATAAATTTTGCTACTTGAAAAGCATTAAGCCCAAAATCTTCTCATTTTAATGAATTTGCAGGGCTAGTTGAAATAAAGTATTTCCCAATCACTTCAGACCCTCACTTCATTTAGTTATACATACTTTTATTTCCTCCTGCCTGGACTACAGAAAGTCTATTTACCTGGGCTCATGCTGACAACCATTAGGAAATTCCAACTTGTACAGAATTCAGCAGTCCGTCTCTTCAGCAACACTGGCTGCCCCAAACGCATCAAATCTGTCCTCCATGCTCTACATTATTTCCCATTGAACATAGTGTCAAATCTGAGGTCTCCTATCTTATTTTTAAGGTACTCAGCCATTTGGGGGCCAGGATATCGAATAGATTGCCTAAAGCTCCAAGATGAGGAGACAACAGCTCTACTGCAAAGGCACACTGGAATTCTCCATAGCATGGAAAGCTGATTTGCACAGGAACGAGCTTTCTTTCTCTTAACTCCCCTAGGAATTAGAAGCCACTTCCAACCTTCTACTCCAAGTGCAAATCGCACTTCTTCATCCTTGTTTTTGCTAACATAGCACAATATGCCTATCATATATTAATTTTTTTAATTGAAATATAATCCCATGCCCACACAATGTTTCCTTGGGGAAGTGGAGAGGGAAAGAAAGAACATCATCTAAAAGATGCTAGTCATGTTGTTTACTGCAATTCTTGAAGGTACTTAGATACTACTGTGATGAGGGCTAAAAAGAGCCTAAGAAAAACAGAATCTGTAGTTTGAATTAAGTAGGGCTGTTTTCAATCAGACACCAAATGTGGCAGTTTCAACTATTATCTGTCTGCTTTCTCAAAAATTCTGAGTGGAATTAAAAATTGTGGCCATTTCATCACCTTTGTTGACTTACATAGTAGCTTCCACAAACACTCAACAGCACAGAGGTACAGTCTGGGAGCTGTAAAAATCCACCTGTTTTGCAGCAGATTATTGTGTCAGAAAAGTTATTTCTATTGGACTGCACTGAATTCTTATTTAGATATAGATAGATACAGATATAGACAGGTAGAATTTTAAGGCTTGATGACTACATTTGAGATGATACAACAGTTCCAGACATTTAGAATAAGAAATAACTGCAGTATCTCAAATATGGTAAACACAGAGGGCCAGACTCACCAGTATGTCCCAGCAGTTTTGCACGACACTGTGACAAAAAGTAGCCATAAACCTAGTTTACGTGGAGTGTACAAAGTAGCTGAAATGTATGGGTGAATCTGGCCTTGACTTTTTAATGGCACCTACTATAATGTGGAGGGGAGAGGGGTGAGGGCTCCGGCTGGGAGTGCAGACTTTGGGGTGGGGCTGCGGATGAAGGGTTTGGGGTGTAGGAGGGTCCTCCAGGCTGGGACTGAGGGATTCGGAGGGCGGGAGGGGGATCAGGACTGTTGGGGTTGGGGAATGGGAGGGGGTCAGGGGTGAGGCTCCGGGCTGTATTTACCCCAGGCAGCTCCCGGACATAGCGGCATGTCCCCTCTCCGTCTCCTAAGCGGAGGTACTGCCAGATGGCTCTGTGCACTGCCTTGTCTGCAGGCGCCGCCCCCACAGCTCCCATTGGCTATGGTTCCCAGCCAATGGGAGCTGCAGAGCTGGCGCTTGGGGCGGGGGAAGTGTGTGGAGCTCTCTGGCTGCCCCTATGCGTAGAAGCGAGAGGGGAGACATGCTGCAGTTTCTGGGAGCCACATGAAGCCATGAAATGCAGGGAGCCTGCCTTAGCCCCTGCGCTACCGATGGGACTTTTAATAACCCAGTCAGCGGTGCTGACCGGAGCTGCCAGGGTCCCTTTCCAAACGGGCGTTCCAGTCAAAACTGGACCCTGGGCAATCCTAATCAGGAGTAACTCCACTGAACTCAGCTGAGATCCACTGGAGTCAAAAAAGGCATAAGTGAGATCAAAGTCAGTCCCAAATATCTTGAACCTATTATTTTGACTGTGTTGATTTCCTTATAATTCTGTGTCCTATGCATACACAAAAGCTCTAAACCATATTCTAGCAAGTGGGCAGTGGTTGTACAAATGAGACTCAATTTTTTTTTAAATGCCAATCAGCTGTTTGTTTTTTCCTAGCTCCGTGTGAAAAATACATTTATCAAGCTTTCAAATCAACAGTCATAAAAGATGCACTAGAATCTGACTTATTTAGAAATTCATTTAATATAGGTGTATATTCTTGGTAATTAGATTAACAGATGTTATTAAAAGTCTTTAGAATGTGGATGTCCGAATATCTCATGAGATGGCAAGAAAATTCTATCTGCCTGTAGGTGCCAAAATAGGAAAACTTGGATGAGGATGCTTACCTCTAAGTTCATTATCCTCTGTAATACAAATGCTTATATATCCTGATGTTGTCTGGATGTTAGTGATAGCCTTATTAACAAGCACTGCACTCACTGTGTAATTTATGAATTATAGTTGCAGAGCGAATTCTTAATTGGAAATTATGATGATCGTACAACAACACAGCAATTCCATATAACTTGTGTGGTACATGCATGCCATGAGTTACAAACTGTTGTAGTCTTGTGTGGAATTAAAGTAATATCTCACAGACGATTAGATGACCCTTTGCTACCTTGAACTACAGCGAAAATGAATGGGAGCAATTTCACTTCTACAGACAATGGTAGAAAACCTAGCAAATATCAGAACTTGGCTGCATATAAAGGTCAGCCACAATCAGTTGCCTCCATCTTTTGCAGATACTTTGAAATGCTTGGGAGATCCCCCAATATCTTATTTATAAGAATAAAAGGTCTTTATTATTATTATGTTATATTATTATTATTTATTAAATATTGTAGACCAGAAAAGTTTGCTGTAAAATTTGGTATTGCTTTTGTTTTGTTTCATGTGGTTTTGGAAGAATATCATCAATAATTAACGAACAGTGATTGTGTTTTCAGCAACTGGCAAGCCATCCAGGAGTCTGAAAATAATGTAATGTGAATATGTAGATTGCCTCTCTTCTGCTTAAATAAACAGCTCTATAGTATTTTTTTTCATGTTGCTGGTGATTACTGTAATGTTTGCACAGAATTGGGAATGTGTGTAAACTGGCTTGCAAGGATATGCAATCAAAATAGTTGATTAGGTGAAAAACAAATTTCATATTACTAGATGAAAATTCTCACAGGTCTTTGCTTTCCTTATCAAGTAATTAATAAATCCAGTGTTCATTCTTTCCATTACCCTAACTGAATTCACACTGCTGTAGGCCAGACTCAGCGGTGAGTATAAGGGCTTGTCTACATGGGGAAGTTAATGCACAGTGAGCTAGGGTGTGAATTTAAAGCACAATAAGTACTCTGCATGAACTCCCTAGCTCCCTCAGACTTAAGACACTTCCAAGTGCACTAAGCTTTCAGTGCAGTCAGAGAGTCCACATCAGGAATTAGTATGGAATAGCGAGTGCGCACTAGCTACTTTAGGCTTTTTCCCTGTGTAGACAAGCACGAAGAGAAACTATTGTGACTTACGCCTTCCAGATCGCTTAGTACAAATGTTTCATGAGCTCAGACTGACTCAGATTTACACCCACTAATTGATGTGTAAGTTACAGTTCCTTTCAGATAGCATCTGAAGTTAGCCTACTGAATCTAAGAGAATTTAAACTGGTATAATTTACTGGCCAAGAGCTAGAAGCATGGGTGTAGTAGGAAAACAACTAAGAGTAAGGGCTAATTAAAGTACCCTCTTAACTTAAACACCTTCTTCCAGCACCTAGATTAGAGTATGTCTACACTGCAGTCCAAGGTGTGATTGTGGCACATGTACACATACCAGAGTTCGCTTTTACCTAGCTAACCTGGAGTACCAAGAGCAGTGAAGCTACAGCAGTACGGAGTTCAGCATAGGCTAACCGCCTAAGTAAGTACCCAGTGTCCTGAGAGGGCTTATACAGCCTGCACTGAAGTCCAT
The DNA here is from genome assembly GCF_965140235.1 of Caretta caretta. Taxonomy (NCBI): domain Eukaryota; kingdom Metazoa; phylum Chordata; order Testudines; family Cheloniidae; genus Caretta; species Caretta caretta. The sequence goes on from NC_134214.1 coordinate 86,957,134, forward strand.
GTTGACAAGGGTTCACTGCTATTGGTACTTGAGCTAACGAGATTAAAGCTATACCTACAGGTGTGGCAGTCACACACACTGATTGCAGTTTAGACATACTGACAACAGGCTCCTTTAGAGGGAGACTTCCTTGCATGTGTTTACACTCAGTCACTAATGTGTAACTTTCACTGCCTTACACATCACCTCGCAGGTTGTCCCCATGTTTAATCAGAGTGAATCAATCAGAAGTACTTTCCCCCGATGCATAAGTCACCAAGATGCGACTTCAGCGGGCTTTGTACAGCTCAAAATAAAGAATGGGGTTTCGTCCATAATGAGCCTTGCTTGAGTTATTATTATTGCTATCTTAGAGTGCTGTGTTAAATGAGAGGGAGAGAAAATGTGAACGTGAAAAAGCATACTTTATTGCTGTCTCATTTTTGTTTCCCAACCTTTGAAAACAAAGCGTTCCTCACTCAAAACAACCCCGGGATATTTTTGACCACATTCAGAATAACAAAAGCTTACCCTGCAGCCTTGCTGTTTGGAATCTTCCCTTGTTTCTGTGCCTGAAAGAGTAAAAATAATATTTAAGGATGTCAATCATTCTAAAGCTTTGGTACAGATTCCCTTCCCTTGGTGGTAATGCTCTGCACTCAGATTGTTATTTCACTGTAGGCAGAAGGCTGTTCATATACTTTTGAATTAGATTATGCTCTTTGAAAAATATGAATCCACCTGGATTAATGGCACATTTGTGTACATTGTCTTTGCCCATGTAGTTCAATGGGGCATCTGTCTTTAAGCTGGCGGAACTTTGACAATGTGTCTCAGAAGCATACAAGTTGAGCAAGTTTCTGTTGAAATCTAATCAAGTTCCTGTGATGACAATCTGAGCCATCTTTCTATTTTAGGTGTGATGACATATTCATCCTCCTCTATAAAATCATGAGAATGTTAACATCTTTCATCTGTTATATCTTTCCTGAGATAATCCAAGGAAAATAGAAAATATAGTGTTCAGAGGTGGAACCTGTTATGTACATTCATTAAATAATCAAAGGGAGCAGAGAACACATGGAATGTGTTAAAATTTACCTTCCCCTGCAAAGCTAATATGCCTTCTGCGAACTTTTCAACATCTCAATAATTCATTCTATAGGCTGTTGACTAAGTAGTTGATATTTCTATTAAAATTGGTACCAATATTTGATGGTTTTATCCCCTTAGCCGTTAGAGCTCTGTTCACTAAAGAAGTGTTTGATTCTGATTTATAAAGACAATTTGGCATGCGAGAGCAATGGGACTCCCCACCCCCAAAATGGTCAGAAGCTAGTAAGGCCCTAATCCTGCAACTGGCCCTACACGGGCCAACCCCCTATTCCAATACAGAGCTCTTTTAACTTCAAAGAGTGGCGGGGCAGAGGTCCATCCATGTGGATCCAATTTCCAGATCAGAGCCTAAGTGACTTCACATATGACTTAAATGTACCCAGTTAAGTCAATGGGAGTTTTTGGCACTGGTTTCAATGGGTTCAGGATGAGGACAAGAGACAGGAGGCAATTGACAGGATTTGTGTGTTGTGGATGTATCTGACTAATACTAAGAATAGGAATAGTGCCATAAGCCAATAACTGTGCTGCTAAAGTGACTTTTTTTAGGAATGAAGAAATGCACTACATAGATAGTATGTGTTAATATAGAGAAACTTCAATGAGTATGTAATATGACACTTCAGTACAACGTCTCTAATTTGCCTTAGTGACAGGAATGCCCAAGGTGAATTACTGATTTTTTAAATTAGCAACAGAGCAAACTAACACAATAATAAAGGCAGGGCAATGCATCAAAAATAAACTCTGATAATGTATTTTGATAATTGTAGTTTAGTTATGCTAATATTTCATAATATACATGTAAAAGTATAGTTCCTAAAAGTAATTAAATTTTAATTATATGAGACCTCACTAAAGTGCTGTGAGAATAAACCTTTGTTCAGAAGCAGCGAGAGATAGCAGGTGTTTGTGTGAATTATAAGATATGTGGATTATTGAATTGCTGATCAGTGAGGGTAGTGCTTTACATTCTGGGCATCTAGATGCTGGGTTCTTTTGTAATTGAGTTCATCAGCTAAGTTTACTTAGCCTTAAAATAAAACTACCTTGACACATGTCCTGTTTTGTAGCATATATTGTACCTTAGAGTGAAGGTAGTCAGAAAACTTATTGTGAAAGTGTACCAACGTAGAGTTAGAACACTTAACTTGTAGCTTCAAAGCATGGGCCTTTCCTACTTTAGCTAAAGGAGTAACTGTTGTTACTGTTATGAAACCAGCCCCTGTGCCAGTGTGTAAGGGCATCCATATTTATTCTTTGTCAACAACTTCTATATTGAATTGGATCAGCATGCAAGGCAAAAGATTTGGGGGTCTGTTTTTCTAGGGGTTAATCCTACAAACTCAATTTGTAATCTGAAAATCAAGCTGTTTTGTTTCTTCCTCTTCCACTATCATTTAACTTATAGTTTCTGAGGAGTAAAGTAGGTTCAGCACTTGGCAATTAGCTGGAGATCTTACTGATAATACATGCAGCAGACTACAATTTAGTAATTATAGTACTACAGTCTTGTTTTTGACTGCAATGTTGAAATAACACTGAGTCCCAGATCCATTACTGCAACTAAAGAGCTCATAACAGAACTCCTGGAGTGGGGGTGGGGTGCCATATTCTATTTACTTAATCCTGGGCAATCTGAATTCTTGACCACTCCCCTGCATGAGTTAGAACATGTCTACACTTACCCATCCGGAGCAATCGATGGGTTAGGGTTAGGGTTAGCGGGGGTCGAGCACTCTCCCATTGACTCCAGTACTCCACCAGGGCGAGACGTGCAGGTGGAGTCGATGGGGCAGCATCAGCAGTCGACCTACCGCAGTGAAGACACCGCGGTAAGGAGATCTAAGTACGTTAACTTCAGCTACGTAGCTGAAGTTGTGTAACTTAGATTGATTCCCCCCCTAGTGTAGACCAGGCCTCAAGGTCCTCTACCTTACATAGCCTGCCAAAAGTCCCTAGAGGCTGATATGATAGGCTAGGGCACAGTGAAGACCAAGCCACATACCCTTTTCCTAGCCATGTCCCCTATGCCAGCAAGAGGGAGGCGGCAGTGTGTGAGGGCCACTGAATCAGTTCTTCTCCACCAGAGGACCCCTCATGGGCAACTCTCCCATAGCAAGCTACTCTGCTCTCATTTTCTCCTGTAAGTGCTAAAAAGAAAAACAAATGGTGCTCTTTAATCCTATCTGGAAAACATTATTTTGATTTAAACAGTAGCACTACACTGCACTACAGCAGTGCAGTGTGTAACTTCAGATTCTTCAGCCTAGGTCATTTTCTATTGTGCCTCAAGCTCTCTCCTGACAGTAGAAGCGACAGTCCTACTATGCACATGTATAATCTCTTCCCTCTCCAGATGTCAAAGCATTCATTAATTAGGGCCACTTACTAAGGGCTCTGTCGTAAGGACACATATGGATCTTAAATTTTTCAGTACAACTGTGAAGTAGGTACCCTTTTAGAAACAGGGTACCTACTTCACAGTGGATCTAGAAGCACAGTGAAAAAGGGGGGTTGATCCATCCCCAAGTCAATGGGGGTCTTTGAGTTCAGTGGGAGATCCATCAGACTAGCAAATAACTTTCTGTAGTTTACTGAGAAAACTGTTGGTAGAGATGGGAAGATCCCAGAAGATTAAGGATGCCTATGTTCTTGCTATTATATAATGCTCCTTCTCTATAAGATTAGAGCACTATGTGTTAAAATAGAAAAATATTAACATTAAACCAGAGAGACCGATATGATTTATGACAAAGGTGCATATACAACTTTAAATTTCAACTCATTAGGTAGGTTGTGGGGGAGAAGAAAAAAAAGTATCTTTAATAATACAATGTTAGACTCTACATCTGTATTACAATATTTTCTTTTAAATAACTGTTGAGTCCTGTGAAATGATGTGATGTATGCCATTCTCTGAATTGCATCTGAAGGCTTGATTCCACAAAGTGAAGTTCTGGGAATATTCCAGATCTCTCAAAATGTGCAGAGAATATTAGGCATAAATTTAGATTACCTCCCAGAAAGTAAATTGCAAAACAAAAAGAAGATACTTGTTGGGGGGTTATATAATTTCAGGTAGAATATTTTTTAAAAATTACTTTCAACATCAGAAAAACACCATGTGAACAATATATAGGAAACACAAATGCACTGGAAAAGATTCTGGGACAATAATTACAGAATACTACAAAATACAAAATTAAAACTGCAGTAGATGAAGATTCTCCGTAGACTGTATTGGACATCTTCAGAAATACAAGTATCAGGGATTAGTTGTGTTAGTCTGTATCCACAAAAACAACAAGGAGTCCGGTGGCACCTTATGCCCAAATAAATCTGTTAGTCTTTAAGGTGCCAATGGACTCCTTGTTGTTTTTTTCAGAAATACAAAGTGTATAATTTAGAAAAACAGATATTTTGAAAATATAATTAAGGATTGGGCAATTTTATGTACATGATTTGGATGTGCAAAGAAGTACTGCATTTCTACACACTGATTCTGCAGTTTTGTTATGCAGCTCCATGCTAAACTGGCTGTGTAAATACTGACAGCCTACACCCAGCATAAGTATTTATTTCAACCAAAAACAATACAATTTTCTGCAGGATAGTGTGATAATAGTAAAACAAAAAAACCTATACTTCTATAAAGATGTCACTTCATCAAAGCATGAATAGGTTTCCTATCTCTCATACTGACAGTAGATTATGAAATAATGTCATAAAGATTAAAATGATACTTTTAAGGGTATATGTCAAGAGTTTAATTTTTAAATCCAGCCTTCCTGTCAAGCCCACAATTTGGAGGTTAAAATAACACAGAGTGCAACTGATGTCACTTAGGGCATGTCTTCACTATGGAGCTAAATTGGGGGTGCTGCAATCGATGTAGTGGCACCAGTTTAGTGGGTCTGTTGAAGACATGCTAAATCGATGGGAAAGCATTTTCCCGTCGATTTCTGTACTCCATCTCCCCAAGAAGAGTAAGGTAAGTCATCAGGAGAGCATCTTCTGTTGACACAGCACAGTGTAGACACCACAGTAAGTGGATCTAGCTATGTCAATTTCAGTTGTATTATTCACATAACTTGAGTAGTGTAGCTTAAATCAATTTACCACAGTAGTGTAGACCTGGCCTTAGTTATCAAAGTACAGCATCTGCAATGTTGGCACAATTAGATATAATTTATTTATCAGTGTAATAAAAAGTGACTGCACTGCAAAATTGCATGCACAAATTTTGTGCTTTCAAAATTGTAGGTGTAAATGGGAGAGTTTGCTCCCAGCTTTAAATCAGGATCCAACATTGAAGTCACTATACTGATGTGATTTAAGGGGGAAAAAATATATTAAGATAACAAATTGGTCCTAAACTTATTGTCATTGCAAACAAATAGAACCACAAACTATTTTACATATTATAATAAAAAAGTAATGTTAATATCTTTCTTCATTATACAGTCTGCCTTTTTTAAAGCTTTCCTCTTTTTTTTAGATGGTGAGTATTTAACGAGAGGGACTGTTTATTATTTCATGTGTAAAATAATAATAATTAACAGCAGCACGGCATAGTTCATTTTGTAGCTCATTTTGTAGATCCACCTTTAGCATACATGGTTTGGGGGGAATAATTAAATGTGTTCCTATCTGCCCTTTTTTGAAAAATACTCCAGTTTTCCAACTGCCCGAGGTAGGAATCCAATTTAACAGAAGTAACAGCTCCTAAGTGCTTCTATATCCAGAGTCCTGTAATGAGCACTGAAAATATTTTAAGAATTTTCTCCTCAGAGTGGAATACTAAACATAAAATTTATTAGTGAATCTAATCTGAATTCTTACTGTAAAAGAGGCTTTAAAAATGTCCTCAAAATATGAAGATGGTAACAGTGTTAGGCAGAGAGCTACCCATCAGCTTAAAAAAAAAAAAAAAAGCAAGAATAGCTTCCCTAATGATAAGGATCATGAACAATTAACAAGCAAAATCACAATTTCACAGGTAGTTGACCATTTAAATTCATTCAGACTTTGGAAAAGAGTGAGACTGCATTCAATTTTAATCGAATTTCACAGCTGTTGAAATATATTCATGCTATACTTGATTGACATTTCTAACACAAATAGTCTGATCTATAAACAGAAGTGTTATGTTTTAAGGTCAGCCATGTCATTTTCATCTGCCCATGTTCAGAATGCATAGTGTTGAAAGATAGCGGTTATTTCCAGTAGTTTCTATTCATTTTCCTTTTATAAACTCATTTTTATATACTATGCATATCACTGCCTCACCAGGGACTAAAATGAGTATGATGAATGCTAATACTTTTTCAAGAGTATAATAATAATTCTTTATCTTTTGTGCATATGTTATCTTCCTGTCTTCACGCATTCAGCCTGTTTTTGTGTTAACCAAATTTGATCTACGTGGAAAGGTTTTAATTAAAAAAAAAAAGAAAAAAAGAAGTTGGTCCATAATTATAAACAGTGCTATTTGTACTGCACTTGTTTAGTCTAGATCAATATTCCCATTAATACTTCAACACATATCAGCATTTCCCAAACTGTGGTCACAACGATCCCTAGTGTGCAGATGCCATTTTGCCCCATACAGCATGACCTCTCATGTATGGTGCGTGTGAGGTCACTATGCATGGAAGATGCCATTTTGCTCTACAAAATGACATCCTCCATGTTGTGTGACCTCGCATGTACAGTGCATGCAAGGTCACGCTGTGTGGAGGGTGTCATCCCACCCTGTCTGGGGTCCTGGCAAGAAATACTTCCTTAAAATGCAGTCAAGTCAGTAAAAAAATATATTGGGAACCGCTGACATGCATTAATCTGTTCACATCATCCAGTATCAGGGCAACAATCCTAGAAATGATTTTTCAGAATGCTTTTGAATGTTCTTCCTTTTTCAGGAGTACAGTAAATGCCAGTCTGGAGTTTAACAATCCTAGGAAGTATGTTACACTCTAAAAATTGAAACTTTTGTTTGGATATTGAATTAAAAATTGTCATTGATATTTCCTAAGTGATTTAAGGCTCTATGTGATCCTGTTGACTTTGGTGGCACCCAAATATGCTTAAAGTTAGACACATGCTTAAGTATTTTACAGAACTGGGACGTAATACTAAAGGTATTGTTATTAATAATTAAATGTGAACTCAACCATTTTAAGACTTTTTGTCTTGTATATAATCTATATTGTAGTATTAGTGCCTCGTAACTAGCCATCTATCACTAACATGTCGAGATGTAATTTCAACTGCCCAGAACAGACCTGTAGAAGCAGCCTCTCACAACAATCTTCCTTATTTTAGAAAACATTTCCTGTCATCTGATCTCTCTTTTCAGCAGCACTGGTCATTATTTTAATGTGCATGTTACTGAAAATGTAAGAAACATCCACAGTATTGGGTAGGAAAATAAAAATAATACAGTTATAAAATAGAGGAGCTTCTTAAATGTGTTCAGAGTGTCTATTTTTAATAGTAAATGGCTAGCCTTACTCATCTTGAGGAATCAGAATGTGACCTAAAGTGTATTAGGTAGTTTTGTAGGAAATTTGGTTTGGGAGAACTTCTCATATGGCTATTTAGGGTTAGCGATTGAGAACAGGAGGTAGATGAGAACAAAAAAAATAAATAAATAAGAGCATGTTGGTATTCTGTTTGTCTGTTTCTTGTCCCTAACACCTATGCTTGTGGGGAGCTTTTTGGTATATGCCTGAGCTGAATCTTAGCAAATAGCACTGCAGTGAATGCACAGCGCTGTCTCTGCACTGGGGAGGAATTTCTAATTTCATACATCATTTACAGTTACTGCAGTGATTCCTCAGTTAGTATTCAGACTAAACATAATGAAGGGTAGGAAGGGAACATGCACAGTCTTCTTCAAATGATTGCTCATGTGTATTCCACAATAGGTGTGAGTACTCGCCACGTGCACTGGTGCCCACCCGGCGCCCAACTCCTTGGTGGTCGAGTCGGTCAACCACAGGGAGCGGCAGGGGCAACCAGCCTTGATCACCAAGAACAAAGACTCTCAGAGGCTGGATACTTTCAGGAGAAAAGTTTATTCGTTGTCAAGCTTTCAGCTACGAGTAGCAAACCATCAGGCTCTCCTGGGTCACTACGAGTTTAACCTCTGGGAATCCCTCCCCAAGTTTGAGGACTCCCTCCGAGAGCACGATAAGAAGGAGTTTAAGGTGCTTGTAGAGGAAGGGGTGGTGGCCGCAAGGGCATCCCTGCAGGCTGCTTCAGATGCAGCGGACACGGCTGCATGGTCCATGGCCTCGGCAGTGTCCATGAGATCATAGAATCATAGAATATCAAGGTTGGAAGAAACCTCAGGAGGTCATCTAGTCCAAACTCCTGCTCAAAGCAGGACCGAACTCACAACCCTGGGTTTAGCTGGCCAGTGCTCAAACTGCTGAGCTATCCCTCCCCAAATGAGCGTCATGGCTTCTGCTCTCTGGGCTGTCCAGCGAAGCGCAGTCATCAATGCAGGATCTCCCTTTCGACTGGAAGGCTCTGTTTGCTGAGAAACAGACACAAGGCTGCATGGCATGAAAGACTACTGTACAACCCTCCAAACCTTGGGCCTCTATGTCCCTCCTCCGGCAAAACCCAAGTTCAAGCCGCAGCAGGCTCCCTCCAGGCCACCCTCCTGAAGTCTGAGGCTGCCCACAAAAAGCAGCGGGACTATAGAAAGCGCCCACAATGGCAACCCCGGCCTGCCCCACAGCCTGGGTCTTCTAAGGGCAGGCAGGTGGGCAAAAGGTGTTTTTGATGGGATGCTCCCCGCCAGTTCTCAGCAGGGACGTACCCCCAATAAAGCTCCTTTTCTCCAATCGGTTGTGGCTATATTAGTAGGATCATTGCCAGCAGATCGAAGAAAGTGATTATTCCCCTCTGTTTGAGTGAGGCCACACCTGGAGTATTGCGACCAGTTTTGGTCCCCCCACTACAGAGAGATGTGGACAAATTGGAGATAGTCCAGCAGAGGGCAACAAAAATGATTAGGGGGCTGGGGCACATGACTTACAAGGAGAGGCTGAGGGAACTGGGGTTATTTAGTCTGCATAAGAAAAGAGTGCGGGGGCGGGGGATTCGATAGCAGCCTTCAATTACCTTAATGAGGTTCCAAAGAGATGGAGCTAAGCTGTTCTCAGTAGTGGCAGATGACAGAACAAGAAGCAATGGTCTCAAGTTGCAGTGGGGTAGGTTTAGCTTGGATATTAGGATACACTATTTCACTAGAAGGGTGGTGAAGCACTGGAATGGGTTACCTAGGGAGGTGGTGGAATCTCTTTCCTTAGAGGTTTTAAGGCCCGGCTTGACAAGGCCCTGGCTGGGATGATTTAGTTGGGGTTGATCCTGCTTTAAGCAGGGGATTGGTCTAGATGACCTCCTGAGGTTTCTTCCAGCCCTAATATTCTATGATTCTGTGATGTGGGAAGAATAATTCTCAAACAGGCATTGCACCTATAATGGTAAAGGAAGAGTATTAGTGTCTTCTAACATCTGTGATTGATCCTTCCTAAAATTGGCACTGATCCTGCAAGATGCTGTGTGCCTCCCAAGAGGTGCTGAACACTCTCAAGTCCCATTGACCTCTTTAGAATTTGTGGGTGCTCACCACCTTGCAGGTCCTCTTTGGCATCTTCTGGTTAGCCAAACACTGTAAAATTGTCAGACATTTTGTGCCAGGTTAGTATCTGTATGTGAGCATGCTATAGCAGTCAAGCTGAATATTGCTTATAGGGTTATTGTAGCCATGTTGGTCCCAGGATTTGAGAGATACAGGGTAGGTGAAATAATATCTTTTATTGGATAAATTGCTGGTGGTGCAAGGTACAAGCTTCTGAGCTACAGAGAGCCCTTCTTTAGATCTGGGGAAGAAACTGAGTGTGGGTTCAGAGTGTCTGAGACACTCTGCTTCCTTCCCCAGACCTGAAGAAGAGATCTGTGTGGCTCAAAAGCTTGTACTTTCCACCAACAGAAGCGAGTCCAATAAAACACATTACCTCGCCCCCCTAGTCTTGCTCAAGCTGAATATTTTCTATTTGGGCATCCAAAATTCTCCTGTGGTATTCCATCATCAAACAGGATTTTTATCCACCAGACTGTTTGGCCACCATTTTGCACTCACAAAAGGTTGCTTTTTATAAATTAAATGATTGCAAGCATCACATCAGGAAGATCTCTTCTCCCTCCCCCGAACTTTTGAAATGGTATCATTCCAAGATTTGGAAGATCGCTGCATTTTACCTGCAGCCACAAAGTATACGCTGGCAGATGGGGTTTGTTATTGCCACCTGTTCTATCTGGATCAGCATCTGTATTTGCAAACTGGTAATACAGTATGTAGTAAATGACCAGCTATCTTCACGCATTTTCAGAGATTTGGATTAAAAATGCTGTCTTTTTGTAAATGATATTACTCATTTATGTGGGTTGCCTTATTTAGCTATTTGTACAAAGGCAAATAGTTTGTCCTTCCAAAACAGGGAAACAGCTATGGCTACAAGTTATCCATATCTCAGTGTAATTAAAAACAAACTCTCTGTTAAATGTTGGCTATGCCTATTAAAATTAATTAAGACCTTCGCCCTTTCCTGGCCTGTTTCTTAATGAGCTTAGAATGAAAGTAATAAATCCACCAAACAAGATGTGTCTATAATAGCAATGTCTCCATATCTCTTTTAGTGGGTTCATTGTATATTTCTGTTGTTTTTCTAAAATTTTTATGCTCATCCTTCAGTAAACATTTATGTGCTTTTTGAAATTAATAAATTACTTTGTATGCAAAGTAGAGGGCAGTAATATGGAAATCCAAGATAAAACAATTTGAGGACTGTATTCATTGAAAGGTCAGGTTTTGCTAGTTATAAGGGCAACTCACCCAACAGATTATTAAAAGCTCCATTAATAATCAATGAATTCCTAGCTCTGGCTACAATAGGGTGCCACTACTGAACCAGGACAAGAGTTGATTCTCCTAATTTAAACTTTGTGCAAACACATTTTAAGTGACTTCATTAGACAGATGAACAGACTGGAGCATAATGAAAATAAGAAATACAGTGAATATGTAATTAATTGGAATTAATATTTTAAACTAAAATTAATTGGTTATATGAGAAAGAATAGTTCATTTGAATAATGCTTGCTGGCTGATCTTGTTACTCTTAAATCCTTTACAGCATTTTGTTTCTGCTATTCATTAATTCAATTAGAAATGTTTTCAAAGCTTCATGTTCCTGAAAAACCCTACCTCCTATGGAAAAATTCTATAGACTATATCAGGGATAAATCAAGAAAAAATTCTACACTGGTTAAGAAACCACACCTGACTTAGAGCGGAAGTGAAAGCAGCTATAAAAATGGAACAAAATCTATAACAAATGAAAAAGGGGAAATGGGTAGCAATATATATAAAGTAGAATGTAGGAACTAAGGGGAATTGGTAAAAGAAGCAATAGGACAGAAGGACAAATCTATAGCTAGCAAAGTTAAGGACAAGAAGGAGTTTTTCAAGTATATTAGGAACAAAAGAAATCCTAACTATGGCATTGGTCCATTACTACATGGAAATGGTTGAATTGTCAATAATAAAGCAAAAAAAGCAGAAATGTTCAAAAATATTTTTGTTCAGTATTTGGTAAAAAGCCAGATTATGTATTTATATCATATGATGATGAAATCCTCTCCATTCCAACCAAGAAGGATGGTAAACAGCAGCTACTCATGTTAGACGTTATTAATCAGCAGGCATGAATAACTTGCATTCAATAATTTAAAAAGAGCTGGCCCTAGAGCTCTTGGTAGTATTAGTGTTGATTTTTAATAAGTCTTGGAACACTGAGGAAGTTCCAGAGGACTGAAAGAAAGCTAATATTGTACCAATGTTTTAAAAGGGTAAATGGGATGACCTGGTAATTATAGGCCCGTGAAATTGATACCAGCAAAATAATGGAATAGCTGATACAGGACTTGATAAATAAAGAATTAAAGGGGGTAATATAATTATTGCCAATCAACATGGGTGTATGGAAAATAGATCTTGCCAGACAAACTTAATATCTTTTTTTGATAAGATTACAAGTTTGGTGACAAAGGTAAACAGGTTGATGTAATACTTCTTAAAGACATTTGACTTAGTACCACATAACATTTAGATTAAGAAACTAGAAGGTTACAAATTCAACATGAGACACATTAAATAGATTAAATACTGGCTAATGTAGGTGTCAAAATGTGATTGTAAAGGGGGAATCATCATAGGAGGCGCTATAATGGTGTCCCATAGAAGTAGGTTCTTGGGCCTACGATATTTAACATTTTATCAGTGACCTGGAAGAAAACATAAAATCATTATTTATGAAGTTTTCAGATGACATAAAGCTTGAGGACACAGTTAAAAATGAAGAGGACGGGGCACTGATACAGACAGATCTATATCTCATGGTATACTGGGTGAAAGGAAACAATTTGTGTTTCAGTATGGCCAAATGTGAAGTCATACATATGGGAACTACGAATGTAGGCTATTCTTACAAGATAGAGGTCTCTATCCTGGGAAGTAGTGACTATGAAAAGGATGATCAACTAAACATGAATTACCAATGTGACCTCATGACCAAAAAGGCTAATGTGATCCTTGGATCAACTAACACAGGAATAGGGCATAGAAGTAGAGAAGTCTAAGTTGTAACTCCACTTTTAAGTGGAGGTAATTTCTAAAAATGTAAAAAGAATTCTTTTGGACTGATAAATCTTAAATTTTTTCTTCAATCTCAAGATAGTTTATCAGTCCTCAATGTGGTCTTAATTAAATATTTTTTCATTTTTAAAAGTTACCTCCACTTTTGCAAGGACACTCAGTGCTGCCTTTTATTGCTTTCAATACTATCCTGTTCAGAAATCAGAGTACAGAAAAACACACAGGTAGGAACAGCAGATAGTTGGATGAAGAACAGAAATGGAACCGTACGGCAGATACTGAGAACCATGTGAATAGAGTATTTACCAGATAGAACTCTTGTTTTCATATGTTTAAATGCTAGAAATTTGTTTTTGTAGCCATGGAGGAAGCCTTGGCACTTATGCCCTCTCATTTGTTTCCACTTTTAATCACTTATGTGTTTATCCTGTGTTAGTTCATCCAGTCCTACTGGCAATAACTCTATTGTTCATGTGTGCTGCAGTATGTTCACTATACTATAAGTGAGACTTAAATTTTCCATGGATGCTTTAGTACATTGAATTTCTTGTCCCTGATTCGCTTTTGAGAAGGCCTAAACTTTAGCCGCAGGCTTATAAGTGCCTATGTAAACAGGTATTTTGGGAGAATTACATACTGAGTGTACTCTCTAATTCATGCATGAAAAATTGCAATTTACTACTCCACAGCTCTCAGCTGGCCTGGGTTTAGTAGAGCTTGCATTGGCTTGTGGCTCTTAAAACCAATATTGTCTTGTTTTCCTGAATCCCTTACACATAAAAAAGATTGACATGACAGAATAATAGAAAGAGTATTACATTAGAATTTAGCATTAAAGATAAACAACACAAATGAAACTGAAAGCATATGGCACTCTTTGCCTGCTATGCCAGTTGATGAGCAATAGATTTTGTATTATGATCCATTTTGGAGGTTTTAGACTATTAAAACCGAGTTGCTCTGTTTTGTATGCTCAAAAGTTGCCAGTTAAACCAACTGGAGCCGCCTAATTTTGCTGATTGTATGATGGATGTGTTAGACTTCTGGCTTTGATTTTTCTGATATTGGAACTGGAGGACTAGACAAAAAATGTGATGACAACAGATTGTATTCAATAACACAGCCTTAAAAAGGAAAATTATCACTGAAAGAATGACAAAAACTAAAATAGTATTTATGAAAATGTATTCGAAGAAGTAGAGAGAAAACAGACTAAAACTCAGATGTTCAGGTATCAGATGCAGTGGCTATCATTAGAAAGTTAACATTCATTTCCAGTAACCTCATAGTAATATCCAACAAACTAGAGTATTCTCTTGCACTACTTGCAAGTGTAACTGCTTTCCATTGTGAGTAAGGCTTCAATTATTGGGCCCTTAGAGTAGAAATTAACTGCAGTCCCCCAGATACTATATAGACATTTAGGAACAAGTTGTGGCTAACCCCTGCAGAGGTACACAAGAAATACAGAGATTGCGTCCCCCATGCTCCCACTTACCTCATCAATCCAAATATACTGAACAAATCATTAGCATAAAATCAAGACAGTGCAAGAAAATAAAGGTACTGGAACCTCTCAGGACTCCCGATGCAAGTGCCTTTCCCTCAAGACCTATGGTGAGACTGATTTCCCCCAGTTGGGTCAAGGGAATAACCCAAATCATGTAAGGTGCTCAGCATTGCATGTACTTAAGAGGAAGGTGCCCCAAGTCCTTCATGTCTGTTCCCCCTAAGCATGTCCAACAAGCAGTGGTGTCCTGCTATAGAAACAATGTAAGTGGAATGTTTTAAGAATTAGGAAAGAAAATCCTAGGTTACATTTCAAAAACACAAAGTGCTCTAATGATTACTAGTGTTTAATCCAGGCAGGAGAATGATGTGCGCTAAATACAAGATGATGGTAACCAGGTGAGAATAATTCTGTTGGGATTGTGGCAACCAAAAGTCTTCATCTTTATGTATTGTCTGTTGATAACATGAAACTTACTTATGCCACCACCTGTAAGGTGATCGGTCACCCCTGTGCTAGGCTCCAGCCAATCCCCAAGCCAGGACCTGGTCTGGTATATAAGTCTTACAGGAGGAAAAACATCTTGAAACTTTTTCCTGCCTTACAGTGGTAACAGACTCCTGAAGCCTTTGCCTGTTCCAGCCTTGCTCTCATTCTGGCCTTGCTCCTACCCCACTCTGAACTCCTGATTTGCGCTCTGCTCCTGACTCTGACTCCTAGGCCTCAAGGTCATGGCTCCAACCACTAGGACTGACCATCCCCATCACGGTTTCTGACACCACCATATTGCATGTTTTATCTTTGTTATTGTGACGGCCATCCTTTTGTCCCTAGTACACTGGGGATTGAACTGGGGGCATCCAGAGCTAAAATCAGGAGCTGCTGAAGCTTGGGCTAAATTTATGTTTTATGGCATACAAACAGGTAAGTTTGATAAAAACATAAAATACTCTTGCTGGAAGGTTGTAACATAACACTACTTATTTCTCAGAATTCAGAATGATAATACACAAGAACTCAAAGGTAGAGACACACAAAGCAGGCTGCTCCTTAAATCAGAGAGGCACAACTCACCAAGTTTACTCTAAGCTGTCTGACTGGCTCTGATGGCAGGCTTCTCCACACAGAACCCCCTGTATGCAAGCAGGACCAGGGAAACCCCTGAGCATTTAAAGCGAAAGATCATAATTTTAACACATTTTTCAATACACCTCACTAAAGAACCAGGTCTCTGTAGTGAGCAGGAATAACAACTCATATCCTCCTTGGATTGGCATGGAAGGGACCTGTAACACACGCTCCTTAGTGGATTATGTTATGTTTCAGTTCATTCTATCTAAGATATGATTGCTTAAAACTACCTTTCAAGTATGCAGCTATTGATTCTACCTTTTAATGAAGTTTGGTACAAACTGACTGTCTTACGGGTCAAAGGAATTTTAGCTCCTCGCCACTCCTTTTTTTTATATTGAATTTCTGAGAAATACTTGAGTCATAAAATAAAATCAGCATTCTCGAGGGCATTATTTATCTAATTCCATTTACGTCTCTCCATCAGTCCTTTTCTTGCAGAGGCACAGATCTGTTTAGACAGGCTTGGCAGTGTGTGTGACAATTTGTTCATGTTTATTTCTAACTTGAAAAAGCAGAAAAGGCAACATTTTCTTTTAACTTTCCTGTGATTAAATGTGTTATGTCAGTGAGAGAGAGCCCAACTGAAGGCTTAGCTCTTTGCTGTTTTGAACTTTCAGTAATACAGTCTGGATGTTTGCAAGCTTTCTCACCAAAGCAAATGGACTCATGGGGTTTCCAACTGGTTAGTGCAACACATTTAATTATACTGATATTGACAGTGTTTTTGACAATTATTGTGAGTTGTTTCAAATGGTCTCTTGTGGTTTGACTATTTAGGTGACTATCAATTTGAGATTGGGCAGAAATATTTTTGATTTTCAAATTCATTTTTAATAAATACAAGTTTCTAGAGAGAAAGTAGTGGTGTTTTTCCCTAGAACTTTCCCATCACTCTTAGCCACAATAGAAATGATTAATCTGCAGCACCCACAAAAGTGTTATCTCTCAGAAGTTGCTAGGTACCACGATTTCTGGAAGCCATTATTGTGACCACAGAAAACCGTGTGTTTCATTGATTGAGTGTGTACTCTTCTAATACCAGAGCTGAATCAAATAATGAAATCAATTGCAAATGCTTTATTTGATGACTGATGGGGAAAATAATCAAATACATTATTCATCAAATCATACCATCTACAGTACTGACTGCATTTGCCCCACGCAGTACCCTGCTGAATAAGCTTTGCGTAGGAGGTAGTGGTCTAGAATAAATCAGCACATTATTCTTCAGCTTGCGCTTGTATCTGAATTTAATCTCTTAATAAAACTCAGTTATTGATTGTTATATTTTTAATTTGCCTCAGGGCTCTTATATAACATTATTCCAAACACAACACAATCTAAAGGAATTTTCCTACAGAGGATACTTCAAGTAAAAGTAAATAACACATAAGCCTGAGTTAGACTATGTTATCCAACTTTGAGTTTCAACTAGAGAGATTTACCAAGTGGAAAGTTTTGTTAAAAATTAAACAGCTGAGGAATTTTCCTTTGCAAAGTGCACTGAAAAGTTTACATACAGCAAATGCTAAAGTGTATTTCATTCATGAGACTGCCAACCTAAGGGCACCCAAACTCTCTCATAAAAATTGGAGATCAGCCTGAGCCCAGAAAATTGGTTGCAAGTTGAGATCCACATAGTAAATGCAAAGCGCATGTTGATCTCTATGTTGGATTAAATGGAACTTTAATTCAAACCACCACAACCTTTGGGAAAGTTCAGCTTCAGATCTGGTCCCACAGCTCAGTCTCTCTCTTTCCCCTGTAGATATGAGATTAGAGCCGGATGAAATTTTTCACCCAAAACTCCACCCACACCCCCCTGAAAAATGCAGATTCAGAGCAAACAAAATATTTTGTTTGACTCCAAAAAAATGTTTTCAACTTTTTCTATTTGCTGAATTAAAAAAAAAATCAGTTGCAGTTCGACCCAAACTTAATTGTTCTTATATTTTTCGGAACTATTGGTGAATCAAAAAATCAGCTATTTGCATAGCTCTGTTTGGAATATCTAATTCAGTGATATGTTTAAAATCACATAACTTGATTTATTTACTGCTGCTTCTGTTGCTCATTAATCATTTGTTCTGAATGTAGGCATTGTAATTCACAAAGTGAGTATTATTAACATTGGCTTCCTCCCAACTTCCCCTTTTCTTTGGATCTACATCTGTACAACACAAATAACATTTTACAAAATACAGGCATTAATGTCCATCACTGCCACCAAATCAGAGACCTACAGGAAAGAGGTCTGTGCCAGCAGACAGGAAATGTCCCAGGCTGGGTAACTAACACTCTTAAATATTTTAGGTGGCTATCAAATCTGTGATGAGAAGCAGGCATCATGCCTATGTGTTATTGTAGATTTTATTTGTGCTCCCATCTACCATGATTTCTTATGCTCTGTGATTTTATGTTGTATGTCCTGACATGGGACATCTTTAATTCTGAGCATGGTGAAAGAAACAAGCCAATACAGAGAAGAATTTTCACCTAAAAATAGCTGTCTTAGACAAACTTATGGCAAAATAGTGAATAAATTATCTGTTGCAATGAGGCACCTAATTACTTTTGGCATTTCAAAATGTCTAGTTCTTTAAATTTTAATGTCAACTATAATGTGGAGACTATCACTAGAACCAGCAATAACTTCAGAATTGGAATGAACTGTTCAAGTATAGGAAAGATCTCGGAAACCTTTATGCCTCCAAAACCAAAAGAACATTTTAAGTGTGTGCGCTGTACTGTATATATAGGCAATTTTTAGACCCTATTATCACTCTTTTTTAACTAAGATTTAAATAAATATAGTATTATGAGGATTGCAGTGAGTGTAGAAGTTATTCATGTGATCTATTGGCAGTAGATAGAACTGAAGTGTACTTGGTACAAATATACACATGTAGATTTGAACAAAAGCAACTTACTGTTTTCTTACTTTAACTGTTTTACATGGAAATATTTTTTAAATAGTTTCTCAGATAGTCTAAACCAGGATAAAAGGACAAACTCTGCCCTTGTTTCTTTCCAGCAACTCCACTGAAGTCCAGGGAAGTGCCTAATTATAAATGAGAGCAGAATTCAACCCTCATTGTTGGCCTGATTCTTTTACCCTTACTCACTGAATTAAATTGGACTGCTGGCAGAGTGAGCTGCTGCTCATCGTATGTGTAGCAAGACTGATTTCAAAAGAATTGTTGTTGATCACGCCTACAGCCTCAGCGATAGGGAGCCTTTGTCCTGAAAGAGAGACCGGAGGCTGGCCTTGCCAAGGATTTATCTGCATCTTCCCACCTCATGGTCTTGAAGAGGGGGCTCTGTGGCTGACTGGTAGGAGAGAAGGGTGAAGCATAATAAGCCTGTTGGTTCCAATACAATCAAAGGAAGGGTTTATAAGCTCTTTCTGCTGCCCAGGGGAAGTCCTCTGCACCAGCAAGAAAAGCTTGCCCTCCCCCACTGCCTCTTGGGATTAGAGAAGGAATGGATTCTTGTGTCTACTGTGGGCATCATGCTAGTTGCCTTTTGGGGGATGGGAAATAATTTTTTTCTCGCTACCAGATTGACTTGGGTAGGGTGGATTTTCTCATGTTCCTCCCAGGAAACCAGGGACCCAAAGGGTAGGTTAGACTGTAAATTCATTTTGTTGCAATTTGGCAGTTGCTCAGTGCAGAAAATCATTTAATATGGGTGTGATTCCCTTAGAAATTGGAGGTGGATAAAGCAAGTGGGTGTAGCAGCATGTAGTCTCTGAACCTATCCTCTTGTGGCATGACATGCCTCAGTTTCTCTCCTGGGTCTTCACCAACCCACGCAGACTTCATCATGTTCACTGCTGGAGTGACTTAGCCCTCCAGCTGAGTCCCAGATTAGTCCATCCCTTGCAGGGCACTAAAGTCTCAGCAAACACAAAAACCACTGCAACTCCTGGATTCTGCTCAGTTTCTCCCAGTCAGAGAGTGCTGATACTCAGAGTTACTCTGACTGGAGTTTCTCTCCCGTCAGAGTCCTCTTCCCTAACCCAGGGGCTTCTGTGGGAACTTCGTTGCAGCTCTTCCCCAGCTTCAGCTGAGCTTCATAAGGGCAAGGTGCTCCTCATCAGGCCCTGAATCCTCAGCTGGAAGCCACTAATCAGTCACAGGTGGGCTTAGACCACCTCCCGCCTCAAAGACTCCAGTCACCGTGTGACAGTGGGCAATAGGGTTGCGGCTCCTTATGTCTGGTACATTGAGGAGACAACCTTCTCTTCCCCATCCCCTTAACTCTTGTACAAGAGGAGGGTGGTGGGTCCCAGCAATGGTGCTAGGACTAGGTTAACAGGTTGGGGGGGGGAGCAGGGGGAACAATTCATAATAGCTCTCCACCATGTGGTACGGATTACAAAGGAAGGAGAAGCTGCTCTGGATGAGTTATTGCAAGATAATTCTCAGATGAGAACTTAGTAAAATTGCAGCCTAGTTAAACTACATATTTCTGGTATCTTGTTTTTCTTTCTGTGGTGTCCTGGGCAATTAGAGATTGGTCTATACCAAAAATATCAGGGGTTCTTACAATCCAAACTGGATATGACTATATATGTCATGTCTGTCCACTGTCTCTGTAATGAACTGGACCAAATCCCCAACTAGGAACACTCCTGAGCTTCAAGGAGCATTTATGGAGAAGGATTGAAATCTGAATCGAGGTCCATATTGTACAGCTCACGGCAGTCCTATCTCTAATCCTTTTATTAGTATTTATTATTTGTATTATTACAGTAGCAGCTAGAGGCTCCAACCAATCTCAGGGCCTCACTGTGGTAGGTGCTGTACAAATAAGAGGCAGTCTTTACACAGGGGTGAAAGTAAAATTGAAAACTTACCGGTACGGGGGCCGGCTCCACCCCCCCTGAAGGGGCGGAGCCTCAGGTGGAAGGAGCGGGGCTGGGAGGTCAGCGTCCCCCAGCCAGCCCTTCCACGCTGCCTGGCCCATGCTGCCTGGGGCTCCAGTGATGATTTAAAGGGCCCGGGGTTCTGGCCGCAGCAGCGGCCTGAGCCCTGGGCCCTTTTAAATCGCCCGCCCCAGGGCAGCTGCTCCTTTTGTCCCCCTTCCCCCGTTGGCAGCCTGGCGGGGGCAAAAGGGGCAGTGCTTTAAAGTAAGGCGGTAGGGGCCAGTACCGGCAGCCACTTTTTACCGGTACGCTGTACCAGCCCGTACTGCCTTACTTTCACCCCTGTCTTTACCCCAAAAACCTTGCAAATCTAAACAGACAAAGGGTGAGAGGGGAAAAAGAAGCGCAGAAAGGTGAAGAGAATTTCCTAAGATCACACAGCAGATCAGTGGTACAGCTGGGAATAGAAACCATGCTGCCTTCCAGCAGTTTGTAGGAGAAGCCTGGAAAAGCTGAAGAAATTCTAGTGTAAGACTAGCAGATGTGAAGAATGAGATGCTGCAGAAGAGAGAAAGGACTTTAGTCTAGGTGTATGCTCTCAGAAATAGTCCTTAGTTAGTGGGTTGGCTACAACTGTTCAGCGGTTTAATACAGTCTTGAAGTAAAGGAAGTTTTATTGACGTAACTGCCCTATGGTGGTTTGACAGAAAGAAGGGCTTAGGCATGATAATTTACTCCCTCCAGTATACTGTTTTCATTTTTAGCACACATTTCTAGGACACTGATGATTGTGAGAAGACCACTGGTTTCTTTTGGAAACTCTGATCAAAACATAGTATGGCATCTTCTTTTTAGCTTTTGTAGGCAATTTAGCAGAAAGGGAAGCTTTCTTTGCCATCATGGTAATAAAGTTTAATTGGAACAGTGATGCTCCTGCCCACTTCTAATGTCCTTTCTGTTAAAATTCCTCATCCCCAGCTATTGTCTTTTCAAAAGCAAATGTCTACATGATCAAATATCCCAAGATTGCTTCCGAACAGAGAGGAGGCTTCCACGCTGTAGCACTTTCCCATTTTCTCTTCCACTTTTCCTCAGGAAAATTTTTTTAACGGGAGATAAACTAACACTGGAACTGAGACTTTTCCATCAGTAAGATTTGAGTGAACAGCAGGGTACTAATAGCTATTAATATCCTGACAAGGAAGGATGACCTGATGTTGTTAACATTACTTCTCTTACACAGTCCAGTTTTACATCTGGATGCTGACCAAAATAACCCCTTAATTCAGTAATGTGATTTGATCTGCTTTATAGACCTACAAAGAGATATTCAACGTATTAAGAACTTCCCATGACAGTCATTTAATACATTCTGTGTAGTGACATGAGCAACTCTGATACTGTTCTCTGAAGAGCTGGATTTTTTTAAAGTATTACTTTTCTTACATGTCCCTTAATTCATCATTCTCTTATATATTTCATTATCCATTATTCATTTTATTTACTATTCCAGGTTACTTTGCTTTATACTATGTCCCACTGCATTACACTACATGCAGTGGTACACTATAGAATGACTAGTGAAAGGGAAAAATTGATTGTCTTTGTAGTACAGCTACCATGTACTGTACTCACTCTTTCCTTATATTGTAGCAGAGGGACTATATAGGATCTTTTGATAGCCCAGTAAGTTGAACTGGCCAGCTGTTCTTTCAGAATCACTACCCATTGCTTTAAAGATGCTGTTTTGTGCTTAATTTGTCCAGTCACCATATGTTTCAGACTGCAATGACCATAGTTCAGTAGCAGAACTTTATTACTGATGATTGCACTGTCCTACAAGCAATAATGCAGTTTGTTAGCTGCTGGCATGGAAATGTCTTCCAGTAAATTAGTTGACCAAGTTACCTAGGAGGGATGCATAATAGTCCATGTGTTGAAGTCTGGCAGGGAGCAAGCATAAGACTGAAATAACTGCCTTGATGATAGACCAGATGGGGAAGTTGAGACTGTTTCTGTACCCATAGAAACTCCATGTTTGGCTTGTTAAAACATATTCCTGTCCACCCCCCACTATTTTGGTACAAGCTATGTGGCTTGAGTCACAATTGGTAAAAGCTTCCTGCCTTTTCATTTATGAAACCACATTCTTTGTGATTGTGTGATTGCTACAAAGACTTGATATCCATGGAATAAATGAAAAGGGTGCCACTGAGTTAGAGTTCATGAAGAGTAGACTCTTATCAGACAATAAATAAATAAATTAAATCAAAGGTATGAGAGAGCTGGGGTATGCAAACTCATGATTTTTCAGTATCCTCCCAGGACTTGAAATGTTAAATAAATGATATGACTAGAAGTGCACTGAGCTTTTGAAAAGGGATTTGGACTCTGGTGAACAAAATCTTCTAGGGTTTCCTAAAGAATCTAGGCCTTGACTTTAATCTGTCCTCTAGGCTTGTGTCAGGCTTAAAGAGGGCTAGACAAAAACAAACACAATTTCCCTATTAAATTATTGCCCTTTGTGGTGCACTCCGTGAGTGACTCCAGGAAAGTTCCTATCTATATAAGTCATTAGAGGGCCCTGGAGCAAAGGAAAGATTGGATCAGAGTATGATAGAGGTGCAGCTAAATGAGATACATGCATCCGGTGGCAATGTCAGCAACATAGGGGATGCAGGAGGTTCAGAAACATTCTCCAGTGAGGCACCCTCACCTGTTTTGCAGGGGAAGAAGGATGCGAAAGTAATAGTAAATCAATGGCATTACAGGATTGACAGTTCCATTATAACTGTAACTTTTTGAGATGCTGTAATTAAACCACTAGGTTGACAAATTACGAATGTATTATAACAGAAACGTATTTCTTCTTACTCTTGCTATAGGGCCCAATTCAGAAAAGCCCTTAAGCATATGCTTAGCATTAAGCATGTGAATAATTCTCTCCCTGTTCAGCAAAGAGCTCAAGCATGTTCTTAAACTAAATACATGAGAAGTCCTCATTTAAATCAATGGGATGAGAATACAGCAGGAAATATTTTTTCTTTATTAACGTTCATGAAGGTTGAAAGAATGATTCCTCTGTGTGAAGAGCCATCATGCAAGCTTTCCCAGCATATGTTGGGGTTGATTATGCTCTCACACTGGTTTTATGCTAGTATAACTCCATTAACTTCAATGGAGTTACTCATAATTCACCCTGGTGTAAACGAGAGCAGAATCAGTCCTGTTCAGTCTTGGCTAGCACCATTCTTGAAGTTGGAACTCTGCAAAACATTTTGCAGGGAACATAAACGTGGTCAAAATATTTGTCTGCCTTTGCCAAAGAAAGCACACTCTTCTATAAACAGGACAGAATGGTGTCTTTCTCTTCTTTAAAATAAAAAATTCCTACTCCATCAGTGTAAATCCACAGCTATCTGATAAGTTTCAATCTCAAGCTTTTCATGAGTGCCTTATCTTGTCTATAACATTACAAAGATGTAAAACCTTGTTTTCTGTTGGTAGAAACTCTTTCAATGTTTGTATATATAATTAGCTAAAGGTCACAGGTGCACTTAAAACAATTCTCTTACCATGCCTGTACTCATGATTATTTCCCAGGTTAGGTTTTATTTTCAAATGCAAAATTTATTTCTTTTTAGTGAATTGAGTTCCCTGACAGTGCTAAATTCTTAAATCCTATATTTATCCACAAAAAAGTTACACGGGAGGAGCAGCAGTGCAGGCTTCCCATTATACAGAGAAGACTAAGGGATAAGGTTTGAATCCAAAACTGGGTCTTGTCTCAGTTTGGATCTGAACTAACTAGGGAAAGACATTTAGATCAGGTCTCATCTAAGCTCAGTTTTTATGTTCTAGATACACAGATATAGCTATATAAGGTTTCAAAATAGCAGATCTTAAACTTGTCACTAGTACGAGACTGAATGTTGCTCATCCCTGACTAATTTTTGCAAGAAAGAAGAAAATATTTTGTGGCAACAGTTTTTAAAATGGCATTTTTCCACAGAAGTGGTTCTGGAGGAGTTAGGCTAGAGGAGAAAGTACAGGAGAAGTTGGCAAGGTTGCAAAAGTAAATGCAGTCTATCAAAAGGTGGTAGAATTAAAGGGCTTTATTATTTATCATATGGCTATTCTCACCATGTACAATTTGCATTAAGAGCTCATTTGTCTATTGGGGGCAAGGTCATGTTCAGGATGTCAGTTCCCTAAATTCATCCATCTTCGGGTACCTGTGCCTCTGCAAAATCTTCCGCACAGCCCCTTGCTAGATGCTGTGACAGGACATTCCAAAATGTCTCTATCCTTCAGAATAGATCCCACAGCATTAAATGGAAGTTAGTTACAGACTGGATGGGCAGTAACTTGCAACACTTTGTCCAGTGGGTTTGTGAGGGGAACATGCTAAAGGAAAGCCTACATTTCTCGTCTTCCATGCCTCCCATGGCCTAGACCTGGATTTCTGGCTCCACTCCAAAGGTACAGAGTTCCATATGTAAGCATGAAAAATTAAGGGAAAGCTAAGGTTGGATAGAATCAAGGTACAATAACAGAAGAGGAAGAAATTATTGTTCAGATATCCAGAAATGAGTTGAAGGACAGGTCTCTTCAGAAAACATTCTCCCAACAATTTAAAGTCTATTAATTTGCAAAACCAATCATTAGATGCAATAAAGTCTCTGGGAATAGTTTTGAAATGAATCATGAATTCATCATGGTAGCTCTAAAATAAACCATAATATTTTTCGGAGTGTGTATGTATGTGTGTGTGTGTGTGTTTGTATATACATATATATATATAAAGAGAGAGAGAAGTTTTACCTTAAATATCAAAATATAACTTGTTCCAACTACTTTCTTGGAGAGACCTGGCAAACAAAATAGTAATTAAAGGCAATTATTGTAGCCATGACAAAATCAAAGCCGCTACACTATGGATTTCTTATTTCCAAAATTCAAAGCAAGCAGGGGAAAAGCAGTGACTGAGATTTCCCCTAGATTAGTTGGAAAGGAACTGAACATTAACAAACTCATGTACCATATCTCACATCTGAAACAAAGGAAGATTGAGATCACAGTGTCATAGTCAAGGTGAACTCTTCAACCTAAGAACTACAGCAGGCAAGCATGTAGCCTAATACAATCTTTTGTGGTTAGAATAATAGCTTCCTAACAAAAATGAAACAATTCTAATGCAAAGTACAATCTTTACTTTTTCTTTCTTTCTTTCTTTCGATGCTTATTCTCTGTTTTTTCATTTCTATATTTCTTTCTATTTTTTCTTTTATTCTCTCATTCCATCTGGTACTCTCCTCTTCATAGCATTTTCTTGTTACTTCCTATTTATTTTTTCCCTTTCATTATTTTTCTTGTCTTCCTTTTATTTTCTTCAATGCAAAAACATCATAAATATAGCTATTGTATCTATAAACACAGATACACATATTCACAAGAATATATAGATAAATCACAACATAGTCTTCCTACAAGAAACAGTATTCATTGGCAATTCACCATCTCAAGACATGCTCACTTATATCAAACTTGCTTTCAAGCAAGCACACATGTGAATGAATGATCCTTGCACCTACAATGAAGGTCAACAAACTCAAATTCTGATTACACTATTGTTATGAGATCTGTCTGTGTTACAGTAATGCCTAGACAGAGACCTGAAAAAAGATTATTGCCCCAGTGTGCTATCTGCTGTTTGTATAGAGACAGTCCCTACCATGAAGAGCTTATAACTTTACAGAAACGGCAGAGGGAAAGTGTCCCTATTATTAGGGCCCTACCAAATTCATGGTCCATTTTGGTCAGTTTCATAGTCATAGGATTTTAAAAATTGTAAATTTCATGATTTCAGCTATTTAAATCTGAAATATCGCCGTGTTGTTATTGTAGGAGGCCTGACCCAAAAAGGAGTTGTGTGGGGGGGGGGTCGCGGTACTGCTACTCTTACTTCTGTGCTGCTGGTGGTGGAGGCACTGCCTTCAGCACTGGAGAGCTGGAGAGCAGCAGCTGGTGGCCAGGAGCCCAGTTCTGAAGTCAGAGCCACGGTCAGCAGCAGCATAGAAGTAAAGATGGCATGGGTATGGTATTGTCACCCTTACTTCTGCACTGTTGCCTGCAGAGCTGGGCATCTGGCCAACAGTCGCTGCTCTCTGGCCGCCAAGCCAGCGCAGAAGTAAGCGTGAAGGCAGCGCAGAAGTAAGGGTGGCCATACTGCAATCCCCCTAAAATAACCTTATGACACCCTAAAAAGTCCTTTTGAGCAGGACCCCCAATTTGAGAAACGCTGGTCTCCCCCATGAAATCTATGTAGTATAGGGTAAAAGCATACAAAAGACCAGATTTCTCAGGGGGAGACCAGATTTCACAGTCCATGATGCGTTTTTCGTGGCCGTGAATTTGGTAGGGTGCTGTCTACACGGGGGGATAGGTCAGTATAACTACGTTGCTCAGTGGTGTAGATTTTCCATACCCCTGGGCAACTCAGTTATACTGACATAAGTTGGTAGTGTAGACCAAACCACAGTCTAGTGTAAGCTTCAGCAGTCAGGAAAACGCTGGATTTTATTCTTGTTGATTCTGATTACTCTTATTGATTTAGTTGTTGTCCTTCAGAAATTGCTTCAGATGCAAAATCTCACCTTATGGAGGTAGATTAACTGTCTGACCTTTAAACACTGCATGAAAATCAACTCACCTCTCTTAAATGCAGAAATGTCACCCTGGCAGTAAAAGGACTGGTTAATGTGTTTGGAAGAAAACTGAAGTTTTTCATGGGATATTGTTGCTACAGCCCCACTCTATATTCTGCAGCTTGCCTTGTGGCAGATTGTTTCATTATCTAGCAGTGTCATTAATCTTTTTTATTAGCACCTTAAAAATAAACAAACAATGATTTTGTTGCATTTGACACAAGTAGTGCATTTTAATTTTGTAGGCTTGTATTACTGACTTAAAAAAAACCCCAACAACAATTCAGACTGAAATACTGCCCTCCGTTCCTTACAAAACACTATTCAGATATGTGGAACTATAACAGCATCTGTTATGCATATCAAATGACTTGTGCTATTTTTGTATCTTCCACATGGAGCTTAGCATTAACTCGGAAAGTTAGTACTAATTAATTTTGAGAAATAATAGCTCGTCAGTCATTTTGCATTCATACAGACCGTGAGTTAGTGCTACATGCATTACCCAAAGCATCTATGTTTAGAAATTGTCTTAAAATTGTTTTAAGTTATATGGTCACCTTAATTTCAAGAATATTATATTGAAAAGTGAAGGTCTATCTTCATGAATTATTCATTGTTTATAATGAATCAATAGCAACTTTTGTCCTTTCTTTATCGGTATGCAGTTGTCAAAATAATAATAATAATAGTGGTGATAAACAATGCACATATCCAAGAGCACTACTATTTTGTCCTAGATATAAATCACCTCCTTAAGAGTAAACCCACACTGACATGCATTATGAAAATAGCAAAATCATTACTAAGTTTCCCCAACTGTGTGTGAGTCTAGAACATGGGAACTGACAGAAATTGCCATGATTTTCTGTTTGTGTAACAAATATTCCAAATATATAGCCTGTGATCCTGTTATATAGGCATAGGGAGAAGCAGGTTAGCCCATCTAATGATGCCACCACATAAGCTCTCACCTGCAAAATAGTTTACAGTGTCCTGGATATATGACATAGAGAACCAGATAGATACTGTTTTATTGAAAAAAATAAAATAAAATCTGCATGTGGAAGAGGCTGATAAAGCTGGATAGACTTCAGAAAAGTTAGGAATTGGAAAGTATGAAGAAAAGCTCTGTAAGCTCGAAAGCTTGTTGTGTGTGTGTGTAGACAAATAAAATGTGTTACCAGACTTATTCAGGAAAAAATATGGACATAGATCTAATTATAATCATTCTGCATTTTATTTTAATATGCCTTAATATGGATCAGTCCTTCCAGAACCATTCCACATCCATTCTATCACCCAGTAGTAACATGTCTATAAATCAAATAATACCTCCAAAAATTAACATAATTTGATGCTATGCATTTAGCACTGGTTTGTGTTAAATTCCTCCATGCAGCTAGATTTCTTAAAATAAATATTTACAATTGGCACATAGTACATCTGAATGTATTACAGTCAATGTATTTTAAACTGGCTTTCTCCCCCCACTGAATTATGATTACTATGGAAAAGTGATTCTGGACACTAGATTTCTATGGGAGCTCAGGGCAACAGCTTCATATTTTCCTCATCTTCCTTGGATTTCATCCAAAGCCAATTCTGTTTAATCTGCCTGCTGCTGCTCTGGAAGTGACATCTGTTCAAATTTACACTCTTTATCATGGCTGACATGTTGTTTGTGCGTATGTTTACCCCAAGCCCTAGTTCCAACTGCCTC
Source organism: Caretta caretta (assembly GCF_965140235.1). Taxonomy (NCBI): domain Eukaryota; kingdom Metazoa; phylum Chordata; order Testudines; family Cheloniidae; genus Caretta; species Caretta caretta. The sequence continues at coordinate 86,985,907 of NC_134214.1, forward strand.
TTGCAGATAATTTGTGATTTCTTCCTTCAGTCCCTCGTAGGTTGCTAGGCATTGAATCTCTGCATATGGAGTTTTGCTATTATTTCTTATTTTTTCCCTAACTCTACCTGGAATTATGTTTAGAGAAAAAGAGAGAAGTCTAAATGCAGCATGTGTGACATCAAGTATGCTCACTGGAGGTGGGAGGGAACTGAGAGAGAAAGAATGTGTGTAATATTTTTACTTAATATCCATGAGGACTACCAAAATACCCAGAAGTAACCAGATAACTTGACTCCTTGGTACCTCTTGATACCTAATACAGTGTGGGCTCCATTATTTGTGAAACATTTAGGTTGTCCTTTGTAAAAACAGACAAACACACACAAACAAACAAAAAAAACCCTAGTACTGTAATTTTTGATGTAGAGATAGACTTAAGACAAAAATCTTAATTTAAATTTTGAGTTACTCAGGATCTGAATCCACATGAGATATTTGTGGCTTGTGGTTCATGTTTGTTTATATATGTAGATGTGTACACACACACACACACTTACTGACCATCCCACTCATTCAAAAAACCATGAATCAAATCTCAAAAAATCAGGAGATTGGCTTGAAAAGCATAAGATTTCTTTAAAAATAATGAATGTGGGTTTCCTTTTTGTTTACCTTCTGGTTTGTAAGCCTTTGGGGTATATTCTAGTTGCATTTTCAGTCTTTTCTCTGCTGCCATGAGGGCTAGAAATTTTTTTAGATTCTTACATAATCATTTGACTCCAGGAGCAGGGACTTTAAAAAGAACACTAAATATCTTGGGACTCATGATAGAATCATAAGTGCTGCAACACTGTATGTATTAAGATGGACATCTCTGTAGCACATACAATTTGTGGGGGAGGGATTACTAAGTAAAATATATGCCTAAACAGGGATACTAAAAACAGTGTCTGAAATCATAGAATTCCACACCATTGCTAGATTTAGATGCAACACTCAGAATAATTGCGATGTTTGTTCCCAAAAATGAATATGCAAGTAAGGCACAGAGAGAGAGAGAGAATATGCACTGACATTCACTATGAAATGCCATAAGGAAGATAAATTATTGAAGCAAGTAAAAGGAGTACTCAAATCTACTAGTTAACGATCTTTTGGATTATCAGAGAATGCAAAATAAAGTTAGGCAGTAACATGAGAACCAGCTTCAGATTTTATTTGGAACTCAGTTACAGCTGTGACATGCCTGGTATAAAAGTGTAGATTAAAAGGAGTCAAACTATGGTACTTAAATGGTCCCTATTGACACAGTATCTGAGCAGTCACAATCTTTAACTCCCAAGTCCCAGACCAGCACCCTAATCCAGTGGTTCTGAAACTTTTGTGCTGGTGACCCCTTTCACAAAGCAATCCTCTGAGTGCGACCGCACCCCACCCCCGACCTATAAATTAAAAACACTTTTTAATACATTTAACATAATTATAAATGCTGGAGACAAAGCGGGGTTTGGGGTAGAGGCTGACAGCTTGCGACCCCCCATGTAGTAACCTCATGACCTCCTGAGGGATCCCGACCCCCAGTTTGAGAACCCCTGCCCTAATCACTGGACAATCGTTCATCTCAAATTCATTTGTGTGTGACCTGAGCTGTGAGGAACTGAAACATGATGAAGGATCTACTTTGGTGTAGGGATAAAATATTTAATTGGTAGTGAAAAGATGGGCAGATCTATCTGTACCAGCTGTAATATCCTGGACAAACCTTATGGAATTAAGATAAACTTTCTTGATTTAAATTTAAACTTACTGAATTAGGTTTAACACCTTTGGGGTCCATTGTATTGAAAATGCAATTCTGTATGTGTTATTGCAGAATTGTATGTAATTCTTGTAGGAGGAGGGGAATGCTAATGTAATTCCTTTGGTTATCAGCCCTTTGAAGCCAACCTCTGGAGATATTTGCATATATTAATTTACACTGGATTTTCAGGGACCAACAGACAAAGCATTTTTTTTATATAAACAGCCTGGTTTTAAACAGGCCTTCTTCCTGAGCCAGCAAATAGACAGGAGGTACCCATGGAGATAAATTTCATAATAATCCTTAGGGACGGGTTTGAAGGAATGGGCCTACTGAGGCCCATAAGACTGTGTGCTTGTTCTGAGCTGAAGCTGAGATGAACTTGAAACCACAAGGAATCTCCTTGGGTGAGGCATTGAAGGACTGCACCTGCCAGAGCCCATGTCAGGGTTAGGGTGATGGCTGGTAAACATATTAGCCGGTGTGTAGGTTCTTTTATTGTTTTAATATGTTTTCTCTAATGCTTTTTACTTTAAGAATAAAACAGGCTTGCTTCGAAAACTGTGTGGGAATTTATAACTGTGGGCAATCACACTGTTAACCATCTCTGAATAGAAAACAAGCATGTGTATTAGGGCAGCCCGTCTCTGCTGGCAATAACACAGTGAAGGCAGGGAACTGGGCAGCTTTGAAATAGCCTGGTCAGAAGAGAGTGAGACGCAGGTCACCACTCAAGAAAGGCAACAGCTGGGGAGTTGGAAACCTGAGAGTGGGTGCCATTACTGGACCACTGAGGGGAAATACAAATGCATTTGCCCTGAACTGTGAGAGTGGCATTGTTACGGGGGACCTTGGGTTAATGCAGTCAGAGTTGAATACCTCTGTGAATCTAAAATGCATTTAATTGTCAAATTAAAACACTGGTACATCACCTCCCATCGCAACACAGCTCAAAAAAAAAAAAAAAAAAAAAAAAGAAAGCTGACCAGAGAAATAGCAAAGGACGATTCTAGTCCAGTGGCTGACCAACTTCGCCCCTCCCTAACCCACATATGCACATTCACCCTCTAACCCCCCCAAACATGTCTGTATTGGTCTCATCCCCAGCCTCTGTAATATCTGCCTACTGGTTGACTAGGTAGTAAATCCAAGCGGACACACCTTTGAGCAAATATATCTACAGCTGTATGATCCATCTGTAGAATATGCCTCATGTCAATTGGTTGACAAAAGATAAGTTGAAAGGAGGAAATATTAGACACCATGAAATAATGAACAACACAGTTAAAAAGGATTTTCACCTCTCGTCCTTACTCTCTTATTCCATCTCCCCAGTTTCTGTGCTATTGTTATTCCTACAATTGCAATGATGCTGAACACTGCTGCTACGACAACATTTGGTGCAACAATAACATATGAAGTCATTATTTTTTTAATGATATCACGGATGCTAAATAGTTTTGTGTTCTGTTAGGGTCCCACAGTAGTCATATTGTCTAATTTCGCCACATGTATATTGAGAACAGATAAGGTATTACGAAGCTTTTGCCAGTATAATTATTTGACAAATAAAATTTTTATGGTATATATTAATACCTCCTGAAAATAAGTAGGCTAATGGAAAAGGAAGTTGCATTACAGTGGGCTAAAATTGAATTATAGGTGGAGAGAGAGAGAGTGCGTAACGTTGCATACTTGTTTTCTATCTCTGTAAGTTCCTGCAGTGTGACCATCACAGTATTTGAGCACCCCTGAATAAATGATAACCAAAATCATAATGGGCCTTATTTTTTCTCTTTCCTTCCTTTAGTATGATCTTTAAAGCTTTGGGCCTGTTGCTGAGAAAGCCATGTCTCCCACTCTCACAAGCTTCATCCTTCAGGTTGACAGTTTCTCAGGTGCCTCCCTCCTGTTGCAGGAGGTCACTGTGGTGAAGAGAGTGATGCTCTCTCAGGTTATCTGGACCAGTTCCATAGAGAGCCCTGATGAGGAGCTCAGAGACCTTGAATTTCATATGCAGTGAGCAGAGGTTTCATATGCAGTGAGCAGAGACCTGGGTGATGAGTTCTCTGTGGATGATGTTAAATGTAGCAAGCATAAAAAACTTCAGGCGTGCATGAGAAAGCACTGAATGCAATATCCAAGTGAGAGCTATCAGGTGGTAAATAAGAAAAGAGATTATCAAATTAAATTAAAACAAAAATGAACCCATTTTATGAAAAATGGTCCATATGTCATTTTACTCTCTTTCTCATTTAGCCAGTAGATGTTACCTTTAATGTATTGTGCTTCCAGGTCTATGCCTGTTTTGACAATAGATAATATGTTTGCATCCAAATTGCATAGAAGAACAATGCCTGGCTACTATTTGACCTAATATTTGCAGGGTGCTTTTTCTAAACGAAACTAAACTAAGTGAAAAACCTCCCCTCAGATTACAAAGCTGTGAGCATGTTGGTGAGAATCATCCTTATCTGGCTGGTATATTCTGCTAAAGGGCTTTTAGATCCACCTACATTTGTAAGCCAGGAAAGTCATTTAGCTACTTTCAAGCACTTATTAGTACATCACAATCCAATGCTCCTATTAGACTTTCATGCACCAGAATATTAAAAATAGCATTAATGGCCTTGTTTTAATGAACAAACTATAAATGAAGGGGACGGAGACGTTGTCAGCCTAAAAACAAATCACACTGCTGAAAATGTTTACTTACTAGTGTTAAGATTACCATAATACAGAAATTAGAGGGAAAAATTTGTTTTCTATTTTTTTGTTTGCTTACTTTGTAGATGTAACAGCAGTTTGTGTGTAAGTCAGTAAGTTTGCTCTTACACCTCTACAGACAGTTAGGTCCCTATTCTGTAGTTACTTAGGCATGTTCTTAACTTTATGCATACGAGTAATCTCACTGAAGTCAGTGTAACATTAAGTATGTTAGCGTCTGTATGTGTGTTAGAATATGGAAGACTTCCACAGGGACAAAAATAAAAAATAGAAAACTATGATTGTAAAAATAACTAAATTTAGCAGAGACACACCCCGATAGGTTGAGTAATTACTTTTAACTCATTTTTTAAACTGACTATATTTAAATTCAGAGAGTCCCTTTAAGGTAGAAGCACCATTTTAAACTTAACCTGCAGTACCTGGATAATGATTTTAATTTGATACAATAGGTAAAGCTCATTCAATATTTTCAGCATTCCCTATTCTGCCAACCAAGGGAATGGGCCACGATGTTCAATTTTTAATTTTCTACACTATAGTTTTTAAGGGGACTGAGATCTCTCTCAGTGCTCCCACTGTGTTAGTGATCATATTTTGTAAAGTCATTTTTGTCTTGGGAGTTTTTGACAAAACGACCAGGGTGGGGTTGGGAGGGGGGGGAACACATTGGCGAATGAATTTGAAATTGCTGCCAGATATTGGATGTGAAGCTAACAAGATAAGCTGAGTGTGGAGTTTTAGTTCTTTTCCCAAAGGGTCTGGGTTTTGTATTTGAAGAGTCTTTTATTATTGTTACCACATAAGGTTTTTGTTTGTGAGGGTATGTGAATTGTTAACGTTAGTTTAAAAAAACTCATAAAAAGGATTGATAGTTGTGAGAATTGTTAAGAAAAGTTGTTATTTACATACTAGTCCAAACAGCTGCTTTGGAGACATTTCCCAATATTATGTACATCCTTGGGGTCCTATTCAAAAGTTTTCTTTTTTAAAATTTAATTTATGGGGATTTTTTAGTGTTCATAAAAACAAAGACACAGCACTAGCTTTAGCCAGAATAGCAACAGTGCCTGCTTCTATCTTTGTATTAATCCATCTATGCAATCTGTGTTTTTATACTCTGCTCATGATCATGGTATCTAAATGGCTCCTACAACCCATCCCCTGTGAGCTCTGTCAAATCTCAGTTAACTAACACCAAGATATTCAAGATTCTCAGTCCCGCACACTAACAAAGAACGCTTTCCATTGTATCTGTCAAGTGCTCAGCAGGGGATGGATGTAAATTTCTTTCAGGAGCACTGTACAGGATATAATGAATTGCTGATGTTTACACATCCCTGCTAGTTAAGGGGACCTTATGACATGAAAATATACTTGTAAATAAAACACAAAGAAGGCCGTGGACGGGGGGGCAGCAATTCCCCCCTCCCCCATCTGCAATATTAAACCGCTTAATAAGTAAGTACTGCACATCAGCATAGATATCCGGTTCCTGAAGTGCCATAAAACTGGGCGGAAGTTTTGAAAAACAAAAACATTTGTGCGTTATGGAAGCAATAAACAATCGACTAGGGCTGCTGACGGTTTATGCTGTTATAAACCCAGGAACAGGGCTTGGTTCTCTTTTGGTTGGCAAATTTATTTGCTATTCATAGAAGCATCTCAGCTATGTATAGACAGGCACATACCAATTAATTCAAGCTCACTTTTGTTCACCATGCCTACAGGGGCAAATGCAGCCTAAAGAGCGAGCAGCATTGGTTTCTGTGGCCAGAGCCAGCTGGAGGAAAGCTCTGATTTAGCACATCCTTCCAGCAACGCTCCTATGAAATTAAACCAATAGAGCAGCAGTAATGTCATCTCATCTTCCCTTTTGCAGAAGCAAGGGGGCAGGTTGCTGAAGGCAGTGAATATTCTGGTAGCTTGGCCTTTCAATATTATGTCCTCACGTAAAAAAATACCTTGAAAGGGTACTCATTAAAGGTTCACTGTTCTCCTGCTGATGCTTAGAAGGATCTTTAAGGCAGGCCCAAATGTTCACTCTCTCTTATTTCTTTCTGTGCCCTCACCCTCCTACTGCTGTTTCACTTTCAGCTTTGCTGCTGCTGTTACTGGTAAACACCTCCTTGCAAGGCCCTAGGGGAGAACGTGAATGTGAGCTCCCGACCAGAGCAGTGAATGGGAGTGATGTCATTATACTAGTGCCTGAGTCAGGAAATCCAATTAACCATCAAGAAAAGAAAAGAAAAAGGAACTAACAAATGGACAAAGTTAGCAAAATAAAAAGATAAATATCTTCTGTAATACATTTATTTTCTGCTCCACTAATCATCTTCTTTTATTTACCTTAAAGCAGTGGTGGGCAACCTGCAGCCCGTGGGCTGCACATGGCCCGTCAGGATAATTTGCTGGCAGGCCGCCAGACAGTTTGTTTATATTTGCATGGCTTCCCGCAGCTCCCAGTGGCTGTGGTTCACTGTTCCCGGCCAATGGGCGCTGTGGAAAGCAGCGGCTAGCACATTCCTGCAGCCCATGCCACTTCCCACAGCTCCCATTGGCCAGGAACGGCAAATTGTGGCTTAAAGTGTTACTGGCAACATTAGTAGGTGCATAATTTTCAGATAGCAATATGTTTTTCAACTTGATGGAGTTCCTCTAACCATACCTCACTTAACTGAAGTGCACGGATCATCTTGTTCCCTTCCCCCCCAGTTGTCATAACTTTTAACCAACCCTCCCCCCTCCTCCAGACAAACCAATCCAACAACAACAAAACAGCCTTCTTATTTCAAAAGAGATCTTATTTCATAGATGGTTTCTCTTTTTTGGGGAAGGAGGGAGGGAGTGTCTAGATATTTTATTTCATGTTTCATCCTAAATTAAATTCTCATGGCCATGTTATGAGTCTTGAACTGAGGAGTAGACTGGATAAAGACTGACAGAGCAACAGAGGAAAAGCACACAGTATAAAAAAAGGTTAAACCTAAAAAGAAGTGTATGTATCACCTTGATTGCTCTGCTGCTTCCCTTTCTCCTATATGTTGTCCTTTTTATGAGTGAGGACTACATCAGTCATTGTTAGATTCTTTTTTAAAAAACTTGGCTATTTAGTGCAGGTCTTTACAGCATGTATCTTGCTATGACAGGTGAATTATTATCCTAGTTATTTAATTAGAATAGATTTGCTTTGGCAATTCTCAGTTTCAAAATCCAGCTTCATCTGGATATGAGATACCATGAGTAGTTTAATTTAAGATTTATCATTGTTGAAGTGCAGAAATAGAATTTCACCAAATTTTTCTATGCTCCTAATTGGAATTTCTGTGGCCTAAACACACCACCAATGTTGGATCCAACAAGTTTAAAGGGGAGATGGTCTAGGCTAAAAAGGAATGACTTTGTCCCCTCATATAAATACAGATTAGTTAGCCCCTCAATTTGTTAAATAATTATTATCTCAGGTTCGAAAGATAGTCCATCATTTAGATTAATTTACAAATGTGTAATAAACACATCCTATGTGGAGCCATTAGACAGATGCTTGCCTACAGTAGTCACCACTATAAAGTCAACATTTACCTGGTATCTGAGCTGTCCCTGTTTCTCCCTCTGCTGAATATGGAAAATATCTGTAGTATATTATTTACTCACTGGTAATTATGAGTAAATGTTGACCTGTTTCTGGAAAACAGTATCCTCACAAAAAGACTGGAAAACATGACAGTCACAAAGCAGATATTAGCAGTCCAGAATGTCCTGTTGATTGTGGACATTCTCTGGAATAGTTTTAGAATAACAAATATACAAACATCTCATGTTGTTCTGTGTTTGTATAGCATCTAGCACAGTGAGGTCCTGCTCCATGACTGGGGTTCCTAGGCACTCCAGAAATATAATAAAATCAGCCACGTTCCTCTATTCAGCCTGCATTGAGAATGAATCTTAATAGCCAAATGTAGACAGAGATCTGTTAAGCATTATTGAAAATGCTCAGAGGACCAAAAAAAACCCCATAAAACTTAATTTTAGCCTTTCTGGTATACTGAATTCTGACCATTATCAAGCTATAGCTGTCTTGTAGCATGGTGCAGCTTGGTTGGTGAATTACAAGGACACATCATTTGTAACACTACATTCACTTGTTGGACATGAATTTTGGAACCAGAGGTGCTACATTGTCTTCGGCCTTGTGTACAATGTGTCTGAGTGATCTTTGTAGCCTGCCAGACAATCTATAGCTGAACTTATTGGGCCAGTTTAGCCAATTTTTCTGTTCTTGAATTATCAATTTTTTACTAACTTCTATTTTTTACAAATTTGTCACTCACTCAGAATCAGTCATCTAAGGCAGTATGGGGAAAAATTACAGCTTATGGGTTGATTGCAAACTACTGACTGTGACAATTGATTTGATTGTTTTTGCAATTCACTGTAAAGACTGAGTCACTGGAGACACATGATACTGTTTTTTGGTCCCTGGTTGGGTGGCAGATACCTTCACAAACAAGAACATGTCTTGAATCAGTCACTTACACAAATATGTGATCACATTAGTATTTGCAACACTTCTGGTATGACCAAGCAAATAGGTACTTGAATGACTAGTAACATTTTTTTTTCTTTTTGCAAAAGTACTTGTGAATATTTTTTAAATGCCTACATGTGTGTGTGCATGTTCACAGAAAGCAAATAAAAATTGTTCATACAAATTAGTTACTATTTAAATAAATATTCACTGAAAGCATTATTTTCAGTGTTTTCAAAGTCTATAGTATGTTATGCAACAAGCTATCAGATTAACTGTCATGACCTTAGTTTCCCAACACAAATATGAATATGCCCCAGTATTAGCTCTATTCAGTACAATATTCTGTGCACATTTAGGTGAAGTGGAACTCTGGATCTAGATCTACGTTTGCCAGTTAAAGCACAGGGCACATCAAACCAAGAAACACGTACAACATAATTCTCTGTGTGTTGCATATGTATGTACATGCGCCATGGAGAAGTATCATTGTCTTTTTTCTCCTTAAGTAGCTATATTCTGGCTGACTATCAAAGTTACTGGCAGACTTGCATTTAAATCTGAACTGTGGACAATCTCATAAATGAGATTAATTCAAACACCTTTTTCAGCCCTCATTAGGCAGTTTGTAAATCCCTGTTATTTCCATTGTATTTATTTAAACAGAAAATGTAAATATGAACATATCTCTGGATCTTGTATGCTAACTTCAGGTAAACAGGTTGGTTTCTTTTAAAAATATATATAATATTGAGGCTGATTGTGGTTTATACCACTGTGAGTTTCTCAATTTTATTTTGGAGACCAAGCTTCTTATTTCCTTTATGTAAAGGGTATCATACTTTGGCATCTTTCACAAAGTACAATAAAAAACAACACACACTATTTCTAGAAAAAATTGAGCCCAATAAGTCTTATGTCACAGGCTCCTAGTTTAGTACCTTTTCAGTGACCACATAATGAATGTAAACTACTTTTGGAAAGGTACTATTATTGTCCTCATTGTTTCTACTGTTTTTCATTTTTAGAGTGTGTTTAGCCTTTGAAGATTAAAGGTAGTCTCTTTCATCTTTTTGTCATATCTTTCTAAGCAAAGGAGAAATTGGAGCAGACAGCTTTAATAACTTTACATACAGTGGGGAAACTAGGCACAGGCAGAACATAAAAAAGCAATCTAAAATTCAGCACCTTAAGTGCCTGGAGCTTGAAAATGACGAAGGTATTATAGCTTAATAATATCTTTTTGGAATCACATTTTGGGCTAAAAAAAAAAAGGGAAGGAATGCGACTCATGATTTGTGACACAGTATATTGCTGTTTGGAGGATAATCTGTAACTTGTTCATTACGACATATACCCCGCACAGAAGTGAAAGCAGGTTTAAATTAGCATTTGCAGATTATTTATCACCTAATTTATGGTAGGGGAGATCAGTAATTAAAAGCAGTTTTTTTCTGCTGCTAAAGTGTTGCTGGAATATTCTGCACCATTTCCTGATCCTCAATTATAAAAAAGAAAATAAAAGCCTCTGTTTAAATAAAAATTGAGATTCATTCTATATTCACTGAAAGATATTACCATCTAATGGCTGTTTGATTATCTTGGTTCTGTTATTGTCTTGCCCATGTGACAAAAGTGTCCGTTTGACACTAATTGTCATCTATGCTAGCAGTCTCCGCAGAGTAAAGGATTTGGGTGGGTGGCCCAGGAGAGTGAACTAGTTGCTCTTCTAGAATTTGTTGGTCCAGATCAGGATTAAGTTTTATTGGCAAGATTTTGCAGGGAATTTACAATGTTGCTACCTGTGCATTACTTGCTCTGTAAGAATAAGGAACTTCAAGCTCTAGGGCTCTCAGTAACAAGAGCTAATTGTAATAATTAAAGTTTGGCAAACAACTGCAACAAACAGTTTATTTGGTGTATTTACCTGATTTCCTGTTCATGAATGGACTATGAATTTTTTGAAATTGTTCACTATTCAGGATCATTAGATGAATGTTTTATGGAACAAACGTTAGTGTTTAGATTGCTCATGCACTGTTTGTGGCAGGTCTCCCTTTGAGTATTCTATTCCGCAGTTGGATATTCCAGCTGTGTGTTTTATCACTTATGTCACATGAACCCAGATTTGTAAAGGTGGACACAAAAATAGGGATATAAAGCAACTGCTACATATGCAAATTTGGTGTCTCATGTGTGCAAAATTTACACACACTTGCTCACAGAAGCCTATGTATGGGCCTTTGTGCTGTTTCTGTTCATCTGTAGAATGACCTAACCTTTACAATCTACCTCTGTGTCCAACCAAAATAAAATTTGTTTTGTGTGTACAGGGCTCTTACCTGCAAGCCTGAAATTTACTATCTACAAAAGTTAATATAAATAAAAATTCACAACAAATATTTGGTGAAAAATTAGTCCTTTGCTGCTATCTAAGCACTAGGAGATAATGCTGTCTCCTATTATTAGAGATGATGGGAAGGGATGATCTTGTTGCTCAAGCACAGGACTAGAGTTCAGGAGATATTTGTTCATTTCCTAGCTCTGCGGCAACTTGTTTTGTGATCATGGGCGAGTATAGGAACTTTCGGTGATCAGCAACTTACTATTTTTATTCATGTTTATTATGGTAGTGCCTATGGACCAACAAGAATGGGCCCCATTGTTCTAGACACTGTTCAAACACAGAGCAGTAAACAGTCCCCAAAGAGTTTATAATCTGAATAGATGAGAGATTATAACACACAGAATGAACAATGGGATGGCAGCAAACAGCATGTAGTTACACCATTTTTTGAGTGGATTTAGTTAGAAAGGGATAACATTATTAAGAAAAAAGAAAAGTAGTACTTGTGGCACCTTAGAGATGAACAAATTTATTTGAGCATGAGCTTTCGTGCATCCGATGAAGTGAGCTGTAGCTCACAAAAGCTTATGCTCAAATAAATTTGTTCGTCTCCAAGGTGCCACAAGTACTCCTTTTCTTTTTGCGGATACAGACTAACATGGCTGCTCCTCTGAAACCTATTATTACGAAAGTCTTGAATCACTCTGTGCCTCAGTGATGGGGATAATACCTATCTACCTCACAGGGATTTTATGAGAACTGATTAATATTGGTAAAACACACTGAAATTCTTAGGTACAAAGCACAACATCAATACAGAGTTTTATTCTTTTTTTTTATTTAAAACAAGCTAATGAAATATTTTTAGAACTTTTTTGGTCTCACAGGTAAATACAATTCAGACAGGGATTAATTACACATTTTAAAAAAATCAGCATAGTTTATTTTTCAGTTTATAGTTTATTTTTCAGACTTGTTTGAATTTATAAAGTAGGTTAAATATAATATTTAAACATTTCATTGTAAATCCCAATTTACTGAGCTATGGAAACAACCCAGAAACAGAACTGCAAAGATTGTTTTGTGATAGGTTTCAGAATCCGAAATCTCCAGGCTGCTTCACATGGATTAGCACTAGCCCACCAAGCTCTACAAGCTTAGCTGGAACTCTAAATTCAGTGGGTACCAATCTCTGGGTTCTCATTCTCCTTATTCTCTTCTTTCTCCCATGAGAGGGTGACCATACATCCCATTTTGGCTGGGTTAGTCTCTTTTTTAGGCCCTGTCCTGGCCGTCCCAATTTTTTTTGACAAAACTGGGCATTTGTCCAATTTTGTAAAAAAAGTGGGGTTGGACCCCTAGCAGGGCACAGAGGAACGTATCGGAGTGGGGTGGGGTGGGCAGCAATGGCAGCCCTGCGCTGGAAAGACAGCTAGGGAGAGTGGATTGGGCTGGCTAGCCCCATGTGGAGGGAGGACCTCAGGCAGCCCTGTGTGTAGGCGTGCAGCAGGGGGCTCGGACCCCCGAGCCCTGTGCATGGCTGAGGGAAGGGTCTGCGGAGGAGAGAGGGGAGTTGCAGGAGGGTGGCAGGGGGCTCAGACCAACCCCATGTGCTGTGGGGGAGAGGGCTTGTGGTTGGGTGGCAGGGGGGCTTGGGCAGGCCCCAGGCGCCAGTGGGGAGTGGGACCTCAGACTGGCCCCACGTGGGTGGAAGGCAGGGAGAGCGTGGGCAGCCCCGCACATGGTGGAGCGGTAGCAGGGTTGGGGCGGACTGGGGCAAGCCGCAGGGGAGGGGGACCTTAGCCCAGCCTGGTGGGAAGCTGTGAGGCTTGGGCTGGCCCGCACGGGTCGGGGAGGGGCTGTGTCTCACAATGGCAAATATTTCTCTCTATATAAATTACAAATGAGTTCTGTCGTGTGTACTGTGAGATGGATTACAGCATGTTTATGGAGTATGGCAGCTGGCTTAGACAAGGGTGGGGATACCCAAATGTTCAGATAAACTTTCAATAAATATCTGAAGTTTTGTGTGCTTATTTGATCCCTACCGAATGTCAAATGTTCTGAAGTTTGCACATCAGACATCCCTAGTTATTGTAAAGTTTCACATACAGGGCCAATTACTTCTTTAAGATCCACAGGTATAAATCCAGAGAAATTTTGTTGAATTCAGTGAAGAAACTCCTGATTCTGACTGGTGCATATGAGAACAGAATTTGGCCAAGTATATTTCCTTTGAACAGTGCATCAGCCGTGTCCAGCTGGACAAGTATTAAAGTATAGATCTATTCTGAAAAGTGATATATATAAATGCCACCAGTTTACTCAACTTCTTGCATGTATTCAGAGTCATATCTGCTGGCTGCAATGGTGTCAATAAGTTTTTGCTACTTAATTCCTTTTAGCACTGCATAACTAATGTAGCTAAGAAGGAGTGAGCTGCAGATTCTATTCTATCTGGGGGCATCAACAGAATTGTTTATTAATTTCCAATCCGTTACTCCGGTACAACCCTTTTGAAGAAAATGGAGTTACACAGGTGTAGCTGAGGGCATAAGTTGCCCTGTAGAACTTTTACAACTAGTGATGATACAAGAACTGGAAAGAGTCCAGCTTAGTTAGCTGAACTCAAGCTGAGTTCGGGGAAAAAGGCTTATCTTGCTAACCGAGCACATTTGACAGGGAAATAACTTAAAGGCAATAATCATACAACTGTGACACTTCCTGGAGGTATCCAGGGTTGGGAGGCACATCAATGCCACCTGCCTTTAGCGTGAGGAAACCTTTTCTGTGCCTGCCAGGGATCAGTTCCCTCAGTCCACCAAGCACAAGCAACACAAACATTCCTCTCTCTGCCCACCTGGGCTCCGCTTCCATTCTGCAGGTTAGCAATTGGCACAATCCAAACCCCGAGTCTTCTGAACATTTCCCTGGAGTGCTCAGCTCCGGGTTCACGAGACACTCATAGAACTTCCAGAGTCTCTGTTCCCAAAGTAACAGTACATCACAGCTTACTAAATATGCTGCAGGACAAAGCTCCACTTACCATACAGTACTTATATCTGCTTATAGAGAAAGCAACCCTAACTTTATTTAGCAACATACAGAGATTGAAATGATAGTAAGCAGAAATATTTAAAACAAATGATTTCATATAAAACAAAATCATAATACACATTCTAAATTTAACTAACAAGATGTCCTAATGTCTAGTAATGTACTGCTGACCCAAAGTCCTTCTCACAGAGTTGTTCAACCAGGATGACTGAGACCCTCCTTTCATAAAACCAAGCCCCCTGGCAGCTTGTCTACCCAGCTGAGGGATGCCAGAGTGTCTCTCTTTACCTCTAGATACAGTAGACCAGTCCTTTGCTCTTCATCTGTAAACAGGGTCCTCCTACTCCCCCTCTGTTCAACTTTTCCTGTTAACTTCTTGTCCTGAAGCTTCTGCAATCTCTTCATTATCATTTGATTCAGTATGCAAATAGACTTCCATTGTAAGATACACAATATACAGTGATCAGCCAGGGAGATAAATGTCTCCTACATCCTCTGTGGTGGAACCTGTCTGAAGGCATGTCACCTCTTCTGCCCAGACTCAACATAAAGTGCTCCCAGTCTCCCGCTTTCACATCAAAGCTTTAAGAACATAATTTCTAATTTAAATACATATCTCCTTACATATTGTCTGCACATACTTTTCACAAAGATTATGATGACCCTGACCACTGTGACATAGGCTTTCAGTAGAGATCTTTCATGACACTCTTCGGTGAACTAGTATGTAAATGCCGGACCCAGGGGATCCCTATAACCTTTATGCACCTTTGAATCCTCTGCTAGTTGCCATCAAGAGGTCCTTGAGGCACAGGAACCTCACAGTGCTTAGATTTTATAAATTCAGTTCAGCATAGAACCCCCCTTTAAAATGGAGGGAAATGATCAAATTCTGTTCAAGCAAAAATCCACGGAAATTAATGGAAATGCACCTGGTTGAATAACCGCAATGTGTTTATAAAAACTAAAGGTATATCCCAATATTGTTTCCTTTTTTTTGTATCTATTAAAGGTTAGAGCTAGTTGTTTGATACTGAGTTATAAAAATCTACCAGTTTTTATTTAACAAGTACTTACATGCAAAAACTGGTATTTCTGCTTAATTTTAATAATTTGATATAGAGGAATTTAATAGAGGTTTCTTTTGCCAATGAGACAAGTTTTTTATGGTGAAAATAATGAAATCACATCCATGGATAAAATTATGAATTTGAGGTGAATTTTTCCCAGCAGGAAGTTCAAAACTTTGTCAAGGAAAACAGCTTTTTTCCCCGATGAAATGAGTTTTCCATCTGCAGAAACTGCCCTTTCTTATTGCACAGGAAGGAAGGAAGGAAGGAAAACATTTTTTCTTCTGGTCCTACAAAAATGTGGATTTAAAAAAACCCCATATTTTCTGCACTCTGAATGAGAATTACTTTGCACACCTTTATTGCTGGATTAAATGACATATGATAAAAGAGCAGCTTTTTTTTTAAAAGATACAAGTCTATATACCTATCATTTTGCTATTTTTACACCATGAGTAAAAGCTACGTGTACTTTTTTTCTGAAAAAGGCTATGCTGTAAGACCAGCATCTAATTATTCCAATAACTATCTGAAAACCAGCATTTCCGATTGCTTGAGAAATCCAAGTATACAGTAGTGGAAAGGGAAAGTGTAGACTGAAATTTGCAAGATACACACATGCTTCTTTACAGTCAGTCAAGTAATAAGTCAAGAACAATTGTTCTGTTGCTACACAATTGTACAAGAAAAGGGCAAGCGATGAAATAAATTATCATTACAATTGCTGTTTATTCTATGTTATATTTTCCCCCACAAGTAAAATGAGTTCAAAGCAGAATATTTTAGTAATGAGGTATGTCGGGGTAAAATGCACACATTTCTTCACATGAGGGCATTTATGACCTACATTAACTTGAAAATGATTGGGTTCCATTATCATGAAAGTTCTTCCCATCTGTTTTCAAGCCTATCAAACAACTTTTCCAGTTCATAGTTTGTAAATATTGTGACACTGAATAGTGGAAAAAATGGTGATGAAATAATGTAGAACAGAATGGAAAAGAAATGTTACAAGCAACTTGACACTTAAGTAGATCATAAAAGTTCCTGAGTGAGGATGTCTGGTGCTCCATTAACACATTGCACTACCCGGTGTATATCTGAATAAAGTTGATACTGCAAATGTCAGAGGTTTAACAAATCTAATGTTACTTTTTAAAAGTTTCTATTTTATATGTTAGCTTTCCTAGATCATTTATTTCTGTGAAGTGCAGCTATTTTGGCATTACCTGGGTCAGAAATAATTGGTTTCTTGTTGATTCCAATAATATTTGTAATCCGTGATATGCTTGTCACTTGGATTCATAACAGAGACAGAGAAGGGGAGAAAAGGCTCATGGACTGGAATTGTTGAACTGCATCTTCTCTTCTGAGATATAGACTGTGGCAGTGTGGATCTGGGAAGGAACATGGGTTTCAAATTGTGCAAAGGCTGAGGATCAGCAGGATTAACAGGAATATAACTGTTTGGCCCGTCCAAATGCCAAAACCTGGCTTCATGCCTGTAATGGAATGGAATATTTCAGAACTATAGACCAGCACAGCATAACAACTCTCCCAGACAGATCCAGAAGCTGACTAGCTGCAGATTTGTGTGAATTCAGAGGGCAACATTCCCTGATTGTAGTAGACTATTTGTCAGATATATAGAAATACTGGCAAAGACTTGTCAGAGAGGGAACATCCACTTTTGAGGAAAATCACCTTGCCCTGGTCTCAGAAAAATGCCAGAAAAGAAAGAACTGTCACACAGCAATTGCGGTGCAACCCTGTCTTCCAACACCACCTGCAATGTCTTCCAACGAGCCTGTGGCTCAAGAATTGGACTCCTCAGTCACGATAGGACCCATGAAAAATAAAACCTGTGAACGAGATCATCCTCGACCTCGAGACATCACCAACAAGATGCCAAGTGTAACTTATTTAACTTAAACTAACATCCATTTGGGGCTGCACCATTACAGGATCTTTTAGAAGACAGACATGGTGTATCTCTTTGAGAAGGAAGCTCTGTAGCCAGTCCATATCTGGTACAGAAGTCTGACCTAGTAGCAACCCTGAACCCTACCATGTTCAAGGTGTACATAACTGTGTCCCATTTTCCTTCCAGCACTGTCAGCATAGCTTGCATTGGCCATGCTGCTTTTGACTGGCCGCTTGTACAGGCATTTCCTCTTCAGTGTATCCAACCCCACCAAAGTGAAGTTAGTGCTGCTTGAAGTAGCCATAATGTATGACTATTCAGTGATTCCCACCTCTTCCAGCCATTGGCCTATACAGCAGTGGTTCTCAACCAGGGCTACGTGTACCCTGGGTGTACTTAGAGGTCTTCCAGGGTGTACATCAACTCATCTAGATATTTGCCTAGTTTTATAACAGGCTCCATAAAAACCAGTAGCGAAGTCAGTACAAACTAAAATTTCATACAGACAGTGACTTGTTTATACTGCTCTATACTGTGTACTGAAATGTAAGTACAATATTTATATTCCAATTGATTTATTTTATAATGATATGGTAAAAATGAAAACATAAGCAATTTTTCAGTAATAGTGTGATGTGACATTTTTGTATTTTTATGTCTGATTCTGTAAGCTAGTAGTTTTTAAGTGAGGTGTAACTTGGGGGTATGCAAGACAAATCAGACTCATGCAAAGGGTACAGTCATCTGGAAAAGTTGAGAACCACTGCTGTACAGTATGTGTATTGGAGTCTGCTGCAGCAATGAAGTTCAAAGAAGCATACCACAGACCCACCTTTTCTCTCTGTGGCCTGACCACTTCATTTTCTGTCCTGTCTGTGCTGCATAGCAAGAATCTCATTGATGGTGCTGTATTAATATGTACAGAACTCTCTTGACGCTTGCTTTTTGTGCCATGTTTATACTTGAGGAAAAGAGACCACACAGCCTGCTGAGTGTGGTCATCAGAACAGATGGACATCTTATGTGCTTATTAAAACAGTGATAACTTTTTTTTAAAAAATCATTTTTGTTTTAGCTGGGAAATTTAAAACAATTTACCTGGCATATAAATTGTGTTAGTTATATGTGCAATTTACCATTGCACTAACCTCTCGCATACAAAATGGGAAATGACTGTCTAGGAAGGAGTACTGCGGAAAGGGATCTGGGAGTCGTAGTGGACTATAAGCTAAATATGAGTCAATAGTGTAACTGTTGCAAAAAAAGCAAACATCATTCTGGGATGTATTAGCAGGAGTGTTGTAAGCAAGACACAAGAAGTAATTCTTCTACTCTACTCTGTGCTGATTAGGCCTCAACTGGAGTATTGTGTCCAGTTCTGGGTGCCACATTTCACGAAAGATGTGGACCAACTGGAGTCAGTCCAGAGAAGAGCAAAAAAAATGATTAAAGGTCTAGAAAACATGACCTATGGCGGAAGATTGAAAAAATTGGGTTTGTTTAGTCTGAAAAAGAGAAGACTGAGAGGGGACATGATAACAGTTTTCAAGTACATAAAAGGTTGTTACAAGGAGGAGGGAGAAAAATTGTTCTTCTTAACCTCTGAGGATAGGACAAGAAGGAATGGGCTTAAATTGCAGCAAGGGCGGTTTAGGTTGGACATTAGGAAAAAATTCCTAACTGTCAGGGTTGCTAAGCACTGGAATAAATTTCCTAGGGAGGTTGTGGAATCTCCATCATTGGAGATTTTTAAGAGCAGGTTAGACAAACACCTGTCAGGGATGGTCTAGATAATACTTAGACCTGCCATGAGTGCAGGGGACTGGACTAGACGACCCCTCGTGGTCCCTTCCAGTCCTATAATTCTATATGTCTTTGACCCTTGCTTCTGAGCTGAATTGCTATGAAACAAGAAGTAGAGCACCTGATTCTGAAAGGTTTTATAAAACCTCAACTTCCACTGTTCCAGTGGGTGGAAATGGTTTGTGAGCGCACAATACCTTGCAGGACCTGGCCCTGAACACCACAAAATGGAACTGAGAGACCTAATGCCATTCTATTTCTTTGCCACACTAAAGCTTCAGAACTTGAAAAAAATATTGAGAAAGGGCAAAGAAAAATATTTCTTCTGGGCCCAATTAAAAAGACCACTGAAATCAATGGCAGTCTTTGTATTGACTTCTTTGTGCTTGCCTCAGGAAATCTTTGTTTTGAAATTTGGTCTATGTGCAGACTTCAGTGAGGGTGATCCTCTGAATTGTCTCAAGGAGTCTGGTGTTTGATATATTTCTGTTCTGCTATTTCCTTATACTGTGCTCATCACTTAGCATCTGAGTGCTTTCCAGTAGTGCATTAAGTAACATGACTACACACCTGTCACATGTTGCCCCTGGAAAGGATTGGTTTTTGTGAGTAACTCATAACTTGTTTGGATGAAATGCTTTTGCAACCACCCCTGCCTGATTGTGGATGTTTTTTCCTCCAGTCCCCGCAAATTTTCTCTCGATAAGTTGCATTGTTGAACTCAGGCTGGGGGGGGAAAGGGATTTCTTGCCATCATATGCTATTTCACTTTTTCTTCTGGTCTCCTTAAAACCACCACCTTGTTCTGTGATATTAGATAGGGTCATTAATATCCCTTCAAGTTTCATCTTACTTCTTCTCCCACTCTGAAGAGGTTTCTGCAGCAACATTCCATACAAATTGGGATTGATTTGGTAGTCAATTTAAAGGTATAATAACTTCTGTGATTCAATGCTAGCATTACATTTCTGACTGATCATTCTTTAACCTACCATTGTTATAAGTGACACCCAACATTGTCATCACTGAAAGACTCCAGAAAAAATAGTTCTCTAGTTTTTCAGTTTCTTTCTATGGTGTCTATACTGGTTTACCTGTTGTTTCTCTGGATCCGTCACACAGCAAAAGGGGAGAGAAAGTCATTTTTAAAAAAAGTTTGTAAAATTTGTCAGCATGGAATGACTCAGGATCAAATGCTGCTTTTGAAACTACTTTAACTTTCTGTTTTAATTGAAAAGATTTAAATGTAATAGTACCCCATTAAATAAATGTACAATTAACGGTTAGCAAAATGCAGTAGGATTGAGCTGCTCTTTACTCACTGATACCCAAAGGGTTTTGATTTTTTTCTAAGCTTCTCCATCTCTCTTTTCCTATCAAGATATGTGCACGTCTGTACTGAGTAACAGTAATTGTACTGCTGTGAGGTCTTCAGGCCATGTGCTTCTATATGGTCCAAAAAGCATTTAGCACTCTTTTGCATAAAATAATTAATAATAATTACCTTCACTAATTTTTTTTGACATCTTAATATGAGTGACATACTTGAAACGTTCTTATGCCATGAGCTCCTTCCCCAGGGCTTCTTTCAGATGTGTCATTGTCCCTAATACATGGGTAATCAGATTATTAATTTTGGCTGCCAAAGTTTTAACTTTATCTTTCACAAAAGTCATGGTATTTTGCAGGTTTGTGGTTCATAGAGAAAGAAAGGATGTATTTTTGACTAGTAAAGACCAGATGACATAAACCCTAGTTGAGCCCATGAAAATGCTTCTTGCTCCTGAGGATAGTGGACAACACAGATCAAGTGGTGAGGAAAAGGGTTAACTATCTTGGGTAATGACTAGAGGTGGTTAGAAAATGTGGACTTTTTGGCAAAAAATAAAAAAAATGAAATATCTCAGAAAAAAACAAACTTTTTGCTTTGGAAAAGCTGCCCTTGTTTTTTTCGTGGGAGTCGGAATTTGGGTGTCTCATGTTGTCATGCTCCTCTATAAGCCAGGCTATCTTATCACACTACATCTCCCATTGTGCCAGTCTCCTCTCATGGTAAAAAGAGGTGGTTGCATCCTGGCTGTGGTGTCTTCTGAGACATGTAAGTCTGAATAGAGAGCCCCGTTCATAGAGGAGAAGAGAGGAAACTGAAGTACAATTCCCATGAGGCACCACAGCTGGGTCCACAAATGCAAATATTTTTGTTTGTTGGCCGTTTTTTGAGCATTTGGTTTTTCAGTGAAAAATCAAAATGTTCTATGAAGGCAGACACTTTTTGCCAAAAATTCTCTTTAATTGAAAAAACAATTTCCTGTTGCAAAATGGTTATCACAGCATTTTTTGGATAGGCCTATTAATGACCATATATTGCAAAAGCTCCTGACTCTTTGAAGAATCACATATTGTAGATTTTTATCTGAAGACTCTTAACCCTTAGCAGAAAATTTAAATCACTTGAATAGAAGCAACTACTCTTTGTAGGAAAAAATGCCAAAAAGCCAAAGGAGAAAATTAAAGAAATTTGACTGCTTCAAAACCAAGTGCTCAATAAATAACATACATTGTGGGCATAGAAGAGAAAAACAAGAACAAGGAGGAGATGGAGATGAGGGTGAGGGGAAGGTATGTTAAAACTTCATGAGTCCAAGGATATTCCTGGAGAATTTTAGGCAGGCATCTGGCTTCCTAGGAAACTCATTGGGTCTTTATTATTGTTGAATTGTCTGTTCTCTACAGGTTAATATTAATGCATGTGGTAAAATAAGCTCAGCTATTAACACTGGCCAACATTTTCAGAAACAGACACTTAGTTGGTCATTGAAAATCCCATTCATTGGCATCTAAATGTGCATATAGTAATCTAACTGCCATTTTTGAAGATGTTGGCCAGTGTTAATAGCTGGACCTTGTGCCTTCCTTGGTATATACAACTTAAGCAGTAGCCTTCCTTTATTAAGTC
The DNA here is from genome assembly GCF_965140235.1 of Caretta caretta. Taxonomy (NCBI): domain Eukaryota; kingdom Metazoa; phylum Chordata; order Testudines; family Cheloniidae; genus Caretta; species Caretta caretta. The sequence continues at coordinate 87,008,102 of NC_134214.1, forward strand.
ATTCATTCGGAAGTTATATCAGGGAATTTCATCTCCCACTCAAGAAAAAATAAATTGGCAAAAGATTTAATGATGGTCATACACATGTGGGTTTTTGTGTTTTGTTTTTTCCTTTAATTTAATGATTGAGTTTGTGAGCCACCAAGATATATACCATAAACACCACTTCACCCTGGTCCCTATTTTAGGACATATTAGGAACATACAATTGTTCAGATATTGCTTGTAATAATGAGTGAAAGAGCCATAATACATATCTATGGCGATGTTTTAAACTGTCAGTACAAATTTTCAGGTTCATCACTCGAACTTGAGCATTCAGAAAAACAAATTTCTACAGAACATTACACCATAATATGTCAGGATATGTTACACAGGAAAAAGTAATTTCCACTTGTTTTCATTTAATTAACAATGAAGGATAAATGACATCAGCAAAGAAATATCAGCCATGGGGGACCAAACATGTTTGTTGCAGATCGCCTCATTATCTTGTTTTCAAAATGTGTTCACCAGAGTGAAATAGCATCATGTGACTAGCTGTGGTGACAAAACATCTGTTGTCTTAGCTGCAGTAAGGCCATCGGGAGTGGGTAAGGACAAACTATGGTCTTATTTAATCATGTTAAATTGAACCAGAGAGACACTTTGTCATCTGCGGACTTGTCCCAGTCTGATGTTTCTCCTTAAAAAATTACTTAAGGGGTTACGGTTCCCATTGAAAGTTTTATGCAGTTTTTGTAAATGAATGATTTCCATCTGCTTTGTAATGAGTACAAATGTGGTAACTGCTGATTGTCAAAAAAACAATTGTCCACATTCATGAACAACACACAAGGGATTGAGCACTCCTATTTTGAGGCAAAGAATTTCAATAGTTCCACAGGATTGTGTATAAGGTGCACTCTTAGCCTAATTGCTAAAGCTGTTAGTAAGTGATGAAGATAAAAATGAGGTAAATGGATTGAACACATTTTTCACATTGCCAGGTAATCTGCTGTTGTCTACTACCATATTAAAAGAAGCAATGTGTTCCACGTTTTGGAAGTACTTCAAATAGTTATCTACAATGGTTCACAAGTTAATTGTGCCATTATGTGATAAAGGGGTACAATTAATGTGTTTTACCGTAGTAAAATACATTCACCATTATTTCCAAAAGAAATAATGTTTCCAAGGGTTGTGAGCCATCAAGAAGTCTCTGTTAATAGTGAAGAATCTTGTAGTGGGAATGAAATCAGCTGTGTCACCCACCCAGTTTTATCACTTTGTATTAGGGTGACCAGATGTCCCAATTTTATAGCGACAGTCCCAATATTTGGGGCTTTGTCTTATATAGGTGCCTATTACCCACTTCCCCCCGTCCTGATTTTTCACACTTGCTGTCTGGTCACCCTACTTTGTATATACAGTGTTCAACTCTTAGACTTACAAAAATGTCCTTGTAGGGTGAAATTTGCTTGGTACAGAGAGCTCATGAGAAGCCTAACACAACTCACGGTAAACCTCACTCAAGCCCATCACTGAGGGAGAAATCGAAGAAACAATGCTCATCACAAGCAGCAGACTGGATACTCTGCCAAGAGGAGTTTGGGGGAAAGAATTTTCCTCCTAGGCCATGGCTGAAGCAGAACTCTGTGGCCTGAACATCCCCGCCCCATCGGCTGGAAAACAAGAAATCTGTTTTATTTAAAAAAAAATGTTTTTGTTTCACTGCAGAGTGAAAATGAGAGAGAGGGAGATCAACTCCAGAAAAGCCACTCACTTAGGATGTGGGAGGCCCAGGTTCATGTACCTGTGATTTGGAGCAGAATCTTGGACCAGGGTGTGTCAACTCCCAGAAGAGCACCCTAACCATGGGGCTCTGGGCTGTTCAGGGGTGGATCTCTCGGAACAGAAATTCCATCCTGTACCTGAAGAAAGTTTTTTGCTAAAACCATTAAGTTTCTGCAAAAAGTTTAGGTTTTCATGCGTCAACATTTTCCATAGAAAAAAACATGTAGTTGAAAAATTCCCAACCAGCTCTGTTCTCCACCCTAACACAGGGGGAGTGCCAAAGCATCTTGCCCCATCCATTACCATAGCCTCACCTGATCTCACCCAAATAGCTTCTATGGAGCTTGCCTCAGAGTCTAGCAAAGATTTTGCATCCCTAAATCCAACGTCTTTGTAAGAATCACATTTGTTCCATGTCTGGGAAACCTTTGTGGCGAAGAAGGTTGAAGATGGAGTTGCCTGCAGGGGCTTAAGTGTTTCATAGCATCTGGCACAGACCTTCTGCTCTTTCTCCTAAATCCACCCATGTACAGGGGGCTATCTCAAGTCGTACATACTTATTAAGCCCTGTTTTGAAGCTCTTTTACTGCACCTGTGCACAGTGTGTGAATTTCATCTTTAAGCAGTATTTTTTTCTTTGAACTGTAACATATCACCACATCAAAAGCAAAATTTTCCCTCCATTTTCTCCCTGTGCTGGAGAGCTGTAAATTCTTCCCAGATTTACAGTTATTAACAATGACAAAGTAAAATGCACATTACTTTTGTTTAACCTCAAGCTGTTGTCAACTTATTATTATTATTAGTCTTGGGCTTAGTTCAGTGAAAACATTGTGGAGTTCCTATTGAATCAGGAGTGATGGGTAGATTTTTTTACAGTGGCTTGCAGAAGTATACCATGCTGATTTTGTTAAATGCACCTTGAAATAATAATTTTTACCTTGATCTTACTTTTTCCATAAATTGGGTTCACAAATTGTTTTACGTTTTTAGACTGCAAAATGGTGTCTTTTAGCAGTTTACTACTCTCCCAAATCAGAACAGATTTTCATGAGAACACCAAAAGGCATCTCTCAGATCCCAGGATTTACCTCTCTGCCAAATTTCTAATCTTCAGTACAAATCCTGAAGACATTAGCATTCTTAAATCACAGAATTGGAAAAAAAATGACTCTCTATAATATATCTGATTCAGAAAGGAATGTGCCATTCTTGGATGCTATTGATATCTGAAAGTAGGCCAAGTGAAATGAACACACCTATGTAGGATGGGAGAATAGCACATTAGCCATCTTTAATTCCTTTTATAAATTTTGTTTAGGGAATTGTATTAGGCTTATAATGCAGGTTTAATGCAGTCTATTTACTGACAACAGAAAGAATATTTTGTAATAAATAAAGCGAGTGTATTTGATTTGGTTTGATTTTTCTGGGGTCTGATTTTTTATGATTAATCAACTCTCTTTATGGGAGACTGTCAATTCATGGAGATGAAAATGTATCCAATTTAAAAGCAGTGCAGGATGTGCTGAACTACCTACAAATTTCATTCCTGGGCTACTTTCGTGCTTTCTTGAAGTCCTTGTTTTCAGATAAGTGCTTTATCAGCTTCATGTACATGAAGAAAAGATTGCATCCAGTGACCCATTAAGTTAATCACCAATGTGTATTCCCAAATGGATACAGTATCCTTTGACATGTAACCCTATCTACTTTCTTATTTAAAGAAACATATTTCTGATTTAAATTAGTTATCAGCTCCCAAGTTTAGAATCCTGAAATGTATGTACAGATCTTTCAATTGCCAGATATTTTCCTTAAAAAAATTGTGAACATGTCAGCACTGCTTTACAACTTTTCACATATATTCAGCTCTAGTTGTTGTTTGACACATTGTATTAAATATAAGGGGATTAAGTGGGGAGTGAGAATTTGCAAGGATCCCTCCCCAGAATCCCCAACATCAGTCTATCAAGGGAGCATTGTTTGCCCCTTAGCAAACAGGCCACAGTACCTGTCCTCACACTTAGATCCCAGGGAATCTGCAGGAGGCTTGTATTGCAGTTCAGTAGCCCTGTATGGCAGCTGGTTGAACTTAAGGTGTCTTCAGACCACTGGAAGGCTGGATTATATTCTTCTTTGAGTGATTGCTCATATGTATTCCACAATAGGTGTGCGTGCTCGCCACGTGCACCATTGCTGGAAGTTTTTGCCCAAGCAGTGCCCATGGGGGGGAGTGCCCCCCCCCGTGACTCCTGGTGTGGTGCCTGCCTGGCGCTGTATAAGGGGAGCTGCGCGCTCCCTCCACCCTCAGTTCCTTCTTGCTGCCAGTGAAGGTGCGTTGGAACTGCTCTGCTCCAGCTTTGCTGTAGCTCGTCTCCAGAACTGTTTTGTTTGTTCAGCATTAGTACCTGTAGTTAGTTAGCTGTTTAGTTAGTTTAGTCAGTCAGCGAGCCCAGGCCAGGGCATGCCCTGCGCCCTGGGGTTTAAGTAATGCAGCTCTTGTAGGTGTTCTATGCTGAGAAGTGACCTGCACGCAGACTGTTTGCACTCTTTGGGAGAAACCCATATCAGCAAAAGGCGCAAGATTTGCAAGTCATTTAAGACTCGGACCAAAAGAGAAAGGACATTTAGGCTCCGGGCCATCCTGATGGAGTTGGCGCTGACCTCGACTCCAGCACGCCGCTCTGAACCAGTACCTGGTACCGTGGCATCAGTACATGGCAACCCTCCGGTGCCGTCAACCAGTCGGCACCGCTCCCCATTCACGGGGCATGCCAAGAGGGCCAGGAAGACTCCCTCTTAGCAGCGGCACTGAGGGAAATCTGGGACAGAGGCTAGACACATGTCGGGCAGTCCTCGCTCCCCACCAGGCCCCAGCCCTCTGACTCACATTGAGCGTAGTAGCCCGGCCCCTTTGGAACAGGCCTCTCCAGATGTCCGGATGCCATCCATGCCTGAAGCCCTCCAGGCAGCCCAGGACGTTATGTCCATGCCGGTGCCAGGAGTGCCACCAATGTCAGCCCCATGCTCCGGAGGCAAGCCACTGCTGGGATCTCCGCAGTCTCCTCCATCTCGGTCGAGGGAACATTCCCGAGCCGTTCACCACCCAGCGACCACTCGGGGCAGAGTCCAGATGGATTGCCCTCGATGAAGACCAGACTTTCTGGCTTGGTTCCGTCCGGCCAGGACTCTCAGCACCGCTTGTCCTCAAGGAGCAATTATTGACAGGACCGCAGCAGGCGCCGCCAACGGTCCTCGTCTCGGAGGGCGTACTGCAGTCAGTCACACCATGGTTGTCGACTCCATTCCCGCTCGGACTCCCACTCCTAGTCTCCGCCAAGACATCACAGCCCCAGGCGTTGATCGCCGGCATCTCACCATTGCAGGTCCACCTGTCGAGGCCATTCGCGGACAGCTGTTACCATCAGTACCGGTCCTCCACGTCAAGATTGCACTTCTGTGGCCGACATCAATCCCAGCACCGCTGCTCCTCCTCATCCAGAGGCAGCAGCAGATCATACACCAGCCCAGTCTCCATTCGTAGCCGTCCTTCGATGGGCCAGGCCAGCCAAGCCGAACAGCCGGCCCCACTGGTGCTGCAGCAGATGCAGTGGCACCGAGCGTTGTGGCCGGCCCAATGGTACCAGTGGGCACCGTGGCCTCCGGCGCAGTCCCCGGTGGGGGCTCGCTTTGTGGCCAGAGCTTCGGAAGCACCATCGGCCTCCCTCTTCAGACCCCCTTGGAAGGAGTCGGTGGGATGTGCATCCTTGGCACCATTTCTGGAGTCTGACCAGGTGGTGGACCCTCCGGTGCCGGCCGATACCCAGAGCACCGCACCAGCCTCCTCGCCCCGCCTGGAGGAGGTGATTGTGGCTCCGCCCCGCAGGAGGACTTCAGGGCCCATCAAGAACTCTTAAAGAGGATGGCAGCAAGCCTTCGCCTCCAGGCAGAGGAGATGGAAGAGCCCTCAGACTCTCTGTTTAACGTGCTGTCCTTGTCAGCACCAGGTAGGGTGGCCTTGCCTTTCCATAAAGGGGTGGCTAAAATTTCAAATGCCGTGTGGCAGACACTGGCCTCGTTGGCCCGTATCTCTAAGAAGGCAAAACGCAAGTACTTTGTACCCACCAAAGGGCATGAGTACTTGTATACCCACCTGGTGCCCAACTCTCTGTGGTCGAATCGGTCAACCACAGGGAATGGCAGGGTCAACCAGCCCCAACCCCAAAGAATAAAGACTGGACTCTTTCGGAAGGAAAATTTATTTGTCTTTGAGCTTCCAGTTGCGAGAGGCAAATCATCAGGCTCTTCTGGGCCGGTACAAATTCAGTCTGTGGGGTCCCTGCCCAAGTTTGAGGACTCCGTCCAGGAGTGTGATAGAAAGGAGTTCAAGGCGCTAGTGGAGGAGGGGTCAACAGCTTCTAGGGTGTCCCTGCAGGCAGCCTCGGATGCTGCGAATATGGCCGCATGATCCATGGCCTCCGCGGTGTCCATGAGATGGGTGTCATGGCTTCTGCTCTCTGGGCTTTCCAGTGAGGCGTAGTCCTCCTTGCATGATCTCTCATTTGACAGAAAAGCCCTGTTTGTGGAGGAGACAGATACAACGCTGCATGGCACAACCCTTCAGACTCTGGACCTATATGTACCGGCTCTGGCAAGACCTAAGTTCAAGCCGCAGCAGACTCCTGCCCAGGCTGCCCTCCCGAAGTATGAGGCCGCCCATAAGAAGCAGCAGGACTATAAGAGATGCCCTCAGAGGCAGTCTTGGCCTGCCTCCCCCCCCACCCCCGCAAGCCTGGCTCTTCTAAGGGCAAGCAGGTGGGGAAAAGACGCTTTTGACAGGCTGTTTGGGGGCACCCCACCAGTCCTCATCAGGGATCTACCCTCAATAAAGCTCTCCTTCTCCAATTGGTTGTGTGCTTTCCTCCTGGAATGGTCCTGGCTAATCTCAGACCAATGGGTCCTCAACACCATCTCCCGGGGTTACACTCTCCAGTTTACTTCCTCCCCGCACAACCCCCCTCACCCCCATCCCTATTGGGGGACCCCTCGCACGAGACGCTGCTCAAGTAGGAGGTGGGGCAGCTCCTAGGACTAGGAGCAGTGGAGGCAGTGCCCGAGGAGCTAATGGGCAAGGGGTATTACTCCCGATATTTCCTTATTCCGAAGGCCAAAGGAGGGCTCAGACCCATCCTGGACCTGCGAAGTCTGAACCAGTACATGGTGAAACTCAAGTTCCTCATGGTTATGCTAAAATAAATGTGTTAGTTTCTAATGTGCCACAAGTACTCCTTTTCTTTTTGCGAATACAGACTAACACGGCTGCTACTCTGAAAGTTCCTCATGGTTTCCCTGGCCTCCATCATCCCCTCCCTGGATCCTGGGGACTGGTATGCTGCCCTCGATCTGCAGGATGCGTACTTCCACATCCACATATTCGAGGGGCACAGGCGCTTCCTCCATTTGTGGTGGGACAGAATCACTACCAATTCACGGTCCTCCCATTTGGTCTGTCCACTGCCCCCAGGGTGTTTGCAAAATGCATGATGGTGGTAGCGGCCTACCTCAGATGGCGGGGAGTCCAGATTTTTCCCTATCTGTATGATTGGCTGGTCAACGGCACCTCCTGCTCGCAGGTGAGGGATCATGTGGCGCTCCTACTGTCCACGTGCACAGCCTTGGGCCTGTTGGTAAACAGCACCAAATCCATGTTAGTCCCGGTCCAATGCATAGAGTTTATCTGGGCGCTCCTGGATGCAGCATCGGCCACAGCCTCTCTCCTGCCAAACAGATTCGAAACCCTGAAACGTCTCATTGACCCAGTTTCAAAGTTCCCTATGACAACAGCCAGGGTTTTCCTGCAGCTCTTGGGTCACATGTCAGCATGCACATATGTGGTCCATCACGCCAGACTCAGGATGAGGCCACTCTGGTTTGCTTCAAAGTTCTCCCAGGCCACAGACAGGATGGACAAGGTCCTCACCATGCCGGACTCTGTGATCACCTCCCTACAGTGGTGGTCCACCCCAAACAACATGCTCCAAGGGGTCCCATTCAGGGACAGGGCCCCATCATTGGAGCTGGTGTCTGACGCATCAGACCTGGGTTGGGGGGGCCATGTGGGGAACTTTCAGACCCAAGGCCTGTGGTCAGCCCAAGACCTGACCCTACATATAAACGTCAAGGAACTCAGGGCGATGCGGCTGGCGTGTATGGCCTTCTGCTCGCACCTGGAGGGCAAGGTAGTCAGGTTCCTCGCAGACAACATGGCCTTGATGTTCTATACCAACAGGCAAGGCGGGGTCCAATCCTCTGAACTCTGCCATGAAGCCCTCAGTCTGTGGGACTTCTCTATAGCCCATGACATCCACCCGAAGGACTTCCACCTACCAGGTGCCTGGAACGAGAGAGTGGATTGCTTGAGCAGGGACTTTTCCTCACAACACGAGTGGTCCCTCCATCCGGAAGTGGCCCACCAGCTCTTCCGAAGGTGGGGAACTCCCCAGGTGGACCGAATCATGCGTTGGCAAACCGGTGATGTGCCTGGTTCTGTTCGGGGGGGGGTCTGGGGAAGGGCTCTATCTCCGATGCCTTTATCCTGTCCTGGTCAGGCTGGCTTCTCTACGCCTTCCCCCCATTCCCTCTAACCAGCAGGGTCCTGGAGAAGATAAAGACGGACAAGGCCCGGGTCATCCTGATTGCCCTGGCGTGGCCCAGGCAACATTGGTATGGGACCCTCATGGGCCTGGCGGTAGCTCTGCCGTGGCTGTTGCCGCTCTGCCCGGACCTGCTCTCTCAGGACCAGGGCCACCTCCTCCATCCCAACCTAGAGGCTCTTCACCTCACAGCGTGGCTGCTCAGTGGTTAGGCAGAGAGGAGAGGACGTGCTCAGAACAGGTTCAGCGCGTTCTCCTTGAAAGTAGATGGCCCTCCACTCGCCGCGCTTATTTGGCGGAGTGGTTCCGTTTTTCTAGAAGGGCAGTGGACCACAGTGTCTCTCCCGTGACCGCCCTGATCCAGCTTATTCTTGACTACCTCCTCCACCTGAGAGCTGAGGACCTGGTGCCTTCGTCAGTCAAGGTGCACCTGACAGCTATATTGGCCTATCATCCGCCAGTGCAGGGGAACATGGTATTTTCCTAGGCAATGACTGGCCAGTTTCTCAAGGGGTTGGACCGTCTTTTCCCATATTCTAGACCCCCGGTCCCACAGTGGGACCTGAACCTGGTGTTGGCTCATCTCACAGGGCCCCCTTTTGAACCACTGTCCACGTGCTCCTGGTCTCACCTCTTGTGGAAGGTGGCCTTCCTGGTTGCAATCACGTCGGCCAAGTGAGTCTTGGAGCTCAGGGCCCTGACCTCTGAACCGCCGTACACAGTTTTTCATAAAGATAAAGTCCAGCTCCTCCCACACCCCACGTTCCTCCCGAAGGTGGTCTCCACTTACCACATGGGTCAGGACATTTTTCTACCGGTCTTCTGTCCCAAGCCCCACGCGTACAGTAAGGAGCACCGTCTCCACAGGCTCGATGTGCAACGGACTCTGGCTTTCTACCTCAAGTAGGCCAAGCCATTCAGAAAGTCCTTGCTACTGTTCATTGCCTCGGCCAAGTGTGCAAGGGGCCAGCTGATTTCCACTCAGCGGCTTTGCAGTTGGATCACTTCGTGCATCCGTATTTGTTATGAACTGGCGGGTGTCCCCACACTGCCCACTGTGAGGGCACACTCGACTCGGGTGCAGGCCCCGTCGGCTGCCTTTGTGGCCCACGTCCCCATTCAGGACATCTGTAGGGCCGCCACGTGGTCTTCAGTTCACACGTTCACCTCACACTATGTGATCATCTCCCAAACCAGGGATGACGCCGGGTTCGGCAGGGCTGTCCTCCATCCTGGGAACTTGTGAACTCCTACTCACTCCAACAGATATAGCTTGGAATCACCTATTGTGGAATACACATGAGCATTCGCTCGAAGAAGAAAAGACAGTTATCTTTTCCTTAACTGGTCTTCTTCGAGATCTGTTGCTCATGTCTATTCTACATCCCACCCTCCTTCCCCTCTGTCAGAGTTGTCTGGCAAGAAGAAACTGAGGGTGGGCTGAGCGCGCAGCTCCCCTTATACTGCGCCAGGCAGGTGCCACTCCAGGGGTTATGGGGGGCGCTCCCCCCATGGGTACTGCTAGGGGAAAAACTTCTGGCACCGGTGCACGTGGCGAGCACGCACACCTATTGTGGAATAGGCATGAGCAACACATCTCGAAGAACACCAGTTACGGAAAAGGTAACTGTCTTTTATCTTTTCTGAAGAATCTCCATAGGGGAAGATGGCAGACAATCCATAGCAACCCTCAGTCCTATCCAACTCTTCTCATAGTCTTCACCATCTCCCTCTGTACAGACTCCTGGACCAGAGAGCTGTCTGCTGTGCTTGAAGAAGTGGAGCGACTGTGGTGTGTAGGGTAGAGATCTGCACAGAGATCTGACCTATGGAGGATTCAACTTGTTGTTTGCAAGAAACTTTAAGCGATGATCCTTCTATTGCTATATTATGTCAGTGACCAAATGTATGTTTAAATGCTGTTTCCTGAGTAGCAGTATGCTGATCAGAACAGGACTGCCAACTTCTGTTCTCTCCTAGTATTTTTGTAATTTTACGTTAATTCCTGGGATATTTTGAGCATATTTTGTAACTTTTTGAAATTCACAAAAGGTCTAGTGGTGTGTGAATCATCCTTAACTTGCAAATAGTTCCATGCAAGAAGACCTCTGCACCAATGCAGAGCTCCTGGCAGGACTGGGGTTTGATCAGGATGAACTTTCAGGAGTGTGATGCTATTCAAACCACTTTAGTTTGCTGAACTGGAACTTGATATTGCAAACACTTAAAGAGCAAGCAGAGAGTTTGCTATTATGGATTGTCCAGAGAAAGTCAGGATTGGGATCCATTGGAAATCACATGTTTCTCGTATTACTATTTCCTGCTTATATTCATAGTGGATATATCACATAAACAATCTTTCTTGTTCTATAGTAATGACAGATTGCTCTTACCTAGGTGGATAAGAATAATTTGCCCCATTTAACAGATGGGATAAATGAACCACAGCAGGTTAAGTGACTTGCCCAAATCAATAGCATAGCGAGGAAAAGAACCCATATTGTTTGTCTCCCAGTCTGCGGCTCTAATCATTAGACACTGCTGCCTCCTTATGTATTTCTTCACTTCCTCCTCTGATCATATAAAAATACAGAAATAAATAAATACTGCGGGGTTATCTAAATATTTGAACCTCAGGAAAGTTTTGTTTTGTTTTGCTGCTTTACTTGAATTTCGAGCAAAGGATTCAGTTTCGTTCTTAGTTTAGTTGAAATGGTTCAACAAACGTAGGATTTTGGTGGAATTTGCATATTTGCAATCATTCTTTAGATTTTTCTAACTATACCTGGTTTTCATTTCTCATGGATCTGTTTCTATCAGCAAATATAACTATTCATGCTGATGGATGTTATATTCATGCAGATGGATGTTATGGAGTGCTGCTCACAAACTGAGAAGAATTAGTAGGGGAAGCAAAAGTGGATGGCAACCTGGGAGGCAGTGACCATGAGAGGGTCAAGTTAAGCATCCTGACAGGAGATCAGAAGAAAGGAGAGCAGCAGAATACGGACCCTGGACTTCAGAAAAGCAGACTTTGACTCCCTCAGGGAACTGATGGGCAGGATCCTCTGGGAGAATAACATGAGGGGGAAAGGAGTCCAGGAGAGCTGGCTGTATTTTAAAGAATCCTTATTGAGGTTGCAGGAACAAATGATCCCAATGTGTAGAAAGAATAGTAAATATGGCAGGCAACCAGCTTGGCTTAACAGTGAAATCCTTGCTGATCTTAAACACAAAAAAGAAGCTTACAAGAAGTGGAAGATTGGACAAATGACCAGGGAGGAGTACAAAAATATTGCTCAGGCATGCAGTAGTAAAATCAGGAAGGCCAAATCATACTTGGAGTTGAAGCTAGCAAGAGATGTTAAGAGTAACAAGAAGGGTTTCTTCAGGTTTGTTAGCAACAAGAAGAAAGTCAAGGAAAGTGTGGACCCCTTACTGAATGAAGGAGGCAATCTAGTGACAGAGGATATGGAAAAAGCAAATGTACTCAGTGCTTTCTTTGCCTCTGTCTTCACGAACAAGGTCAGCTCCCAGACTGCTGTACTAGGCAGCACAGCATGGGGAGGAGGTGACCAGCCCTCTGTGGAGAAAGAAGTGTTTCGGAACTATTTAGAAAAGCTGGATGCGCACAAGTCCATGGGGCCGGATGCGTTGCATCGAGGGTGCTAAAGGAGTTGGTGGATGTGATTGCAGAGCCATTGGCCATTATCATTGAAAACTCATGGCAATTGGGAGAGGTCCTAGAAGACTGGGAAAAGGCTAATGTAGTGCCCATCTTTTAAAAAGGGAAAAAGGAGGATCCGGGGAACTACAGGCCAGTCAGCCTCACCTCAGTCCTTGGAAAAATCACGGAGCAGGTCCTCAAGGAATCAATTCTGAAGCACTTGGAGGAGAGGAAAGTGATCAGGAACAGTCAGCATGGATTCACCAAGGGCAAGTCATGCCTGACTAACCTAATTGCCTTCTATGACAACATAACTGTCTCTGTGGATGAGGAGAAAGCAGTGGATGTGTTATTCCTTGACTTTAGCAAAGCATTTGACATGGTCTCCCACAGTATTCTTGCCAGCAAGTTAAAGAAGTAGGGACTGGATGAATGGACTATAAGGTGGATAGAAAGCTGGCTAGATCATCAGGCTCAAAGGGCAGTGATCAATGGCTCCATTTCTAGTTGGCAGCCGGTATCAAGTGGAGTGCCCCAAGGGTTGGTCCTGGGGCTGGTTTTGTTCAATATCTTCATTAATGGAGGATGGCGTGGACTTCACCCTCAGCAAGTTTGCAGATGACACTAAACTGGGAGGAGTGGTAGATACGCTGGAGGGTAGGGATAGGATACAGAAGGACCTAGACAAATTGGAGGATTGGGCCAAAAGAAATCTGATGAGGTTTAACAAGGACAAGTGCAGAGTCCTGCATTTAGGACGGAAGAATCCCATGCACTGCTACAGACTAGGGACCGAATGGATAGGCAGCAGTTCTGCAGAAAAGGACCTAGGGAGTACAGTGAATGAGAAGCTGTATATAAGTTAACAGTGTGCCCTTGTTGCCAAGAAGGCTAACAGCATTTTGGGCTGTATAAGTAGGGGCATTGCCAGCAGATCGAGGGACATGATCATTCCCCTCTATTCGACATTGGTGAGGCCTCATCTGGAGTACTGTGTCCAGTTTCGGATCCCACACTACAAGAAGGATGTGGAAAAATTGGAAAACGTCCAGCGGAGGGCAACAAAAATGATTAGAACACACGACTTATGAGGAGAGGCTGAGGGAACTGGGATTGTTTAGTCTGTGGAAGAGAAGAATGAGGGGGGATTTGATAGCTGCTTTCAACTACCTGAAAGGGGGTTCCAAAGAGGATGGATCTAGACTGTTCTCAGTGGTAGCAGATGACAGAACAAGGAGTAATGGTCTCAAGTTGCGGTGGGGGAGGTTTAGGTTGGATGTTAGGAAAAACTTTTTCACTAGGAGGGTGGTGAAGCACTGGAATGGGTTACCTTGGGAGGTGGTGGAATCTCCTTCCTTAGAGGTTTTCAAGGTCAGTCTTGACAAAGCCCTGGCTGGGATGATTTAGTTGGAGATCGGTCCTGCTTTGAGCAGGTGGTTGGACTAGATTACCTCCTGAGGTCCCTTCCAACCCTGATATTCTATGATTCTATGATTCTGTGGTGGAGATGGATTTGCAAAGATGTAAGTTCATTCTCATATGTTAATAACTGTTTAGAGAAGAGCCTGATAAGCAAAATTTGGATGAAGGTACAGATTTCTTACTCTATTCTCCCCCGGCCTACCCATGGTTTAGGTGGTGCTTGGATCATGAATGTTACAGAGATAATCTGTTCATGATATTTGGATGTGGTTTTGAATTCCAAGTCCCTCTGCAAATGAAGGATGTTCAGGTCCAGGGGATTTGTTTGGGTCCATCTCTACTTTTATTTTTTGCATTACAGTGCGAAGCAAAAAGCTGGACACAAAACTACAAATTCACCTTTTGCAAATCCAGTGAAAATAAATATTTTCCCCTCCTGGTTAATCCAATGATGAAGCTACCTTTTACATGGCTCTATTCAGGAGCTGCAATTTCACTATTCAAGAGGCTCCTTCAAAGGGCTGGACACATGGTATATATCAGCGGCGCCATTAGGAGATTTAAGAATAACTTTAAATATCCTCTTGTGGCTGTAACTAAACTCAAATGGTTATATACAGTCTGTTCCTAGAATTCCTAACTAGAAACTAGAATGAACTGGTGGGAAGAAATGTTGGAAAAGCTGCGGAGTCAGTGCATGAATTGTTTAACAAAGGCAACATTCTGGGAGAAATTTCAGAGGCTTTGACAGTAGTAAATGGTATTTTCTTGTACATAGAAAAATGGAGACTCTTGAAAATTTAACAGCAGGAATCTAATACTTTGGGGACTAAGAGGGGGAGCTGGGGGGAATGCAAAAGAGATGACGTTTTCATTCGTCAAAACAATAATTATTCATCATATTCCACCCTAATTATACCATAAACACTAAAAATAATCACATTTCTGTTGTACTAGGAGAGTGGGCTTGATTCTGATGTCACTTACAACAGGAGAGAAAAGGGGCTAAAAGGGGGTGGAGGCATATATCAAGCAATCTCAGTCTAATGCCATCCAGTGATTCCTTCACACTAGGGTTGGTCCTATGTGTTTCCAGCTGCTGTACATACTTGCTTAAATCATTCTGCCCAAGCCAGAAGAAGGAGGGTTTGCATCTTTAAAAGTAATTTACAACTTAGGGCCCAGATCCTAAAAACATAAACGAATGTGCTTAACTTTAAGCATGTGAATAATCCCACATGAGTAGTCTTACTGAAGCACTTAAGGTTAAGCATTTATGTATGTTTAACCAGGATTATGGTCTTAGAGCACTGGCCATTCTCTACTCTGCAGAGTTACTTGAAGCAGAACTAGATATCTTTGTTTGATGTCAGAACTGACAAGTTTTTCCCCTCACTTGCATAAAAACATCATGGCTTAGAGCTAAATAGCTATTGCTATCATTTTATTTTTTGGTTGGTTTTATTTTTCATCAAGTAGAGAATTATTGCTAATACAATATACTCTGTATAATTACCAAGTACATAATAGTGGATTATTTGTTGCTTTTTGGATATGCAGATTTAAACTCAGGAAATAAAATGAAAATAATATCAAGTGGGGGTAAAAAATGGATAAAACTAATTATTTTTAATGTTACATTTTATTTGGTTTTTATAAGTGATTCTAACTGTGATATAGGTGCCTAGCCTCATATGTCAATTTTACACCATTGACTTCAATGGAGTAACTCCTCATTTACAGTAATGTGAGAGGAGAATCAGGCTCTGTGTATCTAAAATGAACAGTAACTGCTGATGAAAAACTTTCCTTGGGGAACAACTGTATGAGAAACTGGAGTGGACTGTTAAGAAGCTGCTTTCTTATGAGTAAAATATGTTTGTTTAATTTCCACTATTTGTTACCCCACATACCATAACTTGCAAATTGTGGAGTTCAATATATCAGCATCATATGATGCAGAATGACTTAAGGGCCATGTTCATCAATGTGTAAGGCTGTAAGAAAATCACAGGACATGATTTTGTTGTGGAAACCGCAACTTTTAACATATTCCACAGTTTTTTCATAGTTGCTGCACATTTGAGCGGCACTGTGACCTGGTGCCACTCAAATCTGGCCTGGTTGATCCTATATCATGCTTGCCTTCAAGAGTCTTTGCAGGCATGCCAATGTCTGACTGTACCAAAACCACAACTTTAACAAACGGTGGCTGCCACTTCTGAACAAAAAAACCCCAAACCAAACAAAAAAAAAAGCCTTTAATGAGCATAACCTTGGTAATTAATAATAATTTTCACTTACAGAATCCCAGGATCTCTAAAGACTTAACAAATATTAACTTCTGGCATTGATTCTTGGAGTGCAATTCCTATTGATTTCAGTGGGAGTTATGTATATGTAACTAAGGGGACCAATTTGGCACCACTTGAGCGGTGAAGTGGCTACGTATTTTTAGTATTAATATCCCCGTTTCACAGATGAGGACGTTTCAGCACAGGAGGGACTAAGGTTAAAACATTAAGAAGTGTGAAATAGTTTTCGGTATCTAATTTGTGTCTCAGGTTGGGATCCTCAAAATCATGCAGCATCCAGAATTAATGGAACACTTGTGAGAATTTGAAGTGGAGTGATTAGTTCAAGGTCTCATAGCTAGTTCGTGGCAGAGCCTGGATCAGAACCTGGAAATCTGAGTCTCAGACCTTTGCTTTATCCTGAGCTACGCAGGAGTTGCAAGAAGTCATTTTCAGGCAAGGGATGAGGAGAGCTGTTGAGCTGACAGAAAGAGGTGAGGGCATGGGGAGGAGGGAATAGAAAGAGCCCTGCACCTCAGGGCCAGCTGTGCTGTTTGTTCCCCTCTTGATCATATGGCTGCTATGTGTTCTGTAGAGTGGGAAAGAGGGGCAGGCAGCCCCGACACACAGAAAAAACATGTCCTCCTTTTTCCATCAGCCTGCCAGCACTCAATCCTTGGCCCTGAGGAACACTGGACCTGACTGCAGAATAGTGGGGCTGCTATTTAGTGGCCGTGCAGGATGTATGCACAATGTGGTATAGTTGAGAGCTCTGGACATGGCATCTTTGAAAATGAGGGTCTTTATTACTAACTGCTGAGATATACCTGAGGAGTAACTTCCTTATTTGAAAGAAAGCACAACTGTAACATTGGAATTGTTACACTGATGCATAATATTAAGTGATATTTAATACGGGAGGTTTAATATTCTTTGTCAAGCAGCTGAATAAGGGTATTTTGATGCTTTATATCAGGGGTGGCCAACCTGAGCCTGAGAAGGAGTCAGTATTTACCAATGTACATTGCCAAAGAGTCAAGTAATACGTCAGCAGCCCCCCAGCAGCCCGCCAGTCAGTGCCTCCCCCTCCCTCCCCGCACCTCCCAATCAGCTGTTTCATGGTGTGCAGGAGGCTCTGGGGGAGGGGGAGGAGCAAGGGCACGGCAGGCTCAGAGGAGAGGGTGGAGTAGGGGCAGGGGTTGAGCAGTGAGCGCCCCCCCGGCACATTGGAAAGTTGGCGCCTGTAGCTCCAGCCCCGGAGTCAGTGCCTATACAAGGAGCCCCAAGTTGGCCACCCCTGCTTTATATTGTGTGCTCAACTTGCGATATTGCTGGAATTTCCTTTCATTAAATATCCCCGCAGTGTTGTTTTTAGTTAAAGGAAACAAAAGGGAATCACTGGTCAGAAAATTAACAGACATAAAATATTTTTTCTGTAATATGATTTCTAAGTACATGTCGTAGATTTGGAAGGAGTAATTGCATTTAGTAACACTGAGAATAAGGGCAGATGCTTTGTAGAACAATGTATAATTATAAGAAGGTTGTCAGAATGAAAATTCTACTTACACAAATTAAAGAAGTCTAAAAACACTTGATTTTCAACTCATTGAAATTCAAGTAAGCTACTTGTCTGTCAGAGAAATTTCAGAACAAGATCCTTGAGAAGTTCAAGTTATCCTTGAGATTCTGTGGCTTGCAACTACTATTCTTCATCAGACAGCTGAGCTAGCTGATGGGTTAATTAATCACATCAGCCCAACTGGATAATACAACATTTTCAAACAGGACAAAAGAATCTGGTACATGTACCAGGAGTATTCTATTCTTAACATGCAAAGAAAGAGCAGTTAAGCAACACGAAACAGGGGTCTGATTATTTTCCCACTCACACTAGCTTTTCACCAGTGCAACTTCATTGAATTCAGAGAAGTTACTTCTGATTCTCCAGGATGCAAGTAAAATCAGACCCCATGTAGAATTTATTGGGCCCCTCTCTGATTCCCACTGCATTCATTCAGTTCCCCTCTGATACACATTTAAGACAACTCATTTTAAATAAGTATTTGTGGTGTAAATAAGAAATGGATTTTTTAAAATATAGCTGCTGTTTTCGGTATTTGTAAATTCAATACAATAAAGATTTTTTACGGAGATCATTCTACTAAAATATTAACCAGACTGTTATGTCATTGGAATTTCCCTTCTTTCTCTGTTCTTCTTTGTCTCTTCACTTGCTTTGTAGGATAACCTATAGCTACCTACTCCTTCACAGTTAGGTGTTTTTCAGAATTATAAGCCTAAATCAAGTAGGTGCACTGTGTTCCTATTGTCCCTAAAATCTTTTAATATTTAGAAATGTCTTTCAGTGCTGTTACTGTATGTGATCACTATTAATGGTCCTGAACCATTCTCCCTTGATAGCTTCCTGATGGAATGAATCAGCCTTCATCTCCTTATATTTATCATGTCCATTAAATCTTGTAGTCTAACACCACCATCATCCTTATCTGTTTTTTAATAGCTGCTCCTTTTATGTTCAGTTGACACTGTCTCTTGCTTTTTTATGCATTGGCTGTCATCTCCAGCTTGAATTTTCATAAAACATAGGAGGTTGCTCTTTGCTGAAATAAACAACATAGAAACATCCCCAAATAAGGGGAATCTTGCATTGTTCCCTCCTATTTTTTAAATTCTTGCTCATTTTTCGCTGTGCATATACTTTTTGATCTGACTGCAACAAGAACTGCTGCTATTGAAGCAGTAGTCTGTGTAGAGAAAAAAACATTATTTGTCCTTCCTGACAACCTGTTTCTCTCTATTCTCTAATCTTCACTTACAGTATGCTTTCAGTTCTTTGATGCTATCCCTCTGATTTAAGTCTTCACTGACCCATTCCCCACCACCCCCACACTGAAGTATCTTTAACTAGCCTCTGAATCTGTTAGTTCTCTGATCCTATTGGATTTGCAGCATGAACTTCATAGCCATTTTATCCTTCAAAACCAAACATCTGGAGTTTGGTTCTTTGAACATAATTCTGACTCATTTGAATAAGTATGCTAATGAAGCTTTTTAAGCATGGTACTGCAGATTTTTGAAAGGAAAAATACTTTAAGACATATTTAAAAATCTCTGGTATACAATGTTGGTAACAGTTTCAATTGAGTGTCTCAAATCACAATTTAATGTATATTTTATATCAGTTAATTAGAGATCATTGAGAAAACAAAATGCAGTATGCAATAGTTTTGATGCATATACATTCCAGAACTAAATTAATCACCAATAACCTCAGTCCAATGTGAAGAACAGATTTAAACATCAATTTTTATATTTAAACTTGGGGTATATTTCTGTAAATATATGCAACTCGGTTATCAATCAGAAATAAAGGTGATACAAATAATTGTTTTAGTGGTTGCTGAAACAGAAACTATTTGAATTCCCTAGCAGAACTGAAAAAAGGCTAAGTACAAAAAGGAAAGGTGCTTTGAAATGGAAGCAGATGTAGTACAAATAAGAAAGTCATGTGTATAATTAGTAAGCTTTGCACATGGAGGGGATTAATGTTTCACCAGAGAGTTTAGGCCAGCAACCTTTGGCATGTGGCCAGTCAGGGAAAGCCGCTGGCAGGCCGGGATCATTTGTTTACCTGCAGCGTCTGCATGTTCAGCTGAGCGCAGCTCCCACTGGCCGTGGTTCGCTGTTCCAGGCCAATGGGGGCTGCGGGAAGTGGTGCAGACTGAGGGATGTGCTGGCCGCCGCTTCCCGCAGCCCCCATTGGCCTGGAACGGTGAACCACATCCAGTGGGAGCTTTGATCGGCCAAACATGCGGACACTACAAGTAAACAAACTATCCCCACCCGTCAGTAGATTTCCCTGATGGGCCACGTGCAAAGGTGGCCAATCCCTGGTTTATGCCATTATGTACCTTTCAGGTCACTATAAAAATCCCAACCAAACAACCAAAATCAGAAGAGTCCTTGCTCCTGCAGTAGGAGTTCAGGATGCTCAGTCCCTCTCAGGAGGCACTTTGCACCTTGGAGGATCAGGTCCTAAATGAGAGATTCACAGGAGTAAGCCCTTTGTGAGAGTTCTCGATGAGAGGAAATGCTGCCCACCACAATCCTCTGGAATCTATCCAAGAGTGACCAAAAGAATCAAAAATGGTGATAGATCTAGAAGCACTGGCATGGATGGATGACTTATTCCTAAATGCCATAAGATGGTGTCTCCATGCCATTCCCTGGGAACTGAGGATGTTGTGGGGCCAAACACAAAGCATTGCTGTGGTTAGCCAACACCACCTTTTTACTTAACTTCCCCTAAAAGGCTAGGTTTAGAACTAGATTGTTAGCTGACAAGATTGCCAGCAACAAATAACGTTTCTTCAACACAGGACTGAATAATACATGTTTTAAGGTTGCCAGTAGGTTGACCTCCCTAGAATTCTGATCTGACTCCAGGTGTCTTTGGGTATGTCTACATTGCAATTAAAACCCTGAGTCTGGCCCATGTCAGCTGACTTGGGCTTGCGGGGCTCAGGCTAAGCGGCTATTTACTTGCAGTATAGACATTCAGGCTCTAGGACCCTGCAAGGTGGGAGGGTTCCAGAGCTAGGGTTGCAGCCTGAGCCCAAACATCTACACCGGAATTAAACAGCCACTTAACTAGAGCTCTGCAAGCCTAAGTTAGCTGGCATGGACCAGATGTGGATTTTCAATTGCAGTGTAGACATACACTTAATGATCAACCTCACATTAAATCAAGTGCTGAGTCTTTGTCAGCATGGTTCAAACCCTCCCCACTAGGCTTTAAGTGACCAAGACTGGTACAGATCCAGTTCATATGTGGTGGCTGATGTTTCTCAGTGCTTTCATGAACTCCCTCCCAGCACTCCCCCACCCTTAATGGCAAATGTGTGTGGAAGGGTGTGTGATGGAGAAATGGCTTTGCCACCCTGCCCTCTTTAAGATACTGTGAATCTCTGAAAGAATAATTATGAAGCACTCCCTCTCTGTCCCCAGTGTGCACCTATATAAGGATTAGTTAGCATGTAGCTCTAGGTAAGCTGTTGCATCCCAAACCCCTATTCAGTGAAGGAATTGTTGAAGGAATTAAATTGAATTTTAACAATAGCAATTTAGAGATGTTCTTTTACATTCCAAAAGCGGAGTCTTCTAGATCGCACAGTTTGGTCCCAGAGGCAAAGACGTTAAGAAAAATGTCTGAAGCTCATCTAAGTGCAAATGATATGTAAATGTATGTTGGTGTAATTATATTACAGTTATTACTATAGTCTAGACCTTTGGTAAAAATAATAAGAAAAAAAAAGAAAAATAAAGGTCTCTTCAACAAACATATTCCTGACAACCATGCAATCATTGAAATTATGGACTGCTGTTGGTATTTGCACTAGCCTCATGATAGCAAGCATTTGGGCTACTTCCAATGTGTCTACTTTAGAAAAAGGTATTCCATTGACATATTCAAATTGGTCAATCACATAAATGCTTGATGAAATCATAAGATCTAAAACTAGGACCCTAGCTGTCTTCAATCAGATATGTTATGAAGAAGAAACAGTTGATCCTTTTTATCTGGAGGAGAACCACAGGTAAGCCAAAGTGACTACTGCAGACCAGTAAAACGATATTCCACGTTAACTCAGATTCCTGCTGCTAGTACCAAAAACGACCGACAACACCATTTGTAGATACTTGGTTATGTGGGTGGGTTGCATTAATTTTTACCCTTTTACATTTGTCTACAACACGTGCAGAACCACCTCTTGCCATTTTATGAGGTAATTAAAAGACTGGGGGAAGCTGAACTACAAAACACAAAATCAAATGAAAACAAGTTAAAAATATGCATTTGCTCTAGAATGTTTAGACTAATACATCCCACACCTTCTAAAAAAGGTAATCCACAAAGAAGTGATCAGACTGCTAGAGTCTGTGGAGGGGCACTCTGATGCCATGCTTATGACATCCCTTCCTCAAAGGAAATTTGACATTATCACAACTATTGGCTCATGTATTATTCTGTATAATATAAACTGAGTTCATCTATCCTCTACATCCTAACTCTGCGTGTAGCCTCTCTGTTCTAAAGTGCCTGGCTCACTATGAGCCTGTTCACAGTGCATCTGACTTTTTGAACTGCAGAGTGTGACACACTGACAATGTGTCTGATTATAAAATCAGCTCATCTGGCAGTATTAGGGAAGAACAAGAGACTGTGTGAAATACATTTTAAATGAACCACATTGTAACTGGAAGATAAATCAGTCTGTAATGTCTCTAAGGTGACACACTCTGCAGTCTGGGCTTTGTTGGGTTTGGGTTTTTTTAAAGGTTGTGACATTGTCCGGCCATGCCAAAAGAAAAACAGGAGGCAATTGTTGTGGCTTAATTAGGCAGCAACTTTATTCACTTAAAAAAGCTGAGAGCACCCAGCAATAAATTATACAGTGCAGGTCATCATCGTTTCCTTAATCATTTCCACATAATCCCGAACATGGTCCCAGCTATGCTGTTCCTGGGAACTATAAAAGGAGAGGAACTGGCCTCCTGCTGTACCAGATGTAAGAGCCCTGAACCCCCATTCCTCAGCTCCCTTTAGGGATGCTTTCATTTAAATCCTTTCCCAAACCATTTTATCTGTATCCCCTCCATCGTGAGGATGCACACTGGACGTTTGTCACAAGGTGGAGGCAGCAATTTAGCTTGGCTACTTCCCCCAACTGTGGCTGGGTTTCCAGATATTTACTGATCTTTTCTTAGTATTGGTCAAAAATATATTCACTGCCTAGTACATAGGTGTACCCCATCCTCCCTGAATAACTTGGGAACCCAGTAAGGTACATCTGGATGAGGAATTACCAAAGCCCTTTAGGTACCGATGAATTTAGCCACACCTCACCCTCATTCCCACCCCCCGGTCACATACTTCCTGGTCATCTCATCAACCCACAAAAGCTTCACAGCTCATTGCCGCACACTGCATTACAACACGTCAGACTAAATAATGGTCACCCTCAGAAAAATCCTGGATCTGCCCCAAATCCATCTTAGCTCTGCTCATCAAGTCAACCCCCTTACACTTTCCCAAGCAATTTTCACGACGTTGAAAAATAATCACATCTGGATCCAACTCCCAGGTCACCGACTAAAGTGTGTATAAGATACATCAGCCAGTCCAATAGCATGCCTTTCCTTCCATGCCAGCTCAGGATTGCCTCACTGCATCAGCCTTCCAGTTAATCCAGAAACCTGCTTGTGCACCCAGTGTACAGTACTGTGTCCACTGACCCCACCACTGCTCACTTGGCCTGTTTACATTATTCTGAAATTGGAAACACAGGCTCCGATTCTCAGCCTGGGGACTCAGAAACATCCTATGTGTATTTGAATGCCATTGTCCCAAATGCCTGAATCACTCTGGCCTCTAGCCCTAGGTGGGCCATGCCACAGCCCTGATCTGGAATGCATGGGAACCGAATTTGTGCACTGGTAGCCCCAACTTCGTAAGCCCCTTTCTGAAAGCCATAACAAATTGGTATGTTGTGAGGGGCCTTCCATCCATATGAATAAAGAAGAACCCCCCTCTCCACTGGCTGATCTGTTTTTGAGATGCTGCTTTTAGCAACCTCAGAACCCTGAGTAAGGTGGAGGACTCGCAATTGATAAGTACCACCACCATGTTGTCCAGAAACACACTCTGTTGTTTACAAAATCCATTCCCCAAATAGTCCCTGCCACTAAAATGGGAGATTCCAGGATGTTATATACCTTACTATCCCTTTTTGTATCCAACCAGAGGGCCATTTCTGGGCACATCACCTGCCTTGGTAACATACCCCAAAACCTATTCCTCCTGATGCATCTGAATTAATCTTTAAATCTGCTTCTATCATCCATTCCGCCCTCCAAAAAGACACTCCATTAAAGTGATTCAGAAACTGTTGCCATACGGCCAAATCCTCCTTCGTCTCTTTATTAACGTATATTAAATGTCTGGGTTTTGATATTCCTGTGGTGGCAGTTGACAGTTGGGTGCAAAATGCATGCCCTGGAGCCACCATTTGGCATGCAAAGATAAGCTGCCCAATAAGAGATTGCAGCACCAGCAGTGTAACCTTCCTGGCCACTCTAGCCTTGATAATCAATCCGGGAAGGTCCCCCAGCTTATCCTGGGGGAGTCTAGATATACCAGCCCACATATGTCATTCAATCCCCAGGTAGATAAGAGTAGTAGAGGTCCCTCGGTTTTTTTCATCCACCTACCTACCAGCCAATGTGGCAAGCAGGCTAACACACTCAGAATCTGTGTCCGATTATAAAACCAGCTCATATAATATGGCATTATTAGGGAAGAACAAGTTACTGTATGAAATAGGTTTTACATGTACCACATGTGAACTGTAAAATAAATCCATTTCTAATGTTTCTAAGGTGAAACACTGTACAGTGTGTTCTTTGTTGGGTTTAGGTTTTTTCTTGTTAAGGTGTGACTTTTTATCTTTTGTTCTCATAATATCCAGTAGGCACTGAAAAATGTGTGTGCTCTTTTCAGTTGCAGTTGACTTTTCATTTGTAAATATAAATGAACTCAGTAAGTTCACTGCCCAGATTTCTGAAAGCTCAATGCTAGATTTTCAAAAGCTCGCTATCCACAATTAGGGCCAAAAGAGCTCAGCTTCCATTCAGGTATCTAAATAAATAGGTGCTCATATACTACACTAAATAGTGCTATATAAGAACCTATATATAATAGAACAAAGGCCAGATTTTTCAAAAGTGCTCAATAACCAGGGGCACCCATTGTGACACAGATGGCCAGATTTTCAAAAATGTTCAATGCCCAACATGCTGAGCTATTTTGCCAATCTGGCTAATATTGTGCTGAAGCTGAAATGTGAGATATTTTCATAGCTTAGCTCAAGAAATTTCACAAATGATCTTCAAGTTGAAAATTTGCTGATTCATCCTGAGTCTATGTGGCTTTCTTCAGAATAAATAGATCTATAATTTGGTGATCTTACACTGTGCAGCAGATCTTTACCTGACACTCAAAATTGGCCTGTAGTAAATGTTTAATATGCCATTAAAATTAAACCACAATAAAAATGTTCTAGTACCATTAAGGATCTGACTAAAACCCACAACATAAGGAACTTCAAGAAAGGCCAAGCAAAACTGCAAGCCAACACCATAGTTGTGACATACTTTATTATGCCTTTACGTTGCAGCACTTATGTAATATATATTTATGGAGATGGAAAATTCTGCTTAAAAGTGAGTGAGGTGGGTGCTCCCTAGTTAGCCTATTATGCTTTTTTTGCTTAGGGTGATGTAATTGAGTTACTAATTCCTATTCAATGAAAACCTGAACAGACCAGTGGTAACACCCCTAATAGTGGCATCCCTTCAAATTAACATTCTGCTGCGATTAGACATGAAGGCAAGTTTCAGTAGTGAGCTTTCTAATCTGGACAGCACAAAGAAAACTCTAGAGTGCCAGAAAAATGAGGAGGCTAATGAGAGCTGCAGATATATTGACTGCAAAAAGGAAGTAGCTTACAGAGACTGATTGTCTTTAATTAATAAAATTGTATGAACCTTAGTCCTTGACCCACATTAAATCCTTGTGCTTAAAGAAAACCCGTGAGTGAGTTGAAGTTCTTTTTTGTGCACAGTGCTATCAGCATGTTGTTTCCACAAAAACTATCTTCTATAATGTGAAGATATGGCCCAGGTTAATGAGCTATTGAAAGCATACAAAAATGATTGTCTCCAAAATGTTTAATCCTTTTTGAAACTCTGCGTACTCAAACTCTGAACTGCCAATCTCCACACGTAATGAACCAATAGTTAAGAAGGCAGTTCCTTCATTTAACATGGAGAAGGCATTGTGCCATTCCCACTTGCTTTCAAAATTCTTTTTCCCTTGTGCCACTCTCCAGTGTGAGTTGTCATGCACATCTGATCAATCCAAGTACAATAGTGCCTGTTGTGCTTATGTTGTTTCTGCCTGGTCTCATCATCTACGCTGCATGCCACTGGCAGCATGGAGAATATGGGGAGCTATGTGCTGCAGTGAAAAGCAGGCTGCATCCACACTGCAGTGTGTAGCAACACACATCAGTGAAAGGCTCTGGTGGAAGGATGTGGCAGGTAGCTGCTGGCACCTTTCCTGGCTGCCTCCTCTTTGCCAGAGCCTTTTCCCAATATAGGAGTCTTTCACTGTAGCAATGAAATACTCAGCATCTTGCTGCAGCAGTGGCGAGCAGCGGGACACTATGCAGCTAAAAATAGCAGTGTAGACAGAGGAGGCATTGCTTGGGCATGTAGAAAGTGATGTAGAACAGTGCTACTCAAAGTGGTGGTCCGTGGACCGGTGGCTGCCGGTTTGCGTGCACATTGGAAAAAAAATTGCCAGTCCCCCACATAAGATAGCACTGATGTAGAGCACATGCCCACAGGATACAGGCATGTCTTTACTTGACTCACCTAAGCAAATGCCTCACTGTCAAAACTGCTCTTTATACCTGTACTGGGGGGCATGCAGTGTACATACTCTATATGCTGGTGTAAGGTTTGTGCAGTGTAGGCATACCCTAGGATGAGTTCTGGTTAGAGTCAGACCTTAACTAAAATCTTGGATTCACATACCCGCATCATTTATTGGTAAGAGATGTTCACAGTCCAAACTTGGACCAGAATCAGAACTTTGCTGCTATAATGAATAAAACCCAAGGATCCAAACACTCCTGCACTTAAAGAGGTATGAAAAAATCTGTGTCAGGTTCTGAACTTCACAGTTGAGCCATGTCTCTAGTTCTGAGCATGAATATTCCTTCTATGTTTGATATAGGCACCAAAAATAAATAAATAAATACAGTACAGCTCACACACCAATGGAGCTATAAGGACTATACACTGACTTTTGAGTTTTACCAATGTTATCCCACAAAATACACAGCAGGCCAGTAAATCTACTAAGACTCAACATTTAAAATAATGTGTTTGTATTTCTTTCTTTAAGAAGTGGACCAAACTGTTTGTAAATATGAGTAAAATTTCCCAGTGAACCTGGTCATTCCTGTGGAAAGAAAGAAAAGGATAAAGTGCACAAGTATTTCAGATTAGCACTTCACTCACATAAAAGTAAATTTGTTAAGAGATCTTGGGGAAAAATAATTGAAAACATCATAGTGGTTTTGATTAAAGGGAACATTCGTTGAGCTTTATAGTCACTGAAGCTCACATATGGAAATTACAGTTGGTCTTAATCTGCTTTCAGAAGACTGATGCAAATATTAAAAAGTAATGAACTAACAAGATTGTTTGTTAATGCCACATAAAAGTGCTAATTATACATCATTTCCTGCCTACAGCTAAACCCAAGAGACATTTCCTAAGAAATTGTTAAATAAGCTGCTTCACTTGAAATGTGAATAGATCCGCAGTGCTTGATGGATTTCCGTTTAAGGATCTGGGTGCCATCTCACCCTTTCAAAAAAGTAGCACACTAAACATATACTCAGAATAAATTTGTTTAGTTCACAGAATGTCTATTATTAACATATTCATGATAGCTAGTGCATACTTTAAAGGGAAAGGATTTAATACTTAACTGCATTTATCCTGTGATTATGGTATACAGTGTAATATGGTACTGCAGTATAAGCATATGTAAATTCTTATACTAGCGCTGTTAATAATTTAATAGCATAATGATGGTATTTTTTTACTTTAAATATATATTTGAAACATAACTCTTGGTGTTGCATTGTAGGAGTCTATTAGTATTTCTAAAGATTTTTATCCTGCATTCAGATTGACTTCTGTATCCTATGTGTGAGTTGCAGGTATGCCATAAAAATGTCATCGCAGATATGTCAGGGTGAAAACTGAAGACTTATGAAATTTTTATTTTTACTTTACTTTTTTTGACAGTTTCTGCTGAAATTCACTGTTTCCTAGGAGGTAATTTGAAGTTTAAAAACCCTGCTGGTCTTTGTTCATGCTTAGAGTGTATATACTGAATTACATGTATGTAAATTCCATTAAACTGGAAAATAGTCACCTCAGCAACGAGTATTTGGTCTCTGTAACAGGGTAAGCCACCTGTCAAGCACCCTTGTGTGGGCTGAGGTCTCTGTGCAGGTGCCCTACTTAAGTTTCCCCCTTTAATGGGCTTCTTAAACACTACATGCAAATTCTTCTCAAACACTCCTCACCAGGGCTTGATGTAGTAACGTAACAAAATAATTCCCAAAATAAAGTTCTCAAAAATCTGCATCAAATCCATACTCCCAGTCTCTTTCTTGCAGGGTGTCTCCCAAGCCTTCCCTTCCTGGAATCCTTTTCCCTGAAAATTCTGTTCCCTGGTGGAGCTTGTTCACTCCCAGCAGTCTCTGTAGCCTCTCACATCCTGCCTTTCTCTGCAGTTTCCTGTAGGAAAATCAACTCCAACATACTCTGCTGGTTCTATTTATCAAAACCCAGACCTCATCCCAGTTGTGGCAAGAAAGGCTAATTGTAGAGGGCTGGCCAGCTCCAGGCCTCTATCCCTTAAAGGTGCAGGCTACCTCATTACAAAACCATTTAAACCACATCTGTTTCTACGTAGTAGTTTAAAAAAGCAGATTAATTCAGCATGACCTCATGGACACAATGTGGACTGAATTCTGCTCTGATGTACACCCCATGCTACCCCAATTAATTGGACAGTGCAAAGGGGTGTAAGTCTGGGCAGAAACTCACACTAAGGGATGCCATATAATGATCTGTCTCCCATGTGATCCACATGCTTTAACACAATTTCCTATGTATCTAGCACATGGGACAATGAATGGCACAGTATTCAGTAAGGGAAATGATACCAAATATAGGGATGCATATTAATATTTAGAAAGTCTTGAGCAACATGCAGTTCTGAGTGTGGAGTTTAGATTTTCTAAGTGCAATTTTAAAGATACAGTTAAGTGAGGTTGATGATGGACTTCATTAAACATATCATCCAGTTCTTTTTACCTAGGGGGATGGAAGAAGATATGGGAGCATCTTTATGGTCCCAACATACTATGATAGCACTTGGAATGTGGGGATAGGTGGCCATTTAATTTCACTAAATCCAAATTTGATGAAAATATCTATAGCCTTTTTCTTCAAATGGCAGAAACAGTTTGTGCTGGGGCTGTTTGGAAAAAAATGGTTGATACATTTTATATGTGTTAATATTGTATAATCGTACAAACTGGTACTTTCTCATAGATCACGGATAGGTTTTCTTATCAACCATCTGGATCCATAGGTTTGTCTCCACACTTCATTGCTTCTCAGGATAAATCATGAGTTACTTGGCTTGTGAGTCTAGTAAGGTGCAGAGTTTTATTCATATGGTTTTTAATGAATTGTTCACAGCCAAATGGAACTGTAGCTTTCAATATTCTGCATAGGGTTTTTTTTGGTCTTTACTTACAGAAGAGTCCTTCTTTTGGGCACAGATTATGTTTGAAGTACAGTGCCAGTAGGGTGACCAGACAGCAAGTGTAAAAATCTGGACAGAGTGTTGGGGGTAATAGGAGCCTATATTAGAAAAAAAGTCCCAAATATCAGGACTGTCCCTATAACATCGGGACATCTGGTCACCCTAAGTGCCAGCCACAGATGGGAAAGCGGGAAGAGAGATCAGTGATCTGAGATGGCAGAACCATTCTGCACCTGGCACTGCTGAATACAGTGGATGCAGAATGAAGACAGGTTAGATTAAACAAAATGTGAGGCCATTATAACACTAGTAAAATACTTCCCATTGTACTCCACATAACAAGAACAGGTGCATATACTGGATGGTGTGGAAGTGTTGTAACTTATTAATAGAGAAAACAAATAACACAACACAACAGCCTCTCCAAATGCAAAAGGAGTTTGAGTGTTTACATATTCACTTTATGTGCCAACACAAACAACTAAAAGTAGGGGGAGGGGAGGAGGAAATGAGACATGGTCCAAGAAACTATGTTCAAGCTGCAGTTTGTTTGTATATATTATATTTTATTGGTAATCTTTTAAGAATGCCTAATGTATAAATATACCTACCTCTAAAAACATTTTATGTCCATTATACTGCTCTGATGACCTATTACTAATAGAAGTTGCTCTTTTAGGGATAATCAGCATTCAGACTGTGACATTATACATTGTCTTCAGCACATTTATAGTGGTACACATTGCTGATTAGCTATTGAGTGACAATAAGGATTCAAAATATAATTCTTTTTGTACAGAGAGGAAGCGATAATGCATGCTATGGGAAGAGCAATAAAACATATTTATTGGCTGCTTGATGAAGACTGCATTGAATAAAACTAGGTATGTCCCTACCAACTCCACCTCAGGAATTATATTAGAAGAAGTTTGGGAATGTGACAATGAGAAATCATAAGCTTTTAAATAACTAAAGCAAAAAAGAAGAAGTAGGAAAACTTTTTTTCCCATCCTTTGTTTTGTTTTTGGTTATTTTAGCTCATTAATGTCTGATAAAGTTAAGCATCTAAAGCAGAGTAAATCCTCCATGGGTCTATTGCACTAGCAAAGCTCTTTTTGATAATAATAGCCAGTAATTCTTTTCACTTATTACTGGCTACGCAATGAAACCTAGTTTCAATAAAAATCAAGCAAAGAAATTCTGAGTTAACAGAACCAATTTCCTGCAGATGATTTATTCATATCTTCCATTAACAACTGGTCCTTCTTAAATGCTGAAAATGGATATTGCGCTATGAAATATAGTAGTTCTGAGACTTGTGGAACAGTTTGATCTTCCAAAATATCTATTAATTTAAATGAAATATCACTGGACTATGGCATATTCCCTTTTTACAGTATATACATCAATATTGTGATGTATTTTTAAGTTTTAGCAAAGGCACATCAACAGTATTGTTAGCAGAACTGGAGAGTTAATGGATTTACCAGTTGTCTTGCAATTCCAAAAATAATAATAATAATTTCAGTTTGAACTGAAAACTGTTTTCAAAAATTTTCAGTAGGGCTGATTAAAAAAATTATTTGTGATTAATCGTGCTGTTAAACAATAATAGAATTCCATTTATATAAATATTTTGGATGTTTTCCACATTTTCAAATATATTGATTTCAATTACAACACAGAATACAAAGTGTACAGTACTCACTTTATATTTATTTCTGCTTACAAATATTTGCACTGTAAAAAATAAAAGAAATAGTATTTTTCAATTCACTTAATACAAGTACTGTAGTGCAATCTCTTTATCATGAAAGTTGAACTTACAAATGTAGAGTTATGTACAAAAAAACCTGTATTCAGAAATAAAACAATCTAAAATTTTAGAGCCTACAAGTTCACTCAGACCTATTTCTTGTTCAGCCAGTCGCTCAGACAAACATGTTGCATTTGCAGGTGATAATGCTGACCGCTTCTTGTTTACAGTGTCACCTGAAAGTGAGAACAGGCATTCGCATGCGGCGTTGCAAGATATTTATGTGCCAGATGCACTAACGATTCATATGTCCCTTAATGCTTCAACCACCATTCCAGAAGACATGCCTCCATGCTGATGATGGTTTCTACTTGATAACAATCCAAAGCAGTGCAGACCAACTCATGTTCATTTTCAACATCTGAGTCAGATGTCACCAGCAGAAGGTTGATTTTCTTTTTTGGTGGTTTGGATTCTATAGTTTCCGCATCAGAGTGTTGCTTCTTTAAGACTTCCGAAAGCATGCACAACACCCTGTCCCTCTCAGATTTTGGAAGGCATTTCAGATTCTTAAATCTTGGGTCGAGTGCTGTAGCTTTCTTTAGAAACCTTACATCTTTGCATTTTGTTAAATCTGCAGTGAAAGTGTTTTTAAAATGAACATGCTGATTGCTATAACATAAAATATATGGCAGAATGTGGATAAAACACAGAACAGGAGACATACAATTCTCCCCCAAGAAGTTCATTCACAAATTTAATTAACGCATTATTTTTTTAATGAGCATCATCATCATGGAAGCATGTCTTTTGGAATGGTGGCCAAAGCATGAAGAGGCATACAAATGTTTAGCATATCTGGCATGTAATACCTTGCAATGTCGGCTACAAAAGTGCCATGCAAATGCCTGTACTCACTTTCAGGTGACATTGTAAATAAGAAGAGGGTAGCATTATCTCCTGTAAATGTAAACAAACTTGTTTTTCTTAGTGATTGGCTACACAAGAAGTAGGACTGAGTGGACTTGTAGGATATAAAGTTTTACATTGTTTTATTTTAAGTTGCACTTTCACGATAAAGAGATTGCACTGTGGTACTTGTATGAGGTGAATTGAAAAATAGTATTTCTTTTATCATTTTACAGTGCAAATATTTGTAATAAAATAATAAAAAGGGAGCACTGTACACTTTGTATTCTGTGTTGCAATTGAAATCAATAGATTTGAAAATGTAGAAAAACATCCAAAATATTTAATACATTTCAATTGATATTCTATTGTTTAACAGTGCAATTAAAACTGTGATTAATCATGATTAATTTTTTTTAGTTAATTGTGTGAGTTAACTGCAATTAATCAACAGCCCTAACTTTCAGTGAGCAAAAGATCAAAAAATTCCAAGTTGGGTCAAAATGAAACATACCATTACAATTTGATTACAGTTTTGTTTAGATTTTAAGGCGTTTTGACAAAAGCAAAGGAGGAATAGAGTCACAAAACGGTTAGTGGTACCACATTTCTAAGAAGCCTTTTAGCCAAGTGGTTAATGCATTCTTGCAGGATGTTGGAGATCTGAGTTCAGTTCCCCACTTTGCCTGATGTGGAGAAGGAATCTGAACATCTATAGTAGTAATTCATAGCCATTCATTATGACAATGGTTAGGCATTGAGTCAGGAGAAGAAAGTGAGCCTGGTGGTTAGGGCATCATGTAGGAGACCCAAGTTAAAGTCCCTGCTCCAATGAGTAGCTCCACTGGCTAGGGCACTCTCCTGAAATATGGGAGACGCATGTTCAAATCCCTTCCCTGCATCAGGCAAAGTGGGGAACTGAAAACCACGATTTGAGGACTTCAATAGCTCAGACATAGGTGAGAGGTTTTTCACAGGAGTGGGTGGGTGAGATTCTGTGGCCTGTGTTGTGCAGGAGGTCAGACTAGATGATCATAATGGTCCCTTCTGACCTTAATATCTATGAATCTATGAATCAGGCTGAGGCGGAATTGAAGTGGATCTTCCGTATTCCTGGAGGTACCTTAACCACTGGACTAGAGAGTATAAGACAGAAACTGGCACCACTACCGCCACTTCCACCATTTTGGGGTTTTGTGATTCTGGTCCTTCTTTCCTTCACTTTTGTCAAAACGTCTTGAAATCTAAAAAAAATGTTTTGTTTTGATATTACCAAAACATAGATTTTTTTCGATTCAGTTGAAGCTGTTCAGTGAACTTGACATGAATCATTTTGGCCAACCCAAAATTGGATTTTCAGTGAATAAACTCTTTGGTGACCTTTACTCGTCTTTGTATAACGTATAAATAAATGGAAGTATTCCCAATATTAAAACAGAACTTCTCATTAGTAAGGCTGAGTGGTGATATCAATGAATTTCATCCTCTTCCTGGGTGCTCTCAATAAGAATATTGTTTTGTTTTCTATTATCTTTATTATCCAAAGGCCACAATCAGGATCAGGGCCTTATTGTGTTAGGAGTTGTACAGACACATACAAAGACATGCCCTCAAGAGCTTAAAATTTAAGAAATTGTGTGAGATTTCTTGCTGGCTGTGAAGTAAGTCTGCATCAATCAAGTTTGCTTGCTTGAAAATTTAGCTCCGTCAACCATAGTTGCATCACTTTATTTTTCTGATGTCTTGCAAATCAGTTTTTACTTTCACTTTAATACCATTATTGTAGAAAAATGAAATAGTTACAGGACTGTCTCAAACTGTCATTATAATCTGGATACATACTGGTAAATATGTGTTACATGATAAATAAATTACATAATTACCTCACTGGCCTTTGACATATAAGGATCACAAGATCCCAACCTTAAGGGTATAATGAAAATAGCTTGTTTGCATTATTGTGCATTCCTGTTTTACAATCTTTGCCAGCAGAATTGTGCATAGTCTTTTGCAAACTCTAAACTTTGAACAGATTTATAAACCTAGGCTTTAACCTTTTCAATATTCTGTATTTTGATTGGTTGCCTGTTCCACCTCTTCTTCCCAGGTTACTAAGGCTATTAACAGGGGAGAACAAGCATAGCTAATGAATCAAACTATGGGACACCGAAAAGGTCAAAGTAGTACAGTGTACTATTATCTTCCTTAGAAAATGAAGCATTAAAATTCTGATGCCACAGTCTTGTGAGAAAGAATATAATGAGAACTATAAATAATAAACAGCACAATATGAATCTCTTCTCATGATAATGTTTGTAACCAAACTAAGAGACAGTAAATCATTAACCCTTTCTCACTGCCCTCATAAGAGAAGGCTTCTCCTCTGATGGGTTTGTTGTTGGCTTCTATAACTGAATAAGAATGGAGAATAAGAATGGAGAGTGTGTAAAACATAAGAGGAAAGATAGGAGGTTGGAATCCCAGGAATGAAGAGTGATGGAGAGTTAAATACAACAGCTACAATGCATACTGGTTTCTGTGATAGAACATTCCTTACAGACAGTTTAATATATATGTGAATAAACAGTATGTGGACTCATGCATGACAACATTAGTGAGATGGGATAGGGACCCACTAGTGATATTACCATCATCCCTTTATAAAACTCTCTGCAGAACCAGCTGTTGGGATGTTATTGAAATACTGGCTGGATTTCTTTTCAAAATCGGTCTCAACAGCTGGTGAAGAAGGTATTTTTGATGTCCATAAGCATGCCCAACTCATTCTCTCATTAGGCCTGACAATACAATAAGTGCGTAATACACTGGGACTAAGCTACCCCATAGCAAGCAGCTGTCGACCAATTTGCTGAATACTTTTGTCCAATCCACTGTGAATTTGTGGCACATTTCCAATTTCAGGACATGCTTAATATAAAAGAAAATTCATCCAGCAATATCCAGCTGCCCTTTCTAAATGCTTTGCTGCCACCTGTAAGACTGGCATTATCCAAGAAGAAACAGGAACTAGGTCCTTGAAGGAAAATATTGTGCAGTTTGGGAGGGCTTCTGATTAGAGCTGCAGCAAGCAAACAGTTGGGTATGCTGGGAAATCTCGGTGAACAATCACTCCGATTCAGCAATCCAGCTATCTGCCATTGAATTGTAGACTTGCAGACTTGCTCTTCATAGCAAGCCTGCATGTTTTCATCAGGTTCTGCTCCAGAATGAACGGAAAGATTAACATTTAAGCTTTCCAGCTGGCACGAAATGTCAAGCTTTGGACAGTCCAGTGACTGTATGCACAAGACACCAACAAAACCGAAGTATCATGATTTCATTCCAAAGGGAATTTGTTCAGATGGGGACAGGCCCAGATTGCGTTAGTAAAGCTAGTGCTTTACACTTGTAAAACTCATCTGGAGAGCTCAAAGTGCTATACAGACTCACACACCGAGTCAAGACAGACCTCAGCAGTGTTGTTTCAGTTTTCTGTGACTGATTCTTTCCTTTTCTCTGAAAGGATCTATGAGAAGGTAACTAGTTTAGAGTACAAGGACTATAAATCAAGGCTCGGGATTCTGTTCCTTGTTTTGCCACAGACTCAAGCCCCAATCCAGCAATGTAGTGAAGCACATACCTAACTTGAAGCACTTAAATAATTTCTTTTGACTTCAATGGGATTATTTATGTACTTAAAGTAAGACACTTGTTTAAGCGTTTTGTTGAACCACTGTTTCATTGTCTGATGTCAGGCAAGTCATTTTGCTTTTCTGTGACTTAGCTTACTCATCTGTAAAAATGACTATAATTATATTTACTTACCTCACAGGAGTACTGTATTATCCAGTCACCTCAATCCTCCATTAATCTAAAACCATCTCTTTATACTATTGATGCCCCAGTTGGTTGGTTCTTTGTATCGGATATAATTTTTTATTAGTCTATGCTTGACGCAAGAAAGATTGCTGAGAAAATACTTTCTGTTCTTTTCCTGGAACCTTGATATCATTCTTAATTATTTCAACTCTTCTCTCACTCTGTGGCTGGCTCCCCTCTCAGCTGATCTGCAAATAGCCAGGTTCCTATGGATCTTGTCTGTTATTTAAACACACCTTCTGCTGGAGGAACTCCTGGCAGCAAGTCGCGCCTTCTTCCATCTCAGTTCTCAGGGGGACATGAATCAAGCCACTGTGCTCTATTTCAGATATTAAGGGAAAGCAGCATTATGAATAATTTGGTGAAGTCTTTAAGTCCTGTGGAGGTGAGAGAAATGCAAACAATTGTTGAGCAAAGTTAACTGCATGTGAGGATGTGAGATAGCTGGCAGAAACTAAAGACTTGCCAAGAAAGCAGCTGAAAGCTTAGCCTATAAAGGTAATACATGGCCTCTTATTTGAAAAGACAGCTCCAACTATGACTCCAAATGTTGCTAAATTGTTTTAAGGTTTGAGTCAAAATGCCAACTCAGTCTTACATGGGTATATTTACTCTTGCTTAGTAATAATGAAGCTGTTAAAAATGTGCATTACTGCCAAAATTTTACCATTTTTACTACAATGAGCTTTCACTGTTGTATATTGCAGAGAAAGTGGCATTTAAAATTTGTCCTTCTTACTTTGAATAGAATGAAGATCCTAGAATGTTTTTTCTATTTAAAAAAAGCGTCTACAGTTATGTGCTTACCATCAGGCAGAGCCTGTCACACACACATTCCATTAGCAGGTGTGGCTTGATGCCAAGTATTCACTATCTTGGGACAGAATTGTATTTTTAATTATCCAGATCTCACTTAGAGTAAATAATGGGTGGTTCATCATAAATACTTAAAAGGGCTGACGTGCTGGTGTTGGAAATACACTGCACTCTGATTGGGTAAAAGGCTCATCATAGGGGTCAAATATCCCATGTACACAGTGTAATTCATTTCTGCAATTAGTATAAGGTCAACAGCAAAGATGGTTATACACCATTACTCCAAGTTGACCAAGTGATAGTGAAGAATAGGAAGCTGGCAGTTAAAATCAATAGCAAATACTTCTGTGGCCAAGTAGTTCATGTTGTCCCTTATTGTCACTAATGACATTTGTTAGCCGCCTATGGTTTATCTTTATATTTTGTTTTATTTATCATTACTTTAGGGGACACCGCAGGTGTATAAGGAGCTCTGCAGCCAGATGAAAAGATAGGGGCCTTGGGTTTTTACAGTCTGAATTTTGTCAAGGACAGAATAAAGAAATGACATCAGGCTGTGCTGAGAAGGAGCAAGTAAGACCTGTAGGAAAAGGTTACGCATAACAAAACTATAATTAAGAGGCAAGGTGGGTGAGATAATATCTTTTATTGGACCAACTTCTGTTGATGGAAGAGACAGAGACAAGCTTTCGAGCTACACAGAGCTCTTCTTTGGATCCCTCTGTGTAGCTCAGAAGCTTGTCTCTTTTTCTTCTGCTCACAAAAGTTCATCTAGTGAAAGATATTATGTCACCCGCTTGTCCCTTGCATATCCTGGGACCAACCCAGTTTCACCACCATGACAAAAAAACCTATACTTAACATTTGCTAAGCACTTTCTGTGTGAAAATCGCAAAAATGTATAAAAGTGAGTAAATATTATTTACCTTTTACAGATGGAAAAACGGATACAGAGAGATTAAGTGATTTGCCCAAGGTGACTAAGTGGTAAAGCTAGGTATAGAACTTAAGTCTCTCCTGGCTGTTAGTCTTGTACCCTATTCACTGGGACATATTGTTTCCTATAAGGAGAGGGGAAGAATTTCCTTTTGGAAATGTGTAATGATACCCCTGGAAGGGCTTGATCCTGCACCATTACAGTAAATGAGAGTTTTTCCAGTGATGAACTGCAGCAGAAATTAGTATTAGTCTGATTTGTGTAAGATGTGTAGGTAGAAGCTCACTTACAAAACCAACCAACCAAAACTATACAAACTATAGAAAAGAAAAGAAAATGAAAACTTTGGATGTGGTGTGAGTTTTGGATGAAAGACTGTTCACCCATTCATTCTCACTATATCAAGCATAACACCTATGGTGTAGATAGAGTAAAGAGTTCCAGTTTAACAATGAATTACCATAGAATAGAACCGGAGATAAGTAGTGAAAAGATAGTCTTCTCTTTTGCCTAATTGGATGCTAGCATTTTCCCACAACAAGTCTTAAGAGAATGAGTAAATTTCTCATCCATATTTAACAAGGTTTTTTTCTTTTCTTCTCATTAATTTGCTGTCTGCAATACGTAGCTAAGTTTGGAATGCTATGTCCCACTGCAAAGGGGTCAGTAGTAGCTGGTTCTTTGTGTTGTATAAGGACTGGATTATGGTACGTCCTTTTTTTCTGACTGAAAATTGTAATCAATACTTAATCTTTCAGGAGTTGGTTAACTGGGTTTAGTTTTGAGTTTCACGGCAAGGAAAACTGAAAATGGTTCTAATGATTAGCAAAAAAAAGTCAGGAAAAATAAAGACCATTTTCTTTGCCTTTAGAGAGTGCTCATTTGATTGATTGGCTGAGTGATTTGTTGCATTCAATAATTTTCCCCCTACATGGTCAAATAAACAACTTGCAAGATGAAGGATAATAATTTTATAGATTGACTACAATTCAGAATGCGAGAAAATGTGCTGATAAGTCCAAAAATTAAAATTATAATAAATTCCACCCTGAATGAGCGTTTCTGTTTACTTGTTATATTATGTAGCATTATTGTGCTGCTGCCACTTCTCTTTGTTAAAACAGCCAGTATAATCACGACTGACAAAAACATCTTTTTTTCTTGTTTTGGACCTATGCAGGTGCAATGTCAATGGAAGGAAGTTTTACATTAAAATTCTTTCCTGTTAAATGGAAATAGATTATTCTTATTTCTGTGTATTTTATTTGTTTATGTATAAAAACAAAACTTTCAGTGTGAATCAGTGTGTAAAATATAAAGTGTTGAGGGTGAGGCATAAATCAATGAATGAGAAGCAATTCAGAAATTATTTCCCATACTGGGCCAAATTTTCAAAGGACATCAAGAAATGCAAAGGACGAACACGCAAAACCCAGCATTTACGTGCTCATTTACAAATTGATTAATTACATACCTGATTGCCAGTTTGCAAGCACAACAAGCCTGACTGTAGAAATGTATCCATGGTTTCATCATCACACAGAAAAAGTTCAAGTTGCAGATGTACTTGTAAGTAGGGTTCGCTTATTTGAAAATGTGGCCAATTGCGGGATATCTGATTTTCAGCATATCATATTTGTTTTATTATTTAGGCACAAAGTAATAAATTAAAATGATGGTGGCAGCTTTGTTTCATTGTGATTCACTTAGCTCTAGTCCGTTCGAGTCCCCGCTCCCTTAAATACTTTAAATAATTATTTTTTTGGATTTACAAACTATTAGGCCTGATCCACAGCCCATTGAAGGCAAGCAGCACTTTGAGTCCCAATGACTTTCTTTGACTTTTGATCAGGCACATTATGTCCTTCTGAGGGACTAATTGTTATCATTTATATTTTATAAATATTTCCTGCCACTCAGGGCACTATACAATAATGCTGCTATGCCACAAAATCTGAACAAATTAAAATACAGTACAAATATATATATTTTTAAATCTCTTAAAAATCGGAACAGATGAAAGCAAATAAATGGTTCAAATACAAAAAAAGAGAGAAAGGTGGGCCAGAGGTAGTGGGCTATCAATAATCATATTTAGGGAACCAAAAAACCTTTAAAATCAGACCCCCCAAAAAAGTTTGAGATTTTTTTTTAGATTGGGCAGAATTAAACAGATGGATTTCAGAGAATAGCAAGTTTCACTCTTTAGAGTCACCTCATCAAAGGTATAATCCTCTGCTGACCTGAGATGGGTTGCTCCTATGCCTAAAGGGGAGGTGGTGTCTTCTGCTATGTTTGTATAGTGCCTAGCACAGTACAGCCTTGATCTCAATTGATGCCTCCAGGTGCTATTATAATGCCAGTAGGTTGGGATTTTCTAAATAGCCTAAGGAAATTCAATGCCAAAATCCCAGTGAAATTCTGACTCCTCCATATGACACTATTTTTCAGTCATTCCTCCAATCTCGCAGGGTGTATATGGCAAAAGATATGCATCCGTGTATCATCAGTTTACAGAAACTAATCTCGTATAAATCAATAATCTTGCCCAGGGGCCTCAGATATATGTTGAACAGCATGTAGGATAGATTCTTGAAGGACACCCCTTTTCAGCTTCTCAGTGAAGATACAATTGGGCACCACTACCAGCTGGTTTCCAGCTTCTAAGTATGACTGGAGCCACAGAAGAAGAGTTGCAGACATATCAGCAACATCTCTTAGAGGCTGAAGCATCAGCCTCTGATCAGTCGTATCAAAAGGTGCATCCAGCATGGCTAAAGTGGCCATCTGACCTCCAGTTTAAAACCAGCAAATCAATATTTATGTCTGGAACCCAGAGTACTATCTACTCCCAGAGTCAGTGGTGTTCAAGAATATGCAGAGTTCTGCCTTCCCAGTTACCTTCCCAAAAGGGGTTTGAGACATGCAGCAAAAGGTGTTTATATGTGGAGCCAGTACATGTCAGTAAACTTAAAGATAGTTGGTATGCTCACTCCACTAAACGAGGTGATGATATTGCATGCCATTGGTGGTACAATTGTCATAAGATGGTAATACATTTTACTTATATTTTAATGGTTTTTATCTAGGTGCCCTCTCTAGTAGACCACTCTTCAGCATCAGTTAGATCACAGACATATGAACATAAGAGTTACTAGTGTCTTAAGGTTTGGTGTGGAGATAGAAAATGACATGGAATTGGGCATGGAGTAGTCCCTAACTGATATGCATGAGATCATAAAGGATGACCTGAATCTCAAATATTCAAACCAAATGCCAAGACAAAAACCAGCGTATCATGTGACTTTCCTATTCACATGCTTGGGGCATCAATATATTAACATCTGCCTATTAATCTAATATATACACAAAATAAATCTAGGTGTCTTTCACAGAATTAGAAGAGGTTCTCCCCCATCTACCTTTTTATTCCCTTCATGAAACTTCTATCCACCACGTTAGAGAAAGCAGCTGGGGCTTGTAAAAAAAATTCTAATCATTGCAAATATAAAATAGTAATCAGAAGCACAACTCCCCCCCCCCCCAAACAAACATGAAACGTATGCTAGGTAGCTTTGATGAAAATGCTTTGAAATACTTGCTGCTTGCCATCAAATTACATTTCATCTTATATTTAGCATGAGGATTACAACACTTAAATAAACAATAACTTTATGCAACAAAAAACTAATTATATTTATTTAGCCTAGCTAACACATAGCTATGTGTTTTGGCTCACTCACAATGAAGTTTGGGGCTGTCAGTATAATGTTCTCATTATTCATGATATCATGGTCTCTGCTTGGGCTACAGACCACATTATAGCTTATGAAGCCTTCTAAAGCCAAAACAAAAGTACTGCAGAATGCTTGGAGAAACTTACTGGCACAGTCTAGACTTAGAGAAATTCAAAAATATTGTCATTCAAATGTAACACAGTAATTTGGTGGGAACTATATTTGAATTCCAAACTCTATAGCAAATACCAATATGACAATGATCCTGTAGAATTAAAAGGATAATGTTTCAGTGCAATCTCTGAAGGAGTACAAGAACAACTGCTCTAGTTAAGTGCTAGTTTATTTAAAATGTATTCTAAAGTACTAAAAGATTGTTATAATATTCAGCCATACTACCTCAGGCTGTGATCTCAGATTTCATAAGTTAAACAGCTAAACCAGCAAGCAGGTCAGTGCTTGAAGACTTCAAAAGAAAACACAGTAGGTGAAGATAGAGGTGTTTGTGATTCAATAGGTAGCACTCTTCTTTCTGAGTCAGTACTGCTGGATTTCAGGAAGGATTGCCATCTATGAGCTCCAAGCCACTTTTGGTTAAAAAAAAATCCATTTTTGGTAAGAGTAACAATATTAACACTAGTGTCACTCAGCATGTCCAAATTTCATGTGGGGTAAATTTAAAGGAACTTCACCCTGCAGTTTCCCCTGCGTAAACTATTCTCCATTTCCTAACCTAAGCCTAACTGTTGCAAACTAGGTTTGTGCGCCACTGATTTCCAACCAGTCTGCCCGTATTTCAGTGATTTATAGAAATTAGATGGGGGGTGGAGAGGGAGGGGAACCTGTTTAGTCACATAATACATCCCCTTTACATTGGAGCATTGCTGGCGATTTGTCCAGTCTAGTTTAAATACATCGTGCCCAGCAATGAGATTTCCTTTGGAAGACCAATCCACAGTCAAACTGATCTGTCAAAGTTTTTAGAATCATCCTAAATTTTCCTTTTCTTTATTTCATCCTCTTGTTGCTTATTATCCTCCCCTTTATACCATCCCAAATATTTCCGTTTAATCCTTGCTGTTTGCACCACTTAGATACATGCAGATGGTTATGTCTCAAGTGATTGGTGAAGTAATTCCTGCAATGATGTACGGTCAAATTGTTTTACACTCAGTAGAATGTATTCATTTGGGGTTTGGACTGTATTGATACAGTTACAATTATATAGTTACACTGGTGCAAATTTATCTATGTTTACAGGAATTTAATCTCTGCACATCAATTCACGCATTTGAAAAACAGGGACAATAATATTTAAAATACATATGTCCAAGATGCCAAGCAC
This sequence comes from Caretta caretta, assembly GCF_965140235.1. Classification (NCBI taxonomy): domain Eukaryota; kingdom Metazoa; phylum Chordata; order Testudines; family Cheloniidae; genus Caretta; species Caretta caretta. The sequence goes on from NC_134214.1 coordinate 87,050,803, forward strand.
TCACCGCAAACAAGATTTTACAAAGCAAATGAAATGAGAGAGAAGATAAAAAATAGAATTTAAGGGCAAACAAAGAAACAGCATATAAAATAAAATAACAACTTCACCATTCCATCACTGCTTTGTGTTAGGTCCTATTCACCATCCCTCATCTGGACAATCTCTATTTATTAAAAGTTGTAATCTTTAATGGCAAAAGCTGCATAAACAATAAAAGTAATACTTCCCTACCAGAATGTTTTGATGCTCATTGTTTGATGTTCCTCTTTGGGAATCCTGTTAACACTTTGCAATTGTTAGATAGAAGGCACTTTATCAGTATCTATATATAATTATAATTATTAATAACAATAAGCCAAAGTACTTGTACAATATTTGGCAACACTGAGCAATATAAGTTATTTCTTGAGCGATGTCCTTGGAGTATATGCAGTTGGATGTTATTTTATACTCTGACAGCAGCTGTTACAAGGTGTTTGCAATCTCAGCTGAATGAGACCCTCAGAGCTTGCAGAGAGTAACCTATGAGTTTACTGCCACATGCCCTGAAGCTTTACTTCTTGTCATTTAGTCTGAAGGTGCTTGTAGGCTTGCCATGAAAAGCCAGCCTAAAAGTGGGCTAATAATTGTGTCATTGACCCAGTAAGAAATGTTTATGACTTGAATTGCAGGAACAATGATGTCAACATGGCTGCTGAAACAGGAATCAAAAAGCTGTTTCATGGTTCACAGAAATGTGACTCCTAGGAACTCAATGGAAGTTTGTCAAGTATTGACACTTTCAGACTGAGCCCTAATGAGTGTGTGCTTTCCTCTCTCTCTCTTTACTTTGTATTTTATTAATTTCATTGCATGCTCAAAAAGACTTGTTATATTTTATTTTTAAACAGCTTCTTCATCACTTACATTTGGGCTAAATTCATCCACCCAACTCTGGTCATTTGACTAAGTATTGGTTAGACATTGTTTGGAATGTTGTTTGAAATACTGGTCAATCGTGGTCATAAAAGGCCGGGGGGGGGGGGGCAGGGAGGTAACCCCTTGCTGAGTAGTACTTCACTCCACAAGGAGTCCCAATGATTTCACAGAGAAAGGTATTACTCAACATGAGTAACAGTGGCGGACTGGGGTTCTTACTGAGGTCTAAGAAACCAGAAAAATAATTAAAGTAAGGCAGAGATCTTTTTCATGTCCTTATCCAGCATGTCTTCTTCTAGGGCCTGGTTCAGCTGCCAGTGAAGTTAGTGGAAAGTTATTTATTCTTCTGCAGCTAGAAGCATTTTGAGTATTTTACTGCAGTTGTATTTTATATCAGTGTGATGCTTCTTGGAGCAACCAGAGCTGTGAGTTACCTTGTTGCCACCAGCCTCCAGCAGGAGGGAATCTTGGCTGTGCACTGGGTATTAGTTCCCTAACTAAGGTGACCAGACAGCAAATGTGAAAAATTGGGCCAGGGGGTGGGGGGCGGGGGTGGTAATAGGAGCCTAAGAAAAAGACCCAAAAATTGGGACTGTCCCTATAAAATCGGGACATCTGGTCACCCTATCCCTAACACAACCAGCCCGTCAGCTACTCAAGTGCTCTTCTCTGCGCTACACCAGCCCAATATTTGCCTTGCAGGATGACAACAAATGCACCCCAGCCCCAAGTCCCTTCAAAATATTCTCCTGTTGAATCCAGCTCCTAGCACAGAAATCCTAGATCCTCTGTTCCAGAAGGAACAGTGTATCCCAGTTTACCAGTTATCCCATACCACCACTCCTGTACTGCACACAGCATTTGAGTTTTATTATAAAGCAAAAGGAAATTTATTTAACGAAAAATGGAGATTCAATTGAAAAACAGTTTGAGAGATGGGAACAAATGGTTACCTCTAAAACAACATTGTAACACACATTCTAAAACTTAATGATAACTAACAAGTTTCTTCCTGTCTAAAAAAAATTATCTCACCTAGAGTTCCCTCCAGCGTTTTCAACCAAGCCTGGTTGTGATCCCTATTTCATTAAGCAAATTACCTCTCAGTTTACTTCCTAGGTGAAGGATCCCTTGGTGTCTCTTTGCACCTCCAAATATACCAGAACAGACCTTCGACAGAACAGCCAAAGGTAGGGTCCCCCCCACACAGCTGGGTACCTCTTTCTGTAAGTTTCCTTTGGAAGTCTACACCAGCTCTTCATTAGCATTTGACTTAGAAATGCTAATAGACCAGTGGGTCCCAAACTAGGGGCGCCGCTTGTTCAGGGAAAGCCCCTGGGGGCCGGGCCGGTTTGTTTATCTGCATGTCTGTAGGTTTGGCCGATCATAGGTCCCAGTGGCCGTGGTTCGCCGCTCTCGTCCAATGGGAGCTGCAGGAAGTGGCGCAGGCCGAGGGACGTGCTGACTGCCGCTTCCCGCAGCCCCCATTGGCCTGGAACAGTGAACCGCCGAACCTGCAGATGCGGCAGCTAAACAAACTGGCCCGGCCCGCCAGGGGCTTTCCCTGAACAAGCAGCCCCCCTAGTTTGGAAACCACTGTAATAGACTCTTATCATATGCCATACAATGCATAATGGTCCACACTGGAGATAAATGTGTTCCACCCCCTTTCTGGAGAAGTTATCTCAAAACACACTACCTTTGAGTGACCTATTTTCATCTACAAGGGCTAGGGTACGTAATTTTTAGTATACAGTAACTCCTCACTTAACATTGTAGTTATGTTCCTGAAAAATGCTACTTTAAGCAAAACCATGTTAAGCGAATCCAATTTCCCAATAAGAATTAATGTAAATGGGAGGGTTAGCTTCCAGGGAATATTTTTTTCCCCAGACAAAAGACTATATTTTATATATATATACACACACATACATATACACAGTATAAGTTTTAAACAAACAATTTAATACTGTACACAGCAATGATGATTGTGAAGCTCAGTTGAGGTGGTGAAGTCAGAGGGTGGAAGAGGGTGGGACATTTCCCAGGGAATGCCTTACTGCTAAATGATGAACTAGCAGTCGTCTGGGCCCACAAGGGTTAACACATTGTTGTTAATGTAGCCTCACACTCTACAAGGCATCAGGAATGGAGGGAGGGGAGACAGCATGGCAGAGAGAGACAGAGGCACACACGTGTGTGTGTGTGTGAGAGAGAGACATGTATTGCCCCTTTAAGTTTGCTCACCCCATTCTAAGTACCTTACCTTTTAAAGTAGATTAGCAAATTTAGACAGCAGCTGCGGCCAGCAAGATTCCTCCATCCTGAGCCCTGTCATGACTCTCCCTTCCCCCCCCGCTCTGTGGATATAAGGTACAAGGCCGAGGGCAGAAGCAGCACACAGCAGTGGGGGGAGGGACAGCTGAACTGCAGGCAATTGATAGCCTGCTGGGCGGCTGCTGCACAGGGAACTTAGGGGAGCAGGGAGCTGATGGGGGGCTGCCGGTCCACCCTGGTTCCAAGCCCCCACCAGCTAGCTGCAATGGGCTGCTCTTTCTGCAAGCAGTGGACAAAGCAAGCGGCTGCCAAACAACGTTATAAGGGAGCATTGCACAACTTTAAACAAGCATGTTCTATAATTGATCAGAAACATAACAAAGAAACAATGTTAACCAGGGTGACTTTAAGTAAGGAGTTACTGTATACATAAGCGCCAACTCCGTGGGTGCTCTGGGGCTGGAGCACCCACGGGGAAAAATTGGTGAGTGCTCTGTACCCACCGGCAGCTCCCCGCTCCACGCCCCAGCTCACCTCTGCCTCTGATCTGCCTCCGCCTCCTCCCCTGGGCATGCCCCCGCGTCCTGGTTCTCCTCTCTCCCTCCCAGCGCTTGTGCCGCGAAACAGCTGTTTCACGCGGCAAGCGCTGGGAAGGAGAGGGGAGGAGGAGGAACATGGTGCGCTTGGGGAAGAGGCGGGGCCAGGATTTGGGGAGGGGTCCAATGGGGCAAGGAGGGGGCGGAGTAGGGGCGGGGCCAAGGGGGTGCGAGCACCCACCGGCGCCAACAAAAGTTGGCGCCTGTGACTGAATATACATAACTCCTCACATATTGTATATACATAACTCCTCACATATTGTATATAGATAACTCCTCACATATTTTCCGTGCATATGTCCTGCTGTGGTTATGATGACACAGGCTTTCATTAGAGGCCTCGTGGCATTCTGATGGTGAACCCAAAGGATCCCTGTACTCCTATTTGCCCCAGTGCCCTCTTCCAGTTGGCATCCAGGGGTTCTTGGATCACAGTCTACCTCCCTGTTTTTGAATTCTTCCCACAGATTCTTGTAAGAACTTTCCTATAATGTCCTTCCTCTCGTCACACTCACCTCTCCACCAGAAAAAGACTGATGCATATTGAAAAGAAATCTACCAATAAAAGAGAATTTCAGATGCCTCAGATTTCAAGGAGTGCAGTTGTATTTCCTCGTGGAAACTCTCCAATGTCATGTTCAAATCAGCTACAGTTGGTTTCACTATATGAAGTTCATATTTTACATTCAGTAAAATTAATTAGTTTTATGCCACTTATTTTGAATTTTAATTTGTAGATATGCCTTTTTCTGGTTCTCTAACCCAGAATTCCATACTGTTGAGAACGTTACCTTAGGAAAGCAAATAACAAATATTGAAAATCATATTTCACTGACTTATGTGATATTTAAAGTGAATACCAAGGTGGCATTATTTAACCCAGATAGGCTTTATCATCACAGGAGGGAATTATATAGTACCCCTCGTTACTGAACATGGGAGGGAAATTTCAGAACTAGAAATTGTTCTGCAATATATATTCATGTTAACATTTTGTCTTTATATTGATCAATTATATACACACTAGCAAAGTAATATGAAATCATAATACCTTAGAATTCCTCCTCCTTAAGACTCCCTGCACTGCAGTGTGCATTACATTTGGAGTTCTTGTAAAACTTGCTCACTTTCTGCAGGAAAAAGGGGATTTGTAGAGTTCTAGGAGTGTCTTTTTTTAGAGCTTTATTAAAATTAAGAGTTTATATGCACTGAAATCAGGAGCATCAAAGTTATGGTTCCCAGATCAGAATACATTTTTTCATGCTTCAGGGTGTAGGGTTATGAACCTTCAACAGCACCCCCTTTGGGGTGTCAACAGGTTTGTTTACTCACACCAGGTCTGATCACTCAAGTGAGGGCACTCAGTAGCACTCTGAAGGGGATGGGTTCTAAGTCATCTTGCGGAATATCTCTGGATGCTCACCCCTTCCATGGTACCAGGAACAAACAATTTAGTAGCAGGAAAATAAACAAAGGAAAAGAAAATATACCTGACTTCTCTTCCTTCAGAGGGGTCTTGGATGGGCTGCTCAAAGTCCACAGGTTCACCAGCAGAGGAATATGCCCCAGTCCCCTTACCTCAGCGGGCCTGTGTCTCCTTTTAGGAGGAGGGGATAAGCTCTGTTCTCTCCAAGGCCTCTCCCTGAGAGCTAGGAAACTCAGCACGCTGCTCTTCTCTGAGCTGCTCACTGCTGAGCTCAGCTTCTCCCCTCTTGAATGCCTCCATTTTTGACATGACATACAAATGTGGTAGGGCAGATCTACTCCAGCCCCCAGAGAAACTCCCTACCCACTTCCTGCCTGAACAGGGGTTTATACACCACTCTCAGAATATGGGAAACCTGAAAATAAATGCACTGAGGACCAACAGCAAGACTGTTAAATCTGCTACATTCTTTCCATTGCCATCTTAATGAAGACAGGGTACAGAAGGATCTGCACGGGAGATTTAGCTTTCAAGATTATGGTGAGAATAGCTGAAGGCATGTTCACTCACAATAGGCCATATGCCCTCCTGGAAATGAACAAGAATCTCACTTGATATCAATGTGAGCTTTGCTTGTGGATCAAGGTTACTATATGACCCTACTCTCATCTGAAAAGTAAAGTATTACATATTTTCAGAGTGATAATTGCACTTATTACTTAATATCTTCCCTAACATTTTTGTTCACAGATTGCAGAGCAGACATTCATCATTGATAAACATAACATTGTTCCTCTTTCAGCAATCTGAACCCTATAATAGAAACCATGAAACATCTTGCATCATAAAAAGCAAACATGGATAAATCAATAGTAGCTGAGCAGTTTTTCGTAAGAAAATACTAGATTGAGAACAGGGACATGAGATTTAATAGTAATTTTTTGGGTGGGAGGGGAAAGTTGCAAGTCACTGGAAACAAAGTCTAAGAGAAAACATTTTTTTCTGTACTGTAACTGTTAACACAATCCTGTAATGGAAGGGAGCCAATAATCATATTACTATTATATAATACGCCACTGTACTTAATCAGAAGAACATAGGGGAAGGGGGAAATGTATATCTTCAAACATGTTCGGGCAATCTTTAATGAATAATGTTAATGCTGTCATTAGTGGCAGCTCTCAGGAAAACTTTTTATCTATTTTTTTCTATGGAAAAGCACTCTTCTGGGAGATGAATGTTGCTGCAGTCATATTGTGCTTTCAGTTAATGAGATGTGGATTCTATTTGTTAGAGTTTTATGGTAATGAAGCTTATAATTTACTGACAAACTGGCTTGCTTTCAAAACATTCTCTTACTGCCATGACATTCTTTATTTTCGTCAGGAACATTGATGTGCTAATTTGCGTGTTGATGGCAGCAGATGTGTACCTTCACGGAAAGGCACCGAAAACATGAAACGGGATAAAAAAGACTGAGAGAGGGATTGAGAGAGAGAAGGGTGGGGTGATGGGTTCTGCTTTCAAAAGGCCCTGAAAGCCAGAAATAAATTAGTAAAGGGTATAGCTTCTGAGGAAGTGTGTTCTGAAATGTCATTAGTATTCAGTATTTTAAAGATGTTTCATTATGTTGTGCTATAAATTTGATATTTGCAAAGGTAGAAATTCACCCCACTCAACCCCCTGGGAATCACTTAAATCCAGTACTGGGTCTTTTTAGAGGGAGTTGCAGGTAGAGAAGCAATGTAGAACACTACTGCACTATCTACATGCCATGAAGGTTACCCTCAGTGGCCCCACATTTTTGAGTTTGCCTGTGAAAAATAAAGTCCTGAATCCAGTGAAGTATTTAATAACATGCTTAAAGTAACACACATGCTGACGTACCTTTATGAATCAGGGTTCTTTGCTGAATCAGAGCCAAACTTTTCAGAAATGGAAATAAACATATGTTTTTTGTTGTTTAGGGATTTTTAATGCAAAAAAACCTGGCTTGCAGCTCCTAAATGATGAGGGATTTTGCTCATCCTTTGTGAATAATTCTCCCTCATAAATCAGTGCAATCACTGTAACAGAGGATGCATTTTGTTTGATTTTTCTTTAGTATACTTCCTAGGTATTATTCTAGATTTGGGTATTTAGCATTCACATTCCGATGTCTGGCAAATGATGAATGGACCATCTGACCCATTTTAGACAAACCTTTCTGATGTTCCTCAAAATTTTACCTGAACATGAAACATCTACAAATCAGGACCAGACCAGTATTTTAAAAAAATGGGTACTTAAAGTTGGTTTTCTGAATCTTTATTTAGGTGCCTAAGTGAGTGGCCAGTTGAGCATCCAGTAACAATAAACATGTTCGCAAAAAGAAAAGGAGTACTTGTGGCACCTTAGAGACTAACCAATTTATTTGAGCATAAGCTTTCGTGAGCTACAGCTCACGTCATTGGATGCATCCGATGAAGTGAGCTGTAGCTCACGAAAGCTTATGCTCAAATAAATTGGTTAGTCTCTAAGGTGCCACAAGTACTCCTTTTCTTTTTGCGAATACAGACTAACACGGCTGTTACTCTCAAATAAACATGTTAAAAATCAAGCTATTTATTTAGGCACCTAAATATTGACTTAAAAGCCTAGCTTTAGGCATACATTTTTAAAAACATCTTGGCCTTGGAATGTAACATATTGGAAAACCAAATTAAATTTACTATTACAGTAAATATTTTTTGTTCTATCAGGAGATGTTGATCCAAAATCATAATTATATATTAGAAGCAAAAGAGCGTTCTAATGAGATGCCAATCTTTACATAGTCTTTGCCTTTGACAATTTAATATAAATTGTATTTCTTTGTTTCAATCACTGTATTTTAATATAACAGATCTCTTCTTGGGAACTTTTCTTTTTCTAATCCTTTTGCAATTCCAGTGAACAATAATACAAAACAGATCAAAACAGTACTAAATATTGTAGGTGGGCATCTGTGACCTGATCCAAAGCCTGTTGTTGTCAATGGAAAGACTCCCTTTAACTACAGTGGACTTTCAGTTAATTCCTTAGGGCTTAATCTAGTTAGCCACAAATATTGAGGGCTAGCCTTTCACTATTAGGGTTGCATTATTGCAGGGTAACCTTCTCTATGCCTCATTTGTGTGCACAAATTAGCAAAGTAAGTGCACAGCTAATTTTGACCATTTTGCCCTATTTCCTGCCCTTTGTCTTTTTACTTCACCTAAAGTCATTCACAAACGCCTTCCACAATGAAAATAAATCACTAATTAGCATGATATAGCAAATACTGGGTTAACCATCTGATACAACTGTATAAAACATTATCTCTGCTTTGCATATGTGTTTTTTATGAGTATACATTGCATATACACAGAGGGAAGTGTGAGGATATAAAGAAACTTCTACGTGTAACTTCAAATTTAGTACCTTCTAGGACAAACTTCTCCCAATTATCTCATTTTGTGCTTCAGCCATTATGCAAGTCTGTCAGAAACAACTCTATTCCTCCAAGGCAATTGATTAACATTGATCAGTTTTTCTTCAGTTTCTGTTCAAAGTAATGTTGCCAGATTAACAACACACTTATTTGCAGTGGGCTGAGTCTCTGTTGTTTAATTAAAATAAAATAAAGCTGTCCATGAAAAAGCAACTTGTTTGCACAAATACAACTGTTTAGAACTGACTCCTGGGTTTTAATTTATGTAGGAATCATTTTATTCCCCTTCCTGACAAGATAAAACATTCATTTTGTTGTTAATATATCTTATTCATTTTGAATGGATGAAGAGCTAGTGATTTTGTTTAATAAACTTTGCATGAGAGAGGGAATTTGCTAATGTGGCACGGTGGTAAAAGCTTGAAATTGCCCTAAATGATTGTGATACAAACCTGCAGTGTCTAATTATTTCATTAATCACAATGGTCCTAATTATATTCCACATTTGTATAGATACAAAAAAGGATCAAGTCACAAAAAAATATTCTTTAATTAAAATTTCAATTTCAAGTCTGCTATTAAAATAAAATTAGCATTTCTAGAGAGAGACAGCATATTCAGCTGCCTAAAGCATTGGTCAAAAAATCTGCATGTTAATTGACTTCTTTTGAAATGTATATTACATGTGTGCATAGAAAGTTGGTAGATATGTTTTTATACAACCAAGAAGAATCCCTGAGGGCATTAGGTTGACTTAATATGCTTTTCCTGAAAAGAATGCTTCATTTTAATTGGTACTTTAAAAGTGTAAACACATATGAACAATGGAAGGCCTTCTATCTGGGTGGAAATAACTCTTAACAGTCGTTTGCCTTTAGCTGACAATTTAACCAGTTGATACATTTTTAATTATAGCACCTTCAAGCTTTTAAAGAAGTGTTGTTACTGCTAAGCAAGGGAAATCTCTGAGGCAAGATTTCCTATTGCTTTGTGTCAGGATGATATAACTTTGCTTCAGGCATTGCTACAGGCGGAAAACACTTTTAGTGAATTAAAAAACAAGATAGATGGGCATCTGTTAAGTTGATAACCATTATCAGTTTGAGAATGGTTTTTCTATTGAAAACTATTCTTTAATGCACACAGTCATAAAACATTATGATGATGTCAAATGATTTTAAATATTGATGTGTGAAGTAGAGTGTAATGATTCTAAAAGAGCTTCTATGGCCTATTGAGTTAAAACAGTTTTTGAAAACTAAATATCTGCAAGAAACAATGGTTCGAGTGAAGTTTTGTGCTTTTAGAGGCTAAAAGAAGTCGTTTGTGTCAAACTCAAGTGTGAATTTAACCCACTGACACACATATGGTATAATATGTGTTATAGCTTCCTGAAAATAGCTTCCTGAAACAGAACAACATTTTCCATATTTAAAGATTGCTGAAGTTTTGTTTTAAAGTAATTTAGAGTCTCAATAATTGTCGTTTCTTGATTATGAAATAATGTATCACAAGTAAAAGGAACCTAGCTGGAAAGAATTGCTGAAGATGGAAAGCGTATATTTGGTCCTACTTTATTGTTTATATTATGGTAAGATCTAGAGGCCCCAATTAGGACTGGGCTGCAGTGTGCTAGACACTGCACAAACACATAGTCTCCACCCCAAAAAGTTAACAATTTAAATAGACAAAACAGAAAAAGGGTGGGAAAACAAAACAGAGCACAGAAATGTGAAGTGACTTTTCCAAAGTGTTACAGCAGATCAGTGACAGAGCTGGGAATAGACTTCCTGACTTCCAATCCTTACCCACTAGCCCATGCTGCCAGTCCTTGTGGGGGCTGCAGTGGTTGAAGCAACAGGAAAAGTACTTAATGGGTAATGTTCTTTTAACAAGAAGGAGGGAGGCCAAGTTGGAAACAGGAGGCCCCCAAAGATTCCATGGTAGCTGAACCTCACTTCAGTTTATTGATGCCAGTGTACACGCTGAAGCACTGAGAGAAATTTACTTAAAAAGAATTAGTGGTAAAATGGTAGCCATTAAAAAAATCAGCTTTTACCAACAGTTATTATCATCTGGGATTATGATTGTTTCCCCCATACTTAGAATGGAAGTTATCTGAGCTAACTCTTTAGGAATGGTAGGCAAATATTGACTTTTTAATAATTACTATTCTACGCATTTTAGCTGATATAGCAGTGGTGCACAAACTTTTCCTATTGTAAACACACACACCCCTTACTAGTAATGGAACCTTCCCCCCTGCCCCACTCTGCCCTGCCCCGCCCCACCCCACCCCATTGCTGCACAAGTTGGCTCAGCAGGGGAGCTTGGGCTGAAGTTGGAGCTGGGGGCAGAACTGGGGATGCGGGAGGAGCTGAGGCTAGAGGCAGAGCTGGCCTGGGGGCAGGCAGGGAATGAGGTCAGAGCTGCGTCTGGACCAGGGCCAGAGCTGGGCTTGGGGGCAGAGCAGGGGGCTGAGTAGAGCTGCAGCCCGGGGAGAGCTGGGCTGGGGGCAGAGCTAGGCTGGGTGGTGCTCCTCCCGGCACCCCTGGGGATAGCCTGGGCCATGCCACATGACCCCTGAATGTTCCTCTGTGTCCCCAGAGAGGGAATGCCCCACAGTTTGGGGACCACTGTGATATAGTGTATGTCAGAACAAAATGAGATATTTAGGCCATATAGATTTTCTGAGTCTGAGGATAGGGGAAAAATAATTTTGAGACCTTGCAAGATCACCTAAGAAGGAAGTTCTGCTATATTCATTTTTTGTGTGGAAATGCAGGATTTGTGCACTCAGTTAGGGTAGTTTTGAAAATGTACCTCATAATACTCAAAGAGAAATAAATAGAAGCCCAATTATTCCTGCAAATGACAGAAATAGATCTCTCCTTGAGTGCTGCTTCTTATAATGTTATCCACAATTGAGGCAAAAGTCAGATTGTCAGCAAGATAAATGTGTTACATTGATTCAAATAATGCTCAAAATGATTACACTAGTTTACAGCAAACTTGTAAATTAAGTATAGGATGGTGGAAAAGTCACAGAACAGTCACCCCCTTTTGAATCAGACTACAACAAATTCTGACAGACTCCTTTGAAAAAGTATTCTATTACAAATGACTGATTACTGGATCTGAGAAGTAATCAGTTATATATTACTGATCACCATCTCATAGAAATCCTAAATGATAGATTAGTCTGAGTTTTCTTTTGTGTCATGTGATTAACTTGCACAGTTAACACAGTGGCTGTGTTTCATGATGCTCTGTCATCTTTGCTCATGCTATGCTCTGAAGATGAGAGTTACATAACAGCTAAAAAATAAAACCAAAAAAGTAGTAAAAATAAGTTAGTTTGCAGCCTGAAAACAAATCAGATGACTTTGCAGGACTGCATGCTTTAAAGATTAATCTGTTATAACTTTTAAAAGGGTAACTTTAAACAGTAATAATATTTATATTATTGGAGGTTTTCCTAAGAGTGCACACTAGAGGGTACTAGTATTCAATACAGAACCCACATACAATTAATTTAAGATCTTCTTGAAAATATGGGAAGTGAAAGATGGAGTTTTAAGAGCTTCCTTTTTTCCCATTTGAGTTCAAAAGGGGAGCACACTGTAACTTTTGGCCTAGCTGTTTGGTCCTATGTTTTCTCCATGTGGGCATTGCTTCTTTTAAATAAAATGGTGTTAATCTGAATATTGGTGTCTGAAGTGGATTTGGAGTTGACTGTAACGACCTCTACATTCAATAATCTCTATATGTTTGTCTGATTATTGTACTGAATGTATGTGTTGATTTCAATGTAATATAGAGGTATTAGGAAATTCATCCCAGGAAGGAAGAGGGTGGCTCCAGGTAGCTATTCATCTACCAGCACTCCAGAGACTTTGGCAAGCAAGGAGGCCCAAGTTTGTGCATTTAGAAAACAAAGGGCTTTGCTGGTTTTAAAAGGACACTCCCTGACACAAGATTTCCACTGAACTGAGATGACCTCTCAGGAGAAAAGGCTGAGATGAATGGAAACTGAGGCTAAGACCCAGAAAAAATGGGCTTGCATGATCACTACATTGGTAGGACTCTGGGCTAGGGTTGCCAGGTTTCCGGTTTTCGACCAGAACACCCAGTCGAAAAGGGCCCCTGGCGGCTCTGGTCAGCACCGCCGACCAGGCCATTAAAAGTCCGGTTGGCAGTGCTGCAGCTCTAAGGCAGCCTAGTCCCTACCTGTCCTGGCACCGCGCTGGAACCATGTCCAAGGGGGAGGAGGGGAGATGTCTGCGGGCGAGAGTAGTGCACAGAGGCTCCTGCCCCACACCCTTGCTGGATCTTCTGGCCACTTCCAGGGCGAATCATGGAGCCAGGACAGGCAAGGAGCCTGCCTTAGACCCGCAGCACCGCCGACCGGGAGCCGCTTGAGGTAAGCCCCTGCCCCAGCCCTGAGCCTCCTCCCACATTCTGAATCCCTCAGCTGCATCCACCAGCCTGGAGCCCCCTCCTGCACCTCAAATCCCTCATCCCAGCCCCGCCCCAGAGCCCGCATCCCCAGTTAGAGCCCTCACCCCCTCTCACACCAGCCCAATGAAAGTGAGTGAGGGTGGGGGAGAGTGAGCCACCGAGGGAGGGGGAATGTAGTGAGTGGGGGTGGGGCCTCAGGGAAGGAGCAGGGCTAGGGTGTTCGGTTTTGTGCGATTAGAAAGTTGGTAACCCTACTCTGGACAAGCTAGGTTCACATGTAGGCTTTTTGTTGTTTTCATTCTTTTTCTCTGGGATACTTTGTTCCTCAGTGAAGAATATGTTAATTTTAAGAAGGCAGCGCTAGTCATGGAAATCCACTGGTCACAAGCTCCCAGAGGGGAACAAGAACTGCAGGCATCCAACCCCCATTGGGCCTATAGGGTAAGAGCAGTTGATCACAGTGTACTGCAGTCCAGATCTCCTGCCTGAGGGTGACAGAATTGTGTGATTCCACTCTGAGACAGTAAAAGGCAGGAGGCCTAACACCTGAAAAGTTGCACTCAAAGAGATCGTAAAAGGTCCAGAGTTGCAGCTAGCTCTAAACGATGACAGGGTCTTTCTACCATTTCTAAGTTTGCCCTACAGTTATTTTTAGATAGTTATCTGATTACATGTAACTAATTACTGTAACTGGTTGGTTTTATCACCCTGGATCTTGATCACCTGATGAAATTAATTTTAAAAAATGTACACATACAGTGAAAAATGTACCAAAGTATTAAGATGTCTGTCAATGAGTTATGGGATTTGTCAATTTTCAATACCAGATATTTAGGTGACTGTAACAAATTACTTTTAGGTGTCTCTGGATAGGTTATGATGATTATCCATCTTGAATATGTTGGTGAGAGTTTGGCTGTTAGACTCTGTTAATCTTATCTTGTGCTGACTTAGATATCAAGTTATGCTTTGCTTTTGCTCTGTCACATTTCACTTCTCGAGTCGTCTTCCCTGTAGATCATCACATGTGCAATAATACAGCATGACAAAATGTTACAAAAATGTGTAAGGGAACTTATGTACACTGGGTTGAGAACAGATTCCTTCTGTGCTATCAGTCTGGGACTCACATAGCAGATGGCTAATTTTTTTTTTAAGACGGGAGGATTTTTCTATCTGCAAATGATATCTGAATGTATTTGCCTACTCTACCTTCCAATACATCACTGCTAATAAAGACTTTGTTGACCCACGCTAGTGTAATGCCATAGGACCTTAGCATAGCATCCTTCTGGTTAATGTATTTTTAATATAGTTTAACATTTTTGCAGTTTGTCAAATCAAAGTTGATTGAGAGCTGTGTGTTAGAATTTTCCTGGCTTTACAAGTCTGGTGCACAAGGAGGTTCTAGAAAGTTTAGAAAACTTCTTATTATTTTGATACATTTCTCCTTGTTTTTAACTAAGCCTGTAAAGCACAGCCCAGGACAAAGGACAGTGCTGAGCCACACACACTGCACAGGGGGACCAGCAGGAGGCATTCTGTTTCAAGGAGGCAGAATTTGTTTCTGATCTTTGCCTCCTAGGCCTTCAGAAACTGCAGGATTGGTTGTTCTTACTCTGAACAAAGGGGAAAAGCCACTCCCTGCTCCTTTTTGGGAACTGTGTGACTCTTGAGAAATACAGAGGGACCTTAGTACTTCCCTGAGAATAGTTTTACAGGTTTACAGAAGCCACAATAAGGGTGGATCATCCTTTCATCTGGCAATAAGAGATTGTGCCTTCTTACTGCTATGTTATCCCTTGCTGTAGCAGAAGCTTACTGACAAGGTGGTAACATTCATTTTCTTTTAGGTAATGATGACAGTCTTATTGCTCTTCTACTGTACACCTTAGTCATAGTCATTTTGAGAAAGAGGTGTTCTCACAATCATTAAAGAAGAAGGGATGTGAAATGATCTGTTTACTGCCAGACTCTTTTTTCTCTTGGAAAGTAATTTAAAACATCAGGCAAGCAGAATTGTTGGGGGTTTTCTGCAATCATGCCTTTCTGTGTATTATATTTCAGTAGAAGCAAGGCTTTAAGAAAAGTTCTTCTTGTCTCTCATAGCAAACAAAGAGGTCCAAAAACTATGGAAACATGAATTAATGCTGGAACTTTTTTTCTTGTTCTGTCTGAGACTTTTAGGTTTTTGTTAATGTATTGAAACAACAACAACAAAAATCTATTAGTCCTGTTAATTTTAATCTTTTTTTGGAAAACACTCAAAAGTAGTAACTAAAATTGTTTCTCCATGAATCCAGTTCAGTATTTACTCTGTACATGTGATTGTTAATATTTTTTGTTTGTAACTTATAATAACAGTTTAACTCTTAGCATTCTAACATCTTCCTGTTGCTCAATTCCAGACCTGTGTGTAGAAGTGTGCCAGCATGTCTCTGTATGCAGATGGATCTGTGTACACACAGGTACATGGTATATGTTAATAGGTTATTTAAGTGAGCCCCATACACACCAAAATAATTGTTTTAAACTAAACGTAGAAAGACTGACAAATGTAATGATTTTTAGGTTACAAAACCATCATTAGCTTGGGAAGGATAGTCATTTGTAGAGAACTTTTCACAGGAACATAGGAATTGCCAGACTACATCAGAACTGTGGTCCGTCTAGCTCAATAACCAGCCTGCAATAGTGGCTTACCCCAGATGCTTAAGAAACCCCATAGTTGACAGATGTGGAATAATCTACCCCTCCCCATCATGAAGGGCTCATCATAATCCTTTCTAGTTAGAGATTGACTTAAGCCCCAAGACATGAGCTTTTATATTCCTTCCAATAGTCTTTTATCATTAACTGTTATAACTCTGGATACTCTTGATATAGATATACATGTCCAATCCCCTTTGAATCTAAGTTCTTTAGCCTCAACAACATGAGGCAATGAGTTCCACCACCTAATTACACCTTCTGTAAAGGTATTTCCTTTTCAGTTTTTAATTTACCACCTTTCAGTGTAATTGAATGTTCCCTTGTTCTTGTGTTATGAAACAAGGAAAACTGTAATTCACAATCTACCTTCTCTATATTGTTTGTTATTTAATATATCTTTTTACATCTCCCCTCTTTTGTCTCTTTTGCAGGCTAATCCCAATCTTTTCAACGTATCTTTATATGAGAGTTTTTCTGTGCCCTTAAGTCATTCTTATCATCCTTCTCTGAAACCTCTCTAATTCTGCAATATATATTTTGAGATGGAAGTGTATAATGACATCAGAATTTATTCTACATTATCCCCCATCTCATTTCTTATACATCTAAATATGTTGTTTGTGTGTTTCTGAGGTGAACCCTGTGAGGTATATGAATAGTTCATTCCCCCCCTGCAATGTGCATTACTTTGCATTTATCAACATTGAATCTCACCTGCCAATGTGTTGTCCATTCACCTGTTGTTATTATTTATTATTTGTATTACCATAGCACTGAGAAGCTCTTCTCATGGACCAAGACCCCATTTTGCTAGGTGCTATATAAACACAGCACAAAAAGATTGTAATATCCTTTGGGCGGGGCCATCTAAGCATAAGAGAAGAGACAACAGATGGATAGAATAGGTGGGGGAGTACAAGCAGACAACAATAATACAATATTGGTCATCATAATAGGCAGTAGTCAAATCCCTCTGAAATATATGTGTTCCCTGAAATTGACTAATATATATAATTTTGCCTCATCTGCAAATGTTGCTACCTTGCTACTCACACCCCTTTCCACTTGCTAATAAATATATTTAAGACCATCGGACCTAATAGAAAAGCAGTACTTGTGGCACCTTAGAGACTAACAAATTTATATCCACTTTATGCATCTGATGAAGTGAGCTGTAGCTCATGAAAGCTTATGCTCAAATAAATTGGTTAGTCTCTAAGGTGCCACAAGTCCTCCTTTTCTTTTTGCGAATACAGACTAACACGGCTGCTACTCTGGGACCTACTAGGGAATCTTGGAGCACATTGCTGGTCCATACATTATACATTTGACCAGTGGTAAGATCTCTAAAATACTATGCCTTTGATTCATGAAAATTTTTAAAATGTGTTTGTTTTCATACTCACTCGACCACCTGACAAAAGCATTTCTGGTTCAAGACCCACTCTTGATTCAATACTAGGAGTAAAATTCCAAATTCTTTCACAAATGGGATGAACAAATGTTTTGCTAAATGCTTTATCCTTCATGCTGAAAAGAGATAATTTGACTCTAACATGGCAAACATTCAAAATGAAATCAAACTTTATGGTTGCACATTAGCACCATCCATTACCTTGTCCCATAAGATACAATAGATGTTGTTATATGTTTCTAGCTTCAGTGCAAGCTCTGGACTGGGTTATTTTTTCTTCAGCCCATTTGGAAAACTGGAATTCTTAAATTAAAATAAAGCCCCAGAGTTTCAAATTCCCTCCTGTGCTACAAGGTGGATTCCACTGAATAATCTTGAGATCCTGTAAAAGTAGCACCCCACACATCCCTTTCCTCCAGACAAATGGTACTTTAAGGCTGTAGTGTTGTAGATGAATTAAGGCAAAGACGAAGACAAATTTTTTACACAAATTATCTTAAGAGCTTGTTATAAGGAGTTTGTGGCATTTGTTAGCTTTTAAAACTACTCTTCATGCAATTTAGCCTTTTGAAGGCTAAGTGTGAACATGCTCATCTTCAGTAATTTGTACTGAACAAGATTATACCTAAACCCTCCCTCTTCTCAGCAAAAAAATACAACCACCCTCCCAAATGGCTGCTCCTGCAGTCTTCCATGGGCAATGAGACTTGACCCTGCTTCACAGCTGCCTTTCCTTCCTGCAAACCTCAGCCTAGCTTTACCCCTTTTCAACTACTAGCTTCCCTAACATGTGGTGCCCTGCATCTCACTGCTATTTCCAGACTGAAAATCCAGACAGAAAGCAACAATTGGAAGGAGAACAGGTAGACAAATGGAACGTGAGGCTGGGCACCACTTGTAGAGGATGTGGCTAGCAGTAAGAAAAATGTTTTGCTGAAAGAATCTTGTTGAGGACAGTGGAAATGGGGTAACCATACACTGTTGTTTGAATGCAGCTGTGTGATGTTTCTCGCTTTCTCTTTTAGTAGTTGATACCAGAATAGATAATCTGTGGGTAAAAAAGAATAATAATTTTATTTGCTGACTGGCTACCCTGAAACATATAGCACCTGTGTAAAAGAATGGGTGGGAAAAAAATAAAGGTCCCATCCTGGGCACCTGAGTTTCCATCAACGTCAGTGTGAATTGAGGACACTCAGCACCTTTCAGAAGGCACTGAGTAAGTTTCAGAATCGGGCCCAGAGAGAGACACCGTCAGTCAAAGTAATAAAAATGCAGGCTCAGTTTGAAACACAGACTGTCCCTTAACAGCAAGTACCAGTAATGCCAGTAAACCATAGGTCTACATCCCCTTGGCAAGTGAAAATGCAATTGTAAGTGGTGTGATGTCTTAATGATAAATTCATGTCAAGGTATATTTGTGTATCTGATGCTATTTACATAGATAATATTTCTTAAGAGCTTCAGTCGTGTCTCTTGGTGAATATCTGTAGCTTACAATACAAAGAAGGAAAAATTTTAACAAGGGGTTATAAGGTGGTGGCATAAGAAAAGTACAAGACTTTTGGGAGATACGGTATAGAAATTGTCTGAAAGCTTTTCTAAAGTTGGAAAAGCTTTTTCACTTGATAGCAATTTTCAGTAGGTAATGCTTTCTGATACTGCCTGTTTGACACTCATGGTATGATATATTAGTTGGGCTGGGAGGCCTGTTTTAGTTGGGCTGTGCTGTATGTATCATGGTGGCATCCTGGATCTGATGGCGATGATATTTCATTACCCACCATCCTCTACTGGAATCCTCTGTAACTGTGCAATAAGTATGTTGTACTCACATTTTGGATATGGCAGGGGTTGGATAATGCTTTCTTCCCCCTCCCCTCCCTTATGTCCCTTTTCTCTCCCTTTCATTTTTATGAAAAGTTCCTATAATCTCAGCTGGCCATGAATTCCCATGACACACTGAACCTGCAAAGGGGGAGACAGTGTCTTCAAAATGTCGATGCAGTATGTCTGATAAGTGCAGACAGCTCAATGGCACAACACTAGGAAGTCTTTAAATTTTGCAGTTGTGGACCGTCAGGATTTGGGTCTGGAAAATGCTTTTCATTGACCCTTGCTGATGTTCCTGCTCAAAATTTGACATATGAAGCTGCAACTTCTGCTTCCTTAATTCTAGCAGACAAGAAGAAATGCGTTTTTTGAAAAGAGAATACAGGTACAGGGAATTCTGGGTCAGCTACATACTTGGGCCTAGATCCTCAGCTGTTGTAAATCAACATAGCTACACTAATGTCAGTGTTGCCATGTTTCTTAGCTGCTATAAGTAAACATAGCTTCACTGATTTCATTGTTACACCAGTTGAGAATCTGGCCCTTAATCCATGTGACCCAAGGAATATAAAACTTTTGCGAATGTGTCAACAGAATGGTGCACCTACATATCTAAATAAGCGTATTTAACCCTACCTTTGTGTGTGTGTTTGGGGGTGAAAGAGACTGGTTGGTATTTTGGGTTTGGTTTAGATTTTTTTCTTTCTTTTAATGTACTATTCATATTTAAAGAAGTTTTTGTATTATTAAAGAAGCTGTGTTTTATATTTTCTGGGGCTATCCAGAGACTAGTTCTACCATCTTGCAGTCAGACTTGCTTCACCATTACTTTGAAGCATGGACAAAAAGACAATCATCAAAAGTTGCTATCTCTATTTGACTACAGAGTATGATCCTAAACAAAGCAGGCAATGGCAAATGGATCACACCTGGCATGCTTGAAAAGGCATCTCTTATCTTTAGAATAGTTAAGAACTTGTTGCAAAAAAACCCCACTTCTTTCTTCAGCTTCCCATGAAGTCTATAGTAGCCAAATTGTGTCCTGGAACTGCAAATTCATGAGTGAGTCTTGCAAGGATCCTAAATTTTCCATTTGGAATATATTCCAGAATGGACAAGACTACAATCCATATTATACCTGCTCTGCATGAGACACTTGAATCATAGGACTGGAAGAGACCTTGAAAGGTCAACTAGTCCAGTCCCTGTACCAGGTGTTTGTTTTAAAAATGATGGAGAGTGCACAACCTCCCTCGGTAATTTATTCTAGTACTTAATCACCCTGCCAATTAGGAAGTTTTTCCTAATGTCCAACCTAAACCGCCCTTGCTGCAATTTAAGCCCAAATTGTCCTATCCTCAGAAGTTAAGGAGAACAATTTTTCTCCCTATTCCTTGTAACAATCTTTTATGTACTTATGTTATCATGTCCCCTCTCAGTCTTCTCTTTTCCACATGGAAGAACCCAATTTTGTTAATCTTCCCTCATAGATCATGTTTTCTAGACCTTTAATCAGTATTATTGGTCTTCTCTGTACTTTATTCAATTTGTCCACATCTTTCCTGAAATGTGGCACCCAGAACTGAACACAATACTCCAGTTGAGGCCTAATCAGCGAGGAGTAGAGCGAAAGAATTACTTCCCATGTCTTGCTTATAACACTCCTGCTAATGCATCCCAGAATGATGTTCTCTTTTTTTGCAACAGTGTTACACTGTTGGCTCATATTTAGCTTGTGATCCACTATGACCTCCAGACCCCTTTCTGCAATACTCCTTCCTACTCAGTCATTTCCCATTTTGTATGTGTATAACTGATTGTTCCTTCCAAAGTGGAGTACTTTGAATTTGTCCTTATTGAATTTCATCCTGCTTTCTTCAAATCATTTCTACAGTTTGTCCAGATCATTTTGAATTTTAATCCTTTCCTTCAAAGCACTTGCAGTCCTTCCCAGCTTGGTATCAGCCACAAACTTTATAAATGTACTCTAAATGCCATTATCTAAATCATTGATGAAGATATGGAACAGAACCAGATCCAGAACTGATCTATGCAGAATCCCACTCGATATACCTTTCCAGCTTGACTGTGAACCACTGATAGCTGCTGTCTGGGAATAGTTTTCCAGCCAGTTATGCACCCACCTTATAGTAGCTTCATCTAGGTTGAATTTCCCTAGTTTGTTTATGAGAAGTTCATTCAAGACATATCAAAAGCCTTACTAAAGTCAAGATATACCACATCTACTCCTTCCCCCCTATCCACAAAGCTTGTTACCCTGTCAAAGAAAGCTGTTAGGTTGGTTTGACATGATTTGTTCTTGACGAATGCATGCTGACTGTTACTTATCACTTTATTATCTTCTAGATGTTTGCAAATTGATTGCTTATTTATTTGCTTCATTATCTTTCTGGGTACTGAAGTTAAGCTGACTGAATTATTGTCCTCTGAGATAGTTTACATAGCTGAGTACTGACTCTGTCTTGTATTGCAACTCTGTGTTTCTAGAGTGGGCTATTTCTTACATAATCTTTGAAATAGTACATCAGAGTGTGTTAGAGACTTTCCTGCTTCCTTATTGGGAAACTAGAAGTCACAGGAGTATGATAGCAGGGCTCAGTTAGGAAAGCAGTTGACAGCTGTTAATTAACATTTTTACTGTAACTCTTATCTTTAGCAGTGACATTTTCATTGTGTTTTCATCATTCACATATTCAGAGCAGTTGGCAGAAAAGTCTGTGCCATAAAAGAGTGTGTACAGTCAGACAATGAATCTATAGCAATACGTGGGGTCCCTGCAGGGAAGGGCAAGCATTCCCTACATTGTATTTTTTTCATGGGAACAATGCTGTATGCATACCAGTAGCACTAAGATACTGTTACTGTGATGCAGTTGTTGGTGAGATAAAATAATCATGAATGCATGCCGAATTAGTGTAGCTCAGCAAGACAGGCAATGCAAAGGGACATCTCAAAGCAAGACACTTACTAACTGTGGCAATAGGAACAATGTGAATGGGATGAGACGATGTCAAGAAGATGCCTAAAGAATAATGGGCCAAGGCATTTGAGGTACTGACAGATATTCCAGACTGCCACAGCCACAGAGTAGCTGTGTGTGTATATTTTATATAATAGATGAAGCATGGAAGCATCCTTTTTAGGTAATTCTTCTGCTACCGATTGCCTCAAAATATCCACTATATTTTGAGTACAAATCTTTTCCATCTTCGTTAGAAGATCACTTGCATTGTGTCGGCATGTATGGAGGTTATATCTATGATATTTTGCAGTCATGCTATAAATTTATTTATCATGTGATCATCTCACTAATGTTTGTCTATCATCCAAGTCCTTCAGATATATTCTAATGTTTCAAACCTCTCATAAGCTTCAAGCATGGGTTCTCTGTTGAAAATAGGCAGTATTCAATATGAGTAAGAAAACTTGGTACATTCAAAGCTTTTAATCTGAGAATCTTACAAGCCTTTTGATTAATAACTTTAGATACAGTGTTAATGGCACAAGAAAGACAAGATCTCAAACTGGAAATATTATGTGCTACTATGAGCAATCATGACTGTGAAATATTCTTGCCAATGGAGGTTGTAGCCCTTACCTGGATATACAATTAGCTACTATATTGATTACCTGAAAATGCTTGCCCATTCTAATCAAATGTGAATGCATGCCAAGTGAGTTTTCCATCTGAATTGAGAACATTGTAGCTCAGAGCACAGAAACATCCCCAATTTTAATAACCATCAAGAAAAATCATCAGGAACTGGGGAACTCCAAAATCCTGCTCTAAAGCTTGCATACACAAGCTGATTATTGACATTTTCAAAATATATGCCTTTGAAAGTGATCTTGTGTAATGTATGCAGTGTTTGACCACCTGCAACTAAACACTTCTAAATAAGACTTGATTTGCATGGCACAGATGACTTAGTAGATATTTGAACTTTGTTCTCTTTCCTTCTGTACTGTACATGAGATGTAGAATCCTGGCCCAAATGAAATCAAAAGAACTTTTGCCATTGATTTTACTTGGATAGGGATTTTACCTATTGTGACAGGCCAGATGGCTATAGGAGAGTAATAGAAGACAGATACATTACCCCCAGGCTAAGTAGGTCCCTTTTCCCTGGGTAAGGTAACAGGGAAGGTCCAGAACCTTCTGGAGACAATTAAGGTAGGCTGATTAGAACACCTGCAGCCAATCAAGAAGCTGCTAGAATCAATTCAGGCAGGCTAATCAGGGCACCTGGGTTTTAAAAAGGAGCTTGCTTCAGTTTGTGGTGTGCGTGTGAGGAGCTGGGAGCAAGAGGTACTAGGAGCTGAGAACGCATACTGTTGGAGGACTGAGGAGTACAAGCATTATCAGACACCAGGAGGAAGGTCCTATGGTGAGGATAAAGAAGGTGTTGGGAGGAGGCCATGGGGAAGTAGCCCAGGGAGTTGTAGCTGTCACACAGCTGTTCCAGCAGGCACTCTAGACAGCTGCATTCCACAGGGCCCTGGGCTGGAACCTGGAGTAGAGGACAGACCCGGGTTCCCCCAAACCTCCCAACTCCTGGTCAGACACAGGAGGAGTCGACCAGGACTGTGAATTCAGAATAACGGCCAAGCTGAGTACTGCGGCGAAGCTCCAAGGTGAGCAAATCCGCCAATAAGCGCAAGACCCACCAAGGTAGAGCAGGAACTTTGTCACACTATGCAGTCTAATTTCTATACGTTTTGATTATGTCTTTCTTTTTCATACACACCAACATCTGTGTGCTCCCCTTTTGAAGGCCATTATAGAGTTCATAGTGTTTCTTAGCCCAGTGGTCCCCAAACTCGTTCCGCCGCTTGTGCAGGGAAAGCCCCTGATGGGCTGGGCCGGTTTGTTTGCCTGCTGCGTCTGCAGGTTTGGCCTATCACGGCTTCCAGTGGCTGCGGTTCGCTGCTCCATGCCGCTTCCAGCAGCTCCCATTGGCCTGGAGCAGCGAACTGTGGCCACTGGGAGCCGCGATCGGCCGAACCTGCGGATGCGGTAGGTAAATAAACCGGCCCGGCCTGCCAGGGGCTTTCCCTGCACAAGCAACGGAACAAGTTTGGAAACCACTGTCTTAGCCTTTTTTCAAGCTGTAACTAATACAAATCCACTTTTTGGGTGACTACTTATTTATGGCCTTCACTTCACTCACAATGTCTGAGGTCCCTCACTAGGGACTAAAGACACTTCCCCGTGACTCTACCAATGGCCAGTACATCCCATTTTCAATCAATATCTATTCTATTCCAGTCCTGCCTTTACCCCCAGAAGACAATGTTGTGTGTGCTGATTTATGTCAGAGAAATGTAGTCATATGAGACCACTGCCCTCCTTTCCCTTGTTGTTATAAACAAAATGCAAACACTCATGCTCACAAATGGTTAATGGAATTCCTTGTCTCAGCATTTACAATGGTAGTTCTTTAGATTATCTTGTAATCCTTTAAAAGTTAAGATCATGTCCTGATAGATGATCTAAAGTGCGGGTTTCCTTACATAATTTCATTGTTTCTACCTTTTATGTTGGAAACTTCTATTGATTTAAATTATGGATTTCACTGGGATGATATGTGGACTCACTGTTCACAGGCACTCTTTGCGTCTTTTATTGCCTGTTTTAATTAGTATGGATTATATTATCAGTTATATCCATACTCAATTCTCTCTTTCTGATGTAGTCTCTTCATGCAATCATCATAATTGCATATGCTTTAGTTCTGAAAGGAACAAAAACTCAAATTGTTGGAAAGACCAGTTCTTCTGTGCACATAACTTGTTCACCTATATTGTGATTTTCCGTCTTTAATTTAAAATGGGGTAGGTGTAAGTATTATTAATTGTTCATTGTATATTTAAAGTTTCATATGCAATTTGCCCAAGGCTGACATATATGGTAATTTAAATTGTACCTCTTACTGCTGAAACCATAGACTATTAGTTTATGGCTTTTTTCAGACAATTCTGCGTAGATTGCAACATGTATAAAATGCTGCTATTGGAATTTTAACTCTCATGCATTGGGTTCTCAAAGCATGCCCCTCCAAACTTGATGGAGCTAATACAATTACTTCCTCTTAAACATCAAACTCACATTAACATTGCTTTAACTTAAAAATCAGTACTCAATTTGGGCCCCTTCTGTTTATCTGAATTTCTATCTCCATAGGAGTCCAGTTGTCGCTTGTGAGCTGCTAAAACTGGGTTTGGCCCTTTCCAAAAGATGAAAGTACTGCAGTACCAAATATACAAACTTAGGAGCTGAATTATCCTTAGCTTTTTGTTTCTGGCAGAACACCAGTGTATCTTTTAAAAATTAACATTTTAAATATGTTCTGGGAAGATTTTTCTTGAAACACATCGTTTTAGCCTGTACCATTTACAGACTGGAGCAGGGCCAGCTGTACCCCTTTTGCCGCCCCAAGCAGCTCACTGAATTGCCACGAGAGGCTGAAGAGAGAGAAAATGCCGCAGAATTGCCGCCGCTGCAGAACTGCCCAAACGGCACACACGGACTGCCGCCCCTTTCTGACTGCCGCCCCAAGTACCTGCTTGGAACACTGGTGCCTGGAGCTGGCCCTGGACAGGAGGTCATAGATATGCAAGATCTTGATCTGTCATAGATATGCAAGATCTTTCTACACTCCAGCTTTTAAACAGTCTGTCAAGGTTCCTTCCCCACTCTGAACACTAGGGTACAGATGTGGGGACCTGCATGCAAGACCCCCTAAGCTTATTCTTTCCAGCTTAGGTTAAAACTTTCCCAAGGTACAAACTTTGCCTTGTCCTTGAACTGTATGCCACCACCACCAAGCGCTTTAAACAAAGAACAGGGAAAGAGCCCACTTGGAGACGTCTTCCCCCCAAATATCCCCCCAAACCCTACACCCCCTTTCCTGGGGAAGGCTTGATAAGAATCCTCACCAATTTGTACAGGTGAACACAGACCCAAACCCTTGGATCTTAAGAACGATGAAAAATCAGTCCAGTTCTTAAAAGAAGAATTTTAATTAAAGAAAAGGTAAAAGAATCACCTCTGTAAAATCAGGATGGTAAATACCTTACAGGGTACTCAGATTCAAAACATAGAGAATCCCTCTAGGCAAAACCTTAAGTTACAAAAAGACACAAAATCAGGAATATACTTTCCATCCAGCACAGCTTATTTTACCAGCCATTAAACAAAAGGAAATCTAACACATTTCTAGCTAGATTACTTACTAACTTAACAGAAGTTCTAAGGCTGCCTTCCTGATCTGTTCCCGGCAAAAGCATCACACAGACAGACAGACAGACCCTTTGTTCCCCCTCCAGATTTGAAAGTATCTTGTCCTCTCATTGGTCATTTGGGTCAGGTGCCAGCTAGTTTACCTTAGCTTCTTAACCCTTTACAGGTGAAAGGGTTTTGCCTCTGGCCAGGAGGGATTTTATATATATATATATATATATATATATAGTATACAGAAAGGTGGTTACCCTTCCCTTTATATTTATGACACAGTCCCTTTGAGGAAGCAGTGTGCCAGACCCCCAAGGAGTCCCACTCTTCCTTCAGAGTAGGCTCAGTGGCACAGAGGCCGCATAGCCTGAACCTCTGGCCTTCAGCATTCCTGTTTTGCACAGTGAGTTCTCCCACCAAATCCAACTGAAGTAGACTCTGGGTCAGAGACTTTTACACTCTTCAGGGCCCAGAGCACCTCAGCAACTATTTTCAGTTACACCCACCAGCCTCTTTAAAACAGAGTACGGTTATAGTAACACAGCTTCAGGATGTCTTTAGGTTAGCAGAGAGAAGCAAAGATTAACACCTAATCTGTATTGGCCACACCATTGCAAAATGCTTTGGAATCCATTTCTGCCTGTGGCTCTCTAGTAATCCAGGTGAGAGCTCAGTGTCTCTCCAAAAGCCAGCTCCTATCCTTGCCTTTTGATACCTTTTGGTCCATTGTCTAACTCCTGCAGTTCACATGTTCTGGAAATTGCCACTGTTAGGTGTTCAGTACTTGGTGCTTCTGCTGTCTTACTGGATCCTTGATTGATATTAGTCAGTTTCAGTCAATCCTGTCATGACCCATTCATTCTACCCCAGACAGTTATGTGATACAATACATGTCTTCTGCCCCAAGTTCAGCTTTCTTAACCCTTTTGCTACCCAGTGGGGTAACAATCCCTAGCCAAGTAACTCACTGCCAGGCATATAATTCATAAAATTTACAGGAAATTCCCACGTCATCACAGTGATGATTCAATACAAATAGGGAAAGTATCTCTAATATGAGCAGTGACTGCTTTAATGAAGCCAGTATGAGAGCTTTGCAAAAGGTCTTGATGATTCTTAGAGTAACTACTCCAATTCCACCTTTTAAGATGAGTTCTGAAAGTTTTACTGCAGTTCCCTAACTTGACACCAGATGGTATAACAGTGACAGCTTATTGTCCCCCCCACACCAGTCAGATCTATTTCCACACCTGGCTACAGCTGTTGAAGTACATGTAAAAGTCCCTTAGACTCATTTAAGCTCACCTGAATTTGGCCCATAATGGGGATCCTGAAAAAGAGTAAAAAGCCACATTTTAAAATGAAGCTGAAACCATCTATAGCTCAAAGCACTCAAGTTAAAGGAATAAAGGAAGACGTTTACTGAAGAACTGTGTTGAGATGTCACCCTTAGGATATGTGACTTTAGCCATGATAATTTATACCATACATGAAATACTGTCTGAAGCAGGAACGATTCATTTCAAATGGAGGGAATGAGGCTCATTTTTACTGTTTGGCATACATAGTAAAAAGTATTTGGCACATTCCCTTCATCGTTATTTGGTCCCAGAAAGGACCATATAAATCTCTCCTTCACCATACTGAATAAGCATGTCAAAATAGTACCCTCGTGTACTATCTCCACTAAAAGCAATGAAGTTGTGCTTCTGGACATACTGAGTCACTGTGATGAAGGAGAAGTGATACAGACCAATTTAAGAGAACCATCATGGATGGCAAAATCTTATTGTGGTGTTCTGAATGGGGGGTGGGGAAAAATCTGCATAGTATGGATTAATTTACAATATCCTGTAGCCTGCATTTCAGAAATAGTAGTCACATGTTAGCCATGTTCATCTGTTTAGATGCATTCATATTTTAAAGATAGTCTAGCTATATTGTACTTGTATGGTGCAGTGTTTCTCATTCACAGAATATAACAATCCCCTGTCTTTGCTTACGGGACTGTGTATGTATAATGTACCTTACAATGTTACATGTATATGAAAACAAATCAAATTATTTATAAGCAAGATTGAGGGAAAATACTTCTCTCTTGCTTTTTACCATAAATCATTCTGCTGGAACTGCTTTGCTCAAACACCTTGAATTTAGCTTGGTAATTCTGCACATTTCTGTATTTCTAATCCTTTGATATGTAGCACTTTTTCTGAATTTTATTCACACTTATTTGTGATCACAGGTAGGAGCCATTTTCAAGTATTGTTTTGAAATAAATTATAATATGACATGGGAAATAAAGTAAGCTGGCT
This sequence comes from Caretta caretta, assembly GCF_965140235.1. NCBI lineage: Eukaryota > Metazoa > Chordata > Testudines > Cheloniidae > Caretta > Caretta caretta. The sequence goes on from NC_134214.1 coordinate 87,079,461, forward strand.
TGACGCTTCGAATAACCACAGCCAATTCCATTTTCAATCTAAATCAAGCTGTCAAAGATAAATGAACAAGTTAAAAGTTTGATTAGTTTTCAAGTGGTATTTATCATTCTCAGCTGTACTGATTTGGTAGGTATATTTCCAACAAATTTAGTAAACATTTTCCCTTCCTAAAGAGCAAGACTCATGTATACGTGACTACCATATAACTACCTTTTTGATACAAACTATTAATAAAGACTCATCTGAGAAAGAAAAAAACTTAATAGGCTTCCCATATGTAAATACTCTTGGAAATTGATTTGATTTCCAAGTACCATTTAAAATGAGTTAGCCAATATTCTGAAACTGCCAGTCAATAGATTATTCTTGGGTCTAATGTACTATCTCTTTTACGATCCACGTGTCTGAAGTGAAATCAATCAATATTTTGAGAGATCCAGTTGTGTTTCAGCATAAGTCATGGAAAACATTTTTCCTCCATTTCATTATTTATTTCCGTTTCTTGCTTTAGGTGAGACTACTTTGATAGCCTCTTTCCAAGTAGAAAGATAGCTGAAACACATCATTTTAGGCAAAACCCTTGTTGCTCAGATACCTAGTCAGCAAAAAGGGGATTGCTCACATTTGGATTCAGTCTTACAAAGTGGTGGGCACTAGTCCTGAACCTCTCCATTCTCACTGATGTTGATTGGAGTTGAGTGCTCTTAGTACCTTGCAGGAACAAACCCTTAGTGATCATTTTCCAAAGAGGGGACTGGCTAGACAGCTGGTATGCTGCAACTGCTGCATGCTACACTAATCATAACTGTCTCATTCTTTCCTTGTGCTCCCCTTGTCTGTTTGGTGTATTCATCTGATGCTACTCGTCTTGTAGTTAGGCCAAGTTTTTCAGGGTGGGGACCATCATTGTCTTCTGAATGTACTGTGCCTAGTACAAAAGGGCCCTGATTGGAACCTATAGGCACTATATGCAATACAAATATAATAATGATATCCTTCATATTTGCATTATGAGCAGCTTTAAGAGGATAGTCCTGTATTTGTTTCTAAATCTAGGTGTAAGACTTGTAACACTTAAGAGTGTAATAGTAGTAATAATCATGATAACGTAGCTCTTCTGTAGTGTTCTTAATCCATAGAACTCAAAGCGCTTTCCAAAGGAGGTAGTATCCACATTTTACACCTGGGGGAACTAAGGCACAGAGGTGAAATACCCAATATCATAGAACAGACCAATGGAAATACCAAGAATTAGGCTGAAAATAATACTCTCTAGAAAAATGATGTGTACTTGGCAATTATTGTCTGCTTTTCCTGGACCCTCAATTGTCACTCAAAACCTCTGTCATTATTCACTGTGGGCCTAACTGTTCTCATTGAAACCAGCAGTGAGTGCTTTGAAAATCCACTAATGTGCTGCTGCTGCTATATCCAACTTTCTTTAAAACCTCATTTGCCTTAGCAAGCATATTAAGCATCTTTCCTAATGACCATTTTACTATCTGAGATCTTGCTGTAGGATAGGCTGCTTTTTATCCTTGTCTTTCAAAGAATAACCTTGCCTAAAAGCATTCCCAAATTCAAAGCACAATTTTAACTAGTGATTTCAGGGACTATCACTTGCTTAAGCAGTATTAACAATTCTGCTACATTGTTTGCCTTATTGGGCTAGCTTCAGGGGTTTAATGGGTCACAAATACTGTGTATGTAGGGAAAAGGAAAGCATTGATTTTTGCTCTGCAGTTGATGTTTGCCTTGCTTTTTCAGCTTCAGTCTAACCCAAGTAGGATGAGTGAGGGAATACAGAGCTTTGGGTTCCATTACGAATTAATTTTTAAAGTTTACAAGTTCAGTTTCTTACATTTCACTTACAACCTCTGTAGAGATCAGAATGATTTACAGTCACCGTTGGACTTAAGACTGATTCCCAGAAGTTGAAGTCCAGTAGTACTTCTATAAACCACTACAATAATATTTTATTTTTATGGTTCTAAATGTCCTGCAGTGTATGGTAATTCAGATATAAAATAATTAAAGGCAATTAAAGGCCATTATACTAAGGATTACTTTGAGCTAATGATAGACTACTTGCCGCAAGGAAGAATTCTTTCTAAAGTAATGCAGGAAACCTGATAACTGGTTGAGGTAGGAAAAGGAGCAGATCACTGAGACTAAAATAGGGGGAAGCTAAAATTTTGGAGATTTGTGCAGCCTTTAGAGCTGTCATAGTGTCCTGTCACTTTTTAATATTTTTATAACTAACTATAAATACTATTTTATAAGGAAAGGTATTCACAATTGAACACTTCCTCAGAGAACCCATTTTCCTCAAACAGCACTTTCAAAGAAGAGAGAATTATTCTGGGTTTTAAATTTTGTTTTGACCATATTCTCCTCTTTGGTTCAATAATGATAATTTACAGTTGACCTCCCAGAAGCGAGTCTGTCTTTTAATAAGAAACTTCCCTTTTTAAAATAAAATTCAGTATCCTTGTTGGACAGAGCATCAAGGAGTGGAACCTTTAGGGTCAACTTTTCTAAAGAGCTCTAGGCAAAATTAAGTGCTCAGCAGCTATAATTGGGGCCTCATTTTCAAAAGGCTCAGCAACTAATAGCTTCAATTGTGACACAGAGGGCTGAATTTACCAGCGAGTTTCTGGGTTACAGACAGGCAGCTCCTGCTGTTTATGTGCTGCACAACCAATAAGGCACCCCCACCTGCATAAACAGGAGTCTCCACAATACAAAACTGAGCCAAATAATCTTACTACATCTGAAGGGGATGGGGGCTCCTGGCTCCGACTCCCAAAGTCCTTTCAGTATAGTCCCACATTGCCTAACCCCAGAAGGGGTAGAAGATAGCAATACCAACCATGTAACAGCTTGCCTTGGGCCTTATGGAACATATCCTACCGGGTCAGTATACCAGAGTCTGCTGTCTCCTTGTAGGTGGACGGGAACTGGTGAATGACCTTCTTGGTAGCAGTAGAGCTACTAGCCGCTCTCTCCCAGAGCTCCCCAGCAACGTCTGGAACTTTCTGCTTTTAAGCCTTTATTCCACCCTTAACATAATTGATAGGGCTGGAGAGGCAGGGTCAGGCTTGTTGACAGCAACTCTTTAACCTCTTTGTCACCAGTGTGGTGTTTATATGTCCTATCACACCAACATCCTGGCTTCTTATTTTGGTACCTTGACTGGACTTTTAACGGCCCAGTTGGCGGTGCTGCCCGGAGCCGCCAGCATCCCTTTTTGACCAGTTGTTCCGGTCAAAAACCAGACACCTGGTCACGCGAACTATGTTATAACTTTTATCTTTTTAAGCCTTATATGACTGTGATTTCTGCGAGAGTCATACAACACATAAGATTCTTGAAGCCATTCAGTCTTAAATACATGGTGAGAAGGGGACTTAAGTTTTAAAAATAGAGGATAAGTTCAAAATTAGAAGCAATTAATGTACTTGCTCTAATTAATGTCACTTGCATCACGGCCATCAATGTTGTTAAATCTGTGGAAACACCCTATTTTATGCTCTTAGAATGAGTTTAGATTGATTGGGTGCATTCTATTCATAACTAAGGAGACATCAGTATAGACGCTTAACTTTGTTCAACAGAGAGACACAGTTTCAGCTCGGGTGACCAGTAGGTGAAATCTCGACACAATATGGGAGGTAATAGGCGCCTATATAAGAAAAAGCCCCCAATTTCGGGACTGTCCCTGTAAAATCAGGACAGATGGTCACACTAGTTTCAGCCAATGTTAATGTTGCTACATTTAAAATAATATTTTCAGTACAGATTAGCTGGACACAGTTTACTTTAGAACCTTACATTATTGGAATGCTGGTAGTGTATTTAATTCTGTCTATCTTGCCATTATTAAATGATCAACAGTTAATATCTTAATTCAAGCAATAAATACATGCCTACTTCTCATTTTAAAAATACATCAACCACATACAGCATTAGAATACTGCTTTCAGCAAATATAGAACCAGACTCTGGCATTTTTTTTCAGGGCTAGTCATCCTCTTAAGGGTCTGTCTCCATTGTGCATATGTATCTGTGGGGATCAGGTGGGCTGATGCAGCATATTCTGTAGCCCATACCACATCCTCACTTCTATTTTTACCAAGCTAGCTAGAGAGCAGCTATCATGGGTACATCTACAATAGCTGCTATTCACCTCTTGGCTACAATGTACATATATTTGATGGAAAGCCTGGTAGTTAGACTTGAGCAGAGTTGCAGTGGTGCAAGAGGAGATTGGGAAGGGAAGAGTGTCTGAGAGGAACACAAATACCTCTTTGGTTCCTCTGGGGCATACAGAGGGTGCAAAAGCTGCAACATCCTAAAGGGTGAGTTGATTTGAAGAAATTGCAGAATTAGTACCTGAATGAAGACTTTAGAACTTAGCCCATATCTACTTATAATCTTTCATTACTGAAAGAACCAGCACTGACTGCAATGATGGGCACCATAATTATTCTGAATCCCTCATTTCACAGACAGTAGGTGAGAAAGGTTGTGATCCTATATCTTTTTATTCTTATAGGATGTATTCATATTGTTATGCACATGGATTGCCATTCAGTTCAGGTTATTTATTCATCTGCATGGTAAACATGTCACTGGACAAGTCAATTCAGATTACTTTTATAATGACGACTTCATCAGTCATTAACATCGGGAACTGTCTGTGGAAATACACATTTTGTTAATAAAGCTGCTTTTACTCAAAATCAACCCTGGTGTCCTGCTTTGAGGTAGCAGCGCTGATTGAGTCCCCTGTGCAGACTACCCTGATCTTTGCTTTTTACCTTGTGGTTTTGTGCACAACACTCCTCACCTGTGCTTTGCAGGATCAAGTCAATATGTTTCATCACACAGCAAGCAACATAACGAGGTGCTGGAAGCAAGATCATGTGAATGGTAGTAATGTTTTCATTGTCCATTGGCCGGATTTCATTACTATTTTTTTCTCTGCTTGTCACATTTCTATAGAAATGGACTAATTCGCTATTTGCCTTTGAATTTACTCTTAAGGCACCTGATACAAAAACAGTGAAGTGTGTTTAGGCTCTTTGAAACATCTAGGTTACTGGGGATACTTAGAGTCTTAAACACAAGGATTAGACTAGTCACTCTCCTAATAACTTTACATCATCTTATTTGAAAAGTCATGGTCATACGAGTGACTACAGGAAGGGAACTGATGCCACAAAAAGATAATTTGTATTAATCTGCCAACCTAGATTTGAACTAGAATTTATCAATGGTGGTGAAAGGTGCAGTTCAGTGCAGTCTTATATATTGTGTCAAGGAACACATGCAGAAGAGAGATGAACAAGTGCCAAAATGGGTACAAACCAGTACTTTAGGGTGGAGCTGCTTAGCCAGGTTGTCCTGTCACCAGGCCGCTCTCTGTCAGATACATTCTTCTGCAGCTCTGCCTCTCATAGAGGATGATGTGGCCTGAAACAGCCAGTCCACAAAGGGCAGGTTTTTTCAGGTAAGTCTGCTCACCTTGTCATATGAACGAGTGAGGAGATGGTGCCTTAAAAAAACTTAAGTGGGAGAAATACACATTGTGCAATGTATGTGACCACTTTTATTGTATCCCAAATGAAATAAATCACATTTTTTCCAATTAAAATGCAAATAATGTTGATAGAACCTCATCATATACTGATGTCAGAGGAAGTAAGACTTCTAAGTTCTCACTATTTGAAATTGTCTAAGTCAATAAAAACTGTTCATCCATGAAGGATTTGAGTGTTAACACGGTTTTATGTGAGGCATAAAGACAACCTTGCTTAACATTTTATTTAAATAAAATACTCTTTATGTGAAAATAAGCAATACTGTTTGTGATTTCCTTGCAGCTACTTTAAAACAAAATGATTGCTTCTCCTCTGAGATGGAGTTTTTCAAACACTAATGTTACTTGCTAATCCCTCCAAACTGGGAATAATTTTAAATTTCATAAAGCACTTTCCCCACAAATACAAGAAATTTCATTTGAATGACAGGGAGGAAATGGAAAAGAGATTAACAGAGACTCTTATCACTGTAAAAAGAAAGGCTATTCTCGAATCCCACTTATCCTTTCCTTTGCTAAGCTTTCATCATTGGTCCATAGCTGAGCCTTTGTTTGCAATTATAGCATATTAAAAAAAGTTTAAAGTGAGGAGACCTTCTTCACTGGTGTGTAATTACATATTTAGGGATACTGTGTTCTTTCTTTCTTTATTTATAACTCCTTAATGTAAACATAATAGAGGGATAGCCTACAAAGGAAGAAAGTGATGTTTAAGGAGGTCTCAGTGGGAGTCTTAAAAAATGATGTTTTGGCTGGGGAGTCCTTTTCAGATTACAAATGTAAGAACCAGCATTTTAAATTCTAACAACTGATTCTGGGTTACTGCATAGCTGAATCATTGGCACGAAAGCCAGGTTGTTTCGAGCTTCAAGTAGCTCTGTGAGCAAAAGGAGACTAGAGGATGCATAAACCTCTGAGTGGCATTATTTAGAATTAAAAAACATGAGATACCCCATGTGGCAAATTTTAATCAAGTGCAGAAGATTAATAACAAGATTTTAAGAAATATGATAAAACTGTGTGCATAAAAAGGTGAAGTTAATGGGGAAACTTGTTCAGAGATGCCCTATTTATCTATCTTGGATACCATTGCAATGAGATATCTATTATAAAAGATTCCAAAGGGCATTATATAATGTGCTCATGGTAGAATTCAGTCAGCTCTGAGATGGCACATAGGAGTTTTATAAAGATCTGCACCTACTGAAGTCTTTGGGAAGTTTGTCATTGACTGTAATGAGAAGAGAACCAGGCTCCCAGTTCACAGATAATGAAATAAATGAGGCATATCTTTCATAAAAGGCAATGTTATGCAATTCCTACAAATCACTTAACTGTAGTGATGTCATCTTAATCTTGGAATTTTGTCCTTTGGAGTCTAATACAGTGCCATCCAAGTATTGCTTCCATTACACAAGCATTGTTCTTTCAGATAATCTTCCACCTTATTCACTGAAGAATCGTTATTCAAACAGGATGTTTCCTCTAAAAGGTGAGGAATAGTGGGAACAAGCACCTAACCTCAGTGCCCTTCCTTACAGTAAAGATGTGCCTGTCACAATAACCACAATTCAGCAGATCCTGCAGAATCCGAGGTATTTATATTTGGGTGGGTGCATTTATAATATTTCTAATCAGATTGGAACTTTCTTAAATCCAGGCTGTGCAAAATCTAATAGCAGAGTGAGGATTTTTTCATTCCTTTAAAAAAAAGGATGCAGGCAATAAAGTGAAGACTCTCTAAGACTAAAATTAATCCAGCATCTTATTACCATATTTATGTATTTTCCACCAAATCTTTGGTTCATTTTAAATATTATGATTTTTTTGTAGATTAAATTGCTTTACAATGTTAAGAGCAGTGCTGAATAAGCTTTGAAATAACTCTTGCTAAATTGATAAGTTCAGGGTCTCTAGTGAAGCTCTCCAAGTTTTACTGGCTTACACCTGATTTGCTCTAATAAGGGTTATGGGAAAAGAAAAACTATTGAAACTTTCATTTAGAGATGCCTGGCAACAGACAGGTAGAAAAGACTTCGAATTACTATTTTTCATTACTGAGAGCCCCCTTAGGACTAAACTGGAAAGAATTCTGTCTGCCCCAGATAAGAGTCTCCCAGCATTTAATGTGCCAATCAGTTGCGCTCAGCAGCCTAGAATCATCATATTGCAGCTATTGAATACTTCCAGACCATATGCTCAGAAGGATAGGGAATGTGATATGTGTCACACTTTCAAAGAAGGATGATGAAGAGTATTAATATGCTGATGAAGAAGAAAAAATAGAGTGAAATCTGGGGGATCCTAATATACCTGTGTTATAAAGCCTGACAGATATGCTGCACCAGCTATGCCACTTCATATACATTGACATGTTTGAGTTAGGATAAGAGCCGTCTCATACTAAATTTCTCAGATCCTCTCTATCTCTTCACCTGTCCTTTATACTATCCTGTAATTGCTTTTTTTATGAAATAAAGAGTTAAATCGGACTCAAAATACCTGCAAGGAAGCCTGTAACAACATCCACTGGGTATCCTAGAAATGTGGTTGCATGCGTTCTGTATCTAACTAACTACCTTGAAAACAACTGCCTAGGGTTGAACCAGGTATTGCCTCATTACCATTTGCTGCCACAGCTATAGCTTGAAGAAGGAAAACAAAAGGAGATGAGAGAGAAAAAAGTGAGAAGAAAAACAATATTTTTCTTGCTGTGTCATGCATCTTCAGTTTCAAAATTTCCTCCTTTATGAAACGAAATGCAATTAGCATGTGTCATGATGAGCAGATAAATGAACAGTACCTCACAACCAGTTATACATATCTAGAACACACACAATATACTTCATATTGCATCTGATCCCTAGTAGCCAGACTTTCTGGGGTCTATTCTCAGAATTATTGTGCAGATAGAAATTTAGGGGCAAAGAAAAACCTGGTATAAGCAGCTAAAACTGCATTGATTTCTGCTTACACCAGATCTAAATTGGACTCAGTTTTCAAGAGTCTTCTTCCTCGTTCATCTTCAGCCTCATTCTGAATTGTAAATTAGAGGAAGAGAAGCGTCCTGTGGGAAGACTTTCAGATTAATGGTTTAAAGCAACAAAAGAAAATGTTTGGCAGTGGCCTGCACAAATGAGATCCTTGGAATTGAATAAGCACTTTGATGACAAAATGAATTCTGGGGAAGTCAAGGAATATTTTTTGTCAGAGCTGGCCACAGCTGACACTTTACATTATATCCATGTAATTAGTGTTCTCTTCTGATACCAGTAGACTTTCATTCTGGAAATATTTGTCTATTAATCCTGTTATAAACACACTGTGTTTGCCCGGATTGTGATGCCTACAAGATTGTGCAACACACTGTTCTAGATATTGTGCTCACATCAAAACCACAGGCTCAAACAGCCCTCAAGCCCTGAGGTTTTCAAATTCTGGATATAGATCTGAATTTTGCAATTTGTGCCCATCTCTAGTTTGTTCTGTTAACAAAAGACTCAGATTAACCATATGCTTATTTGCTCTCAGAAAAATTATGGGATCATTCATATTTGCTGCTGCTAATGCTATTAATTTTGGTTTATTAGTATTCATTTATTTAATTTGTACTTTGGTTTATTCCAAACTGAGATTGTTCAATAGTTGGTCATTTCACTTTGCATTATGTGAGTATTCTTTGGTCTCAGTCTGTACTGGGTAGCTCTCCCCAAGTTACACTTTAGTTTCAGGTTTGAATGAAACCAAAATTGCAGCCTGAAGCTCATTAAGTATTACCAGAACCTCCAAGCTGTACATCAAGACTGTACAAAACTATAGATTTTATATGAAAGTGCAAACATATACTCTGAGATAGGATTCAGTCAAAATAGTGTTCAGCTTCACACAAAAGATTTGGGATTTTTAGGGAGTATTTTGACGGTATTGGTCTGAACGTCAGGTTTGTATCACAGGATTGCCAACCCCAAATGTGCAAAAATCATGAGTCAGGCTCACCACAATTCATGAGATTGGTTTTAAAACCATGAGATTATGTAAAATAATAGATAAGGTGGTCTTCTTATTTGCCTTCTGTTTTTTGAGCCTTTAGGGTGCACTGGGGTCACATTTTGAAGCTTTCTGCACAGTCACAGGACTAGAAACTTAATTTTTCTTAAAAAAGAAGGCTGAAATCATCACATATCCACTTGACTCCAGGAGCTGGGGCTTTAAGGAAAACAATAGTTAGCATGAGACTCATGACAAAACCGTGAGAGTTGGCAACACTGGACCAGTCAAAACCTGGAACCAGTCAAGTTTTATGGATTTTTTTTGGATTTCATCCACAGTATTTCATAGAGGTCTATTCCAGACAAGTATGCCCCTTCTGCTTCTTTAGATGTATAATACAATTATTCGACTGTCCCACGTTATTTTCAGTGATCACGATTGCAATGTTATTGGTTAAACCAGATTAATGCTTCTGTAGTTATTTTTGCAAAAGAGAAGCACAATGACTTCAGATAAACATATCCTGTTGCAAGAGGGCATGACACTAGCAAGATGACTGAGGAAATAACTTGACTCTTCCACCTCAGATTTTCTTACATGGCCTCAGCATTTGTTTATAAGAATGTTTATCCAGTGATCTGTTTGCATAGGGTATTTTCAGTTAAGTATTTTCAATTAAGTCTGGGACTGATACAGAGATCAAATAATACCACCAACATAAAGTCTTCCCTTTCAAACAGTATACTTATTTTCTTGCCTGACAACAGTTTAGGAAACGTGGTTTTTTTTCTTTGTGTTTCTTCCCCACTGTTTCCTTTTCTTTCAGATTAAATTCTTGATTTTCAAGCATTGAACATGTATGAAAAATAGCAGCATGGGGTTTAACCTTGCACCCCTTCTACTAACTTAGAAAATTACCATTTCCAAAGGATGGACAATATGAGATGGACATTACTAATTGTTGTGAGATTCATGTAGGTTTGGATGAGGGAATCATCTGAATTTCTTGACGTGTACTTTGCAACGTCATCCACAAGCTGTTTTTTTCACCAGATGGTTCTTAGGCATGTAAAATGTGTAGTTCCAAAGAGTCAGTTCCTTCTCCTCCAAGCATGTTTGTTGTTCTCACTGTAATTGGCTCAGGATTTTATTGTTTTACCACTGGATTGAGCCTGTTGAGTACAGCGCTGCACTGCTGTGGTGTGAAGCTAATGCTCTTCATGAAGCTCCTTGATGGGGGAGCATCCCTACTAGTACACATCTTCATGGTATGCACCCTGCTTCTTCCTGAAAACTGGCCTCACTCTGTGGGCTTGTCCAGTGAGATCCAACCACCATCCCCCTTTGGAGCTTTGGGTAGCCCTGGAAGAAGAGAGAGAAGTGTCTGCACTCCCCTGGATGCTGGGACTTCAGTGCTGTCTGGCTCTTGTGCCTACATAAGAGCCAAGCAGAATCTAGCCCTTGGCAAGAATGCACAGTGTGAGTTTTGTTTCATTCTTCTGTAATTAGTTCTTTAGGAAGGCATTATGCAAACCGCAAACTGTGACTTGTGAGCACAGCTTCAGTCCTTTAATGCACATGGGTTGACACCATTTCCTGGAACAATGTTAAGGGCATCGAATTCCAGTCCTGAACAATGTAAAAGCAATTCATGCTGCTACTGGAAATGGCAAACATTCACGTGTTGGCTGGATTCATACTGTAATAAAAGATTTATAGTTTTGTGGGGGAAAAAACAGTTTTTATCCTTTTTGAGCTAGCTAAAAAAATACCTATCTCCAGATTTCATAGTTCTGGGCAAAAAGAAAATACAACAGTTGTCCCTCCCAGATCCTTTGAAAAACATTTATTTATATAAAATTCATTATGCTGCAAGCAGTACCATTGATTGCTCTTATGTGACCTGTAGTTCAGGTCACAGTTCAGGTCACTACAGTTTCTAATTCTCTTCTCTTAGAGAGAGAAGGTGGGTGAGGAAATACTGTTTAATGGACCAACTGCTGTTGGTGAGAAAGACAAGCTTTCGAGTATACATAGAGCTCTTCTTCAGGATTGGGAACTTACTCAGAGAGTCACAGCTAAATACAAGATAGAACAGATTGTTTACCATAAGTAGATTCCTATGTGACCTTGAACTTAAGTCAAACTTGGCTGCATCGAGTTAGGCACCTAATTACTTATTTAGACATCCAAACACAGTAAATAGCCTGGTTTCCAAATGTGCCTAACCACACACATTCACCAGCTTCAGCTCTAGGACACTGCACCAGCTTTTCCCCTTTCAAGTACATAAAAATGTTAAACAATTACAATAATTCAGTTATGCCCTCAACTGGAGGGAATCTGAGGGTCATCCCATTAGCCACCCAGAAACTTGAAGGACTTAAAGAGGACTTAAGAGAACCTGAGCTCTTTGTAGGAAAACTACCCTAGAATATTGTGAAGGAACCTCCCAGAGTGATCTTATTTCGTTGTGTGTTTGTTTGGTTTTTTTAAAATTGACCATTTGATCACTGCTCCACAATTCTGTGGTGTTGTAAATGTGACACCTTGCAGTTTTTTATTTTTTGTGTTCATTTGTTACTCTTCTGCTCAAAGCTTCATAACGGGGTATGCCACGCTGTCTGGAGTAGCTCACAACTGAGAATGCCAATCTCGGGTCAGGCTGTTAGAAAACAGGGCAGATACCCCAAACTGGTGGTAGATTCTATAATTAGATTTCACCAAGCCAGTAACAAATGTGTATTCCTGGATTACTATAGTATTCTTACCATGGAGTCACAGTCTCCTTAGGCTCTCCTGTTCATCTTGCAGTCCAGACAAACTAGACTTAATGATAAAAGGATATTAAAACCAAAAAAATCACACCACATCAGGTAACTCCCAATCCCAAAGGAAAGGTCACTTATCCCAGGCCAATGGATACTCTCAATCTTACACCAAAAACAACATTAGCAGCCAATTTATTTAGTAAACTAACTAAAGGTGTATTAGCTAAGAAAAAGAACTGAGAGTTATTGAGAGTTTAAAGCAGGTAAAATACATTAACAGGTGAGTCCAAGTTTGTAAGTCCAAAGTAAAAGCAGAGATGTAGTGGTCTGCTAGTTTTCCATAAATCTCTCAGGGTTACCCAAAATAACTTTGGGGATCTCTGTCTTGTATCTGAAACACTCCCTGAAAGTGTCCAAACAGCTCAAAGATACAGGATCATTCCCTGGATCCATTCTTATAGCTGTCTTCCCCAGAAAGCATTCTGGCAAGTGTTTCCATCACATCAATGGCTTTTCCTCTGTTGACTAAATGCAGAGTGGGTCTGTGGATTTCCCCCTGTCAATCACAATGACCAATGCTTTGAAGTTCGCATGCTTCTTCATTGACAGTTCCAAGGCTCCAATCTCATTTAATGAGCAATCCAAGTACAGAAATATACACAATGCATTTAGTCACAGCAATCCAAACAATCTTTCATTAGTTTTCATGAAGATTATACATCAGGTACATTCACATCTTAGTACTAACACACTTTCACCTAGGGTTATCTAATTACAGGATATACATAATGTATGTAATAGTAAACAACCAGTTATAGGCAAGAGAAGACAATAACATTAACATTTCTTTGATAGCCACACATAAGTTAATTGTCCTATGCCTCCTAGCCCACTTATCATTTTTGATATTCACACAAAAATGACTTGGCTTATGGCTTTGATTTTAGCTGGCAACCTGCTAGATAGCATCACAGGGTGAATTAGTGTTCAGAGAGATAAATGTCTAATAAAGATCAGTAGTAGCACTAAATGTGATCTAAGATTTCCTCCAAGCCCCAACCAAAAAGTAACTTGAATCCACTTTTCAGTTCTGCATAGTTCTCATTTATGTTCAATGACCTGCAAGAGGCAAATGAGATGCTTTATTTTTCTGCCCAGGCACTCTGCCCACCACTTATGGCTCAAGTAGTTTGGGCAATGGAGGGTTTAGCATCAGGGAATACCTTTCTATGGAAGTCAAGACTAGGACCCATTGTTAGTCTTTCCTGCTTTCTTTAAGTCACTTACCTAAGTGTGAGACAAGCAAGTGTTTGTGATGTCAAGTGAAATGATTAAATAAGTCACTTTCAACTCTGCAAAACAGCCGTTTTAATTGTGAATGCTATTCCAGTATTGGGGAGGGTGGTGCACAGACACACATAGGGAACAGGGTATATACATTGCACACAGATCCAGTCTTTCTTTTTAGGACACTGGTAAGTATTTGGGTGGCTGGAATAGACCCTGAACAAAGAGAAAACAATTTAAAAAAATACATATAGAATCAGCTTGCAAAGCATGGACTTACTGGGACAATGGGCTGTATCTTAGGGTTTGTCTACACAGCAATTAAGCGTGCAGCAAATCTTGATGTGACATATACCACGCAGTAGGCTGCTGTGCACTGACTGGCCACATGGACCGTGCTACCATGCAATAAAAGTTCCATAGTGCACTTTTACATATCAGAAGGGTAGCCGTGTTAGTCTGGATCTGTAAAAGCGGCAAAGAGTCCTGTGGCACCTTGTAGACTAACAGACGTATTGGAGCATAAGCTTTCGTGGGTGAATACCCACTTCGTATGCATCCGACGAAGTGGGTATTCACCTAGGAAAGCTTATGCTCCAATACGTCTGTTAGTCTACAAGGTGCCACAGGACTCTTTGCCACTTTTACATATCAGTACATCAAAGCACACTACAGAACTTTTAGTGTGCTCTAGCAGGCTCCACATACTGAGTTAGTGCATGGCAAACTAGTGTCCTGTAGGCTCGCAATCTGGCTTGTCATGCACTAACTTGCCATGTAGACAAGCCCTTAGTCTGAACTGAGTATTATGAGTCCAATTTTAGTTATTTTAAAAATCCCATAAACATTCTGTACCCTACACTAACATTAACACAGATAAATTCATTTGATATTTGTGGTTGTTTTGATGAGTTTCCTTTCAGAAGTTAGTTATATTAAGATACTAGATTGCTGGTGTTATCTTCTTCTCTATTCCACGTGACAGTATCTGAGCACCTTCCAGTAGTGCAGTAGGCAATGTCAATTACATCTATCAAATGTGTGTTCTCTCATCCTCTCCCCGGGGGGAGAAATGTGTGCAATGGAGTGCAATTTTTTGTTTATAACTTGTATACACATGTTGCTATATGTTTATGTTAGAGAAAGCAAAATCAAAGAAGTGTGCCTTGCACTTGGACTGGAAGGTGGTGAGGTTTGTGATGATCCTTAGCACCTGGTCTTCCGTTCGATTCCACAGTCTTGGGCTGCCCCCTGAGAAAACTCTGTCTTCTCCACAAATGAGCTTCACTCTTATTCTAGAAAGTTCTTCTGTGCCAGAGGAGCCAAGCTGTGAACCATGGTTTTCATCCCAGAGTTTTAGTCCATCTTTTAGATCTGGGCCTAGGTCATGGAACACATTGAAGATAAGGACAAAGATGTTGCACTTGACTCTCTATTCTATGGGAATCCAGTAGAGAGAGTGGTGGACAGGTTTGATGTAACCACAGTAGCCAGGGTTGCTGAAGATATCTGCTGCAGTGTTCTGTACCACTTGGAGTTTCCTAAGGGTTGACTGCTTCATTCCTAGGTACACTGCATTGCTATAGTCCACCCAAGAGTTGAAAAAGGCATGAATAACTGAGGCAGGGTCATCATTTGCTGGGATGGGATGGAGTCCTATCTCCTAGCCACCTGGAGGTTCTGTAAAACGTTACTCGTGATGATATGTGAGAGTTTAGTGCCTGTGAGGAATCCAAGAGTATTCCAAAACCACAGACTGAATTGACCAAAAATGGGTGGGTACTGTCAACCAAAGGAGACTGCACTGTGGATGCAAACTCTTCCAAATGCTTTCCTCTGTTTACCACCCTAATCTCTGCCTTGCTTGGGTTCAGCTTCAGCCAGTTCCTCATCCATGAGCTGAACTTGTTGAAGAACTGGGCTGTCTTGGTGATAGTGATGTCATATGTGATGAAGCACAGACAGAGCTATGTGTTATCTGCTTATTGCTGGTACTCAATCCCAGGTCATCTGACCAGTTCATCTAGTGGCTACATGTATATGTGGAATAGTTTTTTTTTCCTAATATAGTCTGTGTTGTAATGTGTTTATTTAATATAATAGTACAATGCCCACTTTGGTATGTGCCCATTAGTAAGGCTAAGATTTAGTTACGGGTATTTTTGGTAAAAGTCATGGACAGATCACAGGCAATAAATAAAAATTCATGGCCACTGACCTGTCCATGACTTTTACCAAAAATACCCCTGACTAAATCTCTACTTCTGGGGTCCCACTGCTCTGGAGGGCTCCTGCTGGAGGGGACCCTGCTCCAGTGCTGGGGGTTGACTGCCCCCAGCTGCTGCTCCCAGGGACAGCCTCTGGGGCCCCTGGGGCCACTTCTCCAGCTGCCTGGGGACAGCTGCTGCTTGGGCAGCCCCCAGGACACCTTTAGGACCACTGCTCGGGTGCTTCCTGGAGTCAGCCACTGTTCCGGTGGCCCCAGAGCCAGCTGCCCAGGGCCACCCAAGCAGCAGCCGGCGCAGCTGGCCTCAGGGCAACCACCAAGACCACTGCTCAGGCACTCCCCAGGGCCACCCCCAGGACCACTGCTTGTGGAGTCTCCGAGACCAGCCACACCGGCTGCTGATTGGATGGTCCCTGGAGCCAGCTGCTGAGCAATGGCCAGTGTGGCTGGCCATGGGGGCGCCCAAGCAGCTGGTCCTAAAGTCCGCCACACCAGCAACCGCAGAAGTCACGGAGATCATAGAAACTCACAGAATCCATGACTTCTGTGACCTCCATGAAAGAATTGCAGCCTTACCCATTAGGAATTGATTTGCTTTTGAGAACAACATCACAACAGCGTTAGAGCCAGCCAACTGTAACTTTACATTCAAAGGTACATGTAAAATAAGTATTATTTTTTCTTTTACATGTTTGGGAAGGGGTATTCTAAGAACTTGAGTAATTACAAAGTCATGTTTGCAAAAAGAAAAGGAGTACTTGTGGCACCTTAGAGACTAACCAATTTATTTGAGCATAAGCTTTCGAAAGCTTATGCTCAAATAAATTGGTTAGTCTCTAAGGTGCCACAAGTACTCCTTTTCTTTTTGCGAATACAGACTAACACGGCTGTTACTCTGAAAAAAGTCATGTTTGGATTTCCTTAGGCTTAGGTGTAGTGATTTTACAAACTCACATCTGCAAATAGTATTTGATGTGTTCTATCTTTTAACAAAATCTGCAGAAACCAATACCCATTATTTCATGGCCCTATCCTACAGTCCTTATTTCAGTTGGAGTTTTGATTGGCTGAAGAATACAGGATCTGGCCTTAAGTCAAAGAGTTATTACCAAATCTATCAGCTGTACTGCGAGTTACAAATTAGTCAAAGCATGTATTTACTCTGTAATTTCATGCAGCTCATGTAAATATCATGCCATAATATAATATATTAGTAGAGACATAGAGCTACTGTGTGTGTGTGTGTGTGCGTGTGTGTGAAAAAGTATTAATGGTTTAGTTAACCCTTGCCAAAGATTGTCCTACTATATACTGAGGTAACAGCAGTTATATGCAAGTTCAATGCAGAGCTCTGGGAAGAGAGATTTAGGAAGGAACATCATAAGCACTTCTATTAACAGCTTCCATTGTAAAATGACGTTAACATCTAAGGAGTATTTTCTCATTCTACTGCGCAGGGATTTATGTGTCTAATTCCTATTAACCCATCAATCCTTACTCATTGAGATAAAAATATACCCCTCTGTATGGATTATTATATTAAGCCATATTACATACAGCTTAGATTTATTTTATGAATATGTTGAATTCAAAAGTCAGCATTTAGTTTCCAGATAATGATACATGTCTAGCATCAGATATATAGGCATTGCTGAACTCAGTTGAAGGGGTAACACTCTGATAATCATCCATTTTTATTTTAATAGTTTCTTTTAAGTCATTCACAATTCTTTTTCAAGTATGGGGGGGGATGAAAGGAAGGAAAATGGAAAGGCTGTAAAGAATGGAATTAGACATTAGCAAGCAGATTAGGCCATTGAAATTCAGATGACCTGGTGCAACAAGAAATGCTTATATACTGTATCTGCCCACATAACTCTGGAATTTTTCATCTGAAGATGTACCTAAGGGTAGGTCTTCACTTTGAGCTGGTGGTGTGATTCCCAGCCTGAGGAGACATACCCATGCTAGCTCTCATTGAGCTAGTGTACTAAAAACAGAATGTAGCCCCAGCCGTGTGAGTGGCAGGAGGGGCTAGCTGCCCTGAGTACATACCCAGCAGCTTTGATAGGCATGTGTTCAGGGCTGTTAGCTCCTCATGCTGCTATGACTACATTCTATTTTTAGCACATTAGCTCAATGAGAAGGAAAGCAAGTATGTGTCTCCTCAAGCTGGGAATCTCCTGGCTCAAAGAAGAGACCCACTCTAACTCTTTGATGAAGACAGACCATAAAACTATTCTTGCAGGCTTTCTGGTCTGTGAGCAGCATAATTAGAAGTGATTACTGGACCACAAAGGCTTTGCAGTTTGGGTTCAGGTTGCTGGAGTACCCAAACGCTAATTCCTTCTCCAAACTGTCTGAATTGGCTGAATCTGCAAAATCAGGCCCTCTAGCTGCAAAGAGAAGCACAAGGTGGGTGCAGGGATCTACTCATGCAATACCTTTGCATGAGTGGGGCCTTTGATTGAAATTGTTGTTGAAAATAGGCTTTATGATGAATTTTCGTGAAGTCCTTATTTCTTTTAAACCAGAAATACCATGGAAAGAAATACTCTTACAGTATTTCAGCCATTCTAGTTTGGTTCTTAAGATTAATAATTGTAGAGGTGCTTAGAAATGTAAAACAATGTGATGGAAGGAGAGTGGAGTTAATGTTACATTTTAGAACATGAAAGGGTTTGATTAGATTCTAGAAATGGGCTAATATGTTGGAAGAAGTGGATTCTGATATATTCTCAGTATTGTTTAACTATCTCTAATAATTATCCTGTGGGAAGTTGTCTTCCCTTGTAAAGTAGTTTGCCTTTTGTGTGTCATTGTTTTTGCAAGCATGTGGAATCTAATTTGATTGACACATTTAAGCACATTATTGATGCATATTTAATTTCAACATCTCTTTGTTACCATTCATCCAGGAAAAAAGAAATTGTGCAGTGACCCAAATGTGATTGAATCAAAACATTCTATATAAACTGTTGAAGGTGCTAGTTAAAAGTACTATTATTATAATTTACTAAGATGGTTTCCTATATAGATCTCAAATCTTTCACCTGCCATCAGGTGGAAGAAAGCTGCAACAGCGTAACATGTGGAAAGGAGAAATTAGATTGAAGGATTACACCTGTGGCTTTCCACTTGGTTATTCTCCATAAATTTGTACTTCTGTAACATTGTGCAGTGATAATTCTTTGTAGAGATACATGACAATGGTAGCCTATCTGTATTTTTTTCTTATCTTATGTGGTAAATGGCTTTTTTCCCCCTGGTAAATGTTTTTTTTCCCCCAGTAGGGATACAAAAAACACATTAGGCTTGTGTGATGGAGGCTGATGCAGTGACTTTAAAGTCCAAATCTGGGACAAGGTTCATAGATTTATTGTCTGGATTTGCCACTGACTACAAAGCTGATATCAAGTGGTAAGTGGGGCAAAAATTTCCAGTCATAGAAATGCATTGCTATTTGGTCAATGGAGATGAGAGGGGAAATGTCATAATTCCAACCACTTTTCAAGCTTTAAAAAGTTGAAAAACTGCTGTTCTCAAGATGTTGAATATTTAAAAGTACCAAAAAATCATCCTAATCACTTATCTAATTTTCTTCCTCCCTTTTAATTTGGTTATTTATTCATTTCATTTATAACGTTAATGCACAGATAAGCTACGTGATTTTACACTGCAGCACTTGCATTTTTTTTTGCCCAAAGTAAGGGAGAGAAGCAACAGAGACAGATGTGTGTTTTGGTCTGAATACTCTGTGTGTCTGCTCCATGCAACTCAGCTAGGAGGTTCCAGAACCATACAGAAATAAGTTGTGGTATTTAATGGATATACTCAGCTCAACCTGAGTCTGTATAGGACTTTTTCAGGTCAGGCCCAATCACCTTCAGAGAGCTGAGCCAATCAGAGTGTGCATAGGGGGACAGTGGTATAAATATAAGATAAGAGTGAAAGAGAGCCCTGTGGACTCATTCAATGGCTGATCCATGCAGCACTGGGAGATGGGTCTATTTTGAGGAGTGGGTCCCAAAACTTCAACCACTTTGGATACAGGTGAGCATTAGTCCAGCTTTATTTATTAGGGAAGCCATCCATTAGCATAATGTTTGGTCAACTGTGGTGTGTTTTATGGACCTAGAAGGAACGCTGAGATGGGAGTATTTGTTACTCAGAGACTGCAGAGCCTGAGGAATTTGTTTAGCTGTTAGCCAACTGCTTTAAACTGGGATTTTTTTTCTCAGTTGAAAAGAGAATGGGGAAGAGTTCAGGGAGGTGAGGGAATTAATTTCTTACCTGACTTGGCTGGGTTTATGGGGAAAAGATACTGCTATGTAGTATTAGAGCCTTAGGGCTTGTCTACCCGGAGCAGCATTGTGTACTATGGGGATGTAATTTCTAAAATACGCTATAACCATACCCTGTAGTGTGTATTGCTGCTCCATGTATACATGTCCTTAGAAATCCAGGGAAATAATATTTTATGTACTGATACCAAAACCTTTACCACTTTGGATACAACCTACAGATTTCTGTTTCATCTGCAAGTGAGAACTAGTCAACTACTAGTCGAAGGGCTAGAATGATGCTAAGTGTGCAGATCCCCTGTTTGTTGCTGACAGGGTTCTAATGTATTTGGAAAAGAACTGAACTGCTGCCTTCCTTCTCAAGCTCAGAAGGGTCCATGTGACACATGCTACGTAGTATGGACACAGAAAGACTGAGAAATCATCCATGAAAGTAGATCAGAGATACACACATGTATGTGTGCACGACAGTATAGAAGTGTAAATGTTCTGGTGGAAAACTTTCATTACAAAATTTAAATATGTAACAGCAACAAAGGGGGGGAGTCTGTATGAGGAACACCAATTACTGTCTAATAGCTTTTGTGTAACTGTTATTTATAGTATTCCCAAAACAATTTATGTTATTTTCTGCATGCACAAAATGTTGTTTTATGGAGGGCTGCACTACACTGGGAATTTAAATCAGCATAGCTACACCTCTTCGGGTGTGAAACAGCAACACTGCTGAGAAATGTAGTTATGCCAAACTAACATGCTGTAAGGGTCTGTGGCCTAGAACCTGAGGTTTCAGACCCTAGGATGATTGATTTTCCCCACTGTGCCACCATGCAAAGCTGTGGCCAGGGAGCACTGTGGAGAGTAGATGCTGCAGGAAGTAACAGCCAAGGGAGTCAACATCAGGGCCGGATTAACTCTACTGTAGGCCTGGGGCTATTAGATTTTTGTAATTTAAAATAAAATTATCACAATTATGGCATTGAGGTTATTAACACTATACTAAACTTATCTTTTAATTAACATAAAGCCATTCTGTGGTTACATTTCAGTCTTTAAACTTGTAGAATATAGTTAAGGTAATTCAAAATAGCCTACTTCTTACCTTAGAACAGCTGTTATATTCGTGTTTCTGGGAGGGAGTTTGGGTGCAGGAGGGGGCTCCAGGCTGGGGCAGAGAGTTGGGGTGCAGGAGAGGGTGAGGGTGCGGGCTCTGGGAGGGAGTTTGGGTGCAGGAGAGGATTCTGACCTGGGACAGGGGTTGGAGTGCAGGAGCAGGTGCTAGGTGCAGGCTCTGGCCGGGAGGCGCTTACCACAGGTGGCTCCCGGCTGGCGGCGCAGCAGGGTTCTCCTGGAGGTGGCTGGCTGCTGGCACATCTCTGCGTGCCTCTAGGGGGAGGGGGACAACATGTCTCCGTGCACTGACTGCACCCGCAAGCACCACCTCTGCAGTTCCCATTTGCCAGGTGGGGACGGTGCTGGGGGTGGGGTCAGCGCGCGGAGCTGCCTCCCCCAACGAGGGGCTACAAAGATGTGCTAGCAGCCAGCCACTTCTGGGAGCGGCGTGGGGCCACGGGATGCAGGCCACCTGCCTGAGCCCTGCTGCACCGCTGGACTTTTAGCGGCCCAGAGATTGCGATCGACTGGTAGAGGCTCCAGGATCAACCAGTCGATCGTGATCAACAGGTTGGTGACCACTGAATTATATATAATTATGGATTTATTTTTGTGTGGGCCCCCTTAGCCTGAGGCTGTAGCCCCTAAAGCCCCTGCATTAATCTGGCGCTGGCCAGAGTGACATTACCCTGCAGCCTTCTGACTGGCAAAGCACACTATTTAACTCAGGGATTGCCCAAGGAAATTGTCTGGGTAACCTCACAGACTTTGGCCTGCTGTGACTCCAGATCCTGGCCTGACTCTGACTCTAGCCTGGTACTGTCTCTAATCTGTGATCTCTGACTCTAGCCTTACTCTGACCCTGATTCCAGCCTGGTACTACCTCTGGTCTGATTCCAGCCTGGTACTGTCCAGTTTCTGACTCTGGCCTGACTCTGACTCCGACTCCAACTCTTGCTTACTGAACCTAGCTCTTGCGATACTGCTGACTCCTGCTCAGTGACAACTGTCCTTGACATGCAGACCCCAGCCCAGCTGTGACTGCTAGGCCGGACCGCCTACGCCCCAGTCCCTTACACATGCAGTGTAGATGGTCGTTGGTCACTTCTGTTGACCTAGCTACCACCTCTCGGGGAGATAGATGACCCACACTGCCCCCTATCGGCATCAGTAATGCCTACACTGAAGTGCTACAGTTGCAGTTTAAGTGTACACATACCCTAAGAAACTATATATTACTCTCTGTTTCGAACTGACTGGGGCTATTGATGCCTACTTGTCAAGGGTTTACATACAATAACCCTGACATTTCACTCGGTGTAATGCTTTCTGAAAAGTCCCAAAAAGACAGTTCTTCGGCGTGTGCTTCAGCAAAGGGTTGAGCTGAGGTGCAGGAAGAAGGTGTGACGGGTTGGACCCAGACATGCCAAACCCACGAAAAAAATGCAGAAATTGGGCTTGTTTTTGGCTTAATTGGCTTGTGAGTTGCTTGTTGGCTAGTTTTTGGCTTGTAGCTTGTTGCAGCTTGTTCTTTTTTTTATCAGCTCCTGGCAAGCGGGGGGAATGGGGGGCAAGCAGCAAGAAGGAGCAAGGTGGGGGAGAGAGTCGGAGTGCACAGCAGGCCCATCACAGTCCCAGACTGCACGCCGGGAGGATCTAGTCACATAGAGTGTTGGGATTCTGGGGGATTGGCTTGTTTTCACCTTGTTTTGAAATGGGATTAGCTTGATTTGGGGGCTTATTGTGAAAGTCGGGGTGCGTGAAAGTTGGCAACTGGGGTGTACCCCTTGGGAAGCCACCTGATGTGCTGAGATACCACTGAGTCTATCTGTTCTGCCAGCATGGGCCCCCTTTAACTTGTCTTGCTGAGCCAAGCTATTAAAGCCTCCTATAATACACATGCACACAGGCAGGGCCACACCCAGCTGTAGATCAGCTCTGGGAAGACTCATCTTGTTCCAGCACTCAGATGGCCACCTCCCTTGGAGTGCAGACCCAAAGATATATTATGAAATTCACCTCCTCCCTCAATGTGGAGAGGGGTGTGCACACTCCTTGTTCCCTCCAGACCCAAGTTAGAAATTATAGAAACTGGATTATATTCTAGACAAAATAAATTTTGTTAAGTAAAAGAGGCTGATTTTAAGTGGCAAAAGGGGTAGCAAACAGAACAAAGCTGATCCCTAAGCAGATGAAATCAAACATGCAAACTAAGATAGTTTCACTAAAGAAATTGGTTACAAATAGTATTTCTCACCCTAGATATCGTTGCAGGCAGGTTGCAAAGTTTCTGTGGTTCAGCGTTCCAGTTATATTCCTTTTCAGACTGGATCCTGTCTCAGTCTGGACTCTTCCCCTGCCTTCCCTTCTAGTGGCTTTTGCAGTCTTTCTTCTTGGGCAGACAGATCATGGACAGGAGGAGTCCCCTTTGCCTTCATCCCCACCCTTAAATAGGATTTACATAAAGCAGGAATCCTTTGTTTCCCAAATTTGACACCCCCCCCTTCCCTTCAGTGGAAAGGTACAAGAAGTTACAGGAAACGTTTAGTATCAGGTCACAAAGACCACCTGACCTCGTAGTGTCACAGATACGTCCCCGGACACCTCCCAGGAGGGAGAGAGATTAGTATCTTCATGTTTTGCTGTTCCTTCCTGATGGCTCATCAAATTTGATGGCCTGTCTTCTAGTGGGTGTCTTCCCAATACACACCCAGTTGTAATTGTTACATAGTCCGTATTTCTAACTTCAGATACAGAAAGGATACAGGCATACAAATTGGATAATTGCATTCAGTAAATCATAACCTTTCCAATGATATCTCACATGAGCCATCTTGCGTAAAGTAGATCTCAGTTATGTCATATTCATATAGTAAGCCTATTTTCATAAAGAATATGGAATGACACGTCATAGAAGGGAAGTGTAATAGAGTTATGCATAATTGAGACAGCCTACCACTACCCATTACACATGCACATCCTGCTGGATAAGATGTCTTTTCTCTCATGAGATTTTGAAAGTATTTCCATCTACTAATATTCACATTTCACCACAACTTTACTATATTATACTCCAAGCTTTCTGAATGAATCTTTTCTATAGGATCAAGCAGTCTCAACGCTAAAAAGACTAAGGGTCAGATCCTGCTCCCAGTGACTTCAATAGGAACAGTCAGGCCTGGGAAATGTCTTTTGGCAGGCTAACTTTTTCTTTTGTGTAGTATAATGGCATGTTGGAGATTTAGAGTGCCCTACATCTACAATGTGTATGTAGTACATGCTTCTGGGAATGTAATGAAGAAGCTGAACGAGTGCTTCTACCTCAGCTTCATTCCCATTGTGTACTCGGTCTTGCCCTAGGCACTGTTGCATTCTAAACATGTGATACTTCTTATAATTATGCTGAGAAAATTTTCCTCCCAATACCCAAAGTTTCAATGTGTTTAAAGCCAAAGCATTTAAGCCATCAGAATAAACAGATATACAAAAACTCAGAGAGACATAGTGGGTAAGATAATATCTTTTATTAGACCAACTTCTGTTGATGAGAGAAACAAGTTTATACAGAGCTTGAAAGCTTTTCTCTCTCACCAACAGAAGTTGGTCCAGTAAAAGATATTACCTCACCTACGTTGTCTCTCTCCTATCCTATCACCAACACAGATGCAACAACACTGCATGTAATGTATCTCAGTTATTCATCTGAAATGTACAAGGAATTGCCAGATATAAACATCCAAGACAATTCTTTTTATACACAACTATGTTTAACTGCTCTTGTGCCTTACAGATAAATGAGCTACATGCAGTAAAATTATGTAAGTGATATATTCTATCATTTGGCTATATAGCTAGAGTTGTACACAATTACCAAATTTCATTAATCCTTTCTATCTCGCATATAATGCACACAACAATATACTGCTATGCATGTTGTAAAGCTTATTTTTTGCAAAATTCAATTTAGGGTTAAATATTTGTCAGTTTCCTTCAAACATACTGAAATGCCACAACAGGAAATTAGGCATTTTGCTGAACTTGTGCCAGTGTGAAATTTTGCCATTTTCCTGATATTTCATTATTATTGAATATCAGCAGCTTTTTTCATGGACAAAATGTTTTTTCAGCCATGGTATTGCCTATTGTTTTTGTAAACCCAGACAAGATGCGTGAGCAATACACATGCATGCATGCATACACACAATATTACACAGTACATTGATGCCTGGAATGTGTTCTCTCAGTGTTACATGGCAGTTCTATTAATATTGATTATCCAAAACAAAATGTGTCCCAAACTCTCTGCATTTTAAAGACAAATGAAAGAAATACAACTCATGACAATTCATGACATTGTGCTTCCAAGTTCAACCTGAGAGTTTTAGTGTATCTGGTAAACATTTCCATTTTACTACTGACCTTATAACAGGAGACAGTTGCCTTGTCTGTGTTATGATTCACCACGCATAAACTTACAGGGCTGCTGTAAAATCTTTAAATCACAACTCTTCATGGATAAAAATGAATAGTAGAGCAAAAATGCATGGAAATAAAAAATACTATCCCAAGTAAAAGTCATAAAAATATAAATTATTCTTTACTAAGCAGAGCATGAACTTAAACATGAATAACACAACATATAATAAATAACTTGTTATGATAAATTCCTTATAATAAAAGAATTCCTTGAAAACTTGTGATAAAATGTTCAGTAAAAATGTTCATAAATATTCTTTTCAGCACTATTTAAAAGTGCCTTTTTTCTTTGATAATAATAATGAAGTAAATCAGTCACCTCCAGTGATCTATATCCTGAAGAACAGTGGTTGATAGATGGATATTTTTCACACTTTCTCACTTCTTATTTACACGATTGAGAGGCATATTGAAGTATCTTACAGAAATTTTCATTTCAAAACAAATTGTGCAAAGTTTTAAAATGGACATATATTTAAAGAAATGTATTCACTAACTATTCTTTCTTGAACTTTTGTAGCACATTTTGCAGGATTTTGTTGATAAAGGACTTCATAAATGCTCTGGGTCCCATCCTGAATTTCAAACTTAGGCAAAAACTACCTTTAGAATTTTTTCTTGAATAAAAAGTTCAGCAATTGATCTCTGAGAGCTTAAAATTTATTTAAATAAATGTTCAAGTGAGAAAAATATTCTGCTATTGATGTTATTAGCCAAAACCCTTTTCAAGCGGGTATGTTAAAGGTATGTTGAATATGAGCTTTTATTACTGAATCTGGAAATTAATACCACTGTCCTGATTGTGTGTGCCATATACAGTTAAAACTTTTCTTAACTTCAGTTGGGGTTCTGGGTGCAGCAGTTTTGTGCATCTACTACCCGTTGATTGTCTGGAAGGTTTGAACCCCATGATTCTCTCTATAATCAGCGAGCATCTCTGAACGATCTACTTTACAATGAATGGAGCTATGGACTGTGGGGACATATTGGATTAGCTTCTGGTACATATATTTCAGGTCAGGAGAAGATACATTTGATTCTCTTTAGTCCAGACTCGAACCTTTTGTTTCATAGGTGCATAGAATGATGGGGAAGGGCACAAGGAAGTGCCCTATCTTTGTGCACTTCTTCAGCAAGGGGGCCCAACTGCACACAATCAAGCCTACGGACTGCTCCTTCCTTACTATGCAAGTTATCCTAAAGGGGGTGAGGAGGAGGTAGGGCCATGAAATGTTATGATGTTCTAGCAGTGTTCTCATGTATCCCCCAAAGGGATGAAGCAGTAGGTGCTGATGCAGAACCCTTTCATATCTCCCTCTGGCAATGGGCTTCCACAGCACCCATAATGTCGGAATGAGTTTAAAGCCACAATTGAATCCTCACCTCAATCCTAACGGATGTTCTTCTTTAGCACTAATTATTAGCTCCTTCACAGAAAATGATTCTCAGAATAGCCTGACAGTTATGAATATATTGGGACACTTTTTTGTTCAGCTACTTGTTTGCTTTATGTTCTTGAGTTAACAGCTAGCCTAATAATTTTAATCAGAATGTCCCACAATTACAGCTGTCCAAATAAATTATTTTTCCCCCCTGGTTTTCAAAAAAAATTTTAAAAAATTACTTTGGGCTGACTCAAAACAATTTTTTTTCAAAAATTTGAAAAATTGAGAAGTTGACTATAAATTGTTTTTGGTTAAACTAAATGGCTTGTTTCTGAGCTTATTATAACAGTTTTTAGTGAAACTTGAATGAAAAATTATAAATTCAGAAACTTTTTTTAGAAACAAAATATTTAGTCTATTGTGCTTCTTTTTTTTTAATTGAAACAATTTGGCAAATTCTACACAAATTTGTTAAATATTTGGGTCAACCCAGATCTGCATTTTTCAATTAAAAAAGTTTTAGCCAATTTTTTTTGTCCAGCTCTATTCACAATAGAATTGTTGTGTGTATCACACACACAACTTGATATTAATAATTTCAAATATGGAGTAGTACTGTTACCCACTAGTAGGGTATTTTAAGGGAATTCCTTAATACATCCTCCAAAAATCACAATTTTGGCTGCAATTTTTATATATATTACTGTTACAAATAAAACCTAAACTAATTGTAACTGAAAGCGATTATAGCCAAAATTTATTTTTCTGTCTTTCATCAGCTGATTTACTGTGTGCATGTTAGCCGTGGTTTGAGGTGTCAATTTCAGTGTTTTGGTGATGTTCATTTGTACAATGAAATGTGAAGGAGTAGAACCACGTGGGTAGAAATCAAAGACACAGATGTATGAACTTTTGCAAGACAAGTGTTACAGAGTGCTCGTCACACATTTTAAATGTTTTTATTGGATATTTAGTTTGTGCTGGAGCTGTATGATCACAAATTGAATGCTTTGTAATCCATCAATTGCTATTAATGTTACCAGTTGCTCTCTATTTGTGCTCCTTGAAGCAGACAAAGTATTACAGTTTGCTGAACTGTTCACTAGTATGAACAGGATAGAAGAAAATAAACAAAACATCTGTGTAGTATATACAGTCTTACAACAAAATATTTTATGTGATCTGTGTCCTAAAACATTGTCTGGTTCCATCCAGTTTTTTTTTAACCCTGTACATTTTTTTGAATAAATTGAAAAAGAATCTATAATTTCAGTTTAATGACACTATAATATTGGCATCCAGAAGCCAAAGACATATTTTCAACAATGGCAATAGATGTCACGTTCAAGTCTACTCTACTCTATTTTTCCTTGCCAATATTATTTAGCCCTTGACTTTTTCAGAGAAACTTTTCCATTTCTAGGCTACTTAACCTATTTCTTAGGCACAGAAAATTACTACAAAATATCTATTCCAAAGCTCTTTATTAAACTATTTTAAAGCTGAAAAAAGGGCATATTAATGAAAGTTTCCTGAACGTAATATGCTACAACATGCTTTGTACCATAGATGACACACTAAAATTAAATTAGTGCAAGAAAGGGATTTGGTTTCAGGAGATCTTCATTTTTACTTGAATATAAAATGTTCCTTCCTTATGCTTAGAGCATAAAGGGAAAATATGGAGAAAATAAAAGCAAAGCAGACCCACGTTTAGAGTGCATTAAAATAGAAAATCATAAAGAGGTATTGTTATAACCTTATTGGAGTCTGTGGTTCTACAGTAATATTCAATCATATGTCATCTACAGTAACTACAACAGTTTTAGACATCTTTAATCTTCTATATCACCAACTAAATCACTGCAAATTACTGGTTGCATCAGTTCTTTAATTAGGAACCTGACAATAGCAAATGTTCTATTCTTCCAATAGAATTACACTTCTCAGAACATGGGAGGGAGAAGTTCTTGAGTGTGGTTTTTCTCTGAAAATTGAGTGTAAAAATTACACCTTACTGAACATATTTGCTCCCTTTTTGTGTTTTCAGTGTCATAGCTGTTCAATTTTGTGACAAAAAAGTAGTCCTTATTTGTTTTTAAACCTAACAGCAGCACTCCAGAGACAACAGAATGAGGGGAGATTGATCTGACTTCTATTCTGGAATCCACACTAATAGAACTTCCAAATTTCAGGGCCAAATTCTGCCTTGCGTTCAAAAGAGGTGAAAGGCAGAATCCTGGGATTGATTGACAAGCTAGAAAGAACCCATATGAACTTGCAGATCCCCAGCTGAGATTGCAGGCCTGGCATTTTTAGAATAAAAAGAACACCATTTTACATGTAAACTGAACAAGTGTGATCTAGAAATCATTGAGCAATGACAGATGGAACCCACAGTGACACCTTTACAGTCACTTCTACAGACACTTAACTGTGCCAAGCATTTCACAGAGAATGTAACTGTAGTGTCATCATTTAATTTGAATTAAATTCTCCCCATGAAATCTAGCCTATTAAAATGTATTTCCAGTGGGCCCCTCTAACTCTTTTGAGAAGCCTACAGTAATGTTCAGATTGTCTGGTTTATTTGTTTTTTATACATCTGCTTGTCGCTCTTCTGTGCCAAAATTCAATCTGCCGGTATTAAGATGTACTGCTGAAGTTTTGACAACTTTACATATTGAAAGCTACTGATCCTTTCTCTTAAATCATTATTCTGAATGGAATCGACCTCTTCATTGTAAAAGAGATGATAAATCTTCCTGTTGTCAAGCAGGATTATTAAGTAATTTTCAAATAGAGGGATCCCATTTCGGCCCTGACCCTGCACCATTAAAATGAATGAGAGCTTTGACATTGACTTCAATGACCCTACAATCAAGCCCTTAGTAATTTGCTCAGTGACCTCTATTTGTATTGCATATATACCAACATTTTTTTTTTTATTATAATTTATTATTTTCACATAAAATACAGTTAGTTATCAGTACAAACATGTAAGCAGAAATTAACAATGAGGGGGAATATACAGTTAGGCCATGATCCAGCACGTTTCTATCTAGAGGTAGATTCCTACACTTGCACAAAGCCCTATTCACTTCAGCCGGGCTTAGTGCAGATGAAGGGATCCACCTACACAGAGCCCATTTCAGGATCAGGGTATTTGAAAGGTTTACCACTGTGGGTTATATGAATTAATATCATTTTACCCGTTAAATTCAAAATGATCAACAAGATCAATACTACAGTCACAAAAATAAATATAAAAATGAAAAATCAACACAACAAAATAAAACCAAAACATCTTTTCAGGTATTTTTTCCACAACTTATGTTGTAATTAATACAAATTGTTTAATTTCTGCTGTTTTTCAGCTAATTAAGATTTTTACTGTCCACTTCTTTAAAATGTTGAAATAACCGCGGCAGGGTAGGGAGGTGACTGCTGGAAGCAGAACAAAGTCAATGCAGGGATTGTGGGCTGGAAGGATTGCTGTAATGGTTTGGCTGCGTCCGCAACTGATTGTCTTATCAGTTTGTCTTGCAATTGGTTCACTAGCATGGACAAACTATGCTATGCAAAAATATCAGAGTCTCTCAAACTGATTTTCCTAATGTTATTTAATTTCTGCAGTACATGTAGGGCATGTAGTCTTCATAGAATCCTTTCCTGCAATTATGCACACTTGCATCTAATTTAGGACACTAAGGTTCTTCCCTATTCAGCAAGGTGCTTCAGTATGTGCCTCTCTTTAATCAGGTGAGTAGTTCCTTTGAAAAATTAGTCATGTGCTTCACTATCTTACTGAACCAAGGTCTAGTTGCAAATATGTAGCACGTGGATACTCCTGTTGAAGTCAATGAGACTTAGGGTTTCCAACCTTCCAAGATTGTCCTGGAGTCTCATGTGATGTTATGATGAAACCTCCAGGAATATGTTCAATCAAAACTAGCAACCCTAGTGAGACTACTCATGATTAAATTTGTGCACATTTAAGGATTTACAGGACCATGTCTTTAGACTTTTAGTTTCTTGGTACTCCTTGCATGTTGTTGTTCGGCAAATTCACTGATAAATGCAATGGTCTTGTTTCCTTTATCTGTTTGGGTTGAAAACATGTTTGGTCAATATGCAAGTTGCCCACAGCTTACATGAGATTTTTTTTATATGCAGTTGTCTACAATTAGCTATTATACTGAAAATACACTGTTCACAGGATACCAGCACTGTTATGTACAACAAATGTATCCTATCGTTTACATTTCTGGAATGTTTATGGATTGTAGGTAATTAATCCCCATGGATATTGGTTATCTTCAGATGAGATGACTTGGAATAGATAATTACACTGAATAATGCTAAAAATGATATGTTCCAGCATTGATGTACCTCCAGGACAACAGTTTTAGCTTACAGTTTATCCAGCCTTCCACTCTTAAATTCACATACACCTTTTTGATTTGATGGTTATATAAGACTAACTGAGCTTGATAGCCTTAAGAGGTGCTAAATTGAAGACATATGGTAGTGATTCTGTAAAACTACCTATACTATTAATTTTTGCCAGCTACCATTCAACATATACATATATAGGTTCTACTATATTTTCTATTATAGAAAAGCTTCTTCAATATAAATGCAGTACAGTTGTTTACAATATTTTTGGAAATACAGCATAGTTAAACCAAGATGGTTCTTTTTAGAAAATTAGAACAGAAGAGTATAATGTAACCCTTCTGCCCATCAGAGTTGGCAGCAACAAGGGCCGGGTTCAGTATCTAGGGGTTCCATTCCAATAATACCATGCAAAACCAGCTCGAGCCCCCACCCAGTGACCTGGGACAAATATATACCACCCCCGCTGGGCACCTCTAAGAAGCAATACTTCTCCTCTCACAAGCACAGAGTCTGAGTGTAACAAAAGCCTTTTAATAACAGAGAGAAACAATGTGGCATTATGTTGGAGGAAACACCACCAACAGGATTCATAATACAACCCATGAGCAAAAATCCCACCCCAAGAAAATTGGGCCATGTCCTTTCCCTTTGGTTCTTGAGTCCAGCAACCCAAAAGTCACCCAAAGTCCCAAAAGTCCAACAACCCAAAAATCTCTGTCCCTGGTCAGTGCAGCGCCAGAGTTTGACAGTTTATCTGCAGAGTTTTACCTCCCGACCTGGGTGGAGATGGGAGGCTAAGGGGCACCTTATGTGGTCCAAAGCCGATTGCCCCATCTCTCTGTGGGGCTCCGCTCCACTCTGCTCTACCAGTCGTCCCACAAATCGCTCTGCTCTGCCAGCTGGCCCATGAGCTGCTCCAGCCATCCCACAAACTGCTCCGCTCCACCAGCCTCTCTGCTCTGCCAACCGTCCTGCGAACTACTCTGCAATATATCCTCAGCCGCCCCCCCCCCACTACTTAACACACCACTCAGTGATTTCAGCTCTTAGTAATTTTAGCTCTTTTGTGATTTTCAGCTTGTAGTAGGGAAGCCTCAGTGCTGGTGCACCATTGGCCCAAAGTGAATTCAGGTCAGCAGCCTGTAACTAGACTCCTAGTGGAATCAAAATTAGGTCTGATATTCTACAGTGGAGAGAAGAGGAGGTGCAACTAGCATGTAGGACCCTCACCAGGGGCCCATACCACCAGGTATAACTTAAATAATTTTTTCACTTCAAGGTCTAAGACACAGACAAGGTTTTTATCTCAAGGCCAAAAGACCAAAAATATCAAGATGCTTGATCATGGCCTTAGATAAGCCAAGAGACTATTTACACTTGATCTTAGCCAAAACATATGTCCCCAGGCTCTCTAAATTCACTGAGTTTTGAAATCCATGTCCCTTGCCTAGCAAGTGCTACTTAGTTGATGGCGAGTCCCTCCATCATTAAAAAAAGGCCAAGTACAGTTCACATAATCAGGATAACAACAATTTATTCTTCCTGCCCCAATAACAGAGAAACTGGGGATCCCACAGCAGCCAAAGTGACCACTTGGGCAGCTATGGACTCATGTTAGATGGGGTGGGTGTGCCTATGCAAATGAGATCAGCCCCTGAAGTTCTTTTCCACAACTTGCCACAACTCACCACCAGATGTCAGGGTGGAGCTCATCCTGACTCTGCTTACATCATATGAACAGTACTTAACTATAAGTGGTCTAGCGTAATAAAATAGTACTGCTGGAAGTACTGTGGAGAAAACATAAGTAAACTTTCTCTATTTTTTCCCAAGTACTGATCTTGCACTGGGATTTGCTAAAGTGGACTCCTGCATTTGTATGTATTCTAACTTAAATGAGTCTTTGCAGGAGTCTGCACCAGCATATCTTAATTGTATAACAGGGTCATAGATTATAAACTTCTTGGAGCAAAATCCATATTTTTTTTTGTCAATAACATGCCATGCATATCTATAGCAATGTTCACTCTGGGTCTACAGATGTTACCAGTTTTAGTGATATAGAAAATCCCTACAACCAAAAATTTGGGGTGGTTTGTTTAGTGCATAGAATCATAGAATATCAGGGTTGGAAGGGACCTCAGGAGGTCATCTAGTCCAACCCCCTGCTAAAAGCAGGAACAATCCCCAACTAAATCATCCCAGCCAGGGCTTTGTCAAGCCTAACCTTAAAAACCTCCTAAGGAAGGAGATTCCACCACCTCCCTAGGTAACCCATTCCAGTGCTTCACCACCCTCCTAGTGAAAAAGTTTTTCCTAATATCCAACCTAAACCTCCTCCACTGCAACTTGAGACCATTACTCCTTGTTCTGTCATCTGCTACCACTGAGAACAGTCTAGATCCATCCTCTTTGGAACCACCTCTCAGGTAGTTGAAAGCAGCTATCAAATCCCCCCTCATTCTTCTCTTCCGCAGACTAAACAATCCCAGGTCCCTCAGCCTCTCCTCATAAATCAGGTGCTCCAGCCCTCTAATCATTGTTGTTGCCCTCCGCTGGACTTTTTCCAATTTTTCCTTCTTGTAGTGTGGAGTCTGAAACTGGACACAGTATTCCAGATGAGGCCTCACCAATGCCGAATAGAGGAGAATGATCAGTGGTTCCCAAACTACGGGTGCCCCTTGTTCAGGGAAAGCCCCTGGCGGGCCGAGCCAGTTTGTTTATCTGCTGCATCCGCAGGTTTGCCTGATTGCAGCTCCCACTGGCCACAGTTCGCTGTTCTCGCCAATGGGGGCTGTGGGAAACGGCGCGGGCCAAGGGACGTACCAGCCACCACTTCCTGCAGCCCCCATTGGCCTGCAGCGGTGAACTGCGGCCAGTGGGAGCCGCAATCGGCCGAACCTGCAGACACAGCAGGTAAACAAACTGGCCCAGCCCGCCAGGGGCTTTCCCTGAACAAGCGTCATCCCAAGTTTGGGAAATACTGATCTAATGAAACATAATGATAGATCAGATCTATATTACATATCTTTAATTACATGAAGGGTTGCCAGGTGTCCGGTTTTTGACTGGAATGCCTGGTTGAAATGGGACCCTGGCACCTCCGATCAGCTTCGCTGACTGGGCTGTTAAAAGTCCGGTCGGCAGCACAGCATGGTTAAAGCAGATTCCCTGCCTGCCTTGGCTTTGCGCAGCTCCAGGAAGCAGTGGTATGTCCCCGCTCTGGCTCCTAGGTGGAGGGGCAGCCAAGGGACTCTCTGCGCTGCCCCCCACCCCAAGTGCTGGCTCTTCAGCTCCCATTGGCTAGGAACTGCGACCAATGAGAGCTGCGGGGGTGGTGTTTGTGAACAGGGCAGCAGGCAGAGCTGCCTGGCTATGCCTCAACGTAGGAGCCAGAGGAGGGACATGCCGCTGCTTCCGGGAGGTGCCAGAGGTAAGCGTTGCTCGGAGCTTTCATCCCTCACCCTTCATGCCCCACCAATCTCCTGCCCCAGCCCTGATCCCCCTCCCGCCCTCCAAACCCCTTGATCCCAGCCTGGAGCACCTCCTGCTCCCCAAACCTCACATCCCCAGCTCCACCCCAGAGTCTGCACCCCAACCAGAAGCCTCACATCCCCCTGCACCCCAACCCCCTGATGCAGCACTGATCCCCGTCCCATCCTGGAGCACCCTCCTACACCCCAAGCCCCACATCCCCACTCCACCCCAGAGTCTGCATCCCCAGTTGGAGCCTCACACCCCCCTACACCCCAACCATCTGCCCCTGCCCTGATCCCCCTCTTGGTCTCTGAACCCCTCTGTCCCAGCCCAGAGCACCCTCCTGTACCCCAAACCCCACATCCTGGCCCCACCCCAGAGCCCGCACCCCCTCCTGAATCCCAACCCACTGCCGCAACCCAGAGTCTCCTCCCACACCCTGAACTCCTCATTTATGGCCCCACCCCAGAACCTTCAGCCCCTGCCAGAGCCTGCACCCCAACCCCCTGAGCCAGCCTGGTGAAAATAATGAGTGAGGGTCAGGAGAGCGAGCAATGCAGGTGGGAGGGGGTAATGGAGTAAGGGGGGGGGGCTTCGGGGGTGGGGCCGGGCAAGGGTGTTCGTTTTGTGCAAGTAGAAAGTTGGCAACTCTAATTACATGTTTAACAAAGGTTGAAATATTTTGGAGCTGTTAGAAGCCATTTTATTTGGACATCACCAGGTGAAGATGATTACCTGCTTGAGCTTTTGAGCTAATTTTGCTTACTGAATGCTTGAGTCAGTACTTCAATGTTTTATTGTAACAATCTTAGCAATGCTAACAATTCCATAATTACAAGACAACATCTAGCATCTGTTCTAAAGCATATTGAAGTCAATTGGGAATCTATTTCCATTTACTTCAGTGAGCTTTGGATCAACCCTTTACTTCAGTAAGGTGTGGTCCTGTTTCCACTGAAATCAATGACAGAAATTCCACTGAGTTCAATGGGTGTAGCATTAAGCCCTGAAGTAGACGTATTTTATACAAGAGATAAAAATGTCCATTTAATAATTCTGTAAAAAATTGCTTACATTATATTTTTACTTTTCAAGTATCCTACTTATATTAAGCAGATCAGTTTTAAAAAATGGATGAAGGGTGTAAGGCAGGGGTAGGCAACCTTTGGCATGCGTGCCAAAGGCGGCACGTGAGCTGATTTTCAATGGCACTCACACTGCCCGGGTCCTGGCCACTGGTCCTGGGGGCTCCGTTGCTGGCCTGAAGTACTGGCTGATGGCCCCCTGCCAGCCAGGGTTCCGTCCACCAGCCCCGCTCAGCCCGCTGCCAGTCCCAGGTCCCGGCCACCAGTCCGGGGGGGCTCTGCTGCCAGCCTGGGGTCCCAGCTGCCGGCCCAGGGCTCTGCAGCCGCCCCCAGCTGTGGCCCACCTGAAAAATTGTTCCAGCGTCACTGTGCTGCAATATTTTAAGTCCTGATTTGCTCCTTACATCACTATTGTACCACGTGGAACAGCGCACTGCCTTTGATGTTGAGATTAGAATGTACATGCAAGAACTGGAATCAGAATTTTCTGACAGATTACAAGATTTCCAGCGATTTAGCCCAATGCTTTCTTTTCTAATTAAACCTGAAAAGTTCAACCAAAGCGACTTGGATTTGTCTGTATTTCAGCGGATGGGCATTGAAGATTTCGAAATGCAGCTCATTCAGGTAAAATGCTCAGAGTTGTGGGCATCAAAGTTTGAAGATCTGCGGAGTGCACTTGAAGCTACCGAGAGAGATCATGGGGCCTCTATTCTGACCTGTTGGACGTCCCTGCCAGTGAAATGTAACTGTTTGACGAAAATTGTTTTTGCAATGCTTTCAGCATTTGGATCCACATACCTATGGGAACAGGTATTTTCACACATTAAATCTGTCCTCTGTCCCTCTCGGAGCAGGTTAACAACTGATCGCTCAGAAACCTGTGTGCAGCTTAGAAGCCCGTGTGCAGCTTAAAGTATCCAAAAATGTGCCAGACATTGGAAGACTCAGAAGGAAAAGCAAGGGCAAGGATCACACTAAACTGATAAGATCTGCTTTTTAATTTAATTTTAAATGAAGCTTCTTAAACATTTTAAAAACCTTATATACTTTACATACAACAATAGTTTAGTTATATATTATAGACTTACTGAAAGAGACCTTCTAAAAACATTAAAATGTATTACTGGCACACAAAACCTTAAATTAGAGTGAATAAATGAAGACTCGGCACACCACTTCTGAAAGGTTGCCACCCCTGATGCAAGGTCATACTCCAAAGTGCTACCTACATTGACCTGGGATATAAAACTATTTTGAGTTCTTGGAAAACAGATATTTTCCATTGCAGATGATAAATGTAAAAGTCCATAGCAGTGTGTAAAATCCCTCATCCTGCTCCTATAATGTCAACACTTCAGTTCCATAGCAAGGAGATTCTAACTTTATTAAACTATTTAATTATCTGAGGGTGAAATTCGCTCCAGTGCAGAGGCCCTAGGCGCCACCTTTATTACCTAGAATTTCACCTAAACTGTGATAAGAGAAAACAGTAGCAGAACAATGGAAACAAATGAAAATAATGTTGTTGCTGTGAGAAAAATGAGGTTGACAAATTGGAAAGTTTTAAGTTATAAGGTTTGGAAAGTACATTTTTTACTATTGTACTAAGCTATCATAATCACTTTAGAACAAAAATATACCACATTGTATTGTATTGTTCTGATCACTTTCACTAAGCTTATAAACATTTAAGAAAGATTTCCTGGAGACCTGATACTACTTAAAATGTTGTTACCACTTCTGTTTCTCATTCCAGGTCCATTATATTCCCATTAATTCTTTATAGCTTACATCCTACATTGTATTTTTTACAAAAATAGTAACATAAAAAACAAAACAAAACTTTAATATATTTTTGACACAAAGCTCTATTGTCTTTCTGAATGTATCTCCTTTTGCCATACGCATTTAAATTCTTAATTCTGGTTCTTTTTTTAAAATTTAATGACTATGTTCTTTAGAGGTGATATTTCCACAGTTAAATTCAATTATTTCTGTAGCTCAGGAGGGTGTGAAGTGAATAATAACTTTTATGATTAACCCAGTGTTTGGCAGATTATATTAAGTGTGATGGTTAAAGAGCTGATCCTTATTACAGGAAAACCATGTAATTAATAATTCAATTGCTTTTTATTATAGTCTCCATTTGCGACCTTCCATCCATTAGGAATTTTGTAATTACAGGTCTTTAAGACTTAATTCTTCACAATTGATCATCAATGATACCACAATATATTGAAGTTTTGGAAATAGTTATAAGAGCACATGGTGATAATATAAAATAAAAATTCAGCACCAGCTACAGATGGGAGCACATTAAAATATCAAGTCTGCCCACCTAGATGATGTAGGTACCACCCAAGTTATTTTATACAACATATAAAAGTTGTAAAAATAAATGACGAGTATTAGATGGCTGCCAGAGTCCTTTCTTCAAAACGAGCTGGGGAAGTAGGGAGATGAATTATCTGAGGCAGTCCATGTTGTTGTAAACTAAGTTGTTAACAGGACTGGCTGGAAAATAACAATTCATTTCTGTGAAAACTAGACCATTCCAATTTTTTTAATGAAAAACAAAAAAGAGAACAAAATTGACAAGAACTGGTGTTTAGGGCACTCACTCCCTTGGGATATGGGAGCCCCATGTTCAAGTACTTTTCTGGCTGATATTGTCATGACCCATGGATCTCAGAACCCAAGTCTGCAGGGTTCGTGGGAGCAGCCACCCTCCACCCGGCAGCCTGCTGACAACTGCTTATCTGGGATCCACAAAACCCAGCCCCAGCGTGAGACTCTGCCCCTAAGATCTAATTGGTAGAGTCCCAGAGCAGCTGATTGGCCTGCTGGCCCTACTTAAACTAGCAGCAGGAATAGGAAGTTTCATTGGACCATTGAACAATTGGTCTCCCCCTTGCTCTGGACTGTGTACTTCCTGCTCCCCCAGCTTGATTTCCTGGCATCTGACTCATGATTCTGATCTCCAGTTTGTCTCCTTTTTCTGATCTCCTGGTATCCTGACCTAGTCAACTCTTGTCTCATACCTGTGGATTCTGGCTCTGACTACTAGATCTGGCCACCCATTACAGATACTGAGCAGGGACTTGGATTGTAAATTGCTTGGGGCAAAGACTGTCTTTTTGTTCTTTTCTTACACCACCTAGCATAATGGGGCCCTGGGCTATGACTAGGGCTCCTCACTGCTATGATAATATTAATAATAATCTGGTTATCCCAATCCTATGTCCTAACCCCCAAATCCTAATCCCCAGGCTAGAGGGTCAGTCTCACTCTCCCTTTCTCCTTCAGTCTCTCCTGTTGAAGCTGTTTCTCTTTGTGTAAATAAATAGTCATTTGGCCAAAGAGAGAGAGCCAGAGAGAGACTGACTCTATAGCT
This sequence comes from Caretta caretta, assembly GCF_965140235.1. Classification (NCBI taxonomy): domain Eukaryota; kingdom Metazoa; phylum Chordata; order Testudines; family Cheloniidae; genus Caretta; species Caretta caretta. The sequence continues at coordinate 87,118,979 of NC_134214.1, forward strand.
GGTGGCTAGAGTCCCCTAGAATGTTGGAGATCGAAGTTCAAAAGTCCCTGTTCCAAATCAGGCAGAATCAGTTATGATGAAATAGCATTTTTCAACACAAGAGTTTAAGTGAATTTTTTAACATGCTCTATTGTTAACATGCTCTAGCCTTACCCAGATTAAATTGAGCAAAGTTAAATTTCAGCTAAATATTAGGAGGGATGTTTTATAATAGTGTGTTCTATTGGGTCATGGAAATTAGGGAAATTTTGAAGCCTCCGTCTTATAAGTAGGGAGCAATCCACATCAACTGGGGAATAGAAAAGGTGATTTAATACTTCCTTTTCATCTATCAGTCTGTGGCAGTCTTAAGGGACAAGGTCAGTGCTTTGTTGCTCAAATTTTGAAACTCTGGATGTTGACCAGTCACTGAAACACTAGTTGCCAATGTCGCTTTTGATGGAGCCAAGAAAACTCACAGATGAGTGTCTGGGTTTAATGGCCTCTGGCTGTAACTTAATTGAATCCATGCAAAATCAATGAACCTGGCACCTCCTAAATAGTCCTTTAATCACAATATAAACCAACTGTAGATGCCCTGCAGACCCCAAACCCATGCCCAACTAATGAGGTTATAGCCCACTTCTCTCTAATGTTGAAGCCAAATTTCCTTTCAAGGAAATAAGTTCCACTAAGGAGGTGTCTCGTAAATGTATCCAAAATAGCCCATTTTCTTGTTTCCCCTTCAAACCCATTTGTGCCTTATCACCGCCTGTTCCCAAAGATTTCGGAACAACACTGCTCCCTTCTTCAAAGTTACAACAATAAAACCCTGATTCATTGACATAAACAAGCCAAAGTTAAGTAACACCCATCAGTAACAGGGATGGACAACAAAAGTAACTTATGGCCCATTCTAAAGAACCATTTTAATACACATGTATGTTTCTTGGCATTAAGTTAGACACTATTTTTCCTGATATTTGATTGTCCAACTAAGAGCTGATATATACCAAATATAGATTAGCTGTCCTATCCTAATGAAATCAGCATTTGTTTTTTATTTTAATTATTTATTTGTGTAATATGGTAGAGAATTAGAAAGAGACAGATGGCTTAGCTGACTTGTGCCATAGTGAATTCAAATTCCTTTAGCATTTACATTTCAACGTGTTTGAGAAGGAGAGATCTAAAGTTTTCATTCTGCTGACTTGCCTATGACATACATACTTGGAGATATTGCATATGGTGTCCATCTGCCCCAACATAGGAGCTGGGAACATTTTCACTAGCGATGTCCAGCAGAGGTAGTGCATGCTACCTATTCCATGGTACCCGCCATACTGCACCACTGCTGTAAACTAGCACAGAAACCTTCCTCCTCTTCCGCATCTAAAAGATCTCAAGGAAAGAAGAGCTCAAAGAGAGCATCTGTTTTCCTCCTCTTTGGCACTGGCTTCAACAGCACTGTCCCTCTCAGCATCACAGTGCTCAGGCAGTCTTCAGCCCTTCCCCTGTCAGCACTGGCAGCTTTGATCAAAGCCTGCTCTGAACCAACAGTTTCAGCTTTAGAGGAAACTTCAAAGCAGAGACAGGCATCTATAGTATCCTCACTGCAGGGACCTTTTACAATTCATTTTACGGCTCCTAAAGCTTCTTTCATGTCTTCAGACTTCAGGGTCACCCCAGATCCTGAATCACCAATCCCAGAGGTTTCCCCAATCTCAGTACCGGACAGATCCTCCTCCTCAAAAAGAAGTGAGGGCACTTTTAATGAAAATTGCTTTGAACCAGCATGTCAATATAATTAAGGATTTAAGCCCCACTCAAATCCTTCAATTTCCTATCATGGCTTCTGTATTAGTGGTTTCTTTATCCAAAGACTCTGACTTCTCTGCAGGGGACTCCTCTACCAAAAAGGAAACTGTCTAGAGAGGCAATTAGAAAAGAGCCTCCTAATAGACCTGAAGATGCTAGTCTCGCTATGATCCTTGGTTCCCTCAAAACTGGTCAAATATTCCTTTCCCATATGGTCCACAATTTTGATTGTACAGGCCCTCATGGCCTTGATATTTCAGGGAGAAGTTCTTCTGCAGTATATGGGTTCTATTTGATGGAGGTGGATGATAAAGGAAAATGTATGTGCAGGAACTCTATTTGCCCCTCTGATTGCATCCAAAATTTTGATAACAGATACATCCAAGATGGGCTGCGTAGCACATATAGATCATATTCAGACTCATGGCCTCTAGTCTTATCTAGAATCCATGATCCAGATAAGTGTACTAGAACTAGTATTAGGCAGTGAGATTTGCTTTTCTATCTGTCATAAAGAATCCTTCAATCTAAATTCTCAGAGATAGGAGGCTATGGAATTCTTACATAAACAGACAGGGAGGTAAGAGATCAGTCCCTCTTTCCCAAAAAGCCATAAAGCTTTGAATCACGTCAATTTAGAATCATGTCAATCTGACAGCTCTTCACCTCCCAGGTCTAGTGGATTCACTAAGCAGGAAAATGTACTCGTCCCATAAATGGGAATTAAAAAATTCAGCACTAAAGCAAATTTTCCAGGAGTGAGTACTTCCCCAGTTGGACTTATTTGTATTAGTTCAAAACAGGAAATGTCAGATACTTTGCTCACAAGTAGGAAAGAGTTCAGGATCTCTAGCAAATACATTCATGATTTCTTGGTCACACAATCTGACGTACTTTTCCCTCCATTTCCACTGATTCCAAGAGTGTTATGGAAAATAAGTTAAGCAAAGGTTCAAGTTATGCTGGTGGCTTCCCCTTGGCTTCACCAATTTTGGTTCTCAGATCTAATGCTACTGTCAAATCATCAATTTATCAAGCTCCCAGTGCAGAAAGGCATTTTATCACAGAGTCAGGCTCTGATTCTCCACTCAAACCCAGCCTGTCTATATCTCTTGGTCTGGATCAGTTGTTCCTAAACTAGGGAGCTGCTTGTTTAGGGAAAGCCCCTGGCGGGCCGGGCCAGTTTGTTTACCTACCGTGTCTGCAGATTTGGCCAATCGCAGCCCCCACTGGCTGCCGTTTGCCGCTCCAGGGCAATGGGGGCTGCAGGAAGGGTGGCCAGCACATCCCTCGGCCTGCGCCGCTTCCCGCAGCCCCCATTGGCCGAGAGAAGCGAACCGCAGCCAGTGGGACCTGCAATGTGGCAGGTAAACAAAAACCGTCTCGTCCCGTCAGGGGCTTTCCCTGAACAAGCGGTGCCCGTAGTTTGGGAACCACTGGTCTGGGTGATATCTGGATGTTCCTAGTATATAGAACAATGTTCTACAGAGGTGCAGAGTATTCTTCAGAGTAGAAAATATTCCCCTAGGACTATGTACACTGCCAAATGGAAACATTTTTCTTTATGGGACAAGTCTAAAGATTAACTCCATGTCAGTGTTCTAGACTAATAATATAATTACCTCTTATCTTTAAAGCACTTGGGACTGTCTATTTCTTCAATCAAAGTCAATTTGGTAGTGATATCTGCAATCCATCCTCCAGTAGAGGTAGGCACAATTTTTCTGTTATCAATCAGTTAATGCATTTATGAAAGGGTTTGTCCATGTTTCTTCTCCTGTGAGAGCGGTTCTTCCAACATGGGACTTAAAGTCAGAGCTTTCTTCACTTAGGATGCCCTTCCCCCCCAACTTTTGAACCTTTATCAAATTATTCAGTTCATCTGCCATCAGTGAAGGTAGCATTCCTGATAGCAATTACATAAGCTGATTGAATAAGTGAATTATAAACCCTCCATATGCAGTTTGTCACCTGGCTAGAGTACCTGATACCACATGCATTTTTTTTTATTTCTAAAGCACTGTGAAAATTTCTTATCAATCAATTAATCCATTTATCAGTTTTTTCAAAAACCTCATTCTTCAGCTGCTGAATCTAAATTACTTACTTTAGATGAGAGAAAGTCACTGTTATATTACCTAGACAGAGCTAAATCTTTTCATAAACCTTCAGGGTTGTTCATTGCTTATGATAATAAACCAAAAGGGATGGCTATTTCATCACAAAGATTTTCTAAATGGACATCAGATCACGTTAGAACTGCTTATGATATTAATAAGCAAGTCCTCTGTCAACATCCAAACTCACTCCACCAGACAGTAAGGTGCATCGATAGCTTGCTTAAGCCAGGTTGCAATATTGGAAATATGTAGAGCAGTTACCTGGTCTTCAGCGCATACATTTATGAAACGTTATTTGTTAGCTGCTGCTTCAAGATCTGACACTGTTTTCAGATAACTCCTAGCTTCCATCTCTTTAAAGATGACTGCTAGCTAATCACTGTAAGTGGGATCCACACATTCAGTAATTCGAAGAAGAAAGAATGGTAATTTACCTGATACTAGCTGTAATTCTTCAAGATGTTCTGCACATGTGAGTCCTATCAACCACCCTCCATCCCCACAGCTTGGTAGCTTATAAATGAGAGTTCTGGGTGCAAAGGAACTGAATAGCATTTGGGGTCGCTGTGCACTTCGTGCCTTTGAGGGTGGGATGGAGGCATGTGCACCAACCTCTGTTGGACTCTGCTAGTGAAATGTTCTGAACTTCTGTGCTGAGGCACATGGACACTATAAGTGGGATCCACATGTGCAGAACTTCTCCAAGAACCATAGTTACTATCAGGTAAGTAACCATTTTCTAATGGTCAAGGAAACATCTTTCTTTATCATTATGGCTATTCATATCTTATTTTAAATATTCATTTTCAACTTATATAAATGAGTTTGAAAACGCCAAATTTCTAGCATAAGAAGACCACTTTCTATATTTCATTGACTTCTGAACCTTCATAAAGTTCTCTGAGTAAAACATTTTAGAATATTCTTTATCTTTCTTATGGAATTAACAAGATATCAATCCAATTCTGAATGAGGCACTTGTGAGCAGAAAGCATTTAGGTATTTACTGTGTTTTTAACATTAGATAACGCCAGTTTTTGTTCAGATGAACGGACATGCTCCTATTTTATTATAGAATGAGTATTGTCACTCAGCTGAAAATTATAGATAACACATATCCTCTTCAGTGATAGAAAACCAATAATAATTAAGAAGTGTCTTATAAGCATACAGAGGGTCAGGATGATAATTTTGTTTGTGTGTTTGTCAAGTGGTATGCTGCTGTATTAGTTTTTGGCAGTCGAGTCATTTCTTATCTGCATTACTCCAGAATATTAGGGGTTGTTTTTAAATATAAATTGCAGGGGTGTGTGTTTGTTCTGTTTCCCCCCACTTTCTATAAGGATTCACAGCATGAGGAAAATTGGTAAATTGATTTTCTCAAGTTTTGGCCAGTTTATAGGGTTTAATAAAACAAGATTCTCCTCATTGGTACATTTAATAATAAGTAATATGGCTATGTAATTATATGGAAAAATTTACAAAAGAACCTAAGACTTAAGGGACTAAGTCCCATTGACTTTCAATAATACAGCCTTCTATGAGCTTAAGTCATGTTTGAAAATGGAAGAAAGCTATATAAATCACTAGGCGTACAACTCTGGATGGAGCAACACCTAAATACCTTTTTAAAATCTGTCCCTTAAACACATTTGAAAATTCTGCTTGTCATTTTGTTAAATGTACCTTTTAAATATAGAGGAGTTTTTCCTGTCGGTTAAAGAAGTAGCTGAATGTTACAGTGCATTACTGTCCTCCTTGCCACAGAGTTTATATTTGCTCTTTCTTTCTTTTTATTCAATCTGAAATAAGTCATCTAGAGCCTGAGAGCCTGTGTTGCTCCTTCAGTTTGTGGTGGTGGTGGAGAAAGAAATAAATTTGGCTCTGAGGATGGAATTCTAAGAATTTGGGGAAAGTTAAGAGATTTCTTGCTTAAAATAAAAAAGTAACCCCCCTCCCAAAAAATAAGCAGAAACAAAGACAAATTTAAAGTATAAGATCAGAGATTTGAACAGTATTTTTATGCAAATATTTTTGTGCAAAGCACTGGGAAAGTGGCATTTGCTGCTCACAAACAATAACAATATCGCCATCTGCTTAGCCATATAAATTGCATTCCCCTATTATCCTTTAATCTGAAATAAAGCAGCAATACATTTTGCTTTATTTATAGGGAAAACACAATAAATAATAAACACAGTAACTTGCATTTCTGTAGCCTTTTCATTCAAGAATGTCAAAACACTTTACAAGCATTAGACCTATTTCTGCCAGGCACATAATCATATGCCTATCTTCAAGCACATGAGTAATTTTATAGAAGGCTCATGCTTAAGAACCTCCCTGAATAAGGACCGTAATGAATTAGGCCTCACAACATCCTTGTGAGATAGATGTGGTGTTATCCTGATTTTATAATTGGGGAAACTAAGGAACAGAGAGATTAAGTAACTTGCCCCAAACAATATACAGCAAATCAGCGGCAGAGCCATTAAAGTCAATGGGAGCTTTGCCATTAATTCATTGGAGCCAGGATTTCACACCAGGAGTCCTGAATCCTGGTTCCTTCTATGTCCATTGGGCCAGGAAGCTGTTTGGGAGACAAATTGCCCTTGTGACTTATGAGAAAGGTGTGATTTCATTGTTATTCAGGTAGTGTTTGTCAAAGGAGCTTGCATTTGCCATTGTCAAAATGAAGGCAATTGTCCCAGCTCTGTAATGGAATGGGCAAGGGATAGTTGAAATCAGCCAGTTACAGGCAATATATTAGTGCAAGCTAAAAACTCCCTTTTTTAAAACTTGATTCTTTCTTCCACATAACCCCATAACCTATGCAGATTCAAACTTTTGTGCAATTCAAGTAAGTTCTACAAAGGAAGAATAAGCCTCTTAACAAGATTGAATTTGCTATTGTGCATGTTACAAGCTGAACAAACAAAGATTGGGCAAGTTTCTGTTCATTCATGTGCCTCCTTTAAAAAACAAATACCAGTTTAATATAAATGGAAATGAGGGCAACATTAGTGTGAACATAAATCTTGATCTATTGTACCCTAATAATGAAAGCAATACTTTTTAGAGTCTGGATAAATGGATAAAGCTATACATTTTAGAGTTAGGATCATCGCTATTTTAGCTAAGATTTTCTTTTCTTTGCTTGCTGGGATTTCAGTAAATGCCAGCATTTATGGAAAAGCACTTACTTGTCTCGAAATCATTGAAAACCAGATTGCCCTATTGTATGATGAACAACTATTTCTGTACAGTTCAAGGAACATTTAGAAATATAATGCTGCAAGGTATTTATAAGGGAAAAAAAATTTCGTGGTTGAATTCATGAAGCTTCATATTTTTATAACCTTTTAAATAGTCAAGAGACTAAGGTTAATGATAGTCCTCTAACCACTTGACCTTTACTGAATGGAGAACTGGCAGAGCACTTACAGAAGTTTCAACAGTGACCTCAAATTTCATTGAGCTATTAATGTCTAAATAAGTGTTGATTAGAAACAAAAGTGTGAGAACATATGGTTTGGAAAGCTATCATCTTGGGATTTGTGAATGCTTATTTAAAAACTGACTTGTATCCAAACAACCCCAGAAACATGTGTCAGCCTTTTTTTTTTTTTTTTTTTTTTTATGGGATGGGGGTGTAAATCAACTATTTTCATCTGCAAAAGCTGTTCATTTTCACAGGCAGTGAGTGTGTATGAAAAGCTCAGGTGCCATGCCATCCTGACTGCCTTTTAGAGACAAACAAATTGTGGCTTTATGTCAACTTGGAAATATTTATTTAAAAAAATCAAATTAAGATAATAGAGGGTTGTAAGTGGATCTTTGGAAGTAAAAAGTGCTTAAACTAAACATATTGGTGGATCTGTGAAGCACACCAGAAGGAAAATAGCATTTCTATCACACTCTGCCCTTTCGTAAATTCAGAAACCACTGTTCCTATTTGGCTGTAGGCAGGGTAAAACAGATTCATTATGAATCAAATCACTATTTCCAAGTATAGGGCCAGATTTAAGCAGTTTTTGTTAGTTCAAGTTGACTCGTTCTGTACAAAAGAAGACAACACACTCTCTAGAAATGTACTTATCTGATCAGAGGGTGAAGAGACCAGTACTGGAGGGATGAGGAGAAAGATATAGACATGCTTTCCATTTATTTTTAGAAAATATAAGTGTCTCCATAACCGTTGTGATTAGTATGATTTAAGTGCCTGGGTGGCAGATTACATAAACAGTTCTGGTTTAATTCTGACTCTCCTGATGGGAGTCTTGTTATTGAGTGAATGGGTCCAGGATTTCACCCTTTCTCTTTATAAAATAATATAACATTATCCTAAACACAATATTCTTGGGGTTGGAAGGCCAGAGCATTAGCTAATAATTTGAAGGATTGTTCAATGATGGATTACATCCAAGAGTATTTAGGAAAGATAGCATGCATTGTATCACAGGGTATGTAACAGGAGGATTATCTGTAGCACTGTACTGTAATATCGGGAGCAGAACTGTGCTGGGTGCCTAAGGCTGTAATGTTCAACATCAGATAACTAGGTTGCATCCACACACTGAACTTGGTATCCGAGCAACAAAATACACATGGTTGTCATATATATTTTATTTGGACATATTATACCCAAAAGAAATAGTCCTCAAGACACTTAAGTAATTCATGTAAATACTTAAACTTTAGAAGAAAATGTTTAGTTAATTCAGGAGGAGAGGAAACATAGTATTTAATTGAGACCTGAAAAGATTTCCCCCGCTGCATCCTTTCCCCCCACAAAAAAAAATCAAAACAATTAAATGGCAAAATTTGTTTACTCTGGGAGCCATTCTGCTCTTTGGAGGAAATATATAACTTGGCAGAGCTATGATGGTTATGTAGATACAATTCATGTAATATTCATTAAAAAAACATGCTCTATAAGCAAACAATTTTTAAGCAAGAGTAGGCCACCTAACATGAAAACTTCTGGACAGCCACAAACTTCAGAAATAATCTTAACTTAAAGCTAAATAGAAATACCCCAAATCCAACTCTGTCCTGTTCTACTTCACAGAAGCTGTCTGTCTATCACATTATACTCATCTAGGTGCTTAATGACATTAATCTTTAATGATGATCTCCGTTATTTGCTTAACTAGTCTAAAATTCCTGGAATCAACTTTCAATCCTCTGATATAAAAATTGTCTCTAATAATGTTAATAGTCCAAATGATTTTTTTTAGCTCCTTTAGTGCTCTTGTATGAATACATTCTTCCCTGAATAACTTAGTGGAATTTAATTTCTTGCGATTCCCTTCAAACTTTCTTTCTATCAGTGTCTCCTGTTCACTACCTGTAGTTATTGAACATTATACCTCATTAAGCTCAGAGATGAAAGCCAATGCAAGTGCATCATGTAGCTTGGCTGTTGTTTATACATCTGGGGTCCCAAAAGACCCCTTGACTTTCTCAGGATTTCCTACATCTGATTAAAAAGAAAAGGAGTACTTGTGGCACCTTAGAGACTAACCAATTTATTTGAGCATAAGCTTTCGTGAGCTACAGCTCACTTCATCGGATGCATACTGTGGAAAGTGTAGAAGATGTGTGTATAAAAAGATCTTCTACACTTTCCACAGTATGCATCCAATGAAGTGAGCTGTAGCTCACGAAAGCTTATGCTCAAATAAATTGGTTAGTCTCTAAGGTGCCACAAGTACTCCTTTTCTTTTTGCGAATACAGACTAACACGGCTGTTACTCTGAAACCTACATCTGATTGTCATTGAATTATTTAAAACATAACTGTCACCTGCACTCCTGGTGACTCGGGTCTCCTTCTTGTGTTCTTAGGCTTCTCCCCTTGTACATGCCTGCTGTAAATTGTATAGCTCTGGTAATATCCTGGGTAACTCAATGCCACAGAATAAGGGTCCTGAATCACTTCATCATCCATAACCCCAGGATTCCCAGTTAAAGAAGGAAGCCATTTACATGAGCTCAGAACCCCCAGAGATTCCATGTGATACCAGTTTCTTTTGTAAGGTTTACCCACAGCTCCCAGAGGCAGACAGGATTATTGGCTCTGACAGTACTAGATCTGGAAGGGCCAAGTAAGCTGCCTAAATATTCCATTTGGAGTTCACAGTACTACAGTGTCTGCCTGACTACTTCCTTGAGCCACTGTTCTTCTTTTTAAAGAGGAACGGGAACAAGATAATGGAACTGGGAAGATTACCTAGGTGGCTGTAGGTTGGAACATGGGATGACTTGATCTTAGTAAATAGTCTGCTTCCCCAGAATGCATTTAATTTCTGTCCAGATCCTCGCTATACTTTCCAGGGGGCAGTTTGAGCAACCCCTAAGGAAGAAAACACTCACAGTTCCAGAAATGGGTCACATTCGATTTCCATGTCTTCTAGAATGAAAGTCAATAGCATTGCCTAAAACAATCAGCATCTGTTCTTCTCTGTCCTCTTCTTGTTTTAAAATGTGAAATAAAAATAAATTGGAAGCCCAAAAGAAAATATTACACATTGATCTTTCAACTGAACTTTCACAGCCTTATGGCCTGCACCTGCGATCCTCCTCTGTATAGACAAGGGGAGTACTTGTGAGAATAAGGACTACTTTTAAAAGTAAGTGGCTAGTGGGATCAGGTGCAAAGCCCTTGTACTCCTATAATCCCTTCCTTACTATTTGTTTATGATACTTTAATGTGTTATATTTAATTTTGGTTGTGATCCTCCATTTAGATTTCTGCATGCTAAACCTGTGCCAGTGCAGACCTTCACTACCCTCAGTAGAACTATGGAAGGGTATGGGAGCCCACTTGCATGGATCGTACTGCAAAAGCAGGGCCAAATTTTTAAGGTATTTATGTGCCCAAAAAATGCAGATCGGTGTCTAGTGGGATTTTCAAAAGCACCTAGGCACCTACCTGCCACTGATTTCAATGCTTTTGAAAATTCTACTTTGCACCTATCAGCGTGTTTAGGCACCTAAATACTTTTAAAATCCTGGCCCTTAGATTACAAACTCCTTAGAACAGGAACCTGTCAATTGTATGTGTTTGTAAAGTGCCACACACTCATCCTGATGCACAAACAACAATAACAGGAGAAAATAAATGATGAATGTACTGGTCGACTACAATTCTTCAAAACTGACTTCACTTTAATACACACACAGTTGAAAAACACAAGACTTCTGTTCATGCCAAATAGACCACAAATCACTATAAGAACCAAAGAACGTTAATGTCTATTGTTTTTCATTTTTTTTCCACTTGAAAACCCTTGTGCACAGTTAGTGGCTGTTCTGCTGGAAACCGAACCTCTCCTAACAGTTCTCATCAAAAATTATGTGCTGGCTTTTTGTCCATTAGTACAAGCAGGGTGTGATTTCATTTACAGTTTGTATAATAAATGTGATTATTAATACTTACAGTATTGTCTTATTGTACATTAAGGGAATTTTACCCACAGATGCAACTGAAGTCAGAGGAAACAGGGATGTTCTCTTCTGGAAAAAGACAAGTGGGGCTCTTCAAACTCATTTCACTGCCTTTACATGCCCAGAGGAAAATCTATCACACCTTTGTACCATAATTTTTTTCATGTTTATGGCCCTGCCACATCTATTGCTAGTAATGGTCTTAATTGCAATGGGGACATCTGACTTCCAGTATCCAGGAGTTAGCTTTAAATTCTGCTTTGCTATACTTATTAAAATGAACTAGAGGTTAGGTCTGAAGAAAGATTATTAAGGAACTGATTAAGTCAATTAGGCTGTTTGGGGATTCCTTTCTGCTCTGTTGTTGTTAGCTGGAAACCCTAATAGGACCATTAGGATTCATTAAAATCGGTCTGATTGATTAGGATATATAAATCTGCATATGAGCCATGCTAGTGAGGCTGGATATTGGTGTTGTGCAAAGATTATGTCTTCTCACAGAGAAGTGAGGCGATGTGGAACACTGAGTCAGATACTCATGCAGCTGCAAATTGGTGACAGCTCCTCTGAAGTCATTGGAGTTATTCTGACATAAAACCAAAGCAGGGGACATCAGTATCTGGCTTACTCTTACTTCAAACCTCAAACAAAGATTTAATCAGAGCTCTCTATGGAAATGTTCTAGAGACAAGTCTGGATTCTTAAAATTCTTTTCTAAACTGCATGTTAGGAGCGTTTGGCTTTTGTTAGTGATACTGAAGCTGGGTTTGGGTGAGTTCCCCTCGGTTAGCTGAGGGGGAAAATGGCTACATTGCTAGAAAGCTTTTTCCGAGGATGCTATTGGAGTTGGCAGGACACAGTGAGTACAACTCAACCTAATATAAAACTGGTGACTGAAGCTAAGCTCCTAAAATTAAATCCACCTCTTAAATTGCAAAATGTGCTGAGCTTCTAGAAGCTCGGCCATAGAAGACAGAGCAGCTCGAAAGTGGCTACTTGAGCATGCATGAAGGAGATTCTAGGTCTCCTCATGTGCTCTCCTAAAGCCTCACTTTCCAGGAGTGGCTTTACATAGCAGCAGGTCCTTCTCAGCCTTCCTGCTCACCCGTACCTGCATATATACCTGTCCATTGTTGTGCAGAGACATTTCATAGAGCTGCGCTTTCTGGACAGCCTGCATGTTCTCTCCCTTGCAGTGGTTTTGCTGTTGGTGTATATTAGCATACCTTATATACATTGTCTAAACAAAATAACTTACTCAAGGACACTTTTCAAAATGTAGCTTCCTAGCTATGTAGGATTGCCTGTCTCTGTAAGTGAATAACAGAGTCCCTGTGGAAAAAGATAAAAACAAAAGCCCTGGCCGTATCTGTATCTATATTATAACTATCGATGGAGAAAACAAATGTTAAAAGAATAGAAACCATAGAGAACTTTTCATTTTTGAAGAACTTTAGGTGTTTCTTTTGGAGTGCAGTTTCATGAACAATGTGCTAATTAATGTTCAAAATTCTTCTGTGCTCAAAGTAGAGATTGTGTTCTCTAGATGCAGAAGTGAAGGTAGAATTAGCCCCAAGTGGTGAAAAGAAAGATTCCCTTTTCATTCTGGGTTCCCAGTTTTGATTAACAAACTAGACTTACCAAAAATAGTCGTTATCCTTAGCAAAGTGCCCTAGGGCTCAAATTTGCAATGAGCTCTGTGCTAGTGGAATCAATCCATTGACTTCAATTCAGAACTAATTGCGGGTTTATGGGCTCGGTCTTTTCACAATTCCTAAGCTGTTTGCAACCTGAAAATGATAAGAGAAGGCATCTGAGGAAGAATATTGCTACACAACACAGCTTTAATCAATAAAACACTTGAATATTCATTCAGGTGGTTGCATGTACTTCACCCACCTGTCAGACTGCAAATTGTGTTATTTGTTAAAGCTTCATTAGATACATGCCAGGTGGAAACCTGAGGGTTTACCTCACATTGCATCTGTTTTTTAAAGTAAAATTAACTAGATGTCAACTTTATAAAATAATAAAAACTTAAGAAAATACCGATTTAGCTTATTTGTTAACCATCTGCTTTTTGTAGTATGTATGAACTCTGTATTGAAAATAGCCAAATACAGTATGTCTTATTTCTGAAAGATCTAGGGGTTTTTTTTTTACTAAAGGAAAAATGTCACGTATGTGTAAAACACATTGTTGTCAAGACTTTTCTGAGCTCAGTATATCTATAGTAGGTAGCTACATATTCCCCATGACCATGCTATCTTTTTCCCAAGTTTTTATAGATTTATTTGGTAAACTCCTGTACTTTAAAACTGGGGAACAAAGACACAGATAAGAGTGGCTTTTCATTAACACTTGGGAAGTCTGCAGAAATGCTGGTAATTAAACCCACATGTCACAGATCCTAATCTAGTACCATAACAAGAAGACCATGCTCCCACCCAGTTGTCAGAAAAGGACCTGAAACCAAAACTTTGACTGGAACAACCAGGATTTTGAAGTTCCAAATCAGGATGCAAATATTGCAGCTTGGGCCCATCCTTAATTCCATATGATTAAATCACGCCCATAGCACTGTCTCAAAAAATTAGTCTTACATTTAAGTGCTGAACAAAATCTGCCTTTCAAAGCATTGTGGATTTAATTCCCTTCTCCCTCACTCCTGTGGTCATTGACTTCATTCACACCTGTGACACTGCTGGTTATTTAGTTTTTTTTAATCATCCTTACAAATGCTTTAAGGTTTCTGGTTTTTGCAGAACCATGAAACTATGTAGAGTTTGAGTATATTGATACATAGCTCCCAATTTCCCCATCATGTCTGACTCTCTCAACTGGTTTTAACACTTCCATTCCCCTTGGTAAGCAAGTAATGCAAATGGTACTGGTTCTCAAAACTATACAGGTTCTCTATTCTGTGCCAATCAAGGGGAAAACTGCCATCCTTCATGTATAGCTCAATGCTAAGAAACAACTATTAAAACAGCACCATGAGGTTCCATGGGTTTGCCTCATGATTTCCATTTAAAATGTGCTTATTTACAAGATGAAGGATTCTGTTTGTTTATCTTTCAATCCTGCAAACTCAGCCTGCGATCTGAAAATCAAGCTGGGTTCTTTCTGGCATGCACATCACCAGTGATAAACCACTGAACAATCAATTTAGTTAAAACCTAGTTAGAAGATAATCCATCGCTTTCTGTCTGAATTGTGCTGGCCCCATAGGGCTAAGGAGATTTAAAAGGAAGGAAAAGCTTATTTTGCTCAGTAGTGTAAATAGAAATGACTCAAAATAGGCATGGGGAGCAGATCTGCTAAGCATGAAGACGCACTTTTACCTAGCCACCTGTCTGACAATAACTTTACTTTGAAAAACACTTTACTGAACAATCTAAATGTCTTTTAGACATTACTGCAGAGGAATGCCCATCCCTAGGAGGCTTTTGGTGTAAAGGTTTGCCTGTTCACTAGGGGCGCAATCATCTCCCCCTTTTGTGTATTGAAGGGAGCTAGATAGCATGCAAGGTAGAAGGGAGTGCAGGCCCCACAGTATGTCTTCTCTCTTCCACTCGCACCCCCCCCCACACACACACATACACATATATACCTTGCCTTGCACCTTGCAGAAAGCCTTGTGATAAAACTCTGTGGTGTTGTGACTATGTGCTGATTTGGAGGTGAGCCAATGAATGAAGGCAGGTGATGTGTAGCGCAACTTCTCTCTACAGCATGCTTCTCTCTAGAGGTAGGTGCAGACATCTGGTAAGTTAAACAAAAATAAATAAATAGACATATAATGTCAGAGGGCTGGGGCTATTTTTCTGCAAAATATTTGTAATTTTCTTTTGTCATTTTTTCACACAGTAGTTCAAGTTTTGGTTAAAAAGCAAACAAACCTCAACTCTGAAGACTGATTTTTTTCCTGGTGGTTATTTTTAATAAAACCCCTAAAATCCCACAATCTTCAGTTAAAAAAAAAACAAACAAACCCCCCCCTTCTCTTTAAAAAAGCAAATAAACAAACAAGAAAGCTTTTTGCCCAAAGTGAGTATTTGAGTAGTAGAAGCATGGTTCCTTCTGGAGCTATTCAGTGGTGGAAAACGGTCTCGGTAGTGACAGAGAGAGACACAGCATGCTTTGGTGTTCCCTCCTCCTTGCAGATTTCAGGCTGCGTGATGGCTTAGAGGGCCAAGCACTCCTGCCCTTTCACAGGATGGCAAACCTCACTCCTAACAGAACAATTAGGAAGAAACACCCAAGAATCTGTGTTTTGCTCTCTCCCGCCACCTCCAATGTAAGAAAAAAGACCTTAGCTGGGTCCCCCCGCGCGTGCACACACACTAAAAGTATGTTGTCCCTGCTTTGTACATGGTTTGATTTGTATATGCTTTATGTGGACTTCCTTTAAATATTTGCTTGAAAGTGTTGTGCGTACTTGTTCCTTTTTTGCTTAGGGATATTACGCATCATTTGGGGGCTTCAATTTATTTTGTCTACTCTTAGAAATATCTTTTCTTCTCAGTCTCTCCTGTGTCCTTTCAAACTTTTCCCCTTCAAAGAAAAATTTTCTACTACACACACAGTTATTCCTAGAACATGCTTCAAACTCTCCTTTATCCCATTGACAGAGATAAAAATTAGGGGTTCCAATGTTTCATTTCTTAGTGGGTGGGTCTTGATTTTTTTTCTTTAAGACACTGTCCAGGTGAGAATATACTTGTTCATATGAAAGAAACCAGAAGCTTGTTCGAGAACCAAGACATCTCAGCTGTCAGCAACTGGGTCACAGATGAATGTCACCATTCGGTATTTCTTTTCAGATGTATTTAAAAAGTAAGACTCAGTTTGCTAATAGGGAAGTAAATTAAGAAGTATCTTAAAGTATTTACACAGAAATCTCTTATTTTACCACTCAGCTGGGCTAGTGCATGCTTAGTAAATCAAGGGGTATCACATGTCTAAAGGGACCTATCATTCGCTTCTGGTCCCACTTTAATAAGGGATATCCACAAATGCAGCACTCCTCAGGTCCTCGCCCTTATTATTTCCAACAGTCACCCAGGACTTCCAGTAATCACCGATCTTCCCCTGAATTCCAGTGCACATTTACTGCACAAAAGTGTTTAGATTCCCTATTCATAACTCATGCTGTTAAGGATTCCTGCAGGATGGCTCATTTTCAGTAGGTGTTTAACTGAATAGCATTTTATCCTCTGGAGTATATTCTCAAAGAACAGCTCTGGGGTATGTGCCTGGAGAACACTTGAAGAGCAGGAACTCCCCAAAATTAAGATTTACATTATGTATGGATGAGAGGAAATAAAGCAGGGGATTATAGTGTCACTGACAGCATCTCATTCTCAATTTCAAAAAAGGTTTGTATGACATTGGCTAATATTGTGCCACATGCCAGGTTTAAGACTCCTTAGATTGAGATAAGACAGTTGTATGAAGTACAAAGTAATCAGACACAGGATTTAAAAATATATATATATATATATAGTATTTATGGGGGCGGTGATCCTAGTAGAATCCTTACAATTGCAAGATGTTAAGTAAATACTATGAATTCTTCTGCTTTGTTTATTTGACCTCTTTATCTTGAGAAATTCCTATAAACTGTCATGAAATAGCTGAAAAGTCAAATCCTTTTCATGGAATGGTAATAGTAATCTCAGGAAATAACAAAACTTTTCAAAGTCTTTTTAAAATTCGAGCAAATGAAGAAAAAAAATCTAGCCTCAGAAAACCACATAGTCTTATGCTCCCCGCTTTTCTTCAGTATTGCCCAAAAGGATTAAATATGTAGCTTTAGCACTCATCTATTTCCTCTTAAAGCTTAACTTAATTTTTATTACATTCTACTCCTGTCTCTTTCCAGGACATTGTGTGTAATGCTGACCAATTTTGAAGTGAACACATTTATCCGAAGTACAGAATAAAATGAAAGTCCAACATAAAAGCTTCCTAGTTTATGACTTGAAACAATAAAAAGCACATAAAACATCATAATATGCTTTAATTTGTATAATATCAAATAGCAATTATCATTCTGAGTTCCCCACTTTCACCAATAGATGGTGGTGCTAGCTATTTCCATTCTTGTTTAAAATACATTTCTTCAAATTTGATTGGAACTCACCATAAGGGTATCCAGGAGTTCACAGCATGGAAATGTTCAAGCAGCTTAGGCTCACATTGTGCCTGGCCCTTTCAGGGGTGCATGTCAGTAGGGGAAGCCACAAAGAGCCTGCCCTATTCTGTGTACCTCTTCATGTGAGTCGAAAGAATAGTAAATATGGCAGGCGACCAGCTTGGCTTAATGGTGAAATCCTAGCGGATCTTAAACATAAAAAAGAAGCTTACAAGAAGTGGAAGGTTGGACATATGACCAGGGAAGAGTATAAAAATATTGCTCGGGCATGTAGGAATGAAATCAGGAGGGCCAAATCGCACCTGGAGCTGCAGCTAGCGAGAGATGTCAAGAGTAACAAGAAGGGTTTTTTCAGGTATGTTGGCAACAAGAAGAAAGCCAAGGAAAGTGTGGGCCCCTTACTGAATGAGGGAGGCAACCTAGTGACAGAGGATGTGGAAAAAGCTAATGTACTCAATGCTTTTTTTGCCTCTGTTTTCACGAACAAGGTCAGCTCCCAGACTGCTGCGCTGGGCATCACAAAATGGGGAAGAGATGGCCAGCCCTCTGTGGAGATAGAGGTGATTAGGGACGATTTAGAAAAGCTGGACGTGCACAAGTCCATGGGGCCGGACGAGTTGCATCCGAGAGTGCTGAAGGAATTGGCGGCTGTGATTGCAGAGCCATTGGCCATTATCTTTGAAAACTCGTGGCGAACCGGGGAAGTCCCGGATGACTGGAAAAAGGCTAATGTAGTGCCAATCTTTAAAAAAGGGAAGAAGGAGGATCCTGGGAACTACAGGCCAGTCAGCCTCACCTCAGTCCTTGGAAAAATCATGGAGCAGGTCCTCAAAGAATCAATCCTGAAGCACCTGCATGAGAGGAAAGTGATCAGGAACAGCCAGCATGGATTCACCAAGGGAAGGTCATGCCTGACTAATCTAATCACCTTTTATGATGAGATTACTGGTTCTGTGGATGAAGGGAAAGCAGTGGATGTATTGTTTCTTGACTTTAGCAAAGCTTTTGACACGGTCTCCCACAGTATTCTTGTCAGCAAGTTAAGGAAGTATGGGCTGGATGAATGCACTATAAGGTGGGTAGAAAGCTGGCTAGATTGTCGGGCTCAACAGGTAGTGATCAATGGCTCCATGTCTAGTTGGCAGCCGGTATCAAGTGGAGTGCCCCAAGGGTCGGTCCTGGGGCCGGTTTTGTTCAATATCTTCATAAATGATCTGGAGGATGGTGTGGATTGCACTCTCAGCAAATTAGCGGATGATACTAAACTGGGAGGAGTGGTAGATACGCTGGAGGGGAGGGATAGGATACAGAAGGACCTAGACAAATTGGAGGATTGGGCCAAAAGAAATCTGATGAGGTTCAATAAGGATAAGTGCAGGGTCCTGCACTTAGGATGGAAGAATCCAATGCACCGCTACAGACTAGGGACCGAATGGCTAGGCAGCAGTTCTGCGGAAAAGGACCTAGGGGTGACAGTGGACGAGAAGCTGGATATGAGTCAGCAGTGTGCCCTTGTTGCCAAGAAGGCCAATGGCATTTTGGGATGCATAAGTAGGGGCATAGCGAGCAGATCGAGGGACGTGATCGTTCCCCTCTATTCGACATTGGTGAGGCCTCATCTGGAGTACTGTGTCCAGTTTTGGGCCCCACACTTCAAGAAGGATGTGGATAAATTGGAGAGAGTCCAGCGAAGGGCAACAAAAATGATTAGGGGTCTGGAACACATGAGTTATGAGGAGAGGCTGAGGGAGCAGGGATTGTTTAGCCTGCAGAAGAGAAGAATGAGGGGGGATTTGATAGCTGCTTTCAACTACCTGAAAGGGGGTTCCAAAGAGGATGGCTCTAGACTGTTCTCAATGGTAGCAGATGACAGAACAAGGAGTAATGGTCTCAAGTTGCAGTGGGGGAGGTTTAGATTGGATATTAGGAAAAACTTTTTCACTAAGAGGGTGGTGAAACACTGGAATGCGTTACCTAGGGAGGTGGTAGAATCTCCTTCCTTAGAGGTTTTTAAGGTCAGGCTTGACAAAGCCCTGGCTGGGATGATTTAACTGGGAATTGGTCCTGCTTCGAGCAGGGGGTTGGACTAGATGACCTTCAGGGGTCCCTTCCAACCCTGATATTCTATGATTCTATGATTCTATGTGGGTACTGTCCAAAGCAACCACAACTATCGAAGTTCCAGCCAATGGCAGCATGATTTCTGCTAGAACAGCCTAGAAAAATGTGTAGGTTGGGGTAAGGTAGGAGAGGTCCATTGTGATTTTCGAGGGGGGGGGAACAGGGGGCAGTGTGGTATCCTTCCCTCTCAGAATGCACAGGAGTTGGAGGCTTGGTTCCTTTCCCTTGAGAAGATAATTTTCAGGAACCCTGCCAGGTTTTCTGGCCCCTGTGATCTCTCTTCCCAGCATTTGTATGTATACGAAATTGTCCTAAACTTGTGAAGGACCAAAAACAGACTAATTCACTTGGGAAGTGGACTTTGTGGTGGTTTCTGTTACTGAGAGAAGTTGATTTGGTGGTCGGGACATTGCAATATAAATTTACTGTTCAGAACCATAGAATCCCTTAACAAAGGAGGGAGGGGCCTTTGACCACCTTGGTTTTCCATCCCAACAGTCCCTCGCTCTCCATGGTTTGGCTTAAGGAATGGATAGATTTTTTTATTTGGTCTGAACTAGTTCTTGTATTCCTAGTATCACAGCAAGAAGATTGACAGCTGGCATTTTGGCCTAGCTGCGGGGCTAAAGCTAAAAAGTTGTTTAGTCACACATCTCACTAAGTGAACAATTAAAAGTTGAAACACTTCAGATGAACTGAAGAACAAATTAAACATGCCCATGGCAAAGAACATGTTTTTAATTTTGTCTAACCTCCATTTCTCTGGTGTGTGTGATGATATGACACTGGAGCTCTGAATGCTAAATGAAGCAGTTCCACTGCATTCAGTCTGATGATGTCATTTCTTCCCCTTATCTATGGCTTCCTTACTTGCCTGCTCTTCTGTGTTCCTCCCTCACCGCAAGGAATAAGATAACACGTGACTGGCAGCCAGCAGCTTGGAGTGAGAATTCCCATTTGTCACATTCCGCTCTTGGCTGCCAAACAAAATATATGAGACCCAGTTTCAGATAGTTCCAAAAACTGTGAGATCCTTTTGGCTTCTAAAGTCTTTAATACTAAAATTTTAGAGACAAAAATCTTAGGTCAGATATTTCAGCTAGATTTTTTTTATGATCTTCCGTTGTCTATTTTAAAAAATAGCTGATGAAGAACAAGGGTAAAAGGGAAGAAAATGGTACTGCATTTCGGATTATTTGAATTAATAAATTATAGAGATTATAGTAATCGAGGCTCAAACCTTGCATTTTCAGCATCAAAGTCTCTATAATTTGAGCTGAAGGGTGTCCCTCTTTAACTAAGTCGTAGTAGCAGAATGTATAGTTCCTGGGACCAACCACGAGAGGAAGACGTGCTCAAATTCTATGGGCCAGTATATTGCATATAGTTTAGTTATTCCAGCAAGATGTTCACTAAGCTCTTATGTTTTTTATGTTATATTGATATGGTTTTATTTTGAAATTAATTCATTAAATTGTACACATGTAAAGGAATTTCATTTAAAAATACTTAAGTATCATTGCACTTGAAAACAACTCCTTTTTTTGGAAGAAACTTCTTTTTTATAAAAATAAGTTTAATAAAATGTTATGATTATAAAATAGAGTCTGATCCCGCAAATTGCTCAGCTTTCTCATTTCCAGTTATGGTCACAGCATTAGTACATGTTTTTAACAAAATAAAACTCCCCCATCAAAAAAGGGAGGCTCTCCGGGGGGGGTGCAGGGATGGGGGAACTGTACAAAAAACGCAGTTCCCACCGTGCACCCACTGAAGGTATAAAAGAGAGAGGAGAGTTTCAGCAAATGTTTGCAGAGTTTTGTACATGTTGCGATTTCTTTACAGTGGACGACTATCTACCTGTTACTGTATGCCTGCCCTTGAACTCCTTCATGTTGTTTATAATACACAAATGCCATCCCTCTTCCCAAGCTTGCCTATTGGATAGAACACTGCACATGACTCCTGTAATGCCCTTTCAAAGGGCTTGATTCAATGCCTTATGCATTGAAAGACTCTGTGAAAGACTCTGTGAAAGACTCTGATTTCAGATCAGTCTTTGGATCAGGTCCTTGTAGATCAAAATTTTGTTAATCAAGGCTATCTGCTTCAGAAAACACAGCAACAAATAGAGAGGGCTATCCTGAAAGTGAGATCTCATCTCTTAAATCAAAAATAGCATTCCCTTTAGGCTGATTTTCATGCAGTTGAACTCAACATTAAAAGCTGTCAAAGATTTCCATTAGTTCTTTGTATTTGTATCATTAGTTCTCTGATTTCCATTAGCAAATCAGAATGACCTCTGAGCGCAATCTGACTAAACCTCTATAAAATAACTTTCTGACAGACCACTAATCTCCAAAATTGTTAAGACAACTACATCAAACTAATCTGTTACCAGCCCTGTGTCTCACCCTTGTAATACAATGAGATGCATTATTTACAAGTACTGGGGGCAGGCAGTGGCAAAAGGAAATCCACAAATTTGAAAGGTAGACTTAAGCAATGATTGAGAACACAGGATATTTCCTGGGTTTTAATGACTGCCGGGAAGGAGATGATGGCCTGATGCACATGAATCCTTAGGATGTGTCCTGCCAATGTTGTTGCTCATATAAACTGAAGTGAAACAGAACACTGAGTATGATTTTATATAGTTTTCATAAATATATGCATATAAAGAATGAATGTACTGTATATTATCCAAGTAGATTGCTTCAATAGAATCCAAACTCTATACTGATGATATAAAATATACTACAGGACAACATATCATGAGTTAATCTGTTATATGGGGCTGAGAAGGGAAAGGCAATTGTTTCAAAATTAATTTTTTTAAAAAAAGTAGAGAGATAAGTAGGAGTCTGTGTCTAAATTAAAAATGTACATACCTGGACACGCGTACCAGCTAGGAGTACAAAGAAGCTGGACTAAGATATGGCTGTGCACTCAGATTTAGGAAAATAATCATTCTCACCTCAGAATTCCCCACACCCGAAAAGGGGGAAAGGGGTTGTTTAGTTGTTGAAGTGCTGAAAGGGAAGAAAACAGAAGGTATCCTTTTGTATTATATGGGTTTTTTTGTTTTGTTTTGTTTTCGTTGGTTTTTTTTTTTTTTTTGCATAGGTCTGGTTACTGTATTTCAGTTAGGGGACACCCCCCCACAGATTGGGAGTTCTTCTTTTCAATTTCAGGAGTTAACTACAGAAGATCTTTGAGCTAGATTCTGGCAAAAATACATGTTTACTACCTTATTTTTAAAGTAGACCCATTGAAATATTAAAACTGAAACATGAAATTCATGGGTTTAGCTGTGGCATATGGTACTTCATGACATAAGTATGGAGTGACGAATCTGGTCCAGTATGTATTGTATTCTTTTTTCAATAGTACTAAACAATGGAAGAAGTTGATATCTTTCTGTTTTATGAGGAATTCTCTATTAATTATTTTAAGCATATGTAAGTCTTTTGTAGCATTCTCAGAGAGTGAAATGAAAGCCAAGTAATTTCTCCTTATGATTTTAATAATCAATGACCATTGAAACTTTCACATTGAAATTATGTCAACCTAATATAAGAGGATTTATTGTATACTGAAAATAAAATATCAAATGCATAGTGGCAAGATGCATTCTTCCTGCATGTAAAGAAGAGTGTAAGTCACATAGCCTTTGAAGGGGAGAAATACATATTGAAAATACATTGCTTAAATCCTTGGCTAATTTTGTTTGAGGGCATGCTATACTGAATTAAACTAAGTGATGAATCACTGAGGATCAGAGTGATATCTGTTTACTAACTACATAGATGTACTATTCCCTCTGCTTCATCCAAAGTTATCTGTTTCATGTTGTCTCAGATTTAATATCCAAGGTTATTAAACTGTATTTGTCTATTACACAAGTAAAAGACGGTCTTCTTGACAGAATCCAGAATGAAATTTGGAAGAAGGTAGCGTTTGCAATTTTATATTTAAAGAGTGAAGTTAGCGTGCACAAAAGAGAATATTAATACTGACTTGAGTCAATGTAGCTAGAATATGTACGCTTTCCTACACCTGAACCCTGACCGGGAATGGCCTTGCTATTCCAGCACTTGGAATCTCCTGGGTAAAGACTGCCTACCAATTATAAAGAATTGTCCCTGGGCACTGAGTTTGCTGCAGATGTGTATATGTCACCCATCCCCTGCTTTCTCTTGCATGTTCCATTCTTGGGGAGTCAATAGGGGATTTAAACTGAGAAGTATCTTACTGTGTGAATCCCTCAAAGAGCAAGTTACTTTTCAGTAACAAATATTGGTTGGTCACCACTCTTATTTTTAAGTGTTACAGCTCTTCAGCTGGACTGGAGGGATAATAATAATTTCAATCCTGAGTGAATCTGATTTTTTTTATAAATGCCAACAAACAGGTAGCCTTATATGAACACTTCAGCATACCACTCTCTTTCAGCCTTATGGAAGGAATTATACGTTTCATGTGCAGTTACTGCTAGTCTGTATCAAAACATTCTGTTGGTGTATCCCTTTAGATATAAGTTATTTCTACATAAAGCATTGACTGAGAGCAGCCATCCAAATTCATGGAATAATATTCACTTTTCTCATGATCCCAATGGGGGTATAGAATCTATTGGGTGTGGCATATTTCTTGGTCAGCTCACTTCTGCATCTTAAGTCTGTAACATCCATTCAAATTAACACATTTTTCCTCACATATCCTGACTTTCCCATTTTATAGGTTAACTTGCTGAGCACTATAACCTCCAGACAGACTCTGAAATCAGTATTCAAGAGGATGTGTAAGGTGAAATCACCTCATGAAGACGCCTTCCACAAGGCCACTGCATCACTCAAGTCCCACTTTAGGTCTTTTTAAAAAAAAAAAAAAAAAAAAAAAGGCTTAACTGGTACTTCAATACCTCAGAGGCTTTGTGTGCACTGATTGCACCGGAGTGAATTTCGCCTACAGGGCTCACCTTTAAGCATATTTCTGTTGCCTTTGCATTCAAATAATGTGAAGTAGTAACAAAACTTCTTGAATGCCAACCCTTGAGAAATCTACTTGCTTATACATCTGTGCATGTAAGATTCCCCCCGCGCGCGCACACACCCCCCTTTGGAAGTTTAAGGAGGGTCAAAAGTGGCAGAGACATCCCACTGCTTTGTCACAGGGGGAGAGCTGATGTCACGTTTTAGGGTGCAATTCAGACCAGTGAGATGTAGTGTCACCACTTGCATTTTGGGGGCACTCAGGGTTATAATACTTCTGCTACTTGTGGCTCCCTGCCTGCAACATACACCCAGCCAGCATGCACTTCATGTTCTCCATGCAGTAGAGCTCTGATTCAACCATTTTGAATCCAGCTGCCTGCCAGGAGTTATCACAAACACTCTGGTCTTACCAGACTTTGGTTAATGTTAGCAGGTGATCCTATGACACCCCAGTCCTGAACTTTCCCAAACCCATGTGCTCTGTAAAGTCCAGCCCTCTTCTACAATATTCAGAGGAATAGTAACATCTTTTTGCTTCTTTAAACAGGAAATCCACCAGCTTGCCAAATTAACTGGTGTTATCACTTTAATTCAAATGCAGCACTAGTGGTTTAGGTTAATAATAAAAACAAGTGTATTAACCAAAGAAGATAGGATTTCTGGTGAGCTCAAGTATAAGAGAGACTTACAAATGGTTAAAAGCAAATAGAGGCACATTTTCACTTTTAACAGTCTAAAACTTAATCTAGCAGGGTACAGTTTAGAAGATGGCCTTTCTCACCTAGCAAGTTGGTGGCCGACCCCTTAGGATCTCTTCTAGAATCCCAAAGTACTGATTACTTTGTCATCTTAGGTGAAAGAGAGAATTTGGAGTTCTCTGCCTCTTTCTTTTAGAGTCCAGTGAATATTTGAAATAGATTCTACTGAAGGTTACCCCTGAAAGTAAAGTTCATTCAAGCTGTGAGTAAGGTGACATGGAGTCTGATGAAGGAAGCCCATACTCTTTCTTCCTCCGCTGGTCTTTGCTAAAAGGCAAATTGTTCTGTTTCCTGCAATCTCCGCCCTTGTTAGTTTGATGGCCCTGTTTCCTGCTTATGTAAATTGAGGTACCCACATTGTTTAGGATAGACCTGTTTAACTACTCACTCAGCATGTCTTGTTTAAACATACTTTAGTCATAATTCCATCATATTTCCATGATGCTTAATATGCACCATCTACATACATCACACAAAAATATTAACGATCGGATTATGATACCTTAAATGATACCTCACAAGGCATATTTTGTATAAAGATTATTGGTGTGTAGGGTGTAAATATATTGGTGCTTGAGGTCACAGCTGACCACTCAATTTTATGAGGAGTTTTGAGGTCCCTGAAAGCCCTGCCTACTACAGTCATGTGACCATCAAAATCTGAGCTTTCACTTTTAAATACATTTGTATGCTTGTGGACAAAGTCTTGAAAATATGAACTATAAAGTCTCAAGTCAGATGGGAAATAAATGGAACTCAAATCCTTTTGTGACCCGATTTCATGAGTTTTGAATGTTTGGGGTTGGCAATACTGCAGTAGCCAGGAAGGTGGAGGATGAGTAGAATAGGGGATGCCCTCTCTTCTCTTTGCAGCTGCCAGGAGGCTCTGGAATAGGAGAAAGGAACAGGGACATGCACTTTCTCCTTTCCATTAGCCAAACAGATTTTGGTTGAGCAGCTTCAGATTTTTTAGACACCTACCACTCAAAGGCTCATACAAAAAAAAAAACAACCCAGAGCCCATCTCAGAGCTGCACTCTAGTAGAAATGCCAGCACCCATCATCCCTTTCCCAGTAGTTTGTGGAGTGAGGCACTGGGATGTTGCCTCTTGGATAGTCGCTGTCCATCTTTTTAGATTGCTCTCTGATTATTAGATTTAGTCTTCCAGTTAGTCTGTGTCTAGGACAATTGTCATGCCCTGTCTCATAGCAGAGGACAAGCAAAACCATAGAAATCAAGTTGGAAAGTGAGAATGTGTACAAGGGCAGCCACAGTATGTACTTGCAGTATCTGTGAATGCCAAAGGAATGAAAATTATCCTGTCTTTAAAAAGTTGTCCCTATTATCCCTATATATTGGGATGAACAAGGGATGGTTTTAAACTATCTGCTGAAGTGCAGTTGGGGAGCCCCTTAATGTCTGTGAGGTTAATAGGCTCAGCTCTGCTGTTCACTAACCCTGCATTTTAAAAGTTGACCCTCTGCAGGGCATGAGTGGTTCAGCACTTTTGTACCCTTAAATGTGAAAGATCTGTGTTCACTCTTCACAGTTTTTGTTCAGTTTCCTTATGGAACCTATCTAAGCCGTGGTCTACGCTAGGACTTTAGGTTGAATTTAGCGGTGTTAAATCGATGTAAATCTGCACCCGTCCACACGATGAAGCCCTTTATTTCGACTTAAAGGGCTCTTAAAATCGTTTTCCTTACTCCACCCCTGACAAGTGGATTAGCGCTTAAATCGGCCTTGCCGGGTCGAATTTGGGGTACTGTGGACACAATTCGAAGGTATTGGCCTCTAGGAGCTATCCCAGAGTGCTCCATTTTGACTGCTCTGGACAGCAATCTCAACTCAGATGCACGATTGTTTGCTGTTGCTCTGACGCAGGGAGGGGCGACTGACGACACGGCTTACAGGGTTGGCTTACAGGGAGTTAAAATCAACAAAGGGGGTGGCTTTACATCAAGGAGTATTTCAGGCAGGACTTCACTGAGGGTTCCAGTAAGAAATGGTGCACCTAAGTTATTGTTCTTATTGGAACAAGGAGGTTAGTCTGGCCTCTGATACATGGCTAGATTTACCTCGCTGCACCTTCTCTGTGAGTGACTGCAGTGTGACCTAGAGAAATGAGTCCCCTAGACCGGGGGGGGGGAGGGGTTACAAATGAGTACAAAACAAATCTGGTCTATTTCTTGTTTTGATCCACTCCATCTATCTTTTACATCTTTGGCTGGCAGCAGACGGTGCAGAAGGACTGCATGCCATCCACATCTCATGGTTGCTCAGCAGAAGATGGTACAATAGGACTGCTAGCCATCCTT
This sequence comes from Caretta caretta, assembly GCF_965140235.1. NCBI lineage: Eukaryota > Metazoa > Chordata > Testudines > Cheloniidae > Caretta > Caretta caretta. The sequence continues at coordinate 87,146,702 of NC_134214.1, forward strand.
ATCTCTTGCCTGCCCGGCAGAAGATGATGCAATAGGACTGCTAGCAATCCGTATCACCTGCCTGTTCACCATAAGATGGTTCGATAGGACTGACTGCAGGACTAAAGAGAATGACCTGATCAAGTCACTCCAAATTTAGTCCCTGCGCCCTGCCCAGGCGCTCCCGATCGCAGGTCACAGAGGCGACCAGGAGCACCTCGGACACGACGATGACGGCTACCAGTCCTATTGCACCATCTGCTGCCACAAGGCAAGGGGTTGCTGCTGCTGTGTAGCAATGCAGTACCGCGTTTGCCAGCACCCAGGAGACATACGGTGACAGTGAGCTGAGCGGGCTCCATGCTTGCTGTGGTATGGCGTCTGCACAGATAACTCAGGAAAAAAGGCGCGAAAGGATTGTCTGCCCTTGCTTTCACGGAGGGAGGGAGGGAACGGGGGCCTGACGATATGTACCCAGAACCACCCGCGACAATGTTTTAGCCCCATCAGGCATTGGGATCTCAACCCAGAATTCCAATGGGCAGCGGAGACTGCGGGAACTGTGGGATAGCTACCCACAGTGCAACGCTCCGGAAGTCGACTCTAGCCTCGGTACCGTGGAAGCACTCCGCCGAGTTAATGCACTTAATGCACTTAGAGCATTTTGTGTGGGGGGACACACAATCGACTATATAAAACCGATTTCTAAAAAAACGACTTCTATAAATTCGATAATAAAGTTAATGGCTAGTAGTCTTCCTGAATATGCTCTATCTGGGGGAAGTATTTCCCAGAATATTTTTTAAGAAAAAGGCAGCCTCCTCTTCAGAATTAAGTGATTAGAACATTTCATCTATGGGTGGACCGCATTTCTCAGAGGTACAAAAATCTGATGTGGCTTTCATAAACTTGTTCACATATGCCTGCAACAGAATTAATTCTGTAGACAGACATTTTCATAATGGGGTAATCACAGTATTATGGTCACTCATTAACTTATGTTCCATGGTCGCGAATAGTTTTTTTTTTTTTTTTTTAACTTTCTTATGCCTGCTACTCAAATGTATTCAGTAATGATATTTCTGCTGAAATTAGACTTCACCTTACTATATCACCTCTGTAGAATTTAAATTCTAATTTTCAACAGCTTTCAAATTGATAATTCAGGACCCCAATTTTTACGAATAAGGCACAGCTTCTAAATTATAAATCATATTTGCTGATAGACGATGTGGCTAAGTATAAAATATGAATGCCTTGCATGTTACAGTACGTAGACATGCAATCGTCGTTTGAAATGCCTTTGCAAGTCTTTACATTTCTATTCATTTAGCTTGCTCAGAATGGACACGGTTTATGTATTATTAAAGGTATAAAAATTGGAATTCATGTAGTAAATGTTGATGTGTTTTATGGTTCAACAGAAACCGATGTAGTAGTTAACTTGAGGTATTTGCCAGTTCACAAGTAAAATGCTCATACTATTTCTCTTTGCATATGTGGAGGATGATAAGATTGATTGGATATAGCTTTGATACAGCAGAAGGCTTCTAATAATTTTTAAAGGGGACGATTCAAAGTAGGCAGTAATAACTATTCAGGTAACACATGCACATCCTAAATTACTGTTAGCAATTAACAGCATAGGTCAGTGTCCAGAGTTTAGATAGACATCTATAATAACATTATCTGAGAACTTATACTATTTTGATTTAAAAGCAGGAACATCAGTGGTTCTAATGGGTTGAAGTGGTGAAGTGAATGGGTTGAAGTGATGCCAAAGCCGCACTTTTCTTTCTTTACCAAGGGCTTGTCTACACTGGTAAGTTTCTGCACAGTAAAGCAACTTTTTGTGCTCAAACTGCAGCTGTATACACATTGCCAAGCCACTTTGTGCGCAGAAACTCCTCAGTGGCAAAAAACCCACCTCGACGAGAGTCGTAAGGCTATTTGCACAGAGGCACCAGTGCTCGAGTGCCAGTGAAGACACTCGATTGCTTTCTGCGCTATAATTGGCCTCCGGAAGTGTCCCATAATGCCTCAAGTGACCGCTCTGCTCACTGTTTAGAACTCAGCTGCCCTGGAGACATGCGCCCCTCCCCTTGCAAAGCACCCTTTCTGGCAGCCCTTGAGTGCTGTGCTGATCTGCTCCTGGACACAAAGCAAACCATTAATGTGGAATGCTCCTACTGTTGAACACAGAGGCAGGGGTGCATGCATGAGAGAGAGAGAGAGAGCGCACGCCCAGGGAGGGAGGCGGGGTGGGCTGATGTCGGGGTTTTCCCTGCCTCAGGATTGGTTACTTCCTGCTGCTGTCTGAATTTACAAGGCAGCATGCTGACACACTCTCCATCCCCCAAAACACACTCTCTCTCTCCATATATATACACACACACACACTCACTCCCTGTCTCACACACTTCCCCCCACCCCACTTGAGTTGAAAAGTGGCTGGCAATGTAGTAGGATGCCCATGGAACAATGGATTTGGAAACCTGCATCATGTGACACTGTGCCTGCCCCATGAAGCATTGCAAACCCTTCCCAAAGCACCCTGTGGCCAGTTGCACAGTGGGATAGCTTCCACAATGCACTGCTGTCTTTGCCATTGCGAGAGCTGCTAATGCGCCCCAGCGTCACAAGAAGCACAGTGTGGACACGCAACACTGGTTTAATTCCAGCATTTTAATAAAAGTGGTATAACTTGTGGCCCAGGAACTTGCCAGTGGAGACATACCCTCAGTTTGATGCTATGGAGTTGTCTGACTTGTCAGTTACTCTTCTCCTTTTAAACTCTTTAATTGAGTGGGTTTACTACTTGTGCAAATGAGTGACTAATCATTTTGGCTTGAGGGAAGACTGGTATGTGCAGAGTTTATGTAACTACCCTGGCACAGCTTTGCCAACATTTGGTCCTAACCTGACCATCTAATATTTTAGTCCAAAATCCCTTAGTCCAAAATCACCAGTCCTGCTATATTGCATGGAGGTGGTGGGATAATTCAAAGTTTTAACATATTGCTGTTTCAGTGTAAATATTAAACCATGTGATCAGAGAGGTGACCATAAGTTAATCACTGAACAAATTTTAAAATGTAACCAGAAAAAAGAAATGTAACTGAAAAGTCTTTTGATTAGCCATGTTTTTTTCAATAAACATGTAGTTCTGAAGTCCCATTATTGCTATATAGGTAGGAGGGGTATCATTATAACTTCTTCCAAAAACAAAACAAAAATGACACATCCTGAAGTCATAAAAAGATAATTGCATGCAGACAAACCTTGGAAACAGCTTTGCAAAATTATATCAAGCCAAGGAAAGGCCTCTCTGTTTAATATATAACTAATACCTTTTTAATACCTAATAACATAATGACTGTCTTCATAATAGATTTGCCCTCCTGCCCACAAATGTGGCGGCGTAATCTCCCCTGGTACAATGTCTAACTACTCCTGCAGGAGTAAAAGGATAAGTTATTGTAGTATTGCCCTGTCTCTAAAATACAAAAGGTGAAATCCTGACCCTATTAAGTCAATCAGAACTTTGCCATTGACTTCAGTAGAGCTAGGGTTTTACCCAAACATCTGCTCAGTAGCTATGGACTTCCATGATTTCTTGGATGAATATATATAAAATATATTCTAGTGCTCTTATGAAGGGAGGAATTTCCTTTTTCCAACCAAAGGAGCGTCATACTCTATAACAACCTGGGTCAATTTATTACTGGTCTGCAAATATATATTCTTGTCAATGCCAACATAACTTTAGTTTAAAAAAGATGTAAAACGGGAGAACCCAGTTTATGGTGATTCATGCTCAAAACACACAGGGGACCGAAGGTCACTGAGCTAAATTTCCATCTCTGCTACATGTATGTGACTAAGTATGGGCTCAGCCTTTATCCAACAAAGCAGTTAAGTGCTTAACATTTAAGCATGTGAGGAGTCCTGTTGACCTCAAGTTAAGCATATGCTTAGTGCTCTGCTGGGTCAGGGCCAGAGCGCTCAGCAACTTGTAGGACCAACCCTTAGAGCTGGTTTTTAGATCTTTAATATTCAAACAACTGTCCAGTATCTCACCAATAAGTAGCCCAGTATCTCAAGATATCTTCAAGCATGAACTGTTAAACTGAGGTCCTTTGTTCTGGCTGAGAAATACAAAGTAGGTTCCTCAGTTATTGTTTATATAGCCTGAACATACACAAAATATTCTTACTGGAATTGTATTGAGTATATGCTAGAAGGCCATTATAAGAAATGGATATACAATAACATGCAATCAGATTATTCCAAAATCTGAGAAGCTTGTTCAATATTTGTCTAAAGGCTGGAATAGCTTTACATCTCAATTTTAAGTTCCTATCAAGATGGACAGCTCTCACTCGGTGATGCATTGCACTTAAAAATGTCCTCTTTTGCATGAGGTCCGTTAGCACCAACGGGAATGAGGTGCAGCTGACATTAAGATTATTATAGTACTGGAGAATCCTGTGGATCATAAAGTGGTACTTTCAGCCAAAAATATATTTTAGTAAAACAGTTTTATCTGCATCAGGGACAGGCTGGTAACATTTGGCCCTATATGTGTATATACTGTTATCATAGTGTAATCTATGCAGAGGAAAATTTTCAAAAGGCTGTATCTGTGTTAATAGATAGATCGGACTTGTTCAAAGCAAATAACATTTGATATGGATGATTTGTAATCTCTAAGTGACATTCTCCAAATCTCCAGTCACTGTAGAATTTATTTTCCGAATGTTTCTCCATACACAGAGAAGGGAAATCAATACTGAGCTGCTGTCTGCCGTTGTTGGCTAAGATTGTTTTCAGTGTGGACAGTGGGAATCGCAATGAGCCACCCCACTTACTCTCTAATTCATGTCTTACTTTTTTCACTATGTACAACTAAGTAGAGCAAATGATTAGAAGTCAAGTGAAAATGCCCAAAAGAACTCAGGGGACCAATTTTGCTGCAAATGAACTAATTTTTCAACTCTCCGAAACTGCCCAAGTCTCAGATTTGAGTCTGACAATACCCAAAGTGGGTTACAAATAGATCAGAGACACAGGACTTGACCTTTTATTAAATTGAGGGTCTGATGTGAGATGCAGTGACCAAAATAATGAAACACATGTTAAAATTAAATTCAGATCACTGGTGCTATGATACCCACAGACAGAAAGCTCTCGTAGTTTCTAGTAAGTGTGCATAAAGTTTGTCATTTTCTGGGACTGAACAAAAATACTTTAACTCAAATTTATTAAGATTGAAGGGTTAAATTTACTGTTAAATTTGTCTCTGAATGTAGCTTCAGTCTTTTTACGCTTTTGCAATCTCTAACATTAAAAATTTCCATGCTTTAAAAAAAATCCACAAGAAACAGTTTAGGTAAATATTTCACTGCAGTTTTTGCACGCCAAACTTTTTTCAAAGATGAGAATCTGAAAGTTAAATCAACTTTACTGTAAATCACTATATTGTTTTTTTAGACAATGAACAATATAAATAGTGGAAAATAAATTGGATTGATTAGAAAACCTTTCCTTTTAGTAGTGTTTGTGTAACATCTTAAAGAGACAGTGTCCTTTTCACTCCCTCATATTTTTAAGCCCCACTACATCTCTGTACTTTAAAAAGATAAATAAATAAATCACTAGCCAGGTGATCCAAAAATCTGTCAGAGTCTACAAGCTCTAGAGAGAGTAAGGAATCATAGAATCATAGAATATCAGGGTTGGAAGGGACCCCTGAAGGTCATCTAGTCCAACCCCCTGCTCGAAGCAGGACCAATTCCCAGTTAAATCATCCCAGCCAGGGCTTTGTCAAGCCTGACCTTAAAAACCTCTAAGGAAGGAGATTCTACCACCTCCCTAGGTAACGCATTCCAGTGTTTCACCACCCTCTTAGTGAAAAAGTTTTTCCTAATATCCAATCTAAACCTCCCCCACTGCAACTTGAGACCATTACTCCTTGTTCTGTCATCTGCTACCATTGAGAACAGTCTAGAGCCATCCTCTTTGGAACCCCCTTTCAGGTAGTTGAAAGCAGCTATCAAATCCCCCCTCATTCTTCTCTTCTGCAGGCTAAACAATCCCAGCTCCCTTAGCCTCTCCTCATAACTCATGTGTTCCAGACCCCTAATCATTTTTGTTGCCCTTCGCTGGACTCTCTCCAATTTATCCACATCCTTCTTGAAGTGTGGGGCCCAAAACTGGACACAGTACTCCAGATGAGGCCTCACCAATGTCGAATAGAGGGGAACGATCACGTCCCTCGATCTGCTCGCTATGCCCCTACTTATACATCCCAAAATGCCATTGGCCTTCTTGGCAACAAGGGCACACTGCTGACTCATATCCAGCTTCTCGTCCACTGTCACCCCTAGGTCCTTTTCCGCAGAACTGCTGCCTAGCCATTCGGTCCCTAGTCTGTAGCTGTGCATTGGGTTCTTCCGTCCTAAGTGCAGGACCCTGCACTTATCCTTATTGAACCTCATCAGATTTCTTTTGGCCCAATCCTCCAATTTGTCTAGGTCCTTCTGTATCCTATCCCTCCCCTCCAGCGTATCTACCACTCCTCCCAGTTTAGTATCATCCGCTAATTTGCTGAGAGTGCAATCCACACCATCCTCCAGATCATTTATGAAGATATTGAACAAAACCGGCCCCAGGACCGACCCTTGGGGCACTCCACTTGATACCGGCTGCCAACTAGACATGGAGCCATTGATCACTACCTGTTGAGCCCGACAATCTAGCCAGCTTTCTACCCACCTTATAGTGCATTCCTATTATTGAGAAGATTGGGAAAATTATTGGGAAGATTATTGAGACAAGGCAATGCCATTTTTTTCCTCTTAGCTGACTCCAAACATTTGCAGTCTCCTACCCCGTGGGGGAAACTACCATTTTCTCCTTCTCCTGCCTCCTTCCTTTATCATTGTCCCACCTCCTTCTCCTTCCACATTTTCCCACATAGTCTCATGTCTCCTCATATTTGCCCACCCTTCTTCTCTCAGTCCTTGCCCCTCAGATTCTCTTCCTGTCCCTTCAGTTTCCCTCCTGTATCCCTCCCCCACTTCATTTCCTTCTTGCACTTCCACATCTAGTTTCCCTGCTGCTCTTCACTGTATACACTCAATATCAAATCAGCTACCTTCTATTGAGGACTGGGTGTGTAATTTTCAATGAATTCCCATCTTTTTGTCTTGATGAATTATCTGTTGTGATTCATCTGAACGTATCATGATCTTTTTTCTTGAATTTCTTGATTAGGCAAAACTATTTGCATAGATAACTTCTGCAAATAATTCTCTGCCAGGATCTTGTTCATAAGCAATGCATTACAAAGTAAGCGGTGATCAAAATTTTATCTGTTTCCACTGTATGCAAAGATGATAGGTATGTTTCTTTCCCAGGACTGGATAAGCTCAACAGTTGGAACAGGTTTCCTGGTGCAAATAACTACAATTATATTTTTGTAAGTGGCTTCCCACAAACATTCTGGTCCTGCTGATAAATTCATTTGCTAGAGTATTTGTAGGGTACAAATAAATCAGGAGTATGAACATAATAGAAGCATATTATTTAAAAATCAAGGGCCACTTCCTTGGCTGGTGTGAATCAGTGTCGCTCCAATGAAGTCAATGGACCTACACTGATTTACACCAGCTATGGAACTTGCCCTGAATGAATATGCTCTGAAATCTTTTTGGTAGCTGCCAAGCTTTAATCATCTCTACAATTAACCTTCCTTTGAGAAGTGACATAAATGGTCACTGTACAGAGCAATTTCCTGTATGGCGTAATTAAAAATAAACAGGGAACGGAAGATTTCTCTTGCTCAGTGACTGGCTAGTATTGTAGCCCTTAATGATGCATTTTCATACAGAGAAGACTTTGTCACTTTACCCTGAGATTCTATTAAATGCTTTTTTTTTTTTTGCCAGATTGTTTCTAAATGGAAGAAGAAATGATATGTAGTCTATTGTTCACTGATCGCTAATCTCAGGTCACCAGGCTATCTCATTTGTGACCTGAAATTTCTGAAAAGGTCATTCCAGTTGAAAGGAAAAGCCTTACTTTAAAAGAAGGAGGTTTTTTTTCATTTCAACAGTGATATATTAGAGTGACTAAAAACTGGAAACCTCCATGTACCAAAATTAAGATACAGAACATATTTTTCCCCAAAGTTGCTGCATAAGTAGCATTGTATAGTGGGCTCTTGTCATCACAACAGTGCTAATAAATCTAAGAAATGGGTCTGTGTTTGAATGCAGGGTAAGTTAGAGTTTGCCACTAAACTGGCCTCCTTTAAAACTGACTGTGAGCCATTTGTATTGAAAAGCAATTATTAGAACTTAATTTTTCAGCCACAACTAGATTAATCACCTACTGAAAATTATATTACTATGAGGTAATGAGAGTGCTGAAAAATAGATGGCTTTTCTTCTCATACATTCCATATCTTGATTTATTATTTTACTCAGGAGTCCCACTGGTAATTGTGCTAAGAGTCTTTAAACAAAATTCATTATTATATGTAATCCAATTAATTAAGGGGATATTTTGTAGAGAACTGAAGTAAAATACTTTCCTTTTTTCCAAACCAGTCAAAATTTCAGCAAACATACTTGAAAATAGAATTCCTATTGAAAATATTTTTTTTTTGTTATTAGAGGCTAATACTGTATCTCTCTGGCATCTGCTTTTATGACCTAATTAGAATATGGAAGAACTGAAGATGCTGAGAACATTGACCAGCTGAGGATGGAATTGTAAGAGGACCCACACATAGCAAAATAGTAGAGTGCACTTTTTTTCTTTTTGCAGCTGTTTCTTCTCAGTGATGTGTACCAAGTCATAATATGTAGCTTCAAAAAAACCCCAACAACAACAAACCCACACACCTGAGAGGCTCTTGCATTACTGTTATACCGAGAAAAAAAATTGTTATTAAGCAGTGGTTTGAAGTGCAGTAGAGCAGCACATTGCTGTGACTGTCAGTTGTCCTGCAGAATGACTAGTCACTGAAGAAGATGATCTTCATGCAGTGCATACGTCATGATTATTAAAAATAAATAAAGTAGAACCATACTTCTCTCTAAGTAAGGCCTTCCAAATTACCATAACAGCTTTTTCAACTCACAAGTGAATCTTGTCCTGTGCTTGAAATGTGCTTTATTTCTATGAGAGAGAAGCTTGAGGTGGGAGAACATATATGCAGAGAAGAAGAATCTTCCTAGATATAGATCAGCTCAAGTTGTAAGTTTGTTTCTTACTAAGGGTTAGGCAGTGATACTCTTACTTATGTTCACTAGTCACTTACCCAAGATCTGCACTGAAACTAATGGGACTTCGAATGGGAATTAAGGTATCTTTGCTCAAGAGGCAGGGAATCAGCCTCTGGCCAATCTTGAGCTAATTTTGCATTATTTGCAAATAGATTTCCATGCTCTTGATATAATTTTAAGGGTTTCTGAGTCTTGGAAGAAATTGCCTTTAGAAGACATGTGAAACAAATAAAGAATTTTTGTTTGTTTCAGTAGAAACCTTTGACAATGAGAATTTGCTGCACTGCCTTTTGAGAAGTAGTCAGATAGAATCACTTGCAATAAGTCAGTATTAAATGTGCCAAGTATTCAGGGGTGCTGGAACAATTTATATGAAGTTTGTATATTGTTTGTATAGTGGGGGTAGCTGAGAGCCATTTAACCAAACTGTAAACCCTCTAGAAGATACACTTCAAGCAGCAGTTCCAGCACCTATGCAAGTACTTAAAAGCTTCATGTCACCTTAATGTCCTTTTTAAAAGCTTTTCAATGTCAATTGAAAAGCTTCAACTTTTACAGAAGAAGCAGAACTGTTTGTGAAATCCTTCATGAGCAGCAATACTATTCAGACTCATATGTTAAGGCTAAAACTTGAAAATTTCAATGCCTAAACTCCATGGATAGGGTTAAATTCCATTTTTGCACTTAAAGCAGAGACATAATAGAAGTTGAAGACATGTTTACTATTTGTGAGTACTGAATGCATTTTCTGAGAATTTACAAGTCAATCTCTTAACTCCTGAAAAGGGTTAGAGTTATACCTAAAAGAAATCCATACGCGTTAAGGTATGGAAATGCACAGAGAAAGCACCCAATCAACCTTAACTCTTCTATGTGGTGGTGGGGTGGGGGGAAATCTGGAAACGGAAACACTAAAATATCATAATCTTAACTGCCTGGTTATTGCACGGTGTCACTGCAGGGCAGAGTGAAGTTTGTTTGGGAGCCTTAATTATGGACTTGTCTATAGGGCTGTATATTGAGCAGCAAAGCAGGGTATGGTTGTATGGTTGTATTGCACACTAAGCTTGCAGCACACTAATCGGCTATGTGGACTCTGCTACTGCTACTAAAAGTACCAGAGTGCACTTTGACATAGCAACAAGCTAGTTAGTGTGCTGTAGATTCACACACTGTCGCTTTCCCATGAAATATCTTTCACACTGGGGCAACCTTCTCTTTTAAAGAGTCCCAAGAAGTCAGATCAAGTGATGATAAAGCTAACCTTTTGGGATCTAGTCTACAGCACTAGGGATTCTGAATGTGTGTACAGATGACCCTGTACCTTTGGCGAATTCTACCAAGATCTGTGAGATAGGCCCTGGAATCCAGTTTTTCCATGGGCAGGAAACAGGGCAAATCACACCTTCCTGAAAGAAGAATTTTGAAGGGACACTGTGTCGCCCTTCTGAAGTAAAACCTTGTGGGTAGGAAATTATAATTGGGTCCTATACTTTCAGTTTCAAGATTCATCATGTGTGGGGTTGATAAGTTACAGTAACAAACAATGCAGATTTGCATTAAGCTGGTGGAAAATTTGAGTGTAAAACTGCTGATTTAGCTAATAATTGGATATAGTTCACTGTTGGCTTAGTTAATCAGTTGTCTTTCTTATAGCATTTTAAAGGCAATGCCACAAAATACCTGGGGGAATAGATCATTACAGTGCCTAGTTCCCTGTACTCCACACTGCATCAGGTCTGAATTTATTTTACATAACAAAACCAGAGTGAATATAGCAATGTCCTTCTACTCCAGCTTGTTTCTTTAATTGGATTCTATCTTTTTTCTAACAGTATTGTAGAACACCAATTTAAATCCTTGGGATTAAATGTATGTGACAGTCTGCCATTTTCACTAAAGCAGTGTATCATTGTCTAGCTATACCGAAAGAAGGAGGGGAAACATTTGATGTGGTTTTAATCAGGCCACAACTTTATTATTAGATGTCTGGGACTCCCTGTCAGATAAGTGTACAGTGCAGGTAACCCCATGTTAATTCCATAATTACCCAGGGGCCTTCTGCCAGCTCCCCATCTTTTTCCATCCAGGTCCCCCAGACAATCCATTGAGGGGACCTTACCATCCACCCCTCCTCCTCTTGTAGGAGGGTTAAGGTTGGCTATAAGAAAGGGGGATTGGCTCCTGCTGTGCCTATCGTAGGAGCCACAACACACACACCCCATTCTGATGCTCTAACTAACACCTTTTTATGTCCTTTTCCAAGCCATTTATCCTGTCACTGTATGCTTTCCCTATGGAGAATCTGCACTGGACATCTGCCCCACACTTATGTAATGAGATGTGACCTATCAGTTACTGCCCTTCATGCTGTTACCTGGGGTTCTTTCAACCCAAAGCTCTTGGTAACTTTTACTCTGTGTGAGGTGGTGTCAGGAAATAAATCAAGGGAGACACAGCCATCTGACCAATAGATGGCTGGCACAAACAGGACAAAACGAGTGCTTTCACTTAAAGCAAAATGTTACTTAGTCTCAAGCACTTACACACAGGTCCGCAACAAGTTAGTAAAACACCCCCAAGCCTCGATAATTACCAAAGTGTGGCTCTCGAGTGGCACAGTGACAGGCTTTCATTGGCCAAATTTCTGTCTGCCGGTGTGGACCCCAAGATGCGTCCAGAGGGAGCGTCCCTGAGGAAACCCTCCCGAAGAGTCCAGCTACCTCAAACTTTTCCCCTTTATTTATACATTAAGTGATATGTCATGGTATTACTAAAGAAAACTTGCTAAGCAAACAGTTTTTAAAGGTCAAGCAAGAGGTTTCCTTATGATAGTCAGTTAACCAGATACGGGGTTTTTTTTTTCTCAGAGTGTGCATGCCTTGGGACCCTGACAGACACATTCCTAAGGGCACATTATAGACAAGCTTCCTGTTTTTCTAAAATACATATATCTGCAATTTCAACATTCTTAACAAGAAGGATGCAGGGTCAAGCTGCCCTTTCTGTGGCACACAAAACCCCCTCCCCTCCTGCCTTGGTTAAGCTAAGGCTGCTGCATGGCCAATTTATGGCCTGCTGACTTGGCTACTATTAGCAATAAACACTAGTGGTTTCAGACACTTTACTGGTTTGCCAAAGTCTCCCCGTACAATGCTACCCATGAACAAAGCCCCCTCAGCCTGCTTCATGTAAAAGGGGTCTTCACGCATAGGGCTGCCCCTTCTAAACCATGCTGCCCGTTGGGTTCCCAGGGGATGAGTTAGTGTCTCCATGCTGGCCCCTTGTCCCCTTTTTCAGCAGTTTGCCTCTCTGCCCCAGCCCCCAAGCCACAAAACACTGTTCCCTTAATTCGGTCACCCAGACAAATCCCTTTCCCACATACACACTTAAAGATGCAGTGCGGTCATTTTAATTATTTTGATATTTCCTGACAAGTAATAAAGAAGCAGGTCCTTCCTTCTGAAGGTCTTGTTGCCATTTTCTTCCACAGAATCCTTACATCTCAGTAACCCTTTTGTTGACATTTGACAAAGTGCAACTATATTCCTTTTAAACAAAGAGGTCAAAAGTTCTCAAGCTCAGCAAGAATTCTAGTGTGATACAATTTAAGATAAGCTTTGTTTATGAGATAAAAATCCCCTGATAAATGAAGGTCCTAATGCATTATGCCTTGTAGACTTAGATCTTCAATTAGACCCATAATTATACTGAATATCTTACGTGCAAAAATAAACTGATCTTCAACTAGATACTCTTTCCAATGTACCTACAGATGAAAAACTCCAAAACTGTGAATTAGAAAATTAGATGCTGATTGCTTAACTATAACAAACAAAGAATGTTATGGAGCTGCAGATAAAAGTATAATTTGAGAAGTGTGATAAGAAATTAAAATCCTAGAAAATGAGTGTGACCAGACTTTGAAAATAGTCATATTTTTCTTGACCGTATTTTGTACTGCCTGTCCCAATCACCGTCATTGACATGGGCAATGAAAAGGTAAAGATGAAAGTAATTCATCCCTAAGTTAATGAGCATATTATTAAAAATGATGGACACGTTCAGAGATATAAGAAACTGTATATTAAATTTAAAAATCTCATTAGCTAGGGAGAATTAGCTTTTTAAAATGTTATGTTTGAGCCCTTCTGTTTCAGGCAGTGAGCCTTTTAATATCCAGCAAGTAAGGCTCCTTCCCAGTGGAATGCATTAACTATTATGATTGTTTAAATTGATTTTACTGTTGATCAGCTACTATTGAGCAAATGGCAAGGATGCTGATAAAGTACTGTACTGTAGACATGTCCACTCAGATTCTATCAGCTCTCTCATTCAGTGCAGTTCTCCGAGATATCCCAATGTAAAGAACTTAATACAGCACTGAAGAAAACTTAGAAATGGTCTTGTGTATTTATAGACCCTGGAAAGAAATGAATAAAAACAAGTAATTGGTGGCAAATGCTGACTTTTAAAATGGCTGTTACCATACACAGAGCCTGAGATTCCCCACAAGAATAGCCCTGTAGTTAGGTGCTAACTTGCTATGTGAGACAACCAGGTTCAGTTCCCTGCTCTCACACAGACTTTGTGACCTTGGTCATTCAGCCTTTTTGCACTTCAGTTTCCCATCTGTAAAATAAGATGATAGAGACAAGTCCTACCTGAGAAGGGGTATTGTGAGAATAATACACTGAACATTGTGAAGCACTCAGTGGGGATCATATGAGTACGCTAGATAGTTTTTCCTGTTTACTTAGAATAGGAAATAACTAGTTGCCAAATCCTGACTTTTTAAGGTGGTGAACAGTGGGATGCAAATAATCTAATTTTAGAAATTTAAAAATATAGAGGTGGACTTGCCAGTAGAGGTGATAATTGAGACGTGATGTGATGAAAAATAATCAGAGTAAGTGAAATCCTGACCCTACTAAGTCAAAGAGTTTTTCCATTGATTTTCAATAGGAGCAGGATTTCATCCATTTAAAACAAAATTTTGAAAGCATGGTCCAATATCTTAAATATGTTTGGCTTAGCTGTGACAGTGTGATTCCAAGGTAACTCCATTAACTTGAGAATAACTGGCCAAATGCACTTATGGCCAGGTTCAGCAAATATTTTTCTGGTGGCCTTAGCATGGCAAGAAATGAGCTAGGCACAAAGCCAAAGAAAGTGAGACGAGACTTAAGCTGGAAGGGAAAATTCTGTTTGCTGAACTTGGTCTAAACCTACAAAAACACTTGATATGAACTTCCCACTAAGATTGTAGGGATCTTAGGTGTGTGTTTGCCCCATTACAGAGCGAGAGGCCAGCCAGAAAGTTCATATCCAAACTTTCCTAGAGTGGGAGGCAGTTAAAACTCATATGCCCAAGTCACACTGACTAGACAAACTATGTTATAATTGTGTTCAGATGAACCAGTTTGGTACATAGGGACTTATAGTGCTGATCTGGTGGTGGAATTCTTATTCAAAGAGTTGTCTTCCTCCCAAGGCCCAAAATGCAAATTTCCATAGACACTTAAAAATCCTGATTTAATTGTACATGCTCCAAATTGACTTGAGCTATTGGTCTAATGTAATTATTTAAGGAACATATGCAGGGAGGCGAGCTTAGTGACCATTTTCTAAAGTTCTTGTATGAGGACATCTTTCACTGCCCAATGGTCTGTTTCTCCCACAACTCCCTTCCACCCCTGACTTTCCCAAACATGCTGTGATGCATGGACATATCCTCCCCGAATTGATCTGTACCTTCTCTTTCAAATCTCACCTCATTTCTATTGAGACTGCTACAAGAAAGCAAGTGATAGCTGATATTTATACAGAACTTTGTGAACATATGATATATGAAACAGGCGAGAGCAAATCAGTTAGAGCTAACTTTCAGATATCACTTAGCCTAGTTGTCAACCCTTTTAGTCGGGGTTCATATCTCTTGTATGGCTGTACAGCCACACAACATAATTGAGCCCCATTCCGTTTTTTTTTGTTGGGTAGAAGGGGGGTTGGGTACTAGTGCAACATAAATATTAATCAGTTGATCATTTGCAAATTACACAATCCACCAAGGCTTGTAGAAGGTGGTATGAAGAAAGAGGGAAAAATATGCAGAGCTTCAAATACTCAGTTGTATAAAGTCCTAAGGGCAGAATATTAGGTAGGATTAAAGAGCTCTACTGAGAATTTCAAAGTAGTGCAGGAGATTTAGTCACCTATCTTCCATCAGTTTTGCAGAAAAATACATGGCTAAATCCTTTGTACTGCTTTGAACATCTCAGCCCTTATGTGTTTATTTGTAATATTTATCTTGATGATCATGTATGGATAATTATGAGGGGAAAGTACTACTTGTAGTCATCTAACAGGGAAATACTTGTATATCTTTTCACTTAATTCATTCCCAAGATTTCTTACTTCCAATTTCTTTGCCTTTTTTAAAATATAATATGGGAACCTATCTTTAAAGCTGTTAATGGAAATCATGACATTTTGGTTTACAAATTATTATTTTAAATATTAGATTAGCTTAAAACATTCAGCTGCTTGTAAAGACCAGATTCAATTCTGACTTCTGACCTGTGTTACCACAGATGCATAATTTTAAATGTCTCATTACATAGTATTGTCATTTAAGCTACGTGAAGTCAGTATAAATCAAGACTCTGAAGCCCAGCATAATAATCAGATTCATATTTTAATTGAGTTCCAATTTATAAAGTCTCTGATTTTTTCTCTCTCCATATTAGTCTGTGTGATGGGACATGGGCATTAGCCTTGGAGAGGTTAATGTAGGTAATAGAAGCCAATTAGCCATAGGCTGCACCTGGAGGGAAGGTAGGCTGCAATGAGTCTTAATTGGAGATGAAGTTCACCTCGGAAGAAACTGGAGGGGCTTTTGTAAAGCCAGGGAGCTGGTAACAGGGAAGGGGTAGGGCCTGTGGGTGAGGAAGCTTGCAGGAACCCTCCCTGATACAGGGGAGAAGAGCAGGAAGCAGTCCAGGGAAGGAGCAGTAAGGACTGGAAGAGTAAAGACCCGAGCTGCTGGGTCAAGGGTCCCTGGATTGGAACCTGGTATAGAGGGTGGGGCCACATTCCCCCACAAGGCACTGTGGTAGTGGTAAGTAGGGGAAGCTTATTAAGGAACAGGTGGGGATGGTTTGGAAGGAGACTTTGAGAATACCGTGGAAGTGGGGGAACTTCAATGTGAGTTGGCCAGAGGGCTAAGCCACAAAGAGGAAAGCCCTGCAGCTTCAGGAGCATGAGAGAGGCAATGGAGCATGTGAGTAGAATGATGGGCTAAGCAACCGCAGGAAGGGGTATCAGGCTATGTGTGAGCTAATCCCCAGGGGGCCTCTAGGAGGTGCTGGAGTAATAAGAAAGTATGCCCCTGTTACATGCTAGTTGTTGCCTTAGTTTAAAAGGGAATCTCCAGGAAGGGCTTTGCAACTTTATTTTACAGGTAGTTAGATGATATTTGTAGGATGGCTTTGTGTGGGTAATGAAATGAGTGCTACCAGCACGTTGTATGACCTTTATTGATGCTTAGAATTCTTCCTGAAGATCCCTTTTCTAGTACAGTGAGACTCAAATAATGTGAAGAAATGCTGTTGAGGAGCAAATTTATTTTTAGAAGGCTTGCTAGCCAAAGAAGATCTCAGTCTTTGAAATATTCCCATTTCAACCAGTCCCTGAAGTGGGGGAGAGAGCATATACTTGTAAGGTCTGGCAGTGCAATACAGAGATCTAAGTTCAAGTCTAATGGTTTCTCTCTCACTCCTTAGTTAGCTGGGCCTAATGAGCCCTTTGGAGGCAGCTTATTCATTTCCTGCACTCCAATGAATCTCAGCTGGAAGGCCTATTGAGGGCTGTAGAGAGAACTGTATCTTCACTCCAAAAAGGAGGGCTGGAGAATCAGGGCCTGGTGCCTCTTAATGGGAAGTAATATGGTAGAAGAAATGGGGACTATTTCAGGATCAAGTATGCATGCACATATTCCTCCATTGTTCATTTTCCTTCTCACTTACAACTGCAAAATCCTCTTCCCCTACAATCCTCCTTTCTCCCCAGTTTCCTTAGACAGCTCGTTTAAAGATTATAGCTTAGCTTCTTCATACCAATTTCCATTGAGTCCTTCGTGGAAGGCCTAGTCCATGTCACTCTATGATGGGTAGGTCAGCTGCAATTTGTGCTTAAACATGGGCCTACCAGGAAGATGGCAGTGAGATGAAGCCCAAAAGTTTGGAGGAACTTAGCATATTCACCAGAGCTCAAAACACTGTTGAATGGCTCACAGCATCGTTAATCATCACTTGGTTGGGCCTTCCACTGTACCAAGTCTCTTCCTTCCTGAGAAAATAGTCTATTACTTTGATCCATAATGGAAATAGCTGTTCATACAACACCGAAGAATCAATACAGCACCACAATACACAGGACTTCTGATTCAATGGACCTTTGATTTTTGACCGGTACAAACGATTTCTTTACAACTGTGTTGAAATTTCTAACCTCTTTTTCTGAAGATTGTTGATAATTAGGGTCTAACTACTTCCACTTTACTCCCCACTAGTCAAATTCACACTTGATCTCTGCGGTGAAATTATTAAACCGTACAATAAAGCCACTTACTGTGCCTCTAAATCTGATAAGCACAATCTGTATCCATTGTGAATGCTTGGGCTGTTGCCTTCTGTAGTCAGTCTGTCCAGAATTGATTTGTCTCTAGATTAAAAACGTAGCCATTGAAGTGAGTGTAATATCTGGCATTAGAAAACAGACTTTTTTCACTTTCCTAAAACTTTTGGATAGCTATAAATAACTGTATTTGTGAGGTCTAAAACAGTTTCGAAACAAGGTGGTAGTGAAGTTTCAAAAAAAAAAAATAGCTGGCATTATTTTACAAACATGCAGCATATTAATACAAGAACATGTAGGTATCCCTGTGTACACACAACCAAAATGAAACTTGTTAAACTGTTATCACACTCTGAACTGGCTTCTCAACAGATCACACAGACTTTAAACCACCTTTTGAGTCCTTCTGATCCCGGGCTGCCCCATGGTCTGGAGAGTCCTGCAGAATAATTTAGAGAGATCTGGGGAGCTGTTGAAGGTATAGAAATGTGTCAAGACTGCTATGGAGACTAGTGTACTATCAAAAAATCTTCACAGTGCTGTGACCCCTGGCCCAGTACCCCCATCAGCTCTGACATGCTCCAATACCAGGGCTTGCAAGAGGATTCTTGAAAGATAGCCTTATGGCTGTTCTGCATGGAGGAATTCTGACTCTCCAGCACTAGAATTTTTAGTGCCCCTTTTAAACCAGGTAAAAGGGCCAGAGTGATAAATCTGCTTTGAATGGACAATAAAGAAGTGTTGGAGCTTCCAATCTCCTAAACCACCTAGTCTCCCCAGTTGCTTAACATGCTAGTTATCCCATCCTCTAACTTTAAACCTAACTAAACATACCTTTGGTTAGAAATCAGTGGCCTAACCTTCAAGGATTACTTTGCCCCAAAACAATTTTGGAACCTCAAGGAGCTCTTTGCTTTCATTCTTGAATTGAGTACTATATGCTACAAGGACTTCTTGAAGAACCTTTTAAAAAAAAAAAAAAAACTGTCCAGGTCTCTTGTAAAGAACTCTACTGTAGAATAGACTAACTCATGCTGAAACAAGGATTTTTCGTAAGTTGTCTCACACAGCCTGAGGATATGGTTTGATCATCGTGCAGCTGAAGGGATTGATCCTAGTCCTTGTGAACAGTCCCTCAATTTGTACTTGTTTGTTGCATTTATTGTCTTGCTGCTAAACACTGATGAACTTGGTAAAGGTCTTAAAAATCTGACAAAGATGAGTTCAGAATAAGTGTACTGAAAAAATACTCTTAACAGTGTCAATCAAAGCTCTTTTTCAAAAATTACATTATTACAAAACAAAGGTTTTTCTTTTTACTCTGAGAGGTTGTAACCTGTATTTGAAAGTGGGAACAGCAGAGTGGAATTTAAAAAGAATGAGCCATATAAGCTGAAGGCTATATTTGTATGACTCCCTTTGTATAACTTGTTTGTTTGTATTTGGAGCTACTGGACACATTTCATCTTTACCATTTAAAAAAAATGTATAGAGAGTTTATAGGAAGAGTGAGCCATTTTGGCTAAAATGACAAATCCTATTTCTCCCTTCCCCCCAACAAAGACTGAAATTTTGCATTTGCCATTCAGGTATCTGCTTCTTTTAGAACCTGATCCCTCTATGAATTTTCTGCATGCCTCTCTCTGGCTCTGACCGTATGGATAGTGCCTTCTGAGCCGCCAGTACCTGGACAGGGAGTCTCCATTTCCTCTGAGAATTATTCCTGGATAAACAGTCACATTATCTAGTCTCGCGCTGCTCATGCCTCTTCCTTGCTGAGACAATGGAAATGTCATTTAAAAAAAAATTGGTTACTATTCTTGTTACTTTTCAGCTGTACCAATGCGTCTGGGTTCTGAGAATGGAAAGCAAAAGTGCAAGCATACCATGTAGGTGACTGTTGTTGGTAGAAAGGAAAGCTGAAAATGACAGTTTAAGCCACCTCTTGCTATTTTGAAGTCGGGGAAGGAAATATTTGGCTCCACTCCCTCTAATTTCACCGCATAGAGGGATTAGAGGGTGGAATGATGTCTGTCACCTTCATGATAAGATCTCCCCCACTACTTGGGTTCCGAAGTGGGGGATCCTTGAGTTTCTCACCTGATAGTGTAGATCTTCTTCGTAGGAGGCAGTATGTTTTTCCCTCTGGGGAATCTTTATTTAAGGAACCCCCAAGAACACCTCTGATCAGATTGGCACTTGGGACCTAGGGCCAGCACAGAGGTATATGGCCTTCATGTGAGTGGTGCTGGACACATTTATGGGGATTCTGCAGGGACTAACAAGGTTTGAGGGTAGAACTGTGGCCTATACTAGTATAAATGAGGGTAGATTGAATCAATAATATTAGAGAATTGCAAGATTTGTTATGTAACTCCCATAAATACAGACCTTGTGATGTTTATTAATAGGTTTGGCAGGATTTGACTTTAAATTGATGTTGGTAAAATCGATTTCAGCTGACCCCCTGAAATTGCCAGTGCAGCCAATGGACTAAGCCATTCAACAGTGAGCTGGCCTCCTCCATGGCTGGGGGCTCATCCTCCTCCTTGCAACATCTGCTACACCAGTGCAGGACTGCAGTCTGCCCCAACCATGCAGGGAGTCCTTGGAGCCCCGCTATCAGTGCTGGGAACCCTCTGCAGCAAATGTCAGTGCTGCCCTAACCTCAAACCTACTACCAGCCCTCAACTTCCCACAACCGTGAAAGCTGTTCATAAAATAGAAATGAATTCTGCCAAGCCTATTCATAAACTTGAAGCTGATGTCAGAGGTTCAGATTGGTGTAAAGTGGGGGGGCGGGGTTGGGGGGAAGGTTGCTGGGTGAATTATTAAATGTCTTAAGTCGTTTTGATTATACATTAATCTGAAAATCCGCAACCAATACACAGAAACATTTCTATATTTCCTCAATAGCCTTTGTGTGAATCAGAACATCTCAAGGGAACATTTTATAAACGCTCTTTGTCATTCCTTCATAAAAATAAAATGTAATATTTCTTTTTAAGAATGTAACCACAGTAATTACGTACAATCTCAGTAGTATGCAATGTTTTACTCACACAAATCAGAATAGGTTGATAATTTTATGGGGTAAAATACTATTGAGGTTTAAAATACCATTAAAGGAATTGAACCGAACTGACCATTTGAGGGGAAAAACGGATCTTAAGCTATTTTGGAATTATTTGGCACACATTGTATTACCTACTTGTTTGTGAAAATTATGCATCAGTAAATAGTAACTGCACTGAAGAGACAATAGGAACATTACACTACAAATTTGGATTTAAAGACAGTCTTGATGCCTCCGGTCTCCAGCCAGCTCCATGTGGGAGCATGATGTATTTTTGGCTGTGCTCAGACAATGGCTCGTAATTCTTTTCAATGTTGCAAAACCATGTTGAGAAATGAGGTGTGCATTTCATATGTGGTAAATTAACTAAAAAGAAAGTTGCTGTGTATTTCTAGTTCCCAACTCATAATATACTGTTGGTAGGTCGTATGACCCGTGCAGGTGGTGGTAATTTCTCGATAGGTGCTGTTATAGTTCTTATGCTTAGAAAATGCAAAATAGCCTATTTGTGTGTTCAGGTACTGCAAAGAGGTCAAATCCTTCTATTTACACTGGCATCACTATTCCATGAAAGCAAATGGAATTAGATTGTATTTGCATTGATGTAACTGAGCAGAATTTGACCCTAAATTGCTTATGACCCTAAATCATATCAAAATACTTGACCTTTTTGTAGATATGAAGGTTTCTTGAGTTTATATTTTA
This sequence comes from Caretta caretta, assembly GCF_965140235.1. Classification (NCBI taxonomy): domain Eukaryota; kingdom Metazoa; phylum Chordata; order Testudines; family Cheloniidae; genus Caretta; species Caretta caretta. The sequence goes on from NC_134214.1 coordinate 87,168,395, forward strand.
GCAAACTCTTCAGACTGAACTTGTCTCCATGGTTGCAAAGTCAGAAGCTATAAAAGCCTCCCAGTGCATTTGTAGAGGCTCCTCCCCGACATTAGATGATTCTTTTCCATAGGTGGCTGTGTAATGTGCTACCTTCAGACTTCAATGATGGCCTAAGCACACTTTATCCAATGAGCTTGTATCTGATAGCCCCGCATAGGAATGACACACATGGGAGGTGCTTCCTATGGTGTTTTAGTATTGGATGGTTTCTTCTTTGTAAGACTTGCTGCCAGCCACCTAGGAAAGATTCTTAAAGGAGCTGAAAAACCTTCTCCTTGCCTGAATTATGAGAATGTAAGCATTCTGCTGTGTTCGTAGGATCCTTTCATTATTTAAAGGAATGTTCTTTGTACTCTATAACTCTGTTCTTTGATTCAGTGAAATAAATATTTCATGGCCAAATGCTACTTCATTAAATGATGTAACTGAGGGAAGAACTGGACCTAATTTATATGGGGTGAACTGGCATGGCTGAGCAGTGTTGTGCACTTTTTGTTAGACGTCTGCATAATCAATGAATGGCAGATCAGTGAGATGGACTGGAAGTTCACATGAACAATGGTGAATCCAAAGCATTTAGGTTCCCACCCCCTCCTTTTTTTGGGGGGGTGTTAAATTATCATGGTACAAAATTAACAACTCTTGGTATATTTCCTGGTGACTTCAATGGACGTTATTGATGAAAGAAGAAACGCTTCATTTCTTTAAAACAAATGACATGATACACTAGCCTTAAGGAATTGTGGAAACTTGAAAAATAAACAGCTGTTAAGGTTTCATACATGACACCCAGCTGCTGTTGGGTTTTTATAAGTCTATTTATTCTAATTATAAAGCTAAGAAGGTGTAGAAGTTAAAATGACTCAAGGCGGGAGGGGTTACAACTGCTTTAGAGGACAGGATTAAAATTCAAAATGATCTGGACAAACTGGAGAAATGGTCTGAAGGCTATAGGATGAAATTCAATAAGGACAAATGCAAAGTAGTCCACTTAAGACGGAACAGTCAGCTGTGCACATACAAAATGGAAAATGACTACTGAGGCAGGAGTACTGCAGAAAGGTACAAGCTAAATGAGTCAACAGTGTAACACTATTGCAAAAAAAAGCAAATGTCATTTTGGGATGTATTGGCAGGAGTGTTGTAAGGAAGACAAGAGAAGTAATTCTTCCCCTCTACTGTGTTGATTACGCCTCAACTGAAGTATTGTGTCCTGTTCTGGATGCCACATTTCAGGAAAGACATGGACAAATTGGAGAAAGTCCAGAGAAAAGCAACAAAACTGATTAAAGGTCTAGAAAACATGACCTATGAGGGAAGATTGAGGGGAAAAAATAGGTTTGTTTTTTTCTTTTCCAGACTAGAGTATTGGATGTGGGGGAACATAAAAGGTGGTTACAAGGAGGAGGGAGATATATTGTTGTCTTTAACTCCTGAGGATAGGACAAGAAGCAATGGGTTTAAATTGCAGCAAGGGTGCTTAAGGTAGGACATTAGGGAAGAACTTCCTGTCAGGGTGGATAAACACTGGAATAAATTGCCTAGAGAAGTTGTGGAATCTCCATCACTGGAGATTTTAAGAGTAGGTTAGATAAACACCTGTGAGAGATGGTCTAGAATAGATAGTCCTGCCTTGGATGCAGGGGACTGGACTAGATGACCTTGAGTTCCCTTTCACTCTTCTGATTCTATGTTAACAGAATGTTTACAGTTCCTGCTTTGTGCATGGTATTTCAGAGACTATGCCTTCATTTGGGTGGGATAGCTCAGTGGTTTGAACATTGGCCTGCTAAACCCAGGGTTGTGAGTTCAATCCTTGAAGGGACCATTTAGGGATCTGGGGCAATTGGGGATTGGTCCTGCTTTGAGCAGCAGATTGGACTATATGACCTCCTGAGGTCCCTTCCAAACCTGATATTCTAAGATTTAAAAAATGTATATTCATGTTTTACACTGGGCAATCAGCTCAGACATTTCACAGAGCTATTATGGTGGGGCCAGGTGATCAGGACTGATACATTAATGTATTTTTCTACTTGTCTTCATTTTTTAATTCTCTGCTTACATCTTAACCTAGTATGTAAAGGTTGTTTGGATAAACTCATCTGAAAATACTGCCATACCTGTGCATATTCTTTGGTACCTGCAGGCTCTTGGGCATTTCCTAGAAAAACTATTTTTTTCTAAGTATTAAAACAAACTCTTTTTTTTTTTAGTTTTTGCCCCACTGGCAGGTAAAGAGAGAATGTACACAAATCCCTTTCTTGCAAGCAAACAAGGCAAATATTTTATTTTGAGTTTTATAGCCGGGTGGAGTTAATGGGCTTCTGTCAAACTAGGGTGCAGTGTCTTTAGATTTAAGTCGTTTCTTCATGAGGAAGTACTGCTTTTCACTTTATTCAGAGATTTGAACAAGTATGAAAGAAACACACGTCTTATTGGCTGTCTCTAGTAATTATCCAGTTATCAAAGCTGGATAGTTAACTAGATACATTCTGGTTTTTCCTTTGTTAGAGAAACTAGTATCTTCACTTTGATGGCATTATTTAGTATTGGCAACTAATTACAGTACAGTAAACATGCTTCACAGTGAAATTAATGTGTTGTAACTTGTGACATACACAGTAACTCTGCATAACTAACTCTTAGGGGGAGAGGGATAGCTCAGTGGATTGAGCATTGGCCTGCTAAATCCAGGGTTGTGAGTTCAATCCTTGAGGGGGCCATTTAGGGATCTGGGCCAAAAATTGGGAATTGGTCCTGCTTTGAGCAGGGGGTTGGACTAGATGACCTCCTGAGGTCCCTGATATTCTATGATTATATATTCCATGACCCCATTGTCTGCCTTTATACTGGCATTAACAAGAAACTACTTCACAGATGCTCTGTTGCTGCTCCTAATCTCATGGGTTTATTGTTTTTACGCTTTTTTAAGACTTTAGAATACTTCAGGCTGAACCTTTTTTAAAATGAAAGCTATTTCTGAAATGAACAGCTATTAATCTAGCAGTTAACCCCTCTTGGACGTGTACATACATAGGTATGTTTGACTGAACTGTCAATTCGTATTTTGAAATTAGCAAAGTGACTTGCACGTGATAGGAAGATGCACAAACTACATAAGGAGAACTATTACTGATCTCAGCACGTGTATCAGTGCTGCAAGAAGATTTGTATTAGATTAAAAACTGATTATTCAGACTGAACAGGCATTCTATTAGAAATGCTCTGTATAATTAGGATTTTTTTAAAAAAATCCTTAAATAAGGGATTGTAGGGTTTTTTGGTTTTGATTACAAATGTCAACTTTGCTATTGTTTCATTAAAACAATAATTCCTATGTTATCTGTTAAAAGTGAAATATTTTATACACTATATTTGATCCTTAATCATCCTCCTTCAGGATAGTATATATTTTTAGCTCTATCATAAACGAGGAGATAGAGTTCCATTTTGATTGTACATTGTATATAGAAAATTTTGAATTTTTTTCTCTGTAAAAAGTGATCTTGAATAGCTTTGTATATAGAGATACTGTCAAATTTGAGGCCCAAACTTTGCACAGCTTCTCTCACTTGTTGGCAAATTTATGTCAATTGCTTTCTTCAAAACTTGCTTTCACCTGTGTTTCTTGGTTATCAATGATGATAAAAAAGATACTTAATAGTATTGTGGGAATTCTGGGTGAAAATCCTATGAATCCAAGTAAGATTAGACACCTAGAACTCGAGAGAGATGGGATGCTGTTTTGTTTTTGTCTTGTCTCACCTCACAAAGTCTCTCTCTCATTTTTTCTAACAAATCATAAATCCGTCGTCCTGAATCAGCACTCCCCCAAAGTAAATTAAAATAGTTTTCAACTGTTAGTATTTGAATCCATACCACTTTAAGATTTGACCAACATCTGGCAATCTGGCATACTAAGTGTATGAATTCTTTAGTGGCTATACTTCAGACTATAGGCTCTGATGCAAGGACACTGTCTTCTGAATTTTCCTGTACAGAATAAATAGATATTTACAAATCACTGCTATTGTCATTGCAAAGTGATCTTATAATGAATACCTTACTTTCTGACACGTGCATGTCAGACCACACAGGAGTAGTTGAGCTGTGCAGAGACTGAAGGAATTCTCTCCTAACTCCATAAACTTGTGGAATGAATTCATAGCCACTGTGGGATGGAGGCTAATTCAAACCAACAACTGAAGTACCCTTGTACACCCTTAGCGCATTCCTGTGGTGAAAGGGATGACTGGAGCAGTTGCTTGGGATTACTGTGGCTGTAAAGATGGAAGCTGAATTTGCCCTCTGTGGCAGATGAGGATTGGTCCTAACTGATTTAAAACACTAGCAACTAAGCCCCTCCTGTTGTACTTAATGAGCTTTTGCCATCTTAGCCTAGGGACAATATTCACCAATGAGCAGCTCTCCATTTCAGAGTCTCTGTAGATGATTGCCCATATTCCTTCAGTACCAGTGACTAGAATCAAGGATCCCTCACTGCTGCTAGATAGTCTGTGGCAGTGTGCTGGTTGAGAAGTCCTTAATCAGCTCCTGCCACTCCATCCCCAATCAAGGGGAATGGATTGGGGCTGGTTGAATAGCCCTGTGCCTGCCTGTTAACTGGCCGCACCTGCCAGTCTTATTAGCCCAGAGCTATAAAGGCTGGGAGGAAGCTGGGGGGGAGAAAAGAGGTCAGACACAGAAGGAAGTGGGAGTATCCTAGTCTGTTGCTCCCCTCCTTACTCCCAGTGTGATGACCTACTATATTTACCTGTGAAACCCAATGGGCTCCATGCACCCATCTGACCTGAGGCCTCCAGGTATTTTGTCTGATGTGCTTTTCCCAACATTAGGGTGTGGGATGGCAAGGAGGTCAACTGACCGCCCCAGTTGAAAGGAAACGTTCAGGAGAATGGGGATGGAAAAGACCTTGATCTTCCTCCTTTTGTTGCTTCTGCCTTTATTAAATTAGGACCATGGTAGGCTCCCCTGAAGTAGAGAGAAGCTTTTTTTCTGTGAGGGGGTCAGTAAAGGGGGAGATATTTCAGTGGCAAGTAGAAGGCTTTTGCAACCAGTTGGTGGGAGAGAGTGAGAAGGTGACCTTTGAGGTATGACAATAGAGACGATTCTGCCACTCAATGAGCTTATCCTAAAGTATTAAATCTCATGTTTGTTTTGGCTCAGTGAGACATGATACAGAGTTTGCCATCCTTTTATATGAAAGAGTATCCATTCAGTGATCTGTGTTCACCTCATAGGCAACTTTATTGTACCCAGGATGATTGCTGGAAACATCTAAGAAACAAAGGCAAAAGGGCTGGTGGGAGGATTGAGCCCAGGATGGAAATGATGTCTGGCCTGTGAAGGAATACCTGGAGTTTTAAGCTTCAAGCAGGAGCAGTTTGTCTTCCAGGAACTCTGCAACCTACTTAAAACAACATATAGGGTGAGAAATCACTACTCGTAGCCAGTTTCTTCATGTATTAAGCTTAGTTTGTGTGTTTTATTTGCTCAGTAATCTGCTTTGAGCTGTTTGCTATCCCTTAAAATCTATCTTTTGTAGCCTTCCCATGCAGTACTGATTTCAGTGTCTGTCTTTATGCAGCTGGGCGAGTCCCTACTTATGTGTTTGCTAGAGAAGGCTTGAGGGCCTGGCTCAGCAGGACCTAGGCTGGTGGAATAGGCGGGCTCAGTGGTATCCCAGTATATCAGATGGCACCCCGAAATGGGGGGAGGGGGCAACCCATCACAGTTTTATAACATGTTAAGAAAGTGAATTTATATTCCTCTTTGCTAGACACTGGTGTGTATGTTACAGGATATTTAGTGTAAAGATGCATAATGCCTGACTCACAATGTGGGTGATTTACATGAGCAGAATGAAAAATCTCAATGACAGACAGTATAACTTGCCTGCTTATATCCAGATCCTGCAACATTTATGCTTGTAATATTATTCACATGTATAAGTAGTTCTGTTAAGTTTAATTGGACTACTGACATGAGTAAAGTTAAGCACATGGACAGATGTTTGTAGCATCAGGTCCTTATTCTGTATATTCCTTAACAGGCAGCTCTTTCAGTAGTCTACATGGCATATGAATACAAGATAGGTTAACATATTAACTTCATTGGGATAGTACCTATGTGTATTAAAACTTAAAGCTGGAGAAAAATGTTATTGTGAGTGGTTATGAAATAACAAAATGAAAATTAGTGCTTTCTAAAATCAAAAGTGCTTTGTAAAGACTGAGATTTTTAAATTTCCATCCTAAAAAGGATAGGCACTTAGAGATGGTCCTGAGCTGCAAAAATCAATCCTGGATACAAATTTTAGACACACTAAAGCTACTAGGTAATCACATCTCAAGTTTGGGTCCATGGTTATAATCTAGCAGGTTGTTTTTGTTGTTGTCGTTCCCCCCCACCACCTGTATTTGTAACTCTGATTGCAAATAAACATATTTTCCATAGTGGAGGTGGCATGTATTCTATCCAATCGCATTCACCTATGTTTTGAATGAAACTGAAATAGACATGGCTATTTCAAGAGCTGTATAGTTAAAGAATCTTCTCCCACTATTCAGATGATGTTTTCATGCTGGCACATCCCACTGGCATTTTGGCACATTCTTCGAGTGACTGCCCAGGTCCATTCCACTTCAGATGTGTGCATGCCCAATGCATCAGAGACAGGAGTGAAGGGACGTAAGAGCCTGCCTCAGACTCTGAGGAAAACCCTGAGTCAGCCAATCATAGTGGCACTATACCAGGCGATGCGGGGATCCATCTGCACTGCTCCAGAGATACCAGTACCAGGGATATCAAAGTAGGTTTGCCCCTAGGCTGCACTGGTTGAGGAAAACCCTGGTCAGTCCAATACTTTATTTCCCATGTGCTGAGCCTGTGGTGAGTCGGTAGCGTGGCCCAAGGATGCTTTGGACTGGGTGAGCCATCTCCTGCAGCATCAGGGACTCTAGAATCAAAGGGCAGAATAAGTATTGCACTGCAACATATGCCTCCGGCATCATTGGTACTGAGACACTTTCCTGCTGCTGTGGCATGGAACCAATTGGTATTGGGTCAGTCGCAACAGCCTGGGTACTGGTGCTGGACTATTCAACCTTGAATGAAGAGGTCGGTACTGGGGAGTTGCTTTTGCCAAAGGATGCCTTCCTCTGTCCTCCTGAATGCTTGCTGGGTATGTGGAATAGGGGAGCTAGATCCTCTAGCAGAGCTACAGCTTGGCTCCTCGGAGAAATCCAACCACCTTATGCTTCTTCCTCAGTATCAGGAAAGGGGATAGGTGCTGTCATTCAGAGGTAGTGTTCGAAGGACAGTTGGCACCAATGCCCAAGTACTTGGTGCACATCCTTTATTGAGGCTTCAAGTCCCTGCATATTTGGCAGCAGTCCCAACATGACACTCGCTTTAGAGCGGAATGAGGCTCGCTCACTGGCCAAGACCTTTTGCATCTGGACAGGTTTAAACCCTTGAGAGTGAGGCAAACCCTGGTTCCAGAGATCAGCACCCCGTAACAAAAGAAAACCAACTCTCCAATAAAGCAAAAATAATAAATGAAACTTACACTCCTCTAACAATGACATAATTTAATGAATACCAACTATTTACAGCTAAAAACAAGGTAAAGTCTCCATAGTGGGAGTGGGGAGGGAAACTTGCAGAAGAAAGCCAACACACTCTTCAGCAGTGGTAAGAAGTAAAAAAAGGGGGATCTGAGGTGGATCTGTCCTTTTGTACATTTGCACAGTAGCAAGAGGCAGCAGGGGGTGCCTCAAAGAGAACCTTTAAGAGAAAAGTCCGTGACTCTGCACACACACATCTGTGCAAAACATCTCAAAGAACAACAGGATAGTAACTTTATTTTGTAGCTTCATGAGTGTGTTTCTAGTAGTGATGGAAAGGTTGCATGCTTTACATGTCTTTGAGCTTCTCTTCAGTACCTCATCTGTGAAGCAAGTCAGTGAATGATTGATTAGTGGCTGAATTCACACACCTCTGTGTTGTCCCTATCATCGACTAAAGTCTTTCCCCATTAGGTACTGCATTTCTGATCTGCCCTTGCCTAGAATGTAAGAGTTTTTTTCCCTGAAGTGCTGTTAGCCCTTTCTGTATGTCAACATAAAGGTATCAGAATCTGCCCTGTAGTAATAGTGGGAGAGATTTCCAAATTCACAAATGGCAGTTAAGCTCCTATCTCCCATTGACGTTAGAGTAGACTATACACACTTAAATAAGTGACCTAATTATCAGAGGTCAAACATCCATATCACCATTCACTTGGCCCTAATTCTGCCACCCTTACACGTGTTTAAGTCTGTAAAGTAACTGAAAAGTTAACATGGTGCCTTTTTTATTCAGTTGTGACTGATATTTGATATTTTACCTTTTTGCATGTTGTCAAGATGATACCTAAGCTGTGGCACTCTGAAAGTTTAGCTAAAAATATATCTGATACACAAATGCACCTTGACATTTAGAGTAGAACTGTCATAATGCCTTTTTCAGTTGTAAACTCACCAGCTCAAAAACTTAGATCTGAGGGGTTCTGCTAGGTGAGGGGGAAAAGGCTAGGGTAATACATCCAGCTATTGATATTCATGCATGCTTATTTTCCTCTAGTGAAAAATGACATGTGACTGGTTGGCTTGACAAATGTTATGCATCTTCTCAAAGAGCTGACATTCTTTAAGTAGGTCTTCTAATAATTAAAAATTCACTTTTGCTTATTCCATGCTAAGATACAGAGTGTATTTCAGGTAGTTCTGATTTATTATGCCCACTCTGTTCACTGGATTCACTGCTTTTCTTTGCTATTTATATGTGCCAAATAAAACATTAATAAATGAATTCCATTGATTTATCCTACAGTGTATATAGATGGTATTATAAAATCATCCAAATTCAATTTTATCCACTGTGCCTCTGTTCTGAGAAGCTCATTAGTACTGTAATTCATGCAGAAAAGATTAGAATATACTGAAAAGCAACAATTCCTGAACCAGCAGCCATAAGGTGTTTGATTCAGCTTGAACTACAGTAAATGCTGAGGTTTGGAAAGTGGGGGTGGAAATGTGTACTATATAAAGCTAGGTAAAGAGGCAGGTTTGTTCAACAGAAAAGGAACTTTTCATCTAAAAATGTATTTATTTACCAAACAGGAAAATAATTTTCAGAACAGCAACTTCTTGTGTGCGGTCCCGTTAGACACATCCTTGGTTCCAGTGCATGTTAAGCTCACAGCAGAAAATCTGCATAAAAATTCATTGTATTCCTGCATTGCCTGCAAATACTGTACTATAGCAACAAAAGATCATTTCCAGTAGTCTTTTTTTTTTTGTACCTCAGCTGAGGTCATTTATAATTCACCCTTGTATCCTACAGGCAACACTGTTTAATAATGTTTGCCTCTCCCCCACACCAAACCTGAACTCTAAGGCAAAGCTCTTTGACAAGATTATGCTACAGAAGTGCACAGATGTTCATCTTAAAATACGACCGTGATTCATGCAACACATATTGCTATGTTAGGGACATGCCCCATAAAGAAAATATTGTGATCTCTTAAGTATTATTGCCAAAGTGGTAATTTGCTGATTTAGGCAGTCCCTCATATTGCTGTTATTGTTTATTGTGGAAGGCGTTCTTTGACAAGTTTTAAAATTATTTTGCTTTTAAAAATAGGTATACATCTTTTTGAGGTCGTTTATGGCCACAGGTTATAGAGAGAGCTTTATCTAATGGTTTGATCAACCTTCAATTTGTAAGTATAGCTACTGACTTATTCTATGGCCCTGGAATAGTTACTTTAGGCCTACATTTTCAGTTGCTTCTCTTGTGCCCAACTTGAGGCACCTGGTACCAGACTTCTAAAAGTGCTGAGCACTTGTTGCTCCTTTCAAGACAACTGGTTGTATGGGTAATCAGGGGCCCTGGATTTCAAGTTGCCCACCCAAAATTTAAACACCACTTTGTGATCATTTAGGCCCTAACCTCTTATCCACCACTTTTTCAGTCTATCTAAAATATTAGTGTACTGATGGTAACTAGATGTCGTCATTACCCAACCCACCTCTCAGTGGTCTTCTATACTTGTTTGTTTTTTTTTTGGGGGGGGGGTTGTTTGTTTTTTGTCAAGAGCTCTGAGATTAATGATGTTTTGGAAATGCCAAGTATAATTTTTGTCTCTGCACCTAAAAACTGCTTCATTAATATCTGTGATCATAGAAATACATGCAAGTTCTCTACTGAAAGTTTACTGCTTTTAAAAATATACATCTGAAAGACCTTAGATATAGCATTGAATTCCATGGGATTGGGAATGACTGAAAATCCAGTTTCTGTGGCCTTCCTTAATAAGGAACTACCTTTATAAATGAACAAATTAACATCTCTTTAACTGGGATAGAAGTAATTAGCTTTTGGAAATGTGGTCTTTGCAGACCTATGAAACTCCTATGTTTGATTTGTAGTAACTGAGATAAATGCATTAAAATTTGTTGGGAACTTTATCCCATTTTTATTGAATTTTATTCATTTGCCCAAATGATTGTATGAACATTTGCTTTTATGTGGAGAATAGTCTAGTGATTTAAGTTAAATTATGCTTCATATTTTATTTTCACTTTAACTGCCCTTTGCCGATATTAAATACTGTATTTTGCTTTGCTTTCTTTCTTTAACTCCAGTCTTGTTTTTGGTATTTAATCTTTTTTCATGCTGTACCATAGCTTCAAAATCTGTGAATAGAAAATTTGACAAAATGGGTTCTGTACCAATAATGTTTTCAGAACTAGATGTGCATTTGCTTAATAGTGCAGCATTGCACAACCTTGTTATGAATATATTTCTGAGTCATCAAGAAGAAACATTGATTGTCTTAGGTTTTTCAAGTCTTTATTTTGCAGATCGTAAAAATGCTGGCATACGAGAGAAGAATAAAGTGCATACTGAATAGTTAAATTGCAGTATTATTCACTGTACAAAATTTTATTCAGAAATGCTTTGGGGTTTGTGTCGATATCTACAATTTTGCTAAGGTCTAGACTACAAGCGAATCCACATTTTAAGCACAAGCCTGAAGAAAATGGTTTTAATCTTGGTCATCCTGTTCCTTTTTCTGATTCTATTCACTTGGGGAGGGGGGGTGTTGTTTGTAACATTTAACATTCATGAACATATGCAGCCATACCAGCATGTCATTAAACCAGGTTATATATTGGAAATATAACCACGGTACAGGAATGATCAATTTCTTGATGTGCACCTCAGCAGACATTTACAATAAATAACATGCAGGATGCCCTTTATATAAAGTTTAATTATCTGTAAAAATCTTGTTGAATCAGCTTTCCTGAGAGATACACTAGGGTTTTAATAATGGTCAAATAATAATACTTCACATTTGTATAGTTCCTCACATACAAGGATATTGAAGTATTTCCCAAATGGTAATTGATTAAGCCTCCTAGCACCCCTGTGTTATAGACTCCCACCCCACCTGAATTACCATCTCTCAATTCAAAGAGCCCAAGACTTCGGCAGTGTTATGGTAAGACCTTAGCATGCTACAGTGTACTTCCTCCTTCTACGCTGCCTGTCCAGGTTTCACAGCTGTGGACTCTTCTCTGTTGGCAAAAAGTAGAAGGGAGCAAGGAATAATTAATACAGAAGAGCCTCAGTTATGAACTGACCAGTAAACCACACCCCCCCCCCCCCCCGCCTTTGGAACCAGATGTATGTATCAGGCAGCAGCAGCAGCAGAGAGAGAGAGAAACACCCATACAGAGCAAATACAGTACAATACTGTGTTAAACATAAACTACTAAAAAAAGGGAAAGCGGCATTTTCTTGTGCATACTAAAGTTTCAAAGCTGTATTAAGTCAATGGTTGTTCTTTCAAAAGTTTACGGCTGAACATGTATTCAGAGTTACAAACAACCTTCATTCCTGAGGTGTTTAACTCTCAGGTTCTACTGTACCACTAAAATTGTCAATCCCAGACATTCAAAGATCATGACTTAGGCAGAAAAATTTCCCCTCATTCATAAATTTTTAAAAGTAAATGCATTTATTTGCCCTTCAGGGTTTTGAGCCTTTAGGATTCACATATTTAAGCTTTTCTCTGTAACTGAGGGCTAGAAATTTACGGTTCTGAGTGAAACATCATTCTCAAATTTCTTGAATCAAGGATGGGGCTTCAAAACATTGTGACCCTTGTGATAAAATCATGAAAGTTGGCATCACTGTGCCCACATTGTCTTCTCCAGCCCTAGGCAAGAGAAACTCTGCAAATCATTCCATTGTGAGCGTGGTATTTTCCCTGGGCCTAAGTGCGGGGGTCCAGCCTCCAAATACTATGGCTATGGAAGAGGAAAAATGATTCCTGCCAGCTACAGCTCTTCTATGGAGCTACACTTCCAGCTACTCCTCTTATTCCTCCGCAACAATGAGGAGAGGTTCTACAATGCTAGAATTTCTGCACAAAAAAGTAAGAGAGCCTGGGTTTCCATTACCCAGCCTGGGCAGTGTTGGCTTACAGCCTTTTGTGCAAATACCCAAAAAAGCTGTTGGGAGAAACCAACCCATTGTTTCTATACACATGGCTATTGAGCCCTTCAGAAAGCCTTTTGGAGGGTTAGTGCCAGGGATGCAACTGAAGCCCTGTTCCTTTCACACATGGGATGATGTGTTCAGTGTGGCCTGTGAGAGTCTGAACTTAATTTACCGTCTTATATGTATACTTTTCTCACATCGGTCAAAGGCTTCATATCGTAATTACCCTGGATATTTTTTTAAGTAAAAGATAAAAGGTGTTTAGCTGTGCACATTGTAATTTTTGGAATGCAAAGCTTATGAAATCCACACAAGTAGGTCTCGTAACTTACCAAGATGAAAAGCAAAATGGCAACATGAAGCACTTAAATGAGAGATTCCAGTTTTCAGCTTCTACTTTTGCTCATTTTGAATGTTTGTTTATCTTTGGCTACTTGTTACTGTCTGGGGCATGGGGTGGGGATAGGATTACCAGACAGCAAGTGTTAAAAAATCAGGATGGGGGTTGGGGGGGGGGGTTATAGGCGCCTATATAAGCAAAGCCCCAAATGTCAGGACTGTCCCTATAAAATCAGGACATCTGGTCACCCTAGTTGGGGAAGAACAGCAGCTGAGGTCTGTTTGGTTTGTGAGCTGATAATTTTCACATGAACTAACCAACCCATTTCTTCTCAATTTAATTTAAGAAAATTCCTGAAGTTTTTACGTATCTTATTTTAGCATTTGCGTTTTTACACAGTCTGCCCCAAACATGAAAGGTTGGTCATCACATGCTGCTATGCATGATCAAGAAGTGGAGTTGAAAGAAGAGGAAGAGGAAGTTATACTGGCCATCATGAGCAGGCCACAAATCCTATTCAATGTCCCTTTTTAAAAAAGGAATCTGCCTTTATAAAAAAAAAAAAAAATCCCCACAAACGCGACTTGCAAAATTATTAATCTGCTACTTTCATTAGTTGTTTCTAGAATACTTGCTTGGAATTGCTGTTCAGCTCACAAAACCTAAAATTTCATGGGAGAGACTGTTACCTGTGTTCTAAATTGAAAAAAAATTGATCTTAAGTGCTTAAAACACTTCATGCCCTGTTGCCTACACAGGAATCTATGGAGCCCCCAAGCACTGAAGTTCTCTAATGCCATAACATTTTCTAGTTAGAAAGCTTTATGCCCTGGATTTGTTAAGGCTGAAGAAATGATTTCTGCATTGAAATCTGTGCAGAAAGTCATCCCCAATATTAGTTATGATGCCGTGTTAGTCCAGAAGTAGAACTTCTTTGGTAGCATAGCTCTGAATATGTGACAGACAATAGGAAGTTAAGGAAGGACAACGGTAGTAATTGGGTTTCCACAGGTTGATAACTGCCCATATCTAGCAGAACACTTAAGCACATATGCATATATTCATATATGTGAATAATCCCATTGAAATCAACTTAATTTTAATAATATTTTTAAATGTGCTGCTGGATTGGGGCCTATTTGCACAATATGATGGTACTGAACAACGTTAAAGGTGGGGTGGGGAGGGCTAATACATGACAGCAATCCCCACTAGCCTTCTCCCTCACCATTATCCTTGAGTAACTCCCATCTGCACATTGTAAAGTTTGAACTATAGTTATAAGACTGATATATACACACACACACACCTTTAAAATTGAGTATAAAAGGTGTAAATTTTAGCCTTGCATTATTCAAAAAAGGTTGAATGGATTTTTCCTAGAACTTTGAGGTGGGGGGAGATGTACCTGAACTCAAGCATGGGGAGTTCTAGTTAAAGAGAATCCTTATTCAGAAAGACTGTGATCAACTGGAAATAGAGCATAAACTGGAAGTTCCAACATAGCCTTAACTATTTTAATTTTTTTAAGACAGTTACTCATACAGGACCAACCTCCTGTTCAAAGAACTCTACAAGAGAGTTATCCCTGTTTATTAATAACTCTTCAGCAATAGCCATCTAAAATATTACCCCAAGACATAGAAAAGCTTCTGAGTTTGTTATATCACAATTAGCGTAAATTCTAATTTGCTTGGGAACTATTTAATCATTTTTGCATTAAACTCCTTCTTTAAGTCAAACCTAACAAATATGGTAAAATTATAGAACATTGGTCATTATCTTTACCAGGTTTCTGCTCAGTTAATGAGTCAAAGTACAATTAATGGCAAATGCTGCATCCACTATCAGTGGGGTACTTGTCCATTAAAATGTCATCTGCAAATGCATAGCATTATCTGTGCTGTCCATTGTCTTAAAAATACAATCAAAATCAACTTAAAGCATAACTCAATGGACTTACTGTAGGGTTCATTCTTGTTCCTTCTGCCCAAGTAGACACATCTCTAATTACTTTCTGTTAGTAATTTACTCTTTGTGAAATTGCTACTGGAGAGACACTACCAAATCCCCACCAGAGTTGGCAACAACAACGGAGTCCAGGAAGTTGATTTGGCATAAAAACTGAATTATTCCTAGAGGTATTGTCTCAATAGGTGAGGGTAACACTTTACCAGGGTAATACAGAGAGAACCTTCCTCTTCCACTGCTTAGTTTGCACATTTGCTGTGCTTAGAAAACTTCAATCTTCGCTTTTATCTCTGTGCACACAAATATTTTTATTACTAGAGTACCCAAATGACTCAACAAGGGTTGAGATTTATTGTGCGGAGTGTCATGTGAACACACAAGAGGTAATGATGCTTGACCCAAAGAATTTACTTGAAAATAATTCACAACAAGCAGGCATAATAGGAGGGAAAGAGAGAGTAGGGACACAACTACATCAGGCCTGAATTTGTTAAAATTAAAAATAGGCTTTCAAAATAAAAGGCCTGCTGTTGTAGATTTAAGGAACACATAATTTGCAAGTTTACAGATGAGAGCACCAAGTACTACAATATTTAGGACCATCCAATTTTTGGGAAATGGAAAAATATCTATCTTGTTTTGGAAAAGCCAGGGGATGTGATAGTTGCTCTGCATTAGGGGAAAGTAAGCATAAGAGTTAAATCTAATGACACAGTATTGGGAGCTGACCATAGGTACTTCTATAAAAGGAATACTGGCTAGATAAAAGGTGTTTATAAAGGACAAGAAAAAGTCTAGAGAAATAGAATCAGACTTTAATATTAAACTCCATAAACTGTCAGTCTCATTTACTGCATGAAAATAATACTTAGGTTGACACAGTTGTGTTTCAGTCTTTTCAACCACAATGCTCCCCAAGTAGTCAGCAGTTTGGCTTTTTCCCCCTTTACATTTATCAGTTTCTTATTTATCAAGCAAGTGTTCTTTCTTGAAGAAAGGCTACTGGGTACTTGAGATGTCCTTGCTTCCCCCCACCTCCACTCCCCCAACACACACACGAGAAATAGAAGAACCTTAATGGGAAGAGAGAACAGGTACAGTTTGGGTCAGGTTTGAGAGCTGGGGGATCATCCATATTTTCTCCTTGGCCATGAGTCATTCTTCATATGCTTGGAGAACTCTTGAAAAAGGAAAATGTTGTTGAAGAAAAATCATGACCAGATTCTTGAGTAGCACTGTTGACTGGTCAAAGTGACTTTGCATGAAACAGTACCTAACCCTAGAACAATTCAATGAGAATATTGCCAGTTCATTGGGGTACACAAGCCTGCTCTGCATTATTATGTTTCTTCTTAAATATGTTCTCAAAAAGTTGTTTTTTCAGCTTCTACACAAACCATATCCCTTCCCACTTTGAAAATTTTCCGCTGATAGCTATTCTTTCTACTGCTTGTTTTCAGCCAGTTGGTGTCTCACTCCATTAATTTTTGATATAAGAACTTGTTGTTGTTCTTGGTTCTGTTCCTGCAGTGAGATCTACATGGGCAAAACCCTCTGGAGTTGCAAGGGTTTGCCCATACTGATCTTGCAGTTTCAGGGGGTTTTATCTATAGCAGTATTTCTATTGTATTCTCCTATTTAAAATTTTGTCTTAAAATTTTGTTTATCCAGGTTCCCCTCTCCCCTACCCAGTATTTTGAATGATGGTTTTACATTGGTTGAAGAAATCAATCTTACAGGTTTCTAGATTTGTCTCTTGATCCTGCTACCCAGTAGCTTCTGGTCTCATGTACTACTTCTCAATAAGATTTCTGGTTTTTAAGGGCACAAAAGACCACCCTGATCATCTAGTGTGACTTTCTGTATAACACAGACCATCTAGTAACTCCTGCATCAAGCCCATAGCCTCTAGTTGAACTAGAGCATATATTTTCAAAAGGTCTCCAATCCTGATGAAAGATGTCAAGTGACAAAGAATCCATTTCCTTATGTTCCAATGGTTAATTACCTCATGTTAAAATTCTGTGCCTTATTTGTAGTCTGAATTTGTCTAGCTTCTGCTTACACCCACTAGTTTGTACTTTGTCTGTTAAATAGAATTTTGGTAATTACTTACAATTTTGTAGTGGGGGGGAGGTTCCATGACAAAAGGTCTACAGGTATCAGGAAGGGGTTTTACAGTACTTGGAAAGGAGACCTAATCTGTGATGAGAGATGCTATTTTCTTTGGGTGATATTCACTCCACGTACCTAAAACCTAAATATCTGGGCACTTAATGGAGTGTAGGGAGGTGAAATAAACCTTCCCAGTGTAAAGCCAGGATGTGGGACTGCCACATAATTCAAGGATGGTGCATGGTACTGGGGATACTGAATCCATATGTGTGTCTTTCTCCACCCCATCCCCAAAGTGGCCAGCTGCTGGGTCAGCATGGAGAGCAGTTCTTCTGCATGCAGAGGTTGCATAAAGACCCGTGTGTGGATGCTTAGTGGGTAGATCCCCATGCAGCTTTAATAGATTTGTAGGGGCTTGCAATGGAAGTAAATCTGACCTTTTCTGAATAGCTCACTGCCCCGCGTGTACTCGAAATACATTTGAAATATCCCTAAGGCTTTACTGCAGAAAGAAGGGACCCTAGTGAGTACAGACAGGCTTGAGCATCTCTTATTTGTAAAGACTAATGTAGGCATGTTTGATCTAGCAATAAACTGTGTCTCATGTGGGTTGCTTAACTAATGGAGAATCCATAAGGGAGGAATCTTATCCTTCTCATACCATGCAAGTGCTGTTATGATAATATTTGGTGCGGCATGCATTCTGGCATTCACTGGCTATTGTGTATTTCATTTGTACTGAAAACTGCTGCTGCTGAAAAAAAAGAAAACTAAGTTGTTGCCATGGGTCATACTTTGCAGAATCCAATTTTATCAACAGAAGGCTGGAATTCACAAACTCTAATCTGATGTTTTTAAAGTGCCTAAGGTCAACAGTGAAACAATTGAATAAGAGGTGTTTAAAAACCTTAAATCCATATAGAATTTGCCTCTAAAAATTGCCAAAAATACAATATACCATTAGTTTACCCAAATAAAGGTTTCACTAATTGTTATGGAGAGTGGGACTTGTGCAGTTTTCTATAAAAGATTAGAAGTATTTTAATTATGTTTAAATAAAAGGCAAATAATATAAATTAGGCATTTTATTGAAACAAACATAAATGGAGGCAGCTTAAGCACAGTGTTTTCTACAGATTGATTTATCTGTCATGCATTTTATTTTGTGGTTAGCCATAATTAATTATATAGTATTTACAAGTTTATCTTCTGTATTATGGCCAGTTAAAAAAAATCTTCATGCTGATAAAGAAGTTTGTCAATAATGTGATAGCATAATCATATTTTACATCACAGGTCTGATATTAAAAGCCATGGATATTTTTTTTAAAAAATAAACATTCTTACATCTTGAGAGATGTTTGTAAGCCCTGAAATATGTAGAATATTATATTCCATTCTTTATAGTCCAATTTATATTTCTTCCACTTATGTGTATTTCTGGCATTAGTAGGCAAAATATTATACTGAGAATAGCTTCAGAACAAGAAGTTACTTTTACAGTCAATATCCTTCTGAAAAAATGACCTGATTATGATTTCAGATGCTACTTAAATTAACCTTTGTTTAAATTATGCATTATTTACACACTATTTTTTCAAGTTAGGATTTTGAAGACTAATTAAAGGTATAAAATACAATCAAGAGCAAAATTAATAATATGTTGCCCTTTCCATAGTACCTTTTCTCTGAGGAGCTCTGTGCGTTTAACAAATATTAATAAATTCACAACACCCGTACATCATTTTAAATAACTGATACACTCAAGTTCTGATCCAACAAGGTGCCTGAACTTGTACACCTGTAAGCAGGTGAGTAGGTCCATTGTCTTCAGTGGATTTACTCATCTGCTTAAGGTTACACACATGCCAAAACAGTGTCTAATGGGCTCAGTTGTGCCTGTTCGGCACAGCCCTGCATTGGCAGTGGTGCAGATTATTCTGTATTCATATCATACTACCCCTAAACTTTGGCATCTCAATTGCACTACTTGTGGATTAAGGTGTACCAATCAACGTCAGAATGGCAGATCAGATGCTAAGTGACTCACTCTGTATATGACATGAATGATACTAAAATGAGCCTCAATTTATATAAAGTAGAAGAACCAACATCTTCCTGTTTTGATGAAATCAGTTAACAAACAAATGTATGGGGTTTTTTTTTATTCAAAATAACCTAAATCGGTAGTTTGCAACATTCATCAGCTTATGGTCAGACTGTTCCTGGAATTTTGACATGGATGCAATAGGCAAGGATGATGAAAGGAGGCTTATTCCCTCCCCTTTTGCAGTCCCTCTCCACTTCTGTGGGAGGCATACAGTGTTCCCTGTTCCCCTTCTGTAGAGCAGGACCCTTATGAAGAACGCAGTGTGCTGCACCCCATAGAAGTCCCAAAGAATGCCTCCTGGTGCTCCCTGTGGGGCAGTTTGACCCTTCACCTCTTTTGTTATGACCTTGGCCTAAAGGCATAACATAGCCATAAGTCATTGTATAGATAAAGCATGTAGCAAAATCATGTTTCAAGGAAATTTTGGATTACAGTCTTATACCATGGCACAAATACCCTTTTCTCTTTATAAAAATATAAAGTGTATAGTTGTCTACATTAAAATAATTTTGGGCAATTTGCCAAGCTCAGAATAGTACAACACCAAATCAGGTGTTTAACAATTAACTGATTATCATCCTTAAAGGGTTTGGAAAATATGCTTTTATCGATAATATTCACCAAGACGTATCAAATTAATGCAAAAGATTTTGAACCAAATTTTGTATTGTGCAGCATATTATTTCTTTCTTTAAAAGGTAAGCTTTGCATTAAGCTTTCATGTTTGTGTAAAGAATTGAAATAGGATGGAAATTTATACAGGCAATAAGTTCTAGGAATAATTTCTTAGGCATTAATCTGGACAAAAATGCTAAATCCCGCCAATGAAATCCATTCTAGCATTATGATTTGATACAACTTTGCACAAAAGGCTATACCCCATTAAAATAAATGTCTTGATCACTCATAACAGCAATCCGGTTTTTAAACTAATGAACACATTAATCATAAAACAGCTCTCACCCTAGATACACTTGTGCTGTCACCAAGTTCACAAACAAACAGTGGGTGGTTATAACAGAAGCCTTTCAAATTAAAAGGACCTCTGTTGCTGGGGGGCAGAGGGGAAGGAGGTTAGTTTAGCCATAAAACTTAACAAGGCTTGCCCATAAATTATTGGCTTACTGATCAATCGTGAAGTTAGAGAGAAATGTGTTGACTCGGGTGTTTTACGTACATCGATATTACATTTTTCAGTACAACTTTCTTTTCATGTACTATAGACTTGTTTTTCTTTTCTTTTTTCTTACTTCACAGGATTCCCCATTCTGCTTTTTTCTAGGTCCTAGTTACTATGGACTCTGTTCTCATATCCAGGCACAAGGATTTAGATGTACATGCATGACGACCAGTGATCCTTATAGGAGCCATGCATATCATTCCCAACATACACAGTGTACTTTAATCTTTGTAGTTTTTCCACAGCAAGCTTTAATTTTATTCTTATGTTATGTTTAATCTGTTTTGCAAATAAAACACAAATCTGTACTATCTCCACCACAATAAGTTAACCTCTGAAAAGAGATAATATGTCACACCTTTTAACTGAAGTTGTTAAATTTTATTGCAGCGGTGCTTTAAGTGATTGTACATTTTATGAAAGTTGTGTGGAGGAGAGAGCTTTTGTTCACCTCTACACATCTTTCATTTTCCCTCTCTCCCTCCTAGCTCTAGTTCACTGAGTTCATTTAAAATGAAAAAAGATAAAATCCCCAGCACAACTTGTAATTGTGTGCTGGGATGCTGGTGTAATTGACTTAAAGTTGTTAAAATTCACAGGATCATCAACATGCACCTCACTGAATCAATTTTTTAGAAACATGGAATTGACAGTTTAATGAGAAAAGCTTTTGCTGGATCACAGTCCCCTCCTCCTCATTAGGAGATTGTCTTACATTAAAGAAATGGTAAATCCTATTTGATTTTCCTTTCATGAAAGATTGAACTGTCCCCTGTGTAATCTTTCTTTATGGGGAGTACAGAAACTAGAACACTGAGGTAACTGATCAGTATTGTGTATCTGGTTTATAGTTTTACAAACATACACACACTAGAATATATTTTCCTTGGTTCAGGATCATCTGCTAGCATAGCCTATGGCTGGCAGAACTTGAATACAACTAAAACCTATTCAAGGCTAGACAATTTCTTGGTTTCAGACTTTGCTTTGACCATCCTCCCATTGTCTTTTGGATTAAGTCATCAACATAGGTTTAAAAATTGCTACTAACATTATGGTTTAATGAACTGGGAAATGACTCTGTTGACCTTGTCGTTCTAAAGGGGACTATAGTATGGCTTCATTGCTGAACTTATTGGTCTTATTCGGGTGTAAGAACAACTTCCAGGAGAGGTACATTTCCACAATCCCACTCTCAGAACTAAAAGCTTTCTCTTTTGAGAGATCAAATCTCTTATTTACAGTAGGCTCCCTGCCTACAGTCATTTATTGGAAATATTTTATCATTTCATTGAATAGTCAAGTTATGCAATTTTCAGTATATTATAAAACTCAAAGAAACTAAAATAATAATTTTGTACACGTATATTGCCTGTATCTGAGGATTTCACAACTCCTTTACAAGTAGATCTTTGAGTAATCACATCATTGATACAGATAAGGATAATTGTTTTTACAGATGGGGAAAAAACAAGCCTCAGAAAAAGTAAACAAGTTGCCCAAGGTCACAGAGCAAGCCAGTTGTCACAAGTAAAACTCGGAAATCTTATCTCCCAGCCCTTGCTGTAACTATTAAACACACATTCTTTCCTTTGAATTCATTTAACATGGAACCTTTTGTTAAAGGGTCATTAGAGCTGGGATGCCCTTACTTTGTCCTTAACTGACCTTGTTTCATGTAGTCATTTTGCCCAGACTGTTTTTCCTTAGAATCCTCAAACTATCGCTCGTCTTTTCAAAATCTTATGGGAGGGGAATGACAATGGTAGAATTAGGACAATATACTACTATATCGTGTACACTTTCCATTCTATATACATATCTGTTATAACCGAAAACAATAAATGCTTTGTTTGAAAAGTAAGGATAAAAATATGGCTCTAAGTTTCTTCAGCCATTTTGGCTTAAATTTTAAGGGGTAAATTTCAATGGAATCTATGCATGCCCTCTATCTGCACCATGTGCAGACTGCACATGTATACCCCAAACACAGGCAGATAAATCAAGCCTGCTGGGCTTCAAGTGTAGAAGAGGAAATGGTTTTCAGTAGCATGTGTTCGCTTTGGAATGATGTTCAGAGGCATTGTTTGACTGATGTGCAAACCTTTATTTTTCCTTTCCCTCCTCCTCCCCATTCATGGTGTGATTTACATAATTAATTTCTAGGTTGTAAATATCTCATTAACATGATTACCTAACTTATAGTTTTGTGAATTACAATAGACAAGTAACAATAGTCTCAGTTTAATATCACTATTTTCATTCTCTGCTCTGTGATCATAATAAACAGATTAAAAATGTGGCTTTCAAAAGGAGGGATTATTCAAGTAGGGAAAAGATAATGCATCAGGAAATTCAGAGTTTATATTCCAGCATCCTTCTCAGCACCTTCCTCTACCACCTACCTGCAATACTTGGTTATCATAGCTCATATGGCATAATAATATGGCATGTAAGATCAAGCACTGTACAGCCTCCTAATCAGAGACTAGATTGTATTTGGGCACCATAGTGTGAGTAAAGTACTAATGTAATCCTACCTTCTCTGAGCTAAAACCAGAGTTTTGCAGGACTTTACTCCCTGCAGAGACCCCTGGTATCCAGACCATGTAATCCATGCTGGGGCTTGGGGAGAGAATTTGTTCCTATATTAATGAAAGTAATTTTTAATTAAAGATGTAAGCTTGTATCTTAAACACATAAGCACATGAGTTACTATATTGATGTGAGCAGCCCTAGAGAATCCAAGGAGACTGCTGACGTGAGTGAAGTTATTCATGTGATTACACGATTGGGCCGCTACAAGGATAAGAACTCCTTTAAAGACATCAGGCTCTGTTGTGATTGGGAACTTCTGTAAACTACGTCATTCACCCCATTATTATTTTCAATGTATTAAAGTTGATCATATATTAATGTTGTTTAACCAGTAAACCAAAGAAGATAACAGTTTACAATAAAATACAACTTTATTTTGTCTTTTGTAAAAACTGTGTCCCAAAATGCTCTATAGATTTAAATAATAATTATTATTACATAAATCTGTATCAAGGACTTTACAAGGCCCTAAAAACCATCCTCTTATAGTCTGTCAAATCCCAGTGAATACTTAACCCTAAATAAGCAACCTTTTCAGCATTTGTATGTGGTTTGATAACCATATCAAATAGGGAAAATTATACCTTTTTCCTTAGGTTCAGTCATATAAGTGACTGCAAGTGGGAGGAGTTATTATTCTATACCCTTTCCACCAGAAGCTTTCAAAGTTCTGTACTAACCACATCCAGAGGCCCCAGATTTTACCACTATAAAGTGGTCCAGAATATTATCATCATTACAGTAGCAAGTATTTGTAAGGTGCTCATCACCATGGTGTCTGGAAAGATCACGCAGTCACCATATTTTGTTAACATCGTTGGTTTATTTTATGCTATTTAATTCTAAGTGAAGTGACCAGAAACACTCAAAAGGGGTGAGGTGTAGGGGGCAAGGGGAGGGAGAAGAGAACTTTCTGCAGTTTTGTTTCTTGCCAAACTTCTGCTTGTGACAATTAAAAGTAATTTATCAAATGAACAAAAATATGTTCAGAAAGCAAACCAAGCTGAGACATGGGGGAGGCTCAGTGGTTTGAGCATTGGCCTGCTAAACCCAGGGTTCTGAGTTCAATCCTTGAGGGGATCCATTTAGGGATCTGGGGCAAAAAATGGGGATTGGCCCTGCTTTGAGCAGGGGGTTGGACTAGATGACCTCCTGAGGTCCCTTCCAACCCTGATATTCTATGATTCTATGTTCTTAGTAATGGTCTTCTGCATGTAGCTATTCAATCTGTATGTGAAAGAAAAGGCAGGGATTCATGGCTGCCTGTTTCTGCCTTCTATGATCAGAACAGGAAGCGGGTATTTCAGATGGAACCAAGTCTCATAGTGACAAGTGCTTAGTCTGTTGCAATGAAGAGTTATAACCAGAAATATTTGATCTATATAATAAATGTCACATAGGAAGTTGCCACAGGAAAAGAGACCTAATTAGTAATAGCTATCTTGTTGTATTGCTGGAACTTAAAGGTTAAGCAGATTTTGCTCCAAATAGTGCTTCAAACCACACTTTTCTAAGCTTACATGTTCCTCACATAATTGGCTGCAAAGCAGGTTCAAACATTTGTCACAAACACCTTTAAAATGGGTTTATAAAGACAAAAATGACACACTCCTAACTATACAGGAAATACTAGAATTTACTTTGTCTAATTGCTAATGAAACTTGTGTATATCAAATCTATAGCACCCTTGAGGCTTATTCCTTTCTGAGAGGGTCCACTTAACTCTGTGTAGTCTGCTGAGTATCCTCTAAATACATTTCACATGTTTGTTCCCCTTCTCTGTAGCTGGAGAGAGTCTTCAGAAGGAAAAAATCCTTGTTTGATAGTGTCTTAGATGGTAATAAGTGTTGTTTGGGAACGGGTGGGGGAGGAGAAGAAGCTGGATGAGATGGGCAGGAGCTGTTGTTAAAGCCTGATCCTGTTTCCTAGAAGACAAAACAAGATGATCATAAGAAAATAAGAACTGCCATACTGGGTCAGACCAAAGATCCATCTAGCCCAGTGTCCTGTCTTCCGACTGTAGCCAATGCCAGGTGTCCCAGAGGGAATGAATAGAACAGGTAATCATCAAGTGATCCATGCCCTGTTTCCCATTCCAAACTTCTGGCAGAGGTTAGGGACACCATCTCTGCCCATTATGGCTAATAGCCATTGATGGACATATCCTCCATTAATTTATCTAGATCTTTTTTGAACCCTGTTATAGTCTTGGCTTTCACAACATCCTCTGGCAAAGGCTGATTGTGTGTTGTGTGAAGAAATACTTCCTTTGGTTTGTTTTAAACCTGCTGCCTATTAATTTCATTTGGTGACCCCTAGCTCTTGTGTTATGAGAAGGGGTAAATATCACTTCCTAATTAACTTTCTCCACACCAGTCATGATTTTATAGACCTCTGTCATATCCCCCCTTAGTCATCTCTTTTCCAAGATGAAGTCCCAATCTTATTAATCTCTCCTCATATGGAAGCTGTTCCATACCCCTAACTATTTTTGTTGCCCTTTTCTGAACCTTTTCCAATTCCAACATATCTTTTTTGAGGTAGGTTGACCACATCTGCACACAGTATTCAAGATGTGGGTATATCATAGGTTTATATGCTATGCCCAAGTCTGATATTTTCTGTCTTCTTATCTATCCCTTTCTTCATGATTCCCAACATTCTGTTTGCTTGACTGCCACTGCACATTGAGTGGATGGAGTCATTGTGGATAGTTCTCTGAAAATGAGATCTCTTAAGTGGTAACAGCTAATTTTAGACCCTATCATTTTATATGTATAATTGGGATTATGTTTTCCAATGTACATTACTTTGCATTTATCAACATTTGAATTTAATCTGCTATTTTGTTCCCAGTTTTGAGAGATCCTTTTGAAGCTCTTTGCAGTTTGCCTGGGACTTAACTATCTTGAGTATTTTTGTATCCTCTGCAAATTTTTCCACCTCACTGTTTACCCCTTTTTCCAGATTATTTATGAATATGTTGAATAGGACTGGTCCCAGTACAGACCCCTGGGGAACACCACTATTTACCTCTCTCCATTCTGAAAACTGACCATTTATTCTTGCCTTTTGTTTCCTATCCATGAGAGGACCTTCCCTCTTATCCCATGACAGCTTACTTTGCTTAAGAGCCTTTGGTTAGGGACCTTGTCAAAGACTTTCTGAAAATCTAAGTACACTATATCCACTGGTTTTCCCCCTTGTCCACATGCTTGTTGACCCCTTCAAAGAGTTCTAGTAGATTGGTGAAGTATGATTTCCCTTTACAAAAAACATGTTGACTCTTTCCCCAACAAATTATGTTCATCTAGGTGTCTGACAATTTTTTTTCTTTACTATAGTTTCAACCAGTTTGCCCAGTACTGAAGTCAGGCTTACAGACCTGTAATTGCTGGGATCACTTCTGGAGCCCTTTTTAAAAATTGGTGTCACATTAGCTATCCTCGAGTTATTTGATACAGAAGCTGATTTAAATGATAGACTACAGACTGCAGTTAGTAGTTCTGCAATTTCACATTTGAATTCCCTCAGAACTCTTGAGTGAATACCATCCAGTCCTGGTGACTTATTACTGTTTAGTTTATCAATTTGTTCCAAAACCTCCTCTAATGGCACCTCAATCTGGGACAGTTCCTCAGATTTTTCACCTGAAAAGAATGGCTCAGGTTTGGGAATCTCCCTCACATCTTCAGCCGTGAAAACCAATGCAAAGAATTCATTCAGTTTCTCTGCAATGGCCTTATTGTCCTTGAGTGTTCCTGTAGCATCTTGATCATCCAGTGGTCCCACTCATTGTTTAGCAGGCTTCCCATGGGGGAGAGAGAAGAACAGCAAAGAAAGAAAATATAGCTTGTGTCTTTTATTTTGACTCTCGTTTGCAACCTCACTGCTGAAAAAAACAAAGGCACAACACATGGTCTTACTAGCCATTTTGAGACCTGGCAAACTTGTACCAGGATCAGGTGGTTTAAGGCATTACTTTTTAGCAGCCTCTTTCTGCATCACAGACTTACAGCAGTGAACCAGACTCTTTTTAGACAGATCAAAAAGGAGAGGGATAGGAAAGAGACAAGGTGGGGAAGGAAATGAACACGCTAGACAGGTAAGGGGGCAGGATAAACAAAGTCTCACATCCCTGGTGGTATTTGGAATTTAGTTGGATCTGGTGGAGGTGGCAATGTCATCTCTCTCTCTCTCTCTGGCCTGATCTGATCAGACTTTCCTAAGGATTAGGATGAAGAAGGTCCAGGGTCCCAGGAGACAGTGGGGGTTGCAGCCATGATGGAGAAGGAATGAGCTTCACCTTCTTTCAGTCAGCCAGCGTAGCAGTAGCCTCTGTCACTTAGTTTGTATTTTTCCCACCAGAATACCTCCTTTTTTTTAGGAACTAAGAGGGAGAGTTTAATGGTGGGCTGGGAGGCAAAGTGGCTGGAGCACTTGATTTCTACCCTCCTGCTTGCCCTCCTCTTCCTTGCTAGTACGTTTGCATGATGTCTTTGTAAAGTGTGCATTTTCTGAGGGATAATTTCTAACATCACTAAAGTCCATTTATATATCTTTCCTAAACCGATTTCTTATGCTCTTGAGCACTGAGAATAACCCTGAAGCAGAAGCCTCAGATGTTTTGAGAAGGGGCTTTTCATTTCTGAATAACTATGACAGAAGTAAACATGACACTGCTTTCGGGGTCTTAACTCACTAAAATAAATATAAAAGACAGCATCTGATGGCAGTCTTACAAGCGGGCTGCCTTGGATTTTCAGAGGTCAGCGTAGTCAAATAGGCACACGCAGTGCATGCTTGCAGATACAGTCTGAAACATGGATTATAGTATTAGAGAAAGAGGTCTGTCATTCACTCTAATGAATGAAAGGGCAGAAGAATGATAGTTATCAGATTGCAGTTCTACACAGCATGCTCTCAGTTGAAAATTGCAGTGCTGTAGAAAACAGTAAGATTATATATTATGATACCCTAAGACTAAACAATACTTTTTATTCCTTGAATAGTCCCACTGGAATCAAGGACATCTCGAGAAGTAAGTGCCTACTTATCATGAGTAAAGATATCACAATCTACCCCAATGGACTTGCAGTAGGGATAGGTGAACAACAGCCCAAGGTCAGTAGGCCCAGGATAATGGCTGAATAATAAGACTAGTAACACAATCTAGTCTAATATGGATTTTAGATTTAGCACCTTACTGCTCTGTGGATTTTAATGTTAACTTAATGATGGCAAAAATCATCTTAATATTCAACACTAGCATTCAGCAGCACTACTTTATACATTAAAATATATTTTAGGTGTCTCACCGCTTAGCTGAATGGGGTAGTTCATATCTGTGAACTGTTGTTTTAGGTCACCCATTTGCAGAACCAGGAAGACAGCACTTCATTAGTTCACATTATTTCTCATTCAGGTGGTAATCTTTATAATCATAAAATCTAAAAAAGAAAGTTAAAAAATAAGAAAAATAAGCAGCACCTCTGCTGGAGATATTTATATTAGTCACTCTGGGCAGACTTCTCCATGGTCATTTCCATATTATAAGTGGTAGCTTAGTACAATGTTTCTAGTCTCTGAAGGAAAGGCACTTAACCCCGCTCTTGCTTACCAACCCAGACCAACCTCTGCAAACATAGATCCTCAATTATGGGAGGGAAAATCAGATGCAGACTCTAAACTATCCTGGATGCATACATTTAGTAGAAAATGCACATAATCAAGAAAACCTTCCTTACTCTAGTACTCTTCGAATGAAAAGTTCTCCAAAGAATGGGCTTCAATGAGTACATTGTAACAATTCCAGTCTGACTATAAGGGAGACCTGAATAAAACTTTCTATAACCTCTGGTTTTTGTTTTGTGGTTTTTTTTTTTTTTTCCCCAGTAATGATCTGGAGATTAGGCTTTTCCAGAGGATTTTTAATTAGGCATTTATCTAAGACAAGAGGTGCATAACTTTACAAACCTATTAGCTAATATGCATTTGAATGTGTGATCAGCTTGAAATGCTGCCAGTTCTTTGGGCTCCAATTAAATGGTCATAAATATATGCACAATAATAATCTATAATATTTTTAATAACTCTTCCTTGAAATTAAATTGTTCCTACTCACCATTGCTATAAATAGACCAGCATTATCCATTCTTCCTGTCATTTCAGATGACAATTATTCCCTTGCTTCTCTCTACAGGCCAAAAGAAGCTAAATAATGGAGCCCACAGCAATCTCTTTATATCTTTTGTCAGAGTTCCTTGGTGAACTGTACCCGCTAGGTCTCAGGCCTCTAGCCATCACCTGTCTCTCGTGATGGAATCACGCAATTATCTCATTCTCAGATCAGGCCCTGAGTTGCTTTCCCCTGGTGCTCATTGTGATTATCTCAGTAAATCTGATGTAAGCTCAGACCCTGCTCCCCCTGGGGCAATGACCCTGGCAATCAGTGTCCAAACAGCTAAGGCTAGTTGGAGAATATTTCCCTTTCATGAAAAAATTCAAGTTTTAAATGAGACCTTTCAAAATATGTTGTGCAATAAACAAAGAGAGAGAGAGAGAGAGACCAATTCCCTAGTCACTTAGCCAGGGGTCTAGAGCAGGGTTTCTCAACCTGTGGGTCACAACCCAAAACTGGGACACCAGAATGTTTCAAAGGATCATGGGGAGGTTTTCACAAGGTTAGCTGAGCTCAGCTCAGCTCCCCACTCTGGGCATTGAGACTTCCAGGGTCAAAGGCCTACTCAGGTTTGGCCCATCCACCCCTCTGTCACAATGATGTGAGGGCTGGCTGGGCCAAACTTGACTGGATGGCACTGTGACCCCATGAACCAGGTCACAGTGCCACTCTCGCATATTTAGCCCAGCTAGCCCTCCACCAGGCACAGGGCCAAACCTGAGTGGCACTGTGTGCTGCAAACCTGCAGGTCACAATGCCCAGAGCATGGAGCCAATCCCAGCCAGTTGCAGGAACCAACGACATGGAGTTAGTGGGGAGAAAGCTCTCAACATTCCCCCAGCCCCAAGGCCTTCCACATACACCCCAGTGTCCCGGTGAGGGGGGGAGAAGAGGGCAGGACCTGACACGTGGTTTATTTACTGGGTCACAACAGGCTATCAATATTTACAAAGGGGTCCTGAGCCCAAAAAAGGTTGAGAACCACGGGCTATGGTGCTCACCTGGGACATGGTAGACCTAAAATTCAAAGCCCTTTTCTCTGATTCAAAGGGGTTTGATCTGTATCCCCCACCCCACCATGCTATTGAGTCAGTCTCTCTCCCTGGCTCACTGAGTATTTAATTATTTATACCAAGTGGAACAGCTCCCAGGAAAGATTTTGAGAGAGAGACAGAGACTGTGGTTGAGGCACTTACCTGGGATGGGATGGGATGGGATGGGAATCAGGGCCAAGCCATTTCTCTGAATCAGAGCGAACAGAGACTTGGATATGGATCTCTCACAGCCCTTGAAAGTGCCCAACCACCAAGCTATTGGCTATTCTGGGGCAGATCTCCTTTCTCACCAACTTGGACCTGAGGAAAGTTTCAACAGAAAAAAGTTTTTGTTGAAAATTTTTGACCAACTCTACATACAGCTTTTTCAAAGCAAAGTATCCTTGATTGAGACCAAAGGAATTTCCAAGCAAATATATCTTAAAAACAATAACCCAGTCTGCATGCATATATATTTTTTCCCTGAGGCTGACTATTCCCTGGGTCTGGGAAGGCCCAATTCCTTTAGACTCCCTCCACAGATTATCTCTGTGTGTCATTTTGTTTCTTAGAGAAGGCTTTTTTAACACTTGAGTGTTCTTTTCAGGCTTCCAGCATGGGAAAACAAGGGTATTGCTTCCACCTGAAATGCATCAGGGTGTTGTAATTGCACTCTAATTTTTTGCTGGGAAGTTCTATTGATCCATTGGGTTGCCTTCCTGAACAGTCCTCATTTAACTTGAGTATTAGACACCCTATAGTAAACAGATCCAAGTATTTGTACAGGAAATTGTAATGACCTATCACATTGATATGGTGACTTTACTAACCTGCTCACTTACCCTGTTCATACCATTATTAAAGTTCAGTATTTATATATTAATACATATCAACTCCACATTTGTCACAACTTTTTCCTTAACAGTAAAACTAAGGTTTTCAATATCCCATTTCATAAGGTTGCTACTGTCATAAAATAACTGTAAATCACACATAATGGTGAAATGCCAAAGCTTTTTTAAATCTGTCATAAAACACTAATAAAATATACATTTGTTTTATTTATATCGTATAAAAGGAGTGGGGGAGGGGTGCTCCATGTCTGTCTCGAAACTGTGTATAAGACTTGCTCAGTTCAAACTGATGTGGTTTCGCTAGGTTTGTCTTTAACTCCCACCTTTACAAAACCAGATTTGGATTTTCAAGTCAAAATATGGTCGGTCTGGTTCACTTTTCTCCAGTAACGATTGTACAACTAGAACTTGGTGAATTCTATTCAAGACGCACAAACCAGATTAGAATCCAGTTAACTTTCATAAGTTTGTTGTTTCTGCAGGTCTACTGGGAGTAAATGGTGAAAACGTATTTGCCTTTGGGAGCAGATCTATTCAGCAAGAATGTCACATTTTTATTGTCACTTTTTGGCCATAAGGTGTGTGTTTGTTTGTTTGTTAAATGGTTCATTGGTTTTTTAAAGTGTTGCCAAACGTATTCTGTCATTTAGATTGTAGGTTCTATTGGGAATAGGCTGTCCTTTCTTGAATGTCTGGAATATATCTAGCACAATATTGGTGCTTACCATAACAAAACAAGAAATAAAAAATAATTAACCTATAAGTAACCTCAATTCCCACAAATCTGCAATAAGGTAAATTTTAGGATTGCTGAGGACACTCGTGAATGAAAGGCAGATATGGGAATGGATTTTAAGCAGCAGGCTGCAACTTTATTAAGTTAACACTGGCTAGGAGCAGTATAGGCCCAGCTATCTTGCATAACAGCCATTGGGTTCCAGGATGGGGTTTCAGGGCTTCTTCCATATAGCCTGTAAGTCAGCCAACCCTAGGTGTCGAGTCATTCTGCATCCTTTAACCCTCCCCCAACCCATGAGGGGAACTGAGTCTGCAAAGATTCAGGCTTTCCCTTCTCCTTAGAGGCACAGGGTCCACCAGCAAAGTCCCCCCGCAATCTGTTGAGACTGTAGGCAGTGGGAGTCTTTTTTTTGTTTTTGTTTTTCCCTTCAGTTTAGGCTCTTTCCTACTCCACTTCCATTCTGGGGACAGTGCATTCTCACCACCATCTGACCAAACCTCCTCTTCTCCTCCCAACTCAGATGGGAGATATTGACAACTTGGAATCAGTGAGTCAGTTTCCAGTGATGCATTGTTTCTGGAATCATAATTTATACAGGAGCTAATTCAGGCCTGAGAGACAGTAGTATAAGCACAAGGTATGGTAGGCAGCGGTATAAAACCCTTGGGCCTGAATAACCCCTTCCTACATATTCAAGACAGCTGACCCCCTTCTTTCTTTTCCAACTAGAATAATCCATTTTACTTCACTGTAGTCCTCTATTTACAGTGTTCTGTTTTGAATGCTGTTTGAATTATTTCACCATTGTGTTTTTGAGCCAACACTTGGTGTCTATTCACATAATTTTTTAAAACATTATTGTTTTGCTGATATTAAAAATTATTGGGCTTTTTTTTATCATCACTCCACTGTCTTCAGCCCTAGAATTATTATTTGTATTAAGCAGGAATAAGCAGCCTAAACAATAACTCATCACATAAACAGAGCATTCAAAATGCCACAGGCAGCAAGCCTTTTTTCTTTTCCTAATAAAAAAAAATATCAAGGTTCCATACCTAGACAAGATTTTACTTTAAATGTTTATTACTAAAAAAATTGCTTGATTTTACCAATGCCACTTTGATACTGAGTCTTTTTCAATTGCTGCTGAAATGGAGCAGTAAAGTCAAGCAGTAATGAAAGTTTTTTTGAAAGCTGTTCCTCTCTATTTGCACCTTTTCTCAGAGGTGGCATGCCCATATTTTGACAAGGATAAATAAATAGCTTTAAAATAACAATCCTCTTTTCCTTTTGCCCACGTGTAAATTCCTGCCTCTGAGCCACATTTTGAGTCTTGATTAGAGGTTCACTGTGCACATCAAACTTGCTTTTTGCCTTCCCTCTCCAAGGTGGAGGCTAACCACCTCCCGCTCCTCATTCTCAGTCAAAATTATGTTTATATCTATAAATTCTTCCCCGGCCACTTTTTCATTTAGATACTAATTCCCACATCATCCCTTTTTAGAAGTTCCACAATTTACAAATATTTTAAACATCTCCAAATATAACTGCTACTTCTGATATTTAATAATTTAACCTATAGGCTGACCCAAACCAGAGCCCTACAGTTTAACACCTCTAACAATGGATGTTTGTTCAAGATACAGAATTTAAATTTTGATGAAACTATCTCCAGTTTCTTTTGGTTGGTTGGCTTTTTGGGGAGATCAGAGTGGAGGGGTATGAGGCCAGGCTGCAACTCTTGCTTGTGTGAAATAAGCAAACTCTGTGTTCAATTCAGCTGTTGCAGCATCCATAGAAGAGAGATAGTGGCAAACAGATAAATGAAGGGTTATGCCTTCACTTTATGGTATGGCTACAAGGCATTGTTCATGAGATTTTTTTTTAATCTCTAATATCAGCTAAAGGGACTACAGCTGTACATACAAACTCTGGTAAGCAAGATACTCCACATCTATGAAATTGTAACACCTCTTCACAACTTCATGCAATCCGTTAGACTTTTACCAGGTAGACGGTTACTGCTAATCAGCAGACTCTTTTTGGTGAAGCCGATATGGAGTGGCAGTGATCCTGGACAAAGCACTAGGAGATGTTTAAACATTTTGCCATGAATTATTTCTGGGATCAAGACAGCAAATTGAGATAGGGGTCCAATTGTGTCATTGAGGGGTGGAAGAAAGAGGAAGATCACCATTTTGAGTATAAATGCAACAATTTGTTAATCAGTTATTTTTCAGATGGGTGGAGAAAGACAGGGGAAGAGAAATTTCTACTTTTATTTTAAACACCTGATTGGCACATAGGTAGGCTCACCTGATTGGCTCACAGCTGGTAGGAAAAGGGCAAAGGTTAAACCATTATTTTTTCTTTTATGTGATGAATACATTTTGTTCGGGATTAGCAGGGAAGGTATTTGGAATTGCGGGGATATGGCGGAGAGGAGTATTTTGTAAATCTAAATCATGTGGAGATCTTTATATTTTTAAGTATTAGCAAATAATTTTAACCCGTGTTCAGGAATTTAGTGAGGACTATTTTGTTTGGTTTAAATGAAAGATTTTATTTTGTAATACTAGCATAGTTGTTTTTATTGCAGCAGGATTGTTGCCTGGACATCTGACATACGAACTTCAGCACTGGGAATGTAAACTCAAGCATGGCATCTGAGGTGGGATAAAAAAAAATGGTCTCAAAAATGCCAGAAGAGGAACCAAATTTGTAGCATTTTCCTTCTTTATTTCTGCCACTAGTGTGAATACACATTTATTTGTCTGTACTCTGAGAAATGGGGGAGGGATAGCTCAGTGGTTTGTGCATTGGCCTGCGAAAGCCAGGGTTGTGAGTTCAATCCTTGAGGGAGCCACTTAGGGACCTGGGCCAAAAAATTGGGGAGTGGTCCTCCTCTGAGCAGGGGGTTGGACTAGATGATCTCCTGGGGTCCCTTCCAATCCTGATATTCCATGATTCATGCTGTACCATTTTCTGCATTTGTTCTTTCTTACAAGAACAGTACAGCAGAATTCTGATGGCCAACAGGGCCTGTGAATGAAGTAATATACTGCACTACAGTTTACTAGTTTTAACCTGTAAGCATTCTATAATTAACTAGCTATAATCTTTAGATAATGGATCAAAATGTTAAGTTCGCACAGTAGATCTCTCTCACGCCCTCATGTAAGAGAGTCTGGTGATAAAGATTGCAACAAGAACAAAAGCAAGCCCCTTTTGTTGCGGGCCTGAGGGGAGAGGAAGGGGTTGAAACACAGAGCTGGCTACCTCAACCACCATGCCATCAGGAAAACCACTGTCTGAGGGGCATTCTCAAGTGAGACAATAATTCCCTTTAGGGAGCAGCCTAAAGGGGCTTTGGTGCAATGCAGAACTAGCCCTGTATAGAAGTAGGCCTTCCCTTGAGCTTTTAACATGAGAGTTCTGGCAGTATTTTAGAAGGTGTGCCAAAGTTAGCCCACCCTCGTGCGCACACAAAAAGAGGTTGCATTGCCACTTGTGCCTCACTTGCTAGGTCATGAGGGAGGTGTTTAGATGCCAAAACAAGTTGACCTGGTTGTTACTTGTTTGCCAGTAAAAAGTAATGAGACTGTGTAACTGATTTGTGATACATAAACTTTCCCATTTTTGCTGAGGTTGCAAGACTCTGTTTCTTCTTTGCTATTATCTCGCCCCTGGGAGCAGCTGCACCAGCAGATCTAGAAGTGTGAGATTTTCCATATGTATTTATTCATGAAGTGAGTAGTGTGTTTTAATACCTTTGCCTTGTAATCATCACTATGTTTTTTGTCCCTTCTATTTAACCTCATCTGTATTAGAGGAATTTATAGATTAGATTTATTTAGTGATTTACTTAGTGACAACACCAAGAGGAAAGTACCTTACCATTTTAGCCTTTGATAGTGTTGTGTATATATTATTTAATAAATCTACCTGTTATCTGTAATATAAAGCTGTCATATGGTTCAAATCTTCTCTTTCCAGTTGCAAACAAAATCTGAGATAGCAATTTTTTTCTGCTTACTAAAGATGGTCTTTTCCTGGATTTTGTTTTGTCAATTTTATTACATCTACAGTACTCAAAGAATATGACACATGACTGAATAAAAGCAAGGATTTATTGAAGAGTCAACTCTTGTCTGTGTGTGCAGTAGGAACAGCACTGAAGTAAACACAGTCTTACCATGGCGATAATACAAGTAGATCCTCACAAGGCTTTGCAAATGGCTTATAGCAAACCTTGCATCCCTCTGACAGCAAAAGAACCCTTATTTGCTGAAACTAGAATTTAAATCTGAGTGAGTGGACACTGGGGATTTTGATAGCGTTGGCTTTCTAGTTCTCCAGTTAGTAGTGGGTGATTCTCCAAATGCACATACATTTGATTTAGTTCAGACAAGTATCCAGAAGTCTGAATATTTCTCCATATCTCTTTGATCAGCCT
This sequence comes from Caretta caretta, assembly GCF_965140235.1. Classification (NCBI taxonomy): domain Eukaryota; kingdom Metazoa; phylum Chordata; order Testudines; family Cheloniidae; genus Caretta; species Caretta caretta. The sequence goes on from NC_134214.1 coordinate 87,204,598, forward strand.
GGAAATCTTTTGTGTAGATTTTTGCAAGATATCTGATTGTGGCAGGAAGATTGAAAATAATGGGTTTATTTATCTTCCTTCTTTTTTCCTGCACATTGACTTTGAGAGTGCAGAGTGTATAGGCATGAGTCCTTGAACTTTTTGTAAAGGTTCATGTGTGAAGAAGCCTTCTCTTACCCTCTTAGCAAATCCCTGTGTAACTCTTGAAAGAATTACTGTATACAGGTGATCCCTAACCTGGGATCTCTTTTACCTTATTCAGGTGCCTAACCCAAAGTCTGGGGAGGGTCTATTAGAGACTGATGGTCATTTTTGTGGTGGGCCTGACAGACTTGCCTGAATCCGGAGGACCTGAGGACACTGACCAAAGGGTTGACAAGGATACTGAGGGCTGCATGTCCAGAAGGAAACTGTAATATAGAATGAATTTGTTACTGTGTCTATGTGTGTATTATGTGAATATAAATGTTAATGAAAAATATTTCCAGTCTGGCCAATTGATATCCTGTCTTGCCTCATTTATTGGTCTAAGTTAATGTAAGGCTGAAGACTGTCGGTCCAGAGAGAGTGACTTATCTCCTCCAAATCCAGGAGTTAGAGACATGACCCTGGGTCAAGGAAAGCAGATAGGTCAAGGACTTTGCAGCTTGATCAGCTCTAAGTGTGGTGGCACATGCTGCAAAGATACCTGTACTTGCAGTATTGCATTGCTTCCAGTCACTGCTAAAATAAAGAAACAAAGGTTTGCAAAACAACGCCAAAGAAAGCAAGCTTACTCGTGCTGTTCTGATGATCACAAAAGGTTGGGTAGAGTTTTGTTGTGGCTGTTTGGGACAGTTCTCATTATTACCAAATCTGTCTGCTCAGTCTTAACTTGAGTTCTCTCTGTATCTGCCTCGTTACCTGATCTGAAGCCACTCAGAGTCTTTCTGTTAATGTCAGTGGGTATGGAACAGGCCATATGAGAGAACGTTATCGGATACAATAGCAGATTTGGTACCAAAATATGTCTGTGTGTTGGTTTGGCAGATTTGGAATAGATTTTTAGATTTTCAAGCACACTGTATTTTAGTGGGTTAGAGAAGCACTATTTCTGCTTGACCTTGTCATCTGATCCATGATAGCTGACCCCTGAACCCAAATAGACTCCAAAAGAAGGGAGCAGCCTGCATGGATCAGATTGCAGGGTTGTGACCTTATACTGTAATTAGAAAACATCATGATGAACTGAAAAATAAAATGCTCTACACCTACTATAAGATCAAGGTAGACTTCATAAACACACTGGAGTAATAGAGGCTCTACCTTCATAGCTAAATAAATGTTAGTGTGAAAATGCTTATTCTGCAGTTCTTGACACTTTCTGTGTTCCCAAAGTTAAATCAATAGGAGTATTCCTTTTGTTGTCAGGTTTCCGTTAGGCTAATTTAATTATTTCAATCTCATCCTGCTGAAATCCAATTGCAATAACAATAATACCAATCAATATTTCCTTCAAAAAGGAGGGCCAAATATTACTCTCATTTATACCTCCTAAATTCATGACAGCGAAGATCCATGGGATTTACACTGGTATAACTGAGAGCAGAATCCAACCTAGTAATTCTCATGGGTTCAGCTATTTTTCATTATTTAAATATGAGTCTTCTGCCTGTACTTGTAGTATTTGCTTTTCTTGATAAATCATACATTAAGTGATTAAAATATTGCTGTAACTCAGTGCATGCTGTCTAAATTGAATTTATGCTCCAATTAGAGATGGACTTTAAATGACAGGTCATTAGGCTTTAGACCACATGTTTGTGGACAAACAACCAAATATTAGTATTTTTATGCAATTAATTTAATTAAAATGTGTGGGGTATGTGTGCATTTTACTGTGTGTGTACATTCTGCTCGGTAGGTTAGGCAATCAAGCTTGTAATTCTATTGAGACTGATCCTGTTTCCCCCTATGTTGCTGATTATTAAAGCAATATGAGGACCACTAGATGTAATGATGTACTTCAAATGATTTGGATATTCAAATAAGTATCCAACACTTCAGATGCTTATTTGAACCTTCTGGCTGGAAAGCTCTTAAGATCAGGGTTTTGACATTTCTGGCACCTCTGGAAATATGTCCTTGGATCCCCTCAAACCCAGAAGTGTGGAGAAATGGAAAATAATTGGGGTAAACTGTTAAAGGAATGTGTTGAGACAAAAGTGAAGCTGGAATTTAATCAAACTCTGATATTTGCCATTTATGAATGGGTTGGCATAATAATGCAGTCCCATTTGCCCATTGTATGGTGCTTTCTTTACCTGGAATCGCTCCACAGCAGTCAATTACTGAGCAGTAATGCAAGGAACCTACAGGCCTGCATCCTGTAAGACCCCGGCGTGAGCAAATTAGCATAGTGAAGCATAGGCTTATGACCTTTAGCATGGATAAAGTGGCCCAACATTTTCCCTAGGTTTGGGGGACTGGGAATAGCTTGGTTAAGAGAAAAGTGGACATAAAATGAGACTAGGCAACTACAGGAATACTGAACTAAGTTTGAATATCTTAGGATAGGATCACTGGTAGATGTCTAACCACAAACTTGCTTTAGCAATATGGTAATGAGTCAATAGGCATTAATATGCTAGCCTGTCAGGGAAAGGCACCCCAATATTATGAGGGTGAGTCAGTTGGATGTGGACAGAGGAGGCTGGGTGTTTTGTATGAATATTCATGGTGATTTCCCAGGCTGTATATAAATAAGAACTCACAATAGAAGTGTAGTTAGCACTCCACCCTTCAATATTTCAGTACTATAATCTGTCGTCTATCTTAAAGCATTGGGGATCTGGACCCCAATCAGGACCCATTTTGTATGCAGGAGACAGGCTGGTCCTTTGTCTCTTACCACAAGATCTCCAAGGAAAGAGTGTGAGCATGTAAGTCTGTCAACATATGCTATGCAAGGAATAACCATTAAGATTTGCGTAATATTCTGTTATGGCTTATGTGGTTTAGAGTTTTTCTGTTTCTATTAATTGTATTAATAAAGGTGGTTAAGGTTCTGTTTTGCTCTTTGTGTGAGTGTCCTTGCCATACACCCCAGGGGTCCCTACGAGATATTGAACTCATCAATTTTGATTCTGTGGTCTGCTTCTGGGACAAGACGCTTAGTACACCCCTCTCGTTAGTTGAGTACCAACTGGCATTCATTATTGGATCTGGCTACACCATCGTATTCTCAATGATTTTTGAATCTCTGTCTAACCAGGTACAAATTACAAGTGTTTTACTTTACCAGTTGGATCTGTGACATAGTACAGAAAAAAGTCATTTTGATTCTCTGGTTTCATATTTTCCTATATTGTATTTCAAAGCCTAATCTAGGGTTAGGTATAACCAGGTGTAAATTTAGGAATTCAGGTTGTCAGGCAAATATAGTACATTTTAATTGTGCAGATGTATACTAGGTATTTACAGAGATTACAGAGTCAAAGCACAAAAAAGAGTGACATACCAGTTTGTACACAAGATGGAAGCATTTTAGGTGCATCTATGCTGTGTCCTGGATTTAAAATGCAGTATTATGTATTGATTGATATACAGTAGCTGGGTCTTTGTGTTCAGACAGATTATGTATATTTGTGATTTAGGATACATTAAAACCATAATTGCCTACTCGGATTTGAGTAATAGATTTTGTGTTTACAAGAAAATGATAGGCTCACCAGAGTATGAAATGTAAATATCATATATGAAGCAAATGCATCCTAGTGAGATTGTGTTGGAATTGTGTAAGTGTTTTAGTTTAGTGTTCTCACAAGCAGTAAATAATAGGTCTTCAAGGACCTATTTGTTCTTGAAACAGTCCTGAGATTTTCTGATCCAACCTATGATTTGTTCCATACCTTGTATTTCTTACAACATTAGCTGTATCTTAAATGTATTTCTTTATATGAGCCATATTGTGTGGCTCATTTTCCCCCTTAGTAGCTGTTAATAATTTGGATAAATATCACTTGGGAAAGATGATAACAGTAAAGACTGGTGCAGTTGCATAAGTTAGTAGCAACAGTAGTTTAGGAGGAGATGGTTGGTTTTAAAAATGCTGTAAGCTGTTGTCATATAGGGATCTTATTTCTGGGTGTATTATCATTACCTGTCCTCAGAAAACTTCTCTATTGCATTTACATGACTCAAGGTGCTGGATTTTTAAGGATGGATTTGTTCTTACTGTCATGACCTCAGATTTTAATTTGTTTGGGTTTTTTTTGTAACCAGAAATAAAGCTAAACCCTTGTAATATGCTACAGCCTAACAATACCCAGGTGTTTTGGTTGTGTGATGCAGTATAGCAGAACATCATCTGTGCATATAGGGACATTTTGTTCCCCTGTATATCTGTGTTGTTGTGCATCCTGGTGCCATTGCTAAGGCAGAGAGTAACAGTGGTAAATGGGGCTTGTTTTTTAAATTCAGTTTAAGCCTAAAGATTTCTGAATTTAGGCCTTTCACCTGGGCAGTATAGGGGAGATGGCTTAGTACAAGGCTAAAACAAGTTAATCTTTGAATCCCATGTAGAATAATATCACAAATGGATGTGGCTTGTTCTTTTATCTGTTACCTCATAAAAAAGGAGGAAAAAAACAGGATAAAGCCCATAGCAACAAAATTATTTTTACCATCTGTTTGATTTATGTCTACCTTAAACTGCTTGTATTTTAGAAAGAAATCTGTTTTCTATCTTCAAAAGGATGAGATCCAACATCCCTCAGTTGCTAATTTTTAGCACTTAGAGGCTCCCTTGGGCTGCTGTCAGACACAACTTATTGCATAGGTACTTTTCACTAAACTCATTATAAAGTGATGAGCCTCAAGGAAGAGGCCCTCCAATGCTTCAGCCTGCTCACATTATATGCAGCTTTGCAGCTGAATTCTGCGCTGTCAAATCTTATCAGATGGTGAGCATAGAAAGAGTCATTGGATTAAACAGATAGTTGTTAATAGTGATGCTGTCACTTCTAAGAGATAACTGTTCATAAATTTCAGAGACAAGGTGGATGAGGTAACATCTTTTACTGGACCAACTTCCGTTGGTGAGAGAAACAAGCTTTCAAACTTACACAGAGCTCTTCAGATGTAGAGGAATTGCTCTATGTAAGCCTGAAAGCTTGTCTGTCTCTCTCCAACAGCAGTTGGTCCAATAAAAGATATTTCCTCACTCACCCTGTCTCTCTTGGATAGTAAAATGTACCTTAGTGGTGGCTAAGAATAAACATCTGAATTCTATCCTCCAGAATAGGGAGGAAGAGTTCAAGTAAGGTTAGTTCTTAGCTATCAGGATGAGGGGTAGTCTTTTTTGTTGTTTGTTTTAATCTAACCACTTAGGCAAGGGGCAAGTTCAACTTGGCAGGGTGAACCTTTTTTCTTTTTTGCATTCAGGGCTTGTAAGTGACAAAACAGCACTTATAAGCTTTTGAAGAGTGTTGTACCTCTTTAAGATACAGAACTTCCCATACTCTTAAGATTTTTTTTAATGTCCTTTGGAGAAAAGATCTTCCTGTTTGCATGTGGTCACATACTCAAAGATAAATACCTGCATGACAGTAAATCAATGAGGGTCAGGCTTAGTTATTTGCCTGAAGAATAAGGGTGCAGAGGGTAGGCTAGTGTGGCTTGGTGAAAGACAAGAGCTTCCCTAGTTCATTTCCTCACTTTTCATTGCTTTATTTGCTTTCTCATTGTAATCTCAACTTCCTTCCCCTATATTTGTTTCAAAAAGTCATTAATGCCATTGGGTTTGCTCGTCTTAAATATTTCCAGGAGTTTAGATCAAGCTGTGATGTAGCACTCGACTCAGAGTGTCAGTGTTCCTCAGCACTATTAAATGTCTCAGTATAGAAAGTGTAGGAAATGCCACCCACCCATATTAACAGGTGTGGGAACTTGATCGGGCCAGTGGTGAAAGGGGGACAGTCCCTATAGCAAGTGAGGAAGACACTCGCCAAAGGACAATAGGTAGCTCTTCCCCCTAAGAGTCTCTGCCACACATTGGCCAGTTGTGGGAGAGGGGTGCAGATTGGACAGCATTCCCAAACTCCCAGGAATTAGCCCAACACAGGGTTCATGTGGAGCCTCTTTGGGCTCCATTCCAGAAGCTCACCCTACCCACATGAGCTAGGAGTGGAAACCTGGCCTAACAAATTGCCTGTTGATTGTCTAACAAATTGTCCTAACAAATTGCCTAACAAATTGTCCTGTTGATTGCCTGTTTAGGGGGTCAGGAAGGAATTTTTTCTCCCATGGCTTAATTGGTGTGTTTTCCCTTCCTCGCAGTACCTGCAAGCCACAATGGGTTGAGTAGGAACCTGGTTAGTATCTAACTGAGGTACTGGAGTGGAGTTGTTTGTTTGTCACATGTTGCGGCCAGTTTCCAGTGCTGTTAAGAGAATTAAATGACCAGTTACCAGAGTAAAAGACATTGGATTTTGGTATTGGGGCTTTGTTTCATGTGATAGGGTTAGACTTTGTGACCTTCATGGGCCAAGGTCAGACCTTGTGGCCCTCGCAAGCCAAAGCCCCCACCCTGTTACACCCTCTGTCCCCTTCGTCAAGGTAGGTGGAGCTAGGGGTCAGGGAGAGTTGAGTCCTGGGGGGTAGGCTGAGGAGATTCTACCCTGCATTATGGGTTATGCCCCTCCCCTGTGTAAAAATTTAATAAAAGTTGCAGCCTGCCATTTAATTCCATGCATGTGTCTGTCCTCATTTTGCTGCTGTGTCCACATCAAAAGTTCCTGCAAAAACATTGCTCCCAGACAGACTCTTCATGGTTCCTAATAAGATGCTCATTTTGCAGAGCAGAAGAGAGACTGAAATGTCAGGGCTGGCAGCTGAAAGGATACAGTTAGTCTGGGATTTTCTGATAATGAGACTTTATACGAGGGCAGCTGTTTCAATAAAAAAGTTAAAAGTAAAACATCCCTTTGTGCCTCAAAATCCCTAATTAATTACAGTGGAGTTATTGGAGCTTGATGGTACTTTTAGGCTTGCCACCCAACAACCTTGGAGTTGAATAAACTGTAATTGACTGCTGTGGAGCGATTCCAGGTAAAGAAAGCACCATACCTAAGAGCTTTGTAAGGAGCAAGATGATGTGTAAAGCAGCAGAACAGAAAGTCACCACATACATTTCATGCTTCATCACATAGTGTTGATATGGAACACCTTAACCTGTACAGGTAACAATGATCACTGTTTGAAGCTACATCATATGTCTTAGCAGGCAAAGCTAAATATAAAATGAAGAATGTGAATCATGAGAAGATTTCATTTTCTTATTCAGATATATGACCAGTGACCACTGATTTGTTCTCTATTAGAAAGAAAAGGTGGGGGAGGGGTAGCAGGTGAAGGAGATGTGGGTATAAGCAGAGGAAGGATAGGGATCTTTTTAAGTGACTCAAGCTGATTTATCTGGAAACAATCTTGAGGTAAATAAGATCACCTTTCCTGGCTTGACAGCTTGTAGAGTATGAGTATTAACTTGTTTGAATTTCAGTGGTCATTTGGTATTCCTTCACTATTTCATATGTACAAAATAACACTGTACTTCTGTCTATTTCAAACATCCTTTAAAAAGAGCTGAAGTATGTATTGACTAGATTAGGTTAGAACCAGACTTGCTCTCACGTGTCATTTGGAGGGAAGAGGATGTGGCTTGTTTGGAGACTTTTGTTGCTTAAGCGGTGGCCTAGTATAATGCAGCTGGAAAAAAGTGGATATGCTTGAAAGCCTGAGATTTTGACTGTGCTGATTTAGTCAATATTTGTCTTGACAACCAAAGAAATTGTTCCTGAGATTTACTTTAACGGTGCTTTAGTGGTATCAGAGGGGTAAAGTAGCAAAGCACCAGACAGAGAAGTTTAAGGAGCTAGTCTGTAAAACAAATCACTGTTTTTCAAACTTCACCTGGATATGAGAATTGACCTGCAAGGTCTGTGTTCTGCCACTTTTATGCTAACTATAGCAGGAGAAAATAGCCAGTGTTCATGTCCATCACCCGGGGTCTCCTAAATCACCATTTTTCTTAGTATAATACTTGCTCACGTTTATCTCTGAAATGATGAAAATTAAAGCTTTGTGGGGATTTTATTTACTGCAATTTTCTTGAGATAAAAATGTGTTTTAGTTAATGCAGCTGTAGTATATCAAAGTTAAAAATGTTTAAGAATAAATCTTATGTTCTGGATGTATTTGTAATCAGAGTCAGGTTGAGCTCTACCTTGACATCTGTTGGTGAGTTGTGGAAAAGGACTGATCTCGTTTCCATGAGCACACCCCCCTACCTAGCATTATGGGACTGCTTGCCAAAATGGTCATTTTGGCTGCTGTAGGATCCCCAGTCTCTTTGTTATTGGGACAGGAGTAATAAAGTGTTGTTATCCTGGTTATATGAATCAAGGACAGTAGAACTGTACCTGGCATTTTATGATGGAGGGACTTGCCCTCAACTAAGTAGCACTCATTAGGCAAGGGACATGGGTTCTAGAACCCCGAAGTTGACAGAGGCTGGGGACAGGGATGCGTACCTAGTGGTGTGGGCACCTTCTGGGGGCCCTAAGCACCAATTTCACCCCCTTCTCACTCAACTGTGTAATATCACAGCTAATTTTGATTCCATTAGGAGTCTGGTTACAGGCTGCTGAGCTGAATTCCCTTTGGGGCCAACGTTGCACCAGTACTGAGGTTTCCCTACTATGAGCTGAAATCACGAAAGAGCTAAAATTACTAAGAGCTGAAATCACAGAGTGCTAAGTAGTGGTGGGAGGCTGAAGATATATTGGTGAATGGTTAGCGGGACGTCTGCTGGAGATGAGTGGCTCTCAGGATGGCTGGCGGAGTGGCTTGTGGTGAAGGCTGCAGCAGACCCCTGCGGAAAGGCAGGGCAGTTGGCCATCGACACAAGCAGCGGAATACATAAGGTGCCCCCATACCTCCCTGCTTTTCCATCCAGGCAGGGAGGTAAACTCTGTCAATGAACTTTCGAACTCTGGGGCTGCACTGAACTTTTGGGACTTTGGATGACTTTTGGGTTGCTGGACTCGAGAACGAAAGGGAAAGGACATAGCCCAATCTGCTTGGGGGTGGGTCTTCTGGTTCGTGGTTTGTGTTTATGAGCCCTAATTGTGGTGTTTCCCCAACATAATGCTGCATTGTTTCTCTCCTATATTAAAAGGTTGGGTTTTTTTTTTTTTTTTTTGCTATACTCAGACTCTGTTCTTGCGAAAGGGGAAGTATTGCCTCTTAGAGGCACACAGGGGGGTGGTATGTAATTGTCCCAGGTCACTGGGTGGGGGCTCGAGCCAGTTTTGCATTGTGTTATTGAAATGGAACCCCTAGATACTAAACCCAGCCCTTGTTGCTGCCAACTCTGACGGGCAGAAGAGTTACAGATTTAATAATTTTATTAAGATGATGTTAAAATAAAAATAAAACAGTACAGAGTATGAGCATAGAAGTTTCTGGTTATCAGGGAATAAGGTACAGATTATCAAGGGGTGCAAAGTTCGGTTTAGGATCAGGTGGCGTAAGGAATACATAATCTGCAATATCCCTGATGGGGGTAAAAGGTTAACAGGTCAAAGTACAGACATTGAGATATGGGGGTATGTTGTTCATATAATGGCTATGTTCAGATGTGGAGTATAATGAGTGTATACGATGATGAGGATGGATTTACCCTCATTTGGTGCGATTTAATGTTCAGTGAGTTTATGGTTCCAGTTCATATGGTCCAATGGAAAAAGTCTCTCAGTCCCTTTATCATAGTTGATGCACAATGGTCCAAACAGATACTTTTAATCTTGCATTGAAATCTTATTCTTTGTATTTTTGACCAAAACTAAATGGCACCATTTCTGTGACTCAGTGGCCCTAGCTCTGCAGAAAAATAAAAGCATTAAAATGCTAAGTAATGTATGACACCTACTAGTGCAAGAACAAGGTCTAGTATTCAAAAAATGAATAATAGTGTTGTAATAACTTATTCAGTTCTTCGGGGGGAGGGAGGGGTTTCTGGTTTTACACTTTCTACGAAAATACATTCTTTACTCATTTCCAAGGGCAGCAGGAACAGCTTTTCCATAGAGTCGGACGTTCATTATCTGTATAACCTTACATTGGTAACACTCTCTCTGAGATGTTTTTTTATAGATACTAACTACTTGGGCAAATAGACCAGGTGACAGATTTTCATATGACAACAATGTTTTCTAATGTTCAAGAGAAACTTTCCATTTAACTGCCAAAATGAGCCAACACATCACCTTACTTTTTCTACCCATCAGTGTCAAGTGATCTTTTGCAATCTCCTGAGTGGATACATTATTCTGTATTGCTTGTACAATGGCTTACTACACTGACAGGGCACATTTTGTAGAGCTTTGTTTCTTTTACCGTACATCATTATATTTGATTGTGGAAGCAAATTTCCACAGGCAACCTTTGGTTGTTTACACACTATTAACCGTACCTTTGTCACATACGGATATTGCCATCTATTTCATATGTGCCAGAATCAAGGAAAAATGGATTCAAAAATCAAACACATTTCCTTTAGGCCTGTTAAAGTAGTTCTTACTAAATGCTTTTTTGAGAACATAACGTAGTCCCATAGTTAGAAGAATATAATGTGATATCTCAAATACCATGGATACATTTTAACTTTTTATTGATAAATACCATGTGTCTTCTTCAGTTTTAACTGTTCCAACTTCAACACACTTGTAGGTCATGACATGATTAGAGTTCGCGGCAAATTTTTAACAAATAGGAAATTCTCAGAATGCAACATTTTGAGTCGTTAAAACTCTATGTCAAATTCAGCAAATAATTTCATCTCCAAGAAAACCTGAAACTTCATTTCAGAAATGTCAAAACAGTTCACTTCAACATTTTCGTAATAAAAATATTGATTCAAAACAACATTTTTGTTCCAAAATATGGACTCATCAATTTTTTTCATTTTAAAATGTTTTTGAATCAACATTTTAGATTTTAAAATGTTTTAATTTTTTTTTCATTTTGGCATAAAAAACTGGGGGTTGGGGAATCAATTTAGGTTTAAAATGAATGAATTGCCTTCTGGCATTTTTTGATTTGACCTTTGACCAAAAAACCCACAATTATTTGTTCATCTTTATACATGCTACCATTTTCAAAATTGGGAGATTGGTTTCACTCTCCATTAATCTGTTTGCATGTAATATATTAATAGACTTTGCTAACATCATTTAATATTGGTGAAGATTTTGAAGAGTACAAAGGTCAGAACTAGCTTTTTGTTTCACTTTATGTGTAGTTTTACTAATAATGATATTTAAAAAATAAAAACACAAGATAAAGGCATTTCCTGGTTAAGATCAAATGATGTGATCTTTATTTGGGATTGTTTTCAATCAGATGATATCTAAATTATCTGACTATCTTCATAAAATTTGACTAGGTTGGCAGTTACTCATGTAAAACTCATATCACCTTGTGAGAGGATATAATGGTGCACTCATAGCAGAAAAGCATGATTTTTCTAGTGAATTTTGAATTTTAGTGGTCTTTGTGGGAGGAAAGTCTTCACCCTTGAACACCTTTTTAAGGAAGGAACTTGAATACAGTGTCATTGAAAATTAGCCCTGTGATGTGTTGAACCCCCCATCCAGGATGCCACATGATGTGCTAGGGTTCCACTGGTTTTGTCCATTCCACCAACGTGGGATTTCTCACTCTATCCTAGCTGTGCCAGGCCCTCAAGCCATCTCTAGCATACACAGAGGTAAGGACACACCCATCTGCAGACACAGACTGAAATCAGCTCTGTGTGGGAAGATTCAGCCCGTGGATGTACTTAACACTCATGTGCACACCTCCTTTGTAGTGTAAACCCAAAATAATATTGTCTTGTGCTGTATAGAGAGAGCTGCACAGTGCAAATTCATAAAAATCACCCCCTTCCTCAATGTGGAGAGAGATATGCACAGCTTCCCCCCCACCCCCCGATATGAATTGTACAAACTGGGATTTGTAAAAAACAAAAAATAAGTTTATTAACTACAAAAGGTAAATTTTAAGTGATTAAAGGGATAGCAACCAGAACAAAGCAGATTACTGAGCAAATAATTCAAAACACGCAAACTAAGCTTAATAAACTCAAGGATCAGATTACAAAATGTGATTTCTCACCCTAAATGTTGTTTTAGGCAGGTTTCAGAGTTTCTGTAGCTTAGAGTTCCAATTATTTATCTTTGCAGACTAGATCCCTGTCTCAGCCTGGACTCAGCCCTTGGCTATCCCTCATCTTAGTTCCTTTTCCTTCAGGTGTTTTTAGCAATCTTCCTTTTTGGATTGGGAGGCAGTGGAGAAGAGTCTTGATTGACTTACTTCCCAGCCTTAAATAGAATTCACATAATGTGGGAATCTTTTGTTTCCCAGTCTGACCTCTCAGCCCCTCTTAATGGCAAAACAATGAAAACCCAAGATGGGAGTCTAGTACCAGGTGACATGATCACCCAACACTGTAGTGTCAAAGCAGCACCCCCAGGAGCTTCTCAGGAAGGCAGGAGATTAGTATCTTCCAAGTCTTATTGTTCTTCCTAATGGCCCATTGAGGCTGATTGCATGCTGTCTGGTAGGCGTTCCCCCAAATACACACACAGTTGTAATTGTTACATAGTCAATATTCCTAACGTCAAATACAGAAATGATACATGTATACACATTGGATAATCACTTTAAGCAAATCATAACCTTTCCAATGATACCTTACATGACCCATCTTGCAAAACACATAACTTAGTTATGCCATATTCATATCACAGCAATATTTCTATGAAGAATATGGTGTGTAACGTCACAAGCCCACAGCCTAAATTTAAACCTTAAGTTCATTTTTTTCCATTTAATCATTTGTAGTCTGTTGGTTTGCTGATTCCAATATTTAAGGTTCAATCCTTCAGTCTTCACTCATTGGGGTAGTGGTTCAAGGGTTATACCCTTCCTTAATCTGTAGCTGTACTTTCCCTCTTGGAAATACCATAGCCTCAGTTTTAGTATTTTCTGGCATCTCCCCATTGTATTGGTCTTAAATGAAAGTGTTAAGATGACAGAAATTAATCTAAGAAAGTGCGAGAGATCTATAAAGAAAATATTGCCAAAACACTTCAAACAAATGCAAATAGCTTTCCAAATGTACCATTCTACCAGTCCAGCAGTTAAAAGAGCTGCTGGTTTTCATCCTACTTTTCAAACTAGCTTGTGAAGCGTGGGCCATCTGTCTTCTCAACTCTGCATCATGAGTCACTTTGATTTCTATTCACATAATATCTAGCAGCTCACTCTCTCTCCTCTTTCTTTCTTTTCTTTTTTTTTCCCAAACCATTTCCCCCCCCCCCCCAAGCTTTGTTAGCATAGAATTACTGGGTTGTGATTTTTTTAAAACATTCATGTGTAGCTACCAAGCAAAATTCAATATAATTTTAAGTCTGAATAGTCTAAACAGTTTATATTTTCACTGAATCCCCTGCATGTTCCAATTACTATGAACACAGTTGTAAATATCTGTAGGGCGTCAGAATGCAATTTTTTACTTCCCAGTAGTTTTCACCTTATATCGGTGTAGAAGATGATGTCAGCATTGTTTGTGATTTTTGTTAAGGGAAATATTACAAAAGGGAAGTGTAGCGGGGTGGTTACCCGCTCTGGCCCTGACAGGGCTGAAGCCAGCCCTGGGAGAGGGCTGGGGCTGTGGAGAAAAGCCCAGGCTGATGAAGGGAGCAGGCCCAGCTGGCCCCTATAAGAGGCTGTGAGCCAGGAGCCCCGTCAGTGTACCTCTGCCTGTAGAGGGAGAAGGGCCCAGCTGCAAGGTGCCGAGCAGGACGCCCAGATTGGAGCAGGGCTGGGGAAGGGCCAAAGGAACTGGGAGCTCTGGCCTGGAAAGCCTCAGGCTGCAGGCCTGACTACAGGCCAAATAGGTGCAGGGTTGCAGGGGGGCAGCCCATGGGTAGGCGGAGGCAGCAGGTCCAAAACCCCCTTGCCTGTGATGAGTGGCGTATACACTGCAGTCTGCCCCCAATATAAGGGGCTAAGTGGGGACTGGCAGTAGCCCAGACTGAGCCGAGGTGGGGTTAGCGGGTGGGGGCTCCCCTGGGTGGGGAGACCCAGAATCTGAGAGTGTGGGGGTACTGCCGGGGGGCAGCACTCCAGAGAAAGGGGCACTGGGTCCTGGGAGGGACATGGGGGCCGGCGATAAGGCGGATCACCGGCCTGCAGCGGGCAGTCCGGTGGCTGGACGAGCTAATTTCCAACTACTACCAGCAGGAGGCGCCACAGGGGTGAGTCTGAACCTTTACAGGAAGATACTCTGTTTGAAGATTATCCTAATCTTTCCTTCCTCCCCTCTTTTGGAAAGCTTCAGTGAAGGGGAGAAGGGAAAACCAATCTTGTTTTAAAGAAAAATGGAAAACCAAATCCTTTGGTTGAAAAGTGGAAAAGCAGCAACACAAAGCTTTCGGCTGAAAATTTTGATTCAGAAATGGGACCATGATGCCTCATACTCACATTCTCTTTTGTGTATAGTCTATATCTCCCATGATGCATCATGGTCACTCCTCTGAACCAAAACAGTATATTATGGGAGGCCTAGCCGTATTACTTCATGGGAGAGAAATAATCCAGCAGAGGAACTCTGCCCATTGAGGAGAATAGCAGTAGAAGGCACTGGGGCAGCATTTGTCAAACAATACTTTTTGGTTTTCTGCGCCAAAACCTGAAAACATTTTGGTTTGGGAGCGTTCAGTTTTTCAGCAAAAAGCTGAAAATTTCTAGGAATCCAGACGCTTTTTTTTTTTTTAGAAAAAAAAATTAAAAAGTTTAATCAAAAACCAAATTTTCCTTTGAAAAACAGGTTATATAAGAAGTTGTCCACCAGTCCTGCTCAATAGACACACGAAAAAGGGCTGTAGCTAACCAAAGTGTACAAACCTTCACAGGGGGTTGTGCAATTTTTTTCCTTAGTTTTGATTCATGTTAAGAGTTGTCGAAAGCCAGAATGAAACTCAATTTGAAACAATCCTCGTTTCAAACACAATCCAGACTCATCCCCTTCCTGGTGTTCAGGTTATTAAGACAGAAACTAACAATCCACTCAGTCCTTTCTTCAGGCTGTTCAGCCCACATCCTAGATCTGATTTCTAGAAAGTCGTGCCTATCTCTCTTATATCCTGCTGAGGTAATGAACAAACTGCCTCAGTAGGTCACCATAACCCATTTAACCCTTTCCCAGAAGGATCAACATCTGTTATCAGGGTGGGGTGTTTCAGGCAAATATTGACAGCTTATTGTACAGAGTTTTTCTGCTTTTGATTAGAAACTAAATGAAACTGCACCTTTCATGTGGGTTTGATGTGAAAGAATAAGCTTGCACCTTAGGAAACCTTTAAATGAAGCTGACTTAGTATTGCAGTTAAGCCTGAGGCTCACGTAGTACGGGCTGTCTTTTGACCATGTTTCACACTGCTCCAATGACAGATTTTCCTGCCACTTTCCACAGTGCTAAGACTATGTCTACACACTGGGTGCCTCAGCAGCACAGCTACAGCACTGCAGCAATGCCACTGTTGCAGCGTAGTGTAGATGCTTCCTGCAGCGACGGAAGGGGTTTTGCTGGTGTTGTAGGTAATCAGTGGTGGCTAAGCTATCTAAACTATTCTTCCATCATGAGGTTAGCTCAGCATAGCTACGGTGCTCAGGAATGTAATTTTTTCACGTCCCTAAGTGCCATAATAATGTTGACCTTACTTATAACTGTAGGCCAGGTGAATATTAAATGCTATTCATTAATTTCCTGCAGTCATTGGGTAACATACTTTCAATAGAAACTATAATTTAAGAAAGTATAATTCAAGGATTTGAACCAAATATTTCCCAAAACCCCAAGCTTCCTTTGGGATCCACTAGTATGGATGTCTGCCCCACTAGTAAAGTCTACAGTGTGGCTTGACTCGCAAATGAGATCCTAAAGCATGGTATAATCTCCCATCTCTCTCGAACTGTAGGATGAGAAATTCACCTAACAAACAATTTCTGTTCTTCCACAAAGGAAATTAAAGTACATGCAAATATTGTGGTTATGTGCTTTTATTTAATTCTAGTTTTTCCAGTGTAAATTTATAGGTACATTAGCTGTAGCCCTCAGGCAACTGGCAAATTTTGAGTATCCTGACCTAGATGGATCAAATATTACCCAACTAGTGTTATGAAGCACACTTAGGGATGTTTTCTCTCCTAGGGGGAATGCTTTACTATTTCTGTTCATAATTTACTCCGCGAATTTGTTTATTAAGTATTCTTGGCATTTCTTTTATCTTACCATGAGATTCTGCTTGGGAGCAGGGATGTACATCTTTATTCTTAGGAAAGAAAAGTTGCTCTGAATTTTACTTTGAAGCACCCAGTGATATAACTGAAATGTCATGAATAATTAATTTAACTAAACATTGATGCAAAAGCCCCTAGAAATAATCCAGTAACTTCAGATTTTGTAAATAAAAGCAAGTTAAAAGAGTACATTTGATGCATTTTCAAATATAATTTTATATATCCACTAAAGTAGGCAGGAATGTTATTCTGGTGCATATGGGACACTCCATATAGGACTGGAATAAAGAGCATACACCCTAATACAGGCTCCTCATTTGGGAGTAAGAGTATGAAAACTGATATCCCACACTAGCTGGTCCTTGGCAGCAACAGGAGCATTGGATGCAAAAAGCTCAGAGCCTTTCAGCTCATAGAGAGAGATTTTGAAGTGTCTGAATGGCTTTGACTTTCAGTGGTTTTCACAATCTCCGTCTTACTTCAATCACTTTAGATAGCGACACAGCAGCAGTAGTAGTATATAGATCCCTTTCTGTTTGCAAACAATTAATAGATTAATGAAAATCAAATTATTTGTAATTATTAAATGAACAATATATGAGAGAGAATTTAAGCATAAGTTTTTGTGAACTGTTCACTCAGCTGTCGCTTTTGATGCGCAGTGGGTCACATGTTGTTGCTGTTCCCCAGTTGGTAAATGAAATTTTAATCTGGAGACTAGCAAATATAAATACTTTTGTTCATGCATGAATGCACTTTTTGTTTTTGAATATGGGTATTCATATGAAGAATATTCATTCCCTAAAGTTCATGTTGACAAAAACCCATTTGTGAATAACAGATAACAAGGTGCACAGACGTTTGCTAATTATCAGCTATTTTGAATTCGTATTTGAATCCTTCCTGTGCCATCAAACATTGCTTAGGGGACCAGAAAGGCTCCACCATGCCTGTCTATTTTGGGCTGTTCTTTGCATGTCTTTCTTGTTGTTAAGTCCTGTAAGTTTTCCTTTCTCACTTTTGTTCAACGAAGGGATTCATTCAGCCAACCTCTTTTACCTGTTCCTGCAGCTGCCCAGTGGCACACCTGCCATGGCAGACTCTCTGTCTTCTTTCTTAACACATAGCTCTGATATTTCCATCTTCTGTTCTGTACAAATCTGGAAAGAAGGGGTTGTTGAACTTTGACAAATTTCTGTATTAGTAGTAAATTTCATTTCATGTAATATTTAGTATTTTCCTGCAGCATTTGCTTTCAAAAGCATTTAAACATCTGTTTGTACATTTTGTAGATTCCAGCTTTGGCATCCATATGGTAAGGTGAAAATAACATTTGAGTTGAAAATTTAGTTTGGTCTTTAGATTTGTAGATTTTTCTATGATCAAATTTTTTTAAGTTGGTGAATGCAGCTTCCATCTATGAAATAAAGTCACTAATGTGTAATTTTTTAATGGTGAGAGAAATTAACCATTGGAACAGTCCACCAAGAGTTGTGGTGGATTCTTCAGCACTGACCATTTTTAAATCAAGATTGTATTTTCTAAAAGATGTGCTCTAGGAATTATTTTTATGAAGTTTGATGGTTTATACAGAAGGTCAGGCTAGATGATCACAGTGGTCCCTACTTCCCTTGGAATCTATGAATCTATGGACATCCCTATTGGCTTGCACGTTATTGCTGAGATCTGTGAATTAACTCACCTTTTGTATTTCTGTGCTTTCTAATGTAATGCTTGAGTTTGGTTTTGCTGCGGTTTTCATTAGATTTGATTTTTCATGACTAATTATTAACCCCATCAGCTCTGTGATGCTGGACTTTTGGTCTTTGCTTGCATATTAGCTGAGTTGTTACTGAGGAGCAATATCATCAGAAAAATCTGAACCTCCTAATGTACTATTGTTGATCCATATGATGCCTGTGTTGTATCTGTCTAGGCTTTTTCTTGTAACGAAGAGGCAATGCCTAACGAGAGGTGAGAGAATGCATTCTTGTTTGGTTTAACACAGACATTGGTATCATTTACTCATGTCTGCACTTAGTTTGACTGTGCAAGCTGAACTGTTATATCAAGCCCTGGTAGTGTTTTTCACTGGTGTGCTATCAAATGCTTTCTTAAAATCTATGAAGTTTACAACGTATGGTATTTGCCTTTGATGCTCTCTGCAATGATTATTCTTAGGGTGAAAATCTGGTCGATGAATGATCTTATGAGTCAAAATCCAGCTGGCTTTTTTTCTTGGCTTTGCCTCTGACTTTCTTTCTTCTGCCTAAGATGACGTTACAGAAGACTTTGCCTATCACTGAAAGGAGTGTAAAGCCTCATGAGTTTTTATAGTTCCTTAAGTCACCTTTCTTTAGTATTTTAACCCCAATGCCATTTTTACACTTTTTTAAAGGCTTTTTCCTGGTCCCATGCTTTGTAGAAAAAATTGGTATTTTTTATCAGTGGTTTCCTCACTGCAAGCTTTCAACATTTCCCTAGTGACTCAGTCTATACCGTCAGCTTTCCTAGGATTTAACGTTTTTATTGCGTCTTTCATTTCTTTGTACATGAGATGTTAAAATGTCTAGTTCTGGACACTTTGACAAATAAATAAAGTCCACAGTTTCTTGTGGGCTTGGTCTGTTTGCACCTTTTGAATGTGATTTTTCCCATTGCTCATTGTTCTTTTTCTGTTGTAAAGGTCTTTCCTTCTTTACCCATACCAGGCTTTCCAGTTGACATAAACTTGATAGTTAAAACCTTGTTGAGCTGATAATGTTTTAACTCTCATCTCTTTCAACAGCTGCTCCAGCTTCTTTGATGATGATGTTCATGTATTTTTTTTCTTCTTTTTCTTGCACAATTTTTTACTGTTTTGTCCTCTGTTTTATATAGATTCTTTTCTGCTTCTTTTTTCCAGAGGGGATTGCTTTGGCTTGGTTTTTCTCTTTTCTTCATACAGTTCCGAATATCCACAAATCTTTAGGTTTGCTTGTCTGGATACCAACTATGGTTATTGCGGCATCTATGATACTGTCATACAGAAGGGATTATGAAATTTCAATGTTGACTATTTGTAGTGGATCTAAGTTTTGTAGCACTTAAAATTATTTCAATTTGAAGTTGCTGCTGTTAGCCTTTTAATGTTAATTTTCTTTGTGTTTTTCTTCATTTTGTTCTTCAGTCTTGTGAACACAATTTCTGTGTGGCTTCTGATGTCGGTTGCTCTGTGTGTTCTGATGGCCTGAAGAACTGCTCTTATTTTCCTTCCAATATATAGATGATCAGTCTGCTTCCTGATGACTCCATCTGGGGGATTTCTATTTACTTTGTGTGGGAATAGTATTCCACGAATTATGAGCCTTGATACCAGTCATGGTTCTACTAGTCTTTCACCATTATGTTTTTGGGAACCAAGTTTGTGCTTCCCTATGATTCCTCCACTCTGTTTGCCCCAGCCTTGGCACAAAGTTCCTTTTACTAAACATATGTCATGCCTGGGAACATTATCAGTGTTTGTAGGCAATTGTAGAACAGATCTGTGGTTCTATCATAGTTGTCTGTGGGTGTATAATATTGTCATTTTCATGTATCTTGTTTGAAACCTAGCATGGAGCAATCTGTTAAATGACTCAAGTCTGGTAAGCGATTTTTCTGCTTTGGAAGTAATAATTAATGTTAATTTCTCTGAGACATAACCATCTTGCCTTCCCAAATACATTATCACTTTGTTTTCATTTTTGAATTGCTTTTTATCAACTCCTGACCATCAACATTTTTGAATTCCAAGGATTCTGAGATTATATTCTTCCGTCTATTTAATTACCTGCATGGTTTTTATTGCTGCAGCCATTTGTAGTATTCCTGAAATCTACTTTCAGAATTGTCTTTACCTTTAGTAAAGAGCTTCTGAAGTCTTGACTTCTTAATGACTTTCACCAAGACTCATAATTTCTACTGAGACAGTCCATTACTTTGTCAGGAATGTGTGGAATGGCTACCTTGTTGTGTTTTTATAATTCTTTTATGATGATAGATCATTGATCTATCACTGATTCTGGACGACTGCTTCTCATCTGATCCCTACCCTTCGACCTGCCCCTCTCCAGGTGACTGTATGAGAAGTTAAAACTCCCACCATCATAGCTCTTAGGGTCATTGAAGCACACAAGCCTTCCCACCATGCCAAGGTGCAGTCCCAAGGAAAGGATTTTGAATTCATATGAATGCTTGCCATTCTGCAGTATTTGTCCATTTTAAGTTACAATGTTTAATGAGGAAATCTCATACTGAAGACATTTTATCCATTATATTCCACTTAAGTGTAAATGCATTTGTGCTCCTTTGAGTCTGATGTCTAAGATCTTTGTTACAGTGACATTGGGTGGACGTAGGAGACCTCTTAAAATTGCCAAAGAATAACTGGCGGAAGAAAATGACAGAGGATATTTAAGTGCTCCTGAAAGGAAAGAAAGTAATGAAATACCCTGTTCCACCAAACATACATTCTCAGCTTATACATTCTCTCATACATTCTCTTATGCTCTCTCCTTAGCTTATTGACTGCCAAGGGGCCATTGTGCAAACAAGGAATCCTCCAGTTTAGCTTCTCTGTCCGTGTACCTATACTGGGGGATATGAGGGATGATACAATCCCAACTTTTGTCAACCACTGTCATCGGCTAAGTCTCTGTTTTGTACAGTAACATACTCAAGATGATTTAATGGTGTAGCCTGACCTTCAGTTTGGGGTGAAGGTCCTGTGCCACCATAGAGTCCCCTAAGCCAGGGCAATCAACAGACAAGTCATTCTGGAACTAAACTGAGGGGGGGTCTAGTCCAGTCTGTAATGTTTTGACTATTATGAACTATAAAGGCATTCATTCTAGTGTTTGAATGCCATCTCTGATGGCCCATGAGAGTGCAGAGAGCTGTGTGTACCAAGCAAAGAAGCAATCTTTTATCTCCGCCCCCCCCCCCGCCACCACCACCACCCTGGATTCTTGACCAAAAAAAAATGTTTAAAACAAAATAAACCCCACCACCATCCCAAGATTATCACAGTAGTAAACTGGATAGCAGATACAAAGGTGCATGTGGATGGAAAATAAATCATACAGGTAGAAGTTCTGCTATCTGAGGAATATGGTGATATTTTAAGATGGCTGCAATAAAGCTATTAATCTAAAATTTGGAAAAGCAAACACCACTTTTCAAAGGATGAACTGGTCAAACAGCGGTTTGCGTCTCAAACTGAAGGTCAGGCTATATCATGAAATTGTCTTGAGTATGATACTGTACAAAACAGAGACTTAGCTGATGACAGTGGCTGACAAAAAGAGACTGGAAGCTGCCCATCACAGATGGCTGAGGAGGATATTTCACATTTCATGGGAAGGAAGCTGACAAAGCAGAAATGTTAGAAAATATCAAAGAAAGAAGGCTCAGGTAGTTTGGTCCCATACACTGTATGGAAGATAAGAGACATGCTAAGCAAGCATCAAATTGGGTACTCAAGGAAGCTCAAGGAATAAGTGGCAGAAGACATTGATGGAGGATATTGAATCACCTAGAAAGAAGTTCCACAACTAATTAGCAGCTATAATCAATAGAGGAACTGGACTGCCCAATATGTCAGTGGCATGGAGGAATTAAAGTCTAGTGTAAGTTAAACACTTCTGTTATCTTTAGGTCACAAGACAGAGACATCACAATATGAGGCTAAAATAGATGTCTTAAAGAATCAAAAGGGCATATAATCTACTGAAGAAAAATTAGAACATAATTGCGTATGTAAAATGTTCTAAAATTGAAGGATTAAACAGAATATAGTGTAACTATAGTTTTATTTTAACAAAAATTGTTTACCACTTTTCATGATTATGAAAAACATTATGCTGTAAATATAAATCAGAGCATACTCAATAATGATGAATATGTTTGAAAAAACACATCAGTTATTGATTCAGAAATCTTAAATAGTAAAACAAGTATTGAGATAAAAATTAATTGTGTGGTCACAAAAAGCAAATTAGAAAATGAGTATAAACCTTTGGAGTACTGAGGACTGTTTTTTTGTTCTCATACAATGTCAGTTAGTGAAGAATAATGTGCTTATGTGGGTTTTCCCCACGATCCTGAAAAGCACTACTGGATTAAGACCGCTTCCATGGGAAGGGTTAGTGTTAGCAGGAGGCCTACCTAGTCACAAGCACCTTCAGCTGAGACCTGCTTCCAGCCGCAAACTTCTAGTGCGCATGAGGGGCAAGAATTCCTACCACCTTGGCCAAAAGACAGTGTTTAGGAGGGCCAGCAAGCAGGAAGACCTGGCCACTTCCTTCTCCCTGGCTCATATTTACTGTTTCTGTCTTTGGATCTGTAGTCTGAAAATAGGAGGCCACTTCTTACCACAACCCAATTCTGCCAGCCCTTGTAGAGGGCCTCTGAAAGGAGATTTCTCCTCCCACACCAGCTGAAGACTGTTTGTATAGCATGCTTTCTACCTGGGCAGAGGGCCAGAGTCAGGGCATGTAAGCATGGAAATGTTGTGGTTAATACAGCCCTGCCCTGAATTGCCCAGTCTAACACCCCATCTACCTCAGATAGAATAAATGGAATGCAGGTACAGATCAGACCATTCACAGATGAGATCACATGTCCTATTTAAAAAAAAAAAAACCTACATTTTTTGATCAAATGAACACACAACAACTGATTATTTGATTTTTAAAATGAATTAGCCTTGCAGCTTTAGCTTTATTGTTTGCATTGCCAGAGTATTATTTTTAGCAGTCTGTATCTATGGCAAAGGATGCGTTGTTGTGGATGTGGAAACGGACAGAATCCTTACAGTGACATGACACTGGTATTCATCCATCTCTGAAAAAGAGGAAAATAATTCTCGTAAGAGTGTTGAGTATTCAGTAGGTAACATAGGGATCACAGTTTTGATTCACTGAATAGTATTCCTGGAATACGTTAGAAAGCATATTATCAGCAGATGGTTGAGAAAAATGTAAATAAGCTATGGAGAGAAAGCAGACAACCTTTCGGTGTGTTCAGCTTTGTGCTAATCACTCCCATTTCAAGACTAGTAAAACAAAAATAAATGAAGAGAAAAGAAGGTTCATCTGTATCCAGATAATTTTAATAAATAAAAAGTAAAGGGTAAATCCATGCAAAGCCATTGGGTCTCTTTGTAACAGTAGCCTTGCTCTTTTATCAGTACATCAGATTCAGGTATAATTGTATTTGTCATTTACTCCTGAACACAAGAGATTGTTTAAAAAAAAACTTGAAAATTGTAATTTAAAATCTATTTTCACATTTAATACTGCCTAATGCTTTTAATTAATCTGACTGTCCTTAATTACTTCTGTAATTTTTACCATGCGTAAATGGCTAATTAAAGTATTAAAACATCCTCAGATGCAGTCTGGAATTAAATATATAAATGTTCTGTGGCTGATTAAAAGGATTACATGAAAAGATAGTAGGGGTTCAGGTATGAATAGTTTCTGAATGTAAATTCAGACAGATACATCTATCCACACTAGATTGGCCACAGCAGGAAGGGGTTAGTGTGAGAGAGAGGGTTACGGTACCTAGATGGTCAGGGCAGTTTTTATGACTGCCAGAGCCCCAACAGAGTTTAGAGCAGAGATGCTAAACCCACGAAAAAATGCAGAAATCGGGCTTGTTTTTGGCTTAATTGGCTTGTGAGTTACTTGTTTGGCTTGTAGCTTGTTGCTTCTATTTTTTGATCGGCTCCCGGAAAGCGGGGGCAAGGGGGCGATAGAGTCAGGGGTGCACAGCAGGCCCACCACAGTCCCAGACTGCATGTTGGGGGGGATCTAGTAACACAGAGTGTTGGGTTTCTTAGGGAATGGCTTGTTTTGGCCTTGTTTTGAAATGGGATTAGCTTGATTTTTTTGGTTTATTGTGAAAGTCGTGGTTCTTATTGACCGCATGAAAACTGGCAACTGTGGTTTAGAGCAGCTAGTCGGATAGTCATGAATTGCTAGACTGCTGTATGTTCTGGACATTTCTCCAGCCTCAACACGGGAGGGACAAGATGGCAAAGGAGTCAGTCAGAATCTACAGCCACTGAAGGAATCCCTTACTGGGGAAATACAGACAGTTTCCATTCCATCTGCAGTGAGTGCTGTGAAGGGAGTAGGAGGGGACAGAGATCTGGCCCAGTGGTGCAAGTACATTTTAATTTTTACCGGTACACATAGGCGACTCATGGGAGGGACATGAAGGGGGGCACCAGCTGAAGGGGGGGCACATGATCTCCGCAGATGACTCTTCCTCTCCCCAGCCCGGCCCCCTGCCGCACTCTCCCGGTCCCCTCCCCATCCCCATCCCACGTTGCCTGGAGAGGCAGGGCTCTGTCGGGTTGTGCCGGATACCGATTTCTGAACGGCAGGGCTCTCCGGGGAACCGCAGGGGCAAAAGGAGCAGAATGTGGGGCCACGCCAGCAGCTTCTTCAGCAGGCAGGGTTGTACAGACCCAAGACAGGAGATGCAGCTGTGTGGAAGGGCTGGGGGTGGGACAGCCACACTGGAGGAGCTGCCAGCGTGGGCCCACCCGACATCCCCATGTTCTGCTCCTTTCGCTGCTGCGGGTCCTGAGAGAGCCCTGCGGTTCTGAAAATGAGTACCGGCAATAAATATCTTAATCATATGGTGCGCCTAACCGTACCTGCTTATTTGCACCACTGATCCGGCCCCATGTTTGGTAGGAAAGGAGAAGGCTGACATTTTTATCAGTCCCAGAATACCATGGTGATGAGCATAATATAAATATAAAAATAGAATAAGTTGGTGTCCTTCCCAGGAACACCATCAGTCCAGGAGAAGTCTCCATTCAAATTATCCACAGTATCATAGAAAAGAACACTGAGTCTCTTGAGCAGGTTTTCATTCAGGTTTTTAACTGTGATAACCACAGCTGTTGATTGAGAGATTCAAGAAATATGTAGTGAAGAAATCTAAAACATCAACTTTATCCCAGTTTTCAAGGAAATAAAATGTCCAGGAAATAACTTCATTTGAAAGACCACAGAACCTATGAACCAGGGGCTACCAAGTGACGTATTTTGATGCACAGAACCATCATTGTCATTACTTAGATAGTGCCAAATTTGTTCTAGGCCCTTTAAAAGTAGGTAAAATAATTAGATTTCTGTCCTGAAGAGTTTACAACCAGACATTGCTTGAGGCTCGCATTCCAGAACGGAATCTTGCAGACAAGGAGCAGCAACTCTTCTGAGTTGGCAGGGCCATTAGCCATTCATGAAAGGCTTAAATTCTTTTCTCTTCCTGGACTATCTCCATTTCAGATAAATGGGGCTTAATTCACTGAATGTATAGAAACCCTCATCACTTTTTTTTTGTCCTTCTTTCCCAGCATGCAACAAAAGACAAGCCATCATCAGTAATTCAACAATCTTCTGGACAGTCATTGTGCCTCCTGCAAGCATATTCCAAGGGCTTTATTCCAGGTTCTTTGTTGAAAAGACTGTCAGACACAGACCTTCCATTGCAAAATCTGTTAGTATGTAAAACTAGAGTGAGCACAGAAAACATGCCACTTCTCATTTAAGCAGTCACCCCTTGATATTGCCTCTGTGCCACTAACCAGGAAACCGTTATCTCCATTTCCTACCAGCAATGTTCCCTAAGATTGGTGGCTCCTGGAAACCACTCTGTGGGCATGCTCTGTGGCCTATGGCTAGTACCAGCTAAGAATGGATTATTTAGTGGTAGAGATCAGTGTTTTTTTGTTTGGGGGGGGCGGGAGGGGGGAGAAGGGTTGGATCTGGAAGACCAGTTTCTAGTGCCAGGGGTGTGCACAATTCTGCTAGTGTTTGTCTACTGTCTGCAGTATGTGGATTTATTATAGCTTGTACCAGCTGCCTTTGGTCACAAAACTGTTCCAACAGCCTATAATTGCTGTAACCCAGAGGGTTCCCAGCCATACCCTCTCTTTCCTGTCACTCCACCTGTACCGGGAGATCAGGAGGAGGGTGGTGAATACCAGGTCCTTGGCCCAGGGTTTTCCTCCTACTTTGGTGAATGCCTATTTGACTAGGTAAGCTAACTTTACAGCTCCTTTCTGCCAGTGGAGTGGTGCAATGGGTCTATATTGTTACTGAGAATCAAGGCCTTGTTTTTAATGGTTTTTTCATAATGTAAATCATGAGCAGTGGCATTAGAAGGTATCACTGGGCTCATTACGTGGTTTTTATTGCTGCTTAACTATTAGACATATTTTACGGCTTTGTACTTTAATTGATTTTTAGCTGAAGTTAGGTTACAAACAGAAAATGTGCATCTTTAATATTCTTTTTCATAAACCAGCTTCTTACAAAAAATTATCTATCTACTTTGAGTATTAGCAGTTCTGTCCTTCACACCATACTGTATATTTTATTGGATATTGCATTTCAGTTTTTGAGAATTATCCCCAGAGATCCTGAAAATCTTACAGACAAAGTTCAATTTCCTTTGTCTTCATTGACATTTTGACTTAATTAGCTAAAATGATAATATCTCCCTAAAGTATGGGTAATTATCATTGGCATCATTTTTGCTGAGATAGGTGGCATATTCAGAATCTTCTTACAGCTTTATTATGAACTTATTTTAAACTGATAGTATGTCTTACAGAATCTTCATATTCACTTACTCTAAGTTATAAAATTGTTCCTTCAGAATTATCTGACATCCTTCAGACTATCCCATGCCAATTAGATGGACCAGTGGCAACAATCCAGTATGCAGTCTCTCTCTTCATCTTAGCCCCAGGATATGTGCGTGGGGATGTTATAGGTGGGACTGGTACAGCCATCTATTAAGGTTGATTGAATGAATCTGCTCTGGGGATGAATTAGAGTTATGTAATGAAGTAAGTTGTTAACTGTAGGACCCCTGTTTCATCAGTTTGATGCAGAAGTTGGAATGTGTATAGTGGATGAGGCAGGGGATTGCAGGGATAGAAAAGGGAGGGGGGCATGTCTCGGGGTAATGCAGTTGAATTCTTCCCTGGAAAATTGGAATCTATATTTGTACCTCTGCAACAGAGATCCTGTGTGAAGTTAGGCAAGTCACTTAAACCAGACTTTTCGTAGCTGATCGCTACTGGTGGGTTTGGCATTATTTGCGTGCCTAACTTCATACCCTGCGGTCTGATTTGCAGAACTGCTAAGCACTCACATTGAAAAGTGAAATCGGTGAAAGCTGTACTTGAATAGATAAAGTGCTAAGTACTCTGAAAAATCAGGTCTCGGGTATCTCAGATTAGGCACCCAAAATAAATGGATACTGTTGATCTCTCTGTAATTCAGTTCCCCATCTGTAAAATGGGGATAATACTACTTGATGTCACAGGAGTGCTGTGAAAATAAAGTAATTTATGTCTGTGAAACACTTGGATACTATAGCGATAAGCACCATAGAAAAGCCCATGAGCAAATTAAGAGTTCTGTCTTCAGAGCAGGGTTTGAATTATATGTGGAAACTGAGGCATGGGGCCCCACACTAAATAGTGAGAAGAAAACAAAATATTGAATAGCTGCTTATTAAGTAGTAGTGTCTTTCTATGCACTGAATGAGACAGGGATCCTGTGTGTGATCATGTAATTAAAGAATGTGTCATAATGGGGATGAATTAAGGAAGCACAAGGAACTTTAATTCTGGCATTTCCTAACTTCTGAGTGCTTGACTTTTCAACCTTGTAACATAGCTTTTTGAGTTGATAGTGCATACACAATCTGGTCTGCATTAGTAGTCATGAGAGGCTCAAGCATGCTTATTGAGGATGGACTCCTCAGATTTTGGCAGCTAAAATCTGAGAAGTCTCTGCTGAGCATGTGTGAACTGCAAGTTTGCAAAAGCTTATAACTTGGACAAAGCTGGACAGACTTTCAGGGGCATGCAAAAGGCACAGTCCTGATGGAACAGTCGCCCCTGCCAAAATTCAAATATTAACATATTTTTTTCCCTACCCTCATTCTTGGAAATGGCACAATAGTGGTAGCTGAAATTTTCCAGTAAAAGTCTGCCTGATGCAGACAGTCAACATATAAAATGACAGCCCAAATGGTTAAAATTTGGCAAATTTATAAGCAACTGAAAACAGGGTCTTACAATGGACATATCAGACAACCTTAATAGGTGATAGTATGTATGTTATAGCAACTCGTGTCGAGCATAACTGCTATCATTCAGATTGGAATTTGGTTACATTCTATAGCTTGTTCTCAGATTCATTATTTTCTAAAACATGCTCTCGGAGCTGAAATTTTCTATTCTCAAGTTTATTTCCAAAATTGATTTTTTTTTCTGGAGTTTCAGCAAAATTTGTTCTGTAGCTTTGGTAGAGGGTAGAAAAAATACTTTTCCTATTGTCTTTTTTAAAAAAGTCAGGATTCTTTTTTCTTCAAAAGGATCAAAAATGGCTGAATGTTGCAATTTGAATCTCTGTCTCTAATGATGTCTTAATGAGCAATTATATGCTTTCTAAGTTTTGAAAAATAAATTGGCTTTTAAATAAAGTTATAAATGTTTGAAAATACATTACTGAACATGCAAAGTGCAAAATTTAATTAAACTCTGAGCTGCATGTTTAAAGCTTGATCCTTTGAGATGCAGAGCACTTTGGAGGTGCTCCACACACCCAACTCGCAGGGAAGTTGCTAGTTCTTCAGGGTATCAAACACCTTTCCCAGGAAGCACTCCACATCTTGAGGCATCACTCTTTTAAAGATGGGTGCATTTCTCACCTTTATATGTGAACTGAGTAGCTATTTGATTACAGGATTCCCTAACCCCAGTTGATGAATCTGGATATTTTAAAAGGCCAAATTGTTTTCCAGAGAGATGAATTTACAAGCTGTACTAATGAAGCCCAGAGAGCTTGTAAACTGCACAAGCTTGAGGGGCTCTTGATTTCCGCCCCCCCCCCCCTTTTTTTTTATTGGCAGGAAGTGAGGGATTAAGTGCAAAAATCTTGTGTTAAAGGATTTTTAACTGTGAGATCAAGCATTCAGTATTGCTCAAGAATACTTATAACTGAGGAATTATATAACAGAAAATTTGATTTAACACCTTTAATATTATATTAATGCTAATTCATAGTTTAAATCACACTTGTGATGCTGATACCCATGTGAAAAATTTTATTTTCACTGCCTCACATGCACTCTACCCACCTATCTATTCCCCTAGGACATATTCTAGGATTACAAGCCCAATACAGCTTCAAACTGCTGTCATTTTTCTTTATGTCCCATTTGAGTATGCCATTCTGAAATTTGCTTGCAAAGCCACAATAATTGTGTGTGCAAATTAGATGTGCAATTGCATCAGGTCACTTAGAAAATTAGACCCCGTGTTTTTATGTTGGCATGCTTATCTACATCAACACATTATTAAAGGAGCATATTTAAAATTGAAATAAGGAGATTCAGCAGTTGTTCTCTTAGCAATATTAACTTACCTGCATTGTCGGGAAAACATTGTAGAGTGATGATATATCCTTAAAAGTGACAGAGAGCTCCAACTTTTCTCATCAACTTTTATTTTCCATCATCTGGCTATCATGTAAAGTGCTAGTTTGGTATACCTGTCTGTAAATAACCCCAATAATTCATGTCCTATAGGCTAACGGGTAATCAAAATACAAATTATGGATTATAGAACCTTAGCTTTTCTTGTTGTTTTATTCAACTCTATAAACTGTAGCATTCTGCTACGTACTCACAAAGCTTACCTCCAGAACTTTGGAGAGGAGTGATTTTTCTGCATCGTTACAATTCTAAACTACATACCTCTGTAGAGATGTAGAAAAACCTAGCTGAACCTATGAAATTCTGCAGAACCATAGTATATAGCATATATACCCTATAACACAGCAACACGCTACTCAAAAGCAATTGTATCGCTTCTACCTTCATTATTTTGATAGAAATATAATCGAGCTCACTAAGTGACTGTTCCTCATTGAGCTGGTAACCACTATGGAGTTTAAAGGTCAGACATGTCTGAGTTATTTGTAGGTAAAACAGTCTTATGGATTTTATTGTAAAATGGGAAAAGCTACTCATCTCATTCAAAAAGGGCTGAACAGATTCAGCTCAAACTTTCACACACAAAAATCTGCTTTGAAAAACCAAATACAGCAATTTTTAGGAGAAAAATTGAATGATTTAGAAAGTGAACAAGAGAAAATAAGGATTATAAGAAAAGGTGAGCTGCAGTTTTATTTTTAATAAGTAGGTACAAATGTCCAGATTAGAACACATTCTCCACACCAGATCTGAATTTATCAGGGAAATTCTGCTTGCATATTATTAGTTGAAGAGGCAATGGTCAATAAACAGGTACTTGCTGTGGTCAGCTTTCCCACTGAGTTATGGCAGATTGTATATATGTATGCAATATTAGAGATAAAATAATTGAAACTAGATTAAAAACACAGTCACTTGCCGTGTGTGTGTGTGTGTACATTTTTATCTGTAAATTTATATTCAGTGGGTGGTATGACAGCTGCTTTTGGAGAAAGCAGCTTGGCGGGTTCTGAACTTGAGGTGACATTGAATACAGTTGCAACACATGCTCCACTGCAGTGCCAGAAAATGCCATCAGAAAATGATGAACATCTGCCCAGAAGCACTCTTCTGGAAGATTCTAGCAAAATTTGGAAAACCGCTCAAGCAATGGAAGAAATTATGCTTATTTTAGCTATCAACACCACACAGTGTGGTGTTTGCGCAAAATGAACAATTGGGAACAAATAAATGCCTCCTGCTAGAGCACAGCAAGGCTTGCAGCTGCAACCTCCTAGTGATTTAGATAATGAGAAACAAGCACCGCCATCTTCTGTTGAGTATCCATTTATGCTATTTTGCAAATATCTGGTGTGTTCTCTGATGCAGCAGATACACTTGTGGCTCAGATTATAAATTTCAAAAGTTGTTCTTCTGTGCTGCCCATCCAGAACTTTTTCTATCAGTCAGTGGCAGTGCAGCATTCACTCAAACTGGAAATAAGAGAGAAACGTTCGGCCTTTCATGATTCTTCAGTACCTCCAGAGTTAAAGGTAGCTGCAGTGAATTAAACAACATTATTATCAAAGAAGCCACAATTTGAACACTGAGTTCTGGTGTCACAAAGAATGCAATATTAATATTAAACTACTGTAACATGAATTCTTAGTTTTAAATTGTTTTAGTATTTTTACAGCACTGGAATGTCTGAAATCCTAAAAGCTAGCCAACTTAGTTTTTTACTTATTTGTTTTTCTTTTAATTACCTACAAGGTCATAAATAAAGAGAAGTTGCCAGTTACATTAAAAGGAATTTAAACCTTGATCCTGCAGTGTGATCTATGTAGACAGACCCGTGAGTCCACATGGACTGACATCGCCTTCAGTCGGAGTGCACCTGGCACCTGCATGTATCTTATTGCAGGACCCGTGCCAAAAGATACATAGCTCAAGAAACTAAATATGCAGAGAGAATATTGTCCTCCTGATGGGCCCAATCCACAATGCTTTTCGAAATACCCTTCATCCTAGGAAATTTTGGATTTCAACCACAAAGTTACATTTTATAGGTTGGGCCAATCTTCTGTATTCTCCTGTTAAAATACTGCTGCTGTCCTCTTCAAAATGAAAGCCGTTGTTGCAAAATTCTAACTGGAATTTTAAAAATTCATAGAGAAAATGGCTGCTAAATCAGTGGAAATTTATAGCACATTGTTCTCCTTTCCTATATTCTGAAATAGGTATGATCATGTTAAAGGCACAACATGCACATTTTTTGGAAAGAGTAATAACATCACTAGTCATTTTCATGATGTTCAAGCACTGCGGATATATAAAGGAGGCTCCAAAAGGTACACGTGGGTTACAACAAGGTGTTCTACTGCATTATATGTATAGCTTGTGCTAAGACAGGAAACAGGAACTTGAAAACAATCATGAATAGAGGTTTACTTGACTTCACCATAATTAATATTTTGATGGTAAAACATGAGCTTGATTTTGAGAGATTTACATTAGATAAAATATGCCAGAACAAATCATCCCAGATATACTAAGCCGTCCAGTATTTCTGTACAAATAGTTTGTTTTATGTGAATGACAATGGCACAGGTGACATTTGCTGGAAGCCTACTCTAACTTGCATGTCTGACTTTTCAGTTACATATGGGTTTTCATTATAGAAATAATACTTATTTTTAGTTTATCTCAGTTCTAGTCGTTAAACCCTGTTTTATCCTTGTATTCTTTTTTGCCCTCTTCCCAGCATGGTATATGGTAAAACTATACAGCTGTATCACATAAGTAGTTATAAAATTTGGTGTCAATATGTTAGAGAGATGTAACACACATTCAAATTGAGGAAGCAGATCACCTGAGGAGAGAGAAACTTTGAATCTTGTAACCACTTCAGGCATCTCTTTTTTTTATATATATATTCTCCACAGGTTAACTGATTACTCTTACAATAATTTAAAATGCTGTGTATTATCAAATATAGGACAGATAACAGTTGGAAAAGATAGGTTTATATTCTTGAGTATTAAATGCTTCAGGTGACCCAAAGGGAAACATTGTTTCATTTACACCCAAGCCACGCTGTTGAAATCAAGCCACCCCTTTGGTGAAGTCATTGGGATGGCATAGATTAAGGTAAGGCAGAATCTGCTAAACATTGCACGATGACAAAGCACAATAATGTTAATTTATGAAATGTGTGTGTACACAGGGCTTTTACAAATATTCGTATGTTATTGTTACCACAGCTATTCGTGTATTATGATCAAAATTCGAATCTGATTCCTCCAATCTTTATAAACAGGTTTTTCAGACCTGTTAAGTATGCTGCTTAAAATGGAAAAAATTGGAATCTCTGTGCTCATTTCATTTGAAGTTTCACATCTAAAAGTCCAGCAAACCCAGCCCCACTTTAAATACTGATACATTTTGAATTTTAATAGACTTTATTACAGGCCTTCAAATTAAAAGCTGTCAGGAGAGATAAAAGGTTGGGGATTTGGATTCAAAGGAACTTTGATTAGACGTAAAGGTCAGCAATGGTGGCAAAAAGTCGATGCATCTAAATTGAGCATAAACCTCTGTAAGAGAATATGCTAATCTTTCGTGTAAAGTACTTGTCAGGCTGATCTTGGCTCATATCCATAACAGTTAAACTATTTTCTGTGATGAAATTTTTACAAATGGTAATCTACGTGTAATTTGCCTGTCAAGGGTCTGCAATTTATTTTTACAAATATTAGATTTTAACTGGTAAAGGAGCATGCTATGCTATGTAATGTGTTCCGGATGTCTAAACTTTGTTTTAGAATCTTTAGTTCAGTTTTCAGCTGCAGCATTTTTCTTTAAATAAAATGTTATTTAAAAACATTCCAAATATCATTGGTATTTGTAAAACCTAGGCATAAATGTATAAATTACACTTTAATAAGGCTGCTACTTGATACGCTTAGAGTTATAATATCTGTTAATATTTCCAAAAGTAAAATTAAGATTCTGTGCTGTTTGTGAGCAAACTCATTAAAAACATAAAAGGATGACAGGATGAAAAAGGATTTACATTTGTAGAATCTCATGTAAAATTATGAGAAGTGACAGGCTCCATTTTTTTGGGTGCTGGAATCAAGGTTGCATGTCTAAATCATAGTGACAGTGTGGCTGGATTCTGCAATGCTGAGAACTAATGGGAAATTAATAGAGTGTAATACACGCCTATTGAATTCAGTCTAACTTTGCAGGTTTGATATGTAAGAACAGAAGACATAATTTCCATCTTTGTTTAGTGTCCTGGACAGCCAGCTTCACTAGCATCTCAGTATGGTCAGGATTAAAAATGTGATGAATAGCACCACAGTACCTTCTTGACAGCTTTTCTGTTCAAATACACATTTCTGTCACTGCCCCAGAATGTTTGAAGGAGCATTCGGAGATGAAATATCGTAGCTGCAACAACTCCAGTGTGAAGCTATTATGTTTTGAAAGGAAAAATAATTACAAACTGTACATCTCATAGGCACATATCTGTATTAATAATGCATAGTAATAAATACACTGGAGTATACTAATGAAATGTTATTGAACATTAAAGTTTGGGAACCAGAGGGTTATGAATCTGTCAAGAAAAATGTCAATGCATCTGTCCAATTTTAGATATATCTACCTGTTTTAGGCAAATAAATATTTGGGAGCATTATGATATATTATGATTTATACTAGCTTTCATATTCTTTCTCCAGGATATTTTTTCAAAGTTGAGATTTTTTGAAACATCCATCCATCTCTGTATTTTCACCTCACCCCCAAAAGAATATTTCCTTTCACCTAAAAGAATCTCATTATTAACTCAAAAAACCCTTTAAATTGTTTCTGGTAAAAATGCATGATTTTTTTTTATAGGAATGCCCTACAGAAGGAATACTGTGGTTCTCAGTACAGCAAAGTAGGTCAGAACTTCGGAGTCTGGCAGATGTGATTTCAAAAAACCCCTACCCTGAGCTACTCATGAATAAAAATGAAGGAGGAAGGCCGATTAGTATAATGAAATGCTTGAAGTTGAAGACCTAATACCTGTAGTAATATTCCCCTTTGTACCTGATCATTAATGGGAAAGAGGGATATCCCTTATTTCATTTTAATGCATTTCCACCCCATTGCAAAGAATCTGGCAGACAAACTGCACGATAGTACCTTTAGCCATTCCTTTATGGAGTCCTACTTCCTGGGTCCCCTTGCGTTACAGTGACAATGGAGCAAATGATGGCTGAATCTCAGTCATGGTTGACATTTAATCTCATGTTCATTGGTTTTCCTTAAGATTTGGTCTACTATTATCACTCTTAAAATATCAGTAATTACCCACTAGCAATCACCTCAGTTATCTCATACCACTATGTATCAATAGGTATATCTCCTATTCTAAGTAGAAACAAACACTGGTATTTCAAATACCTTTTTTGTGGCTATTGAGTTTTTCATAATGGAAATCATGTTGAAATAAGGATACAAACAATTTACCTGCTCAATAAAAATGTCTACAACTTTTGCGTGAAAGTGTTTCATGTTGCAATCTACCATATATTTTATTGAGAATGTAACAATCTGATGTTCATTAACAATTTGCTGGACAGGTAAAATAGTATTATATCAGACAAAACACACACACCCCCAAGAAAATAAGAATGAGAAAATTCAACTGTAGCAAAGCCTCAGTCTTATTGGGATTTATTTATGTATGTCTAAAATTTGGTGTTAACGGGGCCATGACCATGCTGCAAAGAATCTCTGCGTGTTTCCCCATCTTCTGAACCAATTCAGAGTAAAGAGACCACCTCATTTCACAGAACATTGATTGCATCCCTGCTGAAATAATGTACTAGTTTTATTTGTTCTTGGCTTAATCTGTCAACCTTATGAAGCTCACTATTTCAACATTTGGGATCCTTCCCATAAAATTGATAAATTTGCTTAGGAAGTCTGAACAGCTAAACTACTTGAAGAGTTTATGCTAGTGAAAGCTTACAGATATTTATGTAAAGAAGGGAAAATAGCCCCCCTTCTGTGAGCAACAGCCATTCTCAGAGCCAGACTGATTTGTGTGACAGGAAAATCTTTTTTTTAATGACTTCCTTTTTAATAAAATGAGTGGCATCATTGGAACCTAAAAGTTCCTCAGATGTTCTCCCCACAGCTGGATGGATGTTTGGAATGCAGAAGGTGAGGAACAAGGGAATGGAGAATCAATGGGTTACTTAGCCCAGAGCAACAGCTAAGCAGAGGAAAAATTACCTTCACTGCTCAAATAATTTTGGAATTTTTCTGTCTTGCCTACATATTTTGCTGGATTTATATACAGATATGCCTTTCCAAAGCTATAGGTAGTTACAAATTAAATTTAAAATATCTCATTCAAGCATTTAAAAAGACTAATTCAACCTCAAATAAGCTACCAATCCAGTAATATCCTTACCCACTCTCCTCAACAAATCCAGCTAATTCCCAACTCTCATCATTTCCCAAATTCCTAGAAAATATAGATGGGAATTATCGTGTGGCCTAAACATCCACAAACTTGGGTTGTTTTGGAATGAAGGTGGGGCAGGGATAGTATTCCGCTATGAAAGTATATCTTGGATAATGTCTTGCCAGCAGCCTCTTCCTTTTTAAACGGAGATGGCTTCCAGGTTGGTGCAGCATCTTGTTGCAATTTTACTGTAACCATTTGGGGAGAAAGGTGATCTCCCAGATAGGCAGAACCTTGGGCATTAGGATTTTAAGTTCTACATGAGAGAAGGCAAAGAGATAAGATTAGGAGGTGAATATAAGAGGGACAGTGAGCTGCAGCATGTGGTACTGTAGTCCAGTAAAATTAGAGCCAGTCGGTTAAGAAATATGGGTGAAATCCTAGCCAGTGAAACAATGAGAGTTTTTCCATTGACTTCAGCAGGACCAGGATTTTGCCCTGCATGTTCATTTCACTCTGTTCATTTCACTCATGTTCATTGATTTCACTCTGCCCTGAGGTGTCTCTAGCCATGCTTATTGCATTCTGGCTTGTTTTTTCTATACCATCAACCCCATAAGACAAGGTCTTAATATCCCTAATCAAGTGTGAAAGCAGCATTGGGGGGAGGAATAGCTCAATGGTTTGAGCATTAGCCTGCTAAATGCAGGGTTGTGAGTTCAGCCCTTGAGGGGGCCATTTAGGGATCTGGGGCAGAAATTGGGGTTTGGTCCTGCTTTGAGCATGGGGTTGGACTAGATGACCTCCTGAGGCCCCTTCCAACCCATATATTCTGTGATCTATTTATATTATAAGCCAGTCCTGGAGGTCTTGCAGTCATTCACACTTTTTAATTCAGTCCTTGAACTCTCCGTAAAAGGTACATGGTACTTTAACTGTTGTTTTTTAGTGTCAGGTGAAGTATCCGAACATTTATGGAGTAATTCTGGAGCTGGGTGATTGTAATAATAAATTTCTGTGTATCAGCTTCTGAAACTGAGCTGTAAAATGA
The DNA here is from genome assembly GCF_965140235.1 of Caretta caretta. Lineage (NCBI taxonomy): Eukaryota > Metazoa > Chordata > Testudines > Cheloniidae > Caretta > Caretta caretta. The sequence continues at coordinate 87,242,073 of NC_134214.1, forward strand.
TGCCCTTTGTGAAGCAAAGGCCCCAAATTAAAGATGTGAAGCCTTCAGGGTTCAGAATAGTTGTCTTTATTGGATTTTAAATTCCTGTCCTGTAAATCCTATTCTCCTGTCCAAGACCTGGTGCCAAGGCAATACTTTGCAAAAGAATATGCATTTAATTTTTGCTGAAATGGGATGTTTAATCTTTTTATCAAAGAGAAGTTATTTTTACCGTAATTGAAGCATAACAGACCAAATTTTAAAGGGTAGCCTCTCTCTTTCAGGGAAATCATATGGAGGCACAAAAGGTATAACTTATGGCCCTGATATTTAGCTAGGTGTTAACTTGACCTCTCATAGCTAAATGACACCCATTTCAGTTAGTGATTTAGTGCAGCAGGGTAGATTCCTTTTTATAGAGGAGAAGGGGGGTTAAGCAATGGGGGACATTTTCCCCTAGAAGGGGATTTTTGTGGTTTGGAGAGGAGAGTTATCAGTATATTAGGGAACATACCTTGCAAAGACACTTGCAAATAGGATTACATGTCAAATTAGTTTCATGAACTCGTCTGCTCATCCTGTTTCCCTCTCCACTCATTTGCGTGGCTCTCCCTTGTGTTATGTCTGGGGCAGATTTTCTCTTCTGTGGCTTAAGTTTAGGTAACCCATTGCATCTCCCAAAAAAGGTTTCAAAACTATACATGGATGATTGACATGTAGAATGAATTTGCTCAATTATTGATGTTTTTAAAAACAGCCCCAACACCATTTTCAGTCATTAAAAAGGCCTAAGTTTGGGGAAAAGAGCATTCCATTGCTCTCAAAGGTACCAATGTAATGTAAATGAACTTTCTCTGGTAGGAAAAGGGGTCTCTAGAATCCCAAAGCAGCTTATTGGTATAGAATTTGGGCTACTGGACTATGGGACTGTGCTGTCACGGTACCTCTTCCCTAGACAGGCTGAAGAGCATATTTGATCTCCAGCAGCTTAATGTTTTGATACTAAGCTGCTTTCAACTCCCCATTTCATATTTCTCTCACATTTTGGGGTTCACTTATGTCACTTCCTCCCACCCCCCAGTAATTCACCTGTCATCTCAGGATCAACTTCAAAAGGGTAAGCAAAAAGCTAGACCCCAAAACTGAAAAGGACACAAAGCAAATGGCAAACTTATTGCAGAGAATTCTGAGCAATGATAGTGAAAATTTCATTTAATTTAGATTGTTTTACTTTCATTTCTCCCTGTGTGGGTGAGTGAATGGGAAACCAAAGATCTTTTTGACTGTATAAAATTTAAGTCTTTAGCTAGGCTATTGAAAGGGATTTAAGTGAGAGATTCACTTCCTTCAAGTGAGCCCTATTAACCATGTAAGATCTGGGGGTAGCTTTTTTTTTTTTTTTAAACCTCACCAAATCTGGCTTTAGATAGTTCAACCAAGATGCACAAACGTGCTGGGGGAAAAAAATTAGAACTAATCAAGAATACAAAGCATAGAATGTCACAGGGTCCTCCTGTGGGTCCGTCCGTCCCCCCCACCCCGCCACCCTAAACTGTGTAAGATTAAGTTTGAGGAGTCTAGTAGAGAAATACTGTGTAAATGGATTTTTAATTCAGCGTTTAAAATATTTTAGATATAATATTAATGATTTAGTAAAATGTTAGTAGCCTTTTCCGTCTTATCCCAGTAATGACAAGCTTCTTTTCTAATGTTTAATGCCTGCTGTGCAAGTGGTACTTCTAACAAAATACATTTGCTGCAGGCTTTTTGACATGGCCTCACACTGAGATAAACACAATTAACGAGCCATTTACATTTTCTTTCTTTTGCACTTATTTATTAATGGATTTTGAGATTTATTTTTATTTTAAAATACATATGAAACAATTTTGGTGGCAACACTGATGCAGTTTTTAATTGAAGTGTTCCATTATTGAGAAATACCTGTGATCATACGTACAGTTCTTGAGATGGCCATATCGGTGCTTGCACAAAGCTCACCTTTCAAAAGGAAGCATAATAGTGTGGTGTTGGAACAAACTGAGGACAAAGCAACTGAGAGAAGGCATGACTGACTAGCTAACTTTGTATAAACATTTCAGTACAAATTAAAAGTATACAGTGAATCCCATTTTACAAAAAGTGCTTAATCTTCCCTCGATTTCACATCAAAACCATGTATGTTTGTTTGTTTGTTTTAAACAAAAAACAGTTTGGGGGCTGACTGTACCATCTAGCTCTCATTAAAGTCAAATGAAAGGCCTTAACGGGAGTAAGACCATGTCCTTAAGGCATGCTTTTGAAAGGGGAGCAATGTGGAAACAGGAAGCATGTGCCCCAGAAAGACACAATGCTTGCTGGAGCCACAATATAATACCCTAATGAAAGGATGATTTTAGTACCAGTATCTATATACTACAAGCTTAAGCCTAAATTTGCAGAATTGACCTCTATTTTTGGGTGCCCAACATGAGACACCAGGTATTTGGTTACTAGAAGTGCTAAGCACTTCCAGCTGTGGATAAGGCTGAACTAAACTAATTGGGGTCCCAAGCATGCTCCACATGGGTGCTTCGTTCCCCCCTTCCCCACAATAGTTTCACCCTCATGCTGCAGTCCCACCGTGTCAGAGTTAAGGCATTTCACTCTACTTTTTTCAGGCTTCCTGTAGACACAAACAGGCATTCTTTATACTTGGTTAATGTTTTCAAGCTTTTGTAAGTATCCATGACTACTGGAAATTTATTTTAAAAAATGAAAGCTGATATTCTGATATCTTGTAACTCCAGGAACTTGGACCCTAGTCATGAGCCTACAGTGTCTATGCCTTAAACCTACTGTTGCTGCAGAGACTTAATGCCTGTGAAAATCAGCCTCCAAGGGTATGTCTACACTGCAGTTAGACTCTGGTCTGTGCCAGGAGACTCAGGCTCGCAGGGCTTGGGCTAAGGGGCTGTTTAATAGACATTCCCTGCAAGGTGGGAGGATCCCAGACTTCGAGCTGAAGCCCAAGTCCAAAAGTCTACACCAAAATTAAACAGCCCCTTAGCCCAAGCTCCATGAGCCCAAGTCAGTGGGCATGGGCCAGCTGCTGGTTTTTAATTGCAGTGTAGACAGACCCGCAGTCTCTGAAGCTAGGCACCCAAAACTGAAGCCACGGGAAATTAGTAGATGCTTCTGAAACTTTTGGCCTTAACTCACTGATGTAATGAGTATACTAGCAGTGAATTTGTAATGCCTATTCATTTTCCATATAGAATGTATATGCTGTGGTGACATTTTTCTGAAATAGAGAATTTGTAAAACAAAACAAAAAATTTAAGTATATTAATGAAGTAGATCCTCCTATAAATAGCTCAATTGACGCAACTTCAGTGGAGCTATGACCATTCACACCAGCTGAGGATTTGCCCCAATAATTTTAAACTATGTATCTTTCTCTTGTGCTTGCATCTCCAATAATGGTACAAGAATTCTAATAAAACTATGGCATTTATCCAAAGGATATGCCCTCTTAAGTTAGGAGGAACATCGGTATTTAACCAGAAAAGCCTTATTAAAGTATGGTTGAAAATGAGTTCTATCCCTATACCATAATCATTGTTTTGGACTCACATGTGATCATTGAGTCTTGTGATTCATTTAAGACATCTGGATTTGCTATTGTCAGATTACTGACATCCTTTCCTTTCTTTCTTTTTTTTTTTAATTTATGCCTCGGATGTCTGTAATATTTAAATATTTATAACTTAGGTTCACCAAGTTCATAAGCACAAGGGAAAATAAATCCATTATGCAAAGGGTGATTAGCTTTATCACAGTCTTCTACAGGGAAGCTGTTTATTTTCAGTGTTCATTTTCTTGGATCAGTCAGGCAGACAGCTGTTCTTTTAGGGCATTTCTGTTAATTTAGGTAACTTCTTTGAATTGTAAATCTACCAGCAAATTTCAAAAACTTCAGCCTGGAGCTCATAATTTTAATCATCAAAAAAATCTTTATGATCACAAATTCAAAAAATGTCTACATGTCATAGGCATTTTCAAACAAATGTAAAGTATATACACCATAAATCACCTAATACATCAGTGCCTATATGAAACTTGAATGTCTAGGTCTGTGAGGTTTCTCAAATAAAAAAAATAACGTAGTATACACTGTGTACTTTCCCACAGGACCATGTTCCGGTTGAAATACCATATTTCTATTTGTTTGACTCTGTAAACTCCTATTTTTATCAATATGGCATTGCAAAAGTAGAAATGTGATGAGTGGACAACCCATAATTTTTCAAATTTTCTAAAATTGCATTGGATTTGTGGCCAAGTTCAAGGATCTAAGCTGTCACAGAAGAGGTAAAGGAAGATAAACGTGCTACTGGAGAGTGATTTGGGAGCATCTGTGTGCAGGCTTATAAACAACAAATCATGGGAACCATGTTTTACTCTGAAAAGTATCAAGAATGCTATGTAAGGGCCCAGTCCCTTCAATATTAGCCATACAACTAGTCCTTAGTCATGCATGTAGTCCCTATTTGGGTGACAAGGACTATTGGCTTCAAGCCACAGGATTGTTCCATAAATGTTTATTTATAATAGAATTGCAGCTTAAAGTGCTGGTGGAAAAACTACTTATTCTCAGCTCCCATAGCATGTGGTGATATCCAAACCTGTCACTGAAATGTTGTTTTTTTCCCCCCGATTGTAAATGTGCTTATCTACAGGATGTTACATAGTTGTTCTATTAGATAGAAATATGACTCTTACTCCGTGAACGTCAGTATTCATATTGAAATTGTCAAATGTTTAATGGCTGTCAGCAACATCTTGGAGATTGTGGGCCTAATTCTACTCTTACTCTGATTCAAATGCAGAGTAACTCCAGTGACTTCAGATGGAGTTCCATGAGGGCAGAATTTGGATGCTCAAATGAAGTTACTCCAAGTATACACTGTGAGCAGAAGTTGGCCCCATGTATTACCTTGTTAATGGGCCAAATTATACATGGGGTGCTCATTGACTTGTGTACATTCAGAGGATAGAATTTGGTGCTCTTGCCAGAGGGAGGGTACAGAGGTGTAGAAGGCCTCTGATCCCCTCTAGAGAGCATGAATAAGGGCCTATGCTGTCAAAATGGGAGTTATGACCTTAAGGATCTCAGGGGACTTGTTGTTTATAATTTGTCTTTAGCAAATAAATAAAATAAAACACTTGTGCATGAAGGCCTGTTAGTCAGGGTTTGACTTAGTACTGAAAGCTATTTTTTTTTTTTTTTTTACAAAATCAAAGCTAAAATTTGGTTAGTTACTATGGTTTTATTCTCATTTTTAAGTAGCTTGCAGTAGATTGTAAGCCCCTTGGGACAGGAACTGAGCTCTTTGAAAGAACACTGAGCATACTGTTGTCACTCAGCAAATAATAATGGATAAACCTGGATAAACCGTGGATAACACCTGTTTGTTCCCTTTGGAATGATTACTTTTCAGGTGCAGGTGTGAGTACAGCTCAATTTATATTACAATTAATATTTAAAATATAGAATGTTAGTGGTGAGATTGTAGGGAAAATCTTTATAGAATAAAGACAGTAGAACACTTAGAGGGAAGCAGACACTGAATATATATAAGGCTAAGGGATAGAAAGAGCTGCAGCAAAAATAAGAGCCCTCATAAAGCACCAAAGCAGATAGAAAAAAAAATGCTTTGCAGTAACAGCAAAGCACCGTGTATTCATAAGTGAAAATTGGCAAATAATCATTTAGGGTCTCATTTTTCTACCTCTGCCTCCAGTGAAGTCAAGGGGAGTTTTCAGTGGGTGCAGTGTTAGGCCAATGTTGACCACTGCTGAAAATTGGACCGTCAGTGTTTTATCAAATAGTGTGGCATAGACCGGGCTTCCATGGCTGCTAGTGTCAACTGGAATATTTTGAAGAATTTAAAAAACACTCTGAGTCAATTTTCATGTGACCTGTATGCATGAAAGCAGGTCAATTTATGAATGCCAGGGTGGCAGTTCTATTTTTAAAGCTGAACTCTAACAAACTTGATTTGCCAATACATACTAGAATCCCATACAATAACCCCTCTATCTTGAGTCCAGGGATCGTTAACATACTAGTTTAACGCTGGGTTCTTTTCAGGTCAACTTGAAGAGCATTTCCGAAATCAGGACATTTGCTTATTCTTTACCAACCAACAGTGTATTAATTCACCACATTAATATATTACCAACAGTTCTCCATTCAAGTGCAGACACAACCAGTTGTGTGTACTACACACACAATATAGACTTGCAAGCAATTATCACAGACTAGAGTTGAAGCTCAGTAGTTACATCAAAGAACAATGCAAATTGCCAAGATTTTTTTATCACATTTACTTATGAACAACCATTCTGAATTCTTTAGTACCTAACACATTTGCCACACTTCCAAGGGTGCACTTGTCTTTAAGGAAGAGTATGATTGGTCCAAAAGGAAGAAGTTTAAAAGCAATTGCTTAAAATTCTTTTCAATCTCTTTTAGGCTTGGAATTATAAAGGCAATAAAATCTAAAATGTAGTTACTTGAGGTCCCAATAGGTGTGTAGATTCAACAAGATAACCTACAGTTATTTATATTAAAGATGAGGTGGGGAAATACAATATTTTAAAAGAATTCTCGCCACGCTTAACCCTGGGATGGGGGGAAGAGTCCTTTTCACACAGCTGGTCTAAGTCAGTCACACTTAAGATTCTGCAGCTTCTTGTGTTGGGTTCAATCAATTCTCCTCAGCGCTGGGTGTCTTGACTTTTTTATATACTCCCGTTTCAATTTCTTTGCCTGCTTCCATTGGTATCTAGTAGACGGTGATGGTGTGTAAGAAATTACTTCAATCCTTTTATTATCAGAGGCTTTTTGAGTGTGATTCATTTCAAGGATGGTATTTCTATATTATAATCAACTGGGATTCTCCCTCTTTTTTTAAGCAATATCTCTTAATATCTTAAAGTTATACCTTTGTTTATATCTTCTAACATTTCTCGTTGTTGTTGCCAGAAAATTCCTATTATTTCGAGAGTGCAACAATTAGTTACAATGAAAACCAACAAAATCCTTATATTCTACATTTGGAGGACATACATAATACATTCTTTGATTATATAGAAAAAATTCACATTATTTAGGACTTTCAAGCTCTTACAGAGTTCTTTTGTAAGCTTGTTTCTCTCACCAACAGAATGTTTTCCAATAAAAGATATTACCTCACCCATCTTGTCTCTCTAATAGAACAGACATATTTTCCACATATAGAAAGATGTAGATCTGATTCACAAGGCAAATGTACAGATTCTGATTTGACGTGACCAAGACAATTCATGATATATTTGATTTACAAGGAATACAATATATAGTTCATAATTTGGGGTGAAAACATGTGACTTAGATTTTTGGGGGTAACAGTTTGCCCAATTCGACCTTCCATCTTCCAACCACATTTCAAGTTTGTTTAACTTGCAACTTCACCACCCATCTCTTTTCTAGATACTACTTGTGCAATGGGCAATTTACATAGCAAAGCAGGGTGTGACACTTGATTGGTAACTTGAAGTCCTTTTTAGCTAGGTTGGAATTGAGAAAAAGTATTTATCCATATGCATATTACAAGAGATCCTTGCCTAAGTGATTAGCAATACTAGTACTCGGCCATTTTAGTTTCTATTCTTAGGGATGGGAAGATCCAATCTTGGCTGATTGTGGGTCCTTAGGCAAAGTTTCTCATGTGATGTGAAGCATTTTCTTACTGTCTTTATAGGTAGATCCTATTTTGGAAAAAAACAGAGGGGGATAGATTTTATCACTTTTTTGGTTTGTTTGTTTTTGGAAAGCCAGAAGGAATCATTAGTTATTAATAATTCAAGGCATACCTCTGGCAGACCTCATAAATTCCAATTAATATCAGATTTATGTGATTAGTGGACTGCTAGAGGGGAAGGTGAAAAAACCGTTTACAATCCTAGGCAGTAGTATGGCTGTTGGGAAAAGTGGACATGAGACCTGTAAGAAATCCATTTAGTGTGAAACAGATGGAGAAGAGTGAGAAATCCTAGAGCAGAAAGAGGTGAGGCCTGGAATCTGAGAGAAGTGATCTCAGCTGGAGTGAAAGAGGGTGCCTGAGTCTTGGATAATCAGACCAGGTGTACAGAAGTACATTGGAGAGACCACATTACTGGAGCAGAGGAAGCCTGAGTGGAGAGGAAACCTACAGAGAACAGCAAGACTCCTAAGGCAGAAAAATGCTTTTAGAGGGGATAATTGCTTTGTTAGTATTTACTTAGTATTTACTTTTCTGACTCTGAAGAGCTTTTCTTTGTTGGGGAAAAAAGCATGATTCAAAGTTTTCATTTCTGTCAGGAAGAGATGCATATTTAGGCTTTTCAAAATGATACTTTCTACACTACAGAATGTAATCTGAACCATTCTAAATAGTCTCACTTGACAGTCATGCTTGATAAAGACAAAGAGACCATCTCTAATTGCTTTAGTTTTTTACTAATTATCTTATTAATATGAAAGCACCGTTATAGTTAATTTGAAAGATAAGCATAAAAAGAGTCCAAGAAGTCTTCTATTTTTTTCTTTCTTTTTCCTGAGTTTTTTTTTTTTAAACAAATCTTTTTTTTTTAAATCCAGCAATTGCTAAATGGAAATTAGAACTTGGCTGATAGGAACTGTAAACATCAGCCTGAGAATGAGTAGTAAAAAATATGCTGTTGTAATATTTTTTATCCAGTGAGATTATTTTTTAGTGATAAAGGAAAACAGCTGGGACCTTTTAATCCAAATCAAAACCTTATCAGATTATTACTGCTGAGACGCCTCAGGGAATCATCCATTCTCACTTTCTTGATATTGGTGATCCAGAGCTCTTGATACCAACTGTATTTGCATTAACACTTAGCACTGGAATAATCCAGACTCCATAGACCAAGGATTTAAAGATTCAGCATGCTGCGCATGAAGTCAATTGCAAAACTTCTAGTGATTTCAATGAGAGTTTGGGTCCTAAAGGGTGGGATTTTCAAGAATCTAAATGACTTAGAGCACAATTTCCATTGACATTTAGAAGGACTTTGTATTCTGTAATCATAGGACTGTAGAGCTGGAAGGGACCTCAAGAGGTCCTGTAGTCCATCCCCCTGCACTGAAGCACATCATCCCTGGCAGGTGTTTGTTTAACTGCTTCCAGTTTCCAGTGATGGGCATTCCACAACCTCCCATGATAACCATGTTTTAGTGCTTAACTATAGTTAAAAAGTTTCTCCTAATATGTAACCTAAATCTCCTTTCTTGCAAACTAAGTCAATTTCTTCTTGTCCAGCATGGAGTGGGCATGGGGAACAATTGATCACTGTCCTTTTTATAGCAGCCTTTTACACATTTGAAGACTGTTATCAAGTCCTCCCCTTAGTCTTTCCTTGACTAAATATGCCCAGTTCTTCCAACCTTTTCCTAGGTCAAGTTTTCTAAACATTTTTTGTTGCTCTCCTCTAGAGTCTCTCCAATTTTTCTACATTTTTTCTGAAAGTGTGGTGCCCAGAACTAGACACTATATTCCAGCTGAGGGCTTACCAGTGCCAGATAGAGTGGGACAATTGCCTCCTATGTTTTGCATACAATACTTCTGTTAATACCTCCCAAAATATTTGCTTTTTTTCCAGCAGCATCACATTGTTGACTCATATTCAATTTGTGATCAACTATATCCTGCAGATGCTGTTCTGCAGTACTTCTGCCTAGTCAGTTATTCCCCATTTTATACTGGATTTTTTTCATTCCTGAGTGCAATACTTTGCACTTATCTTTTAGTTTCATGTTATAGATTTCATACCAATTCTGCAATGTATCAAGATAATTTTTAACTCTAGTCCTGTCCTCCAAAGTGCTAGCAACCCCTCCCAGCTTGGAGTTATCAGCAAATTTTATATGTATCATTTAGGAGGTTTTGAAAACACTACCATAAGTACATTCAGTTAAGGAAACTGTGAAATCCTGACTCCAATGATCTCTTGGCATTAGAAGGACCCTTTGTTTGATTAAATTGGTTTTAAATAATCATTTACCATGAAGTCTAGTGTCTGGGTGGTGAAACCAGGGCTGGGATGCCTAAGGAGACTGCAGTTAGGACTTCTTGTTAACCAGTGTGGTAAGACAGAAGTTTACTTTTGTTACTGGTTTGGTATATTTTATGGAAGAATAATCACCAGTCCCGGGTGCGTCTGCCCTATTTCTCAGCAATTCATCCTGAATTTGAGCGTCCTCATTTGTGACCCACTGAGGCATGGTGACAAAGATGAAGAAACCTAAACTATTCCCTTTTCTCAAGGAGACCTTGATGTGCAGCACTCTTCCCTGGATCCTGGCTCCAGCTAGCCTTCTTTCCTACACTGAGATCTGAGGGTCTGCACTCCCTCCCAGCCAGGCAGCAGCTGAGCTGGGCTCTCCCTTTTCAGCCGTCCCTCAAAGCTTGACACCTGCTTCCGCTGTTGCAGGGTGCAGCTGATTGGATTCCCAGCAGCCCATTCCCACTCATGTGGGGTTTGTACACTTCATCAAACACACCCCACCCAACCAAATTAACTGACACTGTAACACTGTACAACACCAAGTAGTGTTCCAATTTGATGGCATATTTATTTCATTCTGAAAATTGTTCTACTTTTATTTAGACATATGTTGGTTGCCTGCTATGGGCCAAACTCTGCCCTCATACCTGTGTGGAGCAACTATTGAAGACCTCTCTGGATGAGATGAGAGCTTGTGTTGGTTGTTACATTTAGATATATTTTTCATACTATGGGACATAGTCTCCCTTGATGCATATGAATAATATCTTTTTGTATCAATGAGAGTTATGCCAGAGTATTAGAGGGACACTGGAATCCTTACATTTGGCCTACTGTAGTGTAGCTAAAAGCTTTTAATTAACAGTATATACTGGACCAAATTTGATTAACAGCTAGGATAACTTATTTTTAAAACCCTGACAGGATTGTGCGTTCTGATGCAAATGCACTAGAATGGTAGGATCATGATGATGGTTATAACAACCATAAGAACGGGCTGAATGGTGTGTTGTTTGTTCAAACTGAAAAGTACTGCACATACGTTACTCTACAAAAAGGTTGTAAGACACAGCAATACTATGTTGGGGTTTTTTTCCAAAGAGATCTTTTAAAAATATTTTTAATTCATATTTGAAGTGATCTCTGAGCAGATGGAGAGTCTGTAAATGAGTTTATGACAAGACTCAGGGGTTTCATCTAATTAAAAATGAAAGGTGAATACTATATGTAGCTGACTTTTATTTTTTGGTGAGCTGTTTTAATTTACTATCTGAATGTTTGGTACCTGCCTCCATAAAAGTAGAGTGATTATTTCAGGATAATCTTGATATACCTGCCAAACTGACTTAACTAATGAAGTCAGTTAGTTAACATTATAACCCTGTGGGAGCAGCACAGTGCCTGATGAGACCACACATTCCCTGCAAGTACATTGTTAGATCACACAGTTCTTGAGTTTAAAGGAACAGGAATCACGATGTAAACTGTGAATTTTTGACTGAGAAATAGTTAGGCAAAGTCAATGTTATACCACTGACCATGACTGCCATTGCCTAATTGATCTCTTGGTAAAACTACAATGTCTTGTTTCCAGTAGGATAGTGCACTTGTGTTACTTAGATCATGGTAGAAACGCACCTTTTTTTGGCTTTGAAGACAAAGCTATGGGGTGATTTTTTTTTTTTTCCCTGAGCCAGCCTGTCCTATCCCAGAAGGACTTCTGCTCAAAGTCCCTCCTCTGTCCCCACAGTCCTATAAAGCTCTGTATTCTGAGGAGAGGATTTTCACTCTTCTGATGATGCATGATTGTTCCCTTACTTCCCAGTGTGGCCAGTAGTCTGTTCATTTCATGTGTGATAAGAAACATTGCTCGTTATTCATTCTGTTTGTGTGTTATAAGCCACCACCACCCTGTGTCTGTGTAGTCTCTTTAGATTGTAATCTTTTCAGGGCAGGGACTGTCTAATACTCTGTGTATGTATAGGGCCTTGCAAAATAGGCCCCATTTTTGGGTGGTCCTTAGGCACTACAGTAATTTAACAGTAATAAATAACTTATTCTGGCATAGGTGAAAAGAACCCGTAAATCTAAGCAGACAACCTTTTAAAAAAAACAACATTGTATGAAAAGTGATGCCATTTCTGCTATTCTAATGAAATTCCAAATTTATATCCTAGTAGAGGAAATTTTTATGAGAAATGTAATCTGGTAGTAACTCATAGTTGGGTGAGGTATGACTGTATAGATCAAACACTGTTAGCAAGAAAGATTGATTACTGAATAATTAGCGCCAGTTGATATGTGTAAAAAAAACTATGGAAGAACCCAAGTAAGCATGCTGGCTGCAGGTGTAACACAATGTCAGAAAATAAAATTCTTCCCTAAATAAATATTAAGATTATCGCTATGTCAGATGGAGTATGGACTTTGGCGTTCCCATTCCCATGTCCGAAACCACAACCATAGTGATATGATAGCTATCTTATATGACCATTGTCTTTCAAACCAATGGATGCCATTTCCTTGCATCATGCATCTTACCCTTATGGTTTTCAGTCATGACCTTACCATCATGGAGTCCTCATTTTCAGTATCCTGCTCAGTATAATGGTAGACATCTCAGACCCAGAGGTAAATCTTCTCCACCAGTGTAACTTCAAAGGGTGATGCATTCACCTCAAATGGAAGAGGTTGAATCAGGAGATCAAAAGTTGCAGAGTGATGGGCAGGATATTTTGTTCAGCAGGGGACTCCTTTTGGCCTTTTCTTCATCTTCACCAGATGAAGAAGTCATCCCATCAATTTCATATATGGTGGATTATTTCAAGGCATTTCAGAACCTCCTTAAGAGAATGGCTGAAACCCTAGGAATACCAGTAGGAAAAGTTGTGTAAACTGTTTTGACATTTTATACCCTGTCATGCAGGAGCACTTAGTAATGCTGATTAATAAGGGTATGTTAGACCCAGACACAAATCTTCAGCAGACCCCTGCTTCCATTGCAATGTCCAAATTTACAGATCAGATACCAAGTCCCATCAGAGTAATTTTATACTCACCCTAACCTAGGGTCAGTGGTTGTGATGGATACAAATGAAAAATCAAGGCAATCTGGTTCTAGGCAAAGTATGCCCCAAGGAACAAAAGAAATTAGATATTTCTGTGGGGAGGAAAAATATTATCTAGCTAGTTTACAAGTCAGAACAGCTAACTATTGGGCTTTGCTAGCTAAGTATGACTGTCTTACAATGGGATAGTTTCCTAGTTCTTGGATAAACTTCTGGGGAACCTAAGTAACAGATCAAATATGTGTGTGCTGCGGGGAAATTAATTGCCAAAGTAACTTTTTCAGGCAGCTCTATATCCTGCTGATACAGCTACAAGATCAAAGGCTATTTGTGTCACAATGAGGAGAGATTCTTCATTGGCTTTGTCTGATATCCCAAAAGAAGTATAGATGACAATAAAGGGCTTATCTTTTAAAGGACATAATTTGTAGCTCCAAGACTTCTGAGGCATTATAGGCACTGAAGGAATCAGGATCAATCCTTCAGTGTTTATGGTAGTATAAAATATCATATAGGAGGAAACAATTACAACCTCAAACAGTTAAGACAAAGATTATCCTCTTATTTTTACCATCAAAAATCTAACTCGTTCAAGAAGAAATCACACTATTGAAAAGTGTGCTTCTTTAACCATGATATTGCAGACTGGACCTAGCCAGAGACAGTAAATTTGATCCCCTGTATGAGGGTTCTGGACTAATCAGCAAGGTTCTCTACTTTGCCTTCCCCTCCTTTTGGTGGGTACCTTCTTGCTTTTCAAGGCTGCTTGGGCTCGAACGGTGGCTGGCTAGTGGGTCCTAGAAATCATTCAAGAAGGTTGTCACCCAATTTCAGAGTTTGCCTCCTCCCTACATCTAACCCTGTCCCTCTTCTGTGGTGATTCTCTGCTTCACCTGGCTCCATTAGAGATAGTGCTGTTTGCTTTCAGGGGAAAGGGTTCTATTTTCTATACTTCCTAATGCCAAAGAAGAGAGGTTGGAGGTGCTTAGAACTAGACTATCTGTTGCTTTTCTCTCTTTTTGTCTGCTATGCTAAGTCCCGAAGGCATGACAGCAATTCCCTCTGCTTTCAGCCAGTACAAAGTGTGTCTTACCAAGAAAGAGGTGGATGTGTCACAGTTAGAGGTTTGAATAGCATATTGCCAAGTCGGAAGCATTTTATAGAAAAATAAGTGGGTGGATAGTGAGGACATCGCGTATAAGGTTAAGAAAAGTGTAGTACCTACCTGAGGGTGGACAAAGCATCTTATCTTTATCACCATCTGTCACTTACTTTTTGATTTATTTAAATTAAATAAAATAGACCTATCCAAAAAACTCTGCCATCACTTACAATCATGTAGATTACATCAGGAGAATCAGGTTAGCCTGCACCTCTTCACATCAGCTGGCAGTCCTCAAATGACAGACAATAAAAAATAAACCCACTATAACCCATTACCCACTATAACTATTAAAAGACAGCTTTTATAAATGTATTGTCTTCTAGCAATTTAAATGCCACCTTTGATATGAGCCTTTGTATACATACAATTCACTGAATGGCACCACACACACAATGATAACCAGAATGTTTTTTTTTTGGATACCAATGGCCTAACATGTCTCAGGCTAGCAGTACAAAAATTTGGTTTTTAATCCCAAACCAGCTGCTTTTGCAATGTGTATATTTACTGTGCAATAATAGCAAACATACTAGGAAAAAAACATTTTCCCCTTCAATATCTTGAGCTCCAAGGAAAGGAAAAGTTCAGTTCTACAGGCCCGATCCTTTGAAGTCAGTGGAACGGAGCCAATGTACACCTGCTGAGAAGGGTTTACAATCTCTTAAAAATGAAGTACAGTGTTCAGAGGGGGTTTATAGACACACTGTTCTATTAGATGTCTGGTCATTACTGTAGAGGATATGTCAGAATAAAATCATAATTCCAAGAATATCTGTTGTTGGACAGTTTAGAAACAAGCAAAAATGTGATACATCATGTTGGGTCTGGGTTATTTTGTTGGTTGTGGTGTTGCCATCTGCCCAGCACTGCAACTTATAACCTCGGACTCACTGAAAGATTGTTTTTATGGCTTTCTTTTATGGAGGTGTTTGTGTTTAGAGTCTTCATTGGCCTCCCGAGAAATGAAATTTCTTTCCCTGTGTTCTGTCCTGCAGAAACTTGAGTTGTTTAGCATTTTATCTTGGTTTAATTTGGGTCATATTGCAACACAATGGCTGGACTCTATGAAGAATTCCATTAGGCCAGAAATGTATTGTAACAACAACAAAAAAGAATTAATATTAGATAATAGTGCTAAGATTTTTAATTTTTTTATAAAAGAAAAGATACTAAAGGGTTTTAAGGCACAATCAGGTAGACTCTTACACACAACTAGTTCTTCTGATATCAAGACTGCACACATGAGAAAGGGCATGTAAGACCAGGCTCAGAGTTTGCTTCAGTGAAATCTCACAATATGAAGCCCAGAATTTTATTATTTATTGTGATTTGGCTAATGGGATTTGCAACACATGATCCTACCTGCAAGAATTTGATATAAAGAAACATAGTAAGAGCTGTCTGAGACATATGAAATGCACTGTGGCTGCTGGTAAAATCATATTATTAATGGTTTAATTTCTTATATTTTGCACAGGATTCAAGGTTCCAATTAAAACCCTGTTTGGGCCATTGCTTTGCCTTCCAGTTCTTAATCTTTCCTGAAAGCCTCATCACTTATCTAAAACAAAAGAAGAATGAGGTAAGGCGAGAAAGTAATGAAATGCAGCATAACACATCTGTCAAAGGAGCAGAAAGTAGCTTTAAAAAAAATCCAGGATCAGTGACATTCAGAAATTATTTGTTGAGCACTAAATGCTTTCATGTGAGGCATCTTAATTCCAAGGGGTCCATGTCTAAATTATGAGTCTAACATACACTGGGGGTTTTGTTGCCTGTGTTAGAGAGTTTTACAGTTGAAGTAGCCATGGGGTATAAATAACTGATGCCAGTACTGTGAGTGATAATCTGTATTGCTAAACAATCTCCTGCTTTGTAGAATGCAACCCTTTAAGAGATTCTTTGACATTTTGGAGCTGAAATTATGAATACAATTAACATTTTTAAAAGTTCTTTAATATCCATTTTTTATAATGTTAGATTTATATTCTCCAGATACAGGCAGTCCTCGGACTTATGACACAATTGGTTCCTGAAAATTGCATCATAAGTTGCAACATTGTAACTTGGAACCACAGTACGCTCCACTGTGGGACCGAGAGTCATAAAGTCGAAACTAATTGTCATAAGTTGAATCAGGGTGTCAATTCAGAAACATTGTAAGAGCCGTTCATCATAAGCTGAACATCGTAAAGTCAATGTATTAAAAGACCTAACCTAATTCATCATGCAGAGGTCTGATACCCTTTAATTCTTTATTGTTGATAATACATCTTTTTGAAATTCTTGTGCTTGACACTTCATTGCTATGTTGTCACGCTGTATTGCATTACTACATTCGATGGCAGATGGAACTAAGGGTGACCTAGACCGAGGAAACACCAGTCCATGAATTTAAGGCATGTGTAGAAAATATGTCTGGACAGTCAATTGAAACGATCCTAATTTGTTTTCACTCTGTAATATCTGGAGAGTTTAGGGAGGGAAGGTTCAGGGAGGGTTGAGGAAAAAGTTAAATTTCTTCCTTTGCTCCTACCAGCCTTTTATTGTATATGAGTATTTTAAAAGGCTTATACATTAGTTTAATGATAAGAAAAAGGAGAGGTATAGCCACGGGTACTTAGTTACGTCTTATAGGCATCAGTTATTCCATATCTGACCTTTCAACCGTTTCATCTTCACTTTATATAAGGGCCAGATTCTTCTCTGTTACTG
Organism: Caretta caretta; assembly: GCF_965140235.1. NCBI lineage: Eukaryota > Metazoa > Chordata > Testudines > Cheloniidae > Caretta > Caretta caretta. Next base: position 87,259,101 of record NC_134214.1, read on the forward strand.
CAATGGAAATCAAGACTATCTTCAAACTTCCATTGAATTCAATAGAGATGTTCTGGAACTATACTGGTACAAATAACAAAGATTGGTTTTAAATGGGAGAGTTGCTTCCATTTCAATAACAGATATTACAAAATTCTGCTCCCAGATATACTCCTGGAACCCCAGTGGTGTAATCAAGGGCAGTATTTGTCTCATACTACTTACAGTTTCCCTTTTTGATATTCCTCTTTATTTCCCTGCCTATACATCATCCAGCATTAACGTTATTCGTATTAATACATGGGACATCAGAGGAAGTTTTCAGGGCCATTTGCTAGGAGCAGCTTTGAGCCATCTCCTCTGATGGTTATGTGCTGCAATGGTAAGTATTGTTTGTTTGCCTTGGTATTCACTTAAATCCACTTTTTGTTATGATGTTGACTTGTCTACTTGATGATATTTACAATAGATTATGATTCTCCTTCATGATGGCGATAATGCATTATGTTTACTTAACAACTGAAGTCTAATATTTATCCATAGAATAGGAGCAGCATAGATAACCACAATTTTTTTCAAATGTCGGTTTGATAATTACCACGCAGATGCAAAATATGGCTATGTTTGTGTAAATTTCTGAAACAATAACTTGATATTTGTGTTGCTGCTGTAATGGTCCTAATAATTTCATTAAGTGTCAACAGTGCTTTTTGTAAACCTCCATTTTTTAGTGTTTTCCTAATTCATCCCCAAAAGAACAAGGCCTCACTCTGGGCTGACATTTGATGTACAATACATCATCCGTGACTGAGTTATATTACACATTCTGAAAAGGAAAAATTATCTTCAGCTCCAGGAGAAAAAATACTAACTATCTTCTCATGCGGTATAAAGGAGGAATAATTGCGATGAAGTCAGCGGAGTTATACCTCTGATAAATCAGTGGAAGTGAGATGAGAAAACGACCTAGTAAACAGAAGTTTGTTTTCAGAAGCAACCATTGCTGTAACTAGGGTGACCATATATCCTGTTTTAGCCAAGACAGTCCTTTTTTAAGCCCTGTGCTGGCCATCCTTAATTATTTTTTTTTCAAAACTGGGCTTTTGTCTCGTTTGCTCTTGCCAAACAAGAGCCAGCAAGAGCAAATGGGACAAATGCTCTGTTTTGCCAAGAAAACTACAGTGCAACCCCTCAAGTTGGATGGACAGCCGTGGGGCTTGGGCCGGGCCTGTGAATGGGGAGAACTGAGGGGCCTTGGGCTGGCCCCACGCGGGCAGGGAAGAGAGGAGGGCCTCAGGCTGGCCCTGCACAGTGTGGGGGAGGGGGCTTGGGCCAGCCCTGTGCGGTGTCCAGTTTTCCCTTGGGGAAAATATGGTCACCCTAGCTATAACCCTCCTGTGATGGGTTGAACTGCTCTTTCAGGGTGCCACTGGATGTTCTGTGGTCCCACTGATCCTGCCTGTACTACCAGGCTGGGTTTCCTTTATTGTGTTCTGTGGTGACAAGCCCTCAAGCCCCTTTCCAGTACACTCAGAGGCAGGGACATGCCCAGCTGTAGAATCAGAGAGAGTCTGCAATTAGCTTTCTGTGGGCGGGTCCAGGTAGGGGAATGCCCAGCTCTCCTGTGCACATACCCTCTGGAGTGTAAACCCAAAATAATAATGTCTTGCACTATATAGAGATCTATATTGCATAAGCTCATAAAAATTGCTCCCTCCCTCAATCTGGAGCAAGATATGCATAGCTCTTTGCACCCCCTCCCTGCCCCAGTTATGAATGGCACAAACTGGGTTTTGGTATAAACAAGAAATAAGTTTATTAACTACAAAAGGTAAATATTAAGTGATTATAAGGGATAGCAAACAGAACAAAGCAGATTATTGAGCAAATAAAACAAAACACACAACCTAAGCTTAATTCTAAATGTAGGCAGGTTGCGGCGTTTCTGCAGCTTACAGTTCCAGTTATTGTTCTTTACAGACTTCTCTCAGTCTAGACTCAGTCCTTGCCTTTCCCCAGTGTAGTTCCCTTGTCTCTTCAGGTGCTTTCAGCAGTCTTCCTCCTTGGGCGGGGAGGCAATGGAGAAGAGCACTGATTGACTCTATTCCCCAGCCTTAAGTAGGATTCACATAAGGCAGGAATCCTTTGTTTCCAGTGGAAAAATACCAGCAGTGTCCAAGGTGGTACTCTGTACCAGTGACCTCATCAGATGACCCTGCAGTGTCAAAGCAACATCCCAGGAAGCTCCTCAGGATGGTGGGAGATTAGTATCTAAGTTCTATTGTCCTTCTTAAATGGCTTATTCATGCTAATTGCCTACAGTCTGATGGGCGTTCCCCCAAGTATACAAAGTTGTACATAGTCAATCTTCCTAACTTCAGATACAGAAATGATACATATATACAGTGGTGAGCTGGAGCCGGTTCGCTGGAACCGGTTGTTAAATTTAGAAGCCCTTTTAGAACCACGCGGGACAACTGATTCTAAAAGGGCTTCTAAATTTAACAACCGGCCAAAAGTGGCGCCTTAGGTGCCACCTCTGTGGGTGCTCCGGGGCTGGAGCACTGACAGGGAAAATTTGGTGGGTGCACCCACCGGCAGCTCCTCACCCGGCCCCAGCTCACCTCCTCTCCGCCTCCTCCCCTGAACGCGCCGCCATGCTCTGCTTCTCCGCCGCCCCACCCACCCCGGCTTCCCGCGAATCAGCTGTTATGGCTCTTTGGGGCAGTCGGGGATGGGGGGTGGATGGGGCAGGGGTCCCAGCGGGGGGCGTCAAGGAACATGAGGGGGGGTGTATGGGCAGGAGTCCTGGGGGGCGGGGGCGGTCCACGACCCCCTTGTGGGGTAAGGAGGGAACCAGTTGTTAAGATTTTGGCAGCTCATCACTGCATGTATACAAATTGGATAATCACATTCAGCAAATCATAACCTTTCCAATGATACCTTACATGACCCATCTTGCATAAAATAGATCTTAGTTATGCCATATTTATATCATAACAATATTTTTTATGAAGAATCTGGGGTGTCACAACCCCAAAGTCATTTTTTCTTGTAATGAATGCTTGCACATGAATAGTACATGATTGTGGTGGTGTTTGTTATTTGTATTACCGTTGTGACTTGGGGCCCTACTCATGGACAACAGATTGGTAACACATAATATATGTCCCATTATACACTCCACACACACTTTTAATGATGACCACGGGGTATCTACACACGTGGTCTCCCATAAAAATTTAACTTGTATAACAAATTTACCTGAATATTAGAAGTACTCTAGGACTATCCTATGATTGGTATAGAAAATTTGAGTAACGTATGAAAATACTATTTTGGGTGTATTTAAGGTTGCTATAATATAGTCATTATCATCTAGCACATCCTCTGTGACCTGCACAGAGGCCTCATGGCACCTGATTCTAGTCACACCTCTTAAATTAAGAGTGACTCAGTATAGGTCTAAGAAGTTAGGCTAGTAGCATTTCAGAGCCTTAATTGATGACAGCCATAAAAATCTGAGATGAAACTAATTCTCTTGGTTTTTTATCATTACAAATTTTAACATCAAAACCTGCCAGTTACTGTAATGTCTTCACTTCAAAATTTGTTTTTCTGAGGTATTCCAATAATTTAACAAATATAATTCTAGAAATTAACTGTAAACTGCATAATTTCCTTCTCATGAATAGTGTGGATCACTTATTGATACTCAGTAAATCCACTTTTTGTTTCAGTGCAAACATTTCTATTGTGCTTCTGTAAGTAAGTATATCCACGTTTTTGTAAAGCTTCTTTCTGTGAAGGATGAGAAAATACAGAAGATATTTTCCCCTATCTGTCTGATTTTTTTTTTTTGTAAGTTGACATCAAAATCAGAGACAAAGACCTTAGAACAATAGGAAAGTTTGTTTTCTTTAACAGGCTAAAAGATTCCTGTTTAAAATCTTTTGGGCATTGACTGGTCATTTGTTTGACGGGCAGATATGTTTCATGGTTTGTTATATTTGCAGTAGTGTGTTTAAGATATAGATAGATAAATATTCATATTCATTTTACTTATGAGATAGCTTGTTGATGTGCACTAAGGACAATAAGCTATTATGTCATGGATGAGAGATCTTGATTCAAGTGTTCAGTGTACAATTTCTGCAGGGCTGAAGGCTTCAGTGATTCTCGTCTTTTCAATGTACAAATCCTTTGTTTGAATATAAACTTTGATTACGATAGCTTAATCTTTATCTATTAATTGTTAGGTGTACTAATTGCATGATTATACAACACCATTATGAGTAATGTTTTCTGCTGCTTTCTTATTTACTCCCTTTATTTGGTGCAATCAGAAAAAATGTTCTGTAGTCAAAGTCCTTTAAGAGATACATGCATGCATTCACTGGACGTGGCTAATACCTAATGCAAAAGAGCTTTAATGGGGTTACAGCCCTTCAAAATGAAGTGTGGTTTGTTCATTTTTTCAAAAGATTCATGTGGGTTTGCCAACAAAAAAAATCTAGTGTGTGGTGTACTTTTCCCATTTTAGATACAGTACTATTTAAAATGCTTGAGGGTTCTCAATACAGTCAGAGGTTCGCTCTAAGGATTTTTATACATTCATTTCTGGCTGGGGCTCACATCAAAGATTTTCTAGTAATATTTCCATGATGAAGTAGGAGTCAGGCTGCTGGAAATGGCTATGCAATCAATGAAAAATACTTTGTAACAATAGTGTTCTTTGTGCTTTCATTTGAGGATTCAAAAGCAATTTACAAATATTAATAGTCATATAAAAATCTTGTGACACTAGATCAGTATTAATGTCCCATTTTAAAGGCTAGTAAAATAAGGAACAATATAGTTACCAATACTTACTGTCTGAAAACTACCCACTAACTTTGCATGCTTCCATTTCTGTGTGCCAGCACACCTGGAGAGATCTACAGTTTCATCTTCAAAAATGCTGAACTGCAGTTCCTGCTGAAGTCCATAATTACAGTCCACTTTTTGAGAATTTGGAGAAGCTTGACTCCTGAACCTAAACTTCAGGGCTGTGGTCTCTCTCTGTCTAATTTTTGATTAAACTCAACCTAAAAATCAAACTCCAAGGAATAAGAATATTATGCAGACAGTAATTGTAAAGAAGAAATAGGGTTCACTGACTTTCGTGTGGCCCAAATCAACTTTCCAACAGCTATATCCACCTTACTCCACAGGTATACATGAAATATATTCATTAAAACATACTATGTTCAATATAAAGTCTGTTTTTTGTGCTAGAGAAAAGCCAGATCACCAACTATGTATTTAAGGGCAAAGAAAGAACAGCCATCTAATCAAAACCCAGGAGGCAAAGCATTTGATAGAGGTTTTCAGCAAGCTCTTTTTTATTCTGAATCAAATACACTTAGTACAGTGTATCTCATTAAACTTCATAAAGTGATTGTTCAAATTTTCCAATCAGTTCTGTACCTTTATAATAAACTTCCTTGCTGTATTTACAGTACATTTAAACACTTTCAGCTATGAACGGTGTTTGAGACATGGAAAGAGGTTAGAGTATTAAGTTATCTAGCACCAGAAAGAGCCCTACAAATTATTTTGCTCATGTCTCAACTAATTTGTCACAGTGTAATTTGGTACCAACTTTTAGAAGCAATAGTTTCACAAATGCTAATAATGGATTTGGTATCAATTCCAAAATATGTGATTGCCAGGACCTCAAAGTAGATAACTGTGAGCTTGATACTGTACTCTTTACTCAGACAAAACTCCAGCTATGAATGGGAGTACATAGTGCCATGCTGATAGAGAGATCTTTTAAAAAATGTTCACTAATATGAACATCAAACTAAAACGGCTTAACTCTTGAATCTGCTCTCAGATATTTTTGATTTAATTTCTTAAACAAAATGCTCTGTTTTTAAAGGGGAGTAAAGAGCATTTCCTGGAGATAACTTGTACCATCAATCAGTGAAGTGTCATTTCTTTAATTATGTACATAAAATATAAAACTAGGAGTTACTGTATAATTCCAACTGTGTGTGTTTTTTCAGTCACCATGGAGATAGCTTCCTGCAATTTTCCAAAGTTCTGTCCCTTCAGATAAATGCACCTTTACACAATTCAAATGATTTCATGATATTTAAAGTCTCCTTTAGAAATCTGATGTGTTAGCTTAACCTAATAATCTATTTGTGTTCAGTGTAGCAAAATCGCATACTTAGCAGAGCTGTTGCAGCCCTCTTCCAATATGTTTTGTAAATCAGTAACTCAGTAACAGACACAGGAGACAAAACTAATCCACCAGAAAAGCTCAAAGTTAAAAATACCAATAGATGTTTCCTGTATATATTTTTATTGTGTTGACCTTAACTTATTATATACTGATAATAAAGTCTTATAGCAATCTTCTGAGACTAGATCAGTATTAACAACCCACTTGAAAGACTAGTAAAGTGAGGAACAAATTAGTTACAGCCACATTGTGAAAGCTACCCACTAATCTTGTTACATCATACTGATTGTTATATACCATGGCTAATACATGCTTTTACTAGCATTAGATGCTTAAGACACCATAAGTAACCAGCATCACATTGTGTCTTCTCTTTGCCATTGCTGGCACCAGGAAGTCAATACCTTATGAAATGTGTAACTCCCTTCTGAATCTAGAACACTTATAAAATGACACAGAGCTCTTCTTCAGGTCTGTGTAAACTTAAAAGCTTGTCTCTCTCGCCAGCAGAAGTTGGTCCAATAATAGATATTACCTCACCCACCTTGTGTCTCTAATATCCTGCAACCAACATGGTTCTAATGTCATGCATACATTTTACTTACACTTTAAAAATATATATATTTTCCTCTCTGAGCATCAATATTTTACATATGCAGGAGATGAATAGTGACTAGGGCAGCAACCAACTGTTCACCAGAGATTTGAACGCTGGTGTTGAAAGCTCTGCAAGCTTGCTTGGAAAAAAAAATTCAACACTTCATTGTGAGCCCAAAAGGATGACAGTTAAGAGGAAGGCTGGAAATACCAAGTCACTAGAGGAATTCAGGTCTCTGTAAGCACAAGAGGTCTGAACAAGACTAGTATCAAGAAATTGCTCAAAAATCAGGGAGGTGGGGTGCATGCACCAATTGCATGTCAGAGTGAGGGAGGTGAAATGGTATCCTGGAATAAGAATAGACGCTAACTATATATCAATATTACATGCTCTTATCAAAAGACTTTAGCAAGTTTCATTTTACTTAAGACTGTCTACAAGTAATATTTTAATACTTTATTACCTGGCTATTTGATTTTTTGCTAGCAGCCATGGAGGAAGGTAATTGGAAACCTAATGGTAAATAGAAGATCTGAGAGTAGAACTGGACGAAGGTTAACTAAAAGATGATTTCTTTTTCTTTCTGTCTCCTTCTTTGACATCTACTTGGGCACATTTCTTCAGTTTTAGCAATCTCTACCCCCCTCACCCCCGCCGCCCAGTATATAAATAAATCTGGAGATTGTTTTATAATAGTCATTGACTTTGGTTTCAGGATTAACTTTTTACCTCTGGAGAGCTAGGATAAAATCCCATTTAAGTATGCTGTTCTCATCATAATCCCTAGTAGACATTTGTCCACATCTTAAAATCACCAACAAAGAAATCTCAGTATAATAATCTTCTTCTACTCAAGAGAAGCCCAGGACTGAAATAGTAAGGGGTGCGGCAGATCAGGATTGAGCTGCGCGGGAAAGTGTGAACAGTGGGAAAGTAATGGTATCCTTCATGATATACTCGTCTCATGTACATGAGGGCTAAATTCACATACAAATATACAGAATATACAAATATAAAGCCATGACATATGCAAAACAAATCTTTGTAAACACAGATTTAAAACAACATGTTTAAGCTCTTAATTTAATTACTGGACATTTATTTTGATTTGTATCTGAAACACAGCAGGAAGAGGACAGAGAGATTGTATGCACTGGAACAAAAATAGCTCATTTAAATGCACAATATTTTCCATTAAACTGTCCCTTAGGCTTACAAGCCTAGAAAGGGTTGTTTTCCCTCCCCCTCACTGCCATTTTTTTTTTTACTTAATTTCAGTATGAAACAGGAAGCTTGGATCAAGATCATAACACATGATATTTCCAACTATTTAAATACATTGTCATTTATAGGTATTATTGCCTCTTATTATATCATCACTAGCAAAATAAGGTGCTATGTTAACTAGGCATGACACAGACACAGTATCAAACGCCGGGGACCTTCCGCCCCCCCTTGTCATTTAACTGGGGTGTATGAGTCCACACGCATCCCCTCACCTAGTTGCCTGGGCCAGTTTTAATCTCCTGTTTGAACTCCTACAACTGGAGAGTTCTGCTGATTTTCATTTCTGAATGATCAGTGATTTGGAAACTGAATATACACTCAGCAAAAAAAGAGATCGTAAAACAAATGTGCCAGCATTGTGTGCTGTGTTTGAGAGGTCATCAAGGTGTTCTACAATGAAAATTCTTTGATAATTATGCAGTTAGGAATTGTTTTGTTTTGTTTTTCCTTGAAATAATTTTATTGATTGCTATTTTCATAGCATGTGGATCAAATTGCCATTTTTTTCTTTCTCTGAGTTTAGTATTTTGTTGTTTTGCACACATATCTATATTTCTACATTTCATGCAGGAGAGAGTCCAAAAGGTTACATAGATGTATTGAATAAATTTCAGTTTTAAGTCTGTGAGTGATTTATTATACCGCTGTACACTTTGTTGCATCTCTTTTCACTAATGTGATTTCTCAGGCCTTTGCATCATGTAACAGTTTCACTAGTTAATCCATTGTGATTTTAACTGGCAGAAAACATCAAATTAGTGGTATTAAATTTTTTCTTAGTCAGCAAAGCAGAAAGTTAATTTTAGTGTTTATTTAGGTATCCATTGATCTATCTGTTGGTGCAGAAATGCCAATAACTTTATGTATATAGTTTTTAAAAAATATTTAAAAAAAAAATCTATTGAAGCCAGAAGAATACTTGTCTGAGGGAGTGAATCATTCCTGGGAAAAATAGCTTGCATTTTACTTTTGGTCATTGTTTTGTGTGATTTTCTTGCATATTAAATGCTCCAAAGTTGAGTTAGAGTTTTGTTAAAATAGAGGCCTCCATAACTGTTCTCGCAATATATGCGGGTGCGTGCAAAACCCTGCATTTGTATACTCAGACTGAGCAACCATGTAGCATCTTTGCCCACACCAGTGAGTAAGCCTGAAACTACTGCCTGCACAATTCGGAAGCTCCTCTCAAAATTAGAATATGGAAGAAGTTCGGGGCGGTGGGGAGGAATGTTATGTATTTCTATATTATCCACTACCTACAACACTTTACAATGGGATGCATTAGTTTTTAATAATTCATGCAGAGTTCAGTCTGGGTAATTTATTAATATGGCATCATCAGTTATTTCTCCATTGAACTTATAATTCTGTTTTATGGTTGTATTTGAAAGTAGTGGTGAAATCTTGTTGTACCCCTTGGCATTTTAAGTACTATATAAAGATGTGTATGCAGTACAAAAACTTCAGTCTGAGATTCAGAGTAGAGCTGTTTTTCACTGGAAAATGCTGGTTTTGTCAAAACTTTTTGCAGGGATGCATCGGATTCAACAAAACTTTTGTCAATAAAGGTATCTCATGTGTGGTGAGACAGACTCGCCCTAGAAATAGCCTGGTGATCAAGTCACTCCACTGAGGTGTGAGAGACATAGGTTCAAATCTCTGCTCTACCTGATCCATATCAGGGATCCACATCCCAGATGAGTGCCATAATCAGTGGGTTTATAGAGTCAGTCTCTATCCCAATGAATATATAATAATTTGTACAAAGTGGGACACCTCTAACAGGAGAGACTAAGCCTCCCTCACCACCTCCCCCACATAATAGACAATAGCCTGTTCATTAGGGCAGTCATGTGGGAGGCCCAGCTTCAAGTCCCTGGTCTGAATCAGGCAAAGTAGGAATTTGAATTTGCATCTCCCACATCCCAGGTGAGAGTCCTGACCACAGGCTATTGGGATGCGGGTTTCTCTTCTCACTTTTTGTTGAAAAACTTAAAGGTCTCAGGTTTGTCCAAGTATGAAATGGGAAACTGTTAGAAATCCATGAGAAGTTTTGTGAACAGGAAAACCATTTCCTGCCCAGCTCTAATGTGAAGTAACACTCTATGGGTTTAGGGTTGCCAGCTCTCCCGGATTGTCCTGGAGTCTTCAGAATTAAAAATTTAGTCTTTAATTACAGATAATGTCATGTAACGAAACCTACAGGAATTCACCCAGCCAAAGCTGATAATCCTATATGGGCTTGTCTACTCAGGAAGTTAGTGGAAAGTAAGTTAGGGTGCAAATTTAAAGTGCAATAGCTATTCCTCACGAATTCCCTGTGTGGACACTCCTACTGAGCATTAAAAGTGCTTTTTATAATCAAATGTCGGCTTACTCTGTGTTAACTATGGGCTTGTCTTCACAGGAAATTATGATCTGTCTACAAATTTCTTTCATATACCATCACTGATCTTTAGTTCTGTTTCCTAATCCCTGTGTATCTATTTCATATTTTCTGTTCATCTATCCCAATAACTAGTATATCAATTCTGTGTTCAACTCAGTAATACAATCACCTTATGCTGAATATCTGGTACCTGGAATAAGTTTATACAGTATCCAAATCTAAGTGTGTCAGTATATAGAACACTAAAGATAGTTCCATCCTAAACTATCCAGCATTTTGGCCTTTAGTAGTGTTGCTATAATCTGGTCAGTTGACCATTTTTGTATTTATAAAATCAATAAAAAGTTTGATGTACAGTGGTCATCATTAAAATGACAGCATTTGCTAACAGGATATCTGTTTTACCACTTTTTACCCCAGATTTGCACAGGACATAATTATGATAAAGCTGTGGTATCAGTTCCTGAATGCTGACTTTATAATGGTGACCTCTGTTGTATTTCTGGTGGAATGGGTCTAATAGCATCCTAGTATTTTACAGTTAATTTCAAGTGATTTTTTATTGGGGTTTATTTGTTTTTGTTCCTTCTTGCAGTAGGTTTCGCGGGCTGTCATAGTCTGATAGTGACCTTTGAAGCCACTTGCTATGGAACAACAAATCTTGATGTTCCCAGAAAAAAGTCAATATCTGCTTATTGTTGTTGCTAAGGGGGGTTAGAATTGCTGTTCATATGAAACTTGAACTCTTATTTCTCTGACCATTTTTAAAAAAACAATCCATCGTATAGTGACACTTTACCAATATTGTCATTTCATTTAAACATGCTGTAGTTAGTGAATTTAAAAAGCATATAAAAATAGAGCTGCTATAAAGCCACAACCCCACACTGGGCCACTACGGTTTGGATTTCGTTAACCATGTGCTGCCTAATGTCCCCTACAGATCCAGGGAGTGAAGTGGAGTATCACCAGAACAGGATCTGCTCCCTTTTATTGCCCTTCCTTGCATACTTAGGAGAAGCTAGTACAAGGAGTTCCATTGCATTCCCTTACTCAAAGCCTAAAGCACAATGAGGCCACTGAATAAACCAACCAAACTCTTTTTTCTGGTGAGGTTTTCCTCCTGTCTGTCTGTCTGTGTATTTGTCCCTGGCAAAAATGCACCATTTTTGCAAGCTTGTATGTAGGTTAAGAACTAGGAAACTAACCTGATCCAACACTTGCTCTGGTGTTTCTTAAGGGCTCAGTCCCGTAATCTGATAAATTAGTGTGTTTTGCCAAGAGTCCTTTTAAAATTAGATATGTGCTTTAATGTAAAAGTTTAATGCTGTCAATTTGAAATTGTCTTGAACTCCTGGGTTGCAAAAGACCTCGCACTGCATGCCCATGGCCTGATCCTTCTCACATTCAAAGCAATTGGACTTTAACATTGACTTGAATAAGGAGCAAGACCAGATGTGAACTTAGAGTCTGTGGTCTTCCATGCTCTGTTACTATCTTGATCTCATTCACTTAAGTGATCTCTTGTTGCTGCATTTGAAGCTTTCAAAGTTTTGTTTCTGATTTAACATTTTCTGACATGCTAATAATTCTCAGTCATATGACCCCTAAGGGACTTCAATATAAAGCCACAATGAAGAAGGAAAATTCTTAAGACCTTTATCTTGCAAAAATTGAATCATGAAAAGTCCCACCAAGGCAATGGAACTACTCACATGCATATGGTTAAGCTAATGCATAAGTGTTTGCAGGATTGGGGCCTTAGTTTGTTGTCTGGGATCCATCACACCTAATAAAGTGATAGCACTATAACTTCTTTTGTAAGATGTGTGAGGCCTGCATGCTACCACTGGTACAATCATTGTTAATCAAGTTTGGAAACTCTCATACTCATACTCCAATAGACAGAGATGCTTCTTAAGGTATGAAAAAATCCTTTTCTGTGTCCTTGAGTCATCCAACTTAGCACTGACACAGAGTGTGCTCTTACTTAAAGGTTTCTGAATGAAATCTTGTGCTTCAGGCGTGAAGATTATAATATTTCTCCAGGTACAATTACCTAGGAAAGACTAAGCACATTCTGTGATGTTTTTTTCTTAAAAAAAAACAAAAACCATTATGAACAAGGTATGCGAACACAAAGCTGCAGCATTTCATTCTGATGAAATGTATTCCAGTGAAGGGCACTAATATTGCATCCAGATTGTATTTCATTGTGTTACTTTTTGCAAACAGAATATTCTTAAGGGAGTTTATTATTTATAGTTTTATTTTAAAAGAAAAGTAATCAGAGGAAAATAACATTTTATAAATAGTAACTGAAAGAGAACAGAGCATTTGGATTGTTGACTTTTCTTAATATCCTTGTGAGAACGTAATCTTTCGCTCTTTTTAGTGCTTCCCTTTTAGGGGGAATAGTTATTTTTTCAGAGTGTTACAGTAGCTAGGATATCACACACAACACTGGTTATATTGGTACCATTTTTTCTTGTTTTCTCTGGGGAGAATAAGAGGCAGCGAGAGTAAGGCTTCTCTGTCAAAGACAAAGTATGAAAATAAATGTTATACAAGCCTTTTCTGAAACTGTAAGTTTATGTGATGGAGTGAAATAGAGTGAAAATCTGTCACAATCAATGTTACTCAAATGTGTGTCAATTTTCTGGTTTAGACCTGATCCTGTGAGGTACCAAGAGTCTCTCTTTTGAAGGTGATAAGCATCTTTAGCTACTGTTGACTTCAGCAGTAGTTGAAGACAAACAGCACTTCTCAGCATAGGACTTGCAGCCAAATATTGCCTAGAAAATGAAGCAGGAAGCTAAGTTTTGACTCTTTGCTTGCTTGGGATGGGGGTTTCACTCTCAAATCTAATGTGTTCAGACAAGTGAATATCAGTGCTGACAAGATAGGGAAGGAGGTTACTGTTGAGGGGACAACAAGGTGGATGACTCAACTGATAAAATGGTCATCAGGGTTCCCCTGAAAAGAGTTATTCCATTTTTGTCTTAAATATTATATTTGTAGTCCAAAATGTCTCCGTCAAGGAAGGCATTGTTAAAGAAAAACATGTCAACCATCCCTGAAGGAGAGAAGCTGGAGTCAAAATGTCCACGTTACATGCAGTATGGAACTTTACAATGTTAGAGTATGCCATGGTGGTGGCCTTTTGGATCAAGCCTTTGGCTTACTGAGTAAGGACCCTGTATCTTTGAACAGGAAAAGCCTGAATTGGAATGACAATAATGCCTCTTCCTGATGTTCTTGCACAGCTGAAGTGTTTGAAAATGTTTATGTTCAAAATGCAGTTGCTGAGTTTTCACACAGTTTTTGCTTGGATGCAAAAAGTCTGATATCAGACCAGAAAGTCTTTTTTCCCATCAAATTTATGTAATTTAAAAAAATGCTTTCTCCAACCATGAAAACTTTTTTTTTTTTTTTTGCCCAGTGCATAAACTAAGCAAGGACCCTGAACAAGACTGTCCAAGGAAATTGCATGTGTGTGTGCATGCATAGTATATTAAGCACACATAACATATATGTACATTTATTTAATTTATAGAAATGTTAAATAGGTCACCCATCCATATAGTCAGTGCACTGCGGACATAACTTATAAATATATATTAAATGGAGCACTGTAAGGTAAACTACCACAAATCACCTGGATATTTATATACACATAAAATAGGGGTTATTCATAACAATATTTATAGTTAAGGATGCAGAAAAATTTCCATTCTAATGGGCGATTTTAAGACTATATTGTAATGCATATGCACACTGAGACTAGAAGGGGATAGAAAAAAGTAAATATTTTAAATTCTTGATAGCAAAGCAGCTATAGAGCTGCTGGCATTTTATATTCTCATTCTGTTTTACCAACACTTAGCCAATGGGCAAAGACATATTGTATTGCTACCTTCTGTGTGATTCATTCCTCCCATAAAACAATCTGTTCTTTTAGTGGCAGTTGTTATTAATCAAGCTTTCTCCCTCTATTAGAGTAGTTGTTGGCTCAGTCACTTTGGTGTACATAATCACTAACTTTCTCAATTACACTAGTGAGTAGGTGTTACTTATATGCCTGTCAAGGGGGATGCTAGAGCATTTATTGTGGTGCTTTGCAGTTTTAGTGAGAACACGAATTTCTGAAGGGTGATTGCCTCTTCTTAACATCATATATTCCTCTCAGAAACCATAGAGAAAAAGAATTGGATGTTCCAATCTCAATTTATTTTTGTAACATTAAAATGTTCCAAAGTGCAAAGGAATGTTTCTCTAGAAGCAATCATTTCCTAACGTATCTGCAGAGACACTAGACCTGAGCTATCCAAAAACGAGTGCTGAAAAAGCTACAGTAGAAATTTTGTACAATACTGTGTATATTTGGAGACTGAGCACAAAAATTATCTTCTGCAAAATTTAATGTGGGAGAGGAGAAGGCATTTTCAAGTGAGAACTTTATTTTTTTGTATGGTAACTATTTTCCCTGAGAAAGTGGCACATTTCTATCAGGGACAAATACACAGACAGACAGGAGGAGGAGAATATTTATCATTAATGGGATATAATGTCACTTTTATTTTAATGCAGAAAGCTGACATAATAGGGAAATTTTGCCCCAGAAGTACCAAGAAAACCAAAATAAATTGTTTCACGTAGGCAGTGTGCTCTCTCTTTCTCTGTCTTATGTTCCTAAAATCTCATGGCTCCAGCTGGTCACTTGCAGAAGTCAGGAAGTGATTCCTCTCTCCCCTGTGTGTTCTTGGGGATTTTTTGGTCTCCTTCCTCCGAAGCATTAGAGATGGTGGTGACACTAGATGGGGTAGGCCAGTGCTCTGAGGTGACACTGTGCATTCTCTCTCACACATTCCTTGCTGGCTAGTTCTTGCTCACATGCTCAGGATCTAACTGATTGCCATATGTGGAGTTAGGAAGGAAATTTCCCCTAGGTCAGATTGGCAGTGACCTTTTTTACTCCTTGCTCTGCAGCATGTGGTGAGAGTCACTTGCCGGGATCATTTGGTTGTATCTTTCTTAATTCATTGGAGGGGACTTGGGCATTGGTGCACCTCGGTCCCTCCTGTTCTCTGCCTGTGGCACATAATAGTTCAGTCTGCTGTGGGCTTCCACGCTTCCATCTAATTATGGTGGTTGAGTTCAGTGTGTGGGTGCTGGGTGGTGAGGTCAAACCAGATCAGCTGATGGTCCCTGCTGGCCTTAAACTCTTGACTCATTTCTATGACTTTCTGTGCAGCATTTGGAGAGCATTCTGATTGGTTGATTTCAAATAAAGACAAAAAGTGTTTGTCAACAAATATAGAGGCCACAGGGGTGTACGTGTCTGTGCATCTCTGTTTCCAAAATGGAGTTTCTTATCTTTTCTCCAAATCCATCTTCACCTCCTTTCTTCTATATCACCACTGACTACTGCACTTTCCCCCATCACAGGCTTCAATTAATCTTTCCCCTCTAAGTGCGTTCTCTGCTTCTTGACCCCAACACGTAGTTTTCTTTCTAATATAATCATAATCTAGCCTTTGCTCACTCTTTCTGGTTTTTTTTTTCATTAAAAAAACAAACTTGTCACCATTCTGGAAATCTTTTTATCTTGATTACAGTAGTCTTCTCCTTTCTTGCTTGTCCCTTGTCAAATCTTTACAAAACATTGTTGCTAAATTAATCTTCCTCTTCTGCCACTATGCAAACATTCTTTTCTACGTAAACCTCTCCACAGCATTCCTGACTTTTACTGCATTAAAATCCAGCTCTTAGCTCATCATCCCTTCAGGCCCCTACATAGTCCTGCCTATATTTCACATCTTATTCCCAACTCTTCTTTTTCTCTTATATTTCCCCCATCCCAGTAGTCTTTCTCCATCTTTCAACTTTGCCCCTTTTTTTCATACTATCCTATACTCTTATATCAGCCTCCTACTTCCTGTCTACCGAAGGCTGTCCCTCTTCTCCCTCAAGTGCTTCCCTCATATCCCCCTCTAATACGTCATACATTTCCACACACTCCTTTTCCTCAGCCATTGTTCTGCCTTTTTAGATAAACAACGCTTTGGGATGGAACACTGCCTTAATCTCTGGTCTGAAAATCTCATGCACATTTACCATGTTATATAAGGAATAAAACCTGGAGCTCCTGCTGGTGCCGCTGCTATTTGATTTTGAATTCTGCATTTTAAAATAAAGCATTTTTGCAAATGATTTTGTAATAAGAAATATGTCAAATGATAGTGCACATCCCAGGGTCCCAAATCTGATTTCAGAAGACTTTTTATTCATTTATCCTTGATACTGCCCAACACATTCAAAACTCTGAGGTTTCTTCCTCTTGGTGTGAACCTCTCTAAATGGGAAACAATTTGGTGTCTGATTCTGCTCTCACTTTTACCATCACTGAAGTATGTGGAGTTACACTGATGTAAAACCAGAATGACTGAGAGGAGCATCAATCCCATGTGATGTTTAACACTGACTCCATGTACTTAAGGTATATTAATATACCAGCGTAGAGATGTGCTCCTTCTTAAAACTTAAATTTTCGTATGTTTCTTTTTAGGTGTATCACCCAACCTCCAAAATAAAAAACACTAGTCAACCTAGTGGCAAAGCACTGTAGACATTGCAGAATCCATTCCTGTAGCTCTTTATTTGCCTTTGCAGGCTTGTGTTCTGGATGTCAAGTGATTATTTTGTGTTTTCCTATTTGAAAAGAACATTAAACTGTTGCTTTGGGGTCCATTCCCCCACCCGCCCCCGCATCAGACCTGCGTAACGACAGTTGGACAGCAGTTGCTTCATTTGCACATATATTTTTTGAGTTACTGCTGAGGGTAGCAATTAGTCGTGCAGTTACAAGAGTATTTAACTGTCAAGATATACACTGGTTATTGTAACTGTGGATTTTTTCAATGTCGTTCTGTTCCAGGGGGAACGTAGTGATTTCCTTGCAAGGACACTCATATCAAATGGATCTTAGTTTTCATGTGTTGTTTTCCTGTTAAATGTACAGGAAATCACATGGAGTATTTGAGTATATGTTGAACAATGAGCAACTAAATGAGTAGAGCTATATAAAATGAAACAGATTTTTGCCTTGGAAGGACGTAGGAAGCATTTTCTTCCTTTTTGATACTTGGTTTACTTTCAGAATTGCATTTGAAACTTTAGGCCATAGAAGGAGTTCTCTGCACTGCCCCCAGTAGGCCAGTTTGTTAGTGTTTGATTCGTGTTGATTAGCAGGGTCATATAATACATTATTAGATTCAAAGACCCAGTGTCTCAAAAACCCTGCATATGGGTTGCAGAGCTGGACTAATGGAACATCATTGATATGGGTTACATTAATACTTCACCTTTTGGGTGTGAATTGCAGTAATTAGTGTTGTAGCTCTTCAGCCTGCCCAAAGAATTGGGGGTTAAATAACACCATCGCCACCACTCCCAAGTGTCATGGAGATCCTTACCCAAAACTTGATATTTAGAGTTTGTGCAGGTGTTGCACAGATCAGCTTTACTTTAAAGCTGAAGAGCCGAGAAATAGGGACCCATGCATTAGGTTTTAGTTCTACTACAAAAGATGTGTCGTTTTACACATTGAGGTTCTTGTTGTGCAGGGTCCTAGTTGAGACGGCTATGAAGGTACAGCATGGCACATGAGGATCAATGCTGTGCTACTACTTATCAAAGATGTAGCTCTCAGAACATGCCACTCAGTTCAATGGAAGGGTTGTTGGAAAAAGCAAAGCAGGGCAAAAAACCAAATGCTGGGGGGCAGAAAGGGGAATGTGTACAGCCTATAGCTCAGACTTCCACTGTCTTTCCTAAAGGAATAAGTTTTCATATTAGCAATTCATAATTGCATCTGTACCTGCCCTATGTTTGACTTTAGCCAATTCTAATTTCCTCCTCTTTCATATTAAATTTTATAATATCTTCAGTGTTATCACAATTGTCCATCTATCTGCTTATTTCATAAATTAAACTACAGCTAAAAATGTGATATTGCACTAATAACTAGAGAAGCACTTCTGGAAAAAAGTAACAGATGCTACAAATGAGTGGTATTTTCTCTGTGATCACACAATAGACAATTACAGCATGTACAGACTTTGGAATATGTACAGTAGTTGCTATTAAAATCTTTACAATTGTAAAGATTGTAACGGCTACCACTGTGCCCTGGGCGTATGTCTGCAGCACAGTGCATCTGGAAGAACTTGTACATTTCTCTGAGCCAGATTTAGGTGCATTGGTGCCTTAGGTGCAATTGGTCAACTTGCCAAAATAGCTCTGTCTCCTTCACACACAGCTCAGCAACCCACTCAGTCCTTTGTTTGCCACATCCCCTCCTCCATACAGCTGGTCCTGCTTTTGCTCTGCTGTGTGAGGTAATGGCTAGGCATTGGATAGATGAAAAGCCCACAGATGGAGAATAGCGACCCAGGACTGACCTATTGCTGAATGGCACTGACAGTCTCTACATTTGCAACATTCCTCTTACATGTGAATCCCAAGACTCAGAACTGGGGCAGGCAATGCTGCCAAACCTGCAGTCTTGAGGAGCCTGATTATTGCCACATACAATTCAAAATATCTTTTTTTTTTTCCCTTGCACTTGTGCCATGTCTCTCTCTGTTCCTATATTCTGGTCACATTTTCTGTCTTCCTTGTAAAACTGTTCCCCTGGTTCTCTGGCTGGCATGCCAGGAGGGTTTGGTGTTCTTGAGTGGAAGAAGGTGGCAAACTGATGCTGAGGTTTGGTGCCACTAGAAGATTCAAGTGAAGAGTCCGTGCGGAGAACTCCAGATTTCCTTGCACCAGCTGTGCCTAGACAGCCACTTAACTGTTTTGCCTACAACTGCCGCTGACTTCCATTACGGAATAAATCTACACACGCTGCGTCTGTGATTTGCACTCTTTCCACATTCAGTGCCTTTTTAAAAATACTGAGCTGAATTTAGCATTCAGTTTAAAAATGCTATTTCAGTCATTGTTTAAAGACCAAATGGAGATGCACTCAACACAAGCTAACATGTCTGTAAAACAAAAAGCATTAGCTGCAGCAGTTTCTTGCTACTTCATGGAGGAAAGAAGCATTTTGACGGCTGGTCTATGATTCGTTCCCAGCATTCAGTGTTACTGAAATGTGAATATTATTGTTAAATGTGTGACTCTGATGATATACCCTTCTCTGACTTAGAGAGTTTTCAGAGTACTAAAAAGTCATTATTTACTTTCTTCCAGTCTATTAGTGAAGAACAATTGTTAAGCAAACTCTGCAGTGGCAAGGTTGATAGGTTCTTAGTGGACTAGTCTTGTACTATTTCCACTCCCGTATGGAAAAAGGCTCTACGAAACAGCTGATTGTATTGCATTTGAACTGCTTCCCTCACGCAACAAAGGCTGTATCCCTAGACCTTTGCATTGACGTATGCGAGGAACGTACATTTAATG
Source organism: Caretta caretta (assembly GCF_965140235.1). NCBI lineage: Eukaryota > Metazoa > Chordata > Testudines > Cheloniidae > Caretta > Caretta caretta. The sequence continues at coordinate 87,279,054 of NC_134214.1, forward strand.
GTAGCTTCAGTATTTTGGCAAACAGCAAGTTTATTTATTAAGATTTGTCATCTTCCTATATCTCAAGGAAACACCAACATCATAAAGCAAAGATACCTCTGATTTAGACAAAGGCACATGCTTTTGAAAAGATCTAGAGGAAACTGATTGCTTTTCCTTTATACATTTCTTGCATATTCTACCAGACTTGGTAAATAGTTATACCAGTGGGACAGGACCACTTCATTTTCTAAACCAATAAATACTTTTGAGTCGTCTTTCTGGGCTTATTCATTAAACTCCATCAACCTTTTTTTATTCAGGGCCCCTCAATTGGCCTTCACAGGACAATTACATTCTCCAGTACATTTGGAGAACCGTTTTAAATCTGAAAACCTTGCTGAAGTAGCCATAGCTATGTATGGATACCTAGGAATGAGTTGGCATCAAGTGGATTGGTGAAGCTGTCCTGTTTACATCCAGCTCCTGGTGGCCAGATTCTTGTCCTTAGATGCACATATAACTCCTTCCTGAAGCTGGTACTTCCTCAAATGGCAACTCAGCATTAATCAACCTATGGACAACAGAGCCTTTCTTAGTTTAGAGCATAAAACATGGTTCAAAAACTGTTAAACTATGGCCTCTCCTAGGATAACCAAAATCAAAACATCTACAAAAGAGCAGTTTTTTGCTAACCTACGTCCATATATCAGAAAGTTTAGGTGTTTAAGTTACTACATACCTGAGGTAGGTAGATCTTTTGTGCTGCCCTTTTTGAGAAGGCTCACAAAAAATGATAGATGGACCACCAATCAACTGCAGAGCATCCCCCACTGATTAGTTGACAAGTGTAACTGAGAAGGAAATTAATCAGATTCCAGCACTACCCTTTTATAAGTCTTGTTCTTGATATCAAGTGTCTGAAAACAAAACCGCTGTTGAATTTGGAGGTGCATATAACCTGCCCCTGAAATCCTACTTTACATGTTTAAAAGGGCTTTTCACATACTCCTGTTGGTTAAATTTGTAGGATGAAACCATCCTGTCCTTCAGGATAGGGGCAGGAAATGTTTGTATGTTTGTTTTTTGTTTGGGCTTTTTTTTTTTAAACAGGAACATGGTAGAATACATCTTGGAGAGGAAAGAAATGCCCTTCAGCACAGGTGGAATTTTAAGGCTACAGGAAGGTACTGACCCAAAGCACCAAAGTGCATAAAGACTGAAATTATGCTGTGCTTCTACAGATATAGATCATCACTTTTTGAATCTGGTGGTAGAATAAATAACTTGCTTGTGTAAAAATATAGAAGAAACAGTGTATTTCAAACACCTGAGTAACTTTTTAAATGAACAGAACCCAAAGGTAGCAGTACAATGTTGGGTTTAACTATGTAAAACAAGCATTTGAGCCTAAGCTGCTCTGCAAGGTTTGAGATCTGGATGAAAAATGGAGCATTGTTTAGCCCAATTTCTCATAGTCTGAGCTCGAGTTATATGGTTAAAATTATTTCAACACACAATGTAAATTTTCGTGGTGGCCATTTCATAATATGAACCTCTAACAATTGAATAATATCTAGTTTCTTTTCTCGAGGGTATAGTATCTCAGTTTATGAATGCACTTGTACTTCATAAATCATTCTCAAGAGCATAAGGGAGAAAAATGGAAAATCCATTTTCCTTCAACCCCTGGGGTCTTTATTTAATTTTTAATGAAATATAGAGGATACTTGGTCAATGGCAACAATAAAATAGTTTCAACGTTCATCCTTACACACACAAAAAAGCTTTACTGGGAACACAAAATAGTTTTCAAGTGTAATTTTTTTCTTCTTTTTTTTTTAAAGAAGGAAACGCTTGACAGTTTAAGTGGGAGACACGGTATATCTAACAAAACAATTCAGGGAAGAATGAGTGTGAATACAGCAAGTTAGTCCATCATGTAGAGACGCGGATACTAAATATATCAAGTGCTTTGCAAGTGAGGGGTGTTGGGTAACAAAGTACTTACCCTAGGGCACAATCTGTCAACCCACACTGTTCTGTTTACATGATGATATTGTCAAGGATCACAGTAACTGCACCTTGCACTTGGTGTGTGGTTTTTGGATGAATCCCTTCATGAATCATTGTGTTAAGTGTTGAAGATAGCTGTGTCCATGTTACAGGAGAGCATCATTAAAACATTCTTCATAAACGTGTGTGTGTGTGATCATATGTCCCTTATTAAACTTTCTTGTGACTGAAGGTAGAGGTTCCCTAAAAGTTGAAATCACAGGTTGTAATTGGAACTGTCACATACTCAATTTTATCATGTTAGAGTCTCACTTTATTAGGCTTGTAAAGTTCTTCTAATACTTTCGCTGGACTAACAGTATTTTAACTGGAAGTAGTCTAGGCTGTAGGCATAAAAAATTGATCTGCTTTGAAAATACGGTTGCCTCACTTGCCAGATTCCAGCAAAGTGTTGTCACCTGGTGGTCGTACTTAGTGTTGCCTGTTTTTTGTTTTTTTTTTAATATTCTTATGGAGTCCCCCTTATGTAAGGAATGAGTCTGTTTCCTTTCAGATTTTGCTGTGGAACAAACTTTCCATACTTTTCCATTCTGACATACAGTGGACCTGCTGTTTGCATGTGTCCATAAGAATGCAAGGAGACTATACCCTCTGTACCCCAGCATAGGGGGTGGACTAATTCTGCTTCTGTGCAAGCTGCTTATGGAGAAGAGATACCTCTGGTTCCCTCCTCTTCCGTATAGGCTAGGGCATAGAGCTGGGCAAACATAGAGGGGGGGCAAACACATAAGGAGTGGCACGGCAGACACATGCCCTCTGTGCACCAGGGAGTTCAGGGAGCCATTCTGTGCCTCTGACCCTGAAATGTCACCGTTTTAGACCATGCTATATACCATGTATAAATGTCTCGCTTATAAACTTGCATTGTTCACATAGTTCAACTAAGTCTGCTTGATCCAATTTTTGCACTGGTCTTACGGGTGATCTTTGCTCAGAGGGGACTGGAAAAGTAACAGTGGCCTTCCTGGCAGAAAACATCTGTTTAAATTTTTAACAGGAAAACTGCATTTGCCATTTAGTCATCACATCATTATTTTGCTTTACAGTGATGTTGGCCTGCTGCCAAAAATATGTCATCTCTCATTTTAACGAGCAAAGATCTGTCTATATAGTGATATGGAATGTCTTCTGTAAAAAGCCAGCAAGAAAAACACACTAATTCTGAGATTGTCTAAGGGAATTTACTTGTGACTAAATATTGCAGCCAGAGTTGTCATTAACATGATTTTCAGAGTCATCCTGCGTACAGGTATCTGCTACATTTCAAAAATCCAAACTGAGTATAACGCAGATAAAGGAAATGATGGAGGAAAAACACCCAAGGGGAAATGGGTCAAGAACCTAGACTCTGTACATGAATCTTACTTATAACTGTATCCTATTAGATTTTAAACACCATTTTAAAAATAAATGTCCAGGTTTATATTAAACTAATGAACATCAGGAAATTCAATCAAGGCTAAAATTCACTGTCATGCTTAGGTATTATGGTGGATAATTTGGCATACCATATGCACTGTAATACCTACACACTGCTGTGGAGTTCAGAACATTGTCATGGTCATAAATGAAAATACTGCTGCTGGTTCCTTGCCAGAGGCACAGGTTTTAAATTTACTACTGCTTACCCCAATGACATGAGTGTTGCTCCTTGCTTTCTTTCCCTGTTTTTGTTGTAACATATTATAAGCAATTTTAATTCCCTTTCCCTCCATGCTCACTGTGACAGATGTGGCAATTTCCTGCAATATATTTGAGAGATCTTACTGTATTAAATTTATGTATCATTGTAGGCCAGGGATTGTATGTAATTTCATGGGGGAAGGTGACCACAGCCCTCCAGGAACTAAGATCAGTGGGGCATCATTAGGTAATTTCACTCAGGTTATAACACTTCCAGGGAGGTACCACCACCTGGAGAGGCTCATATGTAATGGATCAAATTGGATACTCTAGAGACCAGCAGACAAAGAAAGGACTTTTAAATTCAGGCTACTTATCTAAAGTAACTCAGTCTTCTTTCTGACCCAACAAGCAGAACCTTCTGGCCAAGGGAGGCCCCAATCTTTCCCGGGAGTGGCTGAAGGATTGTGACCTACTGAGGCCCCAGTAGACTGATGGGCAACCTCTGGTAAACTTTTAGCATGCAGATAGGAACTTTCATTGCTTTAATTTGCAGACACCTAGAGGTTAATAAGGTGATAAGTAACAGTCAACATTGATTTGTCAAGAACAAGTCATGTAAAACCAGCCTAAGATTTATTTGACAGGGTAACAAGCCTCCTGGCTGGGGAAAGCAGGAGATGTGGTATATCTTTATGTGAGTAAGGCTTTTGATACTGTCTCGCATGACCCTCTCATAAATAAACTAGGGAAATACAACCTAAATGGAGCTACTGTCAAGTGGGTGCATAACTGGTTGGAAAACTGTTCCAAGAGAATAGTTATCAGTGGTTCACAGTCAAGCTGGAAGGGCATATTGAGTGGTCAGTTCTGCAGTGGTCAGTTCTAGGTTCAGTTCTGTTCAATATCTGCTTCAATGGTTTGGATAATGGCATAGAGAGTACACTTACAAAGGTTGCAGACGATATCAAACTGGGAGGGGTTGCAAGTGCTTTGTAGGAGAGGATTAAAATTCAGAATGATCTGGACAAACAGTCTGATATGGTAAATAGAATGGTAAATAGAATTAAATTCAATAAGGACAAATGCAAAGTACTCCACAAGGAACAATCAGTTGCACACATTCAAAATGGGAAATGACTGCCTAGGAAGGAGTACTGCAGGAAGGGATCTGGGGGTCATAGTGGATCACAAGCTAAATATGAGTCAGCAGTGTAACACCGTTGCACCCAAAAAAAAAAGGCAATCATTCTGGGATGTATTAGAAGGAATGTTGTAAGCAAGACACGAGAAGTAATTCTTCCGCTCTACTCCACGCTGATCAGGCTTCAGCTGGAGTATTGTGTCCAGTTCTGGGTGCCACATTTCAGGAAAGATGTGGGCAAACTGGAGAAAGTTTAGAGAAGAGCAACAAAACTGATTAAAGATCTAGAAAACATGACCTATGAGGGAAGATTGACAAAATTGGGGTTGTTCTCTCGTGTGCAGCCACACAGATGCACACCTTAGTGGGAACTATCCGCGGACCACCTGAATGAAGCTCGCGGACCACAGTTTGAAAACCTCTGGGCTAGAGCAGAGTATATCTTGTGAAGCTGCTGATGAATGTTAATTTCTGGGGCCACATCACATGTCATGGGACCCACGTGTGAATCTCCATCTGGAAAGGGGATTCTGGTCCTTTGTGGCACTGTCCCAAGGTCATGCAGAGTGCTCTCTCTGGAATCTGCATGGAGGGAGTGGATGGACTCAGGACAGACTGAGAGATGTGCAGGGAGATGCATATCATCCCCTATCAACCTTGCAGAAATTGTCTGGAAAAGCCACAAATTTTTGTTAACTCTTCCATGGACCCCCACCCCAGGGTAAACTGAAGCTGCAGTCCGAAGGGGTACCGGACAGTTGAGCAGTACAGAACCTGCACTGGCAGTGGGGGGGGGAGAGGGAGGGAACAAACTGCTGAGGGCCAGAGCTTCTGTGGGGGTAAGGTCTTTTTACTTTTCCTTGTCTCCTGTAGATCCCAAGAAATCTGCTAGACTTTAGAAAGCAGCTTTTCCACAAGGTAGACATCACACTCCGTTTCCCCCATGGTGTGATGTGTGTCCCCCATGGGGTGATGTGTGGGAGTCTCCATTAGGAAAGACTCTCCCCTCCCTTGGTTTTCATTTTGGGAGGAAAGTAATCTGGTACCTGCAGTATCACTCCCAGAAATCGTGTCTGCTTTAGATTTATTTTTTAAATGATCAAGATCATACACCTCAAGTTTCATAAGTGATTCTGAGTGCCTCATTTTTGGAAGTTCAACCTAAGACACCTTAAAAGAGCCTGATTTCCAGAGGGGTGACTCAGTACTTTTTTAAAAACTGAGGTTTATTTACATGCATCATATAGGGCACCCAAAATGGAGATATCCAAAATAACTCTTAAAAATGAGGCTGTGAAGATTAAAAAAACCATGCATCATCTTCTCAACTCCCCTTTGCTAGTGTTAACTCCTCAACAGCTATCTTAACCTCTAGAAAACAAATCTAGGTATCTCCTGAGCACACTGGCTTCGTAAGACCCTACTAATGTTTAGACTTTTTTCTTATGCACTGTGGTTGGTTATATTGTTCCCCCCAGATGGTAATTCTACTAAACCTTTATTGCTTCCTGTGCTCATGACTTATTCATTGCTTTATTTTCTTCTCTGGTTGTTTATTGAATAGATTTATTACCTCTCCATGAGATAGTTCTGTTAAAATTACTATTTACTCCCACTGTAGCTTCTTAAAATTTAGATGATTACTTAGCTTTGGAATACATTTACTAGTGTGAGGGGGACAAACTCTATCAATCTTAATAATCACTTTTGAAAATTTCTTTGAAGTGTCCTGTTTTCCAGTGAGAATACAGCCAATTTATTTATCAATTCTTGTTTGTTTCTTCAGACTTAGCATAATCTTTGTCCTAAAATGAAACCTGTCCAAAGCAGTGATTTTTGAGGTACACTTTGCAAAACTGCAAACATTTACTCTTCAGAGCCAAAATTGGCTCAGAATCCACAACTGGCTCCAGATTTTCAAGGGTTCAGCTCCCACTTAAGACACCCAAATAAATGAACAGATTTTCAAAAGTACTGAGCACCCTCCTGCTCCCGTTATTGACAGTGGAGAAAAATCTGGCTCATCAATGTTTATCAGTAACTCAACTTTTTTCTTTGTATTCTGTCTTTCCTAGCTGCGTGGTATTGTTTGTTGTTACTGGTGCATCAATCTTTCGAAGACTTTCAAACACCCACATTAATTTAAAAACATTTTTTTAAAAAGGAGAAGCTCCCAAGATGAGACTTTGGATGCTAAATGAAAATCTGGAGTGGAGGAAAATGATTTATTATGAAAACATTCACAGTACAACCAGGCATTACCATGATTGCCACCAAGTAGGTTTACATGGTTTACATTAGGGAGAGAGGGAGATGAGAAAGAAAGACATCATTTTCCTTGGAGCGTTCTGAAATTCACACCAAACTAATATGTTTAAATTATTGTAATTTTAACTTGAGTTGACACAAGCCTTTGCATGAGATGAATACAAGTGCTAAAGCAAAGAATAAACTTACTTCAAAAAAAATTGAAGTATACAACGGCCCAGCTATCCAAATTAATCCTGACCTTGGCCCGGTGGAAAACAGGTCATGTATTTGTTGAGTATGTTCTCCAGTGAACATGATGCTGTTGAGTTAGAAGAGCAATCAGATACCAGCCTAGTCATTGATATTACATTTCTCTATTTCACTGAGCCTCAGCTAATTAAAAAAAAAAGTGTATTTAGCCAAAGGAAGCATTTTTATGACTACACGGATAGATGTGCTTCAAGCAAACAAGAAGAAAAAGTAATAAAGACTAATTTAGTTATGAGCACTTACTCCATCTGCTATATACACATCATATATCAGCATCAATATTATCCAGTATTATTATAGTACATATTTATTATTATTTTCTCAAAATAAGAAGACTCATTAAAATACAGCATTAAATCATTATCTTCCTGGAAATGTGACTGAGAAACCTATTTGAATGGTGATTAAAATAATCATTTTGTTTCATTCTGAAATTAAAGTACTCCATAGGACAGTGCCTGGCCCACGCATGGGTGGGGCAAAGGGAGTCTCCTTCATCTTCCACTACCACACAAAATGGCATCCCTGAGCACAAGCTTTGCTTGAGATGATGCGTGCACTAGCTTCCCCAAAGGAGGTAGCATGAGACAGGGCCATGCCCATTTCTCTCCCTTGCGTTTGCCAGCAAATCTAAGCTCATGAGGGACCTGAAGTGCTTACTACATCCTCTGTAATGGCACAGCTGCCACTCCGCCCTAAATTCCTGGAGGCTTTCTACCGCTTGAGACACAATGTCTCCAAGAGGGACTGCTGGGGCACTTTGCCACTGGGGCACTACCTACAACTGTCTCTGGCTCGAATATGGATACTCAGTCAGTATGTACACCTGAACCCTTTCAGGCTGATGCAAAATGACAGGGCGAGCTGATTGATTCGACAGATTTCTGCTGAGTGTTGTTTCTCAACAGGAAGCCTGCTGAATCATTTTATTCTATTTTATCTCAGCTTCAGTGTGTGATATTCAAAAAAAAAAACACAGAAGAGTTGCTATTTGTATTCTGATTAATGGATATATTTTTCCAGGTTTCTTTACATTTGTGAAACTACTGTATGCCAGTCTAATTAGAGGTCTACCTTTCCCAGTTAGTAATGGATTAAAAATTAAGGGTGTTTAAATTGCAAAACACTACATAACCTGTTATAATAAATCTGTGCACTATTCTACCAGTACTATACATAATTCATTAGTGGATATAAGGGAGAAACCATTTGCTAAGGAAATAATCTATTCCCTGCATAAATGGAAATAATCTTTCACGTGGGATGAACTACCCAATCAAAATGGGTATTTGTTTACGGTGTGATCGATATTGTTAGAGCTCTTCTCTGACGTTGGCAAGTAGAGAGTTTAAACCCTCTCTTTGAGCAGGTTGTCTATAACATGCGCTTACCTCCAATTGTCAGGGAATGCAGCTCTGATTGCCGTATGGCCGAGTTCACTGTTAGGTGATGAACGAGAGTTCTAGTGGCTCTGGGATTGCATAGTTGCTGGTGGTGATGAGCCACCCTTGATTTAAGATGCAGAGAAAGAGCTATCTTTGTTTATTCTGCTCCTTTGGCTTCAGGAAGCCCATCAGCTTTTTCCCTATAGGAGAAATGAACTCCAAATATGGGAGTGGTTTCTTCTTCACATATGCTTGACTTCCTTGACCACCGCAATACTGTAGTTATAGTGTAAAGCTGGGGGCAGGTCCTCAGCTGGTGTTCATTGTCATAGCTTCATTCAAGTTGAGGTTTGACAATATATACCAGTTGTGGATCTGCCCCTTGATACTTATGGTGCTTCATTTTATATGATGGATTGTGTTAGCCAATACAAAGATAAATTAGAGATGATTAATTGTACTTATGTCCCTGTTATAACCCTATACACACCTCTTCAGCTGCTCTTTCACTTTTTTTTAACTCCACACAACAATTCAAATGCCATTTTCCTATGCCATGCAGGATATGACTTCAGCCCTTAATTTTTATCTAATATTGACAATTGTTCCCTTTACTGTTGCTGTATTGCTGCAATGTGATAGGATTAGAAGAGCATAAACCTTCCATGTGCATTTACCAGTAAAATCAGCCTCTCCTTCTTCATTGGTCTGCATTTTTGTATAAGTGGCTATTTTCTTACTTGGTAAAGGTAACAATTTTTGGCAGATTATGTCAACTAACCACAATGTGGTTGGTTGGAATAGACTCTTTGTCATATATGTATGGTTAATAGAGTGGGGGAAGAGATGTATGAATATTTCACAGCAAATATTTTCTCTTTTGTCTGCTAATTATCCACAAACAGCTTAGGATTTCTTAGAGTGTGTTTGTTATGTGGTGAATAATATGAATGGTCTGTGGTTCATTTGCAGGTTCTTGGCTGGCAATATTAGTATTTGAGAGCTAAGCTGCATGGAATAGCATTGATGGGATACATGGTGTATCTTGATAAGAGGAATGTAACTCTGAATCAGGTTACATATACAGTGTGACACGTTATATCACAGAATCCCCTTTGGGGCTGGCAACTGATGTGCCAAGATTACTTCTGCTCCTGCTGTCCTGCCCTGGCAGCTTGGGATGTCAATGCCCTGCCTGGTTTGAGCCAGACCCACTAGCCTGCTGCAAACCCAGACACAGGTCTAAACCATGTCCCCTAACAACTGTAGGCTTAACTGAAAGCAGCTTACAAAAGTGTGCCTGTCTTTAACACTCAAATGCCCAACTCCCAATGGGGTCCAAACCCCAAATAAATCCATTTTACCCTGTATAAAGCTTATACAGGGTAAACTCATAAATTGTTTGCCCTCTATAACTCTGATAGAGAGAGATGCAGAGCTGTTATTTTGCCCCCCACCCCAAGTATTAATACATACTCTGGGTTAATTAATAAGTAAAAAGTGTTTTTATTAAATACAGAAAGTAGGATTTAAGTGGTTCCAAGTAGTAACAGACAGAGCAAAGTGAATTACCAAGTAAAATAAAATAAAACCCGCAAGTCTATGCCTAATACAGTAAGAAAACTGAATACAGATAAAACGTCACCCTCAGAGGAGTTCCAGTAAGCTTCCTTTTACAGACTAGTCTCCCTCTAATCTGGGGCCAGCAATCACTCACACCCCCTGTAGTTACTGTTCTTTGTTCAAGTTTCTTTCAGGTATCCTTGGGGGTGGAGAGGCTACCTCTTGAGCTAGCTGAAGACAAAATGAAAGGATCTCCCAGGGGGGTAAATAGACTTTCTCTTGTGGGTGGATACCCCTCCTTCCCCCTGTGTAGAATTCCAGCTACAAGATGGAGTTTTGGAGTCACATGGGAAAGTCACATGGCTATGCATGACTCAGAACTTACAGGTAGCAGCCATGGTTCACATGCTACCTTGAACGTCTTCATGTAGACTTCTTATGTGGATTGGAGCCTTCCAAGATCCATTGTCCATTAAATGCTTCTTGACTGGGCACTTAACTTGCAAATTCCTTTCTGAAGAAGCTGACCGAATGCCTTACTAAGGCTATTTAAAATCAAACAAGTATACAGCCAATAGTCATAACATAGAATACAACAAGGACACATGCATACAAATAGGATGAATAGATTCAGTAGATCATAACCTTTACAGAGATATGTTACATGGCATATGTAGCATAAAACATATTCCAGTTATGTCATATATACATTTATAAGCCTATTTTATAAAGCCTTATGGGGTGCAACATCACGTACAGTGTTCCCTTTTTATTAATATTAGCCAGGATTCACTTGAATTGTGGTGTTTTGTGAGCATTCTTGCCAGTAAACTGAGTCAGCACAGGGTATTCAGAGATCAAAACCAAAAAGGAATTCAAATGCAATCAAACTGAGTTTGTTTTAAAATTTTCAATGAATATTCATTCACACAAAGTGGTATTTTGTGGTATTTGCCCAACTGTAGAGATTAATAATTACCATGAAGCTAAAACAAGAGGCCACCCTTCTTTTGCAATTTATTGTTTTAAAATACCATCCCAAATTACTTCCAAATGAACAAAGTACAGTTTCTTCATTTTTATGAGAAAACTACCTGTGTTAAGGAGTTAATTGTTTCTGGTCCCTTGAATAGTTAACTTAAGACAAATTTCCTGTTTAACATTTTATATTCCACTTGGAGAATTTATTTAAAGAACAGTCTAAGTCTATATTCAAGTATTTACCCTTTCTATTTTTTGACTATTTGATGAGTCAAAAAGTTGGACTGTTTCATGCAAGAACCAAGGCAACACTGAGCTATCTGCATCTACAATAGAATTTATATTTTTGAAAATATCAATTTTGAGTCACTTTTTATTTTCTGAAAGAAAGTGAGACAGCGGGAAGCATTTTGAAACCCCAGAGACTGCTAATATGGCATCCAGGTGAGAAGGAATGATAGGTCAATGGCTAACAGATGGCATTGTGAGTTGGAGAGGCTGCTGGCAGATGAATTTGACAATTTCGGTAAGGCTCAGCTTTTGACAAGTGCTCAACAACATTGGAAAGATACTGAAGAACTCATCTTCTTTCTGGTGGTGCTGCCAGTTTGGACACTGCAGATGTTTTGCTCAGTGAGACATATGGTAGAGAAGCAATTATTCTCCCTTCATAGAGGGCAAGACAAGGGAAAGGATGCCTTAAGGGGCTGGGTTCTCTGCAGTCAGGGTTTTTTATATTAAGGTGCAGTATTAAACTATGAACTCTTAACTGTAAACAATTCTTGTATAATAGTCTTACTGCTGCTTCTAATAGCCTACTAATATTATCTTCTGTATAGACTAGACCATTCTTGATCGGGGAAAAATGAACCCCCCCTCTCCCTTGCTCCGCATCAAGAAGGGTTGTTGCACCCAAGCAATTGCATCATCTTTTTTCACCTGTTGCTTTCTCTTTCCCAACCTTTCTTCCACAATATCTTTTTCATCTCCAACAATGTTGGGGTCTTTCTTAGAATCATTGTGGACACCCATAGTAACAGTGAAAAGACACAACTGAAATTGCCAAGATTCATTTTGAAGAATGCTGCTTACACAGCAGTGGAAGGGCTAAGTAGAATTTTGAAAACATAGGTCCCCAAATGCTTAGTATATTCAGACTAAAATTTTAAAATATCATCTGCAATTTTATGAAGAGGCAAAACCCGTAAAGTACTTTATACATCCCTTGGGAGCTTAATAGATTTCATAGTTAGGAAACATTTTTATGATATTCAGCATAATGTTTTCCTTTCTCAGCTTATCCCATTTCTCCTGGTGCTACCTTCAATAATTTTTCTCCTTCCTTTGTGTTTACAACCTCAAGTATTTATAGATTCCATTAGCACAGAAGCAATATTGTTGCAGTAGTCATGTTTTATCTTAATGTTACTAAAAAGCCTTTATGTGTTTTCCCTGAAGTGGGGGACAACAATATTGTGGGAGAATAGCCAAACAAGTTCTTGATTTTTGGCATTGGTAAACTGTGACAGAAAAAGGGGAAATTGAACTTTTGAACATACAATGCTATTGATGGAAAAAGACTACTTGTATTATTGCTGCATAGTTAAAAACCTGTCAGGAACATGCTACTGGAATTGAAAAGCTCCTGTGGCATTTCTTGCTATAATTTATAAGAAGCAGAGGTGGAAACGAGTTTATTCAATAATACTGGTTACCGACTGTCTTGGGTTGGAACTTACTGTGAAGGAGGACTTCACTAGTACAAGAACTACTCTCATGAGTCACCAGAGGGGCAGGCTGAAACCTGAAAGAGTTACTTATTTTTACCACCAGCTGGGTGGGAGGGATAGCTCAGTGGTTTGAGCATTGGCCTCCTAAACCCAGGGTTGTGAGTTCAATCCTTGAGGGGGGCCATTTAGGGATCGGGGGCAAAAATTGGGGATTGGTCCTGCTTTGAGCAGGGGGTTGGACTAGATGACCTCCTGAGGTCCCTTCCATAGTCTATGATTTGTCTGTCTGCAGTGTCATCACTTTACAAGTATGCTCAACCAGAGCTTCACATAATAAAAAGCAGTGGGAGTGGGAATGATAAAGCAGATTTATTTAAACATAGGGTAGATATTTTAAGCATGATTAGTGTAGAATAACAGAACCAGACTGATATAGTTTGAAGACTTCTGTTTAATTATACAACATGACATCATGGGAAGCTAAAGAGTAAGATTCCCCCACTTGTGGCTTAACTTTGGCCTGCAGGGAGAACTTCAAGGGAACATGTGATAATTCAGTAGGGATGTCTCAAAGGATTACTTCTTCCTTTATGATGTGCTTTGTTAGGCAAATACAGTTATTTCCAGGAAGGGTATGAGAGTGCATTTGAATTAGTCAGAGTTTTTTGCCTCAACATTTCTGAAAATCCCAGTAGTTGTCTATCTACATCTGTAGGTGCCTACATACCTTTTAAAAATCTGGCCCTAACTGACTTGTTGAAGACCACAGAAGGAAATCTGTCAGAAAACTCCTGGCTTCCAATGTACTGCTCAGACCACTAAACGATTTCTCAGTCCAGCAGGTACACTTCTAATTGCTGGGATGAAGGCTTAAAGAAGAAAGAGGTATAACAGCGAGCACAGCAAAAGTAAATATGGTAGAACAAAGACTTCTGTGAAACCGATAATTTTAAGATACCAACTCATAATAGACCTGTGTTATGCCTGCAGTTAGGACATCATTATTTTCTTCTACCTTTCATTTCTGTTACATATGTCTTCAGTCGCTTATTTATAACCAGCAGGTTTCTTCCTCTACCGCTGAAGTTTTCAACAGTATCATGGTTCCAAGTGTCCCTTGTTAACTAAGGTTAGCAGCAATGGAATAATTTGCTGCAAATACGTCTTATAATGTATTACCTGTTCCCCAGAACTATTGCTTAAACCACTGAAATTCAACTGAACTCAACTTTTTCTTTTCACTCAGCCAAAACTTCATGTTTAGTCAGCTTCCCAAGAAAGTTGCTGATAGGAATCAGGAAATCATAATTGACCTTATACACTGTCATCAAGTAATGGGGATATTTAAATGGGGAGGCAGCTGCCTCTGTCCTTCACACATTGGCCTTTAGCTCTCTTCACTAATAGCTTTGGACATTTTAATAATCTATTTTACAGCAAGGTCAGGTTAACAGGGGTTTTTATAGGCCAATATTTTACAGAGAATCGGTGAACCAAAAATTGTAATTATGCAAGTGAAATAATCCCTTGAATAATTAGTGTTGATTAACTGGCTATTATCATTTAGACAGGTTTCAGGAATTTGATATAAGAGGAGGCAGAAAGGAGATGGGTGCCAATTTTATGATAAGTAAATGTTTATATCTGTCATAAACCCAGATATTTTTTAAACTGAACAGTAGGATCAGCTGTAGCACTGATTACCATTTTATCAGTTGATGTCTATCACTTTTTTTGAACTTCATGAAAATGTATGTCTACACGGAGTATTCCTGGTAGCCCACTAATGAGTTTCAAACAGCTTGTTATCATACCAGTAAACCTATTGACAATATGCTAGCATAGATAATGAATGTTATCCGTGTTAAACAAAGAGGTTATCTCACAGCTAAACATTCCACATAACATATACAAACATTTTTTTTTTCTTTCAAGGTAGTTTAGTACTTTAGAAGATAACACAGTACTGCAATGTATAATTCCCCCAACATCTCCATGTAGCTTCCATAAACATTATTCAGACCCATGTGCAAACATAGGGCTAAATTCTAGCATCACAGAGTCAATGGCAACATTCCCACTGACTTCTTAAGGAACTAGATGCAGCCAAACGGAGAGGGACATACCTTCTAATCTTCATAAGGAGAGGAAATAAGAACTCTATCATGTCCACACAATGTGGCTACTCTTTACTGATTGTGCCAAAGAAGCATGCTCCAGATCTCCCCTCTTCTCCCTATATCCATGCAGGGAAGGGCCCTTCCACATATTGGTCTTCCCCATCCTGCATGGATGTAGGGGACCCAGCCTCCCTTCCCCCACCCCAAATCCTCTCTTCCTTTTTTCAGAACCTGCAGAACTTCTCCTTGTATCCTTGTGTCCAGGTTTCCATATGAGAGAGGTGGTGGAAACTGGGCAGGCAATGGGGGGGAGCCCATGGCCTGAGGGATACATATTGTCATCTCTATGGCCCCCATTGATGTTAGGTTAAAAAAAATAATATAGACCAATGCTTCCTGCCCACCCATCTGGCTAAGGATAGGATAGGCTCTGGGTAGTTCACCACTTCTAAAAGTTTATAAGCAGCAACTGCCACTTCATTCGCTAATTGTCAGATCTACATAATTTGAGAAGCATATTGTGTGAGAGTAGTAAGATATAAAGAAATGAACAGGCTAGTTATTACTAAAAATTCAATTGCCATCAGAATCCAAATGCATCTGGTACAAATTCTTTAAGAAAAAATAAAATTAATAAATGCTGCACCTTTAATTAGAACAAAAGTCAAAATTGTTCTGTTCCATTTATTCCAGACATATCCATTACTTTTTGCAGTGCAGAAGAATAACTGTTTTGTACAGCTGGAGCTGATTAAAAGGAATTCACCTCATTCAGTTTAATAAAACTAGCCAATTTACAGAGAGTCAGGTATTAAAATTTAGTATACATGACAACTGTTCTCATTTTCAGAATGCAGCCTACCTCCTCCATTTGATTGGATTTCTTATTACAAGCTCTGAAAAGGTTAATGAACACCTTAACAAAGCAGCTCAGGTTCTATAATTGGGACTAGTAAGCAGATATAGTGATGGGCTTCTTTTTTAATGTGATTGTAATACAGTTTTGCAATGTGTTATAAAAATAGCATAGCAAGAAGTGTAAAGAAAAATAGGGTCTCATAAGTTCATAGTTTGCAAATATGCTATAAAAATTGTTTCATTTATCTGATGCAAACAACCAACAAATAAACGTGTGTGTTGTTACTTACACAACTGCAAAGGTGTACTTCAGAAGCAATTGTTTCTTTCCTATAAACAACGGTAGAAAATTTCTGTAAACAGAAGACAAACTATATAAAGTATAAAAAGATGTTCACTAAAATCCTCTTATATGAAGCCCAATTGTGTTTCATGTTTGTTCTGTGGAATTTCAAACTGCCGTCAAAGTCACTATTGAGCCTCAGATAGAGATAGATTTTGTTCTTTTTCTTTATGAGAACAAAATGTATGTAGATAATTGCCAAGAATGTTCTAAATAATACCCAGAGACTGCAATTCTGAGTCTGATTTTGCAAGGTTTGAGATGCACGCTTTATAAATCTGAAAAATAGGTAAATCAGTAAACTGGTATTATGGCCTTCCCCCCCCTTCAGAGCATAGTACCATTGAATAAATGGAATGAAAGGAGGGGCAATATTCTGACCTACTGAAAGAGGATGCAATATCCCTGCCATCAGTGAAATTTCAGTTGGGTATACCAGATCTGAATTTGGCCACCTGAACATCTAAGGCCCCAATGCCTGCAAAGAGAACCATTCAGGAGCACCTCTCCCTCCTCCCCCCATCCACACAAGCAGAGAGTCCTACCCATGTGGAATGTGTTGCAGGATTGCAGCCTAACGGTCATGGTATGAATGTCTAATTCCCAACCAAAAATTATTTTCACAGAAGTCAGACAGCAAATGCGCATTACACTCCTCTTTACGCCATGTGACTCATATGAAATCAGTTTTTTGACGCATAATAGAATACTTGTCCAATATGTGGCAACCAGAAACGGGGGTCATGAAGGGAGAGGGGTAATGATGGAAGAAAATATGCAGTGCAGGCAGGTACAGATGGAGCATGGGCTTTTGTTTGAACAAAATGTCAACAGTGAAGACAAAGTGAAAGCTGAGCCTATTTTCTCAAACTTGGACACCTATGTTGGGTACTCAGTTGTACATTTGTGTGCTCAGGTTGGCATTAGGGTGACTAAATATGTGTGCCGGACAAACAATGTGAAATCAATTTCCCCCTAACATAGATGCCTAAATTTGACGACTGGGCCTATGGGCCTTAGTATCAGAACAGTCATGTAGGGGTTAAAAATGGCAGTAGTAATGGGCAGTATTCCTCAGTGATGGACTGCTGTTGAAGTTCTTTCCCTACCTGACTCTCATGTTCTTATTTATTTCTTGAACAAATAAGGACAAACCTGCTTCCTTTTTATGTTGCTGATCCTCGCACTGTTCCTCAATGTTAGAATTTAAAATGGCATGTCAAATGTCTTCTGTGTAGGCTTGATATGTTCGTGATACCCACATAATTGGCAATAAGTAAAGTCAGTGGCTTCTAAAAGGTTGTTAGGTAGAGCTGGTTGCTAATAAGAATTTCTATTCAGCAGGAAATTCCAACATATAGAAATATCTTTTCTGTTTTGGAACAAAAAGCCAAAATTTCAAAAAATCAGTCATACCATCAAAATGTTTTGTTTTGATGGTGGTGATTCAATTAACTAAATGTAAACGTGTCTGTGTATATATATATTATTACATAAGTACAAATGTCCATATAATCAATAGAATATGTATTTTAATATGCAAGTCTACACAATATAAATCAAAATACTATCAAAACAAAATATTTTGACACTATTGAAATTAAACGTTTTGACTTTCTCATGTTGAAAAAAGTTGTTCAAATAACCATGTTCCAGTAAAATGTTTGTTTTGATGTAACTGCATTTTTCCGTGGCAAATTGTTCCTTCTAATTGTTTTTGATCTATTGTTAGGTAACTGTGCCCAACGGTATGATTAGCCATAAAAGTGTGTGATTGTGTGTGTGTTCGGTAAGGTAATGTTTGTGTTTTGTTTCATTGGCTAAGTGTGCCACACACTCTTCTATAGAGCCATGTGGTAGAATTCTGGAATAAAGTAGAACTTTTCTGTCTTTCTTGCTTAGATTCAGGTCAGATCTTAATAAAGTTAGTTGTTTCTTTTTGTATCCAAAGTCTTTAAAAATAATTACTGTAGAGTAAACAGCAACACTTCTAGCATTCAGTTCTTACAATGAGCTGATAGTGTTAATGGCATTTACACTTGTAGTTTAACTGTTGACCATTACCCTTTATTGTCTTTTCCACAGCATTTGGAAATGCAATGTTTTACTGCAATTTCCCAGATATGAACAAGGCAGCAATAGCAGAGAATAAAGAAGGAGAAAGTACTCACATATCAGAAATGAATATAACGAAAGTATAAAATTGCCTTTTTAAAGCAGCTGTCTTATCGTACATTAAGAACCAACCACACATATTGATGATCTCCTTCTTTCTCACTGAATATAATAGTTTAAAGTATCTAGGTTGCATTAAAACTTTTCCAATTACCTTATGTGGCCAAAAGAATTTATAAAGGTCCCTCAGCCTGTGAATTTTTTCCTTAAGGATCTGTTCAATTGAACCCTGCAAATATAAAAAACATGTTTTCCAGCAATATAGTTGGATCCAAATGTATGATGAGTTAGTGATGGACAAACTTCAAAGATTTTAATATTTGTGTTGAATTTAAAAAAGAATTCAGACCTCTAGTTATTACTCTACAGTGTATGCAAACCAGTATGACCAAATTTTCTGACGATCTCTTTAATTGTGTGTGTCATTTGCAGACGCATCTATTTGTGTACATGCAAACAGATACTTGTGCAAGCTAATCAGGTAATTTTGGGCCTAAGTACCTGATTTATGCACAAACACATGTTCTTGTACCCATAAAGATAGTGAGCATGTAAAAAAGAGCAAAAACAATTGGCCACTTAAGTCTTCAAAATTGGGCTTGAAAGCAGGCTTTCTCATAAGACTTTTAAGAACTTTCGCTCCTGTTCATGGCCACAAATACTGCCAAAGCAGCCTTTCCAACATTAATTTGGCATTTATGTCTGCGTTGCAGATGGGGAAAATTAAAACTTACCTGAATGTTCCAGGAGAAAAAAAAATTAGTTCCACTCATTTGTAAATAGGGGAATATATGCAGCAGGCTCTTGTTTCTCCCGTACGTGCTTGCCCACAGCAATTCAGTAACTATAAAAGGAATTTTTCAAAGTCAAAAGGACATTTAGGTGCCATATTCCCTTTTGTACCTTAAGCAACTTCACATGATGTATATTATTCTTACTAACCTGTTCAATTCTAACTTCTCTCAATGGAAATTTTATATCCTTCGTTATTTGTTTCCACTGGTGCCCACAAAGTGCCAAGGCTGTGCAAAGAGGAAAGAAGGCATGGTCTCTGCCTGAAGGAACTTACAATCTTAGAAACAAAAGCAGAAGATACCACCTGAGAATTATGTTTTTCAAAGAGCTCTGTAGTCCACAGTAAATTTGAATGCTAACTAAATCATATGATTTCAAATATAAGAGAACTCAATCTTTTACGGTGCGGTAGATTGGACCCAATGAAAGTGACACAGGTCCTTCAGCTCATTCATATCTTGTATTTGCTCTCTCTCCCCTATTTCCCCAAACAATTTCTAGACAGTTCAGTACAGTACATAGATGTGTATATATATATTTCCAAAGGCAGATGCTATGCTGGTGTTATAGCTCTATTATAGTCAATGGATCTATAACAATTTACATCAGCTGAGGACTTCATTCCCTATGTCTTTGCTTAGTCTAGCCACATAGAGAAACTGCAAAAAGCAAGATGAGCAAGTGTAAGTCAAACATTCTTGAATGGATCCCTTAGGTTACAAAATATAAATCTGCTTGCATCCAAATAATTTTGCATTCCTGTTCTACAGTCTTTTTTGTTTATCATTCCAAACAACAATGCAAGCACTTCATATTAACAAGATGTATGGCAGGAACATGCAGAATGAAGAAACAACAAGCTGCATCAATTGCCTTGCACCAATTTTAGGATTATAATGGGAACTACCAGTTTATGATGATGAAAACACATCACAGAAGGAGCTAAATTTCTTGTATTCCCTCTTAAAAAGCAGTGCTCTGTTTTTTTTCCTGACAGTATAATCTCACAGTCAACACAATGAACCCTGCTGTTTGGTAGAATAATTGTTCATCTCAAAATTATGTTTAGCCTTCTCTTTTTTTTATTCAGCATTGTGTTGTTATAAAAACATAAATATTCTTTGCAGTAAACAGATTCTCAAATAAACAACCATCTATTCCTCAAAACTTTTAAGTTACAAGCCACAAATTTGAATATGAATTTTATATATATGCTGCACTTCTGAACTGCACTCATTAAATCACCAGCAGTAAGAATGCCTTGTTTTTGTCAAGGTGGGCGGTAGTAACGTGTAGAATGATTGACTTTATTAGCCCATCTATTGACGTGCAGATTCACTTAAGATGATAATGGAGACGTCTTCCTATAATAATGAAAGCACACAGCAGAAGGATGTTTTATTAATTACTTTACATTTCTTGGCTTCTATTTACCAAAAGAAAACTCACTGTAGATTGAGCATCTGTTTTTGAGGAGACCTTTTGCTTAGTTATTTGTTAAGTTGGTTGATTAAAATGCAAAAAGTCAGTCAAGTGACTGACTTGCATGAGGTTTCGTACATCAAATCAGGGTCTTCTTCCTAATTAGACAAGCCCAGACCCTAGTGATCCCATTAAACCATCCTGGCCCAAAACATCTCTGCTAACATAAGCTAACAGCACCCCACTCTGCCACACACACAATTATTTCTGCTCATAAGGAGAATTTAACAATACTGCATACAATAGGTGTCCCTTTTTTTATTAGACATTTAGATAACCTTTTACCATATAATCCTGTTTCTATTTTTTGCACCCATGCCTACTAGAGGTAATATAGCACAGCAGTAGCAAAAAAAATCATTAAATGTAATGGAAAGTTAATGGTAAGAGACTCTTGGTAGTACTAGGCAGGTTTATGTCAGAGCGATTACAATAACCAATATTTCTGTTAGAGTTCTGTTAGGACCTCTTTCTGAGCACAACTGTGCTCTAAAAGCGGGGACTGTATGGAAAAAATTACTATAATAGAGAAGCAGTGTAATTTTGAATTATTACAGTAATGTTTCTATACTTCTTAAAATAATGGTCCTGCAACTTTCAGGATGCCTCTGCTTTGTATTTAGAGTAGAAGAGTATATATCAATTTCTTTCTAAAATAGCAGATAAACAAAATCTGATGTTTGCTGTTATTTACAGCTGCCCTAAGAGTTAGGGGGCAATTGAAAGGTAGTGTTAAAATGGTGGCATTTGGGAATAAGATAACATAGTATATATATTCCACCTGTGTCTGTGCACATGTTGTCCGTAGACAAAATGGGGTGGTTTAACCTCCTAAAACCAGTTTCTGGTCTGTTCATTTACTAGTACCTCATTCACTTTTGCCTGTACCTCAATCTCCCATCTGAGTAATAAATAAATAAGTACACGTCTTAACTTTCAGTGCATTCTTCTTCAGGTACATTAAGTAACCTCTGATTTGAAACCTTTCATGCTAGATTGGCCTTGTCTACGAAATAAGGATTAACAGTCTAGGAGCGCTTCCCTAACTGACCAGGGTAGTGAACTGAAAGCCATGGCACTTTCTATCTATTGCATTTAGGGATGAATTAAGTCATTTTGTCTAGTATCAGAGCCGCTTGAACACTGTGGGTTGGAACATGCATCCCAAACATTATCAGGTTTGTTTTCTGGTTTAGAGAGGCTGTGGATGGGAAAACCACAGTGGTAGCAGAGAAGGGAAAACATCTTTTAGAATATAGGGTTAAAAAAGAGAGGCAGAATGGGAAACAAATGTAAAGAGATTTCTATGCAGCAAGAGGAAAATTCTTGTGAAAAAGTAGACTCCTTGTATACAGACTTTCTTTTGTGCTAACCTTTTTAGTGGATTCTTCTTATGCTTAGGTCACTGACACAATACAGGCCAAGTCTAGCTTTAATGACATTCTTCCATTCCTAATGTATTACAAAAGTCAATCTACTAGTTTTGTGGCGGAGAAGGATTACTAGCCCTAACACATAGCACAAGCTTCCCTCCAGATAGAAAGATGTTTAAACTGCACAAGTATCGGGGTAGCCGTGTTAGTATGTATCCACAGAAACAACAAGGAGTCCAGTGGTACCTTAAAGACTAACGGATTTATTTGGGCATAAGCTTTCGTGGGTAAAGGCACCACCGGACTCTTGGTTAAACTGCACAGTTGCTCTTGAGGGGCAAATAATGTCTAAATGGCAGGGGGCAAAAGTTTGTGAACTCAAATCCAAAGGTTCATAACCCCTTCCCACTCCTCCCAAAAAAGTGAAAGCCACCAAGTTTGGGGTGAGGAAGGGGGAACCCAGCAGTGGGCAAACCTTTGAAGGTTTGGTTCAGGTAAACACAAGTCTAGATGCTTGTCTGAAGATGCTGAAACTCTTTGGCTGTGAAATTGAACTAGAAGCTGTGTGGGGTCCAGGAGCAGAGGCACATGAACACAAACATTTTGGTGCTAATGACCTGCCTGAAAGAAAATATTTATTGTTTAACATGCTTTTAACTCAAGAAACTTAAGTGACCTACAGACCGCTATGGACACAACTGCATGAGAAACAATTTGTAGAGAAGGTTGTGATGAAAGTAACTCCAGGTATCTAGAAACTGACTTCTGGATTCATCTCAACTTATGTTTTAGTCCTGGATGTGTTGGAAACTCTATCTGTTAGTATCTTTGGTCTGTGATTATTGGGAAATTGAGATTTTATTAGATGTCTTAGCAGCCTGTGATGTTAGTGACCACAAGATGTTGCTTATCTGCCAGTTCTCAAACATCCTTGGAATTTCTAATCGTTATAAATGACATTTTTTTCCCAATTCAAAAAGTGCTGCAGCCAACATGGGGGGATTCTTTATTAGACTTTACTGTAACAGATAAAGAGGAACTGATAACAGAACTAAAAATGAATTGTAGTTTAAGGTACAAGTGATCATGATTTGATCACATTTTATAATGTGCAAGCAGAATAATGTCCAGACCAGTATTATATATACTTAGTGCTATAATAGGGCCAATTTCACAAACTGAAAACAATTATGAGACAATCAGCCGGGAAGAAGAACTTAATGAGAAACAATGTGAATGATGAATGGTAATAATTTAAGAACACTTTATTAGATGCCCAAAAAGCCACAATCAAGGAAGAAAGCTTTGCTAGTTAAAAAACTGACCTTGTTTAGAAGGGAAGTGAAGGTAGTTGTAAAAAATTATGTGTAACAAATGGAAGAAAGGGAAAGTTGATAATAATGAATATAAATCGGAATCTAGAAATTGTATAAAATTATTAATAAGAGAATCCAATGGACACAAGGAGAATCTATTGCCAGCAATGTTAAGGACAATAAGGAATTCTTTAAATATATTAGGAACAAAAAGAATCCTGACAATGGTATAGGTCATTACTAGATGAAAATGGTAGAATTATCAATGATAATACAGAAAAGGCAGAAGTGTTCAATAAATATTTCTTTTCTGTATTTGAGGAAAAACAGATTCCACTTGTATCTCTGGCAAATGGAAGCTACTAAAGTTAGATATTTTTAAATCAGCAGGTCCAGATAACTTGCATCTAGGAGCTTTAAAAGAGATGCCTGAGGAAGTCACTGGATCATTAATGTTGATTTTCAATAAGTCTTGGAATACAGGGGAAGTTCCAGAAGACTGAAATAAATTTAATGTTTATAATAAAGCTTATACGGTACTTGATTAATAAAAGACAAAGGAGAATAATGTAATTACTGCAAATCAACATGGGTTTATGGAAGATAGATCCTGTCAAACTAACTTATTTTTTTATGAGATTACAAGTTTGGTTGATAAAGGTAATAGTATTGACATAATATACTTAGACTTCTGTAAGGTATTTGACTTGCTGCTGAATGAAATTTTGATTAAAAAAACTACAACAATATAAAATTAACATGTGCACATTAAATGGATTAAAAACTGGCTAACTGATAAGTCTCAAAATATCATTGTAAATGGAGATTCATCATCAAACGAGTGTGTTCTAAGTGCAGCCCATAGGAATAGATTCTTGGCCCTATGGTATGTATTTATTTATTTAAGACCTGGAAGAAAACACAAAATCATCACTGGTAAAGTCTGTAGATTACACAAAAATTGGAGTAATAAGTAATGAAGAGGATAGGTCACTGATTCAGAGTGATCTGGATCGCTTGATAAACTGGGCACAAATAAACAATATGTATTTTACTATGGATAAATGTAAATGTATACCTCTGGGAACAAAGAATGTAGGCCATAATTACAGATTGGGGGATTCTATCCTGGGAAACAATGACTCTGAAAAGGATTGGGGAGGGGGGAAGGGTAAACAAATTGCTGAATATAAGCAGTCAATGTGATGCTGTAGTTAAAAGAGCTAATGCGATCCTGGAATGCATAAACGGGATTCTCAGGTAGGAGTAGAGTGGTTGTTTTACCTCTGTATTTGGCACTGGTTCAGCAAAGAGCCACGAGAACCTTTAAGGGATTAGAAAACATGCCTTATAGTGATACTCAAGGAGCCAAATCCGTTTATCTTAACGGTGAAAAGTTTAAAGGGTGACCAGACTACATCCTATAAGTACTTACACGGGGAAGAAATATTTTATAAGAGAGGGCTCAAATCTAGCGGACAAAGATATAACAAGAGCCAGTGCCTGGAAGCTGAAGCTTTATACACTTAGACTAGTGCTGGGTGAAATTTTTTTGCCTGAAATTATTTTTGGTGAAAAATGCAGGTTTGACAAAACTGACACGTTTTATAAATTCATGTCATTTTCACTGAATTGTTTTCATTTGGAAAACAAGAAACCTGAAAAAAAAATTGAAACATTTTGTTCCAACTTTTTCTAAATTAAACACTTCATTTTTTAGGTTCAAAATTAATTTTTTGTTTCAAAACTTCATAAAATTTTATTTAGGAAAAAAAACAATAAACCGTTTTAAATGTTCAAAATTGAAACAAACCATTGTGATGCCAAAATGAAATGAGTTTTTTGGACTGAAATCAATTATTTCTTTACTTACCTTTTCAATTTTCTTCAAATTTTGGGGTAAAATCATTTTCTGTTTGACTGAAACAATTTGGGTTTTTTTGCTTTTTATTAAATTGCCAGTGAACTGAAAAATTAGTTATTAATACAGGTGTACTTTTTAACAGTAAGAGTAATTAATCTTTGGGGCAGCTTACTGAGTATTGTATTAGATTCTCCACTACTGGAAGCCTTAAATTAAGATTGGATTGGGGGGGCGGGAGGTTATGTTTATATATACTGTGGTTCAAATAGGTATTAATTCATGCTGGAAGTCACACTCGGTTATCACAACACAGTCCTTTTCGGTTTATAATCTATTAATCATTGAGGTGTCCTTTCCATCAAACTTTTCTCTCCAGTTGCCTTGCATTACCAATGCCGAAATATGAGATACAGTCTTTTAGAGTTAGATGGCTGAGGCTCACTGGATAAAACAGAGGTGATACTGGAAGAGTGAGGAAATTAGAAAGAGATACAGGGATTGTGACTGTTTTATCTATTGCTGGAGTTCCAAGCTCCTGGAAAAGAATATTCATAGTCTTGGGCTTTTTTGGAGCAATGTCTGCTCTTGTATTTCCAGGTAGCAAGTGTTCATGCTTCTGTTTGCGGTGTTCTGAGAGGTTGCACTTTTCCTTGCTATTGCAAATCACACTAGTCATCCAGGCCTTTGTCACCTCCAGCTTGAGCTGCTGTAATGTATTTCACTGTGTAGCCACTGGGAAGCTTTAGATATTGTAGAATGCAGCAGACCTTGCTTAGTGGATGGTTCACAGGAGGACATTATACCGGACATCAGTGAACTCTACTGACTTTTCATCTGATTTGGGGTACAATTCAAATGGTTTACACTCTGAAGTTCTGGAGCAGGGCCTGGCTTATGGATTGTCTCTACCCCATGTACCAATGTTTTTTTTTGTTTTAGATTTGCTAAGATCCTTTAGATACAGCCTCCCATGGACAATAAATCAGTGAAGGGTTCTCAGCTGTGAAAGGTGTCCCCTTTGTCAGTTCATCTGAGCATGAGTGCATTGGCTGCCAGAAGATCATACAATATCATGCAGCATTTTAGTCAAGCATCTGTTTGACAGCTGATTATCTCTGGATATGTTTTTCTTATTCTGGTTTGGGGCCAAACAGGAAGTGAGCATGTTTGTGCTATCAGTTGTGGAAACTCATCTTTGCACACACACACACACACACACACACACACACACACACACACTTATATTTTCAAGGAAAGAAATAGGGTGTATATGTGAGTGAGATTTAACTGTCTTTTCCAAATTTCAAGAACATTACTTTTACCATAACACTTGTCAGCATTACTGCAATACTGGAAGACATTGATTCTCAAATCAGAATTAAAATATTCTATAATGCATTGTTCTGCCAGGTTTGATGGTCATGTTTCTTCCACAGGTACAGGTTAGTGTCTGACAGGACCCATATGGTGAAATGTGTTCTCTAGAGACGATCAGAATAGAATTGAGTTCCCTAAAACCATTGTTTAGAGAACTATATTCCATTCTGATCGTTTTTCTTAAGGTGTAATAATATGATTACACTCGCATCAAAAAAAGGAGTCAGGTCACTATATTATTTATTGATTGTATTTATATTTTGCTAGTACCCAAAATCTATGACAGATATTCACACCACCTTGTGTTAGACGCTGTACAAACATAGAGGCAGACATGGTCCCTGCCATGAAGAACATATTGTGAGGGATCACAGGCCTTGAATCCAGGCCCACAGGTCCCCAGGCAGCATTCAAGCCACAACTGCCACCAGCAGCTCACCTGAATAACTAGGGAAGGGTCAAGGGAACTAGCTAGCAGAGGGGCTTGCCCCCAAAGCTCCTGATGGTGAGGGGGAACATTCCCCCCCCACACACACACACACACCCAGTTGGCTAAGGAGTACTGTATAAACCAGGAAGTAACAACAGGAAGTTGTCTGAACGAGTAGAGGAATCTTTGATTAGCTACAACTATGGATCTTGCTTTACCTAACTCCTGAGCCCTGTATTCCTGCCTGCTCCTGATTCCTGTCCTCCCATTCCAGACCCCCATCTACTCCCAGTTCCTGCTGTCCTGCCCTACTCCAGGCCCCTGCTCCTCCGCCTTACCTCTGGTGCTGGCTCTGGCTCTGGCATCTGACTTTGTCTCCAGCTCTGATCTTTGGCTTGGTACCTGGCATCTCTGGCTCAGACCCCGGCTTGGCACCTGATTCTGTCTCTGTCTCTGACCTTCAGCATGGTACCTGATCCTGTCTTTTGGTTTTGACCCTGTGCTCCAACCATTAGGCATTACCAGCCACACACTGGTCATTGCACATTGTCTATAGACAACACACAGCACTTTTTAGTATAGCAATCATTAGGCAGGGACTGGGGAGGGAGGGCAAGCATAACTAAAGATAACAATTACAGCCTTCTGAAAAGTCCAATTTAATTTCTGCAAAAAGAATCCCTGAATGATACAATTTTGTGCATAATATGGATGTTTGGTAAGAAGATGAGCAATTGGAAGTTGGGTGAAAAAAAGATAGGTCAGTATAAGGACAAGTTATTTCAATAGAGTGATCTGGGTTACTTAGTAAGATGGGCTCATTTGAACAACATTGCTTTTTAACAAAGTCAAAAGCAGAGTTATACGTCAAGGAATAAAGAAGGTAGGTCACGCTTACAGGATGGGGGACAACATTCAGTGACTCTGAAAAGGACTTAAGGATCACGATGGAAAACACCTGAACATGATCTCTCAGCGAGGCATGGTGGCTAAAAGAGCTCACTCAATCTTTGGACATATAAGTGAGGAACTATTGAGTAGAAGTAAGGAGGTGGTATCCCTTCTGTCTATGATATCAGTAACATAATTACTGTGCAGTTGTGGTGTCCAGATTTTCAAAAGGATGCAGAAGAATCGGAAGAAGGTTCATAGAAGTTCAATGACCGGAGGTCTAGAGTGTCTTATGACCTGCCTTATGGTGAGAGACTGAGGAAGCTCAATCTCTTCAGTTTATCCAAGGGAAGGTTTAGAGGTGACTTGATCATGGACTATAATTACCTACATGGGGAGAAACAAAAGCATAACAAGATCCAGTGGCTGGAAGGTGCAGCTAGACAAATTCAGACTAAAAAACTGATGTAAGCAGAGTCAGACTGAGCTCTGCCCTGACATCTGGTGGTGAGCTGTGGAAAAGGTCTTCAAGGGCTGATCTTGTTTGGATGGGCACACCCACCCTGCCTAGCATGATGGACTGCTTGCCCAAATGGTCACTTTGGTTGCTGTAGGATCCCCAGTATCTCTGTTATTGGGGCAGGAGTAAAAAAGGATTGTTATCCTGGTTATGTGAATCAAGGACAGTAGAACTGTACTTGGCATTTTATGAGGAGGGACTCGCCCTCAACTAAGTAGCACTCGCTAGGCAAGGGACATGGGTTCCAAAACCCAGGGAAGGGAGACAGGCTGGGGACAGGAATGTGTACCTGGAAGTGTGGGCCCCCCTCTGAGGGCCCTAAACACTACTTTTACCCCTTCTCTCCATGGTGTAATAACAGAGCTAATTTCAGCTCTGCAACATGTCACAAGACTCCTAATGGAGCCAAAATCACTGACACCTAGGTCTAAGCATTAAACCTACTTTGGGCTAGTCATGCACCAGCACTGAGGCTCCCCCTACTACCAGCTAAAAATCACTGAGAGCTGAAATCACTAAAGAGCTGAAGTTGCTGAGAGCTGTGTTAAATGGGGGGGGGGACCTGAAGACAAGTTGGTGAGCGGCAGCAGGACGCGGAGAGCAGAGCGGATAGCTGGGCGACTAGCAGAGAGGAGCAGACAGCTAGCAGAGAGGTGCAGAGAGCAGTGTGGAGCAGATAGCAGGGCAGCTGATGGAGAGGTATGGCTGGTGGTGAAGACTGCAGCAGAACCCCATGGAGAAGCCATCAACCTGAGCAGTGGAGCACGTAAGATGCCCCCCATTCCTACCTCCACTTCCACCCCGGCTAGGAGGTAAACTCTGCAGATGAACTTCTAAACCAGGGGGGTGGGGGGCTGCACTGACCAAGGACAGAAACTGGGGTGGGGTGACTCGGGTTGCTGGACTTAAGACCCTGAGGGGAAAAGGACACTGCGAAACTTACTTGGGGGTGGGTCTGTTGCTCATGGTTGGTGTTATGAATCCTGTTTGTGGTGTTTTCCCAACATAATGCCACATTGTTTCCCTTCTTTATTAAAAGGCTTTTGCTACACTCAGACTCTGTGGTTGCGCAAGGGGAAGTATTGCCTCTTAGAGGCACCCAGGGGGGTGGTATGTAATTGTCCCAGGTCACTGGGTTGGGGCTCGAGCTGGTATTGCATTCCGTTATTGAAACGGAAACCCTAGATACTGAACCCGGCCGTCATTGCTGCCAACTCTGAAGGGCAGAAGGGTTACACTAGAAATAAGTTGCCAATTTTTAACAGAGAAGGTAATTAATCATTAGAACAGTTTACCTGGGTATGCGGTAGATTCTGTGTCACCTGATGTCTTTAAATCAAGTATAAATGTCTTTCTAAAAGATATTCTGTGGCTCACCGAAAGTTATAGTATGGATGCATGAATTACTGGCACATGTTGTTATGCAGCAGGTCAGATTAGTTGGGCATAATGGTCCCTTCTCCTCTTAAAATCATGTACATATGAAGTAAATGGTTAAATATAGTGAGCTGTATAAGATCCCAAAGAAAAAGATTGTAGAACACATTAAAAATACAATGTTGCCATAATCCAGGATATTCTTAAGGAAACCAGAAGGATATAAGAGACAGCAAATGGTGCATCTCTTCCAGAAGGATACACATGATAGAACAGTAATGATGCACTGATATGGCATCTTGAGCAGAGCAGAAGAATTTCACTGACAGGTCCACAAGAATGCACAACCAGTACTGAACACCTTTGTAACATCAAAATCAAAACAGAAAATGTTTCTCCATGTAAATTATTCCCAAGGCATTTTGAAATATTTCCAAACGTTCTAAACGTCAGTAGCTAGAGTACCTTGTCATTCTCATTATATCTTCTTCTAAACAGTGTCTGAAAAGTGGTATAATCACAATTATTTTGACTACTTACATTGCAATTATGTTTGCAATATTGACAAATCATGCTACTTTGTCATAAGTACTTTAAATAATTATAGTGCTTGTCGGATATCTCTAAATCAGATTATTCCATGCAAAAGAAAACTTTTTATCTATATCAGAATCGCATTATATGCTGTCCTTGAAGTGACATCACATCACTTTTGTTGACAGATGATAACATTACAAATAAAGAAGCCTATTTTACCAGAGGATTACAGCTGTCGTGGTATGGGAGATTTAGTGTCATTCAGCAACTGATCGCAATATTCTTTGTGTAAGTTTGGGGAGCTAGGGATAAGGTTGGATGACAGGGCTATCACAAAGAGTTTACATCTTGTAGCAGTTTAATACAAATGGACACACAGGTTTTTCTCATTTTAAAATTCTGTATTTGAGATTCTGAGCTACCACTTGAATCATGAGACTCATGTCTGTGATAGACGCATTACATTTTGTCCCCTTCTGGTTCTTAAACAAGTTTATAAGATGGAGCAAACATTTGTCACTTCTTGTCAGCTCCATGATAGTAATGTGATGCTTCTTCTCAAACTTGAAATATGTCTTTCTTGCTGATAAGTGTACTGCTTTCCTGTCTAAATCAAGGTTATTCAAAGTTTATAATCCCCCACTACCATTTTGACTGACAGAATATTTAAAACTTTTTTTAAAATGGAATCTCATGACAGAAGAAAACATTTGTTTTGAGACCTTTTTGAACCTTTGTGAGGCAATGTATGTACTCTTGTGTAGTTAAGGTAATCAAACCATGGCCTTTGGGGACATTAGGACCAATGAGTAAAATCTATAAAAATCTGTTTGCAGTTTCTAATGCAGAAATACTTGGATATTTTACATTCACACTTTATTTCAGTGGGAAAAAAGGCATAATTTATTGAGGAAATTTTGTCTGCTGCTCTCGATTGCTCCTGTTTATAGTTATCATGCTACAAGCCAAGTGTGTCATGGAATTATTAAAATGAAGCCTAGAAATAATTTAAGGGAAATTATTTACAAAATGTGCAGCATAATAAGCAAGATGTGCAAATCTTGTCAGAAAATATGGCTGCAGTGTCAGCCCAAGGAAAAGGTTTTCCATTCATTCTACTAAAGCTCATTTAAAGAAATCAGAATTCTCCAAATAGTGTACCTGTTATTCTAGATAATTGTTTAAGATACAAAAACATCATAGAAAACATGATGTACATAAAAATAATTGTTTAATGCCTTACTTGTATGCTGTATTTTTTTCTTCCCTTAGTAATTATCATTAAATATACTTCCATCGAAGATAAGCATTGTTCCTTAAGAGTTTATATACATTTCTGCCACATATTCCCAACCTTAAATCATAATCCTTTGGTGATATCATAGCTGGTTACTATAGATAATTATGAGATCAGATGGTAAATAAGCAGCTGGTGAACTTCTAATTCAATTTTAAAGTGAATTTCCCTGGTAAAAGAGAAGAAAACCGATTACGTGAGCATAATTATTAAAAACAAGACATTACAATGACAGCTACCAACCCGTGCAGTTGATCCTTGTTAAAAAACAGTTGATTTAGAGCCAGATTTTACCACTCTTACTACTATGAGTTATAGTATTTTACTGTGGAAGTAATCCCATAGATATCAAAGGGACTACGCAGTATGAGTAAGGTAACAGAATCTGATCATAAGTGACATGTAATTTACAGTTTCAACTGTATATTAACAAATAAAAAATTCTACTGTGATATAAAGTCGTGGCATTTTGGGTAGCATATCATGAAAGCATGTAATAAACATCTGTGGGCTAGATTGTACTTTAGCCAATAGCTTTGTATAAGGGGGACCGCGTAGCTGTGCTGCCCTAGAAGGAGCTTGGGAAATCATTTATAACCTTCACTGCTCTCTCTTGCTTCCAGGGAAAAGCAGTCTGCTACTGACCTTTTTTATCAATAGCAGATGACTGCCTCTCAAGACATCTCGACTCTTCTCTGATGGAAGCGGATATACCTTGAAATACTACTACGGCTATCATGTTGAAGTCACACAGAAGAGTCCTCATATATCCATGTAGTCTGTCCTCTATTGGTTACAGCAACGTCAACAAAGGGGGGGGGAGAGGGTGTTACCTCCATTGTACTGCATGTTTAGAAAAGGGAACAAAGCACATGTAATCATCAAAAATATCAACTAGGGTGTGTTTTTTCCTGTTTTAGGTAAGGTAAATGGGTTTTGTTTGGTTGGGTTTTTTTTGTTTTTGTTTTTTGTCTTGTTTTGTTTGATGATCATCTCAAACAGTACCAAAGACATCAACAAGCAGGAATAGTAGTATTCTGGCCAAGGTTTATTTCTGAGGTATTAAAAAAAATTACAAACATGTCTCCTTTAACCCAAGAATTGATTTTATAAAGGAAAGCTATGTGAAGCAAAATTTCTGCTTTTTTCCTTAATAAATCCCACTGAATATGGAATTCTTATGGAATTCTGCTGGATTACCATCATGGAAAATGATGGTAATAGTAATCATCAGAGATATAATACACTACCTATAACTCACTCCAGGAATGGCCGACTGTGGCCAATTGCTTGGCATGTTGCTACAAATCTTTATTTTCTTCTCTTTTACCTCGAAGAGTTTTGTGCAACATTTGTTAGGCAGTCAAATCACTCTCAATGGTTTCAAATAGTATGTGGTGCAGGTTCATATTGTGTGTCTGTGTAGGAGTGATGTGGATGATAATTGATGTTAAAAACAATTAAGATATTAGTGGAGACTAAGCAATATATCATCGCTAGTACTGTTAGGAATACAGAACCTTTTAAAATAAATCTCTTAAAAATGTGCATCAACATTTACTAGAGAAATCTGCCATTTCAGGTTAAATATTAGATATAATTTAGGGTTCTTTCAGTGAATGAAAGGATAATATTAAATGTGTTATCTTTTTGTCCACAATTAAGGTGTAATTGATAGATGAACAATGGCTGCTTTATTTAACACTGCATTATCAAATTATAGTGTCTTTTTAGGCAATT
The DNA here is from genome assembly GCF_965140235.1 of Caretta caretta. Classification (NCBI taxonomy): domain Eukaryota; kingdom Metazoa; phylum Chordata; order Testudines; family Cheloniidae; genus Caretta; species Caretta caretta. Next base: position 87,312,550 of record NC_134214.1, read on the forward strand.
AATGAACTCAGAATAAATATTTGTATTGCATTGTTTAATGTTCCAAAGGATGGGTTTGATGATGGCTGATAATTTTTGTTGTTGTTAAAAAAAGGAAATCTTCTAAACTAGCTTGCTGAAACCTTCTGTGAGTAATGAGTTTATATCACAAGCTTCATTTTCTCCAAAAAGGATTATTAACATTGTCCCAAAGTGCTGTCTCTTCTGAAATTCGGAAGAATGGTCTTTCCCAGCAGTATAAAAGCGTGTGATTTATTACTGTGCGCTCATGGGCTACACCTACAATACTATGCTTTCCACCACATGTAGTGTACCTGTAGCTACATGCTGCATCCATCCTGCTGCGTGTGTCAGTGAAAGGCTCTGGAAGAGGGGAGGCCACAGCGAAAGGCTGATCCATTTCCCTGTTGCTGCCCCACCTTCCCAGAGCCTTTCCCTGCTGCCGTAGTCTCTCTCCAGCGGCAGAGAACTGTGACCATCTTTCCTCGCTTTCCCTGCGGTGAGGAGCTGGTGGCCTTTCTCTGCAGAAGAGAACGGCTCCCTCAGCGGGACAGCACATTACTAAAAATAGAGAGGCACAGCTTGGGCCAGTAGAGAACACGTAGGGTAAGTACTCTGGGTACATAACATGTGATAGGGTCGGACCAGATGGCTACAGGAGAGTGACAGAAGGCAGATATATTAGCCCCAGGTTAAGTAGGTCCCTTTTCCCTGGATAAGGTAATAGGGAACGTTCCAGAACAACCAGGAACTTTTTGGAAACAGTTAAGGCAGACAGGCTGATTAGAACACCTGCAGCCAATCAAGAAGCTGCTAGAATCAATTAAGGCAGGCTAATCAGGGCACCTAGGTTTAAACAGGAGCTCACTTCAGTTTGTGGTGCACATGTGAGGAGCTGGGAGCAAGAGGCACTAGGAGCTGAGACTGAGAACGCATACTGCTGGAGAACTGAGGAGTTACAAGCATTGTCAGACACCAGGAGGAAGGTCCTAGGGTGAGGATAAAGAAGGTGTTGGGAGGAGGCCATGGGGAAGTAGCCCAGGGAGTTGTAGCTGTCGCACAACTGTTCCAGGAGGCACTCTAGAGAGCTGCATTCCACAGGGCCCTGGGCTGGAACCCGGAGTAGAGGGCAGGCCCGGGTTCCCCCCAAACCTCCCAACTCTTTGTCAGACACAGGAGGAGTTGACCTGGACTATGGGTTCACAAAAACGGCCAAACTGAGGGCTGCCGTGAATCTCCAAGGCGAGCAAATCCACCAATAAGCGCAAGACCCACCAAGGTAGAGGAGGAACTTTGTCGCAATCCACATCCTTTAGGTGCATCTTCACTTTACTGGCTTAATCCGAGCCCCATCCTCTACATTGCTATTCATAGCCGTGCTATGTGTGTATGTACACTGCATACCACAGAAAGAATCCTGCAGGATAGGCACACTCATAGGGTACCTTATAATGAGTCACAAGTTTGTTAAACTACTTTGCGTTTATTTATAAAACTATATATGTATTGCACATATATTGAATGAAGATGATTCCGTTCCTACTAGGAACAGCTACTAACTGTGTACTAGTTCATTATTTCAGCAGTTTTGTGCTGAACAGTCTATCTTTTTTTGAAGGTGCATTAGTCCTCGTTTAGCCAGGGTGAAATTCCCTTCAGTCACAACCAGAGTCGTCAAACTTACAGAGATGAAGTGGGAATGGGTGGGGTAAAATCAAATACCCAACCTAGGAAAATGGTGCAGGGCTGCAACCCACACACTCCCACGACCCCTGTTGTTATAACAACATATACAGCTATCCCCCTTTGGCTGAGGTTCCATCCAATGGAATATAACAGACACAGCTGCTAATAATCCTGAACCCTCTCCTTAGCCTTCTGTGTGGTGAAATGTCAGCTGTGTGTGTGAGATGCCCACAGACACTCTAACTGTGGACTAAAGTGCTCAAGAGAGCCTAATGTAGGCCTTCTGCACAGGATGAATTTCACCCATTTGGCACAAGTAATAGATATTTTAACTTGATGTTAATGTCATTGTTCTTTGTTGTTGCCCTACTTGACAGTGTTTATCTATAGAATTTAAGAATAGTTTTATACATAAAACAAATGTCTATACCATTAGAAAATTAGCAAGAGTGTGACAATCAAGGATGTGCATGCTATAAAAAATCTAAATTAACTAAAATAAAACATCCATTGATTTATAGTAGTTTATTATCTGCTTTTGTGGGTACATCATTGTCTGATTTGTGTATGGGTATCTGAAATGTTTAGCTTTCTTTTGTAAGCCTCACACTAATAATAACACTAAGATGCAGCTTAACAAGGTGCAATAACTTAGGGAAATGATACACTTTTCAAGTGCTTCAGATTAACATTTTAAACAAATTTTTAAAAAGTTAAGAGGAAAGAGTGTTGTCCAAAATGTCATAACTACCTTTATATACAATGTAGAGGAAATAAATGTGTTGATAAACACCATCAGTTTTCTAAGCTGGTTTTCCTAAAACAAGATGAAAAAGATTATGGGAAAGTTTATAAGCAGCTCTTACCTTTAAAACACCTTCTTTAGGCAACACTTCCATCACCATCTTGAGCAATACATAAATAAAGTGACCTCAGAAGTTTTCACTGTTGGATTAGGGTCACCTGGCCACTAGAGAGATTAGAATTGTTCTTAATCTGTTTAGCCTGTAGTGTTGTTTTAATTGTAACAAAGTCCTTTTGGTGTTCTCTTGCAAAATCTATTTAAGAGCTACAAGTAGTTCCTTTTTTAACAGTAAGATAACAATGTTTAAGGGAAGTTCAGGAGCACTGAGGATTTTATTTCTGCCAAACATCTCACCTTCTAAAGTGGTAGCATGAACTCTGAGCTGGCCTGAGAATAAATGGAAGATTATTATTTTTCCAAAATGTCAGGTAACATGTTTAGAGAGAACTAAAGCCTTTGAGCAAGAGTTAGATTGCTTACTTTCTAAAAGTTTTGTTCAAGACCGAAAGATATTCGGTTTCATTAATCCGCAGTCTGTATTAAATAGGGTTTATGGGGGGTTGGAACGCTTAATTTAATTGTAAATTTACAGTGCTTGCAGATGTCCTCTCAAGGTCACTTTCAGTCCTATGATTCTATGATGTGTGAACTCACTGTAATTGAACTTGATAAATGAGCATTAATGGCAAAGGTATCTTTTATTCACTAGAAGATGCAACTGAATTCTTGGATCTGAGTTGCCTGGATAAAATGAGAAGGTTGTGGTCATTTAACAGCAGTAGTGTTACCACAGTTACTGGTTAGTTTCTGGTAACTGTCCTTCAGCTCAGTCATGATGTTTTGCACATGGGTGTTCAAGTTTTAAATTTGCTTTCTGAGAGCATTCATAAGAATAAAACATGATATAGTGAATGTTTTCAGAAAGCAAGTGTAAAACGGGTGTGAGAATGCCACGGCAAATTCATCTTGAAATTGGAATAGATCCTTATGGGATAGTTTTCTGATTTATTTTTCTTCTTGTTTTGGTAGTACTCATAGGTGCAGGAGCTAGGGGTGTGGGGGGTGCTGCAGGTTTTGTGCGGGGTCCCGGCCACCAACCCTATGCCCAGGGTCCTGGTGCTGCCGCTCCGCACCCAGGGTTTAGTTCCCAGCTCCGCACCCAGGGTCCCGGATGTCGCCAGCCATGCACCTGGGACTCTGTTCCTGTCCCCACACCTGGGGTCCTGGCTGCAGGAGCCGCTCCCAAGGCTCTGCTTCCGGGCCCGCACACGGGGTCCTGGCTGCAGGACCTGCTCCTGGCCCCAGCTGTGGTCCCAACCTCAGCCCCCTTACCCCTGTCCATCCCCCTACCCTCCAGGAGCCATGGCCCGGTCCTGGCTACAGCTTGGGGAGTGGGGGTATGGACAGGAGTAAGAGGGGTGCAAAGTAAAAAGTCTTTCAGCGCCCTCGCTCCCCTCCCCCCCCAAAAAAAAGTGTTACAGCACCACTGGAGGGTGTTCAGCACCTCACAGATGTGCAGGGCATGATAGATCTCTTGCCTTTGCTACCACATTTGCTGTTTCTTATGAAGTCAGGCCTTCCTTCACTGCATCCAACTGGTTACCAAAGGGATGTCTAAATGAGGGATGTGGTAATCAGCTGCAAAAAATGGTATCAAGCATATTTGCTGAGTACTGTCTGTAGAGGAGAGACACCCAGGGGCACCACAATCTTACTTGTCAATTAAATGCCTGTTTATAGGTGAATAGGTACTATGGCAGCTGATGATGTTTAGTTTGGGAAAATATTTTCAACTACTTGTATGCATTACTGGGCTCTAAATTAATTCTCATTACTTAGGGAAAAGATCTGAGCATCAAAGAGGACAGTTCAGTGAAAACTTCTGTTCAATGTGCAGCAGGTGTCAAAAAATATTAGGTTGTATACAGTATGGGAGAGAAAGTAACATTGAAAATATGATGATGTTATACACATCCATGTCCTCTTCTGGAATACTGTGTTCAGTTCTGATCACACTATCTCAAAAAAGATACTGAAGAAGTAGACGGGAGTGAAAGACAAGAAAAGAAAATGATTAGAGGCACAGGCAAACTTCCAAAAAAGGTTGAAAAGTCTGGGACAGTTTAGTTTAGAGATGAGATTAATTACTTGGGCATATAAGAGAGGTATAAAGAATAATGAATCATGTTGACAAGATGACTTATGCATTTCTGTTGACCCTTTTTCATAATACAACAAAAAGGGACACTGGATGAAACTGAAAAGCAATACATTTAAAACTGATAAAAGGAAATACTTTTTTGACACAACATACAGTTAAGATGTGGAATTCGTGACAAGTGAATGAGCCCTAGAGCTAGTAGGATTTAAAAAAGGATTAGAGTTATATCTGGATAATGAGAACACAATTATATTAGATAGGATAGCCATTTCTTTTTAGAAGAGATATAACTCCTCAAGCTTTGGAGCATAACCCAACCACCAACTGACAGGGATTAGGAAGAAACTTCTCCTATGTGCAGGTTGTTCTATCCAATCAGGAGGTTTTTCACCTTTGGGTATATCTACACAGAGACTGGGAGGTGTGATCCCCAGCTCAGGTAGACACATACCATTAAAAAGAGAGTGTGGCCATCATGGCACAGGGGGTGGCTTAGACTAGCCACCCGAGTACATACCTAGGAACTCAGACGGGATTGTACTTAGCTGGCTCAAGCAGAGCTTGTGCGTGTGCATGCGTGTGTCTACACAAGCTGAGAATGACACTTCCCAGCTACTCTGTAGAGATAATCTTTGCCAGAAACAACAGTTATAGACCACTGTAAGAACAGGATATTGGATTGGATTGACCTCTGGGCTGACCTGTATGACCATAGAATCATAGAAGATTAAGGTTGGAAGAGACCTCAGGAGGTCATCTAGTCCAACCCCCTGCTCAAAGCAGGACCAACCCCAACCCAGGGGTTTGTCATCCCAGCCAGGGCTTTGTCAAGCCGGGCCTCAAAAACCTCTAAGGATGGAGATTCCACCACCTCCCAAGGTAACCCATTCCAGTGCTTCATCACCCTCCTAGTGAAAAAGTTTTTCCTAATATCCAACCTAGACCTCCCCCACTGCAACTTGAGACCATTGCTTCTTGTTTTGTCATCTGCCACCACTTAGAACAGCCTAGCTCCATCCTCTTTGGACCCCCCCTTCAGGTAGTTGAAGGCTGCTTTCAAATCCCCCCCCACTCTTCTTTTCTGCAGACTAAATAAGCCCAGTTCCCTCAGCTTCTCCTTGTAAGTCATGTGTCCCAACCCCCTAATCATTTTTGTTGCCCTCCGCTGGACTCTCTCCAATTTGTCCATATCTGTTCTGTAGTAGGGGGCCCAAAACTGGATGCAGTAATCCAGATGTGGCCTCACCAGTGCTGAATAGAGGGGAATAGTCACTTCCCTCGATCTGCTGGCAATGCTCCTACTAATGCAGCCCAATATGCCATTAGCCTTCTTGGCAACAAGGGCATACTGACTCATATCCAGCTTCTCGTCCACTGTAATCCTCAGGTCTTTTTCTGCAGAACTGCTGCTTAGCCAGTCGGTTCCCAGCCTGTAGTAGTGCATGGGATTCTTCCATCCTAAGTGCAGGACTCTACACTTGTCCTTGTTGAACCTCATCAGATTTCTTTTGGCCCAATCCTTCAATTTGTCTAGGTCACTCTGGACCCTATCCCTCCCCTCCAGCGTATCTACCTCCCGTCCCCCTCGCTTAGTGTCATCCGTGAACTTGCTGAGGGTGCAATCCATCCCATCATCCAGATCATTAATGAAGATGTGGAATAAAACCGTCCCCAGGACCAACCCCTGGGGCACTCCACTTGATACCGGCTGCCAACTAGACATTGAGTTGTTGATCACTACCCATTGAGCCTGATGATCTAGCCAGCTTTCTATCCACCTTATAGTTCATTAATCCAATCCATACTTCTTTAACTTGCTGGCAAGAATACTGTGGGGGACCATATTGAAAGCTTTGCTAAAGTCAAGGTATATCACGTCCACCACTTCCCCCATATCCACAGAGCCAGTTATCTCATCATAGAGGGCAATCAGGTTGGTCAGGCATGTCTTGCCCTTTGTGAAGCCTTGCTGACTGTTCCTGATCACCTTCCTCTCCTCCAAGTGCTTCAAAATGGATTCCTTGAGGACCTGCTCCATGATTTTTCCAGGGACTGAAGTGAGGCTGACCAGTCTGTAGTTCCCCGGATTCTCCTTCTTCCCTTTTTTAAAGATGGGCAGTATATTTGCCTTTTTCCAATCGTCTGGGACCTCTCCCGATCACCATGAATTTTCAGAGATAATGGCCAATGGCTCTGCAATCACATCAGCCAACTCCCTCAGCACTCTCAGATGCATTAGATCCGGACCCAGGGACTTGTGCATGTCCAGCTTTTCTAAATAGTCCTTAACCTGTTCTTTCACCACTGAGGGCTGCTCACCTCCTCCCCATACTGTGCTGACCAGTGCAGCAGCCTGGGAGCTGACCTTGTCTGTGAAGACCGAGGCAAAAAAAGCATTGAGTACTTCAGCTTTTTCTACATCATCTATCACTAGGTTGCCTCCATTCAGTCAGGGTTCTACACTTTCCCTGACCACCTTCTTGTTGCTAACATACCTGTAGAAACCTTCTTGTTACCCTTCACATCCCTTGCTAGCTGCAACTCCTATTGTGCTTTGGCCTTCCTGATTACACCCCTGCATGCTTGAGCAATATTTTTATGCTCCTCCCTAGTCATCTGTCCAAGGTTCCACTTCTTGTAAGCTTTCTTTGAGTGTTTAAGCCCACTGAAGATTTCTCTGTTAAGCCAAGCTGGTCGCCTGCCATATTTGCTATTCTTTCTGCACATCAGGATGGTTTGTTTCTGCACCCTCAATAAGGCTTCTTTAAAATACAGCCAGCTCTCCAGGTCTCCTTTTCCCCTCATATTAGCCTCCCGGGGATCCTGTCCATCAGTTCCCTGGGGAAGTCAAAGTCTGCTCCTCTGAAGTCCAGGGTCTGTATTCTGCTGCTCTCATTTCTTCCTTTTGTCAGGATCCTGAATTCAACCATCTCATGGTTGCTGCTGCCCAGGTTGCCCCCCACTTCTACTTTCCCTACCAATTCTTACCTGTTTGTGAGCAGCAGGTCAAGAGGAGCACAGCCTCTACTTGGCTCCTCCAGCACTGGCACCAGGAGGTTGTCCCCAACACTCTCCAAAAACTTCCTGGATTGTCTGTGCACAGCTGTATTGCTCTCCAGCAGATGTCAGGGTGATTGAAGTCTCTCATGAGAACCAGGGCCTGTGATCTGGAAACTTCTGTTAGCTGTCCGAAGAAAGCCTCGTCTACCTCATCCTTCTGGTCTGGTGGTCTATAGCAGACGCCCACCATGAAATCACTTTTGTTGCTCTCGCCTCTAAACTTAACCCAAAGACTCTCTACAAGGTTTTCTCCAGGTTCATACTGGAGCCCTGAACAATCATACTGCTCTCTTACATGCAGTGCAACTCCTCCACCTTTTCTCCCTCGCCTGTCCTTCCTGAACAGTTTATACCCATCCATGACAGTGCTCCAGTCATGTGAGTTACCCCCACCAAGTCTCTGTTGTTCCAATCATATCATAGTTCCTTGACTGTGCCAGGACTTCCAATTCTTCCTGCTTGTTTCCCAGGCTTCTTGTGTAATGACCATCACTATATTTCCGTGGAGAAGAGAGTAAACAATCTACTAATTGAGTTGATTGTGATGTTGGGGCAATTACCTTCTAATGATATCTCTGGGAGAACAAAGAGGGGATCACTACAAAAATGTTGTAAACAATATTTCATTAAAATTTCATAAGTTTATCTTGGGAGCATTAATAATATGGACAAGGGGGGAGGATTCCCTTTGCTCATTTCTCTTTGTTCCACTGAGGATGGTCTTAAATAGCAAACACAAATATTAGGCACCTAACTTTTATGTAACTATTATTGACTGTTACCTTAAGTGCTGTCTGATGGCAGCATGTCTACATGGTAAATATGATACTGTAACTACAAAGTAACTGTATGGCTTTTTCTGCCTTCTGAAACCAAGTGCAATTTCCATTACTTTTGGACATATGTATAACTAGCAAAGAGTCTGCAGAAATATGTGTAGTTTGTGACATTTTACCAAAGAACTCATGTAGTTACCATAGACCCAATTCTGCAAGGTGCTGATGCTCTCCAATTCCCATTACCTGAAATAGGTCTTGGGCAGCGAACACTTCACCTTGCAGGATCAGGCCCCATATCTAAAGAGAGTGAATAGGTGTTGTTTATGCAAACAATTTTGCAGAAGACGCATTCAAATGTTATTGAAAATTTTGCCTAAACTGAATATATTTTGTGATGTGATTAGAAACCACAATCCAATTTGCATACAAAACTAATACCAACCAAGTGTTTTCATGACTAGGGCTTAAGCCAAGCCCCTCAATACTTTTTTCTTCATATATGTTTGCAGTATTTTGGGATAGATAATATACCTGAAGAGGACTGGCTAATTCATTTCCAAATGTTTTTGTGGTTGTCTATTAGGTTTTAGCTTTTCATCAGCAAAAGTTAAATGTTTTGGGTATTAAAACCCCATTAAATGTCCTTTATTTATTTCACATGTATGGGGGATAAATGAAGTGAATAAATAATCAAACATTATTTTTCTTTTACTGTGCTCCCTATAGTTCTGAAATGTTATAGTGAACATACAGTTTTATTCAGTGGCAATGACAAAAAAAAGTTGTTTGAGTTGGTTTCTGGATATGTTTTATATCCATTCTGGTTGTAAAACATAATAGGGACTGGTGCCATTTCTAGAGACACGTACTCCTATAGGCAGGAGGTTGACCCTGTCCCAGCACCCACCCTGTACTTTAGAGTGTAGTACCACAGTAAGACAATGCCACTTATTGGATGACAATGTGTGAGTTTTAGGAGAGAGCCTATTGTATAGGTGGTAATTTTGAGAATGACACTGCAGTGTATATAGGCTTAGCAATCAGAAATGCCTCTAATACATCAGACATTTTGTGAGTTTCATTAGTAATTATTTGTGATTGTCTTCTATGATTCAGAGTGATATAAGATCCACCTTTCTATGATGGCTTGCATTTCATTTTGAATATACAATATCTGGATGCTAAGGTCAGGAAATGAAAATTCTGTTCTTCCCTCCGTCTGCCTTCATAAAAGTAAAGGTGTATAAAACTTTGATGTGCTAAATTTGTTATGTTGCAACACATAATGTGTCCCTGGCCTGACGTTGTTCAGTGATTTACAAATTGGGAAATAATTACCCATTCTGCACAAAATTATTGTTAAATTAATACATTTTAATATTTCCATATATGGGATAGCTACAGCCAATCTCCTGTGTTCTGTATTTTATATCATTTAAGAGTTATATTTCCACAATTGTATGTGGTCCTGGACTAAATTCAACAATTATTTACTTGAGTGACATTCTAAACTGAGAATATTGCCGAGGTACTTTTGCAAAGGCCTGACCATGAAAACCTTTTTGATGGTCATCAATTCCAAGGCCAGAACACCGTGATCGTCTAGTCTGACCTCCTGTATAACACAGGCTATAGACAGGGCCAGCTCTAGGCACCAGAAAAACAAGCAGGTGCTTCGGGCAGCACATTTCTAGGGGAAGCATTCCGGCGCCAGCCATGTCGCCCCTAGAAATGTGCCCCAGCTCGCCTCTGCTCCACCTCCGCCTGCTCCCCTGAGCTCGCCGCCGCTCCACTTCTGCCCCCCTCCCTCCCAGGCTTGCTGCATGTGAAACAGCTGTTTTGTGCAGCAAGCCTGGGAGGGAGGGAGGAGAAGCCAAGTGGTGGCGTGCTCGGGGGAGGCGGCGGTGGTGGAGCAGAAGTGAGCTGGGTCGGGGAGCGGTTCCTGTACCCCCCTCTCTGTTACTTCCTGCGCTCCCCCCTCACCCCCACTCACCTCTGCTCCACCTGCTCCCCTGAACGCGCTGCCTCTCCCTCGCCTGAGAGGGGGGCGGGGGAAGAAGCAGTGTGGCAGCGTGTTCAGGGGAGCAGGTGAAGTGGAGGTGAGCTAGACGGGGGGTTGTGGGAGGGGAGCCACAGGAAGTAATGCAGGGGGGAAATGTGGCAGGCCCGGGGGAGGAGGCAGGGCCGGGGATTTGGGGAAGGGGTGGAGTTGGGGCAGGGGTGGGGAAGGGCATGAAAAAAAAGCAGGGGTGGCCAAAAATTTTTTTGCTTGGAGTGGCAAAAATCCTAAAGCCAGCCCTTGCCATAGAACTTCCCCACAATAATTCCTAGAGAAGATCTTTTAGAGAAACATCCAATCTTGATTTAAAAACTGTCAGGGGTGAAGACTCTACCCCAACCCGTGGTAAATTGTTCCAGTGGTTAATTACCCTCACTATTAAAAAGTTATGCCTTATTTCTAGTCTGAATTAGTCTAGCCTGAACTTCCAGCCATTGGAGTGTGTTATACTTTTCTCTTTTAGACTGAAGAGCCCATTATCAAATATGTGTTCCCCGTGTACAGACTGTAAGCAAGTCACCCCTTAGCTACTGCTTTTTGTTAAGTTAGACCCAAGGAGTTCAATCACTATAAGGCATATTTTCTAATGCTTTATTCAGTCTCATGCCTCATCTCTGAATCCCCTCTCCAATTTCTACAAGCTTTAGTTCCTATTACATTGAGAAGTCTGACTGCAGCAAGCCGTTTGTGTGTTTGGACAAAAAGTTTCAGCATAAGTCACTTTATGTAGATGCACTGCTTTATTTATAATATCCTATATATTTTTAAACAATATTCCATGTAAAATGACCAAAATGAGTCTGTCACTTTGTAGAACTCTTACCACAATGATATCTAAATATTAAATGCAAGAATTAGAATTTAAGGGTAGGGTTTTAAAAGCACCTGGCATTGGCCTAACTCTGCTCCCGCTGAAATCAGTGGTAAAACTCCCAGCAACTTCAGTGGAAAGAGATTTAGGTCAATATGAGTACAGCTGGATGAATAATTTGATTTTTTTTAGTTTGGCCAGGAACCAGAAAAATCAGAAGAAATATTTGGTTTGTGTGATTGGGTGTTCACCCCACTCCAACCCTGAAAGGGTTAAAGGTTAAACTTTTGTAGTCCTATTCTGGGTACATTAGGTGATAGTGGTCAACCATAGAAGTGACAAAGGTTATGATCACACTGCAGAGGAGTGGGTTTGGAATGAGATATTCCTGGGCACTGCTGAAATTTGAATGCAGATGAAGAGATGCATGGAGTCTGTCTCAGCCACTGGATGTACTCAATAGAAGGCATGCATATTTCATACACCTTAGGTGTTACTAACAGAAAAATATAACATGTTGTATATATTTTTCTGTTATGCTGAATGGCCGTAGGTTTGAAAATGTTCCATTCCTTATTTTAAAACCCTGATAGAAACTGTAGCTAAAAGCTTCGTTGCATGAGTTAAATATTCTGTGGGATTAAAGACATTTTTTTTATTTATAGCACTTTTTCCATTAGTACTATGGCAATGTGAAAAATGCATTTAAGGCAAAAGAAATAGCATATCTTGGCACTGTGGCTTAAGTAGATTTCCTATTCATTGAACAGATAAATGAAGCCAGTACAATGTGTTACAGAAAGTGTTGTTTTGACTGCTACTCTATTACCTTGTGATATCCTCCACATGAAATAGTCTATCACTGGTACTCTCTGTCAAATCCAGTTTCCAGCTGGGAAGCTGTACCCCTACATATATTTAAATGCAGCCATTTTTTCAGTTTTCTCTTTTATATGTAAAAATGTAATGGAAATATACAACTCAGAAACAGTCATTTCTTTCACAGCTAGTGACTAATAATGTCCATAACACAGCAAAGATAACACCACAATAATATGCAAACATTTTAAAATGTGAGGGAAAATATCCCTAAGCAAAAAGAACAGGATAAACTTTAATTTCATTGTGTGTGAAGATTGTATATCTTATCTATTGGCCAGTAGTCCCTGTTCGATGTGCAAGTCAGCTCAAAGCGATGGAACACACTCAAATTGCTTGATTTTGGTCCTTCAAAGAATGTTTTATTCCATTAGAGAAGCATGAATCAAAATAAGGTTACCTCTCAAGAAGTTAAGCATATGATATATATTTAGTATATTATTGTACTGAATAACAGGTCAACAGAAAATTGCTTGATGCCTGTAGAAACAAAAATAAAAAGGTGTCCATATTTCCTCCTCTCATTTAAATTGTAGGTTGGCCAGTTTTAGCAGTATGGATTCCAAAGGGTAAAGGAACAAGGATGGCTTGCCAGTTTGAAATTAATTTCCATTTTGTTTCAGGAGAATGGGCTGTGAGGTTAGAAGCTAGGGACTTCTTTATTATTTGCAATATGAATTGGTTGTCTTGGTCCCCAGTGGAGTATTTTGATGGAGTTTGTTTCTTTGGCTTTCATTTTATTTAAATCTTAAGGATCTGCTACACTCTTGTGGAGTGATCCAAAGCTCACTGCAGTCTATGAAAAGACTCCTATTGAGTTGAGCAGGACTTGGATTAGGCCCTTGGAAAAGAGTGAATAGTTATGCAGGTTCCTCTCCCACCTCCAAGGATTTCTACAGTTTCTCTTACTAACTTTTAGAACCACTTTTGGTCTAGAATGTTTCATGTGGTCCCTAAGTTTTGAATCATTCAGGTCCAAATCATTTATCTTTTTAAAAAGAAATGTTTGACTGTTTCTACTTCAATTGGAGCTGATTTGAAAATCTGGGGCTACATTATGTTAAACTAAAATTGGATACCTGTAGACAACAAAATGTAATAATGCTATAGACGCTAGTTGGGTTTGTTATGAAAAAATGCTAAAGATTTTTGTTAGTAAATAAAACAGGATGATTTTTTAGTGTTTGAATCTTTGCCAGATAACTTAGGTATGATTTCGAATATCCTTTTTTCCCAATGAATGGCTATCATTTGTATTAAACTTTGTTATAACAATATATGTGACTATTTTTTAAATCTATCTCTTTGGGCTAATATTGCTCATGTTCAGAATTCTTATTTCTTTTATTCCAAAATTGGCATTTCTGTTTTCTCTTCCCTTATATTCTAGGCTTGAGTACAGCTGCCAGAAGTGGGATCTTCTAGACTTATACTAGCATACCAGGATTTCACTTGCAGAAGTTAGGATATTATGTTGCCATCATTTAGGTCATTGGTATTCTACTGATAACCATCTTTATCCCTAGTCTTTCTCTCTTGCTTTGGCTACTAATCAGAAAGCAAAATGGCAGTAATAGCCAATTGCTAAACTGGGACCATTCCTGCAAACCATACTCTTGTAAAGCATGCCTATTAACATGAGTAAAGATGATTTAAGTGCATAAAATTGTGGAGTAGTGCTTTTGTTGAACATAATATTGTAATACAAAACAAGCCCTCCTTGAAAAAGTAACAAGAAGTATTAACTTAGGGAAAGTCAAAAATATACCCTACCATATGGGAGCCAAAGTCTCTGACGCTTTGCTGTCCAAGTTGATTATTTACTGATATAATATAAAGGTGCTCTGACCATATTAATTGGGGAAATATCAATGACTTATCTGTTAAGGGCTTCTAATTTATAGAATAAAATATTTAATCTGTTTCATTGCAATCAAGCTTTCCTGTTAATTTTCCAAAGCATTAGTGGCGACTGACAAAACAAACAAAACAAAAAAACAACCCACCTAACAGGCAAACCCTAGAGACGTTCTTTACAGGCCATGAAATGGGCTTTAAGGGGCTAGCTACAGAATTAGTGTAGCAGTGCTGAAAGCTTACGTACTTGTAATATTCTTGGTTACACCCAACTGAATAATTCATTTGGGGGCCTGTTTCTGCTCTGTTCTTGTTAATAGCAGGACTCCCATTGACTTCAGTGAAAACAGGATTGAGTCCTTAATGAACACTTCCCCCCCCCCCCCAGGTGTACATTAATCTTTCCAGTTTGTTTTTTAACTACAGGGAGCTGTAAGAGGAATGTTTTGAACTTTCAACTTGAGAACAGGTGCTTTGTAAGATTTGACTGAGTTCCTTAAAAGCTGAATATAGGACTTTGTTACAGCTCATTGTCTGTTCATTTTGTTCTTTAAAGGAGGAATATTTCATCAACTGGTGTGTCTTTATATGTTTTGAAATAAATCAACCTTATGCATATTTCTAATGTTCTGCCTCATGGGGGGATTTATTCAACTTCAGAGAGAGTTAGGAATTTGAAATAAGTCCAAGAAGGTAGGGCTTTTTATTATGTAATACTGAAGGCCTCTTTCTCATTTACTTTATCATAAGTGCAAAAAGGTACCTCAGAGAGTATCCAGAATAATGTACAACTTTACCATGGAAAAACATTAAACAGTACTTGTCTTACATCACATTTACTAATGCTTAGTTCTTCTAATACAGCTCATCCATAGAGTTCAAATTACATTACAAAATGAATATAAATTTTATTCCCATTTTACAGATTGAGAAACAAAGGCTCAGGGACTTGTCCACAGTCACACATCAAGTTAGTGGGAGAGCCAGGAGTAGAACTGATGTCTAATGATTCCTTGTCCTGTGACCTGGACAGCTGTCTTCTGGTTAAAATGCCATCATAATGGGTGCAGAAGCATTTTATGTTGTTCACCAGTTGGATATGCCTTTGAAAACGTGGGACCTTTCCACAGTATTCTTATTATAAATGTACCCAAACAGCAAAATCGAGATCTGGCTCTGAGCTAATTTCCAAATGCCATAAAGCTTGCTGGTGTTTGGATCCATAGTTCTGGTATGGTCTGTAAAAAAGAGAGCAGCTATTTGTGAAATTTGGTTCCAGCTGTGGTTAGGATTTTAAACACCCCCAAAGTTCAGGGTGTTCAGATCCAGAATTTTGATTTCGTACAATCTACAATTTCTGTGGTGATCTGTAGTTTGTTTAAATGTAAAACATATGACTTTTTATTGAGTCTGAATATAAACTTGTAAACAAAGATGAGCAGTAATCCAGATTCTGATATGAAGATCAGTACCTAGATTGAAGACAGAATATTGGATCCAGTTTACAGAGCTTGTAAAATGGTGGTTTTGTGACAAGCCAGTCTATCCTGAGGAAAGTCAATGCAGTGCTGAAGGGATGAAGGAGGAGACTTGTACGTTCTCCCAAGGCAAGAGCTCGGGAGAGAGGAAATTTGATTAAATGTTCACTCCTCGCTCTGAAGCATGAAGGATATGAAAACTCTTAACACTAGACCTGCAGTAACCCTCGTGCAGCTGTAGCAGAGGGGAGAAGGCAGAACTGCGAACTTGTTCAAGTCTTTTTTTGAGAGAGATTACATAATAATGTACCTACTGTGGGATGGGCATGGAGGTAGGGAGGCTTCACTAGCCGCCTCTCCTTTTATATCATCCAGGGGTGGGAGTAGTCACATGCAGCCCAGTCAGTCCCTCCGATATCTTGCTGATCTCCATTTCACAACTGCCAGCCAAGAAGTGCAGTTATAGGCCGTGTGACCCAATTATGTCTGTCAGGAGGAATCCCATGTCCCCTCATCTGCTGGGACATCAAAAAGGAACTGCATGTTTAATGCTTTTTCACAAGTAATTCCTTAGCCCTTGATTACCATAAATGAGACAGGCTAAGCAGAGTCTGTGACCCAGTCCGTGGGAAGGATGAAGAGTGAAGCAGCCATATAAATATTAAGCTTTC
This sequence comes from Caretta caretta, assembly GCF_965140235.1. Lineage (NCBI taxonomy): Eukaryota > Metazoa > Chordata > Testudines > Cheloniidae > Caretta > Caretta caretta. The sequence goes on from NC_134214.1 coordinate 87,328,796, forward strand.
TCTATCAAGGAATGTTTGTTCAGTGTAAGATAAGGTTATGCTGGAGGGGTTTTCCCTGGGGTCTGAATGCAAATGCAGGGAACTAAGTATTGTTGAATGGAGCTCTGTGTGAGAGAGTGACAAGCAGGAGGAAACACCACAGAAGCAGCCTGAGAATCTGAGAGAACGCTTTTGGGCAGAATGGTAGCTGGAAAAAGGCTTGGAACTGTGAGCAAAGAACCTGTCTCCTGCTGTTTGATTCTTCCTGTGTCAGGGAAACAAGACTTTGTACATTCTTTGTAAATAAACAGGACTACATCAGAGAAATACCTGACTCCATCATCAATTTCTCCTCCTAATAGAAACGGTCTGCAAGACCTCAAATATTGGCTAACCGTACTGGTCAAAAGGATCAACGTTTATGCTGGTATAACTCCTCTGTGTGGACACTTATTCTGGTGGTGAGGACCATTTTCTATTAACTTATGTCTCTTGGGAGTGTGTTTTAAGCTAAACTGAAAAAGCCACTTATACTGGAGTGGTTGTCGAAATGTGTGATTGACCAGTATAACCATGTTGATATAACTGGTCAACATTTTCCTATGCAGACAAGCCCTTACACAGCCACCTCAGGCAAGGGCTTTCATCTCTCAGGGTGCATGACTTACCTTTTGTGGAATCTGTGGTACTTGCAGGCTGTAGGGCACAGGCACCAATGGGCCCAGGGCTGGATCCATATACTTCAGACAAGTTTTAAAATTCTAGCAAGATTTTTTTTTAACCTGTAAGACAACAGAAGAGCTAACTGTGTTGCTTAATACATGAACAAGTGTATCTATCAAGTAAGTAATCAGTTTATGAAAAGAGGTCATAGGTGTAAATACAATTTCTATCTTGTCCAGTCATGCTCTGTCAGTGAAATTAGAAGTTTAGCTTCAGTATACTGTATTTACTAACAGAACAACTGTCTGAAAAGTCTCTGAACCTATTTTGCACTTGGCCGAGAGAGCTTTCTTTTATTAATTGATATGTGTGCCTATTTTAATGAGGAATATGGTTGCTTTTAATATCACCCTGCACATGGTCTCAGTCTTTGTCCTTCCACGGACTGTAAATTTGACTTATGCTGGAGGGAATGTGGATAATATTTTTAAAAGTTACCTTGGCTTGAGCTAGTGATGTTGCTTTTGTAACTGCATTGGCAGATTATTTGCCTGAAAGTGCTAAACCTGCTTCCAGTTTGCCCCTGCAGTGTAATGTATTGCTGGGCATGGATGCCTGTTTATTTAATGAAGTGTGTAAGTCTTTACTGGTGCATGTACACAGAGAAATCATTACCAGGGGTATAAGGAATATGGAAATAAAACAATTTCCAGTATTTTTCCCTAAATAAACTGCCACAGATGTGTTTCTCTATATTTATTTTAGGTTGCATGTGGGATATGTTGCACTGCAAAAATCTGAGAACAAGCTCCAATTTTTCTGTCCAGTGGAAATCTCTACATTTCTCTCTCTCCCTCCCCAGAAAGAGAGACCCAGCATGTAGAAATGTATAAATGGAGAGAAACGTAGGATTAATCATATTGGACCAGAACATATGTGCATTTACTCTGGCATCCCACCTCATGCTTCTGATAAAAGGTGGAACAGTCACATAAAGCATCTAACCAACTGTAATGCTGCACAGAAGGGGGAAATGTTCTTCTGGAAGCTTCAGTTGTCATTTACCTTATAGTTTTATCTTGGGTAGCTACACAGGTTGTTTGATCGAGAAACCATTTAGTCCTCTAAAAACTTAACCAGATGGTGTCTTGTGACATAGAATTGCATAGGTTCACAATATGAATTTCCTTTCATTTGTTCTGAATTTGTTGACACTGATTGCCCATGTATACTTGGATTATGTTACGGGGTAAAAAGTAAAGACTAAACAGTTTTCCCTAAGCCTTTTATAATTCGGGATATAGTACAATCATGATTATATGAATGTCATGTGTGATGCTGACTAAATATGGATATTTGAGAGAATCTTTCAGTTATTAATAGATATTAGTGGTCATATTCCAGTTTTGGAGAATTAAGGTTTGGGTAATCAAGGTTGTACTATATCTCAGTCAAGTCCTCTGTAATTCACTTTTCCCCTTTAAGGGCTTGACAATCCTAGTGTTTGCTTTATATAACATTTATTTATAATATAAATGTATTTATGTGTGTATAGGGATCTACCAAATCCACAGCCATGAAAATCACATCACAGACCATGGAATCCGGTCTCCCCCATGAACTCTGGTCTCCAGCCACCCAGCTCGATGGCAGAGAGGAGAGTCATGGCTTCTGGCCAGGTGCCCAGCTCTAAATGCAGCCCTGCCACCAGCAGCAGTGCAGAAACTAAGGGTGGCATAGTGTGGTGTTGCCATACTTTCTTCTTCACTGCTGCTGGCTGTGGCATTACCTTCAAAGCTGGTACCTAGCCAGTAGCCGCTACTTTCCGGCCTCCCAGCATTGAAGGCAGCACCAAGTAAGGGTGGATATACCATGACCCCCCTACAATAGGCTTGCAACCCCCTTTTGGCTTGGGGACCCCCTGTTTGAGAAATGCTGCAGAGAAATCGCATGTTTTTCATGGGTTGGTCATGGCATAAATAGCCAATTTCGCAGATGTGTAACTCATCTGTGAAATTTGCTACTTATGCCATGACCAACCTCTGAAAAATGTGTGATTTCCCCATTATTTAAGTAGATCCCTTATGTATATATGTATCTCCATGCCACTCAGCCCTAAATCTCATTGGTTTATCTTAATTGTCCATTAATATGTGCATTTATACATTCATGTGAAGCATCTGGTCCTAGCCATTGTCAGGAACAAGCTTTTGAGCTAGATGAACCATGGTTCTAATCTGATATGGTAATTACTGTGTTCTTAATGTCCTCTTTTTTAAATGTTTTTCCATCAATTTCTTTAGATGAATGATTATCTTAAACTACAAAGATGATAAATTAAAGGCTGATGATTAAAGGCTGAATCCCAGTACAGTTTGGTTATAAGAATCCAAACTTATCTTTATTTATGGTAATTTTAATAGTATATTACAGGTTTATATCAAACTAAATTCCGCCTGCTAAGCAAATTCAAATATGAAACTGCTTATTCCTAACATTTATATTTCAACTGTGAATGTTAGACTATGTAGCAGTAATTTAAGACAGCTCTTAGTAGAAGTGGACTTGAACTTTTAGTATTCTAGTGGATAACTCACAATATTTGTCTGCATATTACAAAGTGAGCACATAACTCGAATACCAGCAATATTATATTTCAAATGTCAAATTAACATTCGGCATGCAGAACATTTGCATAGGATATTTTGATTCTTAATCAACCTAAATAATTGCCTATCATCGGAAGATTTGGAATTTAAAAAATTAATGAGTCTTCTTAAGGCACAACAGGATGCCAGTTTCTTCATTCATATCTTTTAATTAGAGATGGGCCAGCACTTTAAATATCTAACCTGCCTAGGGACTACTGAGATACCCAAGGGGAGATGGTTTACTCAAATCACTTGCTACCCGAAAAAGCAGGGATCAGGTATTTTTTAATATCTGAATATATTATCTGAAAATAACTGCCTGTGTTTGGGCCAAGATATTGTCTCCTTAATCCTGTAGGATACATATTTCAAGTGTTTCAATATGTCTGATAGGTAGCCACTAGGGGCTGGTTTCACCAAGAAACTTAGGCGTGGTGATGCTGAGCATTGCCACACATAATGTTTAGGGGCACAGAATCACTAGGATTCACAAAACCTGAATTAGAGACCTAGACTCCCTATACACCGAATGAGGAAATGGGATTCACATTAGGTCCTCTGCTTAAGCTAGCCAATGGGAGATGCCAAGCTGAGGGGTGTATGCTAAGCCCCACTCCTCTCTGAGCTAGGCACCTATGTCAGGGCTGCAGGGGGGCTTCTTCCCCTAAGTGGGGTTTTCAGCTGGAAACCCTCTCTTGGGGTGAGGAGGAGGAGGAGCAGAGGAAGCAGCTCTCTTGTAACTTTCAGTCCAGTGGCTAATGCACTCACTTGGGAAGTGGCAGGCCCCTGGTTCATGTCCAGGCTTCACCTGAAAGGGGAGAAGGGATCTGTACATTCCACTTCTCAGGGGAGTGCTGTAACCACTGGGCTGTGGTGTAGTCTGATGTGGGACTTCCTGAGTCTCATTTGTTGAAGCTGTTCCACTGTGATTGGGGGAGGGGAGGAGAGAGTCAGTAGCCTGGTGGTTAGAGCACTCACCTGGGAAGTGGACCCACCCAGGATCCTGGTCCAATGATTTTTTAAAATTATTTTTATACAGTGGAACAGCTTCAACAGGAGACAGTGAGGGAGCCTCTCATCAGAGTGTTCCATAGGGCAGTGGTTACAGCACTCACCTGAGAAGTGGCAGAGCCCTGTTCAAATCTGTTCTGCCCCTCGCGGGGAGGGTACTTGAACTTGGCATGTCCCAGGTGAGAGCCCTATGACTGGGCTAAAAGTTATTAGGGAGGTAGTCGTTATCTCCACCTCCTACCCCCTTGGTTTGTGCAAGCTTGCCTCTGGGGGTCCGATCTGGTCGGGGAGTTCTGAGTATGCCTACTGGATCAGGTCCTGCAGGTGAGTTAGCTGGAAGAACTCCCATGTTCCTCCAGTTCATGCAGCACTCTGGGGCTTTGGTGTCCAGATGGCTGGCATGGGGCTGCAGTGTGCATGCTCAGAGGCAGAAACATAAACACATTTACTGCAGAAATGTCAGTGCTGAGGCATTGAGGCTTGTATGGCATTCAGGGTCAACTGAGCAGGGATCTTGTTAATCCTAGTGATGCCTGATTCAAGGATGTAGGTGCTTAAAAGTCTTTTTGTAACTCTAGCCCTAAGAAGCTAACTTTAATCACTGTAGTTAGTCAAAAATATCACATCTGAAAGCCAGAAAATTCTAAATGTTCAAAGTTTTTGCTTGTTTGTGTGTTTTGTTTTTAAAGTATAACATTCTTGAAATCTGTAGTAAAGGTTCACAGACGACCTTAACTCTGATCACCATCTCCTATTACCATATCACCATTTTTTTTACCCATTCACTGACCCTAATCTCTTGTACTATAATCTCTTGTACTATAAATTCAGATGTTGAGATTTCCTCCCACCCATTGAACTCATACACAAATATTCCTCTACTTCAGCTGCCCATGCACTGGCAGCAAGAAATACAAAGAGCAAGTTTTCATCTCTTATCCTTCATATGCATTTTAGAAAAAACACTATCTCAGGATCCATAATTACAATATAAGATAGACTGTCCAGTCTTCCTGAAACACCTTTCAAAATACAGTATGTAGTCGTAATGTTTTCCATATTCACTTCTTGGTATGGCTAATATACTGCACCAAGGAACTTCAACTCCTCCTGAAAATATGTAGAAAACATACCAGAAGACACTTCATGTGTACCTCTAAATCAGAAGTAAATGACTTAGTCTGTGGGATATGAGATCGAAAACTTTCAGAATACTTAGAGCTCAGTCTTGTGCTTTTATCTCAGGAAATGTACCAATTGGTTTTTTACACTGACTTTGGTGGGGACGTGATCCAAATAAGAGGGTTAGGATCCAGCCACTTTTTTGTATTTAATAAAATAGGTTCAAGTGTTTTATGTAGCTTTTATGGCACTTATTTTCCCCAGCCAAACGTATGACTATGAAGTTGCCTTTCAACAATTAGAGACATGGGAAATGGCTGTTGGAAAGGCATATAAAGATCATATTGCAGGGGAAATATGTTTAAGAAGCCTGAGAAAAATCTATACTTTAGGGAAACTCCTCTGTAGTTTGTTGTGTTGAAGAGTCTTAACTATTTGAGTCATCTGTAGTGGATATGTGACATATGCCTAAATGGATTATCCAAGGTTCAGATTTAGAGATACCCAATCTTCTTTTCAATGGTGCAACCCATCTCTACTTGTAATTAGTTTTACGATGGAAAAACAGAGAAATTAAAATGGTTGCTGCAGGAGAAAATCCACCGTTATGCTTGAATGGCTAGCTCTAATGATTGTGCAAACCAAATATACATACACTTCTTTTTTATTGCTCTGAATGCAGCACATACATACAATACATACATCCACCTACCGAGTGCCTTTTTCTTTCATTCTCCATTAATTTGTGAAAAGGGAAGTGCAGTATTGTACTGCTAGAAATTGGTTCATTTTCCTCTTCATTGTTCTAGTTGGTTGATTGTATTTTGTCATTCCATAAGGTTTCCTAAATTCTTTTTATTTTAATTTTTTCATACCATATCTGCTGCAGATATTCATTAGATAAAGAGAGGAAATGTATACCTAGACCTGAAGGCTTTTGCTGTCCTCTAGGTTATTTATTTAAGTGTTTAGGTTGTTTGCATGAGAAGCAGTTACATGTTAAATGAGGGTGGAAACTGACAATCATGCCCTCATTACAGATCTGATGGGTGGTTAACTATGCTAGGCAATCCATTCTAGGAGCATACAAACTAATCCTGGAAAAATCTTGGTCTTAAGACCCTCATCCCCATCCAGTAGAACCCCCATTTCAGTAAAACAAAGCATTTAATATAGAAAGAAATTGAGAACCTTGGTGGTTCAGGTCTGATTACTACAGCTGCATACTGCAAACTGACGCTCTGAAACCTCTTAAAATGAAAATGAGTGAGCGACAGAATGAAACTGAGCATTAGGATAAAAGCACTAGGGTGTAGCCAAAGTATGGCATGAAAATTAACAAATTAGTTGGGAACACTGGTTGAGCTCAGTTGCTGTCATTTTCATTTTTGCTGAATCTCTGTGGTAAACTGGCAGATCACCGACAGGGTTCCAGCAAGATGGGCAGTCAGAAAAATAACACTTTCTTAAACTACTCGGGGAGTGTGGGTGGGGGAGTCAGTCCATAACTGAAATTAAAGGAGGGGGGAAGCAATAAACAGACTGCCTCCCTGTGTCACTGGAGTGGGATCAAGCTCTAAGTATTACGATGTGCTAGTCATTGTCCATAGGTTAATCCAGTCTCTGCCCCAAAGAGCTTGCTATAGAAATGAGTGACATCCTGGTAGACTGACAGCATCTGTGTCTCCTTGATTGTGTGCTACAAAACATGCACATCTTGGACGTGGCCTGTTTTTGGTTTGTGAGTTTATAACAAGAAAATACTTCAAATTAAAATTTAGCTTGGGTGTGCTAGAGGTATTTTGGTAATATCCATAAGAACTATTTATGTCTTCATTCAGTCTCCTCCATAAATTTAGTCAGCCAGGTATAATAAGTAAATCCATCAGCACAAAGGCATTTCTTTTAAGGATGAGCAAAGTATCTGGGATAAAAAAAGGACCAACCCAAACGTTGACAAAACTGAAGCTGGATTGAGCCCCACTAACTTTTGAACGTTTTGAGGAGTAACCATCACTGCTTTCAGCTGGATAGTAATTTGGTCTTATTGTATTTGCTTCTCTTCTTATAAGCTCTGGTACTTCTGGAAGTAGGCACAGGTATCACCATAAAGGCAGAGCTCTTTCCATATCTCTTTGATTATATGGCTATTTCCAATGTAATGTCATTCTTCTCTTTGTAAAGTAATTTTGTTGCTTCAGTCAACACAGTCCTTTTAAACAATATTGAAATTGAATGAGACACCCATTTCTTAGGGTTAGAAGATAAGTAGGTTTGAATTTTTCGGCAGTAATTTGTGGAAAATTGTAATGGAGAGGAAAAAATATTTTCAAGAGAGACACATAGAACTGCAAAGTTATTAATTATCCTAGATTTTCAAGAATTAAGGGTACCATCACATGCCACAGTACAACTAGGTGTTTCAAATGATATGTCACACGGATAGCAAAGGAGCTATTTTTATGACTTGCACTTTTTTTGTTTATTTCTGAAGCTGTCAGTCAATGGAATTGAATTCTAATAAACTTTTCAAACTATTAAGCTGATATATACAAATATCTGACTGTGACTCTCATTCTTCTTATCTGTATTTTCCCTGATATGCCCCAATAAATTAAATATAAATCTAGTTAATTAGGGTAGTTATAATCTATTAATGGAAACCAACCGTGATTTTCATTTGTTGTTTAAACTTCTCCTACAGGTCTTTTTTTTTTTTCAGTGATGATAATTTAGAATCTAATTCAGTAATAAATATGACTGGTTTCTACACTCTGGGACAAGAAAAATCCATTGCTAGTGGGCCTTTGTAATGCTGAAACTGGGGCTATTTTCTTCTAGCTGAATGGATCCATCAAGTCTCATTTTCAAGGGTAACATTTTTCTAGTTATTTCTGCGTAAATTACATTAATACTTGTTGGGTGAGAATCTTATATTATTATATCAGCTTTGCATATGGATGAACAGTTGCAAAAGTGGGTTAACCAGCTTGAGTAAAATCAGGTAGCAAGGACCTAATCCTGAACAATTTCCAATTACTGGTGTCCTATGAATATATGGCTTCTGCAAGTTCACACTGCCCAACACGCCCTTCTCATCTATTCACAACTGTTTGGGAGGTTGGATTTGTTGGCTGCTGCACCATTCTCCTCCAATGGCTAACATACTTTAGAATGGTTCCATGTTTGTGAGGCACAGCACTCAGACATTGGACAAAATCAGTATTCTTGATTTTGATTTTTTTATCATATAAGGCTGGAAAGAGAAATATAATTTGTTGGGATTCTGGATTTCTGAGTTTTGCAGGAAGCCTAGGTATGTGGTGAAAGGCTCTATTAAAAAACATCAATATTTTCTCTTGCAAAGGCATCATCTCCATTTTATTGGGACAACAACAAAATAATAAATAAACAAGCATTAGACTGGCATTTTCCTACAGCGGGAGGCTGTAATTCGAAGGTGTTGGTCATTAGCAAGTATTCTACTGTCCTTGATTTCAAAGCATAGGTTTGGTGGCATTATTAGGCAAACCACATTTGTCCTAATGGAGCAAAAGAGCCTATCATATTTGAAAGGGAAAATAAATATTGACTGAGCCAAAAGGAATTAGGTGCCCAACTTCCACTGAAATTCAGTGGATGTTGGGTAACCAGATCCTCTGGGCTCCTTAGGCAACCTTTGGCTAAAATCATATTTTCAGTTATCTGTTTTATACTAACTTCTAATTATTCGCCCTATTTACTACACACCCATCTCTTGACTTTACCATATAAAAATAGTTATTGTAACCAATTCCTTAGGAGTTCTGCTGCATGAAGAGGCCTCTAAATGTTCTCTGCTTGGTTGTAAATTGTAGTATGTGCCACTGGATTTTCCACAAGTCAAAGCTTTCATTTCTATGCTAAGTAGTATCCCTTGCAACTGCATTGATATTCATATAGGGGGCGGTAGCCCCTGACTGTTAGACATTTAGGATCACACCAGAAAAATGAATGTCATTATCACATGTAATCGAAGTACAAAGTGGATGCTTCTGTGAGAAGTTTGCTCAGAAGTGCTAGATAAACTCACAGAAGAATTAGATAATTCCATCCTAAATATGTTTGGCATCTGGTGTGTGATTACACTGTGGGGTTGGTTTTTGTTGTTGCTTTTTTAAAAATCGAGAAAACAGATAGGTAATTTATATGCTTTCATTATTTAGAACTCTCTCTCTGTTTGGGCAAGAAAAGCAACAACATGGCAGAAGTGCAGGGTATTTAGCTCTATGTATAATACATGGAGATCAGTGTTCAAAGAAACCACTCCAGAACACTTTTTTCCCTGCTACTTCTTTAGGAATTCACCCATGCTTAGGTAGGAGGTTGGGGCATATTGCTTGGACAGAGTTGTGCCATCACCTGGCCGTTGCTTGTCATTTTGCAAGTAAATTTAAATCAGACGTGCTTAAAGATAAAACTGTTCTGTCATTTTTAGTGAATAAAACCCGCTAGGCAGCATTACGAAACAGCCTCCAGCAACATCTTGAACACAAACATGGCAGCAGTTTTTTTTTATGTGAAGACAGTAGACCGCTTTTGTGAAAAGGGGGAAAGAAAGTAGAGGTGTAATAGGAGAAAATGAGAGAGAGAAAGATGTATGGGGAATGATAAGGGGGAGAGAATAGTGAAGACAAAAAATATTGGGTTAGCCCACTTAAACATATAAAGGAATAGATTAAGTGATAATAACAAGGCTATTATGCCATTAAAGGGTTTCTGATGTGTGTGATTCATACTGCAGGCATTGTTTACCCCTTATCTTACAAGCAGCCAGAGCCCCAAACAATCAGTCTCATTTATAATGGTTACTAGTAAATAAAAAATCAAGCGAAACCTCCCTATGCTTCTGCTTAGTGCTCCAAGTTACTGCAACATCATGGAATCAGTATCAGATTGGGCTCTGCAGCATGAAATTTTCCTAACTTGTGCTGTTGTGATAAATCTGACCCACTCATTCAAACAGAAATGGACCACTTCTCTGGAAACTTTTGAGTCTTTCTGGAACTGAGGTTTGATTTTTATCTGTTTATTCGTACCCTCCCAAGATGGAGGTAAGGATTCTTCTGAGAGCCTACTGCCCATGGTCCAACGTAAGTTTTTCACTGATAACAATACACTACTGAAGACTAGAATTTGAATCGATAGTATTCAAAATGTGGTTATACCAGTACTTCAGGCAGTTGACATTCAAATAACGGAGCAAAAATGCTGCCCCTCTGCTGATCTCTTTGCAATAAGAATCATAGACTTACTGTCAGTATCGAGTCTGGGTGTCTGTGAAAATGAGAGAGTGAATGTTGTGGCAGGGACTGAGGATAACATGATGAGAAGTAACAAAACCTGAAGAATGCATATTTTCACTTAGAATTATATTCTAAACCAAAGGTCAAACGATAATCCTTTTAATGAGACCCTGTTGGGCTGTTATATTAGAAAGGTAAGGGCAGTTTCTCTAGACATAGTTTTCCCCAGCTTGCTCTCCCATCTATTTAATTCACTTCTTGCTACTAGATACCACTTACAGCTTTCCTCTGGTTGTTGACACCAGTGTGTTGCTTCTGGAAGGGATCAGGGCTAAGTGAGGGAAACGGGGCAGAAACACAACTCCTTCTCCTCTGCTAAACACAGGAATATTTCTCCCTCCTATGCCTCTCTAGCTCCCCCAGAGCTGCTCCTCCAGAGATGAGGCAAGGAAATGTGAAGTGGGAGCAGCCAGAGAAGCTGGTTTCTTGTTAAGATTTTCTGGTGCTCCCAGACTTCCTGTGAATTACTAGAGCCTGACAGGAGAAATGCTTCAGCTAAGAGTCTCCTAATAACCTTGACTAAAGGAAGATTTATCCTCCTGCTAGCTCCTTCTGGGGAAAGACAGATAAATACTATGTAACACTTATTCTTTTATATAATCTCTTTTTTTGTAATAGCTTAACATTTTCTAAAATGCAAGAGATTGCCATTTCAACATTTTCTAGGGAAGAACCCCCCAGACTGCTCATTTTGATTTGGTTTTGCAACAATACAGATTCTCCATCTTGGTAAAGTCTAAATGGTGGCATTTATGGGAATAGAAATAATACTTTGCACATGTGCACATACTCCCTTCTGTTTGGCTGGCTATAGGCTGGCTGATTCAGTTTAACCCTTTGTAGGTCCTCAACATACTTGAATATAATCTCTTATTCATTTATTTGGCAGACTGGAAAATGTCAGTGTCTTAAGGGTTGGCTTGCAAAGCTTGAATCCTTTTTATTTAGAGGTTGGCAGACATTTAACAGAAATTAACTGAATTCAAATTGAGCAACAACATTCCAAAAGACTGCCAGTTGCACACCATGTAACATAGGGTCCTTCAAGTTCAAAGCCACAGAACTTTTGTAAAGTGCAGTGCTCACAGGAATATACTATCCAGTATAACATAACACAGGACCTGATTCAAAGTCCATTGAAGTTAGTGAGGTCTGTCCACAGATCTTAGTGCCCTTTGCATCAGGCCCCAAGGAAATTGACCAAGAACTTATTTCTCTGAATAAGTCCAAAGACCAAACAGTTATAGGAAGAAAATGATCAAGTGAAATTTCATGACAAGGAATCCTCAATGTTTTGATAAGGTTTAGCCTTCAGCAGAGAAATGGAACAGCTGAGTTGAAGACTTAACTTGGGAGTTCCTTGGAAAGAGCAATAATGAGCAAAGGAGTAGGTTTGTGATTAGCTGTGTGACCATAAATTTGCACGTGTAATCTTATTTGTGTGCATATTAGACTTTGCTGGTAAGTTGTTGTTTTTGTACTAAGCAGGAGAGTGTGTTGCAGGGGATGTTGATATTTTGTCTTGATACCAACACGAGCTGTGGAATGGTCACTGCTTTTGTTCCAGTTCAGGGATTGCAAGAGTCCTTTCTGCTTGCAATACCTTTGGCCTTGTGACCTATCCCAAAGCTGAACACAGGACTCGGAGCTGATTGTGATCATGGGATATGGTCAGTGTTGGGATATAGGAATGGCTTGAGGGTACACCTCACCTAGTACCCAGTTCTGCTCATGCAGGGAGGGTTCAATGAGGGTTTCACTTTGGGGATTTTTATGATAGTTTTATTTTGTATGTGTTCAGAGGACCATTGAGCAGTGATTCCTCTGCACTGTTTTTTCCCCCCTGGTAATGGGTGAACCATATTCCTCCCTTTAGTTTTCTAATCTTTTTAATAAAATTGCAGCCAGCATTTAAACCGAAGTTACCCATGTAGAGTTGCTATTCGGCCACATCAATGCACTTTTTATACTGCTTAAAAAGAAATCAGAAAAAAAGACACTGAGCTAGATTCAGGCCTCAGTTTAGACCAGTGTAAATTGAAAATACTGCTGATTTATATCAGTCTAACACATCAGAATCTGACCCATTGTTAATTTAAAAAAAAAAATCAATATGGCACTCTAAAAATCCGCTTCTAGTATCTGTTAAACTAGTTGGAGCCTTTTCCACTTTAAATTAAGTTTTCTTTATTTTACTGTAGAAACCAGATTTTCTTTGTATGGTATTCTTTAAAGAGGCTAGCAAAACAATTTAATATCTTTTATTAAGAATTTAGTGATAATTTACCATCCTCCATATATTGATTGGGCTTGCTTAACTTTCAAAGTTGATTTCTGCAACATCTCCTGATAAACAACTTTTAGAGATTTATTACTTCACATATGTTCAGAAGTCCAAGCAAATATGGCTTACAAAGAAATATGAAGGATACTGGAGTTCATGCAATTTGCACTTTTATGGATGTCATTTTCTTAGATCAATTAATCAGAGTAATAAGAATATGACAAGATGTAGAGTTTATTGAATAGTGATGAGCGGAAAAGTGAGGAAAGTTGCAAGCCCACTGAGACTTGTTTGATAAAATCAATCATTTTGGAGAACGTTATTTTTGAATTATATTAATTTCCACGGCACAGTAAAGCTAAAGATTTTTAGAGAACTCTGAGATTATTCAGACTTTTTGATTCAGGGTTAACGCTGCTGTACTGAAATTGTCAAGTTTCACTACACAGTAATGAGTTTGGGTATAATCAGAACAATAAAATCAACAGCCGCAGAAGAAGAAGAAAGGGAATTTTCTTACGTGGTTAAAAAATGTCGAAGGCTTTAACACCCCTCTCTAGGAGTGTTTGTTGAGACTACAAGTGTCATGCGAGCTTCTCAATCCTTGGTAAATGTCCGTATCTTTCAGGCAGCTGTTCTGCAGCTGTTTTGGTTTTCCAGCTAACGCAGAATGACACATCTTCAACTAGAATCTTCTTAATGGACAGAAAATATTCTAGTACAGAACTAAAACACTTTTTCAGTTTACTTGGAAAATAAATTGTAATTGCACTACAGCCTTTTGTTTTTGATTGAAAACACAGAGTAAACGTTCATGGTTTAAGTCTATATTGATCAGAAAGTTCTTTTTTCAGTCAAGCAAATTGTGCTAAAGTTAGTGACCCAGCATTCCACTGATGGCTCTAATAGCGGTCTGAAGATTAGGGTTTTCACCTCATTTAAGGGTCTCACGTTTTAAAATGCCCGTGGACTAATTCACAATCCGCAGAGGTAGTTTTGAATATTGTGGTCCAGTTCTCAGATGGCTTTGTGTACTGTACAAAACCATTTTATAATTCTGCATGGATCTGAAGAAAATGTGAATGCTAGTAAAACACATGGTGCCACATTCTGCCAATTATGAGGTCATTGGTTGCCATTGGTTACAGAGGTGCTGGTTGGATGGATATAAATGAGCAGAGCCAGCTTTAGGGACCTGTGAAGGTCCTGGCTGTGAGCCTTCTGACATAGAGAACCTAGAAAAGGAAACGTAAGTGCTGGAGGTTAAAGCTTGTACCTTATTTCTCCACAGATTATTCATAGTCCCCATCCTTACAGCTGACTCTAGACATCTAGAATCTGTAAAAAACATTTGTGGAGGAACTTCTGTTTTATGGAGGGCTCCAGATCAACTCATGCTTTGTGGGGTTGGTAGTACTACCCAGGCAGTCAACGATGACATTACTGCTCCTGTAAACTCATTCTCAGCTGGCTGCCTGCACCTGAATTTTCTTGTCTTCTGAGTAGTCGGTGTGACTTCTGACCACATCTGCAGCATACCTAGGGATAAGAAGAGGCATAAAGATTCCCAACTTTCCCTCCCCACACATTTCAGTTTTTGTGTGAAATGAGCCAGCTGAGTTTTGGGGTGTATCCCAAAGAAAGATCTCACTTACAATTCTCAATCCTCAGCTCACGTTAGTACATAGTGATGCAATCAATGTGGACAGGTTGTGGTTATGTGTGGGGGACATGAAAAGCTGTTATATAGGCCTACCAAAAAGCATCAAAGTCAGTTATGTAAAGCCTGACCCAGCCGAGCACTGAAACGTGCATAACTTCAAGCATCTGAGTAATGCCATATTCAGAGGCACTTTTGCCCTGTTCTCATTTAAATTGTATCTATGATACCTTAGCTCTACTTCTATGTTTTTCTTTAAAAATATTCCTTTCCGTACTGTCTGTTTTCAAAAACCTTCATTATTGGAGTCTCATAGCTTAATAAGGTGGCTAGTTTTTAAAGTGGAAATGTGAGTGATTTCACACTTTCTGTATGGTAAATGATTATTTTCATTTCTTTGAAAACCAAAACCCCAAGTCAGAAAAGTACATTTGCCATCATGTCTACTTTACCAGATATTTTCAGGATTATCCTTAGGCTTGAAGGAGAACTATATACTCATGTATAAGAGATTCATAGAAACAGCAACAGTAAATGGGAAGAGTCGAAAAGATACTACAATTTTACATCATAAACTCTATTGAAATAAATTGTACTGTATCAACTTTAATATTTTTTCTCCCCAACTATTATACGCCAAAGGCCATCTCTAAACAAGATTACTTTTAACTCAGTTGGTTTCTGCTTTTCATGCTCAACTGCACAATAATTTTGACTAGAAGTGATTAAGCCTAGCGGAGATGTAAACCGTGATATTTTTTTCTACCTGTTATGTACTAGGCTTTTGGCTCATGCAAAATATTTATTGTCATTTTATGCTACTAAAAATCAAATAGTAAGGTAGATTTTACCATGTAATTAAGTTTGGTCTGATTCTGCAACTCTTGTTCACATTCAATAGCACTTACTCATGTAAGTTTTAAGCAGTACTTGTTGGGACTACTCTCATGAGTTAAGGCTACTGACTGAGGGCTGAGTGAGGCCCTGAGTGAGGGCTGCAGAATCAGGCCCAGTGTTGCATGTTGGAAATTTTAAGTTCAATCTGTATCTGTTCATCTTCAGTTAGCTAAAGTTTCACAGTTAGAAAGTTATTGTACGTTGCAAACGGAAAGGTAAGTTTTATGTTGCAGAAACAATTTGACAGTATTGGTTGATGATAAACAGCATACATTTAAAGTTGCTTAGGCACTATACTGATATTTTTCTCGGTTAAAAGGGAAACATTAGTTACATTTGCATCTGGTTATTAAATGGGATAGGATAAGTTCTATGAATTTATTTTCATGACATCATCATAGAGTTACTATTCTCCAAAGAGCAAGACATCTTATTAGACACATACAATTTTAAAATTAATTATATACATTGTAATGAAGGGGGGAATACTGTTGTTGCACTGCCGTTCTGTCCCTAGATGTGTCTATATAATCAGTTTCCTAATACCTTCTTTCTGAACCAAATAATCTTTTGTGATTGTAGAATACATGTTGTTGTAGTAACTCTAACCTTCACCTTTATTAAATGAAGAATAAAATGACCATCATTACCAACTAAATGGAACACTGGCAAAATGTAATACAAAATGTTATTGATATTTAAAAAAATGCCTGATTTGTGAAACTTGTCTTCAAGTTGATTGTTGGCCAAATGGAATATCTGTTGTTTATTCCAAATCACTTTCTAGCAATGTTTCTTTTACAGAGCTTAAATCCTTGAAAAAGGAACTAAAATCAAAAGGTAACATTTCATTATAATTTTCTCTTTTGCTGGGGAAATTTCTGCAGATGTCCCACCCTCTCCAGGAGGGGCAGGTTTGGCTGCTCTGGTCATCTTTTCCCCCTTGCTCCAATCCAGAACACACATGGAGATTTGTGTCTCTGTGATGGAAGGAGGGGATTGGTTTCTCTGTCTCTCCCTGATGCCTTTGGCTGGGAGAGAGGGAGGCGAAAGGAGGGTTGATTCTCTTGTACTTTTTCCCTCCCTGGGCATAGAACCCTCAGAGCACGCAGTTGCCATTCTGCTGCTCTTGCTACCCTGCATTCCCTGCCTATAGGAGGTACAGTTTGAACTGCATTTCCAAGATGCTGTGGATCTGACCCAATCATCAGTGTTTGGGATCAGGAAGGAATTTTTCCTTCAGGGAAAGGTGTCTGGTGGGATTTGTTTTCCTCCTCACAGTATATTGGAGGCCCAGTTTCAGGTTAATAGGACCTAAGGGCAGAACTTTAAAGTTGTAAGTTTAATAAACTAAGTTTGTAATTTTGTCACAACTTCTGGCGGGTGTCCAATGTGGGTGAGAGGCTCACAAAGGTAAACATGAGACCCGTGATTAGCCCATGCCAACGTCCATAGCTGAGAAATGCATAGCTGGAAACCAGTCTGGCTCATTTGTGTACTGTTAGTACTGTTCAAATAGTATTAGATTTATAGAGAAGTGTTTGGACTTTATGAAATGCTTGTGAGTTGCTGCATGCATTAATCTCAGTTGTAATATCTGTGCCCCATGTTATAAGGTAATATTAACATGTTTGCTACATAACTATAAAAGTGTTCGCTTTGAAACTGGACCTCCCCTCCCCCCAACCCCCAGGAGAGAAGCATTACCAAATGTGAAATACTAGTTTAGCACAAGAGATGCCATCCCCTGCCCAACAAAAGGCCTACTGACACAAGACAAAACATTGTGGAACATCAGTGGACAGAAGACTTTGTTGTTTGTTTTTCCCCACACCCACGAAAAGGCGATGTGCACAAACACTCCTCCCATCACAGCTTGTGTGTATATTTACCTGCTTTAGCCTTTTAAAAAAACTCTCATTTCCTTTTCTAAGTTAATAAATCTTTAGTTTATTATAGGATTGTCTTTGGTGGGAGATCTGAGGTCCAACTGACCTGGGCAAGTGACCGGTCCTTTGGGACTGGAAGTAACCTGGATACTGTTGTTTTTTTTGGTGTAAGGGACCACCTGTCACAAAGGCAGCCTTCCCTGGGTGGCAAGATAGACCTGAGTGCCCAAGATGACTGTCTGTGACTCCATGTTAAGGCTGTTACAGTGTTTGAGGAGTTCACACTTGGTGCTTGGTTGGTGAAATCTAATTATAGAAAATGCAATCAATTTGGGGTTTGCCCTGGGGTTGACACCCACGTTCATGAGCCACTCCAGACAGCTTGACACCTGGATAAAGAAAACACTGAACGTGTCCACAACCTAAGTTACATCTGAACTGCCATTCTCCCTCACTGTGGAGAGCAGGGGTATTCAGAAGTGGACTGAATCATAGGGGTTAGGTTGAAGGGGGCCAATGGGGAATTTGTCATCAAGGCTGTTTAATACTGCACTGGACCCAAATAAATGCCTGCTATTTCAGGAGTGGGAGAGTGTGTATGTTTGGGTCCCTTCCCTCAGTTAAAGTTGTAGGTTAATAAAGGTGTAGTCTTACACTTTAAAATCCATCTCTGTGTCTGTTATCACACGTGTGCTGATCAAACAGGAAAATATCATACGACTATACCAATAACACATTTTCCTTAGAAGCTTGGCTCTTGTGGGTCTTTTAGGGCCAAAACTATAAGATCATCCTTCTCCGTCTTCATTGCTTCCTTTTTCAAATGATCAAATCATTCTAATATAAGGCTAGACTCTTTCACTTAACTGATGACAGCATTCTAACATTGCTAATGGACACAACTACCTTGACACAGTGGTTCCCAAACTGGTGTTCATGAACCCCTGGGGGTTCACAGAACGTTACAGGGGGTTCGCCAGAAAAATTTCACTCATGGTGGCCAGAGGACCCCGGACATTGGAGGCAGCAGGTGGGACCTGGTTGCAGGGCTGGGCAGTTTGGGCTGGCAGCCCAAGCCCTGCCCCCATCAGCCGGGGAGCTGGCCACCCGAACCCCAGCGCTCTGTGCGGGGCTGGCAGCCTGAGCCCCAGGGAGATCGGGGCCGGGCAGTTGGGGCTGGCAGCCTGAGCCCCGGCAGTCAGCAGGACCTGCAGCCCGAGTTCCATGGAGCTCAGTTGACCGAGGCGGTCAACAGGGCCCAGCAGCAGGAGCCCCCACAGAGTGTGGAGCCCAGACCCCGGTGCAGGGCCCAGTAGCCTGAGCCCTGTGCTGGGCAGCCCAGACCCCGGTGCAGGGCCAGTAGCCTGAGCCCTGTGCTGGGCAGGGAGGCAGCTGAGACCCCAGGCGCACAGGTGGCAGCAAGGGAATTTGGCATCGAGGGTAGAGTGAGCAGGGGCCATGCTGTATGTGGGGGGTGGGGGTGGTCCAAACTAATTTGTCGGTCACAGGGCACCCTCCTAGAGACTGACCTCGTGGCGGAAGTAAAGCTGTTTGCGAGCCAAACCAGCCAGAAGCATGTTGTAGCCACTACAGCAGTGTTAAGGTGCCTCAGTAATTGTCATTTTCTCTGGAGTGCTGTTTTGCTTAAGTGAGACTTGAGTGAATCTTCTCATTTTCTAGTTTGTTGGTTGTTAGCAGTCTCTCTGTGTTATTTTTTTAGCACTTTTGTACACAAGTTCAATGGATAAGTGGCTGAAAAAGGAAAGTGTAAAGATGCAAGAATCAACTAGTGTTTCCTGAAGTCCACGCTGTGGAAAATCTAAGTCTAATGATCATGATGGTCCTAGAAAGTCACTTACAAAGAAAAGAAAATATGACAATGATTATATAAAATATGGCTTTACATGCATTGGTGATCAAGAACGTCCAAAACCACTGTGTGAGATTTGTGGTGATGTTCTAGCAAACAGCAGCCTCAAACCTTCTCTACTTGAGCGCCATTTAGAAACTAGGCATCCTGCACAACTCGACAAGCCTGTTGATTTTTTCAAGCGACAATTAGCTGAGCGGAAAAGTGACATTACCAGTTTTATATCCAAAGCAAGTATTGATAATGAAAATGCACTTGAAGCGTCATATCGTGTGAGCTACTGAGTAGCAAAAGCATCAGAAGCCCATACCATAGCAGAGAGCTTGATTGGTCCATGAATAAAAGACGTAGTTCATTGCATGCTCAGAGAAAAGGCTGCAAAAAGGATTGACATGGTACCTTTGTCCAATAATATGTTGTCACGAAGAATTAATGACATGCCAAATAATGTAGAGACCACAATTGTACATAGAGTGAAAAATAGTCCATATTATGCTATTGGATGAATCAACTGATATCGTTAATCTACCTATCTTGCTACTGTTTGTACATTATGTGAATGAAGGTATGGTTGAAGACTTGTTGTTTTGCAGATCATTGGAAGAACATACAACTGGAGCAGATATCTTCAATCTGACTAATGCATGTTTTCAAGAAAAGGGAGTAGATTGATCTCGTTGCCTAGGCATTTGCACTGGTGGGGCCGCATCAATGACAGGGAAGTGTAAGCAGTGTCAGGATGAGCTCCACCCTGACATCTGGTGGTGAGGTGTGGCAAGTTGTGGAAAAGAACTTCAGGGGCTGATCTCATTTGCATAGGCACACCCACCCCGCCTAGCATGAGCCCATAGCTGCCCAAAAGGTCACTTTGGCTGCTGTGGGATCCCCAGTGTCTCTGTTATTGGGGCAGGAAGAATAAATTGTTATTACCCTGACTATGGGAACTGTGCTTGGAACTGTACTGGGCCTTTTGTTATGATGGAGGGACTCGCCATCAACTAAGCAGCACTTGCTAGGCAAGGGACATGGGTTCCGAAACTCTGTGAATAGAGAGAGGCTGGGGACAAGTATTAATACTTGGTGGCATGGGCCTCTTGGTGAGGGCCTTACATGGTAATTGCACTTCCTCCTCTCTCCACTGTGGAATATCAGAGCTAATTTTGATTCCATTAGGAGTCTAGTTACAGGCTGCTGAGCTCACTTTGGGCTAATGGTGCACCAGCACTGAGGCTCCCCTACTACAAGCTGAATTTACCTAAAAGCTGAAATCACTGAGCGTTGTGTTAAGTAGTGGGAGAGCCTGAAGATATATTGTGGAGCAGTTTGCAAGGAGTGCTGGAGTGCCTTGTGGACAGGCTGGTGGAGCAGTTCATAGGACGGCGGGAGCCGCTTGTGGGACGCGGAGCGGAGCAGTTCGTGGACCAGCTGGTGGAGCAATTCATGGGACGGCGGGAACTGCTTGTGGGCCGCAGAGCAGAGCCAAGCCGAGCGAAGCAGTTCGTGAGGCGGAGCGGGGCGGAGCGAAGCAAAGGCCTATGGAGCTGTGGGACGGTCAGCTTCAGATCATGTAAGGTGCCCCTTACCCCTCTCTCTCTCTCTCTCCCCCCCCGCACCCTCTCCACCCAGGATGAGAGGTAAAGTTCTGCAGATAAACTTTCAAACTCTGGGGCTGCCCTGACCAGGGACAGAGACTTTTGGGCCATTGGACTTTTGGGACTTTGGGTGATTTGGGGTTGCTGGACTCAAGAACCAAAGGGAAAGGGCATGCCCCAATTTTTGCTCATGGGTTGTGTTATGAATCCTGTTGGTGGTGTTTCCCCAACATAATGCCACATTGTTTCTCTCTGTTATTAAAAGGCTTTTTGCTACACTCAGACTATGTGCTTGCGAGAGGGGAAGTATTGCCTCTGGGAGGCGCCTAGCGGGGGTGGTATATATTTGTCCCAGGTCACTGGGTGGGGGCTCAAGCCGGTTTGCATTGTGTTATTGGAATGGATCCCTTAGATATTGAACCCGGCCCTTGTTGCTGCCAACTCTGACGGGCAGAAGGGTTACAGAAGTATACTGGATTTGTAGCTCGAACAAAAAAGGTTGCATCAAAAGTCTCTTGGACTCATTGCAGCATCCATAGACAAGCCCTCGCAACAAAATGCATACCTGAGGGACTGAAGGAAGTGCTGGACAATGCAGTGAAAATGGTGAATTTCGTAAAATCATGGCCAACAAATTCCAGAATATTTCACGTACTTTGTGAAGAAATGGATAGTGTACACAATTGTCTGTTGAGCCATACTGAAGTTAGATGGCTCTCACGGGGCAAAATCCTTGTGCGCTTGTTTGAGCTTAGAACAGAAATCCTAGTTTTTTTCAACAGCCACCCTTTCCACCTTGCCAGCTGTATGGAAAATAATGTCTGACTCCAGAGCCTAGCTTATTTAGCAGATATTTTCTCAAGAATTAATGACCTAAATTTATCTTTTCAAGGCCTCAGTATAACAGTTTTCAATGTGCAAGAACGAGTTGAATCCATGCAGTTCTGGGACAGTTGTCTGGAAAACAATCAAATGGAGTGTTTCAGTAATCTTCATGACTTCCTGGCAGAACATAAACTTCAGTTGGATCAGTGCACTAAAACCAATATAATTGCAAACCTAAAAAATTTGCACAACTTTCAGGGAATACTTTCCAGCTATGTCAGGTGATAATGACTAGATTCTCAACCCTTTTGATGATACCACTTTCTCAACACAGATATAGAACACTGAGGAAAAAGAGAAATTGATTGAGATCTCCTGTGATTACGAACTGAAAAGGAGTTTCAGAAATCTGCCATTGATCAACTTTTGGCTGAGTTTAAGAAACGAGTACCCCCTTCTGGCAGAAAAAGCTGCTGCAGTTTTGTTACCATTTTCAACAACATACTTATGCGAGAAAGCGTTTTCCTCGTATGCACATCAGAAAATCAAATACAGAAACAGATTTGATGCTGAACCAGACCTGAGACTTTGTCTTTCTCCAGTGGTTCTGGACTTCCAAGAGCTATGCAGAGCAAAGCACGCTCATCCATCACACTGAGGAAATTTAAACTTAAATCCCTGGAAATATTCATTTTTAGGAGGGGTTCACAAGATTTCACAATTTAGTGAAAGGGGTTCATAGGCTGTTTAAAGTTTGGGAACCACTGCCTTGACACAATATTCTTACTTCTTATGTATCTGTCTAGGATACAGGCCACCAGAATATCTGAAAACAAGGTCGAGATATTCTTAATAGCTTCTGCATGTACTATTTCCAATATAGTGCTCTGTGTTCAGCTTCAATAGAAAACAATACTCGTTAAAATAAATAAATGTAACGTTTAAGAAATGCTTCACTGATCTTGGTTCACTTTTAGAGTGTACCTTCTTTGGGACAGACTGTCTTTTCTGTGTTTGGGAAACCTGACACACTAGCACACTACTGCAATGTAAATAACAAATAATAATTGGCTTGTACTACAAAAGGAAGTAGTCTAGTTGGCGACAAAGTTCAGATAGGAAACCAATTTCCTTATAGATCACAAATCTGCTGTCCTAGGCCTCAATTCAGGAAAACATCCCTAATAAGAACAGCACTTAAGCAATTCCATAGCTTTAAGCATCAGAATAGTCCCACTGAATTCAGTGGAACTTAAGCGCCTGTGTTTAAGTATCTGAGTTCCACCAATCCAGCAATTGCTTTGCTGTAGCAGGGTTCATACCCTAACTTTTGCAATGCTAATCAAACTTCTGTCTGATATTCCCTAATGTATGATCACTTGAGCTGTTCTGACAAGGGTCTCCATAAAGGTTGTTTAAATTTAGAACAAATTTAATTAAGACTTTGAGTAGATTATCCCCATAAGCCTTTGATTAGCCCCATAAGCTTGACTAGAAGCCTATCTAAAAGCAGTGTCTTTGTTGGTAATATTGATACCAAGGTTAAATCTTTTAGGAGCTACAATTTACCATGCCACTAGAAAAATGCTGAGCAAGCTACTACAGGCACAAGGAGAAGTGGCTTGACTAATTCCACTAATATTAAGGCCTAGATTTTCTAAAGTATCCACTAACTTTGAGTGCCCCAATTTTTCAGTTCTCAGCTTGAGACATACAGGGTCTAATTTTCAAAGGTTCTAATTTAATTAGATTTGTAGGTGCTCCAGACCTTTAAAAATCATGGTGTAGCAATTTCAAGAGGGTGTACTATACTAGGCCTTTCTCAGTTTAAATTGTGGTCAAATACCAAACACATGTTGATACCCTCTAATCTGATACAAAGAGCCAAACAGAGCTGCCTGGGGAGAGGGAGGAGGCTCCTTGCTGGAGTAACTGTACTTGAGTGCTTGCCCTTCCTCTCTCCCCCTCCTGTGTTGTGCCCCACCTCCCCTGCCACCCCCATGACATCCATGCTACATGGGCCATAACTTTCATGAGAACTCTTTATATTGTTTTAGGGTATAAAGGCCTTGTCAAAATGTAGTAGTTATTACTCATCAAAAGCAAACTTTTAAAAACATGTAACCGTCAAATTTCCCTAACTATTCTGTTAATCTGAGGGGTATGTATCTGTCGTAGGAAGAACAGATTAAACTTTGTGGATATTTTTGTCAGCTTCCCCGACCACCACCAAAGAAACAAAACAGTGAATTCCAGTGCATGCATTATTCCTGTCAAATCAGGAGTGGTGTTTGCAGTATACCCTTTACAGCTGTTTGACCTTGCTGCTTTTTCACACATAAAAGCCTCTATTCTCTTTTGAACTGCTAGCTGTATGAGAAACAATCAGTCAATTTTACAGATGCTACAAACACTTCAATTCACTACAAAGTTAATAGTATCACAGTAAATCTCGCATCATGGGTTCAATTTTCAAATAATTGACTTAGGAACAGGCATTATTTTGACCCACATCTTGTACACAGTAGTAACTTGGCTATACATAGCTCATCAAAGGGAACATCCGAGTGATATCATAACAAATGTCATGGTTGGCACTCTGGAATTAGGGGTCCTTAGGGGTCTTCGTTTGTGAGACTGTGGCTCTCAGTCAAATCACAGGGACGGCGTGCTAGGGCTGATGCTGACTGCCAGCTGTTCTACTAGTGCCCCCAGCAGCCAGTTCTCAGAGCAGCATTCATGTCTGAGAAATAAACCCCTGACATGTCCTCTCAGGGCATGCTGGATGTACATTCATCAGCAAGTTGGACTGCCGTGCTACAGAAGCTATACTATGCAAACATCACATGGGAATATTCTCAGACTCATAGTCTGAGTTTTTTCTCCTTCAGATTTCCAATTTTGGTATATATTTTGCATATAGAACTGGACTTAAAAAACGGGGGGAAGTAAGTCTCCTGCAGTGTGCGTGGGGTCATCTGGCCCAGCGCACTATGCTGGGGCAGGACCAAGGAAACCTAGACTGTCCCTGGCTGGTAGCGGTCTGAGAATTCCTCTCCACCCTCTCTGCTCCCTGAAGGTGACCGTGAAGGAAGCAGAGCTGCAGCTTTAGGAGCTACGCACAGGCCATTATATCAGTGGAGGCAGGTCAGGAGAATGGGGAGAAATCCAAGGGCTGGGGTGGGGGGGAGGGAATTGCTGGCAGGAGTAAAGAGAGAGATTTTTGGACCACTAGGGGAGGGAGAAATATAGGGAGTTTGGTGGGTGTGGGAAGGAAGGAGGCAGTAATATTGGAGGAGACAATTCCTAGCAGCAAAGAAGAGCGGGAGGGTGTTGTGTAGGAGGCAGAGCTATGGGGGGTGGGAAATCTGATTCTATGACATTAAGACTGAAATAGGGGGAGAAAGAGGGTGGAAGCTGACTTCTAGACATAAGCAGAGATAGAATGGATCCCTGGGGATTTTGTGGACCGAAAGAGAACTGAGAGCATTCCTGAGGCTCTGGGGACGGTATCAGAGATGGTCTCTTGAAGGATTGGGCCCAAGAGGTCAGAGAAGGAGGGAGGAATTCATGGGGTGGGATCAGGGGAAAAAGGGTTGGGTCAGGGCACCAACACCAGGACTTTAAAAACAAGCTGCCACTTCCCCCTGCCAGTGCTGCTACCATGTTAATAAAGCAATTGTGTAGCTTTGAGCCTTCAGGCTACTTTAGTAATTCAAATTTGTCACTAGTTTTAGGCTCCCAGTTGAGTTTAATGTAAGCGGGGGAATAGTCCCGCTCTTGTGGGGAACTTTCCTGGCTTCTGCACTACCCTGGTGAAGTGGGCTAGAGAAAGGATCTGAGTCCTCGTTCCCACTTCCTTTACCCAGTGGCCTCCCTGCCCTTGAGGACTCCCCTTCCACTCTCCTGTCTGGCAGAGTCCTCGTAACCCCAACAAGGCTGGGCCCAGGATTCCTGGGGGGCTCGACCCCCAACCCTGCTGTGGTCATCTAGGACAGGGGCTATGGTGTCCCCACTCCGGAGTACTCTCTCTGCACTGGGCACTTCTCTGACCCACTGACCATTATATACAAGTTAAAGCAAATGTGAGTTATTTAATCAACAATTAATTTTAAAAAGAATAAGGAAAAATGAGAAAGGTTAAAGGAAACACATCACCCCGCTCTGTGGCAGGGAACATCACAAACAGTGTCTCTGGAATGTCCGGGCAGTTCACAGTCTGCTCCTTGTAGGTCCCAGGCCTCCTTCTGAAGCCCTGGCTGTGCTGCAGGGATGCTGCGGGTTGGACACTTGCTCCGGTGGTGGCCACATGCTCTCAGGCTCTAAGTGATAGGACCCTTCTTCTCGGTGTCGCCCCCACCCTGTCGGGGTTACGATCCAAGCCTGGCCTGCAGAGCCTCTTGGCTGAGGTGTCTCCCTGTGCTGGGTCTGCTGCCCAGGGTCCCCCTCGGTCTCCCCAGCTGCTCTCCGCACCCAGCTCCGGACTGCTCCAGCCCCAGCTGCACCGCTCTGTCTCAGCACTGCTGCTGCTCTGCCTCCAGCTCCCTGGGCTGCTCCTTTGGCCCCTCTGGCTCTAGTTGCTACAGCTCTGCTCCCAGGACAGGTCTGCTCTGCAGGCTGCTTCTGTGACTCTGCTCCCAGCACTGACCTGCTTCCTGGGCTGCTTTTCTGGCCCCTCTGGCTCTGGTTGCTGCAGCTCTCCTCCCAGGGCAAGTCTGCTCTCTCTGGGCTGTGCCTCTGGCTTTGGGGCTGCAGCTCTGTTCCCAGCACAGGGTCTGCTCTCACTGGATCTCGTACAGCTCAGCTTGGGCCCCTGCTTCCTCCTTAGCTCGGCCCCACTCCGTCTGTCCCAGGCAAATCCAGCTCACACGGAGGACGGGACCTCCCTGGCCTCCTGACTCCCTGATTAACCTGCTCGCCCTGTCATTCAGGCCGACCTGGAGCATGGGCCTCTCCCCATTGTTCCTGGGGGCTGTCAGTCTCAGGGTCCTGATTCCCCATCGACCTTTCCCCCTTTTTAGTACTGGGAGCTAGCAACCAAAACACCCCCACTGAATGCTACTAAGGGGGCAACAGTCCCCTTATATTAAGAAGGATGGAGAGGGCCAACAGAGTGGGGATGAGAGGAGAAGGAAGGGAAATAGAAAGTGAGAACGGAATGTTGTTGTTGAGTCACAAACTGTTTTTGACGTGGGCAGCTGGGCTAATGGGAACGTGATGTGCGGGGCGGGGGGGGGGGGGAATTATATTTGTGTGTGAGCATACACACAAAATAAGAAGGAAAGTATATATACCTTTTTTCTCTGTCCTAATACTTCTAGTGGGAGCCACTTTGCATAATGGAAAGATGTAAAGCGTAATCTCCTACCAAACTTGTTTCTAAAAAGTTCCTTGTAAATAAAAATATAAATGAATGAGACATACTCCCATAGCAACAAGCTCTGATATGCATTTGTCAGTTATCGGTACGCTTCTAGGTTATCTAAACACAAGATCAAACTATGCATCTGAGGCGAGCCAATGTCTGAGTAATGTTCAACATGGGGTAGTTTATTGCTATTTTTTGTGTGTCTGACAAGAAATACATAAGCATGCTTGGGACTATGTGTTCAGTGGGTACATTTGTGTTTTCTCTAGCTGACGTTAACTTGCCACTGTCAAGTTATTTTCATAGAAAATTTACTATAAAAAGTCTGACTTGTAGGGCACAAAATATTTATCTTGAAACACCTTAAAATATTCTAAAGCTAAGAAAATTGCCATCTTCCATTTTAAACATTTTTTCTAAGAGATGATTCCCAGTTAATTTTGTTCCTCATGGTCACACCACCTTTCTCCCTGCATTTTTTTTTAACATGTAGCTGCAACTCTGTGCATTCCCATTCCCTTCATCCTGAATGAAAAATATAACTAAAGAGGCCTTGAGAATGAAATTCCAGGGTTAAATAATCTGGAGAAGGAACAGACACTCAAGAGCTGTTGGTTGCTCTGTCTGTGTATCTCCGAGGTCCACATAACGATTCTATTGAGGTTTTATTCATCTGCTTCATCTGTTTCCATACAGTAATATTCTGTAAGATGGTCAAGGGAACTTCAAATACAGATGGAAGGATTTTTCTTTGTGAATATCTTTATATTTTCAAAAGTAAGTGAGACAAGAAGACATGCATGGTTGATGGTGAAGAAAAGCATGTTGGATCCTATTGCAGTACATTAAAGAAATTGTTCTTGGGCAATTTATTTTTTATTTAAAGATTAACCCTCAAATGCTGACAGTGTCAGGATCTGCAAGAGTAACCTGCCCAAGGGCTGACTTGACTTGTTCATTTGTTTTTTCTGAAGGTTAACCTTCTTGTCGAAGTACTCATTGCTCAGTGAGACGAGTGATGTATCTCTTGCTTTGTTCTCAACCTTCTTTCAGTTTTATACAAACCTAAAGTAGTTCACCACACTCACATTGAGGTCCTGATCTGACAGGTGTTAAAATCTCACAATTCCCACAGACTTCAATGGGAGTCACAAGCATTTAGAACCTCTCAGGATCAAACCATAATTTTATTATTAAAACTGTTTGTATAAATTAAATAGGAGATTTGTGTCCTGACTATTTACTTAGTCCTTTCAGACAACAGTCGAAGAGTTTGTCTGTGCAGGGTAATGTACTGACAGAACTATAATTGTATAATTATAATGCTATAGTTATTCTGAGATAATTCCCCATGTGGACACTCTTATAATGGTAAAGATTCTGTCCTTACATACATGCAGTTTATTAAGTTTAACACTCAGACCCCAATCCTGCAAAGATATAAATTGATACTTATCTATATGGACATGAATAGCCTCATTGACTTCAGTGGGACAACTTGTGCGTAAAGTTCTGCAGTATCACTTGGGGTTGATGGGGGGAATACTGTTCACTATTAATATTTCACCCAGTTCTAGTGATTGCACACTTGGTGCCAGTAGGCAAATCACCACTGTGTTCAATTTCCCTTTACAGACCTGTCTTCATTAGGAAGCCCCTATGGAAGTTAAAACATACTTGTTTCAGGATGTGTCTTAGATCAAAACCTCATGGTAGAAATAGATTTATAATCATTGTATCTACTCTAATTTGCTATATTTATAGCTAAATGTTGAGAATTTAATTGCCTCAAATTACGTAATCCCAGGGAACTCTGATATTAACAAACTATCGTTATAAGCAGGGAAAAAGAAAAATTATATCTGGCTGCTTTGATATTCATCAGTTATTCTCAATGTTTTGACATCAAAAAGTAAACCATTTTTGCAGCTTTGACTTTACCCGTTCGATAATGTAAGAAATTCAGTATGTCATATTATACCGTGTACTTACAAATATAATGTTCTCTAACGCTCTAGTGTTGAGGAAAAAAATTGCAGTGAATAATTTATTCAATGATATTTTCATGTGTTCTGTGAGCAACTCACAATTTTGTTAAAGGTAATTTATTTGAGATTGTTCACTGAAGTATTTTGGTGGATATTACTTTGCCTGTTGATTTAAGTCCAAGCAGTCAGTTGGTTGGTTTTCGCTAAGGATATTTCTCATGTTAGGTGTCAGTTCCTGTGGCTGCATGAACAAGGCCTAGAACTAGGCTTCTGATGTGAATCATGTTTTACAAAACTTGTTTCTCACAAATAGTGTCCATTGTTCACTGAAAATTCAGTTTTCATTAATATCATTGCCAGTAAAACTGTTTGCTAGAATAGTAGTGGAACGCAAACACAAAAAGTGATGCAACCATAGTGAAATTATTTTATTTAAAAATTGCAATGAATCTTTCTTGAAAATGTTTTGCAGTAATATCCAAGCTGTAAAGTACACTGATATTTGCTGATCTGGACAGAATAACATGAATAAATAAGGTGTTCTAAAAGGCAAATGTTGGTTTAGGCCAAGCATTGTGTGCATGGGCAACATGCTTCCCCTCTCCTTCCGCCACCACATAGCTCTCCCGATACAATGAAAAATTGATCAATAATACATTTAAAAATTCATTCCATTGCATCTCATGAGAAGACAGTAAAAAATTAGTTATGCAGGTCTTTTATAATGTGAGCATAACTAATGACAAGGAAAACACCACCATACTTACCTTTCCTTGTACCATAAACCAGAATTTGAACTCAGGTCTGCAGTGGCAACAGCCAATGCATTAATTCACTTTACTACCTAGCCATACATATGAAGGTTAATGCTGAAACACACACTCCACTACCCACATCTGTTGTGTTATTTTTCATAATGGCATAAATTAAAGCTGAACACTTCAACTTTGCTTTTAAATACACTGGCTTTCATAGGTTAAAACTCCCTTTACCCTCTCCCCCTATTTTACTTTGTTTTAAATATATTGGATTTATCCAAATATGAAAAACTTAAGTTAAAACAATGTTTAGTCTTTTATATATCATTATTTAAATTAACCAACTGTTGAGTCTGCAAGGCTAGCTTTCACAATTAACCTTTGCCTGTGGTGATGTTCGGTGTGTGTGTATTTGTATAAGCAGCTTCTCTGCATCATATTTTCCACACATTCTGATACATTTTTGGAATGATTTAAATAGCTAGAGAACCTTATCTCCAAGCAATTGTACGGCCACCAAAACAAATCGCTCACCTTGAGGTTGGTGGTAAATTGTCATATCACTTGGATCCTGCTTAAAGTATAGGCAGCTATTGAAATAGTTTACTTAAGATGCAGCCAATTTTCAGGGTCTTTTAATAGTGTCTTAGCTAAATATGTCTTCCCAGATAAGAAAGGAAAATATTACAAATTACCATCCTAAACCATCCAGAGACAATTCCTGGATACTTAAATGGGTTGAGCCTGTACATCACATTGCTGATAAGCTTGCTGAACTTTGTATAGAAAAATGACATTTCCTGTGGATTTAATAATAGCTGATTTCTATAGCTTCCAAATGCAATTTAAAATATCCTGAAGTGCTTTGGCAAGTGTAGAAACCACCTGGCATTGGTGATGTAGATACTAGATGGATCTTTTATACGTGGACTATGATACAAATCTAAAAGTATTCAGGATTCACAAGTCAAGTATTTCTAATTAGCTTCATTTTGACCCAAGACATTAGAGTTTCCAATCCTAAATCTTTCAGTGATGCATCTGTCATGCTTCAGAGGGCAATTCAGACAAGTGAAGGATTGTCACCTCTTACTTTTTAACCCTGAGTGCCTCATAATACCCTGCTACTGTAGCTTATAGCCTGGGATGCTCACAGCCAGTAGTAGGCATGCAGGTCACTCTCTGAGTATCTGTGTATAACTGCAGCCCTGGTATAGCAACTCTGACCCCCAGCAGCCTGCAAGCAACACCAGTCACACTCCCTGGTCTCCACCAGCCTCGGTTACAACCTGCAAGGTGACCCCAACACACTCCCAGTCCCGAATTTTCCCCAAATGACATGGTCTGAAGTGTCCAGTTCTCTTCTGGACAGCTCAGAGAAATAATAAGGTTTGTTTGTTCCTTTAAAGAGACAAAAGGACATCACAGCTTATTAACTTAACTGGGGTAAATACACCCTTCCCTTTAAACACATCATTGAGTTGTTTTATAGTAAAAATAAAACAAGTTTATTAACAAAATATACATAGGATTAAGTGAGTTAAGGGAATGAAGGTCAATGTGCTTCTAAAAGCCTAAAACTTAATCGAACAAGGTATAGGCTTTGTTCATGATAGTTTCTCTCACCAAGCTTCCTTTTTCATAGCCATGGTTGACTTCTCCTCAGGCAGTTCCTTCCACAGAAGTACAAGACGCTGGCTTCCCTTGTCTTCGTATGTGACAGATCTTTGCCTAAGCAGGTTTCTCACCTATATTCAATTTCCAGGGACTTCAAGCCCCTTTTGGTTTCTCAGATTGCAAGAGTTCTGTTCCCTTGTGTCAGTCTAGTGGTGGATTCCAAAGATGGCTTCTGTCTTTGCTTATATCTTCTAAAGTTCAGTGACTTTGTCTGAAGAGGCAGGATGACCTTATTGTGTTCTTCTAGTCCTGTGGACTTCCCATCACCTTGCTGATTTCTGTGTAACAGGGCTTCCATTTGCTTTTGTTCACATCTTGCTTAATCTCATTGGAGACAGGTAGATACCTGCATTCTCTTTATTCTGGGAGGGATTGGCCACAGAATAAATTTAGCCACAGACTAAAAAGCATAATATTATGAGAATAGCAAAAATTCCTTATGTAGTGTTAGTAGGTACAATTCTCAGTATTAATCACTAGGGTATCATAGGCTTTCAAAAGTTACCTCACTCAAACTTTTATAATACAGTATTATTGTATGCAATCAGTTAATTCAATTGCTTATCACTTGAGGTTCAGACACCCATATTTATTGCTCAGTTAAAGTCTTTCTTCCCTACTTTGTTTATCTGATATGTAAATAGACCTTCATTATCTCTGGATGATGAATGGGCTGGTCAGAGAAGCAAACACTTTCCTTTGTCTAGGGCAGATCTGCTTACCAACTCTCCCGACGTGTCTGGTTTAAACACACTTTAGTCATAATTTCAGCATATATCCATAACTCTCAATATACTCCGCGTACATACATCATGCAAGAATATCAGTATTATGATCAGGGTTATTAGTTTTCAAGTGAAACCTCACAAGACATATTATATACAAAAGATTATTACAATAGCACGCAGAGAATTAATTAAAGAACACGGGAATTTAGGGCTTGTCTATACTGGCAATTTACAGCACTGCAACTTTCTCGTTCAAGGGTGTGAAAAAACACCGCCCTGAGTGCAGCAAGTTTCAGCTCCGTAAAGCACCAGCGAAGACGGTGCACTAGCACTGGAAGTCGTGCTCCCAGCACTGGTAGCTATGCCCGTCATGAAGGTGTTTTTTTAAGAGCCCAGGGAGAGCACTCTCCCAGCGCTCTGCTACAACTACACAAGCCACGCTAAAGCGCTGTCACAGCAGCGCTTTAGCACTACCCGTGTAGACTAGCCCGAAGTGTCACAACATCCCACCAACCCTTCTTGGTTTATCAGCCAGGCTAATCATCATCTAATAACATACTTCACATGTGGCCAGTGCTTTCATTTTGAAGAACGATGTACACTCAGTTACTTTGATCTAGATTTTGCTTCCTGCTTTTCACCAAAAAAATTAAGCTTTTTCTTGTATTTTGGGAAAGTTTTTAGTGATGCATGGCACAGAAGATTACTGTGAAACATATTTTAGTTTCCACTATATTACACTTTGTATGGTAGCTTCTGAAATGAACTAGGAATACTCGAGGTTGCAGTCGTATCTGCCATTACTGTAGGTGATGCATTAAAGGGAAACAGATTTCTTCACATCTCAACCTAATGCAGGTCTTTTCACAAAGTGTCCTGGATATGACCCTATATTTGAGTTCTTTTTTCCATCATGGGACCGAAATATGGTGCTGAACACTCTGATAGACTCTTCATGTCAGCCACTGGTTCCATTCCTCTTAGTCTTTTGACCTTAATTCTACCTTCCAGCTTGCTATATGTTTGGCTTGATGGGTTTGTGAGCTTCATGCTCTCCTGCTCCTATCCTCTTACACATTTTTTCCAACAAAGCAATAATAAGAATAGTTCTGGGATCTCTGCCAAAAGTGGCTTCCAACTCTGATAAATCATGAAGTATTTCTACCTTTGTTATACCCTAAGCCTCCAAGCTTCTCTGAGTACAAATTGCATTTCTGGATATCCACAGGGCACTTCAAACTTCAAAACTTTCCTTTACAGTACTAAGGAGGTTTTCAAACCAGGCTTCTTGTTTGCTCTGAATAAATATGGTAGCTATGCTTCCTAGATTACTAGAACAAGTGGATTACCTGCATCTGATGTCTTCAAAAGAAAAAAACCTCTTCCATACTTCACGATGGTATGTTCAACAAGGGCAGTAGACACTATTTCTTTGGGAAAAGTGGAAAGCTTTCCTTTAGAAATATGTGAAAGGTCTTCTTTGTCTTCTCTACCTATTTCCTTAAGATATGATAGGCTGTACAATTGGGCAACATTTGAAGATCGTGCCAGTAGCCAAATTTATCAGACTATTGATTACAAAAAAACAAACCCTAAAATCCATAGTTATAGAAGCTTCACAGAGACTTTTTTCCTTAACTTTTAACTTTTCTTTCAGTTGCTTTTCACCAAGTTTATGCATGTTCTGCAATTTCTCTACTTGAACTTTCATGTAAAATGTAATATTTTCAGCACCTGATTCTAAAAGTGTCCCATAACTGTACCATATAAAATGTAAGCTACAAATTCTTTGAAG
This sequence comes from Caretta caretta, assembly GCF_965140235.1. Classification (NCBI taxonomy): domain Eukaryota; kingdom Metazoa; phylum Chordata; order Testudines; family Cheloniidae; genus Caretta; species Caretta caretta. Next base: position 87,362,898 of record NC_134214.1, read on the forward strand.
TAGTAAGCATCAACTCTCCACTTCTACCCTTAAATCAGCATTTGTTAAGTCACATTTACTAAAAAAAATTTCTCTTTGGGAGGACGAAAGAGCAGGCAAGCTTTGTCAGTTTCCTTACATAAAATTCTTGCATTGTTTCCACAAGTTAATGGATGTTAGCTTCCAAAAATTTGTGGAGATATTTTTGTGAAATTTCAGAGAAACTTTTCAGAATTCTCAGAGGAACAGATGTTTTGTTTTTGTTTTTTTAGAGCTTTCCACCATTAAGATGATAGAAATCTAACAAGATTTCCACCATTTAGATTCTGTCAAATCTAAGGTCAAGGTCTAACCGAAACCTAATTCATTTCTTAATAACAATTAAGAAATGTTATTTCTGACCCATCTGTTGTAATAATGAAGAAAACTATGAACAACATTGATAGGAACTATTTACAACTTCCTTCCTTCCAAATATTTTTACAGAACAGAGATAACAGAGATTTTTACAGAGATAAACTTACTACAGTGAGCAATGTAAAAGTAGTATAGTAAATGCCTCTAGAAATAACTAAAATAAAATGCCTTTAAAAGTTGTAACTTGATCAAGAGTACTTTTACTCCTGTTTTGGTATATCTTTATGTGGATGGATAATGGTAAGTTAGTTATTTATGCACTGGAGTAAAGGGAATAGCAGCAGAGATATGGAGTTTACTTATTTATGGTCAGTTCTGCACTCTTTACCATTATTGAGCCTTTCATTGAAAACCTCCGTTACTGGTGCATAATTCAGTGACTCACTGAGTTTCCATCTTGAGTTTATTTTCTGTTTACAAGAGGCACTGAATTTTAGCTCTGTTTGTAATAATACCCTTTGCAAATTTAATAATAACTAATACAATAGTTTGCCACAATATAGATGGTATCGTATTGCTATACTGAAGAAATAGACTGCATAAAAATCCATTTAATGGACTCTTTTGTCATCTGAAATAATATTTTGTATACCAATATAATAATGCCTTTTTATGTAGAAATGAATGTCAGCACAGTTTTAATGTGTCCCTCAAAGTTATTGTATTTAATCTTTCTAGCTGTTTCATAATAAATATGAGAGCATATTCACAATGAATGTATAATTTTTATTATATTGATGCAGTTTAGGCAAGTTTGGATTTAAACTGATTTTTGACAAGAGTAGTATCATTTATTTCAATGTTCAGTGCTGTCACATATGTGAAGAGAATCTGTTATCTGTAAATCTTGTTGAAAAAGCTAAAGCAAACTCTCTCTCTCCACCCTCACCCCCCCACACTGTTATAGATTAAGATATTGGGTTGACATGCAGCATTTTAAGACAATATTCATTTGGACAGCTAATATACTGGAAGCTAATACACTGGAAGCTGGAATTTAACAAAGAATAGGGTTGCAAGTTCATCGTACAGTGCAGTGAGTGCTCTTACCACAGAAGGCCAGCAAAACAAGAAAGTGGACGCTTGCCACTTGCATCCTGCATCATTTCCTTTGACCTTTAATTAATGGCAAGCTACATAAAATAAAAGGAGTACTTGTGGCACCTTAGAGACTAACCAATTTATTTGAGCATGAGCTTTCGTGAGGTCTTTTCTTTTCGTGAGGTCTTTCAGGTCTTTTCTTTTTGCAAATACAGACTAACACGGCTGTTACTCTGAAACCTACATAAAATAATAATCCTGCCTTGAAATTCATATGTATGTATACCAGTTTTATGAAATGATAGGTTGTTCATGGTGCTGTTGCCATCTTCATCTTTTCCTAAGACTTACTGATGATGGTGTGAAACTTAAATGCTATTTAATTCTTGTTGAAATCTGTCTTGTAGATCTCAGGGAGGTGGGGAAGGAGAAGGTAGTAATCAGCAGGTCCTGGTCCTTTGCGGGGAGCCCTGAGAAGAGAATTTGTTTTTTAGGGAATATTTTAGTCTTAGGTTACTTGTTTAGTTTTCTTGCTTGGGGTTCAGGTCTTTAGTTTGCTCAGTTCTGCAACTGTTCTAGAGGCAGAACTCCCGTGGAAGTGAATGAACACTTTTTGGTATACTTTGCAAATGTATTTCAATCTAGACAAGTTTTTTTGAAAATGCATTAGGAAATGTTTGATTTTTACAACCTATTTTGACATGTCCCAGCTACTGTATTCAAAGTGTTTCAGTTAATCGGAAGTGCACCTAGCCAGTGCATTGTACCTTCATCCAATTTATTCTATAGTTTTTAATACTATACTTTGTACAATATCCAAATTAAAACCATCCAGTATTGTCTTCAAAACCACGTATCCTATTGTTTCTTCTGTCTTACATGCAATCCTCCCCACCAAAAAGAGGCCAGGATAAGAGAGAGCCTGTGCTGTGTGACTTGAAAATAAGGAAATTCAGATAGACCTGCAGGGAGAGCAAATTTCAAAGTCAGGATCCCTACACTGAAAATACACGGCTTCCAGTTCTCTCAAGTTGAAATCAAGGGGTTGTTTTATTGAGTGCAATGTTTGCTTTCACCTGGTGTGGTAACACCAGGACAGAGGTGGTCACTGAGCTGAAGATCCAAAACATTTGTCTTTAGGAGTTAAGACCAACAACTTATATTACTCTTGGAAACAAACTGGAAGTTAGTGCAGAGCACAGCACAGAGGTGTAGTGTGTTTCCAGTTAAAAACAACATTTACTAAGCAGGCAGCTATATTCTGCAGTACATTCAGTTTTCATATCCTCTTAAGATGTACCCATTGCCAGAATCAAGTCTCAAGGTAAATGTAGTGATTTGGGATACTGTAAACAGTCTAAGAACCACGTTATCCAGTGCACAAGTGTTTAGTAATTACAAAATGTGTCTCACAAATAGAATACATCTTTAAGTACTTCAAAAATCATTGTCCCATAACAGAAGTCTTTTCCTCAGGCTCATTTAATCAATCCCTTTGGAAACACAGTGACCCCATAAATCCATTTTTAGTAGTTTTAAGCAACTTCATTCATTCCCAACTCAGAAATCTAATAATGGCTCGCTGGTTGCAGCTTTCTCCTGACTCCCTTAGTCTGTCCCATCAATAGCAAGTTCCTAGAACTGCCTCTGGGGAGAAACATCTCAGGGAGCCTTCTGAGAAACAGCCCCTCTGAGTCTGAAAACCCCTCTGAGAATTGTGTTCTTTTTTAAGTTTCTGTTATTCTACAGAAACAAACAAGTGCGTTTCTATTGTACTTATTTGTAAGACCCAGAAGGGGAGCATGATTAGTTTGCCAAATGTCTGATTGGGATCAGTGTTTGGATGAAAGTAAGATAGCTGAGGTTTAATCCTGGATGAGCAAAGATAATAGTAAAATTCTACTTCTTCTAATGAGTCAGCTTACTTATTTTTTTCTTATTCGTGTTTGTCACTGGAGGATATTATTAGATTCTAGTTTTCTTTTGTATGGGCAGCCTAAAGTGTCTTTTACCATCTGCCCTGGATCAAGGGGTAGTGACCCTTTCTTTCAGATGTGGACCTTGCCTCTCATTGTCATTGTGTCAGAGTACTCACTTGCGCAAGAAAAGAGCCCAAAGAAAAACTTTGTTCCTTCAGCAGTGAAAATTCTTGATCCACCAGTGGACTTTAGTTGTAAAAGCCTCAGTTTCCATCTGGACTTTAATTTTTATTCAATCTCTCTTACACTGGGGTACTATATTCTGTATTCATGCACGGCATATGGTATCTTTACATGAAAATATGTTGTAGAGGTAAAGAATTTGAATTAATGTTGTCTTCTCTATGTTCTGTCTGCCTTACAAATTTGTACAACCACCCCACACTGCAGTGTGTGCATGCTTTTCACATAACTATTGGGGTATACACTTTATTGCTTCTGTAATCTGCGTGCATTGCACGCATCTGTGGCTCCTACTTAGGGTGACCAGATAGCAAGTGTGACAAATTATGATGGGGGGGGGGAGAATAGGTCCCTGTATAAAACAAAGCCCTGAATATCAGGACTGTTCCTATAAAATCGGGACATCTGGTCACCATAGGCTTATTGTATTCTTCCATTCTCCTCCAACAGCTCTCATTCCCACCTATTTCAAAGACTCGTTGCCTCCCACCCCAAATGCCAAGGACTCTAGCTGACCCGCAGACAGGGTTTCCCATCCTCCACCTCCATGCTATGTGCTCTGTGCTCTGTGTGCTCCCTTATCCCCGCCTCCACCAGATGCCATGGGGTCTGTATGTCCCCATGTCCGCCTCCCTCATACCATTGTCCCGTATTCTTCCCCTAGGCCAGGAGCTTTTTATATCCCCAGTTCACCTCATACCAGGGTTCCCCCTTCTTCTCCCCTGCCCCCACCGCTGAGTCTATGTATACTCTCATTCTCCCCTCCCTGCCACCAATGCTGGGGACTCTGTGCGCATTCTCCCCCCCACCCCCACCCCACCCCGCCCTGGGCCTTTCATCCTACCATTCTTATTTTGTTTCTGGGAGTCATTCAGGATGTCATCATTTTTAAAGTGCATGGGGATGATTGGCAGAGCTGAGGTGAGGGGTGGTGTTGTGCCAGCACGCATTAATGGCTGCGATCAATGAGTTCTTGGATCTGTAAACAATTTACTGAGGTGGCTGAAGCTATTGGATCTGCTAACCAGATGCCTGGAGCTTCTTCTTTTCTGTTTTTTATTTAAACCAGAATCAATAGGGTTCTGGGGACTGATTCCTAAAACACTCTGGATTTTTGGATTTGAGCAGACATAGTGTTACCATCAAACAGAGTAATCAAGCTAAGTGTAAGGCCTTGCTTTGCTCAACCAAAAAAATTGTCAACGGTGAAGTTCCTGGCACTTATCAAGTCATAAAACCCTCTGCTTGGGTAGGGGTTTGTTTGGGTTGTTTTTGTTTGTTTTGGGGGAGGTGTTTCAGAGTGGAGGGGGAGATGAACAGTGGCTAATGTGAATGTTTTTGTGCTAGAAAACCTTTGCTAAATAAGGTTTTGCAATGGTTCATGAAAGTAGTCAGATTCTGGGTTTGTCTAATCTCCTCTAGAAGTTAATTCCGCAGCCAGACTGCATGATCTGGTTTCTCACAGAGGAGTGCAACTGTCATGGAATGGGGCATCCAAATACCCTGCTTCAGAAACTTTGATTGTTTCCTAGTGTGTTGTCCAGTAAGTGGTAGGGTGTCTTATATGTGACAACCAGTTGAAAGGAAAGAAAATCAATTGATCTTAGAAGAAATATTAGAAAACCTTATTTTAAATAGCTTGTCCAAAGAAACATACCCATTATGTCATAACTAAATGCATTTAATTCTGTATGTTGAACATGTCTCCAGGATAACGTACAGATTTCCCCTTAGTGATTTAATTCAATGTGGCCCTGAGGTAAAACCCAGTGAAGTTAATGAAAAGATTCCCAATGTCCTCAATGGGCTTGGGATAGGGCCTTCCAAGAACTAAGTAGTAGCATTGATTGGTTTCCAGTATTGCCCAAAACATGCTAGCTGCTGTTCAAACCTACAGATACACTCCTATCAGCCTTTGAAATACTTGGCAGTCATTGTTTTGTGTCAAAGCATAATGTCTTTTAACATGTCATTTTCAGTGTTAATTACCATGCGAACAACCAACTGGCTGCTCAATTACACCTTTGTAGAATGAAAAATTCTCAGCCTTGCACTATTTAGAATGCATCCATAATTCATTCATTCAAGGCCTGGTAGTGCAGTACTAGTGAGCAGTTCTGAACACAGTTCCACTGTTTCGCTTCTAACTTTACATTATTTTTTTAAAAGAAAGTAAATACAGTATCAATTAGGTCTGATCCACACTGCAATTGTTCCCAGCCTTTAAAATCAAAACTTTAAATAGTGGAATACAAGAAAACAATAGCAGCTTAGAGGTTCCAACTACTTCTTCCAATTTCCCTTTTTATTATCCTCTAAAGAAATGCATGGTAATAAAAAAGGCTAACTTAAGCACTTTATTTAGTGCATCGTATGTGTCTAGTCACTTGAGTCTGTACTAGGGGAACATAATGACTATACAGTATTTGAACAAAGAAAGAAACATTGCACCCCTCTCATCCCAATTGTTGTTGTGATTATGAATAAGAGGGAGAGTCCGAATATGTTGTAGGATTTAGTGGAGTTTTGTTTTAGGATTTTGTTGTGTATTACAGTCTACCGCTTTTAGATCTATTGGTGATGCCATAGGACACTAGAAGAAAAAGGTAGAACTTTTATATGAAGGAGGAAGGAACAAGCAAGAAGATTATATGGGAACAAATGTGCTTTTTCTAATTGGTCCTGTGCCAACAACTTACAACAAAGACATTGTCTTTTAAATAAGTTTAATTTATGATAGCTTGAAGAACAAGTAACATGCTATTTTAAAGTACATTTAATAAGACTTGAGGGTCATAAGTGGAAATTAATGTTGAATACCCATGAGAAAGCATTTGTTCAAGGTGAAAATAAGTGTTTGAAACAGCCCACTGAGAGAGGTTACTGAGATATAAACATTAGGGTTAATCAAGAAAAACAAGTTGCTATTAAAAAAAAATACAGTCCTAATGGAATCAGATATCTTTTTAATTTTTACTTTACTCTCAGCTGTTTACATTTTAGAAGTCTAAATAACCAGCTTTTACTTTTGTGGTTCTAATATACTGTCCAGGGCATCTTAATGTTGATCTCTTGGGACCCGTGATCCTCTGACAATGGGCTTTAGTGTCCCAAGGAAGGTGAGTTCAACTGTCAGCGTAACACTGTTTCCACTCCCCCTAGCCCTTGTGAAGATCTCTCCATAGCTCTAGGATTCTTGTGGAAGAGGGGGCAAATTCTATATTCTCCATCATTACTTTGAAGAATGGCACTAAAAGCCGTTTCTCTCTAAAATAAATAAGCCAAGAGGGAAATATGTTATCAAAGTCACATATGTAACAGAGAAGCCTGTTACGAAGTACTTTGGATATTTTTTATATTGCATTTAGGTGCAGGAACTTTTTATTTGATCTTGTACAGCAGTGGGCACAATTTCTTACCAAATAATAGTTTAACATGTATGCTCAAGTTTTGCAAAGCAACATAACTAATGCATGGTAGCAAAGATAAACATTGTTCAGCAGTAACAACCAATTTTTCAAAAAAAGGGAGCAATGGAAACAAAATGTGAACTTTCAACTGTCTTCTTAATGGCTAAGAGCCTGATCCAGCAAACTCTCATGCCTGTGAGTAACATTACTCATGTGACTAGTCCTATTAATTTCTTCCTGCTTTGAGCCAGTTATACTGACACATCTTGTCATCCTTAGATGTACGCTAGTTTGCATGGTTTTACATTTTCAATCTGTTCAGCATTCATGCATGTCTTATAGTATTTTCAAGGAATTCTTCTTAAAATGACTAACAAACTGGATTAAGAACAATGGGCAGAACTGAGGAAAATTGACAAACTGTGTTCATCTGAATTAAAAAATGCAATCAGAAAACTATCTCTGTCCTTTGATAAAAACACCCATCATAGTATTGAAAAGGCATTAACTTCATACTCCTTTTCATATACATAGTTACAAATTGTGTAGCCTTAATGTCAGTAGTATTACTAGCTCATTTGAAATGAATTTAAAAAATCAATGGGAGCTGTCAAAATGCAGCCTATTTTTAATGTATAGAAAACATAAAACTAATTATTCGGAACCTTAAATCGCTTCCACAAAATGTAAAAAAACCCACGATTTATTTGCTTTCTTTGTCTTAGTGCCAATAATATCTTGCAAATATTAAGTAATTTTTAAACTCCTAGCTATAGCAATCTGGTTATTCAAGTGAAAAATTAGCACTTTAAGGGACTTCCAAGCTTACAGTGAAATGTTTCTTGTAACAATCTCCTTACCGTTAAATTGGATTCACTTTCAAGTCGGTCTTCTTCCACACAAAATTACCACATGTAATTAGCTTACACAGAGGCTTGCTTTATCCAAATTAGGCTGTCAATTTATACACTTAGTATATTGCAATGTGAAGGGTCAGAGACCCTCATCGTTACAACTCTAACAGATTTCTGTAATGATAATAATACCCTTGATTTTAAAAGTACAGAAGTTCACTTCCAGATAATCTCTAAAAAACTTGCCAAAAAAAAAAACCCAACATAGATTTTTTTTAAACAGCCCTTCAATCTCTAAGTTAAAGGCTTCTATCTTAAATTATATGCTTCCACAGAAAACATCAAATGAAAAGAACATTTTTGAAGGACATTTGATAACCCTTTCCTTGTGTGAGGAATAAGGGTCCAAATCAGGGACGCCATGTCTTGTGGAAGGTATTGAAGCATGCCCTCACCCTGAGAAGCACATCCCATTTTAACCAGAAGCTGCCTTGCTAAATGCAACCAAGCCAAATTTCCTCTGTGCTGAAAGGATGTTGAGAGAACCTGTGTTCTCACCAATCCGCAGTGTAGGAAAAGTCTCACGGCCCTATATAAAGGGCAAGGATGAGAGGGTCAGTAAAAGGGGATACTACAATGGTGATAACTTCTCCAGAAGGAGAATAAAATGCCTCAAGACCCCTGAAGTGGCCAGTTTGTTTATTTGAAGAGAATAAATATACTTAATTTTTTTCAAATTAAAATCATCCCTTATGTTTTGAGGTGAAAGAGCCCCCATCAGATGCCACCTTACAAGATATCCCAGCACGCTGTAGGGCAGGGAGCTCCACTAGAGCAGGGTTTCACCCGGTGGGCGGGGAGGATGTGTATGCCATGCTGAACCTCACTATTCAGTCCCATTTCCAGTAGACCAGTACCAGAACCAAGTGAAGTAAGAGATGGTGTCATGACAAAACACAGAGAATTCAGGAAGCCCATCCTGCAGAATACAGGGAGAAAGACTTGAATGTCTTAGTTGATTGTGCTGTGAAAGTATCAGTACAATATCTTTGTATGAAATAAACTGGGGACATAAAACACATGTAAAAAATATTCTAGAACTGAGTAAAGGACTAGCTAGGCCATAATGAGACTGGTGTGCCCAGGTTTGGATGCCACTTGTAGAGAAATCCAAAAAAGAAGCACTGAGAATGACTTTAGCAAGTAGGAGAGTTAAATCGCTAAACCGCAACAGCAGAAAAACACACACTAGTACAGCCTATTGAGAATGGATCAAATTGAAATTTTCTGGCAGTATAAGGAGATTCTGAAGGAAGAGGTAGATTAAAATATAAACCTGAGGACTTGGGGAAAGTATGTTACATAGTGCGCTGAATAACAAGCTTTCTGGAGAAATAATTTTTAAGCTAGCCTGCAGTGTCTCATCAGAAATGAGCAGCATGCGAAAATTGTGTAAGTCGATGCCACACATCCCCCATAAAAAATTTAGGTATTTTCAAAATGCCCCATACTTGGCCTCCTGTAATGCCCATTCCCACTGAGTGAGGTATATGGAGAAAAATGCTAGTTTAAAGTTTTATCTTCATTTGTATTCCTTGACATACGATCCCCAAATCCAAAGCCACTTGAGGAAATTCAAACAATTTTAAACAATCTACAAAAGAAACACGTAGTTGTGCTGGATACAATAAAGAAAATCTAATATTCTGTTGAATCAACCCCTTGCATATTAGATTAAAGGCACATCTCTTCTGAGCAGTCCTACTGAGAATCTTGGAAAATAAGAATTATTTTTCCATCTATCATGCAATTTTCCCGTGCATAGAAAGCGACCATGACCTGCATTCTGCGCAGGGAAAATTAAAATAAATAGGCCAAAGTGCAGAATCGCAGAGTGATTACCTCTAGAATTATGGGCACATTCTAATTTATTTTTCTCTGTTTACTCTATCACAAATTTAGCAAGAAACCAAATCTTCACAAACAAATAAAATGTGATCTCTGTCTTCCATTGTCTTAAGATATTTTCCAAATATGTTTGCCTCACATTTTTATTTTGTTTTTTCGCATTTTTTTTTCTTTTTAAGGTGGAATATACACAGGGGCAGAATCTTGAGGTCTTTGCACAAATTTTAAGGAAATCTTATTTTGGCAAGTCTCCCAATTAAAGCAATGGGCATTTGTCTGTGTAAAGCTGATTTAGACCATGGCCCAGTATTGGTAAGTATTTTGTTTTGGGGATTTAATATTATTTATATTATCTGCTGTCAGAGTATCTGGATGAATGTTTCAGTCTTCGATTCTTCATGCAGCTGTTCAAGCCTACACTGATGCAAGTTTTACTGAGTAGGGAACTAGATGTCGGGATTCCTACTTTCAGCGCAGTCACTTACAGTGTGACCTTGAACAATTTAACAAGCCAGAGTGAATTCAAAGCAAAGGTCTCTCTCATCACATGTTTTAGCAGTGTTACTTGCTGAATTTTTCAGTCAGGAACCCTCCCCCTGTCCAGAGATCTGTCCTTTGTTCTTCAGGTGTTGTGGATGCTGTGGGTAGAGAGAATGGAGTAATAATTTGGGGCATCTTCCCTTTTATAGTCATTTCTCTTCTTTGAGCATCATCTTACTTTCAAATCATTATAGGCAAGACAAGTATTTCAAACTTTTCTGACAGAAGATTTCTATGTAATTTCCTTAAGATTTATTCATTCACTGGATTTCTAATAAACATCTAGATATATTGTTTGTTATATTTGCCCATTTTCTTTGGTCCATTGTTTTTTCTTTTTTTCTTTGTTTGGGCTTCATTGAGTGGCAATCATCTGTTCCAGATTTCCTCAGCATAACACATCCTAAACAAGAATTGTAAAATCTCATTCAGTTGGCAGATGAACAAAATGAGGGCGTCGGGGGCGGGGAGAAAGCCAGATGAGAACACAAGGAACCATGCCCTGCTGCATGCACATCCTTATGAGATGTCCTCCTCTCATGGAAGGAAGTATACAAATTGGGTAGCTGAATTTGACTGAGGTCCTCTTTTTTCCCAGTCTTATTTTTTTCATATATTCTGTTTCTAATATTTAAAATGTACATAATTTAGATTGCCTAGGAGGCTTGTTGTCTGAAAGTAAGTAACGTAAGAATCCTGCCCATAGGGAGTGGAGATTTACCGTTCATTGACTCTTATTATGGTCCATACACTCTGAAAGAACATTTTAATTATTAGTAGAACGGTAATAAAATTAATCACTATTAGACCTTGATGCTGCTGAAGCAAATAAAATAAAAGCTAAATTATGTTCCAATATCCTTGAATCCTTTGTTGTTTAGTAGTAAAACTGGATTGTTTCTTTCGCTTTGTTTTAAAGAGCAGATGTATATTTGCATAATGTCAAGATTTAGTTAGAGTTGTGAAAGGAAAATTACATCTCTGCTTTACAATGGGGCAAATATGTGTATAAAGGATTAGATAAAGCAATCCAAAAACAAGCATCTGATTTACCCTTTAGTTCTAAACCATCCTTTGTATTTCAAGAGGTACAAGATGTATGATGAATGTATAACACGACGGCTAATTCTGAATGAAGTACCTAAAGGTGTACGTCATCTGTAGCAAAATATTTCTTTAGCGTTCTTGGAAAATAAGATGAACGTTCTATGGATTTTATTCTGACTAGCCAATTTGTATGCCGTTGTGCTCCCTTCCAAATGTTAACTCAGAATCTGAGATAATAACAATAACCAATCAAGCTAGCATACAACTACAACTTCAGTATGAAACCAAATTTCAAATGTGATCCACTATTTCTAAATCCTGTTACAAAAACTATCACTATTACATTTCTTTGGTGACAGATTCTTCAGGCATCTATCTGCTCTAAACCCTTATGGCAAATTACAGTAAGAGCTGATTTTTGTTTATAATTTTCCTTTTTTTTATATGTATAGCACACAGTATGTTCAGCACCATACCAAACAAAATAGAAACAGGAACGGTTTTTATGAACAAGTCAGTAGGAGCTGCAAATGCTCTGTTTTCTGAAAATTGGGCCAGTTTGTTAGCTGCCTAAAATGGATTGTGGTCCATAATCTTTGATACAGAAATCTGAAAATTTTGGCCATATAATATATTTTTGTAAACTCACTTTTTGGACCTTGTGGAAGGAAGGGATGTTCAGGAGGACACTGAATGGAGAAATGTTGACTTTGTGAACTGGGGGAGGGACACTGTGACATTACCCAAGGTACATTCTGGACTGATGAACAGCTTTCCCCTCAATTGTCCAACCTGGGGTGCCTTTTACACTGTAAGAATCATGACTCCTGGTCTGCTCACACACAGCCTCTAACAGGTAAATTTTACTCCCTGTTATACTGCAAAAGTGCTATGGCCAGCTACCCTTGAATTACACTTCAGAGCAACATCAGCAAATTCCCAGTCCCAGACTTTCCCCGGGAAATGTATATCTTGTACTGTCCAGCACTCTCCTGGTCAATACAAGCTCATATAAAGTCCATCATTTTATTAATAGAAATTATGTTCACAAATCCTGTTATCCCAAATGGAGCTTTTCAAACACTTCAATCCAAACACACTGGTCTAGATAAAATAATAAAACAGGTTTATTAACTACTGAGCAATGAGACATAACAGTCAGAATTGGTTACAAGAAAACAAAACTAAATCGCAACTAATGCCTAATTTAACAAGCCAGAGTGAATTCAAAGCAAAGGTCTCTCTCACCACATGTTTTAGCAGTGTTACTGGCTGAATTTTTCAGTCAGGACCCTTCCCCCTGTCCAGAGATCTGTCCTTTGTTCTTCAGGTGTTATGGATGCTGTGGGTAGAGAGAATGGAGTAATAATTTGGGGCATCTTCCCTTTTATAGTCATTTCTCTTCTTTGAGCATCATCTCCAGTTGAGGGTCAGGGAATATAAATCTGTGTGGATGGAAAACCCCAGCTGTTTCTTTGTCAAGATGTAGATTTTCGCCCACATCCTCTTTCGTGCCAGATGATAGTCCATTTGATTTTGCTGACAGCTGACCTGAGGTGTCTGCTAACCTTTTGTCTCTGGGGAACTGGTTTTTGACTCTTCCCCAAACTTAGAACATGTCTTTAGTAATACCATACAGTAGAATCCTATAACTTTACATACAATGTTGCCATACATATTTTACCAGGACAATAATGATCAGTAAATTGAGTTTTCAAATGATAGCTCACAAGGCATACTATGTACAACATTTATTGTAGTCTTGAAAACAGGGTGAACATAGGGATACAAGCTGTCACAGAGGCCATTATATTAGCATCATACTAATTTTACATCTTATTAATGAAGATGGTCATGCAAGGCCATGTTTGTGTTAAAGTGTATATGCTATGAAAAAATGTTTCTTCATTTTCCTGGACATGGAAACAAATATCAAAGGGCCTTATTTGCCTTTCACTACCATTGCTGTAATCAGGAGTAACACCATTGACTGTAGCTGAAGTTACAACAATATAAAACAAGCCAGAGATGTGAATCAGAGCCAAAATCTCTTGTAACAGGGTGATACTGAAGTACAGATTATAGATGTGTGGGGGCAGCTGCAGATGCTGGTTGCAGGGTTTACATGGGGAAGTTTTTGCTTATTATTGTGCTCCATGCAGTTCTGGGGTGGCTGAGGGGGCAGTATATGTTACTCAGCTTCTTGGGTTCATCAGTAATCTCCCTGGAGTTCAGGGAGATTACTGATGAACCCAGGAAGCTGAGTAGCACATACCACCTCCTCAGCTGTCCGGAACCTGCATGGTGCCTAATAAAAGCTCAGGTTCTTTGGAAAGAGAGAAGCTTTTTCCGTGGGGTGGCTGGCGGGGCTCCGGATGGCCCCGGGCTCCTCTGGCCGAAGAGGGTGGGGGCTCGGGGCTCCTCTAGGAGGGGGGCCTCAGGTGGAAGGGGTCGGGCCATGGGGGCTAGCCTCCACAAAGGAGGCTTTACCTGCTGCCCGTGTGTGGGGGTAAAAACGATAACAGTAGATATAGATGAAAACGGTTTGAGTGTATTGATTTGATCTCAGGTTCATCACACTAGATAAGGTGTCTATGGAGTCTGACATGCACAGAAGGCAGCAATATATTCCTCCTTTGTCTGGTGAACAGTTCATTGTAAGATGACTCTTAGTACCTAGTAATGTCTGACCTTCAGCACAGACACACTCACTTCAACATTGTTTTAACTGATCCAGCATAATAGAAAAGCAAAGCAAAAAGAAGAATACAGTGAACCACGTCAGGAAAGCAACACAAAAATAAGCACACTCAACCATGTCACCATTTTGACCTGCTCTAAATGCAACATTGTAACAACTTTCTTATTTGCAGTTATAGCTCTCCGTGGGTCAGAAACACTGACTCATTTCATATTATTCTTTGATTTATCATAAAGAACCACATGGAAGATGGGGGTGGAGGAGAAGAGATTTTGTTAAAGAAGAAATGAGGTCATATAGTAAGAGTAAGATAGCTTCAGGCTTTTAAATGCCATATAGAAATAGGTTTCAGAGTAGCAGCCGTGTTAGTCTGTATCCGCAAAAAGAAAAGGAGGACTTGTGGCACCTTAGAGACTAAAAAATTTATTTGAGCATAAGCTTTCGTGAGCTACAGCTCACTTCATCGGAGTGAAGTCTGTAAGGTGCCACAAGTACTCCTTTTCTTTTTTCATATAGAAATAAAACATCTTCAAAAAATAAAAAGCCTTCTCCACTCTCTTCATTTTATTGTTCCATACCACTTAAGAAATGTCAAATGTTTATAATTTGACAAGCATACCAAAACAGTTTCTAAGTTATCCCACTGGTTTAGATGAAGAAAAAAACATTTTTGGTTTTGACTTTCCTGTTTTGTGACACAGGGTTGGTATTGAGCAGATTCCTGTTCTCAGGGGATCTCCTGGTCCTTTAGGAACCTGACTCCCCTCTCTTGGCAGGTGCAGAGAGAGTTTGTCTGCTTGTATCATTAGCTGTTCAGTTGATGCCTTCCTACCCTTTGTGCGCACACACACACCAGTACAGACTCTACCACCAGCTCTGGAATGACCGCCAGTACTGATGTAACTTCCAGTACCCTTACAACTAGCCTCCCCAGTAGAAACAGGGTGGGGATTATATTTCCTAAGATTCTGAGGTCTCCGTGGCCCAAGGACCCCTTAATGCCAACTGTCAAGGGCTTACAAAATGGCCTGATTCTGGTATATATATTCTGGTTCACCAAAGAATGTCTTAAATGAAAGACAGGGTCACGCTGGTCATTACTATTATTGTGAAATGCATGGACAGGCTAAGTAAGGAGTTGTGTATATAAAATGAAAATATGTTCTTAGATTGCATCAAGGTAAGAGTCACGAGCACAGGTGAAAAAACAGATTTTTTTATCGTACAAGAGATGTTTATTCATCTGTCTCTGTCAGGATAGTAAACGTAAGCTAACTCAGTGGATGTCCATTTACATAGGCAGACAACGAAGAGATGTGAAGTCAAAAGGGAAGCAGCACACAGGAAAAACAAGCCACGGGACAGTTATTGTCTACTCAGACAGGATGAACTTTGGCATAAAGGGGTATAAGTAGAATGCAAAGAAGATGCCTTCTTATGCACACCTAGAAAGTAAACGGGCAATGTGTTTGCATTCATAAAAACATGATTTCAGCCAACTTTAATTGAAAATGCTATAGAGGACTTTGAGGAATGATAGAAACTTCTTTAGACAGGAGGTTAAGCTGTTAGGTAAGGTTAGTCTCTAAAAGTGTGTTATGATTTTAATATGCAACCTTTTGTTTCCAATATCCTTATTCACTGTCACTTGAATCTTTGATAAACTGATTCTTGTCTTCACTATAAATATATGGAAGTGCTGTGATATTAAGCAAAGTGCTGTACCAGAGCTGAATCTTACAAGCTGCTGTGTATACTGTTCCTTCAGGGACAGCAGGCCTAGTGTTTCTGTGAGTAGCCAGGGGCTGGATATCGCAGGGGAACACTTCAAAGGGACTCAGGAACTGGGCAGGGCAAGGCAAAGTAAGGGCCAACATAGCCCACAGAAGAGAGCTTGAGTGGCTAGAAAACTGGTGGTGTTAGGATGCTGATTCCCATCTAAGCATAGGCAGGGCGGTTACTCAGTCCCTGTTACCCCAAGAACTGTCAGTCTCTACTCCAGGTTCTTCCACCACCTTCCCATTTAGGTTTCCCTCCCCTGAAGTCTACTCCAAAGACCTCCCAGGAACAGTCAGTGATGAACTTGCCAAACACCATGGCAGAAGCACCCTTGGAATCCACAACCATACCGCAGGCTCCACCACAGTGGGCCTTTTGGAACTCTTGGGCCCCATACAGAGACATCTAGGTCTCTGACATTCTAGGTCATCTTCCAGTAAGAAGACTTGCTTGGATGGTTATCCTCCAAAACACCTTGAACCTGACCCCCTTCACCTCTCTTTGTGACAGCCTTCCTGAAGAACACAATCTGGGAGTTGAAGAAGAGGCGGCAATCAAGTTGTCATCCTCCTCCCCAGAAAAGGTAATCATGCCCCACTCCCTCATCCTGTGCAGATGACCTCAAGATCTTTCAGGCCCTTATGAAGAGGATAACTGAGTTCTCACAAATCCCTTTGAATGAAATACAAGAACCACAGCAGAGTTTAGTGGAATTCCTCCACACTTTTCCTCAAAGCAGGGCTGCCTTTCAGATAAATTGTCCCATTGATGGCCAAGACAATAGGGTAAGCCCCAGGCATTATCCCTTGCATATGCAAAAAGGCTGACAAAAATTACTATGTCTCTTTGAAGGACTCGGAAGACTACTTCTCCCATCCCACTCCAAACTCTTAGTGATGGATGCAACAAATGAGAGAACCAGACTACATTGCTTCAGGTCCATGCCACATGAAAAGGAGCTCAAATGTCTAGACCTCCTTTGTTGCAAAAGTTACTCTTCAGTTGCACTTCAGTTTAGCATAGCTAACTGTCATATTGTAATGGCTAACTAGGACTATATGAACTACATCAAATTCACTCATCTTATTGATTATTTGCCACAAGATCAGGAGACCAATTCTAGGCCCTCATCACAGAAGGCCAGATTTTTGGCAACGCATCCTTGCAAACCTTGTTAGATGCAGCTGATACAGCTTCTCACTCAATGTAATGTGCCATACTTTATGTCTGTAATTCTCTGGGCTTCCTAGATTGGTCCAGAACATGGTTGAAAATCTCCCTTTTTGAAGTAATGACACAGATGAACAAAATGGCATCCTCCGTGCTGCCTGGGTCCCAAGAGGAATTAGTTCATTAAAATAGGGACATGCTGGCATAGTGGACATACTGAAGAGACATTTTTGTCAGGATTGCAAATAGAACTGGGTTGCTCAGCTTCTATAGGGAATTTTCCTGAGCTGGGGCTTCCCGGAGATGGACAGGGTTGCAAAAAAAAACTTAACACAAAATGCTGCAAATTTTGCCCCTGAGGAGGTCATGGCTGTGATTCACTGGGGGATGCTCTCACCGCCCTTTGGCTCTGAGTGCTGCTTGATGCTTTTTCAACTGACAGCTACTTCTTAAACTCCTGAACACAGTAAAATGAGAATGTGTCAAAATTGTCATCTTATTGCCAGCTTGGTCAAGGCAGATATGGTTCTCAGGCCTGCTTTACCTATCCCTGCAGCCATATCTTCATCTGCCTCTGTCAAGGTTCCTCCCCCACTCTGAACTCTAGGGTACAGATGTGGGGACCTGCATGAAAAACCTCCTAAGCTTATCTTTACCAGCTTAGGTCAAAACTTCCCCAACGTACAAAATATTCCACCCTTTGTCCTTGGATTGGCCGCTACCACCACCAAACTAATACTGGTTACTGGGGAAGAGCTGTTTGGACGCGTCTTTCCCCCCAAAATACTTCCCAAAACCTTGCACCCCACTTCCTAGACAAGGTTTGGTAAAAAGCCTCACCAATTTGCCTAGGTGACTACAGACCCAGACCCTTGGATCTTAAGAACAATGAACAATCCTCCCAACACTTGCACCCCCCCTTTCCTGGGAAATGTTGGATAAAAAGCCTCACCAATTTGCATAGGTGACCACAGACCCAAACCCTTGGATCTGAGAACAATGAAAAAGCATTCAGTTTTCTTACAAGAAGACTTTTAATAAAAATAGAAGTAAATAGAAATAAAGAAATCCCCCCTGTAAAGTCAGGATGGTAGATACCTTACAGGGTAATTAGATTCAAAAACATAGAGAATCCCTCTAGGCAAAACCTTAAGTTACAAAAAAGATACACAGACAGAAATAGTTATTCTATTCAGCACAGTTCTTTTCTCAGCCATTTAAAGAAATCATAATCTAACACGTACCTAGCTAGATTACTTACTAAAAGTTCTAAGACTCCATTCCTGGTCTATCCCAGGCAGAAACCAGCATATAGACAGACACACAGACCCTTTGTTTCTCTCCCTCCTCCCAGCTTTTGAAAGTATCTTGTCTCCTCATTGGTCATTTTGGTCAGGTGCCAGCGAGGTTACCTTTAGCTTCTTAACCCTTTACAGGTGAGAGGAGCTTTCCCCTGGCCAGGAGGGATTTCAAAGGGGTTTACCCTTCCCTTTATATTTATGACAGCCTCTGATGCAGTACTCAAGGAAACTGAAGCATTCTGACCTCTTCCAGCCACACCTCAAGGCTGGGCTCTTGGACGGCTCTCAAGCTTAAAGATGGACTACTTCTCCAAAGTATGCAACATAGGGCTGAATAGTAGGAAACCACCCACAAGAAAGACTTATCTGCAAAAAAAAAATTGGTGGTCATTCCACTCCTGGTGCACCCAAAGAGGATTGTTCCCTCTGGATTCCTGTCTCATTCACAGATTTATCTCATCTGAGCTTAAAAACATCTGGTCTTTTGCTGGGTTTCATCAAGTTCCACCTTGCAGCTATTACAGATTTTCACTCATCTGTAGATGGGGTTTCTGTATTTGCATATCCCACTATTCAACTGAACATTCAGCTTCATCTAGGGGTTGACCAATCTCTCTCTTCTCCCATGTCAGAGACACTACACTACCTTGGGAACTTAGTCTTGTTCTTAAACACCTTACGGAAATGACCCTTTGAGCACCTAGTGAGCTGCTGTCTCCTCCATTTATCTTCCAAGACCTTCTTACCAGACATCACTTCAGTTAGGAGAGTAGAGGAATTGGGCACCCTTGTGCCAGACCCATCCTACATAGTATTCTACTGGGACAAAGTGACTCTTTGCCCATATCTTCATTTCCTACCCAACATCTCCTCCGACTTCCATATTAACCAGGCCAATCAACTGTCAGACTTCTACACTAAACCTCATAACTCCAGAGAGAAAGATAGTCTTCACACCCTGGATGTTAGAAGAGCTCTAGCTTTCTACTTTAAAAGAACCAGGCCCTTCAGAGCTTCCCCTAGACTATTTGGGTATGTATACTCTGCCAAAAAAGAGCACAACAACCCTGGCAGCTAGTCTCAGAGCTGGAATCAACTCACTCGGACTCACACTACAGGGCTAATAGTAGTGTAGATGTTCCTGCTTGGACTGGGAAAGAGGTTGGGTCTTAGTGCTCAGACTCACTGCCGTGGTGGTCTGGGTTTTCTTTCCCTTTGCAGTGTAGATACACCCTTTTATCTTTTTTGTGAACAGAATATTTCCACCCACAGACTGTTAAATGGGTCTCAGGCTGCATTCTGTAATGCTATGAAGCTTCTGGATCACCTCCTCCCCTTAAACTGACTTGCTTATTTCACTGGGGCACAGTTCATATCTGTGACTTTTCCTATGATTACTCCCATTACACACATTTGTAGAGCCACTGCCTGGTGGTCTGTTCACATCTTCTCCCAGGAGTACACTAATTTACACACTCCAAGAGCAGCTGCAGCCTTTGGAACAGCTGCCCTTCAATTCCTGATAGATCCTACTCCTCTGTACTTGTGCGGTAGCTGGAGTTCTTTTAGGTATTTTGTAGCAATGGGCGCTCCAGTGATAGCCCTCCTTCCTCTCTGCTTTAGAATCATGGTCTCTGGCAGATTTTGCAGGGGAGAAAGAACTGGAGCAGCAGCAGGCCCACCCTTCACTGTATGCCTTTAGATCAGAGCATGAGGATATGCAGGGCTCAGGCGCAGACCCACAGACACAGCTACCAAAAATCTCTGTTCGAAGGCATACTGGCACACGTGCACCTGAAGTGGAGCATCCATAGAAACAAAACATCTCCAAGAACTCAAGTGAGTAACCTGTAAATCCTAACCTGACTAAATCTGTTGTTTCTCTTTTATATTATTCAATGTCACTGTTTTCCATGATAACGGATCATATGGAAAAATAATACTCCAATTGATTTGTTTAATATAACTGATTTTAACTGTTTAACAAATCTGATCCTCATCAGTGTACCTTTGAAACTCCACAGACTTGAACTGACGTCAGTGCTGTTCCTTGTGGATGCAAGGCTCTGCTCATGTGAATCCAATTGTGGATTCACAGTTGTTATAGATTATTCCAGTAATAACCAATTAAATTCTATAATTAAAAAGTTATAGGCAATATTTCCATTTTGTAGTACATCATGCTAATTCTAGGGTGGTTTGCTATGATTCATGGGGTCCTATTTTTCATTGTTTCAGAGTACTTGAACAACATTGAGGCTCTAATGAAAATGTCTAGGGATCCCATGTGGGCTAATTGTAAAAAAAAAAAAAAATCATAATTAACATGCAATATTTATTGTTCATCTTTGCTATTAACTATTGGTGAAATTCAGTACTGTGCAGAGAGACCGTATGTACCACCCAAGTTCAGTTTGAGTCCTTGAAACAGTGCAAATGTGAACTTTAGTGTGTGAATAGAAGACAGTACCATAATTGTCCCTGAACTCATATCCAACACTGGAAATCGTCAAAAATGCCTTACAATTAGAGACTTAAAGTGCTCAATCTGTTTTGCATATCAAAAAGAAAAAGAAAGTGACCTGATTATGGTGTTCAGGTACCTCCACACGGAGAAAGTACTGGGATCTAAGAGTCTCTTTAATCTAATGAAGAGAGGCTAAACAAGACCCAATAGCTGAAAGTTAAAGCCAGACAGATTTATATTAGAAATAAGGCATGATTATTTTTAATTGGTTGGGTGATACTACCTATGGAAGTATCTCTTGATGTCTTCAAATCATATTACCTATACGGAAGGTGGGCTTTACTCAAACATAAATTATTGGACTCTGTAGATCATTGGGTGAAATTATGGCCTGTGTTACACAGGAGGACAGACTAGATGATCTGAGGGTCTCTCCTGGCCTTAAAAAATAAAAATAATCTATGAATCTGTGCATTTCTTCCTTTAAAAATGCTGCAAATAAAACTTTCAGTGGGCATGATGGTTCTTTAGTAACCAACAGAATCCATTTGAATTCCACAATCTGATCACTTTTGTGCATATTCATAGACTATACTTCAATTAGGCTTATTTGTGATATATTTTTCTAAGAATTGATCCCCTTTTGAGGGGAGCCATTAGTAAAGGTAAGAGTGAGAGCATACTCATGTTCTCTGTGCTGATATAATTGTGAACCATCCAGATCACCAGTGTCTAAAAGCAATTCTGACAGCTTTGTGGACTTTTCTTAACGTTATTGTGTGGATTGCATTGTTGGAAGTGGTAGTAGTAAGTAATACGATCCCACAAGGGAATGTACTAATTTATTTGTCAATAAGTTAGCATCCTTTAATTCTTCTGTGACAGATAATGAAGAAAAAAGGTGGTACCGTGCATGACAACATATCAGGACTGGTCATATCCATTTCTACCTGATGATAGTATTTCCATCTGGTTCTTTATAACCGGTTATGTCTTTTTTTCTATGTCAGATATAGAATTCTACTCACATAATAGACAGCAGCATTAATACAGTATTCTCAAATGTGTATTACATAGGTTCAGTCCATTGCCATTTGCTTGAACTTCCTGACTAAGAATGGTTTTTACATCTGTGTGTTCTGCTGTCATTACCATATATTAAATTTCTTTCTTTGTCTCAGCTAGTATTACTGGCAAGTGTTCCCTTTGGTCGAAATATTCTGCATGCTCTACTGCCACTTGCATATATTAACATTGTGTTTGTCATTTTCTAGATCTTTTGCTTTTGTCTCCTAAATCACATTCCTGAAAATCAGGTAGCTTCAGTCTCTGATTACCTGAGCAGTTTACATTTTGCACAAAATATATTTTGCATACAAATGTCTGGCATTGCCATCTTTAGTTCTCTGCTGCTGCTGATGGCACTGCCTTCAGAGCTGGGTGGCTGGAGAGTGGCAGCGGTTGGCAAGATAGCACAGCCCCCCAATTTTCTGTCTACCCCACCTCAGTGCCCCCCCCACACACACACACACCAGGAAGAAGCTGGTACTGCCCCTGCCAAGGGGAAAAACAGAGTTGTGGGGGTTGAAAGACTGACATCTTAGCAGAGCCCCATGTTGGAGTTGGTGGTGATTTTTGGGAAGCTTGTAGCATGCATGTAGGTTCTTTTTATTGTTTTCATGTGTTATCTGCAATGCTTTTGACCTAAGAATGAATGCAATTTGCTTTGTGAAGGCTGGTTGGTAACTGGTGTACGCTGTCCCTGGAGAAAGATACTGGAACAAATGATTAAACAATCAATCGTGAGCACCTACAAGATAATTGGGTGATTAGGGTGGTGAGAAATAGCCAGAATGGGTTTGTCAAGAACAGATCCTGCCGAATGAACTTTTGACAGGGTTATTAGGCTAATGGATCGGGGGGAATCAATAGATGTCATATATTTTGATTTTACTAAAGCTTTTAACATAGTCCCACACAACATTCTCATAAGCAAGCTAAGGAAATGTGGTTTAGATGAAATTATTATAAGGTGGATGCACAACTGGGTGAAAGACCGTACTCAAAGAGTAGTTATTAATGGTTTGCTGTCAGGCTGGAAGGGCATTTTTAATGGGGTCCCATATGAATCAGTCCTAAGTCTGGTGCCATTCAATATTTTCATTAATAACTTAGAAAATGGAGTGGAGAGCATGTGATAAAATTTGTGGATGACACCATGCTGGGAAGGGTTGCAAGCACTTTGCAGGACAGTATTAGAATTCAAAACAAGCTTGACAAATTAAAGAATAAATCTGAAATTGACAGGATGAAATTCAAGAAAGACAAGTGCAAAGTACTTCATTTAGGAAGGAAAAAATCAAATGCAGAGCTATAAAATAGGGAATAATTGTCTAGGCGATAGTACTGCAAAAAAAGGATCAGGGGGTTATAGTGGATCACAAAATGAATATGAGCCA
Organism: Caretta caretta; assembly: GCF_965140235.1. NCBI lineage: Eukaryota > Metazoa > Chordata > Testudines > Cheloniidae > Caretta > Caretta caretta. Next base: position 87,386,133 of record NC_134214.1, read on the forward strand.
ATAATGTGCTGCAATTGCAAAAAAGACTATCATTCTGGGATGTAGTTACAGGTGTATCTTATGTAAGACATGGGAGGTAACTGTTCTGCTCTACTGGGTATTGATGAGGCCTCAGCTGGAGTACTGTGTCCAGTTTGGGAGCTGCACATTAGGAAAGATTGGATAAATTGGAGAGAGTCTGGGAGAGAGCACAAAAATGATAAAAGGTTTAGAAAACCTGACCTCTGAGCAAATGTTAAAAAAGCTGGGTATGTTTAGTAATGAGAAAAGAAGACCGAGGGGGGACCTGGTAGTCTTCAAATATATTAGAGGCTGTTGTAAACAGAATAGAGATGAATTGTTCTTGATCGGTGTCCACTGAAGGTAGAACAAGAAGTAATGGGCCTTATCTGCAGCAAGGGAGATTTAGATTAAATATTAGGAAAAGCTTTCTAACTATGAATAGTTAAGTTCTGGAATAGTTAAGTTCTATGAATAGTTAAGGCTTCCAAGGCAGGTTGTGGAATCCCCATCATTAAATGTTTTTAAAAACAGGTGAGGAAAAAATCTGTCAGGGATGGTCCATGTTCACTCAGTCCTGCCTCAGTGCAGGGGGCTGGACTTGCTGACCTCTAAAAAGCCCCTTCAGCCCTATGTTTCTATGATACGATTATTCTAAAAGTACACTGTCTTGTAGAGAACATCTTCAAATGAACACAGTGCATAATTTAATTACAAGTGGTAGGTAGACTGCACTTTTGTTGAAATGATCACAGTAGTAGCTGTTGTACTATTTGAAACAAACACACCCCATTAGGAATTGGTTGATAATCTTGTAATTTTCAGTTGCTATGTGATGCTGCCCCTTATGAACATTTAGTTAGACCTCATTCATTATGCATGACCTATATCACGCTTGACACTCTGAAGTAAAACCCCAGATCTGAACATCCCAATCATTAGGGAAGATCACATCTGGACACAAACTTTGAAGCTTGGACCTAGCTCTCATTTGGTCCTTAACAATAGCTTGACAGTGAAGACATCCATGGTTGATACTGGGTTAGTGAGAGAACTAGGTTGTACGTCAAATAAGGCCCCGTCTACACTGACAAGTTTGTGCGCACTAAAGCAGCTTTGAGCACTGTAACTCCTGAGGTGCACACACTGCCAAGCCACTTAGTGTGCAGAAACTGCGCAGTTGCAGAGCTCTTAAAAAACCATCCCGACGAGAGGCATACAGCTTTCTGCGCCAGGGCTACAGTGCTGCGGAGCTGATGTAGACACCATGGCAATTACAGCGCTGCTATTGGCCTCCGAGAGGTGTCCCACAATGCCTGTTCTCACCTCTCTGGTCATTGGTTTGAACTGTACTGCCCTGCCCTTGGGTGACCAACCGTCAGCTCCACCCCGTACATTCCTTGGCAAATTTGAAAGCCCCCTTCCTGTTTGCTCGGTGATGTGTGCAGTAGTCTCCTTGCATCTTTCCAGGTGGTCAAGCCTGCTCCACGCACCAGGCGATCCCCTGCTTGGAGCAATGCTGAGCTGCTGGAACTCATCAGCATTTGGGGAGAGGAAGCTATGCAGTCCCAGCTGCGCTCCAGCATAGGAATTATGATACCTAGGACAGATTTCACAATGCATGGTAGAAAGGGGCCATGACCGGGACATATTGCAGTTTAGGGTAAAAGTGAAGGAGCTGCGGAACCCCTACTGTGAGGCTCAGGAGGTAAACCTCTGCTTCGGTGCTGCGCCCACGAGCTGCCGGTTCTAAAAGAGCTGGCCGCAATACTTGGTGGCAACCCCACCATTGTTGCAAAGGCACCTGTGGATATTTCATTGTCTCACATGCCAGTTGAGAGCAGACCGAGCCAGGAGGAGGAAATCTTGGATGAAGAGGGGGAGGGGGACCCCGAGGCAGAGGATGACTCAGAGGCCAGAGATGCATGCAGTCAGGAGCTCTTTTCTACCCGGAGGAGCCTAGCTAGTCACAGCAGTTGGAGCTTGGCATTCCTGCAGCCTGAAAGAGGCAGGGCTTGCAGTACACAAACCATTGAAAAATGGTGCCAAATGTGGACGGAAGCACAGCAATGGATGGGAGGCAAAGCAATGCATTACGGGGCATTGGGACTGACCCCAGGATGCCCCGCAGCCCCCTCTGCCTTCCCACAAGTCTTAGTAACAAAAGAGAAAGAGGTGCTCTGTGGGATAGCTGCCCAGAGTGCACCGCTCCGAATAGCGCTGCAACTGCCGCAAGTGTGAACAGGCGATTGTGCAGGCAGCCGTCAGTGTGAACACACAACAGCGGTTTCCCTTCTGTGCCCTCTGAGCGGCACTGTAACTGCCGGCGCTGTAACTTTGCAAGCGTAGACGTGCCCTAAACGTACTTGCTTTCCAGCTCTGAGGACCTGGCCTCAAATGACACAATTCAAACATTAACTAGTAGCTTTCATTTCAGGTGTCTCTTCAAAAACCACTTACAAAAAGATTCATTAGTGTAGAACTAAGGTAGTCCAGTGGTATCTCATGCCCTTCCAGAACATCAAATTCAGCAAAACACAGACTTCTAAAAACCAGGAAATTAAGAGTTAAGCAATACACCTACCCACACTCCCTTAACTCTGCCCTCTCAGCGATGTCCCAATATGTCCATAACACATACTCACGCTCTGTATTGAACTGAAACTACCTACACCTGCTGTATATCCAAACACTTAGCCTACTCCTCTGAAAGAACACCGCATGTGCTAAATTTTACAGCCCTTTCTACTCTTTTTACCCCTCCCTCATCCTTAGGCACAAAATGCCATCTAACACTCTACTTTCATTTACGCTTCTTTAAACCTTCTTTAAACTCTAGTGACACAACTGTCATAAATGTAAAGGGAAGGGGAAACCCCTTTAAAATCCCTCCTGGCCAGAGGAAAAATCCTCTCACCTGTAAAGGGTTAAGAAGCTAAAGGTAACCTCGCTGGCACCTGACCAAAATGACCAATGAGGAGACAAGATACTTTCAAAAGCTGGGAGGAGGGAGAGAAACAAAGGGTCTGTGTCTGTCGGTATGCTGCTTTGCCGGGGATAGAACAGGAATGGAGTCTTAGAACTTTTAGTAAGTAATCTAGCTAGGTATGCAATAGATTATGATTTCTTTAAATGGCTGAGAAAAGAATTGTGCTGAATAGAATGACTATTTCTGTCTGTGTGTCTTTTTTGTAACTTAAGGTTTTGCCTAGAGGGATTCTCTATGTTTTTGAATCTAATTACCCTGTAAGGTATCTACCATCCTGATTTTACAGGGGTGATTCCTTTAGAATCATAGAATATCAGGGTTGGAAGGGACCTCAGGAGGTCATCTAGTCCAACCCCCTGCTCAAAAGCAGGACCCATCCCCAATTAAATCATCCCAGCCAGGGCTTTGTCAAGCCTGACCTTAAAAACTTCTAAGGAAGGAGATTCCACCACCTCCCTAGGCAACGCATTCCAGTGTTTCACCACCCTCCTAGTGAAAAAGTTTTTCCTAATATCCAACCTAAACCTCCCCCACTGCAACTTGAGACCATTACTCCTTGTCCTGTCCTCTTCTACCACTGAGAATAGTCTAGAACCATCCTCTCTGGAACCACCTCTCAGGTAGTTGAAAGCAGCTATCAAATCCCCCCTCATTCTTCTCTTCTGCAGATTAAACAATCCTGGTTCCCTCAGCCTCTCCTCATAACTCATGTGTTCCAGACCCCTAATCATTTTTGTTGCCCTTCGCTGGACTCTCTCCAATTTCTCCACATCCTTCTTGTAGTGTGGGACCCAAAACTGGACACAGTACTCCAGATGAGGCCTCACCAATGTCAAATAGAGGGGGACGATCCCGTCCCTCGATCTGCTCGCTATGCCCCTACTTATACATCCCAAAATGCCATTGGCCTTCTTGGCAACAAGGGCACACTGCTGACTCATATCCAGCTTCTCGTCCACTGTCACCCCTAAGTCCTTTTCCGCAGAACTGCTGCCGAGCCATTCGGTCCCTTACTCTGTAGCTGTGCATTGGATTCTTCCATCCTAAGTGCAGGACCCTGCACTTATCCTTATTGAACCTCATCAGATTTCTTTGGCCCAATCCTCCAATTTGTCTACGTCCCTCTGTATCCTATCCCTGCCCTCCAGCGTATCTACCACTCCTCCTAGTTTAGTATCATCCGCTAATTTGCTGAGAGTGCAATCCACACCATCCTCCAGATCATTTATGAAGATATTGAACAAAACCGGCCCCAGGACCGACCCCTAAGGGCACTCCACTTGATACCGGCTGCCAACTAGACATGGAGCCATTGATCACTACCCATTGAGCCCAACAATCTAGCCAACTTTCTACCCACCTTATAGTGCATTCATCCAGCCCGTACTTCTTTAACTTGCTGACAAGAATACTGTGGGAAACCGTGTCAAAAGCTTGCTAAAGTCAAGAAACAATACATCCACTGCTTTCCCTTCATCCACAGAACCAGTAATCTCATCATAGAAGGCGATTAGATTAGTCAGGCACGACCTTCCCTTGGTGAATCCATGCTGACTGTTCCTGATCTCTTTCCTCTCATGTAAGTGCTTCAGGATTGATTCTTTGAGGACCTGCTCCATGCTCTTTACTTCTCTGCTGCTCCTGCTCTTTATTTCCATCTACTTCTATTTCTATTAAAAGTCTTCTTGTAAGAAAACTGAATGCTTTTTCATTGTTCTCAGATCCAAGGGTTTGGGTCTGTGGTCACCTATGCAAATTGGTGAGGATTTTTACCAAACCTTTCCCAGGAAGTGGGGTGCAAGGGTTGGGAGGATTTTGGGGGGAAAGACGTGTCCAAACTGCGTTTCCCAGTAAACCCAGTTAGAGTTTGGTGGTGGCAGTGGTTATTCCAAGGACAAAGGATAAAATTAATTTGTACCTTGGGGAAGTTTTAACCTAAGCTGGTAAAAGGAAGCTTAGGAGGTTTTCATGCAGGTCCCCACATCTGTACCCTAGAGTTCAGAGTGGGGGAGGAACCTTGACAACAACCTACACAATGCTCAAATGAGGCATGTTGAATTTCTCAAGGTACACATGCATGTCTTACCTTTGATCATAGAGGTGTCAGGAAAAGGGACTCTCAGACATCCCCCAGATGACCTCATGTTGCAATCACAGCTCTGCTAAGGTGGTCCAACTAATCCATCCACCATTCGATATAGCTACAACTTACACAGTGAATGCAGCTGAAATGCATGTCAATAATTCCCAGTGGCTATTGCCAGCTCCAGAGAGGCAGAGTTAAGGTTGTGTGGGTGCCTTGACTCTGTATTTCTTGTTTTGCTGAACTTGATCTTCTGGAAGAGCATGAAGTACCACCAAGCAACCTTAATTCTTTGGTATGAAGATTTTCATCAACACAGTGACTTCAAAGTGAGCTTTAATCAATGGAAGTTTTCTTTTAATAAGGATAGAATGCATACAGCAGTTCTGAACTCTTAGGATAGAAATGGAAACGAGTGCAATCCCATCATTGCTGGTATAATAAAACAGCACACAGTTTTTAGCCTAATTGAGAACAATTATGAGTCTCTGTTCCAGGCAGTACCTGATACAGAATAGCTAGGGTGTTGCAGGTCAGGGATCAGGTGCATTGACAGATGTGTTATGGAAGTGGCCACTCTTTCACCGTCTTAAGAATCAAACTGACCCACAAAATTGTAGGAAAAAATGGACATGGGATGAAGTTTTCCAAAGCCCTTAAGTGACTTAGCCTCAGTCCCATTTTTCAGTCAATCACAAGCCGAAGTCTCCTTGAAAGGCAGGGAAACTTAGGCTGCTAAGTGCCTAAGTAATTTTTGAAAATCAGTCTTAGGAGCCAAAGTCATTTGTGTGGAGGAAGAGGTGGTTAAAATATTACCTGTGATGTTCAAATGAAGTCTGTATGTCCATACTGTGGTGAAGAAATTAATTCTTCAAGCACAATTTATTCCGTTGAAACTATTGCCTTTTCCCCTCTACTCCATATGTGTGCGCACACTCTCACACTGCCCAGATTATGACTGTGACGGGTTGCGTCACAGAGACCCCCTTGGGACTGCCACCTGGTGTGCTGAGACTACCTCTGAGCCTGTTTTCCCTACCAGCTTGGGACTTCAGTACCCTGTCTTGTTGAGCCAGACACGCTAACCTGCTGCAAACACAGACCCGGGTCTGAACCACGTCCCACAGAAGCTGCAGACTTAACTGAAAACCTCTTAAGAAGTGTTCCTGTCTCTAGCATCCAGACACCCAGCTCCCAATGGTATCCAAACCCCAAATAAATCCGTATAAAGTTATACGGGGTAAACTCCTAAATTGTCCGCCCCCTATAACACTGATAGAGAAATATGCACAGCTGTTTGCTCCCCCAGGAATTAATTACTAACTCTGGGTTCAATAATAAGCAAAAGTGATTTTATTAAATATAAAAAGAAGGATTTAAGTGGTTCCAAGTAATAACAGTCAGAACAAAGTAACCCTTTGTTCTGTTCCACCGCCTTATATGGCTTTGGCACAAGGTGGGACTCTTTTGTCTCTTTGGGTCCCCATCCCTCCTTCTAAATTGAAAGCACCAGATTTCAGATGGATTCCAGTCCCAGGTAACATAGTCACATGTCCTGGGAGACCCCAAGCCTTCATTCTTCCTGGCCTGACTCACAGGAAGGATTGCAAGTAAACAGAGCCATTTACAACCAATTGTCCCAGGTGATGGGAGCCATTAAGATTCCAAACCACCATTAATGGCCCACACTTTGCATAATTATAATAAGACCTCAGAGTTATATTTCATATTTCTAGTTTCAGATACAAGAATGATACATTTATACAAACTGGATGACCACACTCAGTAGATTATAAGCTTGGTAATGATACCTTACAAGAGACCATTTGCATGAAGCATATTCCAGTTACATTATATTCACACGCATTAGCATATTTTCATAAAAACATATGGAGTGCAACGTCACAATGATGCTGGCTGCCTATCGTCAGTTGCCCAAGTTAAAGCTGCACCATTTGTATTAGCTATGTCACCTGGAAGGATGTGTCATTGTGTGACAAGTTATCCATCTTTATAAACACATCCATGCATTATGATGGACAATCAAGTTTTTCCTAGATTCCTAGACATTTAGGCCAGAAGGGACCATTATGATCATCTAGTCTGACCTCCTGCACAATGCAGGCCACAGAATTTCACCCACCACTCCTAAAAAAGACCTCACATCTATATCTGTGCTATTGAAGTCCCCAAATTGTAGTTTGAAGACCTCAAGGAGCAGAGAATCCTCCAGCAAGTGACCCGTGCCCCATGCTACAGAGGAAGGCGAAAAACCTCCAGGGCCTTCCAATCTGCCCTGGAGGAAAATTCCTTCCCGACCCCAAATATGGCGATCAGCTAAACCCTGAGCATATGGGCAAGATTCATCAGCCAGATACTACAGAAAATTCCTTCCCGGGTAACTTGGATCTTACCCCATCTAAAAACCCATCACAGGCCATTGGGCCTATTTACCATGAATATTTAATTACCAAAACCATGTTATCCCATCATACCATCTCCTCCATAAACTTATCGAGTTTAATCTTAAAGCAAGATAGATCTTTTGTCCCCACTACTTCCCTCGGAAGGCTATTCCAAAACTTCACTCCTCTGATGGTTAGAAACCTTCGTCTAATTTCTAATCTAAATTTCCTAGTGGCCAGTTTATATCCATTTGTTCTTGTGTCCACATTGGTACTGAGTTTAAATAATTCCTCTCCCTCTCTGGTATTTATCCCTCTGATATATTTATAGAGAGCAATCATATCTCCCCTCAACCTTCTTTTAGTTAGGCTAAACAAGCCAAGCTCCCTGAGTCTCCTTTCATAAGACAAGTTTTCCATTCCTCGGATCATCCTAGTAGCCCTTCTCTGTACCTGTTCCAGTTTGAATTCATCCTTCTTAAACATGGGAGACCAGAACTGCACACAGTATTCCAGGTGAGGTCTCACCAGTGCCTTATATAATGGTACTAAAACCTCCTTATCCCTACTGGAAATACCTCTCCTGATGCATCCCAAGATGACATTAGCTTTTTTCACAGCCATATCACATTACAACTTACTATGTAAAATACATAAAAATAGCTTTATGTATACCCCATAAATCAACTCTGAAAACAGCCCGTCAAGGGTATCTGCATCACACAGTGAAACAGTTTCTCAAAAGAGAGCTTAAATCAAATTCTGATGGTTCATTACACATTTGTAAGCCTGTCTGTCCAAAAGTGACATACTTCTGTGGTGAATACCAGAATATAAATTAAAATGTGCACTTATGTAAAGAACATATTGGTTCTTCCACCTTGTGAAATTTTTAAACTTGGCATATGGGAATAATATCAAATTTAGTAGATTGGTTGAGACAGTTTAGGGCTTGTTGTTTTTTTAAGGCATGGACAATTGGCTACAGCATAGGTAAACCCAAAAGGCCTTTAAACTCGTTTGAGGGTCTTTTAAAACTCTCTTGAAAGGGTTTTATCCATTTGAATGTCTAAAATTCATTTAATCCCACTGCTATGTTTGTATTAAATAAATTCCACTCAATTGCTCTCTAACTTTTTTATGTAATTCTATTGAAATTCTGCTCTTTGTGTATTTTGACCTTTTCAAGAAAACCTGCTTCATTGTGAATTATGGGTGCATTAGGAAGGTAAACACATTCAGTACTCGTTATTCAATGAGTTTGGATTGAGAACATCATTGTCAATAGGTTAATCCTTTTGTACAGACAGTCTCTTTGGCTAAGAGGCATCTTAAATAAATAGAGGTTTTTACCAAAATGCTAATTTCTGAGTTTTTCTGTCAATTGTCAAAGAATAAATCTCAGCAGAGGTCTTAAAATTGGTAATTTCTAGTTTACATTTGCTTCAGGTCAGTACAGTTTTAAAGAAAAATCAGTATATATAAATCAGTATATATAAATCAAATCACAGATTCTTTGTGACCTCACCCAAGAAATCATTAAAATGCAGGATTTTCTTGCAGTAATTTACAGGTGGTGGTGAGGAGACTAATTTATTTGATTTCTTAAAAATATTTGAAAGTATTGTGCATAAAATAGTTGACCACAGTTTAGTGGCAGATTTACTAGGTACTTGAAAAGACGAGAGCATACACTCCTCTGGACTAAACATTAAGCGGGTCCTTGAAATATATATCATGTCTTCTTTCTTCTGTTTTGGTATAGCTTGGGCTAGTGGTTAAAACATAGAACTGGGACTTAGGAATCATACAAAAATGTAAGAGCTGTATATAAAGAACCTTTAGCTCACACAGTTAAGCGCTCAAAAGTTTGGATATAGCTAAGTTAAGTCTCCCTTGACTCCTGTAGAGAAGTGTCTGCAATTCTGTTGTCCATGCTGGGGAGAGGGCAATCAGTAGGAGGGCTGTGAGGGGAAATGCGCAGATGCAGGAAGCAAATGGTGATTCTCGAAAAATGCAATACATCCAGAGGCGGTATTAAATTTTTAGGACCAACATTCTGTGATGGGGAGCCACAAAGGCATCTGCAGCCAGGATAGTCCCTGGCAATGTGATGACAAAGATTAGGACCACGGGAGACCAAGGCCACAGGAAGTACAGGTTTCAGAGTAACAGCCGTGTTAGTCTGTATTCGCAAAAAGAAAAGGAGTACTTGTGGCATCTTAGAGACTAACCAATTTATTTGAGCATGAGCTTTCGTGAGCTACAGCTCACTTCATCGGATGCATACCGTGGAAACTGCAGCAGATATTATATACACACAGAGATCATGAAACAATACCTCCTCCCACCCCACTGTCCTGCTGGTAATAGCTTATCTAAAGTGATCATCAGGTTGGGCCATTTCCAGCACAAATCCAGGTTTTCTCACCCTCCGCCCCCCTACACACAAACTCAGTCTCCTGCTGGTAATAGCCCATCCAAAGTGACCACTCTCTTCACAATGTGTATGATAATCAAGGTGGGTCATTTCCAGCACAAATCCAGGTTCTCTCACTCCCTCACCCCCCTCCAAAAACCACGGGAGGAGGGGGGTGAGGGAGTGAGAGAACCTGGATTTGTGCTGGAAATGACCCACCTTGATTATCATACACATTGTGAAGAGAATGGTCACTTTGGATGGGCTATTACCAGCAGGAGAGTGAGTTTGTGTGTGTGTGGGGGGGGGGGGGGAAGGGTGAGAAAACCTGGATTTGTGCTGGAAATGGCCCAACTTGATGATCACTTTAGATAAGCTATTACCAGCAGGACAGTGGGGTGGGAGGAGGTATTGTTTCATGATCTCTGTGTGTATATAATATCTGCTGCAGTTTCCACGGTATGCATCCGATGAAGTGAGCTGTAGCTCACGAAAGCTCATACAGGAAGTACAGGAGCTCTCTACACTGTGCATATCACAGATCTGAGTATCCACAATGTTTATGGGCCAAACCCTGGCTTTTTTCTTATGGGTAAATCTTATCCATCCCTTGGCCAGAAAGCAGAAGGAATCTCCAGAAAGGAAGAGTTTCCTGCCACAGGTGCAGGTATTTCTATTTAGGGCCACAGTCTGGTACAGTATATATAATTTGTATGAAATCTACTGTTTTTTAAATGTAGAATATGAGCTACCTTCTCTTTTAATTACAAGACGTTGATCATATATGTTGGATTCTTTTTCTACAAAGATTATATGAGTCATTAAGAAGGACTATGGTTTTAAAATAAAATTATGAAAGGTTTTTAATATATGGGATTTTTCCTAGTCAGCAAAATAGGGGACTAGATTCTAGCTGTTGTAACTTGGTGTCTCTTAACTCAAGACAATGGAGTTATGCCAATTTACACCAGGGTGAGAATATGACCAATTGTGTTCTACCATATCGATCTGGATGGCGTACGTTTTTCTGAAGCTTCTATGCACAGGTCATCTTTACCTACTGTCAAGGTTCCTTCCCCACTCTGAACTCTAGGGTACAGATGTGGGGACCTGCATGAAAGACCCCCTAAGCTTATTCTTACTAGCTTAGGTTAAAACTTCCCCAAGGTACAAACTTTGCCTTGTCCTTGAACCCTATTCTGCCACCACCTAGCGTGTTAAACAAAGAACAGGGAAAGAGCCCACTTGGAGACGTCTTCCTCTCTTTCCTGGGGAAGGCTTGATAAAAATCCTCACCAATTTGTACAGATGAACACAGACCCAAACCCTTGGATCTTAAGAACAATGAAAAATCAATCCAGTTCTTAAATAAGAATTTTCATTAAAGAAAAGGTAAAAGAATCACCACTGTAAAATCAGGATGGTAAATTCCTTACAGGGTAATCAGATTCAAAACGTAGAGAATCCCTCTAGGCAAAACCTTAAGTTACAAAAAGACACAAAAACAGCAATATACATTCCATTCAGCACAGCCTATTTTACCAGCCATTAAACAAAAGGAAATCTAACGCCTTTCTAGCTAGCTTACTTACTAACTTTTTACAGGAGTTCTGAGCTGCATTCCCGATCTGTTCCTGGCAAAAGCATCAGACAGCCAGACCCTTTGTTCCCCCCCTCCAGCTTTAAAAGTATCTCGTCTCCTCATTGGTCATTTTGGTCAGGTGCCAGCGAAGTTATCATAGCTTCTTAACCATTTACAGGTGAAAGGGTTTTTCCTCTGGCCAGGAGGGATTTAAAGGTGGTTACCCTTATCTTTATATTTATGATACCTACATTCTCCATTATGCTCCAAAACACGTTTACATACTAATCTTATTTTAAAATATGGTCAGGACTTTATACAGTGTTGCTGTCTGAATGCTAAATCATCTTGGCCAATTTGGGGGATAATTGTATAGATGCAGTTGAAAACATAGTATGTCCATTCTAGAGTCAAGGTGAAGCCCCATAACTGCTCTAGCACTATATAGACCGAATTACCATAAAACAGGTCAAGAAGGTGCCCGCTGTTCTGGGAATAAAAACGTGCTTCATTTTGTTCTTGAAAACATTTTCATAGGCAGGTAGAATAGAATTTGAGTATGTTTTCCATGGGTATTTTGTTTTCCCAAGCAATGCTTTATGGTGTGGATTGACTGCTGATTATTTCAGTTTTTTGGGGGATGGTAAAGAGTGTGTATAGTAGAATATAGCAAGAAATAATTTGGAAAACTGTGCTCTGTTTTCTTCAAATTACTTTATCCTGTTTTTTGTTTAAATGATTATGTAACTTGCTTTGATGGCTCTTACAGTAGGTCATAAGAAGTCCTGATTTGGTGTCAAAGTGGAATGCAAAAGTTATCTTTACTAGATCAAATCAACCAGTAGCCATATTCTGCTCTGGAGGATTGCACAAAAATTCTATTGGCAGCAAGCCGTGCTGGAGATTGAGTGGCAAATACCCCTTAGATAATTTTATCTAGTAAAGCTAACTTGTGTTGTGCTGATTTTTGGTGTTTTTCTCCTCCTCCTCTTTGATGCCTTTTTACTCTCTTGTGTGCATTTTCTCTGTTGCTTTGGGTTTCTGTAGAACAGCAGAGGTACTTTAGAGAAGGAAAGGTTGTGGAAGGGATTTGAAAAAGGGGCCAGTACTGTAAGTGCTCCTCCATTCTGTTTGTTTTATTCTTGGCCAGCCCTTGACAGAGCAGATGAGGGAAACATAATGATTTGTTTTGGTCCTGGAACTGCTTTTCTTAGGCAGGCATTTGCTAGCCATTGATGTAGCAGCTTGTTATGTTAGAAATGTTTTTCTGGTAATAACATAAATAACAGTGGATACATCAATAGAACTAGATCAGAAACAAGAAAACAATAACTTGGTACCGCAGCAGGAAAAGCCATGGTCTCCGTTGTGGTAGCATAGCCCTCAGACTTCTGACCAGAGCTGAAAAAATAATTTATAACATATAATTCATTCAGTGCCTTTAGCATCTTCTCTGTTTGGAATTTCCTGAAATTTATTTATTTTTCAAATATATTTGACAACTAGCTTTTTTTAAAGTTTTCTAATATGAATTGACCCTGAATATTCAAAATTTAAGCAGTGCTATTTAAGTGTTATTAAGCAAATAAGTCCCAAAGTATGATTTCTGTTTCCTGACTGGATGAGTGCAAAACTACTTGCAGTACAAATAATTATATGTATGAATTTAAAATTAGATTTCCACAAATACTCCAAAGGCAACTTTTATATTTTCTTTCCACTTTGTTTTTTTAAGAAAAACTTGGTGAATATTTGAATATTTTCCATTATAATTCTTGTTCTACTGCTAACAGTTGTGAGTGAATAGAAAACCCTCCCTCTTCCCCCTCCCCCTCCCCCCCCCCAAAAAAGGCACACCACCAGACTGGTACTGAATAATTGCCGCTGTAGTTTACCTTTTATTCTGTTTTCAGATGCGTTTCAGACAAGAAAGACATTCCCTTTGGACCACATTCTAATATCTTGTCTCACTTTGGGTGAAATCCTTTGAGAATTCTTGCTCTCGACTTTAGTGCACCCAAGATTTCACCCACTGAGTAATCTCTCACTCACCAAATGGTCCCATTCAAGTCAATGGAACTAGATGTGGAGTCAAGTGCTACCCAACATGACTAAAGGTATCAGCCTTGTATTTGAGACAGTTTCCTACCAAGTAGCAAGGGACTCCCCAACCCCACATTTTACAATAAAAGGTCATCTTTTTTCAAATCTATAAAATAAGAATTTTCACAGACGCAGTAGAGACATAATTATACTGCGATAAAATATATTTATTGCATACTCAAATGAAGTATGACTTGGTTAATGGTGACAATACAGTAAATAATAAAAAAAATTAGTGTTACCTATCTGTGGGAGTGAAGAGGATACATTGAAAAATTAGGCAGTTTCAATTTGAGCTCCTTACCACAGAGTGAAAGATTAATTGAAGACGCTACTAAAAAGGATGGCAGAAATATAATAGTACTTGAAGTTTATTTACAAGTAGGCCCTGGTTCTGAAAACATATATACATATGCTTAACTTTAAATGTGTGAGTAGTCTCTCGGATTTCATTGGTGTTACTCTTGTGTTTTAAGATAAGTGTAAGTGTTTGCAAGGTCATGGTCTTGGAGTTCGTATAATTCTTTTCGTTTTGAAACCCAACATATGTCCGAAGCTTTGATCTTACAGGTGGCATTTCTTAACAAGGAGAAGGCCAGTGTCACTGAATTAAATTGCCATAATTTATATGATATTGCAAATGACCTGGCAAAGTGAGTAATAATTATGAGCATCTCCTGCTTTCAAGTGTAAGCGGACCAAAATGTAGTTTGGAAACATCCCAAATCTCATAAAGAAATATTACTTTTCAGAAGACAAATAATAAGTTTATAATCTAGACATTTCAAAGTGAAGAGTAATGAATGGCTCTAAGATAGCTATCCAGTCAACACACCCAATACCAAAGATAATCACCAGAATGCTAAAAAAGAAAACATTGCCTGAGTTCTGACTGGATGTGGAGATGGCACAAAGAGCAACTCCAGCATAATTTTAATATGAGGCGATAAATATCTGAGCATTTTGTTCCCAGGTTTGGGATTGTAAACTAAATTGTAATTTATAACTCAGTCTGCACTTTAGATATTGGGATTTCTTCATGAATACCGAGCAGCAACTTAGCCGATAGAGTTTCTTAAATGTCTGATTTACTGAAAGTTAGGGTGAAAATTTTTAGGCACATTGAATTTTCTCATGTGTACAGCCTTCCCATACACTTTGTGCATTATTCAAATTATTTTACTATTTTATAATCAGATTACTAAGAATATGGTTGAAGGAGGGAAATTGAAATTTTGGATCCAGTTTTGTGCACATGAAATCATCAGCATATAGAGTAGGGGAATATTAATTGGCAACTCAAGACTTTTCAATCTTTTCAAATTGGGTTAGAGAACAAAGGAGAAAAGTTTAAATCCCTGTTCTGCTGAGTCTCTGTGTAAATAGTTTCGATTCTATGTAAATAGTTTAGATATACTGTATTTGCAAAAAATAATAACATCCAATCTTATTTTCCTCTAAAACAAAAGTAACAGAATTACTGAAGTAAATAAAAAAGAAAATCAGCTGAGGAACAGTTTTAAAATCTGTAATTGTGATAATAGCTGATGTCAAGGTTCCTCCCCCACTCTGAACTCTAGGGTACAGATGTGGGGACCTGCATGAAAAACCTCCTAAGCTTATCTTTACCAGCTTAGGTCAAAACTTCCCCAAGGTACAAAATATTTCACCCGTTGCCCTTGGACTGGCCGCTACCACCACCAAACTAATACTGGTTACTGGGGAAGAGCTGTTTGGACGCATCTTCCCCCCAAAATACTTCCCAAAACCTTGCACCCCACTTCCTGGACAAGGTTTGGTAAAAAGCCTCACCAATTTGCCTAGGTGACTACAAACCCAGACCCTTGGATCTTAAGAACAATGAACAATCCTCCCAACACTTGCACCCCCCCTTTCCTGGGAAATGTTGGATAAAAAGCCTCACCAATTTGCATAGGTGACCACAGACCCAAACCCTTGGATCTGAGAACAATGAAAAAGCATTCAGTTTTCTTACAAGAAGACTTTTAATAAAAATAGAAGTAAATAGAAATAAAGAAATCCCCCCCTGTAAAATCAGGATGGTAGATATCTTACAGGGTAATTAGATTCAAAAACATAGAGAACCCCTCTAGGCAAAACCTTAAGTTACAAAAAAGATACACAGACAGAAATAGTTATTCTATTCAGCACAATTCTTTTCTCAGCCATTTAAAGAAATCATAATCTAACATGTACCTAGCTAGATTACTTACTAAAAGTTCTAAGACTCCATTCCTGGTCTATCCCCGACAAAGACAGACTATAGACAGACACACAGACCCTTTGTTTCTCTCCCTCCTCCCAGCTTTTGAAAGTATCTTGTCTCCTCATTGGTCATTTTGGTCAGGTGCCAGCGAGGTTACTTTTAGCTTCTTAACCCTTTACAGGTGAGAGGAGCTTTCCCCTGGCCAGGAGGGATTTCAAAGGGATTTACCCTTCCCTTTATATTTATGACAGCTGACTAGTTATTATATAGTTGATTTTCAAAGTGCTTTGTGGAGAAAGTAGGCATCATTATCCTATTTTACAGATGGTGAAACTGAGGCACAGAGGGGTAAAGAGACATGCCCAATGTCACTCATCAAGCTAGTGGCTAAGTCAGAAATAGAGCCCTGATCTCCTGAGTCCCAGTCTAGTGTTTTATTCACTAGGCCATACTAATAATGCTGAATAATATTGAGATAATTTAAGAGGGGCATGCTCCCCTTTGTAGTTTAATTCCCTTCCCCAGAAGTAGAAACTCCACAATATTCAACTAGTAGTTTCTTCTGTATTCTGGGGTCAGATTTACCCCCACTCCATCTCCCCCAAAAAGCTCTGAGTATCAACAGTTTAAAATGCCACTAAATCTGCCACAGGCAAGGAACATCTGTGTGTAGGTCACCTCACCTCTGCACTGCCAGCTGCCTTCCAGTCCTCACTACTTCCCTTGATATGAATGTGACTCGCAGAGTCTCCCTCAAGAAAAGGAATGGGGACTCCAACAGTGTGGCAGGGAAATCCATGCTAGTTACTGGAGACTCTGGGCTAGGTCGCCCACCGTACCTAAATCTCCAAAGGCGCAAAATGGACTTAAAATTGTCTGTCTGATGCCTGAGAAATCCTTGGCTGGTGTAAAGCCTTCATAGGCAGTTTACACCACCTGCTTCCGTCTTCCTCTGACGTAGATGGTATGGCATGGGAAGGGTGGGGTGAGTTGCCCTCTGGTGAGAGAAGAATACAGGAGAGTGCTCTCTGTGCTTCCAGGCTATATTCTAGCTAAAAGTTAGTAGATTCCAGTTACGGACTTTGTGGCTATGTATCTACTATGTACTTCGATCAATACTGAAATACCTCTGTACCTCTGGCAGACATTTTGAGGGAGTGACACTGCCCAACATATTTGGGAAGAGCAGTGTAGAAGCAGGCTGAAAGTGTACACGGAAGACAGCACTGCTATATTCAGATTTATAAAGAGAATCATGTTTCTCATGTTCATCATGTTTCTTATCAGACATTTCCCTCTGTAGAAACTATTCAACAGTATTGTGACACTATGAATATACTTGCAATGAATGACCTATCTATAGTACAAGGACAATGGGTTCACATCCTGACTAGGGTAAGAACAGATAATTATATGGTATGTTCTGAGAGAGTCAATTATATAAATAAAAATAAATACTGTGCAATTTTACAATTAGATCTTTCAACCAAGACAGAGTATGACAACACAGTCAGCTCTTTAATGGTTTGAAACACCATCATACTCTAATTAATATGCTACAGTAACATCAACCAAGTAGCATGTGGTCTAGACCCAAGTATCGTATCCTGAAGTTCTTTAGACAGACAATAGTTTCAACATACTGCCATATGAACTAAGAAAGCAATTGACTCGATGTCTGATATCTTTGGCATGCTATTTAAACTTACTTATGAGTGAATTCCTATAAAGTTATGAGGATATTTTGGGTTTGCTGATGTGAATCGAGACCCAGACACTTTATTATTAACATCTTTTTTTAAAATGTGTATCTGCATTTATATTACTTTTGCAAGAGTGATGAGTGCACAGTATATAACATTTCTATTCTTCCAGTCTTGGGCCATTCCTGAGTATAGCATATAAACAAATGATACCATAATGGGTGATTGTTTTTTAATGTGGCCAAACGTCATTTAAGGGAATGTTTCATAGATTCAGAGGTAAGCCCCTTCATTTTCAGTTTAAACCAAATTTTACCAAAAAAATCCTGGGGTTTACAAAAAAGTATTATTCATTTTTTCCTGATTTTCATCATACTTTTGTATCATTCAAATATATAAAAAATAACTTATTTTATTAGGAAAATACAGTACATTGCAGGAGATGTAGGTATTAAAATAATACCTTAGTCTGTGTGTATATGCAAAGCTGCCTGTTAAAGTAAGGCTATGTATTAGTCTAGAAAATACACAAAATAAACAAACAGGCACACACGCAAGCTCTGAAGTGCATGCGCATCTGAACATATCGATGAATCTCCTGCCCACAACATACACATTACAAGCTGTTAGCAGATAATGGTTTAAAGATCTGACACAGTAAAATGGGAGGAAAATGAAAATCTGTATCAGAATACGTTTCAGAACACAAGGAAGTGTTCAAAATAAAAAAAAAACAGGAGAAAAGGATAAAGTTGATTGTATGTGCTGCAGTTCGTGTGACCCAATTATTAAATATAAATATTTATAGGCTAATAGTTCTAAGTGTACAACAGTAAACTGTTTATTCAAATGAAAAGTTTTTGGGGGGATTAAAGACATATTGTGGCATTGTGTTTTGACTTCCATTTTAGTTCTTCAGCAAACTACATTGAATTCTATTTCTCAGAGCATTAATCTACTGAATACTTTTTTCTCCTGTCCTTCCGCCCACCAAAATAAGCCCTGATATTTACTCAGAAAAATTATTAATAGCTTTTTCCACTGATTTTCCTTGTTGCAGTAATAAACACTGATAAATTCCCAGGAAAATTTAAATAAAATAAAACCTGAAAATGAAGGGCCTTAAAGGCATAGGGGCCATTGCGATCATCTAGTCTGACCTGTATAAGGGCTTGTCTATATGAGATGTTACTGTGTGGTAAGCCAGGGCATGAATCTACAGAGCACTAGCTTGCTAACGTGAACTAAAAGTCCCAGAGTGCACTTTGGCTATTACTACTTGTAAAGTATTTTAGAGCACTATGGAAGTGTCCACATGGGACATCACTGTGTGCCCAGCCAGCACGCTGTAGATTCACACACTAGCTTGCCATACAAAATTGTCCCATGTAGACAAGCCCTAACACAAACCATAATTCCTGTTTGAAATAAAGTATATATATTAGAAAAACATCCAGCCTTGATTTTAAAATTTCCAGAATTTAATTCCTGTTTGAACTAGAGTGTATTTTTTTAAAATTCGAGCCATTGGATCATGTTTATACCGTTTTTACTAGATTGAAAAGCCCTCAATTATCAAATATTTGTTCCTCAGAAATGAATTATTTTGATTTTCCATTCTAAAATGATGGTTCATTGAGAAATGCTCTTCAATTGTATTGCAATTAAAAAAAAGTAAAATCCTAAAATTGAAACAAAATCTTTTAGTTCACCCTAAAACATTTTTTTTATTTATTCACACTACTCTGGTCATGTTTACTTGTATTTAATTATTAATTCAGTGATCAATTCCCTTCTGTCTCTCAAGATGAGGTGTAATAGAAAATGTCCATGTGTTTGAGTTTGGAAATTTTCATCTTTGATTGTTAGCAATTCCAAACACGTTAGTTAATAATAGCAGCATGAGACCTCCAGCATATGTCATTGAGATTGAAGTCCCCATAATGCAGGGTTTTTTCCCTACACATTATAGGAAGGTGCTCATGGAATCAGTCATGTGATTTGGTCGTCTGCAGCAGACACCAACTAGTACCCCATCTCTTGCTTTATCTATTAGAACAGTGATCCACAAGCATTCAAGATCATTTGCTTCTGAGATGTCAGAAGTGGGAAGGCCAAAAACTTCAAAAGTCTGTACTAGTGCAAGTGCCCTGTCGAACGTCCTGACGGGGGCTCAGTGTTTGTTTGGTCACTTGGGAGAGTCTCAGGACAGGTATTTAGTTATGCTGCATTCCCCTGAGCTCTCTGGATGCTAATCACTCCAAGAGGGCAGTTCCAGGGTTGAATACTCCATCAGCAATTTTCAATTGTGCTAAGAGACCCTAGAGAGAGATTTCGCTTCTCAAAATAAAGTTCACATGTTTGCACCAGACTGGTGGCATATGCCCCTAGGAAGATTAACAGGATATTCCTGGCATGTTGCACAATTAAAAACAAAACATGGTTAAAACTTAGCAAGACTTGGACAAATGTAAAATAAAGGCAGGTTTTAAAAATGCCATTTTAAAAAGTGGAAGGGGGTTTTAAGCTTTTAAGAAAATCTTATTTGCACCCTGATATCTGTACTGATAGGGACATCTAATATTTCAGTCTGGCAGCATTTCCAAGGTGATGTGAAACGTTGAGAAGATGAAGCATGAGGGAGTTGTTAATTACAGGTAGGTGTGTGATCAGAGTTAGTGTGACTTAAAATAATGGAGTTCATAAAGCAGTAATGAGCACAATAGTAATAGTAATGAGTTTGTGATCCATGTCCAATGGACTTTAGATATGGTTAATAACAGATCCTAAATTAGTTTTTTAATTAATTGTTCAGAAACAAAATATTTTGGTTTTCCCTTCCTCCTCTTGCTTGACTGCCATTTTTTCATCTCATCTGTATATTCCCACTTTCCTGCAGTATTTCTGCTTTGCAATAATTGCTTCTGCTTTTCCTTTAGCTTCCTTTCTATAATCTTTACATCATTACACTGTGGCATCTGGTCGCTAGCCAGCAGTACATCCCATGTATCCACTGCCATAAAACATGCCACAAGTCCCTTGCATTGTCAATCATTAGGCAATGGTTGTGAACTGGGTACCAGCCTTCCCAACTTGTTAGGGAAAAAGGGTTTCCCTCCCGTCTAGGGTTGGGAGGGTAGCCTTCCCTGGACTTCTGTATTAGCCAAACAAACACAGAGTCAGGACTCTTAGATAAAATGAGGCACTTTAATGCTAGCAAGTACGACAGCTGAAGGGCTCACCAATTCCTACACAGAGGAAAATGGCGAAGCCCAGAACAAAGAACAAGGTAGAGCTTTTAGAGCTTGGTTCAACATACTTTGTGATATCTCTTCCAGTTCAAACCGGTCAACCCCTGTTGGCTTGAGTCCTGAGGTATGAACATGGAGGCCCATCCGTATAAGGAATTCTTTCCCCAAACGGGGAGTACAGGTTACACACAGTTCAAATTCTTTCTACCCATAAACATAGGGAAAGGACAGATAAGCATAGAAAAAAGACAGAAGCCTAGCTTTACATGATTATAGGGTTGTTTTCTGGTTCTTTTCTTTATCAGACTTATTCTCACACCATCTGCTTATTAGCTGGTTTGTGTCTCAAAGATATATTCCTTGTGTTTTCATTAACATTCCTTATCGCTGACATTTTTGCTTTCTCCAATTATACTTCAAATTGGCTTAGGAGACGTATAGCAGCTGGGCTATGCTCTACTTTTAGCAGGAGACAGACAGTGAGCTAAATATTTCCCCTACCTCTTATTTTAGTATTTTAAATAGTCCAATACTTTGGGAGTTCCCTCCTCCCCAAAATGATTTTGTTGTTCCTCCCCACAATCCTTGGGCTGGCATAGCACACTGAATAGCAGTGTCATCGCAGGGCAAAGATACAGGTGCTTTCGGTGGGAGGGCACAACACAACATTTTCTTGCAGGCTCACTCAAAAATGCTGTATCTAGTCCATCTGTCTATCTGCCTATTTTATATACTTTCTGCATCTCTCTCCAAGTATTACCATACACAAAAAATAAGATGTATGTGTTCTCTCTCATGGCAGCAATGGTGTTCCTCAGATGGAGAATCTAATAGAGGCTCCCTTACTCCCCCCATACCCCAATCTAATATATCCATCTAGATAGCTTTATATACTATTCTTGCTACCATGGTCTCAGACCAACTGTAGAAGTTCTGGGAGATGGAATCCAGTGGTAGTCTTTTATCCATAATGATGCAAACTCTTTGATTCTTGGCTACCGATTGCATCTGAACATGGCACAGAAATGAGCCTGGAGGTGTCACAGAGCTGTGGGAACCTTATGATTTTAAATAATAATGTCTCCACTAGCATAAACATACTATGGGAAATGGTCTATTGGCTTCCAGTAAATAGAGAGATTAATTTTGCCAAGTTGAAGAATAATTAGAATTATTATGATAGCTGAATTTTACAATATCTTCAATTATTTCTGTCCTTGTAATTTGTCCTCACTGGCTGTTAAGAAATCTGTCCTCTGTCAGCCATGACAATGGTGGCATAATAAGATATATTTATAGCCGCACTGTGCTTTAGTAGTAGAATCCCTTTAGAATTTCAGTCTCTACCCTGTGGAACACAAGAAATAACTTCCTCCCTTCCTCCTCAGAAGCATGGTTCACTCGGGTGGTATAATGCCACCAGTCTCCTTGACAGGTCTGGGGCCTACACACCCTACAACCCATGCTCTATCTCCACCAAGCAGTGTTACAAACCAGAGAAGAAGTTAATGCTTCTCTGGCAGTCATTCTGCTGGCATGAGGTCATTTCCAAGGAGTTTGCTTAAAAAAAAGTCATGGACTCCTGGGGAAGGAGAGTATGCGCAACTCCTCAAACCAGACACTTGACCCAAACCCATGAAGCTCCCGTCAGCCAGTGCTTGCATTGAGGGGCTTTGATGGGCTTGTGGGGACTGTATAAGACTCCAATCTACTCTTCAGCCATTATTTAGGCATTCCTACTCCTTTTTGTGCTTCCCTGCTCCCCTCCATTCTGCACAAGGCAAAAGGAAAAATAATAGTCAACAATGTGGACAATCTACTGAAAGGCAATAATGGTGTTTTTTTAATTGCTCCAGACTAAACATTTGAATTATACATATCAGAAATAAATCTGGTATTCTGCATATGACTGAATTGTCAAAAATATTTAACTCATATGAGACACTATTCCTCAAATTTAAATGTGATAAACAATTATAAATCAAACTGAGCTTTGAACACTTGTGATGATGTAAACTGCCTGACTGGAGCATGACTGGATTGCTTATAATTAAAATTCATCATACAGTTAAAATAATTAAAATTGAAATGTGTCATGCCACTGTGTCAATTTCAATTGAATTTCATTTGGAAAAAAATCAAATTGAAACATTTTCATAAGGTTGAAAAAGAATTATTCTATTTTGTGTTTTCAAATGACTTTTTAAAAAATTATAAATATAATATAAATTTTAAAATAGAATTAAATGCATAACATTTTAAGTATAAGTGCAATAAAAGATAAAAATTAAATTAAAGAAATAAAAGTTAAATCAAACTCAAAACAAAAAACATTTTAATGTTATCAAAACAAAACTTCGATAGATCTGAAATGACATTTTGAAAAAACATGTTTCTCAGAAAATATAGAGGGCTTTTTCAGTTTTCTTTTCCAATTTGTAACAGAAATTCTAGTCCCTGACCAGCTCTAGTAGTAGACATTTAGTAACTTTCCCATTTAAAAAAAAAAAAAAAAAAGTTTGTTCCTAACCCAAGACAGTTAATGGTCAGCTAGTTCTAAAGAGAAAGCCTATTCTATATCTGCCTGTAAATTCAGGTAATTTTTTTAAAGTAACTTATAAAATATTATTTCCCCCTCACAAGATTGAAAAATCTTAAAAGCAATTAAGGCAAGCTCTATGTTCACTTTTCACCTAGTAAAACTGATACAGCTGCATGTGATGTATCACAATAAATGGCTTATAAGCACGTGCTTGTATAATGTCAGGATCAATGGTTCAATTAGATGGTTTCGAATCTCTGCTCTTCCTGTCGCTTTCCTTTATTTTGTAAAAGAACAATCAATTGAACATGATGTTCTTTTTGAGTAATGCCTGGAAAAAACAACCATGCTAGATGCAGTATAGAAACAGAGAGTTGTTCTAAAATGGGCAATTATGTCTCATTTGTTTTCTATTACACAACAGAGTAAAACAGCCTCAAATTATCCTGTGTCTGAAGGCGTGTGTCTGTATATATATATCTTTTGTTTGTTTGTTTTTAATGCTGGGAGCTGGGCAAAATATCACTGAAGATGATGATGTAACAGCCACTCTTCATTTAGGATAAATACGAAAAGCAACCGAGTTCCTCTTTGAAATACATAGCAGAAACAATAGGAGCCTCTGCCCAAAACACAGGCCACATACAAAGCTGGAGTAGGAGTTGAGCCATGTGGCCCAAGGGATTTCCTAGAAGTCTGATAACAAAGACGAGGTGGGGATTGATTGGATTGCAACTGGATGTCTATATGCGCGTGAGGGAGAATTACCATAGAAAGACATACAGAAAGCCAAAGGGAAAGGTTTTGCCTAGAGGGAGTCTCTATGTTTTGAATCTAATTACCCTGTAAGGTACCTACCATCCTGATTTTACAGGGGTGATTCCTTTACTTCTATCTACTTCTATTTCTATTAAAAGTCTTCTTGTAAGAAAACTGAATGCTTTTTCATTGTTCTCAGATCCAAGGGTTTGGGTCTGTGGTCACCTATGCAAATTGGTGAGGATTTTTACCAAACCTTTCCCAGGAAGTGGGGTGCGAGGGTTGGGAGGATTTTGGGGGGAAAGAAGTGTCCAAACTGTGTTTCCCAGTAAACCCAGTTAGAGTTTGGTGGTGGCAGTGGATATTCCAAGGACAAAGGATAAAATTAATTTGTACTTTGGGGGGAAGTTTTAACCTAAGCTGGTAAAAGTAAGCTTAGGAGGTTTTCATGCAGGTCCCCACATCTGTACCCTAGAGTTCAGAGTGGGGGAGGAACCTTGACAGGATTAAAATTCAAAATGATCTGGACAAACTGGAGAAATGATCTGAAGTAAATAGGATGAAATTCAATAAGGACAAATGCAAAGTACTCCAGTTAGGAAGGAACAATCAGTTGCACACATACAAAATGGGAAATGACTGCCTAGAAAGGAGTACTGCAGAAAGGGATCTGGGGGTCATAGTGGATCACAAGCAAAATATAAATCAACAGTATAACACTGTTGCAAAAAAAGCGAACACCATTCTGGGATGTATTAGCAGGAGTGTTGTAAGCAAGACACGAGAAGTAATTCTTCCGGTCTACTCCACTCTGATTAGGCCTCAACTGGAGTATTGTGTCCAGTTCTGTGTGCCACATTTCATGAAAGATATGGACAAATTGGAGACAGTCCAGAGAAGAGCAACAAAAATGATTAAAGGTCTAGAAAACATGACCTATGAGGGAAGATTGAAAAAATTGGGTTTGTTTCATCTGGAAAAGAGAAGACTGAGAGGGGACATGATAACAGTTTTCAAGTATGTAAAAGGTTGTTAGGAGGAGGAGGAAGAAAAATTGTTTTTCTTAGCCTCTGAGGATAGGACAAGAAGCAATGGGCTTAAATTGCAGCAAGGGAGGTTTAGGTTGGACATTAGAAAAAACTTCCTAACTGTCAGGGTGGCTAAGCAGTGGAATAAATTGCCCGGGGAGGTTGTAGAATCTCCATCATTGGAGATTTTTAAGAGCAGGTTAGACAAACACCTGTCAGGGATGGTCTAGATAATTAGTCCTGCTCCGAGTGCAGGGGTCTGGACTAGGTGACCTCTCAAGGTCCCTTCCAGTTCTATGATTCGCACCTCTGTTACTAGCCAGCATTATTTATTAACCATTTAACAACTCAAACCCCATATGAACCCTGAGGACCTGGTTGTTTTGTTAATCTGAATGGAATGAGAAATAGTGGTACAGAGCTGTAAGAGGGCCACTTGGCTGGATAGAGTCATAGGTCACTGAAGGGGTTAATTGCACGAATTTAACTTTTTATTTCAAAGATATGTTTATAATAAACCATTTTACACCATTTAATCCTTCACAATAATGTTACATGTTTTAGTTTCCAAATGTACTAGGGTCATCAGATTTCATAGTCTAACAAAATTAAGGTGTCATGCCCAGTATTAGTGGTGGATAAGTCTTATTCTACTTCTCAAATCCATAAATGTATAAAATCAAGGTAAACTGCAAAATGTTTCCAAATTAAGAACATTTTTTCTCTTTACATGGCCTTGCAATATGGACGATAGAGGTGTGAGTCGCAATGCGCACTAAACTGTTACACTGTAACTTCCCTGGATAGATTCCGCTAGCGCGAACTAAAAAACTAGTTCACGTTAACATAGTTCTGTTTCAAACAGGACTACGTTAATACGAGTAGGTATCTTTTAATTTGTTCTTATCAGGGTGTACATAGGGCAGTTACAGTGCAACACTTTAGTGTCTGCTGAAATTCAAACCTCCTGTAGTCTGCACTGTGAAGCTGTGTAGGCATTCCCCTAGCGATATTTCAAACATAGCCAAGTCAAAATCAAAATGGAGTTAGGGATGGTTTGAAATGGCAGTTTTTTCCACCATTAAGCTATCTTATTACCTTTATTACTTCAGTATTTCACTCTTGAGACACCTATAATGCCCTAACCTTGAACTAAACATGAATCTAGCTACTAGCTAAAATCTAAATAAATTCTATTTATAAAAGGTGTTTTGAAGCACAAGTGTGTAAGTGAATATTTTTTACAAAGGGTAGAATGCATACAACTATCCTTGGATTTAGAAAAAGACCAGAATAACCCAAATCAAGAGAATCATAATTCAGAAACAGTCTTCAGTCCATTTTGTCAATCTTTTTAATGAACTAAACTCTAGAAAAAAAATCTCCTTTTCTTTCCATTTATTGATTGTATCTCCTGCAAAGTATTTCGCTTAAACATTACTCACTCAGCTATAGCCATGCTAACTCATCTGATAAAGTATTGAAAAGTAGCATACTTGGAATTAAATATGTTAAATGCAACCTCTACAGAGCCTTCCAATAAACTACATATTACATTTTCCTTGTTTTAAAGGCCATTCTTTAAAACCTAAGATGTTTTGTTCTTTTTAGAAGCATAATAGGTTTGTCAGTCACAGAGCATCACAAGTTAGGTACATAAAGATAGCCTGTAAATGGTTTCCTGACTGTAACAAGTAGAAACCCTCCATGACTTAAATTAACATTCTTAACAGCCGACATTCTGTTATTTAAATAGCTTTCTTAGAATATGTCTATAGAGCAAAGAGAAACCTGCAGCTGGCCCATTCCAGCTAACTCGGGCTCACAGGGCTCGGGCTGTGGGCTCTTCCATTGTTGTGTAGACGTCTGGACTTGGGCTGGAGCCTGGACTCTGGGATCTTCCCGCCCCGCAGGGTCCTAGAGCCCGAGCTCCAGCCTGAGCCCACGTGTCTACATGGCAGTGCAACAGCCCCACAGCCCAAGCCCTAGGAGCCTGAGTTGTCTGGCATGGACCAGCCACAGTGTAGACATACCCTTAGAAACAAAAGGGGTTTCAGGGGCTACTTTCCAGTTTTGATCCTGTAGGAGGTACCACAACCATAACTTTTAAGCTATTACAGTATTATAAGTGCCTATAATTGGCAATATGCAGTGTTGTTATAGCCATATTGTTCCCAAGATATTAGAGAGACAAGGTGGGTGAGGTAATATTTTTTGAAGAATTTTGTGTACACTCGAAAGCTTGTCTATCTAACCAACAGAAGTTAGTCCAATAAAAGATATTACCTCACCCACCTTTTCTCTGTAATTGGCAATGCTGTTCAGCACCAGCTGTGTATATGGTTTACTATCCTGAAGGCTTTCAATTTACTTGAACTTTAATATATTGTAGAGGCGGGTTTTTTGTTTTTTCTTTTTTGTTTTACTTTTGGCATAACCAGTTTTCTCTGAATTATTATAGCACAAACAGCTACTGGCAGGTAAATTATTCAGAAGAAACTAAGTGGTACCTGAGAATTTTAAAAGACCTTTTGGTTTTCTTTGTTTTAAATTTGCAAAAGTAATACAACTATGGGATTGGAAATGAAACTGGAATGCTAATATATTATTTACCCTGGTGCTGCTTTATAAAACTTATTATTTGTATCTTTCTCTGTGGCATTGTTTTACTCATTACAGCTCTAATCAGAAAACAAAAAAAAGGTCCCTACATTTTATACATAAAAGCTCTAGGATTTACATGGATGAAAAAAAGTGAGAGACACTCCAAAATTAGGTTTTTCATGATTTTATTATTCATTGAATGTAGTTATTCTTTCATTCAGTCAATAGACTGTACTGAAACCTCTTGTTCTTTCTCCTTCCCCCAGAAAGGTTATCATTAATTATTATTTATTATTTGAGTGCTTATAGTTTGCTCAGCACTGTATAGACATAGAGGAAGCCATAGTGTCTGCCTAAGGAACACAGCTAAATTAAGTAGTGAGAGACAGATGCATAAATCGAATTCCAGCCTATGAGCAGTTCTGGATTTAAGGGGGAAAATTATATATATATATGACCAGGTCCTGTGTTGTTCCTGGCAGGAGGCACGCCAAGAAAGGCACAGTCCAGGAGAAGTAGGGGTAATAGTGGCTTTAAACCATCCTTGTTCCTCCTTATTACTGTCTGTTCCAGGGCCTGATATGGTCCTCAGCTCTAAATCATGACACCTTGTGCGTGGCTATCTCTGGGTTCCTTACTCTTCCCCCCCCCCCCCGCCCCCAGCATCCCTGGCCACATTCTAACTCAATAGTTTGTAATTGGAGGCAGCTCTACCCTTCTGTTGCACTCAAGGAATACCCCAGGTGGCTCTTACATTCCCTTTAAGCTACAGGTACCATAGCAAAGGCCAGAAACACACAACATACTTTTTAAGATAAAAGAAACCTTGCACTATGTGAAATTTGGTCTTTCAGTTTACGTATCTCTTAGTCTGCTCTACATTGCCTCTATATAATTTAGGTGGGCTCTAGAGGCAGGAACCTTTTCATTGTCTTCATCGATGTGTGATATTGTATATCTGTAAAAGCTGTATGTATTTGCATCTTTCTCTCTCCCCCTCCAATGTTATTTATATTTCCATCTGTATTGAAATGGATTTCCTCTCCTCCATTAGTTCAGTTGCAGATGGTGGGGTTAGAGAAAAAGTGGGAAAATGTGAAGTGAAAGAGAAATTCTTGGATGTGATTATTTCATGTAGCCATCTCCAAGGGAACGAGGTACTTTGTGTGAGGGGAATGTCTATATTACATTATTAAACTATTGTTAGATTTAAAGACACTGGTCTCACCATTCAATTATCCCTTATGTTACTGTATATAAAATGGACATTACTTGGTGGTTTAACATTGATAGGCCTCATGAATCATATGTATGAAAGTAGGAGCCCTTTGTGCTGGGTGTTTTATCAAACCATATAGATACATTCTATGCCCTGAAGTGATTACAATCCAAACAGACAAGACAGACAAAGAGCATGAAGGGAAACAGGTGCAAAGAGGTTAAAGTCCAAGGTCACTGGGATACAGCAGGTCAGTGGCAAAGCCAGTGCCATATCCACAAGAACAAGCTGCGTCTTTTGAGTTGAGTGAAATGAACAGGTACAGACAAGATTTTTAGTGGTGAGGGGATGGGTGACTGAGATTGAAAGCTATAGAAATTGAAAAAAGTAGATTAGAATAAGATTTTTTCCCAACCCATAATGTGTTGGCCAAAAAGGTCAGTTGATGTCTTATTTGCATTAACAAATAATATGGTAATTTTTTCTAATATCTGTATTTATGCACCCCTGATTATTTTCAAAGATTTATATCACCGGTATTGTTCATCTTTTAAATCTGTTCTCTCATGAAAAGCAGATACTGCCTTCCATGTTGTATACCATTGATGCTTGATGAAAGAAACCCATTGGCACTATATGGTAGGTTTTCAATAAACAGTTAATTCTTCATTCTCTTCTGAAAAAGAGGGGGAAAGTAACAACACCTAGTAAGAGAATAGCCTGGATGTTCCTTTTCCCACCTCGACCCCATTGATTAATAAGAAGGGTCTTATTGTAAGTGTGGGCTAAAGATTTCTGGGTATGCAACCATAGTTGCTTGTTTCAATGGTAAATGGGTCAATGTAGAAACTGTAAGAAAACAGTTTACACTATCCCATCAGCAGTCCAGGATGGACTTTCTTTTTCCTGGTAGCTACTGAGCAGTTTAAAGAGAAAATCCCTAACCCACAAAACTAGTTAGAATGTGTTATTTTCTTGGATGATCTTTTACAGAGTGATCAAGAGGCTTTCATTTAGTGAATACGTTTGCTCGCTCAGTTTTGGAGAGTCGCCCTTCATTTATTCTTTCACTTTAGAAGTACTTTCGAGTGCAAATTACTGCTATCAGAAGCCTTGAACTGAGAGGCTATTATTCTCCATGCTCAGATTAAATTAATTTTGAACAGTTTAATGCAGCATGTCCGAGCTGCAAGTCCAAGTGGTGTCAAATCTATTTCTCTGCTTTTTTAAGCTGCACCTTCAAGGACAGTATGATTCATGGTGAATGTGTTCTTCTAATGTCTTGTGCTAAGCATTATTATTTTCTTTCATTTGCAAGTCATGAGGCTACAAATGTTAACCATTTTCCTCCTAAAATTATATAAAGACTGCATGATTTTAAATCATTCTGATTCTCCAAAAGGAAGGTAATTACATTTACTTGATATACAAGTGAAATAATGGAAAAAAAGTAGTCTCGATCAAAGCAAGAAGTTTAAAAAGCTAATGGAGGGGAAAAATAGAGCCACTAACATCGTTGTGTTAGAAAGGAATTATTGTGATTGAGGTCTGTGTAATAAAAGAAAGTTTTGTTTTTTTTATAATGATTGGCTATATAATTCTATTTGTGTTTTTGCCGAGTTGCAAAAACACAAACACACACATAAATCTACTTATCTTTTCTCTTTAAGCTGAAGCAATCTACTGTCTCTCCAGTGTTCTCTCTAGCTAAAGTGTCATTGAAATGCAGTAATGAAACTTTCTACATGTTTTTGCAGTGCAAATGGTCAGAATAATGCAATCAATTCATGACAGGGTAGAAGATGTGTTTTAAACAGTAAGAGGCTTAAGGCTGAAATGCAGTTTCTGTGGAGTGTTTAATGCCAAACATAAACCTTTATAAGGCCAGATTTTCAAACACTGGTCTTTGATTTTATACTTGTAATTTGTGGTTCCAATTTTGCACTCTTTAAATTAAGGTCAGTTAGATATCTCAGTACTTTATTAGATGCCAGAGTGCTCTTACAATAACACTCTGATTTCCTGTTGTCCCTAATTATTCTTATTTTTTGTTCTTAAATTCCTATTGTTGTTTTCATTATACATGTCTTAAGAAATCCTATTGGTATATATTAACAAATGTCTCTCTGCAGTGTCTTAGTAAATGCTGGTATCACCTGTTCATTTTGGGTTGTTGTGCAGCATCCTCACAAAAGGGAGAGTGTTCCTGGGATTTTCTAAAACATCAAGCATTGCCTAGGTCAGCAAGGATTGAAAGTGCTATCATCAGAGTTCATTCAGCATCTGTGGCCAGGGAGTGTCTGGTAGAAAAGCAACTCCTCCAGCCAGCGCACATAAATCTTCTTTGGCTAGATGGATGGTGACTCTCAAATTGAGCAATGAGACAGGATGATTGAAGCTGAGAGAGATGGAAGAATATACAGAACTCGGAAGCATGTAGATACTTCCCCTCTCTAATCTAAATCAAGTGTAAGAAGTGTAACATGAATCTGCCCCCATCTCAAGTAGCCATCAAAATAAAGGTGTTTCTTATAACAGATTCCCCTTTCTTCCCCCTGAAGAAATTATTCTCTTCAGTGGTTCAGGTAAAGAGCTGGAGTCCTTGGGTGGAGTCTTTAAAGCTGAGTGGCTAGAAATATCTTGCTCTCCAAACTCATGTATGTTAAAATTGCACATTGTACATTGGAAAAAAAATCAAAGAAATCTTTTGTGTAATTTGTATGTTATGAATTGCCAGGGCCTCATCCTGCAGCTCTTACCTGACCTGAGCAATATTTACTCTCACAAATAGTCCCATTGAAGTCGGAATGACATCGTTTATTTTAATAAATAACATCAATGGGATTACTTGTGTGATGAAGGATTATCAGAAGTGAACAGGTCCCAAGATTGAGTCTTTAGGGCTAGATCCTGCTCTTATTAAAGGTCAGTAGTTTATCTATTGAGTTCAAAATCCAGATCAGAATTTTCCCTGTCCTAAGGCCATGTGTGCGCTAGGAGTGCTTTGCAGATATAACTGCACAGGTCTACTATGCCAGCAAAGTGTGGATGCAGCTATCCTGCCAAAAATGCACTTTTGGGGTTCCTGGATTCCACAGTCAGCTTCCATAATGGAACCCTACAGACAATTTATATACAAGAAACCTATGGATCATCTCAATTACCTTCTCCGATCCAGTAACCATCCCAAACACACCAAAAAATCTGTTATTTTCAGCCAGGCACTCAGATATCTCAGAATATGCTCCCTGAACACTCTTAAAACTGCCTTCACCAAACAAAGACACACCACCACAGAAGTAG
Organism: Caretta caretta; assembly: GCF_965140235.1. Taxonomy (NCBI): domain Eukaryota; kingdom Metazoa; phylum Chordata; order Testudines; family Cheloniidae; genus Caretta; species Caretta caretta. Next base: position 87,418,350 of record NC_134214.1, read on the forward strand.
ATTGCATCATGGAGTGGGCCACCCCCTGAGACAACCTGCTTCAATACAGAAACCCACCTGCCTCCAGTGGCATGCCCCGAGTTTTTAACAGAACAAGGAGTAATGGTCTCAAGTTGCAGTGGGAGAGGTTTAGGTTGGATATTAGGAAACACTATTTCACTAGGAGGGTGCTGAAGCACTGGAATGGTTTACCTAGGGAGGTGGTGGAATCTCCATCCTTAGAGGTTTTTAAGGTCAGGCTTGACAAAGCCCTGGCTGGAATGATTTAGTTGGAGATTGGTCCTGCTTTGAGTGGACTATATGACCTCCTGAGGTCCCTTCCAACCCTGATATTCTATGATTCTATTTGTCACCTTCCACCCCACACTCATTCCTGAAAGAAACCCATACTCAGTCCTGAAAGAAATCTTTCCCAAACCCCCTGTTCTGGCCTTCAAACAACCCCCCATCCTCACGAAGTTCATCATCAGAAACAAGCTCCTCACAGATCAGGACTCATCAACTCAAAGCAGTACCAGACCCTGCCGGCATATCCCCACAGCAGTGAGGAATAATGCCCCCCTACACACACACAACTCACTTTTCAAATTCCATGGGTCCTACACATACTTATCATAGCATGGGATGTACCTTATCCAGTGAATAAAATGTCCCAATAACAACCATTGAAACCAGACAATCACTATGCTCACAGATGAACTCTCACAGAAAAAATGATAAAAGACATAACCACCATGTCACCCATGGCGAGTACTTTTCACAAAACAATCGCTCCATATCTGACCAATCAGTCCCCATCCACAAAGGAAACCTACACAACACCTAAAAGAGATAAGGACCTTAAATTCATAACTTTGCTAGACACCAAAAATCATGGTCCTAATAAAGACACTGGAGTTATGGCTTATTACAACAGTCTGTAACCCACTAACTTCCCCCTTCCATTTTTCCCTGTGACTGCAGAGGTTTTAACAGGTCACTTCCCCTTGAATGACCTCTTACCATGTGTGTTAACTACTTATGCTTGTCTCTCTCACCAACAGAAGTTGGTCCAATAATAAATATTACTTCACCCACCTTGTCTCTCTAATATCTTGGGACCAACATGGTTATAACAACATGGCAAACAGCTTTTACCAGTGTAGCATATTCCAGCCTTCCCTGAGTGAAATAAGCTATATAGGCGAAAGTGCAGTTTGCCAGTGTATCTGCATCCACCATAGGGGCTTTTGCTGGCACAGCTAAGATGCTCCGGGATCACACCTCTTTACATACCTAATCAGCATAGCTATGTCAGCATGTTAGACCTGGGCTAACTTGGAACTATTGCATGGTGTTCTACATAATTAAATATTTCTGCCAGTGCAATGGTACATGAAGTAATCCCTATCTATAATTTATATTTAAGATTGTGAAATTTGTAAATTGCTTTAGAATCCTCCAGCTGCAAAGCATAATATAAATATAACGTTGTTATGGCATCACGTTGTCTTATCAACCAAATGGTAGTTTACAATGAATAATAGCTTCCAAAAGACCATGATCATCAGTGACTTCAGGACATTATTGACATCACTCTTTTAGTCTTTCATTTCTACCCTTACTATGATTTCATTTCTCTGAGACAGCAGTTTAGTCACAGCAGCATGACACTTTTATAAATGCTGAACTTACCCAATAACAGGCAAGTGACTCATTATTTTGTTTGCTACTTTTAGATGTAAAGTTAAATTCTTAGATAATTTGGCAGTATCATGGGACATTAATTGTTCAGACAAGGAAAGCTGTAAGGGCACCTTTTCAGTTTCAAGTGGCAGGGAAGAATGATGTTCACAGTCCTTGTATCAAGAAGTTGCTGATCGTGACAGAGTCTATCAAAGAGAGATCTGTTGGAGTAAGGTTAACATATAGTACAGAAAGGAGAGTCTGCAGATTGATAGCATCTTTTTAAAGAAATGAAAAGCAGGAAAGGAGTCTACAACAGAAAAAATCAAAGCTGTGCTAATCACAGTGGAAGATAAAGGAGAAGCAACACAAACTATAATGCTGATGTAGTAGTAAAGGATAATGCAGAGATGGACACATCAGGATATTTATTATCCTTATATTTATTACTGTTAAAATGGTGTATGACAACAAAGATTTTTAACAAATACACATGCATTTGTAGAGTAGTTTGAAATACACATAAAATTCACTTTGCTGTCTTCTGATTTGACTATGCAGGCACATAATATAGGGTAGAATAGTTAAAAATTAATAGAATCATAGAATTATAGAAGATTAGGGTTGGAAGAGACCTCAGGAGGTCATCTAGTCCAACGCTCTGCTCAAAGTGGACCAACCCCAACTAAATCATCCCAGCCAGGGCTTTGTCAAGCTGGGCCTTAAAAACCTAAATAAATAAAAACATTTTAATGGAATTGTTTTATGCAAAATTGGGACCGTGAATTCTTCATATGTCTATTGTACTGCATTCTAAAAGGTGTGTGCGTGTGCTTCTAAATTCTTGCTAGGTCCTTGATTAGTGCTTTATGCATCACCCAATTGATATCAGTTGAAGAGTGTTCAAATTCATTAACAGCAGCAGATTGTCTAAATTACTGGACACGGGTGGTGGCTACTTTTATAGTATAATAGTGCTGTCCCAAATCATCACAGTTCAAAGACAGAAGCATGTGTACATTTAGAACAAATCCAACAGGTGCTCCATCTGTTCAGGTATCCAGTGGTAAATTCAGTAGGTCCAGACATTCTCGTCTTTTGGACATGATTGTACACAGGTAAAACTCTCTCGTCTTGCCATGGAAATTCCCCTTTAAGAGGAGTCTGGAGAGAGGTGTCAGATGGTTAAGCTGTGGCAGAGGAGTTTTTCAGAGCTATGTTGCCAGGAAGAAAGGGGTGCTGGTGTTTCAGGAATGCCGAGCCAGTATTTAGGCATAGGGCCTAGTCTGTTTTCTTCTCACCTAACTGCTTCAAGTACATTTAATTAGTGTGAGGATTAATGTACCATGGTAATATTCTCTGATCAAACAGTTGTTGTATCGCCAATAATTTGGACCACCAATCACTTACTGCATAAGGGACAGTCAAAGAATAATCTAGTGTATTCAAGAATACCAAAGAGCAAATGGAACATACCCTGTCTTGCTGTCATGGTGAGGTCACCTCTGGAAGGTTCGTTTTGCAGTTCCAAAGACCAGATCTAGAGTGAGCTCTTGGAATTGAGAATTGTCCAACCACGTAGTGTGGCAGGGCATGTTATAAATGAATGTTTTTAAAATTTGATGGTGGGGGAGTGCCTGTGATGATTAGTTTTCATGACATTATGTAATTCCTGTGCTACTAATATGATGTGAGTCTGATTTATAACAGCAATTTTTATAGGGCATTCTGAGCTCTACACCATTTTAAAAGGTTTGGTCTCTAGAAACAGCATAATGAAACCACTAATATGATAAGAAAGTCTCTAACAAGATAAAAGGAATTCTCATTCTTCTTCCTGTCGCTGGCAGTGTTGAAAATGTTTTCTTTGCCCTCCTCATCAACCTGCTCTGTTCCCACAGGGTGTGTGTTTTGGCAGCTGCAGTGCCTGGGCGCCAAGTTTTGGAATGCATTTTTCATGCATTGGTAACTAGGTCTATTGCAAGCTGCGTGAGAGCCTAGATGCTAGTTTATGTAAATTGTATATGATTTGTGAGGAATTTAGTCATTGTTACATACTCAAGACTAGAGTTTTTCACAAAATCCCTCATGAGCTCCGTGTACAAGGTCATACAAGATAACTTAATTATGAAAAGCAGTTATTCCTGATGCTTACGTTTGATGCAGAAATAAGTAGCTCAGTCTTTACAGCCATCATTGTTGTTCACTTATAGATTCAGGTTTAGTTTTATCATGAACTTGAAAGAGCCATTTATTGTACTACGCTGTCCAAAAAGTTAAAAAAGCCAAGAGAGCAGAAAGCATAAACATATATTTATATAATTAATATATACATAAAATAATTATCCCTATAGAAAAATACAATAAGCTGCTATAAGATGGCATAACATCACATTAGGAATCTAATTAAACAAGCTGCTCACCAGCATTGTGATCTCTGGCAGAAAAACTCCCTTTTCACCCCTTAAAAAGAAACCTAAATAAAAATTGTAATGATTGTTATGCCACCAAATAGCTGGAATATTTATACTGCCAGAAGTGCATGGGTGGACAGAGGTGTTGAAATGTACAGTAACATTCAGGAAAGGTCATGACAAAGTCAAAGCACCCTCTGAATTTGCTTTATTTAGGGGGGTAGCAGGAAACTGCTTGTGTGGATGTGGGGGGGACAAGGGAAATATGTTCTGATCTCTTCTTCTTGCTTCCATGTGCTGTATAACCAATCAGAAAAGTTACTTGCAAAAGCCAATTTCAAAATGTCACTCTCACAAATCTACAAGGAAAAATACAGTGCTGGAGTAAAAGACTGTTCAGAAAAGCACAGAAATTCAAACATATGTCTAGTGCCATAGGATCTCTTGTATATAACTACAAAAAACGAAAGAAAAAAATTAAGGATATGCCGGACTATGTGCGGTACCAAAGAACAAGGGATACTTACAAATTTGGATTTTGAATTTAGATACTGAGGGAATTATAGTCACATATCTTTTATTTTTTTTAAAAAAGCTTTTATAATGGGAATAAGGCACTTAGTTCAGCTTTCATTACTTTTCTAGACTTAAATGTGAACTTAATGTTAGTTTATATCTGCTTTGTTTATTTTTGGGATGGGCAGGATTAAAAATTGCAGTAACAAAGAAAAGAGAAGGAAAAGTCTTATGGAGGTGTAAAAGACATCAGTTACATTAAGGTTATTGCATTAGGGATATTACTTAATATATAGTCTCAATGGAAGTGAATGAGACAGTTCGTTCCACTCCGTTGAGTCAATCATTTTATTTCAATAGCTCAGTGCCAATGGAATTGTTTCATATCAAGGGTTCCAGTGAAGGTGAACTCAAAGTATAGTAACATAAATAAGGGCTTAGCTACACAAAGCAGCAAGGCATACTTCAGAGGTGTGATTTTTAAAGTGCACTAACATGTCGTACATTGTTGGTTCATGTAGACCCTTTTGGCGCATGCTAAAGGTTCCATAGTGCTTACATGGACCAATTATGCACAACACGTTAGTGCACTTTAGCAATCATACCCCCATCTGGCATATGAGCTTACTGTGTATACAAGCCCTAAATATTATGTGGTGAAACATATCTACTGCACATTCCCATAGGTCCTTTTAAAACTTCTGTACTTAAAGATTAAATAAACTATACATGCTTTGGGTCCACGAGGATCTAGAATCTGTTAGCACATACGTATCATGTATCTACAGTTTTTGTTTAAAAAAATTACATGCATCAGTAGCTTGATGAATTATGTAACTAAAATGCACACAAGGGAGGTCTAAGGAAGATGGGGGTTAGAGGATGAAGCAAGGGATCTTGTGGGAAAACCCCAAGAAACAGGTAGTCAGATCTTCTTCTTAAACTATGTTTTTCAGTTTGTTAGCTGAGATTTTCCTATTAGTATAGATGATACAGCCACACATTTTCCTTTAAGACTAATGATGAAAGGTGTGTGTCCTAAATCCTCTGCACTGCTTTAAAAACCTCAGCAGTGGTTTTGGTAAAAGAACAGAAAGGGATGTGAATTTTGGGCACTAGCTCAGCGTGTCCCGTGCTGAGAGTTATAATGGCCTTTTACATTCCATAGGAATTTTCTGCAGTGACATGGGGAAAAGGGGAAATATTCCCTCTTAATATCTGTTCGACTCTGAAAGCGGGCATAATTTGGATACCAACATCCATGACATACACCTTTGTATCAATGAAAATAGGCCCAAAGTGCTTCTTGTGACCTTTTTATTTTCTCTTAAAATGAGAACAAAAGAGAAACTTAAATAGTGTTCTTTCCAAAGTACTTGTGTCAATTTTGTCCCCAGTTTACAAAAATACTTGACCCTTGGTTCTACATTCCAAAATCAAAATACAATACTTTGTTTCAACAAAGGAGAGAAAAACAAACAAAGAAACAAATCCCCACACTTCAAAGCAGCAGTTTATAATAAAAGCATAGGGCTGAAGCTAAATAAACCCTGCATAGGGATTTATTTTTTAAGAAACCTGAATAGTTGTTGCTCATCAAAAAGCATAGAGATTATATTGAACGCCTACAAAAGATCAAAGAACTTTTCATTTGTATGTCAATTCTTCACTTTTAGCTTAACAAGTACGTCAAATAAATTGTTCGTTGGCTCTTATTTGAATGTGCAGTACAGTAATCAGTGCCCTAAAGCTAATCTGATTATGAAGGTTATTTGACTGTAGTCGTTCTAGCTCCTTTTCAGTGGAAGCTGGTCAAAAACCAATGTATTGTCTCATAACTTGAAAATGGAGAAACATAATGAGTGCTAATTTTATATTATTGCCAGAGCGTGTTTACTGCACTTCTTTAAAAAACAGTTAAGACAGGAAAACCAAACAAATGGTACTCTGGCATTTGAAACAGGCAGCATGTTGCTATTGCTAAATTACTGAAGAATTAGTAAAAGCCTAATCATCACCATGGGCAAAGATTGCAGGAAGCTGCAGGTACAGTAATTTCCTTCATTATTACTCTTTGGGCTTATGGAGTGAGAACAAGTGCCATGAGAATGAGACGAAAATAATACAGTACTTCTATACATGTATAAGAAGGAAAAATTTACACAGAGGACAATTTCCTTCCCTTTCCCCATTGTACTTCAGGTCTGTTTTTGTTCTACATAATTTTTTTAAGGTATGCAGAAAACACCTTTTAGGTTTCCTATATCTACTTCAGGATAAAAAATTGGTTGTGTTTTTAGAATTAATTATTAGAAAATCATTTGTGGTCATTAGTGAATTCCAAACCACTGACCGTTCTGATACTGATACAGTGTGTATGGTTTGGAATTTATTGAAATAGGTAAATGTTTGAGGAAACAAGGACTTTCCCATATAGTGTTCATTTTCTCATGGTAACAAATATGGTAACGTATTACAAGCAGCATTTTGTTAGTTTGAAAAGCTTCCATTATATTCTTGAACGAGAAAAGAGTTATCTTCTGTCTCTGGAAGACTGCATTGGTTGACAAATTATGCTGTCCAAATTCCTTTTTCCAGTATGTTGTGCCATATTAATACTTTATGTAAGCCCATTGAAATCAATGGATTTACATTAGGACTGAATTAAACCCCACTACTTAAAAAATTCATATAAAAATAGCTTGGGTTTATTCCTGCTTCCGTTGAAGTCAGATTTTTTTATTTGTTAAAAATGTTAATCCAACATTGCCACACAACTGTATATAATACAAAATAATACTCAGGTTTTGCCCCATGCATTTTATTTATTATACTACTTAGCATCACATAAATTACAGATGTATGCTTTCTATTCCTGTCTATCCTTGTCCCAATATGACTGTATATTCCTCACAGTATATATTCCCTTGTTTTCTCCAGTCGAGTTTTACATGATGCAGATCATAAGGTTTCCTTTAGTAAAGTATTATTCACCAGTATATTTGGATATTTTTGTTCAGCCTAAATGTTGATTTGCATAAGTATAGCTTAAGATTCCTGGCTGTAACGCCTTGCAGCACCCTAAACAATTCCTTTTCTTCCTTGATGTTTAAACCTTTTAAGTATTTGCTCGCATAAGCTTCAAATCTATTGAAAGATGAATTTTGAATTACTGATGTTGCTTTTATATACAGTGGAGTGTTCATTCCTCTGGGTTATGGGTTTTTTTGTTTGGTTGGTTGGGTTTTTTTGTGGTTACTCATATCAAAATCAATGACTAGGCTCGTGAAAAAGATAAAACCTGGTGTTTTAAAATGTGAATGCAAGTGCCCATAGTACAGCAAATGGTAAAGGGGCTAAGGTAGTTAGGTCTCTGCAAATTCTGTAAGGTCTATTTACAAATGCTTTGAGATCTGTATCCTGTAGTTTGGTTTGCAAGGGTTGGAAGCAAGCCAATCTGACCGGGTTTATTTGAAGGTTTGAGATTGTTAAACTCAATCTCCAAGAGGAACCTACCAGAAGTGCCCTCCACAACTGCCCTCCACCACTGCAGTCCTCTTGAGAGATGGGGGAGGCTAGCTATTGAGAGAGAATATTGCTGGCTTCCCAGGAAGGCAAAACTTGCCTGTTTGCACTGAATGTTTGATGCATGAGCTGAGGTTTCTCACATACATCAAAATTCCAATCTAACTACGGGAGTCATGGAGGTTCATTACGAATATTTCACATAGCTTCATGGGTAACCCATCTGTCCCCAAGAAAATTAGGAGTAAAAATGTCCTTAAATTGTTTTTAAGGGGGGGTGAGGGGTTTGGGGTACAGTAGGGGGCTCTGGGCTGGGGCAGGGGGTTGGGGGCGTGTGAGGGCTGAGGGCTCTGGCTGGGGGTGTGGGCTCTGGGGTGGAGCCGGGGATGAGAGGCTTGGGGTGCGGGAGGGCACTCTGGGTTGGGGCAGGGGGTTGAGGTGCGGGAGAGGGTTTGGAGTGGGGGGTTCTGGCAGTGATTACCATAGCGCCGAGGAAGCAGCCACCAGGTACCTGTGACCTGTAGGCGCATGGGTGGCCAGACAGCTCTGCGTGGTGCATGCTGACTCTGTGCCTGCAGGCACCACCCTCCCTTTCCCCCTGGCGCTGTGGGCAGGGGCAGTTTGTGGAGCCTCCCAGTCCCTGGCCACCACAGCCCTTAGGGGCCACAGGGACCTGGCAGCCACTTCCGGAAGCTGCGCAGAGCTAGAGCAGGCAGGGAGCCTGCCTTAGCCCTAAGCCCCTGACCGGAGCCACCAGGGTCCCTTTTCGACCGGGCGTTTGGGTCACAAACCGGACTCCTGGTAACTCTATTGTTAACCCTCTAACAGGGAAGCATAGGCAATGTTAAATATAGCAAGGGGAAATTGGGAGGAAAAAATAATTTCTTCTATTTTAATTGTATGTTTTGAATGTTGTTTTGATTTTAGCCAAACTGTTCTAGTTCAGTTGTCCTAACTAGTCTGATTCACCAACTTTTCTTTACATGTAGTAATGGGGAAAGAGTCATTTATATGTTACTATTCTCAGTTTTGTATTTTCTTGTAACAGGTTGGTTTGTTTGGTTTTTTTTAAATCTATACACTTAACTGCGTGATTGGTTAATCAGTTACCCGACTGACTAACAGTGATTTCAGCAGAGAGTCTGCTTGGATTCCAACTGAAGATTCTTACAAGCAAGTGGAGGGAAGATGTTGTTCTAGACTCAGTAGACTGGATAGACTTGGTGATCAAAGACTCTGATTGAGACTTAGGTGAACTCAACCTAAGCTTTTGGGAATTCAGTTTCTTCTCACTGTGTTTCTGCGGGGACTGAACTGTTCAGATTTTAATTTCTTTTCTTTCTTTATTTTTATGTATAACTGTGAAAGTAATAGGAAAAGGAGGACTTGTGGCACCTTAGAGACTAACCAATTTATTTGCGTATGAGCTTTCGTGAGCTACAGCTCACTTCGTCGGATGCATACTCTGAAACCTGTGAAAGTAATGTCCGTGGATTATAAAATAGCCATGTTATGCTGTATAATTAGATTTTTTTATCATAAGATTTTATAAAGTTGTTTAATTAAATTCATTTCTTCAGTTCCTTTGGGGATTTGAATGTGGGGAAGTTGACCCAATACAATCCTTGCTGAAAATCCTTAGAGAATGAACTCTGGGTCTCCAGCTACTTTTCTATGGGAGTTGGGATTTTTTTTTTTTAGGCACTGGAGAAGGGCAATGAAGTGAACTCTAGCTCATCCAAAGGTTACAATATTACATGATAGCTTTGCAGTTTAACAGTATTGGCAATCTCTTCAATAGGATGAGTAGAAGGGTTAATGCAGGCAATGTCTGTGGGATTCTGGCAGCACCCTTCCAGGAAGGATGCCAATATTTGACTGCACTGTGTGACCTCTAGCCGAATATATCATCCTTAATTTTCATGAGTATGAAAACTCATTTAAAAGGTGGATGAGGAGAGTATGTTTATTTTTTTAGTTATTTGTATTTTGTTTACATACAATGAAAATATTCCAAGAGCTGTGAAATTAGCTAATTAGATGTAAACATTTTAAAATACCTTAATTTATAAAGCTTTGTTATTTTCTTCACTTAAAAAAACCAAAATGTAGCAGCCCTGAAGCACCTTTTTCTTTTCCTTATTCTGCACACACTTTAGCTCTTGGCATCATTTCAATGAGAGGACAGTTATGCAGCTCTTATTCAGACTGTCTAAACTTGGTATTTTGCCATTCAGCAGTCAGGTACAGGTTTTTGCTTTGTTAAAGTTGTGCCTGTGAAAGGTATTCATCCAGTAGAAATTACCTGGAAAGAAATACATGAAAAATTGCAAATAGGAGGACATATTTATCTCTGTAAGCTAGAGCTGCCTGTGTTAATGACTCTTGCTTTTTTCCTATATTTGTTGAAAAGCGTTCTGAAGGCCCTTGCTCAAATATTCGTCTAAAACTGATTTTTGGCCTGTGGTTAGAGGTTGAAAAATTGGAACTAATTCCCATGCCCTGGTCTAAAGCTTATCTTTTGATCTGATGTCAGGGATCATCTTTCCCCTTGGTGGAAAGGACCTGGTTTGACTGTCTGCCTTCGGAAACTGATGCAACCAGTTTGTTTTCAAATTACTCTAGTGAAGCGCATTGTGCATCTGAAAAACTACCCTGTCTGTGGCCTGGTGGTGCAACCTGTTAATCATCTTTTTGTCCTTTACTCTCAGTGTAGTGGCCCCTAAACGTGCTTTTTCACAGTTTTATCCTGACAAGTAGCCACTTTATTCTGATGACTTGTGACCGGTGAAAGAAGAGGCAAAAGGCTAGAGGACTGGTGGTGAAAATTTAATGACAAATTTGACAGACGGAGGCACAAGCTGTTTTGAATTTTTGAAGATTGGACGTCTTTCTAAAAGATGTGCTCTATTTCAAGCAGAAGTTATGGGCTGGTGCAGAAATCACTAGGTGAAATTCTATGGCGTGTGTTATGCAGAAGGTCAAACTATATTATCATAGTGGTCCCTTCTGGCCTTAAAAATCTGTGAATCTATGAAAATTTAGACACAGAAATGAGCGTATATTTTCACTTTCACCATATCAGCAAAGGCTCCCAATCACTGGCACAGTTCCATGAAGATTCACCTAGTCCGTTTACATCAAGAATCAACAGAGTGCAGTGTTTCTTGCTCTGAGGTCATTCAAATTTGGACTGGGCTGTCTGTGTCTGCGCTTGTTGAGCTACGTTCCCAAAGACTGGAAGAAAGCGAATGTGCAATATTTTAAAAGAGTAAATGGCCTGACATTGATTTTGGCCAAAATAATGGAATGGCTGAGATAGGACTTAATTAATAAAGAATGAAAGAAGGGTAATATAATTAATGCCACTCAACATGGGGTTTTGGAAAATAAATCTCGTATAATTATTTGATATCTTTTTTTAAGAGATTATAAGTTTTGATGGTAAAAGTCATAGATGTAAATAAACTTAGACTTTTGGAAAGCATTTGCCTTGGTGCTGCACAGCCTTTTGTTTCAGGAACCAGAATGATACAAAATCGACATGACCCACTTTAAATGGGTAAAAGACTGGCTAACAGATAGGTCTCAAGATGTAATTGTACATGGGGAATCATCATCGAGTGGGTCTGTTTCTAGTGCAGTCCTGCTGGATTGGTTCCTGGCCCTATACTATTTAATACTTTTGTCAATGAGTTGGAAAAACACATAAAATCATTACTTCTAATGTTTGCAGATGACACAAAGATTGAGGGAATAGTGAATAATGAAGAGGACAGGTTACTGGTACAGAGAGAGATGCAGATTGCTTGCCCAGGCAAACTATGCATTTTAATATGGTTAAATGTAAAGTTGTATATCTAGGAACCAAAAATATAGGCCATATTTACAGGAGGACGGCCTGTATCCTGCGGAGCAGTAACTCTTTTAAAAAAAAGCAGTGCAGGGGTGTCACTTTCTCAGTGCAATGCTGTGGCCATTAGGGCTAATGCAATACTTGGATGTATAAACAGGGAATTATTTAGTGGGACTAGAGGAATTATATTATCTCTATGTTTGGCACTGGACTAGTATGACCACTACTGGAATACTGTGTCCAGTGCTGCCGTCCACAATTCAAGAAGGATGTTGATAAAATGGAGAGGGTTCAGAGAAGAGCCACGAGAATAATTAAAGGATTAGGAAACATTCTTCATAGTGATATGCTCAAGGATATACTCAATCTGTATATTTTAATAAAAAGAAGGTTAACAAGAGATTTGACCAGTGTTTATAAGAACCTACATGGGGAACAAAATGTTGATGATAGAAGGCTCTTCAATCTAGCAGAAAAAAGGTATATCAAGATCCAATGGCTAGAAGTTGAAACTATACAAATTCAGAGTAGAAATAGGGAGCAAATTTTTAAACCATGAGGGTAATTAGCCATTGGGACAATATACCAAAGATTGCTTAGGATTCTCCATCACTGGAGATTTTTAAAGCCAGGTTTGATGTTTTTCTAAAACATATGCTGTAGGTCAAACAGGAATTAATTCAGGAATGTCATATGGCCCACGTTATGCAGGAAGTCAGACTAGGTTCAGGCATCCTTATAATCTATCAATATGTTTTGGAGGGAGTTAGATACAGCATCTTCTCTATTTGAGTTTGTTGATCTTTCTCACTGAGGTTCTGGAGGTGCTGACAGATCTTTGAGTTAAATCCATTACTCTCCTAAACTGACTGCTCGAGCTTTCTTACTGGAGACAATGGTTGACACAACCGCAAGTGTGGGCCAGACAGACTCTATCTGGAATATCTACAATCACTTCCGAAGTGAAGCTAGAGGATCATTGTGGACAATTGTGCCCAGAGGTCTCATTCATGTAAGGTTGTACAGGGAATCTCTCTTATCTACTCACCTGCTCAATACACGGAGCTGCTGGTCAGGTTAAACCTACACTCACTATAGAGAGCAAGTGTGGGCTGAAGCCAAAGTGAACCTTTATTCATAGATAGACATGTGAAAGACATTCCATTCTGTGTGTCCATCTCATTCCGGTGTAGTTGGTGCAACTGACTGGTTTTGACTTAGTGTGCCTAATAGAGGTTAAGGATTTGATGACGTTTAAGCTGCCGGAAACTCAACCCAGATAAAACTGAAGCTAGTGGAGCTATATGTGAGATGAATTTGGATCAAGAAGACAAAGAAAAATAAAATATATTCAGTACAAAAAAAACTAGTTATGGAATCTAATGGACAATACCCACTGTAATAACTGGTGTTGTTTATGCACTGAGGTTCCAGTTCAAGTGTGAGCTGCACCTGGATCTCTCTCTCTCTGTCTTTCTATGGGTGCTTCTTGCCAGTGACAGGCCTATACCTGTACTTCTCTGAGTGGAATCCTACAATTCATCCCAGTTTTGACTGGACTGCCAGTTACAGCACCCCCTGTTTACCAAGCTCTAAGCAAAAGCTTGGCCCCAGCACTAGAATCCTCTCTGGGAGCTGTGACCAGTTGGTTAAAGCAGTGACAGAAAACACTGTGTTAAAAACAGAGTATGATTATCCATAGGAATACTATAAGCAAAGAGAAAGGGGTAAAAATAACAAGGCTATATGCATATTGTCTTATCTAAGGCTTTGTCTACACTACCAAGTTTTGTTGACTACGCTTATATCGACACCCAAAAGTGGACTTAATAAAAATTGGAAAAGTTTGTTCACACTAGCCCCCTCTGGCAACAGATCACGTCCACATTGGGGGCACCATCATCGACAGTGTCAGCAATGCACTGTGAGTATGTATCCCACAGTGCAGGGTGACACCTTCTGTCTCTAGGTGTGGTGGGAAGGCGGAGCAGATCACGGTATATCCTGGGACCATGCTAAATGTCCCGTCATGCATTGCTTGTGTCCCATTCGTCCACTGGCTTCCGGCTTTCTTTCATAACATTTTTTCAACAGCCATTCTTTGCTGTGCACCCCGGTATCTGTAGTGAGAAGGGATGGATCCCGCACTCCTCTCCTATGCTCTGTTAAGTGTCATGAGGACATCACGCTTGGCAGTGCAGTTAATAGTGAAATTACTGACATAGGAAGACTTGCAGGCGCCCAACCATCTGCATGATATGGATAGCAGCAACTTTACATTGCTTTTGGCATTTGCAGAGCAGCGGCATAGGGTAGACCATCATTTTTGGGCTAGGGAAACCAGCACTGGATGGTGGGATTCCATCGTCATTCAGGTGTAGGATGAAGAGCAGTGGCTACAGAACTTTCAGATGTGTAAAGCCACCTTCCTGGAACTGTGTGCTGAGCTGGCCCCAGACCTGCTGTGCAAGGACACCAGAATGAGAGCTGCCCTCTCAGTAGAGAAGTGTGTGGCAATCGCTGTCTGGAAACTGGTGACTCCAGACTGCTACCGGTTGGTCTCAAATCAATTTGGAGTGGGGAAGTCTACCACTGGGGCTGCATTAATGCAAGTGTGCAGGGCAATAAATCGCATCCTGCTACGAAGGACTGTGACTGTGGGAAATAGTGGATGGCTTTGCAGAGATGGGTTTCCCTAACTGTGGAGGGGCAATAGATGGCACACGCATTCCAAATTTAGTACCAGCCCACCTTGAAACAGAGTACATCTATCAGAAGGGGTATTTCTCCATGGTGTTGCAGGCACTTGTGGATCACCATGGGCATTTCAGACATCAACACGGGGTGGTCTGGAAAGGTGCATGATGCATACATCTTCAGGAACACTGGCCTGTACAGAAAGCTGCAAGCGGGGACTTTCTTTGCAGACCACAAGATTACAGTGGGAGATGTGGAAATGCCCATAGTGATCCTGGGAGATCCAGCTTACCCCTAACAGCCCTAGCTCATGAAACCTTACACAGAACAACTGGACAGCATTAAGGAGTGTTTCAACAACCAGCTGAGTAGGTGCCAGATGACAGTTGAATGTGCTTTTGGTAGATTAAAGGCACATTGGTGTTGCCTTTATGGGAGGTTAGACCTTAATGAGGAGAATATTCCCGTGGTCATAGCTGTGTGCTACACTTTGCATAATGTCTGTGAATCTAAGGGTGAATTGTTTTTTCGGGGTGGAGCGCTGAGGCAGAGCGCTTGGCTGCTGTTTGAGTAGCCAGATACCAGGGCTGTCAGAGGAGCCCAGAGTGTGGCAATTGAAATCAGGGAGGCTTTGAGGAAGCACTTTGACAATGAGCAGCAGCAATGTATATCTTTAGAGTAGCCACCATGGTGCATTCCTTGTTTTTTTCCCTAGGAGGCTAACTTGACATTAGGGGCCAAATATCCCAGTAAGAAAATGATTAAAATGCCAGTACATGTACTGATCGTACAGTACATGTACGTAGTGATCGCAATGTGAATTTGTAGAAACAAAATAAAGATGATTTATCATTATAAAACTTTGCCTTTATTGGTCAAGAAAAAGCACAGTGACACTCACCAAAACACACACGCTTGCTGGGAAAGGAGGGACTCTCAGAGGACAGACCCTCACAATTGTGTGTACATCCAGCTGTCATTGTGAAAGTTGCATCACAGTGTGTATGCACTCACAGTTTTGTTGCCAAAAGGCAGTTTTTGGAGACAAAACTTGTTAGGGTAGACAAAGCCTAAGTTTGGCTGTCATTTGCAAGTTTAAGTAGGCACACACTTATTCCTTGTACTCCAAATCTAGGGATCATGCTACAATCTGTTTCTCTTCAGACCCTCTGTTCCTCTTTGAGTGCTTCCAATTTTTAAACCCTTTCAAATTCTTAAAATTACCCTGCAGGTTTCAAACTGGGATCTTACCCGCAACCCCTCAGCTGGATCCCATATTGCTGGAAGTGCACTTTAAAGAAATTAACACCCTGCATTTTCTGTTTGGGTACCAGCAATTGTGCCCTGTCTAGAGCCATTGTTCTGGTTCCTGCAGGATTTAAATTTGTTAGCTTTTAGCCAATAATGCAGTAACCACCAACCATATAGATAGATATAGCATTCATAGAAATTAATGCAGATAATTCCCACATTCTTTTTCAGCTATTTTGGATACAATATATACTATATATTGTGGATTATTACCCCTTTTTGTCCACAGTAATGGGTAGTTGCTGATGTCTGTCTATGAATAAAGGTTCCCTTTGGCTTTAGCACATACTTGCTCTATACAGTGAGTGTAGGCTTAATTTCCAAAAATTAGTGACACCCATTCTGTTCAAATAGAATGAAAGAAAATAAGGATATTGGAACTGCTAACCAGAATAGAACAATGGCTCCTCTCGTTCAGTATTCTTTTCTCTGGCGTTGGCCAATGCCAAATACTGCAGATGAAAGCAATTTTTTCCAGACCCCATCTGGTAATCAGTTTATGCCATGGTGCTGCTAGTTTTGACAAAATGTGTTCTTGGCAATGTTGCACTTGTTTCTCTCTGTGATCTCTCTGAGGCCTGTAAACCTTACTACTTAAAAAGAAATGACTCCATCTCTATAGTTGCTCTTTTGAGCTGCTGTCTTTGAAAGTTCTTCAGTTTCCATAATTTGCCTTTCTTTGATAACCTTGAGTAATATATTAGTCACTGTTTAAAAGTGGTTGTTGTTTGAACAGTAATGTTTACAGTGCAACAGTTCAACATGCAGTAGAGATTCCTTACAGCTGTGGACAAGTTCCTGTGAGGAATCTGATCCTCTTCTGTACGTACTAGGACCACACTTCCCTGTGTTCTGAATGATCCCACAATAAGAACCAGGAGGCTTTTTAATGGGGGTTATGAAAGATTTTCAGGGTAGCAAGATTTTAAAGCCATTATACATTACAATACATACTTTTAGCATAGTGCTGATGTAGCAACTGAGATTACTTTCAAGAAATTGCACTTGAAAAGGTTGCTTTTTCAGTTTTAGCCATACATTTATTTTTAAAATCCATTTGAATATTCTATAGTAAAAGCATAGACATTATTTTACTATTGCACAGTTAAAATCTCAGGCAAGAAAAGTGAAAGTTAAGGTTTCAACAGCTATGTTAACTCATTCTTTATATTTGGTTATAACCCCAAAACTACAAAAGGGGTTTTGTTTCTGTGCTTGTGTGCTCTTTAATTTTGTGCTGTGCTTTGACTGCATGGTGGTAGTTTATACATAAAAAAAAAAAAAAACCTATAACATTTGTTAATACCCACAAGAATTCAATGTCAGAAAGAGACAAAGTTTGACAGATTTCAGGCAAAAGAGTAAAAGTTTTGGAAAGTTACAAACATACAAAAGTAGTGTTAAAATTGGGAAAACTTGTTTGCCTTTTTAGCAAGAGCTATGAGATGTCCGCTGGAAAATAATATCATAAATAATGTAACTTGCAAAATTAAGACATTTATAATTAATATTTGATTGCTTAAAAATAAAGTTATTGTCAATCCCAGCTGTGCTTACTGGCTAAATTAAAGTAGCTGGTCTGCCTTCTGGAGTGCTATATTTTTTACATCTATTGAGAGGTTTCCCTGCTTGACCTAAGAGGCTATTTTCTCACTAGATTCAATATTGAGAAATAAAAACAAAATATGTAAATAAAATATACCCAAAAGCAAAATATTAATTTCCAACACAGATGGGTTTCAGGAGATCTGCTGCCAAAGATTTTAAAATTCTTGTGCCAGGGGGCACTTTGTTTGCAACAGAGAGAAAATGTATCCTATTACTCTCATGAAATTATGTGTTTCACTCCGCAAACAATCATCATATGGGCCATTTTAAATGAGGGTACAAGCAATGACGATCTGATTCTTATACCCTTGGGCGAATCATGGATTCAATCTGTGTTGCTCCCCGTCATCCCCACTCCCATGCCCCAAACATGAAGTAGGTAAGTAAAAGGGTCGTAACTTAATAAACATTATACTGTAGATAAACATTAAATGCAATTCTCTCTCTACATAGTAGAAGCACATGTTACTGAAAACTAACCTTTCCACCCAAGATGATACTCCCACCCATACCTCTTTGAACTTATGTCAGTAGTTCCGTTTCATTTAGTAAGGATTTCACTTCATCCCAGGTTCTGCTGCTCCCTTTATTCTTCATGGCTGCCTGAGCTAATGCAATCCTGTTCAGCTTGACATCAGATTTTCCAACAGTCAATGGCAAGTGTAGAGCAGCAGGGTACCAGTGGAAGTGTGTATGCGCATGTGTGTGTTTAATGTGCTTTGTGAATGAGACTTATAGTATACATTGGGTCTTCCCTTGGGTCTGTGGAATGTTTTGCAGAGTTCAGCTGCTCCACTCCCCAGACCTGTCAAACTCATGACCTTTTAATTGTAAATTATTCCCCAGTTGAACCATTGGTTATGCTAAACCAGCCTTTGGGGCCCATGCAGCCTGCAGCTTGACCCTCCCTCCTGCACTGAAGTTTCTTTGGACTTTTCAACATTTTAAAGTTATTTTACCAGTCTTTCTGTTGATGCATCTTCAATATGTGTGTGTGGATCAGTAAGGAAAAAAGTTCTTCCTATTGATTTCTCTGTGAAGATCACTGGCTACTCACAGTCCGATACAGCCATCCAAGGCTGGACCTATGAAATCATCAGCCATGTGCTGCACAAGTTCTGAGAGTACCACAATTCAATTCCTAGGTGCTGGCCAGGCTGCTAATACTGGCACTAGGGATTTTGGACAATTTTGGTATGTTAATGTAAATTGGATGTTATGCTTCTTTGCTTAAACAACTGTAGAAAAGATAGAAAAAAACCAGCGTCAAAGTCACCAGAGTTCACATAATATCCACAGGTGCACTGGGACCTAGCAGGGCCCTAGATCTCTCATTTATTTGGAAAATTGTCCTTTGATTTGTTTAAATGTTGCCTATCACCAGTACAAACAGCTGGGATCTGCTTCTCCTGAAAAAGAGAAACCTGGCAGTTGCTTGAAAAATCTCCTTCCCACTACACCAGTGACTTGATAGGTTTTATAGATTTTTTTTAATAAAATAGAGAGTTAGTCACTGACTCGTGACATCTCCAAGCAGAGCTGGCCTTAGCATTTTACAGTGAGATTATGAAACAATTTCTTATGATCACCTTACTGCTCCCCCATGCTCATCTTCCAAAACAAAAACTGGCTTCTGTTCTGTGGGATAGCAATGTTATACACAGGTCCAGCCAAAAGATTTTGGACTGTGTCACTGAGATGGCTCTTTTGGTGCCCCCAAATTTCAATCCCACCCTTTTAAAGCAATTTTATCCACAGACCTATACACTTCTATTGACTCTTTCACACCAAATACCTACTGTAGTATCTCAGAATCTGCTACCTGATGGTTATTCAGTTATTTTTTCTTATAAGAAAGAGACGTAAAAATGGTTTTTAAACTTCAATTTGTGATGCCATTGAATCTATCAAGGAATGATTTAAGTGGCTGACAAACTCATATATATATAACTTTTTAATAACTAATTCCTTGAACTCTTCTCCGAGTACTGCTCCTTCACGGGACTAGACATTGTGAATCTTGTTTTACTTTTGATTTGTTCTATCTAGATCAGAGGTGGGCAAACTAGGCCTGAGGGCCACATCTGGCCCACAGGACCATCTGGCCTGGCCCCTGAGCTCCTGGCCTGGGAGGCTAGCCCCCAGCCCCTCCCCCGCTGCCTCAGCTCTGGGACGAGCTCCTGGGGCAGCTCAGCTGCGGAGCCCCAGCCTGCCCCAGAGCAATGTGCTGTGCAGCGGTGCGGCTGTAGCACCGCCAGCCACCGGTGATCCAGGCAGCACGGTAAGGGGGAAGGGAAGTCTGAGGGGATGGTCAGGGGCTAGGAGTGTGGATAGGGGTCAGGGCACTCGGAAGACAGGGAACGGGGGGGTTGAATGGGGCAGGGGTCCCGGGAGGGCAGTCAGGAAGGAGAGGAGGGGTTGGATGGGGTGGTGGGGAGCTGAGAGGGTACAGGGAGCAGGGGGGGTTGGATGGGGTAGAGTCCCGGTGGGGGGGCTGTCAGGGGTTGAGAAGCAAGGGAGGGGTCAGATTGGGGTCTGGGGGCCAGACCACGTCTGGCAGTTTGGGGAGGCACCTCCATACAATTTTGGAAACCCAACGTGGCCCTCAGGCCAAAAAGTTTGCCCGCCCCGATCTAGATTATGCAGCTCCTTTAACCTTGAATTACTTATCTGAATCTCAATCTAAAATAGAAGACCCCTTTGAGATGAGATTAGGAATGATTATCAAAATGGACAGAGAATTTGTCCTGTGTCACCGGACTAGGGCTTGAGATCAGATGAGGAGAAAGTTGGGAAAAGAAAAGTCCATTGGATTGTCAGTTACAAAAGACTCCAGGTTTCCACCTTTTACAATTGTATTAAAAAACTGGTGGAAAATAGCATTAAATATGTACCTATTTTGATAAAATGTATTTGAATGTATGCCATCATGTGTTTGTTCCTGGAGGAAGCATTGTAAGAGCTGAATAAAACCGGTTTCATTCTAATATTCTTGCTATAAATCAGGAGTAACTACAGAAATCAATTGTAAACTATAAATTGGTTGTCAACAGCATATTTTCTGCCTAGATTTATTAGAGCTATGTGAAAATACAACAAGCTAATTCTGTAATGATAGGCAAAATCCATGATTTACTTCCGGGGTGCCCAACTTGCGACCCCCGGGCCGTACACAGCCCCCCAGAGCATTTCATAAGGCCTGTGGCCTGCTTCAACACAATATACTAACAACCGATTCATTAGAGTTTTGTCATCATGTTTACGTCATTTTAGTTTACCCAACTGTGTGTAAGACAATACAGTACATAGAAACAACCTATCTAAATACATATGAAACAAGCTGAACTTAAAATAGAAATCACTACAGATGACTTTAAGTCTTATTAAAATATGTAGAATCTGTTTGGCCCACAGAAGGTTGTGCTTAGGTTTATGTGGCTCTCCTGTGTAATAAGATTGGACACCACTGATTTTTACTTTATTTATGAGTGTCATTGTGCTTGAAGGGCCCAAATCTGTCACCACAGAACTCGAGAGAAAATTTGACCGAATTTGGAATGCGATGAGACTCATAGGGAGGGATTTAAATTACAGTAATTAAAATCCATGGTGGCTTATTTTTACATTGGCCCCATGGCTTTGTAGATTTGTCAACATGGATGATTATTAAATATCTTATCCAGACACTAGCCTTAATTTAAAGCGAGCAGCCTTGTTGGAGATGAGATATTATGTGCTATTTAATTGTTTTATCCATTGTTAGGCTCAGAAATGTATGCTTATTACACCAAACAATGTAGGTTTGGAGATATATCCCCTATGTGCTTGGTCCACACACCAAATGAGTGCACAGTTATGGTCTTGTGGATAGAGCATTGCTCTGGGACTATAATTAACCTTTAGCCACAGACTTCCTGTGTGTCCTTGGACAAGTTAGTTAATGTACCCTGTGCCTTAGTTCTCCATCTGTTAAATGGGGATAATATTTCTCCACCTTTCTGGAGTGTTGGGTGGATAAAATCTACCAGTGATTTTAAGGTACTAGGGTGATGACCATGTCAGTAACCAAGTAAAGGCTCTAATTGATTTAACTGGGCTTTGGATCAGGCCTTAAGCTCACTTTTCCCTGCAAAGGAGAATGTACTCAACCATCTAAACATTTTTCAGATAAGATTCTGAGCTGAACTTGATTTGATTTGAGGCTTCATAGCTGTCTAGTGGTCCATTCTGCAATACATCCCTTTGTGTATGTAATGTATACTACAATGACTGGAACTAGTATTAGGATTGCTGGAATCTAATGGTAGTCTTGAGATCTGCCCATTCCAGAGGAAATAGTTAAGAGGTTTATGCACAAGGAAAAGGATTTTAAAATTATTTTGCTCCAAGAAAAAATGGGCAATCTTGCATAGCTCAGTTCTCTAATAAAATGCCCATTGACCTGTGAAAGACTTAAAAGTTGACAAAGCCATCCTTCTTTAGCAGATTTCTAGGAAGGCTTTGTTTTTGCCCTGTGAGGAGTATGCTTTAAGTTGAATAGGAAGAGTTTATTTCTAATCATGACAAAATCATTGTATTTCCTTGTAGCATTCAATAACTTACTATGTCTTTTTGTGTCTAAAAAAGAAAAAACAATGTAATACTTTCAGTCTGACATTTAATTCTGCTCCTAGCAATAGCCCCATCTGATTTAATGCAGCTATAATCTAGGAAATGAACTGCTACAGTATCATGGAAGTAAAGCAGATGATTTCAGATTGTTTCCCTGACTTCCGTTGTTTAGTTATTTTTAAAGGATCCTATTTATTGTAACCCTGTTAATATATGGTGTACCCCTGAATCAGAATCAGTACTGAGGTTGTAACATGTAACATACTAATTGCTATTAATGACTAAAACCCCTCTACAAATTAATACTACATTAATAAATCACCATTTGCATCTGAATTACAAAATGTATCTTTCAAGTGTACCATCTTTAGAGCTATGGTATGGGATGAAGATATTCTCCCAAGTTGAGAAACTGAAGTGGTATAACATTCTCATAGAAGTATGACGAGGAATAATTAGCCAATGTTTGAAAAGCACATCGAAAATTATAAGTCCTATAGAGTGGTTTCCTTTAAAACCTTTTCTAGTTTGACTTTTCAATTGGATTGTTTCTGCAGTTCCCTTTACTAAATATAGGGAGTATCTGGGGAATACTGCAAATCCATGAATACTGCAATGACCTTAATTATTTGCAAATGTAATTATAAAAATTGTAGTGTTGACCTCTGAGGTTGATGCAGTACATTCTTACTAAAGTAACTGGAACTTAAGGTTCAAAAATATTATATTTTAGAAAGTGTTTTACATTTCAGATACAAATGTTAGCTCCAGTTTAGTTTTTACAGTTATGATGGGAATGTGACAGACTGACAATCTCCTGTAACATCCTGAACACACCTTATGGAATTAAGACAAACCTTATAGAATTAGGGTTAATACCTTTGGTGCCCATTGTATTAAAAATGCAGTTGTGTATGTGTTATTGTGGAATTGCATGCATTTCCCTGGAAAGTTTAAATTGGAGAACATAAGGGTGTGTTTAGGCAAAGTCACTCCGTTTGTAATATCGCCAGAGAAACCACCTCACTGGAAGGGTTTGCATATATTAGTTCAAACTGGATTTTCAACAGACAAAGCTGTTTTAAACAGACCATCTTCCTGATCCAGCAAATGGACAGGACCCTGATCCTCGGACAGCCCCAGTCGTTAGGAGGTAGGGTTGAAAGGACTGGACCTGCCAGAATACTTTGTAGTGTTGGCGTTAATTCTGGTAAACCTGTTAGTTCTTTTATTGTTTTTAATATGTTTTCTCTGTAACGTGTTTTACCTTAAGAATAAAGTAGGCTTGCATAGCAGGGTAGCTTTTATATCTGTTGACAGTCACTGTTATCAGTCTCTGAAGAGAAAGCAAGCAGAGATCATTGGGCAACCTGTTTGTTCTTGGGAAAATACATGTAAGGCAGGGAACTATGCAGTCTGGAAATACCCCTCAGAAGGGAGAGATTTGTCTTTCATGATGTCATCCCTTTTTTTAACCAGACTCAGTGTCCTGCACCTCATTATACAGTCTTTCAATGTGAACAAAAACATTCTTTAATCTGAGCCTATTGGTTTTCTCCCTATAAAATCAGAGAACTTAATGTAAAACTGTTGCACATGTACTTTGTGATATGATTCAGGGATGACATAGTGAAAGAAAATCTCCAAGATCCAGATTATCCTCTGTATCTAGTCCAAATAAGAATTTGCTAATTTACAACGTTTCACAGTAATCACATTATAAAATGAAAGACAGATGCCATGAAAATACAGGTTGCAATATTTCATGGAAGAGGCTCTGCTGACATCATGGAACACAGCAGCATAGCTTGGTGGGTTTAGGTGTAGAAGGAAATCCATGTATTCAATGGGTGGCTATCCATTGTTGTTTTTTAAAAAAAATCCAGTAACTATGGACATTATCTTGAGATTGTCTAGCCTTGCCTGTTCTGAGATTGCAGCATAAGGTCTTATTGTGTTGTGATTCTGAAGTGTCATGTTTATCACATTGCATGCTGGTTTATTTTCTTTAATTCACTATATGTGAATATATCCTTTTCATGTGATCTAATTTCTTTATATTCATCTAGGCACTATCCCACATGCACAGACACACACACAGGAATTTGTGCAAAATGTGTGCCAGGCTCTTTACACTACAAGCCTTTAAATAGCTTAAGAGTCCACAATAAGGTCAGGATATATTTAGAGTAAAAATGGCAAGATTTCTACAAGGCACTGAAAATTGATTGGTGGTTGTCTTGTGGTACTGCACATATTATTCATACATTTCTGATGTAAGTAGGGCTTTTGTTGTCTTTATAGCAAAGTATTTAGGGTTTCTTACTAGTACATAATCTCACAAACCTGAAGTCATTTCTTTGTAGAACTCCAGTCTTTTGCAATTTTGCAAGAATGTTTTATTTTTTCACATTTAACACACACACAAAACAAATCAAGCGGACACGTATTGATGCATGTGTGTGCTCAAATATATGTAGACACACAGCTATACAGCTATTACACTGTCTATATTGAAGCTAGATTGAAAATCATTATAAATATTATATGGTCTGATTTTTCAGTCTAGCCTTAAACTAGTTTCCTTTGAACATTTGCAGTTTTGCAGTGCACATAACTTTTTAAGTATAGTTTTGTGCCTGCAGTTATTTGTGAGTACAATTTATCACTTAATTGGTGCAAGTGATGTTACAGGGAGGTCTAGGTGGTTGAAAGTGTACAGTATATTAATTACTTCCATAGATAATTGTGCATGTGAACTGGAAATCCAGACTTCAAGAATCCTGCCCATGGTATATGGTGGGAATATCCATATGATAAATTGCATGTATTGTGAACATTTGCCAAACTCATTTGCACTTTGCTGATTAATCTATATCTTGCAGGACTACATTCCACACTTCTAAGCAGCTTCAAATAGCTGCCATTTGTTTAAAAATTACAATCTGCCACAAAAAATGTCCATTCAAATATGGAATTTTCAGGACTCATTCTCCATCCTCAGCCCCCTCACCCTCCACAAAAGAATTACATGCACTTGTAGTGCTGAATGGGAAACATTCAATTCTGCACCAAAGACAGGTTGAAAATAGAGTAACTTGCAAACTGTCAGGGATAGAGACAAGTATTTAGTACCATTGGACAGGTGGGAATCTCACTCTTCCAGTGTCAGCAAACATAAAAAGCCAACATTAACTCACAGTGTAGACTATAATATCATAGCTATTCCTTTTCTATGTATAGGGAAATTTTGTGGTGTGCCAGACACCTCTATTCAATAATCATGGGCAATGATGACTTTAATTAAAAGTACAAACAGCACAAGGCTTTTGCTTCTAGCTTTAGTAAATTATAAGACATATTTCAAAATCACACGCTTATTTGCAGATACCAAAGCTAGTTTGGATACATTTTAGACGCCTTTAGTTTTAAAAATTATTTCACTTTGGCTCCCTCAGAGGTCTGTACATGTGGACTCAAGGAAAATGGAAGGATTAAAAAAAGATCCATACAGTTTAAAAACCATTCTAAACCATTTCTAATACAGACTGTAGAATATGTGGCATATGCTACATAGGGAGAATACATGAAGTTGTGGGGTATCAAGCTTAGTAGCACTTGTTTCAAACAACCAGATAATTTGCGATTACCTAAGTAAAGCAATCTTCTCCAGCACATGCCAGTCATAGTTTTATACCACACATTAAATCAGGGGTGGATGGGTTGGGGGGAAGTAATATAATAATTTTCTCAGTAGGCAAACATTCAAATCATGAGCACAAGCAAGGCTGGCCAGACTAGGCTACATGGGCTTGCCCCTTATTGTCATGCTAGCGTGTGCTAGTGAAATCATTAGTACGTGCAAATTTGTTCCTACCATCACCAAACTGCTCAATATGAAACACGAAGGAGTTGGGAGTGGTGAAACTATCACAACAGCTGTGATAACAGATGGGAGTGTGCAATCCTGATCTATACAGCAGAGAACAGTTCTATAAGAGAGAGCAAAAAGAAGAGGAGGACTTGTGGCACCTGAGAGACTAACACATTTATTTGAGCATGAGCTTTCGTGAGCTACAGCTCACTTCATCGGATGCATGCAGTGGAAAATACAGTGGGGAGATTTATATACACAGAGAACATAAAACAATGGGTGTTACCATAAACACTGTAAGGAGAGTGATCACTAAAGGTGAGCTATTACCAGCAGGAGATCTTCCTGAAAACACCATCCAGGCCACTATGGATGTAGAAGCCCTCTACACCAACATTCCACACAAAGGTGGACTACAAGCCATCAGGAACAGTATCCCCAATAATGTCACAGCAAACCTGGTGGCTGAACTTTGTGCCTTTGTCCTCACATTTGGGGACAATCTATGCCTTCAAATCAGCGGCACTGCTATGGGTACCCACATGGCCCCACAGTATGCCAACATTTTTATGGCTGACTTAGAACAATGCTTCCTCAGCTCTCGTTCCCTAATGCCCCTACTCTACTTGCGCTACATTGATGACATCTTCATCATCTGGACCCAGGGAAAACAAGCCCTTGAGGAATTCCACCATGATTTCAACAATTTCCATCCCACCATCAACCTCAGCCTGGACCAGTCCACACAAGAGATCCACTTCCTGGACACTATGGTGCTTATAAGCGATGGTCACATAAACACCACCCTATACCGGAAACCTACCGACCGCTATTCTACCTACATGCCTCCAGCTTTCATCCAGACCACACCACACGATCCATTATCTACAGCCAAGCTCTATGATACAACCGCATGTGCTCCAACCCCTCAGACAGAGACAAACACCTACAAGATCTCTATCAAGCATTCTTGCAACTACAATACCCACCTGCTGAAGTGAAGAAACAGATTGACAGAGCCAGAAGAGTACCCAGAAGTCACCTACTACAGGACAGGCCCAACAAAGAAAATGACAGAACGCCAGTAGCCATCACCTTCAGCCCCCAACTAAAACCTCTCCAACACATCATCAAGGATCTACAACCTATCCTGAAGGACGACCCATCACTCACAGATCTTGGGAGACAGGCCAGTCCTTGCTTACAGACAGCCCCCCAACCTGAAGCAAATACTCACCAGCAACCACACACCACACAACAGAACCACTAACCCAGGAACCTATCCTTGCAACAAAGCCCGTTGCCAACTGTGTCCACATATCTATTCAGGGGACACCATCATAGGGCCTAATCACATCAGCCACACTATCAGAGGATCGTTCACCTGCACATCTACCAATGTGATATATGCCATCATGTGCCAGCAATGCCCCTCTGCCATGTACATTGGTCAAACTGGACAGTCTCTACGTAAAAGAATAAATGGACACAAATCAGACGTCAAGAATTATAACATTCAAAAACCAGTCGGCGAACACTTCAATCTCTTTGGTCACTCGATTACAGACCTAAAAGTTGCAATACTTCAACAAGTAAACTTCAAAAACAGACTCCAACGAGAGACTGCTGAATTGGAATTAATTTGCAAATTGGATACAATTTACTTAGGCTTGAATAGAGACTGGGAGCGGATGGGTCATTACACAAAGTAAAACTATTTCCCCTTGTTTATTCCCCCTCCACCTCCACTGTTCCTCAGACATTCTTGTCGGCTGCTGGAAATGGCCCACCTTGATTATCACTACAAAAGGTTAAGGAAACCTCCCTCGCTCTCCTCCTGGTAATAGCTCACCTTAAGTGATCGCTCTCGTTACAGTGTGTATAGTAACACCCATTGTTTCATGTTCTCTGTCAATATAAATCTCCCCACTGTATTTTCCACTGAATGCAACCGATGAAGTGAGCTGTAGCTCACGAAAGCTTATGCTCAAATAAATGTGTTAGTCTCTAAGGTGCCACAAGTACTCCTTTTCTTTTTGCGAATACAGACTAACACGGCTGCTACTCTGAAACCAACATATGCAAGTAATTTATCTATCATATGCCACAATTTCCTCCTTGGTCTGGTTAGGGATGTTGGTGCCAAGCTGGTCTGGTCTGTCCTCGTAAAAATCAGAACATTAGTCCCCGGGGTTATTGCCACACATTCAGCATTCTCCATGCGCAGCCACTTGCTCTAAACATGCCATATGAAGCCATTTCCTGCTTACACCCCTGAATAAATGATCTGGTTGATATTTGTATGCATGTATGCATTTGAAAATGTGGTCATTGCTGCCTATGAAGTATTTTAATGTTCTGAGTAAGCATGTTAGCGAACATAATGGTAGATGCCCAGTTCTCATCTTATGTGGAAAATATAGAAGTATCCACAGTGACCACAGGGCATGTAACCATCAGTAATGTTTATGATGATATTCAATGATACTCTTGGCTCAAGGATTTTGCTGCTCTCTAGGGACAAACTAATAGCATCAGCCATTATTTATTTCTCCATTTCTTTTGTCTGAGACACTTATTAACTGTTAAATGTCAAAGAACACAGGAAATTTTAAAACATCAATTTAACAGAAAAGAGAGGAGTTTGACTACAAATATCTCACTGCCTCTGTCCCCTACTGCCATAGGACCAGTGGATAAAGAGATACAGTGCGTAATGAGTTCAGTATTGCACTGTCTTTGGCTGAGGTATAATACGCCATTTGGCAACTGTCCTAAGGGAAATGGAACAATTTCAGGACTAGTTTAGAGAAATTTAGCCCTCTACGTCACACTCTGAAATGCAAGCGGCTGAGAAACCATTTTCAAAGCAGTTTGAGTTGGAGTCTGAAGCAGTGCTTATAATGTTTTCCACACTGGTGAACTCTGCAAAAAAATTATATTTTACAAACACCTTCAAAGTAGCTCTAATTTTTTTCTGAATTTATTTTACTTTTTTCTTAATTGATTATTTATATATTTGTATATAAATAGAGTTTTTCCTTTAACAATCAGGCCTTTCTTCTTCTTCCTGCCCAATTACTTCCCTCACAAAATAGTGTTTGACATCACAATTCAATAGTTCTGACTAGCATGGAAGTGACTCTAGTGTCACGAAAAAAACTGAATTGTGAAATAGCTGAATGAACAAAACACTGGGAGAGGACTGATTGCCAGTGCAATTCACCTTTAAGAGAAATAGCAGAAGGAAGCCCACATTCCTTCCTACTTGCAAGCTGACCCAGCCCTTAAAAAAATAATCTAAAATCCTTTAGCTAACTGCAATACTTTTTATTATTATCTCTGCCAGACATCAGCTCATCCATTTTTTATATCCCATGTTTGAAATTATTTGCATTGGTTTCAGGAGCTCCCATGCAGTGTTGTTAGCAAACTAGTTGTCAATTAGCTTTGGGAAGGATGTTGTAGATGAGGCATAGGTCTTAGCAGACCTTGCTCCTATTCCGACACTAACTCTGTGACTTCGGGCAAGACGCTTAATCATTCTGCACTTCAGTTCCCCCGTCTGTAAAGTAGGTATAATGACACCTGCCTTGTTAACCTATCCAGCTATACTCTCAGCCCAGCAGAAGCAGCTGTTCTATCTCGGGGCCTCTCCTTCTGCCCCTCCACCCCCACGAACATGATACAGTTCTGTGGTGACCTAGAATCCTATTTTCGACGTCTCCGTCTCAAGGAATATTTCCAAAATACCTCTGAACAACATACTAATCCACAGAGGTCTCCCTGCCAACACTACAGAAAGAGGGATTCTAGATGGACTCCTCCTGAAGGTCGAAACAGCAGACTGGACTTCTACATAGAGTGCTTCCGCCGACGTGCACGGGCTGAAATTGTGGAAAAGCAGCATCACTTGCCCCATAACCTCAGCCATGCGGAACGCAATGCCATCCACAGTCTCAGAAACAACTCTGACATCATAATCAAAAAGGCTGACAAAGGAGGTGCTGTTGTCATCATGAATAGGTCGGAATATGAACAAGAGGCTGCTCGGCAGCTCTCCAACACGAGTTTCTACAAGCCATTACCCTATGATCCCACTGAGAGTTACCAAAAGCAACTACAGCATTTGCTCAAGAAACTTCCTGAAAAAGCACAAGATCAAATCCGCACAGACACACCCCTGGAACCCCGACCTGGGATATTCTATCTACTACCCAAGATCCATAAACCTGGAAATCCTGGGCGCCCCATCATCTCAGGCATTGGCACCCTGACAGCAGGATTGTCTGGCTATGTAGACTCCCTCCTCAGGCCCTACGCTACCAGCACTCCCAGCTACCTTCGAGACACCACTGACTTCCTGAGGAAACTTCAATCCATCGGTGATCTTCCTGATAACACCATCCTGGCTACTATGGATGTAGAAGCCCTCTACACCAACATTCCACACAAAGATGGACTACAAGCCGTCAAGAACACTATCCCCGATAATGTCACGGCTAACCTGGTGGCTGAACTTTGTGACTTTGTCCTTACCCATAACTATTTCACATTTGGGGACAATGTATACCTTCAGATCAGCGGCACTGCTATGGGTACCCGCATGGCCCCACAGTATGCCAACATTTTTATGGCTGATTTAGAACAACGCTTCCTCAGCTCTCGTCCCCTAAAGCCCCTACTCTACTTGCGCTATATTGATGACATCTTCATCATCTGGACCCATGGAAAAGAAGCCCTTGAGGAATTCCACCATGATTTCAACAATTTCCATCCCACCACCAACCTCAGCCTGGTCCAGTCCACACAAGAGATCCACTTCCTGGACACTACAGTGCTAATAAACAATGGCCACATAAACACCACCCTATACCGGAAACCTACTGACCGCTATTCCTACCTGCATGCCTCCAGCTTTCACCCTGACCACACCACACGATCCATCGTCTACAGCCAAGCTCTGCGATACAACCGCATTTGCTCCAACCCCTCAGACAGAGACAAACACCTACAAGATCTCTGTCAAGCTTTCTTACAACTACAATACCCACCTGCAGAAGTAAAGAAACAGATTGATAGAGCCAGAAGAGTTCCCAGAAGTTACCTACTACAGGACAGGCCTAACAAAGAAAATAACAGAACGCCACTAGCGGTCACCTTCAGCCCCCAACTAAAACCCCTCCAACGCATTATTAAGGATCTACAACCTATCCTAAAGGATGACCCTACACTCTCACAAGTCTTGGGAGACAGGCCAGTCCTTGCCTACAGACAGCCCCGCAACCTGAAGCAAATACTCACCAACAACCACATACCACACAACAGAACCACTAACCCAGGAACTTATCCTTGCAACAAAGCCCATTGCCAATTGTGCCCACATATCTATTCAGGGGACACCATCACAGGGCCTAATAACATCAGCCACACTATCAGAGGCTCGTTCACCTGCACATCCACCAATGTGATATATGCCATCATGTGCCAGCAATGCCCCTCTGCCATGTACATTGGTCAAACTGGACAGTCTCTACGTAAAAGAATAAATGGACACAAATCAGATGTCAAGAATTATAACATTCATAAACCAGTCGGAGAACACTTCAATCTCTCTGGTCACGCAATCACAGACATGAAGGTCGCTATCTTAAAACAAAAAAACTTCAAATCCAGACTCCAGCGAGAAACTGCTGAATTGGAATTCATTTGCAAATTGGATACTATTAATTTAGGCTTAAATAGAGACTGGGAGTGGCTAAGTCATTATGCAAGGTAGCCTGTTTCCTCTTGTTTTTTCCTACCCCCCCCCCCCCAGATGTTCTGGTTTAACTTGGATTTAAACCTGGAGAGTGGTCAGTTTAGATGAGCTATTACCAGCAGGAGAGTGAGTTTGTGTGTGTATGGGGGTGGGGGGGATGTGAGAAAACCTTGATCTATGCAGGAAATAGCCCGACTTGATTATGTAAAGAGTTGTCACTTTGGATGGGCTAGCACCAGCAGGAGAGTGAATTTGTGTGGGGGAGTGGAGGGTGAGAAAACCTGGATTTGTGCTGGAAATGGCCCACCTGTTGATCACTTTAGATAAGCTATTACCAGCAGGACAGTGGGGTGGGAGGAGGTATTGTTTCATATTCTCTGTGTGTATGTAAAGTCTGCTGCAGTTTCCACGGTAAACATCTGATGAAGTGAGCTGTAGCTCACGAAAGCTCATGCTCAAATAAATTGGTTAGTCTCTAAGGTGCCACAAGTACTCCTTTTCTTTTTGCGAATACAGACTAACACGGCTGTTCCTCTGAAACCTGCCTTACATTGTAAAGTATTTTGAGAGATACAGATGAAAAGTTACATAGGGGCTGAGTAGTGTTGGTTTCCTGCACCCTTTTTAGAGAGGTCCATAAGCAGACTATCAGATCATTCTCATTGGAAACGTACAACATTTACACTGTTGGCTAACTTCCATACATGACCATCATGTGTGAGAGTTCTAGAATGGTAGTGCTCAATCCAAAGTGTACGAGTCATATGTGGCTTTCAGAAGCCATGAGCCCAATCAGAGCTGTATTCATTCATCGGTACAGGGAAGGCTGAGTAAATGGACCACTAATGTAGACAGGTGGTTTTCTCTGTAATCACATGGCAGTGGGTATAGGAGCAGTCATCTGCATCTTCACTTGCCCCTGCAAACATTTGTGAGATTAGGAGGAGAGAAGGACCTTGATGAAGGGAGAGAAGGGAAAGAGGAGAGGAGAGCATATGTGATGAGTCACAAAATTGTTAGATTTATTTAGGATAGATTCTGCAAACCAATGCAACCCCAGTTAAGCAACCCCGCTGCCTGAATGTAAATCAGGGCAGATTTTGGCCTGTTGTGCAGTAACATGGTGTTGTGATGATGCATGCACTGATGGTATGTTGTAACTGAAACACTCATGCAATGGCAAGCTGTTGCGCTATAATTATTATTCTAATTCAGTAGCTGGTTGTGGTTCCATTTTATGAGTGGACTGGCTCTTCAAGTTCAAATTTCTCTGATCTGGAATATAATAATATTCAGCACTTCTATAGCACTTTGCATGTTCATGGAATTTTATGAAACTTAACTAATTAGTTAATATGAATATATATAAATAGCAATGAGTGGTGACAACCAGGAGTCCAGAGACAGAATATGGTGATCATATGAAAGAAACATTTTGACTTATAAAGCAGGAGTAAATTTCATTGCTGCAAGAGCTGAATCCTTTAGAACTCCCATAATAGCAATCACAAAAGCCTAATTTCTGCTGAGACAAGCCTCAAAAGAATAGTTTGCAAAGAGATTAACTACACGTTTGACATGCATGCAAGCAGATAAAAATTTAACTGAGAACTATAACTGCACATTTCAACCCACTGTGGCTAGCAATATCTAGTAAATACTGGAAGAGGCTATTAAAGTGAGACATGTTACCAAAAAACATGCAACAAGTGTTTTTTGAATAATACACTTGAAAAATACCAGTTTAGCAGCAAAAAAAAAATTTGATATTTACCCACAGAACTGACCCAGTATGTAGGAGAGACAATGCAAGTCCCTCACATTACCCCTCAAACATACCTTAATGTTCAAGAATAGACTTTCTACATTGTTGTTTAGTCTCCATGCAATTTTATTCTTTGGTCTCTGAAACTACCACCAAAGGTGTGAATTTTGGTGATGTTAGCATTTTGGCAATGTTAGCATTTTTGCGCAATAGAAAATGGACTGACACCCGCACTTAGACCTGCAAACAACCTTTGGACAGTATATTTTTTTAGTCACTACCGAGCTGAGCCTGGTTTGAACCATTCAGTTAGAAGTGAAACACTTTTATTACCAGTCTATTGAGCTGGCCAGTCCTCAAATCATCAATGTACTGAATCTTCAGGTCACAATTCAACCATTATTGCTATTCTTTTAGAACAAGAGTGGCAAATGTCAACCTTCTTTCATATGACATTTGGATGATGTCATTCTCATCCTTGATTAAAACAATGCATTAGTCAGTTACCTGATAACATGTTTATTTTTCCAGATAATCCATGTATTAATCGAGATGAATCCATTTAATCAAATGACAATTGAAAGGATGGGTAAAATACCAAAAAAAAACATGAAATAAAAGGTGATGGTTATGATAGACAGTCAGACTCATCAGAATAAAAAGAAAAATATGTTCAATGACTACACAGCAGAAATATTCAGTCTATCATCCCAGACTGATGTTATGGAAAGTAAAACCCATAGATATAATTTGAGGCTCATTAGGTTTGCTAGAAGTTATTTTAAAAGATCATTCTAAAAAATAATTCTGCTCTGCTCTGCTGAAGATACATGGCTCAGATGAGATGCTTCTGTAGGGAAGAAATGGGAAGAGAGCTGGGAAGACTGCAGCAAGCAGTTCAGTTGAGTTTCTGTTAGCCAATTACTTAAGACTTCATTTGCTTGACTTGATTTGACCACTCACTTACATGAACACGTTGCATCCTCTGCATATTTTTGCATTGTAACACTCCATCTAGTATTTGCTGTTCATGATTCACTGTTCCTGCATTGTAACTGGTCACATAAGTATAGTATGGTACATAGTATGTTTCTTCCACATGACTGGATGGCTTCTAACTCACTAATTGTTTAGAGATGGCCACATGGACAGGCTAATGTAAATACTCGTGCAAATATCTAAAATGTATAAAAACATTGAGTATTCACACGTACACACATTTGCATGAGTATTTATTATGCTTTCCCACAAAGAACATTCTTGGAATGAAAGAGATTGTGATTTACCCTGAGAGTGAATTTGTGGTTTTTATTCAAACAGATATTCATGAATGCTTACTTTTCAGTATTCATACTGGTCTAATTTAGCTGACTGAAACTTGTTAATGTGCTGATTCTGGGAATAAGGAAGACAGACTGGTATGAACTAATGTGTTTTAAAGGGTTTATACAGAAGGATATAATCTTATGGAAGCAGAATGATCTTAGAAATTCAGTGAAGAGGCACAGAGAGAATATAGGCAGGAGAGCTCAATATCAGGCTAATAATATATCTTTGTTTATAATCTTTCTGTGACATCTGTAAAATAATTGTAATACTCTGATGTGTAAC
The DNA here is from genome assembly GCF_965140235.1 of Caretta caretta. Classification (NCBI taxonomy): domain Eukaryota; kingdom Metazoa; phylum Chordata; order Testudines; family Cheloniidae; genus Caretta; species Caretta caretta. Next base: position 87,453,564 of record NC_134214.1, read on the forward strand.
TCCTGAAAAGGCCAGAAATCCTAAACTGAGGGGAGCAGAACTCCCACAGACTTGAAAAGAGGTTAAGATCACGTCAGTGACATATTGTAAAAACAGGAGAGGAGCCAGATTGGATGGTACAGCTGAGAGCATTATGGTGAAGTGACAGATCGAGCTGATGTTATTACTGAAGAAAAAAATTTCATCACAGGCAGGGAAATCGTTATAATACAAAAGAATGTGGAGGCAAAGGGGGAAAACAATGCTGTACTGAGTCAAGAACAATGGGAAACACGCAAGAAAATGCATGGAATTATAGCACTAAGATAATATAAAAGAATGAGTGTTGTGTTTTCTCCATCACCCCCTTCTCTTTGTATAAATTCTTGCAGATAGTTTTTGTCCAGAGACATTTTTGTGGGAATACTGTACTTGGACATATGATGCTTGATCATTTTACTGTATTAGCCAACAATATTTCTTCCCAGCAGTGGGGAAAAAACAACTGACATGAGAAAGGGAATAATTATGAACAACGTGATCCAAATTAGTCTCTGGTGTGACTCTATTCAAGTCATGGAGTAATACCAGGGACAATTTGACTTATCTGCTGAAAAGTGGACTTACTTATGAATCATGTCTGGAAAGAGAGCCTACCTTAGTGATGTTGTCAGTAAAGTAGTGTTTTATTAAGTGGCTCTGTTAGCTCTTTCTACATGTGGAACAGTTTGAATTTCCCAAAGGCCTAGTGGCATGATTCGGAAGGTGCTTTTTAGATTTACTCATTACTTTAGACTTACTCTTCCCATCATGCAGTCAGGCTCACAGTAAAATGTGAGTCTTCAGTGGGAACAGCAGGAAGTGGATGAGTTTGAAGAGCTTATTTGCTGAAATACTCAGCTCTGGTGAAGAAGTCCCTGGAGCTCCAGTATTAATTTTTATGAAGCAAGAGGAAGAAGGGGAATAGAAACAATAGAATAGACTAGACATTAGTTTTATTTAGCTACCTTCATACTCTAGTTATGTCAGAGTATTTATGTTAGTAGTATTTATGATGTAGTAAAAAGAAAAGGAGTACTTGTGGCACCTTAGAGACTAACCAATTTAAGACTAACCAGTCTCTAAGGTGCCACAAGTACTCCTTTTCTTTTCGCGAATACAGACTAACACGGCTGTTCCTCTGAAACGTATGATGTAGTAGTTATGTCAGAGTAGTTATGTCAGAACACTTAGAATGAAATCCTGGTCATATTGAATTCCATATGGCTATGATTTCACGTCTAGGGTCTGTTTCTACCCTCAGTTACCCCTCTGGGGTTGTATAGAAGTAATTGGGAACAGAATGTGTCCCTTTCCATAGTAGTACATATATGATATGTGAACAGCACAGATATTATGAACTCATCAGCCAGTTATTCCTACACAGTTGTGGACATTTTGTTTATTTTATATGTCTAAATTAGGAATCTAGATTTTGTTTTAAATTACATTACCTTGCACTTTTTTTACTAAAATGATTATAAACCAGGTAAAATAGACGGGGTAAGTTGCGCTTAAAAACTTTACTGGGTTGTAGACAACCCTAAAGGGGCATCTATTTTTGTAGTCTGGATAAAAACCTTGGAGAAAGAATGCTGGTAAGGTCAATGGAGTTAGTCAGATATTTCTGAAAGGAGTCATCTGAGCTTTCATTTCCACCTAGATTGCCACAAGAGACTAGCAACAGGGACCTCATCTCAACATCTTATCTGAAAGATTGCACTTTTAATCATGTAACTTTCCCTGCCCTCTTGTTGTTGAACTATAATCTCTGCATTGGGATAAAGCCCAGTTCGTGATGTGAAATGTTTTAGTTAAGAGTCATTGGGACCTGATACAAAGCCCTTTGTAGTCAATTATGGTCTCTCTGCTGCCCTCATTGGTCTTTGGATCAGGCCCTTGATTATGCTTGAGAAATCCAAAACTGAAAAAGAATGCTCTGGGCCATAGATCCCTGTGACTTGGCCACTGTAAAGCCTAATCATAATTTCTGAGCTGAAAGTACTTCGTTTCCAAAGTCCCACATGTAAACACTGTGATTTAAAGTTTGTCACACATTTTTCCTAAAACTCGCAAGTAATCATGGTCTTATCTGCAGTGGCACATAACTGCTTTTAGGTGGGAACTGTAACAAATTATGGCTATAGGGTCCTCAATTTTTGGAAGACCCCAGATTGATTCATGCTAGTTGCTCAAAATGCCTGGGACTGATAGAATATGGTCACCATAAACTTTCCTAGTCAGCTGCTTGTAGCTAGAATTGATCCTCTGCTGAGCAGCCAGTGTAAGTGACTTCTGGCTGCAAAGAGGGCAGCTCAATGGGATGAGAGGCAGTGTGGTCTGATGTACTAAACATAGAACTGAGAACAAAGTAACTTGCATTTTAATTCAGTCTCTCACACTGGAAGTTTCTGTTTTGATCAAGTCACCTACAAAAAATTATCCCAACAAGCATGCCACTAAACTTCCATTTTGATCCTGATGAACAAATGTAATATTCAAATTAGATAACTTTAAAGAAAATTAGTTGTAAACTTCAGTTAAATTGTTTTAATTAACCTTCTTGTTTGTTTGTTTCCTTTTTAATATAACACATAGTTCAACAACTGTAATTTGGTCTGATGATTTTATGGCAACTAGCCAAATGGTGCTGATCAGTTCAGTATGTAAAAATGTTTTGAAAAAATAGAATACATGTTGAATTCTAATTAAAGACAAATACAAATTGTGTGTGTGTGTCTGTCTGTCTGTCTGTATGAAAATTTGAAGTAGATTTTGAGAGTATGTTTCTTTAAAAGTTAAAACAAAATAAACGTGTCTAATAATATTTGGAATTAGTTTTCATGCTGACCGTATGGCTTCATCTTCTTGTCCCCAAACTCAACTACCTAAAGATAAATATATTTTTCTCACATTGTTTGAAATAAACATGACCTGTGACTCGTTAAAGGCCTTACTATTAGGATTTTATAACTAAATAATTTTAATCTATTGTTTAAGTACTGTACTTTCTTTAAGTGGCTGCAATGTTGTTCAGTCACGATTATAGCGCTGAATACATTATATACTATAGTTGTCTTGAAGAGATTTTTATATCACTGTGCAAAATACTGAAATCTTTTCAGTCCCCTTATCAGTTGTGGTATACATTTTCTTTCCTCTATAAAGTAACTGCTATATAGCAATTTCAGTTATTCACATTCTTTTATGAATTTTGCATGGAACAAACCATTTTTAAAACTTACTTTATTGTTTTGACCTGTGTATTTTAATTATTAAAATACTATTCTAGTAAATATTTTGTAATCTATTTTAAGTAATAAAGTCTTTTTAATGAGACCTCATTACAGCACACTTCTGTTGTGTCTTTGATAAGAAGGGAAAGATGGGCTTTTTGTTTGTGAATTAGGAGCTTGTATTAACGAAATGTAAGTTAGTGAAGTTCTACTGTACATCTGAAGCTGTAACCAATCCAGCAGGTATCAATTAACCATGGGTGATTTGAATAGTATGATTTTATACATGCTTGGATATATTACCTGTCAGAACATGGTAATGACAGAAAATGTCAGCAAATGCATCACAGCCTCTTGGAGGTGCTAATTACACTGCTTATAGCCGGCAGGCAATAGTGTTGTGATATCGCACCCCAAATATGCATGGGGAGGAACTCTGCAAACAAACCTATCTCAGGTCACAAGACAAGGGAATTGGCTGCCTGTGGAGTGTTGTCTCCCCTTTCTGTAGTTTGTGTAATGCTCAGTCGTGTAGGCTGCAGAACGTGCGCTGGAGGAAGGAGGTAGGGAAGGGCAATGCAGGGCAGAGGGGCTGTGCATTGTCCCTATTCCCTTATCTTTCAGGGGAGACTTATCAGAACATCTCAACTGGAGCTGTGCAGACAGAAACTAGGGGAGATATTGGAGGAAGCAGACTTATGATAGATTCCTGGGATCCACTAGTCAGCCTCCCCTGCTTTCCATGCAGAATAAAACCTCACCTTTACCACCACTGGAAGAACACAGGGCAAGCTCTTTGAGGAGAAACTGTTTTCTCTCTGTGTGGAACCTCCCAGTGTTTTTTCTGCAGGAAGTGGCAATCTGGTCCAGGATATGGGAGACTCGATTTTCCTTCAATTTATAGCTGTTAATCTCTGGTAGTTCCATAGATATCACTAGAGTTACTCTGGTTTTACACTGACACTATTCAGAGTAGAATTTAGCCACTGAGACATATGCAGGGGTGAGTACAAGATATGCCTAGTGTTGTCTTGTTTCAACTCAGTTCTTAACTTGAAGTGCTATTGACAACTAGCAACTTTATTAAATCACAATTCTGCCTTGTCCTGTATCTTAGGCTTTGTCTACACTGCACTTTTGTTGTTAAAACTTTTGTCACTCAGGGGTGTGAAAAAACACACCCCTGAATGGAAGAAGTTTTAATAACGAAAAGCTCTGGTGTGGATAGCGCTTCGTTGGTGGGAGCCACTCTCCCGTCGATGAAGCTACTGCCCCTTGCTGGGGTTTTCTTTTGTCGCCAGGAGAGCGCTCTCTCCAAACTTTAGCCTGTTAATTCCACCAGATCAGAGCTATTCCTATCTGCTTTGCACTGTGGCGTAATAATCACATTTGGTGATTCTGGTACTTCAGCTTTGTTGTTTCCAGCTAGATATGTATATCTAAACATTAATTATTTTTGAGTTGTAATCATTATTTGACCTTGAATTTGCCTAAAAATTATGCTTAACCTCAGAATACTATTTTTTAGGACAGAAGCAAAGTTGTAGTAATGATTTTGTTAGCTTCTAAGGTGACACTATATTTGATCATATTATTCTATCCAACCTATTTAGTTCCAGCCTAACTTCTCTTTAGCTTAAAGGTTTTGATATTAAATTGAATTATAATTCTTGCAATCTAGTTCATTGAGTTTATACTTGGTGACCTGACACTATGTCTTGGTTTATCTAGTTATGCTGCTTAGTTACTAATTAATCTTAATTAGGGTAGACAACCTGTTAATGCTGTTAGTACCCTAAGTAATTAAGTTAACGCCATTGTACTTAATGTTCATTGCTTTCTGAATTTTATATTCAGTTTTATAACACTCGTGCATTCAATGTAGTTAACCAACCTTGTTTTAGTTTACTTTGTTTTAGGATTTTGTGTTAAGAGGCTCTTTTAAGAGCTGCTACATTGTATCACTAGTTTTATTTACCTTTTTTAATTGTGTATTTAGTTTGCATAATCCTTGTCAATTTAATTGTTTGTTGGTTTCTTTTATCATTTTTGATTACTTAACTAAACATTTTCTCTATTTCAAAGTCAAGTTCAATTGTTTATATTGGAGCCCCTCTGAGTGTATAGCAAAAGAATCCTTGGTAACTTTTTACATGGTTACCCCGTACGTGTAGCCTCATTAATAACAATAATCAATTATTCCATGCTTTTTAAATTTAGTTTTCGTGAATGAATGAGAAGCAATTAATTAATATTTGCGTCTAATTAACTTTCTCCCAATTCTCAATATTGATGATCAGGGTGGGTGTAATTTTAGTTTGAAAATTGCCTGGCATCCAATACGTTTCTACCCTACATCACTACTTTTCAGTGTAAATAGGTTCAACAAGTTTCCACAGACTCAACAGATTTTGGCAGTCAGCATATGGATTTTGTACTGATTTGCAACTAGTATATTTTTCATATGTCACCTAAATAATCCACAGTTATCTGTGTATATTTAATATGAAAGATGTCTAGTGACTCAGGTTATGTCTGCCAAATATACAATATTGTGGAAAATGGACATTAGGCTTTCATAGGTAATTGAATGGAAAAAGTACCTCCCCATGTAGTATGGCTATTCACTAAATAGAATGCATTGTCATTACTTGGGAATTATATGTCTGAGCTCATCTTTTTAAGAAACTAAAATCTAAATGAAAGGGAAAATATATTCGTTCTAATAAATACATTTTGGTGGCCCAGGTGTGGTAAAAGTTGTTTACGTAGTAGTCCTCAACATTATTTAAAATGACATTTTTATTAAGCTGGCATGAAGTGTGTTGTTGAGTTGCTTTTAATACGATAATGTTTGCAGTTTACCATACCATAAGTGCAGGTTGGCCGTTTAGTGGATGAAATATTCATGTAAACTCAAGGCAATGAATCTGTAATTATAAATAGACCTGCTACAACAGAAATAGTCTGATGATTCTGTTGTCAGTAATTTTCCAAGGAAGTGAAAGCAGGTTAAAGACTGAGGGAAAAATTTTCAGCTGTAGAGGGACATCTGAAGATAGCTTGAAATTGTTGGGCAATTAATACTAAAAACATTGACAACTAGTTCTCACTGTGGATTAGTTCAAGTCAGCCATAATGATCAAATTGGTGCTGTGGCTTCCTCAGCTATGCACTTTTTAATTTAGAAATATCTTCAGTTATTTGTGATTACTGCAACAATACAACTAGATGTTAATAGCATGATGTAAAGATCAATAATCTAAGACACCAGGAGTGTCTCTCTCCTCTACCTTTATGCCTTTCACCAATCAACTTGTCTGACAAATTGAACATAGACAATAAAGATTTCTCTGAATTTCTCTGAGATTATTTATCCTTTCTGTTGAATTTGTGCAGATTTTCATCAAGATAAATTGAGGTATCCAGATGTACAGAAGAGAGCAGGAAGGGGTAGATGCCATTTGGCACCATATTCCTCAGGCTGAAACCTAATGTCATGAACCACATATGGAAACAATTAGCTGCATCATTGAAATACTGACTGCCAATTAAGGGAAATTCAACCATGTTTAAATTAATGGTCAACAATATTTCAATGCAGTTTCTGTTCTCATCTCCTCTAGTCTTCCCAGAAATTAAGGCATAAAGGATAAAAATTAGACCTAGGTTGAGGCTGCAACATCCTGACCCAGATCAGGATACCCATTCAAAAATACACTCATGTTTGTGGTGTTTGAAACTGGGGTATTTGGTTTGTGGATACAGGAGATATTTGCAAAATTCCTAGGTTTTAAATTTGAAACCTTCTCTTTGTCCTCCAAGTCCCAAAGTTTGCAGGCATTGGGATCCAAGGTTTTGTTTTGGGGCCCATCTCTACTAAAATATATCTTGTATAAAGCTGGATAAATGGCAGCAATATTCAGAGGCATTCAAGGATACTTAAGCAAGCTGTTTACTCCTTTGGCTGAATATTCTAACACAGATACAGTTGCAGGCCCCCTAAATTATGCAAATTTACTGCATTAATAGTGCTGATGGCTAAGAAGGGATAATTCTGTGTGATTGCAGCCTTCCATTTCTCCATGTTTAGTTTCTGAGTTGGGCAGGTTGAGATTTAGAGAAGTTAGCCAAGTTCTTTAATGAAGATTCTAATGACATAAAAAACAGTACTAAAAACATTCTCTTTTTCTGTGGTGAATTTAGCTGCTGCTTCCATACCCAGCCTTCTCCAACAACCTCTCTGTTCTAGACTCACTCACTCAGCAGTATTTTAAAGTAGTTGCATTGTTAGATTTCTAACAGCAAATAGAAAAATTGGACTGAAATGCATTTCAAACCTGGGAACATAAAAACTATGAAAAGTACAAATAAATACAGAGCTGCCAAGCTTGGGGTACACTCTTAGGCCTTACTAGCTTTGCTGGTAAAATCAAACAAGTGTAGCACATACTCTCCTTATTCCAGATTAAGAGAGTCCACACAGGATATTATACAGGTTTAACTACACTGATCATTTCAGAATAAGAGTGCGTGAGTTATACTGTTATAACTACATTGATTTGTGCTCACCCTTTACCTTATACTGGTATAATTTTCCTTTTTAGACAAGCCCTTAGTGATAGCTACTGTGGATGATGTAAACACACCATAGACACTTTTTTTTTTTTGACGGGGGCAGGGAGGGAGAGTGAAAAGCTCATTCCTGGTTTGAAACTATCTTGTGTGTGGTTTGCCATCAGCTCTTCCCTGTGTGATTTTGGCCACAATAGATAAGAAGAGAATGGGAGAGGACAATGCAGCAGGGGCGTGGGAAAGGAAGTGGTACAGATGATGCCCCATTGGGAGGGGAGGAGTGGGAAGTATCAGTGGGTGGAAAGAGCAAGGGATGGGGACAATGGTGTGGCTTCTGGACTGCAACTAAAGGAAGAACAGTGTCTAGAATGCGGGGGTCACAGGGAGGGGGAGAGCAGCACTCCCTGCTGCCAGAAAGAGCTAAACCAGCTGAAGTCTGCTAACTTGCCTGAAGTCCCCTGCAGTCTGGCTTAGAGTCAGACTCTGCTGATGCTGCAGGCCAGGTACTCAATGACAATATTTTAGCTACGTCTGCAAGAGTGTGATCTAACTGTGTGTAAGATAATGTGACATTGAGGGAAAATACATGATACCATACAAATGACATGCAGCATGCATGAAAGTAGCATCTCTTGGGTGTGCTAAGCTGCTTTGGTTACATCAGTTTTTCTTCTATCATTGCCTTATCCTTTGTGACCTGACTTCAGAGACTCTATAGCTTCATTGCCTTATCCTTTGTGACCTGACTTCAGAGACAGTATAGCTCCCAGCAGCTCTGGATCCTCAGTCGGTATCAGTTCCCCAAACAGGCAACAAATTGCAACCACTTTAAACCATCTGAGGCCTGTTCACATCATGGAACATACAATATTAATGGGCTTGCTAGGAATATCTTTTTTTTTCTGTGTCTTTTATTTTTATAAGAGGAAAGGAAGTTTGTTTTAATTTGTGCTCAGCATTTTAGGAATTCCTTAAGGTCTTATAAACTGAGAAAGATGGGAGTTTTGTTAAAATCCTCACATCACCCACACTCTAAAACTTAAGTACTGCAGCACATACAGTACGATAACCCATTGTTTAGATTTCCCTCTGATTCCATCGTTCCAGCAATGTATTAAAAAGACAACTTTTGCTCTTAACTATTTTTGCTTTCCTTGGTGAGCTTTTTGTAAAATCTTCTTCTATACCAATGGGTGATGATTCTATTCACTAGTCAATATTGTTCCTTTGTATGTAATAATTCCACTTGCTAAAATCCTTACCTTCATAGTTGAAAAATGTTTCATGACTAGTACCTGAATTTGCCTTCAATGGCAGCTTGATCTTTTTAAAAAACGAAATACAGCAGCACCACAACTAATCATCTATCAAATTCTAGGCAAAGATACATATGTACAATTTTACACACATGAATAGTCCCACTGAAGTCAACAGGACTGCTCATGTGAGTACAGTTATTTGTATCTGTAAGTCATCTTTGCAGGATCAGGGCTCATTTTATAAATACGAGATAGTATTGCATTGTACTGCCAAGCAAGGGTTGTAAATCAGTAAACTTCTGTTTTCTTTAAGCAAATGAATAACTTAAACAGTATAATCGTTTTAACGGTTTTTTAAAGTTGCTGCTCTACCGAGATGCTGAGACTGGCTATTCAGTTTAAGGCCAAATACTTCAAAACCGCACACTGAAGGTGCTTTACTCACATGAGCAGTCCCATTGCACTCAGTGCAACGCCATTAACACTACTCCTTGTCTTCAAAAGTGGACAAGATTTGGCTATTGTTGTGAACTTCATAATGCTGCTCCTGAATCTGCCCTACTTCTACTTGTTCTGGAGTACCTGCTACAGGTTAAGAAATAACAAATAAGAAATCAGGTTTGTTCCTTAATTTTATCAAAGTTCATCAGGCAGCCCTAACAGTTTTTCATATTACTATTGAGGGGTTTTCTCTATTTGCTCACCCCACAACCATGATATTCATGAAAGGTTTGGGGAATTTCTTCCTGTAGATAATGGTCCCTACTCCTGCTTGGGACATGAACTTGGTACTCAAAAGCGTCATAACACCCCTGTTTGAACCAATGGCCACCTGCTCCTTACTGAATTTATCAGGGAAAACAGTCTTCCTCATGGTGATTACCTCAGCCCACAGAGTTGGAAAGATTGGGACCTTAATGGCAGACCTTCCTTTCACAATACTGCACAAAGATAAGGTGTCCTTACAGCTGCATCTCAGGTTTCTCCCTAAAGTAACTTCCAAATTTCACCTGAATAAGACCATATGCCTGCCAGTTTTCTTTCCAAAACCCTATATTTCTAACCAGGAGACTGTTCTTGATGCTCTAGATGTCAGGAGGCTGTTATCCTTCTATCTGGAACTAAGCCATTTCGTAAATCCAACAGCCCATTTGTTTCAATTGCAGACAATTCAAAGAGTTCCACCATTTCTATCCAGAGACTCTCAAAATGGATTTCCGAATGTCTTATAGCTTGCTACTAGACTGTCGACATCCAACTCCCTAGCAGCCTTTGGGCGCACTTGACTAGACCGCAATCTACGTCCATGGCTCTCCTTAGAAATGTTCTCATTTCAGAAATCTGCAGAGCTGCCACATGGTCTTCCATACATACCTTCTCTAGACCTATGCCCTAGTTGATGCTTCCAGATTTGATGCTACAGTTGGCAGTGCATTTCTCTCTTCTGTGATGGAGTTCATTCCAAATCTGCCCCCTTCTTACTGGGTATATAGCTCGGGAGTCACCAAGAGTGGAGCACTCGTAGGGACACTACTCAAAGAATAAGAAGACATTACTCACCTGGTGCAGTAACTGAGGATTATCAGGATGGGTGTTCCTCTACATGCCCTCCTTCCCCTCTGCTTCAGAGTTTCCTCTGAGACTCGGCAGTGCAAAAGGAAATGAGGGGGCATTTCACCCATACAGCCTGATATAGCCTCAGTGCAGCTAATGTAAACCTCCAATCAAGGGCACATGGGGCTCATGTGTGCACCAAGAGCCGAGTACCCATAGGGGGACACATTTCAAAGAACTACAGTTACTGCACAGGGTGAGTAACCTCTTCTTATGTAGGAGGATATACTGACAGACTTATAACTGGAACAGCATGCGCATTCCCCTATAATTACTGATTGGGTGAAAAGTGATTTATCCAGACCAATTTTATTTGATAGCTGTGATATTAATTGCCATGGATACATAAAATGAGAAACAGTGATGATCTGCTATAATGCTATCTGTTATTAAGCTAGATCTGCCATAAACTACTCCACTCTGGCTTTCAGCATCCCTAAAGTCTAAAAGTTTGCTCTCAGTTACACCTGTGCAATTCCCTAGAAGTTAATGTAGTTTTACAGTGCCTCAAAGAAATATCCCTCAGTATATAGACATTTATGGAGAACTAAACAAATCCTGCAGCAGAATGTTAGTTATGGATAGCTGTAGTTTTGAAAATTATTAATAAGAAATAGAAAATAGGAAAACAGTGTTTAATGGCTTTCTAGTTTGGGGAAAGTATAATTGCATTAAATAGAAGAAAACTTACAAAGGGAAAGGAAAGTGATGGTAAATAAATGGAATAGCTACGTATTGAGGTAATGCTATATCAGGAGGCTGGCAATACTGTAAATATGTTGTTTAGATATAGGCAGAACAGGAAAAAAGAGAGAAACAATTTTAAAAGATAATTCCCATGGCGGAAATGCGGGAGAAGAAGGGACTTTTAGGGAAAGATGTGAAAGGGAAATGGAGGGGGGAGTGAAGCTGTAGGGCAGGTAAGAACAAAGAGCATAGTTGCTCACATGGGTGCCACACACGAAAGTGGTTTATTATTAATAACCTGGAAGTGAAAGAGGAGAGTCAGCATTGCTTCAAGGTGCACTGAGGCTAATGGTATTAACTCCTAAGTGCTTGCTGGAAGAAGAGGACCAATGGAAGGTGAGAAGCACAATGACCCAGGAGAATGAGAAACAATGTGATCTAGTGGACAGACTACAAACCTTAGGCTTAAGAACTTTTGAGGACCAATCCTAACTCCATTCCTGATTTGTTTTTTGACAAATAACATAATCTCTCTGTCTCTTGGCTTCCTTAATAATCTTTGCTTGCTTCTGTCATAGGGGTATAGGAAGGATTGAATATTTAATATTTGTTCAGCACTTTGAAAAACATAAAGTGCTATATAAATACTACTTATTTATTATTTATTGTTTGAGCATATTCGCTAACCTATCAGGAGAGTGGACTTTTCTTGATGATGTCTTTCCTATAGCAAAAGACAAAAATAATAATATAAAGTGAAGAGAAAAAGAATTACTTCAGTCAATGTACTGTTCTTTCAGTTAAATAGCTTACATTCATGTGCATTAATATTGGTATTAAAATAATCATAGAAAATAATTTAGCTACTTTGCATGTGAAAATCTCAGATTTTGTCCATTGAATAGAAAAAAAAACATACAAGAGATTTTGAAAAATGGCCAGGTGGATAATGGATAGATATGTTGTTTATCTTTTGTCCTTTCAATGGACAAAATTCTTCATCTGTGCAACCCAATGAAGTCAAAGGCTTGTACAAGCATAACTCCCTCATAATATGGTCCCAATTAATTAAGCAGTTTTCACAGGAAACTTTCTTATTTCAAAATTCCTCTTCAGTTGTGTTGATATTTGTGAAATTAATTAATATCTCTTTACGTACATACAAGTTCTTCTGAAAGATTCAACTTCTCATTTACTCAAAAACCCTTACAGTAAAGGTAGATTGCATAAAAGCAGTAAAAGACTTGCTTTTACTATTTCTAAATGGTCTTCTCAAAAACATTTGCATTAATGCAGTTGTTTAAAAGAGAGCCTATGCAAACTTTGACAGGTTGCTGCATAAAGAAAATGTTAAAAGAAAGTTATTCCAGAAACAGCAGATCTATCCAATGATATGGAGTAGGATTCTTCAGTAACTCAGAGGTCAAGGCTGATGTGTAAATTCATTCAGTGCTTGAAGACTGAAGGTCTGATTCTGCTTTCATTTACACCGGTGCACATCAGGAATAACTTCACTTTAAATCAGTGCAGTTATGCTGGAATATACCTGGTGTAAGTGAGATCAGAATTGGGCCCTGAATTTCATAAATTATATCTTCTAACTTTAAAACAATTCTAGTAATAGAAATGGAGATGGGCTCAAGCCACAAATTTTAGATACAAATCCAGGTCTGTATAATGGTTCTTTTGGGGGTCCATTTTGAAAGGCTAGCTCTCATTCTACTTGAAATCAGTAGCAAAACTCCCATTCAGTACTCAAACAGTAAACAAGGTACAAGATGGAGTGAATGATCTGGAGGATGTTAGTTCCTAAACCTAGTCATCTTCCCCAGGCCACAATCATCCATGACTTTATTTTAGTTCAATCAATGTCAACATGCATTCTCCTCCAATCAGCCAATTCTTAGTCAGAATTCCTCTAGAGGTCTCTCTCCTCCCTCTCATTTCCTCCTATTACTTCTAGCTCCCCCACACACACACACACACACACACGCACTTTAAGGGACATAGGTGCTGTCATGGGGGATGATATCAATCATTTTTCCTTAGGGTTTTTTTTTCCTGCTTCTTTCAGAAATATAAACAATACAGTAATTGTTCTTAGCCAATTTTTAACTTTTTTTAAGCGTTAAGGCAAGTCGAAGTGTTCTGGACTGTCTACGATGTTACTCTCCTCAGTCCATGATGTGATAGGAAGGCATAAATGCAGTGTGCCAACCCTGACTGAACTAAAATATTAGTAGTGGGTAACTATAGCTCTGAGAGTGGCCTTGTTTGATTTCCTTTTCTATAGTGAAATTTTTTATCATGTTTCTGGATAGTGTCCATAGTACATGTTGCTGACATCATCACACATATATATTCAACATGACTGGATTCAATCCTTCATGGATGGTAACTCATTCTACACAGCCTAAGAGTAATACAAGAATGCATATAAAAAATAAAATAAAATTGAATTTGCTCTACGTGTGGTTCTCCTCCCCTACATAAGGTATTGCAAACATTTGGGTGGCATTCCACAGCCACTTATACCAACGTAAATCCTCCCTAACTCTAGTGAAGTCACACCTTGGTTTAAACTGCTGTTTGAGTGTGAAATTTGGCCCTTCATCTTATGTGGTTATATAAAAGTTAATCTCCATGATCACATTTGAAATACCCTGCCTTTTATGCATCTGCTCAAATGCCATCTGCAAATCAGATTTTGCCTGTGAATTTTTGACATTAAAAGATCAGAATAATGTGTAGAGTACATACTTATTCTAACACAAAGATCCACTGAGAACCAAAGGATATATATGCATAAACACAAATGACAGAATAAAATGCTTAGCTCTATGTTTTCAAAGACTTTCACCAGGATTTAATCACAGAGCTCCCAGTAACTTCAGTGAAAGTCACATGGCTAAAATCCTAAAGAAGTATGAAAAATAGCAGCTTAGAGTGCATAATGTTATGCTATAATATGCTTTTCATGCATATGAGATGAAATTTTCCATGTGGCAGAGGAGGGGAGATCTGACAAGGAGTCAGGATGTGGGGAGAAAACTGGAACTAGCTGGGACAAGAAGCTGGATGGGTTAGTGAGATACTAATATTGGTTAAGGAGCACACGGAGGGAGATTAGGACTTGGGAGCCAATGGGAACATGTATTCCCTAACTGTACTTCATACAAAATATTCATGCATCTTCGCTTTGATAAGTTTCCTATTTTCTAATGCTAAAGATAACTTCCACTTTGAGAAGTGTTGTTGGATGCTTGACATGAGTGAACAAAATTCTGGGTTAAATATATTCAGTTAATGTAAATGAATATTATATATATATGTAACTATATATATAACAACTATATATATATGTATAACTATATAGAATGATATATATAATCATATATATTATATATCATTAATACCATGCACATAATATCTATTAATGTAGTGTATACTAAGCCTAATATATATGTATTAACTAACAATATTATGCAGTAAATTAGCCACGAGGCCACATTGAGCAATGAGGATAAAACAAAATACTAAATACCCGCTCATTAAGTGAGCACGGTCCATTATGTGAACTGAATAAATGAGAGGTCCGATGAAAAAACAGGATATGATCCAGTATTTAAAGAGTCTGTCAAAGTACACTAGGAAGCCAAACTAAGACTATTCAGGCAGCATTAATTCTAGCATTTCCTAACTTTTGACTACTTGACTTTGTGACCTTAATAATGTTCTATTAACATAGTTTGTGTTGGTGTAATTATTGTATTACTTAAACCAGAGTATTACTGTATTTCTTGGAAAATACACTATATATTGTGTTTTTATATACAGATCTATCAGTATAAATCAGATAATATAGATATGTTAATATTATAAACATGCTCTTAAATATTCTGGCCCTGATTCTGATATGTGCTGTGATGACTTCATGTTGCATTGCCAGTGGAGAGTAGCTCACACATCAGCATTCCTGGCAACAGTAGCATAACCTATTGTAGTGGGATCCAGTGGTGTATTGGTTCTACACCACCATCGACTGGTAGCCAGTATAGGGAAGTGGCTGGAACTTCACTGCCGCTTGATAATTCCCAACTATTTTATTGGGCTAT
This sequence comes from Caretta caretta, assembly GCF_965140235.1. Lineage (NCBI taxonomy): Eukaryota > Metazoa > Chordata > Testudines > Cheloniidae > Caretta > Caretta caretta. The sequence goes on from NC_134214.1 coordinate 87,469,068, forward strand.
TGGTAGCCTGCATCAATGGAGGGCCTCTCACATTGCTTTGATTTCAACCAACAGCCTGGCCTAATTCACAGATGGCCCAGGATCACGGGAGCTTAAAGACATTATTGTATTCCCCCCTCCTAAGTTGTGCCATGCACTCCTCGACTAGATCCAAGGATCTGGGCCCACTTATATATCCCATGTACCTTTAGGTACATGAACAAAGGTATGATTATACATTCATAATTATCAGGGATGTGTTGTTGCCTGACAACATAACATATTTGCTTAATTATATAAATGTCAAGTTTTGTTCATCCATGTAGATGGATTTTTTGAGAGAGCACACAAATAAAACTCTCGAGGAGAAAAAAAATACAGCAAAACAGGGTAGCATCCTTGAATTTTCTTTAGCTATCAAGATCTGTATCTTTGCTTGTTGGGTTCAGAAAATGTATCTGAAATAAGAGAAGAACAGCATCAGCGAATATATCTTAGAATTCTATAGGATAATAACTCCTGACTCAAACAGAACTTATGGTATATACATGATATTGGCTAATAAATGTGACTAATAAAAGATTTTTAATTACATGCACTGCAATAGTAAAAAGTTGTTTTGAATGAAAATGTTTTGAATGTTTATATGAATTGATGGAGAGTTTCCATTGTCATGGATTTGCTTACGGGAATTGAGGGGGGACAAACATGGGTGGAACTTCCTCTTGGGGAGTAAAAGGAAGATGGGTATGTGACCTCCTGGATGATATCACCCTTTTCCTGTAGTCTTACAGAAGCCCCTCAGTGGATGCTCTGCATGGGAGTCCCAGTGGTATTCTGATGGGAGGCAGAGTTAATTCAATCAATGCTGCCAAACCTGCAGCCAGATCCTGTGTGAGAGCCACATCCACTAAGGACAGGTTGACATAATTGGATTTTTTACTGCTCATGTATCCTGTACTGCCTCAAGCAGGTACACAAGCTGCCTGATACTGGCTGAAAGCTCTGTAGATAACCTGAGCCCTTTGGGGAAATTATGCGCAGCAGTCTTGTTCTGGATACATTTGCTATTAGTGCCCATTCTGTGGAACCAAGATCTCCCTCCCTCATCTGGCATGGCAGAGCAGTTTAAGAAGGCTGATTGAGAGAAGACCACATCCCAAATCTTGGACTTTGCAAATGGAATTCCAGGCTAATGATTTTGCTCCAGATTTATTTGAACCAGTCAGGGTGGTGAGGGAACGGGAGCAGCAACTCGGCGACTCCCATGGCACATTTCTCTGCTCAGCCTCGGGATTTCCATGAAGAAATCCTGTCATGAGTCAATGCCACTTGCAGCAACATTAACTCCTTCAGCATTCTCTCTACTGCTGTTACTGAGCACCTGCAAGTCATTCAAACAATAGCAGCGTGTTTCCAGGAGAGCTGGGGGAGGCAAGCAGGACTGCTCTTCCTGTAGAATGATAGCATCGTAGAACTGGGAGGGACCTCAAGAGGTCATCTACCCCGTCCCTTGCACTCATGGCCGTGTCCGCTTCCTGTACAGACTTTGTGGCTTTCTTTGATGTGAATCCCCTGGATTTATGGGGTTGGGAGCTTTCACACCCTATCAACCAGTGGAGGAGAGTCTTCCGAAAAAAACTCTGCCGCGGAAATCCCCTTGGCACTTTCTTGCAATTTTATGTGTAGGAGGTGTCAACCTGTCCCAGGGTGACTTGCTGTTGAACTGATATATTATTTGATTTATTTGAATAATATCAACAATTTTATGAAGCTTTTGAGTTATCACCTCTGGAAAAAAGCAATAAAACTTTTCTTTCCGGAGAAACATATTGTTCTTGTTCTAAAGGCATGAACTATAAAAAGCATTTTATCCTTGTTCTCAAGACAAGGATTGTTTTCTTGGTTTTTTAAAGTCTTTTTATCCCCTCTCATCCAGAAGTATAATAGAAACTCACTGGCAGTTCTGTATTTGTGACTGGATTCCACAGAAGACAGTCATAGTTTTAAAACTCAACATGGGCCCAACCCCAGTCACCTTTGAACAATGAGGGGTTAGAAAACTAGACCCAAAAGTTGTAGTTTTGAACCATTTCTATGATGGTTTACTGGTGTGCACCATATTCACTTGGACAGCAGGCTTTGATACGCATTCCTGTAACAGGGTGGCCTGCTGCATTAAGGGCCAGATGCCTCTGGCCAGCCAGCTATCATCAATTGTCAGACCCAGGTGGGAGGAAAATAAGTGATTATAAAAGCCAGCGAATTATTCAAATAGTGACAGTTTCCTTCAGTAGTCCCTGAGGAAGGAAGATTCCAGGTGAGAGGCCTTGGATATTTTGGCTGAGTCGAAAACCCCATCTAGGGTTTTCTGTTTATGAGTTTATGCTCATTTGGGCAATAAGTGGAGCCCAGAACCAAGGGCCAAAGACTCGTTTGGTGTGGCTTTTAATTCCCCAGGCTGGGGAGAAAGCCATTGTCTCACAATTCCCGGGGTAGTACATTCTCAAAAACGGTGAATTAGGAATGGCTTAATAGGGTGATGAGCCAGATTCTATGCACCTTAGTCATGTGAGAAGTCTTTGCTGGGAAGCTTCCCATGAGTAATTCAAGCAGGAATTAGCCTCGCAACTTCAAAAGTAAAAACATGCTCCTTTTGGGTTCAAGCAGAGGTGCATGATATTCTCACAGATTCTTCAGTCAACATCATGTGCCACATGGTTTGTTCTTCAGTAAAAATAACTGTTCAAGGTTTCAAGCTGTCAATTTACACATGACTTTCTGATTGATGCAATTGTTGCCTCCCTCAGTTTCCTTAAGCTTGTTTGACCTAGTCCCTGTTCTATCTACACTTGGGTTTTTTAATCTGAGTGATAGAGGAAGGCTTTCCAAGTGATTAGGGTGCTAGTTTAGGACATAAGAGATTTGGGTTCAAGTCCCTGTTCAGCCACCGAGGCTGACAAGGTGGGGAGAACAGTTGTGCTAGGTCCTCAAGCTCAAGGGCAGGGCAAAATGTCTGTAACTGGGGTGAAATTGGAGTGAACTGGGAAGAGGTGGGGGCCCAGGAAGCAATGTACTGGGGCCCCAGATTTCTCTCAAGGGGCTTGTCTGCCACAGACTTGTATGAGCTTAGCCAAGCCACATGGCCATACTGTGCCTCAGTTCCTCATCCATAAAACAGGGATATAATACTTCCTTATCTCACAGGTGCACAGATGCTGTGCTAATGAGGGCCATATAAATACCTGTAAATAATTGTGGTCCAAATTCTGCCCTTATTTGAATTGTATGCATTCCCATTCAAGATAATGAGCATGAATGGGATGTATTTGAGGTCAGAATCTGGCCCTGTAATATATAGGCATACAAGCTGAAAACTGTAAGCAATCAATACAGTCTGTTTTACCCCTGTCAGTAGTAATATAGGGCTTGATTCTGATCTTGCCAGTGTAAATTAGGAAAAAGAAAAGGAGTACTTGTGGCACCTTAGAGACACACACTTTCCTTCTCTACAAAAGAAAAAGGATACTAATTTTTAATAGTCTCTAAGGTGCCACAAGTACTCCTTTTCTTTTTCTGAATACAGACTAACACGGCTGCTACTCTGAAACCTGTAAATTAGGAGTAACTTCATTGACTCAGTGGAGTTACAATGGGGCAAACGAGAACAGAATCAAGCCCCAAAGTGTTTCCTATGACAACTGAAAAATATTTATAGTAAATTATTTACCATCATTTATGTCAGAATCATGTTTGTTTCTCTTTTATTAAAACAACAAAACAAAATGAACCTCTTTTCATTTAATTATATGTAACGGAACAGAAATGCATAATTTTCTGCCCTTATTTTAGACTGGAATTTACTATTTTGATCTTTTAGTTTTTCTTGGGTCAATGGTTATACCTGTCTAATAGAAGCAGAGTGTCAAATTCTATTTTAGATTGTCATGCTAAATATTACAGAGGAAAAATGTCTTCACAGAAGAACCTTGCAATGTTTGGTTCATCCTTATAATTCTGATATTTGACAGATGTATATAAAATATGTATTACTTCCCTAAAGGAAATATCGGGCCTAAGTTATACCTGGGTTTCAACCACATAGTTCTGAGCCATCACTTTTTTTTCCTACAGTAACACTGTCAGTTCTGAGTGACAAGTGCTCTGCACTCTTTTCCCACTAATATGTCAGTGGAAGGAGAGTAAGGCCAACACTGAGCGCTTTTGAAAATTCTACTGTCCTACCAGTGGACAGAATTCTGGTCTGTACTTTCCACCATTGATAAAAATCTCATTGGAGTTATTCATGGATTGAAGAGGCACTGTTTTTTCTACTAATACCTTTCCAGATCCAACTCTCTTTTTGCTTTTTTGGCCTGACTGTTGATGATTTGTGACTTTACCTGCTATGCAGAGAGAGCTGTTTTTACTCCTGTCAATATACTGATTTTTGTAAGAGCCTTCAAAGTTAGAGCTCAATACTCCTACTTAACTTGAAAATTCTGAATATCTTGAGTTTTTTCTTACAAAACACAAAACCCAGAAATAAAACATTAATTTTCTTTGTTAAAGTCCTGTATCGTGTTTACATCATGCCCATGTATCTGAGGGCAGGGTCGAACCCTTCATTCCCTTTCTTTTTATCTATATGGAAAACAAGCTTCCTTCCATCAATCCTCATCAAAGTTACTTCTCTACTGGCTTGTGTATACATGTTTTACTGACTTCTTCTAGAGTGTATTATATAGATTTATTTCTAGCCTAAACTCATAAGAGGGACAGTAGGTAGATACTCCATTTGTAGAATTTAAACAAATTCATGGCATTCTTTAATCTAGGAGGTACAATTGTACAGTTAAACATTTAAACTAGAGAAAGTGAACAGGGATTCCATTGCTTGCTTGCATTCCTACTAGAAAATATTCCTACTAGAAAAATCTGTTATTCCTTTCATGACTCTTACACTGTTCCTTAAAATAGGCTTTCATATTATGCTCAGAGTAGGATACTGAGATGTAATGCACTGTTCACCATCTCTGTTGTGCTCTCTGTTACACCAACTTAGTTGTATGTAATTATCCTGAAAAAATGGGTCACTTCACACATCCAAAGATTAGAAGTCAATTTCACACACTTCCCTATTTGAAACTCAGTAGAGTACTATCCATAACAAAAGAACAGATAGTCATAAGGAAGATGATTATTGTAAGGAACAAGGTTTCCTGGAGGTTTGTGCTAAAGTTCTTGACTTTAAATTCTGTTTCTGCCTTTTGAACTCTTTCTGTATGTGTAGCTAAAGTTCTTGACCCCAATTATCTGCTACTTCATTCATCTGTGGAGGGATACAGAAAGGTGGCTTAAAGCAGTCTGTATGTTCTTTGTGTTCTCAGACATTCCAGGCCTCTATACAGATTTAGGGTGCTCTAATTTATGCTCTGGCTGCAACGGCCCTCTTACTGCTTTACGCAGGCAGAGAATAGTCTTAGTGCAATGCACACCAGCCGTGCCCTCTCCATTCTCTGCACCATCTGAGAATTACATGGGATGTTCCCTGGAGGCCAGTTCTGTACCCTTAGTAGTCCCTTTATGCCATGAATATGTTACAACAGCTATTGGACCCCTTGACTTTACGTCTTGTTGCTTCTTTTGAGAGAAGGAGAGTCCTGTCTGTCTGTCTCTCTCTTGGCATGATCTGGAATCCTGTTGACTTACACGTCTGTTACTTCTAAATAAAGCTGCTTGATTTATGTGGTACATTAACCTGAGCACTGATGTTTATGCTGTAGGATGTGCCTTTGTGTGCTACTACCTTCTACTGATGTGTGATTAATCTGTATTAGTTCCCTCTGCTAGTTCCCTTTAGTGGAATTCCTTTGTGATTTCATGCGATACAGGCAAGTATGCATCCAGACTTGCCTGTAACAATAATACTTTTTTAGTTTGTCTTACGAAATATGAAAGAAATCACAAGGATACTTTGAGTCCATCATTACTGGTGAAATCAACAAGTGCTCAATTATCAAATGACATTAAATATATATTAAGGAATAAAACCCATTCAATCCCAAGATCACAAACATAATTTTATTATTTGCAGGGTCCCTCAAGAGAGATGCCATTGACTTCCTGAAGATGTTCTGAATGATTGTTAATCATCTTTAAGTGAACAGAAGTTTCTGAATCGAATACATTGAGGTACCTTTATATTCACCTATACGTACCCTAGAGTTGGGTTTTAAACCTTTTCATATAAGGGACACCTTCCCATCTATCCCAGACCCCCATGGCATTGAGCAATATGGGAAGTGCAGGGTTGTCCTGACCCCCATGAGGGTCACAAACCACAAGTTGAAATTCCTCGCTGTAATTGATTTTCAAATTGAAATGTATTATATTCATTGATTTTAATGCATAGCTTTGTTGGATCCAAGAAAGAGATAGACATAGGAATATTGCCGTCTTGTTGGATGTATTAATGCAAGTAACTCCCTTTCATGCCAGTGGGAATTATGTATGAACATCTGTATGAGTCAGAATCAGTATATATACCTTTTGTACTTGCAATAAGCCTTGACGATGATCCTTGGCGCAGGACAGGGAGAAGTAGTATAGTAGCGGACATATTAGTTTGCACTGAATCTTTTCTTGAATTTTACTATTTTTGGTATGAAAATTAAACATTTTGGACCAAATTATTCCTCATTTACACAGTGGCAACCCCAACGACACGAAGAGAGTTGAAAATATGGCACATGTATTTATTGGATTCTGTACGGTCTGTTAGGGTACATATTTAACTAAATGCCCCAGAGAATAAAGGCTTTTTCTGTAGCTATCAGGTCTCAAGTGGTATGAAGAGGACTTGCATTATCAAGAGCGAAACTCTGTCATAGAACACTGAATGTGAAAATTGTAAACAAATGGGTAAACGCTCCGATTGGACACACCCGAAACTTTGACGGAAGTTTTTTGTTGCTGGCGTGATTTGCCCAACACATGTTGAGGTCAGTTACTGATGAGTCTTGCAGATGTATACTTGCAAAAAGTGGAGGAGGTTTTAAAAAATAAAAAACGTACTGAACAGTCAGAAGGAGGTATAGTCATACTTTCTCTTAGTCCTCCAAAGAGGTAAGGGGTGTCAGTAACTCAGTCTGTTACACGTTCACTTACACGTATAGACCAATGAGGCTGTCTGTTCATAGGATAGAAGTCAGGCATGATTTCTAAGAATGAGTTTGTAAATTTATTAAGTTTGTTTTTATCTTTTCCTGTAGATTATTTGCAATCATCACTTATTTTACCTAGTCTTAAATTGGATTGTAAACTCTTTGGGGTCGGGGCCCATGCCTTCCTGTGTTTATGTACAATTCCCAGCATGATGGGATCCCAGTCATAATTGTGGTCCCTAGAAGTTACCTTAATATGAAAGATGAATAATACTAATCATAATTATGTATTGAGATTTAGATTTAAATGTTTGAAAATATCCTTTATAGAAAGGATGATATACTACTATAATGTGGATTCACAGGGAAAGTGTTTTTGGTTTTGGGGTTTTTTTTAATCATCATTAACCATGGAACTTCAGAGTAACTCTTCAAATCACCATTTAAATGTAGTTGGCTCTCAAACCCCAAATACTGTATGTATATTTTTGTTTTAACACTGAAACCATTAAGTATCTAGTACCCACATGTCTGAGTTTTGGCTTCCATTAAAAATTTTGGACCAAGTTTTTAGACAAATAAGCTGTACACTAAATTAGACTAGTAAATTAGAAAAGCTTTTAACCTTTATCTTCACTTTTTTCCCATGCACAAAATATTTTTATGAATGATTTTATGATAAGACACTCTTACTCTTCCTACTGAAAAGATGAGTGCACCGTATGTGGTATCCATCATTTCGAAGAAACTAACCATAATGGGGAGAGAAAAAATATATATAAACTGCCCTGGTTTCTTTTTCCTGATGAAATGTCTCCCTTTGTATTCATAACAGTAAGAGAGCCATATTGTTTTTTGTTTAGCTGTTTGACAGGCAGCGTTGCAGCATGATGTTGAGGGGAAAATGGAGAAAAACAAGGAAAATGATTCTTTTTTAAAGAAAAGAAAGAATTCTTTCTAACTTCCAAATATATAAAGACCAGTTCTCCCCTATCTTCATAGTGTGTATGTCAAACTTACTCGCTGTGTAGCTTGACTTTCAGAGGGCCAAATGAATTTTGAAAACAGGTAAGTTTTGCAGCAAATCATAAACATGTGAGTTAAATCATGGTTTAAGAATAGAAATTCAGACTTAAACAGATGTTTAGGGAAACATCCAGAAGTAGTTGTGCCAATGGTCAGTTGTAGCTGAAAGTATGCATTAACCTCAACAAACAGTAAGCAATTTGTTTTTCCATGTACAGTTCTCAGTGATAAAAAGGTGTAACTTACCAAAATATACCATCTTGAGATATCTGAGTTATTGCCATACTTCCCTATATTTTGTCATGTCTTCACTGCCAGGGAATGGTTTGTAGAATGCAAGATCTTCAGAGCTGGAACCGTATTTTCTTTTATGTTTCTGCAGCACCTAGTACATTGTGGGCTCTACCAAAAACAAAGTAATAGTCATGATAACTGTATTAATAAATGGTGTTTTCCATGATGATTCCTGTAGAGATCAAAGGCAAATCCCAGCATTAATTTTGTACAGCATTGCCAATACAACAGCATATTCATGAGGATATACTGGAGTATTGAAACTCATAAGTATTAAGAATAAAGTTAGTTAAAGCACTGGGCAGGGATGAGTTAAATCTATACTTCATATAGGATTTTAACAATAAAATAGCTGTGCCATTATGATTTTTAAAACATCTTTTGATGCAAGAGTACCAAGTAGCTGGAAATCAGTGACTTTAGTTACAGTTGTTAAAAAGAAAGGTTATAAGAAAGAAGTTAAAAATTAGACCTGTAAATATAACATTTTACAGTATGCTAGCAAAAAAAAAGAGAGAGAAATTATGGTTTTGGATGGCATAAGGATGCTTTTGGAAAATTACAACTTAAAAGGTATGAGTCAGCAAGGATTTGTGAAAGAGTAAATCATGTCATGCAAATGTGATTATTTGTAAAATAAAATAACATTCGATCTTCATAAAGGAAAAATTTGATATTTAATGTATCCAGATTTTAAGAAAGCTTTTGCTAAAGTTTCACATAACAGATTCTTGTAGAAGTTCTTTGTTCTTTGGAATCCGATGAGTAGTAGAGTCCTTTAGTTTTCTGTATTGGAACCATTACTCTTTAACGTTTTAATTATTGATTTAGGTAAAGTTACAACATGTAGGATAATAAATATTGCAGAAGATACTCAAGTAGGGAGAGTGGTTAGCCTGCAGAAGAATGTAGGGGTTTACAGTGTAATCTTGATAGACTGGGTGCATGGGCTGAGAAGTAGAATATGAAATGTAATGGATACAATTGTTAAGTGATGCTCTTGAATAGGAATATCCCACAAATTAAGCATTGTTTTAAATAAAAATTGAATTAGTTAATAGGGAAGAGAAAGCAGAACTGTGTGTATTTATTGTTAGAGCCAGCATTAAAATTCCCAGACTAGCATGTAGCAGCAATAAAGAAGACTAAATTATCCCGATGGACATCTAATATAAGTACAAACCTATTGTATCATCACTGTATAAAGTGACTGTTTGGCCAAATTTCCCAGCTTTGGTCCTCTAATTTGAAAGCAAGTATCTAAATTATTGGGAATACATTTAAGCTGATAAAGTAGAAGACCACTGAGAAATGTATAACAAGGTGAAGGGTAACACTCTGGTCTATGATGAAAACCTGGGTAAGCCCTGCTCAGCCTCCAGTTGTATAGGTATTCAGTGGAAGGGCTACACGTTACTGCTTGAGAGACAGAGGGATGAGAATGTCTTTGGGAGACAATTGGGCAGTCTCTCTATTTATTGTCTGGTCATATTAATTTATTTGATGTTTTTGTTGTAAATGTCTCCCTGAAATCCTCAAAAATGAAACCTGAGGAAGAGAACTTGCTGATTAAGGCTCTCATCCTACAAATAATTATGCACATACTTAACTTGATGTATGTGAGTTGTCCCACTAAACTCAGTGGCAGAACTCATCTCTAAAGGTAATGGCATGCATAAAGGTATGCAGGGTCAGATTCCGTTGATCATTTTTCTGTTGGAAATAGCTGATAACCCTTTATGAGGCTCAGGGCGGAATTTCCCCTGCTTTTTCCCTAGTTTGGATTGTTTGATTCAGTGGTTGATTTGTTTCTATAGAAGTGTTTTTATCCTCTTCTAGCTGTTTTTTTAACTTACCATTTTTTAAAGTAAATAGCATAGGGATGGCAGAGTTACCATCAAACCATTTCCCTCATAGCAGTGTTTATAGACATGTAGGTAGATGGGATTATTTTGCCCACCTAATCTAGCTCTAAAGTCTGATCTAAATTCCTTTGGGTGGAATAGATGTGTAGTGGGCAAAATACTTATGGGCAGGTAGGCCAAGTATCTTAGTTCCAGGCAAAGTGACATTTACTTTGGTATATCACATTTGTTATGTCTAATTATAGGCATTCAGTAGGGTTGCAGGGGTCCTTCTTGCCAAAATATTTATTCCCCACTAAACTCTGTGAATAGATAATCTCTGCATTCTTTAGAAAATATACCTGGAAGTTTTGTTTAATTATTCATCTCTGTTGACTCATTTTTGCAAAGAAACAGTCCATGTTCTTTCAGTTGATGCTGTAGATGCCCAGGGCACGAGAGCTGGAAAATTTTTTCTTCAATATCTGTAAGGGGGGCAGCACTCATGCCTTGTGGTCAGAGCCTCTCTCCCGGCTATATGGGGCGGCACCATCGCAACCTCCTCAGTTTCTTCTTACCTCCTGTGGCTGGAGTCAGAGCTCTGTGTGGTTCTTAACCTCACAATTCCTCAAAATCCTCTAAACTGGTTGTATATAGTTAGTTAATACACTTAGTGTTAGTATTAGTGAGCTTAGTTAACTGTTTTTTTCCTGGAGATGCCCTCACCAGGGTTCAAATATTGTCCGTCGTATGGAGGGGGCTATCCCCAACAATGACCTTCACACAAGGTGCTTACTCTTCTTAGGTGAGGCCCACATCAAAGACCAATGGTTGATATGTAAACCATTCACAAAACAGACTGAGTGGCTAGAGACCTTCGCCTGAAGCAGCACCTGCTCAAACAGGCCAGGAGGTACCAAAGTCGAATCAGAGGTCACCCTCAACCTCACTGAGTGGTGCTGGCTCATGCTATGCAACTGCCGCCACCTCTCCAAAGAGACGCAGAAGGCACTTTCTTCTGAGTGCACCAAACAAAAGTTCTCATAAGACCAATCATGACCACTTCAGGCCTTGTGGAGACGCTTCCTCTTCAAGAAAAGGTACAGCTGCTGCCATCACATGGAATGGAGCAGGTCCTTCCAACTGCTCCTCAGTACCGCATAGCGATGCCGAGAGACCCCATACTATCAACTCCTGTTCTTGCCCCAGGGTATCTGTTAAGTCCAGTGCTGACAAGGGCAATTCTGGCACCAGCTATGTCCACGTCAGTGGCACATGAGGCAGCAGCAAACCTCCAATGCCTTTCCATCCCAAGCTCTGATTTGAGTCAGGTCTTTGCCATCCACAGCCTCACTGCCTGGCCAAGTCGATGATCCTTCGAGTCTATTGGCACCACATCCTGATGTTCCCTTGCCAGAGACTGTGGAAGTGAGCCCAGTGCCAGAACTGGCACAAGGATCTCCTCAGCAGCAGGAAACTCTTGGCACTGCTGCATTCTGTACCACAGATGTTACCGTGGCAGCACTCCCCATCCTCCTCCTCAGCACCAGTGTGGCTTTGTACCACTGCTGACTTTGGTACCGACAGAGCACTGAAGTCGATTGAGGAGTACTTGGGCGGGCTGTACCATTTCCACAGTCTGCAGCAGTTCCTCCCAAAATTTGTGTCTAAAGTGGTCTCTCAGTTTCGTTTGAACCAGGCAGGGTATTTGCATGTGTTATTTTCCTAAGCTGCTTTCACCCCTTGAGGAGCAGTGCCTTCACACATTAGACATTGGATGATGTCTAACCTTCTACCTGACAGGACTAAGCCCTTCATCTGTGTTTTCATATGCAGATCATATGAAGGGACAGGCAATCTTCTCACAGACTCTCTCTAAGTGGTTAATAGCCTGCATCACAACTACATACGAAACAGCTTCACCTATGCCCCCTCAATGGGTGTGAGTCCATTCTATGAGAGAAGAAGCTGCGACAATGGCAGTTTTAATTGATGTCTCAATATTGGACATTTGCAGGGCTGCCAAATGGTTGTTGATACACAGGATTACGAACCATTGTGCTATTACCGAGGTGTCCAGAGAAAATGCAAACTTTGGGAAGATGGTCCTGTAGTCCTTATTTATATAGAGTCTGAGCCCCATCTCCCATCAATACTGCTTGTGAGTCACCTAAGTGGCTGAATCTACTTGAAGAAGAAGAAATGGCTACTTACTTTAACCATGGTTCTTCGAGATGTGATGCAGATATGTATTCCATGACCCAACTTCCGTCTCCTCTGCATTGGAGTCTAGTCTCAAGGCATTCAATGCGAAGGAATTGATGGTGGTCAGGGCAGCACTGCCTCATATTGCTGGGTTGGGGGAGGGAATATGGCCATGAGGTACAAGCACTCCCTCCCTCCTCTCCCCCATCCCCCCGGTACTGCTAGGCAAAAATCTCCAGCTCCAGTGCCCTGGGTGCTCACATACCGACGTGGAATACACATCTGCATCACATCTTGAAGTACCACTATTACAGTAAGTATTTCTTTTATATAGAATACTGTGTTTCGGACTTGCGTATAAGTGAGCTCTCCAGTTAATACCAGTGACAATTCTCAAGAAACAACCAAAATTCTTATATCACACTGACAGTTTGGGTGTTTTGACTTGTAAAGATCCAATCACTTTATAGAAAGAAAAGAAAGAAATAGATTTTGTGTTTTGTAACTGGTCATAAATATACACATTGAATTATGCAGACCTGCAGTCGGTAGCTAGGACGAGGTCCACAGAGTGGGAATGCCCCCATCATATTCCCTTCTGGCTGTGGCCTTACACATTTATGTTATATGTAAACTAAGTCATATTTTTGCCTCTTGTATCACTTGTACATTATACAAGCATTTAGCTGTAAGCAGAAGGTACATGTGAACATGGATAAATACTGAGGGCATGTTTTTCAGAGACACTGAGCAACTACCAAGTCCATTTGAAGTTAACAGGAGCTGTGGATGCTCAGCACATCTGCAAATCAGCCCCTTAATAGCAATTTTCCCCTCTACTAGTCTTAGGGCATGTTTATAGTATTACATAGAAATGTGTGCAGTAAAAGGAGACTGGGGCCATACAACAGCTTGCAAGCTTGTGCTAAACTCCAGGCAACGCCAAAGGGAGTTCTGTGTGTAGTCTGGTTTGCCTTATTTAGGCGCCTATGCTATGCCAAGTAACATATACACCCATTAGGGTGCAATGACTTGTGGTAGATGTGGAACAGCAACAAAAGAGTGGCATAAAATAAACGTATTAACACCTTCCGAAAAACACATGCTCCTCTGTCAAACAAATGTTTTTAAAATCATTTCCCCTCATTTAAATAACTAACTTTTGTTTACACACACACACGGCAAAAAAGGAGTGAGGTGTTAGATGTTGGGAGGCAATGAATATTTTAAAACAGAAATCATTTGGTTAAATAAAATAAAAAAGTTTCCTTTCAAGTGTTTGTTTATGGACATTATTTTGCTTTGCGCAGTTTTAGGAATGGCACAATTCTGTATCATGTTGACAGATTGTTTCTTGATGAGGGTGTCTATCTGAGAGATGGCAGAAGCACAATGTGGTGTGTGGCACATTGCAAGGAGAATCGTTTAAAAATATATAGTTGTATTTATTTATTTCCTAATGAACGGTAAATGCTGTAATCATGTAAACCCGTTGTCTTGCCTTGACTTTCAACAGTGTTTTACTGTCCACTAACATACAAACAAGTAAACTGCAGCCTGCCATGTCTTTATTGTATCACTCTTCAGTAACTTTTATATACTGTTTCCTTTCATAATTTGAGACATAATGATTTTTGTTATAAATTTCTTCATAAATATTCTTACTGATGGCTGATGCATTTATTTAAGCATCAGTGGGCAAATAAAGTTATCCACGGGTGACTAACAACCTTGAATAAATACCATTTCACTCAGCAGCTATCCATAGTACCTTTGCAATGCAATTATATGCTGGGACCTATTATCCCAATTAATGGACTGTTTTATATTCACTGTGCACTATACTTGAAACACTTTAGAGGCCTGGCCTTCACATAGCCACAGGCAAAGAAGAAATTTATAACAAATAACCAAGAAAAGGCTTTCATTTACTTTCCAAGATATGTAGCATGTAATTATACTTTAAGCATAACTAGGCAGGCCTCAGAAATGCCCTTTGATTTAAGTCATAATAAAACTATATATTAATACCATGATAAATATAGCTGTCTAAATTCCCAAGCTATTGTGGGTAACTACAGAAGTAGATACTTTATCAGCTCTCTGCATCATCTTTTCTGTAATTATTTTGCCAAAGGTTAACCTTGATGAATATAATAAATAACCATATCGCTTTCCAGTTTTCTAAGCCTATAAAGTGAATGAGCACCAATTCATAGGGACCTTGCATTTTGCTGGATGGGTGAACAAATAAGACAGTCTGCTAAGTAGTACACAACCCCTTGTTGTGTTGCTCCTTTGTAAAATGTCAGCCCTGGGCTATGTTTTACAGCTATGGAATTTGACCACTAGAGTTTAACTTTACTCCCTCTGGTGGTTTCCAAAGCTATAAAATAAAACACAGTTGTAATTCTTCTCCTTATTGTAAGAAGCATTGATCGCCTCTGATTGTATATTATAGCAAAGGGGCAGTCTATTACATAAATTTATTGCATTTTCTTCCTGATAATTACTGGAAGTTATTGAACAAGGCAGGGAGTTATGACCAGTAAGTTCCTGCTATAGCTGAGAAAGCAAATCCACAGATATTTAGCGGATCTAAACAGCTGTAAACAACAATCCTGTTTACAATGTACTAGGAATTTACAACTTACAGTGCATTTGAGGGGGTTTTTAGGAATCACTTCTACAAATTCAGACTTGAAATATGAACTGCAGTAAAATGTCATGCTATGTTGTATCATATAGGTGCCCTTTGTCAAGCAATTTGACAGTAGTAAACATGTCAGATTAGACACTGGATTCACCATTTCTCGTATTCAAAAATAATATTACTGTTTCATGACCACTTGCTTAGGAAGCCGCATCAACGCTACATTTGTATGTTGATATCTGCTAGCTCTTTTTGAATATCTAACTGCAAATTACCAATGGCAAAAATCAATAACATGTACATTTAGTAAATTCCCCAATGTGTCTGTGGGTGCCAATAAAATACAAGAGACTGAGTCCTCTTTAGGAAAATAAGCAGTTGCTCATCACTCAAAACCTATTTATAGATTTGTGCCAATCATGTTGTAAGTTAAAACATACCTGATGTATGTAACTGTATGAGCCTTTAATATTTCTATTACTGTTTCGTAGCCTGAAGTGGAAATGGGCCTGATCTACAAAATGTGGACGTGGATCCAGATACTCCAGCTCAGGAATGCTTGAAATCCAGTGCTTTGATGTAGCTAAATATAGGGATAAGAGATAACTTGGTAATTCAGATTGGTGTTGTCAAGGTTCCTCCCCCACTCTGAACTCTAGGGTACAGATGTGGGGACCTGCATGAAAAACCTCCTAAGCTTATCTTTACCAGCTTAGGTCAAAACTTCCCCAAGGTACAAAATATTCCACCCGTCGTCCTTGGATTGGCCGCTACCACCACCAAACTAATACTGGTTACTGGGGAAGAGCTGTTTGGACACGTCTTTCCCCCCAAAATACTTCCCAAAACCTTGCACCCCACTTCCTGGACAAGGTTTGGTAAAAAGCCTCACCAATTTGCCTAGGTGACTACAGACCCAGACCCTTGGATCTTAAGAACAATGAACAATCCTCCCAACACTTGCACCCCCCCTTTCCAGGGAAATGTTGGATAAAAAGCCTCACCAATTTGCATAGGTGACCACAGACCCAAACCCTTGGATCTGAGAACAATGAAAAAGCATTCAGTTTCTTACAAGAAGACTTTTAATAAAAACATAAGTAAATAGAAATAAAGAAATCCCCCCTGTAAAATCAGGATGGTAGATATCTTACAGGGTAATTAGATTCAAAAACATAGAGAACCCCTCTAGGCAAAACCTTAAGTTACAAAAAAGATACACAGTCAGAAATAGTTATTCTATTCAGCACAATTCTTTTCTCAGCCATTTTAAAGAAATCATAATCTAACACATACCTAGCTAGATTACTTACTAAAAGTTCTAAGACTCCATTCCTGGTCTATCCCAGGCAGAAACCAGCATATAGACAGACACACAGACCCTTTGTTTCTCTCCCTCCTCCCAGCTTTTGAAAGTATCTTGTCTCCTCATTGGTCATTTTGGTCAGGTGCCAGCGAGGTTACCTTTAGCTTCTTAACCCTTTACAGGTGAGAGGAGCTTTCCCCTGGCCAGGAGGGATTTCAAAGGGGTTTACCCTTCCCTTTATATTTATGACAGGTGTATAGATCCAAGTCCAAATTTGGAACCCTCCAAATTTCATGGATGTTTTAATACAGTGTTTTGGCTTGGACCATACACTATTCTGAAATGGAATTATACATTGTGCCAAGCATAGCGTATTTGGACAATGTTTTAGTGAGTATTTTTCCTTAAATAAGTGTATAGAAAATCTTTGCGCTGTTTTCAAAAATATCTTTGCAAGTAATAATTGCATTATACCAGAGACAGTCACAAAAAGTGGGAAGTGGAGATCTGTTCATATATAAAATCCATTGTTGCAAATGCTAATACATTTGTATCTCTTCAATTGCCTAACATTCCCACTGGTGCAATATTGCAGCTGTAATCCCATTGTCCTGTTTCTTTTTCTTTCCAGTAGTTACTTATTTAAAGAAAAGGGATAAAATGTAAAGTGGATTGGAAGCAAAAATGGTAAGCATATGACTGTCTAGCCTCCAGCCCTAAATATACAAAGTAAATTGTGTAATAGAAATAAATTAGGGATTATTTTAGCTCTAGTTATACCTAGAAGAGTTTGATAAATGCTACCTGAATAAAAATATAAGTGATCTTCATGTAACTCTTTATTTTATTGACACCCCCATGCTATTTTGGAGAAGATTCATCTTCCACAGAGGACTTTTATTACTATAATATTTCATAAGTGACTAGCCAATTTCTTCCATTATCTTAATATTCACAGCCAAAATGAAGAACTAAAGTTTTCCCTAATGGGTATCCATGTCAGATGTGAAGACAGTGAAGGGGAAAATCCCTGTTCTAGACACTATAGCATCATACTGCCTTATAACCATGAAGGTTGTCTCTCAGTGATTAGTGGCTTTTCATTTTTGTTATGATTGGCCAGAGAAAGCACGTGCCATTGCTTCTGTTCTCCGATCGCGAGTGGACAAGCACTTTTGACATGAAATTTCTTTGATTAATTCTAATTTCTTTCATTTAAAATCTTGTTTTCCACAGATAACATGCTTGCACACTGAAATGAACTTTTGGTGAACATTTGTGCTGATAAAAGTAGATCACTTGAGGATTCATGCAAACTGAACCCCAAACAGAGTTGCAAACAGTGTCAGCACCCTTCAGTCAGTTCTATGCTTTAGTTCTCCAACTAATGAGAAGTGTAACAAAAATACCAATTTTGTCTTGATGATAAAAATATTTATGGGCCTATAAATAAAGGTTCACAATTTTTACAAATTTCAGAGTAACAGCCGTGTTAGTCTGTATTCGCAAAAAGAAAAGGAGTACTTGTGGCACCTCAGAGACTAACCAATTTATTTGAGCATAAGCTTTCATGAGCTACAGCTCACTGCAGTATATAAATGTCCCATAGGAATTTTTACTAGAAGTTTTAAAAGCACTGATTGAATTTTGGTCACACCCTAGTGGTGTAGGGTGATCTTGGTCAGTACACATAAAAATACACTGTATAAGCAGAGAGCATTATTACATTAATGCTGAGTATTATTACTTTAAATAGGTAAGCTGCAGTGAGCTTATATGGAATAAGTTCAAGTCTGAGGGTGTATTACTCTGCTATATTTCAGACTACCAGGAAGGTAGCATATTTTGCTTTTGAATCATGCAAAAGATTCTTAATTTGTGGATGAATGCAGCTTTTATCAAACCAAATTACCTTTCATGCCATTTCATTATCACAACAAGACACTTCCAAGCATGTGGTACTGTAAGGTAGTACTTTTCTTGGATCATTTAAGGACACTGGGGCATGCGTTATCTCACTTTAACACACACCTTGTGTCTTTTTGTTTAAGTAAAAGATGGATGCTTCCAATCTACCAGCTTCTTTTGTTTACAGAGCAAACTAAAATAGGTGAATAATGTGACCATGGGAATCTTTTAATTTAAAAAGAAATGTTTCTTAATTAGAGATAATCTTAGAGCTTGGCAGGAATGCTCATGGTATGAGCAAAAACCACCAGCTGCTGTGCTACTGTATAGGGTGTACACTAATTGTATCTAGTTTGTTACGTTGGCTGGTGAGTACCATATCTGCTCTAGTTCTGCCTTTTATCATTTTTATTTATTTGTGCTGTGGTGGTGCCTAGAAACCTATTTGTGCTAGGTGCTACCGTGACATTTCCCAGGACACTCAGGGCTATGAGTCACCTTGTTGCCCCCTGCCTCCAGGATTTGCCGATACCACTGAGTGTTAGCTACCTAACACAATCAGCCTGTCAGACATTCAAGCGCTCTCCTCTGGGCTACACCAGCCCTGCTGGTTGGCAGTAGATTCACCCAGCCTCCAACTCCCTTCAAAGCGTCCCCCTGTGCAATCCAGCTCCTGGTTATTGGATACCCAGAGCAATCCTGGATCCTCTGTACCTAAAGGAACTTTTCTTCTTAAAGGAACAGTGTATTCCAGTTTACCAGTTAATCTTAGACCACCACTCCTCTATCTCACACAGCACACAAATTCAATTCAAGCAAAACAAACACATTTATTTAAGAAAGAATGGAGATTCAAATAGAAATCAGTGAGAGTGATGGAAACAAATGGTTTCGTACAAAACAAAATAATAAAATGGGCCTATATTTATCAATAGTTACTTTTCCTACCTAATAAAGTAGATTCTCACCCCAAAGTATAGTCTTTTGCAGTGTTTACTATCCCCAAGGAGCCAGGATCCAATCTTTCATGAAGCACCCTGCTCGTCAAGGTAACCTCTCAGTGTATGGATGCAGTCTCTTTCTCCACCCTGTGATCTATTGAATCAGTCTTTTGTCTTTATTTACAGACAGAATGGTCTCTTTGATGTCATATGGTTTATCTTTGACGGTTTACCATTGACATTGTTACAATGGTGGACAATTGAGCAATACATTATAATTGGCTTGCCAAGGTGGGGTGACAACATTTTCCTGCTTCAGTGGGCCATGATCCCAGGACACATGATCCCTGGCAAGTCACTTTCAGTCCAAGATTCAAGGACATAATTTTCAATATACAAAGTACTCCCATGCATCTGAAACCCTCTTATCCAAACCTCCACCCTTATCCAAATCCCTTTCTTGTCCCGCAACTTGACATACATGCTGTATCTCCTGGGGTACAAGGAAGGGATGTGGATAACTGTGGAGGTTCAGGTAATAGAGCAGACCCCTGGCCAGGATTTTGAGGAGGAATAGGAGGAGGACAGCAAGCCTCCCCCCCCCCCCCCCCTCACGGCGGAATGGTTCATGTGGCAGCGCAGGGAGCCCTCTGCAGCCTCGCTGTCGTGGAAGTGAGCGAGGGGGGCAGTGACAGCAGAGCTGCAGAGGTTTTCCTGTGCTGCCACAGGGCTGATGATACCCAATCCCTGCAGGCTCAAGGTGAGGTTGTGGGGAGAGGGGAGACTGCAGTCCTGGTGGGGCAGAGTAGAGACTCTGCTCTGCCTGGCCAGAACTGCAACCTCCCCTGGCATCTTGCACCTACAAGGATAAGGTGTCACCCTCTGCAGTCCTACTGTCATGGGAGTGAGTGGGATAGAGCAGAGAGACCCAGCCAGGACTCCAAGGAGGGGGAAGAGGAGGACAAGCCACAGGCTGTGGGGGAGGCCACCCCACTGCTGAACAGCTGAATGGCTCCTGTACTCCTGATTATCCAAATAAAATTGATGTTCCCTATTTGGATAACTGAGGATGTTATGTAGCTACGTTATTGCTTAAATATTACGCATACACACATCTCACAATGATTTTGTATTGACAGATTACAAGCTTTCATTAAATGCTACTCTGTATGGATAAATATCTTGAAAGTGCTATGTTAGATGTAGTGAGTTTGTCAGTTCTGAAATGGTTTATTTTTAAAGAATAGTGAGCCCTTTGCCAGTTGGCCCCAATGGGCCTCTGTATTTCAGCCACACACAAAAGAAGGTCCATATCCCAAGGAGTTTACAATGGAGCCACAATGGTTTTTTAAAAGATGATATATAAAAACATTGAGAGTTACCCTGATAAGGAGGTAGCACAGTCTAGTGATTGCATCAAGGACCAGGACTGGGGCTCACGATACCTGAGTTCTATTCTTAGCTTGTTCTGCGACCTTCAGCAAGTCACTTAACCTCTGCAAACAGTTGTCCCGTGCAATAAAATGGAGGGATTAATACTTTTTCAGCTTTATGAAACAGTTCAAGATTTCCACTTGAAAGGCTCTATATCAGAACAAAGTACTATTATCGCACAATGGGTCCCCATTATCAAGATGGGGAACAGACTCTTTAAAACAAAAGGCCTTTGTAGGGTTTATATTGTTATTCTTAATAAGCAGGATGATTCCCCACTGCATGCTAGCTATGGGGAGGAGAAAATGGCTAACTTTTTCTTTCTAAGGAGCTCTTGAAATTGTTATTGCCAACTGTTGATAGTAATGAATGGTTAGGCATTTTCCCTCTCTCAGGCAGAAAAGCAGAGTGCACTATAGTTTCGAGTGATTCTAATATTTTGCTTTAGAGCTCCCCAGTGCTGTTCGTGAAGAGCTAACATGGGCTGCCTTTGGTGTTTGTGTCTGAGGTAATGAAAACGTCAGAAGTGTCCAAACTAATTATTTCACTTCTCCACTGGAAATAACTCAACCTCCCTTTCTGATCCAAGTAACGTTTTGAAGAGCAATATATCGTCTTATGTTTCTATTACAGCAACAGACTTTTCTGTGGCCTTGACAAGTGCAATTTTGCCCCACTCGTGTCCATACAGAACGCTGCTGCAAAGATTATTTCCATAGCCCATCTCCTTGACCGTGTCACCCCTCTCTTGAATCCCTCCACTGGCTCCCCCTTCTCTACTGTATCTAACAGAAGCTACTTGTCTTCACTATCAAGGCCCAACCCTGCCCTACCTATCATCCCTCATTTGCTGCTGAGTTGTCAGCTTCCGCCTCTGATCAACCCATGCTGCCCTCCTCCATCACCTACTTATTAAATTTTCAAACAAGCACTTTCATGCGTTCCTCCATGCTACCCTGTAAAAATCCGCAAAACTGACTTGTTATCCTCTTTCAAATCCCTCCTTAAAATTCTTCTTTGCTATGCAAAAAACTTGACAACAGTTAGGCTGCTGGTGTGCTAAGCTCACAGCCTGTCAGGCTGGCCAATACTGTTTCATTGTTTCCTTGTACTCCCACGTCCAACTGTCTGTACCCATCTGTTGTCTCTTGTATTATACTAATATTGTAAGCTCTTTGGGGCAGGGCCCATCTTTTTGGTTCGTGCTTTTAAAGCACCTAGCACAATAGGGTCTGTGACTAGAGCTCCTAGAATGCTATGGTAAACAATAAATAATAATAATTCTCCTTTCCTCACCATTGTGAGAGTATGAACTTTTTTTTCAGGTTTATGACATGTAATGTGTATCAAACGAACACACACACATACACCTCTTTTTCCCAATGAAAGTCAGAGAACAAAACCCCTACACAGCAACGAATACAGTCAGTGTCTTTCTTTACAACAACTGACGTGTGTCTATTGATTTTGGTACAGTGCACTTTGCATTCTGGGGGGGTGGCTTGGAGAGGGGTGGGGGGAGGGGTGATGAGAAAATGACTAAAAGGACATTTGGACCAAGGAAGGGGTATTCTTGCCTGCTAGAACTTCCACACAAAATACTCTGATTTGTTGTAAATATGAGATGACCTTGAACATTGTCTTGAAGAGATTACCTCCAATTTGTCATTTCATGGCTATCAAGCTGTTGGCAGGCTTCAGAATAAATAATCATGAGAATAAAAAGAATGAAGATATAATGGTGACAGCATTAACAAAAGATGCTAACGCCCTATTTGGGGAGACTAATCCTAGGGAAAAATGTAGAAATATTATACAGTAGGTCAAAATCTTTGGTCTGAGGCAAACTGCATTCATTTCAAGCAATAAACAATGAGGGGGAAATACATACATAATGTACTGGCAGTGAAAAATATAGGTCTTAAGTAAGACCCTGTCATTAATGAAGCATCTTTGCCCAGCACTGGAGGGAAATTGCTGTTTATTATTGGAATTGCCTACTATTGAATGCTTACCTACATTAACTGGAACACCCGAGTCTGTTCAGTCTGGAAAGAGACTGCTTGACCAGATAGTTGAATAATTTGTGCTGGAGAAAGGCATGCTACTGAAAGAGGGAAAAAGTCATCTGGTGCAAGAAATCATAAATGCCTTATAAAATCACTATCAAGTATAATTACATCATAATCTTTAAAATATTCTTTCAGGGACTGGGAAGATAATGAACAGAAGAAAGTGATTCACACTGTTGTTAGGGCTACAATTTTTCAGCTCATGGTATGCCATGTTTGTATGTTGGGTAACCTATTACTGTGCCTGGCTAATTATTTGAATAGTGTAACCTGGAAGGTCTTCAAAGTCAGCTGCTTATAAAGACAACAAAACTAGATCCAAACCCCTCAAGCTCTTAGTTGTAATTGTTGCTGTGGCATTCGTCCTGAAGTATCATTTTTCTGCTAACAGCATAAGTAATTTCTGCCAATGAGAAACATGCATGGAGTGAAGGTTGCATGTGATTTTAAATTGCTACAAGATTAGGGGTTATCCATGTTCTTACACTGCCCCCATCGCCAGAGTACCTGAGCATTAATAAATATATCTTCACCTCATTCCACTGAGCATTTTTGGAAGTAGGAGGAATTGGGATAATGGACATTGACCTTCTATCAAGTGATTTTGAGGAATAGGAAACTTCCCACTCATATAGTGACCCTAAAACTGTGTTGCGTGTACCTGACACATTTTTAAGGAGGAGTCACATTTCCTATCAAACAGAAAATACAGTAGAGAACAGTGGTCATGCTTAATTCATGTCCCTTGCCTTAGATACTACTACATTACTTCAGTCTTTGGAGTTTTCTTTATACCAGTATTTTCAAACTTTCAAATGCTGTGCCCCCATTAGTTCTGTGGTGTGGAGTTAAATACACTGAAATAGTTAACAGTGGTACCATTTAAACATCACTGACACTAAGTTAACTCCATTGAAATGAATAGTGCAGTTCACATCTGAAACCTATTGTTTCAGGCTCTCTGCAAACTCAGGCAGACGTTATTGCATCTGTTAGGTCACATTTTCAAGGTATTTTTCACAACCGTTAACAGTTAGACTTACTTTCTCTTAGAGGCAGAACAGACTCTGGAGAACTATTTGACTGGTCCTGTCTGTGCCCCTCAGGTTAGCCCTATGGGCATGCCCCACATTTTAGAAAACACTGCCCTATATTAAATATAGGGACCACTGTCCTGAAAATACTTTATCTATCAAAGGCAAAATTGGAAAGCCTTTAAATTTGATCATTGTATGTGTATTTTATACCAAACCATACAGAATAACTTGTCAGATTTTAGTGAATATTATACGTTGCTAAAACAGTTTAACCTTAGTCATGCTAATTTTATAGAATAGCATAGTCTCTGTCTGTCCAGTTTATTCTCTTTTTATTACTAGTGGTACAAAGTGTTCCATAAGAAAAAAAATGTTGATGACCAGAGAACCGCACTGTGCAACTATCTCTGGCACTAATGGATGAGCTTGAATCCAAGGAGCTATTATTTTAGCCATAGTTACGTCCTGATTGCATTTTATTCTTCTGTGTTAGCAATACTCACAATGTGATGTTTCTTACAGTGTATTTTAAGATTTCACATGGTGGCATGTCACTTATTTGTCTTTTGAACTGCAAACTGTAAATCATGCGGAAGTTACACTGAGGTAAAATCCCAGTTTCATAAATGCTGACTTTTGTTTCCTTTTTGAGATCCTCAAAATGTAGAAAAGGATCAGACTATAAGTAAAATCAGACTAAAGCAGGCTAACATCAGGGTGTTTCAGCTAAGGTGAAACTGGCTTCTGAGTCCTAGTGTCAAGTCATAACGGTCGAAAATCCTAGTATAATGTCAATGCATTTTTAACACCATTGACCTCAATGGAGTTATACCAAGGATGCATTTGGTCACTCGGTTTATGTATTATGTTACTTATGTATTATATTAAACTCCAGAGAGTGAAACTCTTTTACGATCTCACTCTCTGCCATTAATTGTCTGTAGTGATTTATTAACATCAGCAGCTGCTAATAATGTGGGTCCCCAAAGTGGGAGAGTCTTTTATCCATGGCTAAATTAAAATGCGATGCTTTGGAGGTGGAGCGACAGGTATGCTGGAAGAGTTACAAATGTAGAAATGTTTGTCTTTTTACAGGCCAAGAGTGATTGGTCCCATGTCTAAATAAAAACAGCTCGAAGCAAACTAAGGCCCGGTGTACACTACACAGTTAGGCCAATGTTAACGCAGCTTAATTCAACCTAATTATGTCTGTGTACACTCAGCAGCCTTGTCCTGCCAGTATAAGTGCCCGACATAATAACTCCACCTCCATGAGAGGGGTAGTGCTTACCTTGGTGTAGTTAGGGTGAGGCTGTTAGCTGTCTTGTCAATTTCATGGCTCCATGCTGGAACTGGGATATTGATAAGAAAGCTGGGTGGCTATAGCCTGGCTGCCCCTGGCTTCCCACTCCCAGCCGGGCTGCTGCCAGGGAGCCAAGAAGCCTGGGAGGCTACCCCCAAGCTCCTGGCCGGAAGCAGGGAGGCGAGAAGCCTGGGTGGTGCCCCCCTGCTCTCAGGGGGAATAGGTTGACTTAGGGTTGTAGCGTACACATGCCCTAAATCTCACGAACAGCAGATTGATTTGCTAGAAGTGAATTTGCTGCATGTGTCCAGCTGTTGTTTGCTACTGGCAAACAGCCTAATTAATCTAAGCCTCATTTAATATAAAACAACTTGTGGCAGGTATAAATAAAAGATAAATATATATTTTTTTATCCCTTAGAACTCTGTTCATAATTATAATCATGGCATTTTAAATGACATTAATGCTATATTTCTTTTAAAATTGCATGATTGGACAGAAAGTCTGTCACTTATAACATATATAAATTGGTTAGTCTCTAAGGTGCCACAAGTACTCCTTTTCTTTTAACATATATATAAATTCCCAGAGTCACTTATTTACAAATTCTAAAAGTACTATGTGTAAATTTCCCAATTTCAATTTTGTGCTTCAGCAGAACAGGAAAGGAGAGATTAGGAATTTGCCTATTCAAAAAATATCCTCTACAATTCATTACTCCACCTCCTCCTATCATTTTAGGTATAGCATTTTCTGCACAATTCACTTTTGAGCATATTTTCCCAAGATTCATATTTGGGGGTGAGAGACATGGTGGGACCTACAGTCCCACAGTAGCTGGGTGTTTTTGCTGGGGTGTTTAGCATTGTTGACTGACAGTGTTAAATGG
The DNA here is from genome assembly GCF_965140235.1 of Caretta caretta. Classification (NCBI taxonomy): domain Eukaryota; kingdom Metazoa; phylum Chordata; order Testudines; family Cheloniidae; genus Caretta; species Caretta caretta. Next base: position 87,495,125 of record NC_134214.1, read on the forward strand.
CCCATTGTAGTAACAGAGGCACGTCTCAAATGACCAAATGTTGAAATGCCTGTGCAAAGAGCAATTGCTACGCTGTGGCTTTTAGCTAGAGCCCTGCAGTGGGGACAGTGCACACCCATACGACTTCAGCAGGAACACTGCGAGGCCCTGTGATACATAAGGATCCTCCCTCTGCTAGAAAAGGAGTGCAATATCCACTGCCTTGCTTGGTTGGGCCAGCCAGTTCCATTGTCTGGTGTACCCTCTTCCACAGGGCCTCCTGGAACACCTGCTTTGAACCCATGAGCGTGCAGGGATTGTAACTGTGGCTGGACTGGTGCAAGATAAGGGTTTGGTCTCCTTGTCTTGCACACTTGAGCAGGCTCGGGCCCATAATGTATATTTTAGAAATTCTCATAGTCTTATATCAGATCATGATACAAAATAATCATGCAATATATAGACCAAATATTGGGTTAGTCATTTTTAATGTTCTTGACTGATATAGGAACATCTGATAAGATGATTTTTGAACAATTTAACGTTTTGGGCTCTATAGTTAAGTGAGTTAGCTAGAAGCTGATATAAAGGGGGACCAATAGAACAAGGCTTCTTATAAGATAATACAGATTGCCACAACAGATCAGTGCACACTGGTGAATCTATTGGTCTCTAGTAGTAGGTAGTACGCCAATACTTCAGAGAACTTTACCATCTCCTCTAATGCTTTTAGCCAAATGGACAATACTGGACTGGACAAAAATGCAATTTATAAAGAACAAATATCAGAAGTGATCTCTGTCTAGAAATGGATCCAATTCAATTCTTTTGAAGGATCAGTGAGTGCTTCCTGCTACAATCTCATTTGTAATAAGATTTTTGCGTCCCTTCCTCCTCCTGTGAGAAAATAGTTCTGGAAAAAGTACAGCAAAGTTATGTCAAATTCTTCTAAGGGAGACGGGATATCAGACATGGACTGCTGCTCTGTTTACCTTTATATTATATTACAATTAATTTAGTTTCTTCAATATATTAAATATTTTATCAGTGAAACAAATAGTAATTTGATAGTGGTAAATTCCAAATATAGAAACAGTCTTTTGTTTAAAAATCTTTCCCCTACTATCTTATTTTCAGTGCTACCAGTAAGCATAATGTTATGGCATATGTGTATTTTCATATGTATAATGAAGAATAATACTTAGCATTTATATAGAACTTTACAAAGGCTGTCTCATTTGCAGCCCCCTTTGTAGTAATCATGTAGTCATTATCCCCTTTCACATGAGAAAAATGGAGACAGACATTGAATAACTTGTCCAAGGTTGCACAGCAAGTTAGAACTTAGGACTGCGTAGCTCCCAAATCCTGTGATCATTCCACTAGACCACACTGCCTTTTATCCCCTGGCATGCTTGGGTAGCTACTGCAGAGAGTTTTGAAATGTTCTGAGTGGCACTAGTATAATTCACTCACAGCCCAGATGCCTACAAAAAGTAATAATCCAAATATATAACTGTTTATCTTTTTTTTCAGAATCTGCCTTATTTCTGCTGAGCTATGGCTCAGTGATACGCTTGTGTGTATTTGAATTAAAAGTAAAATTTATAAAATACATTACTGTCCATGTTCTGTAATGCACAGTTTTGTTTAGAACACAAGAGGATGCAAACTCTGTTATCTATGATCTGGGAATTAACTTGGTAGAGAATGTTGTCTGTTTTAGTAGTCGTCTAGCTGCATTTTCAGAAGATGTATCGATCACTCCTTCTATGGCAAATCAAATATACAGTGAAGTTATTTTTTTAAAGCAGAGCTGTTTGGTACTCTGTGCTATATTAAGCCTAAATCTTGTTTTGGTCATGATTGCTCATATTAACGTATGGGGATTTGCTCATATTGTTGTTACACTGAAATCTGTTTCCTTACTTTTGACTACTCATCATGTGTTTAAGACTTGACTATTTTTCCCAGCTAAGTTTATTGCTTTTCTTTTCATAAAAAATAATCTACAAGCTGAGACATCACATTGGAAATGCAAAATACAAAACAGATAGTTCCTTTAGAAAATTGCTTCCCCTTACCCAGGTTCTTGATGGTGAGTCCTAGAAATTGTTGATGAAGCAGTAATGCTGACTCTTATTGGGGAGCATTGTTAATGTAGATGACTAATTACAAAGCTGTCATGGCCAGGTATGGTTGTCATCCATGGAGCAAGTTGCCTATACCTTAGAAACAATCAGATAATCTGTCTATGTGTACTTGGACTTGGCTATGATTCTTTGGCGTTGTACTGCCAAGAAGCTAGAAAGGATGCGTAGGGGATTCTGGAGCCAGTGCAGAGGCACAGGAAATACACATAGATGGTCCTTTACGTTCAGCAGATCCCTTATCGGAGCTTGAGGATCAGACCTGTGTTGCTTCTTTGCTATGGAAGAAACTGTACAACCTATCTCTCATGGAAGCATCCAAAGGAAACTCTACACAGAGAAACTTTACAACATTTTCCTCTCTCGCAACCTCGCCTAGTTAGCAGATCATGATCTAGGCCATTGTTATCTTCTACTTCTGTCCTTTTAACATTACTATGTTAGATACATCAAGACTATTTATTGGGAAGAAATTAGGGTGAAAATATATTTTGTTCCTTGACTCCCATCATCTGTGTTATCAAACAGAATTACAGTAATATATAGCTTTTTAGTTATAGAATGACTGTCTTTACCAGCCATTCCATAGCACTATGTTGTCTCTGGTTATTTTTCTAAACTGAGCCTTACTTAATTGAGACCTCACCCGTGATCCAACGTAGGCTGTATTTGGCATAATAGTTTTTGAATAGTATATTGTTGCTTTAATGTATCACTGTTGTTCAATGAATATGGTTCATATTGGGAGAGGAGGTCTGTTTGGAAGAGCCTTCCTATGTGGGAGTACTGTAACGCTTAATTCCCTTTGCAATTCAATGAGCTCAGTTAGATTGAAAATAAGTCTGTCAAAACAAAACTGAAGACTGACTGAAAAAAATCATATAAAGGAAACCAGCAAAAAGATACTAATGCCCAGTCGATACTGAGATGACTGCATTGTGGACACAAAACTGCCAGCAGTTTTACTCCATCGCTGTTACATTAACAGTGCAATGCAACATTTTTCTGCCTCCCTTCATGGGCATAGTATGATCACAGCAGGAAAAAATACATATGAACAAATGATAGAATTAAAAGAGGAGGCTGCCCTTTTGAGAAGGGCGCAACATGGAATGGAAGGATTAAATCTGATTAAAAATAGAAAAAAAGGCTGCATCATCCCTTCCATCCATGGGGAGAGGATTCTCGGATCCAGTGGGTGCTGTCTCAGAGTATAGAAGCTTTGAATGCTTTGCTCTCTGACTCAATCCAGGCCCTGGGAGAGTGCATTTATAAGGCTGAGAGGGAGCCCCTACCACCACCACCACCACCACCATTTTGTTGGAACCATGCTGTAGGATCTTCAAGAATCTTGCGGGATCCACCAACTTCAGAGAATAAAGCCAGCCTGCTCACTCTGTAGGGGCAAAACCCTTCAAGGAGGACCACTGAGAGGATTTCAGTTTCCAGCATGGGTTATTCCCATAGGGATGGGACAATGTAGCCCAAAGTTAGTTATGACTAAGGCAACGATTTAGTCACAGAGGTCATGGAAGTCACGGAATCGGTGACTTCCAAAGACCTCTGTGACTTTAGCCCTGGTGGCTGGGAGCTGCAGGGTCCCACAGCTTCCTGCAGCAGCAGGAAGCTATGAGGTACCCCCGCCGCTTAAAGCAGCATGCCCCCAAACTCCCAGCCGCTGTGGGTGGGAGGGTATCTCTCAGCTCCCTGGCCACCACGGGTGGCAGGGGGGACCCCTGCACCTCCCTGGCTGCCAGCAGTGGCCGGGGAGGACCCCCGCGGCTCGCCAGCCTCAGTGGGATCCCTGTGGCTTCCCAGCCACAAGTGGTGGCAGAGGGATCTGCCTGCCGCCACCGGTCGCAGGGAGAATTCCACGGCTCCCTGCACCGCAGAAGGCAGGGGGACCCCACAGCTCCCAACTGCAGGTGGGGGAGGGGCCGGAGCTCCCAGCCACCCGGCATTTTTATCATGGATATTTTTAGTAAAAGTCAGGAACAGGTCATGGGCTTCCATGACTTTTTCTTTATTGCCCATGAGCTGTCCATGACTTTTACTAAAAATATCCATGACAAAATCTTAGCCTTAGTTATGAGAGATGTGTGTACGTGTATTATTCTTGAAAAAGCCTGAGAGTAGGAATATTGCACACTGCATTTTCTCTTTTCTGATTTTATTTAAAATAATTGTTTGCTTTTAGATAAGTATAGAAGCACAGGTGTGCTTTGCAGGCAGTGATTTAAAAACGAAGACCTTTAAGTGTTCTTGACAAGTGTCCCCCACCTGTTGTGCACTGCAGCCCTAATATGCAATCAACCAACTTCCCTGGCACAGATATGACATGAAAAACATTTGAGGGCTATTGACCACTGTGAATTTTTACAATACATCACAATTGCAGAAACATCTGTGCACATAATGCATATTAAAAAATCTCTGACAAGACCATAAATCATTGAAATGCTGAAGACTAAAATATCGGTTTTGCAGTCAGTCATTAAACCAAACTCATAATCTATGAAATTATACATTCCAGTGTAAAATGAAATATTTCACTTCACAATTAGAAAACTAGATGATCACTGTTCCTTTCTTCCACCAAAAACAAAGCACATCAACAAAGATATTTCTGCCAGGGTAAATAAAGTGGCCCTATCCATCATTCTCTTGACAGAAACAGATAAATTCCAGGTTAAACCTTATTTTTCTTATACATATTGCCAAATCTAAGGGGCATAGTCTATGCTTGTTTTGCCTGTATAAGTCCTAGAGAGATCACTGGTAATTCTGCACATGGACAAAATGTAGACTATTCCCCTAAGGGTGGTCTTCATATGACTTATGACTACTGTGCACATTTAAAATTGTGTCTATGTAAAACACTCCAGAAACATTTAATGATGTTCCACGTATCTTTTGTTTGTATTTTCATGAAATACACAATTACTAGATGACAAGAAATGTCATCCATAAAACATATTGTGACTGTATCTTGTATTTCAAACCTTCTCAGCTACCTAGTGGTGACAAAAGAAAGCTTAACTAGAACACACAGTCTTGAGGAAAATGGTTAACTAGACTGAATTGGTAGTAAAGTATAACTTCATTTTGCTGCTGTGATCTAAAATCTTAGGGATGAATCAATTTCAAATTAAAAAATAAATGATCCATTTTGAAGTAGTGTACTCATGTTATCATTAGTAACATTTTGCTATTTGCAAAACACATAATGGGTATGGAATAGGTGACAGAAGGTTTTCTTTTGCAAACAAGGAGCCCAAGTCAACCAATTTGAATAGATAACCTGTACACTTGCACTCTGGTCTGTGATCTCATCTAATCTCACAAGTTAAGCATACTTGGACGTAGTCAGTGGTATGTGATCCAAGGAAAACCCAACATAATACATGAAGTAGTATTTATGGCACAGGGTGGGATGGGTCTTTAAGAGAATTGGGCTTACCTCCTCCTTCTCCTCCCCCCCATCTGTGGCTGATCAGCAGCCTCCAGGTGATGCTGTGAGGCCAGTGATCAGAAAATAGCTTGATGATCAGCTGTGTTTCATAAAAACCAGCAAGTAGCTCAGTTTCCCGGGACTGGTTCAGGGGGTAAGAAGGACTATTTCAGGAATCAGTGGAAAGAACCCAGTTCATATGGGAGTCGAGATAGATGGTCTGTGTTGTCAGATGTTTGGCTGCATGTGTGTTCACTCTGTATGCTGCCCCAGCTCTGCACAGATAGTGGAGACAGCAGACTTTGATTGAACTGCCCAATAAATCCACAGACTCGGTTTGTAGCAAAGGCACTTGGTCAAGTTTATTGTCAACAAAGCATGGTCCTAATGCCCTGGCTTAATGGTTACAGGTACACTAACACATGTATGCCCGTTGCAATGGACTAGCTCAGTTAGTGGCGGGACTTTCCAATATCCCCTAGGCTAGCCAAAGACACACCCTCTGAGACTTAATTTTGTACAAACGATACAAGAAGTTACATATTGTGTCTCTGACATAGTTAGTTATTGCCCTCTGACATGGGTTGTTACCACCAATTACCTCATACATGTTGGTTCGATCAAAACATCTCTATCCATCATGCTATCCTGAACTTATCTTTAGGATGGGTCAGCATATTCTTATTATCTTTAGGGAATGTGTTAGTATTGAGGTATTCTGGTACGATCCTTCTGAAATATGTTTGTTTGAGTGCTCTGTGCCTAGCACTCCTTAGGAATGTGTGTTTTTGCAATGTCAGCCCTGTTGTTGCCAGATTCTGTGAGCAGGGCCTTCCTCCTGTTCACAAACTGACTTTGCTTTATATCATCAAAGCTTTGACCACTACTTTATCGCAGGCCTCATACCAGGCCTATGATATAAGGGCTTATGTTTCAGGCCCTCTTCCCACTACAGTTTAGTCAATAATGATCCCCTTGAAACTTTTAACAAGAGAGGAGATGTTAGACTAGGTATGTTTGCCAAATTCCAACTTAGTCATTCTACCTGACTAAGTTCCATCTGCATTTTCCATCTTATATAGGAGCATGGCCCATTTTCTTCTTCAAACTGATGTGTAGTAGAGCTATATAGTATTGGCTGCTTTTCAGTCCAGATACAATATGCTTTAGTGGTGGGTAAAAGTGGTCCCCTTACACTTATGGGGTCATATTTTGAACCGTGATGCCCATGTATAGCTCCTATAGGAGCCAGTGGAAACCATACATGTGTTCAAGAGGAGAATTTGGCACATGCTTTGGACAGCAAACTTTATTCTGTTGTCTATTCCATACCCATTTTCTGTTCTGCAATACAGAAAAGTATTCTTAATTGTTAGAGCTGATTAAAATAAAAGACGTGAACAAATCACAAGAGACCGTTGTAGATGAGAATGGGTATTCCCAAAGGCTATTTTCTTTCCCCTCCACTAATAGAAAATGTTGAAATAAAACTAAAATACGTGAGGTGATATTAGTAGCTATATAGGAATTACAGAAAGGAATTCCACCTTTTTGTAGATTTAAATAAAAAATCCCAGTCCCTTTGTTCATAATCCGGGTTACAGAGCTGATTATCTGCACACGCTATTTCTGTGTTCTGGAAACTTTGTGCTCCAGTAGCATTGTTTAACCTGAGACCATGGATGTACACTCAAAATGAAATTGTGGAGTGTTTTTTGGATCTCTCTCAGCCTGGCACAGATTTCAGAGTCCTGAAAAAGGACATAGTAAAAGGACATAGTACCTTCAGATGGTACAACAGGAAAATAAGTTACCCTGCAGCATTCAAAGTAGTAGCACCCTTCTACTCCACAGCATACAATAACAAGTAACAGCCCCAGAATGGACATATATCTCTGATTCTACAGGTTGGTTATAAATATGAGAGAATGAATATATGTGCCATTCATGCAGTGATTTTCATCTCAAGCCACTTTACAATCACAAAGTGACAAGAATCCTAGAAATGGACTGGTAATTAAAGCAAAGCAAGAGGGACTTCAAGGAATATCACAGTTCTATAAACCTCTGATTAGACTATATTCAATGCTCATTTTAATTATTCTCTGTTCTACTACTGTTTTTTGTTTTAAATCCTATTTTGTTTTGCGGTTGTTGTTTTTTGCAGGGGGAGGAGTCAGGATCATGTACTGGCAGAAACTGAACAAAACTATTCTTACTCACTCCTTACATTTTTAGACCTTCTATTTAAATTCCAGATAATCCTGTTGACAACTAGACAAAGTTCAGGATTGTAAGTGATGTGACACGGTGAAGTCAGTTCTGCTTCAATACATGATAGATTTATATACTGTGCACTCTGACCAAATAGACTTTCTCGGCAAAACATTCTTATAAATGAAGCTGATGACTATTTTCATAAAGAATAAACCCAAGCTGGCAATTTGGATCCAGAGGTTTTTGTACTTGAGTAAGGACCACTGCGGGTTTTAGCCCCTGGAAAGATGCAAGAGGCATTTTGCCCCTGAGCACTCAGGAAACTGTTATGGCTGTTTGGAGATGCATCTTGTCTTTCCCTAGTTGTTTTAAATAAGGACTCAGTTGACCCAAAACTTTGAACCTGAACTCCTAGTTCCATCCCATCCATGCAATCTGTCAAGAGTAAGGATCCACAGCTAGCCTGCTTACCTGCTAGCTTAAGCCCCATGCAGTCTAATGAACGTAGCTGGGCCACAATTGAATTGCCAGTTTGGCTGAAGGGATCAGCAGCCCTGCTCTTAAGGGCAGCAGCAGGGTGCTGGCCACTCAAAGCATTTGCCTACGGCTGTGTTAGGTTTTGTTCCTGACATATGCCAGTTGCACTCCTGCCTTGTTCCAGTCCTGACCCAGCCTTGCTCCTGCCTTCCCTGACTCTAGTTGATTCAGATCTGATCTTCAGCTCCAGTTCCTGACTTCTGAGCCTGGGCTCTGACATCTGGCCTCTGACATCAGGCTCCTATTTCCGGTTACTGACTCTGCTCCAACCACTACACATGACTGCCCATGTCCTGTTCTCTGACAGAATCTTTTACAAAAGCCACCTGCTCTAGTTTTGCTCATTCCAGTATCTGTCACTCTATCAAACTGTTGATAACCTCACTAGCTAGAGGGTTTTTGCTAAAATATTCAGGAGTTAACTATTTAACAATATTTTAATTGTTCTCATTAGGTTTCAGAGGCAATATACATTGGGATGAATAGAGAATTTCACACTTCTGAGTGCTCTTTGTTTCAGGCAGTTTGCAGATTCAAGAAAGCAAGGCTTTCATTTGGTTCTTGTTTGGTTTTCTCCATTTTTAAAAAAAGATTGCCCCTTTGCTAATCAGTGGCAGATTTGGGGGCTTTGGAGGTCCTCTCTCAATCCCTTCTGAGAAGCTTTGAGACTCTGTTTAAGTTCTTTCTGGGCAGCTTTCATTTCTGCAAATGCCTGACCTATGTGTTCTGTCACAGTTTAATAGAAACAGCAGCTCGTGATTTCTTTCTGTGCATGCTTCATCCCACTTCTCTGCCACAGGTGTTGCACCTTAGCTGGGCAGTATCAGATTTGGGGGTCTTGCATGTCATTTCCCATTGGAGGAGAAATTAGTGACAGAATCAGATTATCTTCTTAGGGGAACTTCCCTATTTACAAAATGTACACTACTGCTGTTTCCTTGAACCGAAGGGCTCACAAACTGCACAAACTGCCATTCCTCTTGCAGAAACCTCTGCTAAAGCACCACCATTTCTTCACCAGAAAACAACTGTATTGACCTGGGTTGCTCTTGGACTCTCTCTCCAATCTAAATGCTGAGTATATTGTTCACTCTCTCTGTGCCTGAGACTAAGAGCTGTACCCTGGAAACTCCCAGAGCCCACATGTCCTCACCTCAGACGCCATGGCCTAGGCAGCAACCCTTTTTGGTACAGCTGCTTCCCAACGGAGAGTGCTTTAGCCCACACAATCTCCTTAACAAATGTCTGGCTGCTTATAAGTCAATGAACCCTAATTTGCCAGCTATGAGCACCTTTTCCCATAATAATAGCTACGATCTTTTATCTCCACCCCTACATTATATATATATATGTATTAAGGAAAGCTATGATCCAAGAGCACAGTTCTTTGCCAAGGGATGGCTACTGTGGCAAATTCTATGGCCAAGGAACCCCAGAGTACACGTCTCTATTATAGAGTGCCAGCATGATGATAAAAGTCTCCTATTTTCTTTGATTTGCCATAATCCTACAATACTATTCAGTAGCATGGATTCCTGCACCCACACAGAGCCCAAGTGAAGTAAATAGGATTTCACATGGGCGGTCATACTCAAAATGTGTATTTTAAAAAAAAAATTGTGGTAACCAATTTTTCCGATGCCTTAATACAACCATTAAGGAAAAAGTGCACGTACCAATTCTGCAAAGTTCAAAAAGCTCAATATAATACAGCTTAGTGATTATTAGTTTTTTCCCTTTCCTTTTCATTATTTTCAAATAAGATTTCTGCTAAGCACCCAGTTACAAAACCTCCATGATTTACAGATTATTGTGGTTTAAAGGAAAACTAGAAAATATGCTGACAGGAATAACGCTGAATTGACAGGCACTAATGACCTAAATAGGTCTTTAATGTTGCTAAGTACATTGATCCTTTGGTTTAAAAATATGTATTATTTTAATATGTACATGGATGTGCAAGCAATTAATTAAAGCGATTAATGTAACTTTCTTGTTCAGTTAGTGACTCTCTTATTTTGTTGCTCTCTAACTCTCGTTAGATTTACAATAAATCTTAAAGGGTTAGACATCAACATTTCTTAATGCCTCCCCAACTCAGGGTCAAAACCAGCACCATTTCTTTGTGGATGGGTGATGATGCCTGCTCACAGAACGGCCGGGGAGGATAGATGTGCTGATGTCAACAGATATTGTGATGAGAACCATATAAGCAAGTGGACAGATAGACAAATAGGGATCCACGTGAATTTAGATGCACCTGCAGAACCCAGGGCAACTTGTGCAGAGATCCAGAACTAGTATAGAGCATCTTGGATCATCCCCTTCTCTCATGGCCTCACAGCTCCCTCAGCAAACGTGATCACACATTTTCAAATGTTTGCTGATCAAAAAAGGATACAACACAATGTATATGGACTACAAATTTAAAACGTAACTAGATTCAAGCCTCACTATGAATATAAGTAGTTCTTCTGGGGCTCTGCTTGAACTGAATTAAACAAAATCAAGTAATACAAAGGTCCCCCTGCAGGGTTCCTGTACTTAACCTGCAGTTTACCAGTCATGACTGTCTCACTCAGACCATGAGTCAGACAGTTCTCTACTGCCATAGAGACAATTAGCCTATCAGCCTCTAATGTTGGGTATGTATTCCTAAAGTTCTGTTGCATGGAATAATCCTTCATCTGTCAAATTACCAACATGAGACACATGGATTACTTTTTCCCAGTTGAGGTCTGATACTGGATTGGATTTTTATTATGGTGGCATGCTGAAATTACCATCTGATATATTATTTGTTTGCATTAGTAGTTCCTGCCCTGATTTTTTTAAATCTAATGTATAGTTTGAGGTTGAGATTTTCAAAGCAGTCTAGGAGTTTGTACATGTCCGCCATTAATATTAACAGATGACCTACCTAAAATCCATAGAGAACTTTGAAAATGTCAACCTACATATATAAACATTGCCAATATGAGAGAGCAGACAAACCACCCACAGTTTCCTGCAATCATATTACAATAACCCAGCAGAGAAAGCAGTGCAAATATCAAACAAATTACACTTATCAGAAGAAGCATTACATTTTTTCAATCCTTTCAAATAAAACAGTGCTCCAGCTCATGGATGTGCAGATGGGAATAGTCTCCTAACAGGGACAGGCAGGAGGCTCCCTTAAATAAAGGGCCCAAGTGTGGGCCTGTTCTTTAACAAGGTTAGTAAATAGTAGGCAAATAGGGAAACCAGTTCCATTATCCTCTGCAAATCAGCATGTTTTGACTGGGTATCTTGCTAGGAATCCTGGGAAATTGTTCCTGACTACTTATCAGTGTAAAGTGCACGGGCTGAGGGTGGGAGTTCTGCCAGGGCTGCAGGGCCTTAATGGTTTAGAAATAATGATTATAATCAAATAGCTTAAGTGTCTAATTGAATTTCTGTACATCTTTTTCTTCCAAGCAGGCTTAACCCTGAAAATCTCTATACAAATTATCTGTTCTTTAATTCTACAGTTCTGCAATCGTAGGTATTCATAATTAATGAAGTCCTTTCATATTTCAGAGTATGTAAACTGGTCAAACTGACCTAGGGTGGGAAAAGAATCTCCCTGAATTTATTCAAGGATGTGAACTGAAAGAAAAGCTGGTCTATCGCTGTCTATTAACACATTCTTTCAGTTCAACAATTGATCCTTTCCCTTCTCTAAAAAGAAAAGGGGTCAAATTATTCTATTAGTTACACATATATGCCAACATTTTAAAGTTTTAAAGTCCTGAACACCCACAGTCCCCATTGATTTCAAGTTTGCAAATGTGGGACTTAATACCTGGCTTTATGTATTTTCATTCAAAAGGTGATAATTTTTCATATATCAAGTATTGGGTACAACCAGCTATGTATACTTTAAAAGCCAAAATCACCTTATTACTCTATTTTTATGTACTGCCTCAAATTATGTACTGCCTGTTTCTACCATAAATTCAACCAAGGATAATTTATAGTGAGATACAATACTAGATAAAATATAATCTTGTTCTTTAACATCTTTTGCAACATTTCTGTTGAAGACTGTCCTGAGGTGGGGTGTGCTGCAATGCAAAGCAGGTGTCAGAAAACAGGAAAAAAATTATACTGTCGTATCCAAAATTGAATAAATTCAGATTTAGTTAGGATTATATAAGAAATACCAGGCACACAGATGTCTCTCCAAAAAATGAAAAGGAATATTCTTTTACAAAGTGCAAAACTGAACACCCATGGAGCAGACAGAAAATTAGTAAAAACTGGTATTACACTCAGATGCTTCATAGAAAAATCAAGTTATTTGATTTTGTGTATAGAATCATAGGGTTAGAAGTGACCACAAGGGTCATCTAGTCTAACCCCCTGCCACGACATAAGATTTGTTGTGTCTAACCATCCAAGACAGATGGCTATCCAGCCTCCTTTTAGAAACCTCCTGTGAAGGAGCTTCCACAACCTCCCTAGGCAATCTGTTCCATTGTCCTACTGTTCTTACAGTTAGGAACTTTTCCTGAGATTTAATCTAAATCTGCTATGCTGTAATTTGAACCCATTGCCTCTTGTCCTGCCATCTGTAGCAAGAGAGAATAACTTTTCTCCATCTTTTTTATGGCTGTCTTTCAAGTATCTGAAGACCATTATCATGTCCCTCCTCAAGCTCCTCTCTTCCAAACTAAACATACCCAATTCCTTCAGCCTTTTCTCATATGGCTTGCATTCCATCTCTGTTTCTCATGTTCCTTGTTTTTTTGCCCCTTATATACCAATGACCCGATCCTTGAAATAGTATGCATGTGCTTAGCTTTAAGCATGGGACTGATTATTCAAGTATATGCTTACCGCTAAGCAAGTGCATAAGTGTTTTCAGGATTGGGGTCTTATTATCCAACTTAAAATTCTGTACATGACATTAAACCCCCACCCATCATAACTGGATAGAAGGAGGGGCCAGATCCTGCAAATCCTCTTTCACGTGAGTAGTCCTCACTCACATATTTAGGCCTGTTGACTTCACTGGACTTCCCTAAAACTGGTCATGTGCTCAATGACTCATGGTTAGTAATCCCTAGTATTGGGACTGTTGACACAACTTTTCAGCAAATGCCACACATGCACTTCATAGTACCAAAAATAAAGGGGCAGGAGAGTTTTGTAACTGTGCCCAGACATGATCATATTAAATACAAACTTTACTTTCTATAGTTGTAAGGGCTCTATGGCCTATGACGTTGATACCATGAAGTGATTTTGTGGCACTAAGTACCAGAAAACACAAAATAAATAATTACTGGAATTGCTTAGTAAGGAAGCACTGAAGCATACTGTGATGAACTAGAAAATGTGCATGCACACCATTGCCCTCTTGGACAGAAGCAAAATTGCTCAGGTGTGTGACCAACATTCTGCTGTTAACAACTAGCAGAGACTTTCCTTTAGCTTAAGCAATAGAGGCCTGTATTTTTGAATGAGGAGAATCTGCTATGAAGCTTAGCAACAACTATGAATTCCCAAGAGGACCTGAGTTCGCTACAAAATGTAAAAGATACTGGCAGGGAAGTCTTTACAGATAACCAATAAAGCACTAGAACAGGGGATTGACCCATAATACAGCAAGAAACAAACAATGGCATTGGAGCAATCCACTGAATGTGGTGATGCTCACGACTATATTTCCTCACAGAAAACAAGTCACTCAGCTAACTGAGTTATGTCTTAGGCTGAACATTCATAGGGCTTTATAATATAATTCACAGTTTATTCATGGTGTAAAGTAAAGCATACACCTTAAGAACTCAGAATCCACTGTCCTGAATACCTGTGTCAGCACAATTACTGAAGAGTGGCAAATGTGGAGGTTTAAATGACACCCACTGTACTTGTCACCATGTGAATTCTAATGGCAGCTGGGTAAAAATTCATAGGCTTTGCTTTTAAATAGTGATCCTCTGTAATACCTCTCATTTGTTTTTAATTTGATTTTGTTGAATAAATATTTTAGTAACATTGAGTCTAACTTAATAATTAAAGAAAGTCATTAATACTTAGTGTTTTACGTGGTGTGCCATGGGGGTGTGGAGGGTGGAATCTTCATTTAGACTGTGGTTGTTGATAATATAAACTCACTCTAATTAAAAGACTAAGCAGTATGACTTTTGAAAACTTTAAATTAAGCCTTCCCTAATTAGGGATCTCATTAAGAGATGTAGAAAAGTTTCAGGTAATGTGTATTCTCAGCATTTTGCTTAAATTTGGCACAGTTCCTTAGATTTAATTTAAGCAATAGCTTTTCTGAACAGTTTTTTAATCTTATGGAAAGAATGTTAATGTATTGACTTGCAGTTAAAGTTGCCACAGTAAATACAACCCATATGCAAAACACATTACAAGAAAATCGCACTTAAAAAAACCAAAACAAGCCTAAGCCTTATAGGTATGAAAGTAACCAATTAAGAGAATTTAAATAACTGTTCCATAAAGTTTATGGTTCACATATTCAGTGACAGGTATGAGAAAAGGTCCTCTTGCACATTCCAATAATAGCCTTGATTCTGACTTGCAAGACATACTTAAGCTCTTTAAACCTATAGGAAATAATTATATAGTCTCAATACCCAAACATATACATATAATATAACGCATGTATTGGAAGGCTTTGTTACTCTGTCATCTGTTTAGAAATAAGGTTGCACTCTCTGCTCAGCACTGACTTAGCTTTGTTTGCTGGTGTGGGTATGGGGAATTTAGAGTTGCTAGGAACACTCAATCGCAATTGTGGCTCTGTGTAGGAGCAGAAAGGGAGGTGGAAAATGTTCCTCTTGTCCTCTGTTATCCCTGTTATCTTGCCTAGGGAATGAATTGCAGGATTAAAAAAAAAAAAGTTGACATAGCAGAAGACTTTCTGTACAGGCAGCACACACTTTGTAAATTAGGAAGAAGTGACTAGATCTAGCATATAAAGTGCTTTGATCCTTAAAGTGCTTTTGGCAATAAAAATATTACCTTTAATTTTGAAGTATATTTTCAATAATGTATATTTTTTAGATGACATTGAACACTGGGAATACCATACTGAATGCCACAGGCTATGCGGAAAAGGATTTTACTAAAGAAGTAGTAATAATAACTCCATTTCTACCTTAATTATATTTTCTCAACTTTTCTTTTTATTGTCTTATCATCCTGGAGTGCCCTTTAAATCAGGACACCGATGACACTTTGTTTCCAATTAACAGTAAAAACCTTCTTTGATCCTTTGACTTCTTTATGACATGAATTTATATTTTCTAGACTAACATGCATGACAACATAATCTCTACACTCATTGATATTCAACTCCTTCACTTTAATGAGGGAAAGGAAGAAGAATATAATGTCATTTGCTTATCTGAAGCAGCAAGGACTTTGCTAATATTCACAGACAAGAAAGTATGTTTAAATAATCTTAAAGCTATGACACAGTTGGCCAAAAGCAGGTCATTCAAAGTTAAGCCTGACACTCACAGTTAAATAGGCCTACAGGGTTTTCCAGCACAGCAGGTAGGAAAAAATCTGTGCAGTTGGACTCACTGACTTTCTTACTCGATCCTTTTAGGTTTAGGATTAAGATTAGTGGAAGGGCATGAGAATACCCTTTGAATAGCCTTTGAAAACCAGAGATCCGCAGGGATCTGCTAGTGCATATGTGACAACGTGCTGCTGTGCTTCAGCACTGCCTCTTATCTTCTCTGTGTCCAGTGGCCAAAACTTCATGGGCCAGATCTTCAGCTGGTGTCAATCAGCATAGCTCCATAAATTTTATACCTGCTGAGGAGTTGGCCCCATATCTCTCTGCAGTTGAAACCTCAGGAGGATAAGGAGACTTTGGATTCCGTTTTGTCCCAATTAACCAATTGTCTCATTGCAACAAATTTCATCCAAATGTTACTTAACATTTTTCTACACTTCCCAGCAGCTCAATTCAACTACAGTATACATGTACTTTTATGTCCCTTTGATACTAGCATAAAATTATTCATTTGCAACTTATAACTGATTTAAAACATTAAAAAAGTAAAAATGAAAGTAAAATAGAATGTCTGCTTGGTCACTTTTTGGGTGAGGCAGACAAACAACAAAAAACACAACCAATTTATGATCTTAACAGCCATGTTAGCACCAGAATTGTTGATGTGGCAATTAGGTCTTAAAAACTCCAGATACAGAAGTTTGAACAATTAAGGTCTTTCTATTAAAGTTATAGAACATTCTTCAATGTAATAGGAAGAAAATTTCCCTAAAGCTTGTCCCATTAAAGCTGCTATCCACATCCCATTTAAATTCCTTGCACTATATATAGACAACAATAATAAGCTCAGCCAATTATAGGATGACTATCTCATCCAAGTTAGGAACCCAGATTTGTATTTTTTGTATGAACTTTCACTGCATGGAATATCATGAAGCTCTACAAATGAACAGAGAGACCTGTACCAGTAATACATTTTACTGCACAATGAACAATTTTAGGTCAGCAACATTACAAATAAAACACAATATATGGCACAAAACTGTCAGAAAAATTCTCCATTAACAGCAAGCTTGAAAGCCTGGAAACAGTCATGACCCTATTATTGTATAGCTGGAGTTAAAAGGAATATATAAACCTTGCAGTCAGCTAAGGACGAAATAAGAATAATGTTGAGATGTAATTGAATAAAGAATCACAAAGTTAGGTCACCCTGGACTATTTAAGATGTTGTTAACATGGTGAATTAATAAAATAAGGTTTAAAAAAGAGTCTATGTCAGAACAATATATAGGGAAGAAGCAATTATTCCTTTTTTGGGAAATAATCCTTTTAGACAGTGCACTTTGCAACGTATTCTATGATATCACATGCTAAGATGACGTCTCTTCATCCTAGCCAGAGATATCCTAACAGCATCAAAATTTGACAAACCAGAGGAGACTAGAAAAGTTATAGCAATTCAAATTAAAGACTAATAGGCCAACTATCATTCTTAGAAGACTGAAGGAGCAGCTATGTAAGCTCATGTTTCCCCTTTCTATTTGTTTTCCTATCATCACATCTTCTCATTTATCTGAAATTTCAGAATAGCAAATGTGCCTTTTACAAAAGCTGGGAGCATATCCTGCTCCCACTGGAGTCAGTGACAAAAATCCCATTGCTTAAATCGGAGAGAGTTTGTCTTGCAAACAACTGGTTGAATTATTCCCTGTGAATATCATCAGTTGTGAATTTACACCTACCCCACTTTTTTCCCTGTTTGCAAATTGTGAATGAACCAAGCCTGATTTTTATGCATATATTCCCTGTTCACCACATAGCTTGTGAATACATCACAGCCTATGGGTTCACTTTGATTATTCATTATCTGTGTTACTTGCCACCTAAGTCACATGGCATTCTTTTTGTTTACTGGTTGGATGACAAAAAAATGTTTACAGTAAGACAGTGATTAATAAAAAATAATGTACTTTTGGTACAGATTTTGAAATAATTAATTATTCTAAAATTTATGAAACTTTCAAAATGTGTGGATCTTTTCACCAACACCTGGCACCTCTTCAGATTTATTTGTGGGCTAGTATTATGAAAAATTACTGATTCCTTCGTTGTTACTGAGCCCCGGCACCTCTAGGCTTTGTAGTTCATAGCTCTGGCACCTCTGGGCTTGCCATGTCAGTTCCGAAAGTAAAAAAATTCTTTGAGCCCCGGGCACCTAATTGCTTGAGCCCCAGCACTTATTTCATTACAAATTAAGCACCAACTTCTCTACTTTCTTTGAAAGAGGCAATGCCAGTTTAAACTATATAATGAAACCGATCGCCATTTAAAAATCTTATAGTAAAAATTAAAAAAATGCAGTGGAAAATCATATTTAATTTTTTAAAAATAAAACCTTTCTAATACACTGCTGCAAAACAGCTATTCCAGTGAGTTTGCCCTTCATAACTCAGGTTGCAGTACTCTATCTGTCATGCAGATGGGGAGTTCATGGGAAAAGCAATAGATGTAACAAATAGATTTTAAAACAGGAGTTATCAAAAAGCAGTGAAGATTGGAACACGGTAAGGGCAGAAGAGTGTAAGATCTGATTTCTTAGATACTAAAAGAATGAACTGAGAAATAGGGAATTATATTTATTCCTCAATATTCATTGGCAGCATATCAGGTAGAAGACTTACCTATATTTATAGATTTAGGCATATTTCACACAATATGGATTTTTTGAAAAATGAATTGTTGTGTTTCTGACAGGTGCTAGATTTGACAGAACTGGAAACCATGGTTTCCACAGAGAAGGTGCAGCATACATATAGCAGCAGTGCAATGTTCCCCATGCTACCCTGCAGGAGCCATTATTAAGGGCTACAATATATCTCCAGTTCACCCAGCCTCTTTTTAAGGCTAACAACAAGGGTGTCATTTCATGAAATTGTTATGGTGTTTGTGATATGGACACACGTCTACTTGAAATTTGCCTAACCCCACCCTGATTCATTTAACATACATCTGCTGCAGTCAGCAGTGTGTGACTTTAGGCTCTTTTGGTGAGGCCTGGGGACAAGATCATATTTTTGTATGCAAATCCCAACAAAAGGTATTTTATTTGCTGTACTGTTGTTCTTGCACCATGGGGTGTAAGGTGAAATGTAAACACAGCACATGAAAAATTCATAAATGAGAGCCACAAAGGCTGTGTTAAATTTTCTAGTGTAACTGATGGCAATTGAACTGGTGGGATACCACTGGTGTAAGTACCAGTGATTCATTATGAGCATGCTAGCCCCATCGTTTTAGCTGCAATTTTGGACTGTGTCTGCATTGTACTGTACCTTTGCATTTACACTTCTCTGTGGGTATGCAGCTCTTAGTCCCCAGCACAACAACCTGAGACAGGGGCTTATCCAAAATTTCACAAAGCCTACTGGTAACCCGGGGGATTTGTACAAGTAGTGTGCTCATATTTGTACAAATATTCTGGGGATTCTCATACTTCCCAGGTACTGCTGCCAGTTCCTAGTCCTTTTCTCAAAATGAGGTCAGGATGAATGTTCAGCTTTCACTCCTTGCTTGGCAAGAAATGTTTCTGTAGGAACATCTGAAGAGTGTTTCAAGACTTTCAGATAGCTGTGGTGAGGTAGTGGTAGAGGTTGTTCTAATAGACCTAGAGGCTGAGACCGCAGTTGACAGACTACTTACTGTAACATTGTGTATAGCCCCTAGACCAGAAATAGCTGGCTTTGTGCAGTACTTGAAGGTGATGTTCACCAGATGAAGCATTGCTTTTGGGCCTGCATCAAAACCATAGATTGGGTGGAACCAAGTTGATTTCAAGACTTGGGATGAGCAGCAGCAACTGCTAAGCTTCAGGAGGAAGAAAGACACATTGATTTGTGCCTATGTAAGGGGACCGTTGGCCCCTTACTGAAACTTAGTGGGCATTTTCAGTTGGCCATCTCCCAGGACCAAAAGAGAAGAGAAGGGCCGAAGAGAAATCTGGACCCTGAGATTGACAGTCTCCAGGGCCAATGGGGAGAGGCCAACGCTCCAGGTCAGCCCGATTGAAAGGATAGGCAGGTCAATTAAGGAGCCAGGATGCCAGGAGTTCTGTCCTCCGTGTGAGCTGGAGCTGCCTGAGCCAGAGCCTGCCGAGCTAAGTAAGAGAAAAAGAGCCTGTGCTGAGCTGGGGAGTGGAGCCACACAAGCCAGAGTGAAGTAGAGAAGCAGCCTGAGGTGAGCAGAGGAGGAGCAGCCCAGGGAGCTGAGCTGGAGGCAGAGCAACAGTAGCACTGAGGCAGAGTGGGGCTGGGGCTGGGATTGGAGCTGAGTGCAATGGGTAGCTGGGAAGAGTGAGGGGGATCCTGGGCAGAGGGCCCAGCACAGGGAGATGCCTGTGATGGGTTGGCCTCCCCTTTCGGGGTGCCACCGGATGTGCTGGGGTCCCACTGAGCCCACCTGTCCCAGCAGCCTGGGTTTCCCTTATTCTGTGTTGCTGTGACATGTTCTCAAGCCCCTTTCCAGCACACACACAGGTAGGAACACGCCCAGCTGTAGAATTACACAGAGCCTGTGATCAGCTCTCTGTCGGAGGACTCAGCACAGGGAGATGCCTGTGATGGGTTGGCCTCCCTTTCGGGGTGCCACCGGGTGTGCTGGGGTCCCACTGAGCCCACCTGTCCGAGCAGCCTGGGTTTCCCTTATTCTGTGTTGCTGTGACATTTTCTCAAGCCCCTTTCCAGTACACACACAGGTAGGAACACGCCCAGCTGTAGAATTACACAGAGCCTGTGATCAGCTCTCTGTCGAGGACTCAGCTAGGGGACTGCCCAGCACTCATGTGGTTACCTCCTTTGGGCTGTAAACCCAAAATAATACAGTCTTGCGCTGTATAGAGAGATCTGCACAGCGTAAACTCATAAAAATCATCCCCTCCATCAATGTGGAGGGAGATATGCACAGCTTCACCTCTCCTCCCCCCGACCCCCGATATGAATGGCACAAACTGGGTTTTGGTATAAACAAGAAATAAGTTTATTAACTACAAAAGGTAAATTTTAAGTGATTATAAGGGATAGCACACAGAAGAAAGCAGATTATTGAGCAAATAAAACAAAACACACAGCCTAAGCTTAATTCATTAAAAAAACAGGTTACAAATAGAAATTTCTCACTCTAAATGTTGCTTTAGGCAGGTTGCAGAGTTTCTGCAGCTGAATTCCAGTTATTTCACTTCTCAGGCTAGACCCCTATCTCAACCTGGACTCAGCCCTTGTCTTTCCCCATCCTAGTTCCTTTATTTCTTCAGGTGCTTTCAGCAATCTTCCTTCTTGGGCAGGGAGGCAAGAACCCTAATTGACTCACTTCCAAACCTTACATAGGATTTATACAAGGTGGGAATCCTTTGTTTCCAGTGGAAAAATACCAGCAGAAAAATACCAGGTGGTACTCCGTATCGTATGACCCTGCAGTGTCAAAGCAACATCTCAGGAAGGTGGGAGATTAGAATCTTCGACATTCTATTGTCCTTCTTAAATGGCCCACTTAGGCTGATTGCCTACTGGCTGGTTGGTGTTCCCCCAAGTACACACACAGTTGTAATTGTTACATAGTCAATATTCCTAACTTCAGATACAGAAATGATACATGTATACAAATTGCATAATCATATTCAGCAAATCATAACCTTCCAATGATATCTTACATGACCCATCTTGCATAAAATATATCTTAGTTATGCCATATTCATATCATAGCAATATTTTTATGAAGAATATGGGGTGTAGTGTCACATCTCTCCCCTTAGCTTACTGCTGGAGGGTTGGTCACTGACCAATGCAAAGGCAGTATCCCTAAAATTCTCCTTAGTTTTTGGTTATCTAATTTCTTGATGTTTACCAAAAATTGTAGTGACACCCACAGATATTTTTACAAAGTTTGGGGTGCCTTTTTCTAAGTTCCATGAAATCCTTTTAAAGTACAGCATTGTTAACACAATGTAGATATTAATATATTTTAGAATGTAGGTGTCTTGGCATTTAGCTACCAATGCCATGAGATGGTGTGCCTCAGTTTCCCCTTCCACACAGCAGTCTAGATTGGTTATGCTTTTTCTGCTGTGCCAAGCTCTAAGCCTGTTTACAGGTAATAGCTGAGAAGCAGTATTCTTGTAGGACTTCCTTGTTACCACTCTTAGCCTATACCAAAGTTTCTTCCAAAAATCGTGCATGTTACACATTTTTGAAGTATTTACCATCAATACCAAATTGTTTGTCTTAACCCATAGATTGTGTAGTAAGAGACATAAAATTAGCAGCAAATTCATGAAAGGGAGGTGCTTCCAAGTATGATTATCATACACTCCTTCTGTTTAGACAATCCAGTTTGTTCAGCATTTACTATATTTCTCATCCCATCCCTGTACCATGGTATTTGTTTAGATACATGTTTTCTCCTTCCTTTAGTAAAGGTTCTTATTGCACATATGTCTTTGGGATTTTGGCAAGGAAAGGGTGTATGGAGACTTGCATGTCACTGGCCCACCCCCTGCAGAGTTGCATTTCCTCTCAGGGTTAAGCCCATGTGAAGAATGCAACCCCCCTGCCTGGAATTCCTTTGTGTTGCCCACTCCCATTACTCAGTGTTCCATGCTTAGCTGCTGGGAGGGGTTTACCTGCCCAGGAAATGGCTGTCTCCTCCCCTTTGTCAGATGGGTCATTAGCATTCTTACTGACACAGGAGCTATTGGAAAGATTCTCATCGTGCCTTGAAGAGACAGAGTTAGTTTTCACAAATACAGCAGGAATAACATTTTGCAAAAGTGGGACCCGGTTTGGGGTACCCTCTGTCAACCTTCCTCTCTCTATTCCCAAGAGGTCAGCTGTATGGCTGCTCTCCTCCAGGAGGACAGCTACACAGTTCCCTCTTAAAACCTGAGTCACAGGTTGGGTGCCTGGGAGCCCAGATGCCACTCCAGCAAAATCCTCCTGGGCAAACCCTTCCCTGTAATTAGTGGGGAGACATTCCTATACTCCCCCACATTCCTTCTTAACTTCCTTCTTGGGGGGCCCCCCTCCGAGGCACACACCTCTGTGCTCTCTAGAGTGGGATCTATCCCCTGTTCATCTGTGGGCTCACAGCTAACATCCAGAACAGACCTTGCACTGGTAAGCACTGTACCCTCCTCCCTCTTTGAATTGGGTTTGCCTCAATCACATTCACATTCCATTCACAGCCAATGGAATCTGCACCCACCGCAGAGGTCTCTAGGATTCCACCAGCCTCCTCTGGGCTTCCTTCCAGGACACATTTCCCTATTCATTCTAGAGCAAGATTTGTGGTCACTGAGGAATTTAAAAATTGGATTTTTCTCACCTTTCAAGAACTATTGATGAACCTATGTGCCCATTCTGTGATCCTCCAACATGTCCACAATTATACTCACAGAAATGAACACTACTCAATGATGATGCAGCCTTAGTGGATCATCACATCTATTTTCTGGATTTGTGCATAGATTGGCAGGCAAAGTGCATGTTGCCAGAATTTTCAAATTTGGACTTTTCAGGAGCTGGCAAAGGAATACTCTTTCCCACTGAACAACACTCACACTGATGTTAGTTTCTCTATCCTCACGGAAATTCTGGGTGCTCCTTCTGTCACAGACCCTAGTGACCCTAGGTTTGCTGTGAAGGGAATCCAAACCCCGTGCTCTGGATTCCCTGGGGTGTTTCAAGCTCCTGGAGCCTGAATAGATCCAGCCACTATTCTCAGTGTCTGCATCCTTAAGCACAGAGCACAGACCTTCTATTTGGCACCCCACTCTGAGCATTGAAACCCACTTGCCAGATGTCTAGTCCAAGATTCCTCAATACTTGCACAGATCCTTTCCCAGAACTCAGAAGGTGTGAAGCTTCTGGTTTACAGTTTAACACTCTCGGAGGGATGCAGCAGTTGTGAAGCAGTGAACACAGACACAAACTTTGTACAGTCTAATATCTTTATGCTCTTTACTTAACCAATAAAGGACAGGAGAGTACAAATCATCAAAAAGAATACAAAAAATCCCCCAATGAAACATTCTAATTGCAACGTCCCTTGCTAGCTCACCCTTCCCTTAGAGCAGGGGTTCTCAAACTTTTTCTGTCTGAGGCCCCCCTCAACATGCTAGAAAAACTCTGGGGCCCAGCAATGGGAAGCCCCGCCAGGCCAGGGGTGGGGCCCTGGGGCATAGATGTAGTGTGACTTCTTTTTGGGGGTGGGAGGAGAGAGCAAGGGCCGGCAGGACTCAGGCCAACTCTGGACAGTGGGGCCCAGGGAGGGAGTGCCGTCTCCTGCCCCTGACTCACCTCCTCAGGCCACCCACCTGTCTGGGGCTGTGTGCCGGTGGCTACTCCCCCAGGGCTCTGCTGGGCCCGGAGCTGCCTGGGCAGTTCTGACTGGCTGCGTGAGCAGTCAAAGGAGGCTGGGAGACTCAACGTCAGGCACCATCAGCAGATGGGGGAATGCCATGGCTGCCCAATCCATGGCACCACCAACCGGAGGAGCAGCTGCCCCTCACTGCCTGCCTCTGTATTCCTGCCTAGGATTTGGCCAGAAGGTGGAGCCTGAGGGAGCCTGAGGGAGAGGAGGAGGTGAGGGGTGGAGCTGCCACTCGGGCTACACCACTCTGATTAAGGCACTGCAGTTTGCGGGGGGTAATACCCTGTGCCCCCTCAACTCTGCCCATGGGCTCAAGGTTTCTGCCTGTGGTGGTGGGGCTTCAGCCCCACCGCTCCTGGCTTCAAGGGGACGGGAGGCTCGGGGTTTCAGCCTCACGCTGCTCCCCACTTCAGCCCTGCTGGAGGGGGTATGCCTGGGCTCACAGCTTCAGCCCTGCACTGCTTCCCGTTTTAGTCCTGTGGGGGGCACCAAGTTTCAGCAGTGGGGTTCCATGCCCCCCATGAAAGGGCTCATGGACCCCTGAGGGTGAGTACCACTGCCTTAGGGGATCTTTTGTGTTTCAGCAGGCAGGTCGAGTCCTCCCTTCCCTTTGCCTACTCTGTCTCTGAAGCAACCTTCCTCAACTTAATCTAATGCAAAACAGCTCTAGCTTCTCAGGGTATGTCTCCATTGCAATTTAAAAACCAACAGCACTGAGTCTGAGCCCCAAGCCCCAACATCTATACAGCAATTTTATAGCCTCATGAGCCCGAGTCATCAGACCTGGGCCAGCCGCAGTCACTGTACACATCTTTTATTGCAGTGTAGATGTACCCATAGTTTCTCCACAGTTGCCTTCTCAGAGTCCTTTGATAGACTTCTGCTGGTGTCACCTGCTTCTTTGTTCTCCTCCTGGTAACTTTCCATTACTTCCAAACCCACCTCCCTTCTGACAAGAGGAGAAAGTGTTTTCTCCCATTTAGAGCAAACCCATTGTCCCAAGGTGTTTTACTCTGACTAGATGAACGTTGAGTGCTGAACACTCACCATTGTCTCTGGCCTGGAAGAGACATGACATGTGCTGGAAATGGCCCACCTGATGATCACTTTAGATAAGCTATTACCAGCAGGACAGTGGGGTGGGAGGAGGTATTGTTTCATATTCTCTGTGTATATATAAAGTCTGCTACAGTTTCCACGGTATGCATCTGATGAAGTGAGCTGTAGCTCACGAAAGCTCATGCTCAAATAAATTGGTTAGTCTCTAAGGTGCCACAAGTACTCCTTTTATTTTTGACATGATCCTGCTAACTTAGGGTGGATCCATATACATACAGTCTTTTCTTGCCACAGTAATTTCATGATAGAAATTAATAAAATCATTCACAATCCAGAAGTGGTATAGACAGAACCCCAATTCATCACACCTACATTCCCACAACGAGTTTGGTGACAAATGTACCGATTATGTTATCAGCCTGCTGTATCTTGCATAAGGTATGTGAAAGCAAAGTGATACAGAATTTTTTCAAATTATTAGCTCTTTGGGATAGGGTTTCTCAGTAACTTTTGTGTTTTGTACAGTACACATTGCTGAAATTTACCATATATTAGTGGTAGGACTTTAAACAAAGTTTACTCACTGTAGCAATCTTCTGCTATTCTCAAAAATCCTTCTTATACCATCTGTGGCTCCCACATACTCTAACCACACATCTCAGGGCAAAACAAAGATCATGCTATTTAAATGTTCCCCATTCATATATCAATGGGGAATCTAAAGTATATGCCAATTTTTTTTGAGGCATGTTATACTGTTAAGAGCTGACATTCAAAATCATACACTGTTTCAAAAGGGTAGTCTCCCTTTCCACCTCCACTGGATGCCAGCAGTCGGTCACAACAGGGATACCAAGTAACAAAGCCAAGACTTGCTCCCTTTCCAAAAAGCCAGTGCTATTATGAAAATGTCTCTACAATGTAGACTCTGGGTGAAAGAAGAGCCATGGAGAAGTGCGCATGCAGCTCTTGGTGTCTCTCCAACACTGCCCAGCTACAGAACAGTGGAAGAAAAATGACTTGCCCTCCTAGGCAACCATTTAACTCCTGATAATTACTCTCCCTTTTCTATTATTTTTCCCCTTTGATTCCCTCAGCAACTGTTTGCTTCACTATGAAGTCACTTCACAGCCATCAGTGATGTTCCATCACTACCAGACTTGTCCACATTTGAAACCATGACCTAGAGGTTCTGTATCCCATTTGCTGTCCCATCTGAACATCCCTATAGGACCAAACCTGGAGGTATGTTTTTATGGCTGCCCACTTGTGTAGTGGTTTTGCACTAGGTCCAGGGTCGCTGGTACAGAAAGCAACAACTTTGTTTCCTCACTTTTAAACGAAGGGAAGTATTAACATGTTTATTATTTGTAAGTAATACAGAAAATAGGCCAAATGTTGTTTTAAAGGAAAATCTGTAGATAGCTAGGAGGGAAAAGATTGTAGGACATTAAAGGAGATGAAAGTATGTATCTTCGCTAAAATATTATAGACTGTTCATCTTCTGGAATAAATCACAGGGAGAGCCCAGATTATTCCATCTTGATGATGGGGTTTGTCCCCACCACACATGGATCTTCCATGAACCACTTGAAGGACATGCCCAATGGAGGTACGCTGCCAAGAACTCTCCTGTCCTCCACTACCAGTGTAAACTCCTCAGGGGACTCTGTGGATAAATTAACAGCCTCAGGCCTCATGCACATCCTCTCTTCTCATTCATTCTCCACATGTGGAACCCAGAGAGTCACGCATGATAACTAGGGAAGAACTGATGGGAGATTGTGTCAAGGAAATGACTCCTAATACACAGGTAAAGCTCTGTTTGTAGAGAAAATAATACCTGGTATTTTTGTCAGGCATTTGCTTTCAAAGGCATTTAGACATCTGTCTGTACCTTTGGTTGCTTTCCAGCTTTCATATCTATCGGTTAAGAAGGAAATAAAATTTGAGTTGAAAATTTTCTGTTTTTACTTTTTTACCTGTTTTACTTTTAGTATGTTGCAATGGTCATTGTGACTTGCCATCTCTTCACATTGTCTTTTTGCAACATCCTTTTTTTACAGACTTTATTGTAGCCATTTTTTACTTCTAATTTCTCTACATAGTGTTTGCATTATCATCTGTCTCTCAGCTCTTTTGTGTGATGGGGTGAAGAGAAAAGCAAGGGTTGATGTTTTGCCCACACTTTGCCTTTCTATTGTTCTGCTCATTGCACAAAAAGATGCAAAAAATGTTTAATTAATTAATTAATTAATTATTTCTTACTCATCTTTAAACTTGATTGGACACATCACTATTCTAAAATGCACATCAAGATTACATCTCTACAATATAGGCTCATAGACAAAATACCGTTATCATCCAAATAATTTCTATTTAAACCACATAGATTCTTCCCTGTCAGCTTTATTGACTCTTTCTTCTCCACAAAGGTTTTCTGAATAGCTTCATATAACTTGCTTGGGCAATCTGGGGCAGAAGAATATTTTGTACTAGGAATTGAAGGAAGATACCTTTTTGAATTGCATGCCTTCAGTGCAAAATTGGAGTTCAGTCATCTTACTGCAAGGCTTTCTTATTTATTTATATGTTTTTAAATGTAGAAAAATGCATGTATCGTGTGCCTCTAAGCAGGCACAATACATTCCAGATTATAGATTAAAAATGCATATTAAAAAAATGAGCCACTATTGATTAAAGGGTGTGGTAAAAATCCCACCCAAAAAAACCCAAACAACAAAATAAAAACAAAAAAACCCCTTTTCTACCCACCTTCATCAGACAAAAGCCTGAGCCTTGCACTGGGGCCTGAAAATGTATTGTGCTATCATGTTTTGAAACGTGAGCAAATGCGTATATCTTTCTGTATAAGTATGTCTACACTGCAGTAAAAGACCTGTGGCATGGTTGTGGCTGGCCAAGGTCAGCTGACTCAGGTTTGCTGTGCTCAAGCTGTGAGAATAAAAACTGCAGTGTAGACGTTCAGGCTCGGGCTGGAACCTTGGCTCTGAAACTTGGCAATGAGGGTGAGTGTCAGAACCCAGGCTCCATGCCCAGCCCTTGCCCCAGCCTGAACATCTCCACTGCAATTTTAGCCCCAGTGCCTGAGTCCTGTAAGCCCAAGTCAGTTGACCCGGTTTCTCAGACATGGTGTTGGAAGGGGTAGGTGTGATTATTCCAGTGTAGACATACATACCTGAGGAGAGGAAAGACAGTTCTGTGATTAGTGTCCTAGGCTGGGTTGCGGGAAACCTGGGTTCAAATCCTGGTCCACTACAACCATCTTTGGCAAGTCACTTGGTCTTTCCATGCTTCAGTTCCCCATCTATAAATGGGGGTAACAGTGCTTCCCTACCTCATAGGGGTGTCGTCAGGAAATGAGGAGAAAGGATGTTGCAACTATATGGCTTGTGGCATCTATGTCAGTGAAGGAAGAGGATAGCTGGGGAAACAGAATCTGACAGAGACATTGTTATATTTTCTAATTTCTACAACTGTGAATTCTTCTGAAAAGATTTTTTGGGCACAAGCAGAAATCACTATGCTGTTAATATGAAAGTTACTCATTCAGTTATGTTTCACTCGACACTAAGTTAAATATTTCCCTATGTTAAATGAATTAGTAAAAGGAACCAGAGAGACAGAAGTAAATGAAACTCTACCCTGTGCAAAGCAAAAACTCTTGATGAAACGACAGATTAAATCCCTGTCTCAGAATGACTATCTGAACAGAAGAAGCACGTCAATAAGATTAAAAAGAATACCCCAGGCAGAACAGCAAAAATGTCCACTGGAAAGCACATACTCCCCAAAGAAGAAAACTCTCCAGAAATCAAGAACTAAGATAAGGAGCACAAAGAATCAAAGCATATATTAAGGATATTAAAATCAACTAACTGAACAAAGATCCTAATCCACAATTAAGCACACTTGTCACTTATCAAAGTATTCTACGAATAAAACATATTACTCAATGGAAACATTAGCACTCCAAGAGGATACACATACAGCAGATAGACATATACCAATTCCTCATGAGAATATCACATTTTCAGTTAGAAAACACAGGCAAAACACAAAAGTGCACCTCAAATCATTTTTTCACAAATGGCAATTTTGAGTAAAATATGGACATGCCTTAGAAAAGCCTCCATATAGCAATCACAGATAAAGTTCTAGTTTTCTTTTTATATATTTTCACTAAAATCCATTCAAGTCCTGTGAAACGATGAATTTAAGAACAGTGGCTGGTCAGGACCGTATAAAAGTATAGGTACGTTATACTTAATTATAGTAAGATGTACTTTTACTCACATACAGCAAATGCACTTTCATTTCCATTCATTCCATTAATACCTCCATAACTTTCTAGCACACTTCCTATTGTCAATTTTAAAGGAATGCTTTCAACTTAAAAATCATATGTTGCAAACACATTTCTTTACTCATTATTAACACCTGAACTTACTCTAAATATCCAGATCCTCTCCTACCTTACTCTGCTTTGAATCCCAGGTAACTCCAGTGAAGTCAATGGAATCAGAGCTTTGTAAAACCAAAGTAACGCAGACATGACAAAATTATAACATAATTTCAGAATTTTTCATTTATTGTCTTCAACATTTGATGTATTTTTACATTACAAAACTCTCATTTACTGCCATGGCATCAGGACTGAACCCTCTATAAATGAGCTCGACTTTTAAAGGATTTGTCATTTTTAAGTGAAAATAAAATATATTAAATACATAATGTAGCGAGCCAAATTCATACTTGATGTAACTCCATTGACTTCAATCTCTCTCCATTAATTCCTAGTCTATCTAGCTGCATATAGAATAAGTACTAATCCTTTTCAATTGGAGCCCAGTCCTCCAAGTGCCGTGTCTCCTGTGAGTTTTGGTTGCTCTCAGCTCCCAACACAATGAGAGTACAAGTGGCTCTCAACACTTTGTAGGATCAGGGCCTGGAAAAGAAAACTTTAACTTTATTCAGTAAGTAAAATTATAGTTTAGAAATGTACTCATTTTTCACCTGAAGAAAATGAATCTTATGAAAGTCTACAAGGTGGTAATAACAAGGAGTCCAGTGGCATCGTGAAGACTAACAGATTTATTTGGGTATAAGCTTTCGTGGGTAAAAAAACCACTTCTTCAGATGCATGGAGTGAAAATTAGAGATGCAGGCATTATATAATGACACATGAAGGGAAGGGAGTTACCTCACAGGTGGAGAACCAGTGGTGACAGGGCCAATTCGATCAGGGTGGATATAGTCCACTCCCAATAATTGATGAGGAGGTGTCAATTCCAGGAGAGGCAAAGCTGCTTTAGTAATGAGCCAGCCACTCCCAGTCCCTATTCAAGCCCAAATTAATGGTGTTAAATTTGCAAATGAATTTTAATTCAGCTGTTTCTCTTTGAAGTCTGTTTCTGAAGTTTTTTTGTTCAAGTATAGCTACTTTTAAATCTGTTATAGAAGGTCCAGGAAGATTGAAGTGTTCCCCTACTGGCTTTTGTATGTTACCATTCCTGATGTCCGATTTGTGTCCATTTATTCTTTTACGTAGGGACTGTCCAATTTGGCCAATGTACATGGCAGAGGGGCATTGCTGGCACATGATGGCATATATAACATTCATAGACGTGCAGGTTAATGAGCCCTTGATGGTGTGGCTGATGTGGTTGGGTCCTCTGATGGTGTCGCTGGAGTAGATATGGGGACAGAGTAGGCAATGAGCTTTGCTACAGGGATTGGTTCCTGGGTTAGTGTTTCTGTGGTGTGGTGTATAGTTGCTGGTGAGTATTTTCTTCAGGTTGGGGGGCTGTCTGTAAGCGAGGACTGGCCTGCCTCCCAAGGTCTGTGAGAGTGAGGGATAGTTTTCCAGGATAGGTTGTAGACCGTTGATAATGTGCTGGAGAGGTTTTAGCTGGGGGATGTATGTGATGGCCAGTGGTGTTCTGTTATTTTCCTTGTTGGGCGTGTCCTGTAGTAGGTGATTGCTGGGTACCCGTCTCGCTCTGTCAGCCTGTTTCCTCAATTCCCCAGGTGGGTACTGTAGTTTTAAGAATGCTTGATAAAGATCTTGTAGGTGTTTGTCTCTGTCTGAGGGATTGGAACAAATTCAGTGGTATCTTAGGGCTTGGCTGTAGACAATGGATCGTGTGATGTATGTCCTGGATGGAAGCTGGAGGCATGTAGGTAAGTATAGCGGTCAGTAGGTTTCCTGTATAGGGTGGTGTTTATGTAACCATTACTTATTTGCATTGTAGTGTCCAGGAAGTGGATCTCTTGTGTGGACTGGTCCAAGCTGAGGTTGATGGTGTGGTGGAAATTGTTGAAATCCAGGTGGAATTCTTCAAGGGCCTCCTTCCCATGGGTCCATATGATGAAGACGTCATCAGTGTAGTGCAAGTAGAGGAGGGGTGCGAGGGGACGAGAGCTGAGGAAGCGTTGTTCTAAGTCAGCCATAAAAATGTTGGCATACTGAGGGGCCATGCTGGTACGCAGAGCTATGCCACTAACCTGAAGGCATAAGTTGTCCCCAAATCTGAAATGGTTGTGGGTGAGGATAAAGTCACAAAGCTCAGCCACCAGGTGTCGTGGCCTCATCAGGGATACTGTTCTTGACAGCTTGTAGTCCATCTTCATGTGGAATATTGGTGTAAAGAGCTTCTGCATCCATGGTGGCCGGGATGGTGTTTTCAGGAAGATCACCAGTGCATTGTAGTTTCCTCAGCAAGTCGGTAGTGTCTCAAAGATAGCTAGGAGTGCTGGTAGTGTAAGGTCTGAGGAGAGAGTCCAAATAGCCAGATAATCCTGCTGTAAGAGTGCCGATGTCTGAGATGATGGGGCGTCCAGGGTTTCCAGGTTTATGGATCTTGGGTAGCAGATAGAATACCCCTGGCCAGGCTCTGGGGGTGTGTCTGTGTAGATTTGTTCCCATTCTGCAGCAGGGAGTTTCTTGAGCAGATGGTGTAGTTTCTTTTGGTACTCCTCAGTGGGATCAGAGGATAGTGGCCTGTAGAATGTGGTGTTGGAAAGTTGCCTGTTCATAATCCGACCTGTTCATTATGACTACAGCACCTCCTTTGTCAGCCCCTTTGATTATAATGTCAGAGTTTTTTCTGAGACTGTGGATGGCATTGCATTCTGTACAGCTGAGGTTATGGGGCAAGTGATGCTGTTTGTTCACAGTTTCAGCCTGTGCATGTCTGCGAAAGCACTCTATGTAAAAGACCAGTCTGTCATTTTGACCATCAGGAGGCGTCCATGCAGAATGTGGTAATGTGGTGGTAAAGTGCCTTAAAAATCACTCTACTGAAATTAATTACTTTGTGACTGAGTAAGTTCAGAAGGTATGCACATTGGTATAGTTTTATAACATTTTGTGATTTTGGAAAGGAAGATTGAAAAGATATCAGTGCAAAATAGAAGTACTTCTCCCTTACTACCTGATAAACTCTGAAATACACATCTCTTTATTTAAAGATGAGTAAAGGGCCAGATAATTTCCAAGCATTCCCTTTTGAAAGGGATCAATCATACTGAAAACCATGGAGATGCAAAGATATTAAATGTGAAAGGAAAGGATATAGTTGAATTTGGCATTCGCTGTAACAAATATTTAATGACACATTAGGACTAGTTCTTTGACAGATCACTTTTAGTAGAAAGAAAAGGAGTACTTGTGGCACCTTAGAGACTAACCAGTTAGTCTCTAAGGTGCCACAAGTACTCCTTTTCTTTTTGCGAATACAGACTAACACGGCTGTTACTCTGAAACCTGTCACTTTTAGTAGGTGTCCTTTGCAGGAGATTGCTTAACTCAGCCCATTTAACAACCCATTCCTTGCCTTTGCTTTTGAAAGAGCATTGACATTTGCCCTTCTTATTTCTGTAAGCAGCCACACAAATCCAATAGACTGGGTCCAACTGGAAAACAGCAATGTCATAAAGCTTAATTTCAATAACAAGCTTCAGCAGCTCAGAAAATGCATAGCCTTCATTCCTCTTACAATGGAAAGAAGTATAATTTAGCCTCTAACAAGGAAAGGGGTAATGAGGTAAAGATTTAGTGTTCATGTTTATAGGAGGCTTGTGTGAGGTTAACCAATGCAGTGAGACCTAAAAAAAAGGAAAAAAAAAATATTTCCAGCCACATTTTGAAGTTAAAAGATGTTTATTTGAAATAATTTAATTCCAATTTACTCTTTTAAAGAATGCGTAAATTAATAACTATAGTGATTAAATTAATCCTCCCAGCAAATATTACAGACATTTTATAAAAGTAACTAAATAACTGAACATAAAAACTGTAAAAAAAGGTTGTTCTATTACTTTGTTCACCTGTTATTACTTCAGATATAATAAAACCTAGCTCTTATATTGCGCTTTTCATTAGTAGACCTCAAAGCACTTTTACAAAGGAGGTAAGCATCATCCCCATTTTACAGATGGGAAAACTGAGGCACAGAAGGATGACGTGACATGTCCAAGATGAACTGGGCAGACTAGTGGCAGTGCTGTGAATACAACCAAGTTCTCCTGAGTCCTACTTCAGTGCTCTGTCCACTAGGATCTACTACCTCCTTTCACAGAGCTGCCAAGATTTGGCTAATTGACATTTGACTAGATTTAAAAAAAATAAATACATGTCCCCTTGTGCCCCTTCACACTTTGTTCTTGTCCACGGTTATTAGGCATTCTGAGGCCCTCTTCCTTGAGTGCAAGCGCTCATTATGGGAGTGGAGCTCTTAGTCTGTGTAGTACTGACCAATAATTCCACATGCAGGAGGTCCTAGGAATCCTTTCTCTTCTTAGAGTTGGAAGATCTTTATCAGCTGTCTAGGACAGAATGTGTGAAATTCTCAAACAATTCAGCAGAAAGAATGAGGAGTACTTGTGGAACCTTAGAGACTAACAAATTTATTTGAGCATAAGCTTTCGTCGGCTAAAGCCCACTTCATCAGATGCACGTAGTGGAAAATACAGTAGGAAGATATATATACACACACACAGAGAACATGAAAAAATGGGGTTACCATACCAGCTCTAATGATACCAGTCGATTAAGGTGGGCTATTATCAGCAGGAGAAAAAAAACTTTTGTAGTGATAATTAGGCTGGCCCATTTCAAACAGCTGACAAGAAGGTGTGAGTAACAGTAGGGGGGAAAATTAGCATGGGGAAATAGTTTTTAGTTTTATTCAAGCCTAATTTAATGGTGTCCAGTTTGCAGATTAATTCCAGTTCACGCCAAAGAATAAATGGACACAAATCAGACGTCAAGAATTATAACATTCAAAAACCAGTTGGAGAACACTTCATCCTCCCTGGACACTCAATTACAGACCTAAAAGTTTGCAATTATTCAACAAAAAAACTTCAAAAAGAAACTCCAATGAGAAACAGCAGAACTGGAATTAATCTGCAAACTGGACACCATTAAATTAGGCTTGAATAAAACTAAAAACTATTTCCCCATGCTAATTTTTTCCCCTACTGTTACTCACACCTTCTTGTCAACTGTTTGAAATAGCCCACCTTAATCGATTGGTCTTGTTAGGGCTGGTATGGCAACCCCCATTTTTTCATGTTCTCTGTGTGTGTGTGTGTATATATCTATATATCTTCCTACTGTATTTTCTACTACATGCATCTGATGAAGTGGGCTTTAGCCCACGAAAGCTTATGCTCAAATAAATTTGTTAGTCTCTAAGGTGCCACAAGACTCCTCGTTCTTTCTGCTATTACAGACTAACACAGCTACCACTCCGAAACCTGTCAAACAATTTAGGATCTGATAGGGTTATAGTAAAAAAAGATTTATTAAAAGAGAAAATTTGTAATAAAACCACAGAAATGGCGCTACACATATAGTCTTAAACTCTGCAAAAACTTCTCTAGATATATACAAATTAGGGTAATTACAGTGCAAAACACATTTCCAAAGGAGGTATCCTCTTTTCTCCTTTACCCTGGGCTGGGTAATGGGTCTCTCATTATACTTCCATCAACTCCCAGTATTGCTAAACATATCTAGTTAATTTGATGTACCTGTTATAGTCTCATACTAGGAAAACCTCACTCAGGTGTATTCCCAAGTGTTTCTACAGAGAAAGATGTTACTTTGTCTCAAATAGTAAACAGATTTAAATTGTTGTAAAGTGAGGTTTTTTTGGGTACCTCTTTTATTTCAAATAAGCATCTCCTGTTCGTAGAGGTATTGTGCTTTGTTCTAACATAATGACCATGCCTTTGCAAGTAAATACTCCTGAATCCAGCTCCCTCAGCTTGCCTTGAACCTGAGTTAAGAGACAGCTTTCATATATTCTTATAACTCTCTCAACATTAATTGTATTTATATAAACAAATGAATTAGTGACAGACTCTACAGTTGATCTTTCACAGTCATGTCTGAGCATTTTAGGACATCCTGGAGAAGAAAATGCAATCTTGCAGCCTGCACAGTACCTAGAAGGCTGTGGCAGGGCCCAGCCACTTCTTTGGGAAGATAAAAGCAAAACAAAACAAAAACTACTGAATACTGAAACTGTGCTTCATAGAGAAATATAGCTATGCAGGGGAGGAGAGCATATATAAATAACTATGGTCATCAAACGAAAAAATTGCCCCTCATCTCCCCTCCTCCCCCCGCACACTCCCATGTGCCTGATTATGCAGCATAAGTACCAAAGGGGGCACCCTCATTGAATATCAAATTG
The DNA here is from genome assembly GCF_965140235.1 of Caretta caretta. Taxonomy (NCBI): domain Eukaryota; kingdom Metazoa; phylum Chordata; order Testudines; family Cheloniidae; genus Caretta; species Caretta caretta. The sequence goes on from NC_134214.1 coordinate 87,531,197, forward strand.
TCACAAAGCAACTCGGAGTTGAATAGGACCCTAAGAACAGCAGTTATTCATGTATTTTCTATCAGACATCTGAGAATTTAATTATGTTAGGCATAATACTCCATATACTATATAACTGGGGGGGTTGTTTGTTTTTTGGAATTTTTTTAAAAAATAAAATACTTGAACATTTAGCTCTTTTTTGCTACTGTTTCCTAGTACAAGGGAACAAAATGGTTTCACTTTCAATGCTATATTCTTTTGGAACAGTGATAATTGCAAATATTGCATGTTACAGATGGTTTCTTTTTCTTTTCTCCCCCGGCCCTTCATACCTGCTGTGTTATTCAGCAGCTAATTGTTTAATGTATGATACTTCTGTGGTGAAACTGAAGTAATGTACAAATTATAGTGGGACCAAAAGGAGTGACAACTCTAACTTTCACTGTGTATGAAGGGTTAGATTAACATTCACGTGAATAATATGAATAATAAGAAATTACTAGGTTTTACTTATTTGAAGTGGTAGTGTAGCCTTGTTGGTTCCAGGATATTACAGAGACAAGGTGGGTGAGATTATATCTTTTACTGCACCAACTGCTGTTGGTGAAAGAGACTAGCTTTAGAGCTACAGAGAGATCTTCTTTGGTTATACTTAGAGTAGATTCAACTGCTTTGAATCTCTGGCAGTTTGACTTAGTTATGGCAGTTCAAATTCTAGACTGCTAGCAAGCTTTCCTAATGTATATAAATTAAGGTTGTAGCCCACAGAATGTCAGCTATTAGTTCTGCAATACACTGCAGCTGTCCATTTTTTAAAATTATGTAAAATCTCAAAAACCTGTATTGAACTGGTGACCTGAGTTTATAAACATTCCTCCAAATGACAGTTCATTATCTCTTACATTGCACACTATGGGCCTGATTCTCATTTACACTAAGGCCTCTTCACACTCCTTTGACACCTTTACACTATCGGAATGATATAAAGCAATGTAAAGGGGCCTTAGGGGAAAAGAGAATAAATTCTAGAACTATAGGGCATTTAAATTATATATATATATATATATATATATATATACACACACACACACACACACGTAAATATCATTGCAGCATTTGTCCACTGCTGCCTTGGAAAAAATTGGAATTGACACGAATTTGAGTTTGAAAGGGAAAAATGCCAAATCGGTTTATAAATTACCTTAGATAACCCAAAATTTAAAGTTTAATGCAGTGCCCATATTGTTACACATTACTTTTTCAGTTTCATGCACTTATCACATTTTCCCAGAGGTTATTGCAGGTTTAGGTGGTGGTCTGCTTTGTGGTAGTAATTGCTTGTATACAGACAAAGTACTGCTGATAAAAAAAAATTATATATCAAACAAATTAGATGTATGTCAGAAACCTATAAATAATTAATTAAATACTGGAATACTCATAAATATTACAGAAAAGAGCAATAGGTTCCAAAAGAGAAATTCCCTTACCACTTCTTGTTTAAACCACCAGGGCATGTTGCTGTTTAGAGACTGAATTAAATATTTCTGGGTATATAATTAGTCCAACTAGTAACCTTTGCTCTGCTTTCTGTCTTTGGTGATACACAGTACTCTAAATATGATCATGGATGACCGCTCCTAGAATCATTATGGTTTTAAATAAATACCACATACATATTTTATAATTATTTTTTATTAACTTACACAAGGCCTGATTCTCTATTGCCTTGCACCTTCTGTAGGCATCTATACCTGTGTAAGGTGGATGTAAAACTTTACCAAATCAGCACTTTCCGGTCACTCTCAGTGATCATGTTTTATATACATTCTGCACAGATGTAAATGAGTGCACAAGGGGTGAGGTAGTAGATAGTCCAGCTTTTGTGGCAGCATGCCTGTCTTAAACTGTAGGCACACTTACAACTAATTCTTACAACAAAACTATAATGTTCTCTTCATTATGGGACAAGCATGGCCGAGCATCACAAATACACATGCAACAGAAACCAGAAGCAAGAGAAGGGGATGCAGCCACTGTTGGCTCTTCTGTAAGATCCTAGGGTCTAATTCGGCTTTCATGAATACTGAAATCACAGTACTGTAATTCTATTGGCTTGGATCATGCCTTCCCCAGTTCCACTAGTAGAAGAGACTTCATGTGCATCGATCACCAGATTCTCCAGGTGGAGGTGGATCAACCACCTCCATGGCACCATTTCCATGCTCTCCTCTGAACATCATAGGTCCAGGACTGAAACTTGGGGAAGGGAAGAAACTGGTGTGGGTGAAGATGCACTTACTGTTCCGCCTGCTGCTCTGTGGACATTCTCCAGAAAAGATAATACAGCCCGGATTTGAGGTGAGGAAAATTGCCAGGAAAGCACAGGATTGTACGAAAGCACAGGAATTTGCTAGGTGTAAGGAAGGCCTTTGAAGTCTGTTTAGTGAGAGGAACAAAAAACCCCATGTTCGTTTTCACCACAACTCCACCAGAAAAAATAAGGGAGCAACTCATCAAGGCAATCCTCCTTAAACTCCACACTGATAGGTTTTACCAGGGGAGGGGATCAGGGCCGGGGGGCTTCCAAATAGAAGACAAGAAACAATAGCTTGATACAGACGGAAGGTGGAGTATAAGGAAACAATGAGACCACATTGGTCAGCCTGACAGGCAGTGGTTTCAGCACACCAGAAGCTTAAGCGTTATCAAGTTTTTTGGAGGCATCATGGGAAAGTTTTGAGGAGGGATCTGAAGGTGGATAATGAGGTTGTTTTTTAGATGTTTAGGGCAGGCACCTCCGAAGCATGTGGGGCAGCATGGGAGAAAGCACAAAGATATTTGTATGAGAATTTAACAAGTAGGCAGTGGAGGCTAGCATCATGGGCCAAACTGAGGCAAGCACTGACAACATAGTAGTGGTGAGAGATGATAGATAAGGTGGGCAATGATTTCACAGGTCTTGAAAGTTAAAACAGGCAGCTTATGTTTGATGTGATGGAATAAGGGGGAGCCAGAGGAGGGATTCAGAAAGAGCGATTGCATGGTTAAAGTGACAGGCTAGGAAAATGATCTTAGCAGCAGCATTTTTATGGATGTACACAGCTCTGGCTCCAGTCTGGTTTCTACTCTCAGACCCATGCACAGATTACTGCTATTATTAGAAAAAATAAGTTATGTGCAAAAGCCTCTGCATATAGTTGACGACAATCAGTAAATGGGTCCACATCAATGCTGCATTGTAAAACTGTATCTTTTCAGAAAAGCCTGCCAGAACACGGCCCAATCGTACAATTAAAGTAGCTGCATGTGCATTTGTATTTTGCAATCCATTCAAAAGCAAAGAGGGAGAATTATACAGCAGTTCAAAAGAAATTTTTCTTTAAAAGACAAATGTGGTGTTATAACTGAACAGTTTAAAAACTGTTCACAAACAAGTCCTATTCTAAAATATTTCTATATTAAAGATATTTTAATTCATCACTGTCTTAGTCTCATTTTTAATTTTAGTACTTTGGCTTTGACTATAGGGATTTCAAAAGTCTAAACTGACTACATATTTAACTATTAGGGCTGTCAGTTAATCGCAGTTAACTCAAGTGATTAACTCAAAACAAACTCAATTTAAAAAATTAATTGTGATTAATCACAGTTTTAATTGCACTGTTAATAATAGAAAACCAATTGCAATTTATTACAAATTTTTCTTATTCTACATTTTCAAATATATAGATGTCAGTTAAAACACAGAATACAAAGTATACAGTGGTCACTTTATATTATTTTTATTACAAATATTTGCACTGTAATAAAGATAAGCAAAAGAAATATATTTTTCAATTCATCTCATACAAGTACTGTAGTACAATCTCTTTATCGTGAAAGTGCAACTTACAAATGATTATTTTTGTTACATAACTTCACTCAAAAACAAAACAGTGTAAAACTTTAGAGCCTACAAGTCCGCTCAGTCCTACTTCTTTTTCAGCTAATCACTAAGACAAACAAAAAGAAAAGGAGTACTTGTGGCACCTTAGAGACTAACCAATTTATTTGAGCATAAGCTTTCGTGAGCTACAGCTCACTTCATCGGATGCATGCAGTGGATGAAGTGAGCTGTAGCTCACGAAAGCTTATGCTCAAATAAATTTGTTAGTCTCTAAGGTGCCACAAGTACTCCTTTTCTTTTTGTGGATACAGACTAACACAGCTGCTACTCTGAAACAAGTTTGTTTACATTTACAGGAGATAATGCCCACTTCTTATTTACCATGTCACCTAAAAGTAAGAACAGGCGTTCTCATGGCACTATTGTAGCCGGCGTTGCAAGGTATTCATGTGCCAGATATGCTAAACATTCATATGCCCTTTCATGCTTCGGTCTCCATTCCAGAGGACATGCTTCCATGCTGATGACACTTGTTAAAAAAAAAAAAAGAAAAAGGGTTAATTGAATTTGTGACTGAACTCATTGGGGGAGAATTGTAGGTCTCCTGCTCTGTGGTTTTATCTACATTCTGCCATATATTTTGTGTTCTGGCAGTCTCGGACGATGACCCAGCATATGTTGTTTGATTTAAGAACTCTTTCATTGCAGATTTGACAAAACTCCAATAATAGATTTCTAAAGATAGCTACAGCACTTGACCCAAGGTTTAAAAAGTCTGAAGTGCCTTCCAAAATCTGAGAGGGATGAGGTGTGGAATATGCTGTCAGAAATCTTAAAAGAGCAACACTCTGATTTGGAAACTACAGAACTTGAACCACCTAAAAAGAAAATCAACCTTCTGTTGGTGGCATCTGACTCAGATGATGAAAATGAACATACATCAGTCCGCACTGCTTTTGGATCATTATTGAGTAGAACCCATCATCAGAATGGAAGCATGTCCTCTGGAACGGTGGCAGAAGCATGAAGGGGCATATGAATGTTTAGCATATCTGGCACATAAGTACCTTGCAATGCTGACTACAACAATGCCATGAGAACACCTGTTCTCACTTTCAGGTGACATTGTAAATAAGAAGCGGGCAGCATTATCTCCTATAAATGTAAACAAATTTGTAAACAATTGGCTGAAAAAGAAGTAGGACTGAGTGGACTTGTAAGCTTTAAAGTTTTATACTGTTTTGTTTTTGAGTGCAGTTATGCAACAAAAAAATACTTCGAAATGTGTAAGTTGCACTTTCACGATAAAGAGATTGCACTACAGTACTTGTATGAGGTGAATTGAAAATGCTTATGTCTTTTGTTTATCTTTTTTACAGTGCAAATAGTTGTGTTCAAAAATAATGATATAAAGTGAGCACTGTACATTTTGTATTCTGTGTTGTAATTGAAGTCAATATATTTAAAAAGGTAGAAAACATCAAAAAATATTTAAATGGTATTTTGTTGTTGTTTAACAGTACGATTAAAACTGCGATTAATCGTGACTTTTTTTAATCTCGTGATTAATGTTTTTACTTGCTTGACAGCCCTATTAACTATTATAACCACCCACCAATTATGCTTAGCTGCTGCATTCTCATCTAGAAGACTTGCAATCTTGGAACTTCTGTGCATATTGGGATTTCTATGGAAGTTAGCATTAATGAAATAGACTGTTAAATTTCCCTAGGCTCAACCTAGGCATTAAGAATATAAATGTAAATTAGCAGAGAAGAACTAGGAGCCTTGAATACTAACAGATCAGATTCCTTTTCATTGAACGTGTATGCAGAAATTGGGGAAACAATCTTTGCCACCTTCCAAAATTACATTAACAGCTTTGGCAATGTTCCTTTAGAAAAACATTGTGCTACATCATCATAATATTCAGAAAAACTACACATTGAACAGATGCATATGAGCAAGAATTATTGGGCTCAGGGATGTTGGTCTTCAATTTTGGAGACTTGCTTACAACACGTTAAGAGATTCTTCCCTGTATTCTAATTCAAAGATACTGAATTATAGCTTAAACAAATATGGTCTTGATATTCCTCTCCAGTATATCAGCATAAATTCAGTGTAATTCCATTGAATGTATGAGATCAGAATGGTATCCACGTGGCTCTAATTTAATTAAAAACTAGCTTCTAATCAACCAATGTTGCATTTTTTTTGTTTGAAATATTTAAAATAACAGTTGGGAAAATCACAGGGTAAATAATGGTTTCTGAAGTCAAGGCAATCATAGGTACTATATAGTATTTTGTCTGTAATGGTATAACAAATCTCACTTATAGCTTTGCCCTATAAGATTTATGTTGTCCCCCAATATTCATTTTTATCACAGTATGTTTCCTATATTTTTATGTGTTCACACTGTTGAAGAGAAATGTTTCACTATTCACTTCAGTAGACTCTCTGCTGCCCTCTTCCCAGCCAATGATTGTTGCTGGTAATCAAGTGAAAATAAGATCTGAAGAGTTAGAAGGATATGTACAAGGATTAGTCTTGTACATATATTACCTGCCTAGTGTACACAGACTTTGAAGAAATTACCAACTTTTACTAAATATAGAAACTCACACCTCTTTTTGATACATTGAACAATAATACTTAATTACTGTACTAAATCTAGTTATTATCTAGCTCTGCATCCTTCAAGAAACATTCCATTTTAAATATTTGATGGCAGTAATTAAGGGTATGCTATTGTTAAATCTTTATTATGGCCTATGTATATCTTAATTTTAGAAACACACAAAACCTTTTTTTATTTAAATATAAATTGATACTTCTGACTTAATTACATGGCAATAATTCACTCAAAAGATTATGGTGATACCATAAAAAGAAAGTTTTGAAGTTCAAGTAATTGTTAAATACCAAAAGTAGTTGTTTCCTATTTAGGAGTATAATCACATTGGGAACATAGGTTGGAGTAGGAAAAAAAAATCTTTTATGTTACAGCCTGTTACGACTATAGCTGTTATGGCAGATTTTGGAAGCAGTTTACATTGTTCCATTTTGATTTCACGATTTAGGATGAGAAATCAAAATTTAACAATAACAGAATCATTTACTCTATAAGATTGATGGATAGATTTTGCCTTTTTTTCTATTTTAAATCTCTCTAAAGCAAATGGTTTGTATAGACAGTGTTTTAAACTATAAAACCCCTCCATAAATTTCAGAGAACTAAATATGTAAGATTTTACCATAATTTGCTTTAATTGTTTTAATGGGCATCTGAATATTTTTAATTTGTATTAGGTATTATAGAGAATTCAGGTAATAGCTCCCAAAAGAGTATATTACTCTGTTTCACTGGATACTGTTGCTGTTAGACTTTTTGAAGGGTGGGTCTTAGTACTTTCTGATGCAGAACTGAAAACTCCAAAGAAAAATAGAAAACCATTGCATGTATTAACAACTAGAACATCTGACAAGCTCATCTCTGAATGGGCTTCTACTCTTAAGTGCCAAATTATTTGCCAGCTTGACTCCACTGGACCTGTTGAGGATTTCAACCTAACATTTTAGGAAAGTAAAATAGGACATCCACAATTAAGGATGAAGATACTCTCATATTTCTACTAAGCTGTAAGCAAAAGACTGAAGGAGCTCAAGCTGTTTAGCTTATCAAAGAGGATGCTAAGGGGTGGCTAACCTTGATGTCAATCTATGAGTACCTACATGGGGAACAGAAATTTGATAGTAGAAGGCTCTTCAGTCTAACAGACAAATGAGTAACAAGATCCAATGGTTAGAGTTTGAAAGTAAATAAATTTAGACTCCAAATTAGGTGCGCATTTTTTAACAGTGAGAGTAAATGACGTGTTGTGGTTTATTCTTCCTCAATGCAAATCTTAAAATCAAGACTGGATTTTTTAAAGTGTGTGTCTACACTACTGCTGGAAGCATGCTTCCCATCTTGAGTAGACAGATGCGCTAGCTCTCATTGAGCTAGCATGCTAAAAATAACTGTGTAGCCAGGGGTAACACAGGTGGTAGCATGGGCTAGCCACCTGAGTGCAAACTCACCCAGACTCCCTGGGTACATATTCGGGTGGTTAGCCAACCTACTGCCCACACTAGCCTCAGATACACTGCTATTTTTAGCATGATAGCTCAATCAGAACTAGTGTAAGTCTCTCTTCTAGAGCTGGGGAGAATGCTCCCAGCTGCAGTGTAGATGAAAGAGACACTCAAGTTGAAACAGAAATTAATTTAGGGAAGTCCTATGGCCTGTGCTAGGCAAGAGGTCAGACAAGATGATCAGTGTTCCCTTCTCACTTTATAATGTAGTAATCTGAGCCAATGAAGAGATTTGGATCTTGTGTCTGTATATTTGCAAAGGTAGGAGAAGTAGATGTGTGAAGAGAAGAGAAAGGATTGAAACGGAGGCAATAAGGAAGAACAGCAGCAGAAACACAGGAAAGGAGAATATGAAATAAGAAGAGGAAAAAAGAAGCAGGTTGGACACGTGGTCCTTCCTAAAGCATATTCACCTCCAAATGTTATAATGTCACTGTCACACTAATTTTTTTGGAGCAGTACATGATATTGTGGTAATGTTTAATAAAGGAAAGGAGAGAAATACAGAGGAAATGGAGGAAGAGGCACCAATTTTTTAAATTTAAAATTTTGACAGCATACCTGTAAAAGAAAAGCTAAAAGCTCTTCATAATTGAACTGTTCTCTGTGAGAGAAATTATTTTTCTAGACTAAAAATGTGTGACCAAATGATGCATCCAAAATACCCTGCAAATTACTGCTTCATTCTTCTCTTCATTCTTCATTGTAATGCTTCGTTCTCCTCATATTCGCTTCCCAGCTGGAGGATACAATGAACAGCCTTTTCAAGTTCCAGTTTCAGAATTTAACTTATAAAATTAAAAAATAATTCAGGTATTTAGAAACTTTAAACTCCCTTTAAAACTCCTTTCCTTTACCACCCAACTGATGGAAAGGTGTATAGAGAGCCAGCTCTTACCTTCTGAAGCTGTTCAACCTACAGCTCAAATATTCAAGAATGAAATTGATTCAATATTTTTTCAATACTTATTTTTAAAAGTTACAATATTCACTTTTCTCAGCAGAAAGTTTTTTTTTTTTTTGTCTTCTACAATGCCTAGTCTAGATATGCCTTTCTCTAGTGCGAAGTAATCTTCCCCCCAAGGAAAGGGAAGTGAGTGAACTGATGTTTTCCTCTCTTCCATCCCCAGCTTTCCCTTACAGTCAGAGAGAGCACTATGTGCTTCACATTTTTACTGTAGATGATTTTAAACATCTTACTTTGTGGGAACTGAAAAACATTACAAAGCCCTTTCTGCTGATCATGATCGTCTTGTCTTTTCTTGCCATATACTCTGTTGGATCATGCCAACTAGTGACCAATCCAGTGGTGTGTTTGGAACTTTGGTAAACTTGAGCTAATAAGGCAAAAGGCGACGACTGGGAGCTACTGGCCAATATCTTGAACAACCTTCCGGGTAATTATTGGAATTACTGCTGGACCATATGCATGCTCCACTCCTTCCTATGGCACCCACTCTGGCAGCTTTTGTCATACTGCCTGTATTCACAGTGTCACTTTGGTTGCTTCATGGAACATCATTAGCAGTCTTTCATACTCAGACTCCTGCACCACCCATCCTCAAATACATACCACATGACCTCGGTAATAATCCCTCCCAAACTCACAAATGTAGAAGAGTCAACATGGTATGTTATTTTTCCACAGCCTGTGCCCGAGTGTCTTCTGCCAGTCATCCTTTCTGAGTGTAGGAAAGGCTTCTGCATCTTTACGTGCAGCTGTTTTTCACAGTGGAAGAAAATGCATCACTGCCAGATTTTGCACCCAGATACAAATTATGACATTACATTAATATCAGTTTTTTTCTCCTTTAAAAAAACTGCAACTTGTCTTTAGTCCTTGACCTTGGGGATTCAATTTCTGAAGAATGATAGGGAACTGTGCCAGATTTTGCAACTCCTCACTTGTCCCCAGCTCTGATCCATGGGATGCAGTTTCTGATGGAAAGTCTAGGTCAAAAAGTGCTAGTCCTGGCCCAGAGCTCTGATTAACCTGGTGATAAAATTTCTTATACAGTGTGTCATCCATCAGAAATTATGTCCCTGATCTGTCTCCATCCTAGGTTTAAGGAATAGTTTGTAATCAATGAAAGGGAAACACCTTAGAAATAGCTTCTCCCACCTACTCTTTGCTCTTGTTTGATGGGTAACGATTTTTGCCAGGTGTTCCCCCAAGAAGTTCAAACCCTTCTTAAGCAAGGGTAAATTTTAAAGCAACAGTTTCATTTTAAAAGTTATAAGAATATCATTATCTTCATTTAGTTTTAAGTAAACATTATCTTTTACTTAGAACATTTCATGGAGTCTAAATATATTTGGAATATCTTTTAAATTGATACTGTAAAATGGTGTAATTTATTAACATTCTGTTTGGGAAGGATACCAGAATCAAAGCTATATAAACATACACATAGTAATCTTCATTCTTCACTACTTTTCACGTTGTGTAGCTGTTTATACCTCTTCAAAGTGGGGGGGGGGGGGGGTGCACAGCAGCTGCAAAATGCTGCCACTCTGTTTTGGTAATGTTTTACATCCACTTGTCATTTACACCTATGCAAAGTGGATATAAAAAGGTAGTATTTTATACTCACTTTGTACACAGAGGTGTGAATGATTGCACATGGTACAAAGTAATGGAGATTCAAGCTCATTATTTTTATCAAGTGCAAAGAAATGAATATTTTGTCACAACACGCCATCCTTAAGTCTGACCCATGGTAGATTAATTTGCTTAATGCATTTTGAAATCTTGACTTATTTTTTACAAGGGATACCAGCATATAATAAATATAAGTTTATATGTCAATTGACAATAGAATTTCAGGTAACACGGGTATTGCTGTTTCTTAATAATGTTGTATATGTACTTTAATAGGAAGTTTTTATAGGAAATATAGTATTTTTGACTTCTGGCAAATTTAAATATATATGTGGAATAGTTTTTGAGGAGGTTCAGTGAATTGATATATAATTTTGGGGTTTTTCTTCCAGAAAGTATTTTGTAATATGTTCATGAGAATATTTATTTATTTTGGGTCAGAGTTAAAGTGATTGTGCTGTGGAATATGCATGTTTGTACTGTTGATAGGAATAACACATCCTATCACAGGCTTATTTAGTCTGATTTTCAGAGGTCCTGACCACTCACAATGCTTTTTGTCTTCAATGCCTGCTCTATGCCAGCTGGGAATCTTCCATGCCTGTTAGCTGGAATCCTCAGGTACCTGGATGAGCTGGGTTTCCAGATGCTTTGTGCTGAGTAGCACAAAACAGCAGGAGGGAGGCAAGGATTTGGCACACAGTTTTGTAAAATGTTAAATAAACTAAACTGATTGCAAAAACTCTGACTTCAGTGTGCCCAGGATTTCACCCAGGTCTTTTCATAGGGTTGTACAGCACTTAGCACAATGAAGCTAAATAATGGCTGGAAAGCAACATGCATATTGGCCTAGTAAATTTGAAATTGTTGTGGAAGTAATCTGTCAGCAAAACAAAACTGTTTACAAGCAACAGGACATCCCTGGTTTTAATTGGTATAGAAAGCTCTAGTCCATGAAAGTGCACTGTATTGCACAATGAACTGTCTCGCTATCTTTGCTTTGGCCATTGAAATAATTCAGCAACAACCAAGCTATATTCTCCACCCACATTTAGTTTTCCCCATAAGTTTGAATGGCATAACAATCTGTAAATGTTGAAGTGGCAATTTCTTAAAGACGGCCTGAAGAGGAAATCTGAGTTTGTACCCATGTTTGCTGCTGCTTCAAACAGAGAAGGGCTGAAAGGTTGTTCAGGTTTTCTCTTTATTTCTGTCAGATTGTATTTTACTTCAAAAATATCAGGAATGTTAAGTTGTGTCTTCCCTGTTTTTTGCTGGAGAACTGGATAGAAGACTCAAGTGGGCATTGGGAGCCTTCTCATCTTTTAACTGAAGAGGGGATGTTGATTCTTGAAGCAACAGATCTTTTCTTACAAGTGTTTTGAGATAAATAGGTGTCATAAAAACAAAACTGTTTAAACTGTCTGAATAAAATCACTTCTCGGAATCAAGTGCTTAACTGCAAAGGTAAGGATTTAGGCCACAATCCTGCAAACTCGCAGACACATACTTAATTTTAAGCACACAAGTAGCCTCACTGAAGTCAATAAGCTCTTACTGAGTGCACTATCTCCATGTACACATTGGGGAGACACAATGAATGTTGCACATACACAGTGTAAAAAGGATATTTTTCATGAAGAAGGGTCTGTGCTTTAGGCCAGCATGTCCACTCAGCCAGGGCAGTTTTCTTGTTTAATTTTTATTGTTGTTTACGAGAAACTCACAACACAGTTACGAAATTATTTTCCAACATCAAAACCACTTCTGAAAAGTGTTTCATGTTCTCAAATGTTTGGGAACGCACGCTGAATCAAATGCCAGTGGGCACGTTTCTGTTTTACTGGCAGAGCAGATACTGACCTGAGTTAGGTGGGCATCATGTGTACTTCACGTTTGAGTGAATGAATAATATGATAAGGTGAGGGTGCTAACTTTGGTTCAACCCTTAAGATTAAGCACTTCCTCCAACATGTAACTTACAGACACTCATGTAAACAAAAAGAGCAATCTACTTGAGATACATGCTAACAGCAAGGTATACATTATGAAGAGGGTTAGATTGGAGGCTCATCTACACATACATTTGCACTGAAATAAAACCCAAAAACAGTGAATTAAAACTGACTTAGTTATTTGGTGCAAGTGGTTTATTTTAAAATAAAATGAATTTTTTTTTTGGAGAGAGTATCCCACACCTAGACTTCCACTGAAAGGTTTTCAGAAAGTGATTGATTTATAAAATTAATACAAGGTTGAGTGTAGACTAGGTCTGTGATCGCTAGAACCACCAGAAATATCACCTACAGGAAGCCAATCATTTCCAGCTCTTCTCATTCCTCTGAGCAAAAACAATCTTAAGGGTAATTGCTGGGGCTCAATTTAAACCACCCCTGCAAAAGCTGTTTTGGAATCCCCATTATCTGTGTACTGTTTCTCAAGACTGCTGAATCCTGAAATTACGGAGGAGCTCATCTGAAGATTAATAGAACTACAGTCTGTGGACGGAGGGCTTGAAGTGATGAAGTATAGGTCAGCCTTCAGGTAGTGACATTTCCTACAAGGTGTAGTGGCGCGCTTTAGGATTTTCAGTCTTTGGGGGCTTATTTGATTAAACTACGCGTTAAGAAACCGCTATGGGGTTCCCCCACCACCTACTCGCTCCTTAATACTGTCCTCAAATTAAACTTTGTCATGTAACCCAACTCTGCGGTTGGCAAGGGTGGTACAAGAGGGGGAGGGGAGGTGGCCGCTACCCCCAGAAACTCTGTGAATGAGCTGCAAAGGTTTGAACCTCCATCTTTCGCTCTCCCCGCCACCTCTCCTGCGCCCTGCAGTGCGTTGCAGAGCGGGGATGCTTCCCCTTCTCTCCACCTGCGGGCGCGTTCCCAGCGCCCAGCCCCACAGCGCGCGCTGGGAGCTGGCTCGGCTCTGGGCGGGAGCAGACAGGGTCCCACCCGGCCTTAAGAAGTGGGGGGGGGGAGGTGCCCGTGGACGTGGGGTGCGCTCTGGGGTGGGGGGCGAACTGAGGGCAAAGCCCGCGAGCTGCCCTGGCAGGGATGCTCACCGCTACCCCGCGGAGGGGCGGGCTCTCCCCTGCCCGCGGCTCTGAGTCCCCTCCCTGGCCGCTGCCGCCTGCACCGGAGAGCCCACCGGGGACCCCCTGCTGCTGCCGCCGCCCTGCCCGCGGCCTCGCCCCCGCCGGGGCTCGCGCTGAGGGCGGCGGTTAGCGCGCATGCTCTGTTCGCTCGGGCATGCTCGTTAACAGCCAGGGAAGCAAAATGTAACCGTGCGGAGCGAGCGGCTTCTCCGGCACTCGCCCAGCGGAGAGGAGCGGCACCTGCACCGGCACCGGCACCTGCGGCGGGGGCTGAGCGCCGAGCCGCGGCTCGCCTCGGGCTGGCTTCCCGCTGCCCTCTCGCCCCCTGACCCGCCGCGGCCGGTCCCGAGCGAGCGGGGAGCCGCGCGGGGATGCGGGGCGGCAGCGGCGATGTGGATTTACAGTCGCCTGCGCTGTAGCCGCCGGGGAGCGCCGCGAGGGCACCGGAGCTAGAGCCCATGGCTCGCGGCTCCCGCCGGGGCTGAGCCGGGGCGCTGCTGAAAGTTCCTGCCCGACCCCTCCGGAGGGGTGAGTTCGCCTGGGAGCCGAGCCGAACTTTGCCTCTGCTCTTGGGGCTGCCCGGGGAGCGGACTGTGTGTGTGTGTCTGTGTGTGGGGCGGGCTGCCGCTGCGTGAGTGTCTCATGCCTCCAGGCTGCTCGCCCAGCCTTGACCGCTGCATGCCTCCGACGGGTGACAGCTGCGGGCTTTTCCGAGCGAGGGAGAAACGCACCCGCACCGAACAGCTGCGTGTGGAGCCGTGCGCCGTCCAGCTGCCTTGGGCGTGTGTGTGCACATCTGTCGCGGCTGTGTCATGCCCCCCCCCCCCCCCCCCGTATGGTATAAGCCTGGAAACGCGTCTTCTATCCATAGCTGGGTTTATAGCGAGTGTGGCTGTGTAATCTAGCTTCCGCACATCAAATATAGGTTGTGTGTGTTTAGCTCTGTGTAGGATGGAGGAATAAACTCTCTTTTTTTTTTTTTTTTTTTTTTTTGCCTATAGGGGGTCTCCTTTGCTCACGGTTGCTGTTCTGCCAGAGCGCTGCGCTCTAACAAGTGGACTGGGTGGATGTGCAGGGTGGCGGGGCTCGCGCGCGCTCTCTCTCTCCGGGCTGGGCTCCTCGCGCGCCCAGAATGATGCTTCCATTGCCCCTCGGTAGGAATCATGCTACTGCCTAATTGGACTACATCCGTGCCAGACGGGGGTTTGGGTGTGTGGCTTCCCCTAACCGTGCTGGAAGCGTAAACTGGGATCTCAGTAAACTTAGCAGAGATACAGTAAGTCTGCAGTATTTCTTCTCGTATTTAAAATTGTGGGGGAGTAGGCAGTAGTGTATGTATAGCTTCGAAGGGAAGTTTTTCTTGAGACACTTGAATTCTAGTTGTATTATTTTTATGAGTACTATTATTTATTTATTTAAAGGGAGATGATGGTACATTTCAAATCAAGACCCAAATCCGTGGTGAAGTCAGAGGCTGAGAGAATGAAATGGCTTTCTTTCTGGGTCAGCAACACAATGATCTCTCTCTCCCTTAGTGAACAGGGGATGGGTCTATCTTATTTCTGATTGATCCTTAGAGGTAATCACAATTAAGAATATATTTAAACATTACTCTCTGCCCACCCTTATGTGCTCTGGTCATTGGACAGTTACAGGGGCAATAGATACAAGTAAGAGTTGTAGTGATCTCCGCTCCTAATGCTTTCAGCTATTTGTGTTTTTGTTTTTTCTTTTGTTTTCATGGCTTTCAGCTATAGTTTTAAGTCAAATACTTTAGGCTTTGAAGATGAATGCTAACGCTGTCATGATAATTATATGTAGCCAGAAAGCTCTTTCTGATTGTATGTCACTACAGTGTTGTACGTCAGCCTATGTCAATTTTTGTTAGTAGAGACTAGGAAGTGTGTTTTAATTTCTCTGATCAAATACAGAAATTTCCTCTTTATCTTTGGCTTTAAATTAAAGGTACTGTATTTAATTGTGGTATTGTGAGAATTAAGCATCTATGGGTTACTGTTTCATTGATCATGTTCATAGTAACCAAAGCTTGTAGATATCTGTCTAGACTGTGTGCTGTTTCTCTCTAGTTGTAATTAACAAGTCAGATGTAGTGTATTGTGAAAACAAACAGCAATGACCAATGTTGTTGTGCAGACACATCACAAATGTCTACTTTATCTCCAAATGTTTTCATATTAACAATTCTGAACTGTATTTGTGTATTCATGTTCTTTTGGCTATTAATTGCCAAGCTTAACTACAAAGTGTAAATGCTTTCATATTTAGAGCACAAACATTCTTGGTACTGTCAAAAAGAACAGTTTATGAATCATAACTAAGCTATACATCAAAGAGCTATACATCAAAATGAGAGGCACATCCTTAACTTACCTATTTTCCTTCTGCCCCGTGTGTGGTTTCTTTCTCTTTACATCCTGTTTTGTGTCTAATTTCAAGTGTTCTGGGTTACTTTATATATTTCCCTCAATTAAATATAAAAATAAAAATATAACTAATGACCATTTTTCCTGCTTGAGCCATATCTGTAATACAAAACCTTTATAACATGCTGAAGTATTTGTAATCTTTGTGGTGGTTTTAAATTAAGAGCTCTTAAAGTTCTTGAGAGTTGAGAGCTCTTAAAACAAGTAATGTGGGAATCTTTCAGTGTTTTTGAATATCACAAATGCATTTTAAATATTATTCACTTTTCTCCCTAAAATTAGTATATACTAAGCAGTAGTTACAAGTTTTCAAGTTGATCTCAAAAGGATATTTTTTTAAATAAAAGGTGTTCTTTGACACTACTTTGTCAAAGAAATAACTGAATGCCTTTTTAAAAGAAAAGATAAACATACCCATATTTCATTTCCCGATTTTGGATTAGGTAAACTTGTCATATAATAAACTAGAAATTAGAAAAGTGATTTTCAGAGGTAAATGAATTATATGGAAAACAAATTACCAGCCTGAAACTTCAAGTGTTAAGATGGGGATGGGGATGTGTTCAAAGTGGCCTACATAATCAAAGTGGCCTACATAAAAATAGCATCTAAATATACAAATGTAAAGATGTTCTATTACAGATATATGTAGAAGCTGTAATACCGTGAAGCCATGGTTATTCATGTGAATGGTTGCTGTACTTTTTATTGTAACAAAAGCTTGTGCCAGGAAATGATGAACATACACACATACCAGCATAATTGGTTTAATGTATTTTTAAAAATAGGCTGTGTAACCTCCTCTTTAAGTTCATGATACTGCTTCCACTGAAGTTGGAATTCTGAGTATTGGCATTGATGTTAACTGGAAGTGTCAGTGTATGATGCTATATGTGGTTCATGATGTTTAAATACTAGGAGTTTAATTTAAAATAATAATTTTAAACTGAAAGGACTTAAAAATGTTTATGGAATAATAATACTTTTTTGGGTGCTTTTAATTAACATTTGTACTCTGATCACTCTGTTAGAGGAGGTGCAGTCCCCATTTTACAGATGGGGAGAATGAGGCACAGATTTTTAGGGTCCCAATCTTGCATCTTTGAAGTTCATGCCAACTTTCAGTGACTTTAGTGGGAGTAGGATTGAACACTAACTTCCCAAAGATCTACACAGTGAATCAGTGACAGCCATGATTAAAGTATAAGAGTCCCTGACTCCTAATCTGATACTTTTATATGTAGATTTACCTGTGTCTAAAATGCATATCCATCATTCAACAAAAGAGAGTTTAACATTAGTGCTTTATGGCAGTGAGAAGCATCAACACAAGGAGATCTGAGTAGAGCTAGGTATGTCTAGCTAATGTATCTTTGCTCATCCAAACGTTTATCAGGTCCTTTGTGCATAGTTTAGTAGTGAGTTAAAATTAGGAGTATATAGTCGTCCTGATCTTTCATAGCCTCACTTGCATGATCAGGCAAGAGATTTTCAGGATTGGGCCCACTATGACTCTCCTCTAAGACATGTAGTAACATACAGTCATGCTTTCATCCCAAGATGATCAGATTTTTCTCTTGTGATCCCTTTCCTTACTTTTATACTTTTTAAATATTTTCATAACTGAAATTGTTGATGATACAGAAAAATTCTAATCCACAGAAACTTTACTATTAAGTAGCCAAAATATTAAAATATGTTGAAAAAAATAAGTTTGTCATTCTATCATTGTTTGTTTTAAAAAATCCTAAATATATATATTTTTCCAGAACATAGCCAACAGATACTTGGTAGTGGTGGTTTGTTTTTGTTTTGTTTTGCTGTTGCATACATTTATTTTATTTACTTAAACTTCAAACTTCAGGTTTAATCTGCTGTTAATTTATTTCTTATTTGCCTTCATTTCTATGACAATATGGTCTGTTATGAATTTGGATTTAAAATACTATAAAAGATACATTTTAAAAAATAAAATAGACCAAATATATGTTTATAGTTGGGTGACTAAAGCTGTAATATAGAAACTAACCAGTTTCAAATCAGTTGGCACTAGATGGGGAAACTTGCCATTAGCTTGTATTTAATTTTTCTAGTATTTTAAGTTGCTGTTCAGATAATAAAATTTTCTGAAAGTGAGAAATGAAAAGAGACTTGAACTATTCCCAGCATAATATTACCTTCTCATTTAAGTATATTTTTGAGTAAACATGCTCCTTTTATGAGTGTCAGACTAAAATCACTGACAGGCGAAGTGTTAGCTTGTTGCTTTGGAAGCTTTCACTGAGCACTACTAATTTCTTTAGTCCTAATCGGCAATAGCCTCCGTTTTCTAGTTCATGGCCTCTTATCAGTAGTTACTTCTGCTTATGCCAGGCTGTGTATAGAGTGTTTGTTTTTACAAATGTAGACTACTATTTTCTAGGGATTACAAAGACACTATAAAGCTTACATTTTTGGACCTAACATTTTGATTCAGCCATCTTAACATTTTTTTCCACTCTTTGGCCAATATTTATGATGCAAAGTTTTGTTCATGTGAATGTACACGGAGAAAATTTTAGGCAAGTAGTAGAGATATGTTTAATTAAGAAGCAGAATTTTTGGGGGGATGAAAAGAAATTTATTTCATATGGGAGTATATAACGGAGCATCATCCAATAGTTGAAAAGGAAAAATATCATGTGAATTACATGACAATTCACATAATGACTTACGAATATCAAATGGGGGAATACTGCCTACAAATAGGCTAAAAATCACAAACATTGGCAAATAAATAAAAAATACATAAAAACATTGATCTAGCTGTAGACAATTTGAAGAGGGAAAGGGGTTATGGGTCAGATGCTTAGCTGGTTTAAATGAGCATGGATGGATTGACTTAATAAATCATTAGAAGTGATAAATTTGGCCTGCTCTATTAAGAACATTGCATCCAAACACTTCAATTAAAAAACTTTATTTTTCCAATTTTGAAGTATTTCAAACTAGGCTCATTCTTACAGAAATGGAAACTTGTAGAGCTCCAACTCTCATCTATTTCCTTCAGTTTCCGTGGTAACTGATAGCGAACTGTTGAGATTAAGATGAAGACTCCGCAAAAATAATGATTTTAAAACTTCCTTTTACCTTATTTTCTCCTATCAGACCTCTGTTTCCATGGAAATAGTACTGAAAGGCAGTAGGCATCCAGCAGCTGAGTCAGAAGTCACACTTAGTAGTTTCAGATTCTTGCTGGGAAGTGAGACTCCAAGGTGGCAAAAGTCTGTAGTCCTTTAAATTTGGCATAAAGGTAGATTTGTAAAAGTAGTAGGGAAAAATGCTGGCCCCTTCTGCTTCTTTTGATAGTTACAGTCTGAGTTCATTTTATTAATCATTTTCCTGAGTTCACAATGCCCATTTTACCACAGTCAATTACGTTATTGATCATACATACTTTCTGTAGCATAAATATGTGGGGACAACGTCAACCAAAGCAGTGAGTTTTTTTGGGAGAGCCCCGTGAACAGGAGCCATTTGCTTGAACATGGCAATGGGAAGGGAGGCTCTCTGAGCTATACTTGTTTAGGGGAAACATGCCATATAAAAATAAGACACATGTGGCATTGTCTGCCTTACATACAGTTTTAAAAAAATTAGGAATAAATAATATGAGCGTAAAGCTGATATCAAACACTGCACATCAAACATTGGTCAGGTGTTCTATGGTATATCTTAGCCATCAGTGCTTAGAGACAGAGAATGAGTGGGATAACGGGGATGGGGACGCAGGGTGGTGAAGTCCAAAGCTTAGGGATCTGTTTATGGCTTTAGAAGCCACTGCCATGTTAAGAGGGGAATCACACCAATGGCAATTGCTTGAAGTATTCTGCCTAGGGAGAGAATGGGCAGGCAGAATGCTTATAGAAGTGCTGAGTGAGTGAGTGCATTCTGAAGTGGCAATTACTGTATCCTTTAAAAGAATTGTACATAACCTGCCTTCAAATATTGGCAGATGTGGAGGGAGGACAGGGCTGTAGCTACACAGCCCCACCACACCCCTTTTTGATGTCCAGTACACCTTGTGGCACTATATCTTCTACTTGGGGAGCAGAACAGCAGGATTCTGGATGTCCCTTACATGGGTGTTCAAGTGTCTTAATATACCATTCTCCTCCGTCCCCATACGCACAACTTATGCATGCATCTTCATAAAGATGGTCAGAATCTGCCCCCTAGTGAATATTAATAGCCCTTAACATATATTTAACCTTTTAAGTGATCACTAATTTTTCTGTGTTTTGTTTTTTTTGGTATGAAAAAATAGAAGATAATAAACTAATAACTAACTAACATTATAGTGGTTTCTATGTTTTCAAAACACACTCCAGTAGTCACAGTCTCATCACATGCTGTATTTAATTGCCCTAGAGTCTAACAATTTCTTTCTTGATTAGTGCCTGCAGCCAAATTTCTTCTGTAAACTTTTAACCAATAACCCTTGAGCCACCTCTGTGTTGAGGGACAGTGATTAAAAAGAACACAAAGCAGGAAAAATGAATCTTGTTTTTGGAGGAAAGCTTAAAGTCATGGTGCAAGTGTACACTAAAGGTTCAAATACCCAAAGGTAAATACACTTTGAGTTCTTTTTAAAGTCATGAGATTGTAAAATCTCTTGATTTTTGTGGTTGTTGTTTTGGGGTTTTTTTCCGAGTGAAGAGGGGCTTGACTTACGAATTTTGAATGCTTGGGACTGGCAATGCTGCACATTTAAAAAAAAAAAAAAAACCTGCCCTTTGTTCTTTCAGAATTGTGGATTTTGTGGTTTAAGATCTTAAAGTGGCTTAATTAGTGTAAATCAAACCACAGTTCTATTTAGACCCCTCTAAAATAATTTAAGATCTTACATCAGTTTATATTGCAGGCATGGGAGGCACCTGTGTTGCCTGAACTGTTCTCTTTCCCATAGAAGGATATATGCATATACACGTATGGAAGCCTGGAATACTAACAGATGCTAATCACCTTTTGACAAGCTTGATTATCAGTGCACAGTTTACTAATAATTATGGAAGCATTGAGGTTTGCAGATGAAACAGAACATTCTCCGTTCCACACTCTAAGGACAGACTGTTGTCTTTCAAGTGTACATGCTAATTTTTTCCAGGCCATTTGAATTTTCAGTTACTTTTTTTTTTCCTATAACATTTTGTAACTTTGGCAAAGAAAACATTTAAAAATATTTACTATTTTAAAAACAAATTCCCCAAGCATTTAATTTTTTTTGTCTCCCTTTTACATGAAATACCAATCACCAGGTTCTCCAGACTATTCTCTCACATGACCTGGTAATATCAGGGATATAGATCACTTCTCAGAATCACATCAGCCACACTATCAGAGGCTCGTTCACCTGTGCATCTACCAATGTGATATATGCCATCATGTGCCAGCAATGCCCCTCTGCCATGTACATTGGCCAAACTGGACAGTCTCTACGTAAAAGAATAAATGGACACAAATCAGAAGTCAAGAATTATAACATTAAAAAGCCAGTCGGAGAACACTTCAGTCTCTTTGGTCACTCGATTACAGACCTAAAAGTGGCAATTCTTCAACAAAAAAACTTCAAAAACAGACTCCAACAAGAGACTGCTGAATTGGAATTAATTTGCAAACTGGATACAATTAATTTAGGCTTGAATAAAGACTGGGAGTGGATGGGTCATTACACAAAGTAAAACTATTTCCCCTTGTTTATTTCCCCTCCTACTGTTCTTGTAAAGTGCTGGAAATGGCCCACCTTGATTATCACTACAAAAGGTAGCCCCCCCGCCCCGCTCACCTGCTGGTAATAGCTCACCTTTCCTGATCACTCTTGTTACAGTCTGTATGGTAACACCCACTGTTTCATGTTCTCTGTGTATATAAAATCTCCCCACTATATTTTCCACTGTATGCATCCGATGAAGTGAGCTGTAGCTCACGAAAACTTATGCTCTAATAAATTTGTTAGTCTCTAAGGTGCCACAAGTACTCCTTTTCTTTTCTCAGATTTTAAACTTAATTACAAAAATCACTTATTTTCATCTTTGTTCCTCATCACCTAATTGGTTAACTCCAAGAAAAGCCAACAGAAATTCTCATCCCTCAACTGATTCTGTTCTCTGACACTGTGTGGCTTAGCTGTGCACCCTGCTCCATGCTCCCCAGTTCTGTTTCTCACACACAAGCTAGTCATTCACTGATCCTGAAGAGGCAGGTTAATCAGTAGTGTTAAGGAGGCAGCGTTAGAGAACCAGGTGACATGGAGTACACTTGCTTCCTGCTCCCTACCCATCCTACTTGCTGGAGCACTCTACAGCTCATTGGCCCTGCCCCAGACCCTCTTTCTGTTTCTGTAGCTTCCCCAATGGAGCACAGTATCTATATGTTCATGGTTCCTCCTTTGATCCCCACTGATGCATGTCCATGCACCCATTGCCCACAAAGTTCCACTTCTTCTGGCCAGTGGCCAACAGTCCCTTTCCCCCCACCCCCACTCTCTTCTGGTGTCCCTTCGCCATCAAATTCATCCCTGTTTCCAGCCTCTCTGTAATGCCCACCCTGAGCATATTTCCTAGCCCACTCCACCAGCTCCCTGTCATGATCCTCTTGTTCCCACCTGTGTGTATTTCTGATCTGCTCCAGTTCTGAACGCCCCCATATCTCCAAGCTATACCCTAGTAGCTCTGATCCTACCCATCTCAGAATGTCATCTCTTAGTTGCATTGCTCCCTACATACATTCACCACTAAATATTCCCACTGCTGCTTCATCCTCATCACATTTCCCACCCATTTCTCCACAGCTGTAATTAGTTTCCAGACAGCTACTATCCCCTCGTGCACAGCTTCCCTAACTCTCCCCCAGCTCCTCTATAAGAGCTCCCAACTCTCCCACAGATTGTTAAACCTTGATGTAAAGCTCTAGCTCCTACATGTCCTTGTAGCCACCTCTTAGAGCTCTGGCAACACATCCATTCCAAATCCTTCAGCCCAACTGCCAGCACAGCTTCAGCGCCCTCTCTTCACAAATTTGATCTTACCCATCTCAAACCCTACCCTACCCCATAGATATCCTCTCCCCCCACTCACACAGCTCCTCATTCCATAGTGCCTTTCCACATCCATACCCATCTGTAAGTACCACACTCTCTCCCATGCTGTCCATGGCACACTACTCTGTGCTGAGGAATTGCTACAGACCATGGCAGAGGTTCCCCAATATAGAGGACTTGATAACTAAAGTTGGGACCTTCTTTGGGCAGAAATCTCACCAGTCCACGGCAGAGTTAACTCAGTTAACCTCTTTTCTATGACTGACTTTTTCTACTTTCTAGGGCCTCCTTTGGTGGCCCCAGCTACTTTCTGCCCTTCCCCCATAATATGTCACTCCTTTCTCCCTCAATGTACAGCCACTCAGAGTGCCTGCATCTAATTCCTCAGAATTGCATTGAAATGCACAAGCTGAGCACCAGCCTCCACAGCAATAACATGTTACCGACAGATGAATTTTCAACTAAAAGCTTGTTGTGATGTTAACATATATGAGGTTAGACAAACTGAGGTTGTGTATTCGATTGTGATGGTGAGGCACTGGACATGGTCACTGTCCATATCTTTGTGGTGGGAGACAAAGGGAGTTTGTTGGGGACTTGAAGATATGAGAGTATTTGGTGGTTTTGACACTTGGTTTACTTTTCTTTCTTCTTTAAAATATCTAGGGAGTTAAATACAAAAACTACAAAAAGTAATTCTCTACTCTAGCCTTGCCTAGACTAAGATTTAAGGGTGTGGTATTACAACAAGCCAGCTAATGCATTGTAACCAATTAGTCTGAAAGCAGGGGCTGTCTTTTTGTTCTGTGTTTTTGTGAAGTGCCTAGCACAGTGGAGTCCTGGTTCATGACTGGTGCTCCTAGGTGCTACCACAATACAAACATAGTAGATTACGCATATTAGCAACCCCTCAGTTGCCAGCAAAAAGTTGCCATTATTTGG
Organism: Caretta caretta; assembly: GCF_965140235.1. NCBI lineage: Eukaryota > Metazoa > Chordata > Testudines > Cheloniidae > Caretta > Caretta caretta. The sequence continues at coordinate 87,555,374 of NC_134214.1, forward strand.
TACTTGCCAATAAGAGGAAGGCAAGTTTGTGGGGCTGCAGGCAGGGAAGGAAGCATTGGGACATGCCTTCCCTTGCTGCATCCCTGCAAACCTGCCTGTGGGCAGGGCAGCATTGGCGAGAGGTGTGTTGCAACTCCACAGGCTCTCACCACTCCCACTCTCCATGGAAAGCCCTGGTATCTGGGCTGCAGCCCTCCCTCCCCGCTGCTGCCCTGCCCACAGTCTTCCCTCCCAGCCTGCAGTGCCGGGACTTCAGCAGAAGTTTCCCCGTTGGGTGGGGATACAGGTGCCCAGTCCCATCTCCTGTGCGGACCTTGAGTTCAAGCAGTTTGTGGGGCTGCAGTCAGGGAAGGAAGCATTAGAACATGCTGAACACTGGCTAAAGCCCCCTCAAACCTGCCATGACCTTTCTTCCCTTAAAAAAAAAAATCACAATAAATGGCCTGTAATTGGTAAGATCCAAATCCCATTAACATTAAAACCAATGGGATGGGATTGGTTCTTGGCAAAATGTTGTTGTTCACTGGAAGTTGTTAGCATCAGGGTTGCATTAAGCGGCATCCACTGTAATAAATAATGTTTGCAAAGCCTACTCTAGATAAGGCAGTGTATACTTTAACATGTGCTAAACTCGTCAAGTTAAACTCTAGGTCTTTTTTCTTAACCAGTGTAGCATGTGTTGAAGGCTTGTCTAAACTAGACACATATGATGATCTCACTAACTGTAATGTATCTTTTTATCCTTTTAGTCCAGACTAGTCTGTTCTCAGCATAACTTTTGCGGCAAGGTCCTCTGTTTTATTACATCTGTTCTATCATTTCAATAAATTAGTGGAGTTACATCAGAATAAAACTCACGTAAGATAAAGGAGGTTCTGGCTCCAAATGTTCATGGGGGCCCAAAACTGTATCGTTAAGTGCTCAAAGGTTTGCACAAGAAGTGCAAAAGTTAAAGATGAATGCTGAAGTTTTACTCTGCCACCTCATGTATATTGTGCAATACTATTTAAGATTTAGTCATTAACTTAATCTTGGATAAACTTGTGTATAACTTGAAAAATAATCTGTTGTACTAATTGAGAAGTAAGGGTCACATTCTCATGTGGTATAAATTTCCATGTTTTTATTGAAAAACAATGGAGTTATACCAACATACATCAGTTGAGGATCTGGCCCAGTATGTGTTCACATAAGTAGCTGTTGTGGGACAAATTCTTCTCTAAGAGCAGCACTCTTATACATCTAGACTGATTCCATTAATTTCCATGGACATACTACAAATTCACACAAGTGTAACCAAAAGCAGAATATGGGCAAATCCGTGCAAATATGCTGGGGGCAGAGTTAACAGCAGTACTTTAATTTTGCAACCCTTAATATTTCATTAAATATATGCTTTTTACATTTTATTATAATATGTCTTTCTTTGAAAATATCAGATTGAATTGGCTACTTACATTCAGTACTTTTTTACATTGGTAAAGCACTGTGATTTTACTAATCACTCTTAAAATACACTGTTTGTTTTAATTTAGATTAATTTCAGTAGATTAAGTTGTAAATTGATAAGAAATTGCCTTTTTAATATTGCTTATATTCAGTTTGTAACACTTTTTTGTAGCTGATTAAGATTTACGAAATTCAATTTTGGAATCACAAAGCATATATGGGCTGCACTGAACTGCTCAAGGCAATTCATGCTAAATTTTCTAGAATACCAGCTACAGGCCATGATAAATTACATTTTATGTGTTAATGTTCCCAAACACAAGTCCGTAAAGTATCTGAGAGATTACCATAAACTACTGCACTTCTATTTTGAGACTTCATTTAGAATATATATCTGCAAGGACGGTACTGTCAGTAATTGCATTATATGTTCCTTTTTTCTTTTGCAGTTCAGTTAAAATCTTTTTATATTAAGTGGTGAATCTCTCTGAGATTTTTCTAACATTACAAAGATACAAACCTGTTAGGATCTACTGTCCTCCATTCTAGTTCAAAGTAATCACAGCCCTTTGACCTACATAGAAGAGCCAGGCATGAATGATCTCGTCCCTCCATATTTTTTTCTTTTGCATTGTCACTAGCAACTTTTATACATCACAGTGTGATTGTGGCCTGTCATTCAAGGTTTTCAGGGTGAGGAGAGTCAGAATGAGCTAATCCATTATATCCATCATCATCTTTTCTCCTTAGAATTAGGAGCATGGTTATATAGGGTCATTCACCAAGATGCTACAGTAAAGTAGAACTGTGCTTTAAAATACATTCCAACCTCTCAGCTGACATTGCTATTTTATTCCTAATACCGAAAACATGATGCTGCATGCCCTACCTGCAAAGTACACACTGTTTTAACAATTGGATGAACCAAATCACTCATCAGATGTATGTACACTCTAATCCTTCCTGTGCCACAATATGTCATTTAGGGAACAAACATCATGCTATTTGCTGGAATGGCTACCTTGTTGTGTTTCTATATGTTAACTTTTTACAAGACTATGTTGTTGGCCTATCACTCAACCCCCAACCTGGAGGACCAGCGGACTGCTTTTTGTCTAGTCCCTAACCTTTGACCTCTCTGACTTTGGTGGTCCTACCAGTAGTCAAAACTCCTGCTATCATAGCTCTCAGGGTCATTGGAACACATACACCTTCCTATCGCATCAAGGCACAGTCCCCAGGAAAGGATGTATAGTAACTGTAGCAGTTCAGAACCATAGGCTTGTAAGTCAATGTCATAACAATTTACATTCAAGTTAGTTTTCATAAGTTTCTTAACAAACATAAATAATGACTGTAAAGCTGAGGTAAATCAGAAAATAAATTGAATGATGGTTAGTATAATCCTGAATCCACTTTATATACAATTTTGCTGTTATTGCTGTGAAATTGTTCATCATTTTAGTCTAATAAAATGCCAGCACTCTGTATGTGACACCATTTATTTTTGGTTATGAATCCTTGAAGTGTTAATCAGGGTGCTACATTTTTTTTCATTTACTTGTTGTTTTTCTCATTTGAGATATTGCCTGGCTAGACAACTTGTGAAAGTGAAGTAATTTTCATGAAAACAAACAGAATTCAGAGAGAAGCAAAATTATATTAAAGGACCAATCCTGCTCCCATTGAAGTCAGTTGAAACAGGATCGAGCCATAAATGTAGTTTAACAAAGGGCAATGTGTAGAATTTTAAATATAATTCTGTAAAGCATCACTGTCACAATTCAGTAATACTTAGAACATTAGTTCCTTCTAGTTTCAAAGTAATGTACATATTAATCATTATAACACTACTGTGAAGTAGATAAGTATTTCCGTTGTACAGACTGGGTGTCCATGGCAAAGGCTTAAGTAATTTGACCAAATGAGTCATAGACAGAGCAGGATTAGAACTCGAGTTCTTTTTCCTAGATCCACGTTTCTGTAATAGATAAGGCTACGCTCTGCTTTTTACAAGTGGCTGCATGTAAAAAAGAAGTGGTTACTGCCGGTATAGTACTACTAAACATCATGTAGTAAAAGCAGTCAAGTTAAGTAGATTATTGATTACATTGATGTTTGGCTTCTGTAACCCCAACAGATAAAAAGAAAAATAACATTGGTGAGATTTGACAGGTCTGATAACTGGAAATGTTCAGCATGCCAGGAAAATGATGTTGAAGCCAAGAACCTACCTTTGTATGTCGTTTTTGTTCAGAAAAAACAGAATACTGTTTTTAAATGGGTGGTGCTCTTGTGTGAGTAATTACTAGAAAATGTATTGCAAGATAATATTGCTGCACTTTAATACACTTCAAGGGTGAAGTCAATGGTACAACTGCCATTAACTTTAATTGAACTGGGATTTCCCAATTTTATTCAGATGGAAAAGTTCTATTAGATTACTCAGTGAATTTCTCACAGTCTTGGGGTATTTTTGTGCTAAATGTGACAATGTTACTTAATTGGTTTAAGAAGTATTTTTGAAATGTCTGAACATCCCATTAAAATAGTTATCTCACTAGCACATTATCTATCTCTTATGTCAATTAATAGGGGGTGGACTTGGCCCCCAAAGTAGCTAGCTAGCTTCATAACAGCTATTGGTCCAGGGCACTGTGTGGAATTATTTGATTGAACCTTTACTTAGGCCCATATTGAGATCTCCAGTTATGATTGCATAATGAACAGATTTAGTTTTTGTGATGCTAACTGTGCAGTTCTTCCTGCATGTTCTCTGTGCTGTCCTGTGACATTTTGTTGTATCAACCAGACAAGGTACTAACAAGCTTCAACAGGACTTTATTTTCAAAGTGGAAACCTCTTTACCAAGCTGCTGCTGCACCTTCTGTAGCTTTCTCCCAGCCTCTCAACTCCTCCCTCCTCCTCCCTGTTTCCTGTCCTTTCAGACTCCCAACAGCAGTGCTCCCAATTCTAATAATTACAAGCAACATCTAAACACCACACATTCATACTTTAGGGACAGTAGGGACATATCACAAAGCTGCAAGATTTTTCCTGATAGACCCATTCCTGAAAGTCAGTCAGTTAACCAAAAGAGAGATGTAAATGTTCAACATGCCCCAAAACAAAATGAAGTGCAGAGCCTAGAGATTGCAGTAAAATCTCAAATGTACAATGTAATATTTCTGCTGAGAAGGAAACCAGGTTTTTGTTGTCTCCACTTTTTACTTAAAAACAGACATTATAGCTAGGGTATCCACCCATATTCTTTTTGGATGGGGCTAAACATTCTTGAGAATTGCATGCTATACGAGAAGAGCTGATTTTCATAGGTGTCCACCTCCCGGCTACCTCTGCATCTGTCCATGGTTGAAGGTACATAAAGGGCAGTGTAGTTGGTGGCAGGTAGGGTGTGGGCCCACCCTACTCCACTAACCCAGGGCCCTAATAGTGGTGGAGTGGTCTGCCACTGGGTCAGCGGGAATCCCAACCGCAACACTCTGACTGTGCCTCAGGCAAAGCTGTAGCTGTAGGGTCGGCTATCCCTGGGCCACCTCCTCCCCGTCCCTCGGGTGTACCTGGGTCAGTGGGGTGTCCTCCAGCTCTTCTGGTTAGGTGGCCCACGGCAGTCCCGGCAGAACCGTGACAGAAGCAAGTTCCCTGGTTGGCAGGGTGTCGCTGGGCTTCGCAGCCAGGAGCAAGAAGGATCCGTCTGCCTGCTTTGGTGTTCTAGCCTCAACTGAGTGGGAGGCCCTGCCTTGTATACTTCCTGTTACGGTGTACTTCCAGTGGGAGGGGTGAGGCAGGCCTGGCTCCGCCCGCTTGGACAAGGAAGGTGGTTTCTCCCTCTCTGGCTCAGAGGGAGGCCACACTGCCTCACTACAGGCAGTTTATATTTTTTTAAAGTGTTTTTACTAGTTATCGTACAAAGTCAGCCTAATGGGTGTGATGCCAGTTTCTACAACCTTGTTCTAGTTTGTGCTACAGAGCAGAAAACGCTTTCCACAGAATACAACTTCAAGTGATTTTTTTTTTGTAATGCATTCTTCTGAAAGCTTCTAACCCATTTAATATTTGACATAACAGAGCATGAAAACTTGTTCAGGACTTTTACCATGAATGCCATTTCAAATGATGGAAAATTTGTATTAGTCAGTTAGATACGTCTAATCAAGGACACAGTAAAACTTCCGTACAAAATAAATGATTTATATATGGTATATCATGTTGCATAAATTATGGGGACACCATTAGAAGCACTGTAATATGCTGATATCCGTGATATAATCTCAATACAGTTTTACTACAAAAAGCAATTTAGATGTTGGCCTTCTGTTTGAGGCAGCCTGTAGGCCTTATCCTTTTACTTAAATCATTACATTAAATGTCAATGGTAATATCTCCTTGAACTTTTAATACATTTTGCATTTATTTTTGCTAAAATATTGCCAAAAATGTAAAGCTGGTGGAAATTGAGGTATTAATTAATCAGTGACACAAGGTAAATTAAAATGCCAGGGAAGAAAAACACTCAGAAGGTGGAAATGTTCAATTTTTTTTGTTTTTTTTTGGGGGGGGGTGTTGTAATTTACCCACTTGTTTTATGCAATTTCATAGTGCTTCAGTAACTGAAAAGAGTTATGAAAGCTTTATTTTAAATGTGTGCTTTCCCAGTATTCAGAAAGTTCCTCATGCATCTTGTGCTCAGTTTTACCAGTAAAATACATGACTGGAATAAGGGTAGGTGCAGAATTACAGTACCCTCGGGGAAGCTGAGGGAGGTGGGAGGGATTGGTACAATCCTTCCTACAGTACTCTGGCATGCAGAAAAAGAAAGCATTATATGCCATCCCACAGGATGATGCAGTGTTAGGCCAACAGAGTGAAGGAATGAGTAGTGCGTGTCTTGTGGTTGGTATTCCTCTTCCTTGTCCTCTCTGTGTATCTAGAAGGGAGTAGTCACTGTGCTCTCCAGAGCAGAGAGCATATGATTATGTCTGCTCCTTGGAAGGAGAGAAATGATCCATTAGTTTAGTGTTGTGCTTTCTAAGGTAGCTAGATCATGCTGATGTGTGTTACTGTTACATGCAAGATACCTGTAGCTCAAAATAGACTGAAATGGATGAGAACAGGAGTATTTTCCCTGTCTATTGCTGTGCCACTCACCCACCAATACTACCAAAAGCCATTTTTGTGCTGTGACCTGGTTTGAATCCTGATTTCAAGGATTCCAGGATGATGATATACAGAAGGCATTGGGATGAAGTTGCTGCCATTTTCCATAATAATATGGAATAAACCCGCATAGAGAAAGCAGTGGAGGAAAACAAATAATGAATGAGTTCCAGAGGTTATTAGATTCATCTCCTAATGAAGAGAGGATTGGAGGCTGTGGTGAAAATCAAGACATGAGATTTAAATTGCAATAAATCCAGGAAGATTGACTGTCCTTTTCATGTTCCTAATGTCTTATATTAATTTGGATGTTGAATGAAATGATTTCTGGAATCTAATTGGCTAAAATACCATAACTGTGTGGCTAAAATACAAAAAAATGGTTTATCTAGAAGTGTCTGATGTGGGGAAAGTAACTGATATTACTAGAGTCATTGATTTCATGTACACATTCTGTTACAGATATGCCACATGCTCAGATTAGGAAAACTGCCAGGACCCCAGAAAATATTATTTCATATTACATTAGATGATGCAGAAGATTGGTAATGGAAGATGTACCTCTAAATCACTGGTTCAAATCTGGCCCAAGTTGATTGGCGGCAGGCTTTGGTCACTAGCTTATGGCTTTCAGTGGCCTATACAGAATAATTACGTATTCTTTGTGTAGTGTCATAGGTCACCAGGCCAATATAAAAGGCTGGCCCTTGAAATAAGTTATTGCAGCCTACTTCTTTGTGAGCAAGTGTTGCCTCTCAAAAATCATTATTGTGTTTGGCATTCAATGACCTCTTTGTGTCATTCTCAGAATTGAGACAAGCTATTTTCTTATGCCTGAAGGGTGGTCCTTCAGCGTCAACTCAAGGTAAGTACATTGGGAGAAAAAAAGAAACTGAGTGCTACAATCCAACGTGAACCTAGTCTGTTGATAAATGGATGTTACATCTGTGTACTATTAGAGCACTAGGTTAATTTAAAAAGATGTATTTACACACTTATCTCAAGACAGCAGTTACAACCTGGGTGCAAGATAGTTGCTGGAGACAAGTTACAGAGTTAATGGTCTGAGGCATAGCAACTCCTCTCAGCCATCCTGCAGTCCCTTAGAAATGCCCTGCATCTCAGCTGTTACTGCTTAAATATTTGCACCTTTTTAATTTCAGATCATACAGCAGCTTAATGGCATAAGTAATTGAGCATTAATATATAATAATAATAATTAATAAAGTGCTAATAAAATATAAACAATTCCAGAACAATATGAAGGTGAGTTTCACACTAGAACATGAGAAGCAGCAGCAAATCAAAGTAATTAATTTTCATATTTGGAAATGCAATACAAATAAGAGCCAGATGTTTAGGGGAGTGGTTCCCTTTCTTTGCTCATCATCTCGCTGATCAATGGCCCAATTTAGAAATAATAAATTATGCCTCTGACATATTTTTAAAAAGGATTGCTTAAACAGCGTGTGTTCAGCTTTTTTTTTTTTTTGCTTTGCCTTTTTAGTACTGGAGTATACAACATACCTAAGGGATAAGCATGGAGCTGTAGATCAAATCACAAATGTAATATAAAAGCATCAAAACGTTCTGCCAGCATAAGCATCATATCAGTTAAAAATACCACATTAAAAGTGTATTAAGGCCTTGGCTTCTGCTCACAAATAAAGATTTAATCTTTAATATCTTGTCACAACAGGGCACAGTAAGGGAAACATTAGGGATTTTGTTCCTTTGTAACTAGAAACTGAACATCTCTCCTGTAGATGTCTATGTTTTTGCAAACATTTTGAATTCTGAATGTATTAAAACATTGTTTTCTGCACATGCTTAGTAATATTTCCTACAGATTCACTAAGTAAAAATACAAGACAGTCCCTCCCCTGTATTTACAATATAATCAAGATAAAAGAGTAGACATAACATAGTGGGAAGGCCAGAGAGAAACAAAATGCTAGTTTTTTGGGGAGGTTTTTTTGATTGCTTATGTTTCTCATGTGCTGTTTATTTATAAAGTACCATTGCTGTACAGTAAAAAAGGTCCCTGCTCTGCGGAGTTTATAATCTAAATTAGATTAAAAGGATAAACTGACAACAGAAAATAAATGGAAGGAGAGGAGACAATGAGAAAGGGAAAATGCTCTTGGGACAGCGCTATTAGGAAAAACTTATAGATCACTTTTTATTTTGTGTTTATTGAAATAGCTTTGTTTCTGTTCGTTTGTTAGCTGGTATGATCAGGTGCAAGAGAAGGAGCAGAGAGTTCCAGAACTGAGATTAGTCACAGAAGGCTAATCAATGGAAGAGAAACTATGAGGAGCGGGAAGCACTTAGGCCCAGAGTCTGCCTGATCATTGCAGAGGTGTGAAGTAAAGAAGTCTTCCTTTCTCTCCTTATGTAGCTTCATAAACACTAGGTAGAATTACAGCCCACATGCTCTGGGGCTGCTCCATCCTTACAATCCTGGAGAAGAATAGTGCCCCAAAGGGGCAAGAAGAAGGTACGTGAGGCAGCGCCTTGGTCCCATCTACACATTATCCAACCATGTTAGGGTGGGGGGAATAAACTGCATCCACAAAGGGAATGTGATGGAAGATGCATAACCTCCGTTTGTCTTCTGGTGCTGGTACTATGGGCTGTGCCTTAATGCACAGGAGCAGACTGTTTCAGGCATACGAAGTAGTATGGAAAAGCTGTTGAGTTTGTGATTGAGTAAGAGATGATTAGATGTGTGTTTAAGGTGAGAAGAGTGAGCAGAGTGCAAAAGGGGTGAAGGAGGAAATGAACTCTGATACAGGACAAGTTAGAAGGATTAAGAACCTTGAAGGTGAGGACAATGCATTTGAATTTGGTGCAGAGTGACAGGGGAACAGAGATGACTGCAGGGAAAAGTGACATGGTTGGAGCAGTGGAAGAAGAAGATGACTTTAGCGTAGTGTTTTGGATAGAGTGGGTAGATGTGTGCTGTTTCCTGATGTCAGGTATTGGAAAATGGTGTTGGCAGATTCGAACAATGCCAGTTTGGCTGAGACTGAAATATAATAAAACACAGAACCATTTATCTAGATATTGGTAGTGATGTGAACATGGTCTTCCACCTGCTCTTAGCTTGCTTTGGATCATAGAATGATCTTCTGTACTCAGCTTGTTGTAGAATGCCCATTTGTGTGAGAGCTTACGGGAAAAATCATGGTAATGGGGTCATTTTCAATCATACATCTGACTACTTTTATTGGAACGGACATTGAATTGCAATATTCAGCAAGATCAGCTTGTTCCAGTTTGAAGCTGTACTTGTCTTTTACAGCCTCCACTTTAGAGAGTCTTACTTTGTATGGGATTTTCCACTTGCATGCAGCTGCAGAAGATGCCGTTACTTTCCATTTTAGTTTCAGAACAGTGTTTCCACTCTAAGAAGTTAACCCCTCCACCCCGCCCTGGAAACCGTAGTATTTTTGCGATGGGGACTGGTAAGTATTTCAAATTTGAAAAACTTAGAGGATATCCAAAAGGCAATGGAATATCTTTTTTAGTCACCAATCAGGAGGGAAAGGACTCATCTTGTGTTGATGAAAGCTAAATCTATAGACAAATGGCTGGTCCCATACCTTAGGTGAGCCATATAGACTCAGAGGCTTGTGACAATGCGCAAACATATTCCATTAGGAGGTCTGGATTCACAGCTTTCTAATGGAATTTTGATGGTGTTTCTACCTTTAGGTTGTAAGATGTGAGACCTTAAAACTGTCCTATATTGTTTGTCCTCGATCTTGGACCACTGTAATTTCTAAGAAGAATTCTGTCCACTGGAGGAAACACATACATTTTTGTGGCATGTTTGGGTGTTTTTTAATGTGCTGTCTGTTTGAAAGCTGTTCAGAGGTAGATAATGTTAAAAGTAGAAAGGGGCTTGAACCAGTACAAAAAATTCATCACTACCACCCTTGAATCTAGTTCTGGATTCAAACTCCCTGGGTTGGGCCCATCTCTAGCTGGAAATAGTCCCGGACAAAATGCATTAGTGGGCAGATTGCAGATGTATAAAATTAATTAATGTATTTTACACTATATTTACTATACTTTATACTTTAATATTAAAGTATAAAAATTAATTGTTCATCCCTCTTTTCGGAGAAGACCAACGAGACATCATAGTTTGAAGGATTTGAGGACCACCCTCAAATCCTTGGGCCTCCATACCCTCACTACTCAGCAGAAGCATTTCAGGCCACAACCTCCTCTGAGGTTCTATCAGCTGCAGAACTGACAGGATTTCTCCTGGAGGAGAAATAGGAGAGGCAGGAGGAGACCACACCCTTCCTCGGGCCAGCGCTCTGACCAGTCCAAGCCATCTTCGGGCCAGAAGCAGGCCTTTTGAAGGTGTGCTTAATGACGATACACTAGCACCACCATTGGATCCACCCCACCTTACCTTCTCGTGCTGACTATCCCCTTTCTACCATTCATGGGCCTGTATTACATCAGACCGCTGGGTACTCTGCACGGAAGAAAGGGGATACTCCCTCCAATTCTTGGCCCTCCCATCCTTCCATCCCCCTTCCCTGTCCCTCTTCAGGGATCCTTCTCATGAGCAATTCCTCATACAGGAATTCCTCATTCGCTCCTATCTCTGGGGGCAGTGGAAGAGGTTCCTCAGCAGCTGACGGGCAAGGTGTTCTATTCCCCGTATTTCCTAATACCGAAAGCCAAAGGTGGCCTCAAGCCCATCCTAGACCTACGAGATCTCAACAGGTTCATGAAAAAGCTGAAGTTTCGCATGGTCTGATTGGCCTCCATCAACCCTTCCTTGGATCCAGGGGACTGGTATGCCGCCCTCGACTTGAAGGACGCTTACTTTTACATTGCAGTCACACCAGAAGATACCTCAGGTTTGTGGTGGACCACAGTCACTACCGGTTCAGTCTTCCCTTTCGGCCTCTCAGTGGCCCCTTGAATATTTACCAAGTGTATGGCAGTCGTGGCTGCATTTCTGTGCAGGTGGCAGGTAGAGGTGTTTCCGTAGTCAACGACTGGCTGATTAAGAGCTGCTCCAGGGCGCAAGTGGAGGCGCAAGTCAGCTTCTTAAGAGCATTGTTTGACGAATTGGGCCTTCTCCTGAACTTGGGGAAATCGACTCTGTTACCTGTTCAGTGGATAGAATTTATAGGGGTGGTACTGGACTCCACGCAGGCCAGGCCATACCTCCCGGAAGTTTTCAGGCCCTAGGCAATATCGTTCGAAGTCTCAGGCAGTTCCCTACCACCACAGCAAGGAATTGCCTGAAGCTTCTGGGGCATATGGCCGCTTGTACCTAAGTAGTGCAGCATGCCAGGCTGAGACTCTGGCAGCTCCAAGCATGGCTAGCCTCGGTGTCTTGGCCGGTTTGGGACAATTTGGAAAGGGTTATCACTCTGTCTCGCCAGGTCCTTGACTCCCTCGTGTGGTGGCTCGACCCACAAGTAGTGTATGCGGGGGTTCCATTCACCAGATCGCAGCCATCCCTCTTGCTGGTGACGGATGCATCAGCCTTGGGGTGGGGTGCACATCTGGGAGACTCAGGTCATAAGGTCTCTGGTCTCGGCGAAACTTGCTCTCCACATCAATGTCAGAGAGCTGAGAGCGGTCCGCCTAGCATGCTCGACCTTCCGAGTCCACCTGGCAGGGAAATGTGTATTGGTTATGATGGACAACACCACAATGATGGTTTTTATAAACTAACAGGGGGTACATGCTCCTCTCCCCTTTGCCAGGAAGCCCTCATACTGTGGGACTTCTGTGTAGCTCATTCGATACACCTGGAAGCATCATACCTCCCCGGAGTACAGAATGAGTTGGCAGATTATCTCAGCAGGTTGTTCCACGGATTTCTTAGTAAGATTTATATTTCCAATTTTCAAATAGTATATCAATGAGCACTGACTCCAGGCCAGTGGGGGCTGCGGGAAGGGTAGCCAGCACGTCCCTTGGCCCATGCCGCTTCCCGCAGCCCCCACTGGCCGAGAACGGTGAACCGTGGCCACTGGGAGCTGTGATTGGCCGAACCTGTGGACGTGGCAGGTAAACAAACTGGCCCGACCCACCAGGGGCTTTCCCTGAACAAGCGACACCCCTAGTTTGGGAACCTCTGGTGTAGATAATATGGCTGAGAAGCATTTTCTCATTCAAAGTAATCTATAGTGCCAGATTCTCACAGCAATATATGTTGCTCCTTGGTAATACTGCTTTTGCCATTGCTGGGGTTTGCCTTCAAAGCTTCCATTATCTCATGGGACCCCGTACTTGCTACTGTCAGCATAACATAATTGTATCTACCGTAGAACCTAAGGGTTATGAACACCAGAGTTACGAACTGACCAGTCAACCGCACACCTAATATTGAACAGGAAGCATGCAATCAGGTAGCAGCAGAGACCCCCCCGCCCCCGCAAAAAAAAAAAAGCCAATATAGTACAGTTCTGTGTTAAACATCACCTGTTAAAAAAATAGTAAGGGGAAAATTAAAGAAAAGATTTGACAAAGTAAGGAAACTTTCTGTGCTTGATTCATTTCAATTAAGATGTTAAAAGCAGCATATTTCTTCTGCATAGTAATGTTTCAAAGGTGTATTAAGTCATGTTCAGTTGTAAAGTTTTGAAAGAACCACACAACATTTTGTTCAGAGTTACAAACAACCGCCATTCCTGAGGTGTTTGTACCTCTGAGGTTCTACTGTATTGTGTTGACTCTGACTAAAGCTCCAGGACTGAGCTTAGGTGTGGCTCAGGTACTCCAGTATTCTGTTGTTATTGGACCATTATAAGACTGACTTGTGATGGTGCTGCTTCTAATGTTTCTAACCCTGCCCCAGAAGAAGTCACACAGGTCCTGGGAAGTCACAGAATCCGTGATCAGCGTGACAGAATTGTAGCCTTAATTATTACTGCTGCCTGTTGGCTTTAATTGTGTATTACACAGGTGATAATGGGCCACATTTTATGTTGATTGTTTGTTGTCTAAGCTAAACTCTCTAGGCATTTATACTAGGCTTAACACCATTATATTTGAGTTATGCCCTTTTGCAGATGCGTCTTTCTTCTGCAAAAAATGTGCCCATTTTTCCCCAGCTTGCATTTGTTTTTTCCTCTTTTTCCAGAATTTTTGTGTTAAATTAAATTATCTTCACAATGACTCTTCTTTATCATCCCCTTGCTCTCCTCCTAACTTTATTTTTCTTTCTCTCTTCCCCCCCGCCCTTTTTTTTGCGGTTTGAGGAGAAATTCATGCAATATATCATAGATTTAAATCTTGGCATTTATACATGTAGCTACTTGATTGTGGGTTCAAATCAGTTAGCTGTGTAATTGCTAAGATGTGCGCCTGGGCCTCTGCCTTGATCAGAATTTTATTGATATCTTGGATTCCGGGGAGATTTTGAGGAATGCAGGTCTTATGAAAATAAACACTTCTCCCCAGGTCTTCCTGTTTAGCTGCTGCTTACCTCCAGTTCCCCCTAATAACTGCAGTTTCTTACTTTGCCCTGCTCTACACTAGGACTTTAGGTCGAATTTAGCAGCATTAAATCGATGTAAACCTGCACCCGTCCACACAATGAAGCCCTTTATTTCGACTTAAAGGGCTCTTAAAATCGATTTCCTTACTCCACCCCTGACAAGTGGATTAGCGCTTAAATCGACCTTGCCGGGTTGAATTTGGGGTACTGTGGACACAATTCGATGGTATTGGCCTCCGGGAGCTATCCCAGAGTGCTCAATTGTGACCGCTCTGGACAGCACTCTCAACTCAGATGCACTGGCCAGGTAGACAGGAAAAGAACCGCGAACTTTTGAATCTCATTTCCTGTTTGGCCAGCGTGGCAAGCTGCAGGTGACCATGCAGAGCTCATCAGCAGAGGTGACCATGATGGAGTCCCAGAATCGCAAAAGAGCTCCAGCATGGACCGAACAGGAGGTATGGGATCTGATTGCTGTTTGGGGAGAGGAATCCGTGCTATCAGAACTCCGTTCCAGTTTTCGAAATGCCAAAACCTTTGTGAAAATCTCCCAGGGCATGAAGGTCAGAGGCCATAACAGGGACCCGAAGCAGTGCCGCGTGAAACTGAAGGAGCTGAGGCAAGCCTACCAGAAAACCAGAGAGGCGAACGGCCGCTCCGGGTCAGAGCCCCAAACATGCCGCTTCTATGATGAGCTGCATGCCATTTTAGGGGGTTCAGCCACCACTACCCCAGCCGTGTTGTTTGACTCCTTCAATGGAGATGGAGGCAATACGGAAGCAGTTTTGGGGACGAAGAAGAAGATGATGATGAGGTTGTAGATAGCTCACAGCAAGCAAGCGGAGAAACCGGTTTTCCCGACAGCCAGGAACTGTTTCTCACCCTGGACCTGGAGCCAGTACCCCCCGAACCCACCCAAGGCTGCCTCCTGAACCCAGCAGGCGGAGAAGGGACCTCTGGTGAGTGTACCTTTTAAAATACTATACATGGTTTAAAAGCAAGCATGTGAAAGGACTACTTTGCCCTGGCATTCGCGGTTCTCCTAGATGTACTCCTAAAGCCTTTGCAAAAGGTTTCTGGGGAGGGCAGCCTTATTGCGTCCTTCATGGTAGGACACTTTACCACTCCAGGCCAGTAACACGTACTCGGGAATCCTTGTAGAACAAAGCATTGCAGTGTATGTTTGCTGGCATTCAAACAATATCCGTTCTTTATCTCTCTGTGTTATCCTCAGGAGAGTGAGATCTAATTCATGGTCACCTGGTTGAAATAGAGTGCTTTTCTTCAGGGGACACTCAGAGGAGCCCATTCCTGCTGGGCTGTTTGCCTGTGGCTAAACAGAAATGTTCCCCGCTGTTAGCCACAGGGAGGGGGGAAGGTTGAGGGGGTAGCCACGCGGTGGGGGGAGGCAAAATGCGACCTTGTAACGAAAGCACATGTGCTATGTATGTAATGTTAACAGCAAGGATTACCCTGAAAGAGTGTAGCCACTGTTTTATAAAATGTGTCTTTTTAAATACTGCTGTCCCTTTTTTTTTCTCCACCAGCTGCATGTGTTTCAATGATCACAGAATCTTCTCCTTCCCAAAGGCTAGTGAAGCTTAGAAAGAAAAAAAAAAAGCGCACTCGCGATGAAATGTTCTCCGAGCTCATGCTGTCCTCCCACACTGACAGAGCACAGATGAATGCGTGGAGGCAAATAATGTCAGAGTGCAGGAAAGCACAAAATGACCGGGAGGAGAGGTGGCGGGCTGAAGAGAGTAAGTGGCGGGCTGAAGACAGGGCTGAAGCTCAAATGTGGCGGCAGCGTGAGGAGAGGAGGCAGGATTCAATGCTGAGGCTGCTGCAGGACCAAACCAGTATGCTCCAGTGTATGGTTGAGCTGCAGCAAAGGCAGCTGGAGCACAGACTGCCACTGCAGCCCCTCTGTAACCAACCGCCCTCCTCCCCAAGTTCCATAGCCTCCACACCCAGATGCCCAAGAACGCGGTGGGGGGGCCTCCGGCCAACCAGCCACTCCACCACAGAGGATTGCCCCAAAAAAAGAAGGCTGTCATTCAATAAATTTTAAAGTTGTAAACTTTTAAAGTGCTGTGCTTAAAGTCCTGTGTGGCATTTTCCTTCCCTCCTCCACCACCCCTCCTGGGCTACCTTGGTAGTCATCCCCCTATTTGTGTGATGAATGAATAAAGAATGCATGAATGTGAAGCAACAATGACTTTATTGCCTCTGCAAGCGGTGAATGAAGGGAGGAGGGGTGGGTGGTTATCTTACAGGGAAGTAGAGTGAACGAAGGGGCGGGGGGTTTCATCAAGGAGAAACAAACAGAACTTTCACACCGTAGCCTGGCCAGTCATGAAACTGGTTTTCAAAGCTTCTCTGATGTGTACCGCGCCCTCCTGTACTCTTCTAACCGCCCTGGTGTCTGGCTGCGCGTAACCAGCAGCCAGGCGATTTGCCTCAACCTCCCACCCCGCCATAAACGTCTCCCCCTTACTCTCACAGATATTGTGGAGCACACAGCAAGCAGTAATAACAGTGGGAATATTGGTTTCGCTGAGGTCTATGCGAGTCAGTTAACTGCGCCAGCGCGCCTTTAAACGTCCAAATGCACATTCTACCACCATTCTGCACTTGCTCAGCCTGTAGTTGAACAGCTCCTGACTACTGTCCAGGCTGCCTGTGTACGGCTTCATGAGCCATGGCATTAAGGGGTAGGCTGGGTCCCCAAGGATACATATAGGCATTTCAACATCCCCAACAGTTATTTTCTGGTCTGGGAATAAAGTCCCTTCCTGCAGCTTTTGAAACAGACCAGAGTTCCTGAAGATGCGAGCATCATGCACCTTTCCCGGCCATCCCACGTTGATGTTGGTGAAACGTCCCTTGTGATCCACCAGAGCTTGCAGCACTATCGAAAAGTACCCCTTGCGGTTTATGTACTCGGCGGCTTCGTGCTCCAGTGCCAAGATAGGGATATGGGTTCCATCTATGGCCCCACCACAGTTAGGGAATCCCATTGCAGCAAAGCCATCCACTATGACCTGCACATTTCCCAGGGTCACTACCCTTGATATCAGCAGATCTTTGATTGCGTGGGCTACTTGCATCACAGCAGCCCCCACAGTAGATTTGCCCACTCCAAATTGATTCCCAACTGACCAGTCGCTGTCTGGCGTTGCAAGCTTCTACAGGGCTATCGCCACTCGCTTCTCAACTGTGAGGGTTGCTCTCATCTTGGTATTCATGCGCCTCAGGGCAGGGGAAGCAAGTCACAAAGTTCCATGAAAGTGCCCTTACGCATGCGAAAGTTTCGCAGCCACATCTCATGGCTGCTTGGCAGAAGATGGTACAGTACGACTTCTAGCCATCCTCATCTCTTGCCTGCCTGGCAGAAGATGGTACAGTATGACTGCTAGCAATCCGTATCGCCTGCCTGCTCACCATAAGATGGTTCAATAGGACTGACTGCAGGACTAAATAGAACGACCTGGTCAAGTCACTCCAGATTTAGTCCCTGTGCCCATGTCTGCCCAGGCGCACCTCGGACACGACGATGACGGCTACCAGTTGTATTGCACCGTCTGCTGCCACAAGGCAAGGGGTTGCTGCTACTGTGTAGCAAAGCCGTACCGCGTCTGCCAGCACCCAGCAGACAAAGGGTGACGGTTACCTGAGGGGGCTCCATGTTTGCCGTGGTATGGCGTCTGCACAGGTAACTCAGGAAAAAAGGCGTGAAACGATTGTCTGCCCTTGCTTTCACGGAGGGAGGGAGGGAGGGAACGGGGGCCTGACGATACATACCCAGAACCACCCGTGACAATGTTTTAGCCCCATCAGGCATTGGGATCTCAACCCAGAATTCCAATGGGCAGCGGAGACTGCGGGAACTGTGGGATAGCTATCCACAGTGCAATGCTCTGGAAGTCGACGCTAGCCTCGGTACTGTGGAAGCACTCCGCCGAGTTAATGCACTTAGAGCATTTTCTGTGGGGACACACACACTTGAATATATAAAACCGATTTCTAAAAAAACCGACTTCTGTAAATTCGACCTTATTCCGTTGTGTAGACATACCCTTTGTGGCATTGGGTTACCCATGTGGAATTGCAAGCTAGAGAAATCTTCCCTTTTTGTAATTCAAAATTCCCACAGTGGCTTGGAGGATGGATGCTGCAATCCACTATCATAAGTGGAAACTTGATGGATAATTATTTTTAAAATCCACTTCTTTGTTGAACATTTTCCCCCTTTATGAGAAAAGGAGTGATTTTTTTTTAAACTATTTTATCTCAACGCTACAATTTGAATAAAATACAAATAACTGGACTACATTCCAACACCATTTCCTAGCAATTGTGTAGAACTCTGGAGAATTATTGAAAATCCGAAAGTAACATTATGAAGGTTCCTCAGATAGACTTTTAGCACATCATCTCCAAGCAGTAGTAAAATGTAATAATTATTCAGACTAGATCTTGAATTGCTGAGCTGCATTGTGCCGTATGATGCATGTTTTAAAACAGGAAATTGTTGAAAAGTTGTAAAAAAAAACCCCAACATACTATATGAAAGGGAGAGACTTTTTTAATTAAATCATTTTTATTTTATTTTTGAGAAATCATAATACTACTTTTTCCATAAAGTAGTAAATTAGATTTTGCTCACACTAAGCTTTGCAACATGTTAGGGTGGCAGAATAAAGTGGTTGAGTGCCACTCTGCATAATGAAAAGGAGCACTTGTGGCACCTTAGAGACTAACAAATTTATTTGAGCATAAGCTTTCGTGAGCTACAGCTCTCTTCATCCGATGCATTCAGTGGAAAATACAGTGGGGAGATTTATATACACAGAGAGCATGAAACAATGGGTGTTACCATACACACTGTAAGGAGAATGATCACTTAAGATGAGCTATTACCAGCAGGAGAGCGGGGCGGAGGGGGGAGAAAACTTTAGTAGTGATAATCAAGGTGGGCCATTTCCAGCAATTGACAAGAATGTCTGAGGGAAGGGGGGAGGTGGGGAGAGAGGGAGAGGAATGACATTATTGTCAACTGCTGGAAATGACCCACCTTGATTATCACTTCAAAAGGTTTTCTTCCCCCCTCCCTGCCCCCCTCCTGCTGGTAATAGCTCATCTGGGGATGTGAGAAAACCTTGATCTATGCAGGAAATAGCCCGACTTGATTATGTAAAGAGTTGTCACTTTGGATGGGCTAGCACCAGCAGGAGAGTGAATTTGTGTGGGGGGGTGGAGGGTGAGAAAACCTGGATTTGTGCTGGAAATGGCCCACCTGTTGATCACTTTAGATAAGCTATTACCAGCAGGACAGTGGGGTGGGAGGAGGTATTGTTTCATGATTTCTGTGTGTATATAAAGTCTGCTGCAGTTTCCACGGTAAACATCTGATGAAGTGAGCTGTGGCTCACGAAAGCTCATGCTCAAATAAATTGGTTAGTCTCTAAGGTGCCACAAGTACTCCTTTTCTCCTTACAGTGTGTATGGTAACACCCATTGTTTCATGCTCTCTGTGTATATAAATCTCCCCACTGTATTTTCCACTGAATGCATCCGATGAAGTGAGCTGTAGCTCACGAAAGCTCATGCTCAAATAAATTGGTTAGTCTCTAAGGTGCCACAAGTACTCCTTTTCTTTTTGCAAATACAGACTAACACGGCTGCTACTCTGAACTCTGCATAATGAGCAGACCTATCATTTGGGCCCAGTTCTGCCATTCTTACTCGTGATGAGTAGTACCATACTTGGAGTAGTTACATTGAAATCTGCGGGGTTAATTGGTAAGTAAGGTTGTGGGGATCTGTCTATTTGTTTTTCTAATAGCATACCTAATACTTTGGCTTTGTACTGACTCGTCCCACAAATCTTTCTTCATTGGCATTGGCAACCCTTTTGTGTCTTTCTGTTATGTCATAAGCCACTGTGGTGGCCTTACCAAATCAGAGGTACTCATTTGGATAGAATTTGGACAGAAAATTTCTACATTTTTAATTTGCAAGCCAAGGGAATGGAAGAGTTTAAGGGCTTGATCCAGCAGGAGTTTTTCACATGGATAATATCCTTCCAGTGGCTAGCTGAGTGGGCATGATTGTAGCCACAGAAATCAGTGAGACTACTTATAGAAGGAAGGGCTGCAGTGTTAGAGCTATGAGTTACTGTGGACTCCAGGTGTACTTTTATGGAATTTGTGTTTTTTCTCTTTGAATTAAAAAAAAAAAATTTTTTTCCTGAAGTCCAGCTTCCTCAAAATCTTTTTTTCCTGGTATTTTAATTTCATCAGGTCCTTAAGTAATTAAAGAAATACAGCTACATCTTTTTTGTTTATTAAACAAATATGTGTGCAGTACATGTTGGAATTAATGTGATTTGTATATACATACCAAAGTGCAGAATTATGCTCACTTTCTGCAAAATATAATTGAAATAACGCAAAAGGCTACAAGCAAACTTTTGAAAATATTCCAAAATGTGAGTCAGCTATCCAGTATGATAGATGACTAAGAGCAAGTATAAAATATACTGTGATATGAATCAGTATTCGGTACAGCATGCAGTACATTATTAGAATCAGTACCCTAGCAAGCTGCTCAGTATGTCCATACCCAATTACAATAAAGCATTGCATAGTTTCAGTATTTGTAAAAGAAATCTTTTGACAAGGAATCCCAATTTTATTTCAGTTAAAAATCATCCAGAAGTGGGTTGGATGCTACTTTTTAAAATATTTTTCATTTTTACACTATGGAAAGTTCACACTGATATATTCTTAATTTAGTTGTATGTTCACATAATAAGGCACATCATTTTTATATATATGCATCCAAAACTCCAATTTCTGTGGCTTTGGACCTAAATCTCTGTGGACTTTCCATAAATAGAGCCTGAACCCGAAGGACAAAAGAGCAAAAGTTTTGTTATATTGCTCTGTCTTGGGGCTCTGGCATTCTGACCCTTCCACATGTGCCAATAAACAATGTAAGACTGACTCAGCTGGGCATGGTCAGAGACAGCAAGGTCACACTGACCTAGATGAGAACTCTGAGAATCATGCAATATCCAATGCTGTTTGCTGCTTTTGTGGAGCCATGCTTTCTTGGAGCCATGCTCTGCCCAGCCCGTTCTGAGTAAAGAGGGAGGGGCCAGGCCCAACTGACCTTTTAAACTCCACATTCCTATGTGGTGAGTCATTTACCAGGCTGACTGCTCTTTCCAGCAGATTTAGGTCTTCCCTCCTCCCCCAAGCCAGAAAGCATTGCCGCCTTCTCCCACCAGCCAGCCAAACTCCTCCCTGCTTAAGTGCAGGGTGGCGAACCTAGATGAGAACTCTGAGAATCAGGCTGACAACACTGCACAGTCCATCTCCTTTTTGGAAACTCTAAGTGTATATGGGATTTGGTGCTCCAAAGAGAATTTATGACATGGCACAACTATATTTTTGCCTATTTTGTCATCTTTTTCTAAGAAAATCAAGAAGGTGGACTTAAAAATGGATTGTTTGTATTATGTTTTATTATAAATAATTGGCATTTGCATAGCTTTATATCTATTCAAAATGCATAGCAAGCATTGACTAATTCTCAAAACATCAGTGTAAAATAGGTGAGCAAGCATTATTTGCTTCATTTTACTGATGGGAGAACTGAGGGCCTGAGTTTGTAAAATATTGAGCACCCACCACTGCCATTGAAATCGATGGAAAATGCACATGCTCAGCTTCATTTTGGATCAGGCCTTGAATTAGAGAAGCTAAGTGACAAGTAATTAAAAATTATTTGGACCTATCAAGTAATACTTATCTAAAGTAATGTTCACTCTGAAATATGAACTCTAAAATCCACAATACAGATGCTATTATAAACACTGGAAAGAAAAGGTAATTTACATTAGAAAAACTGAGTATTTGAATTCTAGTTCCACTAAGGCTGGGCCTTAATTTCCAGTGTCAAACACAAATAATCAATAACTCCATGTTTGTTCAAAGTACTAACAATAATAAATACCCATCCCAGTGATAATGAGGTGTAAAATCCTTAGGGTTAATGGTTTGTGTATAAACATTGAGAAGAGGAGACCATCTTCCTCTAACAAATAACATTTCATTTGCACCTATCAGCATTACATCCTTCCCAACTAAACAAATGAATAATAGTGGTGGGTGCCCCATTACAGGGTTCTAATTTTAATTACTGCATTGAAGGTGTGCTTTGGTGTCTAATGCCCCTGCACAACCCTTCCCCCCCTTCCCCCTTTCTTTCCCCCAACACTCTAAGCTGCTTTATCCTGCAACTTCAAGTGGTGCTGCCCCTCTGCCAACTTAAGGTCAGATTCTGTCTTGATAGCTGTCTTCTGTGGTTGCTCAGGCCATTCTCTATTTTGTAGCTTCTTCTCCCCCTTCCTGTCATTCAGCTAAATCACTTACTGTTTGTATTAATTTGTATATCATGATATTTGGAATGTTAAAAGATATTGTTCAAGTTTAGTTCGTGCAGCTGCGTCTGGGGCATCTGCACTTAAGTTGCTCTTGCTTTGAGAGCTACATCCGTTTTTTTACTTCTTGGTGAGTTGACAGCTTTCAGGTGTTATTTCCACAGAAAAGTAATCTTTGCCTCAGGCTCTTAGCCCTCCTACTTTTAGTTATGAAGACCTCAATTTTAGTTCAATATTTAGTTCAATATAGAAACATGAATGCAGTCTCCCTGTGTACTGTCAAAATTGTGCCCCAGTTCCATACTGATGTTGTAGTAGACAAATGTACAGAAGTCCTGAAAATGATATGATTGCATTGATGATTAGCTGGGCCTATAATAAACCTAGTTAAGCAAAGCATTTAACTAGTATTTCATGTTGTTAGTTCTGTGTTTGCAGATGAGATGAATTGTGTAAAGCAATTTAAAAAAATCCTGTGCTCTTTTGCAAATGTGCATTGTTTCCTCACAAATATAATAAAAATATCATTAAAAGGATAGTTCAAGTTTCACTGGTGTAGAATTGAAAGTACCAGGAACTATGTTGGGAGGGGGCATTTCGATGACTTCTCTAAATTCAGAACTATGTCTGCAGTGTTAAAATATCAGTTCTCTTTGTTTGTTGTACCACATACAGGAGTATCAGCCATGGCATGTATATACATCTTGCATTTGTCCTTTGATATCCCTTAGAATGGCAATGAGGATCTTGTAAATAAGCTCACTGTTTGTTGTATTGCCTATGGAGATCAGCACACAGAGGGACTTAGGAGTCCATTGTGTGCAGTTACCCCTAAACTGCATGGAAGAGGGGCTCATCCTGGGTTCTCATGGAAGGCTCCCTTTTGGGGTCAGAGAACGATAGGCTATTAGGTCCAGGCTGCCCAGTCCCTATTTCTCAAAGCCTGTGCAATGGGGAAACATCCTACAAGTGGGGTTTCTGGGGACTCCATGATCAGGTAACTACACTGCCAGGAAGCAGGCTTGGATGTGGTAATGGGAGAGCCAGGGTCCCTAGAACTGAAGCACAGAACCCATGCCTATTTTCCCAAGGATTCATGGGATTTGGGGCACCCATGGCTCATTCCACCAGGGGTTAAACCATGCCCCCCATAGAATAAAGTTGCACAAAGAGGATCATCACAGATCTTTCTTTTGTGTCCCCTTCTGCAGGTACTTCTACAGGAGGTGGTGATCTGTGCTTTTGAGATTAACCTTAAACTGTACTTGGACATTTGTATTCAGATCATTCTGACTTACACTGACTTTGTTTTTACTTTATGCTGTAATGTATTTGGATCTGTCTTTGTCACATGCTGTACTTGGACTCTGTACTTCCTTTATCCTGCAAGTTCTGCTTACCTATTTATTTATTATTTGTGTTTCGATAGTATCAGAAGGTCCCATTTGGGAGTGTGGCTCTATTGTTCAATGAACTGTACAAACACATAAGAACATGGTCTCTTCCCCAAAGCATTTACAGTCTACAGATATGTTCTCATTCTTAGTTCCATAATTTTGGAGACAGTGATTCCATGTGTTATGCTGAATATGTATTATTTTAAGACTAGCATGATGATGTATTTGGATCAACACTTTCATTGTTTTGCTTCATAGATGTAACCAGCATGGTTGGTTTATTCTGAATTTCCAGGGGAATTTTATGTTGTAGACATTTAGCCAATGTAGCTTTTTTAAGTTGTCCGTTTTAGTGATTTATTTCTTAAGCTTAGCCTTTCAGTACAACTGCTATTTAAAACTGTGAAAAACTTGAAAAAAATCATATATACTCTAGAAATGTATCTGTCCACCAAAATGCATTTTTCTGACATTCAGAGCTATTTTATATAGACATGGTTTCCCATTTAGAGAGATGTTAGATTTTCTTTAAACTTCTTTGTGCCATTTAAGTAATAAATATCTGTATATGAGCCTGTTTGACTTTCTGCTGAGAACTGCTAAAAGTATTTTAATAGAAAACAATGGGGAGTGTCAAACACTGAATCAGTATCTTACTGAAGCAGTTTTTCTTGGAAAGACCTTCATTGCACAACTGTTTTAGCTTCCTTGCTAAAAATCTTGCTAGAAATGATAGCTAGTTAAAATGTATAGGGCCAGTTTTGTACAAATGCCAAAGAATAGCCAATTTTGAAGTGCATGGAGGATAAAATACCTAGAAATTTAAATACATTATTTTTTATTCTTCATGTTACTTTTGCATTCTACACATTTATATTTAAAGTTCTCTAACTCCTTTGCAGTTACAGAAGATCACTTTTCTTGTCTTAATTCTAAAATCCTCATCTGTTATGCAGTAGTGAACTGGGGGAATAAGTAAATGAGTAAGTTGCCAAGTGTTTACTTCTCTATTTCTTGCTCTTCAGATAAAGTTGCAGCTCCCCCTGAGCACAGTCATGCAAACATGTACTGCTGGGCATAATCCTATTGAAGTCAATGGTAGTAACCACTGTGGCCTCTTACCAAGTGCTTGCAAGGTCAGGCCATATGGAGGGGAAGGAAGCGTTACTCTCTTTAGGGTTCTATCTAGTACAGCAGGAGTTGGCAACCTTTGGCACGTGGCCCATCAGGGTAATCTGCTGACGGGCCATGAGACATTTTGTTTACATTGACCGTCTGCAGGCACGGCCCCCTGCAGCTCCCATTGGCCGGGAATGGTGAACCGGAGACACTGGGAGCTGCTGGGGCCATGCCTGCGGACGGTCAACGTAAACAAAATGTCTCGTGGCCCACCAGCAGATTATCCTGATGGGCTGCATGCCAAAGGTTGCCGACCCCTGTAGTACAGTATAGGTGAAAGCTAGTGGAGGCAGCAGGTATTATTTCTGCAGTATATCAGGGCTTGTCTACACTTACCGGGGGATCGACATGCGGTGATCGGTGCATCAGCGGTCGATTTAGCGGGTCTAGTGAGGATCTGCTAAATCAATTGTAGATCGCTCTCCCATCGACTCCTGTACTCCACTTGAATGAGAAATGCAAGGGGAGTCGACAGGAGAGTGTCTCCTGTTGAAATAGTGTAGTGTGAACCCCACGGTAAGTAGATCTAAGCATGTGGACTTCAGCTACGTTATTCAAGTACCTGAAGTTGTGTAACTTAGATTGATCTCCCCCCTTAGTGTAGACAAGGCTCAGTCTGTTCAGAAAACAGGTTGGCCTGCTGCAAAATGAAGAAAGAAAGAAATGCATGTTGAGTACTGAGGAACTCAGGATGAGAGGAGGTCCTATACAAAAAAAGTGATATAGATATAGATTTGCTGTGTCTATATGATAGCAATAATGTAGATGTCTTAACTCCTTCTAAAATGTTTTGTAGAAAAGTGTTTCTTCAAGCAAGTTAATTTCTTTATCTGTGACTCATAATTCTGGCCTATCAAGAAGGATCCAGTTGGCAAAAACAAATAGACCAACATCCCTCCCTGATAATTTTCCTTAAACATCAATGTGATTAGGCTTTTTAATTTCTTGATAAGGAGTGGTAAATGAAAAATGCAAATGCATCATTTTGAGCTTGAATTTTAAGTGAGGATTTCTTTGAGAGGAAAGTGATGCAGACTTTAGTTCAGATGATGCTTGTAAAGCCCAATCTCAACTAATTGAGATCTGCATGGCTCTGTAGTAAAGGAAAAAACAAAATAAAACTTAATTGTGGGTTGTGTTTTTTTTTAAATTTCCCACGGGAACTTCATTCACTTCATTACTGATATAGAAACTGGCTGCAAATTCAGATAGGAGTTGGATTTGAATGCATTTAAATTTGTATGCTGTGCTTCAGTGCCAGTTTTACATTTTGTCTTCAGAAAATGTGATTAGTTTAGTCCTCAAGAAAGGCAAAAGACTGCCAGCTGAACCTCCTCTGTTGCCTGAAAGCTGTATAGAGCAGTAATTTTTATTCAGTCTTCGGGCATCACATTTTTAATGTAATCACGTACTCTGTAATGAGTGACTACGCTTTAAAGCTTGCTTTGAGTCGAAAGTGAATGTAGTATGTAAAGTTTGTATGTGTACTCCAGTGGAGGCTTATTAGGAACATTTGTATTACTCTGATATGTTTTTAACCCATTGTATTTTTTTGAAAAGAACGTTTCCTCAAACCTCCCTCCACACAAACCTCTCCATAAGAATTATGTTTTTTTGGGAGGAGAATTCTAGTTAATCATGTTCTGGTGATTACGAGAGCACGTGTGATGATCTTCTCTATCATCTGTATTGAGTATCAAGTGTAAGTGTTACAATAAAGTAAGGGAGGCAAGATTTAAACCACAAGTAGACTCCTCTCTCGTATTCCTAGGGTTCAGCCACTTTTTCAAAATCAACTTATCTTCTGTTATTTTGGGTAGGCTATTTGAAAAGATGAGGTTTACACTGGCCTTTGACAGTGGATAAACTAGAGTGTATTCTGATATCCTGCAGTATGCCTTGTTTCCAGCTCCCATGAGCCTTCTTTTGGGCTTTACTAGTATCTGTGCCTTTGATAAGCAACAACAATATTGGGCTGTGTCTGTTATAGGCTTTTGTCCTGCTATTGTTCTTTCAGTTTTAGTGGTGGTAGTAATGATTGGAGTCTAGTATGGTAAAGGCTCCAGTAGCTCCTAGATGTTGTTTAATTCTGCCCAGAACAGAGGTTAGAATACCCAGTGGTGAAACCCAGTGCTTTGTCTTTACTAGGGATCTAACTATTGTTGCAATGGTAATCTTGCAACACTGGGGGTAGAGCGAATGGGAAACTGCTCAAAAAGGCCTAATTTAAACAAGACTTTGGAGGTCACAAATGGAGGCAGTCCCCAAAGTAGCTGGGTGGTCAAGGACTTAAAAGACTAAGGACATGGCTACACTTGCAGATGCAGAGCTCTTTGAGTTAAACCAGCCTTCAGAGCGCGCAGCAGGGAAAGCGCTGCAGTCTGTCCATACTGACAGCTTCAAGCACACTGGCGAGGCCACATTTGCAGCACTTGCAGCGGCATTGGGAGTGGTGCAACATGGGCAGCTATCCCAGATGCAAGTGACTGCAACATGTTTTTCAAATGGGGGGTTGGGGTGGAGTGGAGTGTGACAGGGAGTGTGTTGTGTGTATGTGGGGGGAGAGAGAGTGGGTTTTTGGGGGGCTGAGAGCATGTCAGCATACTGTCTTGTAAGTTCAGAAAGCAGTAGACCCCACCCCCACCTCTCTCTCTGTCTCACACACACAGCATTCCACACTAATAGCTTGCTTTGTCTCGGAGCAGATAAGCAGCCGGCTGTCAGAAACGGAGCTTTCAAAGGGCATATCCGCATTCCTGCAGCAATTCAAAAACAATGACAAGAGTGTCCACTTGACTTAAGGGGATTATGGGACATTTCTGGAGGCCGATCAGAGCACAGTAATGCAACACGTCATTCACACTGGCGCCGTGGCACTCCATCCGGGGCGCAGCAAACGTTATTCTGCTCGCCGAGGTGAAGTACCAGCAGCGCTGTAGCCGTGGGAGTCAGAGCACTCTACGTGCCTTGCCAGTGTGGACGGGTAGTGAGCTAGGGTGCCCGGGGCTGCTTTAGTGCTCTGTAACTCGCAAGTGTAGCCAAGCCCTAACATCAACACGTTGAATTAAACCTTGTGCTAAGTGAAAAGCAAGTGGAAAGTGTAGAACATAGTATATGTTTTCCGTGGCTAATCCCACTCAGGAGGTGAGCTGTGGTATGTTGGACTAACAGCATTTTCTTGTTCTTTGTGATTTTACAATCCAAGGTAGATGGAGTTGCAGTAATCCAGTCTTTTTAAAGAACAAATTTCTGTACAAGAAATGCTAAGCCCACTTTTTAAAGGAATGGGATTGGTGTTCTGCCTATCCATAGGTGAAGGTGGTTTCCGGTTACCATAGTTCTCTGATTCTTAGGAACTGGGTGGGGTGGAAGAGTCGGGTAATGCTCCTAGGATTCATACTATTTTGACAGTTGTGGGGTGGATTGTCATGCTATCTGGAATGGTTCATGACTGTGAGTGCCAAGCAGGGCAGACTGTCAAGAAGCAGGGCAGAAACCCAAACTGGTTTTGCATTCTATAACCAGATTTCACCAACTCAGTAACAAATGTAAACTCCTAAGGCACTATGACAGTCTTTACATGGAGTCTCACACATTCCAGTCTATCTTGCCACTGGACTTAGTGATACTTGGGGCATGGCTACACTGGAAACTTCAAAGCACTATTGCTGGAACAGCAACTCTGTTCATGTGAGAAGGACCAGGGAAGTAAATGGGTGAAGGAATAGGCCCCCTAACAGCAGCTCCCACTGTCTGCGGTTCATGGGGGAAGCGGCATGGGCCGAGGGATGTGCTGGCCACCACTTCTGGCAGCCCCCGTTGGCCTGGAACCGTGAACCACGGCCAATGGGAGCTGCGATCGGCCGAACCTGCGGACGCTGCAGGTAAACAAACTGTCCTGGCCCGCCAGCGGATTTCTCTTACAGGCTGCGTGCCAAAGGTTGTCAATCCCTGGTATAGGGCACAGTGCTTACTGCTGTAAGCAATCTCATTGAAGACGTTCCAAAAAAATTACTAAGGAACAGGCTATAATTATTGAGACTACTTCATGTTGGTATGTGTTTGCAGCATCAGGCCCATATTTTGTGTCTAGAATGAAAAATAATGGTCATTCTTTTGGACCTTTTAGGTAATATATTCAGTTTGGGGAATCGCTGAAAAATCTCAGGAACTGATATATATGAAATAATAGTTTTTAGTTTTGCATATAGTCGATATATACATACACACTCCCAGAAAGCGCGCGCGCGAGAGAGAGATAGTCTTTGTAGTACTTAACAGAAGTTTAATGCATTAAGATGTATAAGCCACTGCCAGTGTAGGCTTCCCAAGAGCAACTCCTCTTTCGAAATAGTCTACAGTTAAGCTAATAATATTAATGTAATGTCACAACTGAGCCTGTATGAGGAAATATTTCATGCTCTGATATCATTTGTTACAATAACAACCTCCCCTTTAAATAAAATTACAGGGAGTCAGATCCAAGATTGGGGGTGGGGGGAAGAAATTGGGAAAACTCTGCCTAGTGGAGACATGTACTGTTGCTCTTTTAGGAACATATTTATCTCTGACTCTAAGACTAATCATATTATTAATAGAAATACACACTGCAGGCAACTTGAAAAACAATCGATTTGTTCAGTTCCAGAAGGATCCACAGAGATAACTTCTTTTGCTTGAAAAGTCCCCAGACTGACTCTACCATTTTATAAGATTATAAAGAATTTTTCTATTCTCTGTCCCTCCCAGCCCCCAGATTCTTATTCATCCCATGCTGATTCTTCAAACTTGGGTTGTTTTTACTGTTGTTTGTTCATGGCACTTAAGTGTATGGGAGGCTTATCTGAACAAAGTATATTGTCATCAGTTGACTATGCATTGGTCAGTTCAGTAATATAGTTCTGTTTTTTCAAGGGATAGAATGTAATTGTACTAATTAATCCAGGTGCTAATTAATCCAAGTATACATTATTGTTTGCTGTTGACAGAGACCTATAGTTGAATATTTCTTTAGCATTAACAAAAACGTTTTGAGATCATTCAGACTGTTGTTCAATTCTGATTGATTGTGGAATAATGTGACAGTTACCATGGAAAACTACAACTATGTCTCTATAAACTGATATTTATTGTAGACATTCACAGTGGAAGTATTTCAACCTTATTGCCAAAAATGAGAGGTTGGTTTTGGAGAGTAGGAAGGCCTTGTTGGTTCTGGTATATCTCTAAATATCTGCTATATAGTGACTGTACATGTGGTCTATTCTGTAGATATCAAAGAGTGATGATATATGAAATTTCTCCTAAAGCAACTTTGTTCATATTTTCCCTCCTTGCCCCTCCCTAAAATACACTAATATTGTACAAGTTGCATTTATTTCTTATAGAATCCTATAGTCAAAGTTTAGGAGGCTTATGAATGTCTGTATTTTATCATAAGTGGATTGAAGTTTTGGAGCAGAGGATTTAGTGAGAAAGTGTGAAGCTGAGTATCCCTAATGTAATATTAGACATTTTAAAGAGAAAAATAGATAACATAATTTATATTATTTATTCTGGGTCAACAGTTGCTTATAAGCTGTGTTGATTCCTGTATTTGGAAGAAAAGGCATGCTGGCAAATTGCTAGAATTAAGAGGATTAAAGTTCTGTGCTATATGGCCATGTCTGTTGCTTTCCTGTGGTTCCAAACCATTGGTAAATTGCAGTGGCACTGAAAGTACATTTTAACACTGTCATATTCATCACACTATGAAAAAATATCCCCTGAGAATAGCTATATTATGCAGGTGAAGATTGAGCTTTTACTTTGATATTCTTCAAAGTCTTCGGTAAATAATTCCTCCTCAACTGAGAGTGACTATTGGGGAGAAATCAGTGCCTATTTCTCTTTCGTTCTACACATATTTGGTATGAGCAGTCCTCTTAAGAAAGACTAAAATATGGTTAGCTTACTCTGCTTTTCAAAACAACAGATACTGAATATCAGGGTATCATGTGGTTTTAAAATTGTCCAGGAACAAGCTATAGTACAAAGCAATCTTTTATTTTAAATTTTAGTCTTGTGTTATATTGTGCTTTGTCACTGTGAGAAGAGGCTGTAATTAAACACACTTTAATGACCTTTTTAACAAAATACCTATTAAAATAAAGGTGTTATGAAATAGTCTCCAGAAGATGATATAAAGTAAGTAACACAGCAGAATGCATTAACCCTAAATGAGGAGTTTCACTTGGAAAAGGCATCGGTTTCCTTAATTTTTCAATTTGAGAATCTTTAGATGTTTTCAGTAAGATTTCGCTTTTTCTAAGGCTTAGGTAGAAGTATTTTTTGGGAGGATTCAGCATTTTCATGGAACTGAATTATGTTCCCAGCAAATGTTCTTTTGTAAATAAATTGCTTTAATGAAGGGTGATGTATTAGTAAATATATTCTGAGTATGCATTATGTAATTAAGAAAGGGCTAGATAATAAGACAAAAAATACCATATTGCCTCTGTATAAATCCATGGTATACCACATCTTGAATACTGAGTGCAGATGTGGTTGCCCCATCTCAAAAAGAGATATATGGGAATTGGAAAAGGTTCCAAAAAGGGCAACAAAAATGATTAGGGGTATGGAACGGCTGCCATATGAGGAGAGATTAATAACACTGCGACTTTTAAGCTTGGAAAAGAGATGACTAAGGGGGATATGATAGAGGTCTATAAAATCAGGACTAGGGTGGAGAAAGTAAATAAGGAAGTGTTATTTATTCCTTATAACACAAGAACTAGGGGTCACCAAATGAAATTAATAGGTAGCAGATTTAAAACAAACAAAAGGAAGTATTATATTCACACAATGCCCAGTCAACCTGTGGAACTCCTTGCCAGAGGATGTTGTGAAGGCCCAGACTATAACATGGTTCAAAAAAGAACTAGATAAGTTCATGGAGGATAGGTCCATCAGTGGCTATTAGCCAGGATGGGTAGGGATGGTGTCCCTAACCTCTGTTTGCCAGAAG
Organism: Caretta caretta; assembly: GCF_965140235.1. NCBI lineage: Eukaryota > Metazoa > Chordata > Testudines > Cheloniidae > Caretta > Caretta caretta. The sequence continues at coordinate 87,587,527 of NC_134214.1, forward strand.
CTGGGAATGGGCGACAGGGGATGGATCATACGGGGATGATTACTTATTCTGTTCACCTGGCATTGGCCACTGTCAGAAGACAGGATACTGGGCTAGATGGACCTTTGGTCTGACCCAGAATGGCCATTCTTATGTCACTGTAGGATCTCTAAAAGATAATTAAATTAAGTTTTACTATGTTTTTTGTCTTGGTAAAGATGTGTGGAAAATCCACTGGTTGATTGTAGAGCAACTGCTGGCTAAGGGTGAAGAAATAGAAGCAAGCTGTGTGTAATTGATGATATTTGCATTTTTATGTCATCATACTCTGCCCTGAAAACATGAAAGAGTTTGTTTTTTTTTCTCAAGAGCCCAAGGCAAGGATTTTGATAGAGGTCCTACTAAATCAAATCTAGAAACCAAGCACAAGTAGACTTAGTACTCTTCTGACCAGAAGGTGAAATTCTATATACTCACTGTATTGTCAATCCTGCATCATTGCTGTACGTATTTGAGATGCAGAAACAGAATCATATACTTATTGTAATATTACTTATTGTAATAGGGAAGAACTCTGTGAGCAGGACCAAATAAATAATTACATTGTGACAGAGGCAGTGGAAATCTTACTCAAAATACTTCACTTTCATCCAGACAGCAGTAATGATTTAGCAGAAGACACATATCACTTGTTAGAAAGGAACAAGCGTGTACGTTTGCTATTAAGTGTTAAGCACATAAGGCAAGGATACATGGACAAGTGGATGAGGTTTTATTTTAAGGACTTGAGATACATTCAGTCCTCATGTAAGTAGGTTCAAATCCACTGAGTTATTTTTCTTTACTAAATTACTGCAGTAAAATTTTGTGCATGTGAAATTTGAAATTGCTGTAGTTTTTAAATTTGGGTTTGTGTTTAAAAATAAGACAGCATCGCTGTATGAAATAAAATTTCATGCTACTACTTGATATCTTCAGTGATTAATTTTTGCTGAATTTTCTGGCTGTTCTCATGTCATTAATCAAGATAGTGAACTTTAAGTCAGCTACACCATTCTCAGTGCTGTTTCACTGTGTTCTAAGTTCAGTGTTCATTTCTGATTTGAGCTATCAGGTTTTAGAAAAATATCCAAAGGGTTAAAATAGTGCAGTGTTTATTTTAATAGTTGGATGTAATGCCTTCTGTATTTTAGATCTATAAGAGAACTTTACGAAGTGATGAGTTACTCTGACATTATGCCTTCATTAATAACTCCAATGCAGACTCCTGGATGTTGGAACCTGTTCCATTGCAAAAAATGAATGTTAGCCACTTAGCCAGAACAGAAAGTTATCCTTTTCATCTTAAACAATTCCATGGGATTTTTAACTTCCATCTGGATAGCCAGTGGAGACTATCAGAACTGATTCCAGTTTAACATCTCTTCTGAAGGATAGCACATTTCTAACAGTGCAGCACCTTTGTATCCCCCCATTGGAGTAATTCATTGTGCATAAACCCTAGATTTGGCAATGTATTTGATTGCATGTCCTCCTGATCCAGAGGTCAGAGTATTACCCCTTGCTCAGACTGATACTATAATAAACCCCTTTTATTAGTATTTAGCTATAAAGAAATTAGAAGTAAGAAAATAAAGATTTTGTTGTACATTCAGATTTTAGTCAGAAATTGATGATTTTTTTTAATAGTGATACAATAGAGCTCTGAGTATTCAGGAAGGTATATTAAAGAGATACGGTGGCTGTATGAATGTGTTAATGAAATAGCCAGTCTTTAAAGCAAAACAACAAAAAAGTGGGGGTGGTTAGCACCGTATACTTTATTATTTATGAAAGTGAAGGACTAACAACCATTAGCAAAGCCTGACATATTGTATATTGGCAGAATCTTTACAAGCTTGTTGACTCAATTCTGCATATGCGCTTCAGTTCTAACTGATATTCCATGTTCCAGTTGTAAGCCTCTCCTTGACCTCAGACTGCCAGTCATATTGCATTGAGCCTCATTTAAATGGTGTGTCTTTTAACCAGGAAAAAAGAGAGTTTGGAATCTTATCCATATGCTGTATCTGATGTTGATTCTACTTTAAACAGATGCTGACCTCTTTATCACCAACTCAGAAGAGTCAATTATTCTGAAGCCAAATTCCAAATTTTGAATAGCTGTACTTACCTGGTCTTACGTTGCCAAGAGACTAGCTCTGTTTTGTTGGAGCAATATGACTCTTGCAAACATATTTATGTAATTAAGCAGTATCTGTAAAGCTTGCAAGTATGATATTAGTGATAAGGTCCTACCTAGGATGTGTCATGCTGAAATATTGTGGAGCCTTGAGCATGTTGTATTGAGCAGAAAATGAAACCAAGTGTCTTTGGAGAACTTAAGTCTGAAGTTTCTTTACCATGTCACCTTTCTATCAATGGTTGTTATGAAGATAGAATCTGAAAAGTAAATGTAGATGCTGGTGTCTTTATACCTAGGACCTCCATCAGTTAGCCCTTAGGCTTTAGTTCTGCAAGCAAAGGTTACAATAGATTTGTTGTAGCCCGTATCTACACAAGAGTGAAATTACACACATGGCCAAATTCACTTCACTTTGTTTACCCAAGTGATCCCACTGAAGTCAAAACATGCCTGAGTAAATTTTATGAGGTTTGGATTATTCTCTGGAATGCCTGGGAGCAGCTCTTGATTAACATCCAATAGACATTGGAGGTGTTTATAAAATATTAAAATTATAGGTTTAAAAAGTGTTTCTGAACATATGCATATAATTTAGTGCTTTTTCTATGAAGTATTGCAACCAGTGATAAAGCTATTTGGGCCTTAATCTCCACTTTCCATCCATCCATCCATCCATAACCTTTTACACTTCTGCAAAGTCGGTATAAAATGTTGCCATTCTGATATGGTAGCCGTTTGCACTCAGTTTGCGCAGTTCGACTGTGTGTGGTGCATAAGGGACTGTGTATGCTGCATATCGGGTCTGTAAGGAAGATGATTTGACTTGACTTTTTAAAAAATGTTGGTATATGGTTTTAGTTTTTTAAACCCAAGTCTGCTCTTCTAGAAATGCACATATGGTTGAGTCAGAGTTTACAGATAAAGATAGTACAACATTAGGGTTTTAGCTGGAAGTGCTAGTAGTAACAATAATGTGGATAAAGCCTGTCATACATATTCTGTAACACTCTGTAATCTGAGAAACATCAAAATCAAACTTGTAGAACTGAAGTAGAGATGTGTGGGTATTAAAATACTCTGTTCCCTCCCATTTAAACGCAGACCATCTGTTGTTTCCAGATGTACTGTTTCCTGAAGCAGTATTCTGGGAATGACATTACAGCACCAACAAATAATTGTTTCTGGTTCTATAGCATCATTCCCAGAAGTACAGATCTACCTGTCATTGATACTACTTTTCTAGTTGATTTTATATTGTGATAGGAGACATAACATAGTATGGATTGCTAGAAGTAGAAGTGTCAAATATACCTACTCTGTTTAAAAGTCAGCAAGAAACACCACGACTGCTGCTATGCAAATATTTTCTGAGCTTTTGCAGCAGCTTTACATTGAATAACAATATCCTTTTCCTTAAATATAGTTAGATATATATAATGTATCCCAAAAAAATTAAAGACATTGGGCTAGCTCCCTTAATCTTCATTTTAATAAAAAAAGTTATATAATGGTTTGAAGGCTCCAGTAGTATGCTTAAAACCATGTATATCACAACACCTTACTCTGCTTCTGTCTTTAAAGCAACGGGCTGTCACCTCCCTCAAGACCACTGCTTGCCTCATTAATACCACTAGAACAAATTATCACTTCATAGCCCAGAAATCTTCTATAGCAGTTGTGGTGATTGATGTAACAAGGCTAAAAACTAATGATGAAACGCATGTTCCAGAAGACAGATTCAAATGGCAGGATTTTTAAAGTCAATTAAATGTGACACAGAAGGAATCATCCTAGAATAATGTATTTTCAAATAAATGGTAAGATGAGTATGATAATCTACTCTACTCTTGTTATACTTAAATTAGTTTTGTGTGCAATAATTATCTCTGAAAACTAAATGTCCAGGCATAAAAGTTTTAAATTTTTTTTAATACATTTAAAAATATTGACAAAAGAAATAGAATGGAACTGATAACTGTCCACTCTCTATACTAAGTTATCCTGCGAATTACACTTTTTTTAGAGTTGAGACAAATCATGTCAGTGCTTGAGTCCGTACAACAGTAGCAGTAAATATGATGTTGTAGTAATCTAATATAGTATTTCTAAATCTTATTTAGAGTTGAAGTGACAACTTCAAATTTTGTATTCTGTGTAGATTTAGGAGTAGCCCCCAAATACCTGATGTAACAGTAGATTCTGAGTTAAAATATATTTATTTATGGTAGGTCCTTGTATGTCAAAGGATATGGAAGTACTTTACAAAATGGGCTCTGGTCATGAAAACACTGATGCACGTAGGTAAGTTCGCACTTGAGTAGTCCCATCAATTTCAGTGGGACTACTTACATGATTAAGTAATTGCAGAATTGGGGTCTGTGAGCCCATTCTTGCAAGTTTGTCTAATGTGAGTTATCCCGTTGACATAAATGGGACTGCTCATATGAGGAAGGGCTGCAGGACTGGTCCCTGTACTTGTATGTATACAGGAATTGCTTCATCTACTACTGAAATGGAGCCTCCTTTATGGAGGAAAGTGGCAGCTATTTACTCTCACAGTAAAACTTAAAAAAAAAAAAAAAGAGAGAGAGAGAGAGAGACAAGAAGAAATCTGACCATCATACATAGGAAAAGTGGAAGTACAGGGTAACAGTTTGGTCAAGATACCAGCACTAATACCACTTCTATTCTACAATGTGTCATGTAATCTTTAATGATCACAGGTGGTCAGCCTCTTAATTTTATACCTCATAAGTAAGATCTCACTTCTGACAGCACAGTACCTCTAATACTAGTTATAACTCAGAGGGAAGACATAACCTATTGGACTACCAATGTCAGTTTACAGTACTTAGGCTTTCCTTGGAGGTATGATATCCAATTATTACTCTAGCCTGAACCTACTTAACTTGCGAGATCTTATAAGGTTATCGGGGGCACACAGTATTTTATTTCCTTCTTGGATATATGTACCTCCTATAGGATATGATGACTGACACTCTCTGGGACATCAGTCTAGATTAGAAGTACTGCTTACAGAAACTTCTGGGAATAACCCAGACCAACTAGCTTTATTACTAGTGTGGTAATGAAAATATTTTTAGAGAGGACTTCAGCTATTCCTCTGATAACCTGGCTTCTTTCTACAATCTAATAACACAAAGGAAAATTCTGACTAAATTAGTCTTTTGTTAACCAAAAAACCCTTTTCAGACCTACTTAACCTATTTTAAATTTTGTTTTGGGAGCTCCTGCATTGGAAAGCTGCCTCAGATAATCTTGACTCCTCCCCCTAGAAGGCCTGTACAGTGTTTGAAATAATATTCACACACTCATTTTATGCCACATGCTGCAATTTTATTTAAAGAACTTCTATAGTGTTTGCTAGGGACAAAATCGACAAAATAGACAATTTAAATAAAGCTGTAGCTCTTGCTGTATTTTTGAGGGATAATTCAGAATGCAAGCTAAATGTCTGGCCTGACATTCCTATTGTCTCATCCTCTTGTGAGTATTATGGTGACTATTTCAGAAGTTTAAAAACTACATTCTTTAGCCTTGGTCTACACTAGGAGTTGAGGTCGAATTTAGCAGTGTTAAATCGATTTAACCCTGCACCCGTCCACACGACAAAGCCCTTTTTTTCAACTTAAAGGGCTCTTAAAATCAATGTCCTTACTCCACCCCTGACAATGGGATTAGTGCTGAAATCGGCCTTGCCGGGTCGAATTTGGGGTACTGTGGACACAATTAGACGGTATTGGCCTCCGGGAGCTATCCCAGAGTGCCCCATTGTGACCACTCTGGACAGCACTCTCAACTCAGATGCACTGGCCATGTAGACAGGAAAAGGCCCACAAACTTTTGAATTTCAATTTCCTGTTTGGCTAGCGTGGCAAGCTGCAGGTGAGTGCAGAGCTCATCAGCAGAGGTGACCATGATGGAGTCCCAGAATTGCAAAAGAGCTCCAGCATGGACCGAAGGGGAGGTACGGGATCTGATCGCTGTATGGTGAGAGGAATCCATGCTATCAGAAGTCCGTTCCAGTTCTTGAAATGCCAAAACATTTGTCAAAATCTCCAAGGGCATGAAGAACAGAGGCTATAACAGGGACCCAAAGCCGTGCTGCGTGAAACTTAAGGAGCTGAGGCAAGCCTACCAGAAAACCAGAGAGGCAAACGGCCGCTCTGGGTCAGAGCCCCAAACATGCCGCTTCTATGATGAGCTGCATGCCATTTTAGGGGGTTCAGCCACCACTACCCCAGCCATGTTGTTTGACTCCTTCAATGGAGATGGAGGCAACATGAAAGCAGGTTTTGGGGACGAGGAAGATGATGATGACGATGATGATGATGAGGTTGTAGATAGCTCAGAGCAAGCAAGCGGAGGAACCAGTTTTCCCGACAGCCAGGAACTGTTTCTCACCCTGGACCTGGAATCAGTACCCCCCGAACCCACCCAAGGCTGCCTCACAGACCCTCCAGGCGGAGAAGGGACCTCTGGTGAGTGTACCTTTTAAAATACTATACATGGTTTAAAGCAAGCATGTTTAATGATTAATTTGCCCTGGTGTTGGTGGCTCTCCTGGATGTACTCCCAAAGCCTTTGCAAAAGGTTTCTGGGGAGGGCAGCCTTATTGTGTCCTTCATGGTAGGACACTTTACCACTCCAGGCCAGTAGCACGTACTCGGGAATCCTTGTAGAACAAAGCATTGCAGTGTATGTTTGCTGGCGTTCAAACAACATCCATTCTTTATCTCTCTGTGTTATCCTCAGGAGAGTGATATCATTCATGGTCACCTGGTTGAATAGGGTGCTTTTCTTAAGGGGACATTCAGAGGTGGTCGTTCCTGCTGGGCTGTTTGCCTGTAGCTGAACAGAAATGTTCCCCGCTGTTAGCCAAAGGAAGAGGGGAGGGATGAGGGGCCAGCCACGCGGTGGGGGGAGGCAAAATGCGACCTTGTAACGAAAGCACATGTGCTATGTATGTAATGTTAACAGCAAGGTTTACTGTAAAAGAGTGTACCCATTGTGCTATAAAATGTGTCTTTTTAAATACCACTGTCCTTTTTTTTCTCCACCAGCTGCATGTGTTTCAAGGATCACAGGACCTTCTCCTTCCCAGAGGCTAGCAAAGATTAGAAGGCGAAAAAAACGCACTTGCGATGAAATGTTTTCTGAGCTCATGCTGTCCTCCCACACTGACAGAGCACAGACGAATGCATGGAGACAGACAATGTCAGAGTGCAGGAAAGCACAAAATGACCGGGAGGAGAGGTGGCGGGCTGAAGAGAGTAAGTGGCGGGCTGAAGAGAGGACTGAAGCTGAAAGGTGGCGGCAGCATGATGAGAGGAGGCAGGATCCAGTGCTGAGGCTGCTGGAGGATCAAACTAATATGCTCCAGGAGGGTGGTTAGCTTACAGGGAAGTAGAGTGAACCAAGGGGTGGGGGGTTTCATCAAGGAGAAACAAACAGAACTTTCACACCGTAGCCTGGCCAGTCATGAAACTGGTTTTCAAAGCTTCTCTGATGCGCACCGCACGCTCCTGTGCTCTTCTAACTGACCTGGTGTCTGGCTGTGCGTAACCAGCGGCCAGGCGATTTGCCTCAACCTCCCACCCTGCCATAAACGTCTCCCCCTTACTCTCACAGATATTGTGGAGCACACAGCAAGCAGTAATAACAGTGGGAATATTGGTTTCGCTGAGGTCTGACCGAGTCAGTAAACTGCGCCAGTGCGCTTTTAAACATCCAAATGCACATTCTCCACCATTCTGCACTTGCTCAGCCTGTAGTTGAACAGCTCCTGACCACCGTCCAGGCTGCCTGTGTATGGCTTCATGAGCCATGGCATTAAGGGGTAGGCTGGGTCCTCAAGGATAACTATAGGCATTTCAACATCCCCAACGGTTATTTTCTGGTCTGGGAATAAAGTCCCTTCCTGCAGCTTTTGAAACAGACCAGAGTTCCTGAAGATGCGAGCGTCATGTATCTTTCCTGGCCATCCCATGCTGATGTTGGTGAAACGTCCCTTGTGATCCACCAGTGCTTGCAGCACTACTGAAAAGTACCCCTTGTGGTTTATGTACTCGCCGGCTTGGTGCTCCGGTGCCAAGATAGGGATATGGGTTCCGTCTATAGCCCCACCACAGTTAGGGAATCGCATTGCAGCAAAGCCATGTACTATGACCTGCACATTTCCCAGGGTCACTACCCTTGATATCAGCAGATCTTTGATTGTGTTGCCTACTTGCATCACTGCAGCCCCCACAGTAGATTTGCCCACTCCAAACTGATTCCTGACTGACTGGTAGCTGTCTGGCATTTCAAGCTTCCACAGGGCTGTTGCCACTCGCTTCTCAACTGTGAGAGCTGCTCTTATCTTGGTATTCTTGCGCCTCAGGGCAGGGGAAAGCAAGTCACAAAGTTCCATGAAAGTACCCTTATGCATGCAAAAGTTTCGCACCCACTGGGAGTCCTCCCAGACCTGCAACACTATGTGGTCCCACCAGTCTGTGCTTGTTTCCCAAGCCCAGAATCGGCGTTCCACCGCATGAACCTGCCCCATTAGCACCATGATGCCCACATTGCCAGGGCCCGTGCTTTGAGGGAGGTCCGTGTCCATGTCCTCATCCCTCTCGTCACCGCTCTGAGGTTGCCTACTCGCCCGGTTTTGCTTTGCCAGGTTCTGGTGCTGCATATACTGCTGGATAATGCGTGTGGTGTTTAATGAGCTCCTAATTGCCAAAGTGATCTGAGCGGGCTCCATGCCTGCCGTGGTATGGCGTCTGCACAGAAAAAAGGTGCGGAACGATTGTCTGCCGTTGCTCTGACGGAGGGAGGGGTGACTGACGACATGGCTTACAGGATTGGCTTATAGGTAATTAAAATCAACAAAGGGAGTGGCTTTGCGAGAAACAGAATGGCCCCCTCAAGGATAGAACTCACAACTGGGTTTAGCAGGCCGTTGATTTCACGGAGGGAGGGAGGAGAAAATGAATACAAAACAAACCTTATCTATTTCTTGTTTTGATCCACTTCATCTATCTTTATACATCTTGCTGGCAGCAGACTGTGCAGTACGACCACTAGCCATCGTCATCTCCTTGGTGCTCGGCAGAAGATGGTGCAGTATGACTGCTGGCCATCGGCTTCTGCTGATTGCAGATTAAAAGACAGTGCACTGCCGGTAGGATTGAATCACCATGAGACGAAACTTAAAAGGGAAATGACCTGGCTGAGTCACTCCCATGTTTGCCCAGGCGCCCCTGACCTCATCGAGGTCGGTTAAAAGAGCACCCAGGACTATGTCGACGACGGCTACCAGTCATACTGCACTGTCTGCTGCCAAAAGGCAATAAACTGTTGCTGTGTAGCAATGCAGTACCGTGTCTGCCAGCACCCAGGAGACATACAGTGATGGTTAGCTGAGCGGGCTCCATGCTTGCCGTGGTATGGCGTCTGCTCAGGTAACTCAAGAAAAAAGGCGCAAAACGATTGTCTGCCCTTGCTTTCATGGAGGGATGGAGGGAGGGAGGGAGGGAGGGAAGGGGGGGCCTGACGATATGTACCCACAACCACCCGTGACAATGTGTTAGCCCTGTCAGGCACTGGTATTTCTACCCAGAATTCCAATGGGCAGCGGAGACTGTGGGAACTGTGGGATAGCTACCCACAGTGCAACACCCCAGAAGTTGACGGTTGCCTCGGTACTGTGGACACACTCCGCCAACTACATGCACTTAGAGCATTTGTGTGGGGGGACACACAATCGACTGTATAAAAACGTTTTTCTACAAAACTGACTTCTATAAATTTGACCTAATTTCATAGTTTAGACAAGGCCTTACATAAGCCACAGGTTATAAAATAATGTGAAATTGTGTTGCAGATTCTTAATACAGACTATCACAAGTTCTGTGAAACAGAAACCTAGGAAAAGTAAACTTTTAGCTGAATTTCAACCCCCAAAGTCTTACACTTTTTTCTTGTGAAAGCTCAGAAGGAGCTAGTTCATATTAAAGACCTGCAAATTTTAAACTTGAAAAATACTGCTGTAACTAAATTAGAAGAGCATAAAGTAATTAACCTGGTGAGTGTGTTTTAGGCTTTATATACAATATGTTCCACAGAGAGCTGAAATACAAGGTCTAACGTTAGAGTGATTTTTGCCCCACTCTTTCTGTTTTCAGTTTGTTGGCCGGTTTTAAATCTACAGTTGAGTAACACTTTCCTCCTCCACCTACCCCCTGAAAAGCAGAATTTATATTGAGAGTAACAGTAACACAAATGTTGATGAGTTCTCTGCTGCATCTCATTTTGGGAAGAACCAGGAAAAAGTAACATACGTTCAAAAAGGCTGAATGTTGTCAATTAATGAAACTCTCAAGTCCATTACTTATAATTTCAAATAGTGGAAATCTGCATCATATGGAAAATTAGCATACAGATAAGATATTCCTTGTTCTAGAAAGGAAAGAATGAAGAAAAAAGTTGTCTTTGGAGTGAATCTCCTTTTTTAAAAGTTATTAGGATGGGTATACAAATAATGCACTAGTAATGAAAGGGGAAAGCAACTACTCTGCACCCAGGCAGACTGACCTTGCCACACCTTCAAAACATTCATGGCTTGGAGGAGGATCTCAAAAGGAGAGTAGGCAAGCTCAGTAGGGCAGCAGATAGTGGAGGTGACCTGACCTACACTCTGAGCTCCTGAGAAGGAGTTCCTGCTACCTGAGGCCTGACTGTAGCAATGTGGCTAAACCCACATGGAAGAGACTTGGGATTCTTAGAAGGCCTAGATTTCCATTGATTTCTAGTTATTCAATGTCTTTACTTTAGCTATGGTGAAAGAAGAGTCTGGTGGGAAGTGGACTGGTGAGGCAGTAGTATAATATTTTGGTGGTGCAGGACTTAGCTGCTTACACTGCGATCTGGATTGAAACCTGGTGGAGAGGGTGGGCCCAGGTTCCCCAACAAACCCTTAGAGGGTGCCAAAGGCAAAAGCTGACCCCCTGATACAGAGAGAGAAGGACCTGAGGACTGAAGGGTCGCAACCTCAACCAGAGGAAACTTGGAGACTCTTGCATACATCAGAGGCTATCATTGCTAGACTCTTTACATACTACAAAAGGGAGGATATAAAACATGTTACCTGGCCAGAGGGCTGAGTCCTGGAAGGGACAGACCATCAGAAGACCACAGCAGCTGTCAACGAACGCACGGGGAAAGAAGAGGATCTGCAACACCCTGCCTGACCACTGGGTGGTGCCCGGAATGAGTAGTGAGTAATCCCTTTCACAGTAATACATTACTTTAAAATTATATTCTGTCCATGAATATTGTGTAATAAATTCAAAATTAATTTTCAATAAAAAATCAATACGATTGATATCAGCGTTATGCCAAAAATCAAGATAACTAAGCCATATTTTGTTTACATCTAAAGTTGGGTGTGTGCTATGTTACAGAATTTAGGTTTTATGATTTTACAGATCAGTATAATTTGATCTGTAAAATCATAAAACCTAAATTTTTCCTACAATTTGAAATACAGTATAATTTGTCCACTTTCCAATCCAGTTATGGCCAAATCCTAAGCCACTGTGAAAGTTATCCTGATCATACAAAGAAATCTCCATGCAGCCCGCCCTTCGGTGGATCTTTTGGCACGATTAGGACCAGAGGACCTGATGCATTTCTTGATGAAGTCAGTGGAAAGACTGACTGACACTACCATGAGCATTAGATCATGTTGTAATCGAGGTATCAGGAAATGAAGTGATGAATTGTTAAAAGCTTCTGCTGTACACGTGATACCATTCATGGCATGCTCTGAGCAGGTCACCCACTGCACGAATAGCAGTACAAAAATCAAACTCTGTTTCTGCAAAGGAAAAAAGCCTTTCAAAAGCCTAATGAGAGGAGTTATGAAGGGAAACAGCTACGGATGTTGGAGCTGAAAGTGTGGGAGTATGTATTTATTTCCTTTAAAGGCAAAGAATGTGTAAGGGTTTTGAAGAGGAGAGTGACTGATTTTTTTTTTTTTTTTTTTTTTTGCCTAATGGTTTCAGATCCTTTGTCAGATTTTGGTTGGTATGCTTATAGAATATTTTTCTCATGTGAGTCAGAATGTACTAGAAAATCATTTTTCCAGGAACCTACAAATAGCCCTTTAAAATCACAATGAACCAGATAATTGTAACAATGAAACATTCATCTATCCACTGCTGTTCTGATACTTTAAAAAACCTCATTGGTAGTTTATGATGGTAACATAGTAACTGATGGTAACTGATTAAATTTAGGCTATTGAAGCATAAGGAGTTCTGGACTTTTTTAATTTTGGAAGAACTTAAGCCATCTGTTGCCTTGAAGCAGAGAGATTTAGTAATCAGGCACATCAGTAAGAAGGAATTTATCTGGGGAGGCTATTAATTAACAAGCTTGGATAGGGTTCACATCTTCTTGCCTTAAAGTCAAGGCATCCCTAACAAGTCTATTGGACAATCAGATATATTTCTCAGGCAGTTACTATTCTCTAGAGTAAGATGAAAATAAAGAATATCTGACCAAAGACTTATTTCAATATTCTAACTGTTATATTATTATTATTATTACTGACTTTCCTTCTGGGGGATGGGAGGGCAAAGAGCACACCCAGAAAATAAACTGGGATAACACTTTCCTTTTAGGAAAGACTTGCATCAGATACACAGAAACTAAATAAGAGACTTGAGTGTACAGTGGATATGCTTTAATGTACTACAGCCGTGTTGTAACTTTCCATCTGTTCTACAGGAGAGCAATATCTTTTGCTACTGGAATTTAATGTTGTTCAACAGAATTCGCCCTCCAGGTCAGGAAATCCCCAATAGGAGAAGTGGAATTTTAAGGCTTAAGGGCTGTATGTGTCTGCAAATCTTTTTGTACATGAGCATTTTCTCACAAATTCATTGTAAACTGGTTTTCAGAAAATCCAAGAAAAGTGGAATGGAATGCTCATCCCCCTACATTAAAACCTAGATCCTCAGCTGATGTAAATTGGCATTAATGAAAGTCAATGCAGCTATGCTGACTTACATCAGTTGGGCATCTGATCTGGTGGATTCTCCATCATTGGAAACTCAAATCATGATTGGACTTTTTTCTAAATGAGATGCTTTAGTTCTAAAAGGAATTAATTCTTGGAAGTCCTTTGGTTTGTGTTATATAGGAGGTCAAATTAAATTATCACAATGGTCCCTTCTGGTCTTAATTGCTGAATAGATACAAGTACACAAATGTACAAAAGTACTCCTTTTTTGCAACATAACTTCATCATAACCTCACATTCACTATTCACTCAACAAAGCCAGTTCAGTCTCTAAAGCCTGGCTGTTGTTTTCTTTGAAGTTTGGTGTCTGGTGTCCACTAACATAAAACCATGTTCTGGTCGCCTATATTATGGTACCAAAATATGCAAAAATATTCACTGAAAAATCACTTTTTTTAAAATTGTATGATCATATTTTAATCAGCAGTGCCCTGAGCCCTCACTTATTTATTCCACCTTGTGTATGAATAATCTGAGGGGGTGAATTGCTGTCATTGCTGAGTCAGATGCCTCATGGGCTCTTCTATTGCACAGGACAGTAAAGCAGCCTCACCTGAGGGCTTGGGGTGGGGATCAGAATCTTGATGGAAGTTTTCCACATCATGTTCACTCTTGGTGGTTTTTTGCACCTCGATTCACATAGGTAACATAGCTTTGTAGTTTTAGGGAGTTGCTGAAGTCTATAATTACCCTCTCATAGAATGAAGTATAAGAAGAAATTTCAATGACTATGTTAATAATGTGACATCAGTGTGGGTGTATTGATTGGTTTGCTCATGAAAAATTACGCTATAGAAGAAAAAGTTAGAACCAGTACTCCATCCTCTTGAACTGTTGGCTTCTTTTAGCACCACTGACCATTCTCTGCTTGAAATCTTGTCCTCCCTTGGTCTTCATGACTCAGCACTCTACTGGGTCTCCTTCCTCTCTAGTTACTCCTTCAGCCTTCTCATTCTCCCACACCCAACTTTCTGTTGGGGGTTATCAAGGCTCTACCTTTGGGCCTGTGCACGTCTTCCTCTATACCTTGTCTCTGGGCAATCTCATTTTCAAACACAAGTTCAACTGTTATCTCTATGCTTATGACTCAGATCTACTTCCCCATTCTGGATCTGTCTCTGCATGTACTAAAATCTTGGATTGCCTGACGTCCGGTCCTGGATGGATGTCCAGTCCTCAGCTTAAACTCAACGTAGCCAAAATGGAGCTCTTACCCTCCTCTAATACTCCAAGCCATCTTTTTGTCCCCCACCCCACTTCGTTCTCAATCACTATGGACAATACCAGCATTATCCCTGTTACTCTGGCTTGTAACATAAGGATTTTTTTCAATATGTCCCTCTCTCTAGTTTCTCACTCCCAGGCAGTGTCTAAATCTTGTCTCTTTTTTCCTGAATAACTCTAATATCCAGCCTTTCTTCTAGATCCACACAGCTAAAACTCTCACTCTGTCCTTCACCCACTCACATCTTAACTACTTGAACCAACTCCTTTTTAGTGTTGACAAATCCTTACTCTACTTAGAGTCATTAAAAACACTGCTTCAAAGATCATTTTCCTTGCTCCTCACTTCAATCATATTGAATCCCTCCACTGATTTCCCCCTTTTGAACCTCATCAAACACAAATAGCTTGTCTTCTCTTTTAAGGTCCTTCATGCCTATCTTTGCCTTATCTCTTATTCTCCTTATCCACATCTATTTATATGACTCCCAAATCTGCTTCATCACTGATGCTAGTATTTGTCACCCATGTATTAAACTTTTGGACAAGCACGTTAGGGCTTTCTCTCATGTCATCTCACGTATATAGAAGAGAAACTCTGGATATAGCTACATTGCAGTTAGACACTTACGGCTGGTCTGTGCCAGCTGACTTGGGCTTCCAGGGCTCGGTCTAAGGAGCTGTTTAATTGCGGTGTAGACGTTTCGGGTCTGGCTGCAGTCCCTTAGCCCAAGGCCCTTATCCTAAACCAACTGGCTTGGGTCAGCCATGGGTTTTTAATTGTAATGTAGACATACCCTCTGTAAACAACCTCTAATGCACCTCCTTTAAAGCTCTCTTCCGTCAAAATGCCTATGAAAACCTGACCATTATTAGGCAGCTGGTGTGCCATGTCTGCTAATTATCATGCTGACCAGTATTGTCTCATCGTTTCCTTTTGTTCCTCCGTCTGTTTGTATCTCTTGTTATCTCTTATCTCATGCTTAGATTGTAAGCTCTCTCATGCAGAAACAATCTCTTTGTTAGAGGTTTGTACAGTGCCTAGCACAGTGCAGCTCTGCAATCCCTCTCTCTGAAAGAGAGTGAATGTTCACAGCGGGAATCAATGCTGTTTGAAGCAATATTAACTTCCATGTAGTTAAGATGGCTCCCCAGCATTAGCTCCTTAAATTCTTAGCATTCTCCCCCCACCCACCCACAGAATTCAGACCTTGCAGGATTTTGCTTGAAAGGGCTTTAAGAGCTGAGAGACTAGTGGGAGAAGACTGCAGATATGCTACTCTTCTTCCCCTCTCCCCATTTTTCTTAGCTCCTGTTTCAGTAACACCAGCCTCTGTTCCTTCTTATCTACCAGCAGAGCTGGAATGGAACATCTGGCCCAAAGCAATATTTAGTAATCTTGAGTTAAGCCATCATATCATGCAGATACTTAAACCAAATTTGCTAAATGTAAAGATGTTGCCCAGCGTATGAGAGTAACATTTAGAATTATCTCATGATCGGCAAACTTCCAAGTGTTGTAGCACAGAGTTTAAGGTTGCTGTCCAAGGTAGTCTTCTTAATATCACCACATATCTGTTTCAGCTGCAAATTCAGTGTTTTAACAGACATGTAAGATTTACATACTAACTGATTAGTGTTTTTCATTAATTCAAAGGATTTATTGTCTCCTAATATATTAAACAGTAGCTAAAATTGGTCAAGTTCTAACTTTAACTTTACATGAAGAAATAATAGTCAGGTTGACCTTGTTAATTCTGTTAATAAACTGTTTGGTACCTGGCAGAGTTAGGCAAACTATTCTGCCTTCAAGTGAGCTCAGGTAAACAATCTTCTCTGAGTTCATTGCTGTTGGGTTACCCAGCTTGCTCTTTGATGAAGGCCTGAATATCTCCATTATACTTACAGTGAAGATGGGACTTCTTAAAAATTGTGATAAATCACACCACCAAGCCAAGGAGAAATTCAAACACTTGCAAGCATGGGAACCAACAGAGCTGATGAAACACAAAGGTAACATTAAGAATAAGATCTCTGTGTCACTGTGGAAGCAACATAGAACTATAAATGTGCCCAGCCTGCATGATGAATGTGCAATAGGGAAAAAAATTAACTTAAGGAAACACCATGCAATATGTGTGTCAAGAAAACATAAGAAAATAAGAAGAGCCATAGGGTGTCAGAACAATGGTCCACCTAGCTTGTTTTCCAACAGTGGCCTTTGCTAGGTGCTTCAGAGGAAATGAACAAAACAGGCAGTCATAGAGTGATCCATCCTCTGTTATCCAGTCTCAACTTGAAACTTGAGAAGAGAGGTGTTTTTTTTTAACCACAAATTCATTTTTAGAACTAAAGCTATACAAATTTAGGATTAAAAATATGGCATTATATACGTAAGAAAAGATTACCTTCTGATTTCCAAAAATTAAACCAAATATTTGCAGTTTTGAGTGTGTGACTCTGTTAGGAAGTATGATTCAGCCTCTGAATTTACTGAGGACTAAATGGTGCCATTAAGGTACAGGCAAATGTGAATGTGATTGGCATCTCTAAGAGGTGTGCCTGCTGCACCATACTGAATTGCTGACTCTGAAGGGGGGCAGGGGAGGGGGTAAACAGGTTCCTGCTGTGTTTGAGGAAAGCACAGGGAGGACTACAATTGTGCCTTGCACCTGTCCAGGCACAAAAGGAAAGTGAAAGTTCTTTGTATCCTCCCCTTCCTCCAATCTTTGTGTCTGTACTGTATTTGTAAATCACATTATAAAAGAAATTCTCTTGTATGGAGTAACTTCCTGTAGCATTTAATAATTGTCATGTTCCTGACAATTTTATGTAAGTCTTGGCCCATAATTCGCTGACATAACACTGTCTTTTCAGTGTTTTTGTAAGGCTGCTGATGAGGTCATAGAGAATTAACAAATGTGCCCTAAAAGCACAAAATAGAAAATATTCTTAATAAAAACTGAGTGTAAAACATGATAGATTACAGGCATTGCTGTTATCTGGTCTCTCTTCTCTTCTCCTGTGGAATGAGTGGGTGGGTGAGATTGACAGGAGGCTTTCAGGCACTGGGTGTGATGTAATTAGTCATAGATTTCAGTCAAGTCAGAAACAGTATGGGAGTAGATTCACCTCGTGTATTTCAGTATTGCTGCTTTGACCTGAATTGACACTAGAAAGTGCATAGTCAAGTAAAAATGTAACCTCTCTGTTAGATTTTTTTTTAGTTACAATCTGTACTTTCCCAAGTGGCCAGTGATTATGGGTGCCTCACTTTTGGGGTACTCAGTTTTCAAGCTGGAATTTCAGGTGTGCTGAGCATGCAGAGGCTGCACAAAACTGTGCTGAAGATGGACTGATATGGAACAGGCCTAGGACTCAGGGACTGAAAACAGCTCTTTGTAACCTCATGCTTACACTCATGCAACACCGTAAAGAATATTAGGCACAACTATGTTGAACTGTTCGTGTTTCCTCTTAAACTGTCAGGCTGCTTTGTTGAGCAAAATTTAGTACAGTGTTTGTTTCTTTAAAGCCAACGAGACACTGTCAGTCAGGAAATGTTAAGGAGACAGTCCTATTTTGAGTAGCTAATAGTGCCTTGATTCTTAACCGTGAATTTCCTTCCTTGTGTGGATTTAAGCCAGACATTTAACTTGTTTCAATTTTTTAAAATCACTTATTAAGCATGACATTACAGAACCCACTTGTGATGAGGCTACATTACATCATATGATACCCCAGTTTTTATTATTCTCAGCTAGTCAGATTCACCATGTGAAATAAAGCCAGTAAAGGAATCATTTTAATACATTTCAGTTTGGGGTAGGATACCTAAAGGGTATGGGGAGTTTGGGGTATTGAGTGCACAAGTTCTTTTTTATCCAGTGATGAGAGTTACAATGCAAACTATTGAAGTCGTGTCTTATCTTTGATATACTAAATAGCAGTTGACACAGGATTTACACTCCTTAGTCTGTGCAGTCTGATCTTCCTTCTTCAGTCTTGCTAATGTCTATTCATCATGGAAATAAGTGATGTGGTATCTGAAAAGAACTCTTAGCTACATTTGTAAATGTTTGAGAATTCAAGCTTGTGATTCACTTTTGCCATAGTGCAAGGAAAAGCTTACACAATAAACCAGAATATGGAAATATGTTCTCAAGGAAAAGGGAGGAAAAAGGGTAATTGGCAGACTAACTTGAGCTTGAAAACAAATTTCATCATGTTCCAATGGTAACAAATGCTTCTTTTCTCTCTCTAAATAATTACACAATGGTGGATAGAGGAAATGAGGTAGAATATATTTTGAATTCAGTGTTCTTAATCTGTCATTAGTTATCATAGATACTATTCTGCAGTATACTGTTCTAGCAAATGTATTAACTGTAATTTTTAAAGTTAGTAGTACTTTTATCATTCAAGTTTTTAACCATTCCTAGCAGTATAATTTGTTTTTCCTGATGTGACTGGAATCAGAATTTAGGTTTTTTTATAACATTGGTATTATTTTCTGCCAGAATTCATTAACCTTTTAAAAGTTCTGAGATGATAAGGCAGCATTGTCACCTCCAGTTTTGCAGATGCACATACTGCATCCTAAAAAGAAGAGGCAGATCTGATAGCATTCAGCGCCTATGACAGCTGCTTTCTTTGGACACTTGGTCTCTTGAGGTATAGTGGAGATATGCAGCAGAAGTGGAGCTGCCTATGATCTGATAACGTTTCAGTTCTTTTGTTGCAGCAACACATTACAAGCCCTGTTCTGTGATAAATGTGATTTATTAAAGGGGCTGTATCAATCTTTTTATTGTTTAAAAAAATCTTTTTAGGGGCAGGATTCAGTACAAAAAATATGGCAGCTGCCATACAGTGGAAGGACACTAAGACCCTGAAATACCAGTTTTTCAGGGTTTTCTCTGCTTTCCAATCATATACCCAATATAGTGTCTGGATGTATTTTGATTATTCCTTGAATATTGTTAGTGGCTATAGGTTTTTGGTGGGTTTTTTTGTTTGTTTTGCAAACAATAGTTCATTATTTTCTTTACGTAAAAGCAGAGTAGCCGTTCATCATGTTCAAGTTGCTAGATAAGATAATTGGTTTCTTTTTTTAAATAAAAAGTATAGCTTTCATTTTGACATACAACCTTAACAATAAATTTAATTAAAATGGTGTTGCAATAGCCACAGCCCCTAACTAGCAGTTGCTGTTAACCACTGAATACTAAGCATACATTAACTTCTTTAACTCAACTTTACCATTTAAATGTCTAATAACAATACATTGTTACCAAGTATCAAAGATAATTGTCTGAATATAGTAATATATGACAGGCTCCTGATGAGACGCGTAGATGTTTGAGCATAGCAGTATAGTAATTCTGCATTAGTCCTTCTCAAGAAAAGAGTAAATTCATGTTTAGTTCTGTATGACATGCAAGCTGTGCATGATGACTTGCATTATTTCTTTGTTCCACTGGATTTATGTATAGACTAACTGATAGTTTAAACTATTACTGATGAAGAGAGATCCATAATATGGTCAAGATGGTGATGACATTTAAACTATTGATTATATTTGGCTACCTGGTGTGCCCCATGTTCAGGTAATTGTTAATATACAAAAATAGGAGAAAATGTTCTTAATCTTAAGTGCTTGAACAATTTCCATTTTCAGTTTTAAACGAATGGGTATTCGACCTCAATTATAGTGTGAACTCAGTATACACACTATTTTGTAATTGTGACCTTCTCTTCAGAGAAGACACAGTGTCAATTTTCAGTGTCACAAGTAAGGAAGATTACTTTAATGGCCCACTCCAAAGCTCATTTAGGGTATGTCTACACTACGGAATAAGGTTGAATTTATAGAAGTCGTTTTTTTAGAAATCGGTTTTATATATTCGAGTGTGTGTGTCCCCACAGAAAATGCTCTAAGTGCATTAAGTGCATTAACTCCGCGGAGCGCTTCCACAGTACCGAGGCTAGAGTCGACTTCCGGAGCGATGCATTGTGGGTAGCTATCCCACAGTTCCCACAGTCTCCGCTGCCCATTGGAATTCTGGGTTGAGATCCCAATGCCTGATGGGGCTAAAACATTGTTGCGGGTGGTTCTGGGTACATATCGTCAGGCCCCCGTTCCCTCCCTCCCTCCGTGAAAGCAAGGGCAGACAATCATTTCGCGCCTTTTTTCCTGAGTTACCTGTGCAGACGCCATACCACTGCAAGCATGGAGCCCGCTCAGGTAACCGTCACCCTATGTCTCCTGGGTGCTGGCAGACGCGGTACGGCATTGCTACACAGTAGCAGCAACCCCTTGCCTTGTGGCAGCAGACGGTACAGTACGACTGGTAGCCGTCATCGTCATGTCCGAGGTGCTCCTGGCCACGTCGGCTGGGAGCGCCTGGGCAGACATGGGCGCAGGGACTAAATTTGGAGTGACTTGATCAGGTCATTCTCTTTCGTCCTGCAGTCAGTCCTATTGAACCATCTTATGGCGAGCGGGCAGGCGATACGGACTGCTAGCAGTCGTACTGTACCATCTTCTGCCGAGCAGCCATGAGATGTGGATGGCATGCAGTCCTTCTGCACCGTCTGCTGCCAGCCAAAGATGTAAAAGATAGATGGAGTGGGTCAAAACAAGAAATAGACCAGATTTGTTTTGTACTCATTTGTTTTGTACCCCCTCCCCTGTCTAGGGGACTCATTCTTCTAGATCACACTGCAGTCACTCACAGAGAAGGTGCAGCGAGGTAAATCTAGCCATGTATCAATCAGAGGCCAGGCTAACCTTCTTGTTCCAATAAGGACAATAACTTAGGTGCACCATTTCTTATTGGAACCCTCCGTGAAGTCCTGCCTGAAATACTCCTTGATGTAAAGCCACCCCCTTTGTTGATTTTAGCTCCCTGAAGCCAACCCTGTAAGCCGTGTCCTCAGTCGCCCCTCCCGGCGTCAGAGCAACGGCAAACAATCGGGCATCTGAGAGTGCTGTCCAGAGCAGTCACAATGGAGCACTCTGATGGGGCTAAAACATTGTCGCGGGTGGTTCTGGGTACGTATCGTCAGGCCCCCGTTCCCTCCCTCCCTCCGTGAAAGCAAGGGCAGACAATCATTTCACGCCTTTTTTCCTGAGTTACCTGTGCAGACGCCATACCACTGCAAGCATGGAGCCCGCTCAGGTAACCGTCACCCTATGTCTCCTGGGTGCTGGCAGACGCGGTACGGCTTTCCTGCACAGTAGCAGCAACCCATTGCCTTCTGGCAGCAGACGGTGCAATACGACTGGTAGTCGTCCTCGTCGTGTCCGAGGTGCTCCTGGCCACGTCGGCTGGGAGCGCCTGGGCAGACATGGGCGCAGGGACTAAATTTGGAGTGACTTGACCAGGTCATTCTCTTTCGTCCTGCAGTCAGTCCTATTGAACCGTCTTATGGTGAGCGGGCAGGCGATACAGACTGCTAGCAGTCGTACTGTACCATCTTCTGCCAGGCAGGCAAGAGATGAGGATTGCTAGCAGTCGTATTGTACCATCTTCTGCCACGCAGGCAAGAGATGAGGATGGCTAGAAGTCGTACTGTACCATCTTCTGCCGAGCAGCCATGAGATGTGGATGGCATGCAGTCCTTCTGCACTGTCTGCTGCCAGCCAAAGATGTAAAAGATAGATGGAGTGGGTCAAAACAAGAAATAGACCAGATTTGTTTTGTACTCATTTGCCTCGTCCCCTGTCTAGGGGACTCATTCCTCTAGGTCACACTGCAGTCACTCACAGAGAAGGTGCAGCGAGGTAAATCTAGCCATGTATCAATCAGAGGCCAGGCTAACCTCCTTGTTCCAATAAGAACAATAACTTAGGTGCACCATTTCTTATTGGAACCCTCCGTGAAGTCCTGCCTGAAATACTCCTTGATGTACAGGCATCCCCTTTGTTGATTTTAGCTCCCTGAAGCCAACCCTGTAAGCCGTGTCGTCAGTCGCCCCTCCCTCCGTCAGAGCAACGGCAGACAATCGTTCCGCGCCTTTTTTCTGTGCGGACGCAATACCAAGGCAAGCATGGAGGCCGCTCAGCTCACTTTGGCAATTAGGAGCACATTAAAAACCGCATAGTGTTGCAGGTCTGGGACGATTCCCAGTGGCTGCGAAACTTTCACATGCGTAAGGGCACTTTCATGGAACTTTGTGACTTGCTTTCCCCTGCCCTGAGGCGCATGAATACCAAGATGAGAGCAGCCCTCACAGTTGAGAAGCGAGTGGCGATAGCCCTGTGGAAGCTTGCAACGCCAGACAGCTACCGGTCAGTTGGGAATCAATTTGGAGTGGGCAAATCTACTGTGGGGGCTGCTGTGATGCAAGTAGCCCACGCAATCAAAGATCTGCTGATATCAAGGGTAGTGACCCTGGGAAATGTGCAGGTCATAGTGGATGGCTTTGCTGCAATGGGATTCCCTAACTGTGGTGGGGCTATAGATGGAACCCATATCCCTATCTTGGCACCGGAGCAAGAAGCCACCGAGTACATAAACCGAAAGGGGTACTTTTCGATAGTGCTGCAAGCTCTGGTGGATCACAAGGGACGTTTCACCAACATCAACGTGGGATGGCCGGGAAAGGTGCATGATGCTCGCATCTTCAGGAACTCTGGTCTGTTTCAAAAGCTGCAGGAAGGGACTTTATTCCCAGACCAGAAAATAATTGTTGGGGATGTTGAAATGCCTATATGTATCCTTGGGGACCCAGCCTACCCCTTAATGCCATGGCTCATGAAGCCGTACACAGGCAGCCTGGACAGTAGTCAGGAGCTGTTCAACTACAGGCTGAGCAAGTGCAGAATGGTGGTAGAATGTGCATTTGGACGTTTAAAGGCGCGCTGGCGCAGTTTACTGACTCGCTTAGACCTCAGCGAAACCAATATTCCCACTGTTATTACTGCTTGCTGTGTGCTCCACAATATCTGTGAGAGTAAGGGGGAGACGTTTATGGTGGGGTGGGAGGTTGAGGCAAATCGCCTGGCTGCTGGTTACGCGCAGCCAGACACCAGGGCGGTTAGAAGAGCACAGGAGGGCGCGGTACCCATCAGAGAAGCTTTGAAAACCAGTTTCATGACTGGCCAGGCTACGGTGTGAAAGTTCTGTTTGTTTCTCCTTGATGAAACCCCCCGCCCCTTGGTTCACTCTACTTCCCTGTAAGCTAAGCACCCGCCCCTCCTCCCTTCAATCACCGCTTGTAGAGGCAATAAAGTCATTGTTGCTTCACATTCATGCATTCTTTATTCATTCATCACACAAATAGGGGGATGACTACCAAGGTAGCCCAGGAGGGGTGGTGGAGGAGGGAAGGAAAATGCCACACAGCACTTTAAGCACAGCACTTTAAAAGTTTCCAACTTTAAAATTTATTGAATGACAGCCTTCTTTTTTTGGGGCAATCCTCTGTGGTGGAGTGGCTGGTTGGCCGGAGGCCCCCCCACCGCGTTCTTGGGCGTCTGGGTGTGGAGGCTATGGAACTTGGGGAGGAGGGCGGTTGGTTACACAGGGGCTGCAGTGGCAGTCTGTGCTCCAGCTGCCTTTGCTGCAGCTCAACCATACACTGGAGCATACTGGTTTGGTCCTGCAGCAGCCTCAGCATTGAATCCTGCCTCCTCTCCTCACGCTGCCGCCACATTTGAGCTTCAGCCCTGTCTTCAGCCCGCCACTTACTCTCTTCAGCCCGCCACCTCTCCTCCCGGTCATTTTGTGCTTTCCTGCACTCTGACATTATTTGCCTCCACGCATTCATCTGTGCTCTGTCAGTGTGGGAGGACAGCATGAGCTCGGAGAACATTTCATTGCGAGTGCGTTTTTTTTTTCTTTCTAAGCTTCACTAGCCTCTGGGAAGGAGAAGATCCTGTGATCATTGAAACACATGCAGCTGGTGGAGAAAAAAAAAAGGGACAGCGGTATTTAAAAAGACACATTTTATAAAACAGTGGCTACACTCTTTCAGGGTAAACCTTGCTGTTAACATTACATACATAGCACATGTGCTTTCGTTACAAGGTCGCATTTTGCCTCCTCCCAACGCGTGACTACCCCCTCAACCTTCCCCCCTCCCTGTGGCTAACAGTGGGGAACATTTCTGTTTAGCCACAGGCAAACAGCCCAGCAGGAATGGGCTCCTCTGAGTGTCCCCTGAAGAAAAGCACTCTATTTCAACCAGGTGACCATGAATTAGATCTCACTCTCCTGAGGATAACACAGAGAGATAAAGAACGGATGTTGTTTGAATGCCAGCAAACATACACTGCAATGCTTTGTTCTACAATGATTCCCGAGTACGTGTTACTGGCCTGGAGTGGTAAAGTGTCCTACCATGAAGGATGCAATAAGGCTGCCCTCCCCAGAAACCTTTTGCAAAGGCTTTAGGACTACATCTAGGAGAACCGCAAATGCCAGGGCAAAGTAATCCTTTCACATGCTTGCTTTTCAACCATGTATAGTATTTTAAAAGGTACACTCACCAGAGGTCCCTTCTCCGTCTGCTGGGTCCAGGAAGGCAGCCTTGGGTGGGTTTGGGGGGTACTGGCTCCAGGTCTAGGGTGAGAAACAGTTCCTGGCTGTCAGGAAAACCGGTTTCTCCGCTTGCTTGCTGTGAGCTATCTACAACCTCCTCCTCATCATCATCTTCTTCGTCCCCAAAACCTGCTTCCGTATTGCCTCCATCTCCATTGAAGGAGTCAAACAACACGGCTGGGGTAGTGGTGGCTGAACCCCTTAAAATGGCATGCAGCTCATCATAGAAGCGGCATGTTTGGGGCTCTGACCCAGAGCGGCTGTTTGCCTCTCTGGTTTTCTGGTAGGCTTGCCTCAGCTCTTTCAGTTTCACGCGGCACTGCTTCGGGTCCCTGTTATGGCCTCTGTACTTCATGCCCTGGGAGATTTTCACAAAGGTTTTGGCATTTCGAAAACTGGAATGGAGTTCTGATAGCATGGATTCCTCTCTCCAAACAGCGATCAGATCCTGTACCTCCCGTTCAGTCCATGCTGGAGCTCTTTTGCGATTCTGGGACTCCATCATGGTCACCTGTGCTGATGAGTTCTGCATGGTCACCTGCAGCTTGCCACGCTGGCCAAACAGGAAATGAGATTCAAAAGTTTGCGGTTCTTTTCCTGTCTACCTGGCCAGTGCATCTGAATTGAGAGTGCTGTCCAGAGCGGTCATAATGGAGCACTCTGGGATAGCTCCCGGAGGCCAATACCATCGAATTGTGTCCACAGTACCCCAAATTCGAGCCGGCAACGTCGATTTAAGCGCTAATCCACTTGTCAGGGGTGGAGTAAGGAAATCGATTTTAAGAGCCCTTTAAGTCGAAATAAAGGGCTTCATTGTCTGGACGGGTGCAGGTTTACATCGATTTAACGCTGCTAAATTCGACCTAAAGTCCTAGTGTAGACCAGGGCTTAGATGTCCTAAAAATATCTGCTAGTAGTTACAAAACAAGTAAACTACAATCTTTTCCCCCTGCAATTCCTGCATTGTAGGAAGTTGTAGGAGTGATTTTCCTATATGTCACTGGTTTGTTAATAGCTCTAAGCTCTTGTAGTGTGTGATTTATTTTTTTTCAAAAATGCTTAAACATTGGTCTAAATCTGTTCCCACTGAAGTCAGTGGTAAAACTCTTATTGATTTAGCAAAGTGAATTAAGCCAATGCTATATGGTTTTGCAAATCCTACATTGTGTTTTTTCATTCAAAGATCGCAAAGCACTTCAGACATATTATTTAGTTCTCAACAGGAAGTCTTTTCAATATTTTTTATTAGATTTTACTTCCCTTTTTTAAAATTAAAATAGGGAGTTCTTTTGATAACTGTAATGGCTTATCAGTCTCCAAAACTGAAGTCTTCTATGACTGTGGACTTTTTGTTTGTTTTTTTTTGTGTGAAAAATGTAACATTGAGTTGTATTTGCTTTTGTAACTAAGCAGTTAGCACCCAAAGCAATGTTTTGAGTAGATTTTTATATTTAGTCTGTAGTGTTCTATATTTGTATTGCAAAATGTTATCTGGAGGAGTCATTTAAAAAATAAACTACATACGCTAGTTAATGAGTTTTCTTTTTAAATAATAGATTTCATTGGATGTGGCAGGTGAAACGACCAAAAGCAGCTTTTAGATTTGCTATTTAAACAAAATTATCCTAACAATAATGCATTGATTCATTCATTGTGTGTGTGTGTGTGTGTGTGTTGAGCGGGAAGCGGTGTCCAATGTTGTGTTTAAAAGGGAAAAAAAATATTTGTCCAAACTTCAGTCCCAATAATGAAATGAAAATTTCTTAAGTTCTTTTCAATTTATTTTCAAATGTCTGTTTAGAAATTATTTTACTGTGTTTTTAACACAGAATACATTAAGATCCTGATTCTGCAGTTTTTACGCAGACAAAACTTCTGTTGAGTTTAGTGGTTTTGCCTGTGAATGGACTGTAAAACCAAGGCCTATAGATAACAATTCTTAGCAAGCATTTCAAGTTGTGCTGGTAGTGTTTTTCAGATTTTGGTACCAGATTGATTTCTGAAATCTTGCTTAAGATGCAAGTTATCAGTAAAGAAGTTTAAGCATTTAACAACTGTGTCCATTCTAGAGTACCTTAGAGCTATTTGTATGAAATGAGAAACAATACACAACACGCACGCAGAAAAAATTCAGTACAATACTTTTCCCCAAGAGCTATTAGTCTCAGGAAATCAGCCTTGTAAGACTGAAACTTAATCCCAGTGCATATACTTAATAGGCTAGAGTGAGGACTTCCACAGGGTGCCACCATGCCCTAGTTGTGGGACTTCACTGTAGCCATTACTGCAGCCTTTGGCCTGTAATAGCTCTCTCACCTCCTATGTTATGGAAAGAAATTGCTGCTGTATCCACCTCTTTGTTCTACCTTCATCTCACTCAATTTGTTGCAATAATTGGGCCTAAAAGTTTGCCCTAATAGTGAGCTCAACTGTAAAAAGTATGTGAAAGTTCATAATTTACTACAATAACCTGTATTAACGAATGTTGGTAAAGAGGTCAAGTTGTTTTCAGTAATGAATGTTATAAACAGGTGAAAGGAAAAACAGACTAAATTAGTCTAAACAAAAATGGCCTACTGATGTGGTGAAAGAACTATGTCAATTATGCTTGATAAAAACAGAAAATGTTGAATTGGAAGTTAATGAACCAAAATTGGTGTATTGGTTTGTAAGCCTAACTGGTGGACAAAATAATGAGGGGATGAACTATGTCACCCTCTCTTTTCCCCTTATTGGAGTTCTTAAAAAGAGACTTTGAAAAATCAAGCTCTCATCTTGTCCCATCTCATCTTCTTCAACCACAAGACAGAGGGAACAGACCAGACTGTAGGATTTTCTTCCTGAGAGGAAGGCCATCAGGCCTTGCTCTTGTTTAAGGAACTTTATTTTTCACCTATGAGTCCTGAAAATCATGTCATGACGTCCTGTCTTCAGCCCATCAGTGGAGATACATGCTTCTGTGTTGTAGGCAATTAGGTAAGATCCTGTTCTGTCTCCCTTTCCTCTTGTTACTTTTTGCCCCATTATTTAGTCCTGTCCTATTGCTCCATCTCTTGGCTTTTCATCAAATGCACTGCATCAGTACAGTGAGATGAGATGGCCACAACCCTGCTCTGTATAAAGAGAAAGGACCCAACCATACTACATCCCTTGAACCAGGGCCTCTGTGGAACCTCCCACAAACGTTTGTGTTGCTGTTTTAATGTTGGGCAGTGAGTTTATAACACCTTTAACTCTTTTGGCCTTTGAGATTAGTACAACAGTCTCATCTACAACCTCTCGCCCCAAATGTTTGTAGAGTGCATGGAGCCCTGACAAAGCACAACAACATGGGATGTAAGCACCTCTATTCAGGATGTTAGACTTCTAAAGCCATGCCAGTTTTAATGTAGTCATAGAGTTCTGTGGATGTGGACAGTAATAAAGCAGGGTTTGCTACATACTGAATAATGACACATTATAGGGCATAAACTCATCTCAGTGTTATGCACCTACTTCCTGCAAATCAAAATAAGACTAAAGCCTATTACAGAATGTGTGTGTGTATGGTGTTTCCACATTTGAAAGTACATCATTTTATATTTGGAATAACGCCACTAAGTCAATAGTTACTCCAGATTTACATCAATATAACTCCGATCAGAATCTGGCCCAAGGAAATTGTTCAGAGCCACAGAATTATTTTAAATCTACTGTATTATATCATGAGGGATTGGGTGAATCATTGTTGATTTGATATAATATTTGGAGCCTTAGTTTGTTTGTTCTAATCCAGCTCAAGTAATTAGTGACTAAAATACTTACCTGATATCTTTCCATTGGCAAATTGTATTGCAAAGGAGTTTGTGATATCATTTTACTGAACTAGGAACAGATCACCAAAGTCAGCCTTCAAAGCTGGTCATTGACTAAATTCCCTTTACTACCTCCACTTGGCTCAGAACAAATATAACATGAGCAGTGGCACTGCAAGCTTTCCTTCCTGCAGATCCAGAATATTTATATTCTGAATTGAAGAGACTGTCGTTAGGGATGAGCCTCCAAGGGTGGCAACTATTATGGTAGCTCTTGATGTGGGCAAAGCTGTTCAGTCAGAACAGTGACTTTCTGAAGGCCACACAGCTGGTCGGGGCAGAGCTGGGAACAGAAGTGAGGTCTCCTAAATCCTACACAGTGTCATTTCCACTGCTCTGCATTTCCTCTCAGTACTGAATTCAGCTGCATTTGAGCCAGTGGAGTAGTGTTGAAAGGCGGTATAGCCTGTTACGCCTGTTACCAGGGCCCTTAGCCAATCAGCACCTGATGTTACAGTTTTCAGTTATTTGGTGGACGAAATGATTTTTAGTCTGCCTCTTTATAAGTGTGGAGGGAAAAAAATGTTGTGTATATGAAGCCAAATACTGTATTTGAATGTGCATTTAGCTATTCTATAGTATTTAAGCCATATGTATCACTTCAAATTATATTGTTTTTTTTTCTTGCCCCAGGAATATATACCATGTGAAACTCCTCTGAAAATCAGAATGGAAAAACAATATTGAGTGTGACTTTGGTCTCTTTGTTTCTAAGCGCTGTCAGTGATGCAGAGTAGAAAATGGAGTCAGAGAATTAAGAATCATTCATCTAATAAAGAACAAGATGATGAGTTCAGTACACAGTCTGTTTGGGAAGGTGAGGTAAATAGAAGTCATGTTAAACAGTTGCTAAAGATATGGAAGGAACCAATGGCAAGAGATAGATGGGGAGGAATTTTAGACCAAAGAAAAACAACTGGATGGACACCCTATATTTCTTTTTCCTACCTGAGCAAACCATTGGCGGATGCTTATATGCTGGCCCACGTAAGTTTCAGAAAAGAGAGGCAGGATAAGTGAATGAGGACAGTAGTGCTCAAATGTCACTTATCTGAAGTGAGCTAAAGGAAAACAGATTTATTTTGATATTCATCTTGGATTAGCAATTCAGTTTCTCATAATAAAGAATAATGAATCACTGCTTTTCTTAGTAGTTTTAAACAGATGGGCATTGCCATAGCAATGAAAGAGCTAAGATGAGTCATTCTGAAATTAATTCTATCATGTTCTTCCCCTCATCCCTTTACTTTCTAGCTTCATTGATTTTTAAATCACACTAGTCTGTGTGGAAACTAACATCCAATTAAGATATTTGGAGTTGATAGAGCTCTTTCTTTCTCTCTCATAGTTAGATTTCTGGAGAGAAGTCCTGTTGCCAGAGACTATAGATATATAAGTATAATAAATTATTCAATCAATTCTTACTAAAGGCCTTGGGCATGTCAGTTGTTGTTTTCTACGCTTCAATGCTCCATCTCTGAAATGGGAATAATGGCACTTTCCCCTCCCCTTTGTTGTTTTTTCTATTTGAATTACAAGGTATTTTGGTCAGAGACTGTCTCTTGCTGTGTTTGTGTTCATCTTCTAACTTGGTGGGGGTCTTTTCTCAGTTGGGTGTTGCTTTAATACAAATAGGTAATAATGTGTACCAGCTGCTGAAAAATGACTTATTGCTCCTGTTCCGACTCCATGCACTGGGGCAGCACCATATCAGTGTGGCACAGAACCCTGAGCAGCCTTCTCCCAAGTTTCCTGCTGACTTGGGAGGAAGAGTGATCAGCATGTCCAGAAACTGCTGCAGGTGGCAGGAGAGAAGAGTCTGCCAGGTCCCTTCCCTGGACCCAGGCATAATGGAGACAGCCACAGGTAAATTATAGGGTATTATGGATAGAATTAATAATCTAAGAAATACATGGCTAGGAAGGGGAGAAGAGTATTTATCTTAGGTAGTTATATTACTGTATAGTATCTCAGTCTTTAGTATGTTTATTCTTATAATAGCACCGTGAGGTAGGGAATTACTTTTAGCCCCATTTTAGGGATCGGTAACTAAGGGAGAGAGGCGCTAAAGCCTGATCTATATACGGTATTTGTACTATTGAAATATTTCTCTTTAAGTCTTTATTTATTTATTTATTTATTTATTTATGTAACCAACCAAAATAGCTAAATTGGTACAGCCCCTAATGTGGTCACAGTTGTAATGGTATATAGGTGCCTCATACTGGTAAAGGTTGTTCCCCTAAATTTATTTGATACTGGAAGGTTGTACTATTTTAACGATATAAGATTCAAACTGATATAGGTTAAGCAGCACACACAAAAATGTGTATAACAAACTCTAAGTCACTTGCTCAGTGTCACACAGGAAGATTGTCGTGGAGAGGGCGTTGAACCCAGGTTTCAGGCGAGTGTCCCAACATTTGATCATCTTCCTCTCAAATGGAATCAATAGAAATCAATCTATTTTAGATGTAAGCTCATTATGTAGGGACCTTACATTTTGTAAACCAGTTAGTATACTTTTGAGGAGATGCAACATAAATAAATAGTTTGTATGTAACTGTTTTTGCTAGCATCTGATACTAATGTGATGTAGACAACAGTGTCTGCATCTTGGACATCCTATTCCCATTTTAGTGTATGGAATAATTTTATCAAGTTTTTGTTGTTCAGGTATTCACATTTCTTGAAAGTATATCTACCCTCTCTGTTTTCCATCCCTGGAATGTGGATTGCTTTGTGTGTATTGGTAATTTAATTATCTGGGTTGATCTAGTACCCTCTTTATTTAAATAAGCAACCACTCTCTGGTTCTCTGTAAATACTTGCACATGAGCAGATTGGGGAATCTGAATGCATGATAGACAATTCCAGGTATCAGCGATTTGAGGCTATTTTGTCTTGTTCTCAGACTAAACTGCTCTCCTAAGGTTTGCTTTCATGTAAGCACTCAAAACTACTTCTGATACATCTGCTAATGGAAGAAGCAGTAGAAATTATTGGGGTTGTATGAACTTCTACAAAGAAACATCCTTCCATATCTCTATCTCTCTCTATTTCTCCAGTCTACCTGACTTACCTTTCTGAATTCAGAAATCCTCTGCTTAATGTTCTTCTCTTGTTTGAAAAAAGACCATGGAGCATAGATCATCAAAGAGACTGATAAAGAAGTGCAGGGTGATGTGCAGAAATGATTTGTTCTGATCTTTGCAGGGGTTCTTTCTCCAGATGGATGATGGTGGATGCTGCTTATTTTCTTTAAATACCCCACCCTGTGATAATGTGGTACCTTTTTATAAATGTCTTCACAATTACACTAATACCTTCCAACACCTTTTCAGAGGAAACTGATGATACCCATGAAATTGGTGATGGAGGGTTATTCAGTTCTGCTAGGGGCATTATATTAAGGTACAAAACATCCACTGGAAATGAGTTGGGGTTTTTTTGTGTGTGCGCCTGCTGGTAGGCATACATTAAGTAGCATGTGTTTTATTACTTACACATCCCTAATTAGTACATGCAGCTGTTAAAAATTGGAGCAGAATGAGAATAAAAGACTTTATTTTTGTGCACAGACAAAAATGAAAATTACAAGTTATTTGTAATATTAAAATAAATACAGTTTTTGTGCCTATCTGGAGGAATAATTCAATAGGGGGATGAGGGAGACTGAATAAGACAATGTTTTTTTCCAGTAATCAATTTTATATTTTATAATTTTTTTTCCAGTAATGACACAAATGGTGCAGAACACCTTTTATCGGTATTTTTATATCAACATATATAATGCATTAGTCATGGTATTTGAAGTCGGTAGGAGTTGAGGATGCAGAAATTGCTCAGCTTCTTACAGGAATGTGACCGTATCAATAAGTGTCTAAAGTATATTGTAGTGTTTCAGGTGTCATGTTACAGGTTAATTGTCTCAGCATTTTCATTGTAAATCTTTTTTTTTAAGTGTTTTTATAATGTTTACTTTAAAGTTTCACTTGGGACTTTAAACTTGACAGATATTTTCTTTGAGGCAAAGAGTATATTATCTTTTAAAAATGTGATCAAAGTTGTAGTTTGGCCCAGTATCTCTGGCTTCAGCGCCTTGTTTTCTTCCAGTGTTTTGGTTTGTGTTACAATAATTGAAGGAGAACAAATCCATATCTCCCTGTAGCCCATTGGCTATACTGTGGGGGGAAGGGACAGCTGATTGGCTCTTGTGATCCACTCCCTTTTACTGTCTATAACGCTCTCATGGGCATGCAGCAGCCGTCCTGCTGCTGTTCTCTTCCAGTCCTGTAATAGAAGTATAGTTTAAACTGTGTATTCAAGATGCTGTGGATCTGACTAATTTGTCAGTTTGGAGGATCAGGAAGAAATTTTTTTTTCTGGGCAAGACTGGCAAGTTGTCCAGTGTTGTTGTGGGGATTTTTTTTGGGGGGTGGGGGTGGGGGTGGGGGTGGGCGGGGGTTTGGTTGTTTTTTTTTTTTTGTTGCCTTCTTTGTGGTGTTTGGGGGCCTGGATTCAGGTTAATGAGTAAGGACCAATATTTAAAGGTCAATATGCGTAAAAGCCCCAGAATATAAATGGTGTCTCCTGTTAGCCTGGAGGAAGAAGGAGACAACGTTATGCCTTCAAAGAGTGAAAAACCCTTGGTATGTACCCTCATTCCTCTTTGTGAAGGGTGGGGGGGGGTCAGAGGATTCAAAGATGGTCTGACTCCTAGGGGTTAAGCTGAAGGAGGCAAACCCTGGATATTGGTTTATTTGGCAAGCAGACCATTTAATAATGCACAGAACTCAAGCAAAAGCCAGGTATTAGCTTTCTAGTCTTCAATATGTGACTCTATTCCCAAGCTCCTTTCTCCGCCAAAACCACAGAAAAGCAACAAGATTTATATTCATAAGTAGGACAGCACAGAGTGGTAGTTTGTTTGTTTGTGTTCTGTCTCTAAGTTCTGGGGAACAAATTCTCATTTGCACCCTGACAACTGTTCCTGACTTAGAAATTGAAAAGTATCAAATTAAAAACTGATTAAAAAGAAATGCCACTTTTCACATCACATAATTAGGTTGTGGAACTCATTGCCACAGGATGTCATTGAAGCCAGGAATTTACTAACATTAAATGATGGATTGGACATTTATGTGGATAACGGTATCTAGGGGAGTTGTAGTACATAGTTGAAAATGCAGCATTTTAGAAGGGACAAAATATAATGCTTCAGGTATTACACAATCTAGTTATTAGAGTGAGACTTCTCCAGGGACAGATTAACTCACATCTGCCTAATGGTGGGGTCTTGCACTTTCTTCTGAGAGATCTGATGATGGCCACTGTCAGACATGATATACTGGACTGATTCCATGTGGCAACTCCTGTATTCTAGTGACTTTACTGGGAGGTGTACAGGTGTGATTAGTAGCAGAATTTTAGCCTGGATATATGATTTTTCTTCCTATTGAATGAGATAGGATTCACAACCATCTTTGGAATTAGCACACCTATTTTGCCAAGTTGGATGCAGTTGACCATGGTTGAAAATTTTCAGTCAAAACCATTTTTGACATAAAATTGGGGTTTTGAAAAATATTTTCTCAGAATGTCTGCTTTTCATAGAAAATGTTGGCCTTTATCAGGTTTTCACTTTTGATTAAAAAATAGAAAATTTTCAAGTCAGATATGCTGCTGCAGTGTCTCATGTCCCATTCTTCTCTATGGTCTAGAGTCCCCAGCTGGAATTCATCTCCCATGATGCAACATGGCTATGGAACTCCCCCTCCAGGGCTGTCCTGCCTCCTTTCACTAAGAGGGAGACTGTCATTCATAATGGCAGATATGGTCCAATCAGTGACCTGGCTTTTAGCGCAGAATGAGAGTATGAGGGACTGAACTACTCCCATGAAACACCATCACAGAATTTCTGAATGAATTTTGCTTGAAATATTTTTTCTTGATTTTTTTCAACAAAAAGTCAATATTCGTCAGAAGAGGAATACATTTTACAATCACCTTATACTCTGTCAAAGGGAGTTCTGCATAAATGATGCGTGTGTTGGTGAATATGGTACTAGACTACTGGTGTTCTATTCCTGCCTAAGTTCCTGATCTGCTGGGTGATCCTGAGCAAATCACATAAACTCTGCGTCTCAGTTTCTCAGTCTGTAAAATTAGGATCTTATCTTTGTGACACGCTTTTGAGGTCTACAGATAGAGTGCTATGTAGGAGTTTGTTCTACCCAGCAAGCCACATAAAGGATATATTTGTAGGAAAAAACAAAATCATCTATGTAAGTAAAATGTGATAAACATTAACTACTTGTTTTCAGAGAACTGTGTAGGATTTTGAAGGTTGATGTCTTCAGAGCTATATCTTGAAAAAACACTTTCTTTATCTTGGTCAAGCAGTAAACATACATGCAGTAAGATTTCTTTTATACTGTAGCATTGTAGAAAGTTCAAGTTCAACTGTTTATTAAATTTAGTTCAACTTACTACGTTTGTCTCATCTTTTCTTTTTATCAGAAAGCGGCATTTTCTTGTATCATTAATTGTCAAAAACTTTTTATGTGGTGATAGCATTATTGGATAATTTCTGTTTTGTAATGTTTTCTGATGTATGTGATTAAAGAATAGATCATAAAGGACCAGAAGCTGATATCCTTATTCAAATTGATTCAGAAAATAAGTAGGACTTCTTGCAAAGTCAAATTAAGAAATAAAGGCAAAATCTAGCCCCAGTAAGGACCATCAGTGGTGTTGTCATGGGATTTGTACTTTGTAATTTATGTATATTTTTCTCTCTCTAGGTAGTAGATCCAAGAAATGGTTACCATTAAGAAAGATGATGATGTATTGGTGGGGGAGGAGGGTGAGTTTGTAAGATAAGATCTTATATTTCATATCTTACTTGAAAGACAGCACTTGTAGAGGAATATTACCCCCTAGTAGCATGGCTTATTTATTTATTACTGTTCAGCTAGGATTAGTATCTGAATCTCCAGTTACAATCCAGGATTCTTTAACATAAATTTTATTGTCTCTAATTCAGTCCTGACAATCTAAGTGGGAGCTTTTATGGTCTGCTATGTAAAGATTCCTTGTAATCTGTTATGACAATCTGTTTTAATTTAGTTATGTGCATATTACACAGGGGCTCTGAATTGTATTGTTTTGGGGCAGTGATTGCTGAACTAAAGATTCACTAAATAGGCCTTTACACAATAGACTATAGCAGATCCTTTGGAACTATTAGCATACTTTGCCAAAAATCCATGTTATACACTTTGAAAAACTGGTATATTTATCCAGTTTTCCAAAATAGTTTCAAAGAGTTGTGTCAAGGTTCCTCCCACACTCTGAACTCTAGGGTACAGATGTGGGGACTTGCATGAAAAACCTCCTAAGCTTATCTTTATCAGCTTAGGTCAAAACTTCCCCAAGGTACAAAATATTCCACCCTTTGTCCTTGGATTGGCCGCTACCGCCACCAAACAGATACTGGTTACTGGGGAAGAGTTGTTTGGAAACGTCTTTCCCCCCAAAATACTTCCCAAAACCTTGCACCCCACTTTCTGGACAAGGTTTGGTAAAAAACCTCACCAATTTGCCTAGGTGACTACAGACCCAGACCCTTGGATCTTAAGAACAATGAACAATCCTCCCAACACTTGCACCCCTCCCTTTCCAGGGAAATGTTGGATAAAAAGCCTCACCAATTTACATAGGTGACCACAGACCCAAACCCTTGGATCTGAGAACAAAAGCATTCAGTTTTCTTACAAGAAGACTTTTAATAGAAATAGAAGTAAATAGAAATAAAGAAATTCCCCCTGTAAAATCAGGATGGTAGATACCTTACAGGGTAATTAGATTTAAAACATAGAGAACCCCTCTAGGCAAAACCTTAAGTTATAAAAAAGATACACAGACAGGTATTGTTTCATATTCTCTGTGTGTATATAAAGTCTGCTGCAGTTTCCACGGTTTGCATCCGATGAAGTGAGCTGTAGCTCACGAAAGCTCATGTTCAAATAAATTGGTTAGTCTCTAAGGTGCCACAAGTACTCCTTTTCTTTTTACAGACAGAAATAGTTATTCTATTCAGCACAGTTCTTTTCTCAGCCATTTAAAGAAATCATAATCTAACACATACCTAGCTAGATTACTTACTAAAAGTTCTAAGACTCCATTCCTGGTCTATCCCCAGCAGAAACAACATATAGACAGACACACAAACCCTTTGTTTCTCTCCCTCCTCCCAGCTTTTGAAAGTATCTTGTCTCCTCATTGGTCATTTTGGTCAGGTGCCAGTGAGGTTACCTTTAGTTTCTTAACCCTTTACAGGTGAGAGGAGCTTTTCCCTGGCCAGGAGGGATTTTAAAGGGGTTTACCCTTCCCTTTATATTTATGACAAGTTGTCAGGGACTTTCGGGAAACTTATAAATGAGGAGGATTTTTTTTTAAAGAAATAGGTTATGTTCCTTAGCCATTTTAATTACTACTGCAAAGAAAACAAAGGAAATCTCTTCACACAAGTAATACAGAATGTGAAAGATTATTGCTTCTGAAATTGTCATTTAATTATGTAAAATAAAACCTGAAATATTTTGAGCTCATTAAAATTAGAGATTAACGGCATAGAAAGTAATGTTCATTTTTTTAGATATTTATCCATTCACTTTCAGAATACTTTTCCATCTGTTCCCCAAGCATATGTTTATTAGTGTATCCTATTTCCTTTTAAAATCACAGATCTGAAGGATTTGCAACTGAAGAACTGTGATATTTTCCTTTGTAACTTCAGTTAAAGTTTAATAAGGTCTTATCAGTTCATTAAAATTCAGCACAAAATTAAAATGTATTGTTCTGCTGTGTTCTGAGGATCAATGTCACAAAGATTTAGCAGTTTTCCTCTTTAGGCTCTCCAATGTAATCTTGCTCTTTTATTACAAACGAATTTGGATGTGATATTTTCTTTTCAGTAAGTTACTTCTTTACATGCCTTTTCCCCTTCCACACCCCTCTCCTCCCCCACCTTCCACTAGGCTTTTCCTTCTGTCCAAGTTGGCTCACTCTCATAGCCCAGAGTACTTTCAGGCTATATCAAGGGATCAATCCATTGCCCTTAGCAGTGGGGCTCCAGGCAGCTGGCCAACAAAACTAAAAACAACAACCCTCTATAACTTGGGGACATAATATGTAGGAACTGTGGAGCCATGTCAGACAGGCCATATGATATCAAAATCATGCTTTTATTTTTCTCCCCGTGTCTTCCCAGATTTCACTTTTATCTTGACCGAACAGTTTAGTGATTATGACTTACTGCTTTTAGAGCTAAACAGATGAGCTATTATTAGTTTGATCACATAATATGGATATTTGAATCTTGGCACTCAAGATATATCCTGATAAATTACTGACAAATTACAATAGGTTGCAGTTGCTACACTATTGACACAAGTAAAAGAGACTGTGTCATATTGTCCTCCAAGGCATCAACAGATTGATTTTAACATAGTGGCAAAATAAAATAAACACATGGGATACCTTGTCAATAAAGAAAACAAAAACTACTAGCCAAAAAAGCATTATCAATTGATTTTTAACTCTGAATGATAATTATTTTTCTCCTAATTTTGGTGATGGATGATTGCACACAGGAGGCAGAAGAGTAAAGGAACTTGACCAAAATTTGTATGTTTAGTTAAACCAGATAATTGTTAATGTGGAGAATAACATGCTATTTCTGTGTAGAAAGAAGATACACAGTTTTAAATAATTGTGCAAAATTATTGTGTGATTTGTGTTAATTCATATTTTATACATATATACGTATAATTTTAGTGATCTCAAAATGAAGCATTATGAAATGCTCCTCCATTCTCTTTATATAAACTTTAATTATCCAGTATAAGTGATGTATAAAATATTGACAGGTGTCCATATAGGTTGTGCATATTAGTACAAATAAAAAATTAATAGATGCACCATTGTAGCAATGTTGAGGCATTATGAATCAAAATCTGTGCTACTGACTTCTGTGGGGTGCAGCAGATGTAGCTCAGTATAAAATTCGGACCTGCAGATTCAAAATTTTGGTGTTAGCACAACTTAAGCCCTCCTCATCTCCCTTTCTAACGAGTTTGTGTCCCAAACAGAACATGCAATATTTATTTTTATGTTTACATAAAGTAGATGACATACTACACTTCATTGCCTTAGTGGTTAAGAAAGTTATGATGGGGTTGTATACTGAAAATTAACAGTGATGCAGTTAGAAAAGGAGTACTTGTGGCACCTTAGAGACTAACAAATTTATTTGAGCATAAGCTTTAAGTTCTAAGGTGCCACAAGTACTCCTTGTCTTTTTGCGAATACAGACTACCACGGCTGCTACTCTGAAACCTGTAATGATGCAGTTGTATTCATAAAATAAAACTAATTATAACACCATTCATAACCCTGGAAATGTCATCTTAGAGTAGTAGTGATGTCATGTGTAACTTGATTCCTAGGCCTGCGCAGCCTACAAGAATTTTTCATGTAAAACTGACTTCATTTGGAGTCTGAAGATGCTCTAGTGACCTAGATTAGTGTCAAAAAGGCAGAGAGATATGAAAAATGAGACTCTTTGAGGGTACCTGTCTAGACCGTGTCAGGATCATTTTGAAAACCCTTCCTTTTTTTTAACTGACTGGTAATGATACACGAAATAGTGTGTGTCAGTCAGTGATTTTTTTTCACCCTCTACTAGATGTACAGTGACCACCATTACAAAATCAGCATGTGACATGAGTAACCGCCTAGTCATGTCTGAAACACTGTACCCTTAACCAATAGGGAGACTAGGGAGTAACTCGTATCAGAGATACAAGTAGGTGATATCGATTTTAAATGTTATTTAAATGATCAAAGTTCATTTGAATTAATATGATGGTTTATCGTGAATTTACTGAAGCAGGATATGAGTCGGGTTTAAAAAAAAATTAGCAGCTTCACAGCATAGACAATCTTGGGAAAAATAAAAAAGAATGAGGTTAACCACACAGAGGGTTCTTCTCCTCCCACCCCGCAATGGACAGTTTCTGATTGGAACTCTCTGCCCAAGCTGTACTGCTAGGATCAATCTTAAGTAGGATCTGAGAAACTATGAGCCAATCCTCCACAGTATCTTAGGGTATAAATAGAATTATATGATTTCACCATGGTGGTACTTGCTCCAATTGTACATGGTTAACCGGACTGCAAATTTTGGGTCCAGGAAAGACTCTTTCCAAGAATATATTGTTAGGAAATTGCAGGAGCAGACAATCTGGTGGTCAGATAGTAATTATTCAGTGACAATAGGTGCTGATACTCAAAAAGTTAAAGCTTTATAACAGTTAAGAGAAATTGTCAACATCATATGTCAAATATAGTAAGTAAATACCCTGAAATTAAGTTTCAAGCAGCATCTTTCTTTTTTTGCCTATCTGTAAAAACTTTGAGTGTCAATGGAAATATTATTTTTATCTGTTTGTGTGTGTACAGTAAAATCAACATTTACTAATAAAAATCAAATCCTTTCAAGCCTAGTCATAAGTTAAATTTGAGCCTAGTACTTTGAAACAGGCTAACATTGACAAATGACATGATATGGTGTTATATCTGGGAAAATCATCAGGTACAGATTATTTCAGACCTATTGTTTAACACCAGACTTCAGACAAATCCTTTCATAACAAAAAATGAATGGAGGCTACATAATGGCTTTGGTCTCTTTATACATAATTATATGTTTCTCGGAGGATAGTTATAATTGAATTACAGGGTGCCTTATGAATATTCTAACTCGTGGTTAGAGGATGGTGAAGGGAAGCTAAGAGATTTTCACTAGCCATAATGTGAATGACACCCTATAATTCAATTATAAAAAGCCCCCAGGAATCATGTATTTATATTACAAAGTGGTTTGGGGGAAATGAAAAACTGGGCATTTTTGAAAGAGAGACACTTTTAAAATTTACATATGATTGATTTTCTTTTTTTAAAATTTACATACACACAGAGTCACTGCAAACCAACACATCTAGAGTGTGCATATCCATCAGTGGAATTCTTCCATGCTTGTCCCTTTCCAGGGCTGTCACATCCACTCAGAGGTCAGTTAATATAAACCTATAACCACTAAAATGATGGAAGGAGCTTGTCTTCTGGGCTTCTTAGATCATCTTCTTAAAATTTTAGCACCAAACTGAAGGAAGGCTTACCGATTTTAACCTTTCCCTTGCTAACTTAACTCTTCCAGCGACAATATTTCTGAAGAACATTTTTTCCTTTGCAATGGATCCAATTTGTATTCCAAAAAAAAAAAGAAAAGAAAAGAAAAAGAAAACATGGAAGATAAATCACTGTGAATGCATGTATCCCAGATAACATAGGTTCTTCGAGTGATGTCCCTGTGGATGCTCCACTTTAGATGTTGGTTTGCCCCTGCGCCCATAGCCGGAGACTGAAGGAAGCAGTGCCCATTTGGGTCGCACATGCACGGTCCCTGTCTCGTGCCACTTCAGATGGTTAACTGGCTTTGTGCCACCAAACCCCCCACCCTCCAGTTCCTTCTCTACTGCCTTTGGCTCGAGTTGGAGCGCTTAGCAGCGCCTTGCAGCTTAGAAATAGCTTAGCTTTCCCTTAGTTTTTAGTTTTCAGTTAGAATAATTAGCCTTCCTATTTTATTGCCATTTTTTTCTTAAAAAAAAAAGTTATTTTAATTTTTCCTCATAGGGCTGTAGATTTCCGTTCCTACCGCAGCAATGCGGTTATTGTACCTTCCCCCCCCCTTTTTTTTTTATGGGGAGAGTATGCTCCCTGAGGGGCATGCCTGGCTCCTCAAGGGTCAAATGCTGCACTACCTACAGGCTTTCTATACCTCTTTCGGGCGGACACTCTCAGTGTATCCGGTGTCTCGGTGAGACACGTATACCGCAGAAGTGTTCACAATCTGAAAGCTCACACTGGAAAGGCAGGAGATCTCCAACTGAAACTTCTCTCCACTCAGCCTCTAAGCCTGAGTATGCACCCCACCCGGCCAGAAATTGCCATCGGCAGCCTCTGATAAGGGCCTTTCCTCCACAGCATGGGCTCCTGATCAACCCACCAAGAAGGTGGCAAAAAATGGGGTACCATGTCCCCAACTTAGGGGTTGACTGAGAAAAGGCACTCTGCTCACAAGCTAACACTCCTGGTACCAACCGCACTGCCCATGTCAACGGCCAACACAACGGATCCCTCCGGCACTGTTGGTACCAAGAAACCAAAAGCTCCCAAGCAGCCAAGCTCAGTCACAAGCAGCAAGGGAATATGAAACCCCTTGCCGCGGTACCAGTGGATGCTAACAAGCAATCGGTACCTAGCACCTCAATAACTCCGATGCTAATGCTGCCACCTAATGCGGCGATCGCACACTCCAGTCATACACCAGTGTCGACAAGCAGTTTCCAACATGTGGTACCGTTTCCTTCCATGCCAATGGTCCTGATACCAAACACGTTGCACCCATTCCTCTACCACAAAGACCTCTCTGTTTCGTCAGTATGGATGGTACCTCGGTACCCGGAGCACTTAGCCAACCCAGTTCTCCGCCTCTGTCTGCCCCACAATTCTCCAGTGAGGATGGAGAGGGAAATGAGGATGCTGAGTGCTTTCTGTCACATTTCTTCCCTGTGGCTGCTCCTACCATGCACGCCCTTCTGTGCACGGGCTACCCAACAACTGTTCCGAACCAACCCTGGTTTGGGCAACCCTGGATGCTCACTATGCCCTTCCAACTACAATGGCCTTTTTGGAACCATGGGCTACATACCAACAAAAACAGGGCATACATGTTGGCCTTCCCACAGCTGACACACATCAAGCACCTTTATCAAGGACACCAAAAGGCCCACCTGGCACCTCTGAATAGGGGGCTCAAGAGGAGGAGGAGGAATTCTCTGATCAAGACAGTCCACCTGAAGTCCACTTCTCCTCATCCTCACCGGACGACACTATTATGCCCTTAACGCCCACCACAGGTGATGATTTTAAACAGTTTCAAGACCTCTAGAAGAGAGTTACCACTTCACTGGACATCTCCCTGGAAGAGGTCCAGGAATTGCGACACAAGTTATTTGACATACTGCACCCACTGACCTAATCTAAAATTGCCCTTCCTATGAATGATGCAATTATGGATCCTGTGGAGTTGCTCTGGCAAACCCTTGCAATGATTCCACCTACCTGTAAGAGGTCTGATAAAAAATACTACGTGCCTACAAAGGCCTCTGCTTTTCTTTTGTTGAATCCCACACCAAATTCATTGGTGATCAATGCCGTCAATGAACAGGGTAGGCAACAATACTACAGAAATACTCCATATGACAAAGACTGGAAACGCCTTGACCATTTCGGCCACAAAGCACATTATACTGAAACCTTACAATTGAGAATTGCCAACCACGAGGCCTCATTGGCAAAGTATGACCACAATAACTATGTGAGTCACTCTGAATTTACTGCCTTTATGCCAGATGACAAACAAGAAAAATACAAATTGCTCATCACAGAAGGTCAACTCATAACCAGAGCAGCATTACAAGCTGTCCTTGATTCAGCAGATTCAGCTATGAGATCCATAGCAACCACAATTGTTATGAGACGAGCCTCCTGGCTCCATCTATCTGGATTCCCAAAGCTGGTACAGTCAACCGTGGAGGTCTTACCGTTCGAGGGATCCAGATTTTTCAAGGCCAAAACAGACGAGTCATTGTACACTCTTACAACTCAGGGACTCGAGAGCGACATTGTGATCTCTGGGCATCCAGACTCCTAAGATCAAAAGACGACAGGGCAGTTGTCAAGCCGTTCAACAATTCTGACCCCCTTCCGTATAGACAACACAGTAGGTACTACAACCATCAGGGTCGGAAACAGAAAACTTTGAGGAGACTGCAGTCTGCTCCCTCGAATACTACTTCTCAACCATCATCTTCCAGATGACAACATATTTCAGGGTCGAGGGCCTGAGAACCCCACCTCTTTCAATGCTGGAACCATCTACAACTTTCAAGACCTTTGGAGATTGCCTGACTCTGTTTTACCTGATCTGGCAGAGTATTACAACAGACAGATGGGTATTAGAAATCAAAACTGGTTTCTTCATCCCCCTACCAAATTTGTGAAAACACAGCAATTCAAAATGGTCATGCTCAGCACCATAATCCCAGCATCAAAGACAGATCTGGTTCTCAGCCCTCGACCTCCAGGATTCATATTTTCATATATCCATCCATCCCCACATCAAAAATTCCTATGATTTGCAATAGGACAGGACCATTTCCAATATAATGTGCTACATTTTGGCCTTTCCACTGCGCCTCTGGTGTTCTCAAAGGTACTAGCTGTAGTAGCTGTCTATTTACGCAGAGAGGGAATTGTGATTTTTCCCTACCTGGATGACTGTCTGTCGAAAGCACCAAGGCAGGCAGCTATAATGTCCACTGAACACACAATAACTCTGTTTACCAGGTTAGGCCTTCACATAAACATGCAAAAATCCACTCTAACACCAGTTCAACACCTGGAATTTATTGGAGCGGACCTCAGCTACCTTGAAGCAACAGCCTCCCTACCAACAAAATGATTTCTAACTCTGACCAATTTGATCTTCACAGCACAAAGCAGCCCACAAGTGTCTACCAGAACCTGTCTACAAATTTTAGGCCACGTGGCCGCCACGACCTTCATTGTCCAGCACGCAGGATTACATATCTGGTGCCTAAAAAGCCTGGCTCCAAAAAAATTATGTCCCACATAAGTGTAGTATAAACAAGCGCCTCACCATGCCAGAGACAATCAAAGATTCTCTTTTGTGGTGGACCAACCTGGACAACGTCTGCAGGGGAGTGCCCTTCCTACAGAACCCACCATCAATCACCATCATCACGCATGC
This sequence comes from Caretta caretta, assembly GCF_965140235.1. Taxonomy (NCBI): domain Eukaryota; kingdom Metazoa; phylum Chordata; order Testudines; family Cheloniidae; genus Caretta; species Caretta caretta. The sequence continues at coordinate 87,632,378 of NC_134214.1, forward strand.
TTCCCTCGTAGGGTGGGGAACACATCTGCAACCACACTCTATACAGGGCCGATGGTCCACGACAGACCATATAAATCTTCATATAAATCTACTAGAACTGTGAGCGGTTCCTACAGCTAATTAGAGACAAAAGTACAGATTGTCACAGACAATGTAGTTTGCATGTTCTACATAAACAGACAAGGGGAGCACGATCACCCTCCTTCTGTGTGGAAACCATGTGCCTTTGGCAATGGTGCATCAAGCACAATGTCCATATTACAGCTTAATAGAATCATAGACTATCAGGGTTGGAAGGGACCTCAGGAGGTCATCTAGTCCAAAGCCCTCCTCAAAACAGGACCAATCCCCAACTAAATCATCCTAGCCAAGGCTTTGTCAAGCCTGACCTTAAAAACTTCTAAGGAAGGAGATTCCACCACCTCCCTAAGTAACGCATTCCAGTGTTTCACCACCCTCCTAGTGAGAAAGTTTTCCTAATATTCAACCTAAACCTCCCCCACTGCAACTTGAGACCATTACTCCTCGTTCTGTCATCTGCTACCACTGAGAACAGTCTAGATCCATCCTCTTTGGAACCCCCTTTCAGGTAGTTGAAAGCAGCTATCAAATCCCCCCTCATTCTTCTCTTCCGCAGACTAAACAATCCCAGTTCCCTCAGCCTCTCCTCATAACTCATGTGTTCCAGTCCCCTAATCATTTTTGTTCTCCTCCGCTGGACGTTTTCCAATTTTTCCACATCCTTCTTGTAGTGTGGGGCCCAAAACTGGACACAGTACTCCAGATGAGGCCTCACTAATGTCGAATAGAGGTGAACGATCCTCTATCTGCTGGCAATGCCCCTACTTCTACATCCCAAAATGCCACTGGCCTTCTTGGCAACAAGGGCACACTGTTGACTCATATCCAGCTTCTCGTCCACTGTAACCACTAGGTCCTTTTCTGCAGAACTGCTGCCTAGCCATTCGGTCCCTAGTCTGTAGCAGTGCATGGGATTCTTCCATCCTAAGTGCAGGACTCTGCACTTGTCCTTGCTGAACCTCATCAGATTTCTTTTGGCCCAATCCTCTAATTTGTCTAGGTCCCTCTGTATCCTATCCCTACCCTCCAGCGTATCTATCTCTCCTCCCAGTTTAGTGTCATCTGCAAACTTGCTGAGGGTGCGGTCCACACCATCCTCCAGATCATTAATGAAGATCATTCATACCTACTTGAGCTGCCTGAATACCATGGCAGATACACTAAGCAGGAAGTTTTATCAGGACTATGGGAGGGGCGCGTGGAACACACCAGTAATCCTAGACATTTTCTGAATGTGGGGGGTTCCAACAATAGATCTTTTTTGCAAATGCACAAAACACCACATGCCCCCAGTTCTGCTCCAGAGCAGGACTCAGTCCACAGTTTCTGGGTGACACCTTTCTCATCAAGTGGAATGCTGCCTTACTATATGCCTTCCTTTCCACCCCACTCCTAGCTGGGTGCTTCACAAGATCAATGGAGACAGATCTAGAGTGATTCTAACAGCCCCTCATGGTCATGACAAACAGGGTACCCTTACCTTCTCCACATGGCAGTCTGCCCACCATGCACGCTGCCGCTTCTACCTTGGCTGCTATCGCAGGACACAGGTTGCATCATCCATCCAGGTCCTCAAAGACTCCATCTCAAAGCTTGGTTCCTGCATGGCTCTCAGACTCTGAATGACATGTTCCACAGACGTACAAAACATCTTGTTAAACAGTCGTAGGACAACTATTCGACTAACATACATACATAAGTGAAGGCAATTCGACTCATTGTCCCGACACAAACAGACTACACCTCTCTCAGCCATTTTACATCTCATTCTAGACTACTTGCTGGAACTCAAACAGATGGGCATTTCCAAGAATTTCATATCTGTGCATCTATCAGCCATCACAACATTCTATCATATAGTAGACAGATTCTCTACTTTTATGCATCCACTCACTAAATGTTTTCTTAAGAGCCTCTCCAATTCCTACCTGGAAGTTTGGATTCCCACCCCTCCATGGGACCTCAACTTAGTCATCTACGCCCTCACCGGCCCTCCCTTTGAGCCCATGGCTACCAGCTCCTTGCTACATCTTTCCATGAAGGTTGCATTCCTAGTGGCCATTATGTCCACCAGAAGGGTGAGAGAACTGGCAGCTCTCGATCCACCTTACACAATCTTTTTCAAAGATAAAGGTCACATCCCAACCTAAAGTTGTCTAATCCTTTCAACCTCAATCAACCAATACACTTACCAACATTTTTTCCTAAACCACATGTGGATAAACGACAGTCCAGATTACACCCCCCTTGATGTCCACGGGGCTATAGCCTCTACATTGATTGACAGAACAAAATATTTCCTCAAGTCTTCAAAACTGTTTGTTTCAATCACTGAATGATCAAAAGGTAATGCCATTTCCAAATGTCTATCCAAGTGGATATCAGACTGCATAAAACTGTGTTACCTCCAGCATGAATGACAACTCCCTTTGGGGATCTGCAAGCATTTTACCAGAGGCCTATCAGACTCCATAGTGTTTCTTAATAATGTTCCCATCATGGACATCTGTAGGGTCGCAACCTGGGCCTCTCCACACACATTTACCAAGCATTATGCTTTGCAAGAACATGCATCTTCCAATACTCTGTTCGGATATACTGTACCTTCATCTGCTACGACTTCAACTCTGAAGTTCCCTTCTTCCATCGGAGGGCACTGCTCTGAATTCACCTAAAGTGGAGCACCCAGAGGGACATCATTCAAAGAAGAAGAGAATGTTACACACCTCATGCAGTAACGGAGATTCTTCGAGATTTGTGTCCCTATGGGTGCTCCACTACCCTCCCATCTCTCCTCTTCTTCAGAATTTTATTACTTCATTCTGCAGTAGAGACGGAACAGAGGGGAGGTTAGTTGCACAGTGTCAGTTAACCACCTGAAGCGGCATAAGACTGGGACTGCACCTGTGCGACCCACCCAAGGACTGCTACCTTAAATCTTTGGCAATGGGCTCAGGGGTGCACTGATACCTAAAGTGGAGCACCCACAGGGACACGCATCTTGAAGAACCTCCGTTAACATTCTCATTTATTGCAGATCAAAGAGAAATGGTTTTTTGGGAGCCCCCTTTTAAAATATTAAAACTACTTCACATTCCCAGTGAGGGTTGTCTATTACAAGGGATCATCACAAACCATTTATCCTCATAAAGGAGCATAACACAAATAACTCTTGACCTGCAGATGTGCTCGGAAGGTAAGACAGGAAGATAAACTAACTGTATTTGGCACCAGGTACCAAGGTGATTAGTAAGCTAAAACTAAGTACATCAGTAGGTAGGTAGGGAGTAAAAATAAATTAATTGTTAGGCTCAGGCAGTTTTCGGATCCAGATATACTGTATGGGTTTGAAGCCAGATCAGGGCCAGCATTTAGGTCTTGGTAGTTTCCTTATTACCAATGTATCTTGAGCTATTTTAATGAGATTTCTCTTATAATAACAAATTTCTCTCAGGAATGGCTGCTCTCGTGAGATTTTTAGCCACCTGTAAATGGAATAAAAAAACAGACCTGTTCCCGTTTTGTATCAGACCTAGAGTTATAATGAGAAGTGAAAATTTGTATCCCATGATTCAGATCCATAATATTTTTTAAAGAATTGAAAGGGGTTTGGATTTTACATTCCAGGATGGGCTGATTTCTGATAAAGACTCATATGATTTTTATAGGTATTATTAGACACTGCAGTCATCACAATAAACAATGTATGAAGCTTTGTGACACCTCATTTGAGATTGAGAATTATTGCCTCCTTTTTATAGATGGGCGGGGGGTACTCTGAAGTACAGAGAAGGCAGATGACTTGCCTAAGGTCACATAGGAAGTTTGTGGTGGAGTTGAAAATAGAAGCATGATCCCTTGACTCCCAAATCTATTTCAACCAGAAAATACTCCTTTATCTATTCTGTAAATTTGCTCAATACCTAGCAAGTGGAGGATATTTCTGTAAGTGTCCAGGATTGTAGTTTTCAATTTTAATAGAATCCTAGTGAGGTGGTGGTTGTGGAAGAAAATATAGAGCTTGTTTTCACTCTAGTGTTAGCTTTAGGTATAACTTGAGTCTTGCTCCTAACCCAACTCTCGCTCACAAACACGATCTCTAGCTCAAGTTAAGTGGTGCTTTAAACTGGAGCTATGTCACTTGTCGAGAGATGGGTGGAGGGGTTGAACCTTGCGTGTTGCTGATAGTGGAGGCAGTAGTGTAGTGTGGACTCAGTTTGGGTCTGAACTTGAAGTTTGGCTTTCTGATGTTGTTTGTTGACATTCTTTTAGGAGATTTCAGTTTACATATTGACTTCCTCATTTTGACACTGATATTTTGCCCATTCTGTTTTGATCTGAGACTTTGGTTCCTTGAAGCTGTTTCGGGGAGGCAGAGATTTGGGCATGAGCTGAGTTATGAAGTGTCTTGAGGGAGGAAGCTTAAGTTTTATAGAACAGCAGAAGGAAAGATCATGTAAGATTTGTGGTAGACAGGGGGAAGTGATCCAGGTGGTGAGAAGGGAAATAAATTTGGTGGTAGTGTTTTGGATGTAGCGTGAGCAATAGGAAAATGTAAAGATTGAATATTTATGGAATAAGAACAGGAGATAGGGAAGAAGATTAGAGGGGAGTTAAAAGTTGCTAGTAAAAGGCCCTATTTTTCTTCAAAGTAGAGAAAATCCCATTTACTGATCTGGAGATGGTTAAGGATACTTTTGTTGTTTTAAGTTACAAAACATTGGCTTCATGTTTCTCCTCAATTTGAAAAAAACAGCAACATTCCTGGCATCTCTCTAGTATTTTTGTTTCTCTTTTAAAGTGTTCAATCGTCCTACATTTTAGTAGTGAGTATAGACTATCTAGTGCCAATCAAAGGATGTTGCCTATGTGTGATGTTGCCTATGGCATGAGCCTATGTGTAATATACACATGCTATATACCTTGTCAGTTTGGAGTAATAATGAATAGGAGTAGGGAGATGCTAGTCAAGTGAAAGCCTACCACCTGCTTTTTAACACAGATATGATATTCTAACTCCTTGGTAGTTCTTTGCTTTGCTTTTACTGGTGGCTATTTTTTGTCAATGATAGAAGGTTGACCTGTGCTTTTCACTTACTGTGCACACCTCTGTAGCATCTTTTCCTTAGATCTCCATTCATTTGTTAAACTTTACAATATTCCTGTGAAAAATATAGGTAAATTCAAAAAAATTGCCCCAAATGGCTTCCATACATGAATTAAAGTAAGGCTATGTTTTAGCCATAGCATTTTTAGTGAAAGTCAGGACAGGTCACAGGCAGTAAACAAAAATTTACCACCCATGACCTGTCCATTACTTTCACTAAAAATACCAGTAAATAAAACGGGGGGGGGGGGGCTGCCTGGGGCCCCCACGGGTGCTGGGGGAGGGCAGTCTGGCTGCTTGGGGTGGGGCAGGCGGCGGTGTGCAGCCCAGGACCCCTGCTGTTGCTGGGGAGGGGGGATTGGCGGGGCTGGCAGGCTCCCTACCTGGCTCCGTGCCTCTGCACCCCAGCAGCAGCAGAGTTTGGGTATAGAGATGGGACGGGGTCAGGCGGGCTCTGGGCAGTGCTTACCTGGTGGGCTCTCCAGAAGCGGTGACATCCCCCTCACTCAGCTGCTAGGCGGAGGTGTGGCCAAACAGATCTGCGTGCTGCCTCCACCTGCAGGCACCACCCCTGGAGCTCTCATTGGCTATGGTTCCCAGCCCATGTGAGCTGCGCAGCCAGTGCTCTGGGCGGAGGTAGCCTGCAGAGTTGCCTGGCCATACCTCCTCCTAGCAGCTGACCGAGGAGGATGTCGATCCTTCCAGGGAGCTCCCCAGGTAAGTGCCGCCCAGAGCCCGCTTCACCCCATCTGGTCCCCCTGCCCCATCCCACACTCAAACTCTGCTGGGGCTGGGGAGCCGCTGGGGTGCAGTGGCCCGAGACAGCCCAAGCAGTGGCCAGCGTGACTTCTGTGACCATCTGTGACAAACTTGCTGCCTTAATTATGAATAGTTCAGCCTGGGACTATGGGAGGGACAAACACACAGAAACAATTGAAAGCACCATTGCACTGTTTGAGGGAGTCATTTTTTGTGTGTGTCTAACCGAACAACATGTCTATCCAGATACTTCAGTGAATAAAGGTTTTTACTCATAGGTAGTTCAATGTTAGGAGGCAAAGCTAAGCCTGGTACTGAATTATTTTAAACGTTTTCATTACGTTTATTTGAGCTATTGTTACAGTATTTTAGTTTTCTCATTTTTCTTTGTTTTTAACCTTAACTCTATTTCCGAACCTTTGAATTTTTTTAATATCTAAATCTTTCTAATTATGTTCTTTTAAATCAATAGATATTTATTTACAACCTAAACTATGTCTTATCAAAGGTTCTTTTGTCTGGGATATATTACAGTTCAGTGGAAATCAGTAGTTAACACAAAGTGATGAGACACAAATACTCTTTGCTACAGGCTATTGTCTTCCAGGCTTTCTTGCCTGCTTTTTTCCAATTTGGTTTCAATCACCTTCAGCCTCTAAAATAAGCTAATCTATATTGTATTATTTGAACCCTAGAGTTAACTTTTTTTTCTCATTTAACCTGCTGAGCAATTTTGTAAGTTCATATTTCACAAAGGAGAATGCATGCTGTGGGATATAAAAAGCTACCGGAATAAAAACAAGAAATCATTTTTGTTAGTGTCTGAATGATTCATTACAGTTTTGTAAAGGCTGAAGCCATATACATTATTAGATCTCTTTGGTCTATAAATAATGCAAGTTAAAAATGGACATCAGACAGCGAAAAAAAAGGTTTGTTTATTTTAGGGAATGTTTCAAATAATGCAGGCTCCAAATCTAACAGGATCTAAATCTAAAGCTGTCAATTTTCTTTAATCAAAGGTGCTTAATGCAGTCTCCATGAGCTGAAATGTGTGATTAACATTTCATCAAAATCTGTAAAATGTCATTTCTGTGCTTTCATTTGCCCCTTAGAAACCGTCATCTTTCTCTAATTGTATAATTTTATCAAACTTTCCACCACCATTAAATGCCTAAAAACTATTTGGCTTGGACACTCTTCTGCAGACTGTTCCCTCCATGGCTACTAAACCTTCCCTTTTTGATTCAAACAATGTACTGAACTTTTCTCAGTTGACACCTGGACAGAGAAGGTGACTGTTGGTCCCCTTGGCTTTCCCTTCCGAACTAGTAGCATTTCCAGTCTTTTGCACTCTCATGTACTACATCTTGGGCTATTATTTAAGAAGTAAAACTGTTGACTGATTTTTGGTTGTGAAGTGCCTAGAGCTAGTGTTCTTATGTGGCTAATACAATAGAGATTATGTAGGAAAGGGCCGCACAACTTCATTTTATGCTCAATGACTGAGATTTAATACCAGAATTTTAAGGCACATTTGTTTTCTTCTGAATAGACTTTCTGCAAGTGCACATATACCAAAGTTCTTTTAGATGATAATTAAAAGTAAGTAATGGCTGAGGTTGCAAATACATTCAGCTATATCCCATAGATTTTTGACAGGTTGCAGTGAAAAATTTCTGTCATGATGAATGCATGGACAAGTTAAACGTTTTTTTTCCCTAATGATATGCCCACATAGGAAGAAGTATCTATTCTAACAAAGGCATGTTTATGCCTACCATGATTTTTTTCCCCTCGACATTCAATTTCCATGTGTAAAGGAGAGATTCAGTAGTCTAGTGACTCTACTCAGAATTCTGTTCACTTGGAACTCTGGTAATTGGATTTGAAATTTTGGTGTTTGTTTTAAACTGTTCACTCCCAATCCGGTCAACGCTCATGCATATTGTTAGCTATAACCATGTGAGTCGCCATGCTTTGGTGGGCAAATGTGTAAGTGTTTGCAGATTGGACCTTCCACCACAGTTATTTTCGGACATTTATTTCTCTTACGTTCAGGCCAATTGACATGATTAAAATATGGTTCTCTTTCTAAAGTTATAGTGTAAATAATTCATTGTCTTCACTGCTGGAGATGACAGATTATCTCTTACCTACACCAAAGTCACGAAGGAGTCTGAACTAATGATGGTCAGGATTTCCATTATAGAGTTTCCGCAGCTGGCATAATGATAAGGGTAGCTCTTCTTTCCTACTCTGGAGATGCAGATTTTAATTCTCAGTAGCAATTAATACAGATCAACCATAACCACACGAGGCTAGAGGATCAGTGAAAAAGGGATGGCTCATAGTTTCCCTTGTGGTAATAACACACATACACACGCACCACAAAAGATATGAATCTTAATGAAGATTTATGTTTGTGGTAGATCAGAGATGCTTCTTGACAAAGATTCACAAATGAGAGAACAGAAAACATTTGGCATCGTTGTTGAGTAGTTACAGTAGGCAAGTTGTTGACTTGAGATAAAACAACCTGCTGTCATAGTCAGAAACAGTAAGGTAACTAATATAAAGCTGAATTTGACATTTACATCATCTGGCAGGCTCTGAATGATTTATCAGTGTGTTGGACTGCCCCACCCAGGAAAAGAATGGTCCATGCATAATTCACTGTAGAAAGATGACTTAGGCTATGTAACAGGGTATCTGGCCCCTTAAATGAAATTGGGCTCAGCTTTTCTTTTCCAGTCCAGATGTACCCTAGTGTTATGTAATGAGGAGGGTGGGGCTGCCCCTGAGAGTTATGAGTTCAGAATCTTGAGCGGGGAATTCAGAATCCAGAGTCCTAAGAGAGAGAGCATAGAGGGAGAGTTTTAGAACCAAGAGTTAAGAAAAGAGAGTCCAGATTTCTGAGAGCTCAGAGGAAGAGCAGAGTTGGGTCAGGCACTTCAAGGAGGAGATACTCCTGAAGGAGGGAGCAGTTAGTTCCCAGATTGAGCAGTGGTGCCAAATCAGGTTGGAGAAAGCAGAGAAACAATGATGGGATCACCTATAAACTTCCCTCGGCCAGAAAGGGCTGAAGGCTAAGAGCACCAGAGGGAGATAGCCCTCTGGCTCTGCTGGCTCTCTGAGTTAGAGAGCTGAAGCAGGAGAACATAGAGGGCTGCAGGTTGGGGAATGATGGCAAGAACTGAAATCCTATGTGGGCAGGAAACAGGTGTAGTGAGAAATACTGGAGCTGAATTTGAGAGGTGAGGTGAGGAGAGGGTGTAGTGAGAGATACCAGAGCCATACTTGGTGTTGGACAGAAGTACTGTTTGGGCTATGCTGGGGTTATTCTGATTTATGGTAGTGGAACTGTTGGTAATAGTCTTTTAAAAAAAGGACTATTTATATACTCTGAAGAATGAAGAGGGGAATTGAGGCAAAGGTTGCCCTGCAGGCATGAAGGGGATCCTGAGAGGAGGCAATGCATTCACAGGCTGAGTATCCAATGTTTATATATTATATAAGATATACCATCTCAGTGGTTTTCAAACCGGGCAAGTTCATTTTAATAGGGTTGCCAGTGCCAGTATTAGACTGGCTGGGGCCTAGGGCAGAAAGCCGAAGCCCGAGCCCAGCTGCTTGGGGCTAGGGCTGAAGCCAAGGCCCGAGTTTTTAAGTGAGGTGAAACTTGAGGTACGCAAGACAAATCAGACTGCTGAAAGGGTTACCATAGTAGTCTGGAAAGGTTGAGAGCCACTGAGTAATGCATACATGTGACATTCTTTCAAGCTTAAATTGAACTTTTAAACCTCCTTTTGCTTAACTTCCTGGGAGGGGTTTTATTCAGTGTACACTTTTTAAAAAGTAATTAAAATGAGCTAGCTCAAACACACATTTCTTTTTCATGCATAACACCAACCCTAAATCTCAATTTCCAGTTCAGATTGATCTCTTTTGCAAAGTAGATTGGAATTTATCAAAGCATGGGGGAGGAGATTGTGTTTCTGAGGGGGATTTTTTGGAGTGTGGGGAGATATCCAGTTTCAGAGTTTGGGTTTGAACCCATCTCTACATTATACCACAATTGAAAACAGAAGTAGTTCATGCTGGTTGTATGAATCAGGAGGCTCAGAAGATGTATAGGAATTGCCATACCTCATCAGACCAGCTAGTCTAGAGTCCTGTCTCAAACAGTGGTCGGTAACGAATGCTTCAGAGCTGAAGGCTATCCTTTCCTCATTCTGTCTCTGTATCCCTACTATATCTGCTTTAACTGTTTTGAGCTAGGGTGACCAGAACTAAACATAGTATTCCAGGGGAAGGTTAACATTGACTTATGGCATAACGTTTACAGTTTTACTTTCTATCCATTTTTTACGTGTCCTAACATTTTGTTTGTTTTTCTGCTCAGCAGATGTCAAGAAGTTTTAATTAAGCTGTCTACATTGATGGCCAAGGTCTTTATCCTGAATATATATAATTAATGTAGAACCCAGTAATGTGCATTATCTTTCATTTGAGAGATAAGGGGGGTGAGGCAATATAGTTTATTGGGCCAACTTCTGTTGGTGACAGAGACAAGCTTTCAGTTACATTTGCATTTGTCAACAGTAATCTGTACCTATTAGTAGCTTCGTTCTCCTCCAAAATGTAATATTTTCCTCATCTATAAAAATAGATCCATTGCCATAAACAAATAATCTTGCAACATGAGACATTAAATACTCTGATTTTTCTTTTCTTTTTTGTTAGCTTAAACTAGAGTAAGAATAAATAGCTGTGAATCAACGCAAGAGTTTGTTGTTTTTTAAAACACACACATACACGCCCACACACACCGCTTATAAATACTGGACTGCATTCTATTTTTGATAACCCTGATGTAAATCCAAAATAATTCCATGGCTACTGTGAGTTAATATGATGTGAAAACGCAGTGGACCAGATTCTGGGCTCATACTCATAAAAACCTGGACTGACTAGATTGAAGTCAATGGAGTGACATCAGTGTAAATCTAGTAAGTGAGCAAATGAGAACAGTCCTGAGCTGAGTCCTCTCTGTTCAAAAACCTTGCTACGATAGGTTGGATGTACCATTGTGGATGAAACAAAATTAGTCATATTAGCCTGATTCTTTCAAAGGACGTTGTTTTATTTAGTTTTACACTGTGCTCTTGTCAAATTAAAAAGCACAAATTAAATTAGTACTTTAAACTTTTTAAAAGAGGGCACAACATAAAGTGATTTTCCCTTATTTGATATGTGTAATTGAGTTATATGTGGGTAAGGCTTTCTATTCTGGTGAAAGAAAGAAATATTTTAAATGGGCAGCCATCAAGAAAATGGACATGGTGGTTTCAGATATATAATGGATAGGAGAAGAACTGAATAATTTTTGTTTAATCTTGAAATCTTAAAGATTTCTGGAAATGGTATTTTTAGTTATTTTGCAGTAAAAACAAGGAAGTATATATGTTTTTATGTTGCTCAATAGTTACAAGAATATCTGTGTGTGTGAATGCATGTGTTAGGGTCATAAGCCTTGAAAGTTGCTTTGTGATATCAATTAAGAAGATAAGAGAGAAACTAATTTATTTGGAGCCTGATCCTCAAGGTGCCGAGCTCTTTAATTGCTGTTAAATGTAGGTAGTGCCTTGCAAGAATGGACCCTGAAGTCCTTATTTTGTAGTAAAGATCAGAACTTACAGCACCAGTAAATAGCCCCTTAACAATGACAGAATAAACATGTTCTGTGAATGGTCTGAAACCAGACTGATTTTGTTTACTAGACTATTCTGTACCAAGTACAGACACGGTTATCTTCTATATAGATTCTTATACTATCTTTATCACCATAGCATGTGATCATCTTCCAAAAATGCACTAAATGACGTGGTAGAAAACATTTTCTTGCATCTGTCACAATGTGGTAGCTTAGCATCAGCAAGGAATCCAGGAGGACTCCTAAACTATGGACTGAACTGATCAGTTGTGGATGTGTACCTTCAACCAAACAAGAGTGCACTTTGGCTGCAAACTCTGTATAGGCTCTGTCTTCTACCAGCATAGGCTCTTCCACCAGCATAGGCTGTCTTCCATTGGTTCAGCTTTAACCACCTTCTTGTTCATCCATGAGTTGATCTCATTCAAACACTGGGCCATCTTGGTGGTAGTGACATAGTTGTATGAGGAAAGGCAGAGCTGTGTGTCATCTGCATATTGCTGACACTGAGTTCGTGTTACCCTGAATAGGACTGGAGAGAGAATTGATCTTGGTGGGATTCCAAAAGTGAGTGGTCTAATGGTGGAGGTGCAGTTTCTCATCATTGCTGTTTATGTACATCCCTCTAGGAACGACTTAAACCATGTTAGTGCATTCCCCCAGACTCCTGCCACCACTCTCATGTGAGACAGCAGTATCTCATGGCTGATAGTATCAAATGCTGCAGAGATGTCCAGAATGATGAGAATAGAACAGCAGGAGGTGATCCATTAGTTGCTGTTTGAGCTGTTTCTGTCGCATGCCCTGAATCCAGATTGTGCTGGTTCTAGGATAGTAGCTTTAATGAAATCAGTTTGTAGTTGGGGTTTGCCTACCTTCTCTATGAACTTGCTCAGGAACAGAAGATATGATTCTCGAAAGTAGTTTTCTGTAACCCATGTATCCAGGATGGGTTTCTTCAGTGTTGGTTGAACTACTGTGTTTTTGAAAGAGGAAGGGAAAATTGATTCCTTGATTGAGGCAGTGGATATTTCGGTCATGAGTGGCATCAGTTGCTTATGACTCTTTCACCAGCCAGGAAAGACATGGGTCAAATTCACAGCTCTTCGGTGGTGATTCCTTTAGGGTGTCCAATGCTTCTTGAGGAGTGAATGTATTATACTCCAGGAATGCAGGAGGGCTGTTGTTAATTGGTGTATATGGGGCAGATCCCATGCTGTTTGAGAAGACTTCCCAAAAGTGACTGATCTTTTCATTGAAGTAGGATGATAGTTCTTTGCAACACTTGGTGCTGGGTTTGTTGGCAGCGACTGATAATGGGTAACGCATACAGATAAAATTGGTGGAGATAGCTGTTCATATTCAATACTCAAAGTGGATGTGTACAATAAATGTCTAGCAATTTACTAATTTAAAAGAACCAAAATCAGAATTGAAGGCTAAGATCATATTTCAGCAGAATATTTAGATACCTGGTGTCTGGAAAGTCCAAAATCGTTTAGTTTCTGACAGTTTTTTTTTTTATTTTTTCTGAAGAATTAACAAATTAATTTCCTTGAGTTGTGAGAGATTATGGGCCAAATTTTGGCAGTCCTGGCTGAGTATAGAGTTGAGAGGGCACAAGTAACTTCAGTCCCGGGTCTCTCCCCTTGGCTTAGGGCACAGCAAGTCACGATCCTATTAAGGAATACCAGATGGTGGTGGTACTCTGCTTCCCAAAGGAGCCGGTTTGTAGTGGAAGCAGAATGTGGGACTTTGGCTCTGCCACCACCCACAGGAGCTCAGTGTGGCCCTTCCAACATGGCTTGTGGAATAAATGTTTGGGTGCGTCAGATTGCCACTGGAACTAGACAACTACTTAGTCTTAACATCCACAATATAGTCCTGCATTTGCGAGGACATTTCACTTTATGATAAATTAGTGGGGAGGAAATTAAAGAAAAACAAGTAGAATCTTCAACTGTGCATTTTGTATATGGTGACCATCGTGTTACAGACAGACAAAGGGAGAAATGCCATTGAGTTGAGCATTAAGCCTCACTTTGCTCAGCCAGCTAAAGTCCTCACCAAGTCTATTCATTAGAAGGTCACAAGCCACTTTATGTAAAAGAAGAGATGCCAATCTCAGTGGCCAGGTCTAATTCCTTTTTGGGTAATTTCATTTTGTCTCCCGTCTTGTGGGTTTTCTGTACGATTGCAAATAGCAGTCGTATTCCACTCCAGAAGAAACTAAGTAGAGAGGTAAGTGATCCCTACGTAACTATTCATAGATGCAATACTGGCCTCCTGGCAGGATCAGTACAAAGAGGGCATCCTCAATGTTTCAAAATGGTAGAGACAGATGGGAGACCCATGACTTGTGGAGAAACTAATGATCACCATCTGAGGTTCTTAAAATGGAATCTCAAAAAGCCTCTTATATTATACAATACCTTTTTCTTTTGTACTTCATAAAATGCACTTCTGAAAAGTGAAGTACAGGAAATACAATAGTAGTTAACTTCTCTGTATCTAATGGGTAAGAAGGTATATTAATGCCTTTCCTTAAGAAGGATTCCCAAGCACTTTACAAATGAGATATGGTACGTTGATTCACTTCACCCTTCTATGAAATATAATCTCCTCTAGCAGGAAAAATAGCAGCTCTTAACAGTGTGTAAAAATAGTTCCCAACAGTTTAAATTGAGAAGTGAGATTATTCAACAGAACCTGTAAGTGAATTTAGGTATGAAACATGTAATTATTCAGCCCACACCAGAATTGCAGGTGATTATGTTCTTTGGATATCTGTAACAACAAAGACCACTGCATACAACACTGATGTAAAAAATACAAGAGAGTGAAAAAAACTATAATTCTTACGTACAAAGAGGAAGGAATGAAGAAAGGAGCTGAAGAAATAGCAACTGTATTAAATCTAGTCCTCCCTGCTACCAATGCAAAGTGTAATCCCCATATAAAGAATTTATTAAATATTAAAGTGTAACATATTCTTGAAAAACTGAATTACATTAGTAGAAACTAACTTCTCAGCTGTGGGAGAGAGTGCAAACATCGAGCCTGCAGTGCTAATATAAGCAAAATTTCCCTTTTTAAAAAAATGCCATAGACTATCCTGTTAAGATATTTCCCTGGGGACAAAGGGAGGAGTGTACAGGTATGCCAGTTCACTCAACTTCTTTGATGTGTATCAGATTTTACAAGACAGATACGGGACTTTTGAAAAAATGACCGTTTATCCACCCAGATTTTAATACGTTAGAGTGATTTTTGTTTCTCCATTGGTCCGAGTTGCCCTCACATTCCATTTCAACGTGACTGATGTAATACAAGCTGCTTTTATATAGTATTTAGAAATAATCACAGCTAAATTTCAGCTGATGTGTCATGTAAACTCAGATGCCAGATTGTCAGAGCACTAAAGTTTAATTGATAATAAAAATTATACCATGTTACGTTTATCTTGCAACTTTCATAGAAGGATCCCCAACCTCCGAAAAATGTGGCTCAGTGGCATATGGCATCTCTATTTGTGATGGCAGTCCTATGAAAATGGACACATTTAGCAAATCAGTTGGTTTATTACTGTGCTACCATCTGAAATAGGTAGATCAATTTATTGATTATAAATTACTGTTAATTTTTTTCTAGAATAACTCTTAAGCCTCTTCAGATGTAGCGCCAATAAAGAATTGTTGATGGCATGATATTTTAAACTTGTTTCAGCTAAATTAAAGATAAAAATTGAAGCCTAGTTTTCAGGGCCATTATGTAGATTTGTAGCACACCTTAGAGAGGTTTGGATCTTTGGGTAAACCAATAACTAGTTTACAGTCATCTGATAAATGTAGTTCATCTGTGGAAGTTTATATATAATATCTTTATTTTGTTTTACTGCTACAGATTAGCATGATTCTCTGAAAAGTGCTTATAAAAATGCAGTGCCCATTGGATAAGTAAATTGCATTGCTGGGCATCACATACTTTGTCATCGATACAGTCAAGAAACAGAATTTGGAAAATGGAGATAAATTATATGTATTTGTTGTATTTATTGGTTATTCATAAGTGGTAAATCTATTCAGATCACACAGTTTCAGCAGCAGATATGACTAATTATATAACATAAATGAAAGCTGCTATAGTGGTCTGCATTTTCTAGTAAAGAAATGACTAGACAATTTGAACTGGTTGTATAGTGAGAATGAGATACATGATAGACACATAAATATGCCTATGGAGGTAGATGTATATTGTTGATTTAAATACTAGCGGGCAATGGTAGTGGGCCAAATTCTTTAATGGTCTAATTCTGTTGAAGTCAGTGGAACTATGGCAGCAGGGAATTTGGCCTTCTATTTTGCCTGAAACTCAAATGAAGTAGCCCCATGAAGAGATGAAACTGATGCGATAATCAGGTATCTAAGTATTGAATTCACATCCACAAACATCAAAGGTCTGCTTGTTCTATACATTTCGTGTGCTGCAATCATATGCGTGGATGCCAGAAAAAAATCTGTTTTTATTTTTTATTTTTTATTTCAAAAGTAGAAAAGAGAATAAGTGGGAAAGAGAAAAAAAATTCTGTCTGGTAATATTTTTAAAATGGTAGTTTCTTCCCACCAGATGAAAAAGTAGCTCAAGATATATGTGGTGATCCTAATGAACCACCACATCTTCAAGAGACATCATATATAATCGCTGTTTCAATATTGCATCATCAACTTGCCAGGTCCTCCACTCCATGGTGATAGAGAACAATATCACTGGAGATGAAGTCTTTAGGAGGATTTGAAAATTGACTCTCCTAGCCACCTGTTCTCATTAATGACCCCATGCACTTTCTGAAAGTGTGGGAATGTTAATCCCTGTTTAGTGGTCTAATTCCAAATCACGTAATTACCTTCGGACTGTCTTTATTTCCCCTTCTGTTTTGACAGGATGCTTGTCCTAAAACTGATTCATTGTGTTGCTATAAGTATGTGTGCTTTAAGAGCTTCTGTGTTTCACTGGGAGGTGGTGGCATTCCAGTAGCAGTTCAAACAGACACCCAAGGTACGTCTACATTGTAATTAACACCTGCTGCTGGCCCATGTCAGCTGACTTGGGCTCATGCGACTTGGTTTGTGGGGCTGTAAAACTACAATGTAGACGTTTGGGTTAGAGCCCGGGATCTGGGACCCTCCCCCCTTGTGGGATCCCAGAGCCTGGACTCCTGCAGGAGCCCTAACATCTACACTGCAGTTTTGCAGCCTCAACCTGAATCAGCTGATGTGGGCTAGCCATGGGTGTTTGTAGACATACCCTCAGTGTAGTTTCCATATCAGTTTAAGTTTATAAAGTGCTTTAGGATGAAAGGTGCTATATCAATATGAGATACCATATATACTTGATCATAAGCTGGTTCGTTTATAAGCCCCCCCCCAAGATGGAGACGTAAAAATGGCAAATTTTTATAACCCATTCATAAGCCAACCCTATAATTCAGGGGTCGGCAAACTTTGGCTCCCAGTCCCTCAGGATAAGCTGCTGGCGGGCCGAGACAGTTTGTTTACCTCGAGTGTCCGGAGGCATGGAGGTAAACCTAAATAAACAAAATGTCCTGGCCCGCCAGCAGCTTACCCTGACAGGCCGGGGCAGCAACTGGTGGGGAGAAGTTGGGGGTCAGGGCAGTAACCCCTGTGACCACCCCTCACATGACCCTACCCCTAACCCAGGACCTCCCCACGTGATCCCTAGCCCGGGACCCCCCCCATCCCATCCCTTCCAACCTTACCTGGGGCGAGCCAGGGGAGAATGTCTCTGGCCCGGCTGGAGCTGCTCCAGCAGGCCGGGTGGCGCAGTGGCAGCCTGCCAGCCCTAGAGCTGCAGCTGCTTCAGAGGCTGTGGGGAAAGGAGCGTGACCAGAAGAGGAGAGACTCTGGCCCTGTCTCTTCCCTTCTGGCTCTGCTGGCTTTGCTGCCTCTCCTTGCCCCCTCTGTTGGGAAGGGTGGGGGCTGTGTCCCACCTCTCCCCCTCTCTATACCCGTCATAAGCTGATCTCCTTCTCTGATGCTTCCCTTTTTTACTAAAAAAAATTTGGCTTATGAATGAGTAAATACGGTAATTAACATTAAAATTAAGTAAATGAAAATTGACATTACTGTCTGTGCCTCCTTTTTATTATGATTGAACTTTAGCCAATGTTCAGTATTGCAGTTAAACAAGAGATTAATGGGATTCCCACAGTTAAGCAGGGTGGGAAACTGTCTATGAATCCTTCTCTGGTGGGTTGTAGCTATGATGATTGAAACACGGTTCCATGCTACCTCTCTTTGATGTTGTCTTTTCATAAAAGAATTTTTAAAAAAATCCCTACAGCTCTCCTTGTTACACTGACACCCAAATACATTTCTTATCAGTTGAGACTGCACACTTGGATTCTTCTTTCAATTGTTACTAATACAGCCTAAAAGGAAGATGAATCTGGTTCAGAAAATAACAAAAGAATATTGCTGTGTTTGAATCCCTATCTCATTGTGCAATCATTGTACTATCCTTTCTCTTTGAAGGTTTTGCTTTGCTTTATAGACATATACTGTATAGATATATAAGCTTAGTAGCGTTAGGCCTTTACTCTGTCATTCTTACTAGGTAGGATACAAGAATCAAAAATGTACTTGGGAAGGTGATTTGGTATGTTTTGCTGTTTTAGGTGAGCTTTATTTGAGAATTTTAGCTACATGAGAACAATTAATATATTGAGTACTGACAGTATAATCTACAGGGAGGCAGCTGCCTACTTCTTAGAGTACAATACAGCGATGAGCATCAGGAGATGCAGGGTATTTTCCTCATTATTGCTATTGGTGTGCTCTGTGACCTTGAGTAAATCATGTAACCTTTGTGTCTTGGTTTCTCTATTAGTGAAATGGAGATAATGATTTCTCCCACCCCCACCTCCTTTGTAAAGCATTTTGGGATCTGTGGAGAAAAAGTGTAATTTAAGTACAAAGTGTTGTTATTAGAGGGTTGCCTCTTCATTGCCATACACCCATTGAGAGAGCAGCATATTAAGTGGCTCCTTGTGATATATGTAGGCAGCAGCAAGGAGTGTCCAAGAGATTCCTCTGCTTGCAGCACCAAATGGTCACTTTGTGGGCCTGGTTTTCTTCTCACTTACACCAGTGACCTGATTCTCTGCTTTTCACCAAAATCAACAGGAGTCTGTCCACTGGTGCCTAAAACATTCCCTTACTTTTTGAGATTGATCGGCTAAGTGTCCAAAAGTTATCATGTTGTAGCTGACAAATACAGAAATGCTAGCAAGTTGAAAGTCGCAATAGTAGTCTAAGCTAAAATTGCTTATTTGAATTGACTGGCTCCAGCATATCGAATGCCAATCAGAGATGTCAGAATATAAATAAATCACTTCAAAGGGCCATGATATTGAAAGATGTAAAATATTTTGATGCTGTAGTGCTGTTTCATGGGCATACTGTATCTACAGTGTCTATTGGGAGAGTCATTCTGAGCACTACATTAATTCCTAGTACTGCATGTCTAGTTTATAAAAATGTTATTCCATCGGAGGTTGGAATTTACTTGTGAAATGAGCAGGAGGTTTGACCTCTAAACTCATATATGTCCAGCTATCCACAGCAATCCCACATGGACCAGGATCATCTGAGCAGACACCAAGGACTTCCTTAAAGTGCTTTAGGCTGCCTCAAGGCATCTCAAAGGGGTGTGTGTGTGGGGTGGGGGGGGGGGTATTGCATAGGACCCCATGTTGGCAGCTGCACCAATCTCCCGATCTCTATTTGCCATCCTCAACTGATGATGCTTGCAGTCTGGATAAACTGAATTATACTTCTCCTTTCAATGTAGATGTTATCTTAAAGTGTCCTGTAAAAGCATGCAGGTTGGATATATATGAAATGTGTATAGGTCACAAATTCTGCCATGTGAAATTTGGAAACAAGAAATCTAAGCAAAATTAAAAAATACTGACGTATTGTACATTTTACACAATCTAAATTTCTGTCACCTTGATCACCTTTGAGATTTTATATGTGTATATAATGTGTGTGTCTGTATACAGTCATGTTTTAGATATTCCATATAATACTATTGCCACCTGTTGGTGGAAATAAATATTGCCAATAATTAATGGGAAAATAAAAGTACTGCAGAAAAAAGCTAATGCCTCCTACTGGTAAGGCTATTATAGCAAATGATTATGCATATTTATTAATTGTGTTATAATAGCTTTTTAGAGGTACCAGACAGTGATTTAGGGTACCATTGTGCCAGGTGCTATACAGAATTCATGCAAAAAGACAATCCTTATGCCAAAGAGATTACTATGTTGGACCACAATCTTGCAAAGACATAAGCAGATACATAACTTCACACATGTAAGAAGTCCCGTTGATATAGTGGGGCTACTTACGTCAAACGTTAAGCGCATATTTAATTTGTGGAATCCGTGCCTTTTTTGGTTATTTGCATGAAGCTATAACAAAGAAATAACTAATAATTATTAGTCTGCTGTTTAAGTAACATGAGTCACAATATTTATGAATATCTAACTATTGACTCTGTACTTAGATAAATGTGTTCAGATTTAAAATTGCACACCAAAAATGCAGTGGAAAATGATATGGTAATGTAGAAAAATACTTCAGCTTAGAGGGATACAGAGCAGATATTAAACATGATGCTTTTAATAAAAAATGAGTATTATTTTGGGAATTAGAAGCTATCTATATTTGATTGGGATTTTTTGTTTCCACAGTTTAGGAGAAAAGGAAGTTCCTGCCTATTTTTAATGTATAAGAAGCCAGAGATATTGAGGGCCAGTGCGGACTAATCAGATGTTTTCCAATAGCTACTCACACACAAACTTGTAGTATATAATATACCTGCACAAAGATTTATAGCTAGGGGGAAAGTATTTGACCAAAGCATTACTTGTATCTCCCGTAGGCTGCACACATTTTGAGTGTGTCTATGTTCCATCTAAATGGAGATGTAAACTTCAGGATGTGAAATGAATTGCACAATTACTTCCATCTTTCAGGCCAAATTCAGTTGATTTTCCATAAGAGCTATTTTACCATAAATTAATTCCAGGGAGGCGTCTCTAACGTTCAGGTGATCTGTTCTGGGAGTGTGCATTGGCCAGGTGAGGAGTGGGTGGGTTGTGCTGGGTGCACATCATCCCTTCACTACTTGAGCCCAGCTGGATTTCTGTGGAATCCCTCTTAGCTGGAGATCTCCCTTTATGGAGAATTCCTGGCACACTGCTGGCTAAGAGGCATCCCTGGTAGCAAAGCATTAGTAGTTCTTGTCTTCAAGTCTGCTTGGGCTCTGCGGGGTTTAAGGGTGGATCCTGTGCCCTGTTCATTGGAAAAAGGCAAAAACCTATCTCCACGGAAAAACAAAGCAGGGGAATCTAGCTGAGAGTTCCTCCTCCTCCTCCTCCTGAGATTTACTAGGGGAGGGGTGGGCTATCCGAGCAATTGTATATAGTTCTTTCCATAGGAATACCTTTTGGAATAATATACTTTACAAGCTAGCGAGAGACCCAAACTGCAAAGTCCAAATCCAGATTCTGAAGCATTCGGACTGCCTGGGTCTAGATCTATTTGAACCTATCTCTATCCCAGACTCTGAGTTTTCTCAAAAACTAGTTCAGACCTGGCTTGACATGAGTAATTGGATATGGGTGAGGCCTCATTGGGAGACAGGATTAGGGAAGTAAATGGATCAGCAGACTGGAAACAGAATGTCTGTATTAGCTAAAATAATGGTGAACACCCAGGGAACAATTTACAATGGACAAGGTAGCAATGGATAAAGTAATCCTGGATTGTAAAATGAGGTGAAGAGTAAATTGTGCATGGACAGAGCGAGCTGTACAGGGATTGGTTCCTACAAATTCTCCAATACTGTCCCAAAATCTGTGTAGCATTGTATAGTAAATGCAATGTAATGTGTAAATATATTATAAAAGAAGAGGTTTGCTGTGTAACTTTGGATGTGTGGTATGTCCTGTAAACTCCCCACCCCCAGCTTGAGTCTGATCAACTCAGTGTAGTGTTGCTGTCTGCTAAATAAAGGAATCTGAGTGGCAAGATTGGAGTTGAACTTAAATTCTGTGGAAACCAAGTGGAAGAGGTTTGGCGGAATCCCGACATTTACTTAATCTCAGCAGAAACAGCCTCACTGAACATGAATAGTCCCACTGACTTCAGCCATTTTCTTGGAATTTTGTTACAGTTATGCTGGGGTTTGGGTGAAATCTCCTTGAATCTTGTGGGTGTAACATCTTCCCTTTATTCAAGATTAATGTAAGAAACAATTAGGCTGCTTTATGGAATGAGTTAGCTGAACCAATAGGAGCCACGGCCCCAAACATAGGCCATGTACAACTCTAGTCAGGAATCCAAGGTAGGTGGGTGGGGAGTGTTGAATTGTGGGCTGAACGCAAATGTGGGGGAGGGGCTGTATGGTTTGTTTTTGCCAGAGTTGTGTATGTGTGAAGAACAGTAGGAATACCGAAGGAGTAGAAACCCAAGGAAACAGCCAGACATGGAGTGTGGCCCTCAGAAAAAGCCTACAGAAGCTTTGTAGGTAGAGTGCTGGTTGAAAAATGCTTAGAAATTATGAGAAAAATAATTGTCTCCTACTGTTTGATTCCCACTGTTTTCAGGGAAATAGGACTTTGTGTACATTCTCTGTTCTTTGTACCATTTGCAAATTTTGTTGGCCTTACGTTTTAGGTTGACATTACATCTATAATGGAAGAGTGTATATAGTCTTATTGTGGACTAAATTCTGTTATGCTTAACAGGGTTGTCATTTTTTATTTGTAGTTCTAAAGTGTTTCCAATGTAACACAAATATCAGCATAACAAAGTCAGCGATCTGTGAGAACCGCATGGTCTTACTTACCTTTCATTTGTCAAGACTTGATAAGAAACATCTATATTGCTTGTTTAATCTGCTAATTGTATGTTTTCATCCAAGCTGAACTGACAAGGTGAAAGGTACCCGCTAATATTAGTCTATGAGGATATTGTCAGTAAGGCAATGTAAACTACCGCACATGTAATCTGTATGGTGACCCATTTCTAATTAAATGGTATTTTGAAAAGTTATTATACTATCATGTCTAATTTCTGGCAATATAAATGAGGGAGAGATGGTATATTCATGGCAAAGTGGTTTTCTTGGTTTTATAATTCAGTTAATAGATAAAAACTTTGTGGAAGAAGTTAGTATATGGACACAACTTTAATTTAAAATGTAACTTTGATTGTGAGCTCCCTCCCCGTCCCCTTGTTCATCCACAGCAGTCATACAGGTTTTTGTAAGAGTTTGGGATTCTTTAAAATCTTTTCTAACTATAAAAAAATGCTTAATTTTAAAAGCTGAGACCGTACAAGTATTTATCGTTCAGCTTTCTAGGGCCTGTAAAATACTGTAATGTAATAGTTACGAGTAAAATAGGACTTGCGTATGATCAATAAAACAAGATACACTGTTGTATGCAATGTAATTGTAGCCGTGTCAGTCCCACAATATTAAAGACACAAGGTGGGTGAGGTAATATCTTTAATTTGACCAACTTCTGTTGGTGAGAGAGACAAGCTTTTGAGCGTACGCAGACCTGAAGAAGAGCTGTATGGCTTGAAAGCTTCTCTCTCTCTCTCCAACAGAAGTTGGTTGAATAAATGATATTACCTCACCCACCTTGTCTCTCTAAGGTACACTGTTAAACAAAACAAAAACAATCTAATATAAAGAGAACATGTAAAATAAATGTAGAGCTTTGTCTTAACACCAAAAAACAATGTCATTTAGTGATAAGGTTGCCACCTAGTCCTTTATTCTCTCTGTTTTGCATAAAGGCTAAATTCAAGTCCTAAGCATTTGTACCTTCATGACCATGTTAATACGTTAAAGCTGAAAAAGACACAGTAATGTGAACTTGTATTGAGATTCACCATGGGTTTATGTACTGCCCCTCTCTCCCCATCTCAGTTATTCCTGCAGGGACATGAATAAATCTGTTAGTTATAAGGGTACCCATGGCAATCAAGGTACGCATGCACTAAAATGCATGTGCCACAACCCCAGAGCCTTGCTTTACAGGAATTCTGTAGAAAACAAATGTTGTATCCTATGGTGGTTCTACTGTTTGCCTATTCAGATGCGCATCTGTGTCTATCCTAATGACTGAACTTGTCAGTGTATGTTGAAAATCAGCGAGGGGTGAAATTTCAGTTACATGAGCTTTGATTTTAATGAGTGTCTGACTGTTTTATTCACACAACCACTTTACATATTTAAGAAAGAATGTGCTCGCTCACTGTCTTCTGATACTTGCCATACCTAGCCAAGAGGAGAGGTGAGTTGAGAATGTCAAGGTAGCTTGGATCAGAACTTTGTTCCTTTAAGTTAATATTGGTATGTAAAAAGCTACTCTAAATGAAAATGACTTTAAGATATTACTGTGGCAATAGATATTTAAGTGTTAGCTGCAATCTCCTTGCTTCAAATGCCCATGGGCTTACACTGTTGGCATTACAGAGGGATGTTTATTATGAGAGAGCAGATTAGCATCTCAGTTGTTCCAGCCTTAGGAAAGTAGCTCAAAGGTCCTTGTTAATTCTCCACAGATATTTGTTTCCTTTCCCAGGTTTAGTGTCTTGCAAAGGAATATTTAATAGAAGTGCTTTGTATCATATTATCCACTTGTGGATTAAGTTTGCTGAGCTGCTGGAAAACCCTGCAGTAGTCCAGGGTTCACAAACTTAATCTGATTAGGTTGTTTCTGCCAATTTAAATTGGATTTATTTATTTATTTTAAATCTGAGAGACCTTACCTTCTTAGGAATCTGCACATCTCTGCTCAGATCAACCTAATCCTGCTAATAGAACCATGAAATACAAAATCTTAAAATGACTTTTGAGTTTAATACCAAATGTGACTCAGTCAGTAGTACATTTTTCATCATTTTGGCATATGCAAGACTATATGCGGTAAATATGAGAAAATTGACAGTTGGGCTGTTAGGTTTTTATTTTTTTAATTATTATTTGAGTAATGTTGAGTTGATGAAAGGGGCCACAAAGCACAGGAATACATTGCAGTGGACCCTTCCCCACTAACGTACCTTTATCCTAATCTGTGGAGACTAGCTCCAGATACACAGCAGTGATTTTTATCCTACATATCTATTCATCAGTACTTGGGCTCTCTTGTCTGTCTGTCTACTGCTCTCAGCACCAGGACATCTGAATGCCCATTGAAACTGCCCACAAAGGTGCCAATTAGTAAAAGTGATTTTTGTATTGGGCATCTGTCCACTAGATACTGGACTAAGACCATCAGTGCATTTCACATAGACCAAATATACAGATATCAGATGGATTATAACTTTCTAATCACTGTCAACTTGGGTGATATATGAACTGGTAACCTATGCTGAAAGACCATGTATACTATTAACTATATCCTGAGCTGGTCACCCTTTTAGATGGATCGAGGTAGGTTAGTATAGAGTATTAGATTCAAATTATGATGGGCTGGTGTACTGTATGTCTCATTTCTTAGAACAAAACATTTTAATGGCCACTGCCCAAATCCTTGTAGTTTCACTTTGAAGAACAAGTAGTTCAAGTTCAGCAGAATGAAGTCTGATTGACAAAACCAGTGTATTTATCAATTTATTTAAAACCTTATAACATTTTATATACTTGATAACATTGCTTGCTATCTTAACTGAAGTGTAAGTATTTTATAACCATAACATTTATGGCATAAGAATTCTGTTGTCTTTAGATTAGATTTATCATGGAGATAAATTTCTGACTGTTTTGGTCAAGTAAGTAGTTTAGGAATGGTCTGCTATAACATTTGGATTCTATCCAAAGGATGGAGATAAATCCCGAAGCCTGCATTTGTTTTACATTTTAGTAAAAGAGAATTTTACATGTAAAATGTACGCTTGTCCTTTCCCTTTTTTTTAGGACCTGGTGGAGAGGGATTTTTATTTCCAAACTCGTTTGAGATCCCTTGTTATCCAGACTGTGGTTGGATTGAAATAAGGCTCTGTATACTTTAAGGAGAAGCTTTTGATTCAGTTGGACCTCCAAATATTTGGAAAAGTGGAATAGAACGAGATCTGCCAAGCTTCTGCTAAGACAATACCTTTAATGTTCATGCCACTGTCTAGTTAAAGGGGTTCTGTCCTGACTCATGATTCTGTTATTTCAGCCTCTTGCTAGTAGTGCCTTTGGAAATGAAGTCACAGTCCTTGACACTGATTATATTCCAGTAATTCCAATGTTAGATCAGAATAGTGCATTTTTATCTTTTAAAACACATTATATTGTAATGTTAAAACTAGCATAGGGGACTGCTGGGGGCTTCTGCTGTGTTTATTAATAAGGTAAGGTGAACTTCCACATTCCAACATTTTCACTGGTCTAGGTCAGATTTTTTTTTCAATTATTAAAATGGTATTATTGAAGACAAGCACGATTTTTGTAACTTACTTTAAATTTGTAATTTTAATGCCTTAATTTGTGCTGGACATGAATAAAAAAGCCACCACTTATTAAACCTGAAGAGCAAGAGATGTTACTAATATAATTTACAATATACTGTGGAATGGGATTCATCACTGAATGTCTTCCACAGACAATCCAGGAAGTTTTTGGAAACTGTAGGGGACAATTTCCTGGTGCAAGTGCTGGAGGAACCAACTGGGGCGGAGCTCTTCTTGACCTGCTGCTCACAAACCGGGAAGAATTAGTAGGGGAAGCAAAAGTGGATGGGAACCTGGGAGGCAGTGACCATGAGATGGTCGAGTTCAGGATCCTGACACAAGGAAGAAAGGAAAGCAGCAGAATACGGACCCTGGACTTCAGAAAAGCAGACTTTGCTCCCTCCGGGAACTGATGGGCAGGATCCCCTGAGAAAATAACATGAGGGGGAAAGGAGTCCAGGAGAGCTGACTGTATTTTAAAGAATCGTTATTGGGGTTACAGGGACAAACCATCCAGATGTATAGAAAGAATAGTAAATATGGCAGGCGACTGGCTTGGCTTAACAGTGAAATCCTTGCTGATCTTAAACACAAAAAAGAGGCTTACAAGAAGTGGAAGATTGGACAAATGACCAGGGATGAGTATAAAAATATTGCTTGGGCATGTAGGAATGAAATCAGGAAGGCTAAATCACACCTGGAGTTGCAGCTAGCGAGAGATATTAAGAGTAACAAGAAGGGTTTTTTCAGGTATGTTGGCAACAAGAAGAAAGCCAAGGAAAGTGTGGGCCCCTTACTGAATGAGGGAGGCAACCTAGTGACAGAGGATGTGGAAAAAGCTAATGTACTCAATGCTTTTTTTGCCTCTGTCTTCACGAACAAGGTCAGCTCCCAGACTACTGCACTGGGCAGCACAGCATGGGGAGGAGGTGGCCAGCCCTCTGTGAAGAAAGAAGTGGTTCGGGACTATTTAGAAAAACTGGATGTGCACAAGTCCATGGGGCTGGATGCGTTGCATCCGAGAGTGCTAAAGAAATTGGCGGATGTGATTGCAGAGCCATTGGCCATTATCTTTGAAAACTCATGGCGATCGAGGGAAGTCCCGGAAGACTGGAAAAAGGCTAATGTAGTGCCCATCTTTAAAAAAGGGAAGAAGGAGGATCCTGGGAACTACAGGCCAGTCAGCCTCCCCTCAGTCCCCGGAAAAATCATAGAACATGTCCTCAAGGAATCAATTCTGAAGCACTTAGACGAGAGGAAGGTGATCAGGAACAGTCAGCATGGATTCACCAAGGGAAAGTCATGCCTCACTAATCTAATTGCCTTCTATGGTGAGATAACTGGTTCTGTGGATGAAGGGAAAGCAGTGGACGTGTTATTCCTTGACTTTAGCAAAGCTTTTGACTCGGTCTCCCACAGTATTCTTGTCAGCAAGTGAAAGAAGTATGGGCTGGATGGATGCACTATAAGGTGGGTAGAAAGTTGGCTAGATTGTCGGGCTCAACGGGTAGTGATCAATGGCTCCATGTCTAGTTGGCAGCCGGTATGTAGCGGAGTGCCCCAAGGGTCGGTCCTGGGGCCGGTTTTGTTCAATATCTTCATAAATGATCTGGAGGATGGTGTGGATTGCACCCTCACCAAGTTTGCGGATGACAGTAAACAGGGAGGAGTGGTAGATACGCTGGAGGGTAGGGATAGGATACAGGGGGACCTAGACAAATTGGAGGATTGGGCCAAAAGAAATCTGATGAGGTTCAACAAGGACAAGTGCAGAGTCCTGCACTTAGGACAGAAGAATCCAATGTACCGCTACAGAGTAGGGACCGAATGGCTAGGCATTTCTGCGGAAAAGGACCTAGGGGTGACAGTGGACAAGAAGCTGGATATGAGTCAACAGTGTGCCCTTGTTGCCAAGAAGGCCAATGGCATTTTGGGATGTATAAGTAGGGGCATTGCCAGCAGATCGAGGGACATGATCGTTCCCCTCTATTGGACATTGGTGAGGCCTCATCTGGAGAACTGTGTCCAGTTTTGGGCCCCACACTACAAGAAGGATGTGGAAAAATTGGAGAGAGTCCAGCGAAGGGCAACAAAAATGATTAGGGGTCTGGAACACATGACTTATGAGGAGAGGCTGAGGGAACTGGGATTGTTTAGTCTACGGAAGAGAAGAATGAGGGGGGATTTGATAGCTGCTTTTAACTACCTGAAAGGTGGAACCAAAGAGGATGGATCTAGACTGTTGTCAGTGATAGCAGATGACAGGACAAGGAGTAATGGTCTCAAGTATCAGGACATCAGAGTCACCGAAATGGGTAGAATTTATATCTTCCTGCCCCAAAAGTATAGTGAAGTAAAGGAGAATAGGTGCTTTTGAAAAATTTACCCCAAGTCCCATTTTCAAAAGTGACTTAGGCTCATAAATCCCATTGACTTTCAATGAGATGGTATGTCTACACTGCAATTAAAAAACTGCGTCTGGCTCTTGCCAGCTGATGCTAACTATGGGACTGTTTAAGTGTGGTATATATGTTTGGGCTTGGGCTGGAGCCCAGGTTCTGGACACTGCATCTACACTGCAATTAAACAGCCCTGCAAGCCTGAATCAGCTGGCATGGGCCAGCTGTGGATGTTTTCTTGCAGTATAGACATACTCTTAGGCTCCTAATTACCTAAGTCACTTTTGAAAATGGGACATAGGCTATTAAGTCACTTCTGCACTTGTGAATTTTTACCCAATACCTTTTAGCAGTAAATCTAGTAGGGCTTCTGTATGATTAGAACTAGATGAAGCTGGTGTGTTTTTTGCACAGCATTTTGGATATGTTCCAGTTTAATTTCAGGTGACTTCCTGCAGATCCTGACCCCAATATTATTTTCCCCTGAAATTTGACTGAAGTGTTGTGCCCAATTCAAAACCATGCAAACATTCATATTTCAAACTTTGAATTTACAGTATCTGACTGTTCAGAAATGGGTTCCTTTTCACTGGAAAAGGAGCCTATTTTCCAAAAACAAATTTGCAAAAGTATGTCATTCCCCTCCCCACCACCCGCAAATGGGCATGTTTTCAAGTTTGTAATGAAATATGAGAGCACCTCAAAACTTTAGTACCTCCATCTTTGTCTCACAAATACTTTGCACACCTGTCATGTTACATGCTTGAGTATGACTATCATTGAAAGAAGTAGAATTCAGTGGTACAGCAGCCAGGACATTACAAGATTTCACAGGACTCAGCCATAAAATCTTACTTATTGGAAAATTAGACAAAAGCTGGAAGAAAATCCTGCATTAACCGCAACTGTTCTCTCCCTTAAACAATGAGACTGTTCTGTAGAACATAAAATAGTAAGTCAAGCAACTGAAACCACAAAATTCAGACACAGACCCAACAAATGATTACAGTAATAAATATTCTCTAGGATTGCTGCATTGACCTTGAAAATAGATTGAGACAGACTGAGTCTGAATAACAGGTTTTCCAGAAGGAGCTAAAGGCAAAATCATCATGTATTGTAGCTTTTCATTAATAAACAGCCTTAGGCCTTGTCTGCACTACTCCCCAGACTGCTGCACTGGGCAACACAGCATGGGGAGTAGGTGGCCAGACCTCTGTGGAGAAAGAAGTGGTTAGGGACTATTTAGAAAAGCTGGACGTGCACAAGTCCATGGGGCCGGATGCGTTGCATCCGAGAGTGCTAAAGGAGTTGGCGGCTGTGATTGCAGAGCCATTGGCCATTATCTTTGAAAACTCATGGCGATCGAGGGAAGTCCCGGAAGACTGGAAAAAGGCTAATGTAGTGCCCATCTTTAAAAAAGGGAAGAAGGAGGATCCTGGGAACTACAGACCAGTCAGACTCACCTCAGTCCCCAGAAAAATCATGGAGCAGGTCCTCAAGGAAGAAATCCTGAAGCACTTACACGAGAGGAAAGTGATCAGGAACAGTCAGCATGGATTCACCAAGGGAAGGTCATGCCTGACTAATCTAATCGCCTTCTATGATGAGATTACTGGTTCTGTGGATGAAGGAAAAACAGTTGATGTATTGTTTCTTGACTTTAGCAAAGCTTTTGACACGGTCCCCCACAGTATTCTTGTCAGCAAGTGAAAGAAGTATGGGCTGGATGGATGCACTATAAGGTGGGTAGAAAGTTGGCTAGATTGTCGGGCTCAACGGGTAGTGATCAATGGCTCCATGTCTAGTTGGCAGCCGGTATGTAGCGGAGTGCCCCAAGGGTCGGTCCTGGGGCCGGTTTTGTTCAATATCTTCATAAATGATCTGGAGGATGGTGTGGATTGCACTCTCAGCAAATTTGTGGATGATACTAAACTAGGAGGAGTGGTAGGTACGGTGGCAGGTAGGGATAGGATACAGAGGGACCTAGACAAATTGGAGGATTGGGCCAAAAGAAATCTGATGAGGTTCAACAAGGATAAGTGCAGGGTCCTGCACTTAGGACGGAAGAACCCAATGCACCGCTACAGAGTAGGGACCGAATGGCTAGGCAGCAGTTCTGCGGAAAAGGACCTAGGGGTGACAGTGGACGAGAAGCTGGATATGAGTCAACAGTGTGCCCTTGTTGCCAAGAAGGCCAATGGCATTTTGGGATGTATAAGTAGGGGCATTGCCAGCAGATGGAGGGACGTGATCGTCCCCCACTATTCGACATTGGTGAGGCCTCATCTGGAGAACTGTGTCCAGTTTTGGGCCCCACACTACAAGAAGGATGTGGATAAATTGGAGAGAGTCCAGCGAAGGGCAACAAAAATGATTAGGGGTCTGGAACACATGACTTATGAGGAGAGGCTGAGGGAACCGGGATTGTTTAGTCTGCAGAAGAGAAGAATGAGGGAGGATTTGATAGCTGCTTTCAACTACCTGAGAGGTGGTTCCAAAGAGGATGGTTCTAGACTATTCTCAGTGGTAGAAGATGACAGGACAAGGAGTAATGGTCTCAAGTTGCAGTGGGGGAGGTTTAGGTTGAATATTAGGAAAAACTTTTTCACTAGGATGTTGGTGAAACACTGGAATGCGTTACCTAGGGAGGTGGTAGAATCTCCTTCCTTAGAAGTTTTTAAGGTCAGGCTTGACAGAGCCCTGTCTGGGATGATTTAATTGGGGATTGGTCCTGCTTTGAGCAGGGGGTTGGACTAGATGACCTCCTGAGGTCCCTTCCAACCCTGATATTCTATGATTCTATGATTCTGACTTTGGTGAATGCAGAATATGTTGGCATACAGCTGCCAAAGTTTGTACATCACTTGGGCATGTGCATACTTGGCTGCTTGTGTTGGCATTGCACATACTCACCAAGAGTGCATGTTATAATGCAAAGTGAGATTCACCCTGGGTAGATATCCAAGTGTGCCAAGCACAGTGCCTTTCAGGAAATTTTCAATGTGTGTTGTGGGATAGAAATGATTTGCCCAGGGATCTCGGGGAACTAGAGGTCAAGTTCCCAGTGTGCAACCTTCTCCATCCCATAGTGCCATCTATAGCACATAATTTTGTTCCTTTTTAAAAAAAATCCCACAAACCTGCATGGCACTTTTCTGTGTCCACCATCTCTGACAGAAGCATGGAGCATGTGGTAGTGTTGTGAATGTTGTGAATATGGAATGCACGATTTGCCTGTATTTGCAGACCTATGAGAAGTACTGCAACAATGGGGATGTAACGGACAGTTTGCAAAGGGACATAGTGAAATATCAAGGTCATTGCTGGCGTTCATGGAGCAGCTGCAGACAGTGCTCTTCTGGGCCAAGAAACGAGCACTTACTGGTGGGACTGCATCACAATGTAGGTTTGGGATGATGAATAGTGGTTGCACAAGTTTTGGATGTGAAAGGTCGTATTCTTGTATGTGTGCTAAGCTCATCCCAACCCTCCACTGAAGGGACATCAGAATGAGAGCTGCACTGACAGTGGAGAAGCGAGTGGCAATAGCACCCTGGAAGCTTGCAAAGATGGATTGTAACTGGTCAGAGGGCAATCATTTTGGAGTTGGAAAATCCACAGTAGGAGCCATTGTCATATAAGTGTGTAGGGCCGTTAATTGTCTCTTGCTCCACGGGACTGTGACTCTCGGCAGTGTGCAGCATATAGTGGATGGATTTGCAGCAGTGGGGCAATAGATGACACACTGTCGCATATTCCCTAGTTTGGCACCAGCCCACCTTGCCACTGAGTAAATCAACAGGAAAGGCTGTTGGTTTATGGTTATGCAAGCTTTGGTGGATCACCAGGGATGCTTCACTGGTATCTGCATGGACTGGTCAGGAAAGGTATATGACACTCACATTTTTAAGAGCACAGGACGGTTGAGAAAGCTGCAAGTAGGGACATTCTTTCCTGACTAGTGGATTACCACTGACAATATGAAAATGCCAGCAGTGATTTTGGGACACCCAGCCTACCATTTTGCCCCCGTCTCATTGGTCACCTTGTCAGCACCAATGAAAGATTCATCTACCAGTTCAGCAGGTGCGGAATGACTGTTGAATGTGCTTTTGTTAGTTTGAATGGATGCAGGTTGGAGGGCAGAGTTGGAGTGTCTGTCTGTTGATTTTGAACTGCCCAACACAAGGGCCATAACAACAGCCCAACCTGGAGCTATGTGGTTGAGAGAGGCTCTGAAAGAGCTCTTTAACGGTCAGCCACAGCCCATGTTTTGTGCTGTAGTGTTTTCGGAGCCTGGACTTTTTGGTGCTGCTAAGAATTGTGTAGTGCTTGCAGTTAATTTACAAATATGACTGGGTGTTAGCTTGAAGCTATGAATTATTATATGGTGCTTGTACATTTACAAGTACTGTTTGCTTTGAATATGACTGCACATTCTGCAGTATGTATTGTGAACTAATAAAGGTATTTTTATCCTCCAAAAATAGGATTTTTATTGAGTGGGCAGAAAAACAATGTGCAAAAAACATAGGCAATGTAATACAAATATTTAACATAAAGTAACAGAGTGGAAATTTTAAAATTGGAAACGCAGCAAATATTTCTGTCCATTTCTGTGCACAAATATAGTCCATTCTGACCTGTCAGAACCATGTTTCATGTATGCGAAACTATGGTTTTCTTTGCAGTCTCCTTGTGTGGAGCTATAGATGCAAGGATGGAGTCCCTGATGTCACATGGTATGTGGAGGGTGTAGAAAGCAGTGATAATGGAGTTCTCCAAGGGTTGCAAAAGCTGAGGACTCTGGGATTTTTTGAATCAGTAGATCAGCCAGCATCTGCAGTGTGTGGATTTGCTGCCTAAGAAGACCCATTATGTCCTAGTGTATTTCCCTCTCCTTGACCTGCTAGGACTCCTGATCTTTTCTCCTGTCCTCTTTCTTTCTCAATGCTGTCCATCATCTTGGCCCTCCAGGCTCTTTGTTCACTGTCCGATGCAACACTGGATTGTAGGATCTTGTTGGATCGTGGTCCTCTACCATCTTCTTCTTTCTCCTCCTCATCAGGGTCAGGTATTCTGCAGGTGTGGAGGAGGCACCCCTCAAGGTCACCATGCCAAAAGCTGCTTATAAAAACAGATAGATGTACCATTGGATTTACAGTCACAATGAAAAGGGAATAATAAGTTTGAAAACTCTCTTCCCTTATTTCTTATTTTTTTTAATAAGAAATATTATTGACACTTCAGCTTTGGAGCACCTCTGCACAGCACCCTCTCCAGCCCCAGCCATCGTGAGTATGGCAATGCCAGTGGTGCAGGGGGGCGGCGAGTAGAGGGGAGGATATTCAATTTTGTGAAGCAGTGAAATTTCTCTAGTCTCTATTCCGTGGGCATGAATACAGGGCAATGGCACTGAATATTGGCACTATTTTCAGCCGGCAGTGGTGATTTTAGCAGATATCGCACTTTTGAAGGTAACAAAGGCACAAAAAGCACAGCTGCTCCTGGTATCCCAAAGCTGCCTGGGCCCTTTGCTGCGAGCCTGATTTCTGCAATGGCACCCATTGCAGAGTGGCAAGGGAAAGTATCCTACTGCAGACGAAAAAAATAACATGGACATCCCTAGAAATATCAGGAGAGGATTGCAGAGTATCTCTATAAAAGTTGCATTGAGATCTCTCAAGACAATACAAGTGACATCCTATGTACATAAACGTTCCTCCACCCCCTGACTCCTCGCCTAACCCAAAAGGGGAATGAAAAGCAGATGCCACTTTTATCTCTTTTGTACCTCTGCCTCTTCTCCTATGAGTGAAACAATGAAAAGTTGAAATCTCTGTCATGTTACTTGCGGCTGGGATGCATGCCATCTTTAAATTTAAAAGTTGTAAGGAAAAATGCACGCACACGCTTAACTAGGTTCCCTTCCCGTTCATCAGGCTCATAAGTGGTCACCTAAAGGGACTGGCTAGACTGGGCAGAGTCTTGAACAAGTCCTGGATTGCAGCATGGCTGGAGCCCTCCTCCATGTCTCTCCCTCCCTCACTGTTCATGGCAGGGGTCTCTGTGTTGGGCTCCTCCAGGGTATTCATAGTTGTCCACGGGGTGGTAGTGGGGTCTCCAATGAATATGGCATTCAGCTTGTAAAAGCAGCAGGTCTGTGCAGAATTCTTCACTTTCATGCAGCACTGCTGCCTCTCCCTGTCCTCCTCCTTTTTCTGCATGCCCCATAAAATCTATTATATACAGATTTCTACAGCTGGTCTGTAGTTGTGCTTGAACAGCCTCTCTCCCCATGGACTCAGGAGGTCCAATACCACTTCTCCAGGCAGGAGTGTGTCTAATACATGGAGCCGGCAGGGTTGGTTGGGCAGCGTCACACAAAGAGGGTGAGCTGCTATGTGTAGGCAATCAACAAGGTAGGCAATCAGGAAAAGGCATTTCAAAAACATGTGGGGAGGTTTGACAGAGGTTTGTGTAGCTTCCGGTTTTTGTGACCCCTGGACAGTGGAGTTTACATTGTGACCAGAGTGATTGTGATTGCAGGGAATGGGGCATTGTGAGCCAGCTGCGGGAGTGTTACACTAATAAAAATGATACTAACAGGCTCTTGTAAGAGGGACAAGGCAAATTGCCACGTTTATTGTAAATACAACAAAATATTCCTATATGCAATTTCTAAATAGATCCATTCACACACAGACATTAACACAGGTTCTACATAAAGGTTGTTATAGTTACCAGCCTAGATGTTGCTCGTGCCAAGTCACTGGCCAGGTGGCCTGGACACGAGAGTGGAGCTGAGTCGTTGTCAGATGCGCATCCGATGCTCCTGGAGGGTGGTCGTAGAACCAGACTCAAAGAACACAGTCCCTGGACCCAATTTTTATAGGTCTCTGGTTCAGTACAAGTCTATGGAAGTTGCTTCATCATGCTGAATTTACAGTTGAGATGACCATCAATCAGCTCAATCAGCAGGTGGTACATCCATGACGGCTCCATGATGGCTAGGTGTTATCTTCTTGTTCTTCCTTGGTGCGTTTTGGGTGGATTCCGGTTCGCCCTTCGGGGGTCATCCAGTTATCTCCACTTTGCATATTCTTCGGCCCATCGTTATCAAGGTTGAAATTCTTAGCATTAGGCTGGCACCATTTACTAACCAATTATTTCCCTGCTTCAGGCTCTCACTTCCATGCACTCATCATTCATTCTTTTACTTAACAACACCATCTATGACTCTTGATTCATTTAACAAATTTTATCCCACTATCTATTTTTCCCTCTTTGGATAACAAGATTACCTAGGCATGACAAGGGGCCCCTGCAGGGGAAGAGCATTAGGGTGTTTTTTTAAAAACAGCATTGTTTCCTCAGAGTTCTTATCACTTTCCAGCACAGACTCTTTGTCCTGTACTGGCCTGAAATAATTAGCACTTTGGCCTTGCATTTGTTACAGAGTGAAATTCAACAGCATGGAACTGATGTTCATACCTTTTTACAATACCTATATACTCTTTTGTCTATCTTTATTTCTACTACTACATAATTAGAATTATATCATACTTATATAACTTTGAGGGGGACCCAACAGGAGGACTTAACGCAAGTCACAAAGTGTCTACACTCACACTGTGTTGACCTCAATAGGTTGACCATAGCTCCATTCCATTCAGGGAGGTGGTTTTACTGCATTGCTGTAATGAGATGCTTACATCAGCCAGAGACAAATTTGAGTGTAGAGACATTCTCAAATAGGTCAAGGCAATTCAGTTAACGTCAATCTAAGTTTGTAGTGTAGACAAGGTGTAAGTGTTGAAACAATGTGTCACTTATGTTAGATGAGCATGGTTCTATTTCAACATTCAGGGTCAGCTATACCTAAACTAAGAGTACTAGATACTATGTAGCAGTATTAATTTGAACCTAAATGTTTGTTTTTTACACAAAGTCAGTCGTAGAAGGAACACTATTCAGTGCCTGTCCCTATTTCCTCACTGTCACTTAACACACATCTTCCTTAATAGTTAGTCTTCCTTGAGCTGTTGAAAAATAATTATTCAGATCTCCAGCTCATTGAAAGTCTCCATTCAAAATGGTAGTTTGGAACATCCCCAGCCTGAATGTTGACTCTGTTACCAGATTCTGCTATTTTCAGGAGTGTGCCTGGTAGCACACGGCACAGTCAGTTATGTTCATTTTCTCTTAGTTGCTAGGAGCAAGGTTTCCTCAATGTATGTAACATAGAGTTGACTGCTGCAGAAATGTATGTTATTTTATAAGCAAGAGTTTGTCAGTTGCATGTATTTTAACTATGACTAGGTCTCCGAACCCCATTTTGGTTTGATGGAAGATCAACACGTTCGGGGATTTCTTAGTTTCAAATGTCATTTTAAATATCTGTGTTTCACATGATAGACTGAGTCATGCTTGCATTTTACAACAGGGCCAAAATATAAAAAATTGTAACAGGTTCACTTCTATGGACAGAATCTATCTAAAACTTGTATGATTTTCTGCTGCAAGTTTGTGCAGATGAAGGAGCATGTAATGTTGTTTTAATGCTAATGTGGAATTCTGATTACTTATCCTGGCATATGCAAAGCTCTGTATAGATTTTTTTTTTAAAGTGTGTGTGTAACTAAATAAAGCGTAAAGCATTTACACTCAAAGGTCCCAGCAGCATTTGGAAAAAACACATAATGAGAACATTATGCTCATCGGTATAATACAAAGAGACTGATACTGCTCTCCAGTAGAACATTCATACTATCATGTAGTTTAGACAGTGAGGTACTCTATTTGCATATCAAATGCAGGAATTGATTTTCCTGGACACAGGACAATGTGCATTCCACATCACTAGGATTGGAATAAGCACCAAGAGTAGATGGGCTTCAGAACAAGGCCTGGACTTGACTGAAAATGTCTAAAAAACTGTTCAGGAAAATATAAACCTTGCATTTTAATCACTCTCCTTAACTGTTATGGTGCAAATTGTTTTTCATCTTTTTAATTATAAGTAACTAGCTAGTTCTTTGGCCTTCAGTCATAGTAAATGCTAAGGCCCATGTCAACTTTCAAAAAACTGTTTCTTCTTGACAGGCAAATAGCTTGAAGTACCAGCTGTTTGTTTAACAGGCATTTGGTTTTTTTCCTAACACAAAAGAAATCATGTTTATTATCCAGACTTTCTTTGAAAGGATTTTAAACACTTTCAGTGTTGCGTCTTATAGGTTACCTTTATATTTAAATATTTTAATGACTTTAAGAAAACCCATCTATTATCTCTCATGCCTCAGGAGTTGTCTTCAAATGTTTTGGGTATCTTCAAATATTCTACAAATTAACATATTCACCAGGGCAATGTGACAGATATTTTAAGATATGTATATAAATCTCATTCTACCTAACATACTATAAAACAGATTCCTTATTTTTAAAAAGGATGTTGTGAAAAATAGGAAAGGCTTCAAAATGTGTTAATAACTTGACCGTTTATTTGTACGAGTGTAGCACGTCATTTGTTTTTAGTATAACATAAGATCTGCATACCTCTAGTAAATATCAAAAGTCTTCAATCTTTCAAACAGGATAGAATTCTTCCCCAAGAGAGAAATTTTGAAATATTTTATCAGCCCTGTCTCCACTGGCATTTATAATCATTCTCTATCTCCACACTAATAATGCCTTCAGCATTAATTTAACAGGCAACGTGTTGTGTTGCAGCATTTCTGAAGGCATCCTTAAGCTACAATAATTTCTTTCTTAGACACAGGAGATACTAATCCGTGACTTCTCTAATAAGAGCTGTCACAAGCCTTGCTGTCCTACAGTGAATTGTCAAACCTTAACTCTCCCTGAATATATTGTAGGATTAAAATGAATATTTATAGTACATGTGATTTGGGATTCTGTCCAGATGACGGTACTATAAAATGTTCGCTATGTTAATTTATTTGTGGCTACTATACTTATGAAATGAGCCATACCTAACTGAATGTTCAGTGTGCTGCCACTTTTGCTGTAGACTCTTTCTTAAATTTAAGCGGTTACACTACTTACTGTGTATATTTTTATTAGAACTAAATAACACAGTTTTCTACCACTAAAAAGGCTGGTGAAAGTCTCTTTGTCATTCAGCATCCTGTCCACCAGCCTCCCACTACTGACTTGTCCTCTCACAAGAGGCAACAGTGTGTGGAGTTTAGAGATGTCAGTCAAAAATGTCTCCCTCCATTAAAACACAACTGTGTTCACCTACTTCGGGAAATTTCTGTATCCAGACACTAAATGGCAGTGTGAGCGCCTCTGCTCTATAGAATATATCTCTGTTCCTTTGTTGCAAGATGAAGAATGAGCATTTTGATCTACCTTATGATGTGACAGAATTTGGGGGATCATTGAAATCTTTTTGTGTAGAATTTTCTACCTGAGCAAAACAATGTGATTTTGAGAAGACCTTAATATGGAGTGATTCTGCTAGGCTTTTTACATCATGTCACACTGGGCAAAATGCTGCAGTAAGTCACCAAAATGGGGTCTCCTGAGGGGGTCCCCACTTCCATAAATGAACATGATTTACAACATCCCTGCTTCTCTCCAAGTTGAATTAGAATTAACATTAGCTGAGTTTTTTCATCCACACAACATCCCTGAGGACAAATGATTCACCAAGCAGACAGCTAAGCCTATCAGTACAAGAATAATGAATCTGATTTTTGTAATGGAGCTAATGTAAGTAAGAGAATAGAAATATTAAAGGAATGTAGCGAACAAAAGTCACATTTCACCTGCATCCTTGTCTCTCTTTCTCTCACTCCTCCGCTGAAGAAAGGGAATTATTTGAGTCAGAATTGCAATCATTCCAATGAGATATAGAGGCTAACTAGAATATATTTCCGCAGTGTGCTTTGACATGATGGCCAAAGGACATAAAATACCGGATATACAAACTAATAACCCTGAAGATGTTGAGAGGCTTGTAAATATTTTCCATCTATTTCAAAAAGTGAACTTCATTTCATTTTGAACTAAAAGAGGTTATCACAGAAGAGTGTGAGTTTCCTAATAAGTTGCCTGATCCAAAGTCAGTGAAAAGACTCCCATGTAGTGTAGTGGCGTCAGGAGAAAGGTTAGATAGCATATAAAGCACAACAGGAAAGATTGGTTTATGGGATTGTACTGAAAAAGGATGTGGCCAAAAAATAAGGGAAGTAGCTAGTTACATAGTTACTCCTCCTGAAAGAAAGCTTCTCCCATGGAGTTATGTAAGATGTGTGAATGAGAAGGAACTTTGTGATATCTAATGTCAGAACCTGGGTGTCTCCCATCCCAGCTGAGTGTCCTAACTAGCAGCCTATACAGTCAGTCTCTCGCTGTAGCCTAATGAATATTTAATTATTTATATAAAGTGCAACAACTTCAACAGGGGCAATTGAAAGAGATCCACGCCTAGAATATCCCATAGTCCAATAGTTAGGGCAGGCACTTGGGAAGTGAGAGAACTAGGGTATAAATCCCTGCTCCACATCAGGCAGACTGTGAATATAAACCCAGGTCTCCCACATCCCAGTGCTCTTGTGTCTGTTGGTCATCACCACTTCTTCGTTCTCCTCCTTCATTTTGTGAATCCAGCCCTTCATTTCCAATTTTATTTGTATTATAGAAAAGTTAGACACCTGAAATTGAGATAAAATGTTTCATTTCAGGCTGAATATATTTTCTGATTCACTGAAAATTCTGAAAAAAAATCATTTTTGGTGATCCAAAATGCACAGCTCTCCTAGTGAGTTAAAATTATTGATTTTTAAAAAGGGTACTGTAATAAATACTTCAAATCTCAACTGTAGTAGATGTGTCAGTGAAATGTGTAAGGTCTTCTTACTGAAATTCTGGGAAAGCAAGGCACCGCAGGGTTTTATCATTGGTAAATACTTACGTGTAAGATTCTATAGCAAAATCTTTGATAAAGCCATAAGAAGTGTTGCAGGAAAAGCAAAACAATCCTTTCCAACGTAGACAAATGTAAGCGGGGGAATGGTCCCGCTATTGTGGGGAACTTCCCTGGATTATATACTACCCCGGTTAAATGGGCTAGTGAAAGGATCTGAGTCCTCGCTCCCACTTCCTTTACCCAGAGGCCTGCCTGACCTCAAGGGTTTCCCTTCATCTCTCCTGTGCAGCAGAGTCCTTGTAACCCCAACAAGGCTGGGCCCAGGATTCCTGGGGGGTTCAACCCCCAACCTTGTCATAGTCCCTTAGGGCGGGGCTAGGGTGTCTGCACTCCGGGGTGCTCTCTCTGCACTGGATGCTTCCCTGACCCACTGATCATTACATACAGTTCAAAGCAAATACAATTTATTAAACAGCAATCAAGCAAAAAGAAAAAGCAAAAAATGGGAAAGGTTAAAGGAAAACACATAACCCTGCTCTGTGGCACAGGGACATCACAACCAGCCATCTCTGGAATGTAAGGGAAGTTCAGTCTGTTTCTCACAAATCCTAGGCCTCCTTCTCAGGCCCTGGCAGTGCTGCCGGGATGCTGTGGGTCGGACACTTGCTCTGGCGGTGGCCACATGCCCTCAGGCTTTAGGTGGCAGGACCCTTCTTCTCAGCGTTGCCCCCGCCCCGTCAGGGCTACGATCCCCCTCCAAGTCTGGCCTGCAAGGCCTGTTGGCTAGGGGCATCTCCCTGTGCTGGGCCTGCTGCCCAGGGTCCCCCCCTTGCTCTTCCCAACTGCTCACCGCACCCGGCTCCAGAATGCTCCAGCCCCAGCTCCACCACTCTCCTTCAGCACT
Source organism: Caretta caretta (assembly GCF_965140235.1). NCBI lineage: Eukaryota > Metazoa > Chordata > Testudines > Cheloniidae > Caretta > Caretta caretta. The sequence goes on from NC_134214.1 coordinate 87,673,789, forward strand.
GCCGCTGCTCTGCCTCCAGCTCCCTGGGCTGCTTCTCTGGCCCCTCTGGCTGGCATGGCCCTGCTCCCCAGCTCAGCTTAGGCCCCTGCTCTCTCCTTACCTTGGCCCCACTCTGTCTGACCCAGGCAATTCCAGCTCACATGGAGCATGGGACCCACCCTGGCCTCCTGACTCCCTGATTAGCCTGCCCCCTCTGTCAATCAGGCTGACCTGGAGCATTGGCCTCTCCCCTGGGGATTGTCAGTCTCGGGGTCCTGATTTCCATTGACCCTTCTCCTTACTTTTAGTACTGGGAGCTAGCCAACCAAAAATATCCCACTGAGTTTTAGGAAGGGTTCAACAGTCCCCTTACATAAAGTATAGGTAAGGGACAAATAGATTGGGTTAAATTACCTGGCTATTTGTTTTGGCCTTATCAACAGAAAGGAAAAAAACAACTTACAACAGGGGTGGCCAACCTGTGGCTCCGGAGCCACATGCAGCTCTTCAGATGTTAGTATGCGGCTCCTTGTATAGGCACCGACTCTGGGGCTGGAGCTACAGGCGCCAACTTTCCAATGTGCCGGGGGGTGCTCACTGCTCAACCCCTAGCTCTGTCACAGGCCCTACCCCACTCCACCCCTTCCTGCCCCCTTCTCATAGCCTGCAGTGCCCTCGCTCCTTCCCCCTCCGCTCCCCCCAGCGTCTCCTGCATGCCATGAAACAGCTGATCAGGAGGTTTGGGGAGGGAGGATGCGGTGCTGATTGGCGATGTGGGGAGGATTCTGGATGGCAACCCTCTCTTAAATTTACTTGTGACAGGAAGTCTTTTATGGATATGACTGATAGAAATGAATAGGTTCATGTACTGTACCATCATGTTTTGGTCAGAAACAGCCACAGATGGCTCCAGCAATTTGCCTATAACACAGGAATTTCTGGTAAACATTTTTTTACACTGGAATCTCCAGTGCAATGAGAATAAAGATTCCACTCTTGAGATCTCCAAGGGTTCTACCTCCGAGATCTACCTTTTTGTAGGTGACATACCGATAGAAGCCAGTTCTCTAGGGCAGGCATCAAGACATAAATCACTTGTAATTTCAGCCTTGCAAGATCACAGCTTCATTGTGAACAGAAAGAAAATCAATCTGACACCAGCTCAAATACTGCTACTACTGGGAGTTGTAGTATGTGGTATGAGTCCATTGGGAGGGTCTCCATGTCAGAATAATGGCACTTGAAGATTCAGAATACTTTGACAGCCATCAAAGCAAGAAGAAAGGGAACAGTAAGATCACTTCTCAGGCATAATGGTGTCATGCACACAAATAGCAGCATGAGTGATCCTTCAAGAGAAGGTGCTGCAGATGTCTCTCTTATCGATCACAGATGTGGTCAAGCAATCCCTTGAGTATGAACCAACAGTCATGTCTTCTGTCAGACAGTACTTCAAACGCCTGAAAATCTTTTAAAGTTTTATGTTAGATGGTGGCAAAACTGTATAATAATTTATAAATTTTCTTCCTCAGTAATAGGGCCAAAGTCAGGACAATTTTGAAAGTGTGCTGGTGAAGGATGACGTGCTCATAGCAGGTGCTCAAGAGGGGATGAAAAGTCCATTTTCCTTGAGCTGTGCAAAATGGTGGCATCATAGGAAGAAAAGCCTTGCACATCAGTGCTGCACCTTGTTTGAGCATTCACAGCGTTGCTAGAGACTGAAGTGGACGCAGTGGGCCTGATATATCCTTGATGTAATGCTGACTTTCACTGAGCATACACCAGGGATGAGTGCATTCCTCAGTCAGCAGCAGCATTACTGCTTTATTATATGTATTACAGAAGCCTTAGCGTGCTGGGTATTGTGAAAAAACAAATTATGATGATACTGACCAGCAAAGAGTTTCCAGTCTCAATGTGGACAAGACACAACATAGAGATAAAGGGGAATAAGTGGGGTAACTGATTGGATTGCAAGGTTCCATGTACTAATAGCTAAGTGTATAGTTTGGAGGCTTCTCATTTTTTTTAAAAAAAAGAATGAGGAGTACTTGTGGCACCTTAGAGACTAACAAATTTATTTGGGCATAAGCTTTCGTGGGCCAAAGCCCACTTCATCAGATGCATGCAGTGGAAAATACAGTAGGAAGATATATACAGAGAACATGAAAAAATGGGTGTTGCCATACCAACTCTAACGAGACTAATCAACTATTATCAGCAGGAGAAAAAAACTTTTGTAGTGAAAATCAGGATGTCCCATTTCAAACAGTTGACAAGAAGGTGTGAGTAACAGTAGGGGAAAAATTAGCATGGGGAAATTGTTTTTACTTTGTGTAATGACCCACCCACTCCCAGTCTTTATTCAAGCCTAATTTAATGGTGTCCAGTTTGCAAATTAATTCCAGTTCTGCAGTTTCTAATTGGAGTCTGTTTTTGAAGTTTTTTTTGTTGAAGAATTGCAACTTTTAGGTCTGTAATTGAGTGACCAGGGAGATTGAAGTGTTCTCCGACTGGTTTTTGACTGTTATAATTCTTGACATCTGATTTGTGTCCATTTATTCCTTTGCGTAGAGACTGTCCGGTTTGGCCAGTGTACATGGCAGGGGGGCATTGCTAGCACATGATGGCATATATCACATTGGTGGATGTGCAGGTGAACGAGCCTCTGATGGTGTGGCTGATGTGATCAGGTCCTATAATGGTGTCCCTTGAATAGATATATGGACAGAGTTGGCAACGGGCTTTGTTGCAAGGATAGGTTCCTGTGTTAGTGTTTTTGTTGTGTGATGTGTGGTTGCTGGTGAGTATTTTCTTCAGGTTGGGGGGCTGTCTGTAAGCGAGGACAAGAGAATCCTTAATAAGTGGACTAGAGAATCACCTGGGAAGCCATTCATTAACATCTCTTGTGCACTTTTTTTAAAAAGGAGCAGTAATGAAAATGTGATCGAGGAACTTCTGGGTGCCAACTGGCAAGGGTGCAGAGCAGACTGCCAAACCTGCGAAAAAAACGCAGAAATTGGGCTTTTTTGGCTTAATTGGCTTGTGAGTTGCTTGTTGGCTAGTTTTTGGCTTGTAGCTCGTTGCTTGTTCGGCTTTTAGCTTTTTGCTTGTTGTAGCTTGTTGCTTCTTTTTTTTTTTTATTGGCTCCTGGCAAGCAGGGGCAGGGGGAGGGGGGAGAGTGTCAGGGGTGCACAGCAGGCCTTCCACAGTCGCAGACTGCACACCGGGGTGGATCTAGTCACATAGAGTGTTGCGGTTCTTAGAGATTGGCTTGTTTTGGCCTTGTTTTGAAATGGGATTACCTTGATTTTTGGCTTATTGTGAAAGTCGGAGTGCTTATTTACCGTGTGAAAGTTGGCAACTGTGGGCAGAGGGGTTACAGAAATCTCCCAAGTCTGATATGTACATTCCCGATCACAAAAGAATGTCATGTGAGGTCTTAAATAAAAGCTGGTGTCACACTGGTCATTAGTATCATTGCAATACAAATGTACAGATGTGTTGTAAGGAGTGATGCATATATACCAGCAAAGATGAGAAGCAGGTTTCATGTCTGACAACAAATGTTTATCTAGTTCGCTGTTTACATTTAAATTAAATATTGTACAGTTCACAGTGGGTCTTCTGTCAACTTTCTGAGCTGAATATTAACCAAGATTTGAAAAAACTTCAAAGGGATAAAAGTAACATGAAAAGTGGAATGGTGTAGGGGTAGAACCCTGTCTTGAGGTGCACATCAAAGGTTCGTGCAACTGTATTTGGGAGATGAAGAAGTCACTTGTGTCATCCATCACCCAGGAAGTAAATGGGCAGCGTGTTTGCCTCATGAAAGAGGGGTCTCAACCATCTTGATTGAAAACACTGCAGAGCTTTGGGCGAGAGATGGTTTTTTTAGACAGGAGGATAACTTGTTAGTTAAGCGTAGTCTCTAGAAAGTGTGTGATGATTTTGTTTTATATGTAACCATTTGTTTCCAGTATTCTTATTCACTGGGACTTGAATCTTTCATAATGAACTTGTTCTTATTATCACTACAAACATATTTGAGTGCTGTGGTATTAAGTGAAGTGGTAATCCTGGGTTGAATTTTACAAGCTGGTATGTACTGTTCCTTTCAGAATAGCAGGCTTGGAAATTCTGTGAGTGTACAGTGGATACAGGGTTAGACACTACAGGGAACACTCCAAGCACTTGGGGGTTGGTGTGTGCCTGTCACTACCTGTACAGGGAGAGCCAGGCCTGTGGATGCCTGGAAGGTAGAGCTTATGCTTCCAGAGGCTGTTTTTTTCAGGGAGCTGATCCACAGCAGGCACAGACAAGATTTCCTCATGCTAAGGGCAGGTGGTGGTGGTGAGGTGCCTCACAACCCTGGGGAGTGTCACAAAGAGTCAGACATAAAAGCACACTTTGTAGCTGAACTTCCTTTTTGTGTTTCTGTTCACTCTGGTACCAATTCGATAAAACTTTTAAGCACATACTTAAACAGTGCTTTTTCTTTTTATGTGCTTTAAGTATGTGCTTTAAGTATTTCTTTTTTTCTGTTTCTTAAAGTTAAGTATGTGCTTATGCAATTTGATGGATAGTGATGGTTTGCTGAATCAAGGCCTTTCCCCTCTATCCTACAACCAATAAGTGGGCAGATAAAATACAGGTAAGACATTTTCAGCTAAATGGATTAACCACTGCATTTGTCTAAACACCACATCTTAGCATAAATAGCACTAAGTAGTGTGTTCAGTTTTCACTGTTTTCCTCGACATTCTGTGGGAACTAGTGCTTTATAAATTATTGTCATGTGCTAACCTTGTTATGCTGCAAAATTTAAAAGCTACTAAAATGATTTTAAAAATTAATAACCTCTAAAATGGAACACATATATGCTTTTCCATTTTTCTTAACCTTTGAACTTTTAAATTGCATTAAATTACCATTGTTGCTAAATAGTGTTTATTAGGTCCTCTTAATTAAGCACACAGTTGGAAAAGAGACTACACAACAATTATGTATCACAGTTTGATGGTCATACAATTTGCATAAACGAGAAATAGTCAAAACAATTCATTTTTTCTTGACATCTACACATGATTGTCTTGTGCTTGCCATAGCTGTCTTTTTGTTTGTTAGTGTGTCTTAGAAAAGCAAATGCTTCCTAGTGCTAAAAACAGTGGATTATACTATTTGTTCCCCACACCTCCATATGAATAAGCACCTATATGTCTTCCTTTTTTTGTATCAGTTGCACAAATATGAGATGTCTATATAGAATTTAATAATAGTTGAACAATATTTATATTTCATGTGTAAGTTACACATGTATTTAGACAGTTAATTTGTATGTTATACAAAAAAGGTGTAATTCAAATAATACATTCTGGATTGAGGTGAAGGAAAATAGTTTTCTGGTGGCAAAATGAATTACGAGAACATTTATAAGTGGTTAGTTATATGATATTAGTCCCATAAAATAAAACTACTGTGTGGCTCCATAATATTCACAGTTCAGGTGTGTTTAATTTTATATAATAGTATTTTATATCGTAGTATATAATAATATTTTGAGACCAACAAAAGATGCAGCCAGAACCAGATTTTCCAAAGTTATTTCTATAATTACACCCTTACTTATGTAGCTCCATGTCTTTGCACATTCGATTCCGTTCCCCATTAGGCTCTATGCATGTGCAAATTGCATAGCTAAACACAGTGTTCCCAAGTCTAGGTCTTTTCAAATGCAAAATCTTGGATGAAAACATTGTACCTGCAGAAACTTAAGACATCAAAAAATGTAGTCAAAATTTTAGACTCCAGATTGAGTTGTCCTTTGGAAATATGGCCCCTACCTTTAACATTTTGTCTAAAAAAATATTTTACTATCTTTCTTAGGACTAAACCATGACTCACAAGGCAGAGCCACAATGACCAACTTTTATGCTAGTTTAAAACATAACAATTCCAGAGGCAATGGTGAAGTGTGTAGGGAGGTGTGGACAGACACCTGTGGTCTCATCCCAGCACAATTATTGTAGTGTTGCCTGTTGCAAAGCAGGGTGAAACCATGCCCACGCACCCCACCTGCAGAGAGATTCTCCCTCTGGGCCATTTCACACTGTAGTAATGCTATCCAGTATCTCTTGTGCACCAGAGAGTTGAGACATGTGTGTCTGCCTCCTGCCAGTGGTGTGCTAGAAAGGAAAGTGTTCCCTGTATCCTCCCACTCTAGATCACTACATAGCAAATAAGTTAGCCCTTTGTGCATTTGTTTCATCTTCTACAACTGGTGCTTCATTTTTCTGATAAAATATGAAATCTGGGTTATATCTGAGGAAAAACTTGCTTCAGTATCAGAATGCAAATAATGCTTTTTAAAGTCTGAGGGGAAATACTGCTCTTGAGGAACAAACTGCAAAATAAGAACATTGTGGAATATTTCTGTGAATGATTCACAGAAATCTTATACCAAATCCATTCTGACACAGATTCTTTGTGGCTTGTTAATTATTTTTCTTACTGTAACATCTAGAAGTTGGAATCCCTTTGTGCTCGACACTCTACAAACTGAGTAAGAGAGAATCTGTGCCCGAAAGACTTTACAGTCTAAGCAGAAAAGGCATTTAAAGGATAGCAGAGATAAAGTATTATCCATGTTGTACAGACGGAAACTGAGACATCAAGGGGAATTAAGATACAGTGAGATTAAGTGACTTGCCCAGGATCACACATTAAGTCTTGCCCAAGATCACATATTTAACACAGCTAAGTGTTAAAACCAGATCTTTTGAATCATAAGGTATGTCTACACTACGGAATAAGGTCGAATTTATAGAAGTCGGTTTTTTAGAAATCGGTTTTATATATTCGAGTGTGTGTGTCCCCACAGAAAATGCTCTAAGTGCATTAAGTGCATTAACTCCGCGGAGTGCTTCCACAGTACCGAGGCTAGAGTCAACTTCCGGAGCATTGCACTGTGGATAGCTATCCCACAGTTCCCGCAGTCTCCGCTGCCCATTGGAAATCTGGGCTGAGATCCCAATGCCTGATGGGGCTAAAACATTGTTGCGGGTGATTCTGGGTACATATCGTCAGGCCCCCCTTCCCTCCCTCCCTCCGTGAAAGCAAGGGCAGACAATCATTTCGCGCCTTTTTTCCTGAGTTACCTGTGCAGACGCCATACCACGGCAAGCATGCAGCCCGCTCAGGTAACCATCACCGTATGTCTCCTGGGTGCTGGCAGACGCGGTATGGCATTGCTACACAGTAGCAGCAACCCATTGCCTTCTGGCAGCAGACGGTACAATACGACTGGTAGTCGTCCTCATCGTGTCCGAGGTGCTCCTGGCCACGTCGGCTGGGAGCGCTTGGGCAGACATGGGCGCAGGGACTAAATTTGGAGTGACTTGACCAGGTCATTCTCTTTAGTCCTGCAGTCAGTCCTATTGAACCCTCTTATGGTGAGCAGGCAGGCGATACGGATTGCTAGCAGTCGTACTGTACCATCTTCTGCCGGGCAGGCAAGAGATGAGGATTGCTAGCAGTCGTATTGTACCATCTTCTGCCAGGCAGGCAAGAGATGAGGATGGCTAGCAGTCGTACTGTACCATCTTCTGCCGAGCAGCCATGAGATGTGGATGGCATGCAGTCCTTTTGCACCATCTGCTGCTAGCCAAAGATGTAAAAGATAGATGGAGTGGATCAAAACAAGAAATAGACCAGATTTGTTTTGTACTCATTTGCTTCCCCCCCTCCCCTGTCTAGGGGACTCATTCCTCTAGGTCACACTGCAGTCACTCACAGAGAAGGTGCAGCGAGGTATGTATAAATGTATCAATCAGAGGCCAGGCTAACCTCCTTGTTCCAATAAGAACAATAACTTAGGTGCACCATTTCTTATTGGAACCCTCCGTGAAGTCCTGCCTGAAATACTCCTTGATGTAAAGCCACCCCCTTTGTTGATGTTAGCTCCCTGAAGCCAACCCTGTAAGCCGTGTCGTCAGTCGCCCCTCCCTCCGTCAGAGCAATGGCAGACAATCATTTCGCGCCTTTTTTCTGTGCGGATGCCATACCAAGGCAAGCATGGAGGCCGCTCAGCTCACTTTGGCAATTAGGAGCACATTAAACACCACACGCATTATCCAGCAGTATATGCAGCACCAGAACCTGGCAAAGCGATACCGGGCGAGGAGGCGACATCAGCGCGGTCACGTGAGTGATCAGGACATGGACACAGATTTCTCTGAAAGCATGGGCCCTGTCAGTGCATGCATCATGGTGCTAATGGGGCAGGTTCATGCTGTGGAACGCCAATTCTGGGCTCGGGAAACAAGCACAGACTGGTGGGACCGCATAGTGTTGCAGGTCTGGGACGATTCCCAGTGGCTGCGAAACTTTCGCATGCGTAAGGGCACTTTCATGGAACTTTGTGACTTGCTTCCCCTGCCCTGAGGCGCATGAATACCAAGATGAGAGCAGCCCTCACAGTTGAGAAGCGAGTGGCGATAGCCCTGTGGAAGCTTGCAACGCCAGACAGCTACCAATCAGTTGGGAATCACTTTGGAGTGGGCAAATCTACTGTTGGGGCTGCTGTGATGCAAGTAGCACACACAATCAAAGATCTGCTGATATCAAGTGTAGTGACCCTGGGAAATGTGCAGGTCATAGTGGATGGCTTTGCTGCAATGGGATTCCCTAACTGTGGTGGGGCCATAGACGGAACCCATATCCCTATTTTGGCACCGGAGCACCAAGCCGCCGAGTACATAAACCGCAAGGGGTACTTTTCGATAGTGCTGCAAGCTCTGGTGGATCACAAGGGACGTTTCACCAACATCAACGTGGGATGGCCGGGAAAGGTACATGACGCTTGCATCTTCAGGAACTCTGGTCTGTTTCAAAAGCTGCAGGAAGGGACTTTATTCCCAGACCAGAAAATAACTGTTGGGGATGTTGAAATGCCTATGTGTATCCTTGGGGACCCAGCCTACCCCTTAATGCCATGGCTCATGAAGCCGTACACAGGCAGCCTGGACAGTAGTCAGGAGCTGTTCAACCACAGGCTGAGCAAGTGCAGAATGGTGGTAGAATGTGCATTTGGATGTTTAAAGGCGCGCTGGCGCAGTTTACTGACTCGCTTAGACCTCAGCGAAACCAATATTCCCACTGTTATTACTGCTTGCTGTGTGCTCCACAATATCTGTGAGAGTAAGGGGGAGACGTTTATGGCGGGGTGGGAGGTTGAGGCAAATCGCCTGGCTGCTGGTTACGCGCAGCCAGACACCAGGGCAGTTAGAAGGGCACAGGAGGGCGCGGTACGCATCAGAGAAGCTTTGAAAACCAGTTTTATGACTAGCCAGGCTACGGTGTGAAAGTTCTGTTTGTTTCTCCTTGATGAAACCCCCCGCCCCTTGGTTCACTCTACTTCCCTGTAAGCTAACCATCCTCCCCTCCTCCCTTTGATCACTGCTTGCAGGGGCAATAAAGTCATTGTTGCTTCACATTCATGCATTCTTTATTCATTCATCACACAAATAGGGGGATGACTACCAAGGTAGCCCAGGAGGGGTGGTGGAGGAGGGAAGGAAAATGCCACACAGCACTTTAAAAGTTTCCAACTTTAAAATTTATTGAATGACAGCCTTCTTTTTTTGGGGCAACCCTCTGTGGTGGAGTGGCTGGTTGGCCGGAGGCCCCCCCACCGCGTTCTTGGGCGTCTGGGTGTGGAGGCTATGGAACTTGGGGAGGAGGGCGGTTGGTTACACAGGGGCTGTAGTGGCAGTCTGTGCTCCAGCTGCCTTTGCTGCAGCTCAACCATACACTGGAGCATACTGGTTTGGTCCTCCAGCAGCCGCAGCATTGAATCCTGCCTCCTCTCATCACGCTGCCACCACATTTGAGCTTCAGCCCTGTCTTCAGCCCACCACCTCTCCTCCCGGTCATTTTGTGCTTTCCTGCACTCTGACATTATTTGCCTCCACGCATTCGTCTGTGCTCTGTCAGTGTGGAAGGACAGCATGAGCTCGGAGAACATTTCATCGCGAGTGCATTTTTTTTTCTTTCTAAGCTTCACTAGCCTCTGGGAAGGAGAAGATCCTGTGATCATTGAAACACATGCAGCTGGTGGAGAAAAAAAAAGGGACAGCGGTATTTAAAAAGACACATTTTATAAAACAGTGGCTACACTCTTTCAGGGTAAACCTTGCTGTTAACATTACATACATAGCACATGTGCTTTCGTTACAAGGTCGCATTTTGCCTCCCCCCACCGCGTGGATACCCCCTCAACCTTTCCCCCTCCCTGTGGCTAACAGCGGGGAACATTTCTGTTTTGCCACAGGCAAACAGCCCAGCAGGAATGGGCTCCTCTGAGTGTCCCCTGAAGAAAAGCACTCTATTTCAACCAGGTGACCATGAATTAGATCTCACTCTCCTGAGGATAACACAGAGAGATAAAGAACGGATGTTGTTTGAATGCCAACAAACATACACTGCAATGCTTTGTTCTACAATGATTCCTGAGTACGTGTTACTGGCCTGGAGTGGTAAAGTGTCCTACCATGAAGGACGCAATAAGGCTGTCCTCCCCAGAAACCTTTTGCAAAGGCTTTGGGAGTACATCCAGGAGAACCGCGATTGCCAGGGCAAAGTAATCCTTTCACATGCTTGCTTTTAAACCATGTATAGTATTTTAAAAGGTACACTCACCGGAGGTCCCTTCTCCGTCTGCTGGGTCCAGGAGGCAGCCTTGGGTGGGTTTGGGGGGTACTGGCTCCAGGTCCAGGGTGAGAAACAGTTCCTGGCTGTCGGGAAAACCGGTTTCTCCGCTTGCTTGCTGTGAGCTATCTACAACCTTGTCATCATCATCATCTTCTTCGTCCCCAAAACCTGCCTCCGTATCCGTATTGCCTCCATCTCCATTGAAGGAGTCAAACAACACGGCTGGGGTAGTGGTGGCTGAACCCCCTAAAATGGCATGCAGCTCATCATAGAAGCGGCATGTTTGGGGCTCTGACCCGGAGCGGCCATTTGCCTCTCTGGTTTTCTGGTCGGCTTGCCTCAGCTCCTTCAGTTTCACGCGGCACTGCTTCGGGTCCCTGTTATGGCCTCTGTCCTTCATGCCCTGGGAGATTTTCACAAAGGTTTTGGCATTTCGAAAACTGGAACGGGGTTCTGATAGCATGGATTCCTCTCCCCAAACAGCGATCAGATCCCGGACCTCCCGTTCGGTCCATGCTGGAGCTCTTTTGCGATTCTGGGACTCCATCATGGTCACCTCTGCTGATGAGCTCTGCATGGTCACCTGCAGCTTGCCACGCTGGCCAAACAGGAAATGAGATTCAAAAGTTTGCGGTTCTTTTCCTGTCTACCTGGCCAGTGCATCTGAGTTGAGAGTGCTGTCCAGAGCGGTCACAATGGAGCACTCTGGGATAGCTCCCGAGGCCAATACCGTCTAATTGTGTCCACAGTACCCCAAATTCGACCCGGCAAGGCCGATTTAAGCGCTAATCCACTTGTCAGGGGTGGAGTAAGGAAATCGATTTTAAGAGCCCTTTAAGTCGAAATAAAGGGCTTCATCGTGTGGACGGGTGCAGGTTTACATCGATTTAATGCTGCTAAATTTGACCTAAAGTCCTAGTGTAGACCAGGGCACAGTCTAGCAGCTTAACCATGCAAATTGGCAAATATGAAATTCATGGTCAACATTATTTCAGTCTAAAGCTTTTCTTTTTCTGCAGTGTACCTGATTTGGGCTTCCAAATACTTGATATTTTTTTTTTTTTACTACTTCACTTGGACTTTCATTAGCTGAAATTACAAGATCACTTATCCAACTGTGAATCACATTGTCTGAAGTCCAATTATTTTTTCTCCAGAAAACCAGGGTCCCATGACTATTCTGAAATAATTGTCCACAAAATGTATCACACTACTGGACCACATATATTAAAAATACCTCATCCCACAAATTAGCTTAATCTTCTGTGCTAGGACCTCTTTCTGAGTCATGCTTAATGACACTGAGCAAGCAGCTACTAAATAAAAGCATTAGGAGGTTGTGGAATTTTATAGCCAGTGGCAAGCCTCCAAGTGAACTGAAAGGTAATGTTGGCCAGGAGTTACGTGCCACAGCCAAACAGCTGACATATAACATGACTGACAGTTCACTGGCAGAGTTGCCATATGCAGCAAAATGCTAGAATTATCTAATCCATTTTGTCTGAGCAGTTTTTGTGCTGTTGTGTTCTGTCTAAAACCACGGGACAAAGTAAATGATATTTTAATGTCTGTTTGCTAAAATTAAAATATACCTTGATTAATTTTAGATGAAAAAGCATATTAAATGTTGAAATTAAGAGTATCCATCTTGCATCTGTCATGATGAAAAATATACATATATGTAATTCATTCATTGGTTTAGAAACCTGAAATTCTCTATCAAATCCCTGAATGCTAGGTTGTATTTGCATATCTGATGTAGCTGAAATATGTGTAAAAACTCATGTACTCATCCAGATTCCTTTTATCTATCATGTATTCTCCTTAATGTGTTACTGGATAATCCACCTCTGGCCAGGAATAATTTACACTCATGAAAAGAAGTTGATAATTCAAGCCTTTTCAGATAGCAGTATATGAAAATGCTTAGCTTTTAGTTGAAACGTCAACATTACTTTAGGTCTTAGACTGACCTTTTCGGGGGGGGGGGGGTTAATCTCACTTTTCTGCCTTGACAGAGTAAATTTGTAATGACTTCTCAGATTCCTTCAGCAAAATGTCTTAAAAAATGGAGACCTAAGGTGGGTGAGGTAATATCTTTTATTGGACCAACTTCTGTTGGTGAGAGAGAGGAGCTTTTGAGCTGCACAGAGCTCTGTGAAGAAGCTCACCTTATGTCTCTAATGTCCTGGAACCATACTGCTTTGAAAATGGAAGCATTTCTCTTTGGCATAAGGAACATGCATAATACTAGGTTTCAGAGTAGCAGCCATGTTAGTCTGTATCCGCAAAAAGAAAAGGAGGACTTGTGGCACCTTAGAGACTAACAAATTTATTTGAGCATAAGCTTTTGTGAGCTTATGCTCAGATAAATTTGTTAGTCTCCAAGGTGCCACAAGTCCTCCTTTTCTTTTTATGTATAATACTGTCTCTTCCCTCTGCTTCCTCACATCAGGCCTTATGCAGTGATTGCCTCTTATGCCTCATGCTGGACTCAGAATCCCCACCTTTGTGGGGCAATATTCATATCACCCTTGTCTGAAATATTACCCATGTATACCAGTGTTTTGACTCCATCTCTCCTGAAATCTTCAATCATGACTTCAGTTCTCTTACTTTGACTGTTAGAAGTCCCAGTATTCTGTATTCCAACTCATGCAGGGTAAAAGTTACTTTTTCATACACAAGGAAATGCAACCACATCACATCATCTTGAAAGAACTGTTGATTTGGCATTCGTTTCAGGATCCAATTCAAAATGTCATCCTTGTTTTTAAAATTTCCAATGAATAGTCTCATAGACTTTGATCACCTCCTCATGTTTATGTTTCTCTGGCACTGGCCTTCTTAGCACTCTCACTGCAAGAACCTTCTTCTATGCAGTTCCTATGAACTTGAGCAGCCTTTCGATGTCTCTTAATTTCACCTATTATATGTTTCCAAATCTCATCTGGAAGCATACCTTCCCTCATGCCTGGTATCTCTTAAATTCTCTTGCTGTTATCTATATTATTATTATTTCTTTAATTGTTTTATCTGATAACCTGGGTCTCTATTCACTTTTTTTCTTTCTCAACAAAGTAGCAGCCTATTCCAAAAGTCCAAAACCTCCATAAATGCTTGGAAAGTGGGACAGTATTGCTTATTGTATTATTGTAGCATGTAACCATGCTGTAAAATACAGAACTGTAAGAACTATAGCAATAACCCTTGTATTTATTATATATAAACCAATGTTTTCATTAAGATAGTTCTGGTAATCTGTACCAAAGTCATAGTTTCTTGTCCTGGTATCACCTTCTTCATAGGTTTAAATTCACAGCATTTGATTTTTTTTTTTTAGCTTTTTTCTTTTTACATTTCATATTTCAGAAAAAAAAACTTAGAATAAAGATACTTTTCCTTTTTGATTACAGCAAACCGGATGCTGAAATTGCTCTTTATTAGTTCTTTTTCAGGAGAGAGTGAGCTGAAACATATAATAAGAAAAAGAAACATGCAACAGAGCTATACAACTGTGTTCTTTAAAGCAATTAAAGCCTTTGGTCAGTTGTCATGAGATACCAGCAAAATTTGACTGAACTTTGACTCACCATCGAGTAGAATTGTGTGTGTTAATATACTCTCTCACCTGCCAGAGAAATAGAGAAGCAGCAGGCTGTCTTATGAATTTGTTATATAAATATGTGCAAACGATAATTCTTGATTATTGTGTTGGCATCATAACTGCATTTACATTTTAATTCTATTTAATTTTATCAAACATAATAGCAATGCTCAAATTAGTACAAAAATGTTGCAATACTCTCCCTTGCCTCTGTGTTAGTACTCCTCACCCATAAAGTGTCATGTTCAGCCACGAGAATATCCTGTCTGTGCATACCTGTCCAATATAAGTTCTATATCTGTGGGTTTAGCAGAATTCAGTTTTTATTTATATTTAATAATTTTGTTGTGTAATATCAATGTTTATTTTCAAGCTTTTTGGATTTTTATTTATTTAAATGTTCACAGTTGCACAAAATTATGGGCTTAAGCTTTTCCCCCCGTTTACATTTTCACAGTTGTGGGAAATTTTTTGGTGGGTCAGACTATAGGGAGAGTCAGACAATAATTAGTTAATGTCAGGAGATGCTGAGATTCAAAAAAGGATGATGCTTTTTAACTGTTAAAACACAAACTTTCAACATCAAAAGTTAAAATATATAAATATCCTTAAACCAAATTTTAATAAGTTCTCAAGTAGCATTTTTCTTACTTACCTACCTGTGAATTTTGATTATCAATGGGAATATATTTTCATCAGTTTCGATGTGTATGGAGGAATAGGCATTTACCTATAAAAATGTAAGTCTTCCAAGCCTATGTATAGGAGGTGGACATTAAGGGTAGCAGACTGGATGCGCCACTGTGATAATCTCAGCTCTTGGGGTTAACGATAGTAATCAGTAAGGGCATTTTCCTCTGAAATGAATGAACCATGATGGTGGCCTGACTATCATCTATCCAAAGCATTGTTAAAGTGAATTATGGTTCCTTGATATGCACTCGAACAACTCCATGGTAGACTAAATTTCACATAAACCACAGTTATGCTATGAATATTTTGTTTCAGAATATTTTGTTTCAGAAGTAGTAGAGTTTTGATACAAGTGCAACATGAAAATGTAGTTTCTAATGACAAATTTCAAATAAAATAATATATAAAATATGCATTAAATATGCAAGTCTGTTGCAGTTTTTAAAAGGCTCCGTTCCCTTGCCATAGTTCCTTTTTTAAGTACTAAGAAAACTCTAAGGACTATTAAATGTTTCACTGGTAAATTTAAATGATTAGCTGTGTGTGCTTTCTGTTCTAGGAATTTGACTTTAAATTATATATGGTTTCTATTTTTAAAATATTGCTGAGAATTCTCTCTACAAGTGCCTACAAATGTATTTAAAAAAACAAAACAAAAAACCTTCCTGTGACAGCACACAGATTGGTTCTTTTCTGACCTTTCTTTCTCTGTGGGAAGAAAAGCATTAAGTCACTCATGCAAAGGTCATTTACGGTAGCTGTATGCTTTCATGAGCCTTTATCATTTCACTGACAAGGGCAACCTGATATTGATCAGTTAGATATTTCCTTTAGCCACCAGGAGGCCAGTTACTTGAAGAAACCTGTATAGACACTCAGGCATTATTGTTTTAAATCACACTTAACACAGTATTGTTGTTTTCCAGTGCAAGGTAGGAAATAAGATACAGACTACAAGTGGCAGGGTTTAGATTCAAATGATCTTAACACATCACCATTGAATGTATTTGACTCAAACTCTAACACTAAGATGGGTTGAAGAATTGTTTGGTTGTTTTTTTCATATTTTTTTGTATCATAAAAATGTTATATGCTGAAAAGTGTTATCAAATCTTTTGCCAGGTCTTACAAATAGCAGTTTGTCACCTGCCTTCAGATAAGAGTAGATAGTTTGGTTTTCAGGACACCTAAACAAAAGTAGAGGAAACACAAACTTAACTCATGTGTTGGGGTTTTCTGGAGGGAACTGAAATCTTCTAAGAAAAGACTGTCCAGTTTTCTATGTGAAGTTTTAAGGCCAGTGTAACTCTATTGAAGTCAGTGGAACGACTCCAGCAAAAAACTGGTGTAATAGAGCAAAGAATCAGGCACACTGAGTTTTCTGGTCCTCATCCCTTTTGGGATGGATAGGCAGTGCAGGATTTTTCCTGAGACCTGGTGTCTCTGCATTGCATTCCGGTTGGTTAGCCTTCTGCCTGAAGAATCATGATGCCATTGTGGATTCTCCCTGATCCTGTGTGGCATGGAGTGAAATCCATCGGTGTTTGAGGCCTAGGACCCTGGGACTTGGAGGGGAATATTGTGTGACAAGAGGCTGAACTTTGGCTCTCTCCAGACCCCACCTCCTGCTCCTATACCTTCATAGGAATGAAGGGGTGTCCATGTCTACCCATGGCAGAAAAGTCTACTGGAGTCCTAGGAAGGGAATGGAGCTGTCCCCCAAACCAGTTTTGACATTGTTTCTTCCCCTCTATTTAAAGAACAGAAAGGGGCAGTGTAGCTACCATCTTTCAGAAAATGCTTATTAGCGTTTTCATCTGTCTTTACATGTCCTTTCATATTTAAATGGGGAAAAAATCCATGTCATTGCACAGATGGAAAATCATGTGTTCGCAGGACAGTGAAGCAGAAGTCATGAAAGAATAGTGAATATACAAACAATAGTACTGTATACGAAGTAAAATTTTTTGCAGTTAAAACTAAATATTGAAACCTTACGTTTTCCAATATTGCACCAGTTAAAGCTGTTAAATGCATATCTTTGCAGCACTCCGTTTTCATAATCAGTGATGAGTTTTTATTTTAAAAAAGTAAGATAGATAGATATATACTTGGAAAATGGGAGGGAGAAACACATTTCAGAAGTGACTCAGAGCAGTAGGTGTTCAAAACCTTGAATTTTACAGTATTGTATATAATCCCAAGTTTTTCAGTTGCTCGCAAAAGATTTGTGCAACCAGAATGCACCTTGTGCAGACCGCCTGCAAAATAGATCAGCCAGAAGACTCTTTTTCCATAGGAACCTTTGTACATTTTTAAAAGGTTCAAGGGGCAGAGGGGGTAGTACTGGCTTTTGTAAGTCTCTTTGTGATTCAGCCTGGTATGCAATAGGTGAACACAGAAATGTAAAAAGAAAAGGAGTACTTGTGGCACCTTAGAGACTAACCAATTTATTTGAGCATGAGCTTTCGTGAGCCACAGCTCACTTCATCAGGGGTTTTTACACAGTTATATGGTAAAAAACAAACACAAAACGTATTAAATTAGGTGCATGGTTGGTTTTACCGCTTAATTGATCTAAATGTGAGATTTATATATACTAGTATACTTCGTTGCTTCTGTAGGCAGAGCACACTGCACATACCAGGGGTATCTTGCATTCTTTCATCACCCTTTATAAACTCCCTTTGCCACTCTCACATTCCCTTCTATTTCAAGGACATCCTGGAACCCCATACCTTTATGCTGGGCGCTCTGTGTGTCCCCCTATTCTCCCCATCCCTGCATGCCAGGGCTCTGTCCCTCATATTGACACCTCCATGACAAGCTACAGGCTTTCTCTCCACCTGCCCTGTACTGTTGTCCCACATTTTCTCCCCATATGTGCTCCCCCATTCATCTTTCTCCCATTCACCACTTCCCCCAAGCCTCATACCCCCTTCCTCCTCTGACTAGGGCTCTGTATGTGCCCACTTTCATGCATGACAGCAGTCTGTGTTGCCCCCTGTTCACCCTGGCATCCTGTGCTAGGGTCCTCATCTCCTTCCCTCCCCAGTGCCAGGGGCTCTATGTGCATCCCTGTTCCCCTTTTCCCCCCCACCACTTGTGTGTGTATATGTATATGTACAAGGGCTGTCAAGCGATTAAAAAAATTAATCATGATTAATCGTGCTGTTAATAATAGAATACCATTTATTTAAATATTTTTGGATATTTTCTACATTTTCAAATATATTGATTTCAATTACAACACAGAATACAAAGTGTACAGTGCTCACTTTATATTATTACTTTTATTTAAAATATTTGCACTGTAAAAAATTAAATAGTCTTTTTCAATTCACCTAATACAAGTACCGTAGTGCAATCTCTTTATCATGGAAGTTGAACTTACAAATATAGAATTATGTACAAAAAATAACTGCATTCAAAAATAAAACAATGTAAAACTTTAGAACCTACAAGTCCACTCAGTCCTACTTCAGCCAATCGCTCAGATAAAACAAGTTTGGTTAAAATTTGCAGATGATGCTTCTTGTTTACAAAGTCACCTGAAAGTGAGAACAGGCGTTTGCATGGCATTGTTGTAGCAGACATCACAAGATATTTATGTGCCAGATGAGCTAAAGATTCGAATGTCCCTTCACGCTTCTATCACCATTCCAGAGGACATGCGTCCATGCTGATGATGGGTTCTGCTCGATAATGGTCCAAAGCAGAGCAGACCAACGCATGTTCATTTTCATCATCTGCGTCCGATGCCACCAGCAGAAGGTTGATTTTCTTTTTTGGTGGTTTGGATTCTGTAGTTTCCGCATCGGAGTGTTGCACTTTTAAGACTTCTGAAAGCATGCTCCACACCTTGTCCCTCTCAGATTTTGGAGGGCACTTCAGATTCTTAAACCTTGGGTGGAGTGCTGTAGCTATTTTTAGAAATCGCACATTGGTACCTTCTTTGCATTTTGTCAAATCTGCTATGAAAGTGTTTTTAAAACGAACAAAATGGGCCATCATCCGAGCCTACTATAACATGAAATATATGGCAGAATGCAGGTAAAACAGAAGGGGACATACAATTCTCCCCCAAGGAGTTCACTCACAAAATTAATTAATTCATTTTTTTTTTTTAACGAGCATCATCTGCATGGAAGCATGTCCTCTGGAATGGTGGCCGAAGCATGAAGGGGCATATGAATGTTTAGCATATCTGGCGCATAAATACTTTGCAACGTCAGCTACAAAAGTGCCATGCAAACACCTGTTCTCACTTTCTCACATTAAAAATAAGAAGCAGGCAGCAGTATCTCCCAAAAACATAAACAAACTTGTTTGTCTTAGTGATTGGCTGAACAAGATGTAGGATCGAGTGGACTTGTAGCCTCTGAAGTTTTACATTGTTTTGTCTCTAAATGAACAAATTATTGGTCTGGGATCTGGTCTTGGAACTAACTGTTGCTGCTGTATGAATGCAGTGGTAAAGGATGTTCCACAGTTCCCATTGTTTCACCATATAATTTCCATTAACATTAATAGGTAAAAACTTCCATGAAAATGAGACTATAGGCCAAATTCACCAGTTTGTCAGGTGAAACTTCATTGCCATTAATGGTATTGGAAGTGCTTGAGCTAACAGTGACTGTTGCCTGTCTCTCTAAAGGTTTCATTCATTCTGTATGGACTCACGTTGCTTTGAGCTAGAGATAGTTTTTTTGAAAATTCGCATTATTTAAAAGGAAAATGTCATTTTTTCCTGAATTAATTATGATACAGTATTCTGAGACTGTCATAAGCTATCCATTTTAATTTTAAACATGCCTGATTGTTTTATAGTGGGTCAAATGTCTTACTAGTTGACTGGACATTTTAATTTATATAACCAAATACTGCCAGAGGAGTAGAACTCTTTGATTTCTTGATCTTAATGTTAAAAAATGTTATATTTGAGGACACACACAGATTTTTAGAGAAATAAATTCAATTATTATATCCAATAATTTCAAATAACATACTGGAAATTCAGGTTTTCTACCCAAATGGTATTATAAGATACTCCGTGCATGAAGTACAAGACAACATTAGCACTCTGACATACTTTACGTCATTTGGTTTAGGTTTGTCTTAAAGCTATTTTGAAAACTTGTGGGCCAGATTCTTATCTCAATCACATTTATGTAAATCCAGATAAATTTAATTGATTTTCTTTTGGCCTGAGAGTAACATCTGGCCCTGAATCGCTAATATGTATAATTTGTAATATCTGAGATGGAATTTTGTCTTTTCCAGGACCATTTCTTTAGGGAGTTCCTATTCCTTATTTTCATGACTCTGAGCATACTTAATCAGAATGGAGCAGATGGACTGCAAACCCTACCAGCCACTGTCAAAAGTTAAGCATGAAATGGATCTAGCTTATACAAGTTCTTCAGATGAGAGTGAAGATGGGAGAAAACCAAGACAATCCTATGACTCCAGAGAAACTCTAAATGAATATAGCCAAGAACTAAGACTGAACTATAACAGCCATAGCAGAAAAAGAAAAGCTGATGACAAATCCACTCAAGGTACATAACTGATTTTCATTTTCAATAATTATGAAAAGTATCCTACAAGGGCGTTTGTATGTCAGCATGTAAACTTATAATCCTATTACTTTCAAAGGCAGACAGTGATTGCCATTTAAAAGTCACCATTTGGCACCTGTTACCATACTACAGTATCTGAGTTACTGCAATTATATTTTCCTAAGTATTTTTCAGCTATCACCTTCTGAAAATACGGACTTACTATGCTGTGTCTCAGACCACAACTTGGCAACTGTTGATAAATGTTGTTGTTGTTAGGTGGTGGCTACTCTTCTTACCAGAACTAACTGGGTAATAGTTATAACTCTTACGTATGCATATGGATTTGCTCCAGTACCAAATTAGCTTTGAGGCTGTAGGTTATCTGTCCATGTGTTTGGAAAGCTTACTGGTAAATTCAAATGCAACAATCCTCTTAAACAAAATGTGTGTAATCCTCCAAATAGCCAAGTCGTTTACAAACTGAAGGAGAAATAATTTGTTGTAAGGACAAAAGCAAACAATTAACTGTTTTCTTTCTTTCTTTCTTTCTTTCTTTCTTTCTTTCTTTCTCTTTTTTTAAGCATAGATATAACTCGGGGAAGAACTTGTTCCTATCCTAGAAATCTTTTCAGCACATATACACAAATGGTGCATACAGCTACAAAGTTGGGGGAATACAAGGCTATAATTTATTATATATTTGAATACAGAACCTATTCAAATTATTCTGGCCAAGATTTCAGCCAACTATGTTTGACCTGCGAAGAATTACCTTGTCCTGCAAGAATTAAGTGGGTTTGCTTAACTAAGAAATTAGCCCATTTGATATGATTTGAGTTTATCCTCCCTAATGTTATATAGGTTTATTCCTCCGAGAATTGTGTCTTATAAGAAAATTCCACCAATAATCTTGTAGGATTAACTCCTTATGATTTCCTTGCTAGAAATGGTAACGTTTGTATGCATTTCTGCAGCAAGTCATCACACAGCAGATTGTCCTGCTCGCACATGTTCAGGATTGGCCTGTTAGGAATCAGGTTTATTATTTGCAAAAACTGATGTATTTCTTGAAGACTCATGGAGGCATTATGGCTTATTAAGAATGTGTTCTCTATGTTTTTCTTGCCTAGATTAATGTTCAGTTCATTTCTTACGAGATATCGTTGGCGTCTGTCCTGTTTGTCTTATAAGCACCTAATTTTTTCTCCTTGAAATTCATACAGTCTTGTCCTGCTGCAAATTACCATAAGACCCCAAGCACATGCTTTACAACATCACTGTTAAGGTTGGCCTGTTAGCACTTGCTTAATTGACATTCTAAATAGAGATGCTTTCCTGAAATGGAGTCTGTCAATATATTATTATTCAGTGCATATTGGTTCTTATGTAATACTTGTTAATACTTCTGGTATACCTGATAATATATGCTAGTATATTGAGTTGTCTGGATGGAGATAAAATTTTCTTGTCTTACTGGAAATCCTATAATAAAGTTTTCTCTTGTGAGAAATTTAATGCAACATAATTGTCCTAGTCAGTAATTGTATAGGTTTGTTCTGCCAAGAATTACACTGTATACGGGTTTTCAATGCCAGGAATTCATCCCCATATCTTTGTGCTGGCGTAAATCATATTGATTTGTTCTGCCATAAATTCAGCCCATATGTTTGACATGCCAGCTGTCATACAGATTTGAAATATGTAAGTGGCTGCGCAAAGAATTTGTTCAACGAACAAAAGTTAGGCTAAGGAGGCAGAGTTTGCATCTGGCTCCAGAGTTGGGTTAGATAAGCTTCTGTTGATTAAAATCTAACAAGCTTTCAAAAGGCCATATCTTTAATGATAGAAGTGCTGTGAGATCTAGTGTTCTTAGGGATATCTGCTTTCTTTGCTTGCATTCAAACAAGAACAGAAAAAAAACAGGCCTCTTTTGAGTTATGAGTCTGACCTACTCCAAAGTCCTAAGAGTGTATTTGGAATTTGGAACCTATCAAAATTTTGCTGACATTCTGCATTAGGCATATCTTTAATTTTGCAGCTTTTATTTGTGAAATGTAATTTTTTTTTTGGTAATTACTGTCAAAAGAGGATTGTGAATGTTGTTAGCTTATATTAGTGGAAACCTGGGAAGAAGATAATAATATCCTGCACTGATATATAGCACTATTTTCTGAGGATCTCAATGTACTTTACAAAAGTGGATAAGTATTATTATCTCTATTTTATAAATAAGGAAACTGAGGCAAAGAGACTGTTACGTAATATATTCATGGTCGCTTAGTGAGTTAATGGCAGAGCCAGAAGTAAAGCTCTTGTCTCTTGACTTTGTCTCCTGCTCCAACCATTAGCCAGCACTGAAGCAAAATGCAGTCTTGAAAAAGTGATGATTAGTGGATTGAAGTGGAGGTAAATTCAGAAGGCCTGTGAATTCCACCCATGTAATGTGTCTTAATAGATAAGGAAAAAGACACATCACAACAGTCATGAATAAAGCGATAATGATCCAAGTTAAAGAGACGGGGCAGAATTGGCTGGACACACTAGATGTATTGATGATTCCTGGTAGGATGCATCTTGATGATTCTGGCATGGAAAAATTTTTCCTTGCAGGATGTATAGTCTATGGATCTTATTCTCATTTCACTTATAACATTTTTATGGCAGCAAAAAACCATTTTCTTCAAGGAGTTACTCTTTATTTACATGAATGTAAATAAGAGAAAACTCTAGTCCTACAGTTTTTGGAGATGCAAAGAAAGAAGCTGTATTCCTTTTAGACTGATGTATACTATTATGAAAAATACTAGTTTAGAGGAGTGAATTCCAGACAGGACAAGCATCTGGGATTGAGTCACTGGAATGATGAATGTTATTGATCCTTAACAGGATGAACATATGGGGATAAATTTCTAGTTAGCCAAACTTTTATATATTTTCTGGCAAGAGAAATATATTGAGCTTCATTATGGGCCAGGCAAACTGATATTATTCCATAGTGCAGGAAGAAAAAGCAGCATATATTTGCTGGTAAATTTGTGTGAAAAAATTAGCATAGCTAGCCATACTGGAAAACAAAGGTTTTAGAATGTGTCACAAAAGATTTGGCATTGTCTATTCCTAACCAGAGGGTCACATAAGATTTCTTATTTGTAGGACAAAAACTAGAGTATGAGATCACTAGCAGGGCAAATAAAATGAAGAAACTTGTATAAATTCCCTTTTGAACAGCTGAACTGGGCTAAATGTGTGTAATAAAGGCCTAATTCTTATTCAAGCAAAACCCCCATTGACCTCAGTAAGTGTTGCCAAAGTAAGGACTTTAGATTTTGACCCTCTAGTTTCCAGACCAGTTTTATTCTAAGCCCTAATTTCTGCCTGCTTCTGATGCTCTGTCAGAGTCTCACTATAGCAGTTTTATGACTGATATTCATTTAGAAGTGTTCTAATTCTACAATGCAATAGAGGTTAGAGAGGAAACCTAGTTATGGAGAATGCAGTTTCAGTTACGCTTTGAGTTCAAATTTATACGTACCAAGAATGAAGATTTAAACATATGGAACTTGGATTTCATGTGACCAGTCAGAAATAGTTTTATTTATCTGCAAAGACATGAATATAAGGCATGCTGACAAGTCTTGGCAAGAAATCGTCATGTCAGGAAAATGTCATTGTGCCTTTTTGTCATCTGTAAACTGGAACTAGCTTGACTTACACAATGGACCAAATTCTGCTCTCATACTGGTATAAATCCACAGTGAGTTCATTAAGGTCAATAAATTTTCTCCGTATTCTACTAGTGAGCATTTGGCCCATGTATAGTATGCACTGTTTGTTTCGAATGCTTTATTTCTCATGGTGCTTCTGAGGGACCTGTAAAAGTAAAGAGGCTAATTTTTAGTCAGCTTTTCCTCTAAATACATCACATACGTAACACTAGAATATATTCTCACTTACTTGAAATATAAGATTACAGCCCTAATTCATGAGCCTTATATCATCCTGTCCCACAGAAACTTGCATGGAAGACCAAAGAAGAAGAAGAAAATAGTACAGTTGTAAAGTCTAGGCTTCCTGCTACATCATTTCTTTTAAGGAGTGTGTTGCTGCACAGTAGCTTTACTTCTTTTGGCTACCTGCTTGCACCTACCTACCATCTAGCGCAATGGTTCTCAACCAGGGGTACGTGTACCCTCAGGGGTATGCAGAGGTCTTCCGGTGGGTACATCAACCCATTTAGATATTTGCCTAGTTTTACAACAGGCTACATAAAAAGCATTAGTGAAGTCAGTACAAACTAAAATTTCATAGACAATGACTTGTTTTTACTGCTCTTTTTACTATATACTGAAATGTAAGTACGATATTTATATTCCGATTGATTTATTTTATAATTATATGGTAAAAATAAGAAAGTGAGCAGCTGTTCAGTAATAGTGTGCTGTGACAATTTTGTATTTTTATGTCTGATTTTGTAAGCAAGTAGTTTAAGTGAGGTGAAACTTGGAGGTATGCAACACAAATCGGACTCCTGAAAGGGGTACAGTAGTCTGGAAAGGTTGAGAGCCGCTGCTCTAGTTTGTGATGGACTTGATTCCCCCAACAGAAGTTCAATGTGATGAGTAGCTCCCTCCCTTATCTGAGAGTTTCTGGATCACTGTTTTCATATAGAGGGGAGTATCTGCAGACTCTGAAGAAGACAGATGATACCACTTAGGCTTGGTCTACACTACAGAGTTAGGTCAACATAAGGCAGTTTATGTCATCCTAACTATGTCAGTGTCTACGTTACAGCCTTGTCTACACTAACAAGGTAAGTCGATCTAAGTTACGCTTATTAAGTTACATAAGTTACATAACTTAACTTGACATAGCTTAGATCAACTTACAGCGGTGTCTGCACTGTGCTAGGCTGACAGGAGACGCTCTCCCATCAACACAGCTTCCATGTCTCGTTGAGATGGAGTACTGAAATCGACAGGAGAGCATTCTCCCATGGACTTATTACGTCTTCACCAGACTTGCTAAATCGATTTAGCTCATAGAGAATACAAGCCCTAATTGCCCTACTACACCAACATAATAACTCCATCTCCCCCAGGGTGACAGTTAGTTAGTTGACATTGTCTGTATAGACATTGTGTTACTTACATCTGCTGTTGGCTGTCATTCTTGTCCACTGGAGCCTTGAAATGGACAAGAAAGCTGACTACTGGCTCCCCAGTCAGGCTGTTGTGGGGTCTCGTCTCCAAGCTGGGCTGCCACCCAGGGTCTTGGATTAGGCTGCCATCGAGGCTCTCCGCTCCCCACTAGCATGACCAGACTCTGGGCTTGGATCTTCCTGCTGGAGGCGATAACTTCCTGGACAGCTTCCCCCCAGCTCCTGTTGGGGATGGGGAGGCGAGAAGCCCCAGGTGGCTGCCTGCCTCCACTCCCGGTGGGGAACAGGGAAGAAAAAAGCCCCCCACTCCCAGTGGGGAACAGGGAGGTGAGAAGCCCCGGAGGACAGCGGGGCTCCCGTTGGGGAGCTGTGCAGAACTGAGTGTCCTGGCTCTCAGCTGCCCATGCTTCCCCTCTTCAGTTGGTGGAAGCGCTCCTGGTGAGGATGTGTACCACCAACAGAAGGAAGCTAGTGTCAACTTAAGATTGTAGTATAGACATGACAAGATTTGGCTAATAATTGTGCAGTTTTCATTCCTTCTATGTGTAAAAATTGTGGTAGGGAAACTTGTAGGTTTTTTTGTGTCTTGATTTTAAAAAATGTTTTAGCAATGCTTTTCTTCACCAGAATGAAAATAAGAAAATAAGGAATAAATAGACCTTTCTTTTCCCCCGAGCCTGAAATTGGTTCTTACTTTCTAGGATCACAGCATCCCACAAGGGTTTCATAAAACATCTATCAGCAATTCTGTCATGCTGCACTTTTAATGATACCTATAAACTCACTAAAATTGCCAGTTACTTATCAGAAATACTATACCCTCCTTTATAAGTATTGTTTTAATCAAACAAGGGAGTATACAAGGGAGAGAAGAAAACCCAGGAAAATCCACAAGACATATGAGCACATTTAAGTCATTTAACAAAGTATCACTGATCACAGTGCATTTTCCATCCTATGCTAATAAATCAAACAGAAGGCATAAAACATATGTTCTGCCTCCCAAATAAAGAATAACATAAACCCAGTTTGCAGTGTGCTAATGTAAAAGGAAATCTAATTTCCATTCTCTTCTCAGATGCACTAATTTTTAGCAGAATAAAAATGTCAGAAAGCTTACCAGTCAAAAACAGAGTGACAGAGTAACCTAGTCTCAGTCACCAATTTCAGTATACATCAGTTCTTCCAGGAACACTCAACCAACTTCAAAAGTCTCTTCAACAATCTTAGGATCTGATGGTTTTCCAGCCGCCCTAGTAAGTGACACATCTTGGTTTAGAATTCTGTTTTTCAGAGTATGCCAATGATCTCAGAAAATCTATAACATGCCATTACTAAACAAGGAGAGGCGCAGCCTCTCTGACACTTCTAAGTGCTTTGGGAAGATCTATCAGAAATGGATGCAGAAGTCTGAACTAATGACAAGGAAGAATATTGAAAAAAAATGACTGGAATATAGTATGTAGGACATAGAATGAAGTAAACAACTATGCAATTGTCCCTGAGGCCAACTTCTTATACATATATTCTTGTTAATTGCCTTTTCTGTCAGTTCTTTTGACAAAAGAAGAGAGCTGTCTTATTTTCTGGAATTGGGAATAAAATCAAATTTGCTTTTCTTCTTGTTTCACCAGACACTGTTGGAGCCAGATAACCTTTCTCCCTGAGTCCCTGTTTCTTGATCATATATTTTGTACCCCTCAAATACAGAAATATCAGGAACCAGCTCTGCCAGAAAAAGACATTACCTGAATTAAATATAGTTCTGCAGCATGGTGGGTATATCATAGGTCAGTTAGAGATTACATTTCATATTAAGATTCAAATGCTTCAGAACTTAAAAGTGGAGATTTATTTGAAGTAAATCACACACATTAATTAAAATCCCAGGATCTGATTTTCAGAGACGCTCCATTCTTTGTCGCTCCTGTAAACTTTGGTTTCAATTGCAGGAGCTCAGCAAATCCATTTCCCATTGTCTGTGTGATTTATTAAAAATGCTTTGCAAGTCAGTGGAAGCACCTTAGCAAACCAAAAGAAAGGGATGGAAGGAGTATGACCGAAGAATTTATGCCAATTGTTCAACACCTTAGTATTGACTTTTTTTCTGGAATTCAATGATGTGATGGGGGTGAATAGCAAAGACGGCTGCTACAATCAATTAATGCTGTTAGGAATTTGCTCAGTTGTAAGATTAGTGAGTCAAATAACATTGGTATATATTGTTGTGAGCTGCAAACCTGAGCCACTTACATTAGAGTATGGCTACATTCTCTGTATGTGTCATTCTTTACATTACGGTATCCAAATGACTTGTGTACAGCAGCTAGCTAGTCAGATGTCTTGAGTTAAACTTTGTCTTTAAGAACATGCTGTTAAATATTTCCCGCTTTATTTAAGATTTTCATACCTGTATCCTTTAGAGAAAGGGCAGGTTCCATAAGTTCTCTCTGGAGATGAAATCAAAGTTCACTTAAAGTTTGAGACTGAAAAAAAAGTAGGTGAAAATATAAATAGTTTTGTGAAAGTCACCAGTACACAATGTAAGCAATAATTAAAATGGTAATATGAACAATGTAGCTAGTGGATCATGGAAAGCTGTGGAGAAGAATTCCCTTTTTATGTGAAAGAAGATACATAAGATAATGTTGTCCCTACCCATTGCAAAGAGTAGTGACAACATATATGCAGGAACTAGGGACAATCCCAATTCCTTAGCTCAAGGGAGTAAAAAAAAATTGCTGTCTACTTGCACCCTTGAGAGTGAAGAGAAGGCAGGGTCATGCTGCTGATGCCTACCTCCCCTAACCCATCACTTGCATATCAGACTACAGAGTTATCTTGGCAAACTGGGATAATGCAGCATTTGTACTCCCCCATGTGCTGGGGAGCAATTATTGTGCCTCCTAAAGCACATTCTTTCCCAGAGCTCTCCTTGGGGCAGACTGAGAACTCCACACCTCCAGCCACATGTGCTATTGGCTGAATGGTTTAATGTGGACCTTGATAAATGGCTTTAGTAGAATTGTTCTCTTTATCAAAAGGACCTGGTCCTATGGCCTGCTCCAGTTTCTTCATACTGTTCCAACAACTCCCATGGGGCCAGAAAGCTGACTTAAACAGCCAGCTGTGAACTCTCTCGGTGTGAGAGAGTTCCTAGGTGGCATGAAGTCAGCCATACCTTCACAGCCTCCATAGCTTAGAGGGTGAGCTGGGGAGGGGAGGAAATGTGGGCAGAACACCTTGTGCTCCAAAGACTATATAAAGGAATGGTGCATAGAAAGAAAAGGAGAATCTCTGTCATATCCTAGCATCAGGGCCAAGTTCCTGGATTCCATGAAGATGGGGTACTCTTACAAAATATAATCTACATGCTGATTTATGTTTCATGTAATATTAAAATACAGTCAAATCATACAAAACAATTACTTCTTGCTAAAGTCCTTTAAAGCAAATCAACTTCATGCACTTAATACAAGGGGAATATCAAAGAGAAAAACTAACAATGGCTATTGAATAAGCCAAATAAATACAGGCATGCACATTTCATAATAAAGAAGTTCTTATAACTTATTTTTCAAGCATTAAAGTTGCGGAAGTTCTTAGGTTGCTGCACAACAACAGAATAAAACAAACAGCTTCACAAAACTAAGAACGGCCAATCTAAGGTCATTCCACTACCTTGTAGGATGTATATCTAATCACGACGAGTTAGGTATAATGTGATCACAATCGCTCAAGCTAGTGAAAAAACATGTTGCTGCATTTTGAACGATCTGCAGTAGAAGTGTCTTGCTGTAGGGAATAAACGTAATCAAACCTCATTCTTTCAAAAGCACGTACTGCTGTTGAAAGGTCATGATGAAATAAAAAAGGGATGCAGCCCTTAAAACATGAGATACAAGAATTCGACGACGTACCCCATGTCCCTGTAGGCACAGATGTAACACACAGGCATCTGTGTCTTGACATCTAATCTAAGCTTAGACACATACAGTATCAATGGGACTATGGCAGTTGAAATCCAGGGCTATGCTGATCATCATGTGACCAAAGACTTCTAGGCTGCTTTGAAAGACTTTTATGGTCTTATACATACCATTACTGTACCTTTGAAGAGTGTGGACAGCCTAACACTTATCACTGACAAAGGAGAAATCTTTTGGAGCATTTCAGTTACCTTTAGAACACACTTCCAACATCACAGACAAGGCCTTAATAAGAGTAGTGGATCAGCCAACACCGTAATTACAGCATTAGTGCAGTCCTGCTCCTTGACAAAGTCAGCGCTGAGAATCAGTGCCGGGAAGCACTGCAGAGTTTCTGGATCTGATGGTATTCCTGCAGAAATGTTCAAGTTTGGAGGTGAAATCCTGCTAAGGGAACAGCATGGCCTATTTTTAGTACAGTATATGGAGAACTGAAGACATATCACAAGACTTCAAAAACACCACCATTGTCACTGTCTGGCTATGGTACTTGTGGCGGTATTTCATTACTTTCCCTCACCAGAAGGGTTCTGACTAGAGTACTCTCTGATTGTTTGGTATGCAACATTGTTAATCACATGCTACTGGAGTCATAATGCGGTTTTAGGCTAACACAAGGAACAGCAGACATCATATTTGTAGCCCATCAGATGCAGGAGAAATGCAGACAATAGAAACACAACCTTTACACACTGTCTTTATTGACCTGGCTAAAGCATATGACATGCTCAGTAGAACAGGCGTTGGCAATTATTGTGTAAGTTTGGTTGTCCAGAAAAATTCACCAACATTCTGAGGCTATTTCGCAGTGGAATGCTTGAATGAGTTTGCGTACATGGTGTTCTGTCTGACCAATTTCCTATTACTAATGACATTAAGCAGGGCTGCGTAATTGGTCCACTTGTTTACTCTTCTATGCAGCATTGCTTGATGATGCTACAAGAGACCTGAATGCTGGTATCTGGATACGTTTCCGATCCTCTGGAAAATTATTTTATGTGAACAGGCTGCCATCTTCCACAATGGTCTTTGAGGCAATTTCATGAACTGCTGTTGGCCAGTGATGGTGCTCTAGAGGAACATGCTCTAGAAGATATACAGTTGATTAAAGACAGATTCACAGAGTCTGCAGAAATGTGTAGGCTGACAATCTGAAAAAGATAGCAGTCATATATCAACCTGCACAAGGGAAACCCTACACAAAAGCAAAAGTCACCATCAGAAACACACAGCTAACTGCTGCTACAGACTTATCTTGGTAGTATTTTGTCCAATGATGTTTCTTTAGACAAGAAGCTCACAAGTGGTGTCAACAAAATGAGTTCATCATTTGCTGTAATATCAGACAGAGTTTGGCAACAACATGGTGTTAAGCTTCAAACCAAGTTAAAAGTCTATAAAGCAGTTGTGCTGTCCAACTTGTTATATGGGTGAGAAAGCTAAATCTGCTATAAGCATCACATTAAGCTTCTACATAAGTTCCATTTATGACATCTGCATGCTATGTTCTGTATCTAATGGAAGGATAAAAAGTTACCAATAATTGACTGTATCAGTCACACCATAGGGCAGGGTTCTCAAACTGGGGGTCAGGAGGTTATTACATGGGGGGTCGCAAGCTGTCAGCCTGCAACCCAAGCCCTACTTTGCCTCCAGCATTTATTTTGGTGTTAAACGTATAAAAAAGTGTTTTTAATTTTTAAGGGGGGTGGGTCACACTCAGAAGCTTGCTATGTGAAAGATACAAAAGATTGAGTACCACTGCCGTAGGGATTGATGCCATCCTTATTGCATCACAATTAGGGTGGGCTGGTAATGTGTTGAGACTGAGTGACACCAGAATGTCAAAGCAGTTGCTGTATGGTGAACTGAAAGTGGGCAACAGCATACAAGGTGGCCACAAGAAATTTGTGAAGAACACACTGAAGCATAATGTGAAACAGTGCAACATTGACATTGACAGGTGGGAGTTGTCAGCAACAGACAGATCACTCTGGCAAGCAGTAGTCAACGATGAGGTTACTTAGTTCGAGATTCACTGCTGTATTGATTTTGAGGCACAGAGGCTGAGTCGTATACAGCAGCTGACTCAGCAAGCACAGACTGTAATCATAGAATTGTAGGACTAGAAGGGACCTCAAGAAGTCATCTAGTCTAGTCCCCTGCACTCATGGCAGGAATACGTATTATCTAGACCATCCCTGACATGTTTTTGTCTAACCTGCTCTTAAAATTCTCCAATGATGGAGATTCCACAACCTCCCTGGGCAATTTAATCAAGTGCATAACCACCCTGACAAGAAGCTTTTCCTAATGTCCAACCTAAACTGTCCTTGCTGCAATTTAAGCCCATTCCTGCTTGGCCTATTCTCAGAGGTTAAGGAGAACAATTTTTCTTCCTCCTCCTTGTAACAACCTTTTTTATGTACTTGAAAACTGTTATCATATTTCCCCTCGGTGTTTCCCCTCACGAAAGCTTATGCTCAAATAAATTTATTAGTCTTTAAGGTGCTACAAGTACTCCTTTTCTTTTTTCAAATGATTAAATTTTATAGTAAGATCTTAATCTTTTCAGAATAGCATAATTTAACTAAAAATACCAAAGAATTGGATTTCTCAGTCATTTCTTAGGATTCAATGCAAATTCAGATAATTGTAATGATCAATCATTTACTGGTGTGTTAATTTCTTAATGCATTCAATTAATCAGCAGCAGGTTTTTTCTAATTCTAAAGTGGGGAAACTTAATTCTCTTTTTATGGATTAATTGTAGAAATTTACTTTTGGCATTTGACAAACGGACTTGTATAGCTTCTTTCTGTAATATTCAAGATATGGGTAAGTAATAAAAGTAAACAATTCATACTAAGTGGAAACACAATTAACTGTTATACAAAAGAAGTGGCCTCCTTTTGCAAATGTCTTGGTAGTCTATAAAATGTACAAGCGATTCTTTAGAGCTTATATGATGATCAAAATAGACTTGACGTGTACTTTAAACATTTAGAAGGAATTAGATGCTGGAAATGCACAACTTTTTTTCCCCTTCAAAGACATACATGTAGTTAACAAAACTGACTAGTTAGGTCTCTTTCTTTTCTCTGTGATTCAGAGAAACAACCCTATGACACTTTGTATGTAAAGGACCCAGCTCTGCTCCCATTTTGTTGAAGTCAATGGCACTTTGTTATAGACCTCCTTTTCATGCTCTGGAATATAGTCTCTTCTTGTACATACTCTTAACTGTCATCAGTATTAGCGAAAGAAAGAGACCCATAATTATTGAAATAGTTTTTCATAGGCAAGCATAGAATCATGTATTATTTTTATACAGTTTAGTTCTGCTAGTATCAGGAATTAATTGTAAAATCTAGGCAGTGTAATTTATAAAATATTATTAGAACCATTTTTGTCTTGATTGGTCTGTAAAGCTGGAGGCCTGTGGTTACCATGAGATAAAGGGAGAGAAATATTGCCTAAAAATAGCTTTCTCCATGGATGATTGTCACTTTGATTTTAAGTTCCAGTATTGTAGGAATGGAAGGTACTGGGTTATGGCGGCTCTGGTCAGCACTGCCAACCGGTCCATCAAAAGTCCCGTCAGCGGTGCTGCCCGGCTAAGGCAGGCTAGTCCCTATCTGTTCTGACACCACGCTGCACCCTGGAAGCACCCAGCAGCAGATCCGACTCCTAGGTGAGGTGTGGGGGGCACAGGACTCCGTGGGCTGCTCCCACCCCGAGCACTGGCTCCGCACTCCCATTGGCTAGGAACCAGCCAATGGGAACTGGGAGGCAGTGCCTGCAGGCGAGAACCGTGCGGAGACACTTATGCACCTGCACCTACAAGCCGGACCTACTGCTGGCTGTTTCTGGGGCACAGCGCAGTCCATGGTGCCAGGACAGGCAGGAAGCCTACCTCTGCACCCCTGCTGTGCCGCCACCGGGAGCCACCTGAGGTAAGCCCGCACCCCAACCCTGTGCCCCAATCCCCTGCCACAGCCCTGAGCCCCCCAAACCCGGAGCCCCTTCCTGCACCCCAAATGCCTCATCCTCTGCTCCACCCTAGAGCCTGCACCCAGAACCCTGATGCCCTCCCGTACCCCTGCCCCAGCCCTGAGCCCCTCCCACATTCCAAACCCGTCATCCCCAGCTCCATTGGGTCACTGGCATCAACAATTTTTTCAACTGGGTCACCAGAAAAAAAGTTTGAAAACCACTGTTGTAGGCAATACCAGGGCTAATGAGCGAGGACATTGAATCCTCTTTGAAAGCTAGAAATCTCCCCTTTCCAGTGTTAAAAAGCTTCTATTTCTAGCCCTTTTGACATGATGTATAACATCGGATATTTAAAACTGTCACGAGTGGTAGAATTAATCTTAATCTGACTCCAGGGCAAAGTGGAGGGGAGATAGCAAAAGGACAAGGCATTTTCTCCTTCATCTTTTTTTCTGCATTTTCTTCTTTCAGTGTCTGTTCCCCCTTCAGTCTCTCCCTTCTTCTCACTTATCTTTCCTATCAGTTCTTTCCTTCCTTTTCTTTACTGTAACTCAAACCATCCTTTCACTCCACATCACCTCAAATTACTGGCAAAGGAAAAAAAAATGACAAAGCAGAAGAGTAAAATGATTGATTGTTTAGTATAAAAGTTTCTTTGTTCAACTTGAATATGTTGAAAAGTACATAATGTTTAGTATCAGAACAAATACTTGCTTAGGAAATTTGAGCCTTAGGTTTTAGCAGAATTGTCCACTTATGAAACTAGCTGTGGGAACAATTCTCAGTGATCTTGTGCATGATCTATGATTTCTAGCTGCTTCAGGCTTCAGGGTCATAGCACTGAAAACCTGTTGTCCAAAAGTTAGTTCTTTGTTCAGTTTTTGGCCTGGCAGAAGAAGTAGGTATATTATGATGACAGTGTGTAACGGGGTGCACTCACTTCTTGTGAGCACCCCCTTGACCTGCACATACTCGCACTCTCTCTCTCTCTCTCTCTCTCTCTCTGACAGTCCCTCCTCTGGGATAGAGCAGCGCCCCAGGGCTCCCCCCGAAGACCATGTCTTTCCCCCTCTTGGGGCTTCCTGGCTACAGCTCTCCAGCTGGGCCACTATAGTTCAGTTCTCCCCTCTGGGGTGCCTCACTGTTCAGGCCACTTCCCCAGTGGCTAATGGGAGCTGTGGGGGATGCCCACTACTCCAGGTCTCAGCCCAGGGACCCTGTATATAGCAGCTATTGGCTGTGTCCCTTTATCTAAGTCAGACTGCTGCTCTAATTCCCTGGGCCACTTCCCCATAGCCCTGTGTCATCTTCAGCCGTACCTCAGGACCTCGTCCTGATGGAGTCCCCGCAACCAGCTCAGGGCTGCTTCTTGCTCTCCCTGGCTTCTGGCAGCACTACCTCCTCTGAGGTCCTGTAGCTCTGTCAGCCGGCCACATTCCTACAGTTCCAGCAAAAAACTGAACTCCCTTTGGCCTGCAGCTCTTCTTCTACTAGACTGCTGGGCCCTGATTGGCTGTGTCCCTCACAGACACTCTGGGCAGCTTGCAGGACCCTTTCCACTGCCTTTTTTTGGGTTGGGGTGTGGCTGGCCTCCAGCAGGGGGCCTGAGAAGGTCTGGTATACGCCATCACACAATGATATGAACATTTTGCATTTATTAGTTACCTCTGTCTGTACTGAAAGTAGCATATGTGAGGTTTTATATTGTGTGTTGCTGAGTGCTTTGACTGAGTAACTGAGACTACAGGTGCATGCATCTTATATACTGTAGAAGCGTACACTTGTAGAAGTGACAAGGTGAGTGAGGTAATGCTTTTTATTGGACCAACTTGTGTTGGTGAAAGAGACCAGCTTTCAAGCTGCACAGTCTTTTTCAGGTTAGGTAGGACTGTAAGAGTCATAGGGTTTCATTCTTCTATCACTTACACTAGTTTTACACTTGTGATTTTCCTGATTTCAACAGAGTTATTTCTGATTTACATCAGTATAAGTAAGAGGAGGATCATGATTACTTGGAACATTTCTTCACATATAATAAGGATAACAGGAAACATAACATAGCTTGTACCAAGAATTTGCAGAGTGTAGAAGTGTATTGAAACCATACTATTGGAGCTTTAAAAAAGAAAAAAGTTTATTTACAGTGATTATCGAAGGATCAGTCTTGCTTTCAAATATAGGGACACAACTCCCACTGATATCAATGAGATTGTGCCTCTGTATGTAAGGTTGGAATATGTTTGAATTTTGAATAGTGAGTACTGAATATTCACATCAAACTGTTTGCAGTCAATCCTTAGAGTAAAAATATTTGAGGAAAAAATTCAAATACATTTGAATAATGAATAATTTCAATGAAATTATGGCCTACTCACTGATACTGCATGAACAAAAAAAGAAGCTATGTTCAACAGATGAAATGTGTATTATGAATGATTTATTCAGCTTTGTATTTAGTTTGTGGGCCTGATTCCCAAGGACCTCCATGATGTGAGTTTAAAAATGTCCTCTTGGTTGTTTGTTTTTTAAATTGTAGTACCATTATTAGAGGTTGGCTTTCTTCCCATAAATGGTACACTCAGAAAATCAACTGGCTTGGACTACCTGGATATTCAAAGTGACTCCAAGGGTCCAGCATAGATGGTGATTTGTTGTGCATGCAACATTTAATGAAAGGTGAATGTTACAGGTCTGCAGTTTGGGGCCACCATAGCTTTACATAACAGTTTTGAAAGGAAACATGTACAGAGTGTTTCTTTCTTCTTTCATTCCCATTCTATACTTTTTTCCCATGTTAGGCTCCGTCGCTCAAGTCTATTTCATTACTCCACACTGGCACTCTTGTTCTTGTCTGGTTGTGAAGAGTCGGGGTCTCCTAGGTATTTCCATTTGCTTTCTGTATTATTCCTTTAAAAATGCAAGAAGAAGCCGTCTTACACAGATAAGTGTCTCCTTTTTCTAGACTTTTGTAGTTCAGTAGTTTTCCAGAAAAGAAATATATTCAAGGACAAATATTCCTCAGGTTTCTGTTTACATTGTATAAATCAATATTGTATGTAGAAAATGTCACTTTAGTTTTACCTCTTATCTGCAAAAATCTGAAAACTGAAGGAGGAACAGTCATTTACTAAATGATGGTCCAACTCCAGATGGTGTTGCACCTATAAAGAGGGACAGGTGAACTGACGCAACTGCTTTCCTGTTTGTCTTACCATCACTCCAATTGTGCTCTCCACTTGATGTCACTGCTATTATTATGCAGCCTAGCCTGACCCCTCTGTGCTGTTGCTGCTGGAACATAAGTGTCACTCCATCAGCAACCTCTTCTGTGTTTTATGCTCTGGTACCCAGTCCCTGGGTACCAAGACAGTAGGGCATGATAGCATTATGTCAATTCTGTGCTTTATCCCCGTATAGGGTGACCTTTCAGACATTACGTCTGATGATTTTCTTTTCAACATATTAACCTGAGAGTGGGGGATCCCAGCTTGTGCTATGTGGTATCGTTGCTAGTTATTCCTGGAAGGAGTGATAGGTTATGTAAATTGTTGGTTAAATCAATGTCTGAGGGTTCTTTCCTTGTGGCATGTGGGTTTGGTCTATTAGAATGCCCAGTCTCATTATACCAGATTTAATGATAATTAAATATAGCACCTTGCATGCAGGTGAAGGGCTGGTTAAGCCTACTACAGTACACAAATGGTCTGTATGATTGTGGGGGAAGTCAGTGGCATTATGGGATCCACCATCACCTCCCTGCCTTCCAAACAACTCCAAGAACCTTCTACCTTTGAAAATTCTATCAACGTCATTAAACAAGACATACCCAAAGAGGCAACAACTTTAAATGTTCACTTTAATCTGTCCTTACTGACTTCTGCCGTTTGCTGATGGTGCAGCCTTCTGACTAGCTGAGTTGAGTAACTAGGGCTATACCTTTTTTCATGCATTGGCCATAAATAGTTTTCCCTTTCCCATGTTTATATGTTTGCACTCTGATTTAGGTGATATTTTTGGTCAGTTGAATGCTTAGTCTTGTATATATTTCTATTTGACTCTTCAAATTTGTGAAGTATTTTAAAGTTTTTCAGGGGATTGATTGTATGGATTAAAAAAACAGTAAAAATCTTTTCACATCATCTGTAGTAATGGGATTGCTTTGGCTTGTTGGTTGAATGAAATAATGTTGCTCACAAACACAAGTATGCATATCTTGGTATAATTTTATGACTGCTTCAGAGGAATTTTGGGGAGTAAAATGTTTTTCAATTTTAATGCATAATAAATCCCACAGAAGATAAAAAGGAGAGTAAATTATGTTCTTTGTAACTAATAATATATTATCAAGATTAACAAAAGTTGTAAATAAAAAGAAACTGCAACAGCAATAGTATTGATAAAAGGACATCAGTCACATATGAAAAGGCCAAAAATTCAATAAAAAATAATCTACCTTTTGTGTTAGAAGTGTTTTGTATGTTTGGTAACATTTATAGCAAAGTTTATAACGTTTCATAATTACATAGTATTGTTCTTTTTAAAAATTACCCTGAAAACCAGCTTCACAAATTTGTCAGATATGACTCTAGAAGTCTAGTCAAGCAGACTAATGAAATAAACTTTGTCTCCTTTTATACAGCAAACTTCCTACTGTCTCTCTCTTAGAAATGGTTATTAGACTTTACCAAAATGTTGCTTTTCATCATTGATGGTATTATTAATTTCAATTTGAGGTAAAGCTGGAACACTCTGGAAAATGCTTTTCTGAGCTTGCTTATCATGAAAATATATAAATGAGAGCTTGCACTCCAAACAAATCAGACTTATTGACATATCAGACTTACTTTGCGTGATGAGAGAGTTGTTTATAATATTCTCTCTTACAGTTCACAGTTCTCCTTTTTCAGTATTTTCCAATATAGGAATCCAGCTTTTCTCTCTTATTCAAGCAACATGACCACCCATTCTTCTTGGAGTTTGAAATTCCATCAGTTGTAGGAGATGCTGGAGGTCTCTCCCTTTAGTAATTTAGGGCTCAGTCTTGTAAAGTGTTCAGCTCTCTGGCCTGATCCAGTAAAAGCATTTAATCCCATTCTTAAGTGCTTTGCTTAATCAGATCTGAATGCTCAGCATTTTCTAGGATTGAGCCTTCAGGCTGGTCTAACTCCCATCTAAGTCAGTGGAAGTCTTGCTATTACTTTAAAGAGAATTCATGCAGGCCCTTAAAAACAAATATTTTGTAACCTCATAGCCACATCTGGATTTGCTGCTTGAATCCTCTGCCAGCATCTCTGTTCAGCTGCTCTGTTTACTTCCCATCTGCTTTGTCACCCCTGTATCTAATATCAGACACTGTAGGAGAAGAGGCACCTCAGGAATTGTTGAAGCAGCTGGTAGAGGAATGAAATGCCAGATATTAGATACTGTGAAAAAAGGCAAAATCCACAGGTGACTTGTGCTCTATGTGGAAACTGCTTCACGTGAACGCTCTGAACTCGGCAGGTTTGCACAAAACAAATTCAATAGGTCGAAAAAACAGAAATGAGCTTTGAGGTCTATTTTAAACATAAAACTGTCCTTTAGATAGAAAAATCTTTGATAAAAGGATATTTAAACAGCTACTTCTAAAATGGTTGCTAGTTTGAAAACAATTCATTACCTAATTGTATAGCAACTTGTATCTATTTGGTTGTTGCTATCTGCTTTCTGTATAATAGTTAAAACTGAAAAAAATAAGAGCCAAATCCTGCAGACCTCATCACTTAAACCCTTCAAAGACTCTGGGGTTTGGCACTAAAGAAATATTGTGGGTACTTGTTAGATCAAGGTTGTTTTCAGGATTTATTGTGACTCTTTTTTAAATAAAATGTAAGATATTCCAACAATATATGAAGTATTTGCTGCTACAGTGATTGAAGCAAACTAATATAAGGATAGTGCCATGTGTGTTTTTGCAGCAGAAATACTAGAAGAATTCAAACACAATTATTAGTCCAATTCTGCAACAGTCACTTGTCGCTAATAATCCTGTTCTACTGGGACTTCTGCTGTGAGTAAGAATGAATCAAGTAAGTAAGTATTGCAGGATTGGGCCCTGTATTTTCCTGCTCCCCAGTCCTAAAACTCCTATTTATGTATTTTATAGTTAGAGATACAAAAAGTGAACCTGCCGACATATCCTTCTGTCTTCTGGTGGAAAATGGCTTTAATATCTGTACTGATGACTACATGGACTCTTTTAACAGTGTTTGTAGTGTCTTTGAATCTAGTTTAGTATGTACTTGCTCACACTCTTATTAAAGGTCATACTTGGGATCTGGCATTTCCCTGGGGCCTTTTGGAGTTATGAGTGCTCTTTCTTCTGTGTTTCTTTTCTGATCACTTTTTAATTACATTTAGAATTCCGTTTATGTCACTGTCTCCTTCACCTCAATTAGTTCACTTCCTACTCTGTCAATTTTTTATAAGGTGGGACAAAATACTGCAAGTGATACACAACTCAAGTTCTTATCTGCTCGAGCCAGACTTTTCTGCAGGTATGGAAGAGTTTCCAGGGTTAGTATAGGCTAATTTGTTACTGAGCTATGTTACCTTTTTGATTGATTTATTTTCTTTGGGTTAGAGTACTCTCTGCTGCTGTGGAGGCTCAGAACTTGATTCTTGCAAGTATCATTGATCAGACAGTTCCTTGGCAGAACCAGGAATTATGGCAAAAGTTCAGAAGTCTCCGAGGTGCACAGCTGAACATTGGGACATAAGAGCAGAAAGTAAAGGATGAAGCAATAATGGAAGGCCACTAGGCTGCACGTTTTCTCTCCTACCTCAAAATCCCATGCTACTCAGTATCAGAAACTTTTAAATTATATATGGGTACCCACTAATACAGAGGCGGGATGTGGCCCGCAGGATTTTTCGGCCCGGTCCCCTGAGCTCCTGGCCTGGGGGGCTAGCCCCTGGCCTCTCCCGCACAGCCTCAGCTCACTGCGCCGCCAGCACAATGCTCTGGGCGGGTGCGGGGGGGACTGCAGAGCCCAGCCTGACCCAGTGCTCTGTGCTGCGCGGCTGTAGCACCGCCCTCCACCAGTGCTCCAGGCAGCGCGGTGAGGGAGCAGGGTGGGTTGGATAGAGGGCATGAGAGTTCAAGGGGGTGTCAGGGGCCGGGGGTATGGCTAGTGTTCGGGGTGGTCAGAGCACGAGGAAGAGGGGGGTTGAATGGGGGCAGGGTTCCCATGGGGGGCAGTCAGGAATGAGAGGAGGGGTTGAATGGGGCGGTGGGGGGCAGTCAGGGGACAGGGAGCAGGGGGTGGTGGATGGGGCAGGAGTCCCCGGGAGGGCCGTCAGGGGGTAGGAAGCAAGGGGGGTCAGATAGGGGTCGGGATTGGCCCTCCATACAATTTTGGAAACCCGATGTGGCCCTCGGGGCAAAAAGTTTGCCCACCCCTGTACTAATACATCATCCATTCATCTTGTATTTTTCATGGTCTAGTACATTTCGGACAAGTTACTTCACTTTCTAATTCTTTGACTTGTCATGGTTTCTCTAGCTAATTTATTCAAACGTTTATAGTTTCCTGTACCAAGGTATCTCTCAAGCCAGTGATCTACCTGCTATGGTTATTATCAGTACTTTTGAGTTTCCTGACTTAAAACTAAACACTCTTGAAGAATCAACTAAAAATATTTTGGACTATGGTAAACTTCATGTTATTGGTGGCCTTTTTCCTTCTCATGTGTCTGTTGTAGTCATTGTAAAGAGCAGGTGTCTATGTTCTCCTTTTCAAATGGCAGCAGGCAACATCCTGAGTGAATCTGTTTACTAGCCAGTGATCTGTTGTCTGTTATTTGGTAAACATTGACTATGAGGTTGTCTTTGTTCCAGATAAAAAATATGAAGGTCAAACAATAAATCTATACCAGAATTTTCCAATTTGGGTATCCCAAAGCTAGGTACCAAAATACATATTGATAAATCTAAATCAGTGATACTCAGACTGAGGCTCACAAGCCACACGTGGCTCTTTTATGCATCTCTTGCGACTCTTTGGAGCACAGGATATTAAAACGTTGTGTGATTTAATTATTAACCAATGAGGATACTTTAACTATGTTATTAACCAACTGTAG
Source organism: Caretta caretta (assembly GCF_965140235.1). Taxonomy (NCBI): domain Eukaryota; kingdom Metazoa; phylum Chordata; order Testudines; family Cheloniidae; genus Caretta; species Caretta caretta. Next base: position 87,715,609 of record NC_134214.1, read on the forward strand.
TTGATAAAATGACTGACCAAGTATTATTATTTTGCTATGAGATGTATATAAAAATTAAAATAAAAAATATATAATATTAAAGTTGATTGCTAATTTGGCTCCTGAGCCACTGAGGTCTAAGTATTACTGATCTAAATAAATGGCTCGATCTTCAGAGTGCTGACAGCTCCCATTGAAGTCAATGGGAAGGTAATGGGAGCTGAGCGTGTTTGGCAGTTCTGAAAATCAATCCACTTATTTAAACTTGCCTAAGTTTAAACACTCAAGTTTAAAAATATGAGCCTGGTTTCTTAGGATATGTCCAAACAGCAACTGGGAGCATGCTTCCCAGCATGGGTACACAGACATGTGCTAGCTTTGCTCAAGCTAGCATGCTAAAAGTATCAGTGCGGCCACGGTGGTTTGGGCAGTGGCTTGTTCTGGCTGCCTGAGTATGTACCCAGGCGATCAGATGGGACAGTACTTGGACGGCTAGCCTGTGCCACTGCCCTTACCACGGGGCCACACTGCTATTTATAGCACACTAGCTCAAGCAGAACTAAGTGGTGTCTGTCGACCTGAAAGGATGCACCCTTCCAGCTGCTCTGTAGACATACCTTAGTATTATGTCAAGCTGTATTCCATTTGTGTCCTAACTTCTGATAAATTCCAGTTTTGCTTCAGGTGCACTCACAGCACAGGTGCAAACTTTGTTAAGGTCTGGAGAGATTTTGATTTTGTTTGAGTCCTTTTGATACTTATCCTCTGGAAGTATCACAGGAACCTTATTGCTGTAATTCCTCTTCAAGTGCTTGCTCCAGTGTAGGTATTTGCTCGCCCAGAGCACTGCTGCTGGAAAATTTTTGCATCAGTGGTATTGGCTCTGGTGCCCCCTGGAATCATGCACTCATAGCAGTGGTATAGAGTCCAGCCGCTCCCTCAGTTCCTTCTTACTGCCTGTGATGGTTGCTGGAACTACCTCAGCCTTGTTTCTGCAAGTATTCCTCAGTGGTCTTTTCACTGTCTTATTGTCCGGAATTTAGTAGGTAAGTTTCACTTATTAGTTAAATAGTTAGAGGGGTTCGCTAACTCCTAACTAAGTGGACTGGGGCATGCCTTGGTCTCTGGGATTTAAGCCTTGTGAGTCTTGATGACAAGCTTATGTCTGTGAGTGACCCCCATTCCAGTTGCCTCAAGTGTGTGGGGGAAGCTCACATGCGGGAGCAGTGCAAGGTTTGTAAGGACTTCAAGCTCCACACCAAAAAGATAGAGACGCTAGACTCCAGTCTATCACTTGGATTTGGCACCAAGTACTTTGGCCTCGGTAAGGAGCTCCCTGGTTGGGACAATTTGGGACACTCAATGTCGTTCTCCATCTCTGGCACCAAGATGAGATGCTCCGTCTGGGTCTAAGGAGCCGTGGCACTGTCGAACATCTGCAGTACCAAAGAAAGCTGCACTGGTGAGACAACCTCAGCACTGTTCCTGTCGCAGGTGCTTAGGAAGAAACAAAGAAGACTGACAGAGGGCAGTTGCCAACCCCGAGGTTGGCGGGGTAGAGGGACACTGCCAGGGTGTGACCCACGTCGAATCACTGTGCAGCATTGACAGTCTACGATGCTTTGTTGACTCCGGTCCTGAAGTGGGAGCCATTGAGTCCAGTGCCGTTAGACTCACCACCGTGGGAGAGCTTCCGGAGAGCCTCCAGAGCCTCACTACTCTTCTGGTACTATCAATGCCAGAGGTGTTTGCAGTACAGCTCACGGTAACTATACTGCCGTCCCCAGCCATACAAGAGCTGTCAGCAGTGGCATTGGCAGGAAAGACTTCTGCAGGCTCAAGGCCTCAGATTGGTTTCTCCTTTGAAACTGCCGTGAGGGTGCAACCCTGGTCTCCTCCCTCCCGGTACCGGTCACTGGTACTGGTTAGCACTGCTCCACCCTGGTCTCTGAAGGAATCCTCAGAGATGGACTTGGAGGTGGAGTCTTACATTTCACGTAGGAGCCGGCACCACCATTCCACCTGGCGCTATCCTGCTATGGACCCGAGCCAAGGAGTCCCACCTGCGGCGTGGCCTCCAGGACAGTGCCAGTTCCCCACATAGTGGCCTTCCTGGAACCCCTGGGGTTTCTTACCGCAGCCAGGGTCACACTTCAGAAGGTCATATTTAGTGGTTTTGGAACCCAGACCTCTCCCACTACCCACATATCAAGAGATGTCATCCCGGGACCCGTCTGGTGCCGAGGGCAAAGAGCAGGAACTGATGCTAGTTTAGGCATCGTCCTCCTCTTCCCATGTGAGGCAGTCATGGGAACTGATATTGCTCCCCCCCCTTCCCCCTCCCCCCAAGGATTATAAGGTTTTTCAAGAGCTCCCAAGGAAGGTAGCTCAGAACCTATGTATCCAGGTGGAGGAAATCAGAGAGTCCTCTCATTCCCTGGTGGACGTCTTGGTGGCAATGAGAATGGCATTGCCCCTGAATGATGCCATAATGGATCCCATTTGCATTATGGCAAACCCCAGCATTCCTTCAGCCGACAGCAAAGAAAATTGAAAAGAAATACTTTGTCCCAGCTAAAAGGTTTGAGTTCCTGTACACTCATCCACCACTGGGCTTTTTGGTGGGGTTCACAGCCAACTAACGGGAAAGGCAGGGTTAATGGGCCAACACCCAAGGTCAAGGATGCCAAAAAGTTAGATCTTTTTGGGAGGAAGGTCTATTCAACAAGGGAGCTCTAGCTCAGGATCGCCAATCAGCAAGTGCTCCTGAACAGGTACTATTTCAACTCCTGGGATTCTATGTAAAAATGTTAGGAGTTGCTACAACAGGACTCCAGATGGGATTTGTGGCCCTTGTAGAGGAAGGCAAGTCCATAGCAAAGGCATCCCTACAAGCAGCCCTGGATGGGTGGACTCGGCAGCCCGATCCATGGCCTCAGCTGTGACTGTGCATAGACGCTCATGGCTTCAATCCTTGGGCTTGCTGCATGAGGTCCAACACACATTACAGGACCTTTTTGGGGGGAATATGTCACTCTTTTCTGAGCAGAAAGACTCCATATTGCACAGCTTGAAGGACTCAAGGGCCACACTTGAAGTCCTTAGGCCTTCATACACTGGCCCCCTTGAGGAAGCACTATAGGCCCCAGTTGACGGCTCACTTCTTCCGGCCGCCTGCTCGACAAGACTATAGCAGGAGGAGGAGTAGGGGTTACAGGAAGAGGCCTCTGCCACAATCTGCATGTGCATCCGTGCCTGCACCCCCTAGACACTCGGTGGTGTCAAAGCAGGCTTTTTGATGGGATGCTCGGGGATTATGGGGCAGGACAATTTGTGAATCCAAACTTCCCACTTTTTGTGGACCGGTTGTCTCACTTCTTTCGGGTTTGGGCCTGTATTAACTCTGACCTCTGGGTGCTATGCATGACAGCACTGGGATACACGATTCAGTTCTGTTGTTCCCCCTTTCCCACCCCTCCTCCCTGTCCCTCTTCAGGGATCCTTCTCACAAGCAACTTTTAGCCCAAGTGTGCAGCTGCTTCTAAGGGTGGCAATAGTGGACGTGATTCTACCAGAGCTAAAGGGCTGGGGGTTCTACTCCCATTATTTCCTAATCCCGAAAGCCAACAGTGGTCTCAGACTGATTCTGGGTCTGTGAAACCTCAACAGATTCATGAAGCTGAAGTTCTGCATGGTCTCCTTGGCCTCCATCATCTCCTGCCTGGATTCAGGAGACTGGTACACTGCCCTTGATTTGAGGGATGCTTATTTCCACATTGCAGTCTTTCAGGGACACAAAAGGTTCCTCAGATTCATTGTGAACCATGTGCAATACCAATTTATAGTGCTCCTGTTTGGCCTGTCAGTGGCCCCTCGCATGTTCATGAAATGGCAGTCGTCGTGGACTTCCTGAGGAGACAAGGGGTTCAGGTTTATCCATAACTTGACGACTGGCTGGTCAGAGGTCGGTCCAAACTTCAGATATAGGGAGATGTGAGGCTAATACAGTTGACCTTTCAAGACTTAGGTCTGCTCATAGAAATCACTTTCTCCCCAGTTCAGAGGATAGAATTCATCAGGGAAATACTAGACTCAGTACAGGCCAGAGCTTCTCTCTCAGAATCATGGTTCCAAGCAATAACGAGGCCTATAGAAAGCCTCTGTAATGAATCACCATTGCAAGAAATTGCTTGCAACTCCTGGGCCACATGGCATCATGTACCTATGTGGTTCACCATGCGAGACTTCGTCTCAGACCTCTTCAGGCATGGCTGGTGTCGGTATACTTTCAAAGCTGCCACCAGCTAGACTCAGTAATTACCTTCTCCCTGTCTGTGACTACTTCCCTTGAATAGTGGCTAGACCCGTTAGCGGTGTGCACAGGAGTCCCTTTCTCAAGACCCCAACCATCAGTGTCCCTTGTCACAGATGCGTCGGCAATGGGTTTGGAAGCTCACTTGGGGCCCCTCAGAACTCAGGGCCTCTGGTCTCCAGAAGCTCTTGCTACACATGAACGTCAAAGAGCTCAGGGCAGTTTGCCTGGCCTGCCAGGTGTTTCAACCCCATGTAGTGGGCAAGTGTGTGCCGGTCCTTCCAGACAACACAACATCCATGTTCTATATCAACAGGCAGCACAGAGTGCACTCCTCTCACCTGTGCCTGGAGGCACTTTGGTTATGGGAATTTTGCATAGCCCACTCGATTCACCTCAAGGCCTACTATGTGCCAGGTTCTCAGAATGAACTAGCAAATCACCTCAGCAGGACTTCTACAACCACCACAAGTGGTCCATTCACCCAGAGATCCTAAAAGTCATCTTCCAGAAGTGAGGAACTCCCCCAGTAGATTCCAATGAAGCACAACAGGAAGTGTCTCTAATTCTGCTCTTTTCTGGGCCACAGTCCAGGATCTCTTACAAATGCCTTCCTCTTACCTTGGGCCGGTCATCTCCTCTGTGTGTTTCCACTCATTCTTCTCATGCAGAGGGTCTTCCTGAGGATCAGATGGGACACAGCATTCGTCATCCTAATAGCCCCAGCCTGGCTATGACAGCAGTGGTTCACCACATTTCTGAACCTGTAGATGGAACCACCAATCTGACTACCTCAGGTTCCGGACCAGATATCCCAGGACCATGATCACTTGCATCATCTGAATCTTGATTCCCTTCATTTCACGGCCTGGAAGCTCCATGGCTGAACCCCTTGGAGCTAGCATGCTCGGGACAGGTTCATTAAGTTCTTTTAGGAAGCAGTCTTCTAGAGCTTTGTACCTGGCAAAGTGGAAAAGGTTCTAGATCTGGTCACTGCAGAATGGCATCTCACCCACAATGTCATCAATGCCAATGCCATTCATTCTGGGCTATGTGCTACACCTGAGGTAGCAAGGGCTATCTGTGTCATCGGTTAGTCCACATGGCTACAATTTCGGCATTTCACCCGTGGGTAAATGGCCGGTCTGTCTTCTCAAACACTATCTGTAGTTGTTTTCTCAATGACAGATTGTAGCCTCGGGTACGGAACCCTGGGATTTCAACCTGGTATTGTCAAGGCTCATGGGTCCCCCATTCAAGCCACTGGCAACATGGTCTCCATTCTTCTTGTCTTGGAAGATGGCATTCCTAATCACCATTACTTTGGCAAGAAGGGTCGTGGAGATGAGGGCCCTTACTTCAGAACCTCCATACACGATATTATTCAAGGACAAGGTCCAGCTGCATCCTCACCCAGCCCTCCTCTTGAAGGTGGTTTCACAATTCCATAGTAAACAGGATATTTTCCTTCCAATCTATCTGAAACCACATGCTAATAAACAAGGAGCAGAGACTTCACTCACTAGACGTCAGATGTGCATTTGCCTTCTACATAGAAAGGACTAAATAGTTTCAGGAAAACTATTCAACTTCTTATGGCTGTTGCAGACAGGATGAAAGGTTTTCCAGTCTCAGCCCAGAGAATTTCATAGTGGATTACTTCCTGTATCCACACAGGCTACGAACTGGCAAAGGTCCCTGCTCCCGTCCTGATGGCACATTCCACAAGGGCACAAGCATCTTCAGCCGCATTCATGGCACAGGTTCCTATCCAGGACATCTGTACAGAGGCAGCTTGGTCATCAGGCCAATGGCCAGTGATGGGATGTTAGATGGGGTGGGATCTGAGTTACTACAGAGAATTCTTTCCTGGGTATCTGGCTGGTGAATCTTGCCCATATGCTCAGGGTTTAGCTGATCGCCATATTTGGGGTCGAGAAGGAATATTCCTCCAGGGCAGATTGGAAGAGGCCCTGGAGGTTTTTCACCTTCCTCTGTAGAATGGGGCACGGGTCACTTGCTGGAGGATTCTCTGCTCCTTGAAGTCTTTAAACCACGATTTGAGGACTTCAGTAGTTCAGACATAGGTGAGAGGTTTTTCCGCAGGAGTGGGTGGGTGAGTGAGATTCTGTGGCCTGCGTTGTGCAGGAGGTCAGACTATATGATCATAACGGTCCCTTCTGACCTTAATATCCATGAATCAGTCCACACTTTTGTGTCTCGCTATGCCATCACTCAGGAGGCTAGTGACGATGCTGGATTTGCCAGAGCAGTGTTACAATCTGCTTGTCAATGAACTCTGAACCCTCCTCCTACATCTGCTTGGTAGTCACCTACATTGAAATGGACATGAGTAAGCACTCGAAGAAAAAAAAATATTACGAACATTCTGTAACTGTTGTTCTTCAAGATGTGTTGCTCATGCCCATTCCATTATCCACCCTCCTGCCTCTCTGTCGGAGTTAGCTGGCAAGAAGGAACTGAGGGAGCAGCAGAGCCCTTTATACGGGTGCTATGAGCGTGCGATTCCAGGGGGCACCAGAGCGCACCCAACAGATACCACTGAGGGAAAAACTTTTCAGTGGCTGTGATTGGGGTGAGCACACACCCAGATTGAAATGGATGTGAGCAACACATCGCGAAAACAACAGTTACAGAAGGCTAGTAACTGTTTTTTCTGGTTTCAGAATAGCAGCCGTGTTAGTCCGTATTCGCAAAAAGAAAAGGAGTACTTGTGGCACCTTAGAGACTAACCAATTTATCTGAGCATAAGCTTTCGTGAGCTACAGCTCACTTCATCGGTTGCATTCAGTGGAAAATACAGTGGGGAGATTTATATACATAGAGAACATGAAACAACGGGTGTTACCATACACTCTGTAACCAGAGTGATCACTTTAAGGTGAGCTATTACCAGCAGGAGAGCGGGAGGTGGGGACGGGGGGGGGACGGATGACCTTTTGTAGTGATAATCAAGGTGGGCCATTTCCAGCAGTTGACAAGAACATCTGAGGAACCATGGCAGGTGGGGAGGGAAATAAACATGGGGAAATAGTTTAGAGGTAGGAATAGCGATCAGTAGGTTTCCGGTATTGGGTGGTGTTTATGTGACCACCGCTTATTAGTACCATAGTGTCTCGGAAGTGGATCTCTTGTGTGGACTGGTTCAGGCTGAGGTTGATGGTGGGATGGAAATTGTTGAAATCATGGTGGAATTCCTCAAGGGTTTTTCTGGATTGTCACTTCAAATCTCTGGAGAGAAAAAGACATGAAAATTGCACTCAGCACTTTTTTGTTAACTCCAAGTATTCTGAATATATGTCCCTAATGATATATAGGGAAGCTAGTGAGCTTGTAGTATCTGTTGGACTGGATTTTCATCATAAAGACAGATTCCACTAGATGAATTCTAAATTGTTTTTTTACATTACAGCTATTGTTCTCTTCTGCACTCTCTCTAACTAGAGTTTCTGCAGCCTAACTAGCTTACATGCCATCAACATGGTTCCATCTGTGATTTGTCAAGGAATCTCAATTTATTATTTATTAACCAGACACAGAAGACTCAAACCTTTTCATGATAGATAAATTGAGTATTATGTTATATAGTCTGCAGGGCATCTTTTGGATGAGATTTATAAAAGAAAAGTGTTTGCTTATCTTGAACAAAAAAGGTCATGCATGGCCTTTTTTTAAGAATAGGGTTTTTCCTGGTTTCAGTACTGAGTGTTCGTCTGGAATATATCAATTGTTTTCAGCTGAATTACTTAGATTTTCCTTATGTAACTGAAACCAAAGTATGGCCACATTTTATAGCTACTGTACAGGCATAATTTAATAGTCTTTATAATTCAAGTAGCTTATTAATAAAATGTATTTTAAAAAAATTGTTGTATCCAAAAATGGAAAATCCAGTAATGATGCTGCAAGGGAATAAGGAATATAAGTAAGTTTTTTTCCCCCTACTAGGATAATTCAAGCTATAATAATTACAAAGCACAATAATTTTAAAATGGATTTTACTGATATATCATACTTTGCATTATAATTTGGAAATGTTAAGTGACATGTGCAATATGTTTACATATATTCTCTCCCTATTTAAAATGTTTATGTTGTGATATTTGTAACAAACAAGAAATGCAAAAACATACATTTCCATCAGACTGAATTAACATACTTAAGCTGCAGTATGGATGACCTTCAGGTGTGAACTACTGTTGTTAAATCCTGTGGTAAATTGAGTATTTGTACAGAAGTTATAGGGTAAAAGTGGTTAGAATTATTTTGAGGGCATTTTAGTCTCACATTTCTTGACCAAATTGAACCTTCTGATGGCTGACCCCTTAAAACTAGTTTGAGGGGAAAAAATTGAGTGACAATCCTTATCTCCAGCTGGCTAATCAAATGTAGCAGATGTGCCAAGATGTCTTTCATAGAGGTTGGATTGACATGTGGAGGTAATTTGATGTGAATGGAAGAACTGAAGGATATTTAGCTTTTGGATACTCTTGTTTTCTTTTAAAATGAGTGGGAAAGACCTTATTAGATCAGGGTTTCACACTGACCTGACTCAGACTGGGTTGGTGTCACCTGAATGAAGAAATTGTACAGTACCCATTGTGGATGTCCTTGAATTAGAATCCCTTCATTCACTAGAAGTAAGCCTTGAAAATGTGGAATGATAGCAAAAGATTGGGACAACAGAAAAATACAAATATACGCACCTTACAAATCCCAGGTATCAGTGAAATGGTGTGTCCAGTCTTCTCATCTCAGTCCAGAAAAGGAGGAAGGTCTGTCTAATTTTGTTTATCTAACCATCCCACACTGAATTCTAAGTAGAGTTTGTCAGGAATTTTTTCAGTGAACCTTTTTTTTAAAAAAAAAATGTTAATAAATTACCTATATGCAGGATGGAATTTTGAGAGGGAGATCCACTCCAGAATAGCTAATGACCAGTGGTTAGGCCAGTGGTAATGACCAGTGGTAGGGAGACACAGATTCAACGAGTCCCTGCTCTGCCTGATTCAGAGAAGGAACATGAACCTGGGTCTTCCACGTCTCAAGTGAGTACCTGAACCCTTCACCAGGCTATAGAGTCAATCTCTCAGTCTGGCCCAGAGAATATTTAATTCTTAATACACTGTGGCACAGCTCCAGCAGAAGAGATTGAGAGAGAGAAACAGACTGACTCAATAGCCCTGTGGTACAGCACTCAATGAAAGCAGGGACTTGATCATGGGTTTCCTACAGTCCCGGTGAGTGCCCTACCCACTAGGCTATTGACTGTTCTCAGGTAGGTCTCTTTGTCTCTTTTTATTTTATTTTTTGAAAAAAATGTGAAAGGTCCTTGGTTTTGTTCTGAGTCAGAATGAAAACAGATTTCTAAACCTAAAAATACTTCACAAAACCAAATTCTTGTTTTGTGATCAGCCATAATTCTAAAACACCAGAATGCTCTATCCGATATTAAATGTGTAACAGGAAAGGCACATTATTCCCCCAAAAGCAATGTGAGATTTTATGTGAAAAACATTTATGGAATATTTCAACAATCAAAACTTGAATATTGTGCACAGAATTTTCAAAAGTACCTAAGCAAATTGGGTACCAGATGCCATATTGGGTGACTAACTCATGTGGGCTCTTTTGAAAATCCCTCCCTGTTAGATAATCTTGAAATACTGTTTAATTTTGTGTCAGTATTTCCATTATATATTTTTTAACATTCTTAACCTGTGCACTTGGAAACTGTTACTGTTTATTGTTAAATTTTTATAGAAATTCTGTCTGTGTGCATACACACGCTCCATTTTATGGGTTTTTAAAAAAAATTATATAAGAAAGAAATACAAAATGGAGACAGATGCACTCTACAACCCATAGAGTTTCGACCAGCAGGAGGTAAGCTGTAAATTCTGGCTTTGGCTTCCTTGGAGCTCTCTTGGCAGAGACTGCTTGGGATAGCTGCTCAGTCCTCCCACAAGCTTCCCCACCATTTGGCTTTACTGGCCAACTGGAATGAGATTTTCAGGCAGCCTGTAGTTCTTCTCTTTGGTCCAGGGAGACACATTACCACTGGGTGCTTGTAGGATGGGATTCTTCTAGTTTTTGCTAGAGAAACATTGGATTGTGGAAAAACAGTATTTATATACCAAGAAATGTATAGTCCTTGGACCATATTGATCCTATGTTCTCTAATTTTCAGACCCCATGAAAAAATAAAATGTGGAATTCATCCTGCAAAGACTCTGTACCTTAACACTGGATCCTGTCTTTCACCTACTCTCTCTTCTCCTCAGCTTCATGATAGCAAAATTTCTACTACAGATTCACTAACAGCCCCTTTATTTCATAGTAGAGGGAGAAACTGGTAAATTAATCCTGTAACCGGTCCTTTGGTTTGTAAGGAGGATGAGTGCACAGACAGATGCTTTTCTTCCTGCCCTGCCCTTTCTCACCCAAGACCACCCCATATGTAACTGGAGTCATGGGAATAATATAGCAGAAGTGACATTGTTTCCTCACTTCATTTGCCCATATTTTCTTGTCTCTTGTCCTTTTTGCTCCAAAAAATGGAGGGGACAATAGAGCCTTATTAGTTACTCACTTCTGTAGCACGTATCATTGTTAAAGCAGTTGCAAAGAATAAAACTCAAATTAGATTTGCTGTTCACACACAACCTTCCCTCAGAGCCCCTGGTATCAAAACAAAAACAGTCAAAAGCTATATAAAATAATTGTCTTGCATTGTGCCTTGAAGATTGGTACACTTTCGCTCTGACAGGCTGTCAAGGGGAATGAATTCCAAAGGCAGGGGGTCCTAAACTGAGAGGGAGCCCTGCCACTGCTCTTGGAAGGTTCAGTAGCTGTGCGAGTTGAGAGCCTCCCAGCTGCGAGTTGAAACCTCCCAGCTGATCTTAACTGCTGTGACAGGATATTGGTGAAAGTCCATTGCTCCAGTATTTTTCTAGTCAACTATAGTTTCTACCATGACAGCATAATGATTTCAGTAGTTTTTGTCTGCATTATAACAAAAGAAGAATTGTGTCTCTCTAGTTTATCATTTAGTAAACAGAGAGGTTAATGCTGATGAGTACATTAGAGATGGGCCCAATTAGAAAACTTGATCGGAACATTCTTGCTTTGGGTGAGTTTGGCTCTAGGTGCTTGGATTCATCTCTGTTACATGTTTTGTTGCAAGTATTTTTTCATAATTTTAAATTTAGAAAATACATTCCAGGCTAGAATGTTGGTGAGTGTAAACTTAGTGAATGAATGAAGATAACTGATTCTGGGTCAAGCTCTGCTCTCAGTTACACTGAGTCAAATCAGCAATTAACTCCATTGGGAAAAATTCATTTAAGATGACTCAGGGAGTGATGAATTATACTTTCCACTCTGGCCTGGCTACCTGCCCTCCATTCAGTTCACTCTGAGAGAAAACAGGTGGGAGTAACACTGATTTCCTTTAAAGCAGCTTTAAATTGAGGTTAAGCCCTGGTCTACACTAGGACTTTAGGTCGAATTTAGCAGCGTTAAATCGATGTAAACCTGCACCAGTCCACACAATGAAGCCCTTTATTTCGACTTAAAGGGCTCTTAAAATCGATTTCCTTACTCCACCCTGACAAGTGGATTAGCGCTTAAATTGACGTTGCCGGCTCGAATTTGGGGTACTGTGGACACAATTCGATGGTATTGGCTTCCGGGAGCTATCCCAGAGTGCTCCATTATGACCGCTCTGGACAGCACTCTCAACTCAGATGCACTGGCCAGGTAGACAGGAAAAGAACCGCGAACTTTTGAATCTCATTTTCTGTTTGGCCAGCGTGGCAAGCTGCAGGTGACCATGCAGAGCTCATCAGCAGAGGTGACCATGATGGAGTCCCAGAATCGCAAAAGAGCTCCAGCATGGACCGAACGGGAGGTACGGGATCTGATCGCTGTTTGGGGAGAGGAATCCGTGCTATCAGAACTCCGTTCCAGTTTTCGAAATGCCAAAACCTTTGTGAAAATCTCCCAGGGCATGAAGGACAGAGGCCATAAAAGGGACCCGAAGCAGTGCCGAGCTCATGCTGTCCTCCCACACTGACAGAGCACAGACGAATGCGTGGAGGCAAATAATGTCAGAGTGCAGGAAAGCACAAAATGACCGGGAGGAGAGGTGGCGGGCTGAAGAGAGTAAGTGGCGGGCTGAAGAGAGTAAGTGGCAGGCTGAAGACAGGGCTGAAGCTCAAATGTGGCGGCAGCGTGATGAGAGGAGGCAGGATTCAATGCTGAGGCTGCTGCAGGACCAAACCAGTATGCTCCAGTGTATGGTTGAGCTGCAGCAAAGGCAGCTGGAGCACAGACTGCCACTGCAGCCCCTCTGTAACCAACCGCCCTCCTCCCCAAGTTCCATAGCCTCCACACCCAGATGCCCAAGAACGCGGTGGGGGGGCCTCCGGCCAACCAGCCACTCCACCACAGAGGATTGCCCCAAAAAAAGAAGGCTGTCATTCAATAAATTTTAAAGTTGTAAACTTTTAAAGTGCTGTGCTTAAAGTCCTGTGTGGCATTTTCCTTCCCTCCTCCACCACCCCTCCTGGGCTACCTTGGTAGTCATCCCTTATTTGTGTGATGAATGAATAAAGAATGCATGAATGTGAAGCAACAATGACTTTATTGTCTCTGCAAGCGGTGATTGAAGGGAGGAGTCGCAGGTGGTTAGCTTACAGGGAAGTAGAGTGAACCAAGGGGCGGGGGGTTTCATCAAGGAGAAACAAACAGAACTTTCACACCGTAGCCTGGCCAGTCATGAAACTGGTTTTCAAAGCTTCTCTGATGCGTACTGCGCCCTCCTGTGCTCTTCTAACCGCCCTGGTGTCTGGCTGCGCGTAACCAGCAGCCAGGCGATTTGCCTCAACCTCCCACCCTGCCATAAACGTCTCCCCCTTACTCTCACAGATATTGTGGAGCACACAGCAAGCAGTAATAACAGTGGGAATATTGGTTTCGCTGAGGTCTAAGCGAGTCAGTAAACTGCGCCAGCGTGCCTTTAAACGTCCAAATGCACATTCTACCACCATTCTGCACTTGCTCAGCCTGTAGTTGAACAGCTCCTGACTACTGTCCAGGCTGCCTGTGTACGGCTTCATGAGCCATGGCATTAAGGGGTAGGCTGGGTCCCCAAGGATACATATAGGCATTTCAACATCCCCAACAGTTATTTTCTGGTCTGGGAATAAAGTCCCTTCCTGCAGCTTTTGAAACAGACCAGAGTTCCTGAAGATGCGAGCATCATGCACCTTTCCCGGCCATCCCACGTTGAAGTTGGTGAAACGTCCCTTTTGATCCACCAGAGCTTGCAGCACTATCGAAAAGTACCCCTTGCGGTTTATGTACTCGGCGGCTTGGTGCTCCGGTGCCAAGATAGGGATATGGGTTTCGTCTATAGCCCCACCACAGTTAGGGAATCCCATTGCAGCAAAGCCATCCACTATGACCTGCACATTTCCCAGGGTCACTACCCTTGATATCAGCAGATCTTTGATTGCGTGGGCTACTTGCATCACAGCAGCCCCCACAGTAGATTTGCCCACTCCAAATTGATTCCCAACTGACCGGTAGCTGTCTGGCGTTGCAAGCTTCCACAGGGCTATCGCCACTCGCTTCTCAACTGTGAGGGCTGCTCTCGTCTTGGTATTCATGCGCCTCAGGGCAGGGGAAAGCAAGTCACAAAGTTCCATGAAAGTGCCCTTACGCATGCGAAAGTTTCGCAGCCACTGGGAATCGTCCCAGACCTGCAACACTATGCGGTTCCACCAGTCTGTGCTTGTTTCCCGAGCCCAGAATCGGCGTTCCACAGCATGAACCTGCCCCATTAGCACCATGATGCATGCATTGGCAGGGCCCATGCTTTCAGAGAAATCTGTGTCCATGTCCTGATCACTCACGTGACCGCGCTGACGTCGCCTCCTCGCCCGGTATCACTTTGCCAGGTTCTGGTGCTGCATATACTGCTGGATAATGCGTGTGGTGTTTAATGTGCTCCTAATTGCCAAAGTGAGCTGAGCGGCCTCCATGCTTGCCTTGGTATGGCGTCCGCACAGAAAAAAGGCGCGGAACGATTGTCTGCCGTTGCTCTGACGGAGGGAGGGGCGACTGACGACACGGCTTACAGGGTTGGCTTCAGGGAGCTAAAATCAACAAAGGGGGTGTCTTTACATCTAGGAGTATTTCAGGCAGGACTTCACGGAGGGTTCCAATAAGAAATGGTGCACCTAAGTTATCATTCTTATTGGAACAAGGAGGTTAGCCTGGCCTCTGATTGATACATGGCTAGATTTACCTCGCTGCACCTTCTCTGTGAGTGACTGCAGTGTGACCTAGAGGAATGAGTCCCCTAGACAGGGGAGGAGGCAAATGAGTACAAAACAAATCTGGTCTATTTCTTGTTTTGACCCACTCCATCTATCTTTTACATCTTTGGCTGGCAGCAGACGGTGCAGAAGGACTGCATGCCATCCACATCTCATGGCTGCTCGGCAGAAGATGGTACAGTACGACTGCTAGCAATCCTCATCTCTTGCCTGCCTGGCAGAAGATGGTACAATACGACTGCTAGCAATCCTCATCTCTTGCCTGCCTGGCAGAAGATGGTACAGTACGACTGCTAGCAGTCCATATCGCCTGCCCGCTCACCATAAGACGGTTCAATAGGACTGACTGCAGGACTAAAGAGAATGACCTGGTCAAGTCACTCCAAATTTAGTTCCTGCGCCCATGTCTGCCCAGGCGCTCCCAGCCGACGTGGCCAGGAGCACCTCGGACACGACGAGGACGACTACCAGTCGTATTGCACCATCTGCTGCCAGAAGGCAATGGGTTGCTGCTACTGTGCAGCAAAGCCATACCGCGTCTGCCAGCACCCAGGAGACATAGGGTGACGGTTACCTGAGCGGGCTCCATGCTTGCCGTGGTATGGCGTCTGCACAGGTAACTCAGGAAAAAAGGCGCGAAATGATTGTCTGCCCTTGCTTTCACAGAGGGAGGGAGGGAACGGGGGCCTGACGATACGTACCCAGAACCACCCGCGACAATGTTTTAGCCCCATCAGAGTGCTCCATTGTGACTGCTCTGGACAGCACTCTCAGATGCCCGATTGTTTGCCGTTGCTCTGACGCCGGGAGGGGCGACTGAGGACACGGCTTACAGGGTTGGCTTCAGGGAGCTAAAATCAACAAAGGGGGTGGCTTTACATCAAGGAGTATTTCAGGCAGGACTTCACGGAGGGTTCCAATAAGAAATGGTGCACCTAAGTTATCGTTCTTATTGGAACAAGAAGGTTAGCCTGGCCTCTGATTGATACATGGCTAGATTTACCTCGCTGCACCTTCTCTGTGAGTGACTGCAGTGTGACCTAGAAGAATGAGTCCCCTAGACAGGGGAGGAGGGGAAGCAAATGAGTACAAAACAAATCTGGTCTATTTCTTGTTTTGATCCACTCCATCTATCTTTTACATCTTTGGCTGGCAGCAGGCGGTGCAGAAGGACTGCATGCCATCCACATCTCATGGCTGCTCGGCAGAAGATGGTACAGTACGACTGCTAGCAGTCCGTATCCCCTGCCCGCTCACCATAAGACGGTTCAGTAGGACTGACTGCAGGACTAAAGAGAATGACCTGGTCAAGTCACTCCAAATTTAGTCCCTGCGCCCATGTCTGCCCAGGCGCTCCCAGCCGACGTGGCCAGGAGCACCTCGGACATGACGATGACGGCTACCAGTCATACTGTACCGTCTGCTGCCACAAGGCAAGGGGTTGCTGCTACTGTGTAGCAATGCCGTACCGCGTCTGCCAGCACCCAGGAGACATAGGGTGACGGTTACCTGAGCGGGCTCCATGCTTGCCGTGGTATGGCGTCTGCACAGGTAACTCAGGAAAAAAGGCGCGAAACGATTGTCTGCCCTTGCTTTCACGGAGGGAGGGAGGGAACGGGGGCCTGACGATATGTACCCAGAACCACCCGCGACAATGTTTTAGCCCCATCAGGCATTGGGATCTCAACCCAGAATTCCAATGGGCAGCGGAGACTGCGGGAACTGTGGGATAGCTACCCACAGTGCAACGCTCCGGAAGTTGACTCTAGCCTCGGTACTTTGGAAGCGCTCCGCGGAGTTAATGCACTTAATGCACTTAGAGCATTTTCTGTGGGGACACACACACTCGAATATATAAAACCGATTTCTAAAAAACCGACTTCTATAAATTCGACCTTATTCCATAGTGTAGACATACCCTAGGTCTCTATCCCTACTGATGGACTCTGATAAGGGAACGTATGGAGTTACTCCATGACCCCTGTTTTATCAGTGGCACCTGTTCTTTGTGCTGTGTGGCTCCGCAACAAGTCCCCCAGAGAAGGAAAAGTGTGGCATATTTCTAGCATTACCATATCTGCAACAGACTTTCCACCACCAGGGATATTTGCCAGGTATGAACTGGACCAGATTCTCAGGGTGTATAAATCAATGTAGCACCATTGTCTGGCCACCTGGTTTCAGAGGAGTTAGGCTGCATTTACACCAGTATAAATTAAATCATAATTTGGGCTCCTGACCTGTAAATGTGGCATCATCTGTTACTCAATGATGAAAAATTGAACACCAAAGATGTCCATATAACATGGAAGCCAATGTCTAATTTTGTTTACACCATATTTACACTGGTTTAATTTCGAACAGAATCTGTCCTTAGAACGTAATTTATTCCATTGGACTTTACTTGAAAGTAAAGGGAAAAATGCAAAAAAAGTTTTAGAACCTAGAGGTATATTTTTTTCAGCATGTAGACTCATAATGTACATTTTAATTTAGCAGCTGATAAATTAAAATCAAAACTGGTGGGAGAAACTGGCTTTCTTTTTTACACCCTAAGGTCTATCAGAAATTTCTGTAGGTTCAGGCCTAATTTTTTATTCTCTCAATTACGAAAGTTGTTCTGCTTTAATTCTACTTTAGTGTTAAACATTATTCACACAAAAGCTTCATAAAGGTGAAATTAAGATTGCGGGTATATATCGGTAGTTTGAGTGTATCTTTACAGATTGTTAGAATTTAAAATCTAAATAAATCCTGTTAGAAATCCAGCAAATTGAAAATTAAGGTTTAATCTCTCAAACAAGACACTGACTCTCACACAAACAACAACCACAACTTAACTCTGGCCTCTTAGAGTTGCAGCCATATGGTTTCCTAGAATGAAGTTAAAAGTACTATATTACTTATTTTCTATAATTAGTCTTAAGGAATTATATTTGTTCATTTGAACATCTTTCAGGGAGAAAAGTCAAATAATAGAGAAATGGAGCTATCTGCCATGGAAAACTTGATTTATGGATTAGCTGTACAAATCTTCATGAATGTTTGGCCTTGACATTTTTTAAAAATACAAACGTAATGAAGTCTACAGGCTATGACTGTGGTATATTTAATTTTGAAAAGATGAATGGCTCCATAATCTATTGCTTTCTTAAAGTGTGATTTAGCCACACGTTTATGGATGCAAACCTTTTTATTGGAAAATGGCTTTTAAAAACCAAAGATTCCTATAAAATTGTATGCAGGAAGGACTAATAATGCTTTAGTAATACTCAAGTTAATGAAAGACCATCTGCTTTCAAACAACTGAAAAGTGCCTGCAACTTTAACTTCACCTGAACAAAGTTTTTGTGTGTGGAATTTATTTGGTCCAAATAAATGGTCCAAAGGACTGATGGAGTAAAAACCCCATTCCTGCAAATGCAAAGAGGCTCACAAGCGGGGAGGCTTTCTCCAGTAGATGCTAGGACAGCGGCAGGCAAACTTTTTGGCCTGAGGGCCGCATCGGGTTTCTGAAATTGTATGGAGGGCCGGTTAGGCTGTGCCTCCCCAAACACCCAGGCATAGCCTGGCCCCTGCCCCATATCCGACCCCCCCACTTCTCGCCCCCTGACAGCTCCCCCAGGACTCCTGCCCCATCCAACCCTCCCTGTTCCCTGACGGCCCCCCGGGGACCCCTGTTCCATCCACCCCCCCTGCTCTCGGTCCCCTAACTTCCCCCCGCTTCCCCATCCAACACCCCCTCCTTCCTGAATGCCCCCTGGGACTCCTGCCCCATCCAACCACCCCTTCTGCCTGACCACCACCGGACCCCTTGCCCCTAACTGCCCCCTGACCCTAACTGCCCCCCCACCCCATTCAATCCCCCCTCCTTCCTGACTGCCCCCCCGGACCCCTGTCCCATCCACCACCCCCGCTCCCTGTCCCCTGACCGCCTCCTGGCACCCCATCCAACCCCTCCTCTCCTTCCTGACTGCCCCCCCAGGACCCCTAGCTCCATTCAACCCCCCTGTTCCCTGCCCTCTGACTGCCCTGACCCCTATCCACGCCCCTGACCACCTCCTGATCTCCCCTGCCCTCGATCCACCCCCCCTCTGCTCCCTGCCTCCTTACCGCACTGCCTGGAGCACCGGTGGCTGGCAGCGCAGCTGCACCACGAAAGGCAGCCGCACTGCGCAGCACAGAGCACCGGGTCAGGCCGGGCTCTGCAGCCCCACCGCCCAGAGCATTGCGGCTGCATGGCTGCAGGGGAGGGGCTGGGGGCTAGCCTCCTGGGCCAGGATGTGGCCCGCAGGCCATAGTTTGCCCACCTCTGTGCTGGGAGATGTCAGGCTTAAAGGGGGAAATGACCATGCAGTCTGATGATTACCAAGTCTCTTGTTAACCTTAGTTTTCATTCACCACCTTGCACCTGATACTGCAGAACTGCTAAGGACTACAAAAAGCTCATCACCCTCCTGAAAATCTTAGTTGGTGCTCGGGCTCAGAGTTTTTCTGTAGAATAGAGGAGGTGCATTTATTCATTTATTTACTTAGATTTAAATAATAATTAAAAGATGCCTATACAAGGTTTTAGGCATGTTAACCCAGCAAAACCTTAGCAATATTTTAAAAAAAATAATGTGACTTCCCTTCTGCTTAATACCTGAAGGACTGGGGATGAAGAGGGGTGGAAATGTGGTTGACAGGAGAACCATGGTCAACAGGACTCAGGATAGAACCTCACCACCTGTCCTGCTACTCCACAATTCTCATAGAGAGGGTCTGCGGAGTGAAGAACCCCTTTCCCACTTACCGTTTACTCCCCAAGCCCAGGTAGCAGTGCTCAGGGAATGAAGACTCTTTCCCACCCCTCTGATTTGCCTAATCTGCATGCTTTAGGATGCTTGTCAGTGCTCTGACTGACTCCAGCTCCCTTCACATACAAGTTTAGAAGGTTTATTAGATTGTTTGCTCTTTGGAGCAGGGATTGTCTGTTTTTACGAGTTTCTGCAGTGCCGAATACAATGGGGCCCAGGTCCATTACTATGGACTACTAGGTACTGCTACAATATAAATAATAGGGGGTCATCTCATGAACCTTATGAGCTCACGTAGTATGGAGGGTAGCTCAATCACTCAGGAGGTGAAGAAGTTGCCTCTGAGAGCCACAGTAATTCAGAAGTGTTTTACAAGGGTGTGGCTTCCTGGTGAAATAAGGCTTATCTTCTTTTATGAGGCCAGACACTGGTTCTTTCTCTTCTTCAGAAGCATGCAGAGAAGAAAACACTCTAGTACAAATAATATAGATTTAGCATAGTTTAGGGCCCTGAAACAGCCAGAACCTCTCTCTGGTAACCATGAAGTAATTTGGCTCATCTGTCAAGAGCTTTTCCGGATACAAGGTCCCCTTTTCCTCTCTCCCTCTCTCTCTCTCTCTCTCTTTCTCTGTGAATCCTATTAAATAATTCCAAACCCTTTGCCTTCCTAAGGCAACAGCTCTGAGATAGGGGTCTTATATACTTATTTCTTTCCTTGTTTTCCTCCTGCTAAAATAGTTGCTATTCCTGATCTGCTAAAAGTGTAAAATAATTATAAAAATAAGATTCATGTTTTCAGTAAAATGAAGCGACATAACACTGCTGGGATTAAATTCTCTGAGAATTAGTACAGTACTTTAAAACAATATATAAAAATGTATTGGGCTAATATAGAAGAAAGGAGACACTAAAGCATGGGTATATCAGAATTCTGTTTATTCTGCTAACCTTCTGTGACAGGAAGGTGGCCTGTGCTCCCTTAGGTTGCCTTCTTATTCTCCCTTGACATCTTTTGGTGGCTAACTCTGGAAAGAGAATTAAGAAAATAATTTAAATGGGTAAGGAAAGTAAAGGGAACAAAAGAAAAGTTGAAATACCCCCAAAGAAAACATTTATTTACATTAAAAATGGTCTAAAGGACTGATGGAAATCCATGTAGCATGGATTTAATGCAAAAACATATAATAAACCCAGCAAATCTATTAAAATAACACATAAATTTATGCATGTTAAGGGATGGGTGATATTTGAATAAGTAGCAATGGAAAGGGGATGTATAAAGGCAAAATAATACTCTATTTGATATGCTTTGTGGCCTTCTCTCTCCCTCAATGGCTTCTTGTATATATACTCTCCAGAGTTTAATGTCTTTAAATATTCTCATTAACCCCACCCACCAGCATGAGTATGACAACCAAACAAGTACAGAACTTGAGATGTAAAAACAAAGATGTGCTGGGTTATTTTGCAGACTGTATTAGATAAATGATCTTATGGAGGTCTTTGGTTATCCCTATATGTTTAATACTCTAGCCCAATGTACAACCAGTAAACCGTACGACCCTGGTAAGAAATGAGAAATTTTAAGGGCCATTGAGCACTCTGGATTTGCAGTGTTCAACAGCCCTCAAAATTTCTCATTTAGGATAGAACTTAGGATGGTCTTGATCTCATCCAAAAATCGATGGAAAATTCACTCCCTCCCTCTGATTTAAATTCCTGTCAGAGTGATAGGAAAGTGTGTGTGCTTGCTCCCTCTCTCTCTCTGTGTTTAAGTATTATGGTACAAATGGCTGACTTTGTAGGGTTTTGTCTATTTTCATTTTGAAATTTCTAAAATGCTTTCACCATACAATCTCCTGGCACAAATACAAAATGGGAAACAATATACCGTACCTATTTCATTGATAAATATCAGCCTGAACAGCCTCCCAGCCTTGAAAATTCCATGTTCATTCCTGCTATCTACCCTTCCAGACAAAAGCTTGGTAAATAGATGGACATGATACTATGCCACAGAGGTAAAAATTCTGAGGTTTTGTTAGCCCTGGAATTCACTTCCCTCATTAGGCTCTTGCCTTAACCTGAGATTGGCTTGCCACCAAGCCCCAGATATTCCGTTCAGGATTGGTGATAAAGGCATCTCATCTGTTCTCAACTGATCTCCAGTTTAGGGGAGGAGAGTTCAGAGGAGGATTAACATAAGGTGAATACTGGGGACTTAACTCCCTCTGTCATTTGCATTTGTTTCCCCTTTGTGAGCTGACTGAGCATTTCCTTCAGTTTTCTATTTAAAAACACACTAAATTTTACGTTACACAGATAGAGGAATTGGTACATTATTAGTTCAAGAACTGTTATTTTTAATCTGAAAAATACCTGTGATAAACTAACTTTGTGAATATATTCAGTTCAAAACTCAACACTTCTAGCATATGCCTTTGAATCCAAAATAAGTTCGTTTACTAATTGTTTGCCAGAAGTGTTCATAAAACATGTGGCACAGCAACCTGTGGACTCACAAAGGACAGCAGATTCTTTAGCGTTTTATTAATATTGTGGGGTTCTAGACTAGCAGATTCTCTTTAACTAGGTATTATTAAAAACAAAATGGACAGCTTTAAGTGAACAAGGGTATTTGGAAGGAAACTGACCAATGGGTCAGTTTATTCACTAGCCTTATTCTTTTCTTTCCACTTCTTTTTGATGGTATCCTTTGTTCTTCATTTTGGATAATTATCCTCACTAGTTTGTTCTTTGTGAGATAAAACCCTAATTCTGCCGTCTTTACTTGGGTAAAACTCACATCCTTCTGTGTAGGGAAAGGCTGCCAATGCCTTGCAGTGGGTCTCCTCCTGCTTGCAGCTCAGTGAAGACAGAAACCAGATATTTCAATCTGCATCCCAGAAGACCCCACCAGTTAGTTCTTCCATCATCTGCAGGTAGAATCCACCAATCCTATATTTCTGAGTTTGCTCATGTAACAACAAGATATTTTAAGTATGATTCTAAAATAGCTGATCATGGCAATAAACTATGATCAATTATACTTTGTTTTGCTTTTGACTCTCTCTAAGCATAAACATGGCTGAGAAACAACAACATGGGCATTTGTAGTTACAAATCTCCATTGTTAGTGATCTTTGTAAGCTATGGCTAAAAAGACAGCCCATCTAAAACCATGATTGGATATGCTGGTCTAGGATACTTGTAGTAAGATTAGGTTTGTCGATTAATCACAGTTAACTCTCACGATTAACAATACAATACCAATTGAAATTTATTAAATACTTCGGATGTTTTTCTACATTTTCAAATATATTGATTTCAGTTACAACACAGAATACAAAGTGTATAGTGCTCACTTTATATTATTATATTTGATTCCAAATATTGCACTGTAAAAGTGATAAACAAAAGAAATAGTATTTTTCATTTCACCTCATACAAGTACTGTAGTGTGATCTCTTTATCATGAAAGTGTAACTTACAAATGTAGATTTTTTTTACATAACTACACTCAAAAACAAAACAATGTAAAACTTTAGAACCTACAAGTCCACTCAGTCCTACTTCTTGTTCAGCCAGTTGCTAAAACAAACAAGTTTGTTTTACATTTACGGAGATAATGCTGTCCGCTTCTTATTTATGTCATCTGAAAGTGATAACAGGCATTCACATGGCACTTTTGTTGCAAGGTATTTATCACAGGTATTGCAAGGTATCACAGGCGTTGCAAGGTATTTACAGGTATTGCAAGGTGCCAAATAATGCCAAACATTCATATGCCCCTCCATGCTTCAACCACCATTTCAGAGGGTATGCTGATGACGCTCATTAAAAAAAATCATGTGTTAATGAAATTTGTGAATGAATTCATTGGGGGAGAATTGTATGACTCCTGCTCTGTTTTACAAACATTCTGCCATTTATTTCATGTTCTAGCATTCTCAGATCACCTAGCACATGTTGTTCATTTCAAGAACACTTTCACAGCAGATTTGACAAAACGTAAAGAAGGTACCAATGTGAGATTTCTAAAGATAGCTACAGCACTTAACCCAGGTTTAAGAATCTGAAGTGTCTTCCAAAATCTGAGAGGGACAAGGTGTGAAGCATGCTTTCAGAAATCGTAAAAGAGCAACAATCCAATGTGGAAACTACAGAACCCGAACCACCACCAAAAAAAAAACCAACCTTCCGCTGATGGCATCTGACTCAGATGATGAAAATGAACATACATTGGTCTGCACTGCTTTGGATTGTTATCGAGCAGAACCCATCATCAGCATGGACGCATATCCCCTGGAATGGTGGTTGATGCATGAAGGGACATATGAATATTCAGCACACCTTGCACGTAAATATCTTGCGACACCAGCTACAACAATGCCATGTGAACATCAGTTCTCACTTTCAGGTGACATTGTAAACAAGAAGCGGGCAGCATTATCTCCTGCAAATGTAAACAAACTTGTTTGTCTGAGGGACTGGCTAAACAAGAAGTAGGAAGAGGACTTGTAGGAAGTAGGAAGTTTTACATTGTTTTATTTTTGATTGCAGTTATTTTTGTACATCATTTGCAAGTTCAACTTTCATGACAAAGAAATTGTACTACAGTACTTGTATTACGTAAACTGAAAAATACTGTTTCTTTTGGTTTTTACAGTGTAAATATTTGTAATCAAAAATAAACATAAAGTGAGCACTGTACATTTTGTATTCTGTGTTGTAATTGAAATCAATATATTTGAAAATGTAGAAAACATCCAAAAATGTAAATAAATAGTATTCTATTATTGCTTAACAGCACGATTAACCATGATTAATTTTTTTAATGACTTGACAGCCCTAAGTAAAATATAAACTTTGTTAGTGAACAAAAATAGGAAGGACTTGGGAGCTAGGACTTGGGAGTCATCCAGGTTTCTACCAATTCTCTTCTCTTCCATATCTGTAAGGGAAAGCAACACTTTGGAACTTCCTTTTAAGAGAAATTAGGGGGTAACAGCCTCATGAGAGCCCTAGGAAGCCAGGACTTCTGGGGATGCCAAGCTGTCCAGAAGCTAGCCGTAGCCTGTGAGGCTGCATGGCAGAATTTATGTAAATGGGATCTGTGCAGATGGTCCCCTGGCTCCTATGGATCCCCTAAGATGTGCACAGATCTGGGATGATTTGTGAGTAAAAAGAAAAGGAGTACTTGTGGCACCTTAGAGACTAACCAATTTATTTGAGCATAAGCTAAAGGAATGGATTCTCCAATTTTTTCCACAGGGGTATGCCACTCCTCACAATGAAAAAGTGAACAGAAAACTTCACAAATTGAAACTCATAGAAAGTTATTCCTAAACATTTAGGGGACAATGAATCCACAACTGAAAAAGCCCTGAAATTAGATACACCTTTTGACCATCCGTCAGGCATTATCTTCACTGGAATTTTAGCCACCAAAATAGCTGCACTGGGGCAAATACCTAGTGTGGACACAATTTACACCAGTTTTTGCAAATCCAAACTCTGAATTGTAGTTCCATTGGTGGCTAAAATTCCAGTGTAGTCAAGACTTCAGAAATACTGTGTGGGCTGGGAGTGCTTCCTTCAACGGACAAGGAGCTATAATGCTTTACTTCCTCCAATGGACAAGGAGCTATAATGCTTTAAGAGCTGAATGGATGTGGGGCAGAGACAAGGGCAGTGGAGGGGGTGGGGGGGAGAGGGCAGGAGGCAGGTTCTATTGGCTGCCAGTTCAGTTACCAGATTACAATACCAAAGTGAACATCTCACAAAGAATTGCCAAAGCATCATTACCCAGTAGAGAGTAAAATATTCTATTCTGCCCATTTGTACATTTTTCCTGCACAAAACAATAATTTTTTTAAAGGAGAAATTGGAATTTGCCATCTTATCCATTAGTAAATTTGAATTATGATGAATTTTCTTCATTTCCCAATAACATAAAATATTTCTAAATTCCCATTTCTATTTCCATATTTATGTTTATGTATACCAGGGTTCAAAGGTCACATTGTTTCTTAGCATCAAAGCTGGAGCTAGCTATACCACAGCAGTCCTGTGATGATTTTTCATATTTATTTTATATATTCTTGTACCTTTTCCCCCAACACATAATTTGTGTAAAACTTGGATTTTGTATGAATGTCCTCTAATTTCTCCTGAGACTATAGCTTTTTGGTAAGAAGAGACCTGTCATAAATCCACTTGAACTTTATCTCCCTTAGGGAATATTGGAGTATTTTAGGTAACAAGATTAGATGTGCAAAGCTAAAAAAAACAACCACTTTTGGCACTATAAGTGCTTTGCAGAAAATGCATCCTATGGGAGTTAAAACCCTACAAAAGCTTGTATATTTAAGGAAATATTCTGTGTATCCAAGGAAAGTGTTACAATTCAATTGAATATCAATTGTTGTACACAAAAGTAAATTTGTTTTGCTCCATCTCAACAAAAAATATCTAAAATAGTTAATTCATTAGCTGCTACTTTCTGAATTAATATATAGACTGAGGGGTAAATTCTGCCCTTTGTAAATGTGTGTAATCTAATTAGCATTAGTGAGATTTCCTGGGCTGAATTCATCACTTGGTTTCTGCCAGTGCAAACTGACGGAACCTGGGCTGCAGGCTGCCAGTGGCAAACAAGCTGCCTGGAGTCGGACACAGCAGAATAAGCCGCCTGTAGCCCAAGCTCCACTGGGGGCATGGACCCAGCTAGCACAGCCCACAGAGTTACTAAAGTGTTAGCACTTACTAAGGATGCTTTTTGACTGATGAGAGAAAGTAAGGGCTGCTTTGAAAGAGAAGCAGGGTATGAAAAATGTTTCAGCTCCTTGTCTGAGCTACCTGATAGTTGACAGAGGGGAGAGTAGCTTGGTAGAGCACCTTGCAGAAATGCAGGATTCAAGATAGGAACAAAGGTACCTTGTCTATCCACCCTCTGCCAAAAATAGAGAATGAAAAATGCTGCAAGATTACCAAATTTAAAACAAACAAACAAACATGAAAAACAACCAAAGAGCCTCATCACATGCCTGCAGTCCTGATACAGGCAAAACTGACATTGACTTCAGTGGGGATTCTGTGTGCATAGAGATTGCCGCGGTATCCTATAATCTCATTAAAATATTGGCAAGATTCTGATCTCAGTTACACTGATGAAATCCCAAAATCAGTGGACTTATTCTGTATTTATGGAATAATTGAGATTGGAAGCTAGCCCTGTAGTTAATTCTCCTGGAAAGACATTATTACATCGAGGAGTAAGTAAAGAAAAATATTTTACATCTTTAAATAAAAATTGTACTTCATGTAGTAAAATTATTTATTTTTCAAAAGTATCGTCTCATGGCAGTTATAACATCCAGTCTTGAGAGAGACTACAACCGACCAAATGTCTGAGGCTAATCTGACCACCTCTGAGGCCTTTTCTACACTACGGGGGGAGAGCGATCTAAATTACGCAACTTCAGCTATGTGAATAACATGGCTGAAGTCAGCATACTTAGATCTACTTATTGCAGGGTCTACACTATTCTATGTCAGCGGGAGACACTCTCCTGTCGACTCCCCTTGCACTTCTCGTTCAAGTGGAGTACAGGAGTCAATGGGAGAGTGATCTGTGGTTGATCTAGTGGGTCTTCACTAGACCCGCTAAATAGACTGCTGATGCATCGATCCCCGTGCATCGATCCCCTGGTAAATGCAGACAAGCTCTGAGTCTTGCATCTTTAATAAACAAATCTCTTCCTTTCCTTTGATAATTATGGATTTTATATAAATAGAGGATATTCATTTCTTCCACTTTTCTGATGCTACCTGCTGAAACTCTGACTAACTGTTGTAATACGTTGATTCAGTAGAAACTATCCATGGGTTTCTCCACAGATTTGACAAAGATTGTTTCCCCTGCTGACTGTGAGCTAATCATCAGTGACTTTTTGCCCTTTAACATTTTTTTGATGTTTAACTCAGAGCCAAAGCTCTGACAAAGCCAAATGTCAACTTCAACTTCTTATGCCATTTAATCAGAATTTTAAATTGGCTGTTACACTCATTTTTTGGTAATAGATGATTGTGTCCGCAAAGAATTGGGTGAAAGCCTAGCATCTGCAATCCACATTTAAACAAGTAGCCTGGTTTCCTTATCTCATTTAGTTTTCATGTCACTGATATCTCGTTATAGCGGTGTAGCACTTTAGTTGGCTAATTATTAGCCCTATTTTGAACTCAGTCAGGGAGAACCATAAATACTGGTATATAGCTCTTGGTCCTCCATATTTGTACGACACTGGGCAATAAAGTATTTTTATTAACTTACTGTGTTGTAAGTAGATGAAAGTAAATGCAATGATAATTTGCAGTAAGTTAATGGTAGATGATTATTTGTCAAGAAAAAAACATCTGAAATGTTCATCTTGTGCACAGAGAAGGTGGTTGGGACCATAGTGCATTACATATGGCTTTCTTAACCCAACACTAGACTCAGATGTTCAAAATCTGGCCCTGCTAAAGTTCATTCTGGCCCTGCTGAAGCAAAACTCTCCTGAACCTCAAAGGGAACAAGATTTAGCCCATATTGTCTAATTTGACTACAAAGAGCTCAGAGTTTCTCTCTCAGATGTATGGTACACGTAATTAAAATTAAAGACTAAAATTGAACAGTGCTCCATATCAGAAGCCATTCTCAGTCAGAGCGATATAAAATATATTGTAAATGTACCCAACGATTTTTCACCAGGGTGGAACTCTGAGTATTCCAGATGAGATTTGGGAACCTCATAGAAAAATAGGGCGTCTTGGGACCACACAGCATCTGCTCACAGTACTTGAGCTTTCGTAGTGGAGGTTATAAGGGTGCATGCAGTCTAATGTGCATCAGGGAAGACCATTCCCAGACTGGTTTTTAGAATTACATGTCTTTTATGTCTTGGGCTCAAAAAGACAAGCACAGTGGGAGGTACAGAAGCTTGGCACCTTTTGAAATCAGGCAGTTTAGCAATACAGGAGCCTAACTTTAGGTGCCTAGGTTTGTAAATTTTGGCCAAGACCTTCAGGGAAGTCACCAAGGTTTTTGTAGCCTTTGAGGGAGTGCCCTTTCCACTCAGTGCCTGTCAAATGGATTAGGCTGGACACTGAGGCTTTAAGCTAGGGTGAGCATTAAGCCTCCCTCCACATGAATGGCCTGCATCTAATGCAGGAGTTGTCAGACTTTATTGTAGCGTGACCCCCCCTTCTTGCTGGGGGGAGAGAGGGCTGCAGCCTGAGCCTCATTGCCTCAGATGGAGGTGGAGCTCAGGCTTCAGCTTCAGCCCTGGGTCCCAGCAGGTCTAATGCTGACCCTGGTGACCCCATTAAAATGGGGTTGCGACCCACTTACGGATTCTGACCTAAGTTCCCCATAAGCTGAGTGTCCATGCAGCCGCCTATTTAGTACCACACAGGTGCTCAGGGAACCTGCCTGGGGACCTGCCATGGCCGGGGAGAGCGCCCCTCCCCCAGCTCTAACCTAGCTCGGCCCTCAACCTGCAATGCCCGGGGTGGCCCCCTGCCCCCAACTATGCCACGGCGCAGACCCAGACCCAGGCAGCTCGGCCCGGCCCCGGAGCCAGCCACGGCGGCCTGGCCCAAACCCAGCCATGGCAGCCCAGAGTGGCATGGCCTGGCGCGGCCCGGACCCAGCCATGGTAGGGGCGGCCTGGCCCGGAGCCAAACATGGCCAGGTTGGCCCGAACCCAGGGCGCCCAACCTGGCTCCAGCTGTGGCAGCCTGGCCCCAGCCAACACAGCGTGTCGCAGCCCAGACCCGACCAGGGCAGCTTGGCCCAAACCCGGGCAGCCGTGCCTGGACCCAGGAATGGCCAGGGCACCTCTTCTTGAACCCAACTCCAGTCCTGGAGCTTCCGCAGCCGGGGGAGAGGCGCCTATCCACCCCAGCCCAGGTGCTGCTGCTGGGAGAGAGAGCTGGGGGGAGTCCTCTCTTCCTGCCATAGCTCCAGAGCACCTTCTCCACCCCAAACCCCTCATCCCCAGCCCCACCTCAGTGCCTGCACTCCCAGCCAAAGCCCTCCCCCACACACCATGGCCCTACCCTTGCCCCAGCCCCTCATCTCTGGCCCCACCCCAGAGCCCACACCCCCAGCCGGAGCCCTCACACTCCTGCACCGCAACCCTATGCCCCAGCCTTGAGCCCCCTCCCACACTCTGAACCCCTCATCCCCACCACATGAATTTTGTTATATGCACCAATATGGAGGTGATGTGTCAAATAATCATCTACCATTAATTTGCACACATTGGTGCGCATAACAAAATTAATTCCACACATGGGTGGGAAAAATTAGAGGGAACACTGGTCCCAACCCACAGTTTGAGAACCGCTGCTCTATTGTTTCCATCATAGAAATTTACAAGGCAGCTACCAGGAGTTCTCTATACCGCTGTACACAGCACAACTTTCTCAACTGGGAGTAGGGGTCTGATATTCAATTTCGGAGGTCAGTTCTGCAATCCTTTAATGAAAACTCCTCAACCTATGTTTCTGAGAGTCTGTTTTTCCCAGGTGAGGATATGCAGAGGCTATCTCAAAGAAGAAAGATAGGTTACTTGCCTGTGGTTCTTTGAGAGTGTCTCCTCTGCATATTCAGTCCTGCCCACCTTCCACTCTTCTCCAAAGTTCTACTGTTATACAGCTATGCTGTGTGTGGAGTGACTGAAATGGTTGAGGATTGTACAGCCCATTAAAATTGTGGCTCTGATTATTCAGTCCCATGAAGAGGCACTTGTGCTGTCCTAACAGTCAGTGGTTTTCTAGAAAGTTTCTGAAGTTCAGTGGCACTGGAGAACCACATTCTGTAAGTGTGAATATGCAGGGACAGTACGCCCAAAGAACCGTAGTAACTGGTAAGTAAACATTCTTTGTCTCCTGTGGATTTACCAGAGAATTTCAAACAAAGTTTTGTGAATTCCTCATCTTTTACGGACACTGAATTCACCAAACATTTTCCATGACAAAAGATATTGAGTAGGATTCTATTTTGTGGGACTGAATTAATTTTAGAAAAATTTAGGGGGAAAAAATCATGTTGGTGAAATCAGTATATTGGCTTGACATTATCAGTTGCATACATTATTTGGTGTTCATTCAGCTCTGTGGTAAACTAATGCTACAAAATTTTACTAATTCTTAAATTTGTGTGTGTCAATACTTTAATAATATACATTCCTACCAGAATAGAAGGAATAAAATTAAAATACATTAATACACAATTTACAGCATACATTTAAAAAATTCATTACATTAAGGAACCTCAAAAGGCAAGATCGATCCCAGAGTCATTGAATCAAAAGACTTTTCTGTATCTGTTGTATTTATAATGCTAAAATAGATTTCCCAAAATGGAGTATGTTAAAGAGAATATTGCTTCTAATCTCAAAATTTTTCTCTGAACATTTGTTTGTTTCAGAGATGGAATTCTGTGAAAATCCACACATCGTGTGCTCTGGCTACCAGACGGACTTGCATGGTGTATCTCAACGTGGTTACCCATTGGAGATGGGTTCAGATGTGGATACTGAGACTGAAGGTGGTGCTTCACCAGATCATACTCTGAGGATGTGGATGACGGGGATGAAATCAGAACACAGTTCCTGTTTGTCAAGCCGGGCAAACTCACCTTTGTCACTCACTGACACTGACCATGAAAGGAAGTCTGATGGAGAGAATGGTAATAAAGCAATCGTATAGTATACTAAAATATAAAGAGCGACTTATTTGAACCTTTTCTTTTCTTGTTTATTTTTCTTCTCTTTCTATAGATACTCATTCTATAGTCAAATCAAAAGGTTTAAATTATGTTTATGTTATGTTCATAGTATATACTGAAAATATGAAAGTGAGAAGATGTTTTGGGTTAATTTGTATATTTCCTTTTAACAGTGGAAGCAATGTTAGCTTCCCCTTTGCATAGATTAGGAACATAGGGACTGATCTGAAACCCATTGACGTTAACTTTAGTGGTCTTTGGATCATGCCCTTAATCCTGTAAATGCAGTTGTAGTGGATGTACTTCAAGTAGGAGCTCATTCTGCAAACACTGGCTTCTGGTCATAGTACTTCAGACTGACTAGTTCCAGTTGACTCCAATGGTACTAACCTCAGTTAAAAGTGCTATGCCCAATATTAAGTATTTTCAAGATCAGACTCTTTTTTGTACACTTTACAATAATCTCCTGTGGAGGTGGGATAAACCCTTTACTTCAGACTCCTGTCATACTGGGCAAAATGCTAAAAAAACATACTGGGGGCACAGCCCTGCTTTTTCTGCCAAAAGGATTGGATAGGTCTCTTTCATCACTAGTGTCTGTGATCCTTGTGGTATGTAAGGCTTTATCACTATTGTTGAAAAAGTTTGTGTTCTCTTCCAGGCTTTATGCTTATGTAGTATTTGAATGTTCCCAGAAGGTAGAATTTTTTTAAAAAAGTTAGTAAGAAAATCAAAGCATTATTCACCTCATTGTAGCAAGCAACAAATAGAAATATTTTCTAATAATTTCCCCACTGAGTATTTCAGAAAATAGGTAAATAAATATTATCACATATTTCCACTAAGTATGAGTAGGCCTATCCCATGTTCTAGTTTTGTATTTATACATGTATGCTACAGTATAGAAATTGTGAACGAATTCATATTAAAGAGATACACCCACACACCTATTTTACTGGCTAGGAAAATATCAGAAGGGGGCAATGAAAATAACTGATACCATTGTAGCATTCAGAGTAGTGCTGTTTTAGTAGAGATACAGTGGTCCTGTGATTAATGTCGATTTTGTAGATGTAGTATATGTTTTGACGGTACTCGAGTTCAGATCATATGTAAAGTTGATAGTGTAATTATAATTAGTCCTGTGGGTGATCGTTATACAATTCCCCTTGTACACCAGTGAAAATGTCCCATATATCTTCAAAGTTACAGGAGCATGACTTCCCTCATGTGCTTTATCCATCTGAGGATTAAGTCTTCTGTGCCAATGTTCTTTGTTATTTTGCTAGCATCTAAGTCATGTGAGTGCTGCCACTTACTTGTATGGAGAGCAAGTATTGCCTTCTTTCATCTGTCACCTGAATTCTGCCTGTTGGATATGGACCTCCTTCCTTCCACTCACAATACTTTTTAGGCATTCTGGTTCTTAAATAAGGATTAGCAGGCTTGAATATGGCCTGCCCAGGGATTGTCTGCCTGCTCAGTACTGGAATGTTTAAAGGGAATGCTGATTGCAAAGGGAGCACACTTACTTGTATTATGGAGATAAGG
Organism: Caretta caretta; assembly: GCF_965140235.1. NCBI lineage: Eukaryota > Metazoa > Chordata > Testudines > Cheloniidae > Caretta > Caretta caretta. The sequence goes on from NC_134214.1 coordinate 87,748,396, forward strand.
GGATCTTTCCAGCCCACTATTTTAAGGTTTTTGGAGTTGACACCTTGAGATGTGGTTGGCTGTTTGGCAAAGATGTCAAATTTTGCTTGCAACACTTTTTTATGGCTGGGTCATTGTGATAGTCAGCTGGTCATAGTGTTACACTAAATGTCATATTTGGGGTCAGTAACAAATTTCCTCTGACAGCAGATTGGGTAGTTGTGGATGGAGGGGGACGCTGGTATTACTTTACTCCCTATGCATTGAAAGAGTCAGGGACTGCATGATATTGGGGGAAGGAGGCCTAGTTATAGGGTTTTGAGGATGGAGTAACTTTTTGTAGATTCATAGATTTTTAAAGCTAGAAGGGGCTATTAGGAATATTTAGTCTTACCCCCTGCATAGTCCAGGCCATAGATTTCACTCAGTGATTGCTGCATTAAGCCCATAACTCCTAGTCCTCCATAAATCTTTTGTCACTACTTTTTAATCAAGGTGCCTGTTTTAGGTTACATTCTCAGCCATGGGTCCCAAATCCTCTCCTCTGATTGGGAATAGGAGGTTGAGGGAAAATTGAGGTGTTGCACTGCTGTTGGGAAGGGCACTGGAACTAAGAATACTGGTAAGAGGCATTATCTGTCTGAACTCCCAGTTCTCACTCTGGGGAATCGACAGGGTCGGGGTTGATATCATAGGCTTCATTGTACTTCTCCGCTTATGGATGGGACACAGCAATACTTATAGGTTTGTAAAAAGCATATGGATAAACTCTGAGACTACAGGGATTTAGGCCACTACTGGTGAGTTAATAGTTTTCATTCACAGGTTAAGTTTATAAATAAATTCATGGTCAGAGGACTTGAAGCAAGAGATGTGCATGTGCGTGTGCACTATGTTCTGTGCTAGGTTGACTTGCATACAGTGTAAAAAAAAAAAAAGCACTCTCTGAACACTGGTCTTTTCAAGTCTTAAATAATTGTAGTAATAAAGAATGAACCTAAGTGAATTGCCCAGCCCTTTACACTTAGGACTCTCTTCATGAACCAGATGTGCTAAGTTTATCCTTGAATGTCATGTGATGTGCACAGAGACCAGTATTTTCTCAATTACTGTGAAAATAGACTTCTTCACCATCAGCAAATTTCTTAGTAGGCCACCTCAATGAACGTTTGTGGTGTGAAATTGGGTGACTGCATTATTAGGTTGAAAGGGGGAAAATTATGTTGTGAAATATTGTTTCTTCTTCCCCAAAGCCTGTCTTACCTGACCTGTAAAGTGAGACCTGGAGAAGAAGAGACCTACAGAAATCCTGGATTCAGAGGGTTTGTCCAAATGGTCTATGAAAATGGCTTCTTGCAACTAGAATAAAATTAAGGGAAAATGGCTTTTCTATTAGTTCCATAATTTAGTTTCTTAAAACTTATATTCATTACTTGTAGTATGAAAAAGTCTCATTTTCCTTTCCTTTAGTCTCCAAAAGTGTAGTATCGTAACAACAGATAGATAACCACATTTAAATGGCAGCATTAGAAGGATCCAAAGATGTGGACTGTGGTAGAATGCTTCTTTTACGTTGATCTCAAGCAAATCCACTCTTGCATGCTACACACTACTGAATGGTATTTTCAGTGGGCCAGATCTTGAAGTGCTTTCTCAGTTTTCATTCAAGCAAAACTCTCATTAATGCCAGTGTGAGTTTTTCCCTGGCTGAGGGCTGAATAAATTAAGAATAAGGACTTCAGAAGACCATATATTAAATTATATGTGTATAGTAAAAAAGTGATCTAAACAGCTTGGACAGTTCTTATCTATTTGGGATGGTTAAATACATTTTTTCTTATCCCACGCCCACATGCGAGTATTGTATAGTTAATTTGTTCTTGTGGATAAATACCTTTCATTCTGTACAAGAAGTCATCCAACCACATGAAGAATATGGGTCAAAATGTATCCTAGTTACACCTGAAAAAAGAAAAGGAGTACTTGTGGCACCTTAGAGACTAACAAACTTATTTGAGCATGAGCTTTCGTGAGCTACAGCTCACTTCATCAGATGAGTTACCCTGGAGACTTCTGGGTGTAACTGAGAGTAAAATTGGCCCTACATATGTAAAAATAATGATCACACTGCACATTGAGTGAGGTGCAGGGGGCCACTTTTAAGATTGTGAGAGGAAGGTGTGTACCTCTTTAAGGGGTTAGAAAGACATGGGGTGACTTATATGGCAGTGCAAAGCAGGCTAGCATGTGGATGTTGACCCATCCGTCCCCTTCTTTCAGCTGACCGGAAGAGAGGGGGCACGATATAGGTCCCTGCTGGGAAGGAAAAGCCATCTTTTACCTGGGACAGGTGGAGCGACTCCCACCCACAGAAGTGGTGAAATACCAGGTTGTCAGGATCCTCTGTGGGAGTTGCGCTACTTGCTCCTTTTTGGGGGGCTGGGATGGAATTTCTCCCTCACCACCAGATTGGCCAAGGCAAAATGGGGGGGGGGTTGCCTTCCCCAGGCAGATTTAGGGGGTGCTTAATTGGAGCAAACATGGAACGGGAGTTAGAGTCCAGTGTAGGTACTCTGTAGGGATGGGATACAGTGATCAGATAAAATGGATTGGTGAAAGATTCAAAGGAGGCATTTGTTAAAGGAGCGGAAACATGGGGAGTTCGGAACTGCTTTGACTGGCGCAAGGGGACCCCTCCCTTTATAGCCTTCCCCCTCCCTTCATTTCAGTGGGGAGTCAGGTCTCATCAGCGGGTTAGCTGGAGTCCAGGATGGGTAAGGGGGAGAGCTGATGAAAGCCTCTGGATAAATATGAAAATGATCATGGAATTACTTGCACTCTTCACTTTTGTCTGCCGGGTGCTCCCAAACAAGAATAAAGCTGGGGCCTAATCAAATCACATCCAGTTTCTCCGGTCCTTCTTCAAGCATAGCTGGGCAAAGATATGATCACAAGAGAGTCTTAATTTTTTTGTCTCTAGATTACAGTATTTTGACAGGCAATATTTAACTTGGCTACGTGGTTGACATGATTCTGAGTTAACACCGCATCTTTTGCTTTCTATTCTGAAAATAATCTAATATGGGGAAAGAGTTAAGATATCTGGTTATATAAAAATGCTTACTATGTTTACATGGTGTACTTAAATCCAACTGAACAACATAGCCTGCACATTTAATTGGATACTTTAAGAATACTAGATCCATATTTAACATCTTTAGGGAATATTAAGTCTTGAATGTAACAATTTTAATATCCCTGGTTTGTACTATTTATAGTTACTAATTTCTTACTCAAAGTAGCTGGTGGAAGATGTATGCTTTCTCTTGAATTTCTTTATGAACCTAATCATCATTCTTTATTATGTACTGAGTAATTCCATTTGATAGTTTACTAGATAACTTATTTTCCTATCAGACACCCCAACTCTGTCATAATCATTACTTAAACACACTCTTGTTTAGGAAGCATTGAACAAATTGTTTGAGTACAAATATTCTGATTTAAATTAGTTGTTCTTAGTGTTAATGACAATTAATAATAGCCTGTTAGTGCACAAACTGCCTTCAGCTGTGCCTGAGGCTAAGCAAAATATACATTAACTACTAGTAATGAATGACCAATTTCTTGGGAATTGTTGCTTAACTCAGCAATGCTATAAATAGCCTGTTATAAATGTACACTCTTACTGTATAATGTGTGACGGTAGACCTGCAGCAGAAAAGTTACACAATGACATCCTTAACTGTATTTATAAAAATAGAGTAAATTTTATTGCATTGAAAAGGTCAGCAATTACCCTCAACCCATTAAAATCATATTTTCTATTACATCGTATCATAATATAATTTTAATTGGCTTCAGTAGTTAAATCTATCAGCATACTATTCTTAGTAATTTATGTAAAAAAAAATCCTATGTACCTGTATGTTTGTAACAAAATTACAATATCTCATAGTTAGAGAGTGATAATAAAGTTTATTTTTGCTATTGAGAATGCTGTCAAAATGTATATACATCTGTTGTGTACTTGATTTTTCAATTGCTGTACTCATCCAAGGAAGTACAGGATCTGGTCTTCGTTTTGCATTGCTATTTCTGACTTACAGCTCTTGAGATTTGGTTAGTGGATTTCTTTCATAACATAATTATCTTTACCTGAAAACACCAACAAAAAACAGAACAAACAAAAAACCCACTAAAGAAAATGGAAACACTGCCTTTCACTTTAATGGGCTTAGGATCAGGCACGATGTGCGGTCATAAGTGTTTTAATAATATTAACAATACCTAGCAAAGCATTATTATCCTACTTTGACACATGGGGTAAATGAAGCACAGATAGGATAAGTGATTTGTACAAGGTCACACACTGAATCTGTGGCAATATTAGGGTCTCCATCTCCTAGCCCTGCTCTATCAATCTGATTTAACATGCACCAGTGTAAATCAGACATAACTCCATTAAAGTTAATATACACCACTTTAGGTGAGATCAGAATTTGCTTTCAGTGTTGTAACCTAAACACTGTTGTCTCCCTACTATAAAGCCTTACTGTATTTAGGTTACAGATAAAATTTGGGTTTAATTGTGTGAAAAAATGTTGAATTAATAATTTTATAATCTATATAAATTTATTCATTTAACACATTTAAATGGGAGCAGTGACCTAGTGCATAGAGCACTGGACTGGGTCTCGAGGGACCTGGGTTCTATTTCCTGCTCAGCCACTGGCCTGCTTGATATGCCCATCTGTAAAATAGGGATAATGATGTTCATCTAATTTATAAAGCACTTTAAGATCTACTGTTGAAAAGTGCAGCAGCAGTCAGTTTCCAATTTCATTTACTCTGGGTGTCAGTAGATTTACTTTGAATTTAGTAAGATTAGAATACCACTCGCAGGAAGAAGTAGAAAGTTTCACATTTTAATGCAAGATGATGAGAGTATTGGAATTAATTCTGATATTATTTACTGTTCTTTTGGAAACAAACAAAATCATCAGACTCATCTCTCCATTCTCCCCTGCGTTCAAATACCCCATCTTCGCACAGGAAATGATTACCAACAACTACATCATAATAACAGTACATTTCCTGAACAGTTTATCCATATGAATCATTAGGCAAGATTTTTGTTTAAACTTCCTGTTGCTAAATATGGGGTCAGCCAGTGCTTAATTTATGTCAGGGCTGAATCCTGGCACCTAGACTTGGCCGTTCATGTCCCTGGCATCTCTGGGCTTGCTGTGTCAGTTCTGAAAGTTAAAAAAACTTCTTGAGCCCAAGCACCTCTTTCATTACAAATTAAACACTGGGTCAGCCCCTTAACTTCAGTGTTATTCCTCTGGATTTCACTAGTCCAACTGAGATAAGAACTTGGCCCACCAATTTTCAGGTCGAATAATGCAGCTAAATCTCGGCAAACTGCCTTGACAATGTAAGGGGTAAAGATCCAACTTAATCCCACACCATCCAGGTAATTTAAAATTTAATGTTACTCTGTCCATTTCTAATCTGCATTGTTGTGTCATGATATTGTAGCATAGATTGTGTATAAAATCATGGATGTGCACTATCAGACACGAACTCCAGACACTCATAAGAGATAGTCAAACCACTTGAGTTGTGCATAGTCTGCAAAGCCTTATGGCTGAATCTCCTGAATGTTGTGGAGTTTATCTAGGCCCTGAAAACCTGATCTTCCCTTAGATCAGTGGTTCTTAAAGCCGGTCCGCCGCTTGTTCAGGGAAATCCCCAGTGGGCGGGACCGGTTTGTTTACCTGCTGCGTCCGCAGGTTCAGCCGATCGCAGCTCCCACTGGCCGCGGTTCGCAGCTCTAGGCCAATGGGGGCTGCAGGAAGGGCGGCCAGCACATCCCTTGGCCTGCGCCACTTCCCGCAGCCCCCATTGTCCTGGAGCCGTGATAGGCCGAACCTGCGGACGCAGCAGGTAAACAAACTGGTTCAGCCCACCAGGGGCTTTCCCTGAACAAGTGGTGGACTGGCTTTGAGAACCACTGCCTTAGATAATTTGGAACATGAGGCCATTAATGTTGTTTATATACATGGATTTTCAGTTGCTGTTGGATTGCTTTTTGGATTTATTTATTTTTTTTACATTTGCATCATTTTGTTTTTAACAATAGTACAACCTATATTGCATACTTTATCTACAATTGATACAGCTCCAAAGAATGTACACAAGGCCCTGCAATGACATGGTAATGACATTGCCAGGAATATTAGAGTATAACTTGACATTGTAACGGCTCTGTAGGAGACTCTAAGACACTGCAGTGGACTTTGTAAGGGCTCCTGTGGAAATGTTAGTATTTCAACGGAAGCATGGCATTTGAATTGCTTTGGCTATGCATGAGACACATCTGTTGATGTAACATTGATTCAGTTGTAATGTCTTGAGAACATTGAATCTGTTGCTGACATTTCAAACATTTATGAAACATAGTTATTATTCATGGCCAGTTATTTTTCAATATTATGGGCCAAATTCTGTCCTTTAAATGCACGCATTTGTTACTTTGACTTCACTGGGAGCTGAATCAGTGTATCAATGTAAGCTGGCCCTATGTATTGTTTTTATTCTTATAGTTGAATTGTAATATTTTAAAATCAGTAAATAGTGTTTTTAAACTTTGCTGTTCACAATGTTTATTTCTACAGCAGCAGACACTACACTGAGGGCAAAATGCTGGCAATATTTAATGCTCTACACTACATCTCATTGAAACAATGTTTGGAACTGGGGAAAATATTTGTGGTGTTCTATAGTCCGTGACCTTTGCCTACAGCATGGCAAATGCAGCAGTATATTTACACAAGATTGTGATATTTTTAGCCTTACAATTTTGTTTTCCTTCATTGCAAAGTTGAGGGGTGGAAGGAGAGAGAGAACTTGAAGAGAACAGCCAGGTTTAATTGTTATACCAGAGCGGGCTAAACTGGACAATAGAGCTAAAAAAAAAAATCACACTGACAAATATGCTTCCCTCCTCTGTGCTCCGTGGGGGGATAATGCACATGGGTAAGGGTTGGTGAGGAAAGAAAAGATAGCTACATGGGCTATTATTCCTCTTTCTGCTTAGCCTTCTGTGTTTTGTGGATGGAAGAGAATGAACAGGAAAATATGTTTCCACAAAGTCAATACAAATGATGTTGCTGTGTTTATACCCACTCTTGGGAGCATAATTTACAGGTACCTTCACTGGAAAACCCTCCATAGTGATGGGTCTAAATATTTTTTTCATATGTTTTTCACAAATCTTTGGTGTCATATTATAAGGATAACAGTGGGACAAATCCAGCCATTAGATACGCAGGTGCAGTTTCACTCAAACCAATGGTCACCTCTATACCAGCATGCTTTATTGGTAAAACTATATTTATGAATAATTATAGTAGACACAAAATAATTTTCTCTTTTCTCTCAGTTAAACTTTACATTTTAAAATTATAAACGAGACTAGAATCTATTTTATGGAGAAACTTTTGTGATAGCTTATTTATATTTCCCCTTGCCATAAATCATTGATTCTACTTTAATATTTGCAGTTTCTTTATAGACTTCCTTTGGAATATAAATAATTAATCAAATTAAAAAAAACTGGTAGAAATTGAAATTATCCATCTTGTAGATATTGGTGTGGAACTTTATTGTTTAGGTGACTTCATATAGTTAACAATCAAGATTTCCTTAATGTGGAGGACATGTTATTTTCAGTTAATCTGAAAACTCTGCATTTGAAAAGCAGTTTCTCTGTGTGATGTTGCACTCCATAATGTTTTATGGAAATATGCATATAAGGGTGAATATGATGGAACTGAAATATGCTTTAGGCAAAAGGTCTCTTGTAAGGTATCATTACAAAGCTTTTAATCTACTGAGTGTGTTAATCCAATTTGTATGCATGTATCATTCTTGTATCTGAAACTAGGAATATGAAGTATAACCCTGAGGTCCTATAGTAATTATTCAAAGTCTGGGCCATTAATGGTGGTTCGGAAGCTTGATGGCTCCCATTGACTTGGACAATTGGTTGTAAATGGTCTGTTTACTTGCAAACCTTCTTGGGTGCGTTCAGGCCAGCCCTGGAAGAAAGGAGGCTGGGGTCTCACAGGACATATGACCATGTCACCTGATACTGGAATCCACCTTAAACCTGGTGCTTTTCTTTTTAGAAGGAGGGGTGGGGACTCAGAGATACAAAAGATTCCCGCCTTGTGCCAAAGCTATAAAAGGGGGTGGAACAGAACAAAGGGGGCTTCCAGTTATGTGAAAACTGCTAGTTAACACCTAAGATGTCTGCTGGAACTAACAAGGACTATACCAGGGAAAGGATTGGGCCCATACTAAGAAGGAGTCTAGTCTGTGAAAGAAGCTTATTGGCATATCTCTGAGGGTAAAATATTATTTGTAATCAGTTTCTTAATGTATTCAGCTTAGACTTGCGTGTTTTTGCTTTATTTTGCTTGGTGACTTATGTTGTTCTGTCTGTCATTACTTGAAACCACTTGAATCCTACTTTTTACACTTAATAAAATCACTTTTGTTTATTAATTAACCCAGAGTAAGTGATTAATATCTGGGGGAGCAAACAGCTGTGCATATCTCTCTGTCAGTGTTATAGAGGGTGGACAATTTATGAGTTTACCCTGTACAAGCTTTATACAGAGGAAAACAGATTTATTTGGGGTTTGGATCCCATTGGGAACTGGGTATCTGGTGTGTTGGAGATAGGTGACCTGCTAAGCAGTTTTTGATTAAAGTCTGCAGCTTTGGGGGCATGGACAAGACCTGGGTCTGTGTTGCAGCAGGCTAGCATGTCTGGCTCAATAAGGCAGGGTTCTGGAGTCCCATGCTGGCCGGGAAAACAGGCTCAGAGGTAATTCCAGCACATTAGGTGACCATCCCAAGAAGGTCTCTGTGACTGAACCCGTCACACGCTGTTTGCAGAATACTGTGATATTCTGGAGCATTGATATCTAGTAGGCAAGTGGTTTTACATTTCAGAGTGGCTTGCCAGCATTAGCAGTTGTTGAAACAAACCCCACAGATGTGAAACTTTCATGCAATACATACTGTTTTCTGTCAACTAACAATTTTGGCACTATACACATTGTGTTTAAGGGCTCTATCCTACTCCTGTTCAAATAAATGGAGAAGATTTGACCCTAAGTGAACAAATTAGGTGTACAAAATGGTGTGTTAATGGATGGTATCCATTATTTTCTGGTTCATCCAGAACTCAAAATTCTTCACTATTATTTTTCACTTCTATAATTCTCCACAACTCCAAAGTACCTGGTGTATTTTGGCCCTGTCACTTCATTCCTTTTTGACTTTGTACTTCAACACAATATCCTTTTTTGTCTGTCTTAGTAATATTTTCAGGACTTTAGATAATAATTGTGAAACAATTGATTTAATTAAATAACATGAAAAAATAGTTCAAAAGCACTTTGAAGGGATACTTAGGCCCCAGCCCTGCATAGACAGTTATGCATGTCCTTGATATTAAAATCTAAGGTATGGTGGGCATCTTTCCTATCCTTGATTTAGAAAGGATGCACTGTAAATATCTCTAGAAGCGTATGGAGTTAATACGAAAGCATGTGAAGGGGTTGCAGGAAAAAGAGGGAACTTATAAAAATATAGCATATTTTATCATGTAAATTCAAGAAGTAAATTTATCATCTACCTGAGATAGTATAACAATTTTTCTTCCATTGCTTAACATTTTCCGACATCAAACTGTCACTTTGTAATGTTAACAAACTTAAATCACTGTAAAGATTTTCAAAAATCTTTCTATTTTATTTCTGAGTTCTAAGCATCTTCCTAGGGTTAGAATCACAGTCTTGCTAAATTGATCTGATGGTTGGAAGCTGTTTTTCATCATGTTACAAGATGGTCTTCTGAAAACTGTAAGTAAAGCACTTTTTGTCCAAATCAAGGCTTGCCAGAAAAGTTGTTAACTTTGATTAACTAAAGATATTACCTTAGGCCACCGGAATGAGTAATTTGATCTTGTTTTACTGGTTCTTTGTACCCTTGACCTGAGACTTTAAATAAAAGAAATATCTAGGGATTGTTTTCAACAAGTTGCTTTTCAGTTGCTTCAAATTGAATTAGTGTAAGTAAAATAGAAAGAAGGGATCTAGCAAATCAATACTGCAATGGTAGTAAACTGGAAAATACTAACAAATTATCCTTTTAAGATTTAGCGAGATTTAATCTAAACATCATTTTCTCTTGACCGTATGAGAGCTCCTAGGGTAATTTAATACATAGTCCTAATATGATGAGAAATTATTGCTCTTTCCTGGTCCTTTTTGCCTTCTTTTTACCTGTTTAATTCACTATGTGCACAATATAACAAGTATCAGAGGGGTAGCCGTCTTAGTCTGTATCCACAAAAACAATGAGGAGTGTGGTGGCACCTTAAAGACTAACTGATTTATTTGGGCATAAGCTTTCATGGGTAAAAAACCACTTCTTCAGATGCATGGAGTGAATATTACAGATACAAGCATAAATATACTGGCACATCAAGAGAAGGAAGTTACTTTACAAGTGGAGAACCAGTGATGATTAGGCCAATTCAGTCAGGGTGGATGTGGTCCACTCCCAATAATTGATGAGGAGGTGTCAATACCAAGAGAAGGGAAATTGCTTTTGTAGTGAGCCAGCCACTCCCAGTCCCTATTAATTAATGGTGTTAAGTCTGCAAATGAATTGTAGCTCTGTAGTTTCTCTTTGAAGTCTGTTTTTGAAGTTTTTTTTGTTGCAGGGTGGCTACTTTTCAATCTGTTATTGAATGTCCAGGGAGATTCTCCTACTGGCTTTTCTATGTTACCCTTCCTGATGTCCAGGCTGGACACAAATCAGATATATGTCCAGAAAGGTGCCACCTCCTAGAGAGGCTTGTCTCTGCTAGTTCAAACTGGATTTTCGAGAGACCAACAAACAAAGAAGGGGGTTTGGGATAAATAGCCTGAGTTTAAAGTGACTCAGAGTAATCTTTCTGATCCAGCGAACGGACAGGACCTTCTGTCCAAGAGAAGGGTTCCAATCCTTAGGAAAGGGTTGGAAGGACTGACACTGACCAGAGCCCCTGTTGGAGATGGGGTGGGAGGTTGATCTCTGATAAGCTTATTAGCATGTGTCTAGGTTCTTTTATCATTCTTAATATGTTTTTCTTTAATGCTTTTACCTTTAGAATAGATGTGCTTGTTTGGAATGAGTTGAGTGGCCACTTAAAACTGTATGCAATTACAACCATTCATAGCTTTTGAAGAGAAAGCAACGTGCAGACGCTGGCCTTTTAGACACTCTGACTTGCTGGGGATTACAGAGTACACAGGGAACTGTGCAGCCTGGAAAAACCCAGGTTAGGAAGGAGAGACACATTAGTCTCTGCCCAAGAGAGATGACGGCTGGGACCACAGAGAATAAAGTTGGAGTTGGCCTGAACTGTGACAACATTGTTCAATATTTGTTAATCTTTTGTTTCAAATTGCAATAGTGAATATTCTGAAGATCACCACAAATGCAAATTATTTAGAATAATCAATATTACCAGATGACAGAACATTGTAAAACTGGAAATATTTGCATCTGTAAATAGGTTTAGTTGGAGAGTTTAAATGAAACAGGCATGTTGGAATAATATGTAACTGACAGATTCTTTTACCTGTAACCTTGATAATTTACTAACAGTGAAAGAGAAATAAAAATAAAAACCCTCCACATTTTTTTTTGCCATAGACAATAGAGCTGTGATCAGAGGCCATGTCTGAAATCATACTAGCTTAAATTAAAACTAGCAAAACACATTGAATGATGTACAAATGAATGCACTTTGTTTCATCTTGCTTACATATACCTTATCTTCTGAAATAAAACGAAATGTTTCATATATAAATTTTGTCACCTTTAATAGCTTTTATATGCCTCTCTATATTTAAATCCAATTTCATCTTTTGTAACAAAATCTTAAGAGATATCACCTATAAATACCTAGGAGCACTGCATACTTCCTGCAGGCTGCTTCCTTTCTCTTAACAGATGTTTTGAGTAATATTTAAATTAGATTCACATTTCATGTTTATATTTGTCCTAATTATGTTGAATACTTACTTACCTTCTTTATCTGAAGTTTCTCCCTCAGCTGCCATATAATGAAGATTTCATGTAATGACTTCAGATTACACAGCTAACTTTTGACGTAGAATACTACGTTGGCGTCTGTCCATAATATATTCATCCCAAGGTGCATTGGTGATGTATTTAGGGAGCAATCCTACAGGCTGCAAAGCAGCCACAAAAGCCCCAAATCAGTGGAATAACTGTGTTTCTACTCTCTGGAAAGCTAGGCAGCAAAGAAAAAGGCAAAGGGACTCCACAAATTCCTCTGCATCATAAAGCGAAATTTAATAGCAGCCCAATCCATGGGAGTGTGCAGGTGGAGCTGTGAATGGGCCAGTCATGGCCAGTAAATAGATCAACAAACTGCACAGATCCTGAAACCACACACCCTGCTCGCAGATTCCAAAAGGAATATGAAAAATCATGGAGATTAAGAAGAGCTAGGGGCACAATGAGCTGTATATAGTTAATTGTACCCATCCCCCACTCCCATAAATTTTGTGCATTATTTTTTTTTTGTTTTCTGATAGTCACCATTAGCTTCTGAAGGTAAGGGCAGTATGACATATTGAAGTATTTTCAAGCTGATGAGAGAAAGGCAATGAACTATTTAAATTTAAATATTTAAAGTAGATCAAGTTTTCAGAACTAAATTCCAAAACAGTTTACATTTGTGGACCTTCATCCCCAAATACTAGAGTCATTGGCTGCATATGAACTTATTTATAAGACTAGCGCTGCAGTGTATAAACTGTCCCTACTTTTCTTGTCATAATTTTTTATTTTTCTTCTTTTTCACTTTCCCATTTGGTTTCAGTATTGATCAGACTAATAAATGCTGCCAAGAGCATGTCTTTGTTTGAACCAGACAATTCTGTCTCTTTTTGGGGTATATTTGTGGAGCAGCAGTTTTATATCCTGCTATTGATGAGATGTTAATTTTCTTTTGACTTTTGAACCTAATGATTATGATGAGCAACTCTTGAATGTTGCTTTGGGCTTGTTTTACATGGATGTACTTATCATGCCGTTTGTTTCAAAGTTGATGTTGAAATTACCCTTTTAAATTGGATTGAAAGTATTTTATGGTGGTTTATTCCAAGACTTGTTCTCTATTTTCTCTTCATTTTTGCTTTTTTTTTTTTTGTCATGCAAGTACTGTGCGGTTTGAATATTTTCAGGATACTGTATTTTCAGCGAGATACTTTCTTGAAAGATTTTCCTTCTATTAACTGGATCCTTCTTTGAATAAACTTTCTTTAAACAGTAAATTATATTCTCGAGTGAGGACTGAATAGATACAGACAGACATTTTTCATCATCATATCTTGCTTTTTCACTGGCTGTAATGTTTGCTCATCTTCTGTCATTGGGGTATTTCTTTTCCCTGCTCTTTATACTGGTGTTTCTGATATTTTCTTCTGGTATCTTTTAGCAAGGAGCTATCTTCTGTGTAGTTCCTTTCTGCTTTCAAGTGTGTGTAGGTTAGTGCAATAACATTAAAGTCTCTTATCTGCAGCACAACTCTCTACATTCATCCTGGAACTTCTTTAGATATCGATACAAATTCCATGTGCAGAATAGGCACTGGAGATCTACTGGATGTTCCAAAAAAGGAGAATTGTACCTGTAGTTTCTAGTAGAACACATATCTATCTATTGTAAAAAGAACAGGAGTACTTGTGTCACCTTAGAGACTAACAAAATTTATTTGAGCATAAGCTTTGGTGGGCTTATGCTCAAATAAATTTGTTAGTCTCTAAGGTGACACAAGTACTCCTGTTCTTTTTGCAGATACAGACTAACACGGCTACTACTCTGAAACCTATCTATTTTAAGTAGCACACATTATTATAATAGCTTAGCGCATACTGTCTTTAATTTATCTAACTTCACAAGGCCCCTGTGAGAGAAGAAAATACTATAATGCCCATATTACAGATGGGAGGGATTCTCCCGTCTGCATAGGTAATCCAACTCCTTGAAAGGCGGTAGCTAGGTTGGCAGAAGAATTCTTCCATTGACCTAATGCTGTCTACACAGGGATTAGGTCGTTTAATCCACAGGTATGGATTTTTCATGCCCCTGACCGACATAGTTAAACCAACCTAATTTTCTTATGTAAACCAACCCTAAGTGACTCACCCAGGGTCTCACAGTAATAGAGTAGGGAATTGAGCCCAACGTCTTCAGAGACCTATGCTAGCACCATAACCATTGAACCATCCTTCTCTCCATTTGGGCTCTGCTAAGGGCAGTATAACCTGTGCCACACTGGAGGAGTTGGACAAGAGAGTACTCTGCCCGAAGTGTCTGGAGGCATTATTGCCTGAGTGAGTCATGATGTTTCTGGAGGAACTGCAGGGACATACAGAGCAGCATACTTAATACACTTATTGATAATGATGTACTGTACTTTCATCCCTGGTGCCTACCTGGGACCTTGGCCATGTTCTCCTTCCACCTTGCTACACAGCCAGTCTCAGTTAAGTGCTGAAAACAGCACCAGTTGGCTTCCCATTGCACACTGGAAAAATGCCTGCATCCTATGTGGAAGTACCAGGTGGAGGAGGGCCTTTGTACCCTACCTATACACATTCTGAGTCTGATGTAGTTAGGTCAGTGGTATAGAACACATTTACTCAATAGGGAGTTGTTTACATTTTCTGATGTAGATTTCAAACTCTGTTTACTATTTTTTCTTCTTCAGCACTAATTATCTTTCATTAAATGTGTTTGTACTTTGTATAAAAACAATAATTGCAGCTACATGCAATTTTGACCTTGGTAACAGTTATTGAGTTATTGCCTTTCTTGTTACTCTAAATTGCTGTTGGGCAAAGTATCCCCTTGGTTTCAGTATGTCCTCACATTTGATGCATTTCTCCCCAAACAGTGCTGCTGGAGTTTATACTTTCTGTTGCTCCATTGCACTAAGCTTTTTACAGCTGGTATTTTAATGTCTACTGAAGCATAGGAATCATGCTGCATGCACTGAATTTGTGCTTTTCGGTATAATTTTGTTTGGACTGGTAAATTTAGTTGCCTGATAAAGTTTTCAAGTTAATAGTTTCCAGCTGATATATGAATTTCACATTAGTTTTGGATTTGCTTATATTTGTAATGATATATTGGGATCTTGTGTATCATTTGGTTGCATAGTTATTCAGAAAGTGTGAGATATACGTGCTGCTGGCTTCTGGTGCCTTGTGAGCACATATTGACAAGTTGCAGTATGACGTACATGGATGAGAACTGAAGGAAACATTTAAATTTGCATTCCAAATATTTGACAATCCATATTGTGATCCCCACAAAAATCCAACAAATAGCACACATCTGAGTTGTAGGTCCCCAAATTCCTTGAAAAGGTAATGGTGTGTCTTGTGATGTCTTCCAACCAGTGATCTGCACAAGATGGAGATAACTGTCTCTGTAATAAAGTTGGCTTCTGGGATTGGTAATGCATTACGCTAAAGAATTTTCCTGTAGTAATCGGCATGAGGAAGAAAAGATACCATGGAATACTGTACTAATCACTAGTAGGGATTCAAGGATCTGTTATAAAAAGCAAAATAGCATCTGGGGTTGCCAAAAAATCCTGGGGATTATGTAACTTTTCTTCTTGGGGCAGGATCACAGTAATAAAACATGATTTCCTTTCACAAAACTGATTTTGGGAACAGGGGATGGGCGGGGAGCATTATTTTCAAGCAATAACTGCTGAGCTTCTTTTTTGCCTTTCAGATGTACTCGTGAAGGCTTTAGTCATAAGTTTGCCACAAGCCCAGAGTGAGGCCGCCTTTTGACAAGCAAAAAGAGAGTGGTTTTTGTTTGTATGAGCTCAATCAAATTAGCTAAATATGATTGAAAAGCACCTGTAGATTGCAGGCTAACATGTTTAAACCCATGTTAGTTCATTATGCTGTAACCTAGGCTCCTACGCTGGTTTTACACAGCCAACTAATACAGTTTCAGATGGGTTAGCCTGCATCCTTTTCAACTGTAGTAACCTAACACAATTGAAAACCCAGCTTTTTTGCTCTGTGAATCAAGGACTGTCGTGCCGTGAACTTGTAGTTTCTGGGGAGGGAATAAATTGCCCCAGGTCTACTATACCTGACATAGTGTACGTTCTCTGGTTGGGTGGCACATCTCCGCTAGCCAGTGCATTGAGGGATAGAGCCAGAGCTCTGCCAAGTCCCTTCCCAATTCTGCTGTTTCCTGCCCACCAGTGAAAGGAAGGGACATAGCAACTCTGTGGATCCTAACCATCTCTCCTGTGATACTTTCTGTGACTGTGACATAAGTGCATAAGGGGGCCTTTGCACCCCTGCCTTACCACACAATTTGGCCTGAAACTATATAAAAGAGAGAACTCAAACATCGTCTCGCTCTCCCCTTAATTCTGTGGACAAAGGCCAGGCTCAGAGCTCAGCAGGCACAGGGCTGCTGCCGTGCTAGAACTGGGCCTCTACAAACAGAGCAACAAAGTGGTGAAGCTGTGCTCCTACTTTCCATTCTGCCCCAGCTAATGGAGCTTACTGGGCACAGAGGGGAACAGATGATGCATCTTTGTAAAGGCTTGTACAATAGCCGCACTCCTTCAACATTTTTTACATAAAGCAGTGCTTTAAAGGTACAATTGAACACATAGTGTTTTTCTCCATCAGTGTTTGTAATTATTAAGCAGTTTTCTTTTTAATTTCTTATGTGGGGCATTGTTCATATGCTTTTTTTGTGGAGTGTTTAATTTCTTCATGGTGACTTTCTGTTTGTCTTTGCCCATGGAAAAAATAAAAATTGAGTCGTTCTTCCTCAGGCCTGCATGGTGGTGTATTCCATCAATGTTTAACTCAACATTCCTATTGATGATTGCATTGATTATTTTTATTCTAGTCTGTGCTTCTGTCTCCGTTCTGGCTTTTCACTTTTTATAGTTCACTTCCTTTTGAGCAGCAAATTCAACTGAATTTGATTGGGTGCGTATTTTGTTTAAAATGTCATCTCTTCCTGAATACAGATTTCTCCATAACAGCTAATAACCTGAAGTACTTGAAAGCTCCTTTTTCTTTTTATAACCTGTATTTTTTCCAGTATGTTGTCTGATTACTGCAGTGTGGTTTCAATTTTTTATTGGATCATTTTAGGATATAATAATTTATTTCTGATCTTCAGTGCCTCTCATTCATGTCTGAAGTGGCCTGCATTATTTCAATCATTCATTTTTGTTTACATCTTTTCTTTCCAGTCAATCTCTGCATTTTGTCTGCAAGTATCTTCCTAGCTTGCATCTTCTTTTTAGTTTTTTGGTATCTAATTTCCTTTTAACGGAAAAGTCAAATGGAAGGACATCTTCAGTACTTTACCTATCTACCACAGCTAAATTTTTCTTATAAATCTGATTATGGTTAATCATTATATAAAGCTTAAAAAATAAAGTTTTAGGAGAAAAAAGAGAGGGACAATTTTATATTGAAGATTTTTTTTAAAATGGCAAATTGTAAGTACATTGCAGTAATTTTAACAGTACATGTATCACATAGTAGTGGTATATAAAAGGATAAATAAACCCACATAATCTAAATTAACACATTCTTTATCCCCTCTGTAATATTTTCTTCAAAGCCATTACACTAATCTATAAATAAGTCTAATTCATAAAACAGTACAGAACTGGCAGTACAGAACCCTCCTTTCAAACCTGAAACTTGACATAGGTTTATCTGAAAGGTTTTCTAAGTTTTGTTAAACTTTTAACAAACTTGAGCTGTGGATCAAGCAAACCTAGGACAAGTCTGAGGCAACAGTCTTCACAGAGAAGAATCTATATGGTTTTGAGTAGATACTTAGCATTTTCAAATTACTTGTGTTTAAATCCAGACAAAAGCAGGTGGCTTTAGTTGACTTACTCTTTGAATTTTAGGGGTTTTTTCAAACACAAAACAAAATGTGACTCAGGGTGGAGGGCTGTGAACCCGTGTAAATTTACACCCAAAAGTTCTGATGAATCCTTTGTGAACAGAAACCATAGGCACCAACTTTTTCCTTTGCTCCACTCCAACTCAGCCCCCGCCCTGTCTCTTTCCACCCTCTCCCCTGAGTGAGCCCTGTCCTCTCTCCTCCCCTTCTCCCTCTCCCTCCCTCTCCCAGTGCCTCCTGCATGCATCAGAACAGCTGATCCCGGTGGGCAGGAGAAGCTGGGAGAGAGGGGAAGAAGTTGATCGGCGGGACCAACAGTGGATGGGAGGCTCTGGGGGTATGGGGGAGAGCAGGCTGCCAGTGGGTGCTAAGCACGGAGTTGACACCTATGACAGAATCTGTTTAGTTTTGCACAGAATTGATCCAGAGTCCTCAAACATCTGGCTGAACCCAGATTGCAGATTTCAAATAAAAAAATATCATTCAGGAGTGGGAATGAAACACAAACAACCAGCACCCCCTGCTCTGTTAGTGACATCTGAAGCCAGCCAGAGCAGTCAGCAAAGTGGGCAGGTGAGGCTGTTACCTAGGTGAAGAATCAATGGGTTTGAATTGCAGCAAGGGAGGCTTAGGTTGGACATTAGGAAAAACCTTCCTAACTGTCAGGGTGGTGAAGCCCTGGAATAAATTGCCCAGGGAGGTGGTGGAATCTCCATCGTTTGGAGATGTTTAAGAGCAGGTTAGACAAATACCTGTCAGGGATGGTCTAGACAATACTTAGTCCTGCCATGAGAGCAGGAGACTGAACGAGACGACCCCTCGCAGTCCCTTCCAGTCCTACGGTTCTCAGCCAGTTGAGCACATTTCCAGGGTAGCCTTTGACAGCAGGTTCCTGTGGAATCTCAGCCACAATTGAAAATGCGCTCTCTCCTGCCCTACCACCTCTCACACGGTTGCCCCTGTGGGCACAGAGGGTTGTAGCTGACACTGCCCAGTTCCTTCAGGAATGAATCTAATCTAAAGGTGTAGCTGAGACCTCCAAAATATGCAGTGAGTTAGTTCAGGTCTATAATGTGAATATACCTGTCACAGGGCAATCACAGATGTACCTTGCTGCTTTCCCCCGCCTCTTCTCCCCGTCTGTCACAGCCTCCCCTGATTGGCTGCTTCTCCCAGCATCTCCCTACATCCCTTATTCCACCCTCCACTCTTCGTTTCTGACCTGCTACCTTTGGGCAGGAAGGTTGGCGTCACCCCTATGGAGGGAACGCATGACCATGAGTGAGTTAGGAGAGGGGGTGCTTGCTGAAGTCCAGATATATTATATCCATCAAAGCAGTTACCCTGTCCAGGAAGGAAATCAAACTGGTATGGCATGATTTGTTCTTGGTAAATCCATGCTGGCTGCTAGTGATTACATGCTGGCTGCTAGTGAGCTACAGCTCATGAAAGTTTATGTTCAAATAAATTTGTTAGTCTCTAAGGTGCCACAAGTCCTCCTTTTCTTTTTGCGGACACAGATTAACACGGCTGCTACTCTGAAATGTCAGATACTACACTTAGGGAAGAAAAACCAAATGCACAAATACAGAATGGGGAAAAACTGGATTGGCAGCAGCACTGCTGAGAGGATCTGGGAGTTGTGGTGGATCACAACCTCAACGTGAGTCAGCAATGCGATGCTGTTGCAAAAAAAGCAAATGCAATTTTAGGTTGTATTAACAGAGGCATAGCGTGCAAGTCATGGGAGGTGATAATACCATTCTACTTGGCGCTGGTTAGGCCTCAGCTGGAGTACTGTGTCTAATTTTGGTAACCAGTGTACTGAAAGGATGTAGAGAAGCTGGAAAGGATCCAGAGGCAGGTGACAAAGATGATTAAAGGGATGAAGTGCAAGCCATATGATCAAAGGCTATAGGAACTGGGTATGTTTAGTTTGGAAAAGAGGAGATTAAGGGGGGATATGATAGCAGTCTTCAGACACTTGAAGGCTGCCATCAAAAAGATGGAGAAAAGTTGTTCTCTTTTGCCATCGAGGGCAGGACAAGAGGCAATCGGTTCAAACTACAGCATAGCAGAATTAGATTAAATCTCAGGAAAAACTTCCTAACTGTAAGAACAGTAGGACAGTGGAACAAACTGCCTTGGAAGGTTCTGGAAGCTTCTTCATTGGAGGTTTTCAAAAGGAGGCTGGATAGCCATCTGTCTTGGGTGGTTTAGACGCAACAAATCCTGCATCTTGGCAGGGGGTTAGACTAGGTGACCCTCGTGGTGACTTCTAACCCTAGGGTGACTAGACAGCAAATGTTAAAATTGGGACAGGGGATGGGAGGTAATAGGAGCCTCTATAAGAAAAAGACCCAAAAATCGGGACTGTCTCTATAAAATCGGGACATCTGGTCACCCTATTTAACCCTATGATTCTGTGATTAATTTAGATCAATAACATTCAGAGTACTGAATACCAAAACAAGCATAATGCACTGATGATGTTGAAAAATAAAGCACACAGAAGCCAGGAGGAGGTAATGTGAGCCGTTTAATTGGGAAAATGATTGTATTAGTTTCTGAAATAATTTTCAAGGAACAGCCATTGGGCCTACTAATCCACACACACAGGAGACTTTTTCCATGTGTGAATAAAACTGGCCTTCTGGAATATGTGGGTCTTGGAGTCAGCACCAAGTTTTTGTGAATAAGTTTTTCAAGCTTTGGGGACTTTCTAGCAAAGTGATGTTTCCTAGGAGGTAGTATTGCAGTGATGCTAAGGAGGAGAGGCACACATGAGCAGTGGTGTCTAAAGCGATGATACTTCCATGTAAAGGACAGAAGTGCATGATAAGCTTATGAAAAAAGTATAGCTCCTGATACCCCTGTGCATAAGATACTGGGGGTGGAGGTGGGGGAGAAGGGTTGGGGAGATTAGCTACCCTTCCTGTTTGATGCCCAGTGTCCTGTACAAATAATTAACATTTAGAACAGTTAGGTGTTCTTTAGTGACTGACTACATTTGTTGATTTAATTCCCTTAAAAATATTTTTCTTCCGATTTACTTTAAAATAATGTAGACATTTTACACCTGTGAAAACAGGTGACAGCAGATCTTTAAATGTCTAATTAAATGGCAAGTAACTTGTTCTTATCCTTTTCCATACTTTCTTTGCAATAGCCAAAAACAAGTAAAAGATAACCAGGAACCACCTCCTACTAAATTAATTTGATAAATGTTTAATATTAAATGCATACCACATATGATGGTATTTGATAAATCCACATCTTTGAATTAATTTCTTGACTTTTATCTCAGGCGTTAACGTGTGGCTTTTCTCTACTAATCTAAAGGCACCTAGGGGATTAGCTTGAGACGAGTTTCTGTGTCACCCTCAGTAGTGTGATAAACTGATGACTGTGATTGAAATTTGTAGTAATCTTAAAACAAAATAAAAAAAGGAAATTACAGTCTCATCGAACTGTCACTTCAGAGGCTTAGACCTGACAAATTGTACAGACAAGAAAGCTGGACCTGAGCTGTGGTGAATCACATTCTGTTGAACTGAGTTTAAAGCATTTGGAAATACCCTTTTTCTTTTGTTTTTGCTTATTGCACAGACTTTTTGCTTGCTAATGATACAGAAACTAAAACTGAATGAAAAATAAGCATTTCTTGTCCCTCTTTCAAAAGGACACTGTCACAGTCCTGGTCAAGCTTCCCCTGCCTGACACTCACCAGGCTGCTGTGTTTGGACCCACACATTGCTTCTCTTTGTCTGGGCAGGCTTCAGTCACCGTTTCAACACTCCTTGGCATTTCAGTGCAAGATGGAAGTACAAAGACAACAGAGAAGGCACAAAGCAGCCTTATAATCAAAATGGAGTTTATAGTTTGATATTTAGATACACATAGAGAGTTTAGAATATGAAACAGAATTCATAAGTTGTACATAGATTCCCCAAATTGACACAATTGACTTAAGAATAGCACTTCTCTCTGAAACATTTGTTTATTGTTGTTACAAGTAATTAAGATTACTGTAAGAGAGAGTAGAAGGGAAAATATTTAAGTTCTTTTGTTTTTGTGCATTTGACACCACTTTGACCCAGAGCCCTGATTCCTACTTAAGCACTCCATGTTAAGAGGGACCTTAAACAGACCTAAAAGGAGTGCTGAGGATTCTTTCAATAGGAGAGAGTGGGCATGTCAGCAGTAGGAAGAGATAGGGCTAGAATACCTAGTACTCTGGCCAGTCTTCTGTTTATGAGCAGTCCCTATGGACAATTCCAGCTAGCATAACTCAGAAAAGCCCTTAGTTAATTCTCAGTTACTCTAGGATTGTTTTGGACCCTCGTGGCCAAAGGATCAGGGGAGTATAAAGATACCTTAAAGCTATCTTCCCTCCCTCCTCACGCTTTCTCAGATGTGCCACCTAGTGAGGATCTGTTCCTTTTTGTCTGTTCATATGTATAGTTAGGGTCTGATATTGCAAACACTTGTGTGTGCAGGAAAGCTATAGTATGAGCAATAAACTGAATGTTTTCATAAACAAAATGACAAGCAGATTAGCTTTGAAAGGCAAATCACAAAATGAATGGATGGAGGGAATCTGATTGAGAATATAGGTAGACCATAGTAAAACATTCCTTTGATCCTGTGCATCATGAAATCTTACTTGAAAAATATATGAAAGTTGACATGTATATGAGCACTCTCCCATGGAAAGAAAACTGGCTAAAGGACAAAAAAGAGTAATCCTACAGACATATCACTTTGTGATGTGATTCTTTCAGATTCCACAAGCCACATTAATTAGTAAAAGGATGGTCTTGTGGCTGAAACATTAGGTAAGGAATCAGGACTGGGTTCTAATCCTGACAATGACATATTTATTGTATGACCTGGGGAAAGAGATTAGCCTTGCCGGGCCTCATAAGCAAAGAGTAATAATAAATTCTTACCTCATAAACTTAAAAAGTTAATGCTCTCAAAGAGCTCTGAAATCACTGGTGGAAGACTTGATAAAAGTATAAAGTATAACTGCGATCATGGCCCAAGTCACCTGTCTCATGGAAACACCTATGATAGGACCTTTAGGGAGAAGAAATAGCAAATGCATTCCCTCTCTACTGGCTTTTGTGCTAGTATCACATTACACATTCCCTATCATGTATTACATCATAGGATGCAATACAGCCTTTCCGTCCCTATCTGTAGCTGAGGCAGATGACACTCCTGCTGTTCCCCCATGCAGAAATCTATATGGAGAGGCCTTTCCCCATGGATATTCTGACAGGAATAATCTGGCCCGTTAGAATTATTTGAGACACTTCCAAAAAACATCTGTTTGCTTCAGGAAATGGTATTAGTGACTCAGTTGGTGGCACTTTTCCCTCTGAGTCACTACAGAATAAGTGTTACAACATCGTGCTAAGGAACACTATGCAGATGAGAGAAAACCAAGGTGCTGCCAACTTGAGATCATTAAGAATTTCATGGCATTTTATGTAACTCCCTGGGTGTTGACTCATGTTCCCTTGCCAAATTCAGACTGGTGTTTGCAATCTTCCAACCAGAAATCCTCTTTGCAATTTTAATTGGCTACGGTAGCAGTTTTCATTTCCTGTCATAAATTGTTTTGTGGAATTGCTGAGTAGTCTTCCAGATGCATTTCTTAGCTGTGATTTTTAATACATATATTACATAAGGCCCCAATCAGGGTCAGGGCCCCATTGTGCTTGGTGCTTTACTGACCTACATAAAAGTCTCTACTCTGAAGAGTTTACAACCTAAATAGCAGTATATTAATGTGAGTTGTACCTCACAGGTTCAGCCCAAGTTAATATATGTAAAGCACTTTGATAAGAAAGTTTCTATTTAACAGTAAAATGTTTATCATCATTATCATTTTATTTATTATTAGGACACTAATAACTCAAAATGTGCTCCAAAATTTAGATTTTGGATAAGCAAGCTTTTATAATATCAAAGACGGGAAGAAAAGACTCCATGATTTTTCTAAAGAATTCCAACAAAAACAGTAGTTTTGCCTGCAATGTTTACAACCCAGTTGCAACACTGACTGAAAACCTGAAAGTGAAACAGACTATAAAAAAGTGGTACTGATTACATTGAATTCGTTGTTCATGCTGAGAGAAATTTTTAAAAAATCAGAGATAGTTAGAATTTTAAAATTCAGATTTATAACTTTCTGTTTTACTAAGGTGACATTTTAGCAAGATATGTTAAGAAATTTGTTTCTTACAATATGAATATTTTTAGCTTGCTGCCCCTTTAATATCAATAGCAATATATGGAGGTGGAAGAGATGTAATTAATGGGGTGCCATGGGGATCTATTAGTAATCTGGAAGAAAGTTCTAAATTACATTAATAAATGATATTCAGGTAGAATGTGTTATCATTTCTGACACAGAAATGATACCAAAGGATTCAGAGAGGCAGAAATCTGGACAGGAAATGAGGTGAGATTTAGTCTGGGGAATAATAACCTAAAACAAAAAAATATTTAATGTAAGTAAGGTATTTGAAAAGCAGTAATGCTGGAAGAGATACTAGACAGCAAATCAGATAATGAACTTGTAATGCAGTATGGAGGCAAAAAAAGCCAGTATGATTTTTGGCTGCCTGTACATGTGCATTTTGTCAAGGAGCCATGAGATATATTCCCTATCTGTTTGACTTTGCTAAGACCATACATAGGCTACTGTGTACAGTCTTCTGGGTATTTCAATATCAGAATTATATTAACAAACTGAAGAGAATTCAGAAAACAGCAACAAAATACGATTAAATGCCCACAGGTTTTGATTTCTGATGAAAGATTAAAAGAACTAAATGTAAGTGTAGCTTGACCAAATGACAAATAATGGGGAGATATGATAACTATCATACAAGTATATGGAAGTTGTAAACACGAGGAATGGAGAAGAATTTTAAGGAGTTGCCCAAAGGGATATAAAGCATACAAAGACAAATGCACAGGTACCTACATAGGCTGGTGATATCCACTATCAGACGAATGTTTAGTCTAGCAGAAAATGTTATAACAAATTCAGTGGCTGAAAGCTGAAGTTAGAAAAATTCAAACTTGAAATAAGATGCATTTTTAATGGTTTAATAGTAATTATTGGAGCAGTTCACCAAGGGAGCTGGTAAATTCTCCATCACATGGAATCCTTAAATCAAGAATGAAAGTTCTTTAAAAACTTGTGCACTAGTTCAAGGACAAGTGATTGAGTATGATGCAAGAATCACTGGGTGAAATTCTATGGCTTGTGTTATGCGGACAGTCAGACTATATGATCTGAATGGTCCTTTTTGGCTTTAAAATGGATTAAATCTAGATTGAATATTACCTTTTTCCTAATATTGTAGCTGCCACTGTGCCATTGTAGTGCTCGTAGTACAGACCTACTATTTTGGGTTTACCTTTAACATCATCTGGTAGGACTGAAGGGGAACATAGAATCATAGAATATCAGGGTTGGAAGGGACCTCAGGAGGTCATCTAGTCCAACCCCCTGCTCAAAGCAGGACCAATCCCCAACTAAATCATCCCAGACAGGGCTTTGTCAAGCCTGACCTTAAAAACTTCTAAGGAAGGAGATTCTACCACCTCCTTAGGTAACGCATTCCAGTGTTTCACCACCCTCCTAGTGAAAAAGTTTTTCCTAATATCCAACCTAAACCTCCCCCACTGCAACTTGAGACCATTACTCCTTGTCCTGTCCTCTTCTACCACTGAGAATAGTCTAGAACCATCCTCTCTGGAACCACCTCTCAGGTAGCTGAAAGCAGCTATCAAATCCCCCCTCATTCTGCTCTTCCGCAGACTAAACATTCCCAGTTCCCTCAGCCTCTCCTCATAAGTCATGTGTTCCAGACCCCTAATCATTTTTGTTGCCCTTCCCTGGCCTCTCTCCAATTTATCCACATCCTTCTTGTAGTGTGGGGCCCAAAACTGGACACAGTACTCCAGATGAGGCCTCACCAATGTCCAATAGAGGGGAACGATCACGTCCCTCGATCTGCTGGCTATGCCCCTACTTCTACATCCCAAAATGCCATTGGCCTTCTTGGCAACAAGGGCACACTGCTGAGTCATATCCAGCTTCTCGTCCACTGTCACCCCTAGGTCCTTTTCCGCAGAACTGCTGCCTAGCCATTCGGTCCCTACTCTGTAGCGGTGCATTGGGTTCTTCCGTCCTAAGTGCAGGACCCTGCACTTATCCTTATTGAACCTCATCAGATTTCTTTTGGCCCAATCCTCCAATTTGTCTAGGTCCCTCTGTATCCTATCCCTGCCCTCCAGCGTATCTACCACTCCTCCTAGTTTAGTACCATCCGCAAATTTGCTGAGAGTGCAATCCACACCATCCTCCAGATCATTTATGAAGATATTGAACAAAACTGGCCCCAGGACCGACCCCTGGGGCACTCCACTTGACACTGGCTGCCAACTAGACATGGAGCCATTGATCACTACCCGTTGAGCCCGACAATCTAGCCAACTTTCTACCCACCTTATAGTGCATTCATCCAGCCCATACTTCTTTAACTTGCTGACAAGAATACTGTGAAACATAATTGGTTTCGTTTTCCTGAAGGGAAGCTCACCTTTCAGAAGTTTGGGAAACAGTGAATTAAGGTGTGCAACTGCATATGCTTTGCAATGACTTGAAAAATCTAACACTTCAGTGAATATGTTACAGAAGCTATAGCAAGCTTCTTGCTATATTTATCATCTTCAATAAGGGGGAAAATATGTTGTTAATGTTGAGAAGTATGTGTGTATTTGTTTGCCCTTCAGGAGTACTTTTTCTATTCAATATTAGATTCAGCCCTCACTAGCTAGCTATTTGTTTTCTCTTTTGAGTAGTTTTTGCTTTAGTTTCTATAAAGTTGGCTGTTCTTGTATTTCTAGTTTTTCTTACGTGCTACATTATTGAACAATAACAATACACCTCTCACAGCATGCACTTGCTCTAACCTCCTTTTTTCTCTTCTAGAACAAAGAAGTTTTGATGAATGTGAGGGTTCCATAATTTCACCTATGTTTTTAGAAAATTCCAGTCTTTAACAAATCTAAAAATGTCCATGTATTTCCACCAAAACTATTGACATTGGCCAGGAAATCTTCCCATCGTGATTTGCCACCTTTACGTAAAGCATTTTAACTCTGTCTTCATTGGAGGGGGAAAAAAGTGCTTTCTTAACTTAGGTCTGGTCTGCACTACAAACTTACATCAGTATAACTATGTTGATCAGGAGTATGAAAAATTTACCCCCCGAGCAACGTAGTTATACTGACCTAACCTCCCCTGTAGACAGCACTATGTCAACTGGATAGCTTCTCCTATTGACATAGCTACCACCTCTCGGGGAGGTGGATTAACTACACCTGAAATCTTTTCTTGGAGTTTATGATGATGATACATGCAAAAAGCTATGTTTAAAAGAACATTATTAAGGTTTTAAAGGCAAGCTCTCAGAAGTTAGGAAATGTCCAGTTAATGTAGTCTCCCCCACCCCACCGCTCTTCATACAGTCTTAGTTCCTCTCCTCCCAGCCATCTGGCTGCCAGTCCCAGTCTTGTTGGCTAAGGAGTCTCAGCTTTCCTTTCTCATTCCCCCTGGCTCCCAGCCCCAGCCTCCCCATCCAACCAACCCCATTTTGCCATACCCCAACTGCCAGTCTCCTTGTCCAACCAGTCCCAGTTTTCACCCCTTCCAACTCCCAATCACGGTTTCTTCCTATCCCCCTAATATCAGTCTCACCAGACTCCTTGTCCCTCTGGTCTGGCTTTTGCCCCCTCCATATTCAAATCAGAAGGCTTCTTCCTCCTCCAAACTGCCGGGGTGGAGGAGGGGAGGGTAGAGGAGAGATCATTAAGAGCATAAGAGACACAGACAGATCCGGTGTCTGGCCCCACCCCAGCCTAGATCAGCTGGGAGCAGGAACTAAAGTGAAAGTCTTTCTGAGTCCCAGTATCCTTGGGCTTAAAAATGCTCATTCACTGTGTGGGGATGGTGCACGAGCAGGCTGATCAGCACTAGAGGCAGTAAGAGGCTGGAACATCATTGGTGAGGATGGAGTTTTTGGAGATTTTAGCTGTTAAAGTCTAAGATGTCTCTGTCAGCATGCGTGAACTGTGATTTTTTTTGTGTCACCAAATTTGGGTGATTTTCATGGCAACAGCAAAAGAAACATCCCTGATACCAAGGCCACACTTCTGCCAAATTTCAAGGCCCTGCTTCAAACCATTGGGGTGCTAGAGCATTTAATAGAAAAAATTTCAATACATTTTTACCATGAGCAAAACAATGTATTTTTCCCTAGCCTCGTTCTCAGAAATGACTGAATAATTTTGGCTGGAATTTTCAAAAAAACTGAAGCTTAAGGAAGACTTCTGGCATGGAAGGTTCAACCCAAATGGCTAAAGTTTCACAAAGTTATACACAACTGAAAATAGAGTGTTTAATAAGAAGTGTCAAGCCACTTTACTGATAGATATTAGTACCAACCCCACATATGATTTTATATTGAAAAGAATGCCATTAAAAATACTCTAGATCTTGTTGCTATGAAATGCGCTATTAACGCTGATATAGTTGAATTTTACCAATGATCCAAATTTTGTAAATAAAAATACGGAAAAAACAAACATAGGAATATTTCCTTCAAGACCTTTCCCCTATGAGGAGGATTATATTTAAA
The DNA here is from genome assembly GCF_965140235.1 of Caretta caretta. Lineage (NCBI taxonomy): Eukaryota > Metazoa > Chordata > Testudines > Cheloniidae > Caretta > Caretta caretta. The sequence continues at coordinate 87,777,195 of NC_134214.1, forward strand.
TCTTAAATATATTATATCAGCTTTAAAAGAGCACACTGTGAACTAAACTGTTAGATTTTGCATTTAGGGACATACAAAAGACAGATGCCCCTGGCAACCTGCCTTTCCCTACAAGGTTCTTTTTATGTAATTTATAAGCTTTCTCATCATTCCCAAACACATTGCCATATCTATACAATTTACAGTACTAACTTAGCATTTCTCTATGATGCTAGTGATGAGGAGCAAGCTTTCTTTTTATTTGGTCTTCTACTTGGTTCAGCATGAGAACTCTAATTAGTTGTGCATTTACAGACCCCAAAAGCCCAGCTCTGGGATGAATCTCCCCAGTAGCAGCTGAGAAACTGCTCTTTTTCCTAGGATTTACAAGCAGACTTTCCCTCTGGGAGTGGTGTGATCTGCCTGTTGCTGTTTCGTCCTGCTTGACATCATTTTTTTTTATTGTGAGGAATGCGTGTGCACTGATTGAGTCAGTTCAAGAAGTAGATATCCTGACATATACTTGAAAAATATTGCTTGAAAAAATCCTCCATGTGTTTATTATGCAAATTCAAGTATTCGCTTGGAACCACCTGTAGGTTATTATGTATTGCGTTTAGATACTACAGTGATGGGCACCAATGTAAGAACCTAGATAGACTGTATGAAAACCTGAGTCTTATTTCTGAACTTTTCTTCACATCATCTCTTCTTCAGGTGTTTGCAGTTACCCTGTTAGCATATGCTATAATTTCAGTTTTAAAAGCTAGACAATGAACTAATAACAGACATCATTTATATTACAATATCTGATGTTAGTATGTTTCATTATTGTTCCATATCCTGAAAGCATTTACTAAGTAGAGTTGCTTCAGCTGTAAAGAGCATGCTTTACTATATTCTGCTAGAGTGTTAGCAGAGCTGTGGCGCACAAGAGAATCTGGACCAATATCTCCCTGCTTCTTAACCAGGGACATGATCTAATGCCCAGTGAAGATTCCCATTAACTTCAGTGGGCTTTGAATCAAGCCCTAGGTCCCACTGTGAGATAATGAACCCTACACTTACTCTATGACAAAACTATCATAAATACTAATCCCTTCTTTAAGGACTGTCCACCTCTGGATTCTTAACATTCAACATCCATAATGTTGTCTTAATGTGTAGTATTTGCTTTTAAAAATGTGTGACAGGGTCGGGCCAGGTGGCTATAGGAGAGTAATAGAAGGCAGATATATTAGCCCCAGGCTGAGTAGGTCTCTTTTCCCTGGGTAAGGTAACAGGGAAGGTTCCAGAACAATCAGGAACCTTCTGGAGATAATTAAGACAGGCTGATTAGAACACCTACAGCCAATCAAGAAGCTGCTAGAATCAATTAAGGCAGGCTAATCAGGGCACCTGGGTTTTAAAAAGGAGCTCGCTTCAGTTTGTGGTGTGCGTGTGAGGAGCTGGGAGCAAGAGGCACTAGGAGCTGAGAGTGAGAATGCGGACTGTTGGAGGACTGAGGTGTACAAGCATTATCAGACACCAGGAGGAAGGTCCTAGGGTGAGGATAAAGAAGGTGTTGGGAGGAGGCCATGGGGAAGTAGCCCAGGGAGTTGTAGCTGTCGCACAGCTGTTCCAGGAGGCACTCTAGAGAGCTGCATTCCACAGGGCCCTGGGCTGGACCCCGGAGTAGAGGGCAGGCCTGGGTTCCCCCCAAACCTTCCAACTCCTGGTCAGACGCAGGAGTCGTCGACCAGGACTGTGAATTCAGAAAAACAGCCAAGCTGAGGGCTGCCGTGAAGCTCCAAGGAGAGCAAATCCGCCAATAAGCGCAAGACCCACCAAGGTAGCGCAGGAACTTTGTCACAACTGGTGTTAGAAGTGGGATGTGGTGTCCACAGTGTGGCGGAAGAAGGAGGGTGTTTGGAAGGAAAAAAAAAAAGGCAGCTGCCCACAGGAGGCAGTGCGACTGCAGCAAGAGACTAATAGCCTGCTGATGGACCAGGCTGCTCAAGACCAGGCTATGTTGTGGGAACTGGTAAACCAGGTAAAGGCCCTTACAGAGCTGAACCGCAGCCATGATGGAATGCAGATCATGCGGGCCAGGAATTGGCTGCAGAAAATGACACGGGAGGATGATGTAGAAGCATACCTCCTGGCCTTTGAGAGGACAGCCCTGCGGGAGGCTTGGCCCCAAGAACAGTGGTCTGGCATCATCGCTTCATTCCTGTGTGGGGAGGCCCAGAAGGCCTACTATGATTTGCCTGAAGAGGCTGTAGCAGACTGCCCCCAGCTGAAAGCAGAGATTCTGGCCAGATCTGGGGTAATGACTGCAGTGCGGGTCCAGCGATATCATGAGTGGAAGTACTAGGAAAACAAAACCCCACGGTCCCAATTATATGACCTCACCCATCTTGCACGAAAGTGGTTACGAACTGAGTCCTGGAGTCCGGAGGACATACTAGAGGTTCTGGTCATCAACCGGTACATGAGAGGACTACCGCCAGATCTTCACACCTGGGTAAGCCAGAATGAACCCTCCACCTACGACGAGGCTGTCACGCTGGTAGAAAGGTGAAGGACGGCTAGGGAGCTGACCCAACCAGTTAAGGAAGAAGCACCCCGGGTTAAACTAGCAGCACCAAGCCCTAGAGCTCGGGGGTGACTGGGCCACCAGGAGAACCCCGGTGGAAAAGAAGCCACAAAGAGTCGGAGCACTGAGAGGGAAGAGGATCTTGATGTTAGACTACCCAAACCAAGAGACCAGGGAATGCCTAGGGCTCCATACAGAAGTTATGCCTGCGGGGAGTGGGGACACATAGCTTCACAGTGTCCCAATGCCGAGGAGCCTATGCAGCGTAACCTGGGGAACTGGGCAGACCCATGCTCCCTAATCCACCTTGTGGGGGTCTCACTAACCCCACATATGTACACCAGACCAGTGAAGCTAAATGGGGAAGATACCACAGCACTGGTTGATTCAGGGAGTGCTACCACGCTTGTCTCGGGGAAGCTCGTGAAGAGTAATCAGCTGCTGTGGGCTAAGCATATGGGGATGACATGCGTCCATGGGACAGTTGGTTATTACCCCACCATCCCAGTAAAAATCGAGATTCAGGGGAACACTACTGAAGTAGCAGCAGGTGTAGTCCCTAAACTCCCATACCCAGTGCTCATAGGGAGGGACTTCCTAAGGTTTGGAGACTTACTCCTGGTAGGGGAATTGGAGAAAGGGGGAAGCCCTGAAAGTAGTGAGGCATCCACAGTAGACTGTCAACCCCCAACCTTCTCTGAAATATCCCCAGATTTGTTCTCCATTCCCAGACAGCGTAGAAAGATGGAAAGGGAAAGAAGGGCAGCTAAGGTCTTGGGAACCCGAATACTGGCCCAAAGCCAGAGGGTCGCTCTCGTAGGTAGGCGGACCCGAGCAGCTGAAAAGGAGGCCACACAGGAGGGAGAAGCACCCGAGTCGGACCCACACCCTAACACCTTTGAACCAGTAGAGGCAACAGAGACTGGCCCCCTAGATCTCGGGCAGATTAGCCCTGGGAGAGGAAATTTTGGACGGGACCAGGCAGAAGACCCAAGATACAACAACATTAGGAAGGAGGTTACCGAAATAGATGGGGTCCCTGTGGAAGGGAAAACCCAGAGACCAGGACCCTACTTCATAATGAAGAAGAATCTCTTATACTGGGTTGCACCAGTACAGGGGCAGAAGGTACAGCAGATCCTACTACCTCAAAAACACCAGAATGCTGTATTAAGTCTGGCCCATAGTCATCTTTTTGGGGGGCATTTGGGGGTAGAGAAGACCCTGGCATGGGTCCTGCGATGATTCTTCTGGCCCGGAGTACATGAAGAAGTGCGGAGGTACTGTGCATCCTGCCTGGAGTGTCACCTGCACAGTCCCCGTCCCCACTTGAGTGCACTGTTAGTACCCCTTCCCATCATAGAGGTCCCCCTCGAGCGAATAGCCATGGATCTAGTGGGACCCCTGGAGAAGACAGCCCGGGGCCACTAATATATATTTGTCATTCTGGATTATGCTACTCGCTACCCAGAAGCAGTCCCCCTGCAGAACACGGCCTCTAAAACGATAGCTAAAGAGTTGGTGGGGATCTTTGCCCGAGTGGGGCTGCCAAAGGAGATATTAACAGACCAAGGTACACCATTTATGTCGAAGCTAATGAAGGACCTCTGTACGCTGCTCCATATACATACCCTGAGAACTTCAGTCTATCATCCACAGACCAATGGGCTGGTAGAAAGGTTTAACCGAACCCTCAAAGCAATGATAAGGAAAGTGTTAAGTTGAGACGGGAAGGATTGGGATACCCTACTACCCTACCTTATGTTTGCAATCCGGGAGGTAACTCAGGCCTCAACTGGGTTTTCCCCCTTTTATTATACGGACGCCACCTCCGTGGCATACTAGATATTGCAAAATAAATCTGGGAAGAGGAACCCAATGAGGGGAGAAATATAATTGACCATGTGTTGCAGATGCGAGAGCGGATAGCCCGGGTCACCCCTATTGTATGGGAACATTTGGAAAAGGCGCAGGAGGCCCAGTGAACCCATTACAATCGCCAGGCAAAAGTCCGACAGTTCCAACCAGGGGATCGGGTGATGGTGTTGGTACCCACGGCAGAAAGCAAGCTTTTGGCCCAATGGCAGGGGCCCTATGAGGTGGTTGAACCCGTGGGGGAAGTAACCTACAAGGTGTAGCAGCCAGGACGCCGGAAACAAGAACAAATTTATCACATTAACCTCTTAAAGCCTTGGCACCAATGAGAGGTGTGTGTAGTAGCCCAAGAGACCCTGATCCAGGGAAATAATATGCAGGAGCAGATCAGGATATCCACTGATCTGACACCAAACCAGAAGAAGGAGGTAACTGAGATGATCAGCTGATACCAGGACGTGTTTTCAACCAAACCAGGCCGGACCACCAAAGCATATCACCACATTATCACAGACCCTGGGGCAAAGGTAACTTTAAGGCCCTACTGGGTCCCAGCAGCAAAAAGGGAGGAGATCAAGGCAGAGGTAACAAGGATGTTGGAGCTGGGAGTCATCGAAAAGTCCCACAGTCAGTGGTCGAGCCCGATTGTGTTGGTGCCCAAACCCGATGGCACAACTAGGTTTTTTAATGACTTTCACCGGTTGAATGAGATATCCAAATTCGATGCATACCCCATATCGATGAGTTAGTTGATCGCCTGGGCAATGCCTGATTTTTGACCACCCTTGATTTAACAAAGGGATACTGGCAGATTCCCCTTGCCAAAGATGCAAAAGAAAAGACAGCATTCTCTACACCAGAGGGTCTGTTTCAATATACTGTTCTTCCTTTTGGACTGCATGGGGCACCTGCCACCTTCCAGCATCTTATGGACAAGCTCCTATGACCCCATACCAGTTATGCAGCGGAATACCTGGATGATGTGATTATTCACACCCCCGACTGGGAAACCCACTTAGGAAAGGTGGAAGCGGTTCTGGACATGCTAAGATGGGCTGGCCTCACAGCCAACTCAGCCAAGTGTGCTATAGGGCTAGCCGAGGCTAAATACCTTGGCTACATTGTAGGAAGGGGCATGGTCAAGCCCCAACTAAACGAACTAGAGGCTATCCAAAATTGGCCCCGGCCAAATCAGAAAAAGCAAGTCTGGGCATTCCTGGGTGTGGTGGGGTACTACCAACAATTTATTCCCCATTTTGCTACCAGAGCGAGTCCCCTGACAGACCTGATAAAAGCCCGGGGTCCAGACATGGTGAAGTGGACAGATGCCGCAGAGAAAGCATTCATGGATCTACAGACAGCCCTTTGCAGTAACCCCGTGCTTATAGCCCCAGACTTCAACAAAGAATTCATTTTACAAACAGATGCATCTGAAATAGGACTGGGAGCTGTCCTATCGCAGATGGTCGGAGATGAAGAACACCCAATCCTCTACCTCAGCAGGAAACTCCTCCTGAGAGAGCAGAAGTATGCCGTGGTTGAAAGAGAGTGCCTAGCTGTGAAGTGGGCCATGGAAACGCTATGTTATTACCTTCTGGGAAAACGGTTTAACCTTGTGACCCACCATGCACCCCTCCAGTAGATGCAGCGAAATAAAGAGAAGAACGCAAGGGTGACCAGATGGTTCCTGTCCCTACAACCTTTCCAATTCACCATACAACACCGGGCTGGAAGCCACCATGGCAATGCAGATGGCTCGTCATGAGTACAGTACCTGATGTCCCAAGTTGCCCAACCCGTAGTGTTGAGCAGAGGGGGCGGATATGTGACAGGGTCGGTCCAGATGGCTATAGGAGAGTAATAGAAGGCAGATATATTAGCCCCAGGCTGAGTAGGTCCCTTTTCCCTGGGTAAGGTAACAGGGAAGGTTCCAGAACAATCAGGAACCTTCTGGAGATAATTAAGACAGGCTGATTAGAACACCTACAGCCAATCAAGAAGCTGCTAGAATCAATTAAGGCAGGCTAATCAGGGCACCTGGGTTTTAAAAAGGAGCTCGCTTCAGTTTGTGGTGTGTGTGTGAGGAACTGGGAGCAAGAGGCACTAGGAGCTGAGAGTGAGAATGCGGACTGTTGGAGGACTGAGGTGTACAAGCATTATCAGACACCAGGAGGAAGATCCTATGGTGAGGATAAAGAAGGTGTTGGGAAGAGGCCATGGGGAAGTAGCCCAGGGAGTTGTAGCTGTCACACAGCTGTTCCAGCAGGCACTCTAGAGAGCTGCATTCCGCAGGGCCCTGGGCTGGAACCTGGAGTAAAGGGCGGGCCCGGCTTCTCCCCAAATCCTCCCAACTCCTGATCAGACTCAGGAGGAGTCGACCAGGACTGTGAATTCAGAAAAACGGCCAAGCTGAGGCCGTGATGCTCCAAGGTGAGCAAATCCGCCAATAAGTGCAAGACCCACCAAGGTAGCACAGGAACTTTGTCACAAATGTAATATATCTAGAACCTACATTGGATTCTCTCAAAATTTTTATCATTTGAATAGATACTGTTTGTAGAAGAATCCATATTATGTAGATAGGAAATATCACTGAAAATAATACCCTTTCACAGAAGGGTAGAACTTTCTAAGAGCACTCAATCTAGGTGTTTTATTAATTTATATTGCAAATTCATCTGGACATACCTATAGGCTGGCATGGTTCCACACTGAATTTATTTGTGATTCAGCCAAGGATATTTTTTTCTTTGCAGAATCATGCATAAACTGTGAGGAATAATACAGTATGTTCCACTTTTTTAATTAATTTAAATTAAAAAATTCAGTTTTTAATTAATAGAAATGTAATTATTCCTATGAGAAATGATATGATATATATACAGCTGATCATGCCTCCTATACAAACTACTATTTTGCTAATAATTTCTTTGAAGTTTATTCTTGTCCTTAGCTTGAATTATTTATGCAAGTGAGCATGTGCTTTCACTTAGTGACCAGACAAATGAAGAACAAATCGTTGACCCTTGGAGATAGTGCTTGAAATGTGTCCCATTGCACACAGTGGGTTTTGAGACTGAAAAATGAGTATTAGAAGCTACTAAGTAATATTGTAGTGAAACAATTCATATTACTGAAAAAAAATCACACTTTCCTCCTCTTGTAATCTAGGGATTACATATCGCAAATATGAAATCATTGGTGGGATTTACGGCAATGTCTTTGTATTGTGACAAGCACCCAGATTCAACTGTGCAGAATTTTACCAGTTGGGATTGCAGCAGTACATAAAGTAACTAAAGGCCTGAGCCTGCAAACCATTTGTCATGTGAAGAGGGTGTTTTTATGTGAATATTCAGTGGGACTATTAGCATCCGTGAGATACGCTCATGTAATTGCATTAAAAATAAGCAAAGGTAAACTACAATTTTAAAAAGCAGATAACTGTTCTCTTGCTTTTCCAACAAATCTTACCAAAACAATAATAACAAAAAGCAATGGTTTACTTCACACAAATATATACAGACAAATGAGTGTGGTGGTGATACCCATATGCTAAATTGCATAGTGTATGACAAATGGCAAAATCTTGTGATATATTATGGAACCATATGGTTAATTGATCATGTACCTTAGACAGTCACTTTGCACACTAATCCATTTCCCTCAGGATTTAATGTAGTTTTTCAAAACTCTGAGATAGTTCAAAAAGCAACCTAAAAAAACAACAAAACACTTTCAGAAACTGAAGAACATAAGAATCTCCATACTGGGTCAGACCAAAGGTCCATCTACCCAGTATTCTGTCTTCTGACAGTGGCCAATACCAGGTGCCCCAGAGGGAATGAACAGAATAGGTAATCATCAAGTGATCCATCCCCTGTTGCCCATTTCCAGCTTCTGGCAAACAGAGGCAGAATCCATTGTGCCATTTAGGCATAGATCTGCATTAGACATGGTGTGAAGTTACCTCTCTTCTGAAGCATCTTGGAGAGGAGCTACACCTGTTCATAGACTGCAGCTTACTCTCCCCAAAGTGCCAGTCCCCCTCCACAAGCTGGTGCTGCAGGAGGGTGGGACCACAGCACCATCTCCTATCCTCCCTTCCCTCCCCCCTTAAAGTGCTGTTTGCCCCAAAAGGAAGTAGGAAGAGAGGACTATCTGTAATCTCAGTTGCTCTGTTTTTAGTAGGAAATTGGGAGGAGGTTATTTAGGCTGAAAGGTCATCAATACACTTTATTCTGTATAAAATAAATCATAACGTAGACACTTGATTTCAAAACTCAACCCAAGCAAATTCCAAGATCCACACCAAAATTGAGGCTACCGTCCCTCACGGATTCACCTTCTGTGAATCTGTACGCAATTCAAGCTGGGTGTGCAATTCCCCACTAAAGGAGACATACCTGTGCTTGCTGTGATGGAACTAGCTTCCGCAGACAGTGTAGCCACAGTGGCATGAGCCATGAAAGGGGCTGGCCCCTCCCCGAGTATGTGCCAGTCCTATGCTGTTGGAGCTGCCCTTCTATTTTGAGTGCATTGCCTTGATCAGAGCTAGCACAGGTATGTCTCCTCTAGTTGGGAGTGACACTCCTCAGCTTGAAGTGTAGACCTACTCTGTGAGTACAGGGATCTGTGCATGGGAGCAGGTTGGGCTGGAGGTGGGGCTTGGGAGGTATCTATGTCCATTAGCTACATCATTCCCCCCCACACCACAACCAATTCCTCTTCAGATACCAGTGACACTTGAGCCTACATGAATATTTCCACTGCTTGCCTCCTCAGTACTGTGGACCTTGTGGTGAGAGTCCCCATGGTGCTCTCTGAGCCCAGAACACACACACACACACGCTACATTGGTGTCCTCCCTTGGGGTAGCCTTTGTAGTTATCTTAAAGAACAAAACATAATGCTTAGCCTAAAGCTTCTCTTGTTTCTGGGGTTTCTCCCTGTAATGCACTACTGTCTCCATTGCTATCCTTGTTTCCTTTTTCCCTTTTTCACTTACAGAAAGGAACAGACTTTCTTATGCTTTGAGCTACAGTTGTTGAGCTCCAGTTGGGCTATCAGAAATCAACAGAATAATGCTGCCTTTCCTTTTAGGGTCCTAACCCCAGTATTGCCAACCTCATGGATTCAAACATCATGAGTCAGACCCCCCAAAATTGAGGTGGTTGAAAATATTATAATTTAGGTTCTTTTTATTTGCCTTCTGGCTCTGATTGTTGAGAGTGCACTCGCTTCACATTTTCAAGTTTTTATCTGCAATTGTGAAGACTAGAAACTACTTTTAAAAAATGAAACCGAGATTCTCATGCAGACTCTGGATTCCAGCAGTTGGAGCTTCCAGTAAAAGACTCCTGATAAAATTGCAAGAGTTGGCAATACTGTCTTAAAACCCTGACATACAGTCACAAATTCCTGGGAACAGCAGCAGGCAAAGGAATCTAATGGAGTTGCCGTACCACGGTGGGGAAGCGGCCTCCACGCCCAGTATGGAGGCACGGGTAGCCTGGACCTACAACGGATTCTCAAGATCTGTGATTATTAGGTGTTCAAGAACTGAAGATTTTCTAAAATTTCACAAGAATTTGTAAAGTTAATCCAGGGTGAGTGTCATCACTTTTACAGTAAAAGACCCAACATTTTACAGTGAAATGGTGTAACTTGGAAGAAATTGTTGCCATTTGAACAGGGATATTCGTTACAGAAAATTGGACATTTTTCCCCTGTTAAATTTTCATTTTCAAGGGGAAAAAAAATCATAAGATGTTGATACACAACAATAAAATGTTTTTCTTTTTGAAATTATTGTGTGCTGCGTTGGCTATTTTCACTCACAACAAGTTTGTCCTCCGTCCTCCCCCCGCTCCAATACAGTTTCTTGTATTGTATCTGGCTAAAATGGGGATATGTTGGGTTAGCATTATTTTGAACATTGTTATTCCTAAATGATGTGTGTTTAATGTTCATTAAACACAAATTGATTTTTCTTTATAAGAAAAATCAATACATATATAATTGCTATAATTAGAATGCTTCGATGTTACAAAGAAAAACAATTTTCAAAATTCATAATAGTATCTTGCATTTTTTATTATACATAGTGAATAAACATTTTATTATTTTGATAGTAAGTGCAAAGCGCTGTGGCAACAGATATGGGTAATGGAGCATTTAGAACATTTAATATTGTAGTGAGGAATAGGCAGTCTGTTATGTTATATGAAGGGAAGAGTTTTAGGCAAGAAATAGGGAATACTGTGTGAGGTAGTGGATTCAGAAATAAGGATCAGGAAAACATACTCTGCTGCTGCGTGTTAATTTCATATTTTAAACGGATTTTATTTCTCTTTATCTGATACTTTAATTTTCCTCCCCTCCCTCCCCACACCCAGACACATTTATATCTGAAGGCTTCAGACATCTTCATTCTTGTACCATTAATTAGCATTGCAACAAGGATTGAGAAAAGTTGAGGGGAATTGTTGCAATTTTTGTGTGACTTCACCTCTGAAAACTGTTAACATTTGTGGAGAAAGATCTCCAGGGATTCAGCAATTTCAGCATAGTATATTTCTGTTTTCTATTCTGTTTGTTCTTTGTGTTATGTTTTCACACCAATCAACATTATAGCTTTTCAGTATATGGTATAGAAAGTAAAAAGAAAAGGAGTACTTGTGGCACCTTAGAGACTAACCAGTTTATTTGAGCATAAGCTTCACAGCTTATGCTCAAATAAATTGGTTAGTCTCTAAGGTGCCACAAGTACTCCTTTTCTTTTTGCGAATACAGACTAACACGGCTGTTACTCTGAAACTTGTCGGTATAGAAAGTGTGTCTACTATGTGCAAAGGGAAATGCGGTGAGGGGCAGAGAGAGCTAAATGGGGTAAAGGTAGAGCTCAAATCAGCAAAGCATTTAAGCATATGTTTAAATACATCCCCATTCTACAAGCATGTACGCATGCTTAGAACATGCTTATGTGCTTTGCACAAGGGGGAAAGACTGCTGCATCAGGGCTTGAATAAAGGAGAGAACAAAATAAGCAAGGGGATTAAAGAGAGGAGGAATATAGAAGGAAAGTATATTAGAATCAAGGAAAAAAGAGAGTGGGAAAGCCAGGAAAAGATGGGAAGCTTTTAAAAAATTATGTTAATAGCAAATTTTAATGATAAAATAACTAAGTAAACAACAAATATTTGTATTTGATTGTGGAAATAAGGAAAATATAATTCCAAGAAGAGAGAGTTTATGGAGAAAGAGCCAGTAAAAGGGGGATATGTTCCTGGAAAAATGCTGCATGAGACACTTCTGAATCTGGTCCAGGCTTTATATATGCTGACTGCAGCCTTGATGAAGACACTAATTTTTAAAGATTATAGCAAATGTCTTCATTGTTATCCCAATTCAACACTCCATTCTTAATAAGCAAGACACTTAAAGAGGTGCTTAATTGTATGCTTATGCTTATTTCCCATTGACTTTAAATTTGCCTGAAGTTGTGCATGTGCTTAGGTGCTTTGCTGGATAGGAAGGGGCTTAAACACTTGCTAACTGCTGTGCTGAACTGGGGCCTATCTGAATAATCAAAAACAATATTTTATAGTGTATGTAGCTCTTTTAATCTCCAGCATTTGTAACTTTATTCCCATAGAACATCGGAGACAGTGCATTAACTGGATGTTTCTCCTATGTAGTTCTGCATTGAAATGGTTAATAAGGGAGCATGGCATTTAAGTGCTCATAATTAAGCATCAAGATTTCTTATTTCAAAACCACAGCTGGCACTAATGGGCGCCCTCATTGGCAGTTTCCGCAGAAAGGCAAAGGATTGAAGTAAAGATGGAGAGAGAATGAACTCCACTCTGGCCAGAGAGGAACTCTGCCTGTTCTGTGAGAAGCAGATTTCATAAGCACTAAATCCATTTTGAGAAGATGACAAAATGAGTCAAAAGCCAATTTTTAATAGGATATAGGTCTGCAACCTATAACCTGACACTAAAAGGAAAAATCTAATTTCCTCTGCTACATATGGCAGAAAATAAAACCTGTTTCCAAAATAAAATGTAATGTGGTAGTTTGTATTTGAAAACCGAGGAATCACAGTATTACCAGTTTTCAAACTTTTTCTTATAAATGCACAGGATTTTTTCCATCATCTATTCCTGGCTGTTCACCCAGGATGACAAAAATACAGAGCAAGATGATTAAATAAAAAGAAACATGCACTTAAAATATTTTTCATGTAATGATTTCTACAGCAGGGCTGCAGTCCTACAAGCACATGTACAGAAAACACCTATTGACTTTTAAGTGGCAGTTCTGCTTACACAGAACACTTTCAAGATGAAACCGTCAGTTTGCTTGTATAAGGAATGGAGGAGGAATCTCATGGGGAGTAAAAAAACATCCATAGCTTCTCACTCAGCAAGTTATAATGGTCCAGATTCTGCCAGCCTTACCTACATTTAGTACTTTACTCCATGGGTAGTCAATGGCCCCATGAAATGAAATTGCCATTTTTTAGCTCTTGGGCTGAAAATATGCTTTAATTATTAGTACATTTTTCAAACAACAAAGTATGTAACTTCCATGTATTATACATTTTCTTTAATTCTATTTTTTTTAATTACTATGAACATTTTCAGAATTTGGTCCCAAGAATTCTCTAATTCACTGCAGATTAACTATATGGTTTTTTTATGGTACTGTTTGTTATGACACTCTGCAGCTGTTCTCTGATGGCACTTAAATATCCAGGTTGGGGAATGCTAAAGGAACCTGAACAGAATTGACTTCCCTTATTCACTGTTATACCTGCAATAACCAGTTTTTAGGTCTGCTAATTGACCTGTGTTGTGGCTGATGTCACATTGAAGTCATGTTGACATGGTATAAGAGGTTGGCAAGGAAGCAAATAAAACCAGTTATAAGTGTCAGAATTAAGTTGTAGCAACACAAACTCTTTATCTAACATTGATTAAAGGGCAGTTGAGAGGCACACCACATTCTATTGTCTACCAGATTTTGACTTAGAGTGAAATATTCACCAAAACAATTCAGTTTTTTCTACTGGATAACAGCTAATGGCTATCAAATAATAGACACTGCATTATATGTATGCTGAGCTCTCTCAATATATATTCAGAATATTGTACGCCATGGACTCAATTTGCAACCTTTACTTTGAGTAGAGCTTACTCACACAAGTAGTCCAATTTATGTTAATGGTACTACTCACGTGAATAACGCTCAGCATGAGAAATGGTTGAGGAATTGGGTTCCATTTGAATTTGAAGAAGTAAGAAATCTGTCTGTTTGGTCCCGATTGAGATCTGTTGACCCCTATAAAAGTTTGGGGGAGGAGGGAACAATAGCAAACACATCTTTTTTTTAAATGGAGCAATGTTCTCACAATAGAGAGAAGATACTAAGTGGATATCTGCCCATATACATGGGGCAGGGGACCAGGAAGTGGCTGGCTTAGACCCAGCTATGCCTAGATTCCCCCAGACCATTAAGGCTATCTCTAGTTTTTTTGTGCCACTGGAGCACCCATTAGCTTGGCAGTGTACTTGAAACAGTTTCTGTTTTAGTTTTTACTTAACACTTTCTCTCTGCCATTTCAATACAAGATTCAGCACTTTAGTTGTCAGCTGGGGTGTAAACTCATCCCTAAGGACTTTACTGTTCTGGAAAAAAAAATTGCAGCTTTCCATATCAAACACGCCTCTGCATGTTGTGAAGGTCACAAGTCTTGGCTATAAATCCCATGGTGTGCATCCCAGTAAAATCTTCCAGGCTACAGAAGCTGCTTCTTCTCTCCACCCTCCCACCCCCACCCCCTGGCCCCTTAATGAAAAGATTCACACAATGGACATGGATGACTGTTATGGAAGCAAAATTTAATGGAAACAAACTTGTCCACAAGAAAGCATAGACATCTCTCTCTCCTTGGATGACTCTGGGCTGCATTAATTGTCATGAGGTTTCTGTTGACCAGTCATATGGAAAAAGTCAATTGGAAAAAAATCCATCCTATTCTCCTGATCCTGGTCCCAGTAGAACGAACAATGAAAATTCCACTGCCTTTGGGAGTAGGGTCGGTCCCACTGGCCATATTCTGCACTCAGGTGTAAACTTGGAGAAATTTCATCCAGTGACACTGCTGTATGTGAAAGCATAGTTTGGCCCACTGTATCTAATGTCGTGGTGATGGCATTTTTGGTCCAACTGATCATGGATATCATGCCCTCAATACTTTTTGTTCTGGCTGCTTTGTTTTCTAAGGCTCACCAAATGTTATGGCTAATGTGTGGTGTTATCAGCAACCTGAGAAAAGTCTATCCCTAGCCAATAATGTTGTCATTGGAATCTATTAACCTCATTGCCAAGTCAGTAAACTTAGAGGTCCACAAACCAATGTGCCTGTATTTTTTGTTCTGTGTACCCAAGTAACTCCAGTTTTCTGAAAACTTAATACTTATAATGGGCAGTACACAATTAAAATCTGCTGCTAAATTCTGTAATTGTATTCCTATACTGTGAAACCATTCATTCTTGTAGTAACAAATGGAAAAACGCAATTAAATAGACTTCTAAGATCTAGTTAGATTAATATTTTCTTACTCAATCTGCTAAATATAAATGTATTTGGTGAACTCATCAAGCACAAAAAAGAGAAGTTCTTCATTCCCCTCTGGAAGAGCACAAATTCAGCATGTAGAAATAATTTCCTCACCTCCCAAGTTTGATCATAAAACTGTTTTTCTTCCACCAGATTGTCTTTTTTCATTAGAAGTAGCACATTTAGGATGAGTAGTTGCAGCACTGCAGTATACTTTAAACTTCAAAACAAAACAAACAACAAAACTGTTCTCATGAAAGGTACCAGATTGACAGCTCTGGAATATGCAATCCTCTGCATAATCACACATGCAGTTTTGGCAGTGGTAGGGCAAGCTTCCCAGTGCTGTTCCACTAGTGTGCTGTAACAATGATTGAAAAGATTTCCTACTCTATCTGTGGAGCACCTTTTTGTATTTCCTTGTTGCTCTGAAGGAGAAAGGAGACCTGGATGGCTGCCACACTACTGCTCCGTGTGCCAGATGTTGATCAGATGC
Organism: Caretta caretta; assembly: GCF_965140235.1. Taxonomy (NCBI): domain Eukaryota; kingdom Metazoa; phylum Chordata; order Testudines; family Cheloniidae; genus Caretta; species Caretta caretta. Next base: position 87,792,753 of record NC_134214.1, read on the forward strand.
CTGTCTCGTGAAATCTACACGTGGGACTCTGAAGAAAACCATGTGATTTTTTGATTCACGCGATGTATCACTGCAGTGTATAAAACAGATGTTGAGAGGTTCTTCTAAAATTCCAAAATGGCTAACTAAATCATTGACGAATTACTGCTGTACCAATATTTTTTTTCTCAGAACTTAAAGCAGGGCCCACCCCTCCTCCTCAACCATGTAGAGCCGAGATGATGATGAAATTCCCAGGTAGAAGCCAGCCTCACTTCCAGATACTAGCCCCAGCATATTCCAGCAACATCTTCTAAGGCAGGGGTGGGCAAACTGTGGCCCGTGGGCCATGTCCAGCCCATCAGACCTTTTAATCCGGCCCTCGAGCTCCTGCTGGGGAGCAGGGTTGGGAGCTTGCCCCACTCTGCATGGCTCCCGGAAGCAGCAGCATGTCCCCTCTGCAGCTCCTACATGTAGGGGCCGGCAGGGGACTCCACACACTGCCCCCACCCCCAAGTGCCAGCTCTGCAGCTCCCATTGGCCAGAAACCACTTGAGATAAGTGTCGCCTGGAGCCTCGACCCCGACCTCCTCCCATGCCCCAACCGCCTACCCCAGCCCTGATCCCCCTCCTGCACTTCAAACCCCTTGGTCCCAGCCTGGAGCACCTCCTGCACCCCAGAGACCACACCCCCAGCTGGAGTCCTCCCCCCCCACACCTCTGCCCTAGCCCGGAGCCCTCTCCGACACTCCAAACCCCTCAGCCCCAGCCAAGAGCCCTTGCAACCAATCCCCTGCCCCAGCCTAGAGCCCCTTCCCGCACCCTGAACCCCTCATTACTGGCCTCACCCTGGAATCCCCACCAACAAGCCAGAGCCTGTACCCCCCCTACACACCCTTGCCCCCTGCCTCAGTCCAGAGCTCCCTCCCGTATGCCAAACCTCTTTGCTCCAGCCCATAGCCCCCTTCCCTCCAAACCCCTCATCCATGGCCTCACCCCAGAGCCCGCACCGCCAGCTGGAGCCCTCAGCCCCTCCTGCATCCCAACCCCTTGCCCCAGCCGAGAGCCCCCTCCCGCACCCTGAACTTCTCATTTCTGGCCCCACCCCAGAGTTCACACGCCCAGCTGGCACCCTCACCCCTCCTGGACCGCAACTCCCAATTTCGTGAGCATTCATGGCCCTCCATACAATTTCCATACCCATATGTGGCCCTCAAGCCAAAAAGTTTGGCCACCCCCTATTCTAAGGCATGTGTTTGGTGAACGGTGGCAACCCCCAGTCCTGGTAACCCTTCCTTCACCACCCCCTCATGCATTCAGATCCTCTGGACACTGATTAAGTCATCAAACTCCCCATTCTTAAGAGGGTTCAAACCGCCTGCTCATTGGTGTTTGCTTCAGCCCCTCCTACTTCCTCTCTAAATAAGCTCTTCTTCACTAGGTACAATCTCCTTGATTTCTATGCATCTTTCCATGCTCAGTATGCATACAGTTTTAGCACAAGTTTTGAGCTATTTGCTGTTTTTCTTAAAACACCAGTACCTGGCGTCATTTATAGGTGGTTTAGAGAAGAATCTAAGCTTTCATTTTAAAAAAATGTATCGGGTCCTTGTGGTTGCAGAGAAAATCATGAAAATGTAATCCTCTAAAGGTGCATGAACCAGGAGGCAAATACAAAGAACAGCAATTTTTTTAAAAAATGATTTTTTTTTTAAATCCAGTTGTATGTTTTGTGTGGGTGACCTGACTCATTCATTTTGAATCATTAGATTTGACAATATTTCAGTCTTCTTTTCCCCTGCTCCTCTCTCTGTTCTCTCCTACCTCCCAGTCCAGCTGTCCCTTCCCATCTTTGATGTTTCCTATGAAGTACTCCCCTCCTGTCTCTTCTCCTCACCCCACGTCTGCACTTTGTCTGCCTTATCACCCCAAAAAAGAAATACATGTGGAGCTAACACAGGATTTATTAAGTCATAGAATCATAGAATATAAGGGTTGGAAGGGACCCCAGAAGGTCATCTAGTCCAACCCCCTGCTCAAAGCAGGACCAATTCCCAGTTAAATCATCCCAGCCAGGGCTTTGTCAAGCCTGACCTTAAAAACCTCTAAGGAAGGAGATTCTACCACCTCCCTAGGTAACGCATTCCAGTGTTTCACCACCCTCATAGTGAAAAAGTTTTTCCTAATATCCAATCTAAACCTCCCCCACTGCAGCTTGAGACCATTACTCCTCGTTCTGTCATCTGATACCATTGAGAACAGTCTAGAGCCATCCTCTTTGGAACCCCCTTTCAGGTAGTTGAAAACAGCTATCAAATCCCCCCTCATTCTTCTCTTCTGCAGGCTAAACAATCCCAGCTCCCTCAGCCTCTCCTCATAACTCATGTGTTCCAGACCCCTAATCATTTTTGTTGCCCTTCGCTGGACTCTCTCCAATTTATCCACATCCTTCTTGAAGTGTGGGGCCCAAAACTGGACACAGTACTCCAGATGAGGCCTCACCAATGTTGAATAGAGGGGAACGATCACGTCCCTCGATCTGCTCGCTATGCCCCTACTTATACATCCCAAAATGCCATTGGCCTTCTTGGCAACAAGGGCACACTGCTGACTCATATCCAGCTTCTCGTCCACTGTCACCCCTAGGTCCTTTTCCGCAGAACTGCTGCCTAGCCATTCGGTCCCTAGTCTGTAGCTGTGCATTGGGTTCTTCCGTCCTAAGTGCAGGACCCTGCACTTATCCTTATTGAAGTCATTCAGATAGCAATGTTTACACATCACGTCCTGTCAACAGAAAAGACAAATGAGCAACCCTTTGTTTTATATATTTAGATTATTGTGTCGGAGCTTCCTCTCCGCCTCGGTGGGTCTCGTGCTTCTGTTTAGCGGCAGGCTGGGGTATTCATCTTTTCCCTCAGGATTTTTCCCATGCCCCTGGGTTTACTGTCCGCACCCTGTTGGAGCAGGGTTTCTCCCGACCTTCCTGACGTGGGGGAGGAGAGGGGAGCCTCTCAGTCTCTGGTAATCCCTCCAGGCATAGTGGCAACACACCAGATACCTTGTTCAGTCTCTCCCCTCTGGTGGGATCTCAGACCCCCGGGGCCGGAAGGGCTTTCCGCCCTGTTGGGCAGGGAGTGTCCTGCCCTTCATCTCTATACCTGCATGGCTTCTCGCCTAATGCTTGTCAGCATCTGTACTGCCCAGCTCTCCAGTAGCTAGCCTTCCTCCCTCAGCTCCTATCGCATGCCCCTATCTGGGTAGAGGGGAGGCTTTTAACTGGTTCTGGCAGGCCCTTGATTGGCCCCAGGTGTCCTAATTAACTTAGAGTAACCCCTGTTCAGGTACCAAGGAAAAAGGGACCTGCTTATCCTGGCACTCTCCTGTAGCCATCTGGCCTGACCCTGTCACATTATACGTTATTTTGAGCAGGGACCAGCTCTTGTACGTATAGCATGCAGCATATTAGTAATGTGCTACAGCAATACAAATCTTGCTATAAAATAATACAACAATATTATTGAAAAGTTTATTAATAGCAATAATACATTTAGTAACTCATAAAAGATTTGATGCCATGTTAATTCCAGGATTTTGTACAGTATTTTTAGATGTGAGCCTTACTTCAGTATCAAATAAACTGGTTGAAATTATAATTATAACTAACTTGATGCCATATGAAAGGGGGGGAAACTAACACTACTTCAGAAAATGAAAATCATGACCCACCAGTGTACTAAAATTCTTAGAAAGTGCCAAAATATAGTGGATAAAAAGAGAAACTGTGGGTATCATTTATTTGGACTTTCTGAAAGCCTTTGACAACGTCCCTCTCAAGGGGTTGTTCAGGAAACTAGGTAGTCATGGTAGACATGAGGTGAGAGTTGAAGTACTGTCCTGGATTAGAAATGGCTAAGCACCAGAAAACAGGTCAGTGGTCAGCTTTTAACATAGCAAAAAAATATTAATTTTAAACTCTGTGAGATCCTTGAGGAAAAAGGGACCTGAATGAATGTCAAATATATTAGTGGCAAGTGCATAAGTTGCACTATAACATAACAAATAAGAAAGAGGACTACGCATAGTGAATGAACATGCTATGTAGTAACATATATATTCAGCAAAATCCTGCAGTCACTACTCAGATAAAATCTCTAATTACTGTCAAAGTAAATTTTCCCTACGTAAGGACTTCAGGATTTTGGTTCATATATATAATATTATTGTGACCCAGGGAGCCCCTCAGTGCCAACTGAGAGAGGGCACACCATACCATAACGCTCATCAGTTCTGCCACATTCATTGCCCCAACTCACTGTTGTTACCATCTGTATCTAAAAGGTGTTGTGTAAAATGTCATATGCAAACTAGTAACATGCTGGTCGTTAATATTATTAAATGATGTATGTACGAGTGGTGTATAAAGACTTATAAATGTGTCCTGGAAACATATTCCACAATGTGTAAGCACAGCCTGTCCTAGACAAAGGGTTGGTTTTTTCACAGGCTTGATTGTGTATCCAGTGTAAATTAAGCAAGTTGTTACCTAGGACAATGAAAAGCACATATATATGCAAAGTAAACAAAGCCATCAGGCCAGCAAGTGAGGGAAGATGACCACTTAACAATCTCCAGGGGGATGGAGATTGTACCCCTGGAAAGCCACCTTGCCTCTTGAAACCATATCAATGAACTTTGGGAAGATATAAACAGAGGCAAAAAATCATTTTCTCCTCCTCACCCTAGGAGACAAAGAAACCAAGTGCTTTGTGGTTTTGTGTTGGATCCTGGCTAAAGACTTCAATGCTGAAAGAATGACTGTGGTTAGAAAACTACTTTGAACAAAAGACTCTAGGTTGTTAGATTAGATTTTAGTCTTAGAAGTGCAATTGTACTTTTTTTTGCTGTTTCAACCGTTTCTATCCCTATTCCTTCTACTTGGTATCACTTAAATCTAGGTTCTATTAATAATCTTGTTTTACTTTTACAAAACCATTTCAGTGCTGTATATTATACAAGAGGGTAGATTCCTTAGCTTATCTAGTAGGCTGGTGTGTATTCTATCTCTTTGGAGGCAGCAAATGTGATAACTTTTGTGAGGATCTAATGAGAGGGTTTTGACACAACAGGGGAGATGGTTTTGGGGATATTCAGGACTGGAGAGACTGATGGGGGTCATCCTGCAAACTTGGGTGACCAGGTGTCCGGTTTTTGACCGGAACACCTGGTCAAAAAGGGACCCTGGCAGCTCCAGTCAGCACTGCCGACCAGGCTGTTAAGAGTCTGGTCTTCGGTGCTGCGGATCTAAGGCAGGCTAGTCCCTACCTGTCCTGGCTCTGCGCTGCGCCCCGGAAGTAGCCAGCAGATCCAGCTCCTAGGTGGGGAGTGGGGCATGGGGCTCTGCACTCTGCCCCCACCCCGAGCACCGGCTTCACACTTCCATTGGCTGGGAACCATGGCCAATGGGAGCTGTGGGGGTGGTGCCTGGCCCTGTGGGTGAGAGCAGTGCACAGAGCTGCCTGCCATGCCTCCACCTAGGAGCTAGACCTGCTGGCCACTTCTGGGGTGAAGCACAGAGTCAGGACAGGTAGGAAGGCTGCCTTAGCTCCCCCGCTGTGCTGCTGACTGGGAGCCGCCGGAGGTAAGAAGACGCCCCAACCCCCTGCCCCAGCCCTGACTCCCCCCCAACCCATATCCCCCCTGCACCCCAAAACCCTCATATCTGGCCCCAGAGCCTGGCACCCTTAGACGGAGCCCTCACCCCCCGACACCCAACCCCCTGTCCCAGCCCAGAGCCCCTCCCATACCCTGAACCCCTCTGCCCCATCCCCCAGCCTGAAGCCCCCTCTTGCACCCCAAACCCCTCATCCCCAGCCCCACCCCAGAGCCTGTACCCCCCAGATGGAGCCCTCACTCCGTCCTGCATCCCTGCCCCAGCCCAGAGCCCCCTCCCACACCCTGAACCCCTCTGCCCCAACCCCAGTCCAGAGCCCGCACCCCCAGATGGAGCCCTTACCCCACCCTGCACCCCAACCCCCTGCCCCAGCCCAGAGCCCCTCCCACACCCTGAACCCCTCTGCCCCACGTCCAGCCTGGAACCCCCTGAACCCTTGCAGTCCCAAAGCCCTCATCTCTGGCCCCACCCCAGAGCCCATGCCCCCAGCTGGAGCCCTCACCCCTTCCCGCACACCAAACCCATGCCCCTGGCCAGTGACAAAACCCCTTACTGGTCTCGGTGAACCCCCAAAGCATCACAATTATTTATTAAAAGTTATCTTCATAAGTTGTGGTAGAAGTTAGAAAAAAGGGTTAACCCAACATGGCATTCTCAACTGTACTACAAATTAGATCAGTAATAATCTCTATGAATTAACATTCTTACAAAGAGCCATCTGAGCTTCTTGAAAAGCCTCCACAGTATGACCCTCTAAATACGATTTCTTAGACATCATCTTGTTCATTTATCTATTATTTCTCCCCATGTGGGATCCTTTCTCCTATTCCTTGAGATACTGTATAGTGAGGCATACACATTTGATATACTATAATTGAGCTATGGTTTCTTTCTAATATTCTAGGTTTATAACCGAGCAGAAAATATTCACTGGGCTAAAACTTGATGTGCACAGTCTCAGATGAGGAATGTTGTTTTCTTCTGCAAGTTTATATCTATTTAAAATAATAGGAGTGGAAAAAGTTGAACTTAATCAGTTTATGAGCATATGTTTCAGAAAAATAAGTTTTATTTCTAAAACAGCTGTGGGGAACCAGTGGTTCATAATGTTTTTTAGATCACTTTGGCAGCTGAAATATCAGTATTAAAAATATCAAAACATTGAAAGCAAACAGTTTCAGTATGTGAGGGCATTGTTATAAAAATTGCTTATAAGGGCTGAATCCTGCCTTACCTTCTTCCCTCTCATGGGTACAGAGAGGCTGACAAGAAACAGGACTGTGATGATTCCACTGATGAGAGTAGAAACAGTCTGAAGATGCCATACAGAGAAACTTTCTATGCACTACAGAGTGTTGCTCTGTGCCTCAGTAAGGGGTTTGGCCAGTGCAAATGAAGTTAAATGGATCATTTTGTTAACCTTCCACAAAGATAATGTGGGCCCTACTACATCCTAATGTAGTGCCCATCTTTAAAAAGGGAAGAAGGAGGATCCTGGGAACTAGAGGCCAGTCAGCCTCACCACAGTCCCTGGAAAAATCATGGAGCAGGTCCTGAAGGAATCAGTTCTGAAGCAGAAACAGTAAGCATGGATTCACCAAGGGCAAGTCATGCCTGACTAATCTAATTGCCTTCTATGACAAGATAACTGGCTCTGTGGATGAGGGGAAAGCAGTGGACGTGTTGTTCCTTGATTTTAGCAAAGCTTTTGACACGGTCTCCCACAATATTCTTGCAAGCAAGTTAAAGAAGTATGGGCTGAATGAATGGACTATAAGGTGGATAGAAAGTTGGCTAGATTGTCGGGCTCAACGGGTAGTGATCAATGGCTCCATGTCTAGTTAGCAGCCGGTATTAAGTGGAGTGCCCCAAGGGTCGGTCCTCAGGCCGGTTTTGTTCAATATCTTCATAAATGATCTGGAGGATGGTGTGGATTGCACTCTCAGCAAGTTTGCAGATGACACTAAACTGGGAGGAGAGGTAGATATGCTGGAGGGTAGGGATAGGATACAGAGGGACCTAGACAAATTAGAGGATTGGGCCAAAAGAAATCTGATGAGGTTCAACAAGGAAAAGAGCAGAATCCTGCACTTAGAACTGAAGAATCCCATGCACCGCTACAGACTAGGGACCGAATGGCTAGGCAGCAGTTCTGCAGAAAAGGACCTAGGGGTTACAGTGGACGAGAAGCTGAATATGAGTCAACAGTGTGCCGTTGTTGCCAAGAAGGCCAATGGCATTTTGGGCTGTACAAGTAGGGGCATTGCCAGCAGATCGAGGGACGTGGTCATTCCCCTCTATTTGACATTGGTGAGGCCCCATCTGGAGTACTGTGTCCAGTTTTGGGCCCCATACTACAAGAAGGTTGTGGAAAAATTGGAAAATGTCCAGCGGAGGGCAATAAAAATGATTAGGGGACTGGAACACATGACTTATGAGGAGAGGCTGAGGGAACTGGGATTGTTTAGTCTGCGAAAGAGAAGAATGAGGGGGGATTTGATAGCTGCTTTCAGCTACCTGAAAGGGGGTCCCAAAGAGGATGGATCTAGACTGTTCTCAGTGACAGTAGATGACAGAACAAGGAGTAATGGTCTCAAGTTGCAGTGGGGGAGGTTTAGGTTGAATATTAGGAAAAACTTTTTCACTAGGATGGTGGTGAAACACTGGAATGCGTTACCTAGGGAGGTGGTGGAATCTCCTTCCTTAGAAGTTTTTAAGGTCAGGCTTGACAAAGCCCTGTCTGGGATGATTTAGTTGGAGATTGGTCCTGCTTTGAGCAGGGGGTTGGACTAGATGACCTCCTGAGGTCCCTTCCAACCCTGATATTCTATGATTCTATGATCCTATTAGGTATAATAGGAGCCATGGCACATCTTTTACTTGGGAATGGAAGGAGGGGTTGATCTTCCCCACACATGCCCCACATGGATCCCATTTGCAAAGCCTGTTATGGATCCAGGCCTTAGTACTTAAGTAATTAAGCAGTGGTGATAATTCACAGAGGTTTCTGTAACTATTCTGTTCAGCCTTGGTTTTCTGGAATTCTCACTCTGAATTTTAATTTGAAGTTTGAGAGTTAGAATGAACCCAAAAGACTGAAAATGAAATTCTGCTTAATCCTCATCTCACTTTACCTTTTATTAGCTCCTGGGGAGATTGAGTGACCTGAAACCCTTTCACGACTATATCTCTTTCCCAGTTCTCTTTGTTTCCCAATTAACACCCGTTTTCATCATCCCTGGGTAGCAAAGACTCCTGTATCTTCTATGGCTGCCACTGCACATCTTTGTTTGGGGCCTTTCCCAACTTTGCAGCCATTGGGAGCCCTAGACAGCCTGCTGGCTGCCGACACCATTCTTAGCTCCATGTCTGCTAGATTTGCTGCCAGCAGGGTTAGATGGCAGAGTGCTGAAAATGGTGTTGGCAGCCAGCAAGCTGTCTACACTAGGGCTTCTAATGTTGCTAATGACATTGTGAAAACTATAGATAAGGCTACAGAATGGACAATGCAGTAACTAGGGAAACCTTAGGCAGGTGCTTCCTGGAGTCAGAGAAGCGATGGGATGAAGGGACCCATATTCTTCCCCCTGAAAGTACAAGCAGGAAAAAGGGATTTAGCTGGCCACCCCCTGAAACATCAGTAAGTGAGGGAAATGGGTAGAGGCACTGAAAGGCACAAGCAAGTGGGAGATCTGGTAGGCCTTCTTGTTGTGAAGTGGGATCCTGTGAAGAGGAGCCCATGGCCTTGAACCTGTGCCCGGTTAGCATGAAACTTGGCTCAGGTTCTGCAAAGGTTGTCAGACCTCACAAATGGGATGACCATAGTCTGCTGTGTTCCTTTCTGGAGTATGCTAGCTCAGCTCTTGTATTTGCCAGGAGATGACTAAACTTAGGAAATCAATATTTCAGTGACTGTTAATAAAACACGATTTTAACTTTCTACAAAATATGTTAAAGGAAATTAAATTTTTAAAATGTAATTTACATAGTATGATTGTGATGTAAATTGACAAAAAGCAAGACATTCAGATGTTTGGGGTGGAAGTATTTCCTTAATTCGCCCCATTCAATCTGTTTTAGGTCCTAAAGTTGTCAGGTGTGAGTTACAATGAGATAAGTTGTACAGTGTCAACCTTCGCTGAATTTCCTGCCTTTTGCCAGTTTGTTTCATAGCCTTAAATATATTTTTTTCTGCTGACAATCAAATTTGTCATTTTCACCTGACTGGCTCTTCACAACCTTGAGTCATCTTTTCTGTCAGTTAGACTTGAAAATGTTGCTTCTCATCCCTCATAATGTATTTGTCTCTTTCCAAATCTGGAACGCAATGGAAAACAGCCCACATTTTGGAAAGCCTTAGGTTTCTTCCCCATCCCCTCAGTAAAAGTTGTCTGGTTGACTGTGAAGGAGGTAATTCAAATCTTCTGACACATAAATGAATGCTAAAGCAAATTATTTTAAACCCTCCATTTCATTTTTGCTCTTGTTTTGTCCATCTTCTCTACCCAAATTAGTTCTTTTTCATATAGGAACATAAAAAATACTGTATATACCAGGTCAAATGAATGATTCATCTAATTCAGTATCCTCTCTCTGCAATCGCTAGGGGAAAGTACAATAAATCACATAAAGGACAATTGTAGAATGACCTGCCTGTAGGGAAAGTTTCTTTTAAAGCCTGCCACTACCTGATGGGGCTACATTCTGAAGCATGAGGATTTATATCCCTTATATTTTTTTATTTTTTATTTTCTATAACTAAAGTCTGTGTGTGTACAGACACATTGTTTTTCGTTGTATTAACTTTCTGATGTGTTAAGGTATTTCACTTACTGATATCCTACAGAGAAACTTAAAGAAGAAAAGAAAAAAAGGATGTGTACACAGAATACATGATGAGATAAAATTTTGAGCTGTGTGTGTTGGGGGGGGACATATTTACTTGTGAGAAGGACAGGGGAGAAAACAAGGGCTGAGATGTAAGTGAGGAAACTGTTCATTATCATTTTAAAGGCAAGTAGGAGGAGTTTCATATTGAAGCAGAAAAGACAAGAGGGTGCCACTAAAATATACATACACTATATGGGCCATCAGAACTGAGTATTTTTGTCATTGCAGTTCTGGTCCTGCAATAATTGTACTTGCATTTTTGCATCTGCTATGAATTGCAGTACAAAGTCTACCATTCATTTGCCTATGTATGTGATATATGAACTGGGGTTGGTTTGTCACCCTGTTGATACTCCTTAATTTTTTTGCATATTACTGCACAGTTAGTGGGAGGTGTGTTTCCTTGGTCCTGCCCTTTTCTTTCTCTCCACGCAAGAAATATTCTAGACCCATGTCATAAATATAAAGGGAAGGGTAAACCCCTTTGAAATCCCTCCTGGCCAGGGGAAAGCTCCTCTCACCTGTAAAGGGTTAAGAAGCTAAAGGTAACCTCGCTGGCACCTGATCAAAATGACCAATGAGGAGACAAGATACTTTCAAAAGCTGGGAGGAGGGAGAGAAACAAAGGGTCTGTGTGTCTGTCTATAGTCTGTCTTTGTTGGGGATAGACCAGGAATGGAGTCTTAGAACTTTTAGTAAGTAATCTAGCTAGGTATGTGTTAGATTATGATTTCTTTAAATGGCGGAGAAAAGAATTGTGCTGAATAGAATAACTATTTCTGTCTGTGTATCTTTTTTGTAACTTAAGGTTTTGCCTAGAGGGATTCTCTATGTTTTTGAATCTAATTACCCTGTAAGATATCTACCATCCTGATTTTACAGGGGGGATTTCTTTATTTCTATTTACTTCTATTTTTATTAAAAGTCTTCTTGTAAGAAAACTGAATGCCTTTTCATTGTTCTCAGATCCAAGGGTTTGGGTCTGTGGTCACCTATGCAAATTGGTGAGGCTTTTTATCCAACATTTCCCAGGAAAGGGGGGGTGCAAGTGTTGGGAGGATTGTTCATTGTTCTTAAGATCCAAGGGTCTGGGTCTGTAGTCACCTAGGCAAATTGGTGAGGCTTTTTACCAAACCTTGTCCAGGAAGTGGGGTGCAAGGTTTTGGGAAGTATTTTGGGGGGAAAGACGCGTCCAAACAGCTCTTCCCCAGTAACCAGTATTAGTTTGGTGGTGGTAGCGGCCAATCCAAGGACGACGGGTGGAATATTTTGTACCTTGGGGAAGTTTTGACCTAAGCTGGTAAAGATAAGCTTAGGAGGTTTTTCATGCAGGTCCCCACATCTGTACCCTAGAGTTCAGAGTGGGGGAGGAACCTTGACAACCCAGTAGAAGATTTTTCAGAAATTCCTGGAGCAAGGGGACAATGCCCTCCATTGGGGCCACAATTCAGGTGATTAGGCCCCAAGCAGATTTTACTAACCTTCGGTGAAATTCAGGAGTGGGGGTGCTGGCAGAGTACATGTGCAGCTGTGTCTCTATATCACCAGTGCATTGTGTAAAGCCAAGTGATCCCCAAACTTTTTACCTCATGCACCCCCTTTCCCTCGTCCATGCCTTCCTATCCCGTGGAGCCGGGGCTAGGACCAGGGCCCCAGCTCTGGGAGGGGGGATACGGACAGGGATAAGGGGGCCGAGGCTGGGGCCATAGCTGGGGGCGGAGCCTAGAGCCAGATCCCTGGGCGCAGGGCCGGGAGTGGGCCTGGCAGCTGGGACCAGGACCGGAGCCATGTGGCTCTCCCTCCCCACCTCCGTGGGGGCTGGCCTGGGCCCCAGCTGCAAACCCCCCAAATGTTCTCTGTACCCCTTAGGGTGGCCCGCCCCCCATTGGGGACCTCTGGCTTCAAATAATTCTGTGTATATGGGTGCTTGAAGCAGGCTGGGTCAACAACATACAGCTGGTTTAAAATCACTGGATAGAGAATGTGAAGCAGCACCTGCTGCTCTTCTGTCATGTGGATTCTGGACCATTAGCCTAAGAGGATCTGAGTGACGGCCCTGTTGCCTTGCAGATTGGGAAAGTGAATTCCAGTTTCTATGGAGATCCCCACAGAAAGCCTTATTACTCTGGTTGTGCAACAGCGTAGTGAATTTCACTCACATTGTCTGTGGGGTATGTCTATGACCTGCTTGTCAACCTCATACCTCTTCATTCTTTAAAATAATGTTGATAGCTTCTATAACCGCTTCACCTATTCCAGTTGATTTTACACACTTCTCTCCCTCTAACATCTGTGGCCTATTTTTTATCTTGTTATTGGACCTTAAAACCAATTTGCAGATATCACCATCTCCTAGTAATTCAGTACAAGAAATAAATGAGCCCTTTTTATTTCTAAATTCTGTACCTTTTGCTTTCACGTATATCATGATTTGCAGGCCTGCTTATCCTTAAAATATGCCTTTAAGCCCGGATTAAACTATGTTTTTGTTAAAATGGCATTTCTGATTTGAAATAAATCTCTTCTATTTTAAACATGGCAATCCTTCCTCCAGCTGTTATGTTTGTCTCTCTTTTTTTAAACAAATCCTCCTCTTCTGTCCTTTGTTTGAAGAGCTATCATAGCAAGTTCCTCTACAGTGTATTTTATTGTTATACTTATGTCTTATGTATTTGCTTTTATTTTGAGTATACTATGGTTAGATAAAATTCTCTGTAGTCACACTAAGCACGTTTTTTTTAAAATTAATATGGACTGTGTTCTTCTTTGAGCAATATCCCTGTAAATGTCCACTTCAGAAGACTTTTCAGATTCTCAGATTTTGGGGCAGCATTCCTGTCTATTCTAGGCACACAGTTCTCCCTCGTATACTGGTGTTTTACAGGAAGAAATCTCAAAGTGTCACCCACATGGCAGGAACACAGGTGGATGCCTTCTCCTCTCTCCTTCCCCAGTGGTCTTGCTGGGATCTTTGAGCATTTTATTGCCAATAATTTGCTAAGAGGTCTTCACACCACCAGAGGGAACAGAGAAGGGCCCATTCTCCACAACCCCTTTTACCACTACTTATGCCAGAGGAAGAGACATTTGAGGAGCAAGAAGCAAGGGCAGATAAGGAGGTGACGCCTCTTATGAATTAATCTGTCATGCATCCAACACCTTCTATGGCAGATGACTTCAGATAGTTTCAGGTACTGGTGATGTGAATTCCTGACATGCTTCAGATTCCCTTAGAGGAGGTTCAAAAGACTTATGGAGTCCTCTAAGATTGTTTGGCAAACCCCAGCTACAACCCCGCGTACTGCGAAAGAGTGGATAAAAGGTATGGTGTTCTGGCCAGGAAACTGGAGTTTCTATTCTCACTAAGCCCTGAACTCCCTAGTAATGGTGGCCATTAATGAATTAGCTAGGCAACGTTGCTCAAAGTCCACCCCATACACTAAGAACCATAAGAGGCTCTATCTTCTTGGCCACAAATCGTATGCTTCAGCCATACTTCAGTTTAGCATAGTGAACCATCAGGCATTCATGGCGAAACATAACTATTTATATTATAACAAATTTAATTCCTTTCTTGAGCATCTGCCAGAGAAAACACATCGTTACTAGTTTAAAGCCACTATTCAAGAGGGTCACCTTCTAGCAAAGACATCACTCCAGGCCTCCTTAGATGCGTCAGATATTGCAGGACAGACTATATCCACGAGACTATATCCTTGAGAAAGGCATCTTGGCTGCAGATGTCAGCCTTTCCAAGAGAGGTTCAGAGTACCACTGAAGACCTCCCCTTTGGCATTCACAAGCTCTTTGAGGACTTATTATAGACCCCGCCGAACCCCTAGCCAAGAGACCAAGATATTCAAAAAAGAAATCTCCATCAGCTACAACTATATCTTCCCAACCATCCAGGTTCTTCAAGCTACAATTTTAATGACTTAGTGGAGAATCTCAACTATCCATTCAATCGGATATAACAGCTGCAGCATCTTACCCCCTGCCCTCTTTTTAGATACCACCTCTTTCATTTTCAGGTTGCATGGGAACATATAACATTGAAAAAATAGGTTTTAGAAGCCATAACATCTGGTTACACTATCCATTTCAAAGCTATCTCTCCTACCCATTCTCTCTTTCTTTTTAGGGACACTTCTCATGATCAATTAGTAGATCAATAGGTTGCCTCACTTCAGTGTTTAGGAGCAAGAGAACCAGTTTCTGTGCAACATAGAGGAAGGGGATTCTATTCAAAGTACTTCCTGATACCCAAAAAGAATGGAGAATAAAGACCAATTTTAGATCTCACGTCTCAGATATGTAAAACAGCAAAAATTCAGAATGGTGACCCTTGCAGCAATAATTCCTTCATTAGAATTAGGAAATTAGTTTGCGACTCTTGACCTACAAGACACACACACACTTTTCATGTCGCTATTCACCCATCACATAAGAGGTTTCTTTGTTTCCGATCAATAATGAACACAATCAATACAGGGTGCTTCCTTTCAGACCATCTTTGGTACCAAGTGTGTTCTCAAAGATTCTTACAGAAGCTGCTGCCCACCTATGTCATTTGGGTGTAATAATTTTCCTCTATCTAGGTGATTGGCTGGTAAAGAGCAGGTCATATCAGGAAGTGTTGGATCAGTAAAGATCACATGTTCTCTGTTTCATATCCTCAAGCTTCAAATAAACCTCAGATCCATTTTGACTCTACTACTCCATTTAGACTTCAGAAGAGCTACCCTGTATATGGTGATAAGCACAGTGTACCTCTTTTCCCAAAAGATTTCTTGCATTAGTGAATCTCATCTCAAGGCAGTCCTCAAATTACAGAAAGAGATTGCCTTCAATTTCTAGGACATGTCAGCTTGAATCTTTGTAGTGCAGCATACCAGGTTACATCTCTGAGGTCTATAGTCATGGCTCTGAGTGGTTTACAACCCAAGTAAATACAGTCTAGGCAAGTTACTACGTGGTGGAATACAACTGGTGAAAGGACCCGACCAAGATATATGCAGGTGTTCCATTCATTCAGATTCCCCCTACCATAGTGATAACATCAGACACTTTACTTCTGGGTTGAGGGGCACATCTGGGACCTCACAAAATGCAAGTCAAATGGTTGCTACAAGAGCAGCTTCTCCACATAAACCTTTTGTAATTGAGAGTGGTCAAAATACTTGCCTACACTTACATATAATGTGGCATGCATATATTATAACTGTCAGAGAGGAGCTGGTTCCCCATCTCTCTGTGCCAACGTGATAAAACTCTGGAACTGATGCATAACCAGCCACATCGTCATTTCAGCTTCTTATCTTCCAGGTATTCAAAACACCATGGCAAAAGATCTCAGCAGACTTTTCTTTCTAAATTACAAATCAGAACTGAACTCCAGAATCCTCCACATGATATTCTTAGCTTAGGGTACACAGAAGTTGATCTGTGTGCCACAGCAGCAAATGCAAAAGGTATTGCTCCAGAGGGGGTCTCAATCCCCTATCTCTAGGACACACATTTCTCATCTCTTGGATGAAGGGCCTTCTCTGTGCGTATCCACTGATATGGTTACTATTAAAGGGTCTCAACAAAGTTGGATCAGAGTCATACTGATGGCACCAACATGGCCAAGACAAGTCTGGTATCCGTATCTAATCAGACTTAGCTCTTGTCCTTCATGGAAGCTACTAATCAGTCCTCATCTACTGACTCAAGGTGTCAGTCAAACACTTCACCCCGCTTGCGGATTCTGAGGCTCCAAACATAGGTCTTCAGTGGCTTTCAGAAATAGAGAGATCATGTTCCTCAGAGGTACAACAAATTTTATTTAATAGTAGAAAACCATCTACAAGAAATACTTACCACCAGAAATGGAAACAATATTATCTTTGGTATAACAGTCATCAGATTTTGCCAACTCACTCTTCTTTTCCTACAGTATTGAATTACTTTTTGGAATTGAAGACATCAGGTCTTTCTGTAAATTCCATTAGGGTTCATTTAGTGGCAATTACAGCCTTTCACACAGCCATAGGGTGTTTTTCTCTCTTCACTTACCCAACTACAGCAAGATTCCTAAGAGGTTTGTTGAATATCTGCCCACAAATCAGAGACCCTACTTGTATCTGGGACCTGAATTGCCTTATGAAGGATCTGTTTCAGCCACTAGGTATGTGCTCATTATTTGATTTAACTATGAAGACAGCCTTTCTGGTAGTGATCTCTTTTGCCCAAAGAGTAAGAGAATTTGGGGCTTTAAAGGCAGACACCCCCATTTATGGTATTCATCAGAGAGAAAGTTTGGTACAAGCTCATTCAAGATTCTTACCTAAAGTGTCCTCAGAATTCCACATTAATCAAACCATTCATCTCCTGGTTATCTTCCCAAAACCTCATTGAATTACTCAAAAAAACAAATTCTATACTCAAGATGTTAGGAGGACATTAGCCTTCTACCTAGACAGGAACAAATCATTTAGAAAATCTACTAGAGTATTTGTGTCCATTTTGGACAGAAACAAGGGTTTGATCATTTCAAAACAGAGATTGTCAAAGTGGATCTCTGGTTGTATTAAGACTTGTTACAACACAGCTCACATCCAACCCCCTTCAACAGCAATAGAATTTTCTACAAGAGCACTGTCTACCTCTATAGCCTTATTTAAGGACCTACCGATTGCAGATGTCAGTAGAGAGGCAACTTCGTCCTCTGTTGATACCATTTCTAATTCTTATGCCCCGGTGCCTACGGCAAGATCAGATGCAGGGAGATCAGGCATCTCTTCTGCATTGGATGTTGCTCCAAACCTCCCACCTCCTTAGGGAGGTACTGCTTGGGAGTCACCTGAAGTGGAACACTCCCAGGGACAATACATGAAGAAGGAAAGGTTACTCACCTGGTGCACCTTTGGGATGTCCCCTCGTGTGGGTGCTCCACTACTCACCCTCCTTCCCCCTCTGCTTCAGAGGTGCCGTTGTGGGACTTTGCAGTGGAGAAGGAACTGAGGGTTGTTTGCCCACACAGCTCCATATAGCCTTGGTGTGGGGCATGAGGAAGTGTGGGGTGCATGGTCTGGCTGAATGGCTACAACTTCCAAAAATCTCTGATCAAAGATGTAGGGCACAGGCGCATCTGGAGTGGAGCACCCACAAGGGGACACATGTCAAAGAATTCCAGTTATAGCACAAAGTGAGTAACCTCTTCTTATGTGAAAATCTCTCTCTAAAGTATTAAAGGTTATGTACTCTTAATGATAGTGTATTCCAAAAATTGGTATTGAATAATTAAGCTTTTGCGCATAATTTTTCTGACAACTATGTTATAGGACAATAGTCATTTAAAATGTAATAATATCTAGTCTTTTTTGGAAAAATCTAATTAGAACATTATAAAAATATTCAACAATTTAAGAAACACTTATAAAAATGAGCTAAGGATACCAGTATATTAAAACTATGTTTTGTTTGTATTTATCATCAGAACGGATACTTTTAAAAGTTTTAAGCAGTACAAAAGTGAAACTTAAACCTCAGTGTTGTTTTTCTGTTCGTGTTCGCTGTATAAATCTGGGTAGAATGAGTGTGGAATGTGGCTCAGAAGAGTGAGTCAGATAGTGCCTTGGATCAAATACAGAAGATTTTATTTTCTCTGATCCTCAGGAGGCTGCCAGTATCTTTCAGGCTTGGATTCATAATGCAAATCTTAACTAGAATGGATTCTATATTCATTACAACTTGGCAACATGTGTATTACTTATGCATTTCTGAAGACACTAGATGATTGATAGAAAGACTAGATTCCAGAGTTCAGCAATAGGTACCAGAGATGTGTAGTCATTAGTAATCATTAGTGAACTTGTTTGAGTGCGCTGCTTGTATGCCATCTATACTTTTGATGAGGAAATACATCTTCAAATGAGTTACATGATGTAAACAAATGGAGAAATTTGGAAATGGATGACTGGTTAAGCAAATTGAAGAACTGAAGTCTATTTTAACTGGTCCAGGCCAATCCAAAAGAAAAGATGTTTTTCAATGGGAAACCAGTTGTATACAAATTTTGGGCTTGATCCTTACTACTTCACTCCCACTACTGAAGTATTATGTGAGTTTTTCATGGTAGAAACTACAGGATCAAGTCATTTATTATAAGAATAAATCATATTTTATCCATTCACTCAGGATTATTTTCTACTTTCTATTTCATCCCAAAGGTATCTGTGACATTTTTAAAGTCAAGAGACAAGTAGTTATTTGAGCTTCGTCACCCCTATTTACTACTTTCTACCTTGTATCTATATTTTGACAATACTTCAGTTTAAGGCTAGCTCTGTATTAATCTACAGTTAGTTAAATCAACCAGGAAAGTTTGTATTTGTTTGGAAATTGTGAAACAACATAAATTACTTTCACATTGTCCTGCTAATTATCAGTGCCTTATTTTTGGCAAACCCATCTCTATAAAACTGCACATGTTCAATTCCTTGTCAATGAGGAGAGAGAAAAGCATTATCAGGCTCTTTATATCCAGCTGACGCCAGGTGTTGTTCATTAACATGTAAATAGTGCAATTAGTGCCAATTATGATTTAAAAACCCATTAAAATCTATGGGAACGCAGTTGTATCACCCATGCTTTCTTCTCTCCTTCCTCATCCCGTTTTACTACTATAGCTTCTTTCTAGGCATCTGGTATAACTTTCAGCCTTAATTACAATAGGACTTTGAGCTGCCATTTTCTTCTGAGATGTTACATACACGAAGATAAATAGCTACAAATGATCTGGATAAGTTTGTCATAAAAGGAGCTGAAGTCAAATTTTCATCATAGTATGTGAATTAAACTGTGAAAAATACTTATCTAAAGGCTATTGGGCCTGTCCCCAAACATCACGTATCCCCTGCACACCCAGGTGATCTTCACAGAGCCTTGTACCTTTACACTAGCTTTGGCACCCATCGACAGGCTCAAGCTCTCTGGTAGCTCACCTCCATTGGAAACACACTAACAGAGAACCCCATTCTCCCAACTGTTGTTGGCCTTGAGACAACTGAAGGGGGCTACATAGCCCCACACTGTATTATCTTTTTCAACTAATTTAGGTGGGGCCAGAGAGGAGAACCAATATGCAGTCACACTATCCCCTACCCGCTCCTGTCCCCAAATCACCTGGTCTGCAGCCAACATGGGAGGCCTCTGCATTATCTGAGAGGGAAATGTGCTATGGAGACCACTGTAACCACCTTGTGCATAGAAGAGCCCCTGCACCTATGGAGTACAATCTGTCCCATTTCAAGGACTTGAAAGCATGATCTGACCAAGTCTCACTGGATTTTAGAAGAAAGATACTCCTAGATTTTTCCCTGTGCATCATTGTAATAGTTCACGGTTTGGGAAACACTTAGAATCATAGAATCATAGAATATCAGGGTTGGAAGGGACCCCTGAAGGTCATCTAGTCCAACCCCCTGCTCGAAGCAGGACCAATTCCCAGTTAAATCATCCCAGCCAGGGCTTTGTCAAGCCTGACCTTAAAAACCTCTAAGGAAGGAGATTCTACCACCTCCCTAGGAAACGCATTCCAGTGTTTCACCACCCTCTTAGTGAAAAAGTTTTTCCTAATATCCAATCTAAACCTCCCCCACTGCAACTTGAGACCATTACTCCTCGTTCTGTCATCTGCTACCATTGAGAACAGTCTAGAGCCATCCTCTTTGGAACCCCCTTTCAGGTAGTTGAAAGCAGCTATCAAATCCCCCCTCATTCTTCTCTTCTGCAGGCTAAACAGTCCCAGCTCCCTCAGCCTCTCCTCATAAGTCATGTGTTCTAGACCCCTAATCATTTTTGTTGCCCTTCGCTGGACTCTCTCCAATTTATCCACATCCTTCTTGTAGTGTGGGGCCCAAAACTGGACACAGTACTCCAGATGAGGCCTCACCAATGTCGAATAGAGGGGAACAATCACGTCCCTTGATCTGCTCGCTATGCCCCTACGTATACATCCCAAAATGCCATTGGCCTTCTTGGCAACAAGGGCACACTGCTGACTCATATCCAGCTTCTCGTCCACTGTCACCCCTAAGTCCTTTTCTGCAGAACTGCTGCCTAGCCATTCGGTCCCTAGTCTGTAGCTGTGCATTGGGTTCTTCCGTCCTAAGTGCAGGACCCTGCACTTATCCTTATTGAACCTCATCAGATTTCTTTTGGCCCAATCCTCCAATTTGTCTAGGTCCTTCTGTATCCTATCCCTCCCCTCCAGCGTATCTACCACTCCTCCCAGTTTAATATCATCCGCAAATGATTGCCAAATGCTGTATAAATTGTTGAAAAGAACATTTGTAGGGCAAGGTGAGAGGTAGCAAATTGTGGCACGTGTACCCCATCTGTCACAATTTTCTACCCCTGGCCTAGAGAGATGGGGAAGGTGAGAGGTAGCAAACTGTGACAGGCAACCTCCCCCGCCCCATCATATTTGGTACAGCTGTACCAGGCAGGAGCAGCACATTGTCACAGAGCAGAACCCATAGCAAATTGTGATGGTAGCAGTCAATAAAGTTACTCCCTCCCCCATCTGAGCAAGAGCTCTTTGGAGACAACAGCTAATGAATCCCCTCCCTGCACACACACTTCTCTCTGCCCTCTCAACCAGGTTCCAGGAGGGCCAGGGCCAGAATTCCTTCTTTTTGCCCTTTATAGGAACTTGCAGAGCAAATCTGACCCAGAGTCACCAAGAACCATGCCCCCTGCAGCTCAGAGCTGCTGGCAGCCTTTCCTGGGCCCATCACTCCCATGTCCCCTTTAATTTTGGGGACCCTCTGGAACAATCCCAACTCCCTATAGAAATCCCCCTTCTCCTCCCTTGTGGAGATCTTGCAGTCTCCTCCTTTCCATCCCCCACTGACAGGCTTCTATGCAAGAATAGTTGTAATGGTCTAGTTATTACATTACTCCTGCCTTGAGTGCAGGGGATTGGACAAGATGACCTCTGGAGGTCCCTTCCAGTCCTACACTTCTGTGATTTCTGATCCTTTTATTGTCCATTACCATTTTGCCAGATACCACCATCATGTTTGACACCAAAAGTATTGGGAGCCCACTGTCACAGAGGGTGAGTTAGTCTCATCCAGCAGTACTCTGATATTATTTTAGCTCTTTAGAAAGAAAAAAATTCCGATTCCTTAAGATAGTACAACATAAGGATGGGATGGAAACTTATTTGTTAACTTTGGTACTAGGCTCTTTCCTTTATACTGCTGGTCTCACAAATCACATCTCACCTTCTGCACAACAAGAAGCCCTTATCATCATGCAAACTTTCAGGACTCTGCTGTGAAGAAAGTTGTTTTAAGTAGCTGAGAAATTGGTAGTTCATAGTTCCATATCCCCACAAGGAAAAAGGCAATGAAATCTAGCTCAAGCAGATTGTTAGAATTTGTAGTGGTATGCAACAGTCAGTTAAGATCTGTATGTTTCATAATAATTGTATTCTCCCTTGTATAATGCATCTTGAACTCAAGAATTTTTCTGCTTGCCTTTTGGCTCAGCTAGTAGGCTCAGATTCACACAAAATCTTTTTAACTGGTTTCTTCGGGTGCTCTGTATTTAATGTAATAGTAAGTGTTAGCCAATAAAGCACATCATATTCATTTTTCATTGCTTTTTGCATCTCGTCCTGTTCTGAAAATCCTGGTGCTCAAGACAATTTTGTATCATGACTGCTAAAGGAGAACGTTTTTTTAAGGATAAGATAAATTGACTTTAAAGAAAAGCTAACTAAATTTAATACTGAGGTCATGTGGTCTTCCATCTACTTGAGTATGTGATCCCATGTGGAAAAGTAGTGCAGTATATACTTTGAAATGAAAAAGTGTTAGACCACAGTTCATAAGCAGGGACTCGCGGTAGCTGAGTTGCACAGTTGTACTTCAAATTAATATTTAATCTGATACCAAAAGCACTGAAAGGAACTAGGGATATGAGTTCCCTGTTAGAAATGGCTTCTTAGTCTCAGCAAGCAATTACCACCCACAAATAAGTTTGTTCTACTATCTGTAGGTTTGAGCAGTGGTTCTACAGGGGAAGGTATTGCGCTGCTTATTTTCTGTTTTTAGGGGTTATCTCTTCAAACAAACAAAAATCACATCCTTGATGTTAGATGCCATGGGGCAAATTAAGACCAATAAACTGGTTTTAAGTGAGTCAGTGAAATGAGCCTAAATATTCAAGAGCACTCCTTGCATCTCTTAGCTAAAGAAAAAGATTCTAAATATTTAACAAAACAAACCAACTCAATGCTTATTATTTGTTATCTGTATTTCAAGAAAATTGACTGTGGTTGAAAGAGAATCAAGCTGTCAGTCCAGTCCCAAGGAGCAACATAGAACAGCCTCAAGGTTATTCTAAATTATGCAAGATTGTTGCACTTTTTTGAGGAGGGTCAAGGGGGAGTGGGAGAGAGCAAGACTCTGAACCCTCAGTTCACCACTGAGGTACACAGGAAGAAACCTTGCATATTTCTATAGGCAGTCCATATGTGCAGTGTTTCACGTTTTCCTGCAAAGGAGTAAATGCTAGTCCCCATTCAACACTCACACAGATAAGGTGTCCAGATGTCCCGACTTTATAGGGACAGTCCCTATTTTGGGGGCTTTTTCTCATATAGGCACCTATTACCCCCTATCCCCTGTCCGATTTTTTACACTTGCTAGCTGGTCACCCTACACACAGATGATTAGTAATTCTTGGTTGTGAAGAGAGGCAAAAGGGCCAAGAAAAGGCATGTCCTGGCTCCAGACCCATTACTCCAAACTCATTCCTGTACCATACCCATAATTTAGGTAATTTAGAAAATGACCTAAACAGGTGTTATACATCCCCCACTCCCAATTTTAACCATGCGTGTGAGGGTGCCAGTAAAGATGGCAGTTATCATAGCTGTGCCCTTCACTAAATTACACAAGGTGTTATTGCAAGTGTTGCAGGACAGAGTAGTTGGTTACTGGATCCATCAAACCACCTTAGGCAAATTGCAGTGAATGTGAAAATGCAACCATCCCTAATTTCATTATGTTTGTCCAAGCAGTAGCTGCTGCATGGTTGTGTAACCCTTCTGCCAGGTGTAGCCAGCAGCAACCAGGGCCGGGTTCATTATCTAGGGGTTCCTTTCCATTGATACAACACAGAACTGGCTCGAACCCCCACCCAGTAACCTGGGAAATTTACATACCACCCCTTGGCTCCTCTGAGAGGCAATATTTTCCCACTTGCAAGCACAGAGTCTGAGTGTAGAAAAGAAACTTTTAATTAAATGAGGGAAGTAACTCGGTGTTAATTTGTGAAAGCACCGCAACCAGGGTTCATAAACATAAACCATGAGTAAAAGACTCACCCCCAAGTGGGTTGGGTAGTGTCCTTTTCCCTTTAAGTCCAGCAACCCAGAAGTCCCTTTCACGTGCCCGACCCTTCTCTGCACACCACTCACAGTTGCTGTCCTTGGTCAATGCAGACCCAGAGTTCAGAGGTGCATCTGCAGAGTTCATTTCTCCCCCCACCCCACCCCACCCCACCCCAATCCAGGTGAGGTAAAGAGGTACCTTACTTGTGCCGCTGCTCGGGCACTCACTGCTCCTCTGTGCTGGTCACCTGCTCGCTGCTTCTGCCAATGCCTGCTCACCCCTCTCGCTGTGCCTCTCCACCAGCCGCCCTGCTGGCCGCTCATCGCGCCTGTCTGCCACACCAGTCACTCGTTCACCAGCTGACTGTCAGTCACCTGCTGCCACCTGCCTCTCTGCTGTGACCTTTGCACATCAGTGTCTTAGTAATTTTCAACTCTTTGCAGGCTGGGCAGAAACACTGCCCCATCTCAAGTGATTTCATATCTGTGATTTTTAGCTCTTAACAGGCAGGGCAGAAACATCCGATGAAGTGAGCTGTAGCTCACGAAAGCTCATGCTCAAATAAATTGGTTAGTCTCTAAGGTGCCACAAGTACTCCTTTTCTTTTTGCGAATACAGACTAACACGGCTGTTACTCTGAAACCAGTCCTACCACAACGGATTTCAGCTCAGGTTGGGTATTTAACATAACAAAGAGGCTCCTAATTAAGCCTATTTAGCTCTATTCTTTGAACAGTGGGGAGGAACAGGTGAAACCAGTCTAGGGAAGACCCTTGAGGATATGCAGCCTCCTGGCTGGGGATACCTGTCCCTACTCCTCTGACATTCACAGGTCTCTGACATTCAAGCCCCTGGCTTAATGAGTTTCTTTCAACTGAGGGTGGCCCCCTCATTTGGGACAGGTTAAGCACAGTCTTGCTTTCCTATATTCCTACAATAATTACAACATTCGTAACCATATTTCACTACCCCTGCATTCAGTACTGAAATGATTTGTACCCAGCACCAGCCAAAGTTGATCACTTTGACACTGCTGTATCTGCTGAATATGTAAGCAGACCAGTAGCAAACTGTGTTTACATAAACACATCCAAGTATCTCCCCCTCCCAGCTAGCTGTCAGGGAAGCATTCATTCACACCCTGCTTACAATTGTAATAAGAGAGATACTTTTTCCAGTGGTAACACTTACAGTGTTATTGTGAGTCTCATCATATTTTGTGTTTTCCTAGTTTCCAGAGGCCCTAGTTTCTAGAGGCATGTGATTAGCTGAGAATCTCAGCTTTCATTTAAAGAAAAAGTTTCTAGTTCTCTTTGTTGTGAAGAAAAGCTTGGAAATGTGTCCCCTAAAGGCTTATCTACCACAGGGCAAATTAAAAAAAATGTGATTGAAAAACCTCATGATTTTTAAGCCACTCTCATGATTTTTGAGGAGTTTATTCATTATTTTTGAACACTTGGGGTTGGCAATGCTGAGCATTCCTTCACTGTGTTCCGTGCCTCACAGCTTTAGACCATTTGAGTTGTCAATGAATGGCCATTCAGAGTGGCAGCATTTCAGGCCTATGTCTTAAAATATGTGGACTTGGCTGCTGTTTGTCCTTATTCTTGTTTAAGCAGCACTATTGCCAATGGCTGGAGTTTGTATAGGAATCAGTTGCCCACTGATTGGTGTATTTTGCATGTGTAGATGCAGCTGGCTATTCACATTTGCAGCAATCCTTCCCCCATTCTGCTATACACAGCTGGGTATCTCACTTGTGAGTGTGTCTCTGAAAGTTGAGAGGTTCAGTAGGGAAGCTTGCAGTATGAGATACCTTTCTAGCAGAATTATTCCGTGCTATGTGGAACATCTCCATGCATCAGTGAACAACTAAACTATTTGGGCCCTTTTTCTTGTATTCGAGAACTTTACTGCCTGGAGTCTTTTAAAATCACTTTGGCCTCAAAATTGTTGAATATTTTAAACCAAGAGCTTCAAACGATTTTTCTATTTGAAACAAACCAGTTGCCCACACTTAAATGGATTCTTCACAGCTTCCCTAAAGTTGCAGTTTCTCATTTCTTGTGTATACGTATTCCATATACTACTGTAGGTCTTAATGCTAACTGAAAACCATAGGTGAAATGGTTTAGGACCTGCATGGATAAATTAGAGTAGTCCAGTCAAAGTTCATGGAGGTGTTGATTTACTACAGCTGAGAATTTAGCCCTTTGGTTCTAATTCCTAGGCAGACAGTCAGTCTTCTGCGTGGCTGGAGCAACATTTCTTGGTAACAATCTGTGTTTGCTTGAATTCCAAGATAGGTTTTTTCTGTTCTGTTTCCTATTGCATTTAAATGTATTTTTATTACCTTGTACAGAACCCCATGTGCTTTAATGATTCAGGTTCTTTATAAAATATATTTATTTCATTAGTACTAGTTATTATTCATTTATTATTAGTAGCTCAAAAGTCTAGTCCTATTTTTGATTAGCATTCCATTAATTTTAAATATTGATAAGAATCAGTGTGGATATTTTAATACATCATTTGAGCTGTCTTTTTTTAATGCTGGAAAGAACAAAACTATTACCCTCAACCACAATATTTATGGATAATATCCTTCAGCTTTAAAATTAAAAATAATTTGCTGTTGTCATAGAACTAATTACTGTACATACAATATCCGTGGGGTTACAATCTCTCTGTCCAAGGTGCATTCTGCTCTAATTGTATTAACCATAACTTAAATATTAGGAAATTATTCTACAAAGCAATAGTGATTGTTATGTCTAGAAATAATGAAGATGTAAATCACTTTTACACATCATCACCATAATGTTCATCTGATATGAAACTGCTGCATTCACTTTTATACTAATATTCATGATACTTTTTCTTAGAGATGGTAGCATAGTGTTGTGCTTTGCTTTCTCTCTAATTATGCAGTAGTTTGTCACAATCAATCATATTAGTTGTCAAGGTTCCTCCCCCACTCTGAACTCTAGGGTACAGATGTGGGGACCTGCATGAAAAACCTCCTAAGCTTATCTTTACCAGCTTAGGTCAAAACTTCCCCAAGGTACAAAATATTCCACCCGTCGTCCTTGGATTGGCCGCTACCACCACCAAACTAATACTGGTTACTGGGGAAGAGCTGTTTGGACGCGTCTTTCCCCCCAAAATACTTCCCAAAACCTTGCACCCCACTTCCTGGACAAGGTTTGGTAAAAAGCCTCACCAATTTGCCTAGGTGACTACAGACCCAGACCCTTGGATCTTAAGAACAATGAACAATCCTCCCAACACTTGCACCCCCCCTTTCCTGGGAAATGTTGGATAAAAAGCCTCACCAATTTGCATAGGTGACCACAGACCCAAACCCTTGGATCTGAGAACAATGAAAAAGCATTCAGTTTCTTACAAGACGACTTTTAATAAAAATAGAAGTAAATAGAAATAAAGAAATCCCCCCTGTAAAATCAGGATGGTAGATATCTTACAGGGTAATTAGATTCAAAAACATAGAGAACCCCTCTAGGCAAAACCTTAAGTTACAAAAAAGATACACAGTCAGAAATAGTTATTCTATTCAGCACAGTTCTTTTCTCAGCCATTTAAAGAAATCATAATCTAACACGTACCTGGCTAGATTACTTACTAAAAGTTCTAAGACTCCATTCCTGGTCTATCCCCGGCAGAAACCAGCATATGACAGACACACAGACCCTTTGTTTCTCTCCCTCCTCCCAGCTTTTGAAAGTATCTTGTCTCCTCATTGGTCATTTTGGTCAGGTGCCAGCGAGGTTACCTTTAGCTTCTTAACCCTGTACAGGTGAGAGGAGCTTTCCCCTGGCCAGGAGGGATTTCAAAGGGGTTTACCCTTCCCTTTATATTTATGACATTAGTGAACTGTGATACCTCTTTGACTACCTGTGAAGCCAAATTCTCTGTTATCTTGGATTTAGAGTGTATTGTACCAGTGTAATTCCGTTGACCTCAGTCATGTTGCTCTATATTTATATGGGCATGAGAGTAGAATTTGGTTTATGAAGTTACTCCTGTATAGTATAGCAAGAATGATGACAGAAAGGGTATTGGATATTAAAGTACCTTGAACCATATCTTGAGTTGGTATAAATTGATATAGTTCTACTTTGATGGAGCTACAACAGTTTACTCCAGCTGTGTGTCTGGCTCCAGGCCTTTTATTTTTACATTAGTTTATTGTTTCATGTTTTGTGCAATTTGTTTGATTCTGATTTTGCTTTCCTTGGTTTCAGCCCTTTATCCATTTACTTGCGACTAATACCAATTGCAATATTTTCTGGATAACATAGAAATAAACAGTCTTGCAAGCTTGTAACCTTGTAAAGTTGATCATAATTTATTGATAAGGACCACCAGCTCAAAGCTTCTATCCATATTTTTCCCCACTGGGAAATGCCATAAAATTATGTTCTCACCGGGCACATTTGATCTTAGAAACTCACTTCTAACAATCACCGCGATGGTCAACCCAAGCAGCTGTGCCAAGAATTGAGTCACGTTACCCATGTGGATAGAGAAGAGGAAGTGAAACAAGCTAGCTTGCTTAACTCTAATGCTCTAATCTTCTAGGATGGAATTTACCAGTGTATACTAATGCACATTCTAAATTTCATACAAATTATGGAAATAAACATATTCCAGAAAGTGATTACTTTCCTATAGGGAAATTAAAGTAAGCATATGTAGATTAAAGTTTTCAAGGTCTGCTGATGGGATTTGCATGTTGTTTTCAGTAAGCTTTTGGTATTTTCTGGAGGTAGGTAATACTGGGGGAGATTATTATTATTTGTTTATTTTATAGTAGCACCGAGGAGTCCTAGTCATGGACCAGGATCCCATTGTGCTTTTTGCTGTGTAAACACAGAACAAATAAAAATGGTCCTTGCCCCAAGGACTTTACAATCTAAGTATAAGAAAAAAGACAACAGGTGGCTACAGACAGAGGGGGGAAAACAAGGAAATAGAGACAATATTGGTCAGCGTGACAGGCAGTGGTCTCTGTACACCAGCAGCCTAACTGTTGTCAAGTTTTTGTAAGCATCATGACATAGGAGGGTTTTGAAGTTGGATAATGAGGTAGCTTTGCAGATGTTGGATAATAAGGTAGCTTTGCAAGAAGGCCAATGGCATTTTGGGATGTATAAGTAGGGGCATAGCGAGCAGATTGAGGGACGTGATCGTCCCCCTCTATTCGACATTGGTGAGGCCTCATCTGGAGTACTGTGTCCAGTTTTGGGCCCCACACTACAAGAAGGATGTGGATAAATTGGAGAGAGTCCAGCGAAGGGCAACAAAAATGATTAGGGGTCTGGAACACATGACTTATGAGGAGAGGCTGAGGGAACTGGGATTGTTTAGTCTGCAGAAGAGAAGAATGAGGGGGGATTTGATAGCTGCTTTCAACTACCTGAGAGGTGGTTCCAGAGAGGATGGTTCTAGACTATTCTCAGTGGTGGAAGAGGACAGGACAAGGAGTAATGGTCTCAAGTTGCAGTGGGGGAGGTTTAGGTGGGATATTAGGAAAAACTTTTTCACTAGGATGGTGGTGAAACACTGGAATGCGTTACCTAGGGAGGTGGTGGAATCTCCTTCCTTAGAAGTTTTTAAGGTCAGGCTTGACAAAGCCCTGGCTGGGATGATTTAATTGGGGATTGGTCCTGCTTTGAGCAGGGGGTTGGACTAGATGACCTCCTGAGGTCCCTTCCAACCCTGATATTCTATGATTCTATGATTCTATGTTTGGGGGAAGCATGGGGGAAGGCACAAAGGTGCTTGTTTGAAAATTGAGACTTTGTCCATCAGTTGCAAAGAGTCCTGTGGCACCTTATAGACCAACAGACCTATTGGAGAATAAGCTTTCATGGGTGAATACCCACTTCGTCAGATGCATGTAGTGACATCATGATAGCCCCAGTACATGCATCCGACAAAGTGGGTATTCACCCACGAAAGCTTATTCTCCAATAGGTCTGTTAGTCTACAAGTTGCTACAGGATTCTTTGCCGATTTTACAGATCCAGACTAACACGGCTACCCCTCTGATACTGTCCATGAGTTGTCCTTCATCACAAAATTGTCAGCCATTTGATGACTATCATTGTTTTTAAGTATCTCGGGGCAGGAATTTTAAAAAAGTGTTTTTATAAATAAAGTGAATAAAACTAAGACAGAGTAATAATGAAGATCTGTGTTTGTCAGCTGCTTGCTGAAGTGTGCCATTCTTGTTGCTATGATAATGGAGAAAATTAATATATCCTGTCAGGACCATATGACAAGAACAGTGAAAAGCTGTGAAGTGGCTGTACAAAGCGGAATAAAGGAAATCTACTTTGATCTACCACTTTTGATGTTGTATAATTGCACTTATTATCAGGTCCTTTACTCTCGTCTTCTTTGACACAAGATCCATTATCACTGACAGCATGAGTGTGAACATGGACTTGATTTGAAAAACTACTTAGGACGAGGTAACAGGAGAGAAGCTTTTGTCCCTAAATGTTGGGAAAAGAGAAAAAGATATTAAAATAATTTACCTTAGCACTATCATCTAGTACCTTCCTGGAAATATTTATTTCATTTGTAGTGCTGCATTTGAGTGCAGCTTGTTTAATTAGTTCCTTCATGAAATACTGTATTACAAAATCAAGCTTTATCATTTGCTTTCATGCTTTTGTTCTGCTACAAACTAGGGCAGGTCACTGTGCCCAGCCTGAACGAGACACCATTCTCTTTTGTACTGCATTTGAATACAACCCATTAAATTTTAAGAAAAATACTCTCTCTTGAAAAGCTAAAGTGTTATTCTTCAGTCTTCCATGCTGCCTTTCTCTCTAATGTATTGTATGAGTTAAGAAAACAATACTGCTCGACAAGAAGGCAGGTTACCAAGTCTCCAGCTTTTATTGATTACGTGGTAGAATTAGTCCATCTTTGTAACATGACCACCAGTACAACTGGATGGATAGAATGGTAATAGCATGGAGTGTTCATGCCTTATGTGGTCTTATGAAAGGTAATTAACATGTTGACAAGTTACGACTCCTTTATGTAAAACTGAATTTTAAATTCTGTCCTCAGTTACTCATATACAACTTCCAGTGAAGTCAGTGCAAGTTCTTCTTGGCAGTATCTAACCTATATTTTCCTCACCTTATTTCTGGTCAGATGAGGAGAGGATGGTGTTCCCATAAATACATAGTTTGACAAATAGATGTCAAAAGCAGTGGAAGCTGGTGACATCTTTAATTACCTAGGCAAATTGACATGCAAAGTTGTAAATGTGATTCAAACAAGGCAGTGCTTCCCCCTCCTTAATTTAAGGCTACTGCCAAGATATTGGTGAGGAAGAATTTTCCTCTGTGATTCATATCCTGCTTTCAAATTTCTGTATATTTTTTCTATGGTTTTAAGTGTTCTCTGACTAGCCTAATTATTTGTTTATGCATTGAAATATTTTGGAGAATAATGGTTGCAAGGCTAGGGAAAGTGTCACCTTGCATTCTCTGCAGCCAAACTTAATAAGACTTAGCAGTTCTATGGTGCTTTCTCATGTTCAAAGCACTCTAGAAACATTAAACCAAATTCCGCTCTCAGCTAAACTGTGCAGCCCCTTTCAGTTTTGCCTGACACAAACCAGGGAAACAAGCTACTGCATTGCACCAGAAGAGTTTATGAGAAGAGGAATGTGCCTGCTGTTATACACCTTAAATGGTTGCAATTTACCCCCAGTCAGCCTCCCTTGCCAGTGTGGAGGGAGACACTGCCATAGTCCCACCTTCTCCCTGCTTCTCTTCTCCGCTTTTAGGGTTGCTAGCATCCCAAGGAGCTCTTTGCACTCGGGAGATAACAATGGGCAGGTGCACCTGGCTGTTGCAAAGTCTTGGGAAGCAGCTTGTTCCCTTCCCCTGCATAGCAGCAACCCTGTATGAGGTTGACAGTGTAAATGAAGACAGACAAGGTGAGTAAGGTAATGTCTTTTATTGGGCCAACTTCAAGCTTACATAGAGTTCTATGTCCTGGGACCAACACAGCTCCAGCAACACTGCGAACAAGTGTAAATGAAGGCAGCATTGAGCTCATTGTTTACTTCATCTTAGCCAGAAATGTTCCAGATGATTTTACATTGTCAGCGCTGGCATGGACAAAGATAATTTACTTTAACGCTAGACTGGCCCGTTCATTGGTGTTATACTAGGAGCCCATAGTCCTCCTTGACTAACATCTTAAGAAATTTGCATCCGTAAGGCCTGATCTTTTAAAGAAAACTATATGCCTTTGTAGGAAAACTATGACTTGTTTAATTTTGTAAATGAAAACTACAGAAATTTAAGACTGTTTATGTTTAGACTTCGCTGCAGTTGTGCTGCTGTCGTGTAGCAGTGTAGATAGAGGTATTCATTATAGCAGTGGGAGGGGTTTTCCCATCACTGTATCAAATCCACCTCCCTGAGCAGCAGTCAACCTAGTGCAATCTACACTGGGAGTTATGTTAGCTTAACTATGTTTCTTGGGGGTGAAGGGGGGATTTTTCACAACCCTGAGAGATGAAGCTATGCCAATGTAACTTTTTGGTGTAGACCAACTCTGAGTTCCGTCTTCACCAAGCTTTGGAAAAATCAAACAAAAAAGAAATTGTGCTTCACAATGAAGATGAAAGCAATATACACTGTGCTGTCACACTCAAAAGATCATCTGAAGAGAGATTAATTGGTAAATGGATAAACTTCCCAGACCTTTTTACTCTGTTAATTCTTGAAGCCTGATCAATACCATAACTGTCAGCCACAGTTTCTGTGGTTTCTTAGCTTGGTGCCTCGTGCACTAAAAGCTACCTTTGCAGAAACGGTGCACGGCACTCTTTAGTGCACAGCACTGTTTCCATGCAAAATGATGCAGTAGTATAATCATATTTGTGCTACCAAATTGCAGGTGTTTCTACACTGAATGAATTTTGCCCTGTTCAGATGTCCCAAACAATGATACCAGTCTTTCCTCCACAGACATAGTGGGACTAATGCGGTTTCTTTGCATGAGAAGGATGGCAATCAAGGGATGTGTACATCCTTGTTTTCTGTATGGCTTCCTGTGCACCAGCCTGCAGAAGCAGAGGTGGTATCAGAGATTCCTCCCCTCTTCTTCCATCACCTAATGTAATGGGGCTGAATTAGGGCTGCAGCGGTTGCCACACAATGCTTTGCAGGCATTCCATGAACTGGGGGTTTAGAAGGATTCCTTCCTCCTTGACTCCCCCCACAAACCTATCCAGTGACTGGAATTTTACCCCAAGAGTCTAGATTTGGACCTAAAGATTTCCTGTAAGTGAATCTTGGTACAGTTCTGGGCAACTGCACCTATATTCCCCCTCGACAGTCCACCAAGAGCACCTACTTTCAGACTTCTGTCTTTCCAGCCATCACTTCTTTTGGGCAGATCCTTGTCCCAGTCCCTCATGACTGGGTTTTTTTCAGGCTGTACAGTTCTCTGCTTGCACTGTGAGTTACCCAGGAAGAAAGACTGCCTAAACAGGCCTGTGTCTGTGTGGCTTTATTTTTCTTCTCAGAGGTTATGAACAGTTTAATACCCACAGTTTTAATTTACCACACATGCCTTTCTAAACAAGCACATTTATTCTTCAGGTAGAAGCATTACACAGAAAACATTAAAAAAACAATAAATCTACACACATACTAATAAGCTTTCCAGAGATTGCCCCCCAACTCCAACAAGAGCTAGGTAGGAAACAGTCCTTCAAATCCCACAAAGGGATTTTTTGAGGTTACAAGTTCATAACCGCTTTTGCTTAAAACAATAAGAGACATGAATAAGTCAGTCTCCTTTATACACCGTGGGCCTTTTATCTTCAGATTCCGGGAATGGGTAATCAGCAGACAATGGTTCTCTCCTCAGGGCATAAGAATAGAAGAATAGCCACACTGGGTCAGACCAATGGTCTGTCTAGGCCAGTATACTGTAGCTGATAGTGGCCAGCGCCAAATGTTTCAGGAAATAGACAGAACAGAGTAATTTTGAGTGAGCCATCCTGTCATCCAATCCCAGTTTCTGGCAATTAGAGGTTTAGGGACACCTAGAACATGGGGTTGCATCCCTGACCATACTGGCTAATAGCCGTTTATGGACTCATCCTCCATGGACTTACTAATTCTTTTTTGAACCCAGTTATACATAGATTCAAAAGATTAAGTCCGTCTGGAGGAGGGAATTTGCATTCTCTTTCCCCAGGTATTTTCTTGGAAACCCACTTAATTTTGTTTGTCCCAAAAGTTCCTTCTTGTCAGGCATACTGTTGAAAATAGTCCTTTTAACTTCATAGGGTTTATGTCTCCTCCTTAGAGTCTAAGCCTCCTTGAGTGCTCCTTTAGCACCACGATTGTCCAGTGGCCTCACTGATTGTTTGGCAGGCTTCCTGCCTCTTTTGTAATTAAAAAAAAAATTGCTGTTAGTTTTTGTGTCTTTTGCTAGTTGCTGTTCAAATTCTTTTTTTGGCCTACCTAATTAAACTTTTACATTTGACTTACCAGAGTTTATGCTCCTTTCGATTTTCCTCAGTAGAATTTGACTTCCAGTTTTTAAAGGATGTCTTTTGGTCTCTAACCACTTCTATATTCTGTTGTCTAGCCATGGTGGCAGTTTTTCTGGGCCTCTTACTGTTTCTTTTATTTAGGATATACATTAGTTCAGGCCTCTATTGTGATGTTTAAAAAAGTTTTTATGCAGCTTGTAGGCTTTTCACTCTTTACTGTTCTTTTTAATTTCTGTTTAACTAGCTTCCTCGTTTTTGTATAATTCCCCTTTTTAAGTTAAATGCTATTGTGGTGGGGTTTTTAGTATTTTCCTCTCCCCGCCCACGATGTTAAATTTAATTACATTATGGTCGTTAGTACTGAGCCACACATCCCCTTGAATCACATGAGAAAAAGATAGTTCAAGGCCCAAGAGTCCCTCTGGCATTCAGGCACTGATCACCAGGCCTCCAGACCAGTTACCTCAGTACCTCAAAAGTCATCCAGTACCAACCTGTTGGCACTGAGGCCTCTAGTACCAATATCTCTGGCACAGACTACCCTGAAGCTGATGGCATCCAGTCCAGTTTGGAAACTAGCTTACTTGCTACCAAAATCCTATGAAGTAGCGGTTCTCAGACTGTGGGTCAGGACCCCAAGGTGGGTTGGGACCACTGTTCCCTCTAAGCTGTGCGCATGTGTGCACACGCACAGATCCTAAACCCTGCGCACACAGAGAAACACCGCGCGCACAAAAAATGAAATTCTACACCGGAGCCAGGCCAAAATATAATTTATGAGCGACTTTTGACATTGTTCTCCCACCATCTATAAATACAGCCAGATTCTAATAGTTGGCAAGGTGGGGAAAGGGATAATGTATAATGTATAAGCATTTTACTTGCTTGGGTGCATTTGCCTCATGGCACACAAATTTGAACTCTGCTTCAAAAATTTGCACAGAAGAAATTTTTTGGGCACATGGCCTGTCAAAAATTAGAGGGAACATTGGTTGGGACCCCATTTTAATGGGGTTGCCATGGCTGGCGTCAGACTTGCTCAGGCCCAGGGTGGAAGCTGAAGCCTGAGCCCCACCACCTGGGGTGGAAGCTGAAGCCCAACCCCAAAGCCCGAAGGCTTCAGCCCTGAGTGGTGGGGCTCAGGCTTCTGTGTCAGCCATGGGTGGTGGGGCTCAGGTTGCAGCCCTCCCCCCCCCCCCCCGCCATCCAGGGCAGAATCCCTCAGGCTTTGGCTTTGCTCCCCATGCCTCCTGGGGCAGTGGGGCTTGGCTCAGGCATCGGTCCCACTTCTCAGGATTGTATAGTAATTTTTGATGTCAGAAGG
Source organism: Caretta caretta (assembly GCF_965140235.1). Classification (NCBI taxonomy): domain Eukaryota; kingdom Metazoa; phylum Chordata; order Testudines; family Cheloniidae; genus Caretta; species Caretta caretta. The sequence continues at coordinate 87,828,584 of NC_134214.1, forward strand.
AGGTTGTGGTGCAATGAAGTTTGAGAACCACTGCTATAAGGCATCAAAGGATCTTCAGGTCTCTTCAGTACTGGAATTCTTGCTATTAGTGGTAATGAAGTGACATCTTCCAGTACTGAAGACTGCCCCTATTACCAGTACCGAGCATATCAGTGGTTCCAATCAGAACACAGATCATATCACATGGTGTTCCCAGCACTGCAGCTGGAACAGCTCCAGGAGGACTACTCCTTCCTATGCCCAAGCTTTGATGGGAGGTGTCACCACTTTATTCCCTGAGGTCTACTTATTCAGAGCAGAATATGTCAGAAAGAGTTGAGAATTCATTTTTATTACCCCAGAAATAAGAGCTCTAAGAGGGGTACTACCCCGAGGTAACCTCCTCTATGGTCACCTGCTCCGTATGTCTCTCAACATTCTTGGTCGTATTGGGCACTGTTGTGGCTTCATCAGGCTAGATTGGTTTAGGGCTAGATCCCCTTCCCTACCACCTCACAAAGGGTATTACAGCTAGCCAAATCTGCACCAACTGAACACAGAGTCAAGGTTCTGATGAAGAGGTAAAGACAACCACCCCATCCCAGCACCCATTACTTCACCAAAAAGAAAAGGAGTACTTGTGGCACCTTAGAGACTAACCAATTTATTTGAGCATGAGCTTTCGTGAGCTACAGCTCACTTCATCGGATGCATACCGTGGAACCTGCAGCAGACTTTATATATACACAGAGAATATGAAACAATACCTCCTCCCACCCCACTGTCCTGCTGGTAATAGCTTATCTAAAGTGATCATCAGGTGGGCCATTTCCAGCACCAATCCAGGTTTTCTCACCCTCCACCCCCCCACACAAATTCACTCTCCTGCTGGTGCTAGCCCATCCAAAGTGACAACTCTTTACATAATCAAGTCAGGCTATTTCCTGCACAAATCCAGGTTTTCTCACATCCCCCCCACCCCCATACACACACAAACTCACTCTCCTGCTGGTAATAGCTCATCCAAACTGACCACTCTCCAAGTTTAAATCCAAGTTAAACCAGAACATCTATGGGGGGGGGTAGGAAAAAACAAGAGGAAACAAGGTAGCCTGTTTCCTCTTGTTTTTTCCTACCCCCCCCCCCCCAGATGTTCTGGTTTAACTTGGATTTAAACTTGGAGAGTGGTCAGTTTGGATGAGCTATTACCAGCAGGAGAGTGAGTTTGTGTGTGTATGGGGGTGGGGGGGATGTGAGAAAACCTGGATTTGTGCAGGAAATAGCCTGACTTGATTATGTAAAGAGTGGTCACTTTGGATGGGCTAGCACCAGCAGGAGAGTGAATTTGTGTGGGGGGGTGGAGGGTGAGAAAACCTGGATTGGTGCTGGAAATGGCCCACCTGATGATCACTTTAGATAAGCTATTACCAGCAGGACAGTGGGGTGGGAGGAGGTATTGTTTCATATTCTCTGTGTATATATAAAGTCTGCTGCAGGTTCCACGGTATGCATCCGATGAAGTGAGCTGTAGCTCACGAAAGCTCATGCTCAAATAAATTGGTTAGTCTCTAAGGTGCCACAAGTACTCCTTTTCTTTTTGCGAATACAGACTAACACGGCTGTTACTCTGAAACCTGTCATTACTTCACCATCTCCTGATAAAGCAGTAATATTTACTTCAGCCCCACATGATTACCAGACATTCCAGGACTTGCTGCACAGGATGACTGATACACTGGAGAATCCAGTGGAAGTTGTCCAAAAGAAGTCGGACAAGCTCCAGGACATCCTTTATACCTCTGTGCCATGACATTTTGCAGTGCCCATTAATGAAGGGCTTTTCGAACCAGCAAAGTTACTCTGGCAGACTCCCGCTTCTTTGGTGCCAACATCAAAAAGAGCAAATTGCTACCACCAAGTGCCATCCTGGGGCTTCAAGCAGTTTTACACATGCCTTACACCTGGGTCTCTGGTTATTGCAGTTGATAATGAAAGGACAAGACAAAGCTACACCTTAAGACAAGGAGCCCAAGAAAGTAGATTTATTTGGCTAGAAAAATTATTCAATATCAAGTCTCCAGATGAGTCTGTGTGCAGGAGGTCAGACTAGATGATAACGGCGGACCCTTCTGACCTTAAAGTCTATGAAACATGCCAATTAGCACGGTATGATTATATAAATTGGGACTCCATCTCCAAATTCACTGACAGACTTCCTCAGTAAAGAGGAGCTATTGATTTCACAAGGTCAGCTTGTATGCATAGATCTCTCCAAGTCCTTCTCTTCGATATTGGAGTCTTTCTGGTTAGAAGGAACTGAGGGAGATCAGAGGAGGCTCCACCCTTTATACCATCACGCAACACAGGGTGCATGCGCCACCACCACGGGTACCACTAAGGGAAATATCTTTGATGCTAGTGCACTGGGTTTGCACACACCTGAAGTGGCATGGGCATGTGCAACACATTTTGAAGACCAACAGTTACAAAATAGGATTGTAACCATTTTTTTCAGAGAAGTCAGTGGACACATTTCTCTTTGATATTAAGCATTCAGAAATGAAGTTTCAAGCAAGGTATTATTTTTATTGGCCATACAAGCAATTTTGTCCAGTCTCAAAGCAAAAAACTCAGCTGAGCATGAGTTCTGAATAATTCTGTGTCAATTTAAGGAAGGTAAACAAAAGCTGACTATGAAATATTTTCTGCAATCCAAAGAGGTAATTCGCTAAGGAAAACTGTCTTTTTTGCAGAGCTCAATTTGGATAAGGTGCAATGTAGATTTTGTTTTCTTTAATACCAAAGCAAATAGACTGGTATTATTTGAACTGAAAACATTAATTATTTTAAATTAATAATAAGTATCTTGATAAGCCTCTTACTGTTTATTGAAGATGTGTTCCTGGTTGATGTTCCATTCTGTTTAGGCTTCAATTATTTAATTACAGGTCTTGATATGAAACTAATCATGCATATATCCATATGAAGCTGGCAAATTGACAGGATAAAATCATTAAACAGTCATTACTATAAACTGACGTTGGCCTGTAATTTTTGCAGTTAACGGGGGAGTTGATGCTTGGTGAACAATCCAATTAAAACTGGCAACAAAAGACCTAAAATGTCAGCCAAATTGCTTTTTAATAGTCAACGCAGCCGTCACAAAACATAAACATCGAAGTCCCCATAGAAGCATAAAGCTTCATGGTGAAACAATTCTAGAAAATGAATAATAATTACAGCATCTTGAGAATTCTTTTAATAGACGTACACTCATTAAAATAGTTTGTTGGTTAGATTCGTATGAAAAAGTATGTTTCCCTGGTTGCTTCTTTATGCATTTGTTACAAAGAAGGTTTTATTCAATATTTTATAGATATAATTTCAGTTTTTATTCAAAAATGCATGTCTTATTTACAAACAGTTTTAAATAATTACATATGATAAGCCTTGGGTGAAAAAAGCCAAAGAGGAGAAATGCTTTCTATTGGAAGTGGTCACAGAACTTGTCTGATCTCTTAATTCTTTAAAATATTGATTCACTTATTAATTTCGAATTGCAGCTGAATTCCTGTACAACTGCAGATGGCATTCATCCTGTCAGTTGAATAATTAATAATTGGGCTAACATTTTCAAACAGTGGTGCCTTAAATTAAGTCTCTAAATCCACCTCTGAAAAAGTGGCCTGATTTCATACATGCTGAGTGCTCAGGTCCCATTGGCTTCAGTAGGATTTTGTGGGTGTTCAGCAAGTCTGAAAAATTAGCCCACCTGTTTTTAGGTGAAGATATATGCATTTAGGAACCTCACTTTCGGCACCCATGTTGGGAAACTATGACCTTGAGCCATTTATAATGCCTAGACGTTTGTGTTCATTTTCAGATGTAATACTAGCTATTATTTCCTATTTTCTCAGACCCAGCATAAGTTTTCCTTTCCTTTTAAAAGGTAATCGAGTTCCTTTTTTGCTTTCAATTACATATATAATATTGTCTTTCCTCTAAAGAGGTTTAATACTGCAGAAAAAATGGTAAGAATCCTCAGCAAAAATGTTGACAAATGTTCGTTCAAAGCTGTCCCTCTCTCCAACAGAAGCTGGTCCAGTAAAAACTATTGCCTCCCCCACCTTGTCTTTCTAATAGATACAAATGGTGGCAATAGGTCTTTTCATAGAAGCACTTCTGCATTATTTGCAGGGAAAAACTTGATCGCTACCAATGTAGTGGGGAAGCAGAAAAAATGTCCACACACAAAGCGGAAATCAACTTGATCAATGATGAGATACCTTTACATTTACTTTTTTTTAATATTTTGTCACTTAGATCCACAATTGAGTGCTCAAACAGATGGTGATGGGAAAATCCATTAGCTTCCTCTATTATATTTATACATTCAGTTATCGGGGAATTAAATGTTGCCTCCTCTGGAATCGTGCAGCATACTTCTATGTGTTTCTAGGGATAAATGTATTTGGGCATAAGCCCACAAAAGCTTATGCCCAAATATATGTGTTAGTCTCTAAGGTGCCTCAAGTACTCCTTGTTTTTTTTTGCTGATACAGATTAACACGGCTACCACTCTGAAACCTATAGGGATAAATTGACAGTCACTATCTATAGCTGTGATCTCCATGTTTCTTATATTTTAAAGAGAGGTAGCTATTCAAAGGAGTGCTATGCTGATTTTGAAATTTCAATAATTTTTGTTCAAGAATAATTAGAAGCTAAAGAAAAATTTGAATTTTATGTATACTGTATAATGTAAATGAAGCTGGAGAATACAAACCTGCAGCCTGATGCTCTTCCTGTTGACGTCAATAGGCGTTTTGTCATTGCTTTCATTGGGAACACAATCAGGAGGAGCACTAAACAGTACAATGGACTACAAAGATAATCAATATTACTGTGATATGTATTTCTCTCATATTTCTTCTTCTGCATTTTGTTACTTTCCTTTAGTAATCCGCATTACCACAGTGTGATTCTTACAAATCCTAATTTTTCAACCCTATATAAACTAACTACTTTACTCTGAGTAATCTGATTGAAGAAAATGAGAATATCCGCAGAGTAAGGTTGGTGCAGTCCTGCCCCATAGGTAGTCTGTACTCATGCAAACAGTCTCATTTATTCACTGGAATAAAGGTTTGCAGGATCACACATGTTTTGATTTCTGAATGTAAGAAGTGGGGGAAATTCAATAACCAGAATTAATAAATTAGCAAAATTAGTTAGCAAAATTCACAATAAATATTTAGGATTTAATCCTGCACTCAGTCAGGTCAATGGCAAATCTCTTCTTGATGTCTATGAGAAGTGGATCATGCCTTTAATTTATGTAGCTAATAACATACAGTCAACATACAATCTTTCAGTAACAAGTCAAATCTAAACATCATTGCAGCTTGCAAAAGTAATTCAGTATAGCTCTTATTATTGTGCTTCTTCATAAGGTCCCTATTCCCATCCTCCAAAACAGGAAACAATGAAAAAGAAAAAAAAAATCAACCCTGCAGTCTGCAGAGGAGGAGGAATCAAGTTGAAAAGTACTTTTAGAAAGGAAACAAATGGGTTATGATTAGCAACTGCACAGACAGGGCAGGGGGCGTGGCTTTATAGTGACTCATAGAATTTAAGGCCAGAAGGGACCATCATGATCATCTAGTCTAAGCGCCTGCACATTGCAGGCCACCGAACCTTGCCCACCCCGTCCTGTAAAAGACCCATAACCTCTCGATGAGTTACTGAATTCCCCAAACCATGATTTAAAGACTTCAAGTTACAGAGAATCCACCATTTACACCATTTAAACTTGCAAATGACCCATGCCCCATGCTGCAGAGGAAGACGAAAAATGATCAGGGTCTCTGCCAATCTGACCGGGCGCGGGGCGGGGGGTAATTCCTTCCCAACCCCAAATATGGTGATCAGCTAGATCCTGAACATGTGGGCAAGAGCCACCAGCCAGACACGTAGGAAAGAATTCTCTGTAGTAACTCAGTGCCCTCCCCATCTAGTATCCCATCACCAGCTTCTGGAGATATTTGCTTCTAGCAGTTGCAGATCATCTACATGCCATTGTAGGCAGTATCATCATACCATCCCCTCCATAAACTTATCAAGATCAGCCTTGAAGCCAGTTCGGGTTTTTTGCCCCACTCCTTCCGTTGGATGGCTATTCCAGAACTGCACTCCTCTAATGATTAGAAACCTTCATCTAATTTCAAGCCTTAATTTTTGATTGACAATTTATATCCATGTGTTCTTGTGTCAACATTGGTGCTTAATTTAAATAACTCCTCCCCGGTATTTATCCCTTTGTATTCATAGAGAGCACTCATATCTCCCATCAGCCTTCTTTTGGTTAGTCTAAACGAGCCAAGCTCTTTGAGTCTCCTCTGATAAGGTAGGTTTTCCATTCCTCTGATCATCCTTGTAGAGCTTCTCTGTATCTGTTCCAGTTTGAATTCATTTTTCTTAAACATGGCAGACCAGAATTGCACACAGTATTCCAGATGAGGTCTCACCAGTGCCTTGTATAATGGTACTAACACTTCCCTGTCTCTACTGGAAATACCTCACCTGATGCATCTTAGGACTGCATTAGACTTTTTCACATCCGCATCACATTGGCAGATTTAGGGTGAATCCTGGCCCAACTTTGGAGATCATGAGGCACCTGCATGGAACTTCTGACTCTTTGTATACTATCCTGAAGTCCCGTGCTCCTGGGACGTGACTGCACCTCTAACCTCCTACCCCCAGAAAGGCAGAGAAGCCTTGGTTTGGAAGTAAACATTTTTTTAGACAGTACATAAATCTGATTAAAAAAGAGTGGCAAGATATGGTCCACTGTTATTTTTCAGCCCTCTTGCAGTGTGATTACCATACATTTGTGCTCATCTACATCCTGTGACTGATTGTCTCTGACTTTATGTAACACTCTTTCTGATATGTATAATCTATTTAACTGCCTGTACTATTTACACAGAACCTAGTTACTAACTCTTTGAATGAATAAATAAATATTCCTGCATTAGTAGTAATGATTAAAACATTTCTGCATTCATATTATTTTTATTTTATTTTTAGGTAGTTATGTATATTGCTGACATACATACCCATAATTAAATTCCATATATATTCTGGAGATGTCTGACAGATCTTTTCACTGGTAATCAAATATTTTAATTGCTTGGTGCTATCTATAGTCAAGTTATAGTTGCAGGAGATGCACTTAAAGATATTCAAATCAAACAATGATTTCTACGGTGTAATTCCTAAGAAAAGTAAATGACAATTTAAAAAAAAAAGTAGTAAGGAAACTAGGGCCTTTTATTTTTTATCTATATAAGTTGTAAACCCTTCCATTAGAATAAAGCAAGAAGTAGTTTAAGCATTATGAACATATATAATAATATATCTTTCCATTGATGTTACATCAGAGAGATCTACTTACAAGGATTGTCAGAAAAATGAGGTAAATACATTAAAAAGGTTATTGAAGGGTCTGAAAAAGCTGTAGATTCCTGTCCCTATAAATTTTATTGATCGTAAAAATGATGGATTTACTCCTTTAAATTATACTGTACACAGTAACATCACTCATTCCTTTCATAGTTTGAATGCATTCTCTTACAAAAGCTTCCTTAAAGGTATCCAGTCAAACAGAATACTTATATAACTATAAATTGACAAATTGTTCTCTGTACTCACTGGTACAGATAAGCTATACAAGTTCAGCAAGGTACTACAACCGTGGAAAGTAGGGCTAATACAAATCACTACCCCTAAATCCCAGAAGACGTCTGATAAAATGGAAGGGAGCATCATACAGTCCATTGTTATATAATGTACTCAAGTGGCACACTTCTGTTTGGCTTGGCCTCCAGCAGACTTGTATCATAAAAATTTTGAAAGCTAGCAAGAACAAATATATAACAGCTAATAGGCAAGCAGGGAAGGTCATCCATTGTGGAAAGATCTATTAACAAAGTGACTTAATACATTCATATTTACATTATTTCTCCTGAACTACTGAGCTGAGAACAGTAAATTATTCAGGATGATTCACAGTGCCCTGTTCCATTACCCATGGAACCCCTTAAAAAACCCTCACAGATAATGAATTTAGTGGCACGAAGGCCAAAACTTGAATAAATATCATTCAGCACAAACTCATCAGCAACAGGGGAAATGTTTATTTTTATAGCAAAGGGTAGCTTTTACCTATTGCTTCAATCATAAACTACCTTCTGATCAAATTTTTGTGACCTCTAAAGTAATCAGAAGTGTCTGCCATGCTACTTGTAAGTGTGTGGTCCTTGCAGACCTGGACAACATGCTTAAATCATAAGCAGTAACCTGTTAAGAGGGTTAGAGCATCCAGTCTGCCAGCGGTTCTCAACCTTTTTCTTTCTTTCTATAAAAAACTCCACAGCCCACCTGTGCCACAGGAACTGTTTTTCCACGTACCCAATAGATTAAAATCTGTATTGAATGGATAGTTATACAGTTAAATGCACACACATATATAAAATATATTAAAAAGGACAATATAGGTACAAAAATAAACTGATTTTTTTTTAATTTACTCAACATGAAACGTGTTGCTGGTGCTGATCAACAGTTCTGTCAAGATGTGGGGGGTATCTTTGACAAGCACACATGCGTGTCATGGTCAGTGTTCATCCTGGTTTGGTACTTTGTGTTCATTGATATCATGGCTGAAAATCCAGCTTCGCATAAGTAGATGATACTAAAGGGAAACAAAACTTTCAGTGCTGCAGAAGAAGCAGTGAGGTGTTCATCCAAACACTCACACCAAAATCTCTCCAGATGCATTTCTCTGAACCTGATTCTGGGGGAGCTGTCTGATGAAATGTCAGTGAGCTATTCTAACAGTTTTGATAGGACATTGGATGGAAGTTTATCTTCAGTGTTCTCACTAAAGAGATCTGTAGTCCATGTGTGTGTAGGGGCTTGTTCTGTTATGAGTTTGGAAAAATAAGCATTACATTTGTTAAGCAGAACAGACAGATGCACTGCTAGCTGAGGTTTAATTACATAAAAGTCAATGTTTTGTTCCTGAATGAAAGGATATAAGAGCTCAAATATATTAGTAGTACCCCCACAGGCATGAGCTTTCCAGAGTTGTCGTTTTGTTTTGAATGCCTCAGTTCTTTCATACAGGGCACTAAAATTAGAGTTCCTACCTTGCATAGTTTTATTCAGCTTATTCATTTCACTGAATATGTCTGCAAGATAACTCAGGTTTGCCAGCCACACATCATCTTCCAGAACTTCGGCAAGTTCAGGTTTCTTATCAGCTAAGAAAGTACATAACTCTTCCTTGAGATTAAATATATGGGCAAGCATTCTGCCTCATGATAGCCATCTCACCTCAGTATGCATGAGCAAGGAATGGTGCTCTGCACCCACTTCCTCACAGAATGTAGCAAAACACCTGGAGTTTGTTGCTCTGGATTTAGTAAAATTAAGGAGTGTTACTGCTGTGTTCAGAACATTGTGAAGACTTGGTTCAATATCTTTCACAGCAAACGCCTCTTGGTGTAAAAAGCAGTTTCTCCAAATAGCGTGAGGTGCAAAGGCTTTTATTTTTTGCACAACACCAGTCTACTTTCCAGTCATTGCTTTGGCTCCATCAGTGCAGATCCCAATGCAATTAATCCAGCTGATTTCTGCTGATATTATAAAATCATCTAACAGTTTGAATACGTCATCTGACTTGGTTGTCATCTTGGGCTCTTTGCAAAATAAAAAGTCTTCCTTTATTTCCTTATTCCACACATACTGAACATAGGCAAGCAAATAGGACATTTTCAAAATGTCTGTGGATTCATCTAGTTGCACAGCAAATCATTGTCATAGAGCTGATGAATGCTCTGCAAAACTATATCTTCTGATATAGAAGTCGTCCGTTGTTTGACAGTGTCGTTTGACATCGGTATTTTTGTCAGTACCTTGGCCTTCTTCTCTCCAAACACTTCCTTTTTTGTTTCAGTAACACAGGGCATTATCAAACTCTCAGCAATCATATGCAATTTTTTTGTTTTAGCAATTTTCTGCACTACTATGTAGGATGACCTTAAAGCTTTTTATCCACAGTAGTTGTGTATTTCATGACTGCTTTAGTACCAAACAGTTCTTTGGCCTTTTGCTCAAAAAATGAACGTTGCCTATCCTTATAGATGTCATGCTTTGTAACTAAATATCTCTGTAATTTGGAGGGTTTCAAACACTCTTTGGACAGTACTTGTGCACAAATTACACACTGTTGTTGAGGTATATCTCCACTTCCAGAACAAATAAAACCGAAATTCAAATACCTATCTTTGTATTTCCTAAATTTTGCAAGGTTAATAATGGCTTTATGTTTCTTACTCACTTACTCCTCCTTGGAGTTCTTCAGCCATTATGCTGGTTGAATTTGTTGTTGAAGGAACTTCATTATCATCGTTCTGTGGGTTTTGTGGTTTTGAAGCTGATGGTTGAATTAAAAATGTATCCACATCTGATATTTTATTGTTTATGTTTATAACAATTTTCCCTGTGCTGTGTAACTTGTCCTGCTCCCACTGAAATAGCTCCTTTACACCAGGTAAATGAAGATACATAACCTGCCAGGCTGCCATTAGACTCACTGGTGTCTAACCAAGGAGTGAGCCCTCACATGCTAGTCTCTGGGGGTGGAGCTGATGCTAAAACCAGGGTGTGGGCTTGGGCTTCAGCTCCCTGGTGGGGGAGGGGGCATAGGGGCTGGAACTAGGGGTGATGAGGGTGTGGTAGCACCCCCTGGCTTGAAGTGGTTTCCATTATATATGGGTTTACAGTTTGGTTCAATGGCTCTCAGCACCCCCACTATAAAAACTGTTCCAGCACCCCTGGTGGCGGGGCTTGAGACATCAGGGCCGCGGCTCACAGCTTCAGCCCTGTGGAGGCACCGGGGCTCAGGGCTCCAGGGTTTAGCCCTGCAGCTCCCAGCTGCAGACCGCTGGGGACACCGGGGCTCAGGGCTCCAGGCTTCAGTCTGCGGCTTCCAGCTTTGGCCCCATGGAATAGCTGAGGCGTGGGGCTTTCATCCCACAAGGGATGCCGCGGCTGAGGGCTCCAGGCTTCAGCCCCACAGCTCCCAGTTTTAGCCCTGGGGCTCAGGGCTGTAGCCCCATGGGGGTCACTGTGGACGCCTGAAACCAACTTGTGGCCCCTCAGGGAGTCTCAGCGCAGATCCTCAGGTGAGAACCACTGCACTATGCTATACGCTAGCAGTCACCACTGGTGGAAGTCATTGTCCATGACAGTGACTGACCCGATCACCCACAATTAATCTTGCGAGTAAACAGTCCCTCCTCTGAAATCTCAGTCAGAAACTGACCAAAATTACCCTTCCCCTTCTTTCCCACACCCTATAAATACTAAATCAGGCCAACAGATACAACAAGCAGCTGCTTGGCCTGCCAAGTAAACCTTTGATAGCCACCCATCAAACCAGTGTTGGATGTCCAGATTAAACATATAATCAATGTCGGACAAAATCACTTTTTCAGAGCAGAACCTCCCTGGCAATCATATGTACTTCCTGAATGGCTCCCAGATGTCACCACCATGATTATAATGCCTTTTCATTTCTCAATTTACATTTTCCTTGACCTGTCTGCCACAATCACCGAGGAGGATCCCTTTTGTATCTGCTGTAGCAGCATATTGAACCACACTATTTTGGTCTCCAACGTCTTAAACTGGCCTCCGTTTGGGAGAAGTTGGTATGTGCGCCTATTTCTGCCATCACTTTGCCCACAAGTTTGAGGCTGAAAAGGCCAAGTAGGGGAACTCTATTTTCAATAGCTGTTTAATTAAATTACACAGATGTGACCATTTCAGTATCTTATAAAATAGAACTTTAAAGTCAATATCATATAAAGAGTGAATTGATATTTAGAAAAATTTAGATACAAATTGTACAAAGCAAAGCTATAATTCTAATGATAATACAGCAGAAGTTTAAAAAGAAGTATTATAGATCACCCAAACAAAAATTCTGCATGTGCTCTAGTTATTCACTCCTCTTTTCAAGTGTTTATTATATGTAAACAGGCACTGATGTAATTGTATCTTTGGGTGTTACCATATGGTAAAATTAAAACTTTCATGGTATCATACATGGTGTTATTTTTAGGGCCCTACCAAATTCACGGCCATGAAAAACACGTCACGGACCGTGAAATCTGGTCTCCCTCTGTGAAATCTGGTCTTTTTTGTGCTTTTAGACTATACTATACAGATTTCACTGATTAGACAAGCGTTTCTCAAATTGGGGATCCTGACCCAAAAGAGAGTTGCAGGGGGGTTGCAAGGTTATTTTAAGGGGGGGGTCACAGTATTGCCACCCTTACTTCTGCACTGCCTTCAGAGCTGGGCGGCTGGGGAGCGGTGGCTGCTGACTGGGAGCCCAGCTCTGCAGGCAGCAGTGTAGAACTAAGGGTGGCAATCCCATACCATGCTATCCTTGCTTCTGCGCTGCTGACAGCAACAGCTCTGCCTTCAAGGAGCTACAGCACAACCTGCACAACCTTCTATGAGATCTAGGTCTTACTGCCTCGAAGATTCCACGTAGTCTCTCCCTGGTTGATGTAAAGGAACATTTTGAAGTTATAAGACGGTTAGAGATGTCTTCTGATAAAGATCTTTGTTTAACATCTATCCAACCATCATTAGTAGTAACCACCGCAGGAATGTCTCAGCATAAAGTCATATGCATGCTTAAGTGTTGGAAAGATTGGGGCCAAAGAACACCACTCATTTTTTTAAATGACACAAAGTTGAAAATCGTTATAGTGTGTTAGTCTTTCAAGTGAAAATAATGGGTCAAATTCTGTGCTCAGGTTATCCACTGAAGTAGTTACTCCAAAAGGAAATTTAGCCAATATACTCTGAAATTTAAAATAGTCTGATCTTGAGTCTCTGAGTACTGTTCCCAGTTGGCATTGAAGTCAATGGGAAACAAAGGTCGTTAGTATTTAAGAGGAGGTATACAGTAACAAACAGGATTGAGCCCATACTCACAAAGCATTTCCTTCAGAAAAAAATATTTTTTGACTGAAGTCTTGTTATGGTGCTGTAACTTCTACCCCACCATTCTGTTTTAGACTGGTATTCTGCATGAAATGGATATACTTTTATACAAGCTAATTGGTGAACCTTACACATCTCAATCATTTAGAGATTATGGTATGCAGTTTAGCATTTTATACTGTAAAGGTCCTGAAGAAAGGGAGGCATTGTACAGTATTTATAACTTAGAAATCCTTAACATCTTAATAGCTTGTACACGGGACACATTCTTCACATTACACAGCTAGAGCAATGGTCATCATAAAAGCTGGTTATGCTTTAAAATGAGAATTAAACTGCAACCTGCATTTTACAACCATCATATTTCATTTGTAAATATGGTTAGACTTTAATATTTTGAAGAAAAACAGCATGAATGAATCTTTCAGTAATATTAGGAAAGGGTTGCCATTCTTATTTTTCCAAATCTACTTGTGTTAAAATGGTGCACAAATTAAATTAGAAGCTGTTAAGATGTACCCTCTAGCTTGTGAGGGATACAAGTGAATACTTGTAGTACACTTGCCACTAAGAATTAAAAGAAAACATTTAATGGGGTATGTATGAACATAGTGAACTGAATTTATAATTGAAGTAGATCATTACTTTGATGATTATTATTACAGTATTTCTCAATATTTTATATTCATTGATATTATTGAGACTAACAATAGAATATTGTCCCATGTTATTCAATTGTAATGCAATTGTAAAGTATTGCATTTGTAGGACACACTAAATAATGACATTTGTAGGATTCATCTTTCTCTCAAAAAGAAATGGGTATGAAATTATATATGTGAGTCTTTAGATGCTGTACGTTTGTGAGATATCTTTTAATTGAGAGTTTACAAACTTTCAATTGTCTTATAAATTTGTTTTAATTTTGCACAGAACTGCGTATTCTTTTGTAGACATCCTTTGAGATGGAGTTCTGTGTTTCATACTCAAAAAGTTTGACATTGTGTAGGACTAGGAAAAAACAAAAAAAAACCCTACAAAAGCAAGGTATTTCATGTTTAAGATGGAAAGCAAAAAATGTTAAGATGTATAAGAAATGAAATAGAAAATAATATTGAAAATATTATAATGTCAATATATAAATCAATTGTATGACCCCATTTGGAGTACTAGCTTTTGTTCTGCTCATCCTATCCCAAAAACAATATAGCAGAAATAGAAGGGGTTCAGATATGAGCAACATATAATTAAGGGTTTTTAGGGTCACAGGGCATACACACATAAACATGCAGACCATGTCTTGTAAAATGTACTCTCATAGAATGGTAGAACTTCAGTGGAAATTAAGATTATGAGAACTTAATAAAATGAGGCCTAAATACAGCAACAAGCAGTGCTACAATACTGTTTGTCTCCAGTACATGTTTAATTGTTATTTTGTCATCTTAGGCCCTGATCCTGAATGAGATGCCTCCATCTTATTGCAGGTTCAGGGACTTGAGCTATAAGCTTCTCCTAGCCTTACACTTTGATATTCATCTTTGTTGTCCTTGCTATACCTGATCTTTTTCAATTCTTCATTACATGCCTTTCTGAGCTGTGTGCAGTGCTGTGGTTGGGGTCTTTCTAGCCAAGTACGCAATGCCTCCAACATCTCCTCATTGTACTCTTTCATATTTATCCATTCCAGTGTTTTTGTTTTCATAAATAAGATTTCGATGATGCTCATTTATCTACACTTGATAAACTATTGCAGCTCTGATTCTAACTGAGCAGTTTTAACACCCAGGGAACTTTTAAATAGAAAACTAAATTCTCAGAACATATGTTACTATTTAATTAAATAATGGATTCCAAGTTAATTCAAATTCAACCAGTACATATTTGGTGAAGAAATATAGCAATAAATAATGAATTTAGGTTCTGGAAAGAATTAAAATACTTACAAAGCACTACAGATTAAATGCAAAACTTTTAAGGTTCATTACTTTTCAATATATTCTCTTTGACATACTTCAGTGGGTAGCAATACAGGCTACTGTTCCCTTGTCACTAAATGATACAACAGCTCAATTCATAGAATAGAATCATAAAAGATTAGGGTTAGAAGAGACCTAAGGAGGTCAACTAGTCAAACCTCAATTAAATCATCCCAGCGAGGGCTTTGTCAAGCTGGGCCTTAAAAACCTCTAAGGATGGAGATTCCACCACCTCCCTAGGTAACCCATTCCAGTGCTTCACCACCCTCCTAGTGAAATAGTTTTTCCTCATACCCAACCTAGACCTCCCCAACTGCAACTTGAGACCATTACTCCTCGTTCTATCATCTGCTACCACTGAGAACAGCCGAGTTCCATCCTCTTTGGAACCCCCCCTTCAGATAGTTGAAGGCTGCTATCAAATCACTCTTCTCTCCTCTCTTCTGCAGACTGAATAAGCCCAGCTCCCTTAGCCTGTCCTCATAAGTCATGTGCCCCAGCCCCATAATCATTTTCGTTACCCTCCGCTGGACTCTCTCCAATTTGTCCACATCCTTTCTGTACTGGGGGGCCCAAAACTGGACGCAATACTCCAGGTGTGGCCTCACCAGTGCCCAATAGAAGGGAATAATCACTTCCCTCGATCTGCTGGCAATGCTCCTACTAATGCAGCCCAATATGCCGCTAGCTATCTTGGCAACAAGGGCACACTGTTGACTCATATCCAGTTTCTCATCCACTGTAATCCCCAGGTCCTTTTCTGCAGAAATGCTGCTTAGCCAGTCGGTCCTCATCCTGTAGCAGTGCATTGGATTCTTCCATCCTAAGTGTAGGACTCTGCACTTGTCTTTGTTGAACCTCATCAGATTTCTTTTGGCCCATTTCTGGTTTTATGGATGGAAAATGGATAATGAAATATCCATCAAAAGTGCCATGAAAATAGTTCTGCCAAAGTCCTAGTGTAACACCGATCGACCCTGGTCGTTGTTGGGCAGGATCAAACCTGAGACCTCTGAAGCTAAATACATGAGCCTCTACTGCATGAGCTAAGAGCCATATGGTTGTTAGCTAATGCTGTAGAGCAAACCCATTAATCTCTCTCTCTAAATAGTCTCGGTGCCACAGATAGGACAGAGCACCACACCCAGGAGGTGTGTGAGTTACACTAGCTGTGCTCAAAAATAATTTTCAATCAATAATGAACTATGTATGGAATAGCTTTCTGTGATGTTCTTGAGGGGAGGAGGAGTAGTCTCTTGAGCTTACTGGATCATCTTTTTACAAACCCTCTTACAAATTGAAAAAAAATCACGGTGCTGTCTCTTTTTGGTTGACTTTTACCCCAATCTCAGTACTTACGCATCTTCCCTTTCAGAGATTACTTTTAATGTTAAGGCTTCGGAAGAGGAAATATTTTGCTTTTAGAATATACCAGATTTTACCAAGGGTCAGGTGATTTCAGGGAATTTCCCCAAGGGGTATACTCCCTCTGATATACTGGGGTATACTCTACAGGATTTTGTGTAAACAGGTAAACAAATAAATGCTACGGTCCCTCATCCCTCCTTTCTGGAAGCACATGCAATCCTGGTATGTGAGATTTATCAGAAGATAAGGAGGAAATTCTTTATAGAGCTTCTTGATTAAATATTGGGAGCTCATCACTGTTACAATTTTACAATGTTCAACCATTATAATAGGAGGGAATTGAGGTTGGCAACCAGTTTGTTCAGAATATTACTCCATTCACAGTCCAAACGTACCATAAAAATGACAACATATTATGAAAATCTATACTACTAAAACAATGCCACGTTTGAAAACCTTTACAAACCCTACAACTAACTTACAACTCAAGTGAAGGAAAGTGATATTTTAAAAGGGGATCTACTACCCCTGAAACAAGATAAAAAATCAATAACATGCTCTATGGACTTCCCCATCATCTCTTTGGCTTTGCTTTACAACATCAAGATCAACTACCTGAATCACTAGGCAGAAGTTAAGAATCCATGTTTTTAAAGGCTCTTATTCCTCCCTTCCCTTTCTCCATAACAATTTAGCTATATGGCCTCTGATTATAGGTATATTTTCATGTGATATTAACCGAGTGCCTTCCAATAGGATTGATCCAAACCAAAGTAAAAACATCCACCCCAACCCAGAACCCAAACTCTGTTTTAAAAAAAAGAATCCTATGAGATGTTCTCTTCAAAAAAGCAGAATTATGAGGAAATATTTTTTCCTTCTTTAACATACTATCATCACAGGATTCTTACTCTTGGAGAGTAAGTAGCTCAAAGGATATCTCCAAATAAAATCTGAATGAATTACCACTGCAGTAAGCAAAGCAAGAATGCCTAACACAAAGCAACATGAAAATGTTTATTTTTTTGTATAGCAAGAAGGGATAAGATACAATACCTCCAAAAGACAACAAAGAGGTGTTAAAACAAGCATAGCCTCAAAGGAACATTCTCAGAAAACAGATTTCTGTTCCTGAATTTGTCCTCCTGAAATGAGAGAAATTCTGAGAAATAAACTTTTTGGGGATATATTGGACACCCCATATCTGAAATGGGTTTTTCCATCACTAGTCACCCTACAGGGGCAGGGCGGAATTTGCTGGCAGATTTGAAATACCTCTTTCTGTATCACATGGTGCTGCACAATTGAGGCCACAGACCATTTCCCTGAACTTGGACACTACTTTAGGTTTTTTCACGGGGAACATGATCTGAGCCTAAGTATTGTAACTGAGAATTTTAGGCTGAGGACATATTTTGTAGTTATGTTTTTAGGTGAACAGTAACCTCTGTCAGGCTAATAAATATATTGAAAACTAATTATATACCGTATTTGCATTTCATAGATAGACTTTTTGATTTCCTAAGAAATTAAAATATCTGAACAGTAGTCCATCAGTAACAATTAAAGAACGAAGACAGGTATTGCAATGAATAGATAGCATTATGTGAAGAATAACAGGAGGATACAACTTCACAGCTAAGCTAATTCCCATATCAGACCCACACACTTTTGGTGCTTGTTGGTTTTAGACAAATTTCCATTCATAATTTTACTTCTGAGGTATTTAAATGATTTTGTATGAAGTTAGTTTGCACAGTCTACTGTGAATTTAGAGCTCTAAGGAATCATTGGTATGCAGATTTAGACACAAACATTTTTTTATCACAAGCAACATTTTTCTGTGATATAAAAATAAAGTTAATGAGATGTAGACTTAGTCTCAAAGTAAGTAAAATAAAAATAACTTCAGCAAATTAGAAACAGTCTGTAAAAAACTAATTAGAAATTCAAGGCCAGATTTTCAGCTCAAGTCAATGAAGTTGCAGCAGTTACACCAGCTGAGGCTCTATTCCTAAATCTCTCTATCTCTCTCTCTCTCTCTCACCTCCTCCCCCACCTACCACTTAGATTGTGAATCAGGGTTTTATATGATATAGTCACACAAAAGGCTGACAAGTATAGTGTTTAATCTCCTTCTACCCACAGCAGTAAAGTGGAATCCCCCAGGGAATATGGTGCACATGTAAATTTTGAGTACTAATATTGTCGGGGCAAATTCTTCCCATCCTCCATAGGTGCAAAGGCATCCTGGCCACCAGAAATGGGCAGTACCATTGCACGAGCATAGACAGGATTCAGGGTCCACATAGCATAAAATTTACATGTGGCATAGAACAAACTGAGCTCTATGACAGATGTCTGTGTGACAGTACAGGAAGTAGGTAGTAGTGAGGCAAAAGGAGAAGTAGTAGGGCTGGAGGATGCATTACTATGTGGATCAATGTTCCCTCTAATTTTTTACATCCATGTGCAGAATGAATTTTGTTACGTGCACCAATATGGAGGTGTATTCTGGGGATCATCAGAATTCCATCCCAAGTAGCCTTGCTAGAATGAGATACTGGTATATTAAAAACAAACAAACAAACAAACAAAAAACCTTGGAAACAACAACCAAAAGAAGTTACTGTATAACAAACACATACAACATACATTTCGTACTCACAGGCAATGCCACAAGCATTGAGCCTGCAGAGGAATTGCATATTGAAACAGAGAATTTAAATTGGGCTGTCTGGGGAGAGTGAGAGCAGCTGCGGGATTGGGTTAGCATAGAGAGGGGACAGAGCAGCAGAAGCAGTTGGGGCAGTTGAAGAGAGGTGCTTGTTTGGGCTCCACTGGAAATCAGTGACTGTTATTTTTCTCTGTTGGCAATGGAGGTTTCTCAGTCAGTATGAGGCAATCCCCTCAAAGCCAATTTCTGGCCTGTGCCCCACCATCTGAGAAACCTTACACTAGAAGTGACTGTGAAGTTGGCCGTGAAAAAGAAAGTAGACTGCAGAACTTCCCACTGCAGGAGGAAGTTAAACTGGTTGGATCACTGCTGCCTGATGACTGTCCCTAGGGTCATTATAACTGCTTCATACCAGCTCCTGCCATTTCCAGTCCTAATCTGCTTGCGATCATGCAAACTGAAATTTGCAAAAGATTCTATCTTGTGGGTGGGAATGTGTAACATGGAGGTAAAATGTTTGCCATAGGAGGTGCATTGCCCTTGGCGCATGTGTGTATAAGACAGGCTCTTAGAATGGGACATTTGAGGGTCTCAAAGCCCTGAGAGCTCTTTCCTTTCCTTTCCTTTCCTTTCCTTTCTGAAGAACACTTGGAAACTCTCCATACCAGTCAGAGTGACTGTGTGTGTACAAGTGTGTATGAAAATAGGATGCAAAAGCTGGCAGGTTTCATTGGGGTAAATATGATGCAAACACAAAGACTTAAGTCCTCAAAGCTTAAGGGTTAGTAATGTATTACTTAAAAGTTAGTTACACTCTGTGGAAGGGTGAGAAGTTTCCTGGCAGCAGAAATACTAGCAAATGTGAGCCACCAGTTTAGGGGCTGGCGGTCTTTCATGTCAATAGCACCACAGTTCACTGGCAGCAACGTATTCAGATTTTGTCAGCTATTTGTTAGTAAAGCAATAGCTACAGCAATCCTTAAAAAGTAATGGTAGCATCTTCACACTGTCTCTGAGGGATTTCCTTGCTCAGCTGCTCATAATTTTCCCCCTGGCTCTCTTGCTCCTGCATAATAGATTTTGGAGTCTTAGTGTCTTCCAGGTAGCAGCAGCAGGAGGACACTCCTAAGTTGTCTTGGGCAACAACAGTACTAGCAAGTAATAGAACAGTGATTATGCAAACCCAACAGCCTTTCCTTAAAGCTCCTACTAAGAGCTTCATTCACGTTACAGTCTGGTCTGATGATGACTGCCAGCTCCTCTGCTTTTAAATACCACAGAACCTTCTCTCCAGGTGTGTGTCATCATTGCCTCACTGATAGTCTCTGCTAGAACTTTTTCTCAGGCCTAACTGACAAATACATTAACGTAGTTGTGTAAATCTGTTAACCTTATTTCATGGGAGATGTTTATTACTTCATGGTTTTGAAGAGGGCTGATTGAATCATTCTCTGTTTTGATTTGAAGTGCAGGATGTTTATTCTTGTAACCTGTCTCTTTCTTTCTTTCTTTCTTTCTTTCTTTCTTTCTTTCTTTCTATTTATTTGTTAAAAAAAATGCTATGACAAATTACGTGAGTGCTGCTTCATTTATTTTAACCACTGCAGCACTGAAGAATTGACATACAAATTCAAATCTGTGAATATTCTTTATTTCATAAGAGGATTTTAAATGAATTCATATGTTACAATAACATTTTACAGACTGACTGAAATTAAACCTCTACTACACCATACTGTAATCCTGTTAAATATAATACAATACTTTTCTGATTGCTGTTTAAAATAGTAACTCTATGGCTTTGTTTGTCTTGTCTTTCTGGTTTGCTTTTTTTTAGATATACCGGGCAGCCCACGTAACCAGTTCACATTCAGACCACTCCCACCCCCTCCACCACCACCACATGCATGCACCTGCAGCAGAAAACCACCTCCAACAGCAGATTCTCTCCAGAAAAGATCAATGACAACCCGCAGTCAGCCCAGTCCAGCTGCTCAAACCCCTCCAACCAGTATGCAAGATTCCGTACATCTCCATAACAGCTGGGTCTTGAATAGTAATATACCATTGGAGACAAGGTATATATAAACGGAGCCTACTATTCTTAAGAGTTTAAAGGGGGGGTGGGGTCTGAGGATGAGATGAGAAAATAATAGGAGTGAGAGAAAGAATGGCTGTGTCATTCAGGACACACAAAGCTTTTTGATGTGAAGCATTATTATCATCATGTTATTAGTTAACCTGTATCATTAATGCTCAGAAAAGCACATTTTGAAAAGTGTTGCGGGAGGGGTAATTGAACACCAAAGATGTGTTCAAGAAGTGTGCATTCTGTGCTTATTAGTTGTAAATGTGCATACACACATCTGTGCACCTATGCAGCCTCATCTTATGTGGCAAGAGGCATTTTGCCTTAGAAGCATCAAAGAAACTCCGCATGAAGACCATGCTTCAGGGAATCTCTGCACTCCATAGGATCTGAAAGCATTCAGCCTGCAGTCTTTGGCCTCCTTATAAACCCCAGGTGTGAAACAATCCCCAAGAAATTATCATTGTACATAAACATCCAGGATGTCTTCAGATACGTATAAGCAAAAGAAGGCCAAAATGGCTTGAGGTTTCAGAAATGATTATAGAATCAACATTGCGTTCAATTGATGATCTGAGGCCTGATTATGAAAGCCTTATTGCCTCAAAAAACAAATACTGAAGTCAAGGATTGAGCTTTGGATAATTTACTTGAATAATAGTTTGCAAAATGATAATCTGAATAAAATACCTTTCCAATTCGGAAAGAATCTATAATGTAGAGAGACAAATTCTGTCTCCTGAGGTGACTATCCTTGAATATCCTTGACTTTTTCGGTTGAAAGCTGTTATTGTAATCTGAACAGCTACTTTTATAGGCCATTAATCAGAGCTGTGCCATTCAAGTTTTTCCAATTTTCAAACATTCAAGTCCTGTCTAATTATCAACCTGAAACTTGGGCCATTTTATAGACCTTTTGAGTAAATTAGTTACTGAGTTTTGCACAAGCTTCTCCTTCCCCACATGGAACATTGTGAGTCTGAACCTGAGTAGTCTTGGCTGGTGCTTGCATTTGGTTTTCAGGTTAGTTCAAAACACCAAGTGTTCAGTTTTCCCCACATGTCCTGAAATTGATGAATTTCACACAAATGTAACCCTAACTATTTAATATAACGGGTACTTTCACAAAAGCATTTTCCCTTTCAAACATACATGTGCACTTATTTAACTATTATCCAAGGGAAAAATTTGGTGGTCTTGCAATGAGATGAAATTGTTTTGACTTGACTCAGAACAAAGTATGCAACATACTTCTTTATATAATTTGGCTACTACAATATACCAGTGTTGCTTTGAATAAGTTACTCCCTTCTGAAAGGGTGTAAATTTGACATGAAAGGATGGGCTGATTTAATTGTGATCATTATTATTTTCTGAGTTAAGACTTTGGTATGTTATTTGCTTGAAAAATGAATGCCAGGCAAGGAATCAAGGGGTATGTCAACTCCATCAAATGAATGCACAACTTAAATTTTTGGTCAGAAAATGAGTATTTTAAAATTGATACATAATATGGTCCCCCTGATATATTTCTGATGCTTCCATCTGAAATTTACATTTTACCATGTTTGCCCAGATTTCACCCACATACTTCCTATAACCAGGCAAGATATCATCTTTAAATTATGTGTGAAGTCCTTAGCAGAATTTCATAATGTAGGGTCTTATATAAAAGCTGAGGCCAGAAAAAGCATATTTGGTTTACTCTGAAGTAATTCAAGAGTAAGAAGAAAAGGCCTAGAGCGCACAACACAGCATTAGAGAAAAGAGATTGTTGCTTTTTCCCCTTCACCATGGGTGATCAGATGGGACAAGAAAATGAAATGGTTAAATCTCCAGGTTCTCCCCCCACTCACACATACACTACAATTGAAAATAGTCTTAGAAAATACAAGTAATATGGCAATGGTGGCTGTATTTCAGTGCTAAATATTTCTTGTATAATAGTACTCAAATCTACCTAATATGCATAAGCAGATTTTTTTAGAACATTTGCAATTGAAGAATAGATTTAGAGACATTAATTTATGCCCTACCTTAATAACTGGAAAAAAATCAGAATGCACATGTTCAGTACTTACATCCAATAATATCTCATGTTAATCCTTAAACCTCACCAGGGTTTGCACAATCTAGCTATAGGCACATAGATTTAGAGATATTTTTTTTCATACAGGAAAAGACTTCCGAGAACTAATCATGTGGCCTATAAATCCTGTTTACTACAGATAATCAGAAATGGAGCAAGCTTCTCAGCCTACCCATAGTGGCAGATATGTAATATTTCACATTTACATGAAGGAAAATTCCATAATTCTAAAAATATATTTACTGTATTGAGATTAGAAACATACTCTTATGTAATTAGATTTTGAAGATCCGTATTGAATTGAAAAGGTCAGACCTAAAAGAGTGGGTAATGAAACAGTATATTTTAGAATTGCTTCTATATTGTAACACATTGTATTTATTATATCTTATATAACAAGGTAAAACAGAAATTCTACTAATACTTCTTGCTTCTGACTAAAGTTTAATAATAATGAATTAATCCTCACTACATCCGCATGCATGGATGAGTTGTCATCTCAGTTCCTGGATGGATAGATTGAGGCACAGACGGATGAAGTGACTTCCCCAAGTTCACAAAAGATGTATTTGGCAGAGGCAGAAATGGAGTTCAGAACTGCCAGGTCCCATTCCTTAATAACAAGACAGTTCCTTCTCCTGTATTAATTAATATGATAGGGAACTATTTTCCCCAACCATGAGCCATTTTGCATTAAAATAAACTCAAAAGAAAAAAAAAAGTAAAGTACATATAGGACTCTTTAGTGGAGGAGGTATGAGAGAAGCTGCTGACAAAGAGGTAGGAGGAAAAGTGAATCTGCAAAGGATCCAGCAGGTTGGACTGACAATTGACTGAGTATAGCCATCCAAGAGAGTGATATATGTGCATATACACAATTGCATAATATGTGTTCACATACAGTACTGAGAACAACTTATTTACTATTAAAATGACTTATGAACATGCATTAATTTCATTGCAACACATAGATCATAATTTGTAAATATTTTCAACAAAAGTCTGCAAAGATCTCGCATAACATAAAACACAGGTACCATTAATTCTCTTTTTTAGCACCATAATATTATTGACATCTTACATAATTGATTTTTCTCCCCCAGGATAAAGTAAGCACAATCTATTGCCTATTCCCTTCCTCCCCTCTAAAATTGTGTTTTTCAGGATTCATAGATACTTTGCTCTAATCTTTCAAATCTTCTGATTTACAGTGCCATATATTGTCATTAACTTTGACAGCCCCATCTGAATGTGGCTTACTGCTTTTTATAGGGTACATTTTAAACTCAGACAACTCAGTAAAGCATATTTCCCCTCTCTTCTGTGCCCTCTTATATCAATATTATTGTAAGTATTCCACTTCTTGCTGTGTTTTCCTTGTACTTCACTATTCCTTTATTTCAGTCAGCTCCAATGTAAGATGGAAAAATGGCATTTTAAAATGTTGTTTCTAACTGTAATACTAATCTTAGTCCTTTTTGTGTTATGCTATGGTGCCCTTTTTGTGGATAAGTCAGATCAAGCTTTGGATGTGCTTATTTTGAGTACAACTTTGCACATGTTTTCTGAAAGACTAGATTCACAATAACTTTCATTAATTTGCTGTTAAAAGCAACAAACCTTTTTTAACTTTGATTTCCCCCCAAAGTGTTTATTTTCATTTCTGTATTTTGGACTAAAGTGTTTTACACGTTTGCGTATTCCTTCATTTTTATTAACTTTCATTCTAGTTCCTCTAACCCATTTAGCATGTTAGCAATAAGATGCTGAGTGGGCTGAAATCTACTTCAGTGTACTGTCTATGCCCAAGGTACTGTGGCAAAGAAAACTTCATTTAAGTAGCCTGGGCATCCTGGTAATAACCCCTCTAAAGAGGGCATTGTGGTATCAGGCCATGAACCTGAGATTCAGTTATCATTAATTCATATACTTAACTTAAAAATGTTAGAAAAATAGGGGAGGCACTTGGGATTCAAGCCACCTATGATTTTTAGCTATTGTCTAATTAGCAATACATCTAAGCAATAAAGTTTGGATTTGGTTCTAAACTCTCCAAATGTGGGGATTCTTTGAGGAAAGGGTTGGACTAGATGACCTCCTGAGGTCTCTTTCAACCCTAATCATCTATGATCTATGTTAGGCTCGAATGCTTGTCTACATGGAGAGACCTAGTGCATAGCAGCTAGGATGTTAATCTGCAGCAAACTGGTCTGCCACGCACTAAGTCACCATGTGGACCCTGCTACTGTGCGCTAAAAGTTTTCAAGCAAGTTCCACATGGTGACTTAGTGTGCGGCAAGCTGGTGCACTGTAGATTACACTCTTAACTTGCTGTGCTCTAACTGACCATGTAGTCAAGCCCCATCTCTATACGGAACCAATGCTCAGAAACATTGTAGGATCCATAAACTTCTGTTTTTCTAAGGATACCATCTTGTTTATGATGTAGTCTACTTACACTGGAAATCTTATGACTATCACTTACCAGGATGTTTTTTAATTATGATTATACTGCCACCTTCTTATTTAAGCATATACATAAACAAACAGAATTTGCCCTAATCAGAGGAGCACGTATGTGGCTGCCTAAACCCTAGAAAGCTGTCTGTGGTCTCGGTGGCCAGGTTAAGCTGGACTAGTGTTCAAGGCTGAAATCAAGAAATCTCTGCTCCATGCTTGAAAATTGCAGAATTGTTGGGGAGATGAAAACCTAGTGTGCCTTTTTATCCTTGATCACTGGACGTGAGCAGGGTATGGATCCTGCCTCTGATAGCCAGTGAGATGGTCCCAAAATAAAAGGGTTGCTTTTGTCATCTCCCAAGTGTACACTGATTGTTGCTTCAGGAGGAAAGAATCTAGCTTGTTGAAGTCCCATTACTACTGTTTGCCTGAGTTCTGTTCTTTAGTTCAGCCAAGATCGTAACAATTTTAAAAACTCTGCTGTGGTTGACTGGCTGTCATGCAGACAGGGTAGAACCACTTCTTTCAAACACTTGGGAACCCACTGTTGCTGAGTCTTATTGGGTAGAACCACCTCTGACCCTGTAAGTAAAGGAACAGGTTTGGATGGTTGCATAAAGTGAAAATAAAAATCACATAGCCTTCTCCAGGGCAAGTGGAGCAGCCTATGGGGGAGCTGTAGAGTACTCATGAATCAACAGATAGGGAAACAATTACCATTTAGACAATAGCCTTAGTTAATAAATTATTTGTGAAAGAAGCCTACTCTTGAGTTAATTTTAACTTACTCTTTATTATTCTGAAAATAAATGTAGAGTGATTTCATTTCTTATGAGCTTTCTTTTAAACCACATTGTTCAATATCTGTTACTGTGACATGTCTCTTGTATTTTGTCATTTTCTGTCTAATTAAACAATAAATCTAACCTCCCTAGAGATTATATTTAAAAGAAAAGTCATGACAAGGGTTAGAAACTCATTCTGAAAGTACCATGTATTGTCACTGTGCAGAAGAGAGGATCTGAAAACTTCAAATTTCTGAATTGTTAAAAAAAATGTAAGGCTGTAAATTTGACCCTGAATTTAAAATAAAATGGCTTTAAATACAATCCTCAATTTAGCAATGCAGGAACAAACCTTGTATTATGGAAATAAAAATATAAAAATTTGTCATCTACAATGAGATACAATTTTAATGTCTCCCACTATGGCACTTCAGGTTCCTTCTTCTCTTGCATAATTTAGAACCCAGTCACTATGGATGAAAACATTTTAAATTGTTCATATACTCCACAGCAATTTTTCTTTGGGAGAGGGTCAAGTTGCAGCTCCACTGGAACACCATGATAAATATTTTGGATGTATAGGTATTTTAATCCTTTCTGAATCTAACATCATATTCTAGGTTATGTCCCCTCATTAATTAATTTAATGTAATGCATATAAAGTAAGAAACCAGGGTAAAAATATGCAGTTTTTGTATAATAGCTAGTGGCCCAGTAGGCCTGGCAGCCTTCCATGAAGCATGACAATCTCATTTGCTAAAATAGAAACAGACAAAATGAATGTTATTTTAGACGGGAAAAGAGTGATGCCAGATTAAATCCAGAGGGTTTGAATTGGTTTGGAGAACAGGAGCATCACATATAGAGGCTCACAGTATAGATAGGCAAAATTTCCTTTTCCTATGTCCACACTGTTTGATATAGCTTGGGGCAGTAGGATGATTTGGAAGTGATTCCCAGAAAATATGTAGCCCCTTGAAATATTTGGAAAGTAAAATGCTATTTAGGTACATGCTGCGGTGTATCCCTTGCAAGCATAGTTATCTGTAAGTGAAATTTGCAACAGTTACATTGCAGCATGGCTGTTGGCTGTACCTTTGAGTATGTGGATATTTGGGGGCCTATCTAGGAGTATTTTGGACCTGGCCCCTCTCAAGTATTAGTGGATTCTAACTGTTAAAATGTTCATTTATTTACAGACTGAGCTACAACAGTTGTATAGCTTATGAGGCAGAGATTTTAATGGCCTATTCCAACTCTTGCTGAAGTCAATCGAAAGACTGCCATTGACTTCAGAGTGAGGGTTAGATCAGGGCTTAAATCAAGTGGTGAAGATAGGGTGACTCAGGGTATGTCTACACTGGCAAGTTTCTGCGCAACAAGCTATACCACTTTTATTAACGCGCTGGAATGAAACCACTGTTGAATGTCCGCGCTGTGCTCCTTGTGATGGATGAGCGCATGCACATTAGCAGCTCTTGCAATGCCTCATGGGGCAGGCACAGTGTCACATGATGCAGGTTTCCCAATCCCACTGTTCCATGTGCATCCTACTACATTGCCAGCCGCTTTCAACTGAAATGGGGGTTGGGGGGGGGAGAGTGTGTGGCAGGAGGGGGTATATGGGGTGAGAGAGACAGTGTGTTTTGGGGGACAGCGAGTGTGTCAACATGCTGTCTTGTAAGTTCAGCCAGTGGCAGGAAGCAACCCCCAGTCCTGAGGCAGGGGGAGAAGGAAACCCGACATCAGCCCCCGTCTCCCTCCCCAGCTCTCTGCACAACAATCTCTCTCTCTCTCTCTCTCACACGCACACACGCACAACAATCTCTCTCTCACACACACGCACAACAATCTCTCTCTCTCTCTCTCTCACACACACACACACGCACAACAATCTCTCTCACACACACACACACACACACACACACACCTGCTTCTGTGTTCAATAGCATGAGCATTCCACATTAATGGTTTGCTTTGTGTCCCAGAGCACATCAGCACAGCATACAGGGCCTGTCAAAAAACGGAGCTTTGAAAGGGGAGGGGCGCATGTCTCCAGGGCAGCTGAGTTCAAAACAATGAGCAGAGTGGCCACTTGAGGGATTATGGGACACTTCCGGAGGCCAACTGATTGCTTTCTGTGCTGTAATGTGTTTACACTGCCAATACAGCGCTGGAGCCTCTGCGCTTTAAGGCTTACGACTCTCATTGAGGTGGGTTTTTTGCAGCACTGCAACTGAGGAGTTTCTGCACACTAAGTGGCTTGGCAGTGTCTACACCTCGGGAGTTGCACCGCAGAAAGCTGCTTTACTGCGCAGTAACTTGCCAGCATAGACAAGGCCTAAATTATCAAGGCTACTCTGGAATGGCCGACTCTAGCTACTTTTGAAGCCAAAAGACTCATTTTCATTAACTTTAATGATAATTGGATCGGTCCCTTGGTAAGTGACAGACCTGGAATTAGAACTCAGAAGTTCTTGACCCCCAGTCTCATGCTGACTTTACTATGTCATATAGGCAAATGCAGTCTGTTGATGTAAACGGGCAAAGCAATAAGTTAATCTCTCTAGAGGTGAAGATTAAAAATGGAATATGAAAAAATTTGAAATTCCAGCTTCTAGATAGATATGATTTTCTCACTGCTTACCAGGTATTGATCAATCTAACTACAGTATAAGCATTACAATATACTCAATTAGAAGCATAACACAAAGGCCTTACTAAATTGAAAATCTTCACACTCTGCTAAAACGTTACAATAGTTTTACTCAATATATAGATACACTGTACAACATTTTCAAAGTTGCCTTTGCCTCAACTCTGCTTATTTAAACTACATTTTTAGTTTTTAGGCAGCAAACTTTAGATTCTTACATTTTGGCATGATCAAAACATCAAACTAATGCAGACATGGAAACAGTGAGATACGTACATCATAGTATGGTTGAATTTGGAGACTGAAACTTTATTAAAACTATTAACCAATGGGGAATCACTTACAAGACCACCTTCAGGACTTTCTAGTGCAGATTTCAACTGGGCAGCAATGGCTCTGGGTTCTAAAGACCTGAGGGTTGGTATGAGGACAATACCCCCTCTGTACTATCAAGCCAAACCAGGGACCCTGGCTGGAAGCCCAAGTCCCAGCCCATTCCTCTCTTCCACACAGGAGGTAGGAGAGATGAGATATGGGAAGCCACATGGGTATATGTGACACATGGGGGCACACTCCCACAGCATATAGTGCTGTGCTCAGGGCCTGTGCCAAGCAGCCCATAGGGTTACTTGGAACTCCCACTGGATTCTTTTTTAAACCATCCACTGCACTGAAACCTGGCAATATTATGATGAATGTAATGTATAAACCACAGAAAATCATTTTAGAATAGACACACATAAATTCCTTTAACAGTAGTAATCTATTGTCAAATACTATTATAATAAAACACACACTGATATTTTCAAGACTGACTTCTCATAGAATCCCAGGGTTGGAAGGGACCTCAGGAGGTTATCTAGTCCAACCCCCTGCTCAAAGCAGGACCAATCCCCAATTTTTGCCCCAGATCCCAAATGGCCCCCTCAAGGATTAAACTCACAACCCTGGGTTTGGCAGGCCAATGCTCAAACCACTTGACTGCTTTTTCACTATATGGCCAATGAAGGCTATAAAAAAGACTGTCATAAATATAAAGGGAAGGGTAAACCCCTTTGAAATCCCTCCTGGCCAGGGGAAAGCTCCTCTCACCTGTACAGGGTTAAGAAGCTAAAGGTAACCTCGCTGGCACCTGACCAAAATGACCAATGAGGAGACAAGATACTTTCAAAAGCTGGGAGGAGGGAGAGAAACAAAGGGTCTGTGTGTCTGTCATATGCTGATTTCTGCCGGGGATAGACCAGGAATGGAGTCTTAGAACTTTTAGTAAGTAATCTAGCTAGGTATGTGTTAGATTATGATTTCTTTAAATGGCTGAGAAAAGAATTGTGCTGAATAGAATAACTATTTCTGTCTGTGTATCTTTTTTGTAACTTAAGGTTTTGCCTAGAGGGGTTCTCTATGTTTTTGAATCTAATTACCCTGTAAGATATCTACCATCCTGATTTTACAGGGGGGATTTCTTTATTTCTATTTACTTCTATTTTTATTAAAAGTCTTCTTGTAAGAAAACTGAATGCTTTTTCATTGTTCTCAGATCCAAGGGTTTGGGTCTGTGGTCATCTATGCAAATTGGTGAGGCTTTTTATCCAACACTTCCCAGGAAAGGGGGGGTGCAAGTGTTGGGAGGATTGTTCATTGTTCTTAAGATCCAAGGGTCTGGGTCTGTAGTCACCTAGGCAAATTGGTGAGGCTTTTTACCAAACCTTGTCCAGGAAGTGGGGTGCAAGGTTTTGGGAAGTATTTTGGGGGGAAGGACGCGTCCAAACAGCTCTTCCCCAGTAACCAGTATTAGTTTGGTGGTGGTAGCGGCCAGTCCAAGGACAACGGGTGGAATATTTTGTACCTTGGGGAAGTTTTGACCTAAGCTGGTAAAGATAAGCTTAGGAGGTTTTTCATGCAGGTCCCCACATCTGTACCCTAGAGTTCAGAGTGGGGGAGGAACCTTGACAAAGACTTTGACTTAATATTGTATTTCTGACACTGCCGTTATTAGAGCCTATTCTTGATTGATTTTGGCTCTTTGTCCTGCATTTATATAATTGTTGTCCCAGATTTCTGTGTCAGAGTCTTGAGGTGGGGTTACAAGGTTAACAGAAAAAGCTTGCATAGGCTGTCAGAAATTCAAACACATGAATCAGAAGCACATTGCTCTTTGTTGTATTTTATAATACAGCGATAAATGGGTAACACAAAAGACTCTTTACACATCCTATCATATCCGCAGGTTTACAGGGCAAAATTTTAAAAGAATATGTAAAGATAAACATAAAAAGAAACATTTTCATAAGAGCAATTTAAGAGACCAGTCCAATTTGAAATACCTATGTTTTGCATGCAGGTGTGTTCCTAACAGATTATACAGTTGCATCATGGACATTTAAAAATTATCTCACTTGTGTATGTAAAAATAATATCAGATTAAGTGACAAATTAGAGAAAGCTTTGCATGACCACTTGTTCCCTTCCCCTTCATTTATATGCATTCTTGCTCCAGCAGTATTTGCACATAATAAGACAGAATGGGGAACAACGCTGCAAGGAATATAATTCAGGGTAGCATCTGGTCCTGTGCTTTTAAAAATGAGCCATATCCCATTTTTCACTTGTATTTGTTTTTTGTAAGAGAGTGGGTTTCATTATGTTTTTGCTATAGTTTAGGTTTGTTGTTGGTACATGGTATAGCACCATTGGTATCCCCTTGTTGCGGGTAGAGAAGTGTTTTCCAAACCAAGAGCTGTGTTCTGGGTAGCCTCTCTACAAGGACTTGCCAGAATGTTATTGAAGAGTGCAATCCATGCTTCTTCTTTGTGCCCCTGCAGGGGTGGCTGTCTGAAAAGAGGCAGGTAACTATATCTACATCTATACTTGGTGCTCAGGGTGTGATTCCCAGCTCGCATAGACATAGTCATGATTTCTGTCATCAAGTTAGCATGCTAAAAATAGTAGCATGGCCACCGTATATTTGTGCCAAAATACAAGGTCTTTTGTGATATAGGCAAATATCTGTTAGGAACTAATATGGCAGCAAATCCATTTTTACTGGTGATTTATTGTAAAGCCAGGTGTATTTCAACTATATTCTGTTTAGGTTCTTGTGCTGCTCCTATAACAGTGATATCTAGAAACCACTATGGAAATCTAAATTCAGGTTTCTAACCTCAAAGGTTATGTCTGCGCTACAAGCTAGGGGTGAGATTCCCAGCTTCTGTAGATGTACACTTACTGAGTTAGCATGATAAAAATAGAAGTATAGCCATGGTAGCGCAGGCTAGCCCCTTCACCCAAGTACATACCCCCAGGATTCAGGTGGGTTTGCTCTAGGGTTAGCTAGCCTATGCCTCTGCTCACAGCCCCCTGTGCTACAGCAGCTACACTGTTAGTTGAGTGTGGTAGCTCGATGAGACCTAGCATGAGTCTGTCTACACAAGCTGGGAATCAGATCCCTACCTGCAAGTATAGACAGAACCCGTGAGTCCATGGCTCTGCCTTTAATCCATTCTAACCAGAACAGAAGGGCAAGTGTACTGGGACCTCTCCAAATCTGCTGTAGCTGCCACTCTAACGTGTGCTTTAGGGGAACCTCAAGAAGGTATTCTGACAGTGTCAGAGAGGATTCCACCTTGTAAGCTCAGCAGCTGTACACCTCCACATCTCCTTCACCTCTCTCAGTGGCACCTAGCTCAGAATTACTGTGACAACCACGGTTACATTTGGAGATACAATTAGATGACTGAGTTGAAAATGAATTGAAATGCTTAGATGACCAAACCCAGGACTTCCCAGATGTGTTATTATTCAGACATTCAGTAGTTTGTTTTGCTATTGTGCAATTTCAATTTCTTGAAATTGAAAATATGTGCAAGTTCAGTTGTGTGGCCATTTAATTATGCAGTTGACTTTTATATTTCATATGTGCAACGCAGATTAATCTTGTGGACATTTTAGTGTTTCTCTTGCATTCCTATTTTCTCCAGCTTTACCAGTGGAATGTTTTCAACGCTGCCCTTTACCTTGTTTTTTCTCTTACAAAAATTAGTCATTTTAATGGAAATGAGAGAGAGAATATTTTAAATAGAAAAATGAACATAGAGACTTTAAAACCTGGATATTTCAACCTAGGACTCGGGGTAAGTAGCTAACTGCCAGCCCCACTCTTTACATCTGGAAGTGATTCAATGTCCTTTACTTAATCCAGGCCATTGCTGGGAAAACAAGGTCATAAAGAAAAGGAGTACTTGTGGCACCTTAGAGACTAACAAATTTATTTGAGCATAAGCTTTCGTGAGCTACAGCTCACTCTCAAATAAATTTGTTAGTCTCTAAGGTGCCACAAGTACTCCTTTTCTTTTTGCGGATACAGACTAACACGGCTGCTACTCTGAAAGGTCAGAAAGAAATTTTCTCAGCAGGTTAGATATAAAAAAGGGTAGTTATGTGTTGTTAACCTGGTTACTGTAGCAGTATTTTATCACTATCATAAGGGTAATTATTATTGGATTACTCTGTATGGGTCTCCAAAAACATTGCCAAAATATAATATGATACTATTGTTTGCTTTGTTTTGAATTTTCACTGGTATTTTTGTTTCAAGAGCATGAAGTGAAAATTGCATGCAAAAGGTTGGTGGCCACATTTTCTAAAGTAAATCAGAAATGGACAAAGATGTCTCTGAAATCCAAACACATTCAAATAATAGTTGTGGTAATTACTGATAATTATTATGATGCTAGCACACAGAATCCTTAATAAGAAAAGGAGTACTTGTGGCACCTTAGAGACTAACCAATTTATTTGAGCATGAGCTTTCGTGAGCTACAGCTCACTTCATCGATGAAGTGAGCTGTAGCTCACGAAAGCTCATGCTCAAATAAATTGGTTAGTCTCTAAGGTGCCACAAGTACTCCTTTTCTTTTTGCGAATATAGACTAACACGGCTGTTACTCTGAAACCTGCCATTTTCTTGATAGTACATCATTGGTAGATCACTTTTAAGGTAGCATTACATCCTAATCTAAGTTGCAGCGGTGTATTAACGCCTCGGCCGACAAGGCCTAGGCCTAAGGCAGCAAATTTGTAGGGGCAGCAAATTTATAATACCAGCCAGAGGCTGCTTCCCCCAGCACCGGTTCGTGCCCTCCACCCCCAGCCCCGCCCCTATTCCCCACCCCCTCCCTGCCCCTATTGGTCCCCTTCCCCAAATCCCCGCCCCAGCCCTGCCTCCTCTCCTGAGCGCAGCGCGTTCCCCCCTCTTCCTCCCTCCTTCGTGAAGCTGTTTCGTGCACAAGCACTGGCAGGGAGCGGGGGGAAGCATGACACGGCGGCACGCTCAGGGGAGGAGGCGGAGGCGGAGCGGAGGTGAGCTGCTGGTGGCGGGGAGGCAATTATTTCATGGTCTAGGGGCAGCAAAATCATTAATCCGCCACTGCTTAGTTGTATAATAATAAACTACAGCTACATAAACTCTCCTAACTGCATATATAGACCTCTGTCTATCTTAAGGGATATGAATTGAATTTAGCTCAAATGTAGTTTAATTCAAATACTGTTCTTGTATTAACACAAAATATATTCTGTACTTTGAAATATTTTGCCATCAAGCTATGAACCAACATTTTAAAATCCTTTTAAAGAGAATGAAATTATGCTGGCTATTGATTACTAGACCATTACAGCCTTAAGAATAGCTTTCAGTTCAGCATTTCCTTGCCTTTTCCTCTGATCTTTTTGAACTATGTACAATATAGAACAATCAATATTGCATATATTAGACCATTTACATTAACTCTCAAAATCCAATAGGTCTCCATTTTTAAAGGAAATAACAATTTCGTCTCATTGTGTCCAAAAATTGTAAACCAATTAAAGAAATATTGACTTGGGAAAACAAACAAGAATTTATTATTATCCTTTTTCCTTATTTCACATTGTGGTCCCGATCCTGCTCCCATAGAAGTGAGTGGGAGTTTTGCTGGCCCTCGGCTGTGGAATTCCCTTCCACCAGAAATCAGGATGACCACGTATCTTGCCACCTACCAAGTGAAAAGTAAGACCCACATCTTTGCAAAAGCCTTTTCACCATAACAACTCAAAGAATGGCCTGGTATCATTACCCTAAAGATAAGTGAAAGAAATATTCCACCCAAAATAATTATGCACAGTCTAATATGAGGGAAGGAGAAGAATATAGTCCTACAGGTGGTTTGATGTTTTATGTAATGTTATTGGTACCCAGAGACTGCAGTGGTGTGATGCCTGAGAGATAGACTATGTAGGCAAATGCAGGATCCTATAAGTAAGGCTCCTACTGTAGACCAAAACAAATTTCCTGATATATTGCTGAGGTGTCCAATCCAAAGCCAGATGAAATCTTTACATTGACTTCAGTGGGCCTTGGATGAGGTCCTTGATAAAAAGCTAAGTCTTAATTTGAACTTGAAATCCCAAAACAGACCATTAAAAATAGTATACTAAATGTAGTAATGGAGCTATTTGATTTTTCTCTGACGTGACAAGCAAAGTGTTAAGTCCTAAAATGCATGTGCTATTTTCTATGCAATGTAAATGGTAGAAATATGGATAAATTCTCTTTAGATGATATACAACATTCTTTAATCTACACAAATCAAATATTTTATATAACATTATTGTATTGAGTAATTCAGAGAATTACTATCAGTTAAGTAAGGTGGTGCATAAAGGTCAAACTCAAAATATTTGTTGTGAAATTATATGCACAACATATTGTGAAATGTGAGTGCATAATAAAGAAATCCTAAATGTGTACGAATAGGCTGAGCAGAAAAGTAACATGAGATGCTCATATGTAAGCACCAAATTCTGTAACCCTTATTCATGTTAAACAGTGCCCATGCATGTGAGTAATCC
This sequence comes from Caretta caretta, assembly GCF_965140235.1. Taxonomy (NCBI): domain Eukaryota; kingdom Metazoa; phylum Chordata; order Testudines; family Cheloniidae; genus Caretta; species Caretta caretta. The sequence continues at coordinate 87,864,646 of NC_134214.1, forward strand.
CACTGAAGACTTGGATGAGTAAGTGCTTCTCAATATAAGTAAGGGTTTCAGAATCTGGCTTTGTGGATCATCAAAAGATCCCCCAGTGTGGATGACAAAAAAATTTAATGTGAGAATTTATATTCTGATTTACTCTTTCTATAGAAGAGATTTGAGCACAAAGGCCTTTAAAAACTTAAACTGTTCTACCCTTTATTTTGTATGATCTAGCATCTTTGAGAATTTTAACCTTTCCTTTAAAATCCTACAATAAAAATATTGAATATTATACTCGCCCCATTGTACATTTAATTGTACCTTTGTCATGAACATATATTTAAGGTCAAATGGGCTTGTTGCAATATAATCATTTCTTAACATTCTTGATTTGGGCTACTGAGAGTACAGTTTAGAATGCATTTCCTCTGTCTTCTTTTACTAATAAATAGGGCTTCTGATTTTTGGGTTTCGACAATAAACATCAATAGAGCACCCTAATACACAATAAATAAATAAATAAATTTAAATTGGTGTTTATCCAGTGATCACTAGAAAAATACTGGAAATGGTTACTTGTATCTAAAGGCTTGTCTACATGGACCAGTAATGCGGACTACGGGGGTTTGCTTTCTAAAGCACATCAGCATGTTGCACTGTGTAGAACCCTGCTGGTAAGCACTAAAGCTTCCCTAGTGAACTTTAATGTAGTGCTCTTTGAAACAGAACTACATTAAAGTGCACTAGGGAAAATTACAAAGAGATCGCTCGTTACAATATCTACTTCTGTAATGAGTAATATATATCATAGACATTACTCACTACAGTATATACAAAGAAAGAGCCCTGAACCCCCCTCCACCCTGATTTTTGGACATGTACGTAAAACTTAAAATAAACCTCAAAAAATGAAATTAATAAACCCCCCAAAACGGAAGCCCTACTAATAAATGACTGAGAAAGTCCGAATGTGGCTAAAGACTATACTTCAGACTCAGAAAACAGAGACTGCTCCCATGCATGCATCTTCTGTCTTTGTGGTATATCTTTGTAGGAACCCAAAGTATTTATCACATAATGTTTATGCAGTTGATTTCTCTATTTTAGAGGATGAATTTGGTTTTTACAACATGATTCTTTGTCTTCTTTTCATAGGCATTTCCTATTTAAACATGGATCTGGTTCTTCAGCTATCTTCAGTGCAGCCAGTCAGAACTATCCTTTAACATCCAATACCGTTTACTCTCCACCTCCTAGGCCACTTCCTAGAAGTACATTTTCTAGACCTGCCTTCACTTTTAACAAACCTCACAGGTGCTGCAACTGGAAGTGCACTGCTTTGAGTGCTACAGCTATTACAGTTACTCTGGCACTGTTGCTAGCCTATGTTATTGGTAAGCCTTTTGTTTCCTTTCTTTACCCTTTCTGTTCAATTACCATACTTGTTTTCAACTTAATATAAATATCATGTTTTACTAATAACATTTGCAGGGGAGTGCTTCATAAATCCCAGAGAGCAAAATACAACCTAGGCCAGAGATTGAAAATAAGATGGAATTCTAATCAACTCATATTCTGTTAACCACAAATACTACCTATTAAAAACAAGAAATATTATTCAAGACAACATGTTTACACTAGTTGAGGACTCCCACTGGTTTTAATTGCTGTCGTTGACCACTTTCCCTTAAATTAAAAGTTGGTCTGATTTTCACACTGAGTTATAACATTTGCTGCTACTTCTATTCCTTTTAATAATGTTGATAAATAACTTCCAGTCAGATTTTGCTTTGCTAGCAACATTTAGTTTCTGTGATGTGATCACAAATTAGAACACTGATATTGTCTCCTTAATCTCAGTTTCTTTGACTAGATTTGCAGCTATCTTTAAATATACTTAATATTTGTGCCATATTTTCTTTATAAGATATATTTTGCTGTTGCTATATTGAATTTATGTTTGATTAAAAAAAATGTTGTACAGATTGAAATGCACTCTTAATTCATTTCAGGCTCATTTTTGCTTAGTAAATAACTCTGCAGTTTTGTTATTACAGTGCACTGACAGAATTAATCAAAATGGCTAAACTCTCCTTACTTCCTTTCGGAAGAAGAATATTGTAGGTGGGCTTGGAGTCACTGTGATTAAAAATCATACTCAGCTGACAGCAAATCTTATTGACTTTCTAGATGACATTTTAGTTTCATTGCACATTAGTCTCCACATTTGGATGGTTTTGTAGTTTAAAATTTGAGTTTTATAAAATATATGTTTGTCTTGAATTCTAAAACATATGACTGTAATATTCTTCAAACAAATGGAATTGTTTTGTAGATTTGTGTACACACTCACACACACGCATACTCTATTATTTCTTAGTTTATATAGTGATCACTTCATAAGCAAGCAAAAGTTGAATATCCAATACATATTTGTGCCTTGAGTATGAATACTAAAAATGGGGTCATCTGAAAGAGAGGGCACCACTTAGCAAAAAAGTATTCAGAGGTGTTTAGATATACCAGATATCTGCAATACCACCAAGTGTGTAGCGTCTACATATAGTTTTGCATAGTCATTGGACATACACCCTTCAGAATCAATAATTACAGGAACTATATTGCAGTACTAGAAGATACAGATTGGCATTATCTCTTAAAGTGCTACCATGCAAAAAAAATCAAGTGACTTAGCCCTGGTCTACACTACAAAATTAGGTTGACATAATGCAGCTTATAGAAAAGGAGTACTTGTGACACCTTAGAGACTAACCAATTTATTTGAGCATAAGCTTTCATGAGCTACAGCTCACTTCATCATAGTATGCATCCGATGAAGTGAGCTGTAGCTCATGAAAGCTTATGCTCAAATAAATGTGTTAGTCTCTAAGGTGCCACAAGTACTCCTTTTCTTTTTGCGAATACAGACTAACACGGCTGTTACTCTGAAACCTGTCAAATGCAGCTTATGTCAGCGTAACTATGTCAGTGTACATATTACAGCCTTGCTCCTGCCAATCTGAGTGCCCTACTACACTGACATAATAACTTCACCTCCACAAGATGGGTAGGGCTCATATCAGTGTAGTTAGGGTAATGCAGTGTCTGTGTAGACACTGTATTACTTATATCTGCTGTTGGCTGCCATTCTTGTCAATTTCAGGGCTTTCTTGTCAGTGAAACTGACAAGAAAGCACTCCCCACTCCCAGCCGGGCTGCTGGCGCTGCCCAGCTCTCCACTCGGAGCTGGACTGCCCCTCGGTCCCAGCTCCCCGCTCCAAGCCAGGCTGCTGCCCAGACTCCCCACAAGGTGCCCAGCTGCACCAAGGCTCATGACTCCCCACTCCCCTCTGGGAATCCAGGCAGCTGCCCCACTCCCAGCAGAGAGCAGAGAGGTGAGAGCCGGGCGGCTTCCCAGCGCTGAGTGGGATGGCGAGGACCCGGATGGCTGCTCTGCTCCCAGTGAAGATCAGGGAACAGAGGTTGGGGGCAGCCAGCGGGGCAGCCAGGCTCCTGGTGGGGAGCTGCAAGCAGACCTGAGAGCGTGGGCTCTCAGCTCCTCACACTGCCCCTCTTAGCTCGATGGAAGCGCTCCCGATGAGGACATGCACCATCGACCGAAAGAGGATAGTGTGACATGAACCACGGCTCCAGTAATTACTGCAGCGGCTATGAGTCTACCTAATACAGGTCAACTTAAGTTTTTAGTGTAAACATGCCCTCAGGGGTTATGGGATTAGAAACCTTTTTGCTTCTCGTCTGTATTTCAAATTTGGTCTAAGTTAATAATGACAAAGTCATTAACGTTTGGTTGGTGCTCAGTGACCTATGTGATGAGTTTGTTTTCAGTGCTGTTTCTAGCAAACAGATTCCATTTTACAAAAGCTCTATCACCAGTGATATTGTCTTTGTCAATCTCTGCATCAAATTCTTTCAGTGAAGGGACACAGAGGCTGAACTGCCCTCTCATATATACCTAAAAGGGGTACGTTAGTGGGACAATGTGGTTTGCATTGCTGTTGTTTTGCCTTGTACTGTTTCGTATGAACAGTAGCTGTTTTGTGACTAAATAGTGGACTTCAGTTTCCAGTATCAAAAAATATATCCCAAGAATTCTTTTTGTGTCTTTTCCCTCATTTTTGTTGTTTTTTGCATTTGATTGATTAAATATTTTCAATTAAAAATGTAAGTAATATATTTTTCTTACTGGACCCTGAGAAAGATGAAAAACATCACATTGGTGTATAGAGTGAGAGCATACATGGTAATTAAAACAATGCTGCCATGTAAGTTTGATATTGATGAACATCTTGCTTTGTTCTGCAATGCTAATTTTGTCTCAGAACATTGAAGAGCCCCAGATCCCCAGAGAGGAGCCTACCTTCAACACAAACACTGTTTTTACAGTTTTACAAAATAATGTTTTGAATATAAAACCTGTCTGTATGATAATAATATCAGGGAGTATATTCTAAAGATGTGCCAGAAACTTCACTGCTGTTGAATCTATTGAAAAGATATGGAAAACCCATGTTTATGAAAAATAAAATGTTACTTAGAATTTTCAAAGTGTATTATGGGATTTGGGTCCCCGAATCCAATTGAATTTCAAAGTGATTTGGGTGCCTTACTCCCTTAAGTGTCATTGAAAATCCTACACATTGATGTTTTCCACTTGGTGTTTTTCACTCTGTGAAAAACTGTCTTTCCACCAAACACAAAACTCTCTAAGTTATTTTATGCCACCACTACCTGAACCCTATCTTGCTCTTTCGTATTTGGCTGAGTGGAGTGTCCTGCTGCAGCTATCTGGCCAGCATCTCCCAAGACAGAGTTGTATCATAACTAAACAGCCATTGGAACTGCTTTCAGTTTTCCAATTGAAAATTACACGTACAGGACTCATTTATATGTATTGGAGTGAGCAGTAGCCTAACATCTTGTATGCACAAAGCTTGAATAAGTGTTTTTTGTGTGGAAAACTTAAGTGGGAGTTGGCACAATCACTGTTCCAGCCTGAGAATAATATATACAACTAAGGATCATGATCCAGAGGCAAGACGCAAAAGCGTGGCCGGAGGAGGCATAGAAAAGAGACTAAAATGGCTAATGGCTGCTAGGACCCAGAAGGAGCAAGCTAAGGAGAAGGAAGGAGGAGTAGTTCTTCCTCCTTTCTCCTGTTTCTGCCTCCCCATTGCTGCTGCAGTTTGTCACTCTTCAAACCCTCCCTGCCAGCTTTTAAAGATAATGAGGTGTCTCCTTCTCACAGCTTCTCACTATCTTTAAGCAGTGCTTCCCTGAAGCAGAGAACACTGCAAGTGGATTGATAGGAAGAGGAGGAAAGGATACACAGTACCTTCTCTAAGTGTCCCTCAACTCCCTTACTCAGCAACACACAGCATCAGTTCCCACTCAGAAGAAGACACCCCCATCCAGCATGCACCATCAGCCCTCAACCAAAACCAGCAGTGTTATCTTCTTGTGATCCCAGGTCCCCCATCCCACAATATATGTCTCTCAAGAAGCTCTGTTTAACAAATGCAGCCAAATTCTGTATTAACCAAAGTTTCTGACACCTGATTCAATGTGTAGCCCCATTAATTGCTCATTGAAGTAATCTAGCCACAGGTGACAAAGACCACAGTAATCTAAACAGGTAACAAAGACCTAGATGCTATTAACAACAGAAGGAAAGTTTTGACTTTCTAGTCTAATGCCGATGGGAAAGTGGGCTTGGCCACTGCTGGTATGTGATGGTTTAAAAGCAGATGAGTGTGTAATAAGCTGCCCCTATTGTGAACTTGTGTAACAATTGGAGGGTAGATTTTCTTTCAACTTCATCTGGTTGCTTTCCTTATCCCACCAATACCATCTCACTTCATCCCTCATCCTGCCACTGGGCAAAGTGCCTAACCACCTTTACTGGAGATTAGAGCTGGATACCATCAGCACACTGGTAGTACCATAAGTCCTGCCTCCTTATTAGCCTTTCTAATGTACTGAACAAAGGGTGGGATAAGCCCCACAGAGCCCCACGAGTGCCTTAAATGCACATAGGGTGACCAGCAAGTGTGAAAAGTTGGGATGGGGGTGGGGGGCAATAGGCGCCTATAGAAGAAAATGCCCCAAATATCGGGACTGTCCCTGTAAAATAGGGACATCTGGTCACCCTAAGTGCACGTCTTATTTATCATAATCCTCCCAGCAATGTCTGTGACAGAACATTGCCTTCTAGTTGTGTGAGAAATATGTATTTCTTTACTAGATATTAAATATTCTGTAGGAAGGATAGTAGAGAATAAATTATCTTTAAATGTAAATTTAATGTACATTTTCTATTGTAAAATACACCTTCATTAAATTTTTCAACTAGAAAATGTGTGTGTTAAATTGGGTAGTTTCCCAAGATCCATCTCTCTTTTTGTTTATCCAGGAAAGTGTTTCAGTTCTAAAAGTTCTGTAGTAAATTCAGATACTTGTTAATTGGGGTATTCAGATTTAATATTCACCATGCCCATATCTGGCAGATTAAATATCTAAATATGTTCAGAGTCTATTCTTATGAGTCAGGTTCCTTAATTCTTTTCCTTTGTTAGGGATGAATAATAGCATATAAACTATTTTGAAAGTTCACTCGTTCACTAGGGTTTCATATTTGCATATCTTTTCATGCCAAGAGTTTAAATGTTCATGTTTTAAATAAGAGTAGGTGAATGTATGAAAAGATTTTGTAATCATACTCTGTGCAATAATCTACAATTAAAATTCACTCTGCAAATCTTTTCCCTTCACTCACTGTGATTCACTTTGGGTTGAATCCTTCAATCCTTACTCAAGGGAAGTTCTGTTAAAGTCTGGGGAAGTTTTGCCTGAGTAAGAACTACTTGCTTGGGTCCAAACTGTGTAGTGGTATCATTAAACTATGCATACAGAACCTGTTCCTACTCCCATTGACTTCAGTGTTGCAGGATCAAATTCATACTAGAGAGAGCACTGATCTGGGACTCAGGAGACCTGGATTCTATTTCTAGCACAGACATCCTGGGTGACCTTGATCAAGTTACTTTATCTCCCTGCGCTTCAGTTTCCCCATCTGTAAAATGAGGATAATGAGACTGGCCTTCTTCTTAAAGAACTTTGAGATGTACTGATTAAAAGTGCTATGTAAGTGCTAGGTGGTGGTGTTGTTATTGTTTTATTACGACTACTACTATTATGAAGGATAAGGGGAAACTTGCAAATGACAAAATCAAATTGTCCATCTATTATAATAAAATACCTGTTGCCATGTGGGAAGCTGTGACTTCAGGCCAAATGAATGTAGATACTTTGTTAATATGTAAGCCTGGTCTGATGCATATCATTCAGCAACTCAGTGTGCTGTTGAAACTGTTTTTCCTGTTGTTAAACCTAAAAGCTATATATCACAATTTCAGATGGACCCAAATCTAAGCCCCAGATCAGAACACCCCCCATTCATAGTGGGTGTTGGAAATCCAAACCTGATTCCAGTTCCAGATTTTGCAATTATATTTGTAATTATCCAAGCCAAAAATTTGGAAATCCAAACCTGATTCCAGCTCCAAATTTTGCAATTATATTTGTAATTAGCCAAGCCAAAAATTTGAATAAACATGGGGAAATAGTTTTACTTTGTGACATGTTAGAAGTAGTCCTGATGGGCTTGGTTAGTGGATATAATACAGATAAGGCAGAGCTGTAACTAGGCATTTTAGCACCCGGGGTGAGTAAGCATATTTGCGCCCCTACTGGGTTTTTTTTAGATGATCTAAATTAGGATATTATAGAGTAATGAAAGTGCATTTATTTTTGCATATCAGTACAGTATGTAGATGATAAAAGTTACTGTATGATTCTTTTAGGTGTCACATTAATTTTCACAATCCTTTAACATCCTTATAGTATCTTCCTATATAACCTTTAAACTCATTGACAGGTACTGAAAAAAACATGGACTAAAAATAATTGTACCAAAACTATACCAAAACTATGGATACTGCAATGACTTAATGGTATTAAACATATTCAGAAAGACATAAAATTGCATTTCTGTTTATAAAAAAAAGTGATACTGGTTTTCCATCACCCCACAGTGAGACTGTAGCTGGAATAAACAGCCACCTCTCTCAATGACACATCGGAAAATAAAAGGGACTCAAGAGTAAACAAAGAATGAATTTACCAGGGAGGTGCATTATCTAGCAATTGAATTACCAACATAGCATCTGACGCCATATAAGCAGAAGTCACCCTTTCTCTGGCCTTTTATATGAGGGAGACAGCCATTTTGCAGGGGATGGGGGGTGTAAGATTTCTGTTTTTTATCTTTTTGCATTGTGATTTTATTTTTCTAAGAAGAATATTGATTATTGTTCGCTTCCTGGTACAATATTATGGTTGGCTTATACCTGTTCATTTTTCCTGCAGAATCCTGCGAAGCATATTGTGATAATACCCCATAAAGGGGAAGGATTATATTAGCATGGCTTGTTTGTATAAGGCCAGTGTGGGAAGTATCATTCAGTGGGGGAAGCTATGTTGTGACAGCTGATAAGAGGCATGATGCATGCTGCATCTTGGCAGGGGGTTAGACTAGATGACTCTTGCGGTCCCTTCTAACTGTATGGCTCTGTGACATTTGACTTCTGGCCAGGCGTGGCCCCTCACACTTAAGTGTGGAGACAGAAGAAAGTATATGGCTGTGATTGTGAAATCAGATTATGGTGTGCTTCAGTGTGAGACAATGCCAATGTCATGGTTGTAATGGCTAGATGGACTTATCACCAAGTTCTCGTAGAGAAGGGTGGCTTGGTCTCATAGAGAAAGGTATCAGGAACAGACTGACTAGGTCACAGTGCAGAATGCTACCAGGACAGATCACAGTAGACATGCTTCTTTGTCAGTGTATATCTCACCAGCAGCCCCACTCCAGATTGGCACACAGTGCAGATTTCCATATTGGTCTCTGCACCTGTACAGTAAATGGCCTGTATTTTTATGTCTGAGCACAACTGAAAATTGTCCCTAGTCCAAAATTAGAGGCCTTTTAAGAGAAAAGCCAAGGTGTGTTCAGCATCCTGGGCCAGTTGGCCCTGACAGAGTCAATTCCCTGATATGTCAGTGGAGCATTATAACTGTGGATCAGAGGGAGGTTCCTTATTTTGTTCTCTGTAATACCAATTGAATCAGGGTGGGGCAGCAACAAGTAAGGGTGGGTTACAGTAACTAAGTTACTAAGCAATGAGCATGCTTAGTAGGAGCCAAGCAACACTCAGCTCCATGCATGACTGTTGCCCCGCCAAGATCCTAGTGCTTGGGATACTGTTCCGGATGGGGTAATTTGGCCTGTGATTGGGGGAGGGAGGGGAAGAGGAATGCTGAGCACCCTGGGCTCTGGTCGGATGCTGCTGGGCCCAATCCTGCAGGGGAGTTGGGGCTGACACCACTGGGCCCCATCCTGTGCACCGCCCCTTTTTGCACCCCTTGCCGGCTTCCCCACTCACCCTGCCCTCATTATGGCCTGGAGATAATATAAGGAGCTAAAGGTGAATGATAAGTGCAGTTACATCAACTTGCTTTAGCACATGGAAGTCATCAGTACATAAGTATGGTTCAATATCTTGAGTGTGTTTTGCTGTCTTTATCTCTGGCTCTGTATTGTTATAGATTATATTAAAATGCATTACGATTCTGTAGTGTTGTCTCTAAATACTCTGTTTTTATGATGCAGCATCTGTTGCTTAGATGAGTCTTATCATAAAACTAAGAAGTCAAGCAATAATCAGCAATTGTGGAGGAAATTCAAATCAGATGTTAAAAATAGGGTGACACAAATCTTACAAAATAATTTTTATTAGTATAAGAACATATGGTATTAGTTTCTGTAGTTTTCCACTAAATCATTGTTTTCTTAAAGTATGATACAATAGTTTGTTCTTAGTTGATGATTTGACTGTTTAACTAGGTGTCATTGGACTTGACCAAAGAACAATCATTGGTTCATAGCACTTTGCTTTCATAATGCCTGAGCCTTTTATCAGCATATTATCTGAACGTGCAAAGTCACTGGGCTTAGTTTTCAAAGGTGCTGAACCCATGTGGTTCCAGTGACTTCAGTGGGTGCTGCAAGTGCTCAGCGCCTCTGCAAATCAGACCCATTGTCCCCCAATGTAAGATATATCACTTATTTCAGACACATTTACAACTCTCCCATGAAAAATAAATTTGATGTTATCCCATTATTTATTACTCGAAGTAGCAGACATCAGAGATGGGTGTTGGATCATAACAATATTATAGAAAATGTTGCACAAGTTCAAACACTTTGCTATTTTCTATTGTATCCTGTCCTTTATTTCAGTCCCTTCTCGCACACTGTAAAGGGCAGTATTGCAAGTTTGGGTCTTAGCAGGTTGTAAGGTTGGGCCATGTTTTGAGAAACTTCTACCTCAATAACATGTTGATCTATAATATCAATTGTGTAGCTTTCTACACCATTCAGAAAGCTCAGAAAATACAGTAGAATATACATTGTTAAACTCTTCAGATTGGGACACAGCTGTGCAACCTTAAATCACATTAGTGAATGCTTCAGTGGGATTACTGGGGTCCAGAAATGCTTATCTAGGTGAGTAAAGGTTTCACAACAGGATGTCTTAGTTTCTATTCTGTATGATTCCGGGTCTGACTAATAGATACTAGCAGAGGCTTGTCTTAGAAATTTTGGACATTTCCAGTATAGTTACAAATCCTTGGTTCTACTGAAAGAAAGAGTTGACAAAGGCCAATCAATCATACTGATTGTGCTGTTTGCCAAGATTGTTTATTTGTCTGTCCCTAACTCTAACAGAGGTTTCAGTTTGAAATGTGAAACCAGGTTAGTCCTTATATGACTGAATATAAGAAATGATCCCTCTTTTTAATTGTCCCAAGGTTTTTATTCCTGAAGTATAAAAATGTGTTACTTGTAGAGAGGAAAATGCTTAAGAGTCAAGAGGGACATAATAGCCACGTGGTACAAATCTTTCATTTCAGGAAAGGTTACCAGACCAGAAACCAGTATCCCTTTCTTCACCTTGATAAATCATAACCAAATGAAGAATGTAGCAGTTGTAAGGCACAGAATCTCATAACTTGGTCATAGCACACTATTACTAGCATATTACTTAGAAGATCTAATGATTTTAATGGAGGATAAGCTGTCCTCCTCCAAACAGTGCAGCTTTGGGCCTGATTCTCATTTACACTGAAGCCACTTTACATCACTGGCAGTGTATGAATTACATTTATACTCACTTTGTCTCCTTTATACTGACAAAGTAGTGTAAAGAGCCTTAGGACAACTGAAAATCAGGCTTGTAATTTTAACTTTCATCTGAACTCTATCACGGATCCACGGGATCTGTGCTATGTTCCAGTTTTTGAACAGTCTCTTGGAGGAACCCCTTTAGTGTGCCAGATTTCCCAAGTGTCTCACTGCTCCTTCTGGGCAGGCCCCGCAGCCTTAACTGCCTCCTAGACTGAGCTATTGGGCTCCAGCACGCCTGCTTCACACCGTGAGCTCTGCTCAGTGAGTCCAATTTAAAGAATTGACTTGTACACTCTTCAGGGACTAATCACGTCAGCCAGTATTTGTACCAAAACCCCACACAGTGTTTTTCAAAACAAAGTAGAATTTATTACTCAAGTGGTACACAGCACTGAAAGTCCCTAGGTCATGTCAAGGTTCCTTCCCCACTCTGAACTCTAGGGTACAAATGTGAGGACCTGCATGAAAACCTCTTAAGCTTACTTTTACCAGCTTATGTTAAAACTTCCCCAAGGTGCAAACTATTTTACCCTTTGCCCTTGGACGTCCACTGCCACCACCAAACTTTATCTGGGTTCCCGAGAAAACGTAGTTTGGAAACGTCTTTCCCTCCAAAATCCTCCCAACTCTTGCACCCCACTTCCTGGGGAAGGTTTGGTAAAAATCCTCATCAATTTGCATAGGTGACCACAGACCCAAACCCTTGGATCTTAGAACAATGAAAAAGCATTCAGTTTTCTTACAAGAAGACTTTTAATAGAAGTAAAAAGGAATCACCTCTGTAAAATCAGGATGGTAAATACCTTACAGGGTAATTAGATTCAAAACATAGAGAATCCCTCTAGGCAAAACCTTAAGTTACAAAAAAGACACAGAGACAGGAATATTCATTCTATTCAGCACAGCTATTTTCTCAGCCATTTAAAGAAATCATAATCTACCGCATCTCTAGCTAGATTACTTACTAAGTTCTAAGACTCCATTCCTGTTCTGTCCCCAGCAAAAGCATCACACAGACAGACACAGACCCTTTGTTTTCTCCCTCCTCCCAGCTTTTGAAAGTATCTTGTCTCCTCATTGGTCATTTTGGTCAGGTGCCAGGGAGGTTACCTTTAGCTTCTTAACCCTTTACAGGTGAGAGGATTTTTCCTCTGGCCAGGAGGGATTTTAAAGGGGTTTACCTGTCCCTTTATATTTATGACAGGTCAGCACAGAGAAATAATGGTCAAGCCACAGTTTACCAGCCAAGCTGTAGTGAACTCCATTTTTTGGCTCTGTCTCTCTCTGATTTCCTTCCTTAGTCAGTTCTCAGGTGAAAGAGCTCAGCTTCTTTCAGAGCCTCTAGTGAAGACCCGCTAAATTGACAGCAGAACGCTCTCCCATCGACCCTGGTATTCCAGGTCTCTGAAAAGAGTAAGGTAAGTCAACCGGAGACCGTCTCCTGTTGACTCAGCGCAGTGAAGACACGGGGGTAAATCAACCTAAGCTACGTCGACTTCCACTACGTTATTCACGTAGTTGGTGTAGTGTAACTTAGGTTGACCTTCACTCTGTCCTTTGTTTCCAAGCAGGGCCATGCTGAGTTTACAACACCCCTGGCCGGAGCTTCCCACTGAGTGTGAATAACATGAGTCATTAGAGCTTGCATTGTCGACCTGGGTCAGTTTCAGCCAGTCCCTTAATAACTCTATTCATTCCATCCAAACAGGGAGGTGACACATGCACTTACATCTTTTAGCATAGCCTGAGAGCAAAATTAATCTTCTTCCCCACACTGGCTAGCAATGCAAAGTATAGGCGGAAACTGAAGATTCATAAAACTATTTCAGAAAATTCCCATATCATCACAAACACCAATGCAAATCATGACTTTACAGCATGGATGAAATCCAACATTGTAAACAGGACCAGTATGCAATTGCAGAAAATACTTTTCAAGTAGCTGGAGATTGTCTGAGGAGGGGCAGAAACAATGGTCAGCTGATGAAGTCCATTCCGTCAAAGCTACTGTAATTCCTAGACCTGATAGAGGAAGCTCTAATAAGATTTTCTAAAATAAATGGAAATAGCATGGAAAGCAAAGCAAAAGGCATTTTGTGCAGGTCGGTGATTTGGAGAGACTACACATTTGTGGGATTTTGTCCCCTAAAATTCGTCATGTAGGTTAGATAAGCTTATTGCAAAGGGCTTTTTTTGTTTTGTTTTTTTGGTCATCTCTTCGCTGTTGAGTCTATTTTGCATTTGAGCCAAACCATACGTTTCATATACTGCCAGACTTGCAGCACAAAAGTTGACAAGCTGTGCTTACACAGAAGGTAGATACAAATAAATTAAATTAGATCATTGGCTTTATAAGGAGAAAGTGTGGAATAATCCAGTTTATAAAATGAAATCTGAAAATCCCGCTTTTGTATATTTCTGAGTCTTTGCCTGAGTATGCTGCAAACTTACAAGACATGAGTTACTTATCTAGAAATGTCAATTTCCTCTTGATTAAAAGTTGAGCAAAATAGGTCATTCCAATTCTTTATTTGCAGATGAAGGGCCAGAGCCTTGGCCCTGGCTGTTTGGAGTTACCTCATTGGTGCAAAACAGCCAGAAAGTTACCCTAAAGGGGCAACCAAGGATTCCCTGTGATGGAGATGCCAGAGAGCCAGCATTGCCACTGCTCCCTGGCTTCATGTAGGTGGCGTGCTGGGGACAAGGCAGAGTGTGCAGTGCTCCACTGTATCGTCAGCCAGCACAGCAGTCCTATGGGATCAAATGCAGCTGACAAAATTTCGAGCAGCCATAATTGGGTCCGGATTGAGGGAGTAGAAAGCAAGCTTAGATCCACCTTTGCCACACAGCATCCTACACTCTCGTCAGCTCTGCTGACTGTAAACTCTGTCAAACTTTTAGTATCTGGATCAAGGTCTTTAATTTAACCATATATCGTATTATTGTAAAAAAATATATTTACATTTATCTTTTGCAAGGAGGATCTCAAATTTTAGAATGACTTAAACATGTGATATATAAATGCAATAGAATTGCAATTTGTACTTTAACATCTGGCATCTGTGGTGTACCCCAAAATATTAGATAAAGAGAGGATCACATTTTTACCTCAAATGTGTTTCCTGCCTCCAAATCACCTCTGTAGGAGCTATGTATAAGTCTTTGAGGGCAGAATGTAGTCATACAGTGACAAAGCTACATAATAAAATAATAGTGGAGGACTGGATAAATTGGGGTTTGGGTACATCAAGAAAAGATATGTTTTCAGATTAGATCTGTAATAAGGTAAAAAGTCAAGGAGACAGAGAAATCAGGCTGGTTGTTCCAGAGAGCAAGAGAGAAACACAAGAAGGTGCTTGCATTAACAGCAATGAGAATGTGCAGAGAGGAAGCTAGTATTGTGCTGGCAAATGAGAAAGGAGAGTGCTTCAAATGGTAACATCCTTTGCTGTGTTTTAATAAAATCAAGTACACATTTTCTGCATGGAGCTTCATGGTCTTCCAGAGATTTTTGAAAGAGATTTAAAAGCAAACTTTCTTGACTCCTATTTGGTAAAATTTATGTATATTTAAAATAAAATGTAGTTTTTATCATGCATACTGCACCTCTTTTATAGGTCAAACTGAAATGTAGAAATTATATTTAACTGAGAAAAGAAAAATATTAGTGTGATGAAAAATATTAATGAAAATGATAAATAAATATGTGCTACTTCCTTTAGTGAGCTCCTGAAATAGTCTTCTCCAAGACTTAATGGCTTCCAGTGCTGTATGTAATCTGGTTATTACCAGAGTAATACTGTACCTAGATTTGAAGGTAATTTGTCAAAGAGCTATAGTTCACATACACGAACTTGATGGTTAATATAATGAAAATTGAATTTATTTTAAGATTGCAAGATAACCAGTTTCTGTAATGATAGAAGTCATTTAATTTAATTCAAGCAGAACTTATTTTCTGTTCAAACATCCAGCCTTATACATTGTTCAACGTGAAACCTACCTAGTGGTATCACATGTAATTTCCCATAGGCTACAAGTAGGAGTCCAAGGCTGGCAAAGGCCATCATCTCTATAATGCAGTTAGTATTTTTCAGGAAGGAAACAGACTGTCAAACATACAAACAGTTCAGCTAGCTTGCCAAGCTTTGGCACGTACTTCACAAACTACAGTACTTCCCCAGCCAGAAGGGAAGACAAAGCAAACTAGGTTAATTGGTGAGAATGGCTGACAAAATGCATAATGCAGCCAATCTAAAAAAGAAGTGGAACAAGGAAAAACATACATTGCACATTCAGCCCCCTGCCTTGTGACATACACCATATAGCAGCGTATAACATGGACATGCAATTCATGAATATAGACCTGCTACAGAACCTCACGTCATATTTATTTGTATATATTATTATAATTAATTGCCAACTCTTCGTTAATATATAATAGAACCCACAGCTCTTGGTAGGATCAGGGCCCCATTATGCTGCATGCTACAGAAACACAGAGGTACAGCAAACATGGTGATCCCTGCTGCTTCCATTGTATGTACTAGTGAACCATGTTGGGTTAATACATTCCAAGGCCAGAACACAGGGTATGGTTAGTATCAATGAGGTCTTCTAGACCATAAGATGCAAATTATTATTATTCTATAGATATGTATACTGATTACATATTTTTGAGATGTAGAGCCAGATGCTGATCTCTGTTACACCAGTATAAATCCAGAGTAAGTCCATTGAGGCCAATGAACTTATTCTGAATTTACGTTAATGTAAATGAGAAGTGAATAATTTTCGCAATTACACACTGAGATCAGAATCTAGCCCATAAATCAGATAAGTTTTCTTGCCCTGTCAGGGAAATGAAATGAGAATTTGGGGCATCATGTTTGCTGTGGATATATGGATGGTGAGTCTTAAAAACATGGTGCAGAGATTTATAATACTTGTGCAGTTAGTATAAACTACTGTACCTCACATTTTATTAGCTGTGCAGTATTCTTGTAGCCTTGCTGGCCACATAATTATTGTTAATCTTGCCTTTCAACAAAGTTTATGGACGTTTCCCACTTTTCATCTTCTTGATGAGTCATAGAGCACTGTCTCTCTCACGTTAGCTGCAGTTATGGCAAGGTGAAATCTAATTTGTGTAGCTTCCTAATAGATACGGAAGAATATTAAGTACATTTCCTTTATCACTTGTCACATAGAATATCAGGGTTGGAAGGGACCTCAGGAGGTCATCTAGTCCAACTCCCTGCTCAAAGCAGGACCCATCCCCAATTTTTTTTTGCCCAGATCCCTAACTGGCCCCCTCAAGGATTGAACTCACAACCCTGGGTTTAAGTAGGCCAATGTTCAAACTACTGAGCTATCCCTCCCCCCATCCATCACATCAGAAACATGGACAATATCATTTATATACAGTCCAGGGGTGCACCATCCCACAGGGAGCAATGGAAATGACTGTGACAGAGAGGGTACTTGCCTGCTAACTGCCCTTTTGTGGGGTACAGTTTGTTTCCCCTGTAGGTCAGTCCCATTCTACTATGACTGTGCTCCCCCACCTTTTCACACTCACTTTGGGGTGTGCCTCCTGGGAATTAGGAAGGAAGACGTCCCTGCTCTCCCTTGGCTCCAGGACTAATTGTGCCTGACCTTTTTGTGGGACGCGTGGGAATCGGGGAGGTGCGCACACACACACACTCATGGTCATGTTCAGTGATTAGGCAGACACTGGCTGAAAATGATTTGGAACATAACAGGAAGAATATCACTCAGAACTGGGCAGCAAAAGGTGAACAGCTTTACTTTGTGGCACTATATTAATGCAGCAAAGGAGAGAGCTCTTGGTCAGTTGAAACAGATAGCACCTGTCAGAGAGTATCATATTCACACAACCATTAGCCTTTTTATTGCAAGCATTTCCATTAATTGCTGAAGAAATTCATCACCTATCTCATTGGCCTGTGTCCAAAAGAAAATGTGGAAATTAAGAAGACATTTAGTTTTAGAGTAAAGTTAGAAACTTGGAATTCCGTTTTTTTCCACACAGAGACAAATGGTACCTGATGTTTGCAGAAACAGGTTTGCTGCATTCTTTCTTAGTCCAATCAAGGGTGCTGTAATTTAGGAATAAATTAATTGGTCTTCATTTTTTTACAGCAGTACATCTATTTGGCTTAACATGGCAATTGCAGCCTGTAGAAGGGCAGCTCTATGAAAACGGACTCAGCAAAGGAAACAGGGCCACGGAGTCCATGGATACCACTTACTCGCCAATCGGAGGGAAAGTGTCTGATAAATCAGAGAAGAAAGGTAGGTGTGAGTATAGGGCAGGGAAGGAGGCTGGGAGTATTGAAACTTTAATGCAATTCGGATTACATATTTGTCACAATTTGAACCTTAATTAAAAAATAGTCAATCTCCTCTGTTATGACTTTAAACCAATCAATGGGTCATATTGTGCCAGTAACTTTTTTGTTCAAGCAGGGCCCCACTACAATCAATGGACGGCACAAGGTTATGCAGAAAGTGATGCCCATGGAACAAAATATGGGCTTTCATTTTTCAAAAGCAGTGATCCGATGAAAGCCAGCTTTGGGACCTTCAGTGCCCATAGCTGAGCAGGTCCCCTGTTGGTAACAACCCCCAGTGTGTGGGGTTGAGGGACTTGCTGCTATGCAAATGTTTTGATCATCAAAACCAGTCTTAGGCAGAATGAAGAAATTCAAGCTGTCCACTGTGAAAAAGACCAAGCTTCCACATCTTTCTCTTCTCCAAAACACGGTCTGGGTAGTGAAAAGGAAAAGAAAATGTGACGATTCCACTCTCACTTGCTCACCCTCCCATCTCCCTTCATGTGGAAGGATAGAATTTCTATGCTCTTTTGACCATGGGTGGTAGATAAAATCTCCTTCTCATTATAGTGGCACAGCAGAAGAATGAAATAGAGAGAGGAAGGGGAAGGAGGAGAAATCAAGGAAACTGGGAGAAAAGAAATCAAGATGAAGACAAAGACCAGCCTTTAGGTGGGGAAGAAGGGCAGAATCAAACTTAGGTCTTGTCTACACTGTCCTACAGTTTGGGCTACGGCGATGTTAATAGCACTGTGCACCAAAGGGCTGCGCTGAATTTTCCCCATGTGAATGCTGCGGTGTGAGCCAAAAGGTTCCTAGTTTTCATTAATGTAGTCCTGTTTGAAGAAAACTACATTAAGGTGAACTAGGAACCTTTTAGTTCACACCTGTGTCCATGCAGCAGAGTTACGGTACAGCACTTTGATGCATGCTGCTATTCACACCCCTGTAATCCAAACCGTAGGGCAGTGTAAAGATGCTCTCGCAATGATAGGGAATTCTCTGCCTTTTGTACAGATAGAATAAGTGCCACTGTCTCCTAAATATGAAACAAGATAGGCCACTGTTGCAGCAATCCTTACAAAAGGATATTACATTCCAGAACAATAGGCTTACAAATCAATGTGGCCCAACTAGAAAGAGATCATAGAAGAAAAATAAGCAATTGCAGTAACACACGAGGAGGTGACAGTATTGTCATTTCCATTTTTTCTTCAGAATGGATTGATGGTGAATTGCAGCACTGTATTTGTGCCCTGATTCCATGTGGGAAAGGGCCAAGTTACATCATACACCTTGTACTTGACTTTCTTAAATCACTTTATCGGTATACTTCAGATTTAACAAAAGCTTTTCTGAAACATTTGACTTCTCAAAGGGGATTTATAGAAAGGGTTCCCCGCACAAACAAGCTAAATTATGGTATTACCAATCAGTTAGACGTGTGAGATGATTTATGTACGTGTGGGGCCTCTCTGTGGTAGGTCATAACTGTTCTGAGTATCGTGGAACACACTATTCCACAGAAGCTGCAAAGCTTAGAAGTGTGCAGCATCTGCACCGCTTCAAAGGAGGGTGCATCAGCTAGCTCCACAGCTCAGTGCTGAGTGGATTTAGACTGTTCTGCCACCAATTCCCCCGCTTCTTGTTTGGGTGGGGCACTGACGGGGAGTATTCCCTACATTCATGGAGACACATGGAAAAAGGCTCCTTGAGCCCAGCTCTACAACTTTTGTGCACTCATGGGTGTGCATTCCGGTCTGAATATTTTCCACTTCTCACTTTCATTTCCCATCTTTTATTTAAATAGCCATCAGACACCTTATTCACAATACAGGGCCAAATCCTGCTTGTGCTTGTGCGAGGAGCGGGAAGTTGGCAGCCCCTTACACTTCAGCAGCATAACAGCTTCTCTACTTAGTGCCCATGAGTTTGCTAGAATGAGGACCTCCCTTTCAGGCTGTTTGGCACACCAAAGTCCTAAATTAAGAGCCACAGCCAGGGCCTCAGCCAGCAAGCAGGTATAGTGGGAGTGGCAGCATGCATTAACAAGAGAGACACAACCTTCTTCGTAAGAGAGTGGTAAAGTATCCCAGGCTGCCATACCTCCCTCCCGTAGTTCGGATGTATGAGCAGCAGAGCTTGTCCTCCTTAATCTCACACACCTCCAGCAGAAAAGGGTAGTATTTTGTCTGTCGACTTCAATCCTATAGAGATTTCACAGGGATAGCTAAAAACTGCCAGATATTTACAATCTCACAATTTCCCATCTCTGAGTGACATTGTGAGATGGTTTGCCAGCCTTTGAGAACGTATATTTTAATTAATCTTTTAATGAAAATCAAATTTGCAAACTGGCAAAGCAGGCTTCTTTAAGGAGGCATTTTGTAACACACTGACCTATGGCTAGAATTTAACATTTTGCTTTGGAGCAATGTGATTAAAAACCCAGGCATTCGATTGATGCTGGTACTTGGCGATTGTCTGTCTCAGGAATCCATTATAATCAGCATACGGGTACTTTCCTGTGATAATTGGCATCTTGCTGTTCAGATTTTTACTTTCTTGAAGACAGAAGAGACTTGCAATTTAAGAATCGATCTTTTGCTATTATTGTTATGGAACAGTGAAGGATTAAAGCCAATCAGTAAAATTTGGCAGCTATTGCAGAAACTCTAAAATATTTAATAAATAAATTAAAATAATTTAAGAATACATTTTTTTCATAGACAAAATATATTAAGGTTAAAAAAATGTCACTCAGGACAAATTCAGCAACTAGCATTGACATTTGGAAAGTTTATTTCAGTGCATACTTCTAGAAGAAGCAAGAAACCTTAAGACAATAATTTCTGCATACTTTACACTCAGATACTTACTTACAATTGAATGCCTGCTTGGTTCAAAAGAGCTTAGAAAACAATGCTGAAAGATCAGTGGTTATATGTCTTCCTGTGAAGTAGTAATGATGATTCAATAAGTAAGAAAACATGTGCTTTCTTCAGGCATTAGTAAGGCTACGATTTAGTCATGGAAGTAATGGAATCAGCGACTTCCATGATTTCAGCCTGAGGTGGTCGGGAGCTGCAGAGTACCCCGCCACCCGCTGGGGCAGGGAGCTGCGGGATATCCCCCCTGCCTCTGGCACCACCCGGAGCTCCAAGCCGCCGTGGGTGGTGGGGGACCCTCCCCCGGCTGCCGCGGGCTGCGGGATACCTCCCAGCTGCCGGCACCAGCGGGAGAACCCCTGGGTGGCAGGGGAACTCCCAGGTGGCAGGGGAACCCCCAGGGTCCTGGCCGCTACAGGTGGTGGGGGATCCCCCGAAGTTCTGGCCGCCGCGGGTGGAGGGGAATCTCACAGCTCCCAGCTGCCACGGGTGGTAGGGAACCCCCAGAGCTCCCAGCTGCTGTGGCTGGTGGGGAGCCCCCAAGCTCCCAGCTGCCGTGAGCGTTGGGAGCCCCTGGAGCTGCCAGTGGTGGTGGAACCCCTGAGCTCCGGGCCCCAGGAGCTGCGGGCGGCAAGGGTACCCTGCAGCTCTTGGCCCCTGCAGACGGGGGAGGCACCCCACAGCTAACCACCACCGTGGCCACAGAGGAACCCCCAAGTTTCTGGCTGCCGTGAGCCCCTGGAGCTGCGGGCAGCGGGGGTACCCCGCAGCTCCTGGCTGATACAGGAAGTGGGGGAACCCCATAGCTACCACAGGCAGCGGGGGACCCCCAGAGCTGTAGGTGGCAGGGGTACCCCACAGCCCCCAGCTGCTGCAGGTGGCTCCTAGCCCCTGCGCAGCTGCCCCACTTCAAGTGGTGTGGGGATCCGCAGATCCCCATTCTGTCAGGGATATTTTTAGTCAAAGTCACAGACAGGTCACAGCTTCCGTTAATTTTTCTTTTTTGCCTGTGACCTGTCCGGGACCTTTACTAAAAATATCTGTGACAAAATCTTAGCCTTAGGCATGAGGCTTGAAAGCGTTGGATTCTACAATAGCTATTTTGTGCTGTAATGATTAGCTGAGAAATGTAATATTTTGAAGATATGGATACTGCCACTAAATACCATTAACAGACAATGTATTTTATTTCACGTTTGTTGCCACTGTATATGCCGACATGCATTTCTTTCATATATAGTCATATAAAACTAACCGTAATAATATATTTTTGTAAAGGATCCATATATGTGTAATCTAAACTGAGACCTCTTCAGCTGAAAGACAATGAGATCTTTTGAGATGTATTGTTTCAAGACCGTCAGTACTGACACACAATTCAACCAAATCTAGTTACATCAGAAATTTTCTGTGCTTAAATCATAACCTGTGGACATATTTAAACCCATGATACTGTATACCTGCAACAAAGAAATAAGCATTTTGGCTTTGGGGAGAGATAAGGTAATATTTTTTAAAGACCATCAACTCTGACCAACAATCCCATTAACTTACAAAACAGTATTGTGTCCCTGACCTTATGGTTATTGCTCTAAAACCTTGTAATTGAATCATTTTAAATGATCACATATCAATATCACCAAAACGTTCCTTAGTGCTTTACTTAGCCTAAGGTAACTGCTTGCAAAGAGACATTAAGATATAATCTTTCAAGTCCTTGAAATGGGTGAGAAGTCTTCTTTTATTATACAATAGCCAAAGAGAGACTTATATATGTTTTTCTCCTCATTTGATTCCTGATCACACTAGAAAGTTTGAGTTCATTTTCAAAACTCAAAATTCAAGAATTTGTTTGCTAGAGGAAACTGAAACAAAAATTAGGCTGAACTCCCCCCCACCCCCAAAAAAAAATTGTTGAAGAACCAGTTTGAAATCATTATAATTTAAAGTAACATATTTACTTGTGAATTCTTAGAGAACTCATTCTGTACCCTAAGAATAGGTGCTCTACATTTGGGGGGATACATGTGTTATTCATTCCTTACACAAATAGATCCTACTTCCCATTGTGGTGACTCAGAGCAGCCATAAAGCCAGTAGATCCAGCACTCTGAGAATTTCCCCTGCCTAGCAGATTATGGCTCTGTTCATTCAGAATGTTGTGTACCGCCTACACTTGTCAAAGTCTATGTATGATCTCACCAAGGATCTTTATACTATTAATGTATTCTGGATATAGCTGGCCACAGTTTTACTAGTCCCGTTTTCTTTTTTTAGGAAGCCATTTATAGTATTCCATATGCATTATAAAGGGTGAGATTCCTATTTCATTCTAGTTGTTCATCCTTTCCCCTCATGTTGATGCTTTATTGGGTGAGGTGATACAGAAAAGGAATGGGCTACTGAGTTCAATGCCATGCTGTTAAATCCTTCTAATAACGTAGGACCCTCTCTGCTTCTGCTGACGTATATGTGAGTTTTGCAATTTTTGCAGTTCACTTTGATGGTTGCAGGATTGGGTCCATGGTTTTGCAACCTATCAGGATGCTAACTGTTGGCAAGCTAAAAAGAACATAAAGGAGTGATACAAGCCAACAAAGCATGTCAATTCATACTCAGTTTGAAATTGCCTCTTTTGTTCTTCCCCTAATATTTCAGCTCATCAATTCAAGAGGTTATGTACTATGATGTCTGAAAACGTATTGCCTGCATAATTACAAGATGCCAAACATCACTTTAGATATACTGTTTGTCTCTATCCTCCTGCCCTCCTATGTTGTATACATCAACTACAAACCATTACCTTTAGCAACAACAATGTTCTTCTTTATTTTTCAGACTGGATTAGCAATATCATAGTAAATTTGTTAAGAATAGTGTTAGAAGAGATCCTGATTTATACTTCAGCTTTCACTGACCAGTCCTGATAGTCTACTCACTGTCCAATACTGTCCATTTGAATACCTTATATTGTACCTACCAGGCTATGGTCTGGAATAATTGTCAGAAGGATATACCCGAAGTGTGTTCTGTCAGTGCATATTCAGTTGAAAGGGTTTTGTTTGTGGGCCTAATTTCTGTATGCAAGAACATTCATTTTTCCCAGTTACATAGAGACTCCTCTACAATCATTAAAATCTACTGAAATTTTCTGGAGAAAAGTACTCTACAGTGCGTAGCTGTAAATCTTGCAAATTAATTCATTTGTGGATTAACTGAATAATAATTAGCTAATTTCCAACATATTAATACATACTTAATAATTACCTATTATTACCTACCTCGCCTATTATTTTCACTCTTTGTGAATATGACAAGTGATTGTTTTTTTTTTTTGTTTCTGGAAAATCAGTGTTTCAGAAAGGACGGGCTATAGACACAGGAGAAGTTGACATTGGAGCACAGGTTATGCAGACCATCCCACCAGGTTTATTCTGGCGTTTTCAGATTACTATCCATCACCCAATATACCTGAAGTTTAACATTTCACTTGCAAAGGACTCTCTGCTGGGAATTTACGGTAGAAGAAACATTCCCCCCACTCATACTCAGGTAATTAATAATAATACCAGCAATTCTATTGTGCTTTACACTTTCAAAGAGCTGTATCGGCATTAATATTTACAATGTTTTTATAAAGGAGGAAGGGAGAGATGTAAATATTAACCTTTTCCCCATCCTTCCTCTCTTCAGCCACACTTACAGATTCTGGGTTCTTCTAAGCAAAAGAACAATGTAGGGGTGTTAGCAGTGCTTATCACCCTAAAGTAAGTGGGGTGGGGACATAATCCTGTTCTCCCTCTGCACCAACCAGCAGAGAGAAGGACATACTGTAAAACGCCTCCTTGATCCACCACTGGGGCAGTATGACGCTGTGCCTATATGTTAAGTGAATCTATATAGCTTCAATCTTGTTCAAAGTTGAGCTCCTAGTATTTAGTAAACTTCCTTCTGCACATCCAACAAAGCAAACTGCTCATGTGGTTAATGTAAAAAAGACAAGGCAAAAAGGTATTCTGACTTCTAATAATAATACTATTTCTAAATGTTTACTGTTAGCTAGGACTTTGCAAGAGGAAATCTCGCCACACCGGCAGAACTTGATTCATCACTGTTCATACTGAAATATTATGTAGTATTAATATATTTGGAATATTCAGTTAACATTTCTGAAGTATAATTAAATCATATTTCATCTATGATGTAGCAGGATTACAGTTTATGGGACATATTTCAAATACATGTATTTTATGTCCAAATATATTTAATGCTAGCATTTCCTTAAATTAAATGTTGTTAGTAGATAATTAAGGGATTTGATCTAAGGTGCTGAACACCCACAACGCTGATTGTCTTTAACTGGAGTTGTGACTGAAAATCAGGCCCCTGAATACCTACAAATATTTAAACTATTTTATATTTCCATTAAACAGGAATTTTTAGAAGGTTTTCATCTTTTCAGATGTACTGAAGGCCTGACCAGCACCCGTTGAAGTCAACTGGATCTGGTCCTAAAGCTGTCAATGGCTACTCCAATAAATGTTACCAATTTTTCTATAGCAAGATATAGATTTCATGTGTATTAACAAAACTAACTACAAAGAAAGCGAAATATAGAGACATCTAGATATTTGGTATTTTTAAAGGCCAACCATTTTCACACCTGGGTGCCAAAAGTTAGGCTTCAAAATCCATATTTTGGTTCCTAAATCATACAGGTGCCTAACTTAAGCAATAAAGTTTGAAAATGTCAGCTCTACCCCATTACACAGGTGTAATTCTGGAGTTAATGTATTGGCTTCAATTGAGAGAGTCTGGATTTACACTGCTATAACAGAGATCAGGATTTATCTCTAATAACACCTTCTATTTAGAATGGAATCTTAACAGAGTAGGTTGTGCAACCCCTACTCACATTAGTGAACACTTAATCAAGCAGTCCCTTTGAAAGTAACCCTATCTGACTGAGACATTCACAGTAGATTTGTCTGGTTTAAAATACTATAAAAATTCTCTAGCTGGATAATTTTTGCCATTATTATTTCAGTTTGATTTTGTAAAACTGATGGATGGAAAACAGTTAATTAAACAGGAAGCAAGGAACTCAGAGGAGTCTCAGCACGCTCCTAGGAATTTGATCTTAACATCCCTGCAAGAGACAGGTTTCATTGAATATATGGATCAAGGAGCTTGGCACATGGCATTTTACAATGACGGAAAGAAAATGGAGCAAGTATTTTTATTAACTACAGCAATTGGTAAGAACAGCTACCCTGCCATTCCTATTCTGGTTGTTATGTTAAAAAGCTGCATTTGAAAAGGAATTATTGAGCCTGATTTCCAATCTGATTTCAACAGATTTTACTTTGTTTTGATTACCTTGACTTCAGTGTATTTGCTTCTCCTTTACACCGGGGTAAGAGGAGAATCATGCCTCTCGTTAAAAATTCATTATGAATTAATGAAACCTAAACCTTTGGTATATCTTAAAATCATTAGTTACTAGTGTTGAATGTCTACGTATTTTCTAGGTGTTTTAATCTATTGCAAGAAATTACAGGGGAAATGTGCTTCCTGTGTATATGGCGCCCACCCACCTTAAAAAAAAAAACCTGTTGTATGTTCTTCTTCTTCCTCTCTGGTAGGCAATAGTTAATTAGGAAACTGCCCACCCATGTGCTGACATTATTGATAAGGATGGGGTGGGTACATAACAAAGAACCAGAGGAAGCCATTTGGCTTGGTTCCATTGAAAACATAAGAAGGCAGGGAGGTGGGCTGCAGGAAGTGTTTGCTAAATAGAAAAAAGCAATAGAAAAAAGAATGCTAATTGTGAGTGGTTATTAGAAATAAAGGAGAGTAAAGAGAAAGCACAGTGTTTTAATAGTTTAAAAACCTGAACCACTTTCTGTTAGAGATACTATGTACTGTTGTTATTCAGCTAATTAAAAAGGTTCAAAAAGTACAAGATTTGCTCAGTAACAAAAACATAAAACAGTTTTTGCACCTTTTTTGTCAACCATGCAGTGCCACTCTTTGGTACACAAATATCTACCTGCAGTAGGCAACTATCTGAAGATGCTCTGTGTTGTCCTTTTGGTGAATCTACCTGCAGTTAGTCTTTTTTAATTAATTAAAGGTGGGGAGATTATTTTACTAACTTTAGATATTGTTGGTGAGCGGTTCTCACAAATAGGGTTTGTTACTCATTAAAGTTTAATTTAAGGTACAGTACTTCAGTATTTCCAGCAGTTTTGGTTTGCCATAAGACTTTAACCACTTTGCCCTCTAGTTAACCTGTTCAACCATATGTTTAGCAAGATGTCTTTACCAGTAATGGACATCCCATCTGCTCTCTATAACAATTATGTTCTATTTTTACTTGATGCTAAAGACCTTAATGTATGGGCCAGTGGAGAGTGCCATTCAAACACACAGATTATCAAGGACTTCACTCAAAGTAATCAGAAAGGCAACAAGGAATTGTAAAGGCGAATTTAGTCTGAAAGAAGACAAAATTTGCTGTGTTTAGAGTGGAAAGTGAGCCTCTTACAAGCAAAAGAGACATGATTATTTAATCCCTTGTGTGTGTTAGCCTGTGATTTAGCATTGGAAGAGTTTCCTTTGCATTTTTCCATCCCAAGGAAGACTAAAGATAAAGTTTGCCTCCACACTGAAATGTCATAGGCTTTACCCATGGCACTTAGGGATTTCCACCAAAGTCTAATGAGAACATCTAAGAACATAAGAATGTCCATACTGAGTCGTGCCATTGGCCCATCTAGACTAGTGTCCTGTCTTCCAACAGTGGCCGGTGCCCCATGTTTCGCAGGAAATGAGCACAACAGGGCAATTTATCAGGTCATCCATCTGCTGTCATCCAGTCCCAGCTTCTGGCAGTCAGAGGTTTAGGGACACGCAGAGCATGGCATTGTGTCCCTGACCATCTTGGCTAATAGCTATTGATGGGCCTATCCTTCAGGAACTTAGTTAATTCTTTTTTAAACCGCCTTCACAACATCCTCTGACAATGAGTTCCACAGGTTGACTGCGTTGTGTGAAGAAGTACTTCATGTTTGTTTTAAACCTGCTGCCTATTAATTTCATTGGGTGACCCCTGGTTCTTGTGCTATGTGAAAGGGTAAATAACACTTCTTTATTCATTTTCTCCAACTATTCATGATTTTATAGACCTCCATTGTATCCCCCCTCCCTTAGTTGTCTCTTTTCTAAGATGAAGAGTTCCAGTCATTTTAATCTCTCCTTATATGGAACCTATTCCATACCATTAATCATTTTTGTTGCCCTTCTCTGTACTATTTCCAATTGTAATATATCCTTTCTGAGATGGGGCAACAACTGCACACAGTATTCAAGATGTGGGTATACCACAGATTTATATAGTAGCATTGTGATACTTTCTGTCTTATTATCTATCCCTTTCCTAATGGTTGCTAACTGCTGCTGCACATTGAGCAGATATTTTCTGAGAACTATTCACAATGATTCCACGAGCTCTTTCTTGAGTAGTAACAGCTAATTTAGACCCCTATCATTCTGTACATATAATTGAGATTATGTTTTCCAATGTGCATTACTTTGCATTTATCAACACTGAATTTCATCTGCCATTTTCTTGCCCAGTCACTCAGTTTTGTGAAATCCCTTTGTGACTCTTCACAGTCAGCTTTGAACTTAGCTATCCTGAGTAATTTTGTATCATCTGCAAACTTTGCCACCTCACTGTATACCCCTTTTTCCAGATCATTTATGAATATGTTGGACAGCACTGGTCCCAGTACAGATCCTTGGGGAACCCCACTATTTACCTCTCTCCACTGTGAAAACTGCCTGTTTGTTCTTGCACTTTGTTTCATACCTTGTAGACAGTTACTGATCCATGACAGGACCTTTCCTCTTATTCCATGACTGTCTATTATGCTTAAGAGTCTTTGGTAAGGGACCTTGTCAAAGCCTTTCCAAAAGTCCAAGAACACTGTATCAACTGGATCACCCTTGTCCACGTGTTTGTTGACACCCTCAAAGAATGCTAATAGCTTGGTGAGGAATGATTTCCCTTTACAAAAGTCATTTTGACTCTTCGCCAACATATGTTCTTCTGTGTGCCTGATCTCTTGAGATTTAGCATCTCTGCATATCACACCAAACAGGAGTAATTGCACAGAGGTGTCTGAAACAGTACTCCACTATTTGCTAACATACTTCCTCACAGTAGTATAGCCTTTTCACTGAGAAAACAGGAAGAAGAAATTTAGAAATATGACTTACTTTTTGCTACTATTGAGGAGTTAGATGCTTTGGACTCAGGCTATTGAAAAAACATCACATCAGGTGGCAAACTCTCCTTACTTTCCTGAAGAATTTGGTAAAAGAGCAAACTGAGCTACTATAAACTAACAGGTTTCAGAGTAGCAGCCGTGTAAGTCTGTATTCGCAAAAAGAAAAGGAGTACTTGTGGCACCTTAGAGACTAACCAGTTTATTTGAGCATAAGGTTTCATGAGCTACAGCATCCGATGAAGTGAGCTGTAGCTCACGAAAGCTAATGCTCAAATAAATTGGTTAGTCTCTAAGGTGCCACAAGTACTCCTGTTCTTTTTATAAACTAATAAGTACTTGTAAGCAACAGTTTCCAGATTGTGTATCAGATGAGCAATGTGATTCTGGAAAGAAGTTGCTCAAAGAGGATGCAAATGAAGATTACCCAGTTGTATTTTTCCAAGTAAGTGTGTGGAGGGAGAGTCTGCTGCTGGCCTATTTGAACTGAAAAGAATTTTCGCCATTTCACATTTTTGGCCATCTATGTACCTTTTTGCTCCTTCACTTCTCCGTGCACAGTTGCTTGTGCCTCAACTGCTATGGTGTCCAGTGAAGTTGGCAGCATCTATCATCTTTTAGAAATGTTTATTAATCAGAAACCGTCTTCCCTGAAACTTTCCTCAAGTTTGGATCTGGATTCAAAGCTAGTCCCTGTCCCTACAAAGGAATGAATCAAAAAGCCCAAATTCACACACTCCCAACCTGGGAAAAGTTTGGATCCTGATCCCAGCTTTGCATGTTGGACCCATCTCTGGTATCTGTTACTGTCTCCTTCAAGATAGCAGTAGGGTCTTCCTAGGCAGTGCTAATAGAATAGTTGTCAAGAGTCAGTAAAATCTGGCTTATTTTTATTCATGTACTAAACTAAATTTACTAGCACTATGGAGACTACACTGGTGTAGCAAAGCTGGCAAAACCCTGTAGAGTAGACGTAGGCTATGCAGCCTATACTGACAGAAGGGTTTTTTCCATCGGTGTAGGAACACCACCTCTCTTAATCATGGTAGCTATGTCAGTGTAGCTATCTCAGCCTCACTTTTAAATGTAGGCCAGCCTAAAACTTTTGCCAGAGTTGTACTCCTGCAGGGCTTTTCCTTTTACTGAACCAATAAAGCCTACTGTCAGTTTAAATATGACACTTCTAAAAGCAGCCTTATAGGCTGCATAAAGGCCTAGACCCTACTTGTTATGCTGCAGAGGAGTGGAGTCCAGGGGAATTAGCTTTTGAAAATATTTTATATAACTTAACATTTAAATTAATTTTTTAAAAGTTGATGTAGGGACTGTCACCATTATCTGACTCTGGAAGACTAAGAAGATAGTCAGGTAGATAGGGAGTATAGAAAGAAGTGTTATTAACAAACAGGTTTCAGAGTAGCAGCCATGTTAGTCTGTATTCGCAAAAAGAAAAGGAGTACTTGTGGCACCTTGGAGACTAACAAATTTATTTGATGCATCCGATGAAGTGAGCTGTAGCTCACGAAAGCTTATGCTCAAATAAATTTGTTAGTCTCTAATGTGCCACAAGTCCTCCTTTTCTTTCTACTAACAAACAGTGATTCTATCTGTGAAGAAAGTTTTAACCTCGACGACACTGGGTTTTTTACCTTTGAACAGACAGCTGTATGTAGGATATGGGCAGCTGTGTGCGTGCCAGTGAATATCCATCCACATGGTGTAAGCTCATTGGGTGATTCAGCCCAAATCAAAACACAGTAATCAGCAAGAGCCAACATAAATCAAACCAAGTTACCATAAGCAATAAATAAATAAATAAAGATGCTTATGTCAGTTATGTATGCAGTTACGTCACTTATTTTGACTAGTTAAGGATGAATTTCAAAAGGGTATTGAAACATTTCCAAATATTCCAAACATTTGAGCCTCTTCCCTGAGGTAAGGCTCTCCTTCCTGTCCCAGCGATGGTGGGCAGATACTCTACTTCTCACAAAAGATCTTTTTCATGCAAAAGGATGTCCCAGGTCCTACTCCCCATCTTCAGAAGTCCTTCTTGTTGTGAAGTCAAATGCTTCTTTCCTCTTCTACTATTAATGTCGAGCACTACCCAAAAGTCTTTCTGCTAGGCTCTGCTCCTTTACTCAAATTACACCAGTTTGGGGGCCACTCTCTGCAACAGCTGCATGTTCTGTATGGGTCTTGCATCCCAGGACTGACCTGGTTCCACCCTGCTTGTTTTGTGAGAGCTAACGTAATTGAAGCCTTACATTTGTGTGGCTGCATGGTCTTGATAGATAGCTATTGTATTGATCTAAGCTACTGTACACATTGAAAGACTATGGGAAATGTGAATTTAGATAAAGAACTATTAACAATTGTATAGATGCAGGTTTAAGGACCTGTAATCTATAATGGTTTCTTCTTCAGAGCTGGAAGTTGGAATGATCTCCAAGTTTAGCATAAGATTTAAAGAGATTTACTTCTGGAGACCTGAACCTCAGCACTGATTTACTGAAGTGAACTTAATCACATCACATCTTGCCAATCAGATTACTAACCTACATTAAACTACACTTTATTCATCCTTTTTTATAAAAGTGGGAACCCTTTTCTCCAAAAATAGTTAACTATAGTCTTAAATGAACTTGCCCAATGCCTTTCTTCTGTAAACAGACTTAAATTAATGGGAAAAAAAGAGAAAGCATTTAAAGTAAACTGAAAATTTCTCAAAAATTACTTAAATTCTTCTAAGGCTTTTAATGGTGGTGAATTTAACACAAACACTTACTTTAAAAGCTTTAAATGCTACATTGTAGCATATTACAAATTAAATATTACTTGTTACATCTAAGCTGTCAAGACAAATCTAATATTTGTAAGTTGCTTGAACAAAAAAACTTTGCTTGATGCTGCCTACGAATGAAAATGAACAGTTTGTCTCAGCACCTTGTTTGGATCTTGAGAAATGTATTGCAGATGATTGTGTTGTAGCTGACACTCATTTCAGAAGTCAGTTCATTCCTTTTATTGCTTACAATTTTCTTTATAAGTAGAAATCATGGATGGCTGCTCCACTAATTGCAATGGAAATGGGGAGTGTATCTCAGGTCACTGCCACTGTTTCCCAGGATTCCTCGGGCCTGACTGTGCAAGAGGTAATCTCCTATTAACTGAGTTAAAATACAAGATGATGAGCATGATTTTTAATATGAATCTAGTGCTTGTGAAGAATGTCAGACTGATGGTCCAGAGACTAAAGACTTGCTAATGTGCCTTTAACCCTCAGCTGGATGGCCCCTTCAGGTGATGCTTAGGGTAGCTTCTGCCCATTCAGTCTTTGGCTAAGGGGGTGCTAATTAAGGCCAGAGATAGTTTTGTCACGTAGCCATCTTTCCTCTGCAAACTGGAATAAAACTATCAAAAACCCATTCACATAGGCCACAAACCAGCTATCAGATACTAATAACTTTTAGTTACTACTAACGTGGATTTGAACCAGCAACCCACAGGTGAAAGTTTCTTTTTCCCCTTAGCAATCCACAGTTTCTCCTATCTCTCCCTCTCACCATTCTGTAATTTTAAAATCCAAAAAGAGGTATATTTAGTATTTAGTTTATGATTTTTTAAAAAAATTACTAACAAAAATGTCTTGTTAGAAAAGCAATAGAAGTAAAACCGCCTGTTCTATGCCCTAAGACTGAGGATCGGGAATGACAGAAATTCAAAAGAGGGAAGTTTTTTTTTTTTCCAAAATCAAAAATATCACTTTCCTGATATTTTAAGGTGTCAGAGATAAAGAAGGAAATAATTCCGATTCACTGTAAAGATCAAGAGTGAATTCAAGATGCACTGGTATTTTATATAAATGGCTGTAATAATTGGTAGGTACAGTCTTCTGAATATCTGTGTATATGGAGGTTCTCAAATCTATTCTACTCTTCTCTCAAATCTAAGATCAATTTTACCTCAACATTATACTTTGGCTCAGAGATTGGTTGTAGAACTTTTCACCTCCAGGTTTCTGTTTTACATATGAATCAGTAATGACCAAAACTACAATAATCTTAAAGTTGTTCAGTGGCATAAAGAAAATAAGTGGGTTGTGTCTTAATTCACAGTTAACAGGTATTAACATCACAAAAACCATCCCCACAGTTAGCACTAAGAAGCATCATTGTGGGAAGTCTCACTAAAGAGATCAAAAGGTGGGCAGAGAGACTGACCTATGGTCCATATTCTTTATCTCTAGAGCTGCCCATTTTAGGTGAGTTAAGGTACATTAGTGGAGCAGAATGGTGACACTGGCACTGTAGCGGAACATGTTTGTTGATAAAAAATAATTCATATTCCAAAGCTTTCAGTCTGGCCCCTTTTGCAAGAACTAAAATCACATTGCCAGTAAATGCAATACTGTAATTAAAGAATGATAAATGCAATAAATGTTAATACCCTTAAGAATTTACATGTATCTCGGAAATCTAATTCTTTGCCTTCTTCAGACTCATGCCCAATACTGTGCAATGGAAATGGAGAATATGAGAAAGGTCACTGTGTATGTCGCAATGGATGGAAAGGCCCAGAGTGTGATGTTCCGGAAGAACAATGTATTGATCCAACCTGCTTTGGCCATGGTACTTGCATCATGGGAGTATGTATTTGTGTCCCAGGATACAAAGGAGAAATTTGTGAGGAAGGTTTGTGCTATTTCTCTTATTTCTACCGTTTTAGTGTGTTTTGTTTAAATTGATGCCATCTTTGGCATTTAAATCCTTAGGAAACCATGTTGATTTTAATTACTCTTGAGAAATAGTAGGATGCTTCCTGGTAGGTAACTTCACCAGGTCATGGGAAGCATGTTAGGCTTCCAAATCCTATTTGAAGTCAATGGGATTTAGGCACCTACTTCTCATTTGTCAAGGGACACAGAAAACGTTTTTATGTTGGGGGCTCAAGTTACAAAAAATAACAGTTCACCTGGCTGTTGAATAACAACAACTATTGAATATTGTTTTTCACGCCATCTAATTATTATTGCAGGGACAATCCTCTGCCAACTCAGTTTGTTCTCTACAACCCAGGAGTACAGTTCTCTGATAGATTTCAAGCAGCTGAGACTTTCTCTTTCCCTGGAGTATCAGCTCACTCTTGGTTGCCAGGCTGAAGGTCTCTCCTTAGCAGGCTCTGGCTCCTTTCTACCCTGGCTGGGAAATGTCTCAGCAAGAATGGGTTCTTATTCTTGTGAAAAGGAATATTCTGTATGCCTGAGTGAGGGTTACCTGCCTGTACTTCTCCCAATATTTCTGCAGCCAGGCAAACTGTTTCCCTCTCCAACGTAGTGCACTCGCCACCTGTCGCACCCCTTCTGTCAGGGGTGGATGCTGCAAAGGGTTTTCTCTGGCCTTCTCTGGCCTTCTACTGGCCATCTGCTTCTCGATAGGTTTTCGGTGGCTGAGTCCTCTGGCCATGTCACGTAAAGTTCAGTCCCCCTTTGCGGTAACAAAAGGTCCAACTGAAAGTCCAAGCAATAATTCTTCTGCCCATCTCAGGTTCCACTGACGAGTTCTTACTGGCCCTCCCTCCAAAAGCCTAACTTGCTCCTGCAGAGTTACTCCTCTGTTGCTTGCTGAAGGATCCTTACTGGCTCTCCGTCAGGGCCTCCTTCCCCAGAGCCTAATCTGCTCCTGCATTTGGGCTCAGGGGTTGGTAAGAAAATCCAAGCTCACCTTGTGCTGCTTCCCACAGCCTGTGCTCAACACAGCCTCTCTTTGGTTCTCAGGCCTCTTGTTTCTCAATTCTTTGCTGAACTTATAAGTCTTCAACCGTCTCGAGCTCCACGGAAGTACTTTTACTGATCCTGTCTCAGGGCCTCCCCCCACAGTAGCCCAACCTGCTCCTTCAGAATTCTCCCTTTGTTGCTTCTTGTCTTAGCAGGTTTTCCCTCACTGCTTTGCTTCCCCAGGGTCTCTGGCAGCTTCCTCTAGGGATCCCCCTGGTCCTTGTAGGCCCTAGTTCTGCAATCTTTCTCCCAAACTGAGTTCTCCATTCTGTTTGTATAGTCTTTTCCTAACCTTTTCACAGCTGATGTCACTAATTATCATTAAGTTGTCATATCACCATCAGCTGGGGGCTAACTGCTTGGTCACAAGAAAGGCTGACCCTGACTTGCCTTAATGTGCCAGCCAGCCTGTCACACCCTCCTTCCCCAGAGGCTTTTGATCTTCCTGCTTTTTCTTTGCAGGAGGAGCTCTGATCCCCTCTCTAGGGAAACCAGAGATAGGTTCAGCTAGCTACCACTCCCCGGGGCTGATTCCCAGATCCTGATTGGCTCTTTCCCTCCTCCGCCTCCCAACCCCACATGACTATCAAATGCTCTTTTAACAAAGGGATGTGGGAGGCCAAATGTCATTGTGAAACCATGCTTTGATTTTTTGGCTGTCCTTTAGCTGCCTCTGACCCCAGTCCTATTATGCATAGGAAATAAACGGCCTCCAACTGCCATCTAATTTATAGTCTTTTCCTTGTCAGTCTGTGGCTAAGAGAGGAACCCAGAAGGTTACAAAGCAAAATATAAAAGCAGATGTTTTTTAGTGTAATCAATAGATCCAGGTGTAGGCTGTTTCTTCATTATGTCACCTAGACTGTTCTACAAAGAACACACTGACTATATAAAACCAAGAGGCCATCTAAGTGCTTCCATTTGCCAGAGGCTAACGTGTGTTTTTTAATTAGGCAATCTTATGCCATTCTTTTTAAGTTAGTAGTGACTGAGTGAAATACAAAAACAAAGTGTATATTTTCAAGGTGCTAAAATGAAATCACTTAAAACATTGCTGAAATAAAAAGAAAGAAGCTATGCTTCTAATAACAGGTGGATCAACTTCTGCTGGTTGTAGCATTCACCATCATGTTTCTACCATCATATAGAACAGAAACCAAAAGTCAGTTGCCTGATACTGTTGGCATTTCTGAGAGACCTCATCAACCACAATGTAAATCTTTCCCTGGGCATAACTTTGGGAAACAAGACCATTCTTTCTGTTCATCCTGATTGATGATTTTCAATGGCTCCATTATTATTAAGCTACTGGTAGCATACTTTGTTTCCACTAGTATACAGCTTTTAGATACAAACTACTTTTGACTAAGTACACAGATGAAACTTTCACACAGTCCAGATTCTCTAATTGGAAAAAGGCATGAGACAAATACGAGAGGAAAATATCTATCATGAAGCAGTTGATATTCTTAAAAAGGCCACAAAGAATGTTGATATATGTATTCAGTACTCTAGGGGGGAGATTAAAATAGGAAAGCCGAATGAAAATACTAAGTGTTGTCTTATCCAAGGACTTGCACTGCAAGGCCATCATACTGAGCAAACTAAACTGCACTTTTAAGTGGGTAGAGGTAGAGCTTTTTTTAACTGCTTTGTTTGATCCTGATGTTTCGAAGTGGCTGAAAAAGAATCAAAACAAATTCACAAGTTCAGTTATTCAGAATCAGATACTGGAAATCTTACACTCTCTTACAATCTTAAGCTTTCTGGAAAGTTGCATGCAACTATGTAGACGAAACAACAGACATCAACCCAGAGCAAGTGGTTTAATGGCTGCAGCATGAATGATAACATGACATGAACGTACACGAAGAGTTCATTGGATTGCACAGTGTAGCCCCTACATTGGTGGAGGTAGTCGTACTAATAATAAAGATATATTATTGTGTCTAAATCTGAGGATCAGCAACTGTTGCGGAAAATGCTATGATGGTGCCACTAACATGGCAGGCTTAGTAGCAATTGTAGGAACCAGAGTGAAACAGGTGAGGAAACTATACAAGAGCTAAGTAGTATTCTTTATTATGTACTCACAGTTGTGGCATGATTTGCATGAAATGCTCTATATCAGGACATTAAATATGAAGTGTTAAGTGTATCACCAGGGATCTGTATCTTCTCCCCAGCAAATTGCACTTTATGCGGAAGCACTGGCTTCACTTTCTGAAAACTACCTTGGACTGTGTGCAGATTGGGAGGTTGTGAAGAACGCAACAAAAGATCCTGAAACAAAACTTCAAATTGGTTTCATCGCAGCTCTCATAGAAAAGTTTAACTTCCTCGCTGATATTGAATTAGGTCAGAAAGATGGTAGACAGTCCATGCAAAACTCTGCAAGTGTTAAATATTTCAGCAATAGAAGGCCAATCTGTTGTGAAGATGACACTCAGTTCATCTGATTGGATGGTCTTAAGTAAAAGCTATAACTTTATCTGGGAGCACATCCATCAAAAATGTTTAAAGTCAGAGATAGTTGGAATGCCTAAACTTCCAAGGAAGAGAGAAATTGCCAAGGAAATGCAAATAGGGACAGGAGAACCCAGCTATACAAATTCAGCAAAGGAATTTTAAAAGTACACATACTTCAAAGAAATTATCTTAAAATGTCCACTATTCAATATCGATTTGTACAGAAAGGCTACAAAATTATTCAAAATCTTGAAACTCTCATAACATCTACTGTATTTTCCACTGCATGCAGCTGATGAAGTGGGTTTTAGCCCACGAAAGCTTATGCCCAAATAAATCTGTTAGTCTCTAAGGTGCCACAAATACACCTAAATTAAAGTTATTCACTAGAGCTTGCTCAATATTTAAGGAACAATTTAGTCCAAATTTAGAACAAATTTAGCCCTTTTGTCTGTTTGCAAATTGTTCATCAGTGATTATGATTTGTATGAGTCTGGTCATTATCCGTAATTGCCCAGTGTATATATTTTGTGAACATGTGAGTTCTTCTTAGTGAGTATTTAGTCAAGGATTCATTATTCGAGATTGGTGGATGACCAGGTGATATTGTTTCAGGTACAGATTCTTGGATCCAAAGCCAAAATTTACTTTCCACAGATATTTGTGAGAATAAAACTTTTCTTTTCCAATAGGAAACAAAATATGGTGCAAACATACCTAATGAGAAATACTAAGCAGTATTCCAAAAATGTTAGGTAGTATCTCTCCCCACTCTGTGCCCAGGTCTATTATTGAAATACCAGTATGGCTGGGCTGGGTCATTACCTGATAGACGTATAATAATGTAAAATAATCTACATTTTAACAAATTGTCTATATAAAAATGGACATGACAGGTGAAGCCATTATGATCTCTGGAGGTCTCTATTATTACATGAAGATTGCACTGGCGTCTCATTTTAGAGAGT
This sequence comes from Caretta caretta, assembly GCF_965140235.1. Lineage (NCBI taxonomy): Eukaryota > Metazoa > Chordata > Testudines > Cheloniidae > Caretta > Caretta caretta. The sequence continues at coordinate 87,902,708 of NC_134214.1, forward strand.
GAAAAAAATGTCTATGCATATTTCTGGCTGTGACTTAAAGGAAATGTGGACAAAGGCTGTCACGTGGTTATATGCACACACTGTTGTGCCTGAGTATCATAAAAGATTCACTGTTGTTCATCATCTTGTGTAACATACATAGAGTAGTTTAAACTATAAATGTAATTAATTGAGTTAAATAAAGGTGAAGTGGTAACCTTAATTTCTTAATTTCCTGCATATTCAAGTCTAATGAGCCTGAGTAAAGACTACTAAAGTGAGTACTTTAAAATACTAATGTGAGTAAGGGTTCCAGGATTGGGCCCTTTATAGCACTTTAGTATAGTTTTGTTTCCTCTTTATCTGTTAATATTGCTCTGCTTGAACAAAATGTTTGCACAAGAGCCATTTTATTGCCTATTTAAAACAACCATTTATGTTGTATATTAGAAAATCAATGTAAAAGTGTCAGTGGTATTCACTAAATATTTTATTTATTTTTCTCCAGAGGATTGTTTAGATCCTATGTGCTCTGGCCGTGGTGTCTGTGTTCAAGGGGAATGCCACTGCTCTGCAGGCTGGGGAGGAGTAAACTGTGAGACATCTCTTCCTGTATGTCAAGAGCAATGCTCAGGCCATGGGACTTTCCTTGTGGATACTGGCATCTGTAGCTGTGAGCCTAAATGGACAGGTTCAGACTGCTCAACAGGTATACTTAAAAATTTTTCTTTTTTAAATAAAGACTATGAAATTCTTGTGTTTTCTATTCAGTTTCTGTTAGGAAATACTATACTACAGTACATCAGTGTTAATAAAAAAACAATTAATATGATCCAATATCAGACTTTGTGGGACGTGAACATGGAAATTATTTTGGCAGCTCCTGTTTTCATGTTGTCGTGTTGCAAAGATAAATTAGGTTTTTTTCCTATGACAAGCATCATGATTACATGACTGTATAACAGCTAGGGCACTATGCCTGTGAGGGTCTGAATGCCTTTGCTTTCAGTTGGCGTTAAGAGTGCTCAGCACCTTTCAGGATCAGGTCTTCAATGTATGGTAATAATCCACAGCAAAGGAGACCACGAAAATATCAACAGTCCTGGGATGAATGGAAGAACATTGCCTACACCCAGTAAATCATGGGCAACAGAAGCCTCTGGCAAAAATAAATTCTAAAAGAAAAATGAATTCCCATCTGCTGTGCTGGGATAAAAACTAACTTCTTCCTTAAAGGACCATCTAGGTTTAATCCCATTCAATTTGTTTAAGTGCAAGTGCAGAGTGATCTCACTATGTACTTTTAAAAGAACTGACTGTGCTCGGGACAAGAAACTATTTAACATTTGATTCCTGTAATAGATCATGTCGTTTCCAAGATGCATGTCTCTGTCATTTTTTTATTTTTTGCTCATAGCTTATGAGGCTCAGTCAATGATTATAGCATTAGCTGTCCTCTCTCTCTCTCTCTCTCTCACCACAACACAAACTAGATCCGAATGATAGATTTTTCTGAATACTTCGCAGTACATCTAATGCTCCAAGCTTGCAAGGTTCTGAGCATCTCCAGGGAGTTGCTGTAGATCTTTCAATCCCACTGGAGCCAAGCATGCATAATTGGACCCCCTTTCTTCCTTCCAGATGCACAGATAACATTAATGACAGTTAAATACAGGTACATATGGGAAAAGACTTCCTAGTGTTTTCTCTGTAAATGTATCACTAGCTAGAAACCTCAGTTCAGCAAAGCAATTAAGCACATGCTTAAGTCACATTGAATTCATTAGTTAAGCACACGCTTAAGTGTTCTGATGAATTGGGACTATAGTGCCCAAAATGTGGGAACATTTATAAGCAGCAATATACTGAACTGCCAGTAATTCTGAACGGTCAGTGAATGGTTGTTCTAAAGACTTTTCAGCATTCAGTCCATGCCATGGGATTAATAATACATTTCATCTCATTATGAGCCTGTCGGATATGATACTTCCGTTGATAAGAGTTCCGTCTATTGGCTTTCAATAATATGAAAACCCTAATGCTCACATTTTCATTATAAGTGTCTCATTATATGCTGAAAATGTTCCCTAAAGTAATATACTAGTATGTCCATTAATAAAAACAGATAATAAGAGGAGGTGGTTCTGTGACTGCATGTGATTATTGTTGCCAGGAAACTGGTTCCTTGTCAGTGGAGAGAGTGGGGCAGATCCTGAGTCCAGCTGAACTGCACACAGGGCAGGGTGCAAAGGTCATGTAAAGCTCACTATTGTGTTCCCTGATGCTGAGACTACTGTATGCAGGACAAGTCCCTTGTGTAAGTTTGACCAGCCTGGGTATGCTGAGTTTTCCCTCTATAAAGGTATCGCACAAAGGAGTCAGACAAAGAAAAAAACAACCCAAAACAAAACAGTTAAAAGTTCACAATTTAAAAATAATTAGTGCAAAAACTTTTAGCTCCTGCAGCTTAGAGCTGGCCATTATTTCACATTGAGAAAGTAGAGATTTGCCAAGTATTTTGAGGGGAAAATTCACTGTTGTATAGAAAAGGAGTACTTGTGGCACCTGAGAGACTAACCAATTTATTTGAGCATGAGCTTTCGTGAGCTACAGCTCACTTCATCGGATGCATACCGTGGAAACTGCAGCAGACTTTATATACACACAGAGAATATGAAACAATACCTCCTCCCACCCCACTGTCCTGCTGGTAATAGCTTATCTAAAGTGATCATCAGGTTGGGCCATTTCCAGCACAAATCCAGGTTTTCTCACCCTCCACCCCCCCACACACAAATTCACTCTCCTGCTGGTGATAGCCCATCCAAAGTGACAACTCTTTACACAGTGTGCATGATAATCAAGTTGAGCCATTTCCTGCACAAATCCAGGTTCTCTCACCCCCTCACCCCCCTCCCAAAAACCACACACACAAACTCACTATCCTGCTGGTAATAGCTCATCCAAAGTGACCACTCTCCCTACAATGTGCATGATAATCAAGGTGGGCCATTTCCAGCACAAATCCAGGTTTTCTCACCCCCCCCCCCACCCCCATACACACACAAACTCACTCTCCTGCTGGTAATAGCTCATCCAAACTGACCACTCTCCAAGTTTAAATCCAAGTTAAACCAGAACATCGGGGTGGGGGGTAGGAAAAAACAAGGGGAAATAGGCGACCTTGCATAATGACTTAGCCACTCCCAGTCTCTATTTAAGCCTAAATTAATAGTATCCAATTTGCAAATGAATTCCAATTCAGCAGTTTCTCGCTGGAGTCTGGATTTGAAGTTTTTTTGTTTTAAGATAGCGACCTTCATGTCTGTGATTGCGTGACCAGAGAGATTGAAGTGTTCTCCGACTGGTTTATGAATGTTATAATTCTTGACATCTGATTTGTGTCCATTTATTCTTTTACGTAGAGACTGTCCAGTTTGACCAATGTACATGGCAGAGGGGCATTGCTGGCACATGATGGCATATATCACATTGGTGGATGTGCAGGTGAACGAGCCTCTGATAGTGTGGCTGATGTTATTAGGCCCTGTGATGGTGTCCCCTGAATAGATATGTGGGCACAATTGGCAACGGGCTTTGTTGCAAGGATAAGTTCCTGGGTTAGTGGTTCTGTTGTGTGGTATGTGGTTGTTGGTGAGTATTTGCTTCAGGTTGCGGGGCTGTCTGTAGGCAAGGACTGGCCTGTCTCCCAAGATTTGTGAGAGTGTTGGGTCATCCTTTAGGATAGGTTGTAGATCCTTAATAATGCGTTGGAGGGGTTTTAGTTGGGGGCTGAAGGTGACAGCTAGTGGCGTTCTGTTATTTTCTTTGTTAGGCCTGTCCTGTAGTAGGTGACTTCTGGGAACTCTTCTGGCTCTATCAATCTGTTTCTTTACTTCCGCAGGTGGGTATTGTAGTTGTAAGAAAGCTTGACAGAGATCTTGTAGGTGTTTGTCTCTGTCTGAGGGGTTGGAGCAAATGCGGTTGTATCGCAGAGCTTGGCTGTAGACGATGGATCGTGTGGTGTGGTCAGGGTGAAAGCTGGAGGCATGCAGGTAGGAATAGCGGTCAGTAGGTTTCCGGTATAGGGTGGTGTTTATGTGACCATTGTTTATTAGCACTGTAGTGTCCAGGAAGTGGATCTCTTGTGTGGACTGGACCAGGCTGAGGTTGGTGGTGGGATGGAAATTGTTGAAATCATGGTGGTATGCATCATCGGTATGCATCCGATGAAGTGAGCTGTAGCTCACGAAAGCTCATGCTGAAATAAATTGGTTAGTCTCTAAGGTGCCACAAGTACCTTTTCTTTTTGCGAATACAGACTAACATGGCTGTTACTCTGAAAACTGTTGTATATATACTGAATTTGTTTCCCATAAAATGTGCAAAAGAATTCTGGTTCGGTATGTGGGCTCACTGTAGCACCTTTGGCACAGAATCTCCAAAATAATTAATGTCTATTGTGTCAATGGGACTTATGGCTTGGGCAACTGGGCACTTAGCAAAGGAATCTGATAGACCCCATTGAATAGTTGTAGGGAAGATACTGCAGGTTTATATGTTGGGGATCCTGATTTTCTTGTTTGTTTCTTGCTTCCAAAACTATTTCAATGCATTTTTGCAAGCTAATCTATTTTTCTTTCTTACTTGCTTCCATTAATCAATAAGGAAAATACCTCTTTCCCTTTCTACCTTCCCCTGACTTGTCAAGAAAGAATACTTGTATGATCACCCACGTGAATCTCTTTATAGCTAAGTATTACTGGTCTCTCCTCTTAGATGCATCTCTCTTTATAGCCATTAAACCAGAACCTGGATTGGTGTGACAGCACAATGAACATTAAATTGAAGGGTAGACATTGGCTCACTGGTGGAGACTTTCTTCCTGGGATCAATACTTATTGTGCCTACTGAGATCAAAGCATGATTTTAGTGAGAAAGGAAAACATCAGAAGAGGAAATTAACAGGGTCAGAGTAAAAAGAGCCTTTACATGAGGCTAGTGGTTAGAAAAAATCATGAATTTCTTTAGAATGAGTGGGTTGGAAAGGGTAAACCACATACCATTCATCTACATTCAGGAAGCAATGAAAGCCTAGTAAGTCCTTACTAGCAATAAATCAGGCAGCTTCAGACATTTTCATTTTTCCTAGCATCTCTTTGTATTTCAGGTCAGAGAAGCAAGATAATCTCTATCAGTAGTGTGGAAATTATATTTGTAATTTGACTACAAGAATATGGGACCTGCAGTGACCTTCTTTAAATATGGGACCTTCTTCCCTTTTTTAAAGATTGGCACTACATTAGCCTTTTTCCAGTCTTCCGGGACTTCCCCCGATCACCATGAGTTTTCAAAGATAATGGCCAATGGCTCTGCAATCACATCCGCCAGTTCCTTTAGCACTCTCGGATGCAACGCATCCGGCCCCATGGACTTGTGCATGTCCAGCTTTTCTAAATAGTCCCGAACCACTTCTTTCCTCACAGAGGGCTGGCCACCTCCTCCCCATGCTGTGCTGCCCAGTGCAGTAGCCTGGGAGCTGACCTTGTTCGTGAAGACAGAGGCAAAAAAAGCATTGAGTACATTAGCTTTTTCCACATCCTCTGTCACTAGGTTGCCTCCCTCATTCAGTAAGGGGCCCACACTTTCCTTGGCTTTCTTCTTGTTGCCAACATACCTGAAGAAACCCTTCTTGTTACTCTTAACATCTCTTGCTAGCTGCAACTCCAGGTGTGATTTAGCCTTCCTGATTTCATTCCTACATGCCCGAGCAATATTTTTATATTCATCCCTGGTCATTTGTCCAATCTTCCACTTCTTGTAAGCCTCTTTTTTGTGTTTAAGATCCGCAAGGATTTCATTGTTAAGCCAAGCTGGTCGCCTGCCATATTTACTATTCTTTCTACACATCGGGATGGTTTGTCCCTGTAACCACAATAAGGATTCTTTAAAATACAGCCAGCTCTCCTGGACTCCTTTCCCCCTCATGTTATTCTCCCAGGGGATCCTGCCCATCAGTTCCCAGAGGGAGTCAAAGTCTGCTTTTCTGAAGTCCAGGGCCCGTATTCTGCTGCTTTCCTTTCTTCCTTGTGTCAGGATCCTGAACTCGACCATCTCATGGTCACTGCCTCCCAGGTTCCCATCCACTTTTGCTTCCCCTACTAATTCTTCCCGGTTTGTGAGCCGCAGGTCAAGAAGAGCTCCGTCCCAGTTGGTTCCTCCAGCAGTTTCACCAGGAAATTGTCCCCTACATTTTCCAAAAACTTCCTGGATTGTCTGTGCACCGCTGTATTGCTCTCCCAGCAGATATTGAAGTCGCCCATGAGAACCAGGGCGTGCGATCCAGTAGCTTCTGCGAGTTGCCGGAAGAAAGCCTCGTCCACCTCATCCCCCTGGTCCGATGTTCTATAGCAGACTCCCACCACTACATCACCTTTGTTGCTCACGCTTCTAAACTTAATCCAGAGACTCTCAGGTTTTTCTGCAGTTTCATACTTGAGCTCTGAGCAGTCATACTGCTCCCTTACATATAGTGCAACTCCCCCACCTTTTCTGGCCTCTTTGTCCTTCCTGAATAGTTTATACCCATCCATGACAGTACTCCAGTCATGTGAGTTATCCCACCAAGTCTCTGTTATTCCAATCACATCATAATTCCCTGACTTTGCCAGGACCTCCAGTTCTCCCTGCTTGTTTCCCAGGCTTTGTGCATTTGTATATAGGCACTTGAGATAACCCGCTGATCGCCCCTCATTCTCAGTATGAGGCAGGAGCCCTCCCCTCTCACACGCTCCTGCTCGTGCTTCCTCCCGGTATCCCGCTTCCCCACCTACCTCAGGGCTTTGGTCTCCTTCCCCCGGTGAACCTAGTTTAAAGCCTTCCTCACTAGGTTAGCCAGCCTGCTCGCGAAGATGCTCTTCCCTCTCTTCGTTAGGTGGAGCCCGTCTCTGCCTAGTACTTCTCCTTCTTGGAACACCATCCCATGGTCAAAGAATCCAAAGCCTTCTCTCCGACACCACCTGTGTAGCCATTCATTGACTTCCACGATTCGATGATCCCTACCCCGGCCTTTTCCTTTCACGGGGAGGATGGACGAGAACACCACTTGCGCCTCATACTCCTTTATCCTCCTTCCCAGAGCCACGTAGTCTGCAGTGATCCGCTCAAGGTCATTCTTGGCAGTATCATTGATGCCCACGTGGAAAAGCAGGAAGAGGTAGCAGTCCGAGGGCTTGAGGAGTCTCGGCAGATTCTCCATCACATCGCAAATCTTAGCCCCTGGCAAGCAGCAGCCTTCTCTTTTTTCCCGGTCAGGGCGGCAGATAGATGACTCAGTCCCCCTGAGGAGAGAGTCCCCGACAACCACCACCCGCCTCCTTCTCTTGGGAGTGGTGGTCGTGGAACCCCCAACCTTAGGACAGTGCATCTCATGCCTTTCAACTGGCGGAGTCTCCTTCTGCTCCCTTCCCCCAGACGTATCATCTGGGCCACTCCCCACAATGGTACCTGTGGAGAGAACATGAAAACGGTTACTTACCTGTATCTGCATTGCTGGTACATGGACGTTCCCCCTTCTTCTTCTGGAGGTCACATGTTGCCAAATTTCTTCACCATCCTCCTGTCCCCACTGCGCAGCCTGCTCTGAATCTTGAGAACCTTGTGCCCATAGAAGCATATCCTGACGTCTGTCCAGGAAATCTTCAGATTCTCTTATGCAACACAGGGTCGATACCTGTTGCTCCAGACCTTGAACCTTCTCTTCCAATATGGAGACCAGCTTGCACTTTGTACACACAAAGTCGCTTCTGTCCTATGGAAGAAAGACAAACATGGCACATCCAGTGCAGGTCACAACAGCTGAACACTCCCCATTCATATTACCTTCCTACTACGAGCTTCCTCGGGAGATGCAGTAATTACTCAGAGAAGCCGTCAGGGTGCAAGCCTCAGGGGGCTCACCCCAGGCGAACTCCCAGGCAAACTCCTGCTGTTTGCTGCTCTGCTGTTCCCCGCTGCTCAGCTGGTTCCCTGCCGCTCAGCTGGTTCGCGGAGCACCAGCTTTTTAAACAGCTTTTTTTAAACCTGTATGCTAGCATTTGAAAGCTTTCCAATTATTTTCCAAATCAAGGATATATATTTATATAGAGCCAGTGGTATGTGTTAGGATGGAAAGTGCTTTCAATCACAGTACTGAAAGTCATACTTTACCACTAACGGTACATTTACTTATCTCTAGCTGGAATGCCGTAAAGGCAGAATCCATCTTTACTAAAAGTTTGAGTGTGGTAATACTTTAAAAGTTTCTGCTGGTTTGAGAGAGAGTGGAGAGTACCACTTGAGTCAGTAGTTTCTCTCAAAATGGAAGAAACTTGTTAAGTGCTGCCAGTGGAATTTTATAAAAACAAAACCATCAAACCAAATGTACTCCCACACATACTCAAACTCCACCCCCACCCTACAGAACTGGGATATATTTTTGGTAGACCTTTTTCCATCATCGCTGAAAATAACTGTAAAAAGTTGTTCTTTCTCTAATCAACCTGATTCTCCTGATTGATTTATATAGCAATGCCACAAACCAGTGTTTACAGGAACAGAATCCCTTCCAGTTATTCTTGTTTGGCCAGACCTTTTGAAAGCATAACTATCGTAAAAGTGCTATGGTTATATATAGCTATTACTTCATCCAAAAAACTACTCTGAGAGGACTGAAATTGTAAGCTTCACATTCAAAAGTCAAGAAAAGACAAAATAAAGATTGCACGTACGACCTTAACCTCTGTCACCTTCGGGGTGTTCTTTACAACATAGTCTTTGTTATTTCTCACTTAATTTTGTTCTACATTTGTTTGGTCCAGTCATGTAGATAGTTACTCTGAGGTGTATGATTGCTCCCTGGTGGCAGTCACACTGAAGACAGTGTCCTTTTGTCTTCAGCGGGACAATGTTCAGGAGTAAGGTGACTCCTGGAAGTAAATGTTTGCTGAAATAAGCCAATGGATATAACCAACACTGAACTCTGGCATGACTGAATGAATAGAGTGAGAAGAGGAGGCTGGTAATAAAGAGGGAAATGTATATTTATACAGTAATGATGGGAGAGCAAATGCAAAGAAGTACATAAGCGTTGAAAGAGTATTTGGTCAATTACATGTTTTTAAAGTTTACTGAGGCAAGGATTTGTTTCTACTAGCTGGGGTAAGGGATCTTCAAATCAAAGGGGATGGGGCCATTGCCCTAGGCCCCTTTACCAGATCTTGGTGCAGAGTTCATTGCTCCTGAACTCCGCTTGGGGAGGCATTCTATACAAGATCTCCCAGAGCTCTCCTTGAGGCATTGTGATTCCATCCTGATACCTCTTTGGGCAAGTGGCTAAATGTCTCTAATTCAACTGCTAATTTTCAAAAAGCTTTTTCTGAACCTCCTCCTTTGATTCTTTGTCCCACACTCCCTATGAGGGACTCTACTTTCCATAATGTTAAAGGATTGGGAAGTTTCAGGGTAACACTGGGTTAAAATGAGCAACCGTAGAAATGGTAGAGAAACTTGCATTTGTTTTGGTTCAGTACACTGGGGTGAGCTTTTTAATGGTACATGCTATATACAATGATTCTGTATTACAGTGCAGGTGCTTACAGCTAATTTGAGATCAAACAGTGCATTGGTATGTGTTTCCAAGCTCATTTTACTGTCTGGGGAGCATTGAGTTAGTCCATGAAAAAATGGGGTGTTTTTACATTTTACTCATATAAAATTGTTATGTTGAACCTTTGCTCACTGTGGGTCCAGAAAATCCTGATACATACCGGGGCAATATATGTACCAGAAGGATGTATTCATCTAAATGGAATACGTTCTTGACATGGCGGCCCAACATCGTCTGCTCCCAACCCAGGTCTCAGTCGTGAAGATCCTTGACTACTTAATTGCACTTAATACAGGCCAGCCTGTCATTCAGCTCTGTTAAAGTCCAGCTTATGGTGATCTCAGCTTGTCATCTGCCTTTACAGTTGTGCTTGGTCTTTTCTCAGCCCACATTATCGAATTTCTCACAGTATTATTACCATCTTACCCACCTGTCAGAGAATCTACTCCTGCATGGGACCTTAATTTAGTCCTCCAGAGGTTTATGCAGCATCTGTTCAAACCTCTTTCAGAATGCTTCCTGCATTTTCTCACTGTATAGATAGTCTTACTAGTGACTGTCACTTAAGCCAGGAAGGTGAGTGATCATCAGTATTAATGGTTGAACCCCTGTGTGACATTTCATAGGGACAAGTTGGTGCAATAACCTCACTCAAAGTTCATTGCTAAAGTGTCTCAGATTTTCATTTAAACTGGTTGGTCAATCTGCCTGTCTACTTTCTGGAGCCACACTTAGCACTAGCATGTAGCCAGGATTTTTCTTTATTATATTGGAATGGCTAACCCATTCAGACTATTGCCACACCTATTTCTAGCAATAGCCTGGTGTTTTAAAGGTCAAGCCATCTCTTCACAAAGAATATTCAAATGGATAACAAAATGTATCTCACTATATTAACAGCTGGCTGGCATATCCTTCCCACTGAACATCCGCACCCACCCACCGCAGCACAAGCAACTTCCACAATCTGCTTTAGGAAAGTGCCAGTATCAGAAATCAGTAAGGTGTCAACATGGTGTAACCAAGTGATCTTTGTCAAACACTATGCGTTGGAGTTAGCTGCTACATCAGAATCCAAGTGTGAGAGAGCAGTACTTCAATCACTGTTTGACTGACGCAGTTGAAACTCCTCATTCCCATCATCCCAAGACAATACTCCTTGCTAGTCGCCTACAGTTGGACCCACACTGACACATGCTCGAAGAAGAAAGAATGATTACTTACCGCCTAGTACTGTGATTCCTCAAGAACCACATGTTGTTAGTCAGTGTGGATTCCACAGCCTGCTCTCAATCCCCACTTTTCAAATCTTCAGCAACCGGGGGCTTTAAAGAATTGCAAAGGAAATGGGATTGGGTCATGGTCACTCCACCTTTTATGCCCTCACACAGGAGCACGAGGAAGCACAGGCGTACATGTGGACATAGCAGACACTGTTATTTAAAAAAAAATCAGTCTTGCACACATGAGATGTATGAGCACCTACAGTGTATCTGCACTGATCACAGTATCTCGAAGAGCCACAGTTATTGTAGGGTAAGTAACTGTTCCTTTCCGCATCCTAATGACCTTATCCAATGGTCATAAAAAGAGCTAATATTTTTTCTCATCAGTCTTGTAAGCTAATTTTTTGAAAAACAGATAATTCTTTATAATTAAAGCCCTGTAATATTACTCAGAATATAAATTTGAGTGTTTTATGTTCATAATTCTCTCCACACGATGAGTTTTTATTCCTTTCTTCTTTCCTTTTTTTCCCTGGGTTTTCTCTTTGTTCATTGGTCCTTTGGCAACCTCAAGAGTGGAAACCTCTGAAGAAGTCAGAGATACAGGCTTTACCTTCCTTGTAGTCATAATTTACTTATCCATCTGACAGGTGATGATATGCACCAGAGACATCCATTTCCCATTTAATTTTCTCCTTATCCTAAGGGATGTGAACATAAAGCAGAAAAGTGATATTCTCTTTATGGTCAAACTCATTATAAACTGGTTTTTGTGAAAAACTCCTTTCCTGAAAAGGGTCATTCTTGGCCCTTTCAACAGCTCAGCAGCTGTACACCATATTGAATCCTTATCCAGTTGTGAATATGTGTTAAAATCCATTGTGTTCAGCTCCCCACCATATGGCTCACCTGACCTGTGTGGCATAAAGGTGTTGAACTGCACATTTGACAAAATAATAATAATAACAGTAGTAATAATAATAAATAATAATAACAACTAGCTCTTATATAGCACATCTGCAGAGTAAGACACTGATTCTAGTCCTATTACTGGATTATTTTTAATGCCACCAGCAAACTCCACAATAACTGACTTTTTTCTCTTTCATTATTTTAACTACAGTTTTAGGTCTGCATGTACAGAGTTTGAGCCAAAGTTCTTTGAAGTCAATGGGAATCTTTCTGTTGCGTGCTTTGGGACCAGATGCTTATACCCAGATAGAGGCAGTTCTTCACATCACTCAGCAGTGACCCTTCTGGCTGAATGAAGTAGCAGCATCAACAGTCTAGGAAGAAAAAAACCGAGTACTTGTGGCACCTTAGAGACTAACAAATTTATTAACAAAGCTTATGCCCAAAAGCTTATGCCCAAATAAATTTGTTAGTCTCTAAGGTGCCACAAGTACTCCTCAGGTTTTTTGCTGATACAGACTAACATGGCTACCACTCTGAAGTCTAGGAAGAGATACTCATCTAGTTCTGTGTCTGGGGGAATGTAGATGTAACATGGGATCTTGAGACTAAGGGCCTGTAACATAGGACCTTGAGACTAGGGGATAGAAAATGAGGACATGGGAAGAAAATGGAAGATAGAATACATTTTGTGCATTCACAAATGCCCAGTTCCATATTTATTCCTCTAGATCACACTCATGAGTGAAAACAGGCCAGATACTTCAATACACCTGGTGTAATTCCACTGAATCCATTGGAGTTACTCCAGATTTACACCATTGGATATGGCCCAGTATGATTGGTAAGATGATAATGACTGTTCTTTTTATGAGTGCATATGTCCCAAAGTGATTAGGAGTAGATGTTATATATTTAGCATATCTATTTTGGTTCAGCTCTGCACCAGCAAAATTAGTGACAGTTTCACAAAGGGTAAAAATAGATTGACACCATTTCTTCTCTATCTTTTGAAACACAGAACATCTTTAAAACTGAAGTTCTTTGAAAAAATACAAAATGTTGTAAATTGTAATGCAAAGTAGAATAATTTAAAAATAATTAGAAATACACATTTTTAAAGTAAGTGCTTCAAAGGAAAATGAGTGAAGGCATAATACAGCATATTAATATAGCTCAAGACATCTCAAATTGATTTCAAAATTAAACAGCAAAAATTGCAACTTGAAAAAAATTACTTAGGTAAAACCATTACAGAGCAATCAAAAAACTCTTCAAATTTAGGAAATTGCAAATTATGGGTGTCAGTCATTCTGATTTGCCAAGGACAAGGGTATTCACTCAAAACAACACTCAGTAGTGAAAATACCCTTGAAACATCTTTCAGTACATGAGGTAAACTGTCACATATTTTCTATAGCCTTTCTCTTTTGCTCTTTTTCATTCGCATTTTTATAATATTTTCTATTTTTAGCAAATCTAAGGATCTTTTTAATTATGTTATGATCATTGCTCATTGCTTTGTTCTGTAGGGAAGATTGGCATTCTTAATTTTGTCTAACTGTCCTCTTTAATTTGTGGGGAGCTGGTCTATTACTACACTCCAAATTAAAAGGATGATTGAAGTTTCCCCTGTTGTGCATGGTTTGACATTGTAGAAGAGCTCTTTTTACCCCTGTATATTTCATTGAAAAGTGCAAACTATGTGACCAGCTTGATCTGTATTTCCTGTAGAATTGTAAGAGTTTGCAAGAAGCCATCTTGTGAATGAGATTCCTTTTAAAATAATTAGTAGCAGTAAAAGAATGGAATGCTTAATTCAATCACTGGAGAATATAAAATGTGGGAAATTAGGGCAGCAAGAAACACTGTAATAAATAATAATAATAATAATAATAATAATAATAGTAATAACTAATAATCCACTAGATGCTGAAACCAGACCAGGAGGAATCAAAAAGACCGATGCAGTCATTTATTAGTAAGGAGAGGTCAGGGGTGTGAAAGAGGCAATGAAGCAAACTGTGAGACAGTTTTACATGCCAACCCATGCTTGATCCCTTGATCCCTGGTAGTACTTTAAAGAATGCCAAAAAATATTGCCTCTTCTCCTCCCTTTTCCCTCTGAATCTTAAGCTTTCCCTCTGTTCACCCAGTCCTCTTTCAACCATAATTGAAAATATCTACCTTTCCAAAACAACTAATAATTTTGATGTGCTTGGTAGTGGCACTTTGTCTGCTTCTATAGCCCTTACCCCTAGATGGTGCTAGATCTAATATAAAAGAAATCAAGGACAATATTGAAGCATCTGACAGGATTTTGTTTGGAGATGATAAAGTCTTTTCCCTTTCTCTCACATATAGTAAACAGAGAGGCCAAGCAATGAATGTATATGGAGTCTGAGCTCTGCAGTAATAGTGATCTCTCTAGAGCAGGTGAGGCATCTGGCAGGGAACTGTGGAAAAGCTTGCATTGCCACTGACCATGCCATGATACATAAGTAGATGGAGAGAGGGCTTGGGTCTCCAGGGGTGTCACTCTGGTGCCTTTTCCCAACATTGAAATACTTCACAAAATGTAAAGAAAAACAATCTCCAAAGAGCCTAGATGGCTGAGGGAATTAGTAATGAGATACAAAACCTTTCACCTCTCAGTTCACAGGATCAATTCCAACTCAACTTTGAAGGATGAAAGTCCTTACTCTCAGACTGCTGCTGAGTATATGTGAGGTGAGATGTTGGATTCAGTTTATTATGTATTAGGCTTGGTATCTGTTTTACAGTTACCGGTAATTTCCATCCTTATTGGCAGGCCAAGCTGACAGGACCAAGAGTGAATGGCCATGGAGGCTCAATTAACTTCTTGTCACCTGGAGAATGGTCTTTCCAGAGCATGGAGGAGGTCTGTTAGCAGGACAGTGCAGGGAAGCAGCATTGCCACTTCATATTATTCTGTACCTGTTCTAGTTGTGATCCTGTCCGTGGCAGGCCTGATAAGGGCACTGTAATGCACAGCATAGGCTAGATATGATAAGGGCACTGTATACTTACAGTTCAGTGTGAATTAATAGGTGGCCCTCTGACCCCTGGCATTTGGACAGGTCTGGCGGTGGTTCACCCTCGTATCCTGAGCAGCTCATGAAGCATTCATGGAAGCAGCTGTGAATCATGCTATGGCAGCATTATCAAGAAAATAGACTCAGGCCTAAAGTTATAACCCCCAACACTCAGAATGTCCAGTTGTCAGTTATTAAAATGTCCTGACTTGCTTTTCATCATGACCTCAACAGAGTGCAAAGTAATATCTCAGCACAAAATGACTTATTGTAACTACTCTTCCCCTGCCGCCCCCACCCCCACCCCCCCTCCCAAGCCAGGCCCTCCGAATTCACACAGGGCCTAAGCATTTAAGCAAAAACCTATGAGTTTGGAGGGGCTTGTTCACTTAGTTTAGATCTCTGGCAGGAGCTTGCTGTTTCAGTAGTGTCCAGACAATGCAGCATTCTTTTCAATCGGGCCTTCCTAGTCATTGTCATTTTAAGCCTCATCTGACCTCGACAACAACCACACACTTCGTCCTGGCGGAAAATGTCCTTCATAAAAGCTAGTGACCAGGGGTGAAAGTAAGTTAGAGGACTTACCGGTATGCCGGAGTCCTGAGCAGGGGGCATGGCCTCAACCGGAAGAGGTGTGGCCTCAACAGGAAGAGGCAGGGCCTTAAAACACCGGGCCCTTTAAATCTTGATTTAAAGGGCCAGGGCTCCAGCTGCGGTAGTGGCAGCTGGGAGCCCGGGGCCCTTTAAATCACCCCCGAGCTACCAGCCACAGAGGCGGCTGGGAGCCCCGGGGCTCAGGGGCGATTTAAAGGGCCCAGGGCTCCAGCTGCCGCTACTGCAGCAGAGCCCCGGGCCCTTTAAATCACTGAAGAGCCCTGGGGGCTCCCGGCTGCCACCGCTACCCCGGGGCTCTGGGCTCTGGCAGAGCTTTAAAGGGCCTGGGGCTCCGCTGTGGTAGCAGCTGCCGGAGCCCCAAGCCCTTTAAATCCCCGCCTGAGCTCTTCTGCCCAAGCCCTGGGGTAGCAGTGACCGGGCTCCATCGGAGATTTAAAGGGCCCTGCGGCTCCAGCCACCGCTACCGCCCCGGCCCTTTAAATGCCCGCCGGAGCCCCACCGCCACTACCCCAGGGCTTCGGCAGCAGGGCTCCGGCGGGAATTTAAAGGGCCGGGGCAGTAGCGGTGGCTGGAGCTCTGGGGCTCTTTAAATCCCCGCCAGAGCCCCCCCACCCCTCCCCCAGGGCTCGGGCAGCAGGGCTCAGGCGGGAATTTAAAGGGCTTGGGGCTCCAGCCGCTGCTAGCGCCCCGGCCCTTTAAATCCCCTCTGGAGCCCCGCCGCCATTACTCCAGGGCTTTGGCAGCGGGGCTCAGGCGGGGAGTTAAAGGGCCCCGGGAGGGTAGTGGGGGCTGGAGATCTGGGGCCCTTTAAATCCCCGCCAGAGCCCCGCCACTGCCACTACCCCAGGGCTCGGGCAGCAGGGCTCAGGCTGGGATTCAAAGGGCCCTGGGGGGGTAGCAGCGGCTGCAGTTCCAGGGCCCTTTAAATTCCCGCCAGAGCCCCTCCATCCCTACCCCAGGGCTCGGGCAGCAGGGCTGAGGTGGGGATTTAAAGGGCCTTGGGGCAGTAGCAGCGACTGGAGCTCCGGGGCCCTTTAAATCCCCCCAGAGCCTCACCGCCGCTACCCCAGGGCTTTAAATTGCCCTCTCGGAAAGCCGGTCCTGGTACGGCGCACGGGCTTACTTTCACCTCTGCTAGTGACACAAAATGGTGTCCCTTGCATTCAAAGGATTTTTTCTCCTAGTCAGAATCCAATAAAGGGAATTTTTGTTTTATGACAAAAAGCATTAAAATTTGTTAGGCTAAGGAAGTACAAGCACATTTTATTGAAACGTTTACTTTACAATTCAGTGCAAGTTGATTGTTTATAAGAGGCAAGTTTATAGTTCAATCAGCATGCTTAAATTTTGTATTTCCTTTGGAAATTAGTTTCTAAACCATGCTGTGCACTTGAAGGCATAAAGTCCCTTTTGTGCTATGTTTTAATTTTCCTTAACACATTGTGGTATCAAAGTTATGATATTCTCCTTTAGGATCTGCTGACTAAAATTGTGTTGCACAAATCCCTCTAGAATAGTACTTTAAAAAATATTTTATTGTAGTGGCATGATAAATTTAAAAAGCTATCATGATAATATAGGCTACCCGGGGAAATATTCCACAAAGGTTAATTTTTCGCTGAAAATAGAAAACTACTGTCTATCAGAAGGTTAAATGATGAAAGCTTCATACACGTTTCTCCTGCATATTGCTTTATCTGGTTTGTTGATTACTTATATAATCCCAGGGGTGACCACACAAACAGTCGAATTCCTGGGTCTAGTCCACAATAAAGATTTTTGCTTTAAAATGTAGACCTAGTAATTCTTTTAAAAATGCAAAACAAAATAAGTGAACTATTACAGTAATTGAAAATACATTTTACTGGAGATGGAGCAAAGACTCCATGTACATTATCCCATTGTGCAACATACATTCATGCAGTCCAGAGGTGGGCAAACTAAGGCCCGCGGGACACATCCTGCCCACGGGACCATCCTGCCCGGCCCTTGAGCTCCTGGCTGGGGAGGCTAGTCCCCTGCCCCTCCCCTGCTGTCCTCCCTCCCCCATAGCTATGCCGTCACGCAGGCAGCGGGGCTGCGAGTTCCTGCCGCTCCGAGCAGCATGGTAAGGGGGCGGGGGCGGCAGCGGCGCACGTGCGCAGCGGTGAAAAGATTGGGTAGAGGGTCCCAGGGGGCAGTCAGGGGACAGGGTGCGGTTGGATGGGACAGAGGTTCTGGGGCGGTCAGGGGGCAGGGAACAGGGGTGGGATGGATAGGGGGCAGGGCAGTCAGGGAGCAGGGGGGGTTGGATTGGGGGTGGGATCCCGAGGCAGGCGGTTTGGGGTGGGGGGTCCTGGGAGGAGGTGGTCAGGGGACAAGGAGCAGGGGGGTGTTGGATGGGTCGAGGGTTCTGAGGGGGGCAGTCAGGGGGTGGGAAGTGGGAGGGGGCAGATGGGGGTGCGGGCGGGCGCCAGGCTGTTTGGGGGGCAAAGCCTTCCCTACCCGGTCCTCCATACAGTTGCGCAACCCCAATGTGGTCCTCGGTCCAAAAAGTTTGCCCATCCCTGCCCTAGTCCCATGGCTTTGGAAGTCTTGGCTATTTAAATGAACAGATCATCATGGTATAAAGCAGAAGTTCCCACACTGTGATCTAAGGACTGCATTCTGATGGTCTGCAGAAAGCTGTCAGTCCACCCAATGCTTGGCTCATCCTTGTTTCCAGCTATTTCTACAGGAACTCAGCCTCTTGATTGCAGCAGCTACTGCTGAGGGGAGAGACAAGCTGCCTTTAGGTATCATGTGGTTGGTCAGCATGTCCAGGAGAGAAAGAAATTCAACAAAACAATGCCTGCAGAGAAGAGTATCAGGAAGCAGGGGGGCTGAGAAGAATGGAGTGGGTGGCAGAGAAGCACGTGCAAGGGAGAAGGGAAACAGAGGAACTAAACGGAACACACGGTTTCAAAATCTGCAAACTACATCTCTTACAGACAACAGTTAAATATTTTCCTAAAGTTATTTGTTCCATGTAAACAATTGTTCTAGCAGCTAAAGGAATGTGTGGTTGCAAAAGGGATGGTGACATGCGACAGTCACTGCGGTTCTTGCTATGAGAAGTACAAAACCTATGAAGCATGTGCTGTGAATGGGTGGTGTTATCAAAAGAATGGTACAGAGTTGTGGGCTCGAAGAGAAGGGTGCAAGTTTTTTAATCAGGTGGGAGACTGATGGAGCGTTGTACCCAGTCATAAGCTTTGGCTGTTTCAGAAGTGTGTTCACATATACTTTATGTCTTTGCTGAGATACAAATAATACATTTCAGGAGATCATAGGGTTGCTAGCTTGTTAAAGCAAAGTTAGTTCTTCCCTGAAAAATGACTCTAACGTAGCAATGTGGATACCCTGGACATCGTCCCTTTGTTTCCGTATTAAATTAGCTCCATTTTCAAGTAAAACAAGAGACTTTTTTTTTTAAACTGCCAGCCCAGATTTCTCAACTTAGGCTCTGAAAGTCACACTGGGTATGTCTACACTGCACATTAAGCCCAGGTCTCTGGGACCCAGGCTTGTGGACTCTGTTTCCAAGCCTGTGCTTGAGTGTCCACTCTACATTGTAAACCTGGGTTTAAAATTCCTGAACCCATCTCACAGTGTGTTAATACGTCTGTGCGGCACTACACAGACCTTCTGGCATGAATCTGCAGCATCAGTTGCATCCTTGCTGCAAAATGACAGGGCTTTCACCTGAGTCATGGCAAGATTTGGGCTCTGACAAACCCCGCACCAGAATCCTAGAGCCCATGTCCTGAGTACTGATTTGTTGGGTTTTTCTTGAGCCAGAGTCCAGGCTTAGAGTGCAGTGTAGATATACCCACTGTGTCCTTTACTTCTCAGCATCGTCTCCCATCCAAACTTAGCCATCAGTTGCACATATGCAGGTCTGGGGCTGCCTTTGGGTTTGCACAGTTGCATTTGAATTTAAGTTACTAAATAATTATCTCGATTATGTATGATAAGGAATAGTGCCCTCCCTCTCAGCAATGTTGGCTTTGCAGGGGTAGCAGAAGTAAACAGCAGTAGAAATGTATTTTTGTTTCTACAGTCAGATAAATCTCTGAAGGTTGCACGCAGAGAGCACATCCACTGGGTCAATTAAGTGTTTACATAGTCATTTTTCTTAGTAAGCCATATTCTAAGGTGAATTGAGTGAATTGCAGTTGTTATCTACTATATATAAACAGCACTTTAAAATCGTGTTTCTTCTTAATTTAATATTAAGGGTAGAACTGATTAAATAATTCATTGGGAATCATGTAGTCTCTGAATTTAGCCTTTTTCAATAATAATAATAATTGTCCTATTCTCAAATTATCCATAAACCATTTTGTGATTAACTGCGGAAAATTCCTGATCCAGTCACACAGGCTTCTGTTCCCAGAAATGGCAGTTCTCAGGCTTTAAAGAAGCAGTTAAGCCCATCTCTGTCAGCTTTACCAAACTTACCTAATGAATGAGCTCTTTGCCTATTTTATTTTTTTCTAATGGTCAACTTCCAAGGCCTCCTTGGACACATTTCTCACTAACTTTACTGTCTATAATGTCTTTCACTGATTCCCATTTGCATTTCATGATACAGCACTGACTCAGTGGTTTCACTTCTTTCCCCAACTCTCATGTCTACCTGGCTTCTGGCTTCAATCTTGCATCTGTGGGCCTCACACCTGAGGAACCCTGTATTGCATTTTCCTTCTACCAGTGAATTTCTCCATGCAGCCTTGTCTTTGTGTTTCTGTAACAGTTCTTCTATCCCACTCATTACTGGCTCAAAATTCACTTTTTTGCACTGCTTCCTCTCTAGTACTCTGATTGAATGAGCCATACATAGAAAATAATATGCACTGAAAGAAATTCCCTCCTGTTGTTCCCAGATTATTGGGAAGCAGTTTACAGAGCTTGTTAGCCAGAGCATGAATCTCTAGTGACCACTCTGTAGCTGCTCTGCTTACAGCGTGTAAGGCTGAAACAAAGTAATTGAGATAACTATGAAAAAGGACAGTATTTGACACAGAAACCTCACATACATTTACTTGAGAAGCCCAATATAAAACAGTCTGGACAGAGCACAATGGGGTTTCCCCCCTCACCCCATGTCAGTGTAATCTTCCTTGCTATTAGATTACACTTCTGTTCATTTATTTTAAAACATTTCCCACAAGTCTTATCTGACCTGTCAACCTGTATCATCTCTAGATCTAAAAAAGAAGAGACAAATTCTGCTGGTAAAATCCCTTGTGAGTCAGACACAGCATAATTGTATTTCTGTTTTACACCAATATCATAGCTTAGTAAACAAAGCTATGCCCACTGGTGAATGCGTTAATCCTTCTCAGTAGTATCAATTTCCAGAGCTTTGGTTCCATGAAATGAAATATCTATTGGTATGTTTACCATTGCCAGTCCAGATTCATAAAGTTGCATTGATTAGATTTTTGAACTGTGAAAAATCAATACAGGTTGGGTTTTTTTATACAAATTGGATTTGGATCAGGAAGAAAATATTCCACAGATGAGAAATAAAACTGGACAGAAAAATGTGATTGAAAACATCAAATGGTGGGGGGTATTGTATCAGTCTCTGCTGACTTCTTTGTCTGTCCAGTGATTATTTTCTTACACAAATTGATTGTCAAGAAAATTAAGGCTCCAAGTTTGTGAAAGATATTTTCCAAATTAGTCTAGCATTATGAGTAACTGTATTAAAATTTTAAAAATCCACTTACATGCAGATATTTTATAAAGTGAGCAGACTATATCCTATAATACCCTACACTAGCCACTGAGATTGTTGACGGCAGCATTGCTACTGGAAATCATAAAATCTTTTTTTTGAGTACTTAATGCATCAGAAATGTATCCATTGAGATGGGGCAGGATTATTTCCAGAAAGCAATTAATAGTTACTCCAGTGATGGGGAGACATTATTATGAGTAACGCATAAAAAGATACAGCAACTTAGTTCCAATGTTATTTTTATTTTATGTGGTTTGGGCTGTGGGACTATGATGGGGTAGTCTGCCTCCTTTCAGGATAGTGGTGCCTAGTGGTCAGCCCAACCCCATCATGTGGAGTGGCCCATTAAGCTTGTGAAAGGTCTGATACGGATATAGATGCACACACACATACGGATCTAGAAGATATTGATAAAGAGGAAGTGTTCCAGACATAAGTAGTGCTTGGGAGGAAATCTCATCCCTGTGTCTTTAAGGGCCTGGGGCCAGGAGCCTTGCAGAGAAGGTGAAGTAATGCTCCCCTCTTACCCAACAAATTGGGAATAAACAGGGGATTGGGGTCAGCATAAATGCTGCTCCCTCCCTTATAGCAGGGCAGACACCAGCAGGAGAACACTGGTCTGCTGAACCCTCTGAGGTCTAATTGCGGGGAAAGAAGCCAGCTGAGGCAGAAGTGGGCTAAAATCTTGCAGCTGGCTAATTTAAAACTAGGATTGGTAGAATTAGTTTTTTTTATATATAATTTTGATGGATAATATTGATGTTTACTTTTCAGCATGTTTTTATTTGTATCAATAGAAATTTTCACAGTTGTGGGAAATTTATGAGGGGCTCAGACAATGGGAGGCAGACAATACCTATTTTGTGACAGGTTTCAGAGTAACAGCCGTGTTAGTCTGTATTCGCAAAAAGAAAAGGAGTACTTGTGGCACCTTAGTGACAGTAGACATTGGGATTCAAAATGTTAAAACTTTATAACCATTAAACACAAATCGCCAGTATCACATGTCAAAGTACACAGAGTAAATCAAACTTTAATAAGTTCTCTAGCAGCATTTTTCTTATTTTGCTTATTTGTAAATTTCAGTTAGTATTGATGGAAATATTTTTTCATGGTTTGTGTGCATTTGGTGAAATTAATGTTTACCCGTTGTGACAGGGTCGGGCCAGATGGCTATAGGAGAGTAATAGAAGGCGGATATATTAGCCCCAGGCTAAGTAGGTCCCTTTTCCCTGGGTAAGGGAAAGGTTCCAGAACAATCAGGGGACTCCTGGCTTAAGAAGAGACAGAGAGACTAGCTTATTTTCAGCCCAGCTTCAAGGAGAAGAGCTGAGGACACCTGTTTTGAAAGAGGTGACTAGGACTCTTCTGTACACCCAGACTGGAGTGATCTAGGGCAACTAACCAAAGTGAGTTACACTAGATGGAAGGAGTTAATAAATCAGACCTCATGAGGGATACATGTCTTGAACCAATTTAGTCTGAGTAATTGACTGAAAGAACCTGAGGGGTCCCTGACTGCAATATACCTACAGAGCCATGAATGGCTGCAAGGGGGCATGCTGGATGGTAATGCCTCATGGCAGGTACAAACATAAGAAATGTAACTTGGAAGTCTGAGAAACGATACGTCACAAATATTTTCTCTGCATTAAGTTTAAAAGCAAAGAGCTAACAGTTTAAATTTAAAGTGAAACTGATTGTTTGGGGCAGTGTGGGCTCTGCTATATGGGCAGGATAGGTGGTCATGTTGTGCTGATGGGCTATATTGTACTGAATAAGTATCTGAATAATGGTTTTCAGTGCATACTTTGATGTTGACACCTTGATTCTTTGACAGCCTTACCTCACTGAGGAGTATCCTATGCCATGAGTAACCCTTTAGAAACCAATGGGCCTGCTCATCGAGTAAGGCATTCCTTAACATGAGCAATGACATGAAAATCGTCTGTATTCACTAGGCACAATTAAAAGCAGAAGCATCCAACATTTTGCAGTTTCCAGTAAATCCACCATTAATCACACTTGCAGTAATTATTTCTGGGACAAATCTAACAAACAGACAACACAGAAGAGAGAGAGGAAACTGGGTATTAGTCAGGTTCCTTGATTCCCATTCCTCTTCCTCTTGGCCATCCATTCAGGCAGTTGGTCTCATGAGGGTTAACGGTCCAATTAGAGTCTTGGGTCTACTTATACCCATTTGACCTTCAGCAGCAAAGCTGGACTATTATATATGATATCTTAAATTCATAAAACATTTCACATACAGGGCTAGCTCCTCAACTCATGTTAAATCAGCAAAGCTGCATTGAAGACTGATTCAAAGGAGAATCTGGCCTAAAAACAGTTTAAGTCTAATCTTTCACCCCATGGTAAACACCATAGCAGGGTGTTTCCTAGCTATGAGACAATATTTTAAGACAATTGTAGGCCATGAGGGAATAAGAAAAATTAAATTCAGCCCAAATAATCAGAATGAATCAAGAAAACAAAGCGACAGAAAGAAAACGATGGGGGAGAAAGAGAGAGAAGGTCTGTAAAAACGTTGGATGATTTATGAAGTATAAAAGGAAGTCCTTGTGTTTCCATCACAACCTAACTGACACAACTATTCCAGCAAAAGCCCCCGTGTATCCATAGTTATACCAGCAAAAAGTCCTTTTGCCAATATAACTCATTTCATTTGGGGAACTGGAACCTTTTCTAGTGTAGACAATGCCACCATTTGGTGTCATTCAGAAACAGCTCCGTCACTTTTGAAACTTGCAATTTAAGTTTTTAAACTTTTGTGGGAGAAGAAATTATATTCATAAAATCAGTTGCTGAAAAAATGAAAGCTAGAACAGGGTTGTCTCCAGGACACAGCAGGTAGGTAATTTAAAAAGCTCAGGAATATTGTTGAAATTATTATGCAAGCTTATTAAATGCAATGTATATTTAAATTGAAAAAAAACTTTCTTTATTAGGCCCAGATAGGTGAATTTTCATAGCCTCCAGCAGTTAAGCATATTGGGTAAAAGTCGGGTTAGATTAATTTCTAATCTTTATGGAAATCCATTTTTTAATAAATGGATTTCCAAGTTATGAATATGACACTTAAGAGTTTAGAATATCTGTAGCACAAGGTTCAGCATTTAAATATGTGGGGAAAGTAAAATGAAAGAGTTTTTTATTTTAAGATTATATGAAAACTTTTGTTTACATATATTTTTATATTTTAACATAATATTCTAGCTGAGTTATTCCTGAAGTGTGTTGAAATAACATAGAAATCTTATCATTAGAATTTATAAAATATTTAGCTTTAATTTTCTTTTTCCTATTATGCAATTAGAAACTTATTATAAAACACAGTTAAGTGAACTCATTGTTGACTTAGATAATTAAAATAAAGAATATGAAGTGAATTTTTAATGCTTTTTAGATTAGCCCCAGAATGATCAACAGATTTGTCTCCTTTTCAAGAATATCTACCAATAATGCTTCAGACTGTATATGATGTCTTCTAACAAAATTAATGAACATTCAGAATTAAGGACATGCTCATCCAGGATGGTTCTGAGCCCTTAAAGCATCCGGTGTTGTGGAAGAAAGAACAGACATAATTTAACAAAGGGTCCAGTATAGCAATTACATGATCTTTGAGCTTTTTTATGATGTGACATTTATGGACAGAATTGTTTGGGACCATCTACCTATTTTGGGGTTTTATATTCTGCTCATCACTATAGTATCTCAGTACCATCCACTGTGGAGTATTCTTTTGTTTAACTTCCTATGCGAACATGGTATACCAAGACAAACAGAAATGTAGTCAGCTATTGTTTCTCCCAGTTTGGGGGATTTTATGCATATGTTTTTCTCCAAGAAGAACTAAAGAGTTTGTTGTGTGTTTGGATATTCAAAACACGGTAGCTTGAACTGAAAGCACATGCTTAGTCATATTTATTAGGTGAGCTCCTGGTTTTAAACGGAAACCTTCTGTGTGCTTGTGCTATTTTGCTGTAGTTAGGATGGTCATTAGATTTGATTTCTCGTGCCTTGCCTGAGAACAGAAATCTATGAAGAGTCATGAGAACTGTACTTGGATCTCCCAACCTGAAGAATCCCTCTCCAGTGTCCTCTTAAACAGCATTTTTAGGAGCTTAGTATTAACTAATTGAAACAATGATGGAAACCTGAGAGTTCAGACTCTGCCCACAGAGTGCTGATGTGTCAAGTGGTTGAGCAAGAGGAGGCAACTGAACAAAGTATCTTCTCCGCTTTGCAGCCTTATTATCAGAGAAATGTTGTTGAAGTTCACCATTAGCTTTCAAAGGAAAACAGTGTCCGTTCTCCAGCTCAGCCACTGGCTCATTAGTTCATGGCAGGAATTGTTTTCGAATTTTCCTTTGACTTTGGAAAGCATATGAAGAGATCACTGGTCTAGAACTGTTGACCAAAGGGAGGCCCTACACTCAATTTGATGGCATTTCTCTGTCTCAGTGCAATGCAATAACTTTTGAACTCTGCATCCGATCTGTTCCAAAATTTCAGGAAATATTCTAGGCATCAGTGCCCAGAACCCTATTGAATTTGGTGAAAATCTGAAAACTTGAAATGGATATGGGGGACACATGGTGCCACTGGCATCTGATTAGGGGCACGAGGATTAGAGGAGAATGAGGGGGCACACAGAACCCCTGGCATGGGGGGCAGAATGTGGGATGCTGGAATGGAGGGAGGCAGGCAATGGGAGTACAAAGAGCTGCTGGTACAGGAGAAGAGGGAAACAGAGAGAGCACACAGAGCCTGGGCTTTTTATCCAGGTTATTTCACAGCATTTGGAATGAAGAACATGACTTAGTATTTTTGAAGTTTTTCACAAGTATGCGTTTTTGTTTCCATTTTCAATCTGTTCTGCTTATGTCATCCAAGCCAGTAAATGGCAGTCATTTTATTTGGTGAGCTAAATTTAGATTGGTAATGTTGAGATAAAACAATAACAATATCTGGGCCATCCAGACCACATCTTTTACTCACAAGGCTGATTTTATTGACTGCAATTTGTTACATGAGAACTAGTTTTGCCATATTTCTGGTCTACTTGAACAGTGTGGATTCTCCAACCCTGTTGCATCCGCTATGCTGACAATGGCTGGGGGTGATGTAGGTGTCACCACACTGGCATTATATTATCAGATCATCTCTCTACACCTGGCTGATCCTTCTGTGCCTGGCTATGTTAACATGTGAAAAGCAGCAACAATGCAGGATTTGGGCCTGTCTAATTACAGATATCCTCATCTGGTGTAATTAACCTGAGCCAGATCCTCGACTGGTATAAATTAGCATAGTTCTGTTGAAGTCAATGCAGCTATGCTAATTTATACCAGCTAAGGAGCTGGCCTGTACTCTCGAGCTAAGTGGATGGGTGTAATTTACTGCACTGGAAGAATTTACCCAAAATAGTAAATTTTGTGGACATAACACTTTCTGGGAGACAACTGAAGGGTCTGTTGAATAAAATTGTTCTTCTTTAGGTAAGCAAAAGAGAAATGCTGAACTTTATCCAGATTTAATTTATACAAGTGTTGTGCATTGCAACATGCTAAAGGCACTCAGTAATACTAAATTATTTCAACAAAACTTTAAAGTCTGTCTGTATTTTTTCATGCTCACTTGCAATATATTCCCCAAGGAAATATATTTGTATTTTAGCATAATTTTGTCATTTTTGTAGCCTATAAGGTTTATATATAGTTTTATATATAGTTATCTACATAGAATGTTTTTAAAAGGTATTGCTGAATAAAACTGTTCCTGACCCTAAAACATTAAAAATGACATTCCTATACATATGTTGTAAATCACACAGCTGTCAACATCTGTAATGTTATTGCATGGGGGTTTGGTTTTTATTACTTCTTTCTTTCTGTTGAAAGATTGAAATTGATAAAGAATTTAAAGATGTACTTTTAAAAAAAAATCATATAGAGTGTCACTTTTTGCCATTATAGACATTCAAGGGGGAATGTTTATATACAATAGTTCAGAGTAAGAAATTATCATTCTTTAAAACCTGTCAGGGGAAAATCTTTCCACCATTTGGTGTGTTACACATTTTAAATCCCGTTTTAAATCAGAACAGACATGGTTATTCTGGCTTATACTTATAGTGCTATCAACTAGCTTCTGAGAAGGAGGAGGAAACATTCCTCTGGCAGGTTAATTGCAGAATAACAAGCAAATTCTGTCTGCTGAAACTAATTATTTTAAATAAATTTAAACTATATTGAGCCCTCTTATAATGAAACCATTCTTTTCACAGAACAACTTCACTCTAAGTGGAGGTAGAATTGCAACTGGCATATTGTGATTTATTGAAACAATTCAGGACTTTTAATTCTCCTTCACTATGAATGGAGTTTCACTAGTGCCCTATCCATTCAGAAAAATTTACTGTGAATAGAAATGACTTGCAAGAACTGATCTTGTCACCATGAAATAGTTTTTATACTTTGATCAGCCAGCCGTTGATGGGCAAGAGCAAAGCTTTTTAAACACAGACCTTGAAAACCATTGCAGAATTTGGGACATATTCCTGTGATGAGGGGCCTATATATGAGTAATACTGTATTTTTCCAGGGCTGTGGGTTGCTTGCTGTTTGACATGTGTTATTTCCTTTCTGTGTATTAGCGCGTTGGCTTTTATTGCCATAAGTGAAGGCCATTACCATTGGTACAAACTGATTAATATCTCAGTGATCACTTTGCTGTAATAAATTAGTCACACTTTGTCTTTTAACTCAATCCACCTGGACCCTGTACTTTTCAAACTGTTTAAATAAAAACTGTATCCTAGATTTCTGGAAACACCTATGAGAATCAGGAATGGATGTGTGATACACTGGCTTAGGGCTTGATCCAAAATGCACCCAAGTAAATGGAAGTCTTATCATTGGTTTCAGTGGGCTTTGGATCAGGGCCCTATGGCATGCAATTAGTGGCTGGCCCTAACAAATATAAGGCTTGCTACTTACTTGCTGCTAACGAAGGAGTAGTTCATGTGGTTGCAACCTGTATTTCATGATAAAAGTCCTTCATTTAATCACTCTTGATGACCGATGTCTGTATGTATTATCATGCATAGTCCATAACAGAACATGATATTACCATCTAAAAGTATGTATTCTTTGAATCCTATATAGAATTATGCACTATGGACTGTGGCAGCCATGGGGTTTGTTCAAGAGGAATATGCCAATGTGAAGAAGGCTGGGTAGGACCAAGCTGTGAGGAACGTACATGCCACTCTCACTGTGCTGAACATGGCCAGTGCAAAGATGGGAAGTGTGAGTGCAGCCCTGGATGGGAAGGGGATCATTGCACCATTGGTAAGATTTTATATGTTGTTGTTTTTTAAAGGCTGACTAGCTAATAGGAAGATCTGCTGCAGCCATCAACTTGAAGATCTTTTGGAAAAATTAGAGAGCCAAATTCAGGCCTGGAGTACAGAGATGCCTCTCCACTGACTTTGATGGATTGGCACACACTTACACCATAATCATATTTGTCCCACAGACTGGTCAATGCAGCTTTTGCTTTACATGCAGCAATACTGATGTAATAGTTGGACGTATCCAATCAAAGTTCTATAGGTTACATTCTAATGCACAGCTGAGCTACATTCCTATAGGTACTGAGAATCATAAAAAAAATACTTAAAAATTATTAATAAAAGTTGTGAGAGGCTGAAACTAGCAGGCAGCTTAAATAATTCTAAATCTGCTGCCTTCCCATCATAGGATTTAAATATTTTGCTTGTCACAAGAGATGGTTTTACAGTAGCCGACAACTACAATATTGTTAATAAGAAGGTAAAGTTTATGGGTCTTTTCAGAAGTCACTACTCAGCTGTACAAATGTTAATTGTTATATTTTAATAAAATGTGACACATTTTTACAAAGCTTAATAGTGTTTCTTGCCAAAATGTCATTACTGTTTTCCCAAAGCATTCTTATTCTTAAACATTTTAATTGCATGTAAGAGACCAGGATACCTAATTTTGAGAGGTAGGTAGTCCAAATTTTCAGGCTTTGCAAATACTGCGCTTATTTTGCAAATTTGGCCCTTCCTCATTTAATTAAATGGCTAAATTCTATAGCCAGTGATTCAATTACCTTATAATACCTGCTTATAGGGAGTAAAATTGATAAAAAATAAAGGTAATTTTCTTTATTGTTAGTAAAAAATGATTTTGTTCAAGAGATTTAGTTTTGATTTTAAAAGGAAGATAACTAAGCAATGAGTGAATTAAGTAGAAGGCACAGCCTGCATTACACATGGTAGTGCCCATAATATTAAAAAAACAATAACTGAAGAACACACACGTAGCTGCAATTATTGTTTGTTGCTATATGAGTCCTTTCTGACATCCTGGATAACAAAATCAGCTATTTGTTTTATTCAAAGTGGTAGGAATAGACCTGATTAAAATAAGAGAGAAGCACTTTATCTTAACCAAAGTATGGTAAACTATTAGCAAATGGTTTCTGTGTTTGAAATTCAATCTATCACAGTTTTGTTTTTTCTTTTTTAAGCTCACTACTTGGATGCTGTGCGAGGTAAGCTTTTCATATCAGCATTGCAAAGGAATAATGAAAGGGTATAAAAGTGTTGGGAATGGGGGTATTTGGGTGACTTGTTCCCTTTTGAGCCTCCCATTTCCTGTACTGTTAAGATACAATATACGATCAAATGGATACAATACGATCAAATGGATGACTGGATAGGTAGGTATCTATTTACAGAGAAGTCTCGTTTGTCAAACAAAATATCAGTACATTCTGCATTCTTAGCTCTTTATATTGTCTCAATATTTCATCAGAAGCAGAGGTGTCTAAAGTAAGCATGACTAGAATGTGGCTTTCACATTTGGTTACCAATTTCCATATATATGTAATATGCTACGTGAGGCGAGTCAGATTTCTGCTCATGGTTTCCATTCACGGAGTGATGACAGCACTGAGGACTTGGTATTACCAGAATAATTTGTGTCAATCCTTCCTTCTATTAGAACAACATTTCCATATTTTTATCATCTGCAGCTAGAGAGTAGGTTTCATTTGTGAAGGAAATATGCTTCTCTAAGACTTTGGAGGTGGGGGAGAAATGTAAAACAACACATGTTTTAAAACCTGGCATTGTACAGTACCGTGTGAGGTTTTGAGATTCAGAGGGATTTATAAATATTTGCTCTACCTCACACCCGCATTGGTTGCTGCTTTGAGCAATTTGTGTGTTTGCCCTTTGGCAGAAAACGCTATCTGGGCTACAGATGATATAGTTGATTAAACCATTCCAGACCCAAAGAGCCAAATTCTGTGTAGATTTGCACCCTGTGCATGTCCTTTGACATAAATTTGCTCTGCAGGGCCTATGGCTTGTTTCTGGCCCTACATGTCTATGTCTTTCATGGTTTGGAAGCAATCTCTCAGTCCTAGCCACACTGTTGTGTAAGAAATCACACTGTTCCAACGAGAAACTGCAGAACTGGAATTAATTTGCAAACTGGACACCATCAAATGAGACCTGAATAAAGACTGGGAGTGGGTGAGTCAATACAAGAACTAAAAAATTTCCCCCTACTGTTACTCACACTTGTCAACTGTTTGAAATGAGCCACCCTGATTACCACTACAAAAGTGATTTTTCATCCTGTTGATAATAGCCCATTTTAATTGAATTGTCTCGACCCCTCACTTGGTAAGGCAACTCCCATCTTCTCATGTACTGTTATACATATCTTCCTACTGTATTTTCCACTCCATGCATCTGATGATGTGGGTTTTAGCCCATGAAAGCTTATGCCCAAATAAATTTGTTAGTCTCTAAGGTGCCACTAGTACTCCTCGTTGTTTTTGTTTCTACTGTCCCCTGGGAAGATGGCTCTCAGCAGAGATATCAGACGAAGCAGGATTCCAAAAAGGATTGGGCACTTATTTATGTATTTATTATTTTATCTCTTCAGAATTGAATAACAATAAAAATGTCATACAAAAAGCCCTAGGTTACCTGAGAATTACTAGACTTACACAGTGAATGAGCTGCCAAAATCTTAACAACCGGTTCCCTCCTCGCCCCGTGGCCCACCCCAGCCCTCTGGGGACTCCTGCCCCATCCAACGCCCTGTGTTTCTTGATGCCCCCCCCAACCCCTGCCCCATCCACCGCCCTGTGTTTCTTGATGCCCCCCCCAAACCCCTGCCCCATCCACCCTCCTCCCCTGTCTCCTGACTGGCCCCAGAACTGGGCAGGAGGGTCTCGTGGGCCACCGTAGTGGGTGCCCACCCTGCCCCTAAGAGCCAGAGGGACCTGCCAGGGGGCGAGGTGGGGAGTCCCGGCGGTGCTTACCTGGGGCAGCTCCCAGGAAGCATCCGGCAGGTCCCTCTGGCTCCTAGGGGTGGGGTAGCATAGCTAAGGGGGGAGCAGGGAGAGCGGCTGCTCCCCCCACTGATCACATCAAAAGTGGCGCCTTAGGCGCCAACTCCATGGGTGCTCCGGGTCTGGAGCACCCATGGGGAAAACTTAGTGGGTGCAGAGCACCCACAGGCAGCTCCCCGCCCCATGCCCGGCCACAGCTAACCTCACTTCCGCTCCGCCTCCTCCCCTGAATGCGCCGCCCCCCTCTGCTTCTCCAAATCAGCTGTTCGCACAGGAAGCCTGGGAGGGCTGAGAAGCAAGCGGCGGCTTCGCACCCGGGCCCAGG
Organism: Caretta caretta; assembly: GCF_965140235.1. Classification (NCBI taxonomy): domain Eukaryota; kingdom Metazoa; phylum Chordata; order Testudines; family Cheloniidae; genus Caretta; species Caretta caretta. The sequence continues at coordinate 87,934,665 of NC_134214.1, forward strand.
GAGGCGGAGGTGAGCTGGGGCGGGGAGCGGTTCCCCTGTGCGCCCCCCCCCCCCCCGGTTACTTGCTGCAGTGCCCTCCTCATGCCCCCCCGCCCCAGCTCACGTCCGCTCCGCCTCGGCCTCCCTAGGCCTGAGCGTGAAGCTGCCACCTGCTTCTCAGCCCCCGGCTTCCCGTGCGAACAGCTGATTTGCAGGAAGCCGGGGGGCGGGGGCAGAGAAGCAGAGCTGGGAGGTGCGTTCAGGGGAAGAGGCGGAGCGGAGGTGAGCTGGGGCCAGGGCAGGGAGGTGCCGGTGGGTGCTCTGCACCCATCAAATTCTCCTCATGGGTGTTCCAGCCCTGGAGCACCCATGGAGTTGGCGCCTAAGGCGCCACTTTTGGCCGGCTGTTAAATTTTGAAGCCCTTTTAGAACCGGTTGTCCCTCGAGGCACAACCGGTTCTAAAAGGGCTTCAAAATTTAACAACCGGTTCTAGCAAATGGGTGCAAACCGGCTCCAGCTCACCACTGGACTTACATTCATAAAGGACAACCACCCACAGCAAAATATAATCATAAAATATACCAATAATGAATTAACTCAGCTGGCCAATAAATCTAAACAGGAAAACAGCCCCTTTAATCTCCTCGGGAACATACCCTCAACTTTCAAAAAAAAAATCTATGAAATAAATGGCTTTGATAGTGTACTGGAAGATCGTCAAGATCAAGCTATTTCAGACCAGTGAGGGACCTAGAGTCCCAAGGCCCTTATAGACCACACCTTACCAGCAGACCCTCTCTATTTTATAATGATGGGGGGATATAGCTCAAGTCTCCCTGCTGATGGCAACATGTCTTGGGGGGAGAGGTGATACTTCAGGTAGGCAGATGCTAGGAAATGAAAGGCCTATAGGATGTAAGTAACAATTTAAACTCTACCAGGAGACCTGTAGGCAACTGATGCAGATCTTGGAGCCATGGTGTCATGTATAATTTATGTGGATAACAAGAACTATCCAGAGCTATACAAGTAAGGATTAAAAAAGCAAAACACAAGGATCCTTGAAAGAAACTACCCTCTGTCTTTTGGGAGTTAGGAAAAAACATTCTCTGTGTGCAGGCTGTTCTGTAATGCACCTTTCTCTGAAGCACATGCTACTGGCCACTCTGACCAGAACACTGGACTAGATGGGCCAGTACAGAAGTTGGACCAATAAAAGGTGTTACCTCATCCATTTTGTGTCTCTAGATGGACCACTGGTATTTAGGCTCTGTCTCTTTGGCTGGCAGTTCCAAACACTTTTTACAATATCTCCTTTAGCGGCTGCCAGAAACCCCTGCAGACTGAGTCTTCCTTCCTCTTGGAATCAAATCTTTTCCTTTTGATAGTGCAGAAGTGTCAACACACACTTTCAGATAAAGAGCACTGAATTCATGAGAGTCCATTCTGGCAAAGAGAAAGCACTCGTTTAGAAAGGGATGCCACTTGTAGTGTTAAATTGATTGCTAAGCGCCATCCATTGTCCTTTGGCTCCCTGTGTGGTAAGGTAAAAATCTGACAAAAATATGTACTGGCACCAAACTATACAAGCAGATGGACATTAGTGGGCACATCCAAGATACTATCTATCTGTCACACCGAGCAAGGAACCTAGTTGAAAATGCTGAAATTATTGTTAATTCAGAGTTTGCAAACCCTGGGGATGATGCAATTGATCCATTTTAGATCTAGTTTCATAATTTACAGAAAGAAATCAAAACATTTCCCATAGCCACCAAAGGGCAAGTGTTTGTCTTATTTATAGATTCATAGATTCATGGATATTTAGGTCAGAAGGGACCATTATGATCATCTAATCTGACATTCTGCACAACGCAGGTCACAGAATTTCACCCAGCACTCCTGCGAAAAACCTCTCACCTATGTCTGAGCTCTTGAAGTCCTCAAATCATGGTTTAAAGACTTCAAGGAGCAGAGAATCCTCCAGCAAGTGACCCGTGCCCCATGCTACAGAGGAAGGCAAAAAACCTCCATGGCCTCTTCCAATCTGCCCTGGAGGAAAATTCCTTCCCAACCCCAAATATGGCAATCAGCTAAACCCTGAGCAGATGGGCAAGATTCACCAGCCAGATACTACAGAAAATTCTTTCCTAGGTAACTCAGATCCCACCTCATCTAATCATACAATCATAGAATCATAGAATATCAGGGTTGGAAGGGACCTCAGGAGGTCATCTAATCCAACCCCCTGCTCAAAGCAGGACCAATCCCCAATTAAATCATCCCAGACAGGGCTTTGTCAAGCCTGACCTTAAAAACTTCTAAGGAAGGAGATTCTACCACCTCCCTAGGTAACGCATTCCAGTGTTTCACCACCCTCCTAGTGAAAAAGTTTTTCCTAATATCCAACCTAAACCTCCCCCACTGCAACTTGAGACCATTACTCCTTGTCCTGTCCTCTTCTACCACTGAGAATAGTCTAGAATCATCCTCTTTGGAACCACCTCTCAGGTAGTTGAAAGCAGCTATCAAATCCCCCCTCGTTCTTCTCTTCTGCAGACTGAACAATCCCAGTTCCCTCAGCCTTTCCTCATAAGTCATGTGTTCCAGACCCCTAATCATTTTTGTTGCCCTTCGCTGGACTCTCTCCAATTTTTCCACATCCTTCTTGTAGTGTGGGGCCCAAAACTGGACACAGTACTCCAGATGAGGCCTCACCAATGTCGAATAGAGGGGAATGATCACGTCCCTCCATCTGCTGGCAATGCCCCTACTTCTACATCCCAAAATGCCATTGGGCTTCTTGGCAACAAGGGCACACTGTTGACTCATATCCAGCTTCTTGTCCACTGTCACCCCTAGGTCCTTTTCCGCAGAACTGCTGCCTAGCCATTCGGTCCCTAGTCTGTAGCGGTGCATTGGATTCTTCCATCCTAAGTGCAGGACCCTGCACTTATCCTTGTTGAACCTCATCAGATTTCTTTTGGCCCAATCCTCCAATTTGTCTAGGTCCCTCTGTATCCTATCCCTACCTGCAACCGTATCTACCACTCCTCCTAGTTTAGTATCATCCGCACATTTGCTGAGAGTGCAATCCACACCATCCTCCAGATCATTTATGAAGATATTGAACAAAACAGGCCCCAGGACCGACCCTTGGGGCACTCTACCGGCTGCCATCTAGACATGGAGCCATTGATCACTACCCGTTGAGCCCGACAATCTAGCCAACTTTCTACCCACCTTATAGTGCATTCATCCAGCCCATACTTCCTTAACTTGCTGACAAGAATACTGTGGGAGACCGTGTCAAAAGCTTTGCTAAAGTCAAGATACAATACATCCACTGCTTTCCCTTCATCCACAGAACCAGTAATCTCATCATAGAAGGCTATTAGATTCACCTTCTCTTGGTGAATCCATGCTGACTGTTCCTGATCACTTTCCTCTCGTGTAAGTGCTTCAGGATTGATTCCTTGAGGACCTGCTCCATGATTTTTCTGGGGACTGAGGGGATGCTGACTGGCCTGTAGTTCCCAGGATCCTCCTCCTTCCCTTTTTTAAAGATGGGCACTACATTAGCCTTTTTCCAGTCGTCCGGGACTTCCCCCGATCACCATGAGTTTTCAAAGATAATGGCCAATGGCTCTGCAATCACAGCCGCCAAGTCCTTTAGCACTCTTGGATGCAACGCATCTGGACCCATGGACTTGTGCACGTCCAGCTTTTCTAAATAGTCCCTAACCACTTCTTTCTCCACAGAGAGCTGGCCACCTACTCCCCATGCTGTGTTGCCCAGTGCAGCAGTCTGGGAGCTGACCTTGTTCGTGAAGACAGAAGCAAAAAAAGCATTGAGTACATTAGCTTTTTCCACATCCTCTGTCACTAGGTTGCCTCCCTCATTCAGTAAGGGGCCCACACTTTCCTTGGCTTTCTTCTTGTTGCCAACATACCTGAAGAAACCCTTCTTGTTACTCTTAACATCTCTTGCTAGCTGCAGCTCCAGGTGCGATTTGGCCCTCCTGATTTCATTCCTACATGCCCGAGCAACATTTTTATACTCTTCCCTGGTCATTTGTCCAATCTTCCACTTCTTGTAAGCTTCTTTTTTATGTTTAAGATCCGCAAGGATTTCACTGTTAAGCCAAGCTGGTCGCCTGCCATATTTACTATTCTTTTGACACATCGGGATGGTTTGTCCCCGTAACTTCAATAGGGATTCTTTGAAATACCGCCAGCTCTCCTGGACTCCTTTCCCCCTCATGTTATTCCCCCAGGGGATCCTACCCATCAGTTCCCTGAGGGAGTCGAAGTCTGCTTTCCTGAAGTCCAGGGTCCGTATTCTGCTGCTTTCCTTTCTTCCTGTGTCAGGAATATCCCATCACAGGCCATTGGGCCTATTTACCATGAATATTTAATTACCAAAACCATGTTATCCCATCATACCATCTGGAAAGAGAGTTTTAAGGAAGTGGGAGGGGGCATTGCAATGAAAACTCCCATTTTCCTTCCTTAGGAAAGTACTTCAGAATGAATCAAAACAGGCTTCCCTAGCCCTGCTGGGTTCATGTGGGTTTCCACACCTATAATATCTAGAAGTACATCTTCAGCTGCTGCTTCCAGATTTGCTCACCTAAAATTACTTACCTACACTTTGCAAACTCATCTTTTGTGTCAAGGTTTCATATAAAAACTCTGTCATGAGCACACGATTGATACTCGGTATGAAAACCAAGATAGATAGAAGTTCTTTGTATGTGCAAAGCAGATAGTTAGACTTCTGATTACTCAATACACATACTATTAGTGCATCCACATCTGAGTTTTTGCATCCACAGGTTTTTAGGCACCAAAAAATAAGGCTTTATAACTTTGGCATGCTTTTTAGGCAAGCAGAGTTGAATATTTGTCCAAGAATGTGACTGGAGTCCAAAGTAGACAAACTGTGATATCATTTGAAAGTAGCAAATATTGTTATGTAATTTTAAAGAATGTTGTATAACAATTTATAATTTTAAATAAACTCCTGCATGAAGCCTTGTTCTTTACATTTTCTTCTCTAGATGGCTGCCCGGGTCTGTGTTATGGAAATGGGAGATGCACTCTTGATCAGAATGGATGGCACTGTGTGTGTCAGGTGGGATGGAGTGGCACAGGATGTAACGTTGTCATGGAAATGATGTGTGGGGATAATATGGATAATGATGGAGGTACTGTACATGCCCCTTTATTTACTTTTTAGTTCTTATGCAGTTCATTTTCCTGAACAGCTGTCCTATAGCTTGTCTTTACGTGAGTTTGTCTTTTCTATCATAGAGGCTCAATGCTATACCCCTTTCTCATGTTAATAGTCCTGTTGACTTCAGTTGGATTACTCCCATGAATGAGTAGTTGCAGGGTCTGACCTTTATATTGTAAGCTCTGGAGGAAATCTACCTTCCTGCTTATATGGTCTCCATCATCATAGTACATGATGTGTCTTGAAAAAATCCGTGTTTTTCATAATAATTATGTTATTCTTTTATTTCCTTCCAAAAAACCTAAAATAACTCCATTGCCTATAAACATCCCTTATGAGAACTGTAGTTGTCAGACTGACAATAGACACACAAATGAAATTTAAAATTCTGTCCTAACATTTTGTGTGACTAACAGAATATACATTGATACATTATCATAATATCAATATTATGAAAGAAATTCTTCAGAAAATATAAAATCATACATTGAGACATGTGCTTATTAAGCAAATTAGTTTCTTAATATTAACAGAGAGTCACAGTTATAACAGAAAATTGTGGCACATAATTTTGAGATGGTGCTGAGCAAACCAGTAGCAACTATGCTGAGGATCTCTAAGCCAGAGGTAACTTTTAAATATAGCATGTGACCTAAACATAAAAACATAACAATGTATAGTTAAAGCAGCCTCTCTCTTGCTCTATTTTCCCCTGTTGGATCAGTGTATTTGCAATTAAGTATTCCTAGCCACTGTGGCCCTTGTTTCACTCCAAGGATTCCTAGATTTTTAAGGCTAGAAGGGACCATTGTGATCATCTGTTCTGTGTAACACTGGCCATAGGACAATTCATTTTTAAGTCCAATAGCTGCTTAAACTAGAATATATCTTTTAGAAAAATATCCAATCTTGATGTAAGGGTTTTCCACACCACAACCCAAGCTAAACCTTGAAGATTAGCTTCTTCCAGTCATTAATTACCCTCATTGTTAAAAACATATACCTTATTTCTAGTCTGAATTTATCTAGCTTCAACTTGCAGCCATTAGTGCTTTTATATCTTAGTCTAATAGATTGAAGACCCCTCTGTTATCTCCTCTATTCGGTTCTGCATGTGGGTACTTATAGACAGTGATCTTGTCACCCCTTAACCTTATTTTTTATAACTTAAACAGAGAGAGCTCCTTGAGTCTTTCACTAAAGTCACGTTTTCCAATACTTTATTCATGGCTCTTCTCTGAACCCTCTCCAATTTTTCAACATCCTTTTTGAATTGTGGACACCAAAAATGGACACAGTATTCCAGTAGCAGTCGCACCAGTGCCAAATACAGAGGTAATATAACCTTCTTACTCCTACTCAGTATTCCCCTGTTTATCCAAGAATCACATTAGGTTTTTTTTGGCCACAGTATCACACTCCGAGCTCATATTCAGCTGATTACCCACCATGACCCAAAAGCTTTCTCAGAGTCACTCCCTCCCAGGATAGAGTCCCCCATCCTGGAAGGGATGGCCTTCATTCTTTGTTCCTAGATATATGACCTTACATTTGGAAATATTGAAATGCACATTATTTGCTTATGTCCAGCTTACCAAGTCATCCAGATTGCTTTGCATCAGTGACCTGTCCTCTATATCATTTACCTCTCCTCCAGTCTTGTGTCATCTGCAGATGTATCAGTAAGGGTTGTATGTTTTCTTCTAGGTCGTTGATAAAAAATGTTAAATAAGATAGGGCCAAGAACCAATTCCTGTGGGACCCACACTAGAAACAGACCTACCCAGTGATGTTTCCCCATTCACAGTTACACTTTGAGATCTATCAGCCAGTTTTTAATCCATTTTATGTGTTCATTTTGATTGTGTACCATATGGACCCCTATGACCTTTTGGCACTGCCCTCTTAATGTCTGAATCCAATTCAGAATTGTCCTCCTGTTATTCCAATTTGCCCTCCTTCATCCTTCCTTTTTCACTTTATTTCCCCTTTAAGAGTACTGGTGCCTAGGGATCTACCTACCCCATCACATGACATGGCCCTTAAGACTTGGAAAGATCTGATAGAGCGAAAGACCTACGAGGTATGGGTAAAGAGAAAATGGCCCTGAGTTAAGAAGTGTTTGGCAGAAACTCCCATCACTGTTTCTTTAAAGACCTGAGATCAGGAGCCTTACAGAGTGGGCAGGGCAAGGTTCCGCTCTCACCCAACAAACAAGGATGAGCTTTAGCAGGGGGACCATGTATACGTTGCCTTCTCTCTCATAGCACAGCAGACAGCAGAAGAGGAAAGTCTGCCGGAAAAACCTCCCAGCCTAAAGGTGGAAGGACTGATTGGGAAAAGGGCCAGCTGGAGTAGAAGCTGTCTGAGGCTCTACAGCTTGCCTAATGTACAACTCCAGCTCCAAGGAGGAGAGGTAGGGGACTTCGGTCTTAAGGAGAGGGACAGAGGGATTGTCCAAAATACAACCTAATTCCAGGAGGACTGGGGCCTTCTGAACGCGGGGAGGAAACTGACTAGGACTTTTACATGGACCCATATTCGGCATGAACTTGAGCTGCTAAATAAGTGAGTGGCCCTCTAGAGAGAAAATAAACCAGACCCCCCAAAAGGTTAATTATGTGAAAGGACCCAGGGAATGCTGAGTGCAACACATCTGCAGGACCATTAGGGGGGCCATAAGGGAGTGTGTTGAAGAGGCTCACCCCATGACACTCCTTCATCCATGACCCATAAGATCACTATTCTTCCAATCTGTGTAGTCTAATCTGTATCCCTTCACACAGCATTCCACTGTGAGGGTCACTATCGCCTGTGTACTTTCCCATCTGTCTGGTACTTTCTCCCCTGCTCTTCAAACCACTGACTCACTCACACTCTCTCCCTTTAAATCTGTCCATAAAACCCTGTTTATCCTGCAATATATGTAAAGCATTTTCTGATACACTCTGTGAACTGGTTCTATATAAATTGCCTCATACTGTGGTTTTTGCCTGCTTTATATTCTGCAGTAACAATGAGTTATTGAGTGTTGGCAGCATTAACTCTAAATCTCCTTGAATTTGTCAGTTTAAGGCAGATACTTAACATCATTTCACTGTAAATTTTAAAATTATTTTTATGATAGCGTAACATATGGGGACAGCTCCATTGAAATTAAAATTAGAGATAAGTGGGGAGAGAAATACTTAATTTGCCTGGTTGCTACAGCTGGGCTAACTGCCATTAGTTTCACTTCACAATCAGTTGCTTTTTACAAAAAAATTGAAGTTTTTTTCACATTAAAATCACTTCTTTTTCCATCCTAAATTCATAGGGCCTGATTCTGCTGTCACTTACACAGGTATAAATCCGAAGGAGTTCCACTGAAGTCAATAGTATTACACTGGTGTTAAATTGGTATGAGATCAAAAGCAGGGTTCCAGGCCTTGTATACATAAAACCACAGAAATTAGATCTGGAAAAGATCTGTTACACTATCCACTCCAACCCCTCAGCCACTGTAGGATTGTTCCTTAGAGTGCACTTTCTAACTCTTGGTCTCGTCTAGTTGTATGTGTACATTATCATTAGGTTTCCACATGGGAAAGGTCATTAAGGCTGATTGTGTTTAAATTAAATATTTGTGTCTTTATGCAGAGATCTTGGAAGTGTTCTGAGCTTTGAGATCCTTAGGAGAAAGACACTACTGAAGCACAAAATGGTAGCAGTAGCCAATTAGTAGTATTATATCAAACAAACAATCAACAACATTAAGGATCAGGACACTGAAAATTTAGTCTGAATTCTGGGTTGAGACTCAGGTTTGATATAGATGAAAGGTATTTTTAACTGAAAAAAATCAATTTTCTCCTTACAAAAATTAATACAAATACACTGTAGAGTAAAAGCCAATTTTTAATTATAATGAAAGTATAAAAACACATTTCCTTAGTTCTAAGTGTGAGTATCTAATGACATGACCTATCTAGAACTGAAAAGTCTTGGCTCACGTATTGGATATGTCGTACTCACACAAAACCCTCTCACTTCTAGAGAGACAATATCTTAAATTCTTTTGTAAACAATTACTATAGTATGTAATGTATACATTCATATGTGCCCTGATCCCCCAAACACTTAGGCACGTAGGTCTGTGTCAGTGGAATTACTCGTGGCAGTAAAGTTAAACGTGCGTCTGTATTTACCGGTTTGGAGCACGGTGCTTATTACTTATTCTTTTGGGGCCAAAACCCACCACATATACTCATCCAAAACTCCCACCCAATTGGATAATGAGTGTACCATAACCACCCTTGTCATTCCCCTCATCAGCTTTTTCCCCACTTATGGTCTGCAAGGTATGTTCACCTACTTAATTATCTCTAAAAATAAAGATAAAAACTGACAGCATATAAAAGGTGCACAACCAAGTGGTTTTCATTAGCTTTTGTGGAGTACATCTGTGGCATTTGGCAGTCTTTATGATATAAGTTATATAATGCTGGGATCTCCAACGGATGTCCTCTTCAGTGTGGAATATTGCTTTCTGTGGGATTACAACAAGATTTCCTGTTCTCATTTCCTCTCTCATCTTTCATTGTCATGGCAGACCTAATTTCAGTCTTATTTTAGAAGATGATCACTCAGCTCATCTGAATAGGTTGTTTCCTCTGTCTTACCATTATTGAGAGTTCTTTTGGAAGCATCTAGCTCTGTGAAATTGCTTGGAACTCTCTGCTGAATTCTGTTAATTAAGGCTATCTCTGAATAAGGCCGAAGTAGCTAGAACATACTGCAGCAGCAGTACTGGGGACAAGGAGGTTTGTTCACTCCTCCACATGTAGAACATCCATCCCTCCTGCCCAGCCACACTCCATGCTATTCTTTTTACCATTAGGTTATTTTTCCTCTTAAATCTCATTACATGATGGTACAGACTGTCATTTTCACTCCTTTATTTGATGCTGAGCCCCTGTTTTAAGTGTATCTGGTTCTGTCTTTTCAGCTATTTGCTTTCTTTAAATGAATCCCTATACTTTGTTTTTGAAATAAAAATACTGTTTACTACAAGCATTGAGCTAAACACCTAAAGCTCCCTTCCGTCACTTTTCAGCCAAAGTTGTATCTGACCCAAGTACAAGAAAAATATATGACTCAGTTTAGCTTTCGGTTGGTGGCCAGTGCTGTAAAAATATTGACAAGTGTATCAGACCTATCTATTAGCATTTTAATAGCATATCAGTCAGAGACATTGAGTCCTTATACAAGTAACATACTATTATTACATAATGGAAGTAGTTTTCATTGTTACTGACACTTCTGAAAATCAGGCTTGATACATTTTCTATTCATTGTGTGTTCAAGGCCAAAGACCACTGAGGGCCTGAACAAATATATCTAAAAGTAAATGGTATCTCTCAAACAAAATACTATGAAGACTTCCTTCTACACATGGACTTTGGCTGGTTTTAAGTATACTCCTGCAAAGCGCAGAATTTTCAATTAATGACTTCAGGTAGCTGTTGTCTTATTGCTACGTGTTGTAGCTGAAACTTGAGGAACAGTTGAGGTTTTTGCATGCAGCACTGGAAACTCTAGCATTTTTGCTGCTTGGTTTCTTCTTCTGTTCACAGTGATTCCTAGCAATTGTAACTGAACTTAACTGAACTTGTGGAGAAACAAACTAGCACAGGAGTTATATAGGAGCTATTTGAAATAAAAGGCGGCAAAATTAGTTTGAGCACTACTGAGGATATTTTAATCTGGTAAGGAAAAGACAAAATATTGAGCAATCTGTGCAGCAATATGAAATGCTCAAATACCACAAGAAGCTCATGTGGTTGAGCTTTATCTGGCTGTCCTGCATGGGGCGGATAGGGGGAGAATGAGATCCACCTGCCCACCTGAAAAAAAACCATGGCCCTCCACACTGTCCGTGAAGGGTCCTGGCCACATGATTAGGTGGCCCCATCTGTGGCTCACCTCTAATACTTTCCTTTGCATTTCTGTGGTACTGAGACCTCTGAAATACCTTTGGTTCTCTGAGTCCTCAGCCAATAGGTGACTATCATTTCATCACAGACCCATTTTGGATGCTTCAAGTCCCTTTCATTCCTTGCTATGTTTATCTTATAGATTCTCTGCCCTGTTTCAGTATTTTGGACTGCATTTTACCCCAACCGTTCTATTGGCCTTTGCTAGTGCCCCATGGTGCTGTGGCCATGGAATTTGTCACGTCTGCTTGTCTGTCTATATGTAAAATTAAAACTGAGATTCCAGAATACAGTTCTTCAATGAGGGGATGATTTTGTGGCAAGTCCCATGGCCACAAAACCATGTATTACATAGTGTAAACACAGGCAGTATATTTCTAGCCTTTGTGAAGTTAACCTTGAGAATGTAAATGGAGCGTAAGCAATGAAATGACATCTCCCTGAGTCTGCAGAGAGCCAGAAACAATACTCTGAGAGGTACTTCATCTCAGTTAAATACAAAACTTACCGATAACAATTTAAACAATAACATTGTTAGCTATTTCACTATTGATCATCTTAGCAGAAACATCTACCGAATGTGCTTATCCTAAAACACCCAAACTCAACACCTCCTCAGGTGGGGAGTTTCATATCAAAATAAGTAAGGGGATGTCTACACTTGCAGAGTTTTTGCCCTGTAAGTTTCACCAGTGATAGGGAACCGGTGAAAGACAAGTACTGGTTTGTGTACTCACTTAATTCCTTAGGCGTCAGAGAGTGTTTACACTAGCTGCACTTCCATCACCGATGAGAGCAGCACTGTAGGGCAGCTATCCCACAGTGCAGCTCTCTCAATAGGTCTTGTGGGAAGGTGGGAGGTGAGCAGAAGGCATTCTGGGTTCCAGTAGCCCCATTACTTCCTTGTTTCTTTCATGGCATTTTTTTTAAAAACTCCCTGGCTGCTTTCCCTGCCACATCTACAAGCAAAGGGAAAGGGAGTTTCAAACTTCCCAGGGCTTACGGGGGAGGAGCAGACGTCCGTTTACCTGGCGTCAGAGCAGCGGAGATGCTTGCCAGACTGGTCACTTTTGGAACTATGGGATCTCCTTTAGAGGCCAAAAGGTATTTACTCTGATAAAACATGTCTTCACTTTCACAACAGTGGTAAGAGCTGTACGCCTCTCGTGAATGTGGTTTTCTTTTGCAGTGAAACTTCTGAGTTTCACTGCAAAAAAGCCATTAACCAGTGTAGACGCTCCCATGGTTTTAGTGCAAAAAAGGGACATTTTGCACTTTAAATGCCAAGAGTGGACATAGCCTAACATAGGAGGTACTATAATGATTTTATTAACTAACTATGAAAGTGACTAATTCAAACTGTGAATATTTCCAGTCCACTTCACTAAAGTGCTGGAGAATCCACCCTGCTGTGTCACATATAACACCTTGTTATTTGCTCCCCCATTCAGCTGTTCCATACTCTGTTCCTGTGACCTCCTCAGTTATGCTCTTGGTATTTTACTAGTTATATTTATAGACTGGAAGAAATGGATCAAATTTACAAGAATATTAGTTTGTGACGCTCCCATAGCTGCCAAGATGAAATGTAAGAAACTCAGGGATAGATGTGAACACTACAAGAGCTGGAATTTGATAAGTGGTTGGGCTGATAGCTGCTCATGTTGGGACCTATACATTTCACTCAATTTATATACTTTTTATTAACTTTTGTGGTTAGTAAATAATATGAACCTACAGTTAACAAAATGCCTCTTCGTTTTCCAAATGACATTTTATTTTCTGGAGGCTGTAATAGAAATATTAATGTTACTCAGTACACATGAAACCCAAGTGTGGTAAATATGACATACATTTATTACACAGTGCTTGCCTCAAATGTAGTATAATGTGATACTCTTTTATAGTAAACAAAATAGACACTAGGTTAATGGAAGTATTTAAATTTTCTTACTGTGCATTTATGTCTGGATCATAGTCATGAGTTACATAAGGAGTTCCCCTGAAGGGCCTGTGTAATTACAGAATAACAGACCCTATACTCCGCTGACACCAGGATGCTCCTGCCAGAAACACCTTGCCAGAAAGCGAGCAGTGAAATAACCATACTCACCCTTAATGTGTCAGGCCAGCAGAGTAGCCAGCAATGCTTGAGGAAGCATGCTTAATTCCCTATGGGTATGTCTACACAGCAATTAAAAGCCCATGGGTGGCCTGTGCCAACTGACACAGGCCTACAGGGTTCAGGCTAATGAACTGTTTAATTGTATTTGTAGACATTTGGGCTTGGGGTGGAGCCTGGGTTCTAGGACTCTGCAAGGTGGGAGGGTCCCAGGTCTCAGGCTGCAGCCCGAGCCCAAACATCTATACCTCAGTGTCAAGGTTCCTTCCCCACTCTGAATGCTAGGGTACAGATGTGGGGACCTGCATGAAAAAATCTCCTAAGCTTATCTTTACCAGCTTAGGTCAAAACTTCCCCAAGGTACAAAATATTCCACCCTTTGTCCTTGGATTGGCCGCTACCACCACCAAACTAATACTGGTTACTGGGGAAGAGCTGTTTGGACGCGTCTTTCCCCCCAAAATACTTCCCAAAACCTTGCACCCCACTTCCTGGACAAGGTTTGGTAAAAAGCCTCACCAATTTGCCTAGGTGACTACAGACCCAGACCCTTGGATCTTAAGAACAATGAACAATCCTCCCAACACTTGCACCCCCCCTTTCCTGGGAAATGTTGGGAAAAAAGCCTCACCAATTTGCATAGGTGACCACAGACCCAAACCCTTGGATCTGAGAACAATGAAAAAGCATTCAGTTTTCTTACAAGAAGACTTTTAATAAAAATAGAAGTAAATAGAAATAAAGAAATCCCCCCTGTAAAATCAGGATGGTAGATACCTTACAGGGTAATTAGATTCAAAACATAGAGAACCCCTCTAGGCAAAACCTTAAGTTACAAAAAAGATATACAGACAGAAATAGTTATTCTATTCAGCACAGTTCTTTTCTCAGCCATTTAAAGAAATCATAATCTATCACGTACCTAGTTAGATTACTTACTAAAAGTTCTAAGACTCTATTCCTGGTCTATCCCCGGCCAAGACAGAATATATATATATATATATATATATATATATATATATATATATACACACACACACACACCCTTTGTGTCTCTCCCTCCTCCTAGCTTTTGAAAGTATCTTGTCTCCTCATTGGTCATTTTGGTCAGGTGCCAGTGAGGTTACCTTTAGCTTCTTAACCCTTTACAGGTGAGAGGAGCTTTTCCCTGGCCAGGAGGGATTTTAAAGGGGTTTACCCTTCCCTTTATATTTATGACACTCAGTTAAACAGCCCCTTACCCTGAGCCCCGAGAGCCCAAGTCAGCTGGCACAGGCCAGCTGTGAGTTTTTAATTGATGTGTAGACAGACCCTAAGTGTCTCATAGTTTGCATGTTCCCCCCAATCACTTATTGAGCCTTTAATGACCACTGTAGAAGCACATCTACAGCAAGACACAGATGCCCTGAAAGGGAGTTAATTTGTATCTGGGCTAGTGAATCCTGGGGATGCCTCATAAAGAAAATGGTAACCCTATTTCAATAATGTTAAACAAGTACTGTGAACTTTGTGTGAGATTTTGGTGCAAAGTTGTAAACGAATAATAAATAGTTATTCTGTTGCCTTTAGAAATGTGCTTGAAAGGTTCACTTCCCCATCAAGGCAATGCAAAAAATTTATCCCAAATTCTCTTAGTTACAGTGGAGCAGTCTGGCTGAGAGCATAATATGGCCTCTTGCGTTTGCATGCTGCACCTTTTCTTTAAAGTTGGGGGTGCTACAGATATTCCTTGTCTGACAACACCCTCCCTATGCTTGGCAGACCAGTATGCTGAAACCCAGGTCAGCTATTTATTAACATCTTGAATTGCTATAACAAGCAATCAAGTTGCTCTTTGTGAACTCTATTTTAGGAGTAATGTGAGGAGTACTTTGGGAACTTTTTACATTTTAAGTAAAGCAGATAATCAGTTGTTACCTTTCCCACATGAAACTAATGTCATTTGAAAGTTGTATAAGCATGATGTTAGCCAACCTGTGATTGTTCCTTTCAGGTTTAGATTACACAAACTTTAATCACTCCTATTGTAGTGAACTGATTGTACTATATTGCCAATTGTACCCCACTGCTTCTTATATAAGACAACAGTAGAACTGCTAATATCAAATGCAAGTAGTTTACACTTCAGTGCTACATTTTAGTCTAGCCGTATGCTGTTTTATCCAGTGTGATAATTGACAGTTGAGTCTTCCATATACTGGATCACCCACTGTATGAATAACAGTTTATGCTGTATGTAGCTGTTGATTTTCCTGTGTTTTGTCTCATCAAAATTAATAGAAACCTTAACACACACAGGGTCTGTTCTGTCATTTTTTACACTGCCTGCTTACCAAAATGAAGACTGATTGTTGAGAATTGAAAATAATTTTGAGGTATTTTCAGAGTCTGGAGTTTATAAATCAGATTTCTGGGGTTTTCTTCTTATATTTGAAATCATATTGTTATTGGAATTTGGGGGTTGGCATATTGAAACTGATATCCTTACTGTATTTATCAATGGGAATTGTGTTACAAAAGCTTCCTGTCATGTAACTTGAGATACTGCATCTCTCGTTCTCCTCTATAAAAGTTGAGTGACCATTAAGACCATTTAAAAGTCATGTTGTCCAATCTATATATCAGCTTCCAGTCATCAAAATAGTCTTTCAGCCAGCCTGTTCAGGATTTTTTACAGATGTTCAATTAGAAAAGTAAAATGCAATCTGATGAAGAAACAATTTTAGGAAAGTTTATTGAAAGGAGAGAGATGTAAATTTTAAGAGAACCTGGAAATATAGGGCCAAATCTTGAGAGACTGCCCATGCTTCCCTTTCCAATGTGTTAGTGGGCCCAGCTGAAGAGAGCTCAGCACAGTCCTGAGGGGACATAATGGGGAGTGTGGAAGGAAGTGGGAGTCAAACACAGTAAGAATCCACAAGTCCCAAAACCCATGTAGGAGGTTATGGCAGGCTGTGTCTATAATTCCCACAAACATACAGAAATAGCCTGAGTCAGCTGGACCTGAGTCAGCTCTGTGGGTTTGATGGGCTCCAATCACATGTTGTTTCTAAAGCTTCCTTCCATTATCGGCCCTTGTCCTTCAGAGTATTTTTCTCAAAACATTGTCCATTTACTCTGCTTTGCTGCACCTGTGACTGAAAAGAAAATTCTTAAAAGCTGAATAAAATGTCACCTATCTAGCCAAATGGTAAAAATGGTCAGATGGGAAAAGTGAGAGAGAGAGAGAAAGAGAAGACATTAGTGTTAATCTATCAGCTGCAAAACACAGAGTGACAGTTGCAGTTCCCAGTTTACCAGTGCTTTCTTTGCCTGCGTAGTTGTTCCTTGTTTGTCTTTTTATTTTCAGCTTTTCAGGGAAGGTCATATTTCCTCCCTGTATAGTAACAGCTAAGTATCTTGTTTGTGCTTACAGTCACAATAATATTGACAGTGCTCTTTCAAATATGGTTTTGGAGTTTCCCCACTGTTAAAATGGGAGCTCCACACAGGCATTCTGCCTTTCACAATGCTCACAAAAATACTTGAGAGGTAATAAAGAAGATGAGCAAATGAAACCAGGTACAGACAAAACAAACATGAGAAATTGCACTAATATAGTTTGAGAGTGGGAAGTCCATACAAAATGGATCCTGCTAAAGATATAGTAATTCTCATTCTGCAGAGAGGTGAACTGTAGAGGAAAGGTGAAAACTGAGTCTGCTTTGAGAACCGAGAAACCATTTCGCTTTAAGCTTGATTTCTTCTTGTGTGCAGTGGGAATTCAAGCCACTGTTGCAATGCACATGAAATGCTGACCAAAATAAGAGTAGGGAGGGCAACTTGTTTTGGGAGTCTGATTCTTCCTTATTTACTCAGGCAAAACTCCTGTAGGAGCCAATGGGAATTTTGCAAGAAAAAGGATTTGCAGATTATTTAAACAGCAGTTTCTTTGTGGTAATTTGTTTTTAAAATAATACAGAGAATAATTATTTTTAAACAAATTTTCAATTTAAATCTTTTTGGGAAATTTCTCTGTTTTTTCTTACACAAATAGAAGAATCATGTCTGTTCAAATTTGGTGTCTCAAGGCTTGCCCACAGGGGAAATTAACTGGAATAATTATTGCAAAATAAGCTATTTTGGAATAGCTCCCTATGTGGACACTCTTGAATAAGAGTGGGGGGTTTTCCGATTTAGCTTAATTCACTTCCAAAGCTTATCCTGCAATAGCTGTTCCCATCAGTTTCCTCAAGAAGCCAAGTTCTTAGCTCCCAAGGAAATGGCTTCTTTTAGAAAGTAACTTGACGTTTTTGTCAAGACCCCCTACCCTGGTTTAGTTTACTTTTAGGGCATTCCACCATCATAAAGCTGCTTTACCCAACCAAAGAATTCGCCCTGCCGAGAGGATCTTCAAGTGGTATAGGTCCACCTTTGACTCCTCCATTCCTCGAGGATGCAAACTGACTCCAAGAATGCAAAAATATCTTAAAGCTGCTTTTGAGTACCCACCCACTGAGCTGAGCTCTGACCATCTCAGCACCTTGAGGTCTTGTTGCTAACTATTTACAGTTGCCCTTTGTTATTGACCCAACAACAAGACTAATCAGTTTGTTTTTCCAGCTGCTCTAGAAGAGATTTTTTAATATTTTTTGCTTAACTAAACAAATAATTACCTTGCCCAAGGGCAGGCAACATTAGTGCAAGGAGTTTCAGATTCCAGATATGTCTATTTCATTGTAGACTCTTCGGTTTTATAAACAGGGTCTGTGCTTCCCTTCCTCAATGAATCATTATTTACTGAGTGTTTACAGTTCTCTGATTGCTGTATCAAACAAAGAGGAGGTACCTACACAGAAGGAGTTTATAATCTAAGGGGCCCCATTAAAGTCTATGGCAAAAATCTGACCTCATTAAAAATAGAAAGAAAAGATGTCACTTTGGGTGGGTCAAGGATTTGATAGCTTGATCTTATTTCCTATGTATTAGCATACCTCTCAATCGAAGAGTGTTAGCAAATATGAACTATAAAAAGAAGGAATTCAAGAAGATATTTGAAGATTTTTAGTGTACCTTATTATATTTGACTTCTCTGTGCAGAATTTACTACATTTATATTTATTGGGCTGGATTTTCAGCCTTCCTTTTTGGTATTCCAATAATTGTGTGTGAATTTAGGTAATTTAGATGTCCAGGTAGCTGATTGGTGGGAGTAGTCAGGCACTTAGATATTTAAGTGATCTAACCTGTGCTTACAAATCATTATAGGTGCAAAACAGTATACAAAAATAGAGATTCTTTTTAAGAAACTTAGCCCCATTTGTCCTACTTCACCTATCTGTAAGTTCCAAAGGGTGGAATAGTTTGCATTTAGTTCACAAGTTTGCTTCACTTGAATATGATGGGAGTTGCAAACAAGCACCAAGTAGAGAAGACTTAGATTTTAAGCGTTTTAAGGCAGGGACTGCATCTAGCTTTGTATTGGTGCAGTGCCTAGCATAAAAGGAGCCACAGTCACGATCAAATCCTCATGAATTCATTTTAGTGTAGCTATTAAATATGAGAATAATAAAGCATCTGAAAACATTAACACTAATAAAATGTATAGGGTTCAAAAGCTGAAGAACTTTTACCAGAGGCCTTTTTACTACTGTAATAAAGAGGGATATTAAAATTGGATAACGTTTCAGATTGTACAGGTCATTTCATACACTTTAGCAAGCACATATTCTTCACAGGTATTAACAGACTATTCATTATAACAATATAGAGCTACTAGAAATTTAAACTATATATTTGTGAATCATATACCCACTGGACTGACAGATATTGGTTGGTGTTTTTCTTCTCCGATCTGTATTGTGATGGCGATAAGTCACACTCTTTCTTATCGCTTAGTTTATGGGTTCTATTCCCTCATGAAGATTGTGTGAGATACCATTCAGTATTAATAACTGGAGAGAAATGCCCATCCCCACTTAAGCATGTGCTTGAGTGCATTGCTCAATCTGGGCCTATACAGCCTTAAAATCAGCATTCCTTCCAGTTGATTAGATATTGTTCTCCCATGCTTTCTAGTAGCAAACCCTTTGGTTTCTTCTAAACATCATTCTATTTCCTGAATTTTTGTTTTATACATTTTCAGATGGTTTGACAGACTGTGTGGACCCTGATTGCTGTCAGCAAAGCAATTGCTACGCAAGCCCTCTCTGCCAAGGGTCACCTGATCCCCTTGACCTCATTCAGCACAGCCAGCCTCCTTTTTCTCAGCATCCTCCAAGGCTCTTTTATGATAGAATCAAGTTTCTTATTGGCAAGGAGAGCACTCATGTAATCCCAAGAGATGTCTTATTTGACAGCAGGTAAGTTTCATTTTTAATTAAAGTGGTCGGGACAGTGAAAACTGTATTGATAAATTATTTTAATAGAAAAAAACATTGGTATGAAAGTTTTCTTGGAAATCTTTATTGACTTTTTCACATTAATGGTAATCTGAAAATAGTGGAAATGATAACACATTCTTTGTTTGAGATTCCAGCAGTTTAAGACTTGCCCTCTGACATTACTAGCCCAGACCGCTAGAGTTACTCCATCTAGTGTATAAGACTATTTGCTGTAGTAAACTATAATACCCTTTTTATAAGGGTGTAACTATCCTGGGAGAAAAGGAGTACTTGTGGCACCTTAGAGACTAACCAATTTATTTGAGCATGAGCTTTCGTGAGCTACAGTGATGGTTTCGTGAGCTACTGATGAAGTGAGCTGTAGCTCACGAAAGCTCATGCTCAAATAAATTGGTTAGTCTCTAAGGTGCCACAAGTACTCCTTTTCTTTTTGCGAATACAGACTAACACGGCTGTTCCTCTGTATCCTGGGAGGTAAACTGCTCTGCTGTGTGTTTCCCTGAGAAACAATTTAGGGTTCAATTCTTGCTGGAATGTTGGAGAAATACTGGAGAGCAGTGCTGGAGTCATATTAGCTCTCTTGAGTCAGCTTCATGCCCCAGTGGAGCTGTGACATAACACAGTGAACGTCTTTTCTTTATTTATGTGCTGAATACTCCTTAGTCTGATTAGCAGTCATAGTCAGCAAATAGTAGTAGTAGAACGTGCATAAGTGCTGTTTGCCATTTTGCTCTGCAGGTTACCCTTTAATTGACCTATAACTTGGTGTGTGATCTCAAAATCAGAGTCATTTCTGTGTACTTGTGGAGTTATGCTGTTCTTTAAAGGAAAGGAATGTGTGAATAAGGAAGGGCAGACACTTGCTCAAAAGACACAATTACCTATACTTTCCTCTTGAAAAAAATCAGTAAATTTGAAATATAGAGGCACATAAGTTTTTTTTTATACTGCAGTTCATCCTGGAAAGCAGTAATTTATACACTGACAAAAGCATCCACAAATCATCCCTGTCACCTAACCGCTACTCCTGGGCCTGCACATTAGATAATCCAAGTTGCATTAATAAACACACTAGTATTTTTTATTTTCACAAATGCAATAAATGGCACTTATGTTGTAGCCTAGATTTCATTCCTATCTTCACTTCAAACACATCCACAGAGGGAACAAATTCAGTGTGTTCTCTTTGACTTATTAATTTTTTACTAATGTAAATCTTTATTGATCTAACATATTGTGACAGAGTCGGGCCGGATGGCTACAGGAGAGTAATTTTTTTTTAATCCTATTGGGATCTGGGAAGTGGGCAGGAAAAGCCCACAGGAGAGTAATAGAAGGCAGATATATTAGCTCCAGGTTAACTAGGTCCCTTTTCCCTGGGTAAGGTAACAGGGAAGGTTCCAGATCAGGAACCTTCTGGAGACAATTAAGACAGACAGGCTGATTAGAACACCTGCAGCCAATCAAGAAGCTACTAGAATCAATTAAGACAGGCTAATCAGGGCACCTGGGTTTAAAAAGGAGCTCACTTCAGTTTGTGGTGTGCGTGTGAGGAGCTGGGAGCAAGAGGCACTAGGAGCTGAGAGTGAGAACGAGGACTGAGGAGTACAAGCATCATCAGACACCAGGAGGAAGATCCTGTGGTGAGGATAAAGAAGGTGTTGGGAGGAGGCCATGGGGAAGTTACGCAGGGAGTTGTAGCTGTCGCCCAGCTGTTCCAAGAGGCACTCTAGACAGCTGCATACCACAGGGCCCTGGGCTGGACCCCGGAGTAGAGGGTGGGCCCGGGTTCCCCCCCAATCCTCCCAACTCCTGGTCAGACACAGGAGGAGTTGTCCTGGACTGTGGGTTCATGAAAATGGCCAAACTGAGGGCTGCCGTGAAGCTCCAAGGCGAGCAAATCCGCCAATAAGCGCAAGACTCACCAAGGTAGAGGAGGAACTTTGTCAAAATACCTAAACATTTAATCACTATTAATAACGTGACAGCATGTTATAAATATGTAGAACAAAATCCATGAAACTTCACAAAACCAATAACTGGCAGCACCAAGCCTTAAAGTGTAAATCACTAAAGGAACAGTGCAATTAGCTTATTATTTTATCTGAATGCATAAGATGCACCAAATACAACATCTTTGGCTGCATGTATATTTAATACAGCATATTGCTGTTTAAAAGAAAAATCATAAATAATAATAACTAGCTCTTACATGTTACTCTTTTATCACCAGAGCTCAAAACTTCCCTCAGCAACATAAACCAGACACCTACCCATTTAATATCACCTGGAAGGCAAGCAGTCAAGTAGCCTATACAGCATCCTGTGACATTGCAACTATGATTAGGAGGATTTTACATAAACCTTTCAATATATTTTTATAGATAAAAGGAACAGATCTTTTGGGGCTATCATTGATAGGATTTGACTTGGTCTTAAAAGCCTTTTTTGAGTATTTCAGTTTTTGCCTTACTACCCAAAGTGCCTTTGGAGTTTGGAGAATAAAGATGTTTGACCTGTTTAGTTGGTCTGTCCTTGGAAGCTGATGGAATTAGAAAGGTTGCAGAGGTCTCTGAAGGACAGAATTGTTCCTCTGACAGACCACTGTATCGCTTGGTTGGCTTTTATAAATCTTTTGTCCTCTACTATCAAGATAGTGGCCCCTGGCATCTTCTACCCCAGATTCATCCTCAAAAGTCACCATGGTTTATGATGATCTGCAATAGTTGAAGCAGAAGGGGAAGCTAATGGCAGAATTGTTGAGATGAAGGTTATCAATTTGGCGTAAAGATTTTTTTAAATTCTTATGCTTTGAAGAGCTTCCACTGTAGCATCTGTAAAATCTCACCCAATAGATGTGTTTTGGGTGGTGAATAACTTGGTCATGGCTAGCTCAGCTCAGAGGCTGATACAGGTTCCTACTGTTGTGAAGAAATTACTAGATTTCAGAGGATAGCGTTGGGCAATAGTGGAATTCTGTAGAGCTCTATCTTGCCACCATCCCCATTCAACAAGTATATGAGGACATTAAGAGGCTAGTGCAGAATCATGGTTTGCAGCATATTTAGTATGCACATGACCAGTGTTCCCTCTAATTTTTCCCACACATGAATTTTGTTATGTGCACCAATATGGTGGGGGTGGGGCTAGGGGAAGAGCGCCTCTCCCCCAGCCACGGTAGGTCCGGGTCTGGGCTGGCACCAGAGAGGAGAGGCATCTTTCCCCGGGGCAGCCTGAGCGCCTGTGCAGCGCTTAATAAGCTGCTGTGTGGCTCATGGCCACGCAGCTTAGAGGCAATTTAGCACATGACAACGGCTCAATGTTTTCATCTCTTCTGACTCAGATAGTGCAGTTTGATGCCTTACCCAGCCTCTGGTTGGGACTGGGGTGTGAACGAGAGCTGCCTCAGTCCAGATAAAACTGAAGTTATGATGGTAGGCTGGGGAAAGCAACCAGAAAATATTGTCAAGTTTATATCTACCCCTCAGACTGAAGTTGGTTGCCTGCTCTTTGTTATTCATGTAGGCAACTTTGGAGTCTTCGTAAATACCCAGTTAGTATTATATTATCCTGTTTCAGAAAGAGTCAGGATATGTTTTCTTTTCCATTTGCATCCAACTGGGAGGTGGGGTGTGAATCTTACCGCTGTTTCATGCCTTTATCATTTCAAGATTAGGCTACTGCAGTGCGCTCAATTTGGGGTTAAGGGCTTGTCCACATGATGGGGTTATGTATTTTATGGGGTGTGATTTTTAAAGCACACTAATGTGTTGTGCATTAATTACTTCATGCAGACCCTGCTGGTGTGCACTAAAGGTTCAGTAGTGCACTTAAAAGTAGTTGTTTCAAATAGAAATATGTTAAAGTGCATTGGCATGCTTTAGATCCCCCCACCCCCATACAGCACATCACCCCACAATATAGACAACCTCTAAGTCAGAAATCCATTCAGAATCTGAAGTTTGTGTACAGCGTAGGAGCCTGCAGAGCACCTTGCTGTATGTTACACCAAAGCTTTGAATTTCATATTGGCTGCCTTTAAATTTGAACATGTAGCTGCTACATATAAAAAGGTGGGTCAAATTAATTCCTGGTGAATGGAATTGCATCTGCTGATACCAGAAATCGATTTGGCCTGTGATATTTAAAGAGTGTAGCATATGACAATATTTTATCAACCTCTATCCACAGAAGTTTAAAAAATGCATACTGCTGGCAAGTTGCATACAAATTGCAAATTGCATACAAAAGAAGGTCCAATGCTTGGTCTTGAATTAATTACCCTCCAAAGGCTGCTTACAGTGACATTGTCAGCAGGAGGAAATTAATGTAACTTAGTGGCCTGTAGCTTAATTTCTGGGATTGAGGATTTTAATCAGAAATATAATTCAATAAATTACATGTTTTGGTAAAGTGACAATTGTGAATTCACTCAAGTTTTCCTGACAGAGTTCCACATCTGAGGTTAATGTCACAGCCTGAGGTGCTCAGTGGATATTGGAAGTTTAACACGGAAAACAAAAGACAAAATAACAAATCAGGGAGTGGGGAGTTGGGCGAAATGGTGATAGAATGATAGAAATGTTTTTGAAAAATAGTCAAAGAATGCAGCTGGAATCATAAATACAGAAAGACCTAGAAATTTTAAATTAGAGATGTCAAATAAACTGCCTGATGGCCAAATGAGATCATCAGTTAAAAGTGGACTGATCCATGAAGCATTTACAAAGAAAGTCGACTTCTCGAAGGCTACCTGCAACCCACGGAATCTGTGCCTCCTCTCAAAAAAAGCAACTACTCCCTCTGGAGTTGGAGATTGACCAGTCTGCCAGAGGCCTAAAAACATTTTAAATATATTTGAAAAAAATAAAGGCTGCAGCTTATCTGAAACATTTTTCTCCCTCGGTGCATGATGCAAAACAATGGGCAGATTCTCCAGCTCCTCTCAAATAGCGAAGAAGTTGCTGCACTTAACTTATAGTTAAAGTAACTGTGACACATTAGTTTAAAAGACTTAGTTCAAGATGTCATAATTGCAAATAAACAGTGGTATTAGAAAGAAAGGCCTTACACAATTGGTTGTTATCTAACATAAGGAATAAAAAAAAGTAGCAGAGATGTGTCTACAATAAAGTTAGACAGTGAGAATAGACGAAGAAGGTGCAGTACACTGAGGGAGAATGGCGGGGGGCCAGGGGGTAAGACTACTGTGTTACTAATGGGGGAAGTAGTCAGAAGTAACCAGATCTAAGTCCAGCAGAAGGAGAGTGAATCAGGTGAATGGAAAGTGATATCACTTCAGGAAAGAGCTCCTGAAAGCTCTAAAAAAGTAGAGGATAAGTGCACTGCAAGTAGCAAGACCACTGGGGATCCAAGAAAAGTATTCCCTGCAAGCTTTCTGGGACAACCAGGCATTTTGAAAGGGGAGAGAATCTGCCTGCTCAGTAGTTTTTCTCCAGACCTCTCAAATGTCAGTCAAAAGTAGTGTAAATGAACATGCTTTAATACGTGTGCTAAATACAAAAATTAAAATTGATTTTGAACAGTTGCTGTTGGTTGAAGATTTATTGTAGATCTTGAGAATCCAAGAGACAGCTGAAGACTGCTCTAGTCAGAAATGGATGCTAGAAAGACAGTAAATAATGAGGACAAATGTAGCAGTATACAGAAAAGCTTAGAACATTTCAAGTCTAATAGATTACAAAGAGAGTTCAATACAGATAAATGTAGAATAATGAGTTTTATGAGTCTTTATCACATATTGTAAATGTTTGTGGGTTATGAAATATGAGGAATAAAAAAAGTAAGAGCTGAAAGATAAGTATGAACATTATTTATGGATAATGAGGAGCAAAATGAATGAGCAGAGGAAAAGGAAGACAATGTATGGAATAATGAAGACTTTGATGAGTTGTTATCATGCAAATCTGTGTGCTCCATAAAATAAGAGGAGTAGAGTCAAAAGACAAGTCTGTGCGGATTGAAAAACAGAATGAACAAACAAACAGGAATGCAAGAATAATGCACAGAATAATGATGACTCTTATGAGACTTTCTCTCTCAAGTTAACACGCTTAGTAAACAAAAGGATTGAAAAGGGAAAAGACAAGTCTATAGATGCCATAAAATATGAGAAAACAATAGAAACTAGTGGTTGCTGTTCTAACAAAACCAAAATAATTGAGACTGGCGTAGTCTGGTTAAATACACAGAAGGCCTGATTGTGATCTTTTATACCAGTGTAACAATTGACTTTAATGGAGCTACTCATGACTTTTGCCAGTGTGTGATCACAATCAGGCCCAGATTAATATATAAAACAAAAGAAGGGTGAAGTAAAATTCTGTTATGTATATTGAAAGAAAAATCAATTAATGGCAGAACATCTCTCTCTAACTGCGCATATTGCAACAACTTTCAAATCACTCTGACAAAGTAGAATCCATTTTAGCTACTGTGGTGCGACACCATGAAAGGGTTAATTTATAAAGCCACAGTCTCTCAGGTAACAACTTTATGCCCTCAGGGTGTTGTCATCCCTGTGACCTCCTGCAGTGTGGGAGACTTCACATTCAAATCTCTTCTCCACATGAGGCAGAAGAGGAAATTGAACCAGGGTCCATAGCACCCTCAAAGAGTACCCTAACTACTTTGCTTTTCTCAAAATACCTGAAATCAAAACAAAAAATGTCGGATCAAAATGCAACATTTAGTTACAATCCAACTCAGAAAATCTTGATTCGCTAAAATAATCAAAAAATTCTGCTTTCAGTTTGACCCAAAACCCTTTATTTTATTTTTTTTGGCCAGCAAAAAATCCATTATTTGCCCAGCTCTACTCTACTCTATCAGGAATCTAAAACAGTATGTGTGGGGTTTAAAAGAGTGTATATTATGCTGACCTCTGACCCTCACTCCTACCCCAAAAAATGATTCTGTGAAAGTGCCTTTCTGTGGTTCAATATCAGCTGTGTCTTCATATTAGTCCAGTTTACAGATAAATGTATTTTTTCCATGAACTGCCTGTTCTGTACTGGAATCTGAGAGTCACGTTATATTCATTCTTTTTACCAACATCACTAGTAGTAAACTTGCTGCAGGCCAGTAATAATAGCTGCATACTATCAGCTAATTGTGCGCAACTCCATGCAGTGGCTAGTCAGGTTGATGCTGAAAAGTTACATATTCTAATGATATACTAGGAATTCATGGGAAAGTATAAAAAAAACAAGGAGGACTTGTGGCACCTTAGAGACTAACATATTTATTTGGGCATACGCTTTCGTGGGCTAAAACCCACTTCATCGGATGCATGCAGTGGAAAATACATTAGGAAGATATGCCACAAGTACTCCTCGGTTTTTTTGTTGATATAGACTAAGAAGGCTACCGCTCTGAAACCTGGCATTATGGGGAAGTATGTAAGTTTGTTCTGTACAGCAGTGCTATTTCAAATATCTGGATAGTCATGCTGTGGGTCTATCCACATTTCTATTATAAATCCATAGTCACCACTTCTTAGCTGTTCAGTCTTTAACCTGCACTGAAGTATTGCACAGTGTATGAAGTATGAACACTTTTTCATGTCCTCCACACCTGGTTTTTTTTTTCATGTTAAATTCTACTTTTCTTATTGCAGACGTGCCTGTGTAATTCGAGGCCAGGTGGTAGCATTCGATGGAACAGCGTTGGTAGGAGTGAATGTCAGTTTCCTACACCACAGTGATTACGGATACACCATCAGCCGACAGGATGGAAGGTGGGACATTTTCATCCCTGGCCTCTCATTAGTTGAGATTGTTAGTCTAAGGACCACATGCCACCTTGCATCCATGCACAAAATTTCCACTGACATCACTTTTTACTTTGTAGATTGAGGGCAGTATCTGGTCCTCCGTTCAGGCAGCATATGTGATTAGAGTTTTCTGTGGTAGGGTGTCCAGTTGAAGGAAAGGAAGCATGAAGACAGTGAAAACCCATGAGCCCTAAATAATAACAAAAATATTGTGGAGACCTTCAAACACATAGGACAATAAGAATGGCCATACAAGTCGGACCAGTGATCCATCTGGCCCAATATCCTGTCTCTGATAGTGGCCAATGCAACATGCTTCAGAGGGAATGAACAGAACAGGGCAATTTGAGTGATCTGTCTCCGTTCATCCAATCCCAACTTCTGGCAGTGAGAGGTTAGGTGAACCTGGAGCATGGGGTTCCATCACTGACCATCTTGTCTAATAGCCATTGAGAGACCTGTTCTCCAGGAACTTAGCTAATTCTTGTTTGAACCCAGTTCTACTTTTGGCCTTCACAGCATCCCATGGCAGTGAGTTCCCCAGGTTGACTTCATTGCGTGAAAAAGTACTTCCTCATATTTGTTTTAAACCTGTTGACTGTTAATTTAATCAGATGACCCCTGGTTCTTGTGTTGTATGAAGAGATAAACAACACTTCTCTTCTCACTTTCTCCATACTATTCACAGTTTTATAGACCTCTATCATATCTCCCCTTAGTCATCTCTTTTCTAAGATGAACAGTCCCAGTCTTTTTAATCTGTCCTCATATGGAAACTATTCCATACTCCAATCATTTTTGTTGCCCTTCTCTGCATCTTTACTGAGATGGGGCGAATAGTACTTCACATGGTATCAAAGTGTGGGCAGACCATGGATTTATATACTGGCATTATTATATTTCTATCTTATTATTTATCCCTTTCCTAGTGGTTCCTAACATTAGTTTTTTTGACTGTTGCTGCACACTGGGCAGAGGTTTTCAGCTAACTCTCCCTAGTGACTCCAAGGTATCCTTCTTGAGTGGTAACAGCTAATTTAGCCCCCATCGTTTTGTATGTATAGTTGAGATTATTTTTCCAGTGTGCATTATTTTGCATTCATCAGCGTTGAATTTCATCTGCCATTTTGTCACCCACCCTCCAAATGTAGTGAGATTTCTTTGTAACTCTGCAGTCAGCTTTGGACTTAACTATCTTGAGTAATTTTGTATCATACGCAAATTTTGCCACCTAACTGTTCACCCCCTTTTCTTGATTAGATCCGGAACGCATGGGATCAGAATGTGACAGTATTACTGTTAGATTGCAGTACTTCTGTATTTTGAAGCTGTGCATATTATCAAGCTCCTTGATATCTCTGTCCTGGGGTTTTGCATAGTTGAAATTACACAGGATCCCCCTAGTTTCCCCTCCTTCACTCCTATCTTACGGTGAGGAGGTCAGAAAATGGCTTCTTCTGAAGCCGTAAAGATCACTCCTTTAGCTGACTGATGGTAGCAGAGCAACACAAGTATAAAATGTGGATCTTCCCCAAGGCTAGAGAATGGCAAAACAGCTACTCTGCAGCCATTATTGCAACATTATGGCTCCAACAGTATCCGCTTGTCCCTGTGCCCCACTTGTGCAGGTCAAACTCCTCCTGTCCGCCTCATGTCTTCCACATGGCATACAGAGAACCCCTGGCAGAATGAGCTGAGTTCAGTATTACACAAGAGATATGTTCCCTGTAACCTGCCCTAAGGACAAGGCCAGTTCCATTGCATTTAGGGACCTCCACTTGCAGGTGTGGAGCCATGATTTCCCCCAGAATTTTTGGCTAATGCAGGAGTTTGACTGTTTGAAGACTTTATGGTCATTGACCACATTATAAAACTTATCTTCTAAAAGGTAAGTTTCCAAGATTTGTATGTAGCATAGCTTATTTACAATAGTGAAGAGAGTAATTTTATTTACCTTATTTTCTTGATTTTAAAATTGCAGTGTTGTAAGTTACTAATTATCATTTTTTATCTACACTACTCCTGACAGAGTTGTTGCATTAAAATATGTTACTTATATTTTACTCTGAGAGTAATCTGTGTCATTTGGGATATGTGATGAGATATGCATAATTAAGTCTGACTTCTTATCACTGTTTGTTACCATCAAAGGCCTCCATAATATATGCATTCAATAATACAGTGAGTGAAATATCTATTTACATTACCTTATATTACCTGGCTGTAGATGTCAGAATCTTGGAAAACTGAGACACTATGTACCTTGCTTTCTGTCTCACACTATCTTCGGGTGCAAATCTGCACAGGGTTATTCACAGTTGCTCCTTGAGTATATCCTGTAGTGGTCTGCCATTGTACCACATCCAGGAGCTGATTCAGTTCTCACTAAAATTAATGGGAAGCTTTCCCAAAATGTCCACACATTGAATAGTAGGGCTGCAATCCCATATGTTTCTTGAGCATACTCCACCTCTTCATCTTACTACTCGCAAAACAGGAAAAAAGAGTATGTTGGAGAATGAGGTGATTGTGAGGCCCCAAGTCAGCTACTTCACGTGCTGGGTACACACACAATCTGAGTAGCAGTCATTGTGTGGTTCAGGAGTTTCTTCACATACAGGCCAGGAGTAATTCCACACAGTTGTTAAATGTGAGTGTTTTTAGTAGGTAAACACTGGAGGAAGAGTGAACAAATTGTAGTGAAGTATCTCACCTTACATGTGATGAATTCTTGGAGTAGGGATATAGAGCGAAAGCACCACCTGGCCTCACAATTGGAATTAGAAAGATAATATTGGAGTTGTTTCACATAGCAAATTAATAGTTAGAGTGGGGTTCCATATGGAATTTTTGGTCGTCATTTGCTGCAAGCTGTGTTAATGTTGTAAAGGAAACTATAAGACAATGTGTTTTGTTTTGTCTCTTCAGTTTTGACCTTGTGGCTATTGGAGGTATCTCTGTCACCCTGGTCTTTGACAGATCTCCTTTCATTTCTGAGAAAAGGACACTTTGGTTGCCTTGGAATAGGTTTATTGTAGTAGAAAAAGTTATCATGAAAAGAACAGAGTTGGACCCACCATCTTGTGACATCACTAGCTTTATCAGCCCAAATCCAATTGTACTCCCTTCACCTCTGACAACATTTGGAGGATCCTGTCCAGAGAGGGGAACAGTCATTCCAGAGCTTCAGGTAAAAGAGAGATTTTCAAATTAACAGAATGTGTTATTGTAGAAAAATATGCTATTTGAAGACAGTAAGAATTTTTTTCTGATCTCTATTTATACCCATTGTTAATGAAACCTACATTGTTATTTGATAATATTAAGTATACATTTCTAGCATAAAAACATTTTTATTACAAAATGTAAATTATGTTGATTTTAATTACCATCTACTACATTTTCAAAATGATCTGAACCTGGCCATTAAATATACAGTCACAATTTTTCACATCCACATATTGGTATGCAAAGGTTTTAGTCCAAGCAATAGCTTATGCAAAAAATAAAATTTGGGTGCACAAATAACATAGTAAATTAGATTCCTAATCTGCCTGCATAAACATGATTGCACATGCAAATCAGAGATTTTACGTATAAAACTGTTAGATATGAAATGCTTCAGCTGCAGTTTTAGTAGTGGAAGTAGTAATACTTAACATTTAACACATGCGGTGATATTCCAGTCAGGTTGAAGTCAATGGGAGTTTTGCCGTTGATTTCAGTGGAGCCAGGATTTCAACCTACTATTTAGAAAGCTTCATACAGGTTTGGAAAAATCTAGATTCCACTGAAGTGAATGATCTTTTTATAAGTTTAGTGGTTACATGTTCAGACCCAGAAGTTCAGAGGCACAGGTTAGGGTTAGTATTTGATGGACATCAGTAAATGCCTGACTGTCTTCCCCTCATTCCTGGAAGTCCTGAAAGTGCTGCTGTAAAAAAGGACACTGGAATACCCTGATTGCTTCCTGCTGTGATGATGTTCCCTTCCCAGGGCTGTACTTCTGGGAATGACATCAAAGCAAGGTTATTCAGTGCTATAGATATTTTGGAGGTTATCTGTGGGTCTAAATATTTTCCATCCAACCTTTTCTGTATTAAAAAATTGCATTGCTCCCTAAAAAGGGCCTCATTAATTTCTTTATTAGATAGAAAACCCTTCTAGTTGAATTCTGTCACTTTCGCCTGTAAGTAACGATAAAACATCATACTATCTCAGCCTTCTAGTGGCTGTGCTGTGGCTGTATAGTTACATTCCTGTCTCCACTGAATAGAATGGGATAAACTAATGGGCACAGGTTAAAAAGAGCTGATACAAGGTAGTAAAAGAACTATGTCACACCCTTCCACATAAGAGATTCCAGTGTTTCTTTTACTAGCCAAGTATCGGAATTGCTATATACAGTTATCACATGTCAGGGTGCAGCCCAAATCAGCGAGAAGTTGTGTCATCACTTGTCCTCTAACCCTGAGTGCCTTAAAATGCTCTACTGCTGCAGCTTCCTGTCTGGACGCTCCCAGCCAGCATACAAGCATGCTCTGGGTATCTATATGATAAGCAGCCCTGGTTCAGCAACTCTGACTCCAGCAGCCTGTTTGTTACATCATAGCCACACTTAGGTCTCCACCAGACTTAGTTACTACCAGCCAAGTGACCCCAACATACCCCCAGTCCTGAATTTCCCCAAAACCATCTGCCTTGAAATGTCCAGCCCTCTACTGGAACATTTAGGGAAGTAATATGGTCTCTTGCTCTTTAAAGAGACAAAAACACAGCAGTGTATTGCTTTAACTGGAGTTGACAATCCCTTCAATTCAGACACAGTACTGGGATGGTTTAGATTAAAAGTAAAACAAGTTTATTAACAAAAAGAGAGGTCAAATGTAAAGGATAAAGTCAGAAATAGTTACGTGCAAATAAAAGTGAAAAACACTTGATAGGGACTAAAACTTAGCAAAACTACAATCTTGGTCCAAGGTAAGATTCTTAACACTCCTTCTACCAGCAAAATAACTGACCACACTCTTGGTCAGCATCTTCCACAAAATCCAAACTTCTTGGATTCTTTGTAATCTTAGGTACAGGATCACTTGGGGTTCTTTGCCCCTCTCTTCTATAGTCCATAGAACTTTTGAAATATATTCTTCTCAAAGTCCAGTGCCCCAGCTGTGAGGAAAGATGCCATTGAGTCTGATGGAGAAGGTTCCATGCTGATTTTTTCCTCGCTGGTGCTTTCTACAATTCAAGTTAATCTATCCCTGCAGTCTCTGATATGCCAATGAATGGCCACTTGACTGTGATCGCCAGTTGTCTGTGATTGCATTTTCTGGAGGGAGGCATCAGCCTTTCCTTTGTCTGGAAAAACCTGTTTACCCACTCTCCAGATTTGTCTAGTTTAAATACATTTTAGTCCCATATTTCCTTCCAATTTCTATAGTCTTTTGGGTGTTTGCCATACATATACCACACAAGAATATTAATGATCAGTGTGTTGTTGGTTTTCCAATGATAGCTTACACAATACCTATTAGACAGAGATTCTGACAAAAGTGGCACTGGGATGCTGTTAGGGTCACAACAGTATATTCACTGAGTAACTGCTCCTAATCCCCTGGTTTGGGATAGAAGAGAGCAAAATACTAAAATGTACTTTATATGAATATCTATTACTAGTCCCCTGTTTTAGAGGAAGGAAAGTTTAGAACCTACTGATGTCAGATGCATGACAGAGGAGGCAGCTGGGATGTCAGCAGGAAGGACAGGGAATAATCAAGGGATCAGCAATTCCCTGCCAACAGCACATTTCATATGTTGAAACAACAAGTGCTGGCAGACCTCCAGTGGTACTGCAGTATTTCTGTGACAGTGTTGTTATAGCTATACGGTAATAGAAGGTGTTTGAAACTGAAACGATTTGTTATTAAGGAAACAAAAATTGAGCTGGAATAACCAGGAAAAATAAACAAAGCACCATTTGTATTTTTCCAGATTGTGTTGATTTAACATTGTGGCAGACTGGCTCATTAGTAATGATATGAGACATGCTAAAATCACAGCCTGCAGCATTTAAATTTACAAAACAGGATCAAATTGTGAGTGGGCCTTGCATGAGTGTAGCAGAGAGTGTGCAAGGAGTTTTCCTCATTCCCTTGCACGCCCTGCACCAAGGACTGCCACAACAGCATCGCCTCCATTCAAGGAAGCACAAGGGCTAATCCCTCCTAGTAGCCTCCAGCGCCCACATATCTCAAAAGGTCAAAGCCACGACACCTTCCGCCTCCTACCAGCCTGTAGTCTTTGCTGTCCCCCTGCACACTAAGTAGCTCTGGAAAGGATTGTGATGCTCAGGAAGGCATGGCTCCTTCCTGAGGTCCCTCTAAGATGGAGCAGCCAACCCAGGGTAGTGCCTTAAACACACAATATGGCCCAAGGTGAGTTTAAAATATGTATTTATTTAATTATTGTTAGGTCCAAAAATTAATTAACCAAATGAGATGTCCTCTCCAAAGTCAACCTGCAACTCTAGGACAACTGAGTTTAGTGGATTTAGACGAGATTAGTACTCAAGAGAATAATTGTTATCACAAATTTGACCAAAAACTTAAGGCAAAAGTAATATTTTGTGCAAACGTTAGAGACAAAGAAGAGTTAGAAAAGAGATGGGGCCTCCTTAACAAAGTATAGACAAATTACCTGTTTTCCACCTGTGTGATCTTTCAGACACTGTGCAGCTTTGGATGATGCTGAAGATCTTGCACTATTCCTGACCAAAATATGCCGGGCAGAGGCAGGGCAGGGGTCAAGGAAGTCAATTTTCAGTGGTGCCTAGGTTTCTTAGAAAACATCATGATTTGGAATACAAAACTTTGCCCTTTTCCTAGGCATGAATATCATTAATAACAGTGTGTACAACTGTTGGGTTCTTCTAGGTGGTCCAGGAGGAAATCCCAATTCCTTCTAGCTTTGTGAAGCTCAGTTACCTCAGCGGTCGAACCCCTGGATATAAAACCTTGCTCCGCATTATTTTGACACATGCAGCCATCCCTCCTGGAATGATGAAAGTGCATCTTACAGTTGCTGTTGAAGGGCGGCTAGTTCAGAAATGGTTTCCTGCTGCTGCAAACCTGGTCTACGCGTTTGCCTGGAACAAGACAGACATTTATGGACAGAAGGTGTCTGGTCTGGCAGAGGCAACAGGTATGTTGAGTTACTTCAGTGTAATTAGTAGTAGTAATACATTTGAAGGAAAAATACTGTTTACACTTCTGCTGATATATAGTGTATCTAAATTAATTGCAGCTTTAGCCAATTGGAATGTGATTATCTAGGAAGCATTTTTCTAATTCCTCGTGTTTCTCTTTTTAAAGCCACATTTCTGGGGGGTTTTTGGGGCATCTCTAGTTCAAAAGTCTCTTTCTCCTATCTCATAATGGTTACATACTAGTGGGTACCTATATAGCTATCCCTGTGTTTGTAATGTACATTCTCACTGTGACCTTCAGTGTGTCATTGCCTCCGTCAATTTTTTTTGGCAGTGACTTTTAAAATATCATTTCCAGTTAGAATTTACTAAATGCTAACTTTTAGGTATCTTTGCTTTATTATATTTGATGTCTGAAGCTGTTAACTTCTTGACTTGTTATTTCAAAAGGTGTACATAGAAATCATCCATACTTTTTGGGGTCCTTTTATTTTAGTTTTTTAGATTTTAAAGTTATCCAAGTAGTGGTCCCTGATTTATGACAGAATGCTTCTATGTGAAAATACTATAACTGAAGTAAAATGCATTTAATTTATCCAAAGTATTTTCACATGAATTTTGCTATTTGATCTTGAATGTTTTTTATTATTTTTAATCAAGGATGGTGTATTGTGTTTAATGACCTGCTATTGCAAACACTTCCTATCAGTGTATTTACTATTCCGGTAGTGCTTACTATTGTGAGTAGTCCAATTGAATTCAGTGGGATTTCAGTAGGTTTTGAAGTCTGTGGAGCTACTCACAATGATAAGTGTTTGCAGGATCAGACTCTAAAATATTAAAATAATTAGGGGCCACATTCTGCCACTTACAGTGAGTAATATCTTGCTCCATAAGTAGTCTCATTGACATCTGCAAAGGATAATACTATGACTATCCGCTCTTTCAAATGTGTGTTCAAAAGTGGACAAATGCTATCTTAGGGGAACATTATTCACACTGTACAGCTGATGTAGAGATCTACCATAGAGTAAAGTCTTATTCAGTGTGAGTAGGAGTGGCAGAATCTCTCCCTAACTGCTTATACCATATAGATTCCTATATCAACTTGTATAACAAAGAATGGAATTAAATGAGTTGAGATTTCTCTTCTGAGTTATAACCTATTTGTTCATTTTTCCATATGTACATATAATATAATAGACAGCAACAATATTATGGAATTTTGTTGTTATAAAATGTAGGATATCTGAAAATGACATGAAATAGCAGTAAATATGTTAATACTAATAAATATAGTACAGAACAGTTAAATATGCTAATTCCCTTCCAGATTATTTGAAATCCAGTAATCATGAAGTCCACCCTTGTCCAACATATTTCTAGACTTTAAACCAAATAACTATGTTAGAGATGTCAGAAAAAGGTACATTGAGTTGCTAAATCCTAAAATGAATTCTAGCAAATCATTTATCAAGGGAAACAAGAATAAAACCGGTCCATGAAGCACTATAAAATAATGCCTATTTATTTATTTATTTATTTGCGGTTCATAGTCTGATTTCATTTAAAGTTTATTTTAATTATGCTTCTTGCAAAACAGAAGCAAGAATCTTTATATGTAAGTGCATTGTTAACTTGGTTTGTAAGATTCCGATAAAGCCTTATTTAATTTGACAGATCGGAGTAGTCTGGGACCCTCTTCTGCATTCATTATGTGAATTTTGTCAAAATAATTCCCTGTGTTGGTGTATTACCAATATTTAATAATACATTCTGCTCAGACTTCATTTTAATTACATTAAATTACAGCAGATTGAAGTCCTATAAGCTCAGGAATATAACCATCTGTGTTTAATATTATAAACCCTATAAACACTTTCATTTTTCTTCAGGATTATTGGCAACAATTACATAATGATTTACTATAGTAGTCTATCCAGAAAAAGTGGTCTCTTAGAAAAAAACAGACTTTCTGAAGGTACTCATATGCATGGAAGGACCTGGAGTTTTTTGGTGGGGGTTTTAGAGAAATATTTGGTGGCATTTCCCTACTCTCCAAGTCTTGCACATTGAAGAAAGTTCCTGATCTTACATCTGCAGCAGAAATTATAACAACAGAGTTTCTTCTTAAAATCGAAGGGTTAGAAAAAATATATAATAGTACTCCTCTCTCTGGAAAAACTGGTTCTAAAAGATTTTTTAACAATGGAAATAAAACAGAGTTTAAGCATGTGGCTCATTCTTAGATATATAAAGTTAGCGTATAAAAGGGGGTATCCAAATGCTACTAGCCAGAAGGGCCAAAGAGAAGAAGACAATGAAGTTGTGACTGAGCGGATAATGAGCTTTAGGAACGTTTGGCAATCCAGAATTTCAGATGTGGGCAGAGAATAGTAGAAGTATTACATTGTCACCCATGATCCTAGCATGTGCTCCATTATAGACATCCAGGAGCAGATCTTCAGCTGGTATAAACTGCCATAGCTCCATTAAAGTGAGTTAAACTCCCACTGAGTTCAATGGAACTATAGC
Source organism: Caretta caretta (assembly GCF_965140235.1). Taxonomy (NCBI): domain Eukaryota; kingdom Metazoa; phylum Chordata; order Testudines; family Cheloniidae; genus Caretta; species Caretta caretta. Next base: position 87,971,898 of record NC_134214.1, read on the forward strand.
AGTTTACACCAGTTGAGAATCTGCCCCAGAGGGTGTCTGCAACTCTGGACTATTCCTTAGCATTGTGGACAGTATGTATGCCTGACCTGGGCTGAACTTGTGAAGTGTATGACTGAAGAAAAGACCCTATAATTTAGGTGATAAATTGTCAGCAAAGTTGCTTCATACTAAAATCTTCTCTTTTCTCTTCCTTCTTACATTAACACCTAGAAAAGCACTTGTTCTGATATTGACACTTGATGAATAATCCCAGTAACAGAATGGCAGAGGCAGTTTTGGGAGAAATAATCAGTGCTGTGGCCAAATCTGTAGATTCAGAATGAGCAGTAGTATAACAGCAGTGTTGTTTTAGCTGCTGGGGCCTCTTTAAATTGCAAAGGATGGACAAGGCAGCTGCTGGGTCCATAGCGTAATGAGCTGATGCCTGTAAAGCTTTGAACATGCAGCGACATTAACAGGAGGCAAGGGAATATGAATTCAGGAGTCAGAAAGTTTAGTAGCAAAAGCAGAGGCTTCTTTTTGATAAACTGATGAGAAGCTCCAGAGAGTAGTGGGAAAAGTCTGTTATGTTCCGATAAAACATTTTCCTTACAAACAAGCCAACATATCACTTGCTACAATTATGACACAAGACCTCAGGTTTGAAGTGGAGCACCTAAGGTTCACTGGAGTTCTAGAAAGAGGGGGTAATTGGTGACAAATCACTGCCAACATTCTTACATGTATCAAAGGAAAAAGATGAGTCAAGTGGAATTCAATCTCCACCCTCCCTCCTTGAACAAAACAGGACTCTTTTAATTTAGCAATAGTTCATTTAGTTAAGGGAGATGCTATTGAGCAAGTTGGACAAATTTCACTGGGGAAAAAAAGATACACACATGCAAAAGCCAGTACATAATTGATACTATAGGGATAGACTTAGAAGAAACTGTACTTTGAAACTAAGGTAACCATGACTATCAAAGGAATTGATAATCTCTCAGACTTTTTTGTAGCCTCAAACAATAAAAATCAAAATCAAATGCAGGAGCCAGCATAGGAACCTCATTACTGACAGGTAGATATAAAAACTGGTATGGAAAAAATAGATAATACATGAAAGAAAAACAGTCTAACATCTCATCATTTGTTTGCAGTGTCAGTAGGATATGAATACGAAACTTGCCATGATTTTATTCTGTGGGAGAAAAGGACAGCTATCCTGCAGGCTTTTGAGATGGATGCTTCGAATCTGGGGGGTTGGTCCATAAACAAACACCACATATTGAATCCACAGAGTGGTAAGTCCTTCAGTTATCAATCAGATATGTTGGACAGGAATATATTTTCAAGATGGTGATGAAGAATTTAGATGTTTAACTTTTCATTAAACATTTCATTAATGTTTTATTCTTGGAGTGTGCAACTTTCTTTTTTGGGAACTGCACATTTATCCACCCGCTGAAAATATTTTTGTGTGTGTCTTAGCTATCAGGCATAAATAAAAATCATGTAAATGTATTTTTTTCATTAGGCTGGATAAGAGAATACTAATATAGGATATAGAACTTTATACCTCTAGGTTGTTGTTTTCAATCCAATCTAAGATAGTAGGGATTGAATGTTGCTCCTGTTTGCTGGTCTGTGTGAAAAGAATTGATGGTGTGTTGTCTTCTCAGTGGACAAGTATCTATGCCACAAACTCACCGCTATAGCTGGCTTTAATTAGCATAATTATTGGCAGTCTCACCAGTGGAACTAAGGATCAAATATGCATAGAAATTGAGCTAAAAACTGGTCTTCTGGAAGTGGTGCTTCCATTCGGTATAGACTCATCTGGCCAGGACAGTGTGCAAGCTTGAACTGCTGCTCACTCGGTATCCAAGCTGTGGATTAATAAAATACTTTACTCTCCCGATCAGCAGTCTAGCACCTTTCACAAGCACACACACACACACACAAAAGCAAAGAATCTCCTCATTTATTTTGCCCTCCTGATTTATGCCCTCAGACAGTGAGACTTTAATCTGTTTTCTAATACCTATTATTTTATGGTTTCCACCCAATCAGCTATAATTAGGAACTATTCTTAGTGGATTTAAATTATCAAATTAATACAGTTACAGTGAGTTACAGTATTGAGAATGAATATGAATTTGCAAATAAATGGACATGTTACATTCCTTGGGAGAGAAAAACCTAGGATCACTGTCTCAGCTGGTGCAAATCAGCTTAGCACTAGCTTCAGTAGAGCTCTGCCAATTTTCCAGCTAAGAATCTGTCCACTAAAATCTGTTTCCAACTGCAAATAACTGTAACCCAGATTTATGCACAGATGTAAAGCTGTCAGGATTTCATAAATTCTGATGTCAAATGTACAACTGTAGTGTAAATATTCCAAATGAAAAAGGTCAGGTTTAGTTTGTAAATTATCAAGGTTTTGATTTGAAATAGTTTGACATTTTAAGTAGTGGTTCTTTCATACCCACCTTACTGGTTTGTATAGATTGACTTTTTTTAAATGCCAGGTGTTGACATTTAACACAAAGAGAAATCTGACCTCAGTCAGTCCAGCCCCCCAGCTGTGAGCCCCATAGTCCACATCCTAGTGCCAGTTTGCCACTTAAAAAGTTTAGTTTCAAAACTGAGTTCTTGGGAATGCTTTCTTTTATAGCTCCAGTTTATATGAATGTCTGACCTTAGCATTTACTGTAATGCCGCCCCTTCTAATTCATCACACAGACACTAAAATATTTATGAGACTTTATACAATACACAATTATGAGTAGTAAACATTTGAGGTTAAATTGTGGCTTTTCAGCCACTTCCTAGAGCACAGGGCACATAAGGATGAACTGTCCATTGGTCGCTCCCACAGATACTGTTCATGAGCCACAGTTTCTGCAAATGCTGGGCTGCGTAGTCCCAACAAGCCTTTTACGTCCTTTGAAAGGATGCAGCCTGTGCTAACCTCTTCTGCCTGTTAGCACTAACCTCAAGCAATCCTTGTGCTTTGTGACTGCAAGAATTCTGAGTGACTAACCCTTGTACCTAGATTTTAAGTGGGGATGGGAAGCTTCTTCTGCCTTCCCTCCCACCTTACACATCTGCACAGAGCTCGGCAAGATCGAGACTTAAACTAGAGGCAATTGTTCTCACCTTTGTCCTTTCTTTACAAAGGCACTGATCCAGGAATGTATGTAAGCACATGTTTAACTTTAAGCACAACTAGTGCCAGTGAAGTCAATGGGCCTACTTATATGTGTAAAGTTAGGGCATAGGCTTAAGTACATACCTGAATCAGGGCATAAGGTCTGATCCAAAGCCTACTGAAATCACAGGAAAGACTTCAGTGCAGTTGATCTTGATCATTCCCATAAAGCTCCTGCATGTGAACTGTCAGAGAAACTGCTTTAGGGTCATACTAGTCAAATATGGGGAATTAATTATTAAATCGTAGAATTCATATGCCTACCAAAGTAAAATATAGTCCCACAAATAGATGACAAACTAGATATTTAAGTTCATTAGCAAAAAGCTCCAAAATAAATAATATATCACTTGATCTCAGCCAAAAGGTCAAGAAAAGGTCTTTGGTTTCAGCCATGCAAAACACAGATTTTAAACAAGGGTAAGGTTGTGATTCAAACCTAAAACAGTCACTGTAAAATTCAAGCTTATGCTCCATGTCAGTGTGAGAGAAATGAAAGGCATAAGTGTGGAGTAGCCTTCTCAGGAATTAATTTATTGAGATCTTTTTGTATTTAATTAAAATAAAGCATTCACTCTGCAGGGATGTAAGTGTGAACCTTTCACGGGTATGGAATTTACTTTCTCTTTTTGAAATGCTGTCACAATCCAGTTAATCCAAACTACAGGAATAGCATTGGGAACACAATTAAAATGTAAAAAGTTATGGTACTTTACTGCAAATAGTCCTTATGTAACTTTCATTTCACCTTAACATTAAAAACACTTGATTTGATCAGCTATACACATATATTTCAGTTGATTAGAGCTGCTGTTGACTGAATAATATTGTATGCATATTAGAAGTCTGAGTTGTTGATTCTTCAGTTTGATGTTTTTGTCATGATTGCAAGTGGCAGAAATAACTAAAAAAATTGCCTAACTTTTTTTTTTTTGCTTATCACTGACAGAAAAATAGCATGAATTTAATATGACCTGAACCTATTAGCAATAGTGGGGCTTTTTGTTGTTGAATGGAGTTTGCTGAGGCAATCTGATGAGGCATACACTAGCCATTCTAGCCATCCCTTCTTTTCAGCTAGTGCCACACACCTTTTGGGCTTTCGTGGCCCTGGGTAGGCCCACTGATGGAGAGGAATTTGCAGTCCTGCCACTACAGCCTTCTCCCCCAGCAGACTTTCTGCCATTAGAACCCTTCTACGGGGTCTTAAGAGCTGCAACAGTTAGCTTGAGTTACTGTATTTGAGTTAATCCACTCAAGCTAGCCTAACTCAAGGGCCTAGCTTGAATGAAAGGGTAGGTCTATACTGTGATAAAAAACCCACGTCATCAAGTTTCAGAGCCCAGGTCAGCTGACTCCGGCTCATGGGGCTTAGGCTGTGGGGCTAAAAATAGCAGTGTAGCTGTTCAGGCTTGGGATGAAGCCCAGGCTCTAAGACCTTCCACTGTCGTGGTCCCAGAGCCCAGGCTCCAGCCTGAGCCCGAATATCGACACTGCTACTTTATAGCCCTGCAGACTAAGCCCCATAAGCGTGACTCAGCTGACACAGGCCAGCCGCTGGTCTTTTATTGCAGAGTATATTTTCCCAAAGCGACCATGTTGTGAAACAACTCTCAAGTTACACAGCATGATTGGATGAGCAGTTGATGAGTTGCTTTAACGGGAGCTGCTGCATCCCCACTACTTTACCAGCTCTAGCATCAGCAGCACTGGAGGTTCAAACCACTTCCAACCCCACTCCTGAAGGGCTAGCTAGCTTGAACTTAAAGTGCCACTTAACTCAAGTTAAAGATTTGTGTGTGTGGACAGGAGTTGGGTGAGGGACAAAACTCAAGGTGTACCTCAAGCTAACACTATGATGCATACCCCATGATGCAGTGAATCCCCCATATGTGTTACTTAGTGAGATTCAGAATATGGATATTTACAAGCACAAGTTTAAATTCCATAACAGAAAAACAGTGAAAATATATACCTTTATGCAGAAATACATTTCATGAATCTGTTCCCAGCTCTAAATCTTATTGATACAAACATTGCTTTAGGCAAACCATAAGACATACAAGGCATCTTACTATTCTAGGAAGTAAAGGCCTCTTTTCTTTCTGTAAAGATATTTCATGATTGATTGTGGCATCCTTGAAGTGAAAAGCCTGTCCATCACTCCCAGTTGTCTCCCCACATTCTCCCCTGGAAACCCTGACTTTTTAAACACATACTCTTTTTGAGCCAATAAGTGTGTTGTATTAACATAGATAACTGATCATATTTTCCTCTCAGTTACACTGAGGCCATGTTTATTGTCCCCTAGTTTTCTTTTTCTGATTCAGAAAACAAGATTTGATCATTCTGGATTCCTGATGATTCTATTCTGAAATGTTTTTCATCAAAGTTTTTTGCCATTTTTTCCAACATGCAGAATCTTCAGACTACTTGTCATAATCAGTTAACAAATACACATGTACATGCTAGCTCCTGAAGGCATAAAGTCCTTTTGAAATACCCAGACAACTCACAAATGCAAATGAATACCCCAATAACCAATATTTTCAGTGTATCCTTTGAAGTGGATTTTTCTTCAGATGGGAGAATGTGTTGAATGAGTTTTTGTCCCTTTTAAAGGGACTTTATACTTTGAAGTTACAGATACAGTAACTCTGGCTCTGGTCTAGCAAAGCACTGATTGAAGCCAGAAAGACTACTCGTGTGTCTAAAGTTATGTACATGCTTAAATTGAATAAAAGCAAAACAAACTCTCCCGAGCCCTAATTATATATTGTTTGTCTGAAACATATAAAAAATTGTCTTTACATTTTTAGCCTCAAACACAGGCCAGCATTTCCTGTGAGCTCGGTGATTTTTACTGGTGGGAGGGAGGAGACATAAATTTCCATTGATTATACTTGCATATATCCAAGCTCCTTTTATATACCAACCCTAAACTCCAAGGACAGAGATGTATTCCGACCCTTGTTGTTCATAAATAAGTTTGAAAAATGGATTCTGCTTTGATATCGGCATAAAGCACCACCCACTGGCTTCCAAGGGGAATTTTCACTTCAAACTTATTTGCAAGCCACAAAACAACTTCTAAACAAGGGGAACTGTGAGCACTAGATTTGGACCACCATCGTACTTTAAGGACAATCTAGAGTAGCCAAATGTATCCCTTATCCGCCATCCAGCACAAGCAGGTTTCCCCTGTTTATGTCTAAAGGTATGTCGACGCTGCAATTGGAAGTCTGATTGCAGCATGTGTAGAATAATCGCGCTGGCTTTAATCTAACCAGCATGAGTGCCGAGAGCCGTGAAACCATGGCAGCATGAGCTTCAGAGCGCACACTGACGTTCATACTGCCATTGCTTTAGAGACGTTGGTACTTGTGCTAGTTAGGTTTGTGTATGTCACACCTCTAATTGCAGAGGAGATATACCCCAAAATTCCTGAATGCTTAGCACCCTTTTGGCTTCATGCATGCATAATACTCATTGCCTTTGATTCTGATCTAAATTGCACTGTATAAATAAGGAGTAACTCCACTGAAGTAAATGGAGTTGCATGGGTGTTAAACTGGTATTCTTCAATTCAGAATCAGGCCCATTGTTGTGATTCTTGGATCATTTTACATAGCAAGCAGATTCAGGTGGGCTATGGAGTGAGGTAGAAGAGATCTATCGGAAGAATAATGCATTCTTGAACTAAAATTTGATGAGAAATTGGTGTTAATAGCTGGAGCAAGGTTGAATGGTGTGGTGTCATGCATAGGCAGGTGAAACCTATTCTTGGAACAACAACAATTAAAGAAGTCTTCAACATGATCTATATTTTCAAAAGCTGAAAATAGCACAACACAAAGTTCCAGAGTAACAGCCGTGTTAGTCTGTATTCACAAAAAGAAAAGGAGTACTTGTGGCACCTTAGAGACTAACCAATTTATTTGAGTATAAGCTCTCGTGAGACTATGCTCAAATAAATTGGTTAGTCTCTAAGGTGCCACAAGTACTCCTTTTCTTTTTACAACACAAAGTGTTTATGTACATTTTTTTGTTTCAGCTTTACCCAGAAAGGGCAATATCATATACTGATACTGCAATGCCACATTGGAAGGCAAGCCATCAGTTGTGCCAATGTAGTCAGAAACTACATTCATTTGTGTTTTATTTCCTTTAATCACTCTTCTTATTTGATGGCCTACTGGGCTTTCTAATAGAAACAGGGAATTTTGGAATTGCTGTATCAAAAGAATACCTATCTTCAGTTTGAAAATTGCTATGTCTAGTAATAACATGTCATTTTGAGGGTAATTGTTAGCTGTATTGCTATATTGTTATAAAAAAATGATGTCTACCTGAGAAAATGATGTTAGTACTGGATCTGGTATTACCAACCTAATAATCGGAAAGATTTTTGAATGATATATCCTGAAGTGCAGTGCTGAAATACTGACATCTTAGAAAGCTGTTTTCCTCTTTATGGCAGGGCATATTACATTCTCACTGGTAAGAAGTTCACTCACTGGAATTACTCTTCCACTTTTAACACAGTTGTGCTGCAGTCACCAACATTTTTATACATTATTATCAAGCATCTCTTATTTAAATTTGAAAGGTGATTGTATACTGCAGTTTGATGCCCTTTCTGAAAAACACAGAGCAGTCCTGCTATTAATTTCCCTTAATTAAATATTCAAAGTGTTTAAGAAATTCATCTGCTACCCAATAAAAATGTATGAATAAAATGAATATTTACATAGTAATCCCTAAGAAATCAGATAGTACTTCAATTAATAGTTGATTTGTTAGAGTGTTAACCAATCCTGACTTCTCATCATGATCCCAGTTTTTAAAATATCTCAGAGAGTGGAGATGTTTAGAATCGGGGAAGGTTCTTAGAACCTTTTAATATACTGGTTGAAAGATCTGGCCATGCTTTACTGAATGTGTTATGTGCTTTTCTCCTGTATTGTCAAATTCAAAGATAAGGTGCAGAATATTTTAGCTGCTGCCTTTTTTTTCTGCCAGATCATTTTATTTCAGTTTTGGTGGGTCAAAGGTTCTTAAGACCTTATACCAACATTTTCAGACTCTGTGTATAAAATTTGACAACTAAGTGCTCCGTGGAAACATGTAACTCCAGTGTTCTGGAATCTGCCCTGGCTGCCTATTGGTCTCCAGGTGGAATGCAAGGTATTGATTATGACCTGTGAAGCCCTAATGGTCCGGGACCAGCCCGTCTGAGGGACCACCTTTCTCCCTGTGCCATACTACTACAGACGCAGTCACAAGGGTGCTTGAGCTGGATCCCCCTCCTTTAAAAAAACGTGGGGTAGCTAACAGGGTGTTCTCTGCAAGGGCTTCAGGACTCTGAAACTTCTATCTAACCCCCCCTGCCCCCCCTAATCTAAAATACTTTGAATTTTTAGTGATTTTTCTAGGTATGCTACACAAGACACCTCTTTGACTGGCTTTTTGGAGAAGGTTAAGGGTGTGCTATCATTTTAATAATGCTTAGATTTAATTGTGTTGTCAGTGATGTATTAGGTTGCCTACAGCCTTGGATAGGCATCTTTTAGTTATTTAAACAGAAATAAGTAGAGTAAAATAAGTTATTTAAGTAAATATAAGTGGCCTGATTTTCAGAAAAGCTGAGCACCTGAAGCTCCAATTGAAGTCAATGGTGGCATCTCTGAAAACCAGGCCATTTATTCAGATGACAAAATACAGATTTAGACACACAACTTTAGGCACCCACACTTAAAAATGTTGGCATGGTAAGAGTATATCCAGATTGTGTGTGGCTCAGAAATATTTTCTGAGAATCTTAAAACTAATTTTAACAAGCTTTTGCAGGTAATGATCCTTCCATGTGGAACAGAAGGTAGAATGAATGAAAACAAAAATGGAAGCCCTACATATGTTTGCTGCATGGTGAAAGCAGAACAGGATTGAGCACAACTTAGTTTGTAATAGGTAATATCCCCTTTTTTGTTGCCTTCATTTTTCTTCTCTCATGTTTAGGGATCGTACACAAAGGAAATGGAGAAAACATGTTCATTTCCCAGCAGCCACCAGTCATCTCAACCGCCATGGGTAATGGACACCAGAGAAGTGTGTCCTGCTCCAGCTGCAATGGCCTTGCCCTCAGCAGCAAACTCTTTGCCCCAGTTGCCTTGGCTTCTGGTCCTGATGGCAGTGTGTATATTGGAGACTTCAATTTTGTCAGACGCATCTTTCCCTCAGGAAATTCCATTAGCATTTTAGAATTAAGGTAGGAAATCTTGGAGTTTATTGATTGGTGGTCAGATCTTTTAATGTGGGCTATAAGAAATATGGTGAAATGTTTTTAAGGGACCTATGGGATTGACCAAATGTGACTGTTTATTAGAAACATGACTTCCTCACTAAGCATCAAATTTTCCCAGAAAACCTTGGGGTTACCTTAAAGTGGCCACTTACAGGGGTGCAGAGGGGAGGGTTGCCTATGTTAGGGTGTTTCACATAATTAATCAAGAAAGCTACAAGTTGAATAGTCTTAAGTCTTCCCTCCCCTATTTTTTCCTATTTAGATTTTCAAAATAGAGTAAGATTTTAAAATATTTTTTCTTAAAATCAAAATAACTCCTGATGGAATATTTGAGTTGAGGAGCAAGTATGTACATCAGCTCAGAGATAGCAATAGCCACTTTGCCTGCATGTACTGTAGATGGACAGATCAAGTTCAGAAGTACCCAAATTGTTCCCCATCTCTTTTGGAAAGCACAGCAAAGTAGAGCTGGACTGAACTTGAGATAGGCACAGGCCATGGGCATTCCAAACTAGTATCTGTCAAACCAGATGTTGCTATGCCTCCAAAAAGCTACCCTGCCACAGCTAACCCCCTATAATTGACACTTTACCCAGTTTCACTCTAAGGCACACTATAGGTCATTGGTTCTCAAAGCCGATCCGCCGCTTGTTCAGGGAAAGCCCCTGGCAAGTTTGTTTACCTACCGCGTCCACAGGTTCGGCCGATTGCGGCTCCCACTGGCTGTGGTTCACCGCTCCAGGCCAATGGGGACTGTGGGAAGGGCAGCCAGCACGTTCCTTGGCCTGCGCCGCTTCCCGCAGCCCCCATTGGCCTGCAGCGGTGAACCACAGCCAGTGGGAGCCGCGATCAGCCGAACCTGCGGACGCGGCAAGTAAACAAACCCGTCTGGCGCGCCAGGGCTTTCCCTGAACAAGCGGCGGATCGGCTTTGAGAACCACTGCTATAGGTAACACTGTAAAATTGTTCTCGTCCCTAAACGTTACCATAAAGCATGTCTCTCACTCACCATTGGCACGCTGCAGCCTGCCTCACTTAGGGCTTGATCCTACAAGGTGCTGGGTGCCCTCAACTTGTGTTGAGGTCAGTGGGAGCACTCAGCACTTTTTGGGATCAAGCCCTTACTTATACCAGTAGTGAAACACACAGAACTGTGTTCCATGTAATGTATAGAGGCCACACTAAACCTATATTACTCAACAAAACATGTGGTCATGTAACCAGCTAGCATGGTTAGAGTATGGTTGCACGTTAATTGCTCAAGATGAGGTTGGAGATATGTGTACTGTGGGTGGTGGAAAGGAAGCAACTGAATTTGAGAGGGAAGAATGAGTGGAATAGAGATGAGATGTTGAACAATTTAACTGCTTATGTCTTTATGGTCTACAATTTACATTGAGGGGATACACAAAGTTAACTGTTTTTGTATGGCTATGTGAGGTAGGGAAAAGGTTATTATTATGTTGGTTTAGTTTGTTCATTGATACTGATGTTTGTTGTTTTGCTTTTCTTATGGCTCCTGGATTGATTTGTCATATTAGGAACAGAGATACAAGACATAGGTAAGTAAATCATGGTGCAGTTATACATGCATCCAACTGATTTAAGGGGTCATTCATGAACAAGCAACAAAGCATATTCCTAAACAAAGGATTTTTTTAAATATAGGCTTACAGAAACATTGTGTGGTTAACAAATATGAATGTAAATCAAATTCAGCTTTGTTTGCTTTAGAGAAGCATAGGTTTGTTCACTTGACATGGATCACCTCCCCCACTAAACTGAAACAATCTGAGGTTAATCAGCAAGGCACAGTGTAAAGCTTTCTGACTGAAGAGTGACTAAGGTTATTGTAAAAGGTAACTCGGTTATTTTATTAACTTTTGTTATATTAATTTTGTATTATATCATAGATACGCTTGCCTAGGGAAATTGGAATGGGTACATTTTAGAAATGGAAAAATAAATAAAAGTCTCTAGAGGAAGACTAGAGAGGTCTGTAGTTTATTAACTTATGGCTAGCTTGTAACTGTGGACACTTCCCTGAGTAAGGGGCAGTGCATAGCTGAATTGCTCCATGAGCAGCCCTGAGGGTATGACTACACTGCAATCAGCAGTGTGATTGCAGCACATATAGAGATACCCGAGTTAGCTTTGATCTGGCTAGCTCAGATAGCAGGGAAGCCACAGCAACATGGATGGCAGCACGTGCTAGCAGCTTGAACTTTTACACCAGGTACACGCTCCTCCCATCCTCTCATGGCTTCACTGCTGCTGTTGTGTGAGCTAGCTCAGTATGGCTACACATGCTGCAGTCACTCTCTTACTGCAGTGTAGACCTGCCCTTGGTGAGTCACACTCTTCCCCCTGCTTCTCCTTTGCTCTGCAGAGGAAGCAAGTTACTTCCCTCTTTCTCATGGAGCATCTCAGTCCCACTGCACCCAGTATTCTATACCAGCCAGCAAGTAGTTGAGGGGGAGAAGGGAAGGGCAGACAAGGGCTCTTCCCATTCCTGCCATCCACTTGCTTGCAGCAAGGCATACTTGACAAGTAGGCCTTGCCCTCCTCACCACAGGTAGGGTCTTGGTTGAGTATTGGAGTAATAAGCACGTGTGGCCCTTACTTCCTCTGTGTGGCTAAGGGAACTGTGACAATTTCTAAGGGCCTTAGAAATGACCTAAGAAAGATTAGAAAGAACAGAGAGCAGCTGAGTATCAGGTTGCTTATTCTTTCCCTATAAACAAGCTCTTCAGCCTCCTGATATATTATTTTAAAAAGCAGGTAAATAAACCATGATTGATGCATCCCATTTTGATGATTGCATGGCATAGTAAGGAAAGTACTGTAGTAGACGGAACCAAATCCAGAAAATGTATTTTAAAATGGTATGTTTTAAGGGCTGACATGACAATCATTGTTGTTAGGTTTTAGCCCCAATCGTATTATTGAATATGATAGTTTGTTTGCTACCGTCCTTATCAAAGATATCATCTTTCAGGCATTTTACAACAAAAGCTTAATAGAAAGATATTAAAGTGACAATTCCTGGCTAATAGCATGCATCTCCACAGTTTGTTTTAATGATTGTTTCCATTTGTTATGTATTAAATCTGTCAAAGTCCTTCAAATTTTATGAAGTTGAAAAGAGGAAAATTGAATTTGTTCACTCTGGAATGACAATTGTCAGCAAAATGGCATTAATCGGGGTTTTAATTTTTGTTTCTCTTTCTGAACTGATTTTTCTAAATACCAGTGCATTAGAACAAAATACACTAGCTTCTTTGGATAGGCTTAAATCTTAGTTAAATTAAGTCACGTGTCAAACCATTTTAGTCCAATGGTTTTCAACCTGTGGTCTGCAGATCTCTGGAGGTCTGCAGACTATGTCTAAGGTTTCCAAAGGGGTCCGCACCTCCATTTGAAATTTTTTAGGGGTCCACAAATGAAAAAAGGTTGAAAACTACTGCTTTAGTCTGATACAGCATATTGGTCTCAATACCCACGTCCCACTGAAGTGCTGTCAGGTATTAATTGTAAGTATTAATTGCCTATTTGCAAAGCTATATTATTCTGACGAGCTTAAGTGAAGTGATTTGTGGTAAACTGGAGGGCATCACTTGGAGATAATACAAGCAATGAGGTTATGGAAAGTCTGTTTACAGTCCTTACCGTACACAGCTTTATTGTGGCTTTAAAAGCCACAGCCAATTTACGTTAGGAACGGGTGTGGGTGGACACTAGGCTTTCTTCCGAGGGAGGGCACAGGAATGCAGAATGCTTCCAGACTGCTAGAGAGCACAAGCAGGAGCAACCACTAACTATCCCCTTTGGGACAGCCTGAGTAAACTGCAGTTTGGAGTCAGACTACCACAGAGTGAGCTCCTGGAATTCCCCAAAGCACTGGGGAAGGTCTCATGCTACACCCTGCCTCAGGATGCTTCAAATTCATGCAGAGGGAGAGCAGGACTGTGGCCCTGCCTCCTTCTCACCCATTTTGAGGTGGGTTTGTATATCCAAGGTATGTAGGAAAGTTGTCCCTGTACTTCCCTCACAGAAGGACTGCAGCTGTAGAGCCTCCCTGCATAAGTGTGATTGTGGCCCACCCTTTCAAGGCTCATTCTTTCCTCCCCACACATCCCTCCTCCCCTCATAAGGAAAGGCAATAATCTAGCCCAACGGTTCTCAAATTTTAGCAACCCCATTATGATTTATATTTTTTGTCGACCCCCTATACCTCCCACTCGGCCCCACCCCCACTACACCTCTTCCCGCTTCACCCTTGCCCCTCCTCTTTCCCACCTCTTTCCACCCTCTCCCCCAAGAAATTGACACAGCTGTTCCCCGGCATGCAGGAGGCACTGGGATGGAGGGGGAGGAGTTGATCAGCAGGGCCAGCGGACCCCGCTGGAGTACCCTCGCAGACCCCAGTTTGAAAAATACTGATCTAGCCCTTTAACAGTTGCAGCATGCTCTCCTCCTGATGCCAGCCCAGAATGCTGACTGGTGCAGAGGGGAGGCAAGGCCATCACTCCCTCCACCTATGCCCAAGCTGCTGTGTTTAGTACATGTCTCCTTATAACTTGAACTCAGGAAGCAGAAGCACCAGAATTTTGGCTGCTGACAGCATAAGTATGCAAGGGGGAAAGGGCTTCCGAATTCCAGCCTCAACACTGTCCTCCCTCTCAAAAAGTAGCTAAAAAAGATGAACTTCAGATCGTTCCTTGAAGGTTAAAAGATTTGGGCGATTTGAGACCTGATGTGGGAGAGAATTCCAAACTCTAGGGCTACACACAAAAATTGTCTTATAGAAACTCCCCCATTTTATTTATACCATGGGGGCCCCCTCTGTAGCAATATCACATGGGGAGAGAGGCAATTTGTCATACAGACAGGTTCCAATTTCATCTAAGTGGTGGCAGAAGGGGAGGGGTGTGTGGGTAAAACTAGTAAGTTGGAGGCTGGGTATATTCATGTGATGGATTTTGTGTCCTGGCCTTGAGATACTTTTTTTGGGGGGTGCTCAGCTGCCTCCTTTTGATGACCACTTTATAGAGACTATTCTATTTTTTCAGATTCTTATACAGTGCTTATGTACATAGTCTCTGAGCACCTGCCCATTAAACAATGTGACTGGCATCTGTCACATGCCGTCCTTTCCTTCTTTCTTCTTTCCTCTCCTCAATGGGAAATTACATGTAGATTGGGTTTATTTTAAAAGGTGGAACAACACTGTGGGGTGCATGGCATGTACGTGGAGTGTGATTCCATGGGTTTGGGTAACTTCGATTTTTGGAAATATTTTGTTTATTTCACTTGAAAACATTTGAGTTAAAAAAGATTGATATTCTTGGGTGAAAGTTTTTTGACTCTGTGAGGTCAGGATGGTCCTGTTTGTTTTCTCAGCATTCTGTAATTGGGATCTAACATGTGGTAATAAAGCTGTTTATTTTCCCTCCACTTCACCAGTTGCCAAAGATAAAGAACTAAGGGAAAGGAATAATTTGTTCTGAAATGAATCACTGTTAATTTTGCTTTATTAATTTACTTGGTACAGTTTTTAACATTGCTAATTAAAAATTGTCCCAGGTTTGGATATGATTCCAAACTTCCCATATAATCAGAAGTATTTGGTTCTGCCCCATCTCTGGTAGTAATATGTAAATTCAAACATTTTAGCATTTAAGATTTTAAGCATAGATAACATCGAGGTTTCTAATAACCAGTGTATTAAACCTAATCACATGGATAACAGAAAACATATCTAAAAGGAGAGTACATAATGACCTCTAGTACTTCGTGGTTTTTACAGGATGAATAGAGTACATATATTTAACATCTTGAATTCTACTAGCAAATTTTTCCATACTGATATTTTATGGAAAATTTTTTGTTTGGTCAGACCGAGTCTCTTTTGAACTTTAGCTGCAAATACCAGAAATGGCCTTTCTTATAAAATTTTAATTAACTTCAAAATAATGACAAACTTTAATTCAGCAATTAATAGCATTTACTCATCCTTCTTCCCCCACCTCAACCCTTCTCTCAGCACCCCTTCCTTTCTCCATATCTCACATCCTTCTATTCAGTCTGTCAGTATCTCTCTCTCCAGGCCGCCTTCTCCTTTTCATAAAAGCTTATGATCAGGGTTATACTAGCCGAGTTTATGTCCTGATCCTGTGAGGTGCTGAGTACTCGATTCCTTTGGATGTCAGTGGGAGTTGAGGGTTCTAAGGACCTTGCAGGATCAGACTCTATCAAATTTATGTCACGGGCTTTTTATAATCTTTCACCAGTGGAAATAAGATATTCTAACTGATCCTCTACCAGAGGAGTTGCAGCAATGTACAAAGTTACATAGATCACAAAATAGACTAATAAACTAGAAGAAATGGAGCAAAGAATATATATATGTTCATACCCATTACCAATATAGTTCATAACGTACTTTTCCATTGGTCTATAACATTGCCCAGTGATGTAGGACCATCTAATAAATGGTCAATAAAACCTAGTTATCTCCCTCAGTCAGTCAAAGGTTTCATATTTAAAGTGACTCCCTCAACTTTAAATCTAATCAGTATACAAAAAAAAAGTCCAGGGGGACATTAAAAGTACTTTCGGGTACTACACTTGCCCTGGAATCCCTGCCAAACATGGCGATTTTAAATTACATTTTCTTTATATTGTTTTTTTTCTCTTCCCCGTTGTGTGAAAGACCCACACAGACAGAGGAAACTGGTTGTACACAAAGCATTGTCAAATACACCAAATAGACTGACAAAGTAGAGTAACACATCTTTTCTCTCACCTTTATCCATTACATTAATCTCAAGTGTTCACTGTGACAATAGTACTAAAACATTTTTTCTGAAAGAAGGGTGTGTTTTTTTTCACATTGTTTCTTTAAACTACATGACAGTTGAATATTTTAACAAAGAGTGCATTTATTAATAAATTTAAATACAGTGTATTGAAACAGAAAATCACAAACTGGCCTTGAGGCATGTTCCAGAAACATTGGAAGCAGTAGAGAGAATTCTCTTTCTCAGCTGCTTGACTGGTGGGTCTTAGTACATCCTCAGGATCAGGAAGGAATTTTCCCCCAGGTCAGATTGTCATGACCTTGTGGCGAGTTTTGCCTTCCTCTGCAGTATGGGACATGGATTGCTTGCTAAGATCATCTGGGTATATGTCAACAAATCAATTCCCTGCCATTGTGGGGACCTCGTTCCCTCCTGTTCTATGCCTGTGGAACACAATAGTTTAGTCTCCTGAGAGCTGTAATATTTTAGTCCAATGGTTTTCAACCTGTGGTCTGCAGATCTCTGGAGGTCTGCAGACTATGTCTAAGGTTTCCAAAGGGGTCCACACCTCCATTTGAAATTTTTTAGGGGTCCACAAATGAAAAAAGGTTGAAAACTACTGCTTTAGTCTGATACAGCATATTGGTCTCAATACAGGTAACCAGGTGGGGTTCTGTGACCTGTGATGTGCAGGAGATCAGACTATGATCTGATGGTCCCTTCCAGCCTTAAACTCTGTGACTGTGTAACGATTCTAGTATAGTTGATGGCCAGAAATTACGTTCTCCCTCCAAAGAGAGCATTGCTGTGTTATAAGTCAGTCTGTTTCCCGGAAGTACATTAGGAAACCGTTTCTGATGGTAATAAATCCATTATGTGTCTCCGGTAGTTCTTGGAACTTCTACAGATGTTGGCTAACGATGGTCCTAATCATGCATGCACTGAGTCGCCTTGATTTCAGTGACCCTCTGCCTAGGCTTCAGAGCCTGTCCACACTGATCGCTTCTTTTGACCAGGACCAGTGTTTGTAGGATGCCTGCAACCTTAGCAGGATTAGGCCCATTGTCTGCGCTACTTGGCATCCTCTTCCCCAAACTGACATGGATCACAAAGCAGTCAGAGAGAAACAAACAATCTGATTGGCTAATGAGATGCAGCCCAGTTCACCAATTAGAATTTGAGCCTCATCGCTTAATTAGCATATATAAATATTTTAAAATAATGTTTCATAATTGAAATAAGGCAATCTAGTGCATGAATTATGGTGCATTAAATCATGCCTAGTTGCATTAATGGTACTTGGCCTTCTGCCTTGCTCCTGAAAATGTACTAGGAATGAATTAATGCACCACATTTCACATCATGGTCTTTCTTAATGATTAAATAAGGTTAAAAATAATCTGAAGTGGATATTTGTACTCATCCGGAATAGTCTATGGTGCACCCTACTGCTTTATGCAAGTTGTAAATTTGTTTTTGAATGCTGAAAGTAATGACACGTACTACACACATGAAAGTAAAGCTTATGCCACTGAAAGATGGGAGAAAGATGAACAAATTAATTTTGTGACTTTGCTCTTCTTTGTCTTAGCACAAGTCCAGCTCACAAGTACTACCTGGCTGTGGACCCAGTGTCAGAATCCCTTTACTTGTCAGATACCAACACCAGGAAAGTCTACAAAGTGAAATCTCTCGGCGAAACAAAGGATTTGGCAAAGAACTATGATGTGCTGGCAGGGACAGGTGATCAGTGCCTTCCATTTGATCAGAGTCACTGTGGAGATGGTGGTAGGGCATCAGAAGCTTCACTCAACAGTCCTAGAGGTAGGGAAACAATATTTTTAGTGTTTATCTTAATTGTGATGATCTATTTTTTTTATTTTCTTAATTACAGTGAAACTCAGATGAAGTTGGCAATATGAAATTGGATTTAAAGTAACATATAATCCTCTCACCATGCATCATGATTGAAGGCACTTAACTTTTCCTTTGTCAGTATCACAATCAATCTAAATAATCGGTTCACAAATTTTAATTCTAGTTGTGTTTGACATAACTGAAATAGTCTCTTTCCTCATTTTGGTGATGTTTTTATTTAACTATCATTCAGCCATACAGTAGAATAGTATAATTTAAATTTAAACTTTCAGGCAAACATCGTGGGTGGAAGGGCCAATTTGTCACTTGATGCACGCAAATAAATTCTAATAATGTTAATGAAGTTTAGGCATATGCATTAAGGAAGACACAAGGCATCAATGTACTTCAAACTGATATCCATCACAGTTAGTGCTTATTTGGAAATCACTAATTTACCCAATCTCATTAACTACACCTTATCAACGTCTCACTTGTTCTGAGTAAAATAATAAATTTGATGTAGCTTTTTGTCCAAAGTAAATATTGTATTGCCAGGGACTGGATGTGCATGAAGCCTTGAACCATCAATAGCACTAAAATCCAATCTACTTGCATGTGCCTTAAAACTACGGTAAAACACAGCATAAGGGCTTGATCCTGCAACTCTATTCCAACTTCTACTGAAGTCAGTTGGAATGAAGGGTACTCAGCTCCCCACATGACAGAGCCCTAAGTGAGCTGCTCTTTGTTCATTCCTCTTGGCACCCTGCGAACTTCTAATTAATAGCTCTAATAAGGAAAAGTCTGGTTTTTTTGTCTGAGATGATAAGGGAAAGCTGTAGATCAGTAGAAAATTAAAATTTATTTCCAAGGCAAGCAATGAACTCTGTTTTAAGACTTATTTAGTAACATATTGTAGCTATAGCCAGAGTGACTTGGACATGTCTTCAATGATGGAAGGTAAGTGTGAGGTACATACAAATAAATGTTAATCTTCAGGCAGCTAATTAATATCCTGAATCAAATCTAAAAATAGAAGGAAACATACCAGTCAATGTATTATTGCTGGCCACGATTGATTATATCTAATTAGAATACAATTTGCTGTTCTGTGGTGTTTACTTACAGAGGAAATATGTTGTTGGAAATTTCTCGCATGGCAGTTATATATTTGGCTTTCTAAATACAAGGTTAAAGTTATAAGGGAAGATGAATTTCGTTGTTGTTAACACCTGATTTATAAGCTGCTGATTGACACTGAAAATGCTGTTCATGAGTCATGGAGCAGCCAGCAAAAGAAATGAACAAAATGCATAGAGTAAACTGCAACCTGATAATGGCAAGACAAGTGAATTCTGATTACAGTTCCTGATTGGCTCTGTATTAGGTGCATGCTATTATTTTTATAACCTTGGTTCCCCCACCCAACTTGTTTTTTTTGTCTCAACTACCTGTTATGTCTTGTATTTCAGTTTGTAAATTCTTTGAGGTATGGACTGTCATTTTCCATGTAAAAGTACAGTGCCTAGCATGATGGAGCCCCAACCATCAGCCATTACTGCAATATGCATGTCTAATAATAATAATAATATAATAAAAATAATTAATAATGCTATATTAAACTCATTAAAACATCAGCTACCATAATCTCTCCAAGAATGTAAATTCCAGCTTGAGAGTAGACTCATAGAAATGTAGCGCTGGAAGGGACTTCAAGAAGTCATCAAAGCCAGACCCCCCATGCTGAAGCAGGACCAAGTAAACCTAGACCACCCCTGACAAGTGTTTGTCCAACCTGTTCTTAAAAACCTCGAATGATGGAAATTGCACCACTGTCCTCGGAAGCCTATTCCAGAGCTTAACTACTCTTATTGTTAGAAAGTTTTCCCTAATATCTAATTTAAACCTCCCTTGCTGCAGATCAAGCCCATTACTTCTTGTTCTACCTTCAGTGAACATGGAGAACAATTGATCACAATCCTCTTCATAACAGCCCTGAACATATTTGAAGACTGTTACCAGAACTGTTGTCAGTCTTCTTTTCTCAAGACTAAACATGCCCATTTTTTTCATCATAGGTCAGATTTTTTAAACCTTTTATCATTTTTGTTGCGCTCCTCTAGACTCTCTCCAGTGTGTCCACATTTTTCCTAGTGTGTGGCGCCCAGAATTGCACACAGTTCTCTAGCTGAGGCCTCACCCATGCCAAATAGAGTGGGACATTTATCTCCCACGTCTTGCATACAACACTCCTGTTAACATACCCTAGAACAGTGGTTCCCAAACTAGGAGCGCCACTTGTTCAGGGAAAGCCCCTGGTGGGCCGGGCCCGTTTGTTTACCTGCCGCGTCCACAGGTTCGGCCGATCGCGGCTCCTACTGGCCACGGTTCGCTGCTCCAGACCAATGGGGGCTGCGGGAAGGACAGCCAGCACGTCCCTCAGCCTGCGCCACTTCCCACAGCCCCCACTGGCCGAGAACAGCGAACCGTGGCCACTGGGAGCTGCGGTTGGCCAAACGTGCGGACGCAGCAGGTAAACAAACCAGCCTGGCCCGCCAGGGGCTTTTCCTGAAAAAAGCGGCTCCCCTAGTTTGGGAACCACTGCCCTAGAATATTAGCCTCTTTTGCATCTGCATCACACTGTTGACTTATTTTCAATTTGTGATCCACTATAACCCGCAGATCCTTTTCAACAGTATTACCACCTAGCCAGTTATTCCCCATTTTGTAGTTGTGCATTTGATTTTTCCTTCTTAAGTGTCGTACTTTGCACTTGTCTTTGTTGAATTTAATTTTGTTGAATTCAGACCAATTCTTTCATTTGTCAAGGTCATTTTGAATTTTGATCCTGTCCTCCCGAGTGCTTGCATGCCCTCCCAGCTCGGCGTCCTCTTCAAATTTTATAAGCAAACTCTCCACTCCACTAACCAAGTCAATAATGAAAATATTGACTGATACTGGACCCAAGACTGACCCCTGTGGGATACTAGATACGCCTTCCCAGTCTGACAGCAAACCATTTATAGCTGCATTTTGAGTACCATCTTTCAACCAGTTGTGCAGCCTCCTTATAGTAATTTCATCTAGACTGCATTTCTCTAGTTTGCTTATGAGAATGTCTTGTGGGACTGGGTCAAAAGTGTTAGTAAAATCAAGAAATATCACCAACTATTCTATTTCATTTTCCTCAGCATCATTATCTGAAGGTGATTACATTTAGATGTCGATTTGTGGAAAAAATAGAATGATGAATGCCAATAGTGAAATTTCAGAGTGATGCTCCTTGGCATGTCACTACAATCAATTCTTTGGTTTGATCTAGTTTTCCCAACTTTTATTTTACAGCTAATAGGAAACATTTTCAGCTTTGTTCATCAAAATTTCAATATAATAGTACTACTTACTTACTACTTCTCCGCTATCCATTAGGTTAGTAACCTTGTCAAAGAAAGATATTAGGTTGGTTTGGCATGATGGGTTTTTGACTAACCCATGCTAGTTATTTCTTATTACCCGTTATCCTCTAGATGTTTACAAGATGATTGTTTAATAGTTTGTTCCAGTATCTTTCCAGGTATTGAAGTTAGGCTGACTGGTCTATAATTCCCTGGCATCTGCGTTCCCCTTTTTAAAGATAGGTACTGTGTTTGCCCTTCTCCAGTCTTCTGGGACCTCATCCATCCTCCATGAATTTTTAAAGATAATCACTAATTGCTTCAGCTAATTTCTTAAGTACCTTAAGTGTGAACTTCATCAGGCCCTGCTGACTTGAATACAAGTAACCTATTTAAATAACTTGTTCTTTCCCTATGTTAGATTTTGTTCCTTCCCTGTTGTTGTTAATATTAATTGTATTGGATATCTGGTCACAATTAATCTTTTTAGTGAGGGCTGGAGCAAAATAGGTATTAAACATCTCAGCCTTCTTGATGTTGTCAGCTTTTAGCTCTTCCATCTTCTTGCACTATCTTTAATCTTTCTCTTGCTCCTAATATATTTAAATAAACTCTTCTTGTGGCCTTTTATGTCCCTTTTATGTCACGAGTAACTTATTTTGTGCCTTAGCCTGTCTGATTTGGCCCCACATGCTTATATTATTCTTTTGTATTCCTCCATAGCAATTTGTCCATGTTTCCACTTTTTGTAGGATTCCTTTTTGATTTTCAGGTCACTTAAATGCTTCTGATAGAGACAAATTGGCCTCTTACTCTTCTTCCTGTTGTTCCTTCACATCAGGATAGTTTGCAGTTGTGCTTTTAATATTGTCTCCTTGTGAAACTGCCAGGTCTCCTTAACTCCTTTTTCCCTTAGATTTTCTTCCCGTCGGACCTTACCTACCAGTTCTCTGAGTTTGTTGAAGTCTTCTTTTTTGAAGTCCTTTGTCCTTATCCTGCTGCTCTCACTCCTTCCTGTCTTTAGCATTATGAAATGAACCTTTACACCCAAATTGCCCTCCGCCATCAGATTTGCTACCAATTCCTCCCTGTTGGTCAGAATCAAGTCTAAAATGGCAGTCCTGGTTACTTCCTCCCCTTTTTTAACAAAAAGTTGTTCCCAGTACATTCCAAGAACTTACAGGAAATTTTGTGTTTTGCTGTATTACTTTTCCAACAGATGTCTGGGTGGTTAAAGACCCCGCTGCTATCCCGTCTTGTGTTTGGGTATTTCTGTTGTTTATTCTAGAAATGCCTCATCACCCTCTTCGTGATTTGACCCATACCAGTAGACCCATACCAGGATGTCACCCTTGTTTTTTACCCTTTTATGTTTACCCTTAATTGGTCTGGCTCTCACCTCCTTCTGGACATCAGAACAAGTGTATATATTCTTGATGTACGATGCAACACCTCCTCCCTTTTTTATCCTGCCTGTCCTTCCTAAACAAGCTATACCAATATTCCAGTCATGAGACTTACTCCACCAGGTATCTGTGACTAATTAAGTCATAATTTAGTTGATGTACTCATACTTCTAGTTCTTTCTGTTTGTTGCCCATGCTCCTTGCATCTGTGTATAGACCTCTTAAGATGCTGAGCTGAGATGTTATTCCACTAACATCCCTCTTGTTATTCCTATGACCCTATTGTAATTTTCCATGTCATCCCCAACATCTAGCCCTCTGGTTAAAGTCACCTTCTTGTGCTTACCTGTGGGCTTTTGTCACCTCCCTCCTTTGAACCTCGTTTCATACCTAGATACATATCTGTGTTAGCTCTGCTTGAGATAATGTGCTAAAAACAGTATAGCTGCAGTGGCTTGAGGCGGCAGGGGGGTGAGGGGACGATTGCCCTGAGTATGTTCCCAGTGCAGAAATCGGCAACTTTTGGCACACGGCCTGTCAGGAAAATCTGCTGGCGGGTCGGGCCAGTTTGTTTACCTGTAACGTCCACAGGTTCGGCCAATCGCAGCTCCCACTGGCCATGGTTCACCGTTCCAGGCCAATGGGGGCTGTGGGAAGCAGCGTGGGCCAAGGGATTTCCCTGACGAGGAATTTCACAATTTCAGGCCATCATCAGTGAAGGTCAACTCATAGCTAAAACAGCCCTCCAAGCATTTCTAGACATCGCAGCCATGGCAGCCAGAACCACAGCCATGGCCATAGTGATGCACTGGGCATCCTGCCTGCAGGCCTCAGGCATCCCTAGAGAACTGCAAACAAAGGTAGAAGATCTACCCTTTGACCGAGAAAAGCTTTTCTCGAAGAAAATGACGAGGTGCTCCACTCAATGAAGGACTTCCAGGCAACCCTGTGCACCATGGGGATTTATATCCCACCTGCAAAGAGAAGAAGGTACCAGCCTTACCAGAGACCACTCAAACAATCGACAGCAACAATGGCCTTATGACAGTCAACGGCAATGGCAATGCTCACAGTGTCAGAGAGCACCTCAATCCCAAGTGCCGACTTCCCAATTGGCTCCTCCTAAACCACAATTTTAAAGATTTGGTCGAGGGTTTGAACAACCTCCTTCACCAGGCAGTGCCTATGCCCAATCCATTCCCATGTTTTGGTCATTGCCTTCACCCATTCTATCACACCAGGGCCTCAGTAACATCAGACCAATGGGTTTTAGAAATTATCTGTTCAGGATATACCATCCCCTTCACCTCCCGACTACCTACCCACCCCTTCTCCCTGTCCCTCTTCAGGGACCCTTCTCATGAGCACTTGTTACGATAAGAAGTCAACCATCTTCTACAACTAGGTGCCGTGGAACAAGTGCCTTTTCAATACAGTGGGGAGGGATTTTACTCCTGTTATTTCTTGACCCAGAAGAAGAATGGGGGCTGGAGACCTATCTTAGACCTCAGGAAGCTCAACAAGTTCGTACACTCCCAAAAGTTCAAAATGGTCACACTGGGCATGATTCTTCCAGCGCTGCAACAGGGGGCCTGATTTTCAGCCCTTGACCTCCAAGATGCTTATTTACATATCACCATTCATCCCGCTCACAGAAAATATCTGCGATTCACAGTAGGACACGAACACTCTCTGTACAGAGTACTACCATTCAGCCTATCTACTGCTCCAAGAATTTTCTCCAAAACCCTAGCAGTAGTTGTGGCACATTTACGGAAACAGGAAATAATGATCTTCCCTTACCTGGACGATTGGCTTATCAAAGGACCAACTCAACCAGAAACAATGGATCACCTGGATCGATCAGTCTTCAGCTGTCGTTAAGACTGTGCCGATCACAGCACATCCGCCATTTTTCTCGCACTCTTGCCTTTCTTCTCCATGTTTGTCCGAAACGTTTAACAATGTCATCTTCCCATCTTCTTGGAGGCTGACCGGGTGGTCTTTTCTGTTCTCGTGGGTACCACTCAGCAATGATTGTGGTCCACCTATTGTCCATGAGCCGTGCTGTGTGGCCCGCCCATTGCATCTTGTTATGTCTGCTTTCCACGACAATATCTTTCACACCGCTGCGTTCTCTGATCATTTCATTTAGGATACAATCCAGAAGGGAAATTCCCAACATAGCTCGTTCCATTGCCCTTTCCGCTACCGACAGCTGCTGTTCTTCTCGCTTCGTCAGTGCTCACGTTTCACTGCCATACAGCATGGCTGGCAGCACTGTTGAATTGAAGATATTTGTACAGGTGGTCTTGTCGATTTTTCCTTTGAGGACGTCCTTGATGGAATTAAATGCACACCATCCTGCCCAAATCCTTTGCGAGAGTTTTCTGTTCAGGTCTTGGCATATATTAACTTCTTGGCCCAAATATATGTACTGTTCCACTTCTTCGACTTCTTCTCCTATTACCATTATTCGGGCTTTTCATAAGACGTCTGATCGCATGTATTTCGTTTTGCAGTGGTTCATTTTCAGGCTGACCTGACTGCTTTTCTTGTCGAGTCTTCATAGCACGCTCTGCAGTTGGTTGGTGCTTTCGGCAATTAGTACAATGTCGTCTGCAAATCTGAGATGGGATAATCATTCTCCGTTTATGTTGACATCACTCCTCCAATTGATCTTGTTCATAACCATTTCGAGGCAGGCGGTGAATAGTTTCAGTGAAATCATATCTCCTTGCTTTACACCCTTCTCGATTGGGATGCAGAGGGGAGTTTCAAGGAGTGTAATGTCTGTTGTACATCCAATATTCACTTCCTTCAACAAACTGATGTACTGCGTGTTAATGCCCTGCTCTGCGAGCGCCTTTAATATTGCATTAAACTCGAAGCTATCGAAGGCCTTTTCATAGTCAACGAAAGCAATGCACAGCAGGAGTTTGTATTTCCTCTCTCTTTTTAGGAGCTGGCTAAGGGTAAATATATGGTCGATCGTGCTGAAATTTCTTCAAAACCCTGCCTGCTCTCTCGGCTGTTGTTCATCCAGACTTTGCAAGAGTTGGTTCATTATCACCTTTGTAGAGTTTGTAGATGCGGCATATGCGGCGGTAGTTAAGATTTTCTTGTTCGCCCTTCTTGTGCAGCAAGATAGTATTTGACTCCTTCCAGTTTGATGGTATTTTTCCTTCTTCAAGATATCAACTAAATCGTAAAATGAGGGCCTTCCAAAGTTTTTCACCTCCTGCAGAAATAATTTCTGATGTTATTCCATCTTTGTCTGGAGCTTTTCCCTTCTTCATTTGGTGTAGTGCGCTTCGGACTTCACTGCCGATTATTGGGGGGGACACGTTCTTCTGACTCTTGGAGCGTTGGGAGAGGGATGTTGATTCTTGATTTGAACAGTTCTGTATAGAAGTCCTTGAAGACCTCCTCCATCCCTGCTCTGTCGATTACGATCTCTCCATCCTTGTTCTTCAATGCTGTTACGCTCAATCTGTACTGCGTCAATTCCCACTTGCATGTCCTGAGGCTCTTGCGTGATTCAACTGTTTTGAGGAGCTTTTCTTTCCAGAAGTTCTCAAAATCGTCCTTCAGTTTTCGCCATATAAGTTTGCACAGAATGGAGTACTCAAGGTTGTTATCCGAGCTCTTTTTCATGTTTCTCCACTTCTCCAACAAGCTTTTCATTTCATTTGAGATTCTTCCCTTCGCCTTCTTCAGCTTTTCAATTTCAGCTGCTTTTATGCAACGTCTCAGCTTGTCAGCAAAGATACTGTAGTCCTCATCACACTTTTCCGTCTGGCTTCAGTCAAACCCAGAAATCACTTTCTTCAGCTTTGCTTCATCGAATGTCTTCAGCTGCTGTTTCCTGTTTCCCATCTGTAACGCCTTCTTTTCCACCGCTTCATCGAAAATCAACTTCGCTCTAAGCAGGCAATGGTCACTGCCGGTGTTGAAAGGCTGCACCGCAGAAACGTCTTGAACGATGCGCCTTTTATTGACTAAAATATAGTCAATTTCATTCTTGCTCTTCGTTTGGCGCGATCCACATCCACTTCTTGCGGTCTTCTTTTTGTACCAGGTGTTTGCCATGTACAGTTCTTTCATTTCTTCCATCACTACCGGCCTTTCTCCTCTTTCATTCCTTTCACTGCTGCAGTATCTCTCTATGAACTTTTCACCAGCTTTCCCTCGCCCAACCTTGGTGTTGAAATCTCCCATCATGACAGTGTAAGTGGACTTTTGCGCGAGGGCTCTTTCGAGCTCTCAGAAGAATTCTTCCACTTCTTCGACCTCATTTGCACTTATGGGAGCGTAGACCTGGATGATCTTGAGGGTAGCTTTTGATTCCATCTGAAGATGCAGCACACCAATACGTGATGATATTAGCTGGCATGATATGACTTTCGAAGACCAATCCTTATTGATGATAAAGCCGACTCCTCCAACATTTCTGGCACCATCTCCCTTTCCGAGCATCACAGCGCTTCCATCCTTCCAGTTGACTTCCAACTCCTTCTTTCACTGGGTTTCGCAGACACTGAGGATATCGCATCTTATCCTTTTCTTCTCCTGCATCAGATGGTTTAATGTTTCCTCCCTCGCCAGCAACCTACAATTATAAGTACACACAGCGAGGGTTGTCCTTTTCCATGTTGACCTAGCACCTGACATTTTTAACAAGCTCTTGTCACTCAATTTCCGCTCTGCCACCGTAGAACGGTTCCATGATGCGCAGGGAACTAAGACCCATTTACTCTTGTTGTTTTAGCCATTAACGTCAAGCCATTCCACTGGCTAGGTGGGCAGGCATGTGTACCTCCTCAAGCTTAGCTAGCCTTCAACCTATAAAGAGAAGGAAAAGTGCTCTTTCCTCCGAGAGAGCAATCCCCCTCCCTGGATTGGATAGTCCAACACCTGTGTAGCATGGTTAGACCTACCAGGGCATTCACCCTGCTACCATAGCTGTCAGATGGCCAGGGTCACCGCTGTGCCACAATGCAGCGCTGAGGTAGGATTTTGCAGCAGAAAATGGACACAGTCCAAACCACTTTCGCACTATTCAGGGATCTAGAATTACAGAGAAACAAATGAAAATCCATTTTAATCTCAGTCCAACAACTGGACCTATTGGGACACATCTCGATGCCACAGAAGCCAAGGCATCCCTACCACTGATCAGATTCACGACCCTAACAAACCTCATCTTGAAGGTACAAGTCAGCCTCCAAATACTGACTCGTATTATCCTGCAACTTCTAGGACACATGGCAGCCACGAAGTTCGTGGTGTGACACACAAGACTACATATGCGCTGCCTATAGGGCTGGCTGAGCACGGTATACATACCCAGCAAGCACTGCCTGCACAAACGACTCACAGTACCACCTCATGTCCTGGACTTGCTACACTGGTGGACAAAACCAGAAAATGTTTGCATGGGCATCCTGTTCCAACAGGAACCCCCATCAATAGTAATCACCACAGATGCCTCGCTGATAGCCTGGGGTGTCCATATGCATCAGCACACTGTTCAAGGCAGATGCTCTTATGTGGAGACTCTGTTACACATCAATCTACTAGAGCTACACACGATCCGCAATGCTCACAGACACTTCCTACCTCATATAAATAACGAATCAATTTGCATCATGACCAACAACATTGCATGCATGTTTTACATCAATCGCCAAGGAGGCACCCATTCACACTGTGCACCGAAGCCATGAAACTATGGAATTGGTGCATACACCATAACATCGACATTTCAGCCTCCTACCTGCCCGGCTGTCAGAATGTGACAGCGGACACGCTCAGCAGGTATTTTTCTCTAGACCATGAATGGGAGATGAACGGAGGAGTTTTGCTATCCACTTTCCACTGGTGGTGCACTCTCCTCATCAACTTGTTCCCATCCCCAAAGAACCACAAATGCACAAAGTTTCTCTTGAGAGAGGGACTAGGACTGGGAGATAACATTTCTCATCAAATGATGCACAACTCATGTACGCATTCCCACCCATTCCACGGATATCACACGTGATACACAAGATACGAACAGACCGGTCCAAGTTTATCCTCGTAGTCCCAACTTGGCCCAGACAAGCATGGTACCCTTACCTGATGCACATGGCGATATGCACACTGCGAGCTCTCCCTCATCATCTGGATCTGCTGTCTCAGCATAACGGTCGCACTCTTCACCTGAATCCGTAGATACTCCACCTATAAGCTTGGCTCCTATATGGTTCCATCATGATGAACTGGCCTGCTCGGAACAAGTTAAACACATCTTACTAAACAGTAGGAAGGTGGCCACATATAATACTTACCTTCAAAAATGGAAGAGATTCTCCTCCTGGTGTCAAGGAAAACACTTGATGGCCTCCACAGCACCACTACCATTAGTGCTGGAATACCTGCTGGAGCTGAAATGCTCAGGTTTAGCAATGAGCTCGATCAAAGTCCATCTTGCAACCATTACTGCATTCCATCATGAGATCAACGGGATCTCGATCTTCGCACATCCAACTACTAAATGCTTCCTTACGGGTCTCAAGAACACTTACCCAGAAGTTCACCAACCTACCCTGGCCTGGGACCTCAATCTGGTGTTGAAATGCCTCACCCAGACCACCATTCAAATCGTTAGCTACCTGCCCCTGCTGAATTTATGCATAAAAGTGGCCTTTCTGGTCGCTATTACTTCCGCCAGGTGGGTGAGTGAGATGGGGCGCTCATGGCTGATCCTCCGTTTACAATATTCTTCAAAAACAAGGTCACACTATGTCTGCACACAAAATTCCTACCGAAAGTAACATCAGCCTTTCATATGAATCAACCAATCCATCTTTTTACATTCTATCTTAAGCCTCACAGTACTTCAACAGAAGCCGACTTGCATTCATTGGACATTAGGCATGTGCTAGCATTTTACCTTAATAGGACCAAACCTTTCCAGAAATCTCCTAGACTTTTCATTTCTACTTCAAGCATTGGAAAGGCTGCGCAATATCCACTCAAAGATTGTCTAAATGGATCTTCACATGCATTCAACAGTGTTACCGTACATTAGAGCGCATTCTATACGATCTGTTTCAACCTCAATAGCGTTTCTACACAATGTTCCAATACTAGATATTTGTAAGGCGGCCACCTGGGCCTCCGTCCACACATTTACTGAGCACTATGCAATCACTCATGACTCCAGGGCTGATGCCATAGTGTGTCTAACCGTACTCACCTCCATGACTCAAACGAACTTGAAGTCCCTCCTGCCTTCTGAGGGACACTGCTCTACAATCACCTGAAGTGGAGCACCCACAGGGACAGTACTCAAAGAAGAGAAGTTTCAGAGTAGCAGCCGTGTTAGTCTGTATTCGCAAAAAGAAAAGGAGTACTTGTGGCACCTTAGAGACTAACCAATTTATTTGAGCATAAGCTTTTGTGAGCTACAGCTCACTTCATTGGATGCATCTGATGGTTTAATCGGATGCATCCGACGAAGTGAGCTGTAGCTCACGAAAGCTTATGCTCAGATAAATTGGTTAGTCTCTAAGGTGCCACAAGTACTCCTTTTCTTTTTGAAGAAGAGAAGGTTACTCACCTTGTTCAGTAACTGAGGTTCTTCGAGATGTGTGTCCTTGTGGGTGCACTACTACCTGCCCTTCTCCCCTCTGCTTCGGAGTTTGCAGTGGGGACTCTGCGGTAGAGAAGGAACTGGAGGACTCGGGTTGTGCGTGCTCTAGACGCAGCACCAACGGCAGTATGAGATGCATACTGCCCATGCACGCCCTGCACAGACACTGCTACCATAAATCTCCAATGGCACTGGGATGCACTGACACCTGAAGTGGAGCAACCATAGGGGACACACATTTTGAAGAACCTCAGTTACTGCACAAGGTGAGTAACCTTCTCTTATTTCATTCAATATCCTTGAGTCTCAATATAGCATTCTTAAGTTACATTTTTCTTCTCCAATCATTTTCCAATATTTCCATTTCAGGAACGTGGCGAACATGTGGAGTTTTTTTATTTGATCTTACTTGAAAAGCAAGTTTTCCCAAGTCTAATCCTGTCCTAATTTCAGTGCAAGAGAAATAGATACTCATTTTTCTGATAGCCAGAGTAAATCTGAGTATGATTATTACAGCTCAAGTTGGAGATAAGACATTTTCGTTACTTCCAGAATTGGCACTTCACATTTTGTTCTTTCATCTCTTCCTTTAAATGCATCTGTTGAAAGAGCAACAACATTCATGTCCAAGGACTGAAAGAAGTGTTCCAGCTAATAAAGCATAGTTGAGCACTTTGCGTCTAACACTTTAAAAGTGAAAAGATGATAGAGATCACAAAGCAAGAGACTGCAAATCACTTTAATCATATTTTGAGTGGAGTATTATGGTAACCTATAAATAACTAATTGCATAAAATTGCTTTAGTAGTTTCTAGATGGCAGCTTTAATTAACAGCACCAGAGACATTTAGAAGTTTAGAAATGGATGGCATGTAATTTGCCCTTTTACCAACCATAAATTGGTAATTAACCAATTTGATTCACTTCTTCCTATTAAAAGTTTTATGAGAATAGCAAGTTCCTTCTAAATTCAGTCTCTCTTCAACAGAAGGTAACATACTTTCTTTTATCAGTCCTCTCCAGTACTTCAAGATGTTTTCATGTACAAATTCTTCAGAAGTTTAATTAGAAATTTTTATTCAAAGTAAAATACTTATTTGCAAAGTTCTAAAATGTGCAAAAAGTATAAAGTAAACGCTCTGGAAGGGTGTACTATGTTGTTCTCACCACCATTACTTGTTCTAGTTCTAGTCCACCAAAAATAATGTATTCACCAAAATAACAATATATGTAGAGTAGCTGGCTAGAGCGTGACAGAAACAAGAAAATGGCTTCAGAGTGGAACTAATTTGCTGCATTGAATTTTCACTATTACATGGGGAAAATGTGGATTAAATAAATGTTAGCTGGATTCCCCAGAGGCTGCAAAGGCAGAGGCTGCCTCATTCTTAGAACTGTATGCACGAAAATGCATATGCATAATATTCACATGCAGTTTCCACAGTTGAAAACACATCTCTGGTAATTGTGCTTGCATATGACCAATTATCTGTCTAATCAGTGCATTTATGTGCAAAACAGAGTAACTGGACAAGGTAGATAGATATCTTCTGTTAGAAACATTTAAGTTATAACAGGGCAACCTTATTCTGTGTAGGAAAACTTTTTAAAACTATACCATCTGTAGCTTATATATTGTGTAATAGTAGCAGTAAATCCATATTTATTTTAATTTCACACAATGACTGATTAAAATGATTAAACAGATCTTTACTTTGGGTCACATTTGGCACTCAGATGCATGTGCCTGAGTCCACTGGAAGTGGAAGTCAACAAGAGTTACTCATGTGTGTCCACGTGCAAAATTTGGTCCTAAATATGGTTGCTTAAAACAGTTGCTCTTATTTCTTTTTTCACTAAAAGCTAACGTTTCAATAAAGTTAGGCAGGTTGCTTATGAAAGTAGGCCTGAAGATTGAACGCATTCAAGACATAGGGCCAAATCCTTAACCAGGTCTTACCTGCTCCGTACTCTGGCAGACTTCTACCAACTCCACTGGGAATTTGTCTGAGTAAGGACCTCAGGACACTTCCTAGTAAACTAAAATTGGAGAAGATAGGATTTAAACTTTTATAAGAATGACTGTTCTTGTTATCCAATTCATTGTTAAAGACACAGAGCTCTGATTCCTGTATCACTTAAACTGTGATAACTGAGAATAACTCCATTGAAGACAATGGGATTACACTGGTGTAATAGTGGTCTGAGAGGAGAGTCAGATCCAATATTGCTTTGTTATTTCTAGTAGGCAATTTGACTATTTCTATAAACTTTACATTCACAATACAATGGTATACCTTACTTTTTTGTTTACCTTCTTGCCATTATTACTCATGTCACTTTAGCAATGAACAGTGCAAGAAGTTAAGCATTAGCTAGGATCTGGTGAAGCAACTAATAGACTTTACAAGAAGTTCAGACATCATTCCATAAAATACTTAGTCGTTTTCCTGTAGGAATAAAACCATTGTGGGGGAAGGAGGGTCCTCTCCTTTCAGACTTTTTTAAAAATACCTTATAGTTGAGCAAGATGCTCCGCATGGGTTGACTTCTGCTGCCTCTTCGAGCCAGCCTCACTGACTTACATGGGGTTCCATGCCAGTGAAGAGGTCCAACTTTGCAGAGTAACTTTCAGGATCTTCCACAGTGGTAAAAGTTTTGCTGGGCGGTCAGGGGGCGGGGAATGGGGGGTGGGGGGTTTGGATAGGCATGAGAGTCCCAGGGGGCCTGACAGGGGACAGGGGTGTGGATAGGGGTCGGGGCAGTCAGGGGACAGAGAGCGGGGGGTTGGGTAGGGAGTGGGGTCACGGGGGCCGGTTAGGGGTGGAAAGTCCCAGGAGGGGGCAGTGAGGGGACAAGGAGCAGGGGGTGTGTGGATGGGTTGGGAGTTCTGAGGGGAGCAGTATGGGGCGGGAAGTGGCTGGGGGCCAGGTTGTCTGGGGCGGCACAGCCTTCCCAATCCGGCCCTTCATACAGATTCACAACCCTGATGTGGCCCTTGGGCCAAAAAGTTTGCCCACCCTTGGCCTGTAGGTTAAGCAGAGACTTACAAAAGTCCTTAAATCTTCTCTTCCATTCTGCCTGCAAAGGCTGGTGTTTCTCAGAATGACTGGAGCCCCACTGTGAGCAAACGTATTAGGGAGACAATTGCTATGGTGGCCCCTTTTCCCAGCTACACATTGTCACACATGCAAAAAACCAAATTTTACACACAAGCACTTAGGCCTTGATTCAGAAAAGGCTTGCATCAGCTAAGATTGTCCTCCTACCCTGTCTCCACCCTGGCATGACCCCTGCATTGCAGCTTGTGAGGTAACCAGTGTAGGGCCACCTGCAGCAGCCAAAAGCAGTCCCTATGTTCAGGGAATTCTTTCAGCCATTTGCAAGCTGTTTACAGCCCCTGTGTATGGCTGCAGCTGCACAGGGAGAGCAGAGCGGACGTGAGTATGTCTTCCACAGACTTAAGGGTTATACAGATAAAATTTTACTTTTGCTGTGAAATGAAATGCCTGAAATTAGCCTTTTTTCACTCTGAACTTGGATGTGGGAAAGATTTCTGTTTGCAGTTAGAGCATTTTAACACATCAGTTCCTTCTCTCACTTCCTCTCTGAACAACAGTTAATGGTACTTGGTCCTGTGTTGCATCACACGCTATCTCATAAAAGGGTTATAGGTATGTTTTTGTAGTGCAGATAAATGAAATGTCATGCAAAAGGCAGCTACTGGAGTTTCCAGTGAATTCAGTATCTAATAATGAATGCACTGGAAATATTTAGATATTCATCTTTATTTTCCTGTTTCCTATTTTTCCATTATCTATTGCACCTTGTCAATGTTTGCAGTATCTACCAGGTGTTTATCAACAAGAAATAAAAGAAAAAATTGGTCTATCATATCAGCATCTGGGCAGGATTCGGCTTATGTGAATAACGTAACTGAAGTCAAAGTAGCTTAGGTCGACTTACCGTGGTGTCTACACCGCACTGTGTCGACGGGAGGTGCTTTCCCGCTGACTTACCTTCCTCTTATCAGGGAGCTGGAGTACTGGAGTCGATGGGAGAGTGCTCTGCCATTGACTTAGAGGGTCTTCACTAGACCCACTAAATCAACATGGCTGCATTGAGCACAGCAGTGCTGAGGTACTGGTAAATGTAGACATGGCCTTATATGTTACCTTAGTATAAATTACAACTGAGATAAGGAATTGGTTCTTTTTGCTGTGTAAAGGAATAAACCTGGACTGAGTACATTATATGTATTGTCAATTATACTAAACCTCTGTTGAAAATGAAGCTGGTACTTGTGGAAGAGTTGGCTAGCTTGATGTTAGGGAGGAAAATATGAAAGAAATATGGATTATTGCAGATAAGGATATGCACAGAGATTCCTGAATGAAAAGGTGCAGATGATATCAGAAAAGTCAGGTATGCAAATTGGACTCCACCTGTGATTGGTCTGAGTTACACAATCGGGATTTGTGTGTTGTGCAGTTTTGACCTTGTTAAGAGTATTGTGACCTTGAACAACATTTCCCATATTTTGAGACACTTTCCTCTCATATTCAGTACTCACATTTTTTTTCCATCTCAGTATTACTGCCTGGGTCTTGGACTGGATCTTCCCTTGGTATAAATTGGTGTACCTACACTGAAGTCCACATCTGTGCATCAGTTCACGCCAGCTGAGGATCTGGCACATTGACTTTAACAAATACACCCAAAATTACCATCCTCCACTTAGGCCTTCTATTTTCCATGTTACTGTATTCTAGGCTGATAATGCAGTATATTCCAAATCCATTTCTAAAGTCTTCCTAAGCCAATTGGTTTATCTTTGAGGGATAATAGATGGATTTCCTTATTTTAAGATACTCACTATATCATCACTAAAGAGTGTGCAGTGTGCTAATTGGAGAGAGTACCAATGGAGTAACTTTTTCAGCAGTATTAGGAATTCACATAGTATGAGTGAAGTACTGGAGACATTGTCCAGATCTATGCTGTATCCACTTACTCCATGCAAAGAGACCACATTTCTGTTGACAACTGTAGATAGGAGTGTATTCCCAGCATTAAGGGTTCTGTGGTTTTCTTATTCAGCCCATATTTGAAATCTACTCTCAGCTACACAGTTGACAAGCTCTATTCTTTCACTGATGTATAATTTTGGACTGTTATCTAATGCATACCACATAGCCGATACAACCAGCTGGTCTCATGGAAAAATAGCACATAACTGAAAATGCA
Source organism: Caretta caretta (assembly GCF_965140235.1). Taxonomy (NCBI): domain Eukaryota; kingdom Metazoa; phylum Chordata; order Testudines; family Cheloniidae; genus Caretta; species Caretta caretta. The sequence continues at coordinate 88,007,742 of NC_134214.1, forward strand.
CCTGTCCTACTGCTAGATACTGGCATTGCATTATCTATGGCATGGAGCCTGCCCAGAGCTGTCCAACCCAGATGAGCTAATAATCCAACATATCCCTCTACCATGTTATGAAGCTGCATAATTCCTCTTGCAAAGGTCAGAATCCAAGACACTCGAACTTCCAGAAATAAGATCAAGGAGGTGATACACATGTGCAGAGCTGACCTGACTCCACCGAGGCAGTTCCTTTCACCTGACTATTAGCTGGGGACAAATACCCAAAATCTCACTTACAACTGATGGCTCTGAAATGGAGCATAGATAGGGACTCAAAAAAACTTCCTGCATGCAGAATCATCCTTAAGGGCATGTAAAAATGTCTGCTTGTGATACTCCTTATGCCCCCTTGATAGCCCAAGTTCTAGCCCTGGTGGCAGTAACAGTGCAGTATGTATTTTTGAAGTAAAAAGAACATGGGATCCTCATGGAAAGGGGGTGAGTGGATAATCTCCCTAGTAGATGCAGGGGTTAGAGAACCTACTGTCCCCACCCTTCACCAGCAGTCCCTTCTCACTCCTGGAAAAAAACAAAAAACACACACATACACAGAACAGCCTCCTTGCGATACTCCCCAAGCCCTCTAGACTAGGGTTTTATGTGATTTTTATTGGTTAGGTATCCCTACTCCAGTTTGCCTCTCTCCAGGCAGATGTCCCTTATGACAACAGTCAAAGTATGGGACCTGCAAAGTGTGGGAGTGGAAGAGGAGAACTTCATTTCCTGCCCCAAAGCTGTTCTACTGGTCCTTATTATGGAGTGGGCTCAAAACAACTTTCCATTTCCTCTCCATACCCAGCTAATCTATCTCAGAATTGGTTGAGCGGTTCCAAAGCTACTTTATGGAGGAGTAAATACCCATCAAACCCTCTCAACACATAATTATGGGTCAGAATTTGGCCCTTAGTGGATTTTGGTTGGAAAACCCAATCAAAAAATGTTATTACTTTGTCACCAAAGATAGGAACTTACCAGTGTGTAATTTTGTTTGTTTGCATCTGTATTCCCTTGGGAATGATATGTGGAGAAAGGTTGTCAAATTTGCATGTTAATTACTTTGTTATATAGTCATTAATATCCAGACTGGGAGGGGTGGGGGGGGGAGAGCTGCAGCTCATCGCTACAGATCAAAAGAGATTTTGCAATTTTACTTTGCATATCCTGCCTTTGTTTTTTATAGGTTTGAATGCACTCCCAAAGGAAACACACTTTAATTGTGACTAGATTTCTTTCTTGTTTGAAAGAGGTTGTTAAAACTCAAGGCTGTTTAGCTGGGGAAGCACGGCTCATGCTGTAGTGGCCTTTCCATTTTTTTCACTATCTTAAAAAAATATATCCATAGGCTGAATAAATTGGGTGTAAACCTTCACCCTGATGCTTCATGGTAATGATAATCGCTAGGCCCAGATTACGTGGATTGTTATAACTCAGATGGTAACATTCAGTCAAGGCGACATTCACCCCGGTGTATAGGGCTGGCACAAGATCTATACACCACTTATGTCCTCCTTCATCAGTGTTTTGAAGGCTTATGTGGGGCTAAGTGGTGCACCAGGGTGAATTCATTCTCAGACAACCCTGGGGATTTGCCCTGATTACAGTCTTTGGTGGCCCAAAGCATAAGGGGCCCAAAATTGAACTCACTTCAGTTTTACACTAAAGTAAATTTTCGTTTAAAAGAACCTAATGTTCTGTTCTGCTTTGAAAAGTGGCTCTCTTATTGTCTTCAGTGACTCCAGAGCAGAGCTGGTCAGCTGGCTCGTAAAAACATGCTTTAACTACCAGCATCTGAATATCCTCCTTGTGCATTTTCATTAATAAAAAAGCTTATGAAGGCTTAAGTCTTCCCTCATTGGTACCAAGTGCAACCCTCTTTTCTTCAATGTATGTCCTCAGTCCTGAATCCACAAAGGACTTAGGTGCCTAAGTCCCAGTTTTAGGTGTCACTTGTGATGCACCAAATTCCCCCTCAGCTGCTGCTGAACCTGTAGGCATCTCAAGTCAGTGCTTAAGATTTTGCAGTAAAAGTTCTGTAGGCAATTTTGTTCCTGCTCTGGCCATGAGCACTACTGTCTCACTCTAGGTATCCTGCCTAGCTCCAGTGTTTGTCTGCGTAAGTCACATGCAGGGCCCGATCTGGTAGGCATGCTTCACCTGCCTCAGTGTGCAGGAGGAGGACATCCTTTATAACCTTTATTCCAAAGGTTAAGCTTCTCATCCTTTCTCTGGACCAATTAATATTTCATTATTCAATTATTTAATTAAAGTGGAACAACTTCAATAGGAGAGAATGAGGGCTCAGACCCACATCAGTATACTCCATAGCCTAGTGGGTAGAGCATTCCCAAGGAGACTTGAACTGCTGGCCTGCTACATCCCAGGTGAGTATGCTAATCACTGTGCTAAAGGTTAAAAGAGAGAACCACTTTCCTTGCTGTGTGGTATTAGGTGGTCTCTGAGCACACTTACTGAATTGGGCCCCACAGGGGAATTAGGCAGAGGAACACCTGTCTTCCCCTAGTTCATGGATCACTAGCAGAGACCAGCGCCTCCCTGCAGCCCAGACTCTGCGCCTAAATTTTCAGGGTAAAATTTCCATAGGTGCCTATGTTTCTGCTCTGAGCATGTGTTCTACTCCCTCTAGGTGCCCAGATGCCTCTGTCCCCTGCCACTCTAAGATCCAGAGTGAACCACAAACTGGGGTAAGAAAGGCATTTGGCTGTCTAAATCACGTGCAGGGCCTGATCTTTTAGGCATGCTCAGAGGCCACCTACCAAATTGGATTGCATAAAAATCCAGCTGGAGGAAGTGGTTGCCAACTTTATCATTTTTAACCCAGTGGCTAGAGCACTTTCTTGGGATGTGGGAAATCCAGGTTCAGTTCCCCCCCAATCTCCCTCTGTCAGAGGAGGAGAAAGAATTTGAACAGGGATCTCCCATCTCTCAGGGGGGTGCTTTAATCCTTGAACCTGGGATATTTTGTTATGGGGCTCCCTCAATCTCTCCTGTTGAAGTGGTTCCACTGTGGCTAAATAATTGAAGGCTCAATTGGAGCAGAGAGACTGGACCCAAGTCTCCCACCCCCCTATACCGCTGATCTGTAGAATCTCTCTTTCTGGCCCAATGACTCGTTAAGTATTTATTCACAATGAAACAGTCATTGGGTCAGAGAGAGAGAGAGAGGTGGGATGCCCCAGGTCCCGTTCCCCTGCGCCAATCACTCTTTCATTACTTAATCCGCATTAGCAGAGCTTCAGCAGGAGAGACTGAGGAGCCCCACATCAGAATATCCCATAGCTCAGTGGTTAGAGCACCCTGAGAGGTAGGAGACCCCTGTTTAAACCCTTTCTCCCCCTGAGGATGGGGCAGAACCTTGGGCTCCCCAATGAGTGCTCTAACCATTGGTCTAAAAGCACCAGATCCTGCTGCCACTGTTTTGTGTGGAGCGAGGCAGGCACCTAACTCATCCCCACAAGAAATGCCTTAGGTGCCTATGGTTGCCTGACTTCAGGTGGCGAGTTTCTGTTCCTGGATCACCAGCAGACCTATGTGTCTCCCTGAGTCCCAGATTTAGGTACACCCCTCTTATCAGCATCTCTCATGGGTTGCTTAGACAACTCTCAGCCCAATGTGCTGGCCTTTGAGGATAGCTTTCTTAGGTGCCCATGTCAAGGTTCCTTCCCCACTCTGAACTCTAGGGTACAGATGTGGGGACCTGCATGAAAGACCCCCTAAGCTTATTCTTACCAGCTTAGGTTAAAACTTCCCCAAGGTACAAACTGTTTTACCTTTTGTCCTTGGACCTTATGCTGCCACCACCAAAGTGTCCAACAAAAATAACAGGGGAAGTGCCCACTTGGAAACGTCTCCCCCCAAAAAAAATCCCCCCAAGCACTACACCCCCTTTCCTGGTGAAGGCATGATAAAAATCCTCACCCAAACCATTGGATCTTAAGAACAATGAAAAAGCAATCAGGTTCTTAAAAGAGAATTTTAATTAAAGAAAAAGTGAAAGAAAAACCTCTGTAAAATCAGGAAGGGAAATACCTTACAGAGTAGTCAGATTCAAAACATAGAGAATCCCTCTAGGCAAAACCGTTAAGTTACAAAAAGACACAAAAACAGGATTATACATCCCATTCAGCACAACTTATTTTATCAGCCATTTAAACAAAACAGAATCTAACACATATCTAACTAGATTGCTTACTAACTCTTTACAGGAGCTCTGACCTGCATTCCTGCTTTGGTCCTGGCAAAAGCATGACACAGACAAAGAGGACCCTTTGTTTCCCCCCCTCCAGCTTTGAAAGTATCTTGTCTCCTCATTGGTCATTTTGGTCAGGTGCCAGCGAGGGTATCTTAGCTTCTTAACCCGTTACAGGTGAAAGGGTTTTTCCTCTGGCCAGGAGGGATTGAAAGGTGTTTACCCTTCCCTTTATATTTATGACAGCCCATCTCTTCCCATTCCATGTATAGAGAGCCTAGACACTTAACTAGTCTTTATGGATTGCAGTGTTGTTCCTGTGATTTTTTTAAGCACCTAAAAGTTAGGCAATATGACGCTCAGCCTAAGTCCCTTAGTGGATCCCATCCAGACAACCTTGAGTCATGCAAAATTCAGAGAACAAAATCATGAGGCATTTTGTAAACATGAGACAGGTAAACCACTGTCTGACTCATCTGTTCAAATCTTCAGACTTTCCTTCCCATGTAGCATGAAATAAATTCATTGTTAAAAATGTCTTGAATGTGTAGAATAGATGCAAAAAGTTATAGTAAAGTTAAAAGTAAGAAATTTTTTAAATAAAATATTGAGATTTTCCGGAGAAAGGGATTTCCCAACTCAGATAAGATTAGAAGTGATATGATTAGAAGTGCTTTTTGTGACCGTTTTAACATTTTCAGTAAAAAACAGCTTATATTTCTTGCCGCATTGGAAACCCTGAGACATTGCCATTGAAGAAAGGATGGTTGTGTGAAAAACATGATGGATTAGGACTGAGTACATCTGGACTCAATTCCCAGCTCTGCCACAGAGCTTTCTGTGATCTTGTGAAAGAATCTCTATGCCTCAGGTCCCCATCTGTTAAATGGGGCTAATAATACTGCTTTTCTCTCGCCCTTTGTCTGTTTAGATTGTAAGATTTCAAGGCAGGAATTGTCTCCTACTTTGTGTATATACCGCACCTAGAACAACTGGGGTCATGACCTTGACTGGGGCTGCCAAGTGCCCCTATAATACATACAATAAATTATAATTGTCCAAAGTGAGTGAATTGAAGACAAATGAAAGAGATCATAAATCTAGGTATATGTGTGGTAGGAAGAAGTGCTGCTGTTTTGGTCTATTTCTATTCTGTATCCCCTATATTCTTCTGTTTTTTCATGTATGTCAAGGACACTCAGAGCTCTGTATGGGGACCCTTTGGAGGGCGGTTTGTGTAAGGAAGGCTGACATCTGGAATAAAAATGTTATATTATTTTGTGGAAAGTAAAATTTATTTTTTCAAAATCTGATTACTGTAATCTGAGGAATTGGAATTAACACAGATGAGGAAATAGTTTAAGTAGAGTACCAGTATTAATGCTTTCTTTACTCTACCAACAGGTATCACTGTGGATAAGTATGGATTCATTTACTTTGTTGATGGTACCATGATTCGGAAGATTGATGAAAGTGGTGTGATTACAACTGTAATAGGTTCAAATGGTCTTACATCAACGCAGCCACTGAGCTGTGACTCTGGAATGGACATCACTCAGGTAGACACCACTGATTTTCATGCATTGTTACCATTCAACACATTGTGGAAATGGGTAACTATTTAAGGATACCTAGTTAATCAGTTAACACTGGGTGGCACAAGATTTCAGACATGTTTTTAGAGCAGTAGTGATATTTGATAGTGTATAAAGCTTACATTAAATCATTAATATAAATCTAGGACAGCTAATATAAATAGAAAAAGTATGCATGTGACTTTACCGAGTGGTCCATATATGTATTATGTGTGTGTATAGGTGCTTAGACTAATATATACGGTATGTCTACACTCATTGCTTTAAAAAGTTACAAGCTACTTTTAGGTGTGTCCTTTAAAAGCAGGTGATATTAGGATCTGTATAGAAGGTTTGAGAACCTTCCTTTAGCCCAGCTTTCTGACACTATTGTGCTTGCATCACTTAACAGAGAAGAAAAATGAGATATTGTTGCTATCCAAGTCTCTGCTAGGGAGCACTATGGAAGAACTAACAAAATAGCAGCTAAAGGATACAGAAGCTCCAGCTTTTCAATACTTTTTTAAAGTGCTTTTCAATTCCTAATTCAAAGACAATGTAACAGAAATTGAACAAAAAGGTACTGTCCCCATCTGGTTTATATTAAAAACCAGACAAACATTTATACGCAAAACAGCCAGCCTTTCAAAGTTAATGGGTAGCAACTCTAAAAGGCAGATGGTGTAGGCCAGGTTCTGCTTATTCAATTCTGGCTCCAAAATAAAATAAAATTTGTCTGCTTCAAACAACTAAAGGGAGTCAAGGACTCAAAACAGTTACATTATGGGATGTGTGTGATTGTACCTAGAGCCAAATTGGTTGGTTTTGGTTTCGGTTTTTAGTTTTCTCCTGTGTATTTTAATATTTCGCCACTGGAAACCACAATTGATACATAGAGAACTCACCTGATCTGAGCTGTGTCTAATTTCTATCGAGGATTTTAATGGTAGCAGTTTACCATGAGGACCTGATCCTGCGTTTCTTGAAGTCAAGGGAGATTCAGGCGTACAAGGACTGCAGGAATAATGTCCTTGTTTGTATATAACAAGCTTCACTGTGAAGCCACGATGGTGGTCACGGGCCAGATTCGGCCTTATGGGGGAAAAACCTGCATAGAGTGGCAAACTCAGACATCCAAATCACAGTTCCATTCCTGTCCTGTCAGGGAGAAGACTGTTCTCATCTCCCACAGAAAGTGCCAGGGGTTCATATTGCCAAACTAGTGGATGTCCTGGGAAACACATGGACTTCATGTAATCTCTGATGACCCATGCCTTCCCCACAGCTGCCTATGCCCCTAGTCATGCCACTATTATCTGCCAGATATCTCCGTGGCTACACAGTAGCAGCCAAGAATGAGACCTTGGGGGAGTTGTTAATGCATGGAGCATATTTTAACTACTTCTTGGATATACATATAGCAACTGCCTGCAGCGTATGTGAAGCATTAGCTACCAAATCAGATATCTCTAAGGTCTATAAGGAATCACATCATGTGGAACTTCTGCTCCCTGGCTGCCTCGTTTCCTAGCTCTGGATCTGCATGGAGTCCCACTCCATGGAGCTCAGGCAGAGGGAACATCTCCAGTATCATGGGTAAGGAAAAGCATACCACTGAGCTAGCTCTTTTACTATTCAATGTCGTTTCCCCCACTGCCATTCTGACAGGTTTAGTGCCTTTTCATTTGTGAAAGCAGAAATGAAAATGAGTTCTGGTGAATAAATCCAACTGGTTCATTGCTGGTATACTATAGATTGTACTATCAGTGGAAATGGTTTTCACTGCATGTTTATCATCACATAGTGGTGCAAAAGCTACAACAAACTGAGTGATCTAGATGTATCCTTACTGCGTAGACCAGGATAGTTTTGAGGTGAATCCAGAATGCATAGCAATAAATATTCAAGATACTGGTATTAAATGATAGCTTTATAAAGGACACCTAAAAGTATATGGTTTTAAAAAGGTATCCAATATAATTCATATTTTAAAAATCAAAATAAGGTATTAAATCCATCCTGAATACATTTTGTCAATGATGTCATCTCACCCTTCATATGTTGAATCTTTCCAGATACAAGCCCTGGAATTTGTATCTGCAATTTATAGAAGCATCTCTTGCTTTTTATTATTATCCCATTGATTTTCTCAAGGTACATAGCAAAGTACTCCCTAAATAAGTGCCCCAGATTAAATGTCCTGTGGAATTATTATCATGTGCCAGCAATGCCCCTCTGCCATGTACATTGGTCAAACTGGACAGTCTGTATGTAAAAGAATAAATGAACACAAATCGGATGTCAAGAATTATAACATTCATAAACCAGTCAGAGAACACTTCAATCTCTCTGGTCACTCGATTTCTGACCTAAAAGTGGCAATTCTTCAACAAAAAGACTTCAAAAACAGACTCCAACGAGAGACTGCTGAATTGGAATTAATTTGCAAATTGGATACAATTAATTTAGGCTTGAATAGAGACTGGGAGTGGTTGAGTCATTACACAAAGTAAAACTATTTCCCCTTGTTTATTTCCCCCCCCCACCCCCACTGTTCCTCGGACGTTCTTGTTAACTGCTGGAAATGGCCCACCTTGATTATCACTACAAAGGGTTTTCTCCCCCCCCCCGCCCCCCCCACTCTCCTGCTGGTAATAGCTCATCTTAAGGGATCACTCTCCTTACAGTGTGCATGATAAACACCCATTTTTTCATGTTCTGTGTGTATATAAATCTCCTCACTGTATTTTCCACTGAATGCATCCGATGAAGTGAGCTGTAGCTCACGAAAGCTTATGCTCAAATAAATTGGTTAGTCTCTAAGGTGCCACAAGTACTCCTTTTCTTTTTGCGAATACAGACTAACACGGCTGTTACTCTGAAACCTGTAATAAATAAATAAAGCTTTCACTTTAATAGGTGAGTTGATTATGAAAGGGTTTAGTCACATATTTCAATACCAGTTTTGAATAGAAATATGTCTTAGAAATCACTAAGCACATGTCACTTACTTCCATCTCAGACTTGACGAAGGTGTTATTCCTGGTTTGTAAGGAAAAGAGATTGGGCTGAGGTAGCTGCATGGTAAAGTGATGAATTTGCTCCTCTTTTACCTGTACAGAACATAGCTGAACTCTGTTTTGGTCACAACACAAGTCAAATGAATTTAGTGTTTTCGGCCAGATTTTCAAAAAAGTTCAGGGCCAGATATTCAAGTACTCAGCACCTGCATTTGAAGACAGAGTTTCAAAAGCCCTCAATTCCCTTTTTGGTACCAGAATAAGGGCCAGATTCTCAAAAGGACTCAGCATCCATCACTTCTCTTTGAGACAATAGTGGCCAGATTTTCAAGAGCCCAATGTGCTAGGTTATTTTTAAAATCTGGACACTTGTTTTGGTGCATAAGTGAGAGCTGAACTCTTCTGAAAATCTGGCCCCAAATGTGGGTCCTGAGCATTGTTGAAAATCTGGCTGTAATAATCACTTGCCTAATTGACCAAACTGTCAGGAAAAAATGGCACAATTAATGCACTCTGCTTATGAGAAGCCCATTTCTGAAGCATCACAATTATTACTGATTACAACTGAAATGAATCAGAAGGGCTGTTGGGGAAGCTTAATAGGATCTGATTCTGCTCTCACTTACACCTGTTTTACACTGCTATAGTTGAGTGGAGTTTCTTTGGATTTACAACTGTAAATGAGAGGTGAATCAGGTCCTACATTATGTTTGGTTCTAGCAATTCCTAACAGTATTTAACTCTGTAGTGGGCTAAAATTCACATGTAAAAGAGGAAAAATCTAGAAGAATGATATAAGCCTTACTTCTTTCTGTCTTCACTGCTATAGAATATCAGGGTTCGAAGGGACCACAGGAGGTCATCTAGTCCAACCCCATGCTCAAAGCAGGACCAATCCCCAGTTTTTGCCCCAGATCCCTAAATGGCCCCCTCAAGGATTGAACACACATCCCTGGGTTTAGCAGGGCAATGCTCAAACCCCTGAGCTATCCCTCCCCCCTTTCTATGGAGAAAGCCGAAGAGGGAATGTTGGTAGAAATGTCCACTTCCTAATCCATCATGTACCTTCTTCCCATGATAAATATGTGGCCTGATTCTTTACTGCCATGCACTTTGTTTTGTCATTTCCTCAAGTGTAAAATGCTATAGGTCTGTATTTGATAGCATTCTATACCCAATCGGGACTCAGTCCATACAAATACAAATAACTGCAAAGGTGCAAGGCAGTGGAGAATCAAGCCCAAGATCTCTTCCTTAGCCTGTAAATGGTGGCCTTGTCCCTTCACTAATGACAATTCCACTAGCGATGACTCTTTGCCAAAGCGATAGCTGCTGACTGATTGATAGTGTTTGTAACTGTCACCACTGTGTTCTAATATGAAAGTTCTTATTTGACTATTTTCTGTCTTGACATTTGCACTTCATCAGCCTTTGTTCAGCAGTTCCCCACTTGATGGATTCCATATATATTGTGTTACTTCACCTAAAATTCAAAGCAACACTGCAAAATATTTTTCTCCTTCACAAAAATGTGACAAGATTTACTTATGGTGACAGTGTGTTCATACAGGTCAAGTTAAGGGATATGTGTTAGAATGATGAGTAAGAGGGAAAAGCCCAAGTTATGGAGACATTTTTGAGAACATTTCAAGCACTGGACACCCCTCTTTTAATTAATTGTAAATTGCCAGAGGGAACTCTACTGATAAAGTTCTGAAGGTGAAAGAGAGAATGCTGCAAAGTGAAAGTAAAGATGCGTGGACTGATTTAAAATGTGACTTAAGATGTCACAAATGCAAACACTGACAAATCTCTTGCAGTCAGAAGGACAGCAGGCAATACCACCATCAATGTCTTCAGAGGGACAATTTGATGAAATACATGCTTGAAGACCTATTGAATGGAACAGAAATCTTACAGAACGCTCTGACCTCCCTTGAAGGAAAATGTGAGAACCTGTTTTACAAAATAAACAAAGCAGATAAATACATGACTTCTGCTGAGGTGCACTTACATGCAATAGAAGATTATGTGGAAGACAGGAAAAAGAGCCAGTGAATATGAGACAGATGCATGCCAATGTAAAAATTAATTTGATTCTGGAGTGAAGCACTTTTGAACAATGTTGAGTGTGGAACATAAGAAAGGGGTTGCAGGATCACATTCATTTCTTTGAGCAGAATAATAGATCTATTTGCAGACTGAAGGAAGATGCAATATCTCCAGAGAAGTTTCACTACATTTGTGCTATTGGTGAAGCTAAAACCTTTTTACTTAAACTCAGTGGAACCACTTTGACTGATCAGCTGTGCATCTTCCCTATTATGTGTTTAGACATTTTCATCCTTGTATTAACTAACAAGGCTAAGCCACTTGTACCATTGGAAATCATACTTCTTCTGGGACACAATTCTGCCTCTCCTTCACAGGTTAAAGAAAAGATCAGAGACGAAAACCCAGCCACTAGTAATATCTATGAGGAGGAAGAGTCTGTGTGATAAAAGAGTAAAGTGGTCCAGAAACCAGTCCCCTTTTTCACCATGTTTAACTTCAGCGTTTACTTTGTTTCTCTGTTTAAACTCAGCAATAATTCCATTTGGATATTAATGGCTTGGTCATTTTACAAGAGAGAGAAATAAAACAAAAGCTCATCAGTAGTGTTTAAGGTGGTATAATACAAATAATAATGTCTCTTAAAAAGGTAATTTAGGAAACACCCTTTAACATATGTGGTATTCCTGTATATACAGGAGCTATGGAAGCTTTCTAATCATGCTGTAGGAATTCTATATTTGAATTGTGCTGGAGACCCTTCTGTCTAACAGAAAGAGGATAGCCACTTTGTTTTCATTTGAGCAGATCAGTACAAAAATAGACTTGCCTTTTATTTTTTGTCCTCCCTCTCTGAGGCTTATGATGATCTGTTACTCTAGTCATGTTTAGTGGATGATACCATAAACATTCCAAGTCTCTGAGCACCATTAAGAAGGATTTTGCAGAAAGACAATTGCTGCTCATATACTTGAAATCAATAAACAAAGCAAAAACCCCACCACAGAGTACAAAAATGATGTCTTATTTCTAGACCTTCAACTCTCACTGAGGTCCCTTCTTTAAAGAAATAAAGTAAAAAATGAGGTGTTGCTCTTTGTTGTCCGTGGATGATCTAAACCTGCTATTTCTCCAATTAGTTTTTAGGAAAAACAGTAATCAGAACCCACATTTTGAATGCAAAAACAATCAAGGGGGGAGGACCCTTTTTAGGAGTTGGGAAAGGGAGGGAAGAACCCTTTACTGACCTTCTCTATACATCATAAGGAAGATTATACGGGACATAACCCTTTTTAGTTTTTTGGTAATTCCCGTTTCATTAACGGGCGCTGAGGGAACTCAGCACCTCACAGGGTCAAACTCTTAAATAGAAATAATGGCTCTGGGGCCTATGCAATCAGACCCCCAAATAACAATAAACTTGTCTTTATGGATGTGATTTTAGAATATCAGATGGAAGGAATGAACAATTCATCGGAGCCAATCAAATTACCCTGTCAATGAATGTGAAATACCATTCACACAAACATGTCACATGTGGTTTGGGGGCCTCATGAAAGAACAGCAAAAAAAGACCACAATTTTTCTTCCAAAAAGCCCCAAGTGACTATTTGTATTAGTCAACTTCAAACTAGCAATTTATTTTACATTTCTTCTGTAAATACAGTACCACTGAATAAAATACTCCTAAATTTTAATCAAATCTTTTAAAAATTGCATTCCTCTTTTTCCATGTTGTTTATCTGTGCTATCGCAGAGGTATTTAACTTAGGGAATGTTAGATGCTTCATCTGCTCTGTGCTGAAATGAAAGATCCTTGGCAGACCTAAATTTATGAAAGACACATTATGAAGTGGATTTTTTCTGCTTTACATTTAGAATAAAATAATCAGTAAATCTGTTGTTCCTAGCAGCAATAAGCACTGATAATTGCCAGCCTAGATACTGCATATGCTGCTGTTACATGAAAAGTAACATTTTTGCCAATGACTTCTACAAAGGATTTCATAAATCTACTCTGTTTTTATATGATAGGTGTCATATTTCATCTCTCTCACACTCTGTCACATATGACATTATCTAGCTAGGCAAAATGATAATGCACAGGCATGTATACATATAATCACAGCCGGATCCAAAGTCCACTGAAGTGAATGGATCCATTGACTTCAGTAGGCTTTGGATCACCATCAGAGCTGCCAAGTGTTTTGAATCCTGGGTGACTTACATCTGGCAGCCTTGCAACCCATTCCCGTAGCCCGTCTGAAGTCTCATGCATCCAGCTGGGCTGCAAAGAGAGTCTGTATTTGCTCCTCTAGGCCACCAGAGGGCTGCTGCTTCTTCTCCTCAGCCTCTCATCTTTCTTCTACTCCTTCTGGGTCCGAGCAGGGAAGGAGTAGGTCAGGGTGGCCAACCTGTGGCTCCGGAACCACATGCGGGCAGTGATGAACTGCCAAAATCTTAACAACCGGTTCCCTCCTCACCCCCCAGGGGGTCGTGGCCTGCCCCCCGGGACTCCTGCCCCATCCAATGCCCCTCCCTGCCCCATCCACCCCTGTTCCCTGACTGCTCCTGGAACCGGGCAGGAGGGTCTCATGGGCCACCGTAGTGGGTGCCCACCCTGCCCCTAAGAGCCAGAGGCACCTGCCAGGGGGCGAGGTGGGAAGTCCTGGCAGGGCTTACCTGGGGCGGCTCCAGGGAAGCATCCGGCAGGTCCCTCTGGCTCCTAGGGGCGGAGTAGCGAAGCTAGGGGGGAAACAGGGGGAGCAACCAACTCCGTGGGTGCTCCGGAGAAAATTTGGTGGGTGCAGAGCCCCCACCAGCAGCTCCCCGCCCAGCCCTAGCTCACCTCACGTCCGCTCCGCCTCCTCCCCAAACGTGCCACCCTGCTCTGCTTCTCCGCCCCCCAGTGTCCCACGAATCAGCTGTTCGCGCGGGAAGCCTGGGAGGGCTGAGAAGCAGGCAGCAGCTTCGCGCTCAGGACCAGGGTGGTGGAGGCGAGCTGGGGCGGGGAGCGCTTCCCCTGCGCCCCCCCCCCCACCTCCGGGGTTACTTGCTGTGGTGCAGGTGGCCCTCCTCATGCCCCCCCCTCCCCACCCCAGTTCACCTCCGCTCCCCCTCCACCTCCTTGGGCCTGAGCGGGAAGCCGCCGCCTGCTTCTCAGCCGTCCCAGGCTTCCCACGCAAACAGCTGATTCGCGGGAAACCGGGGGGCGGATGGGCAGAGCGTTCAGGGGAGGAGGCAGAGGTGGAGTGGAGGTGAGCTGGGGCGGGGCACGGGGCAGGGAGCTGCTCTGCACCCACCAAATTTTCCCCGTGGGTGCTCCAGCCCCGGAGCACCCGCGGAGTCAGCGCTTGAGGTGCCACTTTTGGCCAGTTGTTAAATTTAGAAACACGGGACAACCAGTTCTAAAAGGGCTTCTAAATTTAACAACTGGTTCCTGCAAACCGGTGTGAACCGGCTCCAGCTCACCACTGCATGCGGCTCTTCAGAAGTTTACTTGCGGCTCCTTGTATAGGCGCCAACACCAGGGCTGGAGCTACAGGCACCAACTTTCCAATGTGCCGGGAGGTGCTCACTGCTCAACCCCTGGCTCTGCCACAGGCCCTGCCCCTACTTCACCCCTTCCCCCTCGCTCCTTCCCCTCCCCCCAGAGCCTCCTGCATGCCGCTGATCAGCAGGGAGGCTGGCAGGCGGGGGGGAACTGATGGGGGGCTACTGAGGTATTACTGTGGCTCCTGGCAATGTACATAGGTAAATTCTGGCTCCTTCTCAGGCGCAGGTTGGCCACCCCTGGAATAGGGGCTGGAAGAGGCAGGTGGCTGGCAGAGAAAGAAGAGGGAGAGGGGTTCAGCCCTATTCCTACCCCCATGGCACCTGGAGAGCCACCCAGATAGCCTCAGCTACCTTCCCATCTAGCACCCAGCACGCCATCTACCACATCCAGCCCACTGTACACCAGACAGCACCGCAGGTACCCCAGCATCCACCCACGTATCATCCCATGACATCCTCCTCCCCAGCCCCATCCATGCCACCTTTGGCTGACCAAGGAAGACCCCCCCTGAACTTGGATATCCCTGAGGCTCTTTGGGGAATGAATCCCAGGTGTAGACAGCTATCCCTTTTCGAGGCTTCACTGCCCTTCTCCCCCATCCCTAATGGCACAGTGTAATATTCTTGGCTGGTGCTAGCCTGGCCCTGCCTAGTATCTGTTTCATTGCAGACTCAGTGTGATTTAATGTAGCTTCAAATTGCATTAACTCCTCATCAGATTTCCACATGTAAATCTGGCAGATTGGCAGGGGTCAATATGGGGAACAGCTAGATCCATACTCCGCCCATGGGGCCTCCTCCACCCAGTGCCCAACCCCGGGAGGTACAGTAGGGGATCTTGAAAGAAAGGAGCTATGGAGATGGTATTTCACAGGAGGGAGGTTCCCCAGTGCAGTGTCCCCTCTGTGTGTGCAGGCAGAAAGAATGATTGGTTCTTCGCAATTTATCTTCCATCCTGTGTAGTTCCTGAACTGCCTGAATGAAATCTCAATTAGCTGCTTACTTTACTTTTTATTCCTTAAGCATGAGTAACCTTTGACTGCATCTCTCAGTTAAAAAGTGTTTCAGTATGACGGAATCTAGTTGATGAGTTATTTGTGCCCGTGATACTTGTATCCACGGTACTGAATTAAATTGCCAAAAAATTTTGATATTGCTTTGCCAGTTTGGTGAAATCCTTTACGGGGCACATATTGATGACTAAGTCCAATTTTTTTCTTCTGTTAAGATGAAATATTGGGCAGAAGTTATAAATAAAAAGTAAGTATGGGATACTTGCAAAAACTACTCCCAGGTAACTGGATAACTAGACCTGATGCCTGACACCATGCTGACCAAACCCAGAAATGTCTGTAAGAAATACAGCATATAGACATTATATGAAAACAAATTTCAAATAGTCTTGTGAGGATACAACATACAACAAAGTTTGCTTTAAACCTATTTGTCTTCCCATATGCCACCAAGTGGCTGGCTGAGGACCCTGACTACAGTAGAATTGGTGCACAGCTGGAGAGTGGGATATTCTGACCCCGTGAAGGACCCCCATCATAGACTGAAAGTCACCCCTGTGTGAACACTCAGCAGTAGGCCTGAGCACTGCTCAAGTACCACTTAAGTTTTATATTAAGAATTACATTAGTGGCGAGTAGACCTTGTGCTGGCCCCCTGAGCAGGGGAGAATTTCAACCCATGCTGGATCTTGTCAAGGGGGCTCACTTCATCGCAGCTAGCAGAAGTGTCCTGAGGGAGGGCCAGTGGGGCTAGAAAGACTCATTCCCATCCTGGCACCTGTGAACCTCCCTTGCAGACATCTTTGTTACTTGGGTTGTATACAAAGGCAAGGTTTTGGCTCTTCAAAAATATTTGCCAGATGAACCTCTATCCCCAGAAGACCAGAATGGGATGGGAATATTAACAAAGCTTAGGTGACAGAACAGCAATAAGAAGCACTGACCAAGAATTAAAAGGGTGAGATTTGATAGAGGAATAATAAATATATTGGATTTTTTAAAAAAAAAAAAGATTAGAAAGCCTGACACACTTGTGCATGCTGTCTCTCATGAGTGACCTGTATTCCTGCCAGTGGGTTTGTGGATATTATTAAATCAGCCCAATCTGTATATATTTAGTCAAAGATCATCCAGGGATATAGCTTCTTTCATTTGTTTTAAGTGAATTAAAAATCTGAAGATTTCCTGGGAGCTGGCTTTAGTGTCTGTAGTCCAAACCTTTCAAGATACCTAATGTAGTCCCGTTTGGCTTTCGGAAGTACTGCAAAGTTAAGATTAGAGAAGCTATGTGGACTGGCACAATCTTAGGGTTCCAAACTGAGAATATGGTAATCCTCAACTTCTGAGCACAGCAATCACCAGAGCTGGCATTTCCCTCTTCGCAGAGCTCCATCATATATTTGGATTAAAATCCTGGCTCCACTGAAGTCAATGGGGAAGTTTTGTCATAGATTTCAGTGGGGCCAGGATTTCACTCTTGGGTGTCAGAGTCTCCTCTCACATGGTATACATCAGGAGTAACTTGACTGAAATCAATGGTGTAAAGCCAGCGTAAGTACAGAGGATAATTAGGTTTATAATTTTATAATCAGCACAGTGAATTTTTAAATAGTTTCCAACTGAAGAGTTGCATTTCAAAGCCAATTAAATAAAGGTTAGACCTAGTTGCTTAATTGAAAACATAACAACAGGGTAGGCGATCAATGAAATAAGGGTGTTTTTTAAAAAAAATAGTATAGCAATACTTCTGACCTGCAAATTGCTTTAAGTGCCATGGGGAATCTGGAGCTGTGTAGATCTCATCAAAACAATACAGTAATATTAACAAGTTCCAAAGAGCACAACTTTGTAGCTCGTCAGCAAGAAAGAACTCTACAGAGTATTGACTCCCTTGTTGCCTTCATAGTTCTTGGGTCTCTAGACCCAAGCTTGTACAAAATGAGGTAAGACCGAATAGAGTTCAATACTGAAAAGATTTGTCTTTTACTAGACATAGGACTAAATTCTGCCCTAAGTTACCCTTGCGACCTCGTTGAAGTCAACAGAAAGAGAGAGAGAGACAGAGAGAGAGAGCGAGAACAGCCACATAAAGGATGGAGGTCACAGAGAGCAGTCACAACATGGCAAGTGAGGGAGCAGACATAAGAACAAAATAATGTGACAGAGAAGAGAAGGTCCTTCTATATTAAGAATCAAGAGAGAGAAAGAGTGGGGTTGCAAGAGGTGAGTATCAAGGAAGAATTTGGCCAATGCCCTACTATAGAATACCATTAAGAAGTTAAGTTTTTAGGCATGCTTCATAAAATCCGAGACAGAGAAATGCAAATAGAACAATAGTGAGCAACATCTTGTACAATATGTTCTGTTGACAATAACCATCACATTTACAAGCAAATTAGCTAAAACATCTGAAGGACATTTTGCTTTTTCAAACTGCGCCTTCATCTCCTGCTGATAGATTCCTTTGGGACAGGTAGGGTATGCAAAATGATATGCCACTTTGGAGAATTAATTTAAGAAGTTTAGTAATGTAGGTTGCATTGCAGGAAAATCGTAAACAGCTGAACATCATTCAGTACCCATTCAATCAAACCCTCAGAGCAAAATGAGAAACTGAATAGCTGCTGCAAGTTCTTCCCTCATTCCTTGTACAGATACCTATGTAATGAGAAGTGAGGAAAATCATGACACTGTTAGGTTCTCCGTCTGTATGTACACGCCATGTCCAAACAAATCTTGGAATAGATGCTATTATATTTCTTCATGACTCTTCAGTGCTAGATTTATGAATCCATATCACTGGCTTCAAGAGACCAAACCTTCTCACCAAATCTTTTCAATTCTACCATAAACTGTAATAAACATCTAGGAAGGTTTAATAAAAGGTCTCTCCAAAATTTTGCGTGGAAGGATATGGCCCAATCCTGTAAACCCTGTATGACTTGTGAGCAGTTCCTCTGTTTTGCTACAGCATGTTTCAACTTAACAGCCAAAAGGAAGATATGGCTCTTGCCATTTGCTTCAGCAAGGTAAGGAAAACTCTTTAGATTTGCTGGCAAGGAAGGAAAGAAAAGTGGAAGGTGAGAAGAGAGAAAAACAGGGGGACAGGAAGAGAAACGGGAGGAGTAGAAAGAAAATAGGGAAAGAAGAGAAAAATGGGAAGGGGAAAAAACATGCTGGGAAATATGCTAGAATTATTGTTCCAGTGTTCTGAAGTGTGTTTAGGTCGCAATCTTGCAGAGACTGAATGAACATGCTTAACTTCATGCCTTGGGAGTAGTCCCTTTGTTGTCAGTAACTTTACTCATAATGTGTAAAGTTTTGCATGTGGTTAAGTCTTTGCAGGATCAGGGTCTTACTTTGTTGATTCTGTTTATTAATAATGAGGATGAACGTTAACAGCTCTTATAATCAGCTGAAGTTTTTAAGTACTCATTACACTCTAGCCTAGACTTTGGGGTCAAGATTTACCAAGTCATGGTGAGCTGCTAGCTGCTTAGCTATTTAGAAAATCATACCACTTATTTAAGTGTTTAACTATGGGCTTAGGAACTGAACTTTAGGCTGCCATTTTTAAAAGCCTTGGCCCTGAAGTGTCTGGAGTTTGTATGGAGGAAACTGGGCATGTCTTGATCTTATCTTGAACCCTGTGCTTTCTGATTATAGGCTGGATATTGGCACAATTGGCAAATTGACTGTCATGGACTGGTCTCTGTCACATCAGCACCATATCTGCTCCAGGCTTACCTTTATAACTGATCCTTTTAATGGCTGTCCAAACATATACCACAGCAGTAACAAACACCCTGGCTTGATATCAACTTAAAACAAGGGGACTCCTAAATAGCTGGGCCGTGATTTCAACATTTTCCAGTGTGTTTCCTTAAAAGCTCCTAATAATGTGAATATTAATCATCTTTGAGTGTTTCCACATGGAATACAGTCTCTTGTTTGTGCTGAATAATACAACCAGCCTAATTATTATTGACTGTTTAGAGAGTAAGCAGCAGCACTTGTTTACTTTCAACATTGGATGACACCTATTTAAATGGCATTGATTGTGTATTATGTAAATATGTATGAAAAATTAGATTCCAGAATATCTACATGATTTAGTGGATAAAATGAACCTTGAGGCTTTTTTCTATGGAGGTTTGAATCTTGTCAATGTAATCTCAGTAATCTTGTAGGAACTATGTTTTCCTTGATTTTACATGATCATATTTTTACATCTGGGCACATCTTCTGGAGCCAGCACCTGACCCAAGTGTAATGGGGTTGAGTATTAGGAATCACCTTGTGTCAGCTGGTCTGTTTAGCTTTTTTATACTCTTTTGGAAAAGTGCTATAGAATTTAATAGAAAAATGCAAACTTTTCTATACGTTCTCTTGAACCATTCTATTCATATTATTAGAAGATTCCATCCCTGCTCTAGAATGCTATAGGATGATTTTAAAAAAAAACTGTAAAAAGGAACATATTTGCTATTAAATTCTGCAGGGTTATAGAATAATTTCTATAGAGCTATTTCTACAGAAACCTATTGGTTTCATCCCTATTAAATTCTATAGGAATTTTCCATATGACCATCCTGCCATAACCAAAAAATGCAAAACACCTAATTCTTTCCTCCTCCTCACTTTCTCCTTGCATGGGTGGAGTTTTTGTTTGCTTGGGCTTGCTTGTTTCACAATATAGTTCTTGTGGGAAAACTATGTCACAGTAATGAACCTTGCTTTTTGTACTGAAAGCAGTGATGCTATTCATTCGAGTCCCTTGTGGGTTCTACAGCCTTAATCTAGCTGCTGAGAAAATTCTGTCTGGCACTCCCAAATCTCATGCTTATGATCAACAGACCCATGAGTCCAGATTATGCTTTGAAAGCTCTGTCCTGTGATGGGATCAGTGCCGAATCAGACTGGAGAATGTAGCTGTTGTGAGAGGTTGTGGTTACTCTGACACATGCAAACTCTTGGGCAGCCTGGACCAAGCCTATGGGAAGCTTTGACTGTCAAGGCAGAGACCTTGAGTTTGACTCTATATTCAGCAGCAACCCCGTGCTATAAGCAGAGCATTAGAGTGATGTGCTCACAATGGCTTGAGTTGTTCAGCAGGAAAATTGATGCTTTCTCTACCAGGTTTTTGGGGATATTTTTAGGTTTGGTGGCCTCACTCCTAGATATCCTCTCTTCCCCCACCATCACCCCCTCACTCCCCAATTCCCAGACACTCCAGGAGTGGAGCTTCTCTAAAGCAGAAGGCACCACAGTATTTGTACAGTGGTACATCCTTCAGTCCACCCTCTGCCCATCCCTGCCCTGTTTCAGCTATGCAAGAAACTCATGCTAAGTTCTGCTTCCCAAAAGTTTCCACCACTTTTTGTAGTGGAACTGCACCGGCCCTCCACACTCATAACTTCCTGGGGTCCAAATGGAAATATATGATTTCAAGAAAACTTTGAGACAAACAACTCGACTTAGCAACTTGTAGGCAGCCTTCTAAGAATCATGGTTTTCTTACCTCACAGAAGTGCTGTCTGGCTGCACAGCATGTGGCCCAAGGGTGACAGCGTAAAGCAAAATGGAAAGCTTCCATTTATTCTTCTTCAAGTGGTTGCACATATCCATTCCACTGTAGGGAATTGCACACCCAACATATGGTTGTCAGAGAATTTTTCCCTCTGCAGTACCTACCTGGGCAGCTCGAGCACCCTCTGCTGCTACACATCACTTTGTGCAGTATAAAGGCCAGAGCCACCACTGACCACCCTCTCAGTTCCTTCTTACCACCCGTGGTGGTTTTTGCAGTGATTACAGCCTTGCTGCTGTAAGTTCTTCCCTCATTCCAGATACAGATGTACAGATGTACATGTACAGATACCTATTTTTACATAAAGCAGCTTCATATTTAGTTAGATAGACTATAGTTAAGGTTGTGATTAGTTAGATATACGTTATTGGCAAGTAGGGTTTTTTAGGCTGTAGGCTGACCAGTTCAGTTTTTGGTACCAGTGCTGGAATCATGCCTCAATCTGTGGGGTTTAAATCATGTCGCTCATGCAGCAAACCAATGCCAGTGAGCAACCCACAATCCAGCTGCCTTAAATACTTGGAGGAGTCCCACGTGAGGGACAGATGTCACATTTGTAGAGGATTTAAGCCTCACTCTAAAAAGGACAGAGCAGCTAGGCCGGTATATTCTTATGGAGGCGGCACTCTGTCCACTCTCAGAGCTGTCCAGTTCGCAGTGGCACAGGGTACACCAGCATCCGTCCAGACTACTCCCCCTGACTTATCAGGGTCAAGAGCTTGATCACTGTCACTGGTACCAAGTAAGAGGCACAAGACCTCCAGGGACTCAGTACTTCACTCAACATGACCCATTGTACTGAAGCTTTCTAAAAGGAAGGGTTCTGGAAGGGACACTGAAAGAAGGCACTCCTTAAAACACTCATCAACTAAGAAATGGTTGTCAGCTCCAGGGTTTGTGCCAGGTCTGTCAAGATTGACCCCCTGAAGTGCCCAGTGCAGCTTCTTCAGGCTATCTTCTGGTACCTCAGAGCCAAGGGGCATTACCAGTACCATTGACACCAGAGGCGTATGCAGCTGCTAGAGACCTAAATGTTTTGGTACCAGTTTCCTCAGTGGTGCAGGAAGGTCTTCAGTCAGTACCAATGCCGAAGGACCCTCCTCTGAAGCATGTGAGGCCAATGCCACCTACACTTTACTTACCTCGGAAGATGGTACCGAGGGAGAAGTCCACTATGATTTCTCTGGTACCATCTCTGGTTTCTGGCTGTCTCTCTTCAGTACTGACTTGTTCTGTTCCCCCGTTACTGGAAGACTCAGGTTCTTCGTCGTCTTCAGATTCGGAGGTTGGGTCCTATGAATCCCAAGCTAGAAAGGAGAGGCATCCTATGTCACAGACATATGTCCCATGGTTCCCACAGCAACCTCAGCAATGACCATCAGACAAGGGGCAATGGCCTGGTCAGGGATGGGTCCCAGGAACATGTCAGTGGACTTTCTGGTCCCCCTGGGTTCCAGCTGCCAGGTCATCCCCTCAGTTTCTTTCATCAGACACACGTTGAGAGCTGGGGTCCAGCTGCCAGGTCATCCACCTCAGTCTCTTTCCTGGGATACATGTCGAGGGCATCAGCACTGGAGACAACATCTTCCTGTTGTCAGGACCAGGACTGGTACCGAATCAGTGGAAGCCACTCCAGTGGTTCCTCCAGCAGAGGAGATAGAGCATACCCTGTTTCAACATCTGCGTGTTTCCTCTTCCTCATCACCAGCTGAGGTAGAGGCAGTGAGCAATTCTTGGCCACCAAATCATTATAGAACTCACCAGGGTATGTTAGAAAGGGTAGTCATGGTCCTGGATATCCAGGAGGTCCATGAGAAATCCCACAACCTGGTGGATATTTTGGCTTCGACAGAACTCACTAGGGTGGCTCTGTCAATCAATGAGGCTGTTACGGAACCATAGAATCATAGAATATAAGGGTTGGAAGGGACCCCAGAAGGTCATCTAGTCCAACCCCCTGCTCGAAGCAGGACCAATTCCCAGTTAAATCATCCCAGCCAGGGCTTTGTCAAGCCTGACCTTAAAAACCTCTAAGGAAGGAGATTCTACCACCTCCCTAGGTAACGCATTCCAGTGTTTCACCACCCTCTTAGTGAAAAAGTTTTTCCTAATATCCAATCTAAACCTCCCCCACTGCAGCTTGAGACCATTACTCCTCGCTCTGTCATCTGATACCATTGAGAACAGTCTAGAGCCATCCTCTTTGGAACCCCCTTTCAGGTAGTTGAAAGCAGCTATCAAATCCCCCCTCATTCTTCTCTTCTGCAGGCTAAACAATCCCAGCTCCCTCAGCCTCTCCTCATAACTCATGTGTTCCAGACCCCTAATCATTTTTGTTGCCCTTCGCTGGACTCTCTCCAATTTATCCACATCCTTCTTGAAGTGTGGGGCCCAAAACTGGACACAGTACTCCAGATGAGGCCTCACCAATGTCGAATAGAGGGGAACGATCACGTCCCTCGATCTGCTCGCTATGCCCCTACTTATACATCCCAAAATGCCATTGGCCTTCTTGGCAACAAGGGCACACTGCTGACTCATATCCAGCTTCTCGTCCACTGTCACCCCTAGGTCCTTTTCCGCAGAACTGCTGCCTAGCCATTCGGTCCCTAGTCTGTAGCTGTGCATTGGGTTCTTCCGTCCTAAGTGCAGGACCCTGCACTTATCCTTATTGAACCTCATCAGATTTCTTTTGGCCCAATCCTCCAATTTGTCTAGGTCCTTCTGTATCCTATCCCTCCCCTCCAGCGTATCTACCACTCTTCCCAGTTTAGTATCATCCGCAAATTTGCTGAGAGTGCAATCCACACCATCCTCCAGATCATTTATGAAGATATTGAACAAAACCGGCCCCAGGACCGACCCTTGGGGCACTCCACTTGATACCGGCTGCCAACTAGACATGGAGCCATTGATAACTACCCGTTGAGCCCGACAATCTAGCCAGCTTTCTACCCACCTTGTAGTGCATTCATCCAGCCCATACTTCCTTAACTTGCTGACAAGAATACTGTGGGAGACCGTGTCAAAAGCTTTGCTAAAGTCAAGAAACACCAGTTGAGGTGTTGTGGCATACCCCATCTTTCCTCACCCCACAATTAAAAGGGCAGAGAGGAGAGATACTATGGCCCCTCTAAGAGATTTGAGCACCTGTACACACATCCCTAGATAATGAAAGTTAGCTGACAGCATGACCTTGAAAGTTACTGATGGTTATTTGACAAATAGTTATTTATCACAAACTACAAAAGTATGAGTCCAGAAAAGCACCTACATGACTTAAGAGTCTAAGTTTCATTGATTTTTTTAAAGTCAGTGAAACTTGGGTGCTTTTGAAAATTTTACGCTATATTACTAAATAAAGATAGAGTGAAATCCGGGCTCCGCTAAAGTCAATGGGAATTTTGCTGTTGATTTCAACGGGGCCAGGATTTCACCTGTGGTCGTGAAAACTGTGTGAGCAGGAGCGATCATCAGAAGAAAGGGTGTAAAGCAAGATGAGGAGCAGGACAGAGACAGAGCCCAGTGAGGCCCATGGAAAGTGGAGAGATGAGACATAGCCATGGCCAAAGCAGGAGGAGGACTTGCGGGGGAAGGCAGTATTGTGAAGGTCCAAAGAGGTTAAGATATTGAGAAGGAGAGAATGGCTGACAGTGTCAAAGGCAGCAGAGGAGTGAAGGAAAATGAAGATGGAATATAGGCCCTGAGATTTCCCTAAGAAGGGGTCACTAGAAATGTTGGTGAGAGCAGTTTAATGGAGTGAAAGGAGCAGAAACCAAATTGGAGGATGGAGTTAGAGAGGAGGAACTCAAGGCATAGGTTGTAAATGTGTTCAATTAGTTTAGAATAAGGGGGCATGCTAAGACATTTAACTGAGCCATTTAGAGTTCATGTCATAGGGAATGGCCTTCTCTCTAAAAGGTTTTTGTTCCATGAATATAAAAATAAAAATGGTGATTGCTTTGCAATAAACATAAAAACTGCAATTGATTTGTGTTATCTCTTCTCTCTAATTGCCTCATATATCAGTCTGGAATTTAGGGAACTAAATTCATCCAATAGCAAAGCATGTTTTATGGGTCTGCTTCCTAACAGGGAAAAAAGGCTTTTTACTTTTTCCCTTGATGGACAGTTCATATATAATGAAATGTATTCCCTTGAAGAGGGCACTCACAAGTCCTCCTCTGCCTTAAAACTCCAATAATACCTGGGTGTAGGGGTTGTGTAGGCTGCATGGCTGTGCAGGTCCTTTGCACCCCTGTATGCTAGAATGGTGGCTTCCTTCTCAACTCTGAATAAGTCAGCATGGAACGTGGGTGGGCAGGCCAGGAGACTATTAGATCTATGTTTAGTAGGCACAAACCTCTGACCAAGGGATGTGAAGGTGCCCCAGCAGCTATTCCAGCTAAGAGACTGGAATAGCAGCTGCCTAGAGGCTGCCAGGCTACTTTCCTAATTACAAAGGTAGGTTTCATTCTGCATTCCCCACCTAATTTTCCACACAAAGCCCATTTACTTGGGCTTTATGCAGGAGAGTGATGAATGTATACGTTTTAAATGCAATAACTGCTATAATTGAGTTGTATAATCCTGCAATAGCAAGGGCACCAAAAGCAAAGACTTCTTATTAAACAAGTAAAGGGATGTAGTCGTACCATAAGAAAGAGTCCTCCAAGTGTCTGACTGCAGTGAGCTAAATTCTGTCTCCAGATATCATTTTTAAAAAATCTAGGCTTCTTAGAGAAACTGGCAATGTCAATGTCAACAAATGAAAGGTCCTGGAAGAGAGAGCAAACTGTCAGAAAATGATGAAAAATATCTGCAGATGTCAACGCTGAGAAAATGGAAGGAAATGTAGCAAGGCATCCAGCAGAAAGTTTAGGGAAGCAGGGCTGTCCTGCCTCCAGCAATTGACCAATAATGAACTTCATAAAAATCTGATCTTACATGAAAGAAATCAAACAAATGGTTTTAATGGGCAAAGGTTCTGAACACAAGAAGAGAAGAGCAGACTATATTAAAGGACAGTCTGTTGAGTGAAAATAGTTTGGCCTCTTTCCCCTGTTGAAAGAGTAGCTGTAGGTCTCTTTGAATAGGAGGAGATAAAAAACTAGATTAGTGGCAAAAGTAAAATGGAGGAGTTTGTGATCAAGTTTGAAGATGCCTATCCAAAACGGAATAAGAAACTGATTTAGCATAAATGGAAGCGCTCAGGGGTGAGCTGTATAGATATGAAGTAATCCATCATGCTGTGCCATAAGAAAAACATCTTTTGGCAGGAATGTCATGCTGCTACATGAAATTGACTTAAAATATACCAACCAGGCATAGCTAGAAAACAAAGAAACAGTGTGTCCTATGCTGTGGATTTGATGTGGCCTGCCTTAGTCACTGATGAATGAAATGTATCCAAGTGCTAAAAAATCCTGTGCCCTAACACTTAAACCAGGGGTGGGCAAACTACAGCCTGCGGGCCACATCCAGCCCGGCCCCTGAGCTCCTGGCCGGGGAGGCGAGCCCCCAGCCCCTGCCCTGCTGTGCCCCCTCTTCTGTAGTTATGCCGCCGCGTGGACAGCGCAGCTGGCGGCCACCCACCTCCCAGGCTTTCAAATAAGCCTGTCCTGCCGCTCTGAGCAAAACGGTAAGGGGTGGGTGGCGGTCCTGGGGAGCAGTCAGGGGACGGGGGCAGTTGGATGGGGTGGAGGTTGAGGGGGGCAGTCAGGAGACAGGAAGCAGGGGGGGTTGGGTAGGGTGTGGGATCCTGGGGGGGTGGTTAGGGGTGGAGGGTCCTGAGAGGGGGCAGTGAGGGGACAAGGAGTGGGGGAGAGATGGATGGGTCAGGGTCCCAGGGGGCCTGTCAGGGGCCAGGGGTGTGGATAAGGATTGGGGCAGTCAGGGGATAGGGAGCAGGGGGTTTGGATAGGGTGTGGGGTCCCGGGGGGGCCATTAGTGGCTGGGGGTCCCGGGAGGGGGCAGTCGGGGGACAAGGAGCGGGGGGAGGTTGGATGGGTCGGGGGTTCTGAGGGGGGGCAGTCAGGGGGCGGGATGTGGGAGGAGGAGGATAGGGGGCAGGGGCCAGGCTGTTTGGGGAGTCACAGCCTTCCCTACCTGGCCCTCCATACCGTTTCGCAACCCTGATGTGGCCCTTGGGCCAAAAAGTTTGCCCACCCCTGACTTAAACCTTTGGTGTCCTGTGATAACTCCCGTTAGGGTTGTTTTTTTCTTCTAATAAAACTAAATAAAGAGCACAAGTGGCTTGCTAAACACATACACAGTACTGACGTTAGCAATATTTAGTAACCAACTTCAGCTCTTTATTTAGTTGTAATGCTTGTCTTTTTGAAGAAGCCAACTTATTTGAAGGAAAAAACACTGTGAGGGTTCAGAAGCAAACACCCAAAAGTTAGCATGAAAGAGATGCCTGACGCCCAAAACCTTACCACTGAGTTCCGTGGGAGTTATCTACCCTATCGAAGGTCGCTGTGCCAAACCCAAAAATGTGATGAAGCCAAAATGAAGGGTGCAGGGTTCATATCTGTGATTTAAGTTCATCTCGCCTTTCTAAAACATTTGAGTTAAAAATGTTTAGAAAGCCAGGCAAGTAGAAGTTAATTTTGCACTTCACCAACAAGGCACTGACTCTAACTCTCAGCAACAGTAGAGGCAACACGAGAAGTCGACATCTAAATGCAGAATCCCACGAACCCTGCATGTTAAAATAAATATGCAAAAAGCATGACTGTCGGAGCTATCATTTCACCTTGCATCCATTTCCATCGCACAAGGTCGTTAGTCCCCCGTGAACTAAAACTAGACTGTCGCCCAACAATTTGGGTATGTGAGGAATGCAGGATTGGACCTTAACTGTTGCCTCAACAGCCTGAATTTACTTCAGGATAATCCGCAGTGCCACATTCATTCAGTTACATTGTTTGAAAGGCAACAGCACTTCAAATAATAAAAATACCATTTACAGTTGTCTTAATTTTAAGGAGTAAGAAAAATAAATATAAAAGGGGGAAAGACTATTTATACGGGGTTTTGAAGTACCGCTTCCTATTAAAGAGCATAATATCATGCCTAAACCTCTATCTCTAACTGAAGGGCTTTTATATGAACAGATTTTTAATAGCCACGAGGCACAGTCCAATCAAATGAGAATTGGAGTGGTCTTCTGTAATTTGTGTATTAGACTTGGATGAAGCACCAACTGACTGTTTAGTCAGAGAGAACTGCCAGAGGGTAATTTGATTTCATGGAAAAGAATACAAAGAAGTAGAATAACCAGTGCATTTTCAAGGTGGTATTGAATCTAACAAACATGGTGCAGTATTTGCTCAGATGTATCTGAATTCCCCTGATCATGTGAGGAAAAATGAAGATCTTATTAGCTTATTAGGCCAAATTCTGCTGTGATACACCAGTGTGATTGTACAGTAACTCCATTAGCTTCAGTAGATATTTCAGATTTACACTAAGGTAACAGAGAACAGACATTGACCCTTTGTAACCATAACTGTACAGGTCTCCCCAACTAATATTTCATCTGTTTATTTTGATGTACACAAAAAAGCATCCATCAACATATGACAAATCCTCAACTGATCTAAATCAACAAACCTCTGTTGAAGTCAATGCAGCTATACTGTTTACTTCAATTGAAGATCTGGCTCCCTAGATTTTTGGTGCCTTTGACTTAAATTAAAAATACAGTCACATAAAAACCTATTATTAGCCTAAAATCAGAGAAGCTGATAGCTTGGCCTGAATTTACTAAATTATGTCTGCAAAGTCACAGATACTTTCTCACAGTAGGAGGAACTCAGATTAGCCAATGAGCAAAGGCAATGTGATTCACCCAAGGTGTCCACTCGCAAAATAAAACCAGCTTCAAGACTTTGCAGATGTTATGGTGGAGTGTCTCCTTTGTATCACACAAACAACTATAATTATGGTGGAAATAGTTGTTTCAGCTTGAGATTTCCACAACCAGCACAGCCATGGTTTATCACAGATCATAAACACCACCCTATACCGGAAACCTACTGACCGCTATTCCTACCTGCATGCCTCCAGCTTTCACCCTGACCACACCACACGATCCATCGTCTACAGCCAAGCTCTGCGATACAACCGCATTTGCTCCAACCCCTCAGACAGAGACAAACACCTACAAGATCTCTGTCAAGCTTTCTTACAACTACAATACCCACCTGCAGAAGTAAAGAAACAGATTGATAGAGCCAGAAGAGTTCCCAGAAGTTACCTACTACAGGACAGGCCTAACAAAGAAAATAACAGAACGCCACTAGCCGTCACCTTCAGCCCCCAACTAAAACCCCTCCAACGCATTATTAAGGATCTACAACCTATCCTAAAGGATGACCCAACACTCTCACAAGTCTTGGGAGACAGGCCAGTCCTTGCCTACAGACAGCCCCGCAACCTGAAGCAAATACTCACCAACAACCACATACCACACAACAGAACCACTAACCCAGGAACTTATCCTTGCAACAAAGCCCGTTGCCAATTGTGCCCACATATCTATTCAGGGGACACCATCACAGGGCCTAATAACATCAGCCACACTATCAGAGGCTCGTTCACCTGCACATCCACCAATGTGATATATGCCATCATGTGCCAGCAATGCCCCTCTGCCATGTACATTGGTCAAACTGGACAGTCTCTACGTAAAAGAATAAATGGACACAAATCAGATGTCAAGAATTATAACATTCATAAACCAGTCGGAGAACACTTCAATCTCTCTGGTCACGCAATCACAGACATGAAGGTCGCTATCTTAAAACAAAAAAACTTCAAATCCAGACTCCAGCGAGAAACTGCTGAATTGGAATTCATTTGCAAATTGGATACTATTAATTTAGGCTTAAATAGAGACTGGGAATGGCTAAGTCATTATGCAAGGTAGCCTGTTTCCTCTTGTTTTTTCCTACCCCCCCCCCAGATGTTCTGGTTTAACTTGGATTTAAACTTGGAGAGTGGTCGGTTTAGATGAGCTATTACCAGCAGGAGAGTGAGTTTGTGTGTGTATGGGGGTGGGGGGGATGTGAGAAAACCTGGATTTATGCAGGAAATAGCCCGACTTGATTATGTAAAGAGTTGTCACTTTGGATGGGCTAGCACCAGCAGGAGAGTGAATTTGTGTGGGGGGGTGGAGGGTGAGAAAACCTGGATTTGTGCTGGAAATGGCCCACCTGATGATCACTTTAGATAAGCTATTACCAGCAGGACAGTGGGGTCGGAGGAGGTATTGTTTCATATTCTCTGTGTGTATATAAAGTCTGCTGCAGTTTCCACGGTATGCATCTGATGAAGTGAGCTGTAGCTCACGAAAGCTCATGCTCAAATAAATTGGTTAGTCTCTAAGGTGCCACAAGTACTCCTTTTCTTTTTGCTCTACACCAAAGTGACCTATGAGGAAGAAGCAGGGAAGTAGGTGTTTCTTTCCTGCTACCTTTAATGTGTTCTTTGCTTTTTTAATTGTCCAACATCTCTGCAATATGAGTACATTGAAGGAATATTTTATTGGGCCCTCTAAGTCTATTTTTAGGCATTATTTTCTGTTCCTACATAGTTTTGTTCAATTTCACGGTGATCCCTCACTTGAAAAGAGCAAACCAGAATGAAGGCTGAAGCCATATATAAATCCAACCCTAGCTCCTGCTGTAGAAAGCAGAAAGTCATAAAGAAAACGAAATCAGCACCTCTACAACTGGAATCTGTTTCCAACTGTTTCACCCCCATCTATCGTCATTTGGAATGACTCAGCCTCCTGCTGCAGTAGAAATCTTGAACCCAGCAATGTCAGTCTTAATGCCAGTTATTATGCTATCTAGCAAAATGGAGTAAAAGAAGGAATCTGATCATTCAGTGAGCTTCCCTAATTCTGTGATGTAGCCAGTGCAACCACCCAGGGCGAGACATATTAGTCACATTGCCCTCACTTTATTAAAACATCAATTATCAAACCAGCAACATACTTCTTGGAATGAGCTTATTCAGAACTATTGAAGCTTGAGTAACTGACCAGACTTTTCCTTCAGCCTGGTACCTCAGGAGATCTCAGACAGGCAGGTATCCCGGGATACCCATATTCTTCACCATATGTCATCCCTTCGTGCTGATTCTTACGTTAGCATCTGCAGTCTCTGAATTCATGGAGGTTTGAATTAGCATAGTGAAAAAATGAACAGCAGCAGCAGTAAGCCTCACTTCAGCCCGGAAAAATCATGGAGCAGGTCCTCAAAGAATCAATCCTGAAGCACTTACATGAGAGGAAAGTGATCAGGAACAGTCAGCATGGATTCACCAAGGGAAGGTCATGCCTGACTAATCTAATCGCCTTCTATGATGAGATTACTGGTTCTGTGGATGAAGGGAAAGCAGTGGATGTATTGTATCTTGACTTTAGCAAAGCTTTTGACACGGTCTCCCACAGTATTCTTGTCAGCAAGTTAAGGAAGTATGGGCTGGAAGAATGCACTATAAGGTGGGTAGAAAGTTGGCTAGATTGTCGGGCTCAACGGGTAGTGATCAATGGCTCCATGTCTAGTTGGCAGCCGGTGTCAAGTGGAGTGCCCCACGGGTCGGTCCTGGGGCCGGTTTTGTTCAATATCTTCATAAATGATCTGGAGGATGGTGTGGATTGCACTCTCAGCAAATTTGCGGATGATACCAAACTGGGAGGAGTGGTAGATATGCTGGAGGGCAGGGATAGGATACAGAGGGACCTAGACAAATTGGAGGATTGGGCCAAAAGAAATCTGATGAGGTTCAATAAGGATAAGTGCAGGGTCCTGCACTTAGGACGGAAGAACCCAATGCACAGCTACAGAGTAGGGACCGAATGGCTAGGCAGCAGTTCTGCGGAAAAGGACCTAGGGGTGACAGTGGACGAGAAGCTGGATATGAGCCAGCAGTGTGCCCTTGTTGCCAAGAAGGCCAATGGCATTTTGGGATGTATAAGTAGGGGCATAGCGAGCAGATCGAGGGACGTGATCGTCCCCCTCTATTCGACATTGGTGAGGCCTCATCTGGAGTACTGTGTCCAGTTTTGGGCCCCACACTACAAGAAGGATGTGGATAAATTGGAGAGAGTCCAGCGAAGGGCAACAAAAATGATTAGGGGTCTGGAACACATGACTTATGAGGAGAGGCTGAGGGAACTGGGATTGTTCAGTCTGCAGAAGAGAAGAATGAGGGGGGATTTGATAGCTGCTTTCAACTACCTGAGAGGTAGTTCCAGAGAGGATGGTTCTAGACTATTCTCAGTGATGGAAGAGGACAGGACAAGGAGTAATGGTCTCAAGTTGCAGTGGAGGAGGTTTAGGTTGGATATTAGGAAAAACTTTTTCACTAGGAGGGTGGTGAAACACTGGAATGCGTTGCCTAGGGAGGTGGTGGAATCTCCTTCCTTAGAAGTTTTTAAGGTCAGGCTTGACAAAGCCCTGGCTGGGATGATTTAATTGGGAATGGGTCCTGCTTTTGAGCAGGGGGTTGGACTAGATGACCTCCTGAAGTCCCTTCCAACCCTGATATTCTATGATTCTATGATTCAGTAACAAGAACAAAGTAATAGTTGCCACAAAATCTTCTGCATGGAATATGTTACATTTTATTGATTTATTTACTTATTATGTATTAAATATTTAGCCTCAAAAGTCCCGTTCAGATGAAATCACTTCTTTTCTGAGAAACACCAACAGTCAAAAACAGGCTATCATGTAACCTTCATGGCTTTATTGTTATTTGACCCTTCAGTAGCAAAACTATGGTTCAAATGCGCCCCTGGCCAGCACTGGGAGGAGGCATGGGTCTTCTAAAAGCCTGCTGACCAGGCCAAGATTCTTAGGAAGAACCCCAGTAGGGGGCATGTTGCTGTGTTCTTTTGAAACAGCAGACTGCACCCCCGGCTAACATGCAGCAGACAGCAGCATGTGAGCTAAATGAATGGGAAAGGTACTGGCCATACCACCTGGCTGGCAGGCAATGTTCCCAGGGGTCATGATGCATCAGAAACAATGGCACTGGGGTCATGCCTCTAGCACTATTTTGAGCACTATGTTGGAAATCTTGCTTTTGCTGCTGCACTGAAGTAAGACATTCCCATTGATCCTTACCACTCCCTCCCACATAGTACAGGGCAAAATCTAACCATAAACATATAGGAATTACTTAATCCACCACTGAAATATGGTATTCATAAAACAAATACAATCATTACCAGTACTTATTATTAATTAGAAACTGTATTGTGTTATGAAGAATTAACTAGCTAATACTTGGGATAGTAGATAAGGCTTATTAACATTCCTCTCTTAGTGAGTAAGCATTGAAAAAGTATCCTATTCCTCTGCTCTGTAGGTTTTCCTCTTGGACTAGCAGTCAGTTAGTGTTATAACACTGACAGTCCCTTGCTAGTTTTTCACTCTGCCAAAGCTCGCTGCAACCTTGAAACAATAACATTCAAACTTGGAAAATTTTCTGGCTGATGTTGCATGAATTGTGTGTGTTTTTATTTGCATGAATGCATATGTATTATTATGTTCCTGCCTAAATGGGCTTGTGCAAGTAGTACATTTAAACTTCAGATGATGCTAAATTAGAATAGAAATAAGAATTTCTTTCACATTAATACTAGAAATGATCCAACCATTTGAAAATGCTTTGCAGAAACTTTTTCAACAGCCAGACAAACATGCTTGAAGTTGTAATATAATGGCACACCAATGACATCCAAAGACCACTGGATGCCCAGATACCATGGTGATGAGCACAGTTTAAAAGTGTGTGTATAAATGGGTCCCCTAAAGTTATTTAAATAGCATATATTCCCTAATACTATTTTGAGGTTGTACCCGTCACTTGTTTCTCTTTTTTAAAAGCAGTAATTACAAGTTTTGTGGGTGTTAAATACCACACGAGTTAATCACAATGAACGTTATAATAAAAATGGATAAAGATCAGCCACTCATCATAATGCAGAAAACATTGCCAATTCGTTTTCTTTCTTTTTTTTTTCCTTCATCCATCATAAGAGTTCTATGGAAAATTATATTGGGAGGAGAAAAAAGCCACTTAATCAAATCTAGTCTTCTTTTTGCAGGTGCGGTTAGAGTGGCCAACAGACCTCGCAGTCAACCCTATAGACAACTCATTGTATGTACTGGACAATAACATTGTGCTACAGATTTCTGAGACTAAGCGTGTGCGAATTATTGCGGGTCGCCCTATTCACTGCCAGGTACCAGGCATGGATCATTTCTTGGTCAGCAAGGTGGCAACCCATTCAACCCTGGAATCAGCTCGAGCAATCAGCGTATCTCACGGTGGGACACTGTACATTGCTGAGACAGATGAAAGAAAGATAAACCGCATACAGCAGGTTACAACCAATGGTGAGATCTCCATAATTGCTGGAGCCCCGACAGATTGTGACTGCAAGATTGACCCAAATTGTGACTGTTTCTCAGGTGAGCAGAGGCTAATCATTTCCCTTCCCTGTTTTGTTAAGAGCCCATAGTCTTGGTTTGGGTTACAGTATCTGCAAGAAAAAAAAACTATAAAATGGTTCTTTTTCCTTGAGAAGCTGAAAAATTCTGTAACAATTTGGCAAATCTTTTTGAATTCATTTAATTAAGCAGAAAAGAAATGTGTATCTTTCCACAGTAGGCACTGAAGGAGCCTCTGGGTGGGCTTCGTCTACCCTATTTTGAAGCAGATCATTACGCACAAATCTAAATTGTCTCTGAGCCTACGTCAGTTTTGCCTACCCATTTTCAGATATCACCGTCCTCCGTCAGAGCTTGGAATTTACCTTTCAGTGCCAATTGCTTGGATTCCACAAAGCCCTTTTTATCGAGTGTCCCAGAGTGCTTCACATAGAATGTAAAACCCTATTTTGTGCCTCCTCTAAACCTGAACCACAGAGGATGTTCAAAAGTTGCCTCTTGCTGCACATTTTAAGTGGTGTAGCCAGCACCCCTCTGGCACAACACACACTGTGTGTGCCAGTCAACACTTCTGGCAACACAAGCTGCTCCCTCCTTCACACACCAGAATACTGGAAGCCAAATTATGACTACCTCCTTCATAAATGCTCTGGGAGAGGAGAATGCAATAATTTTATTTCACAGTCTTCGTCCACCACTCCAGTGCAGTCATCTCTGGCAGGAAATGTGGTAGCAGTTTAACAGGAACAGCAACACAGCACAACATCTTAGATAAGAAAGCGGAGTTACCATATCTAATTACAATACTACAGGGGGGAATTGTCGATAGGCTGGCTGTAATTACACAGATGGGAATTTGGCCAGGACACTGGAATTAACACCCCTCCTTGGTGCCAGAGGATCATTAATGACCAAAAAGCGTTGTTTGCATCTGATATGAAGAGAGGAAAAAATCAAACTGTGGTCCGAAGGGTTTGGTTCACTGACATGTCACACTGCAGTAGTAATGAAAGCACCAAGTACACCTCTAAGTGACATCAGGTTCAAACATAGGTGAGATTGACCTCTAAAGTTTCCACTCAGTGTAACCTTATTCAACTAGTAAAGGACAACAATGGAGATTCTGCCAGCGCTCCTTAGGGTGCAGTGACCCCCAGGCTGAAAAGTCTGGAGGAAGAGATGTGCAGTAGAGTCCGTCCAGTCCTGATAGTTGCCAGTGCTGGCTGGGAAGGGAACATGGCCAAAAGATGTGCCAGTTCAATGATTTCCAGGACAGTGAGGTTTTTGTGAAGCAACAAGTGCAACTTAAAACTCTCCTCCCCACGGGCAACCTCAAGAGAGCGCCATACTGCAAACACTGTCTCCCCTTCCCTGGCAGGTGAAGCTCCTGCTCATGCAAGGAGGTCTGATTGCACTAGTGGAGGTAAAGGGAGCCCAGGATCACCCAAAACCCCCCTTTGATCATTTCAATTTATCAGGGCCACATAAATTATCATGAGTTTTTTGTTGATATTTCTCGTTTGTTCTGTACTACAGTTTATTACATGCTGGTTGGTGGGTCGGGTTTTTTTGTTTTAATATAAACTAATCTCCACTTGTAATTGTATCCAAATTACTGCTATTTATTTTATGAGTGGATAATTTATTTATGGAATTATTGTACTTTGACTATATGACAGTGGGAAAGAAGCGAGGAGAGAATCTTCAGTTGTCATTATTTTGTGCTTTCGCATCTTAACAATGCAATAGTTTTCCCAGCAACAGGCTTTTGGATTTAGTAAAATTGGTGTAACTGAGATAATTGCATTTTATTGTTAATCTTCAGTGATGCTGATTCAGAATTACACCATTTTAGATAATGGGTTTTAAAAAAAAAAATTGGTTCACTAACTCTTATCAAAGATTCTGGAGGCAGAGTGTGGTGCCTCACACTGTGAAAGGGTAAACACAGAGATTACAGATTACTACAGTAATTATATTTCTTTTCCAGGTGATGGTGGATATGCCAAAGATGCAAAGCTGAAAGCACCTTCTTCTCTAGCAGTCTCTCCTGATGATACACTGTACATAGCAGATCTTGGCAATATTCGCATCCGTGCAGTCAGTCGAAACAAGGCTCATCTCAGTGACATGAATATTTATGAGATTGCATCCCCAGCAGACCAGGAACTGTATCAGTTTACCACCAATGGGACCCATCTTCACACACTTAATCTGATAACAAGGGACTATATTTACAATTTCACATACAATGGAGAAGGAGACATTGCCACAATCACTAACAGCAATGGGAATTCAGTTCATATTCGCAGGGATGCTAGTGGGTTGCCTCTGTGGCTAGTGGTGCCTGGAGGCCAGGTGTATTGGCTAACAATAAGCAGCAATGGTGTTCTGAAAAGAGTATATGCTCAAGGCTACAACTTAGCCCTGATGACATATCCTGGCAACACAGGTCTTCTAGCAACCAAAAGCAATGAGAATGGATGGACAACAGTTTATGAGTAAGTTCCTAACTTAAAACATCTTTTTCTTTACTCTGAAGTCTCATAAAGCATGCTATTTGGAATGAAAATTGTATTTTTTCAAGCCAGTTCTATTAATAACAGTTCTAACAACTGGACACAATACAAGAAAGTAGATCTGTTGCATAAGCTTATGCAATACACAGCAGTATTAATTCTTAAGTGTCAAAGCCTGCTGTATGTGAAAGCACTTTACTTAGTACGTATTAAGTGTTACAAAAAGTACTTGAAATTATACTTCATTTGACCTTTGTTACTTAAAACCCCTGCTATCTGTTGTGTATGTTTGTGACTTTGGTTAGACAGCAGCTGCAGGAGCAGAGAGAGAGAGCTCAAGTCTAGAAACAACTGAGGGAATGAGGAGGGTCCATAAAAAACTTTGTTTGGAGGGGGACCTTTTTGCATCTTGGATTGCATTTAACTTAGTTGATTAGTGTGGTTGAGACTACAAATGAGAATAGAGGCTGTGGCAGTATCTTTGTTACTCAGGAAGTTAGCAGAAGGTGGTTGAGCAGGTGTAGATGCAAGTGAGGAAATGGAGCAGGGAATTTACCTTGGGGAGGAAGGTAAGAAGGGAGAAATAGTATTAGCAGAACACTTGACTTAAACTTGGGGAGAGTGCTGCAAGAGGAAATTAAGTTGGGAATCTTAACGAATGAAAGTACAGAGATAGAGAAAAATGGAAAAGTTTCCAACAGTAAAAAAAGAGGATATATAATAACTAGCAAGCGAGTCCAGGAGAAAGGCCGGAGGAGTGATGGACGCTAAATATAAACTTGAAAGGACTTCCAAAGAGCAAGAAAGGATGGTTAAAGGTGTCAGTCAAGCAGTGGGGATACAGGAGCTATGGAACATTCAGACTAACTGGATGGCATCCCAGAGGGAGGTTGCACCTAAGAAAAGGTTCATGTTTGCTTCAAGAGATGTGTGTCACTTCAGGATTCCTTATTTTTACCAATTTATTTTAGCGTTGCTGGTTAAGGATACGAAGAGTGATTGATTAACTTATGCAAGTTAACACTAATATTTCAGAGGTGCTAATAGCAAGGAAGGTTAAGGAATGTTTTCTTTATTGGACAGTGTGAAAAGAATGAATTATGGTCCAAGACTAAAAATGGAAATAATCAGGTTAGATATGAGCAGAAAATACAGTGAGAATTAGGTAATAACCAAAACTGCCTAGCAAGATAGCTGAGTCACGATCATTAGAGGGCTCCAGAAATATGTTATATAAAGGGATTGATGTAGAGAAAAACTGCTGCTCATTGCATAGACTAGGATTGGATATCTAAGATCTTTTCTCATCCTGACCTCTATAATTCTGTCATAGACAGATTAAAAGGGTTGGCATAAGACCACTAAAATGGAGACGTGTACATTTTTTATGATGTGCTGGAAAAAAATACCATATATGTTCTTCCTAGTTGAACTTTTGATCTCAGGAATTTTACTGATAGAAATTTCAACTATAATGGACCAAAATAATGCTCTCCAAATTAATCCAGAGTACTCACTGTGTCCCTGCTGCTGTTGTGACAGTGACGTGACAATGTTTTCCCCTGTTCTAAGAGCTTTAGATGTAGATTTAGCATATATATATTTTCATGAATAAGTGAATTCAGTGATCTACAACAATGTGTATTATATTTCATTTTTAACTTCTTTGTCACAACTCCGACAGTATGGACATGTCCCATTTCAATACATTTAGGTCTATGAGATCAGTATCTAAGCCACTGGTCAATCACTTTTTCAAAAAGATTTCATAATAGATCCAGGTCATGTCTATTACTTCTTAAAATAATTAGCAGCACTTTGTCTTTCATTTGAGTAGTGGATAACCTTTCAAGAGCAGATTATTTTTAAGTATGTCTCTCTTGGCAGGTTTCATTGGCTATTTTTACTCCATCCCACTGAAATGTATACAGGACATTCGGTTCAAAATACTTTAATGGAATTATTGCTTGAGTCTGTTGCTCTCTGACAAGTCATTTGCTCAAGCATAACTCAAGCTTTATGGTAACATTATTTTTGAAGAGCTCAGTCTTCTGATAAGTGCTTCCTGTTGAATGTAAGACAGACTTCGTCACTTGGAGACACCTGTGTCTTGAATGGGTATAACATTGTCTGACAACAAGAAATTCAAAAAAGCACATTCTAAATGAATATGACATGTATGACTAGCATTAGGAAGTTTTGCTAAACTTAACATTTCTTCAGAGTTTCATTGTTTCAACTCCAGGTGATGTAATTTGTTGTCATCACTCATGCTAGAATGTGATTTCACTGTGGTGGAAAGGGAAAGAATGGAGAGGCTATCTGTTTGTTATTCTCTCACTCTATTTTTTTTTCTGTACAATCATTCAGTAGAATTTACTTATTCCCATTACAAAATAATAAGAAGAAGATAAAAAATTAAAAATGCAATACTGCCATAAATATTTTTGTGAAATATTTTAAGTTATCCTTCTAAGTATGATGAATGTTTCTATCCATAATTCACCTGTAATAATTATATATGTTCCAGGTGAAGCATTAGACCACTTATAATTTGTTTCCAATGGGGTACAGTATTAGGGTCCTACCCTGGAAATTCTTATGGCCAGGAGTAAAAGTAAAAATACCAGACAGGCCCATTGATTTTTTGGTGACTACTTGTAACTTCCAGTGGTGTTTACATTAGGGCCCAAATGCTTTTCTTCCAAGCATAATTACTACTGCTGTGAATAATCCCATGACAGATGAAATATAACACACACATTTACAATCAGTGGGACAACGGTAATTAGCACTATGGTTGATAGCACAGGTTTTCAGGATGGAATCGAGCCCTCCTTCTCTGAGGGGTTTACAAGATAAGATAGTCCCTGTTTATTGTTTACGCAGGCAGTATTTTACAGATAGGTCAGGATACTTTCCACATTCCAAGCACCTTGATTTTCACTTTGAAAATGAGATGTTTTGAAAGGGTTAGATGCATCTGAATTGCTGCTGGATCCTGCATAAAGATAGGGTTGGAGCCAGGAGAATTAATATATGAACAACTTTCAAATGAAATTGCTTGGAATCGTGTTTCCTCTTTAAACCAGATTTGCATTCAAATCTAAAAGTTCAAACCACGACACTGTCAAGCTGAAATAGGGATGAGTTTGTTTAACAACATGTATCATACATACATTGGAATACGAGCAAAGATAATGAATAGTTCAGAACATCTACCTGTATGTCAATTTCCCTCTCTGAGAGAAATTATGAAGAGGGAGGAAAACCACCTACAAAAGCACTTGTCACCCATCTACTATTATCAGATCAAATGGAAGTGCTGAAAGAATGCTTGCATAAAATTGCAGCTAATGTACAATTTTCAGTCATCTTTTTTTTAATATTGTATCATTAAAGCCATGAAAGGGGATATATTTTTGTTAGGGGCCTCAGTTAAAAACTACGACAAAAAAAACACATATCAGAAAAGGTTCCCTTTAAATCATTTTATTTTTTTATGTTTTTCATTCTTATCCTTAACTATATACAGTATATAGAAATGAAAATAAGCTTTGAATGTACATGCTCCATTGTGCATCTAATTAATTGATGAGCACTTCCTCATGTGAGTAGTTCCACTGAAATCAGTGAGATTACTTTCAGGATTAAATGGTCAGTGACTTGAGTGAGGGTTGTGTAACTGAGCCCTAAATTAACGTTAATAGGTCCTGATTCTAACACTCTTACCGTGTGGTGAATAGTACCTTGCTCTGCAATGATTCCCATTGATCCCAAGTATGGTACTCATGGTACCATACTACTACTCATCATGAATAATGGTGGCAGAATCTGGTTGTGACAGGTTGGATCACCGAAACTCCCTTGGGGCTGCCACTTGATGTGCCAAGACTACTTCTTCCCCTGCTTTCCCTGCCAACTTGGGACTCTAGCAACCTGTCTTGCTGAGCCAAACACACCAGTCTGCTCCAACACAGACCCAGGGTCTGAACCACGTGCCCCAAAGCTGCAGACTTAATTGAAAGCAGTTTAAGAAGTGTTCCTGTCTTTAACACTCAGATGCTCAATTCCCAATGGGGTCCAAACCCCAAATAAATCCGTTTTACCCTGAATAAAGCTTATACAGGGTAAACTCATAAATTGTTCGCCCTCTATAACACTGAGAGAGAGATATGCACAGCTGTTTGCCCTCCCCCTCAGGTATTAATAAATACTCTGGGCTAATGAATAAGTAAAAAGTGATTTTTTAAAATACAGAAAGTAGGATTTAAGTGGTTCCAAGTAGTAACAGACAGAACAAAGTGAATTACCAAGCAAAATAAAATAAAACATGCAAGTCTAAGTCTAGTACAGTAATAAAACTGAATACAGATAAAATCTCACCCTCAGAGATGTTTCAATAAGTTTCTTTCACAGACTTGATGCCTTCCTAGTCTGGGCACAGTCCTTTCTCCTGATACAGCCCTTGTTCCAGCTCAGGTGGCAGCTAGGGGAATTCTCATGATGGCCTGTCATAAATATAAAGGGAAGGGTAAACCCCTTTGAAATCCCTCCTGGCCAGGGGAAAGCTCCTCTCACCTGTAAAGGGTTAAGAAGCTAAAGGTAACCTCGCTGGCACCTGACCAAAATGACCAATGAGGAGACAAGATACTTTCAAAAGCTGGGAGGAGGGAGAGAAACAAAGGGTCTGTGTGTCTGTCTATATTCTGTCTTTGCCGGGGATAGACCAGGAATGGAGTCTTAGAACTTTTAGTAAGTAATCTAGCCAGGTACGTGTTAGATTATGATTTCTTTAAATGGCTGAGAAAAGAACTGTGCTGAATAGAATAACTATTTCTGTCTGTATATCTTTTTTGTAACTTAAGGTTTTGCCTAGAGGGGTTCTCTATGTTTTTGAATCTAATTACCCTGTAAGATATCTACCATCCTGATTTTACAGGGGGGGGATTTCTTTATTTCTATTTACTTCTATTTTTATTAAAAGTCTTCTTGTAAGAAACTGAATGCTTTTTCATTGTTCTCAGATCCAAGGGTTTGGGTCTGTGGTCACCTATGCAAATTGGTGAGGCTTTTTATCCAACATTTCCCAGGAAAGGGGGGGTGCAAGTGTTGGGAGGATTGTTCATTGTTCTTAAGATCCAAGGGTCTGGGTCTGTAGTCACCTAGGCAAATTGGTGAGGCTTTTTACCAAACCTTGTCCAGGAAGTGGGGTGCAAGGTTTTGGGAAGTATTTTGGGGGGAAAGACGCGTCCAAACAGCTCTTCCCCAGTAACCAGTATTAGTTTGGTGGTGGTAGCGGCCAATCCAAGGACAAAGGGTGGAATATTTTGTACCTTGGGGAAGTTTTGACCTAAGCTGGTAAAGATAAGCTTAGGAGGTTTTTCATGCAGGTCCCCACATCTGTACCCTAGAGTTCAGAGTGGGGGAGGAACCTTGTCATGGCCGTCCCCCTTTGTTCTGTTCCACCCCCTTATATGGCTTTGGCACAAGGCGGGAATCTTTTGTCTCTCTGGGTCTAAATGAAAAAGCGCCAGGTTTAAGATGGATTTCAGTACCAGGTGACATGGTCACATTTCCTGTGAGACTCCAAGCCTTCATTCCTCCCAGCCTCCTTCATTCCTCCCAGCCAGAAAGGCCTGCCTGCAAACAGAGCCATCCACAGTCAATTGTCCTGGCTGATGGGAGCCATCAAGATTCCAAACACCCTTAATGGCCCCAGGGCATATTGTAATTATGCAGAGTTATATTTCATATTTCTAGTTTCAGATACAAGAGTGATACATTTATACAAATAGGATGACCACACTAGTAGATTATAAGCTTTGTAATGATACCTTACAAGAGACCTTTTGCGTGAAGCATATTCCAGTTACATTATATTTATACTCATTAGCATATTTTCATAAAATCATATAGAGTGCAACGTCACACTGGTCTTCAGGAGTTTTTTTTGGAGGGGACTGAAAAAGATCTTATGGCCAGATTGTGGAATCTATACTCAGGTTGGTGAACTCTCACTTATGTGAGTAGTTCCATTAATTTCAGTGAGATTACTCATTTGGATACATGTTCATCAGTGCAAGGGTTCTGCAATCTGGCCCTTATTGTTAAATGTATAATCATTCATATCTACATCTACAGTGACCCTGAGTAGCATATTTTCCTGTAGTCCCATTTTCATCAGCACAACTGCGTAGGGAGTTATGTATACCATCATTAGGGTGGCAGAATCAGACCCTACATTTTATTCTCAAATGAGTTCCAGTAAAGGGGCAATAAAAAATAGGCAATCTGAATGTTCCAGCTAGCCTCTTACATCGGTTCAATCAGGCAGGAAATGAAATATGATTGACCAACTTTCATGGAGAGTTTTCTAATGATGAACAATAGTGATTTGAATTAGTCAGGTTAACCAGCAGCTGTGTAGTTGGTCGATTTCCATACAACCAATATGGGGGATGGAAAGTATACAAGTGTTCATAATATATATGAGTGTAGTAGAAAAAGAGAGAGAGAACTATAATATTTCTAGCATTTGATTAATTAATTTGGCAAAAAAACAAACTGTTCAGCAGTTATGTCTGAAACATGTTTTCATCTGAAAAGAACATCTGCTGTATTTTTCTCTTCTTTCTTTTTATGGGGAATCCAAACTTCTTCCCTCATTTTATGCACAAATACTTTTCAGGCCACATGGACATTGTTTGGCTAATTTAGTCTTTTGTACTACAGTAATGCTGCCAGTACATTAAGCAAAGAGCATGGTCAGATCGCATCTGTAAAATGGAATGGCTCCATTGAAGTCAATGGAACTACACCACTTGATGCACTATCAGAGATCTGGCCTCATAGTGTCTTGTAGATATGGGGAGAAAGACTTTTAAATATTATAATCTAACTATTCAGAAATATGCCCTTACTCACATGACTAGTCCTAACTCAAGTAGGTAGACCTGTAATTTCAATGTGTCCACTTGGATGGGTCAGAAGTATTCACATCAGTGGGAGCTATAAGACTGGGGCCTTATTATGTAGCAATGCCAGGCACAGAGTGGTGTTCTGCATAATTTTTTTCAGAGAGAGGTTAGTCAATCACCTTCATCAAGCAGCTGGCTATAAGTCAAAAGTATATTATTGTATATCATTGAAATTCCAAATAGTACTGCTTAAATATTTGTTAACAACTTGCAGTGATGAGATATGAAATGTGATTTTTTTTCAGAATTAAAACAATTATCTTAAGTAGTAACAATATTAATAAAACCACAAAATCAAATGAGAGCCTTGAAAGAGACCAGTTTGACTGAGATTTTGGGTCAGTCTATGACCAGGCTTTCATTCTACTTTACTACTGTTCAGAAGGTCACCTCAGTTAAAAGAGTACAAACATATTTGTAGAAGTGAAAATCCATTTGAGATGTTGTTCCAGGTCTGTGTATTATTCACTTTTTCATAATGTGGGCTGATACATAATGTTCCCTGAAATAAAATAATTCACTCAACACTGATGAAATATGGGTTATCTAAAATGTTTAGGTCCAGTTACTGCTGCCCTGTGTCATGCTGAGCAGTTCTTACTCAAGTAATTCCATGGGAAATACTCATATAAGTAAGTACCAAGCAGGCAATATAACCATTACAAATTGGATTTTTCATCATACATTTTAAATATTTAAACTTCAGCAACAAAATATTATGTTTCTAT
This sequence comes from Caretta caretta, assembly GCF_965140235.1. Taxonomy (NCBI): domain Eukaryota; kingdom Metazoa; phylum Chordata; order Testudines; family Cheloniidae; genus Caretta; species Caretta caretta. The sequence continues at coordinate 88,052,497 of NC_134214.1, forward strand.
TTGGCAGTATCTAAGAACTAGGATTTAGTTTGATTCAAATATTAGAAAATGTCATTGTTAGTTATCTGAATGCAGAGTGACCTCTAGTGGCAGCTTTCCTATATCACATCAAAGTACGTTTAAATCACCACGGATTGTACATATTGCAACTTAACATGATATAGGTGATTCAGACAGTGGTTTTACACTACACTGACCTATTACCTATTTTATCCAGCAGTACTAAAAAATATACCTCAAATCAGAGATAAAGAATTCAAAAGTAGAAGAATTAACACAACATTTAACATTAATTAAAGTCAACAATTTACCTTTTTATTTATTGTGCAGTGTTGGCATTATTTAAACTTGTACCATATTTGCTCGTAGGAGCACATACAAATGTATATTGACCCTCTACAAAGTTCTGTAACATTTGAATCTTCTGTTTTCTGAGGTATGACCTTGAAGGCCACCTGACTAATGCAACGTTTCCAACGGGTGAGGTCAGCAGTTTCCACAGTGATGTTGAAAAACTAACAAGAGTAGAACTTGAATCGTCAAACAGAGAAAATGTTATCACAGCTACAAACTTCTCAGCTACCTCTACTATATACACTTTAAAACAAGGTAATTAAAGCACCTCTGTTTCTTTTGCCATAATTATTAAATTTGAAACTATAGCTGTTTGCATTTTTATCAGTTTGCCAAAAAAATCACCTTACTTTATCTGATTGTTTCTTCCCAACTTCAGCACAAATTTCTAGTTCCTGTTTTATTATACTACCAAAGTAACTACTAGAAATGGACTATTGGTGGGTGCACTTCCAACTATGAGTGTATTCAGAGGTCAGTTGGAACACTGTTCTTTTAAACCTCTGCTACCTCTAGACTTTATGAGTAACACCGTTTAATATCTCAATATCAAAGTGGTAAGAATTGTCTTTAATGCAGTTAGTTTTGTCATTCTAAGGAATACCACGCAAAAGATTGACTTGCCATATTGACACTGTGATATGGAAATGCCATCAGTGGCTGATATGGGGAATTCATCCCTGGCAATGCCACCTTCTAGCAGTAGTTCTTATAGGAATAACAACAAAACATGACCCATATCAGCTGCTGAGTGCATGAAGGTCGGTCATGAATACCAAGATTCTGAGTAGAAACCTGTAGTTACCATGGGAGTTCCCTGGGAGCGCTAATCTAGTGAGATATCATCCCTTCTGATAGGGGTCACTCTCTTGCTGAATGACAGGTTTCAGAGTAACAGCCGTGTTAGTCTGTATTCGCAAAAAGAAAAGGAGTACTTGTGGCACCTTAGAGACTAACCAATTTATTTGAGCATGAGCTTTCGTGAGCTACAGCTCACTTCATCGGATGCATACCGTGGAAACTGCAGAAGACATTATATACACACACAGAGACCATGAAACAATACCTCCTCCCGCCCCACTGTCCTGCTGGTAATAGCTTATCTAAAGTGATCATCAAGTTGGGCCATTTCCAGCACAAATCCAGGTTTTCTCACCCTCCGCCCCCTCCCCCCCCAAACTCACTCTCCTGCTGGTAATAGCCCATCCAAAGTGACCACTCTCTTCACAATGTGTATGATAATCAAGGTGGTCCATTTCCTGCACAAATCCAGGTTCTCTCACCCCCTCACCCCCCTCCAAAAACCACACACACAAACTCACTCTCCTGCTGGTAATAGCTTATCCAAAGTGACCACTCTCCCTACAATGTGCATGATAATCAAGGTGGGCCATTTCCAGCACAAATCCAGGTTTTCTCACCCCCCCACCCCCATACACACACAAACTCACTCTCCTGCTGGTAATAGCTCATCCAAAGTGACCACTCTCCCTACAATGTGCATGGTAATCAAGGTGGGCCATTTCCAGCACAAATCCAGGCTTTCTCACCCACCCACCCCCCCCGGAAACACACACACGCACACAAACTCACTCTCCTGCTGGCAACAGCTCATCCAAACTGACCACTCTCCAAGTTTAAATCCAAGTTTAACCAGAACATCTTCGGGGGGGGGGGGGGGGGTAGGAAAAAACAAGGGGAAATAGGCGACCTTGCATAATGACTTAGCCACTCCCAGTCTCTATTTAAGCCTAAATTAATAGTATCCAATTTGCAAATGAATTCCAATTCAGCAGTTTCTTGCTGGAGTCTGGATTTGAAGTTTTTTTGTTGTAAGATAGCGACCTTCATGTCTGTGATTGCGTGACCAGAGAGATTGAAGTGTTCTCCAACTGGTTTATGAATGTTATAATTCTTGACATCTGATTTGTGTCCATTTATTCTTTTACGTAGAGACTGTCCAGTTTGACCAATGTAAATGGCAGAGGGGCATTGCTGGCACATGATGGCATATATCACATTGGAAGATGTGCAGGTGAACGAGCCTCTGATAGTGTAGCTGATGTTATTAGGCCCTGTGATGGTGTCCCCTGAATAGATATGTGGGCACAGTTGGCAACGGGCTTTGTTGCAAGGATAGGTTCCTGGGTTAGTGGTTCTGTTGTGTAGTATGTGGTTGTTGGTGAGTATTTGCTTCAGGTTGCGGGGCTGTCTGTAGACAAGGACTACAGGTCCTTGTAGGTCTCCCAAGATTTGTGAGAGTGTTGGGTCATCCTTCAGGATAGGTTGTAGATCCTTAATAAAGCGTTGGAGGGGTTTTAGTTGGGGGCTGAAGGTGACGGCTAGTGGCGTTCTGCTATTTTCTTTGTTAGGCCTGTCCTGTAGTAGGTGACTTCTGGGAACTCTTCTGGCTCTATCAATTTGTTTCTTCACTTCCGCAGGTGGGTATTGTAGTTGTAAGAAAGCTTGACAGAGATCTTGTAGGTGTTTGTCTCTGTCTGAGGGGTTGGAGCAAATGCGGTTGTATCGCAGAGCTTGGCTGTAGACAATGGATCGTGTGGTGTGGTCAGGGTGAAAGCTGGAGGCATGTAGGTAGGAATAGCAGTCAGTAGGTTTCCGGTATAGGGTGGTGGTTATGTGACCATTGTTTATTAGCACTGTAGTGTCCAGGAAGTGGATCTCTTGTGTGGACTGGACCAGGCTGAGGTTGATGGTGGGATGGAAATTGTTGAAATCATGGTGGAATTCCTCAAGGGCTTCTTTTCCATGGGTCCAGATGACGAAGATGTCATCAATATAGCGCAAGTAGAGTAGGGGCTTTAGGGGACGAGAGCTGAGGAAGCGTTGTTCTAAATCAGCCATAAAAATGTTGGCATACTGTGGGGCCATGTGGGTACCCATAGCAGTGCCGCTGATCTGAAGGTATACATTGTCCCCAAATGTAAAATAGTTATGGGTAAGGACAAAGTCACAAAGTTCAGGCACCAGGTTAGCCGTGACATTATCGGGGATAATGTTCTTGACGGCTTGTAGTCCATCTTTGTGTGGAATGTTGGTGTAGAGGGCTTCTACATCCATAGTGGCCAGGATGGTGTTATCAGGAAGATCACCGATGGATTGAAGTTTCCTCAGGAAGTCAGTGGTGTCTCGAAGGTAGCTGGGAGTGCTGGTAGCGTAGGGCCTGAGGAGGGAGTCTACATAGCCGGACAATCCTGCTGTCAGGGTGCCAATGCCTGAGATGATGGGGTGCCCAGGATTTCCAGGTTTATGGATCTTGTGTAGTAGATAGAATATCCCAGGTCAGGGTTCCAGGGGTGTGTCTGTGCGGATTTGATCTTGTGCTTTTTCAGGAAGTTTCTTGAGCAAATGCTGTAGTTGCTTTTGGTAACCCTCAGTGGGATCATAGGGTAATGGCTTGTAGAAAGTGGTGTTGGAGAGCTGCCGAGCAGCCTCTTGTTCATATTCCGACCTATTCAGGAAATGGCCCACCTTGATTATCACACACATTGTGAAGAGAGTGGTCACTTTGGATGGGCTATTACCAGCAGGAGAGTGAGTTTGGTGGGGGGGGGGGGCGGAGGGTGAGAAAACCTGGATTTGTGCTGGAAATGGCCCAACTTGATGATCACTTTAGATAAGCTATTATCAGCAGGACAGTGGGGCGGGAGGAGGTATTGTTTCATGGTCTCTGTGTGTGTATATAATGTCTTCTGCAGTTTCCACGGTATGCATCCGATGAAGTGAGCTGTAGCTCACGAAAGCTCATGCTCAAATAAATTGGTTAGTCTCTAAGATGGCACAAGTACTCCTTTTCTCTTGCTGAAATATGACTAAATGCCCTGCCTCAGATTCCTGAGGTCATTTAACAAAATCTCTTCTAAAATGTTCAGTCTACTAATAGTTTTTCTTCCTCCTTGAATTTTTTTGTTGGTGGTGAGAGGTTTTTTTATAGAAGGTGGGAGGTGATTGAGCTAGCAAGCAAAAAATAGAAGTGTTAGCCACCATAGTCCGAGTGGTGGGCAAAGCTAACCACCTGACTACAATCCCATCCCAGACCCTAGGTCCATAGTCAGGTGGCTAGCTACTGCCTCTGCTCAAGCGATTGCAGCTACACTCTATTTTTAGTGCACAAGCTCAATAAAAGCTAGTGTATGTATGTCTCATCGAGCTGGAAATTACACCTTCCAGCTCCAGGGTAGATGTACCCTGAGAGGTGCAGCACAGAATTCACAGCCTGGGGAAGGAAGACTTAAGGTGCCTTTAAACCACCTGAGCACTGTTCCAATCCAGGGCTGCTCCGAGGCCTTCAGCGTAATTTAGACTATACTTGAAGCCTATCTAAGCTTATGGCAGCTTCAAGTGGGTGCCCTATGGGCTGCAGCACTGCCTAGATTCTTCACAGCATTTCATGTTCTGGTATCACCACTGACATATTCCCTCCTGCTGCCAGCTGCACCCCTGACATGCTCCCTATGCCAGGGCTTGTGGAGGGGGTCCTCAGAAGGCAGCCTTATCACTGATTTCCACAGCATCTGTGCCAGGGAAATCCTCCCACAACCAGAAATAGGGCTTTGGCTTAAAAAGAACAGAGTTGGGGGAGAGGTTCTTATCCTAGACAGTTGAAGAAATAACTGTCAGACTCAACCTCAATTCTTCGTTAAGTTCATTTAAGGGTTATATAAGCTTTACTATATAAGTGGCATATTGATCCCAACGGACTAATCATCAGCATACTGTCAAATTGGCAAAAAGCCAACGTGATGAATTCACTTTTTTAAAAGCCTATGATCTGAAGGCAGATGCCCTTTATTCAGGATGTCTCCAATATGAAAATAATAAGGCCTAAATCTACTGAAAATTTGTTTACATGTCTGAAGACCTGCAGCCTCCAGGTTACAAACGTATACAGAAGTTGGTATATATACAGCTGCCTATAAACCATGGACAAACATACCTTTGCACATCTAACATTTGTTTCATGAAGCTGGAGAACTGAACTTTCCCCATTTTCTTGTTTTATTGACAGACAACACGCAGAATATCTATCGGGTCAGCCCAGATGGTTCGCTGAGGGTTACCTTTGCCAGCGGAATGGAGATCACTCTAAACACAGAGCCCCACATTCTTGCAGGCGTTGTTAACCCCACTTTGGGAAAGTGCAATATCTCATTACCTGGAGAGCATAATTCAAACCTCATAGAATGGAGGCAAAGGAAGGAGCAGACCAAAGGCAATATCTCAGCATTTGAGAGAAGGTTACGGGTAAGGATTCCTCTTTTGTAAAGTGCAGCATTTCTTTTGAAGACCACTGAATTCAGTCATGTTGAAATTTATTTCTTTATAAAAATCGTAAGGAAGATTATATTTTAGAGTTAGTCCTTAGCCACAGATTTCACATGCAAATGGTTTCTCCAAAGTTCACGGGGATTCTGATCCATTGTTGTTTGATTTTAGTTGTTAAACTTGACCTCCCAATATAATTGCTTTTTTTTTTATTTTTTAACAAGGGCTAAATTGTGATTTGTGACAAAAGCCCAGGGTGAGGGGCAACATGTAGTTACTCTGCCCCAGTAGCAGATTGTGAGTTTTTGCGTCCTGACTTCCCTTCTTATTCTGGGTGGAGGTAATCTCTGCCAGCTGCCCAGTGCTGTACCTGGGGCAGATTACTTCTGCTGGGGGGCTGCTGAACTGCACTTGCCAGTACATCTGGCAGAAGGGGAAGATTAGGGCAAATCAAAGCTACGCCTCCATGGTGCTGTTCTCTCTCTTTCCTTATGGTACCCATGACACAACTTGCATCTGTCATTCCCCTGTATGAGTGCATTAGCCAGGTCACAATCTGGTCCCTAATAAACAATCATTTTTAACATTGCATCCTTGGTTTGTATTTTCCTTCCTGAGAATTCACAGATTATAATGACAGATGGTCACATTCAGCGTTTGATTAACAGTAAGACCCAAAGCAACTGTTAACTTCTTTAAAAAAAAAAAGTGCTTTAAGAAATCAGTTATATTTTTTTTGACACAACACTGCTTGAAACACCTGTAAAATGAGTGGGAATATTTAATATTCAAAGTAATGATTAGCAACAATGGGGTGCATACATATGTATTATCTTACCTTATGCCAAATTAAATGGTGAATGTATGCAATCAAATATTTCAAGGATGCATCTTGGTTGTCAGTCCTACATGATTTTTTTCTCAGCAAAATGTGTGAAGTTATTCAGTTTAATCCCCATTTTTAAACTTGGATAATGTATGCACACGTTCACTTCTTTAAGTATTTAATTGTTGTTATATTATTACTGCTTGTTATTTGTATGACTGTAGCATCTAGGATCCGTAGCCATGGACCATTAGGCTTAGGGCTGTACAAATACAGAACAAAAAGACAATGAATCTATTAGTGAATCATGAACCCAACCAGTGATCAGAGTGTGGTTATCATGACATAGCACCCGTCTGTTATTAAACAAACTGTCAGACCGAATGCCTTTCAGACCACTGGATCATAATTTCCTCACAAATATCTTGCATATGGGACAAAGCCTCATTTGGTTTCCCTTGCATTTCCTCAGATTGTCCAGGTCACCTCTTCTTTGTCACAGTTTGAATCCTCATTTTCGTTATGATCGGGAAAGTGGTTGACCAGTTCTCTAATGTACTCTATTGGCAAATGTGCATGTTGTAGGAATGAATGGGTGGTTCAAACGGCCTTCAAGGTGCAATTCAACAGTTGGTTCATTTCTGTGTAAGTCTTTCAGACTGTGCTTAAATAACTGCAAAACACATATTTAAGTGCATTGAATCATAAAAGTGATCAATGTAAAAGGTGCATCTGATTATGTATTCTGCCTCATGTTGTGATATGTTCAAGTGCTTCATTCTGCCCAATATTTTTCTGATATTCCCCTTAAATTTTCCATTGGCTAATTTCATTCCATGTTCTTTTAACTCATTTTCATCTGCACCTTTGTTTTCCTCAAGAGCACATGCCAAAAAAGGAGAAGGTTCACAAGTGGGTTGGGCCTAGAGGAGTGAAATATGCTTAAGAAGTGAAATATGTCCATTTATTGAAAAATTATAAACAAACTAAAGCACCCGTAGATCAAGTGCTGAGTTGAAACTGCATGAAATTGCTAGTCCATTTGTTGTTCCGTTCAGTAAGAGAATCTACAGTGTATTACTCACTTGACATACTGTCATGGAAGCTCCACCCCTCCAAAAAAATCCAGCCACATCACAATAGTATCATCTTGTATCGTCATTATGGTAAATTAAAAAGAGCTTGATTGTACTTTTGAGATCTGCACACCACAGAGACCATCTACACATGGATCCCCTCTCTGGCTCAGAAAGGCATCTCAGCTGCCTATATGGAAGAGTCTTCTTCTCCCCTAGACACCATCGATAGCTACACGAAGATGGAGGGCAAACAATGGCATGCTGGGATTGGACTGGATGAGATAAAGACAGGATTTGGCAAAGAATATTATTCTACCTATATTATTTCTTCATATCCATGTCCACCCCCATTCCCGCTCCACAATGGAATTCCCCTTTGAGGGATGGTTCTTTGGGAAGCCCAGGTTAGAGGTGTTCCTGCTCTATTGGAACACCACTGCCATAGAGCAAAGCCAGAGATGCGGTTAAGGCGCAGATCTCAAGGTGTCAGCAGGATTTGTGGGCCCAACCTGTGGGGGACCACATTCCTCCACTCTTGCCAGAATGCTAGTCTTTTAATGTATTTGTATTCTTTTTCTGATTCTGAAAATGTAAGTGCTGGATTGAAAACTCTTATGAGATTCTGTCTCTAACCACACCTCTTTGCAATCAGGGGAGAAATCTCGTGAGGATATTCCCAGGGAAGGGGGCAATTTGAACTTAATTACACTAGATTAAATGATCATTTTAAATACAAATGGGAGAAGTGTATTTTTGCTCTGTCTTCTAAAGTGTAAGGTAAAAATCATTTTTCCCCTTTAAAGTTGAATCCTTTTGTGCCAAGTTCATCTGAGATTTTGTATCTTGAACAAGGGAGCTCACATGGTCACTGAGCATAGGTACCAGTACATTTTGGGTCTTGGGTTAGGATTTTTGGTTGGTTATTTTCCTCTCTCCCACCTTTTATAAACAAAAAATACTAAAGCTATGAGAGTGGCTAGCAATGAGTCACTTCTTGTGAGCATCCTGGAAGAGGTGAGCTTTCTGGAGTGACTTGAATGAGGAGCGTGTGATGGCTTGGTGGGCAAGAGAAGGCATTCCATGCTTGTGAATAGGATCAGGGATACTTCTAAGAGAAAGGACAAACTGAGTATCTAAGCTGGTATTGTTGATAAAGTGGGCATAGGGTCACAAGTCAAATATATAGCATAGCGGGCTTGTGTCGGGCTTTGACACTGAAGACAAAAGTTTTAATTTAGTTGTGATAGAGAAGGAGGAGTCAGGGAGATGTAGGGAATTGTGAGGAACAATGCAGTTAGACACAGAGTCAGAGTATCAGTGCAGATTAGGTTTTCACAGAGAGAGCTGCATCCTGCAAGGTAACTAGGCCCTTTGAAAAGGAAAAGCAGTATAGCATCAACAACAAAAATCAAATAAAAAGCATGAGGCCAATAGACTACATAAATTAAAGGTATTTAGGGCTTATTATTGACAAATCTTTGAAAACTATTATGTGGGTACAATTACAAAAAAGTTATGTCAATTGAGGGCTGGAATACAAATCAAAACAAGTGGCACTTCGGCCTTAGTTCATATTGGGTCACATTTTGAAAATAAAGTTACTAAGCACTTGGTAATATGGGGATAGGCACCGTATAAAGCCCTACAATAGCTAGATCATGCCTTGGAAAGCCAGTGATGTGGGAATATGATGCTGGATTTTGAGAATATGTGTAAGAGGAGGCCCCAGGGCTTAGGCTGATTCTCACTGGAGATGAATAGACTTGCGGGAGTCCTCAAAATTCAATAAAAAAGCAGGTGGCACAATCCAAAAGTTTTGAGAATGAAGGGCAGAATTCAGGTCAAATTATTTCACTTAAAATTTAGCACTGATGTGGTTAAAGTAGCCAAGTAATTCAGTCCATTGAAGCAACCAATACAAATGCGTTTGAGTGATAGGGAAATAAATTTAAAAGCAGACAACTAGGGAGTAGGATAAAAAGAGGCCAGGTTATAAAAGTAGAAGACTTCTTCCTCTCTAGGACTTTCTAATGCTCTTAATTCCCAGTCCCCATTAATAGGCAGCACAAAAGCATGCGACCCCCACCCCCAGAGGATTGTTAATTCATCCTTGGAGGAGAGACAGCTTACCCATGCTAGTAGCAGGCCTTGAAGAAAGGTATAAAAGTTATGTTTTTTAAAAGTAGCAAGACTGCATGGTAAGAATTCTTCTTCCCAGAAATGGAACCGAGAAGAGGATCCAGCACAGTGGTTCTCAAACTTTTGTACTGGTGACCCCTTTCACATAGCAAGCCCCTGAGTGCAACCCCCCTTATAAATTAAAAACACTTTAAAATATATTTAACACCATTATAAATGCTGGAGGCAAAGCGGGGTTTGGGGTGGAGGCTGACAGCTCGCAACCCCCTGTGTAATAACCCTGCGACCCCCTCAGGGGTCCCAACCCCTGATCTATCACATTAGTAAATAGAATGCTGTAGTAGGGGCCAAACAGGCTCCGAAAATCCAATCAGGTGGATAACTCTGAAATTAAACATAACTTTTTAAAGTGTAGAATGCTCTGACCTAGTGCCTTCACCAAATGTGCAAAACAGTCCGTATGCGTATGTACAGTCTTTATATTAATAGTAAATCTACATACAAACAGGCATTTTAACATGAATTTTAATCTAGCAAGCCTTCTTTTTTTAATCAATTGAACTTCTGTTTTAATTGACTTCTGAAAATGAAGCAAAGGCTGCTGTTAAAACCAATGAGCATGATGCATAGTAATATATCAATTAGAATTCGGTGCTGCTTACTCCTTTCTTTTGCATAACTTAGGGAACTCAGAACTGAATACAATCCATTTTTTACAAGTGACTGTCTACAAAATTGAGAATTAGATGCCTGGCTAGTCCCACTTATTTGCACTTAAAAAAAAAAAAACGACCTTGCTGTGTAAAACTCAAGTCAGAAGTTTTGAGGATACGGGCTTGAACAGATATGTTTGTTATGCTGGTTAACAAATATTTTTTCCATAATATTATCAGTCCTCTAACTAGTTACTTTACAGTTATTGGGTGAGTTCCTCAGGTGGTGTTAATTAGTTTGGCTTCACTGAACATACAAGAATGTACACAAACCTGCAGACTAGTTTATATGTTTTTGGTACACGTTAGGTCTGAGAATTGAAGTCAGTGGAACTACACCAATTTGCATCCTCTGAGGATCTGGTTCTTTGATAGCCAGTTCCTCCTTATTGGCATGGGAAAATCACAATGTAGGCAAAGTTTGTAAGCGCACATTTGACTTGTGCTGGATATTGGAATATCCTAATTCACTTTCCTCACATTAGCTCATTACTCAGTTGTGCAGAGACTTCAGAAACCATCTTTAAGCAAAACCACTGAGATTTCAAATCAAGATTTTTGTGTTGGCTTAGAAATGAGGGTTCCCTTCTAAAGGCAATCCCTTCTAAAAATCCAGTTCTGCCTTGCACTTCTGAAAAGTGAATTATAAAATAAAAAACAAAAACAGAAATAACACACTGAATTTTACAAAACCAGCAAGATGTGAATATGCCTCATCCCTTTCTGGTCTGTTTTTGATTCTTATTCATTGAGTCATGTCTGCATTTAGATTGCCCTACAATCATAATATTAATAATAAGGAGAACATTAAATTTACACATAGATGGTAAAAGAATATTAGTCAAGATTTATCCTCTACTTTCTTTTCAATGTGTTTTATTACCAATCCTGGTTTCAGAGAAAGTAAATTTACTAAGAAATATCCGTCACACAAATATACCAACAAATGTAGTTGAACTGAAAATCACTTTTTACTTAGGCTCTTTAGCTATCATTAGAACATAAAATGTAATAGTTACAGCCATCTACTGAAGTATGTAGGTATTTTACAACTGTAGTAAAGGAACACTATTAAATTTAGAGATGTGTATATATATAAAACCACAGGAAAGATAGTTAAAGAATCAACACCTGCTTCTTCTAGGTTTTCAAACAATTTGTATCTAAAGACAGAAAAGATGTTCCTTTTAATCACTCACACTATGTGTGAACCACAGCGTGGGCTAGTACTATTTAACATTTATTTTAGAGCTGTACCCACAGGCCACAATTAGGACCAGGGCTCCGTTGTGCTGGGCATTGTATAAACACACAATGTGACAGCATCCCTGCTGTGAGAAGTTATATCACAATTTATTGTTCAAAATAAATTAATGCAAGCATTGAGCACTGGTAGTTTGAAGAAACAAGTCAATAAACAATCTATTTTATGGTTCCCTAGATGATAGTTGATAATTGCACATCTCTAATTAAAACTGAGCATAATGATAATTATGATTGTCTTTGGTGACTGAAAAATTTAAGGAGATATGTGAGGGAAGATGCATTTCATTGTCAGAGATCTGGGTTCAAATTTTCATTTGGACCTCACAGGATTGGAATTGCCTTCTTAATTTAACCTATTTGTCCACAAATTTTGACACAACATAGTATGATTAGTCTATTCTCTGCTCAGAAGACACTTGAAGCTGGAGTAACAGGAGTGTTGCAGGACATGGATATCGTGCATCAAGACAGCTGGTGTACAGAAGAATGCTGGCACTGTTAATTGCTATTGTCGACTGCTGTGAACTCTAATGAGGAGCAGACTATGCAACCATAATCTGCCCTCCTCATCCAATATGTGATGTTGTGGTAATTGGGTCTACAAATTTACCATCATTGGTAAAAAGAGAGTGTAGGTTCATACAATGCCACAAGAACCTAGAACAAAACTGTTGATGGGAAAAGGTAGAAAAGGGAGATAAAAGGCCTCCTGATATAATGCAAGCATTATGTTAAGATCATTCTTGGTAAACAAGAAAAGAATGGAACCAAAATTGGTGTGTCAAAAACTAGGCCTAATTTTTGGACAAAATAATGAGAGGATGGGCTAGTCCACCCTTCACTCCCCCTTGCGGTTCTTAAAGAAAGAGACTTTGGGGCAGGGGGAATGGCTATTGGAGTGAGCTTCACCATCATGGCTTCCACCACTACCATCTCCTGGGATCCAGGTCCTTCATCATCCAAATCCTGAAAGATGTGCTGACCAAACTGGGCCAGAAAGAGGGAGCCAGATGACATCACCACCTCTGCCAATTTTGGCTAAATCTCGAACTCCACCTGGGATGTAAGACCTTGTCTCCTCCCTCCATGTGCCCTTTTCCTTCCCTACCTTAGTTTCTTCTCTTTTCTATCTCTCTCTCTCCTTTTTCCTTATGTCTAATAAGAGTCTGGGTTAGCTGACCATGACCGTACTTTTGAAACACTGCTGTAAGTCTGTGACCAGAAAGAGGTAACTAAAAGCAATGCCCTAAACAGCCCGATGCTGGGACAATTTTGCAAGGTCTTGAAGTGGCTGATAAGGCCATGTTTGGTGCCTGTGTTTTTCCGACTGCAAGTGAAAGTCAACACCAGAGACAGAAGCTGCTTTTTCTTTATTTGCTGTTCTTTTCTCTCCCCTTCTGTGTGGGTTTGTCTTGTTTTGTCTTCTTGGGAAATGGGATCTGACTTTAACAACAACAGCAATAACAACCTCTCCCGCCCATTGCAGCTAATAATGTCTTTTTTCCACAAAAGGAACAGTTATTACCGTCTTGAAATACCATTTAAGAGACTGTCAGGCAAGTGGGTTTTTCCTTCTAAAACTCTCTCGAGCTAAAGGGAACAAAGGATGTGGTTAAAATGAAAACCTTATTCAATACTTTACATTTTAAATGATTTAACTGTTTTCCTTCTTTTTCTGTACCTTTAAGAAAAGGTTCAAAGGAATTTTAATGGTGTATTTGTCATGGCATTAAGCCAGCTAAGGTATACCAAGCTATACAGAGGTATACCAAACCCTGAACCTTGTCTAACATTGTTTAATGATGGACAGCAACTGGATTATGTTAACATTTTTTACTTTTTAGGCCTATATATTCCATCTAACAGTGCCCACTGCAACTTTATGCAGTGAGTCCTTGCCTTGCTGACTGGAAGAAAAAGGGTTGTTGCTCCTTTAAGGGCTCCCCCTGCAACTGCTAGCAAATGTGGCGGAAGGGGGAAAGTTCACCAGTATGAAATGGGAAGAAGCAGGAAACAGCTGGACAGGAGAGGGGGTGCCAGGGAGGGGTGTCACTGCCCCAGCAGCTGACCAGAAGGATGCGGGGTATTAATATCCCATGCAGTCCTGGAGAATGGGCTGGCAAACTCTGACCGTCCCACTGATAGAATCTGAAAAAGCACCAGGTTCCTTCATGATCCACTGTGGTTATTACACTCGTTTCCACTTTTCCCTATGGGGCTGGGAAGGATTTTTTCCCTCAACGCCAGACTGGCTGAGATGGGCTGGGATTTTTCACCTTCCCCCCAGCAGGTTTGGAACCCCTGCTGGGGCAGGGGATTTAGGTTATAATGTCACATCTTAGTTCGTAAAACGTGTGGTAGATGGCCAGTGCAGGTACTCAGTATGAAAGGGATATTGTTATTGGATAAAATGGATTGGAAAAGGATGTAAAAGAAAGCATCCCTTAAGGGTGCTGAGCAAGGGTGGTTTGGAGCTCCTATGTCTGGTACAAAGGGGAGCCTTTTCTAGCCCCCTTAATCCTTTTACGGGGGAGGATGGTTCAGTCCCAGAAACAGGATGGCTGGGGTCAGGTTGGGGATTACATGGAAATGATTAAAAAAAGCATGATGACCTGCACTATATAATTTAATGCTGTGTACCCCCAGATATTTTAAGTGAATAAAATTGCAGCCTAATTAAACCCCATCCATTGCCTCCAGTCTTTCTTCCGGTGTGGCCGGACAATGGAACTATTTGATTCTTCTGGATCGATTGCCACTATCGGTCAGTTTCTTCTGCCTTCACTCCCTCATGGTCCGCTTCCCTGATCCCATGTGACGAAGTTTATGGACGTGAGTGGAGTGTGTGTGTCTGCTAACATATCTGTTCCATTTTTGGTACTACTTTCATGTGTACCTTAATATCGACAGCCACAGAATAGTAACTATGCTATCAATATTAATGGAGATTAGGAAAAGCAGAATGTCTGTGTTAATATATAGAGCCGGCTCAGCTTCACATCTTTCCTTGCATGGAGTCAGGAAGTCAACACACAGGAAGAAGAAAGATGAAGAAAGGAGGACGACTTGGGACAAGATAAGAACAGAGATGAAAGGAAATTTTAGCGTGTTAGAATTGGAGGTTTTGCATAAAGCAAATCCTAATGTGTTGAAATGTGAAACATGATAGGTGTAAGAGATTTAGTTGTGTCAAGGGAAGCTAATAGTACGTGCTAATTCTAAATTCCAAAGCAATTGCTAATAACCTCACAAAAGTTCTCCTGGGAAGATTTTCTGTTTGTATACATTTCATTTAGTGTATCAGCTGTTGCAGTTGCCCTGGGTAACATCAGTCTGTCACAACCAGAGAGGCTGTTCAGCTGTAGCATGCTTGGGTCTTTCCTTGCAGGTGGCAGATTGCTTATTACAAGGCAAGCCATATTGCAGTACACCTATGGAAATGCTTTGGTGGGGACAAGCTGATGTTACATAAAGCCACTGCTATTTCAACAAAGAATCAGTAAGACTAACTGTGAACAATACAGCCCTGAACATTGTGACTAGCATACACTTTAAACTGAAAGGTCTCACTCTCTTCACTTTCTGGATTCACTTTCCTTAAAACCTTGTAAGTAAAATAACATTTTAAATGCAATTTTATAAATACAGGGAGGGGGCAAATGCAAATATCTCCCTCCTTGTGTAAATCAGAGTCCCAAAATTGGGGAGCAAAATTCACGTTTTACTTTTAGGTAAGTTTCATATTCCAACTATTTGTAACGGGCTGAAACTTTGGATTTTCTCATCCTTAATAATTACTATATTTGATCATTTAGTTGTCATAGAAATGCTGCAATTGTATATAGACACATTATTCTTACATATTTATCTTTAGGCCCACAACAGAAACCTGTTATCCATTGATTTTGACCACGTAACCAGAACAGGAAAGATCTATGATGACCATCGAAAATTCACTCTTCGGATTCTGTATGACCAGACGGGACGTCCAATTCTGTGGTCACCCATCAGCAAATATAATGAAGTCAACATCACTTACTCACATTCAGGATTAGTGACCTACATTCAGAGAGGAACATGGACTGAGAAAATGGAGTATGATCCAAGTGGAAAGATAGTTTCCAGAACATGGGCAGATGGTAAAATATGGAGCTACACATACTTAGAAAAGGTAAATCAATTGAAAAATGGATTATTATATTGAAGGCAGGAAATTTATCTCAATATAGAGACTAAATTGTAAATACATTCACTGTCATGGTAAGCCTCCAGTAAAAGTAACTAAGAACCCTTTTTAACTGTAAATGGGAACAATTATGTATTTAGATAAAATGTCTTTGGACTGTCATCACTTAGAAAACTGTCGTTGGGCATGTATTAAAATTAAATTTGGTGGAATGTTTTCCCTTTGTTTCATTTTGACAAGTTTATTCACTTTTTTGAAAGAGACTTTCCCAAAGGAAAAATTTATGCAGAACTATAAAATTGAGTGGTAACACGTTTATGCTAGAATAAGTGGCATGTGGAATTAAACTAGTTTTGATTTTTGTTTCAGTTCATAGAATTATCAGGTTTGGAAGAGACCTCAGAAGGTCATCTAGTCCAACCTCTTGCTCAAAACAGGACCAAACCTCAACTAAATCCCTGTTGAGGTTACAGGGACAAACCATCCCGATGTGTCGAAAGAATAGTAAATATGGCAGGCGACCAGCTTGGCTTAATGGTGAAATCCTAGCAGATCTTAAGCATAAAAAAGAAGCTTACAAGAAGTGGAAGGTTGGACATATGACCAGGGAAGAGTATAAAAATATTGCTCAGGCATGTAGGAATGAAATTAGGAAGGCCAAATCGCACCTGGAGCTACAGCTAGCGAGAGATGTTAAGAGTAACAAGAAGGGTTTCTTCAGGTATGTTGGCAACAAGAAGAAAGCCAAGGAAAGTGTGGGCCCCTTAATGAATGAGGGAGGCAACCTAGTGACAGAGGATGTGGAAAAAGCTAATGTACTCAATGCTTTTTTTGCCTCTGTCTTCACGAACAAGGTCAGCTCCCAGACTACTGCGCTGGGCATCACAACATGGGGGATAGATGGCCAGCCCTCTGTGGAGAAAGAGGTGGTTAGGGACTATTTAGAAAAGCTGGACATGCACAAGTCCATGGGGCCGGACAAGTTGCATCCGAGAGTGCTAAAGGAACTGGCGGCTGTGATTGCAGAGCCATTGGCCATTATCTTTGAAACCTCGTGGTGAACGGGAGAAGTCCCGGATGACTGGAAAAAGGCTAATGTAGTGCCAATCTTTAAAAAAGGGAAGAAGGAGGATCCTGGGAACTACAGGCCAGTCAGCCTCACTTCAGTCCCCGGAAAAATCATGGAGCAGGTCCTCAAAGAATCAATCCTGAAGCACTTACATGAGAGGAAAGTGATCAGGAACAGTCAGCATGGATTCACCAAGGGAAGGTCATGCCTGACTAATCTAATTGCCTTCTATGATGAGATTACTGGTTCTGTGGATGAAGGGAAAGCAGTGGATGTATTGTATCTTGACTTTAGCAAAGCTTTTGACACGGTCTCCCACAGTATTCTTGTCAGCAAGTTAAAGAAGTATGGGCTGGATGATTGCACTATAAGGTGGGTAGAAAGTTGGCTAGATTGTCGGGCTCAACGGGTAGTGATCAATGGCTCCATGTCTAGTTGGCAGCCGGTGTCAAGTGGAGTGCCCCACGGGTCGGTCCTGGGGCCAGTTTTGTTCAATATCTTCATAAATGATCTGGAGGATGGTGTGGATTGCACTCTCAGCAAATTTGCGGATGATACTAAACTGGGAGGAGTGGTAGATACGCTGGAGGGGAGGGATAGGATACAGAGGGACCTAGACAAATTGGAGGATTGGGCCAAAAGAAATCTGATGAGATTCAATAAGGATAAGTGCAGGGTCCTGCACTTAGGACGGAAGAACCCAATGCACAGCTACAGAGTAGGGACCGAATGGCTAGGCAGCAGTTCTGCGGAAAAGGACCTAGGGGTGACAGTGGACGAGAAGCTGGATATGAGTCCGCAGTGTGCCCTTGTTGCCAAGAAGGCCAATGGCATTTTGGGATGTATAAGTAGGGGCATAGCGAGCAGATCGAGGGACGTGATCGTCCCCCTCTATTCGACATTGGTGAGGCCTCATCTGGAGTACTGTGTCCAGTTTTGGGCCCCACACTACAAGAAGGATGTGGATAAATTGGAAAGAGTCCAGCGAAGGGCAACAAAAATGATTAGGGGTCTGGAACACATGACTTATGAGGAGAGGCTGAGGGAACTGGGATTGTTTAGTCTGCAGAAGAGAAGAATGAGGGGGGATTTGATAGCTGTTTTCAACTACCTGAGAGGTGGTTCCAGAGAGGATGGTTCTAGACTATTCTCAGTGGTGGAAGAGGACAGGACAAGGAGTAATGGTCTCAAGTTGCAGTGGGGGAGGTTTAGGTTGGATATTAGGAAAAACTTTTTCACTAGGAGGGTGGTGAAACACTGGAATGCGTTGCCTAGGGAGGTGGTGGAATCTCCTTCCTTAGAAGTTTTTAAGGTCAGGCTTGACAAAGCCCTGGCTGGGATGATTTAATTGGGGATGGGTCCTGCTTTTGAGCAGGGGGTTGGACAAGATGACCTCCTGAGGTCTCTTCCAACCCTGATATTCTATGATTCTATGAAATCATCCCAGCCAGGGCTTTGTCAAGCCTGACCTTAAAAACCGCTAAGAAAGGAGATTCCACCACCTCCTTAGGTAACCCATTCCAGTGCTTCACCACTCTCCTAGTCAAAAAGTTTTTTCCTAATATACAACCTAAACCTCCTCCACTGCAACTTGAGACCATTACTCCTTGTTCTGTCATCTGCTACCACCGAGAACAGTCTAGATCCATCCTCTTTGGAACCCCCTTTCAGGTAGTTGAAAGCAACTATCAAATCCCCCCTCATTCTTCTCTTCTGCAGACTAAATAATACCAATTCCCTCAGCCTCTCCTCATAAATCATGTGCTCAATCACCCTAATCCTTTTTGTTGCCCTCCGCTGGACTTTTTGCAAGTTTTACACATCCTTCTTGTTGTGTGGGGCCCAAAACTGGACACAGTACTCCAGATGAAGCCTCACCAATGTCGAATAGAGGGGAATGATCACGTCCCTCGATCTGCTGGCAATGCCCCTACTTCTACATCCCAAAATGCCATTGGCCTTCTTGGCAACAAGGGCACACTGTTGACTCATATCCAGCTTCTCATCCACTGTAACCCCTAGGTCCTTTTCTGCAGAACTGCTGCCTAGCCATTCGGTCCCTAGTCTGTAGCAGTGCCTGGGATTCTTCCGTCCTAAGTGCAGGACTCTGCACTTGTCCTTGTTGAACCTCATCAGATTTCATTTGGCCCAATCCTCTAATTTGTCTAGGTCCCTCTGTATCCTATCCCTACCCTCCAGCGTATCTCCACTCCTCCCAGTTTAGTGTCATCTGCAAACTTGCTGAGGGTGCAATCCACGCCATCCTCCAGATCATTAATGAAGATATTGGACAAAACCAGCCCCAGGACCGATCTTTGGGGCACTCCACTTGATACTGGCTGCCAACTAGAGCTGAAGCCATTGATCATTACCCGTTGAGCCCGATGATCTATCCAGCTTTCTATCCACCTTATAATCCATTCCTCCAGCCCATACTTCTTTAACTTGCTGGCAAGAATACTGTGGGAGACAGTGTCAAAAGCTTTGCTAAAGTCAAGGAATAACACGTCCACTGCTTTCCCCTAATCCACAGAGTCAGTTATCTCATCATAAAAGGCAATTAGTTAGTCAGGCATGACTTGCCCTTGGTGAATCCATGCTGACTGTTCCTGATCACTTTCCTCTCCTCAAAGTGCTTCAGAATTGATTCCTTGAGGACCTGCTCCATGATTTTTCCACGGACTGTGGTGAGGCTTACCGGCCTGTAGGTCCCCGGATCCTCAGCTAATGTGCTTCATTAGAATAATATATTTAAAAATATATAAGTGATTTTCAAGTGTAAAGGAAGATAAGGTTCGGATTGCATTAAAAATGGGAAGGAAAGTTGCAGGCCTCTAAGGTCATTGATTCATATCTGCCAAGATCAGCAGTGGGCAAAGGTCATTGGCATCTGAGAGTTGTTAATGACTTATATAAAATGTGTTGATGGGCTCAGTCCAGTTCCAAGTGGACAGGGGTCCACAAAACCCACCCTCACTTTTGACATGTGTTGTCATTCTGTGTTGAGATGTGTTGAGAAGTCAAATACTTAAAGGATATTGAAACTGAATTATCCTCTGATTTACAGAGGTGGCCCTTCTAGGTCAGGATTATGGAACAGTGTAAAAAAGCTTATAGTACCACTGCCTATATTGTATCCTGTGCATAAAGATATTGGTTTCCAAGGAGCACTGTATTGCTTTTGGAATACAGTGGAATACAGCTTTTGACACGGTCTCCCACAGTATTCTTGTCAGCAAGTTAAGGAAGTATGGGCTGGAAGAATGCACTATAAGGTGGGTAGAAAGCTGGCTAGATTGTCGGGCTCAACGGGTAGTGATCAATGGCTCCATGTCTAGTTGGCAGCCGGTATCAAGTGGAGTGCCCCAAGGGTCAGTCCTGGGGCCGGTTTTGTTCAATATCTTCATTAATGATCTGGAGGATGGTGTGGATTGCACTCTCAGCAAATTTGCGGATGATACTAAACTGGGAGGAGTGGTAGATACGCTGGAGGGGAGGGATAGGATACAGAAGGACCTAGACAAATTGGAGGATTGGGCCAAAAGAAATCTGATGAGGTTCAATAAGGATAAGTGCAGGGTCCTGCACTTAGGACGGAAGAACCCAATGCACAGCTACAGAGTAGGGACCGAATGGCTAGGCAGCAGTTCTGCGGAAAAGGACCTAGGGGTGACAGTGGACGAGAAGCTGGATATGAGTCAGCAGTGGGCCCTTGTTGCCAAGAAGGCCAATGGCATTTTGGGATGTATAAGTAGGGGCATAGCGAGCAGATCGAGGGACGTGATCGTTCCCCTCTATTCGACATTGGTGAGGCCTCATCTGGAGTACTGTGTCCAGTTTTGGGCCCCACACTACAGGAAGGATGTGGATAGATTGGAGAGAGTCCAGCGAAGGGCAACAAAAATGATTAGGGGTCTGGAACACATGACTTATGAGGAGAGGCTGAGGGAGCTGGGATTGTTTAGCCTGCAGAAGAGAAGAATGAAGGGGGATTTGATAGCTGCTTTCAACTACCTGAAAGGGGGTTCCAAAGAGGATGGCTCTAGACTGTTCTCAATGGTAGCAGATGACAGTATGAGGAGTAATGGTCTCAAGCTGCAGTGGGGGAGGTTTAGATTGGATATTAGGAAAAACTTTTTCACTAAGAGGGTGGTGAAACACTGGAATGCGTTACCTAGGGAGGTGGTAGAATCTCCTTCCTTAGAGGTTTTTAAGGTCAGGCTTGACAAAGCCCTGGCTGGGATGATTTAACTGGGAATTGGTCCTGCTTCGAGCAGGGGGTTGGACTAGATGACCTTCTGGGGTCCCTTCCAACCCTTATATTCTATGATTCGATGATTCTATTCACTTTTTTGAAAAAAAATGAAAGGAGATGGAAACAATTATTCCACTTTGGTAAAGGCTTCATGACAGAGTTTCCTCAACAACCATTATCTGCAATTCTCTTTAGAGATACAGGTCACATAACAAGGGTACCAAAGTTGCATACTCCAAGGTGGAGCATCATATTTTCTGTGTGCCATTTCTTCAAGAGCATTTCAGTACACACTGGAAGTGTATCTCCAAACAGCGTCCTCTACAACTAAAAAAAGATAGTGGCAACCATTGAAAATATCCAAGATACCATGAGTTTCCAAACATTTTCTAAGCTGTTAACCACAGGAATCTGGAGAAATGACTCTAGCAAGACAAGCAATAAAGCTGATAGGTGATATTATATGCTCGGAAATCCAATTATTTTATTTATTTTTATTTATACATTTTAAAGTTGTAAATGTGTACTTTTAAGATATCCTCTGCTGTACATATTTTAAGGTATTTATGTCTGATCCTCCAAAAATTTGGAATCTAACCCAGAGAGAATCCTCATATAGCTTGGAAACCACATAAAAATATGAGTCCTCCCTTATCTGGACACATTGTGGCAGCTCCATTTGTTAATAAGATTGACAAACCATAAAGGTTTCTGAAGTTTGGTTCAGATGAATTTGTCAGGAACTCCTTTGTCTGCATATTGAGCTGAAACTCAGAAGTAAACAGGTTTTCGGTACTGCTTGGTTTCATATTCAGGCAGTGCCATGAGAATAGCTTGTGAAGGTACCATATTTTTTCTTTGGCCCTGAAATTGTAAAAGGGCTTGTGTATTTTAACTTTTCCAAGCCAGTTTGTCTTTTCCTACTCTGTGTTGAGTTCACAAACATAGATGTATAAGCTAAAGTGCTGCAGTTTTTACACATATGGCCAAATCCTGGTCCCCCAGAAATAAATGGCAAAACTTCCACTGGCTCAAGTGGAACCAGGATTTGGTCTATACTGTAATTCCCATGGGAGTTAATGAGACAAGGGAAGTGAGATATCTTTTTTTGGACGAACTTCTGTATAAGCTCAAGAGCTTGTGTCTCTCACCAACAGAAGTTGGTCCAATAAAAGATACTATCTCACTCACCTTGTCTCTCTCATATCCTGGGACCAACACTGCTACGATAACGCTGCATATAACTATGGGAGTTAATGAAAGTCAAACATGATGGACTTGATCCTCCATACATACAATTGACATTGTCACCAATGAGAGTTCCAAACACAAATTGCAAATTCAGGGTTGGTCTGACAAAGCCCTGTACATCAATTGAAAGGCTTGTGGGGTCGCACTGAGAAATAATTGTTTATTGTACACATTTTGTAATGATTTTTAAAGCTGTAATTGTCTCAATCCTCATGTGGCCACAATTATTTAGTTTTATTAAAAAATCAATAAGGTAGTTCACCTTGCTTTCTTAAAATTACAGTTTATAGGTATAAATTTTTTCTCGGATAGATTAGCATTCTTTACAGCTTAATTATTGTATTCTGGAGCCTTAATAGTGGACAAATATCCCTCCTTTCTTAGTAATTTAATTTTAAAAAGCACTTGGAGCTAGGGTTAGGGTTCCTATGGGTAGGGCTCTCTGCCCTAGAGTTAGGGTTCCTATGGGTAGGGCTCTCTGCCCTTGAGGGGGGGTTCGTAAGTGTAGGGCACTTACGGCTAGGGTTAGGGTTCCTATGGCTCCCTGCACTAGGGTTAGGGTTCCTATGGGTAGGGGTCCCCACCCTACTGTTAGGGTTCCTATGGGCAGTGCACTTGAAGCTAAGGTTAGGGTTCCTGTGGGTTGGGCTTCCCGCCCTAGGGTTAGGGTTCGTATGTGTAGGGCACTTAGAGCTAGGATTAAGGTTCCTATGGGTAGGGTACCATGCGGATAGTACAGGAAAGATTTTTTTACTTAATTTGGTCACACTGATTTACATGTTCTTATAAAAACCACTGACTACCCAAAGCTCACTTCTAAAATCCTGCTCTATTTGCAGCCCGATAAAATACTTGGGCAACTGCATGTTTATGTTGAGCAGATGTGACATCTAGTGGCTGTTTTTAGCAATGTATCTCTTTTGTGTGTTCTCAGTGGAGATTCCAAGCTATCACCTCTAGTTGTTTATCTGAAACATCATGAAGGGCTCAACCCATGCGAATTTCAACATATCTTGCCTGCATTTATAAAATGAGAGCTTTTTTGATGTTTTATGAACTAGGCCATGAAATCCTTTTGAATCAATTAGGGCTCACTTGCATAGATAGTTTAAAATCTGACTTTTTTAGAATAGATAGGAAGTTGCCTTTTATTCTCTTTATAATACACACTGATAATACTGGATAGGATACTATGTCTCCAATCCTTGTACTGTCCTTTTACTGTCCTGGACAAAAAACAAAGTGCTGTGAAAATGGCACAAAAGGGCACTAAAGTTATATTAGAGATGCTTCTGAACTTGTTATTCATACTCTGTCAATGGCAGAGCCGGGAGCATTATAGCAAGAGAGTCATCACATCAGTACAGGGAGAGTTCAGACAATGGTTTACTGCAGATTGGGGACTGGAAAGTGAGAATAAAATAAACACTGTGAATATGTTATAAATGTTTGACAAACCAGAATTAAGTGATCAGGAAAAGCTTGGTGAAAAGTCTGTCTTCACCGGCTGGCACTGGATAACTCAAGCATTGCAAATGTTGATGTTCTTTGGCCTCAGTACAGGTGACAGATGTCTTTCACCAAAGGTAGGCTGAAATAAATAGTAGGGTGGAAGAATGAGAAATTTAAAGAGGACTTAGTCTATCTTCATTCTTTTGGGCAGACATTTAGGTATTTGTCAGAGTCAACTGACTTAGGGCCAAAGCATTAGCACCTTGCAGGATTGAGCCCTTACTGTCTTCTGTCCTGGCAGGGTTTGTGCTCAGAAGCAAGTTGTTTTTCTTAATTTGTTTCCAGGGTTCAAGTGTCCTAGAAGGGTGGTCACAATGTTGCTCTTTAGAGCTCTATCCTTCAAGTTTCTGAGCGCTTTGGCATCAATCATACAAAACACTTAAATCAGTGTGGCTATTCATGTGCTTAAGTGCTTCATAGAATTGGGGTCAGAATGTAAGTACTTTGCTATAACGAGCCTATACTGCAGTTCAAGATATGTGGCCAGGATATGTAATATCCAAGAACAGTCATGGCACTTACTAGAGCTGGGCAAATATTGCAAAGACTTTCTACAAATAATCTCGCTAAACTTTGTATGGGTTTGTTTCAGCAATGATAGCTCCCCACAGGGAGAACAAAAGTTTACAGAGACTCGGTTTTAAATTAGCATGCAGAAATATTTCTGCCAGAAGTGTTGGCTCAGTCATCTAGTCAGGAAACAGAAAGCAGACCTTGTGATTTCTCTGACCAGTCACAACTAATCAACACAGCAAATATCAGTTATTCACAGAAATTAGTTTACAGGTTAAACACCAGAGATAAAAATACTTACCCAAAAAATAGCCCTCAATAATTATAGGTTTCAGAGTAACAGCCGTGTTAGTCTGTATTCGCAAAAAGAAAAAGAGTACTTGTGGCACCTTAGAGACTAACCAATTTATTTGAGCATAAGCTTTCGTGAGCTACAGCTCACTTCATCGGATGCATACTTATGCTCAAATAAATTGGTTAGTCTCTAAGGTGCCACAAGTACTCCTTTTCTCAATAATTATGACTCCTGAATACATCTGGGGAAATTCAGGTTTGTTTGTGGGTATGCTATGAGCAGAGAAGAGTACACACGGAATGGACCAAGTGCTGTGCTTGTTCTGTGGAGGGCAAGGCTGTTCAGCTGGTCTAAGCGTCATGCTAGGGATGCCAATAAGAGCTAAACAAATCATCAGCAACAGTGAATGTTGCCTCTTTTCTCATCAACATTTGCTGGTACGTTATTTGTGTTAGTGAGGGCAGCTGTGTCTCAATTTGCTTCCTGGGTAGGTGCCCTACATGTTTCAAAGTGGCTTACTGAGTTACAATGAGGCTGCAGTGCAGTACACTGAGAGCTACATCTGCCTTGACAATTTTGTGTCCTCACAGCCAGTGTTATTTCAGTCATAGAATCATAGAATCATAGAATATCAGAGTTGGAAGGGACCTCAGGAGGTCATCTAGTCCAACCCCCTGCTCAAAGCAGGACCAGTCCCCAGTGTTTGCCCCAGATCCCTAAACGGCCCCCTCAAGGATTGAACTCACAACCCTGGGTTTAGCAGGCCAATGCTCAAACCACTGAGCTATCCCTCCCCCCCTCTCCCTCTCCCGTAAGCAGCCTCTTCGGCCACATGTTTTCCAAAGCTTGGAATTTTATTTTGTATTATACAGAGAATAAGAACAAGCAATAGAAATAGGAATCTGTTTCAATGGTTCTTTCATTTTCTTGCACCTACTTGGTTAGTAATCATGTGTTTTGTCCGTTACTTACCCTCTCATTTCTATTTCATTGCAGACTGTGATGCTCCTCTTGCACAGCCAACGCCGCTACATTTTTGAATATGACCAATCAGATTATCTGCTCGCAGTCACCATGCCAAGTATGGTGCGCCACAGTTTGCACACTATGGTTTCAGTTGGGTACTATCGTAATATCTACACCCCACCAGACAGCACTGCTGCTTTCATACAAGATTTCACCAGAGATGGACGACTTCTGCAAATTCTATATCCTGGAACAGGTCGCAGGGTCCTTTATAAATATACCAAACAGTCCCGACTATCAGAGATTCTTTATGATACTACTCAAGTCACGTTTACATATGAAGAATCTTCCGGGGTTATTAAAACAATACACTTAATGCATGATGGGTTCATCTGCACCATCAGATACAGGCAAACAGGTTGGTTAAAACTATCAATATTTTTAAAGGGTGATACTGTCACCTCTGGTAACACTTTGGCCCCTGCAAACACTGTCTTATCTGGTAGACAGCTTGAAATCAAGCCTACCATTGAAATCAGTTTTTATGTTGAAGTACAAAAATGTGTCTGTTTGTCTGTCCCACAGACATCTATCCCATTTGAAATATGAAACATTCTTATTATCGTTTGCTATGAAATGGCTCTCATAATATTTGGTTATTTATTATTCCAATATGAGGACATTTGCTAAATAATAAATCAAATTGCTTTACTGTTTGCATTTTCAAGTTTCTCTGTTATAACAAATTCAAAGGAATTATTTATATCAGGAATGTGTTAGCCGTGTTAAAAATAAATTCAAGTTAATATTAGCCTATGTATATGGAAGTATATGGAAATCATAATTATATGTAAACTATCATTAGTTTAAAAGAACAGTAATAAGTTTTTAAGGAGTGTCTGTGCACTAAATAAATCCATGAGAGAACAATTTAACATTTTTCTCACTTAAAGATGTAGTCAAATAGCAATAAGACTCAGGGATACATTCAGATTAACATCTTTTCTTTCTTTGTTATGTATGTTAGATATACTATGGGCCTAATTCGTTTTTTCTTGTTTTTCTCTTATTTGCTATATGTAGGCCCTCTTATTGGTCGTCAGATCTTCAGATTTAGTGAAGAAGGCCTTGTAAATGCCAGATTTGACTACAGTTACAACAATTTCCGGGTCACCAGTATGCAGGCCATGATAAATGAGACTCCTCTTCCTATAGATCTGTACCGATATGTTGATGTATCTGGAAGGACTGAACAATTTGGAAAATTCAGTGTAATCAATTATGACTTAAACCAAGTTATAACTACCACAGTGATGAAACACACCAAGATTTTTAGTGCCAATGGTCAGGTGATTGAAGTGCAATATGAAATTCTTAAGTCCATAGCCTACTGGATGACCATTCAGTATGATAATATGGGCCGAATGGTGATATGTGATATACGAGTAGGAGTAGATGCCAACATAACAAGGTATTTTTATGAGTATGATGCTGATGGTCAACTTCAAACTGTGTCTGTGAATGACAAAACCCAGTGGCGTTATAGTTATGACCTTAATGGAAACATCAACTTGCTTAGTCATGGCAACAGTGCCCGTCTCACTCCTCTGAGATATGATCTTAGAGATCGCATCACTAGACTAGGAGAAATTCAGTACAAAATGGATGAAGATGGTTTTCTTAGACAAAGAGGCAACGAAATATTTGAATATAACTCCAATGGTCTCCTGAACAAAGCTTACAACAAAGTGTCTGGTTGGACTGTGCAATACTGTTATGATGGGCTTGGACGACGAGTTGCAAGTAAATCGAGTCTAGGACAACACTTACAGTTCTTTTATGCTGATCTCTCCAATCCAATAAGAATTACTCATTTATACAATCATACTAGCTCAGAAATAACATCCCTATATTATGATCTTCAAGGCCATCTCATTGCTATGGAGTTAAGCAGTGGAGAAGAATATTATGTTGCTTGTGACAACACCGGCACACCCCTAGCTATCTTTAGCAGCCGGGGCCAAGTAATAAAAGAAATTCTCTATACACCATATGGAGATATCTACCAGGACACTTATCCAGATTTTCAGGTTATCATTGGTTTTCATGGAGGACTCTATGATTCTCATACTAAATTAGTGCATTTGGGTCAAAGAGATTATGATGTCATTGCTGGACGTTGGACAACGCCAAATCATCATGTGTGGAAACATCTAAACACCATTCCCAAGCCATTTAACCTCTACTCATTTGAAAATAACTATCCAGTTGGCAGAATCCAAGATGATGCTAAGTATACGACAGGTAAAAAAAATTCCTATTAAAAATACTTCTGGGTCAAATCCTTATATGGATCCAAGTCCATGGAATTTGCACACCTCAGAGAAGAGGCGTAGACTTTCAACTTGCATTCATTTTATTTGAATGTATTTAACCTCCTACTACCCACATAGCTTTGTCTATTTTCTGTGACCTTTCAGCCCGTCAATAAAGCAAGCAAATAGCTGCATCTGCTGTCTTTGCTAAGTACTAGAATTTGAAAAAGAGTTGAGGCAGCATTATCTGAATTCCTTTCCATGATATGTAGAAGGAAGTACAATACAGAATTCAGAATAGCTATGCTCTGTGATAAAATAAGTTATTTTCTTCTGGTAACCAATTTTGAAAATTTAAGATTATGTCAAATCAGTATTGCAATTTAGTTATTTATGTTTTGAGGTTTGGTTAGGCCTTGGTAAAGGATGTCTAGTCACACTGGTAGCTGCAATATTAGTTCTAATTTCAGTTCTATCAGAATGGAGAACTGTGGGCACCTTTGCTTCTCCTCACCTTATCTTCTGGATCGCTTTTTCTAGAAATGGAAAGTACAAAATACATTCAGCTTCCCAAGAATTAAGAGTATTGTTGCTAAGAATGCTTTGATTTTGTTTTGTAGACATTGGAAGTTGGCTAGAGCTGTTCGGTTTCCAGCTACACAATGTGCTTCCTGGATTTCCAAAACCAGAGATAGAAACTGTGGAGACAACATACGAACTTTTACAGCTTCAAACAAAAACCCAAGAGTGGGATCCTGGAAAGGTTAGCAAAAGTCTGCCTACAAAAGCAGACAGTCTGCTTGCTAGTTAACTGGACTATTTCTAAACCTAAATTAAAGAATACAATTAGAAAATACATAGAAAAATGTTCAATCAGATCTTAATAAAAAGCCTAGTCCACTGTGATCCGAGGGATGATTTTCAGGAGAAGAACAATTCAATTAATTGAGGACATTTTTGTCCATTACTTCTACATTATTTTTATTTTATTACCATAGCATTTAAGATCCCTACTTTCCATAATTTCAATACCTCTTTGTGCTATGTGCTATGTTCAAAAACAGAACAAAGATGTTCCCTACACCAAATAGTTTACAATCTAAATAGAAGACAAAAGAGTACGGGTGGGCGCAGACACACTGACGTGGAGTACAAAGGAACAATGGGACAGTATGGGTCAAGCATGCTAGGCAGTGGCCTCAGTACACCAATGGCCTAACGATTGGGAAGTTTTTTTTCAGATCTCATGGCAGAGGAGAGTTTTTGAAAGGGGGACAATGCATTAGTTTTGCGGGTGTTTACAGGGTGCTCCTCCCAAGCAGAGGGGTAAAAAGCAAGAAGGTGCCTGTTTGAAAATATAACAAGCTACAAGCTATAGGTGTCATGTAATAAATTTATACTTACTGAAATATTAGTGCAAATGAAATCAACAGATCTTCAGCTTTTATTGGAATGATGCCACAATGAGGAGTGCAAAAACATCAAAATATTAAATCTTTAAAAGTCTTTTCCTCCCTAAAAATGTTCTGTGGTAGACCAGATTTTTTTTTTAACATAGTAGGGTGATGGTGGTATTTTTGTTTTATTTTTTTAGTTCTAAGTCTCAAACTTGCCTCGGGCCTTGACTACACTCAGAACTAGCCACATTTCAGCAATTGATGGCTAGTAGTCAATGTAATTGCACCAATACAGATCTCAGCTATTCTCCGGGCAGATACTCACATTCAAGATTTGATCCTTATTGAATATCTATTAACAAAACATTGCAGTTTTACAAAATAAGGTAGAACAGGAGGGATTGATTCTCTACTGCCTCTCACCTTGTGCAGTCATGTAAAGTCATGCTACCTGATTGAAGTAACAGCATTTTAAACTCACTTGGCCCAGGTGTGAATAACTATGGAATGTACAAAGAGGTGAGGACTCAGGCCCACTAATTTTAGGGCCCTTCACATGCAAAGCTCCCACTGAAGTTACTCAGATTTTATGGTGATGGAGAAATAGTATAGGGATGGCCACAAGAAAAGAACATGGATGGATGGATGAATGTCAGTGGGAGTTTGCCTGAGTAAGGACTCCGGGATTGGGCACTAAATCTATCTATAGCTCTTAGGTACCTATATGGCCTCCATTCCTGTAGTATTTTGGTGCCTCATGATCTTAAATGTATCCTTAAGGGATGGGATTATTCTAGCCCAGATGTTCCATGCTTTCTTTTGCTGAACTCTGCTTCAGAAATTCATGTCTCATGCACACACCCCTCTCAGAGGAGGGGGACCTGGTACCTGCTGAGGGAACCCTTCCATTGAGGATAAGGGAGCTGTGGGGACCTGGCTTCCACTCCCAGCCCTGATGCTCAAGGGTAGGGTCAGGAGGGTCAGAAGGCTGCACCCTGTGGGTATTGCCCCTCCCCCCCCGCCTGACACAGCCCCCTCCTTACCACAGCCCCATCTGCACAGCCCCATCTGCTTCCCTTGCACAGGCTTTGTCCTGCCATGGAAGCACATGCGACTCTGGCACAGTCAGGTGGGGGCTGGGTGGGTCTTCGGTTGCCCTTTTGTAGAGTCCGTGCCAGCCACCCCAGCAGAGGAGGGTAACTGCCAACTGGTGGCTACTGCAGCTCTGGCAGTGAGACAGGCAGAGAGTCAGGTCCCAGCATCTAAGACTGCCCTGATAGTTCCATCCCCAATTGGAGTTCATGCCCCACCATGTGAAAACCTCTCTTCTATACTATTATTCCCATTTTACAGATAGAGAATTGAGTCACAGTGACTTGTCCAAGGTCACCCAGGGTGTTTATGGTAAAGCAGGGAACTGCACTCAGGTCTCCCCCGTCCCAAGATGGCATATTCACCACTAGAATAGCAATTTCTGGGAGAATATAAGGAATCTTCACCAAGGTTTCTTTCTGTGTAGGAAGATGCAAATATGTGATTCTTCTTTTGATGCTTGGAAACTAAAGGGACCAAGAGACCGTAAGCAGTACAAACAGGCCACTGTAAAGTTTATTACTATAATTTTTTGTTGTTGCTACACTGCCACAGATGTGCATGATACTTTACAGACAAATTTAAAGGATTGGTACCTAGTCTGAGGCACTACAGATATCAGTAGAAACTTGATATCATATGGTACTATAATGAACTGTATAAAAATCTTTTACTTCAAACTCTGTTAATGTTTATGTTTCCAGACTATCCTTGGCATTCAGTGTGAGCTGCAAAAACAACTTAGGAACTTTATATCCTTGGACCAACTTCCTATGACCCCCAGGTACAGCAACGGGAGGTGTCTTGAAGGAGGAAAACAACCCAGGTTTGCGGCCATTCCTTCTGTTTTTGGAAAAGGTATCAAATTTGCCATTAAAGATGGGATAGTGACTGCTGATATTATAGGAGTAGCAAATGAGGATAGCCGGCGCATTGCCGCTATCCTCAACAATGCTCACTATCTTGAGAACCTGCATTTTACCATAGAAGGGCGAGATACACACTACTTCATCAAGCTGGGGTCTTTGGAAGAAGACTTGGCTCTAATAGGCAACACAGGAGGCCGGCGCATTTTGGAAAATGGCGTCAATGTCACTGTGTCTCAGATGACTTCTGTGATAAATGGGAGGACTAGACGCTTTGCTGATATACAGCTCCAACATGGTGCTTTGTGCTTTAATGTTCGATATGGGACAACCATTGAAGAAGAAAAGAACCATGTCTTAGAAATAGCCAGGCAGAGGGCAGTAGCTCAGGCCTGGACTAAGGAACAA
This sequence comes from Caretta caretta, assembly GCF_965140235.1. Classification (NCBI taxonomy): domain Eukaryota; kingdom Metazoa; phylum Chordata; order Testudines; family Cheloniidae; genus Caretta; species Caretta caretta. The sequence continues at coordinate 88,084,282 of NC_134214.1, forward strand.
AGACGGCTGCAAGAAGGGGAAGAAGGCATTAGGGCATGGACAGAGGGAGAAAAACAGCAGCTCTTAAGCACTGGGAGGGTACAAGGCTACGATGGATATTTTGTTTTATCTGTGGAGCAGTATCTAGAACTTTCTGACAGTGCCAACAATATTCACTTTATGAGACAGAGTGAAATAGGCAGGAGGTAACAAAGAAAACCTCCGCCTTTGCGTCACCAAAGACTGCCTGTTTTTAAACATAAAATGGTTTATTGTATTGGTTTTTCTAGAGCAGAACTCTGTATATATAAATATAGAGGAAAACACATATCCAACTGCCTTTAAATGTGACAGAAGATGGTATTTTAATATTGTTTGTTTAACTCTGAGAGATGACAGTGAAGATTTTTAGTTCTTGTGTGGCAGTATTCAAAATTTCAGAAGCAGAGTTCAAATGGTTCAACAACACAACGTAGAAAGGCACCGCTCTCGTTTAAAATCACAGATACATGCAGAATATTTAAGAATTCATGTGCTCTGCTTTCTTCTTGAAGATACATCTCTTCTTAGTTCATTAATTTAATAACTCACAGATGATTAAAAAGGTTATAGAGCTTGATTCTGCTACCCTTACTCACCTGGGTAGTCCTTACTCCCATGAGTTCTTCCACTGACTTTAATGGATGGCTCACAAGAGCAAGGACTGTATTTAGAACCTTGTATCAGCACATTTCATTTTTCACAACTATGATCTAAAGAAGTTCCAGACCTGAAAAACAGGGGTAGCACAGAATGGCTGTCCCATATTACATTTATCTTCACTCATCAGTAGCCTCCTCCCATTCTCTCAGAGATCAATGTCATGCTGTGTCGAGTTTTGCATGTGGCAGTGTTCTATAATTCTCTCCCTGAGGGCTTCAGTCAGACCTGGGTTACACTGGATTCTGCTGGAATAACCCCAAGCACAGAAGCCTGATGGCTGAATGTCCTCCTGACCGAGTGTTGCACAAGGTGCCACAGCTAGCCATCACCACCCTAAACATGGACAGAAATGTGCACATGGGTCTGATCCAAAGCCCCTGAAGTCAATAAGAGTCTTTCCATTGACTTCAGTGAGCTTTAGATCAGGCCCTGATTCAGTGCATCCCAAGCAATCTCTGCCAGTAGTACTTCTGTGGACCCCCAGAAAAACTTAAAGCCACTCTACTGGAAGGATTCACAAATGCGCTCTGTGCCAGTGAGGGTGAAAAAAGCCCTGTCTCACTATAGAAAATAGTATCCTGTGTGTTTATTGGACAGGGATTCTTCAGTTCATGATTCATTTGTAAATTGGAGTCGTATCAGTTTTTTGTCATCACCTTAGCCTCTTCTCACATTAATAATTATGCTGTATGACTCAATTTTGATGTGTGAAAAAGACTGGTGGGTCAGAATTCGGTGAACCAAAGTGTGGACAGTAAGTGTAGGTCATTTTGGGAATGATTCTACACGCTTTGGCTCAATCTGCAGAGCACATAGCAAAGTGTTGTAGGGTGGGAATTTAATTTTGCAGGATATCAGCAGCTGTCAATATAGTGATTTCACAGCAAAGTGTATGATCCTTCTTTTAACCTGTCATTTTAAAAGGACCTAATTGTCTTGTGGGGGATTGTGTGCAAATTTTCTTTGTTAATTTCAGATGGGATTAGAATTTTCTTTTAGAACCTAAGTATCTTTAATGGCGACATTATTGCACATTTTTACCAAAATAGACATAGTAAATATAGTCTAATCATCTCTGCTCGTATTTAGTTTTGCCAAAAGCAGGGTTTGTTTGTTTTTTTCCTTTCCTGTTTTCTTTTTTCTTTTGTTTTTGGGCAAGTGGAACAAACTGTACTGAACTTAGAGATGAGCCTGAATTGGAACATCAGGTCTGATCCCCCTTCAAACTTTGGGGAAGTTTGGATCCAGCGCTCAACTTCACAACTTGGGCCTCCCTTTATGGATTCAATCCTGCTTCCATTGAAGTCAGTGACCGGTTTCACCGCCGCATGATCAGGCCCAGTGATGAACTGATCCCGAAGAATGCCATCCACACACGACCCCAAACTCTGGGGAAATTTGGATTGAAATCCAGTTCCAAATATTATGATTGGGCTCATCACTCACTAACGTACAGTACTGGGAGCTGACCAAGTCTGGTATTGATAGCTCTGATCTCTGTAATTTCCCATAAAAACATGGAGAATTTGAATACCTCCACACCAGTCTAAAAATGGACCTTCAGATCCTTGAGCCTCTGATGTTCTTTTAATCAATGAAAAAATAATTTATGAACTGTATATAGAGAGTGCATTCATAAATGTGATGATGTATTTTATCACTGATCCAAGATGTCAATATTAGAGTCTATTTTACTTATATTTTAACCAATTATACTTTTTTGCAATTCACTAATGATGTATCATTTTCAAACTGCTTTAAATATCCATTATAAACAAACATTTGAAGCGCTTAATAGTAAATTACCTTTAACTGTGCATTTCTAGTATGTAATACATATTTAGTTAGCTTGTGCCTTTAGTTTCTTAAAGTTATATTTGTATTATATGCAGGAAATGCACTTCGTATTACCTACACCTGTGGTTTTTAATACTGCCTTGATTATTATTATTCTCATTATTATGCCAAAAGGTCATAGAGTGAAATGTATTATAAGTTTGTCTCTGAAAGCAGATTTGGCATTTTTCAGTTCATGCACAGAAAATTTAAGATACATTTTTGGACAGTGTTTCTTATGAAAATATGGATGTATAAAGAATCAAATGACATTACATGGCCCTGTATTCTGATGGCATAAGAACATGTCTTCATCATGTTTGGTTATAAAATTGAGAAAAATAAAAATTCAGTGTCATTTTTAGATGAATACAATAGCATTTCTAAAGAGAATTACATGTCTTTATTAATACAAGAGCACTGGAGGCCAAAGTTATACTTACACACACAGGCACCATTCAGTGAGGGAATAGATCTAAGCCATCTTGTTCAAGAACAATGTCAGATCGAGGTAGGGAATATTTCAGTCTCCATGTTTGTTTATTTTTTAGTGACTAAGCCAATTTTCTTAGTTGTTCTTTAATTTTGCACTATAGCCTAGAGACCCAAATGACAAAAACACAAAACAAAAAAAATCACATGCAACATTTTTGTGGTCATTCAGATCCAATAAACTGATGATTGCATTCTGCATTTGGAACCTGGTTCTAGAAGTAAAAAACCCACACACACACTAATGCACGCTATCTTGTATCAAAACACCTAACATGAGAAGCTACATGTTATATTTTTATCACAGCAAAACAAGAGTGTGTAAAAATAATGTTTCCTTTGTTTTCATGTTGATTTAGAAAACTAGAACATTTCAAAGGTATATAGATATATATATGGATATATATATATAGGTAGAACATAGCCAAATATATACAGACTGGACAATGTGCAACTCAGTGTACACATTCTAGCTGTTTAGTTAGAGATCTTTAATGTCCTCTCAGTTGTATGCTAGTTAGTAGCTGTCTTTTTTTTTTTTAAATCATGTTTTCATGCACTTTCAGAAGTTTTATTTTTTCTAGATCTGCAATTATTCCCGTTCACCAAGCCCTCTTTATATCACTGTCCTGGGGAGGGGAAGGCAACCCATATAAGTGTTCTAAAGAGGTATTTTTACAAGGATAACTCTACCAGAGATTAATGTTATTGGAAGCCAACGTACAGTAGCCTAAGATTAGAATGTTATAAAGAGAGGCATCTAGAGAAAGGTTGGAGTATGTAAGGAGGAAAAAAATCTGCAGCTTCCTTTCAACATGCTTGTCTGCTCTGCGGAATTCATATCAGCATAATTGATCAGTCTAACATTTCAACATTCAGATCAGACTGCCACAATGTTTTTTTTCCATCAAATAGAGACAAATAAAATGCTGACTGTTACTTAAGCCTGTCCTTTATACAAAGCATTGTCAGGTCAAAAGCTTACTGTGTGTAAGAGGAATTACTTCTCAACAGAAACTGATAGTTATTCAAGTTCGACTTACTGTGGATTTGTCTTGGCATTTGTCATCTTACATTATTTGTCCAAGAAAATGTGTTTGCCAGTTACAATATTTCCTTAGACTTAGTGGTGGACTTTAACTTCTTAATAAATGTTAGTATGTCAGATTGTGTCCTTGATGATATTTTACTTGTATGAACCATGGTAAAACACTGAAATCTTAATATTCTTCTGGCAAAAGTGTCAATAGAAGAGAAAGAGAAACATAGCACACAGTATATGTCAAAAACATATTTCTCTTTAGCGTTCTCATTAAAAGTAAAGATGTTTACAGTGTATGCCAAGAGCTTCAGTTTCTACCGAACGGTTAGAGGTTCTAATCTTACAGAAATTGTGTTATAATGGCCTGAGCCTTGTTGCTAGGAAACACTAGATTCCAATTTTTTATTCCTGCTCTAACTCCTGTGGCTGAATAGTGACTGGATACTGTACAGGTTTATTTGTTCTATGGCTGCAGTTAATGGTCTGTTGCATTTTGCTCTGGTTTTCAGACCAGAAGCATGCATTTTCTACAACAGCATCATAACAACATGTTGTAAATAGTAAAAGTGAATATATTATGTGTTGATATTTGAAAGAGAGGAAAGAAGTACTTTGACTATTTCATTTTTAAAAAATAAAATTGCAAACTAATCGTCGGTGTGACATTTTCTTTGCTTACACCAAGTACTCTCAAGCCATTCTAATTATTTCATGCACGAAAACTTTTTTTTAACTTTTCAGTAAAGAGCCATTTAATAGAAAAGGGGGAGGGGTTCAAAAGTATTTGTGGATGAAAGTAAGTGGTAAATTTTGGTATTGAAATGTAATTGTATTTCTGACCCACAGAGGTGCACTGACAATTAAAACCTGGTTGTGAAACCACACCCTACAGTTCTTGGACACATGCACCAGTTCATCAGTGAGAGAGCAAAATGCTTATTAATGGCACTCCAAGAACTGAACCGGCAGGGGGAAGACTGGCCCAGTTTAGGTATTCACTGATCAAAATAGAGCAGCTCTTATTTCCTGGACTCCTCAACCAAGAGCAGTTGAGCATGGTGGGGGGAAAAACTATGTTAGATGTGGTAACAAGTGAGGGGGAAGGGACCGGATGTGTCATCACAGAGATAGGTGGGTAAAGAGAGATTTCCTGAAGCAATGGAGTGATTAAGAAAAGGCGAACGGAGGGAATGGTAAAGTGTCTGCCTCTGGGCAGGTGCAGTGCAGCCTCACACTGAGGACTAATTTCACAAAGAAACAGAGGCAGACAGGGTGATGCTTACCACACCTAACTTTGAGGCACCTAGAAAAGCAATGGGAGCCACAGAGTTCAGTGCCTATGCTCAGAGGCAACAAATGTAGGGGGCCTTGCGGGGAGCATATGCCCCCAATTGCCAGCCAGGCATGCACCAGCACTGGCCAGGGTGGGGGATTTGCAGGGTGGAGCCATCACAGTCCCAAGAGCTCAGCAGAAATGGCTCAGTCCCAGGGCTCTCGATGGAGGGGCTGTCCAGGTGGCCAGCACACTGGGGCCAGGCAGGGCCATTGGATCAGGGCTTTTGCTGGCACCACATGAACCAGCAGCTCCACACCCACCTTCTCTGAAACAGTCGCAAGTGCTGGGCTCTGCACCAGCTTCAGCAGCCATGAAGTCCATCCAGGGGTGGCTCAACCAGGGGGGAACGCCCCCAACAGAAGGAGCTGTTGCCTCAGACACAAAGCCTGGGGAAGGCGCAGCCCCATGCTCCCAGAGCCTGATGGGGCAGCAGAGGGGCAAGCCCATGGCTTTCAGGGGTGGCCCGGGGCAGGGGGTGGGGGGACTGCTGCAGTTCCTGCGGGTTCGGGGTGGAAAAGGGCTGGAAAGCACTTTCCCCATTCCACGGCTAGCTGAGGGGGCAGAGATGCTCCCCGTGCCTGTGCGGGGTTCCAGGCAGCTGGCATATACATGGCACAGCACCTCCTAGGCAGTGCCACGTGCAGGAGGGTTTTGGGCTTTCCCAGGGCACCAGCACAGGCAGAGGCAGGAACATGCTGGCCAGGTTGCAGGTATGTTGAGTGCTCCCGCCAGGGGCTGGAGTGGGAAGCACCCCTGCCGGGGGTTTATGGTGGAGCAGCAGGGCTGGGGAGAGGAAGGTGAAGGGGAAAAGTGGGGAGGGGACAGCTGGGGAGCATGCAAAGGGCTGATGAGGGGGGGAACCTGACTACCCCACGTCACCTCTGCTGCCCCCCCACCTTTAAATTGTTTCCCCCCAAATTAACAGTTACGCAGCGTCTCTGCTTCCCCTCACTATGCGACAGACTCATCAGAATGGGTTTCACAGAAGCCAGCATAGCTGGCGTCTGGCCTAATGGAAGCAGCCAAGCTGACTGGCTGTGCTAAGCCCCATCCTGCTCACCATGTGCCATTCTCAGCTGTAACTCCCCTTTTGGAGTTAGGGGCCAATCCTCTTTTACCAAGAGACCTTGATTGGGGAGGTGGGAGAGATGCCCTCATAATTGTGGTTAGGGGGCCCCACCTGGGAGCCCAGGGCTACTGGGGGAGAAGCGGGGGGATCGTCCATCACTGAGGTATGTGCCCTGGCCCCTGAGCTATAGGCTACCCTGATGTGGGTGCGCCCTCAAGCCCACTTTGTGCTACTTTGGGGGGAGGGCGTGTGCCTGGGTGAATGCTAGAACCACTAGGTTATCGCGTGATGAACATGCACGCTCTCTGGCCTAATTACTTTTAGTCACAGAGGGATCAGTTCAACAAGCGGAGATAGCAAGAACTCCCTCCTCTTCCCACCTCCGCCGCGGCCAAAGGCACCTGCAGGTCAGGGACTGTGGGGGGCGGGGAGAGGGGGCAGCTCCATGAGGTTTGTGTGACATCCAGTGGGAGTGAAGGGAGCCTGGTTCTTGGTTTTACGTGCCTGCAGTTAGGTACCTAAATCCTTTACTGACTGTAGCCCTAGCTGTCAAGACAAACTGCATGGCCTGAAGTAGGTGATGCTCAGATGCCTCCACTGAACCTGCCTAGAGGGAGGGGGCATAACCTGACTAAGGAGCGTGCTGAGGGCACCAAGACAGTTGGTATGCTTAATAGTCACGGGGAGATGCAACAAAAGACGGTGTTGAGCGAGCTGGGCCTGAGGAAGGACCGGTCAGTGAGACAGCAAAGGGATGGTGGGTGTATTGCTAGAAAACAAAGAAAGTAGTGGTGAGGGACAGGTCCAAGGCTCTGGGGTTAGACACGTCACAAAATGCAGAACGCAAGAGCTGCGACAGTAAATACAGTTATTTGACAAATTAATTGTCATAGGGTGTAAAATACGGCCCTGTTGTTCCATATAGAACCTGAAGCCTCCGTCCCTATTTCCATCTAATGCTACTGAGGCAGGCAATGACAACAGCACCAAGTAGTAATCTCTTAATAGTTCACAGCAGCACTTGAACTAACGCCTGCAGCTTGACCAAACATGCCGCTTCTCTCCTAGTTTATGCAGCTTTTAAAAGAACTAGACAATTCTAGCATCAGCCATCGGCAGACTCGTTTTCAGTCCATTGCACATCACAGAAGCATGTCTCACACTGCTCTTATGACACAGGGTTTGCTGAGGTCCACATGCTACCATCGAAGTCATCAGCTGTTTTGCATAGACAGCAGTAGCTGGCTGGGGCCCTTGGCCAATGTATCTCCCTAATTTAGCACCAAGCTTGAAGCTGCCAGGGATTGTTGCTAAGATTATGTTTTCAAGTAAGTTGCCCCTGCATTTGACTGTCCTGACCCATGAGAGACCAGCTGAAAATACTATGTTGCATTGAGGGACTGTGGCTAAAATTACATCACATTGTCGCTTTTGTAACAGGGCAGCAGCTCAGTGGGCACGTTGCTGAGGCAAGAATTTGACATTTTACTCTGGCTTCTATATTGGCACAAGCTGTTACATGTTGGGCACTGCAGGCAGCTTTGGAGCCGAAAAGGAAAGAAAGAGCTAATGAGGAAGAGTGCTGAAAGCCAAAAAAACAGCAGCCAGCAGTAAAATCTTTAAGGCAAAGACACAGACTGAAAGGATCAATCAACAGAAATAACAAAAATACAATTTCATCCATTGATGTTCTTGTTTAATGGGCACCTCATCTGCTGTGTGCCTGATGTCTTTGATGAATTATGTAACAATGAAAGAACAACTTTAAATATTTTATTGAAAAGTATATCAGTCCACATCTGCCACACTATAAAACAACTAAGTCAGAAAAACTTTTCAGCCAAGCATTGATATAATGAGTAGCTACAGAACAACACACACACAAGCATTCTATAAAATATTACATTAAAAGTAGGACTTTGTAGGTGGCTCAACTTAAATGAGAGTTGGGAATAATTTAGAGACAAAGTAAACAAGTACTGTAAATGTTAATGGATTTGTGATACCTGCTCTATGTCTGGGAGGTTTAGGTGGTACATTTAGTCACTTTTATAAGGAAAATTTTGTGCTTTAAAATAAATATTTTCTTTTATTTTAGGCTGTTATGGAACAACTTATCAAATGCTAATGTGATAGGAATGAAGTTTCTTTATGCCAATGATGGCTCTTCTGATGCTGCTTATCTGATGTCTATGTCCACTCCCTAGAATCTGTTTTGTCTTGAGTGAAAACAAAGGCATTTAGCCGTGTATGTAAATGAAGCTTTCAACAAGCTGGCAACTGTGGCTCCTTGGTCTAATTATCAGCCATGCCCATACAAATGTGGTGTATAACAGCCCTCTCACAGAATGGAATTCATTCCAGTGCAAGGCCCACCCACCACGTCAGCCCTGCGCCATGACATTGGCAAAGCCCTGCTGTGTATACAAAGCAGTGGGTCCCCACTGGCTGCATATGGAGGGTATGGCAGGGTATGGCAGAGAGGCTGAATCCACAATTGTCGGAGCTGGTGATCAGGCACCAGTGCACTGGAGACAGAGAGACTGCAGCCAATTTCCCCCAGCCCGTAGATAAAGGCAACGGTGGCACATATACTTAACTACAGCATCTTCCCCAGTGTCCACACAGCATGGCCAAGTGAAGCTTGATTACTCAGTCATTTTAGAGCAATCAGGAAGTTCATGCATGTGAGAGTACATCATTCAGTGGTGTATAAACCATGGCAGAGCTAACTGGACAGGACCAGTGTATCAGCCAGTGTATCAGCAGAGGGCAGTGCTGGTGGCCAAAAAGTCCTGCATAGCATGACTGCAACCATCTATTGCATGTAGACTAAAAGGACGGACAGAAAGAAGGGAACAAATTATGGTGGGGGAACGGAGGTGCAGGACCTTCCATCCCCCAGTCACTTCAGTCCTCCCCAGGGCCTAAACTGTGACTGCAGTAAGAAGTTCAAACTCTCTTAAGCACTATACTTAGGCTCAGCTAGCACATCAGAAGTTTGCCACGGCCCAAAGGGCGGCAGCGTGCCAGGTGGACTGGGTAGGCCCCCCCACCTTCACTTGCAGCCCAATGTTTTCTCACAACGTTGTTTTTGTCCAAGCAAGTAGCTGAAAACCCTAATCATTCAGCAGCTAGTGAAAACGCCCTAGTTAGCCAGTGCTGCCATCTCTGGGGATTTTTATCAAAAGTCTCACAGTGTGCATTACCCCAGCTTTTATTTAAGAAAAAGTAAGTTTCTAGCTCTCGAAGTTGTGGATTAAAAATCATGACCCCCTAAAGGCTCAAACATGAGAAGGCAAAAAGAGACCCAAATATACTATTATTTTAAAAAACGCTGATGATTTTTAAGTCAGTCTCACGATGTTTTGGGGGGGAAGAACATAGAGTCACGGTTTTTTGGCCACTTGGCATTGGCAATGCTGCAAAACAAAAATGATTATTGTTTTCTGAAATGCCCAGTGTGATAAAAGTTTAAATCTATTCAAAATAGTTTCCCATTCTTTGTTAATTATAGATGGGCAGTGCCCTCCTTATAGTTAAGACTGAGATGAGCTTGCTATTTAACAGACATTTTTTCTAATTGTTCTAAAATCCACATGCACACTCAGATTGTCTTGAAAATTTCTGTGTGACATCAGAGGCTGGAGTAAGGGTAGTTGCTTAGATTTGGAGTCACAATAATGGAGGACAGTTTGGCATCTAGATGCCACCGTCACAGGCACCCAGAATTAAAAGGAAGAGCAGTACAAATCCTATGGAAAGGATAATTTTTTGGACAAAGTTAGCCACCTTTCTCCAGCTCACAGAATATCTGTAAACAATTTCCTCAAATTCATTTGTTGCTCAAAAAGATTCAACACATTTTTTTAAACTTTGGCTGGCTCACAGACTGAATTTGCTACATTGCTGGTCAGTTCTAATTGTTCAGATTGGGCAGATAGTACAGGTTATTTTCTCTGATTGGACAAGCATGCCAGCACACCCAGCAAGAAGTGGATGATGCATATGAAACCAACCTAAAATTCGACTCCTGGGAATACACAGGCCTGCACCTTTGAAATTTGCTTCTGGGGTGAAATTCATCCTTGAGCAGAGAGCCAGCACAAGGCATCTGCAATATAAAAGCCACTATTCTGTGGCCACACATGGGTCTTAAGTGATACTTAGGACTTGTGCTGGGCTGAATTTCAATTAGAAATCAAACACTAAAGTAACTTCATGTAAAAAGACTAACTAATATTCAAATAGAAAAATCCCAACCCAAACCAACAGAAAATGAAAGTATTAAGTCATCCAATTGCTCATTATTTTTCTCCCATATCTTTGTAAAAAAAAAACAAAACAGATTCATGCCAATCTTTTAAACGGCAGACTAGAAGTTGCATTAAACATACATTTCTGAAAATATTACAAGAAAACTCACAGAGTTGTAATGTCTATAATCTACAGCATATTGTGCTGGAGTGTCTACAAAAAAAGACGTATAAAAGCCTATTTAAATTACTTCACACTCTGGGACGTGTCTTCATGAAGGATGCAAATAAAAGTCACGTTCATCTTTCTTTCCTACAAAAAAACAACAACAAACATATTAAAAAGATGAACTCCGCAAGAAGGCGAAAGCTCATAGTCTTCGTATTTACTAGGAGGCATGGGGGTTAACTACATCTTGTCTATCATTGATGCAACTGGCAGGCTGTAAAAGAAATATATTCGCATAGAACGCTGCAGTTGGATATAAATTCCCTAGCTAGCACCGCAAGGCATCCATCCAGACCCCACAATCTAGACTAGGTGCTAGGAAGATACCAATTTTTCAGACTTTAGGAGGTGCATGCATGCTGTTGTAGTGAATGCCACGGGTTAATAGAAGCAAAGAAGCCAGAATTCTCTCTGCCCAAAGGCCTGGGGTGTTCAGGATGGAGGGAAGCTGGAGCATACCAAGAGGAGAGGTAGATATGCTGGAGGGCAGGGATAGGATACAGAGGGACCTAGACAAATTGGAGGATTGGGCCAAAAGAAATCTGGTGAGGTTCAATAAGGATAAGTGCAGGGTCCTGCACTTAGGACGGAAGAACCCAATGCACAGCTACAGACTAGGGACCGAATGGCTAGGCAGCAGTTCTGCGGAAAAGGACCTAGGGGTGACAGTGGACGAGAAGCTGGATATGAGTCAGCAGTGTGCCCTTGTTGCCAAGAAGGCCAATGGCATTTTGGGGTGTATAAGTAGGGGCATAGCGAGCAGATCGAGGGATGTGATCGTTCCCCTCTATTCGACATTGGTGAGGCCTCATCTGGAGTACTGTGTCCAGTTTTGGGTCCCACACTACAAGAAGGATGTGGATAAATTGGAGAGACTCCAGCGAAGGGCAACAAAAATGATTAGGGGTCTGGAACACATGACTTATGAGGAGAGGCTGAGGGAACTGGGATTGTTTAGTCTGCGGAAGAGAAGAATGAGGGGGGATTTGATAGCTGCTCTCAACTACCTGAGAGGTGGTTCCAGAGAGGATGGTTCTAGACTATTCTCAGTGGTGGAAGAGGACAGGACAAGGAGTAATGGTCTCAAGTTGCAGTGGCGGAGGTTTAGGTTGGATATTAGGAAAAACTTTTTCACTAGGAGGGTGGTGAAACACTGGAATGCGTTACCTAGGGAGGTGGTGGAATCTCCTTCCTTAGAAGTTTTTAAGGTCAGGCTTGACAAAGCCCTGGCTGGGATGATTTAGTTGGGGTTGGTCCTGCTTTGAGCAGGGGGTTGGACTAGATGACCTCCTGAGGTCCCTTCCAACCCTGATATTCTATGATTCATACCAGCCCAGCCATTGTGCAGCTGTTGCTTTAGCTCCTCACAATCTTTTAAGGGAAGCAGGTCAACAGAGCCTCACCCTTGCCCCACCCTTTTCTGCTATCGTGGATGTAGCTCTGGAGTGCACATGTGGTGCAGACGACCTGTTGTTTGCTGCTTAGTAGCACTGACCTAGTGCTACACAGCCCTTTATACCATGCATGCCTTTGGATTGGGGACGGTCAGAGACTGGATCTTGCCCCTTAGCACATTTGATGGCAATCTCCACAGGCCCGTGCCATTCTGATCCCAAGTGCTCCTCTCAGTACCTTGTGGGTGCTTGGCTTTCGCAGCATTCACTACTGGATGCTGCAGAGGAGTTATAATGCCTTGTTCTGGTTTCTGGAATGCTGTAATTAGGTTGTGTACTTTCCGGAACAATCGTCTGTGGACCCCAGGTGCAGTCTGCAAAGTGAGAGATCAACAAATTACCCAAACAACAGGCTACAGGGGAACACCACTACCCAGGAGGTGTTATATAACAGCATTGTTTCCACAAATGTAAAAACATCAGCAAGAAGAGAAGTCCGTTCTCAGAGCCAACTTAGATTTGTTGGAGCTGTCCTCTCTCCTCTCCCTTTCCCAGGAGCATAGCCAGCCATTTGAAAGGTATGATTTGGTACAAGCTAAGCTTGTTCTCTGCACTGCATGCCCACTGGCTCTACCTACTGCCACAATCTCACAGGGCAGCCATGCAGATCAGCTGCATCCCTAACGTACCTCCAGTAATTTCGGGGGGGGTACAACAGGGAGGGCATTGACCCATTACATTCACTAAAATGGCCACTGCAGTTAGACAGAGCTATCTGTTAATAACCATCCTGAAGAATAAAGCCTTGGCAGTCAATACAGATGAGATCCTGTGGTGCTTACTGGGCAAATCTCCCACTGATGTCAATTAAAATTTTGCTGAAATAAAAACTGCAGGAACAGACTAAGAAATGTTGATTTTTAAAAAATCCTAGGAGTATTAGAGTGATTCCTGATACATCTGTGAGATCTTCTATTGTACAGGAAGAGTGAAAGGAAATAGCTAGATACGATGACACTAGACAAGGACAGCAAGTAAGCATAGCCCTCAGTCTAGCAAGGTCGTTGTGATCTTGGTTTCACACTGTGAAAGTGACGGGACTTCAGCACCATCAAGCTCTCTTCTGGTGGTTCCTGGAATTGGCAATGAGGTGGTAGAGGAAGGGCAAGAGTCTGAGAGGGCCTGTTCTTCACTCAAGATAAGTACACAACTGCCATTGAAGTATTGCTACAGTCAGGACAATGACTCTAAAAAGACACCATGCGGGGAATTCCATATTTATCTCTGTCAAGGACTTCCTTTGCTCACTTTACAAAGCAAAAGGCCACGAAGAAAATTGACCTCCAGCTGTAATACGAACTCCAGCTGGGGTCAGGAAAAACAAGCGCCCCTTTCGTGCCTTCAGCAGCAATAACAATTACACAGACAATTCTCCAGTGCTACTGGTAGAAGTTTCATCACACTGAGAGCTCACTTCAGCCCTCCAATCTGCCACCTCTGAGTCCTGCTAGTGATCCTATTTTAGTCTCCAGCTCATTAATCTCATTTCCCAGGTTCTTAAAAGCATCACCATGGGCAGTCAGCATACCATGATGTTCATTAAGTTATTGATAGAGAATGCCTATGCGATGGTTCCAGCTCACTGGTAATGTGCTCCAGAGGAAGACCTAGCACCCATGATGATGTTCCTCTGACTGTAAATATTAACATGGATCCAGCCCGCTTATAAAAGTTTTCTGGAGTGTTTGGTTCCTTTTTGCGCATCTGTTAACTAGTCACATCTCTCATTTCTTTGTATCAAGGGGCTCTGCAAACTGTTACCTCGTTTTATTCAAATCACTTTGTCTATCCTTCTCAATTAATCTTTGCAGATGCCCATCACAGCATATCTCTATCTTCAAGGGCTTTTACTAGACATCTAAAGCAACTTTTAAATGATTCGTCACATCCCTTTTGCAACTCTGGCTGGGCCTGAACACTCTCCTCACCCAGCCTTTTGGGGGAAAGCAGTTGTGGTACTCGCCACTTATACTCCCACGGAGGTGGGGTGGAAGGACAGGGCAGCACAGGAAGGCACTCTCAGCATCAGCAAGAGTAAACCTGATCCTACAAACCTCCAGTGGGCGAAATCCTTGCTCCACTGAACATAATGGAAGGTTTGCTACTGACTTTGTGGGGACCCGGATTTGAGGGTCAGTACTTTGAAATGGTCTCTTGTGAGGCTTTGCTCTTGGTTCTTTCAAACCTCAGCAAGACAGAAGAGAACGGAGGCAGCTGGGTGGGGGCCAAATGCTGTAGTGAGTAAGGCAAATTCAATGAGGGCAGAGTTTAGCCTGCCATATCTACTCAGCACCCATTTCCCTAATGATTTGAGGGAGCACCCAGGATCTCCAGTTGCCAGAGGGGAGGATCCAACACCATGAGTGTTCCTCCTCATTGCTGCTGCTGGAGGAGCATGCTGTCTGGTGCCGCCTTGATAGCTCCCTTTCTACTACCACAGGGAGAGATGAAGCTAGCTAGGGAATTGCTTCACCCCATTCCCCAATGAAGGCTTTGCTTTGCCGGTGCTCCAGCCTGATCCTGCCAAAAATGTACTGGTACTGTCCATCCTACCGCAGTGTGCATGGCACCACCCTGTCCCTCAGCAATTTCTGCTCTTTCACCCATGAGTTCCAACAGCTCATGAAAGTACCAGTTTCCTTTCAGGAAAAGGAACAGAATGAGGTAAAGTTTGCCTTGGCCTAGATCCCATACACCCTCTTCCCCTGAGGCCAGTGGATTTGTACATGCGGTAAACCAGGCCAGCATCTGGTTTATTGAATTAACTCTTACCACCTCAGATTTGGGGCTTAGCAAGTCTCCCTGTTTTGGAACAAATAACTGTTTGCTCATGGTCTGTATTTCAGATCCAATACTAGGGCCTTCCCCTATGCCCCACCACAGGCAAAACGCCCACTGAAGCTAATGCAAGCATGTAGAGTCAAGTCCCTGTATTTAAACACAGGTGGAGCATGGGGCTTGTTTTAGCTCTTTGCACAGTGATGAGAAAGTAATTTTTTTTTTTTTAATCAGGAATGGGTGTGAAGCACATTCAGCTCCAGGGTTTGGTCCTAACTGACATTAGAATCTGGTCCAGGTGTTTCCAGTGCAGAACAACAATTCTGCTCTAATTTTGCCAGCAGAATTAACCCTGTTAAATTATATTTTAACGTTTGTAAATCAGTGTTCATTTATGTGCAAACTGAAAGCTAATTATGAATTAATATGCTGACTACATCCAAAGAACAAGAAGTTCTGAAAATAAATAAGGATTAGTATTCACATGAACCTAAATTATGCCTTGAACTTAAATCACTGTTGTTATTGCACCTACTGCTACACCAGTCCTTGTACTATTGATAAATACAATCTGTCAAGAAATTAAGTTAAAAACATTGTAAATCATAAGGATATTGAATATTTGAATATTTTGGTATTAATGGCATGTTTGGCAGAAGAGAAATTAATATTGACTGTGCCTGTCAAAATATGAAAACACAATATTTCTGCCATTTAAAATGCTGCAAAATAGTGCACTGGTGCATTCTGTAACCGCTGAACTGTAACAGAATGAATTTGTGCATTCAAAATTGTCAGACTTGGCACCAGTGATGGGCTCACTTGAGACCGATTAAATTACATGAGAATCAGATATTGCAGAAAGGTGAATAATCCAGATGTATTTCCTGAAATCAATACCTATGCTCAGTTGTGGGAACTTTTAGAAGAGAAGGAGCAATACATACCTCGGCACTCCAGGAACCTGTATCTGTCTTGGACACTCTGTAGGTATAAACATAACCCTTATATCTGTGAAAGAATCAACATGTATTTATTAGTCATGTCTATCGTCCGGTTTAGTATACAGTTGCTCTGTAATGCTGGAATTAGCTCATTTGATAAGCTCCTTTCCTTAGCAATAAATTAGTCGATGTAGCCTATATTTAGAAATGAAAAATTTGGACCCAGATCAGCAAGCTATGTTTGAATCCCAAGAATTGCACTGAATTAGGACTTGGAGGAGGGGGGCGTTGTTTGATCCATCTCTGTCTGTCTGCGAGATCTACAGTTTCTCCATATTAAAAACCATGAAACCTGCGTAAATGTTTTAACTTTCCATCAGTGACCTTTTGCACGCTTATTTATGTATCGGACACACTTCGTGTGGAATTAGAACAGAATATGTATCATTACTAGATGACGATTCTGCTAAGTGATTTTTTTTTTTTAAACTGCAAATGTTCCCAGGTGCTATGCCATGGATGTATTTTATTTAGAAATCTAAAACCACAATATCAAGGCAATTTAGAGTTTGTCTAGCTAATGCATTCCTAACCCTCAAAGGTCTGCCTTTGCACTTCCATCCTGGACTGTTCCAAGGTCATTGTCTCCTGGAAACACTGGTCACTTTATGAGATCACGAAATCTTCCATCTATTTTAGACACAGTTTCCATTCAGGGACCTCTGAAAATAGACATCAACTGATGTCTGGAGTCAATCATGCTAGAAGGAGCCCAGTACTTTACATGATCTTGTATATATAAGCCAAGGTTCAAAGATGTGACTTAAAAGCAGAGTGACAGATGTCAGTGACATGCTACATGTGTAAACTACTTGCTGTGCAAAGTTAAAGTAAATGGTAACAGATCAGACCGGTGGTGTTTTACACCCATTGTGCAAAGTTGGAAATGACTATACAAGATGCAGGGCAATGGAGAATCAGGCCCAAGGCATTCAGAAAATGAAATAAATTTACAATAATCTGGCATTTCCACCAAGACATTATGCATTATTAACTATTCCAGCATTAGCCATTTTTCAGAAAGCAGGTACATATTACATCTCTTTCCAATTATACACAATATCACAGTAGTTATTACCAAATAATAGAAGTCATAAATGACACAGCTAAATGAACACATTTGCTTATGCGCCATGTCATGTGTCACTGCAACTCAATCACTGATTTCTGAAAATCCTTCTTGATAACCTCAGAAATGTTTCTAGTTATTGGAAGTAATTTACCAAAATAGGAAGTCATTAATAACTGTTTTGATTTGTCCACATTAATACCCCTTGGACTGTAACGTTGCACAGCTGTGAATGCATACGCACGGCGCAAAGCAGTGGCAAATCAGGTTCATTGGGCCAGATCATTTGCTGGTGCAGACTGGTGAAGCTACGCTGACGTCAGTGCCTTTGAAGATGAGGCTCTGGCCCATTGTGTCTATGCTGAATTGCATGTTGAACCGCACCTTTCTCTAGATCGTCCCAGAAAACAACTCTTATTCAAGGTCTTTGTCTCAGCTAAATGAATTATAGCACTTTTGATACCTGTTTTCTTAACGATTATGATCTTATCGTAAAACTTTCTGTTAAACAGCAGGAACTTCATTACCACTTTAAAGCACGTTCTGCCTTCAGTTTGCCCACAACCTGATTTTGATGAGCTGAGTTCCCCTCACCGTTGCATGGCAGCAGCCCCCAGATGTTTTAAACAAAGGTTCACGATTTAACCTGTCTCACATTAAAGTTTAGGGTCAGGCAGACAGGCTGCTTGTTTTTAAAGTTGTGAGTGTGTAGCACAGCTCCCATCCACTCTCTCCTTTCCCCGCCCACGCACCTAGGTACCCTATGCCAGTAAAACCAGATATAAGGTGCACGTAGGCAGTCTTTTAGCACACTGAATGAGGTGTTTCCCCAGTAGCTGTCAGCTCAGTTTTCTCTCGCTAAATCAGCTCAGGCTGGAACTACTCTTAGTTTGACAGGCTCAGGCATATCCTTTCTCTTACACAATGAATCCTTGTAGGCAAATGATGCCATCAGATCAAAACCTGCACTCTTGTCTCAGGACTAGGGCAAGTCCCTGATACAGAAAAACTCCTGGCGGGAGGACACAGGTGAGGGAGAGAGCCAGCTCTTGGGGTTCTCTCATGGAGCTTCCTCCCAATTTTTCCCTTTGGGGTGGTGTTTGAGCCCATGTCCCATGGAAGAGTCAGGAGAAGGGCACTCCACACGGGGTTCCTATGCACTGGCCTTGCTCTGGGGACCTCTGCAACTCTGCCTTAGCTCCCTGACGGGACAGCACCAACAGAACTGAGCAGTCAGGGATGCCTCAGCCAGCAGGTGGCTCCCCTGTGCAAAAAGCATTTTCTGCAGGGTTGGTGCGGGAGACCCTGTGAACCCTCCTAGTCATCCAACCCTCCAGGCCCTCAGCCTGCCCCGCTCCTGTCTCTAAAATGGCACAAGTGAAAAGCCCAGATCTGAACATCCCTGAAGTTTAGGCGATGTGAAATCTGGATCCACATTGCAACACTCTCAACAAAGTGATGACTGGAGCATTGACTGTTGTACTCAGTGGGCCTGATTCATCCCTGCAATTCCCCAGTTTTACGCTGGTGAAACTCCATGGAATGAAGTATGGAGCAGCACCATGGTAAACCAAGGTCACTTGCCCAGCTTCTTGATCAGAGACAAAAGACATTATAACTCCTAATTGCTCATGAGATGGCTTAGAAAATAATTCTGGCTAAAAGTACCGTGCTGGATATTGCTTGTAGAAAAGGAGATAGCTAGTTATCATCCCATCTCACATTGGATAGATCGATAGATATAAAATCTGTCGAACAAAAGGTCGCTTTGCTTCCTGCTGAAAGCAGTTTCTACTTTGATACCATAACTAGGAAAACTCTGTCAAGGGGAAAGTGTAGAAAAGTTTCTACTCCAGAAACTATACTTTGCTTTATATGATGTGTTTTTTCCTTTATAGAGTATGCCCCCCAAAGAGCTGCAAATGCCTTTCGCGCACATGGTACACTGAGACAGCATCTGCCTACCTAGCCTCCCCCTCCTCCCTTTTCAGCTGTGTTCAAATGTGTTACAGCCACATTTACTTTAACAGGTGAATAATTGCAATCTTCTCCACTGTTGAAATAGCTGGAGGATATTAGCCATTTGCTGCAATTTATAATTTAACCATGACATTTTAACAGCATGGTATGTTTTGAAATAATTGCCAAATGTTTTGTACCTTGGCTGCGAAATTTTATTCAACTAAAGTTTATTCATTTTTAGGCCCAAAACTCAACTGAAAAGAGCAAACTCAGCAATAAATGACATTAAATGCTGTCTCCTTAAATGTAGCTCTGTCCAGAATTATTTGAGTTTGCAGTATCAGTTCCTATGAACTGGCAGGCTATTTAGACATTAACACGTCACCTTGGAATCCATAACCGATGAGTTAGGCCAAGCTGGCAGTGCTGCATGTAGCTAAGCTTGCCCTCCCTTCCTACAGTATATCCCTGTTTTCAGTTACTTATGACTTCGCCAGATTTTAACCATTCAAACTGATGTTCCATGTTGGGTATCTGCCTCAAGCTAAATTTTTTGGGGACGTTTTGCCAAAAAAAGGTTCAGCTGTTCCTGAGAATGCAATCAGGGAAAAATACATTGTTTGGGCTAGGTTAAAAAAAAAAAATCTTATAACCATTTTGTTAGGTGGCTCGAGTGCCTCCATCCATTGAATTTGATGGGAGGATTAGCTTTGTTTCAAGAATGTGCCTTTTGCTGACCCCAGGGGAAACCACCTACCTTTGGCCAGGTTATAAGCCTTTGAAAAATTGCAGTTCACACGTGCTCAGTCAAGACTTGTTTGTTTGGCTGCTAAATTCTCACAATTCTATATACACTGAGTATGCTCTATCTTGGGGATACGGGGCTGAGCAGGCTTTTCACTGCATTTGCTGCACGCAGCTGCTGTGGTCCATGTGATGCTGGACACCGAAACTAAGAAGTGGGAGACTGTCTCTCCTGTAACCTCTGTGCTGCCCATTAGGACCCCGGCAGCAGGGAAGAGGATGTTGTCTGATTGTAATGAGGAGGGAACAAGAGCCAGATGGGGAAGATGGTGGAGGAGTAGACAGACAAGGAGCCTGTGGGAGGGGAGCCTAAGACTGGGAGAGGGTAGGGGTAGCTTGGACCTGGGAGTTGACAGGGGTTGGGGGAAAACCAGACGTAGGAGCAGCTGAAGGTGTTGGGAGGGAAGATAGATTGGTTAGGCAAGGAAACTGAGGTCAGAGGAAACAGGGGTAGGAGAAGACTGGGACTGGGATGAGGTGACAGGGAAAAGAGACATGACTGGGATAGGAACAGAAAGGGTCAGACTTGTGGGGAAACTAGGCAGAAGGAGTTGTGACCTCTAGGTCATAATCCCTCCAGAACAGACTGGAACCCAAGATTTCTCTGGTCTTGGCAAATATCTGTGAAGCTCTTAGGCAAAGAGTGTGCCTATCGCGCAGGTCCATATAGACAATAACAACCTACTACGGCTACCAGCTACTCCATTCGCTCAGGTGCCAGAAGTCTGTGTGGTGGATCTAAGGATTTCCTCCTGCTGATGACTCGTGTGAGTGTCCGTATAATGATGGATTTTTTTTTCAGTTTGCTTTTTTAAGAACCTAAACAATTTCACACAAAAAAAAACCTGTGCGAAACGAACATTAAAGTTGCAAAGTCAAGCACTCAAAAGTTAGGCAATGCCAGAATTAAGGCTGTTTGTGCGATTTTAATTTGGCCCCTCTGTGCATATTATGATTAAGGCTATGCTTTTGGCACAGAGGTCATGATGTTCACAATCACTGAGAATTTTAATAAAATCTGCAGCTATCGCAGCAGTGGCTCCTGTGGGCCCAGCTCCTCACTCAAGGCATTGCAACCTGGCCCACATGGTTGCAATGCCACTTAGGTTTGGAGATGGAGGGGACAGATGCGCTGAACGCACTCAGCTGCAAATGAAGTCAATGGAAGCTGTGCTATAAACATATAAAGTCCTATATAATGCTAAATACCCTAAAAAATCTGAGCTGACGTATCTCAAATTGGGTACCAAAAGCTAGTGGATACTTTTGGCCTTAATGTTTTTGTGCCTCAAATCCCCATTTACAAAAAAGGGATAATATCATCCCCTCATTTCATGTGTGTGTGCTGAAGATGAATTAATGCATGCGTGTGATGGACTCAGATAATATAATGATGAGTGCCATCGAAAAGCCCATGTTCAAATTAATAAGTCTGTCTTCAGAGCAGAGTTTGAATAGCATGCAATAAATAAGGCTTGGGGGCCACACCCTGAACCATGAAAAGAAAAGAAAATATTGAAGAGCTGCTGATTCAATGAGCATTGCCTGCCCTGTGCAATGAATTAGGCAGGGATACTGTGTAAAAATATGTGAGCATGTAATTAAAGACTGTGTCATAATGCATATGCACAAGGTTGTATGGTCAAACTTATGAGTTCTTGACGTTGCATCCTTAGCATGGTTTAAGGATGTAATAAGGTGTATGTCTGTAAGTAGGTTGACTGGGAGTAATTTACGCATGGAGAGGCCAGAATGAGGTGTAAGTTAAATTAGGGGGGAAGGCCTAAGTTAGTTTACACTTCCTTCCTGGAAGTTGCTTTTGCTGGTTGACCATTCTCTTTTCTGGCCCCTTGACTTATACGTTACACCAGTTTAGACTCTCTAACCCAGTCTTACCGACATGTAATTTAAACCACCTTGCACATAACCTCTAACTTGATTATGTACCTTCAACTCAGTAACATATAGCATTGCCAGACGTCCGGTTTTCGACTAGAATGCCCAGTCGAAAAGGGACCCTGGTGGCTCCGGTCGGCACTGCCAACTGGGCCAATAAAAGTCCCGTTGTCGGCACAATGGGGAGCCGGGGCTACAGCAGGGTCCCTGCCTGACCTAGGTCCGCGAGGCTCCAGGAAGGGGCCACCAGGTCCTTGCAGCCCCGAGGCACATGGGTGGCCAGGGGCTCCGTGCACTGCCCCCACCCCCAGTGCCAGCTCCATAGCTCCCATTGGCCGGGAACTGTGACCAATGGGAGCTGCGGGGACAGCATCTGCAGGCACGGGGGCAGCGCGCGGAGCTTCCTGCAGGGACCTGGCAGACACTTCCTGGAAGTCGCAATTAACTCAAAAATATTAATCATGCTTAAAAAAATTAATTGTGATTCATTTCACTATTAAAATATAGAGTACCATGCTGATCACGCTTATTTAAAAAAATGCATTAATTAAAATTGTGACTGAACTCCTTGGAGGAGAATTGTACGACTCCTGCTCCATTTTACCTGCATTCTGCCATATATTTCATGTTATAGCAGTCTCGGATGATGACCCCGCACTGTACACTGTGTATTCTGTGGTGTAACTGAAATCAATATATTTGAAAATGTAGAAAACATCCACAAATATTTAAATAAATGGAATTCTATTATTGTTTAAAGTGCAATTAATCGTGATTAATTTTTTTAATCGCTTGACTGCCCTAGATCAACTGAACTGTATGCTCTCCTTTTCTGGTCTGTAACCAGCTTAGGTCTGAGCATGTCACATCTTGGCAAAAAAAATTGGAGATCCTCTGACTTTACAGTTTTCTGTACAGGCTCTTGAGCCCCTCACAACATCTGAAGGCAGCATCCCTGTGACCATTGGCTTGTCATACCTTTTTCTGAGTCCAGAGCATGCATCCTAAACCTATCTGGCCCAGCCTCTGCTGCACCATTAACTAGAAAGTAGAGATTGGCCCAAACCAAAACCTTGAATATGAACTTCTTCAAATTTGGGAAATACAGTCAGATACAAATCCATGGATTTGGTTTAGAGTCAGATTGAAAAATTAAAAGGGACTCAACTTTCTGATTCTGGCTCAGGAGCAGCAAAATCTCACAAACCAGCATTTCTTTTGAGATTTTATCCCAAGAAGGCAGAAATCTCACAACAATGGATGATTCAGTGGATTTATTTTAGTGTGGGCCAGACTTATGAGAATTGTGATGGACCCATCTTTACATTTCTAGGTGTCTGTTGTTCTGCTTGATGCACCTGCGTTTTTAATGTTCTGTTCAGATGTAGCCTGTTACAGAGGAGAGATTACCCATGTTGTCTCAAGTACTCTTCACTTTTGTTGTTTCTCATTGAAGAAAATAGAAAATTCTTACTAACTAATCCCAAACCCTACCAGTGATTCTGCCTCAATCGTGAACCTCCAAAGTCTAGACTAGACCTAATCTGGATTTTAACTTCACTTTCTCAGCTACTCTCTCTTCTGCTGACTTGTATTGCATGGTGATTGTTAGAGTTGCGCAGGAACTGGAATTTCCATTTCCCATGAAATTCTGCGATTCTGAAATTTGTTTTTGTTACAAAGGAGAAAAAGTGTCTAATTTTTCTGCAAAATAAAATTTTTGAAAAAAATTCACTTTGGGTCAATTGAAATATTTTGTTTCAATGAAATTATTGTTTTTTTATTTTAAATATTAAAATAAAATACATTTCTCAATGCAAATGTGTTTCGCAATTAAAAATTTAAACATTCCATACCAAAAGTGAGAGAATGGAACGTGTGGACACTATCAAACTGTTTCATTTCAGTGTTTTTAGTGAAATTTCATTACGATCAACAGATTCCCAAGAAAAATTTCAGTGAAAGAACATTTTCTAAAAGAAGTGCTATCGGAAAATTTTCTACCAGCTCTCATAATTATCCAGGACTCAGAAAGCCTGTGTCTTATTGGAATGGTCACAAAAATATTTCAATTATATAAAATCCATCAAAAAATTATTCTTGACGATGATCTTCATTCCAATGAGTTGGGAAGGTTGAAATATTCACTTCAGTAGAATTTACCAATGTACTGTGAAGAATTTTCTTACACAAGAAAATGGTGAATGCTATTTACAATGCTAACCTTGAATGGAAGAAGTTTCATTGCCAAGACATTTTTGTTCTGTGACATTTTAAAATATGATGATTATTATGTGCCTTGCTATAATAAATGCAATTACTATGCAATTTCCATCAAGAATATTAAATGGAAAATAAAAGAAATGCAACGTTAAGGCTGATTCATGATCCTGAATTCACCCTCACCATGCGTAGCTGATGTGCTTACCGTACTGGAAAGTTTTGGCACAGTGACTGAACTTAAATACGCCAAGAAACTAAGATACTATGGTTATGATGATGGAACAAATAGAGAAAATTAAAGCTGATTAGACGGGAGTCAGTCTTGTCACCATTATCAGTGCTTCAAGAGCTCCAAACAGTTTTATACTCTAGCTGCTAATTATTCCCTAAAGATTTAATGCAGTATGGTACATGAATGGTTGACTTCAAAAAAATCATTTGAAAGCACAGCATAAAAGTGATGTCATATTTAGCTTAAGCTGCCATTCTAATCAATATTTAGAGGACTGAAATAACTACTCACATTCATTTGAGACATTCTCCTACAAATTTTGAGCCCCCAAATATAAATACGGTAGGAGTATACTTAGCATTGGCTTTACCAATTTGCACATGCAGCTACTTGTCTTTGTACAGGCATACACGTATCTGTACGGGTGAAGGGACCATCTGCACCCACAGGTATAGTCACAAATTTTGCAGGCCTGGTTTAAAAAATAAGCCCATTCTTGTGTCCTGCATTCCCCATTGACTTCATTAGGAGCAATGTGTGCAGACAGTCTCTGTGTGTTAAAAATGTCAAACAGGATACTTAGACAGGAATCCAAGATGTCTGTGAACAGAACATGTTGCTCGCAAAGAAAGATCTTCATAAGAAAAAAATCAAGATCTAATAATAAAATCTTGTAGCGTTGTCTGCAGTATCCAACTGGTTTACCCAATGGAACTGTTTCTTTAAAAAATTCATTCATAAACATCCTAATTTTGAAGACCAGCAAGAAACATTTCAGTTTTCAACATGATCAAAAGATCATTAATTGAAATCTTTGCGCTCCTGGGCTAACGTATATGAAACATGCAGCCGTACACCTACTCTTGCAGTAATCAACGTTATTTGCTTAATAATGTTATTAAAGAAGTCATAGTGTAGGCAGGCCCAGGAGGAGCACCTCATTTTAAAATGTTGCAGAAAATTGCAGGGAGCATCGGTATTTACAAGAGCTATGGGAGACCCCAATGCAAACCAAAACCTACCTTACTGCTGTATGAACAGTTTCCCTTCATCATTGTGGTCTTAAAATATCAATGAAAGAACGTGTGTCTTTGTGATTTGCCACAGCCAGACAAAAACAGCTCTCTCTTTGAAGGCTTGTGGGCTCTCGTCAGCATACAGTGACTTAGGGCACTTCAGTCCGGGCTTGAACTGAAGGGGAACTGGAAGAAAGCAGCTCTCTATCAAAACAGAGGACTAGTACTTTTGTGGAACAGAGCAGCGGGAAAGAAAAGCTTCCTTCATAAATGTTTATCAAACAGGGTCCCAATTATCAAAGCCGCTTCAGTTATCTAAGGGATTTTAGCCTGCCACCAATAACCATGGTATCTGATCACCTTCCATGTCAATTCAATGGCAATAGCAAAATCCCTTATGAATTGTGTGGAGTCTGATTCGTCTCCCTTTCCAAGGTCATTACTCTGCTTACGGTCAGGTTTTTATTTTAATTAGGAGGCAGCCGAGACTGACCACAGCCGTTGCTGCCTTTCTTATATTCAAAGTCAGCCAAAATGTTTAGGGAGGAAAAAGGGCATAAGGAACATTTGAAACTTTTTGGAAAGACTCTAAAGCCTTTGGGGTCATGCTGCTGTCATTACACACCCAAAACTGACTTCACATTGGCAGCGGTGTGCACAGGATCGGCCATCCATGTTTATTAGAGTTAGCTACAATATTTTCATCAAAACATTTTTCAGTGACAAATGGGTTTTTGAGGAAATTTTTTGCCTGGATCAAAATTTTCTGTTTTTTCAACATTCCCCCCCCCCAATTTTTCCCCCTCCATACTGTAATTAGTGGAAGTGGGGGGAGAGAGAGAAAGGGGAAGACTGAAAATCTTGAAATCAATTTTGTGGTTTTCATTTAATCAAAAAAAATTTGTCACTACAAAAACTTTTCAGTTCATTTCAAATTTCTCACAGAAAATATATACTTTTTGGGGGGTTGGCTCCAGTATGCATGATGACATCTCTTCATTTACTTACAGGCTTTGCTTCACCGTTTCAGAAATCATTTCATAGTGACTGAATCTCCAGTAAGCGGTATACATTCTACCTAAATGCTCTCTAGGTATTCCTAGAGTAACCATCATCAGAGTTTCCGAGTGCCGATTAAAAGTTTTTTGTTAAAAACCATTATTATTAATAGTTATTAATTGCATAGTGAAAACACTGTTCTATGTGCTTTATAAGCAGGCATGAAGACACGATCACAGCCCCAAAATTTAATACAGAAATACATTCTATAGTTTACTAATGGTTTGGGAGTGGGTTTTTTTTTTGTAGTGATGAACCCCAAAGTCTACACACACCTGTTTTTGGTTTTGCCAAGGCTTTATAGCATGTACTGTTGTCATTCTGGTCCTATATGCGCTATCTCCATCTGCTTGCCAGTCTAGGATTTGTTCTTTTTTTGCTATAGCAAGCATCTGCATCCAGCCACGCGGTAGTCTCTGGTTCATTGTCTGCTTTCTCTCCCCTTCTGTGCAGAGCAGCTCTGCTATTTTACGGTTTTTGCCTGCTATAGTGGTCTATTGCATACACTTATCTAAATTACCATCACATTGCTAGATCATTCTGTAATTTCTTTGTATCATCCACTCTGAGAGCACTGTTTCCTAGTTTATCCTCAGACACTAATTACTGTACAGTCTACTTCTTGCACCACATTCATTATTGAAATACTGTATTAAATCGTTCTGAACCCAGTTCTCATCTCTGTGATTCTGCCACCAGATTTCCATCCATGTCAGATCATAGTTAACTAGACAATATTGTTCTAGCTACTCAGATAGATATCTCCACTAGACGGTATCAAAAGTTTTCCTAAATACTTATATTTTGGATTATAAAAGCTTTATTTATCTATAGTTTACAAGTAACTAATTTTTCATCTCACCCTTTGCTCATGCAGATGTATCCCTAAATGCAAACATGTACTTGTGGTTCGCAAATTTTGTGGACACAGTTAGGAGGCTCCTTTATAGTTTATTGCATTCCCGTTTGTCTTCAGAACCTATGAGCATCATATTAACTGTCTTAATCTATTCTTTAAAAACCTGACCTTCCTATCATTCACCTAAATAAACTGCCTTGAATACCACCAGAAACTCCGACTGATTATTTGCAGCTCCATGTCTTTGTTATATGTTCAAATATTGAATGTAGGCTAACTAGACTGATTTCCTGGATTCCCGCTTTATTGTTCATAAAGCTGGATAATACTGAACATGACTCTCCAATTACCTGCTATCCCTCACCTGTTCTGGATGACCCTACAAATGATAAGTAACTGTTTCACCATTTCCTCTGATAGCTCTTTAAGAACGCTTGGGCTTTTATTATTTATTAGCTGGCTCCTTTCACTAGAGTCTTATCACCACTTTTCATATCTACCCCAAATCTGCATTAGATTTTAACTCAATACACTTCTTACTCCCCTAATTTTTTGTTGTCTTGTTAAAGACTGAGGTAAAGTAGATATTAGGTGTGTCATCCCACTTGGAATTCTTTAATCTTTGTTTTCCCTTCTCATTTAGCAGGGCAAGGCAGGACGATTCTTTGTGATCAAAGCACAACAGGAGAGATAAAAAGGGAACTGGGTTGTATCTACAGTTCTGCTACAGCCTTCTTGTGTGGCCTGGGGCACTTCTTATGTGGCTCTAAGCCTCGGTTTGCCCATCTGTAAAATGATAACAATACTCACGTCCTTCACAGTTTAAAAGTCAAGGCTAAATCAAGTGTTGCTGAAAAGCACATTCAGACCTTTGGTGGAAAGTGTGATATAAATATTATTTTAGCCATAGTAATACCCTCACTATCTTATCCTTTCTACATGGACAAAAGCCTCTTCTTAGTTCTTTTAGCTAATGATCATTTGCTTTGTCTAGATAATTTCTGATATTAACATATCTTGTTGCTGCTACCCCTTCTCCCCCTTCAATTCTTTAAAGTAGCTCTCAGTACAGACCTGTTGGCCATGCTTTGTTCGTTTAGTGGCATAGCACTTCATTGTACATGCACAACGCTAATGCTTAGGATTCTTCAACCTTTCTGTCCTCCTTTGCTAAAAGAGCTCATACTTCTAACATTCAAATACCCCATGAATATTAAGTCCTTTGTCAGCTCATACCCATTTCAGAAGCAACTCATCAGTGCCTTCTCTCCGAGTTGGTGACCTATGACAGACACCTCGTAGGAATTCCTCCCTTTGCCCCAACTCTGTTATCCTAACTGATCAATTGTCACCATCTATTTGTATGTCATGCACTTTAAAAGTAGTTTATTCAGAAATCAGTAGTAATACTCCCAGTGTGCAGGGCTATATTCAGCTGTAGTAAGGCTGGCAGAATCAGGCCCTGAAATGTTGGCAACCGCTCACTTTCAATATATGAATGAAAAGCATCAATATTCCTCCATATCAACCCCCAGGGGAAAGGAGGCTTTGGGCCATACTGCTATTGGGTGTATTAAAAAGGAAGACAGACAACAGGCAAAACCAAAGGAATTATTCAGCATGAACAAGAAGCACATGCAATTTACGATCCAAACAGCATGGCTTAAGTTGTTATAGCCTCCTTTTTGCTCTCCACCCATCATCGCGATCTGTTTGTCTTTGCTCACTGGTTTGTGTCCCATTTTAGAGTAAGTGCCCCATGGCAGGAACCCGTGCTTTCCTATTTCTGGAAAGGGCCAAGAACCCCTTACCCATTCCCATGCCTGAAGTCAGCGTTAAAAAGCTAAGTCCCCACAACGCTTTGGACACAGGAGTATTTGCATGTTCTGCCAGAAGACGACCATTCTAACTGGCAAATGTAATATGAGGCAGAAAACATGCTGTGAACCCAGAAGTTGGAGGTCTACATCCCTGTGGAAAACCACAGGATCACCAAATTGGCTGCCCACTAGAAGGTCTCCATGCTACTGAGCCTTCACCAAATGGAGACCCATAAGACCCACTTGCAGCTGCATTCTAAGTGGCAGCTTGGCTCCCCAAGACTTAGACAAACACCGGGTAAGGGGTGTTGCTGCAGACCCTAGACTCCCGTGGTTCTCTGTACTCACAGCACACACAGACAATACACTCCTGGGACGCTCTCACTGTCTCGCAGTAAATAGCTGCCATCCATCCCTGTAGACAGCAGCAGCTTCTCCCCAGTCTCCCGGCTGATGTTCCCATGATAAACATCCATAGAATCCATTTTCTGAAGGTCAACTGAGTGGAGCCCGATAGAACCCAGCTAGCCAGAGGTGCTAGTGATGGTTACACAGCTCACTGCTGTCACTCGTCTGCTATCCAGCTGCTCACTCGATGGTTGATGTAAACAGGATGTGTTCCCACCTTGAGCTTCTCTAAAGACTTTTCATACTGACAGCCAGAGCTGCTATCACCTATAAGGCATACATGACATTTGACAGCACTCATATGACTCACAGCTTTCAAGATAGATGTTAATAACAGGTACATGAAGCCCACAATCTCCTTAAGAAAAAGCAGTGCTCCCTTCCCCACAACCCAGAATGCACAAGCTCTGGTTAGGCTGAGAGCCACAAGGGTCTGCTAGTATTTTCAGTAAAATTTTTGTCTTTTAAGGGTTTAAAATGTTGGAAAATTGGAAAAAGTAAGGGTCAGGCCTGTCCTCAATTGTCTAATCTAGGGCCCCATAGTGCAAGCATAGAGATGTGTTATCAAATCAGCAGAAACCTGAAGTTATGGCAAGGCAATCTAGCAACAAGGGACACTGTATGTTTTGCATGCGGTAGCAAAGACTTTAAGGGTAAAGAAGTTAAAACAAAGTATATGAATCACAAACGGAAGAGATTGAACCTCTAAATACATGTATTTCCATAGGGTTGAGCAGAAATGCTGAGTAATTTGCAAGTCACTGTAAGAACTAAAGCTTATCACCTGACTCTTAAACCCACTCCGAATCTATCAGTCACCAATGCCTCTCGGGCAAGTAACTTCAGTTCTCCATGGCCCCTTTACTCCAGCTCAGCCTCCATAAAGGGATTGCAAAGGTAGGTTAAGTGACCCCATGTGGAATACTCCCAGCATAGAGTGGTTCCCTGGGTGGTATCGTACTAACAGAATGGCTCTACACCCCCTCTCCATGCAGCCCTAGGCATAGGGACATGCCCAGGGGAGGTGTATGTGGAAGGAAATGGGTATGACCAGAGCACTCCACACTCCAGCTCTCTGGGGCCATACAGCAGCCCACTTTTAGCCTGTTAGCAAACATGCAGGTAGACCGTTCAAAGCCCTGGGGCCAAGCATATCCCTAGCCCGGCCCAGAAGTCAGGATGTGCTAAGGTGGCTTAAAGCTACTCTGAGCCCTCCCAAAGCTGCACCTTCTGCAAGGAGCAGCTCAGAAGCAGGGCTGCTGGCTCGCTTTGTACAGCTCTTACTGAAAGTGTTGTGAACCTCTTCAAGTAGAGCCCGTCTATAATAAATAAGTTAGCTGGGAGCAAGACACTGTTGTGATGGGAGCACTGGAAATGGAGATAGGAATGGTAGGAAAAGGGGCTAACCTGTTTTTCATACTTATTCATTGTGGATAATTCTGGGGGTGCAAAATCAGGGGCACCCAATTGTCAAAAATGTCTGTGAGCATTTTTTTCATCAAAGGCACCTGCCTCTAGCTCATCACAGCAAAGGTGTGCAGCTTTTCATCTGCTTTTCTTTCTTTCAAAACTAATGTTGAAAACATAATTCACCAAATGCCACTTGTAAAGAGAGTTCCTATGAAGAGCTGAGTGCCTCCTCCCTTAACAGCCATCCCAGGCTTTGGTAGATTGATGGCACTCAGCACCTTGCAGGATCAAACCTGAAAAGAGTATTATAGCTCACTTTAAACCCATGGAAATCAAGCATTTGAGCGCTAAGGCTGAAAATGTGTCATTTCAAGCCACTGCACGTCGGTATTGCAGGTGATTATTTTCATGTAGTTGTATGGTATGTGAATGCTCTTCATGTCAGAGGTGCTAATTATTTCCACTTCAAGGCAGATGATACGTTATTCCGAACGCTTCGGTAGATTAAGCTGGTGGAGCTCAGAGTAGTATATTTTAGAAACTGCATTTGACATTTGGAAATATTTTTCCCTTCAGCTGTTCAACAACAAGGTTGTCGTTCTCGTAGCTGTGAACTTCAATGCAGTGCTGATGTAACATTGTCACATGCAGCGAGTTCCCACACATCCTTCCTGACACTATTTGCAAAGCAGACATTTCAGTGTTGTAGAGAAGTGGGTAAAACAAAAGGTAGAACAAACTCAGAGATACATGCCCAGCATGTATGAAAAAATCACCTTCCTTCAGCTCCTGTGGGCTGACATGGCTTTCCTAGGTGTGTTTGCTGTTTGAAATCACTAGTATATCTGGTCAAATGATCTACCTGCCCGTTTGCTAATAGGCTAAAAATTTACTCCCTCACCTCCCTCCCACACATACACTTAAGACATTTCCATGTATGGACAAATATCCACCTATGGAAAAATTGCATTTTTGTTTCCTGAAGCTGGAGTACATGGCACATGGCAGTACATGGGATTGCCTCATATTCCTTCATCAGCATTACTCAGCACAAGCAGCTTCTGCCTGGGGCCCATTGATGCATTCAGGGCTAAATTCATCCCAAGTTCAATGCTACCTGGGCCATCACCCTCTGGGCCCTCAGGTAGTTCTTCACACGGGCAGAAGCAATATACCTAGTGTAGGGGAGCGGAGCATTCTGCTTTGGTCACATATGAGACCTATTGGGTCAGTAACTGGAGGCCTGATTTATCACTTCTCTGCTCCTGGTGCAGTCAGTCAGTAAAGAACTTTACAATGTTTGGGTGGCCAACCTTTGGCTCCGGAGCCACATGGGGCTCCTCAGAACTGAACATGCGGCTCCTTGCATAGGCACCGACTCCAGGGCTGGAGCTACAGGCGCCAACTTTCCAATGTGCCGGGGGGGCGCTCACTGCTCAACCCCTGGCTCTGCCACAGGCCCTGCCCCCACACCACACCCCCCCCCCGAGCCTCCTACACGCCACAAAACAGCTGATCGGGAGGTGCAGACAGGGAGGGAGGGAGAGGCGCTGGTCGGCGGAGCTGCCCATGGGTGGGAGGTGCTGGGAGCTCGCGGGGGGGGGAGCTCATGGGGGGCTGCTGACGTGTTACTGTGGCTCTTTGGCAATGTACATTGGTAAATTCTGGCTCCTTCTCAGGCTCTGGTTGGCCACCCCTGGGCTAGAGATAGGCCCAAGCCACAACATCTGCATCTGGATCCATATGTCCCCAGCCGTGTTGAGAGAATCTAGTAGGGGGGAGGGAATTGGGACTTTCTGAGAACCCATGTTCATATCTAATGCTCTAGGTCAGAGGTGGCCAACCTGAGCCTGAGAAGGAGCCGGAATTTACCAATGTAATTGGTACATTGCCGAAGAGCCACAGTAACACGTCAGCAGCCCCCCATCAGCTCCACCGCCACCCTCCCCCCACTCCCAGTGCCTCCCGCCCACCGTCAGCCCCACCGATCAGCGCCTCCCCCTCCCTCCCCACACCTCCAGATCAGCTGTTTCGTGGCATACAGGAGGCGCTGGGGGGAGGAGCAGGGGCTCGGGGAGGGCGCGGGAAGGGTTGGAGTAGGGGCAGGGCCTGTGGCAGAGCCAGGGGTTGAGCCTGGCCCATTGGCAAGTTGGCTCCTGTAGCTCCAGCCCCAGAGTCGGTGCCTAGCCAAGGAGCCGCATGTTCACTTCTGAAGAGCCGCACGTGGCTCTGGAGCCAGAGGTTGGCCACCCCTGCCCTAGGTATCTAGCTGTGGCATAGCCACAGCATCAGTCAAGCCACCAATAGACATCCCTGGAACCCATTCACTGGTCTTCACAGCTACTACCAAGGCAGAAGGAGCTCTGCACCTGCTTACTCTCAGAGGCTTAGCAGTTTCCGAGGCAAATTTGGACTTGATAGAGCCTGAAAATTTCAACGGCAGTATTTACAGCAGGTCTATAATCTAGTGACAGAGATGGCAGGGTGTTTACGGCCTCACTTATCAAAGTGTTGGGATTCAGCTTCCCTGTTTACTTTTTTTTTTATAAATCAGTTGTGAAAATATTTGCACAACAAAGTAGAACTACGTGTACTGAAAATACGGTTGTGTGTGTGGTGGCAGGCATTCAGCTAAGCACCCTTCCCACATAAAACTTATGTAGATTTTTTTTCACACTACTGTCACTCTAAGGTTGTTTTGGGGATTTCATCTAACTTTCCTCTTTCTTGACCCATTTTCACTTTTAATAGGTGATTTCAAAAGATGTCCGTGTGGTAAGTGGGAAGGGAAAAAACAAAATCAGAATGAGCCAGCATTGCAAATGTCATTTGACCACTTTTAGGATTTCACTGAAGTGTTTGCAGGAACTCTCTACACTTTTTGAGCATGAAAAGCTTTCTTAGAAACAGATCCATAGATTTATAAACTGTCGGATCTGCTCTGATGTTTGAGCATGCAATATTTATCACCAAAAAGGGAAAGACAATTGTTGCAAACATTGTAATTTTATAACTGAAAGGCAAAAAACAAACAAACAAAAAACTCAATGACTTCGACACAAATTCTTTCTACAAAGGGGATTGACTGGAGAGAGGCAAAGGTGAATTGTAAGCAACTGTTGCTGCCCTGATCCAGGAAGGTTTAGTACCAGGCAAGCCCCACAGCCCATTTTAGAGTAAGGGCTGCTCCAAATTGAATGGGTTGCCTGTAGTCCCCAGGAGCCACTATGGTGGCTCTTACTCCACCCAAGCTGAAGAAATCCGCTGCGGTATCTCAGCTAAGCTTTCGTTTGTGCACCACCAGAACAGCTGCCAGCTGCCACAGCCCAAATCAGGATCAGAGTCAGTCTCTCTAATTTTGACCCAGCTCAGGGTTCAGAGCCGAAACGTTGTCCCGTAAGAGAGAGCCTTACCTTGAGCAGTACATTTTGGGATGCCTCCGTAGTTCATTATGCTGTGCTATTTTCCATGACTGTGCCAGCAAGGAATGGTAAACTGTAAACTGCAGCATTTCTGCCATGTGAGTGAATGGGGAATGGCCTGGTAACACAGAACTGACCAGTGGGAGCAGGACTGGTCCCACAGTGTGTCTTCTTTCTAACACCCTGAGCCTGATTCTGCACGGTGCGGAGCTCCCTCCTCTCCCACTAACATGGCTTGGAGAGCACTCAGCACCTTGCTGGGTAAGCTCAGCAACTGCAGGATCAGGCCAGCCTCAAAATGGTTCAGCGAGCAGCTGTGTAAACTTGCACACAAGCCAAGATGAAAGATTTCTCTAAAACACAAAGGAAAGGCAGAGCCTGCTGTGCTCTGAAGTATTTGGTCATGAAAGACAGTCTGGTGCTTTGCTGCTTTTATTGGTTATTTCTAAAAGCCAAAGGTTGGCGTGGACGTATAGAACCTCACCTTAATGCAGAGCGGGGACAGCATCTTATCACCCCAGGGTACACAGCAATACTGAGACCAAATGCCCTATAAACAGCTAGGCAGTTAAAGCCCTTTTCACTGTTATGGTACGTTCAAAAAGAAAGCTGTGCTTAAAGCAGTGGATTACGGTTCAGGAGACCTGGGTTCATGTGCCAGCTGTGACAAAGACTTTGTGTGAACTTGGGCAAATCTCTTAATCTCTCTGGGCCTAAATTACCTGTCTCTAGAATGGGAATAATAATGCTTCCTTTGGCTGTTTTGCCTAGCTGGCCTCTGAGCTCTTTAGGGCAGAGGCAGTCTCTTGCTTTGTGTATGCAGAGCATTGATCTCAACGGGAACCTAATTTTGGCTAGAGTGCTACTGTAACACAAAGAATGTAACTTATAAAGATTAATTAATCACAGCATCCCTGTGAGGTTGGTGTGACGCTGACAGACCAAGTGCCAGCTCATGCCAAGGCCCTGGGCCTTACTGAACAGACAAACACAGCCTGAATCAGTCTGGTTCATAGAATCATAGAATATCAGGGTTGGAAGGGACCTCAGGAGGTCATCTAGTCCAACCCCCTGCTCAAAGCAGGACCAATCCCCAACTAAATCATCCCAGCCAGAGCTTTGTCAAGCCTGACCTTAAAAACGTCTAAGGAAGGAGATTCCACCACCTCCCTAGGTAACGCATTCCAGTGCTTCACCACCCTTGTAGTCAAAAAGTTTTTCCTAATATCCAACCTAAACCTCCCACACTGCAACTTGAGACCATTACTCCTTGTTCTGTCATCTGCTACCACCGAAAACAGTCTCAATCCATCCTCTTTGGAACCCCCTTTCAGGTAGTTGAAAGCAGCTATCAAATCCCCCCTCATTCTTCTCTTCCACAGATTAAATAATCCCAGTTCCCTTAGCCTCGCCTCATAAGTCATGTGTTCCAGTCTCCTAATCATTTTTGTTGCCCTCCGCTGGACGTTTTCCAATTTTTCCTCATCCTTCTTGTAGTGTGGTGCCCAAAACTGGACACAGTACTCCAGATGAGGCCTCACCAACGTCGAATAGAGGGGAAAGATCACGTCCCTCGATCTGCTGGCAATGCCCCTACTTCTACATCCCAAAATGCCATTGGCCTTCTTGGCAACAAGGGCACACTGTTGACTCATATCCAGCTTCTCATCCACTGTAACCCCTAGGTCCTTTTCTGCAGAACTGCTGCCGAGCCATTCGGTCCCTAGTCTGTAGCGGTGCCTGGGATTCTTCCGTCCTAGGTGCAGGACTCTGCACTTGTCCTTGTTGAACCTCATCAGATTTCATTTGGCCCAATCCTCTAATTTGTGTAGGTCCCTCTGAATCCTATCCCTATCCTATCCTATCCTAAGATCAGCAAGGATTTCACTGTTAAGCCAAGCTGGTCGCCTGCCATATTTACTATTCTTTCTACACATCGGGATGGTTTGTCCCTGTATAAGGATTCTTTAAAATACAGTCAGCTCTCCTGTACTTCTTTCCCCCTCATGTTATTCTCCCAGGGGATCCTGCCTATCAGTTCCCTGAGGGAGTCAAAGTCTGAAGTCTTTTCTGAAGTCCAGGATCCGTATTCTGCTGCTCTCCTTTCTTCCTTGTGTCAGGATCCTGATCTCAACCATCTCATGGTCACTGCCTCCCAGGTTCCCATCTACTTTAGCTTCCCCTACTAATTCTTCCCGGTTTGTGAGCAGCAGGTCAAGAAGAGCTCTGCCCCTAGTTGGTTCCTCCAGCACTTGCACCAGGAAATTGTCCCCAACACCTTCCAAAAACTTCCTGGTTCATCTGTGTGATATTATTGCCAAAATAGATACTAGCGTTATAAAAATGTTTTGACTTAATGGTATGTATGTAGGATGCCGCATGTATTAATCCTACTTATATTATCTGTATCCCATATTATAAGGTACTGTTTAAATATTTGCTCTGTAACTATAAAAATGTTTGCTAAGACTGTAAACCTTCCCCTTCCTCCCCCACCCCAGTCAGGGGAGAAGCATTACTAAGTGCTAAATACTAGTTTACCACAAGAAGCGTTATCTCCTCCTCAACAAAAGGTCTACTGATATCAGATATACCACTGCGGATGAAAAACTTTGTTGATTGCAAACCCTCCCACCCCCACATGCCTGGGAAGAGGGTATGTGACAAGCCCTTCTCCCGCCACAGCTTGAATGCTGGGAGCAGGGATGCTGGAACAGTTTGTACAGTGGGGAGTGCTGAGAGCCACTGAACCAAACTGTAAACCCTGTTGATGATGGAAACCACTTCAAGCCAGGGGGGTGTGGCAGCACCCCTAGTTCCAGTGCCTATGGAAGGGAGGGAAGAGAATAAAAATGGCTGTTTAGGAGAAATTGTTATCTTTCTGCCCCTGGGAGTCCAGAAAGCATAAATTCCTAAACACAAGCAAGAGGTCCCCATGCTGCTTGGCTTGGGTTAAGCAAAAAGGACATAAAGGCTTGCTTATTATAGATTTATATTTTTGATTATTACCTTTTGAACTTCAGATTGTACCTCAATGGTGTGCGTATGTTTACTTGCTTTAACCTTGTAAATAACTCCCATTTCTTTTTCCCAGTTAAGAAACCTTCAGTTAGTTTGTTACAGGATTTGCTACAACCATTGTCTTTGGTCTGAGATCTGAGGTACAATTGGCCTGGAGTAAATGACTGGTCCATTGGGACTGGAAGTAACCTGAGTACTGTACTCTCACTCTCCCCGGTTCTACTTGAACCACACAGCCAGGGATTCTTTTACCAGTGGCTGTTCTGTGAAATACACTGCTGGGGAGTGGCAGGGCAGGCAGAAGGGGGCCGGGCTGCACACCAGGTAATACAACCTGGAGTTCTATTACCTTACAATGGAGTTCCTCCTGGGTACCACACTGTACTGAGAAAATAGATTGCTAATTAGTGATGGAAGATCTGTGTCCAGTTCAATTCAAATATGCAGCAGACACTTAGCTAAACCTCTGGCCTAAAGGATTTCAAGGGTCCCAGCACGCCCTGGTTTTCTTTAACATTTATTATGATGTAATAGTTGCATTGCAGAAGTGCCCAAGGGCCCCAGTCAGGATCAAAGCCCATTGTTCTAGGCACTGTACACAAAAATAAGTAAAGGGCAGTCCCTGCCCTCAAGAGCTTAATATTACAGTAGCTCCTATGGGCTCCAAACAGGATTGGGACCCCACTGTGCTTGGAGCTGCACATGCCCTTATAATGAAAAGGCAGTCCCTGTTCCAGAGAGTTTAGTATTCCATTAGCACCTACAAGCTCTAATCAGGATCAGGGCCACATTGTGCTAGATGCTGTACAAACAAATAGCTCTGGGGCTAGGACTCTGTCTAGGAGAGCTGTAAGTATTGCAAGAATGGTATTCCTCACAATATTTCAGAAGCCAGTACTTGTCGAAGTGCATGAGAATGGGGAGGGGGAACTTTTGGCAAACCTCTGCAAAGATTTGATTCTTATTTTAACCAAGCCACTTCAATCATCCCTAGTGATGATACCGCCATATTTTGTTGAATTTTATAGCAATTGTGGCTATTACAAAACTAATGCAAGTGCATCATTAAAATGCCCAGATAATTTTATTTCGCTGAAAATAGCTATAACCTTGCAGACCTTTCTGAAATTAATGCCATCGCTGAACTGTTATGGGAAGACATTGTATAAAGGGCAATAAAGCAAGATTAAAAAATAACCTGCTCGAATTTCTATTTTTGATGATGCAGGTATATTATCACATATGCCATCTCTGCCTTGGTACGGTGTGTGCAACTGCAAAATAGCCAGCTGTTGCAATGCTTCTGGAATAAAAAGGTAGAAAAACAATTAAGCGATATGAGAAACCGCATTAAAACACTGCTAACTTTTTATATGATTTTCGGTATATTAGGTAACTTTCAATTTTAGTGTAACCTCTCACACAAAACAACTGTGCAAGATATTAATTGGAGATAAAGTCAGCAAGCCTACATGAGGGAAATAATATTGTTAAAGTTCAGTAAAACATCAGCGTCATATATGGTATCTGTGTGCGCGCGTGGCATTAATCTGAACTCAGAAGGCAAATGTGATAAAGAGACAGCAGGCAAACACAGGCTACACTTCACAGAAGGTCATTTAAAAGAAAAACAGAACAAGACAGTTTCCAGATTACTGACAACCTTCACAATTTAAAGTCCTATGAATCCAGTCCTGACATCCTTACTCAGGAAAGTCTCCCATTTCAAGTGTTAATATATTGAAGTCAATAGGATTGTTGCCCTGAATGACAACTGGCCCCTATATACGTATTTAATTAGAAGGAGCCAAAAGCTTGAATCTGGGCACCCCTCAAAAATTTGGGAAGTTCAGGACACATCCTAGTTATAACATATGTAGGGGACTAGGTGACTTGGAGGCCCAGATTCTCAGAGGTCCCATAGACACCTATGGTTACCTCTAGACTCTGAGTTAGTGGGGTGATTCCCAGCTCATGTTGATACCCTCACGCTAGCTCTCATCGACAGTTGTGCAGCTGCAGTAGTAGTGGCGTGGGATAGCTGCCCTGAATACAAACCTGCCTGAATCCCATTGGTCTGTTGGGATGGCTAGGCTTCTGCCCATGGTACCACAGCTACACTGCTATTTTTAGCCTGGTGGCTTGATGAAACCTAGCATGAGTATGTCTATGCAAGCTGGGAATCACTCCCCAGTTCACAGGGTAGACACAGTCTTCAAAGATCTGGGCCTGAGCTGAATAGCTGAAGCCTAGAAACATGGATTTTAGCATGTATACACCATGGTGTTTTTCAGACACCACAGTAGTGAGAGCAGTACAAGAACCTAAATAGAATACCGTTTAAATACACCTCCATCCTAGTTCCTAACCGATATTTGCCTATAATCACAAAAATACCTTGCAATTTGGAACAAATATCAGTTAGGAACTAGGATGGAGGTGTATTTAAACTGTATTCTATTTAGGTTCTTCCAGAGGGGTGGAAGGCTTATTAGCCCAGGGCCACATGCAATTGCATGTCTAATCTTTGCCTGCAATTATCTCAAATGCACACCCAGATGATACCATTTACATTCAGTCATAGATTCAAAGCATCTTAATGCCAGAAGAGACCATTATATCATCTAGTCTGACTTCTGTGTAACAGGCCATTATATTTCACCCACTTCCCTCTGTACTGAGCCCAATAATTTGTGTTACTAAAGCACAACTTGATTTAAAGACATCGTCAAGAGATGGAAAATCCACCACTTCCCTTGGTAGTTCTTTCAATGGTTAACCACCTTCCTTGTCAAAACTTTGTGCCTTATTTCCAGTTTGAATTTACCTGGCGTCAGTTTCCAGCCTTTGGTTCTCCTTCTGCCTTTCTCCACTAGGTTAAAGAGCCCATTATAGTACCCAGAATTTTTGCCCAGGGAAGGTATTTATACACCACAATCAAGTCACCTCTCATATCTTCTTTTTGATAAGCTTTCTCTAAGTTTCTCACAACAAGGTAATTTCTCCACCCCTCAAATCATTTTTGTGGCTCTTTACTGCGCCTTCTCCAATTTTTCAACATCCTTTTTTTTTTTTTTAAACGTGGACTCCAGAATTGTACACAAAATTCCAGGAGTGATCTCACCTATGCTGCATACAGAGGTAAAGTCACCTCCCTGCTCCTACTCACTACTCCCCTGTTTATACATCCAAGGATCTCATTAGCCCATTTTGCCACAGCATCAAATTGAGAACTCTTGTTGTGAACCCTAAATCCAGAGCAATTGCTTTCCAGGGTTCAGTCCCCTATTCTGTAGGCATGGCCTGCACTCCTTGTTCCTAAATATATAACTTTGCATTTGTCTGTATCAAAACATATTTTGTTTGGCTGGTCCTCCGCTATCAAGCAATTCAGAGCATTCAGCACGACTGCCCGTAATGGGGTTCCACTCGCCGCAGGTTTGCCTCTTCATGGCTTGGTTTAGCAGTTAGCTCTCATTCCATCTGGCACCCCCTTCTGTTGGCTGCTCGT
Organism: Caretta caretta; assembly: GCF_965140235.1. Classification (NCBI taxonomy): domain Eukaryota; kingdom Metazoa; phylum Chordata; order Testudines; family Cheloniidae; genus Caretta; species Caretta caretta. The sequence continues at coordinate 88,125,171 of NC_134214.1, forward strand.
GCTGTGGCTTCTCTTTTTCCAGGACTTGGGGTGCTCCCTCTTCATGACTCAGCCCTCCAGCCAGGTCACACTACAATCCTACTCTTCCAGGATATCAAAGTCCTACTGGGCAAGCTGTCCTTATGCCACTTCAGGCAGCCTTCCTTTCCCACTCCAGGTCCTGTGCCCTTTACCAGTGGCAGATGGGGAAACCCAGGCCCTCCCACTACTCTGGGTTCTAGTCCCGGAATCCTCTCCCTAGCAACCTTGGTCTGCTCAGTCTCAGGGGTCGTTACTGGTTCCGGGCTACTACCCCACCTATCTCCTTGCCTATCTTGAGGCTTACCACCAGAACTTCTTCCACTCCCCACAGCTACTTCACTTCTCATGTCTCTTGTCAAATTCCCTAGTCCAGGACAGGACCTAGGGCCCTTCTTGACCCTGACCAACTCCTTTTCCCTATAGGAAGTGACTGCAGCCCCCGCGCTGACTTCCTGTTTTATAATCCTCTCCCATTTAGGCTCCTTCAATCTCTGGTTCTCCTCCAGGTACGGCATATAAGTTTGATTGGCCCCCTTCTGGCACACATTAACCTGCTCACGACTTGTGTGGGGTGCACACTGCATTCCGCTGCCCTGTCCTCATTATTATTTACCATTCTGCCACTCATTGTGTCACTTGCAAACTCTCTCTGCAGCACTGTACATATCTGTGGCCTGAAACAAACACCTAACTTACGTCTGTAGTCATGGTAAATAGGCATACAGCTGTGTACACATTCTTGTTTGTAACCTGGTTTTCTAATATTTTCAAACACAGGTCATTAGAATATCTATAAAAATACCAAGAGAAAAAAACTTTAAAAAAAAAAAAAAGCCTCTGAAGCTTGTAGGTTTGGTCGTTTTTACTGGCTGTATTTAAATAGACTATTAGAGCAAATAGCACAGTACAGCCCTGTATTTACTCTTTCTTTGCACTGCGGGGGGGTGGGGGGCCGTGATTTTTTTTTTTATTCCATAATTGGTTCAAAATGTGCTCTGGTGGTGCTACATCAATAGCGAACCCTAACGCAGAGACCTAGCGAGATATATTTCCCATTGTAAAGCTTTTGTAGACAGAGAATATTGGGGGCGGATTTGGTTGCCTGTCCACATCACAGGCTAGGCTGACAGCAAAGCAGGCACAAACCTTGATATAGAAGAAATAAAATATTTGAGTGGTACCGATTGCTCTTTTGAGGTTTCATCGAAGCACGCTGGGCACAGATTGCTTTGCTGGCTCCTATCACGAGCTGCAGCCACAAGAAAATCATTTATGTCCTGAAAAAGTGAAGCAAAGGGAACAGAAGATACATTTTTTAAAGAAAAATAATGCTTTCCTTCTGACAGTTCTTGCTCAATGCACTGGGAAGGGCTTTGCTTTCACTACCAAATCAAAGACTGCTCCACCAGCCATGGAGTCGACCCGTTTTAACCGTCGAGAGAAAACGTTATAACATATCAGATTCAGCAAAGGACGTTTCACTCTTGTACCATAAACTGCACTGATAGAAAAAAAACAATAGTGCACCTAACCCTGCTCCCTTTGAAGTGTGTGGTAGAATCCTTATTGATTTCAGTGGGAGCAGGGGCAGGCGGAAACCTTTTAGCACTAAACAAGAAGCATATGTTTTTTGAAGAGCAGAAAATTTAGGTATTTATGTGGTGGGCTTTTTCTGGCTGGATCTCTCTACGTGCTGCCTAAGAGTGATTCTCGTAGCATAGCAAAGGAGCCCGACAGTCACTGGTAGTATAGTGAGTCAATGGGTACATTTCGTTTCCCTTTCACTACTAAGCACAAGCTAAATTGAATTCAAAGAGAGGTGAGAAAAATTGTCAGGGGAGAGAACAATATGTCTGTTAGGAGGCTCCCATTCTTCAGAGCTTCTTCCCAGTCTAGTGTAGTTCCCTACATTTCTCCAATGTGCCTTGGGGATTCTCCAAGATCAGAAGTGAAGCAGATGGAGACTGGACTGTTCAGGAGATTGGTAATGGGGTACATATACCTCTAGGTCAGGGGTTCTCAAACTGGGGGTCAAGGGGTTGCAAGGTTATTACATGGAGGGTCATGAGCTGTCAACCTCCACCTCCAAACCCCACTTTACCTCCAGCATTTATAATGGTGTTAAATATATCAAAAAGTGTTTTTAATTGATAATTGGGGGGCGCACTCAGCGGGTTGCTATGTGAAAGGGGTCACCAGTAAAAATGTTTGAGAACCAGTGCTCTAGGTCAATGTTTCCAATCCAAATCAGAGTGATCCCATCTGACAGCTGTTTGGTGATCTGATGGAAGTCAGCTGGTATTCTCAGTCAAGTTCCAAATGTCCACAACAGAAATAGTTCTTTCACAACTGGCACTAGAGAGCAGCCCTGTTGGCTGATTCAGCAGCTTGGACAAGGATTTGAAATTTTGGGCCAAAGGCACAAAATGTTGCCACTGGATTCCAAGGAGGTCCCTCCAGGGCAGGGTTGAGACACATTGGCAGGGCAGCATGGAGAAGCTGGTCTACAGTTGCCAATGTTGGACTATTTTATGGATAAATAAAAGTCTTCAGCCACCAGGGTTGTCAGTCTACAAGGTCTGCCCATTCCCCTTGCATGGCTCTCTGGACCAATGGAACATACTCCATGGGGACCAGCTGAAGGGGAGATAGTACCACCAATATGACTGAACCCCCTCAGCACCACATCAGGAAGGGGAGCGGCACACAGAGGACATCTGAGAGGCACCATCTGCCCAACAACTCAAAGGGAATACAGAGGAGGATGTTGTCTTGGTGCTTCTCTTTACTGCCATGTTTGCTCCCGCTATAACTCAAGTGTTGCCTTTAACTCAACTCTTGTCTACACACACAAATCTCTAGCTAGCATTGAGAGGTGCTTTAAGCTATAGCTAACTGGCCCATCGGGGAGCATGCAGGGAAGATGCAGCACTCTGAGTTAATACAATTCATCAGGTGCTAATGCAATCACTCTGCGGTGCACTAGTGATGTTTTGCAGCTGCTCTCACTCAGGGTATGTCTACACTTAAAATGCTACTGCTGTAGTGCTTCAGTTGTGACAGGGCCGGGTCAGATGGCTACAGGAGAGTGATAGAAGGCAGATATATTAGCCCCAGGTTAAGTAGGTCCCTTTCCCTGGGTAAGGTAACAGGGAAGGTTCCAGAACAATCAGGAACTTTCTGGAAATAATTAAGGCAGACAGACTGATTAGAACACCTGCAGCCAATCAGAAGCAGCTAGAATCAATTAAGGCAGGCTAATCAGGGCACCTGGGTTTAAAAAGGAGCTCACTTCAGTTTGTGGTGCGTGCGAGGAACTAGGAGCAAGAGGCGCAAGAACCTGAGAGTGAGAAGGCATACTACTGGAAGACTGAGAAGTACAAGCACTATCAGCCATCAGGAGGAAGGTCCTGTGGTGACAATAAAGAAGGTGTTGGGAGGAGGCCATGGGGAAGTAGCCCAGGGAGTTGTAGCTGTCACAGGAGCCACCGTAGACAACTGCAATCCACAGGGCCCTGGACTGGAACCCAGAATAGAGGGTGGGCCCAGGTTCCCCCGATCCCCCTACTTGATACCGGAGGAGTTGAACTGGACTGTGGGTTCCACCAGAGGGGGAGGTCTCTGGCCTGTTCCCCGATCCACTAGGTGGATCAGCAGAGGCTGCTGGGATTATTGTTCTTCCTTTTCCCCATGCTGGCCAGTGATGAGACTAACTGAGTGAACGGCAGATTTGAGCCACAAAAGTGGCCATACTGAGGGCTGCTGTGAACCTCTCAGGTGAGAAAAACTGCCAATAAGCACAGGACCCATCAAGGCAGAGGAGGAACTTTGTCACACAGTATAGAGACTACCTGCGGACACAAGTAATCCATCTCCCTGAGAGAAGGTAGCTAGATTGATGGTAGGATTCCATCTGCACCTAGTGCTGTCTACACTGGGAGCTAGGTCAGTATAGCTATGTCTTTCACACCCCTGAGAAATGAAGCTATACTGACCTTAAAGCCTAGGCCTTTGGTTAGGATTGGCTATCTTGAGTGAACTACCTCAAGTGTACTAAGTAGAGCTAACTGTTTTAGTGAATTTGGCCCTGTTACTCCAAGCTACAACAGAAACCTGTTTCCAAGAGGATGGGCCCAGAAAATGTATCCTAAATCCTTCAGTATTTAAAGTTTACAGGAAAAAATCATAAGAAACATTTATGTGGTGGCCTCTTTGGATTCAGATTGTTCACTCCTTTTGATTGTTCTCTTATAATAGACACCTTAGCTGGGGCTAAACACTTCGCACACAAGCTTCCCAGCCTGTAGTTTAAAATGTAAACACTATAACATTAAGATTTAATTGATGTTTATATTCAGTGTGGGAGCATTTATTATGAACTATTCATAAGAGTGCTCCGTGCTGCCGAAACATGAAATAGGGCTACCTTTCCAGTGAAATTTCTTCACATAGAGAAACCGCACAGGAGCCGAGTTATGTTAACAGACACACCTAAGAGACTATGATCATTTTGATCAGCTCTGGTAGCTAAGACATATTTAAGTCATGGACCCCTCCCGCAGCACCCAGACTCCAGATGGGGCGGGGGGGGGTCCTCTTTTAGGACACACTCACTCTAGGGGCAGTAGCAGGCCCAATAGGGGGTGGCTCCAGCATCCAGAAATAGGCAAGAGACAGAAGCAGCAAAGCAGGACAGGGAGGTGCCCTGCTTGGGCTCCCTTGCTTCTCTCCCTCAAGGACCTTCACAGCCCTGCAGTCAGCTGACTGGTTTTTACCTTTCAACTTTAGACATTATTTCTTGTCTGCTGATTGGTTGTTTGCCTCAACTTCTCTCCCCCCCGCCGCCACCCCACTCCCCATTTAGAGTGGGTTCAGATTTTGACTGAAAAATTATCCTGTCAAAAATAGGATTGAATGGGAAACATTTTTCACAAGAAAATGTTTTTGACCACACACACACACACACACACAATGGTGACAGGAAGTTTTGAAATGAAACAAAACAAAATTGTCATTTTCATTCCGTTTTTAAAACGCTTTTTTTAATGTTGACATTTTGGATTTTTCTAATATTTTGCCCTCCCCGTCTTTTCCCGCCACTAAATGCAACAGAATGAATGAAATCTCGGGGCAGGGGAGGGGTTGCAGTAGGATGGGTTTGGAGGACTTATTTTATTTTTTCCCTCCTTTTTTCCTTCCTTTCCCAGTCTAATTTTTCAAAATTTGGCAGCTACCGTGAGGCACAAAGAAAAATGAAATCCTATAGCTTTGACACTCTGTAACTTTTCCAAAGTTGGAGAAATTTTGAAAAGTTAGAGTGGAAAAAGGAAACAAAAAAAATCAATGGAAAGACTCCCCTGGACTTCGGCTCAGATATTTTCCTTGTATGTTGTATCCCTTTCCCACACTCATTTATTTATTTGCCTTCTTAACTTGCAAGCTCTTCAGAGCAGGGATCGTGTCATCATATATTTATAGCACACCTAGAACTCTGGTTCCCCACCCCAAATTAGGGACACTGGACATTAGGGCAGTGTAATAATAATGCCACCTTATTAATACATTTATGCTTTTGACAATGAAACAACTGAAACTGTCCCTGTCTGGCACAAACCCATGTATCTTACTCCTGAATGAGAAAGGTGTGTTCCAGCATCTGGCTGGATCCCAGATAACAATCTGGGATGGAGTTTTTATGAAAATATCCAGTGTAAACCATGGGGTATGTACTCTTCTTGGAGTCACAAGAAGATAAAAATCACACTCTTCCATAGATGAGATGAAGCTCTCTCTTTACATGTACTTAAATGTCATCCTTCACTTTCACTTGAACAGTTACATAGGAATGAAGTATTTATAGCACTTCTATAAAAAGTCTTTTAATAGTCCATTTGTGCTACCCTATTACTTTTCCATTACAATAGTGTATAAATTGCAGTCTTGATCAGAGAAATATCTTGCTACATGAAACTAGATCACCTCTTAATCTCCATCTTCCTTCAAGTGGTGAAGAGCTGTTCTCATGAAAACTCAACATTACAGTTGCTGTAATTTATACAAAAAACTTGTCAGAAAAAGATCTCCATTCATAAGAAAATATGCAGTTAACAAAGCCCGTAGCAGTGGTAAGTGAAGTTCAATCAGCCTCTAGCACAGCAATCTAGAACTCCTGTTATTAGCTGTCACAATTTTTCCAAAAAATAGCGCATGCTGGAACATAATGTGCATCCAGATTTTATTGCCTACAGATAAGATTTGTTTCCCTCTATGCAGCTCATTTTCTCTTTTAGTCTAAAACTCTTCTTTTCCTCTCCATCTCTCTCTCCTGAATGGTTTATCTCCAGGGCTGCATTAATATTGGTTTCGACAAATTGGTCAGCCAGGAACACAAAAAGGATATTTGCAGAAGTAGCCAATGCCCACTAAGCACTGCCTCCCATCCCTTATTGTATCATTCTCAGCTTTGTCTACACTACTCAACTTTTAGCTGTTTGTCAGCACTTTTGCAGTGCGCTCCTGCCGACAACGAGCCGTTTACACTGCCACTTGCCGCAGCAAAACTTTTGTCTTTTGCCGGAGGGAGTGGGGGGCAGGGGTGGTTAAGCACCTGTGAACAACAAAAGTTTTGTCGTTCAATTGGCAGTGTAAACAAAGCCTCAGTCTCTGAAGAAACACAAATCTCTGAACTATAAAAAATAAAGCAAATTCTCCAGTAAGAGTTTCTGGTATGTTGGAGATTGTGCATAGTGGGAAAAATTCAATAACGACAGTTTTCCTTGTCCTCCCCTGCAGGACATGTAGCGACCCCAAAAGCAGTGTGTGCACACATGGTACTCCAGACCATTACACACTGCAGAGAGAATCATAAGGAAAACTTCAGGCACAAGTGCAATTTGGTAGAAAGCAGAGCAGAGGTATTGGTTTCTTCTATGAACTCCGCCAGGTGGGACTTCCTATGTATTTGTTATAGTCCCCATCATATTAGTATATAAGCACCATGTAGGCCAGTGGTGGGCAACCTGCAGCCCACATGCGGCCTAACAGGGTAATCTGATTGAAGGCCGTGAGACATTTTGCTGATGTTGACCATCCACAGGCACAGCCCCCCGGAGCTCCCAGTGGCCACAGTCTGGCCAATGGGAGCTGCAGGAAGTGGCATCCAGCACGTCCCTGAGGCCCACCACTGGCTAATGGTGAGTGGGATAAAATTCTGATGGAAGACACGTGATAAAGTTGCCACCTTTTTGCTGATTAAAAAAAACGGATGTTGGGCAAATCACTCATCTCTTCAGGCATTGCTTTCCCCATCCCAACAAAACTGGTTGAAAAGTGGGTTTGAGATCTACGTAAGAACTAGGTAGGTAATAGTGTTATCTCACAGGGTACTTTGAAAATATTAATGTTTGTAAGATGCTTTGAGATCTTCTCATGAATGATGTTGTCTAAGTTCCCCTGTATATATTTATAAAGAAAAGAACTTACACCTCACATACATATACGTTACCATTCCTCCTTATTTCCAGCTGCTCATGTATTTGCATATGTGAGATTTTGGCCCTTGTCAATTTGCAGCAAGTGCTCAGCACCTTATAGAAGTAGCCCCTGTCTTTCCACAAAACATCTACATTTACTCATAGGGGCTGGAACTAAGGGTGCGGGTGGTGCTGCAACATCCCCTGGCTTGAAGTGGTTTCCATTATATACGGGTTTACAGTTTGGGTCAATGGCTCTCAGCACCCTACTATAAAAATTATTCCAGCCCCCCTGTATTTACTCAGTGAACCACTTCTTTTATCAAGTAAATGATTCTGGCTATTAAACAGAAAGATATAAGCTCCCAAGGCATTGTGTATCTTACTCTTTTGCTTTATGTCTCCATCTTCCTATGCAAAGATGTTATTTTTTTTCCTTTTCTTTTCCAAAAAGAAAATTAAATGCAAAAAGAAATTACAATTAAAAAATATTAACCCTTGCCTTCTGTGGTTGCCTAGAGCTGCAGTTCTACTATGTTCTCTTGCTTGATCACACGGGGAGGATAATGCTAGCAACTTTGGAATTACACAAATCAAGAAACACAGAGATGAGTTTGACAGGCCCATCCTTAACTTGCTTCTTTGTCCTTTGTCTCTTTTTCCTCAGTCTGGATGTATATGTTTAGGTTTTGAATTTCCTGACTTTTGTCATTCTGTGTCGTCACTTTAATGTTATTTAAATGCAATTTCTTCTTAATTTAAATTTACTACCAAAGTTTATTGAGTTTATTTTAACACCATTATGAGAGATTAGAAAATAAATAATATTTTAACTATTTTTACAACGGTATGTTAGTACGTTTCATTTCTTATTGTTCTAGTGAATGTCACTGAGCAAAACCTGGCAGTGAACAAGAATGGTATTTATGATATAAAGGTCATGTAGCCTACTTTTGCTTCAAGAGCTCAGCCCTTGGTCTTACCTTGAAAACTGGCTAGGAATGTATCTTGTTGTTGACATTAATTTAAATACAAAGACCCAAACTTGCAAGCCCTGCACATACAACTCCAACTACACTAAAGAAGAATCCCACATGACAGGGGCTGCAGGACTGCCTTGTTTGTTTGTTTTTGTTTGTTTTCTTTAATTTTCATGATGCCCTCATGCCTATTTGCTAAACCAGCAAACCCTCTTCATTCAAATCCTTCCATAAAACTCACTTCTGCTGCATTGCCCATGTGGTGTGAGGTAATTCACCATAGTCAAAACATTCCATTGCACAGCTAATTGAGTGTACAAAAATTTATTACAAGGTTGATTTTATTAAAAAATTACAATATTTCCTAGGCCCCCAACCATGGATCAGGGAACCATTTTGCTAGTTGCTGTACAAACAAAAAACAGTCCCTGCCCTGGAGAGCCTACAATCCAAGTATAAAATGACAGAATAAACATGGGATCTTATCACTGTAAGCCTCAGCCCATCCCTTTCCCATCATTTGTTAATCTCATCTGTCATGTTCCTTCTAAACTTTGATGGTAAATTCTTCAGGGCAAAGACTGTGTCTTCGTATTTGTTCTGCAGCGTGCCCAACATGATTTGGGGGAATGTAGAAATACCAAATAAATAGTAAAATTAAATATTAGCAATAATGATAAATGACAACCCATTAATACTGAAGAATTGAGCCTGCTGTATTGTGACCCATAATAGAGGTTATACATCTATTTTGTATCTTGGTACCAATATATCTTGGTGAAGTCATTTTAAAATTAAATTGAAATATGCATCATGAGTCAAATTTTGTTTTGCTTTGAAAGAGCACATTTGTTATGGCAGACATTAAGCAGAGTAAAGAACAGAAATGTTTGATTAAAAGAATACTTTTTGTTTATTTCAGATGGGTATCACTATTATGCCATTTTAATCTTCGAACTTTTTTAGAAAAAGATCTGTACTGTACTTTGGGACATAATGAAACATACCAAAGGGATCCACAATCACCCGAGCCACCCCAAAACACAGGATTCAGATGAAGAATCTGAAATGTCTCCAGGTATTCCCAGAATATCATGTGAAAGCCCGGCAATGAAAATGTTCACAAACTTGAGTGAAATACTGTCAAACCTAGCAATCAAACTTCCGATCTTCAAAACAAAGTTGAGCTGCTTATGGTTCAGAGCCCAGGATGTTTCTCTTCATGGATCTAGTTCACTGGTCTTTTCTACTGATATCCCTTATCTCTCTGTGCATGTGCAAGTACATGAATATGAATAATACTTACCTAATTAATCAGTTACAAGTGTGGGAACCCTTCCTTGTACAGTCACTATATATGTAATTGTGACTACAGGCTCCATAGAAAGAAGGAGGTCATCTTAGACAAGAAATTTGTGATGTGCAAAACTGTGGGAGGGAATTTTATGCTATTGAATTAGAATTAACCTGAGCAAGACTAAGACAGACCCCCACAGCAATTATGTATGACATGTGGTTATTGTCTCTAACTGTAGACAATAAGCTGCTTTAAAAAACACCCAAAACAACCGTGACCCTTAGTTAGCTATTCACAGGTGCTATACATGATGCCAATGAAGTATCTCTGATAGAAAACAAACAAACCACAACCTATAGAAGCAAGAACAATTTGCACTTGGTGTGGTTTAACACACTTGTCAAGCAAGATGGAATATGCTTCTAGGTGACCAACTGAAAAATTAAGTGTTATATACAACCAGTGGTACATGTACAGACTTAAAAGATCCTGTGAAAACCATTGTGATAAACCTTTTAGCACCCAGTGCAGAAGATGACTTGCAACACCTTGTAAATGATATGAAATCCTGCTTCAGTTAGAGGGGGAAAAAATCATCAAAATTAGCATGTATATTCAAAATGCATTGGGGAAAGCTTGTAAAATTATCTTTTTCTATATATTCTTTTTTCTTTTCCGATCTCTTTTGTGTCACTATCTTGTCCTACTCTCATCATTTTTTATAAATCCTAGATTACCAGCTCTCTTGGGCAGGGACTTTGATCCCTGTTCCTTGTTTTTTAATTAAATCAGTCACGAAACAAATTAAGCTTTTTTTAAAAAAAAAATGCAGGATTTTATTCTCCATTTGACAGTATAAATCAAAGTAACTTCATTACACAGATCAATCTTCCTCTTGACTCTTAAAATGCACAATGATCCTCCCCCAGAATGCTCAAAATGAGGAAGATTTCATTTTATCTGGGTGCTTTTTCTGGCATACATTTTACCCTTCATTCACAAAAATGCAAAAGACTGAAAATAAAAATAAGCCATAAAAACTAGCATCTGGAGAAGCAATATAATCCCATCACCTATTCTGATTCCTAATTATACTTCCCTATGCTGCTTACTGAGTCAATACTGATGGCGGGGGGAAAATCACTGTCGCCCAAGGCTCGTAATGGGATATGACACAACGTTCTTTTCCATTTAGGTATCTCGCCAGAATAGTCAGTCTGTGAAATTTCAAGTTCGAATGGAACTACAATCTTCTGTAATGAGGCCAAGCTGATAAAACTTAAGCAGTAACCATGAAGTTCGGTTGGATATTGGCAGTCAGCATCATTAGATTGGAGGAGCAGCAACCCCCAGCAAATATATGCTTGTAAGTAGAAAATTCAGTGGGGAAATGGAATTTCATGTGGGAGCTGCCCACCAACGTGCATTGGCCAAATGTGCTGAGTTTCCAACCAGACTCTTCAGAATAGCGTGGCGGTTCTCAAACTGTGGGTCAGGACCCCAAAGAGGGTCTCAACCTAAGTTCCCTCTAAGCTGCACGGCTGCCTATTAAGCCCCGCGCGGAGGCTCAGGGCTGCAGCGGGGAGAGATGCCGCTCTCCCAGGGCAGATCTGACGCAGTGGGGAGAGGCGCCCCGCCCCCGGCCCTAACAAGGACCTGCCTGGACTTGCTGCAGCCAGGGGAGAGGAGCCCCTCCCTCAGCCCAGCCCCGGCCCACCGGAGCTGCTGCAGCTGGGGAGAGGCGCTGCTGTCTGTGCCCTGAGCTACTGCGGTGAGAGATGGCTATGGGGGAGTCCCCTCTCCCCACCGCAGCACCGGGCAGCCTGCACCCCAAAAACCACATCCCCAGCCCCACCCCAGAGCCCACACCCCAAACCCCTCCCTGGAACCCTCTGCCCCCGCACCACAAGCCTCTGCCCCATTCCTGAGCCCACTCTCACGCGCCGAACCCCTCGGCCCCACCCCACGAATTTTGCTATGTGCACCAATATGAAGGTGATGTGTCACTCGTCCCCTCCATATTGGTGCACATAACAAAATTCATTCCACACATGCGTGTAAAAAAATTAGAGGGAACACTGGTCGCATCCCCATTTTAATGGGGTCATCCGGGCTGTTGTTATTGCTGGGGTCCGAGGCCGGAAGCCTGAGCCCGAAGCTAAAACCCCAGGGCTTCAGCCCTGAGCAGTAAGGCTCGTGTTTCAGCTTCAGCCTGGGTGGTGGGTCTCAGATTACAGGACCCCTGCCCAGGGGTGAAATCGTTGGGCTTTGGCTTTGCCCTTCCCCCTCCCCAACCTGGGGCGGTGGGACTCGGGCTTTGGCCTTAGCCCCCTGCCCAGGGCAGCAGGGCAAAGGCAGGCTCAGGCTTTGATTCCCTCTTGTGGGGTCAGGTAGTAATTTTTGTTGTCAGAAGGGAGTCACGGTGCAATGAAGTTTGAGAACCGCTGTGCAGCTTAGCCTTCTCCCTGCTGCCAGCCAACAGTGTGTACCTTCATATTCAATGTATATGAAGTAGCTCATTGTCCGCTGGGATCATGGGAGCCTTTGGTGCCTAGAAACAAACAAAAGAATGATCATTAATAAAACACAATATATGGAAAATGAAAAGGAGTACTTGTGGCACCTTAGAGACTAACCAATTTATTTGAGCATGAGCTTTCGTGAGCGTAGCTCACGAAAGCTCATGCTCAAATAAATTGGTTAGTCTCTAAGGTGCCACAAGTACTCCTTTTCTTTTTGCGAATACAGACTAACACGGCTGTTCCTCTGAAACCTAATATATGGAAAATGTATCATACTTAGAGACTCTGCAGTGCCTTATGGTACAGTTAATAGAGTCCATCTGGAATAAAATCTTCATATTGCATCTCAAGACCCACATCTTCTCTCTGTCCTATGACTTCTCTCTCTACCGAAAAACAAACCAACAAAAAAACCTGTTTGTTCTCAGTTATTCTCTTTGAAACATACTCATTCCACCCCCTTTCATCCTGCCCTATCATGTCTACAGACGTTACTCGTTTGATGTACTGTACCCTCCAAAGTGCACTTATTTGTATATATAGATTGTAATCAGCACCAAAATGCTTTAGAATACATTTGCTTGAAAGATACAAGACCTGAATTGTATTATATTGCATGGTAATTAATTCACAGAAAGGATCCTGTACAATTTAAGAATAGCTATAAAATTGCTTCCTCTACACTGCGCAGAGAATAAATAAATGTTAGAATATGACCACTCTTTTGACTTCCACTCTGCAAAATCCTGTAACATCCTTCATAAACTCCTTTTTTCTTTTTCAAGATGACTTCTTGGAAGAAAAGGATACCAACAGCTCTAAATGGAGTAGCATTTAATCTCTGTACAAGTCAAGGTCATCCACTTTGTTTTTTTAAGTGTAAAACTGTTGACCACTCAACAGTACATAGTGAAAAGCTAGCTATCTGAAATCTTAGCAGATTGCTAGGGGGGAAAAGGGTAAATGCAGCACAGTAACAAAGAAATTAAATGATCTCATGTTTGGGGGGGGGGAAATCAAGTTTAATTAAGGCTCAATTCTTACAAGTTGCACGGAGAGAATCTTAATAATATTGCAACAGCAGAATATCATTATACAGCTACAAATCTTGGTGTGATGCTTCAACAGGAATTGCTGGTTTGTGTCCTTTGACTATGAGCCAATTCAGACCATTAATAATGCATCCTTGCCCAATCAACATAATGATATGTTCTTTCCCTGTGGTAAAATTATGTGTCTAAACAATTAATTGCAGTGATCTACTATGTGAGAAAGGTTGCCTTTAGTGCACTATGTGACAATTTTTGTGAAAGGCCTAAAGCTATGATCAACCAAATGTCCTCCTTACAGTAACAGTATCCTTTGTAAAAGAAAAAGAACTTAGCCAACATGAGAAATAAAAGCAGACTTTTCTAAGGGCTTAATCCTACAAATTGTTTAAGTCCCCCTTCAACTTCCACTGAATTGGATCATGCCCTTAAAAAAAAGTTACAATTTTCACTTATTTTGGGATCAACATATTTTAAGATGACTATATCTTTTAAAAAGGGATCATAAAAGACAGGTTTTTTAAGGTTTTATTGTAATATACTGCTACATCTCTGCTAACAGAACCCCCTGTGTTAAAGTTTGATCTGGTGCCGTTGAAGCCAATGGGAGTTTTGCGATCGAGTTTCTCAGGAGTAGGGTCAAGACCCTTAGCTACTAATGGTTACATGCTGTGTGTAGTAGCACATGTATGTTGGGAGAGATTAGGGATACTGAGGCCATGGTTTGAGGGACTAACACATTAGTCAGTGTGTGAACAAAATTACAAAATGCTAGCTATTGTCACTTCGCTCTCTTTTTCCAGTGAGCATGAGAGCAAATTATTAAAATTGAGAGAGCGAGACAGAAGAAAAAGAGGTGTGGCTGGCAGTCCCCAAAAAAGAAACTCACCTTTCCTAATACAAAGAACAACAAAGGAAAAAGAACTCAAGTGTTTTTTGGATTAGGACATAATTCTCTAGGGCCCTTTCTCTTCTCCTCCTGCACAGCCTTGTCTCTTAGTTCTGATCTGTTATGTTCTCCCTAAAATGGCCAGTGAGAGAACCATCTTTTTATAGGCTTCCACTCCCCTTTGCTAGGTGGTCAGGCTTCCACTCCCAAGATCAACGTCAAAATCCCCATCGGGTAATCTGTTACTTGATCACCACCCACCTAGAATCTAGACTTGAAAAAATGGGTTTTTCTGGTGGCCAGCTCTCTGTCTAAGGGTGCTTCATTTGAATGGATAATCATCAAGGTTAATGACCCTCCATTGTTAGCTCTCTGCTAGGTGCAAGAATTTCGTTTGATATAGATACATACAGAGAGTATATAACATCAAACATCAAGTCATATGTAGATAAGTCCTCCCCAAAGTGTCAGAGTATGGACCAAATTCAGCCTTGTGCAAGTGGATGCAATTCCTGTTAAAGTTAGTTGGTGTTGTGGAGTGAATTTAGCCCCATATACTTATCTGAAAATTAGCTGCTGCCCTCTAATCTTCTCATAATATGGACAGGTGCTAAACATCTATTCCAACATTCCTCTTCCTTGTTTATCACCAGTGGCAAAGTATCCATTCAGCCTTCCTCACACCTTTTTATAGGTCATCATATATCAGAAACCTGCCTGGATTACGTTATTTTTTTCCTGATGTTGTTGTTAAAAGCTGTCCTCCTGCCAGTCAATTGCTTCAATAAATTGTACTCAAAATGGGAAAGATTGGTCAATATTCCCCTGATAGTTTGAAATGTCATCTTTCATAGCCTGACAAACACTGATTGCCATATGGCTGATGCCTATAAACCCCATTCAGTTAGGATTACACCTTGTGTATTACAAAAATGAGTCACTTTTACCATCTCTCACATACAGTCTCAAAGCCACGTCTTAGTCTGCAACAGTAGTATGTGACATTTCTCACCATAGTCTAAAATGTATTCTCCCTAACCTCTGAATATTGCTTTACGGAAAACCCATTTAAAAATAAATCAGTTATAATGATAAGCTTCCAATGAATCTAATCTGAAAACATGCTTGTATAACATAACAGAATCTCCGTACTCAATATTAAAAGGCTAAATTTTCAACAAACATTTTTACCGGTTACACATAGTTCTTCATTTCCACCTAACAAAGACACTCTCTAGAGTAAGTGAAAGATTAATTTCAATCAAGCATGTCTTTCACTATGATTACAGCCTGGTGCGAACACACCTTAGCAGAAAGAGAGAAGACTGTCAAATCCATCTCTCACTTTGCAAACCTGCCATCTTGTCCCAGTTTTACCAAACTGTGTACAGTACCTTATATTAAAGAGGACGTAGGAATTAGAATCACATTTGTCTATTGAGCTAGAAACAAAATGAAAGCAGAGCTGAAGGTGTGGCTGATAAATTGATGAGTTAATGTGTTGAGTTAGAGTGATTTGAAATTGGAAGCATTATCAGCCCAAAGATGCCACCATCATTCACTTTGAGTAGTACCTTTCTAAATTCACAGACCCACTGATTTCAATGGTACTACTGTGCACTCTTAACTCTGGCCCTACTTAAGTGCCGCAATGCATTGTTATAGAACCTCTCCTGGAAAAACTAAAAATTAAAAGAAAATTGAAAGGAATCAATTAGAAATTGAAGTATCTGGTCTAAAATGCTAAGACTCTCTGGAACCACAATCCTAACAGATGTAGCCCTTCAAGCCCTCCCAGATAGATAAACTCAGTACTATGTGATTTACTATGTCTAAGGGTCTTTTGGATGCGACCTTAACATGCATTTATGGTCAGAAAACTGGCTATTTTTAACATGGTATTACTCAGTACTGCCAGTCCCAAGCATTCAGAAATCATGAGTTAGCCTCGTCAAAAATCATGACTGGGTTAAAAATCATGAGATTCTTAAAAAATAATACATTGAGGGTTCTTTTCCTTTTGCCTTTTGATCAATGAGCCTTTCGGTGGCCCTCAGGTCACGTTTCCAGGCATTTTTCTGCAACCAGCAGAGCAAGAAACATACTTTTTAAAAGTAAAAGCTAAAATTCTCACGTAATCACAGGACTTGAGGAGCTGGAGTTTAAGGAACATTGCAAGAGTCGGCAACATGGATTACTCCACAATTGTGGCCCCTGGATGTATTGAGAATCATATCTTTTTATTTTACTGTCTGAAATAAGTTAGCAGTACTGCCTGGCTAGCACTGCAGACCCAACACAGCCATGGCAGGATGAGCTGGATTCTATTCTGCCTCTCACATTGGTAGCACAATAATACACTAATTCCTTACTGCAGAACCTTCATATTTGGTGACACCCAGCTGGGCTTTTCCAGGCCTGAGCGTCAGGATCCAGTAAGAGTTTGCGGAGCACACAGCAGACCCCCATTTGAGTTCACTCTTCTCCAGTGTTTAACAGGGAGTGGGATTTTAATAGTTTTGAGCATGACTCAATTGCAAAAGTGAGTACCTGGGAGCAAGAGCTGAGCATTGCTGAGCTGAGTTGACCTCAAAGTCCCTCTGGTCCTGCTGCAGTTGACAAGTTTAAAGACATTAAATGTTGTTGTGATTCTACAGAATTAGGTTTCAAATAGGGAGGTTCACATGAGAGAGGTGACCCTAAAATGTCAACTTCATCAGAGCAAAAATCAACCAAGCACCCAAAATAATAGAAACAAAGCAGAGAGAAAAGGAACCACTTAACAAAATCCACTTGTCATCCTGTCCAAATGAAAAGGAAAGCATGGGTTTAGAAAAGCAATGCCCATGAGAGTCATATAACTCAGCTCTGCCCTGTGCTGGCTGACAGTACCTCTTCCAAAGCTCAAATCCAGCCTCAAAACTAAACTTTAGTTAGTTAATTCAATTGCCTCAAATGAATTCTGCTTGCAGTGGTCAACCCTTCCTGGACAAATTAATACAACTGAGGGCCAGACCCACTAAAAAAAAAAATTCCCCACATAAAACAACACCCCACCAATGACCCTACACTGGATTAGTCCAGTCTTCTCATAAACAGTCCCAGGAAAGCCATTGCTCCCATGAATTTTCTGTATGCTGTGGCAGCCGAGGTGGCAAAGCCCCAGAAATGAAAATACTATGTTATTACAACTCACTGCCAGCAAGCTATATCCCCCTACAGATATTTCTCCTTGTTCCTCCCTTTATCATTACAATAGGAAACCTCATTCTGTTCCATTTCCAGTGGTTTTTAGGACGCTCGTTCTGCAAAGCCAAAATTTAGTAGTACCATGGGATTACTCATGTGCTTAAAGCACTTACATACCTTGCGTTAATGTGGGTCCATTATCAGAAGGTAAAGACAAATCTCTGTGCTTCCTATTGTTGCATGAATATGGGGAAAGTACCAGTTCCCAAGTGATTGTGTAATTGCTTTCCAAAAATAGTGGCAAGTATCCCCCTCCACGGAGCCCTTTGATAAGCCCCAGAAGTCATTTTGGTCTCCTAGCCTCATTTGCAAGATTATTTATTTTGGATAAAAGTAAAGACACTTCCATTTCCATAGCTGACATTCTTTGCTGCAGGGCATGCATTTTATTTTCCATGTCGTTGATCAGTTCCTCCATGTATCAGGCTTATTAATCAGATTAATAAAGGATTATTTAATTTCCTGTAGGGTATTATTGATCTCTCAGAGATGCCTGGCAATTTTTTTCCATTCCTGCACCACCACCCAGGGGGATGGTGTCTAAATATTTGTGATGTTGAAAAGTATCCAGCGGGCTTTTCTTGAGGCATGACACTGCAGGTGGAGAAGAAGGCAGAGAGCAGGGTGGAAATGTAAAACATACCCTTCCATTTTGTTGCTTCACAGTCCCTTTTTGCCTGACTCTTAGTTTGTCCAGCACATGTAAAACGCATACAGGGAAGTAGGAGTGAATGATCTTCACTGTAACAGGAGGTTTAGTAGAGATTCCTGACAACTGCTAGCTGGAGAGCTTGGTGTTGTGATTAAATGTATTTGTAGTGTGGGTTATTCAAATTCAATTGTTTTTAAAATCCGTGGCCTCATATTAATTACTGGATACTTTGGGGTCAGTATTAGATCATGGTTCACACCAAGAGTGTGGGTTTCAGCCAGTTCTTTCCCCCTTAACCGTACTGAAGATGTCTGTGTGTAAGATTCAGAGATTTACCTCATATAGGATTCAGAGATTTACCTCATTTATTTTCCTTTGTAACTCATCCCACCCACCTGAGAGTCTCAGTTCCATGATGACTAAGAGTGAGACAAAAAAGAACTGGATGGAATTTCCTTCCTATCTCCTGTGCCCTTTGAGAGCTGGTAGGCATCTATCTCGAGCGATGTGATCAGCTCTGTGCTGATTGCATTACCACCACAGTTGTCCTATCCCTCCACTAGATGACAAACCAAGAGGATGAGTTTCACAAGCTGCATTCGTGCTTCCGTGCAGCACTATTATTAGATCACTGGGGCCCAGGCCGCAGCTGTAGCAGGTCTGTGAGGTTAAAATGCTTAGAGCCATCGTCATCTTTGACTGATTCTAGCCTCTAAGTAACCTTGCTCAGGGTTTAATTTTAGACATATTTTGATGCCTCCACTTCAGTTTAACCACGATGTCACTGCAGTTATTTTGCTTTACAATCTATGAGCGTCTGATACACTTGTTAGGGTTTATGTACTGAGATTTGGTATAACTTCATTTTATCTCATGCCAAAAGCCAGATAAATAAACACAACCTTATTAAGGAGCTCACTTTGCAAAGAGAATAAAGTGTCTTAAAACTCATGTGAAAACAGCTGTGAACCTCTATGTCATCCTTATCTAAGTGGGTTACAATTGCACTCATGAATTCAAAATGATGTACTAACATTTTTACCACTGCTGAGGCTGGTTCTATCTGTAATTTTCCTTGTCCTCCCCCATGGCCGCTACTTTGGAATAGCCCAGGAACAGATCCTAGTTCAAGAGATGTACTTTTCCTTCATACGAGAGCCAGAGAGGAAGAATGGTTTCAGAGTAGCAGCCGTGTTAGTCTGTATTCGCAAAAAGAAAAGGAGTACTTGTGGCACCTTAGAGACTAACCAATTGAAGACAATGTCATGGAGTGCAGCCTTTTATGACAATCTTCCTGGTGATTTATGTCTGCAAAATATGGAAGCATGGCTTCATTTCTGCCCTTGAAATATGCATCAAGCAACATTGTCAGCACACCTTCTTCTCTGACAAACATTTAACTAGTTTTTGGAATGTATAAACAACTTAATAACAAGTCCTTCTGCCCGTGTCACAGCTGAAGTGATTTCTTTACTTTCATAGTTAGTTTGTATTTGCACTAGCAAGCAATGCAAATACCTGATAAGTAGAAGCACCTGCTTAACTAGAGAGTGTCTCACTGACTTCTCAAATGGGCAGATCCAGGCAAATAACAGTGTTTTCTGTTAAAGGAAGCAGCAACATGTGTCTCTACAGTTCTGTACTTTCCAATATACCTGGAATAAGTTTGTGATTTGTTTAAAACACCTCCAGCATAGTAAGAGAGGTTTTGATGAGCTGGAACTCAGTCCTTGAGTTTGTTTTGTACTTCGATATGGGTCAAAATATTTATACTTAAAGGCAGACCAGAATAGGCTTAGTTCACATCTGAGAACTCAGTCATGCAAGATCCTGATCTACTTCTGAGAGATCCTCAACTTTCTTTGACTTTGAGATTGAGGATGCTCACTCTCCTTTCAATATTGGTCAAGCATATGCTGCCTTCCAGCAATTCATTAACTACCCTGCAGGAAGTTACTGTTGCACCGAATTACATAGCATGCATACATTCCTCTTTTTCCATCTCTACGTGGTGAGTCACCAACCCGGCTGCACGTGCACAAGTCCTCTGCTGTGTTCGTTAGCTCTTATGCAAGATCCTTAATGGGGCTTGGATGTAGCAAAGCAGGTGTGTTTTTGAAACTAATCAAGTACTTTAAAACGGTTGTGAAGTAGGAGGGTTAAGACAAACATTCAAGGGGAACTGGCCAGTAAAGCATAAAAGAGACAAACAAAGCTTTAAAAGGCTGGATATGAATGTAGAAAGATAATGAATTTAAGAAACAAAAAATAAGTTGTTTTAAGACAGTTTGTGATGCACATCCATAATGCTGGACTTTTGACTCTTTAGGCAGTAGCTTCACAGTTTGACACTGCTTTCTGCTTTTTTTTAGCTGAGTTTTAATGCAGTGTCAAATTATAAAGCCATGGCTAGAAATACTGAACATTTCCACAGGCTCTTGAACAGTTTCTAAGTATATTTATATAATATAGCATCAAAGAACTCAAGGCTTTAAGACAGGCTGGAACTATTGAAATTTTGGACAGTCTCTCCTCAATAGAATCCTGGATCTACTCTGTTAAAATAATTATTAATACATCAATGGACTGATGTATGACAGCAAAGTGAATGTACTATATATGATCGCAACAATGGATTATAGCAATGTACAATAAGAGAGTTAAAAACTTTTCTTGAGTTCTTCAAGTTCATGCCCCACCTAGCGCATTCCACTGTCACGGTGACATGCTTAGTTCCAAGCTCTTGATACTTTCATAAAAGCCTGAGATGGGCCTGAGCCATGAAGTTTGGACTTGGAGATGAACATTTCCAAAGTTTGGGTGCAAGGGTGGGTTGGATTCAGAAGGTGGGTCCATTCCATTGTGGAGAGTTGGATCAGCCACAGAATTCAGCTGTGTGGTGAAATCCTGTCACCACTGATTTCGGTGGGAGCTTTGCCACTGAATTCAATGGGGCCAGGATTTACAATTTCATGGTTTCCATAGTGACATTCTCTATATCAGACAGCTTTCTGTCATTACCAGTGAAATGATATTCATGGGGTGATTTATAGAACACTCCCAGTTTCTCCATCAAGAGCAATGGCCGCCATGTCTGACAAGCAGTATCTGGCTGACAAGTGCCAAATCAGATTTATCACTTATCATGAAGAACAAAGAACATAATGCCCATTTATTGGAGGTCAGAGGGTACACTGAAAGCAGCCCTTGTATTGCCCAAGTGTGATATTTTCCTAAAATACAACTACTAACTGACTGGATTCTCCTTGGTTCTGATTTTGAGAAGTGAATTCAAAAGTAAAGGAGAAATTTCCTCTCAAAAATTAAAAGCATCAAGGTGCAAGTGATCCATTTTATAGATTAACTTTCTCCTTCCCAAATAAAAGAGGCAAAGGTGTGAGCACACAGTTACCTAATAAAATCTTAAATTAATACAGCATTTTATAGTCTCCTATCAAACCTGCAGACATCAGTTCACTCTCTACTCAAATGTCATCCACCTATCTCTGAAGTGGAAGGCAATGGCCAAGAGAATAAACTTGCAGCAGGAGGAGAATGGAGATTTGGAACCAGGACACTGGAGGCAGCCTGGCTTTCTGCACCTGCAAGGGGTACTGGGTGGATCAAAAGAGGGCCATCGCTGCTTGCTGTCGTTCATTTGTAGGTGGGCCACTTATCAGCTAGCCAATCCTAGTATTTGAAATAAACAAAGAGGGATGCCATTGGCTGCTGTGGCCTACCCACCGGTAGGACTCACCTCCCCTGGCCTCATCCCATGGTTGAGCCTTGCTGCGAACAGCCATACAAAGCAGACAAAGGACCTGGGGTTTTAGAGTGCAGCTTAACTCTGAAGGGTGACTCTAAAAAATGCATTCTGTATAAACCGTAATAAAATGAGATTCATGCAGAATCAGGCTTCAAATAATCTTGCTGAAGATAAGTATTTCAGTATAAAGGAATAAATCACATTGAGTAATCTGATAAACTAATCAGAATTCTGAGCAGAGAAATTAACCCAGTATAATTCCAATTTCAGAACTTTTACTCTCATCACCAAGTTTATATATACTAAAGTATTTTTAAATAACATTTTGTTCTAAAACATTAAATTCAGAATAAGACATTTCCATGTATGAATTATGGAGTATTAATTCATGTTTAATTGCTTTGATTGGCACTGAGAGTTTTAAACATCTGTCTGATAACTATTCAAACTAATTTATCATACAGAATACAATAAAATATTATCTGTTAGTGTTTAGACTAGAGGATTCTCCTGCCATCAAAGGAACTGAAATAATAAATTTGCTCAAGTGGAAGGTCTTGGCATCCTTGGTAGAAATCAAGCTTTCTTGGTTTCTGCATTTAGATTTTTTTTTTGGGGGGGGGGCGGGATTATGCAAGTGGAATTACCATTAAAGAAAGGAAAATGGCAAAGAGAATTTCAAGCACTACGTATTTCTCAACAACCTGTCAGGAGACTGGTTTCTTCTAACCCCAGCTCTGCCACTGTAACCTTGGGCAGCACTTTTCATCCCTCTGTGCCTCCATTTCCCCGCAAATCTTTTCTCTGTCTTGCCTATGCAGACTGTAAGCTCTTCAGGGCAGTGACAGTCTCCCATTATATATCTGTACAGTACATAATATGCTGGGGCCCCCCATTCTCAGTTGGGGTCAATGGGAGCTACTATAATAAATACGTAACACAAGACTAAAATGTTGAGTACCAGGCTGATTAGTTCCAATTTCTTTTGTGCTTCTAAATGAACGTCTTTTAAAAAACCTGCTAGGACTATCAGGATCCTCCATATTCACTTTTCTTGGCTCTACCTGCCATTTTCTACCACTGAAGTTTACGGTGTTGCCAGCAGTTAAAATGTAACAACGTGTCATGTACTGCTGTACAGGCTACCTACCTCTGCATTCCAGCTGGTGCACAACTAAAATGAGATGTGCACACCCACCCCATCTCAAAGAATGAGCATTCTCTTACCCTGCAGTTAGCTAAACCGAAACTAGAACGGAGGCTTAAGAAAGCGAAGAAACCAAGTGCTGATCAATCCATCTGTTCTCCCACTTTAAGGAGTGTGTTAATTACACTTTATTCAACTCTTCTGTAGACTGATTTACTGAATCTTTCTTGAGGCAAGGGTCTAGGTCTTATATGTTTGCACAGCTGCAAGCATAATCAGCCATTGACCCATTTATAATACATTCATTCTGTTCACCCTAAAACAACCGTATCACTGCAGTCCATTGTGATTTAGTCTGATGAAGAACATTCTGTGGGCCAAGATTATCAATTTATGGGTGTCCCACTACACACTCCTTAAAGGGGCCTGATTTTCAGAGGATGGGTGCTCAGGACTTTCCGAAAATTGGACACAACCACCTTCCCAACTTGGGCTCCAAAAATCACTGGTCACTTTTGAAAATCTTAGCCTAATTTTTCAGGCAATAAAAGGGCGCTATCATCGTTACTACATCACCAATACAATTAAATATCTGCTCTGAAACTAGATCGGCAATTGAGATAAAATGTCCATATCAAGGTGAAGTAGCTCAGTCTTTGGTTTTTGTTTGCATCTGAATTGGGTGGTCACTTCTAAATATCATCAGGAGAGTAGCACTGGATGTAACTTACACACACACACACACACATTATCTACTCAACAGTTAAGAAAGGCCAGAATCGGTTATTCAACCTTCATTTGTCCCCCTTTTGCATATGTATTAAAATGATGGACAGTGCTCACTGAATGAGCAACTATTCATTCTGTTGCTTTCTCCTCATGGTTCAGTGTATGGTCCTAGGCCCAATTTACTGCACATTATTGAAACCCTGCTCTGAAGACAGAATTATTCATTTCCTCATGGGTTACTTTATGGAACCCTTCACTATAGTATCTGAGGCCTTCACAAACATTCATGAATTTATTTTTACCACACTCCTGTGAGATGTGGGGGTGGTATTATCCCCATTTTACAGATGGGTAACTGTGGCACAGAGGCACTAAGGACAAAAGAATCCAATAATTTTACCAATTACCAAACATAACACACCTAGTATCTGATTTTTCAGAGTACACATCTTACAGCACGTTATATATTCAAGCACAGCTCTCACTGGCTTCAGATGCAGTGGCTTCAGATGCAGCAAGCAGCACTCAACACTTCTGCAGCTCAGCCCCAGGGTGTCATGTTGGGCACCCAGAAAATGAGGAACACACAATTAGTGACCACCTGTGAAATGTTGGTTTAAAGTGACTTGCCCAGCATCACACAGTAACTCTGTGGCAGAGGCAGGAATAGAATTGAGTTTTCCAAGATGCATTCAACCATCTCAAGCATGAGACCATCCTTTCTCCTCCTGTTCAAGACACCTTCCAACTTCTGAAATAACAGTGGCTCTACAGACAAACAGCCTCCTTCAGTATACACCCCTGATTGATCCCAGAGGTCCATCCTGTACACTGAATGAGGCGGGGATCCTGTGGAAAAAATATGTGGGAATGTAATGAATGTGTGTACACATTATTATACAATCTAAGGGGCTGAATTAAAGTTGCACAAGCATTCTTATTGCTGGCATCTCCTAACTTCTGCATATTTGACTTTACAATCTTAAAGTTCTTTTTAATGCCGTCTTTTGGGGAGATAAGTTACTCAGTTTTCAAAAAGCAGATATTGCATCACATGGCATCCTATTGACACCACAGTGAATCAGCAGCATGGTTGGAACCTTTAGATCCTCCATACAGACCTCTGCAATTTGAGCCAACAGAGTAACTGATTGTAACACTAGATTTTCATCCTCTATGTAGACCAGCACTAGAGGGGGATGAGATACACACTTCACCAGTGGGTTTCACAGATATTTGCAGACAACAGAGGAATGGTGAGACTCCAAAAGCTTGTGTTCCATTCCAGGCTCCAGAGGGGAATGTTCTCTCATGGGCACAGACTTCTGCCCATTTCCCTGAGCTGAACTCCTTCTGCCTCATCCCCACCAACATGTCCCTGCCCAAGCTTTATCCCTTTCTCCTTGTCCTAGTCCCACTCTCCTCACTGACCTAGTCCCAGCCTCCCACTCCTTAGGCTTCTCATCCCAATCCCTGTCTACTTGCTTCATAAATCCTAATCTCACTCCTCCAGACTGTGCTTCCCAGTTCCAGTCTCCCTACAGAGCCACTCCCAGACCCCCTTCCTCCCACCCCCCCACCGGCTTCCTTGGTCCCAGTCCCCCTTCCAATTTGACTCTTTTTACCCTGGCCACGTTCCCTATCTCTACTGGGTCCCAGTCCCAGTCTCCCTCTCTGGGCTTCTTGACCAGTCTCAGTGTCCATGTCAATCGCAGTTCTTCCCCTACACTCCAGAGCCTCCTCAGATCTGTCCCCATCCACCTTCTTTTCCCCAGTCCCAGACTCCTTGCTCAGCCAGTCAAAGTCTCCACCCCCAGTTTCCAGTCTAAGCCTCCCCACAAAGGCTAGTCCTAGTTTCCCTTCCTCGCACCACCACCAGATATCAATCCCAGTCTCCCTCATCAGGGTCCTCATCTCAACCTACTCACCTCTCCCTTCTCCCCCAACCCCCTGGGGTCCAGATCGCATCCTCTTTGCATTTGAGTCAGGCAGCTTCCTCCTCCACACTGCCTGGGCACCACCAGGGGATCGTTAGAGCAGAAGGCGGCAGGCTCTTTGCTCTCAGTTTCAGTGCCCAGCACACCCTGACCGAGATGAGCTAGGAGCTTTCATTACAGGGAAAGGCCAGCTTCACCCCTGTAGCCCTTTGCTTGAGGAAGCATGCTCGGCTCACTTTATAGGAATGGTACACGTGCAGTCTAGTCACATACAGGAGCTGTGAGGGGATGGCTCATGCTCAGTGACGATGGGATCTTTGGAAATTTTAGCTGCTAAAGTCGAAGAAATCGCTACTGAAAATGTGTGACAGATTTTTCAAATGGATACACTTCAAATTGCCAAATTAGGGCATATTTTCCCAGGAAAGCACAAAGGCCTGCACAAGGCCACTCCCGTGGCAAATTTCAATAGCCCCAAAGCATAGGGCCCCTTGAGTTTTGTGGGGGGGTTTTTTGTTTGTTTTAAGAAAAACATCAAGAATTTTTTTTATTTATTAATTTTTTTTTTTTTTTTTTTTAAACATGAACAAAACAGTATTTTCCCCTAGCCATGTTCCTGGAAACAGCTGAACTATTTTGGCTGTAAGTGTCCCCAGCGAACCAGCCTGAGGCAGACACCTGGCATGGAAAAATTCAACCCAAACAGTTGAAGTTTGGCAAAGTTATCGGCAACTGAAAACCGGGTCTTGCAATGGGCATAATAGATGCTGGTGCCAGTCTTCCCTGTAACCACCCGTCAGTCTCATGAAGCAAAAGGAAAGCCTGTGGAGAAGAGGAGAAAATGCTGTGTGTGTTGCAGCTTTTTCTTCGGAAGTTCAGAAATATCTCAAAGAGCAAAGAAAGAAGCAAGGGGGAGATATAACAGGGTTTGAATGTTTCAAATTCCTCTGACAGCAGTGCACTGAAGTGCATTTTATCTTTGTGAGATCTTGCAGCAGCTGAGCAGCTTTATAGCTCGAAGCCCGAAACGTGGATATTATCTAATGCTCAGCTCGCAGCATCTTACTGAATTGTACAACCCCTGCAAAACTTCCCTTCCTGCTTTCAACCAGGGATTCAGCACGATGGTCTTTATTTTGCAAGCCGTGAGTTTAAAACAAGCCTAGTGGTTTTAGGGAGAGAATGAAAGAATGCTCTGACTAAGAGGAGATGTCCTCAAGCAACATTTCACAGGCAGCCCGGCTAATTAGATTGAGGATTGGAATGACGTCATCATCTCCTGTATTCAAGAACCTTTCACCAGTCACACGCCCCTCCCTTCCTTACTCCCTCACCATCTCCTGCACAATGATCCCCCCCCACCCCCACCCCCGATGCTCCCCACATAATCATTCCATTGGGAAGTAGGAATGACCCTATCCACACCCCCAGCAAAGCTCACATGATTTGCAGGAGGAAAGGTCCACCAGTGCAGAAGCCCCATGCCTCTTTGCTGCAACTCCATGCCCCTGGCAGGGCTCTGGTCCCCAGTAGCACAGCTCCAGTCATCTAAGAGGAAGCAAATTTTACTTAACCAAATGCCACACCTGCAACTTGCTGGGAACTTAAGGGCCACATGTTTGTACACACTAGAGTAAGTTGCAATCACCCTGAACTTTAATACATTGGCACAGCCTGCAGTGCTAGGCCCCTGGAAATCAGAGATATTGTATATTGGGACCATGGGCTCCTCTCCCCATTAAAGATTGGGGCTAACTGTAGAGCTGTATGGACAATGCTCACATTTGGCCTAGCGACTGCACTTTGAACCTCCAGGGGGAACCACATCCTAACCACAGGGGGCCCTGCAATAAATCTTGCATAATCCAGTCTCTTGTCCAGGTCCAGAGATAACAGTGCCATCTTTCAAACAGTACTTGTCTCTCACATTAGAAGGCCTCACCCCACGCATTAAGAAACATGAATTGATTTGTGTACTCTCTGCTAGGTTCTCTTTTTTTCCTTTATCTGTGCAATTATATTGTTTAAACCTGTAAAACATGCAGGGATACAGTTTGGATGAAAGGCGCTCTGCAAAAGGAAATTGCGTTCCATTAGCTGGTAGAAAGGCTGGGAATGTGTGTCATCAGCACACAGAGAATATTAGAGGGACTCATGCATTTAATGCAACAACATTAATTTCAATCTTTCATACACGGTATCAAATAATTTTCAGTAGATTTCAGATGTAAACTACAGCCAAAGAGAGGTTTTATTTATAACGTGGATTATTATACAACATCCTGACATATTATTTCTATCTGATAACTGGCTAAATTTGGATTAATTAAGATTAAATTCAACCTGGATTGGGGTTCTTCCCAGCCTCAGGAATCTACAGAATTTTTAAAAATAGGAAACTTTAAACAAAAACAGGATCTTAGATTTTGTGGTTTCCAACAGGCATCTAGAGTGCTTTTTCCATAATCACCTGTGATATATGGGAACAGAAGTCCAAGTTACTTCATTAAAAGCACTCAGACATAACTGGATATATTTACATATTAAGCAGGCAACTGAGACTCTAATCTTTCTATTTTATGTACCACTGCAATCATGAGTTAGAGTCAGAATGCCTGTTAAACACTCTGAATACCACAGAGTACTCTAAAAATCAAGATAAGTGCAGGTGACAAGAAAGGGCTTATATTTACAATGCTGATTTACAGTGCTGTACTTTTATCTCTGTAAATAATTTTTGTGCTTTAGAAGCATTAACTCAGCACTAGTAAAATGATTTTAAAAATGTATTTTGTACCTGGAAATGTTTTCCTATTACACTGAAGAACTTCACAATTGTCTGGGAAATGGTTCATTCCGTTAAATATTTTTTAGTCTCTTTCCTGGAGTCTGAGCAGCAAAGGACAGTCAAGTACTACATGGTCAATTTTACCAATTTTCACAGTACACAGGAGGTCATGCAACTCCCTTCTACTGGACAGCAAGGTAAGCCTGAGTTATGCTACTACTTCATGCAGGCCGTGACATAATGGGGCTCAGAGCGTAGGGACATTCTTCAGAAAGACCACCTCTAAAGTGATGCCTCTTGAAGAAACAGGAAGGGCAAAAACTGTACATCCTTTCATGGATAGAATTGGACTT
Organism: Caretta caretta; assembly: GCF_965140235.1. Classification (NCBI taxonomy): domain Eukaryota; kingdom Metazoa; phylum Chordata; order Testudines; family Cheloniidae; genus Caretta; species Caretta caretta. The sequence continues at coordinate 88,154,022 of NC_134214.1, forward strand.
GACTTTTATTTGACATCCAAAGGGTTGAATCCTCAGCTGAGGCTGGGCTCCATTCAGAGAAGCTGCAAAGTTAAATCAAATATGGATTTATATCACTTTTATACCCCATCCGTCTGCTGTCACTCCCAGAACTGTTGGATATCATCTTCAGGTCTTCTCTAAATTGCATTGGTTGATAACTCAAGGGGCTACTCTATCAGCGAGAGATCACCGGAGCACAGCAGTATTCCATCTGTGAACCCTTTCCCGGACTCTCTGCTAGACCCAGGCGAGTGAAAAGGTTGGGAAATGAAGCATTTCAAACAGGGCAGATCAATGAGGCAAAGGTGTGTTGTTTTACACACTGTAGATTGCGCATCTCGAATCTCCATTGCCACTGTGTCCTCAGAACTGTCTGCTCACATTGTCTCCCCTTCTTGCATAGGAAACGTTTCCAAGATAAGAATCTGTTTGCTTGGCAGGTGTATAATTCTAACCCAGCTCATTCTTTTCCTGTGCAGTTTTAATACTATCTTTTGAAATCTATGTCCAGTGTCTTAATTCTCTTGCAAACGTTGGCCATATTCCCAATTAAAGTTAGGACCCTAAATAACTGAGGAGTTGACCTAGCCATGTGCTTTATAATCACATGGAAACAGCTAGAAATGAGGAGACGTTTGTGAACACAAAGAGCGAGAGCCCTGATCCAGACACTGTTGAAATAAACGGAAAGGCTCCTTTTCACCGCAATAGGCTTTCAATCAGTCCCCAAATTCAGAGATGTTCTGTAAGATGGTGTATTATTATGCATCAGGAAGTGGATGTAAGCAACTCCAACCCAGCAGCCACAGATCACGGAGTGTAACATGGTGTAACTTACAAACTGAGGCATTAAAAAGAGGTGAGAGATAATGTGGTTACTTTAGCGTGTATCTCAAACACTCCAGTTAGTTGCTTTTTCTGCTTCATTCTTCTATTCCAGCCTCATCCACTTATATTTACAGCTCTCAGAGCCCCTTACACCCATTTACTGACACAATATCAACAGCCTTGCACATCACCACAGAATTTGGCCTGCATTTTATCAGCCTTTGGAGTTGCTAAAGAAGTTCTGATCATCATATGGCAGGAGATGTCTAGCGATCCAAACTTTAACCATGTAAGAAGAATTCTGTGGATTCCTTACTATAACCTGCCCTGCATGCTCCTGTGTCACTAAAGTATGTCCTATCCAGGCAGATTGGCAGCAAGCTACAACCTGCCCTTTAAAGACATTCAGGAAGCATTGGCACACGTTATCTTGGTTGTCAGTTACGCACCCTCAGCATTTCTCACAGCCACAGAAAAAAAGGGGGGGAGCAAGAAATTACAATGACTTGTCATGTAAGTGGTCCGTGGTAACGTTTCCTTTTGCAGAGCTGCCTGTTTATGTTTTCTGCACTTTAAACAAAAAGGGAAGAGAAATGGGGCAGTTTATAGTGACAGTGTCACTCCTCTGGAGAGCATTGACGGTGCCTGGATTGCTTGGGGAGGGGGGATTTTTTGTCTATTTTTAAAACAGATTCCCTCTCAGTTAAAAGTCTGTGAACATTCAGAAGTTAAAGCATGGGTGTCGACAGCGATACTCATGTCACTGTGCCCCAAGGTATTTTCTGTTTTACTTCCAGGAAGCAGCATTTGGCTGGTGCTTTTTGTCCTTCATCTGCTCTTAAAATTTAACTAGCTGCACCCTCTATGTTAGTGATAGGTCTTCATCTTTGGCATTAGAAACTGTCCCGTCCCTCCCCCTCCGCAATTACACACAATATGATCAATATCACAGGAAACCATGGAGATACTACAGCCAAGGGGGCACAAGTATTGACCAGTGGGTACACACATTTCAAATTGCTAGCTATGCACATGTTTAAATAGAATCAGCTACATGCCCAGAGCTTTTTATTTATTTAGTTTGCAGTGATCTGTATGTACGGTGACCAGATAGCAAGTGTGAAAAATTGGGACGGGGGTAGGGGGTAGTAGGGGCCTATATAAGAAAAAGCCCCAAATATCGGGACTGTCCCTATAAAATCGGGGCATCTGGTCACCCTATCTGTATGTGGTCCTGATTTCTCATTCTAAAACAGGGAACTTCTTCCATCCTAGCAGAATCCCTCAGCTTCAGCAAAGTGTGTAAATCATGCACAAAAAACAACTGTAAAGTAACCAGGATACATAAGGCAACATGATGGGTGTCAAAAATGCTGCATTAATCAATGGTGGTGAAACCTCCAGTTTTTCATGTCATTACCATAAGCAGCTCTCGGAAAGCCACTACTATAATTCTGAAGTATCAGAACTTTTCTTTTCTTTTTGTTTTTTTAAGTGTCTGCGGGGAAGGAAGGGGAGAATGGAGAATTAAAAACCTAGAGAAAACAATTCACTCCTGAAGGTCAAGTTTAAGAATTAAATTAAAATGTAATGACCATGTTGTGAAATCCCCAAAATCTGAGGTCAGTGGCAGCAGCACTGGTAGACAAGGGTGTGCTACCGAGCACCAGGCTAATAAAACAAGTTACTTTTAGTTGAAGGCATTAGGAGAGATCATTTCTCCTTTCATTTTACATGTGCCTGGGCAGTACTTTTTCAGCACAGACACCTGTCAGTTACACAGCTGCCACATTTGATTCCTGTAAACCTGTTTCGCAATTAGAAAAAGAAATTAAAGTGTTTATTGGTGTCTCCAGAGTAGTTGTATGAAAAGCAGCCCAGCTGGCACATAAACAGCGACAGTCTGTTCTTTCCCTTAAAAATATACGTTTTAATAATCATTTTACTTACAAGACACAACACAAACGGTGATAGAACAACAACCCTCCAGGCCTTCCCTTTCCCCCACTCACACATTTGTGATCTTTAAGAGTGAAATGTCTTCCATAGACTTAAACCTGAAAGCCAAGGATACCCAATAGCAGATGCACAATTGCATCCAGAAGTGTATAAACAGTGGACTCAGAACTCTCAGCAGGCCTGTGCCAGTAATTATTTTTATACTCACTCTTGTGTTACGTTGGCAACGGGGTTTGTTGGTGGTTCAGGAAACTTCTCAGCAAAATCCACTTTGCTTTTTTTTCTTTTCCAATCAATGTAGCAACAAAGATGCTGGCAGGATAAGAGACAATCATAGAATCATAGAAAATCAGGGTTGGAAGGGACCTTAGGAGGTCATCTAGTCCAACCCCCTGCTCAGTGAGTACTGCCTGTTCACCAAAGCGCTAGGTAATGCTATATGTTGTGCAATGTTACATTTTAGTCCAATGACAATGGCGTTAAATATCTTAAAGTGTCTGGCACACGCACTAAGCTATAATCCTGATGAACTACAGTACTTAAGCACCATCACTGGAGAAGTGCGCGCTTGCATGTTGCTGACCAGTGAAACATCTCAACACAGTAGAATTAAACTTTAGGGACCTACCCCCTTCACTGTAAACACACTTCCTCAGACAGATATGCAAGCAGCCTTTCAGTGGGCCTGAGTAAATGTTGCAGGATTGGATGCATACTTTTCATACGCTTTTTTACAAACAGAGTATCCCAAAGTGCCTTACAGAATTAAATAATGCAGTCACAATTTAAAGTAAAATAGAACAGGAAAGGAACAAAGAGGAAGAGTGAAATGTGGTCAGATGAGAATTGATCAAAGAAGCTGAGCTCATACGGAGCAGAAACAGAAGATGCTGGCTACAGTTAAGGGGTTAAGGGGGCAGAGAGGACATTGGTATCAGTGTCAGATGAGCCATGAGAGCAGGGGACCATACAGAGAGAGGAGAACTCATTGATAAGATGAAACAAGCCCACAGAGGGTTTAGAACAAGGCAGGCAGTTTTGATCTGGATTTTATTTCAGTATGCAGGGATTTATGCAAATAACTCCTATTACCACTAGTGGGGGTTACATGTGCAAATCCCCATCTTCAGAAGGGAGACTAAAATTCCACGGATTTCCTATTGAATTAGAATGACAAACATACAGTTCTGCTAAATTAGTTCTTGCTGATCTACTGTACACAAATGTGCAAAGTCCAATAGCCTTCAGAAATTCACATTCCTTTTCTAGGACTGAAGTTACACAGTTCCCCTGTGGTTTAGAACAGAAAAGGACCCGTTCTATTGTTTTTAATTATTGTATTATGAAAAGGTCTCCCATCTCTAAAGGCTGGATGTAATTAATACACAGAAAACAAGGCAAGACAACAGAGTACAAACCCAGAATTTCCCACTGGAGCCCTCAGACCAGAATCCCCAATGTAAGCTGAACTCTTCCCCCATGAATTTGGTTCTGAGAGAAATCTCTTGTCCGGATCCAGTTTGGATGAAATCCATTCCTGAATGATTTCAGCCCAGCGTGGGGGAAATCTGATGAGATCAGCTAATATCTCAATATTCCCACTTCACTGGGGAAGAAATCTCACAAGCAAAGCTCACAAGATTTTTGGTACTGCTGAGTCCAAACCTGAGATAACCCAGACTTATCTCCTAAACCCACACCCTAATCCAGATCCAATCAGTGACACCCCCCCCCCCCAGAGCATATCTAACACACACATAATAGCCAAGACTTAAAAAAATTGGGTGACCTAAAACTATGTCCTGTAGTTGTCCTTTACATTCTGCATTTATAATCCTCCCCTTATTAAAGGCACAGCTGTTCTAAATATAACAGGTAGAGGCTACTGGTACGTACAAATGGCAATGCAAACATTAAAAATCTCACATGAATTAGTCAAAGCAATTTGTTTTTAAAAGCGTGTGGGACTCACACTAACATACATGCTCATGGGCACCACTGCCCTCTGATGGCTAGAGAAACAAAACGTTCTTGGGAATTCATGATTGTCTTATATTTTAGTGGCTGGCCTACAGAGCGGTGATAAAATAATGGATTATAGTCTTTAGATTGTGTGTTCTGTGATCAGGGTTTAACTCACACATGCATGAACGCTGCCCAGCTGACAACACTGGAGCCATGTTTGCAGGCAGCCATGGATCATTAGAATGGGTTCCATGAGATCCTGGTTCCTGGGGGGGGAATCAGGCATGAAGTTCATGCACAAAAATTGCTGTGCAATTGTGAACCAAAACTTTGCACATGGAGTTGCAGTAATTATGTGTGAGAAAGCTGACATTTGCACACACCCAAATGGCATCTTAATACCCAAGAGGTTAAAATGGTCAGGTGGGCCTCTAAATATCCCTTGCATGCCAAATAATCTAGGCACACAATTGCACATATCTTTCTGCATGTGGGCTTTGTTCCTAATTTTTTCCAAAAATTTGGCCTTTAGCATCTGGTACGCACTGATTGCAGCCTCTAATTTGGGCTCATTTCCCCCGTGCATCTCCTTTCAAAAGGTTTAAAGAGCTTTGTTTCCCTTGGAAGCAGACTCTAAATTAAAGCTTCCAAAGAGTCTAAAGCAGTGGCAGGGATTTGTCTCTCAGAGAAGGGCACATAAACGACAGCTGCAATGTGGCAGTCCCCAAAGGGGACCCTGCAAATTCTGGTAGTTTGCCCTGAAAGATTGCTATGCTTTTCAAGGGCTGCTAATGTACTAGGCCAGCCAGATTCCTCATGTGGAACGGAACACAGAGGACATTATCAGAAGGGCCAACATGTAATAATGGGACCTGGCTTACCTGAGATACAATAGGTAACTTTTTAAGGATGCATAAATAGTGGAATCAGCTCTGATGAGAAGGGTTTCAACTAGCCTCTGATGCTGCCTCTGTTTTGTGCTCCTCTCGCTGTACATCAAGAGGCAAAACAAGTCAAAAAGTAAATATTTGTTCATGATGTTTGTTTTCTGGTGGATGGCAATGGAGGGGAGCAGAGCAGTGAAAGAAAGAATAGGAGGCACAGAGAGATTCTCTCAGCACCTCTGAACATAAGAGTCTCCCACTATGAATCCAAATGCAGTGCCAGTAAGACCACAGGTGTACTCAATTGGAGCAAGGGGAAATGTGATTGGGAGGCATATGGTGATTGTTCTGCATTGGCAATATATTCATCCCACGGCTCCTTTTTGCATCTGTTATCTATTTACATATTTTTCTATGGTACTTGCTTTAGCTATGCTACAGCAGCCAAGCATCCGCACCTAAGAGAAAGGGAAAGGTAAGCAAAGAGCCAGAGCTTGCATCACTGAGGGACATTCCCTGCTCACAAAAAGCTGAGCCCTTGAGGAGACAAATGACGAGCAGCCTTTTCAAGCGTCAGAAATGACAACTAAAACTCCTGTCCCTGGTTAGCAAAGCTCATCCCCACCCACTCTCAAACTCTCCAAGGAAGGTTTATTTGGCAGTGGAGAAAGAAAGAGTTAATTTAGAAACAGAATCCTGACATGAGGGTGTATCAGCCGAAGAAAGCTGGGCTGGTGGCGTTTTGAGGGTTTAGGCTGTGATTTTAATGAGAGTGGGGTGCTCGTTCCCTTAGGTTCCTTTGAAACTCCCAGCCTGGGAACTGTGTTAAATATGACATGACACTGGGGGCAGCTTTTGATACGGGGCTTTTGTAGAGAGTGAAACATGAATTTTCCCACAATGGTGCCATTCACCACTCCCTCAAACTCTTATTAAATCCAGTTATTTTATCTAATTTATCTTTGAACTCTTCCTCATAGTTTCATTTCTAATTGCATTATTCTTATTGTTCATTTTCACTGCAACGGCATCCAAAGTCACCACTCAGTATCTAGGCATCAGTGGCTAGGTGCTGTACAAACACATCACAGCAGTATCCAAACCAGTCCAGAGGTTCTCTAGGGATATCCCAAGTCCAGGCGAAGAATAGAATCAAGATTAAATTTCAATGGTGACTATCAGTCACTGAAGCTGAGGCAATTTCCCAAGGAAGAGTGGTATAGTGTGATATCATTGCACTCAGATAACCAGTCCCAGGGGTGCCAGAACGATTTGTATAGTGGGGGGGCTGAGAGCCACTGAACCAATCTATAAACGCTGTATACGATGGAAACCACTTCAAGCCAGTGGGTGCAGCAGCACCTCCAACACCAGCTTCTAGGCCTCTTAATTTGGGAAGTCAAATGTAGCAATTTCTAAAGGCCAAGAATGACAAGAAATTATTTTCTATTACAATGTTATTCTTACCATATTTAGCATGTGGCATTACTTCCACTCCGGATCCCATCGTCTTATGAAGGAGGATGCCTATCTTGAGGCTCATTATCTGTCAATGTTTTCCAGCTTAACCTGCTACAATAACTTGTTCAAAAATTGCAAATGAAGCTAAATTTTATGTCTAAAATATCACTCTGTGATTGGACTGAAACTTGGGAGCAAGATGTCACCTCCTTCCTTTACTCCCTCTGCTGTCACTTACTGAGAACTAAATTTCAATCTTATATAAGCCAAACAGGGAAATGCGCTTACAGTGACTTCCATCATAATCGCTACTGGGGTGGTTTACCCAATTCACTAAACCTCCATCCAATTAGTCACCCCTATCAGTCACTGCCTGCCCACACTTAGTCTGAATAATTCTTTTTAAATAATTTTATAGAAGAGGTGAGATCAATACCTTTGTTCCATATTTGATTATTTTTTGTCAGATTTTTTATTCTCTTTTTTCCCTGTGTTGTTTTTTCTTTATGTCCTTGGCATTTTATGCTTAAGGATCTCAATATAAGCAGGTACTCTGACACTCATGATGGCATAAAATCTTACACAAATCAAACATACCATGGTTTCAATGCCATTAATGGACACTCAACTTGAAATTTAGTAAATTGTTTAAAAGTATTTGAAAGTAGTTTCAAATACTGCTGCAGTCCTTCTGCCAATATTTAACGGTTTTACAATCCTACTTTCATATTTTTTAAAATGTTTTTCTTCCTTCCCATGGTTGCATGGAAGACCAACAATGGATGATCAATGATCAAGGCCCTGGATCCCACTAATGTTTATGCATATGTCTGAACACTTGGAGGAATGGGACAAATTGACTCTAAAACAAAAGGTCATCACTTTCACCAAACAAACAAATTAAATTAACAACCATTGTTTCTACTCTCCTTTAGTTATAACCACATAGAAATGTTCAGCTGGAAGTGTGGTTTTTAAGATCTTAGTGACCATTTGACATGAAATGGAACCTTTAAACAAATATGATCACATCATGAAGATTAACTACTATGTAATGTCGTCCTATAGATGTAACTTCACCAACACTACCAAATAGCTGTAACAGAACTTTCTTGAAATTAAAATGTGAATATCTAAACTTTTCTTTTTTAAAAACAGAATTTTGCATTGTTTGTGTGCATTAATTTTAATTTAAAAATTGTTCTAAATGACGTATATGTGCCAAATATAAAAGTACAATCCACACCCTAAATAATAAATGACGCTCCACTGGGCACTGCAAACATCCCAGCCTGCATGCTTGTAGCTTATCCTCTGTTGCGGACTTAGTCATTTGGCTTGAGCTGAGGAAACAACTTTACTGTCCAGAAGATGACCCCCCAACCCCCATGAAAGGCATTGTCTTCATTGCCAAAAGGTGGTGTTTTTACCATGGGATAACGAACACACGCTAGCTAGCCTGGTGTAAGATCCTAGTGGAGACCAGTCACCTGTAGGGTTACCATGAGCTAAACTAGATGAGATGAACCACAGGTGGGAGTACAGCGATGACCTCGCCTAGCTACGTCAAGGTAAAACCTACAGGTGCCTGGTCTCCACTAGGCTTTGAGAGCAGGATAGCTCCCCACACATTAGTTATCCGGCTGTAAAAAACAAAACCACACGTGCACGCTTCTCCTGCAGTGAAGACAACCTGAGACTCACCATACCCAGGCAGATGAGAGCTCACTAGCCAAATACCAACTCTTCTCTCAACTGTAGCAGTAGCCATGTCCGTCCCAGGATATTAAAGGGACGAGGTGGGTGAGGGAATATCTTTTATTGGACTAACTTCTGCTGGTGAGAGAGTCAAACTTTTGAGCCACACGGAGCTCTTTTTCAGGTGCTGTGTGTGGCTCGATAGTTTGTCTCTCCCACCAACAGAAGTGGATCCAATACACAATATTACCCCATCCACCCAGTCTCGCTTAGGCCCCTTTGAAATTCCCAGGCCAAAATGCCAACCGAAGTTGAGAGGACAAAGGCTGAGTGTCTCTCCTTACTTTAAAAAAAAATGTCATTTACATTATTTCATTTTATCAGCTCTGCCTAGCCCTAGGAGTCAGCACTCCCTGAAACATTTTATCTACCCACAGAGCTACAGCAATGAGTTTTGAAAATGAAAGGGAGAAAGAAAAGACCCAACTCTTATCTACGGCAACGCAATGAAATTATTTTTTAATCAGTGCTAAGCAGAGTTATTAAATGGCATATACACTTTCGGAAATCACTTTGAAAAGTCCCAAACTGTAATCTTCCTGCTGTATCCGTCTCCCTCTTCCCCCTCTCTCCCATTATGTGTATCATATTAAACATATACCAGCTAATCAGGTAGCTGGGTGGCTGACATATTTTCTGATAAAAGGGGGAAAAATTAAACTTTCAGCCACAGAATAATTTATTCATGGAACTTCTGTACCCCCTAAGACTCATTTCAAGATAAGCTACTCTCTGATTGGCTGAAGCACAGTATAAGGCCAATCCCATAATCAGATCCTCTTGCAGAGCCCCACTGGTAGGGCTGTTGTAAGGCAATCAAAAGGAAGATTAATAATGTTACAATGAACAATTGTCTGTGCAACCTTAATTCAGTCCCCCTTGTGCACATGCATTATGATACAGCTTTCAAGTATACTATCTCGTCCTATTTTTTCCATGGGATCCCTTATTCAGTACACAGGATAGATCTGCTCTGTGGAGGACTCAGTTTCATAGTGGAGGCTGTTGTCTGTAGGAAGCCTTGCCTCATCTGGTGCAGAAGTTGAAAGGTGAGTACCTATTGTGGTGCTAGGAGACAATGGACCTAAGCCTGTCCATAACTAAAGGCCATCCCCACAACTGAGGGGGTTGAAAAGTGGGTAGTGAGAGGCAGAGGATTGCAGGAAGCAGGAGAAGGCCGAGGGGGGGGTGGGGGGGCGGGGCGGCGTGGTATGATTATGGCCCCAGAGAACTCTATTCTATCCCTGCCTCAGCTCCTGCGTGATGCTAAGAAAGTCACTCAAACCTACTTTTTCCACTGGTGGTCACTAAAATTATGCACTCCTCATTCTCTGATTACCAAATCCTGGGGCCTAAGATGCAGAAGTGCTGAGCGCTCAGAAGTCAGTGGGAGTTTAAATTTATAAAATGCTGTATAATGTTAAGTACTCATAGTGGGAAATGTTGGACAATTTTAATTATACACAGTGCTACCAGCCCCACCAGTAATAACGCCATTTTAAAAAGACCTCATAACAGAAAGTGTTTATTAAAAGACCCTCTCAAGCTTATAGAAACTTGGAAATGAAGTGTCATTTATGTGACCGTAATTTTAAAGCCAAGAAAATTATGTATTGGTTTCTCTTTTGCTGATTTAAACTATGTGCCGAATTAGTTAATTTATAACGGGATTAGAAAATTAGATAGAAACGGGCATTGGGATTTTCCAAAGTGTTTAAGGAAGTTAGACACTCAATTCCCACTTCAAGTGAAGGAGAGTTAGGAAGCAAAAGCAGTTTAGGTTTTAGGAAGTCCCACCCTGGGACTCGAGGACTTCGAAGTAGCAGCACTGCAGCAAAAAAGGAATTTGGATCTCTTGGCCAGAGCTCTCTGCCCTGATAGTACCAAACAGTATCACAAAGATTTCATACTAGTTTTTAATCATTTTCCACCTCTGGCACATTGGTCCCCTGTTTAAATGAAACGATCAGGAACCTTTCCCTCCCCTTCCTCACCCCAAAGAGAGATTGTAAGCTACGCGGAGATGTCATGAACTTGACGGGATATAATAATCACAGTCGTTTATGTGAAAATCAGCAGTGTTCTCTTGTGCTGGCCAAGGTTTTACCTCATGTTTGTGGTAAGAGAATGAATATGATGGTTATCTTCATGAGAACCAGCGAGAAGCTCTCCGTAGTTTGCCAGTTTTCCTGTCCTACGGGGGGGCTCTTTTGCCCAGCTCCCTTACTAAAGCTCTTTGAAACTGGACTTTGAGCGTGTGCTTCCCCGAGAGCAAAGTGAAAGGATTAAGAATTTTTTCTCCTTGACACTTGTATTCTGAAAACTTTGGGAAGGCTAATAACAGACTTCAAACCTTGGAAATAACTTCAAAAAGTAAACCATTTGTTGTAAGAATTTCACAACTAATTTGATATCCTAGGCATATGGCTAAAAATGAATTCCTGCTGTAATCCTGAAAGAATTTTGGTTCGTACATTTCAGCATTGGAAACAAGTTTTGATTGCAATTAAAATTTCACCATGCATAGGATATTTGACTGAGTGCAACTGTCACAAGTCTCTTGGCTGAAAACATGCTGCCCTCAACAATACAACTATGCCGCTCTGCTATCTCTAGGCTGTCCTGCAAATGCACACTTCCCCTGTGACGTGGACGCTTAGTAGTAGTTTGGTACTGTTTGGCACACATGAAGTACACTTCTATGAAGTTACTGTACAGCTTGGTGGGGAGTACACTTTACCTTCATTCAGGAGTGCAATGGCTTTCAGGTTATTTCTGGGTGAAATTCGAAGAGCTTGTTTAAAAATCTAACAAATCTTCCTTGTTTGTTTCCTGGCTGCCAGACACATCAGCTCTCCACGGTCAACAGAAGGCAGGGAGATCTCAGTGATGTTTACAACGGAAGGTACCTTAGTCCAAGACTTCAAGCGTGTTGACCTTTAGGGCCTGCTGTCTTTTCTCTCAGTCCTTTCCAGGAGGAGGCTGTTGAAGAAAGGGGTAGCATTTAGGTTTGGTGAGCTGGGAGTCTTGTATAGACCAATAGTGCATCAATCTGCCAAATGCTGGATAAATCTTTGAAGCACATGGGGCTTAGCACATAGGAAGGGCACTTGATAAACATCAAGAGGTTCTCCTACTCATCCAGCAGGAGCTATGCTGGTGGGCTAATTTAGAATGACACCATGGCATTCATGTAGTGCAGCTGTCTTGTAGCGAAAGGTGGGGAGACAAATCTGCACTTCTTTTAAGAGTTTTTTTTAAACAGGAAATATTCCATTTGTTTCCCTCCAAACACCCCTGATGGTTTTCAAAACAGTTTGTCTGAACTGGGGCTTGCATGCCTCACCTTGCTCTGCTAAGCAATCCCTCTCTAGTCTTTCAGAGCCTAGTAAAATGACAGTTTCTGTCTTCTGCCCCACAGCTATCTGGTGTGCTTTGTGCAGTAACATGGTGCTGGACTGAGCTGAACTACTCCTGCTGTAATAGCATCAGGTGTGCAGCTACGTCAGCAATGCAACAACGGACACAGCCATGTTCTTTGTTATGTATTACAGAAGCCCATTTCTTCTTTTCATGTAACTAGATGAGTCAACTAGCCTGTGTGGGGAGGCCATTTCATACCAGGGTTACACTGGCCATTCTAAGCTCAGACAGGTGGCATACTTTTGGACTGTGCTCTTGCACATCTAGATATGCAAATAATGTGTTTACTTTGCCAAGTTACAACAATTCTTTGCGCTTATATTGCACCTTAAATATGAGCCCCTCTGAACCCTTAAACATTGAGTTAAATTGCACAACACCTTTGAGACAAGTAAATGCAGTATTATCATCTCTAATAAAGACAAGGAAGCAGTCAGAGATGGTTAAGTGACTCCCAGTCATGTGTGCTCACCACAAGACTGTCCTTCTCACTAACTAAAACACATGAATGAAATCCCATTCAAACTACATCTTCTGGGAAACTTTGCTTCTGAGCGTTACAGAAGTGAAGTGAATAGTGGGATTGAATAGTCAGAGATGGTGTTGGAAATAAAACCATAAATATTTAAACTCTCACTAAACAGATTTGTTATCTCACTTCCTGTCTTGCTGGTTTTCTCACAGCTGTGCAGTTACTATTCTCAAGCCAGCCCAGACAAGAATTTCTGACTTTGTTGCACTTTTTTTGTCTGGGGCACAGGATATTCAAATCACTAACAGCTCTCTGTGTAGCGTCAGATTAATATTTCCGGAGCGCTTATTTACACTTCAATTTTTTCTCTACTTGAACACACACAAATTAAAGTTTCTTTCACATTATAGTCTGAGCTAAAAAAGAAAGGTTATTTACCTTATAGTAACAGTTCTTAGAGATGTGTGGTCCATGGGGGCATTAGGGGTGGTACTGGTCTATGAGTCTGAGATCTGATGATTCTTCACTTGCAATGTCCATTGGTCCATGCCTGAACCTCCTTGTGCTCTGACCCGAGGGCATAAGGGCGGTGTGGACTTATCACCTCTCCAGTTCCTACTCTACTGCAAATCATACTAAGGATCTGAAACAGAGGAGGAGGAGGGCACATAGTGGAATACAGATAGGAAGAACTCCAATTACTGTACAAGCGGAATACTTTTCTTTCTTCTTCGAATGACGGTGCCTATAAGATTCACTGTGGGTGACTCACAAGCAGAACTCACTGAGGAGGAGGATGTGAGGAACTATGTTACACCACAGAGGGCAGGACCACTGTTCCAAAGGAAGCATCCAGAGACGAGGCTTGTATGAGGGCATGATGCTCTGTAAAAGTATGCACCAAGCCCTATGTCACTGCTCCACAGATTTCCAAGCAGAGAATTCCTTGCAGAGAAGTTAATGAAGTAGCTTGTGCTCTGGTTGAATGGGCCCTTACACCTTGTGGGGGAGGGGTTTCTATTTATTCATAGCAAAGCAGGATGCAGCCTGAAAATCATTTAGAGAGTCAGTGCCAGAATATTGCTTCTCCATTCATTCACTCGCCAACCGATGCAAATAGTCTTGGCGATGTCCCTAAAGATTTTGTCCTTTGCCAGGAGAAGCCCAGAGCTCTGCCAACATCCAGCGAGTGGAGCTTCTTGTCGTCTCTTATTGTGAGGTTTTGGATAGAAGACTGACTGATTCAAGTGGAATTTGGAAGGGACGTTTGGGGTAAACTTGGGATGCAATCTCAACCTAAGCACCGTGTGAAAGGGTCTGCCACAAGGACCCCACTCTTGCCCACTCAGTTGGTGGAGGTGATTGCTGTTAGGAAGGCCACTTTCACGTACAGGTATAAAGGGAGCAGGAGGCCAAAGACTCGAATGGCAGATACATAGGTGCTGATAGTCCCAGCTTCAGGTGCCAGGCAGGTGCAGGTCTTGATACAGGGAAAAGGTTCTAGTGATACCCTTTAAGAACTTCACAGTCACAGGGAGGGTGAAGACCGAAGACCAAAGGTGTTAATCGATGTTACATGTACATGCAGAAAGCTAATGGATAGTCCCGATGACTTCAGAGATGGAAGATAGTCCAAGGTGATAGGGATCCCAGCATTCGGTGGATGCATGTGATGACGCTAGCTCTAAAGAAAGAACTGCTTCCATTTGGTGGCATAACATTTCGTTTTAGAGGGTTACCTGCTGCTACTGAGGATGGATTGGACCTCTTCTAATCTTCATGATCTCTGTACATTCATTGTCCATCCAAAAACAAGGCTGTAAGATGGCAAGACATTGGGTCGGGATCATTGGTCCTACCACTGTACTGAGTCGTTAGCTTCGGGAGCAGTTGTAATTGTACACCTGGGTGTGAGGCCATCTGGATGATGGTGAGGAACCAAAACTGTCTTCGCCATCAGGGTGCCACTAGGGATCTGGTCCTGCTTGACCTTCCTCAGGACATGAGGGGGATGGGAGGGAAGTGTACATGAGGGTCTCTGACCACTGCACTAGGAATGCAATCCCTCTGTAGTTATGCCCTTAAGTGGCCTGGGAATTGTAGGCTGGACACATCTTGTTTGCCTAGGACCCAAAGAGGTCCCAGGATGGAAAGCCTCACCACCAGAAAATGTCTTGTACCATCAAGTTGTGGAGCTCCCACTCATGATCCTTGTGGAAATGCCTGCTGAGGCTGTCTGCTGAAGTGTTCATTTCTCCCAGAAGGTGCATCATCGAGAGGGTGATCTGGTGCCACATGCACCAGTTACAAAGTTGGGTAGATCTCACACCTCCCTGTTTGTATGTGTAATATACCGCAGGCATGTTGTCTGATGTGACTTGAACATGTACAGCATGGATGAATGGCAGAAACCTTTTGCAATCTTTGTGCACTGTCCAGAGACTGATGTGCAGTTTGGACCCTTTCTAAGTCCAAGAGCCTTGAGTCACATTTTCATCTAGGTGTGCTCCCCATCCCAAAAGGGAGACCTATGTAATTAGCTTCCTTAGGGGTAGTGGGGGAATGAAGGGGACCTGTACACACAGTCTCTTTGGTTTCCCACCAGGTGAGTCATGTTAGGATACTGAGGAATCAAGATTCATTCGTCCAGGGTGTGTTTACTCAGAGCGTAAACCATCCACAGCCACACCCGGAAACACTGAAGACAGAGCCTCGTGAAAGGAGTGATGTAGGTACAGGAGGCCATGTGGCCTAAAAGGGCTAGGCAGGATTGCCTGTCACCTGGAACTTAGAGTTGAGCAATGCAATCTCTCGTCACAAGGAATCTGTCCTGCAGTAAGTATGCCTTGGCCAAAACTGGATTCACTGATAAAAATCTATAACTTGAGTGGGAATTAAAGTGGTCATTTCTAGATTTGCCAGAAGTTCCACATCGTTCAGATGGTCATCTATGTGATAGGCTGACAATATCTTGAATAACTTTACTGAATTAAGTTAAAACTTATTAAATTAGGATTAATACCTTAAAAATGCAATTGTGTATGTGTTATTGTACATATGTAACTTCTCTAGAAGACTGACAAATGAAATCTCTGGGAAGTATTATGAACTTCAATGGACTTTTTGGAACAATACATGTGAAGTGGATTTCCTATGAAGGAACAACAATACATGTGAAGTTGGGGAAAGGGGAATGCAAATGATCCACTCTGAATCTACCCTTTCCAATCTAAGCCCTGGGGAGGAAAACCCATTGTCTAATTAATTACCCACCCCCTGCTCTCCTGCTGGTAATAGCTCACCTTACCTGATCACTCTGGTTACAGTGTGTATGATAACACCCATTGTTTCATGTTCTCTGTGTATATAAATCTCCCCACTGTATTTTCCACTGAATGCATCCGATGAAGTGAGCTGTAGCTCACGAAAGCTTATGCTCAAATAAATTGGTTAGTCTCTAAGGTGCCACAAGTCCTCCTCTTCTTTATATGAAAACAGGCATCTTTCAAATCAAGAGCAGCAAACCAGTCGCCTTCATTTAGGAAGGTGATTATGGAGGCCAGGATGAATCTTGAATGTTACATGAAGGTATTTAGCAGCCTGAGGTCCAGGATGCATCTCCAGCCTCCCGTCTTTTGGGGGATGAGGAAGTATCTGGAATTGAAGCCCTCCTCGGCACAGGCTCTATCACCCCAATGGAATCAGGGAGTCCACTTCCTGTTTAAGGGTTCTCTTGTTAGGGATCTTGCAGGGATTGTAAGGGATCCCTGAAGACGAATGGGGAGGAGGGATAGGGGTAGGGTCAGTCAAGATGAGATCTGGGACCTATTTGTCTGATAGGAGATGCTGCCACAACAGTAAGAAACCAGCAGGGGGTATCTGCTGGTGTGGAGAGTGATTGGGGGCTCTGGAGGGTCCTGTCAAAGTGATTTTGTGGCAGGAGGCTGGGACTGAGAAGGGAATAGTGGTGGGATGCTCTGTTTACTGCGGTGGACCCTCTGGTGCTTCCTGAGGTACTCACAGGCCGTTTGATGGTAAAAGCATTGAGGAGCAGGGCGGTGCCCATAAGACGGTGGCTTGGAGAACTTCCTCCCAGGTGCTGTAGTGTTATCCCGAAGGAATAGAAGGTTGCACAGGAGTCCTTAACAGTCTGCAGTGACTCATCCATTTTCTCACTTAACAGATGGTTGCCCTCAAAAGGGAGATCTTTCACTATGTCTGGACCTCCCTGGGAGATCCGGGGAATGCAGCCATGAGGCCCTCTCACAAAACCTGAAGTCACGATGGAATGGGAAGCCGTGCCTGTTGTGTCCAGTGAAGCGTGGGGAGGCAATGTGGTTATTAGCGTCCCTTCATCCCAGGGAGTTCTGAGCTCCTGTGGCAGCTTTTTAGTGAATTCAGTGAATTGTTGTAGGGAATAATGTCATAATGAGTAAGGCTCCATGTTTGTCAGAGGTCATGGATTCCGTGACTTTGTGACCTCCATGACTTCTGCAGTGGCTGGTCCGGGAGCCGCCTGAGCAGCTCAGGAAGCCCCTGGGCCAGTCTAACCAGCTGCTGCTGGGGCAGTCTTGGGCCCCCCTATCACCCAGCAGGAGTCGGGTGTAGGGGGGGCTCAGAGCTGGGGATTGGGGTGTGGGGCAGTACTTACCTAGCGGGACTCCCCAGAAGAGTGACAGGAACTCCCCTTCCTCAGCTCCTAGCTCCACGGGCTGCCTCTGCCAGCAGGCACCGCCCTTCAGCTCCCATTGGCTGGGAACCACAGCCAATGGGAGCTGAAGAACCGGGGCTTGGGGCGGAGCGGAGGCAGCACGTGGAGCTAGGAGCTGGAGATCACCGTTTCCCAGGAGCCGGGTAAGGAACCTGCCCCAGCCCCGCCAACTCCCCCCCCAAACCCATGCCCCGTCTGAACACCCACAGTGCTCCCCCCAGGTGAAGCCCCCCCAAGCACCCGGGCCACACCCTTCCGCAGCACCCCCCTAGGCTGCTACCACCCCTCCCCCCTGAGTATCCATGGCAACCCCAGGGCCGCCCCTCCAAGGCACCCCACTGCCAAGTTTTAGTCAGAGGCAAAAGTATTTAGGAAGGGGTTTGAGCAGATTATGGAGCAAAGACATGAGGTATCTGAAGAAAAAAAGCTCAGACTTGCAGATGGAAGCAGGACTGAGGAATTCTGAGGGGAGACTGGGTGAGGAAATTGGTCAGTGGAAGCATGTGACTAAAAGAACCAGGCAGAGGAAAAGACGGGCTAGTGAAGGAGAAATAGAGCTCAAGAACAGGTTTGCAGAGTTGGAAAATGAAGAAGGGGCTCAGCAGGTACTCACTGAAGGTGGAAGGGCAAGGAGGAAGAGAAGAGCGGCTAGTCCTATAGGAAAAGGGGAAGAGTCAATGGAGATTACGCCAAATATGAGCCCCAGGAGGATACAGGATGGGTTGAAGAGGATTACAAGGGAGAATAGGAATGGAAAGAACTTGCAACCAGAGGGAACAGGGGATAGACTGGAGAATAGCACCGTCACCAGGAAAAGGCAGGTCTATGTGATCGGGGACTCTTTACTGAGAAGAATAGACAGGCCTGTAACCAGAGCTGATCCAGAGAATAGAAGGGTGTGCTGTCTTCCAGTGCTAAGATACGGGATGTAGATCTGAGGTTGAAAAGGATCCTAAAGGGAGTGGGAAAGAATCCCCTAATTATCCTTCATGTGGGAACAAATGATACGGCTAGATTCTCGCTGGAAAGTATTAAGGGAGACTATGGTAGGCTTAAGGAAATCGAGGCTCAGGTAATCTTTAGTGAGATTCTGCCTGTTCCTAGAGAAGGGCAACAAAGGTGTGACAAGATTATGACTATCAACAGATGGCTTAGGCAGTGGTGCTATAAGGAGGGCTTTGGGATGTATGGCCACTGGGAGGCATTCATGGACAGAGGACAGTTCTCTCAGGATGGACTTCATTGATTAACCTTATTAATCAGGCTTACCTATCAGTTATAGGGATAATAGAAACATGGTGGTATAGTAGTCATGACTGGACTACAGGTATTGAAGGGTATGTGCTGTTTAGGAAAGACCGAAATAAAGGTAAAGGTGGTGGAGTAGCATTGTATATCAATGATGAGGTAGAATGTAAAGAAATAAGAAGCGATGAAATGGATAAGACAGAGTCCGTCTGGGCAAAAATTACATTGGGGAAGAAAACTATTAGAGCCTCCCCTGGGACAGTGCTTAGGGTGTGCTGTAGACCGCCAGGATCTAATCTGGATATGGATAGAGCCCTTCTTAATGTTTTTAATAAAGTAAATACTAATGGAAACTGTGTGATCATGGGAGACTAACTTCCCAGATATAGACTGGAGGATGAGTGCTAGTAATTGATGGACATTAATGCCTGATAATTCGCTATATGAAATTGCAGACTTACAGGTGGGAAACACTTTCTGCCAAACAGGTCTTCAGACAAGGACACCAAGAAGCTAGGAGTGGATCTAAGAGGGTGAAGCCTGCTACTTTCCGTGACAGCCTGGACCAGCAGGGAGTTCGAGTGGAGATGAGAAAACAAATATTCCAACCCCCTTCGATGGGACGAAGTACTTTGTCTCAGTCCTTTTTTGAGTCAGAGCCTTAGGTGGCTGGGATAAGCCAAATGTCAAAAGCGGGTTCTACTATGGCCTCACTCATTTGCAGCACCACCTCATTAGAGCCTGTAGTCTGGAGGATGTCCAGGAGTTTGGGTGTAAGAGCCTGCACTTCCTCTAGAAAATCTTCACAATCCTGCTCGGACATCCTGAAATCATCTATCATCTGGTGGCAATAGTGAGAGTGCTGAAAGCGGAACAGGTGGGACCAGATGATGCAGCTGTTCCTCTTCCTCACAACACTCTTGGGGGGGTAGGGGGTGAGGCTCTTCCCTGAAAGGCAACCTCTGTCTAAACTCCCAGAATCCTTGTATCCAGGGCAACAGAAAGGAACTGGAGAGGCGGTTAGCCCGAGCCACCCCTTGTGCCCTTAGTTTGGAGCACGAGGACGAACAGGGTGCAGGCATGGACCAGCATACACTGCATGGAACACAAGTTCACCCACAATGAATATCCATGGGAATCATCACTAGCAGAGACAATATTGTATTCTCTTATTTCTATAGATAAGACATAGTCCAGATATACTAAGGGCCAGATATTCAAGAGTTCAGCTCCCAATAGTTCCAATTTCAGCAACTAAATAAGTAGCCACTCCCATTTAAGCACCAAAATTAAGTTGCCAGATTTTCAGAAATGCTCAGCTCCCAGCAACTCTTTGTTCAGATTTAGGCCCTGCTCTTCTGAAAATTTGGCCATAGAAGCATGCTAATGATACAGTTCTGTTTCATAAGAAATTCTTAACGATGAAAAACAATATTCACTCAAATGAGTTAATGTCTCTACTATGTAGGGCTTTGAACATGGACAGTGAAATAAAAAAATTAGCATTTCTGTATTATTATTACTTATCAAAATCAAGATGTAACCTCAAGATACTGCAACAAAATCACACCATGATTATTTTATCATAAATCAATACTTCATGCTTCTATAGCTCCTTCAACCCGAGAAGTTCAAAGTACCTCACAAACGTTAATGAATTAGGACTTCCAACTCCCTTCCACATTTTATAGATGGGGAAACTGAGGCACTGACTAAATGACTTGCCACGGTCATTCATGAAAACAATAAATGGAAAAGTCAAGGACAGAAACCAGATCTCCTGAGTCCCAGTACATCTTTTAGCCACAAGACCATCTTTCTCCCCTGTAGCTCTCTGCTTTTCCATTCAGTGATGAAGTTGCTCTCCAGTGCCCCACAATGGAATCTCACTGCTTCTAAGGGAACATCAAAATAATTTATCACACTTCCATCTTTACTCAGCTAGGAAATCAAAGGCATCAATTTCACATAGTAATTCCCCCTCACAATCATCTCCTTTGTCCATAAGATAATTAAATGGGAGAGTCCACCAGATCAGGAGAGATTTCCCAGAATCTGCATATTCTGGAATACTGACAAACATTTGACGATGCTATAGGAAAGGGCGGGGGGGGGGGGAAGCTACCCAATAAAAGCAGGTTAGACCTAGCTCCTGGGTTGAAGTGATTAACCAATAAATCCAAAAACAAGCTCGGAGTTTATACAGAAGATGCAGCTCATTCCAACTTGCACCTAAGGGAAGCTTTAATACGGCACCAGTAGCATGAATACAGCTGCATTGACTGCTCTGCTGTGGCTACAGGTTCAGATGAGGGAAGAAAGAATGATCAGAGTGCTATTAGCGTAGCTAAGACCCACAGGCTGGAAAGACTACCCCGACAGTGCTGTCTGCCCCAATTATTTGAAAGGGTCTGATTAACCTTACCATAGAAAGAGCAGATATTAAAATATCTGCCTTATTATATTTAATCCAGGAGGTTAAAACCTCTCATTTAGCTATTAAGATCAATTCCTTATTTGATGTTTTGAAATCAGACAGCTGGAATTCAGCATTTGATCTGTATTAAACTATGATCTGTGTTACTCAGTGACAGTACCACCACTCCTGTTCCTTTTCTGTGTGTCTTTTTATTCCCACATTCACCAGCATATTAATCAGGCTAAAAAAAATTGCAGATCCTGTAGTGCTAGGGTCTCCTTGCAATTTCTGCTGCTCTTTACAGACTCCAAGGTTTTCTCTTTTTGTAAGTGAAGTTTTTAATCCCTTTTCCACTATAAACCCTGCAAGTGCACTTGGGGACCTTATCCTGCTACTGGATCCCATGTGGAGCCCTGCTGACTACAACAGTGCTCGGCGTAGACCTAATTTCAGAATCATGGCCATTGCCTGTTAAACCAGACTTCTAATAATGATTATTTCTAGCCGTGCTTTTCAAACTGTGGTCCATGGACCCCTGGAGGTCTGCAGACTATGTCTAAGATTTCCAAAGGGGTCTGCACCTCCATTCAAAAATGTTAAAGGGTCTGCAAAGGAAAAAAGGTTGAAAACCCCTGGCTTATAGGGTGCACATCCCAAAGACTTCTGAAGAAAACTGTCACCAGTCAGAGAAGTTACAAAGTCCAAATCAGCAGCTCTTACTCATGTGACTGGTTCAGCTGAAAAGCATGGCTTAATACTAGCCAATGGGACCACTCAAAAGTGTAAGGACTACAGGACTGGATCTGAGCCAAAGCCCATTGAATTCAATAGGGAAGCATCCATTGACTTTATAGAATCATAGACTTTAAGGTCAGAAGGGACCATTATGATAGTCTAGTCTGACCTCCTGCATAACACAGGCCACAGAATCTCACCCACCCTATGTAACAAATCCCTAACCTATGTCTGAGCGACTGAAGTCCTCAAATCATGGTTTAAAGACTTCAAGGTGCAGAGAATCCTTCAGCAAGTGACCTGTGCCCCACCCTGCAGAGGAAGGCAAAACCCCCCACAGGGCCTCTGCCAATCTGCCCTGGAGGAAAATTCCTTCCCGACCCCAAATATGGTGATCAGCTAAACCCTGAGCATGTGGGCAAGACTCACCAGTCAGACTCACACCCAGGAAAGAATTCTCTGTAGTAACTCAGATCCCATCCCACCTAACATCCCATTGCAGGCCATCGGGCATATCTACCACTAATAGTTGAAGATCAATTAATTGCCAAAATTAGGCTATCCCATCATATCATCCCTTCCATAAATTTATCAAGCTTAGTCTTGAAGCCAGATGTCTTTTGCCTGGGAAAAGACTGCTTCCCTGGGAAGGCTGTTCCAGAACTTTACTCCTCTGACTTCATTATGTTTTGGACAAAGCCCTATAACAGTGGCAAAGATATCCTCTCTTTTATAGCAATGTGGCACATTTAAACTTCTGATGGGCAAACTTCAAAAGGCTTTAACTCTAATTTGGATAAGCATTAAAAAAAACGTACTCACAGAAGTTCCACCACTGAAGGTCCATCTCTCATCATCCTAGCAGTGAGCTGCATGTCCTACCTTCCCCTATACAAGTAATGTCAGCACAGCATTTCCTACCTTATTAATAATTAGATTTTTTATATTTAAGTCAGTTTTATGGTTTATAGTTTGCTTCCTAATGTTATTTACTCTATTCCATATTACAGTAGGGCTTCTGGTGTATTGGTTATGGGGCTCTTAAGTTTTGTTGTGTGTGGAATCATTTTATTTATTGGATTAAGTTTGGTCTTATTACATGGTTTGAGTCTTTCGACCACTGTCAAAAACACGTCTGGACTCTCCTCCTCAAATCCCTGATCAAGTGACAACTATGAAATCCTCCTTCCCCAAACCCAGATGCACCTCAGGCCAAGTCAAAATCTGGGCAACAGCCACCCTCTGCATTCTTTGCCAAGTGTGAGGCACTCTTTCATAGTCTCAATGGATTTCTGACCTCAGTCCAGTCAAAACCGTATTATCCACTTCTTAGATTGACATTCCTTTCTACGGCAAAAATGACAACCAGGCACCCCAACCCACCTCTCAGATCCTCACCAAAGCAGATTTTCCCATCTCATGTCAAAACTGTAATATCCCAAATACCAGCTCAGCCACAGTGAAATTGTATAATCTCTTTTCTCACCCTCCTCAATATCAGTTAAAATCATGTAAACACCTCCCGGCATTTCCCCTTCCCCAGGTGAAAAACTTTCTGCTCTGTACCTTCCACTAGACCCCTTCCTAAAGGTGGCAAAATTTTAATGAAGAAACCTAGAAGTTGGTGTATTTTAACCTACAATTGACTACTTTTCTAAAGGTAATGGGGATTGCCTTTTTTTTCATTCATTGAAGGTAACATTCCATCAGCTGAAAGGCCAAAAGGGTTTCGAATTATAGCTTTGTAATACTCCCCGTTAAACACTGCTTATACAGAGAAAATTAAAAAAAAAAACGCACTGGCTGAACAGTTTGTGGCTAAATGTGTCTATAGATAGAGGGAGAAACTTGCACATGCATCCTTTCCTTCTCGGCCCTGAAAAGGTCTCTGCTTGTAAGCCACCATCAGAACTATCCAGGCTAAAGTAAAAATGAAAAAAATTTACATTCACTGTCTGTACAATACACATAGTGAAAGAGCCTCAGAGATGCTCCTACTGTACAGAACAAAGCTCTGGAACCTGCTTTAAGCAATATATTTTCTTCACTTATATTATTCTTCTGGATGAACACAGTAATCTTCTTAACTAATTTTATCTTTTTCCATAAGTGGCTGATCATGACCCTTTGATTTTCTCTGGAAAAAAAAAGCAATGCTTTTAAAAGAAAATATTACCTTATGCAAAAACAAAACAAAACAAAACTTTCTCTTTGTGCTTACTCTGTATCTTGCTCTTCTGATGTGGCTAATTATGTGCGAAGACCTGCAGGTGCAATGTGACAAAAATGGAAGAAAGGCTGAAAGAGTTATACATACAGGTCACTCTGTGCAGAGTTATATAGTAGATGACAAAACATAGCTTTTTTCTGACTGTAGTTAAAACGAGGCAGATCCTTAGTGGAGCTATGACAACTTACACCAGCAGAGGATGGGCCCCTAGTACTTTCCAACATCCAATTAAACTATCTTAACCTGATGAACTACCTTGCAAAATGCTCAAGTTATTTGGGAAGTACTTACAGTACTCAACTGGAGCCTTTGTCCTATCTGGTTTTGAGGCAAGGAGAGGCATTGCCCTTTGCTGTAAATTGTCTCAAAACACAGATTTACGTCAGTGTTAATTACCTACATTAAGATGCCACCAAACTCCATTGGTGTCAGAATCAACAGCAACATTACACAGCTGTCTAGTGATAGATTAAAGCGTCTTCCTTTAGTATCAAGTTTATAAACATAATTTGCTAGTATGGGCGTATACATTTATAGGAAACAAGGATCTTTGGCTATCCCTCGATGCGAGGATGATGTCTGCCCACGGGGTTCATTAGTGGGTTTTTAAGTGGCTGAGGAGCCCAATTCGTGCCCCGCAGATTTTCCCACAGAAGTGATGGGTGTAATCTTGGAGGAGACATAGTTGTTGGCTGGACTGTTGTGCCCTTTCTTTCCTCCTTTGTCACTTCTCTGTTTCATGAGCACATCTGTTCTCAAAGTGAGCTGTGGTGTTGCATCACTGTATTCTATTAGCACCGTGTCCTCCCAGTTTGTTGGGTTGATGCCTCCCTTTTTAAGGTGTACTTCCAGTACGTCTTTGAAGCGCTTCCGTTACTTATGCGAGCCCTTCTTCCCTAACTGATAGGCGAGTACTTGCGTCAGGAGGTGAGTGGCAGGCATACGTACACAGTGGCCAGCCCAGCGGAGTTGGTGTTTCATGACCTGCGCTTCTATACTGCTGATGCTGGCTGCAGAGAGAGCGCTGGTGTTAGTGCGCTAATCTGCCCAGCTGATCCTGGGAATCCTCCTGAGGCAGCGCTGCTGGAACCACTCCAGCCATTTGAGATGTCGTCTGTAAGTTACCCAGGGCTCACACCCATAGAGAAGGGTGGGGATGACAACTGCCTCGTAAACCAAGATCTTGGTGCCTGTTTGCAGATCCCTATCATTGAAAACTTGTTTGAGTAGTCTTCCAAAGGATGTGCGGGTACAGCGGATCCCATATTCAATTTCTATGTCAGCGTTGGCTGTTGGGGAGAGGTGGCTGCCAAGGTATGGAAAATGGTCCACATTTTCCAGGGGTTCACCGCTGATGGTGATTTGTAGAGTACGAAGAAGAGTAGTTTGTGCAGGTGAGGGCTGATGGAAAACCTTGATTTTCCCGATGTTGAGAGGGAGAGAGAGAGACACTCAGACTGTGACAAGCATCTGCAAAAAGATTTAGGGAACTTTGCAGGTTGGCCTCTGTGTGTGCGAGAATGACGCAGTCATCTGAATACTGAAGGTCAGTGATGGCAAATCTTAGATTTTGTTTGGAGATGTCTGAGATTGTGGAGTTGATCAGCCATACAATACTCAATCCCAATTCCATCAGGAAGGCAGTCACAGATGAGAATCAGGATCACAGCAAGGTAAATGGAGAAGAGCATTGGAGCAATGACAGAGCCCTGCTTGACACCAGTGCAAAGGATGAATGGTGACAAATCATCCCATCATGGAATAGTCTGATGATGGAAATGAATTTCTATGGACAGCCAAACCTACACAGCATCTGCCATATGGCATCACTATAGAGTCAAAGGCCTTAGTTAAATTGATGAATGCCATGAACAGCTCCTGGCGTTGTTCTCTGCACTTCTCCTGAATCTGTTGTGCCATGAACATCATGTCAGTTGTGCCTCAGGGTGGCCTGAAGTCACACTGTGATTTGGGGAGAAGTTCCTTGGCAAGGGGGAAAAAAGCGGTTTAGTAGGATCTGGGCAAGGATCTTCCCTGCGATGGAGAAGAGGGCAATATCTCTGTAATTTCCGCACAATGATTTGTCCCATTTCTTGAATATTTTAACAATAGGGGCATTCTTAAAGTCATGTGGAATAAGGATAAGAAAACAAGGATAAGCTAATATAAGACAAGCTGAAGAAAAGTCTGGGAAAGAAACCAAGATGATGAACAATAAAGTAGCCACAAATGTCAATTTCTTTTAAAGGGACGCTGGGTAGGAGAGAATTGTGTTTTGGTTTTTAGAAGAGAATTTTTAGGAATATCCGTGTAGTCAAGGTATCTGAAACCGACTGTGCACCCTAAAAGAAACATCCTTCTACAAGAGCAAGGAAATTCTCCAAAGCCAAAAACTTTATTGAAGTAGCATTGAGACTGAGAACATATTAGCCCTTAAATAATATAGCTATAAAATCTAGTTAGGAAATTCTCATTTGAGATAAGCACGAATGTAAATCTCTGATTTATGCTCCCAATAAGACAATTCCTCAAGGTTAGAAACTTCTTCACTTCTGCTGACCTTTCCTGTCTATCTTTCCAGACGTGGCCAGACATTATACCCTTCGTAAGGTAATATCCTACATGTGCCCATTGAAGAACACCATCTTTGAAACAGTCATATTTTACTTGTAACTACCATAAAGTATTTTGCTTTGGTGTATTTGTGTAGATATGCATATTACAATTAAAATGAAATTTAAAAGAAAAAAAATACGTAATTCAATGTGCCAACTTGTGTCTAAGTACATAGCATATGGTGAAAAGTACACCATACAAGTTTGCACTCCCTAGGGTCAGGGAAGAGCACTGCAGCTTTCCAAAATAATTCCTGCTCAGGATGAGTGTTGCGTTTTAACGGTACATCTAGGCTAGGAAAAGTTGTCTAGTTAACACGTAGCTAACCTTGACCCTTTTCCTAGCCTAGATGCTGGATAAACTCCTTTTAGCTCAAATTTGCCAATTTCCCTAGTGTCAACCTTGACCAACTAAATCGAGGTGTTTATCTTGCAATTGGACTGAAAAAAAGGTAGTTTAGCTACAGTATGTTAGTTAACCTCCACCACTTTTTCTAGTCTCCACATACCCTAAGTGTCTGCTGTTGGTCAGAGCTAGGAGAAAATTGTGGGGGGGCGGGGGGGAGGAGGAGGAGAGGAAGCCTCCCAAGAATATTCTTTAAAATTTTTAAACAAATTTACTTTGACTATAGTCACAATCCTTTTGTATTTCCTTCCTTAAAATATTCTAGCAGATGCCAGTAAAAACAGGAATACTCACTCAAACAACCATTTAAAAGTAGATATTAAAGAATATTAATGGAAAGTGAATTCTGAATCCATAATCATGAGTCTAAAGAAAGTATTCTCAATCAAGGAGCAAAACCAGACATTTGTCTTATATGCGCAATCAAAATATAAGAAACTGAGAATGGAATACTCACTAAGAACTGTTTATGAACATGCTATAGAGCAATTTCCCCGGTAATTTTTAACAAGTATGTTTGAGAAATTCCTGATCTGTCTGGACAGAGGCCAAAATCAATCAGTTACTTGCCCGGCTCTGCTGCAGGTATAGTGAGAAGGGGATGAGATTAATCAGACTAGGATATATGGTGATGAAATGCAGGGGGAATAAGATTTTTACTGACCTATTCGTGGAGTGATTACAAATTACTAATTCGAAGTCTTCATGCTGAATTGAGTTGTATGTCTGGTATTGAATATTCCTGTTACTACAGATTTGAGCATTTAGGGCACAATTTCATTAGTACTGCCATTTTACAGTTTAATTATTTAGTAATCAGGTGTCATATAACATAATATACTTAGTTTACTATATGAAACATGTCCATTCTCAATCCGTAATAACTATACAATTAGTCTTTCCCTCCAAATTACCCTCACCGCAATCATATAAAAAACACTCTTTGGTCCTACCCGATATCTTAATAGAAAAGCTTCTTCCTTTAGAACAACTCTCTCCAGATTCACCTTTCTTAAACTCAGAAAGGAACAGAAACATACAGTTTTGTTCATGTCACACAGATGTCATCTTGATAGAGATTCTTCAGAATTCACTTTCTTCCCATTTAAATTCCCTAGGATGAACATTTCCCCCTACCCCCATTGTTATCTACAATACTGTTTGAGGAGGAAGATTTGATGGAATCTAGCTTGATTGTTCTTCTGACTAGTTAAATACCGGATGAGAGATTGGAACTAAAAGGCCATCTTAAATTCACATTGAAAATGGAAAATAAAGTTAAGCAGTGACATTTCAACCATGAAGCCTTCTTCAAGAATAATCTATAAAGGAAATAGCAAAATCAGTTAAGATTTGCTTTACTTTTTCTCTCTATAAAATCTTTTCTGAAGAGACTTCATAGGTAAAATGCCACTGGAGCCTTTCTTTTCTACGTTCAGCATGGATTTAAGATATCCCTTTTGTTCCATTTGCAGCTCTCGTGCTGACGTAGCAATACTGCTTTTTTATTCCCAGAAGACATTAGTCTAACAGCTTGCTTCTTGGCCAAGACTTTGACTAGATCCATAACTTTTTTTCTGATCAATTAAAAAGAAAAGTTGGTTATTTCAGGTTCTAAATGGGTTATTCCAGTCATAATCCATTTCCGCTAACCATCAAAAAGAGAAAAAGCAATCCAATAATCTGAACACATTCAGAAGGAAACCTAAGGCTCTTTGGAGTAGAAAAAACTGATGGCTTGTAAGCAGGGACCCAAAGAACTCTGAATGACACAATGTCTTTCGAATTCTACAAATGGATAGAGTGACCCAAACACAAATGCCTGAGACTGAAAAAGGGAAGAAGTTGTGATTGGAAATTGCTTCTTGACTGTTAGTCCAGATCCATAAAAACTGAAGCTACCATATCATAATAAAAACCTATCATTAACCAGATATTCTGCTTGGTCGGTTACAAATGAATCCCAGAAAAAGGAAAAGATGCCAGGCACCTGAAACTCTGCAGCCCCAGGCTATTCTGGAGTCTGACTACAAAATGTTTCACACAGTGTACCACCTGCTTTCTGTCAGACATACAAAGTCAGCTGTCTGTCTGTCCGTCCTGCATATCATTTTCCCATCAGACACAAGGGGAGTTCAAGAAGATATTATACTTTTATTCTATAGTGTTGCAAGAGATGAAGGAGTAGACATTGTAAGGAAAGTCATTTAAAAATAGAAAATGTCACCTTTCAGTTTTAGATCATACCTTCCGGCAAACCACTTTTTCCCAAGTAATAGCTATTGAAAGTAATAGGAAACATTTTGTTTCTTAAACGGAAAGACTCCATCTTCCAATTTTCCAGTAATAGTTTCCTTTAAAGGAGTTGTCACAGCAAAAATACAAAATTCATACTCTCCAACAATTACAAACGCAATATAGCTTTGAAAATTGTAAACCAAGGCACCTTAAAATAGAGTAGAAACAAAAAATATACACAATTTAATTGGCAAAACTGCATTGCTGGAGCTTTAGAATCAGCATTATACACACTTTAAAGCATTTCAACTCATAGATGTAATGGAAAACTTTAGTAATTGAAACTGGCAAACCACTTGCTTTTTAGAAAGGCAAAAAATTTCCACCTGATAAGAAGGGATGAGTTGAGATCTGTCATCAATTGGTACAGATGAGAACCAATTGTGTAATGCAATACAGTATTTTGAAAAGTGAAAATCTACATATAAAAGGACAGAAGAGCAAGATATTAAAGCAAGTCTAAACATAAAGTTCGTCACATCTGGTTATCAGTAAGCTCCTTCATGCATAATATGAAAAACAAGTGGATGTGGTTTGCTTTTTTGCTTATGGTGAAGTTCAAATGTTAGAAAAAATGTAAAGCTGTGAAAGCAATGTGATAATAAAAAAGATCTGTCTATTTTTCACTCAAGAACTGTGGTTTAACTGCTGCTTAAAAGAAAAAGCAAAACACATGGCTTCCTGGAATGATCATAAGGTGTGGCAAATAGCAGTTCCATATGACAAGTTTCAGAGTAACAGCCGTGTTAGTCTGTATTCGCAAAAAGAAAAGGTGTACTTGTGGCACCTTAGAGACTAACCAATTTATTTGAGCATAAGCTTTCGTGAGCTACAGCTCAATTCATCGGATGCATACTGTGGAAAATACAGAAGATGTTTTTATACACACACAGACCATGAAAAAATGAGTGTTTATCACTACGAAAGGTTCTCTCCCCCCACCCCACTCTCCTGCTGGTAATAGCTTATCTAAAGTGATCACTCTCCTTACAATGTGTATGATAATCAAGGTGGGCCATTTCCAGCACAAATCCAGGGTTTAACAAGAACGTCTGAGGAACAGTGGGGGGGGGGGGGGGGGAGGGGGAGAATAAACAAGGGGAAATAGGTTACTTTTTATAATGAATCAACCATTTCCAGTCTCTATTCAAGCCTAAGTTAATTGTATACAATTTGCAAATTAATTCCAATTCAGCAGTCTCTCGTTGGAGTCTGTTTTCGAAGTTTTTTTGTTGAAGGATAGTCACTGAGATCAGAAATCGAGTGACCAGAGAGATTGAAGTGTTCTCCGACTGGTTTATGAATGTTATAATTCTTGACATCTGATTTGTGTCCATTCATTCTTTTACGTAGAGACTGTCCAGTTTGACCAATGTACATTGCAGAGGGGCACTGCTGGCACATGATGGCATATATCACATTGGTAGATGTGCAGGTGAACGAGCCTCTGATAGTGTGGCTGATGTTATTAGGCCCTGTGATGGTGTCCCCTGAATAGATACATGGGCACAGTTGGCAACGGGCTTTGTTGCAAGGATAGGTTCCTGGACTGGTGGTTCTGTTGTGTGGTATGTGGTTGCTGTTGAGTATTCGCCTCAGGTTGGGGGGCTGTCTGTAGGCAAGGGCTGGTCTGTCTCCCAAGATTTGTGAGAGTGTTGGGTCATCCTTCAGGATAGGTTGTAGATCCTTGATAATGCGTTGGAGGGGTTTTAGTTGGGGGCTGAATGTGACGGCTGCATGTGCTCCAACCCCTCAGACAGAGAAAAACACCTACAAGATCTCTATCAAGCATTCTTGATAGAGACAGGCCAGTCCTTGCCTACAGACAGCCCCCCAACCTGAGGCGAATACTCACCAGCAACCACATACCACATAACAGAACCACTAACCCAGGAACCTATCCTTGCAACAAAGCCCATTGCCAACTGTGCCCACATATCTATTCAGGGGACACCATCACAGGGCCTAATAACATCAGCCACACTATCAGTGACTCGTTCACCTGCACATCTACCAATGTGATATACGCCATCATGTGCCAGCAGTGCCCCTCTGCCATGTACATTGGTCAAACTGGACAGTCTCTACGTAAAAGAATAAATGGACACAAATCAGATGTCAAGAATTATAACATTCATAAACCAGTCGGAGAACACTTCAATCTCTCTGGTCACTCGATTTCTGATCTCAAAGTGACTATCCTTCAACAAAAAAACTTCGAAAACAGACTCCAACGAGAGACTGCTGAATTGGAATTAATTTGCAAATTGTATACAATTAACTTAGGCTTGAATAGAGACTGGAAATGGTTGATTCATTATAAAAAGTAACCTATTTCCCCTTGTTTATTCCTTCCCCCTCCCCCCCCCCCCCCCCCACTGTTCCTCAGACGTTCTTGTTAAACCCTGGATTTGTGCTGGAAATGGCCCACCTTGATTATCATACACATTGTAAGGAGAGTGATCACTTTAGATAAGCTATTACCAGCAGGAGAGTGGGGTGGGGGGAGAGAAAACCTTTTGTAGTGATAAACACTCATTTTTTCATGGTCTGTGTGTATAAAAACATCTTCTGTATTTTCCACAGTATGCATCCGATGAATTGAGCTGTAGCTCACGAAAGCTTATGCTCAAATAAACTGGTTAGTCTCTAAGGTGCCACAAGTACTCCTTTTCTAGTTCCATATGAAAGTTCTTGCTAAGTTTTCAACATGCTGAAGTACTCTCTAGAACATCTAGGTCAATGGACAGACAGACCAGTTAACTGAGATGATGCCCAGTCACTCCAAAGCTCTGAGTCAACCAAAGAGAAACATCTATTGATGAAACCATAGCAGAACATTCTTATCAATTCTAAAGAAACCTCTACCCTACTGTACCTCTGACAGATGTACTAAATTTATACCAGGGCTGAGTCCCAGTAGATCGAGCAGCATCCCCAATTGTAATGGGAAGCCAGATTAAAGAAAAAAAAAAGTCATCTCCTTTAGTTTTGCCAGCTCAATTATAACATTGCTAGTGTCGACAGAAATTTCTCAGCTAATGACATTACTTAGGATAGGTGAATGGAAAATTTCTTACCTGGTAATTTTCTCTTAACAAATGGGCTACTCCTCTTACCTACAGAATTCCAAAAACTCCATTGGTGTTGCTGGAAACTTGAGGACTAAGCACGGTTCTCCATTTCAGGTTGACCAGAAATTCTGTCTTTGGCAGCATAACAAGTTAGTGATTCAGTTTCTCCCAATCATTTTGTTTTATATCTTTAATTTGTATTTGTTTTTCATGCAGTGGTGACTGCATTTCAACACTTAGTTCCTCTTCTCAGCTGAGGAATAATTGGAGCATTGAGGCTCTATGTCATTTTGAATTTTACATGCCATGTACCCTTGATATATAATTATTTCCAGTTCTATTTTTTTGATTGACCTATAACTCCCATTTTGACAGACTTAATACAATTTTTCTTTAAAGGGTGAATTTTTTGAGGGATGTGAGTTAACTACAGAATTCTGACTGATATCCCAGTATTGGATAAGTGGCATTCATTTTTCAATCTTTGTAACATGGTTTTCATTCTTTATAAAGCTAGTTATATAAACAAATAGTTGATTTTTCCCCTTCGTGGCTTTTCTGTCAAAAATCAGCTCTATCGTAAAGTGAAATTATTAAAATCAAACTCTGATTATGCTTTCAGAGTTAGTTTTGGGACATCCATAATCACATCCTGAAAGAAATGCAGACATGGACTTACTTAAAAACAATGGCCAACATTTTCAAACATAAAGCCTAATCCAAAATCCATTCAATGAAAATAATCCTATCATAATAATCAGTCGCTTGGTACAAGAAACTATAGCTGTATTTAAAGACTTGTAAAAGTTGCCTGATTTTCAGAAGTGTATAGTACTTATGAAAAGCAGAATATGCAATTAAACCTATTTAAATAGGAAAGTAAACACATACAAAGTTTTAGTTTCAAAAAGGTCCACTCTAAAAAAAAAAAAAGGATGCCAGGATTTTTCAGTCAGGGAAAACTCAGGAATTTAAGTAATCAAAGAAACAAGTTGCATGTAAGGCTCACCAAGGTGGGAACTGGAGGAAGAGAAGAGAGATGAGGGAAAAAAGACGAGTTGACAAGTTAGCATGAGTTGTGCCTTTGTTCTTGTGGTATAAATCACTACCATTGGCAGATATTTTCTTATGTTATCTTGTCTTGTTCAAAAACTATTTATGTACATATACACATAAGTGTATGTAGCGGATATCACTGCAGAACCAGAAATATATAATCCCAGGCCATGTTTACAGTACCAAAAATGGGGATAGGAGTGATCTGGGGAATTATGTCAGGAAGCCTTTATTTCAGTACCACATAAGCTTGTTAAAACCAAATATTAAATAAAATTTTAAGACCTGCACAATCACAATATAGTAGGGACTAAACAGCATAGCTTCTGCAAAAGAAAATTGAGTTTCACTATCTATCAGAATTCTTCGGACATTTCAACAAAATAAAAGATAAAAGAAGAACAGACTGCCAATTATATGGACTTTCAAAAAGCATTTGACAAGGTCCCTCACAATAGGCTATTAAGGAAACTAAGTAGTAGTGAGAGACAAACTACTGTCATGAGTAGAAACTGTCTCAGAGACATAAAACAGTATGTGTATATTTTCATCATGGGTAAAAGTTAATAATGGGGTGTTCTGAGGTTATGTGTTAGGACCGATGCATTTTGTTACTGATCTGGAAAAGGGAGAAGAGCAGTGAAGTGGCAAAATCTGCAAAGGACATAAAGTTAGATAAATCATGACCAAAGACTACCACGAGAAACTTCAGAGGGACCTAGCAAGCTACATGAATAAGTAACATGATGGCAGATGGAGTAATGCATATTGATAGGAGTAATTTGAATTTATACACTTTACCAGGCCCTAGATTAACTCAAAACTCAAGGGGGTGAAAAACGACACTGGCAATCACTGTTGGCAGCTCTATGAAAACTTGTGCTCTATTATTAGAGAATTGAAAAGGACTTCCATAAGTAAAGGGACTGAAAAGAATGGGACTGTTCAGTTTTGAGGAGACATGATAAAGGTATACAAAATAATGAATGGTATAAAGACGATAAAGAGTGTGCTATTTACCCCCTTCCATAGTACAAGAAGTTGACAGTGAATGAAAATACCTTCTACAAAATGCACAGATGTCACAAGGTATCATTTAGGCCAAATGTTTAACAGGATTTAGAAAAGGTCAGAACATTTATAAGGATAATGGGAGCATCCAGAGTTATATACTTCTAATTCTTACTAATGTAACAACAACATTTTAAACAACCATTTATTTGCAACGACAGGAAAAGTAGAGAAGGAGGGAGGCCCTGCCAAACCAGACCTTTTAAAAGAGATAGCAAAAACTTTGTGTACGTTTGTTTTCTGACGTTCATTTTTAGTACATTTTAACTTTCCTTGCTGTTTCTTTCTCTTAACAATTAAGCTTGAATTGTTTTCTTATCGTACCGGGAGCCAGGATGTTGTGTGCAACAAATGGAGAGTGCTGAGCACTGAGCTATTGATCACAGTAAAAAAAAATCATCACCTTTAATGACATGCCAACTCACGGAACCAAATTATTGCTCAATTTGATCATTTTCACCCACGTCCAGTATCTGAATTAAAAACAGCAGTGACAAATGTCAGACAAGGTCAGTTAGTAGAGGAAAAGACTCTGACATACCATTAAGAACAGAAATGCTACAGAGTAGCTACTGTCACACTTGATTGTTTTTGTTAAAACCAATTAGCCATTGATTTTCTGGCATACAAGAGTATTGTACAAATCTTAAATTTTATTTTCAGTTACTACCCTCTTTAACAGATTACTTTGTATTTACACTGCTAAAGATTTGTATAACAAGTTTATCCCAAATTAAATAATATTTAAAACAATCATGATTGCATAACTTTTCTACTTTAAATTATTAACCCAATTAGTGCTTTATTCACATTTTAAAAACTTGTACAATTTATTACAAATATAAAACAGTGCAGTTTTCCATACATTATCTCAACTCTGAGACAAACACTTAAAAGACATGGAAAAAGATTTAATTTCTATAAACATAACATTTGCATCACTCACATCCTTTTATTTTCAATGTCCTTCCCTACCCCCGATTTAAAAAGATCAAACATACAACATACTGTAGGTTTATTTTTATTCAAAAAGTTACTGTCTCAAGACATAAATACAAATCAGAAAACAGTACAATTAGGACAATAGAATGTGGAGGACAACAGGTTAAGGTAAATATATAAAACATTTTAGCTGGTTGAAAACATAAAGCTGTAAGAACTGCTTTCACAAAGAAACACTCGTTCAAGAGTAAGAAAAAATCAATTTAAGTTTAAAATCATATATACAGTCCTCTCAGCAGTTCTATTAAATGCAGTGGTGTGAAAAACAATATAGGCAGTACTTTTAGAAATGAGAATATTTATTTATGTAAAATGAGTTAGGCAGATCTGGTTTTGAGTATACTGTTATCCCATGACTTAGTAAAATAATTACATTTTATCATGATCCTTTAGATAATCTATGGTTTTTGGCTACCACAGCCCAATGTTTAATTTCTGAATCTAAAAACAGGAAGCCTTTTCATATTCACCCATTTGGGGAAATTCTTGTATTGCAAGCGTATTAAGGCATGGAATGATTAAAATAATATACCTCAAGAACTGAGAGACAACTGACAAAAAATATACATATGTAATATAAGTTAATATTTCCTTTAAAATGATGTCTAGCTGCCTAAGCCTTGCAAAATAAGTTGATGTCAAAATGGCACAGATCCACTTTCTGTTTTAAACTGATTTAATTTATTTGTGAAAGGACAAAAAATGAAGTTTAAAGCTTAGCTTTCAAAGAATATTATGGGGTGGTTTATGAATTTCTATTATCCAATCTAATTTACATACAGAGGAAATGTACTGTAACCTGTTAGAAGTATCTTTAACCTGAAGACTGCTTGCAAAGACAGATAGATAAAACAATATAAAATACAAATTTAAAAATCATTTTTAAAGCATGAATTCTCATGCTTTTCTATTTTTAAACATTGTTAAACTTTCAATATATTTCTGAAACCTCATAATTTTAAGTTGGAATTTAAAAGTAAGAAAAAACTAAACAAACTGCGCAATTATAAAATCAGCACCAATTTATATATATATATAATTTTATTTAAAATTTAGATCCCTATTCCCACACTCTAATAAGCTGTATAATTTTTGTTTAGAATTTTTCTGCAAACATACTACAATAAGCTTCTTTTATTTGGAGACAAAATACAGTGGCACTACTGGAAGGAATTTCACAACATTACATTTTTCTTAAAGGACAAGCAAACTTTCAGGGTTGATAATGGGGCAAACATGACTGTGTTATGTTACTTTCTGGCAGTTCTGAGAAGGACAGAATGAAACTTTTGGATTTGAAAAATATTTTAGATGAAAAAATTGATAACATTCTGCATTTAAGTTTACTTTTCTCCATGATTATCTTAATTAAAAAGCTTCTCTTGATGCAGTTTAAGCATTTAATTTAAAATGCCAAAATTCTGCTGGTTTTACAATTCTAGAAAATCAATCCACCTGCCATTTCAGTTCATGTACGTAAACAAACCCAGCAGAGCTCATGATTTAGTACACCCAATAAATGTATAAAAAGAGGAGCTCAAAGCTGTACCAAGCACCTCTGAGAATGTTAGATTAAAACAAATGTGGAATACTTTTTATGATTCGGAAATAAACTAACACATAAAATATTGGTTTTTCAACAAAAACTGTAGCTTATCCTCAAACTGTTTACTTGTCCTTTACATTTCATTTTTCAGGCAAACAAAACTGCCCCTTCAATGCACTTGATCTTGAAAGCATGTCATTCTCCTTAGAGAAAAATCTGTTCAGAATTTCACTGTATCTACCACAATTTTGTATTTAAAAACTTCCTCTTCCACTTAGAAAATGACTTCATCACGGATTTATTTGCTGATCTGGTATTAAAACATTGACACCCCAAGAACCTAAAACAAAGAGAAAAATTGTACATATTAAAAGTGGCCTGCTAGTCAATTTATATTTTTCTACAAATTCTAACATAAATGTAAAGAGTAAGACACAGAATGTACTACTTAGATTACATCACACCAAGACACGTACAAATGCCTCCAATATATTTTAAATTTTCTATCCTCTCCTCAATCCAAAATTACCAAGTCTGTAGTATGGAAACAAAGACATCTCATATGTATTTATTATAGGGTCCTCAAAAAAGTTTAAATAGATGTCTATCATAAAAAACAGCACAGCTCTTCATCATATTTCTATGAATTTAGATAAGTTACCATTAGCTAGTTTTTCCACGAGTTAGCTATCTGGAATTCTTTGAAGATGACAATTTCTCAGGCCCAAAATGGAAGTCGAGTACCTTGTTCTGCAGTCTTCAGAACTGTTAAAAAGCAGTTAGTCTTGGATGGAGTGGCCTATATGAATGTATGGTCTGGTGCAGAGACTGTGTCTATAAAGAAGACATCTTGCCTCTCAGTTGCTGTCCAGGATACAGACATTAAACAGTTGGTACTGATGAAGGCAACATATTCAGAAAAATACAACTAGTAAGTAATCCAATAAAACCAAAGCCTCACTTAAGAGAGACCACATGATTAAGTGAAAGAAAGCTCGATCTGGATGAAGGATCTGCTCGGACTTATCTGACACCAAGGAGAGCAAGCTGCTTCCTGAACTATCAAAAGCAGGTTCCAGGACTGACAACCCCAAACCAAAAATATCCAGACGCGTTCGTTTTCCTCCTTTGCTCTGTATAGGATTTTGAGGATCAAAACATAGTGCAGTGCAGCTATATAAAACAAACTTCATTCCGTGTTGTAGCAAGAATTTATATAATACTGATGTGCACCTGCTCCTCTCTCTGGCATCAAACCAACTCTTAATGTTGACCATGGCACTAATAATTAACATGCAACTGAAGTAAACTATGAAAGGCATACAAAAATACATTGTGATAAGAAACCAGAAGTCCTAGGTGCCAATGACAGTGTGTGCGCTATAAAACAAGTGAGATCGCAAGGAACTACCATGACTTCTTTATAAACTGAATTTTGGATCCAGATGGTGCATGTGTCAAGGCACACAGAACCATCATAACCTAACTGCTTTTTAATGTGTCCAGAGTCTATGCCAAAGGGCACAAACTCCAAGAGTGAGGGATCTGTACAAGCAATTCCATGAAGAAACCTATACAAACCCTACCCAGGAGGAATGTGTGTTTATAAAATTAGACAGCATAACTGGCTTAGTTTTTTTTAAATACTGAGTGATACAATTCCTGAATTATGTTTTTATATGGATTAATCATTGAAATATTTGAAATAAGTAGTTCAAGACAGATTTTTCATCTTTAAATTTAAGCAGATAAATGAATGTGCAAGACAAAATGAATTAGACTTGGAATATGCTCTGGATGCATGCACTTGCAGTACTGTAATTTATCATCTGCTGCCATCATGTGGTAATGCTGATAAACTGCTAGTATAGATGCATCTTTAAATTTAAGCTCTATTTAACGTGAAAATCCCAGGCAAAAGTATATGCTCTGTGTGAGTGTTTTAGTAGGAATGGGGTAAAAGGATGGGGCAGGTGGCAGCGAAGGAACAGAAGTGAGCCTATGGTAAAGATGTAAGCTATGATTTAAGGTTTGAGGTCAGAACCATCAGACTGGAAATGTATAATGGCCCTGGATTAAGAGGAACAAACCCTGTGTCAGATGAAATTGGTGACTGGTCTGAACACCATTAACATTTTAGTAAGATGAAAAAGATGTTTACAACAGTTCCACTACCTACAATTAATGGAAACGCATTATATTTTACATTTGAAATAAAGCTTAGTAGGTGGTTGGTGTTCCCCACAGGTGTTATCTGAGGAGAGCACAAAAATCCTATTAAAAAAGCCTACCTAGTACAAATCCTTGTATGACTTCCTGCTATCAGAAGATGCCTGCTAATATGGTATGTATGTGAGCCAGATAAATGGATGGCTTTGGGGCAGGGGGCTTGGGAAGGTGGGGGTTTAAAACTTAATGGAACTTATATAAAACTTAAAAAAAAATAATGGAATTTATATTATGTGTCCTTCCAGGAAATAAACCCCACCCCTTTATAATTTTGACTATATGTATGTCAAATGATTTTTTCCTAATTTTGTTTTTCTTCCTCATGCCCTCACGAAGGTTTCTTGGACCCACAGAACATCTCCTGTTTCCCCCCTTTCCTACCAGAGCCTGGCTGTTTGGGTGCTGCAGCTTGTTATTCTCAATGTCATTTTGTAATACTAAGAGAATGCTGAAAATGGCTAAAAATGACAGCTGGTTCTGAGAGAGAAGGGAAAAGGATGTTTACAGCTGTTTGCTTTCAGAATTTTTCTCCCCATTTCTGCTGCCTTCCATCCAGACAGCAGCAGGACTTCAAAGGAAAACTGCCATTTCCCCTTCCCAGCCACTGTGCTCAGCAGCATTAGAGAAGTAACCAGGCTACTTTTAACTGGACGTTCCTGATGAAAAGAGCTGGATTAAAGGTTCCTGGTTCAGCCTGTTGACCTATGATGACAAGTTTGTATGGAGGCTGGAGACAGCAGAGAAAGTGGGTGAGGGAAGGGAAAAATAGTTGTTCAAGTGGGAATCACAGGCTTTAGTGGCCTGTGCAGCTAACGCTTTCAGTAAGAAAAAGAAAATGCCTCTGTCCACTACAGATAATAGGGGAAACGTATTTAAACATGTTTCAGAGTAGCAGCCGTGTTAGTCTGTATCTGCAAAGAGAAAAGGAGGACTTGTGGCACCTTAGAGGTTCTAAGGTGCCACAAGTCCTCCTTTTCTCTTTGTATATTTAAACATTTCTCCCATATTTAAATTCTGTAACCTATGTAGCACAAACGATGTAAGGGATACATATTTTGATTGGTGAGGAGACCCCTAGCCAACCACTGCTGAGAACTGGCTGTGAAATTACCTGAATAACTCATTCAGCCAGAACAGGGATCTTTGCCTTAGAGTCCAGTCACATAGTAGATAATATATACTTTCCACATTAGTAAGTGGCCTCTTTTCATTTTGGTTTTGACCTAACCATAGGGAATTACACTCGGAACATGGAAAATCAGAAACTTGGAAATACCTTAGTATCAACAGTGTGTGGTATTTGTTATCCTTACTTAGAAATTCGAAAATATTGTTTACATTAATTACTTTTCCTGTGATGAAAAAAAGCCACTACCAATATCATAGGAAATATCTTATATTACATAGTTTCATCAGCTATATACCAATTGTCAAAATAATCACAAAGTAGTCCTTAGTATTTGATTAAGTTGCCACAATCTTGGGTATTCCTTTCCAACTACACATCCAGTTTTATTATATATTTAATCTTACAATTAGAATTCTTTTTAGTTCCCCCCTCTTTTGACTAAACCTACTGATTCGTCCATGATTGAAGCAGGGTCAAAGAAATCTGGTTTTAGCTCCGTTCTCTCTCTCCTGTTCTTTGATGGTGGCTAAAAAAAAAGCAAGCAAACAAACTGTCACCAAAAATGTTAATAGTAAGTTATATTAAAGGTACAGGGAAAAAAAAGAACCACTTATTTTGAGCACAGATGATATTCATACTTTAAAAGGGTAAAAATGTATTCTTAGATAAAAACTAATTTTTATTCCTGCATAACTTTTTTACTTTTTGTATGACTGTTTGAACAAGTAGTATATTAAGTGCCAAGTATTATTTTAAAACATATGCAAACTCAACAAAATAAACTTCAAGAAATAAAAGGTTACTTTAACTGGAATTCTTGGAGATGCATGGTCCCTATGGGTCATCACAGTGGGGTGCGCATGCACTCTGTGTGCCCAGGATTGGAAAGTCTTCAACAGCAACATCTGTTGGTTCGCGTCTGCACTTCCTCATGTTCCCAACCCAGGACATAAAGGGTGGCACGGACCAACCACTTCATTAGTTCTGGACTATCATGAATCACAAGATGACCCTAGCAGAGGAGAAGTAGGGTGGGTTGTGACTAACCACAAGGACCACACATCTCAGACAACTCCAGCTACTGTTAAGTAACTTTCTCTTCTTCTTCACCTGCTAGTCCCTATGGATATTCACTGCGGGTGACCCCCAAGCAGCGCTCGTTGAGGAGGAAGGTATGAGGAAGTATACTGTACAAAAGGAGGTGTCTCCAGCCGAAACTTGAACAATAGTATACCTGGTGAAGGTGTGTATGAAACCACACGTAGCTGCTCTATATATTTCCAAGGGGAATATTCCCTGTAAGAAGGCTACCAATGCTGATTGCGCTCTCATAAAATGGGCCCCAACAGTTTGAGGAGATGGGATTTTCATAAGATCATAGCAACGGGCATGCTATGGAAATCCATAGGAAATCCATGGAACCTTTGGGAGCCCCTTTACTCTTTCAGCAACAGTAGTGAACAACCTTGTAGACTTCTGAAAGGGTGCCAGTTCTGTGCAAGTAGAAGACTAGAGCCCTGCACACATCTGGGGAAGGGAGTCTTGTCTTCTCCAAACTGTTGTGAGATGTAGGGTAGAATACCAGAAGGTGAAAATTCTGGTTAAGGGGAAACTCAGAATGCACTTTAGATATGAACTTTGTAGTTGCAAAGAAACCCTGCCCTTGTGAAAAACCGTGTAAGGTGGTTCTGCCAAAAGGGCCCCAAGCTCCCCAACCCTTATACCAGAAATAACTGCCATCAAGAAGGAGTACAGGAGGAAACAGGAGGCTATGGGTTCCAACAGTGGTCTCAGAAGAGCAGAAAGGACCAGGTTCAGATCCCAGGTAGGATCCAGTTTTAAAACTGTAGGAAATGTCCCTACGATGCCCTTCAGACCCTTTGCACTAGTGGGATGGGTAAAGACCAAGCAGTCCTCTAGGGGAGGGAAAACACTGATAGCTGCCAAATGTACCTATATGGAGTCAAGAGACAAGACTTCTGCAGTGAAAAAAGATATTCCAGTCTGAGGAGGATTCCCGATGC
Organism: Caretta caretta; assembly: GCF_965140235.1. NCBI lineage: Eukaryota > Metazoa > Chordata > Testudines > Cheloniidae > Caretta > Caretta caretta. The sequence goes on from NC_134214.1 coordinate 88,196,586, forward strand.
CTCCAGAAGTAAGTGGTGCCGCTGGCGTCAAAGGGAGAATTGGTGCCATTTAGCGGAACAGTGTTTCCCCACAAAGGGTCTCCTCAAGCATGCCCTCTGTTTTCACTGTCCATCCAAAAACATACCAGATGCAGGGAAGCTGAGTTGGGGTGATTCATCCTGGTCCTGTTCTGGGACAGCAGGTTCAGGTAGGTGGATGCACATATGGGGAAGAGAGCTGTAGGATGGTGGTGAAGCAGCAATGCTTTGGCTACCAAAAAATTATCACAATCACTGTTGCCCAGTTGAGCTCAATGTTCCTGAGTATAAGAGGCAATAGGGGAATGGGAGTGAAGGCATACATCAGTGGATCTGACCATTCCACTAGGAAGATGGCCCATCTGGAGTTGAGGTCTTGGGTAGTGTGGGAGCAGTATGCTGGGTGCTCCTTGTTCTGTTAGTTGCAAAAAAGATCCCAAGATGAGAACCCCCCCCCCCCTTTCTCCTGCCCTACTACTGAAAGATGTGCTGCACTATAAATTGGTAGAGTTCCCATTCATGATCTGTGTGGAAATGCCTGCTGAGGCTGTCTGACAGGAAATTCATTACCCCTGGAACATGTGCTGCCAGGAGTGTGATCTGATGCCTGATGCACCAATTCCAGGGCTAGACTGCTTCTCCGCAGAGTTGGGTAGGTCTCGCTCCTCCCTGCTTCTTCATATAGTAGATGGGGATGCTATTGTCTGTTCTTGACCTGCATGCATGAGATCCAAAAACCGGCTAGAAATGTCTTGCATGCTTTGTGAACCACCCAAAGCGCGAATAGGTTGATTAGTAGTCTGGATTGGTATGGGTACCAGGAAACTTGGGCTATCTCATTGTCGAGATTCACTCCTTATCCCAGTAGGGAAGCATCCATGATGAGTGTCTTTGTAGATCATGTGGGAACAAAAGCCACACACACACACACTCACTCACTGTTTTCCCATCAAGCGAGCAATGTCAACATGCCCTGTGGAAAATAAACTTTCTTGTCCAAAGGATCACTGTTCTGGGCATAGACAGTCTGTAGCCAGATTTGAAGGTATCATAAGTACAGCCATTTGCATGGGATGACACAGGCGCACGCTGCCTTGTGGCCTAACAGGACTAAGCAGGATCAGACTGTAATCTGAGGGCTGAGATGAGGCAGCCAATGAGATTCCTCCTGGCACGGAATCAGTCCTGAAATAAATAGGAGCTGCCCCAATGAACTGTATGGTTTATGTGGATATTAAATTTACTTGAAAATAAAAAAAACAGGAGTACTTGTGGCACATTACAGACTAACAAATTTATCTGAGCATAAGCTTTCGTGGGCTACAGCCCACTTCATTGGATGCATGCAGTGGAAAATACAGTAGGAAGATTTTATATACACAGAGAACATGAAACAATGGGTGTTACCATACACACTATAATGAGAGTGATCAGTTAAGGCAAGCTATTACCAGCAGGAGAGAAAACAAAAAACAAAAAAAACCTTTTGTAGTGATAATCAAGATGGGCCATTTCCAGCAGTTGAAGAGGAACCGTAGGGGGGAAAAATAAACAAGGGGAAATAGTTTTACTTTGTGTAATGACCCATCCACTCCCAGTCTTTATTCAAGCCTTAATTTAATGGTGTCCAGTTTGCAAATTAATTCCAATTCAGCAGTCTCTCGCTGGAGTCTGGTTTTGAAGTTTTTTTGTTGTGATATTGCGACTTTTAGGTCTGTAATCGAGTTACCAGAGAGATTCAAGTTTTCTCTGACTGGTTTTTGAATGTTATAATTCTTGACATCTGATTTGTGTCCATTATTATTTTACGTAGAGACTGTCCGGTTTGGCCAACGTACATGGCAGAGGGACATGTAATGCACAGTCTCTACGTAAAAGAATAAATGGACACAAATCTGACGTCAAGAATTATAGTATCTGATGAAGTGGGCTGTAGCCCACGAAAGCTTATGCTCAAATAAATTGGTTAGTCTCTAAGGTGCCACAAGTACTCCTGTTCTTCCTGCGGATACAGATTAACATGGCTGCTACTCTGAAACCTGTCATTAAATTTACTTGGTGTCTCAAGGAACGATTTCAAGTGCAGCAGTGGTTGCTGCGTACTTCCTAGCATGGCTCACTATGAACAGCCAATCATTCAGAAAGGAAAATATTGGTCTGCCTTGCCTGCGAAGGTAAGTGGCCACCACTGCAAGCATTTTGTAAAGACCCTTGGGGCTACTGAGAGGCCAACAGGGAGCACTGTGTATTGAAAACGTTGTTAAATGTGACTAAAGAGATTGTTACCCTCAAAGGGAAGGTCCTCAATGGTAGTTTGGACTGCTCTGGGAACCCTGAAGCCATAAACCCCTCTCATGACTACCGAAATAGCAAAGGAATGTGATGCTGTGTCCAGTGTATCAAGGGATTCCATCATCCAGGATGGCCTGGAAGTGAGGCCTATATTCCAGAGGCAGTTTGTTCACAAAGTCAAATAGCTTGTTTAATTCAAGTTGTCATATCTGGACATCAACATATGGTAATTTGCTATCTGAATGCTAAACTGTTCAATGAGAAAAATCTTACTCTGAAAAGGTCGAGCTGCTTTGCATCTTTGTCCAGGGGAGTGGACTTGGGCTAGTGTAGCTGGCTTTGGTCTGTGACAGCCTGGACCACCAAGGAGTTTGGATTCAGCTGAGAACAAGTATTCTGCTGCCTTGGGGGAAACAAACTATTGTTTCTCAGTCCTCTTTGGGGTTGGGTCACATGTGGCAGGGGTGTTCCAAACCACTCTGGAGAGAGTCACAGCCTGGAGTATGTCTAGGAACTCCTGGGTCAGATCTTGGACCTCCTCTAGCAGAACCTGACAAGTGTCTGATTCTCCTGAGACAGTCCTGGTACTGCTTAAAGTTGTCCATTAGTGATAAAGATGCTGGCGATACTGCCTCATCTGGAGAGGACAAAGAAAGCACTGCTGGTGGATCTGATGTTAGTAGCTATTCCTCCTTCATAGACTGTTCCAGTGGAGCCTCTAGTTCAGGTGGATGGTGCAGGTGGAAGAGTCAAGGAAGACCTCTTTTTAGAGGATTTAAGAAATATGTCCCTCTTCTTGCAGGGATTTTGCCCTTATCTTCCTCATGCTTCTGCTGCATGGAGTCCTTATGCTTGCTGAAGGACTCCAATCCATTCAGAGCAGGTGCAGAGGGTATGGAGGGCTGCCCAGAGGCTCCAGATGGTTGATGTGGGGAGGAAGGGCTCAGGCAGGGCCTCATGGAGATCTCTATAAGGTACCCCAGGAGCCTGAACTCATGAGATTGTCTGGTACACGGAAGGAAAACACAGAAGATGCCACATTTCGAAGGAATGTTTGCTTCTCTGAGACAATACTGATGTTCTTGTGCAGATTACTCATTACATTCCACTCAAGGCTTGAAGCCTGGAACTTTGGACATAATAGGTGCCTGAAACAGTGAAGGAACTGCGGGGGGTTGGGGGGGTGAAAGGGACCCACATTATCTCCAACTCAATATCCAAAAGTTTAACCACTATTTATATTTACAAGTATGATGAAGGAGAACACTAAAGAGGAGAAACAGACCCTGGAAATTCTGTCCCACACTGTAAGTGGTGGAAAAGGAATTGGAGAGGCAATCAGTCTATTCCACCCTTAAGGCCCTCAGTTGAGAGCATGAGAAGGTGTAGGGGCAAACCAACAGATACGGTCATTGAAGAGTTTCTGGTCCTGGCCACTAGGAATGTCTGTGCACTCCATACTGAATATCCACAGGAACCGCAACGTGAAGAGGAACTTTGAATAATAAAAAAGGAACTGTGCTGCTAATATCTTTACATTAAAAAAACAAACAAACCAACCAACCACCTGCCAAAACTGTTAAAACGACCTTCAGGTTTTTTTTAAAAAACATGATCACTAATTGCTCTGTGATGCAAAGAAAATAAGTTTATTTAAGAAGAATCACTGGCTTTAACTAATGTTGAAATAGCAGGCTTAAATTAAAATAAAAAATCAAAATTTTCTTACCAAGTCTATGTCCATGGTGTCAAAATCCATGCCTTCATTTAGGTCTTCGATTCGCCCTTCTGATGACATCATCACATCTTCAACAATCGGCTCCTCATCATCTTCCATTAGGCTTGTACCACGCCGACTGAAGAAAAAGATTTATTTAGTACTAAAACTGAGCTACTAAAAATAAAAAATAAAAACATATTAGAAAATCCTGGAGTCTACTACAGAACTGAATATGAATTACAATTGTAATGAAGAGTGATGGAACTAAAGAAAGGAAGTGAGAGTTTGGTTATCTGTCACTGAATCTGAACAACATAAAACAGGCCCAGCCCATGTAAAAAGCTCTCTTTTGTATTTCATATGAAGAGAGGAGACTGGGAACAACAACAAGATTTGCTGTACACAATCATGTTCCTCAGCACTATTGGTGTGTGGACATAACAAATCTCAGAAAATATCAGACTCATGGTCAATTTATGACTCAAAAGAATGATAGTTGTTACTCTTTTCACAGTCTGAGGTGCTTTAATTGACCGGATTGTTTCATTTGGATCTGAGATCTTAATGAATTCCAACTTCAGTTTACTTTAGCGCATAAAGGAACAGAACCACCTTCTCCAAGGGCAAGTCTGCTTGAGATAGTCTGAGGATTTTCTCCCTCAGGAAGGATCAGAGACTAGATACTCAGTTCTTTTGAGCTCTCAAGCTGAAAGTGGTTGAAAAAGAGCCACTCTGTGACAGATGAAGAATCTGTATGCAGGCCCACCTTGGACATCTTTCCATTACACAAAGGGCACCATTTACAGCCAGTTACCTTATCAACCATCCTTTTGGTACTAAATGGCAATGCTAACAGCAATACCCATCATACTGAGAGACTGAAATAAAGTTTAATTAAAAAAAAAAGAAAATCATGGAAAAGCACATCTAGAAACACTAAGATCACAAGAGTGAAGAACAGCTTACAGAAAGTAGCTGGAGGAAGAGAAGGGTACTCACCCTGTGCAATAACTGAGGTTCTTTGAGATACTGCTGTAGATGCAGCAGCGCCCCCTGGGATTGGAGATCTTCATCAGCAGTGCCCATTGGACTTCACATGTGCATCTCCCCGTCTTTCCCCATGAGTGGCATGTATATATAGCGCTGGGTAGTCCAACCCCGCACCAGTTCTTTCTCTACCAGAGAGCTTATCTTTCAGCTCTGAAGAAGAGGGGAGGAGGGCGAGTAGTGGAGCACCCAGATGGACACATATCTCAAAGAACCTCAGTTACTGCACAGGGTGAGTAACCTTCATTTCATAGAATCACAGAATATCAGGTTTGGAAGGGACCTCAGGAGGCCATCTAGTCCAACCCCCTACTCAAAGCAGGACCAATCCCCAATTAAATCATCCCAGCCAGGGCTTTGTCAAGCCTGACCTTAAAAACTTCTAAGGAAGGAATTCTACCACCTCCCTAGGTAACGCATTCCAGTGTTTCACCACCCTCCTAGTGAAAAAGTTTTTCCTAATATCCAACCTAAACCTCCCCCACTGCAACTTGAGACCATTACTCCTTGTCCTGTCCTCTTCTACCACTGAGAATAGTCTAGAACCATCCTCTCTGGAACCACCTCTCAGGTAGTTGAAAGCAGCTATCAAATCCCCCCTCATTCTTCTCTTCTGCAGGCTAAACAATCCCAGTTCCCTCAGCCTCTCCTCATAAGTCATGTGTTCCAAACCCCTAACCATTTTTGTTGCCCTTCGCTGGACTCTCTCCAATTTTTCCACATCCTTCTTGTAGTGTAGGGCCCAAAACTGGACACAGTACTCCAGATGAGGCCTCACCAATGTCGAATAGAGGGGAACGATCACGTCGCTCGATCTGCTCGCTATGCCCCTACTTATACACCCCAAAATGCCATTGGCCTTCTTGGCAACAAGGGCACACTGCTGACTCATATCCAGCTTCTCGTCCACTGTCACCCCTAGGTCCTTTTCTGCAGAACTGCTGCCTAGCCATTCGGTCCCTAGTCTGTAGCTGTGCATTGGGTTCTTCCGTCCTAAGTGCAGGACCCTGCACTTATCCTTATTGAACCTCATCAGATTTCTTTTGGCCCAATCCTCCAATTTGTCTAGGTCCCTCTGTATCATATCCCTGCCCTCCAGCGTATCTACCACTCCTCCCAGTTTAGTATCATCCGCAAATTTGCTGAGAGTGCAATCCACACCATCCTCCAGATCATTTATGAAGATATTGAACAAAACCGGCCCCAGGACCGACCCCTGGGGTACTCCACTTGACACCGGCTGCCAACTAGACATGGAGCCATTGATCACTACCCGTTGAGCCCGACAATCTACCCAATCTACCCAACTTTCATCTTCAAGTGATGTTCCTATGGGTGCTCCATTGTAAGTGACTATAAAGGAGTACCCCTAGTTGGAAGGCTGGAGCTTCAGAGCAGCATTTACTGTAGATGATAGGACAGTGTGTCTGAGTAGCGCATCTGATACTGTGTCATGAGTAATTGCATAGTGATGGCTAGAAGCGTCCATGGATGCCCACGTGGCCACTTTGCAAATGTCAGCAATTGGGACATTGTTGAGAACGGCAATCGAGGTGAGAAGAGAGCAGGTGAAATGTGCTCTAGTTTCAGGAAGCAGCTGTCAATTGTATAGTTGGTAGGACAGGTGTATATACTGTGAGATCCACTTGGAAAGGCGTTGCTTAGAAACAGTTGCACCTTCGATCTTTTGGTCGTTGATAAGAATAAGCGTGGTGACCATCTGAAAGGCTTAGTTCTGTCCAAATAAAGGGCTTGTCTGATCTCCAGGGTATGTAATGCCTCTTCCTCCTGTTTGCTGTGTAATTTTAGAAAGAAGCAGAAAAGGTGCATAGGTTGGTTTAGGTAGAAAAAGGATTGTATGTTGGGTAAAAATTTGGGATGTTGTCATAACGTAACTTTGTCTTTATGAAAAATCATGTGCAAGGGGTATGCCACAAGTGCTCCAATTTCACCGAGCTGACAGGCAGAGGTGATAGCGATAAGAAATACTGTTTTCGTGGATAAGTGAACATAAGAGCACATCACCACTGGTTTGAATGGTGGTCTATTAAGAGAACATAAGAAGAGCTGGAGTAGGATCACATATGTGAGGGTAAAAATTTTGGAGGCCTTTCAGGAATATTTTTATGAGTGGGTGAATGAACAAGGAGTGGCTGTCTACACTGGGAGGAAAGGCCATAATGGCAGCCAAGCGTACACAAATGGAGCTGATTGATAACCCTGATCTTTTAAGGTGTAAAATGTAGTCCAAGATGAGTGATAATGGAGCACTCACTGCCTTGACATAATTGGTGGCACACCAGGATTGGAATCTACGTCCATTTTTGGAGATAAGTGTGACTAGTTGTCTCACATCTGCCATTCAAGAGCCTTTGTTTAACTGCCTCTGAACAGGTCATCTCCGAATCCCGGAACCATGGAGGAGGAGCCATGCCTTCAGGTGGAGTAGCTGTGGATTGGGATGGAGGATTCAACCTGTATCCTGTAAGAGGAGTTGTGGAGTCTGTTGCAGAGTGATTGGAAGGCATAAAGTCATGCAAATAAGTCTACCAAATCTGTCATGGTCATGTTGGAGTTATAAGGATGACCTGAGCTCAGTCCTTTTGGAGTACTCTAAACCGAAGGAGAAAGGAAGGAAAGGCCTAGAGCAGCGGCACATCCCATGTAAGGAGGAATGAATCGCCCAGGAATCCATGGCTTAGGCCTGGTCTTGAGCAAAACTGAGAACACTGGGCATTCTCCGCTGTGGCAGAGATCTATGGTGGGAAATCCCTAGTGACTGAAGATGAAGGGCCCATGTATCCAGCTCCCACTCGTAGTCTTGGGAGACTCTCCTGCAAAGTGAATCCGCTGTGGTGCTCTGGTGTCCAGGGAGGTATGCAGCTGAGATGCTGATGTCATGCTGGATATGACCGTTCCATAATTTCAGTGTTTCAGAGCACAGGAAGTGGGACCTTGCTCTGCTTTGGATGATGCTTATTGACAGAACGGGACCCCAACGCAAATGTTTTTGAGTTGTGTGCACCAAAGTAGTGAGTTCTTGACCTTGATAGGTATGGTTAGAAGCTTGTGAAGGCTGTGTCTGTGAGGTACATACACTGTACGTGGCCATGCCTGCAGACAGTGCATGTGTAACCTTGCATAGTTTACTATCAAAAGTGGCTGCTGCCATGTGGCTGAGTACCTGGAGACATGTCTTGGCTGAGATCTGAGGGCAAGTTCTCACTGTGGATGCAAGATCGACTACTGATGAAAATCTGTGAGGCAGGAGGAAGCATCTGGCTTTTATGGCGTCCAACTATGCCCCAATAAATTCCAGGTGTTGCACCGGTGTCACCGTAGATTTCTCCAGGCTTATGCAAAGGCCAAGGCTTGAGAAAAGGTCTATTGGTGTGAAAGGCATCAGGTTCAGATGAGGCCTTGAGGAGACAGGTGTCTAAGTATGGAAATATGATGATGTCCTGTTTGCACAGGTAGGCGGCCACTACCACCGCGACTTTGAAGAACACTAAGGGGGCTGTAGAAAGTCCCAAGGGCAGTACTTTGTATCAATAGTGATTGGTCCCCAGGACGAATCAGAGGAATGGTCTGTGAGCAGGGTGAATTGGGATGTGCATGCATCCGATGAAGTGAGCTGTAGCTCATGAAAGCTTATGCTCAAATAAATTTGTTAGTCTCTAAGGTGCCACAAGTCCTCCATTTCCTTTTGCGGATGCAGACTAACAAGGCTGCTACTCTGAAACCTGTCAAATATTTCACAGTTACAAACAACCTCCATTCCAGAGTTGTTTGTAACTCTGCAGCTCTATTGTATCTTGGAATAATTAACATAACTGTATTTGGCCAAGAGCCTCATAGTTGGCGATGCAGAATTGGAGCAAGGCAGATGAATAAGCCTTGCGGCCGAATAGGTACATTGTAAGGCTCTCAACAGATTTAAAAAATTAATCGTGATTAATCACATGATTAATACGCTGTTAAATAATTATAGAATGCTATTTATTAAAACAGTTTTGGATATTTTCTACATTTTCATATATATTGATTTCAATTACAACACAGAATACAAAGTGTTCAGTGCCCACTATTTTTTATTTGCACTCTAAAAAACAAAAGTAATAGTATTTTTCAATTCACCTAATACAAGCACTGTAGTGCAATCTCTTTTATCATCAAAGTTGAACTTACAAATATAGAATTATGTACAAAAAAACACTGCATTCAAAAATAAAGCAATGTAAAACTTTAGAGCCTACAAGTCCACTCAGTGCTACTTCTTGTTCAGCCAATTGCTAAGACAAACAAGTTTCTTTACGTTTGCAGGAGATAATGCTGCCTGCTTCTTGTTTACGATATCACCTGAAAGTGAGAACAGGCGTTCGTGTGGCACTATTGTAGCTGGCATGGCAAAATATTTATGTACCAGATGCATTAAAGATTCATATGTCCCTTCATGCTTCAACCACCATTCCAAAGGACATGCGTCCATGCTGATAACGGGTTCTGCTTGATAACCATCCAAAGCAGTGCTGACTGATGCATGTTCATTTTCATCATCTGAGTCAAATGCCACCAGCAAAAAATTGATTTTCTTTTTTGGTGGTTCAAGTTCTGTAGTTTATGCATAGTGTTGCTCTTTTAAGACTCCTGAAAGCATCTCTCCACCTTGTCCCTCCGATTTTGGAAGGCACTTCAGATTTTTAAACCTCACATTGGTACCTTCTTGCATTTTGTCAAATTTGCAGTGAAAGTGTTCTTAAAAGAACAACATGCGCTGGGTCAACATCCAAGACTGCTATAACATGAAATATATCGTAGAATACAGGTAAAACAGAGCAGGAGACATACAATTCTCCTCCAAAGAGTTCAGCCACAAATTTAATTAACACAGTTTTTTAACGAGCATCAGCAGCATGGAAGCATGTCCTCTGGAATGATGGCCAAAGCATGAAGGGGCATACGAATGTTTAGCATATCCTGCATGAAAAATACCTTGCAATGCCAGCTACAAAAGTGCCATGTGAACGCCTGTTCTCACTTTCAGGTGACACTGAAAATAAGAAGCGGGCAGCATTATCTCCCATAAATGTAAACAAACTTGTTTGCCGTAGGCTCAAAAGTTTTCCATTGTTTTGTTTGAGTGCAGTTATGTAACAAAAAAAAAAAAAATCTACATTTTTAAGTTGAACTTTCACCATAAAGAGTTTGCATTACAGTACTTGTATGAGGTGAATTGAAAAATACTATTTCTTTTGTTTGCCATTTTTATAGTGCAAATATTTGTAATAAAAAACAATATAAAAGGAGCACTGTCTACTTTGTATACTCTGTTGTAATCAAAATCAATATATTTGAAAACTTAGAAAAAACATCCAAAATATTTAATAAATTTCAATTGATATTTTATTGTTGAACAGCGCGATTAAAACTGTGATTAATAACAATTTTTTGTTGAGTTAATCACATGAGTTAACGGTGATTAATCAACAGCCCTTAGTGCAGTTGCTTCCAATCCTAGTCATAAGGCGTGTCCCTTTTTGTGCACAGCACTGAAAACTAGGGTATTTAGAGTGGGGTGAGAAAAAAGAAATTCCATGTCCTTAGTGGGGGCGTAATATTTCTTGTTTGCCCGCTTGTAGGTTGGTGGGATGAATGCTGGGGTCTGCCAGAGCACCTCGGCCAGGTTGAGAGGGCCTCATTGACAGGAAGGGCTATTCTGGACGATGAAGATACATGCAGGATGTCGAGCAGTTTGTGCTGCTGTTCTTTCACTTCCTCCAAAGGAACCTGGAGGGAGTCTGCTATCCTGCAAAACAGCTCCTGAAAGTGTTTAAAGTCATCTGCTGATGTAGGGAGTGGGAAGTAAGAAAAGGAGTAGTATAACCTCCTCCTGTTTTTCTTCCATGTCTGCTATTGGGAGTGTCTTGGTCTCTGGTGGTCAAGAGACAGATGGGAATGGCGAATGTGTATGCCTCCAGCTTTACTCTACGGAAGGATTCCCAAACTGTGATCTGTACATGGCCCACGGATCCCAGTATGGCCAATGCGTAGGGAATGGCATGTGGAGTTGTATCCATGGCATTCCGTACCAGGGCCCTGGTTCGGTTCGCAGATCATAAGAATGTGTAGCTAATGTGTTTTGTGCCTGTCCTGAATGTAAGGGGGGCAGGGGTAGTTCTCTTCCTCGGCGGGGAAGAGCAGTGCCATTCTCAGAGGGGAAAGGAAGTAGTGCTGTGACTCTGGAGAAGAGGATGGAGGCAGAAGGGGCTCATGTCTAAGTAATGGTGATTCAGGCAGGTCAGATACGAGCAGGTCCTTGGGATATCTGAATTCCTGGGGAGGAGGGAGGAGCACCATTGACACCAACGGATGCATCAGTACAGAGGGAGAGGCGCATTCTCTTGAGCAGCCAGCAGATGGAGTCGAGGTCTTGCGTGGTGCCGAGGGTGTCATTGGTGCCAGAGAGCGCACTGGTGCAGAGCTTGGTTGGTGCTGCATGTACAGAGTTGCTAGTGGTTTCATCGGTACCATGGAGCCTGAAGTTTATTTGATTGGGGTCTCGTGCCACAGTCCCCGGTGCCCAGAGACGGCGCCATCGCCTGCAGGTCCGCCCGTTTAGGCTCTTTAGCTGTGGTACCAGAGGTACTCAGATGGTCCCTGGAGCTATGTCTCATCCCCAAAGATGTGAAAGCTACTGACCTCGTAGGGAGTGGTGTTCTGGCGGGAGGTTTGTCAGAGGGTGATGAGGTAGCTCATTTCTTCCCGTCAGCATGGAAAAAAACAGTTACTTACCTTTCATAACTGTTGTTCTTCGAGATGTGTTGCTGATGTCCATTCCATGCTAGGTGCGTGCGTGCTGCAAGCGCTGTTGCTGGAGATATTTCCCTTAGTATTATCCATCGAGACAGTTCTAGCACCCTCTGGAGCCGTGTGCATGTATGCGCTAGCATAAGGGGAGGGCACCACACCCTCCCAGTTCCTTCGTGATGGTTAACTCTGACAAAGGGACTGGAGGGTGGGTCATGGAATGGACATGACTAATATATCTAGAACAACAATAGTTATGAAAGGTTAATAACCATTTTTAATTCTTCAAGTGCTTGCTAGGTCACTCACAAGCAGTACCCTAGGAGGTGGGCTTGGAGTTCATGGACATGCTGATTGTAACACCGCTCTCCCAAAACTAGCATCGTCTTGGGCCTGTTAGGTGATGGAATAAGTAAAATGCGAAGGTATGAACCGATGACCAGGTTCAACTCTGCAGATATCCTGAATTGGTACCTGCATGAGAAATGCTGCTGACAAAGCCTGGGCTTTTGTGGGCACGATGGCTGGAGGGGGAACGTTTGCCTGTTCGTAGCAAGCCGAATACAGGCAATTATCCAGGAGAAGATTCTTTGGGTTGATACTGGGAACCATCTCATCCTTTTTTTTGTTACTGCCACAAAGAGTCGCATGGATTTGCGGAGGGCTTAGTCCTCTCAATATAAAAGGTGAGGGCCTGCCTAACTTTCAATGTATGAAGCTGTCATTCCGCTGAGCTTCTGTCAGGTTTGGGGAAGAAGATGGTTAGAAAAATAATCTGGTTGTTGTGGAATTGTGACTCCGGCAGGAAGGCTGGATGGGGGCGCAGTTGGACCTTGTCCTTGAAGAACACCCTATAAGGAGGTTCTGATGTAAGGGCCCTGATCTCAGAGACTCTTCTGGCCAAGATGATCACCAGGAAGGTGACCTTCCAGGAGAGAAGTAGTAGGGAGCATGATGCTAACAGCTCAAAGAGGGGGCCTGTAAGCCTTGACAGAACCAGGTTTAAGTCCCATGTGGAGTTGGGGTTCGGTTCACGAATGTGAGAATAGAGTCTTTCCAATCCCTTGATAAACTGAACCGTCATATTATGAGAGGACACTGATCTGTCATTCACGGAGGGGGGTAGGAGAGGGTGGAAGGCTGAGACGGCTGTCAGATGAACCTTAATAGATGAGAGTGCCAGAGCTTGCTGCTTTGGGTGGAGCAGGCAGTCCAGGATAGACAGAAGAGAAATTCTAGATGGAGAGAGATCCCGTTCAGAGGCCCCAACAAGTGAAACATTTCCACTTGGCCAAGTAGATAGTAGAAAGCCTTATACCAGGGCTACCTAGCAAGACCTGTTGAACCTATGCTGTGGAGGCCTGTTCTTCAGGGTTCAGCCATGCAGCATCCATGCATTTAGGTGCAGGGAGGTGAGTTTCGGGTAAAGAAGCCGGCCATGGTCTTGTGAAATCAAGTCAGGGTGGAGCTGCCACCGAGAGGTCCAGAATGTGCTGAACCAAAGCTGGCATGGCCACACTGGTGCTATTAGCATAACCCTTGCCTCGTCCCATTTGAGTTTTAGGAGAACACTGTGAACCCCAAGGAGATCAGTGGAAAGGGGTACAGCAGGTGGTTTGCCCATGAGAGCACGAAGGCATCAGAGAGGGAGCCTGTGCTGTGCCCACACAGTGAACAGAACTGATGACATTTCCTGTTCTGATTGGTGGCAAACAGGTCCTCCTAAGGAGGCTCCCACCTCTGGAAGATGACACTGATGACCTCCAGGTGAAGGGACAACTCGTGGTGAGAGGAGAAGGACCTGCTGAAGTGATCTGCCAATACGTTCCACGCTCCTGGGGCATGAGACGCCTCGAGATGGAGTGTGTTGCACAAAAGTCCCATAGAGCGATGGCCTCCTGACACAGGGTGGATGATTGGGCCCCTCCTTGCTTGTTGATATAAAACATGGCTGCTGTATTGTGAATCAGGACTTGCCTGAGACCTAGGGAAGGAACACTTGACAAGCCAGGCGCATAGCCCCGAGCTCCCTGATGTTTATGTGCAGGGAGAGTTCTTCCTGGGACCAGAGACCCTGACTCCTGAGGTTGTCCAGGTGGGCTCCCCACCCTAGGGACTAAAGACACCGACAGCTGTGGGGCCACAAAGGGCACCCTCATCATTACCACGCTTGTCTCCTTCCACCAGGCCAGGGAGGCGAGGACCAGGGGAGGGATCATAAGTACGGAGTCCAAGAGATGTCTGTTCAAGGAGTATACTAACACTAGCCACAGTTGGAGGGGCCTGATGCACAGTCTTGCATATTGGAACACGTAAGTGCAAGCTGCCATGTGACCCAGTGGCTTGAGACATACTAGAGCTTTCATGACTGGGTGGGCCATATCCTTGGAAATCAGGTTTGCCACGGTCTGGAATCAGGCCTCTGGCAGGAAGGCCCTGGTCTTGGTCAAGTCAAGAACAGCCCCCAGAAATTCTATTCTCTGAACTGGGACAAGAGTTAACTTCTGCTCGTTTATCAACAGGCCCAGCTCCCTGAAAGCGGTTTGGACCATGCTGATGCTGTCTTGCACTTAAGCCTGTGACCGACCTTTGATCAGCCAGTCGCTGGAGGTACAGGTAAACCTGAACACCTCACTACCTGAGGAAGGCTGTTAGAACTGCCATCCACTTCGTAAAAACCCTCGGGGCTACTGATTGGCCAAAGGGAAGAGTGGTGAATTGGTAGTGGCAATGACCCTCTACAAACCTGAAAATCTATGGCCATGGAAGATAAAAATCTGTAATTATTCATCCTTTAAATCGAAGGTGGCGTACAAGTTTCCTGGGTCCACGGGGGAAATATGATGATCCAGGGAGATCACGCAAAACCTCAGAGCTTGTCTACACTACCACTTACGTTGATGTAACTTAAGTCACTCAAGGGTGTGAAAAAGCCAACCCCCTGAGCGACGCAAGTTACATCAACTTAAAGCAGTGTCCACAGTGCGCTATGTTGGCAGGAGACACTCTCCGCCAACACAGCTTCCACCTCTCGTTTAGGTGGAGTAATTATGCTGACAGGAGAGCACTCTCTTGTCAGTATAGCATGTCTTCACCAGATGTGCAGCTGTGTCAATGTAGTGCGGTAATGTAGCCCTCAGTTTCTTGAGATATGTATTGAAGTGACGCAGGTCCAGGATGGGTCAGAGTCCCCCTTCTGCCTTTGGGATTAGGAAATATTGGAAGTAGAAGTTCCCTCTCAAGTCCGGAGGAACTTTTTCCATGGCCCCCATACACAGGAGGTACTGCTCCTACTGGACAAGAAGCTGCTCGTGAGAACAGTCCCTGAAGGAGCACAGGAATGGGTGGATAAAAAATGAAGGGTAATAATGTCACTGTGCTCAGGACCCACCGGTCTGATGTTATGGATGCCCAAGGTGGGCTGAAGAGTGACAGTCCAAAAATAAAGGGGGGATGAGGGAGATAGATCTGAACTGGTGACTGGTACAGTGCCCTCAGGTGCACCTTCAAAAGGCCTGCTTGGGCCCACCGGAGTATCTCTGGGGCCCTGATTGAGAGGCTGAGGTAGACAGAAGGGGCTGGTGCTGTTTACCTCTGCCTTTTCTTTTGTAGGCCTCCTGTCTTGGGAGGTCCTGAGAACCAAGGCTGCTGCTAGGGAGTGAAGTGTTTTCTGGAGACAGATGGAGTGTACCGCCCTAAGGATCGTAGTGTGCCCCTTGAGCCTTCAGACTGAAGTCTCATGTCCATCTGCTCAGAAAAAAGAGAGGAGCCTTCCAACGGGAGGTCCTGGATTGACTGTTGGACCTCCTGGGGAAGGCCAAAGGACTGGAGTCAGGAACAGCATCATGGTGACTGATGAGGCTACCGTCCGCACTGCTGAGTTAGCAGCATCCAGAACCACCTGGAGAGAGGTCTTGGCCACATTCTTACCTTCCTTTAGGAGGGCTGCACACTCCTGCCTTGCCTCTTGAGGCAGGGAGTCACTGAACTTAGACAGGAGTCCCAGTGATTAAAATTGTATCTCCCCAGCAGAATTTGCTGACTGGCGATACACAGCTGGAGGTTACCTGTGAAATAAACCTTTCTTCCTAAAGGGTCCAGTTTCTTAGTGTCTTTCTCTTTCGGTGTAGCAATTGACTGGGCCTGCCTGTCCCTTTTGTTAGCAGCAGACACCACCAGGGACCCCAGGGAAGGGTGCGAGTACAGGTAGTTGAACTTGCTCACTGGCACATAATACTTCTTCTCTACCCTCTTTGAAGTGAGGGCCAGAGAAGGAGTCTGCCACAGGACCTGGCCTGATCCCATTACTGCCTCACTGATGCGCAGGGCTACTCTGGATGGAGTTGCTGCAGCCAGGACCTCAATAAGGTTGTGTGATGTCTCTGAGCGCCAAGCCTAGGTTTGAGGCGACCCACTTCAGAAGGTCCTGTTAGGCCCTGAAATTGTGCTGGGGAAGTAGACTGCTGGGACCCGCAACAACCTCATAGGGGGAGGACAAGGAGGTGTCCTGCACCAGAAATGGGGCTCCTCCTTCTCCCTCTGCCCCAACTATGTCCACTGGAAGCATGTCCTGGACTTTGGTACTGGGGTCGGTGCTGGAGTCTGGATCTGGTGCTGAGTGTGAAGAAGAGATAGCCTGTCTCCCAGAGGCCACCAAGTAGGAGCGGTGGGAGTCAAACCCCAAGAGTTCTAGTTGGGCCACTGCACTGGCCAGTGATTGCTGGCCAGTGTCCACCATGAAGCTCCGGGGAGTGGGGAGCTGAGTGCCGATAGTGGGCTTTTTTCAGTATACAGGGGAAGACTATTCTTCTGTCGGTGACCATGGTGGAGCATTACCCGCTTCTGCTTCCATATGGTGCCAGGATTCTGGGGACTGGTGGTGTGCCAGGGAATGGGATGCCAGGATCGGGTAGGGCTTGCCCCTGGGTGGTACCGGAGGATCTGGTGTTGGAAAGGTGCCTGATGCACCGTTTGCCCTCCTGGTTCTGGAAGCAAGAGATAGTAAGTTCCCCAGTGCGGCTGGATGGACTGGAAGAGAGAGAAGGTTCCTTGCCACCT
This sequence comes from Caretta caretta, assembly GCF_965140235.1. Lineage (NCBI taxonomy): Eukaryota > Metazoa > Chordata > Testudines > Cheloniidae > Caretta > Caretta caretta. Next base: position 88,213,528 of record NC_134214.1, read on the forward strand.
GATAAGCCTCAATGGTGAACAGCACTGTCTGTCCACTGGTACTGTGGTGACTCAGTGGTGTCAGTGGAGGGTCCCACACCAGACTCATCTCTCTTGGTGGAGTCGAGGGTGTAGACGCACGTCCAGGGGTAGAAGAATGGCCCAGTGCGGGTCTCACTCGGTCTCCCCGCTTGTTTCTCCTCTTCTGCACAGGAAAACACGCTTTCTCAGGGTGCTGCTTTTTGTGCTTCTTCCATGGCACTGGGGATGAAGAACAGTGCTTGGAAGTGCCTGGTGCCGAGAGCACTTTGCACTGACACCAAAGTCTCAGTGGCAAATCAGACTTGTTCGGCTCTGAGACAGGCTTGAGGGTGGCTTCCATGAGGATAGCTTTTAGTTTGATGTCCCATTCCTTCTTCTTAATGTGGGGTTTAAAGTCTCACCAGATTTTACACTTGTTCTTAATGTGAGTTTCCCCCAAGCACTTTAAGCAACTCAAGTGCAGGTCACTCACAGGCATAGGTTTTCCACAAGAGGCACAAAACTTGAAACCTGGGGACTGGGGCATGCCCAGCCCCTGGGACAAAAAATGCTTTGATGATGAGAACTACATACATTAACTATATAACTATCACTTTCAAAAAACTATTAAAACTATGAACGGAGAAGGAGTCCAAAACCACTGGGAAGAGCCTAGCCAAAGCAAGGAGGTAAGATGGAATTGAGAGAGTGTGGGGCTGGCAGCACCCCTTACACCAACACACGCGCTTGGCTCCAGAGAGCGCTGGAGCTGGCCCAATGGACACCACTAAGAGAAAAATCTCCAGCAACAGTACACGCGGCAAGCACATACCTAGCATGGAATGGACATGAGCAAGCACTCAAAGAAGAAAAGATTTCTTCTTAGAAGAATGTGGTGGAATGAGGTTGGTGGACGACCTAGCAGCGTGCGAGTGCCATATGAGGGAAGTGTCCAGACCATGGTCTGATGCTAGATGCAATGATCTCTCCAGGAGAAGTCATAGCCAAATGTCTCAGTCTATTCTGGCCCTGGCAGTCAGGTTCTGGCAATGGGTACACTTCTGTGGGATGTGTCCCTCACCTAAGCAGTGGATGCACTGTGGGTGACTGTTTGCTTACCGGGAATGCCTCCCAGCAGGAAACACACCTCTTAAACCTAGGAGATCCAGGTATAAGGATGAGGAAGAAAGCTTCCCAGTCAGGAAGGGTGGGAAGCAGAAAAATGAAATCCTAAGTTATGAATTAATGGGGAGGGTAAGAGGAAGGAAAAATGATAAAGAAAAGAACTAACTACTAAACTACACTTAATCTAACAGGCAAGGCATTATCTAAGAGCTCAAAGGATAGAAGGGCTGTGCTTTGGATTCAATCCCAGACCAGCGGCATCTGAGAAGGAACTGGGGGGTAGCTGGACTGCACAGTGCTATATGTGTGTGCGCGCGCGCACACACACACACACGCACGCCACTCAGAGCGAGACAGGGAGGCGTGCATGTGTGGTCCAACGGGCACTGCTAATGAAGATCTCTAACCCCAGGTGCAGGGAGTGCTGCCGCACCTACAGTGTAGCACCCACAGGGACATCACTCAAAGAAGGAATCACTCTTGGTTCAACTAGACAGCCTGGTAGCTGGAAGGAACTGAGAGGCGGGTCAAAGCCATGGATCCTTTTATATGCTTGGGTCCAAATGTTCAGGGCCATGAGAGAGCCTGGTCCCAAAGGGCAAAGCTTTCTAGCGTGTTCTGGTAATGATATGGATGTGAAGGTGCTTCCCCAAGACATGGATCGCTACTGGCAATTCTTGAACCTACCCTTACAAAAACTCCTGCCCACTTTCCCAATCCACTACAAATCATCGGCCCAAGAAAGCAGCACTGGCGCCGCAGAATGCACTGTGATGCTGACGTTACACCCATCTCTGACAACAGTCTATATGAGTGTGGGGTACTGTGTGTTTTCCCTCCCTGCCCAACAAAAATGAGTTAAATTTTTAACATTCTTAGTTTAAAAAAATTAAAAAAATATATGTTTTTATTTTGCAAAATTATGCAATTGTTAAAAATATGAATTTCCCTGTAACTTGTCTTAAACCATCCCCGTAAGAGCTAGCTCTTGCAATTGACTTTACCAGGATAATAGTTGTTCTGACTCAGTTGCGTCACTCAGCGAGTGACAACCAGATGATTGGTCATGGGCATGCCTAACGTGGCAGACACTGTTTATAATTTATAATGTGTTAAATTCTATTGTTAGTTTTGTCAGTTGGAGCAACTAGGCAATGTTTTACAGTTCTACTTTTTTTAGATCGGTGTAAGTAAGGATAACCATGAGTACCTACCACTGGACTTCTTGGACTAAACAACTTCTCTGAACTTTAAATGTTTGTTTTTCAACAGTCACAAAAATTAAACATGATCTTGGAATCAAGACTTCAGAGCAAAAGTTATTTCTTCTCACATATAAAACTCTTATTTTAAAAATCTTTTTACTCAAAAAGATATTGCATTCAAAGTGTATTCTCAAGTACAATTCAATACAGTATACCAAAATTTGCCAGTGCTAACAGTTAATTTAGCATCAGATTCAAGTTCACATTTGTATCAAATTCATGTCATGTTAAAAGACATGGTATTACTTTAAATCTTTGGAATCTATATGAAAAAATAAAAATAGTAAGAAACGAAGCAGCTTAACTTGCTTAGTCATATAAGCTAAGTTAATTTTATTGTCTTAGCTTCATTTCTATTTTACCATTGCTTCCATCTCTAGGCATTTCTAAGATGCCAATTGCCAAGATATCAAGGCAACTCAAAAACAGTAAAATTCAGAAAGTGTAACAGGGGAGACTATATAGATATATATAGTCCTATGAAGCCATGCACAAGAAAAAAAAATTGTAAACCTTTAATTCAGTCTTACTCACATGGCATGCTGCAAGTTAGTTCTCAGTTTGACATAGTTCATCGCTGCCCTCTCCTGCTGTTGCCTAGCTGCTTCTTCTTGTTGTCTTTGAGCCAACATCCACGTTACTTGCGTGCTTAAAAAAAATTATTCTCCTTTAAATGTGAACTGGTTTCATATTTGAACAGTAATACAATGTACACGTTAGTTGTCTCTACATACTTGTAATCAAGTGGAGCTTGATGGTGTTCAGGCTGCATTGGATATACACCCATGTAACTTTCTTCAGGTCGCAACCGCTTAGGTTCCCTCATGATTGTAGAAGTGAGTTGTGGCGTTTGCATCATGACTGGTGTGTGCATTGTCTGCTCCCTGTTCAACCACATGCTGTCACTACTACTGCTTTCTTCAGCTGAAAGTGAAGAATAATATCAGCATATATTTTTCACACCAATTTAAAATCAAATTATTTAAATATTACAAATATAGAGTGATATATCTTTCAAGCATATGCATAAATGTCCACTGTGGATCAATAATAAAGTTCTTACCTTTTAAGAATCTGCAGAGTAAAATGTACTCAAGAATGCCTTGGCACAACTGACCATTGCATAAACTATTTTAAATACCTTCCCACTAAAAGCACATTGTTTTTTCCTTTACGTATCTGTGTGCCCATGTCTTATCATTCAGACTTCCTATTCAGGGTAGCATTGCAAGAAATGTATATAGACAAAATTAGGTTGTAAAGATACAGAAAGGACAAAGATACTCTTATCAATCTGACAAATATGAAAACTCTCAAGGTCAGATCCCCAGCTTGTGTAAACGAGGTTGACTTCATTAACTTCTAAAAACGTCAATATATTTTATACTAAGAAAAAATTCACACCTTCAGGTATTTTCCGCTTCCCTGTTGCTGGTTTTGTTTTCTTATTCCTTACTGTAGAACCTCGACTGCTGATTCCACTAATGACTGACATAGTATCATCATCACCTCCAGCTAGTAAGGAGTTCCTATAAGACATGAGAGGAAGCCACACATCTTCTCTTCGTAGAGACATCTGAAAGGTCATGAACTTCTCCAAGTAAACATACCTTTAAAAGAAGTAATGATTATAAATGTGCAGAATATATTAAGACATTCCTATACTTTAAGAAATGTAAGCTTATTTGATTACTCAAAAACTTGCATCATAATGTCATCTTCATTCCTAATTTCAAAGACTTTTATAATCTAATTAAAAAGAAGTCTTGCCAACAGCAAACTCAACAAGATGTCTAGACTTGCTCATCCACCTTCGTGTGAAAACAACAAATAAATAGTTTGCCTTGTTGTGATCACACTTGTTTGCCCCAGTCTAAAGTTACTCATGGCGTAACAAAAATTCCATTTTAGAGATTATATACACATTTAGTACATGAACAAATGAAGGTTACTTGTAACTTGGCATATTCAGATTTATGGATAATGTGCCAACTGGTGCAGCCTAACGATCTCTAAGCAGTGCCTGTTAGCAGGTGCATGTGTGCTCTATTACCCCTCCAATCCGTGTTCACAAACATTCTGAGGGTGAGAAGCTATGCAAGTGGGTGATGGGCCCTCTACCATCTCAATTCCTTCTACCGCTGACCCAAAGAAACCAAGATAGGACTCTGAGAAGGAGGGGAAGGTGGGCGGGAAGTATGAATACACAGAGTCATCTCGAAGAACTCAAGTTACAAGTATGAATACTTCATTTAGTCATGTCTTAAATGCTTATATAATCTGCAAAATGGAATCTTTGGTATTCCACTTTGCTTTGATGAAGCCTTGGACCTGAATGACTTCTCTTTTGTTGAAACTGCAAGGAAGAAGCTGTTTGCTGGTGTTGTTGCCGTCTTTGAGTTGAAAGATACAATGAAGATTGAGGATAAAATTGTATCTGATAGTGAAAAGGAGTAGATGGTCTCTCCTTCTAGCAGTGAAAAACAAAACAAGCAAATGAGCAGTAGATTTAGTCTTAACTTTTCCAAAAGCTTGTCCTCCTTGTTACTGAAAAGAGCATCACTCTCAAAGGCAAGATCCCAAATCTTAAACCTAGTGTCCATGGTCGCCAACAGACCAGGGATGTCTTCTCAAAGTAACAGCAGATGCTAAGACTCTGGCCGAAGAATCAAAAATATCAAAAGAAGCCCTGAGAACATGCTTTGCCACATTATGTCCCTCTCCCAAGATAGCACTGGCCAATCTCCTCTGTTCATCTGATAACTCTTGCACAAAGATAGCTATTTTCTCCTACAGATAGAATTCATATAGTGGGACATTGCCAAGGGTAATTAGAGTCTGTAATACCTAGAGATTAAGAAGAAAAAAATTCTTTTCAGGGCATCCAACTTCTTCCCTCTTTATCTGTGGGGGTTGAATGAGCTTGACCAGACCTAAATATATTACTCGTTACTGCAACCACCAAAGAATGTGGCAAGGGAAAAATATGAAAACACAAAAACCCCTCACATGGGATTTGATACAGTTCATCTGCCTTCTTAGAAATGGGCAGACAGGAAGCAGGGGTAACACAAACTGCTTTAGCAGGTTGCAAGAGACTATCCAAAATGGAGGTACAAACTGTCTGAAGGGCTGAGGAAACCAAGAGTTGGGGGGCATAAACTTGGAGGGCTCAGATCTTTTGGCTCTTTCTTGATCCTCTTTAACTGTGGATCTGTCCTCAGATCTGCTATGGATCTCACTGGAGACAACAGCCCAGAGGATGAAGAGACATGAACTGTGAGAAAGGTTTGCCTGGTGATCCTGTAGGAGATTTAGGAGGAGGAGGCAGATATGGTCCAGAGAAAGACTATCTTCCATCCTTCCTCTCTTATCGGGAGTAAGGGATTTAGACCTTGGAACTGTCTTCCTTTTCCTATCCTCAAACAATCTTTCGCTCATATCCAAAAAATAATCAGATGCCAAACAAATTTCTACTACTACTGTAACAGTCCTCTTCGGATCAGTCATTGATAATAGGTTTGGTAAAGACAATTGTGCCTGACACTGGCTGTCTTCTCCTTCATCTTTTTCTTTGGAACTGGCAGCATACACAGAGTCCTTAACTTCAGTCTGAACACACGTGCCTTTGACATTCTCTCAGCTTTAACAGGAGGATCTGACTAACTAGGCATGTCATCTAGAACCAACAAAGAGACATCCCTGGGATTTCTTAGGCACCTTACCTTGATGCAGCTGGAGCTGAGAGAGACCTCTTAGCCTTCAGAGCTGAAGATCTCTCAAAACCCAAGGGTCTAGCAGTAAGTTTCCTTAAGCAGGAGCACCTGCAGCCTGTTTTGCCTCTCATTCTGGGTGTGAAGGTCCAACAGATGGAACACCCAGAACGGGAGTGACTCTCACTGAGGCACTTAACACACCTCACTTGATCATCCCAATGCCGGAAAGATGGCTGAACAGAGAGCACATTTCTTGGAACCTGGCTTCTTCTTTGGATCTGCCAACCTACAGAACCAAACCTAAAAACTAAAACTAAAAATTACTAACACACTAACTATACTAACACTAACAACAGGTTATCCAAGACACTAAGGTAGGAATAAAAATCTGATCCAAAGGACCATAACAGTTCACTTCCATCTAGCACTAGCAGCTGGAAGGAATTGTGGTGGTAGAGGGCACAGCACCCCCTTATATAGCTCCACTCTCAGAATGTTCATGAACGCTGAGGTGAGGAGGTGCACCTGTGTTCTAGCAGGCACTGCTCAGAAAGGTTCCATAGATAGGCTGCACTGGTTGGCTCATTACCCATATAACTAGGAATACATACAGCCACTTGAGGAAGAGCAAGCTTTTCAAACTGTTAATGCTGCTTATTCTTTCCATGAAAACCTATCATTTCAATAGCTGAAAGCAGAACAGGAGAAACCAAGTAATCTATTAACAATTATAGAACAGCTAATACTTCCTTAGTTTTTAACCATTCCTGTATACTTATTACAAAAATTAGGGACTCTGCTATAATAGCTTGCCTTTCCCTTGCTTTTCTATTAATTCTAAATGTTACTGAAGTTTACTTCAATAATAGTGATCGCAATTTTTTGCCTAGTTAATAATAAAGATTAAAGATAAAATGTTATCAAATTTAACTATGATGTTTTCGTCATTTAACATTTCATAATATTAAGAACTTTCAGAGAATACTTACACTGTTCTTTTGTCTTGTCTGAGAAGTTTGGAGGAGAACTCACTCAGAATATCAAGAAATGCCAAATTTAAAGGAGGATGGCTCTCACCTTGTGGATTAGGCTCTTTAAAAGCAAACTCTATGCCATCTCTGAAAATAAAAGTTAAAAATTAAGATTTAGAAGAATTACCTATTTTACAGTTTTCTATAGCACCACCCACATGACCAAAGTATCTAATCACTGAGAGAGTTCTTATTTATCATTTCACTCCTTTCTCCCTGCATTAAATCCATGAAGAACACAATCAAGATCAAAACCACCATTCTTCCAGATGTATTGGATAGGACACCCTTGAAAGTTGTCAGTGTTACTCCTACGTGAACTGGTGGAATTGCTGTCTCCACAATCTTTCTTGATCCTGTCTAGTACATGGAATGACCTTGGTCCTCCAACATGACAAAGAAGAGTACTACCAGTAGTAAACTGGGTCAGCCTTCATTATCAACATAAAGAGGTTGAAAACACTTTTTCATGATACACTACAAGAAATGCAATCAAGTAAGAGGAACTAAAATGATGCTGAACAGTAAAATTATTCAGTGCTTCAGTTTTTATTTTGATGTAGTACAGTCAGGCTCCACTTAAAGCTATGGAAAACCTGGTTCTTAGAATCAACTGAAACTACAATAGCAAATCACTTTTTTCACCTCTACCTGATTGGCAAAATAAAAGATCCTCAATAGCACTAAAATATTTTGTATTAATACACAACTTTGGTAAATTCCCAAAAGAAAATATTTATCATGTCAGAAACAAAATTTCTTGGTTGAAGAAATGAAGTTTAAAAAAAAAAGATAATTACTTGTGTAACATGGCAATAGCTTCTCTTGTTTTTAGTTGATCAAGTCCAAATGTTAAAGCAAAACGTCGAGCGAGTTCCTTAATACCACTAAATGTCGGTGATGATCTGTCAAAATTATAACCATTTTCTTGTATCATCTCATTGAAAAGCTGCATGAAATGAGTAAGAAAGATATTTACTGATTAAAATATACCAAATATTATATAAAAACTAGACTGAGAACTACAGATTTCTCACTTTTGTGAAGAAAATAAATTTTGCATAGTTAGGCAAAGTTTATAAAATAATGAAAACAGGCCACTTATGAAAACCTAGGTCTACAAATACATCTCCCTGCCAAGTCAAGATTACTCCTTAAACTACATTCTCTAATATGTTTAGTCTAGATTTAGATATCCCAGGGTATGAGGTTTTCAGTACATTCCTAATGAGACAACTGCACAGTTTAGCACACCTTGTTCTCAGGACAATTCCCCAGATTCCCATCCTAAATATATTCTATTTAGCTATCCATACGGGTTCCAGAGGTGAAAGTAAGCCAGTACGCCCCAGTACGGCGTACTGGCAAGAGCCGGTACGCCGTACTGGGGCAGCCCAGCTTCCCCAAGGGGCAATTTAAAGGGCCTGGGGCTCCCAGCAGTGGCTAGAGCCCCAGGCCCTTTAAACTGCCTCCAGAGCCCCGCTGCTGGAGCCCTGGGGTAGCAGCTGCGGGGCTCCGGCGGCTATTTAAAGGGTCTGGGGCTCCCCTGCTTCTACCGCCCCGGCCCTTTAAATAGCCCCCGGAGCTCCGCCACCACTACTCCAGGGCTCTGGGGGCTATTTAAAGGACCAGGGCGGTAGAAGCAGGGGAGCCGCAGGCCCAGAGCCCTGAGGTAGCGGGAGCTCCAGGAGCTATTTAAAGGGCTGGGGCTCCAGCTGCCTCTGCCGCCCAGGTCCTTTAAATAGCTGCGGAGCCCCGCCACTTCCCCAGGGCTCCGGTGGCTAATTAAAGGACTGGGGCAGTGGAGCCCCAGGCCCTTTAAATAGCCCCGGGAGCCCTGGGCTGCTGCTGCTATCCTGGTGGGGGAGGGGCGGAGGAGAAAGGGGGGGCACATACCTCACAGGGTGGGCTGGGGCTGGCTCTGACCCCTCAGCCCCACCCCTTCTGGGGGCCAGAGCTGGCCCCAGCGTACCGGTAAGTCATTTGACTTACTTTCACCCCTGACGGGTTCTCATGTGACTCCTATCACTGTAGTGTGGAGTGCCCACTCAACCCATTAATTTCTATTTCACCCCTTTGTACCACCCTAAATGAAAGTTCCTCCTCTCCATCTCTACAGTGAAATTCTGGCTCCACTGAAGTCAATGGCAACAATCTCACCCCCCATGTTTATATCCTTCATTTATTGGTAGACCTACATTAATACGTGGCAAAACTGAACACACTGAGCTCTTTTAATCTTTCCTCTTAAATCAATACTTCTAGCTTCCCATTTTGGTGCTATTCACTAAACTTCTTTCCATTTGTCAGTATCTTTTTTGTAAGAAGGTAGTGGAGCAAAATACAATCTACACACCTTCATGAACAAAATGATTGGTAGCAGTTTATTCCATGAAATGTCTATTTATGCAGTTTGTTGCCTTTTTTGCAGTTATATTACACTACAAAATGTCTTATTTCTTGTACACTATGGGTATGTCTACACAGGGATAAAAAACCCGCAGCTGACTCAGATCAGCTGACTTGGGCTCAAGCTCTGAAAAATCACTAGAAGGTCCCAGAGCTCCAGCTCCAGCCTGAACCTCTACACAGTGACTTTCAGCCTTGGAGCCTGAACCCAAGTCAGATGACCTGGGCCAAACATGCCCTGGCTGCAGGTCTTTTACCCCTATCAGTCCTATGGTCTCTTTTCAGCTCTTCTGCTTCCAAGAGTTCTCCGCTATAATGTAGTTTCCTAGATGCAATAGTAAGCATTTTTCCAAGTTTAATATATTTTCTACATTCTCTGGGTCCCTTTGTATTCTTTTTCCGATCACACTGGTATTTGGAACTCCTGTCAAGTTGGCACTATGTGACCATTATTAGTATACTGTTCACTATCTTTTTTAGGTCATTAGGTTGTCTATAGGATACATGCAGAGGAGGCTGATGAGATGGCAGCATTTTATGGTTTCACAAAAAATTACTAACTTAAGCCTGTTGGAGAGAGTCAAAAACTGTATAAAGAGAAATTAGCAGTTACTTGAACATTTTTCTTTCTAGGCCTACAATGAGATCCATGTGGGTGATCCCTTGCAAACACACAGCACCCCACTAAAGTCAATGTGGGTCCACCTGAGTTATGTGATTGCTGAATTAGGGCTTTTTAATTTCTGAGATGGGTGAAGCCTTTGCCAAGCACTGATGTGTAATAAACAAAGTAAGTCTTTTTCATTACTTGATAGAATGAAAACAGTGGGGAAAAAAGGGGGAGCTATTTTTCCTTGTTGATCTGCTCAAGAACATGGAATTAAGGAAGTCTGTAATGCATTTATTACATTATTAAAATGAACATGTGGCTCTACTTACTATTCTAGAACTGGAAGGTATTATGACAGAGTCCCCCTTCATTAGATTTTTACAATCTTTTCCCCACCTTTCATTAACATAATACTTGAAGACAAATGCAGAATAAGCAGGGTTTTCTTTAAATCACCTTAAAAATAATTATAGAGCCTTACTTTACAATTTAATCTCTCCTTCTAACACTCCCCTCCACACAATTTCCTATGAAACGTTACCCACAACCAACAAGGAATATTTTATTATTCTGTATTTATATATAAACTTTAAAATGAATAATTCTTACCTGCTGTAAACTAAGAATAAGTGTCTTCGCACACTGAATTTTGTCTATCTGTCTTGTTTTACTCATTGTTTCTTTGATAATATCTCCATAGTCATTGTAATACTAGAAAGAATCCACACAAAAGAGCTGAAGCTTTAGATTTTATAAAAATATACTTTACTACTGAGCCCTTCAGAAAAGAATGCTGCATTATGTACTTTATTTACCATGTACCTTGCCAGAAACATGTTCAATACCTAACAAGAACGAAACTATGAAATAGCTTTACAGTGTCAAAACACACATTTTTCACCACAATAAAATTATCAAAATTATACTCTAAAAAACTATCAGAAATTTTTGAAAAGTTCAACAGAAGTTTTCCATTGCCTTTCATACCCTGCTTAATGAACAATAGTGTCTGTTTTGAGGCAGAATGACCTATTTAGCTTCATGGCTGACAGGCATACTTAATATATACACAAGCATTAGTAGCACTGCCTTTCTTGGAAGGAGAGCTCGTTCTAGTAAATCTAGTGGCGGGGAAACCCCATTTTCTTTGTGGCAAAGGGGGTATTCCGTCCTCAACTTCCACAGGGAGGGCTACCTGTCCTCTGAAGCTGCCTTCTTTAAATAAATAATAAATATAATAGAATTTCCGCCATTGTTCCTTAAAAGTATTTAAAATTGAATCAAGAACCTATATTTACTCCTTAGTTATCGAGCAATCACGATAAAACAATTAGGAGAGAACCTCGGTCACTGTGGTTTAAAAAAAAAAAAGCTGTACGCTCAAGCTAGGTACACACTACAGCTTAAGTTGGTATAACTTATGTGGCTCAGGGATGTGAATAATCCACCTTTGTGAGCGATGGAAGTTACACCGACCTACGTGCCAGTGTGGACAGCATTATGTTGGCGGAAGAGCTTATCCTGCCAACGCTGCTATCGCTGCTTGCAGGCACTGAAGTAATTAAGTCAACAGGACAGCTCCCTTCTATCAGCTTAGAGCAGTGGTTCTCAACCAGGGGTATGTGTACCTTTGATGTTACGCAGAGGTCTTCTAGAGGGAACATCAACTCATCTAGATCAGTGGCTTTCAACCTTTCCAGACTACTGTACCCCTTTCAGGAGTCTGATTGGTCTTCCACACATTATACCTCACTTAAAAACCATTAGCTTATAAAATCAGACATAAAAATTCAGAAGTGTTACAGCACACTATTATTGAAAAATTGCTTACTTTATAATTATATGGTAAAAATGAGGAAGTAAATCCATTGGAATGTAAGTATTGTACTTACATTTCAGTGTATAGTATATAGAGCAGTATAAACAAGTCACTGTAGGAAATTTTAGTTTGTACTGACTTTGTTAGTGCTTTATAGTTAGCCTGTTGTAAAACTAGGTAAATATCCAGATGACTTGATGTAGTCCCTGGAGGACCTCTGTGTACCCCCACAGGTACATGCAGCCCTGGTTGAGAACCACTGACTTGTTTATACAAATCAGACTCCTGAAGGGAGTCTGCAAAGGTTAAGAGTCTCTGGCTGAGGACATCTGCACTAGCAGCGCTACAGCTGTAAGCTCTGTAGCGTAGCCATAGGCTCAGAGGGGGGAACAGCATGGAATAGTTAATGCATTTTTTGGGGCGCCAAGGAGCAAAAACGTTTTATGTTCACAGACAGAAGGTTCAGGATTAGCAGGTATGGCCCTGGATCAAAGGAACAGAGGGTATTATTTATTGAACTAAAGTAGTAATCTATGTGTAAAGAGTAAAATTTCTATTTGTTGGAAATCTCTATTCCCTAGACCCAATAATTTTTCCCTCCTACAAAACTCTGAAAGATCTTGTTTATCAAAAAGAATTTCTAAACGTCCTTTTTCATTTGGAATTAGGCATCATTCAGTTGATTTTTATTCATCTATAGTAACGAGGTTAAAAAAGCTGGTTACCTTCCCAAACTCAAACAAGAAATCAAAAATACCATATCAGGATGGGAAAATAAATCTATTAAAAGGGTTAAAGATCAGCTGTGGGAATATTTTTACACACTAAAACAATGTGTTACTCTGACACAATAAAGTTGTCTTTGCAATTTTCCACATGGAAACATGGGGAACTACCTGTTTATATTGGATTTAAAATACATCTTTCACATAATCAAAGAAACTGGGACCCATAAGGTTTAATTACAAGTACAATTTTTGTTTTACTGCAGTATATTTAATGTTTCACTATTATACAAAATCTTCAAATTTACCTTCATATATTGCTTGAAAATATCTGCAGCAGTATTCATTTCAACCACAGTATATACAATAAGTTTACAAAAAGCTGCAAGCAAATTTCTTCTTTTGTGCAATGCTTCAATCTTGCTAGCTTCATCATCCTGCTGTCCATCTGGAAGGTATGCAAAGCATTAAACTACCTAGGACTTTTGTTTTTTTTTATTATTCAGGTCATTTACTTACTCAAGTGGCTGAACAGTTTACATTTTAGCCTTCTATATGAAGAAGTGTTACAGCAAAGCACCAGGAGTCAAGGCTCAAGAATTCTATTCCCAGCTTTCCCAGTAATTCACTTTGTTACCTTGGGACAAATGACTTCACCTGTCTGAAAAATGGGACTAGTATCTATTTCAAAGGAATGTTACAAGGTTTAAATAAGGCTTCTAAAGTACTTTGAGATCACTGAATGGAAGGTGTTACTTTACCCTAAGTATATTTCCTAACAATACAGCAGCCATATTACTGTGACAAACTGCAATATTTGACTAAACTAATACATTTTTAACATTTGCTAAAAGCAGCCTTATTACTACAATTTATTTTCTACTTTTTGGTAATGAAAAAGTATTTCTTTTCAATGTTTATGTAAACAGTTACATTCTGACCAAATCTTATAATACACCAATCCTGTCATGGGAGAATCGGCTCTAAGTGAGCAAGTACCTCACATTCCCTAGACACACTCAAATCCTATGACTTTTTAGAGACTATTGACAACGATGCCAATTCTAGTAGAGATTTGTGTGACTTCCACTTTCTTTGTAATCTCTACACCACCATTTTATTGTAACTATTTTTAACTCTCTCTCATACTGGGACTAATCTGAACCAGTTGTAAATGTGAAATGCCCTACACCCTTGTTATCGCATGCTGTTATCAAGTCCCCATTTCACTTTACACCCTTATTAACTAATCATTGGCTTTGTGAAATATTGACTAAGTAGTATTTACTTTGAGTGCAGCCAAGAAAAGCAAAAATAGAAGCTCACAAGCAAAACTGTAAAGAAGTTCAGTACCAAAGTTAACAATGTGGTTTTAATACATGGGATAACTAAATCACATAGATTAATTAACTTGCTACCCAAGGTCACAGAGTAATCTTGCAACTATCAGATTAGAATCTAAAACACTCTGGTGTCTAGACTCTTTTGCTCTAACCAGTAAACCTTTCAGATTCTTAAATAAGTAAAACAGCTCACACACAATGTGTTTGTGTTATGGGTTTTGGTTGCCCCCCCCTCCCGTATATTAAAATTTTAAGATTTATAAATAATTTTTGGCTTAATACTGCACCATCAAAGTCAATGGTCATTTTACTACGGACTTCAACAGCAGCAAGTTGGGGCCCCTTATTTGGGCAAAAAGATAGATTTATTTTACAGGATTTTTTCTTACATACATATGTATTAAAAAAATAAGAGTTGGAAAAAACCTCATGGTTCTGCTTGCCAATTCTGGATTGTTCCCCATAGTATGTTTTCTAGTGTTTCTAGTCTATTTTTAAACATCCCAAGTGATAGAACTTCTACTACTTCCCTGGGAGACTATTCTACAGCCTAATAAGTCTGCCTGAGTCTCCCCCACTCCCCTGCAAATATTCAATCTAAATGTTTCCTTTCTTACATTACACCCTAAACAATTACTCTCTATACACAGCATTACTGTTCAAATACTTATATGATAACTTAAGTTATCAAACAAAACCAAGATGCTTCCTAAACAATTACAATATGTTGACTTAAATTGCTTTTATTACTAGGCACGTACATACATGCATATTAGAAACATATCCATGTGATAAATTATTTATCGTGTTCCTTTGGTCATTTCCCCCGTTTTCTGTTTCCCAATCCATATCTGTCTTCCCAAGAATTACTTCCAACATCCCAAAATCATGAATAGCTTCAAATTGCTGCCTCTATCTTCATGGATACTCTTGTGTTTGCATGTACACAAGAACTGGCAAGAGTGCATAAGAGCATGGACATAGGATAGCGAGCACACGCAAGTGCATAAGCTAGAAGGCAAAGTGAACACAGAGAAAACACCTGACATTTTTATTATATATATAAATAAAATAAAAATAAAATGTCAGGTGTTTTCGCTGTGTTCACTTTGCCTTCTAGCAATATATATATATATATATATACACACACACGCACACACACACACACACACACCTGCACTATTGCTGTCATCATCCTGGTCAATGAAGACATGATCTAGAATAAAGCTGAGCAGTTCAGACTGTAATGAAGAATCAGGAGTGTAAACAAGTGGCTCTAACATGTCACGCCCTCCTGACATAATCTGATGGCTGAAGATCATCAAGACATCACACAGAATAGTGAAAGCCTATTAAAAAAAAGAAAAAAGAAACAAAGACTTCCTATATTGAATTTCTTAAACTTCTGCTCTTTCATCAGAAACTGTATTTTAAATAAACTGGAAGTTAAACAACAAAAAAGGTACTTACATTCCCAATGCAGAAAATATTTTACATTCAAAGCGTGATCCTAAAGAAACAGTAGTAACTTCACTCACATGGAGTAGTCCAACTGGATGCAATGAGACTACCCACATGAATAAAGGTTTCAGAGTAACAGCCGTGTTAGTCTGTATTCGCAAAAAGATAAGGTGCCACAAGTACTCCTTTTCTTTTCACATGAATAAACTCTCTCATATGTGTGCTGGCTGAATTGGGATCGGACCCTTTAAAAAAAGGGCACTCTCAAGATTAAGTCTATTACAAATTGAAATATTTATAGGATTTAACATAGGAAATTCTGATGTCAAGTTCTGTCTGAAAGGTATCGTGGAGCATTTTTTAAAAGCAGCAAGATAACTGGGAAAATATAAGGGGTCCTCCACTCAAAAATAAAACCAACACAGTAGTAAAGTCTGAAAATTTTGTACTTAAACACTCGAGATAGAGGCCCACATTTTTTGCGAACGCAAAAACAACACAAAATAAAATGAAAACAAAGAATAAAACAAAAAGCAACTGATGAAACTAAATGAAACAGAACACATTCACCCCTTAGTGATGGCTTCTTGCTCCAGGCATTGCAACCTGAATGAAAGAGTCACAGCGCTGCTTGGGTTTGACCCAACTGCCCCTCTGTCATGATGACCTTCTTCTCCCCTACAGGGCTACCTACAACTTTGGCAGAACCTGATTTAACCACTCCAGGGCTTCTCAACACAGAGGACAGGACCTGACTGTCCCCACTCCTCAGGGACAGGACTCAACCCTCCTTTTGCCGCCAGGAAGGATAAAACAAAATTACACCACCACCCCCCCCAAAAAACCTGAAAAACTGTAAATAAAAAGATTTTCACGGGGCTCTCACTATAGGTGAACTATTTTCTCTACATATTTTTCCTTTGTCTTTTAGTTAGATAATTGTCCATTTCACAGCATTTTTCTATACACAATTTCACTATTTTCCCGTAATAGTCACAAAAGAGACATGCCTTGGTTACTTTCTCTGTTTGCCTGGATCTTTACACAACAACAGAGGAGAAAAAAGCCATCTGTTCCTCAGGACAGGGACTGTTTTTTTGTTCTGTGCTTGTACAGAGCCGAGCACAATGGGGTCAATACAATCTCAGTCCAATCCCTTCCAGTCTCTATCCTCCTCCTTTCGCCCCAGGACTTCATCCAACCTCAGCTGCCAGGGATCATTGTGGCACAGGGAACCAGAACTGAGAACAGGAAAACACTCTCTTATGTGCTGTCAGGAGGGCCACAGATTTGTCTGGTGAAGATGAGGAGAAATGACGACCTTCTGGGACAGGAATATCAGTGGCATCTTCATCCTTCCATTCTTCTGAGGATGAAGGTGCGCCATGTGTTATTTGTGAAAACACTCTCATGCCCCATTGGTGAAGGTGCCAAGATAGGAGATGACAACCAAATTCAAAGTAAGTACACAAAGACTACTCTGGAGGAGTTCAACCAGTGATCAAAGCCAAAGTCAACAGAACAGAAAGCATAAAGGCAACTGAATCCAATTCCTAAAGAGTGGTTTAAAGAAGCCCTGACATCAGATCCAAACACATGAGCTGATCTAGCAACCAAGCCTCACAAACTACCAGATCCTGAATCAACAGAACAAGATTAGGATCTCAGTACAGACTCAAGCAAATCAGTGCCAGAAAATAATGTCTTTATATCCATCTCCAAGAGGTATTTCTTTCTAATGGACCTTTCTGGTCTCTGCATAGACAGCTGGTGACTGACTTGCGCAAAGAGCAAAAATTGAGACCATGTCCCACAATCCTGGATGGAAAAGGTCCTAAGTATGTTTGTCAGAAACAGACATTGGATTATCCCAAGACGGGACAAAGCCAGAAACGAACAGACTCTGCTTCAACTGTAACTATGTCCGCAGCTGACAACACAGAATTTTTAACCCTACTGGGCATTTAATTTCCATTACATTATTCCTAAATATAAACAAAGAACTTTGATTATATCTATGAAGTAATAACATTTCCTGAAAGTTCATACTTGCTGCCTACGGTTGTCAGAACGAAATGAGCTATAGTTGGGCATATATACCTCTTTTATCCAGTCCCAGGGGGACTGAGGCAGAATACATGCACAGCACTACTGGACACAGCTATTCACTGAGCTTGAGCATCCAGCAAGCTGCGCATATCACATACCCATGCTGGCAATGCAAAAAGAATTACTTCTCATTTAGATTGTTTAAACACTTTTAAAAGCATCAAATCACTGGTATAAAAGAGTAAGGCTCAGAATAGTCACTAACCTGCTCTTTAACAGCAGTGTTTACGTTGGTCAGGTAGTGCTGACAGATTTGACAGAATACCCTCATCTGTTTCTTCAAACGTAGAAGGTCCTCCTTTAAAAATAAAACATTTTAAATAGAAATTAAATACAGTTTAACACTTTTCAACTTTATACTGAAGAATAAATATTTTTTTGATTGAAATGGGAGCTAGCTGTTTAACTTTCAGGTGCCTTTGAAAATTCCAGCCCATACAAACTTGACAGAGGCATGTTGTAGTAGACCGAATACTTCGTCACCCCAATATACTTGGGGGAAACATACTTAGAGGACTGAGTTTAAGATATGCTTTAGGAGCAGAGAAAAGCTCTCAAGTTTGAAGCTGTGATTTCTCTCCTCTTTATGTGTTGGTTAAAGAGCTCCTATGAGTGGATGAATGGGAGCTCTCCTTTCCCTTCCCCCTGACAGTATTTGAAAAAAGTGAACAAAACTTCCCTGCCAATTTTCCTTTTTTAAATAAAAGAACCTGTGAGGGAGGGATTGTGTTCGGGTTCACAGACTTCCGACTGTGAAAGCACTCCAGAAAATTAGGTAAGCCTAGCTAAAACTGAATGAATCTTGTGCACATGGCTGCATCATCAACTCACTAATTTATCCTCCTAAGACTAACACCTATGTTCCTTTGAACAGATATTTCCTTTTAAAAAAAAAATAAGTAGTCAACATAGTAGAGAAAATAATTCTGAAGTCAGAGAGACAAGGTGAGTGATGTCTTTTACTGGACCAACTTTTGTTGGTGAGAGAGAAGCTTTCAAGCTTACATAGAGATCTTCAGGTCAAGGAAATGTACTTCGAATGTCACAGCTAAATACAAGGTGGAACAGCCTATCATAAGCAGTTTACACGTATTTCATGGGACCATTCAAAGTGAAGCGGCCAATTAATACCTCTCCCATCACCTAGGGGAGAGGAGAAAAAAACCCTCCACAAAACTAGACCTTCTGACTGGACACAGTTAAGATGTATCCTCCTCCTCTTATCCTTTGGGCTAAGAAAGGTTAATTGGGCTAGGAGCTGGAGACCACAAGTTCTAGTCTCACCTCAAGCTCACGAGTGGTCAATCATAAAAGTTATGAAGTGCACAGAATTATCAATAAGGCTAAACGTCTCTAGCCTAGGAGAGAGGCAAGCAGCAGCATTATTTCAGAGAAAGAGTAACTGAGAATGCTGTCTTACATTCGGAACACCACATGCAGCCTTTTCAAAGCTAGATACCCATCTCTCCTCCCCATCCCCAAAATGACACCCAATATTTTCAAAGGTTTCGAGTATTGTTCCCTACGATTTTCAAACAGGATTATGCCGTGGATCCCAATACTGCATGATCCTGCGACTCTGAAATTTGCCACATAAATGTGTTTCAGTGTAGGTGCAAATAAATCTTTAAGGAACGGAGCCATCTTACCATTTGTATGAGAAAATTTTGTCCAGCTATTGTTGCAAGTAATACTTATTATGATAGTGAAAAGCATTGGAGCAAAATTTCTCCTTTTTTCAGATTATGTTCATTTCACAGCTAATTTCACAGTTTATAGGCAGTTTCATTGTGCCCTGTGTATAGTCCAAGTCCGCTCCCCCTGTCTTAGCAGCTCTTTCACCCAGCAACAAGGGAGAGGAAAATATTATTGTACAAACATACCCCCCCCCACCCCCTGAAAACATAAGTCACAAAAATTGACACGTTCAGACAGAAGTGTAATATCTGGAACTCCTTTACATTTTTTTTAATTGACAAGAATTTGTTTAAACTTTATTTTTAAAAATTTGAATTGAATGCAAAGTGATGTAGCATTGTCTTCCTGAGTCTGTAGATTCCCAGAGCAACAGCTTTAGGATGTTAATTAACCAATCAATTTAAAATGATAGTCAAGTCTGAAGGCTAATGATGACAAAGAAGAATCAACATTATTCTCTATTTCACAGATGGTCATTTTAGTGGAAGCATCTAGCCAACTGCATTCCACGCTGTAATCCCATGTGTTCTCAAGTGCTAGGAGTTTCAAGTTTTCCCTATACGGCTGAAAAATCTTCAGCTCTTTCCAGATAATGCATAACTCCATTATTGAAGTCATCACTAAAAAAAATCTGTCGCATGTCAAAAACATGAAAATAGCACAGGCTGAAGCAATACAGAAACAAATTGCAGGATACTGCACAGATTGTTTTATGAAATTTAATACATAAAAACCTCTTCATTTAAATGAATTACCACAGATATTTCAGGGCTTGTATACAATTTAGATCCAGTCCCTGCAGGGCACAAAGAGCCTTGATTATACTGTATTTTGTAAACTTAGTTCACTACTCTGTATTAAGAATTTTATTCTGATATGTATCACAGTGACAGAGTAGCTATGCATCTGAGTTGCTTTGCTACTGTTACCTTAAATTAGATCTTTAAAGTTCTACAGCTTGTTTATTTATACAGACACAATGTTATATTTTAAATAGTAGGGAGGCAAAAGTAAAGGCGGAAGGAATTCAGGGAGTTGTGTAAAAAAGTCATTTTTCATCTTAATTTCAAAAAGTTTCCACCAGCCCTAAAAATTGAGGGTAGATGGAGTGATCCTAGAGGTGACACAGATTACAGTAGGAAATTAACAGACTGTCACAATTCTATAAAGATTATACATTCAATTGGACTTACCACTCGAGCATGACATACCTTTGTGGAGCTGCTTTCAGTAATTTTTGCTAACTGCCAAAGGATTACATAATGAGTACACTGCAGTGCATGAATAACTATCTGTGATTAAGAAAAAAAGTTAGATGAAAAAAATCCCAATATAAACATTCACGAAGTATATTCACTGTTATACACGCATATTTTAAATACCTGTTCTGGCATGTCTCCATTTTCAATACCAGTTTTCAATAATTTGTAGTTGCAACCAAACAAGTCCCATCTTGACAAGTCATGAGCACTAGAGAAAGCAGAAATGAAGCAGTGTTGTAACACATCAAATGGTTATATTTTATTATACTAATTCTAGAATTTGGCATTTAATAACTACTCTATGCTTTTAACTGTCCTAGTAAAGAAACCAGATAGAGTTCAGTTTAAATCATGAGTATATTTTTGTATAAATGTTTTTGTATTTACAATAGTCTTCTATTCAAGATTTGCCAATGTCAAATTAAAACCAAACAAAAAAATAAGTTTTGCACAAAGTTTAACATGGTCAATTTAATAATATAAGAAACAACAGTATGTTGCAAATATGAAAATCAAGATATTCAGGCTGAGATTCCACTTACTTGTGGAAAGCAGTGATTCTCTTTAATGTAGACAAGACTTGATAAGCATCATCTTCATCAGGTTCCTCACCCTATTACACAATTATTTTGTTGTAAGAGTTGCAGTAAAAAGTGTTTTAAATTAAATAGTCTGAAGGCATCAACACATTTTGGAATAATTCATATCTGTGTTGGGAAAAGTGGTATTACAACAAGATACAAAATACTAGCTAGAATAAGTCATGAGAACGATCAATCCTCACATTTCAGATAAATTGCTCACCAGAGCTAAGATCAGGTAGAAATTTTCTATATGGCATACATAGCACAGAACAATTGGGCAGGTGTATTCTGAAGGTGATTCAAGTTTCTCCATCGAATCCAGCAGAGGCCACTGTTACACAACAGATACTGGACTAGATGGACCATTGGTCAGTACTGATATGGTAAGTACCTCAGTCTTAAAACCATTCTTTTTCCACCTAGCCAAAGAAATATGGAAACCTTCAACCTAGCCCAGTAAACCCTTTAGGAACATGTTCAGGCTCAACTCTAAACCAAAAGAGATAGGTAGGAAACCTTACAGATATTCTTTCCCTGATTTGTACCTTACATCCAAACTTCTTCCTGACCCCTTACTTCTCTCCTGTCTCCCCATGAGTACCCTGACAACTCAAACATAACATATCACCCATATGGCTATCCGTACCTAAGACATTAAATTACTATTAATTAGTCACTGGGGTACACTTCACTATCAAATTAATTTTAACAATTAGGTTGTTCCTGCTGCTGACGGAGAATTTCAACAAGAGGGCAGCTGGGGGTGGGGGAGCAACTGAAGTTTCTTGAATAAAATGGGTGACCAGCAGGCAATATACATCATCACTATGCTTATCTGGGGAAAGGCTATTCTGGTAATCTGACTCACCTATGAAGATGATATATATAAATGTTTAAAATTTTTACTAGAAGAAATCTCCTTTAGATATTTAAAAGCTAAATTACAACAAATTAGTTCCGTAAACAAGGGAGAGAACCTCACAAATTAGGGATCAAGTATGAACAACATACTAAAAATACTCTGAAATGCTAATAATTCTATCCAAACTAAATTCAACAAATCAAAGGACTTCAACACATACTTTAAGTTACAGAGTTGATTCTTTGTTGTTTGAATAAACTCCTATAAGTACAATGCAATCTGGGTTCAGTTTCAATTCAGCTAGCTGAGTCACATAGCAAAATCCTGCGAAATTTCTTCGATTATTTTTGGAAATGCCCAAGTGTCATGATGTGTATTTATTTATTTATTTATTTGTGGTAGCAGCCAACTGGGCTATTTCTGAGGAGAGGTTGTACATAGAGACCATAAAGATGAAAGATCTTCTGGCTACGGCAACAAACTTTGAGACTTGAGACCTATTCCTAGCGCTTCCTTTGTAGCCTTGGTCAAGTCATTTCACACTGCACTTCCGTTTCATCTTCTGAAATATGGTTATACTACTTACTGACCTTGCAGAGGTGTTGCAATCATTTTAGAATGGCAACAATATTTTTCTATTTTGCAAAACAGATTTGAAGTAATTGCTTAATTTTAGATTTATAAAAGTTCACCCTACCATGTCTTGTAAAGTGATTTGAGATCATCAGATAGAAAGTTCTATCATGTTAAATATGATCATTAGCACCTCAACTGCCAATTTCTATTTCTGTAGGGATTCCTGAGGGTGGCCCCTAGTACTGTAAGAATACATGTGGTAGAGAAGAGAAGGAGAGACAAAGGCAATGGCACAAGTCCTTGTTGACAATACTGAAAAGTCAGTCATGAGTGTACTAGTCTAGACCAGATTTTCAGTCTCCCATGATTGGTGGGGATAAGCCAGCAATTCTTCATTTCTGCTTGCTTGGAGAAGGGAGGGAGCTTCTGGAAAAAAGGCCCAGAACAGAATACCTAAATCTGTTATGAAACGACCATGGGGGAGGATCCCTTAACTACTTAAACTTGACTTGATGGTGTTTCTCCTTCCTATCCTGAAGGAGCTCAAACTTATGAAGATCTGAGGGTTCCTTAATGGCAACATCCTAGATCTTCCTCATACAACTTGATGCCATCAGAGAGGGCCTGCATCAAGTGGGATCTAGATATATCTTCTGTTTCTGAAGCCTAGACCCACAAAATTCTTCTACCAACAGCTAACAATACAATGTTAACAGAGTTATGTCAAGAGCAGCATCACAAAGAGGATGACAGAGGTCTGGAGACTTAATTTCTCTGAATTCCCAGCACATTTTGCTCTGCAATTTGCACTGTATTTGTAGCCAGGTTAGGGAGCATCTACATGGAGCTACACATGCTGCAAAAGAAAAAAAAATCTTTATTTCTAAGATTTTAAAGGACAGGATAAGAGTCCAACTTGAATAAGAGTCCAGGGATAATAATGAGAATAAAAAAACCAAACTATCTTCCCCACTGAAGTCCAAGTCTTCCTTCAGTTACTTAGAGGGTGGAGAGCTTGTCATTCTTTGAGGAAGAGAGGGGCTTTGCTTTCTTCAAGTATGTCTACACAGCAAAAAAAAAAAAATCCGTGGCAGGCTTGTGCCAGACAACTCAGGCTCACAGGCCTTGGGCTGTTTCATTGCTGGGTAGACTTCAGGGCTCAGGCGGGAGCCCGAACTCTAGTCTTCCCTGGACCTTTATAATCTTGCATTTGCAGGAGGAAGATGGGCCACAAACCCCCAAAAGCATCTGGGTCACAGATTTTCCCACAGAAAGTCCTATTTGAGTCCACAGACAATCTGAAACAATGTATCTAAGAGGCAGATGCTCCATTCATCTCAAATCAGGACACAATGGATTCCATAGTACTAATTTTTCCAAGATGTCACTGGGATTTCAGCATTTCTTTCTCAGTTTGCCATTTGTGCATGATATTGACTTATCTCCTAGGAGCTACCTCTTGCTTTCTATCGTCCCTCTCAAAGGGGTAGTAACTGCCTGTTCTGCGCATTGTTTCAATGAGGCAGGCACTGCTGTTTGGGATTCTGAGGTGGAATCCAAGGAGCAGGAGGAGCCAGAAGCATAGCTTGTGAGTAAGGCAGGTTGTAGTACAGTGAAGTAGCTGAGAACTAAGGGAGCAAGGTAGATGAGCAACTAAAGCTCTTCCCTTTGGCACACACTGGGAAGGAGAAGCTGAACATCACCACAGAAACAGAAGCCCACGGAGTAGAGCCAAGTTGCAGAAAATCCCGTCCTCCAAAATAATAACTGAGAAATTCATTTATGTTCAACATCAACGAGTATTTCCAACTATGAGCCATAAGTGTGTAAGTGGTGGTAGGAATGAAATTACTTCACACAGATAAAATAATATTGTAGCAGAATTTGTTTTCATGTAGAGGTCTATGCAGGGCCTTGGCAAGACTATCAGATCTATTATGCAAAAAAACCCTCGAGAAAAATTTGGTTTAACTATAGCATTAATGCTCTCATTCACTGTGGGGTAGCTGAGGAGAATATCCTCTTGGAAATTCACAGTCAGTGGAATACAGAGGTCATAAAACTGGTTTGTGAAATTTGCAAAGAAGTTTTCAGATCTTTCATGGCGTTTTGGAAAAATCACTTTTTGTGGTTTCTTTTTTGTTTAGATACTACAAGATGGCTTACACTGTCTTTAACAGGACAGATTTCAGTTGGGGTTCCTTTCAGTTTCTACTGAAATATATCAAGAATAAAGGGTACTTATGCACACTGGATTTATAGAGTGCCTAACACTTATCTGCCATAAAGGAATACATGAATAAGCAACAATAACGGTACAGAAAACAAAGCTCCTTTAAAAATTATTCATCAGCAAAATCTTTCAGCTTCTGACACCAAAAAGTTAAAACAGAAAAAAGTTCAATTTTTGTGCTGAATCCAATCATTAGACTGAGTATTATTAATTTAGATTGTGGTAGCACCCAAAAGACATCTGGATAGAGGACCCCATTGTGCTAGATGCTTCAATACAGCAGAAGACATAGTCACTGCCCCACAGAACTCATTGTTCTTAGATGCCTTCTTCCTGAAAGCTGGTATAAGTGGAGCTTCACAGATTGACCCTAATTTATCTATCTCCTCACCCCACTTTAAGAGCCTGCATTATAATGTTTTGATTAAAAGTACCATTCACAATGGAATGCCAATTAGATTTTTACTCTATCTTATATAAACCTGAAACAATTGCTTTATGTCTAGAAAAGCCAGGATACAACGTGAAGACTCAATGCAGCATTCCAAACACCATATCAATCTTCGTAACAGTCATAAGAGCATAAAAGCTTCAAGTCACTCATAGAGGTGAACCTCTTCACAGAACTTACAGATGGTAAAGATATAAACAAGACCATCTTGTCCATTATTGTACCAATATAGGATTGTTCCCTAATGTTTCTAATATTTTGGGTACAATTTTCAAAGGTGCCTAAGTGACAAAGGAATCTAAGTCCTATTAATTTTCAATGAGTCTTAGGGCTCCTAAAGCAAAGTCACTCAGGCAGTTTTGAAAATTTTACCCTTTGTCCTTTTTCATTTTGGCTGTCACATGCAAAGGAACTTCCACCATTTCCCTTGGGAAACAATTCCAGTACCTGATGTGTCTTAATGTCATTAATTTTTCCTGCCACTATTCCCAGGATAGGTTTCAGAGTAGCAGCCGTGTTAGTCTGTATCCACAAAAAGAAAAGGAGTACTTGTGGCACCATAGAGACTAACAAATTTATTTGAGCATAAGCTTTCAGGTTCTTAAAAGAAGAATTTTAATTAAAGAAAAAGTAAAAGAATCAGCTCTGTAAAATCAAGATGGTAAATACCTTACAGCGTAATCAGATTCAAAACACAGAGAATCCCTCTAGGCAAAACCTTAAGTTACAAAAAGACACAAAAACAGCAATATACATTCCATTCAGCATAACTTATTTTACCAGCCATTTAACAAAAGGAAATCTAACGCATTTCTAGCTAGATTACTTACTAACTTAATGTAAGTTCTGAGGAGTTATGAAGAGCATTCCCGATTGGTTCCTGGCAAAAGCATCCCACAGACAGAGCCTTTGTTCCCCCCCCGGCCCCCAGCTTTGAAAGTAACTTGTCTCCTCATTGGTCATTTTGGTCAGCTGCCAGCGAAGTTATCTTAGCTTCTTAACCCTTTACAGGTAAAAGGGTTTTGCCTCTGGCCAGGAGGGATGTGGGGACCTGAATAAAAGACCCCCTAAGCTTATTCTTACCAGCTTAGGTTAAAAACTTCCTCAGGGTATAAACTTTGCCATGTCCTTGAACCCTATGCTGCCACCACCAAGCGTGTTAAACGAAGAACAGGGAAAGAGACCACCTGGAGACGTCTTCCCCCAAAATATCCCCCCAAGCCCTACACCCCCTTTCCTGAGGAAGGCTTGATAAAAATCCTCACCAATTTGCATAGATGAACACAGACCCAAACCCTTGGATCTTAAGAACAATGCAAAAGCAATCAGGTTCTTAAAAGAAGAATTTTAATTAAAGCAAAAGTAAAAATCACCTCTGTAAAATCAGGATGGTAAATACCCTACAGGGTACTGCATCCAATGAAGTGAGCTGTAGCTCACGAAAGCTTATGCTCAAATAAATTTGTTAGTCTCTGAGGTGCCACAAGTACTCCTTTTCTTATTCCCAGGATAGTCCTTTTTACATTCTACATAATTCATCTTCATCCTTTGTGTTTACGTCCTACTAATATTTGAACAGTGGGATAGGATTGTTTAAACAAAAAATACTTCCTAATGCTGCAACAAGTGCCTTTGATGATTACATATACTGAACTTATAAAAAACAAACAGGTTAAAAAAAAGATGAAATGCCACATAATAGAAAGTATGGATGTCAATTAAAAGTGTTACTTGCAAAATCTACAAGCTAAGTAACTCTAATCACCATATATAAATTTTGCAACTTGATTGTTTAAAAATTGAAGGTCCAAGTGAATTTAATAGCATAAAGAGACAAACTATGAAGTTATGCTTAAAAAAATCACCAACAGATTTTGACCCACATGACGTTGAAAGGGTAGTAAACAGAATCACCACCAACTTAGTATCATAACAAAAAAGACTCGGATTCACCAGACTTGAAATGGTATATTACTATAATGATATATATATTATATATAAATGGTATATTACTATGACTACTATATTAAAAGTTTTGTAAATTAGAGTGGATTTAGCATGCTTTGCAGATACTAAGCCAACAACATATAATGAAAATTTTAAGATATGAAAAAGATCCTCATGCACATGATATACCTCTTGCAGAAAATCTTCCAGAAGTCGGTTAAACTTGTCTGCCAGCTCATCTATTAACTGACTTCTTGCAATGTCAACTCTGTTAAAGATTGTGAATTCTTCATTACAGAGTGCATGGTATGTTTTAGAACACGCTTCTAAAACATCCGTATCTGTGTGCTTCTCTACAATATCCCGAATCTGTCGCAATAAGGCATCCAAATGCTACAAAAGTAAAAACAAAGTTCCAATTATATTCTAGTTATGAAAGCAAAGATTTTTAGATTGTTTTGTTATGTTCAATATGACAGTCATGAAAGTAAGAACACTATTTTAGAGAACTGGCAATTTTCTAGAGAAAGCGAGAGTAGCAATACAATACAATACAAAACAAAAAATAAACTGGGGGACAGTGAAGACTACAAATTTGAAACACATACCAAAATTAACTTTTTAAATACAAAAGAAAAATTTTAGATAGTAGTTGAATTAATGGTGATGGTTGCACAGTGTATAGAACAACATTTATTTCCCACCCTCAAATACTTGTATTTGTACATAATGGTCACAAGAAAAACTTTTCAGTTGTGTTATAATTAAATGTATGATATACAGGCAATATTGTGGTAATATCTAGTCATCAAAAGCAAAACGGAAAAACTTAAGAGCAACCCCTGTATTTATAAACACGTATGGAATATATTTTCTCTATACCACCGCAGGGAGAAAATGTCAATATATCACCTTTCAAATTGTAATACCATAAACAATTTTACTAACAATAAAAAGTTTACAACCATGTAGCTCAATTGACACTTCTCAAATGCAAGTTTTTTGTTTTACTACTTTTAGTACTTACAGAAGAACGAACCTAATTATACTAGCTACAACTAAGTTTAGCACAAGCTTCTCTCCCCAAATGGTGTACCTGTTCTGAAATGTAATAACCGATAGCCCAGAACTGGGATGCTCTTACATGACAATCACTTGTCTAGAAAGACTCTCTCCTCTATTGACCTTGACCAAGAAATCTTTCAAAAGCAAACTTAGGCTCTGACACTCTCTAAGACAAATAGCCAGCCAGAGATCATGAAGCTCAGGCCTTTTCTTCACTCATATAGATGCACCAGAACAAACAGCATTTACACAAGCGGTTTTCACAAGTCTAGCAGCACTGATGTCTGAAATCTCAGTGAGGACAAGGTCTCAGTTCAGTTTTTTCCCCTCTTTAATTTCATTTTATGTTATCTTACCTTTTCTAATCGTCCTGTTGTATAGATTTCCAAGTCAAAATACTGTGGCAGCTGCAACAAGTTGGTCACTTTTTCTGCATCTACAGAATACTGTCAAATTAACAAAAATAATTAAGGCCTACAAGATTTTTGTTTTGGAGTTATTACAATAAGACCTAGCTAATTATTACTAACACATAATCAAAACAAGTATCAAATATATTGTAGTTTCTAATGACATACAGGGCATTGGGAGACATGCACTATTTGCCTAACATTTTGACAACACACAACCACTACCTCCAAATAGAATTAAACTTACTTTTGCTAATAACTGAGGAAGTGCCACTGCAAAAAGCTCTGTAATTCTTGTCCTGTCATCCAGCTGTGTTTTCTTCTCTTTTGCTGTCAGCACCTAAATTATTGATGTAAGAAAGCTTTTAAAACTAAAAACTGACTTTGTTTTTTAAACAGGTTTTGGGACTAAACTATTTTACACTCTTCTTATTCAGTGCAGTCAAAAAATCAGGGCCATAAAAGACCTGAATACTAAAATAACAGAAAAAACAATAAAAAGGCAGAATTTAACAGAATTTCTCTCTCAACAATGTATGTTGTTTCAAAGCTTATAGGTCATACCCTTTTCCCTGTTCCTCTTCCCACAGGTGGATGGCATTCTGCTGCTTGTCGAATTGTACACAGCATTATTTCAATCAGTGCACTTTCCTGTCTATCAGTTAAAGCTGAAATTAAAAAGAAAACAGATCATAATTGCAACTTGTCACTTTTTCATTCATATATATTAGTACCATAGCACCGGATTCCTTAGACATCAAGCAACAAGGTTTTTACTTCAAAGTTTGTAAGCGAAGGGCTTATGACTTTGTGCGCTGCAGAGAGCCCTCAACTCTTATTGATATGAAGAGAAACTGAAGATGCTCAGCACCTCACAGGATCAGACAGAAAATATATAAAGTTGGGGGAATGATGCAACAGAGTCACGTGATCTGTGCTGTAAATTTGGTATGCTGTTTTAGTTTTTCTAGTATAAATAAGGCTATACTTGTGACACAGGAATGGCAGATTTTGTAATTTTCCTATTTCCCTTCTCCCCAAAAAATCTATTTTTGGCATTTAATTATTTTTGCATGTGGGTATGGAGATGTGACAGTAAACAGAACTTTAGAGTTATTCACCTATAACTGGAATTCTACAAGATGACCTCTTCGCGTTCAGAGTCTTGAGATGAGCTGGCAGTGCAGCTTGGACCTGTGGAACATTCTGACAGCAGCAGCCATTGGGGCACCCTCACACTCCCTGCCTCTCCTTCCCTTGCAGCTCCAAATGTTCAGAGAGTAGGGCTATAAAAGGTGACAAGGTGTACTGGTTTTCTCAGTTCTTTCTACTGCATTCTCAGGTTCAAAGTTGAAATTAGGATTCCAAGGAAGAGAGGAAGGTAGGCAGGCAGTGTGAATGTGCAGAGTCCAGCATGAGAACCTATGATTACAGGTGAGTATCCTTCATTTCTTCAAGTGACCTCTGCACATTTGCATTCTTGAGAGTCTGGCAAACAGTACTCCTCCCTCCAGATAGTGTGAAAGGAGACCTACTTAAATAGAGACTCTAATTCCGCTTCACCAGACTGTGCATCTTATATAGATACCAGTTCTAAGAAATAATGTTTTGTGAAAGTATGAACAGAGCTCCAAAGAGCAACTCAACAGATTTTTAATCTGGAATGTATGTACGGCTGGACGTGGAACTGGCCTTTACTCTAATCAAGTGTGCTTTAAGCCCTTATGGAAGAGTAACAAATGTGTGTTTATAACATTCTTCAATAGAGTCTAAGACCATTTAGAAATACATTAATATGCAACTGCCTGACCTTCACTCTTTTTCTCCATAAAAGACAGTTTAGGTGATTTCCTGTATTCCTGAGATCTAATCGAAATAGATTAGATCTCAGGAATACAGGAAATCACCTAAACAGATAGCTAATGCTATCATAGCATCCAAGGCATGTAGCTTACTTCTCCTGAATGAAAGTGAGGTCTCGGAAAAAATACTAGTAAGTTTACAAACTGGTTAAGATGAAATTCTGTTACCACCAGGAAACATTTTGGGTGTGGAAGAAGGATCATTTTATCTTTGTGAAATACCATAAAAGGGCATGGGAGATGTCAGAGAGACAAGGTGGGTGAAGTATTATCTTTTATTGGACCAGCTTCTGTGGATGAAAGAGAGGAACTTTCAAGACACTCACAAGTCTTCTTCAGATCTGAAACAGCCCTGAAGGAGAGCTCTGTGTAGCTCAAAAGCTTCCCAAGAATTTCAAATGAAATATCCCAGTATGGACTGGACAGGAGCTGAAGCTGAGTTTATGATATTGTTTGTTTCCCACAAAGAGAATCTTTTTTACTTATAACACAAGTGAGTTGTCTGGTTCTTGGAGTTCAACTGAATCTACTGTACCTTTCCTTAACAGTATAGTACCAGTTTGATCAGGTTCCTGTACTTTTACTGTTAAGTGGAGAGAGTCTGGGTTTGGAAAGCAAATCACACCTTTTTGCTTGGTCAATAGGAATGGAATTGCAGAGACAGACAGATAAAACTCCTTGTGATAGTTGAAATAGTTCTAAGAACCACTATTTTGCCACGGCTGGAGCAATCAGGTTAACATTGGCTTTATATTGTTCGATTTTTACGTAGAACTCTTTGAATGAGGGAAATGGGGGTTGGAGGAGAGAACACAAGAGACCTACTCCCCATCTAGAAAAAATGTATCAGAAACTGATGGTCTGCTCCTGGTCTGGAGCAAAACCTCTGACATTTAGAGCTGTGTCTTCTTGCGAATAAATCTATGTCCTGACATCCCCACAGGGAGAAGTCATTCACTCCAGAATAACCGCTCATCCTAATCTGCTAGTATATTCTCCTTACCTGCAAGTGGACAGTTTAGGAACTGAATACAACTCCTTTGAGAACACACTGAAGTTTGAGTCCACCATATAAGAATCAGGAACACATCCCTAGGTAGTGTCAATTTCATAATCATGCTGTCTACACTTGGCATACAGTGTTTTGATAGTCAGGGCTGCAGAAGACTCATCTCTAGATAGGCACACACAGAGCTACATACCTCGCCAAAGCCCATCTTGAAGAATATTACCATCTGACATGAGTCCTTCTCCAATAATTTTATTGCTGCAACCCAATTTTTAAAATGCTTTTCTTCTGGAAGAAAATCTCTGTTTATTTGAGAATCCAGATTGCCTCAATAAAAGGTCTGATCTGGTGGTGTGTGTAATTTCTTCAGCTTTATCTTGAACCCTAGTGCATATTTGTGACAGAGCTTTTGCTACAACCTACTGTGAGGATACCCTGATGAGCCAATCGTTCAAATAAGAGTAGACATGGAAATTCTGACATCTTAAATGCGCTGCTACTGCTGAAAAGCATTTTGTGAATACTACTGCGGGAGGGGGAGGGCAGAGGGCTTCATGCGTTGCCCTTGCCTCCAGGCATCACCTGCCGCACCTCCCATTGGCCGGGAACGGGGAACCACGGCCAATGGGAGCTTCAGAGGAGGTACCTGGAGGCGTGGCAAGGTCAGTGCAAAGAGCCCTGTGCCTCCCCCCTGCCACCCCAGGGGCTGCAGGGACATGGTGCTGGCCGCTTCCCAAAGCTGCGCGGCGTGGGGCCAGGGCAGGCAGGCATGGAGACTGCCCTGGCCCCAGTGTGCGCTGCTGCCACCCCGGAGCTGCTTTAGGTAAGTGGTGCCGGGCCGGAGCCCGAACCCCTCCTGCACCCTGCCCCCCAACTCCCTGCCTGCACCTCACACCCCTTCCCTGAGCCCCCTCATACAGCCCGCACCCTTCCTCTGCCCCAATCCCTTGCCCTGAGCCCATTCCTGCACACCGCACCCTCTCGCACTCCCTACCGTGCCCTGGCCCTGCAAATAATTTTCTCACCCAGCTGTGGCCCTCGGCCCAAAAAGTTTGCTCACCCCTGCTTTAGCTCATGGTTTGGGTCTCTGCTGTGGCTGAATAGGGAGCTATTCCTTCCTTCAAAATGAAGTGGAAGAGAATGTTCCTTTCCAAAAACAACCATATCCACTGGTATCCCAAATCTTTTCCTAGAGGATTGAGAAATTCCTCGAGACCCTGCAGTAGAACTGATGTCTTTCACATTCTCTAAACCTCATCTGTTCAGCACTTAACAAATGCGTGTCTTCCACTCTAGTTCTTGTTTCCGGATAAAGTACAAATGAACATATCTCAAGTCACCACTTGTAGTTACATGTGGATGCCACTGCTCTACATACAGTACCAAAAGCATCAAAGAATACTCTCAAGATGTACTTATCAACTGACCTTCAATAATAAGGGGTCTGACCAGTTTACTCTAGTCTCCTGGCAGTGACCGCGCAAACATTCTCTCCCAAATAAAACTGACATCTGGACATTACTGCCTATTAGTTGACCATTCTGATTCGTAGTGTGGCAAAGGAGAACATCCTTCTACTCACATCATCTTCCTTCTTATCAACTATCTGAAGAGACAGAAGAATTGACCTCCTTTAGCTCTTTGGACAGCAGCTTCCACTACAAATGAATTTGGATCTGGATGAGTCTGGAGAACAAGAATCACTCATGAGAAAGCTGGTATAACTTATCTAATTTTTTAGAAATTGCCAGTCCAGTTGATGGATATAATCAGGCATTTTTTACCAGCTGTAATAAACCATCTAAAACTGGCCAGGTAATCCTATTCCTAGAGGGTGACCCCAGAATATCAAAAAATCAGATGTATAGTTTCCTCTAAGATTACGATGGGGAAGTTAAAGGTAGAATCATAGAATATCAGGGTTGGAAGGGATCTCAGGAGGTCATCTAATCCAACCCGCTGCTCAAAGCAGGACTAATCCCCAACTAAATCATCCCATCCAGGGCTTTGTCAAGTCTGACCTTAAAAATCTCTAAGGAAGGAGATTTCACCACCTAGAAAACCCATTCCAGTGCTTCACCACCCTCCTAGTCAAAAAGTTTTTCCTAATATCCAACCTAAACCTCCCCACTGCAACTTGAGACCATTACTCCTTGTTTTATCATCTGGTACCACTGAGAACAGTGTAGATTCATCACCTTTGGAATCCCCTTTCAGGTAGTTGAAAGTAGCTATCAAATCCCCCCTCATTCTTCTCTTCTGCAGACTAAATAATACCAGTTCTTTCAGCCTCTCCTCCTAAATCATGTGCTCCAGCCCCCTAATCATTTTTGTTGCCCTCCGCTGGACTCTTTCCCATTTTTCCACATCCTTCCTGTAGTGTGGGACCCAAAACTGGACACAGTACTCCAGATGAGGCCTCACCAATGCCGAATAGAGGGGAATGATCACATCCCTCGATCTGCTGGAAATGTTCCTACTTATACAGCCCAATGTTCCTACTTATACAGCATTAGCCTTCTTGGCAACAAGGGCACACTGTTGACTCATATCCAGTTTCTCGTCCACCATAATCCCTAAGTCCTTTTCTGCAGAACTGCTGCCTAGCCATTCGGTCCCTAGTCTGTAGCAGTACATGGGATTTTTCCTTCCTAAGTGCAGGACTCTGCACTTGTCCTTGTTGAACCTCAGATTTCTTTTGGCCCAATCCTCTAATTTGTCTAGGTCCCTCTGTATCGTATCCCTGCCCTCCAGTGTATCTACCACACCTCCCAGTTTAGTGTCAACTTGCTGAGGGTGCAATCCACGCCATCCTCCAGATCATTAATAAAGTGTGCTGCCCAGTGCAGTAGTCTGAGAGCTAACCTTGTTCATGAAGACAGAGGCGTAAAAGGCACTGAGTACATTGGCTTTTTCCACATCCTCTGTCACTAGGTTGCCTCCCCCATTCAGTAAGGGGCCCACACTTTCCCTGAACACCTTCTTGTTGCTAATATACCTGAAGAAACCCTTCTTGTTACTCTTAATATCCCTTGCTAGCTGCAACTCCAAGTGTGATTTGGCCTTCCTGATTTCACTCCTGCATACCTGAGCAATATTTTTATACTCCTTCCAGGTCATTTGTCCAATCTTCCACTTCTTGTAAGCTTCTTTTTTGTGTTTAAGAGCAGCAAGAATTTCACTAATCCGAGGACGAGATTAATGTATTTCTGAGGAGGTCGGCACAGCTAGGGAAACTGATTTAGCTTGTAAGGTTTTTCTCTTTACTGAAGGAAAAAAAAAAATGAACTGGCACCACTACCATATGCTTCTTTCTTTTAAGCATGGGGGATAACGTATCTGTTGCTGCACAAGGGCTCCTGATTCGAAAGTCTCTCTGAATGATGATATTTCAGAGGCTCAAAGCAATGAACCTGAACCACCATGGTACGGTGTTCGTATAAATGCCTAACACAGTGGGGTCCTGAGTCTGTGACCAGGGTTCCGAGGTGCTACAGTAATACAAACAAATAATAATTGTATATCCAGCAACCAAAAGCTCTGAGGAAGCATCAGGTGCTTTATCAGGCTTACAATGAGGTTCTGAGCATGAGAACAATGGTGTTTGATCCAGGGTAGGGTGTGGATCCATGATACAACCTTGGTCCTTAATATCATCCTTCACTCTGCCAAGGATGGACCTTATAGGTACCACTTTCGCATTTCAGTGTGTGGAACTGGAAGTCCCAGGTCCTTACTCACATGCTCTCCAGGACTGGCTCTTTTTGCAGAGGCAGACACCTCTGGAACAGGTACAGAGAAGGGCTACTAGGATGATCCAAGGAATGGAAAACTTGTCTTATGAAAGGAGACTCAAGGAGCTTGGCTTGTTTAGCCTAACTAAAAGAAGGTTGAGGGGAGATATGATTGCTCTCTATAAATAGATCAGAGGAATAAATACCAGAGAGGGAGAGGAACTATTTACGCTCAGTACCAATGTGGATACAAGAACCAATGGATATAAACTGGCCACCAGGAAGTTTAGACTTGAAATTAGAAGAAGGTTTCTAACCATCAGAGAAGTGAAGTTTTGGAATAGCCTTCCAATGGAAGCAGTGGGGGCAAAAGATCTATCTGGCTTAAGATTAAACTCGATAAGTTTATGGAGGCGATGGTATGATGGGATAACATGGTTTTGATAATTAAATATTCATGGTAAATAGGCCTAATGGCCTGTGATGGGATGTTAGATGGGGTGGGATCTGAGTTACCCAGGAAAGAATTTTCTGTAGTATCTGGCTAGTGAATCTTGCCCATCTGCTCAGGGTTTAGCTGATCGCCATATTTGGGGTCGGGAAGGAATTTTCCTCCAGGGCAGATTGGAAGAGGCCCTGGAAGTTTTTCGCCTTCCTCTGTAGCATTGGGCACGGGTCATTTGCTAGAGGATTCTCTGCTCCTTTAAGTCTTTAAATCATGATTTGAGGACTTCAATAGCTGAGACATAGGTGAGAGGTTTTTCACAGGAGTGGTGGGTGAAATTCTGTGGCCTGCATTGTGCAGGAGGTCAGATTAGATGATCATAATGGTCCCTTCTGACCTAAATATCTATGAATCTATGAAAAATACCTACAAAGCCAGGTGTTTATGCTGAGTCAGACCCAGCCTGCGCAGATTCACAGTGAACAGCAACTTAGGTTAGGCTCTAGTTACAGACTGACATCTGTGCTGGGACTTTGCTGGTCTTTTCACCCCCTTCAGTGTCAGGGCTGAGGCTGCTTTCCCAGCACCTAAATTTCCCTGCATTTTGGAACTAGAAGGTTTAGCTGCTTATGCTTCCTATAATAGCACTGCTTGGAAGCATTTTTAATGTTCCCTTTTGGCCCCTGTGAAGCTGCTACATATGGAGCAATAAAACAGCACAGGATCTCTCCTGCGGTCTAGTCAAAGCAGGAAAAACAGCAGGGCAAGAAGTTTACCTCTTCAAACCTAGCTCCATTGTCTTTGGTTCTCACATATTAGAAATCAAGGACCTACACCATTTTTACTCCCCTCCCCCCCCCCAAAAAAAAGCAATTATGGAAAATAAAGAACTAACATCCAACTAAAATATGAAGGGGACAGTACTGAGAATGATTCATTCTGATGAATCCATGTCCAAGGACTTTGTGAAGTTCCTGGTGGCTGGGGTTAGAAGGAACGGAGCCAGTGAACACACTACACGGCCTATTTTACTCCCACCCTCTGAATGTTCAAAGTAGAAAGGAGAGGGACGGGGTCATAAGAGCATTCTAACAGGCATTGCTATTGATAGGTTCCACTGGTCCAAGATACACTTCCAGCACATCCCAAGAGTGTGAATGTGCAGAGGCCACTCCAAGAATCTGGGCTTTTTGGAAAGCTCAAAGCAACAACTCTCCTAAGTAGAGCCTGTGTTTATCATAAATGTGTTACAAATTCTGCGATTTCTGGTTTTTGGAAAAAAACTCAGAGCTGGTTTAAAGAAGAATCTACACCACACTGATCCTCCTACTTCTTTTGCAGAGGCTGAAGAAAGAAAACATCCTTATCCTTCCACTTTTGAGCACTGCTTCTGGGGGACAAACAGCAGGCACCAGAATGGCAGTTTTAAACTTCTAGTTAATTTCATTTAACAACCCAATCTCTTTGAAATATCTATGACTTAACATTACACTATTTTTGTGTGAGGGAGTTGTGCATGTACCAGAAGGCAAAGTTCAGACCTCAGCATTTGAAAATATAAATGTATATGCACAAATACCTGTCCAGAACACTAATTTAAGTGGCTTTCAAATAACACATTTTCAATCTTTATTTGGAAAGTTTACTATTCCTTTAAGAGAATTTAATCTCTGGCAGTGGTGGTCACAGAATTTATTACAACAAAAGGACATTGTCTATGGGCACAGTAGACTTTCAAGCTCCAAAAGGTTAAAAGTAGGGCTGTAGATTAATCGCAGTTAACTCATGCGATTAACTAAAAAAATTAATCGCACTGCTCAACAATAGATTACCAATTGAAATTTATTAAATATTTTGGATGTTTCTACATTTTCAAATATATCTATTTCCATAACAACACAGAATACAAAGTGTACAGTGCTCACTTTATTTTTTATTACAAATATTTGCACTGTAAAAATTAACAACAAAAGAAATAGCATTTTTCAATTCACCTCATACAAGTACTGTAGAGCATGGAAGTGCAACTTACAAATGTAGGTTTTTTTGTTACGTAACTGCACTCAAAAACAAAGTAAAACTTTAGAGCCTACAAATCGAGCCCACAAGTCCACTCAGTCCTACTTCCTGTTCAGCCAATCGCTAAGAGAAACTAGTTTGTTTACATTTACGGAGGATAATGCTGCTCACTTCTTAATTACATCACCTGAAAGTGAGAACAGGCATTCACATGGCCATGTTGTAGCTGGCATCGCTAGATATTTACATGCCAGATGCGCTAAAGATTCATATGCCTCTTCATGCTTTGGCAATATTTCCAGAGGACAGTGTGTCCAGTGCTGTACCTATCTTTAAAAATTCTTCTTTGCATTTTGTCAAATTTTCAGTGAAAGTGTTCTTAAAACAAACACATGCTGGGTCATCATCCAAGACTGCTATAACATGAAATATATGGCAGAATGCGGGTAAAACAGAGCAGGAGACATTGAATTCCTTGTGGGAGAATTGTGTCAAATTTAATTAACGCATTTTTTTTTTAACGAGCATCATCAGCATGGAAGCATGTCTTCTGGAACGATGGTCGAAGCAAGAAGAGGCATATGAATCTTTAGTGCATCTGGCATGTAAATATCTTGCAATGGCAGCTACAAATGTGCCATACAAACGCCTGTTCTCACTTTCAGGTGACACTAATTAAGAAGTGGGCAGCATTATCTCCTGTAAATGTAAACAGACTTGTTTCTCTTAGCAATTGGCTGAACAAGAAGTAGGACCGAGTGGACTTGTAGGCTCTAAAATTTTACATTGTTTTGTTTTTGAACGCAGGGTACATAATTCTACATTTGTAAGTTCATCTTTCATGATAAAGAGATTGCACTGCAGTACTTGTATTAGGTGAATTGAAAAATACTATTCCTTTTGTTTTTTGCAGTGCAAATATTTGTAATAAAAATAAATGTTAAGTGAGCACTGTACACTTTGTATTCTGTGTTGTAACTGAAATCAATATATTTGAAAACGTAGAAAACATCCAAAAATATTTAAATAAATTGTATTCTATTATTGTTTAACAGTGCAATTAAGTTATTAATCGCTCGACAGCCCTAGTTAAAAGTTAGCATGAATAAAGGCTCCTCCCGTAGGCTGTAATTTTAACCATTATGTACTAACTCCATTGTGACTACTCTTAGTCAAATCATTAGTGATCCAGTCTGGACAGTCCATATCAATCTGAAGTTATTTACATTCTGCTTAAATTATTCTGAAAATTTGGGTAAGTTAGTTTCAGTATCTCAACTATATCAAATGCTGAAAAATGAACAATATATCAATTTGGACAGCAAGATATCATGAAATCTCTTACGCTCCTCTCCATTGAGCGGCTCCTCCAACAGAAGACTATTCATACATTCCCAGTCCTTCAAGAGTTCTGTTGCACAGTCCCACATGCTGTCCACAAGATAAGCAGCATGCTCATGTAACTAAAAAGAATACAGTAGTTATATTCCTCAACCAATGAAAAAGATCGTTATGAAAGTGGCTACAATGCACTCGGCTGCTCTTGTTCCTTTTTGCCTGTGGCATGGTATCTGACTCCAAAGGGAAAATATATATATATATATATTTTTTTAAACTTTGTGGCACATCAATCCAGAGAGATCAACAAACATTCTTACTAACGTCCTCTTTCGTTTATATTTTAACATTTTCAATTTGCTGAGTCACTAACAGTTATGTGGGCAGGATTTGAAGCAGCAGAAAGCAAACTTTGTAAGCTGTCTGAATCCAAACCTAATATGTGAGAAGACTGTGCCTAATTTTCCCAACAAACGGGTCTGATTCTGCAAGACACTGAGCACTCTTATCTCCCATTCATACAGGAGACATTCAACATTTAGCAAGGCCCAAACTTCTCTGTACTCCATTTCTTAGTGCTCTTTTAGTTCTGGGGGAATTCTGCGCCACTGCACATGTGCAGAATTTATGTCCCCTGCAGATTTCTTTGCTTTCCAACAGAAAAGTGACTTTCTGACAGGGAAGCAAAGGGAAGCCACAAGAGTGGGCATGTATGTTTGGGGTGCTCTGGGCAGCTGGCAGAGAGGTAAATCACTGTGGGGAAGGAGGCGGGACTGGGGAAGACCCAGCTGGTGGTTACTACCCTGCACCAAGATCAGCTGCTAGTCACAGGCGGAGAGCTGCACAGTGATCTCCCACCTCTGTGCAGCCATTGGCCTGTGCTCCCAAATGCCATGCTGGAGCCTCCACAGTTATTTGACAAATAAAATTTGCAGAATTTTAAAATATTGTGTGCAGAATTTTAATTTTTTTTGGCACAGAATGCCCTCAGGAGTAATATATATATAAATTATATGGTTTTAAGTGACTGGCTGTCTATTCCATTAAATGGGATCCTGTACTCTGCAGATCTTCAATGATATACTACACTATAAAGAATAAAGTCTAGAGTTTCCCAGAGTAACCATTTAAAACAGGAAACCAGTAAGGACATGTACTACATGAGAGCAGGAAAGAATGGAACTCTCTCTAAGCCAAAGTGATAAAAAGGATAACGTGAAACTCAACTTACTTCACTTTCCAAAAAGAAAAACACCAAAGTCTTCACAAGGTTAGCATTTGGACCTTGTCTCCCCCTCCTTTTAAGTAGTCCATCATCTTCAGGCTCTCTGCGACTGAAAAGCCTAAGAAAATATTTTTAACATAAAACATTTTCTCCTTGAAGGAAATAAGAAATGCTATACTGAAACAGACTAAAAGGTATTAGTATCCTGTTGCCAACAGTAACCAATGCTGAATATTTCAAAGGAAGATGTAAACCCCTATTAATGTATCTATCTGTGCAATCCTGTACTCTAGAAGCATATTTCTTGACACCAGCAGGTGATCATTTATGCTCTGAAGCACAAGAAATAATCATTCTTAATTTTATCCTAAATAACCGAAACTCAGATGCTCTTATTCATATAAAATATATATTTTTTTAAAAACTTAACCAAGCTATTTAACTAATTATTCTGCAGCAGTGAATGTCCAAGTTTTATGTTAAGTACTGTATCTTTTTATCAGTTCCTTTTATTAATGTGGAAAGGAAAAATGCAATTACACTGAACAACACTGTCATAGTTTAGAGATACAAATGAACTGCTGTAAGCAATACTACAATGTAAACTTAATATTGTCATAATCAGTTTATATCAAGACACAGACATTACTACAAGACTAATGCAGACTATTGTGTAACATGCATGTTTTACTTGTGGATCTAGATTATTTTGAAGGAGGATGGGTTGATTGGATGTGCTGTCTTTAAAACAGTTTTATAGGTGCTGCCTTTTGATTTCATGGTGTGCTTCAGATGGATGCTATAGCAAGCACAAAAGCTTCTAAGAGGAATGGAAGGATCATGTGGACCTGCAGAACTTCATGAACTCCAATTATTGGTAACTAGTTTTCCTTACTCCTTTATGAAATTGCCTCTACAGACCCCCATGCCCCACTCAGAAGACTAAGAAGCAATGGAAAGAGTATCAGGATAAAGGAAGAAAAGTATTACTAATTGGAGAGTGAAGCATTGCTCTTTACTTTTCTGAAACAGGCATCTGATCAACTTCTGAGTAAAATAACAGCGCTTTGCAAAGGCATGCTTTTTTGAAACAGATATCTAATCTAGCCTCTGAGCATGCTTGGGAAAAGCCCATAGGTAAGTCAAAAACATGGAGACCTGGGAGAAGGGTTGGAATTTGTGGGGAGCATGGGCTATTATAGCAGGGATAAAGGAGAGACAAGGGGGGGGGGGAATCAAATCAGTATCTTATATGTCTGTATACTAATGTAAGAAGTATGGGGAATAAGTAGGAAGAACTCAAAATGCTAGTAAATAAACACAACTATGACGTAGTTGGCATCGCAGAGACTTGGTGGGATAATACCCATGACTGGAATATTGGTATGGATGGATACAGCTTGCTCAGGAAGGACAGGCAGGGAAAAAAGGGAGGCGGTATTGCCTTATATATAAAAACGTATACAATTGGACTAAGGTTGAGACAGAAATAGGAGACAGACTTGTTGAAAGTTTCTGGGTAAGGATAAAAGGGGTAAAAAACAAGGGTGATGTCATGATAGGGGGTCTACTACAGACCAGCTAATCAGGACAAAGAGGTGAATGAGGCTTTTTTTTAAACTAGCAAAATCATCCAAAGTACAGGACTTGGTGGTGATGAGGGACTTCAACTACTCAGACATCTGTTGGGAAAACAACACAACAAGGCACAGATTATCCAACAAGTTCTTGGAATGTATTGTAGACAATTTTTTATTTCAGAAGGTGGAGAAAACTACTAGGGATGAGGCTGTTCTAAACTTGATTTTGACAAACAGGGAGGAACTTGTTGAGAATTTGAAAGTGGAAGGCAGTGTGGGTGAAAGTGATCATGAAATAATAGAGTTCATGATTGTAAGGAATGGTAGGAGGGAGAACAGCAAAATAAAGACCAAGATTTCAAGAAGGCAGATTTTAGCAAACTCAGGGAGTTGATAGGCAAGATTCCATTGGAAGCAAGTCTAAGGGAAAAAACAATTGAAGACAGTTGGCAGTTTTTTCAAAGAGACATTATTAAGGACACAAGAGCAAACTATCCCACTATGTAGGAAAGACAGGAAGTATGGCAAGAGAACACCCTGGTTTTCCCAGGAGATCTTAAATAATCTAAAAATAAAACTAAAGTCCTACAAAAAGTGAAAACTAGGTTAAATTATAAAGGATGAATATAAACAACACAAGTATGTAGGGACAAAATTAGAAAGGCTAAGGCACAAAACGACATAAAACTAGCTAGAGACAAAGGGTAACAAGAAAACATTCTACAAATACATTTGAAGCAAGAGGAAGACAAAGGATAGGGTAGGCCCATTACTCAAGGGGATGGGGGGTGGAGGGAGAGAGATACCAGAAAATGTGGAAATGGCAGAGGTGCGCTTAATGAAGACTGTTTCGGTTTTCACCAAGAAGGTTGGTGGTGATTGGACATCAACATAGTGAATGTCAGTGAACATGAGGTAGGATCAGAGGCTAAAATAACAAACAAACAAGTTAAAAATTACTTAGACAAGTTAGATGTCTTCAAGTCTCCAGGACCTGATGAAATGCATCCTAGAACACTCAAAGAGCTGACTGAGGAGATATCTGAGACCTTAGCAATTCTCTTTGAAAAGTCATGGAAAATGGGACAGATTCCAGAAGACTGGAAAAGGCCAAATATAGTGCCAATCTATAAAAAGGGAAATAAGAACAACCCAGGGAATTACAGATCAGTCATCTTAACTTCTGTGCCCGGAAAGATAATGGAGCAAATAATTTGCAAACATCTACACGATAATAAGGTGATAAGTAACAGTCAGCATGGATACATCAAGAACAAATTGTGTCAAACCAACCTGATAGCTTTCTTTGACAGGGTAACAAACCTTGTAGATAGGGGGCAAGCAGTAGCTTTAGTAAAGCTTCTGATAGTGTCTCACATGACCTTCTCATAACAACCTAGATGGAGCTATAAGATGGAGCTATAAGATGGAGCTTATGTACCCACTATAAGGTGGGTACATAACTGGTTGGAAAACCATTCCCAGAAAGTAGTTATCAGTGGTTCACAGTCATGCTGGAAAGGCATAAAGAGTGCGGCTCTGCAGGGATTAGTTCTGGGTCCAGTTCTGTTCAATATCTTCATCTATGATTTAGATAATGACATAGAGAGTACACTTATAAAGTCTGAGGGTGATATCAAGCTGGGAGGGGTTGCAAGTGCTTTGGAAGATAGGATTAAATTTCAAAATGATCAGGACAAACTGGAGAAATGGTCTGAAGTAAACAGGATGAAATTCAACAAGGACAAATGCAAGGTACTCCATTTAGGAAGGAACAATCAGCTGCACCCGTACAAAATGGGAAATGACTGCCTCGGAAGGAGTACTTGAGAAGGGATCTGGGGATCATAGTGGACCATAAGCTAAATATGAGTCAACAGTGTAACACTGTTTCAAAAGAAAGTGAACATCATGCTGGGATGTATTAGCAGGAGTGTTGTAAGTAAGACATGAGAAACAATTCTTCAACTCTACTCCACGCTG
Source organism: Caretta caretta (assembly GCF_965140235.1). Taxonomy (NCBI): domain Eukaryota; kingdom Metazoa; phylum Chordata; order Testudines; family Cheloniidae; genus Caretta; species Caretta caretta. The sequence goes on from NC_134214.1 coordinate 88,257,424, forward strand.
ATTAGGCCTCAACTGGAGTATGTGTCCAGTTCTGGGCACCATATTTCAGGAAGGATGTGGACAAACTGGATAACGTCCAGAGAAGAGCAACAAAAATGATAAAGGTCTAGAAAACATGACCTATGAGGGATGATCGAAAAAACTGGGTTTGTTTAGTCTGGAAAAGAGAAGTCTGAGAAGGGCATGATAACAGTTTTCAAGTACAAAAAAGGTTGATACAAGGAGGAGGGAGAAAATTTGTTCTTCTTAACCTCTGAGGCTAGGACAAGAAGCAATTGGCTTAAATTGCAGCAAGGACAGTTTAGAATGGACGTTAAGAAAAACTTTATGTCAGGGTGGTTAAGCACTGCAATAAATTGCCTAGGGAGGTTGTGGAATCTCCATCATTGGAGATTTTTAAGAGCAGGTTCGACAAACACCTGTCAAAGATGGTCTAGATAATACTTAGTCCTGACATGAGTGCAGGGGACTGGACGAGATGACCTCTTGTGGTTCCTTCCATTTCTATGATTCTATGATTTGAGCTCCAAGAGGCAGCTTTGTAAGTTTCAGGAATTGATATAGCTGCCCTCCCATTAGTGGCATGCAGGATTTATGCCTTAAATCCCAGAAAAGCTTAAGCAAGTGCTTAACTAAGCATTTGAGTTGTCCAACTTTAAACACTCATTTCAGCGGGACTAATCAAGTGTTTAAAGTTGAGCAAGCGTATAAGTCTACATGACGAGTCTGAAGTTTTAATAGCACTGATTCTCCACATAGATCATAGCAGGTCTGCATAACAAGATGATCCATTTTTATAATCTCTAATAAATGGCCTACATTTCTCAAAGAATGTAGGTGTCCTACAAAAGGACTTTGCACTATCCTAAGTAATTATTATTTATAATAATATACTGCCTGAGCGCCCACTGTGCTAGGAACTGTACAAAAAGACAGTTCCTACCCCAAAGAGCTTACAATCTCAGTAACTATGTAATAGCTACACAGTAACAGTTTGGTAAGTAAAAGGAGGGAGAGCCCTTTTATATCCAGTTTATACAATCTGCCATTGTCAGTAGATTAGCTGAAGCAACGGCCACTAGAAATACACACTACAGAGAAACAGCATTATTGCAAAAGAGTAAGCTTCGTAAGGACCAAATTCAAATCCCACAGACTTGCAGATTTATAGGTGGATACAGATTTAACAGACTCTTAATGAATTCTTTTACTGAAAGATGAGAAGAAAAATGGAAGCTTACAGGAGCGAGCTAAACCACAATGGCTGTCACATGTACCAAGACAGCAGACAATCCACAATAATCTGGATCAGTCATGTAAGAGAAAGTAATACCAATACACATTCTAGTCCATTCCATAAAACATCTCCACTTCTAAGTGTAATATATGCGACATTTTACATGGCATTCATGAGATCTGGGTGTATTCTTCACATAATTTAGATGGGATGGCCACATATTAAGCAAGAAAACTACGAGCTACTTACGCAAGTGTATGTTTTGTGTACATGCTACATTACACAGAAAAGGTATTTAAAAAATTATTTAAAACATTTCACAAGACAGGTTTACAACTTGTAGGGTCTTGCCAGATTACCTGCAGTTTCTGGATTCTCAAATAGCCAGCATCAGGACTAATTCTTCTATCTGAGCCTGGGTTGTGACTTTTTTTTTTTTAAATTGTAGATCTCACTACAAATTATCCATGCCTTTCTCACGTACAGTCTGAACTGTGATATACAGTGTCCCGCATTTTAAAACAAAAGTATTTTAACACCTACTTCCTTATTCAGATTTCCCTTTTCCTAGCTAAAAGGTAAATAATATCCATAATATTAGTACTTTTTAGATAGTCCATACAATAAAAAGGTAATCAATTACTATTAAGTATATTGCCCCTCACTTTTTATAAAGAAACTCCCCTGCAGCTACTGCTACTGGCCGGTGAGCTGAGTAAACCAGATGATAGACATTTTCACAGTCTTCTGCAGTCAGAACTTCTTCACTACTCCTAGGAAGAGAAAGGGAAAAAATACAGAGACCAAAAATGTAAGTCTATCATTAGACAGGAGAAAAGGGAAGAGTCAAAAGAAAGCCTTGTCTTTAAAATGTCCTCGATCCTTTAAAAAAGGAAACAAAACAAAAACAAAACAAAAAAAACCCCTTCTACATGGAGGATACAGCACTGCTAAAATATCAGTCTAACTTGTTGGGCAACCCTTTGCTTTGCCTACATGAGCCATGCTTTTAAATCAACAGGGTACTGAAACTATTACTTCACAAACAAAATCAAGTCAAGCCTGTCTCCAGTTACATACTCTATAGCAAGCTGGTTCTTCTGCTTCATGCCATCTTATCGGGTTATGGATAAGAAAGCTCAGGTACTAGGGTTAAGATTCTCAACTCATTCTAGGGGACTCATACCTTCCAAAAAATTAATCAAGATTGTTTCCAAATGGCCTATGGTAATGCTTAACCTCACCCTAAGATTTTAATGTTATGTATCCATTTCACCTATAGTATCTGGTTTAGAAAAAGATCTTAATCTGAAACTATACTAGCCCCGCCCAAAGAATATCTTAGAAATAAATTGTCTATTGATCGTCAGAAAGTTTCTCAAGATATAAAAAGTTCTGTTTTTAAAATAAGCATTCCACGAAGTTACACTACGTTGTCTAAAACATATCCAAGACATACTATGTTGTGATCAAAGAGTCAGCTTAGTTCAATTATTGCCTCCTATCAAACACATCCCACCAGCAGTATATCTTTTTAGTTCAGCTCTACTATGAAAACTTCAAATTGAAATGAGTGTCGTAATATTTCTAGCATTTAAATGTGTAAATTGGGTAAAGGTTGGGATGATATCCTGGCTGGACATGTCACTGCTAACTATTTCTAGAATACATCATTGCGCTACTGTAAGATGGGCAAACTTCTCTCTGCTCTGTATTGAGGCGTCTGACTTACACTTATACACACAGATATTTTTATTCTTTTACTTCATATTGGTCAGAAATAGACATATACTTACTGTAAAACAAGAGTAAGTAATTTTATTGCTTGGACTGCAACATCATATTCTTTGTCAAGAGTCATAGACACAATTCTATCCTAAGAACAAAAAGGAAACTATTTTCAAAGCGGCACAAAGTAAAACAGAACAATTTTTAAAAAGCTTAAAGTCTGTTTTCTTGAAAATATCAAACTATACGTACCTTGAATCGACTGGTGAAGAGTTCCAATTTGGAATTAAGCTCTTTATTATAGTAAAGTCCTTGCAAAGCAGTAAGACATTTGAGTCTTACCTCCCCTTGCTAAAATAAAATTAAGAACTGGATTAAAACCAAGTATCTGAAGTGTATTTCATCTTCAAAGCATATATAATTTTCCACTTTAAAATATGAATGTGTCAAAATAAAATTAAGTTCCTGTGGCTCACATTATCTTGTTTTCCCACATCACCGGCATAATTATCAGCAGCTCTTCTCCTGAGCAACAAACTAACAAAGATTATCATCATGATATTGATGTCATAATTACATTTGTATCTTCACTACATTATTTTTACTTTTTTTGTTTGTTTTTTACACTTTCAGGGTGTAAAAAACATTTACAAACTTTGTAACTGTTGTTCTTTGAGATGTGTTGCACATGCCTAGGGCCCTACCAAATTCACAGTCCATTTTGGTCAATTTCACAGTCACTGGATTTTAAAAATTGTAAATTTAATGATTTCAGATACTTAAATCTGAAATTTCATAGTATTGTAACCATAGGGGTCCTAACTCAAAAGGGGGTTGCAAGATTATTGTAGGCGGGTCGCAGTATTGCCACCCTTCTGTGCTGCTGCTGGTGGAGCACTGCCTTTAGAACTGGGCCCGTGACCAGCAGCCGCCATGCTCTGGCCATGCAGCTCCGAAGGCAGTGCAGAAGTAAGGTGGCAATTCTGCGATCTCCCTCCATTAACCTTGCAACACACCCCACAGACTCCCTTGTGGTCGGGACCCACAGTTTGAGAAATGATGGTCTCCCCCATGAAATCTGTATAGGATAGGGTAAAAGTGCACAAGAGACCAGATTTCATGGTCTGTGATGCATTTTTCCTAGCTGTGAATTTCAATTTCTATACATCTCCATTCCACTCTTGGTGTGCATGCACCCTACGCACAGTTGCTGGAAATTTTTCCCTCAGTGGTACGCACTGGAGTGGCTCGAGCATCCTCTGATGCCATGCGCTATTAGTACCATTATAAAGCGCCCAGCTGACCCCATACCCCATCAGTTCCTTCTTTCCAGAAACTCAGGTTTAGAAGTGTAGGAAAGCGGATCATGGAATGGACATGTGCAACACATCTCAAAGAACAACAGTTACGAATGTTTAGTAACTGTTTTTTCTTCAAGTGATTGCACATGTCCATGGTCACTCATGGTGACTCTCAAGCAGTGATATAGCAGGAGGGATCAGAGTTTACAGATAGTAACACAGCCCAACCAAACTTGGTATCATCCCTAGAGTCTTGGGTGATGATGTAAGGAGAGGAGAATGTGTGCATCAATTACCAGGTTCCTGTTTTACAAATGTCCTTAATAGCAATCTGCACTAAGAATGCTGCAGAGTATGCTTATGATCTTGTGGAATGAGCAGTCAGGTTACTTGGTGGTAAAACACCTGCCTGATCATAACATGTGAGAATACACGAAGTTATCCAGGACGACATTCTTTATGATGAGATTGGGAGACCTCTCATTCCGTCCGCTACAGCCATGAACAGTTGGGAGGACTGCCAAAACAGGTTAGTTCTTTATATGTAGGATGCTCGAACTCGTCTAACATCCAAAGAGCGAACTTGTTGTTTACTCCTATTTGCATGAGGTTTTAGGTAAAAAAACAAGTAGGAAAATTGTCTGATTGCTATACAACTGCTAAACTATTTTCAGGGAGAAACTAGGGTGAGGACGTAAGTACAGCTTATCTTTAAAGAAGACTGCATATACGGTTCTGATGTGAGGGCACAGAGTTCAGAGACTCTTCTGGAAATAACGATGGGAATTAGAAAAACTATACTTTTTCTGGAAGATGGCAAGGAGTATGTTGCTAAAAGCTCAAATGGTGGTTCCGTAAGTTTTGACAAAACAAGGGGGAACAGGGTCCCTTACTTGAGAGTACAACCTTTCTAGGCCTTTGGGAAATATGACTGTCAAGTCATTGGAAAAAACAGAACAGTTATCTACCTGAGGGTGGAAAGCTTATATTGCTGCCAAGTGAACCTTGACAGAGATAACTGCTAAGACTTGCCATTTCAGATGTAACAAACAATCGAGTATATTTTGAATGAATGACTGCATCAGTGAGACTCTGACTTGGGAAGCCCAGACCGAGAACCACTTCCATTTTGACAGGTAGGCAACCTTGGTGTAGGGTTTCTACTGCTTAGTAAGACCTGGCGAACTCGCTCCAAACAAATCTGTTCTCAGGGATTTAGCCAGGGAGCTTTAGGCCAGCGGTGGGCAACCTGCAGCCCGTCAGGGTAATCTGCTTGCAGGCCGCAAGACCGTTCGTTTACACTGACTGTCTGCAGGCACAGCCACCTGCAGCTCCCAGTGGCTGGGGTTCGCTGTGGTCTGCGCCACTTCCTGCAGCTTCCCCTTAGCCAGGAATGGCGAACCGTGACCATTAGGAGCTGCGGGTGGCCATACCTGCAAACAGTCAATATAAACCAACTGTCTTGCAGCCTGCCAGCAGATTACCCATCGGCTTCAGGCTGCCCACCACCGTTCCAGGCCATTAAAGGAATGGAACTCAGGTTTGGGTGGAGCAGCTCACTGTGTTCCTGAAACATCAAATCCAGGTGCAACAGGAACAGGACTGGAGTCACCACAGACGTCTAGCAGAGTGGACAATAATAAAACCCAGGCGTGGTCCCACTTCATCTTTAATAGTGCTGTGTGTAGGACTTGGATTGGGAGAAAAGCATAATAAAGCTATCCAGTCCAGGATAGCAGGAAGGTGTCCGTGATGGAACCCGGACTGCAGCCTTGAAAGGAGCAGAAACATCACCTTCGTGGACAGGTGTAGTAGGGAGCAGTTTGCTAGAGGTTTGAAGGGTTTATGCCTGAGGGCTGTTAGGACCAAGTTTAAGTCCCATGGTTGCGTAGGTGGTCTCACGTCCGGATAAAAGGGTTTGGATGCCCTTAAGGAATCGTTTTGTGATTGGGTGAGCAAAGACTGTGGTGTCAACGGATTTTTTGGTGAAAGGCGGTGACAGCCACAAGATGTACCTTAATTGAGCTGAGGAATAGAGCGGATGGTTTCAATCTAAAAGGTAGTCAAGAACCATTCGAAGAGGTGCAGATGTTGCAACAGTTTGTCTAGCGACACACCATGCAGTAAATCTTTTCTACTTATGGAGATAAGCATTGCGTGTAGTAGCACTCGCTGGATGTGTTCAAAGCAATCTAGCTCCTCATCAGAGCCATGGACGAGTCAGGCCTTCACATGTAGCATTCCTACCTTGGGATGTTGTAATTAGCCTTCCCATTGTGTCAGTAGATCTGTCTGGAGAGGGAGTGTGATCGGGGTCCATGCCGACATCTGTGTAACATATGGATACCACACTTGTCTTAGCCACGTGGGGGCTATTAAGATGCCTTAATATCAGTGCCGGTATTATTGTTGTCAAAGTGACCATCCCAAAACTGTGTGTTCTCACAAACTTGTTCAGATGCATGAGATATAGGATGGGTTGCAACCCCCGCCCCCCCCCCACTTTGTTTTGTATTAAAACAGAGGGAGTAAAATCCCTTCCCTCTGTGTTGAGCAGGGACAGTCACCACTGTCCCTACTTGAAGGAGATGTTCTACCTCTTGGCATAAGTGTTTGTGAGAGGGGTCCCTGAAGAGAGACGGGGAGGGGGTATGGGGAAGGGGTATAGACAGGAAAGGAATGGCATAGCCCAATCTGACGACTTCCAGGGCCAATTTGTCTGTGGTGATTGATCCCATTCTACCCCAATTGGGTGGCTAACGGTCTCCAAAAACTTGGATGGATGGAGTAAGTGCTGAAACGGGTAAGAGGTCTTCCAGACACTCGACCAAGACTTCAAATTTGCTTACTGGAGGAAGTAGGTTGAGATGCCGCTGGTGGTCGTGGAGGTCGTCGCTGCTGTGGTCTTTGCCTCTGTCGTGGCTGTTGTTGTTGGTTGTATGGGCTTTGGTGTTGCTTTGTGCAGGACTGACATCTAGGTTGTTGATATCTGTATGGTCTGCTTCTTGTGGCAGGTGTATGGATGTCCAGGGACCAGAGGGTGGCCCGTGAATTTTTCATGGTGTGCAGCACTTCATTGGTTTTGGCTGCAAATAGTTTTTCTCCATCAAAAGGGAGATCTTTGACAGTATTTTGCATCTCCCATGGGAATGATGAGGAACTGAACCACAAGGCTTGGCACATGACTACAGCTGTAGCGGTGGAGCTGGAGGCCTTGTCAGCAGCATCCAGTGCAGCCTGTAGAGCCGTGCGCGAAATCATCTGTCCTTCAGAGACCAGAGATTTTAATTTGTCTCTTTTCCTCAGGAATGTCATTAGTAAATTCCATAAATTTGCCATAATTCTTGTGGTCATATTTGGGAAGTAACGTTGCATAATTCGCCACCCAAAATTGTAGCGTAGAAAAGTATACATTGTGCCCGAATAGATCCAGCCTCCTACTCTCCTTATCAGAAGAAGTGGACCAAAAGTGTTGTTTGCTCCTTCGATTGGCCGCTTCCACTATCAGCGAGTTGGGCGCTGGGCATGAAAAGAGAAACTCTGATCCCTTGGAGGAAACATATTTTCAGTCCATCCTCTTGCAGGTTGGGGGTATTGTGGCTGGAGTTTGCCACACAGTCTTGGCGGGTACATGATGGCCCCATTAATGGGAAAAGCTATCGCGGAGAAGGACGATGTCTGTAAGATATTGGTTAACTCATGCTGAGTTTCCAACACTTCCTCCAAAAGATCTTAAGCTCATTAGCCACTCTTTTGAACAGGTCCTGAAAGTGGGTAAAGTCATCTGCAGTGGTTGGTGGTGGAGGTATAATAGCCTCGTTCTGGTGAGGAAGTTGAATTATTATTAGTTGGTGAGGTGTCAGGAGCCATGTCCTCTTCCTGTTGAATCTTGAGCTCCTCTCATGTGTCCACCGCTACAGCCCCCAAAGGTGGAAGTGAGGGTCTGGTGTCTTCCCTACATGGATTGTGGTGCCTCCTATGGTGCCTTCTATAAAACCCCAAGGACTCCAGCATGGCCAGTGACTGAGGAAGGGCACGGGTGGTCCCATCCATAGGTGACCATACCAAGGTGGTACATCATGAGAACATGAGGACTGTGATCGTGATGGTCCAGCAGTAATCGGGGTCCTGATCAGGAAAGAATGGTGTGGGGAGAATACCCCTTCAACCCCATAATCGTCATCACTGGAGAACTGTGATGGTATCGGAGAGAGCGGACGATGTGGTACCATGGGCCTCAGTGAGCCATCAGTACCTAACAGAGGGGATTCTGGAGTTGGGGAGACCACCAAATCTTTATGATGCAGGAAACGGGACGGTGCATAGAGCATCCATTCCAAGGAGCATGGTGCTGATTGGAGCGGCGGCATGGTGCGCTGAGTCGGTGCCGAAGTAAATTGAATCATAGAATCATAGAATATAAGGGTTGGAAGGGACCCCAGAAGGTCATCTAGTCCAACCCCCTGCTCGAAGCAGGACCAAATCCCAGTTAAATCATCCCAGCCAGGGCTTTGTCAAGCCTGACCTTAAAAACCTCTAAGGAAGGAGATTCTACCACCTCCCTAGGTAACGCATTCCAGTGTTTCACCACCCTCTTAGTGAAAAAGTTTTTCCTAATATCCAATCTAAACCTCCCCCACTGCAACTTGAGACCATGACTCCTCGTTCTGTCATCATTGTGGTGGTGCTGTCGCACTAGGAGCATTAGCCTGTGGCACGGGAATAGGAGCAATGGTCATTACTGTCTCCTTTGGCATTACTAACAGTGCCATGGTGCAGGCAGGCAACTTAGAGCCATTAGCTCGTGGTTGGTGCCAGCAGTGCCTGGAGTGTTGTTTGTGCTGAGCCGCAGAGCGGATGGCACTGATGAGAGCGATTTGGTCAGCAGCCATTTTGCGGTGGTCTGCTCTCTGTGAGGTGAGGAAGCTGGCCACTTTTTCACCAGTTTTTTCTCCTTAGAGGATCTAGGCGGTGAAGAGACCTGTGACCTCTGACGAGATGATGACTCCTGTCCAGGGTTGGAGGCTGGTCTGAGGGACTTTTCCATTAGGGTGAGTTTAAGCTGCTGGTCGCTGTCTTTTCTGGCCCTAGCTTTAAGTTTATTACAATGGACATATTTCTGGGGAATATGAGATTCCCCCAAGCAACGGACACATTGAGCATGTCCATCTGAGATAAGCATCGCCACTCTGCTCATCGTGCATCTTTTAAAACCTGGTGAATCAGGCATTTTCCTAACTACCACTAACTAAGCTACAGGATATAAAATAATTATTATTTAAACGGGACGAAAGGGTAACAACTGAAACTTAACTCGTCTAAACTAACCTTATTTACTAATTTAAACTACTATCTATTTGAAAAAAAACCCAAAGGTTTTCAAAGGGACTGTTGAGCGCCTTCTCAGGCCGGGGACAGTTGAGAAACTCAGGAGTCCAGGGTTGCGTGTGCTATTGAGGTGCCAACAGCGCACGTGCAACCCGTACAAGCACTGCTGCAAAACTCTGAGCAAAGGGGCAGAGACGCACCTTCACCTGGAGTGGAGCACCTACAGGGACATCTCTCGAAGAAAAAAGGTGGTTTGCAAATTAAAAAAAAAGGAGGGGTGGGGGTGGGGGGCGGCTCGCATCATGGGAACTAGTACAGAATCCTTGCACGTCCCAAAACATCTGCTTAGAACCCCCTGGATGTCTGGGTGCGACAGGCATTGATGCAGAGGTAGAAAGGGGTGGCAGGCTACGCCTATAACCCATATTTCATTCTCTCTGCAGGTCCTGACAGGTAGCCAGGGCAGAGTACCAGAGAGAGACTGTTGTGATCATAGGGTTTCCTGGAAGGGGCTGGGGTGTAGAAGCCAAGGGACTTTAGGGTCACCCTTGAGTCCTTTAGGTCATGGAGCTTTGCCTCAGTCTGCTCTGAAAAGAGTTGAGAATCCCTCAAAGGGCAGGTCCTGAACAATCTGTTGAACCTCCTGTGGGAGCCTAGAGGACCATAACTAGGAACTCCTATGCATGGTCACTACAGAAGCCATGGACCCAACAAGGAGAACTCCTAACTAGCCTCTTGTGCAAACGAGTCTTTGAATTTCTGCATGGAGTCCCAAAAGTTGAAATCAGACCTGTCCACTGGGATCTGCTGGTTTACAGTGCTGAGTCGTAACCCCCTGGTAGACTAAACTTTCTTACCAAATAGGTCTAGCTTTTTTGAGTTCTCTGATTTTGAAATTGCACCCTATTGTTCTTGCCTTTCTCTCTCCCTCTGCAAGGGACCCCGGAAGGGTGATGGGTGTAGAGGAACTCATAGCGTTGGGCAGGTACTTAGTATTTTTTGAAGTGGAGGGAAGGGATGCAGGGGTCTATCACTGATTCTTAACTGGGTCCACAATGGCCTGATTGAGAGGCAGGGCCACTCTGGAAAGATCTGCAGCAGCTAGAATGTCAACCAGGCAGTGTGAGGACTCTTACTACCTCCATCTGAACACCCAGATTTAAGGTTACCGTCTAACAACTCTTGGTAAGCCTTACAATAACCTGGGGGAGCAACATGTCCCTTCCTGATACTGCCCTGTCCATAGAAGAGGAAGCTGTGTGCTCTTCTTCATCTGCAGGGTCTCTGTGAGCTGGCTCTTGGAGTCCAGTACTGGAGTCCGAAACAGGTACCACACAGTGGGAAGGTGACACACCTTTCCAAGGCCACTGAATAAGAGCACCTGGAATACACCCTAGAAACTGGGAGAAACACCCACAAATTCCAAAGGGGCCATTGTACCAGCACAGGCTCCCACTGGCCTCCTGACCAACCACTCGATGGTACTGCTGTGACTGGACCCATGGAGACATCTCGAGGAGTAGCGAGTAGCCGAGAGCTGGAAGAGTAGGACCCAATCTCTGACTTGCAAGAGGACGAGTCTTCTTCCACTGACCACAGAGGCCATTCCAGATAATGCCAGCGATCATTGCCATGGCAAAAATTGCATGTTTTCCCTTTTACATTACTGAATGGCAAACCATCTAGGACATGTGAGGCTGGCACAGTACCAAGTGTTGTAACACAGCTGGTTCCACCATGCCCACCAGCACCGACGATGACTTTTGTGATGCCAGTGAAATCGGTACCGACAACGAGAGGAGATCCCTGGCAGCCGCAAATGCCTCTGGTGTAGTTGGCACTGAGATAGTATCGGTACAGTGCGGTGCCACCGATATTGAATCCCCTTCTGGCTCCAGACTCGATGGTACCTGCGTAGGTGCCAGAGTCAATGGTGTCAGCTTCTGCCGTACCAAGGCAGACCAGTGATTGGATTTAGACCGCACTCTACTCTGATCCCCAGTGCCTGGCAGTCTTCGGTGTCCAGGATTGCTCCCTTTTGGCAGCCTGTTTCCTTATGCCTTTTTCTAGGCACTGGGGATAATGATCAGTGCCGGGACTCTGGTATGGTAGGAGGAGCACTCCTTCCTTATGCCAAGGCACTCAGTGCTGAGTCTGACCAGCCTGGCTCAGATGGAGGTCTCAGTGTCATCTCCATGAGCAGAAACTTTAGCCTGGCCTCCTGATCCTTCTTTGTGCAAGGCTTAAAATCCTTGCAGATTTGGCAATGATCCCCAATATAAGCTTCCCTCAGGCACTTCAGGCAGCTTCAGTGTGGGTCACTCAGGGGCATAGCCTTGTTGCAGGAAACACAGGGCCTAAAGCCCAGTGACTAAGTCATTCCTCAGCACCAACGATCAGGTGAAAAACCAACAAACACCAAAAACTAGCTACTTAATTACTAACCACACTCACTAACTACTTACAATATACAGAGAAAAGTCCACGGAGACCTTGTGAACGCAAAAACAGCAATTCCAACGACCACCACGGATAGCAAGAAGGGGGTGCAACGTTAGTTGTGCACTTTACTGGTGCTAAAGGCACACAGCAGCACAGGGTGCTTGAGCCACCCCGACAGGTACCACTGATGGAAAAATTTCCAGTGACTGTGCACGGGATGCGTGTACACCAAGAGTGGAATGCACATGTGCAATCACTTGAAGAATTTTAGTGCTTAAGATGTTCATTGTAGTGTAGTATTCCACACAGTGCTTTTGCATCTCAATACAAACTAGCAACTTAAAAATAAGTACCAAGTTTTTCCACAGCAGAAAGCCAAAAACAGGGGCTCAGACAAACCTTCCTGATATTTAAAATTTACTCTGATGCAGAAAGCAGATTAAGACTATTGCAACTAGCAAAACTGTTCAATTACCACAGCAAGCAAATAGCATCAGCCAGAGAAACTGAAACAGTGAGCATAATCCAAGGTCATAATCAATGTGATAAAGAAGCTGGAAATTACAGAAAGGAAGTCAGTGTTGAAGATACTGACTAAACACGCATTTTAAAAGATTAAAATATTTTCTTATGGTTGATAGTTCCTTTAATATGTTTGATACCTAAACTTCTATCGAAAATATATATAATCTACTTTTTAAAAAACATATGTGATGAGAATGACTCCAATAAAATCTTATTGTTTACCTGATCAAACTTTAAAAAATAAATTCATAAGAAATTTGTACAATTTTAATCCATGTTGTGAAATAAAATAATAGATTCAGAGATATTATGAACTCAATTAGTTCTTATATGACAGGAAAGTTTTTTCTTTTAAAAACAACAAGATTAATTATTTAAAAACTAAACTGCACTGATGTAGTATTTATACTATAAACCAAAAACTAAGAAAATGTTTAAACTAACACTCATATTTACATTCCCTATTTTACAATAGGACTATGAGTATATAAATTCCATATACCATGATCAAAATGTTAAAACTTGGGTACCTAAGTTAGGCACCTACACCTACATATGAGGTACTAAGTACCTACCATTCCCAGACTTCAACAGGAGTTGAGGGTGTTCAACACCTCTGAAAAATTAGGCCACTTGAATCCATATTTAGTCACATAAATTGAGACCTACAGTTTCCAAAAGTGACTAGCAATTTTAGGGTGTCCAACTTGAGATGCCTTAAAGTGACCCGATTTTTATAAAGTGTGTGGAACCAACCCTCTGAAAATCAGGCCCTTTTAGAGATGTCAAGTTGGACACTTAAATGAAAGCATCCACAATCACTGCTCATTTTTAAAAATGTAAGTGAATGTGCTTAACTTTATGGAAATTGTGAAAATTTTGGCTGATATGGTGCTATATTATTCACACACAATTGGATGAGTTGAATATATATATATTGCACTAATGTACTACTAGACCTCAATAGTTGAGCCACTAGTTTCAGTATAAATAGGATCACAGACTGAATATATTAATTTTTTAATTGGTTTTGGTTTTCTCTCTGCTCAAATGCTAATTCTGAGTCTAGCAATTTGAAAATAGGGAAGCTGATTTTTCCCCAAAAAATAACTTGTGGGTACAAACAGAACTGTTCAAACACACAGCTTACCTTATCATGCATAGTCCAACCTACATATTTTAAATAGCTGTCATTAAGAAAGGCATCACTATACATTTTCATCCATATTCCGATCTCTTCAATACAGATAGCTCTTATTTCAGCTATTGCATCTCTGCAAGGGGGAAACAAAAAGGTAAAGGTGAAAGGTAAAGTATTTACAACAAACTCAAAAAAGTTTACAAAGCTACAAATTACAGAACAAGTACACTTACCGGTATCTATGCACAAAAACACCTTTAAATATTGCATTCATCATATTTTCTATTTCATCCTGATTTTCTTGAAGCTGAAAACAAATAGAGTACATAATCACCGAATGATTATTGTAAAATGTGAGTACTGTAAATGATTTTGGTACTAGAGGGAGTGCACCACATGCATATTTTTGTAGTTTATTATTCTATTTGAGTCTTATATAACAGATTCTACTAAAAAGAAAATTGATTCAAAATTGTTTTGACAGTTCAGGCTACTCTGCAGCGAATATCTGTAAGTGCCAGTTTACAGCATCATGCCTCAATATTTTAGACACTTTAAATATTACAGCATGTCAATAACTATAAAGTTGACAACTAGAAAAGAGGCCAAATGTTTTCCTCCCCTCTTACAAAGGCATTCTAACCTTTAGTAAATTCCTTTTGTCTAATCATTTTGTTTGGAGAAAACAGTAATTTAAATTAAATGTATTGTTTCTCCACATCTGGCGTTCATTGTTTTAACCCTCTCCCTATTGCTTCACCGGAGGAGAAAAGGGAAATTGAATGAGGGACCGCTGAAGAAATAAATTTCAAGGAAAAGTGGGATATTAGAAATGATGGAGGCAAAAAACAGTCCAGCTTCCACATATAGAGATAAAGTGGAAGAAAGCATAGACAAAACAGGAAAACACAAATGAAGGACCCAGTTAGCTGCGGAGCTTGGGTGAACAGAAGAGAAGAAACGTGCAGAGCTATAAAGGCAAGGACAAGGAGCTTAAATTTAGAGCAGAAGCTACAAAACACACAATCAGAAGGAAAACAGATGAATTAATCAAAGCTATAAAAGGCTGACAGAGAAAGTCTAAAAACCAAACATACATGGGGCAAAATAAGCCAGGGCAGTCTCAATTCTTACATCCTTTCCCTTTTGGAACCTGTGTGCTGTCTATTCAAGACCTAATCTTGTAAACACAAGTAGTCCCACTGAATTGAACAGGAGTATACATGCGTAATCTTCAAAGGGTCAGGGCCATAAATGGAAGCTCTTTGGAAGACAAACATGAGACCATCTTACTAGTAATATTTAATATTATATTTCCATTGTTCAATCTAAAATAACTAAAATTAGTAAATAACTACATACAGGGTGAAAAGAAAAATTAAAACATTTTTCTGTTTTAATCACCTAGAACATTTTTAACATATGGGTGAGAAGTGCCATTTTTAATGTTTAAAATGGCAATCATGAAAAGTGCTATGCCGACAGCAGTAAATTAGCAGAGTTTCCTATGTACAGAAAGGAAATGATAGAGACATCTTAAGTTAACAGCTTTACCTCAACTTTGACTTCAGACAGGACAACTTCTATGGACAAGAAAACAGTTCAAGGGACTTTCTGCTGAGATTGTTTTTTGTGATTGTGACAAGGGCATCTGTTTATTACATTGAGATAACCTACTTCTTTACCCTCAACTAAAAAGAGCAGTCAGTGGATGGTAAATTTTGTTCATTACCTAGCTGAGCTCAATTTGAACTAAGAGATTAAATGTGATGTATCCCATGTATGTCTTCTGACCTTCTAGCTTTTATAACACAAGCATATTTAAGTGTTTCGCAAAATAATATTTGACCTTTTGTGCAATTTAAAGCAGCAGCAAAATGGCAAAAAAAAATTCCTTTGCAAAAACAGATTCATACAAGATTAATTGTTGTAATTTCATCAAAATTTTCTCTCCTTCATCCCATCATGCACAGCAATTAGAAATATTTAACAATTGCTCTAACCTCCTTCCTCTTCTGTAGCAAAAGTTCCAGCCTATCATTAGCTCGTTTTCCAATTATTTTATTTCGCTCTGCTTCATATTGCCGTTGTGTATTGTCCATGTTAATGCTAAGATTTAATGCCACATTCACTAAAGCAGTCATCAGCTTCATAGCTACAAAAAAAGTAAAAAGTCAGAACTGATTTTAAAAGTTACCTTTGTAACAAAGATGAAAACAAATGAGTTATATTAAATATAAAAGTAAAATACTCCAGTACCGCTTGTAAATACAATTGCTGCATATATTAAAGCGTTGTGAATATCTTCACTACATCTGTTTTAAACTTCAAGACATCCATAAAAATTGCAGACTTATTTAAATAAAAGCATAATTTTGCTGATAACTAACGTAGAAAAATAAAAAATTACTCGATCTGTATTATTTATTCAAATTGGTTAGCAACACAAGTAATGCATAAAAAGCTCAGATAAGACAAACTTGTGGAAAAAATGCCCTCACATTTTTACTCAATAATTAGCTATTTTATTTTATTCTATTTACTTTTTCATACTAAGTCCATCATTGTGATCTCTGAACTGCAACATATACACTTATGTAACAGAGCCTTATTTCATTTAGCCGATCATATATAAATGTTAAAATGTGTTGCCTCGGAAACATTAAATTAAGAGGACTCCATCATTAAATTAGTTAATACCGTCCACTGCTCAATCACTCAACCTCCAAAAAACAAGTTAGAATTTCTCTATCAAAAGGAAGTCACAGAAAGTTAGGACTATGATTTTCTCATGGAGGTCACAGAAATCATGAATATGAATAAAATCTGTGCAATCTTGGAAATGGCTGTAAAAACACATTTGATTAGGCCCCAAACTGAGTGGCGTTGTGACCCCATGCACTAGGTCAGAATGCCACTCAGATTTGGACCATCCGCCGCTCCATAGTTTGAGACAGAAGGATGGATGGGCCAAAACTCAGTGGTGCTCCAACCCCGTGCACAAGGTCACAGACCCCTGCAGGGAGAATGTGGAGAGGGCTCCCTCTCCAACCCCTGCTCCTGGGCCTTACCCCATTATATGCTCGTATATGTTGAGGTAGCAAGTACTACATTATTTGGTGACCCTTCTGTGACTTATCCTTCTCCCCCCCCCACCCACACACTTCTGCCGTGAAATTCATTAAAAATTTCTGTGCTAAAATCAGAGTCGTTGCTGTACTGGGTTTTTCTCATCCCCACAATCACAGTGTCTTTAAAAAATAAAGCTTTCTTTTAGGATTCTTGTATTTTATTTACAGAAATAGCATAACAGCATTAGCTAATGAGAAACCAAATACCTGACCAAAATGCAGTATATAATTTAAAAATGAAATTTGTCTTTGGTAAACTATTCTCCATTTAGCAGAAAATAACCAAGTATGTCTAGTCACTAAACCAGAAATGATTATCAATATATTTAGCCCCACTATAACTTTTGTAATAATGTCAGGGCCAAAACACACAGAGGTCGGGGATGAAATGGTATATTACAAGTAAACACTGCAGGAAGGGGAGCAAGAATGTTTGAGTAGGTATCACTGAAGGAGGGTGTGACAGGGTGCTGGGAAGAATTGCTGACAGCCTTCTGTCACGCCAGCTCCCATTAAGGGAAGTAAATTGGAGCTGGCTAGAGAAAACCTTTGCCTAATTGGTGAATGGGAGACACCAACAGACTGGGGCTATATAAAAGGCTGGGAGGAAGGAAGCCGGGGGAGAGGAGGAGCAAGGGAGTAGAAGCAGAGTGGCAGCTCTTCCCTCCTGGGTGCAGACACTAGAATCCAAGCTGTGTATGCTGAAAAGGTGGTGGGAGCACAACCTGAATAACGTGGCATTCTGTGACCTTTAAGGAATGGAGAAATCCCATGAAGTTGCAGCTATTTTTAGATGTTAGAATCACTTCAGACCAACTAAACCATGATTGTTGGCTATTCCTACTTCAAACCGAGTGCATGTATCAATAATACAGATCCTACTACTTACTTTACAAAAGTAGTTCCACTGACATGTATGCAGCTACTAATATGGAGTAAGGGCTACAGAATCAGGGCCATAATTTAAAATGATCACTTCACTCTATTTAAAATCAGTGGCTTTCAACCTGTGGACCGTGGACTCCTCGGGGTCCACAAACTATGTCTAAAGGATCTGTGAAAGGTTGCTGTTACCACAGAACAGTGGTCTTCAACCTGTGGTTCGCAGACTATGTTTAAGATTTCCAAAGGAGTCCACACACACCGCTCAAATTTTTTTAGGGGTCCGAAAATGAAAAAAAGGTTGAAAACCACTGATCTAAATTAACATACAAATGGGATAATTCCTGCAGCATTTATTCGGACCCTACACCCATTTACTTCAGTGGGAGTATTACTTAAAGACTGCAAGATTAGACTCCAAGTAACTGAATTTACATCAATGATAGGGTATAATACAAGTAAAAAGAAAAGGAGTAATTGTGGCACCTTAGAGACTAACAAATTTATCTGAGCGTAAGCTTTCGTGAGCTACAGCTCACTTCATTGGATGTCTCTAAGGTGCCATAAGTACTCCTTTTCTTTTTACAGATACAGACTAACATGGCTGCTACTCTGAAACCAATACAAGTAAAGTAACTGCAAAAGGATGTGACAGGATGTGACAATGTCTTCTCTGGACAGTAATACAGGTTTATGTTTTTGCTTCTTTATCATAAATACTTTGACAGTGTCTCAGCAGCAATCTGACAGCAGGAGCCAATGGGCTATGTCATGATGTTCTATTCCACTTACCATATGCCTTGAATATACAAGTGACTGAATAACCAAATAAAGTAGATTGTGACGTTTACCTTCAAATAAGAACTAGTTAGTTTAACTTCTAAAAGTTTCCATCAGCAACTTGGTCAAAAATAGAGTCCAAACTCGTCCCTGGGATTTGGTTTTAATGAGATCAAATTTACCACCATCACAATATAAAATTCATCTTAAACCTCCTCAGATTTGGCCACTTCTAACTGCCCTCTTTTTAGAAAGCCTCTCCCACTTGCCTGCGATATGTTTAGGGTCGTAACAAAACATTTTTACTCGCAAAGGATAAAGGAGAACATTGTTAGCATTTTAAAAGATACAAAATCTGTAAGGTTAACTTTAAAATACTTCATTTTTATTTATTAGTTCCGTTTATCCATTGATATAAATCAACAAATGCTGTAAGTAATATAGATAATAAGAGCAGCAAGAGAATTCTTTCCAGGGAACATTTTAATACTAAAAATTACTTTAAAAAATTATAAAAACTAGAACTAAAAAAAACTGATCCAGAATACAAAACTGAATAATTAAATAGAAAATGAAATGACTAAACCCAATGCAACAAAATATTCCTGAATACCAAGCTGAATACCGAATATTCAAAAAGTTTTACAAAAACAGTCTCTTCTCCGATAACACTGAAAACTGAAAAGAAAATGTATACAGAAGCTGAGTAAATAAAAAGATGCTGACCTGCCAGCGTGCTAGTGTGTCGAAATGCTCTGACTTGTGAGTCCGATAGTCCTGTAAGTAGTGAAATGACTGTATCCATCATATATTCGTCATATATGATACTATATTGACACTGTCGGACCAATACTCCAATGAACTCACAAAAACTGGATTTGAACTTCTTCCATTGAGGACCAGCCATGGTAAGTGGATAATCTCCACTATCCTACAAAAACAAAAATATCTTCAAACATTAGCCACCATTATAACTATAAAAAAAATTACGTATTTTTATATTGTTGATTAGAATATAACGGTATAGAATACAGATAAATTGAAGGATTAAAAAAAGGTTTGTTCAACCAGACAGAGCCCAGTTCTCTGCCGGCGTAAACGGGTACAACTCACTATTTGGCCCAAAAACTTACATTTACTTGTCAATTCAATTTTGCTATGCACAGAGCAAGCATTCATCTAGTGGAATTTATTGACATTCCTTGCACAAAAATAAATATATTGAGCTAACGTTCCACTGACCATTTTTTTTCATAAAAAACTAAAATAAAACCCCCCAGACAACAAAAATATTTAGTATAACCAGTGCTAGATTAACAGAAGGGCCATGTAATCAGAGAGTTATACACCAAGCTCATGAGCCAAGGAACTATTAGAACATTACAAAACCAGTAACTGTAAAACGCTAAACTATTACCCCTCAAAAATAACTAGCATCTACTTTATTTCTGCCTCTAAAAAAAAATCTAAAAGTGAAGGGAGAAGGGAGAGACCAGTGTGCATATGTAAAAGATAAAACAAGTAAAACTGGTAAGTGATTTACTTTTTCTTTCATTAATTGCTTCTGCAGATCCCCATTTCAAGAGACTAACTAGCAGCAGCATATTTCCTAAGGAAAGTTAAAGTGTACTTAATTAAAAAGTGATTAAACCACTGTCCTGAAACAACTTCCAGACTTAACTCCAAGCACCAGAGAGCATTGCTTTGTGATCGTATAACCCCAGGTGTCAGTGTGATAGATTTTATGAAGATATGCTCCTTAAACGGTAGCTAATGATTATCTAAGATATTTTCCCAATCTCTATGGTAATATAATTCCAATCTGGTCGTAACAGACTTGGACACAATGTATAATCCAATTAGACAAGGCACTCACCCTGTGCAGCAACGTCTATATACGTCTATATAGTCTATAGCAACGTCTATATAGTGCTGTGTGGTCCAAATGCCCTCAGTTCCTTCTCTACTGCAGAGTCAATGTATGAACTCCGAAGCAGAGGGGAGGAGGGTGGGTAATGGAGCACCCATAAGGACAAACATCTCAAAGAACCTCAGTTACTGTACAGGGTGAGTAGCCTTCTCTTCTTCGAGTAGTGTTCCTAGAGATACTCCACAGTAGGTCACTGTAGAGCAGTGCCCCTAGTTGGAAGGTTGGGGCTTCGGAGTGATTGCTACTCAGGAGGATAGGACTGTATGTCTTGGTAGTGCATCTGATGCTGTGTCACGGGTGATTGTGTAAAGATGACTGAAGGTGTCCATGGACACCCAAGTGGCTGCCTTCACAACTGGCAGTAATCGGCATGTTATTCAGAAAAACTATCAATGTGGAGAGCGATTGAGTGGAGTGCATGCGAGCACAAGAGTGCATGCGGGCTGAAGATTGTGGTGTTGGTAGCAGAGGTAGATGCACTCAAGATCCATTTAGAAAGACATTGTTTGAATATGGCCAAACCCTTTGATCTTTCGGCAATTTAGAGGAATAAAAGTGGTGAATGAACGATTTGGTTCTGTCAAGGTAGAAGGCTAGTGCCTGTCTGACATCTAAGGTACGTAGCGAGGCTTTGTGCTGGTTGCCACGTGGCTTGGAAAAGAAAGAAGGAAAGTTTAGATAGTTGGTTTAGATGGAAAGAGGACAGTACTGTGGGTAAGAATTTTGAGTGAGGACGTAATGTGACCTAATCTACATAGAAGCTTGGAGCATGGCGGGGGGATGCCATGAGGGAACCTATGTCTTCTACTTAGGTCAGGCGGATGTAATCGCCACAAGAATTGCAATTTTCATGGATAGGAGCATGTAGGAGTAGCTTGCCTGTGGTTCAAACAGGGGCTGGTGATACAGCGTAGAATGAGGCTGAGATCCCACAGTGGGGTGGGGTCTCCTACTTCAGTGTAAAGGTTTTGGATTCCTTTAAGGAATCTTTTTGTCATTGGGTGGCTAAATACCATCTGACCCTCTATCTGGGAGTGGAATGCAGTAATGGCGGCCAGAACAGAGATTGTGAATAGCCCCGATCTCTTGAGTTCCAGGATGTAATCCAGAATGATTACAGTGGTAAAGGAGTGGTAATTGATAGGATATTTTTGTACCTTTTCCAATTCCATAGGTACATATATCGATTGGTTGGGCATCTGTTATTTAAAAGAATTTCTTTTACTCCTTCCGAACAGGTTATCTCTGGATCCTGGAACCATGAAGGAGCCAAGCCTTCGGATGGAGAAGTTCTAGATTCGGATGGAAAACCTGGCCTGTCTCCTGGGAGAGGTGGTGTGGAGTCGACTGCATGGTGATTGGTGGACAGACCACCATGCACAAGAGGTAAAGATATACCTGTT
Source organism: Caretta caretta (assembly GCF_965140235.1). Taxonomy (NCBI): domain Eukaryota; kingdom Metazoa; phylum Chordata; order Testudines; family Cheloniidae; genus Caretta; species Caretta caretta. The sequence goes on from NC_134214.1 coordinate 88,279,252, forward strand.
GTGGCCATGTGGGGGCTATGAGGATGACCCTGGCTCGTTCCACTTGTATCTTGTGGAGCACTCTGAATAGTAGGGGAAAGGGCTGGAAAGTGTAGCGATGGGGTGCATCCACGTAATGAGGAAGGTGACCCCAACAATTGGTGACCTAGACTTGTCCTTGAACAAAATTGTGGGCATTTACCATTTTGGGGAGTGGTGAACAGATCTATGTTCAGGAATCCCCCAGCAACTGAATATATGTTGTAGGGTTCTTGTGAGAATCTCCTGCTCAGTGAGTCTACTGTGGTGCTTAGATGTCCAGGTAGATACATGGCAGAGATGTTGATGCCACGTTGCATACAGCAATTCCGCAATTTCAGAGCTTCAGTACCCTATAGGGATTGGAACTTCGCTCACCCATCTGCTGATGTAAAACATGCAGGCAATGTTGTTTGCCATTACTTTTAGGGTCCTTTGTCTGATTATTGGTAGAAAATGTCGGCGCGCATCATGGACTGCATTTAATTCTAGGAGGTTGATGAGCAACATGGATTCTGAGGAGGACCACTTGCCTGTACCATGTGAATCTATAGATGTGCTCCCCAACCAAGTAATGAGGCGTCGGTCGTCAGTATCAAGGACAGAGGTAGTTAGAGGAAGGGGAGACATGCCGACATTTGAGGGTTGCATCATCAGTCTAATGAGTCCTTGATCTTGATTGCTATCAAGAACAGTTTGTTTACGCTGTGTCTGTGAGGTATGTAGCCACCCCTGCAGGCAGCTCAAATGTAATCTGGGGCATTTCCCAATGAATGCCACAGCCATATCACCGAGTAGCTGGAGACAAGTCCTGGTGGAGATCCATGGGCTGGTTCTCAAAGTGGAGATGTCACTGCCTATTGCAGAAAATCTGTGACCTGGGAGAAAGGCTCTGGCCTTCATAGCAGTGGCTCTCAACCTTTTTGGATTATTGTACGGCTTTCAGGAGTTAGTTTGGTCTTGCGTACCCTCAAGTTACAACTCATTTAAAAACTAGTTGCTTACAAAATCAAACATAAAAATACAAAAGTGTCACAGCACACTATTACTGAAAAACTGCTTACTTTCTCATTTTTACTATATACTTATAAAATCAATTGGATTACATTTCAGTGTATAGCAAACAGAGCAGTATAAACCAGTCATTGTCTTTATGAAATTTTAGTTTGTACTGACTTCGCTAGTGCTTTTTAGCATAGCCTGTTGTAAAACTAGTCAAATAGTTGATGTACCCCTAGAAGATCTCTGCATACCCCCAGGGATACATGTACCCCTTGTTGAGAATCATTGCTTTATAACATCCATTTGGGCCCCCCAATAAATTCCTGATGCTATACTGGCATCAGTATCAATTTTTGTATGTTTATCTGGAGGCCGAGGGCTGAGAAAAAGTCCATCGTTTTTCTTATGGCTTCAAACATGTTGACTTTGGATGGATCATTGAGGAGGCAGTTGTCTAGGTATGAGAATATTGCAATCCCTTGTTTGCACAGGCGTGCCGCCACCACTGAGAGGACCTTAGAAAATACCCTAGGTGCTGCAGAGAGGTCAAAGGTGGTATCTATTATTGATAACGGTCAGACTACAGAACAAATCTGAGGACCTGCCTGTGGGAGTGTGTATGGCGATATGGAAGTATGCATCTTGGAAGTTGAGGGCCGAGAACCAGCTCCCCTATGCTAGTGCTGACAGTGTGACCATCTTGAAGCGTTGTAGTTTGACCAACTTGTTGAGGTTCCTTGAGTCTAGGATAGGTCTACACCCAACAGATTTCTTCTAGATCAGAAAACAGTGGGAATAAAATCTTTTCCCTCTCTGTTGGAATAAGACCAGTTCTATGGCTTCCAGTCACAGTGGTTTATTTCTTCTTGAAGGTGGTGTTCGTGAGAAGGGTCCATGAAGAGGGACAGGGAGAGGGAGAGAGGAACAGAGCAGAATACCCCTTGCTGGCAATTTCCAAGACCCACTCGTTGGAGGTGATTTGTCGCCACGATGGGTAGAACAGGGTCAAACGGTCACCAAACTCATGGATTACTGGAGATGATTGCAGCAAATGGAGCAGAGAGAGGCATCTCGGAGCCTCAACCAAACGTTCAAAATTGTCGTTGGGAGGTGGATGGGTGGGGCATAGTCGCTTGTGCCTATGACCGTCTGCACTTGGGAGGTGGTCTCTGTCGCCTGCATTGTGTATCATAATGCTGTTGAGGGATGAAATGTGGAGGTCAAGATCTTGAGGCAGATTGATATCTACCCTGTCTTCCCTGCAGTGCTGGTGTAGAGGTGTAAAGGATGTAGAGACTCATCAGTGTGCACAGCAAGGAGTTTAGATCCTTCAAAGGGTAGAACTTCCACAGTGCTGTGCACCTCCCTGAGGAATCCTGAGAGATGGAGCCATGAGGCTCATTTCATCACCACAAATGTTGCAATGGAGCAGGTCGCAGTGTCCTCAGCATCCAGAAAGGCTTATAGCATTGTACAGGCCAGAAATTGTCCTTCTGCCACCAGTGCCCAGAACTGTTCCGTTTTTTCTTCTGGGAGATGTTGACTGAACTTACGATACTTGGAATCGTTCACAAGGTTATATTTGGCTAGGAGACCCTCATAATTAGTCATTTGGAACTGGAGGGTAGCTAAAGAATATACTTTGTGACCGAAGAGGTCTAGCCTCTTCCGGTCCCCATCAAAAAGGGCTGTTCTGGAATGCATTGTCATCCTTTCTCCTGCACTGCATTGACTACGAGGGAGTTCAGAATAGGGCGAGAAAATAGGAATTCCATGTCCTTAGCGGGGACATAGTACTTCTTGTCTGCTCATTAGCAGATAGGTGATATTGATGCTGGGGTCTGCTAGATCACCTTGACTGGGTCCAACAAGGCCATGTTGATTGGGAGTGCAATCTTTGCTGATTTTACTCAAGGAAATTCTGCACCAAAACCTAAAAAATTCGCTCAAGAATTCCCCAGAATTCCCTCAACAGTACCCCCAGAATCAACACCACCACTAACTTGTTATGCAACAGAAACATCCAAAACACCAGTAATATATCTGCATGTGACCAAGGAATGAAGGCTCTGGAGAAAACTCCTCTGGAGCTGACCTCATGGTTCCAGTGTGGAAATAGCATGGGCTTTTCACAGAAAACAGAATGGAATCATCTGTTATCTCTCCATCAAAAGCCTTAGGATATTAGCAGCTGGCGAAGCGATATTAGAGGTAATATGATATTTGTACTCTTGGTAAGTAGAATGCAGGACTTGCTCAAGGGACATACACACGTGCCCCCAAATGTTTACAATGGTTCCACAGCTATACTGCCAGGTGTGCTATTCCTATAGCCTGGCTATACAGAGCCAACATCATGAAGAATGCTGTTTAGTTGGGTTAATAGGTGGTTGTTTGAAAGATTTTTAGCAATCCTACAACACTTGTTTCTCAAAGTTACAATCTAATCAATCAAGTCAGTGATTACTTATTTTGATTTCTTAGCAATGAACATCTCAGACCAACACCACACTTTTTCCTCTTAAAATTATATAAAAAGACGAAGGCAAAATAATTTTATCAATACTTGTTGAATGACTGAACGGCATTTAAACTTACTTTAAAAAAATCCCTTTAGATCTTAGGAAGTCCTACTGATCAACTCCACTCCATTCTGATATTGCAAAAGGTATCATTCTATGATGCAACAACTAATAAGTCTGCTGAAACATGTACCCAACTTACAAAGCTCAAGTCAGTCGTGTGTGTGGATGTTGCAAAGACAAAAAGGTGCAAGATAATAAAAATAAAATAAAAAGATAAAATAAAAAGATAAAAAAAAGAATTTTTTTGAAAAGTTTATCACATGCAAGACGAAGACAGACCTTAAGAACTAACTCCACATTTCAGTAGACTGCTCTCATAACTATGTCATCACAGAATAATGCTGAACAGAGGAAGATAACAGGATACAGTGGGAATTAAACAAGATTTTTAAAACTGGACGTAACTAGTTTTGTACAGAAAACTTTCACTGTATTAATTTGGGGTGTATTATTTATCACAAACAAGTTTTCCGTTTTTGCTTTGCATTTGCCTCCAGGCTGCAACAAACCAACAAAATGACATCAAGTCTCGTCAGGTATTACTGCCTTCATTATGAACTTCCTTGATTCAGTTACGAACTAAACACTATTATAAGTGAAGCTTCTGTGCATGAATATTATAGGTACTGGAAGTCTGCACTGTTAAATAGTCACATAAAACCCATTTTATCATTTGATTGTGTGTGAAAGATCAACCTTCTTTCTAACAGAATTTATAATCATGCTGAAATGAAAACTGGGAGTAGCGTTTAAGTTCCTAGTTTACCCTTTAAAAGATTTAGTGAACATTTCAAGTAATCGGTATATCCTAAATTATGAACCTGCTACACTGGGTTTAATTATGCCACCAATGGCCAAAATAATTACCAAGCACATGGAATAGATTGCTTATGTCCAGAATAGAGCAGCAGTACTTGGACCTGTCTGAGATAGTAGCAAAAGGAAGACGTAGACACCAATTATACAAATGCAAAAAAATGTGGATTCTGTTTCCTGATACATTTGGATAAAGAATGCTAAAATAACCCAATAATGCCAGACTTCCATTCCACCTGATCTCTCTTTTTTTCCTCCCTCTTCCTGCCTCTCCCCCATCCCCTTTTCTGCCTATTTGTGTGGGCGTTTTTTTATTGTTACCCCTACCCTAACATGTTATATCTATACAGTGCAGTTGTAGCCATGTTGGTCCTGGGATATTAAAGAGACAAGGTGGGTGAGGGTAGTATCTTCCTCAGACCAACTTCTGCTGGTGAGAGAGACAAGCTTTTGAGCCACACAGAGCTCTTCTTGAGGTCTGGGAAAGGTATGCCAAGCATCACAGCAAAACACAAGGTGCACCAGATTGTATAGCATAAGTAGTTAGCACATATTGTAAGGGACCATTCAAGGCACAGTGGACCACTAACACCTCTGCAATCATAGGGCAAAAAGAGGGTTAGTGCGTTACAGATTGTTGTAATAAGCATGAATCCAGTGTCTCTGTTCAGTCCATTATTTTTAATGTCTAGCAAAGTTATGAATATAAGTTCCCAGGCTTGTCTTTTGAAAGTGTTGGGCAGGTTCCCTTTGAGGATGAAGACAGATAGGTCAGAAAGAGAGTGATCACTTTGTGAAAAATGTTCACCCACAGGTGATGTGGTGTTTTTGTCTTTTATCATTTACTTGTGAGTTCATTCGAGAGTATGCATCAATGAACTGAGCTGAAGCTCACGAAAGCTTATGCTCTAATAAATTTGTTAGTCTCTAAGGTGCCACAAGTACTCCTCTTCTCTTTATTCGAGAGTGTAGTGATTATGGTTTCACCACATAGTTATTATTGAAGCACTTAATGCATTAAATGAGGTACACCACATGCGATAGGTATGTGTAGGATAGATGGCTCTTGAGAGATGTTGTGGGGGATGTTGATAGCAATGGAGATACATCTGCAGGTTTTGCATCTGTTGTTCTGGCAGGGTCTGGTGCCACTTTGAGTTGGTGTCCTGGTCTGTGGGGAGCTTGCCTTTGATGAGCAGCTCGGAGAGGTTGGGTAGTTGTTTGAAAGCTAGAAGCTGGGGTTCATCAGAAACAAGCTCCCCACAGACAACATTCCCTTACATGTGCTAACTACTTATGCTAAACAATCTGTTCCACCTTGCACTTTGCTGTGATGCTAGAAGTACCTATCCCAGACCTGAAGAAGAGCTCCGTGTAGCTCAAAAGCTTGGCTCTCTCACCAACAGAAGTTGGCCCAATAAAAGACATTACCTCACCCACCTTGTCTCTCTAATATTATAACTATGTCATATTGTCTGATTTTGCAGTTTTGACAAGTTGTGTAATTACATAATTTTATGGACAGCCTGTGAAATGTGCAGTATTTGGTGATATACATAAGCTGTAAATCATTTACAAATAAAAAATTAATTTAAAAAGTAACCTGGAAGCAGATGAAGTTGGACGTTTCCTATAAAAACTGTTGATGCTATTGAAAAAGCTTTCTTTTTAAAATGGTATCAGGCTCAGCCACTCCTTTCACTAACTCTCTTCTTATGCTGACACTTTAAACTTTAAAATATTCAGTTTTTTAAAAATGGGAACTGCAATCAAATATCCTGCTAACTTTCTTTTAAAAAAATTTTTTAAATTTCTCATACTCAGACTGAATTCAAATGTAACTTAAAAATCCACAACACTGTATGCAATAAAACTCTCCATTTGATTTCATGATGAAATGATGCATTATTTGAGATTTTTAGTCATGGGATGAGTTACTAACTGGTTATAAACTCTTGTCAAATATGGTAATTTTTCTAATGTCAACTTTTTCCCCATGTTATTAATATATTTTATAGTTTAGAAATTTATTACTGGGAGCATTATCATCCAGCTATCTAAATAAGTGAATTTCAAAATCATTAGATTGTAGGAAATTCTCAGAACTCGTTTGCGTTAAATCAGTTACCTCATCAAATTCTTCAGTCATTTTTCGGATTATTTCAGAATTCTGCATATGTCGAAACATCTCTGCTGTAACAACTCCTACAATTCAGACATTAGATTATTAATACTGTAGATATAAAAGAGGCATAACAGATTAGCTAGCATCTGAAAAAAGTTAAACAGACAACTGTCAATTTATAGACTTTTAACATCTGAAGTTTTTCATATAAAATACAATTATACAGAAAGACAAATATATGATTTAATCAAACATATTCATTGTCTGTACACTTTGGAGCACTTCTAATGTATCTATTGATGTTAAACAGCAGAAGCACCCGCATATATTTTGGGGAACATTATATATACAAATTTAATTTATAAGATTTATACATTCCCCTTCAAATCGTAAAAAATTTTAGGAGTACATCAAGTTTTTAGTCTAAAAACATGGATTGGCTGGCTCCCATTTCTAGAAGTACAGATGCAATTATTATTGAGAAATTCAGTTTGATACATTTGAATACAATCATTTTACAAAGTTACATAATATTCTGCAAAACAAAGCAATTGAGAGATAATCACTAAGGATAAGATATTTTAAGGTGACAAGCTCAACTCAAAATGAAACAAGGAGTATTTGAATGAGGAATAACATGACATCTTATATCTTTCTTTTCATCAACCCTCCCTCCCTCAAAAAACCCAAAGGCAAAAATAAACCAAAAATCAAACTTTAAAGGCTGGAAATTTATAATTCAAATTTTAAGGCAGGAAGGACTAGAACTACTGTAGAGATAGGTTGCTCAGAGTTCTGAATGAGAGGAATCACTGCATCTTTAGGATTCTCTCCAGCCAACTAAGACACAGCAATGACAAGGTCAAGAATGAACCAAACTCCACAATCCTCACCCAGAGGTCTGATGTGGTGTGATGCCTTTGGTGACAAAGGGTATGTTTATGTTTTATGCTATAAAATGAATTATATCAGTGTAGTTATTCCCTTTTCTGTACAGAATAGCTATATTGAGATAAAGTACTTTTATACTGGCATACCTGCACCCAGTCTAGGAGGATTCTACAGTTTTAACTATACCAGTATAATTAATGCAGTACAACTGCCGAGTATAGACTAGCCCTAAGAGTGAGAAGGCACTCACTACACTGTCAGCATAATAGCAAAGACTACTGAAGAGAGATTTGGCAGGCAATTATCTAAAACAAAGTGGATTTAGGATAGCTAGGGAAGTATTTTAACTTAACATGTTTCCAAAATATACATCTTACCTTTGCAGCCTGAACACTGAATAAAGAAGTTGATGAGGTCAAGAAGCGCTATATCTCTGTCATGTTTGTATGACTCTATCCAGTCATCCACTACAGACTGGGTCATGGGGGGAAGGCAGGGGGAAGAGATAGAGAGAAAAAACAAAAACTCTTTATTAGTTTTTAACAAATTGATGAGAAAGTGAACTGTATTTCTCAACTCTTCACAGGAACACACAAATGGAGATTTTCTTCTCCCATTAGCAAAATAGGAGCCTTGAAATTTACTGACTGATACCAAGTAAAAGTTTTGAATCATCCTTTACTATTACAATACTTTCCTTCAAGAAATGGATGTCTGCTTTACTCTGTAAATATATACAAGCACAAAACTGACCATTAAGTGTGTGCAACTGACCAAAAAGCATATAAATATTGTGCTTCCTCCAGCTGACAGAATTTAGTGCAAAGGCCCTGCAATCCTATTAGTAAGGGGAGGTAGAGAAGTGCCTGATCAAAAAAATTAATGAGCCTCAAATTTCCTGGCGAGAATCCAATCCAGCTCCTGCTCATGTGATACAGATCTGCAATAGATAACTTCTGTTGCACTAATTTGTGGCAGAAATTGACAGACCTTTAGTGATAGCAACTTTACTCAATATCAGGAATTTTATTCTTGCCCATTTTAAGAAGAAATCCCATGTTACCCTTAGTTATTAAATGGTCACAAAATCCTTCCTGTTAAATGTTTGCTAAAAAGCTAAAGTAGGGAGGATTAAAGCTAAACACTGGTCACCCCCACATACTTTATATTGCAGCTTTATTGTTATTATGTGCCACTGATAACAATAATCATGATCTATATCTGACTATTTAGTCATTCAAGCTACTTAAAGGGATAAGTTAAAAATCATATGTAAACAAATGAAAACATCCTATATTTGAGAAATTATATTGTTAAAAGTCTTTCCATTTTATGTCAGTATTTACACATTAGTTTTCATTTCTCAATTAAAACAAATTCAATAGGTCAGCTTCACATTTAGGTTCTTAGTGATGCAAAACTTGGGTTTCAAACACCGTAGGGGAATATTTGTTTAAAGAGCTTGCCTTTAAAATTTGTTTAAAAATTGGGGGAAAACCTGTGGTGGGTTTAATTTTTCTAAATACTTGTTTTTACTAAATTTTCAGCCAAATTTAAAGTTGAGCATCCCTTTAAGCCCTAAAGAGACTCAGATCTTACCTGCATAGCACTCTTGCCCATTTTAACAACCTCAAATAGCATCATGTTTTCCACACCATTCTGTTGGTGATGTCCATTCATCCGGTTTGGACCAGCAGGTTTCCCTCCTCCGTTTGCACCTTTCCCCTTTTCTCCTGGGCCTTTTTTCCCTTTTTTACAGGTCTGCAATCAAATCAAAAGCAACTTTCAAATCACTACAAATGTAAGAACATAAGAACGGTCAGATGGGTCAGACCAGTATCCTGTCTTTTGACAGTGGCCAATGCCCGGTGCTTCAGAGGGAATGAACAGAACAGTTAATCATCAAGTCATCCATCCCCAATCACCCATTCCCAGCTTCTGGCAAATAGAGACAAGGAACACCATCTCTGCCCATCCTGGCTAATGGGCACTGATGGACCTATCCTCCAGGAACTTATCTAGTTCTTTTCTGAACCCTGTTATAGTCTTGGCTTTCACAACATTCTCTGGCAAAGAGTTTCACAGGTTGACTATGTGTTGTGTGAATAAAAACTTCTTTTTGTTTTAAACCTGCTGCCTATTAACTTCATTTGGTGACCCCTAGTTTTTATGTTATGCAAAGGAGTAAATAACACTTCCTTATTTACTTTCTCCACACCATTCGTGATTTTACAGACCTTGATCATATCCCCCCTTAGTAGTCTCTTTTCCAAGCTGAAAAGTCTCACTTTTTAATCTCTCCTCATATGGAAGCTGTTCCATACTCCTAAATCATTTTTGTTGCCCTTTTCTGTACTTTCTCTAATTCCAACAGATCTTTTTTGAGATGGGGTGACTAGATCTGCACACAGTATTCAAGATGTGGCCGTACCATGGATTTATATAGAGAAAATAGGCTATTTTCTCTCTATTATTTATCCCTTTCCTAATGATTCCCAACATTAGCAGCTTTTTTGACTGCCGCTTCACATTGAATAGATGTTTTCAGAGAACTACCCACAATGACCCCAAGATCTCTTTCTTGAGTGGTAACAGTTAATTTAGACCCCATCACAGAATATGTATAGTTGGTGTTATGTTTTCCAACATTCATTACTTTGCATTTATCAACACTGAATTTCATCCACCATTTTGTTTCCCTGTCACCCACTTTTATGAGATCCCTTTGTAAGTCCAAAGGGGACTGCGAAGAATTAACTATCTTGAGTAGCTTTGTAATCAAAGTTATCAAAATTTTAATTAGAATTACTATCAATACAATTACAACAATATTCAGGGTTTGCGCATCTAAAAAAAGTTACTCACCTTGTACAATAATGATGGTTCTTCAACACTGTGTACCTATGGGTGCTCCACTCTAGGTGATTCCCGAGAAGTAACCACCACTGGAGGCCGGGACTTTGGAGTCGAGTCTGATACAGAGGTTAGTACTGTGGCACTGAATTTGGCATCTGCAGATGAATCCCCCAGGATGGCACAGTTTTTTGCAAAGGCATGTGCAGATGTCCAGGCAGCTGCTTTGTAGATTTCGGATACAAAGATACTCTTGGAGAAGGCAATGGATAAGGAGACCAACCTCGAAGAATGCGTGCGTAATGAAGTTAGGGGTGCTATATTATGCAATTGGTAACAGAATCTAATACAGCTGGAAACCCACTTACAGAGTCTCTGAGCTGAGATGGCTGCAGATAGGTCAAAAGGTATAGCAGAGAGGAAAAGTCTTGGAGATTTCCTGAAAGTTCCTGTCCTGTTCAAATAGAAGGCCAAAGCTCTTCTCATGTCGAGCGTATAGAGGATGGCTTCCCTATTCTCCTCATGAGGTCTGGGATAAAAAATTGGAAGCTGAATAAGCTGATTCATGTGAAATGCAGAAGTCACCTTGGGAGTGAACTCTGGATGTGATCTAAACGTGACCTTATCAGGAAAGAACACAGTAAAAGAATAATGTACCATCAAAGCTGCTCTCTCTCCTATTCTTCTTGCAGAGGTGACGGCGATGAGGAACATCCTCTTCATGTAAAGGTCAGTTACTGAACAACTGGCCATGGGTTCAAATGGTGGTACAAACAGTCCTTTTAACACTAGGTTAAGATCCCATTGGGGAGTGGAAGCCTGGGTTGTGGGAAGAGGTTTGCTATGGCTTTAAAAAATCTCTTCATAGTGAGGCGAGAGAAGATTGAGTATCCTTCCACCTGCTAGTGGAAGGTTACAATTGCTGCCAGATGAACCTTCAGAGAACTAAGAGAGTCCAAATTTCTTTAAAGTCAACAGGTAGCCTAAGGCTACCGGAAGGATGGCTGCAGTAGGAGTGATGCGCCCTTGGGCTGGCAACAAATCTGGAACATCTTCCATTTGTGAAGGTAGGTATGACAAGTAGCTCCCTTCCTACTGTGTAATGGCATCTCTTGTACTTCCTCAGAGCAAGATGTCTCTTTGTGCTGGAACCATGAAGGAGCCAGGCTTTGAGTTGTAGAATCCACAGATTGGGATGAAGAGTGCGCGTCTCGTTCTGCGACAAGATGTAAGCAGTGATTGGGAGATTCATCAGTGAACATGCCAGCTGTGACAGATAAGGGTACCACATCTGCCTGGGCCAGGTGGGAGCAATCAGTATGAAGTTTGCTTTCTCACTGATTTTCAACAAGACCTTCAGTAATAGAGGGAATGGGGGAAAGGTATAAAGAAGGCCCTTGTCCCAAAGGAGGAGGAGAGTGTCTCCCATGAAGTGTCATCTGATCCTGGCCCTGGAGCAGTACTGTGGATGTTTCTTGTTCTGGTAAGTAGCAAACAGGTCTATTACTGGTGTCGCCCATTGTCGAATATGTCATGGAGTATCACCGACTATCTCCCATTCTGAGCCGTGTGGGAATCTGCGGCTGAAACTGTCGTGTTCTGTATTCCTAGTAGGCAGGCGGCTGATATTAGGACATTATGGGAGATACATTAGTTCTATAGTTTTATTGCCTCTACATGCAGGGAATGAGACCTGACACCTCCATGTCTGTTTATGTAATACATGCAGGCCTTGTTGTCTGTCATGACCCTTGTGTGTGTGTGTCTTTGATCAGCGGCAGGAAGTGAACGCATGCATTCCTGACCACTCTGAGTTCTAGCAGGTTGGTGTAGAGGCATGTCTCTCCTGGAGACCATTTGCGTGTGACCACTGAGATGCACACCCCATCCTATGAGGGATACATCAGTGGCCAGGAGTAGAGAAGGGGAAGTGTGAGCAAACAGGATTCCTGTACTGATGTTTACCGGGTCCTTCCGCCAGACCAAGGATTGTTTGATCCTGGTGTGCATTGACAGAAGTTTGCTTATGTTGTCTCTGTTCTGCCTGTGAACTGAACCATACTTGGTAGCACCTCATGCATAATTTGGCATGAGCAATAACTGATGTGCCCACAGACATGTGTCCCAGAAGCTGGAAGCAATGTCTGGCCGAAATTTGTGGGCTAGATTGTACTGTGTCTATCAACACGGATAGACTGAAAAATCTGTGATGTAAGAGGAATGCCTTCACCTGAATAGAGTTGGAGGTCAGCTCCTATGAACTCAAGCCTCTGTACCCATGTTCAGGTAGATTTTTGTTCATTGATCTGTAGGCCAAGATTCAGAAGCAGGCTCCATGTGGCCTGAGTGACTTGTTGGGCCTCTGTGAAGGACCATGCCCTGAGAAGGAAATTGTCCAGGTAAGGATAAATCATGATGCCTTGAGAGCGTAAGTGGGCTGCCACTACAGAAAGGGCCTTGGAGAATACCTTGGGGGCCAATGAGAGTCCGAAAGGCAGTACTGTGTACTGGTCCTGGCTCAGCATGAATCTGAGGTAATGCCTGTGACTTGGTATGATAGAAATGTGGAAATATGAGTCATGAAGGTCAAGGGCCGAGAATCAATCTCCTTCCTCTAAGGCTGGAATGATCATAGATAGGGTGACCATCTTGAATTTCTGCACTTTGATGTGCTCTGAGGTCCAGTATGATACTTTGGTATCAGGAAGTAGCAAGAGCAGAAGCCTTTGCCTCATATATACAGGCACAGGTTCTATAGCTCCTATGCTAAGCAGATGGTTTACCTCCTGATATAGTAGACTTGTGTGAAAAGGTTCCCTGAAAAGGGACAGGGAAGGGCATGGGAGAGGGGAAGTGGGGAAAGAGGAGGAGAAATGGATGTCCCTACAGATCGAAGGGTTGCCCACAAATCCTTCCATACGTGAAGAGACGAGTTGGTCTTTTTGGAAAATAACTTCATCCTCCTCAAAAGGAAGGTCCTCCACCGTGGTTGGAACCTCTTTAGGGAAGCCGGACAAATGCAGCCACGAAGCCCATCTAATAACAAAACAATGGCCATGGAAATTGAACGCAGCGCCATGTTGGCCACATCTAATGCAGACTGGAGGAATGTTTTAGCCACCAGCTGGACCTCAATTATGGACCTGAATTTGTCTTTATGGAAGTCCAGAAGCTGTTCAATAAAGGAACTGAGTTTCATATCATTCTAGTAGTCCTATTCTGGCAGCAAAGCCTGGTAATTTGTTACACAGAACTGGAGGGCGGCTGATGAATATGCCTTTTTGCCAAACAGGTCCAGACACTTCCCAACCAGACATACGGGGTGGATTTAAACTGGGTCTGGCAGCCCCTAGAATTAACCACATCCACAACGATGGAATCAGGAGGCAAGTGGGAAAAGGGAAATTACGTGTCCTTCGCTGGCATGTCATACTTTTTGTCCATCTGTCTGAATGTTGGCAGGAGGGACACAGGGGTCTGCCATGACTTTGGCAGGGTCCAGGCATGCCATTAACTGGGCCACTCTGGCAGAAGTGGAAGAGTGTAAAATGTCTACCAATTTGTGGTGAGGCTCAGTCACTTCCTGCAAATGTATTTGTAGAGCTTCTGCCACCCTCTGAGCTAGGTCCTGGAATGATTTAAAATCATCAGCCACAGATAACGGAGAGGGCATCACTGCCTCATCTGGTGAGGATGATGAGAAATTAACTTGAGGAGTGTCTTCCTTCTCTGACCCCGCCCCAACTTCCTCCCTCGACTGCTCAGGGGATTCCAAAGCTTTCGAAGTTGCAGATGAAGAAGGGCGACTCCCTGCCTCTTTGTATGCCACACTAAGGGCCTGGGAGGACTGCTGCCTCTGAGCCTGCCAATGGTCCCAGTATGGACACTGAGGATACGGAGCCAGTGGCTGGTACTATGGTTGGCCAAACCATGGAGTCTGATATCCCTGGTGCCCACAGCGAAATCGGGCCCCACATAGTGATGAGATTTATGATAAGATTACTGGTTCTGTGGATGAAGGGAAAGCAGTGGATGTATTGTTTCTTGACTTTAGCAAAGCTTTTGACACGGTCTCCCACAGTATTCTTGTCAGCAAGTTAAGGAAGTATGGGCTGGATGAATGCACTATAAGGTGGGTAGAAAGTTGGCTAGATTGTCGGGCTCAACGGGTAGTGATCAATGGCTCCATGTCTAGTTGGCAGCCGGTATCAAGTGGAGTGCCCCAAGGGTCGGTCCTGGGGCTGGTTTTGTTCAATATCTTCATAAATGATCTGGAGGATGGTGTGGATTGCACTCTCAGCAAATTTGCGGATGATACTAAACTGGGAGGAGTGGTAGATACGCTGGAGGGGAGGGATAGGATACAGAAGGACCTAGACAAATTGGAGGATTGGGCCAAAAGAAATCTGATGAGGTTCAATAAGGATAAGTGCAGGGTCCTGCACTTAGGACGGAAGAACCCAATGCACAGCTACAGACTAGGGACCGAATGGCTAGGCAGCAGTTCTGTGGAAAAGGACCTAGGGGTGACAGTGGACGAGAAGCTGGATATGAGTCAGCAGTGTGCCCTTGTTGCCAAGAAGGCCAATGGCATTTTGGGATGTATAAGTAGGGGCATAGCGAGCAGATCGAGCGACGTGATCGTTCCCCTCTATTCGACATTGGTGAGGCCTCATCTGGAGTACTGTGTCCAGTTTTGGGCCCCACACTACAAGAAGGATGTGGATAAATTGGAGAGAGTCCAGCGAAGGGCAACAAAAATGATTAGGGGTCTGGAACACATGACTTATGAGGAGAGGCTGAGGGAGCTGGGATTGTTTAGCCTGCGGAAGAGAAGAATGAGGGGGGATTTGATAGCTGCTTTCAACTACCTGAAAGGGGGTTCCAAAGAGGATGGCTCTAGACTGTTCTCAATGGTAGCAGATGACAGAACGAGGAGTAATGGTCTCAAGTTCCAGTGGGGGAGGTTTAGATTGGATATTAGGAAAAACTTTTTCACTAAGAGGGTGGTGAAACACTGGAATGCGTTACCTAGGGAGGTGGTAGAATCTCCTTCCTTAGAGGTTTTTAAGGTCAGGCTTGACAAAGCCCTGGCTGGGATGATTTAACTGGGAATTGGTCCTGCTTCGAGCAAGGGGGTTAGACTAGATGACCTTCTGGGGTCCCTTCCAACCCTGATATTCTATGATTCTATGATTCTATAGTGGGTAAAACGATAGTGGGAACCCAAGTCCTCTTGCTTACTTCCCGACTCAGACGATGAGAAAGGCAGTGCATGGTAGAGAAATGTCAGCGAGTCAAATACTCTGTGAGAACTCAGTGCCAGGGCCCAGTACTAAGTAGGGGCGAGTCCAGTGCGTCGGACACCAAGAGATCCGTTGCACTCCAGAAATCCTGCAATGCGGATGGGGTCGGTACCAGTAGTTGTCAGTGCCAAAAGGTTTGTACCAATACAGTCAGAGATGTGGACCTGGCCATGCAGTCCGTTGTCATCATGCACATCAGGGTCAGTACCTGGGCCAATGTCTGTGCCAACACAGCCTTTCCCATTGCAGATCTCCCATGCCTTTTGATGCCCCTGTTGTACTGGTACTTCTTTGCCCGTGCCAATCAGGTCTTTGAGCAGACCGACTTGCTCTGTCTGCTTGGTACCACACTTGCCCAGAGTACCGGCTTCAGGCAGCTTTAGCACAGTCAGTACTGATGGAGCCAGAGATCGTTTCTGACTCAACTGGGTCTCACTATGGGGAGTCACAGACCTTTCCTTAGTGGTCTTGAGTGAGTGCCTCATCTTCTTGGGATCACCTCCCTTCAAAGTAGAAGGCTGCAGTAAGTTCTCCCCGGGACTCCGGAGGTTGAAGGGCAGACTCCATGAAAGACTCTCGGTCTTTCCTGGACCTGGGTTTTAGTTGCTGGCACCAACCACACTTTTGTGAGTTATGCTTTCTCCTAGGCAGTGAATGCACCACAAGTCTCCGTCAGTCGCTGGGAAATATTCCTTGCAACTGAGGCACTTTTTGAAGGCTGCAGAGCCAGGCATACCCTTGTCCAGGGCCCTCTCCCCCACTGGGGCTGGCCGGAGGCAAATGCTTTCTTCTTGCTTTTTGTTTTTTTTTTCTTTTTCTTTCTTTTCTTGGCACAGACAACAAAAAACAAATGAGATAACAAAATTAAAGTCTTCAATGGAAGACAAAATTTACAAAACGAAAGGGAGCTAACGATCTGTGAACAGACAGCTCTTAGCTTTCTCTCTTGCCAGGGGTGGTTGAGAAGGAACTGAGGAGGCAATGCCCATGGATGCTGGCTAGCTTCATGGCAGGCAAGGAGCAGTGCATACACGGGCAGGACAGACTGCTACCAAAGTTCTCTGATCAGCAGCAGAGACGTCCAGACACACCTACAGTGGAGTACCCACAGGGACATTACTCGAAGAAGAACCTATGGATTTCCAAAACCCTTATTTGTGAATTATTTTTAGTTGAAAATGAAGTTTAACCTGGAAATCATTATATAGCCACACATTTAAAAAAAGGATTGGTAAATAATTTCATGTAGTGAGAACACTATCAAAGTATTTTCCATTTTTTATACAAAAAAATCCTTTACTATCTGTTTTATGGTATGACTAAAACAGCTACTGCAACCTACTTATAACACCATCTTGAATTTCACTCCAAACAAGACAACCTGCATCTCAAGGAATTCAGAGGTGAAGGGATTAATGTATATAATTGTGTTGAAAAGCAGTTCGGTGAGGAACATGACCGGAATCTGGTGGTGAAGGAAGCTCCATGCGCCTCCTTAGTGTTCGCTAAAATGCAAATTGTTCTGTTTCCTGTAATCTTCCTCCCTTCCCCCCTTAATCTGATGGGCCCGTGTACTGCTTATATATAAATTAAGGTAAACTCACATTCCTTTCAGAGTAGCAGCCGTGCTAGTCTGTATTCGCAAAAAGAAAAGGAGTACTAGTGGCACCTTAGAGACTAACCAATTTATTTGAGCATGAGCTTTCGTGATAAGCAGCCGATGAAGTGAGCTGTAGCTCACGAAAGCTTATGCTCAAATAAATTGGTTAGTCTCTAAGGCCACTAGTACTCCTTTTCTTTTCACATTCCTTTGTCTCAGGCAGACTATGCTTACGCATGGCTTGCGAAACACATTTTAAGAATGGTTTCAGAGTAGCAGCCATGTTAGCACATATTAACAACATTTGGTACTCACCCTGTAAATACATTATGCAAGAATATTCATGATCAGTGAGTTATTCATTCTTCAATTATATCTTTACATGCCACCTTTTAAATACAGATTATGACAACAGTGCTGAGTATGGCAGGCCTGACAAGAGCTGCTGACACAGACTGGGCCTCTGTGTCACAGTGAAGCTCTCCCACTGACAGGACTTGTCCGAAGACGAGGCAGCTTGAGCATCAATGAGTGATGCCAACAGTATTGGAGAGGGGTGTGTGAGCGTGTGTGCATGAGATTACACCCCTACTGGTTGACAAAATCAGCGAGTGGCTGGCTTTCCCTCTTACACAGAGCAAATGGTTTGAGGACCTCCCTCATTAGGACCAGATCTGACAGTATCAGCTTCGGGAACTACACAGATAGTAATGTCCTCCGGCCTGGTGCATCTAGCCCCAGACGTGAGGAAGCAGGTTGGGCTTCTTTCCCTTGGTGGTGCCAGTGGTGTTGGTCTTGCCAGAGGCTTTGGCACCTGCAGCTCTGTCTCATGCTATGGGAATACCACCAGTGTGGGTCGGTCAGTGTCACCATTTATGCCCTTCGTTTGGAGCCTGAGAAGATAAAGGGGCACAGGGCGCATACCAACAGAGACAGCTAGCAAACATCTTCCAGTCTCCGATCTGGAGCACATGCACACCCAGAGTTGGTACACACAGGATCATCACTCACAGAAGAAACAACAGATATGTAACGTGTTAAGAACTTTTTTAAAAGAAATTTTAGGTATTTCTAGTTCAATTTTTTCCCCACAATGGTACAGCCACCTAACCCGCATTAAAACAATTCTTGCACTTATCAGTCTGCACACAATTTCAAGTGTTTCAATATCCCCGATAAACTGAACATACTTTTCCTTTGCCTTGTTTTTGATTTTTTCCTTCAATATCTTCAAAGTCTGTATCAGAAGAAAAGTGTGTTTCAGACTCCCTGTAATGACAAACAAATATTTACATACTACATCAGAAACCTTACTGTCAAAATAATTGTAGCAATATTATCTACATCTTCAATAAGATTATGTCAACTCAGTATGAACAAATATTTAAATCTAGGCCTTTCATTTTAAATCCATTTTGTCCTAACAACTAATTAACATGCTAGAGAACCATAAATAAAAGGTTCCTTCTGCTGACAATGCAGGAAGGTGTCTTCTGTGAAATCAAATGGCTATGGAATTTTCTTTCCTTTTTAAAAAACTTACAGAAATCCAACTATTGAACCTTGAAGCTGGTTGAAAAATTTTGAATTTTCAACAAAAAAATTCACAAAAAATATTCTGGCTTTTTCAACCAGCTGTGTTAGACAATAGATAAAGAGATAGGAAGAATCCTGATCTAACATATTTATGCACACCACTTAGTTATCTTTACCTAGTTAAACATACTTGAAGTAGCTTTTTATTTTATCAAAACTCAAATTTTGTAAAATTTAAATTGGACAGCCAAGAACAACAACATTCTGTGTTTAATTTTAATGAAAATGTTGACACGCTGTTTGCTCAAAATACATTTACATGTTTTAAAAGTCTTGCATACATTGAGACTATATCAGGCTGCACGGGTGAACCACCCCGAGTTCCTTCTCCACCCACCAAGTCTCAGAAGAAAACTCATAAGGAAGGAAGGTAGTGGAACACATCTTGAAAAATTACAGTTATTGCACAGAGTGAGTAACCTCTCTCCCTCTCTTTGAGAAATGTCCCTATAAGCATTCCACTTCACATGACTCCCAAGCAGTATCCCTCATAAGGAGACATGAGCTTTGAAATCAAGTCCAGAACTGAAGAAAGAATTACCGTATCAGATCTAGAGGCACTACTAGGGCATAGCATCTAAAGAAGGTGTGTACCAAATACCATGTAGCAGCTCTGCAGATCTCAGATACTGGGACACTATTAAGTAGAGCTATAGATGTAGACTCTGACCTCACAGAGTGAGCCAGCACACAAGGAGGTAGTGGAATGCTGGCTGCAATGTAACAAGCAAATTATACAGCAGAAATCCAATTTGGATTTCTTTGGGTAGAAATAGCAGAACTTTTAGATCGGTTTTCAAATAAAAAAAACAGTACTAAATCATTTTGATAGGTTTCAGAGTGGTTGCCGTGTTAGCCTGTATCAGCAAAAACAACAAGCAATACTTTTGGCACCTTAGAGACTAACAAATTTATTTGGGCATAAGCTTTCGCGGGCTAGAACCCACTTCATCAGATGCATGGAGTGGAAAATACAGGAGCAGGTATAAATACATGAAAAGATGGGAGTTGCCTTTCCAAGTGCGAGGTCAGTCTAACAAGACAATTCAATTAACAGTAGGATACTAAGGGAGGAAAAATAACTTTTGTAGCGGTAATGAGAGTGGCCCCTTTCAAACAGTTGACAAGAAGGTGTGAGTAACAGTAGGGGAAAATTAGTATGGGGGAAAATTAGGTTTGTAATGAGCCAACCACTCCCAATCTTTATTCAGGCCTAATATGATGGTGTCCAGTTTGCAAATTAATTCCAGTTCTGCAGTTTCATTTTGGAAATTTCACAGACTATCTAGTGAGAAAGCTAATGCCTTCCTGACATCTAGAGTCAGTCCCGAGAAAAGCAGTCCCGAGATTGGCATTACAAGGCTTTGGAAAGAAAATTGTCAGGTAACCGATCTGATTCAGATGAAATTCAGAAGACACTTTAGAAATGAAATTGGGATGTGACGAAGGAAACCTTATCCTTGTAGAATACTGGGAATGGAGGATCTGCCATTAAGGCCCCCGTTGCTCCTACTCTGCAGACTGATGTAATAGCCACGAAGAAGGCTGTCTCCATAGACAAATTCAGTAAGGAGCAGGTTGCCATCGGTTCTAAAGGAGGTTTTGTGAGCTTTTAGAAATAAATTATGGCCCCAACCTGGGGGCTTTTACCTGTGGGAAAGGATTTCCCAGACTGTTCATGAAGAGTACAGTTGTAGGATGAACAAACCGGGAAAACCCTTCATTCGTGGTATGAAAAGTTGTTAAGATGGCCAAATGAACCTTGAGAACACTGACAGTCCTGTTTTCTTTAGTTGCAGCAGGTAGTCCAGAACAAGCAGAAGTGAGGCAAATTCAGCAACAATTTTCTGGCATTCACACCAGTGACTAAATATTCTCTACTGTTGAAGCTAGATTTTTTCCTACTATTCAGTAATATCTGTTGTACCTCTGCAGTACAGGTCAACTTTAATCCCGTGAACTTTCACACCCCCTAGTGGTTTCTTGGGGTGACCATCGACCCTGTACCATGGGAGCACTGAGGTGTGCCCTCTATCCTAACAGAGATGCATCCATGGTTATAGTTACCATGGCGTTGACTGAAGGAAGGAATCTCCCGTGCCTACATTGTGACGAACCTTCCACTTATCTAGGGTGTGCTTCACCTATTGAGGAACTGACACTTGTTTGTCCAGGCTGCGTCTGTTTGGCAGGTATACTGACCTGAGACAGCCCTAGAAACTGCAGAGGTGTAATCTCGTATGCTCTGTCATGAAAGTGCAAGCCTACAAGTGACCTAGAAGTTGATGACAGTTTCTGACTGAAGTCTGCGAGCGCCCTTGAGTAGTTGTGACAAGCATCATGAACCTGTTCACAGAAAGGAAGGTCCTTGATGACAAGGGTCCAGGGATGCCCCTATAAATTGTATGTTCTATATGGAAGTCACTGGATTTTCCCCACATTCAATTGAAGACCCAAGTCCAAGAACTGAGAAAGTGCCCTCTGCATGAGTCTTACTCTTACTGTGACTGATCCTCAAGCAGACAGTCATCAAAGTACAGGTATACTATAATTGCCTGACAATGGAGGTAGTCTGTCACTACTGACTTTAAGGTTAGAAGGAACCATTGTGATCTAATCTGACCTCCTGCACATTGCAGGCCACAGAACTTCACCAACTTCTGAAAAAGACCCCTAACCTCTGGATGAGTTACTGAAGCCCTCAAGTCAGAAAATTCACCATCTACATTAGTTTAAACTTGCAAGTTATCCGTGACCTATGCTGCAGAGGAAGATGAAAAACCCCCAGGGTCTCAGCCAATCTGACCCAGGGGAAAATTCCTTCCTGACTCCAAATATGGTGATCAGTTAGACCCTGAGAATGTGGGCAAGATCCCCCAAGCTGATAGCTGGAAAAGAATTCTGTGTAGAGCCCTCCCCATCTACTGCCCCATGTCCAGCCGCTGGGAATTTCTGCTACTGCCAATCACTGATGGGCCACATGCCATTGTAGGCAGTTCCATCATTATCATCCCCTCCATGAATTTATCAAGCTCAGACTTGGAGCCAGTTAGGTTATTTTTCCCCCACTGCTCCCCTTGGAAGGCTGTTCCAGAATTTCACTCCTCGGAAGGTTAGAAACCTTTGTTTAATTTTGAGCCTCGATTTGTTGATGGCCAGTTTAAAGCCATTTGTTCTTGTGTCCACATTGGCACTTAACTTAAATAATTCCTCTCCCTCCCTGGTATTTATCCCTCTGATATAGTTACAGAGAGCAATCATATCTACCCTCAGCCTTCTTTTGGGTAGGCTCTTTGAGTCTCCTCTCATAATAAGGTAGATTTTCCATTCCTCATATCATCTTAGTAGCTCTTTTCTGCACCTGTTACAATTTGAATTCATCATTACTGTGGCCAGAGTTTGCCAAACGGTTTTTGCAGGTTCCAGCAGAGCCTTTTTGATAGGATGTGCAACTCTGGATGATGCCGCAGAGTGAAAAACATCCAACAGCTTGAGTTGAGATTCTTTAACATTCTCAAGCGTATCTGTAGAGAATCTGCCCCATGTTTAATGAGGTCTTGAAACTGTCGAAAAATCATCAGCCACAGTTGGAGGAGAAGGTATTATGGTCTCATCTAGTGATGAGGATGAGATGTCAATCTGATGGGGAGGCTCTGTCTGTCTGTCCTAGCCTCCTGATCCTCAAACCTTTCCTCCTGCTGAGTGGTGTGCTGGGAAGGGGAAGCTTCAGTCTCCCTGTCATCTCGGTGAGAGACTGTCTGAACCTTGGTGAACTGTTGGCAATAAGCTGCTCAAGGATCCCAATATGGCCACTGAGAAGCACAGTGGGAAGGGGGTAGCATACAGGGATGATCCCAACAAGAACCATGAGGTCCCCAGACATTCTCCCTCTCTCTTTGAGAAAGGGGTTTCCTATGTAGGTATGTAAGAGAACCCTGGACAGAGACTGATGATACTGAAAGGACGTCTCTACTGTCGTCTCTTCTTCCCCTAACCAAAAAGAGAGGTGAATTAGATGGTACAAAAGATGTATAAGGATCCAGATAGCAAGTGGTTCTTGGTACCAAGAGATGCAAGCAATGGAGACTCTAGTTCAGCAGTCACCGATCAGTCCTTCAGGCACCTAAAGTCTTGCAAATCAAGCAGAGTGGAATTGCAGCACCGAGTAAGGTTGAGATATGCACTGACTGTATTGTAGGTTTGTCCCTGGAGGACAGCACCAAGTTTTGAGCACTTCACATAGTTGGAGGCTTAATCTTACACAGTACCGAAGAACTTGAGAGAGGTACCAGGAGAGAGGTTAAGTCCAATGGTACTGGTCTTCTCTATTTGTTCTGACCAGCTCTGCTAGATGGTACCAGCACCTTCTCAGAGCCTCACTTACTTTCAGAAGAGCTACGGTACAAGAGGAGCCCACTACCTCTGCAAGATTGAGCCTTGAGGCTAGATTCTGAGGCTATTACCTGCTCAGAGAGCGAGGTCTTTTCAAAGTGGATTCCTAGAGGGGAGTTAGAGCTCCCCTTCTTGGAACCTCTACTTGAGGTCTCTAAGGCTTTTCCCATTCTGTAAGAGTGTTTCACCAAGGTGGAAGGGGTACTAGATATCTCTGGAAACTGATGTACAGGGGGGTTTCTTATGACCGGTTTCCAAAGCGGGGTGAAGGGAGAGCTCCATAATTAATAGTCACAACTTCATTGCCCAGTTCTTCCTTGCCCTGGATTTGAGGGCAACACAGCTTCTGTGGAATGTGCAACTTCTCTAGGCAACGAACATACTTAAGAATATCTGTTGTTGACCAGGATAGCCTCTCTACATGTGAGACGGCGATTAAACCCTGATTAACCAGGTATACCCCTTAGGAAGGGCCTCCCTGGAGGAAATAAAACAAACTTCCAAATAACTAACTAAAATAAACCTAGTTAAACTGAAATCAGAAGGTAGTCCAGATGAACACAATGGGGATACAATGGGCTTACACTAAGCCGAGATAGCTGAGAAAGAACTGAGGGCTATTCACCCATGCAGCCTGATATGGCCTCAGTGAACACATGTATCCCCATGAACACAATTGTATCCCCATGAACATTGTATCCCAATGTGGATACAATTGTATCCACATTGTATCCCCATGAACACAATGGGGATACAATGGGCTTACACTAAGCCGAGATAGCTGAGAAAGAACTGAGGGCTATTCACCCATGCAGCCTGATATGGCCTCAGTGATGGGTACAAGGATATCAGCAGAGTAAGCCCAGGCCGAACAGACATTGCTAACAAAAATCTCTGATCAAAGACACGTTGGACACACGTGCACCTGAAGTGGAGCACCCATAGGGACACTACTCTTAGAAGAGCCATTCATTTTTAGACACCTAAAAGAAATACAATGGAACATAACGTTGCGGAATATTTTCAATTAACTAAAAGTGTTTCACAAGAGTAAGTTATTTCAATATTGGTCTTTTTGAAATACTATTAGCATGTCTAAGACGATGAAAATGTCACCATTTTTTTTAAGAATTTTCATTAAACCAGGCATCTTAACAGAACAAAGGGGTTGGTTTTGTTAAGAAAATTCATAACATCTTGAGACAAAGTAAGACAAAAATGGGTAAAACAACGAATAAAATTGGAGCTTATTAGCTTCTTCCCGACTATGAATATGCATGAGACTATGGCACAAGTACGTTTCAGTGAGACCTATATGCTGCACTTCACTACATTTTCTTAATATCTGCCACACTACTGCAAAACTGACGGCTCTCCTCCCTGCCAAAGCTTGTAAGCAAGACTATTCTATTAGAAAATATACATGAATGTCAATGGGAGTTACAAATCTATTAAGAGAATAGGGACAGAGAATACATCTACTGTGGTTCAAAACTCAGAAGTTTTCTACAAAATTTTCTAAAATGTTGGCACGTGTAGCAACACTACACTTTTACTTTAACATACCATACTTTTAAAAAATGCTATAATATAAATTAGGGCTGTCAACTGATTAAAAAAATTAATTGTGATTAATCGCAAGATTAATCGCACTGTTAAATAATAAAAGAATACCATTTATTTAAATATTTTGGGATGTTTTTACATTTCCAAATATACTGATTTCAATTACAACACAGAATACAAAGTGTACAGTGCTCACTTTTGTTTTTTATAGTGCATATATTTGTAATAAAAAAAATAAAGAAACAGTATATTTCAATTCACCTAATACAAGTACTGTATCGCAATCTCTTTATCATGAAAACTGAACTTACAAATGTAGCATTTTGTACAAAAAAATAACGGCATTCAAAAATAAAACAATGTAAAACTTTAGAGCCTATAAGTCCACCTAGCCCTACTTCAGCAAATCACTCAGACAAAAGTGTGGTTACATTTACAGGAAATAATGCTGCCCACTTTCTGTTTACGTCACCTGAAAGCAAGAACGGGCTTCACATGGCACTGTTGTAACCGGCATCACAAGATATTTGTGTGCCAGATGCGCTAAAGATTCATATGTTCCTTCATGCTTCAATCACAATTCCAGAGGATGTGTGTCCATGCTGATAACGGGTTCTGCTTGAAAATAAACCAAAGGAGAGCGGACCAAGACATGCTCATTTTCATCATGAGTTAGATGCCACCAGCAGATGGTTGATTTTCTTTTTTGGTGGTTTGGGTTCTGTAGTTTCTGCATCGGAATGTTGCTCTTTTTAGACTTCTGAAAGCATGCTCCACACCTCATCCCTCTCAGATTTTGGAAGGCACTCCAGACTCTTAAACCTGGAGTCGAGTGCTGTAGCTATTTTTAGAAATTTCACATTGATACCTTATTTGCGTTTTGTCAAATCTGCTATGAAAATGTTCTTAAAACGAAAACGTGCTGGGTCATCATCCGAGAGTGCTATAACATGGAATATGTGGCAGAACGCGGTAAAACAGAACAGGAGACAGACAATGCTCCCCAAGGAGTTTAGTTACAAATGTAATTAACGCACTTTTTTTTTTTTAAACAAGCTTCATCGGCATGGAAGCATGTCCCCCAGAATGGTGGTTGAAGCATGAAGGGGCATACGAATGTTTAGCATATCTGGCATGTAAATACCTGGCAATGTCTGCTACAAAAATGCCATGTGAACACCTTTTCCCACTTTCAGTTGACATTGTAAATAAGAAGCAGGCAGCAGTATCTCCCGTAAATGTAAACAAACTTGTTTGCCTTCGTGATTGTCTGAACAAGAAGTAGTACTGAGTGGACTTGTAGGCTCTAAAGTTTTACATTGTTTTGGTTTTGAGTGCAGTTATGCAACAACAACAAAATACATTTATAAGTTACACTTTCACAATAGAGATTGCACTACAGTACTTGTATGAGGAACTGAAAAATACTATTTCTTTTGTTTATCATTTTTACAGTGCAAATATTTGTAATAAAAATATAAAGTGAGCACTGTACACTTTGTATTCCGTGCTGTAAGAGAAATCAATATATTTGAAAAAGAAGAAAAACATCCAAAAGTATTTGATAAATTTCAATTGGTATTCTACTGTTTAACCATGCAATTTATCATGATTAATTTTTTTAATCGCAGTTAATTTTTTTAGTTAATCGTGTGACTTAACTGTGATTAATCAACAGCCCTAATATAAATGTAAGAGTTAGGAAACAAAAAGGCCACCTGTTCCTACAGCAATATTAACTTGGCTAAATTTCACCTACGTAATATTAGTATTTTTGCATTTCTTGTTAAATTTTGTTATTAAACCTTACACGTGTATCCTAAATTATATAGACTATGCACTGTATGCAAATTCATGTTGTCATAGAACCTATAACATTTGCATTTGCTGACATGCTTTTAAACTATGCAACCTTAAAAGTGATCTGCAAAGGGAAAGTGTCAGTACTTGCTTCTTTATAATATATAAAGGATGCCAGAAAGTTGAGAGCCCCTACAGTTGCAAAAAACATTTTCAAGCTAGTTGGTTTATTTTTTAAACTTTAGAATGATCAGGTATGTCAACATTTTGTTGTTCCCATTTTGTAGAGGAGGACTCAAATATGGATTGGAATTGTCCCCAACCATTAAAAACACAGGCTGTAAGTCTTTAATAAAAAAACTTTCATCCCAAAACTTGGCATGTGAGAGTTTAATAGGTGTGAAAACCCAAATTCTAAACATATGATTAAGGGCTTGTCTACACAAGAAAGATACACTTTAACTTAGGGTATGACTTTAAACAGGTTTAATTAAACTAATGAAAAAGGCTGTGTATACACATCTATTTTGGTTAAACCACATTTATTTCAATTTGCTTTAAGCTGATTAGGAATCAGTTTAAATTAAACCACAATAAAATACTCTTAAAATAAGAGATGCCCATAGAGATTTTTACACCAGTTGAAACGAACTTAAACTGGTGCAACTATTTCTTGTAAATAAGGCCTAAGAATTCCTCTTTCCTCCTATCTCAACTGTTAAGTTTTACACCCTTAGTACTTCTGTTGTCATGATCTCACTAGTTCTCCAGATGTCCCTAGTCTTTCAGGAACAGACAAAACTTGCATCTTACATAAACACAACACATATCACACACAAGTTTTAATTTAAAAACCTTTCAGAAAATACATTGTGAAGAAGCAAATAAATCACACAAACCCAATTCTAATTTATGGACATGCACACAATTCGGAGAAATTGTTTCTTGATTTAACAGTTGTGTGTATTTAATTTTCTTGGAGAGTGGAGCCAGAGGAAAAGAGAAGGGTAGGGAGTAATAGGGTTAAGTGACTGTGCTTAGTAACAGATTTAAATAGTTCCTACCTGACAGAAAGTTAACCTTAGAACTCTATTAGACTCTGCTAATAAATATATTTTTTAAAAGTCTTAAATACTGCTGATGCTCTAAATCCATTTTTTCCAATCACATATCTCTCTCCCCACCCGCAGTACTTTTTTTTATTGTCCCCAACCAACCCGAAGAAAGTTGGTACTCTTCATTAAGCACTAATTACATGCAGAGTTCAAATTTTAGGTACTTTTCAGCTGAAGTCATGACTCAAAGAAGGGTTTTTAGAATTTCTTGAGTGAACTACAAAGGAAAAAATTGATTATGTATAAAGAAGGCCTAAAAAGGTTTCTGTCTGTACCTATGAGATACATTTAGCTTTTCCTCCCCTGTTAAAAACAAAAAAGCCCACAACCCACATTAGGAACCCAGTTTTTGTCGACCCTGAAAGATTACGGATGACTGGAGAACCCGTAGGATATTATCACAAGTAACTGAAAAGTGGTATCATCTACAGTTAAAGTTTATCAAAGCACACACACATATTGTTTTATATATATTTATATATATAGTGATAGACCCAGGCCAGTTGGGTACAGCAGATATACTCGCCACTGGATTAACAGTTTTCTGTTCCCTGACTGACCAGAACAGGGGCTGCTCCAGGCTAATGAGAACACCGGACTCCAATTAACCTACAAAAGAGTCAGGTGAGGCCATTAAACTAATGTGACCACCTGACTCTAATTAAGGCCCTTCTGATACTATAAAATGGCTCACTCCAGTCAGGCCGAGGAGAGCCAGGGAGCCAGAGGAGAGGAAGTGCAGCTGAAGGGCTGGTTAATGAAGACACCCTCAAGTCATTGATAAGGAAGCCCTAATGTAAGGGTGAAGAAGGAGAGCTGTGAGGAAGTGGCTCAGAGAAATGTAGCAACTCTGGCAGTGAAAGGTTGGCTGCCAACAGCTGCTACCATTAGGGTCCCTGGGCCGGAACCTGGGTTCCCCCCAACCCACCACTACAGAAACACCTCCTGGGAGGGGAAAACAGGCCCCTGTCAGGACAAGAGGCTAAACTGTTTTGGTATGAGTCCGTAGGAGCAACAGGGACTGTGGGAGTTCTCTCACCAACATTCTTGCTGGCTTATGATGAAAAGGGCTCAGTAGACTGTATCCTTGGCTCTAGAGAGAGAAGGGCTAGATGGAGGGTTGCAGTGAGCCTCTGAAGCTAGCATAAACTGCCTGGAAGCGCGGGACCCACGGGGACAATGTCGGAGCTCTGCCAGTATATATCTCTGTCTCTCTCACACACACACACTTGGCAAAAAAGCAACTCTCTTAAGGATTAAGCAACCCTAGCCCTTTAAAAAAAGGCCTCAATCAACATCTGTCTCCCTAAACAGAAACAAGACGACTTGACATTACTCCTATTTCTGTCCAGAAAATTTCTAATCCAGAGAAAAGTTTTTTTCAGAAAGTTATAAGCATCTGAAAAATGTTGCTATAATGGAAACTATTCTGTGACCATGACAATAGATTCTCCTACTAGCAAAATGCTTGATTAAAGATTCTAAAAATCTAGAGTAAAAAATAAAGTTAAACCAGTTATACGATTGCTATTTTAACTCTCTCTGGAAACACAGGACACCATTCAAGCCATGCTTTAGATTTAAATCACAGTAACTACTTGACAGAATAAACTTTGTTATGTATGTATTAAGCATTGTTCATTTTTCTGTTTTCTTTAGCAATTAATCAGAGCAACAGTGTATATTGTCATTGCACCTACAACAAATGTGTTTTACCTTAAAAAGTTTGGCCACTGCAATTTTAATTACTTACTGAAGGAGAGTAAAATCACTTGGTATTTCTGGAGCTGCTATCATTTCTTTATCATCTTCTGGACCACCACTGTATTGGAAATATGTTCAAAAAACAGTTTACGGTGCGCAAGCACGTTTTCTTCCTTTCACAAAAGACAATTCCTATTAAAAAAAACACAGACCAGGTCAATCTTTACTCTTAATGAAAGACGCAAAAATGTTATGGTCATTAATGTCTTGTACTGTATATCAGCCTCTGACATACATTTCAGAAGACTGGAAGTTTATTTTCTCCTTTTAAATTACAATTTTTATAAGTGCTCTTCACCCCATAATCTCTCCCCAAACTCCTGCAACAGCATCACAATATTAAAACAAAATACAGCACAACATGGTAAATGATATATAGAAAAAAGTCTCATTTTAGAACATGAAGCGGCAAAGAGAATATGCATGCATTCCTGATTAGTCTAGATCATTTTAGAAGACTAATCTAAAGAACAAAACTTCAATTTCTTCTTTGAACCAAGGCCTTGTCTGCATCCACAGTAGCTAGACACCACAGTGAAAAGCACTCTGTGTCCACAATGCAGTGAAAGGCTCTGGCAAGAAGGCAGTAGGGAAAAGCTCTGACAGAAAGGAGCTGCCAAAGCCTTTCCTCACTGCCTCCTTCTGCAGAGCTTTTCCCCACTGCCAGAGCCTTTTACCAAAGGGAGGCAGTAGGACACTTAACTTCTAAAAATAGAAGTGTAGACATAAAAGGCACTGTGAACCATTTAGGGTATATACCCTAAGCTTCTGGTGTGTCCACACTACTAGACCAAGCAGTGCCTGTCTGCACTGTTATTTATATCAGTGCTAGTGGGGCATGCAGCGAGTGTAGTACATGTTAAAAACACACAAGAAGGGGGTCTAAGAGATACTGGCTTTTCTGCACGTCTACTCTTCAGTGTGTTTAATATGCCAGATTAACATCAATTTTTACACTAAAAGAACAGGAGTTGACTGTCTAAATGGGCCATCTTGATTATCACTACAAAAAAGTTTTTTTCTCCTTCTGATAATAGCTCATCTTAATTAATTAGCCTCTTACAGTTTGGATGGCAACTTCCACCTTCTCTGTATGTGTATATATATCTTCTTACTATATGTTCCATTCTATGCATCTGAAGTGGACTGTAGCTCACAAAAGCTTACGTTCAAATAAATTTGTTAGTCTCTAAGGTGCCACAAGTACTCCTTTTCTTTTTACAGCAGTTTAGTGGTCCATCTAGTATGCTAGCAAGAAAACTCATAGTGGACAAAAAATTAAGAAGTACTGCCATCTAATACAACTGTGAACTATTATGGGCTGAGCTGGAACCACCACCTATAGTTACTTCCCATTGTAAGAACCTTAGATGCTTAAAATTTAGCTAAAATTCAACTGTTCAGGCTGAAATTTTCATGGCTTCCAAGTAAGGCATGACGCCCCTCAGGCTTCTACGTAGTACACGGAGGCGTGACCAGGCGGCTCTGCTCGCCACCCCGTCCGCAGGGCGGTTCCCAGCCAATGGGAGCTGCAGGGATGGCGCCTGCAGATGGGACAGCATGCAGAGCTGCCTGGCTACACCTCGGAGCCGAAGGAGAGACATGCTTCTGGGAGCTGCTTGCAGTAAGCGCCGCCCAGAGACTGCATCCCTGAGCCCCCCCGCCACCCCACAGCCCAATCCCCTGCCACAGCACTGATCTCCCTCCCGCTTCTGAACTCCTCGATCCCAGCCCAGAGCCCCCTCTTGTACCCCAAGCCCCTCATCCCCAACCCCACCCCAGAGCCCCATCCCTGATCCCCCTCCCACCCTCCGAACCCCTCAGTCCCAGCCCGGAGCACCCTCCTGTACCCCAAGCCCCTCATCCCCAGCCCCACTCCAGAACCCACACCCCTAGCCGGAGTCCTCACCCCCTCCCACACCCCTAGCCCCAATTTCGTGAGCATTCATGGCCCGCCATACAATTTTCATACCCCAATATGGCCCTCGGGCCAAAAAGTTTGCCCACCCCGGTCTAGTATCTGAGGGATGGAGCAACGTTCACAATAAGGGTGTCATTAACATAATGGTAACTCCACAACCAACATTTTACTTATTCCAGTGCACAACCAAGCATCACCACTCAGCCCAATATATTGCTGACTGTTTAAAAAATACAATGAATAAACTGTGACCTCAGGACAGGAGGTACATGTCACCTAAAGACAGGATGCAGAAGTAAAATGTCTAGTAACCATTAATGATTGCTTCTTGGAGCAGCTAGTCCTGGAACTCACAAGGGTAGAGGCAATTCTTGATTTGGTCTAGCACACAAGATCTGGTCCAAGAGGTGAATATAGCTGATTCATTTGGTAAGAGCAACCATAACGTAATTCAATTTAAAATCCTTGTAGGCGTGGGAAATATCAAAGAAACGCTCCACCGTAACATTTAACTTCAAAAAAGGGAAAGGACACAAAAATGAGGAAGCCAGTTAAATGGTAATTAAAAGTAACAGTAACAAGAGTGAAATGCCTGTAAGCTGCATGGAAACTTTTTAAAAACATCATAATAGAGGCTCAAACTGTAGGTATACCCCAAATAAAAAAAATGAAAAGCAACACGACCAAAAAAATGCCACCATGGCCAAACAGAGTCAAAGAGGTGGTTAGAACCAAAAAGAGATATCCTTTAAAAATGAGTCAAATCCTACTGAGGAAAATACAAAGGAGCCTAAACTCTGACATGTCAAGTGTAAAAGTATAATTAAGCAGTCCAAAAAAATATTTGAAGAGTAACTAGCAAAAGATACAAAAAGGAACAAAAAAATTTTTGTACAGCAGAAGCAATAAGCTTCCCAGACAATCAGTGGGGTCCACTGGACTATCATAGTGCTAAAGGAGCACTCAAAGAACACAAAGCCGTTGCAGACAAGCTAATTAATTCTTTATATAGGTTTTCACTGCAGAGAATATAGGAGAGAGATTCCCACACCTGAGCCATTCTTTTTAGGTAACAAATCTGAGCAAACGTCAGAGATTGAGGTCAACAGAGGATGTTTAGGAACAAATTAATAAATTAAACAGGATTAAGTCACCAGGACTAGATAACATTCACCCAAGAGTTCTGAAGGAGCTCAAATATGACACTGCAGAACAACTAGCTGTGGTATGTAACCTATCACTTAAATCAGCTTCTATATCAAATGCCTAAAGGATAATTAACATAACACCAATTTTTAAAAAGGCTCCAGAGGTAATCTTGGCAATTACAGGCTGGTAAGCCTAACTTCAGTACCAGGCAAACTGGTTGAAATGATAGTGAAAAAACAGAATTATCAGACACAGATGAAAACAATATATTGGGGAAGTCTCAACATGGCTTTTGTAAAGGGAAATCATGTCTTATCAATCTATTAGAATTCTTTGAGAGGGTCAAAAAACATATGGACAAGGGAGATACAATGTACCTGAACTTTCAGAAAGTCTTTGACAGGGTCCCACACCAAAGGCTCTTAAGCAAAGAAGCAGCCATGGGGTAAGAGGGAAGTCTTCTCATGGATCAGTAACTAGTTAAAAGATAGGAAACGAAGGGTAGGAAAAATGATAAGTTTTCAGAAAGGAGAGACTTAAACAGTGGTGTCCGCCAAGGAACTGTATTGGGATCAGCACTATTCAACATATCCATAAATGAGCTGAGTCTACAGATAATACAAAATTACTGAAGATAGCGGAGTCTAAAGCGGAGGAGTACAGAGGGATCTCACAAAACTGTGATTGTGAAACAAAATGATTGTATTTATCAACATTGAATTTAATCTAAGTAATGCATATTGGAAAACAATCCCAACTATACACCAAAAATGATGGGGTCTAACTTAGCTGTTACCACTCAAGACAGAGATCTTGGCGTCATCATGGGTAATTCTCTGAAAACATCTGCTCAATGTGCAGCGGCAGTCAAAAAAGCTAAAAATGTTAGGAACCATCAGGAAAGTGATAGATAATGAGACAGAAAATATTGTAATGCCACTGTATAAATCTATGGTATGCCCATGAAGTTCTGGTCGCCCTATCTTACAAAAGATATTGGAATTGGAAAAAATACAAAGAAGAGCAACAAAAATGACTGGGGTCTGGAACAGCTTCCATAGGAGGAGAGATTAAAAAAGACTGGGACTATTCAGCTTACAAAAGAAATGACTAAAGGGCCGATGTGACAGAGGTCTACAAAATCACGAGTGGTGTGGAGAAAGTGAATAAGGAAGTGTTATTCACCCCTTCACATAACACAACTAGGGGGTCACCCAATGAAATTACTTCTGTTTTAAATTTGTTGCCTATTACTTCTTCACACAACGCACAGTCAGCCTGTGGAATTCATTGCCAGGAGAGGTTGTGAAGGCCAAAAAGTATAACTGGGGTTAAAAAAGATTGAGATAAATTGAGAAAAATATTTGATAGGTCCATCAGTGGTTATTAGCCAAGATGGTCAGGGACTCAATCCCAT
This sequence comes from Caretta caretta, assembly GCF_965140235.1. NCBI lineage: Eukaryota > Metazoa > Chordata > Testudines > Cheloniidae > Caretta > Caretta caretta. The sequence continues at coordinate 88,313,168 of NC_134214.1, forward strand.
AATAAATTAATGCTTCAAAATATTTGACCATTTTTACATTATTTTATATTTGACCCATCAATTGACCAATTATTTTTGGAACAGTCAAATGCTCAGTCCTAATCTGTAATCACCACAGTACAGTCCTATCCAGAATTTATAGAACAGCTCAAGGTACCAAAGTCTCAACATTAGTCTGCTGTTAAGCGAACGTGTGAAACCCCTACTGGGAAAAATGTTTATATCATCCTCTTGCAAATGGCCCACATGGAAGATAACAGTTTACTATTGCTACCAGTTACTCAGTTAGTGAAGTGGTAGATGTCTGTGCTGTAGATATGAGGCAGAGAAGTAAAGTTATTTGTCCGCAGTCACACAGAGTCTGTGTGTGAACAGGAATTACAATACATTCCTAGTTCTGCACTTAGACCATATCTGTCTCAATATTAGAATCTGTAAAAATATAGTTCTGGACAGCATTGTTTCATATAACCACAAACACTTTTAAAGAATATAATCATCACAAACTGAGTAAAGGAATGTATAAACTGTTCAAAAATAATCTCAACACAGAATTAAATTATAGATTTGGTGCATCTCATTCTGAAATTAAAGACATCATCTATTAAAACTAGATATCTGTAGTTTTGTGGTGACACAATCTGCGTGTTTCATAATTAGATTCCTAGCACAAACAAGAAAACCAGATGATTATTCCTGAAGTATTGAATTTCTCCCTTCTAATTATAGAAAAGAGGGATATGAACCTGTCTCTTAGAGCTAAAGAGTGTTACAAAAATAGAAGTGTTTTGGGATTGTTTTTGAGAGGGGAGAAAAACAGAAGAGGGGAGGGTCCTAGCATTTGGCCAGCAACTTTCTCAACATATGAGACGTCAATAAATTATTTACACAGTATCATTGGTGTGCAAAATGCTCTACATATCAGTAGGATGACACAGGAGTTTACAACATTAATTCCAGCAAAAAGGTGCTGAGGTTATGAGAAGGATTAGGACCATAAACAGTAAAAGGGCAGACATATGCTTTTGTTGTATAAGTATCTTATTAGGTCCTTTAACTTACATTTAAAAAATAATAATAATATTACTTTGATGTAGTCAATTCAGAGCAGGCAGCAAAAAGAGCCTATTTTGAAGATGCCATTTCAACCAGCAAAAAATTGAAGTATCCATAGTAAGCACAGATTTAAAGCCAGACCTTTGGCATCTAGTACTGGTATATGTATCTGCTAAGGTCAACATATATTTCTAATTATCATGAAACTGAAACTATCTTTCATATGTTTAGTACTTAAGCATTTAAATTTTGTCTATTTATATATTTCATACAGCTTTCAGCGTTTGTTGGCAAAATTAAGTTGACTTATGAGTTTATCTATGAATTTCAGAAGACCATGAGTTTTACTGAAACATAATTAACTTATTAACTTTTAAAAGAAAATGTATCATGCTGAAAGATCACAAGGTGGAGCTCTAGCCTAAAGCTAACTAAAGAAACTCTAGAAGACAGGTCATCCAGAGGTTGACCTAGTTATTTCTTTACAATAAACTTTATAATACATTGTTAAAAACAAAATACTGTAGCATATTTTGCTTACATTTGCCAAATCTCTATACAAAACAGTTCAAATACATCAAAAAAGTTCCTGCATCTTGGGTGAAATTAAAAAACACATTTATTTGGAATCACTCTGGACTCTTCTTGGATATAAAAATGTCAAGGGCAACTATATCACTATATCATGACCTTGCTGAACTTTGTAGACAGTTCCAAAAATAACTGCAAAAAGATTTAAATTACAATGTTTTACAGTGATGCATCACCATACTGTAACCAAAGCCCTTTATTTTCAGTTTCTATTTTGTTTATAATTTTCTGGAAACTTATCAGTGTTTATTACAAAAATTTAAAAAGTGGGTGAAAATCAGTGCAAAAAATTAACTTCAGTGTTCTGAGTATATATTAGGGGAAGGAAGGACAGAAAATAAAACAAAGTACTTCTGATCTGGTTTCACACTCTGGAAGGAAAGATGGCAGCTTGGTGACTTGAGCAGCCCAGATCACAAAGCTGCCATCTCTCCTTCCAGAGTGGGGAGACAGATCCGTGGAGTTCCAGCATTTTTCTTTTTAGGACTTGGGCACTGACGTACAGATATGTACATACATGTATGTTTGCATTTTCCACTATGTTACCTTCTTTTAACAGGCAGCCTTGCATTTACACTTAGACTAATTTATTATTAACATAAACACATCTACCTAATATATTGGATTTTCTTAATCAGTATTCAGGTTTTTTTTTTACCATTACGACTCAAATAAATCAAATAGGTTTTGTAAAACCTAGGAAATTTTTGGTAAATAATCATAAATAAATAAATAAATAAATAGTAAAAGCTGAAAGTGAAGGACCTTGACTATAACCTACCATTAAAGATTTAACAAACAAGAAGTGTAATACCATTATGATTCATTAAAGCGGGGGGGGGGGGGGGGGGAATGGGAGAAAAGATCTCCAGTGATATCAGTCAGTCATTTAATTATATCAGTAATTTACAATGTATCAGTTGAGGATTCCATTACAAACACCTGTGATGGTACAAAAGCAAGGACTAAAATAAGCTTCTAACTCTACCCACAATTGGAGCTCTACTTCACTGCAAAGTTCACTCAAGTTATAACTTGCCCCTAACTCCAGTCCCTTATACAAAATAAATTGAGTTTAGTACTACTTTTAACTCAAATTGGCTGGCCTGTGACAAGGCATAAGCTAAAACTCGAGTATGAACAACTCCTCAGGTGTTAACACAACCAGAGGCTAGCACCACTCAAGTGCCAATACGCTCCAATGCCTTCCTTCTTCTCCATGTGCCCAAAAAAAGACAGACAAGTTCTCCCACAATTCACTTGGGAAAAATTTAGGAAGAGATTCATGTTACTACAGCGCTAAGGACCATGGGATGTGCCCCCAGAAGTCTTGGCATCCCACACAAGTGAGTACAGTGCGAGCGTGTACACACCGACTTTAGTACTATTTTGCAATGTGGCCGCTCTCACTTGCGCTAAGCTAAGTTGAGAGAAAAGACTGAAATGTAGACAACTTCTTAACTCTGAAGTGACAACATATCTTTAGTCAAACTTTACTTAAACATAGCAGCAGATACCTGTAATATAAGTCACCACTGACCAAACAACCCAGTAATATGTAATCCTACATATGGTGCCAAAAGGTCAGGTTTAATTCAGAATTTGTTATTAACGGTGATTCAGAGAGAGAAAAGCAAATTATCTGAACTGAATTTACACTTAGAGACTTATAAGAAATAAGGTAAAGTTTTATATCAGCTCTCTTTTCTTTCCTTTTTTAAAAACAAAGCTCACATCTCTTAAGGAGACTATTTCACACTTAAAATTCAGGATAAACATCAGGAAGAGATGCAAAGAAAAGAATGATGGTCTTACGGACAGGTCATGATTCTGTACATTGGGATTCAATTTCTCATTGAGCCACCAACTTCCTATTTGACCTTAGGAAAGTCACAATCTACATTGTGCCTCAGTTCCTCATCTGCATGGAGTGACATCTGAAGAAGTAGGTTTTTTACCCACAAAAGCTTATACCCACATAAATCCGTTCGTCTTTAAGGTGCCACCAGACTCCTCGTTGTTTTTACTCAAGTTACAGAATCACTCAAAAACGATAAATACATAAAACAACAACATAGAATAATGCCTGAAGTGACTACTGGACGTTTCACATGCTCTAGATTGAACTGATCACATTACAGTAGCCACAGTCACAGAACGAATTGCTAGGGTGTTGCCATGTGACTAGATGAGTGCCTTGTTGCATTTTTCCACTGTTGTACATTTAATATGGAAGGGATTAAAATATTTTACAAGAATATTTTAAATATAAAGAACATCTAACTTCTTCCATGCTTAAGAACTTCGGCATTGTTCTTTTATCATAACAATGGTCCATTACCCGCATTCTAGAGGACAGTTTAATACCCCAATAAAAGGCAAACAATTTGCTTTTATCACTCCCGTGACCCTGACACTGTTTTTCCACAAAAGCTAAGCTTCTCCTCCAATAGCGTGGCTCCAAGCAATAGCCCTTTCTGAAGGACTTTGTATTTTGCTAGACTAGTGATACAATTTGTGGGATTTGGCACCACAGCCTGTTCTTCCGCCTTCCCCTTCCCTGTCTCCCCCAGCCAGCAGGAAAGGGAGGGCTGGAGCCGTCACCGGGGTTATGTACTTCAAAAGCAGGAGCAAAGATTGAACATTTGCCACCTCCACTGTCTTAGAAAAATCCTTGGAGTTATTTGGTACCAATGGATCATCATTAACAAGATCCTTGAGAGAACCAGCCTAAAGTCTAAGCAGAATATGCGGGACCTTTGCAGGCTTTGCTGGTTGGGACACGTAGAATGCATGCCTCAAGACTGACTGCAAAAGGCTGTGCTCTATGGTCAACTTAAGAACTCGCCGCAACACAGAAGAAGACCAAAGCTCCAACAGAGCAATGAGGTCAAAGCAAGGCCTCAAGAAATTCAGCATTCCCACTGATAACTACTGTTGGAAGGATTTTCCCAGTTAACTTTGCAGAAGCCAAGTTAAGACTGGTGCAGTCATTGCACAGCGCCATCAGAGAGCACAGGCTGAGGTCCAGAGGCAAGCCAGGGAGCAAAGTATGCTTCAACTTCCATCTGGCAAGTGGACATGTAGCTATTGTGGGAAGTACTCGCACATCACTAAGCACCACTGTCAAGATGTTGGACAGCCATATAAAAGGCAAACAGAAGTGGTCGAACTGACCTTAAATACATCATCTATTCCTTGTTTTATAATAGCTGTCAGGTCACCTCTGATGTAGTTCTAATCTTTTTAATCTTTCCTCCCATGGAAGGATCTCCATGCCTCTAGTAATTTTTTGTTGCCTTTCTCCACACTTTTTATTTCTTCCTCATCCTTTATAAGATAGGGTGACCAAATCCAAAAAACAACGTTATGGTATACCACTAATATCATTATGCCATTTTATAACAAAGCTGTTATTCTCCATCCCTTTATAAAAATTGAACACCATTTACTTTTTTGAACTTCTGCACACTAAGCAAGTGTACTCACTGAGCTTTCTACAAGAAGATCTAGTTCGCTCCATGACCGCCCTCCCAAAAAAATCCATCCACAAGCGTTATTTACAGTAAATTTGGTACCCATAAACATATGACAGGTTTCAGAGTAGCAGCTGTGTTAGTCTGTATTTGCAAAAAGAAAATGAGTACTTGTGGCACCTTAGAGACTAACAAATTTATTTAAGCATCAGCTTTCGTGAGCTAGTGGTCACTGAATGCATCCAATGAAGTGAGCTGTAGCTCACAAAAGCCGATGCTCATATAAATTTGTTAGTCTCTAAGGTGCCACAAGTACTCCTTTTCTTTTTGCATAAACATATGAGTAGTTTGGATAAATGTTTTGTATAAATGTTCCCATCATTTTCTATATCAACAGCACTGATCCCAGCACAGATTCCTGGGCATCCCTATCTTAGCCTCCCGGCATGAGAGATACGTTTGATATTTGAGCAGAATTGTTTTGATGTCGTTACATTTATCAATTTATAACTATGACCATCTTACAGTAGCACTGAGGCCTCAAGATATCTCCTTCAATCAGGATACAAATGACTTCAGTGTGTTTGCATTCTTCAGTCTTAATTAGGCTGGTGTACTTTCCTGGCCTTATAGCTTCAAAACAAATTAGTATTTCAAGAATTTGAAAAAATTGTTAAAAAGAGGAAAGGTTTTAAAGTGTGTTCCAAAAATGTCTAGCTCAAACCTCAAATGCTATATTACAAAAATGTTATAGATTTATGAAATACTAAATATTAAAGGAGCTATTTTCAAAAGCACTCATAATTGGCCTAACTCTACCACCATTAAATTACTGGTAAAACTCATTTGTTTTGTTCTATAATGAAATGTGTTGTTGGATCTAATCTGATGTTATTTTATACTTGACAAAATATTTATTACAGGTATGTAATTATTACAGGTCAGAATTATAAAGTTACTCAGTTTGATTGACAGAATTATTTTTATAAATAGGAGAAAAATAAAACTTTTTTATGAATAGGAATAAATGAGGCTGTTTCATATATGTACTGCTGTGAGTTTAAGCATGCCTTGCAAGCATGTTTTTAAACTATATTACATTGTTTAGCAACAGGATTTTTTTTATATTCGTATTGCAGTATATGGAATAACTGAATAAGAAATCTGATTCTATTATCTAATAAAAGAAAATTTCCTACCTATATTCTGCTTCTCAGAAGAGTGCATCTTACAGGATTCTCACCCCTGGACCTGAGGTTTTTGGGTTTTTTTAAACTCACAATATTCAGAACACTCTTAGATCTAAACAAAAATACATATATATTTTTAACCATTAAGAGTGGTAGTGAGATAGAGTACGAGCTAAGTTCCCTAATGTTTGTCATGCATCACGCTTTGGTAAAGAAATGACATCCTCCAGATGTTACAGTCAGTTCCTTGGACTGCATGGAAGATGAAGCTCCTAGGGAATAAATAAAATAAAAGGCAATTCAGGATAGCTAACAGACAATCAAAATAGGCCTTACTGAAAAATGAATACCAAGGTTCAAGAGAAATGCCTCATAAAAGTGAAACCTCCAAACTCTGAAGAAAAGTAAGTTGTGTTAAGCAAGGTTCCTGAGAGGTATCTTTAGAGAAACAGAATTACAGATAAGTAAATTTCTCACCTGCCCCAGAACTACAAAAACAATTAAGAAAAGATTAGTTGGCTGGGATTTTTCAAGAGCCTAAAAGAGTTAGGTGCCCAAGTTACATTCAAGTCTATTTTCAAAGTAGCAGCCGCATTAGTCTGTATTCACAAAAAGAAAAGGAGTACTTGTGGCACCTTAGAGACTAACAAATTTATTTGAGCATAAGTTTTTGTGAGCTACAGCTCACTTCATCGGGAATTGAGCATTTAATTCCTTCAAGCTTCTTGGAAATTTCCAACCAGATCACTACGCCCCACATAAGCAGCACATTGTTCTTATTGTTTCCCTCCCTCCCTCAAAAGCCTAGTTACTGCAGAAGACATGGATCCACCATACACAGTAAGCTACCAACTAGCTATATAATAAAACGAAGACCTGAATAACCTTTATCACTGCTGTCTATAGATTTGCAACAGCTTCAATTGTAGAGGTAGCATGATCCAGCAGACAGGGCACTGGACTGGAACTCAGGAGAGTGCTATACTTTGTTCTTCCATTAAGCTGCTACTTGACCCAGCATACATGATTTCACTCTTCTACCTCTGTTTCTCCTCTCACCATTTAGGCTGAAATTTTCAAAAGGGGCTCAAGGTAGTGACACAGAGTGCTGGGACTCAGCAAATGAACCATCATTCTATAGTCAGTTTAGCCAGTCAGGCCCTGACACAGGTCCTGCATATGGAAAGAGGTAGCTGGGCCTGATAAAGGGAGCTCTCTGTGCAGAGACGTTTTCCACCCCTTCTAGGTAAGCTCAACAACTCTGTAAATAGTATGGCAGCATGAATATCTAAAAGGTGGTGAGGTGAAGCACTGTACATAAACTACACAGTGGTATCTACAAAAGGAAGGTCTCTGAGTGGTCTGTGAGTGAATAAAGATGACTGGAACAGAGGGTGTCGCATCACAGGAAGTTGCGCCTGAATATCCCAGCCTTACATTGTAAGCTCTATAGGAGGGGACTGTCTTAATAAAGGATAGCAATAAGACAGAAAATATGATGTCACTATATAAATCGATGGTACACCCCCACCTTGAATACTGCATGCAGTTCTAGTTGCTCCACCTCAGAAGAGACATTAAAATTGGGAAAAGGACAAGAAAAATTATTAGGGGTAGGGGAACAGTTTCCAGGGAGAGATTAAAAACACTGGGACTGTTCCGTTTAGAAAAGTAACAACTAAGGGGGGATATTACAGAGATCTATAAAACCATGAATGGTGTGGAGAAAGTGAAAGTGTTGTTTACCCCTTCACATAACAGAAGAACTAGGAGTCACCTAGAAAAATTAATAGGCAGCAGGTTTAAAACAAACAGAAGGAAGTACTTCTTCCCACAATGCAGTCAACCTATGGAATTCATTGCCACGGGATGCTGTGAACGCCAAAAGTATACCTTGGTTAAAAAAGAGGAGGTTACTCACCTATGCAGTAACTGACGTTCGAGAGGAGTGTCCCTGTAGGTGCTCCCCTGTTGGCATTGGTGCGCCCCTGCGCCGTTGTTCGGAGATTTTTACAGCACTAGCCATATCGGCCGCGCATGCGTGGAGCCTGCCTCACACACCAGTCTTGTCTTAATAGTACTCATGCGCGGCTGAACTCCTCAGTTCCTTCTCAGCTTGGGAACAAAAAGGTTGGTGTTAAAAAGGTGAAGTGGGAGAGATGCTATTCTTTTGCGTGAGCTGAAATGTGCTCCTATGAACTCCAGTTGTTGAGTGCATATTTTCTTTGTTCATTCATAGGCCAAGAGCATGGAAACGTTGGACTGTCTATTGTGTGGCTTGAATGGCTTCTTGGAGGGTCCTAGCTTTGAAAAGGCAGTTGTCGAGGTAAGTAAAAATTATGATTCCCTGCCTTCTGAGATGAACTGTTACAACTAGGAGGAGTCTGGAAAAGACACGAGGCGCAGTCGAGAGGCGGAAAGGTAAGGACCCTGTACTGGTAGTGTTGTGAGCCCAGAACAAAGCGAATAAAATGTCTGTGGGCAGGATGTATGGTCATAGGAACATAAGCATCCTGCATGTTGAGGGCTGAAAATCAATCTCACGGCTCCAGTGCTGGAATTATGGCTGCAAGAGTCACCATTTTGTATTTTTTATTTTAATTTAACAAATTTATTGAGGCATCTGAGGTAGAGAACGGGTTGCCATCCCAAGTTTTCTTTTATGTTAAAAAGTAATGGGAGTAAAACCCTTTTCCTCTGTGATGGTCAGGCACTGGTTCTACTGATCCTAATTGGAGGAGGTGACGCACATCTTGGTGGAGCAGTTGTTCGTGAGAGGAGTCCCTGAAAAGGAACAGGGTGGGAGGGACGGGGGGGGCAAAGATAGGAAGGGAATAGGCACTGAAGGGATGATGTTTTCTATAGCCTCGATCACATCTTCAAATTTGCTTATTAGTGGGATGGGGATGACATGGATCCAATGCATTGGTACAGCAACATTGATATCTTGGTCACTGACATTGTTGTTCATATGGTCTATGACTTTGTTGAGTATATGTTAGGTAACGTGGACGTTGATAAGGCTGGTACCTATGTTGTCTCCTCCTATTTGCAGGGGTTTGGATATTGAGACACCGTAATTTCGTTCTTGAATCCTTCATGGAGTGAAGTACATCATTGGCGTTACAGGCAAACAGCTTTTCACCATCAAAAGGGAGATCTTCAATGATATTCTGAACCTCATGAGGAAAAGACTATGAAAGCCATGAAGCATGACACATCACGAATGCTGTAGCAACAGACCTCGCAGCTGTCTTAGCAACATCAAGCACAGCTTGTCATGCGGTACGGGAGATGATTTGTCCCTCAGAGACTATGTCTTTAAATTGATGGGATTGGGTTTTTTTGCCCTCTGGAATGTCATCCATAAAGTCCATGAGTTTCTCATAATTTCTGTGGTCATATTTTGCAAGAACAGCCACATAATTAGCTATCCGGAATTGTAATATAGACAAAGCATACACCTTACAACCAAGCAGGTCCAGCCTTTTACTGTCTTTATCAGTTGGGGTAGATCTGGGAAACTGGTGATTGTTCTTTTGATTAGCTGCCTCTACTACCAATGAGTTTGGCTCTGGGTGAGTAAAAAGTCAGTCAGATCCTTTGGAAGGAATAAAACATTTCCGGTCAGCTCGCTTACGGTCGGTGTGCTAGTAGCCAGTGTCTGCCATATGGTTTTGGTAGGATCCATAATGGCTGAATTTATAGGTAAGGCAATCTTGGATGTGAAGGGAGGTTGCAGGAGATCAGTCAACTCACGCTGGTTTTTAGAAACGTCCTCCAGATTAATCCTCAACTTATTGGTGACACTTTTGAAGAGGTCTTGAAATTTTAAGAAATCATCTGACAGCGTTGGTGGGGGAGGCAGTATAGCCTCATCCTGTGTGGATATGGCTCCACAAGGGTTGGGGAAGCATGTGTAGTGTGTTCATCGAAGTGTGGAATAATAGTTTGCTGTTGTGTCTCATTCATAGCCATGTGCACTGGTGGTGGCGAGGTGACATTGCTCCTATTTTTGGCATCTTGGCGATCATAGTGGAATCGCTTATATGGTGCCCATGAACCCCAGTATTGCCACTGACTGGGAAAGGGTATAGGTGGTGCCATCCACGGGTTTGTATAACAGGGAAGGAGGTTTTTGATGAAGGAAGACCTAGATTTTCTGTGACCAGTGCTGATTTGGGTCTGTGACTGGGAGAACTGGTATGGCGAAAAGTCTCCCTGCACTATGGCTTCCTCATCACTAGAAAAGTGAGATACAGCCAGAGACACCTGTCCAGACTGTATGCGAATGTCCGTAGAAAAATAGGTTTCCTTTTTTGTCCTTTTTGGAGGCGGGAGAGCTATCACTTACTGAGGAGCCCATATCTGGGTCAGAAGCAGGTCCGAGTGACTTTTCAATAGGAATCATTTGCAGTAGGAGTTCTCTGTCTTTACGTGCCCTGAATTTTAATTTGGAACAATGGGCATATTTTTGAGGAATGTGGGACTCCCCCAGACATTTTATACACTGGGAGCGGCCATCCAAGATACGGACAGCGTCCCTGCACGTAGTGCACCGCTTAAATCCTGGGGAGCCAGGTATATTAGCATCGACTGGAGAATGAAGCGGGAACAAATTTTTTTTTTTTTTTAAGTTATTAGATAACTAGAGTGCTAAACTAAGGGAAAAAAGGATGTTGAATGGATAAGAGAAAAAAAGTTTTAACGAGCCTGCTATAGGTCCGACTCCGGCCGGGGACAGCAGAGAAGGAACTGAGGAGTTCAGCCACGCATCCGCACTATTAAAACAAGACTGGTATGTGAGTCACGCTCCACGCATGCGCGGCCAATACGGGTACTGCTGTAAAAATCCCCGAACAACGGCGCAGGGACACACCAACACCTACAGTGGAGCACCCACAGTGACATCTCTCGAAAAAGAAGAAAGATTAGATATGTTCATGAAGGATAGGTCCAACAATGGCTATTAGCCAAGATGGTCAGGGACACAAACCCATCTTCTGGGTGTCCCTGAGCCTCTCATTGCTAGAGCTGGAAGACAGGGGATGGATCACTTGACATTAGTCCTGTTCATTCCCTCTGAAGCAGGGGTTCTCAACGTTTTTCTTTCCGAGCCCTCTCTCCCCACAACATGCTATAAAAACTCCGCAGCCCACCTGTGCCACAACAACTATTTTTCGGTATATAAAAGGCTGCATTAGGGGGTAGCAAGCAGGGCAACTGCCTGGGCCCCACACCAAAGGGGGTACCGTAAAGCTAAGTTGCTCAGGCTTTGACTTCAGCCCCAGGTGGCGGGGGGGATTGGTGCCCCAAGCTGCAGTCTCATGTGGCAGAGCTTTAACTTTCTGCCCCAGATTCTAGCAAGTATAATGCTGGCCATGCTTGGTGGACCCCCTGAAACCTGCTCACAGGCCTCAGGGTGCCCCAGGACCCCTGGTTGAGAACCACTGCTCTGAAGCGTCTGGCTCTAGGTCCCTGTCAGAAGACAGGATACTGGGCTAGTATGGCCATTCCTGTGTACTTACTATGTATTTGTACAATGCCTTTTACAATGGGTTTCCCTAACGTGCTACCAGAATACAAATAGTAAATTACTACTACCACAATAATGAACGGCTACAACTACAGCATTACACTATTTCATTGGCCTCTGCAGGCCTGACTGTAAAAGGAAAAAAGCAATATATTGGCTGAGTTCGAATGGATGCCTATTTGTGCAAGGACTTTGCGAGGACTTTCTAGTGCATAGAACGCTTATTAGCATAATAATTCTGAGAACAACAGCAGAGCACTGTATTCATACTGATGCTCCTGATATTGCTGTTATACAAGCAAGAGGTGGTTAATCAATATCAGTTACTAAACGATTTACCTACTGGTGCAGAAGATGACTGAATGCTACAAGCTAATCTATGCCATTGGAATCTGAACAGGAACTTAAAAAGAATGGCCCAAACATTGTGTTTCATCAAAACCTTATTGTTTGAAAGGCCTGTAAAAACTAAATACTAAAACAGATCTTGGCTTTTTATTTTTGCTTTTTAGACTAACAGTTTGCTATTTCCATAAAAGCTTTGACACATGATATTGATACACAGGATATCTAGATAAAGAACACACTATCTTCACATTAAAAAATCATCCTTGTAATTTCACCCCTCCTTACATCTCTGCCATAAAAAAAAGTCATAACTTAAAGCTCATTTACTATCCACTCCCTCAAAGACTTCTACTAATGTCCACATTATTTGTTCAGCAGTTTGTGCCATCAAATACTACTCTTTAAGTGAGAGCAGCAGCAGTGTGTATTGCACAATTTTCATGCAACTTACAGGCTAACTGACCTTACACGTGACATAGGTTATCAACTAACCAGTTCTACAACTATTATGACAAGACTTTATCATCATATACAAAAAAGTCACTATAAACAACTATTTTAAAAAATCCTCCTTACTTGCTGGGGAAGAGAGGAAGATTATGAGACAGAACGAGTTAATGTGGCAAAGTAACTTACAGAGACCTAGAATTAAAGTCGGTTACAAGTGTAACATGTTATAGCAATCTGGATTGAGACCACAGGATACTTTTTTTTATATCCTAAAACCACCATAAAAGACTGGCATTATTCAAGTCCAGCAGTCCTTTCAATTCCGGAAAGGACTACTTCTGGCAGGTTAAGAATTGTGGTTACTGAAAGAGCTATAGCTTGCTGCTTTTATAAAACTCAGGAAGAAAATCCAATTATTTGTTTTAAAAAGGTAACAAATAGACAACTGCTTTCAAAAGTACCGAAAATGTAAAAGCAAAAATGTCCCATTGCTTTTCAATGGGACTTGTGCTCCGAAATCTCTAGGTGCTTTTGAAAAGTCTTCCCATAAAGCCTTAAAGATACTATGCTTATTAATGCTAATCAACCAAAATTCAAACTGAACTGAAGGGTTGCCATGGTATCAAAAGGTGCTTAATTCAATCCATATTGTTGAAAAAAAAATAAAATAACCAACATTTAAGTAAGGATAGTGTCTCATCAAGGTAAGAATGAACAGTCATACTCCAGCCACAAAATGTCAAGTGCATGGTGCAAAAAAATCCCAAAATTCATTGGTTCCACTTCTTATGTATCCTTTATTTTGAAATAAAAAAATCTTCAAGTACTTAATATTAATTAAAGAGTTTAAAATCATTTAAAACAACTACCATGGTATCTATTACTTCAGTAGGGAGATGATGTTCAGTACTTCAGCAGATGATATTCAAGAAAGTAAGACTGAGCAACTGCTGTCACCTTCTCTTCAGTGCTGTTCTTCTTTTATCTTTTGCAAAAAGTAGCAGAAGCAGCAGTGCCAGACAGATATCTCAAACAAGTTACATATGCTATGAATCCCCCCCACACACACACTCACACACACAAAGAAGAGAAATAAAGGAACCCAGTACTCCCTACTATCCCAGGTCACTAAGTTATAAGAATTCCTTCACACTCAGCATACCATGAAGATCACACTAAGTGCATAGGCTCAAAAGGTATCAATGAAACTGCTTCAGCTGTTGTCACATTCACCTACTCACATGAAAATTCTCAAATGTAAGTAAGTATTTTTGAAAAAAAAAACAGGCTTCTCTGAAAGCTGTGACAAAAATACGTTTGATATGAGCAAAGCGATGAACAGGCAAAGAATGTCACAAAACCTTATACTCAGTATCATACTTCAACTACATATTCAACATCCTTTTGCTACTGCTTCTCTTATACAAGACATAACAATAAACTACTATTTTGGGGCGTTCTCTTCTAATAAGTTTTCCATTTTTACAGATTTTTATTGCAATTAACACTATAGTTATTGGAAATATGATGACATTTTACTGTGAGATTTTAGTTTCCATATTAGTCTAATATTTGTAATCTAGTGAATTTTTTAATATAGCAAATCAAATCTGACTTATCTCTGGGTTAAGATGAGGAATGTATCTTAAATAGTCTGCTTCTACAAGTATAGAAAATTGCTTCAGCCACCCAGTTTTAGTTTTTAACCCAATATTTGGAATTGTATAATCCTGTGTTTTGCCGTTTCTGTTGATGCTTCATTTGACATCAACAATTACTTTAATTTATTAGATATCAGGTACTACACCAGCTACTATTCTCCCTGCTAATTTTTGTGGTTTCACAATCGTATTATTTTAGTGTTTCTTTTCCCTGTTTCTGTGTGAAAGACCCACAAAAACAGGAAAAATTAATTAACTATACAAGGGCAGCAATGAAACTGACTAAACACAAAGGGCTGTCAAGTACACAAAGGAAACAAACCGAAAAAGAAAAATCCCTACTGGTTTCTCCAATTTCTTTCAGTTATACTCATCTTAGGTATTACTTGTAACAATAGCTGACAAAAAATTCAGAAAGAAGAGCGACTAAAGTTCACAGTACCACTTTTAAACTGCTATATTCCTTCTATTCCTTTCTTTTGGCAATACACCATTAACATGATGTATTACTTGAATACTAGTCAACATATTTCTCTAAAAACTACACTCCATGATGTTCACCAGTAATAGTGCTCAAATTTTCAATTTTAAGGCATTAACTTTTTTATAACTATTTACTCAATGTCAGTGCGTCTTCGCTCTAATGAGGCAGTTAGCCACCAATTGCAGAATTAATACTCAGCACTCTCTATCAAGAAAAGTGATGACTGCCCAAGATTCTGCTGTGACTTACTGCTAGCAGATGTGCTTCTTGTTAAGGATTTTACCAATAGCTTGCGATCATTTCTCTCATAATTCTATCATCCTGTTAAGTCTACAGCCTGTTAAAAGAGGTATTTTAAAAGTTAAAAAGACCTTTTTTTATAATTCAAAACACTTTTACTGCTATTTATAGTAACCTCTAGATATCTGAAACTGAAGTCTACTTTTTCAAAAATATTTTTTCAGTCCCACATTAACTTGTTATTGTGGGGTTGCTCATGAATGCTGGCCTGCTGATGTATGGGGCAAAAGAACAGCTTAAGAAAACAGAATTTGGTTTAGAAATTCAAAACTGGGATAGGTTATTTCTTTATTTAATAACTCAGCATTTTATGGGGTAATGTTAACTAGTGAATTTTTCAAAATATGTGCTTCAAATCCCCCAAGTACTGATCTTTTAATAAAAATGATGGATTGGCACTGAATTACCTTGTGTCACGCTAACTCTTTAGATTGTGAATATAGAGTGCCAATCTTGTGTACTGCATATTCAAAAGGGCAGTTACTGTTGGAAATTGCTGTTTATATCAATAGGCAACAAAAGTCAAGTGCTGTTGTCTAGCCAAGTAAGATTAAGAATACAATTTAACTTATTTCAAAATGGTCTGCATTTGAAAATTTCCAGAATTTAAATTAAGTTTTCTGACAGACTCTACATTAAGTAGATCACATGACAAAAGAGTTACATGTAGCCATTAGTAGCAATTATGTGGCGGTGATTTCATAATTTTTTTTTTTTTTTTTTATCATGAAGGACCTGTTAAAAGAGATTTAGATACAACAGAATCTGGTCACAATCTGACTACATATTAAGATAAAATGTAAAAATATTAGGGCTGCCAAGAGATTTAAAAAATTAATCGTGATTTATCGTGCTGTTAAACAATAATCAAATATCATTTAAATATTTGTGTTTTCTACGTTTTCAAATATACAGATTTCAATTACAGCACAGAATATAGTATACAGTGCTCACTATTTTTTTTATTACTATTTTATTTTTTACCGTGCAAATATTTGTATTTTTCAATTAACATAATACAAGTACTGTAGTGCAATCTCTATCATGGAAGTACAACTTACAGATGTAGGTTGAGTTACATAACTGCACTTAAAAATAAAACAACGTAAAACTTTAGAACCTAGAAGTCCAGTCAGTCCTACTTCTTTTTCAGCCAATCGCGCAAACAAGTTTGTTTACATTTGCAGAAGATAATGCTGCCCGCTTCTTGTTAACAATGTCACCTGAAAGCGAGAACAGGCATTTGCATGGCACTGTTGAAGCGGACGTCGCAAGATATTTACACGCCAGATGCTCTAGAAGAGTCATATGTTGCTTCATGCTTCAACCACTATTCCAGAGGATATGCGTCCATGCTGATGACAGGTTCTGCTTCAAAACATTCCGGACACATGTTCATTTTCGTCATCTGCCACCAGCAGAAGGTTGATTTTCTTTTTTGGTGGTTCGGGTTCTGTAGTTTCCGCATCACAGTGTTGCTCTTTTAAGACTTCTGAAAACATGCTCCACACCTCATTCCTTTCAGATATTGGAAGGCACTTCAGATTCTTAAATCTTAGGTCGAGTGCTGTAGCTATCTTTAAAAATTTCACAGTGGTATCTTCTTTGCATTGTGTCAAATTTGCAGTGAAAGAGTTCTTAAAATGAACAACATGCTGGGTCATCATCAGCCACTGCTAGAACATGAAATATATGACAGAACGTAGGTAAAATAGAGCAGGAGACACACAATTCTCCCCCAAGGAGTTCAGTCACAAATTTAATTAATACATTTTTTTTTTTAAATGAGTGTCATCGGCATGGAAGCATGTCCTCTGGAACGATGGCCGAAGCACGAAGAGGCAAATGAATCTTTAGCGCATCTGGCAGGTAAATATCTTGCGACGCCAGCTACAACAGTACCATGTGAATGCCTGTCCTCACTTTCAGGCAACACTGTAAATAAGAAGTGGGCAGCATTATCCCCCATAAACGTAAACAAACTTGTTTCTCTTAGCAATTGGCTGAACAAGAAGTAAGACGGAGTGGACTTATAGGCTCTAAAGATTTATATTGTTTTATTTTTGAGTGCAGTTATGTAACAAAAAACATACATTTGTAAGCTGCACTTTCATGATAAAGAGATTGCACTCAAGTACTTGTATGATGTGAATTGAAAAACTTTCTTTTATCATTTTTACAGTGCAAATATTTGTAATGAAAAATATAAAGTGAGCAATCTACACTTTGTATTCTATATTTAATTGAAATCAATACATTTGAAAATGTAGAAAAACATCCAAAAATATTTAATAAATTTCAATTGGTATTCTATTGTTTAACAGTGCAAATAATAGTGATTAATTTTTTAATTGTGATTAATTTTTTTTAGTTAATTGCATGAGTTAACTGCGATTAATCAACAGCCCTAAAAACATTTTTATAAATAAATTCTTTGTTTTGAAAGAGTAATTTTAATAACCCTGCTTTAACACTTACCAGGGGGAACTGATTTAAGTTACAGCGATATAAATCGCCAAGTGCAAAGTTTTGATTCAAATCACTGTAGTTTTCACACACAGTTTTTTGTTTTTTTTAAAGATATCAATGACTCTTCATTATTATGGAATGGATCTCTACCAAAAAGTCATTAAAGTGATTTAAGCTTTAATTACTATGTAATTAAACCTTCAAGTGCCAAACATGTAACTGTATTCTAGAACTGTCAGGAAACTTATAAGCTTGGTATATCACATGGGAAACGGCAGTCAGAGAAACAGAATGGTGTGCAAGCACATTTGGCAGCTGATACACTTGCTACGGTCCAACCAAGCAGGTGGCAGAGCAGAGTGGGATGGGGCACAGAGGGAATCAAAGAGACTTGCAAGCCAGAAGCAGGAACGCTAGGACTGGTGTTAGACCATGGAATGGGGCTGCACGTTGGGAATGACTGACTGGGGTCTGACATTGGGGAGTCAGGACTAGACTGGAACTCCAGTTGGGGAGCTACTAAACAAATGAATGTGTGTGTGTGTCAACAACACAACAGGAGATACCTGAGGACACCCACCAAAGAAAGCTTTAATGGACAATCAAGGCATCCACTTATACTGCATAGTGCTTTACACAATAAGCATCAAGAGTCCGGAATGATATCAAATCAGGTATTTTTTTAAAAAGAACAAAAGGAAAGTCCAAAACTAAAAACTTTACAAGTCAAGTAATTTCAAGATATGATATGTCATTACTCATTATCTGCAAAAAATAACCAATGTTGAAAACTACAAAAATAAGCTAATAGTTACAAATCTGCTATCAAGCTCAGTACCCAATTTATAAACTGTTTAAGTACCCAATGACTAGCCCCTAAGCAACTGTAATTGCTCCTGTAACAAAACAGTAAGAAGGACTACTAAGTATTAATGTATTTTTCATACAGCTCTCTCTCAAAAAATACAAACTTTAATATCTTACTCTTATTCATAAAAAGCTTGGTTTTATACAGTCCACAAAAAAAATCAAAGGAAACTTTACCAATTCAGATCTACTGGAATCTCATCTCCTTATGTCAGTTCTCTATGGCACCCATCACTGGAGTATACTAGCACATACAAATAGTAATCTGTTCCAAATTAGCAAAATTCCAGAGCAACTAATGAGTCAAAATATAATCAGACACACTATTGTATGAATACAGACTAAACATCATTCATGTTAATTTAACAAGAATATTCTAATCACACAAATATTTTTATATTAAAAAGGAACTATTAATGTAGTAATCTAAACCGATACTGTATAACAAATACTCCATTTTCAATTTCAATTGTAATTAGAGCTCAGGTCTCAAAACATCAACAAATTCAGGGGCAGCGTGAAGTTTTTTGGGTGCTAGTTATTAAAAAGATTTCTGTTTAATGGTCTGTGTGAGAACTGATTGTTAAGGTTAATATTAAAATTGTTATGGATGTGTTTAATGGTGTATCTTCTCTTGAATTACATATAGCAAGTTTACCTGAAATTTAATTATTTTTGGTTATAGCACAAGATGAATAACCTACAGTTCTCGTATGGTTTTAGGGTTTAGAGAACTTCCGGTGTTTACTTTGATTTCCTCTCCTAATCCTAACAAAAAGACAAGCAGAAGTCCAAATTAATCAGCCTTCTGGATATGCAGCACAGAGTTAGAGCACTGGTTTTCAAATTGCAGGTCGTGACCTAGTACTGGGTTGCGGAATGTAAGGCACTGGACTGCAGCAGCTCTGGTCAGCACCGCCGACTGGGCCATTAAAAGTCCCCTTGGCGGTGCTGCCTGGCTAAGGCACGCTAGTTCCTCCCTGTTCTGACACTGCGCTGCACCCCGGAAGTGGCCATCAGCAATTCAGCTCCGGGGGGGGGGGGCTGGCTATGGGGCTACATGTGCTGCGCCTGCCCTGAACACCAGCTCCGCACAAGCTGGCGGGGTGGAGGGGGTGAGAGTCGCGGAGCTGCTTGCATGCCTCCACCTAGGAGCCGGACCTGCTGCTTCTGGGTCACAGCGCAACCCACGGTGTCAGGACAGGCAGGAAGCCTGTCTTAGCACCCCTACTGTGCTGCTGCCTGAGGTAAGGCTGCACCCCAAACCCCTGCCCCAGCCCTGAGCCCCCCCCAAAATCGGAGCCTCTTCCTGCACTCGAAAGGTCTCATCCCCACCCCAGATCCTGCACCCCCATCCCAGAGCCCCCTCCCACACCCTGAACCCGTCATTCCCAGACCCACCCTGCAGCCTTCACCCCCCACATCCCAAACCTCTGCCCCAGCCCTGAGTCCTCCCCTCCCCCGCCCAAACCCCTCATCCCCAGCTCTGTTGGGTCACCGGCATCAACAGTTTTCTTCAACTGCGTCGCCAGAAAAAAAAAAAAAGTTTGAAAACCACTCAGAGCAACATGAAGCAATTCCCACCTCAAAGGTTTCAAAATGACTCCACTGGATTCCCAGTACTTGCTGGCCTAGGGCACTGTCCTCGATCTCATGTGTATAAAGAGTTGCCATAAATGGCTTCCATTACCACTAACACCTCCCTGTTCACACTGGAAGATAATACAATACATGTGGTAGAAGGATATTTTTCTTTGTAAGTCATATTATTTGTATTACCATAGGAGCCACACACACGGACTAGGACCATATTGTGCTAGACTCTACAAACACACAACAAAAAAAGACAGTCCTTGCCCCAACGAGCTTACAGTCTAAATAGTTAGATTTTATATCTTGGAACTTCTAATTTTTTTTTACAAATTACTACACATGACTATTTCCTATCATCCAGGGAGAAGACTGAACTCAACTGTGATACCTACTACTCCCCAAAACTTAAACGGTTGAAAATAAATGTGATAGCATATTTTCACCTTGTATATATTAAAGGTCCAATAAAATTAAATTCAAATCTATGACTGGCTAATGAAACAACTAAACAGTTATCATTACTGTCTTGTTACACCCAAGTAGCAATGGTTAAATTTGTACTGATCTCCAAAAAGTCAAGTTAAGCAAGTGACAGTGTCAATACTTGCATACGGGAAAAAGTGACAAGATAGGAACACAAAAGGGTGCAAGGAGACAAAACAGTCTTGTGTTTTATTGAATATGGGAGGGAAAAGAAGAGAGTGCGCCACAGTGTGCGCTACTGTTTCTCTCATGTGCTTTGAAATTAAATTATTTAATGCCAATAATCTTAGAGGTTGCACAATATAAAAGAAAATATATTTTTTTCACAAGATGAACCTGAATTTCCTAAAAATATGCATACAAAAGTTTCTGAATGACGTATCAAAGTGACCACTGAACTTTTAAGAGATGAAATATTAATAAAAGCAGAAACTTTTTCTTTATTTGCATATTGTCTTGTAGGGCATAGTGAAAGAAAAACAGTGAATAATGATTTGTATGAAAATGTATCAAAAAAATGTATCAGGAGTTTCACCAGCTTTACCTGTACCAAGTAGAAAGAGCTGTATGTAGAAACAAGAAACACAAGCGTAACCTGGACACACACAAAAAGCAGATGAACAACGAGGAATCTGGTGGCACCTTAAAGACTAACAGATTTATTCAGGCATAAGCTTTTGTGAGTTAAAAAAAAAAAAAAAAAATCTATCTGAAGAAGTGGGTTTTTTACCCATGAAAGCTTATGCCCAAATAGGTCTGTTAGGTCTTTAAAGTGCCACCAGATTCCTCATTGTTTTTGTGGATACAGACTAACACGGCTACCCCTCTGATAAAAAGCAGATGGATGAGGCAGAGGTAAAGAGGATGCTGACTCCAGTGGTACAGTGGCTATGTGGCTCTGATTAGTGTTCCTCACTCATATTTGACAATTGTATCCCATAAATAAAAGGGACAAGGAGTACTGTAGAGGAAATGCATTAACTACCTGGGGAAAGGAGGCGCCTTCAAGATGTTCTTTAGCAACTACTTAAGGCTGATTACACCATTAATAAGCCTTTATTAGACCTCCACAGGCACTGAGAAGATCACCATTATGCACAACCGTTGCAAGAGTTGACCAAATGTCCCCCTGTATTTATACCCTACACACCACTGACATAATCTTTGTACAAAATATGCCTTGTGAGGTATTGTTTGAAAACTAAACTTTCTGATCAATATCATCATGGTGAAATGCATGTAACAACATTATATGAGAAGGTATGAACAAACTCATTTCAGTTTATCAGACAAAGGGCAAGCTGATGCCTCTAGCCAGGTGTGAAAGTTGATTGGCAATCACCAGTCAAGTGGCTATTCTTCATCAGGGAAGGGAAGCAGGAACAGATCCATCTGCATTTTGCAAACAATATGGAACCTCTTTAACAGTGAGACTCCCATGTCTCCATCCCCACAGCTGGAAGGAACTTTATCTAGGGTAATCCTCAGGAAAGTGCTTTCAAAGAATGACTGGACAATAAAAAGAAAAGGAGTACTAGTGGCACCTTAGAGACTAACCAATTTATTTGAGCATTAAAAGTGAGGGCAAAAGCACCCCAGGCATTCTCTTTGTATGTCTCTTGCTTGCTCTTTCACCTAAGACGGCAAAGGAACCAGCCCTTCAGACTTTGGGGCCAGATACTGACTTGAGAATTTGGTCAGCTATGTTGCTGGGAACGTGTGGTGTGGATTTTACCTTGAACTAAGTCTTGTTTATTAAGTCTTAGCTACTAGGAAGCCTTTTATCTTTATTTCTCTTATAACCATTTCCAAATTTAATATCCTGTACTTGTACTCACTTAAAAATCTCTTCCTTTGTAATTAAACAAACCGGTTTCATTCTTTAATCAAAACTAATCCAGTGTTGTATTTAACATGAACTGGTTGGTAACTCCAATTAAAGCAGCAAACTACTGAATACTGACCCTTTACAGGGGCAATGGACCGCTAATATCTCAATTGCCCAGGAGACGACTGGATAGGGCACAACATGAGTTTCTGGGGAAAATCCAGGACGGGGAGTGTATTGAGGTTACCTTGCAAGTGATAACCAAGGCTAATGGAAGCCAGAGTGTTGTCTGGAATGTGGCAGGCAGGTTGCAGCTATACACAGAAACTCTGTGTGACTGGCATTCTTGTTTGGCTGTTTGTGAGGCGCCCAGATTGAAAGTTACAGCAGCAAAGTTTTGTGAGGCACCTAAAGTTGCAGGGCAGGGGGTAACACCACCCCTCACTAGTCTGGATTGCACTCCAGAATATGACAGAGTGAAAGGGAAATGGGGTGAGGAAGACTGTATATGACAACATTTCAATTTTCAGAAAATTCTACATTTTATAATTGCCAAAACAAACTCAGAAGTAACCCCCCTTAAAATATCTAAGTCACCACCACCATCTTTGAAAAGAAAGAAAATAGGACATCTAACTTGAGATGAAAATTAAACCAAATATTTTAGTCCTAAAATGTTGCATTTCGGTAATGTACATTATTTACAGAGAAATCATATTAACATTAGCATACCTCCAGTACCAGAAAACAGACAACTAATCACTAATTCTTTTAAATTGTGATAGAAAGAATGCTGAAACAACAATTAAGGTTTAATTTGTACAGAGGATTAACAAATTAATGCTGGCAAATATGACACTTCGGTGACTGTGGTGTTTAATCAGTTTCTGCACAAAATTTTCTAACATTTATAGTTACAAAGATAAACCTTTGAACGTGTACAGAAGCTATTTGTTGGAAGATGCATAGATAAGTAGAACCAACAGCCAAACTGCACTGGGTGGTTCTCCAAAACCGTGGTAAAGAATACGTTGCCTATTTTCCTTACCCAGTTCACTTTACAGTAGCAGTGCCTTTGGTGCTTTGTCACTACTCCTGCTGCAGTGCTCCTGCACACTCCCCATCTATGGGGATAGTGGATAGAGAATCCTCAGCATTCAAATCCTTACTAAACATCAATATACAGAGAGCTCCCACGTAGTCATTTTTTTTCAGCTAACAGGCTGTTTGCCTTCCTAACATGAGTTCCCAAAATCCTTCCTCAGCTACACACTATAAGAGGTCCCCAATTACTAAAGACCACGCAATATCTGTCATCTGTAAGATGTGAACGGTCTCCATTCATTTCAAAGTATTAAATCTGAAGCCTCTCTACATCTTAGTTTACCCTTAAATCATGTGGAATTTCTGGGAGGCTTCATTAATTTCCCTCTCATCTCTTCCCACCTCAAATCCTACACACACTTGAAGTGCTGACAGAGAGTAGGAAAAATCTGGCTAGTGACCAAGTGGATGATTTGTCAAGGGTTGACAAACAAAAATGAAACTTAAACAATGCTGCTGTGCATCTCAGATACAGTGCTAAAGCTAAGAGCAAAAGGATGTGCCTCCTTTAACAGCTGTTTTTATGTATCTATTTTTATGTTTACAAAAATGCTGTCTATCAGAAAATATTTGTAGGCATGTGTATATTTCACAGAAGCAACCACTGACTGTGTCAAAGAAAATATATCTCCTAAAAATATGCTATTAATATAACAGTTATCTAATCCCCTCAGGAAAGGGAAGCCCTGTATTGTTCCCTGAGAGTCAAGAGACACTAGTTCTGTCAAGCCAGGGATGGAGGAATGCAAATTTAAAATACAACAGCCTCTAACTGAGTGATGAAGTGAGCTCACAAAAGCTTATGCTCTCATAAATTTGTTAGTCTCTAAGGTGCCACAAGTACTCCTTTTTACGGATATAGACTAACACGGCTGCTACTCTGATAACTGAGAACACTCTGCTAACTAGTGTCTCTTGACTCTCCAGATGCTTATATTCAGGAAAAGTGGTCTCTTAACTAGCAAGGACTCAAACCATATACAGCTTTATATATCAAAGTCAATACCTTCAGTTATAACTGTGGTCTTCAGAAAGTTAGTGTATTGCACACTGTTAAGCAGGGAACCAGCAGAATTCTTTGGGAGCTGTAGCTTTTAGGATAATATTATAAGATTGGTGCATGTATTGTACAGAGCACTGCAGTAATACAATCTGAAATGGCATGGTGAACTGTGGCAAGATGCAGATCTGTTAATTGAATGCAGACACTTTTAGCTATACGTAACTCCAAGAACAATTAGGGATTCAAAAGCACTCTCAAAATGAACATTTTCTTCACTAAGGCTAGGTATACCAAATGGGGGAATTCTGCTGCACACCAAATTCTCTAGAAGCTCACCTCATTCTATTAGCATTAACTAATATATCTTTAGAGAACTGCACTTTCATCCAGGTCTCAATTTTGGCCAAGCACCAGGAAAGCAAAGGCCCCTCAACAAACTGTTCTAAGGGGATTCAGCCCCTGGATCCCATGCATTTTAAGCCTCCGGAGTATGAACAGAGTCCATGTATTGTTCTTATCTTGCAGGTTCTAGGCATATTCTCAGGGTGCAGAGCCCCATCTAGCACCTTCTCCTGAAAGCTGTGATCATGGAGCCCACTGCCCAGCCTGTGCAAGCAATGCTGACCCCTCAGGCTTTCCCTGGAATTTAAATACACCCTCTCCCAGAATTCCTGACTAGTGGATGCTCTTGACCCCCAGTTCACCTCTTCTAGGGGCACAAGCAGTGTAACATAACACACAAACTTTGCACAGGACTCTAAAACCGTTGTTCTTTACTTAATCACATGAGAAATACAAATTTATACAAAAGTTAACCCTTACATGCATTTCCCTGTCTCGGTTTCTTCACCACTCCACTACATTCTTTGGGCTGGACTCAGAGTCCACTGGGGCAATCCAGTTCTGCTGCAGTGCATGGCTTCAATCATGGAGCTTTCTCTCCTAGCCAGAATTTTGTGTGTAGCTCTCTGAGTCTTTCTTCTGTTGCTAGTAACTTTCCAGCCTCCAAACTTCCAGAACCATTCAGACAAACGGAAGGAAATGGCTTCTCCCAGATCCAGCCAACCTCCTCAGAATATAAATTGACCATAGTAGTTGTTCAAGTCAAGTACTCTCCATTGTCCTTTATTGATGCCAAGACCAGAAGGGACTACTGTGCTCATCTAGTCCGACGTCCTGTATAACACAGGACCGAACTTCCCCCAAAATAATTCCTAGAACTTATTTTTTAGAAAAAACATCAAACCTTGATTTTAAAATTACCAGTGATAAAGAATCCAACATGACCGTTGGTAAGTTGTTCCAATGAATAATTACACTCTCAGTTAAAAACGTACAGCTAATTTCCAGCCTGAATTTGTCTAGCTTCAGCTCCAAGCCACTCGATCATGTTATACCTTTCTCTTCTAAGCTGAAGAGTCCATCGTCAAATATTTGTTACCCATGAAGCTACATCCAGAACGTAATCAAAATCACCCGCTAACTTTCTTAAACTAAATAGATTGTGCTCCTTAAATTTATTGCTATACAGCAGGTTTTCTAATCCTTTAATCATTCTCAGGGCTTTCTCCAATTTATCAACATCTTCCTTGAATTGTATACTCGAGAACTGGACATAGTATTTTAGTACAAGTCAGATCCGTGCCAAATAAAAAGGCAAAATAACCTCTCCACTCCTACTCAACATCAAAGGATAGCATTTAGCCCTTTTGCATGACAGTGGATGCTCATGTTTAAGCACCCCCAACTCTTTTTCAGAGTCACTGTCACTGTGAATATGGCCCATATCAAGAGTGGTCAAACTGTGGTTCATGAGCCACATGCAGCTCTTTTACTGTTAAAATGGGGCTTGAAGAGCCCGCACTCTATCCCCCAGCCCATTCTCCACATACCAACCAGACTGGGGGCTTGGGACCTCTACCTTGCAGTGGGGTGGTGGAGTAGTGGCTTCCGCTTCTGCCAGTGGGGATGGGGGGGGGGTCCTTGCATACGACAATATTCAGAAGTTCGAGGACTCAAGGCTTCAGCCCTGCGGGACGCAGCTGCTTACGCTCAAACTTCATCAGTGATGGATTTTATGTTTTCTTCCAGAACAACAACAAAAATGTTAAATAGTAAATAAGCCAAGAACCAATCCCTGAAGGACCACACTAGAAATACATATACTCAATTCTCCATTTGCAATTAAATTTTGAGACCGATCATTTAGCCATCTTTTAATCCATTTGATGTGTGCCATATTAATTTTATATCATTCTAGCTTTTTTAACCAAACTATCATGCTATGCCAATTAAAATCCCTTATCCGGGAGTCCTCAACTTTACGACGTTCGACTTATGATAACGGCACTTACAACGCTTCTGAATTGACACCCTGATTTGACTTACGACAACCGATTTCGACTTTACAATGCTCGGTCCTGCAATGGAGCACACAGGGAATCCTCAGACTTACGACAATTCATTCCTCAAAATTGCGTTGTAAGTTGAAACCGCTTTTCCCATAGGAATCAATGGTATGAAGGGGGGATTGGTTCCTGAATCAGCTTGATACACTATTTTCACTACAATAACCCAGATTTTTGTACTAAGTGAATTATAGATACTAATTTTGCAACATCAATGTATTTACTATACACTGTAATTTGTAAACAGCATTCAAACAAACATATAAACTCACATATGCTGCTCAGAATGCCAGCAACACAGGCTCAGAAAGCCAGGGAGAATGGAACACATACTGAGCCTCAGCCCATCAGTGTTCAAGCTTCCTGATGGGCTGAGCGCCCAGGGCCTGGAGCCAATCAAAAACAAGCAGCAACCCTACCTGGCAACAAGCTACCCTGTTGCCTCAAAGCCAATCAGAAGCGACACCTTCCTGCTACATACCAGTATAATATAACCAGGAAGTGATTTCAAGCAAACTTTATGCAAATTGAGCATCATAAGGGCAAAACAAGAGTCGTATGGGCGAAATGGGCAGTCAACTGAAAATCGTTGTAAGTGGCATCCGACGTAAGTCGGCATCTTAAGTCCCAAGGACTCCCTGTATTGCGGTTCTGAGTTAGGACATTTCAACTTACAAAGCCATTTTCAGGAACCAACTGTGTCATAAGTCCGAGGACTGCCTGTACAAGTCTAATGCTATTACATCAATGCTATTACCTTTATCAACCAAACTTGTAACCGCATCAAAAAAGATATTAAGTTAGTTTGACAGGATCTATTTTCTACAAACCCATGATGATTAAAATTAATTTTATTACCCGCCTTTAACTCTTTATTCATTCAGTTCCCTATCAGCCACTCCATTATCTTCCCCAGCATCAACAGACTGACAGAACTATAATTACCCAAGTCATCCCATTTACCTTTTTAAATACTAGCAAAACATTAGCTTTCTTCCAGTCTTCTGGAACTTCCCCAGTATTCCAAGACTTACTGAAAAACAACATTAATGGTACTGCAAGCTCTTCAGCCGGCTCGTTTGTAACTCTTAGATGCAAATTATTTAGACCTGCTGATTTAAAAATGTCTATTTTTAATAGCTGCTGTTTAACTTTCTCCTGAGGCACTAGTGGAATGGAAAGAATGTTATATTATATGACTACATCATTGTTTTTCACCAAATTCAAAACAGAAATATTCATTGAACATTTCTGCCTTTTCTACATTGTTGATAATTTTATCTTTTCCATCTAATCATGGAATAATACTATTGTTAGGATTCTTTTTGTTCCTAGAATAAATGAACTCCTTCTTGACCATAATTCTGCTGGCCCTCGATTTATGGATTCATAGATATTAAGGTCAGAAGGGACCATTATGATCATCTAGTCTGTCCTCCTGCACAATGCAGGCTACAGAATCTCACCCACCCACTCCTGCAATAAACCTCTCACCTATGTCTGAGCTATTGAAGTCCTCAAGTCATGGTTTAAAGACTTCAAGGTGCAGAGAATCCTCCAGCAAGTGACCTGTGCCCCACGCTGCAGAGGAAGGCAAAAAACCCCCAGGACCTCTTCCAATCTGCCCTGGAGGAAAATTCCTTCCCGACCCCAAATATGGCAATCAGCTGAACCCTGATCATGTGGGCAAGATTCACCAGCCAGATACCCAGGAAACAATTCTCTATAGTAACTCAGATCCCACCGCATCTAACATCCCATCACAGCCCATTGGGCCTATTTACCATGAACAGTTAAAGATCAATTAATTGCCAAAATCATGTTATCCCATCATACCATCTCCTCCATAAACTTCTAGAGTTTAACTTAAAGCCAGATAGGTCTTTTGCCCCCACTGCTTCCCTTAAAAGGCTGTTTCAGAACTTCACTCCTTCGTCTAATTTCAAGTCTAAACTTCCCGACGGCCAGTTTATATCCATTTGTTCTTGTGTCCACATTGGTACTGAGCTTAAATAATTCCTCTCCCTCTCTGGTAATTTATCCTTCTGATATATTTATAGAGAGCAATCATATCTCCCCTCAACCTTCTTTTGGTTAGGCTAAACAAGCCAAGCTCCTTGAATCTCCTTTCATAAGACAGGTTTTCCATTCCTCGGATTCCTAGTAACCCTTCTCTCTACCTGTTCCATGTTTAAGAAGGATGAATGCAAACTGGGAGACCAAAACTGCACACAGTATTCCAGATGAGGTCTCACCAGTGCCTTGTATAACGGTACTAAAACCTCCTTATCTCTACTGGAAATACCTCACCTGATACATCCCAAGACCGCATTAGCTTTTTTCATGGCCACATCACATTGGCAGCTCATAGTCATCCTGTGGTCAGCCAATACTCCAAGGTCCTTCTCCTCCTCTGTTACTTCTAATTGATGCATCCCCAGCTTATAACGAAAATTCTTGTTATTAATCCCTAAATGTATGACCTTACACTTCTCACTCTTAAATTTCATCCTATTACTCCAGTTTACAAGGTCATCCAGATCCTCCTGTATGATATCCCAAGCCTTATCTAAATTGGCAATACCTCCCAGCTTTGTATCATCCGCAAACTTTATTAGCACACTCCCACTTTTTGTGCCGAGGTCAGTAATAAAAAGATTAAATAAGATTGGTCCCAAAACCAATCCCTAAGGAACTCCACTGGTAACCTCCCTCCAGCCTGACAGTTCACCTTTCAGTAGGACCCGCTGTAGTCTCCCCTTTAACCAATTCCTTATTCACCTTTCAATTTTCATACTGATCCCCATCTTTTCCAATTTAACTAATAATTCCCCATGTGGCACCGTATCAAACGCCTTATTGAAATCTAGGTAAATTAGATCCACTGCATTTCCTTTGTCTAAAAAATCTGTTACTTTTTCAAAGAAGGAGATCAGGTTAGTTTGGCATGACCTACCTTTTGTAAAACCATGTTGTGTTTTGTCCCATTTACCATTGACCTCAATGTCCTTAACTACTTTCTCCTCCAAAATTTTTTCCAAGACCTTGCATACTACAGATGTTAAACTAACAGGCCTGTAGTTACCTGGATCACTTTTTTTTCCCCCCTTTCTTAAAAATAGGAACTATGTTAGCAATTCTCCAATCATACAGCAAAACCCCTGAGTTTACAGATTCGTTAAAAATTCTTCCTAATGGTCTTGCCATTTCATGTGCCAATTCCTTTAATATTTTTGGATGAAGATTATGTGGGCCCCCCGATTTAGTCCCATTGAGCTGTCTGAGTTTTGCTTCTACCTCAGATATGGTAATATTTACCTCCATATCCTCATCCCCATTTGTCATGCTACCATTATCCCTAAGATCCTCATTAAAGACTGAGGCAAAGTATTTGTTTAGATATTGGGCCATGCCTAAATTATCCTTAACCTCCACTCCATCCTCAGTGTTTAGCGGTCCCACTTTTTCCTTCTTATTTATATGGCCACGAAATCTTTTACTACTGTTACTTTAATTCCCTTTGCAAGGTCCATCTCTACTGGACTTTTAGCCTCTCTCACTTTATCCCTACATATTCTGACCTCAATAAGGTAGCTTTCCTTGCTGATCCCTCCCATCTTCCACTCCCTATATGCTTTCTGCTTTTTCTTAATCACCTCTGAGATGCTTGCTTATCCAGCTTGGTCTACAACTCCTGCCTATGAATTTTTCCCCCCCTTTCTTGGGAGGCAGGCTTCTGATAGCTTCTGCAGCTTTGACTTGAAGTAATCCCTGGCCTCCTCTGCCTTTAGATCCATAAGTTCTTCAGTCCAATCCACTTCCCTAACTAATTCCCTTAATTTTTGACAGTCAGCCCTTTTGAAATCAAAAACCCTAGTCGCAGATTTATTTTTGTTTATCCTTCTGTTCAGTTTGAACTGAATTAGCTCAATCACTTGAACCAAGGTGTACTTGTATTCCCGCTTCCCTTATCAATATTCTACAATTCCTAGCTTCTGATTTATATTCGCTACTGTCAACCGCCCCTTTCTTCCATTTGTTTACATATTTTATAGTTGCCTTCACTTCCCCTGTAAACCGAAGTTTTGTTGGAGGGGTTTTTGTTCTGTTTTTAACCAATACAGCCTTATTCCTCGATTATGGCTTTTTTCAGCATCTAGTACAGAGTCCTTAAATAATTCCCAATCATTCACATTTTTTTGATTAAATTCTTCCTCCCAGCTGACCTGGCTCATAATTGTTTTCAGCTTTGTAAAACTGGCCCTTTTCAAGCACCAAATATATATATGTGTGTGTGTGTATAATTACTAGTTTGGACTTTATTCTGCTAGCACATTATAAATGTGATCACGTTACGATCACGTCTACCTAAACTACCATTAATTTTTTAGCTCTGTGACCAGTTCCTCTTTATCTGTCAAGACAAGGTCTACCATGAATCCGCCCATGTCGATGCAACATTTTTTGAGTTTGGAAATTATCTCTAATATTTAGAAATCCAAGGAAATTTCAGTACTGACAGCATGAGACCATCAGCATATATCACTCAAAGTGAAGTGCCCCATGACTACACAGTTTTTTACATATTATAGATTGATGCATAAGGAGCCATTCTCTTCCCAGTATGATCTGGTCGTCTGTAGCAGTCACCAACTAATACTGCATCTTGTGCTTTATCTATTAGGACACTGATCCATAAACATTCAAAATCATTGTGATCAGTAGCAGTCCATTTTAGTCTGGTGTGTATCTCCTAGAGGTCCTGACAACAATGGTGGCTACACAAAGATACACTGGCACTCCATGACACAGCCATTTCAATTCATAAGTTGTACAGACTCACTCCCCAAATCTTCACATTTCTTCCTCCTCAAAAAAAGGAACAAAGCAAAAGGTATGTGACAAATACCTTGAGGCTATTTTGGCACTTAACTTCTTGACAGAGAATCTGCTGTTACACTTCATGTATTCAGACAGTAAACAATTCTAATGTTCATACAGTTACATGAAAACATTATTGGTCAGTTTCCATCGACAGCGTATAAATACATTTCATGCCTTGTTATCCTAGGCAAGGGGTAGACAAGGATAGAGTTCGTAGGGTCTCCATATGCTATTGTCACCCCAATCTTCTGATTGGCTGGGGTAGCTACGTAAGACTTGGCCCCCTGCAAGGTAGGTCTTTGGCAATGCTGTTCCTCAGTGAGATGAATGGTCCCAAGGAGAGGTGGAATCTCCCGACTTTTCTTGAGCCCAGTACCCCGCTTCACACCTCCAGGGGAGAAGGGAATTGTGCTTGCTGCGCTATCCATCTCTGATTCAATTACATCTTGACTGACCCTTCTGAAGCCATAAACTAAGGGGAACTTTCCTCCTGAATTTCCTCACACAGTTGCCTCCCACCACTTTGGAGCCTTTCCCACCCTCTACTTGGTATCATAAGGCTGGAAGTATTATTTACCACCCTCCACTTCCCTGTTGTCAATGGAGATCAAGCACAGAACCTTTTGGCCATACCTCAGTTTCGCTTCTACCAGGATTTTTGACTGTTGACAGTCCACACTGACTTTGTTTCCCTGCCAATGGTAAGCACAGTGCTTGGCCCCTGGGGTTAGTATCGGAAATTGCTACAGTCAGCATCCCAGAACCTTCTTTAGCATCCATTTCGACTGGCTAGAAGCATGATGATATTCATCAAAGGGATATTTACCCACGTTTGCCTTCCAGCACCTGACAGGGACACTACACAGGGTTTGTCACCGCTCCAGGGTCCTCCCACTTATTCACACCTCCCATTTCCACATTTACCTTTTTGTGTCCCAGTCTCTGAAGGGCACAGACACCTTAATACCATGAAATCAGTCCTTGGGTGTTGGCTTACGGCTTCTGCTCCCTCGAGCTTGGGACCAAAAAAAAAAAAAGCCCTATAGCCATTCACCATGAAATTGGCCAAGCTCAAAATAAAACACTTGGGGATTCAGTAGCTAGATCCCTCACAGCAGTCTGATAAGTGGCCAAGAGGAAGCAGGCAACTGAAGCTAACACACCTACTCCTACACACATTTGATCTGTAGCCTTCAATATAGTTAGACTCAGATGGATTAAATTTCTATTGGTAAATATCAATAAACATTTATTTCACTGTAAACACACACAGATGAAAAAATATTTCCATTCATAAAGAAATGTACAGAGTAAGAAAAGTGCTGCTTGAGAACCTGAGAGTTTGATTTAAGAATATTTACACTATGCATATTTTGACATGCAATGGTGCAATCTGTGTTTAATTATTCTAAAGCTTTAACATTTTTATCTCAAGGTCTCCTGTCATTAAATAATCAGTCTAACCCTCCCACATTATCTGACCTATAATTTCCCACAACTGTGAAAATTTTATAAATTTATATATTTTTTTAAGAAAACAACAAACATCAATATTACCTGTTAATTATTAAACAAAAATTGAATTCTGCCAAGCTTGTTTCTCTCATCTTGGGCTTTCACTCTTCTTCTCACCTGGTTCTGATGCTATTTCTCTGATCACTCACTCTATTGTACTAGATGAAGTACAGGAGCACACTCCCTGCAACAAAGAGCTTACAATCTAACTTCAGGATGCAATAGGGGGTATAACGAATGGCAGGAATGATGCTAATGAAATATTTTACTGAGTGCTGAATTGAGGGGTAAAGTCTTGGGTTCCCTCTTTTTGCAGGACAGGAAAATACTTGCTTTCTTGAGGTTCCTCTTCATTTGATTTAAGATTTAGGTTTTCTATATGCAATTCTATTCTGGGATACTTAAGCTCTGAAAATCCTCCTTTATTAAAAAAAGCAAGATGATGATTCTAAGGAGTCTGGATATCAGCAACTGTTCTAGGTTTGTTCTTTTTTAAAAAAAATCATGTTGCTTTCTGGATGTCACTTCTTGTAGGGAGGAAAATCCGTGGAGAGCACACTATCAGAACAGAAATAGGCTCCTAGTGCTGTACAGGGAGCTGCAAGAAGGAGGCAGTAATCGTGGGTGTCAGAAACATAGGGGAAATCCCTGCTTGCATCTCTCCAGCCATCTGCTCTGCCTGCTGCAAGTGATAAAGTATGGTTCCTTAAGTAGGACACTGGAGATTTTGAAAATGGAGAGTCCTACCTGAGAGTTCTTCAATTTTTAACAGTTTCATTACAAGTGCTCGTTTGAGCTTCTCCTGCTTTCCCAGTGGCAGTTACTACTGTGGTCCCTTCAGCCTGTGCCTCCTTTGACAGCTCTTCTACCTCTAAACTCATTGTACAGAAAGGGAACCAACCCATGTAAAGGCTTAGGGAAAACATTAACAAGAAAAGAATTCTCTTTTTTAATCTAATAAAATAGGGTTGTCTACCACGTCTCTCACACCAGGACATAATCAGAGTGCTCTTCAAGTTGTGAGGGTTAGACATTAAAGCTTAAAAAGGTAGAAGCCATTCATAAACAAGGGAGGAAAAGCTTTGCAATGTGGCTGATGTTGAATATAAATCAAGAGATCCATATTCATTAGTTTTACCTGGGAAATAAAATAATCTGGTCTACATTAAGTGAAAGTAATACTATTGCGGTATTTGTCCTGCGTTATTTCAACTAGGCTTTTAATGAAGTGAAATTAGCTTTCAAATTACTCTTCTCTAGTGATTAGCAAACTTTACTAACAATTATAATTATATTTTCCTTTTTAAACATTGGGAGGTGGCGGGGGAGAATTGATAGTGAGGAAAAAAACCTGACCAAACTGGAATATCTCCAAAAATCAGATTAACAATACAATTTATTTTTAAAAAGAAAAACTGATCTGGCTGTTAAGATAGTTTCTCAAAGATATGATGACATCCCTGACAGCTTGAAACTGTTTCTATGGCACTGGAGATTTCTAGAATCAAAAGATCAGTTTCTTATCCTGTGCCACATGGATGTCCAGCAATCCACCACTGAAGGATTGTGTCTTGCTCAGAAGTATGAAGTCAGAGACAGCACAAGTATTACTAAGAGCCCCCACATGAGCAGAAGATACTGAAACAGAAACATTTGGAAACAAAGTGACTACGATAATGGTTAACTATAAAATTTTCAAATTTTTCAAGACACGTATGGAACAACAATGCAATCCACAGAAACAAAAGAAAGGATAATGCCCTGACAGGGATTCTAATATACATTTCTTGCAATATTCTTTGTGTCCAAAGAGACCAATCTTTTGAGAAAGGATAACTTGGCTGCATTCAAATAACCTACTGAGAGGCCAAAAAAAGTCATCAATTAAAAGTTGTAACAGGGTGGTCATATCACCGCTTTGCATATTTCTGCAGAATGGTCTGTTCTTTCTGCCTAAAAGAGAGTCATACATTTTTAAGTCCAGAAGGGACCATCAGATCACCTAGTCCAACCCAGCCAGGACCAACAATCAGAATTAGACCAAAGTATTACAGCCCTCAAGAAACTGAACTACCATTGAGACCAAAGTGCACCAAATCCCAAGGTCAACTGTTTCATTGCTCTTGTTGATTGAGCATTTATTCATGAGTGGATCCATCATATTTTTACTTGAGTTGACGTAACATTCTAATGCACACTTACCAGATTATTTAGATACCTCCTCTACAAAGGGTGGTGGAAAGCAACAATAACCCAACTATTACTGTCTTATATTAACAGGTTTCAGAGTAGCAGCCGTGTTAGTCTGTATTCACAAAAAGAAAAGGAGTACTTGTGGCACCTTAGAGACTAACAAATTTATTTGAGCATAAGCTTTTGTGAGCTACAGCTCACTTCATCGGATGCATCCAATGAAGTGAGCTATAGCTCATGAAAGCTTATGCTCAAATAAATTTGTTAGTCTCTAAGGTGCCACAAGTACTCCTTGTGTTATATTAAGACATTGTTAAGACACTGCTGAGATTTGCAGTGAATGCAAGCCTAAAATATAAGTGTTGAATTTAGCCTCCAATTTGGCACAACTCTTTAAAGAGAAACTGAATTTTCCACATTTAAAACATCGTCAACCAACCCAACTTTTGCAGAAGAAATTTGTCAAGATTATCCCTTTCGAAAATTTAGCTTTGAAAAATCTCACCTTTACTGCCTCCCTCTCAACAACCAACATCCTGACAAATTCCCAACTTTTCTCATATACACTAATAACTCTGCAGACATAGGCCACATTTCATATTCTACCCTGGAAGACCACCAAGACACTTATTCTCCTAATTCATTATTTCCAGCAAGGAAGGTTGATAGAACTGCTCAGATTCTTCAGCTATTTCTGTTTTCTGATGCTTCAGAGAGCAGCTGCCTCCACAGGAGAGCTGCAAACATCACTTGTTTGGCATACTTATGTTTCTATTCTCCATTTGTATATGCTTCCTCTATGGCCCCTTGTAATCAGAAGACTAGAAAAGAGCACGGGTTCACAGCAGATTTAGTACTCCATTAACATCCTTACTTCTGCACTGCTGCTACGCCCCCGGGGCTGACACCCAGAGCCCCGCCACCCCAGAGCTGATACCCGGAGCCCCGCCTCCTTCAAGTGAGAGATTGGGAGGCAAAGCAAAGTAGAGCCTAAGCCTGGGCTGCCTCCCGGTGAGGGGATTGGGGGGGCGGGGCAAGCCATAGGGCTCTGGCTGTCCCCTTTATTCCCACCTCCCGGGTGTGCACGGCCCTTCTTTACAAGCCACAACAACCCAGTGCTGAGAGCCAGAGCTTTTTTTAAAAAAAAAAGGGGGGGGGGGGGAGCAGCACATAGCTCATGCCTCCCCTGACAGATTCTCACGCCTCTTTCGGGAGGCACACCCCATAGTCTGAGAACCACTGATCTAACAAACCTAAAGAACTTAGTAGGATTAGAACTCAATTGTCAGGCATAAAAGTTGTATGTAAGCAGGAGGGAACTGAGTCTGGGTTTCAAACAGGAGTCCACTTTGCTTCCCTGACCCCTCCTCCCCAGCTCTACCCTACAGGTTCACTATCTTGGCCCCAATGCTCACTTTGGTTCTCCAGTACACTCCCTCAAAATCCTCTTCTACATACCTACGGTTGTTTTCCTTTTGTTGCTCCTGGAGAGATGTCTGATCTTCCAGGAGGCACTGCAGAGGGAAGCCAATGTTATCTCTTGATAGGATCCAGCTTTTAAAAAAAAGTTGCCCTGTTTTCCCTGTATGGAATACAGTGCTGCCTCAAAATGTCCAATATCATGCATGCTATTACAGCACATAAAACAATAGATGATTCAATCTCTCTTCTGAAAGGGAGTTTTCAGTATTCCAGTCAGCTAAATCCTTTACAGAACCTATCACACTGACAGAGATCAAAATCATTTTTTGCCCACAAACTATTGTAAGATAAAGGAAGGATAAGTCAATCTTCAAGCCGAAGAACTCTTTGGTCTCATCCAAATGGTTCTGGTATGATTAAAGAGACCCTAAAAAAAGTGTACTTTTTATTGTCATGGTTGGATCACTTTTCAAGTCAATTTCTCTCAATGGATTCCCAGATGGAGAAAACGAATTTGTATTTCCTACACCTTCCCCCACAGTCTTTGTTACGAAACAGATGTCCCAAATAATCCAATTCAGAGTACAAGGAGAAAGGTTTTTTTTTTTTTTACTTCTGAGGAAATCACTGGAAGAAGCCTGTTTGATTCCCTTGGGAATAGTGTTTACAGTTCCTGCATCAAGACTCCTGAAAGAGAAGAGAGCCCCAGCTTACCTGCTTTTACTGGGACAGTGAGTGGCCATATGGGGTCAAACAAATGGTCTATACAGCCCAGTAGCCAATGCCAGGTGTTTCAGAGGGAACGAACAGAACAGGCAATCAAGTGGTCCACCCTGTCCTCCAGTCCTAGCTTCTGCAACCCCAAGAGCATAGTGTTGCATTCCTAATTATCTTGGCTAATAGCCATTGATAGACCCCTCCTCCATGGACTTATCTAATTCTTTTTTTAATCTTTTTATAGTTTTGCCCTTCACAGCACCCCTAGGCAATGAGTTACAAGTTGACTAGGCTGTCCTTTTCTTAGCTTTAAACCTGCTGTTTATTAATTTCGTTTGGTGATCCCTGGTTATTGTATTACATGAAGGAGTAAATAACCCTTCCCTACTCACTTTCTCCGCACCACTCTTGATTTTATAGATCTCCATCATATCCCCCCTTAGTCGTCTCTTATCCAAGATAAAAAGTCCGCACCCCCCCTTTTTTTTTAATCTCACCTTATATGGAAGCTGTTCGAGACACTTCACAAAACTAGTCTAAAAGAAGAGTTTGAAGCCTGAAGAAAACTAGCAGGTGGGACACTCCATCTCACGGTCATGGGCAAAAACACGAAACCGAGGAAGAGTAGGGACCGCTTCACCATTTATGTCCTCGTACAGGAAGGCAAAGGACGCACTTTACAGACACTACCATTAAAAAAAAAAAAAAAAAATCTCCCATGCAGGGAGCACATGAAGGATCCACCTGACATACCTGAAGAAGCTGTCTTACATCTAGATTTCTGACTCAGACCTGATTGGAAAGGAGGGTTGGAACTGAGAAAACAGTACAAATGGGTGTCAATGGAATCCAGAGGGCAACTGCAATCTCTCTCTAGTCAAAGTCAAGAAGAAACTGACGTTTGAAAAGCAGCATTTATCAATGATACAACATGGTGCTTAACATCAAGTAGGGGCATAGCTCATGCTCTATCCTGCTATCGCTGTCCTAAAGGGTCAAAAGACCATGAGAACTAAGTGGAGTTCCACCACTTTTGCACTAAGGAACAGACGCCTGAACATATACGATCTTTAGAAAATGTTTATTAAATACAAAAGAAAAACCACCTTTTCCTAACAGAACTATATTTGTCATTACCTTATTTTTTTTTTTTAAAGGAAAAACTTTATAAAAATTTTAATGAGGTAAATCTCTCACTGGGGGAGAGATATTCAATTTGTCGGCTAAGAAAATTAACGTAGAAGAACAAAAATAAAATCGATCAGTCTTCAATGGCATCCAGCCACTAGCAAGGCAAGATTTATGCATTTCATTATTCTTGGGAATACTGCTGTCATATTTGGTTTATGATATCTGCTTATTTTCACATTACCAAGGCCACATAACATATTAAGCTAGGTTTTTACTTCAATTAAGCAATGTTCTTTATTATAGATGTATCAAAGGTTATACTTTTTTTAATGATTTGTTTCTACAAAAGCTGTTTAATATGGTCTCCAACTCATTGCTTTTGATATTTATATAATTCATGTGCATTTTCACATTTATCTCATTTTCTCATTGAGACTATTCACAGAGAAAGTTTTTATTGAGATTCACCATTTTCTACTAATCTTATATTTCTCTCATGTTCAACTGGATTATCTTGTTTTATGTGCCTGTGATATCCCCTCCCCTGTGCGCACTCTCACACACACGCACACTTACTTTATCCTCAGCTTTTGTCTTCCCAACCCTGGAAATTCTACTCCAATATGAAGCCATCTGTGCAATGTACTTCAAATGAGAGGGGGTTTTGTACAGCTATGGTAATAAATTTGCTTATTGTCCATTAGCTGAATGGATGTTCTAACTATTGTAACCTGTCTGCTATAAAAACAACTCATTTTCAAAGCATGATAACTGCAAATGATAGCTTATATTTTTCCTTCGAACTCAGAAAACCCAGAAAACAGTCCATGCACATTTCTGGAGCACTTGTACAAATAGACAACGCACTGTCTGATTCTTTTGTATCATTTGAAAAGCTGGTGACAAAGTTAGAGTACTCTACTTTCTTGTCACTGAGCAACCTGGATATAAGAAGGAATTTTACATTATACCTCAGATAGTGACAAGCCTGTTATTCTCCAGTAGCACTAGAACACTATACAGTGAAACCTATTTTATATGTCTACCTAAGGGATCAACTGCATTAATTCCTTTATTTAGGTGGTCTTCTAATGAAAGAGTAAAATTTTACTTAATATTTGAACTATTCACCTAACACGGGTGATTGCCTAATAAAGTGGTCTTTTTTAGATTTCACTTTCCCAATCCTATAACAGTCCAGTATACTAGTCTGTTGTCGTGTGAATTGTTCTTTTCACCTGCAAAACTATTGACTCTTTTTTGTCATTTAGACAAAAGGTGCAATGCTACAATGTATCAAAACCCAAAAGTTACCAGTATGATAACTGTACAAAAACTACTTGACTGATACTTATTTCAAAATCACTAGTTCAGTTTTAAACATTTAAGCCCCTCAATGAAAAAATGTTTTTGATTAAAGTTTCATTACTGAAAATGTACAGTTAGAAACATAACATGTGAAACATGGGATTATACAAAACCATACTTCTCAAGTACATTAATCCTACATCATTTTAAGATTTCTTCACTATTTTTCTTGTCCTCCTTAGTTTGGGTCTTTGTCTCTTTTCTGGGCCTTCTCAGGCTGTAACATCTTGTCTTCAGAAGACTAGCTGTCCAAAAAAAAAAAAAGTTAGGAAAACACTATCTAGACATTTCACTGTTCTTTCAATTTTCTTTAAATAGGCATTATATGAGAGCTTTTATAAATACACTGAAAGACTGTAAATTTAAATACAGCTTCTATTTCTGCTCCTCAGAGGCAGGGGCCATCTTTCACTATGGACTTGTCTACACACAGTTTTGCTAAATTAAATCAGCACAAAAACACCTGTTTAGACCACCATGATGTGTTTGAACAGCAACTAGCACAAGGAGACCCTGATCACAACTGGGGTCTCTGGGTATTACCACAATACCAACAATTAACAACTTCTTATTGCAATACTCCTCAAGCGATTCAAGAAAAATATTCCTTATACCAATGGTCTCCAAAGTGGGGTGCGCACACCCTGAGATGATCGATTGGGGGGTGCAGCAGGAGTGCCGTCGCCGGAGCAAAAGGGCGGCATGGCAGGAGGAGCACAGCCGGGGGGCGGGGGAGGTGGGGAAAGGGGGTGGCCCTGAGTCCTCCGGCCTGTGGAGAGGCAAGGGCAGCCACGCAGCCAGTGGCCAGAAAGAAGCAGCACTTTCCCCCTTCAAAGCCGGCCAGAGAAAAGTGGCGCTGTGAAGGGGAAAGTGCCACTTCTCTCTGGCTGCCCCTGCTCCTCCCGAGTCCTCCGGCCCGTGCTCTCAGGGCCGCATTCCGAAAGGGGCTTTAGAGCTGCAAACCAAGGCCCTCAAGCCACCTGCGTTCCGGGGGGCCCTGTCTACCGGGGGGGGGCGGGGGGAAGCTCCCAGAATCGCAGCTCCCAGGATCATGCCCATGGGGGTGGTGCTGCGCAGAGCCACCTGCACACCCCCTGCACCAAACAGGAGCTGCCCCAAGTAAGTGCTCTGCACCTCCTGCCTACCCCAGCCCTGAGCCTCCTCCCACACCCCCACCCTGAGCGCCCTCCCGCACCTTAACTCCCTCCCAGACCCTGCACCCCACCGTGAGCACCTGCTGTATCACAAAGTGTTAAACCAAGATTTTCAAAAATAATAAAGCACATTCAATCACATTGCTCTCACTGAAAATATTAATTTTTTTTAGTGAAAGCAAAAAGGTTTTTTGTACCATTAATAAAATAAAAATTTTAAAATGTTTATTTCATCTTCATCTCATCATTTTTTAATTTCTATTTTGTGTATGTTTTATAATTTACACAATATATTAGTACAGTAGTACTGTATAGAATTTATACATAAATATACATACACATATGGGGGTGCGTGCTCAAAATATTTTTACTGATAGAGGTGCGCGATCAAAAAAGTTTGGAGACCACTGCCCTATACCATCTACTACAGCAACGTACATACAATGACATTCAGATCAAATCACTGTTGCAAAAAAGACTTTTCTGAATGTACACTAGTACA
The DNA here is from genome assembly GCF_965140235.1 of Caretta caretta. Classification (NCBI taxonomy): domain Eukaryota; kingdom Metazoa; phylum Chordata; order Testudines; family Cheloniidae; genus Caretta; species Caretta caretta. The sequence continues at coordinate 88,354,901 of NC_134214.1, forward strand.
TTTTACCAAGCAGATCTAAAAAAAAAGAAGTCATGTTTAAATTCTATAACTCATTACTGTTAAACAAGGATATTTTTAAGTATCAAACACACTAGAATTTCCATTGTTTCCGATAAAAAACACAAAGAACTAGCTTTATTCAATTACAGATCACCCTCACCGTTGAGCGGTTAAATATTTTAAAACCACAGAAACAGAACTAATTACATTAGAAATGTTGAAAATACTATGTTTTTCCTTTGTGGGCATAGTTATTGTTTAACACCATTTGACAATTATAAAAGAAAGCAATAAAAGAATCTTGAAAATTGCATATAGATTTATATCCAAGTTGTTTTGACTAACATGGTCAAATGGCAACAGAATATAAATTCAGATTGATCGATACTGTTTAAAGAAAAATAGCGTTTAAAACCTGTACAGTAGCATATCTAAATTTGGCTGCTGAAGATAATATTTAAGTTTTTACACTTGGAGATTTTTTTTCCAGTTCTCTACCAGTATTTTAGATTGTTTTTTGTTTTTGCACTATTACATAATTGAAGTGCAAAAAAAAAAAAAAAAAAAACACCCATACCACACACCTAGAGTTTTGTTCAGTATTAAATTACCTTGTTTATAACCAGATCAGCAGCACAGAAAGAAAATTCTTGTCTATTATTTTGATATCCATAAACCAATTTAAAATTGATGAACTACTCTTCCTCTTTGGTAGAGTGACAAGTAGCAAAAACAATCCTCAGCCAGACTGTTTTGGTGCCATAAGTTCTGACTTTAGCTGACACCTCTAGAGACAATTTCTTTCCTCTTCCAATCAATGGACATGTTGAAAATTCTAATCCAAGGGTAAATTAAACTAAACACTTTTTTTTTGGTCCCAGAATATATTATAGGAGAGACTATATATGTTATCAAATGTATTATTTTCCAAAAGACAGAAGATTCCCACTCTTACCTCCCAATTGGTTTCTTAACTTTGAATGAACTAGTCATGGAACTGAACTAACAGAATAAACTGAAATAAAGAAATTATAGTTAATTTAAATTTTAAGAACACCATTTTAAAATCTGATTTTTTTTTTAAATCATCAATTTTTATCCACCCTGACTGGTATCTTTATAACCTTAATTGAACTGCCATTTAAACAATTACTTGAGGAGGAAGGAAGAAAAAGACATGGCAGTTTTCTCCCAAAAAAAAAAAAAAAGTTAGGAAGCCTGGAAATTCAAAGTTAAGGTTACTGACTACACACACCTGTTTTGTTTTGTTGCTTTTTTTAAAGTCCTAGAGAAACATTCTGAATGCCGTAACCTTTCGTGAAGAGATGCGCAAACCTGTTTGTATTTCCAGCAATTACATATGGTCTTAAACTTAAGTCACCAGCAATATACTGCTGCAGAACAGCACTATTTAAAGTACTACAGTAGTTTACAGTCAATCACAAGCAAGACAGAAAAATCAGGAAGTGATTTAACTAGACTAATTCCAAGACACAGTTTCAAAATGGCCTATGGAACTTTAGGGGAAAAAATCCCGTTGTTAGCACTGGCAGGAGCCGTACCGTAAATAAGACTAATGGCTTTTGGCGCTTTGATCACCATGCTAGTTAAACTTACCTTGAACAACTTTAATTGAAAACAACTTCTACAATAAATCACATGCCACTAAAAACTCATGAAGAAAAATATATATAGAAGACACCTCATGCTGTAAATATATATAAAAATTAAATTCACTTTCAATTTACAAATTATTTTTAAATTAATCAATATGACACTTAATAAATGCTTCAGAATTATGTTTGGAGTGAACACTTTCCACAATAAGGCAAAGAGGAGGAAGGGAGGAAGAAAGGTATTCAACTTTCAATTTAAATTTCAGTGGCCTTCATCCTAAAATACAAAGATCATATGCAGATTATTGTTGTCTCTCACTCAACACAATATTTTCCATGCTGCAGTAAACTTCAGGAGAACAAAATGCCATGCAATGTTTATAGGATCAAAACGATTACTCTAACTACAAGGGCAAAGTGAACAGTTATTCCAAAAAAGTGGGCCATTTTTAATCAGATCCATATTATGCCTCATTTACAAAAGCAGAATTGGGTTCAGAAATCATAAACAAAGATTAGTTAATATTTGCAAAAAGCTTTGAATATGTAAAAAGCACTGTATAAGTATTAAGGCTTCCCACATATTCATTTTGGCATTCCTCCAAGCAGGAAAGTCCCACAAAAGCACTTTAACAGCAGCAACGAAAAACTGATTTGGATCATGTAATTTTAGTCCGTTCTACACCAGTACCACTAACAGTCACCTACAATATCAGTACAGTCTCCCACCAAAAATGCTCAGTTACCCAGTACCATTTGCATGTGACACTTTAAAGACAAACTCTGCCCCAATGAGGTTATAATCAAACATTATGAATAGCCTGAATCCCTATTCTCCTAACACAGGGCAGCACACAAGCACCCACACATGCACACTCTACCTTCCCTCTTCCTATTCTTTTATTCCTAATTTCAAGTTAAACCAAACCCTGGCTTGAGCTCCCTCCTAGGATTTTTCCCTGTAATGTCTCCTCTCGCCCCCTAATCCCCCTGACTCAGAGTGGGGCATATGGTGGATTGAAGCTGACAAGACCTGCCTGGTCTTGCTGCCAGCACAAACTAGCATGAGTCAGCAGCATAACCCTGAGCATTCCTTCAGGCTTCTAGAACATCCCATTACACTCAGTGTAGCAATCAAACTATAGGACAGCAAATAAAATTAGGATAACAAAGAACACATCAGTTCCAAGTTTTTGAAAACTAAGCCCAGGCACAAGAGCAGCAGCAGATGGCACTGGTGTGGAAGTTAGCATAGGATTCTTCTCCCATTACTGGAAGCACTTGAAAAGAGACAAAAACACAGACTCCACTGCGTGCCAGCTCATTTCATCCAATTTTGAAGTCATATGAAAGAACAAATAAGTTATTCTCTTCTCCCGCCATCTCATTCCCATGCTCATTAAAAAACCCATCTTCATCAGCTTCTCCCTGCACCCTGCAAAAAATCATCCTTAATTTCTGCCTTATCTCCACCACTTTTCAATCCCTACCCTGATGTCTTCATATCAGGCTTATTGAAATCTTACTACCTTACACATCCCACATCTCAGGACACTTCAAGCATAATTTATTCAAAAGCTTTGTGCATTTCACACTGGTACAACTATTAACAGTTTTGATGACTGCCAGTGTATTCCACAACAGAGCCCGCAGTTGAAAGTGCTGCAATACTGTGCACTGCATATCCACAGGTACTTATCTACTTCTGTAACTTATTTCTCACACCTTCTTTCCTGTCTTCCTTAGCATTATTTCATTTCCCTTCTCCATCTTTTATTTGATTTTTTAGGATGCTCTGCTCCACTACGTTCTTTATTCTGGAGATCAAATGAAGTTTACTTACAGAAGACCTAAAAAGCTTTGGTAAAAAATATTTAAATTGCCAAACTACTTGGAATACGGCCCCAATCCATATTTGCTTAATCAACTGGATCTTCCCACATAAACCTCCATGAGAGCAGGACTGATCCCTACATTTGTAGGGTTGAAATATCAATACCACATTTAAAAATCCCAAAAAAATAATACTTCCCTCCCTCCCCTAACAAGTCCTGAGATCAAAGTACTTTATTTCCCCCACCACTATTGAAGACATAAGCAGACACCTAAATCTGAGCAACGAAGCTGAAACATCGATGCCTGTGGTAGTGGGAAATAAGGAATTCTGAAATCTGATCTTTCCATGTAAATGAAGGAAAAGTTTGGTTTTCATGCATTTTATTCTCAAATGTATTTATCTATTCACAGTATTACTGAGTTGGAATTTTCAAAATATAATTTCTGTTCATTTTTAAATACTGCTGATGCATAATAATTTGTCTTACCACGTGTGTTTACTGCTTTAAAAATGTATTTTGCATTAACAAGATCCTGCTTTGAGGCACTTACATGCTCGCTTCCATGCACAGAATGGAAGTTGAGCAATGTAACTAAGAAGAGAAAACAAGATGGCAAATGACAGTGAAATACCCAGAGCACCTTGGGCTCTAAGAACTGACACTTTTAAACAATTTTCAGGTATTGAGCCACAGGTGCTTTAGTTTCTCGACTCTATTCAATGTTGTCACATGGTACAATAATACAGAACATGTGCATACTTACTTGAGCAATGTATTTTAAAAATAGACATGCTGGGTACAAACACTGATGGGAATATCAAGAGTTATCAAAATAAAATGAAAGGAAACCCACCTCATAAAATGGAAAGATATGTGGTGTTTATGAGATGCACAAATCAAAATGAAAGCCTGAAATGTTGCTTAAAATGGGCTACTAAAAAGAAAACTAACTCCCACCTCTTTCACAGACAACTGCCTTAATAATGCATTTCCTTGGTAGGTAAATCAATATGCATAGGCCAATTTCAATGGGCGGGTCAATCCTTTATCAGAAAAGTAGCAACAGAACTATAACACAGATGCAGCAGAGATACCAGTGCAGCTTCGCTTCTGGTTGCCGAAATTGCAAATGAACTGTAGATTTCTGGAAATAATAAGAGTAGTTATGAAAAGGAATAGGAGAATATTATCTGATTATTTACACAAACTAATTTAAAAAGCAATATTGAAAGAACACTTGATTTATATCTCACTGATGCATAGATAAGCAGGCAATCTGTCTAAAAAAGAAATCTTATTTATAGCATATTAACAATAGCATTCTAGGTAAGTGCCACAAAAAGGGGAAAAGATGATAAATGACAGCGGCAACAAGAAAACCAAGGACAAGTCTTTTGTAAAAATCCTTTCTATACCCCTACCTGGTGCATCCCCCAAGTCATTCACTTGCTGTACTCAAGACAACAGGTATTTTTCAGTGCACGTAGCTATAAATTCAGTAACACTTTATCCTTTCCAAAATAAACTTTTTTTCCCTTTAAACGTGTCTAAATTAAGCTTTTTAAACAAACACTATTGAAAAAATAAAGACCTGAGTCATCTTTAGAAAAGGGGGTGAGGAGAAGGGATGAGTTTTAAGTCATTTCAAAGACACCACAACTAAGAAGTATCTCCTGCTTATACAGCAGGTGTGTAAAACAACAAAGCTTTACTTCAGATCAGGAGTACAGATATGCATATAATTTAAAAAAAAAATTGGGTAGTTAGGACCCAATCTTGCAAATACACATTTCTGTAACAAGAGTAGTTCCTGCAAGTTCATTGGTGAATACTGATAACTGTAAAATTAGTCATAAGTGTGTACAGGATTAGGACGATAGTGGTGTTTTACAGATAGTGAAAAGATACAGTCTTTACTTATCCATTGAAAAAGTTACAGCAAAAGTAGTAACAATGCAAGATTCCTCCCACTACCAAATCAAGGAGTAGCTAGAGACATTATGTTAAAAAATATTTTAAGTGTTTATTTATGCTAATACCCTAGATTATTAAAACAATTTTCTATATCTAATTTACTTTTTATCACTTGTGCTGGTTCCTCTGTGCTCCTCATTTGCTTTGTACAGTGGAAAGCAGACAGTCAATTTCACTTTCTGGTTTTCAGGCACAAGCACAAGGTTGCCATGCCTGGGTTGCAAACACAGCGGTCATCTAAATTCAAACAGCTTTCAGTTAATTTCTATTAATAGTAAGTTTTCAGAGCTCTTTTTTAAAAAGCCTCAACTCCCAAGCAGTATCATTATTAATAAATCCTCAGCCTCTGATGTGACTGCCAATAAAATTACAATATTACAGGTGGCTTTTGATGTGCACTCCTCGTTATTCACAAACAAGCTAATTCAGACCGTGTCTGCACTACCACTTATGTTGGAAAAACTTATGTTGCTCAGGGGTATGAAAACACCCCTCTGAGCGACATAAATTTCGCTGGCATAAACGGTAGTGGTGTACACAGCACTATGTTGGCAGAAGAGCTTCTAGCTACCACTGCTCATTGAGGTGGTTTTATTATGTCAACAGGAGAGCTCGCTCCCATCGGCATAGAGAGTTTACACAAGCAATCTTAGAGCAGCCCAGATGCACTACTGTAAGCCCAATACTTTAAACATAGCCTTAATCAGCCAATTTCAAGTTCATCAAGCAATACAGATGGTAACTTCTTTTTGTCAACAATGACTCAAATAAAATCCAAACTTTATATTCCAGGATACATTAATTTACAATGATCTCAAAAAGATATAAATCAGGGATCTCAAACACGTGGCCCGAGTTATTTCCTGCAGCCCGCCAGAGGCACCAACTCCACTGGCAGCCAAGCTCCCCTCATCCCCTGCCCCAGGCCTTCCACCAGAGCACACCGTGCCCCCGCTCCTCCGCCTACCTCCCAGTGCTTCCCATCGCCAAACAGCTGTTTGGTGGCGCTTAGGACTTTCCAGGAGGGAGGAGGCGGAGAAGAGGCATGGCCAGGGCGGGAATTTGGTGAAGGGGTTGGAATAGGGGTAGGGCCTCATGGAAGGGGTCGAGTGGGGGCGGGGCCAGGGGCACAGGCTTTTGTATCTTTGTATGAAAAGGTATCAGTGATGCGGCCCACAGGCCAATGTACTAGTCCTCATGTGGCCCTCGTGGGGATTTGAGTTTGAGATCCCAGATATAAATGATATACAAGACCATACTACAGGATTCTGTTAATGTGTCAGTTACCCAAGAACAAAGTCAGTAGGTTAAAATATACAAGTGATATTTATAGCCTTAGATTTTGTTATACTTTTAATTATATACCCTTGTTTAGAGATTTGATTCATATCAAAATATCAATATTTCTCTTCCCAATATTCCACCATACACAAGTCAGACTTTCTACACTCTCTCCCTTTAGCTCTGTTCTGTGAAACCACACTCATGCAAGCAAGACAATCCATTGGCTAGCCACTGTATACAAATATGCCGTTATTTTTCTACACGCTTTCTGTTCATAAAAAAGGATATATTCCCAGAAAGACACCTAAATATCTGATGTTAAATTTTTTTATACTTTCTACAGTCCAGTTTTCACACAAAGTCAAAAAATCATGAGATTCAGAAAATAAACCTCAATTACTTTGTTATAATTATAAACAGGCTCTTTAACAGATTTTTTTGAACATCCACAGTAAAGTCAATCTTCATTCCCAGATTATGTGCTATAAATCTGATGAAAATATTCTTCATGCAAAACAGAGGTTGAATCCCTGCTTTAACATGAACCGAACCATAACTAAGGAGTTGCTATTGTAGTGACTCCATATTTAGGGGTTGCATTCCAAAAATGGGCTTAAAATGAGGCATAAATTTCTGCTTTGTTCCTAAAGTAGATGTCGAATATATTTGAAATTTCACTCTGTTAGAAATTTCAATTTAGTTACAAATTCTTAATAGGAAGCCCCAGGATTTCAGGTCTGACTGTAATTCTCTCATTGTTGACTGATCTATAAAACAACCTGTTAGAGCTGAATCCAAAGAGTACTAGTGCAACAGGAAAAGGATTTTTTTTTTTAAAAACGCTGGATTTAGGGACAATTTTAGAAATTTTTGTAGTATAAATGAATGTTTGTGCACTGTGTATACAAGCTTGGTTGGTTGATGGGGTGGGCAAACATATACAAATCTGGCTGACGGGCACAATTACATATACAGCCTTTTCCAAGCAGAGCTACATTTCTCTCAAATTTTATCATACAACAGAAGGTCTCATAAGCAGCTGCTGCTGGATAAAATATTCCCCCACTGTGTTTCTAAGTAATACCACCACCACAGAAAATTAATACACAAAAATATAGTCTGTGAAGCGGTTACTGTCACTGTGTCATCAAATATATCTAACCCAAACCCATGAAAGAAAAACTAGTTAGCCTACCTAATGGTACATACCCTCTAGTCCTCCACACACAAGCACATCATTACCGCAACCACTGCACACCACAAACCAAACACCGCAACCTGCCCTCTTACGGTCAGCCTTCCCTTCTCCTCCCTTAACCATCCTTCTGCACACAACCCTTTCATAAAATACTCTCTCCCAACACAACCAGTTACCATGCCTAACATCCATAACTTCTCGTCTTGTGAAAATAATCTAGTAAAGGGTGAAAACTGAGCAAAGTTATGGTTGTGCATGATCTGTTGTACGTCAATTTTGGTAATGGTAAGGTACGCACTGAGGGGTGGCTTAACTTTTCATTTCCTTGCTATTATGGGTTTGTGTCAGGCAAGTTGTTAGTGCACTAACTGCACCTGTTTATCAATCAAGTTTTCTGAGTATTGATATATGGGTTTTTCCTAACACATTTAAGGTTCCCTAGATTACATGGACCCTTTGACCCACTCTCTTCCTGAAACACAATTTCAGTTGCTCTTTCAATAACAGTTCCCAATCCAAAAGCCACTTAATTTAAAAAAGGGGGATTCCCCAAGAATATTAGTCCTGAGCCCACATCATGGATCCACTAATACAGCCCTTAGGGCCCTGAGTCTGCATCAGGATCTAATACTATCATGACAGTCTTTTAAATTCAATATTCACATGCTTCCAAAACGGAAGGGGAGCAGAAGAGTGGAGTTCAGATTATGCAGGCAATCTTTATTTTTGGCATTACCTGACCATAAGTGCTTGACTTTGATACTCTAATATCCTTTTAATTCATCTGAATACTATTGGTGACACTGACTTTCCAAATTCAAGTTCTTCATTAGCTGCTTGAAAGCTTTTTGATGTAACCTTTGTGTACCGATTCCCAGCAATGTACTACTGGCATCTCTCTCTGACACACAGTACTGGTGGGATGAGCTATTAATGGGGACAAAGGACATTATCAGTGTATTCCTGCCTCATTCACTGTGCACCCTCCAACTTGCATGCTGAATTAGATAAGTATAAAAAAGTATGATTTCAATTATTTAAAAAACAAAAACTAAGAAATTTTATAATATAGAATAATTTACAAGGCAAGAACAAAACAATTTTTCATAATACATATTCAATGAGAATGGCTATGGCAGAAACCTACTGACTTTAACAGGAGTTGGACTTGACCCTAAATTTGGATGCAGTACACTAAATGAAGCAGGGCTTCTTCAAAACCCTACCTTATTTCGTAAGTACTCTTCCAAAATCAAAAGATTTCTCGCATCTTAAAAGATTTTTAAAAACCGTCAGCCTGGTCTATACAATAGTTAGGTTGATGTAAGGCATCACTCTGTCAGTGTCTGCACTACAACAGCGGTCCCACCAATGTCAGTCACTCACAACATCAACTTAGTTAAAACAGGTTTCAGAGTAGAAGCCATGTTAGTCTGCATTCACAAAAAGAAAAGGATTACTAGTGGCACCTTAGAGACTAACCAATTTATTTGAGCATGAGCTTTCGTGAGCTACAGCTCACTTCAACGGATGCATCAATTAGTCTCTAAGGTGCCACTAGTACTCTTTTTTTTAGTTAAAACAATTACATACATGTGCAAAAGTAGGTTTTAAACTCTCAATTCTGTGGAATCAAAATAGATCACCAAAAGGCAAATGACATGATAGTAACGAGTTTGGCCAAGCTTCAAAGCTGTCCCCCAAACTAGAAAGATGTTAAAGCTTATAAAAAGCTGCAGATAGAGATAATGGCTAGGGTATTTTTCCCCTCTCACTCTTTGTACCCAATGAGCCATTATTTTGTTCAAACTTTGTATAAAGACAAACGAACTACATACAAACCAAGAAGAGAAATGATTGTAAGAGAGATCTTAGGCTACATCTACACTAGAGAGCTTACAGTGGTGCAGCTGTACAAATGCAGTTGTGCTGCTGTAAGATCTCTCCTGTAGCTGCTCTATACCAACATGAGAGAGCTCTCTCATCAACCTAATTAATTCACCCCCAAAAAGCGGCAGTAGCTATGTCGGCAGGAGAAGCTCTCCCACAGATATAGCACTGTGCTCACTACCACTTATGCCAGTGTAACTTATGTTTCTTGGGGATGATATAGTCATACCCCTGAATAACATACATTTTGCTGACATAAGTGGTAGTATAGACATATCCTTAGACTCTGAAAATGGTACCCAAAAAGTTTAATAAAGGTATAAACAACTGAAATGAGTCTTTTGGAATAGAAGCACTTAGGCAACCTTAACTATAGCTCCTGCTCCAGTAATATCAACAAGAAGATTGCATTTTCTATTGCTTCTGTAGACCAAGTATACCGCACACACCAGGGACTCCCTGCATTCCTCCACTGCTTCCAAGGAGCTCCCTGTGTGCTACTCTCCCATTCCCTTCTTTTTTAAGGATTCTCTGCAATCCCTCCTTACCCTCTGCCCCTCATTTCAGGGGTTCTAAATGTCCTCCCTCCATTCCCCCTATGCCATGTCACTGTCCCCCCTTCCCCTTATGACAGGGCTCTGTGTGCTCCCTTCACCCCATACTAGCATACCACATTATCCCCTGTTCTGTGGTTCTGCGTGCTGCCTCTTTCCCCCCTTCCCCACCACGGCAGGGGCTCTATGTGCACATACCCCTTTCCCCACTCCATCACATCAGGGTCTCTGTGTTCCCCATGTACCCTTTCCCTCTTACTATGGTTCCCTTTCTTCCCCCCCCCCCCCACCATACTAGGGTTCCCCTGTCTTCATCCCCACCAGCAAGGGTGTGTGCCCCCACCCCTGCCAGGGGCTCTCTGTGTGCTCCCATTTCCCTCATCTCAATTTGTTTTCTTTCTGTCTGGGACAGACGTTTTTCATGTTGTCAACATTTAAAACTGCATTAGGAGGATGAGCAGGGCTGAGATGAAGGATGTTATTATGCTAGAATTTATTATTGGCTGACATCAAGAGATTCTTTGATCTACAGACAATTACAGATGTGGCTGAAGTTGCTGGTTCTGCTAACCAGATGCCAGGGGCTCTGTGTGTCCCCCATTTTCCCCTTTCATTTTTTACAATTTTCACCAAAGTCAAAAGTGTTCTGTGCACTGATGCCTAAAATACCCCCTGAACTTTTGGAAGGAATCAGGTACAGCATTCAAGTCATCATGTTACAGGCAAAAATAAAAACAGACAAGAAAACATTTAACAAACTTAAAGTGAGTTTTTTAGCCAAAAAAAAAAAAAAATCAGAGGCTGGGATATTGTACAAGCTCCTATGGACTCATGTAACTAGAATTGCATTGCATGGGCAGGCATAACTTCCAGAGAGTCAAATTTTATACTATGCTGTGAAATTTGCTTAATATTGATACAGAAAGTAACACTGAACTATCATGATTCTTTAAGGTCATACTGCACCTGAATCATAGTGACTAAAAGAGAAGTCACATAAAAATGAAAATGTATTCTGACACATCAGAAAATATTACAATCGATATTTTGTAATCTGATCAAGTTTAATATAGTCTCTTCCATGAATAAGAGTACTTATCTCCAAAAGGGTAACACCTTACAGCTATTTTCTATAGGAGACTATAGAACTACCATGTAATATCCAATAGATAAAAGCAGTCTAAACTTCTATTTACACTAGTTTTAAAGTGATTCAGCTAATGTTTGTAAGATACAGTATTACAGAAACTCTTAGAAAATAAAATGACATTTAATGAGTTACATGGTTTCACATCTCTTTTGCAAGTTAAACATAAATGCATTTCTGCATTTAATAAGCTCAATATTTTAATTTATAAGAACACAGCTGTACTGAGATGATTAACTATGAAAAAGCACTGTGGAACTTGTTGAGCTAAGCCAATCATTTAACTAGCTAAAGTTTCATGTTTGGAAAAGCGAATGTTCTTTGGTTTTACAGAACATCAATAGATTCCTTTTTCACTGCCAAGAGGTTACATTCAATATTTTTAATAAAACATTATAAAAGCCATCTTTTTTCCTGTAAGTTCTCCCAAATATCACTATTCCTTTTAAAGCATCACTGTGTCCTTAGTTACAGCAAAACAACTGGAATACACCTAGCAAACAAAACTGATAAATCCACTTTCCACTTGCAAACAGCAAGTAGCAAACTTAACCTGATGTTTAAAGGAGATGGGGCTTACAACACTAATTTCTGTAGAATTGAAATTGTCATTTATAGCTGCAATATAATCTTCTGAACATGAACAGTGTATGCCGTGTTGTCTTCCTGAATCTGTAGATAGCCTGAAACAGATTTCAACTGTCTACAGCCCAAACCCTGCCCCCAGTGCACAGTGTGAGCAGGTGTCTGTGAGTTCAGGAATTCTTATGGGAACCCCTGCTTGGTCCCTGAGCATTAGCAGAGTGGTCCCCTGGTCACTACTCTAGACTAGAGCTGGGAAGGAAACAGTTTTCCTGTCCCACAAAACCTTGAGATTTCAAAATATTTTCTCATTCAACACTGGGAGAAAACCAAGAACTTTTAAAAATGATCATTGAAAATTGAGACACCTGCCCCAAAATAGCCAATAATCCACAGTTGGGGCACTCATTTGGGAGACCCAGGTTCAAATTCCTTTGAATCGGGCAGAGCAGCAACTTGAACCTGGGTCTCCCACTCAGTTAGCATCCTAATTACTGGGCTATTAGCTATTCTGGGGGATGGGTGAGGTCTCACTCTCTCCAGCTTGATCTACATTTAAAGTTAAGGCAGCAAAGCTGAAAAATTTACACCCCGAGTGCTGTAGTTATGCTGACCTAACTCCTGGTGAAGATGAAGCTAAGTCAACAAAACAACCCCTTCTGTTGCTGTAGAAAGCATCTACACTACAGTACTAAAGCAGTCAGCTATAGCACCATAGCTCTGCAGCAGTAGCACACATGGTGTACACATAGGGTCAGGATGTAATTTTTGAGTGAAGCTGAGAAGCCTTCCTGACAAATGCTTCAGTTTTATGGAAAGAAACATTCTCCCTCTCCAAAAATTAGTTTTGATTACTCAGCATTTTCCAACAAACTGTTTTGCGAAAAATCTCAACCACTCTACTCTAGACTTGGGCCTGGAAAATCCTTAATTTTACTTGTAAACTCACTACAGTGGAGTGGGATTCATGATGGATCCCTGTAGACACAGATCAATAAGCCTCAGACCCTAATCCCTACTACTAAGGGACAGAGAGCACTCACAGAGTTGGATTTAACACAAAGAAAGCATGCATCAACTTCATAAGCTCCCCAAATCATGCTTATACCATGTGCAGCACACAACATTGGTGTTTCCACTCTCAACAGCTACAGGGGGTAGGGAGCACAAATTATCTGTTAAGGAAAAGGAATTATTTCTAGTCATCTCTTTGGCATGACAATTTTGAAGCTTCCACCTTAGTTTTATCCCTCCAAACAGTTGCGTGTCTACAATCCCCACGAGTCTTCAACCACCACAACCAGCCCAAACCTTGTGCGCACTGCGAGCAGTGGAGTATGATAAATCTGACTACTAACCTATTGGATGATATATCATAAATAGTTGCATTTTGATTTTGATTTTTGATTTTCAGACTAAGGAAGAGAAGCAAGGAATGTTGTTACTGAGGCTTGGTCTATACTTACATTTCGGTTGACATAGCTACATCAGACAGGAGTGTGAAAACCACACATTTCTGATCAACATACCTATGCTGAACTAAGTCCCAATGTACACAGTCATATTGATGAACGAAAGCTACACTGACCAGAGCAAACTTTGTTCAGAGTAGTGTTCCTACACCCACGGAAAACCCCCATTTGTCAGTGTAGGCTTCGTTTACACACTACAGGGTTATGCCGTCGTTACTACTCCAAAATACTTACACCAACAGCCTCCACAGACATACACTAATTGTTGACGACACCCCCCCCCCCGAAAAAAAAAGTATTAAGTGGTATTATGATTCCCCAGCAGAGTATCATGACAGTTATCTGTACAATCACAGGGAAATAAACTATGTCACAGGACTAGCATGAAAGTCAGTTAGTGCTTGTAAAACACTACAAGCGTTAATCATCATCAATACACCACCGAGACTACACACAATACTATGCACAGTTCCAGATACTTTTTCTGATATTGAGGTATATCACTGGGAAAGAATTCCAAAAAGAATGAAAGGCATTCAGGTTAAGGAGAACTTTAAAGAAATAACTTTCTGCTGGACCAAGGGTAAAATTAGGAGTAGGATGAAACTGAACAATGGAAAATTTTAGGATGAATATTAATAAGATTCTGTAACAATTAAGTCTATTATATTGTGGAATAATCTATTAAGGGAAGGGATGGAAGACCCAGTCACCAATCTTTTAAAACAAGACTGGACAAAACACTCAAGTAGGTGGTGTAAAGAACAATCCAGCACTGGCCTCCAGGGAGTGGACCTAAGAGGAGTTTTCCAGTTCTAATTTCTATTAGTATATGGTATCAACTGTATCAACATTTTAGGGATCCAAAGCACGAACACGAAGTTTATTTAATGAAGCACATTCTTCCTAGATTTCTCAACTGTGTGCACTTCAGACATATTGCAAACAGCACCAGCTCTGAGCCCATACTTTCTAATGTAGCTACAGAGCTGAACGCTTTGCTGTGCCGCACATCAGCTTGTGTTTGTGAGGCCTAGAGCCCAAGTTCATTAAACCCGCTGTAGTGTACTCTCGCCCCAGGGGAGAGCAAGCAGGCCACCTCCTTCTCCGTGTGCAGATGACCAATGGGAAGAATGAGAAAGGGGAGGCGGGTGAGTGCTCCGAGGACATGAACAAACACAACCAGCTCTCCAGCAGGCCCCATTAGAGCGGTGTGTGACGCACTTCGGTAACCCGACTCCCCACCCCTGTTAAGAGCCACGGCGCTGACACAGCCCCTCCTCCCCTGAAGGAAAACGACGACGACAGGGAAAAGCAAGGTTTTGAACTGCTCCAGGCTACCTCCAGGAACCCCTCCTTACAGCCTCACAGGGCAAAGGAACCTCTTGTCTCAACCCTACACCTGACAGGGGACAGAAAGAAGGGCTGAGTCACCAGATCACGCTGCTAATGAGACCAGGTCCAAAAACACGAACACAGGGTGTGGCTGCAGGGAGCACAAGGGGAGGCAACACCCCCTGAACAAGCCATCATCTGTGTTTACAAAGCTGAAAGGGGAAATAGAAGAGTTTTAAACCCGAACAGCCAGGAAGCCATTAAAAACTGGGAATTAAATCTTTCCGCAACTCTTACAGAAAAGTTTGTAACAGCTTAATGCATAATCTTGTAGGAACACAAAGTAATTGATTCGAAAAAAGAAAAACAGCCATACAATTGCCACTGCTGGACCGGGGGAGGAATCAACCAGCCAGTCGTCCCAGGTATTTTCAGAGAAAGCAAGCATCCCCTACAACACCACTACTTGGAGAAGGAAGCAAGGAGCAGACCACACAGACAGCGAGGGCACCAGCATCACCACACACATATATACCAGAAACAAGCGTTGTGTTTACGTTGATCTAAAGGAATATGAAAACAAGCTTCCAAGTTCAGCGGAACTAACTTGATGCCACCGTACCCTGCCCTTCCACCCCGCCTCACTCATCTCTGCCAACGAGTCCCTAAAGACGTCTGCATGCGTGTACCCAAGAGAGTCCAGAAAGCAAAAAAGCTGGGAAAGCTGCTTCCTCCTACCTGGGCAGGGTTCAGCTCAGTTCAGTGTGCATATCGAGAAGGAGGGGGCTCTGGGCAAAGCTGTCTAAAACAAAAGTGGCGCCAAAACCCCCTGTAATCAGCTTTCTTCCTCCTTCTCTTCCCCTCCCCCATCATAGCCGGCTCAGGCCCAGCAGGGCTCCAGCAACACGCGGCTCCCAACACCAAGCGCCCCCGGGACAAGTTTGCAATGGCCCTTCTTTTCCAAAACTGAACTGAAACTGCCCCCAAAATCTCCTGCGGGGGGCGGGCAAGCCCTCGAACAAGTGATGGGGAAAGGGAGCACAGGGGCCCCGCTTCCCGAGACTCACTCCGCACAGGCCCTGCTCGCTCCCTCCTCAACTCCTTCGGGGCGGGAGGAGGTCAGACCCCACGGCTTCATTCCTGTCCGAAAGGGGAAACAGCGCTTCCTCCATTCCTCCCCAAAGTGCGTGCAGGGAGGGGGCCGGCCCCCGGGGGGGTCAGTTGGGGGTACCAGTCGCTGGGGGGCATGCCCCCCCAGTTGTTGGGGGGGGGGCTATCAGGCACGGAAGCCACTACCCCAGCCACTCTCCAAGACGCACGACCCCGGGGCAGAAGTGGCCGCCCCACCATTTTCTCGTGCGCGCCGGGCCGCCCCTCGGTGCGCTGCCGTCCCCGAGCTGGGCATCGAGCAGGGCTCCCCCTCGCCCCGCGGCGGCTCCATTCCCCTCCCCTCGAGCAGACCTGCCCGGCCCGGCTCTCCCCGCGCACACACACACACAATGCCCGAGTCCTCCATCTTGCCAGCAGCCCCTGCTCGGCTCTGGAGAAGGGGGAGGAGGAAGAGGAGGTTCTCCATTTTAGCTCGCGGAGCGCTGGGCCCGGACCGCCTGTGGCTGAGGAGGGGGAGAAGGAAGGGGGCTCCCCTAGGGCGGGCGGGCAGCGAGGCCGCTTTCGGAGCCCTCTCTCTCCCCCTCCCCGCCGAGGAGCGCTGGGAAGAGGGGGTGGGGGAGCGAGGGGGCTGGAGTGTTTTCTCGGCGCGGCCCCGCGTCCTCCATCTTGGCTGCACTGTAAGTCCTGTGGCCAACCGGCCCGGCGCCCCGCTCCGTCCCCGAGGGCCCCGGCCTGACCTCGCCCTATCGCCGCACACGGCCCCCGAGTCCCCCCTCCAAACTTCCAGAAGCTTCGCCGCCATTTTCTAACTTACCTTGCCCAGTGTCGGCGCAGGCAGCTCGGAGGCCCAAACCCGCGGCTCCGTCCCTGCCCCCCCCCCGGCCCGGTTGCGGGATGCGTGCGCCCGGCGCGGAAGCTCCGCAGCGGAGGGGTTTACAAACGGCGGTAGGAGCGGGCAGGTTATTTAATTTGGCGGCGGCGCTGGGGATTGTTTGGGGTGTTCGCTGCTCGGCGGCTCGCAAGCGAATGGAGGGCGCAGGCGCCACCTGGCGGCCACTGAGCGAGGCCGGCTATCCTGGGCGTGGGGCGACATCTGCCGGCCGGGCCGGGGAGGCTGCTGCGCTCCCCTCCCCGCCAGGCTGCGAGCGGGTAAACAAGGTGGCGCGCATGCCCGGCCCTGCCTGTCTCACCCCAGCCCCCAGTCACCCAGCCCGGGGCGGGGCTGGGCACGCGCTCAGCGCGGGTAGATGTGGGTCAGCGCGGCCTTGGGGGGTGCTCGAGCTGTGCGCGGGGCGCCTGAGGGTGGGCGCACCTACGGCTTGCGGGGAGCCTGGGCTCGGAGCGTGGGAAGGAAGGACACCAGGGCTTGGGGCCGCGGCCCGCCAGCGCAGCGGAGGGAGGGTGGAGACAACTGGGCCCAGCCCCTGGGGGGAGGCGCTCGCTCGGGTAAGGGAGCCGAAGTTGCTGCCTGAGTTTAGCGCGAGGCACAGCGAGGTCTGTTTGTTGCCTCAGGTAGCCAGGGCCTAACCTAGGGAGGAAGGGTCCCCAGCGGAAGTGCTGGAACCGGTGGTGCTGCCCCACCACACCCCCTGGCTTGAACTGGTTTCCATCATACAGAGTTTGCAGTTTGATTCAGTGGCTCTCACCGCTACCCATCAGCCACCCTCAGGGCACTGCCTGGCTCAACCCACCCAGCAGGGACTCAGCAAACACATGCTACTCTGTGGGCCCTGGCGAGGACAGCCCAGCCGGTGTGGGGCATGGCTGTGGCCGGTCCTTCAAGTTTCCCAGCTCTGCTCAGACCCAGAGGACTGTGCTAAAACCGTGGTCACATGAGGGACCTACCGGTTTTACAGTGGTGCTGGGCCTCACACTCAGAGAGGGCTTATAAACCCTCCGTTTCCATGTACGGGGCGAGCCTAGGGGGGGCCAGCACTCAGGCTCGGGCAGGCCTATGGAGCTGCCTGCAGATGCCACACAGCAGTTGCCCCCCAATACTGCATCTGGCTCAGCAAAGTAGCTGGAGTTGCCACACTGCAGCCAGGAGGGAGGGGACTGTGCCAGAACTCCCTGGCCTCAGGTAGCCGCACCCCAAGTCCTGGGGGTGCTGCTCTGCGGGGCCTGAGTTCTGCTATCCAGGGCACAGCTCCCTCAGGCACTGGGCTCCACTTTGTGGCTGTGGGATGCAGATCATGACTCCAAGTCCCTCCCCCAGGAGCTGCTGCCATGGCTGTGCCCCCTCCCTCCACCCTTCTCCTGGAACGGGGTGAGGGGTCCAGTTGAGGAATAGAGGTTTGAGAGGAGCCATGTTCTGGTAGGCAATGGGGAGATTTAGGTCTAGAGGAGTCGGTTCATAGAGGGCTCTGATCCGATTCAGGCTGGAAGGGGATCTAGTCTAGTTTGTGGGTTTTGGTCTGGGGAGGGATGTGGGTATGGTCCAGTTCTGGTGGGGAAGGGAGGGGGGAGGGTCGTTCTGGGAAGGGATGTGGGTCTGGTTTGGGAGGTCATTCTGGGGAGGGATGTTGGCCTGGTCCGATTTGGAGGGTTGGCCCAGTCTTTGGGTGACACAGCTGGTTCTGGTCCTAGGTTTTTGTACCTCTGCCTGCAGGAAAGGACAAGCAAAGCTAGTATGAATGATGCTGTAAATAAAATATATTAAAGTTTTTCATACTTTTTATTTTTAAAATGTTTTAAATCTGCCCCACTTTCATACAAAAATTTAATTCAAGCCCTGGTATTCATATGAGAAATGTGAAGGGTGAGAGAGTGTGAAGGTTCCTTTTTAGGGGTGCAGCACATGGCTGGTGTTTTGGCCAGCTTTGACTTTTGTTAGCTGTTTTTACTGTGCTTTATTTTGTATTTTTTTAATAATTTATTTTATGTACACTTGTGTGTATTCCTTTTGCCCTAGGGCTATTATTGGTAGTACCCTATTGGCAGCCATCTTCAACTTAAACTTGTACATTTTGTAAATAAAGCCTGTGCCGCTGTGTGCTATGTCAAAGACAACTTCTGTGTCAATCTCCTGTCTTTTACAATCGTTCCCCATGAGGGCCCACAAAAGGTTAATTCGGCCCTGCATAAGGGATCTCACACAAGTGGGGTGAGGAATGTGGGGTGAAAACCTCTCCCCAATGTGAGGCGGTTGTGTCAGACACTGCTGCTCCGTCTTGTGCAGGGAGAGACTGCTCAGCAGGCTAGTGGCAACAGAGCCTCAGCATGCTCCCCTGGTGAGTGCTTTAGGCAGAGAATTCGCTCCCTTGGGGCAAACAGTTCTGTAATCAACCAGGAAAAGCATTTTGGAAGGGAAACAAACTTGTCCAAAAACAAACAATTCTCCCCAATGGTGATTTTTTTCAGGTAAAAACCATGTCAGTAAGGCATTGTTATTGACCTAATAAGCACTGTCCTGTGCTGTGTAAGCTGGGCTGTGCACACTGGTAACAAGGTCAGCTGTTTGTTTCATTCAAAGTGGCAGTGACAGAATTGACTGGAATAAGAAATCTTGAGAGTGTGTATCATACCAATGTCACAAAACACTAAAGCACAAAATTCTGTATATAAACACTAGTATCCAATTTCCCCTCTTACTTCCCAAAAGGTACACTAATTAGAAAATTAAGTTACTGCTCAATGTGAGAAAAATGTTTTAACTGACACACAAATGTCACATTGTTTTTCATTAATGGGACTGGATTATCAATTTACATTCTTTTTAATGCCCTCAAGTGTCATCTTGTTCTTTAGGCTAGCCACAGGCAGAACTGTGTTATCTTAAATTACCTTTTAAAAACTGTTCCAAGATTCTCATTATATTTAATGAAGGATTTTGTTGTATTTTGCACAGATGTTTACAATTGCATACAATGTGCATATATGTTAGTTTCGCTCTCATTGGACCTGTCTGGAGAACTCTGGACTTGTCTGATGATGTTGGTGACATTTGTTCTGGTTAAAATCAGTCTTCCTCAAAATTTGTTATTTTTTGTTCATTGCTAAGAGTGGTTTCAGTTGAAATTAAGTTGTTGCTCTTAGGCTCTGAAGGAGATAGCCCTTCTGAAAGCTTTCTTGCAGGCTCTCCTGTAAAAGTTTTAAAGCCCAAAGTCACATATAGATGATAAAAAATGTTCAGGTAATACTTACATATTAACCATCACTAATCTTAAGACTGGTTATATTATTCTGTTCTTTTTACCAAAATCATAGAGTCCAAGAGTGCTACAGAAAGGGGTTCTACAAATATTGGGTGGGGAGTCCTGAAACTGCTGTTAATCCACAATAACAGGGAACAAGTTGGTTGGTTATCAGAGATTAGAAAAGCTAATTATATTGAGAGGAAAAGTAGTTCTGAATTTCAACCAGTTCCCTTTCAAGCTTTGAGTTTGCAGGATTGCACCCTACTTGAGCAATATCACTCTAACATCAAATGATTTTTGGTCTCCTGGAATAGTATGGCATGCCGCCACTGTGAATCATAAGTAGTGCTACTAATATTAGATGCAAGAAGCTCTTACAAGTACAGTATTAGGCAACTCTAGTAACTAATGTTAGTAAGAATTAGGTGTTGCTGACAGCAACACCATTTGTCATCTTCTGGTGGTGGAACTTAGTGTTAGATATATTAACTTCTGCTAGTATCAAGTCTATTCCATCTGTTTGTCTTTTCTTTCCAATTGTAAATTGTAGACAACAATAATCTACCAATGTAAGCATTTTATATAAAATAAGTAGGACTGTCAAGCAATTAAAAAATGTAATCGTGCAATTAAACAATAGAATCCCATTTATTTAAATATTTTGGGATGTTTTCTACATTTTCAAATGCATTGATTTCAATTACAACACAATACAAAGTGTACAGTGTTCACTTTATTTTTTTATTTAAAATATTTGTACTGTAAAAACCAAAAGAAATAGTATTTTTCAGTTCACCTAATACAAGTACTGTAGTACAATCTCTTTACATGAAAGTTGAACTTACAAATGTAGAATTATATACAAAAAAACTTGCATTCAAAAATAAAACAATGTAAAACTTTAGAGCCCACAAGTACAATCAGTCCTACTTCTTGTTCAGCCAATTGCTCAGACAAACACGTTTGTTTACATTTGCAGAAGATAATCCTGCCTGTTTCTTGTTTACAGTGTCACCTGAAAGCAAGAACAGGCGTTTGGCATTGTATTGTTTTAGCTGGGCGTCACAAGATATTTACATGCCAGATGCGCTAAAGATTCATATGTCTTTTGATGCTTTAACCACAATTCTAGAGGACATGCTGATGACGGGTTCTGCTCAATATGATCCAAAGCAGTGCGACCAACACATGTTCATTGTCATCATCGGAGTCAGATGCCACCAGCAGAAGGTTGATTTTCTTTTTTGGTGGTTTGGGTTCTGTAGTTTTCGCATCAGAGTGTTGTTTTTTTAAGACTTCTGAAAGCATGCTCCACACCTCGCCCTTATCAGATTTTGAAAGGCACTTCAGGTTCTTAAATCTTGGCTTGAGTGCTGTTGCTACCTTTAGAAGTTTCACATTGGTATCTTCTTCGCATTTTGTCAAATTTGCGGTGAATGTGTTCTTAAAACGAACACGTGCTGGGTCATCATCCAAGAGTGCTATAACATGTTATATATGGCAAAATGTGGGTAAAACAGCAGGAGACATACAATTTTCCGCCAAGGAGTTCAGTCACAAATGTAATTCATGCATTATTTTTTTAACAAGAGTCATCAGCATGGAAGCATGTCCTCTAGAACAATCGCCAAAGCATGAAGAGGCATATGAATCTTTAGTGCATCTGGCACGTAAATATCTTGCAACACTAGCTACATCAGTGCCATGCGAATGCCTGATCTCACTTTCAGGTTACGTAATTAAAAGTGGGCAGCATTATCTCCTGTAAATGTAAACAAACTTGTTTCTCTCCATGATTGGCTGAATGAGAAGTCGGACTGAGTGGACTTGTAGGTTCTAAAGTTTTACATTGTTTTGTTTTTAGTGCAGTTTTTTCACCAAAAAACCTACATTTGTAACTTGCACTTTCATGATAAAGAGATTGCACTACAATACTTCTATGAGATGAATTGAAAAATACTGTTTCTTTATATTATTTTTTATTACAAATATTTGCACTGTAAAAATGATAAAGTGAGCACTGTACTCTTTGTATTCTGTGTCATAATTGACATAGATATATTTGAAAATGTACAA
Source organism: Caretta caretta (assembly GCF_965140235.1). NCBI lineage: Eukaryota > Metazoa > Chordata > Testudines > Cheloniidae > Caretta > Caretta caretta. Next base: position 88,377,113 of record NC_134214.1, read on the forward strand.
AAACATCCATAAATATTTAATAAATTTCAATTGGTATTCTATAGTTTAACAGTGAGATTAATCACAATTAATTTTGGAGGGTTAATCATGTGAGTTAACTGCGATTAATCGACAGCCCTAAATATTATCCTAGCTAGTCGGATCTTTTGTACTTTTTAAAAAGTCTTTGCTTATTTTGATAAATAAGTATGACAAATATATCAAAGAGCATGGAGTGGATCATGCTACTGTTAATTTTAAAAATGCAATATCTATCATCAGCATTGACAAAGATTAAGACAATTCAATCTATGCATCATTCTAAGCAATATGAAAAATAATAAATGTTAAAGTTAACACTGTTGTGTCATAAGACATTAATACTCAAATAACAAATCATAAAGATTCTGGACTTATCCACAGAGTGTTACTATCTAAAATAAATTAACTTTTTAAATCGTGATTAATTTTTGACAGGTTTCACAGTAACAGCCGTGTTAGTCTGTATTCGCAAAAAGAAAAGGAGTACTTGTGGCACCTTAAATTTATTTGAGCATAAGCTTTCGTGAGCTACAGCTCACTTCATCATCCGATGAAAGCTTATGCTCAAATAAATTGGTTAGTCTCTAAGGTGCCACAAGTACTCCTTTTTCTTTTTATTAATTTTTGAGTTAATTGCGTGAGTTAACTGTGATTAATCAACAGCCCTTAAAATAACATAAGAAAATAATTTTACTGACCTTTGAAATATGACTTCATCTGGTGAACTACATCTGAATTATTTTGTGTTGGTGGCTCTTGGGGCAGGCACAGTGTATTCCTGTATGGTTTGTACATCACCAAGATCACTGATGGAACATGGTAAATAACATCTATCGAAAAAACAGTGTATTTTCAAATGATAAAATAAATATTTTGGGATACATACTGAATATTCAAATTCTATTACTTGTATATTCATTCCTTAAAAGAACAAATACGGTAATGGAAACATACAGAGTGACCATTATCCCAGCTACTTCTTGTTAATTAGTGTCATATGTAAGAGAGGTATGCTATAGACACTTGTATCAACTGATAAATACACAGCATATAAGGAATGGGCATCTGTCCCAAAATTCTGAAACATACAAATAGTCTGCTCTGAATAAATCAATATCTATTAAGATGTGTGACGGGACAAGGCCAGATGGCTATGGAAAAGTAGTGGGAGATGGATATATTAGCTCCAGGCTAAACAAATCCCTGGTACCAGGATAAGTGAAATGGCAGCTGCTCCAGGTCAGTTATGACACCTGGGGCCAATTAAGAACTTTCCAGAAGGCAGGGAGAAGGCTAGGTTGATTGGGATACCTGAAGCCAATCAGGGGCTGGCTGAAACTAGTTAAAAGCCTCCCAGTTAGTCAGGTGGGTGTGCATGTCAGGAGCTGTGGGATGAAGTGCTGTTAGACAGGCTGAGTAGTACACACCTTATCAGGCACAAGGAAGGAGGCCCTGGAGCTTGAGGAAGTGAGGGCTGCTGTGGGGGAAGTAGCCCAGGGAATTGTACATGTTATGTTTCTAAAAGGTCAGCTACCATAGCTGATACTATTAGGGTCCCTGGGCTGGAGCCCAGAGTAGAGGATGGGCCCGGGCTCCCCTTCCTCCCCCCACCTTTGCCCCCTGATTAATCACTGAAACTGGGAGACAACAGAGACTGTGCAAGGAAGGATAACTTCTCCTCACCTCCCTTGCTGGCTTATGATGAAAATGGCTCAGTAGACTGTGACCCTTGTCTCTAGAGAGAGCAGGGTTATGTGGAGTGTCACAGTGAGCCTCTGAGGCTAGTGAAATCCGCCAGGAAACATGGGACCCTTCGGAGACAAGGACAGAGCTTTGTCACAGATGCCAAAGGAGAGTTGAAAGGTAGCTCAGCAATGCATGTCATAGCAGTAACTTGCACATATTTCTTGCAAGGAATTAACAAATGTTGCACAGGGAAGAGACTATTGGGAAATCCTGGCTACATTTGAGGTCAGTGGCAAAATTCGCATTGATTTCAACAGGACCAGGAATTCACCTTCTGTACCTTTAAAAAGTAAATACCAGAGAAACACTGGTATTTTTTATTTTTCAATATGAGTCCAGGCTCACAACCTGAAGTGTCACCCTAGACTTTCCTTTTCTCACATTCAGACATACCAACATTCTACTGCCACAATATGATTTTTCTTCTCTGTCCCACTGGCTAAAAGAAGTTGTCCAAGCCCTGAAAATCTTCCATCTTGACTACTGCAGTCTCCTTATGTCTAGCCTCCCTGATGGCCGCCATAGCCCTCTCCTGTCTGTCCAAAACACAGCTGCTAAAGTTCTCTTACTCACTACAGTTGGTCAACCTTTTTTCAATGAAAAAAAATTGCCCTTTTTTCAAAAATAAGTTTTTAGAAATTTCATTTTTAGTTAAAAAATACGGGAGATAATTTTTCCATAAAAACAAACATACCAATTACGCAGCCAGAAAAACAGACAGAGGACAAATAGATACTTAGATATTGGTTACCTTCTATTCAGTACTTGGACAAAGTATATTCACCTTCAAAAACATGAGAATACCTGTCCAGTTTTTTTGAATATTAACTTTTGATAAACATGCCTGGTCTGTTAAAAATGTGTAATCAGAGATTTCATTCAATGTAATAAAATCACTAAAAACAACATATCATAGGTGTTATAATACTCTGTAGTATGGTAACACTGCATTAAGTAGAGAGATTTGACTACTGTATTTCTGCATAACATCTCTTTAAACATAAGTTCACTGTTGTAATGATTATTCTTTTGATTCTGGTATTTACATGACAAGGACTTGTAAACCTGTGAATTCTTCCTAAATACATAAATAGCATAATATTTTCATTTTTAAAAAAATGATCTTTTTTCTATTAAATCCCCAAACCCTTTATAGTTTTTTGTTTTTCCCACTCCTTATTTCAGTGGCAAAAAAGAAAAAAGGGAATAAGGGGAGAAAAGGATTAAGCAAGAGGCGGGAAGATCATGAAAGTTTTATAAACCAAATATTTGATAAACATTTTCACAAAAAAATTCTGATTTAAAAACCATTTCCTTGAGAAAACTCTACAATGAAAATTTCAAAATGTTTAATGACAAATCTTTACTATTTTTTGACCAGCTGTCATACTCTCCCAACTATCTATGACAGGTTTCAGAGGAACAGCCGTGTTAGTCTGTATTCGCAAAAAGAAAAGGAGTACTTGTGGCACCTTAGAGACTAACCAATTTATTTGAGCATGAGCTTTCGTGAGCTACAGCTCACTTCATCAGATGTTTACCGTGGCTAAGTCATTATGCAAGGTAGCCTGTTTCCCCTTGTTTCCTCTTGTTTTTTCCTACCCCCCCCCCCCCCCAGATGTTCTGGTTTAACTTGGATTTAAACTTGGAGAGTGGTCAGTTTAGATGAGCTATTACCAGCAGGAGAGTGAGTTTGTGTGTGTATGGGGGTGGGGGGGATGTGAGAAAACCTTGATCTATGCAGGAAATAGCCCGACTTGATTATGTAAAGAGTTGTCACTTTGGATGGGCTAGCACCAGCAGGAGAGTGAATTTGTGTGGGGGGGTGGAGGGTGAGAAAACCTGGATTTGTGCTGGAAATGGCCCACCTGTTGATCATTTTAGATAAGCTATTACCAGCAGGACAGTGGGGTGGGAGGAGGTATTGTTTCATATTCTCTGTGTGTATATAAAGTCTGCTGCAGTTTCCACGGTAAACATCTGATGAAGTGAGCTGTAGCTCACGAAAGCTCATGCTCAAATAAATTGGTTAGTCTCTAAGGTGCCACAAGTACTCCTTTTCTTTTTGCCAACTATCTATGTCATCCCCATTTTTAAATCCCTCTAAGGCACACCACATCAAATACAAACTTCTTGTTCTGGCCTTTGCGCCCTATACAACTGCCACGGCAAACATCTGACATTATTTCTTATCATGTAACCGTTGACTCCTCTCTTCCACCCATGATGCCTGTCTTGATATTCACCTTCCACAAAGGGTAAATAACTCATAGAGGCTGGAAGGGACACTGAGAGGTCATCTAGTCCAGTGCTTCTCAAGCTATCTGATGTTGGGGACCGGCAATTTTTTTTCCAATGTGTGCGCAGACCGGCAGCCGATGGCTCGCGGACCGGCACCAGAACCAGTCCGCGGACCACCACTTTGAGTAGCACTGATCTAGTCCATTCCCCCACACACTGAGGCAAGGCCAAATCTAGACTATCCCCAATAGGGGTTTGTCTAACCTGTTTTTTAAAATCTCCAATGACGGGGATTCCGCAACCTCCCTTGGTAACTTATTCCAGTACTTAACTATACTTTATAGTTAGAAAGTTTTTCCCTTGCTGTAGATTGAGCAGATTCCTTCTTGTCCTATCGTCAGTGGACATGGAGAACAATTGATCACTGTCCACTTTACAACAGCCCTTAATATATGAAGACTATTATCGGGGGCCCACTCAGTCTTTTTTCTCAGTATTAAACATACCCAGCTTTTTTAACCTTTCCTCGTAGGTCAGATTTTCTAAACCTTTTATCATTTTCGTTGCTCTCCTGCGGACTCTTTTCAGTTTGTACACATCTTTCTTAAAGTGTGGTGCCCAGAACTGGACAGAGAGTACTCCAGCTGAGGCAAGGCCTTGCTGATGCCAAGGAGAGAGGGACTCCTATGTCTTACATATGACGCTTCTGCTAAAACATCCCCAAATTATATTAGTCTTTTGCAAAACTGAATCACTCTGTTGGCTTATCTTCAATTTGTGATCCACTGCAATCTCCAGATCCTTTTCAGCAGTACTGCTGCCTAGTCAGTTTTTCTCCATTTTGTATTTGTGCATTTGATTTTTCCTTCCTAAGGGCAGGAATTGAATTGAACTTCATCTTGTTGATTTCAGACCAATTCTCCAATATATCAAGGTCCTTTTGAATTCTGATTCTGTCATTCCAAGTTCTTGCAACTCCTTCCACCTTGGTGTCTGTGACACCCTGGAACCCCCAAATACACCACAGTCATATGATTGATATATTTTGTACAAAGTATGACTTGTGAGGTATTATTTAAGAAGTCTTAATTTGTTGAACATTAATATCCTGTTGAATTGTCATTGTATGTGAAGTTATGAGGTGTTGCTATATGTGTTACTGAAATACATTGTGAGGTTGGGAGATGCCCACAGCTGGCCTTTCAGTAGGGAGAAAGGAGTGATCATCACTCGCCAGACAGGCCTTAATGGCCCATTAAGAAGAATCCACTATCCCAAGGTTTCTTAGAGAAGGCATGTACACAATGAGCACTGCCTGACTCCCATTTCACAGCAAGGATCTTTTCAGCAGCTGGAAGAAAGTATAAAAGAGGGACAGTGACATCATCACTTGGCCTCTCACACCTCCCTCTCCGACCCCATCTCAACACCTGGAAGATCATCTGGAAGTCAAAGACTTGGAACTAGGGAGATTGGTCCCAGGAAGGGACCAGTCCAGTCTGTGTGTTGAGGAATTGTGAGCTGCCTGTAACATCTGTTAGCATGAGAAACTGCTTGATTCAAATCATGCTTAGTCTGTTAAAGTTGGAATTTAGACTGTGTTTTCTATTTTTATTTCTTCTGTAGCCAATTTTGATCTCTATGCCTGCTACTTATAATCACTTAAATCTGTCTTCCTGCAGTTAATAAATCTGTTTTATATTTTACCTAAAACAGTGTGGTTTTGGTTGAAGTGCTTAGCGAATCTCAGTTCAGTTTACAAAGGGTGGTGGTATGTCCACTTTCCTTTTGAAGTGGCAAATTAATTAATGAGCTTGCATTGCCCAAGGGAGTCTTGAGCAGTGTAAGATGGGGTGCACGGCTGGGGTGATTGGCTGGTGCCTCTCTCTGTATGATTCATGAGTGGCTCAGGAAGTATTCATGTAATACAGCTGGGTGTGGGGTTCCATATGCTGATGGCTGAGGGATCACAGTGCCTGAAGGGGTGTTGCTGCTTATCACTAGCATAGCTTTATGAGAGACAACCCAGGCTAAAGAGTTAAAGGAGTACAGTGGTCCCACAGTTCCAGATTGTACCCTGGGGAATCCCATCAGTGTTTTCCACACATTTTGTAAGCATATTCTTCACTCCATTGTGAAAGTCATTAATGAAAATATTGAATTGTACCAGACCCAAGACAGACCCACCCCCCACTAGATCATCCTCCCAGTTTGACAGTTAACATACAACAGTGCGGTGCCTGGAGAGAAAAACATCCATTAGTAGTTGTGGTCTTTTTGTAACTAGAGTGAATCTTCATGGATCAAATGGTGGGTAAGGCATTTTCTACATAATTTGCAGTCAGCTAAAGAGAACTGAAAAATAAATAAATGACTGATGCAATCATTTGTGCTGTCTAGTTATTCCATGTGTAATCAACCAGTTGGTACATTCAAAAAATGTATTTGAAGGGTATATGAACATAAAATATATGCTATAACTAGAATTTGCTTCCATGAAAATACAGGTTCTTTTCCCCTTTCCCCAATTCCTAGAATTAGGGGGAATCATGAGGATAAGCAAACAAACTGTCTTGAAAGCAGAGTACATTTAGACATTTAAAAAACTACAGCATCTATTATTTGTTCTGGTATATTTTTGGAGAAAGTTAAAAAGAGCAAGAAGGTTTTCATGAGAGCAAATGAATGGGGGCAAAAGTTAAGTGTGGTGGAAAAGTCCTGTTGTAAGACTTTGGGTACACCCTGAAATAATATCTTGAATGCCTAGTCACAGAACTACATTCAAAGTGTTATTTTCATGTTTTACACATAGGAACAAAGGTGCTGTTGCTGATCCTGAATATGAGCCTGCAAATATCAGTTTGGAAGTTGTGGATGAAGTGCGAAAAACTTAAAAGCTAAATTTAAAAACTGGGCTTGTTATATAGGCATGTTAAATGAGAAACAGAAAGAAAAGACAGGAGGGACCTAGGTTCATCTGTCTGCTCCCTACAACTGAAAGAAATTGACTGGGCATGATACACTCACTTTACATTAAAACAAGGTATACACCATCAAAAATAAAGTTTCTGGTGTTCCTGAGTGTGTAGTACTCTTGTCATTTTGCCTGAAATATAATAGGCTTGCTCAGGTGAAAGCTCAAATAATAAACTTTGAAGATTGTACAGATCTATTGCAAAAGATAAAAGCACAAGAGTGAAGCAGATTTAGCTGTACATAAAATCCAAATATTAACATTAGTTCCACATATTTAGTCTATTGAGAAAACAGTGAAGTTCAAATGCAGCCTACTCTTAAATTTACAGCTGAGATATTTTTAATGTAAATGACCTGAAGAGAGAAAACTTTAGGTAATTTTTAGGTATTTACTTACTCTCTTTTCCTTTTCTCGAGTCTCTTTGGAATTCTTCCCTTTGTGTTCTCCCTTTGACTGATTTTACTGGTTTGCCTGGGACTTCATGTAGACAGATCAGGAGGAACCAGGTTAAGTGTACTGCCTCTTATAGCATATCATTTTTTGGGGCTAATGGCTGAGACAAGAGAGTGATTAGTTGGCAGATGACAGAGAGCAAGCAGTGGACCTTGTCTTGTTCTTTTAGCTTCTTGGGAGAAGCTGAAGGATGATCTAAAGTTCCTGATGTGGCCTCCTGCTTCCTAGGAATCCTCATTCCCTGTGAGATCAAGTGGAACTAGGCTAAAAGGCCACATTATCCAAGGATGACAGAGAAAAGAGACCTTAGTAAAATCCCTACCTCCCCACAAGGAATCCCCACCTCCCCTGTGGTGTCCTAGCACCAAAAATCCTATGGGAATTACAGGGAGAAATTGACTCCTTTGGAGTTGTAGCCCCTCTATTCCAAGAGCTACCCAGATGAGCTTCAAAGTCCATTCTTTGTGGTGGTGAGGCCAATTCAGACAGCCTCTGGAACTGAGACACCACAACACAGAACTCTCCTTCCAACTCCAATCCTCATCAGATACAGCCGTTTAAGAAGGCACCATAGAAGGCAAAGGCATCAGCACTAACAGATCTGAACTGGCAATCAGAGGAAGAAAATCCGGAAATCTCTACACCATAGAAGCCAAGGACACACTCAAGAATGAATCCTCCTTCCAATCCATGAATCCTCCTTCCAATCATCAGAACCATGCTATCACATCACTTCCACCTCCTCTTTGATGGTACTGGAGCAGGAACTCACACTGCAACTCTGCTTCCTCTTCCTTTTATGTGTAAGAGAAGACCAGAACTAAATAATCACTCCTTTAAAGATAAGAATTAACTCACATGAGCAAAAGAGTTTGAGGGTTTGATTTATCCTTGCTCGTGCTGAGGGATTCATCCCCAGGGAAGGACAGGTATGTGACAAACCAAACTAAATAAAAGCCACACCCCTGGATTATATCTATAACTGAGTGAAAAAACCTCCCCTTGGCAGATACTTCCAAGTCCTCTGAAAACAGCTCAGCCCTCACCAGATGGGTCTGCCTCCAAGTCCTTTTAAAGATGAACCCAATTACATGAGAAACAAAAATGGAGTACTTTTTCATAATTTCCTGGAGAGCTACTTCACACCCCTAGCTCACTCTAGGTCTCTCCCTGTTCTGTAGGAAGTGTCTTTATATATTCCACCCCTATTTTCTGTTACGCCATGACAGGATCCCAGACTAAAGTCCTGACCACCTTTGGATCTATAATTTCCAGCCTAATATGCTCTCCTGGTCCTGTCAAAGAGACTGCCTGGAATCACGGAGAACCAACTTGATCCCTCAATGGAGAGAGAAGGCAGTGTTGCAGCCCACCCTGGCCCTAAAAGCAATAAGCCAAACAGCCAGCCTCCTGCAATATACCACTTGTATGCTAACTAAGGGCTTGTCTACACTGGCACTTCACAGCGCTGCAACTTTCTCGCTCAGGGGTGAAAAAATACACCCCTGAGCACTGCAAGTTTCAACACTGTGAAGTGCCAGTGTAGACAATGCACCCTCCCAGCGCTGGTAGCTATTCCCTTCACGGGGGTGGGGTTTTTTTTTATGCCACGACTACACAAGACACACTTTAGCATTGCCAGTGAAGGCGTGCCCTAACTCCCAGACAGGCAGTTTTATTCAGATCACTGGACCCCACCCGGAGTCCTTTCTCTTTCTTGTCTACACTCTTCAGGCTAGACTTCCAAGATAAAGAGTCCATAAAGAGTTGTTTTAAAGCTTATATTTTCAAGACAATGTAAAGCCCACACAAGCTTTAGTCAGAAAAAAACTAATCCCAGATTCATGAGAAAAGACTCACCTCCATCTGAGGCACAACTTCAGATGGAAGGGACAAGCTATCACTCAGGCCAACTTCTCCGGATCCAGGGCATGATTTTGTCTCCACTTCCAGACCTGGCAAATCAGAGGCTAGGGGTAGGGGCAGAAGCTGTGGGAATATTCAGCCACAACTCTGCCCACAGATAGATGTTTCTGCTAAAATTGTTAGCAATAAAATCGGTTATGTCGCTATTTGAATTGTCATAGTTAGGCATCAGAGATAATACACAATTCCAATGAAAGGGGCAGCTCACAGCGCTCTGAGAGCTATATTTTCAGGCAGATGGCATTGCATCTGTTCACATCCAGGTTTTCTTCACATCTAAACAGTAAGGGCTTTGTAATGGGTTTTTGTTTGTTTTCTTTCGTTACTTAGATAATGGTTTAAATTTCCTGAGAAACGGACGAGTCCTCAGCAAAAATCCTGCATGCCATGCCAGGGCCTGCAGGAGCAGAATGGCTGTTTTCATTCCCAGAACTTACCTGTGCCTCCTGCTTTCTCGGAGATGACTTCTGGTCACCATAGCCTTGCTCTGGCTTTGTCTGGGCTGCAGCCATCGCCTTGAAGTTTGTTTTCAGACAGTGCTTCTCGGAAGCCCTCCTGGGCTCAAGGCTGCTCCCACTGACTGACTGCAAGCCTAGAGAATGCTCTAGGAGCATTGTGGGACACCCTCTGCCCATACAACTGTATCCAATGGGTTTCCTCCTCCTCACTCCTTACCCCGGACCTTTTACAGAGCATGTCTACCCTGCAGCTGGGAGCAAGCCTCCCAGCCCAGGTAAGCAGACTCACACTAGCAGGGTTTGCATGCTAAGTATGCATACTAGCATACTAAAAATAGCATTGTGTACATTGCGGCACCAGTGGAGACTCTTGCTACTAGTCAGCGAAGCTCAGGAGGTTGGGTAGGCCTCAACTTAGATGACTGGCCCGAGTCTCTGTTGGAACTACAAAATCCACACAGCTATTTTTAATGAGCGAGGTCGAGCCTGCTAGCTTGAGTTTCTCTGTCCCTAACTCCCAGCTGCAGAGCAGACATGCTCATAGCCTCTCCAAGATTCATTGGCCCCTCCAGCACCCATTTATACAAAAAAGCCTGTGCCAATATTCTATTATGCAAATTAATCTACCTTGTACACCAGTGGGCATGTGTGGGGGGCGGGCAGAGGGGCGGGAAAGTGGAAGCAGTGGGTACGGAATGTCTATGAAGTGTCAATTAAACTGCCATAATAGATTTTTGTTTACTCTCAACTCCCAGAAAACCATGGCTAGGAGGAGGCACCTGATCCTAGACATTTCAAGGCTTGATCTAAATAGGGGAATTGACTAGCATAACTATTGCAGAATAGGATATTCCACAATAGCTATTGCAGAATAGATGCTCCCCATGTGGAGACACTACTCCAGAATAAAAGCTTAACAGTCATCAGTTGATCAGAAATGTTACACTTAAGGGAATATATGAATGAGCTCCTGAAGGAAGAGAGATTTCAAAGCCTTCAACATTTTAAACCTACGTATCCTAAATTTTAAATCTAATTTCAAGGGGGACAAATTTAAGTGACTTAATATAAGAGCAACAGAAAATAAATGGAGCCTTATAATTGTGAATAACATGGCTTGTACAGTCAGAGAAAGCAGGGTGTCCATCAAAAGTACTTCAGGGGAGGGGAGTAGAAGGGAAGGGATAGCTCAGTGGTTTGAGCATTGGCCTGCTAAACCCAGGGTTGTGAGCTCAATCCTTGAGGGGGGCCATTTAGGGATCTGGGGCAAAAATTGGGGATTGGTCCTGCTTTGAGCAGGGGGTTGGACTAGATGACCTCCTGAGGTCCCTTCCAATCCAGATATCCTATGATTCAAAGAAAAAAATCATTCATGAACCACTCTTTTTGTTTGACTGCTTGAATTTTCTTTGGGCTGCATGCAGGGAGTGGGAAGGTGTGACATTCCCCTCTAGTGTTATCCAGACCGGTGATCTAGGTCACTCCAATCCTTGGCTCTAGGAGCCAGCCTTACCCTGCTCTGCTGTGAGAACCTCCACTCCTGGGCTGTTCACGCACAGTCTCTGGCATGTAAGCTGCTCCCAGCTACTTGCAACCAAATGACAATAGCCAATATCTCCTGTCCCAGACACAACCCTGAGAACCTCCATCTTGAAGTGTCCAGTTATGCCTGCTGTATGCTGCAAGCTTATATGAGTTCATCAATTTAACAAAGAAATTGATATTACCAGGCTTGTTGTCCCCAGGGGAGTCTCTGACACACTTCAAACCAAATGCACTGCTTCAGGTAGAACAAACAGATTTATTAACTACAAAGATAGATTTTAAGTTATTATAAGTCAAAGCATAACAAGTCAGATTTGGTCAAACAAAATGCGGGGAGGAATAGCTCAGTGGTTTGAGCATTGGCCTGCTAAACCTAGGTGCTTCTCACCCCAGGCTGGCTGGCTGGTTGCCCTTCAGCCAGGCTCTCCCCTTTGATCAGCGCTTCAGTTGCTTGGTGGTGATGTCTGTAGATGAAGGTGGGAGAGAGAGCATGGCAAACATCTGTCCCTGTTATCCTGTCCTTTCTTCCCTCTTGGCTTTGCGCCTCCCCCCGCCTTCAGAGTCAGGTTAGCATTACCTCATCGCAGTCCCAAATGGACAAAAGGAAAGGGGGTCACTCACTTGAGAGTCCAACAGATCCTTTGTTGGTGCCTAGGCCAGTGTCCTTTGTTCCTGTGAGGCTGGGCTGGGTTTGTCCCATACATGCCCTGATGAGGTATGAAATGCCCCTCTGCTTCTGGAGAATTTTTGCCTGGGCTTGCTTTAAGCCATTTTCAGCCACATAACTATATACATGAAATCACAACCTATAATATTACTATAACAATAATTACTATAACATTACCATAACAACAATGCTCAATACATCATGAGCCTTCCAAAGACATCCATGACAAACTTGGCATTAGATACGACACAATCATATTATAAGGATGAACATGGGGGTGCTGGGTGTTCCCCCCGAGGTACAAAACATCACAGAAGGATGTTTGTTACTTTACAAATTTTTAAGCAGAGAAAAATGATTTGTGTGTCAGTGCTTTGTAATTAGATAAGGTGGGTGAGGGAATATCTTTTATTGGACAACTTCTTTAAAGCCACACAGAGCTCTTCTCCAGTTCTGGGAAAGGTAATCCCGGCATCTCAACACAATGCAAGGTGGAACAGATTGTTCAGCATAAGTAGTTAGCACATATTGTAAGGGACTGTGATGGGGCACACTCACCTCTTGTGAGTGCCTCCCATCAGCTGGGTGTGAACCTGCTTCACTTTCTTTCACGCTACTCCCTCACCCCACCCCGTTGACTGTTGCCCTTGTCAGCAGGATCATCAGTGGCTCAGCCCTACAGCGAAGTAGCACATAGTCTAAAATGGATGAACTCTTTCTGGGGTAACAGAGGTCTAACAAGAACGAGGAGTCCGGTGGCACTTCAAACACTAACAGATTTATTTGGGCATAAGTTTCATGGGTAAAAACACCTCTTTTTCAGATACATGGAGTGAAAATTACAAGGACTATCTAACAAGGCTATCGCTGTGCCCTTGTTGGTATCTGTGTCCCTGCCTCTGGGCTCAACTCTCAGCCCTTCTGGATTAGCTTTAAGTCTCTCCCAGCATGCTATAGAGCACTACCCACGCAGTGCCTTCTCCCTCACAGTTCTTTGACGTTAGCAATTCTGTGGTGTCTGAGCTCTCCAGCCAGGTTACTTCTTAACATCATTCCCATTCCAGGGTAACAAATTTCAATAAATGGCTGGCCCTTTCCAGGAACTTCAATAAATGATTGGCCCTCTCCAGGAACGAGGCCTGTTTAAACTCTAGTCACTTTCTTAGGCTTTTAATACCAAGTCCTATCCCCTTCTTGTGGCTTAGGCCACTTCTCCCAGTGTCTGGGTCGGTGGGGGGGAGGGGGAAGGGGCAGTGGCACAGGCCCACTAACTACTCCGGCTCCCAACCCAGGAACCCTATAGACAGCCACCTTGTACTGCTTGCCTTTACTTAATTGCTGCTGTTCCCTGGGCCACTTCCCACTCGGTCCCATCACCTTCACCCATTACCTTAGGTTACAGTCCTTGGGTTCTATTTGTCTTGTTCCCTATTTGCACAGGGCTTCCACAAGCATCCCTGCCTGGAGAGTTTTTCTATCCTATCCCTGCTTGAGCAGAGCAGAGCAGAGCAGAGCAGAGCTCCCGCTCCCCCTCCCCAATCTATCTTCCAGGACTTCATCACCCTTCCGGTCCTAGTCAGGAACTGATCTGCGCAGGCCTTGCAGCACCTTTCAACTGAGCCTGCTGCACTCTGATTGGCTTCTTCCCTACGGCCTTTCTAGGCAGTCCTGGAAGACTCACTTTCACTGCTCCTTTTCTGGAGCAGGGTGTGGTAACTGCAAGGCGTCTAGCAGGGGGTCTCAGAGGGCCTGGTACACTCCATCACAGGGACCATTCAAGGTAGAATAGCCCATTATTTCACTTGGGCCAACTTCTGTGGTCTGAATGTGGAGGGGCTTCTGCAGGTTCCCCTGGAGAAGGTGAGGATAACATGCTGCAGGTAGAAATGGAGGGAAACATAAGAGCTATTGCCTTTAACCACTATTCATTACCATTTGAAGAAAAACACCTCTGCAGTCATAAGACAAAACGAGGGGGTTAGTGGGTTACAGATTGTTGTAGTAAGTCATGAATCCAGTGTCTCTATTCAGTCCATGATTTTTAGTGTCTTTTGAAATTTCATTTGATGCAAGACTCTCCTTGTGTAAAAAGGGTAATCCATGAAAGATAGCAGCTGATACAGCTATACGATTGATAAGTTGGTTTCAAAGAATCGTCTGTTGGCATGGATATTCAAAATAGGGAAGACGAAAAAGAGCATTTTCTAGGGTGTATTTTATCTATTTTAGAAGTGAATTTAGTGCTGTTGAAAAACATCAGTGACAGCAGTGAAAACTGAAATTCTTTATTCACCCATTTATGGCAAAAGTGGTGATGGCTGGCACATTAGGAGTCACTAATATATCGGCACCCAGGACAAAACTCTATAGAAGGTGCTAAAGGTGCCATACAGTAACCACCTTCAAAGAGCTGTTAAGGGTATTGCATGGGTTAAAGCACTCTTTTTGTCTGGGCTGCTAGACCTATATGAGCTTCCTTTATATTGCAGAACAGCTGTACAAAGGGAGAACTAATAGCCAGACCACCATTCCAGACCATTTCGTCTGAAGTGCACTGTGGACTAGGCTTTTCAAAGACAAAGTGCAGGGGTTGTGGGTGGAAAGGGGTGTGTGAACAGGGGCACAGACTGTAGTTAAGTAGCTGATTTGGTTGAGTTGTGTGCTAGTCCTGGGGCTTGTCTGTATACTAGATATAAATAACTTCTGCTTGTCTACATAAGTTATTTAGAGGGGCAAGCTAAACCCATATAAGTATGTCCACACAAAATTGAACTTGTTTGACTAAATTGATCTAATATTGCATCTTCATTGAAACCAGTGCAATTATGTATGTAGACCAGGCCCTGAGAGATGGGCAGAGGGGCCTTACCAGAGGTTTCTGCAACATGGAACAACTTGGTGCTGTTGCGACCACCCCCTTCAAGGAAACAGGACTCACATACATTTTATATAAAAACAAACTAAGAAAATAAACTGAAGGAGTCACAGATTTCTGCTCCAAATGGGAAACTGACCTATCCAGCCGCAAAATGCATGCAGCATACAGGCAACTATTCATAGAACAGGTATGGTGGGATCAGTGAAAATCTCCCCACCTTGCCCTGCCATAGAATTTCATCTTGACAACCTCTGATGGCAAGACAATAGTTCAGTCCCCATGGCCCAGTCTATCATGGCCTTTCTGCTAACACAGCCAGCCAAGGTATGACCAGTACTGTAGCCACTTGCCCACAAGAAACTGGAATAAGACCAACAACTCGTTTCACATAGATCACCAAACTGATATCAGTTAATTTCGTATACCTACTGACCTGGGACTGAGCCACACTGGAAAGCTTGTGTTGAAAGGCTCCCTCTCCCCTAAGCCAAGATTTTTTTTTACAGCAGCACCATGAGGCATTAGTATGTTAAATTAGGGCTGTTAATCATATCAAGCCCTCTCCAACATAGGAGGGCAAGAATGGGACCAGGGTATGCCATGAGGTTCATCTGGTGGAGTTTCCTTTTGCATGGTCCTCTCAGAAAGGATTGGTTCAGTGGACTGTACAGGGTCTTCAAATACAAAAAGTCCAGAAAGTTCTGTGAAACTCAGGCCAGGGAGTCCAGTGTTCATATTGCCCCTCAGCTCACACAAGCACAACATAACAGCATGACTCCCAAAAGCCACTGGCTGCTTCTGGCTATGACTGTGAAGTAATTTGGAGTAGCATTAACTCGTGCTAAGCTATTCGTAATGGCCTGGTGCGGAGCAGCAGCGCTAAGTTCCACCCTTCCACCCACTATTTCACGTAGGCCAAATTCTGTGGTCTGAATGTGGAGGGGCTTCTCCCCCTGGAGGAGGTGAGGAGAACATGCTGCAGGTAGAAATGGAGGGAAACATAAGAGCCATTGCCTTTAACCACTATTCATTACCATTTGAAGAAGAAAAACATAAAATCTAGGACTTGTCTTCATGGGTAAATTGACCAGGTTAGCTATTCTGAAATAGCTCCCCATGTAGACAAAACCTTAGTAAACCGAAAATAATTTTCTGCTTGCATTTATTAGAAGTATTTCTGTTTTCCTCACACCACTTCTGTTGCCTTCTGCAACAGCTTATGTATCACAAGTTGTTCCTAGTGCACAACTTATTAAAATTTACACGTTTAAACACTACAGCATTACAGACAGCCACATTTGCTTGTAATATTTTAATATACTAAAAACAAGTTAGAACAGATGTAGGAAAATCCATGTGCAGCAGTAACAAAATATTTTATGTACAGTAAAATTAGTAGAGACAGGGGCTTACTGTTTTCTGTGATAGGATGGACCAAATTCTGCAGCAAATATTTACATTCTGTGACAAATTTTGTACAATTTCCTCTCTCCCCATTCTGCCACCCTTACAAATACTATAGGTTTTGGATGTTTATTTTCAGTATGTTCTGCACAGCTAGTGTCCAGGCAGACCCACTCAGAACTTCTTTCTCCCCACCCACCGTGTACCAGAGAAGTGGGGGACTTGAAGGCATCTCCACTGTCTCTTCTCCGTAGATCTCTGTGCCCTGGCCACTGTGGTATTCTACAGCAGCCTAGTCTATGCTTTTGGTTCACTCCATTCCCTAGCTGCAAGCAGGACTACAGTTCTGGCTCCCCCATCTTCAGCTGATTGGCTCCCTGGAACTGTCCTGGAAGCATGCGTTGTAAACCAATTAACTCCTCCACATGGGAAAAGCTGGACAGCAAGAGGCAGCTATAAGCAGGTCCCAAAATGGACAGGGAAACAAAACAAAAACATCAGGTGCAAATGGCAAATTCCACAGCAAAAGTGCTGTACTGTGTAGCATCTTGGAAAAATGCCAGAATCCATAGCTGCAGAATAGAGTCCATAGGGGCCTGACTGAGTTAAATGTGGCAGTTAACATATCAGAACTATTGTTTCAGGCTGTCTGCAAGCTCATGAAGATGCCACCACATCAGTTTACATTAGATTCACATTTTAAAAGTTATCTTTGCTAGAAACAATGTTTTTTAAATGAAAGGATTCTGGAACACATTCTGCTGAAAGGGCTGAATTATTTGGCTAATTCCACAGTTGTGGGTTCATGGAACACATGGGGCCCTGACTAATGCATTGTTGTCCCTATGGGAACAAATTTCCATTTTCAGCTCACAGTTAGTCCAATTTCCTGCCCAAAATGTTTGAACCTCCATTCAATATTAAGACAGAACTAGATTCCTTTGTAACATTTTCTATGAAGAAACATTTTTAAACTAGTTTGTTATAAAAAGTTACACCAACTCATTTTGAATGGTCTTCTAGATTCAGTCACAATCATTTTGTGAAGAGGGAAGGTGAGTTTTTTGTTTGTTAGTTAATTTGTGGAAGGACATGGTTTAACTTAAATACACAGACTAAATCTGTATACATTCAAGACACTCCTTTTAATTGTGAAATGTTTACAGGTACATGTATACATTTTTAGTAAACTTGGATTTCCAGTAATTACAATCTGTTTTGACAGTCACTAACCAAGTTATCCATGCCTCCAGATCCTGTCGTTACTCCTGTTATAGGCTAGGTCAGTATAAAGCAGTGTTACCCTCAGAAGACAGAAGATTTTCACTTACCTTATCATTCTTGGTACATTACATGTTCCCAATGTACCCCAACCATCTTATCATTGTATTTTCTACACAGACTACTTTAAGGGACATGTCCAAGCATTTAAAAACAAGTACTCTCCTTAGCTCCTTATATAGGCAATGCAAATGCCTCTGATGCATAACATTCACACAGTAGTATCAACAGCACTGATCATACCTTACTTTAATTACCTTACCTTACTTTAATTTTGACACCATCTTTGTTTAAATTGGGAATATCCACATCCTCTTGCAAGGAATGCCACTGTATCTTTCTGCTCCGTGGCTGTGGAGAACATTCTCTATTATAATGGGGTGTTTCCTCACCACAGGCAGCTAAACAATGCTAATTTTGGCCTTATGGAACCACAGAGGTCTGTCCTCTTCCCAGGGTCATGTGACATGTATTATGGCAACTAGGTTCATGGAGAAGATTTTGAGGGATTCTGAGGTGTTCTCAACAATCTGAACTGCAGGGGAATGGTGGCAAGGTTTGTTCTCTGTCAGATGGATTTTCAGACTACCCATGGAAATGTTTAAAGGAGATACATGGAATAAAGTCATTTATCCATATTTCAGCTCCATCAATGGAACTGTGCTAAAAGGAGAAGAGGTTAGGCCCATTTGACCAATTGGTCCCTCTACCTTCCCCCCTCCCCCCGAATCAAAAATAATAATAAAAACAGTAAATGAAGAAAAGGAGATTGGAACCATTTCACATTGAACAGGTACAAGAACAAATGGGCACCCAAGGCACCCAACTATTTCTTCAATAATCTGGTGTGGAAAAGCCTGCACCACAGAAATGCAAGATGTATGTAAACACAAAACTGTTCAGCACCTAGCCCTGGTTGGATATATGGGTTAATCCTGTACACAATGGGAGAGTTGGGGTAGAAGAGTCAGGCTTAGAATCATGAGTTGCAGCCATGTTGGGTTTCCACATAAACCCCCAGTAGCTCTGCAGTTACACAATCTAAGGGGGTTTAGAGATTTGGAGGATTTAGTCTTGCACATGTTGGATAGGCTGGCCTTATATGTAGTCCACGTGTGGCAACCATGAGTTTGCATGCCCCAAAAAGTAACATATTTTCCTTTAAATAGTCTTTACTCTAGTACTATGGTGATATATTTCACTGCTTTAGTTCAAGTTTCCAGTCAGGGCAAAATCATTTCCTTTTGGGTTGAAGCTTAGTATATGTTATTAGCAAATGGTAATCATGTTTTAGTGTTAACCTCCTACAGTTATATTTCAAATGTAGCAGATCATGCAAACATTTCCCCTTCTTCTGGTTACAGTATAAATAAAAACAATTTTAAAAACTAGCAGTTATATGGTTTGGTATCCTCTTGGAAAACTAGTGGGCAAGGATAATGGAAATATACTGGGAATGTTGGCAGTAACTACATGATCTTTGTCCAAAAATGCAGGATTGCAGTACTTATTTTTGTTGACTACTTTTGGCCCTACATTACTGTCAGACCTACTGTATAATACAAAGAAAATCTTTAAAGTATTTTATTTTAAAAGGGCCTTATTCAAAACCACTGAGGTCAATGGAAGTCTTGCCATTGTGTCCAATGGGCTTTGGATCAGGCCCAAAACAAAAAAATTACAAATATAACTAAGAGAAATATGCCAAACTGAGTATTTGTGAACTTTTCTCCCAACCTCCAGAATCATCTGGAATAAATGAACATCACATTTTGAACTTCATTTGGAAGGCATTAAGTAGGAATTAAAACAATATCTAAACCCATGAACTACAGACTGATAATTAAATGGAGGTTTCTTACCTGTAACTGGAGGTTCTTCTAGATGTGCAATCGCTATCTGTATTCCACATGCAGCTATGCCTGAGCACCATATGCCTGAGATTGGAGATTTCTAACAAGTAGTGTCCTTTGGACTTTGCAGTTGTTCTCCTCGTGCTCTGATCCAAGCATATAAGGGGTGGTGTTGACCAATGCCTTTCCAGTTCCTTCTTACCACCAATCCTGTCATGATCTGCAGCAGAGGGGAAGAAGGGCAGGTAGTGGAATACAGATAGGGACCACACATCTCTAAGAACCTCCAGGTAAGTAAACCTTCATTTCTTCTTCAAGTGCTAGTCTCTATGTGCATTTTACATATGGGTAATTAATAAGCAGTAGTCAAACAGGATGTGGGGTGCAAGAAAGCAATTGGTATAGATGTCAGCATACTGCTGTCCCCACAGCTGCATCTGCAGAAGAGGTCTGGACTAATGCAATATTTCATGACAGTACTTTGTTCAGTATAGGTACATCTTGAAGAGCACAAAGTTGTTTGTGTTGCAGTGGAGTGGGCTCTCACTCCATCCAGGGGAGGAATATGCAGTAGCTAATAAAGAATGATCCAACTGGAGATCCACTTAGAGAGTCTCTGAGCAGAAAATGCTTGTCCTTTTGATTGTGCCACTAAAGCAACAAATAATCTATGCATTTTCCTACTGGGTTTCATCCTCTGCGGATAGAATGCCAAAGCCCGTCAGATGATGAGAGAGTCAAGTCTTTTCTCCTCATCGGAAGTCTGAAGTGCTAAGAAAGAATACACATAAGTGAATAGGTTGATTCGTGGGAAATTCAGTTACCTTAGGAATGAATTTCAGAGGAAAATGAAGGGAAACCTCCTCCTTATGAAATGTGGCATGTCAGAACTGCCCTAGGCGCTCCCAGTTCACTCACCCTTCTGGCTGACGTCAGGGTGACTACAAAGGTGACCTTCATGGAGAAGTAGGACCTAGAGCAGGTGGCTACCAGTTCATAGGGAGGTCTGCTAAGTATTAAAAGACCAAGATTGAGGCCTCGTCTACACTACAGGGGAAATTCAATCTAAGCTACGCAATTTGAGTTACGTGAATAGCGTAACTCAAATAGATGTAGTTTAGACCTACTTACCGCGGGGTCCACACTATGCGATGTCGACGGGAGATGCTCTCCCATTGACTCCCCCTACTCTTCTTGAGCCGGTGGAGTACAGGAGTCAACGGGAGAGTGATCTGCAGTTGATTTAGCGGGTACCAATGTTCACGGGGCCACACTGGGGCCAGCAGAATTACCTCCACCTTGTCCCTGTGGATCTTGAGCAGCACCTTGTGCACGAGCGGGACTGGTTGAAAGGCATACATGAGGTGGTCTCCCCAGGGTGGCAGAAACGCATCCGTGATTGAACCCTGGCTGTGTTTCTGGAAGGAGCAGAACATTGGGCACTTCCTGTTGCTCGGGGCAGCAAATAGATCGACCTGGGGAAACCCCCACCTTTGGAAGATGGGATGAAGGACATTCGTGTTTGCAGAACGATCTGCACTCCTGGGAGATAGGATGCCTCCAGATGAATGGAATGGGCTATGCAGAACTCCCATAGCTGGAGGACTTCTCAACATAGGGGGGATGAACAGGGTCCACCCTGGTTGTTGATGTAAAACATAGCAGTGGTGTTGTCTGTCATCACTGCCATGCTTTGGCATTGCAGCCGGGCCTGGAAAGTTTGTCATGCTAGTTGCACTGCTCTGAGCTCCCTGATATTGATATGGAGGGAGAGCTCATCCTGTGACCACAGGCCCTGGGTTCGGAGATCTCCCAGTTCTCTGGCAGGAATGCCCTTGCCTATACCGAGTCCAGCACCATGCCGATGAATTCTGTTCTTTGGGTCAGTGACAAAGTTGACTTGTTCACGTTGAGGTGGAGTCTCAGTCTCTCGAAAGTGGATCTGACCAATCGGACTAGAAACTCCATCTGCTCCCTGGTACGCCCTCTGAGCAGCCAGTCATCTCAGTATGGGTATGCCTGCACCTGCCTCCTCCACAGGAAGGCTGCTACGACCAACATGCACTTGGCGAATACTTGGGGGGCTATCGACAGACCAAATGGGAGGACCGTGAACTGATAGTGTTTGTGGTCCACCACAAACTGGAGAAAATGTCTGTGTGCAGACCGAATGGCTACATGAAAGAACGAGTCTTTCATGTCCTGGGTGGGCTACCAGTCTCCCAGAAACAGAGAAGGGATAATAGTGCTCAGGGAGACCATGCGGAGCTTCAACTTCACCATGAACTTGTTGAGTCCTCGCAGGTCTAGAATGGGTCTGAGACCCCTGACTTTGCTTTGGAGATTAGCAAATAGCAGGAGTAGAATTCCTTGCCCCTTAGCTCCTGAGGAACCTCCTCCACTGCTCCTATCTCAACGATGGTGGAGAATTCAGCCCTAAAGTCCACAGGATCAGCTCTTTGAACTTCAGCATGGAAGTCCATGAATTGAAGTTATACCTACTGAGGATAGCTTGCTGGTTAGCTATCCTCGGCTGGAGGCCCCCAGTGGCATAGACCTTCCTACAGAAGAGGTCCATCCTTTTTGCCTCCTGAGACTTGGGGGCTGGCCCTTGCTGACCCTGACACTCTTTCTCATTAACTGCAGACACAACCAGAGAGCATGGCTGCGGGTGTGAGAATCAGTATTCATATCCCTTAGAAGGGACAAAGTATTTGCGCTCCACACCTCTGGCAGCCAGCGGAATCAAGGCCAGGGTCTGCCACAGGGTCTTTATGTTATTTTGAACAGTCTTGATCAAAGGCAGAGCTACCCATGATGGGCCTTCAGGAGTAAGAATGTCCACCATGGGGTCCTCAGCCTCGACCACCTCCCCTGCTTGCAACCCCATGTTGCAAGCAATCCGCCTAAGGAGATCCTGATGTGCCCTATGGTCATCCTGTGTCTGAGTCGCCTAAGCCACGACCTGAGCCTGAGGGGGCAGTTGGGACAGAGTGGCCTCGGATCCCCGAGGCGTGGGCCTATCCCTGGGAGAGTGGTGCAGCCTGTGTTCTGAGGCTACCAATCTTGACCCCCTTGAAAAGGTGCCCTGGGCCTGATGGTAAGCCCGGGGGTTCTAAAAGGGCCACTGTGGCACTATGGGGCTGCCACTATGGTTGCCAAGTCAGCGGCACTTTCCTTTGTCACCTCTCGGACCAATGTTAACTGACCCTCGAGTAGTACAAGACGGCATCAGACTCTGAGGAAGCGGAGCCTGATTGCGATGGCCACAGTGGCGGCGAAGGCCCATGCACCGACGATCATTGCTGCGATGGGGGGGGGGGGGGGACCGGTGCCAGGACAACCTCGCTGGGGACCAGTACCTGGGATCTGGCGACGGAGACCAGTAACGAGTGTCTGGTGCTGACGATCGAGGACGAAGGCCTGGTGCCGGTCCTCTGTCGTCGCTGCGGGTCAGTGCTGGTCCTCTGTTGATGCCAGAGATCGGTGCCGGTCCAGCCTCACTGCTGGGGAGAGGGAGCGTCGCCGGTGCCAGAGGTGCTTTCATGGGGCTTGGTGCCGGGGAGCGATGCCGCAGCAAAGGTGACTGAGCGCGGTGCCAGGTATGGTGCCGAGCCGGGGACTGTGAGCGCTGCATCATAGTGGGCTTGCTTCTAGACGTACCAGTCTTATAGACACTGGAGGCTTGTCTCTGAGAACTGGGGGCTGTGCCACTATATCTCAATCAGGTCTCTGGCGGCTTCAAAAGTGTCCAGAGTAGAGGGTGGCTCTAACACCTCCACCTGGCACTGCCCTGCTAGAGAGTCGCTACATGCCAGACTCAACAGTCCCCTCTGAGGCACCGAAGTCAACAGCACCGACTTGTGCTCACTTGGTGCTCGGTCCTTTCTGGGGTGCACCCATGCATCCCCTGACGCTCCCGCAGCTTTTGGGGCCGGTGAGCGCCCCCTTTCACCCTTCTTGTGTCGCTTGTGAAGCGACGGGGAAATTGAGTGGTGCCGGGCCGCTATTCCTGGCTGCAGTGCCAGGGAGCATCTCTTGTGCTAGAGTCCTTCCTTGGCACTGTGCCACATACGGATGCCGGAGCACTACGTACAGACACATTCTGTGCCGGATCCTGACAAGCCGCAGCCGACTCTGGGCGGAGAGCAATTCCATTTAAAGTTGTTTTAGGCAGAAATCACATTCTTTCTTGGTTCTTGGCCAAAAAGCCCTGCAGATTTTGCACCTCTCCGTTTGGTGCGCCTCCCCCAGACACTTTAAGCAAGAGTCATGGGGTATCACTGATGGGCATAGGCTTATTGCAAGCACTGCAGGGCTTAAAGCCTTGGGCTCGTGGCATGCCCCAGAGCCCAAGGGGTGGGGGGGTTAGGGATTGGGGAAGATCCCGCTCTAAACTGTCTATACAACTATGTACTAAATTAACTATAACACTAACTTGAAACTTGAATGACTAACAGGAGAACGTTAAGGGAGCACTTGCTGAGCAAGTGAGCACTGTTCCGACAGTAAGAAGAAGCTGAAGGGGGCGCAGGTCAGCAGGGTCATATATTGAGTGCCATGAAGGCGCCACTCCAGGGAGCTCCACAGCTGACCCGACAGGAGCTGCTAAGAGAAAGCTTTCTGAGGACCGTGCACAAATGCACACCTGATTAGAACTGACGTGAAAAAGCACCCGAAGAAGAATCATACTTTGCGAACAGGGCCTATTAGTTAGCAATTCAAAATTGAAGTCTAGTGAAAGAAAATAGCTTCCCTGCCTAAGCAGTCAAGGCATTTAGCACCCTTACTAGTGGGTGTTGTCTTGGGATGCTCTAGCCTAGATCTCAGTGGTTGCTTGTACCACCAGGAAGTTGGGTGCTGGGTGTGTAAACGGAAAATCCACTTCCTTGGCTGGTACATAACGCCTCCAAGTCCTTTTTAGAGCAGTGGTGCAGGAAGCAGGAGTATGCCAAACTAACCTGGCTGGTTACATAATGGCCCCGTTGACAGGAAGGGCCACCCAAACAGGAACAGAACGCTGCAGAATGTCCAGGAGCCCGTGCTGAGTATCCTGTCCCTCCTTGGGTTGGATGTGGAGCTCTGGTCTTGGCTCCTGAGATACTGCTTGTGGTCATCAGGTGGGGATGGCAAAGACGGGGCAACCACCTCATCTGGTGAGAATAAATCCATCAGAATCATCAGATCTGGCTCAATTCCTTCTCCCTTGTAGTCTGATGGAGACAGCAAGGGTGGGTAGGATGAATGCATGGTCCAGAGAGTCTAGCACAGGGATAATCCCACTATGAAGGGTCAAATGGTGGAGGGGGACTCCATGGCATTGGGTACCATTTGTCCCTTGATTAGTCATATCACCTGGGCTAGCCTCCCTGTGTTGAGGAGATGCTCCGTCTGGAGCCTCTAACTTGGCAGAGGAGAAGGTAGGGTCCAGTTCAACTGTTGGAGCTGTTGGTACTGGCGGACAAATACTATATCTGGGTGGACTGGGGCATATTCCTGTCTCCTCAAGTTTTCTCTCTGGAGTTGTGATGTCTCTGAGTAGGGTCAGACCTGAAAGAGAGGAGATTGTGTATACTAGAATTTTAAATATTTAGAAATATTCATAATATTTTACAAGAAAACACTGGAAATACACGTTCAGGTTAGGTGTACCTTATCCACAATTACTTAAGAAATACCTGTGAAAAGTTTCATTGCTATAATAGCAGTGAACAGTTCTGCCCTAACTCAATGGAAGCTACCATTCCCAGGAATTAGGATGAGAGCGAGACTCATTCTGCAGAAATAAGTGGGAGAAAGCACCAGACTTTGAATATTAAATATTTCAAATAGATTGTTAAATGTAAACAGCTGTGTAAATGAATGTATTGGCAGTTGGGGGCCAGAAAGCATCTGTGGTCCTCCCACCAATGCCCTTCCCCAAATATCTGTGCTCCTTCAGACTTACTTGCATCCTTCATTCCTGTTATTTCCCTAAATGCTTAGCACTGGTCTCCAAAGAATTTTGCTGCGTATTTCAATGACACTCTGAAAATCACAGTAATTTTAAAAAATAATCTCCTTAATTCAATCAGTCACAATTTGATGGCTGTTAATTACATTCTCACATTTAGTTTAAATGCAGCACTGATTACAATTTTTAAAATTGCACCTATAGAGCCAGCTCTCTTGCAATCTTACTAACAAATTTAGGTTTTTAACCCTTTATTGTCCCTCACAATTACATTTTGAAACATTGACTGTTGCAAAAATTAATGATTCTTCAAAATAAAAACATCTCAAATAGCTTAGAGACCCACTGTGCCTTTCAATAGTTAACCTTAGCATGAGTTTAAAATGAGATTCTTCTGCATTTAATGTATCTGAATAATATTTCAGTAATTCACTTGCTTTACATTTCAGAATTTTAAAAAGATTGTAAGGCAGTAGATATTAAAAGCCACTGTCATTCCAACCTGCTCTCAAACATAGTTCACATACTGTGTAATCCAAATATGTCCCCTTGCTGGGATTTGGATAAACTAACAGAAAACTTAACAATTTTGATAACATTCAGCTCAAACCATCTCCCCAGACTTGGCTGGTCTTAAGGTTCTTCCTTCTGTACTATTCATAGATTTGATCCCCTATCTAGAGAGCCCTTTCTGCATGCTTTACGTTTTATGCCAAACAACCTGCTTCAGTAGAACACATTTTACAAAAAAACTAATGCGGTCTTGGGATGCATCAGGAGAGGTATTTCCATAAGGGATAAGGAGGTTTTAGTACTGTTATACAACGTACTGGTGAGACCTCACCTGGAATACTGTGTGCAGTTCATGGTTTTGGTAATTAAATATTCATGGTAAATAGGCCTAATGGCCTGTGATGGGATGTTAGATGGGGTGGGATCTGAGTTACCCAGGAAAGAATTTTCTGTAGTATCTGGCTGGTGAATCTTGCCCATATGCTCAGGGGTTAGCTGATCGCCATATTTGGGGTTGGGAAGGAATTTTCCTCCAGGGCAGACTGGAAGAAGCCCTGGAGGTTTTTCGCATTCCTCTGTAGCATGGGGCACGGGTCACTTGCTGGAGGATTCTCTGCTCCTTGAAGTCTTTAAACCACAATTTGAGGACTTCAATAGCTCAGACATAGGTGAGAGGTTTTTCGCAGGAGTGGGTGGGTGAAATTCTGTGGCCTGCGTTGTGCAGGAGGTCAGACTAGATGATCATAATGGTCCCTTCTGACCTTAGTATCTATGAATCTTAAATGAGTGAGCTGTTTTGAACAAAAGCTAACAGCCTATTTGCAAACACTTATTTTTCTTCATTGCAACTTAAACATAATGGGAAAAAATTTTCAAAGGCACAAATGGGAGTTTAGTGTTGAACCCCCAGTGACTTTCAACAGGAGTTGGGTACCTAGCTGCCCATTGCACCTCTGATCATCTCCCATGATAGAGAAATGTCTATAAATATTTAAATTACTAAACAAACTTTCTGCAAAAATAGGCAATAAAAATGGTAAATTGAAACCTAAATAATCATGTGAAAAAACAAAAACAAAAAAACCCCCCAACCATAAAATCCAGTTTTCCAGAAGCAGTTTAGTGATTAAACTGGACCCTGAATTCCTTAAAAGTTGTCATCTACTTCAGTGGGCCAAACTCTAGTCTCCTCACTCAGAAAAAGTCTCATGAGCGTCAACAGGACTAGTACAAGTAAGGTAAGTAGGATCTAACTGTATATGGACAATGAATACTGTGGTTCTTATTTGCAGTGTTGTTGTAGCCGTGCTGCTCCCACATTATTAGGGAGACAAGATAGGTGAGGTAATCTCTTTTATTCGACCAACGTCTGTTGGTGAAAGAGACAAGCTTTTGAGCTACACAGAATTCTTCTTCAGGTCGATTATATTCTTCTTAGTCATTATATTTATATTTACCATGTTTATTAAAATTAATTAGCAACATCCTGTTATATTACATATACAAAGCGAAGAAATTACAAATAATGCCATCTTATGATTGCTCTTTACATGTAAAATCAAAGACTAACAAACAATTTAAATTTGCTTAATCTATTTAAAATTAATTATAAAGTCAGACTAGAATCACAAAACAGTTCTGTGAATATTTTACACAGAACTAATTAAAAAAAATAATCTCATGAAATATAGTCCAATGGACTGAAATTTAACAAAGTTTTAACAAAATGAAAAATCATATTCAGTATTAAGCATCATTAATCAACGTTCCACATCAAATACATCATTCTGTTCAAAAGATTGAAATATATCAACATGTGCGAATACAGTCCATTCATTTTCACAAATTTGGAGATTACACTGTTCAAGAGAGGCATCACCACCTAAGTCTTACTTAAATCCAAAATTCAGATTTTTACAACAAGATGAAAAAAGGGGAGGACAAGAAGACTTAATATCAACTGAAATGTTACGAACTCAAACAGATATCTTGAGAGCCAGAAAGGGAAACTGACTAGAAGCAAAAATGAAATTTTATAAAATGATTTACTGTCAAATTGAGCAAAATACATAAAATAAAACTGTATAAATAGACACATGTAAGTTTAAACTTTTTGTTAAGAAAGCTGAAGGAACAGAAAAAGATAATTTTATGCTGGTGCTATCCCATTATATACCCATGATAAAATCTTAACCCTAACCACAAAATATATATATTTTCTGTTTAATTTTTAAGATGAGACAACACAGTTAGTGTTCTGAAAACAAAGTATATGAAGTCTATTAGTGTCTGTTGATGTATACAGTGAATCTTTAAAAAGAAAGAAAAAAAAGAGGAACATATTTAAATACAGAAACTAAGACTGACAATCATGAAGTAAACAGGGAACATGCAATCTTGGACAGATTTTCCACATTAAAACAGGAACACCCAGCATTGACATTGATTTGATAAACTAAGACTTCTGTCTGAATTATGTCACGACCTAAATTGCAAAAATAAGGGCATTATGCCATTTTCAATTATACGTTGTGCCTTTGTGAAACCAAAAGCAGAATATTAATTTATATATGTAAATAAATAGGGCAATTTCTAAATTTACAAGTAGTACATACAAGCACTATACTGGGCCTAATTCTGCAAACACTTATGCACGTGCATAATTTTACTCACATGAGGAGTCCCACTGAAGCGAAGCTTTGGAAGGGAAGGACTCAGCAATGAGGTCAATGGAAATATGCACATACAAAACTTTACTCATGTGAGTAAGTGTTTGCTGCATCATACCCATTGTCTTAAATTATATATGCTATATCTTGCCCCCTTTTACCAGTTTATATCCAAAAATTGGATTGTTAGAAGAATACATTTTTAAATAAGAATTATTAAAATATATTTTACTTTGAAAGCAGAGACAACAGATCATCCGATTACATCCTGGGAATATATCAAATCTTGAATATATACAAATGGGATGATAAAAATGG
Source organism: Caretta caretta (assembly GCF_965140235.1). Lineage (NCBI taxonomy): Eukaryota > Metazoa > Chordata > Testudines > Cheloniidae > Caretta > Caretta caretta. Next base: position 88,406,016 of record NC_134214.1, read on the forward strand.
GTTTGGAAATGAATGTTTTGATTATCTAGAAATTCCAAATAATGTCATACCTGAACTATAATTCTGTAACTGGAATTTGTTAGCCACAGGATCCTAAAACATGCCAAATTCTCATCCAAGTACAACAGAAATTAACAAATTTTAAGTACAAATGGCTTTAATGTCCTGAGGCACTTAGGGCCAGCAGGTTTCATTCTCCAGCTATCTGAACAGTTCTCCTACTGTTGGCAGTTCAACCAAAGCTCTCAGGACTTGGGGAAAAACTCCAGATTAAATACAACAGTTTTTCAAACAAATGATTTTGTAAAACCCTGAAAAGCAAGTTTATCTAGTAACTCCAATCAGAAAGAAAAGAGTAATACTTTGAAAATTTCTCTCTCTCCAAAAAAACCGTTGCAAAGGTTCTTCAGACTGGAAGCAGATGCTGAAGTCTTACCTTCCAAAACTTAAGTAGCAGCATACTACATTAGAGCATTTTAAATTACCACCCACAGCGGAGGGGGGAAGCCCTGCATAAGATATTGTGTTCTCTTAGGAGATCTGTTAAGATCATTAATTGTAATTGCTCTTTATTTTTCACATTTGTAATTGCAATAAATCCCTCCCCAAAATGTGATCATGCAAGATGCTGAGAATCCTCAATTTATTCAGATAATAAATGTGAGTTGTTCAATGAGAACTCTCAGCACCTTACAAGATCAGACTCTGTGGCCAGGTCTATAGTTCTACTGGAAAACCTGGTAGAGAGAGAGCTCAAACAATGCCAGGAGAGTTATTACAGTATAAGGTCATCACAATACTGTTTTAGACAATGTCATTTGATACTATGTATAAGCAATGTTATTGAAAATCTTTCTTATATACAAGTTGACCGTGATTCTTCAAAGGACAATGTAAATGGTTTACAGTTTACATTCATTTTCAAGGAACTTCCTATGAGTTAATCTAGCAAAAAAAGTTCTGGACGACAACTCTTTATACAGTGTTTATATTGGTTTTGGCTTTTTGAAATAGGACCAAGCTTACTCCCTGTTTGGGAGGGGGTTATAGAAAGGACAGGCTACAACTGTGAGCCTGCAAGATGGGCGGGGGGTGGGGATACTTGTGTGATAGTTTAAGAATCCTTTTAGTTTTGGGGCTAGAAAAGATCAGCCTTAAGGCAGTCTGAGATAGAGAAATAAATGGACTTAGTGTAAGTTAAACATTGATGCTGGAATGTAACTCTGATATGTAAATGACAAGAATATAATTAGTTGAAATGAAAGGTAGAAGTGAAATTAGTCAATTTTTAAAATACATACTGTACTGGACTCGGGAAGACTAATGTATGCTTGGAAGGGGAAACTGTTTAAAAGAGAAGAGAAACATATGGATGATTTTTTTAATTTTTCTGTCATGTGAATAATTTTTAAATAATTTGTACGTTTTAGTGGTTTAGAAAAGGTCAGGGGATTTTAAAAGATGCCATTTTCCCTATAAGAAAAGTAATGTGTGTAACTGATTAATGTTTTACTGAGTTAGAAAGGGGCTTAACCCTGTTTAAGAGATTAGACAGTCACTAAAATAATCAACATAAAAACAAAACTACATAAACTTTTAGCTATTTATTTCTCTCACTAAAATGTCACCATTCCTGAACCCACAAACATCTGCCTTCTTCAACAGATGCTAAACTTTACTATTCTAGTTTTGAATAATATTAATCTTGCTAAAATTTTATTTAACAAAAACATGGCTGGATTTTTTTGTTTGTTTGTTTTATAGCTTATTACCCATATCCTTTCTGAAAACTTGGCAGAGTCAGAGGTAAAGAGTGAGATCAGATGACAAATTCCAACCTATAATGTTATTAGCAGCACAGCTTGTAGTCAGATCACTCAGTTTGCCCATGCTATTGTATACGAGTGAATAATATACTTAATTTATGCACTTTACAATAAATGAGAAAGGTGTGCATATTCAGACATATATAAAATATGAGAATGTCGTAGGGAAGAATTTCTTGTGTGTCACTTCAATTAAAGTGAAGGGACAAACTGGAGAGGAATAGAGGTTGCAGTTGAATGTGAGAGCTATAAGCACAAATTTAGCAGCTTCTGACTGTCAGTTCATGAGCTTTTAGGGCACTGACTAAAGCTTTGTTTTTATTATCCCAAAACTTTAGACTCTCCATAAATATATTTGTGTGCTACAGTGCTGAACATCCCAACTGTTTGTTATTGCATTACAGTGATTTTAAACAATGTAACAGCAAACATTTGCACGAACAGCACTGTACATATGACTAATACATAAATATTTTCTGTCTTTTTGTAATAACCATACAACACACAGGGCATTTATCAACTGCTTCAGCACATTCTTTACAAGCAACCAGATGGCCGCAGGGAATAAAAGCTACTGAGATGTCTTTAGCCATACAAATTTTACACATCTTTTCCTCCTGTAAACGTCTTAACTTCTCTTCAGTACTCAGATCTGAGGAAAAGGGAAACACACGGAACAAGTTAACATACTTAATAAAAGTAGCTAATCTCTTAAACTACCTTCCCCATACAAACTAAGTTTTCTTGGTATGACAGGAATAAATCATCCCCTAAACAAGAAAAAAACATGTTAGAGACTACAAACCCTACAATCTGTACTCTCCTCCTCATCATTCCACATGGTGGGAGAGAGATTATGCTCCCCACAGTGGAGAAAGATGGGAGTTTAACCCTCTCTATATACAGATCTAGAACTATCTGCAGAAGCTTTTCACATGGGCTTCCCATTGGCAGCTGCCTGCAAACACTTGTCAGGAAAGAGAAAGACACTCATTACGTAGAGGGGGCCCATCAGCATTGCCGACCGGATAAATTGCCATGAACTGTAGGTCATCATATCATAACACAAAAGAGCCAGATTCCTAGCCATATTGTGTTCATTTTATAACCCCTTTGTCTCAGTGAACTGGCACAAACTCAGTGGATCAGAGCAGAGGAAAGTCTCTGCATAGGGGGAATCCTCCATGACACAGGACTGGCATTTTGGTTTCTACACCACTCTGCTTCTGCCTGATAATTAGAGTCTATGGTTGGGATGCTGCTATTACTTGACTGATTCCCAGCTTGGGCCATGGGCACCAGTCCTCAGTCAGAGCAGCCATCAGGCCTCCTTAAAGTCACCGTTGCTCTCCTTTCTCCCAGACACCAAGCTAGCCTAAAATGTCTAAGTCTTTAAATGTAGGTGCATATATGTATGTATTCATACCTTACAATATGTGCCTAGAGTTGTAGAAAAAATATTATATTCTGTTGTGTTATTTGAGAAATATTAGTAAGACTACATTGTAATGCTATGCATAGGGAGCAGAATGGGGAATAGGGAACTCCAGTTCACAAAAGGAAAGAATACAGAGTGCTGAAAAAAGCTAACATATCACATTGACACCTCCCCTGCTCCCCCGAAAATTTAAATAGGAAAAAAGGTGTCATGTGTTGTGTAAAATATTTCCTAAGTAGAATTTTTTATTCAACTAAAGATAGGCAGAGAAAATTGTTTTTATTTGGTTTTGTTATAGGCACCAAAGAGTAACTGTTTTAAGAGTTAATTTAAAAAGTTGTACTGCCAAAAGGATTAACTATACATGCTATTTTAGTTCTGTATTATAAAACTGTGTGCTACTTGGAAAAAAAAAACTGCTTTTGTCTGGAATGCTGTCCCCATGCTTGGGAGAAGCTCCCCATAATGTCCGCAAAACTAATGCATTATCCTTAATGCAAAATGCTCCTTAAAACTCTTTTGTTGTGATGCCTACAAAAAAACCTGACAGCATCTAGGCCACTCGTGCACTAATATAACAGTGTAACATGCTGACCACTATTGTCTCATTGTTTCCTCCATCTGTTGTCTTATACTCAGATTGTAAGGTCTTTGGAACAGACCATATTTTTGTTCTGTGTTTGTACAGCACCTGGCACAGTGGGGTCTTGGGCCATGACCAAGGTTTGTAGGCTACAATACTTGTAAAAATATTTTATTAATTAACCTTTCAGAGTTTTATAACAGAAAGATTAGAGGAAACTAGAGGTTCTCTTTATTTTTGCCATTTATTTATCCTGGACATTTGACAGCACTTTGTGTATAGTCTATTTCGTAGTTCTCCTGTACAGTCGTTTCCCATCTACTATGAGAAATACTCACCCCAGCAGGAGAGGGAGGGGATGAAGACTTGACATATTTAAAAAAAAACAAGTGATAATAAAAGCACAAATATTGGCAAAGGAATTTGGGAGTAGGGATAGAATCTGAAACTACTTTTAATACATTTTTGAAAGTGGCTAGATTTCAGGTAGACAGCATCTCTAATACTATACATTATTGTAGCATCAGTGGTAGGCGGCTCTTTTTAACATAAAGCAGAATATTCTTAAATGCTGCTGGTTAAATAAAATGTAAATTTTTTTTTTGTTTGAAGTAGCTGTGTATATGATTACCCTATTGAATTCTCGAAAAATGACACATATTACATGCATTAATTTTGTGTTACGCAAAGATGGCAACGGAAATATACCAATAAGATATTTAATACAATCTGTTATAATCTTTTGCATCTATATCTTGTAATTTTAAAAAATTCACCTTTCGGTAGTGATCTCTCACTGGTTACTTCTTCTTGTACGTTTTCTTTTTGAGCATTTATTATATCTGAAACTAGAACTTCAACAGATGTGTAGTTTTCTCCATATGTCTGCAGTTTCTTCTCCATAATGTTCTTAATCTCAGACAAACTGAAACCCATACGCATGGCATCCTGTACCAACTGGTTTTGCAGGAGATCATCATCTTTAACAAACATTGAGGGAAAAATCAGTTTAACCAAGAGCAAATTAGAAATAGTCAGCAGTGTTCACTGAAATTTTTTAAAGAACTTTATAACACTTAACCAAAAGTTAGACAATTAAATTTCTGACTGCTGATTTATGCACTGTGAAATATAAATCAAACATCAAACAACTAGGACACCCCCCAGATTTCCTATATTCCCAACCCTTCCACTGGCCACCCTACTTATATTACAAAGACTCCTAGATTTTATCCATTCAGATCACTCTGTCAACGGAAATGTTCACTATATCTTTTTACACAGAATGTTTCCTCACGTAGCAGTAATCATAGATCTCACCACACTTGGATCCAAATTATCTTTATAATTTAGCTTAAATCCTTAAGTACAGGTAAAGGTTTGTTTAATATACTTTCTTTCAATTTATAAAAAATATAACCCACCGATACCCAGACTATAAGCAACTTGCCAATTTATTAAGGTTACAAAACCAAAATGCAGTACAATCAATAGTACTGTAATGTGTGCCTCCCTGTCTTATCAGATACACATATAACAGTAGGAAATTATTTTTCTACCATTATGCCTCCCCTTTCCTTCACAGTGGAATTCTTTGCTTAGGTTTATTCGCAAGGTATTCGCTATTTCCACTCATTTTGACTACATTTAAGGGTTACTCAGTTCCTTTTTCCTTGGCAAAACTGCTTGCAGTGAAACTAGAGCTCTCTCATATGTGAATATACTTAGAGACACTTATCCCCCAGAAAGAAAAGGAGTACTTGTGGCACCTTAGAGACCACAAGTACTCCTTTTCTTTTTGCGAATACAGACTAACACGGCTGCTACTCTGAAACCTGTCATTATCCCCCAGAATATTTTATAAATCTAAGTTGTTGTGGAATCACTGCGTATCAATGGTAGATATGTTTTCCTACCAACTAAATATTTTTAAGTAGCTGTAAGATAATCCTGCTGCTATACTCATCACTATTTTCTCACTTTTTTGTTTTATGTTTATAAGAAAGAGTGCTAGAACCTCTCATACAGATATGAGAGACAATTAGGCTCTTATTTAAGCCTTCCCAAGTATTTTTGTGACAGCATTTTCATTCAAGGAGAGACCCAAACACTTTCGGCATTCCCTGATATTCTTCCTATACTCTTAACATCTCAAAAAGAAAAGGAGGACTTGTGGCACCTTAGAGACTAACCAATTTATTTGACCATAAGCTTTTGTGAGCTACAGCTCACTTCATCGGATGCTGTAGCTCACGAAAGCTTATGCTCAAATAAATTGGTTAGTCTCTAAGGTGCCACAAGTCCTCCTTAACAACTTAGTAATTGTAAAGTGTACTTACTGGCCATAAAGATATAGAGGTGTAACTATACATTAAATTTACTTCTACTGTGGTCTACACCTTTTAACACACACACACAAACACCCCCCCGTATTTGGCCACTCGCAAAACACTAGGTTTTTTCCCCCTATCAAGGTTAGAATTTATTCATTGATTTTTTTACCTTCAGGTTAATGAAGTGATAAATTTACACTCTGGCTCCCAAATTACATTATCTGTTCAGCAGTTCATCCATATGTTGTGCTTATTATTTAAGTGTTTGGAAGGAAGGACGTAAAAGAAGAGCGTAATTTAATGAGTTAGCTTCCCTTTTCCTATATAAAGCATAGTAGGGTCACCTTCAAAATTAGCCATTTCTTTCATTCTCCCCACAAACATAAGCCACAACAACAGAACCTGGTGAGGAAGGCAAACTAAGGACACATAAATGTAACTGTTTTACTGATACCTATAAGTAGTGATGTCTTCTCAGAAGCTTCTATCTAAAACAGAAATATAAACTTAGATTAAGTCCCCTGCAACCAAAGAAAAATTTCTAAACAGCGGTAAGGAAAGGGTAAGAAAAAGGCTTTTGCTATTCATCATGCTGAGTGTGACACCATGACTCAGACGTGATTCAATAGGAATCCAGTCTTTTATTAGTCATCTCCTTCAACAGGATTGGAAACACTTAAATAATACCACCTAGTTCTTATACAGCACTTTTCATCAACCACTCTCAGAGCACTTTATAAAGGAGGTCACTGTCATAATCCCCACTTTACACATGAAGAAACTGAGGCACAGAAAGCAGAAGTAATTTGCCTAAGCAGCCAGTGGTGGTAGAACCAAACCATTCTGTCATAAACAATATGGACAAATCTCAAATCATCCTGTAATAAGCCATATGTATACGATCACTTCAACATTCATAAATGATCTTGAAAAAGGGGTCAACAGTGAGTTGGCAAAATTTGCAGAGAATATAAAATTACTCAAGATAGCTAAATCCAAAGCCGACTGTGAGGCGTCACGAAGGGATCTCACAAAACTAGGCAACAAAATGGCAGTGTTGATAAATGTGAAGTAATGCATATTGGAAAATATAATCCCAACTATACATACAGAACGATGGGGTCTAAATTAGCTGTAATCACTCAAGAAAAAGACTGTGGAGTCATTGTGGACAGTTCTCTAAAAACATTGGCTCAATGTGCAGCGGCAGTCAAAAAAGCTAACAATGTTAGGAACCATTAGAAAAGAGATAGCTAATAAGACAGTAAATATCATAATGCCACTACATAAATCCATGGTACACCCACACTTCTGAATATTGTGTGCAGTTTGTGTCACCCCATCTCAAAAAAGATATATTAGAATTGGAAAAGGTACAGAGAAGGGCAAAAAAAAACCAACAACAAAAAGATTAAGCATAAGGAACAGCTTCCATATGAGGCAAGATTAAGAAGAGAGGGACTATTCAGCTTGAAAAAGAGACAACCAAGGTGGGATATTATAGAGGTCCTTCACACCACTCACGATTTGATAGAAGCGAATAAGGAAGTGTTATTTACTCCTTCACATAACACAAGAACTAGGGGTCATGCAATGAAATTAATAGGTTGCAGGTTTAATACAAAGAAAAGGAAGTACTTCTTCATGCAACAGTCATCCCTGTAGAATCCATTGCCAGGTGATGTTGTGAAAGCCAAAAGTATAACTGAGTTCAAAAAAAAGATTAGAAAGTTCATGGAGAACGGGTCCATCAATGGCTATTCACCAAGATGGTGAGGAATGTAACACCATGCTTTGGGTGTTTGTGGCAGGGTGCTGCTGCAAACACACCTAATCAGCCCCTGCCACAATCAAGGGGGATAGATTGGGGCTGGATGAAAAGTTTTATGTCTGCTTTGCGATTGGCAACACCTGCTACACTGATAGGCAGGAGCTACAAAGGCTGGGAAGGAGCCAAAAGGAGGGAGGCAGCCAGAGAGAGAGGTCAGTCAGACAGGGAGGTGGTTACTGACCCAGCCTGTGGTAGGTGAGAAATCTTTAAGAATTGTATATAGTTGGACACTGGTGGTGGGAAAATGCTTATAGACTAAAGGACACGGGTGTTGCATAGAGCTGAAGTCTCCCTGGACATCCCTGCGTCCTGTGCCGCTTCCCGCAGCTCCCATTTGCCGGGAATGGCGAACTGCGGCCACTGGGAGCTGCAGGCAGCCATGCCTGTGGATGGTCAATGTAAACACTGTCTCACGGTCCACCAGCGGATTACCCTGACAGGCCGCAGGTTGCCCACCACTGATCTAAAGCTTGTACCGCTTCCAGCACAGGAGTGTTGCAGGATTTGAGGGGGTGGATTACCATACACCCAGGTCACGGGCTTTTTGTAGCTGGGGAAGGTTCCCAGAGGAGGGTCTGACGTGGCTCCGGGAGCAGCATCTGCAGGGGAAAAAGAAGTCCTGTCCCTTCCCAACCTGGGCTGGGCCCAGCAGCGAGAGCTCAGCACATGGTAGGAAGCCCCGGCTGGGGCAGCCCCAGCCCTGCCCCTTTCCTACAATAGCCAGATTTCATGGGGGAGATCAGATTTCAGAGTCTGTGATGCATGTTTTACAGCCATGAATTTGGAAGTGCCCTAATCATATTGCTACACTGTAATTGAATCCCTTCCGCTTCCTGTTGATGATCAAAGCAGGTTAAAAACTATATACTATCACTAGATATATTCTGTATTCACATGATAAATTGATTTCACAAAAAATGTGAAGTTATACAATGTTATCTGTAATTAAAAGTTATTTCTCTAGGGAAACTAAAACAGTAGATGGTAAAAAAGACAACTTACCATGGAATCCCTCGGTAAAGGCGTTAACTGAACACTGTTTACAAATTCTTGGCCCTTCTCTTGTAGCAGGTATTTGCATCTATAGTCACAAAAGATTTTAAATTACAAAAAGCATTGTACACATGGGAAAATAAACAAAGCTGAACACACAATTTTCAGAAGAATTTGGGTAATTCTGCATTTCAAAGAATATTTCTGCTCTTGAAGTTCTTTCTCTGAAAATGTAACTGGAATCATAGATGTCATTTAAACATTTTAAATAACATTCTGATAGCAAAAGGAAGTGAGCTTCATCAACAATGTTTATTTGTCATGGACTTTCAGCAATTGGAATCACAAAACTTTACATTCACTGGCCATGGTAGCCACAATCACTGGTTTATAAAAGAAAAACAAACTTTGCAAACAAGGAAATACAATATAACTTTTAAATATCAACTCTTTTTTAATCTTTTTGTAAGCAATGAACCACAGTCATGGACAAATAGACATTTTCCTTACCTGTTCTATCCCTCTTTTCAATATCTTTTATGCCACTCCAAGCACTTGGGTATAGCTCCTCTCTGCCAACTGACGGAGACAGTACAATGGATAATTCTCGATAATGAGAATTCTTGATAGACACAGAAAATTCTTGATAATGGTTTGCTGGCTCTGAAGAGTTTAGCTGACTTTCCAAAAGCAGTTAATATATGAATTACATCCCATAACTGAGATCTTGAAACTCAAACGTAAGAATAATTTACTCACCTTGTGCAGTAACAATGGTTCTTCGAGATGTATCCCCCTCTGGGTGCTCCACCGTAGGTATGCTTACGTCCTGGTGCTGCTGATTGGACAACTTCAGTAGCAGTGTCTATTAGGCCAGCACATACACGGTTTCTCCTCGTGGCTTGCCATGAGGCTAGTCAGAGTGCACGGCTAACCCCCTTAGTACCTTCTCTACCATAGAGACATTAACAAGAACTCCGAAGTAGGAGGAGGAGGGTGGGCTGTGGAGCACCCATAGGGACAGACCTCTCGAAGAACCATTGTTACTGCACAAGGTGAGTAACTTCCTCCTTCTTTATGTCCCTATGGGTACTTCACTGTAGGTGACTCCAGAACAGTATCCCTATTGGCGGGCTGGATTTTGGAGTTGGGTCAGTTACAGATGACAGTACTGTGGAGCCGAAGAGGGCATCGGAGGCAGTGTCCCCACTGATGGCATAACGTTCTACGAAGGTGTGGACAGCCAGCCATGTCATCACTCTACAGATCTCCAAGATAGGGACATTCTTAAAGAAGGCGACAGATGAGGAGATCGACCTCATGGAGAGTGTACAAATAGTATCTGGAGGGGTCATATTACGACCCCGATAACATTGTCTAATACACTTCGAGACCCATTTATAGAGTCCCTGGACCAACATTACTGAGCCCCTGGATCGTCTCACAATGGCAAGGCAAAGCTTGGGAGACTTCCTGGAAGCCTTTGTCCTATCTAGGTAGGAGGCAAGGGCTCATCTGACATCTAGTATGAGTAATATAGCCTTCCTGTTGTCTCAGTGAAACTTGGGGTAAAAGGTTGGAAAGTGAATCAACTGGTTCACGTGAAACAGGGGGGTTACCTCATGGATGAATTTTGGGTGAGGCCTGAGCATAACCTTGTCCCAAAAGAATACCATGTAGGGGAACGTGCCATCAGAGCCGCTATTTCCCCTATTCTCCTAGACGAGGTGATTGCTATCAGGAAGCTGTTTTCATTGAGAGGTATGTAAGTGAACAGGTAGCCATGGGTTCGAAGGGAGGCCAAGTCAGTTCTTTCAGTACCAGGTTTAGGTTCCATATGAGGGTAGGAAGTCAGGGTTGTGGGAAGAGGTTTATTATCCCTTTTGAGGAATCTTTTAGTGGTCAGGTGTGATAGCACTGAGTATCCCTCTACTGGTTGGTGGAAGGCTGTTATAGCCGATAGGTGGACTCAGAGAGCTTTAAGATACTCATGATTTTTTTAGGGTTAGAATATAGTCTAAGATTTGTGGAAGAGCGATGAATGTCAGGGAAATTTGTTGGGAAATACTCCAAATCCAGAACCTGGACAATTTTTGCAGGGATGTATGGCGTGTCCAGGACTTTCTACTGTGTAATAATACCTCCTGTACCTCCTTTGAGCAGAGCTTTCTAGGTGTTGGAACCATCAAGGAGCCATATCTTGAGGCAAAGAATCCCCATATTGGGATGTAGGGTGTGTCCTTCATTCTGTAAAAGGGGCCTGGGGTGGACTGGAGAGATCTCAGTGGGCATGTTGTGAGCTGTGACAGGTAAGAGTACCAAGTCTGTCTCGGTCAAGTGGGAGTAATCAGTAAGACATCTGCTCAGCCTCTTCATTTTGAGCAGGACTTTTGACAGCAGGGGAAAAGGTTCCTGTCCCTGGGGAGGAGGAGGAGAGCATTGCCCAGGGAGTGTTTTCCATGCTACTGCTCCAGAGCAGGGATAGGACATTTCCTGTTCAGGTAAGTGGTGAACAGGTCCATGGTCGGTGTCCCCACGCCACCTGAATAGATCGTGAAATACTACTAGGTTTATCTCCCACTCGTGGTCATGTGGGAATTTGCAACTGAGAGACTGTACACTATCGAGTTTTATGTGCCTGGGAAGTAGCGTGCCGACAGTGTGATGCCATGGGAGATACATCAGTTCCGTCATCTCATTGCTTCCACACAGAAGGAGGGCAACCTAGCTCCCCCTTGTATGTACTACGTACAAGCTATGTTGTCTGTTAGGACTTTCGTGTGTGATCAGCTGGAGGAAATGGGTACAGGCATTCCTGACCACCCTTAGCTCAAGGAGGTTGATGTGAAAGGATATTTCTGTGAGTGATCACTTGCATTGTGTCATGAGGTCATTTAGATGCGCGCCCCACCCTATGAGCAATGTGTCAGTGGTGAGAGGCAATGATGCATGGGTTTGCGAGAAGGGGATCCCTTTGCAAACATTGTCTGGTTCTTTCCACCAAGGAGTTTTTGATCCTGGTGGGCAGTGACAGGGATTTGTTGAGTCTGTCCCTGTTTGGTCTGTAAACTGAGCTGAACTACATCTGGAGGCATCGCACATGAAGCCTGACATGAGGTATTACCGCTGTGCCTGCTGCCATATGCCCCAAAAGTTGGAGGCAGTGTTTGACTGATATTTGCGGGCTCCTTTGAACTGTCTCTATGAGCATGGCCAGGGAGAGGAATCTGTGTTTAGGTAGGAGAGCGCTGGCCTGTAATGAGTTGAGAATGGCACCTATGAATTCCAGATGTTGCACTGGAACTAGGGTTGATTTTTGGGCATTTTTCCATGGGCCCCGGGTCTGTGAGCAAGTGCATTGTAGCTTTGGTGACTTGGCGGGCCTCTTGGAGAGACGGCTCTGAGGAGGCAATCGTCCAGATAAGGGTAAATCATGATCCCCTAGGAGCGAAAGTGTGCAGCCACTACTGAGAGAACCTTGGAAAAGACTCTCAGGGCCGACGATAGCCCAATGTAGAGTACCCTGTATCCGTAGTGGTCTTAACCCAGAGTGAATCTGAGGAACATAGTCTGAGAGTCGGTAGGATTGAGATATGGAAACAGGCGTCCTAAAGGTCGACGGCCAAAAAACAGTCTCCCTGTTCCAATGCTGGAATGATCGTTGCTAGAGTGACCATCTTGAATTTTTGAGCCTTGACAAACGTGTTGAGAGCTGAGGTCTAGTATGGGTCTCCAACCCCCCTTCCTCTTGGGTATTAGAAAATAGCAAGAGTAGAACCTTTGCCTCGTAGATGTTGAGGTACTGGTTCTATGGCTCCTAATTAGAAGAGACGATCTACCTCATCATAGTAAACTCTCATGAGAAGGGTCCCTGAAGAGAGATGGAGAAGGGAAGTAAAATTAATAGAGTACCCATTACAATATTATATACAATGGTAGCCAAATGGATGTATAACGCTGGTCAGCTGTAGCAGTTGGTGGGAGTGGTCTGATGCCTCAACCAACACTTCAAAAGTGGTGCTTGGATATAGACAGCGAAGACTGCAAGCCAGATGGGTTATGCCTCAAAATTTATTTTTCTTTCTCTGTAGCTTGCAGTAACGCTGAGCCAAATATAGGTATGTGAGTTGTTTGTGCTAGCACGGTGGACTGAATTTTCTCTTTTGTCCTGGCATGTAGACACCCAGCGAATGGAGAATGGCCCTAGAATCCTTCAGGGTGTGAAGAGAGGCATCAGTCTTCTCTGTGAAGAACTCAATGTTTTCAAAGGGAAGGTCTTCAACAGTTGATTGTATCTCCTTCAGGAAGCCTGATAGATAGAGCCATGACGCATGTTGCATCACCTCGGCCACGGATATGGACCTTGCCACTGTGTCGAGGGCAGATTGTAGTGTTGTCTTGTCCACTAACTTTCCCTCTTTCCATCTCCTTAAAATGGTCATGGTGTGACTCAGGAAGCTGCTCAATAAAATTGCTCAGTTCCAAATAGGTTAAGTAGTCTTATTTCACCATCAGAGCTTGGTAATTAGCAATTCAAAACCAAAGCATTAGCCGAGAAGTATGCTTTCCTCCCAAAAAAGTCTAAACACTTTCAGTCCTTATCGCTGAGAGTGGACCTCTTTTGGTGTTGATGGCCACAGGAATTAATAAGGTGGGAGAAGAGTAATTCAGTCTCTCAGATGGTGTTGGCAGTCTAGATTGTTGACCACCCTGCTGAATCTAATTGTGCATGGATTAACTCCAAGAGATAACCTGTGTACTTAATAGGTGGATACTGCTGATGAATGCACCACGTCCAGATCATTTTGAAGAAATTTCAGTATATCAACATTAAGCTCATGAGTCATCTGTCAAAACAGTGAGAAACTGTTCCCCCAAATCCTAGCATCCTAACTGGTTTTGGACTACCCGCAAGAACATATTGTAGTTGTGATGATCTTTACCAAAAAGACCTTCTAACGACCTGCATTTTCAAAGTTCGTAAAAATGAAATAAAAATCAAGTCCTGGGTTGACAGATCACCTGTTTTTAGAAGGTGGATCCGCTCTTCTGTTGATATCTGTCAGTTATGGGTACCAGTACAATATTGGTCAATTCTAGACACAAATGATGAACAATCTGGCTATTGTTTATAGCCTGTGATGAGGCATCCACCCCACATTGGCATGTAAATAGTTAATGGAGCCCTAGGGAGGCAGCACAGAAAGCAGCCGACAGGAGAGGGGCTGCAAGGAGCAGCCAATAGGGTCTGGCATGCCCATATAAGAAGAGCTGCAGGAAAGAGCAGGTTCAGTTGCTTCCTGGAGCTCAAGGAGGGACAACTGGCTGCCTTGCATGCAGAAGAAAGCCAGCACCCTGGACAGAACAGTGCTGCTAGCAGGGACCAGGGAGCTAGGGAAGAGCTCCTGGCTGGGAGTTGCAGACTGAGGCCCTGAGGCACGAACAAAGAAGGTACTGGGGCCGCTGGGAACTGGCCCAGGGAAATAGACTGAGAGGTTGGAGGGGACGCAGTGTGGGGCTGTTATCTACAGGGTCCCTGGACCAGAACCCGGGTCCCTCCCTCCCCCACTGAGGAAGTGGCTGGACCATTGGACTGTGGTACTGTCCCCCCGGAAAGGGGGAGCACAGAGTGTGGTACAGCCAGAGGGCTGTGTCCTAAAGAGGATGTCATGGTCCTTGGAACAACACGGATCCAGGACCATAAGTGACGGTGGGCAAGACACCACCAGGAGTCAAGCGTACCGACCTGTGGAGCTGATCCGCAAGACAACCAGCAGAAGGTGCTAGCATGGTAGGTCACACCCCTTCACAAGCACCTTACCTATCATGAGCCAGAAAGGAAAAATGTATTTGAACAATGGTCTGGGAGCCAGGGGTGCAAAACAAAGAAAGCAGGAAGGAAAGCATAAGATTAACATATGGAGATAGATCCAATGAATAAAGGAATTCAACTTGAGCTAACTCCTCAAAGACTCCATTGGGAAACAATCCTCTAAGGAATTAATTTACTTTTCTAAAACCAGGACTGGGTTGGTGTAAGAAAAAGAAATTGTTGAAAAGTCAAACTAAATTTTCTTCTATAACTGCAGGAACTGCCACTGATGATACTGTATGGGCTTATTCACTGAAGAAGCAGAGTGTTCTTCCTCCAATTAAGTCCAGGAGACTGGGGGCAAGCATGTTATAATTGCTTGAAGGAGGCAGTAGCATTCAGCTCCGTATGTGCTCTGAGACGCGGAAGGATTTATTCTTGTTGAAGGATCCTCTCTTGACAAACTATGGCCATTCTCCCCAGCAATATGATCTGAGCTGTATAAATCTATTCCTAGGAACAGAGACAGAAACTGTAGCCTAGATAGTTTATGGTGAGGATACCTGAAGTTCTTTCTATTTGCAGGAACTGTTGAATTCCCTGGTGCTCTAGTCTGATGAGGTGTCCCCCTTTGAAAGAAAAGGCAAGAGGCTCTGATGTTTGGTAGACTAACCATTACTTCAAACCTTAGTGACTTTCTGGTTGCTGTTGAGGCTGCCGTAGATCTAGAAGTCTTAAGTGGCATCACACATAAGTGGCAGGACCGAAACTAAACAAGGTAACATCTGGATCCCTCTTATCTTTTTGTTTTTTTAAAAATCACCCAGTCCTTTAATTCCCCATGAGAAGGCTCAGGAGGAACCCACTGAAGGAGTCTGCTTGGAGTGTGAAATTCTGGTGGCATGAGCATATTTCCTAAACTGTGTGAGTGACACAGCCATGCTATATTACTGCAAGGTTTGGAGTGTTGGTACCTGGGACTGAGGCTCTGTCTACATTAGCACTTTTGTTGGTCAGGAGTGTGAAAAAACACACACCCAACCAACAAATTTCACCGACAAAAGCACCAGTGTGGACAGCGCTATGTCGGCAGGAGACACTTTCCCGCTGACACAGCTACCGCGGCTCATTGACGGTGGTTTAATTATGTTGGCGGCATAGAACAGTTACATATGAGACCTTACAGCAGCGCAGCTGCAGCGGTACAGCTCTGTCGCTGTAAGGTCCGTAGCATAGACATAGCCTGAGAGACCACAAGCTCTTAGTGTTTCATATGCTGCAGCAGAAGCTAAAAATCCTCCTAGAGCTGCTCTGTTCAGTCTGTTGCAAAGGCTTCTGCACACCAGTGTTCAGGTCTATACCGCTTTCTCCTTTGGTCAGGCCTCTCTCCTCAGCCAGAATTAGCAGGATGCTCATGATGGAGATCGAAACAAGTGAACTCTGGAAGCCAGCAAATGGAGGATCACATCAATGTCTCAATGAACACTGGTCTATTTGCCAGCAGGGAAGAACTATACCCAAACACCTGGAAAGGGACGACTGGAGAGAGAAATATAGTTTATATTCAAGACATCTTAAGAGGGCTTCATTTTCAAAAGGAAAAAATAATGTGCTCTTTGAAAAAAACAGGTCTCTTTATGGTGTCATGTTGGCCACCAAAAAATTGCGACACCCCAAAATCGCTACTCACTTTTGAAAATTTAGGCCTTTATTTTTAAGTGTAAGTGTGCTGCATAAAGCAGTTTGTCTTCTCTTGAGACTTCTACATAGCTCACTCCCAATATAATATCACAGCTGCACATAATGCTTATAACATAAGCAAAGACTCTTCTCTCCAAGAATATGCTGTGAGTGGGAGCAAATGGGCCTCACTACAGGGCACCTTGAAAGCCATGCTTCCTACGGATGAGAAGAAACACAGCCACCCATGAAGACTCTTACTGCTGCTATAAGAGAGTTGCCTCTCCACAACAAAGTTAGTGAGGACACGGAGGTGATGGTGAGAAGGGCATCTCAACCATTTCAAATTATTTGGATAAGCATCCAAACCACTGAATGCTTAGCCAAACTGAGCCTTCTGAGGTCATGTTAATACATTCTCCTTTTGTTGCAGATGCAACATACTGTAAATGGAAGTGTGCACAACAATACAGTAAAAAGTACCTTACCCTGGAAACCATTTAGCATGTTGCTCCCAAGGGTCTTCATTCTGCTGCCACTCTTGCAGTCCTCCACCACAGTGAAAGCACAAAACATGATCACCATTACCTAAGGGGGCAAGTAAGTGTGATGTTGTATACTTGTCAAATAAAAGGCTGAATATGCAAATATTTGTTCTTACAACTGAGAAAAAAAGCTTCAGCAAGTCTTGTTACTGAAAAATTGACACATTTTTGGTGCTTTTAATAATGAGCTTCTAAGAATAAAAAGGATTATTTGAAACTAGATGTCAATGTAATCTGTGACATATGGTAAGAAAAACGAAGTAGCTTCTTGGACTATTTCCACTTTAATAAAAAATTAAAGAACCAAGCTTACACAAATACTGCTTTACTCAATTGTATTTGGCATTATAGAGAGATCAAAAATGCTTCTATTTGCTTACAAGTCTATTACCAATAACTTCTTGTGAGTGTGTCCAATTGTTAAGTAGGCTATAAAAACCACTACCACAAAGTTTCTGAGGCAAAAAGTTTCTGACACAATTTCTTTTATGTTTTTGATCAGTCTTCTCTGTACTAAGTCTCAGTTCCCCTTAAACAAGAATGGAATTAATTAACAGAAACCTAATTCACAAGGACATTTACTTATTTGCCTTTTTGGTCATTGGTTTCACCAGTCAAGACTAATAGGCTCTGAACAGCAGTGACCAAGACGAAGAGGATGTGGAAGGAAATTAAATTTTCTGAGCTATAGCAGCACAGTGCACATTACAATCAAAGACTACATCAGAAGCTGCTTACATATTAAGTGTATTGCAATGAGAGGAGATATGGATAGATTTCTCCCACCGAAATTAAGTCCTTCTCAGCCAATAGGAAGGACGCAGCTCTTGGAATTTACTCTAACAGTTAACCAGCTGGTTGGATAAGCTACCTATTTTGCATGTCTTTCCAATACAGATCCCATTTGGCTGTTGAGCAGCTAGATTTTTGGGGGGATCCCACAGATGATATAAATGTCACTACTAGTTATGAATGTATTCATTTTGTGCAAGAATGTACAACAAAACATCAAAAGTTTTATTTGGGGGCCAGAGGGGGTAGGAAGAAACCAAGAGAAAACAAATTAGAAAGTCAGTGCTGTAAGAGCACAAAAAAGAGAATCAAATATGGTGAGAAAGCTAGAAATTATCCTTGGTAATCCCTTTTCTTGCTGAACAATAGTACTACTTTGCATTTACCTTCCATCCAAGGATTTCAAAGTGACTTTCCAATATTGATTAATTAAGCCTAATATGTAATTAGTCCGATTATACAGATGGGGAAAATGATGCAGAGAGGTTAAGCAGCTTGACCAAGTCACACTAAGTTTTTAAGACTGGAAGCTTTTTGCTGCATGGACCACATATTCCATGAGTTTGTACAGCATCTAGCACAACAGATCCTGGGTTGTTACTAGACTAGAGACTCTGGGTGCTATCACAATATCAACTCACACACAAATAAAAAATAATGGCAGAGATAGGAATAGAACCCAGATTTCCTGGCTCCTAGCACTGTGTGTGAACCACAAGACCACAATTCCTCTTTTTAGGGCAGGTCAGGATAGCTGCGGGTCAGTGTTCCATTCTTTCTAATATGATAAGATAACTTTTTAATGATGCCAGTCATTGTCCAAGAGCCAAAATCTGAACTGGCATACATCCTAAAATGGGCTTAAAAGACAAAGGTCACTACTTAAGATATTCCCTTTATTTAACGTTCTGTTGCTAGAAAGGAGAACGATGTGACGTTTCAGATTGTGATCATTCCAAAAGAATGCTTGATATTTTGCATGCCATCTTTCAATAATAAACCAGGAGAACATACCGTATTAGCTATGTCGTAACAACTAATTTGAGTTAAGTGAACGTAGAATTAAAAAGCATTTGAAGACTAAGGTGTTAAACAAAGGTAAAGCCTTAAATAAAAGATTTGTTTTGGCAAGTCATTCAGTGTTAAATTAATGGAGATTCTGTTCAAAATCATGTCATGCACAAATTTTGCTGCAACAAACAAACAGACGTGAAAACCCCATCTAGCTTACCTATACTATAGAACCCAGCTTCAGCAAGTTGCTCTTTAACAACTGAGTATCTCCAAGTCACAAATGTCTTGATCCGTGCTTCATATTCTGCCATAGATGGATTTCTTGGGTGATCTGCATCGTTTAAGCCACTCCTACCAACCTCAGCAAAATTAGATTCATTTAGGACACTTCCAACATTTCCAACATCATGGCCCAGGACAAAAAAGCACCTAGGAAAATGCCTCTTATGTTCTGACCAAGCTCGATCAAAAGGTTCCCAGTTTTTCAGTTTTCCACCACAACAAAAGCACTCCACTTGATCATCAACACCTGAGTAATACAGCCCAGCACTGGCTAACTCCTTTGGTGTTAATGGCGCATAGGCTGGCCAGTTGTGAAAAGACTTTAACCTAGCTTCTTCACTGCACATAGCAGGGTTCCTGGGGTACATGCTATCTGACATGTCCACAACCTGCCCAGTTCTCAAAAGGTAATCTGCACTGAGATCAGATGATCTGTCAAAAGAGCACTGGAGGGTTGAATTTCCAGAACAGTTTTCAACTCTGCATTGACAGTTTTGGAGAACAGGATGCATATCTTTTTTTAAAAAATTAAATCGAGCAATAAATTTGCATTTTGGGGAAATTTTTCTATGTCTTCCAACTGCTGAGTCTCCATGTTCCCACCCTTCAATAGTTGCATGACAGCTGAAGCACTTCACTTTGTCTCCCTCTCCTGTATAAAAGAAGCCAGCTCGTGCTAGTGTTGATGCAGAAATAGGACAACAATTTGGAAAGTTGGCAAAAGTCCTCAGTCTGGAGTACTCTTCAGCCATCTCTTGGTCATAGTCACAATCTGGTGTGGCACAAGCTTCAGAGTTATCTGGACTGTTACACGTCATCTCTTCAAGAGTGGGGCTCTCAAATTTCCTAAATAAAATAATATGTTTTTTAATTTAATAGACAAAGCAAAAAAAACAACAACAGATCAAACATATTCCTTATGCAATCCCTAAGCAAACTGTGGGAATTAGTGGGATCAAAATATTCATCCTATTAAACAAACTGTAAGGAAGAAAGACTTTTTTTCTTTCTTTGTTAATAACATTTTCAAGCACAGGAACATTCCAAAAGAAATTATATGAAGAAAGACAAGGAGTATTATCGTATATGAAGTTTTCTATTAACACATATGTTACGGATATCTCTTAATTGTCATCTGAACAAACAGTAAAAAGTTAACTGGAAAGCACCTGTGAATAAAAAAAGCGTATAGACTAAGAAGAACATTATTTTTTATTAACAAGGCAAACATTATGAGACTAGGTCTGATAAAAAATATAACAGAGATGTAAGGGGCCTCACAAAAGATATGAACGAAAAACTAAGAAAAGGCCTTCAATCATGTTTGTGCTTACATACGATGGTTACTGCTTCCATACATCGATTAACCCATGCCACACTCACAATGTATTTTACTGCTACAGTTTGGAAAGATCCATGTTCAAAATCAGCCTATTATGTTACTCTTGTATAAGCAGCTTTACCTTTCTTTTTTAATTAAAAAAGTGCCCATCACACCAGCTCTTAAGTGCATACCATACATAAATGTAACAAATCGGCAAATGTCAAAATAAAAACAATACCCTGGGATTTGAAATTTAACTGTGAAGACATAAACCCCAATTTTCCTTCAGGTAAAGGCCTGAGCAAACAGACTTTACATTATTCACAGAAGGACAAACAAGATCAAGTTCTGTCAGAAAAATGAGAAAAGGCAATTCTAGTCCCAAGAGTCAGAATAAATGGACTCAAACTGAAGATGTCCTGCCTCCTCCCCTCCAAGACGATTAAATCAATGGACTGTAAAAGCAAGAGTTCATCAACTGATTTCAACTGTTGTGACAAGCACCTGAATATTAATATTTACTTTACTCTGTACAGTGTCTAAAGTTCAAAATACATCCATATAAAACATAATACACTTGAAAAATGTTTATACATAAACTTTTTATGTTCTGTTTCCTAAATATCCCAAACGTTTCACATGTTCAGCCAATAGCCTGAATGTTGCTACATTGGTGCTGTGCTGATACCTAGTCAAGCCTTAAACTGCAAGCCTTTTTAATTTACCAATGAACCAGCCTGAACACTAGAGACTCCTGAGTGGAGTAAACACATTTATAGATGTTGTTTCAGTATAACAGTACTCAAATAATCAAGACCTTTGATATATAATTTTTTAACTGGTGGTTTGGGGGAAAAGAGGAGAGTGTGTGTTATAAGATGGGATACGTTGAGTATGGGAAAGTTTTCTGAAAAATTCTCAACTACTTTTGCCCTTTCCATTATATTATAGCTATGGACACAACGGAGCAGTCTAACAAAATATTTAACTTAGCAACCAACGTTTCCTGGTACTGCTTTTAATAATCTTATATACATACTTATAAGAATAGCCATACTGGGTCAGACCAATGGTCTATCTAGCCCAGTATCCTCTCTTCTGACAGTGGTCAATGCCACTGCAGCACTGTAAGTGTAGAGAAGCCCTGATCAACCAACTCTAATGAGCAAGAAATAAGAGCGCAGAGGCAAGTGTGGGTGGGGCCTAGCCTGAAGACCACCCTCACTCAAGCGCTTGTGGGCTCTCAGACTGAGTCTGCAGATGAGATCACTACAGCTGTGCTGCTATAGTGCCACAGTGTAGATACTTCCTATATCGACAGAAGGGCCTGTTCCATCACTGTAGGTAAGCCACCTCTCTGAGAGACAGTAGCTAGGTTGATGGAAGAATTCTTCTCAACTTAGCTGCATCTACACAGGGTGTTAGGCAGACCTTACTACGATGCACAAGTCATGAAATTTTCCATAGCCCTGATCGACGTAGGAGGTACATCTGGCCAAGACTACGTCTACTTAGGATTCGGAAGGTGTAATTTCTGGCTTGCGTAGACAGACCCACTCTAGCTCTGGTTGAGCTAGTTAACTAAAAATAGAAAGGTAGTCATGGCAGTGTAAGAGGATAGCTGCCCAAGTAGCTACCTAGCATCTTGGATGGAAGCATACTAGCTAGCCTGTCTTACTGCTGTGTCTACACATCTATCTTTAGTGCTCTAGCTCAATCAGAACTAGCGATATGTGGACTTCAGGTGTAATTTCCAGCTCAAGTTCCAGTGTAGACATATCTTAAGACCAATGGGAGCGGGCAGACAGAAATAACAAAAACTAAAACCCCAGGTGTTTAGGAGAAAGGGATTATCACAAAGAAAAGGGTCTCTCTCAGAGAAAAAGTCAGGTCCCCATTCCACTGCACTCTGTGCTTTCTTTTCCATCATTTCAATAGAGTTTGTAGGGCAAGTTATTTCAATGGTGTGAGAGAGACCACGACACTCAGAAAGAGAAAGAGGAATCAAGTTTTTAGGAGAAAAAAGACTCATCTCAATCCTTTCCTACCCCTCTTTGGGAATTTAAGTTTAATTTTATTTTATTTTGGAGAAGGGGTAGGGAGGTATTATAAATTGAGTTTTTTCTGTCTAATACAGTTCTGAATGGTTTAATCCTCAGGGAGGCAAGCAGCAGCTACCCTATTTATTCTAAAACAGGACTCCTCAAGAGGTTGCCTACTGGGATGCTGTCAAGGTTCCTTCCCAACTCTGAACTCTAGGGTACAGGTGTGGGGACCTGCATGAAAGACCCCCTAAGCTTATTCTTACCAGCTTAGATTAAAAACTTCCCCAAGGTACAAACTTTGCCTTGTGCTTGAACCCTATGCTGCCACCACCAAGCATGTTGAACAAAGAACAGTGAAAGAGCCCACTTGGAGACGTCTTCCCCCAAAATATCCCCCCAAGCCCTACACCCCCTTTCCTGGGGAAGGCTTGATAAAAATCCTCACCAATTTGTACAGGTGAACACAGACCCAAACCATTGGATCTTAAGAACAACGAAAAATCAATCATGTTCTTAAAAGAAGAATTTTAATTAAAGAAAAGATAAAAGAATCACCTCTGTAAAATCAGGATGGTAAATACCTTACAGGGTAATCAGATTCAAAACATAGAGAATCCCTCTAGGCAAAACCTTACGGTACAAAAAGACACAAAAAACAGGAATATACATTCCATTCAGCATAACTTATTTTACCAGCCATTTAACAAAAGGAAATCTAAACGCATTTCTAGCTAGATTACTTACTAACTTAACAGAGTTTCTGAGACTGCATTCCTGATCTGTTCCCGGCAAAAACATCACACAGAGAGACAGACACCCTTTGTCCCCCCCCCCCCCCCCCCCCCAGCTTTGAAAGTGTCTTGTCTCCTCATTGGTCATTTTGGTCAGGTACCAGTGAGGTTATCTTAGCTTCTTAACCCTTTACAGGTGAAATGGTTTTGCCTCTGGCCAGGAGGGATTTTATAGCACTGTATACAGACAGGTGGTTACCCTTCCCTTTATTTTATGACAGATGCATACTTCAATCTTAGATTCTGAGCCCCTAAGGAACACTGTAGCCCTCTTCAGTTTCTTTCCCTCCCGCACTGGCATTTAGCTCAAGGAAGCATGAAGTAACATCTCAAGATTCAAGAGAAACACTTCTAGATTCAGAATCTTTTCGACCAGCAATGTCACTGGATTTGAGAGAAGTATGGAGAATAGGGAGGAAGAAGTCCTCTAAACCTACAAATCAGCCCCAATCTTCACCAGCTGCGGGTTCTCACCACTTGTGTTAAATTAAACACAAATTATCCTTTAATCCCTGGAATTCTGTAATGGAAAGACCAGACATGCAAATACTTAGGAGTGTGCTGAATTCATTATATTCAGTAGTCCCATTAAAAATCAATGGGGTTTCTTACAGTAGTAAAGATAATCATGGCCATGGCCATGGCCATAAGCACCAACAGTGATAGACAATGAGTTTTAATTCTTGGTTTCTTACTTCAGTTGTGTACTGAAATATTTTCTAGCACCTATATATCACTGTTTATTAGCACTAGCCATTAAAATGTGTAAGAAATTTTTTTTACCAGGTTACCACAATAAAAATGGCACATTTTGAGGATGGAAAAAATAAAGCCAAACTTATAAAAGTCCACAAGTATGCCTGTAGTTTGACAAGTGAACCACAAATACAGGAGGCCGCATCCTACCATTACAAGAGTGACCAAATTATCAGATGCTGTAGTTAGAGGATTTTTTTTGTTTTGTTTTGGTTTTTGCAAGGAGTAGATAGTTCTCAACTCCTACTGATGAGGGTTCTCAGCAAGGCCCAAAATTGGGTAAAAAGTCACGGCCTAATTCTGAGAACTCTCGCCGGAGAAGTCACTATTCGCACAGTCTCAGACCATCACTTGCATAAGCTTTTGAAGGATCTGGCCCCTATTGCAAAGAGAAATGCTTTAAGTGAATGAATAAATACTAAATTATTAGTGTGTTTTTATAAAGGTCAGTGAAGTATTTAAAACTCTCGAAGTGAATTAGCTTTAGTCTGAATTTGACAGGAAAAAAAGGACAGAACTCTTCTTCCTAGGATACCAATTTACCAGCTGGCATTGCCCCTTTATGAGTTTCATACCAATAAGATACATAATGCAAAACAAAAGGATGGCAACTGATATTATATATAGTCAATACTTACTGTACTCAAACTTTTTTTAAAAAAAATCTCCATACTGACAGCAATTACTGGCATAAAAGATTTTGGTTCAATGCTACATAAAAACCACAAACTTTTATATCTGCTGCATGCACTGAAAAAGCAGCTTTCACTGTGGAGACAAAGATGAGAAAAACTTTTAAAAACTAACTCAAAAGACATCTAACAAAAGTGTGCCTTCAGCGGTCGGTTTTGTTGTTTCCCCCCCTCTGTATTAATATTCATTACATTTTTAAAGGACAAAATAGATTTTATCCTTTAACTTGGTTATAGACTACTGTACTTAACAACCAAAGGATGAGGAAGAATCTTTCAGATTCAAAAAATAATATTTTTGCACCCAGAGACTACAGTTTGCATTGTCAAAAAGACACAGGTAGCTGCCCAATGAGCACATTAAGAAAATAAAAGGAGTGGGAGACCAGTTCTGTGTTTACAAGGTGTAGTCACAGGAACAAGACAATTTGAGTATATCAGTCTGGTTCTAAACCCTAGATTTAATCACTGGCAATTTTATACATAGTGTAATGACCTCTAAGATTAATAATATGGATATTTTATACCTTGCAGAGTTGCTATCTTTCTGTTTGTCTTTAAAGAGCTACATCAGCTGATTTACAGCTCTGACCTAGATAATTGTTTAGATGTTTGAAAGGCAAGGGCCTTCAGTAATTATGCAGAGCATCCGTGGAATCCATTACCTATGGGCTAGAGAGCCAACCCCCGCTTTTTTTAAATAATCAAATGTGAAAAGGTTTGTGTTGATAGTACTTAAAAAAATAAAACAAAAAAAACAACTTGAATTTTAAAGTGCTTCAGAATTGTTTCTGTGAAGAACCCTATATAAGCTTATGGGGGTATCATTATTACTACTAGAATGCATTCATAGAATGCATTATTTATTTTTACTATAGTAGCGTTAGATATATGCAGGCAAGAAAAATATTATTCCTGAAAAGGCTTTCCAAGGGAGTATATAGTTTAAGGTGGAAACCTCAGAAATACTGAAAAATGTGGACCTTAAAACACACAATGCTGGCAAACAAACATATCTAGAGACTACACGTTCAAGATTTCAATATTATGTATAAATAAAAGCATCTTGTTTTATTTAAATGGAAGGTGAAATGGGAAACAGTAAATTAAAAGCTAGGTATTCACTCAGAGGATACTTGTGTCTTCCTGACAAATTGTAAAGTTTTCACAAATAGTGCTCCTTTGGTATCAAAGTAGTGGTTCTAAAACTCTTTTTCTGGACTGCCTCACACAAAATGGCTGAAAGATCATCTTATGATCACCATGGGGTTTAGGGCACAGGATGATTTTTTTTCAGCCATTTTGTGGGAAGCAGATCAGGAAAGGTGTGGGGCCAGGGGCTGCTGTTGGGTTGAGCAGGGCTTCTTCTTAGTTTACCGATTCCCATATCTCTGGCATTGGCTGAGAACCAGGGCAGGAAAATTGCCATTCCAAGGTGCTGCAAAGCCAGTTCTAAGGCCTTACTGCTTCCTCTGCTCCAGAGCCGAACCCTGGGTAGGAACTGCAGGAGTACAGAAAGGAGCTGCTCTTAGGGTGACCAGACAGCAAGTGTGAAAAATCGGGATGGGGCCAGGGGGTAATAGGAGCCTATATAAGAAAAAGACCAAAAAATTGGGACTGTCCCTATAAAAATCAGCACATCTGGTCACCCTAGCTGCTCTAGAACTAAAAGGAGAACAGGAACAGTAGCAGCAGGATCTCCTTCCCATCCCTGCTCAGTCTCCCACTGGATCTTAGAAGTACAAGGATATCGTAGCTCTTAATTGGTGGGGTGCAATCCATCAGGCAGCCTTTCATGATCCGCCAGTTGAGCAGCATGGTCATAAAGCATGTCTTTTTTATCCTTATTACTATTAAACTGATTTACTATTTTATAGTACAAACCAACAAATTGAATTATATAGGTTTAAGTAATATCACTTCCTATACAGCCATCTCTCCTCTTTGGAAGAAAAAATCCTCCTTCTCCCCCAATAAGGGTTAGTTTTATATATGTGGTTCTAAAATGATAGCTCCAACTCTGCTATGAGCAAGCAGATCAGGAAATTAAAAGAAACAAGACCCTGTTTACACTCTAAAGATCCACTGGAGGGAAGGAGCCAGCACCAGAAGTTACATGGTTCAAATCTAGTATATTTATTAAGTACACTGGAGAGGGGATCACCATCCCATGGAAACACTTTGGGAGATGACTAGGGTGGGGAGAAGACTGTTCTGACAGTTCCCTTGCAGAGGGTTTTTTTTTTTTGGGTCAGGAAAGTGGGTTTTGGCCTCTCCCCAGTGGAAGTAGTAGGGCTTGGGTCCCAAATTTCACAGATCTCATTAATCCACAAAAGGACCTTTACACTGGTTTCAGAGGAACAGCCGTGTTAGTCTGTATTCGCAAAAAGAAAAGGAGTACTTGTGGCACCTTAGAGACTAACCAATTTATTTGAGCATGAGCTTTCGCTCACGAAAGCTCATGCTCAAATAAATTGGTTAGTCTCTAAGGTGCCACAAGTACTCCTTTTCTTTTTACACTGGTTTGTGGATCCTTGCCTCACACTTCATCTATTAGGTGTTCAGATACCGCAGTGATGGGCATATGGCCAGGCGCTCCCCTGTCAGCAGCTGCCTATGAAGCCCTTCAGCAAAGGGCTCCACAATGCAGAAACAGTTATAGAATGTTTTGCACAGAATCTCCTCCTGATGCCAGGGGAGAGAGGAAGAAAACATTACACACTGAGCAGTGACTCAATGTCTGTATTAAGCTCAGCTTGTTTCACTTTCATTTACATTCAGTTTCCAGTCAATTTCATGTTCTGATTCTCAGGCTAGCACAATACTGCAGTGTGGGGGCTTCTAATACAAGGGAATGTTTAAATCCAAACAAAATGGAAATTTTTTTTTTTTTTTTTTAAATCCTTTAAAAGCATTGGGGCTAATAGTTTATTTTAAGTAGAATAGGACTGTTAACTCTAAACTACCTACTAGTGTCATCTTAAAAACTATTCTACTTTTGTAAAGTGATGCTTTATTGCAAGTTAATTGATTCCAAGGAGTGCCACTTCTAAAAATAGTTTTAATATAAAAGTAAACATTTTATTTTTAAGTAAGCAATGTTTTTGTACCATTATACTAACATTGTTATATGACCACTATAGGTACACATATCTTTCCTCCCAAAATCTCTCCCCTCCCAAAATGTCCTAAATACAATTTTAAATAGAAGGCAAAGTGATTGAGGGATACAATTCCCAAAGTGCAACATTTTTAAAACTCCAGCCATAGATGTTCTGAAGTACAAAAGCCTAGTCCAGCTAATCTTGATTAATAAATCTGACCATGGAAACCTTTTATCACTATGACTGCAGTCAGCTGCATCTTTTCAAGCTCAGCACTGTCCTCTTCATGATGTGCTGATCAGTACCAGACACAAAGAGATAACTACAAAGCTGGTGTAATTGAATGCAACCTCACTGATGTCAAAGTACTTGCTTACACCACGTCTGAATTTGTCCTAATAATCTAAATATATTAGTAGTAGTAAGGCACTAATTTGACAAAGAAACATGGGTTCCTGAAAAAGGTCTAGGCCCTCCAATGAGCTCTGTGCAAGTAGACCCCTGTGCTTGTACACTTATTACAGAATCAAAACCTAGCTCTGTTAGCACCTTTCTGGATTCTTCTGCTGAAAATCTATTCTTCACAAAAACAACATATGGATGAGAGTTGATAACATATTTTCTCCTTTTACAAGCGCAGAATATTGAGAAAGCAGGGTTTAAATAACTGGCATATGTTAAAATTCACTGACAACCTTTCTATAGCACTTTACATTTCAAGGACCTCAAATGCTTTCCAAACTATACACCACACAGGTTTAACTTTAGCAGTGGCTTGCAAGTATCCAAAAACTGACTGGCACTTCTTACCCTCCCAGTCACTCCTCACATTTTAAAAATGTAGATTAGACAAGGCAAAGTATCACATGGGTGATGCTACAACTGGCACACAATGCCTCCCTGTTAAGGGCAATAACATTAGACTGATGTTATTAAGCCCAGCCAGGCTTATGGCAATTTTACTCTAGTGATGTGGCTGTTACTGCTTCTATGGAAGAGACATGTAATAACAGACATGATGCTGAGGAACTAAGAAGGAAAAAATGGGGGAGAAGGACATGCAGAGATGATGATCAAAACACAGCTGGACTGCTACATTTTAGGATGGAGACTGTATTTCATTCTCTTTTGTCTATCAGCCAATTAGACTGGTAGTCAAAATAAACAGAGGCATTTAAATCTAAAATTTGTATTTCTCTCCATCTGAATGTGCATGCAGGGGAAACGCTCTCTAACACAATTTAATTCCAGCACCGAATACACAGATGAATTACTTTACTCACATTGGCAAGGGAGCAAGAAGTAGCTGTTTAAATGGTTCACAACAGTACTTAAAACAGTAGAAGAGGAAAAATCATATGTAAATAAATTTTAGGAAGAACTGAGGTGGACAAATTGTAATTCATTCATTGATTTAGAATTTTAGCCAGAGCATCAAGGCTCACACCTCCACTGAAAGCATAACAGGAACTTTAATGATATGTTATCAGGATCTTAGTTTTATATCTCATTCAAAAGCATCTCAAAACAGAACTGTGTCACCACCACGATGATGGGACACTGATTCAGTATTAATGCATAGAGAAGAGTGCTACTAATTCAATCACCAATATTATCTAGAGCAGCATCAAGCTTTTCTTTGGAAATGTGCCATATTGATTTTAATATCTCATATTGCCAAAATAATATTCCTATATTATACAATGGTTTTATACAATTATTACTGATAAAATGGTCAAGACTTAACCAACATATGCAGAATGCTTTATCACATAGTAATTGTTAATTACACTGGCTGCCTGTTGCTTCACACCTTCCGAAGTAATGTTTTAAAGGAAAAGAGGAGATAGTCTCTATGTGAGGGAAACCATCTTCCATCTGCAACCTTCCAACTACCCTCCCCCCCCACCCGCAAAATCACTGCTGCCTATATCCTACAGCAATGGAGACATTAAAATACCTCACAGATACACTGTGCTATATTCCATCCCAATAAGACTCAATATGACACCCTGTCCTTTTATCTTTCTTTGTATTTTTATCCAATGGAGAAGACAGTCATAACACCACAAATTCCATCAATTTCAAAACAAACCATTATAGTAATTTCCCAAATACACAAAGCACTCGCTTTGAGCCTGGTACTTATGGAATATAAAGTCCAGTGCATTCCACAAGACTGTCTTTAAATTTTTAAAGTAATTTGAATCTTTTTACATGGAAAATTAAAATTGTATTGTTAAAAAATGTCTATAAAAGCTATCCATTCTAACATGTAATAAGTAATTCTGTATTATTCAAACTAAACAAGATAAATATATTGTGCTACAGTAGCATAACAGCATTAAAAGAAGCACAATTAGTGAAAATAGTTAATTTAAAATATATTAGTAAGTTTTTGTTGAGACACAGATTAAGAAAACAGACGAAAGATACCCATCTAAAAGCTATGTCATAATACTTTGCAACATAAACAGCAACCAACCTGAGTTCAATGAGTAGAGTTTATATGTTCAAGATAACTAGACATTTTAAATTTTGCCAGATTATTTCATCGTCACATATTTATTAAAATTCACAGTAATCAAGATGTTTAATTTTTATTAGCCTGTACCTATATGCTATCTAAAGGGTTTTTCACAATTTCTGAGTATAAAATATCTTCTCTTGCATGCACTGAACAAAGTCTATTTTAGCATGAAGCATTTCCAGGAGCAGAGGCATGATTAATCCTGTTTTTAACTATCAAAGTATTAATCAGAAGATACCTCCCCCTTTTACACTAATCTAGCAATTTGCAGAGCCAACTTGACTACAACATTTCGTTCACATCAGGTGACAGAAGACAAGAACTCTATAGAGGATCATGATGTCAGCAGATGTTAAAGTATAAAGAAGAAGAAAATTATTCAAACTGCAGGACTATAAACTCTGGTTATTCATATGAAACAAGATTTCTATTTGCTTTAAAAGTAGCAACAGATATGATTTAATGTAATAGGAATGACACCATGTTTTCTTTGAGACACCTGAATTCAAAAACTGGAACCCACTTTTTGTTCCAAGTAACTTTTATTGGGATTAAGGATAGAAATAATCATATATCAGGATACATGGCATAAGGAAGGAGTTTTTATTTCTTTTCCTCTTCCACGTGACAAGCACCAGGGTGAAAAAACGTATCACTTGTATATCCTCATGCTTCTGACAAAGGGGAGTATTAAATGTAGTGCTCAACAGATTAACTACAAGAGCAATGTTGGTGCTTAATATGCACTTGATCTTGAAATGTGAGTGCACGTAGTGAGTCAACAAACAGAACATACTGTACCAGCGACACACAAATTGTGCATGTGTCACTCATGTCACTTTGCTGAAGTTCACTCTGCACCTGCAAAGCTGCAGCTAGATCAAGCAGGACACTGTTTACTAACTGAAATGGTACTTGAAAGGCTTAAAAAATGGCAAAGCATGGGATTTTTTTTTAAACCTAGTTTTTTAAAAATCCCCCCCGCCCCAGGTCAGTAGCCATTTGTGAAAAAGCTGTATTTTATCTGGAGTGTTTGTTTCCTTTTGTTATTTTATAAAGAGGGTAACATAGGTTAAACAAAGTCCTTTGATGTATTTGTGTAAAGAGTAGGTGCTGAGTCAGTATTGTGACTAATCTATAATTTATTTCACCAGAAAACTGAGCTCTACTCAACTTTATTCATCTGATTTTCAGTCAGATCCTGCTTAATTTTCTGGCTAGATACACTGGGGTACAAAGAAATCAGTTGACTTGCTCAAGGGCACAGAAAGACTCTGCTTAGAAGAAATTAGGATCCTGCTGGCTTCTATGCTTGGTTCTAGTCACAAGGATTTTTATTCTTTCACCCTCAACTCTAAAGTCAGGTACCTTAGTCTAAGAGGACCATCATAAAGATTCCCAGAATGCAATTTTAATTTGGAGTATTTCATTTCTCTCCCGAAAGAAAGCTTCTCTCTTTTTATGGATTCAGTTTTCAGAGTTTCCTTCTGCCCTCTTAATGAAGGGTCTAGAAACAAAAATAAGTGGAACCATTAAGCAACTTTACTATACAACAGATTACAAAATGGTTCCTAGCACAATTAGTAGGGAATAACTTCAATTACTACAATAGTACTGCTTATTTCACTCAGTTACTTAGAATCTTACAAAAAAAAAACAACTTTGTTTCCAAACGTAGTTATGGTTGCTATGTGACAATCACATAGTCATCTATCCCATCATTTACCAGACATAAGCATGCAAGAAAACAAGAATATTAATAGTCATAGATCTTACACTACCCACATAATAAGCATCTTATGTTTAAGGTGTTTCATCACAACAACCACCACCTTAATACTAATTATTATTTGTATATATTACCATAGCACATAGGAGCCAGGTTACTCCAGGCTAGGGGTTGGCAGGGCAGACTTTGCTATGGGCCCTTTGCTAAAGGTCAGAGATGGAGGAGAGTGAAGCATGGCGAGAATCTACAACCATATCAATGAAAGAGAGGAAATATGAACAAATGAAAATATGGACAACTGTTTAAAGCAACTGAAAATGTTGTGTCAGCCCCCCCCCCCGCACACTCATTGCCACTCACAGGCAATACTCACCATGGCTGGGGCTAGAGAGTGGTGCTATGCAGAGGTGTTCCACAGCTGAAGTGTCCATAAGGACATCATTAAAAAGTTTCATGGAAAAGGAGTTTTGAAACTTTCACTTTCTGTTGTGATTGTAAATACAATGGATACATCTGTCTGTTTTATCTGCAGCTGCTGCTATTGTAGCCTTGAGGGGTATCCCCTCCACACCTGTAGAACGCCTGACTCTGATGCAGAGGAGAAAGAAGAGGACTAGAGATAATACATTCAGTGAGATCCTGTTAGCGCATGTTGCGTTTGTTGTGAACTCAGGGCCTAGTGGGCCAACATGGTAGACAGCATGAAGAGGGATAGAAAGGAGAGGAGAAAGTGTATAAAGATCCAAGAATCCCATGAGAAGAGGGAGTGGGAGATGCATCAGGACATAATGGAACTTTTCAGGCAGCAAACACAAATGCTGCAGATTCTAGTTGACCTACAGGTCTAACAATCACAGGTCTGGCTTGCCACCCTTGCAGTCCCTGGTGAACTCCATGGTGGTAGCTCGCTACAACTCTCAACAATCCACTTGGCATCATGGGTTACATCCCTACCCCCACCACAGCAGACCGGTGGACAGTAAAGTTAACCACAGCTTCACATACACCAACCTACGAAAGTCACAGTTGATATACTTGTAGCCAAAATGGACTGCATTTCTGCACTGAAAGAGACAGAACCATTTGCTGCCTTTCTAAATTTAAAGTTCCATTCAGTTAATTTATGTTTTGAAGTTTGTATTGTCCTTTTTTATTTACACATTGGGTTCCCCCCCCCCCCCCGACTGCTTTTGTCAGTCAATAAAACTCTTTTTTTAAAATAACCGTTATTAGTTTACCACACATACTGAAGTATGCATAGCAGTACTCAAAGCACCCAGTACTTGTAAAGTGTCCAGCACCACAAAACTAAGAGGTTAGAAAAACACCCAATAATGTGGAAATGTGCAAGCAAATGTACACTGCATAAGTCATAATTTCAGTTAAAAATAATGTAATAGTTATAAATGTGCAGCAAAATACAATAATTCATAGGTTCACTATACGACAATGTATAAATGTACAGCAAGTACGACACCATTCCTAAAAACCCACAAACCTTCAGGGCCAGAGCACAGTCAAGCACAGCACATTAATGTGGCTGAGACTGTTAAAGTACGCTTTCAAAGCCTCCCCCATGACCACACAGCTCCACACTGGACTCTTGTAATGGCCCTTGTGTCTGGTTGGTCAAACTCAGCAGACAGCCACCCTGCCTCCACACCAGCAACAACTCCCTCCCCCACAGCTGATACCATTATATACTAAAATGTAATTAGCAGAAATTTAGTTTGTTTCATAGCAGGTTCTGAATACAAATTATATTTTTCAGTGGCAGCACACTAAGTCAGGTTGCCAGACACTGCAAAATAGATAGAAGAAATTACAGTGCATCAGGACATGCCTGTGTTAAATCTAATTGATTTAAATAGTAGAACTATGGATGAACAAGCTTTATGAATTTGAGACACA
Source organism: Caretta caretta (assembly GCF_965140235.1). Taxonomy (NCBI): domain Eukaryota; kingdom Metazoa; phylum Chordata; order Testudines; family Cheloniidae; genus Caretta; species Caretta caretta. The sequence continues at coordinate 88,440,027 of NC_134214.1, forward strand.
AGGGACACAGAACTTTCTGCTTTGCATAAAATGCACAGAATGTTTCAACTTCAGAAATCACAGATGAATGAACGAGATACTGAGCTGGAATCAGTTATGCCAAACAAACAGATGAGCTATGTTAACAAGTTAGGTGAGAAAGGGACTGATTTGCTTTAAAATTTTTCCCATGGACTGTGAATCAGCTTTTAATTAGAGCAACCCAAGACAGACTGGCTTCATAAAGGGCTCGATCCTGCACAGGGTTACATGAATAAGCACAAAGCAAAAAGATGAGTAGGATTTAAATACTGACCGAAGTGTGGCAGCTTTATTAAAAGAAGAAGTAAAATTCAGACAAAAAGTAGCTTTTATAACAAAGGTCAATTTTATTTAACCCTTAAAATCATCTTTGTATCTAGGGATCACAAACAGAGATTGCTATGTCATGAATATATTTAAATAGAACTCGTTATAATTTAAGAGAAAGCGCAATATTCATTGCAAACTTTAAAAGATTACAGTATACCCATCAGCGTCCACAAATTACTGATTGATCCTAAGTAGGATATTGTACATAAAGTAATTTATTAAAACTGCCAACTGTTAAGTACTCAAACTGAAGTTTGCTTTCCTGGTTAAATAGAAAATTGTCCAGAACATGACATGAAGAACAAAGTTGATTAACTGGCAAGAAATATACACCTTCAGTTTATATCCATCAATGTCATCAACACTAGACAGAATTATGACTTCAGTATCTAGATCCCATTAAACACATTTTTTTAAATATATGTTGTCGCTCCACTTAAGAAAATTTTGGATAGTTTTCAAGCCCAAAACTAACTCGGAGCATCCCAGGTTCTCTTATAACAGTTTAACGTAAGTGGTACATGCCCTGTGTTACGATTTTCACTTCTAAAAGAGGGATTTGCTCCCCAATTTAGATTTGAAAATTTCCCAATTAATAAAAAGAGCTAAAATGCTAATGACCTTTGTCACCCACTGAGGGTGCACTGCTGGGTGCTGACCAGCTATCAACAATAAATCCCATTGGACAGTTATGCAATGATAAAAAATAAATAGAAATATCCTATATCATACTATTGTTGCTGTGACTTCCCCTCCTATATGATGTAATCCCTGATCATCATCCAACCATTGCAACCTCTAGGGCCCTGCGCAGATGCAAAATTTGTATCCGTATCAAAGCTGCGATATGCAAAAATTGTCCACAGATATATAGTGGGTATCTGCAGATTTGCAGGACTCTACCAGTCATCATCTAATCACTTATCCATAATCAAATTCAGAATTAGATTAGTGGAGGAGAGAAGAGACTCCATTAATTAATCCCTAAAACAGGTTGCAATTTTTGAATTCTTATTGACAGAAAAATAGAGGAAGGAAAGGAAATTTTACAATCTATCTTCCAGAGGTCAGAGCTACAGAACTAATTTACTATCAGCAACCCTTTTTAGATCACATCTATTGGACAAGAAACCTGAATCAGAGTACATTCTATTCCCCACCCCAAAATACCAACTGAGAAGTAATCTAATTAATAATAGTTTCCACATTAATTTTGATTATTAAAGCAAAGATTTTCAAAACTGAGTTGTAATTTTAGACGCCCAATTTAAGGCTTATTAAAGAGATCTGGTTTTCAGAAAGTGGTGTATATTCACTGTGACAATGAGGGTCCAGAGACCATGGGCAGAACAGAAGGTTTAAACCAAAAATGAAAACTTGAATCAATTGATTCCATACTGTACTATTGTACTATAAATGTATAAAAAGAATAAGGTCTCAGGAAAGCTTGTAATGCTCTCAACTAGATGGTTATGAGATATGTTTACAGTCTGTGGTTGAATCTATGTATTTATTTATGTATATAGAAAACTGGTCATAATTTCAAGTATCAGAGGGGTAGCTGTGTTAGTCTGTATCCACGCAAACAACAAGGAGTCCGGTGGCACCTTAAAGACTAACCGATTTATTTGGGCATAAGCTTTCGTGGGTAAAAAACCCACTTCTTCTAGCTTATGCCCAAATAAATTGGTTAGTCTTTAAGGTGCCACTTGACTCCTGGTTGTTTTTAGTCATAATTTGTACAACTACCCCTCATAGCAGAATGGTGAGCAGTCAAGCAGGGAGGGACACCTCCCAAGTCAGGTATTTACATAAAACAAGCTTCAAGTAACCATCCATTGTCCAGCCCAGGAAAAAAGGCATGAACAGGAAGACAGACATCCTGGCTATCAAGCCAAGAGGGAATTTCCCTACTCTGAATAACCATGAGTCACCAGGGATTTAGTACACTTAGCACTTCAGTGTGGACACTACCTAGATACTGACGGGAGGGGTTCTCTGATCAGCGTAGGTAATCCACCTCCCTGAGAGGCAGTAACTAGATCTATGGAAGAATCCTTTCAACAACCTAGTGCTGTCTACACCCAGGGTTAAACCAGTTTAACTACACCACTCAAAACCCTGGATTTTTCACAGCCCTGAGCAATGTAGTTAATCTCACTTAATTTTCTACCATAGCCCATGCCTGGGAGGGACGGCGGGGGGGGGAGAGGGGGAAGAATACTTTAAAACCAGGCTTGGAACCGCAAATTTTCATCCAGAACCTGAGGGATAGTCTGTACACAGAGGGCTGTTTGTGAATATTGGATCGCTCCTACAATAAACGGGTATGCTGTGAAACTGTCTTAAAGCAATAGGTAACTTTATTAGGAAAGGTTTCAGAGTAACAGCCGTGTTAGTCTGTATTCGCAAAAAGAAAAGGAGTACTTGTGGCACCTTAGAGACTAACCAATTTATTTGAGCATAAGCTTTCGTGAGCTACAGCATCCGATGAAGTGAGCTGTAGCTCACGAAAGCTTATGCTCAAATTGGTTAGTCTCTAAGGTGCCACAAGTACTCCTTTTCTTTTTATTAGGAAAGGGATTTTATCTAATATGAAAGTTTAAAACCTGAGGTTGCCTTTTATGTTTATTTTCTATGTAATTTGTATGTTCGCTTCTACTTACTATTTCATCATTGAATCCCTCAAAACACAAAGTCGGGAAATATTATCCCCATTTTAGAGAGAAGAAAACAACCCAAAAAATAGGTGATTTGCCTATATTCACACAGGAATCCTCTGGCAGAGCCAGTAACTGAACTTGGGTCTCCCAAATTCCAATCTAGATCTTTGCAATTATATAGGAATGGCAGGATAGGGCCATAGCAGGGATGTGTGCACCCATGAGAGAGAGAAGTCATATATGACCACACAGTTATGAACCTGAGAGACAGGGAGTACTGGCTGTATCAACAATAAGATAAGCATGATAGGTATGGAAAGAAGATTTGACATGCAGGAGAGCTGTACACAAGTGGTACCTTGGAGGACACGAAAGGTAGCAAGCTGAGACAGTGAGCATGGTAGTCAATGAGTGCAGGACTAGTGCTAGTTGATCAGGAAGATGGCAGAGCTAACTTAGGAGAGGATAAATTTACAGTGGAGAGTCTGCAAAGCCATGGGACTTTCACCAGAGGCATTTGGAGACACAAGAACAGACAAAACAGATATTGGGGGTCAGCTAATGATAGGTGTAGTTGCGACAGGCTGAGACAACCCTTTGAAAAAAAAAGAAGAGTTCACAGCAGTAGAGATTCAGCAGGCGGCGGACACACAGATGCCACAGGCAGAGAGAGCAGAATACAGGACTAAAGTGGCAGAGACACTATGAACACTCACATATTAGACATCGCAGAAAGCCAAGATAAAAAGGAGACATGAGCCAGTGCACAATGATGAATGAGGCGATCATCAGAAAGAGGGAGCTCAATGATGGAAAGATAACAGGTACTTAGTGAAGCACCTATTAGGCTGGTGTTTAGTGAAGACAAGGTTGATGGGTGAAGACCACAGTGATGGGAGATGTCAAATGAGAATATAAGAGCAAAAATGCAGAAGCTCAGGGGCTGGTGGAGAGTGCGGAAGCTGCAACTGCCATGAATGAAGGTGGAAGATTATGATAAAGGAAAGAGAAGAACCAAGTGTCAGACTCTGAAAGGAAGGAAGATGGTGGAATGTTAGATGATTTCTCCCTTCCACATAGCCAGGAATCCGATGAAGTGTTGCGCAAAGGAGGATATTCAAAGAGAAGCTGTACAGCAGGTGCAGACGTCAGGAGACGATAATCCCCCCCACTACGTCCTTTGGGGACAATTTGGAGTGAGCTATATTTGAGAGAAGAGGCCGCCTTCGGGGAGAACTGCTGTACAGGTGATGTCATTCAAAGGGGAATTCATGTTTCTGATGCAGTAAAATGTATGAAGTGAGTAATTAAGAAGCCATGGCTAGCAGTGATGTTTTTGGAGAGGGAAAAGGCATTCCGATGTTATGCAGAAAGTCAGAGTAGATGATCACAATGGTGCTTTCTGGCATTTAAAAAAATAATAACTATGAATCCCAGATGAAGCATGAGAAGGGGACTGATGAAGTAAAGACTAGAGAAGCAGAGATAGTAACATGAGGAAGGTGCAGAAGGTGAAAAGGGTGGAGTTAAGGGGAAGGCCAAAATTGGATAAGTTTCCCCATAAGTAACAAGGAGGCAGCATATATGGAAAATATATCTGTGATGGTGAGAAATGCCAGGAAAGGATAGAAGGGAGAGAGAAAAAACCCACACAGATGGTTTAAGTAGTAGATAGGGGAGATGCGAAGAAGGAAGAGACCACACAAATGTTATACCAATAAAATAAAAACCAGCAGGATCTTATTAAAGGGAAAAAGGCAAAATACCACATTTATTGTGAATACAGAAAGAATCATAGTAAGCAGTTAGTTATAGTTATAACATTCCATTCAATCTCATATTTATTCACACATTCATTCATAGATAAATCACTAGGATCATGTATGTGGCATGAACTGGAATCACAAACTCAAATTGCCTCACAGTACCTTCTTTTGAATAGGCTACATAGAAAGTGACACTGACGATTATCTTTCAGAGTAACAGCCGTGTTCGTCTGTATTCGCAAAAAGAAAAGGAGTACTTGTGGCACCTTAGAGACTAACCAATTTATTTGAGCATGAGCTTTCGTGAGCTACAGCTCACTTCATCGGATGCATACCGTGGAAACTGCAGAAGAGGGGGATTATGTTGGATCATATTAAAGAAGTTCTGTATTAAAATCAAATGAGTTTGATTCCCCAGAGTTTAAATTCCAGGGTATTACTAATTAAGAGGTCTCTTGGCTTTTGGTACTGTTTCTCTCCCTCTATGTGTGAAGCTTGCAAGCTGCTAATTGCGTTAGTACATTCTAAGACAGAGTCTGTTCTCAAAGCAATATTCTGTAACAACAAAAACAGCACCCAGAGACTCCCCGCCCTTTTGTTGCATTAACAATTGTGATTAAAATAGAGACAGAGGATGTATGTGGATGGATGGTTGGTGTGGATAATAACTGAATGATCAGGGAGGCGCCAGCCTAAGAATCCAGTGTCCATGGGCTGAAGAAGGCGTCAAGTGGAAATAACCAGAGGACTCCTGGAGGGCACACTGGAATCCACCCAACAGCCTCAAGAATGGGAGAACCAAAGAACAAGATAACATCTGGCAGCACGGAGCCGTCAGGAATGTGCTATCTGCTGATTGATTCAGCAACAGCATGATGAAGCAATTCCCATAGACTGACATAGGAATAAATTCCTATAAAAACAGATTCTAGAAAGTGAGAACTTTGGGGGGGTCTGATTCTGCAAACCAACTTCCAGGAGCATCAGATGAGCATCTGACAAGGCCCTGCTCTCTCCTCACATCCAGGCCACCTGGCCAGTGGGTTGGCATGAGCAACTCTAAAGCTCTATGATAACAACCTTGCAGAACACGTGTGTGTGTGTGTGTGTGTGTATGAATATGAGATTGAATGGAATGTTATAACTATAACTAACTGCTTACTATGATTCTTTCTGTATTCACAATAAATGTGGTATTTTGCCTTTTCCCCTTTAATAAGATCCTGCTGGTTTTTAATTTATTGGTATAACACATAGACGAAATGTAGTACAGGGAGTAATGGTAAAATACAACTGATCAGCACATCAATTAGGTAGATGTATTAGTCATCACTAAGTTGTTTTCAAAGAGATAAATTAATGCAATTTTATTTCTTCTTTTGGAGCCACATAGTTTTTAGCTTTATCATCATGTCCCAATTTCATTTTCAAGCTCAAAAAAGTATTGAGTCAATTGCTATTTAATCATATATTTATGCTGCACAGAAAAGTTTAATGTACAAGTCTGCATTTGGACCTATTATCTTAGCTCAACTATGTCTTCTTGAGTTCAAGGAATGCGCAAATTCATGAAAAATTGTCAGCGTTTTCCTTCCTAAGCAGCAGGTTTACCTAGATTAAGAATGATTTAGCCAGCTCAGTGCCCTAAAGTGCATTAACTACATGCCTCTGTGCAAATTTACACAACTGCTCTTTGAATATTTTACATAATTTCTTATTTTACTTTATTCACAGTAAAACACTTTTCTTGAAATGTGTTTACTTTTTTTGAGAGACACTTTCCTAAGCCCCTTGGGGAAAAGATTTAAGCTCTGCCAGACATTGATCATACAGAGGGCGTATCATGGTTTTGCTTTACATAAGACACAAGACAGTATGTGGCAACAAGTAAATGGCCATCTAAAGATATAGAGACAGAGCAGTTATTCATTTAACTTTCTTTTCCTGTAGAATACACTTCAGAAATTTAGTGGATTTCTCCACCAATGACTAAAATTAAAGGCTAACAAACAAAATTGTCACCTATGCTCAAAGTGAACGCAGTTTGGAGTATGTGATTGGGATATTTCAAGCCTTCTGGAAGTTCCGAACTAACATGCTGGCAGTATATGCATGAAACATCCCACTCTCTTAGCCCTGCTCTACACGGGGGGAGGGGGGGGGGATTGATCTAAGTTACGCAACTTCAGCTACGTGAATAACGTAGCTGAAGTCAATGTACTTAGATCAACTTACCATGGTGTCTCCACCGCAGTGAGTCGACTGCTGCCGCTCCCCCATAGACTCTGCTTGCGCCTCTCGTGGCGCTAGAGTACAGGAGTCAACGGGAGAGCGCTCGGGGATTGATTGCTGCCTGCCGATCTGGCGGGTAGTGAAGACATACCTTTAGTAGACATTGATTCTCCTGGGAAAGATTAGTGGGTTCTACTGACTCTGCTACAGATAGCTCACTATCCTACAGAGATAAAAGGGAGTTGGGAATCATTCTCTACATAAAGCTACTTTAGAGCAGAGGCTGAGTAGTCCTGAAAAAGGAATTCAGGGACCAACCAAGCCTGAGGAAAAGACTTGGGCTGGATTTTATGTTTCATTTCGAATTCCTTTATTCCTGTGAATAAAGCCAAAACCAAGAAGGGACTATGTTTTTACCCTCTACAACTTGTCTGATCTGTGGGCTGGTCTATGCTGGGAATTTACATTGATATAGCTACACTGCTCAGTGTGTGGATTTTTCAGATATTTTTCAGATTTCTGTAAGACAGATATAGAAAGACAACAGAATTAACACCCCTGAAATGCATGGAGGCAGTTTACATCTCTCTCAGGAGCTCACAAGAAATTGGGGCTCTGTTATTTGGTTTTACTCACATTCACAAGGCCTGGAAGCTTACTTTTAAGTGCTCTTAAATTCTACAAAACTAATGCACGAATCTCCAATACACCAAGTAAAGTTTCCTATCCCCAGTGGTGACTGGACAAGTAGATTTGTCAAGTGCTGATTTAAAACATAATGGTCATGCCCCAAAGTTTTTTGGTTGTTTACCTTATGTCAGGTGATTCAGTCCTCCTGTTTCCCTCCCATGAGTGCCCTGAACTGGATTTTTCAGTCAATACTTCTATCTGATAAGATACCATTTCTAGGGATAGCCCAGTGGTTTGAGCATTGGCCTGCTAAACCCAGGGTTGTGAGTTCAATGGGCCATTTAGGGATCTGGGGCAAAAATTGGGGATTGGTCCTGCTTTGAGCAGGGGACTGGACTAGATGACCTCCTGAGGTCCCTTCCAACCCTGATATTCTATGATTCAAATACAGGAATACATTTTTTTCCCCTTTCTTCCCCTCTGCTGTCTGAACTCTTGCCCTTCTTTGGACATTCATGCCCTTCTTACCCCATTTCCTTGTCATCACCCTCACCTACCGTAGATGTGATATCAACATAAAGTCTGCTGCAGTTTCCACGGTATGCATCCGATGAAGTGAGCTGTAGCTCACGAAAGCTCATGCTCAAATAAATTGGTTAGTCTCTAAGGTGCCACAAGTACTCCTTTTCTTTTTGCAGATAGAAAATGTGACTAGTGCTTCAGTGTCTAATGTTAGTTCAGCTACCAGTGAACCCTAATAGGACTGCATACTGAATTGCCCGAAAACATGTCTTGGATTGGTTTTGCAGGTGCAAAGCAGCCTGAAATAAAGCCTACCAACCAAAATATTAGAAATCAAACCAGTCAGATAATGTTTGTCAGTAACAGAGATATCTTTTTAAAAGTTTCTCATATATCAGTGGGAGCAGTCATTAGAAACTCTTCTTGCTTTTACTTCTAAGAACACAGGGCAAAGTCACCAGAGTTCCGGAACTAGTGCTGGCCTGTTTCTTTGTTCACCAGTTTGGCTGACATTCTATGTGCAGTTTTCTGTCACAGAAGTAGTTAGTGTTCCATGAGTAACATCAAACAAAAACACAAGCCATGCATGTAGCTAGCTACAGGAAGCAAAAAGAAAAGGAGTACTTGTGGCACCTTAGAGACTAACCAATTTATTTGAGCATACGCTTTCCTGAGCTACAGCAAATCTTATTAGTCTCTAAGGTGCCACAAGTACTCCTTTTCTTTTTGCCAATACAGACTAACACGGCTGTTACTCTGAAAGGAAGCAAGTAGAAATCCTAAAAAAAAAAATCCAGATTAATCTTCGTTTACTGATTGCACCATATAAAAACAAAACAGCCTTTTACATTTGCAATCACAATATGAAAGAGAAACTAACAGGCTATAGGAAAACCAAAACCCAGTTCATAAATAAATATAATTTTTTCAATGCCTTTAATAAGGCAGCAGGAAGAATAATCCATTTGACATTTTGACTTGGTAAGGGGTTTTTGGTATTTTTCGAGATGGCCTAAACTTGGCAGAATTGGAGTTCCCAACTGTTTTTGTTCCTTAAATGAAAAGCCCAACAAAACAACATCCTATATATTAGGATAGAAGTCATGTTCTGTTCAATGCTCTACAATGACAACACTTCCTTGGAAAGTGTTATTTTCAAGTAACATGACAAAAGAGAGGTGCTCAGCCTGCATCTTTTTAAAAGAAGATTAGGAACAATATAGTCTGTTTTATTAAACTGAAATCTCTCATATTAATAAACACTGACATTAAAAAGACAGTAAAACCCATATGAATATTTTCTAGGGACTTAATGATCTTAAGAGATAAAATAATGTAGGATTTCTAGTAATAAATTAGATTTTATGCAGTTCTATCCCTAAAACCACATTCAAGGACAAAATTAAATACCCTTAAAGGAAATACAATTTTACACAAACAGTTGGAAATGTGGAAAACTGTGTCAAAAGCAATAATTAAATATTTATTTAACCCATTTATAGCACATCCAGCACAAAAATCTAAACATCAGACAATAAACCCGTGAATTAAAAATCAAAGTATGAAATATTTGGAGATAAAAATCAGAGAGAAAGAATGAACCAGGAAAAATACATAACCTGACTACGCAAATAATCTTGTAAATGGCAAACATCTCTCAAAAAGAAAAGGAGCACTTGTGGCACCTTAGAGACTAACAAATTTATTTGAGCATAAGCTTTTGTGAGCTACAGCTCACTTCATTGGATGCATTCAGTGGAATTTTGCGGATACAGACTAACACGGCTGCTTCTCTGAAACATCTCTCAGAAATAGAAGGAATCAGGAGAGTGGTAGCTGAGCCAAAACGAAGAAAGGATTTGGCAGGAGAAAGTGGGTATAGGTGCAAAGGACTCGAGAATTGTTGAATGAAAGTTTGAGTTACATTTGCAAATTGCAAAGATCTATATTGTGTCATATTGTATCAGGACTCGAACTAAATTTGCAGAAGAGCTGGAGAGAATATGAACAATTATTACGTTCTTTGCTCAGGGAGCTGGCAGAGAAGCTTGGGAAATACATATTTATTTTAATTTGAACAAGGAAGGCTCTATGTTTCCATCTCTCTATAAGAAAACCCAATAAAGTTCATACAAAGCAGATAGATTAACAGTGGGATTTATTCCTAAAAGAATAGCAGGAGCAGTTTTCGACCCTGCCAATCTGAGAGGTGTTTTAGAAATGTTTGGTCTTTTTTTTGTGTTTACTGTGAAATCATGGTCATGTTTTCAATTCCAAACTAATGACTCTCAAAGATGAAATACTAATACCTTCACAAGAAGATTTCACCTATTTGCAGGAATTTTGAAGGGCAAAACTAGATTTAAATAAGTAAACGGAATCAGATCAAGAAAAAGGAAACAAAATTGTGATTAATCTTTCTTCTTCCTGCCCCATAGGGGAAGACCTTAGAGTTTCCTTTTTATACTGTCCCACAAGATTTCTTAGATCTTTTTTTATCTGCTCTAATGGCACATAATTTAGTAATCTATAAACAAAATAAAGCCTCTATTTTGGTTATTAATCCTGTAATGACATCAGAAAATTAGATATCAGTCTTCTGAAATGTAATATTTATCTGTTCAAAATCATCTTTTTCATCCTTATTTCTAAACTGATTTTTTTTTCCCGTATGCTACCCCAAGTTTTCTAAGGGACCATGCACCCTCAGATCCCATTAACTGGTAAACAGTTTGTAGCTTCTTTTACAGAAAATCTACTATATATGAAGGTCAGCAGAACAAGTTTCAGGTTATCCATTGGCAGAGAGCTACATTTTGACAAACTTCCAAAACCTGAGGTTTCAGTTATCCTGTTAAATAAAAGTGAAGTTGTGCACTTGACTCCAATGGGAGTTGAGGGTTTCCACTGTAGATACTTTGAAGCCTGCTAAGAAAATGGTTAAAACAATCCTGTTCGGGGTTTTCTTTGTATAGAAACACCTTTTTTATGAATAATTTTAAAAAAATGATTCAAACCCAAAAACCTTTATCAGAATTTAGTTTATTCAAATATTTTTATTACCTTATGAAAATAAATTATGTGACAAAAAATTAAATAGCATGATTACTTAGGAGCCAGTCGCAGGATCAGAGCCATAATTAACAGTCTTACCCCTCTGTAATTTCCAATGGCCAATGCTTTAATAGAAAACGTCTCTCTGATCTTGCTATTTGAGACTGCTAAAGCCTCTAGAAAGGCAGGTTCACCAAGAAAAGTATTCCTGTCCTTGCGCTATAGAAAATCAGCACCCTTAGAACTGGATTTCAAAAAAGCAATCCCCTGACTAAATTTATTTTCTTGTGAGCTATAAAACATTAGTTCTGAGACTTTATTGAACCAGACCTTTTCAAAGTGAACTTTGACTTTTTTTGTTGTCTTTGATACAGCAGTATCTTGAAAACATTTCCTCATTTCAAAGAGACTTTGGCTTATGACACACACCAGTTTGCTTGTGATTTCATACTATTTTACTTGCTGCTTTAATCCTCTTCATTTTTAGCTATTTAATAAATATCCATAATATTTGATAAACAGCTGCATATACAGAAGTGTTACTGTTATAACTCTTCAACCTTTCAGGTCCGGAAGATTAACAGGAAGAAAAGCAACTCTTTAAATGACCTTACCCTTAAATGAGCTACAAGCCAATAGGGAGACACACAAGTACAGATAAACCAGAGGCATAAATGAGGTTGAAAAGTCAAGTGTACTCCAGACGTGTGGACAAATGGCATGCAATGTATTATGTACTTAGATTCATAGATACTAAGGTCAGAAGGGACCATTATGATCATCTAGTCCGACCTCCTGCACAACGCAGGCCACAGAATCTCACCCACCCACTCCTGCGAAAAACCTCTCACCTATGTCTGAGCTATTGAAGTCCTCAGATCATGGTTTAAAGACTTCAAGGAGCAGAGAATCCTCCAGCAAGTGACCCGTGCCCCATGCTACAGAGCTACATGCTCTGCCCTGGAGGAAAATTCCTTCCCGACCCCAAATATGGCAATCAGCTAAACCCTGAGCATATGGGCAAGATTCGTCAGCCAGATTTAATAATTTTATTAAGATAATGTTGAAATAAGAAACAGTACAGAGTTCAAGCATAGAAGTTTCTGGTTGTCAGGGGATAAGGTACAGATTATCAAGGGATGCGAAATTCGATTTAGGAGCTGGTAGAGTAAGGATTACGTAAAAATCTGCAATCTCCCCAACTGGGGGTAAAAGTTTAACCGGTCAAAGTACAGACATTGATATATGGGGGTAAGCTATCCACATACTGGCTATGTTCAGGTGCGGAATATAGTGAGTGGCTACGATGGCGGGGATGGGTCTACCCTCATTTGGTGGGTATTTAATGTTCAGTGGGTTTATGGTTCCAGTTCATACGGTCCAATGGGGGAAAGCCTCTCAGTCCCTTTCCCCGTGGGTGCACAATGTCGTTTCTTTCCTGGGTAACTCAGATCCCAGCCCACCTAATATCCCATCACAGGCCATTGGGTCTATTTACCACGAATATTTAATTACCAAAACCATGTTATCCCATCATACCATCTCCTCCATAAACTTATCGAGTTTAATCTTAAATCTTTTGCCCCCACTGCTTCCCTTGGAAAGCTGTTCCAAAACTTCACTCCTCTGATGGTTAGAAACCTTTGTCTACTTTCTAGCCTAAATTTCCTTGTGGCCAGTTTATATCCATTTGTTCTTGTGTCCACATTGGTCATGAGCATAAATAATTCCTCTCCCTCTCCGGTGTGTGTATATATATATATATATATATACACACACACACATACACACACACTGGTTAATGCAGTAAAGCGATAGGCGAGACATGTGCCAAGTCCAACACAGCCCTGCAATTTCGGATGCAGATAAATCCCGAGGGCTCTATACCCCTATGCCACAGTTGGAAATGAGAAGTGAGGGAACCTTAGGATGGCTCCAGTTAATCCAGGTAACAGAACTCTCTGGGGGACTCAAGCTGGATCTTAGGGGCTGTCCATAAATCAGGTAATGCCCGAAGATTTGTGGGTCCTTTAATTTTACAAGTTTGTTTCCATATTACAAAGTATTAGAAGGTGTGTGTGTGTGTGTGGGGGGGGGGTCTTGAAAAATCACCAAAAAAAAAAAAAGTGTGATGTAGTTGACGCTGCACCAGCAGTAGGGAAAATGAGAGTCCCTGCCCCCCCCCGCCCGGGGAACCCCACTGAGAAGGGGGGGTCAGGATCAGAGTCTCTGCCCCGCCCTCCCGGGCGTGCCCTGCTCAGGAGGGGCTGGGGGGGAGGGAGTAAAGCTCCCCGCCGCCCAGGACACCCCCGGAGGGGCGGGAACACTCCTGCCCGCCACGGCACTGTCCCGAGGGGGGGAAGTAGTGTCCCGCCCCCTGTAGAGGGAGCCCAGAGACGACCCCCCCCCCCGTCTCCGAGCTGACCCGTCCCCTGCCGTCGGAGCTAGCAGGCGGCAGCGGCCCCTTCCCCATGTCAAACTTACCGCACGGGCTCCGCTAACCCGCCGCCCGCAGCCCCGCACGCCGTCCGGGTCAAGAAGCCTGCGAGAAGATGGCGGCTCGCGGCCTCCTATCTGCCGGGGGCGGGGACTGAGGCCCTGAGCCCGTTGGCGTGGGGCGACATCTAGCGGCGGCAGGGGGAAGCGCAGGTGGAGAGCCTGGCTGGCCCGGGCCGCCCCGGTCACTGGAGCAAGGGGGCGGCTGCTGCTGGCCTCGCAGGGTCAGTGCCTGGCCGAGTGGAGAGCGGGAAGGGAGGGCTCTGCGGGGAGAAGCCCCGACCCCGGCAGGAGCTTGGGGGAGAGGAAGGCCCGACCCCGGCAGAAGCTGCGGGGCTGAAGCGCCGACCCCCCTCTGTGCCGAGCTGGCCTGAGCCCCCCTCTCTCCCGTCCCCCCCTGTGTGGAGCTGGCTCTCATTCTCAGGGCGCTGGAGAAATTCAGCTCAAATCTGTCCGCCTTGGTATGTTCATTTCCCCATCTTGACACAGCCATGAATGGATTTAGCCAAGGAGGCAGAGTTAGTACTGGCCCCATTTGGCAGGTGGGATCTAGGGCACGCGGTGGTGACGTGACTTTCCCAAGGCTAAGCAGGGAGTCTGTGGCAGAGCAGAGAACCAAACCCAGAACACCTGGCCCCCAGGGCTGTGCCTTAACCACTAGGCAACCCTTCCTACCCCAAGGAGAGGGAGCCTCCTCTGCGCTTTGAGTGTATGGGTGGGCCAGGCACTAGACCGAGCCACCAGGAGGGGAGAGTAGAGAGAGAGATGGGAAAAGGGACATGGATGGGAAGTAAGAAGGGGGAAACATCAGGAAGGGGAGCAAGGACTTAGAGAAGAAACAAGAGAGGGGGAAGACTCCCCACTGCTTGTCCCTCGCAGCTGCCACTTTTCCACTGCCATCAGTGGCCCGCAGCTCCCAAAGAGGCCCCAAGCAGGTGTGAAGCAGAGTGAAAGTAATGTCTATAAACTGGGCTGTTAGTGAAGACAGCTTGTAGCTGAGTGTAATGATTTTAATAAACTGTAATTCATGATAATGTAATTATGTAGTTCATTACTATTTTAATGATGACGTTAACATACCAATGACAGACACACATTCAATAAATAGAATATGAAAAGTGCATAAATATACTGAAAATTGCCAGTTGGGGGGGGAGCTGAGCCCCCCCCCCCCAACACACACACACACACACACACACCTTGCCCTTAAGGCAGGAGGGGGCAGAAAGGAGTGAGTGGGAGGGAATCTGGGGGAGGGGACAGAGTGGAGGCAGGAAGGGGTGGGGCTGGGGCCTTGGGGGAGCAGGCAGAGCCGGGATGCGGGACCCACTAGCAAAACCAAAAGTCAGCACCTATGATGGGATGGGGAAGAGAAGGGGATAGGGGAAGCGGGGGCCTAGCATGCGGATTGCCTTGGCAACAGCTGGGACTCCCCTGTTAAGCAGGCCGATCAAACTCTCACCTTGATAAGCCCCACCTCCCCTGCATCTGTACCACCCTGATGAGCCTCCTCCCAAACACCCTCCTCACTGAGCCCCAACCACCTACACCCTCCCCAACCAAGCTCCAATCACTTTCACTTGGTTCCCCCTGCAGACTCCCATTGCCCCTGCATCTGGAACCTCCCTGTGCATCCAGATCCCACACTGAGCTGCCTGCACCCAGACTGCCCCACACAGAACCATCTTACCCTCATCTGAATTCCCCCATGCTAAGTCCCTCTGCACTTGGATCCTGCTGCCAGGCTGAGCCTCCCTGCCCACATCTGGCAAGTTTCTGTGGTAGGCATGGCTCTTGTGCTGTGTCAAGGTCAGGTTCAGCCTCACTGCCAAGTCCCTGTCCTGGGGGTATTCTCCCACCTCAGTGTCCTGTGCTCCCCACTGCCATGGTGGAACTTCCACATTTATTTATTGTACAAAAAAAAAAGTACAGAATTTTAAAATATTATGCACAGAATTCGATGCAGAATTCCCTCAGGAATATGGGGCGCTGTACAGCTGTGATGGTGGGACTATGAAGGGGGTGCTGGACACTAGGGATCTTTGGGTGTGGGAGCTGGGCAGGGGGTATCATATGCATGGTGCTGTGCAGTTGTGGTGGGAGGTCAACGGGAGGGGTCTCTGGCAGGGGGTGCTGGGCATAGTGGGTCCAGGGGCATTGGGCATAGGGATTTGTGGAGGAAGTATGTAGGTGAGGGGGTGCTGGCATAAGGGCAGGGCACTGGGCAGGGGGGCAGTGTAGAAGGGGCATGCTGGCAGTGTAGGGCTGGGCGAGCCAGTGTGCGTCTAGCAGTTGTGGGTTTGTAAACAGTGCTGTTGTGCTGGGCTGCGTGGGGCCACTCCCGCTGCGCTATGCCTCATTGCCCTCAACCAGCCCCTCGCTCTGCGGACTGGCCCCCATCACATGCCCTATTTCCCCAATGGGGGCCCACAAATATGTTTGGTGCCGGGCCCACAAAAAGTTAATCCGGCCCTCTCTGGGAGGGGCAAACTGGCCAGGCCACAGCAATTCCGGGACGCAGGGCAGAACAGCCAATGGGCTGCCGCTGCGCATTGTACAGGGCAAGCTGGAGCCGGGCCCCATGCTGGCCCAGCGTGGCCTCACCACATGGGCACGGAGCTGGACTACGTGCGGCAGCTGGTGCATACGCGCACAAGCCGCACGGACGCAGTCTGCCTGACATTTGGGCGGTGCTGTGCCTGCATTGTCTGGTGCCCAGCGAGCTGCAGGTTGAGCGGCTGAGTGCACTTTTCTGGCACAGCCAGGGCTTCCACATGCCCACCTGGCTGCCTTCACTGCTGCTGGTACCAACCCACATGCACTAGGAGCCCTGTGGCCTGCCCTGGCAATTTAAAAGGGCCTGGGGCTCCCAGCTGCCGCTGTTACCATGGCAGCGGCGGCGGCAGGGGCCCATGGGCAATTGCTCCCTTTACCCCTCCCCCCATCAGCTAGTGTGTGTTGGGGAGACTGGGAGCTCCTTTCCTGCTCTGACCTTTCCTTTCTGTGTCTTGGGCCTAGCCCCTGTGCCTGAGCATCCCAATGGGATCACAGCAGATTAGGGTTACCACCTGGCCAGTATTTGACCAATCTGGCCGGTGTTTTTTATTTTTAATGGATTTGCTAGTTGCCAAAAAAATAATTTAAACTGCTGTGTTTTTTTACGCGGGGCTAAAAATTTGCATTATCACAATACACTGGGATGTCTTACTTTAAAAGTTTCTGTGTCTAGCTAAAGATGATACAGTGTTCCCACTTCTGCAGTTTAAGCGATAAACTGTGGATAATACAGCAGTTGTCTGCCCACCAACACACAAGCATGCTGTGCATGTGTGTAAGAGAGGGTTTGAGTCACCCAAGAGTGAGGAGACATGCAACGTTATCAATCTTATCTATATGTGTTCTCGCTCTAGATCAGCGTTTCTCATATGCGGCCACTAGGGGCTTTTCTTGCGGCCACAGCCTTCTGGGCTGTGATGGGGGGCAATATAGCAGCCCCTCCGACTCCCTGTTGCTCTCCAGATGCACTGCTTGGTGTTGATTGCTGGGGCCGCCAGCAGTGGTTGGGCCCTGCCCCCCTTTGGACACACCTGGGGTACAATGCCGAAGGAGAAGGCAGCCAGTGGATTCCCCATCTTCCCAGGGGCAGTGGGGCTCAGGCTTTGGGCTTCAGCCCTGGGGTGGTGGGGCAGCAGGCTCTGGCTGATGGCTTCGGGCTCCAGCCCTGGGCTGAAGCTGCTCAGCGGCATGGCCCAGCCTCCAGCTGCGGGGCTTCGGGCTCCAGCCCCTGCTGGTTCCCTGACCCCCAATCCAGGGCTTAATTTGTCCCCAGGCTTGGCAGGGCTGAGTAAGTCTTCTGTGAAAAGTGATACTTGTATGTTTGTTAATACCACTTTTCACAACAGACTTACTAGTTAGCAATAAATAAATTACAATGATTTGGACGTGTATACGTGCATATTTATTTGTTTTCTCTAAAGCTAATTAAGTATTTTAGGAAAAAGTGTGAGAGTGGCCACCAGCAAGAGTTGGTGGCCGCACTGTGAGGTCACCAACATTTTTTTCCTGAGAACACCTGCTTCTAGATACTATAAGTGGCTATTGAAGTGGGGGTTGCAGAGTTGCCTTGTGGTTGGGGGTTTGCATTGTGATGGGTTTGCCTTGTGAGGGGTGCCTTTTTTTTTTTTTGCCTTTCAAAGGTGGTAACCCTACAGCAGATGACCTCAACCCACCTAACTTCTTGCATGCCTGTAGGTTGAACTCTGCTCCCTGCCTTCATTTAGCACCTTTCCCCTCATAGACCCTCCCCACTGTTGGCACAAGAACCTTCTCCTCTGCAGCCCCTGTAATCTGGAGGAGTCTCTCTCCACAGCCCCTGTTTTCAAATTTCACCTGAAAAAATCTCTGGCCTCACTTTTCTCTCCCTCCACTTCTGGTTTTTTATATTATAGTGTTGCATCTTCTTCATTTCATTATGTAAGGCATCTGGGGATACAGGTGGTGCACAAAATGCTCTCCCAAATAAAATTGAATTGTATTGAATGGTATAGTATTAGGGTCTGCTTGATTGTCGAAACCATTACTAATACTACACGTGTCATCTTCATTCCCATGAATACTCCTACATGAGTAAAGGTTTGGGTATAGGGACCTTAGTTACCACTTGTTGATAGACTGATGTCTTGAGTTTCTCAAATGAAAGGTGTTATAATAGTGCAAAATGTTATATGTATTTATTATGAAATTAATATACCTGTCTTAAATTGCCACATAAGGGTTCTGCAAATGTCAGTGGGCTAGTAGAAATTGGTCTTTAATAAACATTCAGATAAAATTATTCTGGAAACACCTCTTAAGTGGTCACTGAAAACATGAATTTGTCTATTGGAGGTGGTTCTCAGTGTAGTTTTGACTGTATTAACACCAAATTTCCTTATCTCTAATACAGGATTATGTTATTATTATTGGCACAGATGGTAGCACCCTCTATTATTAAGGTTGCCTGACATTTCCTTTATGAGATCCTGTTTTCCAGTGGTGCTGTAACAATTTTTATTGTGGGGGTACTGAGAGCCATTGAACCAAACTGTAAATGCTGTATATGATCGAAACCGCTTCAAGCCAGGGGGTATGGCAGTACACGTAGTTCCAGCACCTGTGCTGTTTTCAGTTGCTTATAACTTTGCCAAGTTTTAACCATTAGGGCTGACATTTTTACAGCTTGGTGTATGTCTCAAACTGAATTATTCTGGAAAGTTTCAGGCAAAACAATTTAGGCATTTCATGAGAATGAGGCTATGGAAAATAGAATTTTTTAACATGGCAAAATAATGTAACCAACTTTTGTTTGGGAAGCTTGAGGGCTCTCATGCTTTGATATGGAGACTTGAAATTTGGCAGGGGAATTGGCTTTTTGTGGGGATCTGTCTTTTGCTATCCAAGTGAAAATTCACCCAAATTTGGTCAAGTTATAAGCCTCTGAAAAGTCTCAGTTTGTACATGCTCAGTAGAGACTTGCTGGAGCTTTGAAGCTAAATTCCCCAAAGATTCTGGCTGGACAGGGAGATTGGGACCAGTATCTGGGGGGAGTCTATAGGACTACTCACATGTAAAATTATACAGATGTCTAGGTATGTCAGGCTCAGGGCCTTACATTGAAAGCTCTTTAACGTGGGAACCGTCTCTCATTATGGCTAAGTCAACATTTAGCATCTATGTGAGCTGGGAGATTTGACTGTTAAAATTGTGAGATGCTAAAAATAGCAGTGTAGCCAGAGTAGTACAGGCAGGGGTTTGGGCTATCTGCCTGAGTATGTACCTAGGGGCCAGGATGGGATGTATTCAGGTAGCCAGCCCGAGCTGCCTCCTGTGCTGTCCCAACTACACTGGTATTTTTCGTGAGCTGTAGCTCACGAAAGCTCATGCTCAGATAAATTGGTTAGTCTCTAAGGTGCCACAAGTACTCCTTTTCTTTCAGCTTGAGCAGAGCTAGTGTAGGTAGATCTACACAAGCTGGGAATCACACCTCCCAGCTCAAATGTAGACATAGCCTATGTGTTTGTACAGCACCTAGCATAATGGGGTACCCATCTTGGGTGAAGCCTCCAAGTGCTACTATAATAGAAATAATAAATTTCCTTACATCATTCACCAAGTTAATGACAGGAATTTTAAAATGTAAATACAAATCTCTTTTTTCAAACTTAATTTCAAGGCACTTCAGAACAAAAGAAAAAAACTTTATGTTATGTATCAGATATGGACTGGTTAGAGAGCTTCCACCCAGAAAGACACATGACAATGTGTTGCCTTTAGATATCTTCAATACGCTGCCAGCTATGGCTGTTCTCAGCTCAGATAAGGTATGTTACACATGGTGCTAGCTAGTGGCTAAACATTATAATACAGTTTAACACTCCATTGCATCTCCCCCTTTAAGTTTTACATTCCTACCAATTACCAAACTTACACTATCAAACTATTTTTAAAGTTCAGTACAGATCAGTCTGTTAAGCTGAATCACACTGGTTTTCTAAGTACATGACCTGCACGCATAACAACTTTGTCATCTGGCTGTCCATTAGTTGCAATGACTGGCTGTGGTTGATTTGGAGTCTGAGTCTTCTTCTTGGTCCACATCCACCACCTGTAGAGTTTTCTCTGTTGATTGTTCTTTCTAACAGACATCTTGTAGATGTTGACAGTTTCTGCTGAACACTCCACTGTTGATCTCAATCACATAGGATCTGGGAAATGAATTCTTTTTCTTTACAATAGCTGGAATTCTCCATCCTTTTTCTCCATCCAGTTTGTCACAAACATGGTCACCAGATCTGGCAGTTCTCTAACTGAGTGATGCCTGTTGTAAAAGTGTTTATAAGCTCTTTTTGCCTTTTGATCTGATATAGCTAATTTCTTCATATCTGGCCACTTTGGAGATAGATTTACTGTTCTGACTTTGGAAAAGAATCTGAGTTGTCTTCCCATCAGGAGTTGTGTTGTTGATCTGTAGCTGAGAAGACCAAGAAATGGATTTTCCAACTGTAGGATTTTCTTGTCTGTTCATCTCTCTCTGCCTCTCCATTCACTTGTGGGCAATGTGGACTGCTAGTATTATGGATAATAATACTATTTCATTTGGAATGACTTACATTCCAGTGCAGTGAATTGTGGTCCATTGTCCATCATTGGTTGATCTGGAATACTGAAATGAGCAAAAGTGCATTAAATTTTTCAATAACACTGCAATATGTTATGTCTTTCAAGTACATTATTTCGATATACCTGGAAAAATAATCCATTACAACTAGGTCATGATGTCCTCTGAATGCACATAAATCTGTAGCTAGCCTCTTCCAAGATCCGTCTGGTACAGGTGTAGTTATTAAAGGATCTTTGTGTTGTGTTAATCTGTTAGTTCTGCAATGTCCATTTGCAGATACTTTATTTGTTATGTCCTTACTGATGCCCACCCAGCACACTGACTGGTTGGCTCTTTCACAACATTTAGGTAGGCCTTGATGTCCTTCATTGATGAGGTCTAGGATTTCTCCTCTCATTTAGTTTGGAATTATAATGCAGTCACCTTTAATCATGAGTCTATTTGACTCGCTTAATAGTGCACGTACCACGAAGTAGTCTCTTGTCACTTCCTTAGTGTTCCTTCATACATTAGGGCAGTGGTTCCCAAACTTGTTCCGCCGCTTGTGCAGGGAAAGCCCCCGGCGGGCCGGGCTGGTTTGTTTACCTACCACGTCCGCAGGTTCGGCCGATCGCTGCTCCCAGTGGCCGCAGTTCACTGCTCCAGGCCAATGGGAGCTGCTGGAAGCGGCGGCCAGTACGTCCCTCGGCCCGATGCATTGGACTTAAGTGATGCATTGGACTTAATAGTTCATTCAGTGGTTTTGTCACTGTAGGAAGGTCTTGTAATTTACCATCCTCAGTACATGTCTCAGTTCTGGTGCATTTGTCGGTGGATTAAGTTCTCAAACTGCTTTTACTTTCTCAGGGCTAGGACTGATTACATTTTGTTTATTGTTTGTCCCAAAAACTTAGTTTGGGGTAGGCAGAAACGGCATTTTTCCTTGTTTAGCTTTAGGCGAGACAAACTGAATAGGCTTAGAACTTCAGTGAAAGTTTTGTTGTATTCTTTCACTGAAGAAACATACATCAAAACTACAACTCCATTTGTGTTCATTTACAGTTCTGCCACATTTCTTTGGAAAATTTCAAGTGCACTGGTAATCCTGAAAGGCAATCTTCTACAGCAAAATCTTCCAAAAGGTGTGACAAATGTACTCAGTTTAGCACTCTATGTGGCTGAAGGAATTTGCCAAAATCCATTCAAGGAATGCAGCTTGGAGAATACTCTAGATCCTTTGACTTTGGGGAGGAAGTTATCCTGTCCTGGGAGGATATATTTTTCTTTCACACAGATTTGCATTTTTTTCATTTTTCTTTATAACTAGTACTATTGGGGCACACCAGGCTGCTGGCTCAGAGATTTTCTCAATTATACCAATCTGTTCCATTCTCTTTGACTCAGTTTCCATTTTATGAAACAGTGGGATAGGAATTCTGCAAGATGTACTTATGCTGTATGGTTCAGCATTGTCTCTTAAGGTTATTTGCACTAGAACTCCTTCCAAAAGTCCAGTATCACTAAATACTCCATCAAGTTCTTCCACCTGTCTCACAAGGCCCATAATGGCTTCCACACTGCAGCTGAGAAGGCTGTTGGTCTTTGATCACATACACTCTGAATACAAAACTTTTGTCCTGGTAAGTTGTTTCTGTGGTGAACTGGCCCATGCAGTTCAGAATACCTCCAGAGCTAGTCAGGGCTGTGTCAGGTGATTTAAGCTCCAGGAAGAGTTGCAGGTCATTGTAAATCCCTTCTGATATGACTATCAAGTCAATAGTTTTTCCATGGATATTCAGTTTTCCTTTCCAGGCAGGTCCTGTGTCAGGACATGTGGTAGATCTCAGAAACACTGGCTCTTGATTGTCTGTAATATTAGTCAGCTTCTTGGTTGCCTTAGTACAGCAAACAGCTGCAAAGTGTCCATATTTTCTGCATTCATTACATCTTGCACCTTTGGCTGGATGCACATTTCTTAGGCTATGAGTTTTCCCATATCTTGTGTGTTTAGTCTGAAAGGCTTTATAGTTAGCTTCGGAGCTCTCTCTCCTTGCCTCAGAGGCTTTATGATAATGACTTTTAGCATTTATGCTGTGTCTGTTTACTGCATCTAAAATAGTTTCTGGTTTGGCAAGTTTGTTTTGCTGCTTCACAAGTTCAGACTTCTTTGCTATTAGAATATCTGTGTGTAGAGTTAAGTGTGTTTTTAACTGTAGCTGCTGTGAAAGACAATCTTCTGTAAGGCCAGTTAGCAATCTATCACTAATATTTTCATGTTTTACAGGCCCCAAATCAGTTTTCTGCCAATGCACGTAAAGCACTGATAAAAGATTCAGCAGATTCCCCTAATTCTGTTGAATTCTCTGGTGGAAACATGCCATTTCATAAACCACATTTCTCTGAAGTATAATGTATTCATCAAACATAACCGGACCCTTTCATAGTTATTTTTGTGACTCTTCAGTAGAGGCAAAAGATTTAAAGATATGCTCTGCCTGCTTCCCTTAGCATAACTTATAGAGGATACCTGAACATCTCTGGTTTCCTTGTGGAGTTTGGCTGCAATGCAGAATCTTGCAAAATGCTGCTTCTAGTCTATCCATTTTGAAGGTCTATCCATGGTGAAGTTCTCTGGGGGCATTGAAGGATGGCATATAGAGCTATTCTGCAAATGTTGATTTTTTTCCCCCGTTCTGCTTGCAACCTTTGCTGCTTTCCTTCTATTTCTGTTTTCTTCTGGCACCGGTTAGGCTGCCTTCCCACCATGTCATGTACCAGATATGGACTTGTTACATAGCTTCCATCCCAGAGAGATGTATGAAGATGCATTCCCTTTAAGAGATCTTTAATCTGCCACCTAATGGCTAAATAAATGGATAAATAAAGTTGATCATTCCTTTACACCTTCAGGTCCAATCTTGCAGTGCTTACACAGGCAAAACTTCTACTGAAAAGGTCTGACAGTCACTAGAGATTCTTAAAATCAACCAGGATTTTCTCCAAACAAAGACTGCAAGGTTGGGTCCTAATGCTTGAGACAAAGGATTTTGTTTTGTGTTTCTAATTCACTGAGACATTTACAGCCTCAGTCGTCATCATTTGCAATGTTAACTCATTTAGGGCCAACTTCTGAGAGTTGCTGAAGTCAAAGGGAGTTGAGAGTGTTCAGCAGCTCTCAGAATCTGACTCTTGGACTGGCATCATTTATCCTTCCTTAGTGCAAGGGTGTGAAACAAATGGCCTGAAAGGTGTATTTATGTGATCCACAGACTGTGTAGAGTAGCAGCTTTAATTTTAAAAACATTTAATTTTAATTAGTTCTAGCCCTCATGGCTGCAGAGATGAGCCTTCCAAATGTGAACTGAGCATAATGGATGCAAATGCTTTAGTGTTGATGGTCCAATAATGACACTTCACTGTTAACATGAACTATTTCATTACTAATCATTTTAACAAACAGAATGAGGAAGAGGATGAGAGGGAAGTCTCCAGGGACTGGGAATAAGGAGTTGCTACCGAAAAGGAAATACAGAGGAAAGAACAGAAGAGACTCACAAAGACAGGGGAGGGAGAGGGTATCAAAGAAAGAAAGATGGGAAAAGAAGAGAAAAAGGCCTGGAATAGCAGTGGCCAAAGGGGACCATATTTTCTCACTGAATAAATAATAAATAACTAAAAGCTTAGTTAATACATAAAGGACAAATTCTCCCCGGGATATTTGTGCGAACCTCCCATTGATATCAGTAAGCAATCTATTGTGCATTGTGAGGAGAGTATGTAGTCCTGAATTTGTACCTCAACACATGGATGTAATTAAACACAGAATTCAGCCCTCTCTTCCAAATGAATTTGACACCTATTGTGATTATTGGGCCTACAAATTTATCCTAATTGTTAGCTCAGCTGTAAGAAGTAAGTATAAATTCATAAGATGTCACAATAACCTATAACAACAAATGTTGATGGACAAGGTGTGAAAAGGGGACAGAAAAATGGAATTAGTCCAAACTAAAAGGCCTAATGATATAATTCAAGGACTGTGTTAAAATCATATTGATAAACAAGACAGTGTTAGACTGAAAATAAGTGAGCCAAAATTGGTGTGTCAGGTACTAGGCCTAACTGGTGCACAAAATATTGAGGGGATGGGGTATTTCACCCATCATTTCCTTTTGGGGTCCTTAAAGGAAGAGAGTTGGGGAGAAAAATTGGCTACTGGAGTGAGTTTCACCCTCCTGGCTACCACCCCCACAATCTCCTGGGACTCTGGACCTTTCTCAATACTGAAAGATGTCCTGACTAGCCCAGGCCAAAGACAGGGACCCAGATAACATTGGCACCTCCACCAGCTCTGGCTGAATTCCAAATACCATCTAGGACGTGATACTTTGGCTATATCTACACTGGAGAGCACACAGTAGCATGGCGGTACTGATGCAGTAAGATCTCTCGTGTAGCCTCTCTATGCTGACGGAAGAGAGATCTCTCGTCAACATAATTAAACCCAACATTATACCAGTGTACCTTATGTCGCTATGGGGTGTTTTTTCCCCATACTCCTATGTGATATAAATTTTGCCAGCATAAGTGGTAGTGTAAATATGGCCTTAGTCTCTGCTCTCCCATGCCCCCACGTGGGTCCTTTTCCTTCCCAATCTTATTTCTTTTCTTTCCTATCCCTCTTCTGTTTCCTTCTGTCTAATAAGAATCTGGCTTAACTGGCCAATACTGTATATTTTGCAACACTGCTGTAAGCCTGTGACTTTAATGAGGCAGCTGAAAGCAATGCCTTAAACAGCCTGATGCTGTTAGGATTTTTCCAGGTCTTGGAGTGGTTGATAAGACCGTGTGCTGTGCCTGTGTTTTTCAGCTGTGAAGTTGCAGGTGAAAGTCAACACCAGAGACAGAAGCTGTGTTGACTATCTTTCTTGTTCTGTTCTCTGCCCTTTTGTGTGTGTTTGTCTTGTTTTGTCTTCTAGATTCAGAAAATGGGATCAGACTTTAACAACAACAGCAATTACAATAGCTCCAGCCCATCTCTACTAGCTTCCCCTCTTTTCCCTTGAAGGGCAGTTATTCCCATATTAAATACCATCTAAAAACTGTCAAACAATAAGTTTTTTCCTTCTAAAAAGCTCTCTCCAGCTAAAGGGAAAGGGAACAAGGGATGCTGTTAAAATGAAAACCGTATTTAATCCCTTACATTACTTTAACTATTTTTCCTTCTTTTCTTCTTCAATAAAAGATTAAAAGGATTTTTACAGCGTTTGCCATGGTACTAAGCAGGCTGAGGTCTCTGTATACCAAACCCCAAAAAATTGTTTAAAACTGTTTGATGTTGCACATTAATGGGTTTTGTTAACACTTTTGATTCTTTAGGCCCATATATTTCATCTAAATTAATACAACAAACCCCACTGCAATGATGAATGAGTTCTAGAATTTATACTTGAATTTACTGTGTTACACTTCACATTAATATGAAAAGATGCTTCTTTCCCTGTTCAGAATTAGGTGCGATATATATGGCTGTTTTCAATAAGTGGGAATTAACTTCCATATGACCAACTGGTTATTTTGCTGGGACTTCTGATCAAAAGAGAGAATGGCCTGAAAACTGCAATATTAATCTCACATGTACTAGTTAAAGGACTAAAGGTGAAATCACAGCCAAGGGGAAGCAAAAAGATTTTCTGGATTAGAAAAAAAAATTGGCTCAGAAGAATCTGAGGTATGTTACAAATTGAAAAATTAACTGATGAGAAATAACTACAGGCAGTTCCATTTAGTATGTTTATTTTCATATGATTTTATGGAAGAAAACAAGACAAGAAATGTTATTCCTTTGAACTTTTATAAACATGTTGATAATCTGCTACCTCCCTGAAATATTCGCCTGAAATATCAAATTTTTATTTATTTTTTGTCATTTTGATTATAATTATTTGTTCAAAATGTGAAGTCCTAATCCTGCAAAGACTTATGCACTAAAGTTGAAATCTGCCCATTCCTCTTGGTACCGTACTACTAGTTTTCTTCTTTGTTAGGATATAGATATTCAGGCCTGTCTGTAAAGGCCTATACTCTAAGAATTTAGGTGTATTCTTATCACTTAGCTAGTTATAGAGGTATAAAAGAAAGACCCAAATCACTGTCTGCTGGTGTAAGGGCCTTCTCTTACTGTCACAGTCTGAGGCCCTGTTCTTAAGCTAAGGCCTTTGGCTAAGCAGCAGAGGCAGCCATAAACTGGGAAGCGACCGGTCACCTCCTCACATTCCAAACTAGTCACATTGAAATAAGGTGCTATTGGGCTGTTAGGAATACAATCCTGTCCTGATACTGCCTATCGCCTCCAGAGAAAGGGATGTGAAATCCTCATTTCTGTGTTGTTCTATCACTGTAGTCCCCATTTCCCTATTGTTTGTCTGTATAATCTGTGTCTGGTTCTGTGATTGTTTCTGTCTGCTGCATAATTAATTTTGCTGGGTGTAAACTAATTAAGGTGGTGGGATATAATTGGTTAAATAATCATGTTACAATATGTTAGGATTGGTTAGTTAAATTTCAGTAAAATGATTGGTTAAGGTACAGCTAAGCAGTTCTCAAGTTTTACTATATTGTCTGCAGTCAATCAGGAAGTAGGAGGGAGAATGGGAACAGGGAATGGGGGTGGGGAATTGGAATCATGTTTTGCTAAGGGGGGGAATGGGAACAGGGACACAGGTAAGGCTCTGTGGTGTCAGAGCTGGGAAGGGGGACACTAAGGAAGGAAACTGGAATCATGCTTGCTGGAGGTTCACCCCAATAAACATTGAATTGTTTGCACCTTTGGACTTTGGGTATTGTTGCTCTCTGTTCATGCGAGAAGGACCAGGGAAGTAAGTGACTGAAGGAATAAGCCCCCTAACATTATTATTCTGTAAAAATCAAAAATATTTTAATAGTTTTTTTTATAATGGCAGCATTAGGCCTCATCCTCATTTGGTTCTTAGTCAGAAAAGTTAATTCCTCCAGCCTCTTTGAATCTAATCCTGGTTCATAGCACCTCCCTCAATTTGAAGACTTCTGAGCTACGTGTATGAAAGAATTGCAGGAAATGGAATAGTTTCTGAACAAAAAAAACATTTAGTACTCAAAATACAGAACATTGTTCTGGAAAACACTAAAAATAGTTTTGAAGTTTGTTGTGTGCTCTCTGCTCCAAACTGAGACGGCCCCAGGACATGTTACACAAGGAGCTACGTGCCTATAGGACTTACATATGCACACAACTGAGTGAAATTTTAAAGTATGGACAGAAATACATGATCATGATCATCTAATCCAGTGATACTCAGACCTCAGTGGTTCAGGAGTCAATTTAGCAATCAAGATTACCCAAAGAGTAGTGAATTCATTGTTTCATTTACTAGATATTCATATTTAAAGAGTATGACAGGAAATATATCTATATTTATATAATTCTCCCAGCAAAATGACTGACAAAATATTATTTTATCAACTACAATTGGTTAATAAGACAGTAAAGGCATCCTGATTGGTTCATAATTTAGGTTGGTTAATAATTAAATCACAGTGTTTTAATATCATGTGTTGCAAAGAGCTGCAGGAGACAAATTAAAGAGCCATTTGTGGCCATCGAGTCTCAGTTTGAGTAGCTTTGATCTCTTGCACAGTGCAGGCCGCACAATCCCCTCCTCCTGTAATAGACCCATACCTCTGGCTGAATTACTGAAGTTCTCAACTCATGATTTAAAGACTTCAAGTTATAGAAGTCCACCATTTAGAGTTAATCCATCATTTACTCTAGTTTAAACATGCAAGTGACCCATGCTGCAGAGGAAGGCAAAAAAACCCCAGAGTCTCTGCCAATCTGACCCAGGGGAAAATTCCTTCCTGACCCCAAATATGGTGATCAGTTGAACGCTGAGCATTTTGGGTTTATATGAACCAACTGGGAATATAATTGAAAAATGAGCTTTCAGGTCCAAAACTGGCATAAGACAGAAAGGGAACATTGCTTTTAAGTAATTACTAGAACAAATCAGAGGTAATCTAATAAACTGCTGTTCAAACTCAGTCCTGAGGTATTTTTAGCCACAGATTTCCTGCCCTTTAATGCACCCTCATGTTTTCATGAATGGCACTGTAGAGATATGTTACTATGGTCTTCTGAAAATTCCAGGAGAATGAGCACACAATGTTCAATACCTGACATATTTCTGGTCCAACAGTGGTGTTGTAAGTTGAACAAAATATCTTTGAAGCTGGTAAGTGTAATTGCTTCTGCTCATTTAAGACAGCTGTAAGAAACAGCAGTTAAGCTCCTTTATGAAACAATAGCAGCCACTACCCCAAAACGCAAGCACATGTGACTGCGCAAAACAAAGGTACATGTGAGCCACTTGCAAATTTGAACTATATGATGAGGGGCTTGTGTGTGTGAGAGAGAGAAGGTACCAAGGAAGCACCAGACACAGCCTCAACAAACAGTGTGTGTGTGATCCTGGAAAAAGCCAAGAAAGAGAGCTTTTACGCTGAGTGCTGCCTAAAAAGGGCCTTGGAGATGTGAGCAAAGAAACTGTCTCCTGTTGTTTGATTCCTCCTGTGTTCAGGGAAACAGAACTTTATACATTTTTGTAAACAAACAGAATTGCATCCAAGATACCTCATTTCCTCATCAGTTTCTCCTTGTAATGGAAATAACCTGCAGAGATTTGAACTTTTACTAGCAACTTGCTTCAAAAGGGGTAACAGTATAAATCCATAGCAGAAAAAAACTTGGAGCCTGACTCTGCCACCATTACTTAGGCAAAACACCCTTGGAAGTCAGTAGGAGTTTTGCTTGAGTAATGACTGCAGGTTTAAAGGCTATATGGAGAAACACTCATATGCAATCCTGTTGTCACAGAAATCAATGGGAAAACTAAACTTCCATTCGAAGAAGGAATGAGCTTGTACAAACATTGCCAATCTAAGCATTGCAAAATAGAAACATTCAGTAGATAAACAGTTTATCTACTGATGATATTTGGAAGCGCTGTAAATATTTGCTGGAACTTTAAAATGATTTTGCTTCAGCCATTATTGTGCTCCTTTTATGTTTGCTATGAACATTTGAGTGATTGTTTGTGCTGGTAACAATTTTCACAGGAAGCTAATATCAAAGTCACATGAATTGGTATGAATGAAAACCAACTTTTAAATTCATACATGCAAGCTCTGAAGTCTCTGTACTCAAGCTGTTCCTGGATGTTGGTATGTCCTTTTGGGACTATAGGCAACTGAGGCTATGCTTACAAGTACAGCACTGCAGCAGCGCAGCTGTACTGATAAGTATTAATTACATGTATTTTACTAAACACTTTATCTAATCATCCATAACTGTCCCTTTGGACCTGAGGTATGACATATATTTAATAAATTACATCAATCGTAAGGATGGAGACTTTATGAAATGATCTTTGGCATATTACAAGTTATGTTAATGTTTACTATGATGCCATTGCAGTATATTAACATGAATTTTCATTCTTTTATATCCTAGTAATATCTCAATAATAAGACATTTCTCAACAATGATGCTGTTTTTACAAGATACAAGAAATATTCTTATTTCTGATAATTTTTCAAGAAAAACTAATTGTTTTTCAGAGGTTGCATGATTCTCTTCCTGTGGTGAGATGCTTATTCTACTGGCCATGATTCCTGAATCAAATTCTATGATGTCACATATTTTTGAGTTGCAGCTTGCATGGCATTATTTTCATGCTTGTTTTCTCAAAAAATCTGTAACAATGAGGACTACAAGGATTGAAAAATAAAAAACATAGTGGAAAAGAAAAGCATGTGTAGTGGAAATCGGTAGGCTCACGTTAGGCTTAGCTTCCAGTAAGCTTGATTAACTTAACATTCAGTATTATCCGATGAAGTGAGCTGTAGCTCACGAAAGCTTATGCTCAAATAAATTGGTTAGTCTCTAAGGTGCCACAAGTCCTCCTTTTCTTTTTGTGAAATGAAACAGTGACTCAATTAATAGTAACATAGACCAAGAGTAACAATCTCTCTGGTGACCTAATAAACTTAAAACTAATTATGTCACTTCAAAGCACTTCTCATTGCAGATGGAACTGTACAACACTGGTCGTCTAGCTACAGCAAGTAATTATATTTGAAATCTTAGATTAGAGTTCTCTAGCAACAGTGTCTTTATTGACACAATCTACATGTAGAAAACTATTCATATTTGGCTGACTGCTCTCTTTAGCTTAAAACTGATTGGGCTAAATTCTCTTCATAGTTGAAAAACCCCGCAGTGACCCAAATATTGGCTAACCACTTGGGCTAAAATGGGTTGATAACAGAGGTGATGCAAGGGGAGAGTCACATGGGGTCAGGTGTCCCGCAGACTTCTGCCAGGGTTTATATTTTTATTTCTTTTTTTGCAGAGAGTGGGTTCAAAATATATGAGTGCAGAGTAGTTTATTTCAAAAGAGAGACGCCAGCAACAGTGAGCAGCCCCCCTTTGTCCTCCTCCTTTGCAGGCCTGACTTATGCTGGCACTTATCCTCCAGTTGGGCCAAAGGGGCCATGTGTGGCAGGCAAATTTTTTGCCCGCCTGAGGCTTGCAGAGCTGGACCCGCCGTGGGGTCACTTGCTGGTCAGTGGGGTTGAGCCCCTGCCCTGGTGTCTGTTTGGGTCTCATACAAGAACCCAGGGAGGATTTAACCAGGGCCACGGGGTGACTAATGCGCAGGAGCCCCCAGCTGGGAGGGGGAATCCGCGGCTGGAAACCACCCAGCCTCCAGGGGCTTGGGGCAGGACTGGGGCTGAGCTGTTGACTCAGAGCCAGCTCTGCTCAGTCAAATGGTGCTGCTGGGCCCCCTCCCTGTGGACAGCTGGCAGAGCTAAGCCAGTCAGGTGACCTTGGAGTCCCGGTGAACTGCAATCTGTGCCCCAAAGGGAGAGGCAACAGCTGGGCACTGCAGGGAGGGGCTGCTGCTTTCTGGGAGGGGAGACTGTGTGTAAGGGTGGATGGTCTGCCTGATGGGGGCATGACTTGAACTGTTGGGGGTGTGTGTGGCCAAACCTTTAAATTTGTCCCTCCCCCTATCAACAGTTATGCGTCGCCTCTGGTTAATAATATTTTATCCAATCAGAAGCAATCTGAAAGGGGAATTGTGAAGCTATTTTATAGTTCATTCCACAGCAAAGTAAGGTTTCTGATTTGATCAAATTAATTTTATTTCCTGAGCATGAGCTGAATTGTTCTATTAATTCCACCTCCCAGGAGCTTTGCCTCTTTTTTGTTAAATCTGCTGGAACTGTTAATGTTGACACTGAAGTATGATCACTGGGCTTTAGATCTGGCACTCTGAAAATCTTAATAGGGGACAAGAGAGTTCATCACCCTGAGACATTGTTTCAGGCTGTCTGCAGACTCAGACATCATGACATGAGTTTACACTTGGTTCGGGTTTGGAGTGTTATAGCTGCAGTCGCAGACAAGAGGGAGAGAACCTTACTCTAAAAAAAAAAAAGTTAGCTTCTGCACAACTTAAGCATGTCATACAGGCCACATAGATACGGCATGCAGGCTGGATCCAGCCTTCTGATCTTTGATATCCCTGCTTGATGCGATGTTAGGGTACACCAGCTACATTTATTTACAAAACATGGACAGTTATATTCCATAGCGTAAACATAATTCTGTGCAGTGGGATAAATTACATATTAAATTATGGGACTGGGGCTTTGTGGAAATTTGGAAGCCTGAAGAATTGTTAGCTGTGGTAACTGTGTCTTAAAACTGCAAAACCCTGAGGAAAGGTAAAGACTATTAATCTGGTGTTTCCTGATGTTCCAACGTATCAGATCTGTCATTTGGTCCCACTGGTGGGAGAACTTGAGAAACATGCAGTAATTCTTCTTGTTGCTATATTCAGTATTGTGGGTACTCTGTATAACAGTCTGGGGTTTATCAATAAATTCCTAGCTCTATTAGGAGTCTGGGAGGGCTTTCCAGGCAGAGGATATTTGCATATCCCAGTCCCTTCATGTGGTAGATTCTAAATCCCTCCCCAGCCCAGTGCTTAATTTGTAATGAAAGAGGTGCCAGGAATCAAGCAAATTTTTACATTCATAACAGATGCAGCAAGGCCAGAGGTGCTGGGGCTAAACTACGAAGCCTAGACGTGTCGGGGCTCAGCCCTGGCACAAATTTAGCATTGCCCCCTGCCCCCATCTGCGTTTGGTGATAAACGAATAACTCATGTTAATGTGTTTTTTTTTTTTAGTAAATGACTATACCACAAGGTTACATAGATGGGTTGCCAGTTCTGGAGCCACTAAAGCTAGGATGAGATATAGGGGTTGAGTATGACAAAAAAAGTATGACAAGAAGTATTTGGTAATCATTTGCCTGGGAGTGACTCTCCTTCATTTGGTCAGCTTCATAGCAATAGTCTGTACTCACCAACGTTAAAGATTCCATATATACCTTTACAGACAGTATTGGCCACATCGAGACAATTTTGATGGGAAAATGAAGAAGCTTTCTCTATTTTCACTATTCTTCATATAACTATGATTGTGAGCTAATGGAATGACCACTCTTGTAGCCTTTCTCCTGAACATCTGTACAAGGGAAGGAAAAAAACTCTGCTGCTGTTTCCCCTTGTTCACTGGAGACAAGGTACGGTCCCTGCATCCTGCTACAACATCAACATCAGTTCAGTAAATCAAGAATAAATACTTATTCTGTTCATAAAATGAACTAGCACAAGAACATCAATTTTCTATTGTTCATCCTATTTCTTTGCTGGATGATATATGATAGCAGTAACCCTGGATCCTAGCAGCTGAGGTTTGGATAATATATCTTTGTCTGTAAGGCATAGATTTTAATAAGGAAATGTATTGCAAAGTTTTAAACTAAACAGTTTCCTACTCTTATCCAAGTGTCACCATAGTGCCTAACTAAGAACTTTTATTTATTTATGTTTTTACTGTAGTCAACAGAGAATATTCAGTTTGTTTCATTATTCATAGAACATAGGAGGGAAGCACAGTAGGTGACACAAAACTGCAATATGGCATTCTGTGGCCTTCTACCAGAATCAAGGTTTTTCTCTCTCGTCGGTGTTTAATTTTATCCAAATATTTAGGAAGCTAAAGGTCAATTTCTAAAAATATGCATCCGATGAAGTAAGCTGTAGCTCACGAAAGCTTATGCTCAAATAAATTTGTTAGTCTCTAAGGTGCCACAAGTCCTCCTTTTTAAAAAAAATATCAGAAGGCATCAAAAATCTAACCGTTCTGGTTTTAATTTTTCTGAAGAGAATAAGTGTTTTTTATTGAAATGGAAATATTTCTGTTAATTTTGGATGAAAGATTCCTATTACTTAACCAGGGTCTTTGATTCATTTATGTGAGTCCTAGGGTGCCCATGACATCTCCTTTAAGCACACAAATGCTTCATCAGGAAATGCGGAATTAACTATAAAAGCTCCTGTGTAGGACAAAAATACAAAGCTTCCTTTGAACTCAGTAGTGTGTCATACTTCAACCAATGATAGTTCCTACTGCCACAGCTGTGCACCACACGAGCAAGTAAAAAACAAAATTAAATATGAGTGTGACTGCTGGGATGAGAGGATGATTTTTGTGTCCATAATATATTTATGCCAAGATGTACTTGGTGCATTATTCTATATTAAACATTTTGCTTTGCTAGTAAATTTTGACATATTAAAATATCTGAGTATCTACATCTAAAGGACCATGTGCTGTACATCTTTACTGAGTAGAACATTTCACAAAAAATGCATCTCAAAATGCTTTATAGAATAATACAATACAGTTGCAGAGGTAATGAATAGTAGAAGAGAGTGGGAAAAATTAAGATGTGTAGGCCATGATGGTTCTCAAGGTACCTTTGAATTACCATGTTACCCTCTGCCTCTAACATGAGTCAATCTTGCCTATGCCTAGCAGGGTGTCAGGTTACCAGTAGGTGCACCCAAATCCCCAAGTCCCTTTGAAGTAATCCCCTATGATAACCAGCCTCTGACACTG
Organism: Caretta caretta; assembly: GCF_965140235.1. NCBI lineage: Eukaryota > Metazoa > Chordata > Testudines > Cheloniidae > Caretta > Caretta caretta. Next base: position 88,474,955 of record NC_134214.1, read on the forward strand.
GGTCACTCACTGAAACCCCAGATCATCTACCCCAAAGGAGCAGTGTACCCCAGTTTACCACTTTACCTTAAATCCCCTGCTCCTGTATAACACTTAGCACTTGTAATAAAACAAATGAAGGGTTATTTAAGAAAGGTTAGAGATTCTACTAGAAACAAGAGAGAGTGATGGAAACAAATAGCTACAAAACAATACAAAGCTCAATAAGTAGGTTCAGTCTGTTGCAGAGCTGGCTGGCTTCACAGGACTCAGGATCCAATTTTTCATGAGAACACCCCGGCTGCAGAGGATATCTCTTCAGAAAAAGGATACAGGGTGCCTTTCCCCACCTTGTGTTATTCTGAAACAGTCTTTTGTCTTTATTCATAGGCGGAACGATTCTCTGTCTGTTATAATGTCTTTGTTATGCCCAAGTGGTTTTGACTGATTGCATTTGTCTCTGCTAGTTTTTCACTGAAAGTCTTGGGATGGATCAAGGCTAGATAACTGAGCCTCTCACATCACTGGCTAGCCAGGGGAGGGTGACAACTCCCTCCTGCTTAAATGGACCATCTCCAAGATATTTTATCCCCTGGTGACTAACTTTTACTCCAAATTTATAAAGCATACTTTATATATACAATGTAAATACATTATTCCTTAAACATTACCCATGCATACATCTCACAATGATTATAAATCTTGATAAATTACAAGATTTCTGGAGATACCTTACACATTACTCTTTACGGATAAATATTCTGCGAGATATTTTGCCAGAAGCTGGGAATGAGTGACACGGATGGATCACTTGATGATTACCTGTTCTGTTCATTCCCTCTGGAGCATCTGACACTGGCCACTGTCGGAAGACAGGATACTGGGCTAGATGGACCTTTGGTCTGACCCAGTAGGGCCATTCTTATGTTTTTGGTATAGTGAGTTTGTCAGGTCTGAGGTAAGAGTTGTTTGCAAAGAACAGTGGACCGTTTTCAAAGGAGCCTCTGTGTCACATAGGCGATGGAGAAATCTGATGTGACTATGCAGAGTACAGGAAGGCTCTTCCAGATAGAAGGAGCTGTGGAAGAGTTGACCTTTATACCAGCAGTGCTGAGATTATGTGAAGGGGTAGTGGGATGCTGGTGTCAGATAAACAGAGAGAGTGGGAAGGAAACCAAAGAGAAAGGTCCCTGAAAGAGGCTGGAGCAAATATTAGTGAAGTTTTTCAAAGAAAGGGAACATGTTAAAACTGGATTTGTAAGTGAAAGGAGCCAAATTTTTTTGAGGAGAGGGTGATGTGGTTATATTTCTTAAAATGTGTGTGGAGATGGGCAGAGGCATTCAGCACATTTTAAAGACTGGAGAGCTGAGAGCTGGGAACACCGTAGAAAAGGGAAATGCAATGGTCAGAGTGTAGATGAAATTACAGATAAGGATCTGAGCACAGGTACATGATCTATATAGGCAATATTTAAGAAGGGTGAGAAACAGATCTGTAGACAAAGGAGATGGAAGAGGAGGAGCAGAAGCAGGAAAATCAATCAAGGATTACATTAACTATATAGACAGGACAGACCAAGGGAAGGGCTGAACTGAAGAGGAAAATAGAGGAGATTGAGTTGTGTTTGGCAGGGTGTTTGTGAAAGAACACGCTATATAAAAACTGTTCAGTCCTGTAGAAATAATATCTTATCTTTAAGATATTTTGTTTAAGTGTCTGTTCAGAGAAATGGTTCCTGTCAGAGGGCAGCTGCTTCCCAAGCACTTCCTCCTGGCTTCGGGGATGTGTCTACGCTGCATAGTAAATCCGGGTTCAGACTGAGATTTAAGCCCAATGCCCCCTAGCATCCACACACAAAGCCTCCTGATTTGCACCATAAACCTTTCAGGACCTGGGCCTGCGGACTTGCCTAGGGGTATGGGTCTCTGACACAAAGACCCATAGGCAAAGAGTCCCCTGTTCCTTTAAACAGCTCTCACTTCAGACCTGACACACTCATTATACCAGATATATATTTTGCAGGGTATTTATCCAACAGGGATATCATGTGAGATGTCTACAGCTAGCTCATAACTTGTCAAGACTCATAATCATTGTGAAATATTTAAGGAACAATCTATATATATTGAAAGTAAGCTGGAGTAGAAATTAATCACCAACAGGTAATGGGCATTGGGGATGGCCCATCCAAGCAAGAGGGAGTTGTCATTCCTTCCTAATCAGCCAGTGAGGTAACGCAAGGCTCAATTTAACAGCTTTGCTCCTTTCCAAAACTATCAACGGAAAGCCATCAAAGGCACCACTAAACAATTAAAACCTCTTAGAGGTGAAAAAGGAATATTGGAACAGACAGAGCTTTGCCCTGGCTGTAAATAGAAATAAAAGACTATTTTCAGTATAGCAGAGGGTAGGAAAAGACACCCTGCATCCATTCACTAAGGAAACTCCTTGGGGAGGAAGGATGCTTTCATGACGATCAAATGTGTAAGCACTTGGAACATAATAGGGTAATAAGGAATGGCCAGTGTGGATTTGTCAAAAGCAAATCATGCCAAACCAACCTAATTTCCTTCTTTGATAGGGTTATTGTTTTAGTGGGTTAGGAGGAAGCAGTAGATACGATATATCTTGATTTTAGTAAGACTTTTGACAAAGTCCCACATGAGATTCTCATAAGCACACTAGGGAAATGTGCTCTAAATGAAATTACTATAAGGTGGGCGAAAAGCTTATTTAAAGTCCATACGCAAAGAGTAGTTATCATTGGTTCAATGTCAAACTGATTCCACAGGGGTCAGTCCTGGGTTTGGTACTATTCAATATTTTCATTAATAACTTGGATAATGGAGTAGATAGTATGCTTATAAAATTTGGAAATGACATCAAACTGGGAGGGGTTGCAAGTGGTTTGGAGGACAGGATTAGAATTAAAAACAACCTTGACAAATTGGAGAATTGATTTTAATTCAACAAGCTGAAATTCAGTAAAGACAAATGCAAAGTACTTAACTTAGGAAGGAAAAATCTAATGTACAACTACAAAATGGGAAATAACTGGCTAGATGGTAATACTACTGAAAAGGATCTGAGGGGGTGATAGTGGATCACAAATTAAATATGAATCAACAATGTGATGGAGCTGCAAAATGTCTAATATAATTCTGGGATGTATTAACAGAAATGTTGTATATAAGCCATAGGAGGTAATTGTCCCACTCTCTTCGGGACTGGCGAGGCTTCAGCTGGAGTATTGTGTCCAATTCTGTTCCAATTTAGGAAAGATGGGGACAAATCGAAGAGAGCCCAGAGGAGAGCAACAAATACAATAAAAGGTTTAGAAAACCTAACATGAGGAAGGGTTAAAGAAACTGGGCATGTTTAGTTTTGAAAAAAGAAGACTGAGGAGGAACTTGATTACAGTCTCCAAATATTTTATAAAGAAGACAGTGATCAATTGTTCTCCATGTGCACTGAAGATAGGACAAGAAGTAAGGGGCTTAACGTACAGCAAGGGAGATATAGGTTAGATATTAGGAAAAACTTTATAAGAATAGTTAAGATCTGGAATACGCTTCTAAGGGAGGTTGTGGAATCGCCATCATTGAAGATTTTTAAGAACAGATTGGATAAACACCTGTCAGGGATGGTCTAGGTTTACTTGGTCCTGCCTCAGCGCAGCATACTGAACTAGATGACTTCTCGAGGTCCCTTCCAGCCCTACATTTCTATGATTGTATGAACGTTTGGATCCTGTTTACTGAAAAACCATCTAGGTCTGCAATGGACTGAATTTGCAGAGGAAATCTACTTTATTAGATAGGAAAGGTAACTATTGATAAGTGTAGACTCTGGTTTGTTTTCTATGATTTTGTTTTGTATTGTAATCACTTGTTTCCACCACTCTCTCTTATTTCCTGTTAAATCTTTATTCTTACTTTAATGAACCTTACTTAGCTTTATTGTAAGTGCTCACAAGTGCTGTGCTGTTTACAGGAGTGGTGGGTTAAGATACAACTGGTAAATTGGGGCACACTGCACTTTGCTTACATAGAAGGACAATATTAGTAAAGTGTTTATGTATTTTTAGATCTTGTATAAATGTTTTGGCCGTTCTGAAAAAAAAAAAGTTAAATATAATGTCCACTTTTTCTCTTCATTCATTTGCTTAAAAAGAAAAAATAAAGATCCTTGAATCTTCAAATGTTAAAGTCTGAATTGTGAGAATAAAGCCTGGTCTACACTATAGTTAGGATGACATAAACGACTTAAGTCGACATAATTCTGTAAGCTCCCACCGATGTAAGTAGCCCACTACCTCGACTTAGTAACTCCACCTCTGTGAGAGGCGTAGTACTTAGGTCAATATATTAAGGTTGATGCAGTGCTTACAACACCTTTTGCTGCCTAACAGCCAGAGCCCTACTGCCCAGGGCTGACAACTAGAGCTCTGCTGCCTGGGACTGACAGCACAGCAGGGCTTGGGCTGTCAGCCCAGCGCAGAGGGGCTCCAGCTGTCAGTGCCCCAAAATTCCCCACACTGACAGTTACATTGGTGGAAGCACTCTTGGTGAGGACATGCACCACCGACAGGGGTGTAATATAGACATGAAAGACTGATTTAATTACTGCAGTGGCTCTATGTTGACATAACTTAATTTTGTAGTGTAGACTTGCCCTAAGATTTAAGAAATAAAGAGACCACTCTTTCTTTCCAATAGATTTAGAATATAGCTATCAAACTATTGGTATGACAAATATGGATCAAATAGTTTTTAACACAAGCAAACTAGTTTTTCATAGAATCATAGAATATCAGGGTTGGAAGGGACCTCAGGAGGTCATATAGTCCAACCCCCTGCTCAAAGCAGGACCAATCCCCAACTAAATCATCCCAGCCAGGGCTTTGTCAAGCCTGACCTTAAAAACTTCTAAGGAAGGAGATTCCACCACCTCCCTAGGTAAAGCATTCCAGTGTTTCACCACCCTCCTAGTAAAGAAGTTTTTCCTGATACCCAACCTAAACCTCCCCCACTGCAACTTGAGACCATTACTCCTTGTTCTGTCATCTGCTACCACTGACAACAGTCTAGATCCATCCTCTTTGGAACCCCCTTTCAGGTAGTTGAAAGCAGCTATCAAATCCCCCCTCATTCTTCTCTTCCGTAGACTAAACAATCCCAGTTCCCTCAGCCTCTCCTCATAAGTCATGTGTTCCAGACCCCTAATCATTTTTGTTGCCCTCCGCTGGATGTTTTCCAATTTTTCCACATCCTTCTTGTAGTGTGCGGCCCAAAACTGGACACAGTACTCCAGATGAGGCCTCACCAATGTCGAATAGAGGGGAACGATCACGTCCCTCGATCTGCTGCCAATGCCCTTGCTTATACATCCCAAAATGCCGTTAGCCTTCTTGGCAACAAGGGCACACTGTTGACTCATATCCAGCTTCTCATCCACTGTAACCCCTAGGTCCTTTTCTGCAGAACTGCTGCCTAGCCATTCGGTCCCTAGTCTGTAGCGGTGCATGGGATTTTTCCATCGTAAGTGCAGGACTCTGCACTTGTCCTTGTTGAACCTCATCAGATTTCTTTTAGCTCAATCCTCTAATTTGTCTAGGTCCCTCTGTATCCTATCCCTACCCTCCAGCGTATCTACCTCTCCTTCCATTTTAGTGTCATCTGCAAACTTGCTGAGGGTGCAATCCACACCATCATCAAGCCCTCGGATCGCTTGACTGCAACTGCATCATTAAAAGCTATACAAATTAACATTACCGTTACAAATGTGTGGAACAGAGCTACAGAATTAGATAGTCATATTGATGCCCTTTCGCTAAATATCTAAGCATAAATTTATTTTAGTCAGTTTGTAAAGTCACAGGCATATGCATGGATGTCAGTCTAGGGGATATGGGGATGTCTGAGGGAGAGATGAGCGGGAAGTTGCTACAGACTCAGCGCTACCACTGTGGGATTGTTGGAAGCCCAGTGTTTGTGGCTTATTTGGTGGAGTTGCTGGGCATCCAGTGTTTGCAATACATTGGGGAGGGGCAGTTGCTGGAGAATGGGGGTTATCACTGTGAGAGGGGATTTGCTGCAGGCCTGCTATTTGGTGGGGTGGGCAGCGACTTAGGACCCGGTGTATTTGGGGATGTTGATGGAGGCCTGGTATATTGCGATGTATTTGGTGGGTGGGCTGCAGGGGACTTGGTGTATTTGGGGGAGACTGGTGAAGTCCCAGGTTTACTGGTGTCTTTGAGGGAAGGTTGCAGGGGGCCCATGGGTATTTGGGGAGTGTTGCAAGGACCTTCAGTGCGTGGATAGCAGGGGGCCCAATGTATTGGGGGGGGATTGTTGGGGGCCCAATGTATTTGGGACACTTGCTGCGGGCCGGGTGTATTTAGAAGGGGAATTACAAGGGGTCTGGTTTTACCCCTGCATTCAGTGGGCGGACTGCAGGGGGCTGGATGTAGTTGGGGGGGTTGCTGGGGCCCAGTGATGTTAGTGTATGGGGGGGGCAGGGTGTCACTGGCGTACGGGGGGAGAGCGCTGGGGGCCAGAGGTTACCGGTGTATTTGGGGGCTGCTAGGCGTTCGGTGCTACCGATGTCTTTGATGGGGGGTTGCTGGGGGCCCGGGGTTGCCGGAGTATCTGGCGGGGGGGGTTGGGACTCGCTAGGTCCGGCGGTGCCCGGCCGGGGAGGTTTGCGGGCAGGCGGCGGTGCTGTGGCTCGGCAGCCGCACGCTGAGGCGAGGCGAGGCGGGCTCCGGCGCGTTCTGCCGCGGCTCGGAGGGGGGAGGGGGGCGCGTTCTTCTCCCAGGCTGCCCCGGGCCCGTTTCCCGTCATGCCTGGCGGGCCGGCCCGTCCCCTCTGACCCGGGGCCGTCGCTCCCCCATCCGGGCTCTCGGCGCCACACGGGGAAGATGGCGGCGGCGGGGGCGCTCCCTGCCGAGTGGATAAAGAACTGGGAGAAATCGGGCAAGAGCGAGTTGTGAGTGTGGGGCCGCGCGGGAGGGGCGCGGAGGGGCCCGGGCGCTGGAGCCGGAGCCTGGGGCCCGCCGGCCGGAGCCTGGGGCCCGGTCGGGCGGAGGGGCCGGGAGCTGGGAACGGAGAGGGGGTAGAGGGCAGGGCTCCGGGCTGCGTTCGCCACACCGTACCCCGAAGGGCTGAGCTCCCGCTACCGGGTCTGTGCCCTTTCACCCTCACTAACGCCCCCCTCTCTCGGCCCAGCTCGCTGGGCTCTGGGGTGTACGAGTCCCAAGCGCCCCTTTCTGTCCTTGGGCTAAGCTGCCCCGAGCGTTGGCTCCCGTTCGCCCCCAGTCCCTCCGCCCGCGGGGCTGAGCCCAAGGCTCCCGAGTTCGCCTGTCTTCGCCAGTGCCGAAGCGTCAGGCGCCCCAGTGCTGAGCTTCCCTGGCAAGGCCCCAGCCTCGAAATCCTTCGATCCGAGGGATTTAATGCTCACGTCTCTTCCCCGATCCAGCCCAGGGTGGTCGCTGCGATGGATGGTTCCTCCCTTGTGCTCCTGCGCGGGGGCCTTTGTGTGTGCCAGGAGAGGTCCACTCAGCCCTCCCCAATCCATCTGGGTCCACTAGGCTTGACAGAGAAAAGAGCTGCCTTGTCAGCATCCCCTAGATACTAGTCCTAAGAGATCTCCACCTTGGCAGGTTACCTGCTTGTATTGCCCACTATGTGTTGGGGTTGCCTTTGATCAGGAGGTTTGACTTGAAATTCACAATCTCCTCAATTTAACGTTGACTTGTTACTTGGGATGAAGGTTTTTTTTAATATTTTAGATTAATCGGAAGGGTTCTTTTAAAACTTCTATCTCTCTGCCTTTTATTAAAAGTGATGAAGCTTTCAAAGTTAAATTTTAAGCATAGAATATTTTGTGGTGAATTTCAGGGAGACATTATAGTATCCACAGCATCATTAATTTCCCTTCCTCAAATTGGCAAAGCTTTACAGTCCTCTTAAAAGCTGGATGAGGGGAAGGGGTGGTGAGGTGAATGGCGAATGTGGACACCCTCTGCAAACACCACCGTTCTTCTCTTGATCTCTTCCATTTTGTAGTGGAAGGAGAGGAATAGCCCTGTTGTCAGTGCCCTTGTGTCATGCTATATATAGGCTTGATGTGACCGTGGCTTAAATATGTTTTTGTCTATACTAAAAACTAAACTATATTACGACCAAATAAAGAAACAGCTGTATGGTAATAGGGTCCCCTGACAAGTAGTAACTGCAGTGTAGATGGGCCTATAAAGAAGCTAAAGTTCAAACTCCTTTTTAACTTTCCCTGTTTAGGATTCTGTGTTGACAACTGATTTCACAATAAACTTGAAAGATAGTGAATAAGTATAGAGACCATATATTAGCCACAGTTTACGAATTTTGGTTCAATATGATTAATTTTTAAAAACCTGCTTATGATAGTTGGGTAATACAAAGTTAATGTTGAGAGATATTTCATAGTTGATTGTGTAAAGATATGTGCGTTGTTTGAAGACTCTGTAGTGCTATAAAAGCAAATTTGCAGCAGTTTAGAAGGGGTGGATTAGCTTATTCTTTGGCTATTATAGGATTCAAACAGATCAGCTAAACCATTTTCTAACAAAGAGACAGACTATCTTAGAAATGTGTTACACAAAAGTATTCTACCCTCGCCTTTGAAGCCATGATTTTAAAAAACAAAACAGAATATAAAATGATTTTGGTCCATTCATGATGGCTTATCACAGTGTTACCAGTTTAAATCTTTTAAAAGTGAAGAACTATATCTTTATCAAACATTCCAGAAGATTTCTTGTGGACCAAAATTCTGGTTTCCTTGGGAGTACATACTGAGCAATTTTGCTAGAATTTTTATTCTGAAACACTGACCAGTCCCTCTGTTAATAAAAAAAAGCAATTATTGATTGCATTTTACATTTAGTTTAGATACTGAAATGAAATGCTTCAAAAATATTTTATAACAGTTCTAGAAGTGAAGAATTAGAAGCTTAGAAAGGGTGCTAGGTGCTTTGCAGGAGACCTAGGACATGATTCCGGCTCTAAAGAGCTTGCAGTCTAAATTAAATATATAGCATGACTGATTAAGTTCATAAACTGTGGGAAGGGGATGAGATGCAGAAGGACAACACCTGTAATTCTAGCAACTAAAGCTAAGTGACAAATGTTAGCAAAACTTGTTTTACCCATCTTTTTCATTGGGGGTAAGCTCCTATTCTCAAGCCAGTGTTTAGTCTTCAAGCATGGTGGGGCTGGGCAAAACAGAAGCAAAATTTCAGCTTTCACTCAAATAAGAACAAGGAATTGTCTGGGGAACAATCTATGCTGAGTAGGAAGAAAAGGTGAGGAAATAGAGGAAAATTCATTAATTGCTGGTAATGTAAGGTAGCTTATGAGATCCAGCAAGATCACAGTCTGAAAAATGGTATGTTGGCAAAGTTATTAGTTATCTATACTTCAGCATCATTTTACAAGTTGGGAATTGCCCTAATGAAACAGACCAAATACTTTGTCTTGTTTAGTATTTTGATTCTTGACTGTGACCAGTTCTGGATGCTCAAAAGGCAGAAATAAACAGCCCACTATATATTGCTCCTATATAATACTGTATAAAAGTGTGGTGATCAAGTTATGCTCTGAAGCATGAGAGTTGATGGTTTTTGTAATATTATTAGGGCTGTCAAGCGATTAAAAAAATCAATCATGAGTAATCATGCTGTTAATAATAGAGTACAATTTATTTAAATATTTTTGGATGTTTTCTACATTTTCAAATATATTCAGTTACAACACAGAATACAAACTGTACTGTGCACACTTTATATTTATTTTTGATTACAAAAATTTCCATTGTAAAAAAGAAAATAAATAGTATTTTTCAATTCACCTAATACAAGTATTGTAGTGCAATCTCTTTACCATGAAAGTTGAACTTACAAATGTAGAATTATGTACAAAACTCCCCTGTATTAAAAAATAAAACAATGTAAAACTTTAGAACTTACAAGTCCAATTAGTCCTACTTCTTGTTCATCCAGTCGCTCAGACAGACAAGTTTGTTTACATTTGCAAAAGATAATGCTGCCCGCTTCTTGTTTATAGTGTCACCTGAAAGTGAGAACAGGCGTTTGAATGGCACAGTTGTAGCCAGCATCTCAAGATATTTACATGGCAGATTTGTTAAAGAGTCGTGTGTACCTTGATGCTTCAGCCACCATTTCAGAGGACATGTGTCCATGCTGATGGAGGGTTCTGTTTGATAACGGTCCAAAGCAGTGAGGACCAACAAATGTTCGTTTTTATCATCTGAGTCAGATGCAACCAACAGAAGGTTGATTTTCTTTTTTGGTGGTTTGGGTTCTATAGTTTCCGCATCAGAGTGTTGCTCTTTTAAGACATCAGAAAGCATGCTCAACACCTTATCCCTCTCAGATTTTGGAGGGCACTTCAGATTCTTAAATCTTGGGTCGAATGCTTAGCTATCTTTAGAAATTTCACATTGGTATCTTTTTTGCATTTTGTCAAATTTGCAGTGAAAGTGTTCTTAAATGAACAACGTGTGCTGGATCATCATCTGAGACTGCTATAACTTGAAATATATGGCAGAATGCAAATAAAAGAGAGCAGGAGACATACAATTCTCCCACAAGGAGTTTGGTCACAAATTTAATTAACACATTATTTTTTTAACAAGCGTCATCAGCACGGAAGCATGTCCTCTGGAACGATGGCCAGAGCATGAAGAGGCATATGAATCTTTAGTGCATCTCGCATGTAAATAGGTTGCGACACCAGCTACATCGGTGCCATGCGAACGCCTGTTCTCACTTTCAGGTGACATTGTAGTTAAGAAGCACTATCTCCCCTAAATGTAAACAAACTTGTTTCTCTTAGCGATTGGCTGAACAAGAAGTAGGGCTGAGTGGACTTGTAGGGTCTAAAGTTTTACATAGTTTTGTTTTTGAGTGCCGTTTTGTAACAAAAAACTCTAAATTTGTAACTTGCACTTTCATGATAAAGAGATTGTACTACAGTACCTGTATGAGGTGAATTGAAAAATACTATTTCTTTATCATTTTTACAGTGCAAATATTTTAATAAAAATAATATAAAGTAAGCACTGTACTCTTTGTATTCCGTGTTGTAATTGAAATTGATATATTGAAAATGTAGAAAAACATCCAAAAATATTTAATAAACAATAGAATACCAATTGAAATTTAACAGTGAGATTAATCACGATTAATTTTTTTAAGTTAATCACGTGAGTTTACTGCGATTAATCAACAGCTCTAAATATTATTCTAGCTAGTCTGATCTTTTGTACTTTTTAAAAAGTCTTTCTTTGTTTTGATAAACAAGTATGACAAATGTATCAAAGAGCATGGAGTGGATCATGTTACTGTAAGTTTAAAAAATGCAATATCTATCATCAGCATTGACAAAGAGATTAAGACAATTCAATCTATACACTATTCTAAGCAATATGAAAAATACTAAATCTTAAAGTTAACACTGTTATGACGTAAGACATTGATACTCAAATAACAGATCATAAAGATTCTAGACATATCCATAGATGGCTACGATCTAAAATAAGAATATGACTTATTAGTCTAAGCCAGTGATTTCCAAACTTGTTCCATCGCTTGTGCAGGGAAAGCCCCTGGCGGGCTGGGCCAGTTTGTTTACCTGCCGCGTCAGCAGGTTCGTCTGATCACGGCTCCCATTGGCCGCGGTTCACTGCTCCAAGCCAATGGGAGCCGCTGGAAGTGGCGTGGGCCGAGGGACATACTGGCTGCTGCGGAACAAGTTTGGGAACCACTGGTCTAAGCAGTCAGCCATCCTAAAAATTCTACACAACCTTTATTTATAAGTATTTATAATTGTACACTTTATAAACTAAGCATGTAAATAACATGTAAAAACAGTAACTGTGTAACCGATTAAAATTCTGTTGGTTACACGGTTAAACATTTTCCCATAGGAATTAGGGTGTGGGGTGTGCTGCAGCACCCAGGTGTTTTATGTGGGTCCCCGCTGCCGGCCCCTGCACCCAGGGGTCCCTGCTGCCGCCTAGCATCCTGGCTGTGGGGCTGGCAGCCAGGACGGACCTCAACTGCTCTGGGATGCCAGGTGGCCGTGGGGCTGGCAGCCCGGAGGGACCCCAGGCGCACAGGGCGGCAGCTGAGACCCTGGGCGAAGTTTAATCGTTAACAGAAACCGATAAGAATCAAGCATATTGGTTAACCAGTTAAACTCATACATCCCTATTATAAACTTAATTTAATTAGCTCTTTTACTGACTTGTAATGTCTAGTCCTTCTTAGACAATTTTTGAACTATTTGTCGCAATCAGTATCTTGCATCAGTGAATTTCACATACCAGTTATCTGTTGGAAAAAAATTTAAAATTTTCTGCCTTTTAATTTATGTGTCACTTGTTTTTGAGAGAGGTTAGTTAGTGCTGGTCATTCTTTTTCTTTTCTTACTAACTGCTCTTAATCTTCTTGAAAGCTCCCACACTTGTAACTTTGTTTTAGTCCTGTGTTTTTTTTAAATGAGGTGACCCAAACTGAACATTTTTCACGGTGAGGTCATTTTTTTTATATGCGCGCGTTCGCATGTCCATGTGTGTCTCTTAACCCTTCTAAGTATACCATAGTATCTTATTTGTGTTTCGCCACTGCTTGGTACTGGGTGGATATACCCATTGAATTTATACAATGACAACTTTGTTTTCTCGTAAATTAAAAAACTAATCCAGGAATGTGTAGTGTGTCAGAGTAGCTTTAATGATTTCTTTGGCCAGCTTAAACAATGGATTGATCTTCAAGATGCGCTGAAAGAGCATTCTTGATATTTTGAGTCTCCTTTCAGTTTGTCGTATGTGATGGGAGTTTATATTTGTCTGTAGTACAGAGACAACTTAAAACCTTTGAACTTGTATTAAGATCTGCTGAAGTGGACCCTTCAGTGCACAGTGGAGTTCCATTAACATCACAGCTTGTTGATCCATTATAAAAACTGATATCAGAAGGACTTTATGTACTCCAAAGGGTCTGCCTGAGTGGATCCCACTGAAGGATCAGGGACTTAATTTGGCTGTTAATTTTAAGCAGAAAGTAGAAATGACTGCATATAGGCTGACTGTAATGGGTACTAATTAATCCACTTAATATTTAAGAAAATACACAGTAGACTCAGAAGAAAGACTAGGTTGAGATCAGATGGCCTGAAATAGTTCTTGTGAAGAGATATTGATTTTTGTAAATGCTTTTAAAGGTCTATTTATCTTGGTTAATGATGAATAGAAGAAACTTCACCATTAGTAATAGAATGAAATAGAAGCTTCTTGGCCCCAACTTTAGAACTAGAACTGTCCATGTTATGTGATATGTTAGAGAGAATCTATTGTGTTTTCTGTAACAGTAAAAAAGCAATAATAATAATTTGAGCCATACCTTCACTTTATGTGGCAAGAAAGCTTCCATAGTGTAGCTGTACAGTGAACCTGCTTATTACATTATATTTACATTTGAAATGGCTCATTTTCTTAATGTTTTACAGTGTGCATTGGTTGTAAGCAGCCTGAGTGACGGCTATGATTGTTGTATGAGCTTTCTTTAGAAGAGTTAATATGTAATTTTGGTTATGATATCAAGGAAGCCTAATATTTTTATAAGTAATCTACATTATAACGTACTGCTATGAGTTTATGTATCTTTATGAGAGAATATAGAGATTCATTTTTAATTCTCTGAAACTCTGAAATGAATTGTAATATCTAAAGTTGTGGTCCTTACAAGAATATAATTGTTCTCTTGCAAACTTTAAAAAAAATCTGATTTGAGCAGTCTTCTACGTTTTTATAAATGTAGGTATTTACACATTTTTTAGGTCTCTGCTCTTATGCTTTGGGGCCTGATCTTGCAATGAGAACAACGCTGGAAGATCCCGGCATCCTTGAGAAGCACTTTTGAAGTCAAAGCCCCACCTGGGTGCACAGATAGCTATTTTTAAAAAATAAACAAAGAAACTTAAAATATATAAGGTCTTCTCTTTCACAATCCAGTGTTGTTGTTTTTAAAATGGATACAAGATTATTTAGAATGCTGTTGTGTATTTTTTAAAATAAGGGAATTGCACAATATAAAACAGACACTGATCCAGACGACAGAACCCTTCAGCCTATAATTATCTTTTTATATTTTTATTTAAAGATTAAAATAGCTACTTAGTAGTGTGTGCACACTCCTCCCCTTTGCTGGGATTATGTTCTGTGAAATCATGTGAATGCTTAGCATTAAAAAGTGAACAAATATTTCAAACATACATTTGGGCAAAAGTTCAATAATGGCCACTAGAAAGATACTTGCATGTCACTTCTTAATGATAATATGTAAGTGGCAGTGCTTCCTTGCCTACTTTCATGTCTTTATATTGCCTTAATTTCTCAGTTTTCTGATAGTCATGCTGAGAAAGTGTGGCAATCCAGAAGTTAGGGTATGGAAGTTCTACTACATTTGTAACTTTTCTAAATTAAGATCCTAATTTTAGCTTTAAGTATTGAATAAAGGTTATGTTTTGGTTTTCAACTTGTTTGGCTTGTCAAAATAATCTAAAATAACTAGATACATATAGAACAGCAAACCGTACTATATAATTCTTTTTATAACTAAACTTCATGACTGATTTTGAAAACTGAAATTGTATAAAGAATATTTCTCTTTTCAGTTTGCAATTATGCCGCACACTCAGTGAAAATAAAAGCCATGAAAATGTGACTTTCAGAGGTAAGTTGATATTATCCAATATACTTGGAGTGTGTGTATATATATATATGAAATTGATCAGGGTTCAGTGTGTGCTTGGATGGAATGTCAGTATGTATGGTGATTGCTGCATAATAAGGAGGGGAGCTCAGTGCATAAAGCAAGGAGGATATCCATTTACACAGATTCAGTTAACCTCAAACATTCACATAGGAAGTATGCAAAGGGAACTCTCTGCAGACCTGCAACCAGTCTTTGGTTGGGGAGGTGGACTTCTTTACCATAGCTCCTTGTGAAGTTCCATATGCAAAGCCCTACTACTTACGTTTTGTGGAGAGATGAGTTTTATTCTAACAAGGAATTAGGTAAATAAGAAATGCTTGGAACGTACAGAAGTAGTTGCTTAATAATGCAAGTATAAACTCTTAAACATATTGTTCAGTTTGCTCCTATAGAGTTATAGTTCTTAGTTTCCAATTCTGTCTTCCTTGGGTAAATATATTGCTGGTTTTAGTTTCTAAAGTTCCAGTTTTTAAAAGGGTTTTAACATTCATTCTAAAATGCGTGTACTTACAATTTTGGTGGGGGGGCTTTAAGAATTAGAATGATTAAAATGTCCAAGGACAAATAGCAAGGCATAGTTTTGCAACATAAACAAGAGAAATTGAATTTTGGATTTGTTTGCTTTGTATGATTCCCTGAAAGGAAAGATTCAATATTATGGAGTCTGCAAAGCTGCTTACTTTATTTAGGTGGTGTCTGGGGATCTTGTTAAAACAGTTGCTTTGGGAAACGATAAAAGCAGAGGGGATTATTTATTGTGAAACACAAATATGATTATAATTAATTTTGCAAAGTAAAAAGTATTTAATGTTAAATCAGTAAAATTGCAAAAATATATTTTAACTCCCAAATATGTTTAGTACAAGTCATTGTTTTAATACAAGGCTGATGGCCCAAAAATGAGCTGTTTTCAATCGTCATCTTCCTGTACTGACTTTTATAAACTTGAGATTCAAACTTTCATTGAAATTTATAAAGCTCTCTAGAACTTGTGATATTTCCTTCCAATTAAAGAAAGTTACTAGATTTGGTGACATATTTACAAAATTGAAATTTACGCAGTCTTTATAATTGAACAATTCTCATTCAATTAAAACATAAAAAGGTCTGATTCTGCTCTCACAATGATGTAAAATGGAAATAACTCCATTTAAATCAGTGTTTTGTGTTATAAAACTAGTGAGAGGAAATCAGGCCCACAATCTTCTGGGGAACTCATATTTATCTATTTCAGAAAATACATTAGCTTGATGAAGACAAAACACTTCACATTTTCTTTTTTTGGTAGATGCTTAGATACAACAATGATGCTTTCAATAAAAAAAGAATAAAACTGTGATTAATTTATATTATTTTTGTGTGAATTGTTACTACCAGCAGTGATCACTTCTTAAAATTCGGAGTAAGTTCTATATCAAATTCAACCACTGCTTCCTTTTTATATTAAAATTATTTATTTGTATTATTATTATTATTATTGTAGTGTCCTAGAAACACCAGACAAGGATTCTGGTTCCATTGGGGTATGTGCTATACAAGCAAATAGGACAGTCTCTGCCCCTAAGAGTTTTTTGCTATACTTTAACATGTGCCCCAGATGCTGTTTCTCCCTCAGAATAAGTTGAGATTTAAGCTGAGAACAGAAGGTCTGTAAGTGTAGTAGAGTATGCTTCTGTCTCATCTGATGACTAAGGTATCAGACTTTTAAAATTATTTCTGGAGCATATGTTGACCTACTATAAAATGCTTCTGAATTATATATTTCAAATATCCTAAATATCTGCCCAAAATTTAAACAACCCCCTCAAACGTCTACTTCTGAAATAATACCATTATTTATTTAGAAGATTGCCTTTTCTCACTATTGCAGCTGATCTTGGAAAAAATATCTTTGACTGTCTAGTTAGGTAAATAACTTTGACTAACTGATTATTTTGAAGATTAGCGTAATCAATGAATGCAGATTGAAAGCCGAGGACAAAAACATAGGAGTTGTCATATTGGATCAGACCTGAGGTTCATATAGTTCATTATCCTGTTTCTGACTGGCCAGTACCATATATTTCGGAGGAAGATGTAAGATTGCTGCAGTATGGAGGTTTGGGGTTACCTGTCCCCACATTAGGTCCCCTCCTGAATTCTAATAGAGATTGGCTTAAGATCTGAAGAATAAGAGTTCCTTCATCAGAAATACTACATTAAAGAAAATTAAGACCTTCTTGCCCAACTCTGAAATTAAACAATTCCATGCTATTAATGTAATTTCAGGTTAGAGTTTTGTATTCCCAAATGTATAGACGTCAAAAAGATCCATGATCTAAATACTCATTGAGCACACTGTTGATGTTTACTATTTTCATCCGGGTGTTTTGTATAGCTATGTGTACATGGCTTGGTAGAAGTGTGATTTTTCCCTGCGTGTGTTCACATAGTTGTGCTAACTCTCAGTGAGCTAGCGCAATATAAATAGCAGTGTAGTCACACTATAACACTGCTTGTGGCCATGGAGGCATGGGTGAACTTTACCAAATATATATGCACCAGTTTCAGGTGGGTTTGTACTCAGTACAACTCAGCGGTGCCTCCATGGCCACTACCAGAGCTACTGTGGCTACGGTGCTATTTATATTGGTAGTAGCTCAATGAGAGCCTGCACAAGTGTGACAATGAGCAGAGGAATCACACCCCTAGCTTGCAGTGTAGACATAGCCTATAACAACGGTGGCTAAATTTACAGACCCTCCGAGCCGCATACGACAATCTTCAGAAGTTCAAGAGCTGGGGTGTGCCTGCCGGGACTCGGGGCCTCAGCTGTGCAGGAGACTCCTGCTGAAGCCCCGAGTCCCGGCAGGTACACCCTGCGGGGCTGGAGCCCTGAGACAGCTCTCCTTCCTTCGGGGCAGAAGCCAGAGGCGATACGTGGGGGGGACACATGGGGTCACGCACCCTCCCTCCACCCCCCAATTTTTGCCATGGTTTGCTTGCCGTGATCAGTTGCAAGTGCCGCAGAGCCCACACCCTGCATGGCAGCTGCTGGATCTGGCAAGCTGGGAGCTGTAGCCATCGTGAGAGGCAATGGCATATAGCTGGGAGCTGCAGGGAGAGCCACTGCTTTTGCTGCTTCCTGTCCCCCGTGAGCTAAAGCAACAGCCCCTCCCTGCAGCTCCCAGGTGTTTGCTGTTGACTCTCCACCGGGAGCTAACACCTGGGAGCTGCAGGGAGGGACTGCTGAGGGTATGTGGGGGGCATGCCTCGGAGGGCATGACTCAATCTGTTAGGAGGGACGTTTAAATTGTGCCCCCCCAACAGGTACCAGTCATCTCTGGCAGAAGTCCCTAACCCCGCTGCCCCAAGCTTCCCCCTTCCCCCCAGCCTGCTAGGCGGAGAGTGGGGGACGGGGGGCCTCCGTGAGCCATACTTTAACTGTAAAAGAGCCTCATGTGGCTTGGAACTGCGGTTGACCACCCCTGGTCTATAATATAATTATATGCATAATGAAAATGTACCTCCTTTGTGTTTTGGCTTTTAGCCACATCAGTTATTATAAATGTATTCTTCACTCTGTAATAAGGTGTTTTAAAGACAATTCTGTATACATTTAAAATAGTGTAGCCATCTGTTTTTAACTTGTTGGAACCATGTGTACAAAACAAGCATGTATTTAATGTTCTATAATTCTCCCCAAACACACAGTCTCTGATCCAAGGAGCAGTGAAGAACTTTTCAATTTAATGTAATGCTCTGAAGCATGTGACATTATTTAATCATAGAAGTTTTTCTCTCACTTTTCTCTCTACAAAGAATTCAGCCTGACAAAGTGTTTCTCAGTTATTAATTTTCCACCTAGAGAAGTGGATATTAATTTTTATAGCTGCAACTTAGTTTATTATAGTATTTTTCCTTTGTCATGACATAATCTGATTTATGTGCACTATGCAAATGTGTCATCATCCAGGGAAGCTCATATTGTTGTGCATGAGACTGGTGTAATAATTCATCCCATTTTAGTCTATGGCATTTAACTCTTCTTTCCATAGAATCTCTAGGGCAAGGACCATATTTTGCTATGTACTTGTACAGTGCCTTGTACCATGAGGTCAGATTGGGACCTCAAAGCACTGCCTTATACAAATAAATAATCTTCTGGGTGAAGTGGGGAAAAAACACATTCTCTGTGACTACTAACTGCACCAAGTCTGCAGCATCACTGTAGATTTTTCCCTGGAAGTTAGACCAAGGATTACCTAACACTTGTGTTCCTAATGCGTCTGTTTTATGTATGACAGATATCCAGCAGGCTCTGTATGAGCTTGCAAATCACGTTGTCAAGGGAAACTTAAAGCATGATCAAGCTTCTAATGTTCTCAGTGATGTTATAGTAAGTATATATTTGTACTACTTGCTGTAGGTTTATTTAATATTTTAGTTAGCTTATTACTTATGGAAGCCAGAGTAAATGGGAAACCAGCAGAAACACACCATACCCTGCAGGTGTAGTCCCTTAAAACTTCTAAAGAAACTGCTTTTACTCCTAGGGCTTGTACACAATTGCACTTAGTTCAGTATAACTCAAGTTGCTCATGGGTGTGAAAAAGCCATCCCCCGAGTGATGTAAGTTGCACCATTCTAAGCGCCGGTGTGGATGGACAGCGCTGTGTCAGTTGGGCAAGCTCTCCTGCTAACATAGCTACTACTGCTCGGGGAGGTGGACTTGGAAGTGTAACTCCATGCCAGATACTCTGCCCATCTTGTTCCCCGCCCAACCCCCCCCCCCCCCCCAAAAAAAATTAAGGTGATACTTTTGACTATTAAAACCTTATAGCTTCAGCATAAGTTTAAGGTCTACTATGTGTTGTGAAGAGAAAGGGAATGAAAACATTGAAATGAAAAATATTACTTGTATACAATTATAACTATTGTGCCAAGACCACCATAAAGGATATGTTGGTGATGCTACATCTTTCCTGTTGAAGTGCACTGTAATGAATGAAAATTTCCCAAGGCTAGGTTAAAATGGTATTCATGGAAAGTATATTGAGGTTCATCTGATGAAAAGCTGAAGAGAGAAACAAATGTTTTATAGACATACGTGGGGGACTATGGTACTCAAATGCACACTTATTCTTGACTGGGAAGTTTGGATCTTTTTTAACTTTATGGTTCTTTTGTGTACCCACAATGCTAGCGAAGCCTTTCAGTTTTTACAATCAGTACTTTTACTATAGAAAATAGTTTAGATACTAGAATGTTCAGGGGGGAGGAGTGGGTGTTTGGGGTAGCTATAGAACAGCGTTGTGGGCTTTTTAGCTAATGCTAGGTCTGATTTATGTGGAGCTCACTTAAATTCCCAACATATTAAAAAATACCTCAGGACTGAGGCTATGGGGGGGGGGGGAAGGTGGATTGATTTAGATAACCAGTTTTAATTTTGATTGGCTGTTGTGCTTTTTAGTTATTTTCCTAAAGAGAGATTGATTTTCACTGGTTGGTAACCAGTAAAACATACTGATTTGCAACTGAGTACAGCCTTTATGCTAAATTTGGTATTTCTTTTTGCTGACCAGAAGGATTTGCTACATGAGAAAAACGTTTTTAGATATTGTATAATTGTATAGCTAATGTGCACTAAATCAGATTATAAGATTTTACTTCTTTGTTATGTTTAAAAATGGTGAGTGATGGATTTCTTATTTACTAGAATATTAATGTTTTGGATCTATGCCCAGCTGTATTTGGATGGAAATTGGAATTCAATCAAAAATGCACAAAACTAGTTTCACCTCACTTAAAAACTACTTGCTTACAAAATCAGGCATTAAAAATACAAAAGAGTCACAGCACACTGTTACTGAACAATTGCTTATTCTCTCTTTTGTACCATACAGTTATAAAATAAATTAATTTGAGTATAAGTACTGTACTTAAGTTTTAGTGTATAATATATAGAGCAGTATAAACAAGTTGTACGAAATTTTAGTTCGTACTGACTGCATTTGTGCTTTTTATGTAGCCTGTTGTAAAACTAGATAGATAATATAAGTATATATAAAGAAAAGGAGTACTTGTGGCACCTTAGAGACTAACCAATTTATTTGAGCATGAGCTTTCGTGAGCTACAGCTCACTTCATCGGATGTGTGAGCTGTAGCTCACGAAAGCTCATGCTCAAATAAATTGGTTAGTCTCTAAGGTGCCACAAGTACTCCTTTTCTTTTTGCGAATACAGACTAACACGGCTGTTACTCTGAAATAAGTATATATATATATATATATATATATTATAATATAATATAAAATACTTAGTTCAAAAACTGAATTGTAGAAGCACTTGAAAACAGGGATTTACAATGGGCGTGCCTTGTCAACCTTTAATAATAGCATTTCTAATTCAGTGCACTTTTAAAACTTATGCCATACCCTCAGACATGAGTTTAACTGTCATTGAGATTTTTCTTTCTTTCAGTCTTTTCAGCTCACTTGATAATGGTTTCCATTGTATTAATATTTTCTTTTGTATTTTTCCAAACACATCAGGCACAATAGATAGTTAAACCACTCCTGTTCATTGATTTAACAAGAGTAATGTTAGTGGATCTAAATTTACATTTCTGTCAAGACTCTTTCTTTATTAAAACAATAGACTAAAATATTCTAATTACACATTGTGGTATTCCTGCATTTACTGTGTTTTTTGTTTCGGTTAGGAATTTCGAGATGACATGTCCTCCATCCTTGCTGATGTATTCTGCGTATTGGGTAGGTTTCTTTCTTCCTTTCATCACTGAAACAGCTTAGTGGAGGAGAAGTGTGTGTTCTGTCATATAAAAATCTTGAAATTCCAAAATATAAAATAACTTTTGAAATGTAGTTTAATGTAACTAGTGCCATAGGAAAGCAATTTAAACGTTTGTCGTTTCAGTAATACAGTATGTACTATAAACTTATACAATTCATGGTTATTTTGCTTTTGTCTTCATATAAATGAGTATATGCATAGTAAAACACTTCTTGTGCCTTACCAAACTATATGTACGTTGTTTAGAAATCAAGGAAATTGATGATAGTTACAATTTGTTTGAAGAGGACTATTATGCAGCTCCCTAGAACTATCAGAGTTGAAGTTTCTGCCATTAGTACTAATGCATTGATGCAGTGTGTCAGGCAATCCAAATTTCCAGATGACAGAGGCAGATTACTGGTCTTAACGATTGCATATTTTCAGCTGAAGATTTTTTGGTAGTTTCACAGCAGTCTCTAGGCTTTTTTTGCCTTGGTAGTTTTTTGTAAGGTATCTGTGATGGAGATGGGTCTCTTATTTACAAAGATTCCTTTCAGAACTCCCAATAAAAGGAGCAACATATGTACATTTCTGTCCTGATTGTGCAACCTTTACTCATTCCAACAGTCCCATGAAAGTTGATGGGAATACATGCTCAAAAAAGTTACAGAAGCTTGCTCTTAAGTATGAATAGCAATAGGTTGTGAAGTCAGTGACTTAGCAATAATAACCATAATTATGACTTTTAAACAAATGCTCTTATAAACTGGTAATTATAATTTTTCTTTGATTTTTACAAATCTGGATTGTAAATGGTATTGGTAGCTGCTATTGTAGCTGTATTTGCACTTACGCTGTAACTGAAATGGAGCTTAGTCTTACATTATACCTATTGTTCCTAGAATATCAGGGTGGGAAGGGACCTCAGGAGGTCATCTAGTCCAACCCCCTGCTCAAAGCAGCACCAATCCTCCCAGATCCCTAAATGGCCCCCTCAAGGATTGAACTCACAACCCTGGGTTTAGCAGGCCAGTGCTCAAACCAATGAGCTATCCCTCCCCCTACAATACAATTTATGTATTGTTCATAAATACAGTCAAGGCAACTGGATAGGTCCTGGAAGAACAATGAGTATAGACAAAACAAATACTTTAAAGATAAGATGCAAGAGAAAAAAGTACACTTTCCTTTCCCTCTATTTACTGAAAGTTCTTTCTATCTTTTTTCAACTGTAGAAAAATGTCATGATTTACCTTGTTTTTAATTAAGATATTTTATTGAATTTTTCAAACAGCCTATATAATATATAAAACAAACTAAGAAGATACTTGCAGGAATTATGTAAATCCATACATATCTGGAAAAACAAGTACTAGGAAAACACAATTACTAAAAGAGTACCTCCTGCTGCAATCAGATCTGTGTGGCCAGACCCTTGTGCCTTCGAAGATCAGATTACTTCAAGAGGGTCAATGTGTGTACAAAAAATAAATATGAAATCGCATAAATCACAAGGCAGAGGATATTATGTTCTAGTCCTTTAGTCAAAGGATGAGCAGTCATATCTTTTAGGCAGTTTATTTACAAAATTTTGGTGATTTTTACAAAAATGGTGCTAACTGACCTATGAAAAATTTATTATATAAGAAGACTCAAATTCAGGAAGATTTAAGATTTAAAAGGAACATAGCCCACCCATTTCAAAGGAATATTCTCTCTAGCTACAGTGATAGCAATCAGAAGAGTTGTTTCTTACCATGTCATCAAACATGGTAGCTCTGTAACTTGGTAAGTAACTTGATCTGTTATGAGCACATTTCTAACAGGAAGTCAGATTTATGTGTTCAATTTCATATATATATGTGGTGAGATAAAGATTCTGAAAAACAGTTTTAAACTGTAGTTGAAAAAGTTAAATTGAATTGAGAAGTGGCTTTAGTTGAGTGAGTGGTCTTGGAGTTTCACTTGACTAATATGGGACAGTGAGTCTTCTCTTAAAGATCTTTAAGATTTTGTCATCCAGGAATGTATAGCATTTTACCCAAAACTGCTAACATTAATGAAATTCTGGACCAGCTACTATCATTAGGATCAGCAGCAGCGTTTTCTGTATTATTTGTTTGATATCTGTATGGACCACCAAGAAACTCTTGAGACTGTTCTTTTTCTTTCTTTTCCAGATTTGTAATCTACATGAACGTGTATAAACATAGCTACTAATTTCATTTAGGAAACTGACTTTTCTCCCCCTTTATGTTGGAGGGCTCTGATATTGTGCATTATTGCCAAAGTCCTCTAGCAAAAACATGCATATTTTGGACCTGATTTTTTCTAATGTAAATAAATAAGCAGAAACATTTGGGGCTGGGAAAGGAGAGGAGCAATTTGTACATAAAGGAGCCGTAAAGAGGATACCATCTTGCTTTGCATATCACCTGAGTGCTCAACGGTAGCTGTTGAGAGAGTTGTGGCTACAGGAGAAGATAAAGCTGCCCTGGCCTACCCTAAGTTGTTTCTGAAAATGGGATCCTTGGGATCACTCAAATTCTCCATTAGTAGAAACAAGGGATTGGCAAAAAAGACCTTTTTTAATGTCTCATGGTGGATTTCACCCTAGCTTCTATATTAACATAATTTTTATTGATTTTTATGGTGAAGATTGTGGGCTTATTTATATCCCTGAACTAAATAGTTCTGGAATTCGTTCCTTTTAAAAATATCAGGGAAATTGAGGGCTAGTTTGTGTGTTAATGATCTTCCCTGAGATAGGGGTTATGCATTGTTGAACTGTCTGGAGTGGTTCAGGAGAGAGATTGTGATTCAGGGCTAATCTACACTACTGTGCTACATCGGCTCAGCTGCACTAATGCAGCTGTGCTGCTTTAGCATGTCTGGGGAAGATGTGCTATGCCGACGGGAGAGGCATAATTACTCCACCTCAGTGAGAGGCAGCAACTATGTTGGTGGGAGAGCGTCTCCCGCTGACAAACCACCAGTGGGGACAGCACTTAAGTTGATGTAACTTGCATTGCTTGTGGGGGTGGCTTTTTCACACCTCCCCTCCCCTCGAGCGACGTAATTTACATCTACTTAAGCAGTAGTGTGGACAAACCCTCAGTCTGACTGCTGATCTGGGAAAAGTGGAAACGTCACTGGCTCTGTACCTAGCTTAGTGTCTATGTCTTTTGACACGCCAACCTAACTATGCTCTACGCTTCTAGAGAGGCTGCTTCACCTTATGCGCTGTGAGCAGTGTAACGGGTAGTAGTGGGGCACCTTATAGTGCCGTACAAGTGGGCCACGATCTGATCTAAATGCAAAAAGTAGTATTTAAAGCAACATTGAGGAGGTTGAGAAATCTAATGGCAGTTCTTCCTGCGATATTAACCAGAGCAATGTTACATGTTCTGTGCTTTTGATATTCTACATTGATAACACAAAATATATCAGTATTTAACAAGACAAACAGATACTAGCTACGTTCAAAGCAACCTTAACTTTTGCACTTGATTTCTCAGCTTCAGTGTTAAACTAACAATGGTGGGGTTTTTTGTACTCCATGTAAATGATTAGTTCCAAGTAAGGTCTAATCCTTTTTCTAGTTCTAGATTTAAAACATAGTTGTAGAAAACATATTTAAAAGGCTTAAATATTGAAATATAAAAATTCTGGTGTCGGTGTTTTTCAGTAAACTTTAAAATGATTCTTACTTTATAGAATATGCAGACTAATTGCCCAGTTACTTTACAGACAAGTCATTATAGTTAACTGAGCACACAGCTGAGTTAAAATTCACAGTAATTATACCACTATATTATTTGGTGATTGCTACTAGATTTCTACCTGTTATGGATAATAGAAAATATAGGGTAGACTGTTTTCTCTTGAATAACTCTAAAAGCTGATTACAAAGAAAATTTTTTCAAAAAATTCAGATGCAGAAACTTAGATAAATTACACAGTTTTACATTCACAGTGTGTCATAAATATAAAGGGAAGGGTAAACCCCTTTGAAATCCCTCCTGGCCAGGGGAAAGTTCCTCTCACCTGCAAAGGGTTAAGAAGCTAAAGGTAACCTCGCTGGCACCTGACCAAAATGACCAATGAGGAGACAAGATACTTTCAAAAGCTGGGAGGAGGGAGAGAAACAAAGGATCTGTGGGTCTGTCTATATGCTGGTCTTTACCGGGGATAGACCAGGAATGGAGTCTTAGAACTTTTAGTAAGTAATCTAGCTAGGTATGTGTTAGATTATGATTTCTTTAAATGGCTGAGAAAAGAATTGTGCTGAATAGAATAACACAGACAGAAATAGTATCTTTTTTGTAACTTAAGGTTTTGCCTAGAGGGATTCTCTATGTTTTGAATCTAATTACCCTGTATGGTATCTACCATCCTGATTTTACAGGGGGGATTTCTTTATTTCTATTTACTTCTATTTCTATTAAAAGTCTTCTTGTAAGAAAACTGAATGCTTTTTCATTGTTCTCAGATCCAAGGGTCTGGGTCTGTAGTCACCTAGGCAAATTGGTGAGGCTTTTTACGAAACCTTGTCCAGGAAGTGGGGTGCAAGGTTTTGGGAAGTATTTTGGGGGGAAAGACGTGTCCAAACAGCTCTTCCCCAGTAACCAGTATTTGTTTGGTGGTGGTAGCGGCCAATCCAAGGACAAAGGGTGGAATATTTTGTACCTTGGGGAAGTTTTGACCTAAGCTGGTAAAGATAAGCTTAGGAGGTTTTTCATGCAGGTCCCCACATCTGTACCCTAGCGTTCAGAGTGGGGAAGGAACCTTGAGTGCGATAGAGTTCAGTTTGTTTAAAAGCAGCAGGTTCATTACAGTTTTTTAGTCTCGGGGGAATAAATAATGAGACTTCAGCTAATTTAAAATATTGTTGAATAAAACAGTTGTGGCATAACTGGAAAATTTAAAGTAATAGTTGATACTCAAACTTCTGCTTTTCTCACAACTGTATGAATTAAGAATACATAGGTGCCGGAACTGGTTTTCTTGGCTTGAAGTGGTAATAGCTAGGGCTGTCGATTAATCACAGTTAACTCACGCGATTAACTAAAAAAAATTAATCTCTGTGTTAATCGCATTGTTAAACAATAGAATACCAATTGAAATTTATTAAATGTTTTGGATGTTTTTCTACATTTTCAAGTATATTTATTTCAATTACAATGCAGAATACAAAGTGTACAGTTCTCGCTTTGTTATTTTTATTAAAAATATTTGCACTGTAAAAATGATAAAAGTACTATTTTGCAATTCACCTCATACAAGTACCGTAGTGCATCTTTATCATGAAAGCGCAACTTACAAGTGTCGATTTTTTGTGTGTTATATAACTGCACTCAAAAAGAAAACAATGTAAAACTTTAGCGCCTACAAGTCTACTCAGTCCTACTTCCTTGTTCAGCCAATCGCTCAGAGAAGCAAGTTTGTTTACATTTACGGGTGATAATGCTTCCCGCTTTTTATTTACAATGTCACCTGAAAGTGAGAACAGACATTCACATGGCACTTTTGTAGTCAGTATTGCAAGGTATTTACATGCCATATATGCTAAACATTCGTATGCCCCTTCATGCTTTGGTCACCATTCCAGAGGACATACTTTAAAAAAAAAATGTTAATTACATTTGTGACTCAACTTCTTGGGGGAGAATTGTATGTCTCCTGCTCTGTGTTTTACCCGCATTCTGCCATATATTTCATATTATAGCAGTCTCAGATGATGATCCTGCATGTTGTTCGTTTTAAGAATACTTTCACTGAAGATTTGACAAAACGCAAAGAAGGTACCAATGTGAGATTTCTAAAGATAGCTACAGCACACGACCCAAGATTTAAGAATCTGAAGTGCCTTCCAAAATCTGAGAGGGATGGGGTGTGGAGCGTGCTTTCGGAAGTCTTAAAAGAGCAACAATCCAATGCGGAAATTAGAGAACCCGAACCACCAAAAAAGAAAATCAACCGTCTGCTGGTGACATCTGACTCAGATGAAGAAAATGAACATGCATCGGTCTGCACTGTTTTGGATCGTTATCAAGCAGAACCCATCATCAGCATGGAAGCACGTCCTCTGGAATGGTGGTTGAAGCATGAAGGGACATATGAATCTTTAGCGCATCTGGCACATAAATATCTTGCAATGCCGGCTACAACAGTGCCATGCGGATGCCTGTTCTCACTTTCAGGTGGCATAGTAAACAAGAAGCGGGCAGCATTATCTCCTGAAAATGTAAACAAATTTGTTTGTCTGAACTGAAAGATTGACTGAACAAGAAGTAGAGCCTACAAGTCCACTCTGTCCTAAAGTTTTAGATTGTTTTATTTCTGAATGCAGTTATTTTTTGTACATAACTCTACATTTGTAAGGTCAACTTTCATGATAGAGATTGCACTACAGTACTTGTATTAAGTGAATTGGAAAATACTATTTTATTTTTACAGTGCAAATATTTATAATAAATAAATATAAAGTGGGCACTGTACACTTTGTATTCTGTATTGTAATTGAAATCAATATATTTGGAAATGTGGAAAACATCAAAAATATTTAAATAAATGGTATTTTATTATTGTTTAAAGCACAATTAATCGTGATTAATTTTTTTAATTGCTTGACAGGCCTATTAATAACCCTAATATCTGGTTTCTGCCTTCAGCACCCTCACTGTAAAAATTGTTCCATATGGCCATATGTGCCACTGGCCATATGTGCTTCATATTTAAATGTCTTTGCTTTAGTCTGTCACAGATCATCACTCTTTTTATTTAGAATAGAAGTGTAGGTGTAATATTTCCAAAAAAGTGCTGTCATTCTTTTATGAGAAAGCAAAACGACAATGGAAAATAGAATTTCAGAGGAGAATAGGCCAATACATTTCTATGCTCTCTTTTAGTGAAAATGGTTTTATTTGTATATTTGCTGTTATTTTAGAAATCAAACTTGTTTAATAACAATTTATTAATTTATAACCTGGATTTAGTTTCATTAGTAACCTCACACTTCCATTGAAACAAAATGCTTCCGGCCCCTCAAAAATTTATATTCTGAATACTTGATCATTAATTTTGCTTGGGTTCAAATGTACAGATGCAAATATAACTTATTGTAGCCAAGGGTCTTCAGGATAGTAATTACTGTTTCCAAATCAAATTATTTTTGCGTAACTGGCATTTATTTTTGATATGTTCATTACCTTATTTATTATCTGTAGCTCAGTTGGTGAGTGAATATCGGTTTTACATGCAGAAAAAAAAGATAAAGAGCTGAATACTGTCTTGTTCCACAAGTGTAATTCAGAGCACAATTTCATCTAATATTTCTACCTGAAGAGTTTGCAATCTAAAGTGATAACTGATAACAGATATGCAGTAGGGGATTGTGAGCACCAGGATCAAAGATACAGGCTGTGAGAAGCAGAATATGATACAACCTGGGGTTCAAAACAGTTATATTTTAAAATCTCTAAGGAAACATGTTTTATATAACAATGGAAGACTTGAGTTAATAGGCCTGGTGAAAGGGGGAGTGTTTTTTGAGGAAAAATTTGAATGAGGAGAGAACAGTTGTTCTGTGCACAAGATTAGTTAAACTATTCCCTTGATGCGGGGAGGTATTAAAAGAAGACGCAGAGATGAGTAAGAGAAGTTTACTTGTTTGTTCTCATTTTTCTTAATTTATTTTGAAAATAGGTAAATGTCCATTGCTCAGAATTTTTTTTTTTATTGTTGAAAAATAGGGGAACAGATCTGCTGTGTGTTCTCAAATGTATTGTTCTGATTCAGTGCACCTTAGTCCTGTTTCTGCTCCATAACTTTGTAAAACTAAATTCTGACTGGTCTTACTTAAGACGCCCTTGCATTTTTCCTATAGGGTTTTCCCTCTCTTGCTCTCCCCTGTCTTGATGAATTAGAGGGATCTAAACTACTCTAGACTGGGGGTAGTCTGTTGATTACTGTGTTGTGGAATGTGCACTCCTGTAGGACCTGATAAGCTGCCTGAAAGGCTCTCATATGTTACTGCTTCAACAGCTGACTGTAACAGCAGAAAGAGAGAGAGAGAGAGAGAGAATGTGGAGAAAAAACATGGGAGGGTAGACCAGTGACATAGGGGGAACAGCTAACTCTTTACCAACTTCAGATAGAAATAATGTTTATACTGTACAGAGTAAAGTAGAATCTCAGAGTTATGAACACCTGAAGAATGTAACTGAACAAAATGTTATAGTTCTTTCAAAGGTTTACAACTGAACATTGACTTAATACAAATTTGAAACTTTACTATGCAAAAGAAAAATGCTGCTTTTAACCATCTTAATTTAACTGAAAAAGCACAGAAAGTGTCCTTACCTTGTCAAATGTTTTTTAAACTTTCCCTTTTTTTAGTAGATTATGTTTAGCACAGTACTGTACTATATTTGCTCTCCACCCCCTGATTGCGTACTTCCAGTTCCAAATGAGGTGTGTGGTTGACCGAGCAGTTTCGTAACTCTAAGGTTCTACTGTATGTTGGTTTCCCTGCCTTCTGGTCCTATCCCTCCTTCTACCTGCTGTACCTACTGCTGGTCATAGGCCTCACTTAGACAGGGAGAAGGGCAAGAAAAAAGTGAATTATCTTCTGTTATTCATTCTTGTCTCCAGCATTTGTGCCACCAGTGTTAACAACCGCTGGATTTATAGGTGTGCAGTGTGTGAATTCTTTTTATCAATAGAATCAGCCACTAAATGTTACAGTAAGCTGAGTGTTAATGAATGGTTAGACTAGACACAGAATCAGAATGTTAATTATAACTGAATCTTAAATATTAATACATGTGCAAGCAGATTTTTATTAGGATTCATCACAAAAGGAAGAATGGGCCTTCTACGTTGCAGTGGAGAAATCAGAGAGAAACCAGAAAGATATGTCTCCATGACCAGTAATGTCTCATTTTACCCTTCCCCATATTCCTTTACTTCAGATATCGAAACAAGTTGTTTAGAAGAAAAAAGCAAGAGAGATCATTTTACGCAACTGGTGTTAGCCTGTTTGGTAAGTTGCACTTACATACTTCTTGTGTAGCAAAAAACTTCCACGTTAAAATATGACAAGAAATTTGAAATCTGTATCTTTTACCAGATATTTTTTAGGGAAAAAATTGTATGTAATGTAATTATTGAGTTTATTTTTAAATTATTACTTATTTTGTAAGAAATACTGTGTATGTATACGACATATACTAATTTGTTGTATATTTCAAACCACATGTTTTTATTGCCAAGAGAATAACTACAACATTACTTTCATCCTTATAGTCAGAAGGTTTGTTAGTGTGAGGTAAAGCAGAATAACAGAATAGCAGATAGACCAGTTGTCTTATCACATATGGCAAATCCTGTGGTTCTTTATTATGTAGACTTATAAGAACAGATAACTGTTTTAACTAGCTGCATTATAATTGCACAGAATGACTAGTCATTAGTTTCAGGCAAAACAGTTTATGAACAACAGTGTGTGGTGTTCCTCCTCCAAATTTACTCCTCTTTTATTGGTTAATTCTTTCCCACAAAATAAAGATCATGGAGGAAAGAATTAGACAAATTGCATATCTAGAATTTTTATGATCCTTAATTTGTCACAGTTTTTCTAGATTTAGTGAATATGTGAGATGTGACACTCCAAAATCTGTTGTAATGAATTAATTTAATTATAGCCTCCTTCCCCCCTATAAATATTAGAGGCTCTTTTGTTAGGTGACAGTGCCGCTTTGTACTTGTCATGTGCCTTATTTGTATACAATAGCAGTTCTTTTTCTTACGTTGTGAGTTTTAGTTTGTATAAGACACTGTATTATTAAAAATGTGTATTGTGTTCAAGTTTTTGTTGAGTTTTTATTAGCTGTCAAGATATCAAGCCCCATTGGTCATGGGCTGGACTCAAATTACTTTACAGCTGAAAATATCCATTATAGTAGTCATTGTCAATTTTTTTTTTTTTTTTTTGCATATTTTGGACCATTTCTTAAGATGGCGATCCTCTCACAGACACCTCCCTTCCAATCTTGATTCTACATCTGGGTTTCAGCTACAGTGTTGATTAGATAATAAAGGTCTATTAGGCCAGTGTTAGACTAGATAAAAATAACCTTGTTTTTATGTGGTGGCTGAAGTGGCTTGGTTCTGCCTTTTTTTTCTACATTATTTGTTTCCTTGTCTGAGCACTGGACGGTATTTTAATATTATAACTGGGGCTCAACCTACAAACCTTTTATCTGGATTTTGAATGTGACCTTTCCTTTCCGCAGTGTTTGGATGTATTCATTTTTGGTTTTGCCATTATGACTACTAAACTACTAAATTTGGATCTAGGTTTGGATTCCAGTCTCTCACCTTACTAAAATTTGAGGTTTTGAGATGTAGGATTTTTCCTTTTGGGAGCATTTCTAATTAGTATAAAATATTCCCCCGTTGCTTGCATCCCAAAATGTTCTTATATCTCCATGACCCTTTGCAGTTAGGTCTGGTCCTCCTTTGTGTTTGCTGCTAATCTGATTTTTGTGTCATCTGCTGATTTGATCGTGGTGGAGTTTGCGTTGGAGAAACACTTGATAACATTAAGCAGCTTCACAGCATGTCATTTTTTTGTTTAGTTGGCCAAAGAGCCTCTGGAAGTCCTTAATGTCTTGCATGGGACTACAGGTAGCAGAACCCTTCACTTTACCATTGTAACAAAAGTAGCTTTGCATATCATCTTGAAGTGTTGCTTATACTTCAAGTGGCTCGCAGATGGGGAATCGTGTTATAGACAGCCAACAGGTGATGGTCGGTCTCATTTGAGCATAACATAGTGGATGCTGTTAGAAACAAATAATAATTAATTATTTCCAGGAAATGAAATATGACTCTCAAGCTCAAGTACTTTGGGCTCATATAGATGGTTTGAGACCTTGCTTCCAAGTCCCTATGTGTATATCAGTTAGATGTTTTTCCTCTTTGAGTAGTCAATCTAAAAATGTTGACTTGTCCTGCTATCTGTAGTTTGGATACCATTATAGGGCATCTGGAATTTAATATCAGTGATACCAAAGGATTTCTACAGGAACTATATTGAAAAGTAATCGAATTTAATAAAAATTGTTAAATTTTTTACAGGGTTTTGAACCTATCTATTAAAAAATCTATAGCAGGGATATAATTTTCTGTCAAATTCTATAGGATAGTTTAAAAAAAACCTGTAAAAAAAGATAGTATTTTCTGTTAATTCTATGAGGTTTTTGGGTTTTTTTTTCATCAAGGTGTGTATGAGTGTTCTGCTGGACGTCCCATTGGTGCAGCCTCTTTTGTGTCTAGGAGTTGGCCTTTTCCATCATGTAGAATAAGACTTTTAATTGTAAGAAGCTTCTGCATGTGAAAATGAGTGTTGCACTTGTTTTTCAAAGCATGTGAAGGGAATATATAGTGATTTTGGCCACAGGCAAAAGTTTTAGTAATCAGGCTAAAAAAGATAATCCTGTGGTGCCACACACTGCAAACTCCGTAGCTTTCAGAGTATTTTATATAGATTCCTCATTTGTAGAATTGTAGCTTTTCAGTTGCAAGCAATTGTTCCTTTTGAAACTGAGTTTATATGGTATGTTTTGTATTTGAATTACCTTTATTTTCACTATTAGTATACATACACAGATAACCCAGGATCAAGATCAAATGCTGTTTAGTTTAATATACTTATCAACTCATATGTATGACATGCATGTTGCATTCTTGTTTTGTGCAGTACCTTGTTTCAGACACCGTCCTAAAGGAGCGTCTGGATCCGGAAACACTGGAATCATTAGGGCTCATCAAACAGTCTCAGCAGTTTAATCAGAAATCTGTTAAAATCAAGACAAAACTTTTGTAAGTGTGTGTGTGTGTAGATTTTTTTGGGGGTGCAGGTCAATTTCTTTAAATGTAGCTTTTTATAATCTATATATTTTCAAAGTAATTTTTTCCATGTTGAAAATTTTATGAAATACTTGGTGGTTTTTAAAGTGAAATGTTTTGTTGTACTAAAATTACTCCTTGGAAGTAAAACATAATTTGTCCTTTTATATTTTTCATAGATACAGTAAAAGCTCTTTTATCCAGCACTTCACCAACCGTCAAGCTCTATAAATCGGCATTTCTGATCTGCACTGAAAATCCGGTTTATAATGCAGTTGGTGCGGGACCGGCTGGGGTGTGGGAGGGGCTTGGGGCACAGGAGGAGCTTGGGGTCCTTGTGGGGAGGAGGGTGCTCACCTCTGGCGGCTCCCTGCAAGCGGCTCCCTGTCCCTGCTGCTGCTGGTGGAGGAACAGCCAGGTGGCTTGTAGGCACGCTACCTCTGTCCCCCCTCCCCGAGTGTTGACTCCGCAGCTCCCAGCCCATTGGCCGGGAACCGTGGCCAATGGGAACTGTGGGGGGGGGTGTGCCTACAGATGGAGGCAGCGTGCCTCCTTGCAGAGGCAGAGCCACCTGGCTGCGCCTCCACCAGGAGCAGCAGGGATTGGGAGTTGCTTGTGGGGAGCCACCGGAGGTGAGTGCGCCCTCCCAATCCGGCCCTCCCACGCCCCAAACCCCATCCTGGACCCAAACTCCCTCCCAGAGCGCACCCTGCTGCCCCTCCCATGCCCCTGCACTCCAAACCCCTCCCTCTGAGTTAACTGGCATTTTTAATTTGCTGGCACCTCCCCTGTTTCCAAAGTGCCAGTAAAAAAAGCTTTTACTGTATGTGAAATTTACATTTTATTATAATGCCTAATTATCTTTGCTCCAGTGGTTTCAAATATTTAAGCTTTCAGTGGTAGAAAATGCTAACTTGCAAAATACTTAAAAATAAATTACTAAGATCTCTGACTTAAGCCTAGGCTTTTGTTGTTTTCCTAAACTATCTAGTGCAGTGCTTTTGGTCTTTGGATTGTAAGCAAAGGCTCTGTATCTACATGTCTACTGTTTCATTTACAGTGTCTATGAAATGCAGTTAAAATTAGTTTAGATCCCTAGAGCTCAATCCTGAAAGGTGCTGATATTCTGACCCCATCCATCAAAGCAGTTAGGAACAAGTTTAATATTAAGCACATGATAGTCCCATTGATTTAAAAGGGATTAATCACATGCTGAAAGTTAAATGTGAGCTTGATGTTTTTGTTAGTCTGGGACCTGTGCTCAGCAACTCAGGGTCCTTAGCCACTATTTGAAATGAAGCTTATTGTTTTCTGCATTCTGTAGTTTTCCTAATGGTTGGAAATAAAACCATTAATTCATAAGCATGTATTCAATATTGGTAGATAAGTTTAATATTTATAAAATATTTAACCTGTATAAACTTTACTATTATGAATAGCTATCTTGTGCTGAGCTGTACTCCTCATTTGATAGTGTTTAATATCTATTTATCTAATTGCAGTTATAAACAACAGAAATTTAACTTATTAAGAGAAGAGAATGAAGGTTATGCAAAGCTGATTGCTGAACTGGGGCAAGATTTATCCGGCAATATCACTAGTGATTTAATCCTAGAAAATATCAAATCTTTAATCGGTAAGGAATTTATTGAAGCAAATATAAGTAATTATTTTCCTATATAATCATCTAGAGTTGCTTCTGTAGAGAGCCACTCTGCACAACTTTTTTGGTGTCTTTTGGGGATCAGACAGCAGATTTACGGTGCTAAGGTAACACATTGCGTTGCATAATCTCCAGGATTGGTTCTGGAGGCAGAAGTTTCTTTTGGGGAGTTTCTGTGGTAGTGTTAATTATGTAAATGCTATGTATTTCAATTTACTAGTGATGCTGAAGTTGTCAGCCCAGCTTTACATGTGGTTCTCCACAATTTATTTATTTTGGATTATATATATTTAAGAATGGAGTTTTATGATGATGCATCCTTCTTTTTAATTGGTGGGAGCATGGTGACTTACCAGTGCCTTTTTTTTTTTATTAGTTTAGATACCCAGAAGAATAAATGGCTATCCAGTTAGTCTAAAAAGCAGAAATCAAAGAAATTGGTATTTCTTAAATGAAATGAAAATCAGTAAATGTTGTTGGATTCCCTCACATAGATCCATCTGTGGTTGGTTAAGTACTCATAAAGGATTGAACTTGGCAAAAGTGTGTCACAATGGGAGCCCAAGTTAAATTAAAAAAAAAAAAAAATCTAAATCTGCTCAGATCAGCTATATATAAATATATTTTTAGTGACTGCTTGCAAATTAGCCTTCCACATTAAGACTAAAAGTTTGATTATATGTAGCTGTTCTGTATGCACATAATGCAGCACCTTTGGCAGACTAAGACCTTAAGTAATTTAGCTGTTTCAGATTTGCGGTTTAGTTAAAAATAGGTAAAATGACCACATACTACTTTGTTTGCTTAATATTATAAGTGAGCAGGCAACAGTAAAATACAGACAGAGTCTGGGTTGCCTGGTAAATTAACCATACTTCGATTGCTTGTGTGTGTATACAAGCCTGTATTTTAGACCGGGGTTCTCAAACTGGGGGTCCTGACCCCTCATGAGGTTGTGAGGTTATTACGTGGGGTCGTGAGCCCTCAGCTTCCACCCCCAAACCCGACTTCCCTCCAGCATTTATAATAGTGTTTAGTATAAAAATTGTTTTTTAATTTGTAAAGGGGGTCGCACTCAGAGGCTTGCTATGTGAAAGGGGTCACCGATACAAAAGTTTGAGAACCTCTGTTTTAGACTGACTTCATCTCCCCCTCCGCCCCCCAGCCTGAAAGTCTGCGCAGGTATTGTCTCCGTACCTCATAGTCTTCTAACTCCTTTTATTCCCCTGGAGCAGAGGATTTTTGTCATATATGGGTTCTTTAAGAACATAGACCTCCAGGGACAGAGTATGCAGTATGTGTTTAATGTAAGACATTTCCTGATATATACAGGTCCAAGTTTGCTTCCCTTCTTACAAGGATAGCAGTAAAGGAGTTTGAGTGAGATGACTCAGCAGTACTAAGTGGGGGAGATCTCAAATAATCCCACTGAAACAATTAGTTTAAATTAAACTGGACTCAAAACTGTCTTTGGACATTTCTACCAACAGTTTCCCCAGTTTATAATCCTCACCTTGCATTATAAAGTGTGGGCTAGAAGTAGCAACAAACCTGCTGTGGAGAGCTGGAGTGAGAGAAACTGATATTTTATAATGAGTCTCCTTTCAACATTTAACTTCCTCTGTAATTGATTGTTTGCTCACTGTCTCCATCAGCTTTTAGGTTGTCTCCCCAGAGAACTATTAGGGTCTGTCTAATACTTTTATAGTAGAGAGGTTAAACCAGGCATGTCTAAGATTACTTCCACAGGAGACATTGATAATTTAGTTTTATTTTCCACAAATTAATAAAATACTTAGCAAAATTGATAGTACTGGGGAGAGAAGATATATTGAAAGTCTATGAATAAATGAACGTTTCCTAAACTGACAAGATTGCAGTGGATTAGTGTGTTTCTTAATAGTTTAAAAATAGGTCTTGCCAGCCTT
This sequence comes from Caretta caretta, assembly GCF_965140235.1. Taxonomy (NCBI): domain Eukaryota; kingdom Metazoa; phylum Chordata; order Testudines; family Cheloniidae; genus Caretta; species Caretta caretta. The sequence goes on from NC_134214.1 coordinate 88,512,061, forward strand.
GAGGGAAACAATTACATATGGGCTGCAATGGTGAGTCAAATATTCACCCATTTAATTATACACGCTTCTCCAAGCATATATGGGGGTTGTCCTAGTTTCAGGGTAACTGTACCAGTATTTTCGCCCTCTGCAGTGCATGCAAGGAGTGCCCAGTCAGGTCTCAGTTCTTCTGTTGTCACCTGTGTCTGGGTAGAGACCCTTGTCCCATGCCCTTCTGATTGCAGGTTTTAAGACTGCCCAACTCCCTGCCTTACACTGTCATATCCCCAGTCTGCCTAAAGGCCAGCACCTGTTCGTTGCTTTTTCTTTGAAGGCTATGAATAGTGAATTGCCTGCAGTTATAAGTTACCACACAGCTCTTTCTAAGCAAGCACATTTATTCTTAAGGTAAAAGCATTACAGAGAGAATATTAAATCAATTTATTGGTTATTTTATAACACACACTAAATATACCAGGAGTCACCCATCATTTTTTAGGGCCCTAGTAGGCCAAAGCCTTTCCCACCCTTCTGCAATGATTGTGGACCTCTCGTGGTGCTCCCTCTCTCCAAGTTGCATGTGATCTCTAGCCCACAGTGATACATAAACTTAATCAGATTGCAATATCTGTCACTGGGCCTTGAATAAAGGACTTCAGTTGATATGGTTGAAGATTTGTGGCTTCCCTCTTTTTCAGACCTCCTGATATCTATCTGAGTGGGTGTCTGCCAAGCCAGATGAAATGAAAGAACAAACCCTTCAAGTCAAATACCTCTCTCTTGTTTAGAATCAAAAGGGAGCATTTGTAGTAAGCATTATTTTAGGACATATTGTCATTTTAATTAGGTCATTCTACCCGTTAGAGATAAGAGGAACAGTTCTGAAAGGTCATCTTTGATTTATTTATTTATTTATTTTGGTCAGCAGTGTATAAAATTTTGCAGGAATGCAGAAGTGGGAGCACCTAGATACCCAAGTGATTTCTCAGCGTTAAAAAAAGGAGCAACTGATTGTCTGAATGCAGGGATCCCTGGAGGACTAGACAGCTAATACTTCTGTTTTATTAGAATTACTGTTGAAAGCTAAAATGTTACCAGAGTGTTCGATTAAGGCAATTAAATTAGAGCTGAATGAAATTTGAAGAGTGAATAGCCTGTCCTAGGGGTTCTATAGCAAGGACAAAGAGTATGGGAGAAAGTGTGTGATACTGCCTTGTCCCTCTTTAGGAGAAGTGTGCAAAATCTGGTGCCACTTAAGGAAGTTTCTGCAAAAGCCAAATCTAAATCATGGGGAGGAGGTATCTGTATTCAAATCCTGTTAAAAGCTGCCTCTGTGTATTGGGAAGCCACTTCAGTTTGGGGCTTGCTGGGTCTCAGAGAAGAAGGATTTTGCAACAAGACTGTTGTTAAACATTGAGCCAAAACTAAATTGATCTGATTAATTAAAATGGGGAAGAGACTTCAGGCAAGATACCCAAATTTTACAGACACTTTAACATCAGTAAGGAAATGGGATAGTAAGAGTCAGAGCTTTCAGGCCTCCCTTTCATGTTTTAGTATTTAAGGAATAATAGCTAAATTAGATGACTGGGGAGAAGACTGCTCTGGTACCCTATACTCTACAAAGGCTGTGCTAATATCTGATAAAGTTCAGCTTCAAATCTAGCAGAGATCAATTTTGTAGTTGCCTGAGGTAGCTGGTATTGTAGGTACTTTGACGCTTATTTTAGAAGAGAGCTATAGAATGCTTTCACTATTTACTACAGAGAGTATAGTACTACTCAAAATTTAAAATATGTTTTACAGATCACCTCTGTCTTGCATAGTTCTCTTGACTCAAAACTGGTTTTCCATAAAATATCTGTTCCTTTGTAGTACTAATTAAGATAGTTAGAAGTACTGCAGGGATTGGGTCTGTTTTTTTTCAAATCATCTTATAGCTATTAAACCAGCCATTCTGTTTTCACCAAAAGCTATTTCTATGGCAATTTAAAAATTAAGATGTAACACCTTACTCCTCAGTGTGCGATTATCTGACACACAATTGGTATATTTTGGATAACCCGTTTCAGTCTTTAACTGACCAGAACTTCCTGTTTTGCAATGGTGAGGTTAACATTTTACTAAAGAAAATACCTTGATCTCTTATCACAGTGAATATTTGTATTTTCCTTTGGCAGGTGCGGCAGAAGGAACTGACTAAAAATAGAGTTCATAATGACTTTTTTTGTTGTTGATGAAATCTGAGTGTTAATATACAATAGTATTTAACAAGAACACTGAATTTTTAGCTTTTTACTTTAATCTAAATCTCAGTTCTATCCCTAACTTTGAAATTCTGATGTTTACTATAGCTGTCAACTTCTATATTTAATATAGTACCATAAAGCCAAAATATATACTGCTCTGTTTAATTTTGCCTGTTTATTTTGATGTAGAGAGAATTGCTTTTTATTCAAAGTAAATGGCTGAAAAGATTTTTTTTTAATGGCTCATTTGCAATTTTTCCTAATTCTAATTTAATTATGTTGTATTAGGAAATGAGAAATAGAACTGAATTTTTAATTTGTATTTTTTCCCCCAATAGGATGTTTTAACTTGGATCCCAACAGAGTTTTGGATATTATCTTAGAAGTCTATGAATGTAGGCCGGAATATGATGAATTCTTTGTACCTTTGATAGAATCGTACATGTATATGTGTGAACCTCAAACTCTGTGTCATATCCTTGGGTTCAAATTCAAATTCTATCAGGTAATATAGATGTATTTTTAATATTTGAGCACCCCTTCTTCTGTCAACCCCTATTTCTGTGTAATTTCAGTGATGTAAGTTTTTGATGCTTGTTTAGGAAAAAAGTTTTCTTTCCAAAAAATACAATTAGCATTGGTTATAGAAGTCCAATTTTAGAAATAGTACGTTTCTCTATTTATGATACTTTAATGTGGGATAACTTTTTGCATTAAATTTTTTAACCATCAATGTATAATCTAAAATGGAAATTGTTCAGTACTATATTTGAACCAAGCATTTTTTAGAGTACACTTTAAGTGTTTGACTGTATTGTCCTCCGTTTGAACTTGTAGATGAAATGTGCAAGTTCTTACATTACTGGAAATGACACATTCTTATAAACCTCAGACTAGACCCCTAAGAATGAGGAAAGCATGGCTGATGTTTAGTGTGCTATCTCACCATCTCAACTGCAGAACTAGTAATTGCATGCAGTCACTGTGAGATGAGAAAGAAGATAATCGGTTGCACATCTTTCTTCATTCAGAATCAATATAGTAACAGGACCATCTACAATGACAAAATTAATATGTTTGATAAAAGCTCTCCCTATCCCCATTATTAAGATGCCTGCTTTCTCTGTTCTTACTGGCATTTTTTATTTTTTAAAAGTAAGTTTTACTTTTCTGTGACATTCTTGATTTGCTGTTTCTAAAAATGATAATGCTTGTCTTTTAGGAACCAAATGGTGAAACACCTTCCTCTTTATACAGAGTTGCTGCAGTACTTTTGCAACATAATCTTATAGATTTGGAAGATCTTTATGTACATGTAAGTTATTTATTTTTCTCTAACTAAATGTTACTATTAAGAACAATGAATATGAAATTGGACTTGCAGCTGACCTGTTTCTCATACTGCTAAAACTGTTACCACAGAGAATTCAGAGAAAAGAATTTAGATGGATTACCTACTCCAGTCTTTCACACTCTCAGCCAAAATGTGTCCCAGGAGATCCAGTACTTCCTGTGGTACGTCAGGCAGGAGCATCTACAGCTTGTAGGTGGCATGGTCAACTGGGCAGTTACACTTAACAGAGAACTGTTAGGTGTGGTCATCAAGCCAGGCAACCAGGAACAGGAATTTCAACAATTTGCGGGGCTTTAAAGGGGAGGGGTGACCTCCTGTGTACCTGCCCCCTGGGCAGCAGAGTTCACAATGGTGACCAGAGCGGTCAATGTGGCTCATTGTGGAACAGCTTCCAGAGGCCAGCAACAGTTGATGTAAGTGACGCAGTGGCTACGCTAGCCCTGTGTCAACCTAACTACATTGATCTTAGTTGGATTTCAATACTTTTCTGTTTTGTTTTTTGAATTATTGATGGCTCTGAGGACAGTGTGCAGTATGATTCCTCAGTCTTCCTTACTTGATTAGGGTATGTCATGGATGTATCATTTTTGAAGTGCTGCTGGGAAGTTAAAACAAAACAACAAAAACAAAAAACTCTCCTTTCTAGGGAATGACCTGATTCCTTCAGGAAGAAGAAGGGATCTAGCTTTTTCTCCTTCAAGCTTATTGCTCAAAAAGTAGTTTCAGGTTATGTTAATTTTTCTTTACGTATCTTAACACCATCCATGTTTTATTTTCTCAGCTTCTTCCAGTAGATAATGCCATTCTTGAAGAACACAAACGAGAGATTGTAGAGGCTAAACAAATTGTTAGGAAACTTACAATGGTGGTTTTGTCCTCTGAAAAGACTGAAGAGAAAGAGAAGGAAAAGGACAAGGAAGAGGAAAAAACTGAAAAGGTATTTTTTCAAATGAGTTAATTATAATTGTAAACATAACATGGTCATTGCTATGAAAATTACTTTTTTGTCCTTTTAATACAGTGTATCCAGTTGTGATAATACATTTAATTGGCTGTTTATCTAAAACAAAACCAGAACTGTAATTAAACTGTTTTCTCTCCTATTTCAACTTCTGATGTAATTTTTGTTATGCAAGAAACCCTTCCCCCAAAAGTGTTGGTTCTAATGTCTTGTCCTGAATTCATTGAAGGTTGTATATTCAGTTCTGTAGTTAGGTAGTTTGAGTCTCTCCCTCCCACCCCCCTTCTTATCACCTTCGATAAATATCGCTCAAGATTTGCCTACCTTTTGTGCTGGTTTAACAAGCTTTGGTATGTTGTTAATCTTGGTAGGAGGTGTCGTCATGTAACCCACAATTGATTTTTGACTGTGCAGAGTTTATATAATCTATTACACACAAACTGCTCCAAAAGAACATTATTAAGGTGCAAAGTCAAGCACTTAAAAGTTAGGAATGCCAGAACTAAGGTTGCCTGTTCAGCCCCATTGTGCGTGTTCATTGTGATTTAATCTTTAATTACATGACCACATACTATTTTTTCCCATAGGACCTCTTTCTCATTCAGCCCACAGAGTGGACAATGCTTCCTTAATGAGAAGCTATTTAAATATTTTTTTCTTCTCTTCACAGTTCAGTTTGTGGCCCATGCCTTATTTACTGCATACTATTCAAACTCTGTGTTGAAAACAGTTATTAGTTTCCTCATGGGCTTTCTTATGGTGCTCATAACTATCATCTCTTGAGTGCTTCACAGACACTGATTAATTTATTTTCACTAATGGTTGGAGGGTAGGGGCATTATCTCCACATTTTACAGGTGGGGAACTGAGGGCAGAGAGATTAAGGGGATAAGTATCCACTAATTTTGCATGCCCGGTTTGAGATGCCTAGGATCTGATTTGTCAGAATACTTAGCATTTTATAGCACATTATATAGTCAAGCATAGCTCCCAGTAACTTCACATGCATTAGAGTGCTCAGCACTTCTGCAAATCAGTCCCCCAGGGTGTCAAGTTGGGCACCCAGAAAGCAAGGAGAGCACAATTAGGGACCACCTGTGAAAAGTTTGGTTTAAGTGACTGGCCAAGCATCACACAGGAGCTCTATGGCAGAGGTACTGATAAAATCCAGACCTCCAGGGTCTTAACCTTAACCCTGAGACCGGTCTTTCTCTTCCTGCAAGCCCCTGCCTAATTCACTATTCACCTTCCAACTTCTGCAACAAACAAAGTGAGGATCAGATAAGTCTCCTTCACTACACAACCCTGATTTGCCCCGTAACAGTTCCATCCTCTGCACTGAATGAGGCAGGGGTCCTATGGCGAAAAAAATATGTGAATGTGTAATTTTTCACAAGGGGGCTGAATTGTAGTTCCATAGGCAACCTTAGTATTAAGAGGCGTTGTGTTGCTGTCTCTCCAAGTTGTCTTTGAAAATCTTAGCCTACTTGTTTTGTAGCTAATATGAAAATAAACCTGTTCTAATCCATGATTTTTGACGCTTTTGTTATGTATGGTACAGCTGGGTGAGGACATTTGAAAAGACACAGTTTAACTGCTGTGAAATAAAGTTGGCTGGATGATGGAGCATGATGGAGAGATGCTCATTACATGAATCTTTAGCTGTTGTCTTCAGTGCTAGAAATTAATATTGTCTGAAAACAGACTATTGTGAAAAATCAATAGTTTAATATCGGCAAAAAGCAGTATCCACTTTTCCTGTGGAGATGAGTTTAGGATAATGAATAAACAGTCAATTTCAGAATACAGGTGGTGCAAGTGTTAGAGGTAACAGGACAGAGCAATGTTACTAGATTTGTACCTCTGAGAACAGTTCCATCCAGTGAATCTTAGGTGCACTCTGCTGCTGTAGTATTTCAGTGGAGACATGCGCTATAGCGATGAAAGAGTTTCTCCTATTGCTGTAGTTAATCCACCTCCCTGAGAGGTTGTAGCTCGGTCGACTGAAGAATTCTTCCATTGATCTAGCACTGTCTACATGTGGGATTAGGTTGGCATAGCTATGTCTCTCGGGGGTGTGGGGTTTTTGCACCCCAGAGATGTAGTTTTGCTGATGTATGTTTTCAGTATAGACCTGCCTTTAGTTTTTTGTGTCCAGTGGTGAAAACTAGGGCTGTCAAGCGATATCGCTTTGTTAAACAATAATAAACTACCAGTTATATAAATATTTTTGGATGTTTTCCATGTTTTCAAATACTGATTTCAATTACAACACAAAATACAAAGTGTACAGTGCTCACTTTATATTTATTTTTTATTATAAATATTTGCACTGTAAAAATAAAATAGTATTTTTCAATTCACTTAACACAAGTACTGTAATGCAATCTCTTTATCATGAAAGTTGAACTTACAAATGTAGTTATGTGCAAAAAATAACTACATTCCAAAACAAAACAATGTAAAACTTTAGAGCCTACAAGTCTACTCTGTCCTACTTCTTGTTCAGCCAATCACTGAGACAAACACATTTGTTTACATGTGCAGGAGATAATACTGCCTGCTTCTTGTTTACTATGTCACTTGAAAGTGAGAACAGGCGTTCGCATGGCACTGTTGTAGCTGGCGTTGCAAGATATTTACTTGCCACATGCACTAAAGATTTATATGTCCCTTCATGCATCCATGCTGATGATGGGTTCTGCTCGATAATGATTCAAAGCAGTGCAGACCAATGCATGTTCATTTTTATCATCTGAGTCAGGATGTCACCAGCAGTAGGTTGATTTTTTTGGTGGTTCGGGTTCTATAGTTTCCACATCAGAGTACTGCTCTTTTAAGACTTCTGAAATCATGCTTCACACCCCGTCCCTCTCAGATTTTGGAAGGCACTTCAGAGTCTTAAATCTTGGATCGAGTGCTGTAGCTATCTTTACCCTGTTCTAGAAATACATCATTTCCCCCCCACCCCCCTTCCTAATTTGGCGATCTGTAGCAGTACCATGACAATGCCCTGTTTCTTTTCCCCTTTTATCTTCACCCAGAGAATTTAAACTGTTCTGCCTTTTACCTCCTTCTGGACCAAGATTATATATTTTTGCTATTTAATTCAATACTACCTCCCTTATTTCCCTGCTTTTCCTTCCTAAATAAGTATATCCCTCTGTACTAATATTCCAGTCATGAGACTTATCCCATGATATCTCAGTGATCCAAATTATGTCATAATTTAGCTTGTAAAAAGAAAAGGAGTACTTGTGGCACCTTAGAGACTAACCAATTTATTTGAGCATAAGCTTTCGTGAGCTACAGCTCACTTCATCGGATGCATTCAGTGGAAAATACAGTGTGGAGATTTATATACATAGAGAACATGAAACAATGGGTGTTACTCTACACACTGTAACCAGAGTGATCACCTAAGGTGAGCTATTACCAGCAGGAGAGTTGGGGGAGAAGGGGGAGAAAACCTTTTGTAATGATAATCAAGGTGGGCCATTTCCAGCAGTTGACAAGAACATCTGAGGAACAGTGCGGGGAGGGGAGGAATAAACATGGGGAAATCATTTTACTTTGTGTAATGACCCATCCACTCCCAGTCTCTATTCAAGTCTAAGTTAATTGTATCCAGTTTACAAATTAATTCCAAAGCAGCAGTCTCTCGTTGGAGTCTGTTTTTGAAGTTTTTTTGTCGAAGTATTGCCACTTTTAGGTCTGTAATCGAGTGACCAGAGAGATTGAAGTGTTCTCCAACTGGTTTTTGAATGTTATAATTCTTGACGTTTGATTTGTGTCCATTTATTCTTTTACGTAGCGACTGTCCAGTTTGACCAATGTACATGGCAAAGGGGCATTGCTGGCACATGATGGCATATATCACATTGGTAGATGTGCAGGTGAACGAGCCTCTGATAGTGTGGCTGATGTGATTAGGCCGTATGATGGTGTCCCCTGAATAGATATGTGGACACAGTTGGCAACGGGCTTTGTTGCAAGGATAGGTTCCTGGGTTAGTGGTTCTGGTGTGTGGTTGCTGGTGAGTATTTGCTTCAGGTTGGGGGGCTGTCTGTAAGCAAGGACTGGCCTGTCTCCCAAGATCCGTGAGAATGATGGGTCGTCCTTCAGGATAAGTTGTAGATCCTTGATGGTGTGTGGGAGAGGTTTTACTTGGGAGCTGAAGGTGATGGCTAGTGGCGTTCTGTTGACAGAGCCAGAAGAGTACTCAGAAGTCACCTACTACAGGACAGGCCCAACAAAGAAAATAACAGAACGCCATTAGCCATCACCTTCAGCCCACTGTTCCTCAGACGTTCTTGTCAACTGATGGAAATGGCCCACCTTGATTATCACTACAAAAGGTTGTCCTCCCCCCTCCCCCCGCCCCACTCTCCTCCTGGTAATAGCTCACCTTAAGTGATCACTCTGGTTACAGTGTGTATGGTAACACCCATTGTTTCATGTTCTCTATGTATATAAATCTCCATGCTGTATTTTCCACTGAATGCATCCGATGAAGTGAGCTGTAGCTCACGAAAGCTTATGCTCAAATAAATTGGTTAGTCTCTAAGGTGCCACAAGTACTCCTTTTCTTTTTGCAAATACAGACTAACATGGCTGCTACTCTGAAATGTAGCTTGTGTTGTTGTATTTCCAGTTCTTCCATTTATTTTCCATACTCCTTGCATTTGTGTATAGATGTCTAGGATGTTGAGCAGATTCCCTCCACTGTTTTCCCTCTTGTTGTTGTTATGACCCTATTATAATTTTCCATCCCTTCCCCCTTACCCACACCCCAACTCTCTATTAAGATCACCTTTTTTAAAAAAAAATCTACTTGTGGGTTTTGTCACCTGCCCCCTTTGAGTTTAAAGACCTCCTCATTATGTTGGCAAGTCGGTGCACCAAGATGCTCTTCCCTTTCTTGGTCAGGTGGACCCCATCTCTTCCGGGCACCTGTGGGTACCTCCTCCGAAGCTCTCATTGGCCGTGGTTCCCCGTTCCTGGCCAATGGGAGCTTCGGAGGAGGTACCCACAGGCAAGAGCAGTGCGGGGGCCGCAGGGACATGGTGCGGGCCGCTTCCCGGAGCGGCGTGCGGCCCACGGCACTACTGGGTGGCAAATCCGCAGGCCGGATCCAAAGCCCTGAGGGGCGGATCTGACCTCCGGGCCGTAGTTTGCCCACCCCTGCTCTACTGGAAGAATGGAAAAGAATACCACCTGTGCCCCCAACTCTTTCACCCTCACTACAAGAGCCCTGTAGTCACTAGTGATCTGCTCAAGGTCATACCTGGTAGTATCATATAATGCCCATGTGGGTGAGGAGCAGAGGGTAGTAGTCAGAGGGACAGAGGAGCCACATCAAGCTTTCTGTAATGTCTCAGATGCAGGCTCTAAGCATGCAGCATGCCTCCATGGACATCAAATCAGGTTGGCAGATTGGTGCGTCATCCCCTTCCAAAGGGGAGTGACGGTGGTCGGGGACTCCTACTTTTCCTCCTCTTGGGTGTAGTGGCTGTGAGCCTGCCAACCTTCAGGGCAGATGGCTCCTCTTCCTCAGCCACCAAGTCTGCTCCTTTCTTACTGTTGCCAGTACAGCATACCTGTTCTTCACCTCAATGGATGAGGGATCTGCATGGGAGGGAAACAGTGTCTTCTGCCTGAAGTAGCCAGCAGATGGTCTTCTCCCTATAGAGCAGCTGAGTCTCCTTCCTCCTCTGATGTTGCTATATCTTTTCTAGTTGGCTAGCATCCTCCATCCTGGATGTCTCCTTTTGCATTCTACTGATGAAATCCTGGTGCTCCTGGATGCTACACAGATGAGCCGCCATCTCCTTTCATTTTAAAATGCAGTATTTGGCAACCTAATTTTACTTGCCATAGAATTAAGTTCCAGATTCTGTTTCTTTTAGAACAGTTGCTGACATGAAAACCACAGTATACAGCATTGTATAGGAGGTGATTTCTTCCACTATTGAAAGGGAAACTTACATTTTCAAATTCAGATTCTCGCATAAATATTTAAATAATACTTTAAATGTTTAAAAATTAAGTATATTCAGTTCACTATAATGTCTAAATACACCATTAAGTTCAGACTTTTCGTTTTTCTAACAGCACTTTGTACATTGTAATGGTATTTAATATACATTTTCCTATTAAACAAAAAACTCAGTCCCATTTGTAAAAACAATACTCACTGCTGCAAGGAACAATACTCTAGAATTAGTATTTAGGTTTGATTATGATTGTGTTGCTGAAGAGTGTGATCATATCTTACAAATATTTTAAATACATTTTTAAAAAAATCTGTAATAGGAGTATTTACCGAATGGTAAAATACATTTTGAAATAATTATGGTGCATACAAAAAAAATTATGTCATCTTGTAGATTTTAACCCTTCTACTGAAGAGGAAAGACGGGGAGGTTTTAGGAATGCATTAAACTTTTGACTCTAATTTCTTGTTTGCTATCTTTTTTTAGCCACCTGACAACCAGAAACTTGGTTTGTTGGAAGCTTTGCTAAAAGTTGGTGATTGGCAGCATGCACAAAGTATTATGGATCAAATGCCTCCATTTTATGCCACTTCACACAAGCCTATTGCCATTGCCCTTTGCCAGCTTGTACATGTGACCATTGAGCCTTTGTACCGCAGGTAAGATGAACAGCTGCCTTGCATTATTAAATGTTGGGAATTTGTACAGGTTAGGTAGAGAATGTAGTCATCATGTTTGCAGACTCTGTAAGGCTGAGAGGTGTTACATTTCTTTGTTAGGACAAGATTAAAATACATTATGAACTAGAATGGAGAAATACACTTAATTTAATAAGGACCAATGCAAAGGACTTAGTATAGGATGGAATTTGCCTGCCCTGCTAAATACCCAGTAATTGAGCTGTGCATGCGGGGAGGGAAAAGAGAAGGGAAGCGTGGGGTCATGAGATTCACCATATAGCCTGGACCTAGGGCTACGGTGTACATATGCTAACAGTACTCCAGCTTCTAGGTTTGAATAGCTCCTGTTGCTCTTCTATACCTCCTCCACTAGGGGTGAATCCCACTGACTCTGAGAAAATGCTGATTCCCCTGGCATGCCTCCAGCACCAGCCTAGATGTTAGCCTAGGTTGGCATGCAGACTGTTGTCCTTTATGCAATGGTTCTGGTGGCACGTGAATTTCACCCATAGGAAAGAATAATTGAATGTATAAGTGAATTCCATTAAACCGATAATACAACAGAGGAAGACATGAGGTTGATAGTAGATAATACATTGAACAAGTCAACAATATGAAACTTCAACAAAAAATGAGGGAATCAAATACTGTATTGGAGTCTTGCTAATTTCTGTAAGTAATATACATGAGACAGTTACTCTGCTCTAATAAGTAATGGTTAGGGCTAGTGTTCCCTCTAATTTTTCCATGCATGTGCGGAATGAATTTTCTTATGTGCACCAATATGAAGGGGCTGAGGGGTTCGGAGTGTGGCGGGGGGGCTCAGGGCAGAGGGTTGTGGTGGGGCGGGTGGGGCTTGGGATGAAGGGCTCAGGGCTGGGGCAGAGGGTTGGGGTGGGGGGCGAGGGCTCTGGCTGGGGGTGCGGGCTCTGGGGTGGGGCCGGGGATGAGAGGTTTGGGGTGCAGGCTACCCAGGGGCTGTGGCAAGGAGAGAGGACTCCCTGCAGCTCTTTTTCCCCGCAGCAGTACCTGGGCTGGGGAGGAGGAGAGGCGCCTCTCCCCTGGCCACGGCAGGTCCGTGCTGGGGCTGGGTTGCAGCCAGGGGTGGGGTGCCTCTCCCTCAGCCAGGGGAGAGAGACATTCTCTCCACACCCTGGCAGCTGGTGCCACGGGCTCGCCCGGGGCTCTTCCTCCCCCCCCCCCGTACCCTCATTCCCCCCCGCTGCTGGTGCCACAGGCTCCCCCCTGACAATGCTCCCTCCTAATATTCAATCAGGGGTATTTATGATATAAGTCATAAACAGGTCACAGGCTGTGATATTTTGTTTCTTGCCCGTGACCTGTCCATGACTTTTACTAAAAATACCCATCAGGAGCAGGTGCTCAGCTGCCCCATCCTTTATCTGTTGCTGAACCTCGAGAGACTGTTGGCAGATGCTGGGGAAACTCTGCCTCTTCTCTGCTGCTGCTTTCTGATAGTGTGAGGCGACAGCTGCAGTGAACCCTGCCACTCCTGCCAAATGTGGCTCCCTTGCAATATGCATGCGCCACAGAATTTCTAGTCAGGCAATAGCAACAGCCTCGTAATGGTGTCACCAGGTGGGGCCTGTCATGTCCTGGAGGATGTGGCTGACTTGAAGGTGCCTTTGCTCGACACTGCTTGCCAGCCCCTTAGTTGTGCCTACCTATTGCAATCCCGGGGGGATGCCCCACAGTTTGAAAGCCAGTGGTTTAGAATATCTATTTAAAAGTTTGGCAATACAGTAAACTATCATATGAAATTATAGAATTGCCATCATTGGAGTTATCAAGGTTTTTGCTAGGTAGCCATCTGTCAGATATATTTTACAATTAATCAAAGCATTTCTGTCCTGATACAGGGTGATAGGCTAGATAATTCAACAGGTGCTTCCAACCCAAATGTTTTGTGTGTGTGTATAACTTTGGTGTGGGAGAAATGTATAAGAGATCAAGTTGTTGATTTTTCCCTCTTTGTCTTATTCTATCCTGTATATATACATATACATAGGTACATATATGCAACTCTTAGTCAAGTTAGTGTGGGTTGTACATGTGTATTTAAGGCAGAATTGATTCATGTTGGCTAATTGAACAATGGACAATCACCAGTCTGTTATAAGTTGATCCAACTGCTGGGCACCATGCGCCTATAAGCCATCTGGATCTTCATTGAGTTTAATCATTATTCCTAGCTCTGCATCTACAGGGCACATTCCTGGGTTCAGACTTTTTATCTGATCCCTTCCTTGTGCTCCTGTGTTGAGTCCATTTTTTCAGGGGGATGGCTTGGTAGTTGAGAGACCTTCAATGGCTTCTTAGAGATTGTCCTTTAACAAGATATCAAACGCTCCTGGGTAGGATAGCTGACTGGAATACATCATAATACCCTTGAGCAACATTAGATGTGAGTTCAGCACATAACACAAAATGGATGTCCTAATCCAAAATGGAGTTCATAATTTGATTCAGACATATCTCACTCTGCCACTCACAGTAAATACAATATTTGTGTACGGTATCTTTCTGATCTTATGTTAATATGTTTAGCTGGTAAAGCAATTTTCAAGTTTTGTATATAATAATGACTTCACTGCATTTCTATTTACCATTTTTTAATAACCTTTTTTAGTCTAAACTCTTTTGAGAGTCATGCAAACAATAAATGTTCATCTTTGATGTAGATCAGGTCAATACTGTTACCCAGTCCTGTTCTGATTATTAAAGCAAATCTTAAATATTAGACAGTTCAAAGGACAAGTTCTATTAAAATAAGAATATTTACTTAATGTACTTAGATTTACTTTAAAGACAGTATTTATTTAATGTGGTGTGGGTTTTTGACCATATTAAAAATGAGGATTTTCTAAAATATTTTGTACCCACTGATAGTGATCTTGCAGTTTATTTAATTATGTAGTAACAGAGTCCCTTTGATAAGAAGAGGATTTGGGGATGAAATCCTGATCTCATTGTAGTTAATGGCAAAACTCCCACTAACTTCAGTGGGGCCAAAATTTCACCAAATCAATCCAGAAGACTATAATACACTGTTGCATTGAAAAAACCACTGAGAAAATAGTATAGAACCATAGTAACTAAAATCAGTTAACTAATAAACTAAATTGTTTGTCCTGACTGTAAAAGTGAATAGTCCTCATGTAGAATGTGAAATTTTATACTTCTGTTTTCACAGAGTTGGAGTACCTAAAGGGGCTAAAGGGTCACCAATTTCCAATTTGCAAAATAAGAGAGCCCCAAAACAAGCAGAAAGTTTTGAAGATTTGAGGAAGGAAGTGTTCAACATGCTTTGTTATCTTGGTCCTCATCTCTCCCATGATCCCATTTTATTTGCAAAAGTGGTTCGCTTAGGAAAAGCATTTATGAAAGAGGTTGGTAAGATAGAGCAACTTGTGTAAAGTTTTTGATGGAAACATACTATTCCTGTATGATGACAGCAAAAGATAATTTATTAAATACTAGTGATGTGTTCACATGCTGAAACAGGAAATGTCCGAACATTTTTTAAAAGGACAGTCTCCCTTTGCTGTTTCCACCCATTGATCTCCTTTATTATAACTATTTTACAATGTTATCTTTTGTGTGGATAGATTTTTATGAAAAAATTCTATACAATTTCCTTGAAGCTTTTGCACTGGAAAAATGTGAAGGTCATCCTGAAGGCCATGGTGAACAATAAACCAATATGGGACCATTTTTAAAAAGTTTGTTTCTCCCCATCTGTTAGGTATCATGGAGAGTGGGGGATGTGCTTTTTCTCTCCCCTTCAGTGAAAGTAATAATGGATGCCAAATCAAACCCATCCAGGTGGTTGGATGTGTTGAAGAGCTGCTATTTTCTAGCTCGACTGCCTCCACTGCCACCATGATGCTGCCATACGGTAGCCATATAGGCTACCTCTCATATGCTGCTGACAGGGATGGGTTTAATTCAGAGGGCTATGAAACCTTCTAAATCCCAAAGTAGCTCACTTTATTTTTAAAGTGGACCCTTTTGGGTGCTATTTTGGCCATGGACCTTACTTTTCCACTAAGTGAGTGTCAAGACTATATAGTGATCTTTTTATTTAAAAAGGGCAAAGGGGAGTTTTTTGGTATTACTCTCTTGGAATGTAGCCTTCAGATCATGTCAAGGCCCCTGGGTTGTTTTTGCTTCTGTTCCAGCAATGTTCTGTTTGATACAGTACAGTTTTGGCTACTTCGCTGACCTGCCTCATCTTTCAGGTCATTAGTGCAAAACTATAAAAACAGTTGAAGCTTAAAAGTGAAAATGAATAATATTTAAAACTTGGTGTGACTTGCATCTTTGCACTCTACAATTAGTGGCTTGCCCACTCCTTTCTTCTCTTCCTCCTGCTTTTTCACTGGTTGCTGTACTTTCTTAGGATATGTCTACACTTCATTGTAAGCTCAGGGTTCGAACTCTAACCCAGGGCTTGGACTCAGGGTCCCAGGACCCCATTGGGATGCAGGGTCCAAGCCAGAGTCAGGCTGGGACCCAGAGTTAAAACTCAATTACTTTGCAGTGTAGACACATTCCCAATGGACTTGTGCTCTGGAAATCCACCAACAGCATCCCACAATCCTACGGGCTGACTTTTTGTCCTTTGGACAGTCAAGTTTGGTGGATAGTCAGGTTTTCCCGTACTACATCACTAAAAAAAGGGCTAGCTCCACATTTTGGAATAAATGTGGTTTTACTCGGGTCCTGCATAATGCAGTGTAGCCACTGAGGCCCCAGATTAGGACCCAGGGTTCAACAGTTCCTAACCTGGCGTTCAAATGAGTATAGATGCTCAAGCCTAGGTTAACAAACCCAGGATCTGCTAACTCAAGTTCTACTAACCCTGAGCTTACCTTGCAGTGTAGACATACCCTTATTGGCTAAATACTACGAGTTAAATAACATCAAATGCTGGCTGTCTCAACTACAGCAAGATGAATAATCTAGTATCTTCCATTTCCAGTAGTAGTTGCAATATTATTACAGTAATTTTTAACTTCTCCTGCCATTCTCCCTCCTCCACTTGGATGGATGGTATTATTCCTTTATCAGAGCAATGAGAAAGCCCAGTGACTAAAAGTGCAACTTCCCTAGCACATCTCCCTCCTGCCTACTTCTGGTGTAGAAGACTGGAATTTGAATGAAAATGCGTTGAATGCCAGTGCAGAGTATTGCTATTAGACTGCCAATGCTGAATTCATATAAGCCGAGGATTTTGCTTACAGGTCTTGGCATCTCATTTAGAATACACAGACTTCTTTTAAACACAAATTTAAACCTGTGACCAGAGCCCTTCTGGGTTGCAAGGTACTTAGGTTGAGGAATTTGCAGTTTACCGTGTGGTGGTGGTAATTTCTGATGAGACTTGTAAGAATACCCTGGTCCTGGCTTCTCTGACATCTGAACCCAGGCACTTCTTATAGGTATCAGGGGTTTGTCTTGGTGTCCTAGATCAAAAGTTCCCCTTCTCTTATTGCTGCATAATACTTTTTTGTAGTGCAAAACTAGAGGTTATGTAATTAAGCGTTCAGTAAATGGGAAATGAGAGAATTCCAGTTGAACATGCATCAAGAATAGTGCCCCTTTTGAATATATGCACAAGGATAATAATCAGATATTGTATTTTTAGAAATTAGTTTAAAAAGTGTAATAATTTTTTATAACCTTAGGCACATGAACTATATATCTTGTAATACTGTGTACAAGTAACTGTGAGAAGTACACACACATACCGTATGCTACAAATGCAGTATAGTAAAATTCTTTCTGACTTCTGATGGCAGAATCTTTGGTCTTGCATAACTTTTTAAACAGTTCCGTTGATGCATGAGCTGTAATAGAATCCATCTCTCTCTCTCTCTCTCTTGTCTGTGCAGTGCAAACAGGAATAAAACATAATACAGTAAAAGCACTGTTATTCGGCATGTTGGGGGAATGGAGGTTGCTGGTTAGGCAAAAAGTCCAGATAACTTAAGGGGCTCATGGCTGGGGTTGGGGCATGGAGGAGGTGCAGGGCACGGGCTCTGGGAGGGAGTTTGGGTGAAGGAGGGGGCTTGGGGGAGGGGGTTGGGGCACTGGAGGGGTTTCAGGGTGCCGGATCTGGACGGAGCTCACGTCGGAGGCTCCCTGCAAGCAGTGACATGTCCCTGCTGCTCCTAGGCGGAGACGTGGCCAGATGAGTCTGCGCATTGCCACCTCCCTGCCCCGAGCTCTGGCTGCGCAGCTTCCATTAGCTGAGGACCACCAAGGTGAGCTCCACCCATTTCCGGCACCCCGAAATGCCAGATTCTAGAGTTTTCTGATTTATAAAGTGCTGGAAAACATAGCTTTTACTGTAAAAACTTTTTTACCTGCTATTGTGCAGAAATGACCATGAAATACACATGTAGTTGTCAGATTATGCTGTTTTTTCAACATCACTTTTCAGAGTAGAACTACACTTAACAGGCATAATAATGCGTCCTATAATAATGTCATGGTAGTAGTGCAGGCTAACAGCTGTAAAATTTAAATTTTATGTTGTTACCATAAAAATTTGCTCTGATTTTAGAAGAGTCAGATCTGCATGAGTGGAGGACAGGTATTAGTCTTAACCTTTTTTTTTTTTTTTTTTTTTAAACTATGGCATTTGTGTGTTTTTTCATTTTCTTAATAAGTCACTGAAGCAAAAAAATCACATTTAATGAACATCACATCTATTTGACTAATAACACATTAGAATATTGAGAACATTTTTAAAGTTCTCAGCCCACTGACCCTTTTATCCCTCTTTACAAACTTATCTTACATAGAAGTAAGAAACCCAGACTCCTCTGAGGGCTTGTCTACTCAGGGACACTCAAACATTTATCTGAATTAACTAAAGTGTGAATTCAAAATGGATTAGTTAAACTGCAGTAAGCCCCTGTGTGTACACTCTCATTCACGAAAGTGAATTAAACTAAACTGAATTAAGGCCACTTTTATTCTGAATTAGTGTGTCCACACCGGGATTTAATACAGTTTATATAATCCATTTTGTATGGCTCCAGTTCAAAACTACACTGATATACAAGTGTGTGTAGAAGGCTATCTCAAATGTGGCTATGTTCTATCCTCTCCTCTTCTCCTCACCTTTTTCCTCATTGCCTCTGGTTAGTTTTTGTTGGTTCTAGTGCTCTTATTTTAATCCCTTCCACCCAGATGGTTTTCAGATTCTCTTGAGGTGGACTAGTTGAAAATGAAATACAGTAAATGTATTTTACCCAGTTTTCTAAGATGCCAGTTGACATGGTGAGTAATAATATGGCCACCTACCTGCAAATAGGAATCAAACAAAACTGTAATGCCAGCCTCATATAAAGGAAGTTAAACTGGCATTATACTATACATGTGCATAAATCTGAATAGATGTTACTGTGTATGAGCCTATCATTAACTTAAGAAATTTAGACAAAAAATTAAGTGAGTGCCTGTTTATTTTACCAAGCAAATATAACCTTGTAATTTCACTCTTAGCTGGATAGAATAATAAACCTGTACAGTAAATTCCATGTAATCAGAAATCTGTCTTCTATGCTATAATTTTGAGGTATGACCGTTACAAGTTATTATGCAACTGTACATCACTTAGAGAAGTGCAAGTGTACATTTTTATTAAAATTTTAACATAACTTTGTAGGCATGATTCAGTTAAATGTCATCTTTGTCCAAGATCTTTTACTGAAATGAATTTGTTTCCCATGTAACTCAAAGATAAACTACCAAGTTCTCTACAGATATATATTAATATAGTATCGTGTGCTATATTGGATATAGCTATATGTGTCATGTTTAAATATTGTTCTACCATAGTCAGTGGCCTAGTATCTTTCACCTATTTTTTTCTGTTCACAATTTTTGTGACTTGTAGTTGATTCATAAAAGTAGAATTATTGATACCTGTATTTAAGGACTTCTTTTAATGAGAGGCTTCAACTATGAATATTGGGCTGTGGTGCTTTCTGTTAGATTGGTCTAGTCATCTGAAGAGGTTGTCCTGGTTTCTGGGAAGAAGGAATGTTTGAAAAAGTAATTCACAAATGTAAGAATATACTATCATATTTGTTTATCATGTCAAAGATCCATTCTTTACTTATGTTAGACACTTCATATTGTTCTATTTTGTCATTTTAGTGGAAAATTCAGTATTTGAAATATACAAATATGATAGTTTAAGATACATAAATGTTATGCTTATGACAAGGATGAGCAACATTATAGCTGTTTGCTTTAGGTTGGAACTTCGAAGAAACTGAACAGTGAGGACAGAATGGTTAAGGTAACATAGGGAAAGTTATTTTTAATGCATATTGCAATCGGCATGTTATGTCAACTGTTGAAGTTTTCCCATTCATATCTAATACACATGATTGAAATATTTATAACCATATTGGTTTTTTAGAAACTGCCAGCTGACTAATCATACAGTAGTTGTTAAACCCAGGCTTCTAATTCTGCAAACCTGGCTTTTGTGCTCAAACTTAACTGTAAAGTATTCTGCACTTTATGTTGTTAACTTAATACACATGCAACAGGAGTGGGGCAGGATAAGAGGGACAATGAGGACTAAAAAATGTGAATAGATATTATTTCCCAAAGGGTGGCTATTAGAGGAGTTGCTGTATGTACTTTTATAACAGGCTTGGAAATTCTGCTATTCTAGAATGTATAGTTTGAAAGCCAGATATATTTCATCTCTTTCCAACACGGCAGTAAAATATAGTGTACAGAATAGTGACTTTTTTTAACTGATAGTGTCTTTTAGTCAATTTACATCTTTCAACAAAAATAATATACAGTTAAGTTATTCCATTAAAATGAGCATTATTTCATATATGGATGTGGATTTCTTTGAGAAATGAATCAACTTGCTCTTCATGGTGGCTTTGTATTTTTTTCAGTTTTGAAAATAAATCTGAAACATAATAATCAGAATGAAACAGCTTCTAAATATGTAAATCTTTTCTGCTATAGTCACTGACGGACTGATAGGTATTAGTATGGTCCTCCAGAGAATTTACATATGTAATATCTAAATAAAATAGAATTTTGTTTAATTTATTGACATAATGAATCTTTGTGAACTCTGTAAAACATTGCACTCTGTCTACTATGCCAAAAACATAAAATTTATGAAGCAGTAGGACACAGCGTGCTAAGATTTAGTTTTCTGGTCTGCACTGGAACACAGGAGGCGCACTTCACACATGTTCCAAATTAGTGTACTCTTTGCCTTGCAAATGATATTGTCTAAATATTGGAAGTGAATAGTAGACCTCTGTTGACGTTTCTCCCCCCTTAAACTTTTGTAAAGTAAGATGGATGATATCCGATTTTATACAAGGCTACCCCCAAAACCAGCACTCACCATATCAACAAATTAGGCTCCCCTCTCATTGGTGTGTATGCAACTCTAATATTGCTTAGAAGAACAAAATCCACCATGCATAGCCAAAAAAACCAAAACCAAAACTACCTCAAGGTTGTACAGCTCAAATGCTTGTGTACTTCCACAGTACAGAAGCTACTTGTTGGTTCAGTGTTAGTATTGTTTCTAAAATAATAAACAATTTTTAAATTCTTCAGATAGTTTGAAATGTTTAACCTCTGGATGATAGAGCTGAACATCTCAGTTGTTGAAATTTTGCTGTGTGTTAATTCCATAGCAACAACTAATGTCTAAAAGGGTGTATTGATTTTGGAGAAAGAAGAGTACTTGTGGCACCTTAGAGACTAAACAATTTATTTGAGCATAAGCTTTCGTGAGCTACAGCTCACTTCATCGGATGCATACTGTGGAAAGTGTAGAAGATCTTTTTATACACACAAAGCATGAAAAAATACCTCCCCCCCACCCCACTCTCCTGCTGGTAATAGCTTATCTAAAGTGATCACTCTCCTTACAATGTGTATGATAATCAAGTTGGGCCATTTCCAGCACAAATCCAGGTTTTCTCCCTCCTCCCCCTGCCCCCCCCCCACAAACCCACTCTCCTGTTGGTGGGGGGAGGTATTTTTTCATGCTTTGTGTGTATAAAAAGATCTTCTGCACTTTCCACAGTATGCATCTAATGAAGTGATCTGTAGCTCACGAAAGCTTATGCTCAAATAAATTGGTTAGTCTCTAAGGTGTCACAAGTACTCCTTTTCTTTTTGCGAATACAGACTAACACGGCTGTTACTCTGAAACCTGATTTTGGAGACTATTCCTGATGTTGACTAAATCTTTTAAAAGCTTTGGGGTGAAATTTTGGCCTCATTGAAGTCAGTCGGAGTTCTGCCATTAACTTCAATGGGGCTAATATTTCACACTTGAACTTAAGCATAATGAAATAAAAATGAATCTAGAACCCTTCAGTTAACATAAAATGCTTAAGAATAATTTAAAATGTCTGCTTTCATTTCTGGGTTAAGTAATGAAAGTACTGATACATTGCAACATCTTCCACTACAATTTCAATTTCCTTCAAAAGAACTTTAAAATGAAAATTGTTTAAAGAAAAAATCCTTAAGGTGTATATATATAATAATGAGTAGTCAGTCTTCATTTAGGCGTTACAAGTGTTGGGTGAAAAATATTACATTCAAAACAAATATTTGAATTGTTACTCTATATAATGTATTTGTATTTGATGGGTAGTCGTATACTGTATACAGCTAAAAAGATACAGATATTGAAATGGGAGTATTAAACCATTTGTGGTTAGATTAGATATAGATTTTTCTGAAATAACTTTGATTTGAAATTATGCCTATTCAGTAGTAATAGACTAGCTTAACAGTCATATAATTCTACAATTAATATGAATGTCTTTTTTGTAGTTTCAATCTGATGGAAATAAACAAGAGGATAAAGAGAAAATGGTGAGTTTTGGTCCTGGAAATTACTATAATATTTCTTTTACAGATAACCTCTTTTCATTCACTAGTAATGTCATACAATTTTAAATGAAAAACTTTCTAATGTTCTTTGTGCCTATGCAGTGCTTTTATTTTTTAAAACACCTTAAAAAAAAAAAAGAAAAGCAGCAAGTGAAAACTTCACATAGTTGAAACCCACTCTTCTTTCTTGTCAGAAGATAGTCTATTTGCTTGTTCAAGGACCTCAGCTTCTCAGGAGTATGCTTGATTCTGCTCTTTCCAGTCTGCGAGAAAAAATCTCATATCTAATTATGAATTATAATTTGACAAAATATTTATTGTCAATAAACTTTTTCCTCTCTGTATAAACTCTGTTTTATTGTAAGATGAAAACTGGCTTAGAGTTACAGTGGTCTCAGGATTTTCATGGCTCACTGATGTCAGAACAGTCATACTTTTTTTTCTTATAAGCTATAAATCTGTGGTTGTATTCACCAAATTCAAACAATGGATTCGTCTCCTTATTGGCTGCATCCTGCTTATAAACAATCACAAAAAAGATCTTGTCTTCTCCAGCTGGCTCTCTTCCTTCCAGTTTCTGCATATTTAGTCTTTTCTTCTTCCTGCTGGACTGCTCTTATTTTGTAGTAATGGTCTATTGACTGTATTCTGTCTCTTGCTGATTTTATCTGGGAAAAGTGTAGGAAGATCAAGGAAAACAGTAATTAGAGCAGAAATTGAGGAGATATTTTATAGTTAGATGGCTAGTTACTATTAAAATATATTCAGCTAATCCCAGGAAATTAATTTGCTACTGGCCTCAGTGATACTCCTGTGAGATCCAGTTTCTCAGCAATCATAGGAATTCACCTGTAAAAGGTCTGATATTGAAGCAGTTCAGTTTCCTACAGCATCCAATTCCTCCTGTATTTCACATGCCACAGTTTTGTGACTTTCTGAGGTATCAGAGCCGGAGAATGTTGGCTCAGTGCTGCCCAAAGGTGTTGGGAAAAACCTGTGTTTCTTGTAATTGTATAGTTTGGTCAAAGTAGTTTTAGATTTTCCTGAGGCACTCGGTTTATATTAACATTTGTATTGTAGCATTTTAAGTTAGGCCCTTTGCTTAAAGATACGTCACATTAAAAATACCAGTTTTATGAGACTCTTATACCACTCTTATACCACCATGCAATGCCTAAGATTATCATAACCAGGTTTGGAAAGATTAGATTTTTATCAGTAAATGTCAGGAAACATCTATTTCAAAGCAAAGAAAAATATTTCCATTGATGATAACCGCAATTTACAGATAGACAAAGTAAGAAAACTGCTGCTTGAAATTTATTAGAATTTAAGGATGTTTACTTTCTATCTTCTGATATGTGATGTTGATTATTTGTGTTTAAATGGTTATAAAGCTTTAACTTTTTGAATCTCAACATCTATTGTCGTTAAATTGTCTGACCTCCTTATTAACTTAATCCCCCCCATAATTTTGTGTAACTGAAAATTTAAATTGATAAAAATTGAAAAAATGCTTAAAAATAAACAGATATTATCCATTGAAATAAGTAAACAAAAATCAAATTCTGCCAAGCCTAATCATAACTAACAGAAATAGAGAAAATACTTTTCTGTTTTTCATTGTATTTTGGGCTTTTTTGCTATATCCCTGTTCATAACCACAGTAAAAGGGAAAAGAAAATACATTTTTTTTAAAAAAAAAAAAAGAGGGAAATCCGATTGTGAAAACACAAATTGGCAGGGAGGTTTCGGGAGCAGGTGTAATAACTGAAAATATTCACATTTTGAAAATTGATGTGATTTCAAATGGCAAGTTGTTTGCAAAGACAGTCCTAATGTAGTATAGGACACCTTTCTATTGGTTTAAAAATTACTTTTTAAAACAAGTGTAAAAATTACTCTCTGATACCACTTGATATCAAAATAAAGAAGTGACTTATCGCATTAGTTGGAATTTTATCAATTTACTGTTTTGGGAATATGAATGTAAAGCATTGACTTTTTCTACCACTTCCCTCAATGCTATATGGCTAATACATTTAGGACAGTAGTTATGAGTATCTAACCAAATATTTCTGCTTAAAACCAGATTTTCTAATGTAGATGTTTTTCCATATAAATAGGAAGCCACAGGTATATCATGAGGCATAAACCATGAAGATATTTTATTAGTTAATCAAGATAAATAACTTCACATTGACAGGTATTTTTTCTGAACTTGTCTCATACTTATAGGTTATTTTGTTTTATGTTTTTTTGTGTTTTATCTCAGGAGATCTTGTTTAGCTGTTTGTTAAATATTACCGACCAAGTTTTGCTCCCATCTCTTACTCTAATGGACTGCAATGCATGCATGTCAGAGGAACTCTGGGGAATGTTCAAAACTTTTCCATACCAGTACCGGTGAGTAGCGTAGAATAAATTTTTATTTTAATAATGAGAAGTCTTTTTTTTTAAAATTTTCAGATTGAATGATGCTCCTTTTTCTTTCTCCCATTCTTATCCCTCCAAGCTATCGTCTCTATGGACAATGGAAGAATGAAACATACAACAGTCACCCACTTCTAGTGAAAGTTAAAGCTCAAACCATAGACAGAGCCAAATATATCATGAAGTAAGTTATGCTGGATTTCATATTTTGCAGTTAAAAGTTAATGATATTTTAGGAGTAACTTTCAGCTGTTTCAGGTAGGTGTCACATACAGTGAATCCTGCTAGCGTTAATACTTGACAAAGATGATTCCTGTTTACAGAGTACTTGAGTCATTAAGTGACTCATGAACAGGGAGTCTCTTAAAATTAATGTTTCGTGATTTACTGAAGCTTCCAGGAATAAATGTCAGACTGATTGTTTTGTCAAATCAATGTTCAGCAAAGGTTTTTTTTAATTTTTGTCAAGACTATGCCAAGTGAAATTAACATCTTCTATGGGACAACATTTCTTGCATAGAATCACGTAAAGAGCTCTCTGTTTTCTGCAAGATTTTTCTTTAGAAACAATGCATTATAATGCAGGCGCATCTTGATTGCTGGGAGGATCTAGAATCTCAAAAATCCTTCCCTATAGACAGATGCACTTCATAATTTCCATTCTGTGGGTTTTCCTTCTTGTGTGGTGTATTTTCTCCCAATCCAAACTCAAATGGTGAGGTTTGTCATCATCCACACACATGGAGTTAATTTTAAGTTGAAAAATTATATGTGGTTGAAACTTACAGTATGTGCATTTGGAGTCCCTCTTTGCAACTCTATCTATGATGTCAGGGATTCATGTTAAATCCTTTTGTTGTTGCATGTGTGAATTGAACCCATGTCGTTTTACCCATGCTATGGTAATGTGGTTATCATCTGATTAGAACTCTTCCACACAGAACTCTTCAATTCATAGATTCATAATTTTTTTGATTTGCAGATTTTGAGGCCAGAAGGAATAAAAAAAAAAAAATCTCCAAAAAAAGGATTTAGGCTATCTAATTGGTAAAGGAGTGCTTAAGAATAAGCTGTACATCTGAGAGAGAGAGAACAGTAAAACTACTAACACTCTCTGAAGGAGTTAATTGAAATAAAATCTCTATTCTTTTACAGGCGTCTAACCAAGGAAAATGTGAAGCCTTCTGGAAGACAAATTGGGAAGCTAAGCCATAGCAATCCAACAATTCTATTTGATTATGTATGTGGTGTGATATGCATATGTTTATGTATGTATGGACCTAATCTGTCCTTTCCTTACTAATGTGAACAGTCTCATTTTAAGTCATTGGGGTTCGTGTGAGGAAGTGTTACAGACTGAACTCTATGCATATATATTTAAGGGGAGGATGGACTGCGTATTTTGTGCATGGTATTTTAGTAAGTTGGAGAAAAGTGCTAATTCTATTATTCTTGATTTATGATAGGTAATTCAGTAGAAATGTAAAAATATATACACTGAGACTTGCAAAAATGACTAATAGTTTTGAGTAGACAAATTGAGAGAGGCCCAATTTTCAACAAATCCCTGACCACTCACCCTCTGAAAGTCAGATCCCTATAACATGTCATGTGTAGGGCATTCAAAAATGGAGGCGCTCAATCACTAGTCACTTCTTAAAATGTATATCCGTGTGCTACTTCAGCTTAATAACAATAACAGCATGTGATTTCAGTCAACTATTGCATCTTTTTTTTTACTTGTTCATTTTGGTTTCTATTTTAATTTCTTGTAGTAAAATCTTAAGTGGTTGAAAACAAGAAATAAAGCAAACAAAACCGATTTTCATGTTTCCTCTTCGTTAGCTTTCAGTTTGACAATCAGTGGCAGCAATTCTTATTAATGAGGTTTAGTTTTTATGAGGATGGATTGTTAGTTATTTGCATTAACATGTGGGAAAATATATATACAAGAGCAGAAACTTTTTTGGGATTATGTTTTCTGTTGGTCTGAAGGCTAGCACTATCTCTCATTTTAAAGAAATTGCTAATAGGGAAATGTTTTTACATGATCAATTGCACTACTGTTTTTATTTATTTATTTATTTGTGCTACAGAAATCCAATGAGATTACCTTTTGCTACAGAAGCAACTAAAACATTTTGTTGAAACGGGTTTTCTTTGTTTTATCTTTTTAAAACATAGGTATAAATGTTGACCATATTAGCCTATTTACTATGTTCGGCAATGACCTAGGAATTTCTAGGTTTACATTAGATGAAAGGCATGTAACACTGTCTTAGTTTGGCTCACTAAATCTTATCTATTTCATGTTTGTTTTCAGATTTTGTCACAAATACAAAAATATGATAATTTAATTACACCAGTTGTTGATTCATTGAAATACCTCACTTCACTGAACTATGACGTCTTGGCATGTATCCTTTTTGGGTAAAATACATGTGCTAATTGTATGCCTTGTATCTTAATCCTTGATTGCCCATCAGTAGGTGTTGTTTCGTGTTGTATCTGTACTTTGCTATCCACCTTTCTGTTAGGTCTCAGGTCTTGCTGCGGTAGCTCCTGGGCTGGGGAACTAGCCTTTTCCACTTTCCAGTCTTTCCTGCTTCCTGAAGTTGTATGAAAATGCTCCTTTTCCAGAGCTGTTTTACAATTTTAATTAACATCTGCTCTTTTAGGATTCCCATTCTTCCTAAATGATGAGGTGGTACTTGTTGTTTTTTGGTATGTTGGTTTTATTGTGTCTTTATAATCTTATATGGTTATTTTTCAGCTGTAATTGTCTTCAGTGGCCCTAATCTCTTAGTATATAGAATGTTTTAGGATGATGCTTTCTAAATATTCAGGTATAGTGTTTGCATATTAGAATTTTTGCGGTTGAAGGGACAATTGTACATGGCTATTGGCAACTCAAATGGAGATAACTTATTTACCTTATAGGGATATCGTTAAGTTTAAATAATATTTGTAAAGCAATTTAAAGATGTACAGTAGTATTGTTAATTATTATTAATGCTTATTTCAAAGATACTGGGAAAAAAATATATTCTTTAACTTTGTAAAAGACTGCATCATTGAAGCTCTGGCAAATCCCGAGAAGGAGAGAATGAAACATGATGACACTACAATTTCTAGCTGGCTGCAGAGTTAGTATTTTTGTTTATTTAATAAATTAGTTTTTCAGGTATTTATCACAGCTGTTACTTTATCAATTTATTTTTCAAAAGAAAAATCAATATGGCAAGTAAAGGCAATAGAAACAATTATTATGTTCATGTTCACGAAAATATTAAGTGGGAGTGTTAGCAATGCATAGCTGAATAAATGCAGAGCATAGTAATCTTATGTTGAAATAGATGATGCATAACTTTCAGTCACAGCTATTTCTCCCTCTCCATCTACTTTAGGTCTAGCTAGTTTTTGTGGTGCAGTTTTCCGAAAATATCCAATTGAACTTGCTGGTCTACTGCAGTATGTAGCAAACCAACTAAAGGCTGGAAAAAGGCAAGTTTGACATTTAATCTGTATAACACCCTCTATTTTAAAGTTTACTAGTTGTTTGACACCTGCCTTTTGCTGAGGCAAAAGTGCTGTTAATAGTAAAGCTGTCCTTGAATACCTGTCGGAAAGTTAGAGAGCTTCAGGTACCAGGGAAAGAGAACATATAGCTGTAATATTTTCCTTTAGTATGTATGGTTATGGCATGTACTTTTGAGTCAGTGTTCGGTGTCTTTCATATACTGTAGTACTAGAACCTCTAGTTGAGCCTGAATCACTGGCATACTTACAGTATATGCAAGAATACTTAATTTAGAAAAACGTATCTACAACTATTACATATAGTATTCAAGAAAGTTAATCATTGTAGTTTCTCTTACTGTTGCTCCCAATATTTTGTCTGCAAAAATGTCTTTATAATTCTTTTTTTTTTTACTTTGAATATTTAAATAATTTAGTATATTTAATGACTATACAATTACTTGCTGTCCAGTTGCTCCTTGGATGTCCAGCTTGTCAGCACTGATGGTGTCCTTTTTTCGAAAGTTTTCAGTTATAAACAAACTTTACAGCCTGAATCCTTTCTTCTTTCCCCTTCCACTGTTTAGTGCACTTTGTTTCTTTTCCTGTTTTTTAATGTTTAATGGGTAGTTTTGTCATATTTGGTAAGTATGGATTTATAATAATTCCTGTATTATGAACTCTTCTATTAAAATTTGGTGAAAGATAATTTATGAATGCTAATAGTGAGCTACTGATTTATTTGAAATAGTTAAGATCTTGCATTTTTGCTTAAAAAGAGAAAAGAAGACACAATCCCTGCACCAGCAGTAAAATAGGGGCACTTCAGCACATTGTTTTAGGGCTCGGGGAGTTGAAAAATCAAGTCTCTTCCTTTCCCTCAACACAGACAACCTTGTTTCACATGTGTGTACCAATTCCCATCTTATTATGTACTCTGGTGATGGTACAGTCACCAGTTAACTACAGAGAGTAAGGTAAATAACTTTTCCCATCCTACCTCAATATTGTGCAAGCATCTTATAAATGCTGTTAACTTATTAAGTAAGTGTTAAGTTATTAAATAACTTTACATACAATGCAGTATTTGGGGATGGTCAAAGAAAACTAGACTTCCTTATTTTAGAAAGGTTGTTTATGGTGATCATATTATTACTTGTGGACTTCCATTAAAAAGAATAGTAACTACATGGCAGATAGTAATAGTCCAAGTGGTGTAGTGGTTAGAGCATTAGATTGGGATCCAGGAGGGATGGGTTTTAAGTCTGGCTCTGCCAGTGGCCTGCTGGGTGACCTCAGGCAAGTCACTTCTTTGCTCCGTGCCTCAGTTTCCCCATCTGTAAAATGGAGATTGTGAACATTATCACTTAAAACCAAGGTCTCTATCCACTCACTCTCTTCCGTAACTTAGCCAGAATAGGCAGGGATGGTGTCCCTAGCCTCTGTTTGCCAGAAGCTGGGAATGGACAATCGGATGGATCGCTTGATGATTACCAGTTCTGTTCATTCCCTCTGGGGGACCTGGCATTGGCCACTGTCGGAAGACAGGATGCTGGGCTAAAAGGACCTTTGGTCTGACCCAGTATGGCCGCTCTTATATCAGACATTTTAGTTGCTGAAATCAAGGGCAAAACAATTTTGATAGCTAGAATGAATTTCTGACCTCAGTGTTTATGGAGAAATTGGAATTGATGGTACGAGACATTTGGAACAAGTCTGCAATAAGAAGTCCTACTGGCTGAAGTTTATTTTAAATTCTGTAGCCAGAAATGTTTTGTGATGTTTTAGATGTTAGAGTTTTGAGTGAGAAATTGTGGTAAAAGACTTTATAAACAGTTGTATATGTTTAGCTGTTTAGTAAAAGGCAGAGGTGTGATCTGTCATTATAATTTGCTGCCTTTTCTTTTGAGTTGAACATATCTAGCAAAATTAGATGTTTCTTCAGGAGGTGGCCATTGTGGCTTTTCATATTTTTTGCACTTTACAAGTCAGACACATGTTTAATAGGTCAAGGTGAGATCGCTACATTCACTTTAGGTTTCTGTCATTAAACTCTCACTATGTGCACTGAATTGTCTTTAAAAACAATTCTTTAACTAAAAGCAATTATCTGAGGATTTCTCATTAATAGTTTATTTGTTTTGTGGCTGATATATACATCAAAGGCATGTAAAGATAAGAAATACAAAGGAAACAGCTGCAGTTTTTTGTAATTAATTTGTTGGTATTGTAAGTAAGTGGTACTGTACCTGTTAATGTTTTCAGGATTGGATCCCAGTATTTCTCTCCTGCAGAAGCCTATGGTCCTGGTCTTGGTCCATTGGAGGCGTATCACTTCTACTACTTCCTGTAAATTTTCAAAAACAGTTTTTCTTTCAGCATTTAGCAGTGTTCCTGAACCTTAATTACCTTTGGAAAAGGAAAGTTGTGTTTGTGTTTTGGTCTTGTTTCACTACAGCAATTTTAACACACAGTGGTTTTATTTTGCATTAGCTATTGTAAGTAACCATTTCTGTTGCTCATAGTATTTCATTTTTATGTGGTTCTTATTTTTCTTCTGTGCAGCTTTGACTTGCTCATTTTAAAAGAGGTGGTACAAAAAATGGCTGGAATAGAGATAACAGAAGAGATGACAATGGAGCAACTAGAAGCTATGACTGGTGGAGAGCAGCTAAAAGCTGAGGTGGGAGTGCAGATTAATTTACTGGTTTTATTGAAGTTCAAGAAATTGGGCAAATATTGATGAATTACTTATACTGTCATAAGTCATAAGCCGATACTATATCTATTTACTATTTGTCTATTTTCTATAATAAAGTGATATTTCTTAAATTGGAATACCTTAACTTCTGGTTTTCTTGACTCTCTGGGCAGGGTGGATATTTTGGCCAGATCAGAAACACTAAAAAATCTTCACAGAGATTAAAAGATGCATTGCTTGACCATGATCTGGCCCTTCCTCTGTGCCTGCTTATGGCTCAACAGCGAAATGGTGTGATCTTTCAGGAGGGAGGGGAAAAACATTTGAAGCTGGTGGGGAAGCTGTATGATCAGGCAAGTAGAACCAATTACATATTTACATTTTTAAATAAAAAGGTTTTTAATTCTTCAGTTAAGTTTAGCCTGCTTATTTGATATAAAGGCTGCATAGCACAGTTTTTACTGTCAAAATAGTAAATATAAGAAGTCTCTTCTTTAAAATTACATACTGAACATATCATGTATTTTCATAGTTATCTTTTTCAAAAATTGATTTTGTCTTTAGGTATTTTCCCCTAATGTCGGACTGAGATTTGCTTCAACTTAGAAGTGAATTGTATTGAAAAACAGTTGCAGATTCCTAGATCTTTTGTTTTGCCACGCAAACTTCACAATGTTTGTTAATGTTAAAAACATGAAAAATGAAAAGGCTTTTAGATTTTAATGTGGGCTCTTATTTCTTATTTTAAATAAGAAAAACCTTTTATAATCTATGACTTATTGGAACAATACATGAAAGTGCTATATGTATCTTTTCAAAGTCAGTTGAACTATTCTGATTTTTATCACATTAACACTGTCACAGATAAAAGATATTACCTCACCCACCTTGTCTCTCGAATGTATTTCCCTGTGAGTATTCACAATTCAGGTCTAACTTCCTGCAAATGTATAAATTGAGATTGCTCAGTTTACCGTGTTAAGGTTTGAAAGACCTGTGTACCAGTTGTAATTTTGGTAGTTTGTTTTTTCATGTGTTTTATTTTTAAATTATTTCAGTGTCAAAAGTTAATTATGTAATCCAACACAAACAAGTCACAAAACTGAAAGAAAAGGATGCTTAGCAGTAAGTGTTTGCAGGATGAGACCCTTAGTCCAGCCTTCATTTAGGGGAGAAGTGGACAAGTAGGCCTAGATATTTGTCTAGTTCTTTTAGGAACTCAAGAGAGATCACTTACTTATTTTACCTATTGAAGTAATCAGCCATCAGCTAGCGTCATTGATTTACCGATTCCAAATTCAGTCCATTGACCTGTATGTGAAAGCTTAAAGCAAAGCTCTTCTTTTATACTGGGAAACATGAACTTAGACAAGCATATTGATTAAAAAAGCTTTTTCCTCTCTAACCATTGGGTTAGCCAGGTTACCCTGTTTATCTGACCTGATTCTGCAAAAATTTAATTTGAAGGGCTCTTTAAACATTTTCTTGCTTTGTCTTCACAAAGCCTTCCCGTTTCTGATTTTTAGAAGTCAGTAGTATCTTACCTGTCTTTCAGTATTTCTCATTTTGGGCCTCTGGGCTGACAGGTGCAAGTGGCACTAAATTAATTTAGAATCTGTATTGGAAGCTCTCAGATGTATGAGGTTAGATTTTTCTTTTTTTACTGTGATGTCATTAAAGTATCTTAAATGGAGCTTTTGTCCATGGGTAAGTAAGATCTTGTGTTGGTCCATAGGCTCAGCTACAACAGCCTGTGCACAAAAATAATCAAGCTCTGTAGGCTTTCTCTTTGTGTAGGCCATCCTCAATGCTGGGTCTCCATGCAATATTGTATTTTCAACACAGAACACTGGAGGTTTCAAAAAAATGTATCATGATATAAAATATTGTAGTGCTATATGAACCTTAGACTTTGATATGCTCTACATGCTGACTGGGGTCTTTCTAATTTTTTAAATGTCTGTGCTGACATAACAAAAGGAAAAGACAACGTATTGAAATAAGTTAAAATCTTAATTTAGTTATAATTTGCAAATTATTTTAAAATATTACCCTAATTTCAGCAGTTTTTCTAAAATCCTCAAGGGCTACAATAAAGGATTCAAAAACATGTAGAGAGCAGAATGTTGAATCCTAGTAGGGCAGAATACTTTTAGAATTGAATACATTTTTTGTGGAGAATTTATTTAGCTGAGGAACACGGGGCGATTAGTTTTCATAAAGGGCAGAAGTTTTTTTATAGTATGGAAAGAATTAGCATATTGTTATTACAGCAGTAGTTTAAAGTGTACTTTTCAGGAAAGTGACTAGTGGCTTGTTACCTATATATGTATTTGCCTTAAAAAGGTTGATATTTGTTAAACCTGCCTAGTCCCCCCCCCACCCCACCCCACCCCCAAAAAATCAAAAAATAAATTTTCCTCTAATACTTTCTCTGTTTCAATTTAGTGCCATGATACTCTGGTACAGTTTGGTGGATTTTTAGCATCCAATCTAAGTACAGAGGATTACATTAAGCGAGTGCCTTCTATTGACGTTCTCTGTAATGAGTTTCACACACCCCATGATGCTGCATTTTTCCTCTCCAGGCCTATGTATGCACATCATATTTCAGTAAGTAAAAGCTTTTTTTGTCAATTTTCTAGAGCTTTAATATTACCAGTTATCACTGTACTCCAGCTACATTTTGTGCCTTTTGTGTTATGTTCTCACTGAAAATTTGCTGTGTAATTTGGGAGCTACAGTTTGCCTGTAGAGTTGGGAAGGAATGGTTATTTAGAGGTCAAGCAACCTGGGTTCTGTATCCATTTCTGCCACAAACATTTCTTTGTAACCTTGGACAAGTCACTTAACCCCTCTGTGCCTCAGCATTCCTAACTGTAAAAACACAGCCATGAACCACCAAATACCTTTCTGTAGTGTAAGTGCATGGTAGTGGTGTGGGTAGCTATGTTTATACTTAAGTTTGCCCAACACTTTCCATTTCAAGACCCTGTTCTTAGTTGCTTATAATTTTGCCAAACTTAAACCATTAAGGATGAGGTTATCGATGCTGGGAGTCTGCCTAAATCTGTTTTTTTCCTGAAGGTTTCAGCTAAAATGATTTTCTGAGAATGACAATAGGGAATATGTTTTGCACATGTTAAAGAAATTCTTAGAGCTGTTTTGTGAAGGAGCTCTTGTGCTTGCATGCTGTGGAGCCAGGGAGTTTTTGCAAGGGAGTCATCCTGTGGTCACAGATGTGCCTTTGGCGTACCTGTGAAAATTTACTCACACTTGGCTGAGTTATCAGACTCTTAAAAAACTACAGTTTGTACATATCAAATAGAGACTTGTTAGAGTTTGGCAGCTAAATTTGCTGAAGAGTCCATCTGCACTGAGTATACTCCACCCCTTCATAGCTCCTACATGCTGACTGGATTGCACATGTTTCATCCCTGGGCTACAGGGATTGAGCAGGACTTTCCCTGCAATTGCTCCTCCCGGATACCAGCATACAGGAACTGAGATCAGGAGATTCCCCATGGACATAAATGGGTCAGAGAGATTCTTCATCAGAGAAGATGGCAGCCTTGATGGTGCAAAATTAGAGCCATTCACCACCATAGAAATGTTCAAAGTTTCACAGGCATTTCTTTAATGTTTGGTTTATGTATATAAAATTAGGGTGGGGGAGGGCGTAAATCTATATCTATACATTTGATAGAGGTTTCCTTTGAATGATAAATGACATTATGTAGGAAATAATTAGATATGTAAAAACAATGCAAATCACAAATATTTTTCTTTTTAATCTTTAGTCAAAATATGATGAACTTAAAAAAGCTGAGAAGGGAAACAAACAGCAGCACAAAGTTCATAAGTACATCACATCATGCGAGCTAGTGATGGCTCCTGTTCATGATGCTGTGATCTCCTTGCACCTTCCTAAAGTTTGGGATGACATCAGCCCTCAGTTCTATGCTACATTTTGGTCTCTGACAATGTATGACCTTGCTGTTCCACATAATAGCTACGACAGAGAAGTCAATAAACTTAAAGTCCAGATGAAAGCTATAGATGACAATCAGGAAATGGTACGTTTTTGCTTGCAAACCTTTTAAAATAGTTGAATATTTAAAATTTACTTTGACATTCAAATTGAAACATAAATTTCTCTAAACATGACAGCCAGTGAAATCTTACATTAAAGATAGTTGTAATCACTGTTTTTTGAACAATATAAAATGTCAGTTTTATGTCCTGGTACCATTTCATACCAGAATTTTTCAAAATGTCAAAGTGTGTGAGATTTGTGTTTAGTAGAGGTTCTCTTTTTGATTTTGTGCCTGCAGTAACCAGGTACAAACGGTTGCAGGAAATACAGTACATGTCAAATGCTGTTTATTTTTGCTATAAGCATTTCAGTACAGAAAATCTTGTTTTTCCTACATGGTGTAGCTGGACTATATTTTGTTGAACAAAAATAATGTTGTAGCGGCATACCACGATAAACTACTTTTGCAACAATTAAACACTCAGGCATTTAACTACTAACTTACCTATTTCAGTAAAGCAGATATCTGTCTTGTGTATTCCTTCTTTACTATGAACATTATCATGTAAATATTTCAAGTCTAGTAAAACTAATTTTACCATGAGAGAACCTACTGCCCTTACTGGGGTTAAACTCTTGTTAACTTCACTGAGTAAGGCCTGCAGAACTGCTCTCTGACTAGGAAAATAAAGTTTGACATTTGCCTTCAGTTTAGTAGCTCATCTAAGATCTGCATCTATGACTGTTGTGGTTAAAATTAGGTGAATGTGGGGGTGGAAAGACTGCCAGAGCAACACATTATTTTATTGTGTACATGAAGGTTTATTTGAAACTTGTTTGTGGTAAACCAAATCTTTAATCCTTGTTTTTGCATTTAGTAAGGGATAACAAATATTAAAGTGAAATGCATTGACATTTGTAGCCTCCAAATAAAAAGAAAAAAGAAAAAGAACGTTGTACAGCCCTTCAGGACAAGCTTCTTGAAGAGGAGAAGAAGCAATTGGAGCATGTGCAGAGGGTTCTACAGAGACTGAAACTGGAAAAGGATAACTGGCTTCTGGCAAGTAAGTATGAGAAACTTTGGCTGTTTTCCACAGTCACTGCACTTTCGATATCTAAATTACAAAGTTCTGCTCACTTGACTCTTGCTATACTAGCACTGTAATAATTCGTTTTAAAATCGGTTATTGACATATATTATCAAGATAAGTGAACTTTAATTTCAGTGTTGTTTTATTTCAAATTCTAGGCAGTGTGTCAGCTTTTACAGTGACACTTTGTAGATGCTTAATTTACTGGACAGTTAAATTAGAGCAAAATTCTTTCCAGTGCGCAATGCCCTATGTGCTAGTTAAGTCCTATGTAAGGTTGTTGTTAAGGACTTGTTCAGGTGCTTGCATGAGTCCTGTGCCTTGTGTTCAAATTCATCCTAATTGAGGAAATACCCTTTTTCACCAGGCCCATGTTTTTGAAGAATTTTAGTGTTGTGAACGTGGCATTGACCTAAGCTGGTGCAGAACTGATACAGTTATTTAAAAAATTGTCAGATTTGGCCAGTTAAAATTAATTTATTGTAGTGCTTCGTTAATTTGGCCAATGTATTTAGTTGCTTCCATTAGTTGTGCCCTGTAGCAGTTCTGTCAGTGGACAGGCATCCAATCCTTGCTTTAACTGTGAAATGTAAAATTGGTGGTCAGTAAAGTGGTTATTTTCCATGAGCTAATCAAGGATGAGGCTTCCATTTTGCACGTATAACTGAGACGTGGTTGGGTTACACTGCAGGACCAGTGTTGGCGAAGTTGTCTCCAGCTGCATATATAGTTCTGCATGAAGCAAGGGAGATTGGGGAGATAGTATTAACTCTGTTTTCTTCATCAGACCTCAAATGTAGGTAGTCTCTGTCCCCAAAGCTACATCTCAGGGAGTGTTTCCATTTTGTGTGAGAGGCCCCAGACAAGTTAAGAATGGGGTAGTATTGGTGTACAGGTTTTCTCACTGGATCACAAAAGCCCTGGCAAGGCTTCTTGCTTGTGATCGTCCTGCAGTTGTCGTGGCTGGTTTTTCTTAGTGACTTGGATGTTAATGCAGATGACTCTTCTGGGTTCAGCACAGGAGCTCATAGCTGCAGTGAAAACTATGGGACTGTTTCATGTGGTTTAAGGCACAATTAACAGATCTGGCCACAGTCTAGTTCTGATGAGTGAGTTGACTTGGAGTTTGGGAGGTGATGATTTCTTCCTTCTAATGGACGGATAGTTACCTCCCCTGATTTGAGGTTGGGATATACCTTGCCTACCAAGATGAACTCATTTTGATGGTTGACCCTTAGAGATTAATGGAGACGGTGAGCTTCTATAGGGCTTTGAGGGAGAATAGTGTGGAACTGATTGGTGTCCTGTAGAACTTTATAATCTTTTGTCCTCTGCCTTCCATTTAGAGGTTCTTAAGTAGCTCTCTCTCATAGCTTTGTTCCCGTATGTCACCTTGATTAGTAAATGACCTAAGAAGAGCACTGGGAGTGGAAGTGTTATGTCAAGCTACTGGCCACATGAAATATTTTTGAGGTCTAATACCATGGCTATGCAGGAGGTAGAGAGACTTCTTTTCCTCTGCTATAGCATCAGTCAAATTTCACATATCTGAACTACTTTTTAGGTTCTTATTATGTGGACAGTATTTTATTGTACTGTGTATAATGTTTGTAAAAGCACATGGAGCTAGCGAAAGGCGCTAAAATCATTAATAAAAATAAATATTGTTACTAAAGCACAAATTTTGATAATTAATTAAAAAAAGAAACAACACGCTGGCCATTTCATACCACTTAGCAAAGAATTAATAACAGGTGTCCTAGTGAAATATTGTAATTACCAAGACTTTATTTTATAAAATATACTACAGAACATATGATGTTACTAAGTAGTAACATAGCAAATGGAAACTAAACTTTATCCCCTGAAAGAGAATCAACTTATATTTTGTGATGAACTATCTTTGCTTTTTAATTCCTTTTTTCCTCGCTTTCTTTGCTAAATCTGATCATCTGCATTGTGTCTTCCAGTCACTAGAGCAAATTAGTGTGAGGTGGTTCTGAGTCAGCTCTTGTATATAATGGAGAAAAATATTCATGGTTAATGAATACATTTTATCTGTTAGTTTTCTTGGTATCTTACTAGGGATTATCTATCTGGTTTGAGAGTTTTCCCTGCGTAGTTTGAAAGGAAATTTGGGATGTTAAAACGTATTATAATGCACACTATATTTCTGAAGCATGTGTGATTGAGTTCATTTTGTGGGTTTTGTTTGAATGTTAGCTGCATTATGTACAATTGATGTTGCCATAAAAGACTTCCCTTCTTTGTCTCTTTATTTTTGTTTTTGAAGAATCAACCAAAAATGAGACTATCACAAAATTTCTACAGTTGTGTATATTTCCTCGCTGCATTTTTTCTGCAATCGATGCTGTTTACTGTGCTCACTTTGTAGAACTGGTGCATCAACAGAAAACACCCAATTTTTCCACACTTCTCTGTTATGATAGAGTAAGTAACCGGAATTTGTTGGAGCTGTGTTGTTTTCTTTTAAGTGAATATTACAAGTCTATTAAAACTCTGTTTTTGCAAGATTACTATTTGTCACATCCTTTTTCCATGTGAAAAGACACTGTGCATCAACAGAATCTCTAGATATATTCCAATTCCAGAATCTGCGTTTATCATTATTACCATAGCACTTAAAGGGTCCCCATCAAGACCGGGACCCCATTGAACTAAGCACTCTACAAACATAGGAAACTATCTGTACCTGCCCTGAAGAGCTTACCGTCAAAAAAATCAGATAAAAAGAAATAGACAAAGTACAAGTTAAAATTCAAGGAACATATCGTTATGTACTTCTAAAGGTTTTTCCTGCAAACCTTCCCTTTCCCTTTGTTCTTGTCCCTAAGCCCCAGAAAGCATGCTCCATCTTTGCTGAGCCAAGGTGTCATCCTCCACCTTGCCTGCCCAATATTGCATTGCTCTATATAGATGGTAGTGATATACAAGGCAAAGATAATCACCTTGGTCGATTCAGTCCATCAGCCCTCACAGAGAGAGCGCAGATCAAAACACATCATTTGTGTTTTTCTAGACAGTCCTTCAGCCACCTGTTGGTCAGGCTGTCAGTGGCACCAGACACCCAATCGGCATAGTGCACCGCAGTCCAGAACCCCTGAGCAATCTGCCAGCCTCAGCCTCCCAAGTAGCTGGGATTACAGGCACACACCACCGCGCCTCATACAAGACAAAGATAATGCAACTTATATTTTGGTACCAGGTCAAGCTTGCACTGCTGAAAGCTAATTTACAAATCAGTACCACTGACTTTTGTTTTTAACTCACTAATTTGCACAATTTGGTAATCCATGTTGGGTTTCCTGGGCACTAATATGAAGTACCATAACTAAGAAACTCAGTGTGAAGAGAGGTGGTCTATTTAGACCAAGTATGTATCCTGTGTCTTTTAGACCATGGGAGATCTGTGAACTTCTCTGGTTCTGCAGCAGGATGAAATGATTTAAATCAAAGCAATTGAAATCACTAAGCAGGAAACTTGATAACTGTTTTTAAATTGTTTCCCATTTGTATGTATTAGTTATTTTCCTAAAGAAAAGTTGATTCTTATTGTTTGGTAACCATTAAAACGTTGATTTGCAGTTAATATAGTCCTTACACTAAATTTGGTCCTGCTTTTTGCTAACCAGGAGGATACATTATATGTAATACATTTATTTAAACATTATATAGCTTAAATTACATCTATTCTGCTTCTTAATTTTTAAATGTATTTCTTATTAACTAGATTAATTTTTTACTTGTGATTTTGTGTTAAGCTCTATGTGACTGGAAATTGGAATTAAAAGAGCAGCTAACACATACTGCTTAATATTTTTTGTATTTAAATTATTTTAATAAACTATAATAAGTTTAGGCCTGAACAGAGGTTGTCAGTTTCACGTTTAATTTTAGATTGTTTTAATTTTAAAAAATAAATCTTACTTAAATGAAAAAACCCATTTAAATAAAACTAATCCAATTTTGATTTTTTTTTTTTAAATCCTCATTTGTTATCCACCCTGCTTGGCAACCACAGATTCTAATTTCTGTCTTGAGAAAATGTCTCCCTGAAAAGTAACTATACAATACAGATTTTGCCTTTTTGTGCTGCTTAAGAAAGCCTTATTTCCAGGGGACGATCACATGGGAATGGCATCCAATCAGCAGGGTGTGCAAGGAGGACTTCCCTGGTTAATGAGATCAGCCAGAGAAAGTTGTTAAGGGTTGCCATTTCAGAGCCAAGTACTGGAAACAGTCATCTGGAGATCGGAAGTAATCCCGATCTCCAGATGAGTGTTTCCAGTACTTGGCTTTGAAATGGTACTTATTGTTAGAGTACAGCCTCATTTGTATAAACCACAATGTTTTAGGACATTAGAATCATTCATGTAAAATGTGAGCCTGGCTTCTTATGGGAGTGGTTGGGTAAGTGACTTGCCATGATGGAACACACTGGAATAAGAGTCTTATTTAAGTGGGTGATTTATATGGTTGTACAGTAAACATTATCCTAAATTCTTCTTGTATTGTTTTTTGTGGGGAACATTCAGCTGTTTGGCTGAGCCAGAATGGGTCCAGTTTTACTTTTGGCATGGGAATACAACTTTAATATTTGGGTTTACTCTGAAATGACTTTTTAAAAATGGCACTTTCTTACTCATCAGATCTGCACTTCATGTATTCAGAGTTTTATCTGCTCCCATTTCTGACAAAAGTACATTTTTACTGCTTTTGTACTCCTCGTAGTCTTGGAGAGCCAGCACGGCCAGTAGCTGGATTCTATTTCTTCTTATGCAGCAACAATATTATTTACTAAGCTTCTATTATCCAGCAAATTCATTACCTGTGCAGCTCTGTTGAAGGTATTGGTGTCACAAAAGGTGTCACTGAGGGCATAATTTACTTTGTGGGAAACTATATATAAGCAAGAGCCAAAAACCCTGCTAGACTTTCAGATCCAAGGTAGAGTTTAAAGGCCTCACAGTTAGAAAAACCATCTACTTGTAAACTTCATGTGTTCAATGTAGAGTCATGGATAGATAGTAAGTATGGGATGTCCACAATGCCTTTATTCTGTAATACTCAGAGTAGAACTACATTTTGTTTATACAATCAGCAACAGTTTACATATGTCTATTACCCAAGCTCAATGAGATGAGTTAAGGTAATAACTGATAAGAAAAGAAAGGGAGTTCAGAGTTCAAGGTGGAATTGGTTCTTTGTATTCTAGTAACCTTATGAACATGAAGTATGAAAACTAAAGCAGTTGGGTTTGATTTTTTTAAATAATTTTGATTTCATGTTACATAGCCTGACTATTGTTTCTGTTCTTTACAGGTTTTCTCAGATATAATATATACAGTAGCAAGTTGCACTGAAAATGAAGCTAGTAGATATGGCAGGTTTCTGTGCTGTATGCTAGAGACTGTGACTAGGTGGCACAGTGATAGAAACATATATGAAAAGGTATGTAAAGCTGTTAAATTGTAGTCTGTTTCATGAATAATCATATGATTACTACTGCTATGCCAGGCCCAATAAAAATGGTTGCTGTAAAAGTATTAATGCAGTAAAAACATGAAGTACGATTGTTTTTCTAGTTTTCTAATTTTAAACTTCATGCATTATAAAACTTTGCTGATACTTGAAGGCAGGATTTCTGTGATGGGAAAGGAATTCCGTGCATACATTTTGAACACTTCTGCTTACTGAATCATACTTTTCATCCATCTATATCTAAGTTGAGTTGGAGGAGGCTTAACTTATCAAAGTTTAAGTGCTTTGAAAACTGCATACGGATTAAAAGGTAAATATATCTCAGATTAACCACAGTCAGTCATGAAGATAACATGTGAGAATGATGAAACTTGCTCGATAGCTCTGTCAGAAGCAAGTTAAAATGGAGCAAAGGTGAGAGATGTGCACACCTCTCTTCCACTCTCCCAAAAGCAGGCATTTCTTCTTCAAATGGTTGCAGACATGTATTGCGCTAAATTGTAACTACGTATAAAAGACCTCCCTTTCTATGTGTGGTTCCTGCTTTTTTGAAAAGTCTGATCAAACTCTCAAGCTACATTACATTGGCATCTGTACCCCAACCATTAGGGGACAACAACATGGGCAACAATTCCGTCAGTGCTCCCAGCCGTATTTCAGACAACCAACTTATGCTTCTAGGCAGCAAGACTTTTCCAAGAGGAGGCACAAATTACAGAGAAGGTCCTCTGGCTCCGCCTCTAACCATCAGCTTTGGGCAAATAGACTATTTGACCTGTTTCAAGGTCAGTATTCCTGTCATCAGCAATCTTCCAGTCATATCCCCCAGTCCCACAGCTACACGGCTTGTGAAGCAATAACCACAGACAGATGGGTCTCAAGCACTGTGTTGGAACACACTATCCAATTCCAAGCCAGCCCCCTACTTTGTCCCTTTTCAGGGACCCATCTCTTGAGTTGCTGCTATTTCAAGACTTTCAGGCTACGAGCTTCAGCAGCCATAGAAAGAGTTGCTGTACAACATTGGGGTAAGAGGCTCTATTCACATTACTTTCTGATCCCCAAGTCCAAGGGCGGGCTGAGACTTATACTTTACCACCAAAGTCTCAAAAAATACATCAGATATATAAGATCCCACATGGTCAACCAAGCGACAATTCTCCACTTGTTGAATCATGACTGGTTTGCTGCCCTCAATCTTCAAGATGCCTGCTTCCATATAGCAGCTTTATCAAACCACAGGAAGTATCTGAGATTCATAGAATGGGTCAGCATTATCAACACACAGTACTCCTCAATACTGTCTGTATTCATCAAATGCAGGACCATAGTGGCAGCCTTTCTCGGGTGAATGATTTCCCTTAGCTGGATGATTGACTAGTCAGGAGCAAGTCTGAAAGTCCAGTCCTCCATCGTGTCCAATTCATGCTATCTTTCTTCTATTGACGGGCTGATCTTGAACAAAGGAAAGTCCACTTTACTTCCAACACAAAAAATTGAGTTCTTTGAGTCCTACTAGGCTTTACGAGTTCAACGGCCTTTCTCCTACATGAATGGTTTCAGTTTGTTGCCTATATCTGCCCCTCAGATCTCACTTCTCAACCATGGTTTGTGCATGCTTGAG
Organism: Caretta caretta; assembly: GCF_965140235.1. Lineage (NCBI taxonomy): Eukaryota > Metazoa > Chordata > Testudines > Cheloniidae > Caretta > Caretta caretta. The sequence continues at coordinate 88,555,130 of NC_134214.1, forward strand.
GTTGCTAGGTCACATGGCTTTGTGTACTTAGTAGTTCAACATGTGAGATTATCCTGGAGTCCCTAAACTGGTGGACAGATCAGAATAATCTCACATGTGAGGGTGTGCCCTTCGCTCAACCTCCACTGGCCAAGACCATAGTTACTGATGCCTCGACAATAGGTAGCAGAGTGCATATAGAGGTGTTAGTAGCCCAAGCTTTGTGGACAGAATAGGAAGCATCATTACATATCAATGTCCTAGAGCTTTGAGAAATTTACAGTACGTGCTGAGCCTTTCTCCCACACATCAGTGGCACATCAGTTCACACTCTTACTGACAATACCACCACAATGTACTGTGTGAACAGATAGGGTGGAGCCTGGTCCAGCTAGCTCTTCAGGAAGTGATAAAGTTTTGCCACTCTTGCATCAAAGATGACATCGTTGTCTCAGCCATCCACTTACTGGGTGCCCAGAATCAGTTGGCTGATCAGTTCAGCAGGAATTTCTCTGAGAATCATGAGTGGGCCATGAAGAGCAGCATTCTGAGACACTTCTTCAGGGACTAGGGCATTCTGTCTGTTGACCTATTTGCAACAAAAGACAAGAAGTACCGTCAGTTTTGCTCTTGAGTGGATTGCAATCCATGCGTTCTGACTGATGCCTTCCAACTGAACTGGGAGTCAGCACTACTGTATGCCTTCCCCCCCCGTTGCGCTCATCCCCCAGATCGTTCTCAAGTTGAAGCTGGATCACACCAAATTGATACTCATTGCACTAGCCTGGTCAAGACATTGTTTTTTCTCCAACCTTCATAGCCTTTCTGTCCAATTTCCCAGAAGGAAGACCTTCCGGAAGGAAAAGAGATAGGGGAGATTGGACAGAAAGGCTATGAAGGTTAGCTGTGGCATCAGGTCTGTACAGTTTGCGCCTCAGCATGGATGCTGCATGGTTAGATTCGGGGGGGAAAGAGCTGTTCAGAGGTAGTTCAGCAGTTTCAAGTAGATCAACCTGTTTGGCCAAGTGGAAATGCTTTTCCGTCAGTCTTTGGCTTGGGAAATTTGTCTGGTACTTACCTGGATTCAGGACACTTTAAATTCCCTGTTACATCTTAGATCACCAGGCCCCGTCTCAGCTCATTGAGGGTCCACTTGGCAGTGATCTCAGCATTCCATCGCCCAATCCAAGGGAACTAGGTGTATTCCCTATAGTGGTTGTCTGCCTCTTCCCACCTGTAAAGGAAGCAGTAGCCCTTTGGGACCTTAACGCTGTACTTCCTGCCCTCAAGGGGCCTCCATTTGAGCCTCTAGCAATCTGTTCTCTGTTCCTTCTTTGCCAAAAGACATCCTTTCTTATTGCTGTAACCTTATGAGGGAGGGTAAGTGAACTGCAGGCCCTAACTGCAGAACTTCCATGTACTCAGTTATTCAAAGGCAAACTAGCCTTCAGGTGGCATCCAAAATTTTTGGCTAAAGTGGTTTCACTATTACCAAACAATGTACTTGTCTGTATTTTTTTTCTAAGCCATGCGCGAATGCAGAAGAACGGTGACTTTGTATTTTGGGTGTAAAATAAGCCTGAGAGTTATATTTGGACGGGACTATACCATTTTGATTATTACTCTGGCTTTTTGTCTCCTACGTGGACAAGATGAGAGGTCAAGTGATTTCGGCACAGACAATCTCCGGATGGATTACTTCCTGCACAACAAAGCATATGCATGACAAATACCACAGCTCCACAAAGGCTCTTGGTTCATTCAACAAAGACCCAAGCTGCTTCAAGTTGCATTTCTCAGGGATGTTCCCATATTGGACATATACAGTGTTTCTGCTTGGTCCTCCATGCATACCTTTATCAAACTGTGTTATCACATCTGCATCTAGGTCTGATGCAAAATTTGGAAGAGCAACTCTGTAGTCACTATTTAAGTAGACTCTAAACCTCAGCTCCTTCCATTACTGCTTGCAAATCCTCTGAAGGTATACCTACACAGCAAAGAAAAACCCATGCCAGCCAATTCGGGCTGCGGGGCTGTTTCATTGCTGTGTACACTTCTGGGCTTGGGCTGGAGCCCGAGCTCTAGAACCTTCCCATTCTGCAGGGTCCAATGGCCTGGGATCCAGCCTGAGCCCAGAAGTGTACACAGTAATGAAACAGCCCTGCACCCTGAGCCCCGTGAACACTAGCATGGGCCAGCCACTGGTGTCGAGTTGCTGTGTAAGCTATACTCTGAGGGGAATATTAGTCTGCAACAACTTGATGAAGAAAAATCTTGTTACTTTACTTGAACTGTAAATTGTTCTTCAAGATGTGGGTGAAGATGTGTTCCATGATTCTCCCTCCGTTCCCGCTGCATCAGAGTCTTCAGACATAGATTCTGGTTCATAGGAACTGAAGTGGGTCTGGATAGCACCACTCTGAAATAGCCTTGGTAGGGGCCATGAGGAGACCTGTGGTTGTGCATTTGTTGTCCCAACAAATTCTGCTAAACACAGTTATCCGGCTTCTGTGCATTGGGTGTGCACAGCTGAGTGAAATACACATCTGCACCAACATAGAATTATAGAACCAGAGGGTTAGAAGGGACCACAAGGGTCATCTAGTCTAACCGCCTACCAAGATGCAGGATTTGTTGAAACATGTTGAAGAGTAATATACCTGTATAAATGTTGCTAAATGTGAATGTTTTAAACTTTACATATACCAGAGTTAGTGAAAGTAATGTGCTTCAGTTATGTTAAAACTTCAGCAAAAGTTAAATTATTTTAATCCGCTGACTGAATAAGGTTAACTTTTTACTTTTCTTTTTACATACATGTAGGAATGTGGCAACTATCCAGGCTTCCTTACCATATTACGGGCAACTGGATTTGATGGTGGGAACAAAGCTGATCAGTTAGATTATGAGAACTTTCGACATGTAGTACACAAATGGCACTATAAATTAACTAAGGTAAATAAAGGGTGTTAAGTTGATATGACCCACTTTTGCAAGTATTAATGAGAACTACTTTGATTGTATTTTGTACCTTGTATTCTAGGCTTCTGTACACTGCCTTGAAACAGGCGAATATACACATATCAGAAATATCCTGATTGTGCTGACCAAAATCCTTCCCTGGTATCCAAAAGTTCTGAACCTGGGTCAGGCCTTGGAAAGAAGAGTACATAAGATCTGTCAGGAAGAGAAAGAGAAGAGACCTGATCTATATGCATTAGCTATGGGGTAACAACAACTTACTTTAAAAAGAGATTTAAATGGATGATGAAAGGATTCCAAAGGCTCAGAACTCATCCAGTCTTGACACATTTGGCTTTTGCTGTATCTTGGAAGATCTTGCAATCCTGTTGTTTTGAGGCTGGTGCAAGTTGAGGCTCCTGGTTTGTACTGGATAATGATGATTAAGTGTGCTAGGTTCTCCGCAGGACAAAAGAAAGTAACAATCCCTGCCCTGGAGAGCTTATAATATAATTTTAAGCAGGACCAGTGGTGGTAATAAGTAGCCGGAGGGAGAGTAAGACAATGAAAGACAGGGGTTATAGCTGTAAGATTACACAGTTACTTAGTCTAGGCATGTGCAGTTCTAGAAGGTTAAATAAAACAATACTTTGCTGTTTAATTATGGTTATTTTTTCATGATGTGGTGAATGCAAAATTATCCATGTTTGTCTTGGTTGCTGGAAAGGTATTTTATTTCGTCACTGTCGTTGATTTAGCAAAGCTTCAAAACTATAAGTGTAACACAAAATCACTGGCTTATTTCTTTGAAGGTTTTTAGATGGCAGAGGTTAGAAGGTCAGGTTCTTTAAAGAACCGATGGTAGTAATAGAAGGAGAAAGAGAATACTGCAGATCATTTTCAAAGAAGTGCTAAATAATTTGCAAACTACTCGAATAATCTTTTTAAACAGTAACCCATGTTTATATTTTGCTTTATGTTTGTGCATATTTAACACACTGTGCGACTTTCAGCTATTCTGGGCAATTGAAAAGTAGAAAGCCTTATATGGTACCGGAAAATGAATTCCATCACAAAGACCCACCTGCCAGGAATGCTGTAGCTGCAACAGTGCAAAATGGGCCAGGTGGTGCTGGGCTGCCTGCATCACTCACAATAAATGCAGCTAAACTGGAAGAAAGCACTACTGAGGAGACTGGTAAGCCATCCATTTTAAAAGAGAATTCTTTTAGTGCTATAATTCTGACCCTTTTTTTAAATTGACTTTTAGTATTGTGTGGTTTAACCTTCAAATTGTAAAACTAACAGGGTCCATTACATGTTGGGTTTCTTTGTGCTTTTTTTAAAATATTGTTAATCCTTCGTTATTGACAAATACATCTTGATCAATTTTAGCTGTCAATAAATTAAGCCTAATTTTAAATGAATTTTGAAGTATTATATGTTCAAGTGGTTGCTATAGCATTGAGCCAAAGTACTAACTCAGTAGATTAAGTTTAGCATCTTTTTCAATAGACAAACTAAAGGAGAAAACTCAGGGTGCTGTGAAAGTTATTAATAAAGCCGCCAATGCAACACCAAAAGTGACGACAAGCAATGGAAACAGTGCTTCTAACAGGTGAGAAATCTATTCTTCAGTTCATTGTCTGACTGCAGAATCGTGAAATTACATTTGAAAGTGACCTATCTATTCTTAAGGGTTTTTTTAACAGAGGTGAAAATGATCTTCTCTACTTTGTGCTGTAGAAATCTGCAAATTATATCCTTTTGATCCACTAGATAAAGGAATTGCAAGTGAAGACTGATAAATGGAATGCTTTTCTCCCAAATTATGCAACGAAACTATACTAAGTTAAATGAATAAAGCTTCACTAAAGAAATAATCGTATCTAATATGCTGAACTTAAAGATCCATTTTAAATACTGTGAACCCAATCCTTGAAATCTGTTAGAGTGGGCTAGACATCTCACAACGAGTACTTGGTAGCTGCTCTAATTGGGTACTTGTAATTGGTGGGTATGACTACACTGGAATAAAAGACTCGTGGCACAGCCGTGGCTGGTCTGCGAGGCTCAATATTGCTGTGTAGACATTTGGGCTCAGGCTGGAGCCTGGGCTCTGGGTACATCCCCCCATGCGGGATTGCAAAGCTCAGGCTCCAGCCTGGACTTGAATGTCTACCCAGCAATTTTACAGCCTTGGAGTGAGAGCCCCGCAAGCCCATATCGGCTGACCTGGACCAGCAGCGGGTGTTCACTTGCTGCCTGGATGTACTCATAGTCATTGTTACATAGCTGCTGGGCTGGAATAACCTTGAGTCAGAAACATTAATGTTTTGTAATGGCTACTAGTTCTGTGTGCCTCAGAACCCTGCTAGTCATGTAATAGCATTGTTTCCTGTATCCTCCCATTTTAGCTAGAAGAAAGGTACTGGTTTGTTGCTATGAAGATGAGCGGAAGAATATTGAGAGACAGGAATTTGTCACTTATTTAGCATTTTGAAAAGGGTTTTTTGTCTTAATCATGAAAAGTAAAAACTGATTTGCATTTGATTATGAAAACTGAAGCTAGTTTTGATATTGAACACTCATTGGGCTTTTTTTATGCAGCAAAATTATTAAAGAAAAAGATGAGAAAGAAAAAAGTGGGAAGGAAAAAGATAAAGAAAAAAAAGAAAAGACTCCGGCTGCCATTCCCGAGGCCAAGGCACTTGGAAAGGATGGAAAAGATAAACCAAAGGAAGAACGGGCAAACAAAGATGATAAAACGAGAGAGATCAAGGAGAAAACACCAAAATCTGACAAAGAGAAGGAAAAAGCCAAGAAAGAAGAAAAAACACCAAAAGAGGAAAAATCCAAGACAGTTGTTACCAACGCTGAGTCAAAGTTTGCTGCAGAAAAGGAGAGAGAAAAGGAGCCATCCAGAGAAAAAGATGTAGCGAAGGATATGAAATCCAAGGAAAATATTAAAGGAGGAGAAAAATTGTCAGTAGCTGGGTCCTTGAAGTCACCTGTTCCCCGATCAGAAACATCAGAGTCTGAAAGGGGTAAATTAAACTTTTTTTTTTTTTTTAAGCTGCCTTTTCAATAATGTACAGAAACTTTGAAAGCTGCTTAATACCTAAAAATGGTTTGGGGGTAGGCAGAAGGAGAGTAACTATGTGCTACTTGAAAAGGAGTACTTGTGGCATCTTAGAGACTAACAAATTTATTTGAGCATAAGCTTTCGTGAGCGACAGCTCACTGAAGTGAGCTGTCGCTCACGAAAGCTCATGCTAAAATAAATTTGTTAGTCTCTAAGGTGCCACAAGTACTCCTTTTCTTTTTGCGAATACAGACTAACACGGCTGTTCCTCTGAAACCTGCATCCGATGAAGTAGCTCACGAAAGCTTATGCTCAAATAAATTTGTTAATCTCTAAGGTGCCACTAGTACTCCTTTTTTTTTTTGCGAATACAGACTAACACGGCTGCTACTCTGAAACCTGTCTATATGCTAATTAGCATCTAATCATAAAAGACCCTTTTCTTTTCAACTTTTTGGTGCCAGGTAGTTAAAAAGATTGTCACTTCCAGCATTAGTAAGCAAACTGTGGGGGAGGTGTTTTCTGTTCCCACCACTTTCAGTGAGAGCAGAGTATTATAGGGCCCACTGCCTTTAAGAATTTCAAATATGGTTTCATATGAATATCTCTTGTAGCACATCCTTGTGAAGATTCTAAATTGTGTTGTGATCGTGTAGTAATAGGTTACACATGGAAATGTGTATTGATTGTTTGCTTGCTTGCTGTAGTTGAGGTATCATATACTCTACAGCAAAAACAATCTGAGTTCTGCAAAAATTTTTGTATTGAGAATAGGAGTACTTGTAGCACCTTAAAGACTAACAAATTTGAGCATAAGCTTTTGTGAGCTACAGCTCATTTCATCGGATGCATATAGTGGAAAATACAGTGGGGAGATTTTATATACACAGAGAACATGAAACAATGGGTGTTACCATACAGACTGTAACAAGAGTGATCAGGAAAGGTGAGCTATTACCAGCCCGGGGGAGAGGGGCGGGGACCTTTTGTAGTGATAATCAAGGTGGGCCATTTCCAGCAGTTGACTAGAACAAGAGGGGGGAGAAATAAACAAGGGGAAATAGTTTTACTTTGTGTAATGACACAGCCGCTCCCAGTCTTTATTCAAGCCTACGTTAATTGTATCCAGTTTGCAAATTAATTCCAATTCAGCAGTCTCTCCTTGGAGTCTGTTTTTGCATCCGATGAAGTAAGCTGTAGCTTAGGAAAGCTTATGCTCAAATAAATTTGTTAGTCTCTGAGGTGCCACAAGTCCTCCTTTTCTTTTTGTGGATACAAACTATCATGGCTGCTACTCTGAAACCTGTATTGAGAATGTATTACAAACAACATATGGAAGTTTTTGGAGGAAAGCTGGAGTTTTTGGCATCTGGGTAGGCAACAGCTGGGGCTTTTAGCACCTGCAGAAGATGTGGAAAACTGTTTGGAATAGTTTCTACTAAAATTGTCATCAGTGAAATAGTTAACAATGTGGACTTTTAAGTTAACATCTTAAGGTTTTGGTGTTAGCAGCCTGTTTAGGTGAATGAGGTACTTCGCATCTCAGAACAATTGTTTTTAGGCTATTTGCAAACCCAGAAATATGGGTCTGCATCAGTTTCCACTTGTTCCACATTTTCAAGGTTTTCATCATAACCTTGAGCACTAAACACAGATTATTTTAAATGAAAGTTTAAACACTAAAGCACAATTTTGCAGCTGGGATTCTGCAGATGAGAAATTATGGAATCCATGGGATCAGGCCTGTTACTTTCTCCTGATGATAATCAATGCATTTAATCCTCCAACAGTAAAATTTTAATTCTAACTTTAAACTGCTTTGGTATTTTGCAAAGTAATGTAATCAGATTTTATCCCCTCTTGCTAGGGTTTTAATGCTTACTGCTTCTTATTTATTTATTTCTTCCTTTTTTTTTTTTAGAACAAAAACGTCGCAAAGTTGATACCCATTCTTCTCCATCACATTCCTCAACAGTAAAGGTTAGTATAGCCTGAGGAAGGCAGCGCCCATGTTAGGCTCACAAGTTTGGAATGCCAGTGTCCGACTTCCTTCAAGTTTTGTGCCAAGTATATACTGGAACCACTGGAGGTTTTATCTTGCATTAGAAAATGCATTCCTTTTCTTTATTGGTGGACTCTTTTTTTCTATTAAATATTTTTAATTAGAAAAAATAAAGCTTCAAGGACCTAGCACAAATTTTGTAAATAGTGTTTGAAAAATGCAAGAAAATTTTTACACAGAAGTGCCTCATTGTTTTAAGCAGTCAGTTTTTTTTGGAATGCAATGGTAGCTACAAGCAAATGATTCTTTGCAGCAGAATGGAGCATATTTTTCTGCACTAATATTGAAGAATATATAGCACTGAAGATTTTCTGGATGTTACGGGATATATGGATACCTCTGAATTCATCAGGCTTCTTGATGAGCATCATACCGATGTGTGCCTTCCAAGGAGGAGTCTTGAAAGGAGTTCCATTTTAAAGTCTCCTTGGTGATCAGTTCTCCTGTAGTTGTGTATATTCAGTGAGCATGCAGCTTCTGTTGCACCTTCCCTTCGAGGTTTGTTTATATTCCAGTGGGTTCCCACCATGTTGAGCCCTGCGTTACGATAAAACCAGATGTGGCAACCAAGCCTACCACCCAGCAAAGAGAAACCCCAAGCATTCAAGCGCAGCACAATACCGTGGGTGTAGCCTACTTGAAGACTCAGGGTAGCCATTCCTTGCTCCATATTTAATTTTATTTCTAAACCATCTAAATTCATGGAATCTTTGAATTTGCAGTACGTTGAACCTTTAAAACTGTAAGTTACTAATACTTCATCAAGAGCACTGTGATGGATTATGTGGGGTGTTTAAAACTTCACCATCTTACCAACTTAAAAATCCAATGTTTTGTTTTCTTTTTTCAAAGAATACATCTTTTCTGTATAAGAGTTACTTAAAGAATAATAATTAATTTTGCAGAAATAAGACTAAAAAGTGCATATAATCAGTTTTGAGGAACCAGGAAAGGATAAGGACTTAATTGTAACATCAAGTATATTTTTTTAATATTTTTTTTCTCTATCTGTTTTTTACAAAATGAAACCTAAAGTTATTTTAGGGGACTTCTACCACATTTAACTATAAGTGGAGAAGATACATTTAATATATTTTTATTCATGGAACATATGCATTTAATATATTTTTAAAATCTTTCTTCATCTGTGGCTCACTCATTTAAAGAATATTTTTCTTTAAATATTGCAGAAATCTTTGTGGGTGGAGGGGAGGTTTTTAAATATTTTTATGACAAATTTAATAGGAACAAATTTACTTTTGTAGTTTAAAGAATCATATTGCTGATATAATTTAGTTTAGAAAGAGATGTAAATTTTGTTTTCTAGCTTTAGCTTTGTTCAATATAAAATATTAACATCAGATTTATTCTGGAAGGAGTAGTTGTTTTTTGTTTCAAGGTACAGCCTGCTTCCCAAAGTTCCTCTGGTTTCTGAAAATTATGCCAGTTTACGTGTCATCTCCATTCATTTTCTACAGGACAGCCTCAGCGAACTCAAGGACTCTTCAGGAAAGGTTTGAATCTTTTATTTGTCACTAAGATTACATTTGTATTTTATGTGGAGAAATTTTAATCTTGTGTGGATGTTATACATTACCTGAGAAATTGAAGGGTGCATTACTGTATGTGCTAGCATAAAAACAGATTTTTCAACCATTGTATAAATGTGCTTTACACATGTGCCTTTAGATTTTGATCTATAGAATAAACTACAGTTGGCACAGTGTGCAATCAGCATTGGTCTGTTATGTTGGTAGTACCTTATAGAGTGATCACTTAATTTTCCTTATTCCGCCTCAGACATGTTTTTTTCATATTTCATAGCTGTTACTGCAACTTTACTTTGCATAAAGAAAACAACAAAACTATGGCAGTATTCATGCTTCTAAAGTAGCCCCCACTCATTTGTGTCTTAGTAAATCTCCATCAGTATCACCATCAGTGTGATTCCAGAGCTAACAACTAAGTTTTCCTATTGGTATGCTTGCTTTTTTTCATAAATGTAATTCAAATTAAAAATATTGTAGAATTGTGCTCTAAAATAAATACATTAAAAAGAGGTTTGAAGCATAGTACATTCTGATATTTTGGGAAAAGGCCATAAAACAAGCATTAATGTAGATTTTAAACATATTTACCGAAATACTCAGCTATTACAGTAATGAGCACCATAGAAACTTGAACTTGGTAATGTACTAGAATAATTTCTTATCCTTTTTTGTGGATCTGTGTTCTTCTTCGAATGATTGCTCATGTGTATTCTACAACAGGTGTGCGTGCTCGCCACGTGCACCGGTGCTAGAAGTTTTTTCCCTAGCAGTACCTGTACAGGGGGAGCGCCCCCCCACAGCCTCTGGAGTGGCGCCTGCCTGGCACGGTATAAGGGGAACTGCACCCTCCCCCCACCCTTAGTTCCTTCTTGCTGCCAGTGAAGGTGCTTCGGAAGTGCTCTGATCCAGCTTTGAATCATAGAATATCAGAGTTGGAAGGGACCTCTGGAGGTCATCTAGTCCAGCCCCCTGCCCAGAGCAGGACCAATCCCAAATAAATCATCCCAGCCAGGGCTTTGTCAAGCCTGACCTTAAAAACTTCTAAGGAAGGGGATTCCACCACCTCCCTAGGTAACGCATTCCAGTGTTTCACCACCCTCCTAGTGAAAAAGTTTTCCTAATATCCAACCTAAATCTCCCCCACTGCAACTTGAGACCATTACTCCTTGTCCTGTCATCTGCTATCACTGAGAATAGTCTAGATCCATCCTCTTTGGAACCCCCTTTCAGGTAGTTAAAAGCAGCTATCAAATCCCCCCTCATTCTTCTCTTCCGTAGACTAAACAATCCCAGTTCCCTCAGCCTCTCCTCATAAGTCATGTGTTCCAGACCCCTAATAATTTTTGTTGCCCTTCGCTGGACTCTCTCCAATTTCTCCACATCCTTCTTGTAGTGCGGGGCCCAAAACTGGACACAGTACTCCAGATGAGGCCTCACCAATGTCGAATAGAGGGGAACGATCACGTCCCTCTGTCTTCTGGCAATGCCCCTACTTCTACATCCCAAAATGCCATTGGCCTTCTTGGCAACAAGGGCACACTGTTGACTCATATCCAGCTTCTCATCCACTGTTACCCCTAGGTCCTTCTCTGCAGAACTGCTGCCTAGCCATTCGGTCCCTAGTCTGTAGCGGTGCATTGGATTCTTCCGTCCTAAGTGCAGGACTCTGCACTTGTCCTTGTTGAACCTCATCAGATTTCTTTTGGCCCAATCCTCCAATTTGTCTAGGTCCCTCTGTATCCTATCCCTACCCTCCAGCGTATCTACCACTCCTCCCAGTTTAGTGTCATCCGCAAACTTGCTGAGGGTGCAATCCACACCATCCTCCAGATAATTAATGAAGATATTGAACAAAACCGGCCCCAGGACCGACCCTTGTGGCACTCCGCTAGATACCAGCTGCCAACTAGACATGGAGCCATTGATCACTACCCGTTGAGCCCGACAATCTAGCCAACTTTCTACCCACCTTGTAGTGCATCCATCCAGCCCATACTTCTTTAACTTGCTGACAAGAATACTGTGGGAGACAGTGTCAAAAGCTTTGCTGAAGTCGAGGAATAACACGTCCACTGCTTTCCCTTCATCCACAGAACCAGTTATCTCATCATAGAAGGCAATTAGATTAGTCAGGCATGACTTTCCCTTGGTGAATCCATGCTGACTGTTCCTGATCACTTTCCTCTCGTCTAAGTGCTTCAGAATTGATTCCTTGAGGACATGCTCCATGATTTTTCCGGGGACTGAGGTGAGGCTGACCGGCCTGTAGTTCTCAGGATCCTCCTTCTTCCCTTTTTTAAAGATTGGCACTACATTAGTCTTTTTCCAGTCTTCCGGGACTTCCCCCGATCGCCATGAGTTTTCAAAGATAATGGCCAATGGCTCTGCAATCACATCCGCCAATTCTCGGATGCAACGCATCCGGCCCCATGGACTTGTGCACGTCCAGTTTTTCTAAATAGTCCCGAACCACTTCTTTCCTCACAGAGGGCTGGCCACCTCCTCCCCATGCTGTGCTGCCCAGTGCAGTAGTCTGGGAGCTGACCTTGTTCGTGAAGACAGAGGCAAAAAAAGCATTGAGTACATTAGCTTTTTCCACATCCTCTGTCACTAGGTTGCCTCCCTCATTCAGGAAGGGGCCCACACTTTCCTTGGCTTTCTTCTTGTTGCCAACATACCTGAAGAAACCCTTTTTGTTACTCTTAACATCCCACGCTAGCTGCAACTCCAGGTGTGATTTAGCCTTCCTGATTTTGCTGTAGCTCGTCCCCAGAACTGTTCGATGTTCAGTGTGTTAGTACCTGTAGTTAGTTAGCTGTTTAGTCAGTCAGTCTGAGCCTTGGCTGGGGCATGCCCCGCGTCCTGGGGTTTAAGTCGTGCGGCTCTTGTAGGTGTTCTATGCCAAGAAGTAACCCGTATGCAGACTGTTTGCGCTGTTTGGGAGAAACCCATATCAGCGAAAGGTGCAATATTTGCAAGTCATTTAAGCCTCAGACCAAAAGAGAAAGGGACATTAGGCTCCAGGCCATCCTGATGGAGTCGGTGCTGACCCTGACTCCGGCACGCCATTCTGAACTGGTACCTGGCACCATGGCATCAGTATGCGGCAACCCTCCAGTGCCATCGACCAGTCGGCACCGCTCCCCGTCCACGAAGTCTCCCTCTTTGCACCGGCACCAAGGGAAGTCTGGGACGGAGGTTAGGCCAATGTCAGGCAGTCCTTGATCCACACCAGCCCCTTCGGCCTCTCCGGATGTCTGGATGCCATCCACACCTGAAACCCTCCAGGCAGCCTAGGATGATATGTCCATACCGGTGCCTGGAGTGCCGCCGATGTTGGCCCTACGCTCCAGAGGCAAGCTGCCGCTGGGATCTCCGCAGTCGCCTCCGGCCCTGTACCGGTCTTGGTCAAGGGAACATTTCCAACACAGTTCGCCGCCCAGCAACCACTTAGGGCAGAGTCCATGTGGATCTCTCTCGACGCCCACCAGACTGTCTGGCTGGATTCCATCTGGTCGGTACTCTCGGCACCGCTCGTCCTCAAGGAGCGAATATTGACAGAACTGCGGCGGGCATCGCCAAAGGTCCTCGTCTCTGAGAGGGTACTACAGTCGGTCACGGCACGGTCGTCGTCGCTGTTCCCGCTCGGACTCCCTCTCCAAGTCTCTGCCAAGACATCGCAGCCCTGGGCATCGATTGCCATTGAGGCTGTTTGTGGAGCAGATGTTACCGTCGGTACCAATCCTCCAAGTCGAGATTGCGGTCCCATGGCCGTCGTAGATCCCAGCACCGCTGCTCCTCCCAGTCCAGAGACAGCAGCAGATCTTATGCCAGCCCAGTGTCCATTCGTAGCCGTCCTTTGATGGGCCAATAAAGCTACCCTTCTCCAACCAGTTGTGTGCTTTCCTCCCAGAGTGGTCATGGCTAACCTCGGACCGATGGGTCCTCAACACCATCTCCCTGGCTTACACCCTCCAGTTTACTTACTCCCCACCCCCATCCCTCTTGGGGGACCCGTCGCACGAAGCTCTGTTCGAGCAGGAGGTGGGGCGGCTCCTTGGACTAGGAGTGATAGAGGTGGTGCCTGAGGAGTTCATGGGCAAAGGGTATTACTCTCGTTATTTCCTTATCCCAAAGACCAAAGGGGGGCTCAGGCCCATGCTGGACCTGTGAGGTCTGAACCAGTACATGGTGAAACTCAAGTTCTGCATGGTCTCTCTGGCCTCCATCATCCCCTCCTTGGATCCCGGGGACTGGTACTCTACCCTTGATCTACAGGATGCATACTTCCACATCCACAAATTCGAAGAGCACAGGCGCGTCCTCCGTTTCGTGGTGGGACAGAATCATTACCAATTCACGGTCCTCCCGTTTGGTCTGTCCACTGCCCCCAGGGTGTTTACAGAATGCATGTCGGTGGTAGTGGCCTACCTCAGATGGCGGTGGGTCCAGGTATTTCCCTATCTGGATAATTGGCTTATCAAGGGCATCTCTCGGTCGCAGGTGAGGGATCACAATATGCTCCTCCTGTCCACGTGCACTGCCTTGGGCCTGTTGGTAAACAACACCAAGTCCACTTTAGTCCCAGTCCAACGCATAGAGTTTATCGAGGTGCTCCTGGACGCAGTGTCGGCCAGGGCCTCTCTCCTGCCAGACAGATTCAAGACCGTGAAAGGTCTCATCGACTCGGTCACAAGGTTTCCAGTGAAAACAGCCAGGGTTTGCCTGCAACTCTTAAGTCACATGTCGGCATGCACGTACGTAGTCCGTCACACCAGACTCAGGATGAGGCCCCTCCAGTTCTGGTTGGCCTCGAAGTTTTCCCAGGCCATGGACAGAATGGACAAGGTCCTCACCGTGCTGGACTCTGTGATCACCTCCCTACGGTGGTGGTCTGCCCCAAACAACATGCTCCAAGGGGTCCCGTTCAGGGACAGGGCCCTGTCGTTGGAGCTGGTGTCCGACACGTCTGACCTGGGTTGGGGGGCCCATGTGGGGAACTTTCAGACCCAAGGCCTGTGGTTGGCTCAAGACCTGACCCTACATATAAATGTCAAGGAGCTCAGGGCGGTGCGGCTGGTGTGTATGGCCTTCCGCTCGCACCTGGAGGGCAGGGTAGTTAGGGTCCTCACGGACAACACGGCCTCTGATCTATATCAACAGGCAAGGCGGGGCCTGATCCTCTGCCACGAAGCCCTCAGACTGTGGGACTTCTGTATAGCTGACGACATCCACCTGAAGGCCTTCCACCTATTGGGCACCTGGAACGAGAGGGCAGGTCGCTTGAGCAGGGACTTTTCCTTGCAGCACGAGTGGTCCCTCCACCTGGAAGTGGCCCACCAGCTCTTCGAAGGTGGGGAACTCCCCAGCTGGACCTATCCGCGACTCAGCACAACTGGCAATGCCCCCGCTTCTGCTCCGGGGGGGCCTGGGGAAGGGCGCTATCGCTGATGGCTTTCTCCTGTCCTGGTCAGGCCGGCTTCTCTACGCCTTTCCCCCATTCCCTCTATTCAGCAGGGTTCTGGAGAAGATAAAGACGGACAAGGCCTGGGTCCTCCTGATTGCCCGCGTGGCCCAGGCAGCATTGGTATGGGACCCTCAACTGCCTGGCGGTAGCTTCGCTGTGGCCATTGCCGCTCTGCCCAGACCTCCTCTCTCAGGACCAGGGCCACCTCCTCCATCCCAGCCTAGTGGCACTTCACCTCACGGCGTGGCTATTCAGTGGTTAGGTGGTGAGGAAAGGACGTGCTCAGAACAGGTTCAGCACGTCCTCCTTGAAAGTAGATGGCCCTCCACTCGCCGCACTTATTTGGTGAAGTGGTCCCGGTTTTCTAGGTGGGCGGTGGACTGGGATGTCTCCCCGGTGGCCGCCCCGATCCAGCTTATCTTTGATTACCTCCTCCATCTGAGGGCCCAGGGCCTGGCGCTCTCGTCATTCAAGGTGCACCTGCCAGCCATATCGGCCTTCCATCCACCGGTGCAAGGGCACACGGCATTTTCCCATGCTATGACTGGCCGGTTCCTTAAGGGTTTGGACCGTCTTTTGCTGTATTCTGGACCCCTGGTCCCGCAGTGTGACCTGAACCTGGTGTTGGCTCGTCTCACAGGGCCCCCATTTGAACCACTGGCCACGTGCTCCTGGTTTCACCTCTCGTGGAAGGTGGCCTTCCTGGTTGCAGTCATGTCTGCCAGGTGAGTCTTGGAGCTCATGCCCCTGACCTCCGAGCCACCGTACATGGTCTTTCATAAGGACAAGGTCCAGCTCTGCCCACACCCCGCTTTCCTCCCAAAGGTGGTTTCTACCTGCCACATGGGTCAGGGTATTTTTCTACCGGTTCTCTGCCCCAAGCCTCATGCGTCCAGTGAGGAGCACCATCTCCACACGTTTGATGTGCAGCGGACTCTGGCTCTCTACCTCGAGCGGACCAAGCCGTTCAGAAAGTCCTCGCAACTGTTCATCACCTCAGCTGAGCGCGCGAGGGGCCAGCCGATTTCCACTCAGCAGCTTTCCAGTTGGATCATTTCGTGCATCCGTTCCTGTTATCACCTGGCGGGTGTCCCCCTGCCACCCATTGTGAGGGCACACTCGACTCGGGTGCAGGCCTCATCAGCTGCCACCTCGTCGGCTGCCTTTGTGACCCACATCCCCATCCAGGACATTTGTAGGGCTGCCACGTGGTCTTCGGTTCACACATTCACCTCACGCTATGTGATCATCTCCCAAACCAGGGATGACGCTGTGTTCGGCAGGGCTGTCCTCCGTCCTGGGAACTTGTGAACTCCCACCCACCTCCAACAGATATAGCTTGGAATCACCTATTGTGGAATACACATGAGCAATCACTTGACGAAAAGACAGTTACCTTTTCCGTAACTGTGTTCTTCGAGATGTGTTGCTCATGTCCATTCCGCATCCCACCCTCCTTCCCCTCTGTCGGAGTTGTCTGGCAAGAAGGAACTGAGGGTGGGGGGAGTGCAGCGCCCTTTATACCGCTCCAGGCAGGCGCTGCTCCAGCGGTCGCGTGGGGCGCTTCCCCCCCTACGGGTACAGCTAGGGGAAAAAGCTTCCAGCACTGGTGCATGTGGCAAGCACGCATACCTACTGTGGAATAGACATGAGCAACACATCTCGAAGAACACCAGTTACAGAAAAGGTAGCTGTCTTTTACTGTGTGTGGGGCAGGGAGTAGGTATGTCTGTTAAAACTGACTATTGAGATCTTGTGTTAATAAATAAAATGCTTTCCAATAATCATAACAGAGGTATTTATTAGCACAAATGTTGATTGTATCAAATTAAGCAACTTTGAACATTTCCCAATTAATTTTATAGATTTTTATCTGTCATTATGCTTTATCATTTACAAAGAAACAAGTTTAAAAATGCATGAGAGAATTGTTGCTTACTGCAAAGTGTACATCAGGTATTATTGTATCTTTTAGCTCAGATTGCTTAAATGAGTCTTTACAAGAATTCTTTTTATATCATTTTCAAACAGCAGCAGTAATTCTGCAACTGCTAGTTGCTAATCTACTGGGTTTATCTAAGTGATTCCAATGCTAACTGTACAGCATACATAGGAACATTTAGAAAGGGAGGCAGGAGCAGGAGCCTCAACTCCTTAATGTCCCAAATTCTCATAGTTTTACTGTTTACACAGTTGTCACTTCTATGTAACATATGTCATTTTAAATATTTGGGATTGTTAACTTCTTTTGAAAGCATTGCCTTTCTGATTTCAGAAATCCAAGACATTTCTCTCCCACTCACATCTGTTAACAACTGGGATGTGTTGTGGTGGTGGGGTGTTATATTGGAAAAAAATGTATTCGCTAAGACAGTTTTTCCTAAACTAATTTCAGAAGTACAATTAAATAATTTTTATATGCCAATGCATTTGGTGCATATGATTAAGACAAATAGCTGAATTAAACATATGTTAAATAATCTGCAAATTGCTTATATTGTTTTAATTCAAAATAAACAGCTCAGTTTTAGTGTTGGCTGCTGAATGTCCGTATGTATTGGGCTATAACATATGTATGTTTGTCTGTTTATTTTATTTATTTGTATTATTGTAACACTTAGGAGCCCCAGTTATGAACCAGGACCCCACTGAGCTAGGTTCTGTACTAACACAGTTTTTCCTGGCATTACTGTTCATGAAGAGCTTTTCTTCTGAGCTCTAGTTTCCACCTCCCACCCTCCCTTCCAGTTGCTCCTTCTTTCTCTGACTGAATGAACCGGCATGTGTTCTGCCGGTAAAATCACAACTCTCATAAAGTAGCACTGGAGTATGGACTCTGTCTATAGAGTAAGGAAGTCAAACCCTCTTCTTTCCATGATGCATGTCCCTAAAAATAAAAGGTGCACATTTCAAAGACTGAAGTACTCAACTGTCATTCGCAAAAAGAAAAGGAGTACTTGTGGCACCTTAGAGACTAACCAATTTATTTGAGCATAAGCTTTCGTGAGCTACAGCTCACTTCATCGGATGCATACTGTGGAAAGTACAGAAGATCTTTTTATACACACAAACCATGAAAAATGGGTGTTTACCACTACAAAAGGTTTTCTCTCCCCCACCCCCACCATCTCCTGTTGGTAATAGCTTGTCTAAAGTGATCACTCTCCTATTACCAGCAGGACAGTGGGGTGGGAGGAGGTATTGTTTCATATTCTCTGTGTGTATATAAAGTCTGCTGCAGTTTCCACAGTATACATCTGATGAAGTGAGCTGTAGCTCATGAAAGCTCATGCTCAAATAAATTGGTTAGTCTCTAAGGTGCCACAAGTACTCCTTTTCTTTTTGCGAATACAGACTAACACGGCTGTTCCTCTGAAACCTCTCCTTACAATGTGTATGATAATCAAGGTGGGCCATTTCCAGCACAAATCCAGGTTTTCTCCCCTTTCCCCCCCTTTTTTTTCTTCTCCCCCACACACAAACCCACTCTCCTGTTGGTAATAGCTTATCTAAAGTGATCACTCTCCTTATCATGTGTATGAGAAAACCTGGATTTGTGCTGGAAATGGCCCAACTTGATTATCATACACATTGTAAGGAGACTGATCACTTTAGATAAGCTATTGCCAGCAGGAGAGTGGGGTGGGGGGAGAGAAAACCTTTTGTAGTGGTAAACACCCATTTTTTCATGGTTTGTGTGTATAAAAAGATCTTCTGTACTTTCCACAGACGAAGTGAGCTGTAGCTCACGAAAGCTTATGCTCAAATAAATTGTTTAGTCTCTGAGGTGCCACAAGTACTCCTTTTCTTTTTGCGAATACAGACTAACACGGCTGTTACTCTGAAACCTGTCAGCTGTCATTGAAAGTTAATGGGAATTGAGTGCCTCAATCCTTTTGGTGCTTTTGAAAACCTCATCTTAAATGACCAGCAATTGACTAAGGCTTTCAGTATTCTTTTTTATATACTGTTGAGTAGAATGATTAATTCTAAGAAGATCTTAACTGACAGCTAAATATGAGGGAGTGGGGCAAGTGGGAAGAGTCTGGAATAGAAGATCTGCAACTTCCATCATCGAGCAGACTCCATGTTCCCTAGTGCTGATCTGTGGTAGTTGTGATATCCCCAGGAGAGTGCCTGCTATGGCATCTTGTTGAAGCAGGAATTGTGCGCTGGGGGAAGGGAGCTGAACAGTCTGCACTTCATGGCTATCAACAACCAGGGAGTGAAGTATGTTTAAAAATTATACTTGCTGAAACCTGGAAATAAAGCAAAGGAAATAAATTAATTTTGTTGGGGTTTTTACTCATTCCATGATGGTGCTTGTTTTTTCTTCCCACGTCCCTCTCCAAAACAATCACATCTGTCGCTAATGCTCTGAACAAAGAATATTGAAATTGCTTAAAAATAGAACTAATGTAATTATATGCTGGGAAATTTGCAAAACAAACATGAAGAATTCTTCTCTCCAGTAGCCAGCAGTTTGAGGATTTGTGGCCCAGTTGAGTTGCCTCCACACTCATGTTTCTTTGATAGTTTACAGTATTGCAGTTGGAGAACCTCATTCAGTGTTGTTAGTATCTTCCAAAAATGTATGACTTAAACACTTTGTGGTTTAAGATTACAGTTTAACAAAAAGTAATAACATGTTTAAAAACCAGATCCCGTTAAATCAGCCCTGTGTCATTTGTAAATTATTCTTCTGTATGCTGGAAATGTGTTGGGATGCTACTATCAAAAAGATGTATCATTTAAACCAGTTTTAAGAGTGATCCATAATTGGGCAAATGAAGTTAGTTCTGCATTACCTCTGTGGTACTGAAAGTCAGGATTTCCATAGGCTAAGTATACTGTAGTAAGTCCAAGCATTTTCATTGGCAGAATCAACAATATTGCTACCTGGTTTGTGTTGAGTATATTAAGCGTTACTGGTAAACAACTTAAGTGTACAACATTTACCTTAAGTGTATCTTCTGTTCAAGCTAGTGCTGATTCTTTATGCAAATAGATCTTGAATTTTCAGCTTTGTATAATGACAGGTTTCAGAGTAACAGTCGTGTTAGTCTGTATTCGCAAAAAGAAAAGGAGTACTTGTGGCACCTTAGAGACTAACCAATTTATTTGAGCATAAGCTTTCGTGAGCTACAGCTCACTTCATCGGATGCATACTGTGGAAAATGCAGAAGACATTATATACACAGAGGCCATGAAACAATACCTCCTCCCACCCCACTCTCCTGCTGGTAATAGCTTATCTAAAGTGATCACTCTCCTTACAATGTGTATGATAATCAAGTTGGGCCATTTCCAGCACAAATCCAGGTTTTCTCACCCTCCGCCCCCCCCCCCCCCCCACTCACTCTCTTGCTGGTAATAGCCCATCCAAAGTGACCACTCTCCCTACAATGTGCATGATAATCAAGGTGGGCCATTTCCAGCATAAATCCAAGTTTAACCAGAACGCTGGAGTCTGGATTTGAAGTTTTTTTGTTTTAAGATAGCGACCTTCATGTCTGTAATTGCGTGACCAGAGAGATTGAAGTGTTCTCCGACTGGTTTATGAATGTTATAATTCTTGACATCTGATTTGTGTCCATTTATTCTTTTACGTAGAGATTGTCCAGTTTGACCAATGTAAATGGCAGAGGGGCATTGCTGGCACATGATGGCATATATCACATTGGTGGATGTGCAGGTGAACGAGCCTCTGATAGTGTGGCTGATATTATTAGGCCCTGTGATGGTGTCCCCTGAATAGATATGTGGGCACAGTTGGCAACGGGCTTTGTTGCAAGGATAGGTTCCTGGGTTAGTGGTTCTGTTGTGTGGTATGTGGTTGTTGGTGAGTATTTGCTTCAGGTTGGGGGGCTGTCTGTAGGCAAGGACTGGCCTGTCTCCCAAGATTTGTGAGAGTGTTGGGTCATCCTTCAGGATAGGTTGTAGATCCTTAATAATGCGTTGGAGGGGTTTTAGTTGGGGGCTGAAGGTGACAGCTAGTGGCGTTCTGTTGTTTTCTTTGTTAGGCCTGTCCTGTAGTAGGTGACTTCTGGAACTCTTCTGGCTCTATCAATCTGTTTCTTCACTTCCGCAGGTGGGTATTGTAGTTGTAAGAATGCTTGATAGAGATCTTGTAGGTGTTTGTCTCTGTCTGAGGGGTTGGAGCAAATGCGGTTGTATCGCAGAGCTTGGCTGTAGACGATGGATCGTGTGGTGTGGTCAGGGTGAAAGCTGGAGGCATGTAGGTAGGAATAGTGGTCAGTAGGTTTCCGGCATAGGGTGGTGTTTATGTGACCATCGTTTATTAGCACTGTAGTGTCCAGGAAGTGGATCTCTTGTGTGGACTGGACCAGGCTGAGATTGATGGTGGGATGGAAATTGTTGAAATCATGGTGGAATTCCTCAAGGGCTTCTTTTCCATGGGTCCAGATGACGAAGATGTCATCAATATAGCGCAAGTAGAGTAGGGGCGTTAGGGGACGAGAGCTGAGGAAGCATTGTTCTAAATCAGCCATAAAAATGTTGGCATACTGTGGGGCCATGCGGGTACCCATAGCAGTGCCGCTGATCTGAAGGTATACATTGTCCCCAAATGTAAAATAGTTATGGGTAAGGACAAAGTCACAAAGTTCAGGCACCAGGTTAGCCGTGACATTAACGGGGATAGTGTTCTTGACGGTTTGTAGTCCATCTTTGTGTGGAATGTTGGTGTAGAGGGCTTCTACATCCATAGTGGCCAGGATGGTGTTATCAGGAAGATCACCGATGGATTGAAGTTTCCTCAGGAAGTCAGTGGTGTCTCAAAGGTAGCTGGGAGTGCTGGTAGCGTAGGGCCTGAGGGGGGAGTCTACATAGCCAGACAATCCTGCTGTCAGGGTGTCAATGCCTGAGATGATGGGGCGCCCAGGATTTCCAGGTTTATGGATCTTAGGTAGTAGATAGAATATCCCAGGTCGGGGTTCCAGGGGTGTGTCTGTGCGGATTTGATCTTGTGCTTTTTCAAGAAGTTTCTTGAGCAAATGCTGTAGTTGCTTTTGGTAACTCTCAGTGGGATCATAGGGTAATGGCTTGTAGAAAGTGGTGTTGGAGAGCTGCTGAGCAGCCTCTTTTTCATATTCCGACCTATTCATGATGACAACAGCACCTCCTTTGTCAGCCTTTTTGATTATGATGTCAGAGTTGTTTCTGAGGCTGTGGATGGCATTGTGTTCTGCACAGCTGAGGTTATGGGGCAAGTGATGCTGCTTTTCCACAATTTCAGCCCGTGCACGTCGGCAGAAGCATTCTATGTAGAAGTCCAGTGTGCTGTTTCGACCTTCAGGAGGAGTCCACGTAGAATCCTTCTTTTTGTAATGTTGGTAGGGAGGCCTCTGTGGATTAGTATGTTGTTCAGAGGTATTTTGGAAATATTCCTTGAGTCGGAGACGTCGAAAATAGGATTCTAGGTCACCACAGAACTGTATCATGTTCGTGGGGGTGGAGGGGCAGAAGGAGAGGCCCCGAGATAGGACAGCTTCTTCTGCTGGGCTGAGAGTATAGTTGGATAGGTTAACAATATTGCTGGGTGGGTTGAGGGAACCATTGCTGTGGCCCCTTGTAGCATGTAGTAGTTTAGAAAGTTTAGTGTCCTTTTTCTTTTGTAGAGAAGCAAAGTGTGCGTTGTAAATGGCTTGTCTAGTTTTAGTAAATTCCAGCCACGAGGAAGTTTGTGTGGAAGGTTGTTTTTTTATGAGAGTATCCAGTTCTGAGAGCTCATTCTTAATCTTTCCCTGTTTGCTGTAGAGGATGTTGATCAGGTGATTCCGCAGTTTCTTTGAGAGCGTGTGGCACAAGCTGTCAGCATAGTCTGTGTGGTATGTAGATTGTAATGGATTTTTTACCTTCAGTCCTTTTGGTACGATGTCCATCTGTTTGCATTTGGAAAGGAAGATGATGTCTGTATGTATCTGTACAAGTTTTTTCATGCAGTTGATAGATTTCCACTCCATACGGCTAAATGCAGTGCCTTGCATAATGACAGGTTTCAGAGTAACAGCCGTGTTAGTCTGTATTCGCAAAAAGAAAAGGAGTACTTGTGGCACCTTAGAGACTAACCAATTTATTTGAGCATAAGCTTTCGTGAGCTACAGCTCACTTCATCGGATGCATACTGTGGAAAATGCAGAAGACATTATATACACAGAGACCATGAAACAATACCTCCTCCCACCCCACTCTCCTGCTGGTAATAGCTTATCTAAAATGATCACTCTCCTTACAATGTGTATGATAATCAAGTTGGGCCATTTCCAGCACAAATCCAGGTTTTCTCACACCCCGCCCCCCCCCGCCCCCACACACAAACTCACTCTCCTGCTGGTAATAGCTCATCCAAACTGACCACTCTCCTTACAATGTGTATGATAATCAAGGTGGGCCATTTCCAGCATAAATCCAAGTTTTCTCACACACACCCCCCCCAAACACACACACACCCCCCCCAAACACACACACACACACACAAACTTACTCTCCTGCTGGTAATAGGTGCCTAAGTACTCTAAGTTGCCACAAGTACTCCTTAGCTTTGTATAAGATGCTTTTTTTAAAGAGTTTTTGAGTATTATGCTACATTTTTTTCCACAGATGGACAATAGAGGTGCCTTTAACCTTTTGCTTGGCTGGAAA
The DNA here is from genome assembly GCF_965140235.1 of Caretta caretta. Taxonomy (NCBI): domain Eukaryota; kingdom Metazoa; phylum Chordata; order Testudines; family Cheloniidae; genus Caretta; species Caretta caretta. The sequence continues at coordinate 88,578,901 of NC_134214.1, forward strand.
GTAATAATGTTTAGTTTTTATTCTCTGAGATAGATATGTTGCAGTAAACAATACGATTTTTTTTCACGTCCACATTTAGGAAGACCTATTAATCCTCAGTAATATTGCCTTAATTTAACAGCACTACATTAACCACACTGCTCCTGCACTGTCCAAGAGTAAGGAGAGAGAAGTGGAGAAGAAAGATTTGGACAAGTCCAGGGAAAGATCCAGAGAGAGAGAGAAGAAAGATGAAAAGGATAGGAAAGAGCGAAAAAGGGTTTGTGACATTTTTATGGAATAGCTTAGAAAGTTGGTGCATGCTTGACTCATTCTTTGACTCTAAGTAATAATAATTACAATTGTTGTGGTAAACTTTATAGACAGAAGTGACCTGCTGCAGGGTTTATTCTTCATTTGCCCTATTAATTCTTAAAAGGTCAGTACTTGACATTAATAGGTTCTAAACTGCATTTTAATCTTCCATGTCAAGAGAGTTAAGTTCAGAAACTTTAAACAAGCTTTAATCATGCAACTGCCTTTCAACACTTGAAAAATATGGTATTTGTACAGTATTCTAAGTAGGATGCTGTTTTAGAAATCAGCATCTGTTAATCTGCTAACATTATATAATTGTATTTGGCTTTAGGATCATTCAAATAGTGACCGGGAGGTGCCACAGGACTCAACCAAAAGGCGTAAAGAGGAAAATGGAACAAGTATGTGTTTTATTTCATTTTTCTGTGCTTGAAGTGTCCAGTCATTATTATGAATTGTGTTACGGGGTTTTTTTCCAGCTGGTTCTTCAAAACATAGTAAAAGTGAAAGTCCATCTGATTCCCCTCGTTCAAATGAGAAGGAAAAGGAGAAGAATAAATCAAAATCTTCAGGCAAAGAAAAAGGTGATTCGGTCAAAACTGAAAAGATGGAGAAAAGTTCCTCTGGTAGCAAAAAGGTAAAATGAATAAATTTTCTCATTTGTCTATTACCTGTAAACCTTTTAATTGAAACATTTTGTTCCAGGTAATGCTTTGGAGTTATTTTTCAGCTTTTGAATGCCCTTGTGTATGGCCTAGATTAGTCACAGATATTGCAAATGGTAGAGGAAAATACATCTGGAACTTTTGGCCGTGTAGCCGCAACTTTACACTCAGTAGTCAACTGTGACTGGATAACTCATGAGGGAACGCCTTTCATGTTAGCAGCAATGATGGAGGAAACCTTTTGTGCCAGATAATACTTATTTTTGAATGCTATGGTGCGAGTTTATAGCCTAGATTGGTGGCTAAAATCTAAAAACAGCGTTTTCTATACTTTGGTTTTAGGAATTAAGTTTTTTTCCTTTTCAGTCCAAAAAAAAAATTACTTTCAGAAAAAAATTCTGAAATGGGGCCTTACTTAGATATTGATTTTGCCACAGTTAGCATATATTTGATCAAGAAATCTACATGGGAAAACTCATTTGGCCCTTGGAAAGGAAATGTGTTAAATTTGAAAACTATATTCAGTCATTAGAGTGTGAACCAGACTGATTCTACTTATGCTTTTAACTGCAAGTCTCAGTGCAGCCATATCTAAGAAGACACCACAGCACCCATTTAGGATAGTCTTCTTTTGAAGACATTTTTAAAATGGTAGTGACTACAGTAGATCCGTCTTCAACTATGCATATGGAGTTTACTGGAGTTTTTGAGAAAAAATTGTTTACAGTAGTGTAATATATTGTTAAATTGATCATTGGAAGAGGCATTTATAAGTACACGAATATTACAGTATTCAGGATGAAAGTGGCCAGGGCCTATGGGGTTTTTTTGAATGGAGGTGTGTATATGACAGTGCCTTTCAATATTTAGTAGCATCCCAGTGAAATCCTCATTTTTAGAAATATAAACCTTAATTGGCTCTGATGATTTTGGGCTGTCATACTTTATTATGAAATTCTTTGTACACTCAAACATATTTTGCTTTATTTTCCATATACAAATTTTGCACAGGAGTCTAGACATGATAAAGAAAAAACAGAAAAAAAGGAAAAACGGGACAGTGCTGGAGGGAAAGAAGAAAAGAAACAATATCCTTTTAACTTTTGATCACTGGAATTTTAAGTAGCATAAACAGTGAAGTAAGATAACTCTGTGTTCTTAAGGAATTAAAAAAGCATTTTTCTTTAATGCTTAATTTACTCATAAATCTTCAGACAAGCACAGATAATGAAGACTGTTCCAATCAAGGTAAGAATTATTTTCATGTTTTCCCTTTACCAAAGTATTGAAGATACCTGTTAAAGTCTATGGGTAAAATTTGCATCTCTGCCGTGACCCCTCTAAGGTGGGTTAAAGTGCCAGAGTGGCATAGAAGGGGATCAAAAAAAAAAAAAAAAATTCCCCAGCACATAAAATAAGGAAGACAGCCCCAGGCTGCTCTAAGAGGACTCTCTCAGAAGCCTTGACATAAGGGCTGACTTGGGGGGCAAGAGAGGGGTTTTAGAGGAGGACTGCAACACATAATGATGTGGAGATTCTGGGCAGCTGGGAACAAGGCGGCTATAATGTTGACAGCCCTTGATAATCCACTTTCTGCTTGATAATCTTTTGCTATCAAGTTATTTTTGAAATGTAAAGCAGCACATAGGATACATTTAATTATCTGTAAGCCTGTGATCTCATACTCTGCTTTTCCTTCATATTAAGATAGTTCATTATGGCTGTGTAGTCTTTGGCCTCTCCAAATAAGATTGGACAAGAAGTGAAAGCTTCACATATAGTTCTTGAGAGACAAGTCTAAACAAGATCAACTTCAACATATTTGTGTTTAAATTCCAACTTGAATGTGGGTGTGACTCGAGAGAGATGTGCCAAAAAATCTGAAAAATTTTAATCAAGTTTTCTAAAATCCTCTTCCAGGGCTGTTTAGACATTGTCACATATACAGATTCATTAAAATATTGGTAAATAATTTACTTATACCAAGAAAAGCTGACAAATTCAGATTTGAAAGATAAAAATGAGTCTTTAGCAAGCAGTTCTGTGTTCAGGTATTTTAGGAGTCTCAGAACACTGTTCATTTTGTGGAGAGCAGGGAAGTGGTGCCCTTCTAGATTTCAAAATAATTCACCCATCCACCTAGTCTCAGAAGCCACGTGTCACAGCCAACCTCTCTCCAGAGGACAATGGACAATTTTACATTCTGTAAAATATGTGTAATTATGGCTGGTAAATATTAGAGTTGACTGATTAAACCATAGCAAATAATTTATTCAAAGAATGTAGCCTCTCTGTTTACCAGTTGCCTGTGAGCAGTTTATAATTTTCTTATATTTGTTCTCCATTCAAAATTACTTGATGAATTGTTTCTGTGGAAAATTATTGGTCTGTAGACTGATTTTCTGCATAGTTGCAGAAAGCAAACATAAGGAAGAATGCAGCTGAAGCAAACTCAAATTTTTATTCAATTAAACATTCGTTGAAGTTTTAGAGTTAATTGCCCAGCTATAGTGAACATGGTTCTAAAATGTACTGCCACTTGGGTGAGGTCTTCAGCCTCTCTACCTCTACCTTTATGCCATCAAAATATAGTAGTAAACTTTCACCATGAGCAAAAATCAGGGTGGCAGTACTTAAAACAGGAATACTATTCAGTATGTTATATGACAAACGAAGATGGAGATAAAGGTCAGAATATGTATCAGTAACTTAAGGGTCAAGCAAAATAGTTTGTACTGTCACATGACTCCTGCTAAGAAGATATTTTGAAGTGTCCTCCACAGGAAAATTACAACAGCACCTCTGCTGTGGTGTCTCTGACAGAGTAACCTGGAGATAACACTGGCGCTGGGGGGAGGGTGGCAGAGACCTTTTGCCCTGGACTCAGAGATAAAGAGGTGCAGGAGAGCTGCTTTCTCTTTTCTGCTCCACAGATATGGCAGGGGTAGGGGGACTTACTTTGTGAAGTCACCTCACCATCCAGAAATGCCTTCAGAAGGCATCTTCTTCACTGAGACTATTACTCCAAAAAGCAATTGGTAGAGCCTTGTGCAGATACATCATTTGTATTCACATCCGATCTGCAGAAATGGTCTGTGAATGTAAAGGAGATATCCATGTATTTGCAGGGCTGTAGCAATTAGGGAAGTTGAGTTGGGTCGGATTTTAGAAGGGTTTTGACAGTTTGTCCTGGTGACGTTGCTTGCCCAGCCACTAAAGCCAAAAGCAGGTATCTGAAGGGAGTTCCTGCATAATGAAAATCACACTGGTGCCCTGTGCCCTTTGGTAGGGTCTAGGGGGAAGGAGATGATGCGAGGAGTCAGGGTCCTAGCTATTTTGGGGACACTCTTCTCCTTATATATCATTCTGAGTTTAACCAAGGCACTAAACTATATTTGAACAGCTGGGAGCTGTGTTCTCTGAAGGGCTCTCATTTATGGAATTTACTTCCCTTGTTCATTTAACAAAGCCAGTGTCTGCTGACCTTTCGGAAATGGTCTCAAGCTTACTGATTTGCTTAAATGTTTTCTTAAGGGAGTGCGCTTGAGCAGGCAGAGTTCTGAGCCTAGGACAGAGTTCTTTTGGGGCTAACCTTGTGTAGCTTATCTTCTATTAGAATACCAAACTACATGTGACCAGAAGTTCATGTATGTGTGCTTTCATAAATGGAGAACTGAAATATATTCAAATGAAGTATGATCATAAAAATACAATTTATCTAGCATAGTTTAAGAAACAAGCACTTAAGTAAATGTCAGTTCTTCAAGGAGTGTCCCTGTGGGTGCTCCATTTCAGGTGTTGGTGCATCCTTGTGCCTTTGATCGGAAAATTTCAGGAGCAGTGCTTGTCTGGGCCACATGTGCGTGCTCCCCATCTTGCACCTGGCACTGCACGACAAGACACCTCCTCCCCCCCAATTCCTTCTCAACCATCCTCAGTCTGACATGGAGTTCCCAGCAATGTTAAGACTGATAGCTAAACTTAGAGTTTAGAATAGGTCTTTAGTACCCTCGTTAGGTTTACATATCCCTTTCTCCCCATTTATTTTCTTTAATTTTGTTTTTCCTTTCCCCCTTTACTCCAGGTTTGAATACCCCTTAACTTAGATAGAGTTCATCGTTAGGGTTGAACCACTATAACTTGAGCCATGCCCAATTTACTGGTCTTCAAGTATTGCCTTTCCTGCTGAGAGGTGATCCCGTTTCGGATGGGCACTCTGTGTGTCCGGTGCCTAGGGGAGACACATGAAGCTCACACCAGAAAGGACCAAAACCTACACCTCAAACTATTGTTAATGGAGAAGTCTCTGCACCCAGCATCTGATCCAGGTCTACAGACCTCCCCTGGACAGTTTTCCCCAGCAACTTCACCCATATCACAGTGGAAGGCTCAGTCTTCCAAAAGGCAATGAGGAAAAGGGCTTCAGCTTCTGTCAAGGAGCCGCCAAAAAGGAAGCACTCCCTGGCCCACTCCTCATCCTTAGTACCAACCATACTGTGGCTGAGTACTTACAAGGCACCAGGATTGTCTGGTACCACGAGCACCGTGAAAACCAATGACTCTAAGTAAACCTACCTCCTCCGCTACTGCACTGACAAGAGCTGCCTCAAGATGCAGCACTGATACGCTTCATGGAAGTTATGGCGCCACCTCCTGTCCCAACAACTCAGAGTTCTCCAAGGCCAGCACCGACAACTGCGACCACAAGAGCACTGTTGGCACTGACCACCTCCGTACCGAAACCATCGGCACTGCACCTCTTCCTACATCAGACGGACCTTCATGTCTCATCGATGCCTGAATCACCTTTTTCCACCACTGATGTTTCTCTGGCACGCACAGCACCACGTCAGCCCACTTCACCACTGGCTCCTCCATTCTCTAGTGAGGAAGAAGATAGTGAGGAGGAAGTTGCCTTCTCATCTCAGCGCTTCTCTCCCGTTCAATCTACTGCAGCACTGAGTCCACCTGTACAGTCTAAACCTATCAGAGGGCTGACACCATTCGCCACTCAGTGGCCCTACTGGGGGACGTACAGAAGACTACCCTAGACTCCAAGCCCATACAAGAAGAGGCTTAGAGCTTCCTCACCACTGTCAGTTGGTGCACTTTCAGAGCCCCCTGAGGAGAGCATTTGAAGAACAGGAGGAAACCCAGGAACAGGAAACATCACCAACATTTCTTTCTCATCCCTGGACAAGGCCATAATGCTGCCACCACCACCCCCAGCGGTGGATGATTTTAAATGCATTCAAGAATTCTTTAAAGAATCACTGATACCATAGAGTTTCCTCTAGAGGAGCTCCCAGACTCCCAGCACAAACTACTGGGCATTCTCCGTACATCCTTCTAATCTAAAATTGCGCTTCCCATAAATGACTGGCCAAAAACATGGCAGGACCCCAGCTACAATACTGCCCACCTACAAGAGAGCAGATAAGAAGTACTATGTTCCCTCTAAAGAACTAGACTTCTTCTTTTCTCACCCCGCACCAAATTCACTAGTGGTTGATGCTGTCAACCAGTGAGGCAGACAACAACAACTGAGATCCACTCGATACGACAAGGAGTGGAAAGGTTTGAATCTTTTTGGCCACAAGGCCTATTCATCTGCCACTCTTCAGCTCTGGATTGCCAATTATGCTGCCCTCATGGCAAAATACGACCCCACAAATTACTCCAAACTCACTGAATTTACAAAAAGAAAAGGAGTACTTGTGGCACCTTAGAGACTAACCAATTTATTTGAGCATAAGTGAGCTGTAGCTCACTTATGCTCAAATAAATTGGTTAGTCTCTAAGGTGCCACAAGTACTCCTTTTCTTTTTGTGAATACAGACTAACACTGCTGTTACTCTGAAACCTGTCACTGAATTTATTGACGTCATACCGGAGGACAAAAGAGACCAATTTAAGTCCATAATTTCAAAGGGCCAGCTCCTATTCAGAACCACCTTACAGACCTCTCTAGATGTGGGCGATATATTGGCGTGCTCCACAGCCACTGCCATAGCTATGTGCCGGACTTTGTGGCTTCACCTGTCTAGCTTCCCAAGGAAGGTATAATCCACCGTCGAGGACCTCGCATTCAATGGCCAGAAGCTGTTTGCAGCAAAAATCGATGAGTCACTTCACACCCTGTAAGACTCAAGGGTGACGTTCTGCTGCCCTTATATACACATCGGCATCAAAAAGAAAACAGGGTAAATATTACCCCACTCAGCACACAAGGTCTGTCCTGTAAACCTCACAACAGAGGCACTATGACACCGAAAGACAGAGGCCTCCAAAGCATTGCCAACCTCCAGCTCAATCATCAACATCCCACCAGCCCTCTGCAAAACAACAATTTTTTGGGTTTGGTTGATGACCCATAAGACCTCCCGCATTCTTCAGCACTGACACCATCACTAACCATCCACCGTTTCGGAGGCGGGTTGGCTCCTTTCTACCTAGCATGGCAATCCATCACCATGGATAAATGGGTTCTGGAGATAATCCATTCAGGCTATACAATACCATTCATCTCCATCCCACCTTCTCTTCTTTTCCCCTCTTCAGGACCCCTCTCACGAACACCTTCTAAAGTGAGAAGTAAACCACTTACTACAACTGGGTGCCATGGAACATGTACCATCACAACACAAAGGGAAGGGTTTTTACTCCCACTACTTCTTAACCCAGAAAAAGAATGGAGGATGGAGGCCTGTCTTAGACTTCAGAAAACAAATTTGTAAGGGTCCAACGGTTCAGGATGGTCACATTAGCAAAAATAATACCCACACTGGAACAGGGGAACAGGCTTTTGACCCTCAATTCAAGACGCTTATTTTCACGTAACCATACATCCCATGCACAGGAGGTTCCTCAGGTTTACTCTGGGGACAGAACATTATCAATACAAAGTTCTGCTATTTGGCCTGTCGACAGCACCTTGGGTGTTTTCCAAAGTGTTCCCAGTAGTGGTAGCACACCTCCACAAACAAGGAGTGACCATTTTTCTCTATCTGGATGATTGCCTGTTAAAGGCACCCACCTTGGCAGATGCCATAGGCACTATGCAGATGACAATCACTCTCTTCTTGCGGCTGGGACTACAAATCAACACATGAAAATCAACACTAACACCTGTGCAGAAACTGGACTTCATCCGGGCATATCTCGGTGCTCTAGAGGCCAAAGTGTCACTACCACCAACCAGATTTCTCACAATAGCCAGTCTGATCTCCACCGTATTGAACAGCCTACAGATATTGGCATGGACTTACGTCCAACTACTAGGCCATATGGCAGCAACCACGTTCGTGGTACGACACATGCGTCTTCACATGTGCTACCTTCAGAGCTGGCTAAGAACCATGTACCACAGAAATGCAGACACTGTTCGTAATGCTGTTCAAAGTCAAAGACTCGCTACACTGGTGGACACAACCCAACAATGTGTGCATGGGAGTCCCTTTCACACAGACTCCACCTTCAATGATTCTCACAACTGACGCCTCCTTGATAGATTGGGGGGCCCATCTACAACATCACACAATTCAGGGCAGGTTGTCTCCCATTGAGACTCTTTTCAGAGGAACAGCCGTGTTAGTCTGTATTCGCAAAAAGAAAAGGAGTACTTGTGGCACCTTAGAGACTAACCAATTTATTTGAGCATGAGCTTTCTGATGAAGTGAGCTGTGGCTCACGAAAGCTCATGCTCAAATAAATTGGTTAGTCTCTAAGGTGCCACAAGTACTCCTTTTCTCATTGAGACTCTGTTACACATAATTCTCCTGGAACTCTGAGCAGTTCGCAACATGTGCTTACACTTTCTGCCATTGATCAGGAACAAGACTATACAGATAATGACTGACAACATTGCCTGCCTGTTTATACAAACCAGCAGGGAGGGGCAAGGTCGCACTGCCTATGCACCAAAGTCATTAAACTATGGAATTGGTGTATCCAGCACGTCAGCATCTCAGCCTCGTACCTCCCAGCACATCAAAATGCCATAGCAGATACATCAAGCAGGGAATTCTCCCAGGACCACGAATGGGAACTAAACACGGTCCTACAGAGCATATTTGAACGCTGGGGTCACCCATCCATAGACCTTTTTATGACCTCCCAGAATCACAAATGCCTGCAGTTCTGCTCGAGAGCAGGTTTGGGCCCCCGTTCCTTGGGCGATGCCTTTCTCCTCAAATGGGATATGCATATCCTATACATGTTTCAAGCTCTCCCTTGCTGTCGGCGGTAATACGCAAAATAAGAGCTGAAAAGGCCAAAGTCCTCTTGATAGGCCCCACATGGCCCAGACAAACTTGGTACTTGCACCATGCACTCTTCCAAATCTTCTCTCATAGGATGCAGGACAGGTTTGCCACCCAAATCTGGAGAGCCTTCACCTGAGAGCATGGCTCCTACCTGGCTCCAGCACAATGAACTAACCTGCTCGGAACTGGTGAAAGACATATTGGTAAACAGGAAGAGGACAATCACATGGAATACTTTCCAACAAAAATGGAAGAGATTTGCCATCTGGTGCCAAAACAAACAAGTCCAACCTGTTACCGCTCCCTTCCCAATTATTTTAGAATACATGCTGGAACTAAAAAATTCCAGTCTATATCTTAATTTGCTTAGAGTACACCTTGTCACTATGACTGCTTTTCAACCCAAGGTAGACAGGATATTGATTAGGGATGTAAATATTGTTTTAAAAAGTACCCGTTTAAACTATTAAAATTATATCTGTTAACCATTTAATCATTAACAAGTTCACAATTAACCCCATGTATATATTATCTTTATCAAGTGTGTTTACTAACAACAAAAACAGACTTACGTAAACCCACATAAATCGAAAATACTGATATATTCCTCCATGTTCTGCCATACTTTCGGTTTGTAGAACTGCAGATCAAAGCTTTAGTCACGAGGTTACACAACCCAATTGCTACATATTTGCTGGTATTGCTGTGGCTTTTTTAATGTGCACATTAGGTATTACAATATCACAAAACTATTTTACCAATGTGTTTTAAATGTTAACTGCAATATATTAACAGTAAGACTAGTGCTTAATGGATAATGGTTTAATATTTTACATCCCTAATATCTATATTTGCCCATCCTACCACTAAACGATTTCTATTGGGCATTAGAAATGTTTACCCTGAAATATGAGTGCCTACCCCACTTTGGGGCTTGAACTTGGTATTACGCTGCCTTACCGGAGCCCCATTCAAACCATTAGCAACATACTCACTAACACATCTGTCGATGAAGGTTGCATTCTGATTCGCTATCGTGTCCACCCAACAAGTGGTAGAGTTAGGAGCCCTCATGGCACACCCACCTTATACTATCTTCTTCAAAGATAAGGTCACTCTAAGACCTCACCCTAAATTTTTACCTAAAGTACTCTCCTCTTTCCACCTGAGCCAACCAATCCATCTTCCCTCGTTCTTCCCCGAACCCCATGGAAGCAAATGGGACTCCATATTATACACCCGGGATATCAGATGCGTATTAACATTCTACCTTGAGAGAACCAAGACCTTCAGAAAGTCATCAAGACTTATTTCAACTTCAATGCAATCTAAAGGTTCTGCCATTTCCAAGCAGAGGTTGTCCAAATGGATTTCTGGGTGCATTCACCTGTGCTATAAACAACATGACATACAATCCCCACCAAGTATCCGAACTCTATCTACCAGGTTGTTATCAACCTCAGTAGCTTTTCTCAACAACATGCTGATCATGGACATATGTAAAGTGGCCATCTGGGCGTCCACGCACATGTTTACAAAACACTGTGCAATAGATCAGAGCTCAAGATCAGGCACATTGGTAGGACTTACAGTAATATCATCAATTACCTGCACAACTCCGAAACCCCTTCTGTCCATCAAGGGCCACTGCTCAGCAGTCACCTGAAGTGGAGCACCCACAGGGACGCTCCTTGAAGAAGAAGAGAAGGTTACCCACCCTGTGCAGTAACTTAGGTTCTTCGAGATGGTGTCCCTGTGGGTGCCCCACTATCCACCCTCCTCCCCTTTACTTTGAAGTTCAATCTGTGGACTCGGGTGGAGAAGGAACTGAGTGGGAGGTCTGGTTGCGCTGCACTAGATAGGTGCTGACAACAGCATGAGACGGGGAGAGCGCATGCATGACCAGACAAGAACTGCTGCTGAAATTCTCTGATCAAAGGCGCCCACATGGACATAATCTCAAAGAACAGTGTTAGGGGGCTTATTCCTTCACCCACTTACTTCCCTGGTCCTTCTCGCATGAACAGAGAGCAACAATACCTGAAGTCCAAAGATGCAAACAATTGGATGTTTATTGGGGTGAACTTCCAGCAAGCATGATTTCAGTTTCCTTCCTTAGTATCCTCCTTCCCAGCTCTGACACCACAGAGCCTTACACCTGTGTCCCTGTTCCCATTCCTACCCTTAGCCAAACATGATTCCAACTTCCTTACTCCCATTCCCTGTTCCCATTTCCCCCTTTAGCAAAACATGATTCCAATTTTCTTACCCCCATTCCCTGTTCCCATCTCCCCCACCCACACACACACCCACCCCCTCCCACCCACACCCACTCACTTCATCATGTGAAGGAATAAGCCCCCTAACAAACAGGATGAGTAATCTTCTTTTACACATTTAGGTAATACACATTCAGTTATTTCTTGCAATAAATTAAGGGGCATCTGGTATAACATTCACCTTACTCTCCTTTATTTGTGGGGTAAGTGTGCAAAAGTGCTTTTTAGAGCAACACAGAATTGTGGCAGCTAATTCCATTCCTGCTGCTTGCACAACCTCTTCTGTTACATTCTCCATAATGTGTGTATTGCTTTATATTCATTGCTTTTATTTCTCATTTAGACATATTAATCTTCTTGGGATAGTGTACAACAGCTTGTTGAATTTCACTTTTTCCAATACTTGTTTTTGTTGAATTTTTATCTATTAAGCAGAGTTTTCCATTATTTTTATTTATAATCCCAGTGTCTGATCGTGTGTGTTAGTGTAGTTCTCATTACAAAGTAGGAAATTGAAGTAATTGTCTGTAAAATCTAAAGATAATCAGTGTAGCCAATTAAAATAGTATTTTTCCACCCTCATTGTTTGGACTGTGAATGAAAATAAATTCTAACAAGTTCTGAATCTTCTGATTCTTTAGAAATGACATCTAATTGCATTGGCATATGTATTTGTTGTAGGTGAGGTTGAAAGTGGAAGATATCCAGCTGTGACCAGAAATGTATTTTCAAGAGTATAGATTGCACAGAAATTTGTGAATGAAGAGGACCCATCTGCATCTCCTTAAATTATTCAGTTCTCTGCTTTATTTCCCCCATGCTGAACATTTAACTGTTGAGTTGTACATTACTGTATTTTAACTTGTTGCTTAGTTTCTCACATTTATTTTCAGTACCTGGCTGAAAGTGTTACCTATTCCATATTTTAGCACAATGTGCTGCAAACAGTTGCCATAGTGCAAATGAGGTTTCATGTGTACAGAGTTCCTCTTTAGGTTGTCTAAATACTGCCTGAGTTTAATGATTCTTTCGATCTGAACTGCATTCTTTTAGGTGTCTGAAAACCATAAATAAACAGTTATTGAACAATTTTTGAATTTACCTCATTTAAACTCAGTTTTTATTTATTACTTAGCCTGTTTTTAATATCAGTCACTAAAAACCAAGTGGGAGCACTGTTTTCATGCAATGCTTAGGAATTATTTGTATATTATGTGTACAACATTGAGCTGTTTAAAAAAAACAAAACAAAACAAAAAAAATCCCAAACCTGCACTCAGTTGTCCCTTGCCACATCTTTGTTTGTCATGATGTTTTTAGATAAATTGGAAAATACTCTCTTCAAAAATGAAATAAATTAGGTTTCAATTCTACAGCTACAGGAGCTTTGTATCGCTGAACTTTAGTCTGAAAAGTTTCACAATGACATTTTTAAAAAAGAGAATTTTTTTTATCTGCTGAATTCTACCAGTGTAACCTTTTTTCTAAATAAACAATAGTTTTCTCAATGGGTCGTAAATCATTGTGTCTGTGTTGTCGCTTTATTGACAAAGGTAGTGCTAACAAAATTCAATTTTAGTCAGTGTGAGCTAGCTTACTTTCCTTAAACCTCTTCCACTATGACTAAATCCTCTTTCAGTTGGTCTGCCTTACAAATCATTTCATACACATCTGGAAAAGACCTGGGTCATCTAGTGTGTCCCCCTGTGCTAGCGTTTGATCCTGTCTATCCATTGTGGATCAGGCACAGAAATCACAAATCTGCATTATGGTTTTGAATGCCTTTAATGATACTATTTCAGTAACATCCTTTATCAAGGAAGTCCACTAATTAATTTTACAGTGATTTAGGAAAAACACCCTAACCTAAATTTCCTCTTTTCTTGTCCATCTTAAATATTTTTCCAGCCCCTATACGTGAGGATCTAAATGTGTTCTTACTTCAGCAGAATGTATTAAAGAAATATTTTATGCTTTGTAAGTCTGGTCCCTTATTTTTCAGCCTGATAACTGTTACCTAACAGAGTAGTCCTCACTTTCCTGAAAGTAAGAATTTGCAGGATCAGCCCTTAAATTTGTAAAATCAGAAAATGAATAAGTACAACTAGTTCATTATCCTAATAAAGTAATAAGAACAGGATCTTGTTAGTAATAGCAGTAATCTAGTGACCTTCCTCTGATACTACATATTTTAAAAAACCTGGTGTTAGAGGTCTTTGAGACATATTCTGTTTAATACTCTGTAGCAAATGTGTTTAAATGTTTTTTTTTTAAATTTAAGTGACATTTCCGGTGACACACTTCATCTCAAGGACACAGATAGTTTCAGTTGCTTTATTGTTTTTTTTAAACTACTTTAAAATATAATTAATGCTAACTTAACAAAATATTGTAAATATTTACAGAAATACACCGATACTGATATGTAGAAATATCAAAATGGCTGAATGAAAATAACTATTGATGTGAGAGGAGAGAATGGAGAACAGTGTAATTGATGTAAGGATAACCCTTTTGTATCTCTGCTGATACAATTTTTAAATTGTATAATTATGGATTAAGAGTCTTAAATTCTTACCATAAAAATGTTTGTCCATGTACTTCAGTGTTCAGATTCCAAATCTAAGACAAAAGTTTACATGCTTTATTAGTCAGAAGCACCAGGATGGGAAGGCTATGTATATAAAACTCCAGTTTAAAAAAAAAGCTGCACTGAAAGAACAGTGAGGTTGCACAAGTGAGGCACTCAAATCAGACAATGACACATTTGCTGTCACAACCTTAACTCCTGCCCCCTAGTGCACATTACAATAGTCTCTCATTACATTATCACCCACTTTCCTTCACAGTCAATGAGACTGAGTCAGAGCCCAGGATGGAAGATGCTGAGTGAATAAGGCAGCTGTTTTTATTCTCCTTGTTCAGTGTGTGCCCCTCGGCTTTATTTAGATTGGTCCAAAGCTCGGCAAAATCTGTATAAACACTTCCATTTAATTTCACTGGGTTTTGAATCAGGCCCTTACTATACACTACCCAATGTTAGTCCTAAATATGGAATTCAATAAGTTGAGAAGTACTAATCTTTCCCTAGATGTCTGTCTATATTTTACTGAATCTTCCTTCATGCTGCACATCGTTACAACCTCTCCAGATTACGTCCCAGTTAGCTTGTTTCCTCTTTGTGTATTACTGCCTTACGTTTTGTTTTCTGCAGATTTAATCACTGTTGAGTTTACATCTTTTTCTAAGTCAGTTAGGGCCTTATCAAAAGCCCATTAAAAACAATGGCAGTTTTTTCCAATTTCCTAGTCAAGTGGAATTAAGGTTCCAATTTGCTGCCCCTTAAACTTTGTTTAATATTCTTAATTTGAGAGGTTTAAGGGGAGCCTTTACGTTGTCCGTGGGAGGGAGGAAAAGTCTGTTTGAAACCTTATTGCTTGATTGAGAATGTGCTGAATATGCACTTTTTGAAGGGGTATTTCCTTTCTTTATGACTTGATCCTAATCTTACTGAAGTCAGTAGGAGCATTGCTGTTGACTTTAATGGGATTATGATCTGGCCCTTAATATCAGACAGGTGGTACTGTACCAGACTGTTCATTTAGTAAGGGCCCCTTCATTTTTGTAGTATGTGTAGGTACTGGCAGTTGTTTCTCTCACATGCACACACACACAAACACTCTTTCTCTTCCCCCACTCCCTCCCCAGAGATAAGTTCCAATTTGGGAAACTCCAGTTCACCCCCTCCCTTCATGCAAGTGTCATTTCCCCCTAAAATTTTCTCCCCAAGTGGCTCCTATAAACTGATCAAAAGGAAGACCAGTTTTCTAATTAATGTGGAAAATAGGGCTTGAGAAAGAAACGCCCATTTACAAGAATGGGAAAAGAGTGGTGGTGCGTATTCTGTCCCACATCGTTCGTTGCAGTGTGGAAAGGTAGAACCTTGGAGGTCACTTTTTCAAGGCACAATCGTTTTCTTTATAAAGTGAAAAATCCGGTCTTAAATAGGTGTAGTAAATTCATAGAATATCAGGGTTGGAAGGGACCTCAGGAGGTCATCTAGTCCAACCCCCTGCTCAAAGCAGGGCCAATCCCCAATTTTTGCCCCAGATCCCAAATGGCCCCCTTGAGGATTGAACTCACAACCCTGGGTTTAGCAGGCTAATGCTCAAACCACTGAGCTATCTGTATCTTGAAGATACTGACACACTCTGCTTCTTCAGTCAAGGAGACCCTTCAAAGAAGGCAAGAAGTAAGATAGACCAGCTCCAAAGGGGAAGATACAGGTGGCCCTCTGACAATCTCTCTACATACTCGCCAGGGTTTCTCTGAACGTTCTAGGCTTCCGCTGAGAGCAGCACTTCCTCCTTCTGGCTGCTGGGGGCCCCTCCATTGCTGGACACCATAACTGACAGCAGAAAGGGTCTTTTCTGTGCTTTCAATGCCCTGTCCTGCTGGTGCCCCAGCATTATGAAGGAGGTGGAAGCAGCCTTATCTGACTGCAGAGAGGAGTAACGGGGTGGTGGGGGGGGTGGGGGGGGGGGAGAGGAGATGAGAGAAGGACAAGCTGAGTGGGAATAGGGCAGGTTGGGGAGGGGGCTTTGCTAGGGGTGAAAAGAAGAGCCTATCATGACTAGAATTAACTCTTCTCCAGAAACTGGGATAGAACTCGGGATTTATGAGTCCCAATGTTCCTCCATTGTCTAGCACACAGCTGTGAAACCAACTCGCAACGTACCTTATCTTCGTCTAGTGGCTGATCTTCTCAGCCTATGTCTACATTAGGAGATACATGTGAGATATACAGACTTGCACGAGCTCTCATCAAGTTAGCACGACTATAAATAGCAGTCCACTGGCAGTAGCAGTGGAGGCCTGGCTAAGTACACACCCGGCTGAAACTAGTGGGTATATACTTAGCATAGCTCAGCCATGCTGCCGCTACCGGGGCTCCTGTGACTATACTGCCAGTTTTTAAATGCTCATGCTAGCTCGGGGAGAGCTAGCACTAATATGTTTAGAGGAGCAGGGGAATGACACCCATACCTCCTGATACAATGCCCTACTACGGCTACCCTTAACTCCATTCGCTCATGTGGGGTAGAGGTTTGTATGGTTGATCTAAAGATTCCAGTCCTGACAATGCGTGGGGCGGGGGGGGGGGGTCAATATAGTTCCACATGATGGAATTTGTCTTTATAAAACTTGGGAAATTGCGCTTAACCCCCCCGCCCCAAAAGTACATTAAATAGCAAAGCCAAGCATTCAAAATTAGGAGATGCCAGACGGAAGGTTGTTTATGGAACCTTAATTTGCCCCCCTTTTGGGTGTGCATTATGAGAGTCTCTAATTACATGATGATATCCTATTTTTCCCACTGGACCCCTGCCTCTTTCAGTGCGCAGGACAAATAGTACTCAAGGAGTTGACTTTACAACCGTAGCTTTTTAATTAAGCGTTTTTTATATGTTTTACAATTAAAACGGAACTAAGAATGACTGGACAGAGGGGCATCTGGGTATAGTTTATACTGAGTGGAGAAAGGACAAATACAGAGCAACTAATATAGTATGTTTCATTCATTCACCTGGCCATTCTGCTTGTATGCTGTGTCCTTTTCCCTGCCTTCCTTATCTGCCTGATATTGAGCAGTGACAAATTGAAACCTGAGAAAAGAAAATACTTTTTCACATAAGTATAAGTAATCTGTGTAACTCATTGCCACAGGATGCAGGTAAGACCAAGAGTTTCGCAAGAGTCAGAGGATTCGACATATTTATGGATAGCAAGAATATCCAGCATTGTTAGGAGTTCATGTTAACAAAGTTTGGAAGGGGTATATAATCTCAGACTCCAGAGTTCAAGCCCATCTAACTATTAGGGATCAGGACAGTTTAAGATCCTTTCACTGAAAGAAACTTTCCCACATAATCTCCCTGCTATCAGGTTTCAGGCACCTTTCTCGGAAACTTCTGGTGTTAGCCCCACTGTTAGTGATAGGTTATTAAAAATGCAATGAAAGTAAGAGGAAAGGGACTTGTTGCATCTGTGAAGTGAGAGCCCAGCTAAAATTGTCAGCTACAGTTTCCCACAATCCTCATCTCACTGAAATATGTACTTTTTCTAAATCAAAATAGGAAACGTCGACAGTCCATTTTCCTCATGTCACTTCAGAACTATCATGACCCTTTAAAAATAGTGGGAACTACAACTGTTGCTGCCGGAGTGCTGGTGGAATTTCCCCTATTTTTAGAAGACCACACCAGGTCTAATAGTAGAGAGTCACAATCCCTCAACTGGAATAATTTATTTAGCAGATACAGCTACGCTAGAACAGATCCTATGAAGCCCTGCAGTGGAACTGAGAGGACTCAGCAACTTGTAAGATATGAACCATAAATGTGGAGGTGGGTGCTATAGATTATTTTAAATAAACAAAAAAGTTCTGATAGCATGTCGTCATCCTCAGCGGAATTATCAATCTATATAATTATCTATAGGACTGTAGTACTCTCCTTTACATGCAGGCTATGCCTATATGGACTTTATAAATATTCTCGTCTCAATATTTCACAGTAAGGGATAACTACCAGCCAAGATTCAATTTCTTGCTTTAATAATCAAGCCTGCAAACTGTTTATTCCATATCATTTTTTGTATGGTTGCCTTAGATGTACAACAGGGAAATTAAATTGCTATTGAATTTTTGCTGGCTTAATTGTGCTTACCTGAGTTAAAACAGTTCATAACTCTCATTCATACTTGAAAAAGCATCAGCAGGCTTTCCTGTTTCCTAGTGGTGTGTGCCGATAAAGGGAGTAATTGAAGACTATTAGTTAAATCAATTCAAATCAATTTAGATCTGCACAGAGAAATCAGTCTTTATTGAACTGGTTTGGAAAATAAAAAGGGTTGTGGAATGCTCACAAAGCCGTGTGTATAAAATTCAGCCGTATCAGAGCAAACTGATTTCTAAGGATTGTTCTACCAGAAAGAGATACTTAGATTAAAATGCTCAATATTCTGTTATGTAGAGCTTTGAACAAAAAGTCAGTTAACCAGGGAATGAAGATGCCAAATTGAAAGCTTTTAAATAAATCATGTTTTGAATGAAAGGGGAACTTAGCCACTGAGATCAATGTGAATCACGTCAAAGCAAAAATGCCCTTCATGCATTTCACACATTTATCAATATTGTTGCCAATTCCTTTAAAAAAAAGTGTAAGACAAATTTCTATTTTGCTCCCATCATCCCCTCATCCAGCATGATCCTGCACACAGCTAGATGAGTGAGTATAAGGAATTCATGTTTCTGAGGATATTAGCTTTTTCCCCCCTTGGAAACATACTGAACTGTATTTGCTACAGATAGGATGATATGTAAGGCCCTACTTGAATCGTGGGATGATCTTCAAAAAATTGTGGCTGAGTGTGGACAAGACACAGAAAAGTAATAATGGGCCTTTATTAAGAGCAGCAATTTGGAAAAGCCAGAGTAGACCTATTTGTTTAAGAAAAGATTACCGGAACAATAAAAACTCTCAAGTATTATGTTATACCTGCTAATTTTTTTGCTAACCAGACATTTTGCTGCAATTCTGTTACATTCATTTAAAAAAAAAAAAAGTGACCAATACAATATAAAATTCAAAAGACTAAAAGTCTTAATACAACTGCTGTAGAAATCGAGTCCAGTTACTTTGGCTTTTTACATTTTGCAGACATTGAATGATGATGCAGTACACCCCGCTACAGCGATCTGCTTCATGCCCTGTCTTTGCTTTGTGAAGACTTGTCCATACTGAGATATTAAGTAAAATCAAAATTGTGGTGGAAGCCTAATATTGCGGGATCCACAATTTCCAATATTGTGAATGAAGTAGGGCCTAAATTATATGAGTATAACTTCATTAAGGGATGGAGCTGAGGTAGAAGATAAGTTATGGGTTGAAGTAAAGGTGTGGAGCATAAGGTGCTTCTATGAAGCTACACTGATGTTTGTTTAGTATTTGTACATGCTGACTAGCATAAATATCTGCAGTTTAAAATGTGTGTTTCATTGAAAAGAAAGGCAAAATCCCTCTGTGTTTTAACACTAGTGAAACTGATGGAGTTTCATCAGGCATGAACTTGGTCAATTAGATTCACAGCATGAATACTTCTTTTCTGATGACATTTCACTTTACATAAGCTGTCTGGATAAACTACAGTTATCTGTATTATTTGCTACAAACAATTTATCAAATTAATTTAGCCCATATTTCTGTTCATGATTTACAGTGGAGACATTTAAGATGTTTTTGTGCGTTGTGAGACTTCTCCATGTATGCAGAATTTTATGTCTTGGGAATATCTTTGAACCAGATAAAGTCTTTCAGAATGGAAAAAACTTTTAAAGTTGTCAAGGTTCCTCCCCCACTCTGAACTCTAGGGTACAGATGCGGGGACCTGCATGAAAAACCTCCTAAGCTTATCTTTACCAGCTTAGGTCAAAACTTCCCCAAGGTACAAAATATTCCACCCGTTGTCCTTGGACTGGCCGCTACCACCACCAAACTAATACTGGTTACTGGGGAAGAGCTGTTTGGACGCGTCCTTCCCCCCAAAATACTTCCCAAAACCTTGCACCCCACTTCCTGGACAAGGTTTCGTAAAAAGCCTCACCAATTTGCCTAGGTGACTACAGACCCAGACCCTTGGATCTGAGAACAATGAAAAAGCATTCAGTTTTCTTACAAGAAGACTTTTAATAGAAATAGAAGTAAATAGAAATAAAGAAATCCCCCCTGTAAAATCAGGATGGTAGATATCTTGCAGGGTAATTAGATTCAAAAACATAGAGAACCCCTCTAGGCAAAACCTTAAGTTACAAAAGAGATACACAGACAGAAATAGTTATTCTATTCAGCACAATTCTTTTCTCAGCCATTTAAAGAAATCATAATCTAACACATACCTAGCTAGATTACTTACTAAAAGTTCTAAGACTCCATTCCTGGTCTATCCCCGGTAAAGACCAGCATATAGACAGACACACAGACCCTTTGTTTCTCTCCCTCCTCCCAGCTTTTGAAAGTATCTTGTCTCCTCATTGGTCATTTTGGTCAGGTGCCAGCGAGGTTACCTTTAGCTTCTTAACCCTTTACAGGTGAGAGGAGCTTTCCCCTGGCCAGGAAGGATTTCAAAGGGGTTTACCCTTCCCTTTATATTTATGACAAAAGTGCAGTCACTGTGTCTTTGATCAGGTGGTGATTTTCATTAATTAATTTGCTGGACGCAATTGTTTGCCTAATTTGCGCACAGATGTTAGCCTATGGTTTGTTTGCGAATTGGTCACCATGGGGATTTTCTATTTGATTGATCACATGCTAGCATCTTTCCCTTGATTGGATGACCTAAACTTTACAATCAGGAGGAATGATCCTTTTCCTGTTTCCAAATTATCCATAAATATTTGTAATTTGTATCTATTGTGCAGACAATGTAAAGATCTTTTCACAGATGGCTGCAAAATGGGTTCAAATGCTGTAGTGACTATTCAGTCACTCAACATTCACAATGCTGTTTCTTTCTGGAAACATTTTTACAACGGAAAACTCATTTGTCGGCTCATGAATCAGTGAAGTAAGGCCAAGACACTCAAAAGTCACTAATGATTTTGGGTGCTGCTTATGGGTGCCCACCTTGACATGCATTAAAGAGGACTGATTTTGACAAAATGCTGAACACCCATCCTATGCAAATTAGGCCCCTTTAAGAGATCACAGGCTGGGAACCCAAAATCACTAGTCACTTTGAAAATCTTGTCCAAAGAGTCTGCAAACATTTGTGAAACAAACAGATGGGTTTTATTCATCAATATTTTATTGCTGTGCTCTCCCATCTCTATTGAAAACAAGCCCAACAGATTATTCACAAACTTTGAATTAGATGAATCCAGCTGTCGTATTACTTCAACACATGGGCACTATGGAGAATTTGTCTCACTGGTGTGGAAGACTGCCCAAAAATACATCCCTAGAGGATGTTGGACACTATATGTACCTGGGTTTTCAGAACAGACAAGCCAACAATGTACGAGATATTCCAATTTGTTTGACCTGGATCTGTTCCGTGCTTCTGACAGAGATTAGAAAGGAGGTGCACAACCACTGGAGGGAGCTGATTGAAACAACAAACCTTGCCATAATAGCAAGAAAGATGAGCCACTATTTTCAAGCTGAACCCTGATGAACAATAACCAAAGCACATCACCACAGTCTCTCCCAACCAAGTCAAGCACCAACGCATCCTGAATGCTAAACCGGCCCCAAAAGTGCAGAACGAACCAAGTCAGGCAGGAACTTTGCTCTCTCCACAGAGGCAGTGAAGTACACAACGAGCAGCTCAACAATGAGGAGCTGACAATAGTCATGAAAACCTGACATGTGGGAAGGGAGCTGTTCTTGATGGTATAACTAGCAAACAGTTACTACACTTGGGGATGAAAGCACAGAAGTGGCTGCTCGACTTCTTTAATTCCTGCATGGAGACAATGCAGATTGTGGAGACAGGCCAAAGTGATTTCACCACAAAAACCACATAAAGACCCTAACTCTGCAAAGTTTTCACCCAGTATCCTAACGCACCTCAACCTACAAGCTTTATGATTAGCTTCATGATAATGATAGCTCCCGCAGTGGAAGGGCAGCTGATTGATGACCAAGCTAGTTTCTACCCAGAATGTTCAAGCTATGGCCAAGTTGTAAACCTAACTAAATACATTCAACATGGCTTTGAAACGTAAAATTACTGGGGCTGTTTTCGTTGATCTCTTGGTTGCCTACGACACTGAACCATTGTGTACATCTATTGATATTGGCAAGAATTTTGAGAAATAGCAAGATAGTCCAAATCATCTCCTTCCTGCTCAACAATCAATGTTTCTTTTTCAAGATGGATCATCAGAAAAGTTGATGCCATACGCAATAGAATGTACTATCCCAAGGATCCGTGCTGTATCCCTTGCTGTTTAATATTTACACAAATGCTGTTTGATATTTACACATTATTACCAACCAGAATTCCCTGATATGAGAAAATTCATTTATGCAGATGATCTTTTCTTTGCTATTTAGTCGGAAAGATTTGAGGTCATTGAGTGTATTGTAGCTGGTTTACAAACCATACTTGGAAAATACTATCACACATGTTTCCTGAATGCCAATCCTAGCAAGGCAAAAGTGTGCGCTTTCTACCTGAAACACCATCGGGCCAAGCACAAACTCTAGATATTGTGGGATGGTACAATCAGCATTGTGAACATCCATTGTACCTAAAGGTCAAATTAGCCTGACTGCTGACATTCAAAGCATCAAGAAGCTGAAAAGGAAAGTGAACTTCAGAAATTGTGTACTCCAGAATATGGCTAAGACAAAATAGGGGGCTGGCTGACACCAAAACACTCCAAGCAACCAGTCCTGCCTTGTGTCACTCATCTCCAGAATACTGTACCACAGTAAGATCACCCTGAAACCATGCATACAAAATTGATACTGAACTCAAACAATCCTGTAGGATCACCCCAGGGACTTTAAAACGGACTCGTACACTGCTTCTACTGTCTCGTAAAAGGATTGCATCTCCAACCATGAGGAGGGATGCCTTTAGTAAAAAAGAAGAAACAGAAACAGGTGCATGGTCCAGGACATCCCCTGCATGGACATGTTCCACCACCTAAGATGTTGAAGTCCAGAAAGAGCTTTGCCTCTGAAAATACCTTATCCTAAAATACCTCTGGGGAAAGTTACAGAGTGACAAAACGGCAGGAAATGTCAATGACCTTGGAGAACCTGGTTCCTTTAGAACAACTCCCTCCAGGCATGGACCTGGAATGAAAACATTGGTGTACTCTAAATGAGTGGTGCCCAACTCTTATTACACAGGAGGGCCACATAAATCAAAGCACAACCTTGTGTGGGCCAACGATTTTACATATTTTAATAAGATTTAACCTCACCTGTATTGATTTGTATTTTAAGTTCAGCTTGTTTCGTATGTATTTAGATAGGCTGTCTCTATGTCCAGTATTGTCTATTTACAGAATTATGTAAACTAAATGATGTAAACATGATGACAAAATGCGAATGAATTGGCCGTTAGTATATTGTGTTTAAGTAGGCTGCAGGCCTTATGAAATGTTGTGGTGGGCTATAGGTTGGGCATCCCTGCTTTAAATCAAGCGAGAGCTGAGGTGGCAATGACTGGTGACAATATGACTGAGTGGGGAATGACCGAACAGGTGTTTATGGAGAGCCAAGGAAAGCACTTGAATGCAGCTGGATGCAGTACCCCTTATCAACATCTTGTATTCCAGAGGAACTATTCCAGAGAAAAGTGACAGCTCGGTTGTGGTTTTGGACCAATAAACTATGATTATTCACAAACTATAATTACAAAAACCTAGTATTTTATTACCAAATATTCCCTGTGATTAAAGAAAGGTGCTTATATTGATATTTTAAGCATTGCTAAAAGGGGAGCAATGAATTATACACATTTTAGTTTAAAGAGATGGAGATCAAATCATAGTTGATGCAACCTGGTGGTCCTTATGCACTCAGAGCTTCCACTGGGGTCAGCTTCAGGGCTCAAGGAATGTGAGAATGGGACAGAGACTCTGTGTCCATGGTGAAAGTATTGGATCGTAAGGCATAGCATGCTCATAGGCTGAGCTGCAAAAATCCACTGCTTAGTTTTGTCCTGAGTAACCAGAGATAATAGATGAAGGAATTAAGTTAGATCTGGATGGCTCCAATGCAGGCAAGACACTGACAAATTGGAGGGGGATTCATGGAAGAATTGTTAACCAAACTAAACACTAAGGCAGTATAAATCTGCAGTAATTCAACCCACCCAGTTAAAGTTATCCCAGATTTACACCAGTGAAAATGAGAGCACAATTTGGTTCTGTGTGTGTAGCTTCTCTAAGGCTATATCTATACTACAAATTACTTCACCATACTTCAGACCCCTAGGCAATGTAAATTATACCGGCCTAAGCACCTGTGTAGACAGCACTATGTTGGCGGGAGAAGCTCCCCCACCGACATAGCTACCACCTCTCACGGAGGGAAGAGTTATTAAGACAACCGGAGAACTCTCTCCCGTCGGCTTAGAGCACAGGTCAGCAACCTTTCAGAAGTGGTTTGCCAAGTCTTCATTTATTCACTCTAATTTAAGGTTTCGTGTGCCAGTAATACATTTTAATGTTTTTAGAAGGTCTCTCTATATATTATATAACTAAACTATTGTTGTATGTAAAGTAAATAAGGTTTTTAAAATGTTTAAGAAGCTTCATTTAAAATTAAATTAAAATGCAGATCTTATCAGTTTAGTGTGATCCTTGCCCTTGCTTTTCCTTCTGAGTCTTCCAATGTCTGGCACATATTTGGACACTTTAAGCTGCACACAGGCTTCTGAGTGATCGGTTGTTAACCGGCTCCAAGAGGGACAGAGGTCAGATTTAATGTGTGAAAATACCTGTTCACACAGGTATGTGGATCCAAATGCTGCAAGCATTGCAAACGCAATTTTCTTCAAACAGTTAAATTTCACTGGCAGGGACGTCCAGCAGATCAGAATAGAGACCCCATGATCTCTCTCAGTAGCTTTAAATTCACTCCGCAGATCTCCAAATTTTGATGCCCACAATTCTGAGCTTTTTAACTGAATGAGCTTCATTTCAAAATCTTCGACACCCATCCACTGAAATACAGACAAATCCAAGTCACTTTTGTTGAACTTTTCGGGTTTAATTAGAAAAGAAAGCATTGGGCCAAATTGCTGGAAATCTTAAAATCTGTCAGAAAATTCTGATCCCAGTTCTTGCATGTACATTCCAATCTCATTGACACTGACAGTGCAACGTGTCGATAACTCTTTTATGTGTTGGAAGTAGTGGAAAATCAAAGTTCGACTATCCCGAGAAAAAACTGCTAGTTTAACAACAAATGCTTTCCAGGTTTCATAAAGATCCAGAACCATTTGCCCTGCACCCTGGAGATCGAAGTTGAGGTTATTTAGATGAGTGGTGATGTCAGTTATAAATGTGAGCTTACACAGCCATTTGTCATCATCCAGTTCAGGGTAGTTTTGTCCTTTTTCCAACAAAAAGGCCATGATTGCATCAAAACAGTTTACAAAGTGCACCAAAACCTTGCCACGACTTAGCCACCAAATGTTGCTGTGAGGTGGAATGTCATTATAAGCACTGTCCATCTCTTCCAGCAGTGCTTGAAACTGTCTGTGAGTCAAAGCAGAACAAGCAACAAGGGCATTCACAATTTGCACCACTGTATTTATCATATTATTAAACTCTGAATTAGAAATTTTAGCACACAGTTTTTCTTGATGGATGATACGTTGCAATTTGACTGTCGGGGAGCCAATTTGATCTTCAAGTAACTTTACAAATCCCTTCTGTTTTCTGACCATAGCAGGAGCACCATCTGTCATCACAAAATATTTTTCTGATGTCAACTCCTCGTTCTTCAAAATGGTTTACAGAAGTTTCCGCTATATCTCCCCCCTTTGTTGTGTGCCATGCAGGGGTTTTAGACAACAAAGTTCCTCTTGGATTTCATCAGAAGCACAATATCTTGCAACAACTGCCAAACGTGGAACATCGTTTATATCCACGCTTTCATCAACTGCAACACTAAACACTGTTGTATCTTTTAATGCAGTCGTCTGCTCTTCGTTAATGTTTTCTGCCATTTCGTTCATGCGTCTCTCAACTGTTCTGGCAGAGACAGGCAGTTTTTATTCTAGATATGCATCTTTATTTGGCAAATCATTGAACAAAACCTCCGAACTGCTGAGAAAAACTTCTTTTACATATTCCCCACCTGTAAACAGCTTTCTGTTTTTTGCAATCCACTCAGCAATCTTGTAACTTCCTTCTGTGGCTTGATTTTTACTTACACTTAAGCATTTAAAAACATTGCTTTGCTTCTCATATCCTGCTACTGCCTTTTTGATTGATTCAGTCTTGTCTGCTTCATCAAGAAAAGTTTTCTTGTGCTTCGTTTGAAAATGTCGTCGAACACTTGATATGAGACAAACAACACTTTCACAACAGAAAGCACAAACAGCGCGATCCTTCTTTGAATAAATCCAGATGTGTCTGTCCAAGAAGGCTGAAATGAATGGACATCTAACTTTGCTTTCTTAGGAGCTGACATTTCATCAGATGTACCCTTCAACTTACACTGGGGAAAAAAAATTGCTGAGATACACCCCCTCTTGCCCCTGTTTGCACCCCTCACTGTCCCAGGCTGGGGCCAGTGGGCCACAGCTGGGGGTGGCTGCAGAGCCCCGGGCCAAGGCCAGGAGCAGAGCCCTGGGCCAGCAGCCAGGACCCCAGGCCAGTAGCAGTGGCCGGGACCTGGGGCTGGCAGGGGGCTGAGCAGGGCCGACAGACGGAACCCCAGGTGGCAGGGGGCTGGTGTCCAGGAACCCAGGGTGGCAGCAGAGCCCCCTGGACTGGTGGCCAGGATTGGGCAGTGTGAGTGCCACTGAAAATCATCTCGCGTGCTGCAGGTTGCTAACCCCAGGCTTACAGCATCTTACCGGAAGCATTCTTGCGGTGCAGCTGTGCTGCTGTAAATTATGTAGTGTAGACACAGCCTCAATGGCAATTACAGAGGGGGATATAACAACGTGTATTTAAAGGGTAACTCCTTGGTAAGGGAGAGGAATTCTTTTGGGCTGTTACTCAGGGCAGTGGGATTAAGCTGAGGAAAGGAGCAATAACACCAGGGTCTCTGACTATAGAACAGTCTCCCAAGGGAAGTGGTACACGCCCCTTCACTTCAGCCATTTACAAGTGAACTGGACAAACCACTTAAGAACAAACTGCAAGGAATGTACTTGTATAGGTCGGATAATGGGTGAGATGATGCAGCCTTCATCTGTGATTTTTGTGGTTCTGTGGTAAAATCAGTGCAGTCTCTTATAATGGCATCTGAAGTAGTCAGGGCAGAGGAAACTGAAGTGGAAATCTTATTTCTCAATCTGTGCTTTGTGTGCTAAGTGCAGTGTCAATAATAAAAACAGAACAGCTTCACACGGGAGCTGTCAAAACAGAAGAGACGTAGCTGACAGTGTGAAAGTAGATAATGTACTGGAAAGGAATCAAATGTTTTCTAGAAACACCTAATGGCCATATTAACCAATAGCATCACCAGGTTCAGACCTACAGGGGCATGACTTTGGGAATGAGATTTTTCTAGGAAAAAACGGTAAAGGAACATTAACCCTTTCACTCCTGAATGCTTTAATTCAGGTGCGTGTATGTGTGTGAGAAAAAACAGGAAAGGAATGTTAACTCTTTCACTCCTGAATACTTTAATTCAGATAGATGTGTGTGTGAGGGGGGAGAGGGATACCTCAGTGGTTTGAGCATTGGCCTGCTAACCCAGGGTTGTGAGTTCAATCCTTGAGGGGGCCATTTAGGGATCTGGGGCAAAAATTGGGGATTGGTCCTGCTTTGATCAGGGGGTTTGACTAGATGACCTCCTGAGGTCCCTTCCAACCCTGATATTCTAGGATTCTATGTGCGTGTGTATGTGTAAGCATCACTGAATGCTGTGGGCTGCTGGAAGGGGAGAATCACATAGTTGTAGTTTGGGAGAGCCGGCCTTGAAGAGTGTGTGGGTGGGTGGGTCGTTGGGAGGGTGGGGGGAATAATGAGTTATGTGCGGCAAGACAGAGAAGGGAAGGCCCATCGGAGCACAGCAGTGAGGGGCTGAGCCATGCAGATAAGGATGCCCTGAGATGAGATGGATGGCAAGGGGCAGTTCAGGTGGGGAGGAGGACAATACTGCAGACATGGCTCGATGAAGACAGCTGTGGAGCACTGTCCTCTTGAGTTTTTCACCTCTCTGTTTCTGATGCCTCACTTTACCAAGGCTAAACAGTTGACTAAGTGTTGAGGGATGGTACTTAATCCTGCTTCAGTGCAGGGGAATTGATGAGACAACCTCTTGAGATTCCTCCAGGCCCTACATTTCTATGATTCGACAGGGGGAGAAGAAAGAGGAAAGGTGAAAGCAGTGCAATAGGAGTGAGGGGATTTGCATTCTGGTCTTGGCCTTGCCAAAGGCCTCCTGGGAGAATGTGGGTAAATCCTGTAAATGCTTTGTGCCTCAGTTTCCCCACCTGTAATGTGGGGATAATACTCCCTTACAGGGCTGTTGTGATGCTCTATGAATGAGTGCATGCATGTGAGGTGCTCAGATATTACCAGCAATGGAGTCTGTAGAAAAGCCTATAGATAGATAAATACAAAAAATCAAGATCTGTCATTCACTGAATGGATGCAGCCCTATTCCTGCTATGTCGTGTCTGATTAGATAAACTAATCAATACATGTAATCTATAGCATTTGTGATGAGTCTCTGTCATAACTGACTGTGTTGCATTATTGGCTATTTTGCTGAAATGGCAAATTTCAGTCTGTTTAAAGTACAGGGGAATCTTGAATAAATACTATTTATTTATTTACCTCAGATCAGAATGTGACCTTTTCATTAATTTGATTGGTTCTTGCTAATTAGCCTGCACAGCCCATATTTGGAATTCATAGCCAATATTTGTAGAACAGCTTCAAATCATATTAAAATATGCTTGGCGTAGTCTCCCAGAAGCCTACAGCAAGCACTTCTCCTTCCTAAAAAATGTCAGCTTTGGGCTGGGTTTGCTTTGAAGCAAGAGCATAAATGAAAATGATGTAGATGAATTTGGATAAGCTTGTACAACCACAGAAAACATTTGTTCGCTGTAAAGCTTTGGATTGTGCCGCGTGACCTGGAGTAACACAAGTTCCACATACCTTTGGGAATAGCCTTTCGAACAGGGCTATGCTGTACTCACTGGATTTGCAGCACAATTCATGCACAGTTGGGACAACCATTGTCAAGGCTGGATCCTGCAAGGGTCTGAGCACCTTTATCTGCGTTCTGGGTGTGCTCAGCACCTCATAGGTTCTGGCCCTTCATGGGAAGTGAGCTTGGGATGCGTATACTATAATACACAGAAAAGCATAGAGAATTAGCACTTCTTGCCAACCTTAACTGGCCACTGAATGTCAGTGTTGCTCCAAACAAATGCATCATAAAGAACCATTTATCTGAAACCAAAGCCTCATAGGCTGAAAGTCTGATTTTGAATAGAATGAAACCAATAGAGATAACTGCCAAATTCTCAGGGTCCTGCAATCTCTCTTACATTTATTTAAAATATATTCAGACATACTGTTATGCAATACAATAATCAAAATATTAGATATTACAGATGGGAAATGACCAATTAGTAGAGTTGGTCAGAAATTTTTTGACAGAACATTTTTTGGTCAGAAAATGCAAATTTGTTGAAAGTGGAACGTTTGTGAAAATATGCTGCCTTTGGTGAAAATTCATTACAAAACAAATATTGCCAAAAAAAAAAAAGTTTCTGAATTGTAGGAATGTAACATTTCAATATTCTGTTTCAAAATGGCTTCTTTCAATTTTTTAATTTTATATTATAAAATATAAAATAAAAATAGTCAAAATTGGAAGAAAATTTTTGGATGTTGACATTTATTTTTAGAAGTTTAGTTTGGGGGAAATTTAATTTTTTTTTATTTTGGTCCATTCTGTAATAGAAGAAATTTTTGGATTGTGAAACTCCCTTGCAAAGCTTTGACTATTCAGCTTCTAGCTTCTGATTCAGCCCCTGCCAGTATAAGGCTGCCCCTTTCCTAATACGTTGGCCAGTGTCGTTTTAAATATCCACCACAACCATCGTGAGATTATTTCCCAGTAAAGGAGCTCTTGTTGACTGGATATTCAGCCTGTATCTTCCATTTCTGAAGGATCAGGTTTCTAATCCTACTTTCCCAGGTATGCTATTTACATAAATGTCACTTATCCGAAATACATGAATTAGTTAGGAAGGAGATAGAAAATAAAGGGGGTAGATAAGATACAGGCATTAAACTAATGAGTCAGTAATAATTGTGTAAGTGCATCATCCATCTTTTCTTCCCAATCACTCCTCAGAGCTCCCTCCCATTAGCTCACTTTCCTCTGCTAATCTTAAATGCCCATTTCCTGCTTTCCTCATGCCTATTATTAAAAAAAAGTGAAAGAAAACATGACACTGAAACAAAATACATTATCTGAATTCTCTGTAATTGGTTCCTTTGGGCAGGCAGGGTAGACATAGCGTATCCTGGTTGGAATCACAGATTGTTATGATCTTTACCTGCTGCTGCTGTAAATTGGCTCTGAGTTCACCTTTAGGTATCAGTTTTGCCTGCTTACTTTGAGATGTCAACAGCCTCTCCACCATTTGGAAATAATGCTCTCCCAAAATCACGTTTCTCGTTTCCTTTCTCTTCGGTTTCTCTTCATCCCCTGGTCTGTCATTTCTCATTATGTTATCTGTCTAACTAATGACTCCATCCTGCAGTCCTGTTGACTTTGATTATAAATTGTTCAGGACAGTGATCTTATCCTCTTGTGTCTCTGTAAAACACCCTACCAGGTGATGATGCTATGGACATAATAAATAATTTAGTAACACTGATTCACTGTTAGACACTGAAATAAATAAATGTCTGGTGTAGGCTCAATGGTTTCCAGTATCTCACGTGCTCCCTTGTGCCAGGCTGCTAATGCACCTATGTGAAGCATCCCTCCCTCCCGCTCACTAGCTTTCCATTGCCATGATGTCAAATGAAAAATCACTCCAAATTAGAGTCACTTGCTAACAGATGTTTAAGTTTTACATAAACTATGCTGAAAATGTAAGTGCAGCAACTGGCAGCTGGCAACAGCAGGAGTTTTGCTGTTACACTGGCTATGAAAGGAGATTGCCGCTCATCTTCAAGTAAGGGTATGTCTACACCACAACTGGGTGGTGTGAGTCCTGGCAAGGTAGACAGGCGTGCACTAAAATAGCAATGTGAACGTTGCTGTATGGGAGGCAGCTCAGGCTAGCCATCCAAGTCCAAGCTCATCTAATCAACTGGGTCCGAGTGGCGGGCCTGAGCCACCACCGGTGCCTTTATGTCCACACAGCTAATTTTAGCATGTTCGCTGGAGCAAAGCCAGTGCCAGTCTGCCTGGCCATGTTGGTAATCACACCTCTCAGGGTCTGTCTACACCGCTGCTAACTTCTGTCAGTCACTAATAGCTCTGACTCGTTTTCTGTTTCCTACTTTGTATGTGCTAGCCCAGACTCTGGTCTCACAAACCAGTGAGTCCATGCTTGAACGTGGTTGTGGGCTGCTTGGAAAACTCCGTTGCCAGAATTGGTCCAGGTATGTGACTAGCCAACATCTACCATTGTTCCAGTTTTTAAAACCTGTTTTCAGTCATTTCGATTGAAGTTTTTCATTTATAAAATGAAGGACCAGAGACAAAAACTCACACAGATTGCTGCCAGTTGTTCAGGGCTACAGCATCCTAGGCACCGTACAAAACATAAAAAAGACAAAATCTTGGCCCCACTGAAGGCAATGGCAAAGCTCCCATTTACCATATGTAACTGATGGTGTCCACCGCATGCTTTGCATACCCCATAGTGGGGCCATGCCTTCACTCACAGCTCCTGTCCTGGAGAGTTTACAGTATAAGGTCTGCAAACAAAATAACAAGGCGAGATCCTGGCACCCAGGAAGGGTTGATTTTAGCAGGGTCTCTGTGCAAGCAATGGGTCCAACCCATTGGTTCTGTCTGCAGGATCGTGGCTGCCAAGCAAACAGGGTGAAGACAGTGTGTAGGGGAATGGGTAGACAAGTATTACATCAATAAGATTATGTGATGGTTTTGGTTAGTTACATTCATTTCTTGGTTCTGGTGGCTATAGATACATCACTGTTTGAAAGGGGGTGTGTGTGAGAAGGGAGGGTGGAGTATAAGGGAGAGGTGAGATGATGCGGCAGGCATAGGGGAAAAGGAGGATGGGGATGCGGGGGAGGGATAGCTCAGTGGTTTGAGTAGTGGCCTGCTAAACCCAGGGTTGTGAGTTCAATCTTTGAGGGGGCCATTTAGGGATCGGGGCTAAAAATTGGGGATTGGTCCTGCTTCGAGCAGGGGGTTGGACTAGATGACCTCCTGAGGTCCCTTCCAACCCTGATGTTCTATGATTCTATGAAAGCAGAGAGGGTGGGTGAAGGGTAGTGAGGACGAGGCATAACATCCAGAAGAGAAGCATAGGAGCAAGAAGAGAATTAAAATTCTTCTGCAGTAACCTTGGTTAGTGTAGCCTCATCGCCACACCACATATTTATCGTTCCTTTGAGGAAAGGAGCATTTGTGAAGTGAACAAGTTTGTGAAGGGGCCACAGGTTTAAAGATCTCCACTATACCAAAGAGTGCCCAGCCTCAGCATTGGAGGGGAGGGGAGGGGAGAGGAGGGGGAGATTGAGGAGGCTGGAGAAGCCAGGCAAGGCTGAAGAAAAGGAGCTGGGTGGGAAGGGATAATAGAAGAAAGGAAAAGGTGGACTGGTGATCTCCTTTTGTAGATAGAAGAGCTAAATTTGTACTGTTGCTAGGCACCCCATTTAGCCATGATTACCCTTTCGCTGGCTTGCCAAAGTCTTGTATTTGATATGACTAATATATGCAGATCATATATAGAGTTTTTTGCGTAACAAAATCATCCAGCCCCATGTGACGGCTGTAGAAAATGCCCATGTACAAATCCAGCTTCAATTATGCAGTAAGAAACGGAGATGTGTCCTTTCTGCAACACTCATATGTCTATTTATAAATACAGAATAGAAGATCAGAAACAATAGCATGACCATCCAGCAGCCAGATCATGACTCTACAGAGAAGTCTAAAGAATTTGTTGGAAGCCACATTTTGAATGCTAGCAAGGAGAATTTTCCAGGGGGGTGGGCAAAGCATGTGGTGGACACCATCAGTTACACATGGGAAATGATAAAGTTAGCTTGTCTTTGTTTAAGTATTGGCAACAGTTTGCATATCTGAGTGGTAATAAAGATGAGAAATTAGGGGCAGAAAAACATTATGTTCAAACTGGGCTGTTTTTTTATTTGTAGCTGAGAGACTTAAATGTTACGGGATGTCTTAATTTTATCAATATATACTTCATATTCTGCCTTTCACATTGCACAGGCGGCAAAGGCTACCTGATAATTGAGATCAGATAAATGACACGGATATAATGATGGCTTTTGGTGTGCATCCAATATTTTCCCTGAAACCAATTTTAAATCTAGTATGCTCTGAATTAATATTACTTTGAATTTTATAATATCTACAAAACATTATTTATGTTCTTAAATTCCTTAGTTTAATGGAATAGAACAATCATTATCCACTGCTTGTTTATATATTGTGGTATAAAATACAGTGGATTTTCCAGACTGAGGCAATAAATATGAACACTGAAGAATTTTTGCAATTTAATTTTAATAAGCATGAATAATTATTAATGTAATAACCTTAAATAATAATATTTTAAAAAAATCATAATACCATGCACCAAACTTTGAAAGACCAAGTCTTTATAACAGATGTTGTAAGAAAGAGCATTGTCATAATTGGGGGGGCCCACGTTATTATGAGTCAGCCCCCCCCAATTACGACAATGTTTTGTCATACTCTCATTGTTATGCCTTTTATTCTACTGTCAAATGTGCCCTGTGCTGCGAGGGTAAATTCCTGTGATTATGGGCCTGGACTATCAGATGCTGCCCTCCCTCTATTCCCATTGACTTCACTGGGAGTTGGGAATGCTCTGTATCATACTAAATCAGGCTTTCTATTATTCACAGAAAAATAAAAAGCATGTTAAGAAGGAGTTAGGCTTGAAAGTATATATTAGTCATTGTGGTAAAATACATTACAGGGGCATTGTCATTATCCAAACGCAAAGTTGTGCAAACCGAGGAAATTCCCAGGTAAGGTTAAACTTAAAAGCAATCCAAAAATGTTACAGTAAGGACATACAGAATGAGGACACCCAAACCTAACTTAACTTCCCATACTGCTAAAATACACAGAAATCTTGTGCATTTGATCTTTTTTTAAAATTCATCATTTTCCCCATTATGCTTCATAAATGAAAATTTCTCCTTTGCAGAAACCCTTACTGCCCTGCGGTGACACTCTGAGGGGGAAAAGATAGAACGTGGTGTCTTTGGGTGGCTCACACTGGTAAAGAAGGGGTTAAAGAACTCCTGTGGTCGCAGTCAGCCCAAATCTGCAGCACCTGCCCAGCTTGTGGGGGCTGGTGCTGGGCCTGTGAATGGAAGGAACTCAGGCCAGCGAGGGCAGCTCTCCAAACAAGCCTTGTTAGAGCCCCCAGTGCAGGGTGCTGGGTTACTTGCTGAGGACCAGCTTGAGAGTGTTGCCAGCCTGAGCTCTCGGAGATACGACAGCCCCTTTTGCTAATCCCCAGGACTAGCTCTTAGCCTTTAGCCATGCAGGAGCATGGAAGCCGAGACAGCCACTGGAGGCTGCAAGACTGCTCCCCCTCTGCACGAGGCAAAGCCCTGGAACTATTTTGCTCTTGGTTTGGACTGTTTTACATTCCCCCTGGAAGTGGACAGACTTGCTAGCTGCAGGGTTAGATGCCATGGCCCAGGACTGGAGCACTGGACTGCTGTTAACCAGGGAAGGAGGTGAGAGCTAAGTGAGGCACCCACCTTCCCCTGAGGGGGTGTATGTGACCTCAAGCCATAACCTATGACAGTGTCTTTAAAAATCTGTTAAATCTAATCTGGGCCCACAAACACTCAAATACCGTAATGGTACTTGTATGGCGTCGTGCAGATTCACTGTTAAGTTCAGGCTGCTTTTATCTCCACTGTGGAGCAGCACTGAGCAGACAAGTCAGTAAAGCTGGGTTTTGTACCTCAACCCCTTCGAGGAAGACTCAGGAAGCTTGAGCACAGCAAAGGTAAGGTTTATTCCCCTCACTCTTTCACAGAGCTCACATGCCTCCTTTCTTTCACCTCTCTCCACCTCCTCTCTGCATTCTGGGAATTGTAGTTCCTGGGCTGAAGGCTACCGGAACTACCTAGGAACAAACTTACCAACATCAACTGGGACAGTGATCTGCTCCTAGCTAGATACAACAGGGGGTTTACAGCAGTGCAAAGGATGTACTCCTCACTTCCTGTAAAACACAGGCTAGGATGTACTCCTCACTTCCTGTAAAACACAGGCCAAACAATTTCCCTCAGTAATTCCTGCACTGATATAATCAGAGGTCTTTTGTTTTCCTTCAGTGACTGGCAGGTCATCGCTTATAAGGTGAACAAACAGTTAGACATACTCCCTCAGAGACTCAAATGAAACCCTGCTGCAGAAGTAGACCAGTTTTTTCAGCATGAACTTCAGTTCACACACGCTCTTTCCATAGACTCCAATCTTCTCTCCAACCAGCCCCAGCTAGTGCCTGACTCTTGTAATGTTTCATTTTGTGGACAGGAAAATGTTTCATTTTATATCAGGAAATACCTCATTGAGCACACTGTAAGAACCACTGATTTAGACTGAAGAGCTATAGAGATTATCTAATGACCATCTGGATGTCAATTTCCTTTTTTAATTTATATTGTCAAGACTTATATTTTTGAATCTTGGGATCACCTCCTAACGTTACTCCCTAACATCTAAGACAAAACACAAATATAACAGGAATAATATTCACACTATGGCTTTCATTTTGAAAGTTACTGGAGTGTTGCGGGATGTATATTTACTCCAGTGCATGTAACATTTTTTATTTGTTAGTTTATTGACATCATTTTAAACCTAATCTTCACCCAGAGACTGTCAGAACATGGAACTTAGATGGCCTATGTCTACGGTCATGGTGGCTTTAGGATTAGGGCAAACATGTGGCGCTAGGCTAGGGATAAATTTGGGGCTGCTTGGTGACCTTAGGTTAGTGGTAGTGTTAGGGTAGATGGCTATGGCCTATGGGTAATGGTGTTAGTGTTGAAAGGTTAGTAGGGTAGTGTGATTAGGGTTAGTTTCAGGACCAAGGGCTTCCCCATAGTTATTGAAGGTCCTATGCTAACTTTGTGCTTGTGGTTTGTAGGTATCCCCACACTTGGTATAGTCTTGGAGTTGGCTGCGTCCCAGGCTAGTGTTACTGCTAGAGCAGTTGGAGACATCTACTAGGGTTTGAGTTGTGGCTGGTAGACAGCCTGGCTAGGGTTAGTGTGCTGTTAGGTGATCCTAAACTAGGTGCTTGCTTATGGTTAGACAAATGTTAGACCATACGCTAGGAGTCTGGCTGGGACTGGGCCCTGGTTAGAGCTGTTAAATAGCAGCTCCTGTGAGTCAGGGGAGGTGTATCAGCCAGTTTTAGGGTTATACTGGTATGTGTGTTCAGACTGGAGTTAGGATTGGGGCTGGTACAATGAGGTTTGGGGCTGGTAGTTGCCACTGAGCTAAGATTAGAGTTCTAACCAGTTGCAGGGTCCACAAGCTGTGGCCCATACATTAGCGTGCCAGTGGCAATGGTTGTGGCTCCTGGCTGGGATTGTGATGAGTACTGGGCCCTAGGCTAGGATGAGGTTGGAGCCTGCGGTGGGCCTGGGACTTGGGTTAATGTTGTTGGTATGGGCGCAAGGCTGGTGTTAGAGTTGAGTCAGTTATGGACCCCCAAACTATGCTCATGGTAATGTCTGATAGGGTACTATGGGGGAGAGTTGGAGTTTGAGATGATTATGGGTCCTGAGTAGGGTTAGGGCTGGATGGAGATCCCTGCCCAGGGTTAGATTTGTTCTTTCGGGGCTCTGTGCAAGGATTAGGGTTGAGGTGGATTGGGGAATTTGGGCTAGGATTAAGGAATTAATTTAGGATTTAGGATTGGGCTAGGAATTTGGGCTAGGGTTGAGGCTGGTTGCCTACTCTGGGTTAGGATTAGTGCCAATACGGTTCATGGACTAAAACTAGCATCGAAGTCTGTAGGAGGCCCATGCAGGGTTCCTGTTCGGATCTGTTGATGCTGCTAGTCTGAGGTGGAGGTCGACTGTGCTCCCTCTTACAGGGATAGGGGTGTTAGGTGGCTCTGAGCTAAGGTTATATTCGTTGTTTGCCTGGGTGCTAGGCTAGGGTTGACACAGGTTGTGGACACTGAGCTAGAGACTGGCTTCAAACTTCCAAATGGGACTATGTATAGGTCTTAAGTGGGGCTGTTTGGGAGCGCCAAACCATAGTTCACTTTGGGGCTTTTCCAGTGATCATGGATTCTTGCTGCCAATCACTGACTTCAGGCTAGTGTTAGGGGTTGGGGCTGGCTGTGTATAGGGTTTGGGTTTTGTTATGCTCATCTTTCTAATAAACAGCAACTGCAGCATTAATTGACTTGTTCAGCTTAATGAATATTCATTAGAAAAATGTAAACGAACTATTTTGCTACATTCTTGAAGCTCAGTGAGACAACTGCAGGGGTAGATTTGCAGAGGCTGCACATACAGGGCAAG
This sequence comes from Caretta caretta, assembly GCF_965140235.1. Lineage (NCBI taxonomy): Eukaryota > Metazoa > Chordata > Testudines > Cheloniidae > Caretta > Caretta caretta. The sequence goes on from NC_134214.1 coordinate 88,616,912, forward strand.
TATTATTTATTAGTCTGTCATTACAGTTTTTCACACTTTTATAGCTCTCACATTGTGACTAAGCAGACAAATTAACACCCAATCTCTCAGTGGCATGCTGGAAATTTTGACATGTACATCAGGCGGTAGAATATCAATCACCAACATGCTGCTGGTTCTGCTTTTCTGGCTTCTTGTACATTGAGTCAAAACTGCAGTTTTTCCAGGAAAAGAAATGGACAGATTAGAATATTCTGTATTTGACTGAATTTTGAGCATGAAATGAAGGTATTAAGGAACCCTATCTTTTTTTTTTTTCATGCTTCCCTGCATATATTGTGTGGGATGCTTTTCACAAAAATGGATTAATTTCATTGTATCCTTCTACAGATCTTAGCTTAAGGGTGGCATATTTAAGAAACAAGTTGTGACAGGGTGTTTGTTGGTACCTCTTTTAGTGGCCTGTATCAAGCATGACAATGAAGACCAGGTGTCACAAAACCACCTTTGATGGATAGGATCCCAGCAGGACCAAGGCCTTCAGTATATACGCTACTTCTGTGTGGTTGCTATTATCAGACTTTTTGTCTCACAATAAAATGTTTTGTTTTGGCAATGTCAGCAACCCCAAACTATGCTGAAATACGTTCTGAAAACAGAACGTGGATGATTATTCAGTATCTCCCCCCCCCCGCCCCCCACACGTTTACTTTGTTTTCCTGAACACTGAGACCTCCTCTACCCTAACTGTGAGTCACAATGGCCTGGCTCCTCTTCAGCTCTAGGGGCCTATAGCAGGAGTAGATTGCTAGCTGGGACCTGAAGGATGGCTCTACTCTCTACCTCCAGCCTCCTTCATCTGTCCCCTGAAAAATCATTCCCTGCCCCCCGTGCTGGAGGTGAACAGCCTCCGCTAAAAGCTGTAATCAAGAAGCCATTTGAAATGCATAACAGCGTTAAATAACGTTATTGGTCCTACAAACTCATATACTGGCACGTAAAAATGTGTAATATGGCACGCTTTACATTTACCTCTCTATGTATACTCCTCTAATCACTTTCCTGTAACACTTCCCACGATGCAGGTAGCTCACGTAGGGGAAGCTACCTACCATTGGTGTTTTTCAGGCCGGTCACAATCCTGTTCTCAGAGTCCAGTCTGTGCGCTGAGCGGCATTACACCATACCGGTTTCACATTCCCTTTTGCCTGCTGGGAGCCCTCATTAGGGTCCATCCCCAAAGAATGGTGCATTGCACTAGTCTGGGGTTTTGCGCAATCTAAACTGCATTTGCTCCCAGCAGAATGGGAGTAGGCAAGGGGCTGTGTCACTGTTTTACTGTCTTACAATGCCCCCCCATTTTTCTTTTTAATCCTAAAAGTAACAAACGTGAGCTTGACTCTGGTCAGGACACTCCAAGCCAGTGCAGTTTGGTGTTTATAGGCCTCAATGTTAGGAAGATATAAGGGCTCCGTGAACAAGTTTATTCAAACTGGATTTTACTGACTGCAATATTTTATTATTCCCAAGCTCCTCTTTAGCTGGAAAGGGGATCAAATTATCAGGGAGTATTGGTAGTTTGTTAGCTAGCATGATGTCACCTTATTCATCACCGAACAGTGCCATAGTCTACATCTACTCTGTTTTGGTTGGCAAGTTGCCTTCCTTTCCAGGACTAGGGCATCAGTGTCACATGGTTGCACATGTCCTTGTAGAAGAACCAGTCTCAAAGCTTTCCTAGTGAGAACCCCAAACCTTCATTGAGGAGTCTCAGACACCTCCCCTTTGCTGTGCAAATCCTGTGGACTGCTGCCTCCCCTTCTGCCATCATATAACATTTCTGTGGCAACTGAAGCCACTCTTGATTTGAAAAAGCAATGGTTAATGCAGTTTAACTGTTGACAGCAACAGACAACCGACTCTCCAAGGGCTGCTCGGGCTCCTCAGACCCTACTCTGATTTCCACAGCAGGAGGATATCACTGGTGCTGAAGGGTAGATCCCCGGAGGATTATAGTAGCATTTAGAAAGTTTTAGTCTCACAGACCCTAAGGTCCAAAGGGACCATTATGATCATCTAGTTAAACCTGCACATCACAGGCCACAGAACCTCACCCACCCACCTGCAATAGACCCATAACCTCTGGCTGAGTTACTGAAGTCCTCAAATAATGATTTAAAGACTTCAAGTTACAGAGAATCCACCATTACACTAGTTTTAACCTGCAAGTGACCTGTGCCTCATGCTGCAGATTTTATAATCCTGTGTATTTGGCTTCTGTAGTAATGTCCAAAAAGCCTGCATGTATTTTCAGGGGCGAGCAGGGGAAGTACAAATCTAGTCACTTCACAGGTTTTCTGGCTTTGGCTTTATACTGTTTATACAATATTTGTCTTTTTGCTGTTTTAACGTGCATTTCTTCTCTAGAGTATGACGGAGCATTTGGCCTTGCATTTCAGTGAATTCATAACTCTGGTCTCTTGCCGATAGTTCATGTTCTGTGATCAGGCTGTATTTATAAATTCTAGCTCTTAAGTCCTTAAAAGGCTCAGATAAGGGACTATCATTCCTGATGTGTATCTTCTCTCCTGAATTATGTGGTGATGCCTGTGGGCTGTGCCTAAATTAAACCTGTAGCCACTGGACAAAATGTTAGATATTAGTATCTGAATTCTGTGGAGAGGACCAAATTATATTTTAAAATTATGTTCTGTGGGCTGGTGCTGCAGCTTTAGGGCCAAGCACACGGGGGTGGGAGGGAGTGCTGCTCAGTGACGATCTTTGTAGCATCCTGACAATTTATTATGATGGTTTTGTATAATTATAGCTTGTAAAGCACTAAAGTAACTACTCAGAAATAGCACAACTTTCCTGAGTTTAGTAGGAAAGCAAGCAAATGTAGTTGGAATAGAGAAAATAGTTCCAGGTATTGTGACTGGGGGTGGTGGTGGAGGTGGAACAGAACACTTTGGAGAAGTTCTTTTGTTGAATGTATTTATAGCAGCAGTGTCAAAAATGTAGTATTTAAAGGTTGGGAGTTACTGGGTTATAAATATGTATATTTCAGGAGTTTCTTTACACTTCAGCGCTACCCTGTCTCCATGGCAACTAAAGAACCATTTCAATTTTTATCATCTCTCCAGTCCTGGGGAACTAGCATTGGCCAGCTCAGGACCAGCCATGTTGCTTTCCCACTAATTGGTTCTGGTATCGCTTCTTCTCAAGCTCCCCTCAGTGTCTGTCTCCTACAATCCAGCAAATGCCCCCGTGACTGAGCAGCAGGTGCTCAGTGGACCCTGGAGGTGCTCAGCATCCTGCAGATTCATGCACTAATTGCTTATACAATGAAGATACAAATAAGAACCCAATCCCAGGAGGAACTGAGTGCCCCCACCCTCCACTACTGTCAATGGGAGATGGGAAAAATAAAAGGAGGACTTGTGGCACCTTAGAGACTAACCAATTTATTTGAGCATAAGCTTTCGTGAGCTACAGCTCACTTCATCAGATGGGATGATGGGGGTGCTGAGCGCTTGCAGGATCATACATTTCTTGGATTTCAGACAGGATAAATCAGTCTGTTTTTTAAAGCTCACCTCTTGTGCACTTTCAACTGGGAGTTAAGGGCTTGTTGGCCTGGGCCCTAGGAAACTATTCAAGTCCAATACAGCCTGAAGCTCAACAGCAGGGCTAGTTGAAAATTCCTCATGAAACAGTTTCCCATTGGTAAATGCCGATGTGATGAAACCGAAATGTTTTGCTGTAAATTACTGATTTCAGCGAAATCTTTGATGGGGGAATTATCTCGACGTTTTGTTTCAATATGGTGGAGATGCTCAGTTTTGACTTTGTTTCAACTTTTATAAGAGAACATAAAATTGAAACAAAATTGAAATGTAACTGTCCCAGGGTGACACTGGTCCTCTAAGATGGAAGAGGCCAGTGCCTCTGAGACTAGTTAGTTGCCTCCCAATTAGGCTTGAGAGAGGGCTCCTGGACCCCAGGGGGAAGGAGACTGATCAGAGCTGGGGACCCCAGGGGAGTGGAAGGCTCATGCAGTGGCCCCTAGGGAGAGGGAAAGATCCAGCTGGGTCAGGGGAAGCTGAGCCCATGAACAAGAGGTTTGTTGCAGGAGGATGAATCCCCTGAGCAAGGGTTGGACTCCCAGGCAGGCAGGCCTGGAGGAGTGTAACATTGTTTGAGGGTGGAGCCCTCAGGTGGCTTGAGTGAAGGGCTGTGAGAAGACTGGTCATACTCAGGCAGGGAGGCCCGGATCAAGGTCCAGAACAAAGTGCTGCTCTTGACTTTCAGTTGGGTCACTTGGAGCTCATGACCCTAAAGAGGGAAGCTGGAAAAATCTGCTGTGTCTTTGTTTGTTGAGGAAATTGGAGAATGGTTTTACTACACGATTTTTGGGGATTAACTTTACTGGTGTAGATGAATACATTATACCCAGAGACAGGCTTTGTATTGCACACTGAGAGACTTGTTCCTTTCATGAGGAAATGGGGGAAACCTGAGGCAAGTGCACCTGCCATGCTCTAGCCTGCTTCTGGAGGGTGCTCCAGCTGGGGCCATCCTACGAGAGAACATTCTGACTTCTCAGAAAGTTTAATTTTGATATTTCAGAAACGAAATATTTTGGAATTATTATTTTGCAATGACAGGAACTTGCCTTTTGACTCAGAATGAAGGAGAGTTTTGAAACGTTAGAAATTCTGTTTCCTCACCAGCTCTACTCAACAGTCTTCTCCTTATTCCAGATGGAGACAACCCATCTCCGTGCTGCCACATAGTGGTGAATTTAGTTGCCTGGTGGACCACCTGTGCCTGCCTCATCCCAAGGTAGCAGTAACTCCTGGGTTGTTTGATGGAGGGGAGGGAACAGACTGAGAAATGGGAGCTGTGGTGTGTAGGAGATGAAGAACTGAGCTTCCTGACACACGTGAACCTTTGCAACTCTAGTTGGAGAGCTGAGTAACTTGCGCTGCATGAATGGAAGCTGAAGATGCTCAGCACCTCGCTGTTTTGGACCCCAGTGTTAACTCTTAAATTTGGGCTGCACCTTTTCCCCATAGCTGGCCCAGTGCAGAGTCCCCTCAGTAAGCTGCATTAAGCCCTCCAGATGGATGAGAAACTCTCTCCACTGAAACATCATAAATAAAGTGGTACTTAAACAATATACAGTAATCTAAAGAATCCCATCTGCTCTCTTCAGCCCAACCAGCAAGGAGCCTTGAATAAAAAGTGCAGAGGATCTTTTTTCTTTACAATTTTATTTACAAAATGTATTAAAACTTTGTACAACACCTCATTAAAATGAGGTTCAGTAATTTATACCCACACATGCAGTTTATGCTTTTACAGCCATTAGTTTGCTTGGCAATTTTTCTGTTCACTGAAGTGCAGTTTTAATAACAAAAATAGGAACTTAATTTAAAAAATAAAATAAAATAAATAAAACAAAATAAAGGACCAAACCAAATAAATAATAATAATAAAAAAAAAAATCCTCAAGTGACTACTGCTGAACTTCCAGAGCTTGAAGTTAGTAACAGGAATTTGTAAGCTATCAACACTTTTTTTGTTTTGTTTTTTACATGCAAGTTTTAAAAAATAACAAATGGTTTACCAAGCCTCTTCACCTGTGTGAAGCCTCCACTCATAAAAATTGATTTGATAAACACACATCTTTTTTATACAGCTTCTAAGAAAATGTTTTTGTTTTTTAAATACAACTTATAACTGCACAGCTTTAGCTTTCCCTTTGCTGGGATGTTATAGCATTCAGAAGTTGAAAATCACAGTTTCATGAGAGAAGAAAAAACATTTTCATTTTCTTCATGACCTTGTTAAAAACTTGAATAGTGAATTGTTCTCTTATGAGCTTTAACTTTTGTATATTACATTGTCAGAAATATGTTTTTCTTTAACAAGACTTTCCCATTTTATCTTTTCTTATTCTCACAAAAGATCAAATATATTGTCAGTGAACTAGAGACCTATGGGTCAAACTTCTTTTTAAAAATGATTATTCATTGTTTCTGATTTTTCAGTGTCTGTTACTGATGAAATAAAACTCTATTGAACTACAGATATTGTCATATTAGAGGTAATTAGTATGCAGATACTTCCTTTAACATTTTTTCTTGTAACTGACAATATGTTTAAGATTTTTGTTTTAAAAAGATGCAGTTAAGTAAGTTGTTTTCTGGCAGAGTGTCAAGTTTGAAAAACTGCCCATATCTGAGAAGTTGGAAGTGAATAATACTGAGCCTCTATCTTTAGCAGTATATTTTGGAATACATTGTATCCTTTACAAACTAGGAAAGGACACAGACTTCCTTTGATGAACAGCCATGAAACAATAATTGGCAGGAGCTGATATAACAGTACTAGCAATAGTAATGTGAGATCGCGTAACTATAGTCTGGAACTGCAGGTCTAACTTGAGATACTATCCTGTTTCCTTATTTCTGTTTTTTAAAATGAGAATTCGCCAAAAAGCATCATCTCTCAGTGCTAGTTTTGAGAAAAGTGGTTTAGTCATCTGTGGAGAAAACTATTCTCCTGCTCTTCTCTTGCCTCATTGCATGATACTAAACATTGAATTAAAATGCAAACACACAGCAAGAAACCTAAATCATGAATAGCTTCTTCTAAAGCCATCTAATGCCATTTTAATAAAGCACCTGTAGGTATGCCTGGTGATAGAAAAAAGAAGTATTTTTTTGCCTGTACTATAGTTAACTTGTCAAGAGAATTCATTTGCTGATCTGGAAGCAAGATAGAGAATTCCACAAATCACTTCCTTTTGGATTTACAGATGAATAATCATTGACCCTAACTTTTTAAAGCATCTTTTGTGTGTGGTGTTACATTAATCTTTTATTGATATACACGTTTCCTCAAATGAGCTGGAGGATTTTAAGTGGTTAGAAAAAAAAAATCACACCACTGCTTAAAACAAACAAACAAACCAACCAACCAACCAACCCCCCAGAGCATCTTGACAGCAGTTCTCAGAAGTAGGGACAGGCCAGTCTGTTCATAAGTCGTGGAATTCTGAGGCTTTATATCAGGAATAGTTTAAGAACTTGGTTAGGTAGGGGGCATGTGGTGAAACTGACTCTTTTGGATTTTAGGACATAAGTTCATATCTGTGCAGTGGTATCAAAGAATGGCTTTTGTTGAACTGATTGTTTTTTGTTTTTTTTTTACAAGAATTTTTTTTCACATACTAGTATCTTTTACCAGTTCATTTTTTTTTAAATTTTCAAGCAAAGCAAGAATATTTCAGTGATGGTTTTGCATTGTTGAGTCTCAGAGTCTTCAATAAGGCACTGAAGGAAAAAAAATCAGTTTTTCCTATTAAAAGTTCATTGCACCAACATCAATGTGTGCCAGGCCTGACACCAAGGAGAAAGTAAACCTGGCTCAGGGTCCATGGAGTATCCACATTCTTAGCTGCTCCTCCTGTTGCATGCTGTGAGAAGCGAGGATCTGTGATAAGAATACAAATATTTCAGTTGTTTCCTTCTGAAAGGAGACCATTATATCTAGGGGAGAGTGAACCAGGTTACATAAAGGAAGGATTAAAATCTATTCAGGTCATGTATAGTGTGTGTGTGTCTCTCTCTCCCCACCCCCCTTCTGTTTGTACCGCCCGTAGCACAATACTGCCCCAATCCCCATTCAGTCCTTTGGATGCTCCCATACTACCAGTATTTACTCCTGATGATAAAGTTTGCAGTGAGGCTTTGCAAATGTCCAGTTAGACTCTTTAAAAATAACAGGTTTCAGAGTAACAGCCGTGTTAGTCTGTATTCGCAAAAAGAAAAGGAGTACTTGTGGCACCTTAGAGACTAACCAATTTATTTGAGCATGAGCTTTCGTGAGCTACAGCTCACTTCATCGGATGCATACCGTGGAAACTGCAGCAGACTTTATATATACACAGAGAATATGAAACAATACCTCCTCCCACCCCACTGTCCTGCTGGTAATAGCTTATAGATAAGCTATAATAGCTTATAGATAAGCTATTACCAGCAGGACAGTGGGGTGGGAGGAGGTATTGTTTCATATTCTCTGTGTATATATAAAGTCTGCTGCAGTTTCCACGGTATGCATCCGATGAAGTGAGCTGTAGCTCACGAAAGCTCATGCTCAAATAAATTGGTTAGTCTCTAAGGTGCCACAAGTACTCCTTTTCTTTTTAAAAATAACATATCATGATTTTACTCACCTTGTCCCTTTCTGCTTCTGGCCAGAAGCTGTAATGCCACAAGCTAGACAGTTCTTGTAACATTTCCAACCTGATGGGAAGTGGGAAGTTTTGGGAAGAGAACTTGTTGAGGGAGCCCATTGCTCCTTTCACTGATGTCAGTGGAAAGGTTCCATTCAAGTCAATGGAAGCAGGAGTGGACCCTCATTTTGTAGACTCAGAGGTGTGTTATCATCAGGCACCATAATTCTAATCTACATTTAATTATGCAACCTTCCCCCTCATCATTTACAGCAACAAAGATGATCTGAAAGTTAGAATTCCTTTGCTTTTTAGTTTAGCTATAGGTGTAATATGTGAATTACTCTGTTCAAATAACTTCTAGAAAGGCACTGATTTAGTAATTAACTTGTATTTTTGTCATGAGGAAATCACCCACTTCTGTTGTAGAACTTGAGATATTTTTCTAAATTTCTCATCAAGAGCATGTAAAATATTTACCAGACTTCCTAGAAGCAGTTAGCTGAATTGAGCACAACTTCTTAATAAATAAATAAATTAAATAAAGGGGAAAACATCACAAACAAAGCAGAAAAGATTTCTAAATTTACAGTTAATATTTAAAGGGACGATGGAACTGTTTGAAACACTGTGCTATTGAAATGCCAGAACCTCAGATACAACAGTCATTTATTTCAGCCTCAAGTCTGGCACCACCATTAAAGGTATGGAATGGAAACTGGTCTCTTTTTGATTAAGAAAACAAATAAAATCACAAATATTACTGAGTATTGTGAAAGAGCTTTTCCAAACTATATTATGAAAATTATTGTAGCCCATTCACTCTGATACATACAATAACTCTGAAAAATTACTCAAGTTGCGAGGGAGGGGAGGAAGAACAGATGTTAGCAAAATATAAACTAGTTTATTAGCTTACTAGACCTGAATCGTACCCTTAGATTTTAACACTTTCTGTTCCATACACGTTGTAGCCTTCTCTGTATGTAGCATAATTCTGGGTATTGGTTGCAGGAGCAGGTTTAAAGTTTTGTGTATTCTTTGTGAGTTTCATTCGTTTGGACTCTGCACGAGACTTGTAACAGAATTCTATCAAAGCAACCATCATGGCGAGACCAAGACCTCCAACAAGAATATAGAAAACCCCAGCAACATTGCTCAGGCTCAGAGCACTTGTCTTGTCCTAAGAAAAATGAACCACTTGATTAGTTTTTCTGCAGCAAAAGGTCAGATTGGCTTAGCTCGGACATATATAACTCTGTTTGCATCAGATTCCCTGCGCCCACACATCCAGAAATCCCAGTTCAGAATATCAGGTGCCCCAAATACTCTTACCTAGTTACTTTACATGCTGGAGCTCATTTATCAGTGTTAGTTTCAACTTTATCCCACTGACACAGAAATGGTTTAAACTAGGGATTCGCAAGACAGTTATTGTGCTATCTCACCCTGTTCAGTGGGTGAAATCCTGACCCTAGTGCAATCTATAAGACTTTTGCCATTGACGTCAATAGGGCTAGGATTCTACCCAGCAAACCTAAGTGCTGCTGCGTATATCTGGTAGCAAACAGAAGGCACCAAGCCTCATTCTCCCCAAAGAATCTCAAATATTTTTGGAATTCCCCACTGGGTAGATCAATGACTGCATAAAATAAGGCAGACTTTACAGAAGTCCATTTTAAAACTAACAAGACACAAGATTTAGTTATTTCTGGTGAATGTAGAGAAAATAATTTGGATGTTGAGAAAATGATCAGGTTTCTATTTAACAATAAGATTTTTTTTTTTTTTTTGAGGAAGACGGTCAGTTACTTTCAGGTCCAGCTAACTACACTAGCACCCGCTGTTATAAAAAGAGGTTGGCTTACTGAATAAAATTAATATTAATTTTTAAAAAGCTGTCTAGATGCACCTTCAATGCATGGCAGACGGGGGAAGTCCTTCATTTCAAAAAAATAGAATTTTTGTAATCAGGTTATACAGAATTGTAACCATTTTGCTGCTGAATTGAATTGTGTTCTGCATTTATTAAATATTGTTTATTCATACTTTCCTTCTTTGAGTTGTAACACATAGAATCTAGGTGGCTGTTGTCAAGCCAGATGCCAGAGCAATCTGCAGTAAATATTTTTACTAATTTAAAATATTTGCAGGTACACCTTGATGTATGACAGTTCTCTGGGGATGTCCAAAACTTCTGTAAAATTAGGAGAAAATATAATCTGCCTAGTAACAGCCTGGGGGAAATACAGGCATTTTGGATAAAGGCAGTTTTTTAAATTACCTGCAATTTTAAATTTTATGTTTGCAGTTGTATTTCAAGAATGTAGAGCCTGATCCTACAATTGTGCATTCAAACTCTCATTGATCCAAAATTATTCTGCAACAGCTGGAAAATCAGGCCTTGAAAGCAAATTCCAATCCTACTGAAATCAATGAGTTTTGCTGTTGACTTCAGGAGGACCAGGAGACAGCTCTAAAATAGTAAAACACCTAATAATGGGGAGATTCACAAAGGCACCAAGGGGAGTGATTTTTTTTCTGATGGGAGTTGGGTTGCTTATCTCCTCTTGGTGTCTTTCAATATCCTTTCCAATAATGCTTAATGCTGGGTCAGCTCTGTTCTTCCTCAATAATTCTATTAGCATTAACTAAACCTCTGTATTTTCATTACCTGGGTTAAGCAGAATGTTTTCCCCCAAATAAAACGGGAAATATAAAAATCATGGGCCTGATCCAGCCACTAATCCACATGTGGAACTTTCACTGAAGTATCTGGGAATTCTACAGGAGGAACAGCTGCAGGGTTACCTGATGCCTGGCCCTCAGTGATTAGTTTTAGTATGTAGCTTGGTTACATTAAACCATGAACTGTACCAACAATACATTTAAAGCAGTGGTTTTCAAACTGTTTGAGCTGAGCCCCCCACCCCTTTGAGTTACAATTTTTGGTTGCAACTGGTGGAAGGCGTGTGCAATGGTCTCTGGGGACAGAGCCAGTGCTGGGTGTGGAGGCATTAACACTGACCCATAGGCTGGGTGGCCCACTGAGGTGAGTTGGGGATGGAGGTGGTGTTCCCTCCCTGAGCCCTGGCTTGTGGGGCTGGTCCCAGCCTCACCACTCACCCCCTTGAATATTCCTCCATGCTGCCCTAGGGGGGCATGCCCCACAGTTTGAAAACCTCTGATTTAAAGTATGCCAGGTATTCAGATTCTCCAACAGTTACAAAATTTCTGGTATGGAATGTAGTAATACAGTAGCAAAATGGTTCAATGCACAATAAAATGAATGTCCAAGATTTATGAAATGAGTTACCAATAATATCACAATATTAGTTTTCTTAGAAAAAAATTCAAACAGAAAATTTAAACTTTCTTGGGGGTGGTGGGGGTGGGAAGGTGTTTCATGCTCATCAATGGGATGTCTTTCATGAAAATATCCATCCTTCAGAAGCATGCGTGACCTATCGCTCACAACCAGTGTGGACAGGAATTTTAGGTACAATTTTGAAACAAAATTTTATGTACTCAGAACTCAAAAATGAAAAGCAATGCTGGACTAAATAATACATTGACTGTGATGAAGCTTGTAGGTTAAATGGAGATACCAGTCTGAGGTTCGTTTAGGCATTTTCCATGGCCTTTTTTTTTTTCCCCCAGCAAAATATCCAAGTAGTAAAATGTACTTACAACTAAAGTCTTTAATACTGTAAAAGAAAAATGCTGTCATATTCTGATCTTTAATTTTTTTAGTAGTTTTTCCTTGAACCTTGGAAACGTAAATATTAACGGTTGAAAATCATTTTTGGATAAACACAGTGGGTCAAAATGTGAGTTCTAATCAGTACAAAAAGACCTTCGGCGACTGACCTTACTTCCGGAGTCCTTGGCTCCACATTCACCCTTATCGTACCACCATTTGTTTTTCAGCTTGTCTAAGATGCCTTGTTCACTGAGTTTCAATACTGCAAGGTTTACAGGAGTTCTTCACGTGGGAAATAACATAAATAACATTATATTATGTTATTTTATGTTATTCAAGCTTTTAACTACTTTAAAACTACACAAAGCGATAAAGCAGGGTTCCTGGCCACAAAGTAATTTCTACTGCAGGCAACTGGATCATCCCTTAAGTTAATACTAGAGCAACACTATATTACCAGGCCCTGCCCATATCGCTTTGAGTAATCGGCACACGCTGTTAAATAAAGAGAATGGAAATCCAGTAACGCAAATTTTCCCTTTTTAGTAGAATAATTAGACAGCTCACAGTAGCTTCACAAGTAGACTGAGAAATTTGAACTTACAAGATATCTTATTGCACTAACAGAGAGTAAGCTAGTATAGGTAAGCGGGGCTTTTCATGTCCTGAACAAATTAACACCAGTTTTTTAAAAGCAAAAAACCTGGAACCTTTCCCTTCCTACACACAAAACAAAGCAATTGAATGTTCTTGACCTAAACTCACTATTTTTTGAATATTGTAGTTCAGGATCCTTTCAATATACTTTAAAGGCAATATTTGCATAAAACACTTCAATATTTACATAAAATAACAATAGATAATACCGTGTTACAGAATGAGTTGCCAGGCATGGAAACAGTGGGCCACATTGGCCACTATAGTTGGTGGTGGCGACAATGAGGGATTTCTTTGCTAACTAGCTGAGACCTTTTCTCCCTGGGCAGGTCCCAAAGAGAAAAGGACTGGGCTGGGCCTATCACTTTCTGTTTCTTAGGATACAGTCCACAAGGGGAAGAACTGGCAATATTTAGCTGCAGCACTAAAGAGTGCTGTTGCGGGTGGGAACAGGCTAGCTTTTTTTCAGCCCCGAAAAGAGCTGCTCCCTCTCCGGAATGACCGGAACATGGTCTGTCTTGTCTGGGAATAAAAAGGAACCTGAACAGCCTAAGTACAGAGCTCCATCCCCTCCTCTGCAGCTGTACAAGGAGTCTGACTGTGAGCCAGCTGCATCAAACGGAGGCAGTGGGTGGGCCCAGTAAGAAGGTGGGGTTCTGCTCTGCAGCTCAGCAAAGCTGATTGCTTGTGAGCTGGGGGGTGCCTGGAAGGATGTCAGCATGGTGCAAGTTGTGGTCAGCTGTACGGGATGGTGGAGTGCCCAGCCCCTTGATTTTGCGTCGGCACCAACCATTACTGGTGATGCAGATCTTTCCTGCGTAAGGTTACTGGAGATTTGAGTTTGTACACCATGTTCTTGGGCACGTGTCTTGGGGCGATGGGGAGAGGGAGTGAGGTTCACTGCCATCAGAACCGGCAGATAGTTCAAGCCAAAGAGCCCACAGACCTATGGTAGGTTTCAGGGGATCCACTGAAGGCCCAGACAATCTTTCTGGATGCCTTTTGCCTCCACACATCCTCTTAGCTTCTCCTGGTCCTCAGGAAACTTGAGGCTCTGCTGGCTGCTACCCTAAAAGGTTGCATCCCAGAAGAGGAACCCTGGTTAAGTAACTCAATCTGTGCAGGGACTAGGACCTATAGGACATTTCCCCCCTACTGCCCCCCACATGGACGCTTCTGTTTCAGAGTAAGACTGTCTGTGCCCTTGGTGTGACGGGGAAACAAGGTACATTGCAGCCTGAGGCAGAAAATAGTCACAGTGGAGGCCTGTGCCCGCTGACATGGGGGACAGAAGATGGAGTGCTTCAAAGTTGAAGGCTGCATTGAGCTGCCTTAGTACTAAACAAACTCCCACCATAGAACTCGGGTAGCTGATATGATGGTAAGGCCTTGTCTCTGATAAAAGCTGCAGCAGTTAATAAGAATCAGTTTAGTTAAACTGGTGCAAACCCCTGTGTGGACATCCTTAAATTGATTTAAATGTGGCTTAAATGGCTTTTAGCTTAAGTGTTAATCAGCTAAATCAATTAAAAAATATGCCTTTAATTAAACCAGTGCAACCTCTAACTGCTGAGACAAAGTCTGGCTTTCCCTACTAAAGAGAGGGTGATCAAGTGCAAAGAAGGCAGCATTAGAACAAGTGGAACAAAATATCAAGAAGTTCTTAAAAAAGTGTCCGTATCTGTTGTTAATGTGCCGTGCAGCTAGTACCCTCAACTCTTGCTGAAGTCAGAGGGTACTCAGAATCTCACAGGATCAGTGCTCGGTTCACTCTTGCCAGTCCAGAAATGTGCTCCATCCATCTCTGATACCAGAACTTGCAAGAGTGTCTTTCTTACTCCTTGCCCTGAAAAATAGGGTGGGACCCTTAACTAGCTGTGGAGATCGGGACATCTGGACCTATGTGTTCAATGGCTGTCTAAAAGACAGAACCGTTCTAAATGATTTAGGCTTAGATCCTGTCTGGGCCTTAAGCAAGGGCAGGGTGGGAGGAGAAAGGGCAAAAGTAGGGAGGATTGTTCCCTCCCCATTCCCTCAGGGTTGGAGTGTACTCTGAATGGGGAGATACCTGGGGAAGAGGAGGTGGGCCATGGCCCACATTACCTCCAGAAAGCAGCAGGACCGCAAAAAAGGTGTAGCAGAAACTGTTTTCCCTGAGGCAGAATACCTCTCGATGCTCCCTCAGGAGCAATGCAGCTCCACACTGGCCCTTACTCTGGGCTGTGCCTAAGTAGCATGACTGAGCCATTCATCCCAAACTAAGCCTGCCCCACCCCCAACCTCCATGGTTCAGATTCATCTCAATAAATATATTTCCCATCAAAATATACTCTGTCATGTGCTTGCAAACCTAGATTCAAATAGGTTTTCTTTTTTAAAAGGAGAAAAATAAACATGCTTCAAAACTTTCAGAACACAGCCACCACCAAAGCTGTACACCCAGCTACTGCATTTCACAACATTTGGGCGAGTGCTTAAAAACCAACATGGAGCAATTTAAAAAGAAAAAATCATAGTATCATTATGTGCCATGAGGCTGTGCAAATTCCCAGCTAGACAAGAGCAAAATGATCTCTTTCTCATGTCAGTAAATGCCAGCCCAGACACACATTGCCCTCAATTGATGCAGGGAACTACCCTCAATGACAGTGGATCTGGGGCAGTATATCTTCCTCTGAACTTCTCCAACTGGACAGACAGAGACAGCACAGCTCCTGGCGTGCCGATGGTATCCTGCACATCACTAGTCTTGACGTTTTCTGATATTTGCTTTGTAAAATTCCTATTTAGCAGTCACTGTAATCTAATTAACTATCAATCCAGGAAGCTTATATTTTGCTGGAGACAAGTGCTGCATTGCGGTGACGAGCCCCAAGAGGGATGACATGTTTGCTATTTCAGCCTTGGCAGAGCAATTATGGAGCCCCCTCAACCAGCATCTGCTGGAATTAAAAAGTCAGACATATCACTGGTACCTTTTTGCCGCACTGTCGTATGTGTAGCATTTCACAATGTCATGTGATCTTGCTCATGAATCCAGAGTGAACAAGGAAGCAGAAGCCACTGACAAACAGTGCAAATAACCTATGTCCTAGGAAGGATGGCTACGTATGTAGCATATTGAAAGGGCTATAAATTCCTGCCCTGCATAAATGTTTTTTGCCTAGTTTGAATGAGTCCAGTCTCATCCTAGCCAGCCCTCCTGCAATGATTATGTATTTGCATCTTCAGATCAGGTGTTTATATTGTCACATGGACTTGAAGACACAATGTAGAATAAACCATAACAAGTTATGCATTTGTTAGGCTAATGCATGGCGTGACACTAAAAGCAGAATGCCTCTACCCACCAGTGGCCAGGTCCAGTACAAACCCTGTAGTGGGTTATAGCTCCGAGTAGAGCACTCTAACCTGAAGTTACATTTAAAAAGAAAAATCCAATTTATGCAACATACTTTAAAAAATAATGTGCAGTCAAGAATAAAAGACCTCAGTGGGGAAAAGTTTATAAACACCTTTTCTGCCGCCCTGCATATAATTATTGGAAAATTATTTTTCTACCCATTCCAAACATTCTCTTAATTTGCATGTCTTTATAAAATCCACACACAGTAAAAAGACTTTGCATATCATCCAATACATTACAGATTAGCGTTCAAAACTTTACACAGTATTGGGAAATGAGGACAGCTTAACATGCAAATTAGGGTTTCTTAATTTTTTTTAAAGCCAATGCTACATTTAATTATGCTCATCCAAGTTCCCAAAAAAGTAAACTAAAATTATCTGAACTAAACAGATGGGAAGTTGCCTGAATCATGGTTTTCTATATAGCTTTTCATGTTCCCTTTCGTCATATGGTCCATTTAAATAACACTGCTTGCAGGAATTAAAGCTGAGCAACAATTTTGGTTTCCTTTTTTCCTGACCTTCTCCCATTCCCAATTTAAAAAAAAAACATGAACAGGGCTGGGTGGCTGGGTGCGTGATCTCCTCATCACTATTTGGTATGTTTATCGGTGTTGCTTTTTTTTTTGTTTGTTGTACAGTTTATCCAGTCAAGAAATCCCAACTTCTGTTTGCAAGGGCATTGTAGATAATTCCACTAGCTTTGTAGATAATTTCTGTTTCTCACTAATGTTATGAGATGGGGAGATCATTTAATATGCTGCATAAGGAAGGGGATTTCTTGAAAAATTCCAAATAAAGTAGTTTTCGGGGACAGAGAATACCCATGAGCTATTGTCTTTGCCAGGGTTTGCACTTTCTCCCATCACCCTCATCTTTGACATTTGCCCATGAATAGGTCCGGGTGCCTTAAGTTTCCCAGCTTGTCAAGCACTGGTTGGTTTAATAGCAAGTTCTTTATTTAGTGAGGCGGCACTACCAATCTGACAGTGTGTTTCACAGAGAGAACATGAAATGAAGCATGTTTTATCATAGTCCTCAACTACAATTTTGTCTGCTTCTGAGATATTAATCCAGAGATCTGATTCCCACTTTTTTATTTCCCCACTGCCTCATGCAGTACAACGTTAAGAAGTATGTCCCTTCTGGCTGTGAGAGGCCAGTTCTGCTTGCTGTGTCTGCTTGCTGTGTCTCCAGTAGGCCCCAGTCTTGCAAACAGTTGCTTTATATGGGTGAATTGAGCTCTGCAGGTCTAGAGCCTTAATGGTTCTGTCTCTATTTCTAGGTTGCCAAGTTAGATATTTGAAAGTGGGATCCGCTTTGTTGATAAACTCTTGCATGTCTATTACCTTCCAAAAATTGCTTGCCTCTGAATAGCTGTCTAGCTTCTTTCATTCTAAATAATTAGAATTTAGGCCTGGTCCCTGCGGGTCTGTGGAGATACATGGGGATCTTGATTTTTCATTTTGTTTTTTTTTAGTAGACATCATCTGTGCAATGAATGCTAAAGGCTGCATTTTGAATACAAGTCCCAGTCTGCTCAAATTAGCATTGGGGTACCCAACATTCCTGGTGCCATAGAAGGCAAATTATGTCTGAGTACCTGTCTGTAACTCCCCCAAAGGCTCCAGGTGTGCCATGCCCACATGGTATGGTCCATGGTAAATTAGGACAAAAGGGCAAATTATATTGTTTGTTTTTAGTTCTTTTTTTAAGACATGCACATTTGTAAAGGCAGCAATGTAGTAAAATATAAGAACAGATGCAAGGTAATCCAGGCAGAAATGTAGGCACTTATGGGACTTGGAGAGTGGAAATTTAGGTTCCTACAGGGCTAAATGGCAGCTGAGCCAGGGTCTGAGGATTTCAGTGGTGCCTAAACATGGGACTTCGCCACTTAAAGTCACCTAAGTGACTCATGCAGGCAGTCTATACCAGAGCTAGGAAATTAACCAAATTCCCCTGAGTCTTAATCCAGGGATTTACCACAACACTACCCTTCTTTTTAAGAGTGTACAGTCAGTTGGCTTATGGTCTGAGATTTACTATTGTTAAACTGAAGGATGACTTGTTCTATGCTTTATAGATGACTGTTTTAAAGCATCATTTTTTCGCTTAGTTAGCTGTGATAATTTTATGCTTTCCAATTAAGTTATTGTTACCTTTCTTTCTCAGAGCTATATGGAGCTTTCTGTTAATTCTTTTGTACTTTTTTTGGTAGTTTTGGCTATTTTCCCTCTACTGGCTTTAATTTCTGATAGGATCATTTTAACTTTTGCTTATGCTGTTTCCAGGCTAGCTTTCACTCAATTTTGTTCTTATC
The DNA here is from genome assembly GCF_965140235.1 of Caretta caretta. Classification (NCBI taxonomy): domain Eukaryota; kingdom Metazoa; phylum Chordata; order Testudines; family Cheloniidae; genus Caretta; species Caretta caretta. The sequence goes on from NC_134214.1 coordinate 88,635,230, forward strand.
AAAGCACAATAATTGGAGGCTTCAGAGCTTGTGCTTTGTATCCCAGAGAACATTAGATTTGATACCCTGAGTATCCTTGTTGAATATAGTCCTTTATGGCATTCTTGATCTTGATGATTACTTCAGAGATGTGCAGCGAAAGTCTTTTTGCTGACCATAATTGTCTTTTATTTTTATTTGAATTTAGTAGTAGGTGTTTCTTAACAAGACTGTGATTAGACAGCACTTATATGTTCCATTGCATAGTTCAAACTAAACTCATTTACGATTTTGTTCCATAAAATAAGATATTAAGCCTGGATTAAGATTTGTATCTAAGGGAATGATATGAATATTCTAATTTTGAGTGATACCATCTCTCTTTGTCAATTAACCCACTGGCTGTTTTAAGTTTAATATGGAAGTGGCTTTGTTACTAAGACTGGTGTCCATCTTTTCTCATATTCATCACTGTATTTAAATCTTCTCCAAAGATTACCCCTAGAAATGAAGGACCATTTTATGAGAGTTTGTATTATGTTAGAAGCCTCCACATTTATAATGGAAATCTCAGCATTCCCATTTTGGCTTCCATTTTCCATTAGAAAATACCCTTCATCATTTTCAGTTCTTTACCCACATGCAGTGCGGCACCACAGTTATTTTTATGAGAGGAAAAACCCTCTGCTTGGCCGTTGTGCTGCGTCAAAGGAGCATGAAAAAAATCTCCTTTTTAGTCTTCAAAAACTGAAGAAAGTTCACTGTACTTAATCAGATTGTTGGCCAAGATTTTCAGTTGATTTTGGGTGCCCAATTTGAGATGCTTGATTTTCAGAAAAAGCTGAGCAGCCATCGTTTGAAAATCAGGACCTGTTAAGGTGTCTCAAGTTAGGGACCCAAAACCACTAGTCACTTTTGAAGACCTTGACCACTAATCCCTCTAATGTTTAAGGTTATAAATCTGTAGGGGGTTTCCATTGTAACATTTGGTAAAGTGGAGCTTGTCTGAAATGTAATACTGATTCTCTGTTTAATATGACTTCCTGTTTTCGTGCAAAGGCTTGTCCTTCGTAAGGCACATCTACCCCATATCAAGGCTTCCCTCTGCTTTCTGTTGGAGCTTTCCTATCTCAATGTTATCTGCATATTTTCCATCCAAAATGTTTAACATTTAATGTAAGAAGAAACAACACTGTCAACTCACTCTTATGTCCATCATCACTGTGAAACTTAAAACCTTTTGGAGGGACTCCTTTCTTCAGCAGGCACTCGCTTCTCTCCAGATTAGCTAAATTACAGCTTCCTATTACTCAATTCTCATAGTTTTCTTAGGTAACAGAATCTGTTCCTTTATGATCATCCTGATGCGACCAGGATGATTCCAGGAGGAAAGGGAAGAAAATTAATTGTCCAAAGAAACTGTTAATTGTGCGTCAGGTTAATCACAAAAAGAAAAGCTTGCCTGGAAACCAGACAATTCCAGTCATGTTAACCCCAAACATCAAAAAAAACATGAGTCAGCCCCTTTCCCCCCAATCATATTATTGGCTTCCAAACCATAAGGGTTTTGATTTTTGTTCTTCAGGAGTCCTTTTCATTTGCCTTCTGCTGTTTGAACGTTTTAGGGTTTATTTTCAAGCTTTCATCTGCAACCACAAAAATAAAGCTGAGATTCTCATGTAGTAACAGGATTCCAGAAACTGGGGCTTTAAGACTCCCAATAAAATCACAAGAACTAGCAATTCCTTTTTTTTTTTTTTTTGAGTTAATGGGGATTCAGTGTTGCAAGCAGTGCACTTAACTGACTGAATCCTGGCAGCATCTTGGAGAGTCTTAGGTCACTTCCTGGAAGAAGTGCTATTAATATATTTAAAAAAATGTCCAGTTCACAGAGCTCACCAAAGAATTTGCATTTTCCACTAACCACGATGGTTACCGTACTGTTATGTGAAGACCTAGTCTACTCAACTGTTCCTTGTATGTAGATCATGAGGGTCTTCTATCCACATGTATATGCATATAATAATATGCATGGGTAGTTCTTGTAAATCATTGTAAGTATCCTTCTGCCCCTCAGAGGGTGGCTTCGTTATCTGCGTTCCACAAGATTTCAGTTGTTATGGCTCTTTGCTCCTCTGCTGTGAACCAGTTCAATCTCTGGATACAGCTAGAGCTGAAGGGTCAGCGTTGCATGGAATTGTCTTTTATTTGGAGGAGGCTGGTGGTATTTCATTCCTCTTTTTGTGATGCAGACCAGCCAAGTTTGCTGCTAATGCTCCAGAGGAGCAGCCAGCCACCCTGATGTGGGACCTGGTCTTCAGCAGCTACATGTGTTGCTTTGTCTTGCTCTGTTTTGGAGCAGCTGTCCCATGTGCTGCTGATCCTTTTGCATGATGAGGTTGGTTGAGGGTTTTTTAAAAACGCTGGGCAGTAATGCATGTTTGTGTGATCACCAGAAACGTTCCCTGGAACCTACAGAGGTGACCATTATGGTAGGCACTTCTGACTAGGCCAAAGGATTAGCTTCAAAAAGAGGACGTCCTAAGCTAGCCAGTGATGAATGCAGAGGGGAGGGGGCTCAGATCCTTAAAGGTACTTAGGTGCCTATCTTCGATTGATCTAGATGCTAGGTTCTTGACTGACAGTTCAGAGGGAGGCGCGTAGTATATTAATAGCACTTCTATTTCTCCACTCAGCATTCTTAGCCCTGAACCCTCTCCTGGAGTTAGGTGCTGAAGGCAATTCAGCCCTTTCTTATGAAAAAAAAAACGACAGAAGAGCGAGATCCCTGATGCTAGCCAATAACCCAGTGGTTAGGGCACTGACCTGGGATGTGGGAAACCTGTTCTCGGATCCCTCCTCTGGCTGATTTGGAGAAGAGACTTGAACCCAGGTCTTCCCCCTTCCAGGTGAGTGCCCTAGCCACTAGGTTATTGGGTATTCTAGGGTGGAGAATCTCTCTTGGTGGGGGTGTTCCACTTTGTATAAATAATTACATAGTCATTGGGCCTGGAACAGTGAGAGCGGCTCTCTAGCCCAGTGTTTAGGGCACTCACCCGGAAGTCCGTGCTCCAATAAATTATTTATACAAAGTGAACAGCTTCAAGAGGAGAGACACCCACCCCAGAATACCCAGTAGCCAGGTGGTTCAGGCATTCTCCTGGGAGGTAGGAGAGCTTCTTTTAAGTCTCTGTTACAAGTCAGGCCTAGTGGGGATTCAAACCTGCATCTCTCACATTACACACCTCTGCCGGCCAGCCTCCCAGATTACCAGCCTGCTTGCCTCTGGCTGTCTTTTGTGAGGGTTAGGTGTGCTCAGTCAGAGCACAACCACCGGATTGGGCCGGACAGGGAAAAGAGGTGGGGAGACTGTCTTGTTTTGAAAATCCTGTCAGGGCTTAGGTGTGAGCTAAGGCCCCAAGCAGCATCAGCACTTAGGCAGCTTTGCGTATGCCAATCCGCAAAAACGGAGGTGCCTATGGGTATTTAGGCACCCACAGGACTAGGCGGCAGCTGAGTGGTGGTTTTGTGAATGTCAGCGGTGACTAAGCCCCTTTGTGAATCTAGCCCTAAGTGACTTAAGAGCACAAGTCATTTAGGTATGCCATAAAGATTATAGGGTGAGATTTTCAAATTTTGTCAACTGAAAGTAATTGATATTACTGTGGCATTTGTGTTACCATATGTTAATTATAGGGAATACAATAGTAATGTTTGTTGCTTGCATAGCAAATAAAGATTTCACTGGCAACTGTTGTAGCTTTGGGTAATTCATGCCCTGTACCTTACTCTAATGGATGCAATATAAATGTTACCCGAAAATTTTTTCATTGTTCAGGACAGCAAATGTACAATGCAGATAGCATATTGTTACCCTCTAAACTAAATGAAATACTGTAAATTAATTCTGAGCAATCATTCGGAAAAGGGAATTGAGAAGAAATGACTTAACAATTAAGACTCACTTCAGCACTAATTATTTCCATTTCTTGGCATCTAAACAGCGCAAGGATGGTATATAGCTAGATGGACAAATGACTGATGGCAAACCTCTTCAAAACTGGACTAAATGAATGCTGATCTGGTAGCTTTTACTGATTGGGGCTTGCACACTGTGAACCAAAAAATATCTTCTATTCATAATCAATGGACATACTACCATTTGCTGATGCCAGTTTAGAGACGGATGCAGCACTGCACGTTGTCAGAACCGTTCTGACACCACCCACAAGCTCTACAGTCTAAATATCTCTTAAACCTCAAAAAGCTTCAGGCAAGACAAAAATAATAACAGCAACAAATGATGCTTCACACAAATCTCCTGTCCTGGCCTTGAAAACTTCCTTTCTGCAATCATTGATACTGCGAGAGGCAGAGGATAGTAACAGAGAGAGAGAGAGGAATTATAGGAGAGTGTAGATCACTTCTCCAAATGTTGGGGTAGGACTGAGTTTTGTAGAAATGCATGGCTCCCTTGTCAGCCCAGATTTGTGGAGGAGTGGCTGTCAAAGTGAACGTGATATGATTGATATGATTTTTTAGGAGCTAGCCCCACCTACCACCTCTCAGTGTGATGAGGATGTTATGCCTCCTACTTATCTTGCTGAATCGGCCAAATGGCAGACTACTTATTGGAAAAGACAGACTGAGGATGGGTGACTTGTGGGAGGAGAAAGATAAATAAAAATGAAAGTGTGTCATGAAGAAAGGCTGAAGAGCAGTGATATGTGGCTTTGAAGAACTGGGGATGGAGAAAATGTGAGGGGACCAGATACAACATCAAATAAAATTCTTATAATTAAACCCCCCAAACATTGGCTCAGTTGTTGAGGGGAGAATGAATGTATCTTTAAAGTGTATCCTGATGCATCGAACAGCGTGGAAAAGTTTTGTATCCCCCCTGTGTTTCAGGGGAAGGATGCTACCATCTCAGTGTCTGAGAACCTGTGTGCTCAATTGCTAAATAGATTGGCCTGAGAAGGTCTGAGAAGAGAACATATCAAGAGCTAAAACGGTATTCCAATCTCATTGATCTGTTGCCTTACACATAGCAATGCTCATATTATAAATGCAGCCCTCTAGTTGGATCCAGTGTATTGAGAGAGATATTGCTTGTTCTTTTTTAACTGGTCTGCCACAGAACTACAGTACTTGCCCATCTGTGTTCTGGTTGGCATGGCTGGAAATGCCTTTTCTCAGACATTGAGGAAGGGAGCTGTCTCAGTGATAGATCTTATGAACTGGCTTGCAAATCTATCTCATAAAGCAGATTGAAGCCTGCCCCAAACATAGGTGCCTCTCTCCAACACTAGCATATTTCTTTGCAAACAACTCGGACACACAGGACATAACTCCATCATATACTTATTTCAATAATCTCCATAATGTGAAATGCTAAATATTCACTGGTACATTCCAGCTTTCTTACAGTATAACATTACATGCCAATCAAGTATATGATCAGAGTCCTATGGAAACACACAGTTGCATCACCAGAAATGTGGCATTTTCAAATGAGCTGTTAGCAGTGGCATATATACCTATATGGCTATAAGACAAATCCATGGGCTAGGCAAATATACTGAGCCAGATTCACTGATGGATTCTGGCAGCTTTGCACTTCACTATAATATAAAGTAGCTGTTCGGTTTAATTAGCTGGTTAAACCAGGTTTGAGTGATTTGTGTCATCAGAGCAACATAAAGCAGCTGGAGACTGCTGGTGACTCTGGCCACTGTAGGTTAAACAAAGTTTTCACCAAAAGAAAACCAACAAGATTCATAAAGAAACATCCTCTTTGCCAAAAGTAATCTAAAGGCAGTACAATCAAGGGCCATATACTTCTCTCAATCCTCATGTGCAACTCTCAGTGACATGAAGAGTAGTTAGTTGCATGAGTGGATTAACAGTAGAATATACTGTACCTGCAACATCTTATTCCATTGTATTCTGCAAGTATATTGTAAAATGATTTGAACAGTTCTATTTTATTTAATCCCTATTATATGCAATATGCCTTAAAATCAGGATATTAAAAATGTTTAAAGCACTTTTGCACTTTCACTTTGTCAGACATGGATGTCTCTCTGTGTTCTTTATGACACAAAGCCATGCCTGTTTGCTTTAGTGCCACCAAAACCGGTAACATCAACACAACCCAACCAACAGAAAATTGTGGTATCAAGGAGTTTAGACCTTAAATGAATGCTCAAACTGGGGGTTTTCTGTATCTACCTCTTCTTGCTAAAATAAGTGGGTTAGGATGGGAAGCAAACTAGTGTTTTTCTAACACACCTTTACTCTGTTGCAAAGGTCCCCTAGGTCCTAAATATCTTTGGGGGAAGGGCAAAGTCCCCAAACCAATCCACTACTCTATGGACAAGAGATTTAACCTCCCCCTTAAAACAAAGAGCTGCAGTTTGTAAAATTTACACTTCCTGCTCTGTTGTAAAGTTAAAAAGAGAAGTACATGTTAACTGTAACTAGGCCTTCCAAGGTATGTCTACACAGCAAAGAAAAACCCGCAGCTCACCCATGCCAGGCAACTTGGGCTCGGGGGGGTTCAGGCTGCGGCAGGACTGTTTCATTGCTATGTAGACTTCTGGGCATGGGCTGGAGTCTGGGACCCTCTGGGTAGGAGGGTCTGAGTCCGGAAGTCTACACAGCAATGAAACAGTCCCACCCACTGAGCCCCATGAGCCCGAGTCGGCTGGCACAGGCTAGCCATGGGTTTTTCTCTATTGTGTAGACATACCCTCAATCTGCACATTGTAATTTGTTTTTCCTGACCCATCAAAACAATGCCTCTAAGAAGACTGGATGTATGGCAGTCAAGGAAATTTAGGAATGTTTGTATTAATCAAGATTGAATGCTCTGTTTAGCTTGACAGGACACCATACCAAGCTAACTGAACTATCATCTTGATGTCTTTTTAGAACACAAAGATAGAATATTTCTGTAAGAGATACCAAAATCAGCATTATTCTCTGGAGGGCATTACTGGAGGTTAAAGACCAGCCTAAATGAAATAAGGCACTTAAGCCCCTCCCAGCCTGTAGATCCCGGTCTATAGCTATTAAATAGACTCTCTGTCAGATCTTGTAATTGAAATACCTTATGGCTACGTACAAACCTTTAAGGGTGAATGTATTATCCAACTCTTCTAGCCTTTCCTAGAACAGAACTTTCACATTCTGTTGTAAGATACAGCCCATCATAACGTACCAGTCTATCTAAGTTTGCTGCATAAATACATAATAAGTAAATAGCCAGATATATTAAATGGGTTATACATCATGGCCTACCTGTATTATCACCCAGTAGGTGATATTAAAAACTCAACATGTGCCTCCTTGCAGTGACAGCAGTACCAGAGTATTTCTTGCTCTCTATATAGGAAGGCACTATAGTGACTGTAGGCACCTGCAAAGTGAATGCTGAGTTTCTAATGGGCCCTGTAAAGGATAACAATCATACATGGCTAATATGTGCAGACCATATTCTATCCTTTCTCTGGGCATAGGATGCGTATTGATTTGTACAAGCAGAATACAACATGGCGGAAACTGACAAATTCTCAATATATAAGCAAAGACTGTCTTTTTGTTCTGTGTTTCTATAGCACAATAGGGGTTCTGGTCCATGGCTGGGGATTCCAGATGCCTCCCCAATACAAAATAATATGGTCACTTGTTATCAGTTAGTCCTTGTTCTCATCAGTTATAAACAAGCATATTGAATTTTCATTTAAAAATCATAAGGAATTCCTTTAAAGAATCGGTGCTCTGTTACAACTTTGTTACTATTTCCAATCTTGGGTCCACTTTTATTTCTAACCTAGTTTAATAATCAATTACATGTCTACAACGTTCAAGATTTCACGTTGAAAAGGCTAGAATGAAGGATCCTCAGTGTTAAATCCTTCAGTAGACGCTGTTTTCAAACAGTATATCCAGAAATTCTCTTTACACCTGTTATTCGGGCCTTGACACTTATTCAGTGAGGAATATTTTCTTATCTGATACACTGCAGCTGCTGATGCTGTTGTGCCTGGCCCCTGGCTGGTCAACTTTTCCGTTAATGATAGGTTACTTGTAATTTCTAAATCTTTTATGGAGGTCGCTGTATGTTTTCCCCACATACTGTTTCTTACCTTCTGCATGTTGACGTGATGAAATAAACCATTATTTGTGAATTTGCATATTGGGAATCACTTTTTGCTGTCATTTTTGCCTGTAACAGATGTAGTGAATGCAGAAGGTGGATGCGGATGTTGTTTTGTTCTGTCATATTTGCCTGTAGTGCAGCTGGTGAATATGGAAGCTGGATGCAGATGTTGGCAAAGGCTGCATCTCTTTAAATGACAGGAGTGCACTCCTATACTAGGTTTTAATTCTGCTCTGACAATGAGTGTCTGTAAATTAGTAGCTTTGCAGTAGGCAGTCATTGGCGGTTTTGGTATGGCCTTTTGTAGTGTATCCAAACTTGCAATCATGGGTAAGTTTCCTTGATTATTTTTGTGTAGTTAAAAGCTGCAGGCTTGGGCTTCACAACAAAAGGAATCCTGTCACAAATTTCATTAATATTTTTTTCTGTAATTAGTGTTCTCCTTGGTAGTACAAAAGATTTTTTTGTTTTGTTGTCATGAGGCATGTAAGAGCATCTCTGTTATGTTGTCAGTAGGTTTCCTCACTGCTGCAGCTGGATTTAATTTTTAAAATCAGGCTGTAAATAATGCTTTCTGTAATGTGGATTTGGTCTAATACATCTTTGTGTATAAATTCTATACACACACACACACGACAGTATAATATGGTAATACATCTGGCTCTATGGAGGTGTGTATCTATCTATCTATCTATCTATCTATCTATCTATATTTTTTTCTACTTCCTTCTACTTCCTTGTGTTAATCCCATCAAATAGGGTCCACTGTAGGAATCTTCTTCTTCCAGAGTGCTCTGTTCAATGCCATATCTTCTATCGCACCTCATGCTAACATGTCTTCCTTTGTGACATCCCACTACTTCTTGGGTTGGCCTCTCTGTCCTTTTCCTTTAATCTTGATCTGTTGGACTCTTTTACTCACATAATTGTCAGGACTGCACTTTACATGGCCAGACCATCTGAGCCTGCACTGGGTATTATTTCGATCATGTCTCTAACATATACATTCCTCAGACAGTCTTTCCTGATTACCACTCATCTCTCTCAACATTTTCATTTTGGTGGAATGGATCATTTCCTCATGTTTCTTCTTTGGTGCCCAACATTTAGAGCCATATATTAAACCTGGACAGACCACTTTATAGACTTTCCCTTTTAATTTTACTGGTATCTTCCTGTCACACACTACACCACTTATCTCTCTCCACTTGAACCAGGTGTTTATCATCCTCTAATTCATCCTCCATTTCCCAGATTCTGGAATGCAGATACTTGAAACTTTGCATTTTCACTACTGCCTGCCCATCTAGTTTCAAGGATAATTCCTTTGCTTATTTTGAGCCCATGCCTCATAGATATTAAGGTCAGAAGGGACCATCCTCTCCAAAGCATCTCTCCATTTATCAAAATCCTCTTTTACACTATCTTCTCACTGCATAGAATGATATTACCTGCAAACAGCATGTACCAAGGTGCCTCCTTCTGTATGTTCCCTGTGAGGGTCTTCAAGACAAGGATAAACAAGAAAGGGCTCAGTGCTGATCCCTGATGTACTCCCACCTTTACTTGTTTCACTACTAAAAGGGCGGACTATTGACATTGCCCCTATATACATGACTATATACAGGGGAGGGGGAGGGATAGCTCAGTGGTTTGAGCATTGGCCTGCTAAACCCAGGGTTGTGAGTTCAATCCTTGAGGGGGCCATTTAGGGATCTGGGTCAAAAAAAATTGGGGATTGTGCCTGCTTTGAGCAGGGAGTTGGACTAGATGATCTCCTGAGGTCCCTTCCAACTCTGATAGTCTATGAGACTTGAACATTCTAGTTCCATTTTCTCACTCATACACCACCAGATGACTTTTCTTGGAACTCCGCCTTTTCCAGATCCATGAACATCAAGTGAATATTTTTCCTTTTCTCTCTAGTTTTTCACTAGCTGTCTCAATGCAGAAACAGCATCTATTGTCAACCTTCCTGGCATGAAGCCATATTGAATTGCACTAATATCTGCTTCACTTCTTCGTCTCTTATCGATGACTCTCTCCCACAGTTTCTTTTGTATGACTTATCAGCTTTATACCTCTATAATTTGTGCAGTTGTCAGCATCACCTTTCACCTTGTATATTGGCACCAAGATACTTTTCCTTTCTGCGTTTTAGATCTTTTCCCATCTCATGATTGAATTGAACAGGGATGTCAACAGATGGGTACCTTCTTTACAAATGTTTTCCATGCCTCAACAGGGATTTTGTCTCGATGTAGGGCCTTGTTAGTTATTTCTTTGATAGTATTTGCCATGTCATCTGGTGTGATAGGCTCCACTACACTAAAGTTCATCATTTTGAAGTAACTTTGCTGTCTTGGATTTTCTTCATTTAAAAGCTGTTCAAAATACCTTTTTCCATTGATTCTTTATGCTACCGTATTAATTTAATATTGGGCGAACCTCACTTCCATTTTATTTTTGGTGCTTCTGTTCCTTGCCAATCTATACACTTTCCCCTTTCTCCTTCATTTGTTCTAAGTCGTTGCTTTTGCTTTTGTAGCTACATTCCTGGTCAATTTCTTTATAGCCATGTATTCTTCCAGGTCTCATTTGCTCCTACTTCTTTGTCAGAGTTTAAACATTTTTCTTTTACCATGCCTTGTACTTCTTCACTCCAAGTTTCTTGTTTAATACCCACAACTTGTTTTGAACTGTCCAATATATTTGTTGCCATAAACCCCCCACATTTATCCACTCCTTCTGCGTGTGGTGTCTAAGGAGTCACTTATGGAGAAGATGAAGTAAAATCCTCCTTAGCCTTACCTTCTAATTTTTGTCATCTTATCTTTGGTTTTACCTTCTTTGATTTTTCTCTGTACTTTTGTTCTAAGAGAAATATTTAGGTGGTCTATATTGACTCATAAGACTCTCTCCTGCCCTTGCAGTCTTTTATATCTTTTATTTTCTGCTGAGAAACAAGCAAGTAATCAATTTGGCTTCTAGTCCTTCCATTCTTGTAAGTAATAAGATGTTCATCTCTTTGTGTAAAGAATGGGTTGGATACTACTAGGTCATGAGCTTGTGCCATCTGGAATATGTTTTCTTTTGTCATATAATTTTCAATAGCCCAGCCATATTCCTCCTTCCCATCCCAACAAGGTTTGCCCCAGCTTGGTGTGTGTGTGTGTGTGTGTGTGTGTGTGTGTATCAGGTTGTATGTGTATATATCATATGTATTATATAAACAGATGTTAATTACTGTTAATTACCTACTCCTACACAGACACGCACACATACTTTTCCATAGAGCCAGATGTGTGACCATCTGATGCTGCAGGCTCCTCTCTCTCTCCTCTTATGGAAGTTTGCAGTCTGTGACTGATGCCAGCATCAGGCTCTATGAAAGTTTATTTATGTTTCATTAATGTAGCTCAAACACATTAAACTACACTAGCAGGATCATAATTTAATATAAGTGCAAAGTGCTAATGCAATAATGTATGCATATTGGATTAGGAAATGAAAGCCGTTACAAGTCATTTTAGTTCATTTGTAACAATGCTGGAGACTGAAATACTGATATGGCATGAACAACTGAAAGAGAGATTTGGGGGTTTAGTGAAATTTCGCAAATCTCACCCCAGGAATGCTGTGGGGAAGCAGTACAAAGAAGGCTGGAAGCTTGATACTACAATCCTTTCCTAAGATACCTTACACAGCAACATGGTTGCTTTCTATGGGGATTTCCACACCACCTTTCCTTGACCTTTTCTAAACTACATTGATGTAGCTATGAATGGACATGTGCAAGAGCCTTCACTTACCTTGTACGTTGGCCAGCATCCTCATTCTCTCTCTCTCTCGCTCGCTTTTATATACATCTTCCTTTCCACCTTCAGATTTTTTTCCCTTGTAAAGGCTTCACTGGAGACTCCTATTTTCTGGATCATCTACAGGCTTCAGTTTGTTGCTGCCTCCTTTGAGGGCTTGCTCAGGTCATTCTGGGATACTTGGTTGGCTATATAAAGCCAAAGCTTCCCACAAACTTTATTACAGCAGTAGATGGGGACAGAGTTACATCACCGAGAACCTACCTGAATGAATGTAGGCATCTGCCTGCAATATGAACGTCTATTGCTGAAACCTTAGGGTTGCTTTGAAGCACAAAAAAAGAGAGGTTTCTTTAAAACATGTATTTTTTTCTGAGTTTTTTTTCCTCTTTCCTTTTAAATGAAACTAGCCGTGTTAGATAAAAATATCCAAGCTTTATGTCTCCCATCCTTCACCACCAAAAAAACCCAATAAGGAATTCTGTACAACTAAGGACATAGATTCAGTTGCTTGGATTTCATTGTCATTTAATGAAATTCCTTTGGAAACTGTGAATTCTAGTAGTCTTCCTCCAGTCTTATTTCTCCTTCCCATCCCATCCCATCCCATCCCATCCCATCCCAAGGAGGTTTGTCTCAGCGTGGCCCTTAGTGACAGATATTGCTGGGTGAATGATTCAGAGTGAATCACTTATTCAAAAAATTTAGTCCTTTTTATTTTTCTATGCCAATAATTATCCCTGGATGGGCTTTTATTTTTGCTAATATTTTGTTATTAAAAACTGTTAGACAAAACCTTCATGACCAGAATTTTCTGAGGGGCTCATGACCCACAACTGAGATCAGATTTTCCAAAGTGCTCAGCACTCTGCTACACCCATTGTTCTCTGTGGATGCTCATGGGTGCTGTGTTGTTTTGGAAATCTGGCCCCAATTTTGGCTGCTGAGTCATTCTGAAAGTCTGACCCTGTGTGACCAGATATAGGTTGTTTGTGAAATATTTGCTATTTATTAGTTGTGTTGTGTGATTAATCACTGAAGGTCACAAGGCATTTTTTCATGTTCCCTGGTTGGATGATTGAAACTCTTATAGCCTGGGGTAAGGAAATCCAAAGAGATTCCTAGGTGGCTATGTGAACCTTTCTGGAATAAACTTTTGTGTAAATACATTTACGCAAATATTCACCAGATGTTCACTTTCTTCAAACATTTTTGAGGAAAAATAAACTCTTACAAATATGCATGAAAGGTAAATACAAAGATCCACAAACTATATTGTCAGAGTGAATTGGTGAACAGATGTTCATAAACTTTTTTCAGCTTTCTCTTAGCCCCAGTGACAAGACATTGGGCCCTGCTTATTGACAATATTCTGCCACATTTACCATTGAGTAGAGAGGCTTACAGACAGTAATCTACTACTCAGTAAGGGGGGCAGACTTGAGCACTTGGGTACGTCTACACAGCAATTAAATACATGCGACTGGCCTGGCTCGGCTGACTTGGGCTTACAGGGCTCGGGCTGTGGGGCTATAGAACTGCTGCGTAGACATTCAGGCTTGGGCTGGAGCCTGAGTTCTGGGACCCCATGAGTGGGAGGACCCCAGAGCCCAGGCTCCAGCCCAAACGTCTACAGTGTGATTTATAGCCCTGCAGCCCAAGCCCAAGTCAGCTGACTCAGGACAGCCACGGCTGTGCTGCCGGTCTTTTATTCCAGTGTAGGTGTACTTTTTCCGAAGGGAGTGTCTTTTTACCCCATCTACTTCCTAAGTCCAATAGCTGTTTTCCAATCTGGGTAACACATTTTTTAGAAACTCTCTCACTGATTTCCTAAATTATGATCCTTATATAATAGAACCTCGCCAGAGTGCATTTTATAAATCTCACACAAACTAAAGCAGGCTCTCCGTCCTCTGTGATAATATCAGTGGAGGAGCGCTGTAATGAAGTCTCATATTACAAAATACTTCATTATTGTTACAAAATATGCTACAACATTATTTAATAGTATGCTGTGAAAAGTATTTGTCAAATAAATGAACAAAATCAATTTTTGAAGCCTTCCTTTTAAAATGTTGTTCAGCTTACTAATTTACAAAAAGCAATATTTTTCAATTGCTCTCCTAGTCATGAGTGTGAATTAGCACAGTGCTATTATGATTGGCTCAGTTCTGCCATTTTACTTTCTTTCCAACTCATAGCCCATGCTTATAGCATCCACTGGATGAGCAAATCACTGCATGTTGATGAACACTATTTTCATACAAATTGAATGAATGAGTTGTGTTGCATGTTGTGATAAATAAAGGGGGGGATAGCTCCCTTTGATGGACACCCAGCCAGTTAGCTGTAAAATCCCTCTTGGTAGCTGTTCTTTACCTGCTTTATCTGTAAAGGGTTAAGCAAAAGCCTAAATTCCAAATGCATTTTCTTTCTTTTTGTTTTTAATAAAATTTACCTTTCTTAAGAACAGAATTGGATTTTTGGTGTCCTAAGAGGTTTGTGCATGTTTGATTAGCTGGTAGCCGCAGCTAATTTCCTTTGTTTTCTTTCTTAGCTCTTCCCCGGATGGGGGACGAAAGGGCTTGAGGGTATCCCACAGGGAGGAATTCCCAAGTGCTCCTTCCTGGGTTCAAAGGGTTTTGTTTGCCTTTCGGTGGTGGCAGCGTTTACCAAGCCAAGGTCAGAGAAAAGCTGTAACTTTGGGAGTGTAATACAAGCCTGGAGTGGCCAGTATTAATTTTTAAAATCCTTGCGGGCCCCACTTCTGCCATTGGAGTGACAGAGTTGGGATTCAGCCTTGACAGGAATATATTTGGAATTTAGGCTTTTGCTAGATTTTAAAAGAGCAATTTCAAAAATCAAGCGCCCTAAAATAGCTTTCTTGGGGGTTCAACTTAAAGGTTACAAGCAAACAAAGGCATCTGGGGTTAGCACAGAGGAGTTCACAAGCCAATAAGAAATAAAAGAAATAACCCTAATCACGTCTTGCTAAACATTCTGATCTACTTAAACATTTGGAGTTAGGATAAGTAGTTCTAGGCATGATCTGATAATTTATGATCATACCTGGCTTAAGCTGTTTATAGCACGGCTGCTCTGTCCCTCTAGCCCAGAGAACAACAGACAAAGGGAAAGTTTCTTTCCCAATTTTAAAAAGTTCTACCTTCCCATTGGCTCTTTTGGTCAGGTGCCCACTGTTTTTTCTTTACCTGGGGGGACTTTTTAACCCTTTACAGGTAAAGCAAGTAAAGAACAGCTACCAAGAGGGATTTTACAGCTAAGAGGCTGGCTGGGTGTCCATTAAAGGGAGCTGTCCCCCCCTTTATTTATCACACATGGTTGTTTTTTTTAAAGATAATATTTGAAAAGCAAAGCATTAGAAGTTTTCCAATGGGGTTCTTAGGATAGCAAATCACATCTAAAATTATTCATAACAGATTTCTTCTAAAAATACATCCGTATTAAAAATGAATAAAATGGTATGCTGTAAACTTACACAAGCAAACTGATACAGAGAAACCGGGGGAACAAATTCATTCTGCTTAAGGCCAAATTCTGCTCTCAGATGTGCATGAATATGTCTCGCTGAAGACAATATGTGCTGCATGGATCCAAGGACAGAATTTAGCTTAGGAGTGCTGGAACAATTTTTATAGTGGAGGTGCTGAGAGCCATTGAACTGAACTGTAAACTTGTATATAATGGAAACCCCTTGGGCTTGAACCCTACAAATTTAATTTTATGATTAACAAAAAGGCTGGGAAATTAAATACCGGAGCATCTTGCATTACTTCAATGTCTTTTTTTGAAAAACACCATTGTTGATACAGAAATTCAGTCAAATAATTAGCAAGGAATCTATATACGTGGAATTGACTTCAAGACTAAACACACACACACAATTTACTTTTAAGTTAGCGGTCATTAAATGCTACCATCAAGATAAGGGAAGACCAGAAACGAATCAACTATAGAATTACAGAAATATATCTTAACAGAAATTTTTTCTCATACAACTAATTAATATAACTTATCCACTCATCCTGCTATCTTTATTTGTATAATGTCTTGCATATTTCTGGTTAAATCCCTGCTCAGTAATTGCTCAGGTTTGAGGGGACATGCTTGTATAATAAAATAACTGGGCCTAAAACTGACAGTATTCAGTAACAAATTTCCTGGCATATGCTTTTCTAAGTACTATTACAGATTCTCAAACAATTAAGAAGTCAGCTCACTCAAATAAGGGTATCTGGATACAATATACTGTACAATTTTGCCAAGAATCTCTATGGGTTCAATTAATTGTTTTGCATTTAAGAAAGATAAGCGAATGAATTATGATATGCATACCAGCATGTCAGCAGTGTTTAAATAAGCATATGCACACTATCGTACAGAAACCACAGATGGATATGCCAAAACCTCCTTTTAGTCTGATGGAATAAATTGTGTCTGCTGGAATTTGATAAGTACCATTCCCAGTGAAATACTGGCAGCCTCTGAGACTTTGTGGACCAGATCTTTAGCTGATGTTAATTATTGTAGCTGGTGTTAACTGACTTCAGTGGCAGTATGGCGATTTATACCAGCTAGGATCTGGCTCCCTATAATTATTTCACAATAGAAATACAATCTTTTCAGTTTTAAAATAAAAGGGGAACATCTATTTTTGGACGTAACAATGATAAACCTTATAATACCAATTTGTTTAGTGGAATCTAATAGCAGGAAAATCTCCATGTTTCTTTTCAGTTGTGAGACTTAAAATCCTTAACATCATAGGATTTATTTGTCATTGGGGTTCCTTTAGTCTTAGAATGTAATTGTCTGATGGCAATGAACATACAGTATCCAGAGGAGGGATGATTAAAACTCGGAACCATCTGACCTTAAAGTACACGTGACAAACTAAGGGGAGGAAGACAAGCATCTACGGAACCAATTTTTCTATGTGACTAGGTTCTTTGTAGTCCAGTAATGGGGAACAGCACACACAGACACAAGCAAATGGGTCACATACTCACCCCATATCTTGAGCACAACAGAATATCAGGAAGTCAGAGGAGCTCAGTCTAAGACCACGGCACCATCAATCTGTAATGATTCAAGCCTATATACAGTTCACACACACAGAAACTAAAATACCAGCAGGAAGTATCTGATTACAGACTCAGGACACCTATTCCCCAAGGCTTGGGCCTCTACCCGGTAAGCTAACAGAGCTTTTCCATTAGCTTAGCTGGTAGAAAAAGCTGTCATGAGTGAGTAAGCTCCATCATATTGCACCATAAGTCAATGACACATGCATATCTCATTCCATGATACACCTTGCATCTGTTCCTTGTTGCGATAGCTTCTATCTTTCCCCAAATATTTCCTCCTTTAAAGGAAAAACAAAACAGTTTTGAAAAGGCTGTTTATCTTCTCCTCTTGACATTTTTTAAAAAAAAATAAACCAATGTTCATATTTTATGCATTAAAACTAGAGATGAGCCTGAACCAAAAGTCTGGATCCAAACTGCTTCAACCTCTGTGAATGTTTGGATCCAAATCCAAGTTTCAGTCTGTCTCTCTTTAGTCCTATCCTGGGCTGAAGTAAAATCGTGGATCAGAGCACTCCTAGATTTTGAAGAAGTCTGGATCCAAATCTGGATTTGAATTTTGGTTGGGCTCACCTTTATTTAAAATGTACATCCTTATAGCCATCTCTCTGAGTTGCACTATTGGAATAGGAAAAGTCAATTACAGTAATAATACGTTGCTCTTCAATAGTGTATCTCATTTGAAGATCTCAATGCACTGTGCAAACAGTGTAATGTTAGGAATAAAAGGGTTTTAAACCCTCTTAAAACAGATCACAAGACTTCACTGCAGCCCTTACCATATACAGTATGAAATCCATGCTAAAGCCAAGCAATAATCAATTAACAACATCCTGGGCCAAGTTCATTCCTGGTGTAACCCCAGTGGATTGTGTAGAGTTACACTAGGAATGAATTTCAGCCTCCTGTGTTTGTGTTTCATACCAATTAATCAAAAGAAAAAAACAGCATGTAAATATTTTTAACACTTGCATTAGCATCATAATGGCTCCCCTCTTCAGAACTGATACCATGCCAGCGTTAAGCAGTATCATTACATTGGACACCTCCACTGACGTTACATTAGCTCCTTTCTAGCTAACACGTTAATAGAAGTTCATTGCTACCGTTATTGTGCTAGCTGATATCTAGGAAATACTTCAAGTCTGTTCTTAATGTACAGGCTCTTCAGGGGATGCTTTTCAATCTTTGACTACCTTGCGAGTTTCTGATCAATACATAAAAGATGGGCTAAGTTTTACATACTTATTTGATGTCATAATAAGACCCTGGCATTAAAATAATGTAGATACTTGCAAAATTCAAACTGTCAGCCTGGGGCAGGGGAGGGGACTACAGACTTTAGAGAGAGAAACAGGAGAAGAGGGAGAAAATGCAGGTAAAGATTTGTCTTTAACCATATATAATACAAAATGATGTACTGGTACCTGCCATATGTACATATGCAGGGCTGTGGTTCTCTTTCAGGGTTCAGGAGACAACCTGAGCTTTGCTTTAAGGGTGTGTGATGTCAACAGAATCCCCCAAAAGCATTACAGTTAAATTAACGTACAGTAATTATTGCAGTAATATGGACACTGATTAGCTTTTGCAAAAGATGAGTTGTCCAAAGTAACTTAAAGTTCTTTGCTAAAATCCACACTGTTAAACCTGTGCTACCTACTGCACAGTTGGGAATATATTCTTTAAATTTTAATGCCAAGACACACCAGCCTGTGGTATTAAGTGCCTGCAAAACGTCATCACTGGAAATTAACACTTTTAAAATAACAAACCTTTTTTTGACAACTCTAGAAGTAATAATTTAAAAAACCTAGCTTAATCAGTTTTAAGGTTCTTTCTCCTCCAACCCCTCCAAGGAGAAAGTATGCATCTGGCCTGAGAACTGGCTTGGCCCACATTCTATTCCCAGGGGACTTATGCTGCTGAGTGATAAACCCTGATGATTGAGGTTTATAGCTAAAATAACTATCCAGCCCTTAACCCCAAACATTACAATAAACAACAAATAAATAGGAGAGAGATTTGTGATTCATGGTTAAAAAGGACAAATCAAAGGTTCTCCTCATTTCCATTTTCTTTCCCTGAAATATACTTGATCATGGAATAACTTAACTGCTTTTCTAGCATCTACTAACACAGGCTTGAGTACTTGTTAACATAGAGCATTATTTCCTTTAAATGATGCCTGAGCAAATACAAAAATAGAAAGATGACCTTGCCCTTACTATTACCATTATAAAAAAAACCTGTTTTAGATTTCTCAGAACTTTAAATGTTAGTTGGCTGTTTGTAATTCAGGCGACTGGTGAAGCTGCATTGTACAAAAATCTCTTTCATGGGGTAGAGGCAGACAATACAGTGTTGGATGCTGGGAGGAAAATGAACATTTAATATACTTGCACACATAACCTTATATAAAAGGTTGCATGAGGGACAAGAATGAGAACTAAGAAGCCTATTAAAACCCATACTCTTTTCCAGGCTGCTGATGAGTACTGAAGAATTGGTGTGATTAAATTAATCTGAATTTCAGTCTTTTCTTTCCTTTTATTATACAACTGCTTTTGCTAATATCCCAGGTGACTGAACTAACAGATTAATTCACTAACTAGCCAGATGTAATCGACTTTTATTAATAAAACACGGTAGTAATTTGCAATAATTGTCCAAAACTTTGCAGCTTACTAAAAATGTTACTGCAGTATTTTGGACCAATACAAAAGCATTTTTTAGGAGAGATTGCATGTCGTTGTTCCTTAAATAACTCATTAAACTAACTATACTTCTGGAAAATGTAATTCTGGGAATGAATCTGAATACTTTTCAGAACAAAAAGGCATTTTCAATTAATTGTGTTAGCAATTCCTGTACTCCATAAGATCAGCAATGTCATGGTAATGATAATACCTAGTCCAGTACAGCTTCCCTGTGCAAATCACACAGGTAAATGCAAACGAGGGCTGTCAATTAATTGCAATTATCTCACAAAAATTAATCATGATTAAAAAAAAATAATTGCGATTAATCACAGTTTTAATCACACTGTTAAACAATAGAATACCAATTGAAATTTATTAAATATTTTGGTTGTTTTTCTACATTTTCATATATATTGTATTCTGTGTTGTAATTGAAATCAAAGTGTATTTTTATTACAAATATTTGCACTGTAAAAATGATAAACAAAGCAAATTGTACTTTTCAATTCACCTCACACAAGTACTGTAGTGCAATCTCTTTGTTGTGAAAGTGAAACTTACAAATGTAGATTTTTTTGTTACATAACTGCACTCAAAAAGAAACAAATGTAAAACTTTAGAGCCTACAAGTCCACTCAGTACTACTACTTGTTCAGCTAATCACTAAGACAAACAAGTTTTTTTTACATTTACAGGAGATAATGCTGTCCTCTTCTTATTTACAATGTCACCAGAAAGTGAGAACTGCCATTTGCATGGCACTTTTGTAGCCAGCATTGCAAGGTATTTATGTGCCAGATATGCTAAATATTCGTTCGCCACTTCATGCTTTGGCCACCATTCCAAAGGACATGCTTTCATTCTGATGATGCTTAAAAAAAATAATGCATTAATTAAGTTTGTGACTGAACTCCTTGGGGGAGAACTGCATGTCCCCTGCTCTGTTTTACCTGCATTCTGCCATATATTTCATGTTATAGTAGTCTTGGATGATGACCCAGCACATGTTCATTTTAAGAACACTTTCACAGCAGATTTGACAAAATGTGAGATTTCTAAAGATAGCTACGGTATTCAACCTAAGGTTTAAAAATGTGAAGTGCCTTCCAAAATCTGAGAGGGATGGGTGTGGAGCATGCTTTCAGAAATCTTAAAAGAGCAACACACTGATACGGAAACTACAGAACCTGAACCATCAAAAAAGAAAAATCAACCTTCTGCTGGTGGCATCCGACTCAGATAATGAAAATGAACAAGCATTGGTCCACACTGCTTTGGATTGTTATCAAGCAGAACCCGTCCTCAACATGGACGCATGTCCCCTGCCCTGGAATGATGGTTGAAGCATGAAGGGACATATGAATCTTTAGCGCATCTGGTATGTAAATATTTTGCAATTCCAGCTACAACAGTGTCATGTGAATGCCAGTTCTCAATTTCTGATGATATTGTAAACAAGAAGCGGGCAGCATTATCGCCTGTAAATGTAAACAAACTTGTTTGTCTTAGCAATTGGCTGAAAAAGAAGTAGGACTGAGTGGACTTGTAGGCTCTAAAGCTTTACATGGTTTCATTTTTGAGTGCAGTTTTTTTGTACATAATTCTACATTTGTAAATTCAACTTTCATGATAAAGAGATTTCACTACAGTACTTGTATTAGGTGAATTGAAAAATACTATTGCTTTTGTTTTTTTACAGGGCAAATACTTATAAATAAAAATAAATATAAAGTGAGCACTGTACACTTTGTATTCTGTGTTGTAATTAAAATCAATAAATTTGAAAATGTAGAAATCATCCAAAATATTTAATGGTATTCTATTATTGTTTAACAGTGCTATTAATCCATGATTAATCACGATTAATTTTTTAAATCGCTTGACAGCCCTAATGCAAATGTAATTGTTAATCACTTAGTTTTGTGAGGAAGTGGTCAATAATATAGACACCAACTGATTAGCTTTTGCAAAAGATGAACGAACTTAGTTATCTGCTAAAATCCACACTGTTAAAATAGGTTTCAGAGTAGCAGCCGTGTTAGTCTGTATCTGCAAAAAGAAAAGGAGTACTTGTGGCACCTTAGAGACTAACACATTTATTTGAGCATAAGCTTTCGTGAGCTACAGCTAGCTCATGAAAGCTTATGCTCAAATAAATGTGTTAGTCTCTAAGGTGCCACAAGTCCTCCTTTTCTTTTTACTGTTAAAATAATGAGTGAAATCCTGGCTCCACTGAAGTTAATGGGAGTTGGACCCAATATCTGTTTAACTAGTGCAGCAAATACAGTTTTATACCCTTCTACCTAGGATATTTACGAAGTGACAGTCTCTGTAGTATTAAAGATTATGTTCTATTCTAGGTTACGTGCCACTGAAATTGCTTTTTTTGAAGCTACATTTACGTTTGGAAATTAATCCTTTCCAGACCACCACACACTTCAGTTGTGCAAGCAGAGACTGCTATCCTGAGCAGGCAGTGCATCTCCTATTTCTAGCCACAGATACTGCAATTTCCAAGTACTTATAAAACGTTTCCTGCTAGTAGGGTGTCACAGGAGAATCTGTCCTTAGTGTTAAACACAATCTTGCTGCTGTAATAACTGCTTTGCCCTCATCTACTGAGCCTCATTTGCAATTGGTTTTACAACCAAACTTACTTTTCTTTCTTTCTTACTTTTCTGAGCTACAGGTAACCTAAGGTAAGATAGTATCCACAAAAACAATAAGGAGTCTGGTGGCACCTTAAAGACTAACAGATTTATTTGAGCATAAGCTTTTGTGGGTAAAAACCTCACTTCTTCAGATGCAAGTGAAGAAGTGAGGTTTTTACCGACGAAAGCTTATGCTCAAATAAATCTGTTAGTCTTTAAGGTGCCACCAGACTCCTTGTTGTTTTTCTAAGGTAAGATGTATCTCTCCTCTGGAATCTGATCCAGATCCCACTGGCCACTGGAGAGGCCAGCTGTGTATGCTGGTAGTAGACTGCTATGCTGATCTTAAGCCAGCAGAAAAGGGCTAAGGAGAACTGATCCTGCAGACTTCAAGACTTTTGCTGTTTGCTGTTTTGCCCTTATAAAAAGGTCAAAATACAGGTTAAAATAAAGGTTAAAAATACAACAAATAGCCTTAAATCACTGAACTATGAAACACCTTGTGCTCAATGCTTTGGGCTGCGTTAACGTGTGATCGCTATTTTCTTGTACAAGGATGAGCTCAGATGAACACTTATTACCTTAATGCACCCCTGGCAGGGCCACCACGACTGGAGCCTCTATCTGTTAGTTAAATAAGGATCCCAAGGTTGATTAAACTGTATGTGATGCAAATAAGACCGTGTCTCCTTTAAAAAGCTACTGTGCAAGCAAGTGGCTTTCTCCATGATTATTCAAATAGTTCTAATCTGTGTTTTTTGCCCTGATAAGTCAGATAACAGCCTTGCCGATTACTCTTGACTACGGTACCCGATTGTGGTGACATTGAGGCTGACCTTGGAGTCACCTCCCCCGCTGCCGCACTCTCCTTTGTCGTACCACCATTTGTTTTTCAATTTGTCCAAGAGGCCTTGCTCATTCAGTTTTAATACTGCCAGGTTAACAGCATTTCTTGAAACGATAAAACATAACTCGTAAGAAAATGCACAAATGCTTAAGAAATCGTAACGTATGAAAAAAGGAGCACAAGAGGACAAATTGGCTAAATTTCACAGACCGTGGAGCTATAAAAATGTTTCTACAGCAAATACAGGGTTCAATATTGGAAGGTGGCATGGAGGATAACATTTGCTCAGAACTGAAGTGTGCGGGATGGGGAAATTGTCTTTGAGGAAAAAAAGTAACAAGAACACCACATCATGCAATTAACATTCGTCACATATGGCAGTTTAACCCGGCTTTTACCATTTAAATTGAAAAAGCCACTGAACTGTAAAATTAAAACAGCAACAAACAATCAGAAAGGACAACACAGAGAGAACATTAAAAAATGGATGCATTAAGTAAATGAAACCATAATTTACCGTCTTATTTTACTCCATGGAATATTGAAGATTTTAAACTTTAAAGTTACCTCAAAATCCACAAGAAAGAAAATGACAACACAATACATCAGGGTAGGTGGAATACTATAACAACATATATATTGTTATATTATTCCACCCACCTTAATGCTGAGCCTTTTGGAGTTGCTACACCATAGCCTTTGGAATCCAGGTTCCCACCAACTTTCATTGTGTCACATGGCTTTCGCTGCTCGATATACTCGTTCATGGTCGATTCAAGGAGGAAGGCAAACTTTCCCTTTGACTTCCGCACTCTAGCGACCCCGTCAGCTGTTGTTTTGGTAAATACAGATGGCTCTGCTGACTTCATATACGACCACATTTTCTCATAGACCGCTATTTTCGACCTCTGAGAAAAATAACAGAAAGCAGAGAAAGAAATTTTTTATTAAGTATGCACACTGCACAGTATGTAAGTGTTGTGCTGTCAAAGTCTACATAATACAGATTAGGTTGCAACTGACTGAAGATAACTCAGTAACTATGGTTTTGTGGACAGTAACCAGCACAAAGGGGCACTGAACTGGTGAGCTTCGAGCTGCTAACACACTATATATGGTGAATAATAATAAATGCAACAGGTGAAGTTAGCTAATGGAGAACAGTACTGGTCCCTAAACAATTACCAGGCACAGCAAGAAGTTAAGGAAAAAAGTGGTAGGCAAGAGAGAAATGTAGCTGAGACATTTCTCTTGCTAACTGACATTTAATTGGCAGTTTAACATTCAAAATGAAAAACAGTGCATTTCATCCCAGTCCCTTGATCTTTCTGCTTGTATGCGTGCTGCTGTAAGATCGAACCAGATAAAAAATATTAAATCCTAGCTCATCTCTTATGGCTAATACATGAAAATGAAGGTCCTCTACTTTTCCACACAAATCATTGCTATCAGTTTACTTCATTCCATAACACACCACTGGTGAACCACAGACACTTGCTTATTAAAGGATTTGCTTCTCATAGTGGTGATGTAAGGTTTAGAACTGCAGCCAAGAGACGACAATAGCTCTACTGGGCTATTAAAAGATGAGGATACCCATCTGGGAGATATGTTCAGTGATTACAAAGACTTTATTAAACATTGATCAACTTTCTTTGTTCAGATCGTTTCAAATTTTGCTGAAAAATAACAAGCATGCTAGTAAGAAGCTGACAACCTACATTACACTCTCTCGCTCTCATTAAAGTGAAGAGCTCAATGGACAACAGGCTATTTTATTATAACCAGCTGCTGGTTATGCATTTTTTAAGTGCATGTTGATTTGTTCAGTTTGGAGATAGCCAAATATAATGATCCCGGCTCTAAGACACATGCTTAGTAACTTAGGGAGGCTGAACAACTTTTAAAACAGCAAGTTGGTGTGTTATTTCTCCTTTCTGTTCGCTCTTCGTGTCGCAACCTTAGATGGCAGAAAACTCCGTGCTAGGGAATCTCCTCATCCTACCCTCCACACATTACAATAAACCATCTTAATGTACCGAGAGTGACACCATTAGTATACTGCACCATCACTTAATGTTCCCCCTCTCTGTCCCGCACAATGTGGTAATGCCTGGTTAATTACTTCAAACTCCGGATTTATACAAAACTTTCAGTCTAAGCCATCTAACTTTGTCACATTCCTTGTCAACCCTTATCTGGAATCACTAAAGCTATTACAGTAGGTGCCACACACAGTGGTTAAGGTCAGTGCAACTATTGTGAATTTTTTTCAGAGTGATAGCCGTGTTAGTCTGTATCAACAACAACAACAACAAAAAAAAACGAGGAGTACTTGTGGCACCTTAGAGACTAAAAAATTTATTTGAGTGTAAGCTTTCGTGGGCTAAAACCCACTTTATCCGATGCATTCGGTGGAAAATACAGTAGGAAGACTACTCCAGGATAGGCCTAACAAAGAAAATAACAGAACGCCACTAGCCATCACCTTCAGGACCCAAATTAAACCTCTCCAGCGCATCATCAGGGATCTACAACCTATCCTGAAGGATGATCCCTCACTCTCGCAGACCTTGTGAGACAGGCCAGTCCTCGCTTACAGACAGCCCCCCAACCTGAAGCAAATACTCACCTGCAACCACACACCACACAACAGAACACTAACCCAGGAACCTATCCTTGCAACAAAGCCCGTTGCCAGCTCTGTCCACTTATCTATTCAAGGGACACCATCATAGGACCTAATCACATCAGCCATACCATAAGAGGCTCGTTCACCTGCACATCTACCAATGTGATATATGCCATCATGTGCCAGCAATGCCCCTCTGCTATGTACATTGACCAAACCGGACAATCTCTACGCAAAAGAATAAATAGACACACATCAGACATCAAGAATTATAACATTCAAAAACCAGTCAGAGAACACTTCAACCTCCCTGGTCACTCAATTTCAGACCTAAAAGTTGCAATTCTCCAACAAAAAAACTTCAAAAACAGACTCCAACGAGAGACTGCAGAATTGGAATTAATTTGCAAAGTGGACACCATTAAATTAGGCTTGAATAAAGACTGGGAGTGGATGGGTCATTACACAAAGTAAAAACTATTTCTCCATGCTAATTCCGCCGCCCCCACTGTTACTCTCACCTTGTTGTCAACTGTTTGAAATGGGCTATCCTGATTATCAATACAAAAGGTTTTTTTTTCTCCTGCTGATAATAGCCCACCTTAATTAATTGGTCTCATTACAGTTGGTATAGCAACACCCATTTTTTCATGTTCTCTGTGTATATATATCTTTCTACTGTATTTTCCACTGCATGCATCTGATGAAGTGGGTTTTAGCCCATGAAAGCTGATGCTCAAATAAATTTGTTAGTCTCTAAGGTGCCACAAGTACTCCTCATTTTTTCTGTTGTGAACTTGTAGCAGAAGACTCTTCATTCGGATCAGCTGGAGCTCAAGACATGCTTTTTTTCTTTTCCTTCAGGACAATTCAGTGTGCTTTGGATAATACAGTGACTAACAACTACTGTGTAAACATTTTATAGATAGGAAATCTTGCCTTCATTCCTTGTATTAAAATCCTGATGTAGCTGTGATTGATAGAGAGGAGTATAGGGCCAGGCTTTTATTATAACTATTTCTCCTAGTGAGCTGAAAACCAATTGAAAATACAATGCAGTTAAAACCATCATGATACACAACAGAACATCAGAGAGAAGGCAGAATAGTGTGCCTTCATTAAGAGGTAGGTTGGACACCATACAGTAGTCAAGAGATTAAAAATGAAAATATTCATTGGAGAAAAATAGCTTTTTCAGATGCTTTTTAAAGGGTGAGGCATGAACTGCAGAGGTAGCTGTCTATGGAAGTGGGGTGGTGAAATAAACTCCACATGCGAGGGGGGGAAGGGGCTAGGGTATTAGTCTTGGACTTGGGAGACCTGGGTCTGATTCCCATTATCACAAGTTTCAGAGTAGCAGCCGTGTTAGTCTGTATTCGCAAAAAGAAAAGGAGTACTTGTGGCTAAAATTTGTTAGTCTCTAAGGTGCCACAAGTACTCCTTTTCTTTTTGCTTTATCACAGACTTCCTGTGTGACCTTGGGCATATCACATAGTTTTTCTGTGCCGCAGTACCCTACTTCTGTAACATGGGGATAACACTGCCCTACCTTTCAGGGGTGCTGTGGTGATAAATACCTCGGAGGTGCTCAGATAGGGGAGCCTATAAGTACCTAGGAGAGACAGGTAAAAGCATGGCTGCCCACTTTTATAATATATCAGCTTGGTCAAGTTTATATTTACTCTATCCAGCATCTTTCTACCAAAGTATCCTGACATATTTTAGCAAGTTTAAACTGACACTCAAAGTATATGCAGAAATCCCTTTATCCACTATTCAAACACGGCCACCTGTGGGTTAAAACATGGCAGATGTTTAACAAAACACAGCACCACAATGTAATGGGTTAGGCCAGGAATGTAATGACTTTAGTGAGAATTTGACCTTGACCATGCGGTTTAAGCTCCTACTGAAGTTCTGTGAACTTTTTCAGGACCAGAACCTACTTTTATATAAAAAAGGGCAATTCCAGAAGCTATAATGCCAAGCTGGGGCATTGGTTACATACTAACTTAGAGCAAATTGTCATGCACTAAATTGCCAACCTAGCTTTATGCAGCAACAGAGCTTCCTTGGAGGTTTCCTATCAAAGAAATAATTGCGTGAAGGAAAGTCTAGAATACGAGTCTTTAGATCCGTTTTATACCTTTCATCTCCGGCAGACTTTTTCAGCCCACCTTACATCTCAGAAGCTGCCCAGAGCACAATCCCTGCACTTGTGATGACTATAATATACACCCAGAGATGCTGCTGGTGGATGTATAAATAGCATTGTCCTGCCCATGCCTCCTCCCCTAGAGAACTACCCTCTGTAGCAGCATTCCCTCTCCCTCTGAACCCCACAGAGGGTGCTTCACACAGGTGAGGGATACATGGGGATGAGGAGAAGGAAGGAGAAGATGGGCAGAGCTAAGATTAGATATGTAATACAACCAGAAATTGTCATACTTTTGTATGGACCTCCCTACTTGAAGAAAAACCTCCCTTAGGGGAGTATTTCCTTTTCCAGGCTAGTAAGGGAAGCGTTAACTAAACCTTCCTCTTGAGCCCATTAACAAGATGTGAGCTCATAGACGGATTAGACAACCCTGGTGCATTACAAAATGTAGGTTTCGTTACTTTAATTTTGAACTGGGTCTTAGTGACTCTTTTGCAGCTTCAAAGCTCTGTGCAAAACTTCAGAAGACCGATTATGTTGCCTTTGTTGACTAGGTAATCTCAGAATTTAGGTGACATCTTTCTGTTGCTAGTCTTGACTAAGTGCTTTGTGGGGCGCAGTACATCTCACACCTGCACAGGGGCTATCAAGGCACAGCTGTGCCTTGCACACAGGATAGGAAATAGCTGAGTTGGAGAAGCTGGTTTATTAGGTAGTGGCAGGAGCTGGAGTTGTTACTGTTGCCTGTATCAAAGCCAAACAAGCTTTATGGAATCCGAATCCTAGAGAGAATTAGCTTAGCAGCCCTGTGCCCCAAGGCAGCACACAGGAGTGGAATGCACAAGCAAGCTTCTGAAAGACCAGAGCAAGATCAGACAAATAATAACGTATGCTTTATACACAGTTCTGGGCTCTGCAACCCGTTATTTAACACTGAAACCAGAGTAACTAGCCTTGAGTAAGAACTTTAAAAATGTTTACAAAATATTATAAAATATTCAGTTTTTCGTGTGTGTATATACACTTGCACGTACAGTAGTATACTATAGGTAGAGCTGCAAATTGGTTGGTGAATTGATGTAGTGATTTTAGTGTCGACATGGCTTAAGATTGCACCAGCTGCCTTAATTCTGACATTTCCTAATTTCTGAGTGATTGACTTTGAAACCTTAATCTTCTTTTAACGTTGCTTTTTGTAAGTAATGCAAAAAACACATGCATATGTGTGCCTAAGTTAGAGCTTTATTGTCTGTCTCTAAAAGCTAAAGATTTCCTTGTCAAGATTTTACATGAAGTAAAATGTGTATTGCTCAATTGTTGGTTCATTTTTGCATCTAGATTGTGTCTTTAATGAAACACTTGAATTATAACATGTTTTTTCCTTTTCAATGCCTAGCCCACATTGGAATTTCTGTTTTAATAAGTCCTCTCTTACTGTTTCCAGCTGGCATGAATACCTAAAAGCAATTTGCAATGCATCTGTGAATTGTGATTAATATTTTTATTTGATAAGGGCCAACAGCATGCTCAGTGATATAAGGCACAAATAAAGATGTGCTCCCTGCTCTGAAGATGTTATAATGTAAGTGACAGATGAACATTTCCTTAGAGGAGAGGATGTCCTTGTGCTGAAGGAACGGGAATGGGGGGGGGGGGAGAAGGGGAAGAGAGGGTAGGTCTGCATTCTGTTCTCCACTCATCCACAGATGTCTATAAATCATCTGCAAGTCACTTAGGGGCAGATTTTTAAAGGTAGTTACGTGCCTCAATCCCACCCTAGTGGGATTTGTCAGTGACAGGTACGTAGGCATTTTTGAAAATCTTGCTAGGTGCTTTAGACACACAAATACCTTTAAAAACCTTCTCATTAACCACTTTGAGCTTCAGTTTCCCCATCTGTAAAATAGGGATACCAGTAATTGCCTACTTCCTAGGGTTGTTTGTTAATTTTCAGGAAGTGTTTCCAATCTTTGTACGGTAAGCACTCCAGGAGGGTGACCTATTATTATCATTGCATTTCCAAATACTAAATTCCATGTGATTCATAAAAAAAACCCACAATTCCCCAGTCAGCATTAACAGTATTTAGCCTAACTTTGCTCACAGACTCTTCCCTTCTCTTAACTAATTTTTGTATGTGATCATAAAATAAATCAGTACGTTTTTACATGTATCAGTTTTCATCTCACATCTCAAAGGCATTTTGCTGATTTCTCCCTCAAACAGGATTTTTCTCAGAAGCCATGTTTTGTTAACTTCAGCTCTGCAGAAGGACTGTAACATTCTGGGGTGCTCCCTCTAACCAGACAAAACTATAACTTACCTTCCGGCAATGAGTGTTTGTCTGTATCGGCTGGAAAAGGTTGAAAAAAAATTAGAGATTTGCTTCCCTGAGCAGAGGTAGGGGTGTGAGTGCTGGCTAAGACTGAAAACTTCTGATGGAAAAGTGGGTATAGCTGGGTCTAGGGATTCTCCTGCCTTAGACAGATCAGCAAATGTCAGCCCTTACCGTCACACACAAAGTAAAGCAGCCACTGACTAGAGCTGGTCAAAAATTTTCATTTGAAATGGGATTTTTTGGATCAAAAATGGCATTTTGTTTAAACATAAATTTTCATGGAAAAATCTGCATTTCTTTTCAAATGTTTCCAGTTTTTCATGAAAAAGTGTAAATCAAAACCAATTATAAACAGAACATTTTTCAGCCTTTTGAATTTTTTGATTTTTTGTCAATAAAATCAAAATATATCTGTAAATTTTTTAGAAAAATTTTCACCCCCCCCCCAAATATTTTATGAGCAGCTTCTATTACTTATTGTTTTGCTTCCTGCCACAGTTCGCTGTTATACCAGTGTGGGAGAGCCAGCCTTGGGAAGTACCTGCTTGTGCAGTTTTTAAGGCCAGGTAGCCATCACTGGTGACATATTTGGGTTGGTGGTCATATTACAGATATAAATACAATCATATAAAATACTTCACCTCTGATTAAAAGATGACTTTTAAAGTACTGTTGTTTTTTTTAAAAAAGCTTAAAAGCACAGATCTAAGACATATTCTAAGCCCAAAAATGGAATGGATTTCTGTGTTTTGCAAATTCCTTTTCATTTCTTTGATACCGTGCTTCAGAAATCCACATGCTAAAATTTCAGTGTGTTTCATCTAGGCCTTGGGACACATTAAAGCCTCTTTTCATTATCACAAGCTTGCTGTAGATATAAATAGACATGACCTTAGCTTAGTCAGCAACTGTTTTCCCTCTTCATTGTGAGAAGTTTATGCATAAACATGAACCACATACATTTTCTTCATCTCAGACATAACAGTATATTTTCACTGCCATGCATACAACAGCTTTTAATGTTAACACAAGCAGTGCATCTAATTCCCTGACTGACTCGCTGAGAATTTACTTCATTCCGTCCATCACTAATCACTATCCAAAGATAAGTCTCCCTTAGGTAGCAATGTTTTTATTTTAAAATAAAACCCCAGTACAATCAGTCCAGATTTTTTCACCCTTCACTAATCTTATTTTACTTTCTAATTCTCCCATTGTTTGTGTGTGTGTGTGTGTGTGTGTGTGTGTGTGTGTGTGTGAGAGAGAGACATTTTGATATTTTAAATGAAAAAAATGCAATACTCTCCAACATAAATATTAAGCTTGATCCAGGCTGGATTTAAATATTACACGCATCAGAAAATAGACCAGACTTACCTGCACAGTTGCCAACTTTCACGCGGTAAATAAGCACCCTGACTTTCACAATAAGCCAAAAATCCAGCTAATCCCATTTCAAAACAAGGCCAAAACAAGGCGATCCCTAAGAACCCCAATACTCTGTGTCTAGATCCCCCTGGTATGCCGTCTGGGATTGTGGTGGGCCCGCTGTGCACCCCTGACTCTCTCCCTCTCCTCCCCCCCGTGTCCCTGCTTGCCGGGACATGATCAAAAAAAAGAAGCAACAAGCTATAAACCAAAAACTAGCCAACAAGCAACTCATAAGCCAATTAAGCCAAAACAAGCCCAATTTCTGTGTTTTTTTTTGCAGTTTAGCATGTCTGCTTACCTGTAAATTGTGGATTATTTTTTCCATTACACTCAATGGCAGAAATGGGCTAAATCTGGAATTAGCAAACTTGGTTTGAATAAAATGGGACTGAATCTGAACGAAGTCTGGTCTTGTTTCTGCGATATCAAAACTTACCTGATGACATTTTCCAAAACCAAAACACACCCTTAGCTAACTCCACCTCTAACTCACAGTAAAATATCTTTGGGAGAACCAATACTTTCTTCCAAAGGCTGAACGATCTTTGCCTCGGTGCAGATATTTGTCTCCTCCTTCAGATTTCCTGTCAGTCTCTTCCAAAAGTGAAAAGGAGTGAAGCCATTATATTAGAAAGAAACCATATTTTTACTCAGCTCAGGATTAAACAAAGACTGTGAATGGCTAGCCAACTACAAAAGCAGTTTCTCCTCCCTTGGTGTTCACACCTCAACTGCTAGAAGAGGGCCTCATCCTCCCTGCTTGAACTAACCTCGTTATCCCTAGCCTGATTCTTGCTTGCATATTTATACCTGCCTCTGGAAATTTCCACTACATGCATCTGACGAAGTGGGTATTCACCCACGAAAGTTTATGCTCCAATTCGTCTTTTAGTCTATAAGGTGCCACAGGACTCTTTGCTGCTTTTACAGATCCAGACTATCACGGCTACCCCTCTGATACTTGACATATTTTTACTGCCATTCTTAAAGTATTTTAGTTCTAAATAGAGTTCCCGTTTCTTTTTAGAATAGTCTATCCTCTCTTCTACTTAGAGTCCCTGTTCAAAAATGCTGCCTCACATATTCTGTATTAGAATATTTTAAAAATATGGCTAAAATTATTCTTACTTCATTTTCTCCTTTTCCCAGAAGAT
This sequence comes from Caretta caretta, assembly GCF_965140235.1. NCBI lineage: Eukaryota > Metazoa > Chordata > Testudines > Cheloniidae > Caretta > Caretta caretta. The sequence continues at coordinate 88,668,215 of NC_134214.1, forward strand.
ACACCAGAGAATTCTTTCCCCATAAAATATGGGTATAACATCTGAGATGACCTTATTTATGTCAGTATTGCCAACCACAAGCATTCCAAAATCTCAGATGAGGTCCCCAAAATCATGAGATTTAAACCCACCCCAGTGTTTTGGATTTTTCCGATTTATGAACTTTTAGGTCACAATTGGAGACATGTTTTCAAGCTCTCTTCTGCACAATGAAGGCTAGAAATGTACTTAAAAAAATAAAAAAAGAAAGCTGAAATTCTCATGTGTTCATAAGAATCCAGGAGGTGGGGCTTGAGAAAAAACACACAATATCGCGGATCTCGAAATAGAATTTCAATGCATGTAATTTGGCAGGCACTGAGTCACAGCCAAATCTTGGCTGAGTTTACTGGGATCAGATGGTGGGACCAGAAAACAACTGTTGTAGCTCCCTGGGGCTGGTTCTAAGGCGGCTCTCACCCTGCTATACCTTAGAGCAGCCTAGGAACTTCTTGAAACTGTACCATTTGATTATGGACCCCCCGGGACCACCCACCAGCTGAGGATGGTAAATGTGTAGCACATTTTGTCCACATCCCCTCTGCGCTCCCTTCACCAATTGCTGCAAGAAGGTGGCTTAGGAGATGCAATCCCTCCTCAAGTTCCCTCTGTAACTCAGTAATGTCACAACCTGGCCATTTGTGATCTTGTTTTCTTTAGTATTTGTTGCATTACAAATATTTTGGAGCTTTTTTTAAGTCAGTTACACATTGCAATGGTTTGTCAATGCTCTTAGGATACCAGAAAGAAGGGCGGTAAGGTAAGGAAGCCAACAGCAAGGGTCCATTGCACTCTGGCCAGAACAATAGGCATGGACAGAAAGAGAAGAGACAACAATAACACAGTTTAACATGCTCTTCTACTTTGTGTGCCGTTTTTAACCACTTTCAGCTCCTTTATAGGGGCAGTCGATACTGAAAGACTGTTTACTTATGCAAAATGCTAATGTCCACAATAAAATTAGTGCAGTTTCTGTTTAATCTGAATGATACAATGTTATTGTTATATAGAGCCACACGTACATACCACAGTGCTGTAAATCAGAGGTGGATTAAGGGCTCCTTGGGCCAGAACAAGTGGGGGGGCCTCCTCCCTACCCCTTCCGCCTGTGCCCTCGTTCTGCCCCTTCCTCTGTGGCCCTGCCCTTGTTTTGCCCACAGTCCCACCCCATTCTGTGCCCGCCAGACTGTGGCCCCAAGACCAGAGAAGCTCTGTCTCCCCGCCATGGTCTCCTCCTGCTCTGAGGCCATGGCAGGGAGCGAGAGCTCCTCCAGTCCCGGGGCCACAGCTGGGGTCGGGCACTGGGGCTTCCCCGGCCCACTCACTGCTTCTGCCAACCCTCCAGGATTGTCCTGGAGTCTCCAGGAATTGAAGATTAATCTTTAATTAAAGATTATGTCATGTGATGAAATCTCCAGGAATATGTCCAACCAAAACTGGCAATCCTAGTCGGGGTGCTTGGGCTTCCCTTGGCTGCCCCGCGGCTTCTGCGAGGGCTCCAGCTTCCACCGCCCTGTGGCAGATTTTTGCTGGGGTGCCCATTTTTCTAGGGACCCCCCCATTGGCTGAGGCCCCTGGGGATGGGCCCAATGGGCCTACTGGATAATCCACCGCTGCTCTAAGTCTAATTAGTCACGTGTAAATATTACCGTTCTTTCCCACACTTCAGAGTTTTTCTTTCCTGAATGCAGTTAGCTTTTCCATAGCAGTTGCTAGATCCAACAATTTATGTACAGCCAGGTGGATGCTACTAACTTAAAGTGAAAAAGAGTGCCAGAGGATTCCTTTGATATCATTCTTGTCTCATGGCCTTGAGGTCCTAGGGTCCAACTCCCATATAAATCAGGTAGAGGACCAGTATCTTGGGCTTTCAGTGCAGTGAATTGACAGTGCAATTCAGCCTGGCTGCTGCACTTTTAGTTGGTCTGTTCTTTGAATGATACGTTAACATGTCTTCTCTGTCTCTCCCTGGTGGGATACTCAGGTGAGAGTAAATGATCACATGACAATATTTGAAAGAGCAGGAGATGACCCAGGGCCCACAGACTGTATATGAGCTACTGTTGAGCACATAATGGCTGCTATAACAACACTGTACTAATAACATAATTATGGCAATTCTCTAGTGCCTTCACCTAGATATCAAACCTCTTTACTAATAAGAAAAAATTAGGTCTCATAGCTCCCCCTTGAAGTCCCATTTTCCAAATGAGTAAACTAAAGTACAGAGAGGTTAAATTACTTACTGAAGGTCACATGGGAAAACGTGTGGCAGAACTAGCCAAACTTTATGCTCGTGTAGAAGATACATGCCACAGCTTTTATCTACATATTACTTATAGTACCAGCACTTTGATTCCCTTGAGGGGTCGTCAGTTCCATAATCATCTTGGTTTTATTACATCCTGGTTTAAAACTTCTGGTGAAATGGAAGTTAGCCGCATCCTCCCCCACCCAAGAAATATGCACCATGTGCTGCTCCCTCACTAATCCCAGCTCCTCATTCTACCAAGTTCCAAATGTCTGAGACTCTGTACTTAGGCAAGGCTCTGTTGTGTGTACTGAATTTATTTGTATATTGCTGGGATATACTAATTTTTCATCATATCTAAAATAAAAAAATTGGCTGTTGGGCTCTAATATTTCACAGGGAAGGCAGTGAGTTTGTGATGGGAGTCGTGCCTCATTCTTGTCACAGTGGTTTGAAGTTTGACTCGCCTGAAGTCACTGGAGTGACATTCTCAGGTATAAACTGGTGTCACTGAGAATCAGGGCCTTCAAATCTGTGGCTTCCTGTTTTTCTTTTGGGACCTTTGTGACTCCGTTCAGATCCTCCCTGTAGGAGAGATTCTTTGCTGCTGATCACTTTTGCAGAGTGGGAAAGAGACACCCCTGAACCCCTTATATATTCCTGTCATAAATATAAAGGGAAGGGTAAACCCCTTTAAAATCCGTGGCAGAGTGGTGGGATTAACCTGAAATCATTTTGAGATCAATTTAAGATTTTTTGAACCAGAAAAACAGATTTTAAAAAGGAAATATTTTTTTTTCCTTTGGGGCTGCTGGAAAGGAGGTCCAACTGAAAGCAGCTAGTTTTTTCTCTGCTTTGGGGCCAGAGCAGAGACAAAAGGGAATTACCTTTGTGAATTGCAGGTTTTCTTTGCCTGGAGACAGAGTAGTTAACCTCCTGCAGGGAAATTCACAAGTCTTCATAAGACCTGAAGTTTTTTTTTTCCTAAGAGTAACTTGAGGGGATTTCTGCCAATTTGCCTGGAGACAAAAGGTGTTAGGTTTTGTGGGGTTTTTTGTGGGGATTTTTCTGTAGGCTGACAATCACTATCAGAGAATATAGGTATCCTATTCCAGCACAGCAAAATTTTCAAGCCAAGTTTTGTTTGTTTTATTTCTAACCCTTGGGTGTAAACTTAGTTAAAAACAGAGAGGTAAAGATGACAGACACCAAGGCACTACACAAATTGGAGTTAGCCAAACTGGAGTCAATGAAAGAAGCCGAAAAAGCCCTAGAAGCTGCTCACAGGAGAGCAATGGAGGCAAAGGACAAAGAAATGGAGGCAAAGGACAAAGAAAGGAAGGCAGCAAAAGAGGCAGAACAACACCAAGCGGCTGCTCACAGGAGAGCTATGGAAACAAGGGACAAAGAAATGGAGGCAAGGGCCAAAGAACTGGAGGAGAAGGAAAAAGAGAGGAAGCATGTGGAGGAGATGGAGAAGGTAAAGGCTCAGCAGAATATACCAACAAACCCTAGCAATCCTTCTCCAGGTACCACTTCCCATCCCAGAAAGTTCCCCACCTACAAGGCAGGCGATGATACTGAGGCCTTCTTAGAAAACTTCGAAAGGGCCTGCCTTGGGTACGGCATTTCTATAGACCAATACGTGGTAGAGCTGAGGCCACAGCTCAGTGGACCCTTAGCTGAGGTGGCGGCAGAAATGCCTAAGGCACAAATGAACCAGTCTGAACTGTTTAAATCCAAGGCGAGAGTCAGAATGGGGCTAACACCCGAGTATTCTCATTGGAGGTTCAGAGCCCTAAGGTGGAAACCGGACGTGTCATTTACCCAATATGCCTACCACATTGTGAAACATTGGGATGCCTGGATATCAGGAGCAAGTGTTAAATCTCCAGAAGAGTTGCCCTTCCTCATGCAAATGGAACAGTTCTTAGAGGGTGTTCCTGAGGAAATAGAAAGATACATCCTAGATGGGAAGCCCAAAACTGTAATCGAGGCAAGAGAGATTGAGCCAGATGGGTGGAGGTAGCAGAGAAGAAGAAAACTGGTCGCAGTTTGGGCGGAGACCAGAAGGGACAACCCCAGACCACACCCTATTACCGGGGGCTGCCCAAGACCCCACCTACCCCCCAAAGAACCCTCCAGACACCTTATCGTCCCACCACACCATTCTCCAGAAACCCACCTCGCCCCAGTGACCCGTCAGCTGGACAATGTTTTAAATGTAACAAGTCGGGGCATGTAAAGGCTACCTGTCCCAAAAACCCCAACAGATTACAGTTCATTGCACCGGAATCACACCAGAGGTCCGCAGGCCCAGATACCTCCCAGATACCCTTGGAGCGGAGGGAAACTGTGAGTGTGGGCAGGAAGAAGGTCACCACGTGGAGGGACACCGGAGCACAAGTGTCAGTTATCCATGCTTCCTTAGTGGACCCCAATTTAATCAACCCAGAGATCCAAGTGACGATTCAACCCTTCAAGTCCAACTCTTTCAATTTGCCTACAGCCAAGTTGCCTGTCCAGTACCAGGGCTGGTCAGGAATGTGGACTTTTGCAGTCTATGATGATTATCCCATCCCCATGCTGTTGGGGGAAGACTTGGCCAATCATGTGAAGCAGGCCAAGAGGGTGGGAATGGTCACCCACAGCCAGGCTAAACAAACCACGATGCCTAGCTCTGTTCCGGAAACTTCTATCAGGACCCGGTCAGAGGTGATGGACCCGGACCCCAGGCCAATGTCTGCAACAGTGGATCCAGTCCCAGAGACCCAGACGGAACCAGTCCATGAACCGGAACCAGCGGAACAACCAGCACCAGACCCATTGCCAGCACTGAATCCAGTACTTGCAACCTCAACACCAGAGGGCCCCACTGAACCTGAACCGGCAGCAGCCCATAACCCTACACAAGAGGCTCAGCTGGAGCCTGAACCCCAACACAGTGCCCCAGCGGAGAGCAGTTCACAGTCAACGGAAACAGCCCCATCCCCTACTTCGCTTCCAGAGGGACCAAGCATAGGTCCACAATCCAATGAGGAACTGATGTCTCCAGCATCAAGGGAACAGTTCCAGACCAAACAGGAAGCAGGTGAAAGCCTCCAGAGAGCTTGGACGGTGGCACGGAGCAACCCACCGCCTCTCAGCTCTTCTAATCGATCCAGGTTTGTTGTAGAAAGAGGACTTTTATACAAGGAAACTCTTTCTAGTGGACACCAGGAAGACTGGCATCCTCAGAGACAGTTGGTAGTTCCAACTAAATACCAGGCCAAGCTCTTGAGCTTAGCCCCCGATCACCCTAGTGGCCATGCTGGGGTGAACAGGACCAAAGACCGTTTGGGGGGGTCATTCCACTGGGAGGGAATGGGCAAGGATGTTTCTACCTATGGCTGGTCTTGTGAAGTATGCCAAAGAGTGGGAAAACCCCAAGACCAGGTCAAAGCCCCTCTCCAGCCACTCCCCATCATTGAAGTTCCATTTCAGCGAGTAGCTATGGATATTCTGGGTCCTTTTCCGAAAAAGACACCCAGAGGAAAGCAGTACATACTGACTTTCATGGATTTTGCCACCCGATGACCGGAAGCAGTAGCTCTAAGCAACACCAGGGCTAAAAGTTTGTGCCAGGCACTAGCAGACATTTTTGCCAGGGTAGATTGGCCCTCCTCACAGATGCAGGAACTAATTTCCTGGCAGGAACTATGGAAAATCTTTGGGAAGCTCATGGGGTAAATCACTTGGTTGCCATTCCTTACCACCATCAAACAAATGGCATGGTGGAGAAGTTTAATGGAACTTTGGGAGCCATGATACGTAAATTTGTAAATGAGCACACCAATGATTGGGACCTAGTGTTGCAGCAGTTACTCTTTGCCTACAGAGCTGTACCACATCCCAGTTTAGGGTTTTCACCATTTGAACTTGTATATGGCCGCGAGGTTAAGGGGCCATTACAGTTGGTGAAGCAGAAATGGGAGGGATTTACCCCTTCTCCAGGAACTAACATTCTGGACTTTGTAACCAACCTACAAAACACCCTCCGAACCTCTTTAGCCCTTGCTCAAGAAAACTTACAAGATGCTCAAAAAGAGCAAAAAGCCTGGTATGATAAACATGCCAGAGAGTGTTCCTTCAAAGTAGGGGACCAGGTCATGGTCTTAAAGGCGCTCCAGGCCCATAAAATGGAAGCATCGTGGGAAGGGCCATTCACGGTCCAAGAGCACCTGGGAGCCAAGGAAAGGTCAGCCTTCACCACACATGTCGGGCTGTATGAATTTAATGTACTCCCTTTTGGGCTGCGAAATGCACCCGCGAGCTTCCAAAGACTTGTAGATGGTCTCCTAGCAGGATTAGGAGAATATGCAGTCGCCTACCTTGATGATGTGGCCATTATTTTCGGATTCCTGGGCAGAACACCTGGAACATCTACAAAAAGTCTTTGAGCGCATACGGGAGGCAGGACTAACTGTTAGGGCCAAGAAGTGTCAAATAGGCCTAAACAGAGTGACTTACCTTGGATACCAGGTGGGTAAAGGAACTATCAACCCCCTACAGGCCAAAGTGGATGCTATCCAAAAGTGGCCTGTCCCAAAGTCAAAGAAACAGGTTCAATCCTTCTTAGGCTTGGCCGGTTATTACAGACGTTTTGTACCGCAATACAGCCAAATCGCCACCCCACTGACAGACCTAACCAGAAAGAAACAGCCAAATGCTGTTCAGTGGACCGAAGAGTGTCAGAAGGCCTTTAACCAGCTTAAAGCGACACTCATGTCTGACCCTGTACTAAGGGCCCCAGACTTTGACAAACCGTTCCTAGTAACCACAGATGCGTCTGAGCATGCTGTGGGAGCAGTTTTAATGCAGAAAGGACCGGATCAAGAATTCCACCCTGTAGTGTTTCTCAGCAAAAAAACTGTCTGAGAGGGAAAGCAACTGGTCAGTCAGTGAAAAAAAATGTTACGCCATTGTCTATGCTCTGGAAAAGCTACGCCCATATGTTTGGGGACGGCGTTTCCACCTGCAAACCGACCATGCTGCGCTACAGTGGCTTCATACTGCCATGGGAAATAACAAAAGACTTATTTGGTGGAGTTTAGCTCTCCAAGATTTTGATTTTCGACATCCAGCGCATCTCAGGAGCTTCTAACAAAGTGGCTGATGCACCCTCCCATGAAAGTTTGCCAGAATCAACTGGTTAAAATCATCCTTGAGATGTGGAAAATATTGTTAGTCTTTATGTACTTGGTAGTCTATTTAGAGGTGCATGTGTCTTATTAACTCTGTTTTTTCCTAGAGCGCCAGGAAGAAATCCCAGCCAGCGTTTCACCCTAGCTGAGATTTGGGGGGGCGTGTCATAAATATAAAGGGAAGGGTAAACCCTTTTAAAATCCCTCCTGGCCAGAGGAAAAATCCTCTCACCTGTAAAGGGTTAAGAAACTAAAGGTAACCTCGCTGGCACCTGACCAAAATGACCAATGAGGAGACAAGATACTTTCAAAAGCTGGGAGGAGGGAGAAAAACAAAGGGTCTGTGTCTGTCTGTGTGATGCTTTTGCCGGGGACAGAACAGGAATGGAGTTTTAGAACTTAGTAAGTAATCTTGCTAGATATGCGTTAGATTATGATTTCTTTAAATGGCTGAGAAAATAGCTGTGCTGAATAGAATGAATATTCCTGTCTGTGTGTCTTTTTTGTAACTTAAGGTTTTGCCTAGAGGGATTCTCTATGTTTTGAATCTAATTACCCTGTAAGGTATTTACCATCCTGATTTTACAGAGGTGATTCTTTTTTACTTCTATTAAAAGTCTTCTTGAAAGGAAACTGAATGCTTTTTCATTGTTCTAAGATCCAAGGGTTTGGGTCTGTGGTCACCTATGCAAATTGGTGAGGCTTTTTACCAAACCTTCTCCAGGAAGTGGGGTGTAAGGGTTGGGAGGATTTTGAGGGGAAAGACGTTTCCAAACTACGTTTTCTCGGTAACCCAGATAAAGTTTGGTGGTGGCAGTGGACGTCCAAGGGCAAAGGGTAAAATAGTTTAACCTTTAACCTAAGCTGGTAAAAGTAAGCTTAGGAGGTTTTCATGCAGGTCCCCACATCTGTACCCTAGAGATCAGAGTAGGGAGGAACCTTGACAATTCCCATCCTTGCTCAGAACAGGACTGGCGGCAAAGAGGGGTCTTGATGGGGGTCAGGTTGGGTGGAAGCCCAAATGTCAGGACTAAGTATGTAGGAAGGGGCAGAAAATGTTTGCAAAAATTAAGAATCAGTCACTAATCCAAAATTTCCTTCAGCCATCTGTAACTTTTTTCAAATTTCCCCCTGACAATTGTTCTGCCCTCACCATAAAAGAAGCTTCCCATTACTAGTCTCTCTTCAATATTTTATTCATACTAGTCTGGATCATTTTGAAAAGATGTGTGGGCAGGAAACATATAATATGCTGTAGTTTCTTTTTAAAAAGACAAATCTTATTTTCTCAAGTGAGCTGAATTCATATAAACAGACAAACAAATCACCATTCAAGCTGTAACTAGCCTACACTTCATTGAAATGTCAATAACCATCTGAGTAATAGATTGTAAATCAAGTTTTAAAGAATTTCCTTTCCTTGCACAATATTGAACACCAGGCTAAGCCTGTATTCATCTCCCTGCACTTTATTGCTGATATTCACTCTTCTGAATTGCAATATTGAACTCAAAATTAAAATGACTCCTTTTACCAACAGACAGGCTGGTTTTTCAAACTTCTTTATGTTTCACTAGCTGAGCCAGTTCTAGGTGTATTCACATTCAATGGAAAAGTAAATTCTGGAAATTAGACGAGATGATACCCTTGGTATCCTACTCTGGAAAGATCTCATGTCCTGCTAACTTCTTACATTTAGCCTGTGGCAAAAGTTATTCCTGCCCATACATTCTGGGCACATCCACAACTCCCCAGGGTTCCTTTGGAATAGAACCGATGTGGTTCTGTTGTGAAAATGGAGACTGGAGAAGTGGGGGAGGCCACAGTGTGTCGGAGCAGAAGCAGGCACGAGAAGAGATGATGGTGGGATCCTGTCTGCCCTCCTTTGGGGGAGTGGCATGACAGGACCTGTGGAGATTACTTCAGTTTTTGGGCTAAGACGCGTCATTGGAGTGGCTCTATGCCTGCTCTACAGCAGGGAGGAATCCTCTCGGTATCTTCCTATCACCCAGCTCAGCTATTCAGGCCATGCTCTGGATTTGGCCCTTGATGAATTTCCATGGCGCAGCGTTTTTCAGCACGATATTTGAACACTGTTAGGCCTGACAAGTTTTCAGCTCCAGTCAGACTAGGCCAAAATACCGGCAATGATGGTGCAATCCCAGTGCATTGCGTGAGATGATGTTTCATATTCACATCATTAAAGTTTCTAAACCTTCATGTATTTGCTAATTATGTAGAAGTAAAACTAGCAGCACGGTGGGTAATTTGTCAGCACCCATGCATTTTACATGAATCCCTTTCAAAACACCTTATTGTGGCACAGCAGGGTTACATAAAGTAGTGCGGTAACTTGAGAAACTAGGGTCCCCACTGTCTTGAGAGTGTCATTATCATATAGCTATTCTCCAAAACCTAGAACATTCAAACAGCAAGTGATTTCTCCCTGGGGCACTCATGGCTTTGCTTCGGTGGTATATCCACAGCTATATCCGACACTGTGTTATTTCACCTCCATATATTATGCCTGACCTGATAAAATAAGTCACCTACACAAAGCTCTTGGCAACTAAATGTCTATTTAAATATGTAAGTTCACATGATTAAATTATAGTTACATGTATGTGCATTGGAAAGCCCAATTATAATCACAAGCAGAGTGGATAGAAGCGTGCATGCTGTATAGTTTATGGTAATGTGAATACTTATGCAAACACTTGCTACTAAGACCTAATCAGTATAAGCTTTGGCTAGAAATCTTGCTAGTCTGCCTTCCTTATTAAATGGCCCATTCTTATTAACCCTAGGTTTCAGATGAATGACATCTGTCCCAGGAGTGGATAATGAATGGCCTGCTAATTTTAATTTCCATAAGGAGGCATTTTCCTTCTCAATGCAACATATAAAGACAATAGCGCATTTAATTAGAGCATTTCGTAGAACACCATTGCTCTGTAGGTATATAACACTAGCTTTGCTCCTCTCTTTAAAATTACTTGTTAGTGTTTGCACAGAAAGGGAAAGACAAAAGAAGCAGATTGTTAGAGAAAATAACTACTATCAGGCCATTCATTATGCACTCACTGGAAAGACTGCTATTGCTATACATAGACATGCATTTATGAATATTTGTATATGCAGACACATACACATATATACATACACACTCTGCATGTTTTTTATATTGAGTGTGTGTATATATGCTGTTTTCCATATTTTATTTATTAAAAACACTTAAAATTCATACCGTGCTAGTCTGTTTTAAACAAATATTGAATCTATACAAATATTGTATACAGATACACCATGAAATGTGGTGTTAACAGTTATTAGTAACATTGAATAAATAATGACCAGTTGCAGTTATTAATACTGACCTATACATTTCCCATCAAACCTTGTGTAAGGAAAAAAAAAACAACAACCTTGATTCACCAGACTATTTAAGGGAGGTTTAAGTCAGTGCTCTGCCTGATTGCTCTCTTTCTACATCAAATCTGAAAGATCTATTTATCTCAGGTTTTGGAAGCTATCTGTTTTCTGTGATATTCCATTTGCTAGAGACTATACATGTAATCACACTTCAATATTTTTGTCAGGCATTTGTTATGATCACTTTGTGCTTGATGCCAAAACACAGAAACCTTTTCCTTATCCTAGTTTTATCCAAAAGGCAAGAGCAAAGTATTTGCATGAATGCTGTTCTCTGAACAATCCCTATATCTTCACAAGCAAACTGTATTTTGAAATTAGAAATCAAACAGAGTTTAGCTACAGATGAAGTCCGTGGGGTTCAAAAGCAGTTCCCCATGGTATTTTTAGCAGGCTCTATTACTGATCTCAAAAACACTGGGTTATAGTTTGATTGGATTAAATGCATAAATCTTGCATGGGAAGTATTGGTTTTCGTTTGACACTCTCAGTTTACTAAATCATTTTCTGACACAATTTATTTCAGTGATCAACACTCTTTGTCTTCATGCAGTATTACAGCAGAAAAGCATAACCGCCTGTAACATGATTGCTAAATTGTAACAGGTATAACGTAATTGTTAGCACATGCTACTGCTTTAGAACATATTCTCATTGGTAGAGGAAACAACAAAGAATTTCTTCCTCTGTAGGCACAGGAAGATATTGGGACAGGTCCTGAGTTGCAGTTAGGGCAGGATTAGGTCTGAAAGGTGCCTGAGAGCTGCTTTAAATTGCCCCAAGAGGTGTAGAATGCACCATAACTGAAAGCCTCCTTTGTGTACCCCATCTTCAGTGGTGCTGGGATTGTGCAAATCCTTCAGTCATTGTTTGCTCTCATGTCAACTGAGAGATTCTGGTTTCATGAAAGAAACTAAGAGGAGGAAGAGGTATTACACTTTGTGGCATCCTTAAAACAACTTTCTGGGTATTTTAAATTGGATGCTGTGTTACATTGGCCTGTGGTCGACCTAGAAGGTTAGTACAGAAATGCTTCATTTCTGAGCCTGGTTTCACATACTAGGAGACTGCAGTATCTGTAGCTTTCTGTGGAAATTGCTGCAAGGGAGGTCCAAGTGCTCAGTGCATCCACAAAACCATGTAAGATAGGAAAATTTTCAGGCAAAATATTAGTTAGAAAGGAATGGGTTGTCAAGAAGCGATGGGATAGAGTGAAGACATGATGGGCACACATGCTCACATTAAGAAGGGACATCTTCTTAATGTACACATGAAGACATAAGATGAAAAAACAGTACCAGTAAAAATTTGGGGTTGGAAGATGAAAACTGGCCTGTGAAGTGAGACAAAAGGGCTTCCCCGAAGCAGGACCAGAAAAAACCACAGGGAGTAGGACAAGGCCTAATGTGGGAGGCAGATTATCCCACATCGGCTACTGTGGGGTTCTTACACCATCCTCTGAAGCATTTGATGTTGGCCATGGTCAGAGACAGGATAGTGGCTGATCCAGCCTGCCAGTTCCTATGCTTGCTAATAACACCGTTTGCTGTAATAGCGTCCTATACTTGCCCAGTTTAGATTGTAGATGCTTTGCTTTAAAGTCATAATCATTTGCTTAAAACCCACAAAAGTGAGACGTGTCAGAGCTAAGGCTGCAAATTCACCCCTGGTGTACCCAATCATGTCTAAGCATTGCAGCTTATATGGTATGAAGTCACTCCCTGTTCTTTGGTCCCCTGCATTTCACCTATGGATTTCAGCCTTAGCTCTGATGTCCCTGACTTTTGCCAATATGAATCATTCTTTTCTTTAAAAAAAAAAAACCCAACATTCAAGGTATTTCAGTTTTAAGTGAAGAAGTGTTGGCTGGTCTGTTTGACTTCCAACGGCCTTGAGGCTCGCACTTTTCCCAGCCGAGATAAAGTAGCAATGTCAAGTGTCAGCCTCCCTGTACAACAGCTAACAAATATCCAGAACCAGCCGTAGAAGTGAGAGGGCAGCTCTGCCAAAGCATCTAACAAAGCTGACAATTGGTGTCATTTGTGATAGGCATTAGGAACAGGATATAGAGCAGCAAGTCATTTCACGTGGGCAACAAATAGCCATCAGATGGTAACACTTCTTTTTCTTCGCTAGTTTCCTTGACTGGACTCAAATCAGTGGTCCGGAAGTGAAAGATTCTGTGACCCACTACCAATCCTTTGACCCAGCCAGTTCCCCCCCAAACATTACTTTAACACAGTTTTAGCGGTCTGACTAGGAGATGCCTTCAGTTTCTCTATAAAAAGGAGGAAACGCAAGATGGCAAGATCATTCAAAATGTCCCATACAGCAGTATGTCCTTCTGTAAAGCACCACATTGCACTAAAGCACTGACACCTTTATGTCATTTCAAATATTTTCAGTAAAATCTAAATAGTCAGTTTATCAACAACTTATTAAACTAAAATGGTCTATACATATTGTTTTGCAGAACTCTATTGCTAAGCCCTTTAATGCTGTCACATGTGATCAGTTAAAAGAAGCCATCTGAATTGAAGAGTAGTTTACACTTGTAAATGTCCAGAAATGTGTACTTCCTCTTCATCTGAAGTTTCAGTACAGCCCCATTTACAGAAGAATTACTAACTGGTTGTAAAGGTCACCTCTTCGGAATATATGCGTATTGGAATTCTGAAACCAATTAGAATGGGATATTAGACATTTTCAGTGCTGAATGTAGATTAATTACACCATATTGATTTGATGTAACATTTTCAACATTTCACATTTGTTGAAACTTTAATTGAATGGATTAGAAGATGTTGGTTCTAACATATAAAACCCATAAAGGAAGGAAGCTACATTTTTGAAATTGCTTTCCAGGTTAGCAGTTTTTTCTAGAGAAAGATATAAACATTTTTGAGTCTTTAATGCAAGTCTTTATGTTAATAAATCTCCAAGGAGAGATTTTTCCTTTCATTTTCCCTTACAATAGGGATGAAGGCCCTTTGAGATCATGTTGGGAATTGATGAAATCCATTGATTGCCATTTAAATGATGCCTTTATAAGCTAATTATTGCAAAATTGTTAAACGTTTCTGATAAGCGACTATCATCAAAAACACACATTTCCTTTGGTTGTTAGATATTCTGGGGTAATGAATATCCTTAAACAGCAGCACACCAATTAGTTAGGATGGTAAATATGGCCTGCTGTGATGACTTTGAAATAAATGTCAGACTGACAGCATTCAGCAGGCTCATTTGAAAAAGGGATGTTACAGTTAGCTTTGATCTATATGCATCGATGGTGTCTGGCTGGAAGACATTGGAATGGGTGAGGAAACAGTCAATGATATAAAATAGGTCACTGGCTGGAACCTGCCCAGAGCGGAAGTGGTTTCAAGTTGTTACCATCTGTTCACGTGGAATGAGTTGCTGGCCTCAATCCAGTTCCCAGTGCATAAATGTCCACGTTACAAAAAACACCAATGTAAGTAATACTAACTGGAAACCTTGCCAACTGTCTCTGCAAAGAGGCCAAGGACTGAACGGGCTGCAAACTCATTTCATCCTTAAAGGCAGCGAAGGTATTGGGCAGATGAAACTTGCTTGTGCTGTACCCATTAGAGAGAAAAATAAGGCTTTCCCCCCAGTACTGCTCATTTGGCTCCATTCACCAGCCAGTAAAATCCACTGTGAGAGGAGTGTTTCCAGACATTTTTAGCTTTGTGTCTTAGAAAAGAGAACTACCCCTCACATGCAAGCTTCTGTCATGGGTCTTAAGACTATGTCCTTCCTGGTCCAATGCTGCAAAGTCTGTTAACCTCCCCATCTCTCTATTCATGCATCTACAGTGGGAATGGTTAGCACTTTGCCCACTCCTGGCTGGCACTGGTGCAGCTCTGCTGGTGGTTACAAAGGAGGAAGCACTAATGTGGAGAGGGCGAGATAGGGAACAGTCACGTTTACCATTGTAGCCTGTGGCCAGCTTACACTCCTGCTTCCTCTGTCACTCCCAGCAGTGCTGAGAAAAGTGCTCTTATGTCCTAGTGTAGATAAAGCCCAAAGCACAGAGTGAATATAATCTATGAAGCAGGCATTCGGAAACTGCAAACTTCTTGAAGAGTTATTCTGAGTTTGAAGCCAACATTATTATCAAGTTAGGAAGCTAATAGAGATCGTATAATGAAATATTTCTTAAAGGTGTGTGTTTACATAAGGACATACCGGTACTTTTTTTCTCCTTCTCAAATCAATGGAAGAAGACTGGGTACAACAAGCAGTTCCATGCTCCATCATGACACGCAAAGTGGTTATTCTCTAGAAATTAATAGTACAACTGAAATAATGCAGAGCTCCCAAGAAAGTAAAACGTAGACAAGGATCGGTTAGTGCCACTTACAGTGCATATGAAGGACTGAGAGGGCCCAGTTTCTGTGCCACCAATTCCCCCTTTTGTCCTCCGTGTTAGCATAAAGCAGAATTTTGTGCTTGCTCCCACGGTTGCCAGTACTCTGCTCTCCTCCCACCCCATTTCATTTTTCTTTATGCCTCGACAGAGCTGGCAGCTCTTTATAGGTCATCCTCATTTAGAACCCTGCTTTCCCCTAGCTTGAGGAGAGTGTCAGAGAACATCCCGACTCTTATCAGCACAATAAAGTATTCATACGTTTACTAGACTTTGTATCCTTTCAAAAAAAACACTTGCTCCTTTGATCTTGCTCTGAGAAGGGATTTGCACATTACATCAGACTATTAAGAAAACAAAGAACTCTCCCTAACAATTCCTTTTTCTATAATTCATAGGTGCAAGCTATTCAGATGCAGAATTCTCCTGTAGGAAAAGTGAGGTGCATCTAAATAGCATCAAAGCTGCAGAGCCATTCAGCCTGGAAAGGCCAGAAGGGACTTTAAAGTCATAACATTTTTAAGTATGCAAAATCTGGTTTATATGAGTTTGAGGTTTTTTTGGCTTCCACTGAGCCTGTGCTATTCAGCTCATGGTAAGGAAGGAACCTCCCATTTCTTTCAACAATTGATTCCTGGCCACCTGGGATTCCCTGCAAATACCTGATATCTGACAGTGACCTTAAAATGGATAAGCTCCTCAAGCTAATTGTTACCAACACAACAATACGGCCATTATTCGCCACTAAATTATTAGCATATGCCACTCATACAGCATCTGGGGACTGATCCTCTAGCCTTACTCTGGTGGGATTGCAGGAGTAGGGTTTTGGCCCTCAGCCCCTTAACCTGGAAAAATGATCCAATCTCCCAAATTCTTCTGGTCACGGACAGCAGCGAATATAGTGATTACATGGCAGACTGCTAGTGCAAATTTGTACTTCTGGAGCCAGAGCCTGGGCTGATTTACATCAGTAGAAGATCTTGCCCTTGGTTTCCAGTTTAAACAGATATTTACCCATGAAAAATCCTGAAAATTATTTTTCACCACATCCAATCTCCGGCCCCGGTCCCCCAACATAAGCATTGTCTTATTAAATGGGGGAGGGGAGGAAGCAGATTTCTGTACAATACTGAGATATTTCCAGCATGCAATTTATCGTATAAAAATACAAAAGCATGCTTCCCACTCTGCTTTTTTAAATTATGGCAAAGACAGGCCAAAATTGGAAGCTCTAATTATTATTTATGGACTGCTGGCAATGTGAAACACCCAATGTCGCTGCTCCAAGAGTCTTATTGTAAATGTTACGTTGGCCATTATATTGCTGCACAGCATGCTGAGCTTCTGAAAGTGGGGAGCCAAAACTCTTCTTGCAATATTGGATTTTTGAAAGGAAGCTGCCTCGCTACTCAAATCACCCCAGATAACTAACCCTGCTGCTCCAAGGTTCTGATCCTCCATTCTGATGTCAGTAGAACTACTAACAGACTCGAAGTTCAGCCTATGTATAAGTGCTTGCAGACTCAGGGCCTTGTTTATGAGGCATTTATTATTTAGGAACACTGTGAGAGAGGTTTAACAAAGCTGCCGTAAGCCAGACTACTTACTCTAAAAAATTCTTTGGTTGAGCCTGAATCCAAGGTTCCATAGGCTATTTCAGTTTGCTTCGCCAGATCCTCTGCACTTTCTATGGGAGAGACCATCCTTTCCACAGTAAGGAAGGCAGCAAGGTTGGCAGTGTAAGAAGAGATGATGATGAGTGTGAAGAACCACCAGACTCCTCCGACAATTCGTCCTGAGAGAGATCTACGGTAAAACAGACAGGGTCAAAATTGTTAATCCATTCTGTGTTTCTCTTCTAGAAGGGAAGCAATGTTTTTATTATAGCATCCTAAAGTGGGCCTGTAAAGTTTGCATGCACAACCCTTTTGGTGTACAATCTCCATATTTGCAGACTTTTCTTGTGCACATAAAATGGATGATCATAAGCCAACTCCTGATATCCTTACCCAGGCATTACTTAGGAGACGTTTCACTCTATGAGTGAAAACTCAGTACAGAGCTCAAGAGTTGTCTCTAAGGCCGTGATCCTGCCAAGACTTACACTAGGATTTCGATGGGATGACTTAATTTTATGCACTGTTGGTACAGACATAAGTCTTGGCAGATCTGAGACTAAGTGCGTGTGTGCCTACGTATCTGTGCAAGTGGGGACATGTACAAATGGTATAGACACAGGCACGGCTGGCTCTACTGTTTTTGCCGCCGCGGATGGCAGGAGAGAGAGAAGCTGATGCCGAGTTGCTGCTGCCGTGGAAGCTCTGCCACCCCGTTCTGACTGCCGCCCCAAGCACCTGCTTGGAACGCTGGTGCCTGGAGCCGGCCCTGGACACAGATCAAAGCACTTTCTTGAAATTTTGGCCTTAAATTAATTTTTAATGAGGCCTGAAGTTGACAGAGAAAAGTTTCAGCAATGAAGCCGAGGATGATACCACTAATGTTTTAAGACTCTATTTGTGCACTTCTTGCTTGGTCCTTGCAAAACCTAGTGATGAGTTTTGTCCCGAGAAAGGAATGAGTAAGGCGATGTGCAGAGTGTTTCAAAAGTTCATTGGATGTGTAGTGTAAAATACACAGGTGTAACATAGTATAAATAAGGTAATTTGTAATTTATTTAGAAGGAAAAATGGATGCAGTTATTACTGTGTGGCATATCCTGGGTAGGCATTTTAAAGGAACCAGAACCTGAAGCAGGCACTTCAGTTCCAGAAGTCAGGCAGGATAAGTAGATGAAGGAAGTCGTCCATGGGGATTGGAGGGGCCAGGAATAGGTCAACAGCAGTTGACCGATGGAGGCAGAAGATAGGTCAGGGGTGGCCAACCTCTGGCTCCGGAGCCACATGCGGCTCTTCAGAAGTGAACATGCGGCTCCTTGGCTAGGCACCGACTCCAGGGCTGGAGCTACAGGCGCCAACTTGCCAATGTGCCGGGGGATGCTCACTACTCAACCCCTGGCTCTGCCACAGGCCCTGCCCCCACTCCACCCCCTCCCCTCAGCCTGCACTGTCCTCGCTCCTCCCCTTGTCCCCCAGAGCCTCTTGCATGCCACAAAACAGCTGACCAGGAGGTGTGGGGAGGGAGGGGGAGGCACTGATTGGCGGAACTGCCAGTGGCGGGAGGCACTGGGAGCAGGGCGGGGGAGCTGACAGGGAGGCTGCTGACATATTACTGTGGCTCTTCGGCAATGTACATTGGTAAATTCTGGCTCCTTCTCCCAGTTTGGCCACCCCTGAGAAAGGTGAACACAGGAACCCTCCCACTCCCCCACCTCCCAACTCATTCTGCAGCAGATCAATGATAGGAAGTGGGCAGAAAAGTCCCATCCAATGCTCAGTGCTAGCTGATTACATGCGAGACCTGGAGCTAAATAATCTCCCCCCTGAGGCCTGCAAAAGGGGAGTTACTCCAAGGGAGCAGTATGAGGTCTGCTCATGCCATGGCTCAATGGGAATTAAGGGAGTCTGAATCCTACACATTAGAATGAGGAAACATTCTGGTATATTTTATGTTAATTAAAATTTGCATGTCTAAAACCCACTGTTCCAAACAATGAATGTTACTATTTAATAATTTGGGTCTGCCAAATTCCCATCTCAGTCCACACCACCAAAGCAGCACCGGAGTGAGGTGAAAAAATCTAATCACTGCCTGTTTTTTCCCTTAGCTTTTTTAAAAATGCAAAAGAAATAAAATAAAATCATTGTAAAATAAAAGGCCAGTCCTCAGTTGATGTAAAAGAGGGTAGTTCCATTGTAGACAAGGGATCTTAACTGAGCATAAAGCCCTAAATGTTTGTCTGGGACGCAATCCTATACTCCTTCCTCAAGCAAAACCCCAATTTTAGGGCATGGTCCCACAAGGTACTGAGAACTCTGGTACCAATCCAGAAATGCACTTAAGCATGTGAGTAGTTTCACTGAAGTCAATCAGACTATGTCCATACTTCAAGGTAAGCACCTGCTGATCAATGACATTGTGATCAGTTACACTGCAGAAGATTGGTACAAAATTATCTATTCAAATATGTGTTCTTATAGTTCTCACTGATCTCAGTGGAAGCAAAATCAGGTCCCACATATATTAAAGTCCATGGACCTTGATTCTGTAGCCCAAAATTTACAAACAAATTCACTAGAAATGGTTGAAAAATAGGGCCCCATTTGGCACACTTGCAGTATATTTTACCTTAGAAACAGCACACTCACCACCCATTGAGGAATTAGTCATTGATATGTTTGATTAATAATGCACCAGTACAGGGTTTTGTGGCTAAATGCCTCTTGCCAAACCTGTATCTCTTCCGCTTTGAAAATGATCCTCGGTTTTATGTGGAATAGAGGAAACGAGGAACTTTACATGCACTGGCAACAATAATTCTGGTATTTCCTAACTTTTCAGTTCTTGACTTCACGAACTTAATAATGTTCTTTTTTTTTTGGTCTGTTATTTATGTGTACAGAAATATCCTACCAAACATTTACAGCTAAGGGTTCTTTCTTCTCCTATTATAAACAAGGAAAAGTGTCTATTTTGAATAGAAGGTGGGGGGGGGGAGAGAATCAAAACCAAGCCCCCCTACAACCTAAAGTTTTCTTACTTTTTAAAAGCATGACATATGAAAATCCTTAAGAATATTTATTTTTATGATTTGGACCCTACCATATATAAGTAATTTTATACATGTAATTGCTAATGTTTATTTACATGGTGTATGCAAAAAAAAGTGTGAGTAGACGCCAATCTTTTGCAGTGATAAAGAAATAGACAATTTCAGCAATAGGGTTTAGAGCAGACAGACCATTCTTGCCTTTGATGCAGAGAAAATGAGAAATTCTTACCTGATTATTTGGTTCCTTCAAGCCCCTCAGTGCCACCCTCAGGCAGGGAGTACAAGTTCGCCCACCAACAGATGGAGATGAGAAAAAGGCAATAATCTTGTGCCATCACCCTACCCCTAACCTCATAAAGGGGGAGCTGGCTGGCCTTGCCCCACTGATGGGATTCCCGAGTAATAAAAATTCTATTCAATTCTAAGAAAGCCCAACATCAAAATACACATTCATAAAAATACTGCCAAAACAACAGAAGCAGAATGGGAAATTTGGGCTGGGTTAGAGGGACATGGAGAAATCACACTAACAGGTATGAAGTTGCAATTCTCCAGTATATATCTAGCCCAGGGAACATCAACAGCAAATCCCACTGCAAGAACAGCTGCAGGCTGGTATCCAAAGATACTGCAAAACTGATGGATTATAGCACACATCACCCACCTGCTGCAGTCAGTATCTCCAGAAGCCACTGCATCAAGACTGTAATGATATGAAAGAGTATGTGAGGCTGTTCAGATAGCCACATTGCTCAGCTCTAGAAGGGAAGTATTGCCTCTTTGCCCAGGAGGAAGAGATGGCTTTCAAGGCATGAGCTATGACAGAAACCTTCAGTGTTTTGGACAGCATAAGCTTTCTTAATGCAGTCTCACGCTCAATAAGACATACAAGGCATAGAGGTTGTCAGGCTTTCCTTGGAGCCTCTCAAAAGGATAAATAGGTGACTTGACTTTCTAAATTCCAGTTCTCCTGTAGAGTCCATAAGAAAAGCTCTTCGCAGTAAGTGCATGATGAGTCTTTTCTTTCTCCTTTCAGCCACCTACACAGAATTAGGGAGGTGGGGAACAGACTTGATCACTACCTCATTCTGATAACATGAGCAGTGAAAAAGCTTGAAGCTCCAGCCCCCCCATCTGCCTAAACAGAAGTCCACTAAAAAGGCAGCTTTAAAAAGATTAGTTACACCTGTGTCAAGCCAAAGTAATGGTGCAGCCTGAGGAATTTCTCTAAGATGTTCCTCAGAGAAATAAAGTGAGTACCTATGAGGGTGTGTTAGCAATTGGATGATATCCGACGTGGCTAAGGGAGGGCAGAGCTTTCAGTTCAGTTTATAAGCTGCCAAAATAAAAATTAAAAAAAATCTCAGCACTTCCGCCGAGGAAGCCCCAGGGTTGAGCACTACCCAAAAGGAAGTTAGGACTTGTCAGAACCAGGTTAAAAAGAAGTGACCTGGTCCCTTTGACAAGAAAGTACAACAAATTTAACATGAGCCTGCTGCAGGAGACGTTACTGGTATTTCTCTAGTGACTCCAGGTTTGGGCTACCAGTCAGAAAGGCAAGCAATTCAGGAACAGTGAAACCACAGAGCCATATGATGTTATAATAATTTATACAGCTCTGTACACACTCAGAAAGGTAAGTGATTCTTGTCCTAAAGTGCTTATAATGATATAAAACAAGACAAACAGACAAAAGATAAAATACTTGACGACAGTTCTGGGGCTGGAGAGTCTGGGCATTGAGATAGTGATGAGATGAAGGGAGGAGAGATTGCTCAAAGAGATGGGATTTCCTGAGGGATGTATGAAGTGCAAGAGATGGTTCTTGGACGATGAGGAGCAGTTTAGTTCTCCAGTTCTCTGATCTATTTCTGTTAAATCTGGAATGAGCTTCTGCTCACTCCAACAGCTGAGCTCATTTCAGAAAAAGCTGGATGAAACCATAGAGCTGTTTCCCCCAGAGTGCTCCAGAGAGCATGCGGAGAAAAATTAAACACCCACCA
The DNA here is from genome assembly GCF_965140235.1 of Caretta caretta. Classification (NCBI taxonomy): domain Eukaryota; kingdom Metazoa; phylum Chordata; order Testudines; family Cheloniidae; genus Caretta; species Caretta caretta. Next base: position 88,690,188 of record NC_134214.1, read on the forward strand.
CTCTGAAGCAACCTACATTAAAGTAGCTGCAAGTGGTGATTTGGATAGGATTGGAAAAAAATCTCTGAGGAAAATAAAGATGGAAAGCCAGTGTCTAGCCTAGCCAGCCAAAGATCTAGAATGCAATTGGGCAGGGTCTGCCAGCCTCTTTTATAGAGAAAATAACAACACAGGACTTTCTCCTCCCAACGCCATCTGCTGATTTGAAAGCTCCTTATACTCATTGCATGGGCTGGTGCAGAGGACTGAGGAAAAACAGAGTTAGCACGTAAACTCTGAATTTAAATCAGGCTGATGATAAGAGAATACTTATAATTTTAGTTGAGCTGTCACATAACTTATTGTCCATTACTCAGATAACGATTACAGAGAAAAGGATTACAACTTAAAACACCTACAACCACTATTGTAGAGAGGTCACATCTGTACAAGGTATGCAGCATTGCTGTTTAAAAAGATCCTGTTTAAAAAATGCAAGCAACTTTTGATGTTTTATAAAATGCACATTTCCTCAGTGAGGCGGCACACTGTGCACCATTCAGTTTAAATGAATTTTTTTATATTAACTAATTCATACTGAGCTTGATACAAAGACATGGTAATTGAACAACAGCATTATCAATATAGGGTTTTCAAGAGGTGCTTTGAAAGGGAAGTAAACAGAAAGTGAGCATACCTTGAGAGGAAATTTGAAAGGAAGCATGGAGTTAAATGAGAGCAAATTAGCAACAAGAGAAAAACACAACATTATTATGTAAAAGTTGCATTCACTTTGCAGAACAGTAATATACAGAAACAAATTCTTATCTTTTAATCAGAAACACCTGAATTTTTCCTGTACTCTTGAACACAAAAATGTGTATTATTTCCTATAAAAATTATTAAAAAATTTGGCTTTGCAGACATCCATTTTTAATTGGCCTCTTATCACTAATAAAAGATTAATAAAATTAAAAACTAGCAAGGCCGACTGGAAAACACTGACTTCCTTGGGGCAAAATCTGAATCTCTACAGCCACTTTTTCTTTCAAGTATACATGCAATTTGCTACATGCTAAACCGTGAGCCAAGTTCTGCCCTTACATCACCAGCAAGCTCATGGAGTGTGATAGAGCTGCATGAGATATACGTTTTCACAGGACTTGACCACATGACCCAAACCCCAGCTGATGAAAGATTACAATAACAGCATTTCCAGTTCTGACTCCCATTTTCCCACCACAGGAACTCCATGGGAGTTACATGCCTAGGTGCCGAAAATCCCACTATAAGTAACTCCCAATTCCTTTAGAGGAGTCACTTGGTTCTAACCGCAGAAGAAATAGGTCCCTGGAACTTGACAGCCTTAACCTACCATACTCATGCAATACTTTTTAATAAAAGACCTTGCTTTTACAGCAGCAATTGCTTACTCTGTCCCCTTACTTCTGCATGAATACAGAGCAAAATGAAAAGACATTGACTCGTAGAACCTGCAAGGAAACGATTTTGCTCAAAACAAGTTACGAATTTGACTGTGCTTTGTTTCAGAGTAACAGCCGAGTTAGTCTGTATTCGCAAAAAGAAAAGGAGTACTTGTGGCACCTTAGAGACTAACCAATTTATTTGAGCATGAGCTTTCGTGTCACGAAAGCTCATGCTCAAATAAATTGGTTAGTCTCTAAGGTGCCACAAGTACTCCTTTTCTTTTCACTGTGCTTTGTGTGGCTTTTCATTTTCTGTGTAGATTCTCCATTTAAAGAAATGTCTGAACTACCACGAGTGGATTCTCAATACTTTAGCTCACTATGCTGACAACACAGTAGTCTTTGATAGAAGAACAAAACGGCTGGAACAAATGTTGATTCCATAGAGGGATGTACTGAACACTGCGAATAGCTGTTATCTGATTCAGGTTAGACAAATCCTATTAAACACAGAGAGTGGAGTACAGGGATATATCCAGTGGTGAGGTGGAGCTGGTTCCCACCGGTTCGCTAGAAATGGTTGTTAAATTTAGAAGTCCTTTTAGAACGGGTTGTTCCGCGAGGGACAACCGGTTCTAAAAGGCCTTCTAAATTTAACTGGCCAAAAGTGGTGCCTTGGCGCCGACTCCGTGGGTGCTCCGGGGCTGGAGCACCAACCGGCAGCTCCTCGCCCCACCCCCACCCCCGGCTCCAGTTCACCTCCTTTCCGCCTCTGCCTCCTCCCCTGAACGCGCCGCCCCGCTCTGCTTCTCCGCCCCCACCCACAGGCTTCCCGCAAATCAGCTGTTCGCACGGGAAGCCGGGGCGGGCTGAGAAGCAGGCTGTGGTTTCGCACTCAGGCCCAGGGAGGCAGAGGTAAGCTGGGGCGGGGGTGGGGGGGCGCGAGGAGGGCTGCCCGCGCCACATCAGGTAACCCTGGGAGGGGGAGGGGGGCAGGGGAACCGCTCCTCGCCCCAGCTCACCTCCGCCACCCTCGGCCTGAGCGGGAAGCCGCCGCCTGCTTCTCAGCCCTCCCAGGCTTCCCGCCTAACAGCTGATTTGCAGGGGGGTGGGGGACGCGCAGAGAAGCAGAGTGGGGCGGTGCGTTCGGGGCGGAGGCGGAGGTGAGGTGAGCTGGGGCCGGGCGCAGGGTGGGGAGCTGCTGGTGGGTGCTCTGCACCCACCAAATTTTCTCCGTGGGTGCTCCAGCCACCCACAAGACCCTCCTGCCCAGTTCTGGGGGCAGTCAGGGGACGGGGAGGGGAGTGGATGGAGCAGGGGACCTGGGGGGCATCAAGGAACGCGGGGGGCTGGATGGGGCAGGAGTCCCGGGGGGCGGTGGTGGGCAATGACCCCCTCATGGGGTGAGGAGGGAACCAGTTGTTAAGATTTTGGCAGCTCATCACTGGATATATCCTCTGGATTATCCACAGAGAATACTCATCCATTATAGATCTAACTAGCCAAGAGATGTCAGTTATTCCACACAAAGGTGGCTGAAAGAGCCTTTATTAGGTAGCACAAAAGTGACCTCTCCAGAATGCTCGTTGGCATCTCTCTAAAAGTGCTGTACACTCTCACACAAGAAATGTATTCAGGCAAACTCACAATGGAAGAATGAATCCCTTTTAATGCCAATAAAATATAATGAAACAGTCAATATAATCAATGTGCTATGAATGATGTTTCTTCCTGACAAAGGTATGGATTCAAAATGGAATGCTTGGGAATAGTCCTTTTCTATGGAAAATAAACTGACTCAACACTCAAAGTAACAGTGTTTCTGGAACTTAAAACATTTTACATTTTTTTGGTAAAAACTCATTTAACTGTCTGGCCTTCTGTTATCATTAAAGATAACAGAACAGCTGAATGTTGTCTTCAGTGGATGTTTCATGTATTAATATTAAGTTAAAAGTTATAGCTGGACATATTTACTGCCATCTCTGTATACTTGGTATTTCCAAGTCATCTATAATTGTGGTATTGATAAAGATAGAATATATTCAATTCATTATGCAAAATATACAAGGCCAAACAGGTCAAAGAGTCACATGAGAACTTAACAAAAAAAACCCTATGCACTTCTATTTACTGTCAATAAACAGGTCTAGTGGAAACAGCATAATGCCTGCAGCTTTCCATGTGATGTCCCGGTGCTTATTTCCCGGTCCTTTAAATTGGGCAAACACATGGTCAACAGCAATTTAAATGCTATCACTGCTCCGTATCTTTAACAGCAAGCAAAGGGGCATAGTTTGGGTACAGATTTTGGGACTAAACCACAAACACAGTGCATAAACATGAGGAACAAGCTAAAAGCTATAGATATACCATCAGGTAGCTCATTGGAACACTTACTCGTTTAACAGATTTCTTGCTAACATTACTGTATGCACATATTTAGGAAAATGTGTTGTGCACATAACTTTAAAAAAAATTTAATCACTGTAATCAACTTCTCTTTCTTCACTGCTAAACTATACAAATTGCTAACCTTCAAATATAACACATTTAGTTCGACACTTCTTACATGTCCTAAATCTCTAATGAAATTAATAGGAGATTTGGGTGTGAAAGGAGTACAGGGTCAGGATCAACTCTAGATTATAAGTGATGAAATCCTGGCCCTTTTAAGACAATGGAACTTTTGCCCTTGACTTCAACAGGGCTAGGATTACACCCAAGATTTCTCTTTTTATATAGACTATGAAAATCTGGTAATTTGTCAAAGACTTAGGCATTGTCTGTACATTCAGAGGGGCACAGAAAGCATGTGGAAATGGGCTCTACTTGTTTTGAATATGAGTGCTGATTGAGAAATCATTTGGCTCTCTAAGGTAATAAATATACGTTCACACTTTGTTAAAGAGGAAAGGGCATACTGTTTGTACTAAATAAGTCTAATTTTTTTATAATTATGGTAGCTATACAATGACTTTAAAAATATTATTATACAAACCAGTGAAGATCCATTACTATAAAGCTACGTAGATTTAGTGCTTATCACAGATGTCACCAATGTATTTTAATGATGTATGCATAGAAACATTTTTACTTTGTTATTTAAAAAACATTTTGAAGTGTGCATTGTTCAATCAAGAGAACTTGAGCACTCTCCAGTGCTTTGTAAATTTTTCTTTAAAAAGCAATCAAATTCTACTTAATATCAGTATTTGTATTAAAATAGAGCTAACATCAAATCTGTTTTCCTAACGGCTTATTTAGAAAGACTATTTGCATGAAAAAAATTAATTTTATGAACACTGGCAACACTTCTTAGAAGTCCACATTGACTATGAACACAAGGAGATCAGACAAGACTAGATTTACATAATGATACACATACAGTACAATACATAACGACTCTTAGAGATGGAGAAATGAATATATGAATGTGATAGTAAACAAATTAGTAATAGATGAATGGATGGTGCAATGGAAACAAATAGAAAATTAAAGCTCGAAGGAAAATTAAAAGGTCAGCATAAGCTGAGACCGGCATGGAGGTGTTTTAAAGTGCTGTTGCATGTGGTTTTTGAAGCAGTTCTTATTTTGCAAAGCAAAATAAATATGTTATATGCACCAAGCAGATGACCGTAAAATGAGATATGCAGCAAAAACACGGTAGCCCTCCAAGCATTGCTGAAAATGTAAAACCCTATGCATTTTACAGTCTCAACATGGTGTATATAAGTTTTTTCAGAAATGCGTGAATGGCATTAAAGGCAATGCCACTCGCACACTTACTAGTGAATAAGAATAGTGGCTTGGTGATGAAGCTTAGCATTGGATGGAATGTTAAACAAAAAATTTGGAATTGAAAAAATTAAGAAAGTAACATATATGCACCATGGCATCAGCATATGACCATAAAATGCAAAAAGGTGATGGAATGATATGGAACAAACCTTGGAGAAATATCGCATCCTTGCTGCATAAAGGCACCCAGGGAAAACCAAAGGCTGTTAAATATTCCAAACTCATTTGGAGGGTCGGGAGGGTTCTGGGGGTCACGCGGTTCTTCATTGTTGTCTTCCAAATGCCATTCATAAGGACTGAATCTGCTGACTAGGAAAAGAACTACGCTGACTCCAATGTAAGCAAAGACTATACACATCCAAATTTCATAAGCCAAAGGATCCAGAAAGGAAAATACGCCAGGTTTAGATTTCTGAGGCTTCTTGATCATGATGGAGATGCCCAGACTCATAAAAGGTTTTGAAAAGTCTATGACTTCTTCTCGTACCAAGGTTATGGTGAGTGGAGCAACAGCTATGTCTGCTCTCTGAAAAGAGAGAACATACTGGAGTTAGTTGTAAAACAGTCACCACGAATTACAATCTAGTCTCAAACAAAATAATTAAATGATAAAGCCAATAAAGAATTATAAGAATCATTGGGTTAAAATTTCGTTGCAAATTGCATGTGTTTTGGAATCATTAAAATGATTAAGAACATTATATTATTGATAGAAAGTTAATAATAATGAAAAATTATGCATAATTCTACATGAGGGGCACAATGAAGAAGGGGCGTGTAACCTAGCTACATATGTTTTCCAGCTATTATGGATAAAAAAAGTGAGCTGTCCAATTAAATAATTCTGTACTTCCTGAATATGAAGAGGGTTATGTAACACAGTTTTACTATAATCTTCACATTGAATTTTGCTTTATCAAGTAGTCATAAACTCTCATTAAAACTGTCATAAAGCCAAAATCTGTCATTCAACAGGATTATGTTAAAATTGAAAGCACATGTGGATTATTTTGATGACAGGCCTTTAGTGTCCATTTTGATTCCTTAACAAGGCATTTGTTAATTTTTTTCCTAAATTCTAGGAAGGGATAATAACAACAACACCTGGAACTATCAGGACTAGCTGAGAATGTTTGTTGTTATATTTCTCTTACATACAATCTAGAAGTGTTATGACATGACAAGGGTTTTCTCCCTGTTGCTTTTGTTGTTTACCAGTGATAATCTGTGTCTGGAATATGCTTTGAGGACATAATGGACAAATACTGTGGTTCTCTATGGTTTGATTTTCTCTCTCTCTCTCTCTCTCTCTCTCTTTTTATTTTAGCAAGATCAGCTCAGACTGATTTGTTAATGTAGGCTGGGATTTTCAAAGGATCTAATGGAAGTAGGCACCCAAATCCCACTGATTTATAGCAAAATAGGCAAATAAAGTTGGAAACGTTGTGATGGGATATGAGACAGTGACTTTCCCACCTAGCTGAGACAACACTGTTTAGCACAGGTGGAATTTTCACTGTAAAATCAAGAAGGGCAATTAATTGGCTACTACAAGGATGAAGCATCCAGAAAAAATGAGCAGTTTTTATTTATACACAAACCATAATCTCATCATATTCTAGTCTAAGGGCTTGTCTTCACTACCAGGGTAAGTCGATCTAAATTATGCTACTCCAGCTACATGAATAATGTAGCTGGACTCGACATAGCTTAGGTCGACTTACCCCGCTGTCTTCACTGCACTGCGTCGACAGGAGACGCTCTCCGGTCGACTTCTCTTACTTTTCTTGGGGAGCTGGAGTACCGGAGTCAGCCGGAGAGTGCTCTGTTGTTGATTTAGCAGGTCTTCACTAGACCCACTAAATCAATCCCCGCTGCAGCAGCATCGATCTCCCCGGTAGTGAAGACGAGACCTGAAGTACTGTAATTGCAGAAGAGCTCTCTTCCTCTGGTTTTCTGCAGAAGCGAGTGTTTCTGGCGATCCTTTTCATTTACATTGCATTGGAACCATGGAATACTCTCATGCTAATTTAACAGTGGTAATACAGGTCAGCCAGTGCATATGTAATAAATAGCTTGTATTGTTTGGGAAGATTGCAATGTTAGTTTCAGAGAAACAGCCGTGTTAGTCTGTATTCGGAAAAAGAAAAGGAGCACTTGTGGCACCTTAGAGACTAACCAATTTATTTGAGCATAAGCTTTCTTTTTGCAATGTTAGTGTGTTTCAAATACAACATGGATCTTGCATCTAACTGTTTGATGGAGGGGGAGGCTGTGTTAGGGTTGCCAACTTTCTACGCACACAGAACCAAACACCCTTGCCCCACCCCTGCCCTGCTCCTCCTCTGAGGCCCCTACTCCACCACTTTTCTGAGGCTCCACCCCCTCACTTCCCCTCCTCCCCCCTGTCACTGACTCTCCCCACCCTCACTCACTCACTCACTCACTCATTTTCACTGGGCTGGGGCAGGGGGTTGGGATGTGGGGGGGGAGTGGGTGTGCGTGAGGGCTCTGGCTGGGGGTGCAAGCTCTGGTGTGGGGCTGGAGATGAGGGATTTGAGGTTCAGGAGGGGGGCTCCGGGCTGGGGCTGAGGTGCTTGCAGTGTGGGAGGGGGCTCTGGGCTCGGGCACGGGATTGGGGCACGGGGTGTGTGTGTCGGGGTGCAGACTCTGGGCGGCGCTTACCTCAGGTGGCTCCCGGAAGCAGCAGCATGTCCCCACTCTGGCTCCTACGCAGAGGCGCAGCCAGGCAGCCAGGCACCCCCATCCGGAGGCGCCGTCCCTGCAGCTCCATTGGCTGCGGTTCCCAGCCAACGGGAGCTGCAGAGGCTGCACTTGGGGTGTGGGCAGCTCACGGAGCCCCCTGGCTGCCCCTACATGTTGGAGCTGGAGGGGGGACATGCTGCTGCTTCCAGGAGCCGCATGGAGCCACGGTAGGTAGGGAGCCTGCTTTAGCCCTGCTGCGCCACTGACTGGACTTTTAACGGCCCAATCAGTGGTGCTGACCGGAGCCACCAGGGTCCCTTTTTGACAGGGCATTCCGGTCAAAAACTGGACACCTGGCAACCCTAGGCTGTATGTGTCTAAAATCCACCCGATAGCTGTCTCCATGTTTGGCTGATTACTTTTCTTTTATGATCTAGAAACACTACAAGGCTAGTCTCATGGCATTTCCCCATTTACTTTCTCACATTTGGTTGTAGTAAGAATATAGCAAGTAGTACTCAACATGTATCTTTCCTTATAGTATCATAGCTAATGATTTTGGCATAAAGCTTGGCTGAGGGCTACTGATGAGGCTGGATTGGTGCAGGTAACCAATGGAGCTCTTATACAAATCAGGGCCCAGTTCTACTCCACTAACTTCAGTAAGCACAGAATCCAGTACTGAGGGATATGACAACACTGGGGATTTTTAACCAGCCTTATACAACATTTTTTCTACCACCTAATGAAACTGAATTGGGTCAATTTGGGCAGATTTATCGGAAAAGCTTAAGGGGGAAGATAGCATGTTCTAACTATTACAGCTTCACAAGTTTTTGCCTTAAGCGAAAGCTCATGGTGGAATTCTCCCTCTTTCACTGTACTGTAACCTTCACAAAGTAATAATGCTCCAGAGAACTGGGAAAAGTTTTGCAATGCAAAAGTATTCACTTTCTCTATAAAAAGGGCAAGATCCGCCATCTGGTGTTAGCCAGAGTAACTCCCCTGAAGGAAATGAACCTATGCCAGTTTTCACCAGCTGAGAGTCTGGCCCAAAGTGTCTAAATGAAAATAATCTGTTTCTCTTTGCCTGATGTTTGCTACCGATGGAATGCAATTTGCCTTAGAGGCATTATGAAAAGTAGCTATGAAACATATGGCATAGGTGTAGCTGCTTTTGTAAGCTAACTGTCTCAGCTGGATTCCTCCAGAACTAATACACCAGAAGGGTTTAGTCTGCACATTTCCAACTAACAATCTGGAATACTCCTTTCTGAAGTATATTTGCAGTTAAGGAAGGCACCAAAAAGCTTTTCTGAACCAACTTAAAGCAATTTTTAAACATATATGACTTTTAAGCTTGTGCCCTAATTTTTCTGCTGCTTTTAATGTCAAATGATTGAGTTCTGGGATTAACAATCATCTGTGCCCCCTGGTGTAAAACTATTGACTTCAGTGGAGTTACAGCAGAGTTCAGTTTAACCTAATGTTTACAATGTGTGTGTAAATATCAGAAACTGCTATTTAACTAACGCAGCACTGCGTATAACTAGAGCATGAGTAGAAAGGAGATTTTAATCTTTTAAAACAAAGAGAACGCCCATGCTGTATTGGTCATGTCTCTTATCTGAGAAGGAAAAAAAATCACCTTGGAAGGGGCAATCTAATGTAAGCAAAACAGATAGACAGATAATATTTATATACAAAGGTGCACTTATTCCAGCATCAGTCAGACTTCTTTTGCAAACTGAGCTTGCAAATTCAATGGGACTACTCATGCATGTGTGCAGGACTGCACAGTGCTGTTTGTTTCTATTTTTCTAAACCCATTACTAACTACTTGAGCTAAAATGCTGAAGTGCTTGCAAAAGGAGCCTGAAAAATGAAATAATAATATAGGTTCCATTTGTGAACATTTTACTCACATTGAATAGTACCTTACTCTAGAACTAGTCTCATTGACTTCAATTAGACTATTGGTGGAGTAAGGCAGTATTCACCAAGAGTATCAGAATCTGTCCCATAGGGTTACATTTTTCAAAAGTGCCTAATTGAATTAGGAACTTAAGTCCCATCTTCAAAAATGACCTAGGCATTTAGTAGCCTCAAGCTAATAGAGTGCCTAAATCACTTTTGAAAATGGGACTAGGGGTATGTCTACACTACCCGCCAGATCCGTGGGCAGCGATCGATCCAGCAGGGATCGATTTATTGCGTCAAGTCTAGATGTGATAAATTGACCCCTGAGCGCTCTCCTGTCAACTCCTGTACTCCACCACCATGAGAGGCGCAGGCAGAGTCGACAGGGAAGCGGCAGCAGTCGACTCACCATAATGAAGACACCGTGGTGAATAGGTCTAAGTACGTCAACTTCAGCTACATTATTCACATAGCTGAAGTTGCGTAATTTAGATCGTTCCCCACACCTAGTGTAGACCAGGGCTTAGACTCCTAAATCTCAGGCGCTGAGGTGTTTTTGAAAATTTTGCCTCTCAATCTTTGTATCCTGAAGCATCTCAACACACTTAATCTGAACTATGAACTACATATAAGGCTCACTTCTTCATTAACCACCTCTGGAAGGAACTGTAGTAACTAACAACTACCACACATTGGTTTAGAACAGGAAATCAAGGATTTATGTAGGCAGAATACCTGAGAGAGAACTTCTCTGGCTGGAATTTGGCCAGGATTCCAAGGATTCCATCCCTATTTTTGTAATTGCCATGGAGTTTTTAATGACCACAAGTGGTCAGAACATTTGTTTCACACTATATTTGAAAGGCAACAGCTGGGGCAAAAGCTAAGTGCAAACTCATTCAAAGAGAAGAGTGATGCATACTGAATTGCCAACATCACGAGTGGGTCCTGAAGGCATCAATGGGGAAAGGACTGATGAATACAGCAACCTCTGATTCTGGCTATGAGAACTGTTTTCAGCCTCTGAGATCTGCCCATGATAGAACAAGGCAACATCATTCCTCTAGCAGAAAGTCCTCTGTGGCCTGTTGCGGGTCAGACACTGGCTTTTTTCAAAGGGTAGCAAGGAACTCCATTTAGATGAGTCATCGTGAGGGTCTGTGTATCTTTCACAGTTCCTGAAGGCTACTGCAGGAACCGTTTCCTGCAAGGTTTCTGTGTATGCTACATCTTTCTGTGTTATGAGGAACAGATTGCTCTGTTTGTACCCCTTTGCAGATAACTATGAAATTGATAGTAATTAAACCCATTTGCAGGATTTCTCCTAATTCTTCTTGAATGTGATGGTTTTCGAGTACACAGACCCATTCATTTCAATCAGACTTACTGCCCTACTAAAAGAAAATGAGATTCATAAGAGGGTAGCTCTTAGAGCTTATAGAATTCAATGAGACAAATAAAAATGGCTCCTAAATTATATTCAAAGTTCAAACGCAACACATTGTTACTATGCTAATATGAGTAATCCAGTGGCAGCATTTCCTAATACGGTTGATAGGAGGTGTTGTACCCAGAAATGTTAAGCCAATTAACATTGAAGTTGACAACAGAACTCTCACTGGATTTAATTGGAGCAAGATTGGACCTTTCACCATTAATAAACTAACTCATACATTTTTTTTATAGTTAAAAAGCAACATTTTAGTCCACTTACAATGTACAGCACATGCAGGAACCTTTTATGGTATTCTTCTCTATCTAACCTCAATAATGGTGCTGCATGGTGAAATTCACCCCTGTGAAGAGGGCTAACACTCTTGAGCCCTATTTTGAGAACTTACAATAGAATATTGGACCTGTGTTGGCTCTCTGTACAGGGTGCATTTGATCCTGTGTGCACTGGTTAGAGATTGCCAGTTTTCAGAGATGGCTACATTTTAGTAGTTGGTGACATGACACTGGTATATACAGGGTGTGATCTTATAGCCTGGAGACTTCAATGGGTTGTCCCAATGTGGGACAGTTCAGGAGGGTTTTTTCTCAGTTATGGGATAAGACCATAATTTGCAATCAGTCTGGAAAGTCTGTTGAGGTCTTTGGAATGCTAGAATGAACTGTGTTAATGTTTCTCTTTTTAGAAGAGTTAATTTACAGCATTTGATTCTACAACTCTGCAACAGTAAAACTATGGTATTTTCTAAAATGATAAAATAAACATCCATTGTATTTTGTCCTTTTAGTTATATGCAGAAAGCACAATATATTTAATCTACACCAGTGGTTCCCAAACTTGTTCCGCCACTTGTGCAGGGAAAGCCCCTGGTGTGCCGGGGTGGTTTGTTTACCTGCCGCATCTGCAGGTTCGGCCGATCGCGGCTCCTAGTGGCCGCGGTTCACTGGAAGTGGCGGCCTGTGGGAAGTGGCGGCCAGTACGTCCCTCGGCCCGCGCCACTTCCAGCAGCTCCCATTGGCCTGGAGCAGCAAACTGTGGCCGCTGGGAGCCACGATCGGCCAAACCTGCGGACGCGGCAAGTAAACAAACTGGCCCAGCCTGGCCGGGGCTTTCCCTGCACAAGCGGCAGAACAAGTTTGGGAACCACTGATCTACACCAATGATATAAAAACCAGCTAATGGGCATAGTGTACTGTAACCCCACTCATTTATGTTCAAATAAATTTGTTAGTCTCTAAGGTGCCACAAGTCCTCCTTTTCTTTTTTGCAGATACAGACTAACATGGGTCCTACTCTGAAACCTGTAACACCACTGTAAGTGTAAAAACTGTTCAGGTTAATGGAAAATATTTGCAGTGACTAGAATGGGGTGAAAAATGTGTGATAAGTTGTGCTGGAACAGAGGCACAGATAATGCAGTTTGGGGTGGGTGGGCAGGCAGGCGGAAGAGATACCTGAAAGCCCCAAAATGTAATCACAGTTAATTACAATGCCTGCAAGTGAAAGAACTAGGCCCTTTTCATGATAAAAACTTAAACATTTTGATGAATGTATGCCCTATTTATTATAAAAAGCCCACTTAGCGTTATACAAGGTTACTTATCTTCTGTCTCATTTTAAACACTCTGTAATGATCAACATTGATATTATTTAATGAGTCAATGAAGTTTCATTAGTAAAGCATCATTTCAAAGGACTAAAAAAACCCAATCTTCAAGAAATTTAATTTATCAGTAACTAACATGGTGCACACCATTATACACAGATTTTGGTTTCCAGCTGTGCAAAAACTATCTTCTTCCAATGAAAAATGCCTGAGTGGAAGTTAATAGGAAAGGTTAATAAGAGCTGATTAAGAGCTGTGCCACAAAAGAAGTGAATATTGCCTTTATTTAAATCTGATTGCAATGTCCATGCCTTTCAGTCAGCCTGTCATTTATTGGTTCTACCAGAGAGGGTTTTTCTTTGGAAGTTTAATAAGCAGAAATGGGAAAAAAGAAACCTGGAGAGCTAGTCACAGTTATGTACCGTAAATACCTGCCAATGCCTGAGTTTGATTGCACAATCAAGTCTAAAGTCTATTCCATACACATATTTTATTAAAATAAAAACTAAATTGACTTTAATGAGGGTTTTGTCTGAGCAAGGACAGCAGTACTGGGCCCTGTAAGGGCCTCCTTACTAAAGCCTTTCTGCATGCAGTTCCCTCCCCCATGTTTGCTCAAGCAAATCAGGTGTGTTTCTAATTAGATTCTCAAGTGTGCAATCATTTGGTACATATACGAATCTGTTGTTATGAATATATACTTGCACATTATGGAAATGCAAATAAGGAAGCCCTTTGAAAATTTGGCCCATCATGTATATTCTTATAGAGCTGCACATCTTCTGTAGACTTTCATGTAGACTATGTCTGTTGACCTACTCACTTGAGTGGTTATGCTTCACTAGAGAGGAACACCCACAACTCATTATTGCAAAATCTATTTTCAGGTGGCTTGAATTTTATATTTGTTTCTTATAGGCCAGTCATTTATTATGCTTGTAAATTAATGTATGGTTGGTTCATAATGATGAGACTTTGGGGGGACAAGTCAGCTAAAAACCCACTACAGGAATTATATGGTTTTGCCACTAATTCACTGAAGAATCTCCCAACACATATTTTTAGTCCCTTGGTAGATTAATGGTTAATAAACCACACTGGGTTCAGTATTAACCATACACAGTCGTTATACATGTGACTCACAATACATGTGTTGTGAATGTGCTGGTGTAACAGGAATCCATTGCTGGATGATTAACTACAGAAAAGGAACTAGGTAATTCGGCACATTTGAAAATCCCTCTTGGGGGCCTATCTGTTTGTTTAGGTGCCTAAGTGCTGAATCATCATGTGATTAACTGTTACTCTATGCTGTACTTATAAGAGCAAAGATTTATTATGTATCCAGTAGTATTTTATTTCAGGATTCATTGGACGGATTGGCAGATGCTTGCTTTTGCACTGACAGTTACTGTCGAAGGATAGATTGTTATGTAGACTCTCTTACTATCTTATTTACATTAATAGAATAAATATGTTGGCAATTCATTTTGAATGTAATTAGTTATTCTGACCCTGGTCTGCAGTAATGGTTAGAAAGTTGTTTTAAAAAATAATAATAAAATATGATAATGAGACAGTAGTTTTAGAAATAAGTTACCAGTTACCTTTGATACATTTTATGGGCAGCCTTCATTATTCGCAATACTTTAATTTCTTTTCTATTATTAATTAGTGGTTCTAAATGTTCATCTGGAAGCAAACACCACCTCCCCCCCAAGCCAAACATCCCCAAAAAGAAGCAAAGTGAACAAATGTGGGAGGAAATTTTCCTGAAGAGGGAACGAGTCTGGGCTGTGCTATAAACACACTTTGCATTTTGTTTAAAATTGCCCATGAATTTCTCAGTGTTTATTACAGAAATTAAAGCACAGGTTAAAATCGGTGCGAAAAATTAACTTTGGCGTAACTATATGGGGGATGGGAAGATAGAAAAAAAAGCAACAAATAGAGAAAAGTAAGTTTCAGAGTAACAGCCGTGTTAGTCTGTATTCGCAAAAAGAAAAGGAGTACTTGTGGCACCTTAGAGACTAACCAATTTATTTGAGCATAAGCTTTTGTGAGCTACAGCTCACTTCATCGGATGCATACTGTGGAAAGTGTAGAAGATCTTTTATACACACAAAGCATGAAAAAATACCTCGAGTGGTGTCTCGAAGGTCTGGTAGCATAGGGCCTGAGGAGGAAGTCTACATAGCCAGACAATCCTACTACAGGACAGGCCTAACAAAGAAAATAACAGAATGCCACTAGCCATCACCTTCAGCCCCCAACTAAAACCCTCCAACGCATTATTAAGGATCTACAACCTATCCTGAAGGATAACCCAACACTCTCACAAATCCTGGGAGACAGGCCAGTCCTTGCCTACAGACAGCCCCCCAACCTGAAGCAAATACTCACCAGCAACCACATACCACACAACAGAACCACTAACCCAGGAACCTATCCTTGCAACAAAGCCCGTTGCCAACTGTGCCCACATATCTATTCAGGGGACACCATCATAGGGCCTAATAACATCAGCCACACTATCAGAGGCTCGTTCACCTGCACATCCACCAATGTGATATATGCCATCATGTGCCAGCAATGCCCCTCTGCCATGTATGTTAGTCAAACTGGACAGTCTCTACGTAAAAGAATAAATGGACACAAATCAGATGTCAAGAATTATAACATTCATAAACCAGTCGGAGAACACTTCAATCTCTCTGGTCACGCGATTACAGACATGAAAGTTGCAATTCTTCAACAAAAAAACTTCAAATCCAGACTCCAGCGAGAAACTGTTGAATTGGAATTCATTTGCAAATTGGATACAATTAACTTAGGCTTGAATAGAGACTGGGAGTGGCTAAGTCATTATGCAAGGTAACCTATTTCCCCTGGTTTTTTCCTAATCCTCTCCCCCCCCAGACGTTCTTGGTAAACCCTGGATTTGTGCTGGAAATGGCCCACCTTGATTATCATACACATTGTAAGGAGAGTGATCACTTTAGATAAGCTATTGCCAGCAGGAGAGTGGAGTGGGGGGAGGTATTTTTTCATGCTTTGTGTGTAGAAAAGATCTTCTACACTTTCCACAGTATGCATCCGATGAAGTGAGCTGTAGCTCACGAAAGCTTATGCTCAAATAAATTGGTTAGTCTCTAAGGTGCCACAAGTACTCCTTTTCTTTTTGAGAAAAGTAAGTGTACTTCTTATCAGGCTCTCCATGCTGGAAGGAGATGGTGGCTAAGTATCTTGGACATCCCAGGTTACCATGCCACCTCTCCTACTGGAACAGGCCCGGAAGTGGAATAGGTGGAAGAGATGAAGGTACCATCTGCTCACACTTCTTCCTCCACCCGGTCAACTCCAGAAGAAGAGAGGTGGTGGCTCAGTTACCTGCGTGGCCCAGGTTACCAAGCCACTATTGGTCCTTCTGGAGCAGGGACCGGGGACTTCCAGTACTTCCTTTTTTAGGGAGTAGAGCACCGACATATGCTTGTGCAAGTGTGTGTGTGTACGTGTGTGAATATTCCACTACATTACCTTCCTTTAACAGGCAGCCTTGCATTTACACTTAGACTAATTTATTACTAACATAAACACTGCTACCTAGTGTAATATATTGGATTTTCTTAACGTAATCAGTATTTTTTTGTACTTGAGTGGTCTCAAATTTAGGTAAATCAGCTAGGGCTTGAGCCTCAATGCCTGATTCTTATCGCCCTCCTAGCAGCATTCATAATGAGTAACCCTGTTGAATTTACACCGCTGAGGTTAGAATCAGGCCCCAGGTTTCTAGCCAGGATTCATTTACTTACTTGTCTTTTTAATTATTTTAAATCTATCTACCTAAGGCTTTAGGTGCCCTAACTCATCGTTAATAATTGTAGCACTGGAGTGAATGTCTCTCTTGATGATGGACATGGAATAAACAGGGCCCATAAAAATTAAGACAGATTTAAAAACACAGCCAACCAACCACCCACCCACTACAGAATTTGAGGGTTTCTAAAACAACTAGCCTGGCTAATCTCTGAGAAATATTACTGAATAATTTGGTTTCAGGCATCTTCTTTATTGCTCATGTTGCATTTGAGCAGTACAAAAGAATGCTCCCCATTCAAGCCTGATCGGGCAGGAACTGTTGAGTCCCCTGTGGGACCAGGAAAAAAAAAAAGCCATGTAGAAACATCCTTCCTTGCAGGAGAAGGAAAGAGACTCAGAAAGAAAGATTAGATGCTCCCTGCTCTCAGGGACTGGGAATTCCTCCTCTCAGTAGGCCAACAGAAGATAGTGCTATGGATTTATACGGTGGTTGTGATTAAAGATCAGCATCTGCCACTGTTCAGTACCATGTGAGATGCCATCATTTCTCCCTATACTTAGAACAGGAAATAAGTTCATTTATCTCATGTATTACGGGTAGTATCTAAAGGTGGATGTTTGAATGCTGACCACTCCCTTCAAGGATATTAAAACACTTTCAAAGGCCATATTGACACTAATGAAAAAGGTGTGTTTTAACAAATTAGATAATGTTAATGAACATGTGTATTCATGAACTAATGTGTGTTAACACACGCATGTTAAAATCCGAGTGTAGATGAGGCACATTGTAGTTTTAACACATTAGCTGGGCATGGTAAACCCCAGGGCTGCTGCATGTTAAAACTACAACCGGCCTTGTCTACTCTAGGGTGGTAAATGTCACAGTTAAGACACTAGCTCAGGGATTCTCAATCTCTTTCTTTCTGAGCCTCCCCCCCACCCTCGTTACAAAATCTCCACAGTCAAGCTGTGCCAGACAACCTGTTTTTTCTGCATAAAAAAGCCAGGGCCAGCATTAGGGAGTAGCAAGCTGGGCAATTGCCTGGGGCCCCATGCAAAAGGGCCCCCCCCCCCCGCGAAGATAAGTTGCTCAGGCTTCAGCTTCAGCCCCAAGTGGCAGGGCCCTGGGCTGCAGGCCTGCGCGGCAGGGCTTTGAGTTTCTGCCCTGGGCCCAAGCGAGTCTGACAGCGGTCAGGCTTGGCGGACTCCCTGAAACCGGCTCCTGGCTCCCCAGGGGGCCCCAGACCCCTGGCTGAGAACCACTGCACTAGCTAACATGTTAAAAATGCACCTTTTCCCTTAGTGTAGACATGGCCAAAGTGTTTAGTAATTACATCCTCACAATACATCCATGTGAGAGAAGGAAGTATTATTATTCCCATTTCACAACTGGAGAGTCTAAGGCTCAGGGAGACTAAGGGACTTAGGGAACAGCCCCACTTTGAGCTGGCAGAGGGGAGGGGAATTCCCAGCTTGAGGAGACATACCCATGCTGGCTCTGATTGAACTAATGCACTATAAATAGTAGCATAGTCTCAGCTCGAGGAACCAGCTGTACTGAGTCCATGCCTAGCATCTTGGATGGGTACATACTTAGGGTGGCTAGCCCTGCTGGCCTTGACTACACTCTATTTTTAGCACGCTTATTCGGCCAGAGCTAGCATGGGTCTGTCTTCTTGATCTGGGAATTAGGGGCAGAGTTAGGGACAGAGTTCAGAACAGAACAATGTCTTGTCCTCCCCATCCTTCTTCTCCTAGCACACAGCTGCTGCTGCTGCCCCCATGATGAGAATGGTTTTCATCCCATTCACAAAAGCATGATGCTACTTAAGCACAAGTGGCCAGAATAATTTGAAGCAGAACATTATTCCTTTTAGTTGGCTACTTTAATGCAGTGAAGTATATCAGCACTTTCAAACATTACATATGACAGCGGAGAGGCTGCATCTCCCTGAATTCCCTGCTCCTCTCCTTTGCAGCATCTTACCTTCGTAAAGCGGTTCTACTAAAGACTCTTTTATCAAGGGAAGGTTTATGGAGCTTGTAGAGCTTGGGTTCTTTCCCCCCCCCAATAAAGTATTTTGTTCTCACAACTAAGAAATGTGTTAAACCTGCTTTCAATTAGCCTCACTGCTGTGAAAACCAGATCAGACCTGGGCGGGGGAGGATTCCCTAGCTGAGCAGGAAAGAAAGAACAGGAGCATAATTCAAAAGGAAGAGACTAAATAAAAGCCTATGGAAAGAGGCTTACCCTACATTAGGGAGAAGAGCCATTGTCTAGACCTCAATGGCTGGTAGGTTTAAAGCCTTGAGCAAAACATCTCCTGTGTGCACTCAGTGGGAGGTGCTGCTGCTGATCAGCAGAAGTAGAGGGGATGGCTCATTGGAGAACAGCACTTGCCTTGGTGCTTTGCTCTGCTGTTCAGATTTAAATGTTGACTCAGGTTCAGAGATCAGGAGCAGTCTAACTCTCTTTTCCAGCCCATGGAAGGGGTAAAGGCATATTGCTTCCCTTGCTAGCAGTGAGAGCTGGGCTGGGGTAAGCAACTTGCTCATGATCACTCAGGACAGACTGGGAACTGGAGCCAGGTCTTGTGCTGTAACCACAGGACCATCTTCCTTCCATCCTAAGCACAGCTCTATTGTAAATCTCAACAGAGTGATGGATCCTATGCCATATGAGTGGAACACTATTATGGGGGGTGAGGGGGAGGGAAACGAGGTGGCCACATGGCTTTGTCCACCTCCTGCCACACTGTTTGGCAGAGCCAAACTATAAAAGGCTGTAGCTGTGGAGACTCTGGTGTGTATTTGACTGGGGCGCAGGACTTCGAGTCGGAGGTGGGAGGTGCTGCTAATCAGCAGAAGTAGAGGGGATGCTGTTAGTGGATGGCTCATTGGAGGACAGCACTTGCCATGGTGGGGTGCTCTGCTCGTCAGATGTAAACATTGACTCAGGTTCAGAGATTGGGAGCAGTTTAACTCTCCTCTCAGTGGGGAGTCACCCCACTGCCATCATCCCCATGCAGCCACCAATTCTCTAGTGTGTCCCACCCCTTTTTGCGCCACTCTAGAGGTGCAAAGGGACAAGAAAGCAGCTACATCCTGCTGGCGGAGAATTTCATCCACCTTGGGAGAACTTTCATCACCAGGCCCCCCACCCAGGCCTGAAGTTGGGGATATGTCATGGGGCAGGGAGCAGTGCTAGTGAGAAGGTTGTTCTCTGGCCACCACTAGCTGGCATATGGGCTATAGTCTGTTGTGGGCTGTTCCTAGATGGCTTAGATAAGAGCAGACGCTCAGCTATGCTAACCTATGCTTGGGTTAGAGCAGATACAGCTCTGCCCTCAGAATCTAGGTCGCTCTGACAGCTCTTTCTCGGCTGCACTGAGTAGAAATTCAGCACAGCTCAGAACCTTGCTCTTAGTTTGAAGGAGAATGTGCAAAAATGAAGCTAAATGAGAAATCCAAATTTTAGTTACAAAAATGTGATGAAAGCAAATGGCTTTGCATTCAAGAATCTGCCTGGAACCTACACACAAGGAACCCGTCCCTACCCATCTGCCCTGCACACGGGCCAGAAGGTAGAAGCACAGGGATTGTTCTGCCTTTTCTCTCCTGACAGTGCCTGGTTGCCCCCAAAGAAGGTAGGAAGCAGTAAGGGGGAGGCAGCAACGAAGACATGGCAAAAATGAAGCTAAACATCAATTAACTTTAATTAGATTTCTAGCATTGAAATTTCAGACTCTGTCGTGGCCCTAAGTGCTTCAGTAAAAAAGGTCGGAAACCAGGAGGCAATGCACACAAAAGGGACAATATTAAATAGGATTTGCATATTGTCTTCCCAGCGATGCCAACAAACATGTCAGATTAGCAGCAAGAAGTAATTGATTTAAACTGCAGACAAGGAGATTTAGGTCAGATATTCAGAAAAACTTTCTAACTCTGAGGACAGTTAAGCACTGGAATTGGTTACTTTAGGAGGTTGTGGAATCTCCATCATCAGCGGTTTTTAAGAACAGGTTAAACAAACACCTCTCAGGGATGGTCGAGGTTTACTTGATCCTGCCACAGCATGGGGGACTAGACTAAATGACCTCTCAAGGTCCCGTCCAGCCCTACATTTCTGTGATTCTATAACATGGTATCATCTTATTTGACATGTGACTGCACAGCAGTTAGCTGTTAAAACAAATACAATCTGAAATAGTGCGTTCAGCAGCAGCTCTGTTCAACTGCTGGATAAACTTGCTCCAAAAAACCCCAACTCAAGCCTCTTTTATCCCTGCTTGTCTGGCTTATATACATGCTAATAAAGGCATGTATTAAATTAAAAATTAATTCCCCCCTCATTTACACAAAATGGAATCCAGAGGAGGCAAACGTGACAGTCTTTTCACAGCCAAGGCTCACAGTGGCACCTGGGGAAACGTGCACCTTTACTTTCAGTTTCATAATAGAGCTTTGAGCTCATGGGAGATAAATGAGAGTCATCACATAAATGAGACACCGGTTCCTAATAATTAGTGGTTACAGAGCATTTTTCATCTTCAAAGTGTTTTCCACATGCTCATTATCCCCACCTCTGAGAGTGCTGTAGGTCGCTGTCCCCCTTTCTGAAGATGGAGAAAGGATAAGAGCATTTCAGGAAGACACCCGAAGCCCGCAGATGATCGGGGGAGGCTTTGAAGTCTGTGTTGACTTCAACATAGCAGAGTTGCCTTCCCTGATTACAGAGATCCAGGTGGTCTCCCTAAGGCCTGCTGGATCCTGCAGTTCCACTCCAGCACCAGCCCAGCAGAACTGGGCAACTCTGTTGGGCTGGATCTTCAGTCAGACCTCAGGGGACATGTCTGCCCTTTGGACAACTGAGCATTGCAGTTAAATGCGAGTCAAATAATTAAGCGCTAACTGCACAAGAATAAGGAATAGCTGTTCATTTTCCCAACTGCACTGGGGAAAAAAGTAAAGCACCTGGGGCTCGGCAATATACAACTGGCACAGCCTTCTGAGTTGCACTAGTTCCAGAAGGATGTGGCTGAGGGCTCTACATCAAACCAGCTTATTCAAAGAAAAGCTGGCTTGAAAAAGGGGGCAAACTTTCTCCTCACCAAGGCCTGCTCTTTGGGAGCACCTTGCAGAACTGGTATTAGTCTTCCCGGCTGCAAGCCCTTGATACAGAGGCATCTTCCATGGTCCAGCAGCTGCAGAGGTTAATTTTACCTGCATCAAGTCCCAAAGGAAGTGACACTGCTTATAACACACTTGCCAACAAGCTCAATCCCAGCTTGCGACTACTCCTTTAGGAATTTACTTTTCTCTTTGTCACTTGGTTCTCTTTTGGGCATAGTATGCATTTTTAAAGCGACTATATCTGCTTTATTTGCTGCTACATGCCTACATGACTAGGGCAGTTGCAGATGACCTAATTATAGATAACACTGGGGAAGTTTCTTGACCTGGACAGAGACACTGCGAGTTTAGGATTTCACTGCAATGTAAATATACTATGCCCTGAGCTAGCAACTCTCAAAGTGTCTTATAAAGCCTCACCCTGTGAGATAGGTAATATTATTATTCCTGTTTCATAGGTGGTAGAACTGAGACACAATAAAGTTTGGTGACTTGCTCAGGTCACACGCCAAGTCAGTGGGAGGGCAAGGATAGGATCCTGGAGTCCTGATTTCCCATCCACTTCACTTAGTCCCTATTAGACTCCACTCCTTCCTCCCTAAAAAGTCAGACCATAAAATTACTGTTTTCTAAGGTTTAAAATACATACAAGTTTAATGGGCTGGGCAGGCCTGAGTTACTACTTCAGCATTCTAAATTCTGTTAATTGTTTTTTAAATATAGCAACAATAAAACAGTTACCCTGTGTCTTTTGTGCCTATTACTCAAAGTGATGTACACACGATATGCAAACAGAAAAATAGCAACACAATTAACTAGACAGCAGTTGATTCACTGATAGCAGATATTTAAAAACTAAATCCAGAGTTTAGGAGAAATAGACCTTGTTGAGGTTGTAATACTCCATAAATGTGGTGATATTAGGCCTGTATCATGAAATATGCCCTGGTGAAAAGGCATAACACATCAGTGCATCTTTTGGCCTGAAGTCAATGGCAAAACTCCCATTGGTTTCCATGTTGCAGGACCAGCCATTTAGGGCCAGGAAAGTTAATGGGAGTTTTGCCATTGACTTGAATGAGAGTAGGATCAGGTCCCTTGGCAGCTTTGGAGATGGAGTTCCTCCAGCCCGGATGACAGCTTCTATCCCATCTTTTTACAAGGGGACAGGGCAAATGTCTCCTCATGCAAAGCCAGCTCTGCACTCTTTTCTGGGAGCCAGCACCAGTGTTGCTGGTAGCCTTGTGCAGTCCCAGTGCTCAGAGGAGAGAAGGATACGCTCCTGCCTTACATATGCACAAAGAAGGGATGGAAGAGCCTTGTATCCTCTCCTTGCAAACATATGCACCCACATTGTGAAGGGCACAATACATCCCTTACTGTTCACAAAGATTACAGGGAGAAGGAAGAAATGACTGACAGCCTGCAAGCAGAAAGCAAGGTGCACACTAGATCAACATGTACAGGTTGTTAGCTTAGGTCAAAGCTACAAGAGCAGAAATGTTCCGCTGTGTTTAAGCAAAGTAAATATGTTCACCCCAAATACCATTGCGTAATGGTTTGGTGTATAATCTAGTTGCGAGTGGCAGTGAAAAAAACCACTCTCCATGCGATGGAACAAAAAACTTTTTTTTTTAAACAGACTACAAAATGAGACTAAAAATAAATATCTAGAGATTGTAAAACAATTTTAAACAGAGATTTTTTATTTTGCAGTTTATTAACGTTGTGCATATTTTTTTTTTTAAAAAAAGAACATTAAAATGAACGTTAAGGGAAACTTACCCCATAGACTAGTTCACCCACCATGCCATTCCATATCTTAGACTCAGGGTCCCTAGCTCCGTATTTCCCATCTCCAACAATTGACAGTTTGTATTTTATTCCAACATGTTTTGCTATTTCATAAGCTAAGTCTACACAATATCCTTCATATCTCTCATTCCCTTCTAGTTGTTCATGGTTTTTCTTATACATTACATAGGGCGATTCCTTTGAAACAAAAGCAAAGATCAAAAGTCTATGAATACAACACATGCCTTTAAACTATGCAAAATGAGAGCTGTTATTAGCATTATTTTATGTTATTGGCAAATATCAACAATATTTCCTGGGCTGCTCTTATATAATAATTGGAAAGATTTCCAAGTCAGCTTCACATAAACATTAAAGGCTTCCTGGCAAGACAGAATAGTTTAGTTTAAAATCCTTAGAAGCGCACCTGAAATTCATCAGTGGCCAGATCCTGCAAACAAATATGCAATTTGCTTTAATCACAGGGGTATTCCCACTAAGGCAATGGGACTACTCACATGAATAAAGTTACAGTCTTTTTCAGGATCAGGCCTGAATCTCCAGTAGATCAAAGATAAGCACACTATAATAATGCAGTACACAGCTTATAAAGCAGTGATATACCCGATCCTGCTCCCATTGAAGTCAATGGCAAAATCCCCACTTATTTAAATGGTGCAGGATCATGATGATGCTAGGATTTTCAAAGAAGCCGGAGGCATTTAGGTGCCCAGCTCCACCGCAGATCACCTACCTCCCGTAGACTTCTTTGAAAATCCCAGCTGAAAGGCTGAGTGTGTCTCAGTAAATTATAGTCAAGTAAAATACGATCCTTCTCGCAATGTCATGAAACTGACTCACGCTCAGGACAATTGTAACAGGCACCAAGGGCACAAATAATTCTGTATTACAGACCATATAAGCAATAGGCTTTAGAACTGACACAGATAACACAGACTATGAGATACAAGAAGAGCATTATTCTCCACAAGCATTGGATGTCTTTACATATTGTCAAAGCATTTCCAATTCACTGTGGGCCAGATTGTGCCATCCTTACTCAATCAACAGGAGCTGTGCCTGAGTGAAGGCTGCAAGATTTGGTCCTACAGCAGTAAGGGCCAGATCCTGCAATCACGTATATACATTAGTAACTTTACTCACGTGAGGAGTTCCACTGAGTTCAAGTAACTGAGAAGAAGGAAAGCACAACGTTGAGAAAGTGGGACTCCTCCCGTGAGTAAATTTACTCATGTGTGTAAGTGTTGGCAGGATCAAGCCCTCCGTACATCCCTGGAGGTTGCTGAACTTCTCAGTCACTTGAAGTCACACAGCATTCAACACTGGGCCTTCCAATAAATCTCACAATACACGTGTCTTACCACCCAAGCACATACTGACTAAGAACATGCAACTTACCAGGATGGTAGTGACTACTATTGTTCTATTCTCCACAGATGAAGTGTCATTAGACACTTGCTGGTCTAATGCTGGCACAAATCTTTCATATTCATTCCAGTAACCAGCCTACAAAAGCAGAGAGTGTTACCTAGTTACATATTTTTATAATGATTTTGGTGCATAAAACTGATGCTTAAATAGAGCTGCCCTTTTTATTTTTAAAAAGTGATTTTTTACTTAGATTTATTCAAGATACAAACAAATGAATATTGATCTAAAAGTTTTTCTAGGACCCCATAAGTATCTCATCAGCTATTAACAAGGTCATGGGACACTTTCTTGCCAACATTGGGCTGTGGGAACCTTTTGCTGAATTTTTACATAGTGCCATCGCTGAGGGTGTAGCATGGAAATAGATAGGCAAAAACTATGTGAAAGTAATGTATGGTTCCTTACATAATATAGCTTATCAGAATACCCATGGAATAATTCCTGCATTTCTGCAACCAGGGAATACAATATAGGACAAGAAAATAATTGCAGAATTTTGAATGAACTAGTTTTTATTTGCAGCCTTAACTGTCTCACTTGAACTCTGCACTTAATCAGTCTCAACCTGGTCTATTTCTGGCACACTAAATCTCTAACCCACTGCAAATAGCTACTATTTAAAGTAAACCCACCCTTTTCAAACAAAACAAAACAAAAATATAAGCTGCTACAAGTGTAGGTCAGGTAAAGGCAGGGGATAAAAATAACACAGCTCCTATGTCCTGGAGGGGCAATATTTAGTTTTGGTTCAGTGACAAGGTTCAAGACCTGATGTCATGTAGCTCTAGGGTTACATACACAGGCTGAGGAGCTGGGATTCTTGTTATACAGAAGCATCCATTTCTAGAGTAAGGGTACAATTTTCAAAAGTGCCTAAATGATTTAGGTGCATAAGCCCCATTGACTTGCAATGAGATTCAAGGCTTTAAGTGCATCAGAGTCAGATTTTCAAAGGTATGTAGGTGCCTGAAGATGCGAATAGGCTCCTACTGGAATTTTTAATGTTAGGTGCCTAATTCTAATTGAAATCAATGGGATTTAGGCACTTAACCTGCTTAGGCCCTTTTGAAAATTCCACTAGGCACCTATTTGCATCTTTGGGCACCTAAATATTTTTGTAAATCTGGCCCCCAGACACTTTTGAAAATGGGACATAGGCTACTAATTCACTTAGGCACTTCTGAATATTTTATCTTAGGACATGAGATAATCGTCCTTTGAACATCCCGATTAAAAACCAAATGCTGTTTTACACTGTTTTTAAGAGGTTTTTAAAATATATGTGTTCCAAATTCTTTATTGCTCTGAGGCCTATAATGGAGAGGAAGGAGGAGATGAAAAGGAATTTAGGAGAGAGGACTGGGCAAAGGGTCTCAGGACACCATTGTAGGAGGAAATCAGAGTTGAGATGTGGCAGGGTAGGTACTTCAGATGTGAAGCCAAGGCATTTGCTGTAGGAAGGTATTCAAGGAGTGAAGGGATTCAAAGGCCGGGGGGGAGGTTCAGAATAACAAGGGCAGAATGGAACTACATTCCTATAAAATTTCATAACTAAAGAATTAGGGAAGAGGAGAGATAAATGTAGTAGGAGGGGGATTTATCAGGTTTTATGTCTTCACAACAGTTGTATGACATTGCTTGTTTTCATGACTTTGCGGTGATACATATTTTTTAAGAAGCCCAAGGAGACTATATTTTGAGAACTTACCTTCCGTGATCCAGTAGCTTTCGTTTCATACACATCAATTGTGTAATTTGTTCTGCGTCCATAGGTGTCAAACTGGATATTTCCAGTCATTCCTTGGACTTGTACCTTAAACAGGGAAATAGTAAAACAGTTACATAGAACATTATTTCTATTTTCCCCCCTCTTTTATGTCCTGAAGGAATTTACTATCTCTGTGAGCATTTCCATTAATACCTGTGCCCTGTCCAGCGTCCAATAGGGACATTTACATTCTGTCTACCTAAAATTCCCCAGCTCTCCCAGTTTCAGCTGTAAACATTATTATTCTTCACTGCCTATAAGCTGATGCAGAGCTGCCACCTTCCATTGGAAGGAAGGCTGTATTTCAGTGCTGAGTGAATCCTGCATATATATTATATACAAGGTCCAATTCTGCCATGTTTATTCACACTTGGTGAAATTCACTCCTTTTCAATGGGCCAACACAGGGTGCATATACCACTGAAGTGCCACATAAACCCTCACAATTAGGGTGCAAGTGATACATACTGCAGGGCCAGATCCTGATATTCTTACACGGAGTAGCACCTTATTCCACAATTTAGACCTGATGAAGTCAATATGATTGAAGGTATCAGACTCCAGCCTCATTAGAGGAAGAGTGGCAGAATTATGTCTATACCTTGTAAAGAGATTGAGCTTTGTCTAGATGGATGATGTTATATAAATGTAAGTCATTACCATTACTTACTCACAGTAATAATTTTGAAGGAAGTATGAAGTACTTTGTTTCAAAGGAAAAAAAAATCTTTCTTGTTCCCCTAGTATTAAAGGAGGAGATACTTCAATTCATCACTTATCAATCCTGACAAGCTAAGACAGTAGAGGTAACTGTCATAAACTTCAGTAGGGATAATTTATGTTAAATTTTAGAAAAATTTTATAGCGGTAATAAGAGTTGGGTGATAGAACAATCTGCTAAGGAGGCTGTGGAATCATAGTCACTCGAGATGTTCAAAGCTGGTCACTGATCTGCCAAGGATGGTTTTGAGATGATGCAATCGATCTTGTCATGATGCACAGGGATGGATCACATAATACAGTAAAATCCCTTCGCCCCAGATTTATTCGGTGGGCCAAATTCAGAGGTGATGTATAAAGAGTGTAAATTATGTGTCTGTAGTGGATGTGAGTCAATGTTAGAGTAATTTGATTGGACTGGAAGAAGATCCTTGACTTTCTTAGGTTCAGCTCAACTCATTATGATTCCAAACTTTATTGAACTTTTATTGCAAACATAGAAACCATAGAAGCCCTGATTCACCCATCCAGGCCTATTCAGCATGAGTTTAACTTCAGGCATATGCTAATTCCATTGGTTTAAATGGGACTTAAGCATGTGCTTAAAGTTAATGTCATGTGCTTAAAGTCATGGAGGATAAGTCAATCAATGGCTATTAGCCAAGATAGTCAGGGAACGCAATCCCATGCTTTGGGTGACCTTAAACCTCTCACTACCAGAAGATGGGACTGAATGACAGAGGATGGATTACGCAATAACTACCCTGTTCTGTTCATTCCTTCTAAAGTATCTGGTACTGGCCACTGTCAGAAGACCATAAACTCGGCTAGATGGGCCATTGGTCCGACCCAGTATGGCCATTCTCAGTGTTCTATGTTCTTTCCTGAATCAGGGCCAGAGTAAATCCATTTCAAGTTTAGCAAAACATTAAGGTTTATGTTTGCTCAAAATGTTGATAATCCATCTGCTGAGGATACATCTAATCCATAAGGATTAAATAGGCTCTGGTGTCACTTTCTCAGTAGCAAGAAGCTATGGTCTGTGTTTGTAGAACAATATGTCTGGAGGGAAGGTAATCAGAGTAGCTACTGTGCACTTGATCCCCACTAACTTCAGATTTTGTTTGTTGGTTTTTTTACTTATATGGGAATGGAGGGTGCCCAGCACTTTGCAGGATCAGGCCTTGTTACAGGTAGGAGAAAGAGAAACAAGAAAGCTGGGTGCTTCTGTGATCAGAGGAATGTGGAGGCAATCACAAATGAAGTGATTATTTATAACACCTAAACTTTAAGGCCGGATGGGACTATTGAGGTCATCTAGTTTGACCTCCTGCACATCGCAGGCAGCAGAACCTCACCTCTCCTGTAATAGACCTGTAACGTCCGGCTGAGTTACTGAATTCATGATTTAAAGACTTACAGTTACAGAGAATCCACTATTTATTCTAGTTTATACCAACAAAAGACCCATGCCCCATGCTGCAGAGGAAGGTGAAAACCCCCCAGCGTCTCTGCCAATTTGACGTGGCAGGCCATTCCTTCCCAACCCCAAATACTGTGATTGGTTGAACCCTGAGCTTGTTGGCAAGACCCACCAGCCAGACCCCTGGGAAAGAATTCTCTGTACTAACTCAGAGCCCTCCCCATCTAGTGTTCCATCTCCAGCCACTGGGGACTTTTGCTACTAGCAGTTGCAGATGGGCCAAACATTATCATACGCAGTGTCTTCATATCACCTACTCCATAAATTCATCAAGCTCAGTCTTGAAACCAGTTAGGGTTTTTTGCCCCCACTGCTCTCCTTGGGAGGCTGTTCCAGAACTTCACTCCTCTGATGGTTGGAAAGCTTTATTTAATTTGAAGCCTAAACTTGTTGATGGCCAGTTTATAGCCATTTGTTCTTGTGTCCATATTGGCACTTAACTGCTCTCCCTCTCTGGTATTTGTCCCTCTTATGTATTTATATAAAGCAATCATATCTCCTCTCAGCCTTTGTTTGCTTAGGCTAAACAAGCTAAGCTCCTTGAGTCTCCTCTCGTACGGTAGGTTTTCCATTCCTCCGATCATCCTATTAGCCCTTCTTTGCATCTGTCCCAGTCTGAATTCATCTGTCTTAAACATGAGAGATCAGAATTGCACACAGTATTCCAGATGAGGTCTCACCAGGACCTTGTATAATGGCAATAACACTTCCTTATTTCTACTGGATACACCTTGCCTGATGCATTCTAGGATTGCATTAGCCTTTTTATGGCTGCATCACATTGGCAGCTCATAGTCATCCTGTGATTAAAACATCCAGGTCTTTCTCCTCGTCTGTTGCTTCCAACTGATGTGCATTTTGCACTATTCAATTTCATCCCATTTCTATTACTGCAGTTTTCAAGGTTATTCAGATATTCTATGATATTCCGGTCCTCCTCTGTATTGGCAATACCATCCAACTTTGTGTCATCTGCAAATTTTTTTAGCACACTCCCACTTTTTGAATGTTAAATAAGATTGGTACCAAGACCAGTCCCTGAGGAACTCCACGAGTAACCTCCCTCCAGCCTGACATTTCACTTTTTAATATGACCCATTGTAGTCTCCCCTTTAACCAGTTTCTTATCCACCCTTCACTTCTCATCTTAATCCCCATCTTCTACAATTTAACTAATAATTTCTCATGTGGAACTGTGCTTTATTGAAATCCAGATAGATTAGATCTACTGCACTTTGTCTAAAAAATCAGTTATCTTCACAAAGAAAGAGATCCAGTTGGTCTGGCACGATCTGCATTTTATAAAACCATGTTGTATTTTCTCCCAATTACCTTTTACCTCTATGCCTTAACCACTTTCTCTTTCAAAATTTGTTCCAAGACCTTGCATACAATTGAGGTCAAACTATTGGGCCTGTAGTTTCCCAGATCACTTCCCCCCCCCCAACCCTTTCTTAAAAATAGGTACTCTATGAGCAATTCTCCAGTCATAGGGTATGAACTCCAAGTTTACGGATTCATTAGAAATCCTTGCTGTTGGGCTTGCAATTTCATGTGCCAGTTCCTTTAATGTTCAGGTCAGTTGTTGTCCACTTATCAGACACTTTAGGTTCAAATTCAGGGGAGGAAATACAGACTTGAATAGTTTTTCAAAGATATAAGGATGCAGAATCAGGTAATACCAATCTGCCTTTTGTTGGCAAGGTGACTGCAGTTTGACATTGAGTCTGATGCTTAGATCAGTTATTTGTAGGACGCTTGGATTGGTTGTTTGCCGATTTCTTGTACTGAATATTCTTTTTTTTTTTTCAGGTGTTCCATGGCTGATGTAGGTAGAAAATATTATTAATTGGAAGTCATAACTTCCTGAAGCAAAGGTACAAGATCACCATCTAAACAGGAAAAAGAACATATTTCACGGTGTGGGTTCTGGTAGGAATCAGGGATGTGTGATGATCTTGCACTGAGTGGGTACTGAGTGGGGCTGTTGAGATAGACGGATAAACCTCTTCAACTTATGTTAGAATGTTTAAATATAATGGGCTGAAATCACCCTGATGTAATTCAATATCCTGTGCCTGCCTCAATCATGAAATTGGCTCTGTATCTTATGAATCTTTTATTAAAGTGGCAGCCTTTTACCAACCAACATTTGGATATTTTTACCTCTCTCAAGCAGGGTGTGTCTTGTTGCACTGTTTGTGTTCCCATTCGAGCCCTGTGGATATAAGCACTTTGGGATCTCTTTTGAAGGGTTTAGGTATCACTTCTAATTAAGTTCTAACTGACACTACAAATCTTTTAACTGTTATGAAGGTTGAAATTAATTAACTTATCTTCAAAAGTGTGTAATGCTACATTAATGAACCTACAGTTAGGGCATTTGTTAGGGAACTGACTCAGTGATATAAGAAGTGTTCTGACAGGGAGAGACTGAACCATGTCTCTCATTCTATGAGAGAGGGAATTACCCTTTTGATCTGATGCTTCCAATTTGGCAAATTTGAAAAAGCAATAATTAAGCCAAGTGAATGAAGATTAATCTAGGGGTCCTTTTTATATCATGCGGCCTTAATTCCAATCTTACTCACTTCAGTCTTACATCAGTGTAACTTCATTGAAACCAGTGCAGTTATTCCTGATTTCTACTGGTCCAAGTCTGAGCAAAATCAGATCCTATGTATCTGGTAGGTTTTCATTCACTTCTATGCCCCCAAATCAGTTCAATACAAAAGGGAAAGAAAGACAAACAAAACCACAGGGATTTGATCAATACTAGATCTGATGCAATAACTAATGGTTAGCACTATGGACTGGCCAAACAGGCAGTAATCAAGTTGGAAATAGGGTTATGTTAGGGTTCAGAGAGCAGGTGTGAGGCAAAATGCAGGGCTAAGGTTCAGGCTGATGCAGAAATCCTGCAATCTGTTAACATAGTCGATCATACTGTTTGTGCAACTTTTAGAAAAAAAACAGAAGCTGGTTTTTGACTGGTGTGATATATAGATAAACATACACAGGTACATATGCTCATACTATATATGTGGTTTACAATACACCGCCTGAGGATAAACTGTTCACCCAGTTCTGTTTTATTTTGGGCCACATTTTTGACCTCAAAATAGGTCAGCCTATATCCTAGCCTCAGAATATGTTCGCAAAGCTTTTAACACCACCATTTGCAGAGATGCTAGTATACAGTACAGTGGACACTGTGTCACATTGGCTAGCTATTACAGTTGTTGCCCAGTTGTCGCGTTTTAATCCCTATGAACACTGAATTCTAGAAGACAAATTTTTGGCCCTGGGGAAGAGGGCACATGTGTAACACACTGAATATGTCACCATGGCCCTTAATTGGATGGGATGTCGGACCACTCTCGTGTTTGTCATTACCCTATTTACTGGCCTAGGTACAGGATAGTAATTGTTAGCTTCAGCACCAAGGCCTTGTGCTTATGGAGTAGAAGGATGTGAGTTCTGCTCCATTGGGCATGGACAGAGTCCTTACAAGTGCATTTGTTGCAAAGCTGCCCATGCAGATTTACAGGTAGCTTTTGAAAGTTGCTTCCTTCATTGTGCCCTTGAAAAATGGTGCTCAGGAGATACTCAGCCTTTGTTGTTGTTTTAAAGACATATGTTGTAAAAATGCGATACTCCTGTTCAATAGGTTAGGTACGTTTGCCCTTACCATTTTCAGTGCTCTTTCTATATCGATTCCTTGGCTCCAGGGCACTGCAGGGTTTGCTAGGCAGTCTCCAGCACTACCTCTCCTGGAAACATCAACACGCTGTCTTCGGAGGTAGCGGAAAGCCTCTGCTATGACTAGTATTGCATCATGGGTCAGGGCAGAAGTATACTAAAATTGATGCAAATAAAATAATTGTGACAAACTGCACTCTGGAAATTGCCTCAGGTTTATAAAGGTCAATTATTTCTCCCCCATTAAAATGTTTTTAGAGCAGCAACAATTTCACCGCCCCCCCCATATGTCACATGTTATTTAACAATTACATATATTTCAAGTAAGAAATTTAAAATGTTATGATTTTCTACAGTATATAGAAAAATAGTTTATAGTTCTGTAACGTACTGACTAGATTTAATTGGAGAGCTGCCTATCTAAAGCAGGTTGATGAAGAAGACCTATAATGCAATGCTAGGCCATGTCGTAACCAGCTGCAACTTACAACTCATATTTGAGTTTTGCTTGGATTTTTTTTTAAAATGAGCTAACCAACTCAAAGAGCTAGGAGTAATTTAAAATTAACATTAATTGTTTCTGTCTGGCCCATGTTTCTGATTAGCTAGGATCCATGACCAGCCACAAATTGGTTTACTTTCCTTACCAAAAAACCCAGCCCCAAAACAACCTCACCCTCACTACTTCCTTATATTGTACAAAACTACAATCATTACTTAGGTTATAAATCTGATATCATGCCCAATTCATAAGCAACAAATGTCTTTACGAGACGTGTCTGTATTTTTTCATATCCATTGATTCATATGAAAACTGTACTTCGCTAGAGACTGGCCCAACCTCTGGACACCGAGCTATTAATTTCTGGCTAAGCACTCCTGATGAGCATAGGATTTAGACTACCTTGTGTGCACAGGATCAGCATTACATTTAAATGCTGTATATAGAGTTCCACTGTAATCTTGAAAAATCGAATCTTGCAAACATCTGTAGGACCTCATTTTGACGCTGCTGCATCATTAGATCCCATCCTATCTCAAGAGTATTTGTATGTAAATGAGTGAGAAATATTTGACTTCCAAAAAGAATCTAGTGCATGTATGCACATTCCGGAATGCTCACCTGTCTCCTGGTACTTAGCAAACCTTACTTACGGCGTGATCATTTAGACCCCCTTGCATCCCATTTGACTTACATAGGTGTGAAAACAAACAAACACTACCCATGCACTAGTTGGAAGGATGGAATCTTGGATTTCAATAGCATTTTTAGCTGCTCTCCTACAGGACATGAGTAAATCCTATTGACTTCAATGGTAGTTACTTCTATCCTGTAGGGGAGAATAAAACCCCAGGTGGCCACTACATTGAAAAATGTTTTTGCTCTTATGGTGGGGGGCTGCCCATTTTGATAATAACCATGTAAAACATATGGTAACGTTTACAAAACTGCAAGGGGTGTGTGCGTTTATGCCTGCAGATCCAGAGAAACACACCTGATTAAAAAAAAAAAAGCACAACTAGTGTCAGGGAAAAGTTTTTTTGTGCCAGCCATTCTTCCCAAGTTTTAAATTATGGTCCTGTTTATAAACACTTGACTGCCTTGCCCTTTTCATGGTGAGATCATCTTTACAGCTGTGATTAGCTGGATGCAGCTGCTTATTTCAATCCTTGTCTACCTTACCTTTTTTTCCTGTGGTTCTGGCATTGCAGTGCTCTCTCTCTCTCTCATACATTAACAAATATTACACGACACTTTCCACATAACAACACAGAATTCAGATATTTTAAAATGATATTTATTCTTGCATGAAAAAAATCTTGTAATAGCTTTCCAATCTAACACTACATAAAGCCTGCATGGCGATAATTTTTTTCAGTAGACTGGATCAATTGCCGGTAACCCAAATGCAGTCCCTTCCAAGTTATGCCAAAAGAGCTATCTAATTTTCTGCTTTATTCGAATTCTACTTACAAATGCATGAGCAGGCAAAGAAAAAGAAAAGACAGAGAGGGAGAGAAGGGAAAGGCTGATAAAATACAGAATAAATTAAACATCAGGGCTTTAATCTCTAGGTAATTTTATTCTCTAATCAAAAATATTGTACATCCATTTTTTAAGTATGCTTTTTGACTGATTGATGAATACTGTGTAAGTTTCTATAATGAGCAGTACATTTGTACAAAGGTAATGCAATCTCTGTGTTTTACCATCTAAGATTATTTTTAAAGGATAGAGAATAACTTTTTCCCCAATGTAAATTGCTTTTGACTGGATTAAAATATGCCTAGGGTAACATCATATATTTCTGAGCTTTAAGACAAGTATGATACTTCCCTTTACTCCTGTATCTTCCAGTAAGCTCCTCTAAAGTGACAGGTGCTCCTGGCTCTGTAATTAATAGGGGACATCAGGGTTAGCCCTGTTTTATGGGACACTGGCTAGCTACCCCCCATGGACTCTTCAGTGGTAGTGTGTCTGTGTCAGATAGAGGCATGCAGGGGCCCTTCATGATAGGCGAAATCCTGTCGTTGGGGTGTATCTTCGAGTAGTTTGGTGTCAGCTTGGAATGAAATGGTTAGATGGAACTGGTAAAACAGCAGAGATCATTAGGTTTCTTAGGGAAGAAGTGTCCATTTCATTAATATAAAATGCAGTAAAGGAATAAGAAATTTCTTTCCTTGTAAAAATTAAGGAGAAGACAGAAGAACAGCTTCAGCTATGAGATGGCTGGTAGACAGGTTTAGCATCCCTCCTATAAGGTTAGTATTTTACACCTCCATTTTACAGATGGGGAAGAAAACAAAGAGACAGAGAAAATCAGGGAGGGGTATTAACAGGTTGTGATTCTGTTACTAGCAATACCCTTTTTAGTCCATAGATGAGGGTGAATTTTAGCACATGTAAGACATACTGTATAGCTATGTCCTGGAACCCCCCAGGAGTCTGTGTGGGGCTTTCTCCAGCTTACCTCACCTAGACAACTCTGCCAGGCCTGCTGAAGGGACATGGTAACATGGAGAACGAAGGGGATCAATCGGTGACATGTCCAGAACTGCCGTACATGTTTAGGGGGGGAAATAGTGGATGGAGGTTTCCTGATACATCGGTAAAAAGGGTGAAAACCGTAATGTGCCCCAGCAGGTCTGTGGTAAAGGGGGAATCATTCTGATTCTTTGACAGCCCAAACTACCATGGCTATGGTTCCAAGTCATCATGAAGCAGATTGCACTTCACATCCAAGTGGCACTGGGTAGTCAACAACCCAGTAGCAAATATACCTTAGAGGAACTATAATGCTTTTTACTACCCCTCATGCTCTACTAGACCTTATTCAACAGGGTGCAATATCAGCCATCTAGCTATGGACACAAGTTGTTAAACTGAAGACACCCCGCTTATCCAGACACGTGCAATACCAAGCTGCGTCTCCTGT
This sequence comes from Caretta caretta, assembly GCF_965140235.1. Taxonomy (NCBI): domain Eukaryota; kingdom Metazoa; phylum Chordata; order Testudines; family Cheloniidae; genus Caretta; species Caretta caretta. The sequence goes on from NC_134214.1 coordinate 88,726,391, forward strand.
ACCTTTTATGCTCACTAACAATGCAGAGCTCAGCTGGAAGTCTACCTTTGGTTTTGACTGGCTTTGTATCCCAAAATCAACTGATATGCAGCAGTGCAAGTACGGCGGTACGGTCTGGTACGCCGTACCAGCAAGATATTTATAGCCGGTACGGCGTACCGTGAAGACACAGGAGGAGCTGGCAGCCCCTCGGGCAGCTGTACCGCCCCCAACCCCATCCCTCCCAGCCCTGTCCTCCGGCAGAGGAGGCGCAGCTGTGTGGAAGGGCCGGGGGCGGGGCTGGGAATGGTGGAGCCATGCTTGAGGAGCTGCTGGGGTGGGACTGACCACGTTCTGCTCCTTTCCCCGCTGTGGTTCCGAAGTCTCTGGCGCAGCAGGAGGAGGACAGAGCCCCCCCTCAGGTAATGTGGGATGGCTCATGGGGCGGGGATGGGGAGAGCGTGGGGGCCCCAGGCTGCGGGCGAGGAGTCACATGGAGGGCGATATGAGGAAGTCATTTGCCCCCCCTTAGCTGGTGGCCCCCGGTACGGGTAAGAAATGGATTCTACTTGCACTGCTGCTGGTTTGACTAGGTGCTAAATAACCATGCGTTCAGTGGGTAGCCTGCATTGCATCTGTAAGAACTCTCTGATCTGTGACAGCACTGTCAGTTCGTGGCACGTGGTTCTTTACTGACTGTTGTTTGTAGATACTTTGCCAAGACAAACATTAGCTGCACAGTGAAGAATTGGAAGAAATGGTGTTATTGAGTTCTTCTGACAACCATGAAGAAGGATTTTGTTGTAGAAGATACCTGGGCAGCTATTAAGATCACTTGTGTATGAGATTCCACAGTAGAGCAATAGCAACAACTAAGGCATCTTAAACACAAATGGCGTCAAGTTAACAGCATCACACAAGTTGTGCGCTTGCTTGAGGAGTCAACCATCAGTAAAGACGGGACGTTAAACAGTCCTTTACATAAAGAAAGGAAAATAAAAAAGACATGGCAAATGCTCATTGCAAATGTTCGTTCCTGAGGAGAAACACCTCTCACTGGGTGAGACATAATTGAAGATAAGTGTGTAGACAATGTAAAAACAGGCTCCTACCCACCTCAGCCTGTGCATAGATATATTTATGTACAATCATGTTCATGTTTATATTATGTGCCTCAACACAGCAGGTAAAAACATACAAAGAAAATGGTTCGTAGACATCTAATAGCCTAGCATGCATAACAGTGTATTTCCTTATAAGGGCAATTGGCTGTATGGAGTTATTGGGGCTCCATTCCCTAATGGGAATATTGGGAGGGGTTCATGGTGGCCCCATCGTGAGTCCAATTCTACATCATTCTGCAGCTGGAATTGCCCAGTGCTACGTAGTTTGGACCCAAATCTATACTTCCATACAATAAAGGGATATTTTTCAGTCCTCTCTAACAGAGGTCAGTGGCAGTGTTACATGTGGAATGACTGCAGGATGGGGCTCTTTGCCTCAGAGTCCACCATTATGTGTTTATTTCATGTTTCCAGCTAACAATCTCTCTCTTTTTGTCTGGCAGTGAGTGTTCTGACTCATTCTGAGCAGAGAAAATCCATACACGTATATATTTAAAAATGAATCTGATTTTTGCTGAACACAATGCAAAAGGCTTCCATCACTGTCAACAAAATTTTACCTTTAATGGAGAGTTCTTGGCTTCAGGGAATTCCCTTTCATCCAGTCTAATCCAGCGTTGTAGAAACTGTTGAACCATTGGGTTTTCATTGTTAACAATCTGAAATCCAGTAACATTGGCGCCTCCATGCATTACTCTCTCCAGCATAATATCTGTAAAACCCTGGAAGAATATGTGCAGAAAACAAGAATCAGTGTCATACGAAGTGTCTGCAACTTGGCTCAGTTTTAAAGACAAACATTCTGATAAGATGCTATTTTTTAATCTTTGGCTAGTTTAGCACAAAAGAAACTGATGAAAGTTCCCTGCCGCTAGCAGAAGATACCCTGTCTAGGGGACAATCTCTTGCAGCAGTAGATTGTAGTACTGGAATAAAATGGAATTTGGAAACACATGGATTCCAGACCTTTGTGATGGAACACTGGCTTGTTCCAGTGTGGCAAAGTTTCCATGTGATCCAAAACACATCAAAAAGGGTACACAATATTACACATAAAGCTCAGAAGAAGAGGACTGATTGGTATATGGATTAATGAATTACTCAGACTCTTTTGTTAAAATATGTAGCGTCAGATGATAACTGGTATTTCATATACTGCATGCTGGATAATAATGTGAAAGGATTCCATGATCGTAAAACTAAACTACCTCTTCCTTAAGAGAACTATTTACAGAGATGCTGCATCTGCAGGTAGCATTCTAGCTACGTGCATTCCCAATAGCTTCTCAGTGCCTCTTCCAAACTCTTTCCTTCTGCAACCTGTACTCCTCCCTCCAAGTTCCATGCAGGTTGCTATAGCTGATTCTTGCACCTTGTGCATGTGTTAAAGGTTGGGGGTAAAGGGGAGATGGGGTGCAAGGAGCCTCCTTGATGCTTCTGCTGAAGAGTCAGCCACTATTAACACCCTTAAGGTGCAAACCACACCAAAAGAGGTGGAGAAAGTTGGGGCCTGGCTCCAATACCTCCTTTGCACCAGCCAGCAGAGCAGGAAATGCTTAACAGTCCCCCTTTTTTACGAGAGAGTGCCAAGAAGCTCTGTGACTCAGAGGCTCCTTGATGCCCCTTGTTGTTCTCACTGCTGTGTTGTGGCAAAGCATGATCCTCACACCAGACAGTGCAGTGTTAATTATCACAATATTTACCTTAATGTTTCACTTTCAAGCCTTGTGGGCCTGATTCTCCACTGCCCTATGCCTCATATTGTCATTTACTCCTGCGCAAAGTGGATATAGAAAGCAAGTTGATTGGGTAGCAGTTTGCAGTCACCTTGCAGAAGTGTAAATGGCTATGCGTGGCACAAGGTAGTAGCAATTTAAGCCCACTGTTTTTTGGTTTATGCAATGTACACTGTAGTCAGTGTGAATAGGATCAGTTCCATAATGCACAATGACACATTTTAAAGCCGCACAGTATTTATAATGAAAATGGCATTTTAAAATTCATCTAACCTGCTTTACTCATACACAGAAAAAATCATTATAAAGACTCTTCTACAAAGTAGGATTACTAACTAGAAAGTGTGATATGACTTTAGAAGAACATTTTCCACACAAAGAAGCTAAAAATGACTCTTTCTGCAGGATCAACTACATTATAACCCTTTTCTACAGCATGTCTAGCTGATGGCTTTTCAAAAATATCAAAGAAATATCTGAAAAGTCAGTTATAGAGTATGGAGAAGTGGATTTTTAATATGGATAAAAATATACCGTCCTCTGCCTGGTCAATGAATATGTATAAAGTACTAACTCTGCAATGAGGTTCTACCTATATAAAGCCAATAAGTTGTTAAATAGCCTGGCTACTTTACTAGATGGAATTACAAATTTTAATTTGGTTCTTTATATCACTTGTATTATGTACAAATAAAATGTAATTATTTTTATAGTGTTTAAATTTAAAATCTGTTATACAGAAGATTAGTATTATCTAGTGAGTTATTTAAGAGATATAAATTAGTGGAGAACATATAATTGAATTGTTATTTTTAAATTAGTAAAGGATATGAACTTCTTAGACAAAACAAAGACTGTGTAATTGAGTAGAAATTACTATTACATACCAGTTCTAGTATTTACTGAAGTCATTTCTCAAAATCCAGGCACTCCTTCATGCATTACCTTCTTAGCTGATTAAAGCTGACACAACCTAAATAGAATATATTACCCTCTAAAACTTAGTTATACTTCTGCTGATGAAAAAGTTCTTACCAGGTTAGCTAGCATGTAGTGATAACCTCTGGAATGTTTACCAAGGATTACAACCTGTGTGTAGAAGAAACAACATGTATCACTTAATGTAAGAGAATGAATCTCAACAAGCATAAGGAAAAAACCAAAAACCATGAACATTTTAGGAACACAGGACCCACTTCCATTCAAATTAATGGCAAAATCTCATTGTCTTCATTGGAGGCTGAATTGGGCCCATATACTGTCCACTTAGGGTGACCAGATGTCCTGATTTTATAGGGACAGTCCCAATATTCAGGGTTTTGTCTTTTTAGGCACCTATTGCCTCCCACCCCAGTCCCGATTTTTCACACTTGCTATCTAGTCACCCCTATGCCCACTACTTGGTTTATTAATAATTCGTGCAAATGGGACCTAGCTCGTGGCTACCTGAAGCTTTTGTGAGGCCCTTATGTGAAAGTCCTCCAACCAGCTCTGTCTCTATCATCAATCTCCCCTTCATCTCCACTAACCCCTGCATCCAAGCAGCTAACTGGGGAGAGGTAGGAATTCTCTGACCGAGTGGGGTGCAGAGCAGATGGGAATTGCAGAACCAGCAGGTTACTAGAGAGAATATAATTGAGAGCTCAAGAAGAGATGAGGCCACAGTAGGATCATGTGGCCTGTGTAGCCACTGAGGAGTCCAGTTCAAAATGGTCAGTAGGAACTGTCAGAAATAAGGAAAGCAGAATTGGACCAATGGCCTCCAGAGGCTTAACGGTAGCACAGACAAATGTATCATAAATGGATAAGTACATTGCTAACTGAACATGGGAAATAATTTTTTAACCAGCAGTTATTTATGGATTCCAGTCTTAGAATGAATTATTTCACTTCTTGAAAGAAAAAAATTGTCATAGGAAAATTTTATCAAACAACTGTTCTTCTCTACCTGATTTCAGCCAGCTTCATTTTATTAGATTTCTTGGTGTTATTTCTTGCTAGACTAGACAGGAACAATATTTGCCATCTGCTGTTTGAGTGACCACTAGTCATACAAAGATCCTGGTTGTGCGTTTTTTCAGTGCAGTCATTTCTGTGAGTAAAAGGTGAGCATGTTCATATTTCCCTTGCCTGTACTATCCCACTCTGTTCTCAGACAACAGCAAGTGGCTGCTGGTAGTCTGGAACCTCTGCAGTTGTTATAAAGTGACAAACTTGGTACCTTATTTGTGGGAAAGGGGAACGCAGGTGTGAGAGAGGTAAGGTAAGGAAGTTTTGCCACCATCATTATCAACGCTCAGCATCAGTTACAATCAGGAAGGGAAACAGAGGAGAAAAGCAAAGACTGGCAAAGGGGGAAGGGAAAGCCATGCAGCCAAAGAAGGCCCCCAGGAGCTCATGGGCAGAGTGCTGAATGAATTATGAGATGCTGCAACAGCTGAGTTTTGCCAGTGAGGCTTAAGATTCTCTCTTTCACCAGGGGAACACACAAGGGCAAAGCCCTACCACCATAAATGAGAGCCAAGCACACCCAGAGTGCAATGGGGAATCCTAACTCTGGCAAAGTCACCTTGGCTTTCATAGCCTCTCCCCTGTCAAACTTTGGTATCCGCTTAATTATATCTGCTCAGTAAATAGGTAACACTCTATTTCCTGACACACTTTTTAGTTGGCTACTGTTTACTTTGCTCCTCGTTTGTGGAGAACATTAGGGATACGTGAAACAATCCATCAGCTGACTTTGTGCTGATTAAAATGTCACTATCACAATTATACCACAGCAGGGCACAAATCAAACCGAGGGGCTTCCTGCTACATGTCTACGTGTCTTTGGGAAAGCTGGTCCTGACATTGCAACATTGGGTGCCTACAGTTAGGCTCCTAAGGTTATATTTAATCACCTAAGTAAAGGTGGCCCAATTTTCAGAGGTGCTGAGAACCCCCAACTCCCACTGCAGTTGTGCAAGCAAAGACAAGGCGAGAACTGGCCCTGTATGTCTAGGTCTGAATTCTGGTGATGCACAGGGGACAAAGAGGATGCAGCCAGATAAAAAAGCCCCATGCAGGCACCCCTATGTGCAAGTGGAGCAGTTTGGCAGACAGTGTGGTACACAAGAAAACAATAGGAAATGCACCATAAGCTGAAGGGTTGTGATATGTAGGGAAAAAAGGAGGGTTACTAGGTCCTACCCCTGTCTGGCAAGCCAGACGCACAAGCCAGCCCTGATACCACTTGGCGCATGCCGAGAAAGGAAGAAAAGCACTCTCCATGTTCAGAGGTGCTGAAACAATTTTTATAGTGGGGGTACTGAGAGCCATTGAACCAAACTGTAAGCCCAGGATATAATGGAAACCACTTTTGTGGCAGCACCCCTATTCCAGCACCTACGCCCATGTGGAATCACCAGTAATAAAAATTGTGCAGGTCAGATTGTAACTTTGCAATTCCATCTCTGCAATCCCATTGTTTTCAGATTATAACCTCAGCCAAAGCAGTGCAACCCTATAGTCTTCAGGAAGGATTTGATCCTGAAATTACAAGTGAGTTCATCCTGCTGGTTATGCATGAGACAGGATAGATTCAAGCTCACTCTCCTTTAGTTTTGTTGTGCTAACAGGAGTAACAAGTAGTCACCACTTATATTTGTTGCTATACAAATCAGCTGTAGCACTGACTACACACAGGGAGCAGCTCTGTTGAGTAAGAAGGTGCCACTTTTAAACATACCCTTTTCAGAGTAGACTCAGCCGTTAAATGGAACTATCCCACATGCCACATTATCACAACTCTCCGGCTTCTGTATGAATGACAGATAAAGGATCCAAATGCAACACTCTAGAAGACATCTTTCCAAAAATGCCACTTATCTCCTTGATAAGCTCAACGGACATTTGAGTCGATGCCTTTAGATATACTGCTGGGCCAGTTACAATACTTGATTGAATTATTAAATTCCCAGTTGCCTCTTTGGACTGCCTTGTCCTTAATAGAAGCCATTTCTTTTAACTTCACGTTTAATTCTGAGGAATTTGCATACTTCCAACAATTTGAAAATAAATTGCTAGACAGATCCTCTTGAGAACTGTGTATATGCTCTATTGGTAGAAAACATTTGCTTTTCTGCACTCACATTTGTTTTCTATGGAAATATGCATGCTCCCCTTAGATGCATTTGGCATACATGCTATTTGCATACTAAATTCTCTGTATTTTGAATTTTACATTAACAGAGGTGATTTACTTTTGAAAGGTTAGAGGCAAAGGATTTTACACTTGTAAACCAAGAGCAACATTCTTTGACATTTTAGTCTTAGTAATAATTGAGGCTTTCTTTTTTCTGGCTAGAAATGTGTATATTTCTGAAGAGACAACACCATGGCACGAAAAGCCATATTTTCCCCTTGAACTCATGCACGGGGCTTCCAGTGAAGTCAACAGGAATGTAGCAACTAGGAAACATAGGATGATGGCGCTGCAAAGCAGGGCACTACAATTCCCATCAGCCCCTTCCCCACTGCACTTCCCTTTCTCCCAGCCAGCGGACCTGAGGTCCATCTAGTCCAGTAGCCTGTCTCCATTAATTGCCAGAAATAATTCCGATTGCCCTAAAAAACGGCCAAACTGTTTAATTCAAGCATTAGTTTACAAAGCAGTTTCCAGAAGAAACCCTGCTAATATTTATATTCAGACATTACCCAAGCATGTCAGATTATAATTAGATATTAATAATGCTTTTAAAACTCAGCACATGTGCTAGCCTAACCCTAAACAAGCATATCCCCTCGGCAAACATTACAGCAATTTGAATGAAGAGAAGAGTTGCTGGATTAGCAAGCATAGCAGAACCAATCACCCACATCAATGTGGCTCCTAAGGGAGTAAAAGAATGGATTAAGGTTTTCATGAAGAAGGAAAGCAGGAGTATAACAAATAAATCTCATCAACTGCTGATATATTGTGGCGCTTATATAGGAAGGAGGATATTGAATACTGGCACTGAATAGAATGTTAGGATTACAGGACAAGGATTTCACTGAACTACATGTCTTTGGGATGTTTCACTTCCTAGACTTAATAATGCTTTCATCTTGAGTGAAAGGAACGCAAAGAAGATTTGATACTGAACAAAGGAGGAGGAGAGGAGGAAAAATTGGTTAGAAAAAGTCATGAATAATTCAAAATTCTGATCCTACCTAATTTTATCTTGTAGGTAAAAAGACTATGTCAGGTTTAACATACTGTAACAACAGAGGTTTGTTTTTTTATAATTAACCCTTAAAATATGTCACCAGTTAATAAGCACAAAAACCTAAAAGTGTCCTAATTAAAATGTCCTTGGCTTTAGAATAAACATCTCAAGCTACTGGGCAGGATCTGATGCTGTTTATGCTGAGTGGAGTCTTGGATTATGTACCATTTTTGAGTGATTACATCTGCCTTGCAAGTTGCTAGTCACTCACTTGCCTGAGGTGAATACTTTTTTTTGAATGGGTACATAAAACACTATTTGTTTATAATTATTATCAATCACCATGGTAACAAGCAGGCAAGTAGAGGTTGTATCTGGGCCAGTAAATTTCCAGTGCAATTTTCCAAGGCTGAATACAGAGATTAGCTAAATTTGCTGTATTTGTTCCATGTTGAATTGCTACAAAACCACTTGGCATTTCTCTAACAATAATGATGAAAAAAGCATGCTCTTATGATTAAGTGGCTACACAAATCAACTAGGTTTGAGAGAGTAGCATAGTTCCAAAGAAAAAACGCACCAAAAAGCCCTGATTTCCTTTTCAGGCAGGTGGTGATCTTCAGACAGTACAATACGTCCTGTCTAGACGGAATGTGATATACAACGCAGCTTCGTGCGTTTCAGCACGAACAGATCATTTTGTGCAACAAAGGTATTATTTAGAGATATGGGACTAAATGGGAATAGTGGAGCTGAAATCCCCTTACTACAGGGAAGTTCACACCCAGAGCTGACCTTTACAGGCCTCTCTTGGGAATGAGTTGAACTGGAACAATATGGGGAGGATTCTGAGGAAGGTCAGTGTTTGTTCTCAGAAAGAACATCTCTCTCAAATTGTCACTATCATGGTATGCACATCTGGGAGTGCAAGAAGAAGATAGGGGCAGCAATGTCATTTTTTGTGTTAGTCTGAAACTGACTCTCTTACTCTTGGGCCTGGTTGACACTAGCAGTTGAGGTTGAATTTAACAGCGTTAAATCGATTTAACCCTGCACCCATCCACATGATGAAGCCCTTTTTTTCGACTTAAATGGCTCTTAAAATTGATTTCTGTACTCCACCCGCGACAAGGGGATTAGCACTGAAATCGGCCTTGCTGGGTCAAATTTGGGGTAGTGTGGACGCAATTCGATGGTATTGGCCTCCGGGAGCTATCCCAGAGCACTCCATTGTGAGCGCTCCATTGTGACGGCTCTGGACAGCACTCTCAACTCAGATGCACTGGCCAGGAAGACAGGAAAAGGCCCGCGAAATTTTGAATCTCATTTCCTGTTTGGCCAGCGTGGCAAGCTGCAGGTGAGTGCAGAGCTCATCAGCAGAGGTGACCATGATGGAGTCCCAGAATCGCAAAACAGTTCCAGCATGGACCAAACGGAGGTATGGGATCTGATCGCTGTATGGGGAGATGAATTCGTGCTATCAGAACTCTGTTCCAGTTTTCAAAATGCCAAAACATTTGTCAAAAACTCCAGGGGCATGAAGGACAGAGGCCATAACAGGGACCTGAAGCAGTGCCGCATGAAACTTAAGGAGCTGAGGCAAGCCTACCAGAAAACCAGAGAGGCGAACGGCTGCTCCGGGTCAGAGTCCCAAACATGCCGTTTCTATGATGAGCTGCATGCCATTTTAGGGGGATCAGCCACCACTACCCCAACCCTGTGCTTTGACTCCGTCAATGGAGTGGGAGGCAACACGGAAGCAGGTTTTGGGGACGAGGAAGATGAGGAGGAGGAGGTTGAAGATAGCTCACAGCAAGCAAGCAGAGAAACTGGTTTTCCCAACAGCCAGAAACTGTTTCTCACCCTGGACCTGGAGCCAGTACCCCCTGAGCCCACCGAAGGCTGCCTCCCGGACCCGCCAGGTGGAGAAGGGACCTCTGGTGAGTGTAACTTTTTAAATAGTATACATGGTTTAAAAGCAAGCGTGTTTAATGATTAATTTGCCCTGGCATTCGAGGCCAGTACAGCTACTGGAAAAGTCTGTTAATGTGTCTGGGGATGAAGCAGAAATCCTCCAGGGACATCTCCATAAAGCTCTCCTGGATGTACTCCCAAAGCCTTTGCAAAAGGTTTCTGGGGAGGGCAGCCTTATTCCGTCCATGGTAGGACACTTTACCATGCCAGCCCAGTAGCATGTAGTCGGGAATCATTGCAGAACAAAGCATTGCAGCGTATGTTTGCTGACGTTCAAACAACATCCATTCTTTCTCTCTCTGTGTTATCCTCAGGAGAGTGATATCATTCATGGTCACCTGGTTGACATAGGGTGCTTTTCTTAAGGGGACATTCCGAGGTGCCCGTTTCTGCTGGGCTGTTTGCTTGTGGCTAAACAGAAATGTTCCCCGCTGTTAGCCACGGGGAAGGGGGAGGAGGGAGAGGCTAGCCACGCGCTGGCTGGAGGCAAAATGCAACCTTGGAACAAAAGCATATGTGCTAAGTCTGTAATGTTAACAGCAAGGTTTACCGTGAAAGAGTGTACCCATTGTTCTATAAAATGTGTCTTTTAAAATACCACTGTCCCTTTTTTTTCCTCCGCCAGCTGCATGTGTTTCAAGGATCACAGTATCTTCTCCTTCCCAGAGGCTAGTGAAGATTAGAAGGCGAAAAAAACGCAGTCACGATGAAATGTTCTCTGACCTCATGCTGTCCTCCCACACTGACAGAGCACAGATGAATGCGTGGAGGCAGCCAATGTCAGAGTGCTGGAAAGCACAACATGAATGCGAGGAGAGGTGGCGGGCTGAAGAGAGGGCTGAAGCTGAAAGGTGGCGGCAGCGTGATGAGAGGAGGCAGGATTCAATGCTGAGGCTGCTAGAGGATCAAACTAATATGCTCCAGCATATGGTTGAGCTGCAGGAAAGGCAGCTGGAGCACAGACCACTGCTACAGCCCCACTCTCCTCCCCAAGTTCCATAGCCTCCTCACCCAGATGCCCAAGACCGTGGGAGGGGGGCCCTCTGGCCACCCAGCCACTCCACCCCAGAGGATTGCCCAAGCAATTCAATAAATTTTAAATTTTTTAAGTTTTAAAGTGCAGTGTGGCCTTGTCCTTCCATCCTCCCCCACCTCTCCCAGGCTACCTTAGCAGTTATCCCCCTATTTGTGTGATGAATTAATAAAGAATTCATGAATGTGAAGCAACAATGAATTTATTGCCTCTGCAAGCGGTGATTGAAGGGGGGAGGGTAGGGTGGTTAGCTTACAGGGAAGTAGAGTGAACCAAGTGGGGGAGGGGTCATCAAGGAGAAACAAACAGAACTTTCACACCGTAGCCAGGTCAGCCATGAAAATGCTTCTCTGATGTGCAGCACGCGCTCCTGTGCTCTTCTAACTGCCCTGGTGTCTGGCTGCACATAACCAGCAGCCACACGATTTGCCTCAACCTCCCACCCCACAATAAACGTCTCCCCCTTACTCACAGCTATTGTGGAGCACACAGCAAGCAGTAATAACAATGGGAATACTGGTTTTGCTGAGGTCTAAGCAAGTCAGTAAACTGCGCCAGCGCGCTTTTAAACATCCAAATACACATTCTACCACCATTCTGCACTTGCTCAGAACAGCTCCTGACTACTGTCCAGGCTGCCTGTGTATGGCTTCATAAGCCATGGCATTAAGGGGTAGGCTGGGTCCCCAAGGATAACTATAGGCATTTCAACATCCCCAACGTTATTTTCTGGTCTGGGAAGAAAGTCCTTTCCTGCAGCTTTTGAAACAGACTAGAGTTCCTGAAGATGCGAGTGTCATGTACCTTTCCCGGCCATCCCACGTTGATGTTGGTGAAATGTCCCTTGTAATCCACCAGTGCTTGCAGCACTATTGAAAAGTACCCCTTGCGGTTTATGTACTTGCTGGCTTAGTGCTCTGGTGCCAAGATAGGGATATGGGTTCTGTCTATGGCCCCACCACAGTTAGGGAATCCCATTGCAGCAAAGCCATCCACTATGACCTGCACATTTCGCAGGGTCACTACCCTTGATATCAGCAGATCTTTGGTTGCGTTGGCTACTTGATCACAGCAGCCCCCACAGTAGATTTGCCCAGTCCAAATTGATTCCCGACTGACTGGTAGCTGTCTGGTGTTGCAAGCTTTCACAGGGCTATTGCCACTCGCTTTTCGACTGTGAGGGCTGCTCTCATCTTGGTTTTCTGGTGCTTCAGGGCAGGGGAAAGCAAGTCACAAAGTTCCATGAAAGTGCCCATATGCATGTGAAAGTTTCGCAGCCACTGGGAATCGTCCCAGACCTGCAACACTATGTGGTCCCACCCATCTGTACTTGTTTCCCGGGCCAGGAATCGGTGTTCCACCACATGAACCTGCCCCATTAGCACCATGATGCCCGCATTGCCAGAGAGAAGTCTGTGTCCGTGTCCTCATCACTCTCGTCACCGTGCTGACGTCACCTACTCGCCCGGTTTCACTTTGGCAGGTTCTGGTGCTGCATATACTGCTGGATAATGTGCGTGGTGTTTAATGTGCTCCTAATTGCCGAAGTGATCTGAGCAAGCTCCATGCTTGCCATGGTATGGAGTCTGCACGGAAAAAAGGTGCAGAACGATTGTCTGCCGTTGCTCTGACGGAGGGAGGGGCGACTGATGACAAGGTTTACAGGGTTGGCGTACAGGGAATTAAAATCAATAAAGGGGAGCTTTACATCAAGAAGAAACAAAAACAACTGTTATACAGAATGTCACCCTCAAGGACTGAACTCAAAACCCTGGGTTTAGCAGGCTAATGCTCAACCCACTGAGCTATCCCTCCCCCTGGTATTCCAGGCAGGACTGAATCTCCATTAAACTTTTCAAGGTGCCCCTGACAGACCTCACTGAAATGATTGTTGGCCATTGATTTCACGGAGGGGGGGGGGGTAGCAAATGAATATAAAACAAATCTGGTCTATTTCTTGTTTTGATCCACTCCATCTATCTTTTACATCTTAGGCTGGCAGCAGACGGTGCAGTAGGACTGCTAGCCATCCTCATCTCCTGGCTGCTCGGCAGAAGTTGATGCAATAGGACTACTAGCCATCCTCATCTCCTGGCTGCTTGCCAGAAGATGGTGCGATATGACTGCCAGGAGGACTAAAGAGAATGACCTGGTCGAGTCACTCCTATTTATGTCCCTGCGTCCATGTCTGCCCAGGCGCTCCTGACCTACCTCACTGACGTGGCCAAGAGCACCTAGGACATGATGACGATCGTTATCAGGCCTATTGCACCGTCTGCTGCCACAAGGCAATGAGCTGCTGCTGTGTAGCAAAGCAGCACCATGTCTGCCAGCACCCAGCACACCTATTTGTGTGATGAATTAATAAAGAATTCATGAATGTGAAGCAATTCGTACGGTGACAGTGAACTGAGCGGGCTCCAGGCCTGCCGTGGTATGGTGTCTGCACAGGTAACCCAGGAAAAAAGGTGTGAAACGATTGTCTGCCATTGCTTTCACGGAGGGAGGGAGGGCCTGACAACATGTACCCAGAACCACCCACAAACCACCCTAATGTTTTTGCCCCATTAGGCATTGGGATCTCAACCCAGAATTCCAATGGGCGGCGGAGACTGCGGGAACTGTGGGACAGCTACCCACAGTGCAACGCTCTGGAAGTTGATGCTAGCCTTGGTACTGTGGAAGCACTCTGCCAAGTTAATTCACTTAATGCACTTAGAGCATTTTGTGTGGGGACACACACAATCGACTATATAAAAATGATTTCTAAAAAAACGACTTCTATAAATTCGACCTAATTTCATAGTGTAGACATACCCTTTGACTCAGTTTTAAAATTACTTATGATTTGGTCCAGACAATAGGTTAACTATTAACCTATTCATTTTCTTCCTGAGGATTCAGGGTTGGAGCTGGTGGGAGGAGAAAATCAATGACTGGGAGACCAGTGAATTGTCAGGTAGGGAAGGGTATGTGTGAGGAGTGTGTCCTTAAACTGTGGTAGAGTAGATGGAACAGAAGAGAAACAGCTGGCGTGGCATGGACCTGGTGAGAAACCAGAGCAGTGAGGAAGTAGAGGGAGAAGGTGAACATAAACAGTGGGGCAGAGCTAAGGAAATAGGGGACAGAGGGAAACCACAGAACCTGGAGTAAGAAGCAAAAGTGGCCTGGAGGGAATGGAGAGAAAAGAGGAAAATATGGAGAGGCAGGCAGGAGTGGCATAGGTGAGGGGGACCAATCAGTGTTACTTATTTTAAATATTTTTTAAAAGCTAAATATCACTGTTTTGTTTTTATTTCAGAAGGCGAATGCCCCATAAGAGGAGGCGATAATTTTTTTGCTGTTGAGCTGGAGGGAATTATAGCAATGGTCAAAAACTTTTACATAGGCACGAGCCCTCCTTTCTCTCCTAGAGGTGGTCCAGCCATGTTATGGAGGAAAATTACTTCCCGACTCCAAATATGGCGACCAGCTAAACCCTGAGCATATGGGCAAGATTCACCAGCCAGATACACAAGAAAGAATTCTCTGTAGTAACTCAGATCCCACCCCATCTAACATCCCATCACAGGCCATTGGACCTATTTACCATGAATATTTAATTACCAAAATCATGTTATCCCATCATACCATCTCCTTCATGAACTTATCGAGTTTAATCTTACGGCTAGATAGATCTTTTGCCCCCACTGCTTCCCTTGGAAGGCTATGCCAAAACTTCACTCCTCTGATGGTTAGAAACCTTCGTCTAATTTCAAGTCTAAACTTCCCAATGACCAGTTTATATCCATTTGTTCTTGTGTCCACATTGGTACTGAGCTTAAATAATTCCTCTCCCTCTCCGGTATTTATCCCTCTGATATATTTATAGAGAGCAAACATATCTCCCCTCAACCTTCTTTTAGTTAGGCTAAACAAGCCAAGCTCCTTGAGTCTCCTTTCATAAGACAAGTTTTCCATTCCTCGGATCATCCTAGTAGCCCTTCTCTGTACCTGTTCCAGTTTGAATTCATCCTTCTTAAACATGGGAGACCAGAACTGCACACAGTATTCCAGGTGAGGTCTCACCAGTGCCTTGTATAATGGTACTAAAACCTCCTTATCTCTACTGGAAATACCTCTCCTGATGCATCCCAAGTCCGCATTAGCTTTTTTCACGGCCATATCACATTGGAGGCTCATAGTCATCCTATGATCAACCAATACTCCAAGGTCCTTCTCCTCCTCTGTTACTTCTAATTGATGCGTCCCCAGCTTATAACTAAAATTCTTGTTATTAATCCCTAAATGCATAACCTTACACTTCTCACTATTAAATTTCATCCTATTACTATTACTTCAGTTTACAAGGTCATCCAGATCCTCCTGTATGATATCCCAGTCCTTCTCTAAATTGGCAATACCTCCCAGATTTGTATTATCCGCAAACTTTATTTAGCACACTCCCACTTTTTGTGCCGAGGTCAGTAATAAAAAGATTAAATAAGATTGGTCCCAAAACTGATCCTTGAGGAACTCCACTGGTAACCTCCCTCCAGGCTGACAGTTCACCTTTCAGTAGGACCCGTTGTAGTCTCCCCTTTAACCAATTCCTTATCCACCTTTCAATTTTCATATTGATTCCCATCTTTTCCAATTTAACTAATAATTCCCCATGTGGCACCATATCAAACGCCTAACTGAAATCTAGGTAAATTAGATCCACTGCGTTTCCTTTGTCTAAAAAATCTGTTACTTTCTCAAAGAAGGAGATCAGGTTGGTTTGGCACAATCTACCTTTTGTAAAACCATGTTGTATTTTGTCCCATTTACCATTGACTTCAGTGTCCTTAACTACTTTCTCCTTCAAAATTTTTTCCAAGACCTTGCATACTACAGATGTCAAACTAACAGGCCTGTAGTTACCCGGATCACTTTTTTTCCTTTCTTAAAAATAGGAACGATGTTAGCAATTCTCCAATCATACGGCAGAACCCCTGAGTTTACAGGTTCGTTAAAAATTCTTGCTAATGGGCTTGCAATTTCGGATGCCAATTCCTTTAATATTCTTGGATGAAGATTATCTGGGCCCACTGATTTAGTCCCATTAAGCTGTTTGAGTTTCACTTCTTCCTCAGCTATGGTAATATCTACCTCCATATCCTCATTCCCATTTGTCATGCTACCATTATCCCTAAGATCCTCATTAAAGACTGAGGCAAAGTATTTGTTTAGATATTGGGCCATGCCTAGATTATTCTTGACCTCCACTCCATCCTCAGTGTTTAGCGGTCCCACTTCTTCTTTCTTTGTTTTCTTCTTATTTATATGGCTATAGAATGTTTTACTATTGGTTTTAATTCCCTTTGCAAGGTCCATCTCTACTTGACTTTTAGCCTGTCTCACTTTATCCCTACATGTTCTGACCTCAATAAGGTAGCTTTCCTTGCTGATCCCTCCCATCTTCCACTCGCTGTATGTTTTCTGCTTTTTCTTAATCACCTCTCTGAGATGCTTGCTTATCCAGCTTGGTCTACAACTCCTGCCTATGAATTTTTTCCCCTTTCTTGGGATGCAGGCTTCCGATAGCTTCTGCAGCTTTGATTTAAAGTAATCACAGGCCTCCTCTGACTTTAGATCCATAAGTTCTTCAGTCCAATCCATTTCCCTAACTAATTTCCTTAATTTTTGAAAGTCAGCCCTTTTGAAATCAAAAACCCTTGTTGCAGATTTATTTTTGTTAATCCTTCCATTCAGTTTGAACTGAATTAGCTCATGATCCCTTGAACCAAGATTATCCCCTACAACCATTTCTTCTATGAGGTCCTCACTACTCACCAAAACCAAATCTAAAATGGCATCCCCTCTAGTCAGTTCAGCAACTACTTGATGAAGGAATCCATCAGCTATCGCATCTAGGAAAATCTGAGCCCTATCATTATTACTAGCACTCGTCCTCCAGTCTATATCTGGGAAGTTAAAGTCTCCCATGATCATGCAGTTTCCATTAGTATTTACTTCCTTAAAAACATTAAAGAGGGCTCTATCCATATCCAAATTAGATCCCGGCGGTCTATAGCACACCCCAAGCACTATCCCAGGGGAGGCTCTAATAGTTTTTTTCCCCAATGTAATTTTTGCCCTGATGGACTCTGTCTTATCCATTCCATCGCTTCTTATTTCTTTATATTTTACCTCATCATTGATATACAATGCTACTCCACCACTTTTACCTTTATTTCGGTCTTTCCTAAACAGCACATACCCTTCAATATGACTTCAATACCTGTAGTCCAGTGATGACTACTATTCCACCATGTTTCTGTTATCCCTATAATATCTGGTTTCACTTCCTGCACCAGTAGCTCTAGTTCCTCCATTTTGTTACCTAGGCTCCTCGCATTGGTGTACAAACATCTTAATTTTTGCTGTTTGGCCTTGCTCACATTATGTACCCTATTAGGCATGGTCATTCTACAGCCAGTATAACTTATTAGACTGGTATCCACACTGCCCTTCCTCCTTATATACATTCTCCTACCTACGGCTGTATCCTTTCTTACTTTGTTTTCTTCCCTCTCAATGCTAAAATCTGGCGTGGAGATTACCTGGACATCTCCGAACCATCTCCCCCAGATTCCTAGTTTAAAGCTCTCTTAATCAGTTGTGCCAGCCTCCATCCTACAAGTCTATTTCCTTCCCTACTCAGATGAAGTCCATCCCGAGAGAACTGTCCTTTGTCCATGAATGCCTCCCAGTGGCCATATATCCCAAAGCCCTCCTTATAGCACCACTGCCTGAGCCATCTGTTGATAGTCATAATCTTGTCACACCTTTGTTGCCCTTCTCTAGGAACAGGCAGAATCCCACTAAAGATTACCTGAGCCGCGATTTCCTTAAGCGTCTTCCCCCGCCTAGCATAGTCTCCCTTAATACTTTCCAGCGAGAATCTAGCTGTATCATTTGTTCCCAAATGAAGGACAATTAGGGGATTCTTTCCTGCTCCCTTTAGGATCCTTTTCAACCTCAGGTCTACATCCCGTATCTTAGCACCTGGAAGACAGCATACCCTTCTATTCTCTGGATCAGCTCTGGTTACAGGCCTGTCTATTCTCAGTAAAGAGTCCCCGATCACATAGACCTGCCTTTTCCTGGTGACAGTGCTATTCTCCAGTCTATCCCCTGTTCCCTCTGGCTGCAAGTTCTTTCCATTCCTATTCTCCCTTGTAATCCTCTTCAAACCATCCTGTATCCTCCTGGGGCTCATATTTGGTATAGGCTCCATTGACTCTTCCCCTTTTCTTATAGGGCTAGCCGCTCTTCTCTTCTTCTTGCCCTTCCACCTTCAGTGACTACCTGCTGAGCCCCTTCTTCATTTTCCAACTCTGCAAACCTGTTCTTGAGCTCTATTTCTCCTTCACTAGCCCATCTTTTCCTCTGCCTGGTTCTTTTAGTCACATGCTTCCACTGACCAATTTCCTCACCCAGCAGTCTCCCCTCAGAATTCCTCAGTCCTGCTTCCATCTGCAAGTCTGAGCTTTTTCCCTTCAGATAGCTCATGTCTTTGCTCCATAATCTGCTCAAACCCCCTCCTAAACTCAACCAGACTTTCCACCTGCATTTCCAAACCTCGGATCTTTTCCTCCATCAGCTCTATCAGACGGCATTTCACGCAGACAAAACTCTTACCAGGTACCCCCTCCAGGATCATGTACATACCGCAGCTTCCACATCCAGTCATCTTCATTGTGTCTTCTGCGACGGGTCACTCCCACTGCTGCCTCTGTATCCTTCCCACCTAAATCCTGTTAATCTGGGAAACACAAACCACACCAGAACACCACCACCCACAGGAAAAACAAACCCCAAACAAGCACCACAATACAAACTCCCCTTACAAACCTTTATAGGACCCCTAGTCAGAGAAGCCCCGCCCCCTAATCAGGGCTCAGCTTCTCTCCCAGCACAAAACCCCTACAAGCCTCTCCACATACAAATACTACCACTACAAAACCAAACACAAATACCTTCTCCTCCAACAGAACTCCCACTCAAACTCCCCTGTTTACAGCTCTGTTTGCTGGCTCCTGTGCCGCTGCAGCTGTCTGGTATGGTATGATGTTTTTCAACAGCAAAACAAACAAATAATATGGGCCAAATTTTCCACAGGATGGCAAGCTGCCAACCTTAAGGTGGCAGGGATCCTCAGCCACATCAGATGTCACATTAAATGCACTCAGCAGTGATCTCTAAGTCTGGCAGTTCTGTTTGAACAGTACAGCTGATTTTACACCTGACTCCACATACAGCAGGTCAATAAACCAAATAAGCTATAGGGCACCCAACCCTACTCTTTTCTCCTCAGGTCTGGCTAAGAGAGTATATGGTACAGAACCAATCTATTGGCCCCAAATGGATTGAGCCTCATTCATATACTCAGGCTGGAATCTGAGTGACATATTTGTGATAGAGGAGAATTTTCTCCACCGGGGCTGACTAGGGTTTTTCTCCCCCTTCCTTTGGAGCTTTCCACAGTGATCATCTGGTAGGATATTAATATTTATAGGCATGCTAAAGGGAGGGGACCACATCATTCTTCAAGAGGGCTGAAAACAGCTTGAGATGTTAGGGAGAGTCCTATAGCTACTGAGTCTGGCAAGACTTAGAGCATACTCTGGACATAAGTGAGATCATGTTTATTACATCTCAGCTTGTTAAGACTGAGTCTTTTCTTAGAGATGTTGGTTGTCTTAATTGCCTTTGTTAAAGCTCAGATCTTGGTTTGGGTGCATGCTGGTTTGTATTGCTTGTGGTGGAAGAATTTTGGGTGTGAAATGACTATAGGTACAGTATGTCTGTGATGGGGTGTATCTACCTCACACTGACCCAGTTGGGGTTAACCTCACACTGTGGGCCAAAGAAACCATGCCCCCTCACCCCTGCTGGGCATGCTCAACATGGAGACAGATATAAAAGGGAGTGGCCCTGCTCAGTTTGGGCTGGAGGAGAGGGAGGGCAGATGTGAGCTGCAGGTTCCTGCCAGGGACTAGCTGGAGCTGCGGACCATGGAGGCCAAACCAGTGGGATCGACAACAGAATCCCTGCTGACGCCAGAGGATGGGAGTGAGCTGAAAGGCTGACTGACAGAGAGAACTGACAGAGCAGGAACCAAGGACAGGAAGTGACCCAAGGAACGTGACTGTTAAAATAGGAAACCCAACTGAATCACTGACTACTGGTTTCACAGGACCACGGGTCAGGACCTGGTGGAGAAGGGTGGGCCTGGGTCACCCTACCCTACCGTACACCCATCACAGGATGTGGGTGCTGCTCAAGGACTCTGGCTGCTAGGTCATGTTGCCCAGAGACCTAGGGCAGCCCCAAGGACTCTGGCCGCTAGGCCATGCTGCCCTGCTAGGAGAGCCCTATCTACTCTAGTCACTTGAGCCATAACCCCTTATTTGTCCCATGCAACCTGACCCCTGGTGATGGGGTAATCTATCCGGCCACAGTGCCCCATCTATGAAGTTGACCCTACCTGGTACTGGATTGACTGGTTGGGGAGTTGTGCCTTGTGAGGCAACACCAATGGGGTCTAAGGCATGGAATTATTCCTCTCTGGGCTTCAGGACCTTTCATCAGAGAAAAGAGGACTGCAGCGACTATTGAGATAATGATTCACTTTATTACTTCAATACAAGCTGCAATCGAGGTCCTCTGAACCAAGTCCCAGCGTGTAAGATCAAACGTTCAGGTTGTCTTGAGGTCATCAGCAGTGTGCCTTACCTAGCTGAGTGTCTAAGGCTGAAGAAAAGGGGCAACTGAAAAAGCCCTTCTCAAGCTGAAAAATGGCCACTTACGCCACCATATTTTTATATGCCTGCTGCTGATGCTTTGCAAGAGCCGTCTGTGTTTCATCTTCTGCAGTGGACAGTCTAATCTTAAGAGAGATCTATTAATCTTCTACATCATTATCATACATACAAAGGGCAAACAATCTAGGGGAACAGTATGTGGCATCCAAGGTATAATCTTTATTTAAGATATTATTCCATTTATTTTGCATAGGTCACTTCTCAGCATCCAGCTGAGAAGAGTGCAGAAGATGAAAAGCCCTTGTAAAATGGGAAACTTCTTCCCTTGAGGTGAAAATGATTTAACTATCAAACCAGGCATCAGTGCTTACTTCTATCAAATGCAGAAGGAGCCACTTTGTTACCTCACCGGCATCATTTCATTACTTGAAATTGCAGTACCCATTCCCCCAACATTATCTGAAGCACAAATACATTTTGGTGGCAAAATCAAGGTCGCATCAAGTGCTCTGAATATTTATTCCATGCTAAATTACCTCTGACCAAATATCCCCACAATTTCAATTTTTGCCAATTGGCCAGTATCATATAAGGCCTGTGTTGGTCTTTCTGTAGCTCCATGTTCACTGTCACCACAAGGTTAATTTCCAAAAGAAAGCAGTACAGGGTTGCAGCATTTTGTGGCAATGAAAGGCATGCCACAGCTGGCAATGACAGGTCACAACTGAAAAGGTGATATGTGACATGCCTTTGATTTCACTAAAATGAAACCGCCTCCACATTCCACAGAAGCAGCTTCAATCATGTATTCTGTTCTCTCATACACGGAGTCAGATAGTGATCCCAACACTGCAGGCAATTTATTACCCTACACCAGTGTTAATGGGGAGCAGAATCTAGCCTCCAGGGATTCTGATATAGTTAAATAAGGTAAACAATATTTTCAGTTTGTATTAGTGAGTAGTACTCCATTATACTTGGGTTAAATATTCAATGAAGACTGTATTAAAATATTTAAATGGTGATTCCAAACGTATCTTTTGACACAGATGAAAAATACCTGCTTATATGGATGGGTATAATCCATCCATTGTTTCATGGATTTAGTTTCCTCTATGGAGTGTCACAAATGTAGCTCTGCCCTGTCCCAATTGCCAGATTTTGTATTTTCATACAGTAAATGAGGTAGCAGAAAGTAGCATAAAAATCCATGCACTCATTCATCCATATCCTCATGTGTCTATGAATTTTGCCTGCTCGCATCTGCTGCCTCACTTTTGCAGCAAGAATAAAAAAATCTTTCATCTCCCAGTTAGGCAATGGCTATGCATTATGGTCGTCTCAGGTAAGTACAAGGAACATATGAAAGCACTATTGCTTTTCCCCCCTCCATTCTTTCCTACTAATAGTTCCTCTCTCTGTAAATGAGTCAGTGTTTCTTGACTGAAGGCCATGCAATGGAAGGTGCATTTACTATCTAGATATGTATTTATACTTGGTGCTTTTTAAAAAAAAATCACAATCCAACACATAGGTTTTGAGGGCACACTATTCTTCCCCATTTTCTTACAATTTGATGTGATGTGTGTAAGGAATTTATTGTGCTCTAAAACAGTCTCTCAAAACCTGTTTATGTTCCACTTCCTTCTTTTTGGGGAGTAAACAGTATAACTTGTTTACCCAAACTGGAGGTATTCTTATTGTTAAAGGACACGTGCTACCTCAAAAGCCTCAGGATCTTGAGGACATTGAGATGGAAAGATTTACAACCCATAGTAACTGACATTCAAATCGCAATAGTTTACTCATCAAGCCAAGCAAAATTCATTAAACCACCTCTCCTTTAAATCAAGACCTTTTCTTTGTCTAGACAGATGAGAACAGAAAATAATAGAGTTGTACCTCTCAGCACTCCATCTATCTCCACAGGCTATGTCCTTCTGAACAAATACCTTGATGCCAAAAATCAATCAAAAACAGCAACTACTCTCCACCACTCAAAGCATTCTAGTCAAACCAAGATCAGAAGCAGAAGTTTGTTACAATGTATGACAACGCCTTACTAGGAAACAGAAAGGATAAACAAAAAGGCAGGCACATAGTACTTGTTGGGGAGACATCTTTGTCCCTTATCCTGCAAAGCGATTCGCAAGAGTAGAACCTTACTCCCACGGGGGATTCCACTAAAGACAGGAGCAAACGTACTGTAGCTACTGTATGTGCGTTTTACTATCCTTTTATTAAAATGGTGAATTCCTCTTTAACTTTACAAGAGTGAATAATGAATTAAATAAAATTCCAATTGTATTAAGGAGGTGCTCTGGCAACTCCACAGTTACGCCTACATTGAATTTTCCATTTCAACTAGGGTGTAAATCCCTTAATTAAACACTCTCGTTCTCAGCAGTTATTCTCAAACATGGACTATTTCAGGAAGGAGGACACGCTTTAATTTCCTAGGTGCTCCTTAGGCTGATTAGATCCTTCTTTGGAGAATTCTAATAGACTGGAAACCCACTCCCTTTTGAAATTTTCCCAGAGATTCTCATGTGTTCTCAGTCCTCTGTAACCTCGCAGTCTCAAAAGTCAAACTTAAAATTTCACACAGAGCTCGAGCCTACAGAAAAGCACAGCCCAGGATAGTGGCTGGGGAAATTTCAAACAGCCCTATGTTATTTAGCTTGTTCGCCATAACTGTTTTATTCTTCATTTTGAAGGCTGACAGAACACTACAGCTTAGCAGAGGACGTTTGTTCATCGATGCTGCCTCCCTTACTCACTAGCTCTCCTGCTCAGTTACAACCTTTATTGGCCCAGAGACGAGTGGACGGTCCATTGGTTAAGGGTGCTAGCCTGAGACTCAGAGGACTGAATTCCCTGCTCAGCCACAGACTTCCTACGTGACCATGGGCAAGTCACTTAGTTTCTCTGAGCCTCAGTTCCCTGTCTGTAAAATGGGGATAATGGTACTATCGTACCTCACAGGGTGTTGGGAGGATGAACACACTAAAGTTTGTGAGATGCTTTGATATGGACAAGGGCAGAATCTGGCCTGAGAGTTACAGGGCATGGTCTACAAAGAGAGATTGAAAGACTGGGACATGGACAATTTAGAAGTTTACCTTCATATCTGTGGTACAGAGGTGGAATTTAGCCCTATTAGACTTTGTGCAGCAGAAGTCTCATGGAACTAA
This sequence comes from Caretta caretta, assembly GCF_965140235.1. Lineage (NCBI taxonomy): Eukaryota > Metazoa > Chordata > Testudines > Cheloniidae > Caretta > Caretta caretta. The sequence goes on from NC_134214.1 coordinate 88,750,414, forward strand.
AGCATGCCACTACTTTCCAGTCTCTCCCTGAAGTTTTGATACTTGGTGAAACCGATTCATCGCTTGGTGAGATGGTAATATGCATTGCAAACCCCAAAGAATCCCTGAAAACAGTCACACTGCAGGTACTTATCTTTAACCCCACACAATGCAACATTCTGCTGAAGAGGAAGTTGATTGTACTAACCATGGCTATTGTGCTACACAAAGGCTTTGTCATGCACTGCCCAAAGAGAAGGACCACTGCCACTGCCCATTCTTGGTAACAGTGAGCACGGCAGTCTTGGCTACTTTAAGCTCAGTTCCCATATGTTGCAGTATATTCAAAGCTTAAGGGAGCTAATTCTCCCCCGCACTTGCCTCACTCTGACACTGGTGTAACTTCACTAAAATTTCAGTTTTCCATTTAAAGCATGGCACAAATCACTTAATTAAAAATGATCATTAACAGAAATCATTCTCAAACATGGACTACTTCAAGGAGGAATCCGTTGGTTTTGGTACCGTACTATTCACACCCTTTAAAGCCTTCTCTGCAGAACTCTGATAGATTTAAAATAACTCCATTTTGAAAATTTCCTAAAGATTCCAGCTGTTTTATATTGCTGTAAGTATGATGAGAAGTTTATCCAAAATGTTTGAGTCATATGTTTAAAGTCAATTGTCTGTACAGGGAAATGTCCCTAGCGCGTCCACATACACACAGAATCATTTCAGGAGAGAGATAAAATACCGAAGAGATGTACATCTAATTTATTTCCCCCTCTTCATTGCATGCTATCTTCCTATTGTTGGGAGATTAACTCTAAAATTCTTTTGCATCCCATCAGTATTTCACAGCAATCACTGTAATCATAGCCGTGGCTCTAAGATTTGAACTATAGTCCTTGAAAACAGAGCACTCTGCTTATATAAAGCATTACTGCATTCAGAAACCATGTCAGCCTTACTCCAGACTATTATTTGGATATAACCCAGAAGTGTCGCAGTAATTTAGTCCCAATGCTCACATAAGAATCTTTTAAAAAGGAGTTTGTACTGTAGAGAATTGCCTCCAAGCAGACTGGAAAATACTGAGCCACAGCCATCCTTTCTTCCTTTTAACATTTACTTTTTTTTAGATCTTATGAAATAAAAAAAAAATACATTGCAATCTCTGAGAGGGAAGCCAGGGTTTTTTCATAGAACTTCACTACAGAGATTAACAACAACGGGAATTAAATACGATTTGCTCATTTCAATGCACTGAAACAGTTGAGAGGTTCATTGTGCTTCACTATAAACAGAGTGCTGCAGTATCTGAGTTCTTTGTATAACTGGGTTCCATTGTGCATAAAACCCGAACCAGGAGAAATTATGAAGATTTAATTCATGTTTGTTAGACTTCTACGCTACAGTGTAGCCATTTTTACTCATATGAGGTAGTAAGAGTTACAGCCATGTTTTTCTTTCACAACTTTAACTTTACTAGCAATTGCCCAGGAGATAAGAAATGCTGGGTATTTTTTAGGGATTGTGTGTTGTATATTGTTAATATTTTTGTTCATTGTTATATTTTGGCGGAACCAAATTCCAACAGTAAATATTTAAACATGCTTACACATCCTGACAAAATGGGTCATGCATGTAACAATATGGGCCTATTTTTCCTCAGGTAGTATATAATTTCCTTTTAAAGTGTTGCATCATTTTCATTCTCAAAATTTGTTAAGCAAGCTGGTTGCTGAGCAATCGACTAGTCACACGGTCTTGTCCGCAGAACTTGCATGAACAGGGGGAACGTTTAGGTGAGGATGTAAAGGGTCTGGTTCTCTTCTTGCTTAAACCAGTATAAACAAGGAGCCACACCAATGAAGCTAATGGAATCCACTGGTGTAAAACTGTGGCAAGTGAGAAGAGACTCATGCTCAAAGGAGATAAACGTAGATAGACTAAGGATTATTGCAAAAAGAAAAGGAGTACTTGTGGCACCTTAGAGACTAACCAATTTATTTGAGCATGAGCTTTCGTGAGCTACAGCTCACTTCATCAGATGCATACTGTGGAAACTGCAGCAGACATTATATACACACAGAGATCATGAAACAATACCTCCTCCCACCCCACTGTCCTGCTGGTAATAGCTTATCTAAAGTGATCATCAAGTTGGGCCATTTCCAGCACAAATCCAGGTTTTCTCACCCTCCACCCCCCCACACACAAATTCACTCTCCTGCTGGTAATAGCCCATCCAAAGTGACAACTCTCTTCACAATGTGTATGATAATCAAGGTGGGCCATTTCCTGCACAAATCCAGGTTCTCTCACCCCCTTACCCCCCTCCAAAAACCATACACACAAACTCACTCTCCTGCTGGTAATAGCTTATCCAAAGTGACCACTCTCCCTACAATGTGCATGATAATCAAGGTGGGCCATGTCCAGCACAAATCCAGGCTTTCTCACCCCCCCCCCTTTTTTCCGGGACACACACACACACACACACACACACACACACAAACTCACTCTCCTGCTGGCAATAGCTCATCCAAACTGACCACTCTCCAAGTTTAAATCCAAGTTTAACCAGAACGTCTGGGGGGGGGGGAGGGTAGGAAAAAACAAGGGGAAATAGGCTACCTTGCATAATGACTTAGCCACTCCCAGTCTCTATTTAAGCCTAAATTAATAGTATCCAATTTGCAAATGAATTCCAATTCAGCAGTTTCTCGCTGGAGTCTGGATTTGAAGTTTTTTTGTTTTAAGATAGCGACCTTCATGTCTGTGATTGCGTGACCAGAGAGATTGAAGTGTTCTCCGACTGGTTTATGAACGTTATAATTCTTGACATCTGATTTGTGTCCATTTATTCTTTACGTAGAGACTGTCCAGTTTGACCAATGTACATGGCAGAGGGGCATTGCTGGCACATGATGGCATATATCACATTGGTGGATGTGCAGGTGAACGAGCCTCTGATAGTGTGGCTGATGTTATTAGCGAATACAGACTAACATGGCTGTTACTCTGAAACCTAAGGATTATTGGTTTGCAATGGGATAGTACTTAACTGCTTCGGTGCCTGATCCAAAGCCCTTTGAAGTCAACTGAAAGACCTCCCTGAAGGCCTTATGATTTACACTGTGCTGTTATAATGTTCCAGGAAACTCACACAAGATGTAGGTGGGACTTTGAACAGCACTGCAGGTGCCTGTTCCCACCCTAAAACTCTGACACTTTGCACAGCTGTAGTGCAATTAGTTCTGGCTTGGTCAGCACTGAGGAAAGACGTAAGTTCTTGTGCAGCTTTGCACCTATTGACTCTTAGAGTCTTCCCATTCATAAATGAGATCACAAGCATACCAGCACTATTATGCTGTCACTGGTTATATGTATTGTCCGTTTGCACAGGAGTATTATACTATTCCTATTCTAATATGGCTAATGTCATTCTGGGGTGTATTAACAAGAGTGTCTTATGAAAGTCAATTATGTAATTGTCCCACTCTACTCGGCACCCAGCTTGATGACTGTGTCCAGTTCTGGGAGCCCAACTTTAAGAAAGCTGTGGACAAATTGGAGAGAATCCAGAGGAAAGGTTAAGAAAAAGTGAACATTTTTGGTCTTGAGAATAGAAGACTGAGGAGGACTTGATAACAGTGTACAAATACATTAAGGGCTATTATTAAAAAGGATGGTGATTGATTGTTCTCCACGTCCACTGAAGACAGAATAAAAAGTAGTCAGTTTAATCTGCAGCAAGGGAGAGTTAACTTAGGTTAGATATTAGGAAAAACTTTTGATCTATAAGGATAGTTAAGCACAGGAACAGGCTTCCAAGGGATGTTGAGGGATCCCCATCACTGGAGGTTTTTAAAAACAGGCTTAGACAAACATCTGTGAGGGAGGGTCTGGGTATGCTTGATCCTGCCGCAGCACAGGGGGCTGACTAGATGATCTCTTGAGGTTTTTTCCAGTCCTACACTTCTATGATTTTTTTTATATTATGTTTCCTTCCTCTCCCTGCAGGTGGTTCAACAGAGTTGTCTTGATAATGGTTGCCTAGGAAACTAATTAAGGAGAGAATTTGGTTGGAAGTGGAGTTGCAAGCATTAAACTCTATTTGAGAGACAGATGCAGAAATTAAGGTAATGTCTGAAAAGATGAAAGGATTCATCCTTTATTTTGGGAAGAAGAAAGAACTGCATTAACTGTTTGGACTGTAACACAGCAGCTTTTCATGCAGCACTGATTTTTAAAGGATAAGAAGAGAGAACTGGTGATACTGAGCAAGAGATTTTAAAACCCAGGCTCTGTTTCGAGGTGGTACATGTGATGTGGAAAAGGTTCCCAGAGCAGTTAGATTTCAGAGTAGCAGCCGTGTTAGTCTGTATTCGCAAAAAGAAAAGGAGGACTTGTGGCACCTTAGAGACTAAAATTTATTTGAGCATAAGCTTTCGTGAGCTACAGTTCACTTCATCTGACGCAGTTAGAGATGGTTAGATGGTCAAATGGGTTGGTAAAAATAAAATTGAATAGACAGGCTTTTGAGCAAGTTCCAACCAATTAACATGCTGTGTGTGTTTTTTATATTGTGTCATATATATCGTAAAAGCATTTCATGTGAGTTTCGTTTGTGAAAGGTGTCAGCTTGGCAGCCCCGAAGACTCAAGTCTTCTGTCTGCCTTTAGAACAGGTACAGCTGAGAAGCATCAGTGCAAGTTCCCACACGCTGCCCTACTAATATACATCAGGCCTGACCCCATCAAACAGTGAAAGGATACCTCAGTACCAAAGGGGCCCATTTGACCCTTTGCCTTTCTACTGAGTAGTAGTGATTTATATAATGTGAACACTGTTTAAATAACGGAAGGGGCACAAAGATTTTTTGGCTGTGCTTGGTAAGAGTAACCAAACAGGAACACAAAACTTCTTGTAATTGAAAAAGCAGCAAAAAATGGCTAATTGTACAACAAATGCAAAAGGGGCTTTTTACAGACATCTATTAATTAAGGTTCAAACTAGCTATACGCGCCTATCACTCAGGGAATGAGATATCAATTCTAATTTTCTTTCCAGTTAATTCATGGTAATTCTATTGACTCCATATTTAGGCCTATTGTACACTTAATTACTATATATAGATAGATCTATTTGTGTACACATATGCAGTATATGTAGCATGGTAAAATATGCAAAATGTCAAAAGCATATGCATAAATGTGGGCACACGTGTGCACTTATGGCTAATGATTATAAGTTACTAGTACAAAATTGTTAAATGCTGCTAATACAGAATAATAAAAGATCTTAATGGTGACTTCAGGTTGTAATCTCTTTGGAGTAGGAAATGCGATTTGTGTTGGAAATGGATCTTTAACTGTACAGCACCATGCACGTTATGATGCTATATACATTAAATGTGATTAATAATCATATTAGCACAGAATTGCAGTTCTACTGGTTTTCTGAATTATTCTATTTTGAAATCTGTTCAGATCCATGGTGACACTACCTTAAATCACTCTGCTGTATGAATAACATTCTGATCGTTAAATTCTTGTCATTCTGAAACTGGGAAATCTTATGAGAGCTAGATGATGGCTTTCAGAAGGCATTAGCATTTACAAGATGGTAATTCTACCCATAGGAATGTGTGAAATGTTTTATATGTGCAGAGGATTAGCCCGATCTGAAAAGGACATTTGCTTCCCTATAGTTCAGACACTGTGCCTGTGGCTACTTATTAGTTCAATACCTCTTAGTAGCATTCCCTTTGGGCAGAAATGGCTGTTGACATTGGCATGAGCACACTTGCTCACCTTCCACAATTTTGTTGGCTAAAATCCAATGGAGATGGCTGCTAACCTCAGGAGACCCCCTTTTCTCCCCAATGGAGGCTTCATGTCCAGCATGATCACCTCAAAGAAGAGACCACTACTATACTTGTACATTCTTCCCCCTAAAATGCATTTATGGGCGTTTGGACTGGTCAAATCTGTGTGGAAGGATGACTGACGATCTTTTGGTGACAAAGTTTCGAGCTCTTTAGGGTCATGGAAATTAAATGGGTCAGTCACAGAGTGACTTGTAACAAGAGTCTGCGTATATTAGACACCCCTCAAGGCCTCACCCTGAATCCCTTACGCAGGCAAATCAAGGTCCTCACAGAATATGAAATGCTGGTCCATGACTCCTCTGCGGCACAGAGCCCTGAGAACCTCAGCAGCACACCCCGGCTCTGTGACAGCAGTGGAAAATACTCACTGGAGTGAGGAAGAGACCAATGGGACATATGGAGAATATAGAGCCTAAGGATACCCAGCACTTTGGTGCCTCCCCCAAACATGCCAGTTTATTTATGGGGTGGTTATTACATTTTTTTAAAAATTGCATGAAAAAGACAGGCCAGTACAGTAATTATGGTGTATGTTATACAAACCTAAAGCATACATGACTTGCAAGGTTGGATCTGGATTAATTTTGCACTTGGATATTTTTCCTGATATTTTTTGGTGATTTTTTAAAACTCTGTAATATAAATGAAACATTTTTTTATATTTATTCTTAAAACACCAAAAACCTGGGAGCCTTCTTGCAGTGAGCACAGTACCCCTCACTGAGGACTGAATGCTTCTACAAAGTTATACAGCAATGGCAATATTGAAAAACTTTACATCTTCTTAATCTTAAAATTTCAGACTCAAAAATCAAATCAGGTTATATACTTCCACTGCAGAGAATCAGATTCCCCTTTGTGTTCCTAGGGTCACTTTACTTGAAGGCTTTTTGCCAATTTGACCATTATTTAAAATTTTTGTGCATTATAGTCCTTCCTACAGTATTGCTTATGTTTTGTTTGCAAGAGGCGTCCATTCAATATTGAGATTGCCTTGGAGCCTAACCTTTATGATTTTGTTTGGCAATAGTCTTCTTTTGATAAAAGCATATATTCTCTGAAATAAACCAGTCTTTTGTAATGTTTCACCATTTTGATCCTGAATGATTTTCTTCCGTCTTATTTTCCCTTCGGGGATTTGCTTCTAAATGGACACTGAGCCACTCTAGTCTGAAATATGACTTATCTTAGTTATAAGAAAGCCATATTTCTGAACCTGAAGACTTGTTTCTAAATAAACAGTCAAACTCTAAAGCCTGATGCTATTTTCCAGAACTAGATGACTTTTTTCCTGACAATAAAATCATTTTATATCTACCTGTGAAATAATATTGGAATATTTTGGCATCAAGGGACAAGAAGAATGGGGAGTTCATGAATTTTACAGAGAATCAGTTTTAATACCAGTATGTGTGAAAGGAAGCTACAAGATTAAACTAGATATAATTTTGTCAAGAAAGGAAGGATGGATATGGGCCTAATTTACTGGATTTCACAGATACAGGACCACATCTATGGGTAAATATTAACAATAATGTGAGAAACAGTGATTGGATGGCAATACGAGTAGTAAATTACACGTGTAAAAGACAACCCCAATATAATGCCAGAATAACACACATGTTTAATTTTAGATTGAGATTTATAATTACAGGCATGGGGCCCATGTTTAGAGAGACTCTGGGATGTTTTCTTAAGACAGAAGAATGCCTATGTGTGGACTTTGGCCCATGGTTTATTGTTTATTAGTACGTATTAGTAAACAGAGAACCAGAGCCAGATTTTCTTGACCTCAGTGAAACCGCTTGTGAGGTCAGATACTATTCAGTGTAAGTAATAGTTCAGAATCTATGTGGATAAATGATAAAGCATGAACGGTATGATTGTTTCCTGGGGAAAAAAAGATCAAGACTATACGTAAGTATATTCACCAAAACTGAACTTTAAATTTGCTCTAGCAAGCATTTGCATCAAAAGCACTTCAGCACTCATCCAATTAGAGATCAGAAACAGTACAATGTGACTTAACTGACCAATAACAACTGAGCAATAAGCCCAGATTTTTAACTATATTTATGCATTAAAATGAGATTTAGGCTCCTAAATCAGTTAGGTGTAGTGATGCTGAGCACAGCAATGCCTAAATAGCTTTAAAAAGCTGGGGCTAAGTGAATGCTCACTGGGAATTATTCATGATGAATTCAGACTTTGCAAAAACTCAAAGTGATGACATTTGTCAACATGTGGCATACCTCATCCAGTGCATTAAATGCCCCAGTGAAACCAGACAATCACTATGCTCTCGAATGAACTCACAAAGGAAAGTGATAAAAAGCACCACATCAGCTGTGGGTGAACACTTTTCACAAAGCTATCACTCTGACCTAACAGTCCTCATCCTCAAAGGAAATCTGCACAACACTTCAAATGACGACCCTGGGAGCTTGAATTCATAACTTTGCTAGACACTAAAAATCATGGACTGAACAGAGACACGGGATTTATGACATATAACAATGTATGGCCCACTAACCCCGCCCATGTCCCCCAGTTGCCTTACCCCTCCCTTCTTTCCCCCTCTGTAAGTGGAGGGGTGTTAACAGGACACTTCACCTTGAATGGTTCCTAGAAATATGTTAACTACTCGTGCTAAACAATCTGTTCTGCCTTGTATTTAGCTGTGACACTCGGAGTACCCGTCTCAGAGCTGAAGAAGAGCTCTGCGTAAACTCAAAAGCCTCTCTCTCTCTCTCCGACAGAAGCTGATTCAATAAAAGCTGTTACCTCACTCACCTCAACATTTGTCAAATGTTTTTGAAGAATAGATAAATCTGAGGAAAACTCTTTTTAAAATTTGTCTCACAACCTTCGCTACCTCAGTTTTTCAATCTGCAAACTAGAGATAATATTACCTCACGGAGCTGTTGGGAGGTTTAATTATTGCTTAGAATGTGTCTTAAGGCCCTTGGATTTAAATTGACATTTAAGTTTAAAACAATACTATTGTGTGTACTATATCTTATCAATGAGGCTAGTTTCAAAGTTACCAATTTAGTATTACCGGAAGACTGTAAATCCTCAGGTTGAACTGACACATGAAATGGCTTAAACTATATTCTGGGACCAAGATTTTCAAGAGAAACTAAATATTTTGGGGGTACCCAACCTGAACCAACTGAACGGGCTCTGATTTTCAGACAGCAGGTGCCATGCACTCTCTGATAATCAATCCCTTTTACTGGTAACATTTATGTTGGACAGCCAACATCCCTACTCTCTTTTGGACGTTTTGGATTAACTCGAATATACCACTGTTTTCAGTCATCACCTTCAATAAAATGAGTTCCCTAAACATCTAAACCTTGAACAGTCAGCACACAATGGTATTTGCTCATTTTTCTAAGAGCTTATTCACTTTTTTCTTGTTGGCTTTGGTAGACTTTCTAACTATGTGAAAAACAATCTAAAATATGCAAATCTAGAGTTATCCTTTCCACTGTCAGCAAAGCACAGTTGTCTATAAGGAGGATATCTCACCATTCCCTTGAGTATTTCAACTACAGTGAACTAACTACTGTTAGAATTTTTGTACGATTTGATTAGCCTTATGAGAAGATAAGCAACTAAGCTGAAGAGACAGACGTAAAAGCCTGAAAAACTAATTGTGCAGCAATAGACCCAGGGGTAGACCAATACTGACTTTCACCTGCAGAAAAAGAGGTCATTGTTCTTGAGTCTTGGACCAGAAAAATCTCTGGAGGCTGCTATTTGTAGATATTTTATCATAATGCGCACCAATGTGGGGCCCAGTCCTGCAACCTTTTCTCATATGAATGGTCCCGTAGGACAATATGCATGGGTAAGTGATGCACAACTGGACACTATCTTTTTTGTCTAGTATGTAATAGAGTATTTATCCCAAAAGTTGTGTTTGGTTTGCTTTACTAACTAGTTTATATAACCAAATAACTCAAAATCCCTTTTAGGCCCTGATCCTACAAATGTAAATGCCTTTACACATGGGCAATTCCAATGAAGTCAAGTAAGACTGCTCACATATATAATAGTAATCATATGCGTAAATGTCTGCAGGATCTGGGCTTTAAGCTATACTGTCAAATGATTAACTAGTCAATCACGTTCTATGCTATTGCATTACTGAAAACCACTGCTTCTGAAAACTGTAGACCAAATCCTGGTCATAGGCACCGTCTCTGGGGTGCTCTGAGGCTGGAGCCGCACAAGAAAAAAATAGGGGATACTCAGCACCCACTGGCAACCCCCCAGATCAACTACTCCTCCTGCCCACCACGATCAGCTGTTCAGCGGCGTGCAGGAGGTGCTGGGGTGGGGGGGAGAGGAGCAGGGGCAGGAAGAGGTGGGGGGAGGGGCAGAGGTGGGGGTTTGGGAGAAAGGGTGGAGTGGGGGCAGGGCTGGGGGCAGAATGGGGCGGGGTTTCGAGCACCCCTCGGGAACTCAGGAAGTTGGTGCCTCTGGTCCTCGTGCAAGTAAAATTACATTAGAGATCATTCAGAAGAAAGATTATTATATTGTTTCATGGAATCTGACTGGTAAGTATAAATAAAACAGACTTAGAAAATGGATAATTTAGCAATTCAGAAATGTGATATCTAAAAGTTAAAGTAAAACACCAGACAATTAGGGATAACTTGGTGCTCAGTGCTGTGAACCTTTAGCTATGTGAGAGTTAAGAGTTCATCAAATCAATAATCATAATGATGGAAAGTTGAATCGAACATTTAACAAAAATATAACCCTACCCACATTTGAACTCAGTGCTTCTGAAGAAGAAATTAGATCATGACTCCCTTCCCTATTCCCCTGAATACGCAGGTGCGAAATGAGGCTATTGAGCCAAGGGCAGTTGGGCTCAGTGTTTAAGGGAGAGAGGGGGATTCTCCATCTCCCACATAGGTAGAAACCATGAAGCTGCTTGGGAAGTAGGAAACTAAAACTCCTTTCCATCTCTAAGCAGCCTTTTGTGGATCTTTCACTAGCTTCCACAAAGAGGCATGTTCCAGTTAGCACCACTGCTGTGAGGGGGTTGGGGGATGGAAAACCCACTCCCCCTTCTGACATTCCCCACCCAATTGCTTTTGGGCAAGAGGAGGTATTTTGGACCCAATGGCTGAGTTGCGTGTCTGGTTAAAAGCTCTGTTTTGTAGCTTGTCACTAGTAGGGTTTCCAATTTTGGTTGGGCAAATTCCTGGAGGCTTCATCACATGGCATAATATTTAATTAAAAATTAATCTTAAATTCCTTGAAACTCCAGGACAATCCTGGAGGGTTGGCAACAATAGTCACTATGATATTTTCTTGCAGCTATGCAGCACATTTAGTCAGCTGGAAGTCATCCTGTGCCTCCTTTGACATCATCCCAACATCTTGACCATGTCACTGGCAGTCAAGGTGGTGGAGTCACAGACACCTTTGGTAAGGAGGACTGGAGCTGGGTGGCCATGTATATGTTATACAACCCACTCAGAGGTTGACTTCCCTTGGAATAGGACCACCCACCAGTCCCTGCGGCTACATGCTGTGGACATGCCTTGGGACAGTACTAAGTCCAGAGTGGTTAGGGCTAAACGAAAGCATATGCAGCCAACAGCATTGCAGGGCTTAGTATTATCAGGACAGACCCATCCATTTTGAGTCCGTTACAGATACTTGCAGTTCTCTTTCGCTCACATGGTTTCAAGTCACTCCCCAGACTTTAAGCCTGAATCAGACTGTTAGTGTCTTAGAGACATTTATGATAAATTTCCCAGTACTTAGCTTCTATCTAACAATACAGGCCTTTCTCATGCAGGAGGGGCCTGGTCCTGCTCCCATTGAATTCAATGACAAAACTCCCATTAAATTGAAAGGCAGCAAGATGAGGTCCTATAACTCCAGTGACTGGAAATGATTCAGCTTGGGGCTTGACTGGAATTGAATGCTGTCCGAATTGATTCACGTCTCCTGAAATTCTTTGGTTTTGTTTGTGGTAGTATGGCTAGTTTGCCATTAGTTGACAATATACCATTTGTACAAGAATATGCTAACGCTTCATGAAATTTAAATGTTATTTTTGATTATTCCAGACCATAACTCTAACTACAGCTTTATAAAGTGGCATTTATCATAGGAGTTTGCAGTCTTAACCCTGACCAAATCCCTGTGTGCCTATGAACAAACAGGCTGAATGGGTTGGTTCAACTGTAATGTAGGCTCTGCTGGGGCTGTGAGCCACAGCTCTGAGTGTGGCCAGTGGGGAGCCAGTCTGTCTCTGATCCCTATGTGTAAGCGGAGTGCTGCTGTTTTTACAGCCCTTCAGGGGTACAGTGTACTTTCTCCCATAGAGACAGCCATGGTAGCTGGTACTGGAGGGGGATAGGACCATGGGCCCACTTCATTCCCACCTGCTTTTGGAAGACTACCACACCAGAGGCTCCTACCAGGAACCGATCCCCTTACTTAGACCAACGTGGAGACTGACATTCTGGGCAGCCTCAAGGAGCTATTGGAGGCTCTTAAACTGATTCTGAGGGAAGCCCACTTCCGAAAGGGCTGTGTCATGTGTGAAGTCACCCAGCATTTGCCCTCTCTAGCAGCAGTGAATGGCACTCCACCACACCCTAGAATATAGTGGGGGAGGCTCCTTTGCACCCCCCACAAAAGGCTAGCCAGAGTCAGTTGAATTTCCCCCCAGAAATATTTCCATATGTGACAATTTTATTCATACATGAGTCAGTGCCTCGGCCTCCTTCACTGGCTGATTTTAGTTTTTTACTGTGATCCCTTTTTTCAAACAGCACTCAATCCTGCAACCGTTACCCACAAGAGTAGCCCTGCCTTCAGTAGGGTTATTTACTTCAATAAGAGCTACTGCTGAGAGCAAAGGTTGGCCGTCTTTTTTATTAATTTAGAAGGCAACAACAAATTTACAGAGATGTTTTCTGCTGGGTTCTATTCAAATTATTTGCCATCAAATGTGAAAGCTATCCAGGATATTTAATTTTAGAAAGGTAATTGGCAAGTTTTTATGACTTATTTTTAAAGAGCTGTTTAATTTATTTCTATAGACAGACAATTCCAAAACCTTATGTCACATACAGCACAGATTCGAAAAATACCTGTTCCAAAATTGTGTTTATTCTCTCTACTTCACAGTCGATTAAGTATCTTTTTTCCTGTCGTCTGTCCATTTCCTCTATAATTCTCCTAAATTCCTGAACGTCCTTTATACTTCCCACAGACCTGGCCGTGACTTGCCAGTTGTTTTGTACCGCTGCTTCCATAATTGCCTGAAGAATGGAAAATCCTAGAGGGGAGAAAAATACAATGCAATCATTTACTGAAAAAAAATGGTTTAAACATGTGAGAACAGGTTAAAAATTATATTGTATGAAAAGCAATATAGTAGATAGTAGCCTGCAATCAGTTCATGACCTGAATGACAAGATGGTAGGGACCAGATTGTGCTTTCTGTTACCCTGGTGTCAATTCTGAGCAGCTCCATTGACTTTAGTAGAATTACTTCAGAAATAATTAAATGAGATTGGTAGCTGGCCTAATAGCTCTGATGGTCTGACCTGGCCTGTTTGTGGTTTTATTAGGGTCCATGCCAGCTAAGGGTGTGACGCTGCAGTCCTCACATGGGCAAAACTCTCATCGGATTCAGGAGATGAACAGAATCCAGTGGGAGATTTGCCTGAACAGAGACTGCAGGAATGGAGCATTAATTGGTACAGACCCAACCACTGCATACAAGAATGCCAACTAAATCATTGAGCTGGCTACTGGAGGCATGTACTGTAGAGCATATTTGCTGATATTCATTTTTATTTCAAGAAATATTTTTAAATATGGAATGCAATAGTATTAACTACACTTTTAAAGCTTATATTAAGGTAACATTGACTCATTCAGCAGCCTCAACAGAGCAGCAAAGCAGCATGAAATGAACAAAGAGCTGCACAGTGGGAAATTTATGCAAGCAAACTGCAGTTCATTCCTTGCGCACAGCTGTGACTGGGATGCAGACAAACTTGAGCAAAGAGCCGTGAGCTAACTGTAATGAAGCTGGAAAGGGAAATCTCCTCCCCAAAGGTAGTTTATGTGGGAGCCTGGGGGCACTGATTTGTATTCCTTGTCTTGTAGCATTTAGTTTGTGTTTACTGACCCCCTTTTTCAGGAGGTTGAGAGACTGTAGGATATTTTAAATTATTTCCTATTTAGAAGAGTTCAATTCAGATAGCATAGTTCACCTACTTGACAACTCAATGTACCTACTTGGGTTCCAATGGAATGCATCCATTTCAGTACAGAAACTTCCGAGTAGAGTATGTTCTATCTAAATAATTTATTCATAAATTATTGAATTAAAAATTTATTTACACTTTGGGGTCCTTATTCATAGTCCTACTTTAGAAGCACAGAATTCCTTCATGTATATTCTACACACACACACATACATATACACACACGTACACACACATTTGCTAGGTTTAATTATTTATATTTTAACATGGAAATTTACTAGTACTTTATGGCAAACTCCCTCACCTGCTTTTGAGACTGAAAATCCTTGAGAGACACACAGGAACAAAGCATTAAAGATCTGAACTATACCAGTTACTATTCTGAGCTCAAATCTGAGATTTCATTGTAATGATGTTTTTTACACTAAAATAAAGAGTCCGATCTCATTTACACTGGTGTAAATTTGCAACAACTCCACTGACATCAATGGAGAGTCTCTGGATCATTACTGGTGTAATCGAGGGCAGAATCTGACCTCTGTTGCTCGAGCCTGCATGTAGAGCATTAGTAGAACTTTTCATGGGGCTTCCCACCTCCCTTCAAAGGGCCCACACAGTGGCTACCTAAAGCGCCTTGAGTATTATTGGTTTTCCTTTGTATGGATGCATGTTATTGTCTTGTCAAAGGTGGTGACAATTTATACATGCTCTGGCTGGGAATCTTTTCTGGCATCCCCTTTCCACTGACACTATTAAAAGAGAGCCATTTACATATCTATAGTATGATAAACTCAATCTTCCTCAACATCATATTTTACAAAGATGGCTGTGATGTCTCAGAAAGTAGTATGATTTCACTGCGTACAGGAGGAAGTTCACATATAAGACTAAGATACTCAAGCTTACAAATGATGAATTCTGATATGGAAACATAAATACAATTAACAGGAATTTACAAAAGCTTTGTATGTAAAGATTTGCTTTTATAATATTTGTTTCTACTAAATAAGAACTATTTACACCTTTCTGCTTTACATCATTCATGTGTAAATACAAATCTTGTGCTTGTACTAAACTAATATTAAATTGGTCCACAATCTTTAGAAATCTTCCAATCAAAATGTACTAATCGTTTCAGTTTATGAACATTCTGATCCCATATAGGCACCTGCAAGAAATGGCATTGCTCTTATATTTTTGCAAATAAAGATACAGAAACACTTATGGATATTCCCAAAGAAATAAGTTAAAAATAAATATATTGGAAAGCATGTACTTTACTACAATCTCAAAGTAATGCACACTGGAAAACATAATCCCAACTGTACATACAAAATAACGGGATCTAAATTACAACTCAGGAAAGAGATCTTGGAAGCACTGTGGATAGTTCTCTGAAAACATCTGCTCCATATGAAGCGGCAGTCAAAAAAGCAAACAGAAGGTTAGGAACCATTAGGAAAGGGATTGATAATAAGACAGAAAACATGATAATGCCACTATATAAATCCATGGTCTGCCCAAACCTTGAATGCTGTGTGTAATTCTGGTTGCTGCATCTCAAAAAAGACATATTAGAATTGGAAAAGGTACCGAGAAGGGCAATCAAAATTATTAAGGGTATGCAACAGCTTCCATATGAGGAGAAATTAAAAAGACAGGGAGTTTTCAGCTTGGAAAAAAGAAGGCTAAGGAGGGAATGATAGAGATCTACAAAATCATGACTGGTGTGGAGAAAGTGAATTAAGGAAGTGTTATTTACTCCTTCTCGTAACAAAAGAACCAGGAGTCAACCAATGAAATGAATAGGCAGCAGGTTTAAAGCAAACAAAGGAAGTACTTCTTCACATAATGCATAGTCAACCTGTGGAACCTGTTGCCATGGGATGTTGCAAAGGCCAAAACTATAATGGGATTCAAAATAGAATTAGATAAGTTCATGGAGGATAGGTCCACCACTGGCTATTAGCCAAAATGGTCAGGGATGCAACCCCATGCTCTGGAAGTCACTAGCCTCTGAATGCCAGAAGCTGGGAATGGGCGAAGGGGATGGATCACTCGATGATTACCTGTTCTATTCATTCCCTCTGAACCACTTGGCATTGGCCACTTTCGGAAGTCAAGAGATTGGGCTCGATGGACCATTGGTCTTACCAGTATGGCTGGTCTTATGTTCACATTACCCATACAGTTTGGTCTCTGCACTTCCTGATTTCAGATGAAGCTCTATTAGGCCTTATCTGACTTAATCAAAAGAGGATATATTACAAGAAAGCCCTTTCATGTGTGGTATACCCAATTCTCTGTGTGTGTGTGTGCACATGTGTGTTTTGTCCAGCAGTTACCATTTCAAAGAAGTGCGAGGAGTGGGGAGGGTTATTCAACAACTTTTCTCTGATACATGTAAACATAATCAATTGCTCACAGCATGAAAGAATTCCATGGACTCCCCCCCACTTCTGTATCCCTTATGAACTTATCTTCAGGAACCTCTATGGCAATACTCCCCTCTCATCTTTCCATCCTTCCCATGATTTCTTTCTGTGCTTTGACATTTGGGTCCTCTTCTTGGTCCTTCTCTTCCTCATCTCACTCACAAACTATCATTTGCTCCTCCTGGGAAAGTCTACCTACCTCCCCACACCTGTCTGAGTCTCCATTGCTTTATAGAAACAGCACAAAACTCACCTCTTCCACATTTTCAAGAAACCATCAGCCAGTTCCCTGAAAACACAGCATTCACTATTCCCTACCCTTCAACATCTCTTTATGCGTATTGTCTTCAGCAGCATTTTACTGTAATGTACATCCTTAGCCATTATGAGACATTTGCATGAACAACATGTTCCCGACTTCAGTTGTACTCTACCCTTGTGGATGCTGCTATATTTAGCAGCAGGGCTATTTTTAAAAAGTTTTTCTTTGTTTTTCTTATTTCAGTCGCTGATAGTTTCTTTGTTTAACTTAGCAACAGTGAAAAATGTGATTGTCCATGGGGATCTCTCTGTTAGGGAGTGAATGGGGAAATGTCACTCCCAGTTCCTTGCACATCCATGAGTGAGGCAGTGTAATCACTTTTTCCCTTCCAGATAAATCTATTTTAGTGTGAGTGTTTCACAAAAGATATTCTAATATAACAGAGGGCAGGTGTCTAGCACTCATGAATGGCTCTAATTTCGTGAACCCCAGAAGGAAGCCAGCCAGCTACAGGGTGTCTTGATCAGTTTTGTGGCTATTGGTATGGTAGGCATTGAGTCATGCTCATAAGTAGTTAATGGGCAACTAGTGTTTCCAGTTCAGTCTGGGTCAATGAGCAAGCCATTTGGGAAAGGTTTTGTTGCCAATTTGTTTCAGTTCAGCTGTTCCATATAAGAGTTAATCAAAGAAAGTAAATATGAGCTCAGCAAAGAGAAACTAATGCTCTTGATGAAGTGAGCTGTAGCTCACGAAAGCTTATGCTCAGATAAATTGGTTAGTCTCTAAGGTGCCACAAGTCCTCCTTTTCTTTTTGAGAATACAGACTAACACGGCTGTTACTCTGAAACCTAAAATAATGCTCTTGTAGGTGACCGCGATAGGACATGTTTTTAAAATGTGTTCACTGATACCACTACTAAGCCCTCATAAGAAAGACCTTCTTCTCATCCTCTAACTCGGACCGAAGCTTAACATTCAAACCACCCAATGTCAGGATGCGTCCGCCGGTTCTAAAGATATTGGTGATATCCAAAATCAAATCCTTGTCATTATCAACTGAATGAGCTGGAGGCAAAGGCAGAAGTAGCCTTTCTTATGAACTGAACAAAACAAACATAAGTAGCTAGACTCCTATTCAGCAAAACACTTAAGCATGTGCTTATCTTTAAGTATGTGCTTTGCTGAAAGAGGACCCCAAAAAGATAAAGCAAAGGCCAGGAATGGATTATCTGCCACTGCAGCTGTCTATGCATTTTAAATAGCCCAAAGGTCTCCATCAGAGCTGCACCCTCTGCAATCCCAACGCTGCAGCCACACTTCCTTCTCTGGCCGTACTAAAACACAAACAAAACCAGTATCTTCACTCTTCTAAAGGGAAAGCAGAGCCTATATTTTAGCTACTGTTATGAACCATCCCTTCTGAGACGGGTGTTTCTCAGCCAGCGCTACTGACACAGATAAAGACGACATTTCACCCACTTCCATCAGTTTACCAAAGCATGTGAGTGTCTTTCCCAAATCCAGCTAAGCAAAAATCTTCTGCTTGAACAGCTTATTCAACCAGATGGAATTTCGCATACTACATGATTGAACTTATTCTTGATCAGATTGCAATGATCACTGAAAAGCGCGTATACAATGGTATCATGGAGGGCATTTTTCTTCTTTCTGCCCAGTGGACCATACTGGAACATCTCTGTCATAGCATGAAACTCTTTATGATTGGCACCAAAGAAATTAGTACAAACATTACTTTAAATCACTGATCCTCTTAATGGACCATATGAAGGAAATCCTAGACCTCAGAAATGAAGCATTAAATTGCAATCCCTTTTTCTTCTGTGTTGGTAAGTGTTAGGGATTTTTTAAGGGACATATTTTCCGATGGGAAACATGAATACAACATGTGTGGGCCAGAAAAATGAATTGTGCATACAAATCTGTGTTCTGGTGCTTCTAACTTCCGATTTGCATGAACAATCAGTTACCTAGAGGTGAAGAACTATGATTTGGGCCCACAACTGAACTGCAGGCACCCAAATGCTGACCCATAATCGGCAGATATAGACTGAGCCAGAGAAATGAGGCCACCCTTGTGAAAGTTTCCCCTTAATGTCAAATATGAACTTTATGATGTGTATTTACACCTAAAAATCTACTCAGAGCACTAGAAGTTTAGCTGTATTTGGATATTCTGGTTACTTACCTTTGAACTCAGCACTAGTTTAAACACCAATAAGGAAAAGCATTTATCTAATATTGTTAGACTTGAGTAAAATAATGCATGCATCAGAGCAGAGGAGGAAGGGCAGGTGTGTTTTGCATACAAAAGGCGAAAGGAAAAGGTAACATAAGTTTATATGCTTCATGTATGATTAATACTTCTGTAAAGAAGCAGAACAAGCAAGGGATCTCTGCCAAGCTGGACACGAATATGAGTCTTAGCAAATGCCTCGGCCCTGCAGTGCTCTTTTATTCTAATTACATTTACTTAAGCTCAGCAGCTTGAATTATTAAATAAAAAATGGAATAATCTCACTTCAAGTGTTTCTTACCTGGTCATTTGAAATGCACCAATAACTTGCATATGGTGGACTATGCGCTGCTATTCTGATGTCACACAAACTGCTAGAATGGGAAGCATATAAACCCTTATGTGATCTTTTTCTTTCACCTTCTATACCACTAATTTATTATGCCCCCTATTGTCTCTTTCATCGTGAATTACGTTATTGCCCGGGTCGTCCATAAACACAAAAATCCTCACAAACAGATATGCCAATTCAGATGAGTGAAAGTGAACCTGTCTTGCCTTGTCAGCTGAAAAATAGTTTACAGGAACCATCTGGTCTGTATTTGTTCAGGAAGGGAGACAGCTAAACACGCAGGATTTCAGATCCACTGCATGGAATGGTGTGTGTAAAAAAAGAAATATGGATGCTCAAAAGTCACTATTTCTTACTGACTGCAGCTCACTTTAATCTGCATTTTTTGATAATACAAGGCCTCAATCACCACTGCATTACTCCAGATTTAAGTCAGTGCAACGCCAGTACTTCCAATGGAGCTGCACCAATATAAACTAGAGTGATACAGAGGAGAACTAGGCCCAAAGACTGTGAGGATCAAGGCCAGATGAAGATGTGATGTAACTGGCCTTTCCATTTGGATACAACTCTCATGCTGGTGGGAAAATGTGGTTTATATCTTGAACCCATTTTATGATCCAGGGTTTATGAAAGGGGTAACTCCATGTTTTTAATCTTTGACATAGGATTCTTTATATAAATGTTTTCAAGGGCACAGTAATGATAGAGTAATTTATAGTTTTCTGAATACAGCTTGGAATAATCCAGGCTGAGAGACTCTTTGAAAGCAGACTCTGTTTGCTGTGTTTGAGGGAAAAACAGAACAAAACAAGCAGGTAATGACTGCCCAGGGAAGACAGCAGAAGTAGCCCAGGAAACCAGTGAGGGAAATAATAATATGGGTTGCAAAGTGACAGAAGGTGAAGATCACTGTGCTATCCAGTGGGCAGGGGCTGCAGGGTATTCCCAGAGTACTTACTGCCGAGAATGTTGAGAACTCTTGCTACTGATGCGAACAGAAAGCTGGCAGAGGTAGCATTAAGGGCATTCTGTCACTGGAGGATGCAGAGGTCTGGAAGCCATGGGCTTCCGAGGTAGTGGAGAACAGCTTTCCCACAGGGAAAGCCATATTAAATGTGAACTGTTAAATGTTAAAGCTTCTTTAGCCTAATAAATTTAATTAAATTTGCAGCTGTTAACGTTCCAAATAAAAATAGATTAAAATAACATTGTTTAAATCAGAGGAACCTTTATCTGGCAAAGCTTAGGATGAGCTCAGGGCTCACGTTACGAAGTCCAGAGCGGGGCAATAAAGACAATTGCCTACAACGCCCAGCAGAATACCACACCTTGGAATTCAAATCCAGCAATATTCCTCCCCAACCACAATTCCTTTGTGTGGCCTGAATTCTGCACTCAATCAGGCCAAACTGCCATTGACATCAGGGAACTCAGAATAAAGTATTATGGGACAGCCAAAGAAGTGCTGTACTGGAGCCATTTTGGAATGCATTTTCTTCAGCAGTGTGAAACCTTTATCCGCATGCATCATTCGGCTGATACCAATGTGACCACAATTGGGAGTAAGGATTGAGAAAAATGACCTGAACAGGGCCCTAGGTGTACTGGTTATTTGAAGCTAGCCTAGGGAAAGATCCTCAGGGAGCCAGGCTGAAGAGTTATTTTAGTTTGGAACCAGGCTATGAGCTTGACTTGTTGGAAGAAACTGGGAATGTCTTCAAAATTTGTGGATACATTTCTGGAACAAGATCAGCTGTACAGATAAGACTTATTTAATTGTTATTCCGTTTTTTCCCCTTGGGTCCTGAGACTGGAGAAGTCCATAAAAACTATAGTTTAGGCAGGCATAAGGCACAGCAGTTGAGCAGTAGATACACAGGACAATGTAGAAATGTGCATAAGATAAAATTTGGGAAGAAACTCTGCTTGAAATTGTATCTTGTGGGTTAGCTCATGACATTAACCTGCAATGTACAAAATCAAAGGGGGAAAAATATCCCCGGCTAGGGCTCAACTGATGATGCTAATTACTACATGTAAAATAATATATCTGACTATGTTTATATATTTATCTAAGCAAAAAGGGGATTAGGAATCATGCAGTTAGCAATTTGCAGGTTAGCAGATAACCTAGTCTGCTGGACAAGACAGCTGAGTTGCACTGCAGGAAGAATGGGTTCTCAAAGACAGGGCGTACAAAACCCTGACTCGGGTAGCTCTCAGTTGGGGATAGGATGCCACTGGCTTAGTAAGTGCCAGACTCATGGGGCCAGATTCATTCCTGGTGTAATTTTGCTGGTGGCAAAGGTAGGACATCAGGGAGAAATTTAGCCTAGTGTACCATTTGGAGAAAGATGGAAGATAAAAAATCACCACGTTAATGAACCTTAGAGAGGTGTTTGAGTAGTAGGGTTTTGTTCTTGCTGTTTTTGTTAAACCATTGTGTTTAACAGGTAGAGAGGGGTTGACTGTGCCTGGTCTCTGGGAGCGCAGGGCAGTGACGGTGCAGTGGATCTCACCATTGCTCCATGAACACAAGAACTGTTCAGGGGTAGTGATGTTGCTGGTCTTCTATATGCAGAAGAGTGTGGGAGGGGTCATGGTTGTTCCCTTTCTCCACACCAGTCAGCTCCCAGGGACTCCTGAAATACTGTGCTTTTAAGGTTTCTGTGGGAGTGGGGGCTCAATGGCACAGTTTAGCCTGGCATCATGTTATATGTACGTTACATGAGGACCTGCTTTGCACTCAGACCCACAGAGAATATACTGCTTACAATACAAAGGCGTGTATGTCATAACAGATGTTCTCCTATCATTCAATATCAGAAATCCTTCACCTTACGATGAATAACACTTGACAGTTATGTAGGGTTAAATGGTGCACTTTAACTAATTTAACCTCACAACACGCATGTGAGGTAGGCAAATATTATTTTCCAGATAGTAAAACTGAAGCAGAATAGGAAAATGAATTGTCAAGGCTGTATCAGTGAATCAGAAGCAAGGACAGGATTTGAACTCATGACCTTCTAATTTGTAATCCTGAATTTATTTCATCAGATAAAGCACTACTGTGTAGGTCAAGGTTTTGTTGCTATTGTTTAAAGATCCATATATATCTGCTATAAACAGTATTGACACACTACCCATAGAAATATTACAACAAAAGTACTGCCCTATTGTCTTACAGAGAGCATCTCTTTTATAATCCTACTTAATGAAGTAAATACAATAGTAAGCTAGCAGTCAAATGAAACAGGATTTTGATTTTAAGATGCATTAGTTATTCCAAGTAAAAATAATACACTAGCAGAATTAAAAATTAAGGTGTTGTGGAATTACCATCTGGGTAAAAGAGGGGGGAAACAGCTTTCCAAGCATAATTATTATAATAGTTAGCCAGTCAGAGCAGCACCATAATGCATTTATTATAAATACTGTACACAGGAAAACTTTTATCCACCTATCAGCAGCTGAGGAGTTTCAAAACTGCAGAAACTTGACCCTATGTACTGCAGTTCTCATTTGAGGACCTAAAAATGTAATTTCAATGCATGCTGTAATCTTACAATTATTAACACACATTAATTTCTTGTTGTGCCATGCACTGGTCCTTTTAGCAAGAGTGTGCATGTCTTTTCCTAAAAACATATAAAAAGTAATGTTTAAATAATGATAAATATTATTCCTTTGAAGAAATATTCACAAGTGATTATAGTAATCAAACTGTGAATAGAAATACATATTCATCACAAATGTTAATGCAGTATGCCTTAGACAAATGTCATTTTAAAAAAGTCAAACTTTATACCGCTTGGATTGTCCTCAAATACTGTAAAATTATTCTTGCTATCTGACCTTCAGTCAACCATGTTAGAAAATATTTATTTCTCTACCTAACCTTTATCAAAACTTTGTTTCTCAAACTACCTGTGCAAACAACTCTTTTGCCTTTGAGAATTTTCATTAACAAAGTCTGTCTTCATCAGCATCTCACCCTTTGGTAACCACAATTTTAATTGCCCTTGCATCTGGAATATGTCTCATATATCAACATGTAGTTAATTTCCTTTTATTTATTCTGAACACCAAAAAATACAGTAATCAAATAGTGAGTGTTTTTTAATGCTCTGAAATTTAAATGAGTTTTATGATAATATAAATGATAATTTATGATTCTTTACTCACATTCTGTATATGTGCATCCTCAGATTCATTCACTTTTGACATTTCACCCTATTTTTGCTCATGGACAGAGGTGAGAAGTGAGGATCAGGGACAGACATCTATACCCACTCAGTTCAAACACTGTTCAGCATGCCACCTACAGAATCTCACTGACATTACAACCTGCTTCTTCATTGTGTGAATTTGGAGGTCTTTCCTCCAAGCAATGATCCAGTTTACACCTCTGAGCTTATGATGCATGATGGGATTGAAACCCAAAACTATAGAATATACCACGAATGGGCTCAAGACAGATTGCTAGATTTATATCCAGCACTGAAAGACAAATATATGGAAGCACATTCTTCCCCCATTATAATCTTATGCTCCTATGCAAATACTGTATTAGACAGCGGATTCATTATGTCACAAATCAAAGAGAAGTTTTGCAGTAGATCCCCCTTTCTTACTAACAAGCACATTACACTTTTGCTACTTTATAAAATGCATCTACGACCCGTTTGTTTGTTTTTTGCAGCTCTTAAAGGAACATTGATTATACAACTGTCACAACTTGACCCTCAAGTGGGGAAGAAGTCTGTTTCCAGCACAGATTGTTGCAAGTAAGAGCTGAGAAAATTTCAGCATCAATACTTGTTAAGAGGAGATACGGATTTGACTTAAAAATTTGAGTGCGGATCTAGTTTTAAACCAAGTTTGGGTATGTTCAGATCAGGAGGTTTGGTTTGGCAGACTATAAATATAGCAAAGTCTGGATCCAAATCCAGACTTCTCCACATTGTCCCGGGCTGATCGGATTGGAGGTTTTGGGTCATTCCTCAGTTACAGACACTTAGCTGGCTGATGGGCTTTTTTCAGCTGTGTTACACTATTCATTTCTGTGCCTTTTGAAATGATCTTTGTATGAACAAGGATCAAGGAACTCTGACGAATCAAAAATAAATTACAGTGATGTCTGGGCTTGGAGAGAATTTGTCTAATTCATAGCCTGGATAAACCCTGGTTTAAAAATGCCATTGTGAGGGACTTTGTGAAGGTAATGAAATAGAATTGTGATAGCAATAAATAGGTCACTAGCAGTGACCTACACCAAAGACTCAACCTTGCGTCGGATAAGCATCTCAGACAATAACAGAGTTTCTACACATAAAATTGAATGGCTCAATGATAAATTAGGCAGCTCATAACTATTAAAATTCTTCCCAATATTAGCACATAAGAATGGACAGAGGTGAGAAGTGAGGATCAGGTATACTGTTATACTAGTAGGAGAAGCAGTATCAACAAAAGGTCAGGAATTTTGGAAGGACTATTGGCCATTATATCTTAGTTAAGAGCTGCTAGATGAATACCAAATGACAAAACACGGAAAGCAGAAAAAAATGCACCTCTTAGCCATGCATCTAAAGAATACTACATCAAAGAGTGGCAAAAGGATGTTTAGATTTCGTTGCAAATCATAAGCTGCTGGTTGGAATCCGGCCAAAAGCGTATTTGGTTTTCAATATCAAACATCAATGGAGGGAATGTCCTTGCCCATACTGTATGATGGGGCAGCGCAATTCCTAACATGCAGTGTAAACTGTGCATAATAACCTGCCAAGAGGAATCTTCCTTTAAGAGTAATGCTTGGGATGTTTACATTAAATGGAGATGGTTGGTAGGTTGAGTCTGCCTATACTGTTGTAATTTATCCTGGCACATTGTTGGAAGGTGAAACATATGATCCTGTCATAATGTAGAATGAGCTGCTTGTTTTGGTTACACTAGGAAAAGCTACCTTAGAGGAACATTAATTTACACATCATTTGAGTGGTGAAGTCAACTTGGCATCCCGTGTCTTACTAACTGTTACAAAAAAAAAAGTTTGGACGTGGTGCGTAGGAATAAGTGCCTGTCTATTGCACAGTATGATCGTTAAAACACACTTCAAAGATTATGATTGGACTATTGTACTAGATTCAGTCATACCACTTTGCAAACTCTATGGAACCACATGGACTTGCTACTGTACCAGTGAAGAGTATTCGGGAAAAGAGAATGAAACTAATAGCACATACTGATTTTTTTTTAAAAGTCTATCTGCTATTCTGTAAAAATGTCAAAAGAGTAAAAATGTAAAGGTTACATTAGATACTGAGGGAAGGTAATCAATGCCTTCAAATATTATTGAATTTCCTAACTGCCTTTTAATTTGCCCACAAACTTCTCAGATATGGGGTAACTTCACAGTGTACTGAGAGTAAAGTTTTCAAAAGTGTTGAAGTGACTTAGGGTATGTCCAAACTGCAATTAAAAACCCAAGTCTGGCCTGTGCCAGCTGACTCAGGGTCATGGGGGGGTGTTTAATTGCAGTGCAGCCATTCGGGCTCAGACTGCAGCCCAAGCTCTGGGACCCCCATGAGGGGAGAGGATCCCAGAGCTCGGGCTCCAGCCTGAACATCTACACTGCATTTAAACAGCCTCTTAGCCCGAGTCCCGCGAGCCCGTGCCAGCTCACATGGGCTAGCCATGGGTGTCTAGTTGCAGTGTAGACACACCCTTAAGCTCAAAGTCCCATTTTCAAAAGTCTCAGTGGGTCCCAGGCAGCGAGGAAAAGATTTCCAAAGATATTTACGTACCTATAGGTGCAGATAGGCACCTAATGGGATTTTTAAAAGCACCTAGGTGCCTAACCTGCTTAACTCCCATTGATTTCCCTAGGAGAGAGGCACCTAACTCATGTAGGTGCTTTTATAAGTCCCATTACACACCTATCTTTAAGTGTCTAAATGCCTTTGAAATCCTGGCTCCTATGTGTTCTAAATGAACACTTTGTTCATGGCAACATGGGTGTAAATCCATCCCACATTAGCCATCTGCACACTAGGCGAGGGATGGGATTCCTGTGCTCTTGTACACATGTTCGTGCCCGCTCTCATCAAGCTAGAGTGAGTATAAATAGCAGTGTAGCCACACCAGCGGCTGCAGAGGCATGGCTTAGCCATGCAAAGGATTTAGTCCCCTGGAACGAGTGGGTACGTACTTAGCAAGGCTAAGCCAAGTCTCCACTGTCATTTACCCATGCAACTGCAGTTACACTGCTAGGTCCATGTGAGCTAGCCCAAGTATATGTACACAAGCAGGGGAATTACACCCCATCTCAGAGTGTAGATGTAGCCTAAGTGTCCATGTGAACCCTGCTGCTAGGCACTAAATGTTCCCAAGTGCTCTTTAATCTACTCCTGTTTCAAAGTGGGGGTAGGTCAAAGTGCAGCAGGGAACTTTCAGTGCGCAGCAGCCAGGGTCCACACTGACACAGCAGGCTAGTGAGGGAAATAATTACACCCCAGCTTGCTGCAAACTAAGGCCACATCAGGTGCTACAGTGGAACAGCTATGGTGCTGCAGTGTAGATCAATGGTGGGCAACCTGCGGTCCATCAGGCTGGCAGGCTGCCAAACAGTTTGTTAACATTTGCATGGCCCCCCGCAGCTCCCAGTGGCCGTGGTTCACCGTTCCCGGCCAATGGGAGCTGCGGGAAGCGGCGCGGGCTGCAGGGACGTGCTGGCCACTGCTTTGGCAGCTCCCATTGGCTGGGAACGGCAAACCACGGCCACTGGGAGCTGCGGGTGGCCGTGCAAATACAAACAAACTGTCTGGTGGCCCTCCAGTAGATTACTCTGATGGGTTGCAGGTTGCCCACCACTGGTGTAGATGCTTTCCCCAGCGACAGAAGTGGTTTTTCTTTCACTGTTTTTCTGTCTCACACTCTCAGAGCAGTGCTAGCTAATTCTTACACCAACCTAGTTGTGTCTACATGGGAGGGTTAGGTTGGCATAGCTATGGCACTCAGAGGTGTGAATTTCCCCCCATCTCTGAGCATTGAAGTTATGTTGACCATGTTTTTAAGTGTAGATGAGACATAAGTGATCATTTAGATGGGATCTTAGTCACTTTTCAAAATAGTCAGTTTAGGTGCTTTTGAAAAGGCATATAGTTAGTGGGATGTTTTTACATTATCTATAACAATGTATTGTTTATTGGTTATTCTACAACAGTGTGTTCACCAAGCTGCAGTCATGTACAGTGCACACAAGTTGTACAAGGACTACCAGAGTAAACAAGCCATAGGCATGTCTGAGTGTGAATTTCAAATATCAGTTTGGGAAGTTCACAGGGGCTGGGCTGGGGTAAGCATTCCTCCTCCCACCTCCCACTCCCGGCATGCAGAGTGCAAAAACAGCTTCACAGTCATGGATCTGTTTTATGAAAGGAAAGACAGGGTTGCATCTTGGCTGCAATGCACGTTCTTTATTTTTCTTGTTTTATTGCTCTCTGTTTCCTTAAGAGTTATTTTTTAAAATGAGAGAGCTGTAACAAACATCCCTGGGACCGGTGAGCCCCGGCACTCACATTACTTTAGGCTTCACACCCAATTACTCTGCCAAGTGTTTACTGTTACTTGAAACATTTATATGCTATTTGAATATTCAATCCGAGATCCAGTGAAACAAAAGAACTATAGTAGTCCATTTGTTATGATAGGGCAGCTCACGCATGACTACTCTTCCATCACTCCAAAGTACAATAAATCTAACTCTATGGTTACCAACACACAATGATAAAATATGCAGTAAGCTCAGTATTAACTAGTCTGATAGAGTGCAGTGTATGAAGAAATACAGATACAAACAGTGATTGATCTTATCACCATATTTATCAACTTAATCAGGGAGTCTGGGAAGATTGTTACACATTTAATAGATAAAATGCATATACTATGGAAAGAGTGTAACTGTTCTGCTCAAACGAACGCTCAAATTAAAAGATTTAATCTGATAATTCCCCCATTTTCTTGTTTGAGGTTTGGTCTTGTTTCCCCTCCCCCACCCACTACCCCCCCGCCAACCAAACAGAAAATTTTGTTCTTTTTACATTTATCTCACTAGGATATTTACAGCTGGGCAGAAATGGAAGAGAAACTCGGATTGATATTGCCTGGGAGCTAGTGGAGTTGCCTACAAGAAAAATTCCATCTAAACTTACTAATTATTAACACCCAGATGTACCTGGCTCAAACTATAATGCCTGTATTTATTCTGGGGAGTTTTCTCTTGTGCCCATCCCCCCACCCCGATGTTAACCCTCCTGCTGCAGTAAAGAATTGAATTGGTTGCCTTCCTTTTCCAAGAAAAGGGCTACGGGTTCTGTTATAAAATAGTCAAAAATTTAAAATGCATGTGTTCTAAATAGGATATCTTCCTATCTCATAGTCTACCTATCATATCCACACAGTAGTTATCTTCCCAATCCACTACTGCAGGCCCTTTCCCTCAGATCTTTTGATATTAATTTTGCCTCTTGGTGCTCAAATCACTTGCCCATCATTTTAAGCATGTACCATCTCCTCCCTCTTACCCCTTGAGACATTTAACTGGCCTGCCTTTTCTGCTCTGCCAGTAATTGCTAAACCTTGATGCCCCTTCATTCCCGTCTCTCACTAATCCCTCTGCCGTCTTCCCCACTGCTCCTAATGCTTTGTATGCCCTCTGCAAAACCCACTCCCTGCGCCTCCTCCTTCAGCTCATTCAAAGGCCCCATGTCAACTTGTCTTTGCCATCTCGCCAACGAGTGAGAAGTGATTAAAAAGAAAGCAAATGCTGACAGAACTAGTGAAGGTTTGTGTGTTAGGCCCCGATCCAGCCAGAGACCTAATCACAGGCCTAAACTGACGCAGCTGTGTAGTCCCATTGACTAGGGCCAGGTACTGCTCCAGTGGCCGAGGAGCACAGTGTGCTCTGGCCACTCCCCTTCATGTCTTCAGCCCACAACCGGCTCATTCTGGAATGCCCCCTGCACAGAGATGGGGTAAGGCTCAGCGGTGTAGACGGTGTTATTTTTGGCTTTATGCCACCAGCAGGTTCTCCTATGAAGGGAGTTCCCAGATGCCCTTTGAGAAGGAAACTTAGCCTGGGTGAGGTATTAGCACATTAGGCATTTCCTATTGGCTAGCATAGGCAGCTCCCTGCTCTGTGTGCTGGCTTTGTGGAACCCATGCTTAGTTCCATAACTCTCCCCATGTACTATATAGAGACCCTTGGTGCCGAACTCAGGCCTGTGGATTCCATTGGATGGCAAGGTGCCTAACAAGTACTGGGCATCTGCAAGGATTTCAGTTATCCTGGCATGGGAATGCTACATGCTCTTAGGGCACAACATGATCAACGCAAACATTTAAGTCCCTTGGTGGATCTAGCCCATATTGCTGAACTGTTTCCAAACTGTTTCTCTAATGTGGCATAACTGTGCTTTTCCTCACTATCAGACATTCGTATGATCTTGTTCTACATTTTTCTTAAATGAACATGTATTATTGATAGTGCAAGAGATGCATCACGTCCTATTTAAGCTTGAATTCCCTAGGTCCTTTTGTAGTACCCCAGGGCAGCCATGCAGAGCAAGATCTTCAAGCACAGAATGGATCCTCCTTTAACACTCCCATGCCATAGAAGTGACTTGTAGTACTCAATGAAATTCTGCACCAGTAGTTCCTTCTTTTAGGCAGTGAAATTGACTTTCTTTATCTTGGAATGTGAAGAACCAGCGCACGCCCTCTGTCTCATCAAACACCAGTATCCATGATATCAGCATCAGAGGAAACGAAGGCAGCAGATTATAAAGCATCAGCACACAGACTATGCTGAAGCGGTTCTTCCACACAAGGCTACAAAACAACACTGGTGGAAGTGGGCTTTTCCTTGCTTGCTGCGTAGAGCACAGACTTTGCAAGCCCTTACACTGTGCAGTAGGAGAAATTGTGGTGCTCGTATCTGACAAGTTGATAAAAGGCTGAGTATTTTGGATGCTCCCATTCCCAAATGCCATGGGGATAATGCACTTAGCTTCCCTTAGCTTTCCCAGGAAAAAAAATAAGACAGAAAGAAAAAAAAAATCTAGCCCTTAATCTTTTTTTGGCCTGTTCAATACTGCCAGGCTTGTTCCCTGCAGACAGAGTGGCTTTTACGGGTTGGTCAGCAAATTGGACTGGATTTAGTAGAGGTACTGTGGGAGTGTTACAGTGAGGCTGATTACAGCAATTGTACCCCTACCCACAGCAGGAACTTACACTGATGTGTATTTTCAATGCAATTCGCAGTAGCTGAATGCACCAATCCAATTAAGAAAGCAAAGGGATTGCGTGCATACAGTAACTCCCAAGCACCATTAAAAAAACTAAAGCTTGATGTATAAAATTCAAAGACCTAGAGCAGAACAGATATATGTGAATATACATCACTGTTAACTTGAAAAGGGAGATTTTGGCCTTACCTTGCATTTTGACTTCCTGCCAAGGAGACCAGCAGCCTGGACTCAGGGCTGCTTCCCCTTATTACACTGTGGAAGCTAGCTCCATTCCCCAGCTGGTAACTACACTACTGAGAGTATCCAATGGTGTGTTGCAAACTGCTCCATGGCTGGTGGAAAAGTGGAGCGTCCTCTTCCACCCATGTACACAGTGGGGATGCTTGCTTCCCTAATACCATAATTTCTTTTTAGTTGGCTTGCTGGACCTCTGGTAGCTTTAGTCTGTTCCTCAGGATTTCTGCTTCTGGAAACTTGGACCTGATTCAAAGCCCACTGGAGTCAACTGAAAGGTTCTCATTGGCTTCAATGCTCTTTGGATGAGTCTCTTGGCTTTGTAGTAGGACTTAAAAAGGGTATCTGCAAGGAATTCAGCTATCCTGGCATGGGAATGATACATGCTTTTAAGGCACAACATGGAAGCCCTGAGAAATTTAATCCAAGCCCTCCCCCAAAAAACTTGTCAGGTTTAAAAGGACAGATGTCTTTGCTTCTGTTGGACTGCCTGGTGCAATGGCCCAAATCAGAGGGTCCTCTGCTCCGTTAGGTTATACAAAAATAGCAAAGAGGCCAGATTGATTAAGTCCAGGGAGACAGCATGCAAGAAGTCTGAAGTCAAGCAGAGGATGTACCATACTTAACTCATCCCATTTGATCTGTTTGTTCTAGAGCCTGAGAGGAACCCAATGATGGAGAGCCCAGTTACTTAGACTGGCTCTGTGCTAAAAATTTGTTCCCCACAGATAATTTGCATTAAGTTTTTGGAGTATTGTCTCAAACCAGTTGCATTTCAAAGACATGCATGTTTCAGAGGATGATATCTGAAGAATGGAAATCTGTCCCAAGGTAAATATAAAAGTAACATATAAAGCATAGAGCAGAACCTCACTAGTTCCCAGTACATTCCCGGAGACCCACTGTGAATGACTGAATTTTGTAAAGCATTGTTCACTTACTCAAACATTAACAAAGCTGACTGGGATGATGAATTATCAATATTTATATTACAATAGTGCCCAAAAGCCCTGAAATCAGAGCCCCATTGTGAGAGGTGCTGCACAAACACTTAGGATAACGCACTGTGAACCTGAAGAGCATACAATAAAATATTCTTTATAATTGTCACAATAAAAAGGTTTAATAATTTTTTATGAGGACTAGATATAATGGTCACACTTTATATAACAGGTACATTAATAAAGTTTATAAAGGATTAATAAATTATTAACCATTTATTAATCAATTGTTAGAGTCCAACAGGTTGCTAATAACCATGGGTTATAACCATCAATAAATCATAGAATATCAGGGTTGGAAGGGACCTCAGGAGATCATCTCGTCCAACCCCCAATTTTTGCCTTCAGATTTGCTAATGTCTCCCTTTATGTAAACTACATATAAATGTAAATATAAAGGTATTGTTTCATATTCTCTGTGTGTATATAAAGTCTGCTGCAGTTTCCACGGTAAACATCTGATGAAGTGAGCTGTAGCTCACGAAAGCTCATGCTCAAATAAATTGGTTAGTCTCTAAGGTGCCACAAGTACTCCTTTTCTTTTTACATATAAATGTACGCTGAATATAAAGTGTGTCCAATAATATACTGATTTAGCTAGTAACAATAGTGGGGTCTCAGTAAAAGGAGTCCCACTGTAGAATTAGTACCATTAAACTGATATGGCCAAGTATGGAGATTATCAAAGGTAAATCCTACTGTGTTTCTTTTTGGCAACAAGTAATACTTTTGATGCTGGTGACAGAAAGAGTAGCTGCTAGCCATTCTAGAACAAATGAAAGAAACTCTTGTTCAGGGCCAGCCCTAGACCAAATGGCGCCTCCGCTCCATTTGTTAAACTTTTGAATACCTTATTTTTTATTGCATTTGTAGCCCATTTCATGACTTCGATGCACAATTTGCATGCATCATTTATCCGTTTCCTATAAGATGTTAAATTTGCATGCTAGGATCTGTAAATCTGTATTTATTCATGCCATATATAAGTAAATAAAAAAATGGTTTCCTCTAAGCTTATAGAAACTTTTTAATTTTAAGAATAACTGAAATGTACTAACATCAAGAAATTGAATGGAACACCAACATTGGGTGGACCAGTATTAAATAATGTTACAGTAGTTGACAGCCTTAGAATGTTAACCCTAGTCCTTTAGTTCAAAAGGTTGCTTTTCTTGCCTTTTGCCTCGTGAACTGAAGCACAGTGCCAGAGAGATCAAAAGCCTGGCCAATGGCACTTTCAAGCGATAAAATAGCAAGCCATATCAGTTTCTCGTTGGCCATCGTTGATCAAAGATATGTTTTAATGAGCCTGAGCTTTGAAAAGCTGCACTCACCACTCGCGACTGTGACTGGCAGCCTGAGCAGAATCCTCCAAGCTATCCACACATTAGGAAAAGTATCCTTCAGTTCTTCATCATGAATGAATTAGAAAACTTGGAGTGGAGAGTCCTTCTCATGTGGCAAAATATGATGGAAATTGTCCAATTTGACATACAGTTCTTTATCACTGATGTCTGAACATTCCCTGTGTGTCAGCATCCGGTGAAGATCTGAACAATTTTTCAAGAGTGTTTTCCTGTCCGCTGGTAGCTTACTAAGGTCATACAAAAATCCCACGTCTTTTTATGGTGCTCCAAACCTTTTCCTGATGGATACCTGAGCAGTGTAAACGAGTGAGCAAAAAAACTCCCTCTTGAATTTTTCTTCTGAGCTTCCCATCACCTCATCTCTGCCCCTGTAACCAAACTGTCTCTTCTTCCGGTGAATACAAGTTTCCTTGAAGACAGGCTCAAGTCTAAGTTTTCCACCATTTCTTTGGCAACAATTATGGCATCTTCATATCTGTTGTCTCTGTAGGCCACAATGAAATCAAGGCAGCTTCTCATTGACTGAGTTTGTAATGCCTGGTTTACAATTGAGACCTGAAATTTGAAGTCAGTGATCTTTTTGCTGGGCTTTGCACTTGGTGTCGGATTCTAGTGTCGGCTATAATCGACTGTGCCAGTTCCACCACGGCATTGTAAACCTCAGTCACTTGGTGCCTCACAGTCCTTACACGGTCAATGCGGCTCTCCCAGCGAATGTCAATTAGCAGCTTCACGGTCAGATTTGCAACATTGTCCGTGAGGATCTTCCACCTGATAGTTGATGCTGAAAACAGGACATATATCCTTGGATTCAGCACAAGGATCCTTGCCTGGATGCCACTGTTTCTTCCCTTCATGTTCACCCCATTGTTGTGGCCTTGGCCACGGCAGTCCTGAAGCTTTATTTTATCTCATTCAAAATGTTCATAAACAGTTCTGTTAGGCCTTTTCCATAGAGTAGTCCACAGACCAGAAGCAGATAATATGTTCCTTTACTTGGATACAGCCATCCTCGTTGTCAACAAATCTCACTGTAAATGACATCTTTTCATTGTGACTAATGTCAGAAGTGCAGTCCATTATCACAGTGTAGTACTTTGCTTTGCCGAGCTACATCAAAGCAGCACCCCAAGCCTGGTGCCCCCCAACCCAGCACCCCAGGCAGTCGCCTGCCCCAGAATCTGGCCTTGCTCTTGTGTTTGTTACATTAGGCATAGGCTTGGTGTATCTGTAGTGTATCTTATCAGTATGCCCTGCCCCACAAATTCAATCCCTCTCCAGGAATATACACTTTTTCTGTCCAGAACCACACTGAAAAGTCCTATAAAATGAAACAAAAACACCAGGAGATGCACAGTGTCAGGCCCAGAGAGAAGAAATATATTTAAGCTCTCACTCTACAATGGAATGTTGTGTAATAATAACGGAAGACTTGTGGTGGTGGAAGCTGGAGGGTCTGCATTTCACATACTGTACTTCCAAAAAACAATCTGCTACAGAAATATAGAAAGAAAGAGAGGCCGGGGGAGGGTATTGTAATGACAGTATTTCAGTGCAGTGAGAGTAACATGCTAAACCTTGTGCATTGTTTCATTCTTGTCAAAGTTTTCCTTTTTTCTAAATCCCTGCAACATTTTTCTCCTTGTAATATTCATCATTTCAGTGCCGGCTAACTCACTGTCTAGAACATAAAAAAGAGCAAATGCAGTATCAAATGGGAATGTATATCCGACATATCGTTTGAATGTGTCACAAAATGCAGGAGAGAAAATATGCATTTGTTACTTCCACGGTGGAATGTATCACTACATTATCACTGAGTAAAGTACAAAGCCACAGAAAGGAGGTGAGGCAAGACTATGACTTGCAGCTGAAGGAGAAGGCAGGGCACTAAAAGGCATCCTGCAAAGGCATATTAAGGGCAATCACTTTCTACATGAAGAGATTGAAAAAAAAAAAAAAAGATTGAACTTTGCTATTGTAAGCCAAAAAACTGCATTTCAAGTCTGGCAAATATATCCTTATAAAATGCCTCAATGTCCAATTTAAATAGCTATAACTGCATTTTTATTGATCTATCACACACAAAAAGATCAGCTTTGCCCGGGATAAAATAATTGCCCCTAAGAGCACAGTGATTTCCTTCTTTTTTTTTTTTTGCTTGCTGTCACTGCTAAATCCTGTTGTTTTAGGCAATAGTTGTGACATGCAAACTTCCTAGAGTAATGAATTTAAATACCCTGAGATGGATAAAATTGGGGCTAATTCTGAAGTAATTCTGAAGAGTCACACCAGCTGAGGCTCTGTCTCAAATTCTGTTTTTTTTTCTAACAGAGTTAAAGTAACTTTGCTTTATTTTGTGTTTGTATTCAGCAGCCGATTTGAAAATCCTGTGGTTTATTTTTTAATATGTTAAAGCACTTTGAAATGAGTCCAGGGCTATATTCAGAGAAAAGCCACTGACACACAAAACACATTATCTGCATAAAAATGAAGATGAACATTCCATAAGCTAAGAACATATCTATACAAAATAAATAGCTCTTAAAACTGATACTTTAGAACAATATTATTTTTGCTGCCATTACCATTTTACACAGAATTTTCATAGGAGACCTCTTCAAGTGCTACTAGGATGCAGCTAGCATCCTAATTCCACTGTTAATTGGACAACGATGACACTAAGTGCTGCCCAATGTGGCCGGTTTCCGAAGAAGGTCAATATAGAGATGACTTAAATTAAATCTAGATGAGAACTGCCTACAGCTACTTGTAGTTAATATGCTTAGCTCAATATATATATTTTAATGAAAACTCAGTGCAGCTCTTTTTGTTTCAAGCTTTCTGAGCCACAGCTTCTTTCGGTGGATAAGACTGGAGCTATAGCAGTGAGGCCCATAAGCAGAACTCATGCCATCTCAAGGGGGAAAGCAAAAGTATATGGGCACATTCTATTTTTACCATGAAGAAAATGGTGCACCAGTATAATTTTAAGTGTTATTGTATGACACATATGGTTCCCATTAAAGTAGAAGCCCTATCTGGTTCTATAGGTCAGTGAGGATTGTGTACAGGTAGACTTTTCTAGGGCTGGTAATACAACGAACACCTAGAATCCAGAATGGACATTCAAATTAATTCCGCTACCCTCCATTTTGTTGCTTTCTTGGAGAAGGGTAGCAAAATGGTGCCACAGAGGACAACTGGGACAATGCAGCACACACACACACACACACAAGTCCTGGACCACAGTTCTACCTTCACTAACATATTTCAACATAAAACAAATTCTTAGCTTGAGACATAAAAAGAAGCAATGGAAAATAATACTGGAGCTGGAGCATCCTTCCAGACACCCATACTCTTACAAAATTGGGGGAAATAAATGTCCCTTTTATAATTAGTTTTCTTTTCTCTGAAATAGGACAACTGCCATTTAATGATGTATGTGTTTCAAGTGTTTATGTTCAGACTGTCTCTGTGATGCACAGCATCTCTACAACGAACACATACACTAATGTATCAGAGGCAGTTTGTTTCTAATGCTTTTTTTTTGTAAATAGCAGAGCATAAAACTCAAACTGTCAGTGCATAAATTACTGCTGCCTTGAGGCTGCAATAATTTATGCATCCTTGTTTTCAACCCCAATATACCTCCCCTGAAATCTCTCTCTTTTTCTGTCAGATAGAGACTTAGACACCCCCCCTCCCCCAGCTTATCTAGCTTCCTCTAGGGCAACTGTTATAATGTCATTAAAATATGTGGGTTTGCCAATTACATGTGCAGGGGAGGAGGCAGAGAATAGGTTCATAAATTAAAGAAAGTAATACATGCAGCAAAAACAAAAGAGGTTTTTTTTTTGTTTTGTTTTTTTAAGAAAGCACTGCAAAAATGTTGTTTCAATAATTATCTTTTCACACAGGTTATTGCTGCTTGTCTACAACCAGGCATAGACCATAATTAGATTTTATTTCTTTAATCAAACTTGATCTAATTTGAGGTTATCATTGTCCGTTCATGGACAAACACAGCTGATCAATAATGCTACTATTAAGTAATAAAGCAATCCTTGCTACCAAGCAATTACTGTCACTGATGTATTCAGATCGAAGGTTTCATCTTGCTGAGCGAAATACAATGCAGGAGGGCTGACTTTTCCTTTTCCTTTCTCTCTCTTTTTTTAAAGCCATCCTATCTTGATGGTAAAAGGAATTCCAGAACCCACAAACAGGAGACTAACCTGCAATTACATGTTTCTTGGTAGGCCAAAGAAGTCAATGAGAAACATGCTTTTGCAGCAGATTACATTATGTGATGAAGAAATATGTAACTTTAGCCATCCAAGTCATCCTGACAGCTGTGTCAATATGTAATCCAGTGTGATAAAATGCTGGCAAAATAAATACATTTAAATTAAAAGTTTTTTAGACAGAAATTGTTGCTTAAACTCATCAATTTAAAGTTCTCCAGGAATCAGACCCATGGATTGATATTTCATATAGATGTGCGACAACCATGGTTTTTTTTGCATACTTTAGATTTCTAAGCAGTAATGGCGGTTGAAAGTTTAACCTAAAAGAGGAAAGATGAGTTTATGTCATAGCTTTATCCATCATCTTAGTGTACCTATTAGAACTGTACTCTTGGGTATTAATCTCAGCACCCGCATTAAATGCAAACCACTTGGTATCTTTAGCAAATGCCTCCTACTGCCAACTCTGGGATTATATACCATTACTCTCAGTACCCAAGGGCACACAATGTAAAACCATAAGGCCACACAGAAGCTGTTGTTCTGCTGAAAGGATGGCAACCACATGACTTTGAAGGATCACTGATTTTAGTCAGCTGAGAAAGACATTTGGAAAGTGTATATAATAATCACCATATTTATCTGACAATTTTAGAAGACATTTAGAATATTCTAATGTACCCTTTTTGAAAAAACCTCTGCAATTATTATTGTCACAGATTGTTGCCCCTGGGCAAGACTATCATTACACAACCGCAGTTGTGAAAGAAAAGTTTAAACTCTGCATCATCAAAAAAGCATTAAAACTGCCCTTGGAAGGTTTAGGTTAGGCTTTTAGCTAACCGAGAGCTAGACAGTGCAAGAATGGGTCAGGGCAAGTGTCTTTGGGACTGTTTTACATCATATGCCAAGGACAGAACATAAAGGGAGTTTAATAGGTTTTTCAGTTACTAGTGGTAAAGCATTACTTCGTCAGACCAAACAAAAACAGACAGAAGTGGGCAACCTGAAAGAAGTCAAATTCAAGCAAGGCAATTTGATAGCTGCAGACAGGAAAATATGGAATAACTTTCAAATAGATGATCAGGGTTCTATAAAAACAGGATGAGCAAAGCATCAAAGTCTGGGTCCCCACTTGTCAAATTAGGAAGGAGTCTCATTTAAATGCTCAAGAAACCTACGCTGGTGCAAAAGGGAAGCAAACCTAATTTGTATTTGCCCTTGGAGATTGGCAATATGATCAGTTAAGAAGCAGAGTGTCCCTACTCCTTTAAAAACCTGGCCTGCACAGAGGGAATATCAAGTACAGTTGGGCAGATATTCGAATGGTAGTAAAAAATAACATCAATCATTGCTTCTCTGATTGCCTTCTGGGTTATGGACTGAGAGAGGAAAAATGACTTGATAGCTAGCAGAACGAGCCCCACCGGGTAAAACACATGCCTAGGACATAGCACAAGTAACAGTGACATTCTCACGGCTAGTATGCAAACTACACTAGCAATCCACGGAGTATCAATGTTATTGGGGTTCAGTGTAGTAGCACTGATAGAAATATCTCCCAGGCAAAGGACAGTTCAAAGATTTTGGGATTCAGTGACAACATTCCTCAGAATCCTTAACAACTATCATTCCGTCCCTGTCAACCTTCACTGGCAGATACTGTTTTATCCTTGCAACATGGCATTGCAATTCAGATAGCTTAACAGAACTGTACGATTCTAGTACAAGACAACCCCAATGGCGGCTAGCAAAACAGAGTTGGAGTTTATGTTTTCATTAGTTTCAATTCTGGCTTCTGAACTGTACTATTCACCTCTTCTGAATTAGAAAATAGCGATCTACACATGCCCTGCTACTACACTTAGAGAGCTGAGCAGTAGCACCTCATCTTCCTAGGGATGAATCCCAACCAGCTAGAATCAGCCCAGCTGCATTACCTGTGCACAACCAAATTCCGTGGCACGCCTACTTTGACCCACACTGCCTGCAGAATCTGATGAAAATGCCGGTGTATCTTGCTCCAGGAGGATCATCCCAGCAGATCTGGTGTTGTAAAGATGGCAGATTGGTACTTACATTACTCTAACTGCCTGTGTAGGGAACCTGGCAGGATGCTTCTATGCCAATAGTTTTCAACCCATGGCCTGCTTGCGGCCCAATCAGCACACAGTGGCAGCCCATGTGATATACTCAGGGCCATACAGGTACTATATATATATATATATATATAGTGTGGATGCAGCCCACAATGGTAAATAGGTTGAGAACCACTATACGGTGCTGATCCCTGGCTGCTGTTTTGGGAACATTAGCCACCAGCATATATGAGAAGTGTTTAACTCAGTGCAGGTCATCAGGGCCTCCACAGAGTGGGCGCAGGATCAGGAGAATACGAAAGTGAAATTTAGGTCACATGACTTTTCTTTGGGGCATTAGTCATTGGCAAGGATCCACCCAGAAAAGTCTCTGTATGTGGAATAAACCAAATCAGTGATTAAGTGTTAAACATTATACAGATCACACTCATTTTACATTCCCTGTTAGGGAACTTTTCCCATTGTCCCTTCAGAGATTAACACTCAATTGCTTTATGGTGGTATTTATTATTCCTTTTTACCACAGTAGCATACAGTGTGGTAGAGGTCCAGAAATGCATATTCACCATGCTGTCAAGCTGATGAATCTGCATGAGGGACACTTTAAAAAAGGGATAAGTGAGATTTTAAACGTCTCTTGAGAACACAGAGCTAAACCCATATTCACAGGAGGAAAATGCTTTAAAAACTACCTTAAAATTAATACAATCTGAGGAAGCTTCCTTCCTTCCCTAATGAGGCTTGTCTTGTCTGCATTCACATTTATTTATTTTCTATGAAACATCTGAGTCATCTTTATGCTCAATAAGACAATAATTTCTGGAAAATGGGACATGGATAATTACACAGATGAGAAATTAGTTTATTCAATTGTCTGAAGTTTGAAAAACTCAACTGCATCTAAAAGGACAAAGTGGTGTTGTAGCAGTGTCAGTCCCCAGGTATTAGAGAGAGGAGGGGGGTGAGATAATATATTTTACTGGACCCAGCTTCTGTTGGTGAGAGAGACTATAAAAGATATTACCTCATCCAGCTTGTTTCTCTAAAAGGACAAAGTCACATAGACGCACACATTCCTGTGTGGAACAAGGAATCATTGAAATCATAGCTGTTGGATTCCTCTGTATAAACTGTACCACAAATACAATTTAATTAGTACCCTGCATGCACAGCCTGTTCAGTAATCAATTAAGAGTCCCTTCAAAGAGACTCATTTGTTTCCCAGATAAGGGAAATGGAAAGTAAAATTTAAGGGAAGAAGCATGGTTTGGTGTTGAAAGCAGAGCTAGGAATGGGAAGATCAGAGCTTTTATTAATGGCCCTGTCACAGACTTCCAGTGTGGCATTGGACTAGCCATTTAAGGCTTGATCTCAAGGGGAGTACTTCCACTGATTTTAAAAGGGCAGCGGATAGGGGACTTAATCAGTTTGTGCCTCAGTTTCTCCATCTGAAAAACAGGGATAATACTACATGCCTGCCTCACAGGGGTATTGTGTAGCTTAATTCATTATTTTTCGTTAGGTGCTTTGAGGTCATCAGATGGAAAGTGCATTAGAAGTACAAAGTGTTTTTTATAATCCCAACACCTTATGCTTCATTCATCCAGTACTGTATGCACCCTCTTATCATAGGAAATTTGAACTTCAGCTGAAGTAACAAAGGAAGGTATCACTACGTACTTGAACTGAAAGCAAAGAGAGCCTGGGGTCATTCTATCAAATGAGAACGATCTGACTTCTTGATGTAGTTCAGACATTCCTTTTGATCTATATTTCTTGGAGGGTCCAAACGTTTTACTGGCACTCGTTTGGTAGCATCAACTCTTGCAAACATTATGGCCATCCCAAACTCAATCCATTAAAATCACACCACAGTGTATTTTCTCTGGGGCAGACCCTGGGGTGCTGGAACAATTTGTATAGTGGGGCTGCTGAGAGCCACTGAACCAAACTATAAACCCTGTATCCTAGAAATCAATTCAAGCCAGGGGGTGCATCAGCACCCCCAACACCCTTAGTTCCCGCACCAATGGGCAGATCTTCAGCTGGTGTCAATTGTCATAGCTCCATTAAGGGAGCTCTGATGATAGACAACAAGGCAGATCTTCAGCTGGTGTCAATCTCTATTGTATAATATACACACACACAGTTATGAAGTCAGCATTTGCATTGCCTTGCATTGAGCGGTATTGAAATAACTCAGTAAGTTTCCTTATTTAGGGGATCACTGCAGTGCCACACTGATACCCTTTGGCCAGGATGAAAGTTAACCATTTACCAGTGAAGGCGAGCACACAGAGAAGGGCAAACACTCAATCCAAACTATGGCGACATGGCATTCAAGTTTAAAAGAAATCTTAAGACAACACATTTATTTCCTTCACAACCACATAAAAATATAGGGAGGCCATTAAAAAAAAATCAGAATCCTCCGGGAAGTCAACTGTTAACTGGAAAGCATAGTTTCAATGAAATATACATTAATTTTTAATATGCTGAGAAAGCTGAACATATATATCGTTGCGGATACATATTAGGTGCCTGCTTCATACTGGGCTCAATCCTGCAAAGTGCTGGCCCCTTGGGGCTCAAACCAAGCATTTAAGTATGGAAATAGTCCCATTGAAGTCAGTGGACTGCTCATGTGAATAGAGTTAAGCGTGTGCCTCTGTGCTTTCCTGAGCAGGGGACAGATTGCTTAGCAACTTGCAAGACAGAGCCCTACAAGCACATTGGGCCTGATCCAACTTCTGTTGTCAATAGAAAGATTCCCACTGACTATAACGGGTATTGGAGGGGGTCCATTCAACACAGGAAGAGAATCAAAGTTTAATCAGGCTACATTTGATTCTTTTTTAATAACATCAAGCCTCAAACTTTGATATGTGAAATGAAGCAGCTACAGTCATATACTAAAAAGAAAAGGAGGACTTGTGGCACCTTAGAGACTAACACATTTATTTGAGCATGAGCTTTCGTGAGCTACAGCTCACTTCATCGGATGCATACCGTGGAAACTGCAGCAGACTTTATATATACACAGAGAATATGAAATAATACCTCCTCCCACCCCACTGTCCTGCTGGTAATAGCTTATCTAAAGTGATCATCAGGTGGGCCATTTCCAGCACAAATCCAGGTTGTCAAACTCTAGTTGTCACTTTGGATGGGCTATCACCAGCAGGAGAGTGAATTTGTGTGGGGGGGTGGAGGGTGAGAAAACCTGGATTTGTGCTGGAAATGTCCCACCTGATGATCACTTTAGATAAGCTATTACCAGCAGGACAGTGGGGTGGGAGGAGCTATTATTTCATATTCTCTGTGTATATATAAAGTCTGCTGCAGTTTCCACGGTATGCATCCGATGAAGTGAGCTGTAGCTCACGAAAGCTCATGCTCAAATAAATGTGTTAGTCTCTAAGATGCCACAAGTACTCCTTTTCTTTTTGCGAATACAGACTAACACGGCTGTTACTCTGAAACCTGTCATATACTAGTTTGCAACCGATTCACTTTCTTCCTATTGGCTTTGCAGCACTTTGTGTGTGTGTGCTAACGGGTTGCTCATAACTCTGAAATGTTCATAACGCTGAACAAAAGGTTATGGTGGTTCTTTCAAAAGTTTACAACTGAACATTGATGTAAAACAGCTTTGAAACTTTACTATGCAGAAGGAAAATGTTGCTTTTAACCATCTTAATTTAAATGAAATAAGCACAGAAAC
Organism: Caretta caretta; assembly: GCF_965140235.1. NCBI lineage: Eukaryota > Metazoa > Chordata > Testudines > Cheloniidae > Caretta > Caretta caretta. The sequence goes on from NC_134214.1 coordinate 88,793,852, forward strand.
AGTTTCCTTACCTTGTCAAATCTTTTTTTTAAAACTGTCTCTATTTTTTTAAGTTTTTTATGTTTAACACAGTACTTTACTTGCTTTTTTTATTTGTCTTTGCCACTGCCTGATTACATACTTCCATTTCCAAAAGAGGTGTGCGCTTGACCAGTCAGTTCATAACTCTGGTGTTCATAACTCTGAGGGGTGTATGTGTGTGTGAAATTCACATATTTCACAGGGACCTCAAATTATTTCTGCAGTGGTTACAATCAGCAGTCACTTGCAGATTTTGATTTTGGCTTCAGAGCATAGTGGTAAAATAGCTGTTTTATATTAATGATGAAACTATGTAGAACTTTGTTGTATTAAAGCTCAAATTATTGCGGTGTCAGATTTCTATGGGATACCACTGTACAGGTGAACTGAATAAGCATTTCCTGAGTCATATTCCACATAGAAGTCCATTATGGCTTCACATACACGCACCAGTAGGGAAAGCACTTCCCCCCACCCTCCAGTCTGTGTATTAGAGGTTCAACTTGTTGTCAAGATAGGATTCATTTTGAGTACCACTTTTTTTCGCTTTTGGGAATGTTTGATATTGGAAACACACAGTTCTGAATTTTCAGAGGGACTATTTAAAACACAAGTGCCATAATCACTCCCGGAGAAGGAAAAGGGCAGGGCAGGGGTTTACTATAGAGGCATTTCAGATAGTCTTAAATGGGGCAAATCTGAGTTTAGATTTCTCCTGGAAATGCGAGAGTTTGTTATTTTGAACCCTACTGAAACACATATAAAATCACCAAAGACCAAAGAGTCCTTTACTTAAATTATTTATATATACACACACAATATAAAAATTAGATGTGCTATACCTTATTCAGCAAGACTAGATAAAACATGCATATTCATAAAGTGATAAAAATTTAAGAGGCATGTATTTAAACAAGAATCAGTTTATAAAAGCACAATGACTCTCTGACTTTAGAATTATATCATAAGCCTACAGTGCCAGAGCTATTTTCTCCTGCTCACCATATACGACATTCAGGATGTCAGTTTATGCTCCCGAGAGCTTGCTTTAGGGCTGCTGTGTAGTGCATATAGTGGTTTTGGGTTATGTATTTCGCTTCCCCAGGTCTTTTTCCCTACTTGTGATCTGTACTCGAGCATATTTTGTCAAACTCATGTTCAAAAACTCAGAGTTCATATTAATTTGGAAAAGAGAAAACCCAAACACCTAGGGCCAGATTGTAATGCTCTTATTCATGGTAGGAGCTGGGTTAAATTTTTCCTTCAAACTTTTTTTTTTGGGGAGGTGGGGGGGGGGGAAAATGCAGATCTGGGTCAGCAGAAACATTCTGAGAATTCATGGCAATTTTGTCAAATTGCTTTAGAAGAAATTAAAGAAAAAAATCAAAATGTTTTGTTTTGACTTTTTCAAAATGAAACCATTGGGGGTTTTTATTCGACACAACTTTTTCTTTAAAAATATCCTTCAATTTCTTTTAAAAAAAAGTTCTAAAAGGCTGAAGATTGAGATGATGTTTCAGTTTGGGTTGAACAAAAGATTTAGTTTGATCTGAAACTTTTATTTTATTAAGTTTTTGGTTCCCTGAACATGCCAACATGAACATCTCGTTTTACGTTGTCCTGAAAGGAATTTTTTCCTTATTTTTTGGGGACTGACAATGTACCAAAAAATCCATTATTCTCAGCGCTCTGCTCATGACTTCAGTGGGACCACTCATACACTTAGCCTCAGTCATGTTGAATGGGACTTATCACAACCTGTCCTTAGCTGTTCAGGGGAGAATGAAAGTTATCATGTTATTGCAGACTAGGATCTGCAATAACAGTATTGGGCCCACATTTCCATTACACCCACATTCCTGCTCTGGTTCCCCTGCTCTTCTTCATGAACAGGCTGGAGCACTTGTTCATGCCTAGGAGCTCCATGAGGCAGGGTACAGATCTGTTCTGCATGGGCAGGTATTCTACCCTTCGCTGGAAAATGTCACCGGCAGCAGTGCATGGTCAAATTGCCTCAGGGGATGCATGGGCACTTTGCCTGGGCATCTCAACACCGAGCCCAGCATATCTATCTAAAATGTGCACACAACGTGCTCTACAGAACACCAGGGAACTCTGGATGCTCTTGTGCTTTAACCACACCTTTCCCGTGTCAATATGACACATCCCTTGCTGGGTGACTGTCGAAGTTGTTCTGTCCCTTTTGTTAAAGGTTTGGTTCACTTGTTTGGCTGATCCTAGAGAAAAAGTTTTATGTGACTACCAGGGGTTAGCAAATCAAAGAGCAGCTGATGTGAAGCACCAGGAGAAAACTGCTTAAGGCTCTCAGTCCATCCTTACTGTAGCCAATATAATGTCTAGCTGGAGGACCCAATGTTTGTCCAGGAAAGCATCAGAAGAGCTCTTCCAGGAACCTGAGTGCCAAAGAGACTTAGATGATCTCATACTGAGATTATTACCTAAGGCACACAAGCAGGAAAGGCAAAACTATCCTGTGGCCAATGAAACAGAACATGTCAGCTCAGGGCCAGATTCTGGCACACTCACTGAGCAGTACCTTCCTCCGTGCATAGTCCTGTTGAAGTCGTTGGGGCTACTCAGCGTGAATAAGGGTGTAAGTATCTGCCTCTTAGGTGAAATTGCCTGTGCTGTATCCTAAAATTGCTTGAAACCAAACACTGCTTTTCCTAGGCATTGCAGGCAAATTCTAGGCACTGTAATATTCCATCAAACAGAAACTGATCATTTTCGTATTACACTTAGCTGCATGGAATGTGTCTTTTCTTTAACTCTGATTAATAGATTTCAGACCACAGGACTTACACTGTGTTCTGTATTGTAGCAAAGTGTGAAAACAATCATTTCAATTTCTTACACCAAATTACCCTCTTTATCAGACAGTAAGCATCAAAACATAATTCCAGGGAAAAACATGTAAGAGGGACAAAATTGCAAGTTGCGATTTGCTGAATTGCCAACTCACCAGTAGGTCTTGAAACTTCAGCTATTAGGAGGCATGGCTCTCCAAGCCATCCTGACATCTGATGCTATGGATCATCCACACAGAGGTCTAACCTCTGCTCACAACTCCCTGAGCCTCATTATCCCACCAAGATTTCCTCTCCTTTTTTCCGCTCTGTGCAGTTGGAAGTGAAAGGAGAAAATGAGATGGCCCTCAGAATGGCTATCTAAATGCTGGAGATATGTAATGTCCCAATGTCATGCACAGTATTCTGGGCTGATATCCAAAATATTCCAGCAGTAGAGCCATAAACCTCAAAAAGAATCAGACAAGGTTAGCAGTAATTCTTTCCTGTTATAGAGCCCTAGATGTTTTATAGTTTTCCAAGCATATGGTGTATGTTCCATTATTCTTTTCCACAAGCTGATATTTACCAGAAGACAATGTAAAGAATCTTAATCCATTAGGAATCTTGAAAGTGTAAGCAAAACACATTGCATCAACCCTTACACATATAAGCAAAGTGACGAGAATGAAAGAAGACTTGAACATATTTGCAGCCTATAAGTCGTGACATTTTTTAAATGAAAAGAGTACTGTGATTAATCGAGAGAAAATTATATTTGGCTCTAGCCAGTGTTGTGATTCCCATATTTCCACATGTAACACATTCAGCCCAATATTTTGGTTGGAGGAATAACATCCAAAGCCTTGAGAAAAGACCACTCTGATGAAACAAACAGGAAAGTTGTTGTCTGAAACCTGGAAATTCACCAGTTCCTGCAACTGTTGTGAACTTCCTTGACAATTCAACCACTGCAATTGGTTTTCTTTGATGTAAGACAGAGTATGCAAATGGCCTTACATGGAAAGGTTATATGGTAGCTTGAGGTCATCCACAGAGTTTGAGAAATTAGCTGTTTAGCAGCAGGGAAAATTCTCTGCCCCTGTAGCATGCTAGTGTGCAGGATTTAGTGATTCTGTTTTAGATTACTTCTTCCACTTGTTTTATGCAGAGACTCATAAGCCTTTCACATCCCCCCAAGGAATCACCCTATTCTCTTTTCTTCTTGACATTATTGGTATTTGAATCCAGGTTTCCAGAGGTGAAAGGCCAGTGTGTTAGTTCCCTGTGTTACTCACTGTCTGGTGGTTTGAGCTGGTTGGGAATTTTTTTGTTAAAATGCTTTTTTGGTTGGAAAATGTGATTCATTGCAACCAACCCATTTTGTGGAAAGGGTCAGTTTCAACCAATTTCTTGACTCGTCATTTTTTTTTAAAGTTTTGAAATTGTCCAAAATGTTTTGTTCTGACATTTTCAAAATGAAAAATTCCAGTTTTCCACTTCAAAACAATTTGTTGTTTGTAAATTTAAGCTGATTATAGTAAAAATCTTTCCTACACAACATATTGCACAAGTGTCTCAGCTGACACCTACTCTCACCACCTGCCACAGTGATTTCATCTAAGCAGATACTCAGTGTGATGTTCCTCAGATAAGCTACTAGCATTTGGCCACCTTATCATTGAATACTGGCTCATCCCATCTTGGTTTGGGCAGAGTTGGCTATGTTGTGGTGTGTACATAGCCAATTATCTACAATTTGCTAAGGCAGCAATGTGCATGCTTTCCATTATGAAGACGTTTGTCTATGGCCAATTAAGCATGATCTGCAATGAGCCTGTTTCTTGCAGCCCTCTCCCTTTAGCAGTCTTCAATTCTCCTCCTTCAAGAACAGCTACTGCAGAAGTGACTTGTCCTTTGACCGTGAATGTGGAGCGTAGATAACAAGCCTCATTGGGTAAACGCAGTAGTATGCAGAAGAGCTATTCTTGGCCGTCTGCAGATGTAATGGATCAGGCGTCAAGTCATCAAATGTGTCCAAGGCCAAATCAAGAAAATCCATGGCCCTAGACACAACTTATGTGGGGCGCTCATAGCTCCACTTCTATGCTGTGGTCTTTCTCCAGGCATGACCTCATCCACCTTAGAGATGACAGTGGGTTTCAGAGTTAAGATAAACAAGACAGATCACATCTCGTGGAGCTACTGTTTCAGGCTGTCTGCAGACTCAGGCATCACTTATACTTGGTTCACATTTTGAAGCTTTTCTTTGCATCATTGAAGGTTAGCTACATAATTTATATTTTACATGAAAGCTGAGACTCTGATCTCATGCGACTCCAGGAGCTGTGGCACTAGGCATAGGACTATAATGCCTGTGCCTTTATCCAGCTGTGATCAGATCCACTACCAACCTTTTAAAAATGCATAGGACAACAGCTATTGAGTCGCTTGTTTATCAAGATATTCCATCCACAGATACCTAATTAAATTACTAACTTCAGAAACTGGACCTTAAACAACAAATGGGTGAAATTCAGAGTCAGTCTAAATGGGTGCAAATCCGCTAAGTATGACCAGATATTTTATTAACATTCCAGCACCTCAGTCAAGGTTGCAGCCCCTTTGTGCTGCAAGGCACTATACAAAGGAAGACAGCGTCCCTGCCCCAAAGAATTTACATTCTAAGCTGACTAGTGACCTTCAAAGAAGGGAGCAAGGGATACCCCCACAAGTACACAGGCTATTCTGTATGACTTGATTCTGAACTGCATTACATAAATAAATATGTTTGTGCCAAAAAGTGTATGGTAATTTTTGAGTGCACCATCTGTGTGTTAAAATATACTTTTACATAGTTAAGTGTCAAATCTGGTGAGATCTTAGGTCAAAAATGCATGCCTAATTTGGAGGCTTTTAGAGAGCAAACCAACTATACAAACAAGTGATTCTGATACAAAACATAAAATGAAACGTTAGTTAAGAAGCATATTAAAAATTCAGATTAAACAAAAGCTTCAGTATTACAATCCACAACACTAGCTGTATAATTAAATAAAAGAGACATGTAACTCTCACATGAAAGTAAGGAGAATCTAAAATGCAAAGGCCTGAATCTTCTTTCACTTACATTAGTTTTACACCAGTGTAAGCCCAACTGACTTCAATGGAATAACTACTGATTTACGCCAGTGAAACTGAGACTAGAAACAAACATGATGCTTAGAATGAAAAATAATCCTCAGCGTGAAATACATAAAGGAGGCTTTCTTGATGCATGCTATCCGAGTTCAGAATGGCTTTCTGCCTGTAACCCTGTCATCATTTCATCCTGACATGATCTTAATTAGCCTTAGTTCTACTGCAGAGAAGCCTACTGAGGCATTTAGCACCAGCTAATTAATCAGATATTTTGTGCGCAATATAAAAGCAGGACAGCAACTGACAGTGTCAATTCATTGATTGGAGTTAATCCCAACAGAAATTAACCCTGCCTTTTCCCCTTTGAAGGACATGAGGTACGTGGCATAGAATGAATGTTCTGACACATTTCCTTTACTATACATTGCTGATTGTCTTCTTTTTCCTTAACAGATTTTTCCTAATGTACCGTGACTTCCCATAAAGCATAATTTTTTTCAATTGTTATCATGTGAGTTTAAATGTCACTCATATTTAAGGGCTTTACTGCAGTATAAGTCAAACCACAGACACATTTTAAATGTTTTCATTTCTGCTGCAGGATTTCAGGTGTCTTGTATTTTCTTAGATTTTGTTACCTGATTTAGCAGCACAGCTCCCACTTTTGAGAAATGGCATCAGATTTTTCACCTATTATATAAATATTTGTGGGTGCAATTTATAGCACTTAGGCACCTAGTAGCCTCAGAAAATAAATAAGGTAATTAGGTGTCTAAATGCTATGAAATGCACACACAATTACTTGCAGAATTAGAAGCATTATTGTTTGTCTATTTTATTGTATTTCTCAACTTTACTCTGTTTGGGATGCATCTTTATTCTCTGCACCACAAGAGACATGAAATCATGCTGTCATGTCTATTGATGTCAAAGGGTTAACCATATGATTATACCATGTGGTGAAGAAGAAAAAAATATCACTACCTAAAGAGAACAGTTTCGTAGGAAAGCTGACTCTCATAGGCTTAGCTTGAAGTAGTTCAGTAAATGACATAAAACCACAGATAGGCTTCTTCCGTTTTTTTTGACATCTGTAATATGCAACAGTATTTAAGTCCTAGTAAATGCAGAGCTTAATGGCTAGCAGTCTCTTGCTTCAGCAGAATACAGTAAAACTACCTGCAAGAACAATTTGCTCAGTACCTAATATTAAACATATGAAGGAGTAGCTTAATGTATCATGATTTCTCACAGATAGTCCAATTCTAAGAACAAGCCAGTAAGAAGATAACCTTTACAGAGAGGAGGTATTTAAATGATAATTTATTTCAGGAGCTGACAGCAAATTGCTCAACATTTTCTCTCTATAGTATTTATGTCCCAAAGCAGTTGACTATCTATGGTATAAATTATGAAAAAGTATGACAGATCCAGTGTTTTCATTTTCAATGGAATCTCAGTGCAGGCATATGTAAGTCTTTTATTCACTATCCGGTGCAAGCAGCCTTTCACCATTATTATTGTTCAGGCTCTTGAGATGCTCTCTTATTTGAAGACCCATCACAATAGATTAGGCAGGCTTCTGAAACTGCCAGATATTTCAGGTGCTGTCAGTCAGGATTACTGCTCATCAGACGATGGGATTTAATGTCAACTTCTCATTGGATAATGCCCTGCTTCTAATTTACTCTCATGTTTCTTTAAAATACAGTAATTTTAATGTCAATAACAATGATACAAACACTGAGGTTGTTTTCACTAGACTAAACACACAGGATCAAAGTGTTTTGGTTCCTGTTTTAACATGAAGTTGATAATTTATTAACAAGGGTGGCTGAGGACAAATGTAATGGAAGGCAAAGAAAGAACCTTTGGTCTCGCCACACACCAGAACCAAGCTAAAACTTTTCCCAGGCCCAGATTCAGTGAGAGAAGGATTTCTCTTTGCCTACTCTGCCATCCCTGCAATCCTCCAATAAGTACTGACATCTCTTCCATCCATACAAGCTAACCAAAGACACAGAGTTTTCCTTCATCTTGGAAGAGCACCCCTGATACTTCAGTAACTCCTGTAGGCTTCTTGCTGGCCCTTTGCTGTCATTGAATTCAAATTTCCCTCATGCTTTCATGTGCGTACCCCCAAGGTACATGAAATATGAAATCCACGCTAGCCAGAACTGCTGGACTCATAATGGGATCTTCAAAAACAACTGTAAGGACCTATTAAGATGATATGAATGAAGAGGCAGAGAGCTCGGTCCAACATGACAACTGTAGGGAGAGAGAGCATAACAGAGCCAGACCCAGACTCCTAGGCCTCGTCTTCACTAGGAAAAAGGTGTGGTTTTAACATGTTTAAAATCTCTGCAAAGACAAGGTCAGTTGTAGTTTTAATGTGTGTTTGCTGGTCAAGGTAAATCTCAGAACCTCTCCTACAGTTTACCGTGACGAGCCAACTCATGTTAAAACAACAATTTGCCTTGTATTCACTTAACTAACCTGTTAAAATACACCCTTTTTCTTGGTGTAGTAATTGCCCTAGAGCTTAGAAAGGTTTTAGAGAAGGCTCTACACATATAAATGACTTCCCAAACTAAATCGACCCCCCAAACCTTTTGACTTTCAACCATTGCTAATCATGAACTTGGAGCAATAATGTGTTTCTTTCTCCGAGTAAAACATGTTCATCTTAATTCTTTCAGGTCACTTTACCCTAGAAAATATTAAATACCATTTTGTAATGATCATTTGTTGATATTGTTCCTTTGGTTCTGTGATAAATGACATTATCTTCACATAAGATTTCATCTAAAAATACACATGGTAGTTTCATACACTGAATTAAATCAGAGACCCAGTGGTTGTCAGAAGTTTCAAAACTACCAGCATTCTCAACTGCAGAGAATTCTTAATTCTCCATGTATTTCTACTTGATCTCACAGATTTGTAGTACATTTTAACTTTACCATGATCTATGCTTCCCAAAATCTATCAGTGCCCTTATGTCTCTCTGCACATTCAGACCCATGTTTTTAAAATATTAGTCTACACAAAATGTCTGCTCAACCTTTAGCTGCACCAAACATTATGAAAACTTTGCACAAATCCATTTAGTAATAACATGTCAAATGTGGCCTCTTGGGACTTGACCCTTTGTCACTCTGCTATACACCAAGCCCCTCAGAACTTCATGGCAACGATGGAACCCAGATCCTTTTGCTCCAAAAGTGACATCCCCTGCTATTTAAACTAAAGGAGAATCTCCATGAGCCATGTAGGGCATAGGGCCCACAGTTACCTGTTCTGAATCTATGCAAAGGAGGGCAGTGGTACACATATACATTACTAGTTCATTACAATAAAATGTTACATAGGAATTCCCATACTGAATCAGACCTGTGGCGCATTTAATTCAGTATCTTGTCAATGGCCAGCACCAGATATTTCAGAGAAACCCCTACAACAGACAGATGTGGGATAATCTGCTCCCACTCCCATGAAAAAGCTCATCCTAATTCATAAAAGTTAGAGGCTGATTTAAAACCTGAAGCATGAGGTTAATATCCCTTCCATTTTATTTTTAGTATTAGCTATCATAACTCCAGATATTCTTGTTATCCATGTACATGTCCAGTCTCTCTCTGACACTCTATGCTACACATCTATGTAGTACTTTTCATCCCAAAGACCAAAAAACATTTAATAAATTATATGCTTACCACAGCACTGAAGTGCAGCCACCTCTGGGGTGCAGTTTGGTAGCCACGTGGGAAAACATGCATTACTTTTGCCCAATTTCAGGGAAAAAGCACACAGTTATGAAAAGCACTATGGGATCTTTAATGCCAGTGCAAAGTAGGTCTTGTGTAACAATAAACTGCATGGCGTTTACCTTACCTACTTGGAAGATGTCAGCAACCCTATCAGGATTTAAACCTTTGGTTCCAGGGAACACAGGTATTCCAAAACTGATGCTTACAGCAGTAAGTTATTCCTCCTGCAAACATATTTGAACCTTTTGTTTTCTAGGACAATCAATCAGAAAGAACGACCTGTGTTCAAAGCCAACCATGGATGCATTGTTTGACATCAATATTTCCAGCAAGTTAGATATTGGAAAGCCTCCTAAAATGACAGTTCTTACCTCTTTCTGTATCGTAGAGGTATACAAACTTTTCCCATTTGTAATGAGTCAGAAGACTCAGGATGGCTCCTTTTAACGCTGGCCGCATCTGAATGACAAACTGCACATCTGCATCTGCTGGGAAGCTGGGTGTGACAAAGGAAGTGTGCAGAGCTCCACAAAATGATGTCAGTGTGTTCATGGACATCTGGTCATAGAATCCAAAGATGGCATAAACTCCTCTAGAAAACTGTGAACAAACTAACAAACAAAAAACAGAGATGTTACAATATGAAACCACCATGAAGCAGTGTTATATAATCAATGGGAGGGGTTGGGGGAAAAAAGGAAAAATTGCAGTTCTGGTTGCGAAGTGTTCAGTGTCAGACCAAGGAAAGGTTTCAGAGGAACAGCTGTGTTAGTCTGTATTCGCAAAAAGAAAAGGAGTACTTGTGGCACCTTAGAGACTAACCAATTTATTTATAAATTGGTTAGCCCAAGGAAAGTAACAAGCTCCAGAGTGGAAAGTCCCCTGCTCAGAAGTACTTGCTCTGAGCCCACCTGCCTTCATCCCCCAAGGTTTAATGCAGAGATTGTCAACTCAAACATTCCAGCTAATCTCAGCCTCTAGGGACTATCCTGGAGAGAGGAGGAGGTCTCAAGATAGACAAGCCCTTTATCTCTGAGCTACACTGCATGTTCTATTTCATGTTCTTGAAAAGAACAGGAGTACTTGTGGCACCTTAGAGACTAACAAATGTATTTGAGCGTAAGCTTTCGTGGGCTACAGCTCACCTCATTGGATGCATAGAATGGAACATATAGTAAGAAGATGTATACACACATACAGAGAACATGAAAAGGTGGAGTAAGAGGCTAATTACTTAAGATGAGCTACTATTAGCAGGAGAAAAAAACTTTTGTAGTGATAATCAAGATGGCCCATTTAGACAGTTGACAAGAAGGTGTGAGGATACTTAACATGGGGAAATAGAAATTAATGTGTTAGTCTCTAAGGTGCCACAAGTACTCCTGTTCTTTTTGCAGATACAGACTAACATGGCTGCTACTCTGAAAACTGAAACCAGGCAGATGAGACACAAATATTTCAGCCACCCCTAATCATCACTCTTGCCTAGTAGCCACACATTTTACCTAGCAAGATGCAAGGGAAATGAATTACATATAAAAGAAGCCAGGTCTTCTACATGAAGATATATTGCTTTCCAAAATACTACACCGAAACATTCATTTTGACCACAAATGCTAACATTCAGAATCATTAAAGCCTGTTTATCTTAAAAAGGACTCTCCCCAATATCAGGTCCTTGACAAGGCAGCATAGATAACACCTTGAATAGCTACTCAACTGTGAGCATTTGATTTTCTTCCAGGAGACCTAGATGCAAAAATATAGGTGGCATTAAAGAATTTTTTTAAGAGCTTGACCATTGTAAATGGATGTGAGCAAAAGTGGATACCAACAGCAAATAATAGCAGCTGCTATTAGAGAGAAAAGAGGAAGGAATAAATAAAGCACCGACTTTAAAGAAAAGGTTTTCAAAAAGCCTCCACAGCAGTAAAAAGGAAAAGATACAAAGGCAACCACAGTACAACCAGCATTTATTCCTAGGGGTATGATGCACACAGGAATTAACACATTAACAAAAATGCATTTTTGTTAAACTATGTACCAGTAGGAAATAAAAACAGAAAGTCTGCTATAAAAAGTATCTGCTGAAGAAACAAATAAAAACAAACAGAGTTACAGGCAAAATGGAAGTGTATCAAAAAGAAGGGAAAAAATAAAGGCTCTATCAGAAATTATGACAGTATCAGGATCATTGTAACAGCTTAAACTATGTCAACGCTATAAGAAAATCTAGCGAGTTTGGGCATGATCCTGTGAGATGATGAGTGTCCTAACCTTCCACTGACTGAGCACCTTGTAGACTCAGACCCTTAATGCATTCTCATGGATCATGTACTGTAGAGAACACTTAAAGGAATACATTTGTGCTAAATGCCCTGTTCTTTTAAGTGTTCTTCTGGTCAGGGAAGCAAGAAGTGTGCTGTTGAAATCTGAAAACTGTTAGGTCCTCACCATCCCTTTCTGTCTTCTCTCTGCTCTGGGGATGGGGCCCAACAAAATGTAAACAACCATAGACATACAATCCCTGTAGCAATATGCTGTCACCCCACAATGTGAATGCACTGCTACTGCCCTCTACTGGCTACAATATCAGACCTGGTCAAATGTGTATCATCATGTCATCCTTTTGTGGATTCAACCTACAGATGACATAAACCTTAAAACAACTTGGCAGGTGTGAATCTTGCCGAGATTACTACTGCTAAATGAATAATGTTGAACTGGGCTGTACCCAACATATGTTTTCCCATTGTCATCCCAACATAGTTCTGTTATCATCAGCCTTCCTGATGCCATGGCAATAAGTGCACGGCTAGAACCTAGTCAGGTAAACACTTTAAGTGCTACATTGATGCAGCAATTTTGATTCTGAAAGGGTTTCAGCAGAAATTGATATATATGCCCAAAGAACTACAGAAAAACATTTTCCATAGATTTACGTGGTATCAAAGACAACTACAGACTAACACGGCTACCACTCTGAAACCTGCCTGACTTAGGGTACCAGTTCTTATTTTTGATCAGAATGAATGCTTGCAAGAAAACTGGCTTTACGTTCACAAGCTGCCAAATACTAAACCAACAGAAACAAAATTTAAAAATATCCTGTTTTTCCCCTTCATTGTAGAGCAACATTTAAGTTCCTGATCTTGAAAGTCCAATGCCTTAGAATTCCCATCAAACTACCTTGTTTCTGTTATTTCACAAACAGAGGATATGCAGGGCTTGATTTTCAGAAGTACTTGAAAACTCACAACTTGGCTCAAATCTGTGGGTGCTGAGCATCTCTCAGATTAGGCCATGTAGTCCCCATCTCTTCAGCCAAATTCTCTCTCTCTTGCCATTTTAAAAAGTAGAATTAAATTGTGTCTGTGTTCTGACTGGCTCATCCCCACTTCTATGGGCATGGGTATTATGAGCAGGGAAGTTGTTTAGTGATTGTGGGCAGATTGGGTACATGACAGCATCTATGCCAAAAGATGCCTAAAAATCAACAGCAGGATATTGCCAGCCTGGAGCATCTTAGGACAGTTATTCACTACTTTGAAACTGCCTCTCACCTGATACTTGTAATTCTATTTTTCTTAGATACATTTGTTGGATCAAAGAATTTAGTTTTGTCTTAAAAGAAAAAGAGCATCTTTTATTTCTCCTGAATTATGTCTACTCACTACAACTCTACATATTTAATACTTTACAGAGTGACTTGATAAGCTACATTATTTCAGAATATCTTCATCTCTTAAAGCTTCCCTACTTCTTTCTTTGCAGCTTAAGACTTCTGATTACCTATTCAGCACACAGTGTAGGGTGCCAATTTGATTTTACTGGCCCATTTAAAGGGCAAATAAACTTTTATTTTTATAAGGGGAAGATAAAGGGACAGTTATCTTATCCTCAATGCTCATTTGCTTTTTTGAACTTCTAATTCTGTTATGATTTTGTAGCATAAAACTCTCTTTCACAGAGTGTTTTGCTCACCCATGGACTTACTGTAGCTGGCTTTCCAACAAATACATCTTTAAGTGAATTTTAAATTTCCTTACCATTCTAATGCCATTAATCAATGAGCCACATTTAAAAGCAGGTGTATTAGCAAACTACACACCCAATTCTATTTTCCTCCCATATACAACTTTTCTACTGAATGCAGGGCCAGTTTTCATTATTATTATTTTTGATAGTTCAGCACAAATTGACTTATATTTGCTTTTCCTTATTGGAAATACAGAAACAGTCATACACAGAAAGGGACTGTTAAATAAGCAATTTTGTTGCAGCAAAAGACAATGCAATTAATTTTTAAGAAGCGATGTCAGAGGCAGGCTCATCACACCCGTAATTACTGATTCTATGAATTGCTTTCCCTCTTTACTCACTGCAATATAATCATTAATTCTAATATAGGAAAAGAAACACTAATAATTTTATTTTAGTATTTTAAGTGCAATGGGGGTGTGACAGGTTGGGTCATAGAAACCCCTTGGGACTGCCACCTGATGTGCTGAGACGACCTCTGAGCCTGTTTTCCCTGGCAGCCTGGGACTTCAGTACCATGTCTTGTTGGGCCAGACACGCTAGCCTGCTGCAAACACAGACCCAGGTCTGAACCACATCCCCCACAAGCTGCAGGTTTAACTGAAAACAGCTTAAGAAGTGCTCCTGTCTCTAGCACCCAGATACCCAGTTCCCAGTGGGATCCAAACCCCCAAATAAATCCGTTTCACTGTGTATAAAGCTTATACAGGGTAAACTCATAAATTGTCCGCCCTCTAACAACACTGATAGAGAGATATGCACAGCTGTTTGCTCCCCCAGGAATTAATTGCTTACTCTGGGTTAATTATTAAACAAAAGTGATGTTATTAAATATAAAAAGTAGGATTTAAGTGGTTCCAAGTAGTAACAGACAGAATGAAGTTAGTTACCAAGCAAAATAAAACCAAAACACGCAAGTCTAAGCCTAATACAGTAGGAAACTAAATGCAGGTAAATCTCACCCTCAGAGATGTTCCAATAAGCTTCTTTCACAGACTGGACTCCTTCCTAGTCTGGGCCCAATCCTTTCCCCGGTACAGTTCTTGTTCCAGGTCAGGTGGTAGCTAGGGGATTTCTCATGACTGCAGCCCCTTTGTTCTCTTCCACCCCCTTATATGGCTTTGGCACAAGGCGGGAATCTTTTGTCTCTCTGGGTCCCCACCTCTCCTTCTAAATGGAAAAGCACCAGGTTAAAGATGGATTCTGGTACCACGTGACATGGTCACATGTCCTGTAAGACCCCAAGCCTTCATTCTCCCCAGCCTGACTCACAGGAAGACTTGCAAGTGAACAGAGCCATCTACAGTCAATTGTCCTAGTTGATGGGAGCCATCAAGATTCTAAACCACCATTAATGGCCCACACTTTGCATAATTACAACAGGACCTCAGAGTTATATTTTATATTCCTAGTTTCAGAAACAAGAATGATACATACAAATAGGATGACCACACTCAGTAGATAAGCTTTGTAATCATACCTTAACAAGAGACCTTTTGCATGAAGCATAATCCAGTTACATTATATTCACACTCATTCCCATATTTTCATAACATCATATGGAGTGCAACGTCATAGGGGGTTGTTCATCTGACAAGGAGATGAAGTACAGTACAGTATTTGGTATGCACTCCCACAGAAGAGGGAGGATGTCTTAAATCTAATTTAGGAAGTAATTTTGGTAACAGTAACAAATGAAGCAACGTTATTAGTTATATGGAAAGGCCGGAATGATTTGAAAGTACAACAAGGAATGCAACACACATTTCTTATAACACAACAGCAGCATATATTTCAACACAGCATTTAACGCTACACACATATAGAGAAGGCTGATCCACAGAACTCTCCAAGTAAGTGTTTTGCCTATCCGATAACTAAACCCCTTTACCTTGCTGGTGATTCCCTAGCTTTCCTAATGCATTCATTATTGCTTATGACTATATGAGCCCCAGCAAAAATGACCTACCTGTACATTCCATACAGTCAGAACGTATTCGGCCTGAAAACAGTACAGCCATAAGTAGTACAAAGGTTGTCCATAGAAGAGAGAAGACAAAGTGTAATATTGCATCTGTGGCAACAGCTATGCTGTGAAGAGACACAGATAAACCAGTGGCAGCTGTATTAGATAAGCCACTGACACTAAACTGGGAGAAGAGGTAGATACGCTGGAGGGTAGGGATAGGATACAGAGGGACCTAGACAAATTAGAGGATTGGGCCAAAAGAAATCTGATGAGGTTCAACAAGAACAAATGCAGAGTCCTGCACTTAGGACGGAAGAATCCCATGCACCGCTACAGACCAGGGACCGAACAGCTCTGCAGCAGTTCTGCAGAAAAGGACCTAGGGGTTACAGTGGACAAGAAGCTGGATAAGAGTCAACTGTGTGCCGTTGTTGCCAAGAAGGCCAATGGCATTTTGGGATGTATAAGTAGGGACATTGCCAGCATATCGAGGGACATGATCGTTCCCCTCTATTCGAGATTGGTGAGGCCTCATCTGGAGTACTGTGTCCAGTTTTGGGCCCCACACTACAAGAACGATGTGGAAAAATTGGAAACATCCAGCGGGGGGCAACAAAAATCATTAGGGGACTGAAGCACATGACTTATGAGGAGAGGCTGAGGGAACTGGGATTGTTTAGTCTGCGGAAGAGAAGAATGAGGGGGAATTTGATAGCTGCTTTCAACTACCTGAAAGGGGGTTCCAAAGAGAATGGATCCACTGTTGTCAGTAGTACCAGATGACAGAACAAGGAGTAATGGTCTCAAGTTGCAATGGGAGAGGTTTAGGTTGGATATTAGGAAAAAATTTTTCACTAGGAGGGTGGTGAAACACTGGAATGCGTTACCTAAGGAGGTGGTGGAATCTCCTTCCTTAGAAGTTTTTAAGGTCAGGCTTGACAAAGCCCTGGCTGGGATGATTTAGTTGGGGATTGGTCCTGTTTTGAGCAGGGGGTTGGACTAGATGACCTCCTGAAGTCCCTTCCAACCGTGATATTCTATGATTCTATGAGTCTAAGCCCATAACCATCTATGTTTGTCCTCTGCAACAGATAGACCCACTGTTCCCATTTCTTTTGTTCACACTCAAGCTCATCTAGTAGCAATAACAAGCATAAAGTTAGGGAAGAGGAGAGCCATTTTAGCACGAGGTAATACAGAGAAGCAGCATAATACAAGAATAGTTGAGACACCCCCGCTAACAGGATAAGAAGTTAACTGCCATTTGTCTCCACTCATATGGCATAAGCGATGAGATGGCAGAAACTGATGAATCCTTAAGGATGTCAAGAGAAGATGAAGAACTTTAGGTTCATGCAGGTTTGAAGTGATTCCCATCAAGGGAAGAAAATGTTTGTAGGGCTAACAAACGTAGCACCCAAGAACACAAGGGGTATATTTACACTGCACACTAAACCTGGGTTCCGACTCAGGTTTGAGCTCAATCCCCTTTTCTTTCCACACACAAATCAGTTTGACTCGGGTCAGCAATTGCTCAGGATCCATGTCCTAGGACCCTGCTAGGGGTCAGAGCCTGAGTCCTGCTGGATTCAGGTTCAAAGCCTGTCATTTTGCACTGTGGACATACCTCAAGCTGCAGATCTGACTCAGAAGTGTAGTATGGACTCGTTAGCTTGGCTGTGAGACGTAGGCCTAGCAACTGTAAGCCCAGGTTTACAATGCAGTGTGTATGCTCAAACAAGGACTTGGAAACAGTCTCCACAAGCCTGGGTCTCAAAAACCCTGGGTTTACAATGCAGCGTAGACATAGCCTAATCTGTCAGGGCTATGTAGGGTGTCTTCACATTCCACCACCACCACCAATTTGATATAATTACCCTAGGTACACATTTCCTTTCTAATGCTCGGACATTCATAGAAAAGGCCAGATGGGACCATTAGTTCATCTAGTCTGACCTCCTGTATCCCACAGGCCATTAAATTTCACCCAGCTTCTCCTGTATTGAGACCAACAACTTGTGTTTGACTAAAACATCTGGTCCAGAAAGACATGGTTTGACTGTAACACTTCTTAAACGTACTGTACTTTAGCAGGAAAGAGAAACATATTGATTAGACCAGGTTCCTGGTCGCTCCACGTTTAACAGACTTCTTTCCCACAAACAAATCGCCGATGGAGCACTCAAAAGCAGTTGATTCGCCCAAGCTGAAGCCTGAACCTCATTTCACCAAAAGGAAACCAGAGTCCAACTTCCACATCAGAATCCCAGCCTCCCAATCCCACCCACAAGAGTGTTCCATGCAGAATGCTGTGGTTACACCTGATTTCCAGACTGCAGGTTCCTAGGAAGGCTCTAGGGGACAGAGCCTCACAAAGGTGCCTGATTCTTTCCAAGTGGTTATTGGAGGTCTTGCTGTTCCTTTTGATTTTTGTTTTCTAACACTATTTAGTTCTTGCAGCTTCTTGTGGATTATGAATATTCATGACACAGGGAGTTTGTATTAGTTGTGACATTTCTGCAGTCTGTTAGGTGGAAGCTGACAGTATAGCCCTGGTTAGGGAAAAAACTGGCAATTTCTCCTCAAGTGCAGGTTCTTTGCTCTGAGGTCTTTAGTTAAACCAAACCAAATCACCTGCTTTCAGCTACAGACAATTGGTGTGTCATTGGGGAGATTTATAAGGGTTATTTTTTTTAAACTGTGGATAAAACCAACAATACTGACAAGATGATGAGTGAATTTTAGCCTGTTTGTTCCATTCAATGATGTCACTAATAGCCAATTTTTAAAGGTTAGAATGGAGTCCTTACATACCTGGCTTATAGTGTACTTAAGAAGAGACGGAATACTGTTAGAATGGGTACTGGAGACTAGGATTTCTGGACCTAATTCCCACCTTCACCCCAACTCATTGTGTAACCTTGGACAAGTTACTTCACCTCTCTCTACCTCAGTTTCCTTCTTGGAAAAATGGGCATAATAAAACTTACCTACGTCAGAATGGCATTGTCAGGCAAGCATTACTGTAATTCTCCTGTATTTCTCACAAAACAGATTCTTCAGTTTTATGCTCCCCATTTCCCTGAACCTGGGATTGTCATAGGGTGGCCCCACCAAGAGCACCCTCCTGTGGCAGGCTAACACAGAACAGGCACACCTGCTTCAATTTCTCCTTCAGTGGTTCCCAGAAACTCCACGCAAGCTTTCTTGACTCACTGACACCTTATCTTCTCCATCAGAAACCTGATGGAAATAATGTGATGAAATGCAGACATCCACCATAATGATCCAGGCCAGATTCAAACCATTGACCTCGCTGCGAAAGTCTCCCTTCCCCCAAACCTTTGAACCTTCCAGTCACCTTGAGATTATTCATTCTTCACAAATTTATGTTTGATTTACGCCAACCGACTTCATTGCATTCTACAAGTAGAACGCCAACAATAAAAATCTGCCTGCCATATGTACTAATAAAGGCAAGGCAATCTGTGAGCTTTGGTGTTTTCAAAATTAGCACATTTTAAATGTCCTATGTAACGTGCACGACATTCACAAACACTGCAATTTCAATCATTTGAAAAATCCCCCAAAAAACAACAACCGCCCTCTCTCTGCCCTTACTGGCGCCCCTTTACCTTCTTCAGAAATTCCAAGAAATATGAATCATGTTTTCAACTTTCTGAAATTTATTTTTGGAGTCGTGATAGGAAGTGTTGCAAAGGGAAATGGGGTTTGGAATGACTGGAAGCATGCTGTGTTATGTTTGTTGCCATCACTTGGTCACTTGCTATTTAGTTACTTAGCTGCTTTCAAAGATAAAAATTATGTAGAATTTGGGCCATTACACTGTCTTTACTTGTAGCTTATTGTCCCAAAGCTAACAATTATGTAGAAGCTGGAGAAAGTATGCATAAAACGAGTACTTTGGCCTACAACCTGCTAAAGTTTAACAAAAGCTCTTGAAATTCTTTATATTCCTACCTCCTCTACAATGCTTAGGAACCCAGGAGTGCTACCTTCTACTTCCTAACTCAAATTTCTGTTTTCTCAAAATGTCTGATCAGAGCATCTCTTTTACTAGCCCCCAAATGTATAAGCATTGCTTGTCTTTATCCTGGGAAGTTTGATACTTGCTAGATGTTAAACTGTGCAGGATTCAGCATGTTATAAGAATATTCCTTGTCAAAGGATATTAAACAGATTACCAGGGCCAAATACAAAAGGTAATCTGTTGGAGGTTTAGGGAACCAAAATGGAGGTTTAAAGATTAAACTAGATTAAAGGTGAGAGGAATGAGAACCTCACAGCCTATCAATTAATTTTTTCTTGGAGGATTTCAAAATGAATTAAGCATCTGAGGACCATACTTTAATATGTGCTGCTTAGGATATTTCTGGATCTTGCCTAGAAGGATTTATTATTCTTATTAAAATGTTAACAAGGGTTAGTACTCATTGTGCTAAACAATGTTAACATTCCACAATATTCATTAATTTATTTTATTTCCCAGAATGTTCAATTACATTGCAATAAATTACATTGAAACCTCTGATTTATCTCAGGAAGACGATGTCAAAGGGCCACTCTGAAATACGACAGAGACAGGTTGGGTAAGTTAATATCTTTTATTGAAACAATTTCTGTTGGTGAAAGGAACAAGGTTTTGAGCTCCACAGAGGCCTTCTTCCAGTCTAGGAAAGGTAATCCGAACACTGCAAACACTTCTTAAACTTGCATTTCTACTTAAATACTGTAGGTTCCATTGCAGCACTTAGTTTTTTAAAAATGTGCACTGGGTTTCAATTTTGCACTGTGTTATGCTCAACGAAGGTTTCTTATTTGCAACTTGTGATGCGGCTTATTATTTATTATAAATAAATCCTTGGAAGTGTCATGACACTGTTTAAAAAACTCATTAAATCATTGCACAATGCATGAAAAAAATCCTTATTAAAAGTACCAGGAATCCTTACACAAACCCATGCATAAAGCATGATAAAATCCCTGTGCAAAAGGCATGCACCTCTCCTCCCCACAATCTATTCACAACAACACCCTATCCTCAAAGTTAAAGCACAGCACATCCCTAATCTTGTGCCCTGACCCACTGCAACATTTGTCAGAGGCTACCTCCCTGGCTGTTCATAATGTGCTTCAAGTCTGCTCACCTCCTCTGCCCACCCTTTGTCAAGGCTCTCTGCCTTGCTCTCACAGACATAGCATGAAAGACAGTACGCAGATATTGCTTAGCAGCTGCCAGCCATGATATCAGCCACCTCCATCTCCACTACAGCCTTCCAAATACCCATTACACTGTCACTCTGCAGCCACTCAGGATATAGTTACCTGAGGCTTCAGAAGCCAGGGAGGCAGAGGGTAAGGTGGGCCTCCCAGAATGTGAATCACAACAGCAGTGGTCCTGGGAGTGAAAGTTCATTGCAGAAAACAGGCCAGAATTTCAAAAGATCCAGACATCATGGACCTTTCCAGACTACCCTATGTTAATTTTGGTGAGCCTACCACGGTGATCAGCCACACCTTACAACACCATGGACAAATAGCCCTTCCTGCTGATGAACTTTCAGGCATGTGTAGGAGACACAGAATAGGCATGTGTTCCCCATCAATGGAGTCAGTACAATTTGGGAATCCCAACCATGCAAATCCATCAATGGCCTCCTGTGCATTACCAAGCTTAATCACACCGGGGGAGAGCACCCTTTTGATAGCAGGGCACAGCTCATGACAGCAGCCCTGATAGAGGACTACCAACACCAAACTGGTTAGCTACTGACCAGTAGTTGTCAGGGGTGGCAAGCTTCCCATTAGTGATGGTCACACACTTCTGTGCACTGAGGAGAGTTTTCATGTTGGTGTTATGGTGCTGTGGCTCCAGGGTGAACTCCACACAGATTTCTAGACCACCACTGCCAGTCACCCCGGGTCTGCACCACTAACCTATCCCACCACTCAGGGCTAGTTAGTGTTTGAGTCCAGAAGTGGCTGCTCACCGAATGAAGCCGCTCCAGGAAAAGTTTATGAAAAAGCGACTGCTCAGTTTCATTCTCCTTCTCGACGGGTGCCTGTATCACACTGCCTCTCAAGTCATCACGCATCTGAGATACAGGTGTATCAGCTGTTCATATTAATGACCATCAGTTCACAACTCTCAGCAGCATTTACTCCATGCTGACTGGCCGGCACTGGCTCACAAATAGATGAATAATGGGATGAAAGGAGAGGACTCATGGGAAGTTTTTAGTTTGACCGCAAGTCCCAGAATTCCAGTGTCTTATGGCAGGCATATGTGCAGCAAGACAAATCTCAGAATGCATACAGTCTAGCAGCAAAACAATGCACCATAAGGTTTTTGTCCAGAAAACGGAGTTCTTATTTCAATACGTAGCACTGTGTGGACACAATGACCCTAAAGGGAAGGAGCTTAACCCAAGAGAACAAAGCGGAGTGGACACGCTGCTTGCAAAACAGTTATTCTGGATCACGTAACATGGATAAACATAAGCTAAAACTTTCAGTCGACAATCCCTTACTGCCAATGCACATGGGTGTAAGCGAGCAAAGAATCAGGTTCAGTTAGTTTAACTTCCTTTTAAATAACTTTTCAAAAGATCGACTTGCCACATGCAGTGAAGTGGAACTTAGTATGCAACTGCAGTTAGAAATTGTAAATAATGCCTTGTTTTAAGTGAAATTTGCCCAAGACCTACCAAATAGAAATGTATTAAGTTTGTGCATTTCTAATTTGCTATAGGTTAATTTGCAATATGTTCCTGTTTTATAATTTAATGATTCTGACTTTTAACTTGCAAATATCACGGTCAAATTTCAGTTTCAATTTAGAATAAACATTTGTTCTCTGTGTTAATACCAATATAATAATCATTTAGGGATTTATACTCACGAGGAAATATTTGTTTTACTGAACTTACAGAATCTAATATCATGGTGAGATGCTAGGAATGGGGCAATACCATAATTTGTATTTACCTATCTCAAGTATTTCTATACTGTCCACCACAATAGTGTATAAGCATGAGCATCAATATTGTGATGAGGCAAACAGTTCTTTGTTTAATGTAGAACAAGTCATGGATTGTATATCGGATTAGTATTGTTCACCTTCACCCGTTGAACGTTCCAAGGTTATGAAGGCTGATTTCCCAGCAGACCAGACTCTCTGACAACAATCTTTACAACGTCGGCATCAGGGCAGTTTATTTTTGAATATGATGGTTGTGGTATTCCGCGAAGTAGATTTCTTTGGTGAACTGGGGTAGCACAGCTTTTCAGACAGATTAATAATTTAAGTGAAGTGTCTCTTCAGACTATAATATAAAGGGACAAGAGGCCTCATTTTCCATGAACAAAAGATTTTTTTGTACTAATACTGCCTCTTTTGATTGTATGTTTTAATCAACGTGAACAAATCCAGGCCTTTCTTCCAACCAGCGTGTTATCAGTCTGAGCAAAACCTTTCTATATAACAATAGAAAGGAAGCATGCAATAAAACAGAAATGTACTGAATAAAATGTAGTGATTTTCTTTTATGTGAATTTAATGATTGTGAAAGGTAGCAAACTGAAAGACACAAAGTCTTAAATACTCCATTAGTGCCACAGAAAAGGGACAGGAAATGGAGCAATTCTTCCCAACTGTGCCAGACCAGTCTGTCTGACCCCCTGTTCTGGAGGGATTACCTGTAAGAAGGGAAAAGGTAATTCTGTCTCTTTGAATTATTCACCTCTTGTGCACTCTTTTGAAGCCACCAGTGAATCTGTGCTGAATAAACACAGGAAGAATTCTTAAAATATTTCAGATTGCTTGCACATCTTGATGGGAAGGAAGAAGAAGACACTTCTAAATCCTTTTTTGAGGTTAGGAGAATAGTTCTGACTCTGCAAGTTGCCATCTATGTATACTGCAGACCTTTGACTCACATGGTTTTCTGCGGAAGTAACAGAAGTCCACAGACAATGTTGAATATGGCACTATAGATGAGGTGTTTTTAAAAGAAAGCAATCAGGAAGCACGCAGTCAGATTGCAATTGGTCCAATAAAGAATGCACTCAGTCCATATTTTAAGAGGTGTTGATGCTTGTGTAAAAAAAAATACAACCCCTAGATCCCTACATTACACATGACCCTTCCAAATGTGACACTGGGACAAAGCCTGCTGTGTTTAGCATGGGTCAGATTGCAATACAGTTACTCACTCTGGTTTCAATAGTTCCTCACTCCACATTTAGTCCCAACAAAGTTAAAGGGATTACTTGTGAAGTAAGATGCTACTCACTGGGAGCCAGGCTATATCAATCGAGCGCTATCAAAACAGTCCTAAAATGAAGTCCCATTGAGATTATTCCCATTAAGTAAATCAACCTAGATTTCGCTCACTGTCTTGTTATGATAGCGTCTTCCCATAGTTCAAGAAGTAGTTTTGTGCTATGCCAGCGTCCTTCTCCCCTTCAGAGGTGCTGGAACAATTTGTATAGTGGGGGAGCTGAGAGCCACTGAACCAAACTGCTAACCCTGTATATCAGTGTTTCCCAAACTTCAGACGCTGCTTGTTCAGGGAAAGCCCCTGGCGGGCCCGGACGGTTTGTTTACCTGCTGCATCCGCAGGTTCGGCCGATCACGGCTCCCACTGGCCGCGGTTCGCTGTGCCCGGCCAATAGGGGCTGCGGGAAGTGGTGTGGGCCAAAGGATGTACTGGCTGCCGCTTCCTGCAGCCCCCATTAGCTGGGCACAGTGAACCGCAGCTAGTGGAAGCCACCATCAGCTGAACCTGCGGATGCGGCAGGGGCTTTCCCTGAACAAGTGGCAGACCAAGTTTTGGAAACACTGCTGTATATAATGGAAACCACTTCAAGCCAGAGGGAGCGGCAGCATCCCCCAGCACTCCTAGTTCCAGCATCTCTGCTTCCCGAGTATGTCTAGTTTTCCATGTCAAACTGGAAATAAAGTCAGTTTTAAAGTGAAGAGTTAAAAACAGTTTCAGGTACTACATTCAGCCCAAGTCCTCCCAGCCAATTTTTGTGGTTTTACAATTACACTTTTCTATTTTTTTTTAATGTCTCTCTCTTCTGTCACTGTATAAAAAGACCCAGATGAACAAAGGGGGAACTAATTGGCTAATGTAGAAGGGAAACCTGGTGACAAATTGCTGTCACTATGCAAAAAATAAACAGAAAAATAGAGACTTTTTTGTCTCTCTCTTTCATTTTCAGTGACCTTGATGCTCCTTGTAAAGACAGACATTTCAGACTGCATAAGTGTGCTTGAGAAATTCACAATATCTCTAATCAAATTGCCTGCAGGATTTGAGTCTATGTAATAGCCACTAAAGATTATTCACTCTTCCTAGCTTTAGCACTACTGCAGATGTAAGTAGCTGCTCAGGATCTTTGTACCATTACTTCATTTCACGTTTAATCTGCAGGAATCAACTGTTCTGTGAAGTTGACCACTTATGTTACTGGAGGACTAATGGGACAGAAGTGGAATAATTCTATGTAGTTATGGATGTAAATATGGTGTAGGTTACAAATAAAACAAATATAGGGATTTCATTCTGATTGCTAGGATATACTCATCCACCCCTTGAAACCACCACATGGCTTCACACATGGAAAGTCTCTCAAACAGCAGCTGCAAGCACAGCACAGGTTGTGCATTAGAACTAAAGCCAAATGCATATCTTAGTTACAACAATGTAACTCCCACTGAAATGCCCAGGTGTATCTGGGTTCTGACTCTGGTTCAGCATACGTACCAAACATCTCCCGTAAACACTTCATTTCTAATCATAAGGGATGGTTAGAATCTAGAGACAATTCATCATTTGATGTGCTCACCAACTCAAAAAGAAGAATATTTCAAACAAAAAAGGAAAGAATTTATCACACCCGGTATATGTAGAAGATACATTTTATTTGCCTGGCTACAGTGCTTTTATTTAAGGTACTTAAATGAGAGAACTTTTTGATCTAGCAGAGTATAAGGAGCTTTAAAGATAATTACGGTAATCTGTTCTATTCCAGAGACGTTAGAAAGATTTGCCTAGTTCTCATATATGCCTCTGTGTTGGTCACAACCACAGTTACAGACCTTGCACTCTCCATGTGCCTGTGTAATATACTGGTGAGTGTGTTACAGGTCCCCTTTTTTTGCCTAATCCCCAGATGATATGTGGATGTGACAGTCCTACCTTGGCTCTAACTCAAACTGTAGCAGCTCATGGCTTTAGTTCTGAAGGTCCCGGATCAGTCGCTGGTGTCCCGTCCATGACGCTGGCCATCACATACGGATTTACTCCAGACTAGCAGTGAGAGGAGTACTAGGCTCCCCAAAGAGATACAAGAAGGCTGCCCCCTCTGCACGTGCTAAACCAGCACAATCTGTGGGAGAATGCATGTTACATCCTGTAACAAGGTGGCAACACAGCCGGAAGCATAAAGCCATGATCTGACCCACAGAATTACATATAGGTGTACCTGCACACACACACACACACACAAATCCATAATGTGACTAAAAAGCCCCCATTGTCAACAGCTTCCATTTCAGGTCTGCTGAAATTCAGGATGCCTCTCACTGCTGCACTTAGTGCTTATGTGTGGAGAAGCCTTTCTGTTAACATGGGAGCTAGGATGGGTATGAGACTGAAGGACTTTCTGAAAGCACGTATCAGATTGATGTTAAGCATCACTCTTTTCTCAGCTGCACTGTATATCTATTTTTAATTGCAGTCCCTTGGCTGAATTATCGTAGGCCTCTTTGATGGAGAGGTATCATTCAGGGAAGGATATAAATTACTATTGCCCAAGAGTATTTCCTGTTAAACCTTTACTCAAGATCCTGACATTGCATTAAAATGCTATCTACTGTAATCAGAGAGATTCCTCTGTGTTTATATGACATTATAGGATTTGCATATTGTTGTAAGTAAAAAAGAAAAAAAACCTCAGACACAGCTATATCTGGGTAGGATTGCCAGCTTTCTAATTGCACAAAACCAAACACCCTTGCCCTGCCCCTGCTCACTCCCCTGCAGCCTCCCTCCACTGCTTGCTGTCCCCCACCCTCAGTTACTTTCACCAGGCTGGGGCAGAGGGTTGGGGTGCGGGAAGGGGTGAGGGCTATGGCTAGGGGTGCAGGCTCTGGGTAGGGCCAGAAATGAGGGATTCAAGGTGCAGGAGGGGGCTTCGGGTGCAGGAGGGGGTGAGGGCTCTGGGGTGGGGCCAGGGATGAGGGGTTTGGGGTGCAGGAGGGGGCTCTGGGCTAGGGCTGAGGGGTTCGGAGTGTGGGAGGGGGCTCAGGCAGGAGGTTGGGGGCAGGCTCTGGGAAGGAGTTAGGGTGGGGGAGGGGCAGGGCATTAAGGTGCGGGAGAGGGTTTGGGGTGCGGGCTTCGGCCAGGCAGCACTTACCTCAGGCGGCTCCCAGAAGCATCTGGCATGTCTGGCTGCTAGGCGGAGGGGCCAGGGTTCTCTGCATGCTGCCCACGCCTGCAGGCACCACCTCCACAGCTCCCAATGGCTCAGGGTGGAGCCCCCGTGGCTGCCCCTGCGCTAGGAGCCGGACATGCCAGCCGCTTCCGGGAGCCGCATGGAGCCAGGGCAGGCAGGGAGCGTGCCTTAGCCCCGCTGCGCCACAGACCGGACTTTTAGTGGCCCGGTCAGCAGTGCTGACCGGAGCTGCCAGGGTCCCTTTCTGACCAGGCGTTTCGGTAGAAAACCAGACTCCTGGCAACCCTATATCTGGGGCCACTGCAAACACCAATTACTCCAGCTTTTGCATTCCTAGTGATGACTCTCTTTGTTTATAACACTAAAGGTGCATTTGACATGCTGTATTTGTTCATATGCTTTGCACTGGACTTCCTTTTGTTGTTGTGTAAAGTGGTTATAAAAATCTACCCAGTCAGGTCTTAAACAGAGGCAAGCAACGTAACCGTCTTGGTTTCATGTGGTGCTCTAAACAATGACTTTTCTTAAATAAGATTTAAGAAAATGAAAATCATTCCAAATAAAGCTGACCCTGCCACCCCCTCCAAGTAGTTCTGACAAGTAAAATGAAATCACATCACAGAAGATACAGAGTAGGAGTAGACAGAAACCATCCAACAGACACAGTGAACACATTTTCATTCACCAAAGGGACTTTTCAAACTAAAGTAAACAAATGTGTCATCGAGTATTTTCATAACTTCAAATACCCAGAGTAAGTGTGAGAGGTCAAGTAAATAAGTGAGGGTAATCACGCTGTACCATGCGGTAGCCCTCTGAAAAGTAAGCCACATTCTGGAGACCATTTCTAAAATGGCTGAATTTACAGGTACTCTAATACAGAGTCCATTATAATTTCCCAAGTGAATGAGAGAATCCAGTCTATAGTTAATTAGATCCAATGATATGGGAAATGCTAGATAATTAATTGCCTGTTTTAAAAGATTTAACTCTGAAAGTGAATTGTAGAAGGAGATTTTGGGGAATTGGGTAGTAAAGCTCATCTCCTATTATAAAACTTGAATATTGGTCTCCACACAGAATTTCCTAAGCAATCATGTTGTAGAGTAGGTTTATTAAGCAACATCATTGATCATAATTTTATATGACACTGCCACTTTACATTTATAACTTTTAAAATTTTGCCATTAATAAGAGCTGACGGCACCTGCACAAAAATGAGATACGCCTCGTAGGAGGCTATGGCAGTGAAAACAATATTAAAAACAAAGAATGTTAATACAAAAAAAAATAATAAATCAAGATGTTTAAAGCTTAGGAATATCACTCCAAGAGGAAACATGATTCAGTCAACAGATTTCCGCCATTAAAACAATAATGCCTTTTTTCCTTTTGCTTGAAAAAGTTCATTATTGTCTAAAAATTTTTTTTTAAAAGTTACTAAACAAATTACACTCTGAAAAGTAGTTAGCTACATTCAGAAGATGCTCAGGCTTGTGGTTAATCAAGGTACCTGTTATTATGCTTGCCTCTGAAAAATAAAGCCATTTAAACAAGCCAGCATGCCCAGCACACATCCTCTCTGGGATGTGTGCTGGGCCAAAATGAAGAGAAGAGGCACAAGTGGATGTTTGGGGCTGTGGATCCCGTATGAAGACGACTTCTGGTGGAGCTTGGAACACCACCACCACTTCTGAGCTCCCATTGCAGTCTGCTATTAAAGACAACTGAAGGAAATTCAGGGTCAGTGTACATTTGAATGAGCAATATCTTAACCATCTTTTTACATCTGAAAGCAGGATTTGGATATCTTATTAAAGTGCTTGGTTGACAACGGGGCTCCCTGAAAGCGTTGTAATAAAGAACTTTATACAGGTGTACAAAAAAAAGTCTGTTATCTTCAAACAATATAATCAGCCTCCCTAGTGACCATACAACATACTCTCCTCTCCTTCTTTCGTTTTATTTTAATCTTAATAGAGGTCCAATCCTACAACCTCTATCAAGTATAGTGCTTACTGTCATCATGAATGCATCCAATGAAGTGCGCTGTAGCTCACGAAAGCTTATGCTCAAATAAATTGGTTAGTCTCTCAGGTGTCACAAGTCCTCCTTTTCTTTTTGCGGATACAGACTAACACGGCTGCTACTCTGAAACCTATCATCGTGAGCTATTTCATTATGTCAGTGGAAACAATTGGGACCAATAGGATTGTTCAGGACAGAAAGCACTACAGACACTAACCAGGGTTTGCAGGATTGGGGTCTTTGGCCATAAGCCTACCAACACTTATGCAAGTGCTTCACTTTGCACATGCAAGTAGTCCCACTGAGTTTGTAAGATTGTTTCTTAGATTGTAAGCACATCAGAGTAGGGAACCAGTGTTTATAGTTTGTATTGTAACATGTCTCGCACACTTTATAAATAAAAAAACCTAGAGAAGATTAGAGCCCTTAGGATATTATGAGGATTTTCCTTTTTGCTCTGTGGTAAACTATGGAAAGAATCACAATTTTCAGTAACAAGAAAATATAAAGACTCTTTTGTATGTTGTTTTTCCTCAAACTGCTCTTTTTGCTGAGAAAGTTAGAAAAGCAAAGCTGTTAAGAATAGTTTACCAAGGAAAAAATATCTGCTTTTCAACTCCCAGGTTAGCTTTTGGAATAACTTGATACCGCAGCTGAATAGCCAAGCTTGCACATGTTTTAATTAGAAGTACGATGAACACCTACTGTTTGCATTTATAATGTAGCTGGTTCATGAACAGTGGGAGCAAATTTGTCCATCACAAATGTTTGGTTTGTGCTGCTTTGCTGCATAATTTCAGCAGGAAAAGCTTCTATAACAATTAAACAGAGACTTTCACAGCTGAAGACAGGCTCTAAATTTTGTCAACTACAATAGCTATTGTTTTACCTTTTCTGCTGTATTTTGTCAGATGAGGCATTGCACAAATTATCAAAAGAATCCAACTCACACTGGCTCCATGCTAACAAGATAGAGGGGGTCTATTCTCCAACTGATATGTATGAGATATATTCAGCTAACTCTCAATAGCTTTTTCGGAGTTTGGGCATGTCAATATTCTGTGCTGATAAGAGAATAGACCCTTGACAATGTTATTATATTATCTGCTCAAAAAAGATATCATCAATTAATATGGCAGCTTGCAAGGTACAGTAGACTCAT
Organism: Caretta caretta; assembly: GCF_965140235.1. Classification (NCBI taxonomy): domain Eukaryota; kingdom Metazoa; phylum Chordata; order Testudines; family Cheloniidae; genus Caretta; species Caretta caretta. The sequence goes on from NC_134214.1 coordinate 88,824,281, forward strand.
TCCAGGTACTGGTACAAGGGAAAAGAAAGCAAAAGTCTGGAATGTTAGTAAACTATTGAAGAGCAATGGCTCACTAAGATCTGAATTACCAGTTAAATGAACACACCATCTCAAGCTAAAATGAATATTTATAATGGTCCAATGTACTGTTAAGGAAACACCTCTCTATCTGCATTTTGATTATATATTTTTAAGCTATTATTTGTAAAAAAAAAAAAAAAAGATAATTTTTCAGTTTTTGTCACTGGTAGTTTGTGCTAGGGGAAAAGAGTTATTTTTAAACATTATATTTAAAAACTACAATAGAGAGGTAAGATGTGAATTAAATTAAGCTTCTGATCACTAAATAACAAGCAAGTGCATAATGATGGGTTGCTTTTAAGAATATTACAGCATTGCAATTATTTTCATCAGCATAAATACAATGATCAAAATAGCATTTTAAGAATTATGGGCAAGACCTTCAAGTGGTGTAAGCCAACCAAGGTTCAGTGAAGTCAGCGTGGCTAGGCCGATTTACACTAGGTGAGATTCTGGTTTTATATATTTTGCATAATCATAAGAGCAATTATTTAGTAAACTTGCTAGAGTCCATCAACCGTACTCTCCTGTGCCAGGCATTTAATTGGTTCCTTACCATATCACCCATAACTTGAGATAGGCTCTCAGCCTCCCCCTCCCCACCCATGCCGCCAGGACTCAGCTCCCTGAGGGGGACAGCGAGAGGGACAGAGGGTGCGGAAGTTTGGGGACCGCGGCCCACAAGGTCTGACATCAGACCGCAAAGGCTACAAGCTCAAGACCCACCACCAAATACAGGTCTTTTCCTCTGGAGACCCTTCATTTTAATTTTTTTAACTGCACTGGAAACTTGCCAAAAGTTGCGACGAATTAATAATTCAACCCAAGTATCTCAGTTAGGCACTAAGCGGCTTCCTACTTAACCCATTATGGTTGAAGGTGCTGCAAGGAAGGCAGAAAAACTCCTTGGTCCTCTGCCAATTGGCCCACTGGGGGAGAAAGCCTTCCTGACCCCCCAAACAGGTGATCAGCCAGACCCAAAGCATCTATCAGGTTAGGTTCCCGTTCCTAGTGGGTAGGATGGGGCTGGAGGAGTGGAGCCTAAAGAGACTCTCACTCCAGGTTAAATTCTGGGAGCTGGGGAATGCTGGCCAGTCTGCACTGCTCCCTCACAGCTGGCCAATGGGTGCTAGAGACCCACAGGGGAGGAGGAGCTGCGTGTGTCCCTTGGTAAGTGTCTCCTCCTTCGCTGCTGGGACTTTCCTCAATGAGTGGGGGAGCTTGATGAGGCCAGCACCAAAGGGGGAAAGTGGATGGCATTTATCTAGAGCATATATGGTGATATTCTGCTCTCAATTTCACCAGTTTAAATTTGGAATAACTATTGTAGTCCATGGAGTTACTCCAGATCTACACTAGCAAGTAATGGTAGAACTAAGAAACCCTTAGCACACTTTAATTTATTTCTGGCCACCCACATTTTAATTACCCTAGTAGAAGACAATGGGAATTATAAAGCAAAGCACATATACATTTTACTCTTTAATTTAACGAGCATAGTTAAGTACAAATATGAATCAATCATATATATAGCATCAGTGAAAGGACACATCATTTAAGTCAGACATTGGCTTCTCATTCGATGTATTTGTTAACGTTCTGATTTAGAACAACAGATTGCTGCAGTAAGGGTACTGAAGCAGCAGCCAAAGAGCCATCTGCTGAGCATCTCTCGGGTGCATTCAATACCAGAAGAAGTAGGTGACTGAAGAACCCAAGCAATGGGGATACACACCATTAACTAAGTGACAGAATGAAGGATTGAAAACTTTCTAGGGTCACTGTAGAGAAAACACAAATTATAGTAATTTTTTACTGAAAATCAGAAAGATGAAAGTATGAGCTATAAGCCCAGAAGATTGCTACTGTATGCACTATACATGGATTTTGCTTCTTGCTTTTGTCTCTCTTTCAACACACATGATGGTTGTAACCTGGTCTGAAAGGCACATATATGTCTTTATCTTATAATGGAGCCTTTACTAATTTAATAAAACTGAATTTCTTTAGCATGTATAGCAAACAGTTGTTCATACCAGTTAGCGCTCATTGGGGTTTTATCATATGAGGTCATTTCAGGCAAAATTTCTTAACTGGCTGACTTTATTGAAGGCATTATAGTAATCTCCTGAGTCTACTTTAGCAATACCCCATTATACTTTCCTTTAAGTAACTTACTGTATTCAAAGTATGAAATGTTTTAAAATGTAACCTACACTAAAAAAGTATTAAGGTGAAGTCTCTGTATTTATAGCATACAAGGAAGGCATAATTCAGTGTATCACTTCACATCCCAGCTGTCATCAGAGACACAACCTTTTCATAATACATGTATTGTATGTGTGCCAGTGAGAGATGAATAGTCCTGTAAATAATCAATACAGTTCATTCAAACAACTGGAAATAGCATTTCAGACAATGGGCAATTTCATCAGTTTCACTGGGCTGTCCACAAATAAACAGCTTGAGATGATGGAATGACCTCCATGGTTATTTGTAAATAAAGTTAATCTTACTAGTTGTTTTTTGTTGGGGTCACCATCAAGGACAATAGAAATCTAATTTTGGCGCAAAAAATCACTGGGAGGCAAGTCAGGTTCCGAGAATCTAAAGAACTGTTGAAGAATTATTTTTATTTTTAATTTGGCTTCACCTGACCCTCATATTTCAATTCATGATCATTTATAAACATATGGGGGATCTTTCATGTACTGTAATAGAGATAAAACCTCTCAAGGAAGCGTCAACACTATGGGAAAAAAGATCATATGGTCTCAGGGTTTGGCAATAGACTCAAAAGTCATATTAACTGAAAGCTTCATTTAGTGACCTGAGTGGGCGTGGGCCTGGGATAACTGAAAACCTGGATAAATTTATGGGTTGGCACCAAAATTCACATTCTGAACTATTTAAATGTTAAATCCAGCAGCTTCAGATGGAGTTTCTCTTTGAGCTTTTGGGTTTGTTCAAATCAGAGAATCAGATTGCAATGCAGGTTGAAGGGTTGGAGGTGAACCCAGGCAGATATGAAACAAAGGCAATGCTCACAATCCCTGTGAAGTGGAATAGCTCTATTTGTGAAAGTTCTGTATGCTCCTGTCCACTGACAGCAAGGGAGAGGAACTGGGCTTCAGAGAGCTGACAGAAAACAAACCAAACCAAAACAGCTCTATGGCATTCAACAACCTAGCTTCAGTTCCCATAGAAAACTGCCCCAAATCCATGAGACTTGGAATCTGTGGCTTGCTCTGATCCAGGATTTCCAAAAATGCTTTCTCCCCCTGCAGAAAAATATATGATCTGATTTTCTCTCATTTCCCCCACACATGGCTGTTTTTTAATTGAGTTTGGGAGGGGGGAAAAAATCACAACAGCCCTGGTGTGGGATCCCCAAGGAACAGAAAAGCTATCAGAGCTGTTCCAAGGAGCTTGTTGCTTCTAGGAGGGACTTTTGCTGCCATGAGACATCACTGCAGAGGATTGCAGCACAGGATTGCAGCAGCCTTTTCCCCCAAGTAGATGCCCAGGGTATGGGAGCCAAGGTCCTTGTCACCACAAATGCCTCTATGCAGAGTGCAGCACTCAATAGAAACTCTATAAGGTGAACCTTGTAAAAGATTCCTGGGCCCTCTGAGCAAATTTTACTGCAGGCAGCTGTGATATAAATCTTTATTATTACATTGAACAACCTTCTATGCTGCCTGTCAAGTTTGATAGAAAAGTCACAAAATTTTGTAAGTCGCACCATAGGAATCTAACCCATTAGCTGACAACACTATAAATAATTATCACTGATACCTTCACTTTTAAAGACTGTTGCTAATGTTCAAGTATTCAGATCATCAAAACGCCCAGCCTTACCTGTACAGAATATGTCAAACCACAATGAGTGCTTCCACCCATAACAGAAAAGCACATCAGCTGGCTGTCTCGGACGTCGTGATCAATAGTGAAGAGGTTAACAATGTTAACTCCTAAGTGATCATAATTAGGTTTTAAAGAAAAACAAACTCTCCAAAATGAATAGAGGAAATGCATACCCCTCTTGGTGCTATTGCCTCAGTGTCGCTGGGGACTCAGATTGCAAAGATAACTTCACCAGGCAATCAGAAAGACTACAACTGTTTTAAAATGAAAGCTTGGATTAAACTTTTAAAGGCTGCAGTATCTGCAGAAAATTCACAGGGAGACCCTAAATCCTTGAGCATTAGTATATTCTACACGCTTGCAGATTTTTTTATTGTTTTATATTTGTTTCAATATTACTGCTCTTTTTCCTAGCCAGCATTAAATTGAGGATTATCCCCCTGTACAATAGACACTGTAATCATTACACCACAACATTGCTTACTTCCCCCATTGATTAGCTTTAAACTACACTGTAACTGAACACAACCACAAAAAACAAATTGTGGCACTGGATGGCTCAAGAAATTGGCAATGAGGAACATAAAGCCTTTCAACTGTAGGTAACCAGTTAGAAAGCAGTGCATATTGGTAGTAACCAACAGTTCATTTGGTGGGTGCTGAAATGAGCATTTCTTAAAGGAAAACAGTCCATTGTGACAAAAACCACACCCCTATAATTGGCACTAATTGACCCCTTTGTTGGCTGTCACAGCAGAGAGGCCAGTCAGCAGAGAATGAACCATAGGCAGAACAAAGCCACAGAGAATCTTGTTATCCAATAGTTTTGATAATAATACTTCACGCTTCTATAGCATCTTTCATTCAGAATTGAGACTGGCAGGACAGCACTGGGGAAACTTACACTGCTACTGCCTTTCATAGAATCATAGAATATCAGGGTGGGAAGGGACCTCAGGAGATCATCTTGTCCAACCCCGTGCTCAAAGCAGGACCAATCCCCAATTTTTGCCCCAGATCCCTCAATGGCCCTCTCAAGGATTGAACTCACACTACTGGGTTTAGCAGGCTAATGCTCAAACCACTGAGCTATCCCTCCGCCCTGAAAAAAAGTCCTGTACCTGTTTTTAGGAAGAGGACTCTAGTCTCCAGGATGATCAGTCAGACGCTTTTTACAAGTGCTAAATTCACTAATAATATATATTTCATAGTCCAACAAGGTTTCTGAGAACCCGAAAGGATTATCTCCAGATTTTACATGAAAGGTCAATTAATGATCAATCAATAAAATACATAAAATGTTTTTAACTGCCCAAAGAATTTTCGCACCTTAAAGAAAACCATATGTTAATTTTACTGTAACATTCTGATATATATCTGAAGAGAGGCTCAAACACCATCCACCAACTCACCTCAGCATCCAAGATACAAATACACACAATTTAAACACCACACAGTAAAAAGAATGAATCAAAATGAATGAAGTTTGCAACCTTGTCCAGAAGGCTGTCACACGTGTTCAAGTGAAGATATTGGACAAGACACCCCATACCAGAGTAAAAGACTCTAGAATCAATGAATAAAATAATTCCCATTAACCTGGGGAATCTGCGACACAACTGGGAAAGTGTAAAACATTTTCCAGCAAAGCCTGCACTTTGGGAATTTAGTAAATCTGTATTAACAACAATTTACAATCGATAATAATAATTATTTTTTTAATAACAAAGATCTCAACCTTTTGTTTTTATAGGTTAACTAACTGGCACACAAAGTATGGAGCTGACCTTTCAGTCCTTTCTCAGACAAAACACATTTTAAACATCAAGATTGGGCTCTACAGTGTACATAGAGATCACTTCACTCATCACTGAAATGCAGACACTGCTGGTGTGAAACAGCAGCGGTTAGCAGAGCAGAGCAACATGAGTTTAAGACAGGAAGTACAGAATCACATAGCTAATGAAACTTCAAGGGGATGTTTTCCAAATTAGAATTTGACCGGGATGCCAGGGTTAGCTCCACTACTCATGAAAATACCATGGGATGTTTACAACTGGCCAAGTGCCAGCTTTGTGTTTCACCCAAAGGACAGCACATTTGGCAGGCAGGGTCTACTCTTGTATTGGCTCTGTACAGACTCTGAGGGAAAAGTGCCATCTTCTTAAATTCCAACATCACTTTACCCAGGTAAGTAAGTGACACAATGGGTAAAATCTTGACTCCTACTGAAGTAAGTGGCAAAACTCCCATTGATTTCACTGGAGCCGGGGTTGCACCCAACCTCTCTATTCATTAAGGAAGGGTTGCAAAATCCATCAATGGAAACAGAGACAGAAAATAAAAGTGGGGAAAGGGATATAGCTGACTGGAAAAAGTAGTAACATGACTGGAAGAAATGGAAAATGGACATGGAGACTGCGTACATGAATCTGGCTAAAAGCAAAGTCAGCATCTTGCATCTGAGGTACTTTGTTTTGTTTCAGTATGATTTTTTTCCTTGTCAGGTTCTGTACAACACTGTCTATTACACATACTTCTGAGGTATCTGGTATTGTTTATAAAGAGACACTCCTCACTACAGAACTTGAACATTTTGTGAAGTTCCAAAAGACAAGTAAGTGTTACATTACAGAGTAGGTAATTCTGAGCTCACACTGGATTTATACCAGCTTATATATTGACTTCAGTGGAGCTATGTCTGATTTACACTGGTGTAAAGGAGCTCAGAATCAGGCTCAGTATATCCAGGTCCTATGATATCTTGATGGCCAATGCTTTTCTTATAAGATCTGGATAGACCAATTTTTTCAAAAGTGGAGCAGTGAAGTACAAAGACATTTAGATCCCATCAATCATCTTGAATAAGTTGGTTTGCATCATTGCACGTGATTTTTCTTGTGTTACATAGCAGGATAGTGCACTAGGCAGTGAGGCATACCTGATGAATATGAATGTCCATTTTTTATCAGAACATTATTACGCCTGCTAATAAGTATGCTAGGCTCCTCACAGAAAAGACAGGTCCCTGCCCCAAAGAGAGAACAATCTAAACAACAGAAAGCAAACGAAGCAACCTTCAAACAAAGTTGTTGTTTTTTACTTTACCCATACTGCTTTGCAGGTATGTTCTAGCTGCAGTAAAATTATGCAGTCTCTCCTCTTTTGGCAGTGACGGTGTATTTGGCACGATCCATATGACAGAGAGCACACTACACCGGCTTTTCAAAGACTACTTGGCTTGCTTCAGTGTACCATTCAAAATGTTGCCTTTGATGTATTAAGCCCTATATGATTTGGGAACTAGCTATGTAAAGGATTGTCTTTCTCCTCATGTGCCATTGCAATGGCAGAGATCAGCTGTGACACGCTTGCTGGCAGTTCCCAGATTTGCACAGCTGGAGCCTGGAAGTAGGGTGTTCTTGGCAGAGAGCCCTTGGGCTCTGGAATTCACTCCCTTTCCATTTGCCCAACAAAGCCCGAGTTTGTTGACAAAGTGAAGCCCATCTGTCTCTTCAGGCCTTAGCCTAAGGTGCTGTGATAGTGGGATGTGGGTGGAGCTCTTTTCTGGTGTGAGAATGGTTTTCACATGAAGCCTGTTAATAAATAATATATCCTATTTTGGTGGCTGTAAATGTCTACAGACGATTGTGTGGGCAGGTGTGCTTTTTAAATTTAAAAAAATACAGAAATACACATGCACACTAGTGAAAAGTACAGAGCTTTTTCCAAAACCTTGCAAGTTGTCTTATGTCTGCCATCCACTGTGAATCATTACCAACTACATGTCTCTATAGAATCAGGCTACATGAAGTTCAGGGCCCTGTTCTCCTATTGCAGGGTATGAATTACTCTGCTGAAGTAATGCTGCTGTCAAGGATAAGGTCACAGCCATCTAAGACACTCAAGTCAATACATATTAGGATGATCATTATCTGTATCTGTTAATAGTTAGGAGCTTAGCACGGGCATGCTCGAAGGGAAGGAACCAGAAGAAAACAGGGGTAGCTGGAATAGGGCTGCCATGTCCACTTTCTCCCTGTGACATTATTTCATTGCTCATCAGGTTAGAGATCATACATTCATTTATATTTAGCTAAAACACATACTACATTTTGCAAAGAGGTTCGCTTACTGCAAGAGAGCCCCCTCGTGGCTGGTGCCCCCTTCCGTTGGTTACTCATGCTTTGACCCCTCTCGCTCTCTTCATGATTTGGGATACTCCCTCATCATGACTTGGCCCTCTGGCCAGATCACTATATAGTCCTTCCCTTCTGGGGTAACAAAGTTCCACAAATAACAGTCCAATGCCCTTGGAACCCCAACTCTGGACCCCATGGTCTTCAACCCCAGTTCCGAGCCCCATGGTCCATGCATCCCCTTGGCTTAAGGCTTTGAATGTCTTTATCCCCTTACATCAGGGGGCTTTATGTCAGGTTCCTAGAGGCTGATGGGGAACCCAAGCCCATCCTCTACTCTGGGTTCCAGCCTAGGGACCCTGTAGCTGGCAGCCAAGGTCTGCTCCCTCAGACTCATTGCAGACTCCCTGGGCGGCTTCCTACTTGTTCTATTGCCCAGAGAGTGACGGCAGACTCTCTCCCTGCAGCCCCTTTTAGCTGCAAATTTCCTGGCTTTATAATTACCACCCAGCCTTTCCCCAGCCGGGCTTCATTATCAATTAAGCCCCCCCACCCCACCCCCCTCATTAGTACTGCCAGGTATGTTAATTGACCACTAAGGCTCACATTAACCCATTCAGGGCCTATCTGGAGTACACACACTCTTAGGCTTGCTACAAATAATACACAACATAAAGAAACATCTTTAGAATGGACATAAAAAAGAAAGAAGGAATTATGTTGAGGGCCCAATCCTGTATCTTTTACCCAGGCACAACACCTTGTGCCATCGATGCTCTGCTTGCAGGATTGAGGCTAAAACACTTTAATGAAAAGAAAAACCCCACACCAAAGTATATTAAACTTATAAGGCAATTTAGAATCTCTCACCCTCAGCTCCATATCCGTTTCAGTTAGTCCAGATTCAGTGCAAAGCTGGACATCAGACTGGTAGTTCACAAACAGAGGAATGCAGCTGAATACCTTTTGTCTAACTATTGGAAGACAACAAATGCTTATGAACCTGAGCTCTGTGACCACTGTGCCTCATTAGAATTTGAACATAGAGACATCAATTGAGATGTCCCACATGTTTATGAAAACTAATTTCACAAACTACCATGGTGTAGGCAGCCCAGGGAAAGTTCACCAGCTGGAAAAAATAAATAAATAACTTCCTAAAAAATGGAACACTATAATTTGTATCATGGTTACAAAGACAAACAAAGAGCCATGCCATGATCTGCCACTGTGGAATTCTTCACACTCTCTTGGTCAGTCATTTGACAAACCATTAGCCTCAGCATAAAAATACAAATTAAAAAGCACCAGCCCTGCAAGTTGCTGAGTGCCATCAACTCCCTTCTTGGCTTCACCACTGACATCAAGGGGAGTTATGTTGAAGCCTTTCAGGATTGGGATCTGGATTTTCATTTCAATTTTTCAGCATTGTTTGACCAATATTATTTTCATTGGGCTGATGCTTCACCACTGAGGTCAGTAGGAATTGTGCCACTGACATTACTGACAGCAGCACTGAGGAATACATTTATGAACTTTCACTACATCTTGACTTTCCAGTTATTACTCCTCAGAAGAAGCTTGCGGTTCAACTTGGCAGCCTCCTGTTAGGGCAAAAGGTGCAACTGACCATGACCACTAGTGGCTCAGAATACCTCAATGTAGCTGCTATTGCTGGTAGCTGGCAGAGGCTCTGCACCCTATTTTGAGGGTCATTTCCCCCAGAGATCAACACTAGAATTACACAGCAACCCAAGGCTGCCTTCTCGCCTGGGGTTGTATTGCAAACTCTGTGCAACATCACAGGGTGTCCCAAAGCATCACTAGTGTTCAGACACGAGAGCCATCGTACTTTCCTCTGGCTGACATCTGCAAATAGAAGTCAGCCAAGGAAATGAAAGGAGGCAACAAGCCCCAAACATTTGCTGTACCAGGTGTCCTGCCAAAACCAGCAATGGTGGGATTCTGATGGGGGCAAGCCCATAGCACCATCAACAGAGAAGAACAGGGGAACCCAGCAGCCAGCCATGTCTCCAATAGAGAAATTTCTCCTCCCACCACTCATGGAAGTATGACTATGTCTACACTATACCACTGGCAGTGGACTGCAGCATATGCATAGCTAGACACTATGCTGAGAAGCACACCATGCCCACACAGCAGTGTGTAGCTACAGGTATCAGGGAAAGGTTCTGGCAGAGGGGGTCAGTGGGAAATGACTTCAGCAGCTGTCCATCGCTGGAGGCTTTTAGTGTGCCGAAGGAAGTATCTAGCAGGGTGGAGGCAGCAGGGAAAGGCAGAGCCAGAGACTTTCCCTGTTGCTGGAGTCTGCTGAAGGCTAAACATAGCCTTGCAGATGGCAGGGCACAGCTTGGGCAAGTAGAATGCCGTGCATGGTAATGTACTCGAGTAAATACCCACACTTTCCAGGCAGCTTTACGCTATTGGCTAAGCCATGCCTCCCCATCAACACTGCTATTTTTACCTGTGCTAGGGGGACTATGCGTGTCTACAATAAATGCCGCCCAAAGGGTGCAGTATCGCTGCACCCTATATGGAGCGCGGATCTCCTCCCACGTCCTCTCACAGCCTATGCAAGTGCTGTAGTAATGTGGACCAGACCTGGAATACAGAGCTGTAGCAAGTGGGAAGTGAGGAACTCATTAATATGAGTTCTCCTCCCTGCTTTGCAAATTCCAGGTGTGGAAGTGGGTATTTTCCCTTTGTGGCTCTCTGCAGTGACAGGTGGCCTGCTGTACAGCTAGAACACGTGTTCTGGGACTGTCAGAAGGCTGTGGACTATTCTTCTGGAGAGGACACAACATTAATAAGCACAACATTCGTTTTATTTTGTCAGGCTTGATGATGGGTGGCGGGGGGGGAGGGTTGGGATGCTGATTAAGATGTAAAATGTACTTTTACCCAGTGCTTTCAAAGTACTTTACAATCAAACATTGCTTCAGCCTTGTAATATCTATTTGACGCAGGGAAATCTGATTCTTCCTGTCTTAGAGATGGCAAAAGTGAGGCTCTGAGTGCCTAACTGACTTACCCAAAGTCACACTGAGTCAGTGCAAGAGCCAAGCCTAGAACCCCTGACTCCTGAAGTCAAGTGCCTTACTGGTGCCACCGAGCCATACCATATCTTTACAGAAGTTCTGCTTTTTAAGCCACACACTGGATGCTCATGTATGAAAAGTTATTGATAATGAAATTAAGAACTAAAACAATTTCTCAAGTTAAGATAGGAAATATCGGACTGAACACAATGAAAGAAGATCATATACACACGTTCAGACAGTGCTACATAGGAATGGACACACATTTCATGCATTAAGCGGGTTCAATTTTTTTAATGTAATTCTTTTTCCATGACAGAAAAAGGGGTTGAGAGGGTGGAGCTACAATGCCGCTCTACCTTTAAAAAAATTCTCATTTGGAATTCATGTGGGTAGGTTCTACAGCACCTAAGCAAATTCTGATTATAATACGAGATGCTTCAAAAGTAACCCCATGATGTACAAGTGAAAGTGATCAAACTGTGTATATATAAATATAAATAAAGACACCTTTCAGCATATCTACATGTTCAAAGTAATTAACTACCAGTGATCAGAGAGGTCACTCCACTCTAGCAAGAGGCTGTTCACACGGGCTATTTTCCAACACAAAGTGAAATTCACCCTTTGCTCAAGTGTCTGTGCAAGGTCCTTTGCAACACAGTGCCCCTCTGTAAGAGAACTTGCACATGGGGGTCCCTGTACCTTCTGCATGCTGGGGATGGTGGGCTATGCACTGGCTCTGACTACGTTAGCAAGGAAGGAAATGTTAAAGGTTGAAGAAGAGGGTTATGAGGCTGCAACAGCTGGGAACCCAGAGTAAGGGGGAGAGAGTCCGTGGCTGCCGTTTCAGTAAACGGGCTTCAGAAGCAGCCATCAAGGGCTGCCCTGTCCCCAGACTGAGCTGAGGATGGATTCATTGACCTTCTCTTTCTCTCCCTCACCCCCCCACACACGCGCTTCCTTTCAACATTAAAAGCCAATTTCTCTGTTCACTCTAGCTTTCTGTGGGAAGGAAAGGGGAGTAGTTTCAGCCTTAATGACTAATTTATGAGAGATTAACCAAAAAAGGCACAGACTTTCTTTGAAAATGTTATCTCCAAGCGCATAACGATACATGTTCCACCCACAACTTTGTTGGTGTAGGACAGATTCCTAGAAACTATAGAAACTTCAGAACATGGACTACCAGTTTGCGATCCCTGTAACATACATTATTACAGTGCTTTCAGCCTTCTTAACAAGATGTTCTTTGAATGTCTATATTGTTAAATAACTAAATTCAAAGGTTGAAGGGAAAATTCATAGTTTAAGTTTTAGATTTCTATATCATAAGGCAAAGATGCAGTAACATTTTGAAGACAAACAGGAATAATGTTAAGCACCCAGCATTTCTGCATGACATTTAGGGACAGCTGCAGCCCCCTGTACATATAAAACATGTACACATAGGGAAGAGAAAAAAATCCTCCTGGTGCATGAAAGTTGGAGACTGCTTTAGTACATTGTCATGTAAAGTTTCACTAAGACAGATAGTCTAAACTATAACATAAATATTTAAATATGAAGCCAAAATATCTTATGTTAAATGCACCAGAAATACTTTTCAAAGATATTGGTCTGTTTGACTCTCGACTGAACTAAGTAGAAAACAAAAACGTTGCAACTTCAAAATAAATCATTCGGCTATATTGATAACACAAGACTAGGACTTGAAAAGAGTCTTAACTAAATTTGTATTCCATGAACGAGTGATGGCAAAGTGTGCATTTTAAACTCTTTCAGTGGGAAAAACATACAATTGCTGGATTGTGCTGATAAAGACTCATTAAAGTTACACGTAAAATTAGCACTTTCTCCCACTCTTGCTTTCTCATCTTCTTTCATGACAACCCAACACTTGGCATAGCCTCCACTTCCCAGTCACTAAGGGCCTAATCCAATGTCTGATGAACTCAGTGGAAAAAACCACTGATTTCAATTATCGGGGGTAGCCGTGTTAGTCTGTATCCACAAAAACAACAAGGAGTCTGGTGGCACCTTAAAGACTAACAGATTTATTTGGGCATAAGCTTTTGTGGGTAAAAAACCCACTTCTTCAGACCATACTCCTTGTTGTTTTTACTGATTTCAATGTTTATTGGATCAAGTCCCAAGTGCTCTACCCTTTACGAATCTGTTTTAGCACACCCACTCACCAATGCTTATCTCCCGATCAGGGTGTCTCCATAGTCTCTTGGAGATGAACTGCTGTCCACTGTTTCAAAATTGTCATAGATTTGGCTTGACCCTACAGCTCACTGTTTCATGTGACTAGTCCCACTGGAGTAATGAAGACCATTCACGTGGGCCTTTGTTTGCAGTCCAATAAAAGGAAATGCATGTGCAGATTTCTACCCCTGCACAAATTCTGGTTGAAAATTAACTGATGTTAGGGGGACTGTGTGTGGTGTCTTAGATTGTATGTTTGCTTCTTTGCTTGCTTTGTAAAGCACTATGCATACTTATGGAGCTTTATCAATATGTATTCATTCATATTGGACTTTTCCCCCCTTCTGTACTAAATCAACTGAATAAAATCATAACATCTGAAAAGGGAGAAGGAACTTTGTCATTGAGGTTTTTCAATTTAATTTTAAAATCGAATCTTATTTTAAAATATCACAGTTCTTTGCTGGCAACAAAATCACCATAAGGTTAATCACAAACTCTCTTCCATTAAATGGTTACAACTTCTAGTGCAAACACAACTTTTTGCTATAGTCCCATATGCCCAAAGACACAGAAATTTTAACATCAGCTCTTTTAATTTTTAACAATTGAATGAACATGGGATTTTTTGTTTTAAACAGAGTACTAAATAAAATGATTCCTAATTATGGAATATCCATAGTATTAAAGCTATTTGCTAATCTGTTAGGAACAGAATGATTTTGAAAGCACATTTTAAAGTGTTGTATTAAGAATTTAACACTGACACAACCCTCATTCCATTCCCCACGCAGGCTAGTAAGAGATTTAATCTGCAGTCTTTACTCAGGCTAAGCCCACCCGCATCAGGCCCAAAGTTCGCAAGAATTTTACAGACACGTTTAAGTCTTTGGCAGCAGGGATCTGACCACTTTGAGCATCAGTGTCCTTTGCCAGCTGGTCAAAGAGAGCACAGATGCGAGGAAAGCAAATTGTCTGCCCACTGGCAAAAAAATACTGAGCAGCAGCAAACAAGAAAGTGTGTGTGTGTGTGTGTTGGAATAAATAAAATTAAATAGGAAATGTTTCTTGTTACGTTCTTTGCAGTATCTATTTCTACAACGTTATTGCAGCAACAAAAAGCAACTGTTCCTTCTCTAAAATCCTGTCAGACTGAATTTTAAAGATTAATTACCAAGAACATAAGTACAATTAATAACAATATTCAAATAAAGCTACAAATGTTACTCCTTAAGAAAGTACCCAAACAAATAGTTCAATGGATCTTGGCAAATTAGGATAATTAGGTAATTATCCTCTCTCCCTTTGGTTAGTTAAAGAAGAAATGCCTGTGGAAAGGACACTAAACATCAGAATTTGTTATAATATAAAAGGAACCTTGTGGGTTAGCAGATATGAGAAATGAGTTAGAAAAATCGATGGGACAGGAATTTGCAGCTCATGGGTTGGATTGAGCTGGGAGAGGGAGTCTGTGTGTAGATTAATTAAATTCTGCAATCAAAGTCTTTTTCTGCTCTTACATATCCCACCATCACTATTACATGATCAACAGATTTTTATTAAAGGTAATGCTTTCCCTTGCAAAATTCCACCGTGAATAACCTTAAGGTTGGATTTACTTTTCTAAATACTTCTTGCAAACGGTATGTAATCCAAGAGCACATTTGTTGGCTGTAAAGGTGTACAACAGCAATTTTTGCAATGACAGTGCAGAGAGGGAATATGAGATCTGTGTGCTAATGAGCTGACACTGCAGAGGCTAGAGCAATGTATTGTAGTGCACTACAAGTGCAGAGCGGACAGACATAGGCGGGTTATTTCTAGGGAATGTGATCTACAGAACCTTAAGCATAATTCGACATTAATGCTAACATACTCCATCAGAGATTATAATATAAACCTGAAACATGCTTCAGTGATGAAGTTATTATACATTTAAGCTGTTACATTCAAATTATTTTGACAAAGACTACTCACTCCCTTTGTGAGAAATTTTGAAGAAAAGATCTAATGTCTGTGTTTTACCTCCTTTTTATTTATATACAGCTCCAGTTACTTTTTCCCCTGGTGTTTTCTCTGCAGATGGATGGGTGCATATTTTAAAATATGTAATAAATCAGCAAAACTTCACCAATAAACTTTAATTCAGCTTTTTCAGGGAAAAATTGAATTCTTAGTTGAGTGCTTTCTCTCTCTCTCTCTGCAGATATCATAACTCTAAATAAACAGATGGATGGAAAGCTACTGTAGATATATCTGCTCAGTACTGAGAATGGAAGCAGGGTGTACAGAGACTATATAAGAAAACCAGATTATGCAGTATTTTAATTGAAGAGGGGCATTAGAGGGAGTTTGGGGCAGGGGTTTTCTTGCCCCTGAAGGAATTTTTCCCCCTCTTGGGATATTGCCAAATCACCCCTAGCAGAGGTGGCTTTTTATCTCGGTCTTGTGAAGATATTTAGAAGAGCCTTTTCTTTCTTCCTCTAGAATGCACCAGACTGCACCAAGTGGGATGTACACTCTTATCAAAACATTTTTCGGAGTAGGATGCCCTCTTGTTTCACTCTCTCACTCACACGCCCCTACCTGCAAATACTTCCAATTCAAAACAGCAGGGTAATGGCATTTGATGGTTTATGGATATTGACTAAAACCCACATTATGCTTGGACTACATATGGGACAGTCACTGATTTCCCGCCCCCCAATTCCTTTCCATCAGCCCCTCACAGAGTCAGTCACAGTGATTCTTACTGGCGATGGGAATCAGTGGAGTCACTGCAGGTTTCTCGAATGTGGATCCCTGCCAATTGCAGATATCGATAAAAAGCGTGTGTAACAGCACTTGAGACAATTTATTCTTATTTTCAAGAGGAGTAAAAATGTTGAGAGAGGAACTTTCCTTCACTAATACACTGCCCCCTGAAATTACCCACTACTGCATTAGGAAACGACAAGCTGATTGAGGATACTTAGGCCAAACAGTTTTACATGTGAGCCATGCAGTGTGAAGAGCCATTAGTTCATCCTAGTACATTGGTATGTATGAGCATTCCGACTTTCAAAGATAATTGCTTGCAGATCTGAGAAGAAGGACAGCCCTTCTAGTTATTTATTTGTAACTGCAAGGACCCTACGTGTTCAGAAGGTAGGATTGTAAATATTCTTCTATCAGCATATGAGGTCAGTGGCATAGATAGACCCAAGGTCACCTTTTCATTTCCTTTCTTCTATTTATTTACCCTTATATGTTATTGTTCAATACACGGTAGAAGTTGATATTCCCTGGACTAAGGTGCTTCCAGGGATTTATCTTTTCCCAAATTTCACCACACGATATGTTCCCTGGAATATGCAGCACCATTTTCAGTTTGCTACAGAAAACCAACTCATAAAATTGCTAAATTACCATAATTTTCACATGCTAAACAACCCTCAAACATGGTTAGCTCTCAGAAAATTAGCAATGCGCTGACTAAATAATAAACTGACCATTGACAAAGGGAGCATGGCCCACTTATCTTAAGAGGAACCTATAGAAGTTTAAAAAACCCAATTTAATTATTAATCAGCGTCGCTGTTTAATGTATTTAGTTTAAATCCATATAATTGATATTTAGGAAACTATATTTGAGATACAGCCTCTTGAAGGGATTACACTGATTAAGGATTAACAGCCAGATGTTTGTTGTAAGAGCTGTTGAGGCAGGATAGGATTAGTAAAATAAGATGCAAAGAACAGACATACTTTTTTGTGTCTTTTTTAACACATTACCAAATATTATAATTGGGTATCTTAGATTTTTAAGTCCTAATCCCAACCCCTTAAAAAAGGCTAACCCTGTACTATTAGGAAGGAGGCACATGGGGTATGTATTAGAATAGCAATCCACATTTTTCACAGCAATATCTTTACAGAATACTTTCGAACTGTCAAATTTCTGGCCAAATATTTCAAATCCAGAGGAAGTTAAATTATCTGGTCATCCAGTCTAACAAAATACGTACTTAAATTATAGTGATCTAGAGAGGAACTGTACAAAAATGATTATATCACAAAACAAAACATTAAACACTCTCTAAATTAGCAGTTCAAGATACGAGGTTTTAAACCTACCAATAACAATGTAGTACTGCATATTAGTACAATGCTTTCTTTTCAGAAAACTTTCCAAGTGTTAGGATCTGTATAACAACTTCATTCAGATATAACCACTGTTATGGGTAATTTAATAAGTCTTGCTAAATGCAGAACACACACCAAACTTTCAGGCAGGGATGTTGTTTCTAAACACACAGACACTCCTCTCCAGCCTCTAGTTTGCATTGATTGCTGCTGGAGAATCAAATTATATGGAATTACTGCATGTGCAGAGCTATTTTTTGAAATGCCAAGTTTTCTCTTCCCTTTCCCACTCCCCTCAGCTCTAACAGCATTCATCAGTTTGCAGTCTCGTTGGTTTTGATCAGGACTTTCTCGGTCAGGAAAAAAAAAGGAGGATATTTTAGGGTAGGAGGAGGCCAGTAAGCCCATCTAGCTCTGTTTCCTCAAGGTCACTTGAAAATGGCTTTTTTTCATTTTTTATTCCTACATGGTGTTGCTTGTCAAATTATGCAATTATGCTTAACAATAAAGTAATATGTATCATCAGCAGGGGTTCACTAAACTAAGACTATAAATCTTGGCTTTATAAATAAGTCTAGCTAAAAACCATTAAAAAATTTACATTTTTAAGGGGTGAAGAGAAGTGGTGATAAAACTTTCCCTAAGATATTATCCAACCATGCAATGCTGCAAACCCATTAAGCCTTTTGTCAGTACCACATTCGTTGCACTAGAGTACACGAAATATTAATTAGATCTCCACTATGTTAGGGAGAATTTTTAAAAAAAATGCAGACAGGGACACCAGCATGCTAAATTACAGAAAACCAGCAGATACTTACAAGCATTAGTCACCGAAAAACTGTTGGAGGAGTCCAAATGGTCTACATGATAGTTCAAATGGAAGGGCTTTTCTGTGATATTTTGGTTTGTGTTGTATAACTGCACAGCAAATCGAAATGCACTGTGTTCCTGAACAGTATTTCTCATGAAAAGTCCACCTATGGTGAAAAAAAAACAAAAGGACAAAGATCTGAAAAGGATTCCTTAGAAATAGCAGGCGTAAGAAGCTACATTTACAGGCCATATGTAGCAGCAGTGAACACATGAAGCTAGAGAGGTGCATATAGTGCATATATTAAATCTGTACTCTAAAATTGTCAGCCTTGGGTGCCTAAAACTAGGCTCCTAAAGCCATATACAGGCATGTAAATAAAGAAGTGTCCTGCTTTTCAGAGGTGCTGAGCACCCCAAACTCCCACTGAAATCAAGGGGAGCTGCAGGTGTTCAGCAGCACCTTTGAAAATCAGGCCACTTTTGTTTAGGTCCCCAAATGTGGATTTGAGAGACTAAATGTGGGCATGCCCCCTCCCTGCTTTTCCCATGTACAGTGTGCTGCTGTGGGGCACGATTTCCTACGAACATAGGTCAAATCTCCCTTTGGGAACAGAGGTGAACAAATACGAAGAGTAATTCAGCATGGCTTGGAGTCTCTTAACCCCCAAGGCCCATAGGCAGGGAACTTTTTCCCTACAGCTAAATAATAACGAAAACTACGCTCATAAAGCTCCCCTCTTTGTGCCATTAGTAGGCAGGCGATTGATTATTTTCGTGATTCTGTTGCACTGCCCTGCTCTCCCACGCCCGGTGCCAGCCTAGGGCGCACACAGCCCCCTGCCTCTGCCGCTGGACAGGGCAAGGAAGTCCTTCCACGCCGCTGTTTCGTTCTGTTCAAAACAAGGCAAGTTGATCCTGGGAGGTTTTTACAATTTCAGAAGAAACCACGCTGGTGACTTCCAGGAATGCGCCCGATGGAAAGGAAAATACAATCTCCCACCTCCCTCCCCAGAGAAAGTCCCTCTCTTCCTAAGACCACCAGGGATCTAGGAGAGCAATGCACCCGCCCCCTCCCCGTTTCATGCAAACAGCTGCCTTGCTTTAACCAGACCCCTGTCTCTTCCCCTATGGGGGGGGGGGGGGTCCTATGTTTAATGCCTCGAGGTGAGAGAGTTGCAGCTGAAAATGCAAAGGAGATGAAATAACTCGGCTCAGCTCAAGTTCCATTCCCGAAAAGATGGTGCTTACCTATGCTGATGGTGTTTGGAAATCCTCCCAAAGACTCCCCCAAAAGACCCGCCACCAAAAGCAGGAGAGTCTGAGGCACGGCTCGCCCCATTTTTCTTCAGCCCCTTCAATTCAGTTCCTAAAACGAAACTGACAGAACAGGCATGGGGCGCAACGGGAGAGGCGATGAATAAGAACAACGCTGGCGAGCAGGCGGCGGATGCTGCAAGCCCTCTCTTCTTCCTCTCCACCCCAGCCGGGAAGGGCTCCTGGACTGCGAGGCTGGGCTTGCGCCCCTGTCTCTCGCCCCCCGCGCAGACGCCCCCCAAAAGCAGGGACTTCCTCCCCCCCCCACCCCCCAAAGATGGTGGGCAGAGAAGAGGAAACGATCGCCCCCTTCCCCGTCGGAGAGGCTCCTCCAATTGGGCCGGGATGGGGGTTATTGATCAAACTTGATCTGACGTTGAATGCAAGCCGCACATCCTTCAAGTCCTCCCCGCAAACTGCAGCCCCCCCCCCCCGCCGCCCCCCAGCCTGCAAAGCCCCGGCGCCGGCGCTCGGCCGCCTCAGCAGCAGCCCAGCGATGCAATCAATAGGCACACACCAGCCTCACGTGGAGCAGCCTTTAAAGCTGCATTGCCCGTGTGTGTGTGTGTCTGGGAGACGAGGGGGAGGGGAGAAGGGGGGGCAGGAAAGAGAGGGAGGGAAAAGGGGAGGAAGGAAGGAAGGAGGGAAGGAAGGAAGGAAGGATGAAGGGAGGACGGGGGACTGGAAAAGGAGAGAGCAGGGAGAGGCTGCTCGACCTAATCAGGGAGCAGCAGCAGCTGGTGCTGGTGCGGAACGCTCCCTGTGGAGCGCTGCCTGCCCCGGGGACCGAACAGTGGGTGCGGGGAATAGGAGGGGCAGGGCTGGGGAGGGGAAGGCAGCAGGGATGCGGGGGGGGGGGGATGGAGGTTAAAGAAGACCCACTGGGATTGAGGGGGGAGGAGAAAAAGGAGACCTTTCAGGGGAAAGAGCGGATGGGGTGGGGGGAAGGGACTAGGCGGGGGGGAGGGATCCACCAGATACGGTGGGGAGGGACATTCCCTAGGATTTGGGGGAAGGGGAGGGGGAGAGAAGCAGGGAGCCACCAGGGACCATTCCTCTGCCCATCCCCATGGGCGAGGGTCTGAGTGGGGCACCCACCTGGGTTTAAAGGGTGCTGAGTGGGGCCCCACCAGGAAGGGGGGATAAAAGGAGAGGGTTGCCAAAGGGGAAGCTCCAGCTAGTGGTGAGGGAGGCAGGAGTGGAGGGGTGAGGAAAAGGGGAGAGCGGCAGAGACGAGGCCATGTGTGGAGGAACCACCACAGACCAAGACGGTGGGGGAAGGAGATGGAAAGGAGGAAGAGAAGGGGAGAAAATGGCTTCTGAGAAGGGAAGCCCTGAGAGATTGAGGGGGTGAGGAGAGGCAGCGGGGCCTGGACGGATGAGGAGGGAGAGCCCCCAGTGACAGGGATTGGGCAGAGGGGGTGTTAACACTGGTGAAGGAGCCCTCCAAGAAGCGGTGTTGGAGCCATTGGAAGGGGAAGCATTTGTGAAGAGGCGGGAGAGAGGGGGAACCACCAGTGACAGGAGGAAGATGGCAAAGAGAATCCAGCCCTGGAGAGAGGAAGGGATGAGGGGTCCCAGACTGGGTGCCTCTCCCTTTTTCCCGGGAAGGCTGCCTGTCTAGCACCTTGGCTCCTAGTTGGTCCGGCACATTTTTTTCCCCCTCTTCCCCCCCCCCCCCCCCCGCTGATGCATTTCTGTAGATTCCCTTGTTCATTCGCCTCTGGTGCTCTGCAGAATAAAAAAGCTCCTTGTGAATGATTGGCTCATCTTGCTCATGAGGAATATTAGGCCCTTTCAAACTGGGTCTCTAGAGAATTGGATCCCAATGCAGTTTTCATTGCTCTTACATTTACTTTGCCAGGAAAAGAAAGATCTCGAGATAGCCCTGAGCATACAAAATGTAGGTTGGCCTACATGATGGCCACAGGGGAATAGAGAGATAGGGTACAGATAGCAAAGTCATCCCATATGCTGTGATGAGTACAGGTTATCACTGTAGGCTTAGACATGCACGTGGGGCTATGACATTGCTATTGGAAAGCACAATTCTCGGAGGTGCAAATACTGCATTCCGCTCATGTTTATTAATGTCTCAGTATAAAGACAGCTCTTTTCTTTTCATGATGCTTTGAGGAAATGTTGGAAATGGAGATGGAAGAGAGCTACTAGTTACCTAGTCCATCCCTTAAGCCAGGGCAAGATTGTTCCCTATTTGATGCCTCCCCTTCTCTGATTCCAGCAGGACATCCTTCCTCGATCAACCTCTGTCTTTGTTTAGCTCAGAGTCTACTTCCTTTGGTCTATGTTCTCTGTTACAGGTTAGTATAGTTTGTCCTGTGTATTGTAATTAGCTGCGGCCTTATAGGGTATGTCTACATTGCAATTAAAACCCCCACTGGTCTGTGCCAGCTGACTCAGGCCCACAGGGTTTGGGCTAAGGGGCTGTCTAATTGCAGAGTACACGTTTGGGCTCGGGCTGGAGCCTATACATTAGGACCCTGCAACAAGGGAGTATGTACCTCTTCCAGTGCGCGAAATACCCCCAATAGCAACTATGTGGGTGAAACCAGACAATCACTATGCTCTCAAATGAGCTCACAGGAAAATGATAAAAGACAAAAACACCCTATCACCTGTGGGCAAACACTTTTCACAAAGTGATCACTCTCTAGCTGAACTATCAGTCCTCATCCTCGAAGGAAACCTGCACAACACTTCTGAAATACGAGTCCGGAGGCTTAACTATTTAACTTTGCTAGACACTAAAAATCACGGTCTTAATAATGACACTGGATTTATGGCTTATGACAACAATCTGTAACTCACTAAACCCCCTTTTTGTCCAATGGGTGTTAATGGGCCAGTTCACCTGGAATGGTCCCTTACAATATATGCTAACTACTTATGCTAAACTATCTCTTCAGCCTTCTATTTAGCTGTAACATTGAGTACCTTTCCCAGACCTGAAGAAGAGTTCTCTGTAGGTAGAAAGCTTGTCTCTCTCACCAACAGAAGTTGGTCTCATAAAAGATATTACCTCGCCTACCTTGTCTCTCTAATAGCCTGGGACCTACATGGATATAACACTGTATATTTTATAATCCAGTATTTCTCAACATTTTTCTGGTTGGAGCTCTCCTTCCTCTCTCCACTATATCAGACTCTGCCCCCATTTCCACTCTTGCCATGACACATTTGCCTTGGTCTCTTTCCCCACATCACCTCAGTTCTATCCCTCTTGGCTCTCCCTTCCTACAGCCCCACTTCTCTTTGTCTTGCCTCTGTTGCCACATTTTCTCTCTCTTCTGCCGGAGACTGAGTGCTGCCTGCCTTACACACAGCCGGCAACACACAGGAAGAAATGCTGTTTAGTGCCATAGAGATTAGGGCAGAGGAACAGAAAAAGCAGTCAGGGACGGAGGAGAGGTGGGAGAGCCCCACTGGTGTCCATTAGAGGCCAGAAGGATGGGTGCTCCATCATCAAAGGAATCTGGCACTCTGCTCATCCCCAAACTGGGGAATCTAGTTATAATCTTTCTAAAAATATCTTCTCTGTCCAAAGGTGTTAATGTATTTTTTTTCATTATCAGTCTTCCTGTAGCCCCTATCACCCAGTACTGCTGGCATTGTTATCAATCACTGTGCCTTTCTTTTGGAAGACAGGGACACGATATTTCTCATGGTGAAATGCGTAATAGCCTCCCTCTTGTTCCTGACCAGGATTTTGGACAACCCAAGAGACTGCCTCCCAGATAATCCTTCAAGTTTTACAGTAAACCCAGTCTGTCCTGGGACAGGTCTTTGGAAGTTCAGTTAGTTTTGTGTGAATATTTATATAATGCAAATAGTTTATGTACTTCACTATGGAGTTTTAAGGAGTTCTAGGTCATACCATATTCTACCCAAACCTTACCTAACTAAATACAACTAGATTCTGCAGTGTGGTCAGAGCTGCAGTTTTTAGCAATTTGGGACACTGCGGAATTTTGAGCACTGTCTACCTGAAGTGGAGAAGTTAATGATTTATAATTAGATAAAATGTTCCAATTGTAACATCAAGTAATGGATTAGAAAAGGGCTGTGAAATTTGGGACACAACACACACATGGTGCTTTCTGACTGTCAGTGAGCTGTACTCATGACAATAATACAAAGTAATGACAAAATTCACAAAAGTGCAGAGGAGCTTGGGTGGTATCTGCTGGCACGAAACTCACCCTAAATGCACCAGGCTGACTTGATCCTTTTTGTAATTTCCATTTCTTAATTGCAAGGGAGAACTCCAGGCAGTGTAGTTCTAGCAGTTATTATGCTTCTCTTAACACAGTCCAATGCAGGCTATAGTTGCCAAGAAATGTACTGTCTATTGTGTCGTACTGCTTAATTTTTTATTTTTTTTTTTACTACAAGAAGAACCTTTCAGCTAATCAGAATACAAAATTCTTCTAGCGATATTTCCTCATAAAATAGAGGAGACACAATTAACTGAACTTTATGTAAATGCCAGCATTTTGATTAGCTAACCTGATTAATTTTACAGTAGACAGCTTACAGATACAGCGATAGTGGAGATAGACGGAAGCAAAATGAAAGGGAATTAAGGAAGGATTTGGAGCAACAGATAAAGGGAGTCAATGGGAAAGAATAGTGACAAAAGAGGAAGAGGGAGTGTGAGCACATTACAGGATTACTTACTTTGGGGAAGGTCAAAAGGACATAGTACAAGTATGCTAAAATTATGAATGGGGATAGAGCAAACTAGTCAAGCCCCCATATTTATCCTTTCCTATAATGCAACCAGGGGGCATACAATGAAATTAAAAGACAACACAAATGACAGACTAGAAGAAATATGTTTGTGCCGTGTATGCAGAATTTTATTGATGAACGTAGCTCCATAGGTTTGCAAAAGAGAGTAAAACTTTTATATGAATAAGAATAGCAAAAATCAACCAGGGCTATTAAACCCCATGATTCATGGAAAAAACTGACTACCTCATGGGGTCAGGAAGAAATTTTCTCTTGGTGCACTAAGGGAAGTTATGGTACATTACAGAGTTACACTTTCTCTTGCATTGGTCACTGCTGGAGTCGGTATACAAGACTGCTAGTCTATTATTGCTATTTATTTGTTGCGAATTACAGACAATGGGTAAAACCCTGGCCATACTGACATCAACAGAAGTTTTGTTATTGACATCAATGTGTTCTGGCACAGCAGTATGTTCCTAGCAAATGGGAATTTTCTGTGAAAGTTTGGGGATTGCCAAGATGGGTTGAGCTATTCTGCCTAAGGAACAATGTGAAACAGGAGACTGACTTGTAGATGAATATATTGTATTAATACAATGTTAGAGTCCAGTCAAGTGTTGACATAAAACAGGAGCAATTCACATTAGGTTAAATGGGAATGACAACCATTTTAGCTCAGAGATGACTGTGGTGCATTCTTCATATTATAATAATAATCAAATATGCTATAATTGCAACAACAAAAGTACTGATGAAAAAACGGAAATAAGTGTGACCTTCTATAAATGTCTTCATCTTGCATGGGTATGGAGTATCTTTATTATACATACTCCTGTGTTCCTGAAGAGTTATCACCTCAATCATACTACAAATGGAACATTGCAGCCAATCAGATTAGATTCTAATATATGGAGGAAGAATGATCATACGATTAAGCCAGAGGACTAAGAGTCTGGAAATCTTGGTTCTACCACAGATATTCTAGGCCCAAAATACCAAAAGCACTCTGTTTCTGAGTACACAACTTTAGACACTGATTGATGACCTGATTTTCAAACCAGCCGAACTCCAACAGTTTAGGCAACAAATGGTCATTGATGACGCAGGTTTTGTTGCTACAGTTAGAGGCATCCAAATACTTCTGAAAATGTAGCTGCTCTTGGTCTGATTTTCCTCATCTGGCAAATGAGCATAATAGGGCATTGGGAAGCTTAATTAATTAAAGTCTGGAAAACACGGAGATATTTGGTTGGTTGAAATGCAGGGTATCATTATATCCCCATAACTGCAGAAACAATTTATACTAACTTCTGCACTCTGATTAATTGTTCACTAGACATTGCTGGCACAATGAAGCCTGACAATTCTTATTTAAAGCTGTACCTTTTTACTGCTAGTCTATATTTAATATTTAAGCAAACAGTACAAATCATAAAGTAATGTTGTCCATTATACATTATTAACAAAATCAACTCTCCTTCTTACACACATATACACGTATGCACATTTCAAGTGATTTTGGGAGTAATTATATCATGTTTAAAAACACTTCAGCCTCTGCTCTGTATCCGAGTGCTGAATACTTTTGTTTCCATGTGCCAGGACCTAAAAAAATGTATTTTAAAAAGTCATTGCATGTAACAACATTGTGGTCCTAGGCAGTGGTAATGATCAGTTCAGATGATTGTTTTACAATTCAGTAGGCTGATTGATTTTATCTGCAGAATATATCTTTCTAAAATTGTATGGCTCTGCCTTGAACAGCCCCAAACCATAGCAGAGATTTTATATTAATGTATAAGGAAACTGTCAGGTTATTTATTTGTATAAAGGTATTTTCTGTTCACACACAAAAATACTGTTTTTTGTGTTAGATCTAATCATTCCTCTGAAATAAGGACAACCTAAACATTGCAGTATTAGGTTAGTCCAGGAAAACCAGTAAGTGAAATTGACTAGAAACAGTCCACATTGGGAGGCAGGCCCTTACCCTGCTTAAGAGCTTTTGAAAGTTACATTAAGCACCTATCTGCATCTTTAGGTGCTTTAAAACCTTATGGCCCTGAGGTCCCTGTCTCAAAGTAACTTTTGAAGATTTTACTGTTTTGGTGTCCTTTCATAGAATCATAGAATATAAGGGTTGGAAGGGACCCCAGAAGGTCATCTAGTCCAACCCCCTGCTCGAAGCAGGACCAATTCCCAGTTAAATCATCCCAGCCAGGGCTTTGTCAAGCCTGACCTTAAAAACCTCTAAGGAAGGAGATTCTACCACCTCCCTAGGTAACGCATTCCAGTGTTTCACCACCCTCTTAGTGAAAAAGTTTTTCCTAATATCCAATCTAAACCTCCCCCACTGCAGCTTGAGACCATTACTCCTCGTTCTGTCATCTGATACCATTGAGAACAGTCTAGAGCCATCCTCTTTGGAACCCCCTTTCAGGTAGTTGAAAGCAGCTATCAAATCCCCCCTCATTCTTCTCTTCTGCAGGCTAAACAATCCCAGCTCCCTCAGCCTCTCCTCATAACTCATGTGTTCCAGACCCCTAATCATTTTTGTTGCCCTTCGCTGGACTCTCTCCAATTTTTCCACATCCTTCTTGAAGTGTGGGGCCCAAAACTGGACACAGTACTCCAGATGAGGCCTCACCAATGTCGAATAGAGGGGAACGATCACGTCCCTCGATCTGCTCGCTATGCCCCTACTTATACATCCCAAAATGCCATTGGCCTTCTTGGCAACAAGGGCATACTGCTGACTCATATCCAGCTTCTCGTCCACTGTCACCCCTAGGTCCTTTTCCGCAGAACTGCTGCCTAGCCATTCGGTCCCTAGTCTGTAGCTGTGCATTGGGTTCTTCCGTCCTAAGTGCAGGACCCTGCACTTATCCTTATTGAACCTCATCAGATTTCTTTTGGCCCAATCCTCCAATTTGTCTAGGTCCTTCTGTATCCTATCCCTCCCCTCCAGCGTATCTACCACTCCTCCCAGTTTAGTATCATCCGCAAATGTTTCTCTTTGACTAAAGAGAAACAAAATGGCAAGAACTCATATCAAACATGGCAAGAATGGGAAACAGATATACTCTTTGCAGCCAGTTGCCTTACTTAACATACCAACATTTGACTAAATTCCTATTTAAGCAATTTGACATTCTGCTTGGTTTGGCCAGAACTGTACAAACAGAACAAATAACTTGAGCAAAAAGCCAGATCATGCTAGGGAGCTGTAAGTAAGTTTTCTGAATGCAGCTCTTTGCATGATCCACGATGTGCGAAAAATACTAGAGCAAAA
The DNA here is from genome assembly GCF_965140235.1 of Caretta caretta. NCBI lineage: Eukaryota > Metazoa > Chordata > Testudines > Cheloniidae > Caretta > Caretta caretta. Next base: position 88,851,940 of record NC_134214.1, read on the forward strand.
CCACAAGTAAAAAAAGCAGATATTGGGACAGTGGGATAATCCCACTAGAACACTAAATCAATGAATATATACAACCTTAGGTTATTTGAGCATTTCAGTCAACTGGGGTTCATTGAAATTGGGAGTTGCTGTATAAGGAACCCCTTACTACAGAAATGCGGCCATCTCTGGGCTGATACATGTTACTCACAACAGTAAAGGCCAGAAAGTTATGAAAAACATCAAATCTAACTCACAGTGCATGAGGGATATAAGTAAGCAGAATATAATCACTCAAGTTTTGTTCTAGGCTTAGAAGGCTGGCCCTGTGCAATTAGAACACAATCTGGTGAGTCCCAAAAGAATGTAATTTACAGTGTTGGAGCTATGATTGCTCCAGGATATTCGAAAGACAAAGTGGGTGAAACTTCTGTTGGTAAAAGACACGCTTTTGAGCTGCACAAAGCCAAACCTGAAGAACTCTCTGTAGCTCTGAAAAGAATGTAGAACTTTGGTCAAATTCTGAATAGTTTCTTTCCGTTTTGCTAGATGATGAAAATCTAGTGCTAACTTATTTGTTGAAAGATCTTTTTTTTATACTTGGTTCCATCTACTCTGTACATTGCAGGGTACAGGATTAAGTTCCCATTCTGAAAATACTTACGCACATGAATAATTGCCCTTAATTTCTTACTGACTAGCATGTGACTTTTGTGCGAGAAAGGCGAGTGTGATTTGACCCACTGGGGCAGATCCCCAGTGGCTGTAAATGGTCATAGCTCCAGTAAAGTCAATAGAGCTGGGAAGAAAAGGAGTACTTGTGGCACCTTAGAGACTAACCAATTTATTTGAGCATGAGCTTTCGTGAGCTCATGCTCAAATAAATTGGTTAGTCTCTAAGGTGCCACAAGTACTCCTTTTCTTTTTGCGAATACAGACTAACACGGCTGTTACTCTGAAACCTGTCAGAGCTGGGAAGGTTTTTACCAGCTGAAGATCTGTCCTACTCAGTTTAACTGTCAGATCCGTCCAGAATAACTAACAGTCAAGGGTTTGGTTTTGTTTTTTACTGTAACCCTGACGAATGAGGATACAAAACCCTCTTTATCCTTTGATAGGAAAATTGCTGACATAGCAAGAAAGGTCATCCAAGAACATTTACAGAAACTGATTCAAACATGATTCAGCTTACCAAATGTACAGGACTCCCACCCAAAATTTCAGATGAACCTCCTAAAATCTGGACTATTCAGATCTATTTTAACTTTAAAAAAAGTAGTCTACTGATCTTGACCCTCCTTTCACATTTACTGTTATAGGGATTCTTCCTACTCCCATATAAATCACTGGAGGAAATCCTGACTCCATTGTTATGAATGGTAAGATTCCCATTGACTTCACTGGGGCCAAGATTTCACCCACTATGAAGTTTGCTATTCATTTCTATGTGAGAAGGATCAGGACCTTAAACTGTGAGTAGATCCACTGAAGTCAATGAAGTTACACTGGTGTAAAAGTGGTGGGAGTAAAAGCGAATCAGGCCATTATTTTTAGTTCAAATCCCAGCAGGTCAAGCTAGGTTTCAGAACATTTTTCTAGACACAAATCTCTGGCAAGGTGTGTGTTTTAACACAATTCTTTCTTTCTCGGCATTTGATTTGTTTTAAAGGGGGACTGTCAGATAATTTAAGGCCCACAGTTTAATGTCGTAAAAAAATTACAAAACCTTATAATAATAGCAATTTTTTCATGCTTCAAAAAAAACTTTCCTAAAGAAATTAGGCTTGTCTTTGACTTTGTAACTTACACATTGCCCTATTGTACTAGTACCTGACAAATGGGAAGTGAAATTGACTAATCTATTTTCATTGTGTTCACTGGTAAAAACAGAGCAAAAGTAACAACGAGTAAACAATATTTTTAAGGTTCTTTTAGTTTGATTCATATTTTTAAGGTTTTTAGTTTGATTCCAGTGTGTTGTTAATAATGCAAAGGGCAACTATTTTTATTATTTTTTTAAATCTTATTGTGTCATTTTAAGTTATCTTACTTTATATGGCAGATATACCAAAGACATACTTTTGGATTAGTAACAAGTATGTTGGTTAATCAATTAACTCCCTATTCTTAACGCTATGGAATTCTTGCTATGAAAACTGTGACATGATCACTGTCAAATGTTTTCAAAAAATTCAAATAATAAAAAGGAAAAAAAAATCATATAATCCTCGGCTAGACTCTCAGACAAGTTGTATTTACTGACACTAAGAGGTTAGACTTTTTTTTTTTAAATGAGTTCCAGCATTTGCTATTGATGAGCTATGCACTTTTTTTTAAAGTCAGGAATTAAAGAGTTAACTGATTCTTGGAAATGGCATAATTAGAACAACACATACCTATTCTGGGGAACTCGAAAAGGCAACACTTCCTTGCAATTTGTAAGAGTCTGCATATGTTTGGGAGACAGCAGATTGTTGCATTGGAACCTTAGAACTACTTAAACTGTGTTTAAAACAAATTAAGTATTTTGCTAGAGAATGCCAAGTGGCCACATTAATACACAAGAGCTGCAGTTTATGAAATGTTGCATGCATGATATATCTGTCAATAAAATGCCATAATAATTAGTGAATAAAAATTTCTCCAGCAACTGTTCCAAATGAGTGCTCTTGAATATAAATACTTGCAATGAGAGACTTCGATTAGCAGGTATCAGTATGCCTATGCTGGACACTGCTGTGGAGCTCCATCACTCCAGAGCTCAAGATTTAATGGATTGTTCATTACCCATCTCTCCCACAACTCATCTCCTTTTGGGTGCTCTCAGTGCCAAAACAGAGGGTGAAATGCTGACTCAGTTTATGGCAAAACTCTTATTGGCTTAAATGAGGGCAAATTTTCACACAGAGAGTTTACCGAAAGGGAGAGCAATGTTTATGACTGTATGGTAGAATGTGGCTATATTATCTGGAACTGCTCATAGGTCCACAGTCAGCTGAAATCACGTTTTTCCATGAGATCTATGGTGCTGTGTCAGGGTAGCATCTGACCCGTAATATGCAACGTTGCACTCACTATTCTGAGGTCTTTACAATACAGCTATAGGCACAATGGGGAATGTAAGATAAAGAGTGTCAACTCAAACTTTGAATTTTCTTGTTTTTGTTGTCTGACTCACAATGTTATAAAATTGTTTACTACATTCAATGAATACGTGCTATATTATAAACACAGCAAGGTTTCAGCAACGTTGAGTTAAGACCCTGAAATGTAATTGACTCTGGCAAGATCAAGGAGCAGCAGCCATACTAGTAGGTATTGTTAATTCTATTGTGTTTCTCATGTCTTTTCAATGTACTAGGCCAGCTGGTGTAAACTGTTTTAGCACCATGGACTTCCATGGAGTTACAACAATCTACATAAATTGAGGTTCTGCCCCACTGATTGTACAAGAGAGGTCTTGAGTGTGTGTAAACATAATCCAGTTAAATCATTTGTACTATTCAGGTAGTGAGTTAAACCAATGCTATTTTATTCTTTTGAAGAGGAGAACAACATAAATGTAATCGCAAAAAGAAAAGGAGGACTTGTGGCACCTTAGAGACTAACAAATTTATTTGAGCATAAGCTTTCGTGAGCTACAGCTCACTTCATCGGATGCATTCAGTAGCTCACGAAAGCTTATGCTCAAATAAATTTGTTAGTCTCTAAGGTGCCACAAGTCCTCCTTTTCTTTTTGTGAATACAGACTAACATGGCTGCTACTCTGATAAATGTAATCCTGATCCCTATGGTGCTGCAAACACAGTCTTCTAAATTAGACTGCAGAAAGATGTTGATTAGGACCCCTAGACCAGTAAATAATCTCCCTGTGATTAGTTTTGTTCTTCTTCACCCATTCTTGAATATTATTTCCATAGGCGTGCACAGCATATTTCATTAGTGTGTGCACCCAGGGAATATTATTATTATTTTTTAAAGGCGAACATTTAGCACACAATTTTTCACACTAAAAAAACCAGTAACCTAATTAACAAAATAGTAATAAAAATCAACTCATAGAATTAATGAAAAATGTGTATATACTGTATATGAGATTATTATATGAGAAATGAAAATGAGCTTGCTTTGGGATTTTATAAGGCACTTATATTAAACACATTTGGTACCCTGAGGAACGATAACACTTCTTGCAAATCACAAATAGGGATCTTATGGTCCCGTTCCTTCACCCCCTTCCAAAGGTGCAGGTGTTATTGCTGGCTGCCCTAGGGCTGCAGAAAACCCTTTGGGCAAAACATATGGAAAGAAGAGGATCAATTTATACAGAGGGCTGAAGGGGGACTCCCATAGTACATTAATTAACATCTTAATAAATACATCAAAATTAAATACATTACAGAGATAAGAACCTGTAATGACAACTTTACTTCATGAGAAGCTCCAGAGAAAGATGACCCAGAGGGAGTAATGGTAGGGGGAATCCCAGGGAGACCAAAGGGGCTGGTAGAGGGAGCAGACAGAGAACAAGGGTAGAGGCAGAGTGGCTGCAGGGTTGCCCAGTCTTCTGCATCTCCCCTGTGGGTGGAGACACTGATCTCTCACTGTAAGAGGGAACAATAGAACGGCATGCCCAGAAGAATGAATGACTTGAGGACAATTTCCCAAGGGACCCATACCCTTACAGAGCTCTTCTAGCTCTGACATTTACATTTCTACATGGTTTGGCCTACAGAAATAAAAATCTGCACATCTTCCATGGAAGATGGTTTTTGGACCAATGGAAAAAAACAGTTACAATTCAAGTGACTTTTAAAATTCCCTACGAAACTGAGTTAACAAAATAAATGAGCTTATGAACAACCAGAAAATATACTTCTCAAGTGAAAAACTATAACTGGACTTCTTTGCAAAGAAATTGTAAGTTTTCTTACAATAAAAGCCACAAACTGTCTGGAAAGGAAGAGTAGATTAAATTACTTGCCTCAGGGAAATTAAATATCCAGAGAATTGCTGTGCCTGTGATGATGATGATGACGATGACGACCGGGGTTTGCTCACCTGTGGGTCCCCCTCCCCGTTCTGAGGAGGCACAGCTGGGCAGGTCTGCATCTGCAAGCAGGCCCCCTGCCTCAGGTGCAGCTCCCATTGGCCGTCATGGCCAACAGTCTGGGAGCCTCCTGGCCAATGAGCTGGCAGCGGGAGGGGGAAGGCAAAGGGGAAGATTGTAGGGAGCTCAGGAGCAGGGGAGGCAGTGGGGAGGGGAGCTGTCTCTGGAGGCACAAAGGGGGGCTCTCTGGAGAGGGGTAATACGGGCACAGGGGCTGGTGGGGATCTTCCACGGGGTCAGAGGGTTGTGTGGGTCTCTGTGGGGTGGGGGGAAGTGATGAACAGAGCCAGCTGCAGCCCAGGTCTGGTCCTTGGGGGAATGGAGTGTTACTATCCCCCCCGCTCCCAGGAAACCCCCTCTGTACTGTGTATTTTATGTCAGCCCCGGGGTGCACATCACTGCTCCTTTCTCCTGCCCCTGGCTCCATCTGTTTGTCTGCCCCCACAATGCCCCCCCACCCCCATCTGTGTCTGACAGTGACAGACTCCTGCTGCTCTCTGCCTGCAGCTCCCTCCCACTCCATGCTTGGGAGGCGTGGTCAGGCAGCTCTGGCACCACCCCCACAGCTCCCATTGGCCAGGTTCCTGGCCAATGGACTGGGAACTGGGTCAGCTCTGGGAGGGGGGACGGCGGCAGTGTGCGGAGTTGCCCTGCCTCTGCCGGTACTCTCCGCAGCGCGCAGGGACGCCGGGGAGGGGGGAGCTGCCCCTGAGGGAAGAGTGCCTACCTCACGTTGCTAAACCATGGAGCAGGGGCACCATGGCCCATCTCGCCACCTGTGTATCCAACTGTTGCCAGCACCCAGTGCCGAGAGGCTAAACAGCTGGAGTTGGTTCGCTGCCCGGTGTGCTACACCCAATCATCACAACAGGGTGGAGAAGCAGAAAAAGTTTATTTGCAGCTCCAGAAAGGTCCAAGGAGAATAAAATCTCCAATCCTGCACACAGAGCAGGAAGTTACACAGGCTTTTATACATCCTTTTTCTCAGCATACTTATCCAATAGCAAGCTGCCCTAAGTATCCATATAGCCAGCCAATCCAGTTCCCAGCTAGTTCCCTTGTTCTCTGTATCATTTGTTAAACCATACATAAAGCTGCTTTATTCAGCATTGTTCTTCCGTATCTGCCCTGCGTGGCCTTGCTTAGTTTCAGGCAGTCTGACTCTGCAACATATTGTTGCAGATCCTCAGCATAACTGCTGCGAGTGCCTCCAGGCGGGTGGGCAAGGACACTTGGGCCTAGTGTGAGGGGGCTTCATCGACACTCGTGGTCTTCCATCCCCTCGAGTTACCTAGTGGCCATGCCCCAGTGTCCCCAACAACTCCCTCCTTTGAGAGCACTCAACAGCCTTGGCTCTGAGTTCTCACTTGGGCTACTTATTTCTTTACAATAGGACTTTGCATAAGCACTTTGTGATAGCCCTGAAGAGAATGACTTATTAACTTTTGCAAAAGGGCCCTAACACATGATACTGGACAGCATAATACCAGTAATACAAGCAATACAGGAAAGAGAAGTTTCAATAACAGGCTAAATAAACCACCAAGCCAAAACAACAAACCCCAGCCTGAAAACAAGGTTTGCAACCAATTGCTCTCTGGGTCAGTATAGGCAACCTGTGCTCCGGCTCGGGCATGGGCCTCAGCCTGTACCACCTTTTCATAGATCTCATAACTGCTATCATTTACATATACACAGTTTCGGGGCCCGACGAGGGCACAAACCCCTCCTTGGGATGCCAAGAGATAGTCCAAAGCCAGCCTATTTTGGAGGGAAAACGTCCTGAGCTGCTGTACCTCTTTATTTAATGTTTTTACTGCTGATCCTAAATCACTAACCGAGTCATCTAACTCTAAAGCCACTTTCTCAAGTACCATTTGCAGCCTTACAATATAGCGGCCTATCCATGCCATGGCTGGCCCGGTAAACAGTGGTGCTATTCCCAGTACAGAGCACCCTACAAGCTTCTCGGTTGTGAGGGAATTCTTCATATTGCCCTCCAATGCCGTAGTCAGTCACCGCAGAGTCTTTTCTCATGACTCAACAGAGGTGTCTTGGGCCTTTCTAATCTTTCCTTTGGGCAGTGTGGCAGTTATGGAAAGATGAGGAACTCCATGAGCTATATAACAGCTACCTGTCCAGTTGGCTGGGAGCACCTTGTAAGCCTTTCTGCCACATACAAAATAGTGACCCTGTAGGGCCCAGTAAGGACTGTTTCTTAAGGGGATTCCTGGGATATTTAAAGCTGCTTTGGCTGCTTTTCCAAACAGTTCATATGCCCCTAAGGGGGCATCCCATCCTCCTCATTGGGTACAAGTGGGGGGCGTTTCTAATTGTGCTGTTCAAATTACACTCGCCATAGGGACCACTACAAACCCACCATTGGCTTGCTACATTGGAGATATTAACTCGATGGCAAGTTATATTTCCAAACCTTTCTTTTGTGGTAAGATTTGTAAGAGTTTCCCTAAAAGGGGAGGAACCATTACACCCACACTGCTGGCCTCCCCTTTTGGTCTTTATTCAATACCCATCAGCCCACTGTGTAATAACACAGGAGTTTTTTCCCACAGGATGCCCATAGTGATCAGATTGGTTTCGGGTAAAACATAACACTCCCTCAGTGAGTACTGCAACTGAATACTCTTGGTCCTGATAGGTGGCTTGCTGTAAAGAGGTCTTATTCCAGAACGGCGAGTCCGTTCTTTCCTGCTCTTTGGTGGCGGCTAATTCTGCTAGGGTCAAGGGCAGCATGTCAAGGGGCATTCCCGTTTTGGGGGACAGTAGAGTTGGAGCACATACCCAGCAATCAATCTGGTTTGTTAATGTAGCAACATGGTGCTCAAGCGAAACAAAGGAGTTATGCTCCCGATATGCACAGTTTGGAAATACCAATACAGAGAATAACAATGTAACCCAATTAATTACCACCAGAGTCTTTTTAACCCAGGGTCTTTAGTACCTGGGTGGGCCCATTTTAGCGTAAAGGTGCCCACTATTTGTGTCTTTTAAAGAGTAGCTTTAGCCCGAGATCGTCACTAGATGAGGAGTCAGCAGGTTGGACGGTCCACTGTTCTGCTGATGAGGGGGCGGGTACTGCTTTCAGACGAGAGTGATGGATCCAGTTCTTGTGTCCCTCGATCTTTGCCGTTGTATGGGAGATCAGCAGGACGGTATAAGGTCCTTTTCACTTTTCCTGGAGAGGCTTGTCTTTCCAGGTACGAACAAGCACAGAGTCACCGGGCTATAAGGAGTGGATGGGAGAGTCCAAGGGGAGAGGCTGGGAATCTTTGGTATACCTGTGAAGAGACAAGAGAACAGCAGACAGGGAACACATATACTGTGACAAAAAACCATTACCCAGCTCCCATTCCCCTGACAGAACCAGGGTGCCATTCATAGGCCATGCCCTGCCAAACATAATTTCAAAGGGACTAAGCCCTAATCTACCCTTAGGGAGAATGCGGATACGAAGTAGGACGAAGGGCAAAGCATCAGGCCATCGCAGTGAGGCTTCTTGGCATACTTTTGAGAGATGCCGTTTAAGGATCTGATTGGTACGCTCCACTACCCCACTGGCTTGCGGTCTCCAGGGCGTATGGAGTTTCCAGGGGATCTGTAAGGCATGTGAGATGCTTTGAATGATTTTTGACGTGAAGTGTGTCCCCTTGTCAGATTCCATCCACAGGGGGAGTCCAAAGCGAGGAATGATCTCCTTAACAAACTTGAGGGCCACTGTTCTGGCAGTGCAGTTATGGCATGGGAAGGCTTCTGGCCATCCGCTGAACCGATCCACTATGACAAGGAGATATTTGAACCCTTGGGTCTGGGGAAACTCAGTAAAATCTATTTGCCACACCTGTCCGGGGCCCAGAGTGGGTTTTAGGGCAGCTGGTGGCACAGGATGTCCTGGTCGGGGGTTATTCTTTTGGTAGACTAAGCAGTCCGCTTGTACCTGGGCAGCCAGGGGTCGGAGTCCGGAAGTGATAAAGTATTTTCCCATTAGCTGGATAAGTGCTTCCCTGACAGCATGAGTGGTTTGATGTAGTTTCTGCAGCACCAGCTGGATCAGGCCCTTTGGTAAGAGGACCTTCCCTTCTGGGGAATGCAGCCATCCCTCCTTTTCCCGGAGACCGAGTTTGTCAGTTAGCTGTCTCTCCTCCCCAGATTACTGAGGGGTTGGAAGCTCCCCTACTGATGGGATAAGGGCATGCATATGGGTGTTCTCAGTCTGAGGGGATGGCAGGGTGGCAGCATGCTTAGCCTCTCTATCTGCCCGGGCGTTACCTCTGGCCACATCTTGATCCTCCCTTTGATGGGCTTTACAATGTACCACCGCCACTTCCGAGGGGAGTTGTATGGTTTCTAGGAGCCAGAGGATTTGGGGCCCGTACTTGACTGGGGAGCCTTGGGCTGTCAGCATTCCCCTTTGCTTCCATAGGCCAGCATGAGCATGCAGCACACCAAAAGCATACTTTGAATCAGTAAAAATGTTGACCCACTTTCCTTTTGACAATTCAAGTGCACGGGTCAGGGCTATTAGTTCGGCAAGCTGGGCAGAGGTCCCAGCAGGCAAACCTTCAGCTTCCACAGTGTCATGGAGGGTCACAACAGCATAACCCGCCCTCCTTTGCCCATCTATTGCATCAGTGTACCACTCATAATCTGCATTTGGGAGGGGTACATCCTTTAAATCCGGACGGCTGGAGTACTGGGCATCTATGATCTCTAAACAGTCATGTTTCTGTTCCTCTGTTTCTGGCAAGAGGGTGGCTGGGTTAAGGGAGGGGCAAGGCTGTAAGGTGACTTCAGAGTTCTCTAACAGCTTAGCCGGTACCGAGCAATCCAAGCCTGGGTGAGCCAAAGCTCTCCCTTTGCATCCAATAAGGCTCGGACCATATGGGGAGTATAAATTTGCATAACCCCTCCCAATGTTAGCTTCTCGGCTTCAGGGCAGTAGCTGCGACTGCCCGTAAACATGCCGGCCAACCCTTTGCAACCTGATCCAGTTGCTTAGAAGAATAAGCCACGGGACGTCTCCATGCTCCTAACAGCTGTGTGAGCACTCCTAGGGCCACCCCATTTCGTTCATGTACATACAACTGAAATGGCTTAGAGAGATCCGGCAGGCCCAAAAATTTTCAAGATTTTAAATGCCCTGTCAGCCTCTGGGGTCCAATAGAAGGGGTCATGATCTGCTCCTTTTACACAGTCGTACAGGGGTTTAGCCCACAGTCCAAATTCTGGGATCCATATCCTGCAAAAGCCTGCCATACCCAGAAATGCCCTGAGCCACTTACGATTACTTGGGGTAGGAACTTGACAGATAACTTCCTTTCTTTTTTTTTTTTCCCGCTTGAACGCCGACGCTCCCCTTGCCTTAGCTGTAACCTGATCCCTCTACCTCAGACAACAGGGTTCTCAGGAGGATATTACAGTCGTCTCAATCCGGCTTGTGACTACTGAGGCACCGCTCAAAGACTGAAATAAACCTGCTTGGGTTCGTTGAGAATTCCCCAGCCTGTGTTTTAAAAGCCTGCTAAGTCTATTGGATTGAATGGCACATGGGTGTAAACTTGCAGAGTGGTAGCCTGACATCCCTCTGCCCCTGGGCAAGCCACAACAGTCTCGGTAAGCAAAGGATTGCCCCCTCGGTGGGACTCTCTCTCTGTAACCCGAAGCATCCTACCCTTATAAGGTGGGGGTGTGGGGGCCGAAGGGGACACCGGCTCTGCCATTACAGTGGGGGTGGGGGTCTGGGGACTAACATTAGCTGCTACAGAACCAGTCGGAGTCAAATTACAACTCTGCAGAATTACAGCTCTATTCTATTTCTTAAAGCCATAAACGCTTGTGCATACAAATATTCATTCCATTTACCCATTCACTGACAAAACAAAACTAATTGGAGGATCGTGTTGTAATTAATTGACCCTCCTGGTAGCCACCACTCCTGGTCCTCTAGTTGATATTGAGGCCAGTCAACTGTACAGAATCGTTTTAATTGGCTCTTAGTCATCGGATCCGCACCAAATACCTTCCAGTTTGCTAGAATGCATTCTAGGGGTGTACACCGTGCCCTAACCCCCGAGCTCTGTCCCTGTCCCATACCTACAGGGTAACTCTGGGCATCCCCAGGTTCCAACAGAGCATACAATCCGGATTTCAAAAGGTTCCTACCTTATCCAAGGGACCGATTCCTCACCGTCGTCCACAGCTGCTTCTCCACTATATGAGTGCGTTGCACCGTTGTGCCCTCCGGGGTCGATCAAATCGCGTCTCCTCCGAGGCCCCCGATGAACTCACCGGTGCGCGCTGGGCGTCGGTTCTCGCCGCAATCCTCGACCTCCAGGAGGGGTCCGGGCAAGGCTAAATAGCAGCCTCGTCACCCACCCAGGGATGCCAAAAGCTGTTGCCGGCACCCAGTGCCGAGAGGCTGAACAACAGCTTGAGTTGGTTCGCTGCCCGGTGTGCTACACCCAATCACCACAACAGGGTGGAGAAGCAGAAAAGTTTATTTGCAGCTGCAGAAAGGTCCAGGGAGAATAAAATCTCAAATCCTGCACACAGAGCAGGAAGTTACACAGGCTTTTATACATCCTTTTTCCCAGCATACTTATCCAATAGCAAGCTGCCCTAAGTATCCATATAGCCAGCCAATCCAGTTCCCAGCTAGTTCCCTTGTTCTCTGTATCATTTGTTAAACCATACATAAAGCTGCTTTATTCAGCATTGTTCTTCCATATCTGCCCTGTTTGGCCTTGTTTAGTTTCAGGCAATCTGACTGCAGCATATTGTTGCAGATCCTCAGCATAACTGCTGTGAGTGCCTCCAAGTGAGGGGCCAATGACACTTGGGCCTAGTACGCAGAGCTGCTGCGAGTGCCTCCAGGCAAGGGGGGGCCCCCAAGGACACTTGGGCCTAGTGCGAGGGGGCTTCATCGACACTCGTGGTCTTCCATCCCCTCGAGTTACCTAGTGGCCAGGCCCCAGTGTCCCCAACACAACCCACCCTGCTCCCTGTCCCCTGACTGCCCTCACCCCTTATCCAAGCCCCTGGCCCCCTAACCATGAGGCTCTTAGCAGTGTTTGGGTCAGCAAGCAGCCCCACCCCCCCAGAACTCTGCCCTGCATTAGGGTGTCCCTGGGCACACCCGGCACACCCTGTGCACACGCCTATGATTATTTCATGAAGAAGGTGAAAAGATGCTCTGAATGCTTTGGGCATTTCCAGAGATGAAGTCTTGAGCAGGAATGTTCTTTTATTCAAGGTTTGTATTTAAAAATAAATCCAATGGAATGCAAACAGAGAACTAGGCCTAAAGAGCCACAAGCACTTATGGGGACCTGCAAAAGAGGAAACAATGAGCTTGGCCTATTTTTCTTCTTTGTCATCTTTAGAGAAAGCCTGGAAGGTTGATTGCTTTAAAGAAAATATTTTTTCTTCTCCTGGTTTCTTATCTTTGAAATATTAAGAATATCAAATCTAATCTGACTGTAGTCACAGGAGATCTCTTTGGAGGACATTGAGAACTGTTGTGAGAGATTTCACAACTCTTTGCTGGGGAGAGGAGATGAATCTTTAACAAAGAGATTGTCTCCAACTTGTTTATGGGTTATTTGAGTTAAACAGATACTTACAAACACAAAAATTGTGAATAAAAATCCCTTCCTTTCTCAGTTAATCTGCTTTTACTTCTATTGTACTTCTGATGCTGTGGTATTTGATCCAAAACCCACTGAAGTCAATGACAGGTTTCAGAGTAACAGCCGTGTTAGTCTGTATTCACAAAAAGAAAAGGAGTACTTGTGGCACCTTAGAGACTAACCAATTTATCTGAGCATAAGCTTTCGTGAGCTACAGCTCACTTCATCGGATGCATACTGTGGAAAGTGTAGAAGATCTTTTTATACACACAAAGCATGAAAAAATGGGTGTTTACCACTACAAAAGGTTTTCTCTCCCCCCACAAACCCACTCTCCTGTTGGTAATAGCTTATCTAAAGTGATCACTCTCCTTACAATGTGTATGATAATCAAGGTGGGCCATTTCCAGAACAAATCCAGGGTTTAACAAGAACGTCTGAGGTCAATGAATATCTTTCCACTGACTTCCACAGGCTTTGGATGAGGTCCATAGTCCATTTTATTCCCTCAATGTCCATAAAGTCTTTCAAGAAAAACTGGGAGAAACAAGACCTGAATTTCTAATATATACACAATGTAAAACAAATATTTTGGTAAAATTCTCAGCCCCTCTGCATACACCATAAAGTAGCAAAAAAAGGCACAGGCATTGCTTGTTTTTTTGGGTTTTTTTGGCAGGTCACCTATAAAGCACAGGCTGAACCTAAACAGTTATGTAAAAAATCCCCTTCGTAATCAATATAGCTGCCTTTTGTGGCCTGATTCTCAGACACATACTATGCTGAGTTGCACCTTACTCTGCAATTAGCTTCACTGAAATCAGCCATCCCACAGAATTGGTTTCTAATTAAACCCATGAACCAATCAACAATACGAAGTTAATGCTACATAACCTCCCCTTAATAAGCTTTTACTTGCTGTGGGGGCGGAGGGGGTCACTAAGCAGTGACTGATCTTACAACAGGTCTCTTTTGTGCTGCAATACTTAGTTGCAAGGGGGTGAGTTTAGGGAATGCAAACACATAATTTCTGACTTAACTTTGAAATTCTTTCCTTTTGTGTTGTAAAGCAGGCCTTCCACATTACTTTGATGTACTGCAGTTATTTGCAGGTTAATCTTGTATAATAATTAACTCCAATTGATCCACTGCAGTGCTTTAGCAAAGTGTTGGGACCTATTGAATTGGACCAAGAATACATCACTGCTTTCCTTATTCCTACCATAATTATGCGGCTGAACTCCTCCTCTCCCCACCCCCCAACCACCAAACAAAGTAGGGTAATGCACAAGGCATTGCTAAATGGGTCTCCTCAGTGCTCTAAATGTTCAGATTGCTGTTATACAGCTTTAAAATATTAAATATACATAAACAAGAGACGTGATAGAAATCTCCCCCTACGAAAGCATATGTTTCCATTATTCCTTAAGAAAACATTTTGCTGTCAAAAGTGAAAGCCCCTTAGAGCATCCTTACCCAGGTAAACCTTCCAGACGTCAGTGAAAGTTTTGCCTGAGCAAAAGACTGCAGGATTTGGCCTTATTATGTACTGGAGGTGCCACTACTAATTCCATAGTTAAGATGAATTGAGATTTTCATTTAAAGCAGGACTAAAATCCTGCTGTCTCACATATTAGTGGCTGAATTTAGCGTCCATTCTATGCATAATAACTCTTCAAAGGACAAATAAGTTTTCTATGTAATTTCTGTACGAAAAATATTAGCCAAATTTTGCAGTGAAAATATTTACAGGTGCTCCCTTTTAGAAATTCTGCCCTATTTTTCTCACTTTATGTTCCTCTAGCTAAACAACCACAATCTTCACTCTCAGACATGCACACATTGTGGTAATGTGTGAATACTATGCACTGCTATGGACCAGAAGTAGCCACACTAGACTTGTTGATGTCCAACTGAACATTGCAAGGTGGTGGATCACTGGAACCCTCAAGTTGACCCCAATACATTGGCTGCTGGTGCTGTCACATTGATCTCTCATCCATTCGTCGTATGCTGCAACCCTTCAGGAATCCCAGAGGATCATGGAAAACAAATGTCTTCTCATCCACTAGGACCTTAACAACGTCCCTCACTGCCGCTTGAAGTTGCGTAAGCCCTTAGACCCACGTGTTTAACCTTTAACAATGCAACTTCAACCCTAATGAAGCTTGGAAAGCCGAATGGAGTTCACAAGAAGTCACAAATAATGCAGAAAATCCCTGGTGTCGATCTCCCATGAAGCTCATGGGCAACCCTAAACTGCATCCGCACAAACTATGGCAGATGCGGACGCTTGCTGCACAAATGAAAAAAATGAAAGACTCTCCAGTGTGCAACTGTAGCGATCCATAACAGAGCATGGAACACGCAACTTGATGCCCGATTCACAAATATGAAGGAGGCATCACAGCAATACAATCTGCTCCTCCAGACAATTATCTGGTTTAATCATCTGAATGTAAAATTATAATTATTGCTCTACATCTAAATCAGTCATACGAAGATGATGACGGCTGTGGTAATATTTCTGACATAGGCCACTGTATTTAAAATTTTAAAATTAAATGCAAAAAGAGTTAGTTCCCTTATTCAGAATTATTATTTTAAGATACACAAAGATCAGCTCATGGAACTTCTCAGATCTATCCACTGTTGCCATTTTTGATGACAAATGATAATTAAAATGTTCAAATATGGTTCAGAGGATATGCACTTTCAATTTAGTGGATTATCACTGAGGTTTTTGCAGAAATAGTGATATTTGAGAAGGGATTTGGAATACAGAGAGAGAGGTCACTTGGACCAGAAAGCTATCCCATGGGATGTGTGCAGTATAACTCATACAATTGTACTACTCATTTCATGCCTTTCATTGGGGTCAGATATTTTAATAAACAATGAAATACCAGAAATTATTCAAATTACAATGAAGCTTAAAAAGACACTGTCAGTGTTGTTAGATCAAAAGGTTGGCTTACCTTGACAGCCTTTAGGCCTTAAAAATTTAAAGTTGTAGTTCTTTGATAATAGCCTGATTCAATGTCCACTGAAGTCAATGGGCACTGGATTGGGTCCTAAACCACAAGGTGGAATATGAGTTACAAGGAAGTTAAGCAGGGAAAATTCTAGTTAGCGTGACTGTGACACATCTGGAATTGCTAATGCAGTATTACAGTTCATCCATTGCAATCTGTCCTCAATCCATCTTTCCTTTCTTTACTAGTGAGACTCACAGCAAGCAAATTGTTTGTACACCTGCTTTTGCTATCATAGCATAAATGAAAGAGTTTTTTTTAATTTGAGTCTCACAGTAAAGTCATATGTTTGCTATGTATTTTTGGTTGAACTATGGATCCAACCAAATTAAATTCTCACTAAATCAGATAACCTTCTGGCCCAACAGACAGACAATCTTGACAAGTGTCTAGAGCATACAACTTAAAATCACAATAATAAAATCATAGATATTTGGGCTCGGGGAACCTGCTGGATCGTCTAGTCCATCTTTGCTGTCGCAAGTAAAAAGGAAACATCATTACTCTAATCTGATGCTGATTGTCTCTTGTGATTGGGTCATGATTACCGGACTTTCAAATATACAGTACTATGCACTGCAAAAGGAAGTTTGTGCTGGTGATTCACTAACTTTCTTCAAACTGAAAGATTGTTGAACTACTTCCCAGCAACTCTGTAAAAATAGCATTGTGGGGTCCCATGTTTATTGTCTCAATATTTTCTGCACTAAATATGCTCAATTTACCAGTAAAAAAAAAAGTGTTTTCAAACTGCTAGCCCTGCAAACTCACAACCACCACCAGTACCATCCACATAACAACAACAATCATGAAGCAGAATATAGGCACTTGGTAGGGAACAGTTAGGTAACATTAAAATAGTTTGGCTGCTCAGGTATGTAAGGTACCACAACTAAGCATAGATTAACTAGATATGAGTTTGCAGGAAACTGTTATTTGGGCAGTATTATTGGTCATCTAGGTCAGATGGTATTGTTTCTGTTCCCTAACTGTATGATTTGCTAACCCACAAGAGCTTTCAGGATAGCTCTTGTGGCAAAATACCTTGTTCACCTCAGTAGGCTCAGTCCTTTTTAGCCTTGGAGACTCAGGTTTGGGGCAAGGCGAATCCTTATAGGTGGCACAGGGTCCTGCTACTCCTCTCCTCAGTCAGTCCCTTGTGCTTGTTTTCCTTCCCTTCTGGGGAGTGAGTGCAGCCTCCCTACTGGGAAGGTCTAGTATCTTGCTGCAAATAGCCTACTGGCAACTTCCCTACTCCCCTCACTCTCCCTCTCCTACCACCCAGGGAGGGTTTAAAAAGGTCCCAAGTAGTTGGAGTCAGCTGAACCTAACTGGTTCCCTAGCAACCCCTTTTCCAGCTGAATCTTATTGCCCCTTGGTTCTCTCCTCAGTGAATAGGGAGGGGCCTTTTAATCCCCTGGGACTAATTACTACCCCCCCCTTTTGTAGCTGTTTGTCCTGGGTTTACCACACTCTCCAAAGACTTCCAGAATGAATACATACTGGATTATGTGATATCTTATATGCATATATGATACCTTCCCTTTCCACCAACGGTCTTGTGAATAACATTATTCTCTCACTAGTGTTTGTGAAAAGCGAACGAAAGGGTTCACAGATACCATCAACATGAAGGTGAACACATGTCAGCAAATACCTCTTCACAGTAGCTTTAGCACCCACCTACTCATGTCGGTCAGGGTTAAAGAACTAGGTCTAGACCCCTGGGATACAGAGACCTTTTGAAACAGCAAAAGACAAAAAATCATACAGACTTACTGCAAAATGATCACGTCATGGTGGTGCAGAATTTTTAATTCTAGGCAGCTAGTACATTTTGTGAATTCATCATTTTGCTGTTCAGCACCGGCATGCACTGATAGCGAGGCACAAAAAGCTTTAATGCCGTCTAGAAGTGGCATTCAGCCTCCAACAACCAAAGAGCTAATTGGGCATCAAACACAGGCTCACAAAGTCACAAAAGAATGAACCACATTTAAAACAGAAAAGTGAGCACAGCTAATTTATTGGAGAGTTAATACACTACTGCAAACAAGTCAGTAAAAGGTACAGTTGGAGTAGTGTTCTTCAGGGCTCAACCAGAGACAGAGCATCGCTCGACATCTGTCATCCATTTCAAGAAGACCAGCTCTATGGTCTTTCAGTGCAATCCGTGTGTGTGTATATGTGTGGGTGTACTTGCACCTTTATGTTTTGTTTTAAATTGCCTGGGGGCAGCTGCCATATCACCGACAGGACATCGTGTGATGCCTTAATCAAATGTGAGAAAAGAGCCCGGAGCAATTCAGAAGCCACAGGTGGAGTATAAATACTGGAGAGCTGAAATATGACAGGAGCTAAGTAAAATAATAATTAGCTTCAACTTTTCTTGTACCCCACACACTCTTTTTAGATGCAGCAGTCTCTCTTGTTTAGTTCCTCCAGACAGATGTGAGAAAGAATAAAGAAATACAAATGCTTAAGGTAGATAATAGTGTGGTGGCTTCCACCTTTTGATTTTAATAGGTTTCTTTGATCTATTTCACTTTTATGATGCCCATCTGTCTGGATTAGGACAGCAACTGAGCAGAAAGATGTGGCAGTTGCACTCTAATCACGTTTAAATCTTAGAATAATATCTTTTTGCCACTTTTCAAATATACACTTTGGTTCCAGCCCAGCCCAACAGTTCTTTCCATATGCAAAAATTCCACTCAGATCAATGGGACTTTTGCATATGCAAAAGGCTGCATAGGTATTTGTTATATTTGCCTCAATTTCTAACCTGCTCTATTTTGGAGAAATCTGTATCAACCCAGGGAAAACATATTAGCACTTTTAAAAAAGGTTTGATAAAGCTTCAAAGCACATTTTTTCAAATCAGCTCCCACAGTAATTATTCCTCTACAGGCTGTTGAATCATCAATACTGCAATCAGAAGTGTTACATTTGCAAGTACAGTATCTGCAATCCCTGAAGAATGAGTTTTAAAAATGGTGCATGGAAGATATGAAGACTAATCCCATTCACAAATAATGTTACAATAACAAATGTCTGAAAGTTTAAGTACACACGCGAACACACACACTGTCTCTCTCTCTCTCCCTCTTCCCCCCTGCCCCTCCCAACTCTCTCTTCAAAAGAGGAAAGGAAGTATTTTCAGAATTCCCTTTGTTGAAATATTCATGCCCAGTCTCAGAGGGTGAAGGGTACATTTTAGTACCAAGGTCTCTATAAGATAAACATGAAGCTTCTAGCTCAGCTGGTGCTTGACAGTGGCTGTATTTGTCTCTTCTAGCTTTTTGTTAAGGGATTTCTTAATTAATAAAAGAACCTTTTTAGTATTCACACTTAGATTTCTTTTACTGTTTGGTTCAAGGCAGTGCTTATTGCAAAATAGGGTAACTTGAGAAAACTAGGTTTCCCCAAAAGTTAATGTTTCTTCAGGATTTTTTGAAATCTATTAATGTTTAAGCTTTATTTCCAAAGCTGAGATCAGGAAATAACATCATGGATTTCCTTTATATATCCAATAATTTGACATGTTCAGTCTTTTCCCCTTACCCCTCATCTTTCCTGCATTGTGTTCCATCCTTATACACAGAACACTCCTTTCCATCCCTGTGTTGTGCAAGCTACACTGTGCTTCTTCAGTTCAGGAACAAAGAGAGCACTAGCAAAGAGACCCCAGGATTTCACCTTTTGGATAGAGAACCTGGAAGGGAACTCTGCTTTAAAACAATGACAATGAGAGCATGTGTGAGCTCAGATAGAACTGGTTGGATTTTGTCTCAGTGGCGTTATTGGTACTAGCTGACGATTGCAAGCCACTGCTTCTCCCCTTTTTTTTTAATTGTTTTAGTTTCTGGGAAATAAGATTTTTTTTCCCTTAGCCTGAAAATGCATATGTATGATGAAGTTGTGCAAGCTGTCAGACAACCTAAAACCGCCTGATCTTTCTAGTGTCATGCCAACCACTGCCATTCTATTACTGTCCAGATGACAAATGACAAGACAGAAGCTCGGCTTAAAATACATTACAAAGGCTCCTTCTGCTGGTTCTGAGAGTTATTACTGACTTCTCCTTCACACAGGATGTGAATGACTTGAGTGAGATTGTATTTTTAGTGACAACACTGTAAAGGACTTCAAAAGACTTGTAAGGCTACAGTTCCTGATTTGGAGGTGAAGTATGCGTAACCTTGATCACACAAAAGAACATCTGTATTGTACAAGTACAGTCATCCCTTACTTATAGGGTATATTTTACCATAAGATGAAATTCATACTCTTTGTATAATGAGCTACATACTTTATCCTTGAATGTTGCTGATCTTTCCTACAGAAAAAAATGTTTCAGGTTCCTTAGTTAGAATTATTATTATTGGATCCATTAATTCATTCAGAGGTTTAGGAATTAGTACATCAGAGTGTGAGCCAAGACTTGGAGTAAGAGCAAGTGAGTTGGAAATTAAATTTCTCCAAGTGAAATCTCTAGTTACTTAATGAAGAAACAGTTTCAATAGTTAAACTATCAGAAACTCTCCCATTCTAACTGAGATGGGTTCAAGCTTCAGAATTTGAACCCAGAATAAGGTTTCAAACACAACAAAGTCTGAAAATGTTTTGATAACCCTGTAAGACTCTATGAACATCTTTTGTACTCAGTCACTGATAACGGTGGCTCCTGAACATCGTCCACATCAACCCCAACCCCAACCCCTTGCCTCGGTTTACATGTAACCTGCCAACAGTTTAAATGGATGGCATGAGGAAATTACACTTCGAGTCAGGTCATTTGCAGCAGGCAGACTGATTGTCTGACTTCTCTCTCCAGCATTGTGTCTGGAGGGGAGAGCACATGCTGCGTGCCCTGCAGCATCTTAGGGCCCTGCATGCCACAATGCTGGCCTTGTTCTTTTGCACCTCTGTCCTGGCTGTGGAAAGTTTCCTTCTATGTCACCATTATGTCTGCAAAGTCCTTGCCCCAGACTGAAAACTTGGTGAGTCCTGTCCAACTCTGCTTGGAAACAGATTCAGATTTGCCTCACTGTAAGGAACTCCTATTTGGACACAAGCAATTGGACTCAGATTGGATTGGTTTTATTTGTGGTGGTGGAAACGTGTCTGCAGGTGGTAACCAAAGCAATGTTTTCTCTATTTGAGTTTGGACCAGTATTGCTCACTGAGTTCTTAGAGGTGCTGATGGAGCTTTGACTTCCAACCTCTCATGAGTAGCCCCTCGTGGCTAGTGAAATCAAGCAGAATGGTATTATATCTGCTTTTAGTCAATATTATTAATGCTTCTCCATGGGACAGCCAGATACCAGCTCATTCTCTCAGTTGTTCGGGCCATGGTCAAGAAGCTGTCTCTTGGACAACGGCAATTTCGACAATTAATCTCACTGCACCTAATATTCCTTTTCTGGGAAAGACTATTGAGTGGGTTCTGGCAAACCCATTTTGGTGCTATCTTGAGTGCTCAAACTTCTTGATCTCTCTTTCACCACACTCGTCTTGGTTGATGAGCTGAATGATGGACAAAGGTCACACAACCATGCTGATTTTATGCTTTGATACCATAGATCGTAAGGTTTTGTTGACTTTTCTGCAGACCATAGCTGGACTGAATGATGCCACTCTGGAGTAGTTCTGGTTCTTGGTTTTTTGAGATATCGCAGGTGGAGGTTTAGGGAAATCGCTCTTCTTCAGCTAGGGATGTTCCATGTGGTGAACAGCAAAGTTTTCTTCTGACACCTCTCCTGTTCAACATGTATATGAGGATAACTTTTTCAGTCATAACCAGATGGTACAGTCTCCTTACTTTACTATTGCCCAGCTGAGACTGGAACTTCAATGAGAGTGAGCAGAATGAAGCTCATTCCAGGAAAGATGCAGATGATGCTAGTGGATTGGAGGGAGTGGTTTCGTTTGAATATATGGTGGTGATGTGTCCTGTCTTACTATCAGGGGACTTTGTTCACCTCTTCTCCAAGATATTTGTGTAATTTTTTTTATGCTTCTGAAATCTTATCTGGCACTAGTAGTCAAAAGCACCTGAACCATTTGAGTGTGACAAAGTATTTAGCGGTTGGCCTTACCATGGGTGTTCACATTGAGAACTTTTTTCAGTATTTTCTGGTGGACCTGCAAAATTCATTGCCTCATCAGTCCCCAAACTTAAATCACTCTTAATCCACTAAAATCAGGCCTGTCATGAAAATTTGAGAGAGGCTTAAAGAAGTGATACCTTGGGGTGCACAAAAAATTTAATTGGCTTCCTAAAAGCAGCAGGACTTTAGCCAGGATAAGTACTTCAGGATAAGGCTCTTTGGAAGACAAATCTATTTCAACCCTGGTGTAATGCCACTGAAATCAATAGAATTATACCAGTAATGAACTGGTTCCAAAATGTTTATTCTCTAACCTCCCTTCACATTGCAAATCATCGTAAGATTAGCATTAATCTGACTGAAATATACTGAGCAATCCAATTCTCTGGCTAATTCTATTAAGAAGTATTTTCCACAAGCTAGTTTGAAATGTTATCATATGATGACACAATGTAAGCTATTTTATTGGATTTATGTAAATCCTTTCTTCACTGAACACTCTTGGAAGGGTTGTGCAGTTGCTTATGGATAGCACTGAATAGCATCACAAGTATTTCTGATGGGCTGGTATTTCTTCAGAATAAGCAGCTTCTTAGGGCCCACTGCAACTTGCAACCCAGTCTCCTGCTCCAGCAACATGAATAGAGGGGAGACAACTCCCTGCGTGATCTCCTCTGCTTGCCCTAAGATAGGCCTGATCTATCAAAGGTCTCTGAGGAAGTTAAATGAAATAGGAGTAAAATCAGCATGTTTAAATCTTGCCTGGTCTTTCATTTTATTTAGCCATGCTGTACAAATGACAGGGAGAGTTTATACATATGGATTTAATTTGCTGTTGTTTCTATAAGAAAAATGGTAGATTAAGAGCCAGATTCTCTTACCACTGAACAGGTGAACAAGGGAACTCTTTTCCACTGCTCCTTAATATGCTTGACCTAAGGACAATAGAATTTCATGGTCTCTCAGAAGTTCTGATCCAGAAGTTCTAAACCACTTACTTAGATTGTTAGCTCTTCAGGGCACGTTTCTTTATATTATGTTCAGCGCCTAGCACAATGGGGAACTGTTACATGATTGGACTCCTGCAGCTCAACTGCAATACAAATATTAAATAATGATAAGCACTTGCTTGATTTTAAGCAAGCGAATAGTCCTGTTGGCTTCAATAGGATTACTCGTGCTTTTAAAGTTCATGTTATATTTAAGTGCTTTGCTGGACTGGGGCCTCTGTTTCAAATTACTAAGCTTTTCTTCAGTAAACGTACCAACTTTCTTTCTTAAATGTCAAAATAATGGCCTTTCCTATTTCCTGGTGACTCTTTAAAATATCTCTTTTAAAATATATTTAATTAATCCTGAATGCCATGCCATGAATGTATGCCATGTAGGGCCCAATCCTTAAAACAACCACAGATGTTAATGGGAAATAGGGCTTGGAAAAATGTACGAGACTGGTCTCTAAAACATCTCCTTACATAGACAGAATTTTTTAAAAAGCTCCTTATTCTTATTTATTTAGTTGTTTTCAGACCAAACAAAAGCAATGTTCTATCTGGACAAGGAGACTCAAGTATTGCTTTCCAAAATATGAAAGGATAAATGCCACATTTACAGTTGTTTCTGAAAAGATTTGACCTTTATTAAAGTAACTGAGTAAATAGAATTCTGAAGGGTTTGTTTCTCTTGTAAATTAAATGGTATGTTTGTAGATGGAAAGGTCAATTTTCAGTAAAGCTGTGCTTTAAAAAAATATCACCTATTTTCAGCTAAATCAAAGGAGCTAATTAGTTGTACAGTTGGAATACAAAACATATAATTCTCTTATCTTTGTTTGAAAATCAATTGTTTATGGCATAAAAAGGATACAGTTGTCATCATTAGGTGTAAATGTTTGTTTGCCACAGAGGCAAATATAGTTTCAGTCTAAAGCATGAGGCTGTGGGGACTTGAGGGGTTGAGGTCTTTTGCGAGTATACACAGATCAGCCATGTCCTACCTGTCAGGTTTAGTATATTGAGTCATTTTGTTCCTCTCTATGGGTGGGAGAGGGGGAGAATTCCTACTTTCTCTTTAAAAATGTCTATTAAATTGATGAGGGAAATAACGTTGATTAGTGTATTGATCACACTTACACATCAATACCACATTGAGAATTGTGCAGAGGCACCCCTTTGCCCACATGGCCCTGGATTCAGGATCAGTGCCTTATTGACTGTTCAATATTCATTACGACACAAACAGTCTAGAACATCTAGACGTTTTAATTCAGAAGTGTTATGGAAGGCATGAATTTTCATAGTTGGTTCTGCATAAGATTCTCATTTATGCCACTCAGTATCTCATAGAGTTATGATGAGGAATAATTAGATAGGGCCATGTCATCCTCGCTACTGTTTGCCACAGAGAATATTGGAAGGAATGGAAAACCTGCTCCTTTTGATCAAATCCTGCTGGACTGAGACCAAGTGGCATCATCTCGTTTCTCTCTGACTCCATGGAAGCCCTCTGCATGATCTCTGTTCATACGTGTCTCCATGGTTCAAGAAGTGTATGTGACATTACACCCCGTATTCTTCATAGAAATATAGTTAGGATATAAATATGGCATAACTAAGATATACTTTATGCACGATGACTTGTAAGATATTATTGGAAAGGTTCTGATTTACTGAATGTAATTATCCAATTTGTATGCATGTATCATTTCTGCATCTGAAGTTAGGAATATTGACTATGTAACAATTACAACTGTGTGTGTATTTGGGGAAACGCCCACCAGACAGTTGGCAATCATCCAGAATAAGCCATTTAAGACGGACAATAGAACTCTGAAGATACTAATCTCCCACCTTCCCGAGGAGTTTCTTGGGATGCTGCATTGACACTACAAGATCAGGTGATAATATCACCTGATGCAAAATACCACCTTGGACACTACTGGTACTTTTCCTCTGCAGGGGGATAGGGATCAAACAAAGGTTTCCTGCCACAGGTAAATCCTTTTAAAGGCTGGGGATGGGGTTGATCTGGGCGCTCTTCCATTGCCTACCCAAGAAAAAAAGACTGCTGAAAGTACCTGATGGGACAAAAAGAAAAGGAGTACTTGTGGCACCTTAGAGACTAACCAATTTATTTGAGCATAAGCTTTCGTGAGGTACAGCTCACTTCATTGGATGCATACTGTGGAAAATACAGAAGATGTTTTTATACACACAAACTATGAAAAAATGGGTGTTTATCCCTACAAAAGGTTTTCTCTCCCCCCAACCCACTTGCTGCTGGTAATAGCTTACCTAAAGTGATCACTCTCCTTACAATGTATATGATAATCAAGGTGGGCCATTTCCAGCACAAATCCAGGGTTTAACAAGAACGTCTGAGGAACAGTGGGGGGAGGGGGGAAGAGAAAAATAATAAACAAGGGGAAATAGGTTACTTTTTATAATGAATCAACCATTCCCAGTCTCTATTCAAGCCTAAGTTAATTGTATCCAATTTGCAACTAATTCCAATTCAGCAGTCTCTCACTGGAGTGTGTTTTCAAAGTTTTTTTGTTGAAGGATAGTCACTTTGAGATTAGAAATCGAGTGACCAGAGAGATTGAAGTGTTCTCCGACTGGTTTATGAATGTTATAATTCTTCACATCTGATTTGTGTCCACTTATTCTGGGAATGGTTGATTCATTATAAAAAGTAACCTATTTCCCCTTGTTTATTATTTCCCCACCCCACCCCCCCACTGTTCCTCAGACGTTCTTGTTAAACCCTGGATTTGTGCTGGAAATGGCCCACCTTGATTATCATACACATTGTAAGGAGAGTGATCACTTTAGATAAGCTATTACCAGCAGGAGAGTAGGGTGGGGGGAGAGAAAACCTTTTGTAGGGATAAACACCCATTTTTTCATGGTTTGTGTGTATAAAAACATCTTCTGTATTTTCCACAGTATGCATCCGATGAAGTGAGCTGTAGCTCATGAAAGCTTATGCTCAAATAAATTGGTTAGTCTCTAAGGTGCCACAAGTACTCCTTTTCTTTTTGTGAATACAGACTAACAAGGCTGTTACTCTGAAACCTGTCATTATGATGGGACAAAGGAACTAACCTGAGGGGAAAGGCAAGGGTGAGTCCAGACTAAGACAGGGGTCCAGTCTGTAAGAAGAAATAACTGGAACTCTAAGCTACAGAAACTCTGCAACTTGCCTAAAATAACATTTAGGGTGAGAAATTACTTCTTGAAACCAGTCTCTTTAAGATCTTAAGCTTAGTATGCGTGTTTATTTAACTTGCTCAGTAATCTGTTTTGTTCTGTTTGCTATCCCTTATAATCACTTTAAATCTTCCTTTTAAAGTTAATATATTTGTTTTGTTTATTATTAAAACCAGTTTGTGCAATTTCTAACTGGGGGGGAGAAGGGCTAGGAGTTGTGCATATCGCTCTTCACATTGGAGAGGGCATGAACTTGCGCTGTGCAGATCCTTCTGTACAGCTCAGAAGTGTTGTGTCTGATAACTTTGAGCAGCTTCCCCTTTAAAATTCATCCTCATGGAGGGACAGTTAGTTGAGGATTCCCAAATAACATGATATATGATGAGCAGGCGTGGCAGAGTTACAGACTATGGTGTTCTCTGACTGCTACATATGGGGTAATTACCCCTTGTAGCATGGAAACCACTTACTGGCCCCTGAGCGCTCCTGTGTGGCTACAATTGCCTCTCTGGCTGTTCCCCGGCTTTAGCCCCATCTAGGCCCCTTTAAGAACTCACTCAATCTCCAGTGACCTTCTAAACTCAATCTGTTAATTCACTCTCCACCAGTTCTCCTCAGAGTTTGCCAAAAAACAGAACTTGAAAATCCCAAACAAACATTCCTCTCAGGTGGAGCTCATCTTGTGATTAGGGCTGGCTTAGCTCCAGGTTCGCCAGGCCCTAGGCAGACCACCCTGTTACACACCCTTCCTCCACTGCTGAACAGCCCTGGGGTTCTACTCTCTGTGCTTTGCTTCAGCGAGTCCAACCTGAGGGAAAAAATCTGCATTACATTGTTTCCCAGGCCTATGTTATACCTTACAAGAAAAGGGCTGCAGAGCCAGGTACCAGTGTGTGATTCTGGAGTTTGTGCCCTTCATGGCTTTAAGGCACCTAATGGGACATGGTCCGTGACAAGTGTGAAGAGGTTTCCAGTAAGGTAGGCATTCCTTCTCAACTGTCAAATAACATATTTCTCTGAAGAAAAGCTTGCAACTCAGAAACACAATGAGGTCCTCTTCCTCATCAAGTTCCTGTGACAGAAATGCTCCCAGTCCCACACTGGGACTGCATCAGATTGCAATATAAAGGATCATTTGAAATCCAGGCTCCATAGCCCCAACTGAGAACACAAGAGATCTTTCATGTTTTAAAAGCTTTTTCACATTGGTAGGTCCAACGTACTCATGTCAGTACTGACTAGTTTATTTGATCTGTGAGTTGGGAGGCTATTATCATGAAGTGGGGCATGAACTGCTGATAATATCTGGCTAAACCCAAAAAATGTCTGTACTTGTTTCATCATGGTAGGCACAGGTCTTTTCTCTAGGGCATCAACCTTGTCCATCAGAGTCCATTCACCATCAAGTATCCTAAGTATTTTGCTTCTTCGTTCTCAAATGTGTCCATATTGGACATAAGTCCAGCTTTTCGTGATGCCTGGGGGACTGGATTGATGAACAAGCTTTCCTGCTCCCTCTAGGATTTCAATAGGTTCACAAGGAAAATGCTTTTTCTTTTAGTCAGGACAGCAAATCTCATGATCTTTTTACTCGTTCATATGACCCTTGCCACTTCGCTAGCAATTTACTTTCTGAGAGCGGGAAGAGGAGGAGGAGGAGAAGAACTTTATCCCCTTGTTGGAATACTTTCTCTTGGCAGTGCTTATTATAACATTCTGCCTGAGACTGTTGTGCTTTGGCTAGGTTCTTTTTGGCTCAGTGTTTCCAGCTGCTCTCTCATCTGGAGTATGTAGGGGATACATTAGTATTCCAAGGGGATGACCGTCCAAAAACTTCCCTTACTAGAGCTAGTATTCCTGGTCTTCTGGCCTCCCACCTCTGTTTTCGAGATTTCTAGGAGATGGGAAATGTGCAAGGTCTGCTTTTCCTAGGGGGACTATGCATGCCAGATCATCTGAGGAATTCTCCCCCCCTTTGTTTTGATGGGGGCAGGTGTAAAGCAGCTCCTGGGGTTGTTTCCAGTCCTGTCCTTTGACAAAAGGCCTGGGTAAATTCTTTGAGACACCTACTCAGATCTCATCTTCATGTTCTCCTACCTGCATTATGACAACTGCAGTAAAGTATAGTTTTTCATCACCATGGATGCAAAAAATATCTAATTTTTGCAAACACTCCGAGGACATTAGGTCTTCCAGACCAGACTCTGAATCCACCAGGCTGGAGGTAGTGTGTCCCTCCAGGAGGACTGGCAACATAATTAAACTGGCAGCCCAAGTGGGAAGCATCGCGGTGATAGACAGGCATTGGATCTTCCCCACTCTTTGAAGTGCTTCACCTTTTCCTCCTTGGTGGGACGGGGCTCATCCTCTAATCAGGTGGGGCTCATCTTGTAATCAGGACTGGTTTAGCCCCAGGTTCTTCAGCCCATAGGCAAGCAACCCAGTTACAACCATCAACACACAGGAGAACCAGATGGCCTCAGAGCTCCAGAGGCCTATTAAATTCCATGAGTCAGTGATCAGGAAAGTTAATTTCTTCTGAATAACCCCTGTTCTATAGTATCTACGGCACACACTGGTATGTTGTACTTTTCATCATGTATTTCATATCAAGGGCTCTACTCTATTACAATCCCTCACAGAATGAGATTTTCACTGACTCTATAAAATATACCAGAATGGCTTATAATGTCAATGCTTAAGATTAGGTAAGAAGCCATTATATCATAGTTTTTAGAGCTAATGTCTAGTATAAGGCACTGACATTGTAAACCATAAAGAAATGGAAAGAATGACTTTCAGATGGATTTTTGTTCAGTGCTTGGTAATAACAACAACAAAGGTTCTAATATTATTTTGTTGTGATTGAGTAGTTATCCTACTGACTAGTTTGTTACCCTGGGCATGTAAATTTTACAATGCCATTTTGCTACTGTTACTGCCAAATTGGAATGCTCTTACTGCTAACCTTTCTCCTCCCTCCGCCAAAGATGTCACCTTGGATTGAGGATTCAGAGGAGGAAAGTTTGAGAAACAGGGAGTTTGCACACACAAGCAAGAAAAGGTGGTCTCTAAGAAGGTAAATGAACTAGTTTCTTTCCCTTTCTTAAAAATGTTTGTTTTCCCCAGTTGTCAGAGATAACAGACTCCGGGTTTACTCAGGAAATAATTCACCATGCTCAATTTTTCCATCTCTCTTCCTAAAACTTTTGATCATCCTTGGGTTCCAGAACTCAGTTTGGCTAATTCTCCTTCCACCCTGTAAGAACATAAGAACAGCCTTACTGGGTCAGACGAAAGGTCCATCTGGCCTAATATCCTGTGTTGCAACAGTGGCCAATGCCAGGTGCCCCAGAGGGAATGAACAGAACATGTAATCATCAAGTGATCCATTCCCTGTCGCTCATTCCCAGCTTCTAGCAAACAGAGGCTGTGGACACCATCCCCGCCCATCCTGGGAAATAGCCATTGATGCACCTATCCTTCATGAACTTATCTAGTTCTTTTTTGAACCGTGTTATAGTTTTGGCCTTCACAACATCCTCTGACAAGTTCCACAGGTTGACTGTGTGTTGTGTGAAAAAATACTTCCTTTAGTTTGTTTTAAATCTGCTGCCTATTAATTTCATTTGGTGACCCCTAGTTTTGTGTTATGAGAAGGAGTACATAACACTTCCTTATTTACTTTCTCCACACCATTCGTGATTTTATAGACCTTGATCATATTCCTCCTTAGTCGTCTCTTTTCCAAGCTGAAAGTCCCAGTCTTATTAATCTCTCTTCATACGGCAGCCATTCTATACCCCTAATCATTTTTGTTTCCCTTTTCTGAACCTTTTGCAATTCCCTCTTACCCCATGACAGCTTACTTTGCTTAAGAGCCTTTGATGAGGGACCTTGTGAAAGGCTTTCTGAAAATCTAAGTACACTATATCCACTGGATCCCTCTTGTTCACAAGCTTGTTGACCCCCCTCAAAGAATTCTAGTAGATTGGTGAGGCATGATTTCCCTTTACAAAACCCATGTTGATTCTTCCCCAACAAATTATATTCATCTACATGTCTGACAATTTTGTTCTTTACTAAAGTTTCAACCAGTTTGCTCAGAACAGAAATCAGGCTTACCGGCCTGTAATTTCTGGGATCACCTCTGGAGCCCTTTTTAAAAATTGGTGTCACATTAGCTATCCTCCAGTCATTGGGTAGAGAATCTGATTTAAATGATAGGTTACAGACTACAGTTAGTAGTTCTGCAATTTCACATTTGAATTTCTTCAGAACTCTTGCGTGAATACCATCTGGTTCTGGTGACTTATTACTGTTTAGTTTATCAATTTGCTCCAAAACCTCCTCTAGTAACACCTCAATCTGGGACACTTCCTCAGGTTTGGGAATCTCCCTCACATCCTCAGCCTTGAAGAGCAATGCAAAGAATTCATTTAGTTTCTCCGCAATGGTCTTATCATCCTCGAGTGGTCCTTTAGTATCTCAATCGTCCAGTGGCCCCTACTGGTTGCTTAGGAGGCATCCTGCTTCTGATGTACTTAAATTTTTTTTTGCTATTACTTTTCGAGTCTTTGGCGAGCTAATCTTCAAATTCTTTTTTGGCCTTCCTAATTATACTTTTACACTTCATTTGCCAGAGTTTATGCTCTTTTCTAGTTTTATCAGTAGGATTTAACTTACCCTTTTTAATGGATGCCTTTTTGTCTCTCGCTACGTCTTTTACTTTGTTGTTTAACCACGATGGCACTTCTTTGGTTCTCTTACTATGTTTTTTAATTTGCGGGATACATTTAAGTTGAGCCTCTATTATGGTGTTTTAAAAATTTTTCCATGCAGCTTGCAGGGATTTAACTTTTTGCACTGTACCCTTTAATTTCTGTTTAACTAACCTCCTCATTTTTGTGTAGTCCCCCTTTCTGAAATTAAATGCTACAGTGTTGGGATACTGTGGTGTTTTCCCTGCCACAGGGATGAAACATTTCATTATATGATGGTCACTATTACCAAGCTGTCCAGCTATATTCACCTCTTGGACCAGATCCTGTGCTACACTTAGGACTAAATCAAGAATTGCCTCTCCTCTTGTGGGTTCCAGAACCAGCTGCTCCAAGAAGTAGTCATTTAAGGTGTCAAGAAACTTTATCTCTACACTCCTTCCTGAGGCGACATGTACCCAGTCAATATGGGGAGGTTTTTTTTAAGAGTCAGGTCAGGCTATGCCTGCTACCGTAATGAGGGTAGATGGTACTACCTGTGGCTCATCAAACCCACTGTTTTGTGGGTAGCCCAGGAAGCTATAAGGCTAAGGGAGCAACCCCCGACAGAAAAGCCCCACTGCCTTGTGGGGGAATTCGGGAGAATGTAAGGCCATGAGAGTAAACTCAGACAGAAAATCTGGAGTGGAGCCCCTAAGGTGTTCAGGTACTAATATTTTAGTATCTTTCTGGCAACTCCTGCAGCAGATCGGGTACCACGTGTACTGGTTTTTCCTCTCCTCTGGATTTCACTGGTGATGCTGAGAGGGGGGGTCCTGATTCATGGGCAACTCAGGGCCTCGATATCATCTGCCCAGGCTTATGCCCTGGAGAGGTTCCAGCTTTGCCTTGAGCATCGACACAACATGGGAGGCAGCAGTCACAGGTTCTAAGCTCTTACTCGACTGGCATAGAGTTGAGCGAAAGAGGCTGTCTCCGATGGTGGGAGAGATCATCGTATCTCACTGAACAACCACCGCTCACCATAAAACTGGGCAGCCTGCAGACAATAGGGTGTTGTCCAGCCACAGTCTGCCTGCTTCAATTGGTGCTTGGAGCTTAGAGTTTTATAACTTGACAAGTGGAATGTAACCAATGCACCAGGCAAATCAAGTAAAAGAAAGAAAACTTCCTTAACGATAGGGTGCTGGAACATTCGCACCATGACAACTGGATTATCTGAGGACATTCAACAGATCAACAATGCACGTAAAACTACCATGATCAATGATAAGCTGAAATGACTCAATGTAGATATCGCATCCCTCCAAGAAACACGGCTAGCATCAAGCGTATCTCTCCAAGAAAAAGACTACACATTTTTCTGGCAGAGAAAAAGTGCAGAAGAAACGTGAGAGCATGGAGTGGGATTTGCCATCAAGAACTCACTTCTGGGGATGATTGAGCCACATACAAATGGATCAGAGAGAATTTTGGCACTATGATTGTTCACATCTGAGGGCCCAGCAAACTTTGTGAGTGTGTATGCCCCAACATGCTCCTCGTCTTCTGACCTCAAGGACCAATACTACAACCAGTTGGACACCACCATCAGCAAGATTCTGAAACACAAATATGTTTTCCTGCTAGGGGACTTTAATGCAAGGGTGGGAGCTGATCTCGAAGTATGGACCAACTGTCTTGGTCAACTTGGAACTGGTAAGATGAATGGAAATGGTCAGAGACTGCTAGAATTTTGTTCCTATTACTACCTCTCTGTAGCAAACTCATTCTTCCAGACAAAGTCACAACACAAAGTGTCTTGGAAACATCCCAGATCTGGCCACTGGCGTCAGCTGGATCTTATCATCACTAAGGCATGCCAACCTTAACATCGTCCTCATTACCCACAGTTATCAAAGTGCTGATTGCGACACAGACTGCTCTCTGGTATGCAGGAAGGTTAGACTTAAACCAAAGAAAATATCCTTTTACTTTAGATCTGTATGTCTTCATATTAACTTCAGTGCCATAGCAGACCAAGAAAAGTCACAGCAGTACAAGAACATAATAAAAAAAAGCCCTTGACACCAGTGATTGTGCCACAAGTGCCCAGGTGAAGTGGGAACAACTGAAGAACACAATCTACCATGCAGCTCTGTCAGTCTTTGGGAAGAAGGAAAACAAGACCAAAGACTGGTTTGACGCATATTCCAGTTTATTGCTACCAGTAATAGAGGCCAAATGCACAGCCAAAACCAACTACAAGAGACCCAAATGAAAAAATCTTACAAGCGTTGAGAGTGGCGAGAACCAAGGTACAACAAACTGCTCGACGCTGCAGCAATGACTATTGGCTGCACTTATATGAAAGCATCCAAGCAGTAGCTGATGCAGGCAACATCAGAAACATGTATGATGGGAACAAGAAAGCCTTGGGTCCAACTTCAAAGAAGACAGCCCCATTGAAATCAACAACAGGGAAAACAATCAACAACCGCATCAAGCAGATGGATTGCTGGGTAGAACACTACTCTGAGCTTTACTGTCATGAAAATATTGTTACTGACGCAGCCATCAACGCCGTCAAAAGGGCTGCCCATTATGAACCAACTTGACGATGAACCGACTGTCAAGGAGCTTAGCCTTGCCATAGATGGCCTCCCCAATGGAAAGACCCCTGGAAAAGACTGCATACCATCCGAGGTCATAAAATGTGATAAACCTATTCTACTGAAACATCTTCATGAGTTGCTCTGCCTGTGCTAGAAAGAAGGTAAATTACCACAAGAAATGAGAGATGTCAACATCATCACACTCTATAAAAGCAAGGGTGACAGGAGGGACTGTAACAACTATCGTGGCATTTCCCTTCTTAGTATTATGGGAAAAGCCTTTGCCCGAGTTACCTAGCAGCCTAAATTTGGCCTCCAGGACCGCTCTCCTTTCCTTCCCTAGGTCATTGGTACCTACATGTATCACAATTACTGGCTCCTCTCCAGCACTACACATAAGCCTATCTAGATGTCTCAAGAGATCCGCAACCTTTGCATCAGGCAGACAAGTAACCATGTGGTTCTCCTGGTCATGGCAAACCCAGCTACCTATGTTTCTAATGATCGAATCCCCCATAACTATTACCTGTCTCTTCCTAATAACTGGAGTTCCTTCTCCCAGAGAGGTTCCTCAGTGCGAGAGGATACCACGACATCATCAGGAAGGAGGGTCCCACTATGGGATTGTTCCCCTCTGATCCAGTTGGATGTTCTCCTTTCCTGAGACTTTCACCCTCCTCAACAGAACAGAGGCTGTCAGACCGGAGGTGGGACTGTTCTACTGTATTCCAAAAAGTCTCATCTATGTACCTCTCTGTCTCCCTTAACTCCTCCAGTTCAACCACTCTGGTCTCCAAAGCCTGTACACAGCCTCTGAGGACCAGGAGCTCCTTGCAGCAAATGCACACATATGTGACCTGCCCATAGGGCAGGTAATCATACATGCTGCATTGGGTGCAATAAACTGGATAGCCCCCACTCTGTTGCTGGATTTCTGCCTGCATTCTCTTTTTACTCTTACAGCTCCTTTCTTTGTTGATGTTTTGATTTTATCAGGTGGTGTTTTTGGCTTTAAGTTTAAAGAATGTTAACTGTATCTAGCCACCACTCAAACTCCCTTCTAAACTCCCTCACAAAACTCCCCTGTTAGCTGCTGCTGTTCACTAGCTCCTCTGGTCTCTTAGGAGCGAGCTTTTTAAAGCCCTGGTCTTCCTGAGTAGCCCTGCCCCCTGGTTAAGGGTTGATGGGTGCTAAAGGGCTTAGGGATCAAAGTCTCATTAAGAAACTCTCAACTTTGCCTAGCAGGCTGCTCAGCACACGGTCCCCCTGTCTTATATTTCTGACTTCAGTTTGTCTGTTCTGAAGTGCATAGAGTGACCAGATGTCCTGATTTTACAGGGACAGTCCTGATATTTGGGGTTTTTTTTTAATATGGGCT
Source organism: Caretta caretta (assembly GCF_965140235.1). Lineage (NCBI taxonomy): Eukaryota > Metazoa > Chordata > Testudines > Cheloniidae > Caretta > Caretta caretta. The sequence continues at coordinate 88,886,727 of NC_134214.1, forward strand.
CCTATTACCTCCCACCCCCATCCCAATTTTTCTACACTTGCTATCTGGTCACCCTAGAAATGCATTATTTTTTTTCTCAGAAGCCAAGATTGGGGAGTAGGGAAATTAGAAATGGGCCTTACTCAGCCAAACACATTCAGCCTTTGAGGAATTTCAGATGTAGAGCTAAACTGCATAGCGGGCTGGTACTGCTATAATGAGCCAAACTGAAATACCAGATGCAAACATCTTGAAATTTTGGAAAGTTTGGATCTAGATGCAGGTTTAAATTTTGCAGCTGGGCACCATTTATAATGGAAATGGAACTAAGTATATGATTTTCAAATATGTATAACTTTGTTATTTCTATGCCAGATTTCATTAAACATGCCTAAGGCATTTGATCTTATTAAGAACTAAATCAAAGGCAAATTTATAGCCATTATCTGAGCACAAATATAGCATCTGAAATTAATTGGTGTATAACATATTTTTCCATGCTCTAATAAATCAAATTACCAAACGGATTCTTACCGTTCAAATATCAACAAAAACCATACCTCTCCCCCCACCTTTGGCTGTGCACAAACATAAGGCATTTCAACCTGAAAGATTACTTTTTTTAACCAAAATTTACATTAATTTGAATGTGTGAGAGAGCATGTGAAAGCAGATGAAGAATAGACACACACTATATCAGATTTTAATGTATAAAAGTCAACTCTAAATAGAATAAATACATCTAAAGAAATCTGCATTAAATGTGAAGGTTGCAAAGTCAAGCACTCAAAATTTAGAAAATTTTAATATTAAGCTTGCCTGCACCACCTTCCTTCACCCCCTTTCTGGTGCGTATGTATTACGATACAATTTTTATTTACACTATCATACATTATTTTTCCACAGGAACCCCGGCCTCATTCAGTGTACAGAACATGCACTCTGGGAATTAGAAAGGGTTTTATAATTAATAAGGCTTCTATCCTCACCTCTTTCTGCTCTTAGGCCTCTGCCCGCCCCTTATTCCTATTCCTCCTCTGCTCCTGCCCCATCCCACCTCTTGAGATCCTACTCCTGTAACTCTGCCCTGCATCTTTGTATTCAAGTCAGGAAGCATTCTCCTTTCCCATCTATGTTGCTTGGTTACCAGCATGGGGAACACTGGGAGCTCAGAAGAGACAGTGTCCTGCACTTTGGTGGCCCTTGGCAGCTGGGAGGAGCAAAAGCAGAGAAGGTCTTTCTGTGTCCCTACAGCCCCAGTTTGGAGCAAGCTTTGTCACTCTGTGGGGATGGAGCATCCATAGTCCAGTCAGAAGCAGGAGATATGAGGGGCTGGAGCATGCTCAGTACAAATAGAATCTTTGGAGAATTTAGTTGCCAAACTTTAACAAGTCTCTACTGAGCATGCGTGAGCTGAGATTTTTCAGAGGTCTAGCACTTGGCCAAATCTGGATACATTTTCACAAAGCTGGCAAAAGGCCTGACAGTAGCGAGACCCCTTTGCCAGATTTCAAGTCTCTGGTTTCTCAGTTAAGCAGTTGTGAGAATTGTTTACTTTGTCAAAACAATGTATTTCCCCCTAACCTCATTCTGAGAAACAGCCAAATGATTTTAGTTGAAACTTTGCAAAAAGGAAAAGAAGTTCAACTTGAGGCAGACCCTCAGCATGGAAAATTTCAGTTCAAATAGTTTAATTTTTGCAAAGTTACAAGTAATTGAAAACAGGGTCTTACATAAAAAGTGTCGAACAACCTTAACTAAAGGTGTTGCTACTTGCACTACCTATAATACACAGTACTGCATAGGCACACATGGGGAATTAATTACAGCTGGCATGGGGATCATAACTTTAAATTTTGTGACTAGTGTAAACAGACCCTGATCCAGAGCCCTCTGAAGTGTATGGTTATCTTTCCACTGGCTTCATTGGGCTTTGGATTATCCCAGGGAAGGGGAAGCTCCTCAGATGAGCTGGAGCACCCTTGGTGCAGCTTTGTGACACTAGAGGGGAACAAAACTCACACTCTCCCATTGTGGGTTGCACAAATATTAATGCAAGCACATTAGTGTAGATTCAACTATCACATTCCATCATCAGGGCTGAAAAAAAGCCATTCCTATGAACATTCACAGAGAATGAATATAAAGGATTGTGAGCGCTGTTGAATGAATGTGCTGGTTTATTTAAATGAGTATGTGTGGATGCTTTTTTATAGTATTGGCCCAACTCTAGCATAAATATAGTTTTTAGTATTTAATCATCATTCAATTTGAATCTGAGAGATGAATCTCCCCAATTTATTAGGGTTTATTGGGGAATGGAACCTCTTTGACCCTTTAAACCAAACAGAAATGGAAGAGGGACTTGGAAAGTGCTAACCCAAATGAGATTTGGCAAGACATCAATATCTGTCTTATGGTTTAAATATTTACTAATACATGGCAGAATTAAACCATTTTAACTTTTTACAAAGGTATTATTTTATCCTTGTGAAAATGTATAAAAAGAGTGTGTGTTATGGAGTTACTTTGTCACATGTTATTTATCATACTCTTATCTAATGCGGAAGAAGGGACATCAAGGTAGAATGATGTTTATCTACCTAGAGAAAAATGATTGGAAGGGATTTTCAAAAGCATGTAAAACATTTAGACATTTAATTCTCAGTTAAATGACCAGGAGTTGTGACTCTAAATCACTTAGGCAACTTTGACATCCCTGCTTTCCCATTATCTTTAATTAAGTTCATTTGTCTTTCTCTTGGCTACTGTGACATTACGAGTCAGCTTGAGGCTGTCTTGAAAATGACAGGCAGACAGACAGATATCTTTCTACTGTTAGAGCTGCGCCATTCTGCACTAGTTGGAGTTTCCTAAGGACTGATGGCTTTATGCCCAGGTATACTGAATTGCCGTAGTCCAGATGGAAGGTGACAAAGGCGTGAATAACTGAGGCCAGGTCATTGTTTGCCAGGATGGGATGGAGTCTCCCAGCCAACTTGAGATGGTATAAAGCATTACTCACAGGTGCTGCTGTGTGAAAGATTAGCCTCAACACTCCTAAATAGCACTCCTAAACTATGGATTGAATTGGTCTGTTGTGGGTGCGCACCTTCAACCACACAACACTGCCCCATGGCTGCAAACTCTTCAAAACGCATTCCTCTGCTCAGCAGCAAAATCTTTTTCTCACTCAGGTCCTTCCTGAAACATGTTACCAGATTTTCCCCTGTGGAAAAATCCCTCATCCCATGAACACTGACCAATCAAAACAAATATCCAAGTGCCCATGTCTGGACAAGTCTACCCATTTGAACGTCATCTATTGTGCTGTTAAAAAAACTGCATGACATTTCTGGGAGCCCTGAAACTAACTAACTGCAGTTCTTTCAGTTTAAACACATCTGCTTTGCACCAAACCTTTTCAACTCTGTTTATTCTTATTTATAAACAATTTTAAAGTAATATGTTTATAGATCACCGTGGCCTTTTGTTACCTACTTCCCACTTTGGACAATCCAAAATACCATCCTAGGTTACAGGGCTCAGCACAATAGGTAGAGCTGTTTTTTGACAAAGATTTCTGAAAGTGTATAATTTTATCACTGAATAACAGCTGATATGGTTTAAAATATATTTGGGACCTGCCTACAAAAGGCTGGTGAGTCTAGAAAGAACACTGGGAAGAAAGTTTTCTGAGACAGGGAAATAAACAGGAGAACAAGACACTAAAGGAACAAGTAGCTTCTAGCCATATAACTAATTTCAGTTAAGACAGTGAGTTCTCGTCAGTATGATACTGCATTGCTGAAATACAAACTTCTCCAATAAACACTTTTCTTTTTTGACATCTGTATTAAAGACTTGCTTATGCTGGCTGTATGCCATTATTACCATCATTATTTAGTGTTTGTGTAATAGTAGACGTATTGACCCCCAACTGAGATAAAGGGATATTGTACAAGGTACTGTGCACCTAATAAGAGATAGTTCCTTCCCCAAAGAGCTTGCAATCTAAAACACCAATCCTACAATTTACAATGTGTGGGGTGTCCCCACAGAAATCAGTGGGGCTGTGCCTGGTGACTGGGTCCATTTACAACACACTCGTGACCATACAGGGGATTAGTGGGCCAGTCTCTAACAAGAGTAAATCAAAGATTTTCTTTGTTCAGCCTCCCTTCAGGTTGTTTAATGAGCCTTATTAGATCTCTTGTTCTGCAGTGTTAGGGTATAAAAGCTAGGTTATTTGGTAATACTTCAAGGAGCAGCTATTATCACACCTGCACCATCAATACATAAATATCCATAGCAAGCACACACTTTCATGCAAATAATTCAAAGAAGGAATAATATTGACATTGTAATAATAAATACTTCCCAGAAATATACTAGGCAGGACCTAATGAACCAGCTTATATACACACTTATGCTCAATACTATTGGTTAATACATCATATCATGCACTTTATGATCTGTACAGGGATTGGTTACAAAAATTAGTAGACCAATCAGAAACTGTCCATGAGTTGCAAAGTGTGCTAGTAAGCAAAGCAGCAGGTACAAGCTTATCACATATTATCTTATTATTTCTTAATCTACTAACAATATATTATTTATAAAACCACCTGTGAGTTTATGCTTTGTCCATTGTTAATCTATGTTTCCTTACTTCTGTTTTTTTTCATTGCTCATGCAAGGCCGACAAAATTTTTTTTTTTTAGTCAGCAGTTTTTTCATTTCATTTCTCTTTTTGCCTTTTAAAAAAAGGCTTATTGTCCAACAACACAATCCCAGGACTACAGTGGGGGTTACTAATTGCATTAAAAGCAAACAACGTCCGAACTATAGGCCGGAGGTCCACTTCCACTGGAATAGCCACCATGAGTTAATTGTTTTTGCAATGGTGATGGCTCTCTCATTGTTTTCTGTGGAGATGAGCTGGCTGACATATACCAACGGTTCTAAAGTGCATTCTGCTAATCCCTTGTTTTATTTCTTCTATTATCTGAACTAAATTAATTACAAGTTTATTACAGTATATATTTTATGCAATAGGCTTGAACACATTATTATTAATAAGATGTACAGAGGTTTGGGCCATTAAGGTAAGGCCTACATATATGCGGCAAAATCCTGTAATCCACAATCAGTTTTCACTCTGTCCTTCAGGCAAAACCTCCAGTTGATTTTATGGACAGTTTTACTTGAACAAGGAACTCAAAGTATACCTCTTAATTGGACCAGGAAGAAAAAGTTGCTTTTCTGTTTGGCTGCCATTTGTTGAATACTAAAAAGCTATTAATCTTGCTCTTTAATAATTTCAGAAATCTGCCGTGAGCGAAATCTCCATAAATTAAATTCAGCTTTAATCATCATTATAGATACTTTTCTTTAATAGTATTTCTGAATATTTCAGGCACTTATAGGAATGTATACAGCTAGAATTTGCAAAATACTCCAATCAACTTTATGGTTTTCCTTTAACTTTCCAACTGCTATTGTCCTTCATACAAGCTTTTGAAAATGACAGCACCTGCAGGCATCTTCAGACTTACTGCTCTTTATATTATTTTTTTTTTAATTTTTTTTTGCTTTAACAATTAAATACCTACAACTGTCATTTTCAGGGTTCAAGCAGACTGAAAGACAACATCTTTTGCTTGGCATGTTTAATGGACTGCTCTGCCTAAGGTTACACCATATTCTGCTGACAAAAGTCAGTGTAAGTAGGGAATTTCATGATCAGTTAGTTGTTTAAATGAGCATTACCATTGTAGAGTATCTAGAACTTAAAATAATTTAAAATGACAATTCAGTAACTGTAAAGAGCCTAGGTTCTGCCAAACTGTGCAACATAAACATGTACAGGTGGTTTCTAGCAACTGTATCATACTAGATATGTTTTTGAGTCTCTAAAAAAAGTACAATGATAATGAAGAACACTATCTGTTCCTTGCCATTAGTAAGGACTACAAGAACATGCCCGCCTAGACAAAGGTCCCTGTTCGCCCTAAATTATCCTGTCCTCTTTGATAGTGTTTGAAGCCATATTTCCTTGGTTTGTGATCTTGCCAGATGTTACAAACCAAGCAACCACTGAACAACCCACCCTCCCCTGGCGTGGATAGCCCAGGCATCACCCTAGGCTGCAGGAAAGGTGTTGGTGATTCTGTAGGTGCCATTCTTCCCTGTGAGTCAATTCTGAATCAATGCTCCACCACAATGCAAGAGTCTAGCGTACTGATGGAGATGCTATCTTTCAGATGAAATGTAACCAAGGTTTGCAGTGAGTGAGTAGCTAGAGAGTTTGTGGTGAGTTGATCAAGCGTCCCTCACACATCAAAAAATTCTTTGCTTGATTCCAAGACTGTCAAGATGGAGGCACTTTGAATTTTCTGATGCATCTGAAAAATTGAATCAAGAACCCCTTGCTGTCATAATTCATCCTCACTTTCCCAGATGAAGAGCCATTGCTTTAGTTTCTTTATTGCTGAAAGACTTGAAGGAGATACCAGTAGGTAGCACTTAGCCTGGGTATCTGGGAAGCAGTGAACTTTGTATGTTAGCATGTACAAAATAGCCTTGATTGGTCTATTAACATTTATATATGTTATTTGCTGCACAAGTGTGTGCCTTTGGAATGTGACAGGCCACCTCAATGTACATTGGACCCTAATTATTTCTAAATTCAGGGTGCATGCCATGAAAAAAGCCTGGAGATCTCCAATTGGTTAACAGAAATGTATATGTTGTAACCTCCAGTGTGTTTAAAACATTCGTATTTAATCCCAGAATGCATTCAAGACATTGGGTCAGAATAATTGGTGAAGAACTTAATATTTTTTGAAGGTCCAAAACAGCATGTGCGTGATAGACTTCTTGCTAGACTTCATTATAAACTGTCTAGTAGAAGTAGTACCCAGTATATGCTACCTCATTTTGCTCTTGCACATTTTTTTCCCATTCAGATTTACATTGTAGAACAAATTAGGCACTCGAGGTATCCTTAAAAACTTGTATTCAATGCTCTTCTGATCCAATATAGTTTATCTTTTCTTTATCTCACAAGAATTATTGAAATGGACTTCAAGCAAGTAAATGGAATTGACTAACTGGCATATCCTTTTGGTGCATTATTAAAAGTCTGTACATAAAATTATGCACATCACCAAAATCGGAAGAAGTAGGATGCTGAGTAGCTTTCTTCGAAGTAAAAGCAAGGCATCCTGTCAGCAAGCCTTCTGGGTATCAGATTTTAAATCAATGAAGAAGAGACCTAGAAGTAAGAAAATCCAATAATCTCTACAGATTTTATGACTGTCCCTTGCCATATATGAATCCTGGAGTTTAAAATCTCTAGGAGATCCTAGCTCGTTACGTGTGCAAGTATGGCAACGTCCACTTACAATAATGGATTTCATAATCAACAAATCCAAATCTAAGTACTTCCATTTACTTATTGCATTGATTTATAGCGCTCTATTTGCAGTGAGATGATGATTGATAATAAAAATTGAAATAAAAAAAACCATAATGTACAATCAAAAACAAGCAGAAGAACCAGGTACCATGGAAGAACGGATGCTGCTGGTTCCAGAAATGTTAGCAACCAAAAAAATAAATAAAAAAACCCTATCCTCAAATAATGGATTTCATCATGCCTCTACGCTTGGTAGAAAGGCTAGCTTGTTAGGGACCACAAAGGACAGCGCATTCCAGTCAAGAAGCCCCTTGGTAGAAAAATATCTGCTGGCAAGACATCGGAAACGAACAGCCAGAGTCTGCCAGATGAACTTAGCTGATATGAGAGGAGATAGGAGGTGATGAATTGATCAGCTACCTAGGTCTGAGATACAAGGCTTCAAAAATCATCAGCAACACCTCAGCTCCACAGGCTTGCACTGGACCTGGCTGCTCACCTCTTTGAGTTAGGATCGTAGGGGAAGCCCTGAGAAGCTCAGGAGTTCTTCAGGGCCAATCTTTCCTCTGATGTGGGAATCCTTGGATGGTTGAATGGATCAGGGCTTTCCTCCTGTAGATCTTTCTGTGGACTTTATGACTGGAGCTTCAGCTCCTTGTAAGATGGGGCCCTTTGGGTACAAATAATTCTCCATGCTTTCAGGTCACTTTAAAGTAATTTCTCATTTGAAACGGTATATTAGTTTTCAAGAAGGTATGCATCTATAAAGGAAAGAAGCTGCTTTTTCAATTGGACATCCTGTTTTGTAAAACTGACATGGCTTGTTAAAGCCTTTACATTAAAATTTCCAGTTAAAGGAGAACCAAGTCAATTTATATACATTATAAGGATTCAGATTTCAATAGAAAATAATTATACATAGAATAGGTTAGATTTTCGTTAGTAATTATTCCACTGATTTTCATTGCTCATTATAGTTGAACAATTCCAGACCAAATGTACAAATACTGACCTGCGAGTAGCAGAATAAAGCATAAATTGAACAAGCAGAAATGATCAGTGATATGGAAGCTCTTTGCCACACCATAGCAATGTCTCAGGAACCGTATTTGCAAGAAACTTTGAGGCCCACACACATTTCTTTCAAACATTAGGCCAGGCTAGATGTTGGTGTGATTGAGCCTGCTGGGCTGAAGGGAGAGGTGGTGCAGGCCACATACTAATTAAAGAGCTAATTCTGATAAAGATATTTTGTATCCGGGCACATGATGGGTTGTAAAATCATATGTATGGAGCTATCCCAGCAAAAAACTGGAGGCAAGCCATTTATGCAGCAATGCTCTGAAAGGGAAGCCGACTGTGAAATCACTGTAATTAGATTTATTCTAGTTTGTATTTTTGTCCAATAATAAAATAAATAATAAATAATACTAATAAAAAATCTACCATCAATTCCTTGGGTTCTTCCAAGTTTGCTAAGGGATAAAATTGATTCAATTTATCTTTTGCCTTTTTTTTTTAAAAACTCCATTATGGCTTTATGTACTATGGGTAGCCTGGCTCTGATTCAGCCACTCTGGTCTCTTCCCGCATAAACAATGTAAATGCACTTGTAAAATCTCCAGTTTTTATTGGTAAAGCCATACTGTCGTCTTTAAATAAATAACATTTTGCACTTTCATTTGTGGATCTCAAAGAGCATTACAAACCTTCATTAATTAAAGCCACACATCATTGCAGACAGTGGCACTGGTAAGTGTTATTATAGATGAGGTATAAATAGCATGTACAGGATCCCACAAGTCATATGCAGAGGTGGGTTGGAACTTAGAAGCCCTGACTTCCCGTTCTTGACATTCATTCCTGTTTCCTACAGTACCGTCCCAGTCTTGGAATCAGTGCACACACAGACATCTCCCATTGCATTCAATGCAAGTTCTGTTTATACACAGCAACATTTGGCCCTTGTTTTGCACATTAGATTAACCAAAAGAATGGTCTCATGAAAAGCAGCTAAACTAAAAGCCCTAGAATATTATTCCATGACACAAGATTTGGGTTTAGGTTTCTAGTTGCTTCAAAATTAGATTAGCTGTGTGGGTATTGGGCTGTGTAGCCACTTGAAAGTTTAGCACCTATGGAGACAAGTATTTTCTGGAGACAAGCCCCAAGTAAGCATAACTGCACCTGACTCTTTCAAATGTCTGCCGGAAAGAGAAATGTGCATATCTGTACTGGTCAGTATCTCTTATGGAATATATTTACATATAAATTTTCAGTCAAGTGAAATATTCCCAGACATTTAATGGACCTGGAGGATTGAGATCTTTGGAAGTAAGAGTCAAGAGCTTAAACTTCATCTCTGCCGGTAAGAATAGCTTGTTTAATAAACGTGAATAGACCCATTTGTCACATCTTTGTGAGGCAACGTGGTCTAGTGGATAGAGCAGGGTCCAGGAGCTCTGTGTTCTCTGTCCAACTCTGTGACGGACTCACTGCATGGTCGTGGGGGTGTCCGCTTCTCTGTGCCTTAGTTTTCACCTACCTTTACAGAGTTCTTAGGATGGTCAGATGACAGGCTTTCTATAAGTACAAAGTCTTACTGTTATCTAAGAACTCTTGTGAGGCTAAAATTCACAAAGCCACCTAAGGGATTTGGACTCCCGGTTCCCATCCAAAGTCATGGGAACTGCATATCCAAATTCCACAAGTAGCTTTGAAAGTCTCAGCCGTAATACTTGCTGTTAGATGGTGAGTTACCATAAATGATGGGACAGCACTAAAAGCAAAAGAGGAAAGAAGGTCTGGTGGTTAGGGTGCTTGCTGGAGACATGAGAGATTTGGGTTCAGTGGGATGCTTGGCAACAGGTTTCCTTTGTGACCTTAGTCTAGGATTTGCAGAAGGTGGGATCCACTCCTGCCTCTTAAAAACATCCCCACTGGCTGCAGCTGAGGTTTTACATGAGGCAGAATATCAAGCTGCTAGCACAAGAACACTAGGGACCTCATAGTGCAGATATAATATATGATATCTGTGTAGGCAATATAGAAAACCCTAAGAGAGACACAAACCGAACATCTGGAAACTTATTTCTGGGAATCAAACAGACTGCTACTGGGATGTTGTATTTTCTTATGGACTTTTGGTAGGCAAGATATATTTATGAATGAGGCAATATTTATTATTCATGTATAGGAGATATCTATTTATGTTTTATGCTTGACACATACCTCTAAAATACATTTTAACAAGCACAATTAAGAAATACTATCAACTAGCATATACATCAGCACTACATGACTTAGCACAATACTCCAATGTGATTTAAGATGCTCTGCATTACTCTTGCCTTAATCCATAAATCACATGCAACTGTCAAATAAAAAAATCCACACACAGTAAATATCCATCAAATACTAAGGCAATTTAACTGTTTTGCACCTGACAAGGCTTGTAAAAACCGATCAAATTACACAAGAGACTTAAATTGATTTAGTGATGCCAAATGGTATTGGGATACCTCTGTTTGTCATCCAGTCCTTTCTTTTACCATAACTTTTCATCATCTTTCTCTGCATGAGTTGTGGTATAATGAGTTGACCTCTGAAAAATGTTGCCAGAGAAGAACATTAAGGTTGTTTAACATTTAAAATCTCAGCGATACCGGGGCAAAGTTTTATTCCCAAAATCTCAACATGAGCTTAACACAGAATTGTGCAAGGGACAGTTTCTTGTTTGCTACTGATCTAATTAAAAAACAGGGTGGAATTTGCAAGGTTAATGGTGAATTTAATCCTGTATCCTATGTGCAGGGGAATGACTTTCATCTAGAGTTCAAAGTCTGAGAGTAAAGCTGTTGCAGGTATGCAACTTTAACAGGATGTTAGTTCAGAAGCAAGTGAACACTACCAGGAAGAAGAGCTGGTGTGTCAGGAGGATTATTAGGGATTGCTGCCCAGTGAAAGTGCTAGGCTCTGCTCCCCAAAATAAAGACAAGATACACTTGTCTGTGCTTCAGTCTTTGTTACACAATGGGCCAATGAGCTGCACCCACTTACACCAGGTCTGAAGTTATTTGAAATTAAAAAGAAACTATAGAAATAGATGGTATATTGCAAGGAATACAGGGTAAAAATAATCACACCTTAAAGAGAATGATAAATGCAATTGAAAATATCAGTTGAACCCTGAGTCTTTGCAGATGATTTGCTTCCCTTAGATTCTGCTGATCAGAGATGTTAAAACTCTGGTGTTCATTTTTCTATGGAATATTGATGGTTTTAGATTCTTATGGTATATAAATCACCCAGCAGAATCACCTCTGAGATAATACCCTATGAGATAAGCCTACCTACTGGTTTTAGGGATAGCTTTAATTGAATTTCATTTGTTATATTTATTGTAAGTACTTGAATATGTCTGGGCGCGACACAGCAGCTTCTTTACACACCTGTGCAGACAAAGTGTGCCTTGTCTCTCTCTGCTAGCTAGTCCACATGGAGGATAACTACTACCAGCTAGTGAGAGTTACTGCTGGAGCTCAAGTGCTAGAGGCCTGTGCCTGAGTTTGGAGATGCTGGATTTCATGGAGATGCAAATACACTTGCTACGGTATTTCCCTTTTTTCCAATGTGTTAAAGATCATCAAACTGACACCACACAGGTCCACTTAGAGGCACTTAGCAAATAACCTGAGCCAGTGAATGGTGTTGACCCAGGGTACAAATCAAGTTAGAAGTTCGATTGTAAACTCTTCATGGGGAAAGATCGTATATTTCCATATATTTGTACAGTGCCTAGCACAATGGGGCCCTGCGCCTGTTGGTGACGTGTGTATTACTGCAATAATAATAATAATGTAGCCTTCTGAGAGACAATGTAAAATGTTGTGGACTACAAAAAGTAATTTATCTTAATCTCTAATATTATACCCTGTACCCAAAGTTATAATTTACACAGGAATTCAACTTTTCTATAGGAGTTCTCCATTTTACTTCAATATTTTTTTTGGTAAAGAATCACCAACTAAATGTAGAATTGTGTGGAGAGTTAATAATGCACCAAAGACTATCTCTGGGGTCCCTGATTGAATTGTCAGGATGCATCTGCCACGGCTTTCATCTTTTCAGTAAGTATTGTGATCGGTTGGGGCTCCATAGTACAGGGAAAGGTACAGATACGTGGGGAAATCCCATCCCACCTGTTTATTAAATGTTACACTATTAGTCATCTCTTTGCGGAGGTACATGCAATGACTTGAACAGCTCGGTCTCTTGTGCACTCACATGACCATGTGGAGTCTCTCTTATTTAAAATGCTGCAAACTGGGAGTCCTGCTGACTCAGGTTCCGAGCACATATTTCCACATCATCATCGCGTTGCTTCTGAATCACAGAACCCTAAAAGGGGACAATGAGGTGAATGCCAGGGATGTCCTCTGTCAGGCATGACATTAGGAAAGTGCTGATTCAGTCAGTTGCAGCCTCTGAAGAACATATTTGTTTACTGCAGCGGTGACATGTGCAGCTGTCTCTCTGCCTCCAGTTGGGCTTTCAGGCGTTTAGCTGAATAGATTAAATTTCTGGTTTCAGTCTGAGTAATCTGCAGATGCTTTACAACTAATTATTCCACCTTTCATTGACTTAGCTGTGCTTAATTTACACAGTTAAGGGTGTGGCAAAAAAATCACATTGCTTTGTACCATAGCTAACCTGTTTTTTAACATCCCATACCTGCCTTAGAACACAGATAAAAAAGTATGAATTTTTTGTTAGGGAGCACACTTTCAAATCCAAATGAATGGCTTCAGATAAAAAGATTAATGAAAGCTTCCTCCTGCCCTGGCTCTGACAAAATGAAGTCATATATCGAGGTCACTTCACTAGCAGAAAAAGGAGTAGAAACTACTGGGATAGGCAAAGCAGAGTATGAAGTATTTTTAATACACTGGGAGGACATAATATGATTAGTCTATTTTATTAAGCACTGGGATGCCTAGAGATGAGGGTGTAATATAATGGACCACCTTCTAAATGACATTTATATGCCCCTATAATTAATGATTCACATTCTGTATTGGATTGTGCTACATGTATATGGATGTGCCAAGCACAGAAGAGGTGGAAGTGCATGTGGAAGGAAAGTTACCCCCAGAGACTGTGTTGTTTTTGCACCGCTGTGGTGGGAAGGGGCTGACATAAGTAGGAAAGCTGGGTGTGTTTTGCATAAAAGGGGTGTGTCCAAGGTGGAAGTATTCTTAAGCTAAAGATCTTTTATACTAGATTCTTCATCTCTCTGCCTGCTATGTTACCTAATAGCTAGATCACTACAGAAGAAAAAATACGGGTAATAATGTACATATACCATTATCTGATTTGTTCAGTGCCGTTCCTGTTTGGCAGAGCGGTGCTTTGTTTTTGTTCATTACTAATGTAGTTGAAACTATGGCAGAATAAGTAGGATGATTCCTTTCAGTAATTGCAAATCAAATATTTCAATATGATGGTAAGATATTGTCTGATGATTTATTACCCTGTTTGCATATCGTTATGAACTCTATCACTCTATCACTGCAGCGCCAAGATACTGGGGCTTCTTTTAAAACACCTGATTGGCTTGTTTAAATTAGTGATCAGACCATAAATCTAGTAAACATGCATAGTAATCTCAATAAGAATATTATGAATTGATACAGACATTATTCATCAATCTCACTATAGGCCTGATCCAAAGAACATTGAAATCAATAGAAAAACTCCCAATGATTTTAATGGGTTTTGGATCATACCTTCAGTTAAAAGCAGCAAGCATGATGAAAACACAATTGTGCACCACTCTGAACACTCCTAGCAATGTGCAATCAGGAATAGTGTACAGATAGGAGATTATTTTAAGAGTTAAGTAATGGTTCGATAAATGCCATGTATTATAGGCCAGCAATGGCTGCCTCTAAGGCCCTGTTTACAGTAGGAAAAAGGGTTGTTTTTACAACATGATAGCTAATAGTGTAGGCCTTACATCAGTTTAGCTGGTCTAGCTATGACACTGTAAAATATACTTTTTTCCCTAATGTAGACATACTCTAAGACTCCCCTTCTGCATTGCCTTCCTAGCATTGTTCATACAACATCAGTGATAACTTGGTAAGTCAGGATAATAGGAGCTCCCATGAGTCTTATGCAAGCTTCTTTAAGTTTAAAACAGAGAGCTGTGAGAAAATGGGAGAAATCAACATATCATGAGTCATTTAATATTAGGGGTATTTGGAAAGAAAAGGTTAAAGCTATTTCCAGTGGCAAGCAATTAAAGAATGGTAGGGTAAACTATTCTAACCCATTCTCTCACACAATGTAGTGGTGAAAATATAGTGGTCAAGGCTGACCACCCAATGATGAGAAGAAGTACTCTAGTTTGCAGTTATGTCAACAACTGATTCATGTCTTCTACATAATGCAAAGTTACAATCTGCTTACTTTCTGTATTCTATAATAGGCTACAGTTTTCATGAAGAAGAGTAATTAATTTGCACCCGTGAAATCTCTATTGTGATTTCATGGCAAATATGATCTTAATTTTCACTGGTCCAATGGTATTTGTAAAGGGCATAGCTTGCAATGGGTTAAGCCTTTCACAACTTGCCTCACAACTGCAAAAATGAACACATAGATGTGCCATCTGGCAAGTACCCCCTTTCATATTAACGGCCTTCTAGGTCTCTCTAAGCTACCCTTAGGTACTCTGAACAGCTGCAATGTAAGTCTCCAAACTTCCACTGTTGTAATGGGAATGAAGAACAAACAATGCTTGATACTTTTGCTTCCCATTAACATTGGAAAAAACAGTTAGTTGGAACCAAATCTAATCTACCTGCAGACAGGTGGGCACTTATGTTTAGAGGCAACCAAAGGGTTTTCACCTGTCTCAGCTCTTCTTTAGGCAAATTAGCAATTTCTTTATGGTGATAGATATTTAACTCAGATTATTTTTTTCAAGGCACTGAATGTTCCAGTGGAAATTAATAATTTACCTGCTACAAGAGTGCTCAATATCCATATACATGTAAATAGTCATTAGACAAGATGGCAGTAGGTGGCACTCAAGAATATGTATCATAGTTCCTTGATTTTGTAGGACTCACAAAACTTGTTGTGCACAGTAAATAGCTGACAATGGCAATTCTGTATGTCAGTCTGGGTCTTCAACTGCATGTACAGAACCAAGCATACTGCCACTGTTCAATAAGTAAATAGTTAATACCCTTCCTGTGTTTCAGGAGAAAATTGGATGTCAAGTACAGCTGTCCTGAAAAAAATCTAAGGTTGGTTTATACATGGGAGCTTGTATGATACTTACATGCTATATTTGAGGGGGGGAAACCACATAGGGAAATCATTTTTGAAATGTATGCAAGTTTTACTTTGTTTAAAATATATATTTGTGTGTGAGAGAGCAAACAAGTGATGGGAATGCCTGCATCTTATACTAGATTGTATTAATCTTACTACATTAATTGCGAATATCTGTCACAAGCAGGGAATGTTTTGGGACCTTCCTTTCCTATATTTACTCCTGAGCACTGCTAACAGAAAATAAAAGATCAAAATGATGACTTTATCTGATACTGGTTTTAACAGATTTATTTCCTGTTCTAAATTTCTTCCATGGGAACTGAAAAGTGAACTGGTCTTCCAATTATGTCTTAGAATGTTGTTAGATTTGGAAATGGAGAAGATGAAAGACTATACTGTAGAGAAATGGATTTTTCTTCTGATGGGCTGGTTATGAAATAACTTTTTTAACTCCAAGGCTTTAGAGATGTGTAAAGCACCTAAATCATACCAAAGTGGTAAATAATGAAAGAATTGACCTCTACAGAACTGGGAATTTGCCTTGTAATTGAATAAAAGAACAAAAACTTCCATTACCATAAAGGTGATTTAGGGTTAGGAGACTGACCTCTTTTCAGTCTCTGCATGCTGGATTACTAAATACCTGCTAAGTTATGACCATACCAAAATGAAGTATTGGAGGCATGATCATTTGTCTACTGTCCTTTTTATACTTGAAGAAGGTGCTTAATCAAATACAGTAGCTATTCTATTTCCTTAGATATTCAGCCTTTAAGAAAGGCCCATAAAAAGTACAGAGGTTATGAAATGGTAAAATTCTGATGCTTAAACAGAGGTAATTGGGTATTTCAGAAAAGTCTTGACAATTTGTCTCACCCTACAGCCCCACTAATCTGACTGAAACTGCACCAAAGCCTTAAGAGGATCTTAAAGTGAACCTACTGATACATGTATCTAATTCAGGCTCAATTGTTTTTCCACACCAATTTCTAAACTATTTTATCAATGTTTGTTTAAAATCCCACTGGAAAATTTTCAAAGAAAATGTTTAAAAGCATAACATTTCTTATAAAATATTAATTTTAATTTAACAAATTAGATTTAAGGAAGCAGAAGAAAAAAAGAGGAAAATCCTTCCTAGACAGTAGAATAGAGTCAAAGACAATATTCTTGATTTATAACAGGAATAATATACATTTAAAAAAAAAGAATAGAGTATAATTAGAAAGCCTGACCAGTTGTGGGAAGCTCTTACTATTATTAAGAAATAAATGTCTTTATTTATTTATAACCAGGCTAGAATGTTCTCGGGTACTTGGTAATATTCTTGAGGTAAGGATGAGGTAAGGGCATAGGTGTGTATATATCTATATCTATATCTATAATCATTATTTTCTTCTGTGCACTGTGTATTAAGACTCAATGCAACACCTTAGCTTGACAAATTTCCATTATGATAGGCTGATCCTTCTTCTAGAGGTTTTATTATGAGCCAATAAATAAAGGGGGAAAGAGAACAATTCTGCCTGCCTCTAGCAGTTAGTTAAAAGATGAGTTCTGAATAGCTCTTTTATTAGTTCATGGCCAAAAGTATCAGTTTAAAGTTTGCATTAAAATAATAGAGAGAAAAGGTGGGTGAGGTAATTGGACTACCTTCTGCTGGTGAAAGAGACAAGCTTTCAAGCTGCTCTGCTCTTAGCAGACATCACACCTGCGTAGCTTGAAAGCTTTTCTCTTTCAATAACAGAAGTTGATCCAATAATAGATATTATCTCACCCACCTTGTCTCTCTAATATCCTGGACCAACATGGCTACAACAACACTGCAAACATCAAAATAATACTCAGTTTTTGAAGACTTTTTGGCCAAATTTAATGACTGAATTCCCACTCTACCTTGTCAAATAGCTTTTTGACATTTATCAAGATTACAGCCGGGGTCTCAAGTGTGAGTGTAACAGTGGTAAAGCCAAAAAGGGAAAACCATGAATCAATCTACGTACCCCATCAAACTACCCATCTACATACCTATTTCTTAGACAATGATCACAAACTGGTATACAAGTGCAAAAGTATCTCAGTTATAACCAGAAGTCTTTTACAGATGCTCTAACCTTTAGATGACAATTGATATCAGAATTAAGGTTCAGGACTACATTATGCCTTTAAAAGTCACAGCCTGCATCAGAGTGGGATGTGATGAGCACACTGCACAGGAAGGCTGGGTCATAGTTTCAATAACATTTGCCCTCCTGAGATCTCTCTTTTCCCTGCAGCCATCATTCAATCACTGATCCAAGAAATGCTGGAAATACCTTAGGAAAGAAGCCTGAGAAAATGCAGACATGGGAATAAACATTCAGAACCTGAAGAACAAGTGGAGACTTTAATCTCCTAAAGTGAATGGAAAGGCGAACAAGGCACAAACATTCATGAGGAGATTGACTCTCATGAAGAAGGCCAAAGACGAAATGATGTTGGAGAGTCCAGCCGTGATAAAGAATGAAATGAGGCAAAAATCCATGCACTGACTAGAAGTCTGAACAAGTAGAAAATGTGTTTAGAGCTAAATACATTAAGATTATAGGAAACCCTAAGCAAAAGTGTTTCTAAAAGCTGGTAAGCTGCGTCCACATAAAATCCTAACAGCTTTCCAGTTGTACAGTACCCAGAATTGTATGCCATATTCTCAGAGTGGTCACACCTCTGCTCTGTCACTTTCTGCCCAATGCAATGTTGCATTTATCTTTCAGGCTATCATATTCATTACAAACTCAAATCTAATTTACTGTTCACTATTGCCTGTAGGTCTCTCATAGCTTTACTGCTTCCCAGATTCTCGCTGCCATCCAATCTATTGTGTATGTTTTTAGGTTGATGTTTTATGAACATGTCAGGACAGAGACACAACACAAAGGAATCAAGAGATTTAACAATTTTATGAAAGTTAATGTTTAAAATCAAATTTACACAAGTTAAGAGGGAAGGTATTGTACCTCTTGGGGTCGGGCTTGGGTTATGGAGGATTGCAAGTATCGGTTACAAGGTTCATGAGGTACATATATATCACATAACCAGCATAGATCCAGATAGGGGTGTGGAAGATTTTAAAGCGTCAGTGGATAAATGGACTCGGGTACGCCACCCAGGGAATGTATTAAGAGTCCAAGTCAGTATTGGTATAGAGAATAAGTAGTATTAGAAACCAAAACAGACTAAATGAGAACAGCTTTCCTGCTATTACCAACAATAATCAGGGTAATTCTCCTGAATGAGTCTTTACGGTTTTCAGACATGATATCAGTGATGCATGTACCTATTAGAAAAAAACAAGGCAAAAGAAAGACAAATGTGTGTAGAGCTGGAGGAGAAATGTTCAGAGAAGGGTTGGGACTGTATATAGTCTAGTCTATCTGTTGTAGCATCTGATATTCTATAAACTGAATAATGTATTTTGTATTGGATATCGTTGTTTGTCTTATTTACTGTTCCGATTGGACACGGTTTCCTTAATTTTTTCTCTTTAGGAATCTTCTACAATCTGGCATGGTTTATGGCAGAGAGGAAAGGTTGTTATTATTGATTTCATCTACTTGTATCAATCTACTAAAAAGATACACTAACACATCAAAAATATTTAATGACCCTGAGGAACAACAAATAGTTTATAAGCTAACCACACCTATGCAGAGTTCTCTGTTGCCTTTTGCGGTTGTGTCTAGTTGCATTGTTGATGCTTGAATTCTAATGTACTTGTAAATTTAATTCTGGACCCTACTATTCATTGGATGTATCATTATAAACTGGGTATTTTTCATCACTTAGAAGTAAAAGCATGGATATTCATGGAAAAACAGGCTTATACTTTTGTAACTAAATCAAGAAAATAAAGTTTAAAAATTGCATAAATGACAAAGTTTACTGCACATTTTCATGACAAAAACTGAACAGTTACCAAAGATAAAAGTGGGCAAAATATCAATACCATCTGGTTTCTCCTAATAGTCATAAAGGCTGGAAACCTAAAATTAACCAAAGAAAATAAGCTCCTTAAAAAAAAAAGGGGGGGAGGCATTTATTCCAGCAAAGAACTTGCCTTTCAATTCCTGGTTGTCCCTTAATTTTGGGTCTATGTTATAAACACTGACCACTCTTAACTTGAACTTCTGTGCCAGCAGAATTAAAAAGACACCATCAATTAGAAAATTCTGTAGCTACTAGTAGCTTCAAGAAGTACTTAAAATTACTATAACTGAAAGGAACAGGCAAAAAAATAAAAAAGCCTGTTTTTCTTTGTACATCTGACATCACTGTGTGTATATTCTGTCACTGTTTCCTCTGTAAAGTCCATTTCTTTTTTTGCTGGAAAGACCCTTACAAATAACAGCAGAGAAGTAGAAAAAAAATATTTTTTCAACATATTTTAGCAAGTCATTACATAGTATTTATTTGGTCCTGTATCAAATTTATTTGGTTCTGCATTTGGTTTCTTTATTTGTCAGAGTGCAATCCATTTTTACAACCATGGAAAGAAACTGCCCCTTTTTAGGACCCAATCTACAACAAGCTTCTTCTTCTTTGGTTATTCCTCGATGCAAGGATGATGTCTGCCAATGGGGGTCATTGGTGGGTTTTTAAGTGGCTGAGGAGCCCAATTAGTGCCCCGCAGATTTTCCCACAGAAGTGATGGGTATAATCTTGGAGGAGACGTAGCTGTTGGCTGGACTGTTGTGCCCTTTCTTTCCTCCTTTGTCGCTTCTCTGTCTCATGAGCACGTCTGTTCTCCACAAAGTGAGCTGTGGCTTGGTGTATGGTGTGGCACCGCTGTGTTCTGTTCCACCCCGAGTCCTCCCAGCTTGTTTTGGCCGCAGAGTTGAGTGATCCCACTGGATGCGGCCATCCAGTTGGAAGAGTGTGAGACAGCCTATGTTTGTGTCATCTTTTCCCCATTTGGGGTGAGCAGAGGGGATCCTAAAAAGGCCCTGTTCAGTCACAGCCGCTGCTGCTGAAATGCACTTCTGTCTCATCCAAGCACAAGATGACTGTTCCACGGCTGCCGCCTGCATACAGATTTGTGACTAAAGACTCCCGGAAATCACTGCTCCTGTCTTCAT
Organism: Caretta caretta; assembly: GCF_965140235.1. Classification (NCBI taxonomy): domain Eukaryota; kingdom Metazoa; phylum Chordata; order Testudines; family Cheloniidae; genus Caretta; species Caretta caretta. Next base: position 88,907,592 of record NC_134214.1, read on the forward strand.
TGCCACTCATCCATCACCGCAGGGCTTTGTGTGGGTGTGAGCCATTTGGCAGAGGCCTACGCGTGAAATCTTTTAACGTGGGGAAACCGGTGCGCAGGTGGTAACCACATGAGACTTGACAGGAGAAAAACTCTGACCCAGTGGCAAGGAGATCCAAGACAACCAGAGGCCTCCCTCCTGCTGCAGCCCTTATCCACCTTCACAGCCGCAGAGTACTAAAAGGTCCTCTGTATGTGCCTGATCCACCACTGGGGTCTTGTGAAGTTTGGACCGTGGTTAGTCAGGAACCTCGCCTCAGGCCTGCTCACCAAGGGGGAACCTTCCAGGGGTATGAAAGCTCCAGACGATGTAGCTCTGAGGGTCTTGAGTTCACGCAAGCCTCTCCATCACGACAAGGTTGCGGTCCATCAGAGAGGAACAAGCACCAGGCAGGTGGAGGACTCAGCTCATTGCAGACTACTTGTATTCATGAGGAAATATAGTATAACCTCTGATATTTTATGTGGAGGATTCTGATACTAATGGTCAAAAAGCTGTTGCCACCATTTCTTCTGATGCTGTTGCTTATGTAGACAAAGATCATCATATGGATGATCTTTAATATTCCCCAAAATGCAGATGGTCCACTTCAGAGGAAAAGGTCATTTGTAAAGAGCTACAAAAACTACCAAGGTTTTTGTTTCTTCTTTTCTTTAGAGTTTTGAAGGAAACTCGAAGGGCCGGGGGGGAGGGGATTTGCTGCCCCATGTTTATATGTTCTCATATGGGGAAAAAGAGAAGGAAATTGTATCTGGTTATAGACTGAGGAATTTCTTTGGTTGAATCCAAGGAGAGAAAGCTTGTACAGATAGGGGCTGATCTTGCAAACTGTTGTGAATCAGTAACTCCCCTTCAGGTTAGCAGCACACTCAACACCTGTCAGGAGTTGCTCACAACCTCCTAGAACATGGTCCGTGATGTTGAAGGGAAATGTTTGTTGAATATCCTGCATTTTTAAAAAGAATAATAAAGTCTTTCCCCCAAGTTGTGGTGTGAAATTCAGTAGCTGAAAACAAAGAATCGAAACAAAATATATACTGTAAGTTGGTGAAATGGCTTGGCAGAAAGAGTACTGTTGGAATCGGAGAGGTCTTTTCCCTAAAGGGTAATGTTTACAAGAAGTAAGCAAATTAAGGGACCAGTCCTGCAAACACATAAACATGTGCTTAACTTTATCCACATGGATAATCTCACTGAAGACAATGGGGCTACTCACATGAGTAAAACTAAGCATGCACTTAAGGCATTCAGTCCCAGGTATCTTAGGCCCAGATCCACAAAGGGACCTAGGTATTGCAATGCTTAGCTTTGCAACACTTTTAGGTGCCTAGAAAATCACTGGAGCAACAGTGAAATCTTCAATGCCTGAACTAGGCACCTAAGCTCCCCGTACAATGCATTGAGAGAGGTAGGCACCCAAGAAAGTGAGCTACAAAAGCCAGCATGCTTGGCAGTTCCTTGCCTAAGCTAGCCAATGAAAGATGCTGCCAACAGGGGTGTGTCCTAAGTCGCACCCCTCTCACAGAGTTAGGCACCTCTCTCTGCTTGCAATCCACAGCTGGGAACCCCTCTCCAGGAATCACGCAGCTTAGGTGACTAAGTCATTTCTTAAGAGAATAAGTCAGGCACCTGTCTCACTCCGCACGATATGACTGGAAGAGGAGGAGGAGGAGGTGGTGCCAACTCCCTTATGACTTTTAGCCCAGTGATTAGAGCACTCTGACCCAAGATGTGGAAGGCTGAGGTTCTATTCCCTTCTCTGCCTAATGAGGTGAAAGGATTTGAACAGGGTCTCCCAGTTCTCCTAACCACTGGGCTATGGGATAGTCTGATGTAGGGTTCCCTCAGTCTCTCCTGTTGAAGCTGTTTGTCACAGAGTACGTCACTCTCCGCCGGACTGGCACCTCCTCCTGGTCATTCTGGGATTAGCTGGAGGCTGACAACCCATCCGCAGTCAGCACCCTGTCGCTCCTTTTCCGCAGCCAGCTTGCAGCCCCTCTTGTAGTGTCAGGAACTGCAGCATCCTCTTCGTGACTCGGCCCGCCAGCCATGTCACTCTCCGTGTTCCCCCCCTTCCTGGGTAGTTTAGCTTCTAGTCCAGATACTAACCCAGTGGTGACGGCAGTCAATTATCCTGTCCTTCTCCCAGTGGCGAGTGGGTGGGACCCAGGCCTGCCCAGTACTCCAGGTCCCAGCCCAGGGACCCTGTGGATTGCAGTCTCCTGCTGCCCCTCAAATTACTTTCCCTACTGCTATGTCTCCCCAGGCTACTTTCCCATGGCCCCAGTACACTCCTCAGTCTCAGCAGCCCGTCCAGAACTCCTTCTATTTGCCTTGGGTTCCTGCCTGCATTGCTCTGTCCAAGGTGTTAGCAGCCTACACCAGACACAGTCTTCCCTCCTTGAGTTCCAGGCAGCTATTCACCCTGCTCTGCCCTGGAGCTCTGTTTATATTGGCCTGCTGGGCCTTAAGTGGCCGCTCCTCACAGTCCCTCTCCTACTGGCTGCTTTTTGCAGCCTAGGGCTCTATTAACCCCTTCCTGGCCAGTGTGGGGCTAACGCCCCCTCACATGTTCCAATTTGGATAAATACTTAAATAGTCATTTGGCCAGAGAGAGTGTATGTGTAAATCACTCAGCAGCCTCCTGGCTAAGGCACTCACCTAGGAGATAGGATTGCTGTGCCCTTTATGGATCCAGGCCTTAGAAACAGCCATCACTGGTCTATTATACCTGGTAATTATCAAACCACTATCTTAAAAACAATCTCCGATCTGAGTACACGATGTGTTACACAAAGGCTGTGTTTTCACCAGGCTTGTTGCTCCAGTGTGTAAAAGTAATTAAAGTCATTGGTGCAGGGGGACTGGAGCCTGGATCTCCCACCTCCCGTATGTGTACACTATCTACCAGACCATACTGTAATTTTCTTTCTCTGCCCAATGCCTAACTATGACAGCACACCCCTGGAGGGTAAAAGACTCCTTTTCAAATCCTTTCTCCCCCTCTGGCAGAGAGGGGGGACTTAAACTTGGTCTCCCACATCCCAGGTGAGTGCTCTAACCACTGGGCTAAAAACTGGGCACTGCCAGGCAGCTTTTGAATGGGACCTGATCCAGCAGGCAGCTTCTGAATGTTCCTACCTGACTGGGCTCCTCGGCTCAGATAAGTGCTTCTTTACCTATTTTCCTTTGATTCAGGGATCGCACTAGGGCTTAGGCGAGAGATAGGCACCTGGACATCTGGAGGGAAGCAGCAGCACACATGAGTCTAGGGAATGTTTACAGTCAAAATTTAGGGGCTTAGTGAGTTCAGGTGCCAAGCAGGGGTGTTGTAAATCTCTGTGGTGAGTAAAACTGGGAGTTAAGTGCCTACATCTAAGACTTAGGCACCTTAGTAGAATCAGAGGACTGGCAGGGACTTCGAGAGGTCATGTAGTCCTGTCCCTTGCACTCAGTAGTAGTTTTGTGGATTTGGGCCTTATACACCTTTTTCCAGTGCACCTGCTGAAGAGGATGGGGAAGTATACTTGTGTTAACCACTTGTTGTCCTGGAGACAAGGAAGTGCTCCTGCACCCAGTCATCCATACAGGAGTTCTGACTGGATGATCATAGTGGTCCCATCTGGCCTCATACGCTATGAAAGTAATAGCTATTGCTAAAAACACACACAAAATACTTCCATTTCAGGTTTGCTGATAAACTTTAAAGGGAGAGAAATAAAATCAATGCACACGTGTCAAAGCCACACTGATACTGAAGAGCTAATAGCTTGAAATGGGTGGGAATGATTATATTTGCAAAGCACATGTATTGTGGTAGTACCTGGGATAAAAATAAAGAGAAGACAACCATAGTCCTAGTCACATCTTGGCAACAAATAGGATAGACAGACGCTTGATGTTGTATGGTAATTATAGATGGCTGAACTGAGAATAAATCTTTTTTGTGGATAATAGTTTCTGATTTTGAAGGCCATTTTAAATTCTATAGTGCAGGTTTCTGTCTCCCTGCCAAGGACACCAGTTAAATATTCAGTATAAAGTACAGTGGTGCTCTCTCTCCGAGCTTGACTTTTAATTACAATATGCAACCAGGCTGGTTAGTCATGGGTCAAACAGTATCAGTCATCAAACTGAAAGATTTTTTGTGCATAATGAGATTATAAATGTTTCCGATTATCAGAAGCTGGTAAGATAACTAAAGTAAAAATGACCACAGCATCTTTATGAGTGTTCTGTGCCGTGAAAGGACAAAGGGTTTTCAACACAACCCTGAAAATCAGAGTTGTCAAACTTTATATCATGGTGCAACTGAGAGTCATGCTACTGCTATGCTCTGGTTCTGTTAACAGATGCAGTACTAGGGAACCAAGAGTGAGAAAGACATTGATGTGATCATCTCCAAGGGCATTTCACCAGAATGAATACCTGAGGTAACACAAACAGAAGGGGCACTAAATAATTCATCAAGAAAAATTAGATTTTCAAATAGCCAGGTTGCCACCCAAAGGAAACGAAGAAAAGCAAGGCACCCTTCAACAAATTCCTGTAGAAGTCAGGAAACTACTGACCAGCAACAGCCTTATATCCAAATCATATGGCCAGCAATGAAGCATCCTTCAAGAACAAATCACCAGTGCTGAAATTACAGGCCCTACAGTAAATCCAGTTCACATGGAACTCCTACTTAAAACAGAGACAAATGTTTTCAGACAGATCAGCTGGTGTGAGCTGTCGAAGCTTCACGAATTTTGGTGAACCTATGTCAATTTACAACAGGTGAGGCTCTGCCCCTTTGAGTATTGCAAAAGGTTTTGTTAAAGTCAAGTTAAAGAAAGCGTAACTGCGACGTTACAAACAGTGACACACGAGAAGCTCGACTTGGATACGTTGCCCATCAAAAGCAGAGGTTTTTCAACCACCTGAGAAAAGTAGGTAGCAGATAAGTCTGCAGTATGGGACGTGTTGGAAAAAGAGAGAGAAAGACAGTGTGTGTTAAGTATAAGGACACAAACATTTCCTCTCCCCACCCTCAAGACAAAAACAATGTTTACAGTTAAAAAAATGAATGGCCAGATCCTCAGCTGGAATTACCTTAGTCTCATTGTCTTCAGTGGAGCTTAGTTGCTGCTGAGGATCTGGTCTGCTTCCCTGCCCCCAAGTCTGAAGTATTGCAGAAGGAAGGACTGCAGCTATGTAGAGAAAGATTGAGTAAACTGACTGGAGATAAGCAGGAGAAAGAGCCATGTTACTTTGTCTAAAGGACAATGTCTATAAATCCACACACATTTCCAGACGAGACATCACCTGCCTCTATCAAAAATTTTTAATGCAGAAAACAATAACCTTAAGTCAATGTTCAATATTTTCTGACATGTATATTCATGCTAATACTTTGAATGGTGTTTTGTTTTTCATTAGAGGACCTGAAAACACCTTACAACCATTAATTAAATCTCTAAAGATCCCTCTGATTATTTTATCCCCATTTTACAGAGGCGTAAAAGACTTGCCCAAGGCCACAAGTGAGTCTGTAGCAGAGCCAGGAATAGAACCCACGATTTGTGGCTACCAGTCTCCTATTTGAACCACTTGATGCCTTTCCTACTATTTTGGAATACAACATTCCAGCTAAAAGTGGGAGTGGAACTCCTTATAGTATTTAAAAAGTGTTTTATATAATTTGTCTTGGTTTAATAGTTCTGTGATAAAGAAGAATTCTCACTCTAGGAACATCATAGGCTTCTATCACCAACCCTTCCTGTTCAATATCTTCTTCCTCTTCTTCACCTTCCTGTTTTGGAGCACTGCACAGTGTACCATATGAACGGTATTAAAATAAGAGAATACATACAACTGAGAACGGAGTGAATGGAATGGAATAGCGGAACATTTAGAGCCTGGCCCAGCTCCCACTGAAATCAAAGGGACTCTTTCTACTGTCTTCAACAGAAGTTGGGTCAGGCCCTTAGTTCTCCAACATTTTCTCTGACCTGCAAATACTAATGAGATTTTAGATGCTCACTAAAAACCCCACCACCAAGACAAATAAAATGGATGAAGGATTATCTATGTTTCTGAAAGAGAAATAAAATATTTTATGAATGATATAGTAAGAAATAAAATGAGTTATTGACTCTTGAAGAGCTTTGAATATAGTAATTTACAGTTTGAGGATATGTAAATGTGGTTCCTAGAATCACAGAGCTCCTACATTAAGAACTCAAAACTCCTAAGAATCAACTCAAACCCATTACAATTAATAAGTGAGATCTCACTTCATCCAAGTTAACAAAATCAATTCAATATTCATGTCTGTGATTACACATGGAGAAACACTGAAGTCCAGGGATGACCATCTCACTGAATATGACATGTCATATTTACTATGGAAAACAAAGTTCTTAACGTTTGAGGTTGTTTTGTACCTATACACGGTAAACAGCAAGTTATTCAATGGCTGGCTCTACACTGGGCTGACACGACCCTGAAAGAATGTGAACCTGGGAATCCAAGAATTTCTAATCTGGGACTCGACTCACCAGATTAATGCAATACTCCAGTTTTATGCTGGCAGAGCTCCACTGATTTCCATGCAACTCCATTGCTTTCAGTAGTTGTACTGGGAGACAGTCCCCTGAGGTTGTTCCCCCCTCACAAGCATAAAATACGATGAAAAACTGCCCAGAATAATTGTTAAAAGGTTCAACAGCCTCACCCCTGCAAAACGTTCAAGGAATTTCTTAATATAGTACATTGAATCAACAAAGCATATATAGTGTACCATCTATGAAGGATTTAGGCTGACATCTCCTCAGCTAGACATATTGCAGGCTGCTTAGAATAGTGCTCACTGGCTTCATGGTAGGCAGATGAAAAAAGGGCTATGGAAAATTTACTTTCAAATGCAATTTAAACAGTTTCACTCCATTCCAAATGTCAGCCTGAAATTTTCCACAGTTTAAATATGCCAAGTCTATGCAGACTGATGATTCCAATAGAATGAGTCCTGAACCCCAATGTATAAATCTTTTTTAAAAACATGTACCTTGCTGTAAAAAGGCCAAGAACACCCACACGCAGAAAGAATCCTGTTGCTTTTCTCTTGCTAGGTACAATCTGACAAATGAATTTTATTTCCTTTGATGCGCCACTTGTATAACTGTAAATCCTACTCTGTTCTGAGAAAGAGAGAGAGAAATAAAGAGCCATAACACAATTTATGCCATCTTCTAAAATAGTAAAGGATTTGCCAGAGAATCTTGTACTGCTTTGGGAAGCTGGGTACATCAAACTTGTCTATTGCTGAAAAACTGTTATACTGAAAAACCCAATATCTGGGTGAGCATACTGTGTCTGTAGGTACCTGAAAAGAAGTTATGACAGCAAGAGGAGGGAATTAAAGGAGCCAGACTGTCAGCTAACAAAATACAAGAGACTCTAGAAACGAATGCTGATGACTGAGAATGCTGATTTTTTGGGAACACAGCACATGATGCTAAGATCTGTGGCACTGTTTTTTGTGATGACATTTGGAAAAGGCAGACAGTATGAATACATCATATCTGGGGCCAGATGCCACCTGACAAGTTCAAAAATGTGCGATTTCCATAGTAATCTGTTTGGACTCATCTCCAGGGGAGGCCAGCTCCCACCACGATCCCCCTTATTAGCGTTGTGTGAATTACAATTTTTTTGGTTCACGGTAGAACAAAATAAATCAATTAATCAGGGGAAAATTGTTTCAGGTTGTCATGATTCCCACCCCCACCCAGCAAAATGAAATAATTAATTTCACATCAAACTAAACATTTTGTTAGACCTGCAGTGTTTCATTTCATTTTGTTTGAGTCACTTTATGTTTAAATAAACATAATGGAAGTAAAATTTGAAACAAAAAATTGTTTTGAATCAAAAAATCAAAATGTTTCATTTAGAAAAAATAAACTCTTTGAATGTTTTTCAGAATGTTTTCCCCCTGACCAAAACAATTTGGTGAATTGTTCAGTTAACCAGATTACGCATTTTTTGACAAAAAGTTATCTGAAAAATTTTGCCCAGCCCTAAATATGTTGGGTAGAGAGGCTATAAATCGAGGCTCCAGAGAGACCTGCTGGTGAAGGCTGTTGAAGGGATGTTCTGTGCACCCCCCGGTCATGCTGTTTCCCCAGCACCACTGCCAACTTTTCAAGATGCAATGGCTCTGTGAGGCCTGCTGGCAGACTAGACGCTGTAGAAGTTTTCTGGAATAAACTGACCCTTTGCACACACTGTTGAAAAAATTGGGATAACCAAGGGTCAAATCTGCACTAAAGAATTTTTCTAAATGATACTACTGGTGATGTTGCTGCATATTTCTAGGATTTGAGGATCAGGTCTTGGTAGTAAAATCAATGATAAGCAATTGGATGGTTCAAAAGATTGGTAAAAGAATATGGGGCCTTTCACTTCTAATCCACAAGGTTGAACTGGGTTGATAGTATCTGAAGGTCATTACTATCTGCTGGCTGTTGAATAACCTATATGAAGAGGGTTTGTGGTGTCAATCCAGGTCCTAAGTGAACAGGTGTCCACATTGCAACAATTGGCTGCTTGCATTGCCCTACATACGCTGCATCTCTTCTATGTATTTGTAAATATATAGTTCCCTTTCCGAGGGCTATCGATCTGTCACCTTTCACTAATTTAAAAAGTGACGGTAGAACTGTAACTATCAGTAACTAATATTCCATGGGCTTGACTCAATCCAGTTGACAGAACAGTTTAAACGAGTTGTAATATACCATCTCCAACATACCATCTCCCCTCTGTTTATCAGGGATGAAAGGAATGTTTCCAAAGCCACTGAAAATCCTAGAAACTTCTGACAAATCCTGTTGGATTCCAGCAAATAGTAAAATAAAATTCTTGAATACTTAGTTCTAGTTGGATTCTGTATATGGAGGATGGGGAAAGAACTGAAGCTGTTGTGTTTTTACACCGTCTGTATAAGAACATGAGCTATGATCCCTTTTGTTTGAACTGTTTGCTGGAGGCTCCAGACTAGTAGTTGAGGGTTTCTGCGAAACTAAGACAGACACTTCAAATGAGTTCTGGTCTCAAAGTGGAACTTTTTTCATCTCAGTTGAACTATTTCCCTGATCTGTTCATCGTGCTCTCCTACCCTTTGCTGCCACAATTTTCCCCACTGCCTTCCTTCTGACCTCAATCATTTCCATTTCCTCTCTATTACCCTTCGCGTCAAACCTTTTTATAAAAAGTAAATGCATTGTCTTAGGGCCACCCTTAGTCATGCTACACAGGACCTCACTCCTAGAGCAGCCTATTGAGTCTCATAAGGTTTTACTCAGTATGAATAAGGGTAACAAAATCTGGCCCTTAGATTGTAAGTTCTTCACGGTAGGAGAGGGACTGCGTCTTCTTTCATGTTTGGACAGCACCCAGCACAATAGGGCACCTATCTTGATTAGGGCCGTTAGGTGCTATCAGAAAATGCTGATAATTCCTATTAGCAGTAATGCAATGTGGGTTCTTTATATTCAATTTAGACTCTATAAAAACTCAACCAAAGGCACACAGGGAGGTACAAGAGAGCTTATATGACAGATCCCTTCAGAGCTGTTATGTAGAAACAAGTATTTAGGCAATTTTAAAAAAAAAATCTCTTATTGGTGGTATTCGCCAGACTGAGTTTTATAGTGTGAATTCTGAATACACCATGTGCAGGGTAAATATCCTTCTGAAAATAAATTCCTGTCAATGTGCAGTTGCCACTTTTCTATCATTCTTTATTAAGTCTTTTGATATTCTAAACATGGAGAAGATGCAATGTACTTTACACATTGTTCCATTATATCTAGAAGAGAGAGTGGGATTTAATAAAGTAGGCTAGAAAAGTAGCCACTGCACCCAAAGGCCCAAATATATAATTAAACAAAGCAGATGTGTATTAATTCTAGATAACACACAAATGGGATAGAAAAGATCTATATGATACCACAGTAGTAGGAAATACTAAACAAAGAGCAGAATAGTGACCAAAACAAGAGTGCCTACCTAGAGATAAAATTCAACATGGACTAATCTGGTCTTTATGTTTTTATTTTGACACAAATGTAATTTTCAAATGACCAAACAAGGAACTTCAGCAGGAATTTATCCAGCCAGAAGATGAAATTATTATAGTTGCAAGATCAGCATCCATGGCTTTAAAGTAGAAGGCACAGTTCCCAAATGCAAATTCCCCAAAATGTTGGGAATGTTCTGATTTTGGGAAGTTCTGTGTTTCTTCATCCCTCAGTGAAGTCAACTCAGCACTTTCCAGGGTCAGGCCCATAGTGAAGAGCAAATCAGGAAAGGTACACATTAAAATTTGAGATGGGCCAGAGACCCAAATATCCACAAACTCTGGGAAAAGTTCAGCTCCAGATCTGAGTTTGCATTTCAGGCCTATTTCTAATTAAATATATTTGCCACCTTGACTGTTGTGGCCTGCAACAGTAGCTTCATCTATTTGAGATTATAGAAATATAGAAAGCAAGAATAAAACACAAATCATTACAGCTCCTGAAGGCAACTGAAAGCCTTGTCTTACCAAATGTATGGATATACTACTGAGTAGAAAGAAAAGGAGGACTTGTGGCACCTTAGAGACTAACAAATTTATTTGAGCATAAGCTTTCGTGAGCTACAGCTCACTTCATTCTACTGAATGCATCCGATGAAGTGAGCTGCAGCTCACGAAAGCTTATGCTCAAATAAATTTGTTAGTCTCTAAGGTGCCACAAGTCCTCCTTTTCTTTTTGCAGATACAGACTAACACGCTGCTACTCTGACTATTGAGTAGGTGCAATTAGGACTGTTTGGACGGAGTGCATCCAAGTGTAACCAAATTGACTTCAGTGGAGTTAGATTAAGGATGAATTTGGCATGTAATCTGGAAAATTTGGACAACTGTTTTCAAATGATAGTTTTGATACCTCCAAGAAGATAAAGCTTGGATATATACAGAGGACCAGTTTGATCTCCTTAAACATCACCATGTCCTCTACACACAACAGGGCATGTAACTTTGCATACTGTGCCCTGGTCTACCCTAGGAGTTGAGGTCGAATTTAGCAGCGTTAAATCGATTTAACCCTGCACCCGTCCACACGATGAAGTCCTTTTTTTCGACTTAAAGGGCTCTTAAAATCGATTTCCTTACTCCACCCCCGACAAGGGGATTAGCACTGAAATCGGTCTTGCCGGGTCGAATTTGGGGTATTGTGGATGCAATTAGACGGTATTGGCCTCCAGGAGCTATCCCAGAGTGCTCTATTGTGACCGCTCTGGACAGCACTCTCAACTCAGATGCAATGGCCAGGTAGACAGGAAAAGGCCTGTAAACTTTTGAATTTCAATTTCCTGTTTGCATGGTCACCTGCAGCTTGCCACGCTGGCCAGAGCTCATCAGCAGAGGTGACCGTGATGGAGTCCCAGAATCGCAAAAGAGCTCCAGCATGGACCGAACAGGAGGTACGGGATCTGATCGCTGTATGGGGAGAGGAATCCGTGCTATCAAAACTCCGTTCCAGTTTTTGAAATGCCAAAACATTTGACAAAATCTCCCAGGGCATGAAGGACAGAGGCCATAACAGGGACCCGAAGCAGTGCCGCATGAATCTTAAGGAGCTGAGGCAAGCCTACCAGAAAACCAGAGAGGCAAATGGCCGCTCCAGGTCAGAGCCCCAAACATGCCGCTTCTATGATGAGCTGCATGCCATTTTAGGGGGTTCAGCCACCACTACCCCAGCCGTGTTGTTTGACTTCCTTCAATGGAGATGGAGGCAACACAGAAGCAGGTTTTGGGGACGAGGAAGATGATGATGATGAAGTTGTAGATAGCTCACAGCAAGCAAGCGGAGAAACTGGTTTTCCCAACAGCCAGGAACTGTTTCTCAGCCTAGACCTGGAGCCAGTACCCCCCGAACCTCCCCAAGGCTGCCTCCCGGACCCGCCAGGCGGAGAAGGGACCTCTGGTGAGTGTACCTTTTAAAATACTGTACATGGTTTAAAAGCAAGCATGTTTAATGATCAATTTGCCCTGGCATTTGCGGCTCTCCTGGATGTACTCCCAAAGCCTTTGCAAAAGGTTTCTGGGGAGGGCAGCCTTATTCCGTCCACCATGGTAGGACACTTTACCACACCAGACCAGTAGCACATACTCAGGAATCATTGTAGAACAAAGCATTGCAGTGTATGTTTGCTGGCGTTCAAACAACATCCATTCTTTATCTCTCTGTTGTTATCCTCAGGAGAGTGATATCATTCATGGTCACCTGGTTGAAATAGGGTGCTTTTCTTAAGGGGACATTCAGAGGTGCCCGTTCCTGCTGGGCTGTTTGCCTGTGGCTGAACAGAAATGTTCCCTGCTGTTAGCCATGGGGAGGGGTGAAGGGTGAGGAGCTAGCCACGTGGTGGGGGGAGGCAAAATGCGACCTTGGAATGAAAGCACATGTGCTGTGTATGTAATGTTAACAGCAAGATTTTACCGTGAAAGAGTGTACCCATTTTTCTATAAAATGTTTTTTTTTTTAAATACCACTGTCCCTTTTTTTTCCCTCCACCAGCTGCATGTGTTTCACAGATCACAGGATCTTCTCCGTCCCAGAGGCTAGTGAAGATTAGAAGGCAAAAAAAACGCACTCGTGATGAAATGTTCTCTGAGCTCATGCTGTCCTCCCACACTGACAGAGCACAAGACGAATGCATGGAAGCAGACAATGTCAGAGTGCAGGAAAGCACAAAATGACCGGGAAGAGAGGTGGTGGGCTGAGGAGAATATGTGGCGGGCTGAAGAAAGGGCTGAAGCTGAAAGGTGGCGGCAGTGTGATGAGAGGAGGCAGGATTCAATGCTGAGGCTGCTGGAGGATCAAACCAATATGCTCCAGCCTATGGTTGAGATGCAGGAAAGGCAGCAGGAGCACAGACTGCGGCTACAGCCCCTGTGTAACCAACCGCCCTCCTCCCCAAGTTCCAAAGCCTCCTCACCCAGACACCCAAGAACGCGGTGGAGAGGCCTCCGGCCACCCAGCCACTCCACCCCAGAGGATTGCCCAAGCAACAGAAGGCTGGCATTCAATAAGTTTTAAAGTTTGAAACTTTTAAAGTGCTGTGTGTCCTTGTCCATCCCTCCTCCACCACCCCTCCCAGGCTACCTTGGCAGTTATCCCCCTATTTGTGTGATGAATTAATAAAGAATGTATGAATGTGAAGCAACAATGACTTTATTGCCTCTGCAAGCGGTGATCGAAGGGAGGAGAGGAGGGTGGTTAGCTTACAGGGAAGTAGAGTGAACCAAGGGGCGGGGGGTTTCATCAAGGAGAAACAAACAGAACTTTCACACTGTAGCCTGGCCAGTCATGAAACTGGTTTTCAAAGCTTCTCTGATGCGCACCTCGCCCTCCTGTGTTCTTCTAACGCCCTGGTGTCTGGCTGCGCGTAACCAGCGGTCAGGCGATTTGCCTCAACCTCCCACCCCGCCATAAATGTCTCCCCCTTACTCTCACAGATATTGTGGAGCGCACAGCAAGCAGTAATAACAATGGGAATATTGGTTTTGTTGAGGTCTAACCGAGTCAGTAAACTGCACCGGCACACTTTTAAACGTCCAAATGCACATTCTACCACCATTCTGCACTTGCTCAGCCTGTAGTTGAACAGCTCCTGACTACTGTCCAGGCTGCCTGTGTACGGCTTCATGAGCCATGGCATTAAGGGGTAGGCTGGGTTCCCAAGGATAACTATAGGCATTTCAACATCCCCAACAGTTATTTTCTGGTCTGGAAAGTAAGTCCCTTGCTGCAGCTGTTCATACAGACCAGAGTTCCTGAAGATGCGAGCGTCATGTACCTATCCCAGCCATCCCATGTTGATATTGGTGAAACCTCCCTTGTGATCCACCAGTGCTTGCAGCACTATTGAAAAGTACCCCTTGCGGTTTATGTACTCGCTGGCTTGGTGTTCCGGTGCCAAGATAGGGATATGGGTTCCATCTATGGCTCCACCACAGTTAGGGAATCCCATTGCAGCAAAGCCATCCACTCTGACCTGCACATTTCCCAGGGTCACTACCCTTGATATCAGCACATCTTTGATTGCGTTGGCTACTTGCATCACAGCAGCCCCCACAGTAGATTTGCCCACTCCAAATTGATTCCCAACTGACCAGTAGCTGTCTGGCGTTGCAAGCTTCCACAGGGCTATTGCCACTCGCTTCTCAACTGTGAGGGCTGCTCTCATCTTGGTATTCATGTGCTTCAGGGCACGGGAAAGCAAGTCACAAAGTTCCATGAAAGTGCCCTTACGCATGCAAAAGTTTTGCAGCCACTGGGAATCGTCCCAGACCTGCAACACTATGCGGTCCCACCAGTCTGTGCTTGTTTCCCGAGCCCAGAATCGGCATTCCACAGCATGAACCTGCCCCATTAGCACCATGATGCCCGCATTGACAGGGCCTGTGCTTTGAGGGAGGTCCGTGTCCATGTCCTCATCACTCTCGTCACCGCTCTGATGTCGCCTACTTGCCTGGTTTTGCTTTGCCAGGTTCTGGTGCTGCATACACTGCTGGATAATATGCGTGGTGTTTAATGTGCTCCTAATTACCAAAGTGATCTGAGCGGGCTCCATGCTTGCCGTGGTATGGTGTCTGCACAGGTAACTCAGGAAAAAGGCGCGAAACGATTGTCTGCTGTTGCTTTTACAGAGGGAGGGAGGGCCTGATGACATGTACCCAGAACCACCCGCGACAATGTTTTTTGCCCCATTAAGCATTGGGATCTCAACCCAGAATTCCAATGGACAGCAGAGACTGTGGGAACTGTGGGATAGCTACCCACAGTGCAACACTCCGGAAGTTGACGCTAGCCTCGGTAGTGTGGAAGCACTCCGCCGTGTTAATGCACTTAATGCACTTAGAGCATTTTGTGTGGGGACACACACAATCGACTATATAAAAACGATTTCTAAAGAGCCGACTTCTAGAAATTCAACCTAATTTCGTAGTGTAGACATACCCTGTATGATTTTGGCAGGTACTGATTATAAACAGAGTTCACAGTGTAGTACTTTGCATGTATGTTTTTGCGTGGCCATGATGATGAAGATAAATAACGCCATCACAGTGTATCTTATCAAGATTCCATTTACTGAATGTTCTGACATGTCTTACACACATTGTAAACCCACAGTAATATTTCCTCCCACACACTTTCTTAGTTGAGTCTGTCCTCGTTGTCAAGTTCTGCAGGTATGATTGGAAACCATGGCATCTAGGAAGAGCCCTAGATAAGCAGATCATTTATTCTGTTTTTAGATTGTCACAAAAATGGATTCAGTTTGCACTGTTTCTCTTCTTGTTATGTACTTTGACATGAACATGAAACTGGCAATACACTAAGTACTAAAATTCTGTGATGACTCATAATTGTTACAAAGATTAAAGGAAAACAGAAAATAGATGAATCCATTCTCATAACAATCTTCTGCCTGTGATGCTAACAGGACTGGAACAAAATTCTCATGGTACAGACTGTAAGAAACATTTGCAGCTATTGCAAAATTAACCCACTTCCATGACACTGCTCAATGACTTCACTGTTTTTCTCAGATGACAGTGACAAAGTTTAGCTTTCTAAAAACTTGCTTCTTTTTGAATTATTTGTGTTTTCTCTGCTGACTTGGGAAACCAGAGGCTGTATATGGACTCCCTGTTAATATCATTAATATTTTATTATGATAATTGGCATGGTGGCTGAAGAAATCAGAGCTGTGAGGTATGAAAAGCTAGACAAGTAATTCAAAAGTGGCACATTTTGGCTTTCTCGATGTTATAAAATGCAGTTTCACTTGTGTGGTTTTCCTTGTTTTCATCATATTAATTAATTTTATTATTTGCAAGTGAAAATTGCTCTGTTCTTATTAGAAACACTATTAAGGACAGCAGAGAAGGTGGCAAGGGATATGCTACAATTGCTGAAACTCCAGCTGGGCAAATAACAGATTTTTTGGGTTTGTTGGCAGTTTCAAAAAGTAAAAAACAATTTGTTTCAGTTTGGACTGAAAATGAAAAATGATAAAATCTTTGGTGAACAGTAAAAAAAAATTATATTTCAACCATTTAAAAATATTTTTATACTCTTAAAGGAATTTTTTAAATGAAAAGTTGTTTCAAACCAAAAAAATAGATTTTTTTTCTGAAATGAACAGTTTGGTGAAATCGATACCAATTTGTGAAACATGTCAGTGTGCTGAATCTACATTTTCTAGTGAAAAAGTTTTGACAGAAAAATAGCTGAGAGACATTTGTGCTAGCAAAATCTTAACTATGTGATCAGCAATAAAAACTGAAATCCTTGGAGAGTGAGTGAAAGAGCTCAGAATGGTGTGGAGGAAAAACATTTGTGGACAAAATCAGCCTTTGGATACATATGGGCATCTCTTATTGACTTCAATAGAAGCTATGTGTGAGCACCTAAGAGTAAAAAATGGCCCCCATGAAATACGAGTACACATCATTTAACCCAAATTGGCCAGCATATCTTTTACTGATCTTTTCAATTATTGCTGTATGGTAATTGGAAAGGAAATTACCTATTTATTCTATTTACCTTATCAGGAAGCAGAGAGGGAGTTGATTTAACCAAGAGAACTGTAATTGTCAATCTGACAACAGGAAAATGATGAGAAAACATTAAGTTAACTGCAGGAAGCAACTGAAGCAAGCAGTGGCAAGATGAGCTTTTCATCTCTCAGGAATTAAAACAGGCCTCATTTTCTCCTTAAAAGGTTCCTTTATTTTAAGAAATGCTGAGCTAAAGGCAGAGGATGGACATTGCAATAGTATCAACAGTAACAGCACGGTATCTCCTCTTCCTTCCTCCAACTAACTGACTTCATCTTCTTCTCTCTCAAAAAGAAAAGGAGTACTTGTGGCACCTGAGAGACTAACAAATTTATTTGAGCAAAAGCTTTCGTGAGCTACAGCTCACTTCATCGGATGCATGCAGTGGAAAATACAATGGGGAGATTTATATACATAGAGAACATGAAACAATGGGTGTTACTATACACACTGTAACCAGACTGATCAGGTAAGGTGAGCTATTACCAGCAGGAGAGCGGGGGATGGGGGTAGACCTTTTGTAGTGATAATCAAGATGGGCCATTTCCAGCAGTTGACAAGAATGTATGAGGAACAATGCGGGGGGGGGGGGGGGGGAAATAAACATGGGGAAATAGTTTTGCTTTGTGTAATGTAAAACTTTATTCTTTATTCAAGCCTAAGTTAATTGTATCCAGTTTGCAAATTAATTCCAATTCAGCAGTCTCTCCTTGGAGTCTGTTTTTGAAGTTTTGTTATTGAAGAATTGCCATTTTTAGGTCTGTAATCGAGTGACCAGAGAGATTGAAGTATTCTCCAAATGGTTTTTGAATGTTATAATTCTTGACGTCTGATTTGTGTCCATTTATTCTTTTACGTAGAGACTGTCCGGTTTGGCCAATGTACATGGCAGAGGGGCACTGCTGGCACATGATGGCACATATCACATTGGTAGCTGTTCAGGTGAACGAGCCTCTGATAGTGTGGCTGATGTTATTAGGCCCTGTGATGGTGTCCCCTGAATAGATATGTGTACACAGTTGGCAACGGGCTTTGTTGCAAGGATAGGTTCCTGGGTTAGTGGTTCTGTTGTGTGGTGTGTGGTTGCTGGTGAGTATTTGCTTCAGGTTGGGGGGGCTGTCTGTAAGCAAGGACTGGCCTGTCTCCCAAGATCTGTGAGAGTGATGGGTCGTCCTTCAGGATAGGTTGTAGATCCTTGATGATGCGTTGGAGAGGTTTTAGTTGGGGGCTGAAGGTGATGGCTAGTGGCGTTCTGTTATTTTCTTTGTTGGGCCTGTCCTGTAGTAGGTAACTTCTGGGTACTCTTTTGGTTCTGTCAATCTGTTTCTTCACTTCAGCAGGTGGGTATTGTAGTTGTAAGAACGCTTGATAGAGATCTTGTAGGTGTTTGTCTCTGTCTGAGGGGTTGGAGCAAATGCAGTTGTATTGTAGAGCTTGGCTGTAGACAATGGATCGTGTGGTGTGGTCTGGATGAAAGCTGGAGGCATGTAGGTAGGCATAGTGGTCAGTAGGTTTCCGGTGTAGAGTGGTGTTTATGTGACCATCGCTTATTAGCACTGTAGTGTCCAGGAAATGGATCTCTTGTGTGGACTGGTCCAGGCTGAGGTTGATGGTGGGATGGAAATTGTTGAAATCATGGTGGAATTCCTCAAGGGCTTCTTTTCCATGGGTCCAGATGATGAAGATGTCATCAATGTAGCGCAAGTAGAGTAGGGGCATTAGGGGACGAGAGCTGAGGAAGCGTTGTTCTAAGTCAGCCATAAAAATGTTGGCATACTGTGGGGCCATGCGGGTACCCATAGCAGTTGGAGTACGCATGTGAGCAAGGATTAGACATGTAAGTAAGGCTGGCAGGATTGGTCTCTCCATTGAAGAATCTCCTCTTGGGTGTGAATTAGCCACTTTCACTTTTTTGTCTCATCTTACATCGCAAAAGGACTTTTGTCTTTGGAGTCTAGGCAACTGGGAAGTTTAGAGTTAATAAGGAGCTCATTGCAATTCTATTCATTATAATCAAGAAAAGTTTGGACAAAAATGACATTTCAGCTAATGTGAGGATCATTTAAAAGGGCCATTTGCTACTGCAACTTAGACTTTCTTTCTATGCCTGAGCATGGACGTTACACTAAATAGACTCCCATACAATCACTTACATGAGTAAGTGGGTACATAAGCCAGTCTTAGTAAACCTAATGGTGTGTGAGGGAGTCTATATTACAGGGATTTATTCCAAATTTGGCCCAATGCTATAAAAACTTTTTGGTAACAATGCAGCTTGCATGTGCCATGCTTAAAAGTTAACATAAACCATGAAACACACTGTGAGTGCTGGATCACAAATTTAGTGAAAGAGTTATTCCTTTTCCTGAATTTTACATGAGTGGGTAATTACCCACAGCAAGTAATTTTTGTCTACCTGTGAAGAGAATGGAGTAGAAGATACCACAGTACCTCTCCCTCTCCAGCATCAGTTTATGTACATAATGAAAAATAGGAAAAACACTCTTTGTAACTGATGTCTTGTATAACAATAATTGGCTCATTAACCTTAAGTATGCCATCCTGTTCCCATTATCAAGGTCAAATACAGGAATGGATGGAATTCTATGCTGCCATCATATTTTACACATAGGAATACATGGCTCATTTACTGATACGGTATGAATATCCAAAATCTTAATACTGTGTTGAGATTTTTAAGAGCATGAGAACAGCATTAGGAAAAGAGAAGAGAAAGCCAAACACAGAGATATGTACTACACACATATAGTATTATTGTCCATTTGACATGCAGGTCCCTGACATTTGGAAAAAATATATTACTACAAAGTGGTTATGCAGTTCCAAAGAAATCCAATAAATCAATTAAAAAAAACCTCTTGTCAGACCACACAAATGTCCTACAAATTGCACCATAAATGGCAAAACATTTTAGCTGATGTCACTAAATATAGTTTATATGGCTTGGAAACCAGACCACATCCTATAAAGTCATATGCAAAACTCAAAAGCAAATATGTAAAAGCAAAATGTTAGCATGACTGAAATGACTACCACTAATATCCTTTTTGAAGTTAGAGGATGTACCACAACAATTAAGTTCTTTGAACCAGGTAATTCTCTCTTTGTTTTGTGTTTGCAGAGTGCTGAGCACCATTGGCTGCAAAATCCATGACTGTGGTCCCTGTGCGATACTATTATCCAGGCAGTAAATAACAACAATGGTCTTTTAAAAGCTGGCACAGGACCTATTCTATTACAAAGAGAGGTACACCTCCTGCATTGGGTGGAAGAGGACCTCCAATTTTGAGATCTGTCTGATTACTAAAAAGTATTGATGGGTAAGGAGATCTTCAGGCCTGAAGAATCTCTTTTTTGAGAGGTCGGCGATGGGGAGGGGAAGAGTGCTGTAGCCGAACTGGGAGTCCCCTTCACCACGGAGTGAGGAGAAAAGAGGAAACTTCCCATACGCTGTTGAACTTCCCACACCCATAACTCTGTTCAATGGATGCTATTATGGGAGACTGCCCATCCCCCACGCTCCCAGCAAGCAGTACTGAAAGGGAGGAGGGCCGGTGGAGGTGCTCCAGCCCTCAAAAATGTGATTGTGTGGGAGGGGCTATTCTGAAAGCTCTATCTCCAGGGTTCTGAATCAAGTAACTTTCATGAGAACTAAAATATTTTTTTTAAAAAAACCTGAGCAATTCTGAGGACGACACATGGGGCAGACATTTGAGAGTGAAATCTCAAAACGATGCAATGGAGCAGAGGTTGGAGACTTTTGGTAAAGAGCATTTACTTGAAAATGCCATGATGTTTGGGGGGATTATTAAGAGTGGGAATCCCTCTTGCACAGTATGGTTTATGTTTTATAGGAAGTGCCTAATGAACCATGATGCTAACAAGAAGTGGCTTTATTGGGCCATGGCATAAATAGAGACACAGGAATCATTTCAGAATATGATATTTACAGACAAGACCATTTTTCTAGGCTATTTTTTGCACTAGTTGATAAAATGCTATTTCACTATGAATAATAACTGCATGTGCCATATCATAAGTCAGCTGCAGTACAGCTAGATTAATTTATTTCCTTTTTGTACTGAATCTTCCTAACTAAACCATAAGTAAAGCACATTGCTGAAGCTGAAGGAATGACCTCAATAAGATCTGTCCCCAAGCAGGAGGTGAACTGCTTCAAAAACAGTATTGGTGTCAGTTAGTAATTTGTATGGTTCTGTAATAAATGTACACTTGGTTACAGCATTTAAACAATGGTGTTGCCTGGTAAGGGTTCACTCATCGTGCTGATAACATTCACCCAAAATATTGGCCTGGTTGAGCTGCTTAGAATGCATGGCCTCTTGCAGAAACCAGTGCTACAGATGACACATAGTAGTAGTATCAAAGATTACATCCCACTTGGCCTCATCCTGCTCTCTGACTTCAGCTGGAATAGACTCAAGTCCCTAGGTTTAGTTGGACTGACACACTGAAGAGCTGCTATGCAATGATATGCACGTTCGTTCCATGGTGTGCATTTCAGGCTAAGGTAGAGCAAGAGTGTGAGAGAGATTACCACACCTTCCAAGATGCATGGGTCCTACAGATGGCTATCATAACATAAGGTATACCTCCTCCAGTGCATCAAATGCCCCAGCACCAACTACATGGGTGAAACCAGACAATCACTATGCTCTTGAATGAACTGGCAGAGAAAAATGATAAAAGACAAAAACACCATATCCACCATGGGCAAACATTTCCTAAAGAGAGATCGCTCCATATCTGACCTCACAGTCTTCATCCTCAAAGGAAACCTGCCTTCGAAAGACAAGATAGGAACAACACCTTCGAAAGACAAGATAGGAACTTACATTTGTAACTCTGCTGGACCCGAAAAAACATAGACTAAATAGAAACACTGGTTTATGTCTCATTAGAACGGTTTGTAACACTGCCTGATAACCCTTAATTTCCCATCCCATTTTTAAGTGATCTCCTACTACAGCATGTATGAACCTCTTATGCTTAACAATCTATCCCAACTTGTATTTAGCTCAGACACTCTGGTTACTTTCCCCAGACCTGAAGAAGAACTCTATGGAGCTTGAAAACTTGTCCCTTCCACCAGTAGAATTTGGTCCAATAAAAGAACATCTATCTTGCCTCTCTTATAGCCTGGAAGCAATAAAGCCACAACACTGGAAAGAACATCACAGACACCCAGAGTGCAATCCTGGCTGTAAGGAAGTCAATGTGAGTTTTGCCAAGATTTTACACATGGTCTTGGAAGGTCAAGAGGAATGAGCCTCCCATGGTGCAATTAATACCAGTGGTACAGTTAAGTGACATACATCTTTAAGAGAGGGTAACTGTTGCATTTCTGATGATGATAATATATTAATGAGAGTGTGATGCTGACGTGATACCCTGTTCCACTGCTGTAGTACACCCCTGTATTCTGAAATCATACAGTTTACTGAAACCTGCTTAGAACATATATAGATGTAGGAAAAAGTTATATATAATTTCTTTTCTTAACCCTTTCCCTACAATTCTGCAATGATGCACAGCGCAGTAGGAACCATTTACTGCAGGACTTGCAGATAAATGGCATCTTTATGACTGAATTTTAATTCATTTGTGATTCAAAATAGAGAACAAAATTATCCTTGCGATTCATTAATTTGAAGCCTGGCAAGTATCATTAAGCAGAAATTTGCATACAAAAGGTGTTGCTTTTTAAATAATTATGACAGAAAAAAAATAATGAGTGTACAAGCAGTGTTTACATGACTATGCATGAGGCTACATGGAAGCATTATTTAATCTTTTTCCAAAATTCACCTAAGCCAGTGAAGATCACAGATGGCTCTCAGGAGGCTCTGGTGTCACCTAAATCACCAAATTCTGATTGTTGGTTTGAAGATTTTGGAATAATTATGGCTCCATCCTGAATTCTTTGCTAAACCAGAATTCCAACTTCAGCACTGGGAGTTTGGGTGCATAAGGCATGCAAAATTGACCCCTTGACTCTGCAGACTGACTAAACTGAACTTGATACAAGTCCAGAGGTTGTAAATCAACTTTACAGTATGCTTCCCTAATCGCGTTCGCCCAGCTCTCAGAGTACATTAGAGCAACCTGAAGGCTGATGTATTTTACGCAGGCTGCCAACAGCAAACAGAACCCTTCTGGGAGCCTGTGATCAGCCCAGAGTCATGTCTTGGACACACGCCTATACTGCTGCAGTAGAATCTACTGGCTAAACCCCCTTTGCACATGAAAATAAAACATATAGGGCTTTTGCACATATAAAGTCTATTATCTGCGTTTGCAAGTGTTAGTGTGTAAAAATGATGCATACAATCACTGGCATGCTCATAGAGGCATAGGTTGAGGCCATTTTGAAAATTTGTCACTCACTCTAAAACAAGAGATTGAGCTTCTATCATATCAATTCCTGCATTCCAGAAAGAGTTCTTGAAATAAGGTATTAAATGTTCTTCAAACAATTAACTGGTAACTTCTTCCATTTAAAATTATATACAAAAATAGTTTTGTGCCTGTGGGTGTGTGTGCATAAATTACACAATAAATGAAGTACCAACTGTGAGTTTGTTTTGTTATTGTTGGCTCTGTTGTGCTGGTCAGGCTCTGAGCTTGTTATACTCTTAATATAATTGCCTATAATGTGGCTTTTCTAAGTTTGGTTCTTTCAGTGACCTTCCACCAAACTCAAGAAAAGTAGATCATTCCACACAGTAAGTAAATAAATAAACGAATGGGGCTGTATTTATTAGCATTCAGTATTGGAAAAGGAAACAGAACAATAGTATATGAATAAACACAGTGCAAATACCATATGTGAGGTATGTGGGATGTACAGAATCACATAGTATATACCCGGAGCAGAACTGAACCAAGGAGACAATGTTCCAGTACAGAACTGGAATAAGATTAGGGTTAAGATTCAGGGTTCAGACTAAACATTAAATTCATATTCGGTTATATCAAAATCTGGCAAGATCATCTCATCAGAATTTAGTGGCAAATGGTGGAAACTCATGAGACCTTCTGATTTCAGCCATCTAGAAAGATGGAAAATCATGTAAGAGCAGCCGTTTTCATGAGATTTCAGCCATTTTGAACCAAAATCTCATGAGAATCATTCTGGCTATTCCTATATTCTCACTTAGTTTGATAGTGCCCAGCAGCATGATTAATGCTTTTCAGAAACAAATAGAAAACCATGGTCTCTGCCCTGAAGTCCTTACAATCTATATTTATGTGTAATACAGTGAGAGAGGAGATTGGGTTGGAGTGAGCCAGGATAACAGCACTATGTCCTGACGCGGGACAGAATATGATCACATGGTGATTTACTTTTGGCATGTTTACATTTTGATGGTTTAAACTTACATGCCTACCTCTCCCAACCGTTCATTATTTTGACAAAAGCCTTACTGTGATGGTAGCTTCAGATATTTGTGTCTCAAATGTGTACACTGGTTTTTAAACTTGTTTATTATGTTTACTCTTCAATCAGGTAAAGAAGGATTATGACTAAAAAGAAGCCATGGTCGACAAGACACATGGTCAACAGGATTTTTAGTTATTTATTAGATATATTTTACACATTCTGTTTACTATCCAATAATTAAATGTCTGGTAAGTGTAATTAAACAAAATTTGCATTACAGAGATATTGGTATGTGAACAAGTAGGATAGGATAAATGTATAAACATGTTTATTTGAGCAAATGCTTGTGGCCTAATGAAACCATGATTTAATCTAAAATTCTCCTAAATTACCATATCATCCAGTAACAAAATATTTGCAAAGACCTGAATAGCGTTGAATGCAGAAAATGAAGTTACAGGTAGATTACGTTTTTGTATAGTATCAGTATTACTTTGATTATTCTATGAACCTAGATTTGAATGTAAAAATATGAAATAAGATACAAATGCCGAGCTAGTAGCAAAGCATATTCCACACCAGCTTAACATTGCAAGCAGACTGACTGGCAGGCAGGGAAAAACTGTTTCCATATTAGGATGTTGGGGGGGACACTGAACACGCTTCCCATACTTGGCCATATTTTGACTTTACTCATAATGACTCAATTTATTTCCAGCCACTAAATAAATCTACTGCACAGGGGCTTCATGGAGAAGAACTATCCCCCAAACAGAGCTCAGTCAGGGTGAAAAGACGTGGCACACTGTACCAAAGATGCCCCCATCAATCAGTGATTGGGGAAGAAGCAAGAAGGATCTCAAAAACAGTAATGGATGAACTCTCCCATCAGGATAATGTGGATCAGTAGGAAAGCACCCAATCCAGCTGAAAGTATGTAGCTTTCATTGACTTCAATGATGCCAGATTGTGCCCTAATTGCTTATACAGATTAGATTGTTCAGTAGATTTGATCATCTCTTTTTTGATCCCTTGGGTGGAGTAGCCATGTGCTGCACTTTGGGCTAAAACATAAAAATTGGAAGGACATTGGTTGCATCAAAACCTCTTATCAGAACGTTTATATGTACCCGTGCTTCCATAAGTGGCTCATGCATGTTTCTTTGTTTCTATACGAATATTTAATACACTTTAAACAGGAACAAAGAAGCTTTAAAGGTACTAGTGATATAATGAAAAGAGCAGTGAAAACCACATAGAAAAAAAGTCACAGAAGCTCACCTGAAAGGCTAAAAATAGAATGCAAAGTTTTCAGTTTTGGAGGTTTATCAGTGACACTGATATCAGTTATGCAGCCTAGGAACTACTGAGAAGAGTATGGCTAAACTCTACTCTTTCTATAGCACCTTTCATCTCAGGATCTCAAAGCCCTTTTCAAATATTGATTAATTAAGCCCATCATCATCCATGCAGTAGATACCAAGAAAACTCATTAAAACCATCTCCAGGTACCCACAGTAATCACAGGACCTTCCTTTACTTAAAACAGAAGATAAAGGAGAGCTGCAGTCCCTGGAGAACGGCAAATGTTGTGTTTTAATGGCTTCTTCTTACACTTCCCTGTTTTGCATATGGGGAAACTAAAGCACAGAAAGGCTAAATCACAGAATCAGCATCCATAGTCAGGAACAACAGTTTATGCTCAGGACTATATTTTGCCCGGATACTGCACATGAAGCTGTTTGCTTCTCAGTGATGCATGTCAACACCCTTATCTCTTTCTCCTATTTTTTTCATTAATTTTCCATAAATCTTCTTTAGAAGAGAGACAATAAATTGGAAGGGTTCAGTCAGAGAGATGCAGTGGCACTGGACTCCAGAACAATAAATAAATAAATAAATTGAAGATACTTGTCAACCACTAATGTGGTCATTAACTTCCACTTGACCTGGATGCTACCCCATAGCCAATAAACTAAACACTGATGGTTTTCTTTAGGCCTTGGCTGCTACCGTGTAATGCTGGCAACCTATGGGCAACTGACAGAAAACATTTGTCACACTCTATGGAGCATTAAGCCTTTCCTTACAGTGTGATTTTATGAGGTAAACCGAAAAAAGAGGCAAAAGCCTAAGAATGGATCTGATTCTGTAACCTTCACTCATGCCGACTAGCACCTACTCAGGCAAAAAGTCTCACTGAGAATGGTTGTTGTGAGTTCAAAGTGATTACTCATGAGTAAGTTCTACTCAAAGGGAGTAAGGGTTGGGAATTAGACAATAGAATAGTAAGGAAAACTTGAAATTTTGTCACTGTGTTTGTCAAAATAGAGTGTAAATGATCAGAGTATGGAAAAATATTCTTTAAAAATGTTTTCTCCCAGTTATATTCTCCAAATGCAAAAACACCCAGAACAAAATAATTTTTCAGCAAAATGAAAGAGGGTAGTGACAAGGAAGCATTTATAGTCACATTTGTACAGCAAAGTTCAAGGGAAGGAGTTTGTTCTTTAATAAAGTAGCAGCATTGCCTTGTAATTCTGATTGTGCCTCAGTTTGAATCATGCCTGGTTATACATATTTATTCCTGTACGGTGTGCTCCAGCATGAAACATACATGATCTGTAAAGCTTGTGCACACATGCATGTGTGTAAAACAAAGAGTCACTTGTAAATCTATGTTTGTTATATCTTTTCAGAATACCAGTATTAGGTATAGGTACAGTAGAGCCAAAGTTTGCCCTTCGCCGTGAACACGCAGCTCTGGCTGACTTCAATGGGAGCCCCAGAGGAGCATCCAAAAGCCAAATTTGGACCAAAATGTTATATGAGATAGTTTGTTTGGACATCTGATATTTCCAGTGAACAGATTCTCTTTTTTCCAAATCCTTAGTATTTTAAAAAGAAAAAACTGATTTTGATGTTGAACTTATGATCAGAAAGGCCTCTCTCCCCCCCCCCCCTTAAGATCACTGTCATGCTCTCGGTTTTTCCAACTGGAATTTCCCATGTAGCAGTTTCCTTGAAGCTGTGCTGCCATGCCCACCATTGGCCCTCTCTTCCAAATCAGTGTGTATTTCAACATAAAGGATATAACATTAACTGGTGTGTCCATGTTATTTCCTCAGTTTGTATCTGTTTCCTTCATTTGTATTTTGCGTATTAGCAAGCAGGAATTAAAAAATTATTTTCCCTTGTTTGCTGTATATTGTGGTTCTTGCAAGTCAGTGTATAAAATTAATCTAAATGCCTGAGTCTTTTAAATGCTCATTTCTTTTCTTCTGTACAGTTTATAAATGGCATCTGTACCTTACATCAGTCAAGTACCTTGGAATTCCTCATGCATCAGCTCCTCCACTGCCAGATGTCCCAAAGTTTGTTCAGTCACTCAGTTATCGTCAGCATCCTGAAGATGTTTACATATGGCTGCAATTGTAAATCTTGCTGGTACTAGCATATGGTTTAGTAGTTTAAATTCTTGTAAATCATAAATCCCTTTGATTAGCACACACAATAGATGCAACTCACTTTTCACTGGTAAGGCTGTCGGAGGGATTCTTTTATTGTTTGGGCTTTAGCTGTAATTTGGGCCATTCCCACCATCCTTGAACAAAAGATCCTATTATACATCAGTTAATCCAACCTTGACTGGAGAATGTTCCGCACATATTTTAATGATTTTGCATGTTAAATAGCAAATACATATAATCTGAAAATGGAAGTCTTTAGTAGATGCCTGGAGCATAGCATGGCCATGTCTCTTTTCAGACATTGATATATGCACACAACTTCCAATGATTGGAGATCTGCGCAAACACTGAAGGGAGACTCTACCCTGAAGAGGCAATTAGAGAGGAGTTATTTGGTGGGGCTAGAGACAGACAGACAAATCCTCATATAAAATAATACATTTGCTTGAAGGAAAAAAATAGAGTTGAACAGTAAACAGTACACTCCTTGGGGACTGTTAATGGTCTCTAAAGAGGTTAATATGTTTCCCTCAGTCTGTTTCTGTATGTAAGTTCCTTTAGTCATGCTGAGAATAAAAAAAAAGGAGAGCAGATGGCCATGACAGATGAAGACAGCAGCCAGCAATTCTCCTTGGGCAGAAGGGCCATTTAAACCTATGTGAACTAGTCATTCGAGGGATGCAGAATACCACCAGGGCAAGATTATAGAGGGAAGGAACTAAAATGCAAGCTTTCCTAGGCACCAGCTCATAGGAGAGAGTAACAGTCTCATTTAGAGTCGCAGGCTGCTATATCAACAATACAGCTTCCAGAGGCCATGATGACTCGTAGAAAGAGTTTTCACTTTACAACTTCAACAACTCAGCAGCATCAGGTGATGGAAAGGTTTATACACTTGAAACCTTCTTAAGGAGACTGGATTTAGACCCATGGATACCCTTACACACCTTTATTAAAGAGGAAGTCCTTAGACTAGGAGAGAATACTGCAAGAAACACTCATCAACATTGTGCTAAAACCCTGGATTCAGTAACTCAGTGACATTTTTCCAAATGTGGGTTAGTTTTCTATTATAGGTACGTGAACTATCTGCAGCAAAATGTTCATTAGATGATTTTAGCCCCTTCTTTTTGTTATCCAGGAATTATCTGCAAACAGATTCTGATCATTACAAATTTGCTCATCACTGAAAATAATTCAGTAAGTGGTTTAGTTTAACACAGTTCAGTTTACAAATTGCTTTTGCTTTGATTATTTTCTATTAATAATTCACGTTAACAGGCCACCTAAGTCACATGGTTTTGTCTTTGATTCCTGTTTGGATGATTCCCAAACCCAAAGGGCTTTCAACGATGGCCAAATGAACATTTAAATTATGAATATTCATCTGAATATTAATATGTGCAGTTATATTTCTGGCTTTTCACTTTCCATGAACATTCTTGCAAACCAAATAATGCTCACACAAACATTCACAAAAAGTGAATAAATGGGATTGTAAATAACATTAAAGTGATTTTCTGTTGTTTTTATTCAATGAACAACCACTAAAAGTTTCTTGCAGGATACAGTTTGCTCTAGATGCTACAGTATATTGGATGCCACTGCATATGGAATCGAGAGTTATCTTGTATCTTCTAAATGGACCCTTGACATTTATCAGAATGAAGGCTGGCTAGCATTGTCAGAAGAAGACATAAGAAATGACAATTTGATTTATAGTTTTATTCCTCAGAAACAACTGTGTTCTAGCAGGCATTACCAAGAATTTCAGGAGCCACTGTAGAGCTGAATTCTTTAGCATTCAAACACTTAAATCACTAACACTGAATTTTACTCTATATCAATTAATACTCTGATCTCAGATGAAAGCAAGTTATTACTGAATGTTGGTACCATACTTTTATATTTATTGTAGCCTTCTGGTATGTATCTTGGGCTCAGTTTTAGATCTTTTCAACAGCTTTATGAATTGTTGACTGAATTCTTGCTCCTGCTACTTTGTTGGGTACAATCAACAACAGTGATGTGTAAAACAATGGGTTAAGTATTCTCTGTAGTGCTATAGAATTGTGTTAATAATCATTTGATTGTATGGTTAGAGACAATACATCCTACAATCAGACAAGATGGAGAATTTTGTATGAAAAACTAGTTGAGATTTCTCCCTATATATTATTACTAGAGCTGGGTGAATTATTGATTTTTGGTTTCAGTGACCAAACTGAAAAATCCAGAAAGAAAAAGTCAGTTTCGGGTTGACCTGAAACAACAACAATTCCTTTTTTCTTGGGAAAACCAAACAAAAATTAGATTCAGGTTGAACATAATGTTTTGTTTAGTTTTTGCATGCTTTTCTGTGGCTTTTTGTTGTTGTTGTTGTTAAATATAGCTACATTTCAAAATGAAACATGGTTTTGAAATGAAAAGTCAAACATTTAGTTTCAAAAATGTAAAAAAGAAAAAGTTTCAGTTTTTCTGGAATTTGTTTTTCTCCATTTTTATTCATCTGCAACTATTCATTGAATTCGACCCAACTTTGCGAATAGTTTCATTCATTGAAAAATGCTTTTTTGGGGGGCAAATAAACTATGCACCAAAAAAATTCTCACAAATATTTACTATAATTAATAATTACTGTAGCTACCTGAGGCTATTATGCAGGAATATCAGAGAGGAAATGGTTTTAGTATGTTGATAAAGTGCACATCTCAGATCATTTTAATTCTATTCCCAGTTAAGAGTGACAAAGGCTGCCCTTGTCCAGCAAATACATTTATGATGGGATAACCTTTAGGAGTTTATGAATTTATGTGAATCTCTTTTTTTGGGTAATTTTAGAAGAAGTTACATGAGCTCTCTATAATCAATAAGAAAGCTGTGGTTTTCTCTATCAGTTTAAGACTGCTACCAATAAGCAGGGATCATGATGTAGAACAATTATCAAAAAGACCACCATAAATATTACCAACATCTGAAGTCAGAATTAAAAGGTATGACAAGAAAAGAATAAAATTTGAGTTTAAAAGTTTTAAAGTCTATAGAGGCTGAAGGCCCATACACTGTTTTCTTCTTAAGTTTGGTAGATCTGCAGAGAAACATGTGGACTCTGAATAAACAAAGAAATTCACAAGTTCCCCATAGGGGTTTCTGTTTGTTTCTTTGTTTGATTTTATGTAAAGCTGACCAGAAAACTGAAGTTTTTTCCTACAAGACATTTTGAATGAAATTTTAAAAAAAATGTTTTGGTTGAAAAATGTTGATTTTCCAACAGAAAGTTTCCAACTCATTTGAAAAGAAAAATTTTATTTTGCATTAAAATGTTATTTCATTTCGATTTGTTTAAACCAAAAAGCTAAAACAAAATAACATTTTAAATTGAAATGAAAGCATTCATTTTGATATTTCCCTTGGGAAAAATCCATTTTTTTGTTGGAATCAACATTTTCCTGTGAAAAAATTTCAGTTTTATCAGATCATGCTTTTGGCAGGAAATGTTTTTGCACAATTTTTTGAACAGTTCTAGTTTTTGCTTCATAAAATATCACAATAACCTGACTAACAAAGCCACCTAAACTTGCACTCTGTATAGTTCCACCCTATTGTACACAGACCCTGGCAGAAGAAATAAAAATGAAGGTTGTGTACCTGTTATCCAAGTCCTTTGAGATGAACTTCTGTATATTCCCACTTGTAGGATCAAGATGCTGCAAGACAAGCTTCCGTAACCTTCTGGAAAGCAGGTCCATTGATTCCCTCCCTCTCCCCCTTTTATACCCTTGGAATTCTCCAGGATGGAAGGAAGAGGGAATCACTGGACCTGCTTTCCAGAAAGTTACAGAAGCGTGTGTCGCAGGCATCTTGATCCCACAAGAGGGAATCTACAGAAGTGCATGTTTGGGTGGCTTAGTAAGTCAGGTCATCATGATCTTTTCAGTCTGAAGTCTATAATTAAGCTATACAAATGCTAAGAACGAATTAAACTAACACCACTATAGAATTATTTACAGGTTTAAGATTGAAAGGCTGGCTAACTGTTAGCAAAGCTACAGGGAACTCTGACCCTTGCCCAGGGTGGTGAGAAGGAACTGAGAGGGAGGAGGCAGATCCATCCCTTTTATGCCCACAGCTGGGCACAAGGCGAGAAGATGTGCTGGCACAAATCTTTGACTTGAGTTCATTGTGCGCACACACACCTAACATGAAATGTATACGCGCACAATCACTCAAAGGAGACAGTTTCCTTCCTGGCTTAGAAGCAGGAACTAATTATAACTGAAGGAAGATAGTCTAGAGCCCAATAATGTTCTATTAAAATTTCCTCCTATGAGAGATCAGACACTTGGATCCATCAGCATATTTATGATACCAGATTCAAGGAATATCAGAATGATTCTCACAGCACCTCTTATACAGCCATAAATCTAAAATGGGACGTACAGCATTCTATCTTCTGTACAGAACATTGGCACTGCATCTTTTAATTAACTGAAGAAGAAAATGAGATCCCAGAGATCTCATTACTGAGGGTTACAAAGACACACTGAAGAAAATAGGCAGGCATTTCTGGAGCAGGGAGATCCTGTGACACCATTCTGTTTCTCCTACAGAGACTGTGTAGCAAAGAAATCTCTGGATCCATGAATCTCAAAAGCCATAGAACTGAGATAGGCGTAGTGCCCTCATATCCTAACGGAGCCTCCAATCCTGATGTCAGTTCTTAGCCTGTCAGATTCTCATAAATCCACCCTTGAGCAGCTGAATTAGCCTTTAGAAATGGGCTGGGAAATCCAAGAGAACCTCAATGGTTCCTACCCAGAACCAAGAGAACTGACAGTTCCAGGACCAAGTAAATTGGCTTTTACAACTTCTGATAGTAAAAGAGTCTAAGACCACATCTACACTTACCGGGGAGTGGTGCTGCTGTGATCAATGCAGTGAGGGTCGATTTAGCGGGTCGAATGAAGACCCACTAAATCAACGGCAGAGTGCTCTCCAGTCGACTCCTGTATTCCACCGGAACGAGAAGAGTAAGGTAAGTCGACAGGAGAGCGTCTCCCATTGATGCAGTGTGGTGTAGACACCACAGTAAATTGACCTAAGCTACATTGACTCCAGCTACGTGATTCACAAGGTCTAAGAATGGATCAGTCCCTCTCTTCTCACCTACAGGAGTGAGGGTCTAATAGATGAAGCATTGGAAAGGGAAAAATCTTCTCTTAGACAAGCAGGGTATTGCGTGTGTGCATCTGAAAATGGCCAAACAGGAAGCACGAGGTGAAATCACTATCCTGTAGCAGAGAGATCCACCATTCCAGATCTGATCAAAAGCTTTCCCCTCTCCAAGGTTACGAGGACCTCCACACTGATCAGCTTGTTTATGCCACCAAGTTGAGCACATAGTAATGCAATCAGCTCTGCAAAGATCATGATGTTGGAAATGTGCGCCAGACTCCATTAACCTCTGTGGATTCAGGGCCTGAGTGGTACAAAGCCACTAGCCAAGTAACTCATCAGTTAACGATGTCAGATCCTCATGCTGGCTGAACCCCAGGTAACTGGATCCTTTCTTGGCAACTGTGCTTGGCAGTCCTTCATGCCTGACTGGTGAATTGAATTCCGGCTCTGACCCTGATCCAAAGTTGTACTTATCAGCCACGAATCTGTACACAGCTTTTTTCTTTTCTTTTTTTCCTTTGGGAGCTCTAGATCTGTGCTTTGGTATGGTTCCACAGCTTCTGGATCAATACCTGCGAGATCAGGATCCAGAATTTGCAGGCAGAATCCAAGCTCTGTGCATCCAGATCCCAGCATTGAGAACCAGGAGGCAAGTTTGTTATTTAATAGTTATTGGCATAGATGTGCTTCTCGAATAACATACCAAATGTGATGCCTGTCAATGGTGTTGAAGATATTTCCCTAACACAGAAGGATCAACTTGTTAACCCATTTTCAAATATTTCTATGAAGTTCTAGGTATATTGCCTTTTCTACTTGATTCATGTACACTACATATTTAAATTACCGTAGTTTTTAACCTGATAAATGAGGACTAAAGATTAAATGAATAATTTGCAAAATTAAATTCAATCCTAATTGGTTTCTATCAAGCATAACACCTCTCATACAAAGGTAGAAATGACCAAAGACAAGAATAAAGTTATCTTGTGACGAATCCACATTAAATTCAATCTTAGCTGTTTCAAGAATTAATTGTACTATAAGAAAAGTTAGCTTTTCATTTTCCAATGTCCTGGTGTCAGCTATTTTTCTTATCTTGGTTATAGTCACACATTTGACAACTGCTTGAAGCTCTTAGCATACTGAAGAGCATGTTTGCTAGGAGATGATAATGGAGAAGTCATTGTTTTAATACTTCTGAAGTAGTTAAATATACAAGAAATACTATAGCTACAGCTTACTTTGTGGCGATTGGTCACCTTTTAACAGCACGCTTCACCTGCGACCATTTGCATACTGTCGAAGTTAATGAGAATTCTGAATGTAAAAGGACTGCAGCACTGATGCCTTTACATGCAACGAATTGAACCCAATCCTGCAAGGTGCTGACCACACTCGACTTGTATTCTAGAGGGAGCTGAGGGTCCAGAGCATCCAAAAGGGACAGAGCACCCTTGCTTTTAATCATCTGTGAATATTGCTTGAATTCAGAACAAAAAACAGGATTTCCTTCAGGTGTATGCATGTTTACTGTGTTAACTTTCCACAAATATTCTAACAAAAAAGTCTACTGGCAGGAACATGGAGAAACCGTTAATTGTAAGTGAATCAAAGAATATTCATGGAAAGTGAAATCTGAACTCAAAGGGTCAAATGTTCACACTATAAAACTATTTCAAAGAATTATGCTGATCCAGTCAGGGAAGAGAAAAATGCCATGTGACCTATGTGCCCAGTCACAAATAAACAACACAGCTCTTAATTTCATTCGTGAGTACTAACAGCAAACTGCTTGCCAACAATCTACAGACCAAGAACTATTGGTAAAACCATTTGACAAACAATTACAAATAATAAATAAATTTAGAAAAGTCTAAGTGCTTGTGGATGATTCACAAAGAAGAAAAATAGGCTAAATTAATCAGATAATTTCCTCAGCTTTAGTAATTTATCAAAATTAGTTCCACAAGAGCACCTCTCAGTCATAAGAAATAAATAACTTGCTCATAAACATGCTCCAAGTAGACATCTAAATACTGTCGTGAATAAAATGTACATTTTGTATTTTATGTCATTGGAGGCTTGCACTCCTTATTTATTCATACAGCAAATCATTAGGAAAATACATACATCATTGAAGTGGAACATAGCGATTAATTACACTTTGGTGCAGAAAGATACAGACTATTGGTAAATAACTAGGCCTGTGCTCTGAACTTGAATGTGTGAGGTCTTTCTGACTGCTTCTTAGGCCTGAGTCAGGCTTGTTCAGGCATATTACTACAGTATGTGTGCTCCAGCAAGATACATCTATATGCTGATCAAACACAGATTTATTGTGCTGATTGCTATACAGGAACAAGCAACCAGCCTGAAGTGGATATTATTATTTGTAAATTGCAGATCACATCCATCAGGGTGATTGGTTTTCCTTCTGCTGCATTGTAAACAGAGGAAAGGGACACAACTGTTTCTCTGAATCCTGAAAATATGAAACTGAGCTATCAAGATGGAATTTCTGATTAAGACGTTTTGTAAGTCACGTGTAGATTTCTAGTCTGAATATTGAACAGAATTTTCTTTTTATGCACATTAAATTCAGGTGTATGTGGGCTGTACGTGTGTTGTGTCAGATCTTACAGCCTTTCAGAAATTGTTTCCTTGTTGTTAGTGTGCATGTGTTGGGGATCAGAGTGAGTATGTGAACAACCGTGACACTGGTGCCCTCGCTCTTCTTCACAATCTGCTTCAGAAGCAAAAAAGGGGAGAGACAGCAGAGGTGCAACATAGGAGGGGGCCAAAGAGGAAATGGGAAGGTGGGACAGAGGGGAAAAATGAGGAGCAGGAAGAAAACAGCTTGAGGACTACGACTGGGCTCAGTAGGGTTCTGACCTTTGTCTAATTGGTGGAGGATGTAGTTTCAGGAAAGAAATGGCTGAAACCACGCCCCTGCTCAGGACTCCAGAGTACCGGTAAGTCCTTTAAGTTACTTTCACCCCTGATTAAGCCCTACGAGTAGCAAACGGATGTTTTCATATGGAAGGCTCTAGCCATGTGTAGAGATAGGAACCTTCATGTTCAGCTTTTGCTCATTGTGAATATTTGGGATCCCCAAAAGTCTTCTTATGAATGAAAACATAATCAAAGTCTGTTTTAATGCTGATATAACTGTGTAAATGTTTTCAAAACCATGAGATTTTTGCTGGTGAGAAAAGGAATGTCAAAGTTCACCCTACTGTTGGCATTTTACTCTTCCCATCAGCATTTTATTTATTATTATTATTATCATCATGGTGACATAGGTGCAGCTAGAGCTTTGGGAAACACATATATTAGGCCAAATCCTACAAGCCTTCAGGCTAATTTTGACAGGTGTTGAGTTTTATGTTAGACAAGCCTGTGATTCAATGCACCCAGACTTTTTAAAGGTGACCTACAAAGTAAAAACAAAATTGGTTTTGTGCCATATTTGCTCGGTTATCATTAATAAAAGCAGCCTAAGAGCACTGCATTTTATTTACTGATAGTTTGTTCTTTTGCAGCAGAAATGCAGGCTTTATGTCCCCTATCTTAGTGAAAACAAACAAACAAACATTCTATGAGCACTGGAGAACTAGTGCATTTATGATATTTGAGAAGTGTAGCAAAAAACCCCTAATGCTGTCTAGGCTATTGTAGTGTTGTCAAATTGAAAAGGCTTCTGAAATTAACTCCCTGTCCCTAATGGAACAGCAATGGGTAGGGGCAGAAACATAAACATAAGTGTAAGTAGCATGTCACCAATTTTAAAAATGACTCCCATTAGGGAATTTGCACTACTGAGATTTCTAAATAAAATGCAACATTTACTTTAAAATAAATTAAATAATTACCGTTTGTAAAGTGAAGCAGCAGACACAAAGTTCTATTCCTATATTGAAGGGAGTGGCATTTTCTGACACAGGAGATACACCCATCAAGAATTGCTTTCCGCTGGACCACAGCTGGGAACAAGAGGGAGATGCAATTTCTAAACGATATATTTTTTTCATCCTTCAGAAACTGAATGCCTCTGCTCAGGGATGTTTGAAATCTGCAGTTTTAGAGTTTCATTATGGTTCATTTCCAAACTCATTGATTCATGACACACAGAAAATAAAGCAGAATACAATGTTACATGGTATCTAAACTTTAAATACCGCTGCTGCATTGAGGCCTGATCAAGAGCCCAGTAGACTAAATGGAAATCAGTGATTTCACTGGACTTGGGATCAGGAACCCAATGTAGACTGGTTCCAGCTATCATGATGAAGACCAATAATTAGTGCAATACACCTAGGAGATAGAATACAAAAGAGTGGTTTAAATGTATGTAGGTGGCATCAGCATTTGATAACAGTGCAATGAAAACATCATATTGGGGCATTCAGGTCAGCTAAACTTGAACTTACAATGTTTAGATTTAGTATGAGGATCTCAAAAAGGTTGTGTCAAGAATGGAGGTAATTCTCCCCTCCCCCAATCCATTCACTCAGTCCTACTTAACTGTGAATTATCTTGCTTCCACTGGTGTAATTTTTATCACGGTATCGTCATACAATAGTATGTTGTGTTTAACAGAAGCCTACAATTGAAAATAACTTCTTTACATTTGCATTTAATTACTGTATATGATACATATGAAGTAACCCTCTAAGACTTTATTTGATCTTTAACTACAGATGTCTTGGTAGCACTTCAAATGATATTACAGAATTAAGCTGTCAGGGTTCAGAAAGTTCTACTGCAGAAAAATATTGATCTGAACTATGACGTGATCTAAAAAAATAAAGTTTCCCAAATAGTGCACAGGAGATCCTTTAAGTCATAGCCTGAGCATTCCACACTTAAGTAGTTCTATGGAGAGCGCTACCCAGAAGAACGCTGTATTATAAACACATACAATATCATAGTTAGCACTGAATTAGCTCCATTACTACCTATGAATATCATATTTTATCAAGACACACTACTGATTAAAATAACCTATCATCAGCTACTGCACCTGTGAGCATTACGATATTCTAGCATGTTACCTTCCTCTGCAAAATTCGAGTCAGCTGTTTGGTACTTGAATGAATCACCTGACAAATACTGTTTCTGCCACAGCATTCAGCGTGAAACATTCAGCATC
The DNA here is from genome assembly GCF_965140235.1 of Caretta caretta. NCBI lineage: Eukaryota > Metazoa > Chordata > Testudines > Cheloniidae > Caretta > Caretta caretta. Next base: position 88,945,523 of record NC_134214.1, read on the forward strand.
ACTTTCTACCGCTCAACCTGGCATTTGTCTCTGAAGGTGTAAAGAAGAAGAGGCATCAAAAGACAATTGTAAATGCTCACTGCCAGTTGGCTTCAAAAGGTGTGGGAGACAAATGTACGCCATTAGCCGTTAATGCCGGTCTAAACAGCAGTCCTGATGAGCAGGAGACATCAGTGGGAGGGGAAATGTCAATCAGACACTGATAACAGAGAAATAGACACATGCCTAAATAACAAAGGGACAAATCAGGACTGCCCCAGCGTGGGTTCATTAGGAGGTGGAAAGGGCACAGCATCTGAAGAAGAGGCAGCCATAAAATAGCTGCCTGGACCGAGGAGGATGGGGGCTGTTAGCGCTGCCACCAGCAATCAATTCCCCAGAAGCAAATTGTCCGGATGATAGCTATGCTATAGCTCCACCCCCTGCATGCTGGACAGCAGCTGGAGAGGCAGAGCACAGGTGACATCCTTCAGGGTGCAATGCTTACCCTAACTCCCCCACTCCCCCCGTGCGCAGGAGCTCTGTGTCTGCTCTTGGCCTCAACAGACATATCATCTTCAGCCACTGCTACTAGACCCACCTTCTCCACACTCCTCAACCAAGCCTGCCTTAGGGAGTCCTTGATTGACCCCAAAGATTACAGACCATTTGTGGATAAATAAGGCTAGATTCTGGTCCTCAGCCTGGCTGGTTTGCATATCTACAGCCCGGTATCTACATCCCAGTTTGCATCCTGCTGTAGCCAAATAATTAGAAGGGATTGTTACTTTATTGTTTTAGTGGGAGGTAAATGTTCTCAATTGGTTAGCTGAGAAATGTGCAGATGTCTGTGGACAGTTTAAATGGCTACCCAATTCAGTTTCTTAGCTCTCAGGATATCACCATGTTCTCAGTTTGGACTAGTTTTGAAAATAAAGACAGTCTCATAAGGCATACACACAAGGGATATATTAAGGTTGCACAGGCAACCTTAACTCTCATGTTTCCTAACTTCTGAGTGCTTGACTTTTCCACCTTAATAATGTTCTCTTAACAGTTTGTGTGTGATTTCCTAGGTTTTTAAAAAAGCAAATTGAAAAAACAGAAATTCTATAATCTGGCATCACATTGACACCCACATGGATTATCAACAGGATTAGAACTTTTAGATCAACCACACAGAACGTGGTCACTTGAAGTAACAGAGTAGGTGATAGCAACAGTAGGTTGTCATCATCTATGTGGACCAGACAGAGAGAGAGGAGATTCTTTGCCAGTAGGTTTCACAAATATTTTCTGATAGCAGAGGAACGGCATGTGCTCTAGTGGGCATAAACGCTTGCACCCATTCCCTCTGAGCTTCACGCCTTCTGTCCTGTGCCCTCCAGCCTGCCCCCAACTTTCCCAGCCTCAAGCTTCCCCCACCCCAGCTCCGTGCCCCTAGCCACCTTGTCCAGTCAGTCCCAGTTACTCCCCTCCTAGCTCCTTGTCCAATCTTTCTCTCTCTCTTTTCCCAATCTTTCCACCTCCCAGCCTCCAGTTCCCTGCCTCTCAGCTACATTCCTACTCCCCACTTTTTCCCAATCCCAGTCCCTCTCCCTAATCTCTTCCTCCAGTCTCCTCCCCTGCAAGGTTCTTTGTCCTACTCTTTGTCCAGCTAATTCCAATCCTTTCCCTGCATCCTGTGTCCCCATCAGATGTTCCTCCTTTCCCCCGCCCTACTGGTTCCCAATGTCTTCACCCAGCAGTCCCAGTCTCCCCTGAGGTCAGACTAGATGATTTAATTGTCCCTTCTTGACTTAAAATTTATGAATCTTCTCTTCCACACCCCCCAGCTCCAAGTCTTCTCCCACCCAGCACCCAGGCCTCGTCTCCTTGCCTGCCAGTACCCGTCTTCCCCCATGCCAGCCTTTAGTCCCAGTGATGCATTCCCCATCTGTCTCAAGACTCCTTGGCCCAGTGTATCTTCCCACTTCCCCAAGTCCGGCTCTTATCACCTCTGCAATCAAATCAAACAGCTGCATTCTCTACACTGCCTTGGCACAAGCAGGGGTGTCACTGAAAGCACAGAAAAGAGTCTCCTGGCTATCCGTTCAAGTGCCCAGACCTAGACCAGGCATAGACTGCAGCAGCCCAGAGTTGCAACTATCTGAAAAGTCCTGCTCATTCCTGGGCTGGAGCATGCTCAGTGACAACATAATCTTCAGAGGGTTTTTTTTTTTTGTTTTGTTTTGTTTTGTTTTGTTTTGTTTTTTTAAAGCCTTAGTAAGTCTCTGAGCATGTGTAAAATTTGATTTTTAAAAAAATTTATAAATTGGCCGAATTTGGGAAGATTGTCACACAGAGATGACAAAGGGCACATTCCTGACAGAAAGGCTACCCTTCCCTGCCCCCACCAACTTTCAAGTTCCTGCTTCAAAGCATGGGGTGGTAGAGGTTTTTCAAAGAAAAGGTTGCCAGAATTTTTTAACATGTATTTTTTCCAGCCTCATTCTCTGTAACTGCCAGGCCCGTGGACGGGGGGTGGGCTGGGGGGCGCCTAAAGGGGGTAATTACCCAGGGGCCTGAACAATTTAAAAGGTCCCAGGGGCCCACCACAGTGCAGTCAGGCTAAGGCAGGCTTCCTGCCTGCTCTCACTCCGCGCCGCTCCCGGAAGCGGCCCTACAGCCCCTGGGGGGGACAGTGGGTCTCCATGTGCTGCTACCGCCCCAAGTGCCGACTCTGCAGCTCCCATTGGGCAGGAACTGTGGCCAATGGGAGCTGCAGGGGCGGTCCTGTGGGCAGCGGTGAGTGGAGATCCCCTGGGCTGGGCCCCACACCTAGGAACTGCTGCCAGAGGGGTGTGCCAGTCACTTTCGGGAGCCACCCGAGGTAAGCACTGCCCCTCCCCCCCGCACCCGAACCCTCTGCCCCACCCTAGAGCCCACACCCAAACTCCCTCCCAGAGCCTGAACCCCTCACCCCTTCCCGCACCCAAACTCCCTCCAGGAGCCAAACCCCTCACCCGCTCCTGCACCCAAACTCCCTCTCAGAGCCCGACCCCTCACCCCTCCCAAACGCCCTCTCAGAGCCCGACCCCTCACCCCTCCCAAACTCCCTCTCAGAGCCTGACCCCTCACCCCCTCCTGCACCCAAACTCCCTCTCAGAGCCCGACCCCTCACCCCTCCCAAACGCCCTCTCAGAGCCCGACCCCTCACCCCTCCCAAACTCCCTCTCAGAGCCCGACCCCTCACCCCTCCCAAACTCCCTCTCAGAGCCCGACCCCTCACCCCTCCCAAACTCCCTCTCAGAGCCCGACCCCTCACCCCTTCCCGCACCCAAACTCCCTCCAGGAGCCAAACCCCTCACCCCCTCCTGCACCCAAACTCCCTCTCAGAGCCCGACCCCTCCCCCCTCCCAAACTCCCTCCCAGAGCCTGAACCCCCTCACCCCTTCCTGCACCCAAACTCCCTTCAGGAGCCAAACCCCTCACCCCCTCCTGCACCCAAACTCCCTCTCAGAGCCCGACCCCTCCCCCCTCCCAAACGCCCTCTCAGAGCCCGACCCCTCACCCCTCCCAAACTCCCTCTCAGAGCCCGACCCCTCACCCCTCCCAAACTCCCTCTCAGAGCCCGACCCCTCCCCCCTCCCAAACTCCCTCTCAGAGCATGCACCCGCACCCCCTCCTGAACCCCAATGCCCTGCCCCAGCCCAGAGCGAGCGGCAGAGTGGGGGGGATGGAGTGAGCGGGGGGCGGGGCCTCTGAGAAGGGGTGGGACGGGGCAGGACCTCAGGGAAGTGGCAGGGTAAGGGTCTTTGGGTTTGCGCAATTAGATAGTTAGCAACCCTACCGGGCGGGCATGTCAAGCCCCGGCCGTGCCGGAGGAGCACGCCCAGAAGTGCAGCTGGCAGCTCGCTGAGCACCAGCCAGTGCAGGCGCGGCACCGCCCAAATGTCAGGTGGACCATGTCTGCGTGGGCACAGCTTGGGTCCCATTAACTGCTCTGCCCTGGAGCCTGGAATTGCTGCCGCCAGGCCTGATAACTGCCGAGCAATTCTGACTGAAGTCTTTCAGAATAATTCAGCCTGAAGCAGCCACGTGGCATGGAAAATTTCAGTCAAAATGATTTAAGTTTTGAAAAGTTAAAAGCAGCTGTGGTGGGTAACCTTAATAATAGGTGTTGCTACCAGCTCTCCTTGTAATGAGTCCATCCCCAGTTACAACATACAGGACACAAAAATAAAAAGTATATAAACCCTTATGCTTCTGGACTTAAACCACTAACGGAGATTAGGAAGAAACATTCCATAGGGCAGGTAATTCAAATAAGTGTTTTCTTAAGGATATCTGGTATCTTGCTGGCCACATTCAGAGACAGATTACTATCTGGATGACAAATGTGCACAATCTATTATCACAATTCTGAGGAAATGTAGATGGTTTAACTTTTGTCCTTTTCAAGTTATATGGTTCACGTAGCTGTTCGCTCTCTTTTAATGTTCCTCGTTTAGCCACTCAAAATTAGAGAAGGCCCCAAAGCCATAAAATTCACATCTGAATCAAAACTTCTCCAAAGTTGAGGCATGTTCAGCTCCAGGGCTTTGAATTTCAGGTCCAAAACAGGCCTGTTACTCATTATACAAGTGTATGACATTGGTTCAAAAGATGGATGCTCTTCAAACTCTACATAAAATAATTCCACATACAAATGAACTGGGGACACCACATATTTGATCTTGCTTTAATATTATGCAAATAGCTCATTGTGTTAATTATACACAGAAGTAAATTATGCCCTTGAAATGTGTCTCAAGCAAAATTTAAACAGATTTATTATTGCAGTGCTTCATCTGTGAAAGACTTTTTCTGTTCAGCTAAACACATTTTGTGTGTTACGATATCAAAGGATTAAAGAAGGCCTTTCTTATGGATCTAAATTAGAGAGAGTAGAAATACAAACATCTTGGGAATTATCTTATAGTCTTATATATATATATCTGTTCTTCCCTGTTAAATATTTCCCTGATCCTGGATTCTATAGATAAGAGTTTTCATCTGTCAAGGTTACAGGCTTTCTTTGTTTCCAAACTGAACATAGCATCTCTTTGAGAACACAAGGTGTGATGCTTCAGAAGTGGCAGTACCTGGCTCAAATGGCAGCATTGGCATGGACTTTCCAAGTGAGCAGTGACAGATGGTAGTTAAACTAGCAGTGATACGCCAAGTGCGAAGTTGAATACTTTCCTCCTCTATCTTGTGTTCTTAACATAGCTTTGTACAGTTTTTTGTTTTTCCAGGAACCAATTAAGCAAGTAATAAGTAGAGTCCAAATGAATTGAAACTTTGCTCAAGATGAAAGCTTTGGCAAGTTGTTTTTATACTGCAGCTAGATCACATGCTATGTGTCTTTCAAAGTCCTTGGATTTAATGGAACTTGCTTCAAATAATCATCATTGTTGTCATTCTTTCCCATGAAATCAGTTGTGCAGCATGAGAGTTTTCATGGCCAGCATCCTTAAGAACAAAGAGCATTTTAGGCAAGAATAACATGGCTTTAGACTGCCCAGTGTGTACAATACTACAGCAGCAAGAACAAATTAACTATTGCAGTGAAGCTCTTCATAAGAATTGCTGATGGAAAGAATACAGCCTCAATAAGAATGAATTCTCTGTGTCCCAAATTGTGGCTAACTTAGCTTGTTTTCTGTGTATTGACCTTTTACTTTCCAGGAGTCTGTTCTCGGCAAAGGCAGGTGCATTCTGTGAAGTAGAGCTAGGGCAATTCATCACACAGAAGATTTGCACCACAATTCCCCACTTGACTTTTGTTCTCTCTTTTACTGGTTCCATTATCTAAAATAAAAGTCATAGTCATCATAGAAGTGGTATGTTTGGGGCTCTGACCTGGAGCAGCCGTTTGCCTCTCTGGTTTTCTGGTAGACTTGCCTCAGCTCCTTAAGTTTCACGTGGCACTGCTTTGGGTCCCTGTTATGGCCTCTGTCCTTCATGCCCTGGGAGATTTTGACAAAGGTTTTGGCATTTCAAAAACTGGAACGGAGTTCTGATAGCATGGATTCCTCTCCCCATACAGCAATCAGATCCCGTACCTCCCGTTCGGTCCATGCTGGAGCTCTTTTGCGATTCTGGGACTCCATCATGGTCACCTCTGCAAGGTATTATTGTTATCTTACAGCTGCAAAAAACAGAGAGTGTGCGGTTAAGGAATTCACCAAAGTCCATGCAGCAAACCAGAGTCAGAGGAAGAATGAGAACAGGATTACCCTTGAGCTCAGCTCCATAGTCCATGTTCCCTGTTCTCTCAATGTCCAGGAACTGCACTATAAAGACAGATTTAATATTCTCTGTTGCCTTTAGTAGCAAAGGTGTTTTACCTCCCTGCAAAGAAGCTATTAGAACATACACACTCGGAAACTGCAGCAGTTTATGACCACAAACCCTGCAGTAATGTTATTGTAAGCTGTGCTTTTAGCTATTTCTGTGGACGTTTTCATTAGGGAGAAACCGATTTATTAGGCAGGATTTTGTGTAATCCCTGTATTTTATAATATATTTCCACTCCAACCCTTTAACCTAGCTCATACTCCAGCTCTTCCCTTTATGGTTGTATGATGGGTATTGTATTGTCCTGTATTGTTTTCTTGTGTACTGTAATTGTCTGAATTAGACAGAGAACTCTAATAGGGAGGGAGTATGCTTGTACAGTACTATGTACACATATGGAAATCTATTCACAATGTGCTCAATTTAACCCTTACACAGTGCTTTTTTCAGGGTCTGTTTATTTTTGAATCATTTATTTCCCCTACTGTCACAGTATGGCATTCGCCCATTAAGAGGGAAGATGCCAGTGAACCTGTGACTGGTCAGTTGAGCCCCCTAGTTAGGCTTAAGAGAGATCATGTGGGCCCTAAAGGGGAGGAAGTGGGTGGGTCAGAGACATGGCAAGTCAGAGCCTGACAGATTCAGAAAGGGACACGTAAGAACTGCCTGAGACCCAGAGGAGAGAGAAGCAGCAAGGAAGAACTGCCAGGAGTTGCTTGGGCAGGAGCTGAGTTCAGAAGCAGAGCAATACCTGAGCCTCCGGTGAGGAGCTTAGAGGAAAGCTATTGGTGAGAACTAATGTAGGCTGGGGACCCCTGGTGCACAGAAGGCTCAGGCAGTGGCCTCCAGGAAAAGGGAAGCCAAATGCAGAAGCAAGAAGGTTGGTGTGGGTGGGTGGATCCCCTGACCGGTTTAAGACTCCCAAGCAGGGAGACCTGGAAGAGTGGAACATTGGATGAAGTGGAGCCCTCAGAGTAAAAACCTGAAGGAAAGGGCTGCGGTCAATCTCAGGCAGGGAGGTCTGGAGAGTGGGGCCCAGGATCAGGGGCCAAAGGAACTGAGAACATACTGCTGCTATTGACTCTTGGGTGGGTGACTTGCTGGTGATATCTCAGGAGATGGGAAAAAATCCTCAGTACATTTATTGTGGAAATTTGAAAATGGTTTTACTTCAAGGTTTTGGGGGAAGTACTGCACAGGTGCATGTGAATAAGTTATGCCCAGAGGTGGGCTTCATATCAGACTCTAAAAGTTCCTTTGTACTCGTCATAGAAATGGAAAACTGAGGCACACTTATTTTGCTGCAGGGGCTGCCCTATGAAATATACGCTTTGTCACAGTGTGTGTTACCTCAGTTGAAGACCAACACAATTGGCCATCCTGATGATGCCGCCCTTCTGCCAGGCTAGATGAAAGGGGGTAAATACACATAAGGGTCTATATTTACAACCATCAGACCACTTGGGTAGAAGCAAAGAGGAGGGGCAATTGTACCTCATTTGTCGTGACAAAATGTCTATATTATTTGCTTTCAAGTAGATCGCTGTCCAATCTGAGAGCTTCGTGGCTGAGATTTAAGGAAGCAAATTGAATTGTTCTATTCTGTTCCATTTTGTACTGAGCTTTATCTGCACATTTTATATTTAAGTGATTAGTTACTGCCACACATACCAGGTGTAGAGGCTGAAATCCTATTTCATCTCTGCTTAGCATATCTCTGCAGTGTTACCTTATTTCCAAGATGATTGAAAACAAGAATTCAGAAACAACAGATGTTGGCAGGCTTCCAGTCACATGCACCCACACAGCTAGAAAGTTAAAAATATACCAACTCATACAAACAGACAAGTAGATAAGATAGAAAGGACTGATGGAATAGACAGACAGACATGAATATTCACAGAGGGCACTAGGCATGTTTCTGTCAATGAAAAAGGGCATAATTCAAGAGGAAGAAGGTTCTGATGACATTGTTCTAGAGGATGGAAAAGCTTACCAACAGATATTTGGATTAAACCCTTTATTGCCTGTCCTTAATTAGGCTTGGAAAGTCACTCATAAGAAACTGACTCTTCTTCCCTTACTCATTGTTCCCATACAGGAACACCCAGCCTTCCTATTAGGCATTACTAAGCCTTGGTCTACACTAGGAGTTGAGGTCGAATTTAGCAGGGTCAAATCGATTTAACCCTACACCCGTCCACACGACTAAGTCCTTTTTTTTGACTTACAGGGCTCTTAAAATCGATTTCCTTACTCCACCCCCGACAAGGGGATTAGAGCTGAAATCGGCCTTGCCGGGTCGAATTTGGGGTACTGTGGACTCAATTAGACAGTATTGGCCTCCGGGAGCTATCCCAGAGTGCTCCATTGTGACCGCTCTGGACAGCACTCTCAACTCAGATGCACTGGCCAGGTAGACAGGAAAAGGCCTGTAAACTTTTGAATTTCAATTTCCTGTTTGGCCAGTGTGGCAAGCTGCAGGTGAGTGCAGAGCTCATCAGCAGAAGTGACCATGATGGAGTCCCAGACTCACAAAAGAGCTCCAGCATGGACCGAACGGGAGGCACAGGATCTGATCGCTGTATGGGGAGAGGAATCCATGCTATCAGAACTCCGTTCCAGTTTTTGAAATGCCAAAACCTTTGTCAAAATTTCCCAGGGCATGAAGGACAGAGTCCATAACAGGGACCTGAAGCAGAAACTTGCCACATGAAACTTAAGGAGCTGAGGCAAGCCTACCAGAAAACTAGAGAGGCAAATGGCCGCTCCGGGTCAGAGCCCCAAACATGCCGCTTCTATGATGAGCTGCATGCCATTTTAGGGGGTTCAGCCACCACTACCCCAGCCGTGTTGTTTGACTCCTTCAGTGGAGATGGAGGCAACACAGAAGCAGGTTTTGGGGACGAGAAAGATGATGTTGATGAAGTTGTAGATAGCTCACAGCAAGCAAGTGGAGGAACTGGTTTTCCCAACAGCCAGGAACTAGCTAGAAGACTTTTATTAAAACCTTTAAAAAATGTAATGTGGTCTAATGACAGCATTTTTATATCTCAATGACAAAATACTTAGAGTACAAATAATTTTGTAATAAACCTTGTTATCCAAGGTATGATATACAACCAATTGTGGAATGTAACAGGCTGCCGGTGTTTTCCTGAAACTCTGTACCCTACTAGCAGGTGTTGATCCTTCTTGAAAGAGTTTGTTGGATTACACTGACTCTGTGAGGAAGGTGACTTCTCACCAGATATCAGAAAGGTGCATACACTCAAAATTTGGTCCATTAGGCTTTCTATTTTAGCAGCCAGTCAAATAGCTCAGGTTTCAGAGTAACAGCCGTGTTAGTCTGTATTCGCAAAAAGAAAAGGAGTACTTGTGGCACCTTAGAGACTAACCAATTTATTTGAGCATGAGCTTTCGTGAGCTACAGCTCACTTCATCAGATGCATACCGTGGAAACTGCAGCAGACTTTATATACACACAGAGAATATGAAACAATACCTCCTCCCACCCCACTGTCCTGCTGGTAATAGCTTATCTAAAGTGATCATCAAGTTGGGCCATTTCCAGCACAAATCCAGGTTTTCTTGCCCTCCACCCCCCCACACAAATTCACTCTCCTGCTGGTGACAGCCCATCCAAAGTGACAACTCTCCACACAATGTGCATGACAATCAAGTTGGGCCATTTCCTGCACAAATCCAGGTTCTCTCACCCCCCACCCCCCTCCCAAAAACCACACACACAAACTCACTATCCCGCTGGCAATAGCTCATCCAAAGTGACCACTCTCCCCACAATGCGCATGATAATCAAGGTGGGCCACCCCCAGCACAAATCCAGGCCTTCTCACCCCCCCCCCCACCTCCATACACACACAAACTCACTTTCCTGCTGGCAATAGCTCATCCAAACTGACCACTCTCAAAGTTTAAATCCAAGTTAAACCAGAACATCCGGGGGTGGGGGGGGGGGGTAGGAAGAAACAAGGGGAAATAGGCTACCTTGCATAATGACTTAGCCACTCCCAGTCTCTATTTAAGCCTAAATTAATAGTATCCAATTTGCAAATGAATTCCAATTCAGCAGTTTCTCGCTGGAGTCTGGATTTGAAGTTTTTTTGTTTTAAGATAGCGACCTTCATGTTTGTGATTGCGTGACCAGAGAGATTGAAGTGTTCTCCGACTGGTTTATGAATGTTATAATTCTTGACATCTGATTTGTGTCCATTTATTCTTTTACGTAGAGACTGTCCAGTTTGACCAATGTAAATAGCTCAATGGCTAGAGGAAGACAGATACAATAGCAGTGACACTAAATGCAAATGGAGGACAGCATAGAAAGAAAACTAAATAAGAGCAATACTGTGGAAACAATTGGAATGTTAGTATTTTGAATGACTGGATGACTCAAATGATAGGCAATAAGGCACTGTTTTTTCATATGCGGAGTAGGGCATCAGTTCAAACCTCTCCTAGGTCAGCAGCAATTCAAAGTTACTACTGCTTGATGGCCTAGGTGAAATGATTTCATGGTTTCAGTTCAGTTTCTAGGAGTCAGATTTGTATGCAACAATAACCACCATTACAATAAAAAGAAAAGGAGTACTTGTGGCACCTTAGAAACTAGCAAATTTATTTGAGCATAAGCTTATAAACTTATGCTTATGCTATAAGCTTATGCTCAAATAAATTTGTTAGTCTCTAAGGTGCCACAAGTACTCCTTTTCTTTTTGAGGATACAGACTAACACGGCTGCTACTCTGAAACCACCATTATAATGAAATTCTACTACACTTTGATTGGAAGCCTCAGCAAAGAAACAAAGAAGCAGACAGTCCATGGAGTCTGAACTTGCCAGTCTGCTGCTCACAGGGTGATGCCCTCAGAACAATGGGATGGGGGTATTGTAGGGAAGATTGCACTGCTGGTGATATAGTACTTGTCCTCTGGATACATAGAGGATTTCAGTCTCCAGGGTTGGTAATGATGCAGGTTTCATGACTAACAAATTCACTTAAAAGAGTACTTCCTTGAGAAACAAGAGAGGACTTAATAAATATTAAGAAGAGAGATGGAGCTGAACCAAAACCCTAGATCTGGAACCAAATCCAATGTACCCTGAAGTTTAGGAAGTTCCATTTCAGTTTACTAGAGAGACGGTTTCAATGTGTGATCTGTGGTCCAAGCCCAGGTTCAGATCCAAGGTGATTCAGGTGGATTAAACAGGACAACATTTAAAATACAAAGGAAATTACTTTAGAAATTAACTAAGTTCCTGTTCATTCATTGTACTGGAGATTCATTTGCACAGGAGAACTACATTGCACAGGATTTTTTTAAAACATGCAGTATTGTTGGATACTCTCAATAAAGAAATTATTGAATAATCATCCAGAAAACTGCAAGTGGTATGGCACAGATATCAAGTGAGATTCTGTAAGATAATCTTTCCTTGATGTGTTAATGTACCATTGTTTCCTCATACAAAAGCAAGTACAGAGGACAAGAGAAAGTATGCTGCTTCTTTGTGTTGCTTTTTTCCCCTTAATGCTCTTCGGACTAAACGCTATGCAAAACTGGAACAGTGCCTTGGTAGTCTCACTACCAACTGCTACTGGATCATGCAGAACATAAAGCAGATGGAACATATTGCCAACAAATTTCCTTGCCAGCTAGCCAATCAGTTGAAACCATCCATAATTGGAAGTTGAGATAAGCAGACCATATTTTTTTAAAGGAAAAAGTTAAGCCAGGCAGGATTAGTACTTATTCTCAGACACAGCACAGAGGGCACTGATCAGAAAACCAAAAACGATGTAGCCAATGTCCCACTCCGCATAGTTTAGCAATTCAATGGAAGTCACTCCATGTGCTATGAAAAAAGCGTCCCAGTAAAAATAACCAAGGAAACAGTTCACCTTTACTCCCTGATCTAACAAATATTCTAAAAGATGTCTGGTTATCATTATGAATATAATAAATATGACTTGAATACTGTACTGTACTCATGAAGGTGTTGCAGTCACTTCAAGCTAAATTCCAAAAATATCACCCTCACTAAAATCAGTAATTCAGAGACTGATGATATAATGCCAGTAAAGCTTCACTGCACTGTAACCTTGTCCCCAGAACTCTTACTTCCTAGAGACAGTACTTTACAAGAATTACAATCACAGCATAAAGTCTTTGATGAGGAGAAGCAAACACCAAGGTAGTCTGGAGATACAGGGTAGCCAATGGCCCAGATTCTCCCCTACATCTGAGTTATGCTCTGACATAATGGCACATGATGGGGGATTGTGGCTACCTGATCCTCAGCTGCCAGGTCCCGATGGACGTTAGAACACAAGGGAACATGTTCTAACTTCTGTCACTGGCTTACAGTCCATAATGGATGTTACAAAAGTGGGGGATCAAGTGTAGTGGAGTTCTGCTGTACCACATGCCCCTCTCTCCCCCCGCTTAAACCAGGGTAAGAGGAATGATTGGTGAAGTCAGGTTAGACACACTTCTGACAGCTTTCCTCCAGGGGAGAGTTCCCTTACTTATGTTTTAAGTCTCCTGTATGCTGCTTAACCAGCACAAAGTGGCCTTAGTGGCCTGGAGAATCCAGCCCGTGGTATTTGGAGATCTGAATGAACGTTCAACTGAATGGAGATAAGTGCCCTACAAATCCCTAAAGGCCTGATCTCACATGAATAGTCCCTTTGACGTCAGTGCTGCTTGATCCAGAAGTAGTTGGTTGCGAGACCTTACTGAGCAAAAATAGAGAGGCAAAAGAGCATCTGTACTCCAAACAGGACTGCCTATGCAATCTGGGTCTGCAGGATCAGTCCCTAAGAGACAGATATTTGACTAAGTTACTTTGGTTTAGACTCAGGAACAGCACTTTGAGGCCTTTCTGTAAGGGTTGTGTGTCTTCCATTTTCAAAGTCCATTTTGGCTGACATACTGGGTAATTTGAATTTCCCTAGTTCTTCGGGAGTCATGTATGGCTTGTACTAATGTTCCAGTATTCTCTGCTGCCTATTTTCTGATGGGTTTTCCCTGGACACGTCCAACAGGGTTCAGTGAAACTAAATGAGCAGTCTGTTAGCAGAGCATGAACACTCAGAACTGATGCATGTATACAGAATATGCCATAGACAACCAAAAAAAGGGAGTGGACCACTAAGCATTATACAGAATTACAGAATTGACTTATAAAGATAGGCAGAGTAGAAGCTCAAAACAGATGGAAATGCCCAGCATCTGGTTCAATCATCAGTTCTGTCAGGTGGAGGAAATTTTGATTCTCTAGTTTTGATAACACATATTTACTGTCAGAAAATACTAGCTTTTCAAACACTGAAAAAAAAATAACATCTCACTAAATGATTCTGCTGGACATAGAATGTAAAAGCTCACCAGAGTCCCGTAATGGTTTCTGATTTGGCAAGATGCAGAAGTATGGGAAGTCAGGTTCATACCTGAATACTTTGATTAAATGGTAATCACATTATGTTGCTATTTTGTTTTCAACATCTCAGACATTTACTATTACAAAGCAAATTTACACGCAGGCAAAAAGAAGGCCTCAAGTGAGACAAAGATATTCTAGTCTCATCAAACGTCTTCTGGAAGGACAGCAGTCTTTAAATTAAATTTCATGTAAAAGCACATTTTAAAAAATCCTAACAATATTACAGCTTTTCAAAAATGTGTTTAGTTAATTGAAATTAAATCGGAATGATTGTGACATTTTACATTTTTGCTTATAATTAATAAAAAGCAACAGCAAACCAAATGTAAAAGGGAATTAGCTTCTTCAGTTTGTGCATTAGTTTAATGTAGGAACAAAGTGAGTATTTCTGCTCTTTCTATTTTAGCCCACATTTGCTCTGCAGGCTTAAAGCAGGCTTCATAAACATATTATGATCACCCAAGTTTATCATTTTCTGAAAAACCCTGACGTAATTCAGATGACAGCTTTCTTCCTTTGGGTTCTTTTTTATCTTTTCCCTAAGCCTTTATACCTTTCCTTGGGCATGTATGACTCTCCCTGAAAGTTCAGTTTCCTAACATATCCTAATTCACAAAATAATAAAATACACTTCTTATCACAAACTAGGCATTAATTCAAGCATTCAAAATCATGTATATTGAAAAGTTCTATGAATTCCTTTTCTTTGTGCATCTTTCAAATTCCAAGCCCACTACATTCAAGTGGGTGTAAAGGCAATTTAGATTTCAACAATGTTCTTTTACTAAAGCATAGCATTACCTATTATTTCTAACTAGTGGTGAACGCAATTACAATTGACGATGGGCAAGCTTCAAAGGCTTCGGAGTTTGGCTTTGGTTTGGATGCCTATTCCCATATTGGTAACCTTCATTTGCAAAACTATGCTGAAAGATTTCATCAGGCCAGGCTTTTTGCTTCACATATATTGACGATGCTGGAAATATGTGGCCTGCTTGCAGCATTTGTGGCCTAATCCAATACTCACTGAAGTAAGGAGTCTTTCCATTGAATTCCACAGGCATTGGAGCAAATGTAGCCCCTGAATTTGACTTTCCTGCGTGTACCCCAGAATTTGACAGTTCTGCAGTCAGCCATTTCGTATGTTCAACCATTGCCAGATGAAACCCAAACATCGCATAGCTAGGGATAGTTGTGGGACCCTGAGAGGCAAAGCCATGCAACAGCATGTCTGCAGTTTTGCTATCAAAATGGGAGGAGAATGGGACAGGAAGTTAAGGTTCCATTAAAACAGAAGGAATGTTTGGACAGCCTTGGTTTTAGGTGCCTCTGACATGTACGTTTTATTGGTGTTATGACTAGAAATGTTTTGCTGATAAGAAGCATAATGAATTGTCATCGGTTGTTGCTAGGGAAATTGTTAGCCTTAGGGGCTGTTATGAGTTATGTGCTTTGTTCAGAAAAAATGTATAGAAAGTTTAGTTAGAAAGTGTGCTTGGGAGCAGTCCAAAGAAGTTTTTCTTTGGGCAAGGGCCTGACATTTAAGTTCTCCAGCAGCTAGATGGAAGGAGCCTGGCTGCTGATTCCTCAAAACCATCTCTTAACGTTAGATAAATATCAGTGTTGTAGGATACTCTGAAACCTACTGCAACAGTCTGTGTGTGTATATATATATGTGTGTGAGTGTGCTTAAGAGCTAATAAAAAGTAGTTTTAGGTAAAAGCACTCTGGTTTATATCAGTCACATATCAGATGGAGGAACTGTGTCCCCATTGATTTATTTCCGACACCGCCTGGAGAGAAACAATAAAGTTACCACTGCTTTGGGTTCTGAAAACCCGGGCTAACACAAGACCTACGTGTTTTAGGCACCAGCATAAACCACAAGTCGAAACAAATTCTGTGAACATTTGAGAACATCTAAAGAGTTGATTCTGAGAGTTGGATTTCAGAACTGCATGTAGATTGCTGGTGGTGATGAGGTGTGTGCGGGGGTTTGTGTGTGAAAGGATTTAAAAAAAAACAAACCTGATTCATCCTACCATAGTTATATAAATTTGCCATAAATGCTATTTTCAGACTTACACAATACAAGTATTAAATTTGTTGCTGAAATATACTATGAACACGTAGTTCCTTTTGGTTGTGCCTGATTCTCCTCTCACTGATGCCAGGATAAATGAGTAGTCAGTATTGAAGTCAATGGATTTACACTACTATAAAACTTGTGCGAGATCAAAAATAGGCCCCAGCATGCTTTCCAGTGTTTGGGTAAATTGATAACTTATTATATTTGCTAATACCCCCTTAAAGAACTTAGTATTGAGCCATTTAACGTCACCTGTTTGCCAAGGAAAATCTGACTGAAGCAAGATTGTTAGATTTCCCATTCTTCCCCAGTCCTTCCAGCATGCTAGATGGACTGAATATAAAGGTCTTTTTAGTTACAGTAAATTACATACTGGAAGTAAACAAACTGACATTCTGTCATCTTATTTACAAGCATGAGCATACAAATACTACAGAGAAAGTGACCATATAAGCATCTAGATAGTGTGATGGACTATTCATATTAAAGTGAAAGGAAAAATATGGTTTAAAATCCATGGTTTTTCTGAGGCTTGTTCTATAATCTTTCAATATTGTGTTAAAAGACCTTTCATCACTTCATTTACAATCTGACTTAGGGATTTTTTTTTTGAGAGAGAAAAATGAAAACAAAAATGTTGAGCAATTATGTGTGTGAGAGAGAGAGACAGCACAAGACAGAAAAAATACAGTTGACTTAATTATTGCAACAGAGTGACACTGAAAAGGCCTCATGTAAGTCTATTTCACCTGAACAAACTTGAAGTCTGATTGAGAAGCAAAAGTGTTTTTTGTCTCTAAGGAAAACTGTTAAAGGGCTTCAGTGAATACGACTAACTTCTCAGAATTTAGAGAAAGAAGATTTTTTTTAAAAAAAGGGTCCACTTAATTTGCAGAATCCCACTGCATGCCCATCCAGCAGTAGGACTGCCCATCCCGACGGACTGATTGTGTTTCAGCATTCTGAGGAATATGGATTTAATTTTAAAACTGTCATAAAGAACATCTGAACTGGAACCTTAACAGAGAATCTTAAATGGTTCTGCAGCCCTCAGAAATGCACTGATGGAAGAATTTAAGATGTGCCAAACAGTATTACACATACGTCTTCCTCTATCTAGAAGAAGCGTGGCGGAATAAACTCCAGGGATGGAGTGATGGTCCTGAAGAAATAAATTGTAAAGGGAGATAAGTAGAAGTAGCAGACTCACCTTTAGTTGATTGACACTGACTTTTAACAGCTTGAATCTTGGCATAAGCACCTTAGCTAAATGCTTGTCACTGAAGATTTTCAAAGGGAATGACTTGTCGTAAGCAAACTAATGATCAGAATCAGAGAGAAAGGAATATAAAACTTGATTTTAGAAAAGTCCTCTTTATAGACATATTGTTCATATATTGTCAGCTCAAGACTGAAGATATATGTGAGGTCTGAATGCAGTCTTGGTTTGACTGGAAATCTGGCTATAGCTAAAGCAGGTAAGTCAAAGCTTTTCATCAGCTTACAGTATATGAGGAACATTATCAGGTTTTATTTGCCACGAGTTTCTCTGATTTTGCTGCACAAAACATCTGAAGGAGAAACCAATAGCTTCATACAGGTGTTCCTGTGACTGAACAAATAAGACAAAATTCAGACCCAACGTAAGTAGGCTTCATCTACTGAAGCCACTGAGACTGGGACCCACTTGTGTTAGGGCAGAATTGGCTCTTCGGTGAGAAAGAAGGCAAGAGATATTATGACATACATTTCATTTCCTGCCAATGACAATCTTTAAGTAACCAAACTTGTTTTACATCTTTCTGTATCATATTCAGTTGTTAGAAGTTTTGTGGGGGTGTCCCTTGCAATATTCTCTCTCACACTTCTGTGGTGGCTCTCCTGGACTGGTTTTTAAAATGTCTACAGTAGCATTTTTTGTTGCTGTTTTTCTTGCTGCCATAATTTGTTTTCTCACTTTTACATTCACTATTGATTTTAATTAAGCTCACCTAGGCTCATTATCTTAGCTGACTTGTCTTCACTTTAAAACATACGCATATTGGTTATTTTCATTCTGCTCCACCATTGGCACGGACAAAGCCTTCCAGAATAAAGCCCCTCTGCTTGTGAGGAACTGTGGGGATTTTAATTCATACTGTCACAGCTTTAGTTTTACAAGGAACCAAACTAGACAGCTGATGAAATACACAAATTAGTTGTTTCCACTGGGGAATGGAGCCCTCTTTGTTAGGGTGACTTCACCTCATATCATAGGGCCCAAGAAAAAGTCCTTCCACTCTTTAATCCTCAGTGCTGGGCTTGAGTAGTACAGAGGGTCTTGCATGGATCCTCTGCACTGGGCTGAGTCTTGCCCTTACAGCAGATACTCGTTTGATTAATGACAAAAAGGGTTGGTCATACATATTTGCTATCTCAGAGGCTGTTCCATCAAAAAAGGCTAGTCAGTGTTTTACTCTCCAACTGCAATCCCTCATCTGCCTCCAAATCACTTCAGTTACCACATCTTTCTCTCACCACTGCCTTACTTCCCTCCCTGGATACAAATAATCTCTTAACTACTGTGTTCTACATAGGAGCTGCCAGACTGGATCAGACCCATGGTCCATCTAGTCCAGTAGCCTGTCATTGTCAGTGGCCAGTACATGATATGTCTGAGGAAGATGCAACCCCACAGTGGACAGATGTGAGATTACCCACCCTCCTACCCCAGCAAGAAGGCTCCATTCTGCTCTCTAATAGTTAGAGACTGGCTTAAGCCTGGATGCATGAGTTTTTATTTCCCTTCGAAAACTTTTCATTTAGCATTAATTATTATAACAACTATTCTCATAAACACATCAGTGTGAGCCTCTGTCTTAGAGCAGCAAAGAGTTCTATGGCACCTTATAGACTAACAGATGTATTGGAGCATGAGCTTTCGTGGGTGAATACCCACTTCCTCGGATGCATGACATGCATCCGACAAAGTGGGTATTCACCCACGAAAGCTTATGCTCCAATATGTCTGTTAGTCTATAAGATGCCACAGGACTCTGTCGCTTTTACAGATCCAGACTAACACGGCTACCCTTCTGATACTTGTCTTAACAGAGTTTGCTGTATCTGGGATTTTCTCAGTGCTTTAGCCAGCCTAGATTTATATGCATCACTGTATTTAGTCCACAGAGGTAATCTATCTACAAGAGTTTATGTAGGACCATGGAAGAGTAAGGCCATGTTTTCAGTATTGGTGTTTATTTTTTATGTAGAGCAGCGGTTCCCAAACTTTTTCCGCTGTTTCTGCAGGGAAAGCCCCTGGTGGGCCGGGCCGGTTTGTTTACCTGCTGCATCCGCAGGTTCAGCCAATCGCGGCTCCCAGTGACCACAGTTTGCTGCTCCCGGCCAATGGGAGCTGCTGGAAGCGGCGGCCAGTACGTCTCTTGGCCTGCGCTGCTTCCAGCAGCTCCCATTGGCCTGGAGCAGCGAACCGCAGCCACTGGGAGCCGCGATTGGCTGAACCTGCGGACGCAGCAGGTAAACAAACCAGCCCGGCCCGCCAGGGGCTTTCCCTGCAGAAGCGGCGGAACAAGTTTGGGAACCACTGATGTAGAATATAGCAATTCATATCCTAGAAGTACGTGTTCCATCATTTGTCATTTCTTCCCTTTTTCTCTGTACCACCTTCAATAGGTAGCCTCACACAGCCAGCAAACTAGAACCAGCCCTCATCCCCAAACATCTCTTCATAAGCTCAAAAGAATGCTTAAATGTCAAAAATGTTTAAGTTTTAAAGCATTCCACTGATTTACTTCTTTATCCTTAGCTACAGACATGTTGTTTTCTGAATGAAAATTATTGCTTTATTTGATGCTGGTGGTTTAAGGCAAACAAAAAATCCTTTCAGAAAATTATAGAGGAACAAAGGCCAGGAAAGGTTTGAATAAAATCCTTGCCATAAACCAGGAGACTCTCACCTAAGAATTCCTCTAGGATAGTTACAATTAGAACTAATCATCATCCAATCTCTAAACCAATTTCAGTCCCTTGTCCTGGCCTGATTACAGGTTGTGTTGAGTCTAGAATATTAGCTTCCATTAGATGGCATTTGGCTAGCTTCTCTTTGAGCTTGCTCAGGATTGGAAGATTTGACATTAGGCAGTTGTAGTAATAAATAATAATATCACCACCACCACCACCTAGCTCTTATACAGTGTTTTTCACCAGTAGCTCTCAAATCACTTTACAAAGGGAGGTAAGTCTCATTGTTGTTATTTTACTGATGGGGAAATGGAGGTACAGATGTACAGAGAGGTGAAGTAGCTTGCCCAAGGTCACCCAGCAGACTAGTGGCAATCTGGGAATAGAACCCAGGGGTTCTGAATTCAACTACAATTGATGTATTTCTTCAGTGTCAGTTGAACTATTCCATGTTTGAAGGACGAAGGGAAAATTACTTCTCTGAATGAAGAAAAGGAGTACTTCCTGCTGAATCATGGCTTCCCAGAAAGGGGCTGCCTTTACTCTCAAAGAGCCAGAATTGCAGGGAAGCTGGAAAACTTGCTATAGTTCAAGAAAAATATTTATATTCAGATGATACATTTTTGGTGATCCCCATCCCATATTTAAAAAAAAACAAAAAATCCCCACCATTTGCAGCCTGAACTATCTGAGGGTGCTCCTTTAGTATTATAGTCCGAAGAGTTTTGCATTTCAGTTCAGATATGTTTTAACTAAGTGGTACTGTATGGATGAATTGCTTGGTGTGGAGAAGGTAATCAGTATTCATTGCCAGCAGAAAGAAGTTGCTGGACTGACATGTTAGTAATTCTGCATTTCTACAAGTCTAGTTCTAATTCCAGTGTGAATATAGTTAGTGTGCAAAACTCCATATTTCTAGGGCTGAATGCTCACAGAACACACTGATACTGGACAACATGGGCTCAAAAATACACCTGCATTCTGGACTTCTGGTGCAAACACCTCTTCTCACACTCTATTACAGAGTGAGGAAGAATAAAAGGTGTGAGAAACGAGAGTATGGAAGCAAAGGTTTTAGAGTAAGATTCTCAGAAACACTCAGCACTATCTGAACTCTCTTCCCATTGAAGTCAATGGTAACTCTTATAAGGGCAATTTAGGCAGCAGAAGTTGCCCGAAGTTGAAATTTGGCCAAGATGGCATCAAAGGTAACAGCTATCTATATTCAGAACAAATAATACTATTGGCTCTAGGAAACAAGAATACTGTCAATATTCTGGATGAGTTCATATTTAGGTGATGGAGAATGTGGAAGAGTACAGTGTCCCTGGCCATGAGTACAAAACTAGAGTGTCTGAATTAAGGAGGCTGATCTAGGGTCAGAAACCAAAGAGAAAACGGGCTTTGATATGCAGAAGGATGCCAGTATTCCAAGCAGATAGGTAAAGTGCACAGTCCTTCATAGCAAAAAATGTGGCACAAAAACCTCATGGATTCAGTCCTATTGTCCTTACTCTGGAAAAATACAAGCTGGCTTCAGTAGGCTTCATATGGTACATTGGGAACACTAGGGATGTAGGGTTGTGACCAAGGTGAGTTTTGCACTAGAATGGAAAACTGAATTAGAGCCTATGTTCTGTTGCCCTGCAGTCTCATAAATACATTGTTTTGTTTATCTTACCCAAGACTAAAACCTTAATGTATCATCCTACTGTCTGAGAATCAGTGCAAGGGAGAACAAAAGGACCATGACCAGACAGATAAAAGGGAAGGCATATTTAGGGTAAGCACCACATTTCAAATAAACACAGGGCAGGAGTCAGAGGAGCAACAGTACGGGAGCTGGAATCAACAGAGAAAAGGAGCAGCATGAAACAGGTTGCAAGGGTGTATTACTTTCTGGGGACTGAAAAGAGAGGCCTCTTTAAATAACCCTCTCTCCCTAGCTACCTGAAATCTATATAGCTATGTGATGCAAGTATATGAATGTGCACATACTTTACTCCTCTAGATCAAGAATCCTGCAAGTCTTTAAAATAATTCCATTTTGAGAACTAGATTTGAGATACTTTATTTCAAGTAATAGCCCCTCACCTGATGCTATAAAACAAGTGCCCTCAGTTCCTGGATACAATTTAAGTAGTTTCTCTAGCAACAAGTATCATTTGCAAACACTCAGAGTAGCTCCATCCCCTTAGCATTTTCTGCAATATTTTGTAAGAGGAAAAAATGAAAGTTAAGGGCAAAATTCTGCCCTTAGAGCAAGAGGCATGGAGATGGGGAGTGGAAAGACTAAGTGGAAGAGTGCAAGAGCTCAGGAGGGGCAACACACCCCATAGAATTCCTTATTGATGCTCTAAAAATGAGCAGAATGCATCCCCCCATTGCCTTAGTACACACAAATGATACCCTCATTCACACAAAGACCTTACTCCCACCCCCCAGGAATGCTGGCAGACCCCACACCTAATTCTTAAGGGGGTACTGTTTCTGTATCCCTCTTTGCTCTGTCATGAGTGTTCCGCGGGGTTAGTAGAAAGGTTCCTCTATAACAATTTACCTGTAGAAGACAGGACAGTATTTTGCCCTAAGTATTATATTGCAATTAAAAGCAAATATTACTACTCTCTATATTTGGGCCTTGATCCTGAAAATTATTGCATGGGGCTACTGCTGCTCTCATGCAGAGCCCCATTGACCACAGTGGGGCTCCATGCAGCATTCTGCTTACATGTAAGAAGTTGCAGGATTGGGCCATAAAGACTCAGCATTTCACCAAGAATATTTTTATAACAATATACTAAAAATCCTCTTCTTTGCTTTCATCTTTTACCGTTAGTCTGGGTCAGCAGCTCTTGCTCTTCATCTCCTAGCATTCCTGTCGAGTGTGTCTTCCAAGCGGACACCAACCTTCTTCATGCTCTCCTTCAATGTCTCAAACCACCTTTTTCCGGGTCTTTTTTATGCTCTTTGTCCCATAACCCGAGGTCGTATACTCTTTAACAAACATATGATGTAGCTCATTGTGTCACATGACCCAACCATCTCATTTGGTACTCCTTTGGCTTTTGCATGATGGGGGCACCTGCATCATGGCTCATGCCGTTTCATTACACAGCTTCTGAGCTATCATCTTACCCAGCATCCATCTAAGCATTTGACAGTGTGAAGTAGTAGTTGTTTTCCTGTCTTCATTGGCCAGTATTCCAGCCTACAATGTCATCGCTGGCCTAGTCATGGTCTTAAAAACTTTACTCTTTAGTTTATTTGACATATGTTCTTATTGCAGAGAATTCACATTGACTCCCTCCAAGCACTCTTCAGGTGACTCCCAGCATCTCCATTCCCATCATAGCTAGGGCCTTACCAAATTCACCATCCATGTTGGTCAATTTCATGGTCATAGGATTTTTAAAATAGTAAATTTCATTATTTCAGCTATTTAAATCTGAAATTTCATGGTGGTGTAATTGTAGGGGTCCTGCCCCAAAAAGGAGTGGCAGGTTGCAAGGTTATTGTAGGGGGGATTGCGGTACTGCTATCCTGACTTCTGGGCTGCTGCTAGTTGCTTCTGCCAGCAGCAGTGCAGAAGTAAGGGTGGCATGGTACGGTGTTGCCACCCTTACTTCTGTGCTGCTGCTGGCGGGACACTGCCTTCAGAGGTGGGTTCCCGGCCAGCAGCTGCCGCTCTCCGGCCACCCAGCTCTGAAGGCAGTGCAGAAGTAAGGGTGGCAATACCGTGACCCCCCTAAAATAACCTTGCAACCCCCCTGCAACTCCCTCTTGGGTCAGGACCCCCAATTTGAGAAACGCTGGTCTCCCCCATGAAATCAGTATTTTATTGGGTAAAAGTACATAAAATACCAGATTTCACGGAGGGAGACCGGATTTCACAGTCTGGGATGCATTTTTCGGGGCCATGAATTTGGTAGGGCCCTAATCATAGCTCAGCACTAAATTAAGGTATTTTAATTGTTGCACAAACTAACTCTACCACCTAGTTTTACAATGTAATAAAAATATGGACCGAATATCCAATATTTTTGTGTACACATAAATCCAGTATAGTGGGGGTTAACTGTGATGTACCATTCTGTCAGTTTTTCCATAGTACTGGTCAAAGATGCTTATCTACAGATACCATTCTGTTTACTGATAGACGCATAGACAGCAATACATGCCATGCCTCAGCCCCGCCCAGAAAAGACCACCTCCACTGAAGAGAGACAAGCTGGGTTGAGGAAATATCTTTTATTAGACCCACTTCTGTTGGTGAGAGAGAGAAGCTTTCGAGCTTACACAGAGCTCTTCTTCAGATCCACAAGCAGGTCTAATAAAAAAAATTATTACCTCACCCACCTTGTCTCTCTAATATCCTGGGACCAACATGGATAAACAACATTGCACGCACTTCCACTGTAGTCCATTTGCCATGCCCAAATTCCATATTTTCCTAATTTTTTTCTTTACCCACGACAGGTAGCAACTGAATTGTGTCCTGAGGCATATGGGTCAGCATGTCTAATTATTTTCCTGTTTAGTGTCTCTGCAGACAATGTTTGATCCTTTTTCGAATCCTACTAACTTCTTTGCCACAGTTATTTCTCACAGGCTCCTCACACAGTATCCAAATAAAATTCCTCAATCCACAACATTACTCCTAGACAGAAACTGGGCATTTTTACTGGAAATGCCCCCAATTTAAATGTTTCCATCAAGAAATAATGTTTTTCTTGTGGGAAAATTTAAAAAAATAATCAAGAATGTGTGGAAAAGCCTACTTTTCCAACTCATGGTCAAATTTTCCCACAATTTGAAATGAAAAATTTCAAAAAACACCAAAAAAATTATATTTTCCCTCTAAAATGTTCAGTTCAAAACAAAAACACTTTGTCAAATGAAATAGTTTTCTGTGAAACACCCTCTTTCCAACAAAAACTTTTTTCTAAAATTTTCAATCATCTCTACCTGACATGAAGTGAGCACATGTATCTGGGAGATTAATTAAGTCTCCATGATGCATTCCTTCCTTGGCAGATTCCTGCCGACAAGGAAATGGACCGAAACCCACCAACATTTATTTAAAGTAGGCCACTGAGCAGCCACTGGATGAATGGATGAAGTCATTGGTCTTAGCCCAATTCATATTCTGTCCCCATTATGAAAGCCAATGAACAACGTGATATAGTTGTCATCCTCAGCAGAGAGAGTGAGGTGAAAGGGACAAAAGCCTTGGGGCCTGGTCTACACTGAGGGGTGGGGGGGTGGTGAAGGAAACAATCTAAGTTATGCAACTTCAGCTACGTGAATAACACAGCTGAAGTCAAAAAGAAAAGGAGTACTTGTGGCACCTTAGAGACTAACCAATTTATTTGAGCATAAGCTTTCGTGAGCTACAGCTCACTTCATCGGATGCTCACGAAAGCTTATGCTCAAATAAATTGGTTAGTCTCTAAGGTGCCACAAGTACTCCTTTTCTTTTTGCGAATACAGACTAACATGGCTGTTACTCTGTAGCTGAAGTCGACGTACTTAGATTGACTTACTGCGGTGTCTTCACTGCGGTAAGTTGACTGCTGATGCTCCCCCATCAACTCCACCTGTGCCTCTCGCTCCAGTGCAGTACTGGTGTTGACGGGAGAGCGCTTGGCGGTCAATTTCTTGCGTTTTCACTAGATGCAATAAATCGACCCCTGCTGGATCGATCGCTCCGGAGGTAAGTGTAGACATGCCCTTGGTCTTACCCAGTTAATCTGCCCATAGGTGGTACCATGGTTTAGTTTAAACCTCTACATAGTAAAGCAAAATGGAAAAAGATGTTTTACCCATTCGACCATATCATTGGAAAATTTTGGTGTAAACCTTTAAAACGGCACTTCTGTTCTTGCATCTTCCAGCATTCTAATAAAAATCACAGTTTTAGGGAAGTAATAAGTGAGTTAAACCCCAAACACAAAATTTGATGTGTTTGCTGTACTTAAATCTGAAATTAATTGCTGTGTGTTGACATTTAGATAGGTGTATTGAAATAAGGAATTATTTAACCTGCCTGTTTGTGAGTTCTGAATGGGTTATTGGAAATATTGCTTCTCTTATGTATGATTGGCATTTCTCTTTCTTTTAAGCACATTGTAATCATGGTAAGCATATACGTAACAATTAAATATACATGAATGTTTTATTTAAACCTTCAAAGTATTTCCTAATTCTTTCCCCTTCACAACACATCTCTTTTATTCCTCATGCCTTTTTATAGCATGGAAATGAAAAGATATAAGTGCATTCATAATGCAGCATTTAGTTTACATGTTTAATTAATGTGAACAAATTCATGGTTTTATTTGGATTATCTGAGAGGTTTAAACATGAAGGCTTTGTAAAGCATGAAATTGGTGCCATGACCTGGAGAGGTCTGCCACAACATTTCTTCAGATACTTTTGGCAGAGCAAATTACATTAATGTTACATGAATATATATACATGAGTATATTTCCATATTAGAGATGTGTATATTCTCTCTCGCTCTCACACACACCCCCACACACAAAGCCATAACTTACATATATATTTGGGTAACAATATATATAATTGTTAAGGAAATTACACATACACAAATTTCAAGGGTCACTTACACAAAAAAATAAAAACATTGCTATCACTGTAAATGTGATAAAAGAATGATTCAACTGAGCAATTTCCCAACCTGTAATCTCAACATCATTTTGTCCTCAGATAAATCCATGAAATAATAATCATCACTTACGGCCTACTCAAGACCCAAATGTTTCTAATGGCATAGAATTTTAGAGTATTTACTGATTATTTTTCTCTTAATAATTGCTCAATTATTTGACTTTATGTACTTGACTCTAGCTCATTGTCCTGTCCTTCCTACTTGCAGAAGGGCACATTGAAAGAGAAAAAAATATCATTAAGGTCAGAATTAATCACATGAAACATTGATTTTAGAATAAACAGAGAAAAATACAAGTTTGGCTGAAAATGCATTATCGAGTTCTACATCTAAATGGTCTGGGCTCCTGTTTATCAAAATCTTACGCTCGATGTGAAGCCATATTTATTTAACCAATTTCACTGGGAGCTTATGATAGCCTGTTCTGACTCTCTCCACAGCTGTGTTCACAAGCAGTCAGACAGCAGGGAAGTATCCTTTGTAGAGATGATCTGTCAGTAGCAAAATGATGTTTAATTCACAGCAAGACATTCAAATGTGCCACTGCACTGAATGCAGTAGGCACCAGAGTCTGACAAAAAAGCAGCAGTAATTTCACTCTTTTAACTCTAATATCTTATTGGTATTACTAACCTCACAGACACAAATTACCCAGAAAAACTTTGATCTTGCAATCATGTACAGGGGTCCTCCGACAAAGATCCGATTGCTGGACAAGGGCCAAAACAAAAAAGAAGCAAAGTCAAGTACACACAGGTTGATGTTCTTGTTACCTTAAGCTTCATTTTAAAAATATCAGGGGGTAGCTGTGTAAGTCTGTATCCACAAAAACAACAAGGAGTCCGGTAGCACCTTAAAGACTAACAGATTTATTTGGGCAAATAAATCTGTTAGTCTTTAAGGTGCCACCGGACTCCTTGTTATTTTAAAAATACTAATTATAGTTGGAGATATAGTACAATTAAGAGAATGTGTGGTTGTTTGTACCTGCATCTTGCAAGTCTCCAAGAGTTCTGGACACCTCTCTCATTACAAATAGGAAAAAAATAAAATAAACTAGAGTTATTTGAACCTTGTTTTAGTTTAAAATTAGATGTTTGGGCAAATGCATTTCCTTTCCACCATTAAACGAATAGGAAAAATGGCAAAACTGATTATCGTTTCCTTAGTATTCAAGTTATTGTGAGGTTTGTTGCTACATCTTACAGAAAACACTGTCAACAGTTTAAAAGCAAGTACATTAAAGCTTTTGTTTGGTACTTTGTGAGAATAAAATGATTCTTTATTACTATCCATTTGATATTTTTATCTTCAATAATTTCCCAATTTTCAGCCTAGGGGGTTGCAAGTGCAGGGCTAGCTTTAGGGGGTGGTAAGCAGGGCAACTGCCCAGGGCCCCACACAGCTAAGTTACATGCTTCCGCCAGAGGAGCTCAGGGGTACAGTAGTCTGGAAAGGTTGAGATCCACTGAAATAGCTGATGCGATGTCTGCACACGAGGTGTCATGAAATCTGCCCATTTCTTATATCCTCTGAAGAGTATTTGCCCAAATGGGGGCCTCATTCAAAAGCACAGTGATCTATTGTGTGTGAGAGGAGCTTGGGAGAGGGGAACTCTCCGTGTGTTATTTTTTAAATAAAGCAGATACATAATATTGCCACACTCCTTTCTTTTACTTGTTCTATAGAGTGAATAGCTGGAAAGCCATTTTTCCTACGGAGTGTACTGCAGCAGGATGACCTTTCAGATATATTTCCCAAAGTAATGTATGCTGTTTCCTCATGGTGAGTGATTTCAGCAGGGCTTACTTCATTATCATTGCCTGACAACTCAGCAAGATGTGGCATGTAATAAAAACTGTCCATTTTCAGTGTCAGATGAGTTCAGCACAATATCTCTGCCTGTTTTGAATGCACCCTCATGCGTGAACACAGCTATTTGCTGTTACAGGTGATGCTACACAGACATACAGAGAGTGTAGGTCTAGGGAGCTGGAACCGCTGATTTCCGTTGATATTCCGAAAAATTGCTTGGCTGCTAGGGCTCAGCACTATTTTTTGATAGGCTTGGACCACACAGCTATAGATCTAGTTTGCTTCGCCCTCAGATACTGGTCATGCTTCAATCATCATGCAGAAAAAATTAGTGATGAGCAATATTAAACAGAGCATTTTGTTTGGCGGATCTGCACACGGTACTGATAGCAAATCCCAAATTCTCCACGCTTTGTTGCTTTTACAGGAAGCTCTTTCCTGAGAAATAAAATATTTGAAAAGGACTCAGAGTAAATCTACATGCAGCAGAAGATGTGACTACAGTTCAGGTAGGCATACACGTGCTAGCTTTCATCTAGCTAGCATGGCTCGAAGTAGCAGGTAAGACGTGGTGGCAACAGCTGTGCAAGTATTACTCCTGAGGGAATTCTGCGCCAAAAAATAGAAATTAGGCACACAATATTTTAAAATTCTACAAATTTTATTTGTCAGTAAATAAATGTGGTTCCAGCATGGCAGTGGGGAATACAGGTCACTGGCTGCACTGAGGTGGGAGAGCTCCCTGAAACCCCATATCCCCTGGTACAGGGACTCAGCAATGGGGCTGCACTCAACCCTGACACAGGCTTGGCCTGCCCCAGAAACACCCTGGGGCCTTGCCCCTCTGTGCTAGGTGCATTAGGTGCGGTTGGGCAGGCTCAGCCCAGCAGGATCCAAGTGTGGAGGGGCTTAGTGTGTGGGGTGAGAGGCTTCTGTGTGGGGCAATCTGGGTGCAGAGATCTGGATGCACAGGGGCTAGTTGGGGAGTTCCAGGTACAGGGGCAATGGGACTCTGCAGGAGATTCAGGTGAGGGTGGTTGGGGCTCAGCGTGGGGTGGGTGTGTCTGCCTCTTCTCCCCAACTCCCCCCTTCACTCATTCCCTCCTCCCTCACCCAGCCCCACCACAGGCACTCATTCTTACACAAAAAACAGGAAGGCTCCCAGCTAACAGAAGGGGAGTGTGACTGGCACTAGGACCAAGGAGGCAGTGTTCAGCTGCAGACTCAGCAGAGCCGAAACACAGCCTCCTTCACCTGGGCAGCTCTTCACTTGCAGAAATGGGGGGGGGGCGGGCAGTGGCACGTAACCCCGTGTGCCCCCCACGCCTTGCCTCTGTTTGGGGGGGGGGAATCCACCCCCCAAAACACTGCATCCATGGTCATCCATTCCTCTACCCCCACCACCTCCCATGTGGGTTCCCTACCGTTTTCTGCAGGGAAGCACAGGAATTCTGTGGGGGGCATTTTCTGCAGACGCGCAGCCCTGCAGAATTCCCCCAGGAGTAAACTACGTACCCAAAGTTCTGGGTTAGATTGTACAGCCCACACTGAATCCTATACCACCATGTCTTTATTGCTATTTTTAGCCACGCTAGCTGAATTAAAGTGAGTGCAGGTATGCCAACCGGAGCTGAAATCACCCCTTGGACTGCAGCATAGACGTGCCCTAAGAATCGACTGATATCATGATCAGTTATTTTCCTCTTGCACTTTCAGCTGGAATTTTCAAGGCCTATATAAAAATACCAAAATGGCAGATTTTTGTGCTAGTGTATATTCAGTGGGAAGGTTCTCATGCAGAATTATATTTTAGCAGGTTCCCCTGCATGAGTCATGCATGATCAATAGACTATTATCACTGCTAGCAATAAGGGAGTATTGGGATGATATCTGTGAGAAATTACATTCTTACTTGGTTATTGCAGGATATATAAATAATTGTTCAGCTTGGTGTGTTGCAAGTGTAGAGAGGGTTTTTTAAAAATTATATATAGGTTGATTCCATTGTGAATAGGAAGAAATGCAGTTAGTTATTCCATATTTTATGGTATCTGGAGTTTAGAATCATTTGTACCCCTCTGCCTCGATTGCCTACAGTTGGACTATTCTGTCATGGACGTTTATTAAACCACCAACCACATTGTTGCAGCACCTTAGGTGCAGTTTGGTTGTTTGTTCCCTTTGAAATGTATTTGACGTGACCTTAAATTTCCTTAAGATGTCTTATAGGATATATCTGTCTCAAACTGTCCAGTGTGTTGTTAGTACCACCGTATGACCATTGTTAAACATACCCTTGCGATTTTAACAAGCTGCCCCTTTGCTCTTTCCAGATGATTCAAAACACTTACGCATAAAACATCCCATTGTTGCAGCATATCCAAAGTCTTGCAATAAGCACAGCCCTTTGGGGGCTGCAATGTTACTATATAAAACCATAATAAGATTCATTGAAAGCAACAGAACAGACAGAAGTTTTCCTCCTGAGCACTGTCTTTTACATCTGGGCTCTTTGATGGTTTAGTATGTTTTGTCTTGATGGCAAAATTCCAAAGCTTCTAGCACTCTCCACTGAATTTCCCTAATGTATTATTCTCTTTCTTGAACACTGCTTAGAAGAAAAACTTTTTGAAAAGAAACATTAGATTTTAGTATAAAAATTACCATAAATTTCAGAGAAATAGGGAGGGGAGAGAAATCAAAGGTGCTTTCGGTTAGCAGCTTGAGAATGAGAGACTTTTCTCTTCAACGAAACTCCAACAAACAACAATTACAAGAGAAGGATATTGTTTTCATTTATGTTACTCTAAGTAAGGAAGGTGTCAGCTTTAGGCAGGCAACGTGCAAGCATCTGTACATCACCGACCAAAAGCTTGAACTGGAGAATTACCTCTAAGGAGCATATGGTAGTTAATTTTCCAAACCCTTAGCCTAATGGATGATGCTGTGCCATCACTGGTAACAATTGTGATGGTGGTTTCCACTGTCTACAGACCACTAATTAATTTCCTCTAGATAAGTAAATACAATGATTTTCATACATTAGTGACTCAGGACCATATCCATGTTTGCTGATTTACACCAGCTGAAGATCTAGTCCCCCAGTCTGGACTCAAAATGGTGACTGAGGATCCCCGGCCTAAGTCATGCAAGTCCCTCTCTATCGGGAATTCTTCCCAACAGTCAGAGCTAGTTTCCTGATAAGCTACATTAGCTCAGCATAAGTGTTTTATTTATTCTTAAAGATGGGTTGGAAATGTGCAAGGGCACTTGAATTTATCTTAAAGATAGCTGCATGCTCACATGAATGCTGAACAGCAGCCTGGTGAGTCCAGAGCCGTAGAATGCCATATGTCCTGCAGGGTGAATTCCACTGAATAACAGTTCCTTTAAAACAGAAATGGCCTAAATAGATTCTTAAATTCCTGTAATGGGGTCAGCACCAGCCTCTCGCGAGCACCCCTTTCTCTGGCCGATAGTGCCTGCAAACACAGTTCTTTCCATTGGGCGGTACCCACCTCTTGTGGACGGCCCCCTTTTCTCGGTTGGATGTGAACCTGCTTTTGGTTTTTGTCATACATCAGGGTGGCACCCACCTCTCATGAGTGCCCCCCTGGCCAATGTTCTTTCAGCAAGTCTTCAGCAGCTCAGCCCTCTGGCTGAGCCATATACACGACCTTCCAGGGCATACAATGCAAGTTCTCATCACGGCCCTGGTATGGGGCTGTAGCTCTGAGGCATCTCCCAGAGGCACTGCCTTCTTCAACCACCCAGTGGGGGCAGGGCAACAACTGTGGGTACTGAGATGGGGTGTTTCAGCAGGTCTCTCTGGGCTCAGTCTTCAACCAGACCAGCGGGTCTCATCTCAGTACTCTTGCTGGACTGGCCAGGCTCTGTGCCTCAGTCCCCCTGGGACTTAGCCTGCCCACACTGACTTTCCACTGGTCCTGCAACTCTTCCCACCAGCCAGACACCCCGTCTTCAGCAGCCTTTCCTGGGCTTCAGTCCTGCCAGCAGTGAGCTCTTCACCGTGAGCTATCTGCAGTACTGCTGCTCTTCCAACCAGCCTGTCTTCACTCCTTGAGCTCCACACAGCAACTGCTGCTTGTCTTATATAGGGCCCTTCTAGCCCCGGACTGGCTACTCCCTCAGCCCCTCTGATTGGCTGTTGCTCTGCAGCCACTCTAGGCTGCCTGGAGGACCTCTCTCTGCTCTATTCTGGGGCAGTTTGACGCAGGGCCAGCCGGGGGCATCCGGATCTAGTCTACCCTGCCACAATTCCTATTTCAGGAATTGTGTATGTTGCAACCACAGCTTTTTTGATAAGTGCCCAGGTACACTAAGTAACATATAGTTCAGTTATATTAGTATGGTGCCTTTAAGAACCAGCAGTTTCAAGTGGACTGTTAGTCAATTCTGTTAGTGCCTATGCAAGAGCCTAGAAAACAGATAGCCCATGAGACTTGCCCTGAGATAAATCTAGGTGCTGGACCATGGGGAAAAAAAGTTCTGGATTTGATGACCCCTCACACTACAGTTTAATGGAATCACACAGGCAAGAGGTGAACTCTAGGGTAGGAAGGGCCTACAACATTCAGGGCTTTATAGGTCAAAACCACCATTTTAAAATTCACTTCATCGAAGCCAGCAGAGGTTACATAGCTTAGGTGCACAGTGCTTCCTATGAGAAGTCCCAGCTCAGTAGGCAGCTGCATTCTGCACCAGCTGCCATTTTCAAGTAACCCTATGCAGAACACAATCCAGTAATCCAACCTGCAGGTGACAAAGACATGGATTAGCATGGCTAGGGCTGAATCTGCACTCTTCTTGACAGAAACAAATGCTAATAAGCACTCCTGGCAACTGGTGCTAGCAGGGCATCCATCAGCATCAGGAGATCCAACACAAACTCCAGGTTGAATACTTGGATAACAAGTGGCTAGTGGAGCCACTGTTCTCTCCAGTGTATGAGCATCATCTCAGTATTCTCTAGATTGAATCTCAGCAAGCCACCCCTGCTCCACACGCTAATCTCTGATTGCCATGGTAAATCATTCAGCCACTCTTCTCGAGGTCCGAATGGCCCAATGTACATATTGAATAGGAAAGGAGAGAAATAGGTAGACCAAGTCACCTGGAACCTCACATGGCAGAGCTTTTGGGACACACAATCCACCGCCCCTTCCTGCATTCTGGGATCTCTTAGTGATTCCATCCATTTTTTCCTAAGAAATTATTCTGCTTCTGCCAGGAGTCACAGACGTGGCAACCACACCTCATGGACAGCGACCCTGAAGGCAGCTGACAGGTCTTAAAAAAGGCGGCATTTAATAAGACTCAAATGAGAGACTTATAATGCCATACGACCAGTGGCATTTCAGAAGCTCTCATTTCTGAGACAGCTGGTTCAAATTATTATTATTTATTGCCTATACAGAGCCCAAAGGTATTATAATGGAATTGTAGATATTAAAGCCACCAGAGAGAACAGACAAAAAAAGAATGGCAGTATGAGGGAAGGATAGTCATATGAATAAAATTATGTGGTGGTCACATGAATAAATTTATATGGTTAGGTTTGGATTGAATGCACCTTAACGGTGGTGTTTTTGAGGTGTTTTGGGTTGCTTTTCCTTCGCAGCTCACAATTAATTTGCTTATGAGTTTCAATGCTCTATTACTGGGTATCATATATATTTTATATTTCAGATGACAGTAGGAATGGTTTTGTTGTCCTGAAGTAATTCCTTTCTTGATTAACAATGAACAAGTTATAAATAAGTTATGGAGTTGTTCTTAGTGAGCTATCCAACATTCTGTTACCCAGAACTCACTTGTTTCGATACTACCTATTGTTTCCAGCATATTAAGGCCATCTGAGGCTTCTCCCCATCAGAGAAACAATTGTATAAATTATTCAACATGCCATAGGAAGACTAATAAATTATTTTGGCACCACACTGCTTAATGGTAGCTGAATATAGGATTGCAAACACATTACCGTAATCAATCTTGAGCATGGCTAAACACTGTTCAAGGACTCTGGTGCACCAAGAGTGTGGGATCTATAGAGATTATAAATTAACCAGAAAGAAATCTGTAAATACGAGTAAAGTAATTTGAGACCATCTAACCTCTTCTGCAAAATCCCTAGGGAAGAAAAAAATTCATCATCCCATTTCTTCTCTAGCAAATATTGGCATGAGGGATTAATTCAACAAAGGTTTTCAAAGGATTTAACAGAGGTTTTGTTTTTGTTTTTTACTGTAGTGAAATTTTGTTCCAGCGTTTTCAAGCACTCACACGTTTGTTCTAAACTACCAGAATTCAGCAAAGTCACTGCTTTCTAAGCTCATATTGGATCTTGAATTGAGACACCTTTTCCCTGAACTATAAATGTTCCATTTTCTCTAATGGCATCTCTCCATGTATTATTTAACATCTGTTCATCACAGCAACTTCAATTTGTTGGGGTTTTCTCAGATGCTATTTGTGTCCCAAGTCAGGATATGTCAGCTCTCTGGGAAAAGAGAGAGACCTGGCAACACTGAAAAAGTGGTGTCTTTATGCTCGTCTTTCATGAGAAAGCTGCCATGGCCCCAAATGAATTGTAGACCTTTTGTAAGAAGAGAGGGAGGAAAACCTCAAGACTCCTTCAACTTTGTTCTGGTTGTACCAATCACAGCCTTCCTGATTGCACATATACATGGATAAAGATACCAGGCCTGATTCTCCACTGGCTTCAATCCTGCACGCAAAGTAGATGTCACATGAGTGGAAAATTTTGATGTGATGGCATTTTACACTCACTTTATACAGATGCGCTGTATATAGATGTGTGAACAATTTAATTCTTTTGCATATGTTTTTAAAAGAATGGCGCCTCCATTTCAATAGAATAAAAATGGCAATGATTATCAAATCGTCATGTCTCAAGGTATAAAATGCACACAAAAACCCCCACTCTTGTTCACTTTGAGTGACATCCTGACCTCACTGAAATCAATAGCAAATGTCCCATTGACTTCAATGGGGCCAGAATTTTGTCTCTTATGCTTGAGGTCCCACTGAGCCATATCTTCTCCTACTATAACTCTTTTTAAAGACAGAGATGAATCTGGCCTATTGTCTGACTAAGGCATTTAGATTGAGATTTTCAAAGCAGTTCAGGGAATTTAGCCATACATCTTTCATTAATTTTAACGAACACTGTATTATAGGCCATCAAGTAATTTGAAACAAACATATTGCTGAGTGTGTTGATGTAATTTGAACGCACGTCTTGTTTTTGACTTTGGAGCTGAGAGGCCATGTCTGCAGTGCCTAAACACATTACCTAAGAAAGGGATAGATTGTCAGTTTGCAGACTGTCTAATGGAGGATTGAAATAGCTGGATTAATCTCTCTGATTCTATGGCAATTTCTAGGGGCAGACCATGATACCCTTACACTGACTTAAAACACAGAAGTAGTCACTTTGAAGTCAATGGGAGAACTTGTGGAGTAAGGTGACACTCAATGGGACTGATTCTCTATTGCCCTGTGTAGCATTTTTCATCTATTTTGCTGTGGTGTAAATAGCTCCCAAATCAGCATGGTAGTATTTTACATCTAATTTGCACTGGTGTCAATGGCTACACAAGGTGCAGGGCAACAGAGAATCAGGCCCAAAATGACAGGACAAGGAGTAATGGTCTCAAGTTGCAGTGGGGGAGGTTTAGGTTGGATATTAGGAAAAAAATTTTCACTAGGAGGGTGGTGAAACACTGGAATGTGTTACCTAGGGAGGTGGTGGAATCCCCTTCCTTAGAAGTTTTTAAGGTCAGGCTTGACAAAGCCCTGGCTGGGATGATTTAGTTGGGATTGGTCCTGCTCTGGGCAGGGGGTTAGACTAGATGGCCTCCAGAGGTCCCTTCCAACTCTGTTATTCTATGATTCTATGATGAGTAAGGGCATCAAAATCTGGCTCCCTATGTCACCAATGTTAATACTACTTAGTCATGATCTATGGTGATCGTGAAGCAAATCATGGAATATAGGCTTCTAAATGAATGCATAAAAAAACCCAGTCGCCATTACACTGTTTAATAATGTACCTATTTTGTTAGCTAGTGTCCAATAGTTACCACAGAAATGAGATTTCACAGTTCTAAAATCTAAAACAACATATGACTTCCAATTACATCAACATGTTCTAAAATATCTTTAATTGAAAGTAACTGATGGAATATAATGTAGCATTTATCTTGCTACAGGTGACACGAGGCACAAAGCAGAATGTTTTAACAAATGTTTTATTTAAAGACTGGCTTGAAGAGTCTTTGAAAGTAATTGCCAGTTTGTCAGCTGAATCACTTTAGCCTTTGGAAGAGCTTTTTGTCATTATATTAGATTATTCCTGATGCTGGTACAGGGCGAATCACTGACTAAATGTCATGCAGTCTTCATGTATTCCATTAATAAATATTAAAATATTAATTTGGGAGTTGTCTTTAAAAATGGTGGTTGTTCACATAATAATGGGAACACTACTTAATGAGCTATGCATCCAAAACCATACATTTTAGGATAAAAGGGCAACTCAAATATAAAGATTTCTTTTTATTTTCGTCCCAGTTGAAAACTGCAGCATAAATGCACTAAGCTAACTGTATGATGTACACAGAAAATAGTAATATGTAATGTTTTATATTCTGGTCTCAGTTACACATGAGAAATTTGGCCCTATATATTCATTATGCATTCATTTTTCTCCATTATGTACCATTTTAGACAACTGAAATTAGAGCAACACATTGCCAAGAAGAAAATTACATAAACAATCTTAATCACTGTAAATCAATCCAGAAGTCTTTCAGCTTTATAAAAAGCTTACTTTCTGTTGAATAAGTTACTCTGCTTATTTTAGAAGTCTGAAATAATTTGATCTTCAAAACATAAATGGCATAACAACCAATTTTTAAACATGAGAATTAAATCTGAAGATTGTTACTGTTAAAGTTCTTAAATTTAACTGAGTCAAATTAAGAGTTTCACTAGATTTATTGAAATGCTATTGACTTCAAACTGTTTTATACTGTATAAATCTGGGTTATTTACCTATCTATATGTAAGAACATGTACAGATTTCTGTAGGAGATATAGTACTTCCTATTATTCTGTAGGCGGGAAACAGCAGGGAGATGAGCAAGAAATGTATGAATCATCTTACTACTAGAATCTATATATGACTATTTGTTTATAGTAAGGAATGTCACCTGTCAGTTAGCCAGTAGTGTGGGATACTGAAAACTTCACACTAAGTTTGTTTGAAGAACCATCATGTTTTAATCTTCCCATGAGAATATCTTTTTGAAAAATTGTTCTTAAAATTGGACACGAGACTGAACCAAACCACCAGATGTGAACATTAGGGAGCTTCAAAAAGAATTTGGATTCAGAGCCAAACTTCACAAGCAGCACCTCTCTTTGCAATGGGCTAAATCAGAACTGCAGATCCAAACACCTATAAACATGAGGGTAGTTCCCATCTGGTTCCAATGTATGTCTTGGTTATTGGCCCTATACCCAAAATCATCTTAAGAATGCGAGGAGGATATTTTTTAAACTTCAGATTTTTATCATGTGATATTATAAAGAAAACTGATAGATCAGCGTTTCCACTACATGGGCTTTCACTTAACATATTTCTCCTTCTCTCATATCCCCCAGCCCATGTCAACTACGGGCAAAATGTAAAACCCTTTTCCCTCATCCCACGTTTTCAAATACTTGGGAAAAGAAGATGAGTTTTGATGGAATTTCTGCTTGGGCTTTAGCTTCTAATACCCATAAAGGCCCAATCCCAATAGAAGCTGGGCTTTCTCAAGTTTCACTAGGATCAGTGGCAATTCAAGACACTTGGGCCCCAATCCCACAACACACTTAAGCACATGCTTAACTTTAAGGATTGGAGTAGTTCCATTAACTTCAAAGGGGCTACTCATGGGCTTGAATGGAGCATATACTATAAAGTTAACAGGACTACTCAAATGCTTAAAGTGATACATTTTATTACATACCGTGATGGATCAGGTTCTTTGTGCCCTTGCAGGACAGGACTCTAAGTTTTATGATAAATACTAATGGGGGATTTTGATTTTTTTTTTAAATATTGCCTTATTTTTTCAAATACTGACTGTTTATTTTATGTCTTTACTTTATCTCTGTTCTAAATGGTTGTAAATTAACAAATAACTGATAAAAGAATAATAAAAAACACTTTACAGCTGCCCCCCTGATCTTTGTAATGGACTGAACCAAAATCCCAGATCCAAAGACATCCAGAACTGTGGGCAAGTTCAGATCTAGATCCTAACTTTGTAGCTCATTATCCACCTCTACCATGGATTCAATAACATCTTGCACTCAGAGATTTATAAATATTTTGCGAATATTGGGAAATTAAGTTCCACAGTGTGTAGATGAGCTACAGAAACATTTCCATTTTACAAATGAGCAGTAAAATTTTCAAACCTACCTAAATGACTTTGGAGCCTGAGTTCAATTCTCAAAAGCACCTACGTGCTAAAGCCTAGTGAATTAGGGTGGCTTTGAAAACAGGATTCAGACTCCGAAGTCACTCAGACATTTGAGAATTTTACACAGAAAAACTATGGTGCAGAATTGAAGTACTTGCCCAAGGTCAACAGGAAGTCTTGGCCAAACTGGAAATTGAACCTGAGTCTCCAGACGCCCAGTTCTGTGCTCCAGCCATAAGAATTACAGTTGCACTGCCTCAGGCCTGAACCTGTCTGACCCATATATTCCCATGGAAAAAACAAAAGACTACTGTTCGAATGCAATACTCAATGTTTCAAAATTACTCCTTGTGACTGTTAAATCCAATCTTGATTTTTACAAATCCAATATTTGCTTTAATTTGGATCAGGAGTTTTGTGCCCAAAGCCTCCTGGAAGCAATTTTTTCTGAGAATGCCCAAATGCCAATTTTCTCCAAGGGTGTGGTGTTCGTTTTTTGCCATTACCTGCATTTCTGCTCATTAAAGCTCTGTTTTAGAGATGTGCTGACAGCAGCAAAAAAATCACTGAATTTCCACCTAGTGTTTGTACCAGTTGCAAATGTCAAATGAATATTGATTTTCTTTTTACAATTGGGAAAGCTTTAGCACACATGGCTTTAGTAATTTGTGGTAAAGAGTACTTAACTAGACGCTGAGATGAAGGGAGCAGTTTCCTTGTTACCATTACTAGTGCAGTAATTAAGATTAACTGAAAAATGAGCCATGGGGGTGACTTGTTCTCAAAACTTTTGTTTTACTTCTGGAGACCTGGGTTCAAATCTTGAAGGTCGCAAGCAGAATGAGATTAGTAGTCTCCACTTGTCTGTTTGGATGGTTTTTCACATCTTTAAACTATCTTATAACTTGACAAGATAGGAAGTCTCTATAAAGCAGAGAAATTGTGTGTGTGTGGGAGGGGGGAGGGAGGACTGCAGATCATATTAATGACTCTGCTTTGACAGAATGTGTCTTAAAGCATAAATAACCATTGTACATAGCACCAAACAAAGATACAAGCTGAAAAATTGTTCAAAATGGATTCTTCAACAGAGAATTAAAGGTTTTGCCACTTAAACTTATATTTGGTGTGTGTTGCTTGTTCTCCCCCTTCCCCTTTTGCCAGGGCTGGATTAAGATGGAGGGACTGTAACCCATGCCATACCCCAGATCCCAAAGTCCTCAGTATTCCATTAAAAATATTAGTGGAAGTTTTGAGCCCTTGTGGCAGCTAAGAAATGTTCTAAAGTATGATGTGGGTGTAACTGGTACAGTGGTTTCTGCTTTAATCTGCAGGCCACCTGGAACAATAGAGCTGATGGATATGAACCACAGCCTGCAGCTCAATGTAGTGTTAGATCCATGCCCCAGTGGTGTGTAGGGTCCCTGTGTAGCAGGCAGGGAAGAGTAAAGCAGTACAAGCCCTCACATCCTTGCAGATAGACGCGGGTTACTGAAGTAATTACTGGAGACTTCCATGCTGTCGCCCCTGCCTCTCTTGGATGGAAAAGGTGACCTACGCTGCACTTGTTGCACCCAACGAGGGAAGAACCCCTGCCGCCACCACTTCTGGAAGGAGAGGAGCCCCAGGCCCATGTCACTCCAAGTGGCTGGCAGGGCTGCATGGGCAACCCTGGCAACCAGGGGGAACCATGTTGTGGTGTAGCTGATGCCCCACGTTGCCTTAATCCAGCCTTGCTTGCTGAACCATTGAAAATCAGACCCAAGTGAAAAATGACTTGAAAATGAGTGAAAAATGACTTGGCAAACATTTTCCACAAAAAAATTCATTTCCATAAAGGTTTTTCGGGAAAAATTAAAAACAATTTTTTTTTGTTTTCTGAAAACTGAAAATATTTCAGTTATCAGTAAAAAAAATATTTTGGTCTTGGAGACCAATATTTTTAGAATAACCAATAATTTATTTTTTGAAAAAGTAAAATATTTTGTTTTTTTATTAAAAATATATTTTTCAAAGGAAATTTAGGTTTTGTTTGGTTTTTTATACAAAATTTCCATTTTTCAGCCAGCTTAACTATTTAGTCTTTCATAATATAAGAAGAATGGGACACTCAATGACTTTAAAAAAGACCATACATATGAAATGGATTAAAAACTTAATACAATACACAGTTGACTTGGAGAATTTACTGTGGCAAAATATGGAGGCAAAGAGAATACTACGTTTCTCAAAAAGATTAGACAGTGACATGAATAATAAGAAAGTCATCTGCAATTACAATACCTAGGAGAAAAATTTAAATTTCTCCCCAAAGTCTCCTCCATATGATTTTTGCATTCCAAAGCCTCATTCTGCCCCTGAACACCTTCCTTTTCTCATCCTCCTCTCACAGTTAACACTGCTAGCTACAAAGTCCTAGATCAAGTCCATTATTCTTCTGACCACAGAAGAAGAGATCACCTTCTCTTTGGAAGAGTACTGCTGCTGAATTGAACAAACCACAGGTAACTAGATGAGTTTGTGTGATTTTCATTTATCTTAAGTGTTGTCTAATGGCTAGAATAGTTGTCTGAGAGACAGGAAGCTCGGGTTCCATTTCTTGCTCTTCCACTAGCTCAACATATTCTGGGAAAGGGTCTGAACATTAGTCCACAAAACGAGTATAACAGAGTCTAGGTCTTCCAGTAGATGTTGTGAGGCTTAATTAATTAATGCTTGTAAAAAAGTTTGCATTTTCAGTATATAGCACCTTACCTCCAACCATCTCAAAGTATCATCATTATAATAAATTTTACAATAACCAAGTTACTTATAATCTCTTTTTTTTCTTCCAGATAAAAATTGTTTCACACAGGACAAATTGACTTTGTTTAGAACTTAATGGGAGTTCATTATCATAGTTTATCTTAACATTATTCTTTTACTTATTAGGAAAGATGTATTAGGCTTAATTTTTTGAGTGGCCTTAGCTGTGTACGCTGTTGTGTCTGCAGAAAGGCCGTTTGTCTGATCTCATAAAGATGTTTATTGAACATCCTGAAAAACCAATGTACAGAGGAATAAAAAAAAACAAAACAAAAAAAAACAAAGTTAGTTTTTTTCCCACCCCAAGGTAACAAAATGTGGCTTGTTTGTTTGTTTGAAAAGCATAAATTGGGAGTGCTTGTTCCAGGTGGGCCTGGAGTGGTTGATTGTAGGGAAGGCTTTGAGCCGGGGCAACTGCTTCAAGCCAGCAGCCTTGTAAAAAAGCAGCCAGTTGCGGAACCGAGTGAACTGAGAACAGAGGAGAAGTGAACAGAGAGAGTTTGGCTGGGGGGGAAGTTCCCACGGAGGTTTTTTTTGCCTTTCAGGCTTCTGTGAGCAGTAAAGACAACATCTGAAGAGACTTTTAGAAGGAAGACAATATGGATAGTGAGCAATCAGCTGTTGTGACTTGCATAGGATGCGCCATGTTTATCTTTCTCCAAGAGGACAGAAGTGACTTTGTACGAAGTGCAAGCAGGTCTCCATATTGGAAGAGAAGGTTAAAGGACTAGAGATCCAAGTATCAACCCTGCGTTGCATCAGGGAAAATGAAAAATTTCTGGATAGAAGTCAGCGTTTGGTACTGCAGGCACAGCATGCTGAAGAATCAGAGAGGGCAGTGCAGTGCAGAATGGGGGAAGAAAAATGGCAGCATGTGACCTCAAGAAGAAGAAAGAGGAGCACCCATGTACCTCCAATGAAGATAGAGGTCAGAAACCATTTTCAGACTCTCTGCTCAGGTACTACAGCAGAGAATGGTTTGGAAGAGTCATCTGAGGGAAGGGATCAGAAGGAGACCCCATCGACCGGAAGACTTGGGATGCATTGTCCTAGGGATGGGGGTTCCATGACCACCACTCCCAAGAGGAGGAGATGGGTGGTGGTGGTCAGGGACTCCCTCATAAGGGGGACGGAGTCATCCATCTGCCATCCAGACCGGGAAACTCGAGAAGTGTGCTGCTTGCCTGGAGCTAGAATTCAGGATGTGACAGAGCGTCTGCTGAGACTGATCAAGCCCTCGGACAGCTACCCCTTCCTACTTCTCTATGTGGGCACCAATGATACTACCAAGAATCACCTTGAGTGGGTCACTGCAGACTATGTGGCTCTGGGGAAAAGGATAAAGGAGTTTGAGGAGCAAGTTGTGCTTTCCCCATATCCACAGAGCTAGTTATCTCATCATAGAAGTCAATCAGGTTGATCAGGCATGACTTTGCCCTTGGTGAATCCATGTTGACTGTTCCTGATCACCTTCCTCTCCTCCAAGTGCTTCAAAATGGATTCCTTGAGGACCTGCCCCATGATATGGGGAAAATGGTGGATGTGATATACCTTGACTTTAGCAAAGCTTTTGATATGGTCTCCCACAGGATTCTTGCCAGCAAGCTAAAGTAGTTTGGATTGGATGAACGGACTATAAGGTGGATAGAAAGCTGGCTAAATCATTGG
The DNA here is from genome assembly GCF_965140235.1 of Caretta caretta. Classification (NCBI taxonomy): domain Eukaryota; kingdom Metazoa; phylum Chordata; order Testudines; family Cheloniidae; genus Caretta; species Caretta caretta. The sequence continues at coordinate 88,988,845 of NC_134214.1, forward strand.
GCGCAATGGGTAGTGATCAATGGCTCAATGTCTAGTTGGCAGCCGGTATCAAGTGGAGTGCCCGAAGAGTGGGTCCTGGGGCTGGTTTTGTTCAACATCTTCATTAATGATCTGGATGATGAAATGGATTGCACCCTCAGCAAGTTTGTGGATGACACTAAGCTGGGGGGAGAGATAGATAGGCTAGAGGGTAGGGATAGGGTCCAGGGTGACCTAGACAAATTGGAGGATTGGGCCAAAATTAATCTGATGAGGTTCAACAAGGACAAGTGCAGAGTCCTGTACTCAGGACGGAAGAATCCCATGCACTGCTACAGGACAGGGATAGACTGGCTAAGCGGCAGTTCTACAGAAAAGGACTTGGGTATTACAGTGGATGAGAAGCTGGATATGAGTCAACAGTGTGCCTTTGTTGCCAAGAAGGCTAATGGCATATTAGGCTGCATTAGTAGGAGCATTGCCAGCAGATCGAGGGAAGTGATTATTCCTCTCTATTCAGCACAGGTGAGGCCACATCAGGAGTATTGCGTCCATTTTTTGGTCCCCACACTACAGAAAGGATGTGGAAAAACTGGAGAGAGTCCAGCGGAGGACAACAAAAATGATTGGGTGCTGGGGCACAGGACTTACAAGGAAAGGCTGAGGGAACTGGGCTTATTTAATCTGCAGAAGAGAAGAGTGAGGGGGATTTCATAGCAGCCTTCAACTACCTGAAGGGGAGTTCCAAAGAGGATGGATCTAGACTGTTCTCAGTGGTACCAGATGACAGAACAAGGAGAAATGGTCTCAAGTTGCAGTGGGGGAGGTCTAGGTTGGATATGAGGAAAAACTTTTTCACTAGGCAGGTGGTAAAGCACTGGAATGGATTAGTTAGGGAGGTGGTGGAATCTCCATCCTTAGAGGTTTTTAAGGCCCAGCTTGACAAAGTCCTGGTTGGGATGATTTAGTTGGGGTTGGTCCTGCTTTGAGCAGGGGGTTGGACTAGATGACCTCCTGAGGGTAAATGACCTCCAACCCTTCTATGATTCTATTATTCTAAGTTTCTTAACAACAGAAATCAGTATATATAGGCCCCTTTGAACTGGTATTATTATATTTTAATGGTGAGTCTATACAGTGCATATAACTGATCATGACCTTGTGACTTTGTTGTGAAAGATATTATATACATTTAATGTGTTTTTCATATATATATTAAAGCTGAAACTTTTTTTTAAACACACAGCTTGGGGCTACATCAAATCTTCAGAGAGAATCTGCTGTTAATTTGTGTGTGTTTTGTTCAGCTAAATAACCTCCATGGCACTATTCAAGGTTTGTTTTACTTTGTTTGCTGTATATGGGAATACAAGGAAGGAAATAAAACCAAAAAAACACCAGAGCATACATTTGTTACTGAGTTATATGATGCGATTGGTCAAATGAACCCAGGGCTCGATTCTACCCTGAATACCCTGGGAGACAGTAGTTGCAATTAAAATCTTTACAATTCTGCTGATGCAAATAACAAATGTTATTGCTTGATATAGGAAAGGGAATAGTGCAGTAACCTTAATCTTAATATTTGCAGTGGCAACACTGTAAAGATGTTAAAGTCCTCCATAGAACTTTTAACTCCCATTGACTTTGGTAGGAGCCCAAAATGTCATTGACTTCAGCAGGAGCCAGAGTCAGATTTGACCTGAAAATAACTTCCTCAGACTCAAACAACACAGTAACATTTTCTAACATAAGGACCTAATCCTGCAAATGTACTCTCATTCAGAGGCTTTACTCACATGTGTAACCCAACTGATTTCTGTGAAACTACATGGATGAGCAAGTGTTTGCACGGATGGGTCCTAAGGCTCTATAACATCACTTAATCCCTTCAGTGGCAGCAATGCTGATGAGCAGCCAGGACTACCAAAAACAAACGCAGGATAACAATGTAAGTGAAGGAATAAATCCTTTTATTATTGACTGAACATTCCCTGTTCACAGTTAAATAACTAGAACCCACGTGTACCTGAAAAAGAACCTGCAGTCTTGGATTTACCTGTTACTGCCCCCTGAAAGATGACATATGTTCCCAAATGAACTAATCTCAGGTAGAGAGGATTGACTGTGTGGATGGGTTCCTTTGTAAATCATTTTACCAAATAAATTATCTTACCAGGGACAAATTATTATCCTAATCAAGGGAGCCAACTATTCAGACTTGCAGAATGATCACATTAGTGTCATGTCAAAGTCATATTGGAAGGTCAAATCTGAGAGCTTAAATGTAAGTGAAACTCGTTCTGCAGCATGTGGTTGGTAGCACAAAGGACTGGGTTCAAATATCTAGGGGTTCTTCTTGAAATCAGCACCACATGGACTTGTGTCCATACAGGAAACCTGGGAAAAACTAAATACCTTCCCTGGGTGCCCGCACCGGGCAATACTTCCCCTCTCAAAAGCACTGAGTCTACGTATTAAACAAAGAAAACATCAAGGAAGCAGGGAACACAGCATTAATTCAGAAAAATGCAACAATATTAAATCAAGAATATATAAATCTGAATAATAGGCAAGACACCTATCCCTATGGAATCTTTGGGACTAGTCCTTTGCCTCTTTTCCCCAGCTGCTGGTGTGAATGTCCAATGAATAAGTGTCCCTTTAAGACATCACTGACCCCCACCTACTCCACTGCACTTCACTCACAGTGGTTAACGAAGTCCCAGAGTCAGTGTACTCAGGCAGATTCCCTTCCATCCCCTAGGGGAGTGCTGCACTACCACCTAACCTCGCTGTACCAATTAAAGCTTCATTGGTGTTGAGAAAAAGGACCTTCACCAGTGTTCACTCGGCTCTGTTACAGATCTCTGCAACTTCCGTGAAGGGGCGCCGCTACCTCAGAGCGTTCAGGGGAGAGGAATCAAGGAAATATAAAATTCTTTGATCAGAGCCCTGCCATCAGTGCTACCTCCTTGCCGGAAGGTAGGAACCCCACTCCCCTCTGTCTGGCTCATGTCCAAGCTCCACTATCCAGTGGTGCCAGACTAAGGTTTTGTTCATGGTGGCTCTTTATTCAGGGCATATTCAGTACAGGCTACTCTTGTCACACAATAACTGTGACAATATTTCATTGACACCTAAAAGGTAAATGAATTTGATCCAAAACATTCCCACTGTCCCTCATACTTCGGAGGAGCAATCAGTAAACATCCACAAAGCAAACCACAAACCTCATTATCCACCTTCACATCCTTCAGGGAGCTGACTGGCCTTGGAGTCTGGAAGCCCTGGGGTCTCTGGTCTAAGGCAGTCGATATGGCAGAGCTACGGACCCTAGGAGACCATCCCAGGATTCCAGGCTCCCTGCTGTAGAGCCAGGAGCAAAGTGCCAGTTAGAATTGGGACTTTCGGGGCTTCTAAAACAGCGCCCAAATTTGCTAATGCAAAAAGAAAGGCTAGGTAGGCCCCCTTTTAAAAATAAGTGTAATTGTGCATACAAGAATCACTTCACTACCTACTGCAATACAGTCCAATGTTTTACTATTTAAGCTTATCCTGCTAACTTTCATTCACATGAACAGCCTTCATGAGCCACTCATTTCAAGAGAACTACTCGTCAGAGAATCACATGGGGTCCAGCCTGGCAAACACTACTTACATAAGTAGCCTATGGTTTTTCATAAAACTAGTCGCATTCTCGAGCACTACACCTATGAGTGAGATTTGCATGACTGGGAGCATGAGTAGTAAAGGGTTTCCAGTACTGAACCTACAGTGAAAAGTATATTAATATTTTCATGGCAAAGGGTTCTGTGTGATGCACTGAAGATAGCATGAACTCTGCCTTCTTCACATGGCTCTGTCTAAATACAGAGCCCTGATCTCTTGTGGCAGGGAGTCCAGTTGAAATGTATCAACTTCCAAGTGGCACTCCACAGTCAGGTGGGGTGTCTGTGCATGTGTGTGTGTATATTTAAGTCATTCATTTGCCAGCCAGCGGTGAGTCCTGATATGTAGTGACAGCAGAAGATGAATGTATTGCAAGTGTCTTATATTTGAAATACTTTGAGCACTAATAATGCAATATTGAAGGTATGGTTCTCACCACTGCTTTCTCATTTCTAATAGTTTGTAAAGAAGTTGATCCAAACATTTATTCAATGTGGTTTGGGTAATGTGACTTTGCACAATTACCAACATTTTATTTGTATTTTTATCATAAACTTCAACATTTTAATAAAATGCACATTTTTTTATAAAACAGAAAATGTTCATTTCTAAAGGGAGGGTAACCCTAAAGAGCAGCATTACAGAACAAGAGGCAAAGCCCTAGGCAAAGGCAGAGGTGGTAGTTGAACTAGACGCCCGGGTATATTCATGTTTCTAAATAGCATCCACGGTAGCATCTCCTGCCACTAGAAATCCATATTGGTCATTAGAAGCCCAGGACAAACTCCAGCCCAAGTCTGTTGCTGCAGGGTTCCTTTTTCTTCATTTCAAACATTCTTTAATTCAGCACTACACTAAGTACTGCTGTCAGTGCAGAGGATATTAATGAGATCACTAATGTGTATGGGAAACAGAATTTAGGTGCAGAATGAGGTTTATAGTTCCATCTGTCTTTAGTTCATTGCACTATCTATCAGCTGTAGGCTGCCCTAAGCAACAAGTATGCTAGTTTCAGCTTATTTGGTAAATGCTCAGCTTATTTGATTTCTTCAGCTCCTAACACTTAAATGAGGCAAGAAAGAAACAAAATGAGAGAAAATAATGGGAAAAAAATTGTTGTGGAGTAGGGACCAGAGGTTATAGCTGACACCTCAGGCCTCAGAATTCACCAAGCTACCTGATTACTTTTGCTCTGTATAGATATGTTTGGCTGAGTGGAAGGGTCCCAAGATTTTTTTTTTTATCGTCTGTTTATATATTTACATATTAAAGTCAGAATCCTCCACGGGCAGAAGAAAAACATTTTCAACATTTTTCAAAATATTGATTGGCCGGGGTTCACATCACTGGCGGTTTTTGGCAGCAAGGATGATTCATGGGGAGACTGCTTCCCAAATTATAGGTATCAGGATGGATGAACCATTTCACAGTACACAAGAATTTGAAATGGGACCAAAGCTCAACTTCTGAGGTAGCGTTCACAAAACAGATTTAAAAAGGTTTCAGCAGCAGCAACAAAAGACATAAAAGTCTAGAGGCCCAAAATCCAAACGCCCATCATACTATGGAATCATGTAGATTCTGATCCAAATTTTGTAGCTCAGAATCAGCTCTAATTAGCAGGTTTTAAGTGAATGTTGGCACTGGGTTAGTTTGGCTTTTCCTTACTTACCCCTACACATCCAACCACAGGTTTGCTATCTGTACCTATCTGATCCAACCACTAGTCCTATTCATACAGGTTCCTGAAGATCCCTATTCCTCTATTCTCACGTGACTTCAACCCTTTTCCTGCACCACATAAAGAAGGCGAGGTATCTTTTGAGACAGACACAAACATAGTTAAAGACTAAATTCTCAGAAGATGCTTATGTAGTAGGCATCTGTCACTTCCTGTTGAATCCAGTCATGGCACTATGTTATATTTAGTGATGCAAATTAAAGATATAAATACAGATTCCCCCTACATTCAGTAGTGCTACTGACCCACTGATCCAGAGTATAAACAAACGTATGAAACATTGTTAGTTAGAATCCTGAAATTTGGAAGGAGGCATTCTAAATGCTTTGTGAAAAGAACGCAATAAACTGATGCCACAGTCCATTGGAATCTCAGGAATATGTCACTAAACTAAGTAAATTGTAATCACTGTAATTAAGAGAATGCTTAATTAACACATTTAATGGATAACGAGGCACAGTTGCAATTACAGGCTAATAAATGAAAAATATCCTGTGCCAAGGAAATGGCTTGAAATGTGGCTATTTCCACACAAGAAGAAACCAACCAGTCACTGGTGTCCAATATTTATATCACGAAGAGCTGACACAAATGGTTTGAGTGAGCAACAACTATGTTTCAACGGTTTATTCTGGAAGGTTCATTGTTATTATTTGTACTGTGACGGTACCTATGAGGCCCAGTCATGGGACCAGGGCCACAGCCCATTGCGCTAGGCACTGTACTGCTATATCTCTTTTCAGTTTTTATAAATGTGCTGGGCCTAGACACATCAAGATAAGAGAACATAGTTACAAGAGAATATATAAATTGCAAAACACACAGAGGTTCAGATCCCTGAGACCAGCTTTTCTGTGCTGGGAGCAGTTCAGGAGTCAGGTGGCTGGCCCTACACACCACTTTTCAGACAGCGGTCAAGTTGGCTTTGCGGCTCCTTTGCACCAGCAAGTTGATGGCCAGAAAACAGCACCCAGGATCTGGCCCATACATTATACATCAAAACATTCAAACCGCTTTCTCTACATCTTTTTCTCAGATGAGACACACACAAGGAGTAAACATTTCTTCTGATGCAACTATGTATGTGACTTTCTCTCAAGGTGTGCACTGATAGATTGCATAGCGTCAGGAGTCTCTGTGTACAGCATACGGCCAACTTGATGAGAACGTCAGAATTATTAGTGCATGTTACTGTAATGCAAGTTTTACAATGGGAGAAGAGCAAAAGGGTGAAATATAGCAAACTGGCTTGCGCACTGCTAGTAACTGGTATCTGGGAAAGTACGGTCTTCTTTCCATGCCAATAAAGTCACTGTGTAATTTCATTTCAATTTGAGAAGTACCTTGAGGATTAATGCTGGAAAGGGGAAGATAAAAAAAAAAAGCTTGTTTTTGATGAGAGGCAGAAGTTATGCATTCTCTGTCCAACAGCAAACAAAATGGGGACGCTGAACTGAGTTGATATTTGGAAGGCTGGAGGATCTGCTGAAACAGACATGGATGACTCTTGAAAAGAGAATTCCTAAGAAAAAAGTTTATTCATAACTACCTTATCCTTCTATAAGATGTAGAAATTTCTCTCCCCCACTCTCTAGAGTCTCCGAATGAAGGACCAAAAAACTGTTCATAGCTCTGAAAAAAAACCAAACAAAACAAATAAGGTCACTTTACTATAGGTGCATATATACAGCTTTAGGTGCTTCACTTTAGATATATAAGTTTTGGAAATTTTGGCTTGAGAGACTTGGCCTAAAAACCACACAGTGAGTCAGTGACAGCACTAGGAATAGAACCCCAATTCCCAGTCCCGACTTTTGGAACAGGCTATAATTATGCTGAAGACTTTAAATCATTTTTCCCCCTTTCTTAAAAAGCAAAAGTGTCAGTGTGAGATGTTTTATTTCAAGGATCTTCCACAGAAGGAATTTAACACTTCCGCCCCCCCAAAAAAACCCACCACCCATCCACCATGACACTTGAAAAACAAATTTCACTCCTCATTTTGTTAGCAGCCAGACAGCTCCTTTATTTAACACCTTGTCTTTTCCTCTGCCCAAAATTCTTGAGGAAGACATTATGGAAGAGAGGCAATGAAGGAGATAAGGAGGTTAACTCGCTGCAAAAGTACTCTATCCAGAAGGCACATTCTCTGAAAAATCACGTTCAGAGCTATCTAAAAAGTTCCCTTTTCTTATATATTATGGCTTTTACTTGAGGAAACTTTTATAATTACTAGAAAAAATATTAACCTTTGAGTAGCCCACAGTACAGGAAAATGACTGACTGAAGAGCACACTCACAAAGTTCATCTGCATGCCACTGAATTTGTCTCAACTCAAGCTAATCCAACGAAAGATTACACAGTCTTTGTCACTAGTTTCTACTTATTGCCTGGCAATGGAATAAAACTACATATATAAAGGAAAGGTTAACTTAATATTTTGGTACATGGCCCGTTAGTCACTAATCATTAACTCGTTTAATAAAAATGTTTAAAGTTTGAAGCAGATGTAGGTATAAGTAGTGTATATTTTTAGTTCTTTTATTTCTGTAGAGAATGTAAGGAGCAGAAGACTATCTCCTGGTTCATAAAGGAGATAAAATTCACACCATTCAAAAGGCAGAACAATTCTCATTGATTCCTTTTGCAATCATTGCCACCTATTCTCAAAAATGTTTCACCCCTCCGAGATGGTACTTCCCTATTTCTCTTAGAGCATTTGTAAATGTCCAGCAGTTTGCAAGATTTAGGAGAAAAGGGCGATGATCTCTTCCTGTACCACTCAGACTGTTATTTTATCTAAAATTTTGCAAAGGAAATGGTTCCAATGGAATAAACAGTAAAAAAAGAAGTAGCCTTATGATGTGTATCACATATCGATCTATTCTTGCCTGTGCTAGAGACAGGCCCCTATTAGGCCCCAGCTCAGGTCCCATGTCAGCCAAACTCTTAAGCACATTTGTAACTGTTGTCATATAAGTGATCCAATGTGATTACCCACATACTTCAGTTTATGCAACTATCAGTACTAATAATTCTTAAAAATTTCATAGGGCCAGATTCTGCCTCCCTTACTCCAACTGAGTAATACCTTTTTCTCTGTGTAGTGTAATGAGATCCACATGGCACTGCTTGCCTAGCAAGGTAGCTCTCAGCATAATCAGGCCCTCCTCGATATGAAGTGTGTTTGAAAGTATGCTAATGAATGCCATGGCCAATTTCCTTTACCAACAGAACAGCAGCTAGAGCTTGTTAGTACCTACCATCACACTGACATTGTAAACAGATTATTTAATTTACATTTGTTCTTATTTTGATACAACTCTACTTACATGTGGTAATTATCAGAATAATGAATTTCTCAAATAAAGGAACATACAGAGTATCGGGGTTTGTGGGTAGCAAATAATGTAAAGAGGGCAGTAACTATTTGATATGATGCAAAAGGTTGTTTTTTTAAAAAAATAACTAGAGTAGAGGGCTCTCTTTATATAATTATAAAATCACGCTTAGGATGACTGATTTAATTTGAATAGCATTCCCTGGGGAAATATACTGTGCTATCAACTTGAAATGATGATGATTATTTGGCCTTCAGCAGTCATGGGATAAGTCAGCAGCAGAGCTGGATGGCAGCATGCCCACAGCTACACCTAATGCAATGAAGCAAATCTGCGGCTCTGACAGTAGGCAATACCATGGAATGAGTTAATCTAATGGCATTTCTTTATAATGCCTAATCCTGCCAGAGATTTCAACCACCTACGGGCCAAACCTCAAGGTCCTTACACAGCTTTTACTCAGAATCAGTGGGAGTCTGAGTGAAAACTGAGGGCCAGATTCATAATCCAATGTGGAAACACCAACCCAGAGGGTAGGAAACTTATGTAGTTTCCTCTGAATTCTTCCATCAGTGGGACAGGATCTGTGAACCCCGCCACCATGAAAGAGACTGGTGGGGTCTGGTTTATAATCCCTATCGGTCTCTGAGACACAAGCCATCTGCATTGAGTGTCTGTTCCTCCCAACAAGCAATGGGCTGCCAGTATGGTCTGCCTCGGCTGTCATATAAGACCTACCCCAGGGAATTCCTTTAATGAAATTGCTCAGTTCAGAATAGGCACCATAGAGAAATCAATGTGACCTCTGGCCATATTTACTTTCTATTGGATGACAGAGGCTGACATGCATCATTCCTGGCCATCTCTCTCCTACACAGTGTATTCGCAGACATCCTGAGGAAGGGGGAATTTTGCTGCAGAGACAGCTAACAATCGTGTTCAATATATAGAGAGGGGGAGATGTGTGTAGAAGGGGGTCCCCTTTAAGCCTGGATTTTAAGGGCACAATGTGGTCCTGAGTAAGCCATTTGTCCCCACATGAATAGTCATTTATAACGATGGATACTTTAATGATATGCTAAATGAAGAGAAACTCCATCAAGCTGGGAATAATTGTGTTTTATTTTGTGTTGCTCTTCTGAGCTCAGCAAGTTAAGTTCCCACTATGTAAGTGCTTGCATGGGACATCTCAGCAACATCCTGCTCTGATTCAGGAGATGGGTAAACAATTCCAGTACACAGAAATCCCATTCTCATCTCAGAAGGCTACTCATCAAACCAACCAACCCTATTCAGTCTTCCAAAATATCTTTTTAAATTGCAGTGACAGGCTGGGTGAGGACTCCTACAACTCTTGACTGTATTACACATGCCAAACAGATTCAAACAGCAGATTGTCTCTTTGTCTCAAATTAATAGCTACTCAGCCATCAGAGATGAACCACACCGGTTCACTAAACACCAAGGACTCAGAAGAAGGTGGATTTCCTAAGCCAGTAAATAGCCACAAAGTATTCAAAACCAGAGCTTCCTCTCCCAGCAAAATACACATGGGAAAGAGCTTGAGGGAAAGATGAATTTATCTTCAGCAAATTCTCCGGAGGGATGTTATTTGTCCTCCTGCCCCTTGAGAATCAGGCATATTTCACTTTCTGAACTGAGAGAATCTCCTGGGATCCACCAGATGCAAGAGTCATCCATGCAGATACCTTGCATTCTTCTGCCCTCTCTCTTTGTTCTCTGGTAGCACAACTCCAATGACGGCACAATGCCAATGACTCCCTGGTGGGCAGATGACCCCAAGATCACCCTTCAGTCCAGGGGAACAGCACTGAAAAGGTAACACAGCATTGTTTTCCATGGGGTAGGTGGGATGATGCTGTAGAAGCTGTTGACAACCCCTCCCCACTTCCAAGCAGAGGAAATCTGTGTTCCCTCTACAGCAAGTAAAATTCACCCTATGCAGAGCTCCATCCCAAGGGGAAATCAAGGCCAACTAACCACTTAAACTCTGCTTCCAGGGTTCATGTGGGAACTAAGTGATGCATAAGGACCAGAGCAAGTCTTGCACAGTAGTCATCTTCATCCATGAATCTTAAAGGCACAATCTGGGCACAAGCTATTATCTACCATTATGCAGCTTTTCCACTTCCAGAAATCCCCTCCCCTTATGGAATGAATGGCTATCAAGAAAGATAGTATAGTGTAAGAAGTGTAATTGGGATGGGTGAAATGGGTTCAGATAAGAAATTTGCCTTAAACTTGAACTGAACCCAAGAAATGAATTTGGAACAATTAACTTTTCTATATTAAGTTTTACAGATATTTTTATTTCATTTCCTTGATTGCAATGGGACTGAAAGCAGAAGTGCCATAATACCTCAAGAAAAGTTACCTTTGTGATATTTCTGGTCTGAGTGGAAGCAGCAAGAATTATGTAATAAAATAATAATTTTAGTAACTTGATATACTCCCATTAATGTATCTGGGAATTAGGACTTCTGTCTGGAGCTGCCTCTCCTCGGTGCCACAGAGTCTCCCACAGAGCCTCCAACGCACTGGAAGAGAAGGCCAGATCCCTGATCTTTGGTGGGTCTGATGGTACCAATGGCTGCACTTCAAGGCTGGAAGGTAGAATGGGCGAATGACTCTGTCTCTTTGTCATTGACTCCTCCAAAGTAACAATATTCTAGAACATACACTCACTTGATAGAAGTGGTGAATGCAGATAGGGGAGAGCAAAGATGTCTTCTGGGGAGTCGTATGTCCCCGACTGTCACAGAGTATGAGCAGAGTACACTGGCAGAGCCACAGACTCTCTGGTCACCGTGGTGGTCAGCTCCTTCTGGGGCCGCATCGCTATCGGTATCGCCTCAGCTCCTGAAGTGGATGGAAGCACCAGAAGCTGTCTACCCTGCATCTTCATCACCAGAGCCAGTGTTGGGCAGTCAGATCCGTATCCTTGTGTGCTTCCTTCTCTTGTTGAGATGACTTAGTAGGGCCTAAGACCTTAGTGCCCATGCGTGCTGGCTCTTCTGACTTTAATGGGGTTGAGGAGGGATCCCTTCTTTTTAGGACAGTCTTAAACATAGATAACTTGTCCTTATGTCTATGAGAATATGTCCCTTACTCTGTTGTGAAACCTTCTCTTTAGGCTTAACAGACTTAGCCTCCATTTCTGAGTTTGTGCTAAGATGGGTGCGATCCACTTGAGGCTGATGCATGGGTGTGGGGAGGTAACCTTCGTGAGGTGCAAGGTCTCTGGCACAACAGGTCTCTTAGGGCCAGTTTCTTTCTGAGGAGATCTGGAGCTCCTCTTAGCAGAAGATTTAGCACTATCACCCACAGATCTCTCCTGCAAAGATCTGCAAAACTAGATGAGATGCTGTGGTCACTTGAAGACCACTGTACAGAGGTGCAGGACATTATCCAGGCCTGAGTCTGACATGGGTGGAAGGGAGCATTCCCTCATGAGGAGTCAAAACATTATCTCCCTGTCTTTCCTGGAAGGACTCCTGAATCTTGAGGAGATCTGCACTTGGGTAGCACATGAGTATCCCCTAAGCAGCAGATAGTGTGAATGGCAGTTACTAACTAGGAAGGACTCCTGGCAAGCGAGATAATACTTGAATCCTGGGGATTGAGACATGCCCCATCAGAGAAGGAGAGTTCCCTTGAAGAAGGAAAGATGGGGTGGGAAGAGCCCCTTGTGGAAGCCTCTTCTGGAAACATCCCCTCCAAACAAAAACTAAAACTATTAAAATGAATACTAAATATTAACTACACTGTAAAGTACAGACAGGGTAGATAGCTAAATAAGCAGGCACCACTAAACACTCCATCTCAGGCGGAGGCGGCGGAGAAGGAACTGAGGCAGTTTGTCCTTCACAGCCCTACATACCCTCACTGAGGGGCATGAGGATGGCTAGGGTACATGTGCAGACTGAATGGGCACTACTGTCAAAAATCTTTGATTGAAGGGGAGCACCTATAGGGGAATTACACAAAGAAGAAATTAAGTTTGGCCTCAAAAATGATCTGAGTTACTGGGGTAAACAGGGAAAAGTGTTCACTAAAAACAACAACCTATTAGGGTAATTCATGGCAGGTGGGTATAATAGGCTAGGGGAGGCTAAGCCTCCCCAACCCAGGCTGCGGCCTCACCCATCCTCCACCCTGAGACCCTACCCTCACTCACCTTCTCCCCCGAAGCCGGCGGGGACTCAGTTCAAGCTGATGGCCTGGGACTCGGGGCGGTGCTCAGGTGGGCCTGCCAGTGGCCTGGGGCTCAAGGCAGCTGGGATGGGTGGGCCAGGGCTTGGGACAGGGCTTGGGACAGGTCAGCTGCAGCTCCTCCAGCTGTGGGGAGGGGCATCTCAGGGCTCCAGCAGGAGAAAAGGGGCAGAAGGGGCAGAGCTGGGGGGGCTAGCTTCCCCAAAGTGGGGGTTCATGCACCGCCCATGGGGTAATTTCAGAGTCAGTACTGTTATGATAAAATATTATAGTATTTACACATGACCTACCTACATGTTTATGTGATATGTTATTATATTGCATCAATTCTCATGCATTTCCATGAGAGAATTTCTTATTTATAGCAAATATTTAAAAGGATAATGGATCACTAAATCTGTCAAAGTAACACTAAAATCCTAATTAAACCTACCAAGCATGAAGGCTAAAACTCTGAGCTTTCAGACGGCTCTTAAGTCAATAGGTATCTGCATTGGCAACTACATGGGTAATTGCCTGAGTAACCCCTGACCCCCACACAGATCCCTTTGCGGACTCATGGTCATAGCATGGTCCTCAGAACAGTGAAAGATGTACCGCATACACTTCAGTACACAACAGTAGTTTGATGTGGCAAAAAGCAACAGACCATTTTAAAAGGCATTTTAAAAGCCTCTTTTCACAGAGAAGCCTGGCTAATTTTCTCAGCTAGCCAAGTTAGCATAAGCTTGGACTAAGGTGGTCAGTCAGCTCATAGTTGTTCAGACACAAAATCCACAAGCCAAAATGTAAAGTGAACTGTATGCTCATGACAGAAGCCTGGCCAGGCTTGGAGTGCTGACCTCTAGAGAGCAGAAATAGCAGCCAAAAGTACCATACTGGCCGCTGTTTTATAACTTTGTTGAGTCCAGCCTTTTCTCCTTGAGCACCTAGATGGATTCCCAGGGTTCAAGCTTCTCCCTTGTAACCTAATGTTGTCTCACTTTGGTGTAGGAACCAAGATCTGAGAGGTCTGTATTCTCTTCCCCATCACAGAAGAGTTCTGGAAGAGGTTTTATCCAAAACCCTGACTCTTCTTGCTTTGTGTGTGGATTTAATCAATCAGACTTTGAAATGTAAGATTGGGTTATTTATTTATTTTGGTTTTATAACATTTTTGTTACAGAAGTTCAGCTATTAAAAGAATTAAGGAAATTCATGTCTCCACGGAGGCAAAAACAGCTTTATCAAATTTCAGCTTCACACGTAAAAAGATATTTTTAAACATTCACTTGCTGAAATCTTCAGGAAAGAAAGTATGGCTAAAATATAAAATCCTCAGCTTTTCAGTACTTGTTACAAATTCATGAAGAAAGAAAAACAGGAGGACTGTAAAATTTCATGCCCCTCACTTTACATGTTGTCTTTGGGAATCTACTCTGAATAGGATAGGTATAAAAGGAAAATTTAAGCTTGCATAGTTCTAACATAACATTATGTTTTGGAAATTCCCATGGAACTAAGCAAAGAAAGGGCAAGAGGACGTGTTTTTTGTATAGCATTTCACAGGTGTCCATGTAAACATAAATTAATTATTTCAGATGTCTTGGAGCATGAATTATGCAATTTGGGATTAAATAAACACACAAAAGTATATCCTGAGCAAAAACATTCATATGCACAGCTGGATACAGACATAGCAATCTGAAATTATAATTACGATTTACCATCTCTATAGAAAAGAAGTGACGCAATTTCATTGAGATCAGAGAGGCTATTAAAATTAAAAAGTCAATAATAATGGGGGATTTCAACTATCCCCATATTGACTGGATACATATCACCTCAGGAAGGGATGCAGAGATAAAGATTCTTGACACCTTAAATGACTGCTTCTTGGAGCAGCTGGTCCTGGAACCCACCAGAGGAGAGTCATTCTTGATTTAGTACTAAGTGGAGCACAGGATCATGTCCAAGAGGCGAATATAGCTGGACCGCTTGGCAATAGTGACCATCATATAATTAAATTTAACATCCCTGTGGCAGGGAAAACACCACAGCAGCCCATCACTGTAGCATTTAATTTCAGAAAGGGGAACCACACAAAAATGAGGAGGTTAGTTAAACAGAAATGAAAAGGTACAGTGCCAAAAGTAAAATCCTTGCAAGCTGCATGGAAACTTTTTAAAGACACCATAATAGAGGCTCAACTTAAATGTATCCCCCAAATTAAAAAAAAACCAGTAAGAGAACCAAAAAAGTGCCACTGTAGCTACACAACAAAGTAAAAGAAGCAGTAAGAGGCAAAAAGGCATCCTTTAAAAAGTGGAAGTTAAAGCCTAGTGAGGAAAATAGAAAGGAGCATAAACTCTGGCAAATGAAGTGTAAAAATATAGTTAGGAAGGCCAAAAAAGAATTTGAAGAACAGTTAGCCAAAGACTCAAAAAGTGAAAGCAAAAATTTTTTTAAGTGCATCAGAAGCAAGAAGCCTGCTAAACAACCAGTGGGGCCACTGGACGATCGAGATGCTAAAGGAGCACTCATGGGCGATAATTTATTATTACCTGTTTTGTTCATTCCCTCTGGGGCACGTGGCATTGGCCACTGTTGGAAGACAGGATACTGGGCTAGATGGACCTTTGGTCTGACCCAGTCTGGCCATCCTTATGTCTTTAAATGTGAAGGTTGGAAACTCCATGGGGTGACTTTAGGTGCTAGTAAAGACAGACACAACTCATCACAAGGATAAATTCTGTTTCAGTTTAAAAATATGCCAGATACGAGAAAAATAAATGGAAATGATAAAGTAAAAGGAGAGAAACTATGGTAAAGGAAAGAAATCAAGAACAAACAATATATCTGAAGCAATGGGGACATGCTAAGTGAAAAGGTATGCCGAGATCAAATCAATCCACAGATAAGCAAGCCAAAAAAAGAGAACAATTGGGATAGCAATACGTTTTTTTCTTAAATAAACTCCTTGCAATGGAAACATGGACCATTTTTAAAAAACTAAATCCGGTTGCTATAAGTAGGTCCATAAATATAGTTAAATTAAGGAAGTTTGCAATACACAGGGACAGTCCATTTATTACAGCTGATAATTACGGATTGTAAATGAATATATTCCCATTCTGAAAGAGAGCTGTAAAGAAATTTAATTCTCAATATTCGTGAATCCCTCAGTATAATATTAATAATAATCAGATAAAGTAAAGTTAAATGATTCAGTGAATCAATTTACATTTCAAAACAGAGAAATTGTAAGGCAGAGCTTCTTGGATCAGATAGCAGGATTAGTGCTTTGAAACATCTCTGGAGGAAACTTCCATGCAATTTCTTGTTTTTGTCAGTAGGCTACCTTCATACTCAGTTTTCTGTACTCAGTTCACAGAAAAACGTTTAAAAATCAATTACCAGGGTATTTCAGAAGGGATAGATTAGAGCCCTTTCTGCTATTTCTTCTTTTTAAAACTGACATACAAAGAGCTACATAGTGCCAGTAAAAACTCTCTACCACAAATTGTTTAAAGTTTTAACTGTATTGCTCTGCTTTGAATTATTCTTCCAATAAGACAGCTGCATCTAGGTTTATGGGAAATGCTAAACAGTGTGCTTTCTTTACTCTGATGATTCATGGCTTCAATTTTCAAAGAAGTTTCCTTTTCATCTTCAATATGAACAGTTTTGAAATGTACAAAAGTCTCATTTGGATTTGTCATCTCTTACATTCACAAAACTTGGCATCAAACCCTGTGATCAATAAGGAGTATTTACAACACTACCAAGATATAACTATAGTCATTCTGATTAGACACCACTAGAGAAGCTTTTAATTTGAACATTTATTTTTCAGAATAAGATATGATTAATGTTTAATGCTTGCTTCCAGAATAAAGAGGTCTTCTGGATAGATATAACCTAGCAAGAACACATATTCTGCATTGCTATTAAAATGCTATATTAAAAGCATTCTTGTAATTTAGAGGCAGGATACAATTAAGAGCACTGTTATCCACTACTAATAGTCTTTTCTTTATGGCACTGACCTTCTGCTTTTTGCTGCCATGGTTCATAGATGCAAAAAAGGAAACCTGGAAATTGAATCAGTCAACACTGCTGAAAGCAGGTACGTATCACTGGCTCCAAACTACAAAACAGAAAACAATGACAAGCAACAAGCTTAAGGAACATTATGATAAGGTGAAAATACAGTAGGGGGATTTTATGAAATATAAATAAAACTGAGAAACACAGATACAAGGGATACTAATATGCAAATATGATTCTTTGAAGGTTTCTGGAAAATTTTCTTATGGAGGTATCATACCAGTAAAACAACTTGATTTGCACATTTCTTTGATAGGTTTTTAGGCTGCCATTTCATAGCATTTGAAGTTGCATCATTATAACACAATGCCACAAATGTTGCATTCTGCACAATAAGACTGCAGTGCAGAATGAAAGAAAACAGAACTCTTGTTGCTCTTTCTCCAGGAAAACTGAACCTCTAGGAAAACTGCAGATACTTTTAGCTCATTGTAAATATTCAGATTTTGTGCCATTATCATCAGAATGGCTTAATCAGCTCAACTATGGCTATTTAAATGACAATGTACTCAGCTTGTGCTATAATGCTGCAATTGATTATTTTTTTCCATTGTTGTTTGTCTTCTCAGTGGGAACTCCTTCCCTGAATCTCATGGAGACATTCTGAACAATAAGAACAGGAGGACTTGTGGCACCTTAGAGACTAACAAATTTATTTGAGCAAACGCTTTTGTGAGCTACAGCTCACCGATGAAGCGAGCTGTAGCTCACGAAAGCTTATGCTCAAATAAATTTGTTAGTCTCTAAGGTACCACTAGTACTCCTTTTCTTTTTGCGAATACAGACTAACACGGCTGCTACTCTGAAACCTGTCATTCTGAGCAATGTTCAGCCAGGTTTTGTCACTCCCCCTTCAATGAAACAGGGCTTTTTCAGAGAGGCAGCATTCCTTTTGTAAAGGCTCATTTTGCACCCACAAAATGCCCCTTTGTGTTTTTGGGCTCTGTCTATTGAAATAGAGGGGCAAATCTGAGTGCATAGCCCACCCTTTCCCCAAGCACTGAGCCACAGAACTGGCTAGCTGTGGGAGGGGAAGGCATGAGCATCATCTTAAAAGGCATGCTCCCTGTGTGCCTCGGTGCTATGGGAGCCTTCTTCCCCCTCCCCATAGCACTTGATCCCCATCTTCCAATGACAGTCCGTGCTATAAAGGTACAATGTGGCTTGTAACCCTTTGGTATCTTAGATGCCTCATCTGTAAAACAGGGAAAAATAATTACTTAGAGGCACCAAGAACTCCCAGAGCACCCTGTTGTACAGAAAAACATGCCTTTTAGGAGAGTTTAAAGTGCGTTCGCCTGCCACAGCCAGCCAGCTCTGTGCTGGGGGTGGGGGGTTAGGGGGGCGTGTCTATGGAATTCTGTGGCAATTTTGCAACAGAAAAGCTTCAAAAACAGACTCCAGTGAGAAACTGCTGAGCTTGAATTAATATGCAAACTAGATACCATTAACTTGGGTTTGATTAGAGACTGGGAGTGCCTGGGTCATTACACATATTAAATCTATTTCCCTAAGTTAAGTATCCTCACACCTTCTTGTCAACTGTCTAAATGGGCCATCTTGATTATCACTACAAAAGTTTTTTTCTCCCGCTGATGAGAGCTCATCTTAACTAATTAGCCTCTCACAGTTTGTGTGGCAACTTCTAACTTACCCGTATGTGTGTATGTATTATATATATATATATCTTCTTACTATATGCTCCATTCTATACATCCGATGAAGTGGGATGTAGCCCACAAAAGCTTATGCTCTAATAAATTTGTTAGTCTCTAAGGTGCCACAAGTACTCCTGTTCTTTTTAAGGAATTCTGTGTTTCTTGCCTCTGCAAATTGAACCGGTGAAAATTTTAAGGGGGCAAACAGCATCCAAATGGAGGTGGCACCCTATGATTTCTAAGCAGTGCAAGGTATTGAGCTGCTTGGACGAAGACACCAGTGGCATACCGTAGCAGCTTACTGAGCACCTAAAATAAGTATTGTTTTTTTCCATAAGACGTGTGTAACGATCGGATATTCTGCAACTTCAGGTGAGCCACACACACAAAAAAATCCTTCTAGTGCTTCATTCTTCTTTCCCTTGCTATTGCTAGAGATGTTCATATTACTAGATGGGATGAAATTGTGGTTGGCTCAAGAAGCTCTATGATACTTAGTTTTTTATGATGTGGGGTCTTTGTAAGTATTTACAATATTTCCTGACATATTATGCAATGTTGCTGATTAGAAAATGACAGACCAAAAAGTCTGATGACGTTCACAGGGAAGACAGTTGGAAAGCAAATTGAGGACAGAATAGTGGAATGCCGAAAATATCAATGAAGGAATAGCAAAGCATGGTGGCCTTAATATCACCTAATCATTTACCTGCACTTTCTAAAAAGGTATGACATGGCACTTAAACACCTGCCACAAAAACTGGGGACTTAAAGAAAAAAAAAGAGGCTATCAGGGAAATAGGGTGATGAAATACCAGCCCAAAGGATAAGAGGCCTCCAGAAAGAGATTATCTTTTTAAATGGTTGGGCCTAGACTAGCCAGGGGCCTAAGGCCCACTTCTCACATATAGTTTTGCTATCAGCTGTTAGGGGATGAGGTGTATCAGACACAATTTCAGAAACTGAGAAGGTCATGCTCAAGCCTAGTGGTTGGGCTGGGAACCAGAGTCAGGGGCCAGAATGGGAATCAGGAACCAAGAACAGAGTTGGAACAAGACAAGGATGGGAGCAGCATGTCAGAACCACCAAGCAGAGGAGAGGAAGCTGGTGAGGTAGCGACATTGAGCAGACTGGAGTGGCTGATCTCCTTGGAATCTATATCCCTGGCCTTGTGGTCACCTGGTTAGACCTTTATCTTTGCATTGGCTGAGCCCTGGTTGATTGGCATGGACCAATCAATTAATGAGATTGAGGGATGACTCATCAGGCTCAGACAGCATTATCATGCTCATAATTCACACAAAAACACAGCTATTTCCATTGACAAAACTGATACAAAAATTCACTGTAAGTCAAAATTTGTGACCTTTTGCCAACCATTTGCATCTCTAAAATTTTGGAAGGGAAACTGGGTAATTTCATGCAGCTCTAATTAACCTGAAGACAGATTTTGTTCAATTTAAACATTGGTAACCTGTAAGAAAGAATTATGCAGTAAGTTGATGAAATGTGCTGATGAGACAATTTCAAGGGGAATTCAATACAAAGGAAGAAGTCAGGAAACACTGGGAATAAACGCAGACGAGAGAGATGGATTTCTGTTTAGAGAAACAAGGTAATGAGGCTAGGAACCAAAAAAAAAATCACAATTCAGTTTCCATGGTCATAGATTATAAAACACTGATCAGGAGATGCATCTGGGATAGTGGTGGATAAGCTCTAAAAATACATTTGGTAAGTGCTCTAGTAATCCATCTCTATCGAGATAGTTATATGGTCCCCATCTTTACAGTATCTGAGCACCCAGTCATGCTTAACTACAGTAAAAATACAAACAATTCTAGTATGCGTAAATCAAGGTATTGAGTAAAAGTCAAAACATTTATACTGACAGTGTAAAGATACTGGAAATACAGTTCAACTATTACACAGAGGTCACCTTATCATAGGAAAGGATATTATAGAAATTAAAGAATAGCTGCAGGCAATTTGGATAGGAACTTCAGGGTCTTAGTTAACCAAAAAGGTTAGAGAAACTACTATTCCATCAGCGTACTGGGGTTTATAAATTTTACTCCTATTCATGTTAATGGGATTAATGCCCATCACTCTCCCTCCACCCCCATCCTCACATACCAACTGAAGAATAAATCTCTGGATCAATACTGTTCAGAAAAGAGGAGATTAGCTGCTCATTCCCACCTCCCAACACATGGCATGGCTCACCACACAGCTTGGGAAGTTAGCTACTGTGCATCAGCCTATATGGAGTGTAACTTATTATCCAAAGACAGCCCCTGGCCAATTTTAAAGGGCAGAAATGGGCACTGGAAGTGTGAGGTATTCACTGAAAGGAATAAACTTTTCCAAGAATAACAGTAAGGGAAACACTGAAATCCTTATGCTTAGCATGTGCAAGACAGTAACAGGAGCTGCAGTGTACAATAAAGAGATACAGCAACAAGAAAAAATTAATATTTTAAGCATTAAAAATTAAAAACCCTAGCTAGTAACATGAATGTGGTTAAATGAGTGAACAAGGTAGCAATAGGAGTAGGAATGTGCAGCGGTATGGTTTTACTGGGCCAGATCCTCAAAGCCTGGTTAAATTCCCCTTTGAGTTGCTGGAGTGGTGCAAAGGGGCCTTAATCAGGCAGCGGAAGATTCCCTCAGTATGTAGGTGACGTTCTGGAGAGGAGCAGAAGCACACCACCCGCTAGCAATCCTAGGCAGCTTTAAATTGTGATGGCTCCCACATCAGCCCATGACTGCCCCCAGGACTGGGAGAGGAGCAGAAATGGCTTAAAGCAACCTTTGCCTCTTCGAGCATGAGCCTGGCATAGCTGAGGATTCAGCTCAGAGTCAAAGTGTAAAGTCGGACAGGATCATGAGATCATCTAGTCTGACCTCCTGTACCTAACAGGCCACCACCACCATCCACACAGGAAACCCACCAACTGATATTAGACCAAAGTATTACAGCTCTCAGGAGACTAGGACTATTATGTGCCACTGACAGAGAACAGGAGCTGCCTCAAGGTAAAGATCCAGTCGACAGTGGATGATTGGGTTGAAAGCCTCACTGAGTACCATGTCCTTTGCCATAAAGTGCATTGTTGATCAGAGACATTAAAACAGAAGCAAAAACTTTCCCTGGGACTGACAGTCACATAATGCCTCTATAATTGATACATTCAACCTTATCACCCATTTTGAACAGAGTCAGAAGAAAACCCTTCTTCCATTCACTGGAGATATTAGTATGACAGATGGTCTGGAAGACCCTATTCAGCCACAGTACAACAATACTGTCACCTGTCTTCAGCAACTCAGGGATAGTGTTACAAATCCTCAGTACCTTCGCAGACTTCATCTTAGAGATGGCAATCCAGATCTATTCTTGGTTGAACGTGGGACTGTAGGAAACAGACAAATGACAAGTGTCTTGAAATGATCTTCCCATCGATGTAACTGATTCTGCAGACTCTGGCTGATGTGGTCACCCCAATTCTTTACTGGACAAGCTGATGCCAACTTTCCCTGCAAACACTGCAAAGTTGAATACAGGATGCAGAGATGATGCCTGGTGGCAGCCTGTTCTGAACATGACTGCCTGAGTTGACCACCTGGATTCCTTATCTTTCTTACACAGTGATTTGACAACATGCCAGAGCTAAACTCATTTGGCCTTTGCTTTTGCTCTCAGCAAGCATGTCTTTGAAGACTCAAATTGTAGCCTGGCTTTATTCTTAGATCCAACTGCTGTGAGAATCTTCTCACTGATCCATGAATGACATTTGAAGGTTTTGTTGTTGTTTTTGCCTCAGCAAAAGAGAAACTCTTCGTTGTTTTAGCTACAAGGACAAGCATACATGGGCAGACTCTTAACTGGTATAAATCCATGTGGCTCAACTGACTCCAATGGAACTACAACTGACTTCCACTGAATGAAGATCAGACCCGTGGTCCAAAAACAAAAGTTTGCCCATATTTTCAGACCTACTGTTAATTGTGAGAGCAAATATTAATGGGGCCAAATTCCCAGTTGGTGTAAAGAAGCAAAACTCGGCTTAAATACCATTTGAGTCTGCAATTCATTGCTGACTGCAAAGACAGCACCACAAATTTTGTGTGGGTGCAAATTTGGATTCACAAAAAATGAAGGCCAGGGTAAACTCCAGCTGAAAATTTGAGCTGGATTATGCAAGGCAGTAATTTAAAGTTCTAGATCTACATGTTTAGGAAAGAATTTAGTATGTTAGTGATACATAAACTTGGTTCCTAAAGACCACATCCTGCAAGCATGCACACCAATGGGACCAGTCCAGTGCATAAAGTTACTCGTGTGCACAGGTGTTTGCAGAATTGAGCTCTAAGTGATTACAAACATACAATGTTATGGCTCCCCATTCATGTCAGTATCCAAAAAGTGTTTTCTTGTTTTAACACCCTACATGAACTTGGGCCTCATTCTTCTTTCACTAACACTGGTCTAAGTCAGGAGTAATTCAAATGGAGTGTATAGTCTCTTATCTCACTGATCTTCTTTTTCCCCTCTTGTAGAGCATGTATCGTCTATCCCAGGAGGTAAGTCAATTTTTTTGGTCAAGGTCCAAGTTTCTTGGTCAAGGTATAGTCAAGGTCCGGACTCCAGAGTACATAATAATAAAACAATAAAATAAAATAATAAATAAATAATAATAATAAGTAAATAAAAAGATTTCAGGGTCCATTCAAAAGCCTCTGGTGGTCCAGATTTGGCCCACGGGGTCTGCTTCTTGATTACCCATGTGATGCAAGAATCTTCTCTCCAGCTCCTGCTATCTCAAAAACTCTTTTCTGTATCTCTCAATTTCATTTAATCAAATTGGATCTGAAAAGTGGACTTTTCTCCTTTGTCCACACCTTTTAATTGCTCTTTCCATTTATGGTTATTATAGTATGGTGACCCACTGACACGAATGGAGCAGTTCACACAACTCCAAGCTGTTTTTCTCAGGCTGTATTCATCTCCAGTAGGTGTTCTCTTTCAAAGATGAATGAGGCACTTACCACTTCCCTGAACTTTGAAACCCACCATGGGCAAAAATCTGAGAATGACTGTAAATATTGGGGGAAAATCGGTTTCTGTCAAGGTATCAACAGGGGAGAAGATGGGCATATGTGTATTTGAATGCACCTGTGTGGCTTATTGCTGTTGCTATTATTAATTGGAGAAATGTAATCTTAGTGCAGCAGAATATTCAGAAGGTGCTCAAATTATTTTTAAGAAAAATTATACATGCAAATACTCACTGAGGGGGAGGAGTGGTTAGGGGTGCAAGAGTCTGAGCCTGGAAGTCTACATAGCAATGAAAGAGCTCCACATCCCAAGATGGCTGGCACAGGTCAGCGGCGGGTGCCTAGTTGTTGAGTAGACATACCCATAGAGTACTTGCCAGAATGTGGGAGAGGAGTTTTGTATGTTTGAACACTATCATGTTATATTTCAGCGAAGTGATGACTTTAGTCAATCATAGCATCTCATTTCTTTATTCTATCCTATCAATTCTAAAGAAAATCTAACGACCCCTCCATAAAAGATTTCGCTTTACAGTTTCAACCTTTTTTAATAGTAACTTAATTAGCCGAGAATACATGTAGAACTCATATCCTCATTTGATACTCACATTTTCACGTCCTTAGTTTCTGCCAAACCAGATGAATAGCTTTAGTTAATAGGTTTCCCTCCCCCCCCCCCCCCCACCGGCCCAGTATACATTTTAGCCTCCCTAAATGTTTCCGTATCAATTACTAAATCTAAATTAAATGTTTATTGGAAACATTTAATTTTCAGCATTCCCAACCAAGGCTACGCTCTGTGACTCTGCAAGTAAGCTAGAAGGTTTCGCATGTGACAGTGATTGCTAATTAGACATAAAGGTTTGAAAGCGAGCATACAGTTTAAACACTTGAACCTGGATGCAATGTAATTCTGACTAGCGGCATCATAAAAAAATTCAGATTAAGGAAGAAAAAAAAAAGTGTTGCAGATGAATGCATAGATTCTACTGATCTTTCAAATGAGGCTACCAGATCTGGCCTACAAAATATTTTGAGATAATACCAGTGAATTTTATACTTAGAAGCCCAATTTGGAAATATAGATAATTAAAAGACAAAACAGTCAGTTGATAAATGAGCCTTCAATATATGGCATTATTGGGAAAATAATGCAAGTTACACCCCCAGCCCTTTAAAATTCCTTCTGCCTTGTCTGTTGAACAAATCCCACTGAGTAATATGTAATACCGAGTTCTGATAATGAAAGGCCCTCCTTCCCTCTAGGAGTGGAGAAGTTTTATAGGATTAGAACTGTGATACCATTCCAGAATGATTACTAATGGTTAACAGTATAATAGGTGGTACGATCAAGGGATAAGTCAGCAAAGATGATAAGTCCGTGGAACTTTTTTCTCTTCTTGAACCAGAAGTCTGGAGATCACACACAGGCTGTGACTTTACCTTCTTTTGCAACCTTGGATAAATGGCTCAAGAGCTCTAAGTATTTCTCCATCTCTTAAAACAGGCATAATACCTGCTGTGTCTCACAGCGGTGTGGGAGGATGAGTCAGAGTTTGTACAGTGCTTTCCTTTGCCATTTTATTTAAGAAAATGATGAGTAAAGATGCAATAAAATAGTTAATTAGAAAAACAAAAACAAAAAATCATTCTTAACATAGTAGAAGGATAAAGAAGGCCACATCTATGAGGATAATGGAAAATAACCAAAAGGTGAGATGATTATATACCACACCATTGACTGTTCTATTTGGTGGGTTACCACTCGTGACTACCTGAAGATTAAGTAAGAGAAGCATGAAAAAAGGAGAAGGGAGAAAAAGAGGATAAAAAAAGAAAAGTGAGAAGGGGAAGGTGAGTACCAGTAATTATATCAGTGTCTGGGGGAGAGAGAGCGATGAAGTAGCTACATCTTAGTAGTCTGATATTTATGGACTACAGCATCTTTCAGGATTTCCAGAAGGAAAAAAATCCAAAAGCATGAACTTCTCCAGGGTAAGTGTTGCAGTCTCTGGCATCCATTTGCTGAAAGATACAGTGGTGCTAGGAAGTTCTGTTAAAGAAAGACATTGGTGCTAAGGCTGGTTTAAAGTGCTTTGAAGATAAAGAGAGTTGAGTATCACCATTCAGGTTGGGTCAGATGTTATTGCCACTACATGCAATAGAAGCTTTGCTAATTACCCTAAAGGGAGGAGGATTTAGCTCGGTATTAGTTGCAGTTTAGATGAAAGGCACTGTTTCTGTAAGGTCCAGGATTCAGTTGTTATATGAGCACCATGGAGAGTGAAGGAAAATAAAATATAGTTTATTTTGATATTTCTGACCAGCACATCTGCAGAACATACAAGAATTCTCTACTTTCCTGCATCAAGAGGTTCCTTATATATACACATATGTATGTATGTATATATATACACACATACACACACACACACACACACACACAACCTTGAATAATTTAATAAAACAAACCCAAAATATTGGATTATGAGCCTCATTAAATCCTGAGAACTTTCTTTATCTTAATTCCAATGAAATTGCCAAACATGGTTTCTCACAGCATATCCCCATATAAAGTTGCTGGGGTGTAGTACCCACTTCAGGGGACAGAAAACAAGACCCCTCCCAAACCCAGGTTTGGTTCTGTGGGGACACCTCTTAATATGACCTACCACACACACTGCTTATAAACAGAAGAGATAAGCAAAGTGAATTTTTAGTTGCCGCTATTGTGTGCTAAGTTGTGTTTTGGCGATACGCACAGATCGTAATGATGTACAGTGCAGTACTGTAGAGTGAAAAGTCCCAGATCTCTATTCAGTAATTACCCCCAAAAGTTCAAGTAATTACAGCCAACACCACAGCTTATATATACAGGAATCCTTTTCCACCAGCTCTGCTAAGTGCTAATGCCTCCTGCCATCTAAGGATTATAAAAACCTCACACTTCATAAATTAAGGTTTAGTTAAAGAAATCAAAGGGTTTTTTTGTTTTTTACATTTCTAACATCTCAAGTTACTGTACGCCATGCCCCAGTTAATGTGACAATGCAGCATATGACTGACATAAGCTGATTTCAGAGAGACAAGATAGGTGAAGTAATATATTTTATTGGGCCACTTTCTGCTGATGGAAAAGCAGTTTTGAGCTACACAGAACTCTTCCTCTGGTCTGGAGAAGGTAACCAGAGTGTAGGAGCTAAATGTAAGATGGGACGGATGGCTAAACGTAAGGGGTTCACACATGTTTTAAGACACCATTTAACATGAAGTGTGCAATAAATAGCAGGCAGTAGGGTGTGTCACCAATTGTTCTAATGAGCCATAAAACCAGTGTCTGTTAAGTCCAGGGTTTTTAGGGTCCAACACAGTTATGAATTTAAGTTCCCAGGCTCATCTTTTGAAGGTGTTATACAAGTTTCTTCTGAGGAAGAGGAATGAGACGTCGGATACGGAGTGCTTCATTTTAAGTGGTCTCCCACAGCATGCATAAACTCCTTATGCTTAACAATCCCACCTTGTATATAGCTCAGACACTCTGGCTACTTTCTCAAGACCTGAGGAAGAGCTCTGTGCACCTTGAAATCTTGTCCCTTCCACCAACAGAAGTTGGTCCAATAAAATATATGACCTCACCTACCTTGCTCTCTCCCATGTTGGGACCAATATGGCTACAACAGCACTTCAGTAAGTGGATGTAAACAGGGTGTAATACAATAAACATGTCAGTTGGAAAAAAGTGTCATTTTTCTGAGTTGTAATTTTGAAGGTTAACTTCCAATTTCAGTCATTGTTGCGGGGGGGGGGGGGGGGGGGGATCTTCCAGTCTACAAAAGCCATTACTTCAGGTTGTGTTTACCACTACACTGTTTACTAGCTGAAATACTTTACATAAAATTAAAGGATAATCCTATCATAGAATATCAGGGTTGGAAGGGACCTCAGGAGGTCATCTAGTCCAACCCCCTGCTCAAAGCAGGACCAATCCCCAACTAAATCACCCCAGACAGGGCTTTCTCAAGCCTGATCTTAAAAACCTCAAAGGAAGGAGATTCCACCACCTTCCTAGGTAACCCATTCTAGTGCTTCACCACCCTCCTCATGAAAAAGTTTTTCCTGATATCCAACCTAAACCTCCCCCTCTGCAACTTGAGACCATTGTCCCTATGATTGACAGCATATACTGACACCCATTGAGAGCACATACTAATTTTCTCTAGGTATCTACTGTTCTGGAACATCTTCATGCATGAATATAATTCTATATATATTTTAATGTTCCAGTCATTGCAATATCTATGTGCCATGATTATTTCATAATGTGAAAAAAAGACACAAGTATATGGTAATGGTTCAGTCTGGATTGTTTATGTACCAGGCCAGTATTATTTCTCTTGTGGCTTATCACCCAGCCAATATGAAAGATCTTTCCAAGGAATGGGTCAAAGATTATAAGGCCAGAATGGACTACTGTGATAATGTAATCTGATCTCCTATATAAAACAAGGCATAGAATTTCTCTGAATTGATTCCTGTTTGAACTAGGGCATATATTTTAGACTAAAAAGTGCTACACAGACACTGATGGTTGGGGCCATTGCAGCTGTGATCAGACTAGACCATGGTGTGATCTGACAGTTTATGCAGTACTTCATGTGGTACATCATATGATGCTTGGATATTACAGTGATGGATATAATACAGCAACTTGATTAGAACAAAACAGGTCAAGGTGTCCAGGTGCTGAAATCTGCATGAACAGACAGAGATGGACATGGATGATGTATTAGCTGGCCGGAGTGGGGCTTTTGCAGACACAGAATGAGCGAGAGAGTAACTCTTTTCTGCAATCATATAGAGATCAAAATGGCAGCATTTCCCATTTGTCTAACACAAATGACTACACAAAGTATAAGGCAGTAGAGAATCAGGCCCCAACTCTGATGAGCAAGGGACAGACTCTCAGAGAGTGGACACAGTGGGCCTGATTCTCATCTCACCAACATAAATCCAGAGAAACTCCACTGCAGTCAATGTGAGTTAGAGAGAGGTGAAACTGTTTGAAGTCAGATAAGTATCTGTGGTTTGGTCTGTGAGGACAGCATACAATCGTGTTTCCATCAGTAGACACACTATCCAAAGTGGTCCAATGCATTATGGTTCCATCTAATTTTAACAACACACAATCATAGAACCACAGGATTAGAAGGGACTGCAATGGTAATCTAGTCTAACCCCTTGCCAAGATGCAGGATTTGTTGTGTCTAAACCATCCAAGACAGATGGCTATCCAGCCTCTTTTTGAAAACCTCCAGTGAAGAAGTTTCCATGACTTCCCTAGGCAGTTTGTTCCATTGTCCTACTGTTCTTACAGTTAGGAAGTTTTTCCAGAGATTTAATTTAAATCTACTATGCTGTAGTTTGAATCCATTGCCTCTTGTCCTGCCCTCTAGGATCCAAGAGAACAATTTTTCTCCATCTCTTTTATGGCAGCATTTCAATTATTCGAAGACCACTATCATATCCCGCCTTAATCTCCTCTTTTCCAAACTAAACATACCCAGGTTCGTCAGCCTTTGCTAATATGGCTTGCATTAGATCCCTTGATCATCTTTGTCACTCACCTCTGGATCTTTTCCAGTTTCTCTACATGCTTTTTATACATTGGTGACCAAAACTGGACACAGTATTCCAGCTGAGGCCTAACCAGCCGTGAGTGGAGCAGTACTGTCAGCTCCTGTGGCCTGCATGCTCAATCAAGTTTCTAGGTGTGAGAAGTTTTGTGTGAGACTCATTTGTCCTGATTATTGCACTTGCACCAGCTTTTTATAATTCAGCCTCATCTGAATGCAATTACTTCAATCCTGATTTACACTCCTGTGAGGAGAGAATCAGGCCCATTTAATTTAATGTCACATTTTGTCGCTTTTGGAAATGAATATCCATTGTCTAGCCCAGTGGTGGGCAACCTGCGGCCAGCACATCAGGGTAATCCGCTGGTGGGCCGCGAGACAGTTTGTTTACATTGACCCTCCACAGACACGGCCTTCCGCAGCTCCCAGTGGCCACGGTTCACTGCTCTGCGGGAACAGCGGCCAGAAGGTCCCTGTGGCCTGCGCCACTTTCCGCAGCTCCCATTGGCCGGGAACGGCGAACGCAGTCACTGGGAGCTGCGGGCAGCCGTGCCTGCGGACAGTCAATGTAAACAAACTATCTTGCGGCCTGCCGGTGGATTACCCTGACGGGCCGCAGGCAGCCCACCACTTGTCTAGCCTCTCTTGGTGTTTGTCCCACTCATTTCCATTCAGGATGCTGCTGCAAAGAACATTTTCCGGCCTCGTTGCTTGGACCATGCTACCACATATTTTGCATCCCTCTGCTGCCTGCCTATTCTCAACCATATCAGATATAAGCTACTTGTCTTCACTTCCAAGGTTCTTCATGACCTATCCCCTCACTACCTATCATCTTTCATTTAGTTTAAAAAGATTGACTCCCGAGTCCAATCAGCCAATGCCAGCCTTCATCATTCACTTATTACATTTTCAAACAAGCACCTTTGTGCTTTTTCCTGTGCGGTCCCGCACACTTGGGAGAAGCTCCCTGTAAACTTCCACAAAGCCACTTCATTGTTCTTCTTCAAATCCCTCCTTAAAACCCTTCTTTGACATGATACCTAAAAAATCACCTTTGACAATGGTTAAGCTGCTTGTGTGCTGAAATTATAGCCTATCACGCTGACCAGTATCATCTCGTTGTTTCCTTGTATTTACCTCATTGTTCTGTCCATAGCCATCTGTTGTCTCTTGTCCTATACTTAGATTGCAAAATGTTTGGGGAAGGACTGTCCTTTTGTTCTTTGTTTGTACCATGCCCATTGCAACAGAGTTCTTGTCCAGGACTGGCTCTTGTAGGCACTACAATAATACAACTACCATATAATAATGAATAATTAACTATGATAAATTCTTTGGTAGCTGGAAAGGATTTCCAGTTTTTTCAGTCAGTAATGACTCTATTTTGACTCAATACCCCTGTAAACACATAGCCTATTTGACCATATTATAATCAGAGTCTGAATCTATTCACCATTTCTACGGCAGCATTTGGATTGTCCTGTGCAATCCAACTCAGTGGTAGGTGAACACTATGAGAAAAGATTAAAACCCACAACACTGTTACAGCTAATGGAAATTATTCTTCTCTACAAGTGGTGGAGATTTGTGTTTTTGGAAGAGATGACCCTGTACTCTGTCCCAGATGCCGCAGTGTAAACAACAAATCTGTCTAGCCAAAAATCCTATACAGTATGGCCTCATGCTAGTCACAAGAACGATTTGAACTAGCTTCTCCTTTTGTCTTACTGCAGAATTAAAAACAGTGTGAGTTAGAAATATTTTCTCCCATTACCAAAACTAGAAGGCAACCACTACAAACTATTCCTGTTTCAGTAAAGTACTTTAGGTCATTAGGTGCCTAAAATCAGATGGAGAACGACAGGAGCAAAAGGAAAGAACAAGCTGCTGCAATGCTAAGCTTAGCTGACTTAGCAAGGTTTCCTAGTAACAAAAGCAGTTACGTTTATAAATATGCTGTAACCCCCACAATATGGATTTTTTCCCATTGTTTGAAAAAAAAAAAAAGGATTTTAAAAGAGCAGATTAAAAAGACTTTAAAATAAACTCTGGCTAATTTATCGGGCACCCCCTTCTGCCACCCTTATGTACACTGAAATACTCTGGGGATACTCTCAGAGAAACAGCAATATTTAGTATGTATGTACAAGGACCAGAATACAGCTCTTAGAAATTAAACAAACATAATTAAACTAGAGATATCTGGATATCTTTAAAGTGACCTATTTCTAATCAAATATGTAATAGTTTATTTAGTTCAGAATATAAAATGATAATGTATATGTGCCACATTCTAGATATTTTTACATATTTCAATTTACAATATAATAAAATATGAAATACATACCACTCAAAATAAGATTTTCTGCATAACTCTAGAAAAGTATTAAACAAGGACGTTCATATTTGTATAGTCATATGTTTTAACTTCACTATACAACCGATACCAACTTAAGAGACCAAAATATACACACATACACAAAATAATATTTTATTTTGATGTCATTAGTAATGCAAAACCCTATCAACCTAAACAATTGTTCCAAACACAGCCACAACTACTTTCCAATTCCTAACACACACACACACCATGGAGGATCAGTCCCACATGTAATGAGTCACTAAAACCACTGGCTAGTGGCACAAATCTGCGTTCTAGATAGTGCCTTTCAGACTATTTCTCTGAACTCGGATGATATATGGAAGTGATCACAGAAAGTATAGGATTCCAGTCATTCAGAATCAACCATTTGTTACATTTAGGGGAGGCAGAAACAAGCCTCACCGAAAACCACAAAAGTTTAAAAAATCATGAGTCAGAACCCCAAGAAGTCATGAGATTAGCCCCCCAAAACCATGATTTTTTAATGTATATATATATATATATTTGGCCTGTGAGATACAGGAGGTCAGACTAGATGATGTGGTGGTCCCTTCTGGCCTTAATCTTTATGATGAACTCCTGCCATTTCCTCACCTCAGGAGTTCCATCAGAGCTGGAGCCAGCAATGATGTGAGGAGCTCCAGACATCTCATGACTTTCAGCCCTGCTTGAGGGAAACCCCCTCTGATTGCAACATTCTCCACTTACTTCCCCACCCACCTACCGAGCCCCAGGGAAGAGTAGCCAATCAGGGCTGTTGCAGGAAGCCAGCAGAGTTGTCCCCCTTCCCCTCAGGAGCTATAGGCATTTTTTGTTGGAGAGGGAGCAGCTGTTACCATTCTCAGAGGAAGAAAAGAGCCCAGCCGCAGTTCAGGGTGCCTCCTCTCTTCTATGAAAAATGGGTGAGTCTGCTTCCCGCTCCTCCCTCTCGGCAATATTCTGCCTAGGAGGGGCAACAAGCCCCTAGAGCTGCAGGAGGAACAGACACGAAGTTGGGGAGACTGCATCAATGTGGGAGGCCAGAATTGATCTGGGAGATGGGGGTGTATGCATAATCGATTGAGCTGGGGACGTGGAGCTCAGAGCAACACTGAATTAATGAGCTAGAGTGTTGGGGTTCGAAGAGCTCTGCACCGTCACATGGCAGCAAGAGATCCAGCAGCAAGGGCCACGCTCACCTTACTCAGTACACTTGGGAGGGTTGGCAACACTAATTGTTACCCAGACAGTCACTGGGAAGGGACAAGGGGAGTTCAAAAAAATATATATATACTATATATATATATATAGTGCTTTTGGTCGGGCTTCTAATTTTTGAACTCCCCTTGTCCCTTCCCAGTGACTGTCTGGGTAACAATTAGTGTTGCCAACCCTCCCAAGTGTACTGAGTAAGGTGAGCGTGGCCCTTGCTGCTGGATCTCTTGCTGCCATGTGACGGTGCAGAGCTCTTCGAACCCCAACACTCTAGCTCATTAATTCAGTGTTGCTCTGAGCTCCACGTCCCCAGCTCAATCGATTATGCATACACCCCCATCTCCCAGATCAATTCTGGCCTCCCACATTGATGCAGTCTCCCCAACTTCGTGTCTGTTCCTCCTGCAGCTCTAGGGGCTTGTTGCCCCTCCTAGGCAGAATATTGCCGAGAGGGAGGAGCGGGAAGCAGACTCACCCATTTTTCATAGAAGAGAGAAGGCACCCTGAACTGCGGCTGGGCTCTTTTCTTCCTCTGAGAATGGTAACAGCTGCTCCCTCTCCTCCCTCCCCAACAAAAAATGCCTATAGCTCCTGAGGGGAAGGGGGACAACTCTGCTGGCTTCCTGCAACAGCCCTGATTGGCTACTCTTCCCTGGGGCTCGGTAGGTGGGTGGGGAAGTAAGTGGAGAATGTTGCAATCAGAGGGGGTTTCCCTCAAGCAGGGCTGAAAGTCATGAGATGTCTGGAGCTCCTCACATCATTGCTGGCTCCAGCTCTGATGGAACTCCTGAGGTGAGGAAATGGCAGGAGTTCATCATAAAGATTAAGGCCAGAAGGGACCACCACATCATCTAGTCTGACCTCCTGTATCTCACAGGCCACCGACACCACTCAGCACACTAAACCCAACAGAGCTAACCACACTATGAAACTGGATTAGGGGCTAGAAGGCCAGGAAGTTCCTAGGACACTTGTGAGGCAAATCCACCATCTGAATCATTGTCAAGGTCTAATTTGCCACCTGTCTCTCTCTTGCCATACAGCTTGCAGCAACATCTGATAGTGAACACAATGCAGTGGACTGGTAATTTCTAGAAGCAAAACTTATCAGATGCACTGGAGTAAGCAGTGAGTAAACAAGGGTCACTAGGGCCTCCTGGAGTAGGTCAGATGGAAAACTAGTTTTGATCCATAAGAAAAGTTACTCACCTTGTGCAGTAACTGAGATTCTTCAAGATGGTTGTCCCTGTGGGTGCTCCACTTTAGATGTCTTGGTGCCCTGTGCTCGTAATCAGAGATTTGTTGTAGCAGTGCCCCAGCTGGTCGCATGCCACTCCGAGCAGCTACTTAGTGTGCACAGCCAACCGTCCCTTGGTTCCTTCTCTACCCCAGAGAGTCATTGTGAAGCTCCAAAGTAGAGGGGAGGAGAGAGGGTAGTGGATCACCCACAGGGACAACCATCTCGAAGAACCTCAGTTACTGCACAAGGTGAGTAACCTTCTCTTCTTCGAGGAGTTCCCTGTGGGTGCTCCACTTTAGGTGACTATGGAGCAGTACCCCTCAATGGAAGGAGGGGCTTCGGAGTATCTTTGATGGTGGACAGCACAGAGAGTCCAAACTGAGTGTCGGCAGAGCAATGTTGTTCCAGGGCATAGTGTTTGGTAAACATGTGGGCCAAGGCTCAGGTAGCTGCCCTACAAATGTCTAGGATGGGTACATTATTGAGAAACACTACTGATGTGGATAGCACTGTGGTTGAGTGCATACGAACCCCAGCTGGAGCTGAGATGTTGCTCTGATAAGAGCACAAGTGGATACAGCCAGAAATCCACTTAGATAGTCTTTGTTTAGAGATGGCCTCACCCTTCGATCGTTCAGATAGAAAGAGACGTGGGGATGGTATTCTAAATATACTTATTCTTTCTAGGTAGAAGGCCAGAGCTCTATGGATGTTGAGTGTGTGAAGGGATGCCTCCCTGGCATTGGCATGGGGTTTTGGAAAAAACACAGGTAAGTAAATGGGTTGGTTTAAATGAAATGAGGAGACTACTTTAGGTATAAATTTAGGGTGGTCTCTTAGGATCACTTTGTCTTTATGGAATGTGGTATATGGCAGGTGTGCCATTAGGGCCCATCTCTCCCTATCTCTTCTTGCTGAAGTGATCACAATAAGGAAAGAAACCTTCATCGATAGATCTAGCAATGAGCAAGTCACAAGGGGTATAAATGGTTTCCCCATGAGGGTGCATAGCACAAAGTTAAGGTCCCATATAGGAGTAGGATATTTTAGGGGAGGGTAGATGTTGGTCATACCCTTTAAGAATCGTTTAGTTGCTGGATGAGCAAAGATCGTGGTTCCATATACCTTATGTAGTGAGGTGATTGCTGCTAAGTGAACCTTTATGGAGCTATTAGAGGGGCCCGCCTTTTTAAGGCCTAGTATGTAGTCCAGGACTCTGGGTAGAGGGGCAGAATGAGGAGACATATGGTGAGTCTCTCACCAGGTGCAGAAACGTACCCACTTATGAGCATATGTTTTGTGTGTGCTCAGTTTGTGATTATTCAAGAGAACAGTCTTAACTTCCTCAGAGTAATCCTGATCCAGGACTGTTAGCCATGGAGTAACCAGGTCTTGAGACGGAGAACTGCTAGGTTGGGGTGACTGTTGCGGCTGGCATCCTGTGTCAGGAGTTGAGGAAGTTGTGGACGGGTTCGAGGTCGGTTCACTGCCATCTGTGTTAGATATGGGAACCACATCTGTCTGGGCCATGTGGGTGCAATGAGTATGACCCTGGCCTAGTCCTGTCTGATTTTGTATAACACCCGGCACAGTAGAGAAATTGGGGGAAACACATACATTAGTGGTGCTTCCCATTTTGTGAGGAGAGCATTGCCCAATGAGTGGTGCCTGAGCCCCGCTTGGGAGCAATATTGAGGGCATTTCGTATTATGAGCTGTTACGAATACATCTGTAATAGGGAACCCCCACCAGTTGAATATGGTCACAGGAGTTGGATAGCCCATTTCCCACTCATGGGTCTGTGACAAATGTCTGCTCAGCTGGTCTGCCATGGTATTCTGAAGTCCTGGCAGGTAAAACTTCAGAAACGTCTATCTTGTTGGATATGCACCATTACCATAGGTGTAGTGCCTCAATGCAGAGAGGGTATGATTGAGCTCCACCTTGTTGGTTTATATAAAACACGCAGGCTGTGTTGTCCGTGAGGGCTTTGATTATATTGTTGCGGATAAAAGAAAGGAAGTGTTTGCATGCTTTTCTGACTGCTCGGAGCTCTAGAATGTTTATATGTAGGTTGGTTTCCGCTGGGGACCAGCGTCCCTGGATGGTGTTGTCCAGATGGGCTCCCCATCCCATGAGGGAGGCATCTGTGGTGATTGTTATAGTGGGAGCTTTTTGTTGAAATGGGACCTCGGAGCAGATATTTTGCGGTTGCATCCACCACTTGAGGGAGTCCTTCACTCTGCGGGGCATAGTGAGCTGTTTGTGGAGGGAATGCTTGTGTGGTACATAGCAGGTGCATGGCCAGGCCTGTAGGCATCTCATATGCAGTTGGGCATGTTTGACTACATAAGCTGTAGCAACCATATGCTTCAAGTTGTAGGCAGGTCCTGGTGGATGTTTGGGGGCTGTCTGTGATTGTTATCATCAGCCTGGTTAGGTTGAGGAATTGCTTTTGAGGTAATCTCACTTGTGCTGAGAGGCAATTGAGACAGGGCCCTATAAACTCCAGTTGCTGGACAGGAACCATGGTGGACTTTTGGACATTTATTTGAAACCCTAGGTTGCTGAAGAGGTTTATAGTGGTTTATGTGCCTTGTATGGCCGTCTGCTGAGTTGGTGCTCTTATGAGGCAGTCGTCCAAGTATGGGAAGATCATTACCCCAGCCTGCGGGAGTCAGCTGCGGTGACGGCTAGGACTTTGGAGAATACCCTTGGGCTGTCAACAAGCTGAAGAGTAGCACTTTGTATTGGTAATGTTGATGGCTTAGTGCGAAGCGCAGAAATCGTCTGTGTGCTGGATGGATGGTGATATGAAAATAGGTGTCCTGTAGGTAGAGGGATGAGAGCCAATCTCCTTTCTCTAATGCCGAGATTATGGTTGCCACGGTTACCCTTTTGAAGGACTGCATCCTTACAAACTTGTTGAGTTCACGTAAATCCAGAATAGGTCTCCATCCACCATTCTTTCTGTGTGAGAAAACAACAGAAATAAAACCCTCTTCCCCTGTGTTCGAGTGGTACTATTTCCACGGCTCCTATTTGCAAGAGATGGTCTGTTTCCTGCTGTAACAGAGTGTCATAAGAGGGGTCCCTGAAGAGGGATGGAGGGAGGTGGGGGAGGGGAAGGGGGAGTAGAAATAGGATAGAGTAATCCTTCTGGACGATTTCCAGCACCCATTTGTCTGTAGTGATGTTGTTCCAGACTGGGTAGTGTGGTAGCAGGCAGCCTCCAAAGACACAGAAGGTCATCTGATAATCCGGCATGGGAGAAGATAGAGGTCTTGAGCTCTGGACCAATACTTCAAAACAATTGATGGGATGTTGAAGATTGAGACGTGTCAGTGATCTTGGTTCTGCCTGTTTTTGCTTGTATTGTCTCTGGGTTTGGGAGTAAGGGGCGGGACGGAATCTTTGGGTATAAAATTCGCCCTGTTTTGGCACTGCTGTCACGCCAACTCAAGCCAAAGGCGGTAGAGAAGGAATCGAGGGACGGTTGGCTGTGCACGCTAAGTAGCCGCTTGGAGCGGCACGAGACGGCTGTTACACGTGCACAGCCAACTGGGGCGCTGCTACTAGAAATCTCCGATTACAAACCCAGGGCACCAAGACACCTAAAGTGGAGCACTCACAGGGACACTCCTTGAAGAAGAATTACAGGTCTTCTGTAAAGTTTCCAGCGTGCTGCGGTACCAGCCCGAGACTTGAAATAATCCCGGAACTTTGCCAGGGCTCCAGAAACCGTGCACCTGTGGCCAGTTCCTCCCAGCTTGCCCCCGCTCCCCAATGACTATGGAATCATCCCTGTTTATGCCTCCCAGGCAGGGGGGAAAATGAGCAGTAGCAGAGCTTTCAGTCGCTCCCAGCAGATTCACCACAGTGGCCCTCTGCTGAGCCATCACTATTCTTTGTTTTTATTTCAGTTTCATTCCTTTCAAACCATAGCTAGTCCAGAGAGAGAGAGAAAGAGAACACAAACACGTGCCATCAAGTCTTTGTTAATCTACATACATTTAAAGTCACCATGTTTAAAAAAAATCAGGACACTGTTGTGGTTACATCTTTTAGGGTCATGAAGTCCACCTACAAAAGAAAAAAGTAAACTTCATTTTTTTTAAAAAGAACATCAACTAGTGTTGCTCCTGCTAGCTCCTGACTCAGTAGTATATGAGCGTATAGAAGAACGGAGGATTCTCACCCCCCGAGTGTTCTGAATGATTTTTATCATGCAACAATGAACAAGTGTCACTGATACTCACTTTGAGTTCAAAAGCAGCTTTGATAGTGTCTACTCTCTCAACTTTTCTCTTCACTCTAAACACTGAACACTTATTCCACTGGACTGGTTGTTGTCAGTAAACACAGATCTAATTTTACACAGTAACCTGCCAAACAAATTTATAGTTATTGGAGAGAACACACACACACCAGTGTAATTAACTGAAAAAAACAAAACATTTAAGGAGTCCCAAAAGGAGTTCCTGAGACATGATATGAAAACAGGGACGTAGGATTATTTTATGTATCTTCCATAAGACATATGCATCCTTGAAAATCAGAAACCTTGACTGTGTGTCTTAATCTTGGTTTATTAACTAATAGATGGATATTTTAGTAAGACACTGTTGAGAAGCCAGGCTACTCACCTGCTCACTCCTTCAGAAAAGAAGGGTGGAGTTTTAGCCCCACCCTAACTCACTGGCCAGAGCAGTTGAGCCCATGCAGGCAGAGGCATATATTAAATATTTTTTTCCCTTTTTCATCATCCATAACATTTCTCTCTGGGTCTGAAACATCTGATCTTGCTATGAAATATTCTTTTTATTGCTAGGACTTTAAATATTTACATTGCTGTCAACAGCAGCAACTCATTTGCTAAAGACTGTGCTACTGCCAGACAAGCTTTAAATTATCTTAGAGAGAGTGTGTGTGTATATATATATATACACACACACACACACACACACGTTCCAATTCTCACACACTGTAAAGGCTACACATTCAAGTTAGAGCTTCCTTTGGCTCGTTTAATTATGGATGTTATTTAGTCTGTCTGCTTCCTTTATCATTACTTTTTAACCAATTTAAATGCATGCCTTTTGCTGTCCTTTCTGCATTAGTTGCCCCATAATTGATTTTTATTACCTTACTAAAGATAAGATTTTGCAGTTGATTGCAGTTTACAGCTGAAACAGTTCACTTATGCTGGGAATTAATACTGCCACTGGGGCTTTTAAAGATGGCTCTCACTAGTCTTATGGATCAGTTATCTCCAGCCCAGAGCAGTTGTTAGAACAATATCGATGAATGGTGCACAGCTTTACATGGGAAATAAAAATAAATGCACAGAGCCTTGAGTAGTGTTAGTAGTACCAGTTTCTTTTCATTATAAAGAACTCCAATATGAAGTAGCACCCTCGAAGGTGATCTACTTGAGTTCTTGTCTGAAGCTGCAGATATAACAGTAGAACAAGTCATGTTCCTTTCCTTCTTTCACTCCTGGTTACATGGAGGAGAAGCAGCAGGTGAGAAAAACAGGGGCGAGTAAAGGAAAGAGCTGATGGGAAGAAGAAACAGGGAATAGCGATGATATTCTTTCCCTCTCCTTTGTTGGTTTGGCAACACTGAGGTTATGTTTGAGGAGCTAATTGATGGATGTTTCAAGCCCAAAGGTTTCAGGACAGTTGGTCGTTTTGGTTCATTGAGTGGAGCTGTCGAAGGATAAGGAAGGGGGTTTAAGACGTTTATATGGTCAGCTACAGTACCCAGAATCCCATTTTCCTTTCCCAGAATGGATCCAGTTCACTAGATTCACCAGAGTACATAGTAGAGAAAACACTCCATCTCCGTGAGGGGGGTGGGTAACAGGACAAGGTAGAGTGTCCGGCAGTTTGTCAAGATACTGGTAATTCACCAGAAGGTTGCCATAGTATATTTCAAGATGACAAACAGCTGGGCTGGGACTGTCACTGCAAGGTCCAGTGAATAACTTGATTGCCTTCCGCAGGCTTGCCGGCTGATTATTTCATCATTTGTTTCTTTTTAGCGAAACAATACTATATTTTAACTTAACTACTCTTATGTTATGGGAACACATGATCACATTGAAGAGGTTACCTGAGTGATGCTTCTGGGATTATGTTAGTCTGGAATGTCAGATAATTTCCGAGTTGGCACCCACCTACTTACCTTCTAATATCTGAATCTTCATTTACGAATGCCTATCCTAGATACTTAGAGATCTCTGCTTGCCATAGATATCAATATGGAGATATGTAATGATGATACAGCCTGTTTGTGTGAGAGAGAGGGAGAAATACAATATAGGAATAGTTGTTACTCATACTTCTGTTGGGAGAATAGAGAATAAAACATCCCTTCTATAGGTTTTTCCACCATTCTATAGAAAGCTATAGTAGGAATATGAGCGACTATTAAATTCTACAGGACAGTTTAAAAAAAACCAAAAAACAGAAAGGTAAGTAATTTTCTATTAAATTCTATGGGGTCTTTCTAGAAGGGTTATTTTTAAACCCTATATGTTGACCCTAAATACACCTTCCTCTCCATGGTTTCCCAGAAGGGTGCCTGGTTATTGACTTCTGAAGATTATTACCCCACTTTTTACAATGATAGTGTAATCGAATATTGGGAGTGATTCTATAGAACTGAAGGTTTCAGAGTAGCAGCCGTGTTAGTCTGTGTCCGCAAAAAGAACAGGAGGACTTGTGGCACCTTAGAGACTAACACATTTATTTGAGCATAAGCTTTCGTGAGCTACAGCTTCACTTCATAGAACTGAAGAGCGCTCGTCTCCAACAGGACTCAGCTGATGGAGATGAAAATGAAGTGCTCCTCTCATTACAAAACTAAAAGCTCCCCCAAGTTGGGGGAGATCAACACTTACACCACAAATTTTTTAAATATGTGCATCTTTTTATTCAAGAGGCCAGCAGGTTTATTTAAAATTCTGATGTCTCTGAGATGCCTATCATTTCACAACTGCCCCTATCTCAATGCTCCAAAGATCTGACTTCTCTTATGTAAATGTTCCATTTTTTTGCTGGTAAGAGATGTATCAAAATGCAGAAGTCAACCATCAGAAGGGTGGAAACAAGGATAATATAACTCAATGTTACATGAGTATGATTTTCTTTCCAGATATCATAACAAGTGTTATTAATATTTTCTCAGCTGCATTTCTGAATCCCCATGGCAATGTCTGAATGGTCAAAATCAGATGAAAATGAAAGGCAGAAACTGATGATTCAGAAACAGCACCTGGAAGGAGAACATTTCAGGCAAGATGTGTTTGGAAGCGGATATGAAGAAAATCACTACAATTAGAAGAAATAATACAGAGACAAATTTACCAAAAGCTAGAGAATGCCATCCAAAAGAAATGAAATGATGAATCTAATAAATGACAGAGCCCAGGATATCACAATAATTAAGGTCCTTGTCATTGGTCCCAGGCACTGGTACAGTTAAACATGCATCAAAAAAATAACTGGTATTTTTGTCTCTACTCAAGCCTCCAGAAGTTGCAGTAAAGCAGCACCTCACTCTGTAAATCTAGCATCCTCCTCAAAGGGCAGAGTGTTTGTGGAGACCACCCTGTTTGGTGCTTTGTAAATCTGCCCATTTTAATGAATAGCCCATTTTAATGAAGGCTGTATAGAGAGAAGAAGTGTAACACTGGCCCAGAGACTGATCTTGTTGAGAATAGGATGGAGCCTTTAAGACAGACAGCAGGATGTGTTGTTCTTAGAGTGGGCAAATAGCCGATTTTTCGGTTTGCTGGGCAATTTCAAATAATTGGAAAAAAATGTTGTGTCAAACCGAAAACAAGATTTAAAAAACAAAAACAAACTGGTGAATCAAAAAAGAAAAAAAATTGTTGAGTCAAATGAAACATTTTGTTTTGATAAAAATCTAAACCTTTTGTTTCAGTTTTGACCATTTTAAAAAAACATTTGTTAATCAAATAAAATTAAAGGAAATTTTGAAATGGAAAAATTCTTCAACATGTCTGCACTCTGTGCAGGAGAAAACTCAGCATGCAAGGCATTTGAACAGAGCTGCTACAACATCCAGGATCGAGCTGCAGACATGCTACCAATCAAAGATATCTCTCGGCATCCTACACTGCAACAGAAGAATTTTCTGTCTTGCAATGCTCCATAAGAACCTAAGCTGAAGGAAGATGGCAGGGCTGCCGGGTATCTGAAGGAAGGCTAAATGGAAGGATGGGACCAAATGGAAGGATGATGTCCTGACTGAAATGGTGAGTGATAACAGCTAATTTAGACCCTATGAAAGAGACCTTGGAGTCATCATGGATAGCACTCTGAAAACATTTGCTCAGTGTGCAGCAGCAGGCAAAAAGCTAATAGAATGTTAGGAACCAATAGGATAGGGATAGATAATAAGACATAAAATATCATAATGCCACTATATAATCTATGATATGCCCACACCTTGAATACTGTGTGCAGTTCTGGTCACTCCATCTCAAAAAAGATATGTTAGAATGGAAAAAGGTACAGAGGGCAACAAAGATGATCAGAGGTATGGAATCTTTCTCATATGAGGAGAGATTAAAAAGACTGGGAACTCTTCAGCCTGGAAAAGAGATGATGGGAGTGGGGGGGGGGAGGGGAGATCTATAAAATCACGAATGGTATGGAGAAAAATGAATAAGGAAGTGTGATTTACCCCTTCACATGACACCAGAACTAAAGGTCACCCAATAAATTTAATAGACAGCAGATTTAAAACAAACGTAAAGAAGTACTTCAAATAGCTTCCAGGAGGTGTGCTCAAGAAATTTGGCTGGGTCTTTATGGCAGCATCCAACAGGTGGTTGATGCAAGTGACAGTAGGATGGCTGTATGTGAGAGCATTAGAAAGGCCATTGGGCCGATA
Source organism: Caretta caretta (assembly GCF_965140235.1). Taxonomy (NCBI): domain Eukaryota; kingdom Metazoa; phylum Chordata; order Testudines; family Cheloniidae; genus Caretta; species Caretta caretta. The sequence goes on from NC_134214.1 coordinate 89,032,001, forward strand.
AAGAACAAGACAGCTCCACTGAAAGATCTGGATGGCAATATTTTAACTGATAAAGGAAGCAACTATAGAGGTGGACTGAGCACTATGGAATGATATACTCAACAGGAGTCGGTAGTAGACCAATGTGTGTTCGATGAATTGCCTGGATTTGAAGTTATGACTTCACTGGATGCCAAATCTGCACTAGAGGAACTTGAACAAAGCATCAAAAAGATTCCCAACAACAAAGCTTCAGGATCTGACTCTTTGCCTGCTGAACTTTACAAATGTGCAAACAAAGACTTGCTGCATAGGTTGCATGAGGTACTGCCACTTCGTTGGAAAGAAAAAAAACTTAACACATGATTTTAAGGATGCTCATTTCACCCAACTCTATAAAAACAAAGGAGACAGAAGTAATTGTAATAACCACAGAGGTATATCTCTTAACATCATGGGAAAAATTTTAAGTTGTATTCTTTTACCTAGACTTCAAACTTTAGCTGAGCAAATCTATCCTGAGAGGCAGGTGTGGCTTCCACTCAGAAAGGGCCATCTTAAACATGGTCTTCTCTATAAGACAACTGCAGGAAAAGTGCAGAGAGAAGCATATTCTACTGTACAGGGCTTTTAGAGATTTAACAAAAGCCTTTGACACGGTTAGTCGGTCAGGGCTTTACATTGTTCTGAAGAAGCATGGTTGTCCATCTATATTGCTAAACTTTGTGAAATCCTTACATGATGGCATGAAGGAACTGTAATGTTGAAAACTGAGAGTCTGATTCGTTTAACATCAATAATGGAGCGAAGCAGGGTTGCGTACAGGCTCCCACATTATTTAATATTTATTTTTCATTCCTGCTTCAACATGCGTTCCGTGATTTTGAGAAGTTGTCTATCTTAGCACTAGACAAGATGAAGGTTTGTTAACATTAGAAGGTTCAGAGGTGAAGGAGATCATCCTAAGGGACCAGTTGTTTGCAGATGACTCATAGCGTTGATAACTTGGTAATAAAATGTTGTTGCGTTTGATTCATGCAAAATCTTTGGGCTAGCAATAAGCTTGAAGACGACTAATCATGCACCACGGCTAATTCCAGATATCACTTAGATGGTATTCATCTAGATGTTGTTGACGTTGACTCTGTTACCAGCAATGGTGAGCTTACTATTAGAATCAACAAAGCAGCCAGGAACTATGGTCTTTTGCAAGACAGAGCCTGGAACAATAACAAATTGTCAACTAAAATGAAAATACATATTTATGAAACACGTTTTATCCATTCTTCTATATGGCTCAGAAACATGGACAATTTATGCCAAACATACCAAAAGACTAAACAGTTTTCGTATCAGATGCTTGTCTAAAATTCTACGAATAAGATGGCAAAACAGGGTGAAAAATGTAGAAGTGTTAAATCATCCTGGTATGTCATTCATGGGAACGTTGATTAGTAAGAAAAGACTCAGGTGGCTTGGACATGACAAGTAAATGCTGGATTACAGGATCCCAAAGAGTGTGCTGTACTCCGAAGCGCGCAGAGAGTCTAGAAAGAGGCAGACTGCTGTGCGAATTTCAGGATGCTTGCAAAGATGATTTAGTACCTTTTGGACTCTCTGTTGATGATTGGGAAAGGAGTGCAAAATGCTGCTCTGGTTGGCAGAGTCAGCTTGTAGATGGAGTGAGGCTTTGCAAGGTGGACTGGATCAAGCTTTGTGGTGATTGGTATCAGAGTAGGAAAGCATCTGCTGCTCAGATTCAAAGTATTACTAGTGCATGAGCATGTCCTATCCGGGGACAGGACTGTCCCTTGCACATTGGACTCAGCCATCAAACAATCCACACATAAGATCTCCCAATGGAAATACAGTATGTAACCAGAGATAACTCTGGCTGAGACTCATTCATTACAGCAGAAATATTGTACATACTTCCAGTAGACAACTGGGTGGAGAAACTCATGAATGCCATATAATATCCCACTGTCAATTTAATGAAATAGTTATTGTCTTTTGATACCCAATCAGCTGTCCCCCCTTACCCCACTTCTTTCCCCTTTTGTTTCAGCATTTGTATCTTTTGCATTCTGTTCTTGGCATGTCTTCCATTGAAATTTTTTGCCAGTTATGGGCCAGATTCTCATCTCATGTAAAGCAAAGGAACTACAGTGATTTACATCAGCTGATGATCTAGCAAGCTATACACAAAGTGGTATATTTATACCACTGAACTTTACTACTTTCCCCTTTTTGGCTTGCACTAGAATTTTGTAAGACAAGGGAAGCTAAATTATAGGAAGACAGATAGGTTGCAGGCTTTTACCTTCAGCAGAACTCCACATATATTCCCACACCCTCCTGAAAATCCCCAAAGTGCACCCTCTCCCCACTCCCACTGAGGTCATCTCTAAAGCTATGTCTGCTCTGCAGCCAGAGGTGTAATTTATAGCTTGTGTGGACATACCCATGCTAGCTTTAATCTAGCTAGCTCACAAAAAATTGCAGTGAGAACACAGCAGCGTGGGCTTCAGCCAGGGCTAGAAATAGAGTACGTGCCCGGGGCTTGGCAGACAGACACACCAACTCTTCCTCACTGCTATTTTTAGCAAGTTAGATGAAAGCTAGTGCATCTACGTCTGCACGAGCTGCAAAGTGCACCTCCGAGTGCAGTGTTGATGTAGCCTAAGAGATCCCCAGATCTTCTTTCTTCCCTAGTCACCCCTACTAAGACTACTGCTTCCTGATCCCTTCCCTTATTCTCCACCATCCCTTTCCAATGCTCCTATTCAAGTTAGGATTCTTTTCCCATCCTTTCCTGAGCCTTGGGGGTATAAAGTTATTTAGCCAATAAGCTTTAATAAAACAATTATTTTAGGCACCCCTTTTGAACAGCTACATAGTCAGTCAGCCTTTTGATGATCAAGACACATTTCAGTGCCTACTTAGCACCTGCTGCTACCGAAGCATGGTTTATTTTGTGTGATACAGGCACATTACAGTGAAAGCCAAGGACGCTAGCAATTTCTTCTGGCTTGAGAATATGCCATTTGATGAAGCCCTAACAAAGCTCAAACCAGAGGGACAAGATGAAAAGGAAATTACAGTTTTTAAGCATGAGCTAGAAAAGCCACACTCAGGATATTTAAAATTATTTTCTCTGCTAAGTATTTAAAATTAATGGAAATAGCCTCAACTTCTTCAAATTTCATCTCATTGGCATTTTTAATACCCCTGAAATATTACAATTGACAGAGGTCATGTCCCACAGGTTTATATCACCAAAAGAATTTGCAGCGTTGCAAAATAAAGTTGTTTACCATCTACCCCCTACAATTTCATACAACCCGATTCACAACGCTCCGTTAGTAACCTTTATTAAAATTGCATCAGTCATTTCCCTTCAAAAAAGACGATGTACGCATTTTTTCATGCTATGCCAAACACTGGAAGAGAGCGAGAAAGAGCCATTCTAATTTACATAAAGATTGCAAACTCTTGTTCCCAAGTAATTTTGAAGTGGCGTGCACTGTGTGCAGGCGTTTGATCTGATCACATTTCTGCATATTGAGTGTGACATCTATAATTGGAGTCTGTTTTCTCAAGAGGGAAATAGTTTCTTTCCGTTAAACCAGGCAATATTATATTTCTGGACTGGGTGTCTCCGGGCATTTTTTTCATGTAAAATTAAATCTTTTATTTTACACAAACCAGTAGATGTTCAGAATTAATAATGATTTCACAAAGATATACTACTTAAGCTACTTTTCTGCATTTTTAAAAAAAACAAAAATCACAGTACTTTTATCGAATATACGTCGTACTCTTCCAGAAACAGAAGTGGTGGGGTTCATTACTTGTTCTAGGGACACTGATATGCTGGGATACGTATACTATTTCTTGTATACCTGAACCTATAACCGCCTAGAGTCAGAACACACCAAACATTTTGGGAGTATAAAATCCAGGACTGAATCTTCATGGCTCTAGCCCATATCTGGTTTCTTGTCTTATATGCATCCTCAAAATATATAGGAGAATCCAATGGGTATTTGAGTTTAAAAGATTGGTAAAATAAATAATATAATAATAATAATAAAAACATGGCCACACAGAAATTGCTGCTTGATAATCACATCTACCAGACTAAGGAATTTCTAAGGCACCTTGGAATTCAAGCATCCTGCAAACTTTAATATTAGTATCAGAATGCATAACAAAAGTTGTGTTATTTCTTTCTATTCCTCAGTGAACAGTATTGTGTGAATTTAAACACTGGGTGTTCTCTGTGTGTGTGTGTGTGCACCTGCATGAGTGTATGCACGTTGTTATTGTTTCTGGGTGAAATATGTGAGGAAAGTTTCTCAAAAAGAAGGTTCTTGAGCACAGTCAGTCTTGATATCAGTCCGCTCTCTAATGACAAAACAATCCATCTGAAATAGATGATGTGCTCTTTTCACAGCCAGAGTTTTATGTTCTTTGGAACTTAACAACTTGAGGGAATGGGTGGGAATCAAAACAAGGTAGTTCAATGGCCCTTCTCTTCCAGCATGTGCTTCTACATTCTGACCATAACAGTTTCACAGATCACCGAGAGCAACGAAGAGGATTTTTTTTTAAGGGATTGGGTGGTACAGACAATCACTCTTCACTACAGTCAGTATCTTGGCAACTCTCTGAAACAGACAGATGGAAACGCACCAAATGACTGTGGTGTTCTGAGGGAGCAAACTTGTCATCCCCGGTGAAACAACAATCTTTGTGGGCCTAATACCAATCCTCTGGGAGTCAGTGAGTGACATCAGCAGACTTTGGAACACACATATACTAGATGTGCAGCTTAAAGCCAGAAGAGAGGACTGGTTTCAGAGTACAAGCTGTGTTAGTCTGAAAGCCTGGCTTAATTCCAAAAAGTTTATTAAAACCCTCATGATTAAGGATATACCCAAATGACGGTTGCTTAGATTATGAACCTCTCAGAGCAGAGGCAGTCTTTCGTCAGGGTTCGGAACACATCTGACTCAGAGGGGGCACAACTGTAAATAAATATTTAATAAAAAGTCAAAACATAAAGGATTCATTTTAATTCATTCATCTTAATTCATTAAGAAAATACACAGTGGAATTTATGGGCACTGTATCTTCCTGACAATCTCCCAGACACTGAACCTACCCTCAAGTCCATCAAAAACATTACCCACTCCAAATTCTAACCCTATCTGAAAACCCCTCAGTAAGTGATGTGAGCAGATTTCACTGTCATTTTCTCCATTAAAACTGGGAAGAAATACAGCATTGTGAACACACAAAAGATGGGAAAATTAATAGTTTATGCTTTTCTATGACATGCCTTAGGTTGTTCTCCCCCAAACATGTCCTATTCTGCATGGGTAGTAAAGCTTTCCCTGAGAGTCTTACCTCTGAATGGTCTGACCTTTGTAGACTGGTCTTAATTGCTCATTGAGCAAAGGTCTTGTTAGATTTTAAACAGAAGCTGTGTTTCATTGTATTTTTCATTATACGAGAAATATAATTAATAAGGAAGCATATTGTTTCCAGTATTGGCAATCCCATTACATGGGACAGTTAAGTGAAATTTACAAGTTTTAGTAAATTTCATATTTGTATTCAGGCAGATCTGCTCCCTTCCCAGAATTAAGTAGCATAGTGATACCTATCACAGCTGGAGAATTTTACTCCCATTCCAAGTCTAGGTCCAGTGCCACTTTCTCCGTGGCTAGTAGCTAGTTTTCGACCGGAACGCCTGGTTGAAAAGGGACCTGGGCGGCTCCGCTCAGCACCACCAACTGGACCGCTAAAAGTCCAGTCAGAAGCACAGCGGGGGTCTGGGGCTAAGGCAGGCTTCCTGCCTGCCCTAGCTCTGTGTGGCTCCCAGAAGCAGCCGCCAGCTCGATGTGGTCCCTAGGCATAGGGGCGGCCAGGGAGGTTCCATGCGCTGCCCCCGCTCCTACTTCCATCTCTGCTGTTCCCATTAGCTGGGGACCGCGACCAATGGGACCTGCGGGGCAGTGCTCGCAGGCATGAGAGCAATGCGCGGAGCCTCCCTGGCCACCCATGCACCCATGGGCCGCAGCGAGCTGGCGGCCACTTCCTGGGAGCTGCGGTAAGCGCTGACGGGTTCTGCTGATTAGCCATGGTAAATAAATAAAAGTTAACCTCTCAGTTTGCCAAACACATCCAACATATTTCACAGGTCCCTGTTGATCTGCAGACCATGTCACGTATTGTATCATTTAGGACTTTGGAAGGGAAATCAGTAGTGTGTGACACTGCACCCCATATTCTTCATAATGATATTATTATAAGATTATGACATAGTTATGTATTTTATGCAATATAAGGCATCTGAGAGGTCATTGGAAAGGTTATGGTTTGCTGAATATGATTATCCTCTTTGTATGCATGTATCATTTCTGTATCCAAAGTTATGAATATTGACTATATCTATTTCACATGTAGCTATTCCTGGGCATCGCCCACTAGGCAAAATGCTCTCAGTCTAGATGGCTGGCTGGGAAGAGCCCATTCAGGTTAATGAGACATTAGAGAGAACAATAGGCCTTCCTGAGGATGCTACAGACATCCTCCAAATAAGGCTGCTGTGAGACTACAGGGATATGTGACTAGGTCACTTGGTGCTGGACTCCATCTTGGGATGTCAATATTTTTCCATTGACTGGCGTGGGAACCAAGCTTTGAAACAAAGGGTTCCTTCCATTTGCAAAAGCTATATAAAGCAGGGGAGTGACACCTGGGTTCTTCACTGACTCCCCACCCAAGAAGACTCCTGGAAACACCTGAGGAACAAAGACTGAACTAGGTGAAGCGCTGTCCCCAGGCTAAAGGGATTTTTAGCCTGTGAATGGAACACCTGGGGATTCCAAGTGGTAAGCAAAAAGAGGAGGAGTACTTGTGGCACCTTAGAGACAGGCTACAGCTCACTTCATCGGATGCATTCAGTGGAAAATACAGTGGGAAGATTTATATACTCAGAGAACATGAAACAATGTAACGAGAGTGATCAGGTAAGGTGAGCTATTACCAGTAGGAGAGCCGGTGGGGGGAACCTTTTGTAGTAATAATCAAGGTGAGCCATTTCCAGCAGTTGACAAGAACGTCTGAGGAACAGCGGCGGGTGGAGGGGTAGGAGGGGGAGGGGGAATAAACAGGGGGAAATAGTTTTACTCTGAAACCTGTCATTATGCAAGGCACTGAATTTAGCCATATGGAGTGGAAATCTATCAACTTCATGAAAAAATTGACACAGATACAGACAGACATCATCTTCCTTTCCAAATGCAAACAGATGGACATCATACCAAAAAGGACTGAAGGTAAAAAAATCCATTACAATCTACATACCATCAGACTATGCTGACAGCTTGTGCCACATGCTCTCAAAGAAACTGCGGAACCACCTGATCAACATCCTCTACAGCAAACAGGGAAAGATAAAGAATGAGCTCTCAAAAATGGATACTCTCATAAAAAAAACAACCTTCCACACAAACTTCCTCGTGGCTGGACTTTACAAAAACTAGGCAAGCCATTTACAACACACACTTTGCTTCTCTACGAAATAAAAGGGACACTAAACTACTACATGCCATAAAGGGCCACAACAGTGGTTCCCTTAACCCACCCAGCAACACTGTTAATCTATCCAACTATACTCTTAGCCCAGCAGAAGAATCTGTCCTATCTTGAGGCCTTTCCTTCTGCCCCTTAACCACCACAAACATGATACAGTTTTGTGGTGACCTAGAATCCTATTTTCGACGCCTCCGACTCAAGGAATATTTCCAACACACCTCTGAACAACATACTAATCCACAGAGACCTCCCTACCAACACTACAAAAAGAAGGATTCTAGGTGGACTCCTCCTGAAGGTCGAAACAGCAGAGTGGACTTCTACATAGAGTGCTTCCGCCGATGTGCACAGGCTGAAATTGTGGAAAAGCAGCATCACTTGCCCCATAACCTCAGCCGTGCAGAACACAATGCTATCCACAGCCTCAGAAACAACTCTGACATCATAATCAAAAAGGCTGACAAAGGAGGTGCTGTCGTCATCATGAATAGGTCAGAATACGAACAAGAGGCTGCTCGGCAGCTCTCCAACACCACTTTCTACAAGTCATTACCCCCTGATCCCACTGAGGGTTACCAAAAGAAACTACACCATTTGCTCAAGAAACTCCCTGAAAAAGCACAAGAACAAATCCACACAGAACCATCCCTGGAACCCTGATCAGGGGTATTCTATCTGCTACCCAAGATCCATAAACCTGGAAATCCTGGACGCCCCATCATCTCAGGCATTGGCACCCTCACAGCAGGATTGTCTGGCTATGTAGACTCCGTCCTCAGGCCCTACGCTACCAGCACTCCCAGCTATCTTCAAGAGACCACTGACTTCCTGAGGAAACTACAATCCATTGGTGATCTTCCTGAAAATGCCATCCTGGCCACTATGGATGTAGAAGCCCTCTACATCAACATTCCACACAAAGACAGACTACAAGCCGTCAGGAACAGTATCCCCGATAATGTCACGGCAAACCTGGTGGCTGAACTTTGTGCCTTTGTCCTCACCCATAACTATTTCACATTTGGGGATAATGTATACCTTCAAATCAGCGGCACTGCTATGGGTATCCACATGGCCCCGCAGTATACCAACATTTTTATGGCTGACTTAGAACTATGCTTCCTCAGCTCTTGTCCCCTAAAGCCCCTACTCTACTTTCGCTATATTGATGACATCTTCATCATCTGGACCCATGGAAAAGAAGCCCTTGGGGAATTCCACCATGATTTCAACAATTTCCATCCCACCATCAACCTCAGCCTGGTCCAGTCCACACAAGAGATCCATTTCCTGGACACTATGGTGCTAATAAGCGATGGTCACATAAACACCACCCTATACTGGAAACCTACTGTGTGCTATGCCTACCTACATGCCTCCAGGTTTCATCCAGACCACACCACACAATCCATTGTCTACAGCCAAGCTCTACAATACAACCACATTTGCTCCAACCCCTCAGACAGAGACAAACACCTACAAGATCTCTATCAAGCATAATTACAACTACAATACCCACCTGCTGAAGTGAAGAAACAGACTGACAGAGCCAGAAGAGTACCCAGAAGTCACCTACTACAGGACAGGCCCAACAAAGAAAATAACAGAACGCCACTAGCTATCACCTTCAGCCCCCAACTAAAACCTCTCCAACGCATCATCAAGGATCTACAACATATCCTGAAGGACGACCCATCACTCTCACAGATCTTGGGAGACAGGACAGTCCTTGCTTACAGACAGCCCACCAACCTGAAGCAAATACTCACCAGCAACCACACCACACAACAGAACCACTAACCCAGGAACCTATCCTTGCAACAAAGCCCGTTGCCAACTGTGTCCACATAACTATGCAGGGGACACCATCATAGGTCCTAATCACATTAGCCACACTATCAGAGGCTCGTTCACTGGCACAGCTACCAATGTGATATATGCCATCATGTGCCAGCAATGCCCCTCTGCCATGTACATTGGCCAAACCGGACAGTCTCTACGTAAAAGAATAAATGGACACAAATCAGACGTCAAGAATTATAACATTCAAAAACCATTTGGAGAACACTTCAATCTCTCTGGTCACTCGATTACAGACCTAAAAGTGGCAATTCTTCAACAAAAAAACTTCAAAAACAGACTCCAAGGAGAGACTGCTGAATTGGAATTAATTTGCAAACTGGATACAATTAACTTAGGCTTGAATAGAGACTGGGAGTGGATGGGTCATTACACAAAGTAAAACTATTTCCCCATGTTTATTCCCCTCCTCCCTCTCCCCCCGCCCCCCACTGTTCCTCAGACATTCTTGTCAACTGCTGGAAATGGTTCACCTTGATTATCACTATAAAAGATCCCCCCCTCTCCTGCTGGTAATAGCTCACCTTAAGTGATCACTATGGTTACAGTGTATATGGTAACACCGATTGTTTCATGTTCTCTGTGTATATAAATCTCCCCACTGTATTTTCCACTGAATGCATCCGATGAAGTGAGTTGTAGCTCACGAAAGCTTATGCTCAAATAAATTTGTTAGTCTCTAAGGCGCCACAAGTCCTCCTTTTCTTTTTGAGGATACAGACTAACACAGCTGCTACTCTGAAACAAGCGGTAAGCAAGTGCAGCTTGTCCCTTAAGATTCTACAGCCTGCTTGTATTATCACTTTGGGTGAGGATCTGCTATTCATATCCAATCTCTTTAGTATATTAAGCTTAGTTTGCGTTTTTTGTTTATTTGCTCGGTAATCTGCTTTGATTTGTTTGTTATTCCTTGTAATCATGTAACACGTATCTTTTGAAATTAATAAACTTGTTTTTGCTTTATCTAAAACCAGTGTGTGGGAATCATAACTCGGGGGAGAAAGCTGTTGCATATTCCTCTCCACATTGAGGGAAGGTATGAATTTTATGAGGTTATGCTGTACAGTTCCCTGTGCAATGCAAGATGGTATATTTTTGAGTTTATACTCTGGGGAGGGGGGTGCCATAGGAACTGGGAGATGCCCTAGCTGAAGCCTTCCCATGCAGGGGCTGGTTAAAGAGCCGGCCTGCATGTACTACAGCTGGGTGTGTCCCTACATGTATGTATGCTGGTGACAGTGCAGACTGAAGCCTGGAGGGCTTGGCAGCTTGTCATAGCAGTACAGTGTAGAAAGGAGCCTAGGCTGGTGGGTCGGGGGGCTCAGTGGTACCCCAGTTTCAGGTGGCACCCCAGGGGAAACCCGTCACAGAGAGACTAAAGGTTGATGATATCTTGATTTTCACTGTCTCTTTTGGTGAGTGGTTTCTTGTTTTTCACCTGCTATTCCAGGTTAAGTATTTTAGAAGTGGTCTTCAGTGCCAATGAGACAATACATATGAGCTCTCCCATATCCATAAAGTTAAATATGTGCATAAATGTTTGCAAGACAAAGGCCTATGCTGGGAAAACGACTGTTGATTTCATCTCCTCATAATTAACTCATGGGTATTTTTCGCCCTCCAGAAAAAACATGCTCAAGAAATTCATACAGCTCCAAATTGTGAAACCTTCCTTTTTCTCTCTTCTCCCTCCCTAATAAAAAGTGTTGAGCAATATCTGTCCATTTCACAATTGCCAAACATGGAACGAAACACACATAGAGATCAAAACATGCCACATGTGCATAAAAAGAATATATAGTGTCCTCGATTCTGTACTATAGCACAAAAGAACAAGCCAAAAAAGGCTTGCTAATTTTTTGCCTTTTGTATGCCAAAAGCCAGAAGCCATAATTACAGGATTGTAAAACTGCACATATCTATTAGAAGAATAAAAGAGTCTTCAGCCTGCTTAATATTTTAGTTCTTCAATAAATGTATCTATTTAAGGAACATCATTGTAAGGCAAATGTGATGTTTTACTGAAGAAAAGCAGTCAACGGCTTTCTGTAATTACAAGCACAGAAGAATTGTGCCCCATTTCAAAGCTAAAGCTACATGAAGAGCAGTCAAGCCCTGAAGAAAAGCTTCTCTGGGAACACTTTCAAGGGCATGGGCAAAAGATTAGCATTTATCTGAAGTTACTCACACAGAGGAGCTGCAGCTTTCATTGGAATATAGCAGGTCAATTTCTTACTAATAAACATGCACCTAACACTATGTACTTTCTATAATCTTCCTTCCTGCCTAGACTCAAATTGTCATTTTACATTTTTGTAAATTCTTCTAGACTAGAAAAAAAATTTGAAATCCTTTGCTTCACTCTCACAAAGTCTCTATTCCATGTTTCAACTAAAATCCTGTTCCTCATTAATGAAAACTGGTCCTCCAAGCTCAACCCCTCTCTCCCATCTCCTTCAGTTAGGACAGCCATGTGCTGGAAACTAAATTAAGATACTTAAAAATGCAAATGAAGTCAGCAGAAAATGATTTTTTGCAGTACTCAGGAATTAATCAATAGAATAATACAGCTTTTTGAGATCAGCCTATAATCCACCTCAGGCAATTTTATTTAAATCAAAAAAGTTATCTAAAATAACATGCAGTGGGAAAAAAATTCAAATAGTATATTCTGGAAATGTTTTAAATTGGCTTTGTAGAGATGAAAGTTTACTTGCTTCCCGCTGCCTTAACACTGATGGCTGATACAGTATCTGCAGAAGCCAAGCAATTAGAACACTATGCGATATTGCTTGTAGGATTCATAGAACTGTTGTAAAGTTAGAAAAAACAATGTAAACTCGTCTTAGATGAGAGAGGTTTAAACAGCTAAGACATTTACACACAAAGTGATTATTGATTTTTGTAATCAAGATATCTAAAAAGACTTAACATTAATAAATAGCCACTTTACACCTAATAATTGAATACATGTCATACCATTAAACACTACTCCTAAAAACAGGTATAGAAAGCTGCATTCAGTTGGACTCTACAATTGCCCCTTTGGTGATTTTCATAGCAGCTAAGACCTTACTCAAAAATATAGTCTAAAAATAAAAACAGGTCCTAAAATAATGCCAACCAATAATATAGAATTGTTCCTAGACAAACACAAAGGAGGGGGTTGTTTGCTCTGATGGCAATTTGGAGTAGTCAGCTTTGCAACAGTAGAATTCCTATTGACATACCTGGCTTCACTTATATTTCTCAACTTCTGTCTCTCTCTTAAGAGCACCATTTAATAGTAGACAATAAAATGTCTACTGCAGTCTTTTCTGAGACTCCAGCTCCATGGTTACTATATTAAAAAGAACACCAAACACAGCGTGCGCACGACAAGCAAGGTCTAATAGCCTCTTAGCACTGGTATCTTTAAAAAAACCAACAGACCCACAGCAGTAGCCCTTTCTTATTTACTGCTTCATTGCAACAAAATCCTGCCCAGCAGACCTACTGTATCAAGAAAGAAAGAGTTCCCAGGGAGGATCAGAAATATAGGCACTAAGAGACAGCTAATGGGGATAGTGAAAATTAAATACCTATTTCAGGCTGTGCAGCTTTAAACATACACAATGCAAGCAAATGTTCAAGCTCCCATGTACACACATTGGTTGGCCCAATGTCCCCCTTAGGCAGCAGAAAAAGCTCTCAGCTCAGTTCCCCAGATGACATTGAGAATCCTAAAAGAGAGGCAATTAATCACCCACCCAATCTGTCCTGCCTGTAGAGGACTACAAAAAATAGCAAATCCCAATGATGGCCTCCTAAGTTTCCAACAACGGAAACACCAGCCCTGCTTATGCGATGACCTGGGACCTGCTTTGTAGTGCTCCAATCAGCTTTACTATATCCCTTTTTCCCTGCCTCTGCACCAGAATTCAGTCCTGTCCCGCAACACACCATGATTTCCCTCCATCTTGCTTCCATTCTGTTTTTAGTGTTAGAGGCTGAACAAGGTATTCATTCCCATTAAGGGAAAAAGAACCAGGCAAGGTCAAATTTGGCATGGACAACACCATTTGCAAGCCAATGTAGAACCTCTCAGATTTCTTGGTTGATGCAGAAAGAGTCACTACATCAAGTGAACCATGACAGGATGATAATTCTTAGCAACTATTTTCAAACACTGAGTGTGTGATGGGGCAGTGATGGAAAGTTCTGTCTTTGAAGCTTTAGTCCTGGGGAAAAGGACATTTTATTACATGTGAACTTTTCCCGGATCAGCAGACTGTCACCAGTCCAGTCTCCTAGAAGGCGTTTCAATTCATTCACTTGCACCAAATAAGCAGCTGTCACTTAAACTGCATATGCCAATATAGGAATGCTGCAGACTCACCCACTCCTTGACACAAATGAAGGATTTGCTCTTCAAAAAAGCTCTGTCTTTTATTAATCCAAAAATATATTACATATAACTTTCCCCAGAAGCATAGGTTGCTTTTGATGGGCAGGGAAGTGAAAGACATGGACTGCATTGCCTGGGTTGCTCAATATTATTCAGAAATAGCGTGAGATCAAAAGAAACTTGGTCACTAAATGTGAAATTTGGTTAAGACCAAAAGAAGGAGGAAACTAGAAAAAACAAACATTTTGAATATATGAGAATCTAAATTTACCCACATTTTATCCTATGATATGTACATTATAGCCTTTAGGAACCACCATGTAGAAAACTCAATTCAGGAAATGTAAATTGCAATACCTTCAAGTATTGATACCACCACACAAATCTGCTGAACCAGTTATTCATTATTCTGACGAGTCATATACAGAGCCTCATGTGGGAAGGAAATACTGCTTACCTTTTATCTTATCACCTAGAAAAATGAAACTGAAGCACAGGAAATCATCCTTGCAGTTGGATGTCAGAGAGTCGCATTTCTAGGATATCAAAGCAGGTATTCAACTTGCTATTTCCAGATCTTTGCTATACTAAAGGTTTACTAAGATTAAACTACAAAGGAGTTAGGTATCAGCAGGATAATAAAATGAGAACTGCAAGAGTTTTGTATAAACTTGCACAGACCACTGACTCCTTTTCGTCTCACTCTTGGAAAAAGACAGGCTATGTGGGCAGAGAAAATGTGATTACTACAGAAGGATGAAGGTAGCTAGCTGAGCTTTATGGCCCTGCAAAGAGGGCTTGGAGTTTGAAGGCAGAAAGGTCAACCTTTCCCAAGAGTTGCCATATTACAGTGTCTACTTAAAATAAGAAATAACGGTGGTAACTTAAAGGGAAACATCTGCTACTACGTGATGGTCAGTGATGGTAGAGGTTGACTTTTTAAACAGTAACCACTTTAATCCACATTTTTCTTGAACACAAGAGGCAACTGAGTACATGTGGAAAACACATTTTGCCACAGAAGGCCGTTTTTTCTGCCAAGCTAATGAAATTGGCCTGAAAAAAAGATGAATTTTCCAACAAAGATGCATTCATGATCCTGACGGTTTTCTCCTCCCTCTCTTCACACTTTGCTGTTGGCTACACATTTTCTTTTCCCACCTTCCATCTACCCTAAGGTTTGTGCAGCTCCAAGAAACACTCAAATGTAGTAGATACGAATGAATCTACCCATTACTTAGTAATCAATTTTAAACCATTTGTAATGATGCTATTTCAAACCATGTCTGCAATTACTGTATGGCTCTATCATTTTGTTGAAATAAATACAGTGTTTTGACTATGCTATTTTATGCAGGATTTTCTGCTACTACTCAGATGCTGTTATTGTAGTAAGTGTTTGTGTTGGTACCATATTTAAAATGGCTCCTTAGAATCCTCTGCTGTATGTGCTGTACTGGTTAAAATACCCTGGGAAAGAATGTGGTAATTTTATCTGACATAAGAAAAGTCTGAATGAGGTAAAGTTTTACATGCAAAGTTTTTTCACACCTGTTATGCTGAACAATCTACTTTGGGTGGATCAGGGATTGGTAACAAGATACAGAATATTTCACCTCCAGGTCACTAATTCAAATTTCACCAAGTCAGTAGTATCTGAAAGTGATCATTTTAAGGATTTTCAATGGGTTGAAATAAGGTAGTAGGTTCTCAGTAACTTTCCTCTTGGACTAGGGTCCATAAGCCAAAATCCACCATTCCCTTTGGCATCCCAAGAGATGCCTAAGATTGGATGGGAATGAAGACAAAAATCTTCACATCTGCTAGAGGTGACCATTCCTGGTCACATCACCAGAACAGCATGGGGGAAGCAGTTGGCTTAGCCATTTTTCATGCCATATCTGTCCGGAGAATAAATAGAGGACTTAATTGCAGCCATTCACCTTCCAGGAGCACTACATTTGCTTAAAAAGTGAACTCTTCTGCATAAAATCTGAATTAAGTAGTTTTATTTATATACAGTTCTAACTATTTAAAAGATGAAGGGAGTGGGGAACCAACACACAAAAGTCAAATTATTTCCTTATGGAGGTTCAGAAGTGTTCAAGTGAAGCCTTTCTGTATTGTTGAGTGCACAATGGGTGCTCTCTTCAAAACCCAATAACTGGTATGCGAAACAGATAGAAACTGGAAAGCAAGACTTGGGTGAGTCCATAGATTAGTGCCAAAATCCAATATGGCTGCTTTTGCTCATATAAGGAGAAATATAGTGCTAGCCTTTTTTTCAAAATGTATACAGAGTTCTGTTTATGGTTGTAAGTAATCATCTTTCTGCAACCTGAAATTTAAATAAACCACAGCAGAAAATCCCCTCACATCACAGATATACCAGTTGACCTTTGGACTCATTGCTGTTCTCTGTAGTCCTTCACTTTGTTTTATTTATTATTTTTACCTGTGACAATGTTTTGGCTGTTTTGTCCACCCTCTGGCATAAGTCTCTCTCAGGGTTGTAACATCAGGAAGTTAGCTAGTTGCTCAAAGTGTTAAAGAAAACACGGACATTTAGAAGCAACCCGATTATTTTCCCCTCAATAAATGTAATGGAAGTCTGCACAAATGAACATCTTTTAGTATAATGCAGCCAACAGACTGGAGACTAAAGCAGAATACAAGGAACTGCATAAAGGCAAGTGATATATTTGGTGTTTATAAAAGGATAATACATCTTGCTGAATAGATACAATTTATGTCCCATGTGGTTATTCTTTTAAAAAGGCAAAAATGTGTTTTTTTCCCATTTGAGTGCTTATTAAAAAACAATCACCATACAAGTTTGCCAATGGGTAAAGAAATGCATGTCTTTGAATCATGTAACATATGTAAGTGAAATGACTATACACAAAAAGTCATATAGATGCACAAAAATATTGTCTACAACAAAAAATAAATCATGTTGAAGCCATTCCATTCAATAGGACATGCTCGTAAAGCACTTTGCTTCAAAATAATTGAGAAAAAACCCACCACATTGCCATAGCAAGTGGCACAGAAAACCGTAGGAGGCTTCCCAATGAGGAATGCATTTTGTTAGTGGAATATTTTTAAACAAAGTACAGAAAGATGGTCCAATTGCGGTGCTCTCATTTTGAAAGATGTATGTGAAATGTACTGTATGGGTACTTATATAGTTCCATTACTGTGGCACTCTCCTAAATATTTAAAAACAGAAACAACAATAGTGTCAATTTTTTTTCTTCCAAATCCACCTGAGAAACAGTACTATTAGTTTATAGCAGTTTTTTTTTAAAATGCTATTTATGGTTTTCGTGGGTATGAGAGAGTGGGTATGTTGCGGGTTGGTGTATGTGCAGAAATCAGCAGTGCATTTAGGTTCCAAGTCTGCAAACTCACATACATGCTTAACTTTAGGCACAAGCTGTCCTAGTCAAGTCACTGGGGCTAGTCACATGTTTGACTCTTTGCAGGGTTGGGGCCTTACATCTGAAAATGATGAAGTCCACAGACACTCATCTCTTCTGAAAGAGTTCCATAGCCTAAGTCCAGCTTCCCCCGCCCCCCGCCCAACACATGTACTTTGTGGGTTAATCCATTTTAAACTTTGATTGTTATGCCAAGATGTACTATTTCTTCATTCAATTTTATGCCTATGATTGCCCCCTTTTCCAACACTATTATAGCTTTCTGACACCAGCATTGCCCCTCTGCCTGTGGATAGCAGAATTCTGGGGCCTAGCAGTTCTGTTCCACTGTGGAGGAGAAACCAGTGATAGGGCATGTGGGTATGTTCTAAGTGTTACTTGCTTTATTTACACAAATCCTGGAACAAAGATGCAGGGCGACCCCTTCTTTCAGGAATGTCAGCCCAACACTAATACCCTTTTCCCAGGGAAATTTGCTTCCAGAAATTACTCCAGAGGCCAAGACAGAGAGGAAACTCTCCCGCTGCTTCCACAACTCCCGTTCTAAGGGCTGCTATTCTTCATGGACCCTGGCATAACAAAAACCAATGCCAACAAGCAGCATTTCTTGAAGAGTTAAAAACTAGCTCACCCACAAAGAAACACCCTGGTCAGATTATGCATAATAGTGCCACCTGCCAGAATACTGTAACAAACAAAAGAGCAACCATCCCAAATTCTGCGGGCCCTTGATTAACCTTAGAATAGATAATAAAATAAACAGATTCCAGCGATTACCAAGAGATCACTCATTAATAAATACCACTAAAAGTCACTGTCTGAAGTATGAGGCGTGGTTGAAAGGATGGTCAAACTTCATTCTCAACAACTGTCCTGCCAAGACATTTCATTTAACAATGCCTATTGAATAGATTTTTTTCTGAAATATTCCTTCATCTGCACCATCATGAGGTTTTAAATAGAGGTTGTTAATATTAGAACAAGTTATAGCAGATACGGGTACTAATCTGGCAGTAAAGCATCAAGATTTTGATACGTCTCTACCAAAGAATTCAATACAGAAAAGTGTTCTCTTTTTCTCTCTCATTATTTTTGTTTTGTGATTGTCCTTGCTGAATTGATAAGCAGCCTTACGTGAACGTAGTCACTAATGGAATTCAAGGGCAGGTTTACAGATGGCTTTAGTACTAGGTTTAGTTGAGCAAATAAATTTCTGCCAGATAATAGAAAGACAGGTGTTTTATCTATGTTAATTTGAGGTGTATGTTTGAGAGTAAAAGTGATATGGGAGATGTATACCTCTCAGTTTCCATTTCTGTCAGAAACCAAAGTCCAAATTGCAGTTTTCAGGGGATCTGTTTGATTAGTTTTTGAATGATGTCTGCTGAGTTTATGTTATATTCTACTACCTAGAAAATAATTCAGCCGTGGCTTTGAAAGGTTCACCAGGAAATGGTAAATGACAACTATCATCTTCTGTAGGTCTTTCTGTGCTTCACGACAACTAAAAATGTTTCCAATAAATCTGAAGGCTACAGCTCAGGGATGCACAGAGGGGACTGGAAAAATAGTGGTTTTAATAAATAAAATCCAAAGAAGTACTGTACCACAAGGTTTTGAGGACAAAGCCTAATAAAATATACAACTGCATTTCCCTAGGAGCATTGAAAACTAATGAAGGACCATAAAGTAAATGACTTTCTTGGCTGAATTTTGCAGCTTGATGCGAAGCATAACTTTACCAGGGTTTCAATATATCCCAATGCATGCCAGGCTATAACATGCTTTATAATCTATATATCAAACTGTCTAGCAAGTAAATCACCAAGGAAACACCAAGATGTGACATCTTGGGGGTTACACGAATGTAGTAGCACCGTGCAGGACACAAGGTCTCGTTATTTCGGCAAAACTCCCTAGGACTGAGGATGGCAGTGTTTGACCCTTCTCTTGTGTGAGATGCCCCAACATGTCACACACATGCAGTTCAATAAATTATTGAGACAAACTCACCACTGATGGAAGTGACTCAAGGCTTTATAAGGCAATTGAATCATAATGTATTAAAGGCTTTTTTTAGGGAGTGAGATGTTTTGAAGACTCTGAAGTTTGACAGGTTTCAGAGGAACAGCCGTGTTAGTCTGTATTCGCAAAAAGAAAAGGAGTACTTGTGGCACCTTAGAGACTAACCAATTTATTTGAGCATGAGCTTTCGTGAGCTACAGCTCACTTCATCAGATGTATACCGTGGAAACTGCAGCAGACTTTATATACACACAGAGAATATGAAACAATACCTCCTCCCACCCCACTGTCCTGCTGGTAATAGCTTATCTAAAGTGATCAACAGGTGGGCCATTTCCAGCACAAATCCAGGTTTTCTCACCCTCCACCCCCCCACACGAATTCACTCTCCTGCTGGTGCTAGCCCATCCAAAGTGACAACTCTTTACATAATCAAGTCGGGCTATTTCCTGCATAGATCCAGGTTTTCTCACATCCCCCCCACCCCCATACACACACAAACTCACTCTCCTGCTGGTAATAGCTCATCTAAACTGACCACTCTCCAAGTTTAAATCCAAGTTAAACCAGAACATCTGGGGGGGGGGGGTAGGAAAAAACAAGAGGAAACAGGCTACCTTGCTATTACCAGCAGGACAGTGGGGTGGGAGGAGGTATTGTTTCATATTCTCTGTGTGTATATAAAGTCTGCTGCAGTTTCCACGGTATACATCTGATGAAGTGAGCTGTAGCTCACGAAAGCTCATGCTCAAATAAATTGGTTAGTCTCTAAGGTGCCACAAGTACTCCTTTTCTTTTTCTGAAGTTTGAGTCCATTATGAAAACTTAACCATTCCAGCAGTAAGGAACTTTCCCTCCATGGCTGTGATGAGGTTTTATGTACTGCTTTTCTATTATTATTTTCTATTATCACCCTAACACAAGTTAAATTTTGTTCCACTTAGATGTTGCAAATTTATCATTCATCATCTTTCACAGGATTTGCTTTCTTCTGTGATGTTTCTTGATGCTGCGGTATGGAAACCAAGCGGTTAGCTCCATGGGTCTTAATTTTGTGGTGTGCAATAGGGCAGCTTGCAAGGAGGAGTCAATATTCTTGCTTCCTAAGGGTGGGGGGAGGGTGGCAACTTATGACAGTGAACCATTGCTCTTAGAGCATTGAAATTATTGCCTACATACACAAGGCATTAGGGACAACTAGTAAAGTAATCAGAGTGAACAGCACAAGTCCCTGCTTTGTCTGGACAACATCTGTCAAAAGCTAACAGTGAACAAAAATTACTTAGCCCTGTATGTAATTTCAGACAGCATTTCCCAGAACTCAGCTTTAAATCGCTTGCAGCCTCAGACAGACAAGTTAATTATTGCAGAAATGTCTTTTGTCTAATTTTACTTGGTAGGTCAGCACTTGTCAGCCTCTGTATTTCAGCTTTCATGTCTGAACTAGGAAAAGTGTTGCCAACTTTCATGATTTTATTGCAAGTCTCCTGATATTCAGTGCTTTTCTTAAAGCCCCAGCTCCTGGACTCATATTTTCTGAGAATCTGGGCTTTCATTTAAAAAAAAAAAAGCAAATTTTTGGGGGGTTGCATGTAGATTTCATGATTCTTAAGCCATGATTCATAATCCTGGAGGGGCCTGACTCATGATTTTTGAATGTTTGGGGTTGGCAATGTAGTAGGAATGATTTCAGTATCACGATATTGAGGAATATTAACCATATTAGCGCTTGGTCTCAGTCCTGCAGCCATTCATCACAAGTCACATTACTGAGATCAATTGGATCAATTTGGATGACGAGTGAGAACAAGATTTGCTCCTACATTAGGTAATTGGCTTGCTGAGCCAGTAGCCATGATTCTTGAAACATCATGTTGAACTAGGAAAATATCACCGAGCACTCATCCTACAGATTTTTAGAGGAAGAAGAACTATCAAGGGATCCCGGGGTGCTTAAGTCAACATCCCTGGACCATGAGGCGCGTGATGCTCACCTTGCCTGCCCCCCCCCCCCAGGAGACTCACACCAATCTCATCACCCTCTGCTTTGTTTCCATTAGTTTTAAGTTTACTTTATTGCCACCTCATCCAGAGCTGTGATCATCCAGGGAACACCAGAGGCAGCAGCTGCTACATGCTGCCTCACCTTTTAGATAGCTCCATCTAGAACTGACTCCACTGCTGTGCTATAAACAACAAAATAACCACCTCTTTTGTGAATAATGGAATGGGCAAACTTCAATTCACTTGCCACTGCTATAGAACAAGAAGAACTCAATGGTATGAATACATTGGCAGAAAGTGAACCCAAATGGGAGACACGCGCAGCTGAAGATAACTGTATTCTATTCAGGAGGGATACTTCTGGAAACTATTTACCTTGGAGTCTATCTGGTGATAACAGTAAAGTGGTGAGCCATATCTGGCCTGTGAAAATCTGATGAACACTTTAAGTAGTATAGAGCTTAATCCATCAAGGTGCTGACCACTCTGTCCCTGATCTGAGAGAGCACGGGAACATGGCTTTCCTTCGAAGCATGTGGGTAGTCCCCATGGACATCATCTTTTCAGAACCGAGCCCATGACAAGGACCATTAGCCATCCATTTACAAAACATCCAAATATTGCTTCATTTCAACTGACTTGTGGCTTAGTGAAAAATTTGCTGTGGGCAGTTGAGTTAACTTTTGCCAGCAACAACTCCTCAAGAACAAAGACACTTACTCTGAATTGGAATTGTAACTTGAAGGTGGGGTTCAGGACTTTTTATCTTCATAAACTGTGTCAGTGGCAGATTTGGTTCTGGCTATTGGAGCAATTGCTGGCTACCAAACGACAGGACTCTTCCTGAGTGAAAAAGGCTGTTTTTCTGAAAAGTCAGGCCTTTGCAAACAAAATTATTGAAAAAAGGAATGGTTATTAATGACACTTGTGGCTTTGTCAATACAAGGAGTTGGAGTCATCATTCCAAATGTTTCACACTCTTGTAATAATGACGTATCTAACCTACCCGATCACAGTAATACCTCTGTTACTACTGCAGTCCCCCCTGAGCTCACACAAGACATTCTTTTTGTCTGGTGTTCATGATGTTGAATACCGTAAATAAAATATCAGATAATTCTGTGGCAGATGTAGGGTTACATTTTCAGAAGTGTTATGTGTGCAGTTACTCATGTAAAGTTACCTATGCAATTACTGTACTTGTACATTTACCACATTCAAATTAGGAATGCATTTTGCACATTGCAATTGGACAGATGGGCTCCTGAAAACCTGCCCCCTCGATTATTGCAGTTTGATGGAGGAAATGAAGGGAATCATTCTGCTATGGAGCTGCAGCATATGGAACTAAATAGGATTTAGTCAAAGGACTGGAAGTTTTCACTCTGGAATCAAAATCCAGAACAGTGATACAAGATTCTTAAATTGACAGCTGGTTTGGTTCAGATAGGCACCAAAACAATCTGGATCATATTCGTATTACCTGAACCTCATTGGTTTGGAATTCAAGATGGAGATGTTGCAAGAGGAGGCATACTTGTATGATACTCAGTACTTTCTAGTTTCAACTGGGCAAAAATTACCAGGAGATAGGGCCAATATGCTAATCCTTTGGCTTCTGGGTGGAAAGTATATTCAGGATGTACAGCAACTTAGGAAGATGCATTTATAACAAAATGTTAAGTGCTTTTTTGTTTTAAACCTTCATGAAGGTTCCAGATGGTTTTTAATTTGGAGTGAAAAGTTTGGGTCAGTTTTGATTTACTCATTCACACCCATCACTAATTCCATGATGGAAATAGAGCTTGCATTAAAGGCTAGAAGTGAAATTGGTTTGGAAAATGAAAACTGGAGTCTCTGGCCTTCCGAACATGAATGGCGAAAACAGCGAAGGGGGAGAGGGAAGGAACTTAATGCACTAGTATCAAAAAGCTTTAGAAGTGACAAAGTAAACTATGCCAACTGGAAAGGAGAAAAGATTAAATTCAGCAGCCACTAAGGAAGCTGGCCTTGAGGGAATAGCTAAACAAACTATGACTTCCACTAAAAATGATGAAAAATGTAAAGAATCTGTAAGTGATGCAGCAAATACTATGCACAGAGGCATTTCATGCAGCATGGATCCTGCAGCGAAAACCCCCTAAGTGCAGCCACTTTCACAATCACAGCAAACAACCACTTCAGCTCAGTCAAGAGCCCCATTAGCTTCATAACCAACCCTCTTAGTTGCTCTGGTCCTAAAGGTGATGAAGGAGAGGCCCTTACTCTCCCGATTTACCCAATTCAGTAATTTGGAGGAGAATAGAACAGATGAAAGAAAGAGGAAAACAAAAGGGCAAACAACAAAGTTTGCTTTCTGAATTATATAGGAGATAGGGTCAGAGTTCAGTTTGGTTTATGGCTCATTTTCTTCTCTTTCGTTAAAACACTCATCATGTTCATAGTTTAAGATAACATGATATATAGGCTGAAGTAAGAGTAAATTTTGCTGCTCACTGTGAAAGGTCAAATACCTCACTTTAACACTGGTCAGTTATTTCCTGTTATTGACTCTTATTTTACTTTTTTGTGGTGCTTATTACCTTCTGGAACACTTCATGTCACCCACTAAAAGTACATTGGGGAAATGGTTTTGCTCAGTAACTATATTTGCCTTGTGGCTCTTTTTATTAGTGGCCTTAGAATGAAGAATATCCACAAGATATGACAAGCAAGATCATAGAATCATAGAATATCAGGGCTGGAAGGGACCTCAGGAGGTCATCTAGTCCAACCCCCTGCTCAAAGCAGGACCAAAAGATGGTGTTTAGGTCATTCATGTGCCTCACTGCAATAGATCTATGGCCTTCTGTGCTGGGCAAGAGTAGGAAAAGCATGCTAAGGGCTTGTGTACACAGCCTTGCAAGCCAGGGTGTGAACATACAGCGCACTAACCTGCCATGTGTTAAGTTGCCCTGTAAACCCTGCTGCTGCTCATTAAACGTTCCCACAACAAAAAACTAGGTAGCAGCATCCACACAACGACTTAGTGTGCAGAAGGCTAGAGCTCTGTACATTCACACCCTGCCTCGCCATGCACTAAGTCTCCATGTGGACAAGCCCTGAATGATTCCCTCTGAAATTTCTGAGTTAATTGCAAAGGAGACACTCACTGGAATAGGCCTCGTGAGCATGACTTGCCTAATGATTTCAACTGGGGTGTCTTAATTATGCTGTTAATATCAGTAGACACAGAGTATTTGATGTCTTATTCACTATCTGCTAAAGAATTACCACACCTCAAATTCTTACATTGTCAATGATGTGAGGAAGAAGATTTTAATCCATGAATTGAGCCACATATAGTTAGAGGTGTGTTTGACTTGGGTGAAAATGAACAGTTTACTTTTTAAAACATCTTTTAGTTTCCTAAGATTTGGATTATTCTTAATAAGTGTCTGATCACATCAATGTTCTGTTTAATGTTGGTCAAACCATCCTGTTAGTCACTGAAATTGTCATTTTCACACTTTCCTGTCCTGAAAATGTCATTTTTCTGAAGTATTTTCAGTTTTCTTTTCTGCTGACTGATACAGGCATTTCTGCCCTGGTTTGTTTTAAATGATGCCACTTGGTGACATCATTAATAGTTCTGGGGCTGTGCTATCTAGAATCAAATTTTAATTTTAGTACCACAGCTGAAGAGCCTGTTATTTTTATGATTTATAGTACAGCAGCATCTAAAGACCCCAGCCAAGATCAGGGCCTCATTGTGCTAAGTATTGTGAATACACATAGTAAGAGAGAGCCTTTGTTAAAGAGCTTAAAACCTAAATAGGCAAGACAGACAAAGGTTTAGAGAAACGTAGATTTATTTTCCCATTTTACAGGAGAGGAACCGATGCACAGAGAGATTTTCTTTGAAGAAATTCTCCTTCTCTGGGCACCATCTTTAAATCTCTAAAGCACCAGTGGGCTATGAAGGAAATGGTTTGCTGGCAAACTACACAGCAATTTGTTACGTACTTAAACCTGGATGTGAACCCGTTAGAAGATGAGATAAGAGAACTGCAGAAATCTCTCAAAATCTTATTCAGCATAAGGCTACATAAGTGCATGAAATATTAAAATAAATTGTTAGTTGATCTCATGGATAAGAAGGTTCAGGGGGCACTTCGGAAATTCCGTTTCAGGTGCTGTCTAAGATGAATGTGCCCAAGAAAGCTTTTCTTGAGGCATCTGAGAAATAAGTTGCGAGCGGCTTCAGGAGAAGAGCTAAGCTGAAGTAAGAAGGGATCTGACAAATCTATAAAAGCAAGGAAATTCTGGGGTAAGATTGTTATAACACCTGTAACTCAGTCTCCTGGTAATAAGTTAGGGTAGCATATGTGGTCCTCAGAATGAAGGCCTAAGAAAGTGGGGTTATCTGACACTATTAGACAAATACTTACTTCGTCATCTACAAAGAGAATGAAAATTCTGGTTGAAAATTCATCATGTACAATTATTATGGCAAATTTTGGTCTTTTTTCAGTTTCTGACTCATTCAGGAACTGATCCCAACCTCTGTTACTTTGTGTGTTATTTCCAAGAGTTCCTTTACTCATTTAGGCCAATAAATTTCAGCCTTTGGGCTATTCCCAAATGGTTAATTTTGTCTATTTGTTATTCATGGTGTGTTGGTTGGCCAGGTAAGTCGTGTAGTATTGTTTCTGTCCCTTGATTGGATAACTTTTTTTAAAAAGGAGGATAATGAATGGCAAATAACAGTGACTAATCAATAATGCACTTCCTAGATGATTTTCCAATAAATCTGTTTTATGCAAGAGACTGAGCAAATTTTAGAACTCATGATCACTTGCTCAAGTAACTGTCAGTCATCTAAATATTTTCAAACAACGAACAAAAGTGGAGCTTGAAATAACTGTAAAAATATTTGCTAAGCATGTTGTTATATGACCAGGTCTAGCTATGAGTCAATGAAGAAAGACAAATATTTTGGCATTTCTGTATAAGTGGTAACATAAAATATATACAGAATTTGCAGAGTTGAATCTGTTATTCCTGGACTCCAATTATGTACACTACGCAATGACTGTACATTATCTGCTACCCTCAGGACTCTCACAAAATAAGATGTCCGGTTTTGTGACTGTCTCCTGTTGATCAAAATTTTAAAACTTATAAATAAACTATGTACAGAAAACATTTATTTTCAGATGGTAAATCAAATAAATTCAGATATAGTTTGTGTTTTGACTTGGCGCATCCCTAGGGATGAGAGAAAGATTGAGACAGAAAGAGCTTCCACACACACATTGCTTGTTACTAATACAGAGGGGAACAGTGCGTGAATACATTCCAACTGCATTATATTACCACAAACTTCTAAACTTCTGTACAGAGGAGTGTGCTATTATGCTTGCCAAATTTACACTGTATATTTAAATTTAATAACGTATTCATATTAGCAGAGGCCCGATAACAAGATGTTTTCTTTTAGTTATTATACAGATCAGCTAAAATCAAGGATTGTGTTTCCATGCTATTCCTGGCCATTTCACAGATAACTACTGAAATGGATCAGTGCATAAGTGTCTTCCACAAGTATACAAGTAAAAGGAAGTGTTGATTTAGCATTCTACCTAACAGAATATATGACTCTTTAAGAGGAAATTTTGTTTTTATGAGAGACAGTGGAGAGGACTGCGCACAATTCAGCCAGGATCTATGTAAATATACACAGAAAGCAAGGTTAGTGGAACTCAGAGGAGATTTAGGTTTCCAGAAAACTCTGAATAGTTTTGTGCACTCACTCCACGTTCAGGATCCTTCTGAAGTGCCTTACTAGGTTTAAACCACCACCCAACACATGCAGCAGCAGAGTGTGGAAGAGGGCTATTGTTCCCAAACTGCAGTGACAGATGGAAAAGGTGAGAACTATCAGAGTATTTTGTGAAAAACTATGAATTGTCTACCTTGTGCCTTTCATCAGAGGTTTAAATAGGACTCTCATAAGAGATACAGCATATGGAATCTATATTTGTGCTCTTTGCACAAGATCCTGAGCACTTCCTGAGAAGTACTGAGAATGGACAATGATTGAGTGGATTCAAAAGTAGGCAAAATGAGTTTGTCCATCTCTAACGCTTAATGGTACAGCCTGAAGCACCAGCTAAATCAACAATGTTGCCATCATACCATAGCAACTCCATAATGTGTTAATCTCTGGGCTGTGTATACAAGGCATTATCTAGTCTACAGAAAATATTCCACCTTAATAAGAGGGAGGTGGGCTTTCTGAAAGTGAAACCTGTGGTATGCATTCAGCTTCTCTGGTTAGAAACAAAAATCTATGATAAACCAAAATGACACCTACATAAAGCTGGAATTCTGGTACAGAATTAATGAAGGCTCCATTTGCAATAGATACTGAATTATAATAAGAAGAATTCTCTGTGTGGGATGTACCTTAGAAAGGATTTTTGTCTTGCAGATAAGCCATGCCAAACTAGATTGCTAGCAAATTTTCTTTTGTTTTGCTTCAAAGTTTGATGTTATGTATATTAGTCAATCTTATCTTCAGCTAAGCAGTGAAGTGCCAAATGCAGACATTCTGAGCAATAGGAGGGGTTGTTTTTTTTTAAAAAAAACCACTGAATACTAGAAGAGAGAAAAATTAAGGCTGACATTCACAATTATTATTACTACTACCCCTACCACCACCAACAACCACTTCTCCAAGGACATTTAAGGTAGCTGCAGAACTCATGTAACTGTCAAAAGCAATAAATAAATAAGTCACAAAGAAAACACAAATTCTCTCAATTTCCTATCAATGCCAATTTGGTGAACACTCAAAATAATCTAGTCCCACAAATATTTTGATTTATTTTGATTTACATATGGTACAAAATGCATCTCAGGCTCCAAGTGCCCTGACATCCATTAAATATAAAATCCATAACAATAAAAGTAAAAGGAACAGAACGGACATGAATTCCATTCAACATAAAACCAGTAACCAACAAGAAAACATAACAAAACAATCTCCCCATTCCTCACTCTTCCAGGACAAACATCACACCCCTACTTCTTCAGTCCTCCATCAAATGCCTTTTCAAAAACATGTGTTTTGAAGCATGCCCTGAAGGTCAACACCAAGGGAGTGTGTGAATTCCAAAGCAAGGAATTTTGATGGAGAATGCCCATCACCAGCCCACTGATTAGCAAAGGGAGATTCAACGTGAATGTCTCTGCTGGTAGCAACTGCAGAAAATCTCATGGGGAAAGAGGCTGTCTCCCAACATATGTTCAACCAACATATAACTTTATAGGTCAATTCCAATATTGTAAAACTTCTTATTCCCAGAAGTTAAAAGTCAGCCAAGTGCATATTCCAGAGCACTGATGTGTCACATGTTCACAGTAAGAAAACTCCATTTACCAAGCAGGAGGCAGTATTCTACATTAGCTTTAGTTTACAAATGGATTTGAGGAATAGCCCTCATGTAGAGCACCACGGCAGTAATCTAAACTTGAGGTGACAAAGGTATGGGTTACACTATG
This sequence comes from Caretta caretta, assembly GCF_965140235.1. NCBI lineage: Eukaryota > Metazoa > Chordata > Testudines > Cheloniidae > Caretta > Caretta caretta. The sequence goes on from NC_134214.1 coordinate 89,060,858, forward strand.
AGGTCTTCTGACTAGATGTATTTGGTCATCTAAAAAACAGCTAGGGACATAACTAAACTCCCAAGTTGCAAGCTTTAGCAGTAAATGGTGGGTGCAATCTTATATATAGCCTCTGGTTGCTTCCCCAATCTATCACAGTTTATCTGGAATGAGTCTCAATCAGCTTGTTTTCCTTCATCCTCAATGGCATCCAAATACTGATCAAGCCACTTGGACAACTCTCAATGTAGGCAAGACAGAAATATAATAAGCATCATCAACATAGTGAAAGCATTTCAGTTCATCTCTCTTCACTAACTCCTATAAATCCCTCCCATTCACACTGAATAAGAACAGTGACAGCATCAGAACTTTGGGGTAGAAAAACAAGTGCCCAATTTTATCTTTTGCAATCCCTCTAAGAGAAAGGAACTGCATGAGATCCGCCCTATAACACTCCCACCAACCACTTTAGGAGAGTGATTAGCACTTCAACATCCACAGTATCAAAAGGTAGTTGGACCCAATACAGCATGATATCAGTTGTGTGTGTTGGGGGTGGGAGGGAGATCATTGACTAAAGGGACAAGTTCTGTCTCTAAGTTAGTAACTTGATTGACAAAGGTTGAGGATGTCATAGGCACTGAAGGCGAGATTTGTTTTTTAAAGGCTTTGTGGCGCCTGCCTCATATTCATTGCAATGGGAGGTATGTGCCCAAATACCTTTTAAAATCTGGCCATAATAGAACAAGAATTGTCTAGCCAAAACCTTTCCCCTAAAATATTAAGAAAGCAGTCAATAACTGAATAGCTTCTGAACATTAAAGGGTGGCTTTTTAAACAGAGGAAGAACACTTACTTCCTTAAAAGCAATTGGCACTTTGCTTTCCTCAAAGGAAGGGCTAGCAGTCTCCATCTTCAAAGGTCCCAACACTTCCCCAGTGGCCTTCACCAGCCAGAAGGGACAAGGATTGAAAGCACAAGTTGTGACTCCAACAGATCCAGAACTTCCATGAGTGACATCAGCATAAAATCAAGCAGAGAGTTTGCATCCTCTCCAAATATCACATTGCCTCTATGGATCTTGGTTATATAGTCAAATAATGCCATTATTTTCACCTTGAGAAGAAGTATTAAGGAGGGGAATGGGATGGAGAGAAGACAGTTATTGTGGCACTATCCTGCCTATTTAGACTAACTTGGGGTCTACACTCATATGGACATTACATTTTTATGATAAAATATAGGACACTGTTGAAAAATGCCAGATGCCCAATTTAGATGTCACTGAAATAGTCTTCAGAGGACATTTAGAAAAACTGCCCAGAAACATTACATATCTCTGTTCACTACACCTTGTGCATGGCATTATTGACTGACCTTCAGATTAAAAATACCTGACATTTATAATCACCAAAACCAAAAGCTAGAAATAATTTGCTGGGTTAAAAATCATTAAGTTTTAATAAATGCCTTCCCAGTCCTAGAACAGAATCTTCTTTAGTACCCAAAGGAGATGTCTAATTTGTTATCACCAAGTAGAAGAAAAAATACTAAAAAAGTAAATTATGTTATATAAGAGTATCATTTTGTTTCCAAAGGGCATTTTAAAAATAAAAGTTAGCATATAATGTTGAAATTACCCATGCATACTACATTTTGTTAATTCAGACAGTAATGTTCAATGGTTTGAAAAATTTTAATGAGAAAAGTCATCTCAGTAGATTGAAACTAGAACTTAAGGTGGATGTCCTGGTTAGCAATTGAAAAAGTGACTCTCTCTTGCTAAAAATATTCAGTGTTGCCCCTATAAACTTAATTTGTGCTTAGATTGTTTTATCGTGTACTAAAGCTTCATCGTAACGTCTTCTGCCTAAAGCTGTACCGTTCTGTCTAAGCCGTAATGACATTCTTTACAGAGTAAAGGATTTGATAGACATTTTTGTGATAAAGAAAACTATGACCTGATTTGGTATTGAAGATGAAGCCCTTGGCTTTGGCTGCCATCTTTGTCTTTCCCCTGATCAACCAAACACCACAGCCTGTGAAAGTCAACCTCTCATTACCAAATATCAGGTGGCCACAACCAATGCTCTTGGTGGTATTAAAGATATAACTGCATGTCCTCCACCTTCTAGCATACATGAAATATGTCACTAGAGAGATCAAAGAAGGAGGACTAAGAAATAACAGAAAAAGCATTAGAATTTTATGGCAGGTTAAACCTGAGTTTGATTCCCAGATCTGGTGCCTCTCAACTAGTGCTGTATGAAGATCATGAGTTGAACTCCTAGACAAGATTGAGTGGCTCATATTGCCATATGATGGCCCTTGTTTTCATCTAGAACAACATTGCTGGACCATGATGCCCAAAGGATGTAGGGAAGTATGGAAACCTCCATTGAAGACAGTGTAATGTTAAATAGGCTCATAAGTATACAGTTTATTTTCATAATTCTATTTATTAAAGAAGAAGGATATAATAGTACAGATGGATTTACATCTCAAACCTAGGTCCACATATGAATGCTCAGTGAGTTCAGATCTAGGGTTTTCATTCTCAGTCTCCATCTCTACATAAAACAGTTTAAAAACCTTCGAGAGACATGAAAACAAAAATGACAATTTCTCAATATACTCAAACATAAGTTATAATAAAAGGACACATTTCAACTGTTTAAGTGTCAACTTGTCTTATTGCCTATAATCACGATTGAAGTTTCTGTATTTCAAAGACAAAAATAGCAGATATAATAGGAAAACCTATTGCAGTTCATAAGTAATGCTTCATTAGAAGAAATAAATTTGGGGGCAATTTTAGGCCAATTTAAAAATTGTGACTTCTCAAGAGAACAAGCTCTCAAGGTTAATGTTTAATTTATCCCCAAGAAGCTGTAGATAAGGGGGTTGGGTTGGAATGACATCTAAGCAGCCAATGAGTTTATAGCAGATGGGCAATCAAAGATAGAATAGTGGTTGGTGGAAATTGCATATCTAGAACAGGAACAGAACATTTCATGTCCAGACTGTCTGTGTATAATGGGCTGATTCAGCCCATTTAAGCCCATCTCTAAATGAGTAGTAAAGTAGTAAGGCCAAGCAAGCTGCTCCCTGTAAGCAGATTCTTGTATTTGACTTCAGTGCAGCACTACATCATGGGGCTACCTGTGCAAAGCAACTCATAGGATTGTGACCTGCCTCTTTTGTGTGGTGCAAAGTATTAGGGAGGGGATTACCTCTATCTTCTTACTAGAGACTAGTGAAGCGGTTCCTCTACGGGAGATGGAAATTACTTTTGAATTTTCACTTTCCTAATTTACACTAAGATAAAGTAAGTATTAAGGTATGAGAAACAGAGACTAAGCAGATTTTCTTCCAACAACTTCATCTAATATTACCTTTTGAGTGCACTCTATTAATCTGCACTGATATTTTTATTGTATTAAGTGCTTAATGGCTATCTGAATTACTAAAAGTAGTTAAAATAAAGAGCCTATACCCATACTGTAACCTAACCCAACTGAAATCTTTCCTGATGTTAGAACAGGAAACTTTTCTTCTTTTCCTCAACTAAGCTGTTGGAAGGAGAGAGGAGGGCAAATGTTGGACAACGGCCCTCAAAAGAGTTTGGGTAAGCCTCTGAACTGGACCTAACCTCAAAATCTTTGGAGATGCACCCATCACCAAGTATGACACAAGACAAAAGGAAGACCGGTATATAAATCAATATGTCCAGAGTTCAGAAACATACTGAAGCATGTGAGTAGTCCTATTTTCCACAGGATTACTCACGTGCTTAAAGTCAGGCACATGTTGCATCAGAGCGTATACTGGGGACAAAACAGTTGGGGCTCATTCCACTTTTACTCAGCGATACCCAACAACTCCAACCAAATTAAACCACAGGGCTTTCTCAAAACATTACTTTTTAAAAATAGTAATTTATTAAAATTAAATGTAATTAGAGCAACTAAATGAAGTACTGAAATGAACTGAGCTAGACAGCAAGTTAAAACATGCCTCGGGGAAACAAATATGTTTTTAAATTTTACTTTTTAACTACAGATTCTATAGTGTCTGTCCTGTAATGCAAGATGTGGCAAAAGAGTTCTCAAAAAATTCTAAATTATGAATGAGACAATGAATTAGTAATGAACATTGAGGAGAAAGAGTTAAAAGTGAAGGCAGTTCAGTCTTTGGCATGTACGCTTTTGATCACAAGCTTGAGTAAATGAAAAAAAAATCTTAAGAAAGAAGAGGAGCAAAATGAGGACCTAAAAATGCAGCTTGAAAGCATAAGTTGTTTAAATGTGCCACTGGTTCGTAGTTTACAAAAGACAAAAGGAAAGTTGAAAGAATGTCAGACAACATGGGAAAGAGAAGGTACAGAAATTAAATTGTCAAAAACAGGAGAAAGAGTACAGAAGCCTTTACTGAGTAGCTCAGGAGCAATTAATTGCGATGAAACAGGGTGCACCGGCAAGCCATACTAAGGGTATGTCTACACTATGAAATTAGGTCGAATTTATAGAAGTCGGTTTTGTAGAAAGCGTTTTTATACAGTCGATTGTGTGTCCCCCTACACAAATGCTCTAAGTGCATGTAGTCGGCGGAGTGTGTCCACAGTACCGAGGCAACCGTTGACTTCCGGAGTGTTGAACTGTGGGTAGCTATCCCACAATTCCCGCAGTCTCCGCTGCCCATTTGAATTCTGGGTAGAAATCCCAGTGCCTGACGGGGCTAAAACATTGTCGCAGGTGGTTCTGGGTACATATAATCAGGCCCCCCTTCCCTCCCTCCTTCCGTGAAAGCAAGGGCAGACAATCGTTTTGCGCCTTTTTCCTTGAGTTACCTGTGCAGACGCCATACCACGGCAAGCATGGAGCCCACTCAGCTAACCGTCACCGTATGTCTCCTGGGTGCTGGCAGACATGGTACTGCATTGCTACATAGCAGCAGTTTATTGCCTTTTGGCAGCAGACAGTGCAGTATGACTGGTAGCCGTCGTTGACATAGTCCTGGGTGCTCTTTTAACCGACCTCGATGCGGTCAGGGGCGCCTGGGCAAAAATGGGAATGACTCAGCCAGGTCATTTCCCTTTTAAGTTTCGTCTCATGGTGATTCTTACCAGCAGTAGCCAGCAGAAGATGATGGCCAGCAGTCATACTGCACCGTCTTCTGCCGAGCATCCAGGAGATGACGATGGCTAGCAGTCGTACTGCACAGTCTGCTGCCAGCAAGATGTATAAAGATAGATGAAGTGGATCAAAACAAGAAATAGACCAGATTTGTTTTGTATTCATTTTCTCCTCCCTCCCTCCTTGAAATCAACGGCCTACTAAACCCAGTTTTGAGTTCTATCCTTGAGGTTTTGAGTTCTATCCTTGAGGGGGCCATTCTATTTCTCGCAAAGCCACCCCCTTTGTTGATTTTAAATCCCTATAAGCCAACCCTGTAAGCCATGTCGTCAGTCACCCCTCCCTATGTCAGGGCAACGGCAGACAATCGTTCCACGCCTTTTTTCTGTGCAGACGCCATACCACGGCAAGCATGGAGCCCGCTCAGATCATTTTGGCAATTAGGAGCACTTTAAACACCACGCGCATTATCCAGCGGTATATGCGGCACCAGAACCTGGCAAAGCAAAACCGGGCGAGTAGGCGACATCAGCACAATGACGAGAGTGATGAGGACATGGACACAGACTTCTCTCAAAGCACGGGCCCTGGCAATGCGGGCATCATGGCGTTAATGGGGCAGGTTCATGCGGTGGAACGTCGATTCTGGGCCCGGGAAACAAGCACAGACTGGTGGGACCACATAGTGTTGCGGGTCTGAGATGATTCCCAGTGGCTGCGAAACTTTCGCATGCGTAAAGGCACTTTCATGGAACTTTGTGACTTGCTTTCCCCCGCCCTGAGGCGCAAGAATACCAAGATGAGAGCAGCCCTCACAGTTGAGAAGCGAGTGGCAATAGCCCTGTGGAAGCTTGCAACGCCAGACAGCTACCGGTCAGTCAGGAATCAGTTTGGAGTGGGCAAATCTACTGTGGGGGCTGCTGTGATGCAAGCAGCCAACGCAATCAAAGATCTCCTGATATCAAGGGTAGTGACCCTGGGAAATGTGCAGGTTAGAGTGGATGGCTTTGCTGCAATGGGATTCCCTAACTGTGGTGGGGCCATACATGGAACCCATATCCCTATTTTGGCACCGGAGCACCAAGCCGGCGAGTACATAAACCGCAAGGGGTACTTTTCAATAGTGCTGTAAGCACTGGTGGATCACAAGGGACGTTTCACCAACATCAACGTGGGATGGCCGGGAAAGGTAATGTCACTCACATCTTCAGGAACTCTGGTCTGTTTCAAAAGCTGCAGGAAGGGACTTTATTCCCAGACCAGAAAATAACTGTTGGGGATGTTGAAATGCCTATAGTTATCCTTGGGAACCCAGCCTACCCCTTAATGCCATGGCTCATGAAGCCGTACACAGGCAGCCTGGACAGTAGTCAGGAGCTGTTCAGCTACAGACTGAGCAAGTGCAGAATGGTGGTAGAATGTGCATTTGGATGTTTAAAAGCCCACTGATGCAGTTTACTGACTCGGTTAGACCTCAGCGAAACCAATATTCCCACTGTTATTACTGCTTGCTGTGTGCTCCACAGTATCTGTGAGAGTAAGGGGGAGACATTTATGGCAGGGTGGGAGGTTGAGGCAAATCGCCTGGCTGCTGGTTACGCACAGTCAGACACCAGGGCGGTTAGAAGAGCACAAGAGGGCGAGGTGCGCATCAGAGAAGCTTTGAAAACTAGTTTCATGACTGGCCAGGCTATGGTGTGAAAGTTCTGTTTGTTTCTCCTTGATGAAACCCTTTTTTTTGCCTCCAGCCAGCGCGTGGCTAGCCTCTCCCTCCTCCCCCTTCCCCCTGGCTAACAGCGGGGAACATTTCTGTTTAGCCACAAGCAAACAGCCCAGCAGAAACGGGCACCTCTGAATGTCCCCTTAAGAAAAACACCCTATTTCAACCAGGTGACTATGAATAATATCACTCTCCTGAGGATAACACAGAGAGATAAAGAACTGATGTTGTTTGAATGCCAGCAAACATACATTGCAATGCTTTGTTCTACAATGATTCCCGAGTACGTGCTACTGGCCTGGAGTGGTAAAGTGTCCTACCATGGTGGACGGAATAAGGCTGCCCTCCCCAGAAACCTTTTGCAAAGGCTTTGGGAGTACATCCAGGAGAGCTGAAAATGCCAGGGCAAATTAATCATTAAACATGCTTGCTTTTAAACCATGTACAGTATTTTAAAAGGTACACTCATCAGAGGTTCCTTCTCCGCCTGGCGGGTCCGGGAGGCCGCCTTGGGTGGGTTCGGGGGGTACTGGCTCCAGGTCCAGGGTGAGAAACAGTTCCTGGCTGTCAGGAAAACCAGTTTCTCCGCTTGCTTGCTGTGAGCTATTTATAACTTCATCATCATCATCTTCCTCGTCCCCAAAACCTGCTTCCGTGTTGCCTCCATCTCCATTGAAGGAGTCAAACAACACGGCTGGGGTAGTGGTGGCTGAACCCCCTAAAATGGCATGCAGCTCATCATAGAAGCGGCATGTTTGGGGCTCTGACCCGGAGTGGCCATTCGCCTCTCTGGTTTTCTGGTAGGCTTGCCTCAGCTCCTTAAGTTTCACGCGGCACTGCTTCGGGTCCCTCTTATGGCCTCTGTCCTTTGTGCCCTGGGAGATTTTGACAAAGGTTTTGGCATTTCGAAAACTGGAACGTAGTTCTGATAGCACGGATTCCTCTCCCCATACAGCGATCAGATCCTGTACCTCCCGTTCGGTCCATGCTGGAGCTCTTTTGCGATTCTGGGACTCCATCATGGTCACCTGTGCTGATAAGCTCTGCATGGTCACCTGCAGCTTGCCACGCTGGCCAAACAGGAAATGAGATTCAAAAGTTCGCGGTTCTTTTCCTGTCTACCTGGCCAGTGCATCTGAGTTGAGAGTGCTGTCCAGAGCGGTCACGATGGAGCACTCTGGGTTAGTTCCCGGAGGCCAGTACCGTCTAATTGCATCCACAGTACCCCAAATTCGACCCAGCAAGGCCGATTTCAGCACTAATCCCCTTGTCGGGGGTGGAGTAAGGAAATCGATTTTAAGAGCCCTTTATGTCGAAAAATGGGCTTCATCGTGTGGACGGGTGCAGGGTTAAATCGATTTGACGCTGCTAAATTCAACCTCAACTCCTAGTGTAGACCAAGGCTAAATGCAGGAAGGAACAGGAGGATTTGATGGAGCAGGTTTGCGTTTTAAGGGGACATGTCCAGGCATTAAGTAGGAGAACCAAAAAGTGAAGGAAGTTAATAAAATTAAATGAGCTATGGAAGGAAAAGACACATGAATGAACAATAGACTGGAACAGACTTAGACTCATTAGAAGAAAGAGGGACTGCAGCTTCATTGGTCCAAGAAACAACAGTGATCTAGGAGGTAACAGTGGGTGGTTTCAGTGAAGGAGAAACTGAGGACAACCTAAATTTAAAAAGATTATCTGGAGAAACGACCAGCTTGGAATAAAAACCAAGTCAGCCTGATGGCAGATCCAGACAAAACTCCTAAAAAGAAAATGTAATGTTAATCCTATTCTAAACAAAACTATTAGTTTAAAAAGAAAAAAACAGTGTGCTTTTCACAAATGTCACATTGAACGAAAAGATATGGCTGGCTCTTGGCTAAAAAGCAGGTAAAAATTAATGGCGACGACTCACTGCTGCGGTACCTCCTGCTTGTTGTCCAGGGAATTCACTCTTTTCAGACAGGAGCGCCCTCTGCCGGTCAGCGTCTCGCCTGATGCTGGCCACGTGCCCCCTCCCGGACCCTGGTGCCCTTCTAGATTAGGGTTCTGCCCCCTGGCAGTACCCCCTCAGTCTGGATCTCCCCTCCCAGGGGAACCCCCAACCCCCCCCTTGCCTCAGTGGCTACGGTCAGTCATCGTCTAGCCCCCACTCCCTGGGGCAGACTGCAGTCTGTACCACACATCATCGGCAAGGGGGGGTCGGGACCAGCTGCCTCTGTCTAGGTCTGGGCTGCTCCTCTGCAGCCTTAGTACCCTTTTGTGGGCCTCGGCCTGCAGCCTGGGGCTCTGCTAGGCTGGAGCTCCCCAGCTCCCTCTGCCCTTCCCCAGTTTCCCAGGCAGCCAGGTCCTCCTCTCTCCATGTAGCTAGAGAGAGTGTCTGTCTCAGCTCCTGGCTAACAGCCCTCTTATAGGGCCAGCTGTGGGCTGATTGGGGCATGGCCCCACCTGTGACTACTTCCCCCAATCAGCCTAGCTTTCCTCCAGCTACAGCCCTCTCTTAGGTGACCACCCCGCCACACTACCCAACTAAATGATTTGGAAATTTGAATTTGCCATAGAATGCTTCTATTAACAGGCATACTGACTTGATGAGTGCACATCTTCCCACTTCCTAGAGTGGGATGTGCATGTCCTTGCAATCACATGAGCATACATTAAAAGGAGGGGAAAGGAAGAGGCCAATTAATTAAACCAAATTAATTCAGATTTTAAGAAAAAATACTTAAGTAGGTGCAATACATTTGTGTAATTGTGAAAGGGTTTTAGAACCTAAATGGACACTACCTGTTTATAAAACCCATTTAAAGAGGGAGGTGTACGTGAAATGTATGCATAAAATGAACTGGCCTCAAAAGATTCCACTAAAAATTAAAGGAGTACTTGTGGCACCTTAGAGACTAACCAATTTATTTGAGCATGAGCTTTCGTGAGCTACAGCTCACTTCATCAGATGTATACCGTGGAAACATGCTCAAATAAATTGGTTAGTCTCTAAGGTGCCACAAGTACTCCTTTTCTTTTTGCGAATACAGACTAACACGGCTGTTCCTCTGAAACCTGTCACTAAAAATTAGAGAACCTTAATAATCAAAGAGATTATTTTTATTTTTAACATGCAATTGTAAAGATAAATAATACTTTTATATTAACAAGTTAAGTAATTTACCAAATAATTTAAAAGTAAAAGGTATTAAGTCATTAATTGCTATTGTGCCTTTAAGTTAAGATTCCCATGCAAGCTTTGATTCCAAGTTGAAAACTTGACAGGAGACAGTAAAAAGCAAAGATGTCACTTGGACTCTTTGGCCAGTAGCCAACATGTGTACAAAGAGAAGTGTTTTTTCCCCTTTGCCATTTTCTGCTAAACTGGTTTGCCTGTAAAAAGAAACAAACAGCTAATTTTGCTTTTAACCAAAGATTTGGCTAAATGGGAATTAAGATTTGTTGCCTATGGACTCCAGTCTTAAAACACAAAAAAATATAAAACTGAGCAATTACAATTTTGAAGTCCTAATATCTTATTTTAAATCTAAACAATGGATTTTGAACTCTGAAGCCAAACACGTAACTAATGTCAATTGGCTTTTTTATTTAACAATTAAATTATACCTTTGAAAAAGGTATCCCCACTGGGTACATCCTGCTGTTACAGAATTCAACATCTCTTTGAACAAGGTTATGTCTCATATAGAAGTGTTAAAAGTGAATTAGTAAACACCATCAAAACAAAACAAAGCCCTGCTCACCACCCTTCTAACTTGCAAACTATGGCGGGGGAAGAGTAGAAGCAAAAGCAGAAGTAAAAACCCTCCAGTAAATTAAAATATTCAGCATATGTATAGAATGTTTTGTTGCTCACTTATCAGTCATGAGGATTATTAATTGAAGGTTGCTCGCCTAGTATGTTAATAGTCATAGAAGTAGAACTGCTATTTTTTATCCTAGATGAAGAAAACCCTTATTCCCCCTCTTCCCTCCTTTCCTCAGGAAAATTCTTAGCTTTTAAAACTTTTGCAAGTAACCCAATTTCCTTTTCTTTTTGTCAATTGTTGACAGTCATGGTAGAAATGATAAATAGACTTTATGTCTTTGCACATACTGGATTATGGGAGCCACAGAATAATTTATGGTTGGACTTTATGGCTCGACAGGTATATAGTATAGATTAAATTAACCATTTTTAATGTGTAGCAATTCATTGTGTTTTGGGAAATGATACAATGATATCTATTGCCAGGCCATTGAAACAGCTAAAAAGCCTGCCGGTTATAATTAATCAGCTCTCTCCATCCCTTTTGGGGATATTGTGCAACCAGTCATTGAGGCAAGTACCTCGGGCTTTCCTCAGCACAAATATGACTGCGGAAAAAATAGCAAAACACGGTTACTACTATGGGTCCAGTCCCACTGTCGTAACAACAGTACTTGGACTTGTCTCCCCCAAAGCTTTTACAATTTCCTTTCCATTTTCCATGGGCAAATAAAGCACATGTTGGTATTATTATAACCATCTGCTTTTTTTCCAGTGTGTGTTCAACGGTTGTCTTGTTACAATTTCCTGAGGAAAAACCTCTTTGCCTCCTGAAACACCATTCTAGCCACTATGGATGTAGAAGCCCTCTACACCAACATTCCACACAAAGATAGACTACAAGCCATCAGGAACAGTATCCCCGATAATGTCACGGCAAACCTGGTGGCTGAACTTTGTCCTCACCCATAACTATTTCACATTTGGGGACAATGTATACCTTCAAATGAGTGGCACTGCTATGGGTACCCGCATGGCCCCACAGTATGCCAACATTTTTATGGCTGACTTAGAACAACGCTTCCTCAGCTCTAGTCCCCTAATGCCCCTACTCTACTTGCGCTACACTGATGACATCTTCATCATCTGGACCCATGGAAAAGAAGCCCTTGAGGAATTCCACCATGATTTCAACAATTTCCATCCCACCATCAACCTCAGCCTGGACCAGTCCACACAAGAGATCCACTTCCTGGACACTATGGTGCTAATAAACAATGGTCACATAAACACCACCCTATACAGGAAACTTACTGACCGCTATACTTACCTGCATGCCTCCAGCTTTCATCCAGGACACACCACACGATCCATTGTCTACAGCCAAGCTCTACAATACAACCGTATTTGCTCCAACCCTCAGACAGAGACAAACACCTACAAGATCTCTATCAAGCATAATTACAACTACAATACCCACCTGCTGAAGTGAAGAAACAGATTGACAGAGCCAGAAGAGTACCCAGAAGTCACCTACTACAGGCCCAATAAAGAGAATAACAGAATGCCACTAGCTGTCACTTTCAGCCCCCAACTAAACCTCTCCAGCGCATCATCAAGGATCTACAACCTATCCTGAAGGACGATCCCTCACTCAAATATCTTGGTAGACAGGCCAGTCCTTGCTTACAGACAGCCCCCCAACCTGAGGCAAATACTCACCAGCAACCCCATACACCATACAACAAAAACACTAACCTAGGAACCTATCCTTGCAACAAAGCCCGTTGCCAACTGTGTCCACATATCTATTCAGGGGACACCATCACAGGACCTAATCACATCATTCACACTATTCACCTGCACATCTACCAATTCAGTCAGGGTGGATGTGGTCTAGTCCCAATAACTGAGCAGGTGTCAATCCACCGTATCAACCCTGACTGAATTGGCCTTGTCAGCACTGGTTCTCCACTTGTAAGGTAACTCCCTTCTCTTCATGTGCCAGTATATTTATACCTGTATCTGTAATTTTCACTCCATGCATCTAAAGAAGTGGGTTTTTTACCCACGAAACCTTATGCCCAAATAAATTGGTTAGTCTTTAAGGTGTCACCGGACTTCTCTTTGTTTTAGTCTATGTAGACAATTTTTTTATATATCTCATTTCCTTTACAAAAATTAATTAAAAATAAAGTTCAAAGTCTAAATACAGCCTTCCTATCCCTTGACCTGGCTTACACCACACATCCAGTGTTATTTAAAATAAGCAACTATATCAGTCTAACTCAAAGCTAGCTTGTAATGTTAACTAGGAAGTAGCCACTGCCATCCCATACCACACACAGGAGAAATCACTTTCTGTTAAAGTGGACCATGTTTTTATCATTACAACACCAAAGAAAATTAATCAAAATTTGAGGTGGTAGTAACTTGAAATAAAAACGGATACCAATGAAAGGAAATCAAAAATATAGTTTTAGAATAAAATTTTAGTAAACAGAATCCACATGTTGTAGTCACTAGGCTATGCATTTCTAGCAAAAAAAAATCCACATTTTGTTACAGAGGTGATATAGTTATATAAATTACGTTTTAACCAATTTGACTTTCCTATGTCCATTTTATTTTCAAATTGGTTAAGAGTGACATTTAACATTAAGAAAACACTAGCAAATAATGTAAGCAGTTGCTCAAATTTCAGCATCTAAGCAATGCTGTTGAAGTCAGACTAATCGCACACACAGTTTTGCACCTGCTTAAGTGCTTTGCTGGTTCAGGAATCCCATATTACTGCAGAGTTAAGCGAGTCTGAGAGAAGATTATTGCTCATTGTGTCAGAAGTTGCCCATCCCAGCTTCTGCAGTAGCTATTCCAGGATTGTGGTTGTAAGGAAATATTCAGACAGCCAACAATGAAAACTGAATGAAATCCTAACAGGTTAGGACTGGTTCTCCGCTTTTGTGAAATGGGAGCTAGGCTGCAAAAAGTGGCTTTTCACATATCAGATGGATGAGAGGTGTTCCATAATAAAGGTTAACTTTAATCAAATGATTAGAGATGGAATCAATTAAAACCTTCATTTCAAATACTTCCAACTAGAGTGACCGTACATCCTGTATTAGCGGGACAGTCCCTCTTTTAAGCCCTGTCCTGATTTTTTTTTTTTTTTTGGCAAAAGTGGGCATTTGTCCCATTTGCTCTTGCCAACTTGATCCATTCGTTGGCCAGAGCAAATGGGACAAATGCCCACCTTTTTTTCTTTTTCTTTTTTTTTTTTTTTTTACACAAAAGTGGGGTGCGATGTGGAGGAACATGCTGGGGGTGGGGGGTGAGCAGTGGTGCCAGCCCCTTGTGGAGAAGGGGAGGCAGGACTCATATGGGAGGTGAAGGGGGGAGCAGGCAGGGTTCCAGCAATCAGCGACAACCTCTTGCAGGGGACAGGCAGGGTTCCAGCGACCCCAGCCTTGCATGGAGGGCAGCCAGATTTCCAGCAACCCCAGCCTCGGGGGTGGGGGGGGCGGGCTATAGGAGGGGCCGGCTCAGGCCAGCCCCCTGAGGGAGATGGAGAGGGCCAGCCCAGTCAGGGGGCTTGGGTTAGCCCTGCATGGTGTCCCATTTTCCCTTTGGGAAATATGGTCACCCTACTCCCAACTTAGTTCAAAAGGTCCTAAAAGTTAAAAGTAAAGGGAGTAAAAGCATCAATGGAATGGATGCTACTTAAAGTAAAGTAGAAAAACCAACAAAAGCAATAATAAAACATCAGGAGGCATGTGTACCACTGAACAAAATGGAACCAGAAAGTTAAAGAGTAAACTAATATGGTTAAAAAGCAAGTTTCAAGAGGAGATTCAGCCAAACAGAGATCCTTTAAAATTTGGAAATCTGAGCTTAGTGAAAGCAATAGACAGAAGCATAAGTTAAGGCAGGAGTTTTGCAACAAAAACTAGAAAGGCCAAAATGGATTTCAAAGAGCAAGAACAAAGGGACATTCCAGGAACTTAAAAGGTGGCAAACTCAAAACTGATAAAACTCACCGACTGCATATTAGAGTGGGGAACTCTGCCACATTAAGTCATTGAGGTCAAGAACTTAACAGGATTCAAAAAGGGATTGGACATGTATATGGATAGCAAGAATATCCAATCATCATAATTATTGGTAACAAAATTTTGGAAGGGATATTAAATTGAATTAGTTAGTGTTTAAGCCAATCTCTAACAATTAGAGATCAGGATGAGCTCTAATGTGGGGGTTCAGATTATCCTAGGTCTGTCAGTTGCTGGGTTGTTACTGAACTCTGATCACTGAACACATATTTTAATAATTCAGCACATTTCTATTTTTGTTTTTAAATTTCTCCTCTAGTTAAAGTGGCAAAATGATATGCTTTCGAACAAAGAGGCAATGCCCCATCACACATTGACCTCCTGCTTTGAATTATTAATAGCAGCTCTGTTTGGAATGCCATTACATTGACAGACATTTATGCAAAGGTCAGCTTTGCTGGAAGGCCACTAGTAAAAAGCTAGAAGAACTGATAAGCCTTTAGGGGAGGAAAAAGCTGCATTTTAAAATAATGTAAACTACCAAATTCTGGCAGTTACTATGCAGAAGTATGTAAGGCTGTCATTAGGGTTGGAAGGATTAGAAGTAAAGGCTGGTAAAAGCATTGCTTTTACAATGCACACATAAACCAATGAAAAATATTTCCATGGATAATTGAAATTTACAGATAGCTAATATAAGAAAAAGGCTGCTTGAGAACTCAGCGTTTGTTTAACAAGGAAAGGAAAGGAAAGGAAAGGAAAGGAAAGGAAAGGAAAGGAAAGGAAAGGAAAGGAAAGGAAAGGAAAGGAAAGGAAAGATCTAGCTCTCATGGATGCAGAGAAAATCTGGAAACCATGAACTCTAAAGACTCAAAAACCAGACAGCAAATAAAAGGACCCCACTTTCAAAAAATCTCATGATTTTTGACATATGGGGGTGGCAATACTGCTAGTATAAACTAGACATATTCTAAAGCCTGACTAAACTACAGCATTTGCTCAAGAAACTTCCTGAAAAAGCACAAGATCAAATCCGCACAGACACACCCCTGGAACCCCGACCTGGGATATTCTATCTACTACCCAAGATCCATAAACCTGGAAATCCTGGGCGCCCCATCATCTCAGGCATTGGCACCCTGACAGCAGGATTGTCTGGCTATGTAGACTCCCTCCTCAGGCCCTACGCTACCAGCACTCCCAGCTACCTTCGAGACACCACTGACTTCCTGAGGAAACTTCAATCCATCGGTGATCTTCCTGTTAACACCATCCTGGCCACTATGGATGTAGAAGCCCTCTACACCAACATTCCACACAAAGATGGACTACAAGCCGTCAAGAACACTATCCCCGATAATGTCACGGCTAACCTGGTGGCTGAACTTTGTGACTTTGTCCTTACCCATAACTATTTTACATTTGGGGACAATGTATACCTTCAGATCAGCGGCACTGCTATGGGTACCCGCATGGCCCCACAGTATGCCAACATTTTTATGGCTGATTTAGAACAACGCTTCCTCAGCTCTCGTCCCCTAAAGCCCCTACTCTACTTGTGCTATATTGATGACATCTTCATCATCTGGACCCATGGAAAAGAAGCCCTTGAGGAATTCCACCATGATTTCAACAATTTCCATCCCACCACCAACCTCAGCCTGGTCCAGTCCACACAAGAGATCCACTTCCTGGACACTACAGTGCTAATAAACAATGGTCACATAAACACCACCCTATACCGGAAACCTACTGACCGCTATTCCTACCTGCATGCCTCCAGCTTTCACCCTGACCACACCACACGATCCATCGTCTACAGCCAAGCTCTGCGATACAACCGCATTTGCTCCAACCCCTCAGACAGAGACAAACACCTACAAGATCTCTGTCAAGCTTTCTTACAACTACAATACCCACCTGCAGAAGTAAAGAAACAGATTGATAGAGCCAGAAGAGTTCCCAGAAGTTACCTACTACAGGACAGGCCTAACAAAGAAAATAACAGAACGCCACTAGCCGTCACCTTCAGCCCCCAACTAAAACCCCTCCAACGCATTATTAAGGATCTACAACCTATCCTAAAGGATGACCAACACTTTCACAAATCTTGGGAGACAGGCCAGTCCTTGCCTACAGACAGCCCCGCAACCTGAAGCAAATACTCACCAACAACCACATACCACACAACAGAACCACTAACCCAGGAACTTATCCTTGCAACAAAGCCCGTTGCCAATTGTGCCCACATATCTATTCAGGGGACACCATCACAGGGCCTAATAACATCAGCCACACTATCAGAGGCTCGTTCACCTGCACATCCACCAATGTGATATATGCCATCATGTGCCAGCAATGCCCCTCTGCCATGTACATTGGTCAAACTGGACAGTCTCTACGTAAAAGAATAAATGGACACAAATCAGATGTCAAGAATTATAACATTCATAAACCAGTCGGAGAACACTTCAATCTCTCTGGTCACGCAATCACAGACATGAAGGTCGCTATCTTAAAACAAAAAAACTTCAAATCCAGACTCCAGTGAGAAACTGCTGAATTGGAATTCATTTGCAAATTGGATACTATTAATTTAGGCTTAAATAGAGACTGGGAGTGGCTAAGTCATTATGCAAGGTAGCCTATTTCCCCTTGTTTTTTCCTACCCCCCCCCCCCCAGACGTTCTGGTTTAACTTGGATTTAAACTTGGAGAGTGGTCAGTTTGGATGAGCTATTACCAGCAGGAGAGTGAGTTTGTGTGTGTATGGGGGTGGGGGGGATGTGAGAAAACCTGGATTTGTGCTGGAAATGGCCCACCTTGATTATCATGCACATTGTAGGGAGAATGGTCACTTTGGATGAGTTATTACCAGCAGGATAGTGAGTTTGTGTGTGTGGTTTTTGGGAGGGGGGTGAGGGGGTGAGAGAACCTGGATTTGTGCAGGAAATGGCCCAACTTGATTATCATGCACATTGTGTAAAGAGTTGTCACTTTGGATGGGCTATCACCAGCATGAGAGTGAATTTGTGTGGGGGGGTGGAGGGTGAGAAAACCTGGATTTGTGCTGGAAATGGCCCAACCTGATGATCACTTTAGATAAGCTATTACCAGCAGGACAGTGGGGTGGGAGGAGGTATTGTTTCATATTCTCTGTGTATATATAAAGTCTGCTGCAGTTTCCACAGTATGCATCCGATGAAGTGAGCTGTAGCTCACGAAAGCTCATGCTCAAATAAATTGGTTAGTCTCTAAGGTGCCACAAGTACTCCTTTTCTTCTTAAAATAAAGGATCTCCTGACCAAACTACCTCCTGAGGGCTTGCTTAACTCAGCTATCCTGATTTAGGCCACTCAGATGCTTTCACCTAGAGAGAGGCATTATGTGGTATACCCAAGGAGTCTGCATGTTTGTGTGTACATGTTCACTGAGACTACAGTGATTTCTGCATATAAACCCCACCTCTTCCCACACACAGATTATTCCAAGACCTGCTTTGGAAAAAAGGGATAATGGGAGTCCCCATTTATTGCCCCATTTTCTGTATCATATGTTCGCAGTTTACAAGTAGACAGGTGTTTACCTACCTACCAGCACAGTAAATTCAGCCAGGTTTCTTTCCTTCTTTTGCATCATTATCAGAGAGAGAGAGAGAGAGATTTGCAGGCCAAATTACACCCACAAGTACACCTCCCTGTCTTCAGATTATGCTCTCAGCAAGACCCCCGTAGCCCCAGGTAATTAGTATACCATATTTTCTGGATACTGGGAGACAAAGAATGGATTTGGATAAGCAGAGGTTTGGATAATACAGAAGAGAGCCCTGGCCACTGGGGAGACCACTCCGCAACTGAATGGCTCCCGCGGCAGCTACTGTCCTGGCCCTGTCACAGGAGTGAGTGAGCAGGGCCAGGACAATGGGGCTGCAGAGGGCTCCCTGCGCTCCCGTTCCAGCCCTCATGATTTTCTGAACTCTTGATCATCAAAATAAAAATCGGTGTCCCCCCATACCATTCAGATAATTGGGAGTATGCTTTATTTAACACAGGACACTGCTTACTAACACAGCAATAAGCCCAAACCCCCAGCAATTAAATGAGCCAGGTCTCCATACACAGATTGGCACCCACAATTACTTTGCATGACTGTTACAAGTGACAATTCAACTCTAAGCCCCAGTCAGTAAGTTTTAATGGCAGCCTAAGTTTGCTGGGGATTAGCTCGTCAGGCACGGCTGTTGGCAACTCAAAAAAAAAAAAAAACAGATTGAAGTTCCCAAAATTCCTAAACTTTTTCATTTGCTACTTCTTCCTAAAAGATTCGGAGCTTCAATGTTTCTTTGAGCTCTCCACCCGATTATAAGAGTTGCACTTTCGAGAAACATTACCTTGTGATATGTAGCCAGTCACACTAACCTCCACAACTGGAATCTCAAATGCTCCCTGTAAACAGTTTCTGATTGGTCGTACAGAAACAAATATTCTGTGATCAGTAAGAGGCTAAATTCAATGAGTGTATTACTTGCTATAAATTATTTGCTCAGCTCAGTTATGACATTTAGACATTCTGCCTAAGAATTTGTTACCCTATGGTCAGAATAAGACCATTACCTTGAAAAGTGATCCTAATTTTATGAAGGTTCATCTTGTCACAAAATAATAAAAGTACAGAAGGAGGTATATATCCCCAGCGCTACCCCCCAACTACAGGAAATGATTTTCAGTGCAAAATATATTCTCTGATGTTTTCCTGTTTGGAAAAAACTATCTTTAAAAGAACCACAAGTGTTTGAAACTGTACTCTTCTTTAGCCTAAATAATATTTAGAGATTTATTAAATGCCTTTGCTGGTCAGAGAGTTTTTCCTGTATTGCCTCTTAATTTTTACTGTCTGGGGAAATTATTTGCTTTTTTGCTAGTGTAGCAAAAAAATATTGAAAAGGAGGTTACAGCATGAGCATGTGAGTCAGCTTTTCCCCTTGGATTTCGCTTATCATCAAAGGCAAAGAAATCTTGTTTGCTATCGGAGCAATCTATACGCTACTGTATCTGAATTATTGTACAATGAAGACTTTTGTTGAGAAGTAGATGAGAACAAATGTGTCTTACTTGATAAAGGGTGGTGCTTAAGTATCTGCAAAATTCGCTAAAAGCTGCCTTACAACAGAAAAACATGAATGCAACAACTAGTTGGGTAAGGCAGGATTCTGTATAATAGAGTCTTCATTTCAGCTCTTCACTTATTTGAACTTCCATTAACCCCAATCCTGTTTCTTTACATACAAAACCTCAGATGTATTGGAATGAACTGGCTAACAGAGGTGTATATTCTAGTACTCCAGGCGGTAGTGAAAAGACAAGACAGCATTCTGTTGTAGTGAATACAAACAATGATTCTCAATTCAAGCATCTGGATACAGAACAGGTCTTTGTAGATCTTGCTTGCTCTTTTAGACTACCCAAACACAGCCTGTTCTACGTAGTGTCACCACACAATGTCTCCCTGGACTAGGGTTACCATACGTCCGTATTTTCCCAGACATGTCCGGTTTTTTGGTTCTTAAATCGCCATCCGGGAGAAATTATTAAATATCTAAAAACATCCGGGATTTTGCCATTATTATTTTTCCCCAAAGAAGAGTTGATCATTCAAGAAAAAGAGTGAATGTTGATCACTCAAGAGAGTGCTTACATTTCCCCCCTCACTCCCAGCGCTTGTGCCGTGAAACAGGGCCAAGGCAGGGGTTTGGGGAAGGGGTCCAATGGGTCAGGGAGGGGGCGGAGTTGGGGCGCGGACTTTGGGGAAGTGGTTGGAATGGGGGCGGGGAAGGGGCAGGGATGGGGTGGAGTTGGGGCAGGGGGGCATGAGCAAATACCCCCTCCCCCCCATGGAGTGTCCTCTTTTTTGAATGTTCAAATATGGTAACCCTACCCTGGACTGGACAAGGATGCATGGAATTGATTGGTGTCTACATGTGTACAACTGCTCTCTGCTGAAAGGAATAAAAATTGCTCAGCTTTGTATCATAGACCCCATACTGGGGAGATTCACCTTTAGTTCAATTGGCAAGAAGCTGTGCTTCTGAAGCAGGGGCTTCCAAGTTCCATCCCCCTCCCCCCCCCCCCCGATTGTTGTGCCATTCCAGGTACCCATAGTGTGCACCATTAGTAAATACAAAATTCCCCTCAGTGACCACAGAGCTGGTAGGACTTCTGAAGGCGTGTCGTATCACTCCTCAGCAACTGGAACTTTATGATTGGCTGCCAGTGGGAGACAGACCATGTGTCTGTAAGTCTCAGTAGTAAAAATGCACTGTTCCAGGGATAAAAAACAGAGGGAGGATGGGGAAGGACTACTCCCCTCCCTGTGCTGAGAGCATTCTCCTTTCTTTGGTTTGGGCAATCCCTTCTTCCCAGAACTCCCCTTCCTCTCCTGGAGGAGACACCAGGCAGCAGATTCTGAAGTTGGAGCAGCACCTGGAGCTTGCACTTGGCTGAGGTGTGTCTAGCGCTGCCAACATTCTCACCAGTAGGTGGAGCAGCAGCATCACCACCGGATGGCAGAAGAAATGGTATCTCAGCCAAAAATCTCCTAGACCTTGCCCTTTGGAGAGGGAGAGTGACAAGAGGGAGACAACACTCCAAGCTACCACCACCTTCCAGGGAGCTGGGGGGAAAACAGCAGATATCCAGGAGATACATTGTGCCTCAAATGTTATGTTTGAAATGTCTCTAAATCTTTTAAATTGCATTGGATATTTCAGAAGGTTCTGAGAATGGATCCTCTGGAGCTCCCAACTTTATTTGTTTTTACATCAATACAAACTTTTCATCCTTTCCCAGTGCAGGTGATAGGATGGGAAGAATCAGTAATCTGCATTCCCCCCATACACACACACTTGCTTGACAGGCTAGGAGATGACTTAGAAACGTGCATCCTGTTTGGATGCATTTGCCCCTCCTTGTCCCCATCCTCTCCACCTTGCTGTGTCCTGTCCCAACAAGCTAATGCAGCCTCATAGAACATCAAAGCCTGTGACAGCAATCACTGAAGTTGGTAATGTCCCCCTCCTCCCTTGATCTGCTTTAATCATTGCATAGTCTTATTTTGCCATATGAATTCCAGTCCAATGGCTTCCACGGTGTATTTCAGTGCAATTTTTGGTGTTTAAAGTCATGTAATCTAGAGAGAACATGATTACAGCACAGGACCAAAAAGATCAGAAATTATGCGTTCTATTCCCAGAGCTGCCGCTAGGTCATTATGTCACCTTTAGCACCTAGCCTATGCCTCAGTTTCTTCATCTGTAAAATGGGGCTGTTGTATAATATCCTGGGATTACTCCTTCAAGCTTCCTAACCAAAACTTCAGGCAAACAAAGATGACAACCTCTGCCCATCTGTCCCAGATTTTACACCAAGCCCTGTGCACACTGGGACAGTCTTTTGGACAGTTTGGTCAGTGCTATGGGAATATTCACACAGTATAGACATCATCAGACAAAGCGCATAGCTATGTCCTCATTACAGCATCTCAGTTTGATTTGAGGAGTTCCCCAGAGTAACATGGGACACAGCACTGTAAATTTTAATGTTGAAGTACTTTGAGATCCTGGGATAAAAGGATGATCAATGAAAAATATTTTTCTTCTGGACAAATTGTGAAATTTAAAAATCAGAATAAGACAGCAAAGTTAAACATAGTGTCACTCTTGGAATCAGCAAAAAGTTTAGGTGTTTAATGACCTATGAGTAGCAATTTAAAAAAACCTAAATAAGTAGATTTTGTGGATCAGAAAATTGACAATGGAATATGGAGCACTTCATTTTTAGATCAAAGAAATGAGCCTGACCCATGCCAACAGTTTAAAAAATGTTAAAATAATAAATTGACAAATGTGCTAAGATGCAGATGTTCTATAGAGTTTAAGTGGCCAAAATATAAGTCTGAAGCGAATTTCTAGCCAAAGGTAAACAAGCTTTTTGTCACCATTTGCCTATTACATCAAAAAACTTTTCCATCAGACTTAGGTCCAGCTTCCTAGTGGCAATGTATTTTACTGAGGGCTATAGCAATCAGAAGACCAAGATAAATTACCACTAAATTCCTCATTTTGGAAGAACGTGTACTTAAAGTACATGGTGCAGCAAAGTCAGTTGAAGATTTGAAGTGCAAATGTTTTATGATGAGTGCAGTTTTAATTAGCGTCTGACCTCCAGTACTACAACAGCATCCATGGAGATTTTTGCAGAGAGATTAGGGAATAGGGATAGGGAATCACTGAATTTAATGTGCATCTATTTAACATGCATTTGGAGGTGCGCTCACACATGATTTACCGTCCATCAGGACGGGAGTAAAACTCTGAAGGACTTAGCATAGCCGACAAAGAAATTCATAATGGATGGAATAAAAACTAAGCAAAAGGATTATTTATTAATATACTAAAGCCAAACAAAACAGTTCTGTAAATAATTAGCTTCTAATGACCTTGATAATTTCTGACATCCATTTCCCTACAATCTGCTGAATTCTTTACAGTCCCAAATATAAATATAGACAGAACATCCACAACAGAATTAAGTACAAAATACAGACCTCACAAGCAGAATCAAGAGAATTTTTCTTTAAAGCAGTCTGTGTGCTTTTAGCTGCAAAGAGATTTTATGAGATCGTTTTATTTATTATGACAAGGAACCAAAAAATAGAATATGAAATTATATCTGCTCCCTTGCTGAGCTTGGCAATTACCTTTTCAACATTTTGCTTTTCATAAAGACTAGAAAATTAAAATCTCCTTGTTCAGGACTGAAGAGCTAATATGCTAGTAAAACACAATATTTTAGCCTCTCATAAATCCACAGAATCTAGTTAGGATGCCATATCCCAGCCCCTAAAAAAAACCCCACATCACGTTAATGATGTCTGCTTAAAACTCACATTCTGAGAGCATTTGTGCAAGTAAAAAACTATCACCTGAGTGTTCATGGAAACTGAACATTAGGGATATGTACATGTCCAAAGGAAGAGGATCCATTTTTGGATTTGACTGTGTACAACTAATGGAAAGTGGTGCAAGAGATAGAGGATGGGGGAGTAATATTCACCAAAAGAATGCCTAGCATCAGTTTACGTTTGGAAAGTTAGTTTTGTATAATGCAATGCGCAGAGGTCACCAGCAGCAGGGTTAAGGTTGCCAACCCCCCAGGATTATCCTGGAGTCTCCAGGAATTAAAGATTCATCTTTAATTAAAAATTATGTTATGTGATGAAACCTCCAGGAATACATCCAACCAAAATTGGTAACCCTAAGCATGGATCAAACCCAGATCACAAAATCTTAAACCTTGAGCCTCTACTGCCTAAACTAGAAGATCCAGTTCTGTTAACACAAAAGATGTGCAGATTTATAAACCTCTACATGGTCCAGGCACTAGAGGGAGACAAAATGCTACAGAGTGTAAGCGCGGGTTACACTTGCAAACACAAGCACCAGGAAACAAAATTAAATGCATAATTATATTGCGTAGAAACTGATGCAGTCAACAGAGAGGTTTTGATATGGCAAGCCAGCACATATTGGTTCAATTCTCTGCCTGGTTGAGGAACTACACGAGGTGTAGTTTTGCCTTCTTACTCTGCCAATGCTGAGAAGGCATGAGGAGGTGTTAGCTCTTCTCCTGCTCCCATAGCACTTCCTTTGGCTGATCAACAGGAAACATGTCCCAGACTACACTCAGTACAGCACAATGTATAAAATAAGACCCTGATCAATGAGGTGTGTACATGTTTAACTTTCCTAGTTTCTAAGAATTATTCACTCTGTTGCAATGGTAGCTGTGGGCAAGTCTCCATTTTGTAACAATGATAGACATTTATATTAACATCAAATGTAGATTATAGGATAGGGACTCCAGAAATCCAGGTTCTAGTCTTGGCTCTGCCACCAATTTGCTACATAACCATAGGCATGCCACTTCACCTGTGTGTGTTTTTTGCTTCCCCATTTGTACAATGGGGTTAATAACTCTGACCTTCCTCCATCCCTCCCATGGGCGTTGTGGAGATTAATACTTGCACTGCACTTTGAACATGTAAGTCGCTATAAAAATACTGAGAATTGCTATTTCAATTGCCTTCAAGCTGGTTTAAAATAATGAAGGTTTATGAGACAGTGAGTGTGTTTCACATTCACCATATGGTAAGAATATGCATACAGATATAAACAATGGTTGGGATGCCTGGGTATGACTCTTGGATAATGCCTTTATAAGCCTTTTTCTTTATAATCTACTTTCTCCATGCATTAGTTAGCATTGATACCACTGCATAGCTCAGAACCACCACTTTTGATTGCACTAGGCTCTTGACGGCAAAGTCATTTTGTGTGATTTGGGGCAGGGGCAGTTCATAAATGTTAATGCTTTCAAAACCAGCTCATTTTTCCTATAGCTGTATTTGTACAGAAAATTTAAGATTTAAAAAAAATCAAATATGGCACAATAGTCTTTTTAAGCAGACAGCATTTAAAACAGTATAATTGTCCACCACAAACTCATTCCACATACCAAAAGGCAAGTATACTAATATTTGAAGTACTGAATGAATTACATCCATCAAATAAGTTTAATTGTATCACAACATGCTTCCACAGCATAGCACTGCTGAAATAACTTACTACTAAGGAGTCCACAGTTTCCATTCTAAGCGCTTATTTTAGGTAGAGATGAGCTAACAGTCTATCCATGTTAGAATTTTCCATAGTGCTCACCACCATAGTATGTAAGTGCTAACTTGGGATAAAAATACAGACTGTACCAGGTTTATGCTAGCATTTGGGTTGGAGGCCATTTCAGATTCATTGGTAATGACACCTCTCAAGCAGTTTTCATGGAATTTTTGCCCCCAATGGTAGAAATCTCACAGGATCAGCTACTATCACAAGACTAATTTAGTCATACCAGAAGCAGAAAATTGGACTCTGTGTTTTAGGTTCCACCCCAGAATCAGATCCAAAGGGGTAGGCTCAGATATAGAACTTGAATCAATTACCCCCCAAATCTGATGGCTTCAGATTTGAACTTCCAGATCTGGCCCTTCTCAATTTAAGGGAGTTTCAATGTTGGTGCTTCTGAATGAATTACACTAACATAGGATATATTTTTCATTCATTTTCAAGTCTGAGTGCTAGAGTTCCAAACGTGGTACTGCGGGTTAGTTTCCAGCTGCCTTTTCACCATTTCAGCAAGCACAGAGGGTGAAACTCATCAGTGTGGAGAAGCCAGACCAAAGATTATATTATACTTAAGTCATACTTATGCCCTCAAAATACAGCATAACTGGCACATAGGCCTAGATCGAGCAACCCGCACAGGGGTGAGAATTTCACCCTAAAAGAAAGAGGCTTCATGTTGACCAAGTGAAATAATGGAAGCACTGCTCTTAACCATTTCTAGTGTTCTGAAGGAACGTTATACGAACAACTGAACTATTCAAAATGCAAAACTACAGCAGGGGCTGAGCATGCACGGCAGTCAACTCTTTTAGCTCCTGGTGAGATGACTTCGAAGATGCTAGCACTGCTCACCAGAATCAGAACAAATGTGTTGTGACAGGCATCGAGACCTTAACTGCATTTTAATTAACATAATGATAACTCATGGCTATCCACGTATAATCTAGGGATTGTCTCAAGTAGTCTTACTACGAGTTCACTACATCAATGTGAAACCCCCCCAACCCCACACCACAGTCCAGTTCTGGGTTGGATACTGGTGTGACTGCACCATATTAATAACCAATACTGATAAATGGGCAAATAAATAAAACAATTGTTTTTTTTTAAAAAGGAAGTTCTAAATGAAGCACTTCCCAGTGCCCTGACTCAGCACCAGTGTGCCTAATTTCATCATAGCACATTTCAAGAGATATCTAGGATATGTACTATTGCCCAATGTTGAAGGATTTTTTTCTTGCATTAGGTGTTGCAATGCCTAGCCATGTCATAGCTGAACTAGGTATTTTGTTCATTAAGGTGATGCGCTTTGCAGAAAACTTCGATAATCTCCATGACAGTACCTTACTGACTGCAGAACTATAAAGCAGTATGCCATACTACCTCCCCCGAAAATGTTCAGTATATTCAGTGAAATGCAGTTTTATGCTATACTGCTTTGACCTTTGCAGTATTTTATATTTTGAGCAGCTGGCCATTATAGTTTTTTCCCAGAGGCTAGCGAGGCTGTAAACAGGAGGAGAAGAAGAATAGCAGCCAATATAATTACAGAATATTGAAAAGGTCAAGGAAAGTGCACCATGCTACTATAATTTACAGAAGATATCAAAAAGCCCCTTTTATAAAAAAAAATTGTAACAGAAACATACGTCAGTATGAATTCACTTGCACAATGTATTGGGAACTGGAAAAACTCATACTCAGTGCAGCATTCCAGGCTGTAAGTTTGTTTGTGAATGCTAACCAAGAGAAAGCTACCAAAGCGTTTCATCCGGCTCTCAGTTACACTAGTGTAAATTGCAAATATCTCCACGGGGATCAATGCAGTAATACCATTGTAAATTCAAGGCAAGTGTGATCGGAATCAACCCTATACAGGCACAATACACATACCATTCAATAAGGAGATGGATGCCAACCACGTGGAGATACCAAATGCATGAACCTGCTAAGTCAGACTGAAAGTATCTCCAGGTTTTCGTACTCCTTAAACCTACTGCGAAACATCCAACACCTTGGTGTTGTCACTCAAAATATCACCATCAGGATGGTTCCAGATGACTTCTCTCAACTCTGTTAACTGAAACTGCAGCCAGCCTTGGCACCTTTTAAACATTTTCTATCCCAAAAGCCATATAGTCACCACAAACAAGGAAGCTAGACCTGGAGTTGAGCCCTCCAGAACTTCCAGATTACAAGAAATCGCTTCATGCCACATTTCTTTCCCTTTCATACAATTTGTGGCTCATGCTCTTTCTGCTCACTCCAGCTGAAGTCTTACCTGTACAGAATGCCTACGGAAGTCCCTGCACATTGCCAACTCCCTTAACGTGGGGCTTCAGAGATGGGTGTGGCCTAGCGTTGACCCTGTGACTAGGGTGATTTAATCCCAAAATTAGAGAGAGAGACTGGTGGCCCAAATATGTCACACTCTGAAAGTGGCTTTGAAAGCAGTATGAATCAGAACCGTTTTGGAAACACACTTCCAAGCCAAAAACAGTTTGCATTGTCAGAAACATTTTCTCATGAAAGGGCAGCGCTTAGCTAACAAAGTGCCATTTCACAGGGAAGGCAGAGAAGGTCAGAATTTGTAAGCATTGCCATAAAGAACAGAAGGGAATGTCATATATATACTGGTCACATACATTGGAAAATTAGGATACGCTTTTGTTAAATCATCAGAAAAGATATTTTAAAGCTACTTCAGTTAAAAGGAGTATTAGAACCTACTAAAGTAAAAGGAATGAGAAAGAGAAAGACTTTGCAAATAAATACTGAACTATAAAAAGACCATACACACACACACACAATCATTTATTCTCCCCCCTCCCATCATTTATTTCAACTAATTTTAAAAGGAAAGCAGGGAAATCACACAGCTATGTAAAAAGGGTGAAAGGAAGAAGAGAGGAGGCATGATGTTGGACCTGTATTAGTGGCTACAGATCCTGGGTGGGAAGAACAGGGATGCTATAGGGATGAGGGAGAGTGTTATGAAGGTTCAGGCTGAGTGGATGGGACAGAAAGTCTTGGTGAATAATTGGGATGGAGAGTTTAGGCCTTAGCAGGAGGAAGGGTGGTAGGGAGTACAGGATGTGATTGAGATGGAGGGTGCTACATGGGTGTATTGGGTCTGCCATCTACCCCCAGAAAGATGTTAGAGGGAAGCAGACCACTGGGCCTTCCCACAGAAGACAGTTTTCTAATACTAGAGACTGGTGTACCACGTGCTCCTATGGCAGTACATACTAGGGGCTGGTATGCTGGGCACTGTTCTGTGTATTTAAGTCACATTCGGGAGTAGTTATCTGTGCATTTCACTTTAGTAAGTAGATACTAACCTCAGTTGCATGCATTTCATTTTATTCCTCTTCTTCTCCTAGAAGCAGGATAATTATTTAACAATGAAAATGGAAATTATTATTTTAGCCTGAGAATGTCACAAGTAAGGAGGAGAAATGTAGGAAATGTCAGATATACTGTGAATCCAAAACCCAAGGGGGATTCTGGCTTTGTCACAGGATAGGCAAAAAGCACGACTGTTTTTTCTGAACCAAAGCACGGCCATCCAAGCCTCTCTCTAGTTTAAGCAAGTGTCTTCTTAGCTCAGTATCAATGGAACATATGAGTTTAACTGAAACTAGAGTACAATAAAAACCTTTTAGCTCAAAAGACATTCTCAGCCCATGAACATGTCTGAATTGCTAATGATGGGTCCAAACTTACTCCCATTGTAGCCAATGATGGTTTGCTATGGACTTCAACAGGTGCAGAAGCAGGTAACCTTAAGTAATCTAGGGCCAATTTCAAGAGTCATCTACACCCCATCCACACCCCAAAATGCATGAGTTGTAGGTCAGCACTGAATGTAGCCTTAGACTCTAGTATGCATCACTCCCCAAAATATTTCTTGTTCAGACATCAGTACTAGTAATGAATTAGACTAAAAGACTCATCCATCTTTATTATTTGAAAGATTACCATCTGAAGCGTCACTTAATTTCCAGCACCAAATGTGTATTTTCTAGAGTACAATTTGCATGGAATATATATTTATATAATATAGCACATAGAGAAGAAAATTAATGTCTAATGAAATACAACATATTTGCTGCTATCATTTGTTTTGAGATCACTAGTCACTGTGACTTATAGCGATCCATAAAACCTTCCAAATATAATCTCTCTTTAGAAAATGATTTTATAAGTTTTATATGAGAAAATACTCTTTTGGGGTCATTTTAAAAAATTAATTACAATTGCATTATAAATGCCCCAATTATGTGTTCCTATTAAAAAATGCTAGACTTTCAAGAATTATGGCATAATCTAAGTGGAATGAATTTCATTGTAGATGTCCATTTATCATTTTGCAACTCTCAGTTAGGCATGAAAATGTTTCTCTAATGACAGACGTAGGGCCAGATGCAGAGATGGTGCAAACCACATCACACGACTGAAGTTAGCCACTTATTTCCAGCTAAATGAGAACTAACACCATCCTTAGGATTGGTCAGGCTGGTTTGGCTGTTAGTGGAGAAACAATGGATGGTCCTGTGTTTAAGGTGCTAGGCTGGGACTTGGAAGACCCAGATTCAATCATTTGCTCTCCCAGAGACTTCCTGTATGATCTTGGGCAAGTCACTTCGTCACTCTGTGCCTCAGTTTACTAACTGAACAATGGAGATAATAGCACTTCTCCAGGAGTGTTGCAAGAATGAATAGGTTAAAGATTATGATGTGCTCAGATAAAATGGCAACAGGGCCCATACCAGTATCTTAGAGAGGAAGACGTGCTTATAGCATTGAAAACTAGGAGTGTGGGACTAATGTGAAGAGCTTTTAGGGGCTAGGAGAAGGAAGAAAAGCAACCTCATCTGACTGAGTTCCTACCCCTCTGAATAGCCCTTTATGGATTCTGGTTCTCCTTTTTATCTCATGAAGAGATCACAGAAATACTGCAATCCCAGACATGTGAACCAGTTAAGGTCATACACCCCAAAATAAAAGGTAGCAGTAGCTAGTGTTCCTTAGTGTATCCTTATCCCCTCTGCCCAATCTGCCCCAGGTCTGAGGTACTCGAGAGAGTAGCCATTATCACAATACCCATGACATTGAATCAGTTCATAGGTGTCTCCCTTTCAATCCATAGGATAGAGTTTTCTATTATGTAGCCTTGCAGCTGTGACAACACCAGCCTATTTTCCCCTCAGCATTTCTCACGGTTGCAGTCACTGGTGTGGCTATACCTTAGCTCACAGTGGAGGTGCTCAGGTAGGAAAGGCCACCCTCATGTTGTCTAACCCTGTTCAGAGCACATCTAGATGGAATGAGAGTTAACAGAGAAATTTTAGGGAAGGACAGCTAAGGGACTGGCCATCACACAGTGCAACCACGGCACTGCCATGCAACGTTTGGTTTTTATCCTTCCATGTTCACGTAAAGGCAGCTGGAATGTTCTGTTTTCCATTGTTTTTCAGTGAGCACATGACAATCTGTCAGTTCGGAAAAAAACATTGCAGTGATATTTTCTTAAAGGGCAGAATTCTTTATTTTGAATTTGGAAGTTGAAATTAAAGCCAGTTAGGAGAGAGTTTGGTAATACTTCTAATTAAGTCTCCATTTTACCCTTATCTGAGCATTTAATTAGATTCACTGGATGATTATGCTATGCTTAAGTAATACCAAGAGATTATTAGGACAATATTTCTGAAGGATAACAAGAATGTACTGAAATCGCGACATGGTTTGTTATAGGACATGGTGGTTAAACTTTAACAAAAATGTGTTTAATATAAACTGTTAGTGCTATATAGTTGGTGCAGAAATTGTCCTATTAAATACACATTTATTCTATTATAATACATGTTGTTTGTTAATTAAATGCTAGTTGAGTATCCGTAATGTATTCATTGATATAGAACTACTAATATACACAAGGATACACTTTTCTTTTCTTTTCCTTTTTTTTTTTCCAGAAGATCTCAGACTACTGTAGTGATCCTAACACTATGTCCTGGTCTACACTTAAAAGTTTTACCAGCCTAGCTGTGTTGGTTAGGGGGGTGATTTCTTTTTACTGACATAGCTATGCCATAAAAGGCCTAGTATAGACCTAGCTATGCCAGTATAGCTAAGGCCATGTCTACACTACAGGCCCTTCTCCTGGCCTAGCTATGTCAGTCAGGAATGTGATCCCTGACTAACGTAGCTGGGCCAGCAGAAATCCTTCGCTTAGATGTGCTTTTACCGGTATAGCTTGTTTTGCTTGTGAGGTTGATTTTATTATACTGATACAAAGTGCAGCTTTGCTGCTATAAGCTACACCCACACTAAGAGTGCTTTGCAGGTATTGTATACCTTTATTCCTACACCGATAACGCACTCCTAACACAGGCATGGCTTTGTGCTGGGTCGGCAGAACTGGCATAAGCTATACCAGGATAAGCACTTTTATATGGATATAGCGTGTGTCCACACTAGAGAGTTTTGCTGGGTTTTAATTATACCAGTGAACATTACCAGCAAAACTCTCCTACTGTAGACAAGGCCTGTAACTGCCTCACTCTGTGACCCTGCCAGCTAACCACTCTGTTCTTCAGGCCTGATCTACACTTAAAAGTTAGGTCAACATAGCTGTGTTGGTCAGGGATGTGAAAACACCACACTTCCGGCTGACATGGCTGTGCCAAAGTTAACTCCCAGTGTATATGCAGCTATGTTAATGGCAGAATTGTCATTCTGGGAGATGGTGTTCCTACACTGACCGAAAAACTGCTTCCGTCAGCATAGGCTACATTACAGGATTATGCTGGCATAGACATACCCTCAGTGTCCTCATTTCTAAAAAGGGAAGATGATGTTTATCCATTTTTCTTTAAAAAATTTTGAGAACCTTAAATGAAAAGTGCCACATAACTGCAAAGGACCATCATGATATGCCTAATTCAGAGTGCCACCAAGAGTTTCATATTTTTCATTTGACATAAGAATATTGTATTCTTGATCCTTATCTGGTGCAAATCAGCACAGCTCCTTAGAACTCAATGGAGCTACGTTGCCTTGCAGCAGCTGAGGATCTGAACCATTGTTTCTTCTCAAAATGAAATGTTCATACGAGTATCTTAAATTGCACAGTGTGAAACTGTAAAGGGCATGTTGCTATCCCTTAGATTTAAAAACAAAAACAAAGAACACCTACTGCACAGTGTAGAGAAGGGACTGGATCAAGCTCTCAGATCTAAGTACTCTCAAAGCTAGGGAATGCTTAACTCTAATCCAAGCTTTTCAGCGTCTGATCTTTTCCAGTAGACACACAAGGTGCAATCTTTTGCTTTTAAAGACGATAGAGACAAAAATGACTAGCACATGCCTCAATTTGTGAATGGGAATCTACTGTATAGTACCTATGGAGTCTTTAAAGTTACATTGCATATACAGTATTCCAAGTCTTGAAACATTATCGTCCTGGTCTGTCCTTTAAAATTCCACCTGTCCTGCAGGGAGGGAGAGTTTTTGTTTTAAAAAAGAGCTCACTTTATTCAAGGCTCTTTACACTGCATGGCAGGAAGTCTCCTGAAGGACAGGAGAAGTCCAGGACTATATAAAGGACGAATTGAGCATAAGAATAGAATCCACCATTAACAAATACCTTTAATAAGGCAACTGATAATAAATGTTACCATCATTAAGAGAGCACAGAGATTATGATTACCACATGACCACATATTGTTGTACGGTGGGAAAATGCAAAGTTCTGTGACAAGTCCTCTTAAAATGAGTCTTTCAGCCAAACCATCCCAAATACTACACTCCGGCTTCCTCTCTAGCACCCAGTTCTGGATATTCCAGTAGCGTGACTCCATTATAGTATTTTATGGAAATTGTCCAAAATGCTGAATATTAGAATAGTTTAACTGGTGCAGTTTGCATCGTTACTGCAGAATAAGGAAGAGAAGTAATTACATTATTAGGGTAGCCAATTTTAATTAAACAAACCTCTACATTTTATAATGTTCATACTGAGATCCAGACACAAAACACAGGCTTCCCAGGCAAAGAAAGTTAAGGTGGTATTTCTGAAAGGGGCCTCTAGTAAATACTTGTGATCCTTAAAAATATTTTCTGCAGACAGTGGGTACTCCTATGAATGAAGTTAACAAAACCTTAGCCGAATAATTAGGGCCAGATTGTAAACCCCTTCCTACCAGTGGTGCACGGATTATTCACGAACGATCCAATTGGCTTCAATGGAGCTACTCATGTAAATAACTGATCATCACAGGGAGTAAGCAGCTAGTAATCTAGCCCTGGGAGGATTCTGCAGTACCAGAACACTTTCTTTTTTCATGGGGTTAGTGAGATTTGCTCCTTCAGAGGCAACGCTTTTGGAGAATACCCATCTAACAGACAGTGGATCTGTTTAGTCAGTCACTATACATGCTACCCACAAGCCAGTCACATGCAAAATCCTCCATGCACGATCCTCCAAGTCCTCAGGCACATGTGGTCCCACGGCCCTCACATCATCAATACAGGGTGGTTTGCATTCAGAGGGCTAGATTCTCAGCGGACATATTGACACAGCTCCATTAAACTCAACTGAGGTATTACGATTTACACCAGCTGAGTATTTGGCCCAGAGTGTTATGCTAAACACACATTTGGTCTTAGAGCAAATCCCAAAGATAAGAGGCAAGGGAACAAAATCTACACAGCAAGAGTCACCACTCTCTCATCCATCATTCCGCTCTGTAAATCTAGACTGAACGCATAGTTTAATTTAAACACAAAACCACCACCAAAAGGGTTGATGCTAGAAATGAGAGAGTATGTTAGCCTTTAGAGGGCACTGAGTAAGCCATCCTGCTGACAAAATTATGAAGCTCATGGAACACTGTCATTTTATTGCCACCACTCTTGTTTTAGAGGCAAATGCCGGGCAACTTTTCTAATCAGACACTTTTAATACTGCAGTACAAATGAAATGCATATGGGCATTATCAAAATGGTTGTGATGATGTTTCCCTCAGAACTACCCTTTCAAACAGGACGTTTAAGCAGGGCAGACTAAGGCTAACAACATACTCAAAGCACAGATGACAATCATAATGAGCTTTGAAGCCCCGCTACCAAATGGTGCCCTTGTGTAAAATGTTCTTTTTAAATCTGCTGGGGACAAGTTACCTGCTGCCTGAATCTACCTACAGTCAGAATTAAAATATCACTTCTGAAGTCTGCTATGCTGCATACTAATTGCCCACAAAGTCCCAGATTCTCAGAGTAAAAGCAGCCAGCGAGCTATCTCACTGTTACCTCCCCAATTACAAGGAGCCTTTGATATCAAGGCACTGAGATGCAGTGGTAAGCTGTAGACTACTTATGAGCTGTACTGAGAGTGTCTGCACCAAGCAAGTATCCACAACGCGCTGATTAACCTTCTAAAACCTGGACGAGCATATACTTGTCTCAGTGTAAACCCTCAGATGGATTCTCTGGGGCTAGGCCCTTGTTTGGTTAGTTAGAAGTCCGGACAAGGGACAGTGTGCAGAACACTACACTCACATGGGTACTTGTCATGGTTACAGGGCTGCTTGCACTATGGTCCCCCTTCATAGTTTCTCCGATGCTACCCCCTCAGGTGTTTGGCATTATGCCTTTGCCTGGCTTGTGGAGTCTGACGAAGCTCACTGTCCCAAGTGCTCCCTCATGGAGTAGTGAAGCGTTGCACCAGCTTTACCCCAGTTTCACTTTGGGCTTGTGAGACTCCACCCAGCCTCCAATGCCTTCTGGGCTGCTTTGGTGACGCACTGACATAGATATGACTTGGCCCTCCAGCCAAGCTACTAAGAAAATACCTGCCGGGGTATCTGAGTCCAAACCAAAGAAAATGCAAGTCTTAGCCCCAACCTCCAATGGGGCCCAGCCCCTCCTTCCCAAGACGACGGTCTTCTTTCCTCTAATATCTAATAAAACTTCTGCCCACTCTCTCGGCTCAACTTTCACCTTCCTTTCCGTCTCTCCCCTCAGCCTGTCCTGGGCTTATTTGGGGTACTCTGGGCTCTTTCACTCCAGGCCTTCTTATTTGGAGCCTCCCACAGCCCTCTCTCTGCCTTAAGCTCTTCTCTGGTTCCTCAGAGCATTCTGCCCTCCTCTCCAGTCAGCACACAGTTCTGCTCGGCTTTCCTCTTTTTCACTCTACCCTGCACAGATGTAGCAAGGATGGGCTAACTGAATAGGGCTGACCAGCTCTGGCCCTTTAGGAGGCAGGTTGCCCTATTACAGGGTAGAATTTCCCAAGTCTCACACTGTTAGACTGGGATCTGGATACAACACTCCATCTATACCAACAGCTTATTATTGGGCAGGTCTGTTGGGACACCTGTGTTTCTTGCCTCTGAGAGCTTGTGACCAGTGCTATACAGTGACCAACAGCCTTCATAAAATAAAGAGGTTTATTAGCAAAAGGAATAAACCATTAGAGAAAGTGATTTTAAAACAGCAAAAGCCTACATTTACAGAGTCTCATTTAATCTTACACTTCACTACAAACTATATTAGATGGGATTCCCTCTTGAGTTATGGGGAACAGACCAACCCCAATTTACATTCTTTTGGAAAGACCAGGAGCTCTGGCATCCAGGCTGGTCTCAGTTTTCATACAACAGAATCTCTCTCTCACCATTTCCCCCGACATTGTGAGGGATAGATCACTATGGAGCAAAAGTTTTCTAAGTACTCATTAACAGTCTCATTACACAACCTCGTATTAGTTCATTCACCCTGGTAATTATTTCCCCTGGAAAGCACAGGTCCATAATGTTGATTTGTCCTTTAAGAACTGGATTCAGACCTCCATGTTTATTTCACATGTGCCATCAGACTGAAATTGATTTGGGTAACTGCTAGAGACCTGCCCATACTCAAGCTCCAGTTCCTAAATGTGTGGCTCAGACTCATTTCTAGTCACTCCCTATCCCCCTCCTATCTAACATCTCATTCTGAATCAAAAAGGTCTACTCCTGCCTTCATCAGCCTCCATTACCCACTGGTTAAATTTCAAACATGTAGCTTCGTGCTTTTCCCCCATCCTGCCCGTCAACTCAGGAGGAGGTCCTCGCAAACATCCGCAACATTATCTTCCTTCATTAGATTATCTTCCTTCAAATCTCTACTTTGGTGTGAAGGGTACAAAAAACAAAACAACTTAATAATGGCTAGGCTGCTGGTGTGCTGAGACCACAGCTTATCACACTAACCAATATCCTTTCACTGGTTTCAGAGTAACAGCCGTGTTAGTCTGTATTCGCAAAAAGAAAAGGAGTACTTGTGGCACCTTAGAGACTAACCAATTTATTTGAGCATAAGCTTTCGTGAGCTACAGCTCACTTCATCGGATAGCTTATGCTCAGATAAATTGGTTAGCCTCTAAGGTACCACAAGTACTCCTTTTCTTTTTGCGAATACAGACTAACATGGCTGTTACTCTGAAACCTGTCATTATGCAAGGCACTGCATTTAGCCATATGGAGTGGAATTCTTTCACTGTGTTCTGGTACTCCTCTGTCAGTCTATCTGTAGCCTTCTGTTGTCCTCTCTTACAATTAGATTGTAAGATTTGGGGGAAGGGATCATCTTTTTATGATTTTTTTGTATGGCACCCAGCATAACTGGGGCTCCTAGGTGTTACAGTAACACAAATAATAAATAACTACTAGCCTGCCCTGGAACTGAACCGGCAATCTAGAGGTTTAAAGCTCTTTATCCCATTACTATTCTCTTGATCCATCATACTCCCTACTTTCCAAATGTTATAATTCTTGGCATCTAATATGTATGCACAATTCTTCATACTGTATAAAGTCCTTCCCTCATAGCTGATATTAGGATGGGGAGGGGTGATCATTAAAGTAGATAATGACCTCATTTCAATCTGAAACCAGATGCAACTTAATGTTTCCAGATGCACCTCACATTGAGGTATCAGCTTCATACCCCAAACAATATTGCTAGGTTCCCTCACCCCACCTAGCAATATTGTTAACCTATCCAACTATACTCTCAGCCCAGCAGAAGCAGCTGTTCTATCTCGGGGCCTCTCCTTCTGCCCCTCCACCCCCACGAACATGATACAGTTCTGTGGTGACCTAGAATCCTATTTTCGACGTCTCCGTCTCAAGGAATATTTCCAAAATACCTCTGAACAACATACTAATCCACAGAGGTCTCCCTGCCAACACTACAGAAAGAGGGATTCTAGATGGACTCCTCCTGAAGGTCGAAACAGCAGACTGGACTTCTACATAGAGTGCTTCCGCCGACGTGCACGGGCTGAAATTGTGGAAAAGCAGCATCACTTGCCCCATAACCTCAGCCATGCGGAACGCAATGCCATCCACAGCCTCAGAAACAACTCTGACATCATAATCAAAAAGGCTGACAAAGGAGGTGCTGTTGTCATCATGAATAGGT
This sequence comes from Caretta caretta, assembly GCF_965140235.1. NCBI lineage: Eukaryota > Metazoa > Chordata > Testudines > Cheloniidae > Caretta > Caretta caretta. The sequence continues at coordinate 89,098,700 of NC_134214.1, forward strand.
CGGAATATGAACAAGAGGCTGCTCGGCAGATCTCCAACACGAGTTTCTACAAGCCATTACCCTATGATCCCACTGAGAGTTACCAAAAGCAACTACAGCATTTGCTCAAGAAACTTCCTGAAAAAGCACAAGATCAAATCCGCACAGACACACCCCTGGAACCCCGACCTGGGATATTCTATCTACTACCAAAGATCCATAAACCTGGGCGCCCCATCATCTCAGGCATTGTCACCCTGACAGCAGGATTGTCTGGCTATGTAGACTCCCTCCTCAGGCCCTACGCTACCAGCACTCCCAGCTACCTTCGAGACACCACTGACTTCCTGAGGAAACTTCAATCCATCGGTGATCTTCCTGATAACACCATCCTGGCCACTATGGATGTAGAAGCCCTCTACACCAACATTCCACACAAAGATGGACTACAAGCCGTCAAGAACACTATCCCCGATAATGTCACGGCTAACCTGGTGGCTGAACTTTGTGACTTTGTCCTTACCCATAACTATTTCACATTTGGGGACAATGTATACCTTCAGATCAGCGGCACTGCTACGGGTACCCACCTGGCCCCACAGTATGCCAACATTTTTATGGCTGATTTAGAACAACGCTTCCTCAGCTCTCGTCCCCTAAAGCCCCTACTCTACTTGCGCTATATTGATGACATCTTCATCATCTGGACCCATGGAAAAGAAGCCGTTGAGGAATTCCATCATGATTTCAACAATTTCCATCCCACCACCAACCTCAGCCTGGTCCAGTCCACACAAGAGATCCACTTCCTGGACACTACAGTGCTAATAAACAATGGCCACATAAACACCACCCTATACCGGAAACCTACTGACCGCTATTCCTACCTGCATGCCTCCAGCTTTCACCCTGACCATACCACACGATCCATCGTCTACAGCCAAGCTCTGCGATACAACCGCATTTGCTCCAACCCCTCAGACAGAGACAAACACCTACAAGATCTCTGTCAAGTTTTCTTACAACTACAATACCCACCTGCAGAAGTAAAGAAACAGATTGATAGAGCCAGAAGAGTTCCCAGAAGTTACCTACTACAGGACAGGCCTAACAAAGAAAATAACAGAACGCCACTAGCCGTCACCTTCAGCTCCCAACTAAAACCCCTCCAACGCATTATTAAGGATCTACAACCTATCCTAAAGGATGACCCAACACTCTCACAAGTCTTGGGAGACAGGCCAGTCCTTGCCTACAGACAGCCCCCCAACCTGAAGCAAATACTCACCAACAACCACATACCACACAACAGAACCACTAACCCAGGAACTTATCCTTGCAACAAAGCCCGTTGCCAATTGTGCCCACATATCTATTCAGGGGACACCATCACAGGGCCTAATAACATCAGCCACACTATCAGAGGCTCGTTCACCTGCACATCCACCAATGTGATATATGCCATCATGTGCCAGCAATGCCCCTCTGCCATGTACATTGGTCAAACTGGACAGTCTCTACGTAAAAGAATAAATGGACACAAATCAGATGTCAAGAATTATAACATTCATAAACCAGTCGGAGAACACTTCAATCTCTCTGGTCACGCAATCACAGACATGAAGGTCGCTATCTTAAAACAAAAAAACTTCAAATCCAGACTCCAGCGAGAAACTGCTGAATTGGAATTCATTTGCAAATTGGATACTATTAATTTAGGCTTAAATAGAGACTGGGGGGAGTGGCTAAGTCATTATGCAAGGTAGCCTGTTTCCTCTTGTTTTTTCCTACCCCCCCCCCCCCCAGATGTTCTGGTTTAACTTGGATTTAAACTTGGAGAGTGGTCAGTTTAGATGAGCTATTACCAGCAGGAGAGTGAGTTTGTGTGTGTATGGGGGTGGGGGGGGATGTGAGAAAACCTGGATCTATGCAGGAAATAGCCCGACTTGATTATGTAAAGAGTTGTCACTTTGGATGGGCTAGCACCAGCAGGAGAGTGAATTTGTGGGGGGGGGTGGAGGGTGAGAAAACCTGGATTTGTGCTGGAAATGGCCCACCTGTTGATCACTTTAGATAAGCTATTACCAGCAGTGGGGTGGGAGAAGGTATTGTTTCATATTCTCTGTGTGTATATAAAGTCTGCTGCAGTTTCCACGGTATACATCTGATGAAGTGAGCTGTAGCTCACGAAAGCTCATGCTCAAATAAATTGGTTAGTCTCTAAGGTGCCACAAGTACTCCTTTTCTTTTTGATTTTGAAAGATTCTATTTATTCATTTTTTAAAAAATGAAGTACAGTAAATTGTCAGATAATCAAGACACTTGCTAAACACTTTACAGAAATTGAACATTTGCAAGTAAATTCATGGTGATTTTAGCCAAGACCCTATTCAAATAAGCTCAAATACTTGAGTTACTTGGAGTGTGCTTTTTATGAGGCTCTGTCCAGCAGAAATGTATTTTGCTTTCTATAATGTGAGCCCAAGACGGTCAGAATGGATAGGAAGGTCTGCTGTAAAAGAATGTAACCCCATGCATCCACACCCCGGCCCTACCACTACAAATGCGGCAGGCACCCAGGAATACAGAGCTTGCGCAAATGAGCCATGCTTTTGGGTTGCACAAAACCAATTTCTTATTCCCTCCTTAGAGCTCACAGCTATGCAGCAAAAGCAGGGCACTCCAAATAAAGGTGGGGTGGGGGTGGTACAAATGGTGACATCCATTAAACACAGCCATCCCTTTACCATATGGTTTTATGCTAAATATTTTGGCCATGTAAAAAAACAAACAAACTTCTGCCTCATTCTTCCCTGGCTGACAAGTCAAATTTCCCATGTCAGACCAGCACAGTCATTTATGCCACTCATTGTTTGCTTGTAGAAGTAGCTATTGAGGATATAATACAGTATTGTCAGATCAGAATGACAGCTGATGATAAGGTGAGTTTCTCTGTGCTCTGGGTGCCAATATTTAACTCTAATATTTGTTGAGGTTTAACGCTGAGGGAAAAGAGAGTCATATTCTTCGTCACGTTTCAGAGTAGCAGCCGTGCTAGTCTGTATTTGCAAAAAGAAAAGGAGGACTTGTGGCACCTTAGAGACTAACCAATTTATTTGAGCATAAGCTTTTGTGAGCTACAGCTCACTTCATCGGATGCATTCAGTGGAAAATACAGTGGGGAGACTTATATACATAGAGAACATGAAACAATGGGTGTTACCATACACACTGTAACCAGAGTCATCACTTAAGGTGAGCTATTACCAGCAGGAGAGTGGGGGGGGGGGAGGAGGGAGGCCTTTTGTAGCGATAATCAAGGTAGGCCATTTCCAGCAGTTGACAAGAACATCTGAGGAACAGTTGGGGGTGGAGGGGGGGGAATAAACATGGGGAAATAGTTTTACTTTGTGTAGTGACACACCTACTCCCAGTCTCTATTGAAGCCTAAGTTAATTGTATCCAGTTTGCAAATTAATTTCAATTCAGCAGTCTCTCGTTGGAGTCTGTTTTTGAAGATTTTTTGTTGAAGAGTTGCAACTTTTACATCTGTTATCGAGTGACCAGAGAGATTGAAGTGTTCTCCAAATGGTTTTTGAATTTTATAATTCTTGACGTCTGATTTGTGTCCATTTATTCTTTTACGTAGAGACTGTCCAGTTTGACCAATGTACATGGCAGAGGGGCATTGCTGGCACATGATGGCATATATCACATTGGTAGATGTGCAGGTGAACGAGCCTCTGATAGTGTGGCTGATGTGATTAGGCCCTGTGATGGTGTCCCCTGAATAGATATGTGGACACAGTTGGCAACAGGCTTTCTTGCAAGGATAGGTTCCTGGGTTAGTGGTTCTGTTGTGTGGTGTGTGGTTGCTGGTGAGTATTTGCTTCAGGTTGGGGGGCTGTCTGTAGGCAAGGACTGGCCTGTCTACCAAGATCTGTGAGAGTGATGGGTCGTCCTTCAGGATAGGTTGTAGATTCTTGATGATGCGTTGGAGAGGTTTTAGTTGGGGCTGAAGGTGATAGCTAGTGGCATTCTGTTATTTTCTTTGTTGGGCCTGTCCTGTATTAGGTGACTTCTGGGTACTCTTCTGGCTCTGTCAATCTGTTTCTTCACTTCAGCAGGTGGGTATTGTAGTTGTAAGAACGCTTGATAGAGATCTTGTAGGTGTTTGTCTCTGTCTGAGGGGTTGAAGCAAATGCGGTTGTATTGTAGAGCTTGGCTGTAGACAATGGATCGTGTTGTGTGGTCTGGATAAAAGCTGGAGGCATGTAGGTAGGCATAGCGGTCAGTAGGTTTCCGGTATAGGGTGGTGTTTATGTGACCATCGCTTATTAGCACCGTAGTGTCGAGGAAGTGGATCTCTTGTGTGGACTGGTCCAGGCTGAGGTTGATGGTGGGATAGAAATTGTTGAAATCATGGTGGAATTCCTCAAGGGCTTCTTTTCCATGGGTCCAGATGATGAAGATGTCATCAATGTAGCGCAAGTAGAGTAGGGGCATTAGGGGACGAGAGCTGAGGGAGTGTTGTTCTAAGTCAGCCATAAAAATGTTGGCATACTGTGGGGCCAGGTGGGTACCCGTAGCAGTGCCGCTGATTTGAAGGTATACATTATCCCCAAATGTGAAATAGTTATGGGTGAGGACAAAGTCACAAAGTTCAGCCACCAGGTTTGCCGTGACATTATCGGGGATAGTGTTCCTGACGGCTTGCAGTCCATCTTTGTGTGGAATGTTGGTGTAGAGGGTTTCTACATCCATAGTGGCCAGTATGGTGTTTTCAGGAAGATCACCGATAGACTGTAGTTTCTTAGTAGTATTCTTAGTCCTGGCTGCAGCTAGACAGTTCAGAAAGTGGGTGTTTTGTTTTGGTTTTTTTAGTTAAACAGTTTTTGGAAGCAATTCTGCCCTCTCCAAATAAAATAAGCCAGACATTCTGTAAGCAAACGACTGAAATCTGAATATTACATGGGCATCCCTCAGTCTGTTATGTGATCTTACTCATATTAGATCAGACAGACAATCAACTCATTGTACAATTTCAGAGCCACAATTCCATCTAGAAGACTGTCTAACAGGGTTGCCTGTTTTGGTTGGACATATTGCTGGAGGTTTCATAACATGACACAATCTTTCATTAAGCTTCAATTCCTGGAGACTCCAGGATAATCCCAGAGGGTTGGCAACCCTACCATCTTATGAAGAAGGGTGATGCCACCATTGCATATGATAAAGATATTGGAATAAGAGAGTTACTGATATCCTTCCAATGCACTCCCATTCAGTAGGCAGTGGACTCTGGGCCAGATGCTGATCTCATTTAAACTAGAGTCAATCTGGCTTAATTCCAACTCATTGAATGTCTCTGCAACTACACTGAGGTAACTAAGACCAGAATCTGGTTTCTGGGAAAAGGGAGTGGGGAGAGAGAGAGAGAGTGTGTGTGCACATATGTGGGCTGTTACAGGGCTAGGAGAGAATGTTTAAAGTTTTGAAGAGATTTAGGGTGGGATTTTCAAGAACTGTTCAGCATTGGCCTAACTTTGCTCTCACTGAATTCCATGAAATGCCAATTCCGTCTGTCCTACCCATGTATGATGTACGTAGTCTGAGTATTGTTATTTGTACTCTTGTAGCACCTACAAAGTGACTCAAATAGTTTAAAGGCTAAGAAGACATGCAACATACAAAGAGAGCAAGGGAGGTGGAGAGAAATAAAAGCCGTCAATGTATATACTTTTTAAAATAATACAGGTCAGCCACCCCATCTACCTCTTTCTATACCATCTTTCTCCCTCTCTCTCTCTTCTACTCCTCCTTGTAACCAGTGATATTTTCTGATTATAGGCTGCTGGTGCTTAGATGATGAAAGAGGACCAACAAAATTATGAAAAAACTGTGAGCATCCAAAAACTGAAGCCCTCGGGAGTTCTTCCTAGATGAAAGCCCTTCCCAGAACTGGAGACAAATGTGATGAATAGAAAGCCTGGATTAAGAGATATCATGAACTGTAATGATGAACGACGAAGAGGATGATGTTAAAACCCATAGCAAATGTATCACTGAAACCTGGCATTCAAAGTAGTAATAATATGGTGATAACCCCTCTACACTGGCATAAATCTGGTCTAATACAGTGATCTGTCTACAAATGCCAATTATGCTCCTTGATTCACACTCTCTAACACACTAAGACTTTTTCCTTTGACTCTCAATTAGGCCCAAAGGGTGAATGCAAATTTTTACCTTTTCCTCCTTGTTGCCACAAGAAACAGGCAAAAAGTGTAAAAATAAAGTTGCAGATTTAAATTTAAAGCAGAAGGAGATTACTGACAGAACACACACATCCATTTCCCGACCCTCACCCCCATCTTTAGCAGGACTATGCAGGGAAGTCAGTCCTTATACAAGCCATTCACTAGGCAGAAAGCTTATAATGGTAATTTTCCAGTTGTTTACATAGGGGGGAAAAGGCTTGCTCTTTTTGGAAATCTTGATTACAATTTTATGCTGGTCCCCGAAAAGAATGACCACTCACTGGATTATTTCCCTTTTCTCTGTAGCTTTTGCTTTATAGGTTTAAGAATAAATCATATCACTGCATCTAATAAACTAACCTTGCTGTCTTCCCTATGCTGAAATTAGTCTGCTCTGTTTTGACTTGTGACAAAGCAGCTGCTTCCCTGCCTCAGGCCATGCAGGCTAAGAGAACAGCAGCAGCATAGCCAAGAGTTAATGACAACAGCTAGAATGTAATTCACAGCACCTGATTCTCCACGGGTTATTCCAATGTAATGCAGATATAAATCCATTTATTCAATAGAGTTAGACCCAGAAAGGACTCAGCCTGATAGAATGTAATGTAAAAATCTGGGCTATTCTATTAGGACAAGATATAGAAAAGGAAGATACTTTTTCAATGGCAATTATTTTATTCTAATTGTCTTCAAGTTTGGACTGTTAACCAGAACGACGTTCCTAGACATCCAGCTGAACGAGGTGTCCCCATTTTGGCTCACCTTTACATGAGGCAATGACACGCTAACAACAGTCATAACATTCAATAGCCTTGGCTGCACATATAGCAGCTCTCTTTTTTAAATGACAGGCCCAGACCGGGTTAGGTTGTCCTGCGCTGCTCTCCAGTTTTATGTGTGCAAATTACAGACACCAATACCTGTGAGCCTAATTATGCTTCCACAGCTAAGTTTGCTTAGATGTCCAAGTCTCTGATTTGGGCACAGCTAGGTAGGTGACCTATAAGGCAGGTACAAATAATTATGCAGAACAAATTGTTCATTCCATTATTTGCAGGTTGAAAATCAAGCTTATTGTGAGTACTCACATATATGGTATGTACACAGAAGACAAGAAACTATGATACAGTAAGTGCTGAGTTTTTAAATGGGGGCTCAGTGGGGACCTTTTAAAACTGAAGTAAAGATAGACATCATGCATAACATTTAATGGAAGCTATGTATAAATAAATTGCCGATTCAGTTTATTTAAGATGCGTATAAATAAAGAGTTATGTGTATATCATTTTCCAAGTTCATAGCAAACTTCCTGGATAAGGATAAGTATATTATTGGCTTGGGAGTGACTACCAATAAAGATATGTAATGTTATTGTGAGAGTGATGATGATAATGCTTGTGGTAAGCCTCTAAGCATACCCAGTGGGAACTCGTGGGTCCCCAGAAGCCTCAGTTAACTCAGCCTGAGCTGAGCGATTGAACAGTTCATGAAATGTGTTGTGTCCAGACAAGCCTGACTCCTTAGCCCTTGTACTCAACATTACATCCAAGGAGAATGATTCAAACAGGATTTTAGTAAAACCATCATTTCTTTTCACCCTTTAAAGCACAATACACCATTTTGGACCTAATAAAGGATTTTAGTCAGGTATTAAGTGTGGGGAATTTTGACATCATGAGCATTCAGCTTTGAGCAGTCTTTGGGTAAGTGGAGGGGCTCCAGTGACAGCTTGAGACACATACTCCAATTATAAAACATTAGCAGTGTTTATACCCAGGCTTCATTTAGCTTGTAATTCATTCTGTTCTCAAGAAGAAAAATTAAAATTTCTTACTAATATATGCATGCAGCTAAGACTGAGAGCCACAGAAAAACAGTTTTCAGAGACTGGGGTTTTTCATTAGCAAGAGGGAGAGAGAGATTTTGACCAGAGTAAGTCTCCTCCTTATCTACTGTCCTGCCAAGCTCACAGTGAGCTTTCATTCTACATGACGTGACACACTGGAAGGACCTAGAGTTATGGTGCTGTCATTCCTGGATAGTCTCTTCCATCTTCTGTTTATTTCTGTACCAGTCCATATTATACAACTAATGTGTCCCAACAGAGGGGGAACCAAGACATCAGCCAGTTACTCCCAAGGTTATTGTCACTGTAGCAATGACAACACACACTCTGCTAAAGGCCTTCCAGAATAAAAAGGGACAGAGCTGTACGATATGTTCTGATCTCCCAATGCCAGCAAAACCAACCCATATTAATCTGGGAAACCTTAACCCTGAACACACAGGCCATTGTATTCACATGTCATTGTATCAGCAAGCCCATGTCATGGACAAATATTTTCCATCTAATGACAGCGCAGATATTTTCTAACAAATGCCACACTATATAATATGTTCGAACTGGTATTTTATCATTTACTCAGATTTGTGGACAAACAGGTCATTAAATTATAAAATTAAATGCTTTTATTTCCAATAGAAAAAAGTATGTCTGAATGCACAGGATTTTTGTCAAATAGTTTGATTAAAAAAGCTTGACTCGTCTAAGTAAGTCTACTTGTTTTAGTTTTGGATAATCATTTGTCATATAAAAGAACAAAACAGAAAAATCAACTGCTTCAAAGCATAAGGTTTCTAGTAAGCTTTGAGTCGTGTACAAAATTGATTTTTACTGTATACAGTGGTATTAGTGCTTCATGTTGATGAATTACCCTGCTAGTGAAACACAATTTCTACTAAATCAACAAAGAGTTTGCTATAAAGGCCATAAGACTTACTCAGTTTCTGTAGCAGAAGCTCCCATCTCCTGCTCATTAATCCTTGTAAGCGAGATTCAATAGATAAGGGAAAATTCCAGTTGCCTTATGGTATCCTTAGCCATTTTCTAATGGTTATCTGTAAACAAAACAAAAAAAAACCAGCAAAGGTTAATTTAAGCCACGAGTGACCCACAAAAGTCTGAGACCACTACAGGAAGCTATTGTCTCATGTCAGGATTATGGGAAATATTGTATTCACCTGCTAATCTTTCAAATGTGGATTGCTGAAAAGAGCAGCAATACATTTAAAAATACTGGAGTTGGAGAATTTCACAAAAAAATCATTATCAGAACAAAAGAACAAGTGCACAGGTTTTCAACAATAAGGGCTCATAATTGAATTTTGAAGTGAAAGCAATAATTTCTGTATCATTGTTGTAATTTTTTTCAAATTGTCAGTCCAGTTTGTCGCACATTCGTCATGGATATGAGACGCTGTTCTGACTCCACTTTAAAAAAAATAAAAGTGTTAAAAGAGAAGAAAAAGCAAATAACTTTAGATTTAGGACTGGAAGTCTATTGGGCATGTAGCCATTTTGCTTCAGAGAACTAATTTTACACTCTCACATTTATTCCTGGGGAAGTGTTCTTCTGGAGACGCTTTACAGGTGAATATTTTTGGAATGCTCTATCTTAATCCATGTGCCTAACAAAGCAAAATGAGAGATTATCCAGGATTTCTCTAAATAAGGGAACAGACAATATATAGCTTTGATTATCCAATTTATTTCTCTCTGAACAAGCCTAAATACTGTATTCAGTCTCATTTTAAGAGATATAGGGCTAAACTGTGGCTTCTGTCATAATTGCTCCCAAACAGGTGCATAGTAGCACAGCAAAGGCACATTGAATGAGAGACCATACTCAGGTTGAATTATGCACCAGTCCCTGCTTCCCACACACATCCATGGAATAATCTACAGGGGCTGAGACAGGGATGGGGGTAATTAGGATTCAGGGTGTGCGCTTTTTAGATACACATTGTGGAAGTGCTCATTCCTTCACCTCTTATTTAAGTGGTTATTGTAAGAGTCTAGTTTCCCAGCTCTCCAGGTCTCTGCCAGGTATTCCCACCCCACCACACACAAATGTAAACCAAAACCTTCCTAATACACCACCCTCTGTAGCTCTGGCTATGGAGGAGCTGAAAACAGCATCTCCATAGGTTTGAAGGGAGTAATATTTGCCCTGAAGTTACTATCCTGGCTGTGGCTTTTAAGGCATGTGTATACATGCAACCCAAAAACGAAATCTGGTCCACATTCTAATCGCCAAATGAAAACATCATCATTTTTTATTTGAACAATCAAAAGCGTTCAAATGTCCATGTATAATATTTGCCCATTTTTAAACCAAGTACAAGTGATATCCCCCTCACCAAAACAGCACTCTGGATGGAGTTTATTTAAGCTATACAATCCAGTAGCCTAAATCCATTTGCTTAGGAAACTTCAACTATTTTTGTGACTTGTACATTGGGACCAAGTCATCTGGAAAATGAATTTACTTCCTTCCTTGATAGATAATCTGCACAATGAACCTGTAAAACAACTTTTACCTCTCTACGCCTGATACTTCTCCCACCTAAACTGGGGAACGTCAATGGAGTTACAATGGTGCAGATGGGATGAGAATTGAATTCTCCGTATCTTGGTGAAAGTCAATTTCTCCAGATACATAAAGGACACCGTTGAGCACAAACTGGCACCAAATAAACATTTTCATTCACATATGTAAGCAACGGATCTGAAAGCAACATTCCCAATAGTTATAAGGCCACATCTAAGCCACGTTAATGTCAAAGTTTGCCTTTCCTAACTGCTAAGCTGATTACTGTGCCTGTCTTGTGTCTGTACCACACAGCAAAGAGCATAGTACCACTCTGATTGTACATCATTGTTGACATTCACTCTGCACTGGGCAAGGCGTTCTTCAGTTCATCCATCACTCACCACTTGCTGCAGCACGACTGCAGTGACTATTCAAAGCCAGCATAGAATCCATGACACAGAGCTACGTAGGAGCTAATTGTTTTGAGCATGCATTTTTTTTTCCATTTTGCCACATGACCACAAGGTGCACCAGCGTCAACATTACACATCCTGAAATGGAAAGCAAACAAAGGAAAGGGAGATTTTCTGTTGAGCTTTTCTGTTTCTGTAGAAAGTTTGACTGTTTAGACACCAATTTTGTAGCATCGAAATTGCACTGTCTCCCAAGTCCTGTAACTGTATTCCTTAAAATGAAGAGAGAAACAGAAAATGCCTTAATAAGTATGCAAGATCTTGTAAGACCTATGACAAAGCCTTGGATATAGGGCAGGAATATCAGATACATTTACACATATACCATTTAAGGCATTCAAGTAATAGGCATACAGGATATGAGAGTATTGTCTAGAAGAGGAAGCATTGAGTTGGCAGCTATTAACATCTGGGATCTAACCCCAGGATCTGTTGGAATTAGCTTTGTCAAGTCATTTCACTTTTCTGTCTTAGTTTCTCCACTTAATAATATTTTGACTCACAAGGGTGCTGAGGATACATTCATTAATATTATCGAGGCACTCAAGTGTCAGTGGCCATGCAGGTACCTCACTATAATGGGTATCTGGTCAGATAGATGGCAAGGTTGTGATCCAATGAAAAGTCCCCAGAACTGGTCAGTCTCCTCACATCGTATAATCAATCTTAATCAGAGAAAACTATAAGAAAACCAATACACCAATGGCTACCACATGATGAAAAACAATTGGAGATCATAATTAACAAAGGGCGGTAGACACGGGATTGAGCATACACAGACCCTAAAATGTGGTCCTCCTGCTCCCCGGTATTCTTCATCCCGGTCCCAAGATGCCAAACAAGGAGCATATCAGCAACAGCATAGAGACGTGAGACAGTTGCTGCCCTTTTTTTTCCTCCTAGGCAGTTATTGTTGTTTATTTTCCCTACTGCAGGTGCACTCAACGACCCCAAACAGAGACCTATTGTAGTAGGCACTGCACAAACAAAACAACGGGGATTGTGAGCTCTCCGGAGCTGGGATTACAGCCTGCTGCTCCTTGAAATCACCCCTTCCTGACCGACTCCCTGTGCTGCTGCAGCTCTCCAGATGCTGGTTGGTGCCTAGCTGCCCTTTTAATAAAGAGGTAAATATCACTTTAACATTTAAAAATATGCTTCCAAAACAGCACATACTAAACCCGGCTTTCACAGAGGTTAAGACCAGGAGAGACCATCAGTCATCTAGTCGGAGCTCCTGTGTATCACAGGCCCTGAAATTTTACCCAGTTACCCCAGTAACAAGCAATAACTTGTGTTTGACTAAAGCAAATCTTCCAGAAAGGCAGCCATTCTTTATTTGAAAACTTCAAGAGATGGAGAATCCACCACTCTCCTTGGTAGTTTGTTCCAGTAATGAATCACCCTCACTGTTAAAAATAGGTCTTATTTCCAATTTAAATTCATCTGGCTTTAAGCTTCTCGCTTGCTTCTTCTTATGCCTTTCTCTGCTAGATTATATGCCCTTTAGTACTCCGTATTTTCTCCCCATGAAGTTAGTTATAACACTGTAATCAAGTCACTTCCCTTCTTTTTGATAAAGAGCTCAATCTGTTTAGTTTAAGTCTTGCTGTACAGCATGTTCTCAAGCTCTCAAATCATTTTTGTGGCTCTTTTCTACACCCTCTCCAATTTTTCAACATCCTTTTTAAAATGTTGACACCAGAACTGGATGGAGCACTTTAGTGTCAGTACTGGATTATCAAGGCCACAGAGAGGTAAAATCACCTCCCTATGCGGATTCATTAGTCCCATGTTTATATACCTAAGGATCACATTAGCCCTTTATGCCACAGCAGCGCATGGGGAGCATGTGTTGAGTTTCTTGTCCACTACTACAGCGATATCCTTTTTAGAGTCACTGCTTTCAAGGACACCGTACCCATTCTGTAGGCATGGCCTGCATTCCTTGCTCCTAGATGTATAACTTTTCATGTGGCTGTATTAAAATGCATTTTGTTTAAGTGGGCCCCACTTACCACTGTGATCCAGACCACTTTGTCTGACTGTCCTGTGATTCTTTTTACCACTTTGACAATCTTTTTGTCATCCACAAATTTCATCAAATTTTAACTATACTTAGTTCCAGATTACTAATGAAAATGTTGAATAGCATTGGGCTGAGTATTGACCCTTCAGGAACTCCACTTGAAACACTCACAATGACAATTCTCCATTGACAGCTATTTGAGATTAATGGGATTGATGTCAGACTAACTGGTTTATAGTTAGCTATACCATTCCACTTGCCCTTTTTGAATACTGGTATAATATTAGCACTCTTCCAGGATTCTAGAATTTCCCTGAGATTTCAAGATTTATTAAAAATGAACATCAGCAGGCCAGAGATCTCCTCAGACAACTCTTTTAGGACTCTTGGGTGCAAGTTACCTTAGCCTGTTCATTTAAAAAAATGTTTATTCTTAATTTAACATTCTCCTTGCTTACTAATGGACTGGAAAGCACATCCTCCTCCTCATGTGATACAAGCACATCATCCTGCTTCTTTTCAAATACAGAACAAATATTTACTGAACATGTTTGCCTTTTAAGCACTATTATTAGCAAGTTAACTACATCTCCAACTAGTAATGGACCTACAATATGACTAGGATTTCTTTTGTTCCTGTTATACTTTTAACAAATCCTTTTTATTGTCCTGAGCTGTGCCCGCCATGGATACTCCTCCATATTCTTTAGCTTCTCATATCAATTTTCTGCACTTTGTAACTTCTAATTTTATTAATTGCTATCTATTACTGTAATGTTTGGTTTTTTATTTCTAATTGTTGCCTTCAGTTCACAACTGAATCAGGATGGCCAAAGGTATCATCTTTTTTAACTATGGAATTGTGCCTTTTTGGCCAATAAACTCTTCTTATAAAATTAAGAATTTCCATTTTTCTGTAATTTTTCCTCACCTTTAGGAAATTACCCCTTTGAAGCACCAAGGATATATATTACTGACTGGGACCATCCTCTGTTTGCCCATATTGAAGTAAGGCGGTCATAATCACTGGTCCCTAGACAACCACCAGCTTCGCGTCCAGTAATTAATAATCTTTATCTGTCATAAAGAGGTGAAAAAGTGTTACCTCATGTAGGGTGTCATACCTTTGATGCTAGAAAAATCACCACCTACAATCTTTCAAAGTTAATGCCAGCTGTGTGGGACCTCCAATATAAGTCTCCCAAATTGAAGTCCCCTCATAACACCATATTTTCTCTCTCCACACACTACTGACAGCAGCTAAAAGCATTTGGTTCAGCAATCTGTAACAGACTCCCAACAATACTCCCTTCTGGGCTTTGTTAGTTAGCACATTGATCCATAGGCATTTGAGATCCTGTGGTTCTGAGTTAACAATATAACTCTAAAACAAGTAATTGTATCTTTAACGTAGAGCATCACCCCTCCACACATACCTCTTTTGCCCATTCTATTCTTCCTAAACAGGTTATAACCAGAGATTCTAACATACCAATTATGTGAGTTCTCCCACCACATTTCTATATATTCCAAGTATATCCATTTTCTTCTCATCAAATGAGAATTGCCAGTTTCTCTTGCCTGTTACCCAGACTCCTAGCATTAGTGTATAAGCAACTGAAAAATTTCATCTCTTCACATTCTGTGTCACATGGGTTCCATTTGTTTGCGGTATGTTGAGTTTGCACCACATTTGCGTTCTTAGCACCCTCCCTATGCATTGCAAGTTTCCTTTGTTGGCCTATTAATTAGTACAGCCCTACATATACAACTGTCAGACTTGAAGAGGTCCCATTGTTTGCTCCTCTTGTGCAAGTGGAGTTTGGCACTCTCCATATGAAAGCATAGATTATTTTAGTGCTTGAATGCAAGTCAAGTCACTCGTAGATAGTCTGTTACTATGTGGTGGTGGTGTCATAAAGGTTTTACCATAGCAAGAAAAAAAGTTAAAGGCTGAATCCTACTGGTGTCTTCATGAAGAAAGCTCCATTTGGTTTCAACAGGAGCAGTTCATCCATTAAACTGACATGAAATGTCCCAAGTGTCCCTGAAACTTGTGGCTAAGGACTAGAGGACATTTCTTAGAAACCAGTTGGGAAAAAATAACTTTCTGCTCGTCAACATGAGCCACCAATTTAACTCCATTAGTTCAAGCATATGGGTTTAAAATGTGTTTATTGCACTCAGTTAATCATGATTTTTCTGAAATATTGATAGACTAAGAGACTATTCATTAAATGCAAATAAACATTAGAGAAATGCAAGCCACGTATTAAAAGAAATAGATGTACATTGAAGGTACTGCAGCCCTTGAGATGCATAAGGAAATGCATATGACCAGTCTAAATCTTGGTTACTGCTTCTCATAATAAAACCAGAGGCATTAAAAAACGCTAAAGTAATAGATCGAACATGCACTCAGACAAGAAAGAGAAGGTGTGTGCTGGCTAGTCATTACAGCAGGCCACAAATAGCAGCTTTCTTATGGCCTAATCCAGCAAGTAGCTGTGTTTGGGTGGAGCCCCAAGGAAATTAATTGGGCTGGATGCAGGAGTCTGCCTGAATGAAACAGTCTGCAGTACCAGAGCCCTAGTTTGTAGCCTGTAGGCAGATGACCTCAGCTTCTGGCCAACATGGGAAGAGTGACACTAAGCTTGTCTCCACTCTAAATTTGGGACCCCAATTTTTTTTAAGCAGCCTCCATTTCCAGGGGTTCAATTTACTCCATTCAGACCATTGCATCCAGCACCATTAACTCCATGTGAGTACAAGGGCCCCAACCCCTCCCACCAGCTCTAATGACCCCTATTTCTGTGGGTGCCAAACTGCAGGCTCACAAACAGGCCAAATTAAGACCCTGTTAAAAACCAACACTGCATGTTTCGCTTACAGGAAAACAACAGTTAGAGAGAGGAGACCTCATTTAGAAGATTATTGTAGAAGCAACATTAAAATGTAAGACCTAGCATAAGTGCTTTAAAAAGCCTTAAGAAGCCCTGTTTGCCACCCTGGTAGAGTTCACATTGTTTCTGTTAAATGAGTTGGATATAGACCCTTTTAAATATCATTGTATTTATACCAGCTTTGTTTCTGAAGACTTTAATCTCAGCTACTGACAGTCAGCAACCATCCTGAACGTGAAAAGGATTTTCTTGCCATGATTTAATGTGTTTCACATCTGGGTACTTCCTGGTCTCGTCCAAGATTACACCAGTCACTTCTGTGGAAAAATCTGCACAGCACAAACTGGGCTCCTCAGCCACTTAAACACCCATCAATGAACCCCCTTGGCAGACATCATCCTCGCATAAAGGGATAGCCAAAGACTCTTTTCTTCAGTCTTCCTTTAACAAAACTAGCTAGCATCACCAATTCAGTCTTTTATTTATCACTGCTGGCTAATAAAACTGAAATACATCCCAGAGGAAGTTTATTAAGGTACTGATTCCAAGCAAATATTTTTAAAATATTAATGATTTTATTCATTATAAAGCTGTGGTGAACATTCATTGATATTTCTAAACAGCAACAAAAATCTCCCAATGGCTAAAATTCTACTAAATAGACATGACTATGCAGTCTGCTGTAAAACTGCTTAGAGACAGAAGTATTTATTATAAAAACTACTAAAGAACTATTGATAAATATTGCATGAGAGCAAGCTAGATTTTGCTTTGCTATTTGTTTATTTAAAGGAGACATTATACAATAGCAGTAGCAAGCCTTGAAGCAGTGCTTCGCAAATCATATTTTACTACCATATACTCACATGCATTTAAGCTAATTGCTACTGAAAGGGGCTTCTTCTGCCCCAATCTCCTGTATTCACTATGAAAATATCTTCTCTATATCATGTCTCTCGAGTTGCCAATGTCTCTGAGGCAGCCTTTATGGGAAATCCTATAAAATTAATAGAAAATCACAACCTTTCTATGGAAATTTTTTAACTCAGAAGAGCACTTAAGCATATGCTTAAGTCCATCCTTATTCAGCAACACTCTTAAGCAGTAAGTGTTTTGTGGAATAGGGGCCTTGAAGTCCAATCCAACTCCCACTGAAGTCAATGCGAGTCTTTCCAATTGACTTAAATAGCAACTGTACCAGGTGCCAAAAAAAAATTAATAGATATTAAATCTCTGCTATAGTCCTATAGAATGATTTTAAAAATCTCTAGAGAGGATACTCTCCATTATTAAATATGATAACGGTCCCAATTTCAAAATCGACTTTGGCATCTAGGAGTTGAATCCTCATTGAAAGTAAATTGGATTTAGGAACCCAAGTGCCTAAGTCACTTGTGAAAATAGGACTTAGGTGCTTTTGAAAGTTTTACCCTGCATTTAAGAATAAATGTCAGTTCTAATGGAAAAATCCAAAATGGAGACCTCTATCTAAATAGTACAAAGCATCAATCAACAATATAGATGAAAAACCAGACTTTTTAAAGCCATCTTTTCATACATACATACAAACAGAACTACTTTTTAGTTAGAGATTTAGGGTAAAAGAGATGGGCAAAAAAAAGCCAAACACCAAAGACCAAGCCTATACATGAAGAGGTGAGATAGATTTTGGCACTATTTGCTCATGGGTTAATTCTCATTTCCAATAAGGACTAAGAAAAGACCAAAAAAGGTGACGTTGAATAAGACAAAGCAATGAAATGGGTAAAACACAAAGGGGAAGAGGCAAGAATTCAAAAACAAAATGACAAAAGTATCCCATGGTAATAACTTTTAATGGGTCATACAAAAAAATAATCTGAGATAGAATAGAGGCACATATACTACTATATCAAAATGTGCATTTTGTCCAGTTAAATTAAAGCTCAGTGGAATTTCCTGGTACCAATATTTACTCATTCTGGAACCTGCTTTGCTACCCTTCTTGACCAGAATACCACTTTTGAGCCTAAGATTTGAGTAGGGTTTGATGTACAGATTTTGCAATTCAGAAAAACAAGATATTCATTAGAATTTACACAGAAACTTTTTTGCCATGCAAATTTGTTCCTTTTCAAACATAAAAGACACATTGAAGTTTACAGAGTTGGGCTCTGAGTAAGCAGCTCAGCTCAGCTTTAGGTTCTTAATTAAGGCTTTTCATTTCAAGATCTAAACAGTAGAGCATTGGGATTTGCACTGGAAGCCTTTTCCACAGCAGTAATGCACAGTGATTGGTGTGATTGTAAATGCACGGATTAGCATACTATGCACTCTCTAGCAGACTCTTACTGTTTTAAGTATCACTAACACAAGACAGTTCTCTTCCATAAACTTAAGATATATTGCACTCTCACAATGATATTCATTCATCCCTCTGGCATGTGCATTTTAGTAAACGATGCTGCAATCAACCTAGAAGGGTATATTTCACTGGCGATTCCTGCAGTGAAATATATGCACAAACCACTTCAGGCTTCAGTCAGATTTCGCAAGCTAAATAAAGTCATAGTATTTGTGTGTGAAACAAAAGGAAAATCCAGGTGTATGTAGTTTAGTGGGTAAATGCTCTTCTCGCTGAGTCAGAGTTGGACCAATTGCCCCAGGATGGTGTTTACGGCACTATATTGTTGAAGCTACTGTCTTTTGGACAAAGAGCTAGCCCCGTGGTCTCAGAATTGCTTCCCTACGGTTTTAATCACACACTGTCCACTATTCCTTAGGGCTGGTTTAGATGGAGAATTAGTGTGCAGCAAGCTGAGGTATAAATCTACCACACACAAACTGTCCATGTAGACCCAGTTACTGTGCACTAAAAGTTCTCTAGTGTGCTTTGATCTACTTCACTTAGTGCATGGCAGGCTGGTTCATTGTAGTTATACCCCAGCTTGCCACACACTAAATTCTTCATCTAGACAAGCCTTAACAAGTAGCGGACAGTGTGTGATGCAGCACTTCAGGGAAGCAATTCTGAGATACAGTTGGCCTGATTCTCTGCTAACTTACACCAGCGTAAAGCAGATGTAACTTAGTGACTGCCCACTTACATCAGATTTAGTCAGACCACTAGGTGCCAGGGCCTCAGCAACAGAAATGAGGCCCAGAGGCAGCAGAAAAGGACAATCTGCAGTGAGAAGTACATGGCACAACTGCACCAGGAGAGAAGGCAAAGACAATTGCACTGTTGCACCAGGATTATGACAGCAACAAGAATAGTCCTCTTGCAGTATTCTAATCCTCACCACATTTACCAACATCCTTCCCTGTCCATGGCATTCACTTGTGCATGTCTTGTCAATACAGACGCCTGTGCATCATTGTAAAGGACAGAGTCTGCTGGGTACAAAAGTGTCACCAGTGTGAGATTCCCCAACCCCCGTGATCAAATGACAGCAGCACTGAAGTTTTGTTTATGTATCAAATAAGGCCAGAAGAGGGAAATTAGAGAGCTAGCCAGTCAGTAAAAGCCACTTGAAAAGGTAATATAGTGCTATGTGAGAAACATACACCAGTACTGACTGGGAGAAGGGTCAGAATCTGGGGGGAGCATGGGCTGTTATAGCAGAAATAAGGAAGAGACAAGACAGAACTGGGGCAGGGGGAATCAAATCAGTATCTTAGATCTATAATAATGTGAGAAGTATGGGGAATAAGCAGGAAGAACTCAAAATACTAGTAAATAAACACAACTATGACACAGTTGGCATCACTTAGACTTGGTGGGATAATATGCATGACTGGAATATTGGTATAGCAGGGTACTGCTTGCTCAGGAAGGACAGGCAGGGAAAAAAGGGAGGAGGTGTTGCCTTATATATTAAAAATGTATATACTTGGACTGAGTGCAGAGGACTGGACTAAATGACCTCTCGAGGTCCCTTCCAGTTCTATGATTGAGCCAGGAGGTAGGGGAGAAGAAGCAGAGCAGAAGTGGGTATGCTAGTAAGTCAGTTATCCCAGTTAAAGAAGCATCAGTGAAGCAAATTACCCATCACTAGGACTACTGAAAGTTGACAACGTAACAGATTTCCACAATTTCCTGGGCATTTCCCCACAGCTTCCACCACTTTTAATTCTATCAGCATTGCAACCACTGGCCAAGAATTCCCATGAAGAAGTACTTCCTAGAGGATTCAGACCAGATGACTTGTATATTTACTCCACCAACTCTGGGGCTGAGGGGGAGGAGCTCTGAGGGCGCAAGACATCTGTAGGAGAGAGGTTTGAGCACCATTATGTTCTTCCTCGGTCTGCCGGAAGAGAGGGGTCCATCAGCAACAGGAGAGGTGGACCCATGGTCAAACCCCTGATCCTTACTGTATCCTTGGTTAGTAGCGCTGGCTGGGGCTCTTCCGACTGGAGTGGGGGCAGCAGCTCGGGGCTCTGGTGGGTGGGAGGTGGGGCCTTGGGCAGAAGGAGCGGGGCTGAAGGAGTAGCCTCACCAAAGGGGGGCAGAATTCACCCACAATCCCTGAGTGAGTGTGTCTTGTTGCGTGGAGCTCTATAAACCCATCCTGCAGTCACCATGCTGCAAGAACCTCTTGAAAATATGGTTTTCCTGGATTTCTTGTATTTCCTATTGGGGCAATGTGTGCACCATTAGGATGAGAATTGCATCCATCTGCCATGACTGATGAGCCTCTGAATCCTTATGACAGTTTCTGCCTTTTCAGGAGCTT
This sequence comes from Caretta caretta, assembly GCF_965140235.1. Classification (NCBI taxonomy): domain Eukaryota; kingdom Metazoa; phylum Chordata; order Testudines; family Cheloniidae; genus Caretta; species Caretta caretta. The sequence goes on from NC_134214.1 coordinate 89,119,435, forward strand.
ATACGAGTAATTCAGGAGGGCTGTGAAAACATGCCTAAAAAAAAAAAAAAGTTTTGAGAGTGTTGGTAAACTGTATCGTCAATTGCTTGACCACACTTTGGCTCATTATGCAATATACTCAAGAGGTCAAATCACCAATGTCAGTCAGGCTTATTGCTCTAAGCCTGTAATATAGTACAACAGAAAGGTTCTATATACCAGTCTCTGGAATGCCGTCTCCTGCAGTGACGTTACAGTCACCTTACACTGCAGCTGTGCTCCCAACATTATACATTTCAGCAGGTATTGTTTGTATGGTGATTCTACAAGTGACATCTCTCTTTACATGCCACTAAAATCCAACCCATCAGTTTGTTCCAGATCTCTAACGTCTTGTTCTGCTCCTTCCTTCTCTTGGTTTTGGATACCAGCATTCCGGGTACTGGTCCATGAAGATACTTCCCTAGCTTGTACTGAGACAATGTATCTGTTTATGCCTCATGCTTACTTCAGCAAACGCCAGGGTGTTATGGGATATTTAATATAAGTGAACAGGATTATGATATAGACCATTTTAGGCTATATCACTGTTCTTAATGTTATTGGTGCTTAATGCATACTAATGTGTGTATGTGTGTGTGTGTGTATATATATTATATGTGCGTGTGCACACACACACCCTAGCCAGCACACATTACTCAACAAGAGGAAGAGTGGCTCAGTGGCTGGGGAACTGGCCTGGGACAGTAGGAGCCCTGGGTTTGAGTCTTTCCTCTACCACAAACTTCATGTGTGACATTGGGCAAGTCTGTTAGCCTTTCTGTGCCTCACTTCCTCATCTGTAATTTGGGACTCCCAGAGAGTAGATAAGCACCACTGGGGAAAAAACAACCCATTGGAACATCATGAAAAGGATACCCCTATAACCAAGTCGGTCAGGAGATATACACACAATCCGTGTTTTATCTGTCTTTTAAGGTGACACTTGTGGCATAACAAATGTGGTTGGCTGAACCGTAGAGGACTTCCAAGTTCAAGAAGTTCTGATGCAAACACACAAGTCACTTCTGTGAGCAATGTCTCGCTATTTCCTCCTTTCCAATGTGATAAATAAAAATGGAATGCTCAAAGAAACATGAATTGATAGATCGCTTGTTTATCTTTCTAGGAGAAAGGCAGATGCTTGAGCATCTATATGAAAGTCTATGGTAGGAAGATGTTAAGACAAGCAGGCCTGCCGACAGGGTGGTGGAGGGCATGCAAATGTGGCAATTGCCCAGGAGCCTGGGAGATTTAAAAGGGGCCAAGGGCCCCCAGCCGCCATTGGCAGCCGCGCAGCAGGGCTAAGGCAGGCTTTCTGCCCACCCTCCACACCACTCCTGGAAGTGGCCGGCACCCAGCACATCCCTGCAGCCCCTGGGGAGAGAGTCTCTGTGCACTGGCCCCACCCCAAGCGCTGACTCTGCAGCTCCCATTGACCGAGAACTGCGGTCAATAGGAGCTGTGGGGGGATAGCTGTGCATGGCTACCCCTGTGCCCAGGCCCACCGACAGCAATTCTGGACCCCAGGGCAGAAGAATCAATGGGCCCCCCACGCACACATAAGCCACACCTGTGCAGACACAAACACCCAAACTCCCACTCAGAGCCTGCACCCCACACCCCACCACCCCTGCCCCAGGCTGGTGAAAGTGAGTGAGGGTGAGGAAGAGCAAGCGATGGAGGGAAGGAGGATGGAGTGAGCAGGGGTGGGGCCTCACGGAAGTGGGGGCAGGGCAAGGGTCTTTGGGTTTGCGTGATTAGACAGTTGGCAACCCCACTGAGCAGGCATGCGGAAGCCCTGTCCGTGCTGGAAGAGTGTGCCCAGCAGCGCAGCCGGCAGCCTGCTAGGCACCAGCCAGCACAGACACAGCACCGCCCAAATGTCAGGCGGACTGTGTCCACATGGGCATGGCTTGTATGCGCATGGGGGCCCATTGACTCTTCTGCTCTGGGGCCCGGAACTGCTGTCGGCAGGCCTGACGAGAAGAAGGCAGGAGGGGCATGCATAACGTCAACTGTTGAGCCTGGTATGAAACTTATACATAAATTGAGAACTTCATTAAACGTTAAGATTCTCTCTCACTCTACTCTGGTGCACAACATTCAGAAAGTAGTCTCGGCTCTCTAGTGATAGTAAGCTGCTGGCCACTCTCCTCCTCTAATTTGAATATGGGAATGCCTGTGACTGTATTTAATTGCTTGATGATTAGGTAACACTAGGAATTTATTCTCTCCTTGTTACTTTAGGAAGTGCAGTACATCTCCTCATGTATGAGAGGAACCCAAGAGTTTTTCCATAAACTCCAACAAACAGTAAAGCTGAGCCAAATATAAATAGTAAATAATTTACTAAACAAAATTTGCCCTATTTTCTATTTGATCTTACATGTTCCTTTCCTGATCTTCAATTTTCTGAACACTTTATACTAAAATATTTCAGCTCATTAGTTGTCTGAAGGTTTGTCTTGGACTATTCACACTACATGGTACATGGGTGGTTGCTTCAATCACATAATATGGTATCTCCTTCCTGATTGACTGCCAGACTGAAAACTTTTATAAAAGGGAGGAGAGAAACCAAAGATATTTACCGGTGTCCATATGGACATCTCTGTCAAACCAATTTGTTAGTCTCTAAGGTGCCACAAGTGCTCCTTTTCTCTTCACATGAATGTACATTTGTATGACAGTTCATGAGCCTTTTATTTTCTGTGACCATTCTTGCAAGCAAATCACTTCTACAAATGTTTGGATGCGAACACCACACTCATTGAATATCCACAATTGCATTTTTGTTCCATTTGCCCAGCTCTAATGATTGACTTTTGAAACCGATGTTTATGTTATAAAACAAATGCTGAACACATCATCATCAGTGGCCAGTAGGGTGGGTGAAATGCCCCCACCCCACCAAAACATTTTGCAAATTTGTGTCTAATTTGCCAGATTTTTTTCTTGAAAAACAAACTTCTTAAAATAAAACAAATAAAATCAAATCAATCAATCAAAACACACACAGGGACTGAATTATGGTTGCACGGGTAAAGTTCATTCTGGCATTTCCTAACTTGAGAGTGTTTGACCTTGCAAACTTTTAATACTTAACTTTGTATTTTCTAATTTTTTTATGGTTCAGTTTAGAAGTCAGACTAACATTAAATGAAGCCATTTGTTTGTGAATTTCTTTTGTTTTTAATAGCTATAAAATATTGAATATATGTGCTATTTAAATAAAGCACTTGCACTGTGTCTTCAAAGGTATATTTTATTGTCATTGTTACGTTTGTCAAGCTCAATATTTCATCGAGTGCCATGTTGACCAACACACTGAAAGTAATTAAAGTGTATTCAAACAAAACATGGGTTTTTTTAATGCAACTTGTTTTGCTGCAATTTTTAAATGACTTTTGTTACTGTAGCAAAAGTGAGTAGGGATTTGTATCTATCACTTCCTGCTTTTTTTTTAAAAAAAGGTTAATATTCAGAAAGCCAAAGCTCCAATTTGTAAGAAGCATCTAAACAATATCCATCGAAAGGAGCTGTAATTTTGTATCTTATTTTTAGGTAACCCTTTTTGAGGAAAGTAATAATCCCCCTTTGAAAAGAAAGCATAATTTACCACAGTACAATCTCAAAGAAGCACAGTAGCAGCTTATCCAAACCCAGTCTGCTTTCCTATCAGCTCCTCCTGGGACCCTTCTTTTTAAACAACACCCGGGTTTTCTGAGGGAAATCAGGCAGCTAACAAAGGCAGCTGTTGCCGTGACAATCAGGGCACTTGTGACTCTCCCCAAGTAGCAAACAAAGGGGAGGGAATGAGGAGTGGCTGATTATGTCTGATGTCACAATGTTACGGCTCAGCGAGCAGTAGGGGGCAGCAATGTGCACTTAGGGAGAGAGGGAAATCAGGCTTTTCTAGGGTTCTGGTTTTCCCAAATTGCCTACCCTCCACTCCAACAATATACAAACGAAAATACACATTGTGTGTGCAGAATGATCTCCAAATTAGTGGCTGAAAAATTGGGTCAAAAGGTGAGACACAGATACAGACCATGTTAAACCGAAAATGTAGATAAAACATTATATATTATGGTCTCACTACCGCAGGACTATACTATATAAGCACTACTCGACATTTTACTCTCATATAGCTTTTGGTTTTTTGTTTACATCTTTAACAGCAGTAAAAGTTCACCTACCATGTAGGGGGTTTCACTAAATAATATCGAGTTATCGTGAGAGATACCCCAGCTTCTACTATAGATTTTAGGATTCCAGGACGGTAGGCTAAGCTATGAAGAGATCGCTTCCACAAGAATGCTGGGCAACAAATTGAGATTATTATTGTTTTATTTTACATATTACGTGTAATAATTAGATCTTGGGGTATTTATAGTGAGCTCAGACAATTCAAATGTACTAGATAGAAATTGTTTAAGAATAAGCTATTTTGAATACCTGCATTTAATCAAGGTTATTGGAATTTTGAATGATTTGAAATGTTTGATACAAATGGGTTGGTCCTAAATGATGCAAACTTTAGGTATATTTTGTAAAATATGCTGTCTTGTATCCTTAAGGGTACCCCAGAGCATGACGATGTGTATACATAAAGGCCTACTCCTGGCTAGTCCTTAGCAAATTCTAATGGGGGGTTCCACTAATCACATGGGGAAAGAAAAGGAAGGGGAGTTTAAATTAGACCTTGTTAATTAGCAGCATTGCTAATATAAACAGTTAAATTGCTGAGTACTGAAAAAGGCGGGTAAGGTTGCCTGTGGGTGAGGCAGATTGTAAACTGCATATGTTCCACTAAAGTAATGCAGCAACAAAATAGGATGTTAAATTAGTTTCAAGAGACTGCAGTGGCGCATGAAATTATTTCTTATGGCATGCTGCAAAGATCCATCCCTTGTGGGACTTGAAAACTTGAATAGAAATAGCCACACAGAGAGGACTGTTCACAGGAGTGTTTAGAATGGAGATGCTGTAAGACACAAAGTATATGATTTTCACCATTAGTTTTATTTCTGAGGCATCAGTTTAAAATGTCACTAACAGTAGTTTTAAATATAGATCAACACACACAAATCATTTTTGCATATCATACTGTAGGGGTATATTTCCAATAGAATAGAACTGCAAATCATTGTCTGTATTGTCACTGCAGCAATGGGATCAGGCAAGAGTTATGTTTTTGCAGGGTGCAACAGTGACAAAATAAAAACCCAGCAAGAGTGAGTGTATTAAAATGCACTCACACCAAGTCTTCTGAAGATTTTGCATTGTCTCATTGAAGAAAAATATCAAAACGCTCCGCATTGCTTTGTTCTTGAAGCAAGCTGTTCCCACTGTGTGGGCAATGTGCAATAAGTGGGCAGATGCTTGCAGTAATATTAAACTCCTGAAATGAGTAAGACTATTACCATCATGATCTCCCGCTACAAGCCTAAAAGCATTTTGCAATACCAGAGCACATTAAAAAATTCCCACTCCGACATAAAAGGGTAAATGTCAGAGGCAGCGTGTGGCAAACAGGGCATTGGACTGAACCTCAGGAAACTGGGTTCCATCACGAGCCTTGTCACTGACTTGCCGCCAAAAATCACTTCACGGTGCCTCTGGTTTGCCTCACGCTCTTTTTCATTTTTTTCTATTCAGACTGTAAGCTTTGGAGCTTACAAAATGTAACAACGGCTGCATTACTTTTCACGACGGCGCCACAACTCGCACCAAGCTCCCATCTGATGCTGCTATGTGCATACCCCCGAAGTCAGACAATATGGAGTTAAGCTATGGTTTCAATCTCCCCTTCCAGCGAGCATGAAGCTTTAATGCAATGTTAGCACTAGGATACCAGCCTTTACCCTGCCGTTCATTCAGTTAGACTGAACTACGCTGGCTTTGCTACCTTTCAGAGGGTAAGTCTACACTGCACTCTTCTTTCGGCAGAGGGTCGCGGTCATACACAGGCCCTCCTACCATGGGTATAAATAACTGTGTCGACAGTGAGGCGCAGCTTAGGTGAGTAGAGTGAAAGACATGCCTGAAGGGTGTGAGTATATACCCCAGTACTTTCCTACATGGCTCTCTACCATCTACACTGCAGCTTGGCGTCCTGCTGCTGGAGCCCTTCCCCACCACACAAAAATATTCCAACAATGGGGAAAGACGCTGGCAGCTCCCCACTGCTGGACCCCTTCCTTGCTGCAGGGAAAGATTCCCTGCTGCCTCTCCCCTGCAGAGCCTTTCACTAATACATGTAGCTACACACCATGATCTGGATGAATCTTACTTTTCATTGTGGTGTATAGTTACACTTCCCTACACGCTGCTGCCAGTGGGTGTATAGCATAGATGTAGCTTCAGTCTCTTCGTGCTTTAACAATGTGATTTCAATTCAGTAATTAAGACCAAGTGTCCGTTTTCCTTATCTGAGGCATTACGAACTGTCGTTTTGAAATTGTCATTTCCAGAAACCAGCAAAGCCTTGTGTTGGCACTATTAACACAGCATTCAGAATCATCATATGTGAATAGCTATTATTTCCTGGAAGAGTTGCCTGCTTAGCAGGAAATATGGCCCCCTCCAGCAAAGTAGGTAAACGTGAGAGGAGTCAGTGTAATGCCTTTCTCCCTACAGATTGCATTCTAACCATATTGCACCTTCCATTCTTATTTGAGTTCTGTGGAAGGTTAAAAGTGCCTGCAGGACAGCTGTTGATCAAATTTAATTCGAACGAGAAAACGTGAAAGCTATATAGGGAAGATGAAGCAAAGACACATTGTACCAGGAACTCAAAGATTTATATTCTTGCCTTAGGTCTTCCACAAATTCCAGGCCCCCGTTTCACTGCACAAGAACGAATGATTCTGGCTGGTCGGACTCCACGGAGAAAGTAAAATTTTAATATACGCAGTTGAAGTTCAGACAATTCTGCCTATCCTTAAGGCATAAGTAAGTAGCTTTCATAGAATCATAGAGTTGGAAGGGACCTCAGGAGATCATCTTGTCCAACCCCCTGCTCAAAGCAGGACCAATCCTCAATTTTTGCCCCAGATCTGCAAATGGCCCCCTCAAGGATTGAACTCATACAACCCTGGGTTTAGCAGGCCAATGCTCAAACCACTGAGCTATCCAAATAGACATAAAGAGCTAGGTTGTGCTCAGTCAATTGGGGCATAGGAGGGTAATAATGCCTCATCCACTCATGTGGCCCATGTAAGAGCAGGGCACATTTGCAGCCTGGTGTTTGGGGGAAGTGCAGGGACTGGAGAGTGGATGCTTCCTCTCAGGAGCAACCAAGTGGGTGGCGGTGGGGGAGCAGCAGGAAGAGCCATTGCTCTGAATGCATGGAACTCATGCAGCCTGCGCAGGGCTTGTAGTTGAATTAGTATAGCTTACCCCCTATTGGCCATTGCCCACCAGAGGCCGCCCACACCGGCCATATATATGAACTCAGTGAATTAGTCAGTGTCTACTTAACTCAGTGACTGCTTGGCTTCACACCCACTGGGGGTTGTGTTGTGTGCTTGGAATAAAACCTGATGCAGAGTCAGATGAAGTGTTACCTTGTTCCATGGCACTCACCTGCCTAGACACAAATCATTTGAATTGGCTGCATGTGAAGGTGGGGGAGGGAAGAGACGAGAAGAGGAAAGTATAGGCGCTGACTTTCTGATTTCCCTGGGGGTGCTTAATCCCCCACTCCACCCCAGGCCCAACTCCCACTTCACCTCTGCCACCAAAGCTCTCCCTACTCCCCCCCTTCCCATCCCCACTCTGCCTTGCCTCTTCTCGCCACATTCCATCCCCTCCCCCAAGCTCGGCCCACCCTCACTCTGCCTCTTCCTGCCCCAACTCCTCCCTGAACCGTTGATCAGCAGCAGGCACGGGAGAGCGGGAAGGAGTTGATCAGTGGGGCCCACCAGTGCGTGCTGAGCACCCACTTTTTTTTCCTGTGGGTGCTCCAGCCCCAGAAGCCTATGGAGGGAAGTATGCTCCACTCTTTCAATGAATATAGTAAATTACTCCCCACCCTCCCAGAGCAAGTGGGGCACTCCAGTTTGACACATTATGCTTCTCTGAAGCACAATGCCTCCTGCCCTCCACCGGCACACTGACCCTTACTATGGGGCGCATGTAGAAAAAGCATATTTGGTTCAATGAACACCATCATATTTCTTTTTTAAAACACTAAAAGACTAGAACCAAATCTCATGGCCCATGCAACACCCCTGCTAAATTTTGAAAAAAGTCAAAACCAGCATGGAAGTTCAGGCCCAGCTTTACCTTTTAGCACAGCCAAGACTAACTACACAAAACATAGGATTTTAAAAAAAAAAATATAACAGCCAGTGAGACAATCTTTTCCCTCCACATAAACTGTTTAAAGCAATGTATCAAAAACAACACTCTACAGTGTGGTTATACCTTGAGAGTTCCTAAATTATTACATTTAAAATTTAAAAAGTGTTTTATAATGCTAATATATCAACTCATCAACTTACAGTACATTATCTTAACCAATAAAAACTGCTTGCTTGTTAAGGATGGCCTACTAAAATAGTTGGTTGAATACTATTCAGAACTATATGCACAAGAAAAACATCAGCTGTGAAGCACTGGACCAAATACCAACTCTACAGGTCATGCCAAAGCTAGATGTGGAGCCCACTGTAGAAGAGCTAAGCAAGGCCATCGATCTGCTATCAAGTGGCCAGGCTCCTGGAAAAGATGGCATCCCAGCGGAAATCCTCAAGTGCGGGAAAGACAGCCTATTACCATATCTTCATCAGCTGCTACTTAAGTGCTGGAATGAAGGTGAGGTACCACAAGAGATGCATGATGCAAACATCATCACTTTGTATAAAAATAAAGGCAAAAAGGATGATTGCAACAACTACAGGGGTATCTCACTTCTAAACATAGCAGGAAAAGCTTTCGCAAAACTCATCTTAGTGCACCTACAACAGTGGGCGAATCATGTCTACCCTGAATCACAGTGAGGATTCAGGGCTGGAAGATCAACATGATATTTTCTCTGCATCAACTCCAAGAAAAGTGCGGAGAGCAAAACCGACCATTGTATATCGCCTTTGTAGACCTAACCAAAGCATTCGACACTGTCAGCAGAGCAGGTCTATTTGCAATACTAGAAAAGACAGGATGTCCACCGACCCTATAAAGTCTTAGATGTTCATTCCACAACAACATGAGAGCAACTGTCCAGTTTGACGGGTCCACTTTGGACAGCTTTGAGATGAAAAGTGGACTGAAGGAAGGATGTGTTCTTGCCCCTACAGTCTTTGGAATCTTCTTCTCCATACTCTTGAACTGTGCATTTAAGGACATGAAAGATGGAGTGTACCTTCACACAAGATCAGATGGGAACTTAAGTCAAAGACCAAAATCAAAAAGGTGGTAATCAGGGAACTTCTATTCACTAATGATGCTGCCCCATAGCCCACAATGAAGATCTATTACAATGCTCTCACAATCAGCATCAAGAAAATGGTAGTATTAGACAGGGGGTTCCACAAGATCCTTCAATTACCTTAAATGGAAACCAGCTAGAAGTAGTCCAAAAGTCCAGCTATTTAGGTTCTATAGTGACCACCCACGTCTCCCTGGATGAAGAACTAAATATTGGCATTGGAAAGGCTGCCCCACCTTCAACAGACTAACTAAAACAGCATAGAACAATGTAAAGCTTACCATCAAGACCAAAATCCTAGTGTACCAAGCTTGCATCCTCAGCACTCATGTATGGTGGGAAAACATGGACAACTTATGTTTATCAGGAGAAAAGGTTGAACAGTTTCCACCTATGTTGTTTATGCTGCATACTCAACACCAAATGTCAAGATAAAGTCACCAACCCAGAGGTTCTTCAAAGAGCAAATTTACCAACTGTGACAACCCTGCTCAAACAAAGATGACTGAGCTGGCTGGGCCATCTGAGTAGGTTGGAAGATGGATGCATACCCAAGGACATGCTATACGGGGAGCTATCAGAGGGAACAAGAACAACAGGACATCCCAAGCTTCACTATAAAGACACATGCAAGCGAGTTATGCAGGAATTGATCCTGACTAATGGGAAATCTTGGCAAGTGATCATAACAAGTGGCACCATCATCTCCATCAGGGTATCAAAGTCCATGACAGGAGCTGGCTCCTACAGCTTGAAGAGAAAAGAGCCCAGAGGAAGCAATCACCTCCCAACCAAGATACATACATTTGCAATAACTGCCAAAGATCATGCAAATCTCAGATTGGCCTGTTCAGTCACATGAGACATTGCAAACCATCTTCATCATAGCCTGCAATTCCCACCATCTCTTGCACACGAAAGGATGCCAACAAAGTAAAATAGCAGTAATAAATTACAAAGATTCATTTATAAAAACGTTCCATACATAAATGTCAAACTTTTAAACATTACAAGGGGGTGTGCAGTAATTCAAACTGTGAAGGGCTTGGATTCTTGCCAGGTAAAGGGTTTGATGGTTTCAACTCTATTACCCAATAGTCCATTTTCTAGATTTGAATTAGTAGAATTGGCTAACTTGAATCTATCAGTGAACCACTGAAAACTTCAATGAAATGCGAGCTGTGATATAAGCTTTTCTGAATACTTTTGCTAAGGGAATCTCCTTCCTGAAGTGAATGTAACCAACACCACACATCTTATAGACAGAAAATTAAGAATGTGCTATTGCTCTGGGGACTTGGTAGAAAGTAAAGCTGTAACACGGTATTTTCACAGTTCCATTTAAATCAGTGGCAAAACTCTCTCTGACTTCAAATGGGAGCAGATTTTGATTACAGCTGTGTGGGAAAAGGTTTTCCTGTCCCACAACATTTCAAAATGTTTCCTGTTCTGCAGAAGGATGAAATTTAAACCTTTCTGGTTTTTCCCCCTATGAAAAAAATGTCTAGGGCCACCCGTTTGTCTAGGGTGTGGGAAACCCAGGCTTAAATCCATACAATTCATGCAGAGCAGGACCTTGATCCTGGATCTCCCACATCCCTGGCGAGTACCCTAAACACCCATCTATGGTATCTGTCTTTTCTGTTAGAGTTATTCCATTTTGTATAAATAATGAAATATTATTTCTGCCAGAAAGACTAATTCTATAGTTTGGTGGTTAGGGCACTTACCTGGGATTTGGGAAGATCTAGGTTCAAGTCCCTGTATCTCCCACATCCCTGGCGAGCACCTTAAGTACTGGGCTATCTTGAGGTGGTGTTTCTCCCTGTCTTGAAATTTGATCCTGGACCTGAGAAGCCTTTCTGAAAAAAGTTTTGTTAAACTGATACATTTACACAACAAGTTTTGGTTTTGATGAATTCACATTTCCCCTACACAAAACAACTTTTTTGCAAAAATTTCCTGACCGGCTTTAGTTTAGACCCCCAGTACCTAAAGCCAAGAGGAGAATGGACAAACATGAAGATGCCTACTTGACACAAGGGTGCTGTGTATATTTTAGTGCCACTTCCTGTGCGCTGGCTCACAGAACCTCTATTTCCTGGATGCATTACAGCACCTAGAAAAAAAATTCAAGAACTACTTTAAAAACCCAGCCTAAAAAAATATGTGCCAAATGGCAAGCACTAACTGTGGTTCCCTGCCAGCTTCACAACATTTCACTTTTTACTATTGTGGGAGAAGGGTGGTCGACTGTTGGAGCCGTCACCAGAGATGGTGGGAAATTTGATAAGCATTACAACATTTTCCCAAAACTACTGAAAAGCATCTGTACAATTCACAAAATTCCTGCAAGATATGGGAAATCAATTGGACGCATGTAAGAGTTAATTAAACTTGACCAAAATTACACCGTAGGCACTATTTCCTGCAAATTTTTATTATTTCCATTATATGAAATTGTTTTCAAGAAGAATAAATGGACAGTGCATTTTTTAAAAGCTCTCAGTTGGCCTAATTCTCCTCCCATTGAAGTCAAAGGGAGTGTTACCATTAATTTTAGAGGCAAATATCATGTGATTTTGAAAATCACCTAAAAACACAAACACAAGCTAAAATCTGTGCATTTATATAGCACTTTGCAAACAGAGAGGATACATTTCCTTCACTAAAGAAGCTCCTGTAGAAAGGCCTATCCTGCAAGGTGCTGAGCACATATTGAGAGGTACTGTCTCATAGATCCATAGACTCTAAAATTGGAAGGGATCATCATGATCATCTAGTCTGGCCTCCTGCACATGTCAGGCAACAGACTCTCACCCATACACTGCTGTAAGTTGCCCATAACCTCTGACTGAGTTACTGAAGTCCTCAAATCTTCATTTAAAGACTTCAAGTTACAGAGAACTCACCATTTACCCTAGTTCAAACCATACTGCAGAAAAAGACACAAAAAAACTGGGGGGAAATTGCTTCCCAACACCAAGTATGATGATTAGTTAGACAAGGAGTACATGGGTGAGACCCAGCAGCCAGATATGCAGGAAAGTATTCTCTGTAGTAACTCAGAGCCCTTCCCATCTACAGGTAGTGATCAATGGCTCCATGTCTTGTTGGCAGCCGGTATCAAGCAGAGTGCCCCAAGGTTCGGTCCTGGGCCGGATTTGTTCAATATCTTTATTAATGATCTGGAGGATGGTGTGGATTGCACTCTCAGCAAGTTTGCAGATGACACTAAACTGGGAGGAGTGGTAGATACGCCGGAGGGTAGGGATACAGAGGGACCTAGACAAATTAGAAGATTGGGCCAAAAATAAATCTGATGAGGTTCAACAAGGACAAGTGCAGAGTTCTGAATCTAGGAAGGAAGAATCCCATGCACAGATTAGAGACTGAGTGGCTAGGCAGAAGTTCTGCAGAAAAGGACCTAGGGGTTACGGTGGATGAGAAGGGGTTCCAAAGAGGATGGATCTAGACTGTTCTCAGTAGTACCAGATGATAGAACAAGGACTAATGGTCTCAAGTTGCAGTAGGAGAGGTTTAGGTTGGATATTAGGAAAAACTTTTTCAAGGAAAAACTAGGAGGATGGTGAAGCTCTGGAATGCGTTACCCAGGGAGGTGGTGGAATCTCCTTCCTTACAAGTTTTTAAAGGTCAGGCTTGACAAAGCCCTCGCTGGGATGATTTAGTTGGGGGTTAGGTCCTGCTTTGAGCAGCGGGTTAGACTAGACCTCCTGAGGTCCCTTCCAACCCTGATATTCTATGATTCTATGATACATGCTCATCTTCGACCATTGGAGACATTTGCTAATAGCAGTTGGGGATGGGCCATATGCCACTGTAGGCAACCTCCCCTCCATAAACTTATCAAGCTCAGTCTTGAAACAAAATAGGTATTTGCCCCCACTGCTCCCTTTGGGAGGCTGTTCCAGAACTTCACTCCCGTAATGGTTAGAACCGTTAGTCTAATTTCAAGTCTAAGCTTGTTGGTTGCCAGCTTATACTCTTTTGTTCTTGTGAGAACACTGGCCTTTAACTTAAATAATTCCTCTCCCTCCTTGGTGTTCAGCCCTCTGCATTTAGAGAGAGCAATCATCTCTCTCCTCAATCTTCCTTTTGTTAGGCTAAACATGCCACTGGGAGCTGCGGGCAGCTGTGCCTGCAGACAGTCAATGTAAACACTGTCTCATGGCCCACCAGCAGATTACCCTGATGGGCTGCATGTGGCCCACTGGCCACAGGTTGCCCACCACTGTCCTTAAGTCTCCCCTTGTACGGAAGGTTCTCCATTCCTCTGATCATCCCAGTGGCCCTTCTCTGCACCTGTTCCAGTTTGAATAACTCTCTCTTAAACATGGGAGACCAGAATTGCTCAATATTCCAGATGAGGTCTCACCAGTGCCTTGTATAATTATAGTAACACTTCCCTATCTCTACTGGAAATACCTCACCTGATTCATCCTAGGATTGCATTAGCCTTTTTCCTGGACCCATCACACTGGTGGCTCATAGTAATTTTGTGATCGACCAATATACCCAGGTTTTTCTCCTCCTGTGTCATTTCCAATTGGTAAGTCCCCAGCTTACAGCAAAAATTATTTTTGTTGGTCCTTAAGTGCATGGCCTTGTGCTTTTCACTATTAAATTTCATCCCACTTCTATTACTCCAATTTTCAAGGTTATCCAGATTTTCTTGTATGATGTTCTGGTCCTTCTTCATATTGGTTATACCTCAAAACTTTGAGTCACCTGCCAATTTTATTAGCAGACTCCCACTTTGTGTGTCAAGGTCATTAATGAAAATGTTAAATAAGACTGGTCCCAAGATCAATCCCTGAGGAACCTCACTAGTAACTTCCTTCCAGCCTCACAGTTAACCTTTCAGCATGAACTATTGTACTCTCCCCTCCTAATGAGAATGGGAGTTGTGGACAGTTGGCACTTTGCATTAAAAGTTACTTTGAAAGAAAAAATTAGGAAGCAAAGAGAAAACAAACTGATGAAATCTGTTGTAAATGAGGATAATAATAAAAGGGCCAAAATCAGAGTTGTGCTGAACACCTAGAATCCTACCATTTGGTGTCAGAGGTGTGTCAGGTACTCCATGTCTCTCAAGATTTGGCCTAAAAATAATAATACTCTTCATCAGATGAAACACCTATTAAAACAACATCTCCATACAAGAGTATAGCAATCCCCATTATTCAGATAAATCCCGAGAGACTTTAAGCAAGTTTACAGAAGAAGCAAGATAATTTAAACAGGCAAGAAATCTGGATTCCCATTCAAACAAACTAGCTTACAAACCAACTACATATTTTCAAAGGACTAATTACAGTGGACATGGCTGCATCACCACAAGAGATCAGCATTATCATGGATTTTTATTCTGAATGACAAGCACTATACTTCAGAGATGAGATGTGATGAATTAGTTAAATGCAGGAGACAGCCAGAGAATTGGGAGATGTAAGAAGCAGCAAAGATACGCCAACAAACCTTGCCAGACACAAGAGCAATTAACCAAAGTGAATTTGAGAAAGTCTGCAGAGGAAAATGAAAGGGGATGAGGAGATGGGAAATGTCTCATCAGCACCAGCATATGAACTATGAGACAGAATGAGGTAAGATGGTGACGTAACAGAGGTAGGAGAAGGAAAGACATTTGAAAATAAGAAGCAAATTATAACAAACTGAAGGAGTGGGCAAATAGATAAAGTAACATGGTAGTACTGTATAAGACAGACAGTAGAATGTATAGGTCTGTTCAAAACCCTGTGGAAACATTCACAGAGAACATAAGAAAACATGGTACGAGTGTGATGGCATACCCGTGAGAGAAACTGAGCTGTAAGGAAGAGATAACTGGTGATGGGACAACAGCAGATGTTCTCCCTCAAGGGCAATGATGACAGAGTTCATACAGTCAGACAACACTGTGAGGAGGGGTTTTGTTTTGGCAACCTTACACAGATTCATTTTAGTAAACATGTCAAGCACCTGCACAATCAAGAGTGGAGAAAGACAGAGACACCCTCCATGTCCTGAGAAGCCTAACAACAAAGCAAACAGAAAGGATTGCAGAATTCAGCTACAATAATTTTACATAAAGTGAGGCAGGATCCTACATTACTAAAAAAGGCATTTTAATGTGATTTCATCCTAGGGTGCATGCAGAGCAGTGGTAACTGCTGATCTTTGTGCCACAGTCAAACATAGGCTTTGGGAAATATCTTATCTATGAGAATACCAATAAGTATTGTTATGTCGAGCTTTTGAAAAGTTTTGAAGGAAGGAACAGGAGAGCAGACAAGTTGTTCTGTGATTCACCTGCTGCATGCACTTTGCAAATAAATACACTGCACCTTCCATTCTACCTCACAAAGAGGATTCTTCATCTCATCTTCCTTCTTGTTTAAAGTTGTTGAAATAGAAGAAATATAGCAGAATCCCAGACCAGAGGTTGTATTATGAAAGCTAGGCAGTCTAAGAGCATATTTGAGCATACTCCAAAGAGCAATACCACGTAAAAGACAAATGGCGTGGTCTGCATAGGTTTGTGCTCCCTGAGGTTTTTTGTTTTTTTTTTTTTAAAGACCGACGTGTTTACCCAAATAGTAGGCAAACCTTAGCTGACGTCAGTTTCACCAACCCCCTCCTATGCAGATTTCTGTCACTTACAAAACAGGCTCAGGCCCTTACCCTAACAGTCTTTCTCCACTAGGAACATTGCCTATGGTTCACAGTGGATGTCAGTATCAGATGAACTAGTGTTAAACCGCACATGTTGACCAGGACAATCATCATTCTGCACGGTTTCAGAAAACTTAGTATACCGCTCCAAGGTTTCTCCAGATCCTTTTTGTTCTTAGTTCACTGGCCCCTTTCTTCACTCAGAGCCATCACAATTAATGAGCAGCAAATTGAGAAGTGAATATGGGTAGAAAGCCACTAGGTCTTCCTGCCACAAAAAATACTTTGAGCTAAAACAGTAGCAGGTAGCCCTGATATGAACCTCTGAGACAGGGAATGAAGTCCAAAAGCAAGAAGTTTCCTTTGAAAGTTGAATATGGTACTAGTTGTAACAAAGGAATGTTATACGATATAGTGACAGCCTGATGATCTCATCTCCCCACTGCTCCTTTGTAACAGGAAGTTATACTGTTAAGCAACAGTTCACTAAGCATACTAATTTATCTCATCTTTTATACCTAACATACCTTGTGTTACCTAGAATTCTAAAAACAGGCTGACATTAAATACCCATATGACATTAAATTATAAGAGATTGGTGTCTGACATTCAAACAATGACTGGTGGTGTAGTAACTCTTTCCTTCTTAGCATTCAGGGAACATGACCATAGATTAAAGGACTTAATAAAACATAGGAAAAACAAAGGAAGTGGGAAAGGTGACATCATCAACAAAAAGAAGAGGAGGAGTGAGGATAGTGGGGAAGTCTTCACAATACTGTAGATTCTCTCCTTTACAGAGTAGAATAACTTTTTTCAGCCCACTCTCAGCCAAAGTGACACAGGGTATGTCTACACTGCAATGTAAGCCCAGGGTTCAAACTCAGGCTCAAGTCTAACCCCCTTCTATCTACACACAAATCATGCTAACCCAGGACTCAGACCCAAGTCCCAGGACTCCACATCAGTGGAGGGTCCGAGCCTGAGTCAAACCAGAACCCAGTGTTCAAGCCCTATTGCTTTGCAGTGTAGATACAGCCTCCACTGGACGCATGCTCTGGGAGTCCACCAAAAGAATCACACAGTCCCATAAGCCAACTTTATTTGTCCTCTAGACAGTCAAGTTGGTGGACAGTCAAGTTTTCGTCCGCTGCAACACAAACTAAGGGCTAGAGCAACCGCACTTTGGGTTGGCACTAGGAAGTCTGGGATATGGCTGGTTGGACTCGGGCCTGCAGTGGAGCCCCAGGTTGGGACCCAGGGTTCAACAATTCCTAACCTGGAGCTACAAATGAGCTCAAGTCCTAGGTTAAGAAACTTGGGGGCTGCTAACTCAAGTTCTACTAACCCTGGGATTACATTGTAGCATAGACATACCCTAAGTGAACCTCCCAGCCCAGGTACACAGATTCATGCTAGCGAGATTCAGCTAACATACTAAAAATAGCATGGGTGTTGTAGCTCGAACCCACTCAACCCCTTGGGCTTCAGAACCTGAGCTGCCAGTACTACAGTGTCCACAGAACTATTTTTAGCATGCTGGCTCAAGCCCTGCTAGCACTAGTCTATCTGTGTGGGCTGGGAAACTCACCCGCAGCTGCAGTGCAGACATGTCCTAAAATAGGATGCATTCTGCAGACAGCTCATGAAGCAGAGATCCGTGAATCTGGCACTCAGGTATGTCAGCTTCTGATTTCCAGTCAGCCAGACACCAGACTTAAGGGGGGAGGGGTTATAACCCTAAAATATTTTACAGAAATAATGAGAAAAAGAGAGAGAGAGAGAGAACAAACTCTCCACCCACTGTAACTAAATTTAGTCATTCGAGCCGCCTCCCAGGTCAGCCTCATCTACACAAATGTAAATTAGAGAGGCAGATACATAATCTGGGAAATTTTCCAGATTTATTATACAATAAAACAAAACAAAGAACTCAGTACTGGCTGCACTAAGAAGCCAGATCTTTCTGCCTATATAAAGGCTACCAGCAGCACTGAAGATTACTTGAGTATACTTGATACGGTGAGCAACTGCGGTAGAGAAAAATTTGTGCCAGAGCTAGGGCCAGCCGACTTCCTAGCAACCAATACACTAACATTTTCTCTTCAACAACCACTGTACAGAGACTTTTCAGTGTGGGAATCTCTCTTTGCCCAGACTGAGTGTGCTTGCTAGGCCTGACTCCCTCTGGGGCAATAGGAAAACTCCCAGCTTCACATCTTATGTAGCACTCCAGTATGGGTTAACTGATATCAGGAAACAAATTTGGGCCAGTGTTTCTCCCTAAATAATTTCATCATGGGACTCTTAAGGTGCTTGTTAGGGTCAAATATCTTGTCATACGTTTCCTGAATGGCTTTTAAAAAGGTGTGACATCCTGCTGAGGTCTGCATTACTGTGCTAACACTCCAACACCAGCAGTTGCTTAGGGAGGAGGATGCCAGCTGAAAGTAGTTTAAGGGAATTGGTGTAATCCCTTTTTTGCTTCTTGACATACTTTGAGGGTGGGGAAGGAATGAGGGGAAGGCATATGCTGAGGGTCAAGTGACTTCTCCCATTTTAAGTGGAGCTAAGCCACTAAATCTCCCCATAGTGGGCTGAAAATTCACTTAGTGGCTCTCCACTGCACAGAAATGCCTCCATCAGTGGTAAAAAGAAAAGGAGTACTTGTGGCACCTTAGAGACTAACCAATTTATTTGAGCATGAGCTTTCGTGAGCTACAGCTCACTTCATCAGATGCATACCGTGGAAACTGCAGCAGACTTTATATATACACAGAGAATATGAAACAATACCTCCTCCCACCCCACTGTCCTGCTGGTAATAGCTTATCTAAAGTGATCATCAGGTGGGCCATTTCCAGCACAAATCCAGGTTTTCTCACCCTCCACCCCCCCACACAAATTCACTCTCCTGCTGGTGCTAGCCCATCCAAAGTGACAACTCTTTACATAATCAAGTCGGGCTATTTCCTGCACAAATCCAGGTTTTCTCACATCCCCCCCACCCCCATACACACACAAACTCACTCTCCTGCACAGTCTGTTACTGAGTGACCAGAGAGGTTGAAGTGTTCTCCTACCGGTTTTTGAATGTTATGATTCCTGATGTCAGATTTGTGTCCATTTATTCTTTTGTGTACAGACTGTCCAGTTTTGCCAAAATGCAATAAAATGAATAATGTTCAGGGTTGTTGTTCTCTCTCTCTCTCTCTCTCTCTCTCTCTCTCACATACACACACACACACTTTTTTCCTTTGCCAGTCTAACTTTTCAAAAGTTGAGGGAGTTTTGAAAGGTTATAGAACGGGAAAAGAACATAAAAAGAAGACAAAGGGGAAAAAATGAAAGAGAAACTAGATGCCATTCATTCAAATTTGTTGTATTACAAAAGAAGGGAGCAAGGGAAAAGGGGAAGAAACTAAACTTTTTGTTTTTGAAAACCAACATTTTTTAAAAGTTCAATTGGAAATGAAAATTTTTCCATTTTCTTTCGATAGCATTGTGGTTCACAGCTGGTTTGGCTAGCAAACCTGCAGGCAATGAGGCTTGCACAGAGGAAAGATAAGGTGGAAAACAAAATCAAAAATAAAAACCAAGCCAGAACTATCTATCAGTTAAGTTGGGGGCCAAGAAACAGACACTGTTGGGGCATTCAGATAATTCAGTGACTCTTGTCCACACCAGATGCTGGTCTGCACTAATGTTGTAAATCGATCTAAGTTATGCTAGTTAAGTTACATAAGTATGTAACTTAAGCCAATGTACCTTAGATCAATTTACAGACACAACATAACTTCTGCCTCTTGTTAAGGTGGATTACAACAGAGATCAATGGGAGAACATTCTCCCATAGACTTAACGCGTCCACCAGACCTGCTAAATCGATGCAGCTGCATCGATCGCAGCAGCGCCAGTTTAGCCGCATAGTGTAGACATGGCCCAAGCTGGTGCAGGTTAGTGTAAATTATTCCTCCCTATCCCACTTAATACCCATGAACACCAGGGGGATTTGGCAGGCCATGTTGCCTCTTCTATTTTACCTTGGTGTTTCAACCAGCAGAAGGCAGCTTTAGTGTATGCGGGAGAACTCACAGGAGTTCTGCTAGCAGAGGCTACTGACAGGGATGGACCAGTACAGTCACTGATCAACCCACCTTTCTCGCCATATTGTGTGGCTAGGATTTGGTGGAAAGGATTTTGCAACTGCTTTCCATCTCCATATTCCTGCCTCCACCTGATGGCAAACTCAGGAGCAGATGGCCTGAGGTAGAACAACAGAAGCCAACATTTGATTCTGGCCCTAAATTTACAAATGGCAGCTACTCCAAACCATACACTTGGCTCTTTCTAGCAGTAACATTTGAAACATGCACCATAAAACTATCTGGTCTCTATATGGCTCATGGGAACTTTTAAAACAACAGACCAGTATATATTTTTCTTTACTTTGTAATAAAGTTTTATTACTCTTTGTGATGTGGCAGTGTGTGTGTCTAGCTTTCCTAACAACAAGATCATAAATAGTTCTCGGATTTTCTGTATGTGTTTATAATATTGACTGGCTTACTAGAATATTTACAGCAAGCTGAAAATGACACTTGAGCTGAGAGAGCTTTCCTCAGTTCACAGAGAAACTACGGGCAATGCAATCACTATAGGGTTTCCTGATGAAATATTCAATTCAAATGCAGCAGGAATTCCCATGAAGCCCTGGAGTCTTAAACAAAATAAGAAAACTAGAATACTATGTGTGTCTTGAATACCTTTCAATTCCCACAGATACCTCAGGCCCCAGCAAGCTGGGTCTGTGGGACAAAGACATCACTGTACAGTTCCTTCTGCTCCCTGAAATAGTCACATTTTCTTCAGTAATGAATACTGTAAACAGTAAGACAGGGTGAACTATAGTTTATTTTAATCTCTGATGAGATTTCAGGGAGGCGGTGTTGTCCTATGGATAGAGCATTGAACTAAGAGTTCAGTTCCATCTCTACCACCAACCTGCACAAGCCACTGTTTCCCTATTCGTAAAATGCTTTAACTTATAGTGCTTTTCATCCATACAAGTGAAGTATTATTATTATAGACCCATTTTTAAAAGAGGTCTATATAAGAATCTGACTTCTGCATACTCCATTTTTAAGCTTTTCCCATACTTAAACTTAGGATCTGCACATGCGTATTACGGTTACATAGTCAGAAATTGGGTAGCCAAATGTCAAACTTATACTTGCAACATAAGTAGGCAATTTTTCAGAGAACTGTGATTTTGAAATGGGGGTCTTTATGTGTCTTATGGCACTAGAATCAGAGATCACATGACAGAGAGGATCAAACTTCTGACGTGAGGGGAAGACAGACTTACGCTGTGCTGCTACTCAGCCCCCATTTCCACCTGCTTATTCTGCGCTAACCAACCCATTCATATTAGGTAGCATAGCACCTGCCTTTTTTAGTGGGGGACAAGTACATTCATATTTGGCGGTACCAACACTATTCTAATTCAGGATGGACCTCACCTAATGATGATTGCTCTAAACCAGAGATTTCCTGAAATAACAGCTTTCATCATGATCTTAATTGATGTGCTTTTTTCCCTTCAAGATAGTTCTTTTTATTTTCATCCAGCATAAGGAGCACATGGCATGATACTTTGCTAAGGTATCGATGTCCTTTTTAATGAACACCAGAAATAAAAGAGACACACAAAATATGAGGAAGTGGTGATTAAGTTACTGGTATCCAAAGGCTCCAACAGTTTATGCACATTTTAGATGATCACAATTTTGTAGGCATGAATATGCATACTGCTTTAATGATGGCTTTGCCTCTTTTTAACTTGTCTTCCATCCTTTTTTTAAGCTACATTCTAATACAGCATGACAGACAGCCACTTACGATTAATCATGGATAAGATTATTATGTAGAAAAAAATATTCAATGATTCACTCACATATGCTATGTATGGTCAGTAAAATATAAGTGAAATAAAATAGTTATAAAAATGGAGGCTTAAGATCAGACTGAGCAGGCAATGGAGAGGCATAAGGATGGGGAAGATCTGACAGGAGTGAGCTAGATATTTCATACTATAAACAGAAAGCAAAGCACATTTGAGAACTGACATACTGTAGATTTGTTTAAGCAGCCCTAATCAAGCACCCAATAACTTTGGGGATAGGGACATTTAAGACCCAACTCCAGATCTTTATCTGAATTTTGCTTCCGTTGGACATTATGAATCTGCAGAAGTAGCATGGGCCACGATCTTATTGGTCCACACCAGCATCTCCAAGAGAAAACAAGCTGGACCATCCACCAGAAATTGGATCAGCAGATCACTTCTCAAAAGCCAAATACACCTGGAAGGGATAAGATGGAGGTCCTAGGTCAGCCACCTAGCCTCCTAGTGACATCAAGTACCTATCTGAGATAGGCACCTTTAACTATCTAACTATTTTCCAGCAATTCAGGTTACTCTCTAGAGCAGCAGGAAAAGACTACAGTGAACAAAACTAAGATGAAAACTGGTGGCTGAGCAAAGATCTAGTGATAAGTGACCCAAGAGAAAGTCTGTGAAACAACCCAAATTAGTCATTTGAACACTCCTTGAAACTGAGTACCTAATTAGTAAAGAAGTATACAGAATTGTGTTTTAAGGACCACCAGAGTTACTGTGTGTGTCTGTTTTGTAAGAAGCTCCCATCAAGATTGTTTTACGTATTTTTAAACTGCACAGGTTACTGCCACTAACTAAGATTGTACAACAGTGTACACGTATCTACCATAGTTAATGATCTCATACGGTCTTTCAAATTAGGTGTAAATAGACATGAGACCAAGTGTGCAAGCTTTTTCAACTGCAGTCAGTCATAAATCTAGGGGTTTGATATTAACTAGGAGAGTTAGTCAGTCCTGGGCTAACAAACATTCATAGGAAAATTGATTTAAAAGTTTGAGTACTATAGAAAAAATGTTTAGAGCAGACAATGGACCTGTATGCAGTCTTCAACTGACTTGAACAAAACTTTTGATAACAGAGAGAGTCTATGGGCTGTTCTACATAAACTGGGCTGCCCAAGAAGGTTCATATAAATCATCCATCTGTGCCATGACCACATGACAGTGTAAGTGCTCTCAAATGATGACTCTTCTAACGCATTTGGAATCTTGAATGGAGTGAAGCAAGGCTGCATACTTGCTCCAGACAGTGCTCTTCAACTTGTTCTTTTGCCCATGACCTCAGCCATGCCACAAGGGACTTGGACCAGGGGATATGCATCCACTACTGACTCAATGGGTCCCTCTTTTAGCTTTGAAGACTCAATGCTAAGACCAAGCTGCTGGAGAGTCTTCTCATTGAGGCACTTTTTGCAGATGACTGCACCTTGGTGGCCTATAGATATAATGACCTCCAGGTCATCGTTGATAGATTTTCTGAAGTATCCCAGCTCTTTGGCCTTATCATTCTTGGGAAAACATAGGTCTTGCTCCAATAAGCACCTCATTCCAATGGAATAGTGGAATTAATAACCAATTTGCCCAAGTGAGCCATATTGTGAAGGACTCAGTCAAAAATCTTAGTCACCTTCCCACAATAGTAATTAAGTGTGATTTTCTGTTGTGGTTATGTGATTTGATTCTGAAAACCTTACTAGTTATATCAACTAATGTTCTAGCTAGTCTTAGCCAAATCATTGTCCCTTAGCATTTCTGATTTCTTATCGCCTATACTATGAATTCCTGTTGTTAAGGGATAGTTAATAAAGCTTTATTAAACTAAACTACACTACTATTAAACTAAACTAAACTACACTCAGGTTCTTTTTTTTACTGAAGCAATCAAAATTAAAAGAACCCTAAGAAAGGCGATACAGGTAATCAATGAAGCAGCTGCTCAACTAAAGTATGTTTCTGATATCACTCTTCGGATTCCTGGCTTGGCATGGCACATTTTCATTTCACCTGCCAAAGAGGGGGGGACAGGGAAGACTCCCTGGATTGAAGGAGTCCTTTTTATTGTAATCCCTAAATAAGACAGGCTCTAATGCTGATTCTTGCTGTACCACACTTGGCTCTTGCCCTTTTCTAAGACCTGCTTTACATGCAAAGTTGCACCAGTCTAACTAAAGGTGAATTTTTGAAATAGCACAAGACAGTATACCCATATATCTGCTTAAAGCAGGCACAAGCTGAACCATATTAATCAGCTTCAAGTTAATAAGCATGTCCATACTGGGCTTTGCAATGGTTTAACTGAAGTCAGCTTTTAGAAGGTTTGAGAAACATTAAAAAAAATAATAATAATAAAGTTCAACAGTTTAACTGAAGTTTACTCAGACTTCCTTGGACTGAAATCAGTCTGGAAATTACAGGACAGCACCAGCTCTTAAGAAAACTCTGGTACTTCCTTCTTCCAGCCAGGTTTCACACATCCCACAACATAGTTTCTTGATGGTGTTCCTGATATTATTTAAAGGACAACAATCACCAACATTTTTCAATGCATCAAAAAGTTATGTTCCAATAGCAATTTTGAGTCTATTTTACTTGAACCCATTTTTATTAACTACCAAATTCCACAGAAATTATTCCTTTCTCCAGATGTGTGTATATTTCTCAGTGTCCTGATCTAGTCTAGTTTGGGATCCCTCTAATGTCCCTCACTCTGTTTCAGAAGCCACCAGAACCCTACCAGAGAGGTAGCACACACATGTAGCTAGGCCTTATATGTTGTAAATAGTTTGTAAACAGTTATTTGCGCTACACTATGTCCATGTGATTCAGTCACATTATGTTTGTTGCATAGAGAGGAAAAAAAACAACACCTGGGTTCAATATCTTAAGACAGTGAGACCGACAATGTTTGCCAAATTCATTCCTTGTGCAGTAAGAGTGCACTGTCTACAAAAAGCTACAAACAACAGTTATGGTAGCTCATTTCACACTGATCAGATCACATTGATAATATGCTCAAGAGAAGAGTATCTGACATACCGGACTTTGCTGAATGAGACTGAGAACTGTTGTTTTTAGTCTCCAGGGGAACAGTTCAAGACATGCTCAGTCAAATATATGTCATATTAATGAGTTCCAACACGCTAAGTGTTGAGTAAAAAAATTTTCCTCCTCCTCCACTGTTCTAATTGAGAAATACAAAAAGAAGCGCTACTGTACAGAGATCAAGATGCAAATGTTGGAACATGTGTTGTGCATGCTAAAAGCAGTTGCATTGACAGTAGAGTGCAACATACTGAATTCCCATAACGTACCCTAGCACGACCCTTTGTAAGAATATTAAAATATTAAGGAAACTAGCCTGCATTCCTTGTTGTTACAATCACATACCATACCATACCCCATAGATACAATATAGTAGCATCAAAGTAATGTTGACTGCAATGGGCAGTAAAACTGTTGCTAAACATTAATGACTAAAAGGTAAAAGACTATTGTTGAGCTAACAAAACCAAAGTTGCATCAGCTCATACTACCTCTGCCATCTTATTTCAGCCTCCAGAATCTTTCATCCAGCTGTAGAGAATGAGAGTAATTCAAAATTAAGAATGAAAAATAAGACACTGGCTCAAATCAATGAACCAACTGTAAAAAAATAAAAAAGAATGATTAATTCCTTCCCCATAGAAACATGGCAATTTTTGCAGAGGAAATTGTGCTGCAACACCAGTTTGCCAGATATATTCTGCTGTGTGTGAAAGAAAGAGATATACAGACACTGTCATGTCCATAACACACACATACTCTATCTTCTCTGAAAAATCCTCTCCCTCAATTTAGCCTGCCTCTCCAGCAACTTCTCCATCTCCCTCTTCCCTTTTGTTGTCTACTCTCACTCCCTAAGCATCCTCATTCAATACCGAGGCATGCTGGGATAATGCTAATGTCCCAAACATGTAATTGCCAGCCCCACATGAGAATTTCCAGGCATCAGCCTATCCTGGAAGCAATGGTCTTCAGTGAACCATTTCAGAACATGGCATGGCAAATGTTTTTGGAAGATGACAATGCACAATGTGACCATGGACACCAATCCCAAACTATGTTCAGGGTCACTTCTCTGATCTTGTTCTTCTTGATGTCAGCCCTGAGCAAAGAATGGGGCATCAGCTGCACCAGCTGAGTGTCCCCAAGAGGCAACGTGCTTCTGAAGCCCAATTCTACAGCCTTCCTTCCCCAGGCTCGCATGGAGCCCACTCCGCTGGCCAGGACGTTAGGGCGTGGTCAGGTTCAGATTAACCAATGTGCACTCACACAGGAACTTCATCTCCAGGGGCCCCACCAGCTACCCCACAGAAACCCTAACAAGCAGAGTGGCACTGCAATCCTGTGCACCAAGTCGAAATGTCACTCACTCATATTTGGCCTGGCTGTCTCCATCCCGGGCATGACCAGACCAAACCTGACTGCGTGCTGCTGTGACCCGGCACTTGGCCCCCACACTTCTACCATACCCACCAAACCATCAGATGGCTCACTGAGCCCCTCCCCACCCGAAAGGTGTGCATTTCTACAGGTACTTCCACATGCATTTTTAAAGACCCCATCAAGGTAACCTCTATTAGCACATCTCTATGAATCATCACCTAGTAGCCTCCATACCACACACCTCCCTCGTACCTTATCTGTGTATAGTTTTCAGCATTTGCCACTCTGAATTTCCTAATTCTTAGAAATTCTGTATTTCTAATTCTTGGGGTTGCTTGTTTGTTTAATTTTTGCTTAGTACAACATACTTATGAGTTTCTGATACATATTGTCAGTCCTAATTCCAGTTTAATTAAATTCATAGTCTGGGAATTTATTCTGCTAGGAAGTTTCTGATATGCCTTTTTCAGCTACCTGGAGAGACCAACTATCTGAATATCTGTGGGGATTTTGGTGGAACTCATAATGCCAATACAAGTTTACACATTTCATTCTTGGTCTATTATGCAGATTTTGCTAGCGGATATACATTCAGCTATCAGTTCTCGAGTCTCCATACATCTCAGTTCATCTGCCCAGTAGTTCCCTGCTCAGGTATTCACAGCAGATCAAGTAAACTCTCTTGCAGCAGAAACTGGAAGATTGAACACAGTTTGCAGTAAGCAATATTTGAGATGCTACAAAGCCTGATACAAAAATGATCAGACACATGTCAAATGTAATTTTATAATGGGAAATGTGAAGCAATGCACAGTTGGCTTAAAAATAATTGACACAGTAAACTGAATAAAGAGAAATCAGAGTAATTGAGCAGTACAATAGTGAGGGGACAGTGAGCTGCGCTGTGTGAAAACAGAAAAGGGAAGTTTCCAAATGCTAGAACACCCAGCTAAACATGGGATGGAAGAGGGACCTCAGAGTAAGACTAGATGATGATATTCAGTTCGGTTCTGGCCACTACATTAACAACATATTGTGCAATCAAAAGAGTAAAAAGCATTAATCCCAGGAGTAAACAGGCCAAGTTAAGTAAACAGTAAGAGAGTCTATTGAGGAAAAAAAAGGTATGGAAAATGTTTATTCAATGTTTCCCCTTATTTTTAGAATAGGCTTCCCCCTTCCTGTCCATCAGTAAACCTTTCCAAACCCATTTCTTTCAGCACTACCTTCTTTCTTCTCCCCAAATAACGTCTCCTCTTTGTCCCCCAGCCCCTTTCCTGAAGCACTGTTTTGCATCATCATGTTGCTCTCTGTCTTCAGGTCCATTCCTACAAGGTTCTCCAAGGGATATCACTAGATGTAAAATGGGGTCAGCACCTTTTAGGTGGTTTTTCCCAACTCTCAGGTTCAAGACCTTAGAATTTAAGCTTTCCAGTGTAGGAGAAGTGTCCTACTTTGTGTTTATAAAGCCTTGTACATGTTAATATTGCTATATAAAGCCTGATGCAGATGTGCAACGCAAAACTTAGGAGCCGAGTTGTATCCCATTTAATAATGTAGCCCTGAGACTGAAATACAAAGAAATTTCAGTATAGAAATAATTGTTCAAAGAAACACAGCACTCATAACTAATAAGACTCCTTTAGATCAACCTAAATTTGAAAGAGTGAAATTGTACCAACTGCAGCCAAGAAATTGACAGCTCATTGTTGGGACATGCACTGGAGGTTCTACTAAATGTCTTGATACACGAGCAAGATAATTTAGTTGTACCTTAATGGCACCTGCTTCATCTCTATATGCAGCAAATAAGCCACTGGGTTTATGACACATATGAACAACATAGACAGATAACTGATGAAAATAGTCTGTTTAATGAATACACTTGTGCCAAGCAATATGTGATTAATGCAGTGCAGTGAAACCTGGCAATAACAGAGGACTTTGCTCACAAAAGAGCTGGAAGTGTTTAGTGGTGCAATCAGATTCTACATTCCAGTGCTGGCTTTAGCTTTTGAGGCGCCCCAATCAAAATGAGCTATATTACTGAAGTCACTGCATTACAGTACCATGCTAACAACATTAGGGATTGCATGAACACCTGCTGAACAACCAACCACAAGATAATAAAAGTGATTCATTAAAATGAACCCCCTCCCCAAACCCAGAACAGGACCTGTTTAGTGCTCGAGCAATTTTTTTTTTTGCAATGAGAAAACTACTTTCACAGTGCCTCCAGCCCAGCCAAAGGCAGAAAGAGAGCCTATTCTTGCAATAGGTTTCAGAGGAACAGCCGTGTTAGTCTGTATTCGCAAAAAGAAAAGGAGTACTTGTGGCACCTTAGAGACTAACCAATTTATTTGAGCATGAGCTTTCGTGAGCTACAGCTCACTTCATCAGATGTTTACCGTGGAAACTGCAGCAGACTTTATATACACACAGAAATCATGAAACAATACCTTGTTTTGTTTTGTTTCATGATTTCTGTGTGTATATAAAGTCTGCTGCAGTTTCCACGGTAAACATCTGATGAAGTGAGCTGTAGCTCACGAAAGCTCATGCTCAAATAAATTGGTTAGTCTCTAAGGTGCCACAAGTACTCCTATTCTTGCAATAGTTACAGCTAGCTACACCTAGTAAAACTTGGAGAAACATCTGCTCCTTCAGTTGCTTACCCAAATCAAACTCCTGAGTCTTTGGAGATTCAGCTATTGCTAATTCAAAGTCGGTGATGAATTAATGAAAAATATTTGTTTCAAAGTAATGTAGATTTAGGGTACAAATGAAGGTAAAAAGAAGTCTGGTGGTTAGAGGAAGGGTGTGCAAATCAGGAGGGAAACAGATTCCAATATTATATATCTGGGCAACTCATCCTCTCTTTGCCTCAGTTTCTTTGTGTTTTCAGGAGAGTCCAACGTGTAGGGCACTAACCTGGGACTCATAAGACCAACCCTGCCACCCACTGTGCCTCTGTTTCCCTCACTCTCTTGATATTTAGATTGTAAGTAAGCTTTTATGGTCAGGAGCCTCTCTCACTGTGTGCAGGCACTGTGGGGCCCCAGGCTTGGTTAGTGCATCTAGGTGCTGTTGTAAATTGAATAGTATTTACCCACCATCAGGAGACACAGAGATCCCTGAACAAAAGGCTGCAGCGTAAATGCGAAGTGTTCCTTGCTTGATGCATTGGAATGGAGCCTCAATAAATCTATTGCCACACCCAGATAATTAACAAGCCTTCCAGGGAGAAAGGAGCATAACTGTTAATTCATTGGAATTCATTTGCAAATTGGATACTATTAATTTAGGCTTAAATAGAGACTGGGAGTGGCTAAGTCATTATGCAAGGTAGCCTGTTTCCTCTTGTTTTTTCCTACCCCCCCCCCCCCCCAGATGTTCTGGTTTAACTTGGATTTAAACCTGGAGAATGGTCAGTTTAGATGAGCTATTACCAGCAGAAGAGTGAGTTTGTGTGTGTATGGGGGTGGGGGGGATGTGAGAAAACCTTGATCTATGCAGGAAATAGCCCGACTTGATTATGTAAAGAGTTGTCACTTTGGATGGGCTAGCACCAGCAGGAGAGTGAATTTGTGTGGGGGGGTGGAGGGTGAGAAAACCTGGATTTGTGCTGGAAATGGCCCACCTGTTGATCACTTTAGATAAGCTATTACCAGCAGGACAGTGGGGTGGGAGGAGGTATTGTTTCATGATTTCTGTGTGTATATAAAGTCTGCTGCAGTTTCCACGGTAAACATCTGATGAAGTGAGCTGTAGCTCACGAAAGCTCATGCTCAAATAAATTGGTTAGTCTCTAAGGTGCCACAAGTACTCCTTTTCTTTTTGCGAATACAGACTAACACGGCTGTTCCTCTGAAACCTGTCATTATGCAAGGCACTGCGCATTTAGCCGTATGGAGTGGAAATCTATCAACTGCATGAAGAAACTTGTACAGATACAGACAGACATCATCTTCCTTTCCAAATGCAAACAGATGGACATCGTACCAAAAGGACTGAAGGTCAAAAATCCATTACAATCTACATACCACACAGACTATGCTGACAGCTTGTGCCTCACGCTCTCAAAGAAACTGCGGAATCACCTGATCAAGATCCTCTACAGCAAACAGGGAAAGATTAAGAATGAGCTCTCAAAAATGGATACTCTCATAAAGAACCAACCTTCCACACAAACTTCCTCGTGGCTGGATTTTACTAAAACTAGACAAGCCATTTACAACGCACACTTTGCTTCTCTACAAAAGAAAAAAGACACTAAACTTTCTAAACTACTACATGCTACAAGGGGCCACAGCAATGGTTCCCTCACCCCACCTAGCAATATTGTTAACCTATCCAACTATACTCTCAGCCCAGCAGAAGCAGCTGTTCTATCTCGGGGCCTCTCCTTCTGCCCCTCCACCCCCACGAACATGATACAGTTCTGTGGTGACCTAGAATCCTATTTTCGACGTCTCCGTCTCAAGGAATATTTCCAAAATACCTCTGAACAACATACTAATCCACAGAGGTCTCCCTGCCAACACTACAGAAAGAGGGATTCTAGATGGACTCCTCCTGAAGGTCGAAACAGCAGACTGGACTTCTACATAGAGTGCTTCCGCCGACGTGCACGGGCTGAAATTGTGGAAAAGCAGCATCACTTGCCCCATAACCTCAGCCATGCGGAACGCAATGCCATCCACAGCCTCAGAAACAACTCTGACATCATAATCAAAAAGGCTGACAAAGGAGGTGCTGTTGTCATCATGAATAGGTCGGAATATGAACAAGAGGCTGCTCGGCAGATCTCCAACACGAGTTTCTACAAGCCATTACCCTATGATCCCACTGAGAGTTACCAAAAGCAACTACAGCATTTGCTCAAGAAACTTCCTGAAAAAGCACAAGATCAAATCCGCACAGACACACCCCTGGAACCCCGACCTGGGATATTCTATCTACTACCCAAGATCCATAAACCTGGAAATCCTGGGCGCCCCATCATCTCAGGCATTGGCACCCTGACAGCAGGATTGTCTGGCTATGTAGACTCCCTCCTCAGGCCCTACGCTACCAGCACTCCCAGCTACCTTCGAGACACCACTGACTTCCTGAGGAAACTTCAATCCATCGGTGATCTTCCTGATAACACCATCCTGGCTACTATGGATGTAGAAGCCCTCTACACCAACATTCCACACAAAGATGGACTACAAGCCGTCAAGAACACTATCCCCGATAATGTCACGGCTAACCTGGTGGCTGAACTTTGTGACTTTGTCCTTACCCATAACTATTTTACATTTGGGGACAATGTATACCTTCAGATCAGCGGCACTGCTATGGGTACCCGCATGGCCCCACAGTATGCCAACATTTTTATGGCTGATTTAGAACAACGCTTCCTCAGCTCTCGTCCCCTAAAGCCCCTACTCTACTTGCGCTATATTGATGACATCTTCATCATCTGGACCCATGGAAAAGAAGCCCTTCAGGAATTCCACCATGATTTCAACAATTTCCATCCCACCACCAACCTCAGCCTGGTCCAGTCCACACAAGAGATCCACTTCCTGGACACTACAGTGCTAATAAACAATGGCCACATAAACACCACCCTATACCGGAAACCTACTGACCGCTATTCCTACCTGCATGCCTCCAGCTTTCACCCTGACCACACCACATGATCCATCGTCTACAGCCAAGCTCTGCGATACAACCGCATTTGCTCCAACCCCTCAGACAGAGACAAACACCTACAAGATCTCTGTCAAGCTTTCTTACAACTACAATACCCACCTGCAGAAGTAAAGAAACAGATTGATAGAGCCAGAAGAGTTCCCAGAAGTTACCTACTACAGGACAGGCCTAACAAAGAAAATAACAGAACGCCACTAGCCGTCACCTTCAGCCCCCAACTAAAACCCCTCCAACGCATTATTAAGGATCTACAACCCATCCTAAAGGATGACCCAACACTCTCACAAGTCTTGGGAGACAGGCCAGTCCTTGCCTACAGACAGCCCCGCAACCTGAAGCAAATACTCACCAACAACCACATACCACACAACAGAACCACTAACCCAGGAACTTATCCTTGCAACAAAGCCCGTTGCCAATTGTGCCCACATATCTATTCAGGGGACACCATCACAGGGCCTAATAACATCAGCCACACTATCAGAGGCTCGTTCACCTGCACATCCACCAATGTGATATATGCCATCATGTGCCAGCAATGCCCCTCTGCCATGTACATTGGTCAAACTGGACAGTCTCTACGTAAAAGAATAAATGGACACAAATCAGATGTCAAGAATTATAACATTCATAAACCAGTCGGAGAACACTTCAATCTCTCTGGTCACGCAATCACAGACATGAAGGTCGCTATCTTAAAACAAAAAAACTTCAAATCCAGACTCCAGCGAGAAACTGCTGAATTGGAATTCATTTGCAAATTGGATACTATTAATTTAGGCTTAAATAGAGACTGGGAGTGGCTAAGTCATTATGCAAGGTAGCCTGTTTCCTCTTGTTTTTTCCTACCCCCCCCCCCCCCGATGTTCTGGTTTAACTTGGATTTAAACCTGGAGAATGGTCAGTTTAGATGAGCTATTACCAGCAGAAGAGTGAGTTTGTGTGTGTATGGGGGTGGGGGGGATGTGAGAAAACCTTGATCTATGCAGGAAATAGCCCGACTTGATTATGTAAAGAGTTGTCACTTTGGATGGGCTAGCACCAGCAGGAGAGTGAATTTGTGTGGGGGGGGTGGAGGGTGAGAAAACCTGGATTTGTGCTGGAAATGGCCCACCTGTTGATCACTTTAGATAAGCTATTACCAGCAGGACAGTGGGGTGGGAGGAGGTATTGTTTCATGATTTCTGTGTGTATATAAAGTCTGCTGCAGTTTCCACGGTAAACATCTGATGAAGTGAGCTGTAGCTCACGAAAGCTCATGCTCAAATAAATTGGTTAGTCTCTAAGGTGCCACAAGTACTCCTTTTCTTTTTGCGAATACAGACTAACACGGCTGTTCCTCTGAAACCTGTCATAACTGTTAATGATGATCACCCCTCAGCAGGAGAAAGCCCCCTATGGGGACAATTATGTCTTCTTTATAAGATACTCAGCTCTTAAAATCATCCTCAGCTTCTTCCCCAATTGTAGAGATAACTGCATGGAACTCACTTTTTGGTGTGATTTTCATAAAGCAACAAATAGTCAGCAGAGAAAGTGTTCATGAAGTAACAAGTATTTCCACATAATTTGCAAGTTACTAAAGTATCCCAAGATTTGAGGTACTATTTGCATAACTTTAGAATCTACTGTTAAGATCCTTGTTTTCCCACAAACTACAGAATTACTGGGGGGTGGAGGAAGGGGAGGTAAAATAGCAACTTTGTAAGCATCAGCAGGTTTTTAATTTTAGAAATACCCTGCAACATAAAGCTTGTCAGGATTGTTTCCTAAAACAGGTATATGTAAATAGCTTTTGCTCATTCAAGTAATCCCAATCCAGACAACAGGATTATCATCAATTATGGGGGAGGGATTTAGGTTCAAATCCATTTTCATTGACATTTCACCACTAACTTCAAAGGGAGCAGGATCAGGCTCTGAGATACCACCTACCATATACCACCATACGTATCTGAGCCCAGTGTAGATTATTAAATGGGGCAGTGTAACACAACTCAGGACTCCCAGTCATGGAGAGACATTGGGTGTTTTGATGTTAAGGAGAACTCTCCCCTCTTCCTGAAAGGCTACAAATTAGGCTTTTAAACAGAACGATACTGAGCACAGCAGGAACTCTCTTCTTAGGGTCCCCATCCAGGTGCTATTTTCACCATTATCAAACTATAGCATGTTTAAAACAAAACAAAACAAAACAAAACCACACATCCCCCAAGTACAGGCCAAAACACATATACAGCCCTCTGGCTAAAATCCTTACATACAGCCACCCTGGTTTGACACCTAGCACCTTTCAGTCAAGATCAGCAGGTTAAACATCTCTCTGCTGGGCTAACTGCAAGATAACAAGAGCAACCAGACAAAAAAATCCAGTTTCTTAACTCCCATTGGATTCTGTGGTAGGGGGTTCCCTCCCCACACCCAAGAAAACAGTACAGGGTGAGCTACCGTCAAGTCAGTTGCGTTCTCCCTCACCCAAGGGCTAGTCATCCAGCCATCTCTAATTTTTCAGAATCCTCCTTTTTAAGCTTGCGTGGAGAACGACCTGTTTCTGTCTGGAGCTAAATACAGTAAACTTTACATCTAAACATGCCATCTAAAAAGGGGGAGAGTTGGAAGAATTAGGAAGTGTACAAAAAGATCCCAAAGCAAGGAAGAATCAAAAATAAATGTGAAAAGAGTGTAGCTGGAGGCGTCAAACATCAAGAGACTTCTAGCAGAGTGGACAGTGACTCAGCCAAGGATGAAGACAGACGATTTCACAATGGAATGAGAAATACAGCCACAGAGGATGATAAAATAATTCAAGCATTAAATGAATACTTACATGTTTACAACAGAGATGACTACCAATGTGTCAGCTGACACTGGCTGTATATCTACTATTGTGAAAGAGTTCGGGGGCAGTCAGGTAAAAGCATTAAGCTAGCAGGAGCAATTGAAGAGAAGGACAAGATTACTATAGAGCTTTAACTACTTGGGTGCTGCTGTTCAACACAGTTGCATCCAGTTAGGACCCACCTGTTGTGTGCTGAATGGACCAGGTAGGTACTTCCATTCTTTTGGTTTCAAAGGGTCATAGATTTGAAGAAGCACTCAGCATTGAGCTAACTCTGCTCCCACTGAAGTCACATGGAATGAAATCATGGCCTCATTGAAGTCAATGGAAAAACTCCCACTGTCGTCATTGGGACAGGGAGTTCACCAAGTGATTTATTGACTTCAGTGGGGCTAGAATTAAGCACTTTGGAAAATCCCATCCTGGAAGCACAACAGGGGAGGATAGGGGAGGAGAGCTCCCATTGAAAGGGCAGCTACTCTCTCAGAGGGCTCGTCCTCCTGATGGCATTCCAAGTTCACGCATACGGCTCCAAGCTGTGTGACTGGCAGCATGAACACAGCAATGCAAAACAGGAATTACTTTTATTTATAAACAAAAATTAAAATAATCCCTCCCCAGAAAACTAGAACTCAAGTAAGTGTGTCTGTTACTTATTAAATACCAAAATACACTGAAATCTGATGCATTTGTGTGCATACCAGAACAATACATTTCAAAACGGAATGTTTAACAAATTAAGTCTCTCACAATTTGGGGCATTATGTAGATGTTGACATTTCATTGCATAACTGATCTAGCCTTCTAGAAAGTCTTTGCCTTACATTCTTCCTGTCCCCTCCACATCTACCCCATTAGCAATAACTCAAATAACATGGCTGCAGAGCAAACAACAAGAGTTGTAGGAAAATATGGATTTCTTCTTGGAAGGGAAGGCAAAGGGGTTTATTCCACCAAGGAAGAGAGGGAAGCTGAAAGTGAAGTGAAAGTGAAGCTAAGCTAATAATATGCAGTGAATCATTTATTTGATAGATTTAGCCTCTTTCATATTGTGAATTGTCCAGGAACACTTGGCAATACCCTCAGATGTACTCCCAATTTGAAATTATTTTCCCCTGTCCTCATCCTCATGTCCCATACTCCATTGAGACCTGACTCTATGGCCCCCAACACCTTTCCTCAGTGGGCAGGGTCTCAAGGAGGCAAGGGCAGTACTGCAAACAGAAGTTGATGTACACGGGTGAAATGCTTCAGTCTTTTATCACTACTGCACACATGGTACCTTCATACTAGCCATTGCAAGTATCTGCCCATGGGGTCTGGGCAGGTTTGTACTCAGGGCAGCTAACCCATGCCACTGCTGCTCATGCTACCATGGTTACACTCCTATGTTTAGCACACCAGCTTGGGCAGAGCTACACAAGCTGGGAATCACACCCCAAGCTCTAAGGGTAGATGTAGCCAACGTGTTAGTACCCAGACAGCATACTGTATTTATTGGCACAAGCAAGGATAAGGAGTACTTGTGGCACCTTAGAGACTAACACATTTATTTGAGCGTAAGCTTTCGTGAGCTACAGCTCACTTCATCGGATGCATGCAGTGGAAAATACAGTGCAGAGATTTATATACATAGAGAACATGAAACAATGGGTGTTACCATCCAGACTGTAACCAGAGTGATCACTTAAGGTGAGCTATTACCAGTAGGAGACCAGAGGGGGGTTGCGGGGAGAACCTTTTGTAGTGATAATCAAGGTGGGCCATTTCCAGCAGTTGACAAGAACATCTGAGGAACAGTGGGGGGAGAGGGAGGAGGGGAACAAACATGGGGAAATAGTTTTACTTTGTATAATGATCCATCCACTCCCAGTCTCTATTCAAGCCTAAGTTAATTGTATCCAGTTTGCAAATTAATTCCAGTTCAGCAGTCTCTCATTGGAGTCTGTTTTTGAAGTTTTTTTTGTTGAAGAATTGCCACTTTTAGGTCTGTAATCGAGTGACCAGAGAGATTGAAGTGTTCTCCGACTAGTTTTTGAATGTTATAATTCTTGACATCTGATTTGTGTCCATTTATTCTTTTACATAGAGACTGTCCAGTTTGACCAATGTACATGGCAGAGGGGCATTGCTGGCACATGATGGCATATATCACATTGGTAGATGTGCAGGTGAACGAGCCTCTGATAGTGTGGCTGATGTGATTAGGCCCTATGATAGTGTCCCCTGAAAAACTTCTTTCCTATTGCCCATGTTAACACACTCAACCTTACTAAGCATGATTGCAAAAAGAGGTACACAGAAAAAAGATCACAAATCAAGGATTCAATCCTGTTACCCTGAACAAGTGTTGGGCCTGAAGCATAATTCATGCAGTTCAAGTTCACTGCTAGCAAAAGCTCTGAGATTTTTAAGATGAGAAAGGAAAGATATTTCATGTAGTGCTCTGATTCACAGGGCAAATAAATATTTGTTTTCCCACTGTAAGCCATTTATGTAGAATAAGATCCTTTATGTTGTAGATCTAATCACATTTATCTTTGGGAAGAACTACCTTGAAATTCGAGTCATGTCTGTACATCCTGTATCTGCAGAGGCATTCACAGACTTGTACATTACTTTTATCCCTGCAGTGCTCTTCTTTTAGTGCAGAGTTCCACCTTTTTTTAAAAGGAATTTTCTTCTTCTGCAATTTCATCTCCTGTTATTTTGTCCAGAAAGGAGACGGAAGGTTCTGCAATCGCTGGGAATATAAGCTTCAAGTATATCACTATTTCTCTACATTGCAACCCACTTTGACAAAATACCTAAGCATTCTAGGCAGATCATGTTTTAAATAGGACTGGCTCCTTTTAAACAAATCACTCAATAGCCTGGTTCAGAGTTATTTAAAGTGGTTGGGATTTTATAACCCTATGAATACTGCACATTGCAACTGCTGAGCTTTAAAAACACAAACTAAAAAGTGGGTACAAGAAACTGCCATCTGTCCCTCTAAACAATTATCGTCCTGCCATCTGTCTGTACACTGGATAATGTTTTTGCTGTTGATAATATCTGATTGAAGAGGCTCTCCCTCTACAGACACAGAGAAAAAGGAACTGTTAAAAATGCTGATTATTCTAGTTTTTCCTCTATAAAAGTCTGCCATTTCAATTGGATCTTTACATTTTATACTGTTGGTATGTATCTAAAGCACACATGGTATCATTCGGTCCCAATAAATATTTAAGCAACTTTTTTCCATAGGTCTCTTCCGTTAGTTATAAAATCCTGATGGCAACTGGCTTTAGGCTATTTATTTGTGCCTTTTGTATTTAAGAAAAGCAAACTAATTAAATTGGCCAGGAGTGACAATACCTTTCATATTTGCTTTGGACTCTCTTCTCTGCTTTTGTTTTCCTCTCTCAAAGTGAATTGCTCAGCAGATAACCAATATTAACAGGGGTAAATCCTCCTCCCCCCTTATCTGATACAATTCTATCATACAGTGGGGGAGCAGTGTTTGGGGAGCCTGCACAAGGGGTCCACACCTCCAGCAGAGGCCAGCTCCAAGGAAGCTTCCTTGCACAGCTGGGTTTGGTAGGAAGATCAGGGATGTAGCCAGTGGATCTCTTTGTGGGTCCACTTCCCAAAGACCTTTGCAAACGGATAACTTATCTCGAGATACTTTTGGGAATTCTCTTGCCAGGTCACCACCCTAGCATTCATGTCAGAGGTCACACACAGGATATTGTAGTCTTTTGGGATGAAAGGCTGTATAGAAATGTACTGCCAGATATTAATTTTACACTATAGAGCTTTTAATTACAACTTTGCTTAGAGCAGTGGTTCCCAAACTAGGGGCAAACTAGGGAAAGCCCCTGGCAGGCTGGGCCGGTTTGTTTACCTGCCGCGGCCACAGGTTCAGCTGATCCCGGCTCCCACTGGCCGCAGTTCACTGCTTCAGGCCAATGGGAGCTGCAGGAAGGGCGGCCAGCACATTCCTTGGCCCACGCCACCTCCCGCAGCCCCCGTTGACCGAGAACGGCGAACCACCACCATTGGGAGCCACGATTAGCCAAACCTGAGGAACAAACCAGCCCAGCCCAGGCTTTCCCTGAACATGCGGTGCCCCTTGTTTGGGAACCACTGGCTTAGAGCATGCGTGTCAGAATTATGCTTTGCTTATTTCATTAGTGCAATTACTAAATTATTAGTTGTAGAGTACATTTATAGGGCCCAATTTCTGCAGTCCAGAAGCATGCAAAAACTCTCAGCGAAATTTAACATACTGAAAGGCAATGTAGATATTTCATTTGTGTTCGGATTCTTCCTCTGCAGCATGGGGCATGGGTCACTTGCAGGTTTAAACGAGTGTAAATGGTGAATTCTCTGTAACTTGGAGTTAGTAACTCAGCCAGTGGTTAGAGGCTTAGTACAGAGATGGATGGGTGAGGTTCTTTGGCCTACCATATGCAGGAAGTCAGACTGGATGCATACAACCCTAGAGCTTTAAGATCAGAAGGGAACATCATGGAGGAACATCCAGGGCCAGCCCCTCCGTGCCCCCAGCTACGTCCCTGGCTCTCAACCCTGCGCACGGCCCCATCCCCAGCCTTGGCACAGCTCCACTTCTGGCCCCACACTCGTCCCCAGCCTCAGCCACTGGCCGCAGCTCCATTTGCAGCCCAGAGCTGAGGCTGGGAACAAGGCTGGAGCAGAGCAACACCTGGCCCTGGGCCCAGCTGATGGCCCCCACCACAGCCCAGCTGCAGCTCTGTTTCCATCCCCAGCCTCGGCCCCGTTCCTGGCCCCAGACCCAGACCCCTAACCCCTATCCACGTGCCCGCTTCCAGTCCTGGCTCTGGGGGAGGGCGCAGACAGAGGTAAGGGGGGTGTGACCCTCAAAAGTTTGGGGACTGATGCCTTAAAATATATATATGAGTCTATTGCAATTCTTAACATTCTGGACTCCTGCAGACCCAAAGAAATTAAACAACAGAGGCAATAACAGACCCTAAGAAGAAGCTCGTGCAATTGATAGCAGAATTTGGGAAGCCTGCAGCATGTTTCTGTAACGTAAATCAGCCATATTTGTTGTGATGGAGGAAGAAATGAACCAGGATCAGAGAGCTCAACAGCACAGAGGTTTAATGTACTGTGCAAGCCTTTCACTTCTGGAGAGGAGTGTTTTAAATCCTTTAAACAATGCAAAGGCTCTTACGTAAATTAAGTTGTCATGGGATAAGAGGGAAGATCCTTTCATGGATTGAGAACTGGTTAAAAGACAGGGAACAAAGGGTAGGAATAAATGGTAAATTTTCAGAATGGAGAAGGGTAACTAGTGGTGTTCCCCAAGCGTCAGTCCTAGGACCAGTCCTATTCAACTTATTCATAAATGATCTGGAGAAATGGGTAAACAATGAGGTGGCAAAGTTTGCGGACAATATTAAACTGCTCAAGATAGTCTGCTTTGGTCTAAACTGTGAAGAACTTCAAAAAAGATCTCACAAAACTAAGTGATTGGGCAACAAAATGGCAAATGAAATTTAATGTGGATAAATGTAAAGTAATGCACACTGGAAAAAATAACCCCAGCTATACATATTTAGCTACAACTAATCAGGAAAAAGATCTTGGAGTCATCGTGGATAGTTCTCTGAAGACGTCCATGCAGTGTGCAGCAGCAGTCAAAAAACCAAACAGGAATTTAGGAATCATTAAAGAAGGGATAGAGAATAAGACGGAGAATATCCTATTGCCCTTATATAAATCCCTGGTACTCCCACATCTTGAATACTGCATACAGATGTGGTCTCTTCATCTCAAAAAAGATATACTGGCATTAGAAAAAGGTTCAGAGAAGGGCAACTAA
The DNA here is from genome assembly GCF_965140235.1 of Caretta caretta. NCBI lineage: Eukaryota > Metazoa > Chordata > Testudines > Cheloniidae > Caretta > Caretta caretta. Next base: position 89,160,373 of record NC_134214.1, read on the forward strand.
AATGATTAGCAAAAAGAAAAGGAGTACTTGTGGCACCTTAGAGATGAACACATTTATTTCAGCGTATCCTTTCGTGAGCTACAGCTCACTTCATCGGATCCATGCAGTGGAAAATACAGTGCAGAGATTTATAGACATAGAGAACATGAAACAATGGGTGTTACCATACACACTGTAACGAGAGTGATCACTTAAGGTGAGCTATTACCAGCAGGAGAGCGGGGGGGGGGAAAAAACCTTTTGTAGTGATAATCAAGGTGGGCCATTTCCAGCAGTTGACAAGAACATCTGAGGAACAGTGGGGGGGAATAAACATGGGGAAATAGTTTTACTTTGTGTAATGACCCATTCACTCCCAGTCTTTATTCAAGCCTAAGTTAATTGTATCCAGTTTGCAAATTAATTCCAATTCAGCAGTCTCTCACTGGAGTCTGGTTTTGAAGTTTTTTTAATTGAAGAATTGCAACTTTTAGGTTTGTAATCAAGGGACCAAAGAGATTGAAGTGTTCTCTGACTGGTTTTTGAATATTATAATTCTTGACATCTGATCTGTGATTTGATCTATTCTTTTACATAGAGACTGTCCAGTTTGACCAATGTACATGGCAGAGGGGCATTGCTGGCACATGATGGCATATATCACATTGGTAGATGTGCAGGTGAACGAGCCTCTGATAGTGTGGCTGATGCGATTAGGCCCTATAATGGTGTCCCCCGAATAGATATGTAGACACAGTTGGCAATGGGCTTTGTTGCAAGGATAGGTTCCTGGGTTAGTGGTTCTGTTGTGTGGTTGCTGGTGAGTATTTGCTTCAGGTTGGGGGGCTGTCTGTAAGCAAGGACTGGCCTGTCTCCCAAGATCTTGAGAGTGATGGGTCATCCGTCAGGATAGGGTGTAGATCCTTGATGATGCATTGGAGAGGTTTTATTTGGGGACTGAAAGTGATGGCTAGTGGAGTTCTGTTATTTTCTTTGTTGGGCCTGTCCTGTAGACGTTCTTGTCAACTGCTAGAAATGGCCCAATTTGATCATCGCTACGAAAGGTCCCCCTCACCCCCGCTCTCCTGCTGGTAATAGCTCACCTTAAGTGATCACTCTCGTTACAGCGTCTATGGTAACACCCATTGTTTCATGTTCTCTGTGTATAAAAATCTCCCCACTGTATTTTCCACTGAATGCATCTGATGAAGTGAGCTGTTGCTCATGAAAGCTTATGCTCAAATAAATTTGTTAGTCTCTAAGGTGCCACAAATACTCCTTTTCTTTTTGTGAATACACACTAAACATGGCTGCTACTCTGAAACCTAAAATGATTAGGGGTTTGGAACAGGTCCCGTACGAGGAGAGATTAAAGAGGCTAGGACTTTTCAGCTTGAAAAAGAGGAAACTAAGGGGGGATATAATAGAGGTATGTAAGTGAGTGGTGTGGAGAAAATGAATAAGGAAAAGTTATTTACTTGTTCCCATAATATAAAAACTAGGGGCCACCAAATGAAATTAATGGTCAGCAGGTTTAAAACAAATAAAAGGAAGTTCTTCTTCACACAGCACACAGTCAACCTGTGGAACTCCTTGCCTGAGGAGGTTATGAAGGCTGGGACTATAACAGGGTTTAAAAGAGAGCTAGATAAATTCATGGAGGTTAAGTCCATTAATGGCTATTAGCCAGGATAGGTAAGGAATGGTGTCCCTAGCCTCTGTTTGTAAGAGGGTAGAGATGGATGGCAGGAGAGAGATCACTTGATCATCACCTGCTAGGTTCACTCCCTCTGGGGCACCTGGCATTGGCCACTGTTCATAGACAAAAGGAAAAGGAGTACTTGTGGCACCTTAGAGACTAACCAATTTATTTGAGCATAAGCTGGAGCTCACAAAAGCTTATGCTCAAATAAATTGGTTAGTCTCTAAGGTGCCACAAGTACTCCTTTTCTTTTTGCGAATACAGACTAACACGGCTGTTACTCTGAAACCTGTTCATAGACAGGATACTGGGCTGGATGGACGTTTGGTCTGACCCACTATGGCCATTCTTATGGTATCATTCCAGCCCCTACAGACACTTGTTCATGTCACCAAATTGTTACACTGTTTGGGAGTCTCCAACAAAGACACCCAGGATGAAGAGGCAATGCAAGAATGTGAGGACTGCATCCCTAGCGCCTACTCATGTCATACCTTGCTTTACCCAGTGTTTTTAGTCCTCGGCTTTTATAAGCAAAAAATTCACACGAGTAAAAAAGAGGCATAAGGGTATTTTAACCTGGATTACAAAAATCATGACCAAAAATTATCACCCTGCAATGAAGAAGATATCCTACTGCACAAGAGAACTGAAAGAATGTATTTCCATTTCTAATGCCCCCTCAGCATGGTGCACAAGCACCAGAATCTTTCGTGTCTATGGAGCCGTGCAATATACCATACGTAAGAGCAATGTTGATTGAAAGTATGTCTGAGACACTGAAAAGGAATCAGAGTAAACACTAAAGCAATTCTCTCTCAGTTAAGGGCATAAGAGCTGCCACAATGAGTCAGATCGTGGTCCATTTTGCCCACTATCCGGTCTCTGACAGTGGCTCATACTAGAGCTTCAGGGGGGAGTGTACAGAACAGGGCAATTATGGAGTGATCCACCCCATCTTCCACTCCCAGCTTCTGGTGGTCTTTGGTCTACAGTAGCCCCAAGCATGGGGTTGAGTCCCTGACCATCTTGGCTAGTAGGTCTGTCAATGGCTTTCTTTTTTTGAACCCAGTTGTACTTTTGGCCATCACAACTTGCCATGGCAAGGAGTTCCACAGATTAGTTATACGTTGTGTGAACAAGTACTTCCTCTTGTTTTTATTAACCCACTGTCTATTAATTTAATTGGATGATCTTTGGTTTTTGCATTGTGTGAAAGTTACTTCTCCATTTACTTTTTCCACACCACTCACAATTTTATAGACTTCTATCATACCCCCTTCCCTCTTAGTCATCTCTTTAAGCTGAACAGACAATCTTTTTAGCTTCCATATGAGGAGAGACTGTTCTGTATGCTTGATCATCTTCATTGCTCTTCTCTCAGTCTTTTCCAGTGGCACACCAGTATAACCTTTTTGACGCGGGATGACCAGAACTGGACATAGTGTTCAAGGTGTGGACACATTATGGATTTATATAGTAGTATTATGATATTTACTGTCTTACTTTCTATCCTTTTCCTAATAGTTCCTAAAATGCTGTTAGCTTTTTTGACCACTGCTGTGCATTGAGTGAAAGTTTTCAGAGAACTATCCACACTAATTCCAAGATCTCTTTCTTGGGTGGTAACAGCTAATTTACAGCCCATCATTGTAGACATATAGTTGGGATTATTTTGTCCAATGTGCCTTACTTTGCACTTATAAATGTTGACTTTTACCTGACATTTTATTGCCTGGTCAATCCTGTTTTGTGAGATCCCTCTGGAGCTTCTTGTAGTCTGCTTTGGACTTCATTTTGTGTCTGCTGCAAAATGATTTGTGTGTGGTAAAATACCCTGAATTTAATTTCTAAATCACAAACCTGAACCTAAACTGGGAAAGCAGAAATCCAGAATGTAGATTTACCATTAATAAAAAGGAGGTGGTGGGGGGGACAATATAGAAAAGGCACATACCAGCTGTATTTTGCAAGGCATGTATTTTATTCATAAATGTACACTGAGAAATACACGAAGTGGTATTTAAAGGAAACCAACTACAGAACTCTGCAGCAACAGTGGTCATGATGGACTATACTAATGCTGTTTTGCTAATCTCTAGGTCTCTCTCTTTTGCCAATATTGCTGCAGTAGTAGAATTGAAAGCAGGCAACTGAGTTGTTTTACTTAAGATCTGTGAAGTGACAATGATCTTTGAAAAGGCTCTTGGAAAGAATAATTCAGCAGAGCAAAGCAAGCCCATCGTGTAAATAGTTTTGAAATCAAGCTTCTCAAAGTAGCACATACAGCAGTTTCGTAGGGGAGAGATTTAGCACTAAACTCAGACTGCTCTGCCCCACTTGGTGAACAGAGCAGCTGTAAACCTAGCAGAGTACCAATGAATCTGGCCCTACATACTTAACAGGTTAGTTTTATCTGTATCTTACTTCTGAACTGACCTAAAGGCAAATGCACAAATATTTTAAAAGTTGGTATTTGTGAAAGAAGCTGGATCCACAGACCTGGTCAATGAGGTCACTCACACATCACAAGTAGCGTCAGTTCAGGTTTCCACCACTACCAGAGAGCATTTTAAGACGTTGAGTACTTTCGCAAAAGAGAATTTCATCCAGGTTAAGAGGTGAGAACAGGGTACAACCAGGGAGGACACTTACGAACTTTCCAACCCAGAGACAGGATTCTGATACTATTAACCTCTGCAGAGTCAAAAGCGATTGTCTGGTGACAGGTTCCATAAGAGGTGTTTAGACAGACAAGCCCAGGAGATTATGAGATTAAAATACCCAGCAGGAGGAAGGAAAGTAAGGTTTACCATGGAAAAACTTCTCAAACCATGGAAGACCTGGCAAGCTCTCCAAATAAACGCCAAACCCTGAGCTAGGACCAGACGTAGCTGCTTGCCTAGAACCTTGACCCGTATTGCTAAGTGAGGCCCTTTCACCGGATCGGAAGATCCAACTGGTGCAAATACTCAGACATTTCATTCCCGTATTCTGCACAAGTCCAGAAAGGACATGTGACACAACATCAGCTGGAAACAATCCCGGGGCAGCTGGTTAGGGAGAATCCCCAGGCCTTACCAAAAAGGACGTTGAACACAATGAGAAGTTCAGGCCATGCTGAGAATGGGGGTCATTGAGGAGTCTAAGAATGACAGGAGGAGGCCTACATCACTGGTTCCCAGAGCAGACAAAGTCTGAGAAGAAAAACGTGTTCTCAACCCCTTTTAGCCATTTCCATTTTAAAACTATGCTGTTCAACCTGCAAGGCTTGTATTGCTCAGCCACAGGAGGTGTTAGCCAATGGCAGCCTGGCTACCAAGGGTAAAGGGCAGCCCATTGATCATCATGAAGGGGAAAGCCTCACTTTGGCGGTTCCAGAATCCAAGAAGTTAGGAACAGAGTTTCCCATGGATCACCGGCTCCCACCTCTCATGCCTTCTCTGTGGCTTGCCAGACCGCTGCCCTGCCCACAAGGGCAGCAATAGAAATGAAACTCAATGTGACCTCACAGCATTTCCTGAGCCCTTTGTCTGCTACCCATGGAATTTTCCCATGGGAAGAAATGCTGTGGCTACAGCTCATTAAAAATCATGCAAGTTCTGTTTAATCTTTGAGCAAAGGAATGGACTGCCATAGCCTTAAAGGCTCTGATTCTGAAGGCTTTTTCCTCCCACATCCCCAAACTCCCCCAGACTTTTAATGTCTCTACTTAATTGCAGCAGAGTTCAAAGCCATGTAAAAAACTCTTGAGAACATGAACTACAAATGTATTTCAAATTTTAAATATAAAGTTGTTAAAATGAAGAGCGGGAACAGTTGCAGACATCTCAGTTTATTAAGCCCTTTATGACAATCAATGCAAATTCATCAGACTGGATGTTTTTTGATAAGAGCAGTAAATCATTTCTTCCTGAGCCATCCAGTCAGGACATTCTACCTACACTTCCATTGTTAATTCTCCAGCTGGTTTCCAATATGCAGCAGTCCTCCAGGCTGTAACCTATCAGTTCCTTACTTTCTATTTTCCCACATTCAAAATGAAGCATTTATGCAAATAAATCATGTTCATCTCCATATTGCAGTGGAAACCTTACGGTTCCAAATCTACTCCCCTGCACACTTTCCTAACATATGTCTTTAAGATGCACTTATCTCACAATACCGTGAATAAGCATGCTGTCTGGCAGATAAACTTCTATAAGAGGATGATTAAATCTTTACATTTTGTCTCTGCACAGTTAAATTAGCAATGAAGTTTGTCACAAAGTTCCAGCAAATGGAACATTTTGTCCCCTTTATCATGATGCATTGGACTTACAGAAAGCAGTCTTTACGGTTATTTAACCCTTTGCATGATCCCTGCACTTCCTTTTCTGATTGCCTACCGTAGCTGGGTGAAGTTCTATTTGTAGAATAAGGGCAAAATTCTGTGGGGCAAGCTGTGCATGGAGGAAGAGAATGATCATAGAAAGGAGACGAGAAGAATCATGCAGATTTGAGATTAGAATTTTGCTCTATAAACAAAACCAGTTGTTAAACTAGGAGAGTAAAAATATCCAAAATTATCATTTTTCCTCTGATCTCCTTGCATTCCCCTGCTATTACACAAGTTACTTTCAAAATCTGAGAGCCAAGGAATATCAGGGGTCTCTACTAACACCTATTTCCATGTAAATGAAGTGCAGTCACTTCATAATTCATTAAGGCTAAAATTATTTCTGTGTGTGTCCAGCCTGAGCAACTGGACTGGGTGCCACAGAATTTCTCATGTGGAAATGGGAGGAGGAATCTTCCCTCAGGCTGTGGAGGGAGAGAGAAAGAACAAGAGTGGCTGAGTGGGGCTGCTCTGTGGAGTCTACTCCAGCCTAGTTAGGCATGCCACACACTGTCTGGGGGCTGGTGGGAAGGAGGGACTGCAAACAATCCATGCAGCATCAGATTCTCCTACCTTGCTCATGCTTTGCACCCCCCTCCCCCACTATAGGGTGACCAGATGTCCTGATTTTACAGGGACAGTCCTGATATTTGGGGCTTTTTCTTATATAGGCGCCTATTACCCCCACCCTCTGTGCAGATTCTCACACTTGCTATCGGGTCAGCCTCCCGCCACATGACCACATGCGGGGACCCTCTGTAGCGCAGCACTATGAGAGAGAGTGCACCTCCTGCAAAAATCTCCCTGCATTCCATAACCTTCTTAGGGCAGCAGATATGCATCAGGTGTGCTACCAAAGAGACCTCCGAGTTTGTGAGGGGAAGGGACAGTAGTGACTGCTAAGCGTTATTTATGGGACTTTTGCTTTCTGGATCCTTATGGTTATCTAGTGTAGTGTCTGAAGAACCCACAGTTGGGTTAAATAGTTCTCAGTAGTTGCTACTGTAAGTGCCATGTCCTGCCATTCAAGTATGACCATCCCCTAAGAGTTGTTCTGAAAGTGGAATGCTTCTCTTTTAATGTTTCATTGGCTGCAAAGTGTCACTCAGTATCCTGCTGAGGGAGCTTAGTGGTTTTTCCACTGAACTCCACCCATCTGAACAGAAAGTAGCTAATTTCCAGTTCTTGTGCAGAGGAATTAATCTCTCTGCAGTTGTTTTGCTTCTAATTGTGCTTCTATAATCTGAAAAGAAACATTCAGCCAAATTCAACCCTAGCATAGTCAGATGCAGTTCCATTGACTTCAGCAGATCTATGCCTTGCAGTGTGGCCATTTTACCTCATGTATATAGTACCTGCATGAGAGAAGCGGTAAGAAAAAAAAATGTGTGGAATAGAAATACATTTGGACCTTGGTCTAAATGAGGAACTCGAGGGGCATGACACCTGGGGAGACTGGGCAATTCCATAACCAGCCCCAAGAGGAAGGATGGTCCCACAGTTAGAACACTGGTCTGGCACTTGCCCAAAGTCACACAGGATGCCCAAGTCAGTTAGCTATTCTGTTCCTCAGTTCCCTTCTAGGAAATAAGGATAATAGCACCACCCTATCTTACAGTGGTGTTGTGAGGATGAATACCTTAAAAGATTATAAGGCACTCTGCTATTATGGGGACTATATAGCTGTACTTATAAATGGGACCACCACTTAGATCTCCATTTTAGATAAAATATCTCAACCAGTTTGCACTAGGTAAATTTATGTCCTCCTTTCTTGAAAAGAGCACTTGAGCTCTCTTTTCCCATTAGGCTTTGAGATGGTTTAACTGTGTTTATTACTCATTAAAAGAGAAGCAGAATAAAAGTGAACCCAGCTGCTAGGCCTGTCTCTCTTTGCTGTGTGTAAGGCAGTGTACATAGTTCAAGAATGAGGCCATTCCCCCGTCCCCCACTAACATTTGTGATAGAATCATTCCCCACCATTGGACAAATACTTTCTTCAGTTTATTGCATGCCTGCCACTTTACACTGTCAGATGGAGGTGAGGACACAACATCTCATAGGGCGGGGACCTCCACTGTCTCTATTGGATACTAATCAGTGCACAGAATTGTATATATGGTCCCAGCTTTTCTGCAGTTAGTGGTGCACCAGTTCATGCAATCTTAATTGGCAAGAATGATCTCATAGGTGTAATCCTTGTGGAAATCTATGAGTAAGGACTACTTGTGGAAGTAAGGGTAATAGGATCAAGCCAAATATTAATAATCTTTCCCGCGTGTGATCCACTCCCCCCCCCTCCCAGCTGTAGTCAGCCAACCAACAGCCTGGGTGTGACCATAGTCTCTTCCAGGCTCTTGCTCTTGGGTGCTGTATGGGAGCCCCTACTCCTTGACATGCTCACTGTTCCCCACAGGAGTTGAGCTAACTCCCAGGGCCCCATTACCTTCAGGCCCTGGCACCACTCCTCAGGTCAACTGTGCCAGAACCCAGGTGGCCATGCCTCCCCCCAATTTAACATAGGCATAGTTTGGGGGCAGGCCTGGTCCCCATGGTTCTGGCATGGGTGTGCCCCCCCCCTTCTACAAAAGGTTCCAGCACTCTTGCCTCAGGTCCAGCTACAGGGAAAGCAGACATTCAGGGATGTCAGGGATGCAGTGTCCGTCTTCCCTAAACGAGGGGTGGGAAGGAAGAGAGAAGGGAAGGCTAGTTACTGTCTCAGGCTGGCCTAAGCTACTGGGCGCTATAGCAGCCTCTCCTCTTGGAGAAACTTCGTCCCCTGCTCTGTGGCCAGCTTCACCATTCTAAGATCCCCTTCTCCCAGTACAGTACTCTCCACGGGTGTGCCTAACTGGCACTGCCTGAGTGCAGGGACCCTCATTAGGCTTGCTGTCAGTGGGATGGGGGGTGTGTCCCATCATACCATTCTCTAAGTACAGATTCAAGGAGAAGCAAAAGATTACCATATGCAGGTTATAATAAAAAAGGGCTCAGAGGAAGGGCTCTCATTTCTGTTCTAATCTCTCTCATAAATTTAAGAAAACCCTAACCTATATCATAAATCATTGCACTGTTCTACCAAACAGTTCAATTGACTCCTTGGATCTTTTCACCCACGTAAAAATATTTACCATGGTTAAGTTTTTAAGTAGATTATGGTTAATATGCTATTACCTAATGCTGCAAAATTTGCAACATTAAAAAAAAGTCCTACAAACATGGTCTCGTCTCAAAAATCTTACCTCAAAAGATCAGAAACCTAGATCACGAAAACAGATCAAAATCAGAAAGTGGGGAAAAGGGGGAACAAGGACTAAGCTGAATAAACCATGTGAGCCACATCAGATTCCAGTAGTGTGCTTTAAAATGTACTGTGCTCACAAGACATTTTAATTAAAAAAAAAAAAATACTTGCAGCAAGAACACTAAGTAACATTTTAAGTCAATCCCACCACCCCTTCCCAAATTATTATATTATTAAGAGAAATGGTATGAATTCAAACTATGTTTATGATCCTCACAATGGGTTCAATCCTGCAAGATGCTGAGCATTCTCACATGAACTGAGTACCTATGTGCATGTTTAACTTAAAGTCAATGGGGCTATTCAGGTCCTTAATCACTGGAACCTTGCAACAAGACTCCACTGCCATTTTCGTGGAACTACTTACAGAGACCCTTATCCTGCACCATTAACATTAAGACAGGGATTCTCAAATTTGGGCTTATGACCTGCTCAGGGTGTCACACAGTTATTATGTGGAGGAGCCACAAGCTATCAGCCTCCACCCCAAACCCAGTTTCACCTCTATCATTTATAATATAGTGTTAAATATTTTAAAAGTGTTTTTAATATATAAAGTGGGGGGGGGTGCACTCAGAGGCTTGCTGTGAAAGGGGTCACTAATACAAAAAAGTTTGAGTCACACTGCATGAAGGGAAACTTTGCCATTGCTTTCAATCAGTGTAAGATCAAGCCGATGATGCTTAAAGTTAAGCATGTGCCGAAGTGCTTTGCTGCATCACAGCCAGAACACTCAGCAATGTGCAGGTTCAAACTCAATGTAACCATGCGTTCTTCCTTCTTCTATTACCAGATATATGATAAAGCAGTTGTGATTAATATGAACAAAAGTATTGTCAAGATAAAAATGGACAAAGGTATTGTCAGTGTTAGGCCTCAAACTTCTGGTAGCTTCAGAAAGCAAGCTTTGCAGAATTAAACTGAAACTTGTGGTCAGGATGCTCTGCAACCAGATAACACTTTAGGCTGCATATGTATTGAGATCATCTATGTGTTCATACATGGATTGTCAACACAGTTTGACCACATTTGAGATAATTGGCTACATGGAGATAAGTTATGCACCCGCACATAATTTATAAAATCAAAGCAACCACACTAACCATACTAAGAATTTGGCCCACCCTGATGGGCTGGTCTGTTTTAAAACATGGCTGACAGATAAGATAAAAAGTACAAAGGCACAGGACTAAAGGTGTGTGTTTTGGTCATAAGGGGACCCCTCTTTAATCAGGGAACCTGACCCACACCCCCTGAACCGAAGGGACATGTACTTCTGGACTGTCTGTACCTGGCCAGTGTGGAAAAGAGCCGATTACCCTTCAATGTCTTTTCAGACGAATGCAGGCTAAAATTATGGAGTAAAGAAGTCTGGTTACTCGAGCTGAATTGATCTCAAGTCTGTATCGATACTATAGTGTTAAGAATAGAAGTAAGTAGTTAGTACATGTACTTGTCTTCAGTATAACTTGCAATTTATATTAATCCTTATTCAGTACTGGTCTTTAATCTTTCTTTAGGGTGTATTGCCTTTATAGCCAGAAGTCATTAAAAATCTTTGAGGAATAATTAGCAGTTTTAATTTCTCTTATACAGGCAATACTCAACTTCATTACATCTGTGTTGGGTGGTGGGAAGTAGCGATCACCCAGGACACAATTAGGGCCCTGATGCATGTCCCCTTCTTCCTTCATCTCTGCAGTAGTATATATTTATTCTAAGTGCAGTGTTAGCATGTCACATGATTGCTGGCAAAGCTAATAATCTACTGCTGTAACACTAAATTCAGTTACTTACTTCCCCAAAAGATTAGCATGTGGTTTAAGGGAAACACAAATTCTCCAAAAATGACTTAATTCACCTTTTGGCTAAGACAGAGGCACAGTGGGATTGTTGTCCTAATTGGTTACAAGAAATGCCACGTTCATACCATTTTGCCTGGATGTTACAAGATTTTTTCCCCTATTATAACAAGAATTCACAGGCTGAAATGTGTGTTTGGGCAGTAAAAAAATATATATCTCCCCACAATTAGAGGCAAGTGAATAGAGGGAAAAGAAGCCTGTGAATATTCATTTGAATTCAAAACTACATTTCAATTTGAACAAGTCTGCAACCCTTTCATTTTCTCTTTCTGTTCAGAGATTTGTGTGTTCAATCTTTACTAGCACATAAGTCATAAAAAGTGGAAGCTGGAATATTCATTGAAAGCAAATTTCATACTCACAAGTTGTGTTTTGTTGGTTTGTTATACAAGTCATCCAATCAGGGAACAAAAAACAGAGTTTATGTAACTAAATCAACATGGTATGAGCTCAGTATATTCACAATGAATTACAAATAAATTACTTCAAGTCTGAGAATTATTCCATGAAGAGATTTATTAATTTCCAAAACAAAGATCTGAGAATTCAATGCTCTGAGAACAATTCATTAAAAACAAGAAAAAAGCCAAAAGTCCAAGTATTTTTGAGAATTATTTGTTTTGCTCCTTCTACAATGTTTAGAGAAACCAGAGCAAAAAGTCTCAGGAGAGGTGGAGTTTAAAAACAACAAAAAACCACACATACTACAACTTCCATATGGTATCGACTCCCCCTCCCACCCCGAGATCCTGGGAATTCCAAGCTTTTCCAATTTTCATTGACATTTGTTTTTGTATAAACTCAATCATTGTGAGAATGGAGCATACCTCATTGCGTTGCTTCCCACAGGCCATCTCAAGGAAGTTACATGAATAGAAACGGACCACTTCTCATTTAATACCCAATCAAATCTATCTAGCACAAGGGCCGGATTTGTCAACAATTGTAATGGTTTTTGTGTAGAAGAGTTCATCTGCACCTTTTCTTCAGTTTCAATTGACGGGTTTACACCCTTCGAGTTCAGCTCAGCCAAAACAAGGCGAGACTGAATTTTGTGGGGTTATTATGCAAAACCACAAACTAGCGCAGATTCTCTTCAAAGGTTTTTAAACTGCAAAAAATCTCAAACAAACCTGGGCTTATTTCCAAGTCTGAAATGAAACCAATAGGTGGTTTTTCACATGGTTCCAGGTTTCATAATGTTACTTTCATAGAACCTCACAGATTATCAGATCCTGCAATAGTTACAGCATAAAGCAACAATGTATTTGTCATCTTATCCATTTAATTTTAAATTTCATCCTTTACTACAGCAAAGAGAGGAAAACCATTCTTTACTACAGCAAAGAGAGGAAAACCATTCTTTACTACAGCAAAGAGAGGAAAACATCAGTCCATATTACTTAGATTTGGTCATCTATTGTAATTAAATATTTTTATTTTGAAGTTTATTTTCAATATGTTAATGATGGACCAAGCAATCTATTTTCTATTAGTGACCCTAAACACCAGTCCTACTACAGAACCTCTGAACACTCCATTCTTAATGTTTCGCAAATACTGAAAGTTGATCTTGCATTTCTAATCTTTGTCATGGGTACGAAACTGAATAAGACAGGAACACAATACTTTATCTGTCAACCATGACTTAGTTTCTATAATAACCTCTAGAGAGCTTCTTTTTGTCAAAGGCTTTTTGAAACCCCAAATAAATTATGCAAACTGGTTCTCCTTTATCTGCTAATTTGTTGACATGCTCAAAGATTTCTAGTAGAGACACATGGTTTTTCTTTGCAGAAGCCATGCTGATTTTTCCTTACTATGTTAATTTACATGTTCCATAAATCTATTTTTAACTATTGTTTCAATGAATTTACCTGGTAATGAAGTAAGGCTCACTGGTCTGTAATCTCAAAAACATCCATAGCATAGAAGGGTAGTCAATATAGTACATTTCACTCTCATAAATTGACTGATTTTAATGAGGGATTTCAAGTTTTGTTAGCACCTTCATAACTTTTGCATGTATGCCATATTGTCCTGAGAACTTCTTGTTCTTTAGTTTATCAGTTTCTTCCAGCACTTTAACTTTGACCTTACCTTATCTATAATACCCAAAAAGAGCAGGCCTGGGATAGCTAAATCCTTTTGGTGTAGACTGATGCAAAGAATACTTTGCTGAAACTTCTTTAGCTTCTCTGCAATCTCCGAAGACGACAAGATCTGATTACTCCATGTTGGAGCTTCTCATGCCCATATGACAATGATCAGTTTCACTGACTTCTCTATCCAACTGGAGGCTGAGAGCTAACAATAAGTAGGGAAAATGATATACAAAAGGACATCTCACCCTATTTAAACAAAAAACAGGACTGGCAACTCTAGCCTGAAGGCTCCAGTGCAGGAAGAGAAAGTAACACTACCAGCTGCTCTACAGTTCTGAAGCCTTGATTGAAAATCTAGATAAAGACACATATACTGAACATTAACATAAGCAAGGTCCTGTACCACACTGCTGCCTTGAGTGCTTGAAAGAAAGAAGTCTATCTAACATGATTGCATAGGGGAGGATGTAATTTTCCTTGTAATGTGCACAAGATGCAACTAAAACATTAGGTAGGTAGAAAAATGGAGAGATTCCATGTATAACACCAAAGAAAGGTTAACATATAAACTAACACTGTACTTTAGAGATATTGCTGCAGGAGCATTCAGCCCTATGGAAATCAGCTGTACAAAACCCCAAACTGCGTGAAAATTCACAGAGTTTTGGATTTCATCATAATCTTGAAATTCAGATCACATTTATCAAAAAGGTGTGCCAAGAGTCAGAATCTCTTTGGGCAAATCTGATCCTAGCTTAGAGCAAACCTGATTCAATTTATGGCTGTGTGATAGCCATATGAAATTCACAGTTTGGTGTAGTTTCACATGACCAAGTTTCAGATTATTTGAGTTTTGTTTTGTCTACACACAGACTGAAGCCAGAGAGACAGAATGGTCAAAATGGTCAAACATCGGAGCCTAAATTTAGGAACTCAAATCCATGTGTAGGTGCCTGAACAGAAGTAATTTAATTTTCAGAGGTGCTGAGTACCCACATTGCAGTCCGAGCTGTGGACTTACTCAGTCACACATGACTGGATTACTTCAGCACCTCTGAAAAATCAGGCCACTTCTATTTAGGCACCTAAACATGGATTTAGGCATTTACTTTCTCAGGAATTCCTATGAAACAAAATCAATGTGCTTTGCCCACCTTTAATGGAAGTCTGACCTCTGTAACATGGCTAAGGTCAATGAGACCATACACACTCTAAATGCCAAATAACTATTTCAACAACAACTTGTTTCTCATATACATTAATAAATTACTCCTTCATTTTATGGGAATAAGAACATGTTCAGCTCTTCCTACTAAACCTTTCCATTATACAATAATTAGAGTGGCAATACCAGACAGATTCTATAAAGGAGAAAAAAAAAAAAAAAAAAGGCTTTCTAGGTAGAAAGAAAAGGAGTACATGTGGCACCTTAGAGACTAACCAATTTATTTGAGCATGAGCTTTCGTGAGCTACAGCTCACTTCATCGGATGCATACCGTGGAAACTGCAGCAGACTTTATATACTTATATATATTTATATAATAGCTATTACCAGCAGGACAGTGGGGTGGGAGGAGGTATTTTTTCATATTCTCTGTGTGTATATAAAGTCTGCTGCAGTTTCCACGGTATGCATCCGATGAAGTGAGCTGTAGCTCACGAAAGCTCATGCTCAAATAAATTGGTTAGTCTCTAAGGTGCCACAAGTACTCCTTTTCTTTTTGCGAATACAGACTAACACGGCTGTTACTCTGAAACTTCTAGGTAGAGTTCTCTCTCAGCTTTATGATTTTTAGGAATCAAAGAAAAGGTTACATTCTGGAAAAAAATCATACTAAATCTTGTAAATTCTACTGTAGCTTAGTAGCGTAAAACTCATTTTTGTTTCCCCACCGACATGGCTCTATTGCTATTGTGGAATGAACTGAAGTCCATCCATAAAATCAGAGCAAACAGAATTAGCAGAGGTGATAGTAGATCTGTCAAGGTAACCGTCTGGATATGGGTCAGTGAGTATGTTAATGTTTGAAGGACTATCTTAAAAGGGCACAGACTGGGGGGAAACTCAACTGCCTCGGTCTCAATTTCGTTTCTCAATAAAACTACATAGTGCACAAATTATAAATCATAGAGCTAAGGACCTAATCCAAAGAAAGTCCATTCAAGTCAGTGAAAAGCTCTTATTGATTTGAATGGGCTTTGGATCAGGCAGGAAAAATAATTATTTAAACTATTTGTTTTCGTCCAACACAACACTAATTCTGTTTCCTTGAAACAACGGTTTAATCCAGTCAACACGCAAGTTTTATGAAAAACAGTATTGAATTACTTCACATTTCAGAGGGAGTGTATACTGATTTATTATGGGTTTATGAACATGACAAACATTTTTCTCTGCACATTTATTAGATGTCTGAAAATGGACTAAGGAAATGTTTTCATTAAATTGGACTCAACTAGGTGTAATTTTAATATTTGCTGTGAAAATGCTTCACCTGGGATTCTAGAGCCGCCATTTTCATCTTAACACTTCAAATGGTTTCCAGATATCCATCTCCGGCAACAAACTGAAAGGCATAGACTGTGCTAAGGATTCTTTCAAGAAGGGCAAGAATTCAGTGAAAATTGAATTAACCATCTCATGGGAGCAACAAAAAGTGGTCTCTTAGCGAAGCAGATGTTCTAAGGTGGCTCGGAAATGGACTAACACGTACGGGGAATCCCATAAATACTCCTGGATGCAACAAAATATTGCATTGTTTATTAAATACTTAAAACTCTGAGGCCTAGATTTGTACTGGGCCCTTACATAAGAGTGCAGTCACCAGAGTACGGAGGAGAATGGATTCTTCATACCTCCACTGCGATATCCACTTAAGGGCCAGGCAGATTTGCCATCCATGCACTCACTGGCTCCAGGAACTCCTTGCTCCATACCCCATGCAGGAGGGAGACCACCAGGCATGGCGTCACCCCTCCTCCAACCTATGATTTTGCATCAACCCAAGGAGCGAAACTGGCACAGCATACAAGGGGAAAAGCAGAGGTGCAGAAGACGACATTTCGCCTGTGCACAGGGGTCTTAAGGGAGGAAGTGCCTGGGGTGGTATAGCTCTGCAGTGCTCATTATGCCAGACTGATCCTGAAGGACACTATCGAGCCCATAGTATAAAGCTTAGTAGTGCTGTGGCATCACTTCTGGTACACAGAGTCTGTTTTGAAACCTGTTATTAATGATCACGAAATACCAAATCCCCAACAAAGGTTGATGTAATTCAAAATCCGTGCCTTGATCCTGCAACAGAAGTTGCACTCACACTACTCTCAGTAGATGCTACACTTGGTAGCTAATGCTTTCAGGATTAGACACAGAAGTTGAGATGGTTTGCAGGACTGAACCCTTTCCTCACATAAGCAGTCTGTACTCAGAGAGGGGTTCCTTTAAGCATACCACCAATCAGGAAACAGATTGTTCAAGAAGAGTTCAGCCAATAAGATTAGTTAAATGAGGACTCCTGGTGTGAAAGAAATATCTACCTTAAGAAGAGAAAAAAGTAAAACATCTTACATTCTAGGACTCCCATTGTAGCTTGTTAACTTCTTCCAAAAGTCTGTTTGTATTTTCAGATAGTTTTCTCCTCTTTGGCATTGGAATATTTCACGTCCTAACAAAACATACCATCTCCAACTGACCCAGAGATAAGAGAAAAACCTGAGATCTTGGCTATTTGCTGTATAATTCTTATTAAAGAGTTTCATATTTTTCTTCATCTGTGTTAGGGCAAAGTTTCAGTTTCATTTCTTTTTTGAGACATGCTTACATGCCCTCTGGCTGTTGAAGTAGAAACACAAAGCAGATGCAGTGCTAATTTAATTCTATAGCACGTTCTCAGTGGCGCCAGAGCGACATCAAGGACCATCTAAGAATATCAAATTAAAGCCATCCATCATGCTTGTTGCACTACACAATCCAAATGGCTCTTCTGACACCAGTGAGAATTTAACTGTCACAAGAGGATGGAAATGCAGGTACCTTAGGTTTAAAATTAGAGTAGATTAGAGTAAACTGAATGAGTAAAGGGGGAACATTATCACGAACCTCAAACAAACAGGTTTAGGGCCTTTAATCAGTCTTCACTCATTTGTCAGTGAAAATGTTGATACTCAGAGACTGAAGCAGAATACAAAAAAAACCCTCTTATCTTTATTAATATGAAAGCTCTAAGCAGGTCAACTCTAATTATGGATAGTAGCTATCTTGACTGCCTACTTGCTGTGTTGTTTAATCTGCAAACCCCAACGTCCCCAGTTGCTCAATTTGTAAGATATTTCTGTCTTTTTGGAAAATTGAAAGTGTCATAGCTCTGAAGCCTGTGATCTATATTTTCTGCATGTGTCTGTCTCTTTGCATTTATTATTTCACTACAATAAAAAATTCAGGGCAACTAACTAACTCAGAAACCTAGCACTCGAAAATGCTTGAAGTCACTTTATGACTACAGCTTCTGCTCCCATTACGACAAGCTAAACTAATCCACAGCAGACAAATCCGCTAAAATAGATTTTTATTCCTTTCAGGAGTAATTTTCCTCCATAATCTGGAGTAAGTGCAAATCCTATTTTCTAGTGCATCTCACTAACAACACAATAGAAAACATTTGTCTTTATGGTTTAAAATTTCAAGCTTCACTTCTAGTAAAAGCAGTACATTTAAAACTCCATGGTCCCTCTTGCACCTTGTTAGTGACAGGCTCCAATTTGTAAGGTAAAATTGCTACTTCTATGGCAATAGCATAGGGTGGGCTACCACTGGGCTGTCTTCCCAGGGCAAGTGCTACCACTAGAAATATAGTCTCCCTTACTATGTGAAACGTTGTCACATTCTGGAAAGGCTTAAATATGAATGGATTGGGAACAGCGATGAAACGCTAAGATATACTTTTCACTAGTATCTGTGTTGTAAAATAAGTGATATCAAACACATAGCGCTCAGTCCTGCCCTGTGATAAATCCCCTTTGAGCTGCTAGAGAGAGGCAATGGGACTTAAAACTCACTTAAACGAGTCAGCTGAGGATTCCCTTACCATGCAGGAATCTTTGGGTGGTATAAATCCTTGGCTTAGCATAGGAGACGTGGCTGGAGCTCAGATGCACTTTGGTGAGCCTGTGCTGGCAGAACAGCCCAGAGGAAGCACATCCTGCTGGTGTAAGTTAGAGTATCCCTAAAGCTACTCTAGTTTATGTCAGGGGCCACACTACCCGCTTGGCCAGCTCCGGAACTGTGCTTATGTCCGGGGTTCAAAAAGGAGGCATAATGCATCTTAACCACTCCCGCTCAACTGCGCAGATATTAGGCATACCCCAAGAATGATGTAGCCCATAGAATTATTTTGCTAGCTATTACATCCTACTAATCCAGCCAGCAGTATCAATTAATATTTTTTTTCTAAAATTAATCCATTTTATCAGTATTAATTCTTTAAAATTTAAAATGTGCTAAGGCATGTGTTTCCTAATAATGAGTTTTGCGAAAACGCAAAAAGCCTCCTGGCCTGTAAAATCTTCTATATAGCAAAAAGTATCGTCAGTTATAAATGTCAGCATAAAAGCTGGCAACCTTTGGCACAAATAAAAATGGTCCCCAAAACATTAAAAAAAACAAAACACCCCACCACTATCCGCATCACATCACAGGTTATTTGGCATCTACAACTGGTTGGTAACTGCAGGGTACACCGCAATTTAAAGGTCATCAAAAAAGCCTAGGTAGGCAGTTTTACAGTAAAATAATCCTTAACATATTTAGAAATTAAGTGTCATAATCCAGTAACCTATAAAAAAGGGTACCCATAAATTTCTTAGGGTTCAAAAATAAAATTTGGGATAGTAGATTGGTCCTAAATTACATAGGTCAAAATCCTATAAAATATCTTTTTAAAAAGCTCTTCTAGGCTTTTCTAAGTTCTAGGCTCTTCTAACTCCTAAAGCTAAGATTTCTTAAAGTCCTTTTTCCAGTTCTCCTATACTCTAAAAATGATCTATTCTATCATGCTATCAGCTCAGCTTGCGCAGTATAGTATAACTACTCAACATTCCTAATCATTAACAAAGCCAGCATCATTGCATAATCGGGCATGCCAAAAGTAAGGCGGGTCCTTCACCTCCTATTAAAAAAAGGGGGTAAGTATGTTCAGTTAAGGTACTTATAATAAAAATGGTTCCACCAAAAGTTTTAAAATTCCTTTACTGTTTTGCAATTAAAAGTTTCATTGCATTTCTTATTTTTATGATAATTTCAATAAAGGTCTTATCAATTTGGTATTGTCCTCAGTCTACGTGTTCTTGCCAAGCACCCCAGAAGTCCTCTCCCAATACAGAACTGAGTTCTTAAACTCTGTAGTCTAAATTAAATAAAACCTATAAATCTTCTGCTCAAATGCAATCGGTGGCAACCCATAACAACTAACCCATCAAATTCAGGTCAACAATGAGCAGAGTTTGTAGACAGCAGTTTATCTTCTGTGACGGACTGAGACCAGAAAGACATGAGAGAGTAGTCTTATTGGGATTCACTGCTAAAGGATCCCCCCCCAGCCTAAGGGGGGGTCCACAGGACCTGGAAAACCAAATAAATTACGGGGGACAAATAATGAACAACAGGGATAAGAGTGCGGTCCAAGGATCAAACGAAGGGAACCGGACAGGGACACCGAGACAGCACCCACCCCCGACAGCACCCACCGCTCCTCAAAGGTGTCAAGGGAGTCAGTGGACGCCGCCCAGAGGAACTCTGCCCGGAGGCGTGAACAGACAGAGGATCGGAAATAGGCCGCACAGTTGCAGGAGACTCCATCGGCCAACCTCCTCACCCTGGTTTTATAGATGGCCACTTTAGCCAAGGCCAGGAGGAGGTTGACCAGGAGGTCCCACGACTTAGTGGGGCCAAGGACAGGGAGTGAGTAGATAAGGAGGTGAGGGGAAAAGTGCAACCAAAATCTTAACAAAATATTTGTGAGGAGCCGGAATAGGGGCTGCAGCCTGGCGCACTCCAGGTAGACGTGCGCCAGGGTTTCCCTCACGCCGCAAAAGGGGCAGGTGTCCAAGATTGGGGTAAACCGCGCCAAGTACACGCCCATGCTTACGGCCCCGTGAAGGAGCCGCCAACTGATATCCCCGGCAGGCCTCGGGACTAAGGTGGAATAGAGGCTGACCCACCGGGGCTCCTCACCCTCTTATAAGAGTAGTCCTATTGGGATCCAGGAAGTGGGCGGGCGGAGCTCGTCCACTACGAAAGGAGCCCCCCCCAGCCTAAGGGGGAGATCCACAGGGCCTGGAGAGCCAACTAATTACGGGGGACAACTAATGAAAAACAGGGACGGGAGTGCGGTTAAAGGGTCAAACGAAGGGAACCGGACGGGGACACCGAGCAGAGAACCCCGGACAGCGCCCACCGCTCCTCAAAGGCGTCAAGGGAGTCGGTGGACGCCGCCCAGAGGAACTCCGCTTGGAGGTGTGAACGGACAGAGGATCGGAAATAGGCCCCGCAGTCGCAGGAGACTCCATCGGCCAACCTCCTCACCCTGGTTTTATAGATGGCCGCTTTAGCCAGGGCCAGGAGGAGGCTGACCAGGAGGTCCCGCGACTTAGTGGGGCCAAGGACAGGGAGTGCGTAGATAAGGAGGTGAGGAGAAAAGTGCAACCAAAACCGTAACAAAAGAGTGGTGAGGAGCCAGAATAGGGGCTGCAACCTGGCGCACTCCAGATAGACGTGCGCCAGGGTTTCCCTCACGCCGCAAAAGGGGCAGGTGTCCGGAATCGGGGTGAACCGCGCCAAATACACGCCCGTGCTCACGGCCCCGTGAAGGAGCCGCCAACTGATATCCCCGGCGGGCCTCGGCACTAAGGTGGAATAGAGACTGGCCCACCGGGGCTCCTCACCCTCTTATAAGAGTAGTGGAAGGCAGGTATATCAGCCTCAGAATGAGCAGGTCCCTGTTCCCTGGATAGCCAAAGACACCTGACGCCAATTTAACCAGTTAAGATTGTTAGGCTAATGCTGGCACCTGACCTCAATTAACTGGCAAAGGGTCAGTTAACACCGTTAGACTAATGGAGACAGCTAGAAGCAATTAAGGTCCTACTCATACTGCTTAAAAGCTCTTCTTCTCAGCCTCTCTTGAGAGAGGCTCAGGTGAAGGGAGCTGGAGGAGAAGCAGTATTGCTGAATCCTGAGGTAAGGGTGAAGCTTGGGAAAAGAGGACCACAGGGAAGTGGCCCAGGGAATTGAAGCAGCATCATTGGAGGAGGGAAAAACTGCCAACAGCTGCTACCATTAGGGTCCCTGGGCTGTAACCTGGAGTAGAGGGCAGGCCCAGGTTCCCTACTTCCCCCATGCTCTATAGAGATCCCCTTGAGAGGGGAAGCAGACTTTGGTCCAGGCAGGAGGCCAAACTGAGCCTACTGAACTCTAAGAAGCAACAGAGACTGTGGGTATTCCACCTTCCATACTGGCCTGTGATGAAAGTAGCTCAATAAGCTGTGACCTTTGCAGCTATACTGGGAAAGGGAGGTCATACTGAGGGTCTTAGCGAGCTTCTGAGGCCACTGAATCTGCCTGGAAGCACGGGACCCACCAATACAGGCTCAGAGCTTTGTCACACTTCATATTTCATTGTTTAGATTAGATAGTATCATTGATAATGTTTGGCAGTTAACATGGCTCTAAGACTATTTTCTGAGCAGAATGATATTGTTGCATAACTGATGAGGACAAGGGGTTTATGAAGCTACAATACAAAAGGAAGATGAGGGTTAATATTTGATGCATTGTGGAAATTCACAAGGGAGCATTACCATGTAATGGACATACCCCTGGGAATTAAAGCATTAGCTTTATCCAAGTGCTTCTACCATGTCCAAGATGAGATTATTTTAAGGTAACCACACCACTTGGAATAGCCTAATTGCTGACACTGAATTCTTGAGGAAAGAAAATAATGTTTGTGCCAATAGAAAGTGTTGGCAATGAGATCTAGAAATATGCATGGGTAAACAGCAGTCAGCAATGAGCTGTGCAATTTGCAAAGTAAACCTTAATATTCAGTAAACATGCAGCTAATTTATTGGCCTTACTTTGTTATAAATATTTTATTTTGAAGAATGGGCTAATGCCAGAGTTACACAGAGTGAGGCTCTTTCCAGTAAACACATAATCGGCACTACCTCATACACAAACAGGAAACATTTGCTGAAAATGTTGGGGTCATCTAAGGCATTGACCCTGCAAGGTGCTGAGCATCCCCAAGTCATTGAACACAACAGGTGTTAAGGATGCTCAGTTACATACAGGATCAAGCCCTTAGCAGGTAATAGATATTAGAGAAAACAGCATAAGCAAGATGCTTCCTAAATAAACAGTGTGCAGAACAGTCATTGGAGCCAGGCACAGGGATAGATCCTGCAAGAGAGAGGAGGAAGGTGTGGAAAGAGTGGCACCCTAAGGAATTCCTCCCAATCCAGTGAGTAGACACATCTTCCATACCCCAGTCCTCCACAGTCCCAGCATATCGCAGGACTTGGCCTTCAGGGAGGCAATACTGCATCATGTCATATTTGGCAGGTTTTCTCTGCAACAATAAAGGCCATAAGTGTAATTAAAGAAAAAAATATTAAAAGCCTACATAAACTGACGGGCTCACTGAAAAAGTGCTGGTATGACCCTGAGCAGGGTACGAGGGGAGGCGGGGGAAGATAGCTCAGTGGTTTGAGCACTGACCTGCTAAACCCAGGGTTGTGAGTTCAATCCTTGTGGGGGCCATTTAGGGATCTGGGGCAAAAATTGGGGATTGGTCCTGGTTTGAGCAGGGGGTCGGATTAGATGACCTCCTGAGGTCCCTTCCAACCCTATGATTCTATGACACCAGGTCCCAGCTCATCCTATCCCCCAGGTCTTAGTCTGTAAAGATATGGGTTATTGGTATTGTGTATCACCATTAAAAGGTGTGACCAACTAGATTAACAGTAGAGAATCCTAATACTGAGTAGAACTTGAACAAGACCGAAGCCCAATGAACTATTCATTGTAACTGTTGGGCTAAAAAGAAATTTAGGCCACAAAATAAGTCCCCCATTTGTCCAGACCCCCTTAGCAGCTTTGGACAGTGTTTCTAAATTCCTGTTACTGAGGCATCTCCCGTGGTTATTAATGAAAGCAGCTAAGAATTTTTCCCTAGAAGTTACAATTCAATGGGTTAAGAGCTAAGATTACTACTCAATTTGGCCTGTTATTCCTAGGGCCTGATTTGAAATCATACCAAAAGATAGGTAATCATGTAAAGATCCCATATATTCAATATTTAGAAGTCAAACATTTTATTGTTAAATCTGGCTATGAGGCATCTCTTTCTAGACCTGTAGGCAGATTGAGGAGTTGGCCCAGTAGAAAGCTGGAATAAAACGTTTAATTTCTAAGACCTACAATTTTGATTGGGGGAAGCTGATAAGAAAACAATCCAGATAAAAATATGGGAGAGGGATTTGGAAAAAGTTGTTTGTCTATATGAGTGGATCTGTATATGAGAAAGGATATAAATCTTCAATCTGTGTTGTTCATAAAGAAATATTTATGCATTACTGGATAGATGGCAATTTACTCCAGTTAAGATCCATTATGTTTTTGCTACTAGTGTTGTGTTTTTGCTACTAGTGTTGCACAGTGTTGAAGGGGCTGCAGGGAAAGGGGAACATACTTGCCATGTGGTGGTTGTGTCCAGGAATTTGAAGGCTTGGGGAGAAAATGATGAAAGAGATTCATTTTATGACAAAAAGCCAGCTTCCTAGAGATCCCTGAACTGCTTACTTAACTTTTACTGGGTAAAATGCAGATCCTGTACTTAGGCATTAAGTTATTTCTTGTTAGCAGTTAGACTTTGCATTGACCTTTTCCAGTGACCTCTCATCCTATGGAATTGTGGTATAGGAAAATATGGACTGTCCTTGCAATGGAAAAAACTTTCATACCAAATATATAGACACAAGAGAAGAAGATAGCTAGGTAGAAATTTGGTCATGCTTTCTAGCATACTCAGAGAAGAGGGATTCCCCAGCCAGCAAGCCAGAGCAACCTTAGCTAGCCAGGTTCTTTGAATATTAACTTGATCCTGAATAACGTACAAGAATGTAGTATGGTAACATTTTATTACAACTTTGCCTTAATAAAAAGTGCAAAGTTACCCTGCTAGTTAAGGTATATTACAGGTCCTCAGTGCAAATCTATATCTTGAGCAGAATACAAATTAGGATTGTATGTAGCTTCCCTATTATTCCACTTGTGATAATGCTTGACAAATTTACCTCAGTGATCATCACCAATACTGAAAACCTATAATTTATCTCAAAAAGAGGAGTGATACTAACCAAACTGAATAATAAACGTATATCCAAGATGGGTAGAAAACTGATAGCTAATTTCCAGTGTGAATAGGCGCAGTGTTACAATCCCTGATAGTCACTGGCTACCCACCCAAAACTAAGGTCACGTGACTCACCAAAATAACGACAAAAAGGGCATGGTATACGTTTGCTACTGGAGCCGATTACACATAGAAAATTCTCCCCGAAGAGAATATGCCCCTCCTAAGGGAGGCTAACCATTCATAATGTGTGCGCACTTCATGCTATAATGAAAGTCATTATGTTTACTCTTGGTGATCATGCTTCTCCACCTTTTACTTCAGATGCAATCCTCTGGTAACTCCTCCTCCTGATAACTGAGCATATGTCTACACGTCAGTCAGGGGGTGAGATGGCAATGTGCCTAGACATACCTGACCTACCTTTGCTACCTAGCTCTCTACAAATAAGAGTGAAACTGCAGCACTATGGGTGTGGCACAGGCTAGCCACCCTCATAGAAGCCCATGCCTGGGACCTTGGGTCCATACTCAGGAGGCTAGCCCATGCTATTGTCCATGCTGCTGTGGCCTCTGCTATTTTTATTGCTCTTGCTATATCAAAGCTAGCTCAGATATGCCTACACGTGCTGCGCCTTCCAACTGCCATGTAGATGTATGCAGAGTAGCACCTCCTTCTCTCATGATTAGTCTTTAAACTAAAGAGGTGGCTCTTCTTTGAGGGTGGGTGAACTTTGTGACTTTGTCCTTACCCATAACTATTTTACATTTGGGGACAATGTATACCTTCGGATCAGCGGCACTGCTATGGGTACCCGCGTGGCCCCACAGTATGCCAACATTTTTACGGCTAACTTAGAACAACGTTTCCTCAGCTCTCGTCCCATAACGCCCTTACTCTGCTTGCGCTATATTGATGACATCTTCATCATCTGGACCCATGGAAAAGAAGCCCTTGAGGAATTCCACGATTTCAACAATTTCCATCCCACCATCAACCTCAGCATGGTCCACACAAGAGATCCACTTCCTGGACACTACAGAGCTAATAAATGATGGTCACATAAACACCACCCTATACCGGAAACCTACTGACCGCTACTCCTACCTACATGCCTCCAGCTTTCACCCTGACCACACCACACGATCCATCGTCTACAGCCAAGCTCTGCGATATAACCACATTTGCTCCAACCCTCGGACAGAGGCAAACACCTACAAGATCTCTATCAAGCATTCTTACAACTACAATACCCACCTGCGGAAGTAAAGAAACAGATTGATAGAGCTAGAAGAGTTCCCAGAAGTCACCTACTACAGGACAGGCCTAACAACAGAACACCACTAGCAGTCACCTTCAGCCCCCAACTAAAACCCTTCCAACGCATTATCAAGGATCTACAACCTATCCTGAAGGATGACCCAACACTCTCACAAATCTTGGGAGACAGGCCAGTCCTTGCCTACAGACAGCCTCCCAACCTGAAGCAAATACTCACCAGCAACCACATACCACACAACAGAACCACTAACCCAGGAACCTATCCTTGCAACAAAGCCCGTTGCCAACTGTGCCCACATATCTATTCAGGGGACACCATCACAGGGCCTAATAACATCAGCCACACTATCAGAGGCTCATTCACCTGCACATCCACCAATGTGATATGCCATCATGTGCCAGCAATGCCCCTCTGCCATGTAAATTGGTCAAACTGGACAGTGTCCACGTAAAAGAACAAATGGACACAAATCAGATGTCAAGAATTATAACATTCATAAACCAGTTGGAGAACACTTCAATCTCTCTGGTCACACGATTACAGACATGAAAGTTGCGATATTACAACAAAAAAAACCTTCAAATCCAGACTCCAGCGAGAAACTGTTGAATTGGAATTCATTTGCAAATTGGATACATTTAACTTAGGCTTGAATAGAGACTGGGAGTGGCTAAGTCATTATGCAAGGTAACCTATTTCCCCTTGTTTTTTCCTACCCCCCCCCCCCAGACATTCTTGTTAAACCCTGGATTTGTGCTGGAAATGGCCCAACTTGATTATCATACACATTGTAAGGAGAGTGATCACTTTAGATAAGCTATTACCAGCAGGAGAGTGGGGTGGGGGGGAAAGAAAACCTTTTGTAGTGGTAAACTGCCATTTTTTCATGGTTTGTGTGTATAAAAGGATCTTCTGTACCTTCCACAGCATGCATCCGATGAAGTGAGCTGTAGCTCATGTAAGCTTATGCTAAAATACATTGGTTAGTCTCTAAGGTGCCACAAGTACTCCTTTTCTTTATTCTAGAGACCTGTTTCACTTCACTAGAGGGCTCTTAATGATCTTGGAGCAGGAACCTACAGCAACTTCTTTTACCTCTCTCCTTATGAGGCTTCCTAGCCTCTTTAAAAAAGATTTTTAAAAAAACGCAAAGTGTCTTTCAAAACATTTAACCCATTATAACCACAGCAGGAAAACCTCTTTATTGGTTTCTCTGCTGTTTTAAAAGGCTCATGAAGAGCTGTCCCTGATAGGATTCCCAGAGAAGATAAGGCTGTGTTTTAATATGCCTTCCTAGAAAGTATACACAAACATTTGATAGAAAATGTCCTATTTTATGGGAACCATTTTCTGCCACATTTTGAAGAAAAACCAAATAATCTAAGGCCTTGTCTACACTAGAGGGAAAAGGTTATCTAAGCTATGCAATTTGAGTTACATGAATAGCGTAACTCAAAACGACAGTTTAGATCTAGTTACTGCAGGGTCCACACTACACAATGTCGATGGAGGCACTCTCCAGTCGACTCCCTTTACTCTTCTTGATCTGGTGAAGTGCAGGAGTCGATGGGAGAGCAATTTGTGGTCGGTTTAGCAGGTCTTCACTAGACCCACTAAATCGACCGCTGATGCATCTAGCGCCGATCCTCAAGTAAGCGTAGACAAGCCCTAAGACAGCACTATTGCCATGTCCTCATTAACCAGACTTTTAGGTTCCCACCACAGGGCCATCTCTACTTATCAGTCATGCTTTGTTACTTGTTTTTTCAATATTCTTTTAGCCTGTGGTTTTATTTGTATTTTGGTGGGCGGGAGGGAAGGGATGGGACAGGGAATAGAACTTTACTTCTCTATCAGAGATCTGGGATTTTTTTAGCCCTCTGCTAAAAGGTATCTTTGGACAAATTTTGATTGCTGGAATGGAAGAGAGTCACAGTACACACTAGCCTTCCCTGCAGCCACTAGAGCACATTCATTAATTTTGCCAATGCCGCTGTTAGCTTTACTGCACAACTCCCACAAATGATAAAATAAACCTTTTAAGGATGTTATGGCTTTTGAGGGAGGAGGAAGTAGTTCCGTTCTGGGTCCATAAATTTGAGTGTTGCTTCAATAGAAGCAGGTCTCAAAGAAGGGTATCCTGATTTCTTAGCTGTACAAGCACTACAGTAAGAACAGTAATTTGGTTTACATATCTCGCATTTGTGAAGGGAGGCAGATGATGCTGAGATGGACTGTCAGCAGTGTTAAACCGGAACATAGGATGGGTTGGGGGAGGATCTTAAGAGAACCTAGACCTTTTCCCTGAAGAGGAGCTCCCCACTCCATCCCTGCAAACACTGGATGTGGGATTGCAGGATACCATGCTTCTTCCTAAGAAAGAAACCCAGGCCATAGAAGAAGGCTGGGCTATTGGAAGTTAGGGTTGTGGATTATGTGGGGGTGGGGGAGTTGCTGGACAAGTTAGGGGATGTGTCCTTAAAAGTTTAGCTAATTCACATGGATTTAATATTCGGATATTTCTCTCAGACCCCAAATGCCAAACTCCTTAGAGTTTGCCGATCACTTAAAGCATTACACTCAGCTGCTCACTAAAGACACTGCAAATTATTGTTTAGCCCTACATCGTATCATAATGTACGTAGTGCTTTCTGTGAAAAGACATGGTCCCCGCCCTGAGGCGTGTACAACTGAAGACCATAACTCTGCATTCCTAGCACTCTTTAGGCCTTGTCTACATTGACTGGAACAGAAGCTGCTGGATGCTTCACATTCTTGGACATGAGGCCACTTCATTATGTGGCTAGATATGGATTTAGGAGCCTATCATTAAGCACCCATGTCTGAAAAGCCTGGCACTAACCCACAGATATTCTGTCAGGTAGTATCAGTTGCCCCAGGGAGCAGGCATCCGTCACTAAGGCCATCCTGATTTATTGGCTGCACAAACCAGGCAGCCAATGTACTTCATTGCTCTTTCTGAAAGGGAAGACACACTCCAGTAATCAAAATTGAGAGTTCTTAGGTGGCTAATTTTTTCCCCTCCAAACTGAATCTCAAGACAAATATCAGTGCTCTAAATAGCAGCATAGAGGAGGTGGAAAGGGCAGTATATGCCATGCAACACAAGAGCTGTTTTCAGAAAAAAATCATTTAACCAAATACACATGCACTTTGTTCTCCAGAAGCCTCCCCATCATGCCATTTTGCTACACACAAAGCTTGCTCACATTTTTATAATTATAACTCTGCAGATATTAGGCAAAATACTGGAGCTTCACCAAGACAGACATAACTCTCAACTTGCAGACATGCCCATCTGTGACAAACTGGGTGATAAATGGCTGGGATGGGAAACCCCTGCATTGTGTTGCACATGAGGCTGTAATTGGCAGAGGATAATTTTTCATCATAAAACCACTTTGAAGGATGTTTACTTAATTCATAGTGAGGAAACGTTTTATGTAATCTGTTACAGATGGGGAGGGGTAATTAAAGGGAGCCCAACCCAGGTTGCATAGAGACTGATGGATTTGAGTAGCGTGTCTGAGTCTGGATTTATCAGGGCACTGAGGGAAGGGTAGAACGGTCCATACCATAGAGGACCCCCCAATACATTTAAGTCAGGCCACCTCGGTTCCCGATAAAAATTAATTCGGGCTATGCTCCCCTACTCTCCCCTCCAATAAAATTAATTCAGTTTCTCTCCTATCTCTTGGCAGGGCAGGCACCACAGCTACTGCTTCCAAGGTGGTGGCTGCTAGTGGGGGAAAGGTTGGGTCCTGTTCCTCTTGCGGCAGAGAAGCGGAGAGAGGGAGTCCACCTGCTGAGAAGATGGCTGCTCTTCTTTAGGAGGAAAGCGATCAGAGGGAGCAGGTGAGGGGCTTGATTGTTATCTTTTTCATACGAGAAACAGCATGCATGCGTGGAGAGGAGAAATGGATTCTCTCATGCTGTGAAGAGCCCAGCAGCTAAGGGCCTGCCCTCTTTTCTCTCCCAGTCTCTCCTCCCAAACTCACTTGCCAAGTCTCCTTCCTCACGCCACCACTGCCCCCTCTCTGGGAGCCTCTTTCTCTCCATTGCTTGAAGAAGAAGGGCAGAGATGTGCATGGACTTGGAAGACCATCTCCTCCTCCATCCCCACCAACCAGTTGCTGCTGCCCCCTGTCCATACTGATGCAGGGGCACAGACCCTGAAGCAGAGGTAATGGGAGCTACTGCAAAGCATGGGACAGCTGCAGGGCCTGGAGGGTAAGGCCTTCAGGGTTTGACCCAATAGTGGTTTTTAATGCTTCATCAGGCTATTCTGTAGTCCTTGCTCACACCAACTGGTACTTTACTCCAGAAGCAATCCAGTATCCACAGTAAAGTTCTACCTGGTATGCCTAATGGCAGCAGAAATGAGCCTCTAGTGCTTTTAATCTGAAGACCTGGAAGTGCTTTAACAACATTGAGTAAATCCTGCCTCTTCACCACCAAAAAGGGTCCCATGTACAGCAGAACTGGGGTTCTTTCACTGCACAGGGCCAGGCAGGCTTTGTGGGAGTGTATACTGGGTTCAGATTCTCTGTGTTCCTGCAGCTTGCTGCAGGGAAAGAGCAGGCTGAAGCAGCAGAAGTGAGGTTCCACCAGCCATTGCCCACTGCAGGTTCAGTGCCCCTACTGCAGGCATGAGGCTTCAGATGGGGGAAAAAAATGTTTAGAAGAGAATACACAACTACCCATGTTGCCCATCAATAGCCTGTTCTGCTCTCATGCACAACTCAGCTCAGTCTTGTCTACTGGACTTCACTGCGACTTTTTGCATAAGGGACAGTCTCCTGTATTCCTGTACAGGGAATGTTTCCGTAATGACAGGACTATGTCTGAAAGAAGCAGACCACATCAGCTGTTTTAACTTGTATTGCAGGAGAGTTGGTGAGCTATATCAAGCTGTCAACCCACATTCTAAGATTCATAAGTAGATTTTTTTTTTTAATAAAGCAAGAGGCAATCTGTGTACTACAGCTATGACAAGCAGTCAATCATCACTTCAGGTCCTGGTAGGATGAGCTTTGCGTACAAAAACTGGTTGCTGGAAGCATAGTGGAGCTTCCAGTTCTCTGTGGAGACTACTTCCTATCCCTCCCTCACACACACAAACACAACCTTCTATTCTGATTAGCAAACAAAGTCAGAATCTTTTAAAATGAAGTACTATACTTTTCCCTGAAATAGGAAGCCTACATTCAGGTGGCTTTGTGATGGTAACTGTTCTCAGGTCACCAAGAAAAAAAACACAGCAAGGTTTTTTTTCCTACCTAAGCAGAGTTTTCACAAGATCTTCTGGCAATATCAAGCTATGAACCCAAAGAGGTGTATGAATAATTCAACTAACTCTCACTAGAATAAAGAGATCCATAGAGCACATTAAATCATAGAATATAAGGGTTGGAAGGGACCCCAGAAGGTCATCTAGTCCAACCCCCTGCTCGAAGCAGGACCAAATCCCAGTTAAATCATCCCAGCCAGGGCTTTGTCAAGCCTGACCTTAAAAACCTCTAAGGAAGGAGATTCTACCACCTCCCTAGGTAACGCATTCCAGTGTTTCACCACCCTCTTAGCGAAAAAGTTTTTCCTAATATCCAATCTAAACCTCCCCCACTGCAACTTGAGACCATTACTCCTCGTTCTGTCATCTGCTACCATTGAGAACAGTCTAGAGCCATCCTCTTTGGAACCCCCTTTCAGGTAGTTGAAAGCAGCTATCAAATCCCCCCTCATTCTTCTCTTCTGCAGGCTAAACAATCCCAGCTCCCTCAGCCTCTCCTCATAACTCATGTGTTCCAGACCCCTAATCATTTTTGTTGCCCTTCGCTGGACTCTCTCCAATTTATCCACATCCTTCTTGTAGTGTGGGGCCCAAAACTGGACACAGTACTCCAGATGAGGCCTCACCAATGTCAAATAGAGGGGAACGATCACGTCCCTCGATCTGCTCGCTATGCCCCTACTTATACATCCCAAAATGCCATTGGCCTTCTTGGCAACAAGGGCACACTGCTGACTCCTATCCAGCTTCTCGTCCACTGTCACCCCTAGGTCCTTTTCCGCAGAACTGCTGCCTAGCCATTCGGTCCCTAGTCTGTAACTGTGCATTGGGTTCCTCCGTCCTAAGTGCAGGACCCTGCACTTATCCTTATTGAACCTCATCAGATTTCTTTTGGCCCAATCCTCCAATTTGTCTAGGTCCTTCTGTATCCTATCTACCACTCCTCCCAGTTTAGTATGGTGCCTTACCTGGATCAGGAGATGCAAATCATGTTTTAACACCAATGGGAATAAACAATGTCAAAACATTTATTTTTTCCCTCCCAATACCACCATATAATCTGTCATTGTATCCATATACAAGTAATAGTTGTGGGCCCAAAGCTCCAGAACTTGGGCCAAAAGCTGCTGAACTCCTCCTGCAAAGTATTTTGGATGTTCAGCACATCCTAGGTGGACCTCACATTTAAGAATTGGACCCATACAGATCACTTATTCTGGGAACTTCTTTTCCACTGTCCTCTCTAGCTCCTCAGCAACCACTGTTTAGAAGTATGTTAGAAGCCGGTGTAAATTGGCATAGCATCCTTGAAAGTCAATGAAGCAAGGTCAATTCACACCAGCTAAGGATCTGGTCCAGGTATGTACATTACAGAGAGGGCTGATAGCACTGCCTGTAGTTAAGGATGTGATGGAATATACCCTTGTATTCACACCCTATGCCCTATTGTAATGATCTTTCTACAATGTGCACCTTGTAGAAAGTACCATTTGAAAAGCCAATCTGCTGGTCAGTATTGTCCTGGTAAAATGTGTATGGCAACATTTGTGTGTGATATTAGATCCCCCTCTCTGGTGTTAATGTAACACCAACAGACCCCAGTAATCGGTGGGCAGGATCTATCCTGGGACCTCTGGAGCTTGATGCATGAGTCTCTATTGCATGAGCTAAAAGCCATGTAGCTGTTAGCTAAGGCTGCAGAGCAGACTCAACCTCTTTCTCTGTAAGTTGTCTCTGTTTCACTAGATGGGACAGAACACCATACCCAACAGGTGTGGGTTACATTAACACCAGGTAATCCAAACCCCACAGCCCTGCCCAAACAGAAGTTGGCAAGCAAGTCTGAAGAAAGGTGTGCTCTGCTTAATTTGTATTTATGCACACAGAGTGAATCAAGCAGGAAGGAAAGACAAAGGAAGTTCAAACGGGGGGAGGGGGGGGGCAACAGCTGGGAATATGCCCCCGTTAAAATATTCTGGCAATGGTTTCTTTGAATAGCTCTACTGCTCCTATACTTTGGAGACAGGACTTGAAATTTGGCAAGGGTTGGCTTTTAGTTTATGCCTTTTTGTCATCCCTGTGACATGTTCACCTAAATTTGGCCAAGTTCTAGGTCTTTGAAAATTCAGTTTGCACTTGTTCAGTAGAGACTTTAGATTTTAGTTGCTAAAATATCCAAAGAGTCCATCCTCACTGAACTTGCTTGAGTCTGACAACCCCTATCACCGACTGGGCTGTGTACCTGCCATCCCCACAAAGCAAAAGAGCATGCTTCATCCCCTCACAGCTCCTGTCCATGATAGGACTGGACATGCATCATCCCTGTAGGAGGACAGAATATGCTCCATCCCCACACAGAGCAACTGAGCAAGCTCCAGCCCAGGGCTACAGAGCTGAAGGCAGACTTTGTTTCAGAAGTTGGAAGGCGTGCAGTAAATGATGTAGGCAATTGCAAGAAGAGAAAAGATGGTCTCCCTGTGAAGACTGTTAAATGCCACCCTGTGAAATTGGATTCTACCCTGCCTTTGCCACAGAGTTCCAAACCACTTACACCAAACTTTCTACAGGTGGTCAGTAATTATCTGTTCCTAATTTTCTGCATGCCCAATTTGAGACCCTGGGGTCTGATTTGCAGAAGTGTGGAGCCCTCACAACTGCAACTGAAGTCAACAGGAGCTGTGCTTAGCATTATTTAGCTCTTTACATATTCAAAGTACTCAGACTACTACAACCGGATATTTTTCAAATGGGACATGCAAAGTTAGGGAATTTTTTGAATCTCTCTATGCATCTGTTCTCCATCAGTAAAATGGGGATAACAGCACCACCTCATCTCACAAGGGTGTTGTGAAAATTTAAAGTTTGTGAAGCTCTTGGATACTATAGCTACAAGCACCATAGAAGAACCCATGAGGAAATTGATAATCTAGTCTTCAGAGCAGACTTTGAATAGTGCACAGTAAATGAGGTGGGTGGCAGGGGAGACAGATTGAATTTAATGCAAAGAAAGCAAAGCAGATAGTAAAAAATAAAATACTTGAATTGTACAATTTTCAGGGTTGTATTATGCACTTTAATATACACTTAATACCTATTTTCCACACATCTGAACAAATAACTGCTGATAGAATGTGTGTATTACACACAAACAAATGGCATTAAAACATTTGAGTGATTCACTTTGCAACCTTAATCAGGAAATTCCAGAGTCAAGGTTGCCTGTGCAATCTTAATTCCACCCCCTTGCGTGAATACATTAAGATACAGTCTCCAATTACATGATCATATACTCCCCTGCCCTGCCCCAGGGCCCCTACCTCATTCAGTGCGCAGGACTGAAGGCGCTCACTTAATGAGCACCTATTCAATATTTTGTTTTCTTCTCATTGTCAATCAACTCAAAGCATTTTGCAGGTCTCTTTCAGGGCCCTAATGATTGTTGCTAAATAAATTTAACAGGCTTGGATATTTTATGCAATATTTTCTTTATAACTATGAAAGTCAGAATAGCTCTCATAATTAAACTGAACTTAAGTGAAATACATTTCTAGCCATGATTATATAGCACTATCTTAACTCAAATTTGAGCACAGAAAGCTTAGAAAATTTTAAAAAGTGACCATCATTTCCATGGAAATAAAAAAATTTGTCCTTATAAGCCTCATGTAATACAACTGAGCCAGAATTACTGAGAGCCCTGAAACTATACAAAGAACTTAGTGCCCTAAGGGGAAATGTAATGTTTATTATGTGCAACTGTCTCTAGATTTAGTCTCAAGTATGAGCAGTTGAAAGATACTTGTTGATATTTTTGGTTGAAATATCTCCTAGAACATTAAGTTAAAAAGCAACACCAAAACCTTAAGTTCTAACGCCAAAGGTTTCTTATTTAATGGATTAAAAATGAAAAGAGAGAGTTAAGTCACTCCATTTTGTTCTCCAAGTTCCAGGCATCAACCTGCTCAATCAGTCCCTTCCAGTTTTTGTGCTTCACTGGAGAAAAACTGCACCCAAGATGAAAGGCAGGTGGCAGACCCCAGCTACAGAGCACCCAACTACAAGAGATCAGGATAAACCCAAAACCTACTGTGGAATACCTAGCTGTGCAATTTCTTATTCTGTTTTATCTGTACTTCAACTTAATGTTTCTTAGGCACCTCAGAACCGGCAGGAGAAACTGCCATTTTATGCAGCAGAGTTCATGCAGCACGTTCCAACGGAAGTGCACACTGTTCTCTCCCACAGTGACTATGCTTTTGTTCTCTCTCATTTACTTGTTCCCCTTAACCCAAAATGAAGGGTTATTTAAAATGAACTAGTTCCTCTTGGCATCTGGAGCATACCACCACTTCCAGGGCACAAAGCATCTCTTTATACAAGTCTTCCACCAAAGTCAGCTGCTGCAGAACAGCTGGCTGTGGACTCTCTGAAGACTAGAGCACCCCTCCTAAAGAAAGGAATATAAATCATTGTCCTCTTGGACACAACCACAGCTGTTAACTTGTCTACACCATGATTACATGCTATAGTGATGGGTGCCTGTGACCAAGGGCAGGGGGCGCTTTACTCACCACAGGATGGCACCTCTGCCTGACTGTTCTGAGGATTAGCTCTGCATGGTCGAGGCCTCTTCCTGGGGCCGTGCACGCTCTCTCTCACTCCACAGCCCCTCTCTCACTCCAGAAGCTGCAGCCTCTTTGTGACTCAGCCCTCAAGCCAGATCACTGAGCATTTCCCTCTTCTGGAGTTGTCTTTCAAAGTCTCTTCTGACCATGTGGCAGCAGGCAGTCTTCCAATTCACTGCCCTTATGCTGTCACTGCTCCAGTGACTCAGGCAGTCTTCCAATTCACTGCCCTCAACAGTGCCACTCGGAACCCACACCCACCTTCTACTCAGGGTTCCAGTCCAGGGCCCTGTAGTGAACAGAGCGTATTGACATCCCTTACTATTCTCACCCTAGACTCCTTCCTACTGAGCTTTTTCTCCACTTCCTCCTCCTACAGGGACGGGAACTACAGGCTTCCTCTCATTATTGCTAGCCTCCTGGCTTTAGAGAAGCCCCTCCCGTTCCCTCACAGGTGCACATTCTTCTAATTAGTTTCCTCCCTCTTAAGTCTCCTCTTTTTGCAGCCTGATTGGACCCACTTGGCCTAATTTAGCCCTCAGTGTGTGGGGAGTATCCCCCATCACAGTGCCTAAAAATAAAGTCTAATTGTATCTCACTCACACAAAGAGCATGTTATACAGGGCTGATACTCCAAAATCATTATCAGTATATCAGAGAATAAAGGACAGGGGGAGAAGTTTCACCAAAAGAGTGGGATTTTGCCACCAGAATATCTGTTCATCATATTCTAAATATACACTTCTTAGAAACTTCAATCTGGATGTGAAATAGAACACTGCTGTCCAAAATCAGACCTGAATAAAAAAAATAAACTGCAATTGTTTCTCAAGGAAATGATACTATAAATTACAGTTTTGGCTAAGCCTTGCAATTCATTCAGGTAAAAGAGTAAGGGCTGACGCTGCTGTGTTTACTATTTCAACCAACGTGTTTATAACTGTGCATGTACTTTCTTGTCTAGACTCAGTCTGTTGTCTTGATCTAGGATATGTAAATATAGGATGCAGGAGTGATCCAGCTTAAGAAAATGGTTCCATTAGAACAGCCTGCAAAATTACTTTGGATGTTTGAGGAAACATTTTCCTGCCTTACATTTCTTGACACAAAAATAAGAAGAAAATGTTTTAGACAAGAAAAGGAGTTCATTTCAGATTAATTTTTATTTGACTTCTGCTAAAAAAAAAAAACTCGCAATCAACTAATGCTAGAAACAAAACAGTTACTGGTAGCATAAACAGACACACAGACACTCCCTTTAAAATTCCATCTGTCCTGCATGGGAGATTCTATTGAATATCAATAATTTGTTAGCTTCAGAAATTTCCAAAAAACATACAGTCACCACCTGCTAGTCTCTAGATGCTGGTTAATGATCAGATGTCAAATAAATTCAAAACTTTTTTTCTAACATGGTGTATTAAAAGGCTGTGATCTGGTGGCGCCCTGCACAGGTATTAATCTGCATATTATTTGCATTGTGGTAGCACCTCAGAGCCCAAAGCAAAGATCAGGACCCCACTGTGCTAGGTACTGTACTAAATAAATACAGACCAAAATGATGGCTCATGGTCAAAAGAGCTTACAATTTAAGAGCTTATCTATACGGTGGGATGACGCGAACATAGTGTTTCAAACAGCACTGCATTAGAGCACACCAGCAGGGCCTACATGGACCGATTAGCGTGCAACGCATTCTTGTGCTTTAGAAGTCACACCCCGGTAGAGTGCATTACCCCTCTGCATAGACAAGCAGGAAGTGTAAGGCATGAGGACAAGAGGGGCTACAGACAGACGAGGGGGCAAAAGGAAACAATGAGATAAGATAGGTCAGCATGCCAGGCAGTGGTCTAAGCAGCTCACCTGCTGCCTAAGCCTTGTCAAGGTTTTGGAATCACCCATGTTCTCTGTAAACTGCATGGTCATGCAGCAATCTTGCACATATAACACAGGTTAGAAACCCGGTCGCTTTCATCTCCTCTGTGCAGGCCCAGTAGGGACGGGAACCTGCTCAACTTGCCCCTGCAAAAACAGCGTATGAGGTTCTCCCACTCACCTGCAGGGAAGGGTGGCACTTCCAGTCTTTGGGACATTCTTGGCCTTGCCAGGAGGAGGTGCTGACTCTGGGATGCCCCTTGCACAGGGCCCCAGCCAAGCTCTGTGGTGCCAGCCCAGGGCAGGGGACTCTCAGCTGTGGCCTGATCAGGCCAACGTACTTCCTGCCCTGACCCCTTCCCCCAGCCCACAAAATTACACAGCATTTGGTTTCCAGGGATGCAGCAGTTGCTGCTGCTGAGAGACTGCAGGGAAGGGAGCTGTGACCTGGGCCCCCGATGGGAGTGCCCAGCCTGGTCTGACACCCTCCCACCACCATAGATTCCTGGCCAGGCTCCTAAAGCTTCTGTTGCAGAGCAAATCATTTTCCTTTAGGACCCCACAGCTGGCAGGGGCAGGGACTACTGTGTGCGATACTGGAGAGGAGCTACCCTGGGGCAGCCCACCCTGCACACCCCTCACCCCCACAATTCCCAATATGCACCCCTCACTTTATTTAAAAAAATAAAGTGTTAGCTTGCCCAAGGACATGTAGCGCTCGGTCATGTTTGCAGCCCAATCAGTACCAAACAAATTGACAGGAAACATTGATCATCATGGAAAAGGAGAATTTGAAGGACAACGAGGTGACTTTGCAGATGTTTACGAAGAACTCCTACTATGCATGAGGGGAGGTATGGAAGAAAGCACGAAGCTGCTTGTAACAAGAGGGGAGTGAAGACAGGTGTCACTGGCTGTATGTATGAGATGATGACAGGTGAAGGCTACAAAGGGCCCTGAAAGTGAAGACAAGTAATTTATGGTTGAGGTGATGGAGAAAGGGGAGCCAATGGAGGAATGCAAACAGACGGCTGACATGCTCAAAGTGAGAAGACAGAAAAATTAAAAGTGTATAACACACTGTGCAGTGAAGGGACATTGAAGCTTCTGAGCACCTCCAACTAGGTACTCAGCAGTTTACAGGATCAGACTTAAGGTAAAATGGTCAGTCCTGCACCCAGCTGACCAGGATGCCTCTCTTCACATACCACTCAAACAGCACCTCCTAAGACGACACTGCAAATTGGCTGACATTGCGGCAACATTCCTGCAAGCAGTTCTCAGACACAGTAGGGTGCCTTCAGGCATGCAGCCCTCAGTTTATCTCAGCTGTGGACAAGATAGTATTTTAAGGCAACCTGAGTGCTAGTGGGGAGGGGGAAGTTCAATTTCTGTTTCTCTTTATTTGTAGCTTATAGTTTCTGATGTCATTCAGACTTGAGACTTCAATTATCTTCCAATAAACCAGTGCCTACAATTACAGCTTCCAGAATGACTACATTTTATGCTTTCCTGACACTGCTAAAGCACTGTATATTATTTTCAAATCAATGCTAAAATGGATAATTTGTATGCACCAGTGAGCTTTAGTTGAAAACTAGTAAATGTGCCTAAAAATAACTTATGCCAATGGGTAAATTCTGACAAGTTATTGAATCAAAAGGAGTGTGACAGAGGTGATTGGAGAATGTAATGGGAATAATTTAGCTGTTTTCTGTTTTTCATTGTGGAAAAAAAAATACAATTTGCTAAATCTAAAAACCTAATGAAAACCTGAAACTTGTTCTATTAGAGGCAGCTGTCATTTTCTCAATAACTAATTAATTCTGACACCCAAAGCAACAATTCATGAAGCTTGAATATTAAATGAATTATTTGTACCCAATTTGCTACAGCCTACAGTTTTGTTTCTGTTGTTTAAAATTCAGCCTGAAATGTATTGGAGGATGGAAAGCCTTGAAGTTACCCAGAGGCATTTGCACAGCAGATGGAATGTAAGATACAGGAGTTTCACGAGTTTGTTTATATGAGACAATACTGTGCAGTGGATTGAACGTGGAATTGGGAGAAAGGAGCTCTTAAGGTCTAATCCCAGCTCTGCCACTAACTTGCTGTGTGGGCTCTGGCAAGTCAGGTAACCTTCTGTATCCCTGTTTTCCCATTACACAAATTGAGGATGATGTCTCATAGGGTTGCTTGTGCAAATTAACTGATGTTTGTACAGTGTCTAGAAGATTAAAAATGCTACATAAGTGCAAAAATTGTGGTATTTTCTTTCATAATTGAGATACTTATAGTTGCACTAGATCACAGTCTGCATCGTTATACAATCCAATTAGCATTTCTGAAAAGGTACCTTTACGATTTCTTCTATTCAAACTGGATTGGCCAGCAAATAATTGTATTGATGATTTCTTCAAGAAAAAGTGTGTATATACACACACTAAAAACAATGTACTGTTATCACAATAGTACTTACAGACGTGCTGTTTTAAGGATCAAGTTCATAATCAGGATTCTGAACATGTGCATTGAGAGATACCTAAACAGCAACAAACACTACAGTCCTAACAAGATGCTAGAGGGAAAAGTGCAAAGTCTGGGCATCTTTGGAGCAGGCACTGTTTGTTATGTGCTTGTACTGCACCTAACCAAGATAGCGCCCTGATCCTGACAGGGGCCTTTAGGCAACAGTAACAATATATTAAATAGTAAACGTTCACTTTTGCAAGAAATTCTTTACATTCTGCTTGTTTGCATGTGCAATTCAGTATTTGATGTTAGAACCCAATTCGGCTGGTCTTTTTTTAACCACAGGCTGGTCAGTTTAGTGAAAGCCAGATGAAAGAGGCACTCAAGGATGGTTTCAATAGGGACTATTCACAACCCATTTTATACATAGTGAGCAAAACCCACAAAACATTAAAAGAAACTAACAATTCTTTCACAAACCAATCATGAAGTACTTTGCTTTCATGGAACTTTAACTGGTGTACAGGCCAGAAACCTAGGAGAGATTTAAAAAAAAACCCACACAAGACAGACTTAAGGCCTGGTCCCCACTGGAAACATTCCCATTAGTTTCAGTAGGCTTTGGATCGAGCCCAGAGTTAGTAAGCCAGCTCACAGGTCTTTGCTCCTGACCATTGCCTTAGCAAAACTACCACCGATGCATTGCCCTGCGTTTTACAGGTATGCAGACCTGGGTAGGCAGACTTGTGCTAGCAAGGCTTGTGCTAACGTACTAAAAAATAGCTGTGTGGATGTCGCGACACTGGCTGCAGCTCAAACTAACCACAGCTCAAGCCCAGCCTCCCCCTTGGGGCTGAGCTCAGGCAGCTAGCGCAAGCTTCCACCTGTGCCACAACATCCACACAGCTATTTATGGGGTATTAACATGAGCCCTGTGAGCACAAGTCTGCCTACCCAGATTGGGCGGCTTGCTCCTAGCTGCAGTATAGACATACTGTACATGACTCAGCATATTTGCTGACCAGTTATCAGTTGAAGATATATTGGCCCTCAGTTATGTTTTTACTCATTTCACTAGCAAGCCCCTGAAACCCAAATTTACGTGTTGTAACTGGACAGCCCCTACCTCTCCTCACTAGCAGAGTTAGAGGAAGCAGACCTGCCACCAACTGGGATTTAACTATTTACTATCAGCCTTTTTTGGTTGTATGCTGGTGTTAGGCCACCCCAAAGAGAAAGACACATGTTCTGTATATTAAACCCTCAGAGCCTGCTTGAATCACCCAAGAGAAAAGCCTGAGAAAACAAAGGGACCCTGCAGCATGACTAAAAGGTCGATGAAATTCAGCTTAAGCATATGTCATAGACAAGGACACCTCAATGATCCCTTGGGCCACCCAAAACTATTCCCCTCCCTTTTTCATGTTTATACCAGAGCTATATGGAAAATTTCAGTGCAAAACAAACATTTTCACACCCTGGAGTCAATGGAGTCCTTCTGGACACATTAATTTCAACCACTGGGTTGCAAATATAGTACAACATCAGCTGAGAACCATGCTAGTGAGTACTCAAGTATCCTGCTGTAGTAAATGCCGTATCCATCCAGGGATAAGCATTACACACTGAGGCAAATATTTTCAAATTTAGTTGCCTAAAGTTAGGCAGCTCAATATAGCAGCTCAATTTAGAGGTTTTGAGTAGGGCTAGTTGAAAACTGGAATTTCTGACCTGCAAGAAATTCTGACGCTTTTGACTTTTGTTGTCCTGAATTGGGATGAAAAGTCAAAATATAGTAACTCTTCACACAATGAAAAGTTCCCAAACTTTTGATTCAGAAATATTGAAACATTTAGTTTCAACTAGTTAGTTAAATTGCTTGGCTGGACTACATCTCCCATGATACACCATAGACATGTGATTCCCATAATGCATCACAGCAGTTCAGCCAAGCAAGAGGCCAGGGAGATGCAGTCTGCCCAGAGAGCCCAGCCCAGTGGGGAGGATGGGGGCATGAGACAACTGAACTGTGACTCTAAGGCACCAAGGAAGCTTAGACAGATGCAGATTTACATACATTCATTCTGAAGCAAGTTTTTATTTTCTGGATAGAAAATTTAAAACTTTCAGGAAAAAGAATCTACATTTTCCTGTGGAAAAAACATTGATGGAAAATTCTCAACCAGCTCTAACACTGAACACTCAGTTATGTGGATTTCTGTTTCTAGGGTTTAACATTGTCATTTAGATGTACAAAGGTGCCTCTGAGTCCAATCCCAGCCAAGGGAATGGGAGCTTCATGTTCAGAGGGTCTGCAAGGTAGAGCTTTAAGTACTTATCTGAGGACCTAAATGTGAAATTGAGAACCATGACTTAGGTATACAAATTTGAAAACTGGTCTGACAGTCCACTAACCAGTAGAAATGATGCCACATTATTGCCCCCAAAAGCACTGCACAGACAATAATTATGACAAAAGTTCAAATTTTCTGAAGTGGCCAGTAACACCCTCCTACACCCACAGACTTGCAAACATTTTCAGCCCTGTTGGAGTGAGATAAAAGTAATTACTTTTAATCACAAAAGAGTTGACTATTTAAAAAACTGTAAATTGTCATTGTAAGAACTCTGTGAATCTAGCTTCTCACTATCTTTCCTTATGAAAGACAGATAACATGTTGAGCTCCATTTACATGGTGGAGTTTTTTTTGTTTGTTTGTTTGTTTTGTTTTTTTTAAGTTTAAGTCTTTTCACTTTTGGAAAAAAGAGGCAATTTGTAAATCAACCCACCAGGCTGCATTTGTCACTTGTGAAAAAGCTCTGCCTTTTTTCTCAAGGATTGAATTAACATGTGGCTATGACTTCTCCCTCTTATTTACAATTGCATGTAAACTAT
The DNA here is from genome assembly GCF_965140235.1 of Caretta caretta. Classification (NCBI taxonomy): domain Eukaryota; kingdom Metazoa; phylum Chordata; order Testudines; family Cheloniidae; genus Caretta; species Caretta caretta. Next base: position 89,203,579 of record NC_134214.1, read on the forward strand.
GCTATTATTTCAGAGCTCCTTATCGTTCCTTCTGGGCTCTATCTGTAACTGCGCAGATGAGCTGCATTTTGCTTTTAAAGTTTGGAGCACAAGGTCATCCGTTAACAGCTAGATTCAGAATTACAAAAGGGCTAAGACTGAATGGGATCTAGCGTGTTTAGTAAGTAAATACACAGTGATACAAGAAGCCACCTTTACATTTCATTTCTCTAAAGCAATGGCATGAAATTAAAGCTGTAGCTTACATTCCTATGTAATGAAACTGCTACTGGGCATTTTCTTCGTGCCTAAAATATCTTTCTATGGTTTATTATTGTTTCCCAGTTTAATTAAGGAAACATCAAGGACACATTTCTTGAGCATTTACGTGCACCACATGTGTCATTACTAGTCTTGACCAAAGCAAGCTCCTGTCCAAAAGACCCTCAACGAAAGGGCAGTCTCATGTTAGTGAACTCCCCCAAACGGGGAACAATTCTAAAAAATTATGTTGTAGACTCTGAAATGCAGCTTCTCTAGTATAGCAATACCAGAAATACCTCTTCCCTACGGTCTGCTCAGACCCTGAAAACACTTATGCACATACTTAACTTTACTGCTGTGAGTAGTTCCATTGATGTCAAACTGATCACAGTAGTAATGTCAAGCACATGCTTAAGTGTTTTCAGGACCAGGGACTAAGCGGGTGCTTCTGGGAATTATGTAATACAGGGCTCTGGGTTAGGGTATTTTCAAGGGACTATGCATACATCTGGGTATCTTTCTGCTATAGCTTATGTCCGATTCTGAAGACAGATACATGCAAGTGAAGGACCTCGCCAATGCAGGGTCCAAAGGAAGTATATGGGTTCTTGCATGTGTGGATCCAATGGCAAGACTAGGGTCTTAGAATCTAGTGGTACAGCTATACCTGCCAAATGCTGTCCAATCTAGATGATTTATGTCAACATGACTTACTATCCCCCTGTGCCTTTTCGAGATGCCTGGTCTCTTCTAAAAGTTTTCCCTTCTGGTTTGCTGATTGTGTGATCTGAATTAATAATGCAGAGCAAATAACGTTTTTCTACAAACAGCCCCCCAGTTAATGCTAACAATTTTAACAGCTAATAATTTTCTCTCATTTATTTGAAATTATTCACCAAATAATTTCTGTTAAAATTTCCTTGATCTGTAGGTTATTTGCAAGCAATTCATCATGATGATTTGATATTAAATACGTGCCATTTTCGATAGAAACAATACCATGGGGCCTTTGTATCCAGTTCCCTGGCTAGCCAAACAGAACTCATACAATCACATTTCACTTTTAAGAGTTTGACATCCATTTTCCCATAATATACTCTCATATTTGCTTAAAATTGACTATTTACATGCACTCCAGCCAGGAAACCTGTTTGGTTGAATATTCATGGAAAGCAAACCCAAAAAGGAGTATGAATAAAACTGAATTTAAATTTTAATTACTGAACTGACTACATATGAAAACATCTACGAAGGTATTGGCCCAGCTCTATTAAGTGTGCGCCTTAGACTGATTGCAGTCATAGGTGACCGTGAAACAAGACAGATGAAAGCTGCAGTGACATATAATAGCAGCATGAATTTCCACTTACCATAATAAGCAGCCCTGCCAGTTGAAGCTGAGATCTCATCATAACCTGGTTTACCATTGTGAGATAAGTCTGGTCAGTACTTGGAAGTGAGCTAGGTAGGGAAAGACCCGAGTGCTGCAGGAAGAGGCGATAGTAATATAGTAGATAGTGCTCTTCCTCTGACTAAGGGCAGGCTCCCACACTATGGGAGTCGATGGGCGCTTTGCCATTGACTTCAACAGGAGCAGGATTCAACCCCAAGTGCGGCATTACTGAACTAATGTCCCAACAAGATGTTATGGAATACTGTCCACCTGAAACGCTGGACCAAATTCTGGTCTAGGCAGAAGCAATTAGAAATCATTACAATCCTTTCTTGATCTGTGGATAACGAGACTCCAGGGCCCATTACTGTCTATTTGGCACTTTCACAAAAAAAAAAAAAAAAAAACACATGCAATCTATTTATTCCTTTGGTTCCACTGATCACTCATGTCCCTGATGAGTAATGAATATTGGAGAAAAATCCTGACTCCAGAAGAGTGGGTTCTTTTCAAGAAGCTCAGCCACTGAGTTCCAACCACACATTGCTGCCTAATCTTTAGCAGTCATTTTCTGGTCTATTTACCTGAGCAATAGGAGACAAAAGTAGGCATCCCTCTGCCACCCATGGTAACTGGAATCTGAGACATTTCTAGGGAATGTGATGTCATGAGAGCTACAAGCACAAAAAATCTCCAGTTCCCAGAACATGTCATTCCAGTCCATTAGAAGAGTCATCTCCTCCACTTCACTCATACAGATTCATGAGTAATCTTTTTGATGAGCTTGCAAAGTTACTACCATTCACATTTGCATTTATAAGAAAGTTGGAAAGTTTTAGGATACTCCCAGAAGCACATGTGGAATGAATGATTAAACGACCTGAAGAGCAGCTCAAAAGATTGTCTCTTCCACGAACTGAAGTTAATCCAATAAAAGATATTACCTCACCGACCCTGTCTCTCTCTCTCTCTCTCTCTCTCTCTAATGTCCTGGGACCAACATGGCTACAACAGTGCAAATAACTTGCCTTCTTTGTCATTCAGTTTGAAAAAAATCAGACGTCGAGTAAGATTCCTTTCTCTAAATGCTGTGCAATCTTACATTGCATTCTAGATAAAAAGGCAGCCACACTTTGTTTGGGTTCAGATTTCAGTTTTATGCAGAGTGTTCACTGCGTTTCTTCCACTCCAGAGGGAGATTGGGATTATCATGAGTCTTGAGGTGTTATTTTCCTACTGCATGTGCCCCCTGAAAGATCATATGAAGAAATTACATAAGTGGACCTGACATTTAAAAGAAGTTTGATATGTTATTATTTGCACTGTAATGGCACCCGAAGTCCCCAATCAGGATCAGGCCCCCATGATGTTAGACACCACACACACACAAACCCTGGAAGACAAGTACCTGCCTTGAAAAGACAAAGGCAGACAAAGGGTAGTGGAAAAGGATATAGGATACAAGCAATGGACTAAATTTTACTTCGGGCTATACAGTCACAGAATGGAGTAAAGCCCTGTCATAAATATAAAAGGAAGGGTAACCACCTTATTACTTACTAACTTAAACAGGAGTTGGAAGGCTGCATTCCTGAACTGTTCCCAGCAAAAGCATCACACAGACAGACAAACCCTTTGTCCCCCCCCCCACCTCCAGATTTGAAAGTATCTTGTCCCCTCATTGATCATTTTGAACCAGAAGCACAGTAGGATTTTAAAAGGTTTTGTAAAAGGTGTTGGCGGTTGTAGATTCTGTTTCTCTGCCTGGGGGAGAGAGCAGCAGGCATAACAAAAGGATTTTTCTGTAGGCTGAGAATAGCTATCAGAGACAACAGGTATCAGGTTACAGCACAGCAAAATTTTACATTTTTGTTTGTTTGTTTTCTTTCTAACTCTCAGATGTAAAGTTAGTTAAAAACAGAGAGGTTATGATGACAGAATGCAGTGTTCAACAGAAGCTGGAATTAGCCAGATTTGAGGCTGAGGAAGGACAAAAGGAACATGAAAGACGGGTAGAACTCAGACAGATGGAGATGGATGCACAAGCGGCTAAAGAAAAAGAAATGGAGGCTTTCCACCAGAGAGCTATGGAAGTAGCGAAAGATGTAGAAAAAACCAAGGAGGCTGCCCACCAGGGAGCTATGGAGGAGAAGGAAAAAGAAATGGAGGCAAAAGAAAAAACTGAAGGAGAAGGAAAAAGAGGAAGCATGTACTGGAGATGGAGAAGGCAAAGGCTCAGCATAATATACTAAATAACCCTAACAATCCTTCCCCAACAATCCACAAATGGGAGTGACTATGTCCACAGTATGATGAATCCAGTGATATTGCTGAATATTTTCTCACCTTTGAGAGACTGTGCACACTCCATCAAATTCCTGAAGTCACAAGATGACCACATTGGTCGCAAAATTGACTAGAAGAGCTCTGGACATATTCAGTAAGATGCCTATTGAGGAGGCTTCTGACTATAATAAATTCAAGGATTTGGTTTTAAAACAATTTCAAGTTACACCTGAAATTTACAGTGTAAAATTTAGAGCCCTTAAGAGAGGGCCGGAACTAAGTAATGTGGCTTATGTAAACCAGATGACAGATCTGTTTGATAAATGGCTCAACGGACGGGCTGTAACTAACTTTGGAGGAATGCGGGATTTGATGATACAGGAACAATTCCTGAATATGTCCAAGGAGAATATAAAACAGTGTTTATGGGATAAGAAAACGGACTCAGCAGGAAGTCTTGCTTCTTATGCTGATCAATATGAGCAGTCCCAGACCGCCAGAGAGGCGGGGAAAGCCGGAACAAAATGGGTGGAGGGAGGAGAGAGGAACAACCCTGGTGGCAGTTGGAGCGGATACCAGAAGGGACACCCTCAGACCACACCCTACTACCGGGAGCAGCCCAAGGCCCCAACTACACCCCAAGGAACACTCCAGACACCTTATCGTCCCGCCACACCATTCTCCAGTAACCCACCTCACCCCAGTGACCCGTCAGCTGGACAATGTTTTAAATGTAACGAGCCGGGGCATGAAAAAGCCAACTGCCCCAAGAACCCCAATAGATTACAGTTCATTGCACCAGAATCACACCAGAGGTCCTCAGGCCCAGATGCCTCCCAGATACCCTCAGAGCAGAGGGAAACAGAGTGTGGGCGGGAAGAAGGTCACAGTGTGGAGGGACACTGGAGCACAAGTGTCGGCTATCCATGCTTCCTTAGTGGACCCCGATTTAATCGGCCCAGAGGTCCAAGTAACAATGCAACCCTTCAAGTCAAACTCTTTTGACTTGCCTACAGCCAAGTTGTCGGTCCAGTACAAACGCTGGTCAGGAATGTGGACTTTTGCAGTCTATGATGATTATCCCATCCCCATGCTGTTGAGGGTAGACTTGGCCAATCATGTGAAGCTAGCCAAGAGGGTGTGAATGGTCACCCACAGCCAGGCTAAGCAAGCTGTCACACCTAGCTTTGTTCCGGAAACTTCTACCAGGACCTGGTCAGGGGTGATGGAATCAGACCCCATGCCAACGTCTACAACAGCAGTAGTGGATCCAGTCACAGAGGCCCAGACAGCCAGTCCCAGAACTGGAACCAGCGGAACAACCAGCACCAGAATCGTCCTAGTGGCCTTGCTGGGGGTGAACAGAACCAAAGACCATTTGGAAAAGTCATTCCACTGGGAGGGAATGGGCAAGGATGTTTCTACCTATGTCCGGTCTTGTGAGGTGTGCCAAAGTGTGGGGAAACCCCAAGACCAGGTCAAAGCCCCTCTCCAGCCACTCCCCATCATTGAGGTTGCATTTCAGTGAGTAGCTGTGGATATTCTAGGTCCTTTTCCGAAAAAAAGACACCCAGAGGAAAGCAGTACATACGGACTTTCATGGATTTTGCCACCCGATGGCCGGAAGCAGTAGCTCTAAGCAACACCAGGGCTAAAAGTGTGTGCCAGGCACTAGCAGACATTTTTGCCAGGGTAGGTTGGCCCTCCGACGTCCTTACAGATGCAGGAACTAATTTCCTGGCAGGAGCTATGGGAAGCTCATGGGGTGAACCACTTGGTTGCCACTCCTTACCACCATCAAACAAATGGCATGGTGGAGAAGTTTAATGAAACTTTGGGGGCCATGATACATAAATTCATAAATGAGTACTCCAGTGATTGGGACCTAGTGTTGCAGCAGTTGCTCTTTGCCTACAGAGCTGTACCACATCCCAGTTTAGGGTTTTCACCATTTGAACTTGTATATGGCCGCGAGGTTAAGGGGCCATTACAGTTGGTGAAGCAGCAATGGGAGGGGTTTACACCTTCTCCAGGAACTAACATTCTAGACTTTGTAACCAACCGACAAAACACCCTCCGAACCTCTTTAGCCCTTGCTAAAGAAAACCTAAAAGATGCTCAAAAAGAGCAAAAAGCCTGGTACGATAAACATGCCAGAGAGCATTCCTTCAAAGTAAGGGACCATGTCATGGTCTTAAAGGCGCTCCAGGCTCATAAAATGGAAGTGTCATGGGAAGGGCCATTCACGGTCCAAAAGTGCCTGGGACCTGTTAATTATCTCAAAGCATTCCCCACCTCCAACCGAAAGCCTAAGATGTACCATATTAATTCTCTAAAGCCCTTTTATTCCAGAGAATTAAAGGTGTGTCAGTTTACAGCCCAGGGAGGAGAGGACGCTGAGTGGACTGAAGGGGTCTACTACGAAGGGAAAAGCGATGGTGGCGTGGAAGAGGTGAACCTCTCCATGACCCTTGGGCATATGCAGCAACAGCAGATCCAGGAGCTGTGCGCTAGCTACGCGCCAACGTTCTCATCCACCCCGGGACTGACTGACTGGCCACACCACTCCATTGACACAGGTAATATTCACCCAATTAGAACCCAACCTTATTGGGTGTCTCCTCAAGCTAAAACTGCTATAGAACAGGAGATCCAGCATAGGCTAGAGATGGGTGTAATTCGCCCTTCCCACAGTGCATGGGCATCTCCAGTGGTTCTAGTTCCCAAACCAGATGGGGAGATACGTTTTTGCACGGACTACCGTAAGCTAAATACTGTAATTTCGCCCAGACAACTATCCAATGCCACACACAGATGAACTATTGGAGAAACTGGGACGGGCCCAGTTCATCTCTACCTTGGACTTAACCAAGGGGTACTGGCAGGTACCACTAGATGAATCCACCAAGGAAAGGTCAGCCTTCATCACACATGTCTGGCTGTATGAATTTAATGTGCTCCCTTTCGGGCTGCGGAATGCACCTGCCACCTTCCAAAAACTTGTAGATGGTCTCCTAGCGGGATTGGGAGAATATGCAGTCGCCTACCTTGACGATGTGGGCCATATTTTTGGATTCCTTGGCAGAACACCTGGAACTTCTACAAAAAGTCTTTGAGGCCATACGGGAGGCTGGACTAACTGTTAAGGCTAAGAAGTGTCAAATAGGCCTAAACAGAGTGACTTACCTTGGACACCAGGTGGGTCAAGGAACTATCAACTCCCTACAGGCCAAAGTGGATGCTATCCAAAAGTGGCCTGTCCCAAAGTCAAAGAAACAGATCCAATCCTTCTTAGGCTTGGCCGGATATTACAGGCGATTTGTACCGCAATACAGCCAAATCATCGCCCCACTGACAGACCTAACCAAAAAGAAACAGCCAAATGCCGTTCAGTGGACCGAAGAGTGTCAGAAGGCCTTTAACCAGCTTCAAGCGACACTCATGTCTGACTCTGTGCTAAGGGCCCCAGACTTTGACAAACTGTTCCCAGTAACCACAGATGCATCCGAGCGTGGTGTGGGAGCAGTCCTAATGCAGGAAGGACCAAATCAAGAGTTCCATCCTGTCATGTTTCTCAGCAAGAAGCTGTCTGAGAGGGAAAGCCACTGGTCAATCAGTGAAAAGGAATGTTACACCATTGTCTACGCTCTGGAAAAGCTATGCCCATACGTTTGGGGATGGTGTTTCCACCTGCAAACTGACCATGCTGCACTACAGTGGCTTCATACCGCCAAGGGAAATAACAAAAACCTTATTCGGTGGAGTTTAGCTCTCCAAGATTTTGATTTCGACATCCAACACATTTCAGGAGCTTCTAACAAAGTGACTGATGCACTCTCCTGTGAAAGTTTCCCAGAATCAACTGGTCCAAATTGTCCTTAAGATGTGGAAAATATTGTTAGTCTTTATACAGTTAGTTGTATATTTAGAGATGCATGTGTCTTATTAACTCTGTTTTCTCCTAGAGCTCCAGGAAGAAATCACAGCCAGTGTTTCACCCTAACTGTGATTTGGGGGACAATGTCATAAATATAAAGGGAAGGATAACCACCTTTCTGCATACAGTGCTATAAAATCCCTCCTGGCCAGAGGCAAACCCCTTTCACCTGTAAAGGGTTAAGAAGCTAAGGTAATCTCACTGGCACCTGACCCAAAATGACCAATGGGGGGACAAGAGACTTTCAAATCTGGACATGGGGGGAACAAAGGGTTTGTCTGTCTGTGTGATGCTTTTTCCAGGAACAGATCAGGAATGCAGCCTTCCAACTTGTTTTAAGTTAGTAAGTAATCTAGCTAGAAAATGCATTAGATTTTCTTTTGTTTAATGGCTGGTAAAATAAGCTGTGCTGGAGAGAATGTATATTCCTGTTTTTGTGTCTTTTTGTAATTTAAGGTTTTGCCTAGAGGGATTCTCCATTTTGAATCTGATTACCTGTAAGGTATTACCATCCTAATTTTACAGAGGTGATTCTTTTACCTTTTCTTTAATTAAAATTCTTCTTTTAAGAACCTGGATTGATTTTTCATTGTTCGTAAGATCCAAGGGTTTGGGTCTGTGTTCACCTGTACCAATTGGTGAGGACTGGTATCAAGCCTTCCCCAGGAAAGGGAGTGTAGGGCTTGGGGGGGATATTTTGGGGGAAAGACTTCTCCAAGTGGTCTCTTTCCCTGTTCTTTGTTTAAAATGCTTGGTGGTGGCAGCATACTGTTCAAGGACAAGGCAAAGTTTGTACCTTGGGGAAGTTTTTAACCTAAGCTGGTAAGAATAAGCTTAGGGTGTCTTTCATGCAGGTCCCCACTTCTTTACCCTAGAGTTCAGAATGGGGAAGCAACCTTGACAAGCCCCCTTGCTTATCCGCATGGCCACCTTCTCTAGATTGGGGCTCCAAGCACACTATATGCTTAATACTCTCCACAGAGAAGGAAGTGAGCGGGAATGGGTAAAAACTTACCTATGTGCTGGATGGCAGTGCAGTCCAGATACGAATGGGCTAGTAAGCTGCATCTCTAAAAGGGCGAAGTAACTTACTGCCTCCAGCAGAGGAGAGGCTGGTATCCTTGAGTGCCTCTGTTAATCAAGGGAAAGAAGGATCATTGTGAGGGCAGGTAGGCCTGACAAGCCCCTGATCCTCCTTCGCCAATCCTGCTGATAGCTTCCATAGGAACTGGAGGCTCTTTATTGTTAGGAACACTTGTCTGTTCCTAATTGATCTTTGCTTGATTGGGATGTGGGATATTTTCTTCTTTTTTACCTTGTCTGAAAGACTAACTGGCTCATACTTGGCAAAGTCTGAAGTCTTCCAGGATTTCTTGATGTCTTCTTGCTTCATGATCACTTTATTACCTGCCACCTTAATATCTGCTGTGGGAAGCGTGCTTCGGGGAGATGCTTGATCGACAATGTTGAAAAGGTTTCATTGCATTGTCTCTTCTTCTGCTGCTCTCAGGCTAATTAGTTGCTCTGCTCCTGTATGTATCTTTTCACAGACTTTGAAGGTTTTTCGGTATTTTACTTTCATTCCAAAATACCAGAATTTGGTATAATAACCTTGACTGTAAGCACAAGACACAGTGCCTAGGTTTTGAACCCAGTCTGCACGTCCATGGATACCAGCAGAAATTTAATCAGCTTTGCTGCCAACCACAGATTTCAGAAATCAAATTGATTGAGCCTCTAAGGGATTGACTTGAAAGCAAAGTATGCAGGCCTTTTTATTTTAGTATGGCCTCAGGACCATGGACAGTAATTGCAGCAACACAATATTAATATCAAAGGCTTCTACACTCTGTTACAAACTGAGAAATAATGGTCACTGAAAAAGGTGTCAAGTTCAATTTTTCTCCCAAAGCAGTCATGTTTCAGAGCAGTTCATAGAAGTAGCTGGATGTTCTGTAGTGGGGAACATTTGTAATTATTCTAACAATAGCAATGTAAGCAGGAGATCAGATGGGGTTTGAAATGGACTCTGTTTATTTCAGATTTTGAGTCACCCTCATAAAGAGGGAGAAATAGGGACAATTCATTTTCATACTCCCTAACCCCAAATTTCCTCCTTCCCCTAATGTTACTCCTCCTCCTTCTCACAGCTCACAGTACTGACACACACCAGTCAAAATGTACCTTTTCAAAAAGCCACAAGCTTTTTACTAAACCTAGGCTGGGTTCTTCTGCTGATCCACCCTGTTATCAGGTGTTGAAACCCTGCTGAGAGATGCTGATTCCTCATGACTTACTGTGATACGTGTGTTTTGCCGCCTCCACCCTGAAGGTAGCGGATGTTTAGGATCTGGGTCACTACAGGGAAACTAGGAAGAGCCAAGCTGAGAGAGAAAGTGGTCTACTTAGGGGAAAGTTGCAGCAGTGTAACTACATTGATGCAGTTATACGACTACGCACTTTTCTAATATAGGCAGGACCCCTACCTTTTTTTTTTTTTTTTTTTAATTTGAGTTTTCAAATAAAGCCCAGCAAGAGTTTAAGGTCGAACTAACCACAGTCCAGGTTCTATTTAGAGCAGGTTGGGAAATCCACCGTTCACAGCCCCTTAAAGGCTTCCACATGGCAACTTTCTTCTAGGTCACCGTTAACGCTTCTGCATAAGTTGACTTAATGGGGTACTCCTCCTAGAGGTACATATTTCAATGTACTGGCTTTCAAGACGTCACTTCAAAATAAAGTGTTGAAAGCATTGGCTCAAAAATGAATATGACAAAACCAAGGCCAAATTCGTGTCAATTTACATTCCATGCAAACCCACCAATGTCAAGAAGATAGATTTTCAAAGGTATTTAGGAATCTAAAGCTGCAGACAGATGGTTAGGGGGATTTTCAAAAGCACTCAAACAGATTAGGCACCTGTTTGATTTTCAATGGGAGTTAGACACCTAAACAGTTTAGGCACTTTTTAAAATTCTACTAGGCCCATAACACCTTTGAAAATCTGGCCAAATGAGGCTAAATCAATGCTTAATTGGACCCACAGTCTTAACAACATTTGTGGGGCAAGGGAAGTACTGTTTTAGTACTCCTTAAATTGTGTTCAGAAACTTTCAGCCTTCTTGTTGGGCATTTTCAAGCTGAGATATGGTTCTTGTAGGCACTCTCCTAATTTCACCATGATTGAGCTGAAACTTTGATTAAGGATGACAGCTCTTCGAAGGACAATTTAAAACTGACACTTTCATTTGGCAATTGCCAATCAGTGGCTTCAAGTGCGCCAGTCATATATTCTGTATGCTGTGGGGTTTTGACTTTAACTCATTTCTCTTCTGACAAAATCTTTACAAAGGAATTATTTGCAGTTGCTACAATGTATGATGGATTTGAACTTAGGTCAGGGAGATTGTATTAAAGCAGAGGACATCCTTGTGTTGAAATCAAACTAACCTTTCTGAATAAAATGACTTACCCAAGTCTGCCAGAGGCTTGAATAATGTAGGAGATACCCAATCACAAAAGGATATTTTCCTTTTCACGAGAACAAGGTATATTTTACTGCCAAAAATATCAAAATGTCACAAGCAGAACCTACAGGAATTAATTTTAATCTATGAAGAAATGCTTTTAAAACCTTTCCCCTCTCTAATTTGAAAGTTTAAATGCAGCCATTTTTTCAGCTTATCTATTCACATGATACAGTATGTGTGTTTTGTGCTGCATCCTATAAGATTACAATCGGGTGATCACACCAGGTTAATTCATATAACCTCACATGCTAAATGTCAACGTGAAGTATTTAGAAAGAAATGCTTCCTAGTGGTTTGTATTCATTGCATAAGCACTATCCCCACTGGGATCAATCCCATGTATCTACAAGCATGTGCAAACACTGCGATTGTCAACAGGGCATTCGTATAGTTTCCCTGAGCAAGGGGGATAGGGATTTGCCTGGCTAAAACCATATGGTGAATGAGTGGTGTAGAAGCTGTACGAGAACCAATAACTTGGTATATAACTATTGGGATAACTAACACAATTCTGATATCAATGTGCAGTCTCAAAACATCAGCTGAAAGACTGTTCACCAATTTTGATTTACAGATCCATTCACTAACACTGTATTGCTTGTGGGGGAAATGTGGAATTCCCTTGAACTGTTACAAATTACGAAGTCTTACAATCAGCATGGAAAGAAAGCTATACTGTATTGAGAGCTTCACTACTGGTAGGTACCACTAACATGCCAGTGAGTAATCTAGAGTAGTTATCTGGCATACTAAGCCCCTTAAAAGTGTTTGCTGTCTGAGTCTTTTTGGCCAGCTTATGGCTGCCTTACTTCCTGTTATGGGGTTGGAGAAGGAAGCCCCGAGCCTGTGTTTTTGCATAGGAGACAGCCACAAGTTGGTTTATTGAATAAGGCAATCATGGGACCTGGTCCTATTCTTTTCTCTGCCACTGACTGGCTGTGGGTCATTTGATAATTATTTCCTCTCTCACCCGATCTCTCTCTTGTCTAGACTGTAAGTTCTTTGGGACAGGGACAGTTTCTCAATATGTTTGTACAGTGCCTAGCACAATGATCTTGACTGGAGTGTCAGCAGCACTACCCCACACAACAATATGATTGGCTGCCCTCCCTGAGTTGGGGTGTGTCTGGTCAGGGTGGGGGGATAAACATGGCCTTACCTGCTCCCTACATTTGAATGGAGAGTATACGATAGTGTACATAACTTGGCAGAAAGCTCTAAGATCCAATAGCTTGTTCAACTTCTCACATTCCTCTCAACTCCGTCTTGTAAGTGTAGACCATGAGGTGCTAACACAGAGACACCCACCATAACATAAGACCAAACCTACGAAAAGTGTCCAAGCCCTTTATAAGAGTCAAATAGACATGGTTTCCACATACTATAAAAGGAGAGCATGAAAATAGCCCAGCGGTTTCTAGGGGGCCAGCTTCCAAATCTTTACTCAAGCCAAATTCACACTTTGTGTACTTGAAGGGTTAAAACCTATTGCTGATGTAATAACCGGCTATATGGATTTGCGTACAGGCCCAAAGTCCAGAGTTTGGTCAAGAGGCCTAGCAATAGCTAAGAGAAAGCAGAATAACCAAAGAACCTTGCTTTTGCTAAGATATGCCTGGTCAGCAAAACACTAGATGTTGGGGGCAATAATTGTGTCCTATTCAAAATTGCAATTAGAACAAAGAAGCCCTGTTTCTGTTGTGTTAGTTTCTTCTGTAGGGAGATGTTCTTCCCACACATCCAACCTTGAGTTTATGAAAGATTCAAGCATGTCAGTATAAGATATGGCCTCCTCCCACCTCCCTTTCCCAGGGACCAATGCCTACCTTAAAACACAAATAAGCAACTTGAAAGACAATCTTTATTGCCATATACTGTTTCTTTGCTTTTTACCCCTAGATATGTATCTGTTAGACAATCAAAGGAGCTACTTCATTCCTATGGACCCCAAATCAGAATTAAACATGTATTCGTATAAAATATATTTAATAAAGCACAGATTAAATGTTAATTTGTCAACTTGATATCATGGGTGGAGACATTATGTAATCTTTGACCACTGGCTACTGTGCTATCATGTCTTGCTGCTAGACCTATCTGGGGAAGTGGGACTGCCTACCCCATCAACTTTCCCGCGCCTACGGAAAATCCATATATTCCATTGTAATCAATTGATTGATAGTGTCTGAGCCTAATAAGCAAGGTGACACTCCATCAGCGCTGTAATAAACTCCTGTGCTTGACCTCTACACGGTGTGGATTTAGGTTCTTCAGTACTGTTTCTTTAAAACTATAGCATGAAGCCAGGCATCAGGAGGGCCAGGGAAGATTGTAGGCAGAGCCTTTAAAATGAAGCAGAGTGAGAGGCTTTAGGGATATTTTGCCTTATTCTAATGAAGTTCCTTGTTCAGCCTTCAACTGGTTGTAACAGGACAATAAGTATTAGGGTGACCAGATGTCCCAATTTTATAGGGACAGTCCTGATATTTGGGGCTTTGTCTTATATAGGCTCCTATTACCAGCCCCATCCTGATTTTTCACACTTGCCCTCTGGTGACCCTAATAAGTATGGGCTTTAGATATTTTGCCTTTAAGTCCCAGCCACATACTTAACCTGCAATAAGAAGTGTGATATGGTCAAAAAGTGACTATATTAAAACAGCTCCTTTTTAGTCAGATTTTCTCCCTGTGTGTATTCAAAGCCATATTTACTTGCTTTAGTGAACAAAATCTGTTGTCACCGAAAGGCTGCAGGAGAGAAATCTGGCTCCACATCAACAACTGATGTGTGATTCTTGATATTCTAAGTTCAGAGTGCAGCATACTGCACATTACTAGTGATAATGTGTGAGCCAAGTGAGCAGCAGTTGATGTTCGGATTCCAGGTTGCTGTTGCTGACCTGGCAGTGACAAAAATTTATATGGAAACTTGAGAGAACACAAAAACTAAACCCACACTGCTAGAATCCAAGCACATTTTTAATACAGTGAATTTGAGACTCATGCACAATGGAGGAGACAAAAACATCTATTTATAATTGTGAAGATTCAGTATAATCTAATCAAGTGTTAAAACTGATTATTCCATTTGTACTGTCATTTGCATTAACAGTTCATTTATTCTATTTAATTTCCTTTTCTGTGAATGACAAAAAATTTTAAATGAAATACAGAAGCACATGATCCTTAATGTAACCTTCCTATAGGTGTAAAGTTAATTTGACAAAGAGATAAAGTAGCAATTAAATCCTGTGGTGAAATATTTCTCTTATCACTTAGTAATTTTTGTTCTTAAATAGCATAAATTTCCCCTTCTAGTGGGCTGTTTTCAGACTCCTGTTTAATTAAAAATCTGTATTTATTAAAACGGTTCCTTGATTAAGACTTCTGAAATAAATCTCAAATGCAGACAAGAAATTATGAAAATTGATAAATATTACATTTTAATGGAAATTAAATTCGATCCGTCTTATCTAAGGTAGGACTCATCCACATTAAAAGCAGCAGATCCATTGCCAATTTCAATTTACATAAATAAATTTGCCTCCTTTATAAATACAAAGATCTTTAACGATACCTGTTAAAGTAGTGGCATCCGTTCTGCATGTTTAAGTCTGAAAGCTTTGTACACATCTTTTTTGTGCTTTTTCAATGACAATATTTCCTTTCACCCATAGTATGAGAAGTTGATGGGTTCCCCCCCCCCCGATGTTTGTGTAGAAATGTTAAATATTTCCACACTACCCGTTAATGCTGGTATATATGTTAGGACTGAATTCACATATTTTATGATTATCCCCAACTAATCCATCAGCTAATAAAAGTGTGACATTTAAAACGGTCACAAGAAATCCATGCACAGAACAGGATTTACCTTCAGAGCCCCAACGCTTTCAGTACAAAGATTGCTTCCTGTTTCAACTCACTTCGTTGGCTGCTTCATTTAAAAAAAAGAAAAGAACAAAGACTTTGAGTGAAATGCTGGGTCCACTGAAGTTCATTGCAAAACTGCCACTGACTTAAACAGGGCAAAGCTTTTACCCTTGGTATCTATTCAGAGTTAGTTTATGAAAAAAGCATGCTCAGTTACTGTTACCCCATCCACCTTCCCTATTTGTTTACCCTCCTGTTGCATATGGTCTCAAAAACACTTCAGTACATGCCTCCCTGTAGGAAAGTACGTAGTCTCATGGTCTTCAATGGGATTACTTATGAGTACATTTTATCATGTAAGTAAGTGTTTTGCTGGATCATGGCCTCTGACTGTAAACCCTATGGGATGATATCGTTTCTATAGGTTTGAGGCCTAGCACAATGGGACCTCAGTCAGGCTGGGGACTGAAGGACCACTGAAATAAAAATAAATAATAGCAAAGATAAGGAGCATGAGTATAGATTGTAAGCTTGTTGGTGCAGGGACTGTCTTTGCTTTGTGTGCACAGCACCTAGCACAAATGGTCCCTGAACCAAGCCTTTAGGTGCTACCATAATATAAATCATTTCAAACTGAATCCATCACTGTGTCCTGTGTGCAGCAGTTAGAGATTCTTCCCCGGTCCTCCCTCCCCCCCCACAGTAGTTACAACTAACCTCTTTAGATTTGAGAGCATCTCAGACTTTTCACACCCACACACTCATCTGGGATTTCTTCTACCCTCACTGTAGCTCAGAATGCTCATACCATATTTACCACTGAAAAACAGCCATGTATGCATGGCATGTATGCCAACGCCAACCTGAATGACTGCTTTTTCATATAGCTCCAAAACACCAAAAGACATTTTTCCTATTGCTTCCTCAACTGAGCCCTTTGAGTGCTTCCTTGCTATGCAGTGTCTTAGATTAATGTCTCTTCTACTTGTTTCATTGATGAAGGAGATGTCAAATAAATATGCCCTTTGGCTGGTTGTCTGGGAAAATAAAACCTCCTGTGGCACTCACAGAAATAGCACAGAACAGGCACTAGGATTTTACATCCTAAAGTGGATTAATCTGTATTAACTGAAAGTAGGTTTACAGTAAAAATATTTCCTCACTGAAAGTATTAAATCTTTCACAGCCACTTTGTTATTCACTCAGGATGCCATTCCCAAAAAATAGGATCCAAGATTTTCCTCCAAGATTTATTGTGTTTTAATGTTCCCTGCAAAGATTGTGTGCAGCTCCAACCAAATAATGGGGCATATTCTTCTGCATAGCAACAACAAAAATTTCCACTAGGATCAATGTCCCATATGCTCCCTTCCACAGTGTGCCATGGAAGAGAGAAAAAACTGGAAAGAGTAACCTGGGAACAGCATGCTTCCCTCACTACATAACAATTTCTATTTCCTCCACAGGACCATAAGACAGGCAAGCAAGGGTGACCAGCATAAGCAGTCAGGAGGCAAATGCAGGGAGCAGTAGCTCCAAATGACATGCTGCCATTCAGTAGTAATGTTCTATGCCACATGGCTGCTCAGTGTGCATTACCCACAGCTGCTATGTGCCCTGTGAACAGTAAGAGGGTCACAAAACACAGTTTTGAGGGAACCAGCCAATGAAAGGCTAGAAACTGTACCGTTCTGCTGCTACAGCTTGAGTGTAGGGCCCAGGGACATGTGAAGGCAAGTCTTCTCCATGCATTAGCCTGAGATCCAAGCTGATGGGACCACCTGTACCCACAAAATTCCAGACTATGAATGTTTAAGGCCATGACCCCAGCTCTTTGTGGATCACCATTCATCCTTCTCACAACATGGGAGCCAGAGGGACAGTTTCCACACACACTACCATTTTAAAGCAATTCTCTCTTCAGGGGCTTGCTTTTTTGGGGTGGGGGGAGATAAGAATTGGATTGGATCCTAGAGAGAATTACTAACTCTGCAGCCATGGAAGTGCCTTAACTGTGGTGTAAGTATCGTTCCACTGAACGAAGGAGACTTGGTTGGGGGGGGAGGGGATTATGGGCGTTCATTGGGTCACTGCTGGAAGTACAAAATTGAGCAAATGTTTTACAATAGACCTTAACAATTGAATATTTTTTCCAATTGTGCATACAGGCTTGAGATGGTTTTGTTTTATCTAAATTGCCTCACTCAGACCTACTTAAAAAGCAATCCAGGTAACAAATAAAAGAGGCACACAGACTGCATGTTCCACAGTGAACACCAAAATTAACAGATGTCTCAGCAATACTCGTTATTTCTTGATCTACAGCACTACTTTAGTGCTGGAGGACATTCAGAATTCATCTCTACTTTTACCAGATGTCTGAGAAGTAGTAGATCTTCCTGGATCCACTCAACTTTTTTAATGCCTTAGGATATATTCAGCATACATTTTGAAAAGAGTACTTAGATTGGTTCTATGGTTTTACGTTGATTGTCATCATGCTTGTTGTCCTAAATAATGGGAAAGACTAAGAGACATGATTAGATAACAGAACTGAGCAAATAGAAAAAAATGCTCCCTGGATGTGTCTCCAAATTTGACCATGGATTTGGATTAGACTATATTTGCAGCTTTTTCATGTTTTACATAAATGGGAGTGTAAACATACAAGGCAGCGGGGGAGGAACAATCACAGCATCAATCTTAAGGGTGAATATACACTAAAAGGAAATTTCAAATTGTGTCATCCTTTGCAGACTGCGTGTACCACCAGAGTAGAGTAAAGAAGCTGAAGTGGACCCAGACTTTGACCCAGTGTCTTTTAAAGCTTGTGCCCAGGAGTTTAATGATTAGCAGGTTTTACTGCTATGCTGCTCTCCTGCGTTTGCACTGCATGGGTCTGCAAGAGAATTGGGGAAGATGGCACAATGATTTGCAAGGTTGTGTCCAATTAGCTGTGGATCCTACAGCTTTTCCACAAAAATATATCTCGGGCTTTTTCAGCGTACAGCGGTGGGACATTGAAAGCTACTCTTGTATCATACTTATTTCAGATTGCTAAAATCATGAAACATATATAAAAAAAAAGCAAGTGAACTCAATAGAAAAAGATTGCAATCTCACAGGTTACATAAACAAAAGTCTGAGTCAAAGAATATTCAAGGCGTTCCTTTCATTGTAATCACCAAGAAGATGCATCTTTTGTAAAAAGCAGGAAAAATTTGGCAGCTGGGTTGCTTTTCAGCTTCAGATACTCAAGACAAAAGAATTTATTGACTGACAACTGCCAGCAATAGCAGTTGCTATTAGCCAAATAGCCAAACGTGAAGATGAAGCCACAGTCTAGCTTCTAAGGGTACATACTGCAATCAGGATGTGTAACTGCAGCTTGTGTAGGCACACCAGAGCGAGCTTTGCTCTAGCTTGGTTGAAGCTAGTTCCAGAACAAGAACAGTGTAGTCACCACCGCACCATGGGCTAGCTCCTAAGTACCCCACCCAGGACTCTAGATACCTACTCAAGCAGTGTGCTTGGTGCCACGGCCCATGCTACTTGCAGTTACACTGCTAGTATTACTCTAACTAGCTTTGATCTAGCTCGATCAAAGCTAGCTTGGTATGCCTACAGGAGCTGCAATCACACCCCCTGCTTGCAGTGCAGACATACCCCCATGTCAAATCATGCACCCTAGGTTACAAACCCATGGCACCATGCAGAAGACAGCTGAGGCACAAGTAGAAAAATGATTTGGGTTCCAAGGTTAAGAATCCATCAGTAGCATCACCGATACCTCTAAAGCCATCTGGGGCCATCAGTTTTAATCAATTGCTTCTTACTGTCCTTTGAAGGAAGAAACATTTAAAAATGGAAATTTTTATTTATCTTTCGCAGGCTGTTAACTGGGGTGGGGCAGGGATTGAGACTGTTATATTCACAGGCAGGCCTTTTATACAGATTTCTGTGTTTTAACCCCTGGATAGGCACCCATGAGATATATATGGGCACCTATCCTAGGTTTTATACATTCACGCAAAGAACACACATTTTTCATTGTGGTTTTATTTATATGAACAGAATTTTAAGGGGGCTGATACTCTGTCACTGCCCAGAGAACAGAGCACCCCAACAAATGGGGTTATTCAAACATCCCATCACACACACTTTTCAAAGTTTTAAAGGCCTTCTTTTGCCTTGGTGGTTGGGTTTTATTATTAATATCATCATATGAAATTTAAGGAGGCTAGAGCTCAGTCTCTGCTGTGCTGAGACAGAGGCTTTTCTCCCAGGGAAAACACCTCACTGGAGCTGCAGTTGACTTTGCAAGGCCAGTGAGAGGTGATACAGCTCAGGGTGTATTTAACCACAAATGAACTCAAATCATTGCAAATTGCCTAGGCCAGAGTGAGGCAGAGGAGTGGCAACTGAAAACTATTGGAATTGAAGCCAATTGAAGTCAATAGAAAGACTCTTATTGACTTCAGTGGAATTTGGATCAGACTCTTAATGCATATATTTATTATTGAAGCTGTTTTTCCACATTTAGTGGGAAGACAGGGACAATGACAAATATAGAAAGCATTAAATAGGTCCCCTTCCATTTCTAGGATGGTAAGAGGATATCTACATCTTGGGTCTACTTAATGCACATCTTGTATATCCAGTAACAGCCTGGGAAAGCCCAACCAAACATTAGCTCATTGTTCCCTGACTTGCCAGCCCAGTAATACCAGAGTAAATACATTCAAAAGGCAGCTGCTGCTACTGAAGATTTTCATACACAACTAGCAGCAGACACAAATGTGAAGTGCAAATATGCCATTTTTGTTTTGCTACAAATTTGCTATTCTTCCCTCCCGCCCTGGTCTCCCAATTATCACAGTACCACCGGAGACATCAATGTCTAAGTCAAATCTCTAATAGCAAAGCGGTGGTGACTAGGAAAACAGAAATGCATCTGTGGCAATTTTATATTTTTTTTAAAAGCCATTACTGATGCCTGGTTCCTCTTAAGGATATTTACATGAAGTTTCATAAATGAGCCTCTACTTAATTTACATTACTGTCACTGCTGCAGACAGGCTCAAAGTAATAGCTATGATATGTAGTGAAAGGTTGCCATTGTTGCTCAATTCACAATATTTGAAGATTAATTTTAATGGGGCTGGTTTGGCACCTTGCAATCCCACTTGATTAAGGGGCAGCACTTAGCCACACTGCCTCAGGAGTGGAACAAGGACTATGCTGATATCACCACCGGATCCCTCCTTCCTCCTTGTTTCCATTGTAAACTATGCCAGCCATTTTCCTGGCCCAGATTACTTCCCCTCCTTGCTGGCTCCACTGTGCAGGTTAGCACATTGGGAGTGAGGAACCAAAACTCTTTCCATTCCTCTCACCAGCACAGCCACTCCCCCTTGTATGGAAGGGGAGAAGCTGCCTGGAGGTGACTCCTCTTCCCACAGCCACACAGGATCCGGTGAGGAGGGTAGCCACAGGAGGACTCCTTTGTCCATTATGTGGAGACACAGACAAGTTCATGATTGAGCCCATGGTACATACATTGTATCACTGAAAATACAGGAGCCCTAGAGAGTGTTTTACCTAAGATGGTGCTCTCACTGAAGTCAAAAGGTAAGCTCTTCTTGCCATCAGAGGGATGAGACATAACAATCATGCGGCCTGCATTCAGCACATATGTTGTCATACTGGATGTGTGTAAGTGCCACATCTTTGCGGAGAGAAACAGGGCAGGCAGTTATTTGCTGTACCAAAGATACACGCAATAGACATGTCCTTGAAGGTGCACTCCTTTCCAAACATACCACACCTGGTACGCTATCGTTTTAAAGGTTTGGACTTTCCATGTTTCCCCTAGAAAATATCTTCCTCACTCCCCTCAAAAGTAAAACCCAACTGCTAGTTTGGGGCGAGATTCATTAGCACAGCCACGGGGGGGCCTGTAAAGTACACCTTCCTGTACTCAGATGGACGTTAGCCCAAAGCAAGGCAGACAGAGTTACAGCCAATGACTTGACTGAGGTTTCTGTAGGGGCAGAGGTCAGCTTTAGTTTACAGTGGGGTCCACAGCAGCTCTGTAGATGTGGTGACTCATCACATCTTACTACTCTGGCCACACCCCTTTCCCTGCCATCATCTTTGGAGTGATGCTAGCCCTCTAGAGACACAACTGTGCTATTACATTGCAACTGTTTTAAACAGGCCCAACCTGTTTCCCCAGCAGGTTCTGCCACTGAGACCAGCAGGTCTCCACCAGTTTATCCTAGTGAGTGTGGCTCCTTATTGTAAAATCTACCTGGTCAACGATTTTGTAAAAATACAACACACTTTTCTAGTGGGAGCTTGAATTTGGCCTTTCAGATGCATCTCTTTAGAAAATGACCCATATAAATGGGCTTCGATAACATACTTGCTATGCTGTGCTTTCTTGAGGAAGTTAATTTGATAAGGACTTCCAAGTGGACAGTCTAGCCAGGGATTTGATTCTGGAAAGTGGTCTGAAACAGTTTGTCTAACACATTAGAAAAAGCCTGCTTCATTCAATGATTGAAACTAATTCTGGTCAGAGCCTCATCGTACATCTCCCTTCTCTTGCAGAATCCTGATAATGTTAAAAGCTTGGCTGAGATCCTGGACAAAACCCTTCTACCAGTCTGCAAACTGGGAGACAGCTAAAAAAAGCCTACTTGATTCCCTTTATACAAACAAATAAAACTGCATGTTCTGATATTTGGCCAAATCTCTCCTAAACCCTATTATTTCTTCAGGAGATGAAACTGTAAAGAGCCTTTGACTATGCAAGTCCAGGGAGCAACTTACTGCCTTGTTGGACCCTTTACCATGGATTCCTATGTACCCAAATGTATTCTAGAATGTTTGTCTTCCAGCACCAAACTGAACCCAAGCCATTAAAAATGAAAAGAAAAGTCAATATTTTAGCTAGAAACTCTCAGGAAATGTCTAACCTTAAAAATGACATGCTTGTGTCCTCTTGGCTTCTTTATGATGCCTAAAGAAAGCCTGAAAAGATTCCCCCTCCCCTCCCCCAGTGCTTGTATTGTTCACAGTAGAAGTATCAGGTCCTCCCTGGTTTTGCTACAGGACTTGTGGGGTCTCCAAGGATGCATGTTAGGTCTCCTAGCCTAAGAGAAATAGCAAGGGTGCTGATTCTTTAAAAAAGGCTTTTTTCCCCAAACTGTTCCTCACTGAAGTTAAATGGGTCATAGCAAGACAATCGGGGGGAAATCATGTGGCTAAAAATACTCTTTCCCTCAAATTCTCAATTTTCGGTTTCTTGGCTCTGATGCC
Source organism: Caretta caretta (assembly GCF_965140235.1). Lineage (NCBI taxonomy): Eukaryota > Metazoa > Chordata > Testudines > Cheloniidae > Caretta > Caretta caretta. Next base: position 89,226,167 of record NC_134214.1, read on the forward strand.
ATCATCATTTCATTAATATCAAAAGACAGACTCTTCAAGGCTAAACAGCACCTGAATTTACAATGCTAGAAACAAGCAAAGGGGGGAGGGAGGAGAGAAATAAGACAAGACAAGAGATAACTTTTAGCTTTTCTTTAAACATCCTAAAGGAACAATAAGAACACTCAAAGTGAATTGCAGAACACTTGACAGTCAGATCCCATCAGAATATCCAGTTCAGTCAAAACTGAAATGCTGTGCGAAATCAGGTCAATTTAGCTGGAATTTCATTTTAGAAGAAGTCCCTACAATGTCAAACGATCCTATTTCAATTTTTTGTTTTGAAATGGCTTTTCATTTTGAAATTCTCTTTTGTATTATATATTATAGTACAAAACAGACAAAATCAAAACAAAATATTTCAATTGATCCAAAATGAAAACTGTTTTCTGAATTTTCCTTAGCAGAGAATTTCATGGGGGGGGGGGTTGCTCCCCTTTGGAATGAAGCTAAGATCTGAAATCTCAAAATCCTTCGTGTAACAGAACTTCCATCTTCTGCATAGCTCTAGATACAAGCCCATTTTTTTCCCTTTGCAGGTCATCTTTAAGTAAAGACAGCTCTTTCTGGGCTACTTTGAAAGATGTATTTACAAAATAATTTTATATATATAAAAATTAGAGAGAGAGACACACACAGACAGGCTTGTGCCTAGAGCTATGTGTGGGTGCCTAGAGCCATACCATATCCCCACACACACAACTCTCCTTTAACAAAATTATCTGCTCCCTATTTAGCTGTCGAATTTATAATCCTGTTAGAATCCTGCCTTATGGATATTAAGCTGCAGAGAGCACGCTACAGCTGTGCTTGAAAGACTGAGCTGGTTTCCCCATTCATTTCCAGATGCAATTCACATTGTCAATATTGATATTTAAAGCCCTATATGGATTAGAATCTACTTAGAGACACACTTCTCCATTGTCAGCTGGAGCAAATCCCCAGCTATGAAGTTGGAATGGTGACAGAGGATTCTGAGTGGAGGGCCCCTACCTCTATTCCTCCCCCCCCCCCCCGGTGATCTGAGACACAGCCAGAGCTTAACCTCCAGGGCAAAGCCCATCTGTCTCCTCAGAGACTTTTGCCTGAGTTGGTGATGTGGATATATTTTTGTTTACAGCTGTGTGGAAGTTTAGTTTTAAATGGCTTTAGCTTTAGTTAACATGGGTCAAATAAGTTTGGTATGTTTTAATTTGATTAGCATGAGGTCGCAGGGTTGTGTTTGTGCCCTGTGATATACAGGAGGTTAGACTTGGTGATGCCTTTTGGCTTTAAGCTCCATGACTGGAGCACTCAGACACATTGCACATTAGTCCATAAGAAGACCCTTTGAAGACAGTGGTGTGAAGTGATTGTGATCTACCAAATGGGTGATCTGATAATCAAGTCAGAAAATACATAGCAGAAGCTTGAGGAGGAAAGATCCCCCTTCTCATGTAGCCCATTGGGAACAGGTGTCTGTTTCCCTGCATGGGTTCCTGTTGTTGCACCCAGGTAGTGGCCTTAGTCTTTTAGCTCACATGATAATGGTGCTTTGGAACCAAAAGTCCTGGATTCAACCCTCAGTGAGAACCCACCTATGGGTTGTTGTACATGTACAGATGTAGTAAAGAAAAATCAAGGTAACACAGAACTGATCACAGATAGAAAACTTTGAAGACACCTTTTCTTGTTTCTAAACTGAATACTTGTGGCACCTTAGAGACTAACCAATTTGAGCATAAGCTTTCGTGAGCTACAGCTCACTTCATCGGATGCATACTGTGGAAAGTACAGTATACATCTGATGAAGTGAGCTGTAGCTCACGAAAGCTTATGCTCAAATAAATTGGATAGTCTAAGGTGCCACAAATACTCCTTTTCTTTTTGTGAACACAGACTAACGCGGCCGTTACTCTGAAACCAGTTTAGAAAACATTATACTTCTATGTGACACCAAATACGATAGGCTGCCATGTTCTTTTAAAATCAACAGATAAGGGTGGCTGGCCTCACAGAATGTACTCACTGAGTTCTGCAGAATACCTGTTTTTCTTGCAACGTTTTCCTGAGGCCTGTAATACTGTTGCCATTTTAGACCATATCCTTAGGAAAGTACAATGCCGTTTTACTCCATCCAAATCAGTACCGTGAAGTTTTATTACAATGCAAATATCTTATTTGATAATATTTCTAAATAATTCCAACAACTCCTGATAAATATTTGTTTATGCTAAAAGTCATCCATAGAACCAAGGATTGACGAAGGTTTCCATGCTGTGACCCACTACTGTAATATCCAACTGGCCACTAAACAAGTGGGCACAGAACCTAACTACCCATTTATATCTATTCACATAGCACATCTGTCCTCCAGGATGCAACAGCAACACACAAACTGATTCAATAACTGCAGCCATTCACCCTCGGCTTCTCTGCTAAGACTATGACTAAGATAGCGATAACTCCTAACTGAAGGGTGGGACTTTTGCAACGTGAACTCTTAGCCACTAAGAACTGGACTACCACACGTTCCACATAAACCACTAAGCAGCTATTGGACAGCAAAAGCTTTCAGACACAGCTGACTAAGGCTGGGTTCAGACAAGTGAGCCAGAGGTTCCATCTCAATCTCCCAAGCCATCCAGGGAAGGATGGTTTTTGGTTTAAGGCTTTGGATTTTCATCCACGAGAGCTGGGTTTAATTCCTGGTTCTACGATCCACTTCCTGGGTTATGTTGAGCAAAATCACTTAACTGCCATACTTCAGTCTCACCTTTAAAATGGGGATATTTCCCTATCTCACATGGGGATTGTTCTGATAAGTTAATTAATGTTTGAGGTAATCAAACTGTACAATAAGAGCTGGTAAAGAACTGAAGTCTGTTCTCTGGGAATTTCTGACATTTCGATCCCCCCCCCCCCCCATCAGATTCAGAATGAAGAGGCAAAATTTAAAAAAAGGGACCATCAACATATTTTTTGATTCATTTGAACTTCTCATATTAAAAGATCAATTATATAGGTTACATTTATATTTTAATGGAATATAAAGGTTGAAATGAAACATTGACTTTTTCCCATTGAAAAGTTTAATCAGAATTGACACTCCCCCACAAAACATTTTGATTTAGATACAACTGCATATTTGATGGAAAACGGTCATCAAAATCTTTTCACCCAGCTCTATGTAAAATAATGGAGTAAGTAGAAAGATAAATCCAGATTCCATTTACCAGCTATTTTTACTGAAACTTCATTAATCCAACTGTCTCTTACTTCCTGCAATAGAGTAGCTTTGTCCTTAGCTCTGCAAATAATTCTTCTGTACTCTGCTATCTTCCTGAATATTGTTATGATTTTGTATCTGCTACCTTGACTTTCTGATATCATGGTCTTTAGAAAGAGGCTAGAAATGAATCCCTCTACATACATTTAGAAGGTCAGTTATCTAAATCTATACCATCAAGCACCTGTTCCACTAGTTCTTACTTTGGGTATGTCAGGGATAGTGGCTGCTTTAGATAAAAAGAAAATTACATGTGATTTGTTATCTCAGGGAGTTTTACTGCTGCTTCTGTTGAATGAGTTAACTAACAAGAGCTCTCTTGCTTTTTCTGTGTAAACACACACACCCCCAGAAAAAGCTGACCAAATGACATCTGAAACATTTCTGCCTCCAGCACTGAATTGAATTTAACACAGTGCCTGAAGCACCAGGTCTTCTGATTTGCATCACAATACACTGTCTCCATACCCCACACATGCAGATTTTTATTCCATACTACATCATGCTTAATATAAATGCAATATTTTTCTTTGATACTGGTTATGTCTATTTTTCATTACCTCATTACAGAAACATCCTTAAGAGAGACAACCTGAGCTACAAAATTCTGAGCTGGATCCAGGTCCCAAGATCACCTCTGCAGAGGTTTTGCTCTAAGGTTTTACATGAGTATATATTTTATTTGTTTCTTTTTTCTCCTTGACATTTTTGTTCAAGACACAATTTAGGAGTTTCTTCTTATAAGGTCAGAATTCCTAGATGCCTTTTTACAGAGAAAAGGAAGTTAGTCTGGATGATCACAATGGTCCCGTCTGGGCTTGGAATCCATGAAAATGTTGTGTCCATTCAGAAAATGAACTATTTGAACTGACCTGAAATGAAATATTTTGTTTCAAATTTTGCCAATGGGAAAAAAAATCAATTTTTTTCAGCAAAATCAAAGTTCTCCCTGGGAAAATTCTGATTTTGCAGAAACTGCATTTTCAATTTCCAGAGAATTATTCTGATGGAAAATTCCCAACCTGCTACTTTCCCTTTAGAGATGTTGGCCACAAAAAAAATAGATGTGTAAGGTGGTGTTCTGAGAAACAGCACTTCAGGGAGCAGACCAATGCAAACACAGAGTAAATCCCCAGTTCCAGTGGGATAGAAATTATCAGAATAAGAGCTTGGGGAAATTAGATTTTACCTTGCTTCTAGTGCAGACAAATCAATGAGTGTAAACTTTATATCTGATTATTATAGCTGGATATTTATATGAATTATTATCTGCTTGATTGCTATGGAGAGCCAACTGTTTGACTCCCAAAATGATGTGAACACAGAAGCTCCCAGGGCTCAGAGCCAGGGAGAAGAATTTCCACCAGGTTATAAAGGTGGAGGTGTTAATCTGCCTTAAAGACTCACCATTTCCGCACACTGACCAAGTGCCTACCCTTCACTGATCAAAAAGGTTGCAAAATAACTACCAGATGGTGGTGTAGCCAAGAATTATCAAGCAGATCATTGTGGATCCTGTCCAAACACATTCCATATTCAAACGTGTGTCTTCAGGAAAGGAATGGATCACAGCTAGAGCAGCCTTTGTCTTTTGAAATCCTCATTCTAGAGGCGGGAAATTCCTACTCTGGTGATATAGTCCTCTTTGTGATGATGAAAGATATCTTTATGAAAGAGACAATTGACCTCTGCTGCATCCAAAGCCCTGACCACAACAACCAGGGTCTAGACTACAAGTCTAGTGTCAATCTTCAGCCCTATGGCTACAGCTGTAGTGGTCTTTTTCACTCTGATTAAATCCAAGTTGAACAGATGCCATCATTCAAATCCCCCTGATACTTTATTCAAATCCTTGTCACCCTGACAAACAATGGTAGTTATGGTAGAAGTAAAGGGACAGATGTTCTGACTCACTCTGCTCCCTTCACACAGCTCAGGTGGTGCAAAGGAAGTGGATGCAGGTCCATCCACTGAGGCAGGGGTTCACTTGGCTCAGGACATATATGAGGGCAGGGAGGAGTGTGTCCAGGGTAGGAGTGGCTGGAACATTTTGTGCTCTGGCTATCCTCAGCTGTCCTTTAGGGACTATTGCCACAAAGCAACTCTAACCTTGACCTGGGTTGGGTGCTAAGCAGAGAATGAGGAAGCTCAACATGTTTCTCCAATTTGTCAGGCTCCTTCATTTTGTAATTGTGTGTGTAACAAGTTATCCTCTTTCTTTTAATGAGTACTTGTGCCACCTACCCCCAGGGCTGGATTAAGGCAGGGGCTTTAGGGGCTGCAGCCCAGGGCCCCGGCTCAAGGGGGGCCCCACAAAAATAAATCACAGGCAGCTATCTCCAGGCTGCTAAAAGGGGTGCTTATGCAGGCTGGCTGCCTTCCATAGCCCCATGCTGCTCCTGGAAGCGGCCAGCTGCTGGCAGTCTCTGCGGCCCCTGGTGGGGGGTGAGAGGCAGCTACGCACATTACCCCTGCCCCCAGCACTGTTGCTGCAGCTCCCATTGACCAGTTCCTGGCCAATGGGAGCTATGGGGGTGGTGCTTGTGGGCGAGGGGTGGGCAGTGCACAGAGACCACTGCCTTCTTCCCCGCAGGGGCCACAGATGTGCTTGGGGCTATGAGTGGCGTGGGGCTGTGGCAGGCAGCCAGCCTGAGCCCTGCTGGCCGGGAGCCACCCGTGGTGAGCACCTCCCAGCCAGAGCCTGCACCTCTCTCACACACACACACACACACACACACACCCACACACACCCTGCACCCAAACTCCCTCCCAGACCCTGGACCCCTTCTTGCATCCCAATCCCCTGCCCCAGGTCAGAATCCCCTCCTGCACCCAAACTCCCTCCCAGGAAAAAGACTTGTATACAGGGGCCCCACACAATCTAATAGCCCCAGGTCCACAGGAGAGGTAATCTGGCCCTGCTTACCCCGCATTTCCTTCATTGCTTCCATCACATGTCAAGATCATTAGAGTCCAAGGGTGTTGCTTAGCAATAAAATAATGGAATGAAGTATATTTCAAATCTTCCCCCTCTGCTAGAAGTCCTGTGGTGGCCATTACTTGAGAAAGATTGGCTTTTCCATTACTTTCTTATTGTTTCCAAAGCAGTTGCTCTTCTGTTTCCATGGCATTTTCTTTCTCCTCTCTCCCCAAAGTAAAATCTTTTATTCCCTTATTAACCTTTTCCTAGATACAGCACCTTTTCCCACCCAGCTTCTAAGTCTAATGTGCTTTTCAGCTGTAGTTTCTTTATGGGAAAATTACACACACCCCCCGTTCCTTCTGATCAGCAAGACTCACACTCTTAACTGAGAGAGAGAGAGAGAGAGACTCTTGAAGTCTCAAGACAACATTGGTGCAATAGCCTCAGTGTAAAAGTCAAAATGTAATCTTCCCCCAGATCCTTCTCTGTTTTAACCAAGAGATTCAGTCCAGATATGCCCTAAAATAAAATATAGGAGGCTAAAAGCCAGGAATAGAGGGTTTCAAAGAGGAGGAATCTGGGATAAGTAAAGTGAGTTTTCCATAAACTACACTGATCCCAAACTTAGAAAAAGGTCCAGGGTCTAGGGACATGATTCAAGACAAATCTTGTAGGAACTATTTTGACTAATCCTCAGCTACTGTGTACCAGGAGTCTGTGGGAGCCTGCCAAATGGTGAGAGAGGGAGCAATATAAGGTGCTTGAACCCCATGGTTGGGCCCTTTTGGTCCTAAACCCAAGAAGCTCTCTTTTTGAGAAACATTCCTGTTGACCTTTTAGAGAAACAGCAGCAAAAAAGTCTCTTTGTAAGGGCCCCTCAGTTCGTGGGGCTGTTCATTCAAACAAGGTCCAAACCACTGTTGACTCAGGATTACTATGCATTTGGGGCTGACACTCAGGTTTATTAAGTCAAACAATTTGAACCAGAAGTCTGGCCTTGCATTTTACAGTTACTATAAATGCAATGAATGAGAGATAAACAAAGAAAGGTATTGATCAATTACCTCCTCTTGGTGCATAGGTGGCTCATGATGGATTCCTCCTACAAAGCTCCGATTATCCCCTTACACTCCAACATATTTATATCTTTCCTCATGATCTAATTATCCAATCAGCAATAAGCACTGTCTTATAACCCATAAACTACACATGCACAAACATCATTTATATAAATTTTTGCTGTTCATGCTATTTTCAGGTCATAATGTCTCCTTACTCAATGTAAGGACTTTCCTGTTTTTCTCCCCAGCTTAGGGATTTTTTGCCAGTACCTTTAGTGTATTTATTGTTGTGATTAACTTCCTCTCATCTATGTCCTTCAACACAGTATGTTCCATGATCATAGAATATCAGGGTTGGAAGGGACCTCAGGAGGTCATCTAGTCTAACCCCCTGCTCAAAAGCAGGACCCATCCCCAATTAAATCATCCTAGCCAGGGCTTTGTCAAGCCTGACCTTAAAAACTTCTAAGGAAGGAGATTCCACCACCTTCCTAGGCAACGCATTCCAGTGTTTCACCACCCTCCTAGTGAAAAAGTTTTTCCCAATATCCAACCTAAACCTCCCCCACTGCAACTTGAGACCATTACTCCTTGTCCTGTGCTCTTCCACCACTAGAACCATCCTCTCTGGAACCACCTCTCAGGTAGTTGAAAGCAGCTATCAAATCCCCCCTCATTCTTCTCTTCCGCAGACTAAACAATCCCAGTTCCCTCAGCCTCTCCTCATAAGTCATGTGTTCCAGACCCCTAATCATCTTTGTTGCCCTTCGCTGGACTCTCTCCCATTTATCCACATCCTTCTTGTAGCGTGGGGCCCAAAACTGGACACAGTACTCCAGATGAGGCCTCACCAATGTCGAATAGAGGGGGACGATCACGTCCCTCGATCTGCTCGCTATGCCCCTACTTATACATCCCAAAATGCCATTGGCCTTCTTGGCAACAAGGGCACACTGCTGACTCATATCCAGCTTCTCATCCACTGTCACCCCTAGGTCCTTTTCCGCAGGACTGCTGCCTAGCCATTCGGTCCCTAGTCTGTAGCTGTGCATTGGGTTCTTCTGTCCTAAGTGCAGGACCCTGCACTTATCCTTATTGAACCTCATCCAATTTCTTTTGGCCCAATCCTCCCTCTGTATCCTATCCCTGCCCTCCAGCGTATCTACCACTCCTCCCAGTTTAGTATCATCCGCAAATTTGCTGAGAGTGCAATTCACACCATCCTCCAGATCATTTATGAAGATCTTGAACAAAACTGGCCCCAGGACCGACCCCTGGGGCACTCCCCTTGACACTGGCTGCCAACTAGACATGGAGTCATTGATACTACCCGTTGAGCCTGACAATCTAGCCAACTTTCTACCCACCTTATAGTGCATTCATCCAGCCCATACTTCTTTAACTTGCTGACAAGAATACTGTGGGAGACTGTGTCAGAAGCTTTGCTAAAGTCAAGAAACAATACATCCACTGCTTTCCCTTCATCCACAGAACCAGTAATCTCATCATAGAAGGCGATTAGATTAGTCAGGCATGACCTTCCCTTGGTGAATCCATGCTGACTGTTCCTGATCACTTTCCTCTCATGTAAGTGCTTCAGGATTGATTCTTTGAGGACCTGCTCCATGATTTTTCTGGGGACTGAAGTGAGGCTGACTGGCCTGTAGTTCCCAGGATCCTCCTTCTTCCCTTTTTTAAAGATTGGCACTACATTAGCCTTTTTCCAGTCATCCGGGACTTCCCCCGTTCGCCATGAGTTTTCAAAGATAATGGCCAATGGCTCTGCAATCACAGCCGCCAGTTCCTTTAGCACTCTCGGATGCAACTTGTCCGGCCCCATGGACTTGTGCACGTCCAGCTTTTCTAAATAGTCCCTAATCACCTCTTTCTCCACAGAGGGCTGGCCATCTATTCCCCATGTTGTGATGCCCAGCGCAGCAGTCTGGGAGCTAACCTTGTTCGTGAAGGCAGAGGCAAAAAAAGCATTGAGTACATTAGCTTTTTCCACATCCTCTGTCACTAGGTTGCCTCCCTCATTCAGTAAGGGGCCCACACTTTCCTTGGCTTTCTTCTTGTTGCCAACATACCTGAAGAAACCCTTCTTGTTACTCTTAACATCTCTTGCTAGCTGCAACTCCAGGTGCAATTTGGCCGTCCCAATTTCATTCCTACATGCCCGAGCAATATTTTTATACTCTTCCTTGGTCATATGTCCAACCTTCCACTTCTTGTAAGCTTCTTTTTTATGCTTAAGATCCGCTAGGATTTCACTGTTAAGCCAAGCTGGTTGCCTGCCATATTTACTATTCTTTCAACACATTGGGATGGTTTGTCCCTGTAACCTCAACAGGGATTCCTTGAAATCCAGCCAGCTCTCCTGGACTCCTTTCCCCTTCATGTTATTCCCCCAGGGGATCCTACCCATCTGTTCCCTGAGGGAGTCGAAGTCTGCTTTCCTGAAGTCCAGGGTCTGTATCCTGCTGCTTACCTTTCTTCCCTATGTCAGAATCCTGAATTCAACCAACTCATGGTCACTGCCTCCCAGATTCCCATCCACTTTTGCTTCCCCTACTAATTCTTCCTGGTTTGTGAGCAGCAGGTCAAGAAAAGCTCCCCCCTTGTTGGCTCCTCTAGCACTTGCACCAGGAAATTGTCCCCTATGCTTTCCAAAAACTTCCTGGATTGTCTATGCACTGCTGGGAGAGCAATACAGCTGATATCAGGAAAATTAAAGTCACCCATGAGAACCAGGGCATGCGATCTAGTAGCTTCCGCGAGCTGCCAGAAGAAAGCCTCATCTACCTCATCCCCCTGGTCCAGTGGTCTATAGCAGACTCCCACCACTACATCACTCCTGTTGCTCACACTTCTAAACTTAATCCAGACACACTCAGGTTTTTCTGCAGTTTCGTACCGGAGCTCGGAGCAGTCATACTGCTCCCTTACATACAGTGCAACTCCCCCACCTTTTCTGCCCTGCCTGTCCTTCCTGAACAGTTTATAAACATCCATTACTGTACTCCAGTCATGTGAGTTATCCCACCAAGTCTCTGTTATTCCAATCATGTCATAATTCCTTGACATCACCAGGACCTCCAGTTCTCCCTGCTTGTTTCCAAGGCTTTGTGCCTTCATATATAAGCACTTGAGATAACCTGCTGATCACCCCTCATTCTCAGTATGAGGCAGGAGCCCTCCCCTCACAGACATTCCTGCCTGTGCTTCCTCCTGGTATCCCGCTTTCCCACCTACCTCAGGGCTTTGGTCTCCTTCCCCCGGTGAACCTAGTTTAAAGCCCTCCTCACTAGGTTAGCCAGCCTGCTCGCAAAGATGCTCTTCCCTCTCTTTGTAAGGTGGAGCCCATCTCTGCCCAGCACTCCTTCATGGAACACCATCAAAACATCACCTTTGTCCTACACAGCAGCTGTAAGCATTATTTACAGCAATTCCACATAAGGATGAATCAATCAAACAAAGACAAGGCCAAAGCCAGTTAATTAAGCGTAAGTATTAGCCTGGCTTGTCCAAATTCATTCACTATACATATGGGCCATAAATTATGACATTTCCACAACAAAGCCAACCAACCAATCCAGTGTGCATACAGCCATATCAATTCTTTTAAGCAGCAGCCCCTCCCCAAAAGGCCACTCTCTGTATTAATGCTCCATGAGAAGTAAGTGCAGCTGTCCTACCTGCTTCTCTGGAGCTGCTAAGGGAAGTCCCCTGGGTACTAGCCTCCCATTGCCACAACAGATTCTGCCTCCTTTCTTTAGGAGAAGCTTGGATGTGGAAGTACCATAGCCAAGATGATCCTTTTTTGGTCCCTCTCAGCGAAGAAGAGTGCAGGGAGAGGTGGTGGCCATTAGGGTTTTCATTGCTACAGCTTTGTCGGTAACCAACTGCAGGCAAGAAAGAAAAGAACATAATAATATTTTAACCACAGGTAAATCAAATACATCAATTCCTTAATTCCAGTATCTAGCTCCATCAAACAAATAGAAAGCTTTAGCTGGTATATTATGACTGCAAGCCCAGTTAAGTCTTCCATGTCATTTATTAGATTTGCAGTGCCAATAACCACGTTAGTGTAAACGGCTAAGGGACTTTCCTTTCCTTTTTGAAAAATGATAGTCGCCGAGAAAGGTATTATTGGTCTTCCAATTACAGTCTCTGCTTCTGCTGGACATCTCGGTCATCCTTTTTGGTTAGTTTTAAAAAGGACTGACTATGATCTTTTGTGGTTAAGGCACTGGACTGGGCCTTGGGAGATCTGAGTCCAATTCCTGGCACTGCCAAAAAGTTCCTACTTAACTTTGGGCAAGTCTTTTGTGTCTCAGTCCCAGATATGTAATACTTCCTTTTCCCACTCTGGGTCTGTTTAGCCTATTATTTTGGCCCTCACACTGTAGTGAGAACCATCTAGGTGGAAAACTGGCCTTCACAGAATCCTATTGAAGTCTGTGTGGGTGCAGAGTTCATAGTAGAATCAGGCCCTCACACTGTAAACACTGATCCTGGGACTGTGTCACTTTCTATTTTGTACAATACCTAGCACAATAGGTAACTGATGTGAGTTAGGGCCTCCTGATGTTACTATAAACAAAAAGCTATCCAGGCATTCTTAGATCTAAGCTTAAGGGCTGGGGGAGGGTTGGTTCTTAGACTCACAAAATTGTTAGGCTAGCCTAAAATACTCAATTCTCCTCCAGGGGAGATGGGTAATCCAGATAAACCTTTTGTTAGTACTGCACCACATGTATTTATATATAAACCCGTTGCAATTTTCCTTTTACTGGTTTTGTGAAATGGACTGAAAAATGAAAAAAGCCTCCCACTTTAAGCATAGTTTTTCAAATTCTCCTGGTCTGTTGAATTTTCTCAGCTATGCCTTGCTGTCAAGATTATTAAAACTCAAAGCTGTACATGTCACAGAGCTTGCAAGAGCAGAAGGTTAAAGTTGTGTTTTCAGTTGGCTGAGTCACATGTTCTTGATCTGATCAACAGCACTCACCATCACAATGAAGAAATTATGAAGAGAGGGAACAAAGAAGCTAGAAATAGAAAAGACCTGTAAACCCATTTTGACCATCCTTTTGCCACAGCAGATTTGTTCTCTACAATAGGCCAAATTCTGCTCCCAGATATATATGTGCTTTTTATTATAGAGATCAGCAGTTGCATGTGCTCTTCCACAGGCAAAATTTGGCTCATGATTTTTTTCCAGTTCTTAATAATGTATAAAAGAGTCTCGTTAAATGATATGGAAAAATAATCTTGTGTTTAAGAAGCTGGACTGAGAGCGAAGAGACCCTGGTTCAATTTCTGGCTTTGCCACAAGTTGTGTCCTTGAGTAAGTCATTTAATCTCTCCAAGCCTCGGTTCTCCGTTTGTAAATTGGGGAAAACATTTTCTTGGTCTATCTTGCCTATTTAGCTGGTTTCTCTTATGTGTTTGTACAGCATGTTGCACAGTGGAGCTCTGGTTGTGGGTTGGTGTCTCTGTGCACTACATTCATATAAAAAATATATATGTTTCCCTTGGGAGACGATTCTACTGTCTCAAACTCATCTCTCACCATTTGGAAAATTGTCCTCATTCAGCCTCCGGCAATAGTTTTGTATACAATTGTAAGAGATTTCTCTGCTTCCTTGCCACTTACTACAGCAGGGAGAAATTGATAACAAACAAACGTTAGGTGAAGATTCTCTCTACAAATTTTCATAGTTTGTTTTGAAGGGATGCACCTCCCCCAAAATAACCACGGTTTGTAAAAGATCTACCATGGAACGTGCAGAGGGTGAGCCATGGAAGGACCAACAAAGCCAAGCTCTGGCACTGAGTGGGGACATTTATTCAGGGTGTCTTATGTGGAGAATGGGGTAGGGATGCAGTGGTCTCACATGATTTTTGCAAATAACTGGGAAATAGTTTAGCAAATTTTGAAGGTGATGTTTTGTTGTGGTTCCACTCACAGTATGTTTCCAATTTCCCCTTTTCTGCTCCACAAGTGGTGCAGAATGCTAAAAATATCCCTAGTGCTGCTCCAGGCAACCATGGCTCACACAATTCGATATAGCTAATTCAGATGGCAACATAAAGGGCCCAGCCAGAATGGACTTTTCAGTAAGGACTTTTCCTTAGTAACCAAGACTGATTCTGCATTTGCAATGTAAAAAAAAAAAAAAAACCAATCGCTAAGGGCCTCACCCTGCAGCAAACTCCTTGTGGGCAGATCCTTGCACCAGTGTACATATCAACGGCTTTAATAGATTTCCTTGTGGCTGCAGGGGTCTTTCAGCATGGAGTTCATTACAGAAGCAGAGTTCTAGAGCCCAATTCTGCCTTTTGTACTCACGAAGGCAGAATACGTGTACTGCCTGTGGTCAAATAAATGGTACTACCTATGGCACAATCAGGCTCTTAACCTTCACACACCCTGATTTTTAACAAATAAGAACAAAACTCAGGCCGTTCTTTTCTTTATCATTGCAGAGATGAAACTGATATATTAACATTTTGCAGATGGGTTTTAATAACAAAAGATGCATCAGTCACACCAAGCTTTTCTTATCTGGGGAGTTTTCAGGAAATTGCAGTGGACACCAGAGATCAGTGTTCATAGCAATCCATTTTATATTAAAGTATCTTTTCCATCACACATTTTACCTCAGAAATTCCTCACACAGTAACATTGGCTCAATGTAAACCAAAAACACAGATGAAAATAAGCATTTTTTTGCTATTTAGGAGCCATCTATAGGATGAGTTAGATTTTATTGAAGCCACTATTTGGGGATGAGATTGTTTGGACTTTATGCAAGTTGGATTTATAAAGCTAAGATCCTCTGAAGCACTTGTACACAGTATGCCTGATCCATCAGTTAAATAAGCAGAAATGACGAGTCTGAATCTCTCCTCCCTTCCTCCAGTTTTACACCAGTACAATTCCACTGACTGTACATCAGGAGTATCCTGACTGTACTCATGTAAGATGAGAATCAGACCCTACCTTCCTAGTCCATTATTCCCCTGCTCCTTACCCCTTATGGTATTTTTGCCTCTAGATATTTGCTCCCCTCCAGCCCTTTGGCACACTATTGCTAATTTTACTTGTCAAGTCTTGATTTATATATTTCTCATCCATGAAATTGTCTGTTCCTTCAATCCAGCATTAAACTTGTATGGTCAATGTTTCTGAGCTGAAAAGGTCAGTCAACAGGAGAGTTTGCTTCTCTATACAGAATAAATGTTTTGGCACCAGTCTCAGTTGTTCATCTGCTTAATCAAACATAGCTACAGAAACTTCAGCATGGAGAAGGGGAAACTTGTTTTAATTAAGCTACACACCTTTTCTGAAACCAAATATTAATGTCCTTGTTCAATGAAATTTCACTGTTGGACAGTCACATTGCTTGTGTCATAATTAAGGCTGCGAGTTTGTCATGGAGGTCATGGAAATAATGGATTCCATGATTCTCTGTGACTTCTGCAGCGGCTGGTGCGCCTGGCTCAGGCAGCCCCCTGCACCAGTCGCATGGCTGCTGCTGGGGCAGTCTCAGCCCCCCTAACCCCCACAGCAGCACAGTTTGGGTGTGGGAGGGGGAAGAAGGTTGGGGCACGGGATGGGGTGAGGCGGGCTCAGGGCAGCGCTTACCTGGGGGGTCCCCAGAAGCGACAACATCCCCCTCTCTCAGCTGCTAGGCAGAGGCGTGGCCAGGCAGCTCTGCACGCTGCCTCTGCCCAGTGCTGGCTTCATGGCTCCTATTGGCCAGGAACCGCCAGCACCTGAGCTGCCCTTCCCCACCCCAACCCCAAGTTTTAGTCATGGACAGGTCACAGGATATGAATTTTTGTTTACTGCCCATGACTTATTAGTCAAAATACCCGTGATTAAAATGTAGCCTTAGTCATAATTACTGTAGATCTGTTGATACGACAAGCTTCTGCCACTGAACCTGAATTCTGACCCTGCTCTTTTCCATTTCAAAGTGAATGGCCAGTATAGTCACACTAAGCATCACTTAGATTGGATTAGATTCCGTCACATGGAATTTACCACACGTTTCAATTAAATTATTTTAGATTTATTTTACAGTGAAGTGAAAAACTACAGTACAGGGAGTCCTCGGACTTATGACACAATTCGTTCCTCAGAATTGCGTTGTAAGTCGAAACCGCTTTTCCCATAGGAATCAATGATCTGAAGGGGGGAGATTGGTTCCTGAACCAAGGCTTGATACATTATTTTCACCACAATAACCCAGATTTTTGTACTAAGTGAATTATAGATGACCAATGTTGCAACATCAATGTATTTACTGTACACTGTAATTTGTAAACAGCATTCAAACACAAACTCACATATGCTGCTCAGAATGCTGGCAACACAGGCTCAGAAAGCCAGGGAGAATGGCACACATGCTGAGCCTCAGCCAATCACTGTTCAAGCTTTCTGATGGGCTGGGGCCAGGAGCCAAACAAAAACACGTGGCAACCCTACCCAGCAACAAGCTACCCTGCTGCCTCAAAGCCAATCAGAAGTGACCCCTTCCCGCTCCATACCAGTAGAATGCAACCCGGAAGGGATTTCAAGGGAACCTTATGCAAATCGAGCACCATAAGGGCGAAATCACCATCGTAGGGGCAAAACAGACAGTCAATTGAAAAGCATCGTAAGTGTCATCTGATGTAAGCTGGATGCCATAAGTCTGAGGACTCCCTGTAAGCACATTGG
Source organism: Caretta caretta (assembly GCF_965140235.1). Lineage (NCBI taxonomy): Eukaryota > Metazoa > Chordata > Testudines > Cheloniidae > Caretta > Caretta caretta. The sequence continues at coordinate 89,242,195 of NC_134214.1, forward strand.
GAAAGTTCATTGCACTTGAAGAAATATTGCTGGCTTCAGCACTATTCCTTATAGTTCATATGGGGAAATATTGCTAATGACCCTAGCTCGAATGAATTTTCAGGCATGCCTACTGTATTTCAGAGGGACGAATGGGTAAGACAAACAGTATGCAATTTAACACTCCGTCTGTAATAGAATGCATGCATAGACTTAGGCTGGGATTTTCAGTGGGGCCTAAGAAAATTAGGTACCCAACTCCTGTTGAAAGTCAATGAGAATCTAAGCCTTACCTGACAAATTAAGGTCCTGGTCCTACAACTGATGGCACGTGACTGAAATGCTGTATCCTTATGGAGCCCCATTGACTTCAGTCAGTGGGGATTGATATGGGTATAGCACTCTTCCCACAAACTGTCAATTGTAGGATCAGGGCCTTAATTTTCATTTGTAGGATCAAGGCCTTAACACAGCATACAATAGCTGAAAATTGGTTCCATATTGATGTAGGTGCTAAGTTTCTCCTGTTACAGCTGACACCACCAGGAACACCTAATAGTGCAATGAAAACAACTCTGCACTGCTTCAGGTGTCAGTGATGTGAGGTCCATAAGAATGGCCTCCTCTTGCAGGAGAAACTGATACCAAGACCTGAGTTCAGAGTTAAGTAAACAAAGTCTTTCAGGTCATGATGGAAACAGCTCCTATGCAAGCCAAGATGTGTATTGCAGGCCTCACTCAGGAAATGAGGATTTAAGATTAGGCCCATAGAAGGCATTTAAGCACTCATGGGATTGCATCACGTAGGTGAAGCTGTCTGCAAATAGTGATTATGAACAGGAAGGACAGCAACGTTTCTACATTAGGCCCAGGAGCTCCAGGAGGTTAACTAAACTGCCATGAGAATGAGCATTCAAATTGCATAGTACACTGAAATATTTCAGCATATTGAGTTTTGGTGAAATTCAAGATGAGAGCCCCCTGGATTTTTCTATTAGTGAAAAAGGATATCTAAATATTCTGAGGTAGGCCAAAACACAGGGAAAATACAGTTATTTGGGGGGAGGGATAGCTCAGTGGTTTGAGCATTGGCCTGCTAAACCCAGGGTTGTGAGTTCAATCCTTGAGGGAACCATTTGGGATCTGGGGCAAAAATTGGGGATTGGTCCTGCTTTGAGCAGGGGTTGGACTAGATGATCTCCTGAGGTCCTTTCCAACCCAATAATTACCAGGGTTTTCGTACAGGCCTGAAATGATCCTTTAATCTGTTTCTGATAGATTAAAAAAGTATTAAGCCAATGAGATGTGTCCAATATTTGAACACTATGGGCTGTAACTGGTTTTCATTTATATTGGAGTATATCCAGACTGACTCCCCTGAAGTCACTATAATCACACATTTTAGTAATATTGCAGTTGGAGATGTATTTTCCTAACTCAAGTACAATTAAAGGGGTGAATGTTAGAGATAGAAAAATGTGTGCTCAGTATGGAACAAATATTTAAATAGGACTTAATGCCAAATAAAAGTTCAGGCACCATTCTATATGCACAAATATATTGAGGTTAGATGAAGCCAACACTTTTCCATTCTGCTTCTCTCATTCTTTTTACAATTTATTACATTTTAATTTGCACAACTGCTCTGTTCTGCTTTTAAGCACAATGTGCTAAAAACCTATGGAGACTGTATGTAATTTATTAATGAAATCTGATCCCCCATTGTGTATGGGAACATTTGATTCCTACACTTTTGTATGGTAATACTTATACCTTACATTTTGGACATCTGTAAGTTCATTAAATGATATTTCATAAATAACCTTTTCTCACTGTTAATAGCAGGTAAGCCATACTATCTGTCTGACTGAGGAGATAATGACCCAGAAGTGTCTCCTCTTTGACAACTATCCAGTGCTTCTTACTTTTGAAAATGTGTATTTGTCGACAGGGGCAGGGAGAGGAGAGTAACAGAGGCAAGTAGTAAATACAAAATTATACAGAAGTGACTATGGAATAAAGTATAAAAAAGGTAAGATTATTCAGGACTTGAATCAAAGTCTACTGAAGTCAATGAGAGTTTTTCTGCTAACCTCCATGGGCTTTGCATCAGGCCCACTGAAAGGCCAACATAACCACCACAAATTCTAATTAGAGACCAAAAGATTAATAAAATTTCTGGCTTCAAGGCATCTGCATTTGACTGTCTAAGAATAATAAGTGGTACCCAAATATCGAGTGTGTGGGGATTTTTTAGGGCAGTAATACTTCTTCATTGCAAGGATGTCCCATATTATACAGAATAAGAGACAATCATAAAAGGAACACAAGGATTAGGACACTGGGCAGGAATTGAAATTCTCTCAGGTTTCAAATGAAAAGATGGATTTTTCTAGTGGGAATATCGCTAGTAGAGCCCAACAGGACTATGGAGTTTCCCATACAACCAACAATATCCAAACTCAAACTAAGTCAAAATTTGATCATTTCCCAAATATTTATAGAAATGTACATGCCATCATGCATTATTTGAAAGAACCTACAGCAGAATTAACATGTATCAGAATCAGTTTGGGCCATTCTACATAATCTATGTAGGGCTAAGTAACTTCTGTACAATGGTGGATATTGGATGTTTAGGTGGTTATTGAATTTAAAAATAGGCTTTCAGACTTTCCCCCAAAAAAATTTAGAGTGAAGACAAGCAGAAATTGAAGTATTCCACTCCCAGTTGTCTATATTTTCTAAGCATCTCAGAAACCCAAGAATGGCCATTAATTATTTTTGTGCGTCTTTCTGCAGAAATGCAGCATATTTTCAGTGTAAAGTTTTAAAAGATAAACTTTGCCTAAATCTCTGATTAGCTGGTAGGAGTGGCAGAGGAGATTTTTTAATATTGGGGGGAAAGGAGGGAGAGAAGAGATGGATAATATAATTGGGATATTTCCTGAGCACAAGATACAGGGATCATCACTCTAATCTCTTGCCCATCCATCCTTCTCTCTCCCCCTCTTCCCTCCAGGAGAACTTAAGAACGGCCATACTGGGTCACACCAATAGTCCATCTAGCTCAGTATCTTGTCTTCTGACAGTGGCCACTACCAGATGTTTCAGAGAGTGTGAACAGAACATACAAATGTATCAAATGATCTATCCCCCGCTGTTCAATTCCAGCTTCTAGTAGTCAGAGGTTTACAGACACCCAGAGCATGGGGTTGCATCCATGACCCTCTTGGCTCACAGCCATTGATGCCCTATCCTCCTGTACACGTTAACCTAAAAAGTTACACCCAACTGAAAATATACTGCAACATCAAAAGTAGACATGGCCTGAATTTCACAAGTGCTGAACACTCACTTTATTTAAGTGTTTAACTATGGATCTAGTGGTCTAATTTTAGGCAACCAATGTTGAAAATTATGACCTTTGCCCCACTGTGCCTCAGTTTCCTATCTATAAAATGGGGATGACATACAGGCCTGGCCAGAAAAAATTCCGGTTTTCTTGTAAAAGAATCTCTGCTCCACTTGGGCTTATTCAGTTGAATTTTTCTAAGTCCCTTTTTTGAAAACGGGACTGAGTTCTTTCTAGACAGGTGGTATTTTAAGCGAAAGGAATTGTATATACTTAACTACCTACCTGGCAAAGAGTTGTGAAGCTTAGTTCATTTTTGTTGAGTGCTTTGACGATGCAGAATGCTCTATAAATGCTAAGTACTATTTCTAATACTGTAAGCATCAGTGAAAGTTGCGACTAGCTAGATAATACCAAATTTCTGCAAGAGTTATTTATGCAAAATAAATTCTGCTTTCTACTCCCAGATCTATGGTTGTCACAGTGATTAAAACTCCATGTTTCCTAAACAACTAGCTAACAGTCTATTAAATCCCATTTTATTACTTTGAATGGATTGAGATGGTACAATAACCCAACTCAGAAGCACAAGGGAATTTACATCTCTTTCAGAAAATGGAGGAGATGTAAAATGAACTACATGGTGTATAAAGCCAGATCCTGAAGCTTTTTTGGTTTGTTTTGCATTTGATTTTCTTTATGCTAGTACAAACAAAATTCAGTAGTGATAAAAAGAGATTACATATAAACTAAACTAGAGAGCGCGCAAGAGAGAGAAACACCTCTTCAGGCTACCAAACAATTCACTTAAATGGAAGCTACACTCACTCAGTATTTTTAATAAATTAAATGAGTTATCAACCCAAATATTTGTTTTCTCTGACTAGTGCTGGGGGAAAATTTAACGTATGCTTCACCTGCCTCTGAATGGGTTTCATGTTGAAACATAAGTTTAGTTTTGTGGGTTTGAAAATTTTTCTTTCTAGTATTTAAAAATATATGACCCACAATTCATTTAAATTTCACATGTAATTAGTAGCTGACAACTAAAACAAATTAGGTGCTTGATAAACACACACAATTATATTTTCAAAGCAGTTGTATTTATGCTTGGAAGAAAGGACAGTTTTATGAATGTGTAATCAAGGATATAAAATTGGAAAGAACACAAAATAGAGCATAGTTAATTTTGGTAGTAGCAACAAAATTAACACTATGCCAAGCACCCTGCGCATGCACTGCCCTGATAAATTTGTTATTGGCAAAGGTTCACACTGAGAAGAGCCTGCTAATCCTTCTTCTTTTCGCTGTCCTCATTTATTACTCCTTTGAGAAAATGTTGTTTATAAAATAAAGATCTGCAAAAGTGAAGATAACAGAGTCCCCATTTCCTGTCTAACCTGTTTAATACCTAACAAGCTGGAAATATATAGCTCTTCCTTTCTATTTCACACACACACTTGGGTACAGGTGTGTGCTGTACAGAAGTGATTACAAAATGTCCCTGAGCAGGTGCCTCCAAACTAAAGATGAAACTGAACAGAAAAGTTTGTTGGAAATACAAGTCAAGTCATCACAGCTGGCAGGGTCCAGAAATAGCACAGCTGAAAATGAATGGCATTAGGAAGTAATGCTGCAGAGCATTGGTGGTGATGGGAAATAGCACAAGTGAGCAGATGATTTATGCAGGTAAACCAGGCAAAAGGGGAAGCAAGGGGAACCTAGGAGGGACAAGAGGGGGGAAAGAAAGGGGAAATTAGCTTAAGAATATTGAGCGTCTGACAGAAGTAGAAGAACCACGAAAAAGGATCTAACAGAAAGGAAGCAATATGTAGGAACAGGGTCTCTTTGCAGAGCAAAAGTGATCTTACAGAAGGCATGGGGGCAAAACAACTAATCATCCAGAGGCAAAGAAGGAAAATTGACCAGCTGCCAAGGAAGAGAATCATAAAGGGATTCATAAATTCAGAATCATAAAAAACCCTAGCCAACTAAGAAAGCCACAAATCTGGCATTTTTTATTTTTCTTGATGCGGTATGGAAAGTTTCTTAGAGAAAAAAACAAACATTTATTGTGAATTTTATAAAGTGAAAGGGGATCCTTGGGGTAAAAGGCTATATACAAACAAGAATGCATGAGCTTCTTTTCTGAGTATTTTGCAAAAGAAAATTGATGGCATCAGAAGCAGGTTTTACCCTTGATTCAATTCAGCTTATGTCCATGGTGTAGGACCAGGGAGGAATCCATAATTCAGAGTCAAAACATTGACCTGTTAATTTCTGATTGTGAATACCTGGTGAATTACAAGACACAAGGAGCCACAGTACATAGGATAAAATGCATTTTCAGAAAGGGTATTCCTTGTTGCAGAGGCAGTTTGCATTCACAAAATGTGATCCTGTATTTTTGCGCTTTAGTTCAACTGTGGTTGTAATCGGAATTGCTGCATCTCCCACTATCTGTTCCTAAACTCAAAGCAAGTGCCCAACTGCTCAGATTTCTACCCACAATTTAGCCCCTTTGTGACAGGGTTACACTGGATGGGAAAGGGTTAACCCTACATTGTGGGCTGAGGAAACCAGGCCCCCTTCACTCTACTGGGCATGCTCCAGGTGCACTAGTATGAAAGGGAGCAGCCCACTGGGGAGGAAGGGCATACTCTGCTGGCTCCAGCCAAGGATCAGCTGAAGCCCAAGGCTGCTGGAGATGCCATAACCCAGGCAGATGCCAAGGTACCCAAAGAGACCTCGCTACATCTGGAGTTGCCAGGAACAGCACAGACTGGAGAATCCAGAGGTAAGACGCCCAGACCATGACAACAGGAACTACAGTAGGAAGCAGCCCAGGGGCTGAACTGGAATTTTGAGTCAGTGTGTTTTGGTCATAACCTTTCCCCTCCACAACTCCCCACTGACTCAATGGCATGTGCCCCTGCCACCACCAGGGCCCTGATTTGGTGGAGAGGAAGGGCCTGGACCCACCTACCTGGGCCACTACCCCCTTTCCTGTGCATGGCATCCCCCATCCTGACTGATGCTGGCTGCTAGGCCTTACTGCACCACTAAGAGGGGCAAGCCTATTGACTTTGGGCTGCACTGCCCAGCTATTAAGGGTGAGTATGTTGACTTTAGCCATTAGGCCTCATTACCTCACTAATAAGAGCAAGTATATTGACTCTGGTTTAGGAGGCTGTGCGGGGCGCACTCCTCCCGCAGTGGACGAGGTCTTCCCTAACCCTATCATACCTGTCAAACAAATCTCAATACTATAGAAAGAGCTGGTTGTACCACCTTGTAGTTAAGGTTGCCTGATATTTTCCACTACAAGATCCTGTTTTCAGTTGCTTGTAACTTTGCCAAACTTTAGTTATTTGAGCTGAAGGGTTGCCATGCTGGGTGCCTGACTGGCTGAATTTTTGGGGAAGTGTCTGCTAAAGCCCTTCAGCCATTTCCAATTAAGGAAATATGCATGAATTTTCCATATTAAATGAAATCTTACAACCATTTAGCTGAGAAGCTCCAATGCTTCTATGTTTAAGGGCTTAAAATTTCACAAGTGGTGAGGGTTGAGTGGACCATTCTGATGTCAGGAGTGCCCCTTCAGCAGTTACTCTGAAAACCAAGTCTGGCCAAAGTCATCAGCCTCCACAAAACCCTACTTCCCATGTGATCAATAGATGTGTTAGTTTGGCAAATAAATTCTCTGGTGACTTCATATGCCTTAATACTGGCATTTCCAAACTTTTGAGTGCATAGCTTTGCAACCTCAATGTTCTTTTCATGTAGTTTATGTTAGATCATTTAGAAGTTTAGGCATCAAATACAAAAACCACAACTCAGACCATTTCTGCTATTTTCGGAAACTTCTAGTTGTATTATTTAACAATCAGTCAGTATGTGATTGTTTAGGGAAAGCCAGCAACTTTCCCTTCCTGAAAGATTGTTGCAGATGATTCAGATGAGCTACTTGTGACAACCACTTAGCAAAAGCTTTTACTATGAGTCACACAAGGATGATTCATTCAGTTTTTGATCATTTCTTTATTTAATTTCCTTGTATGAAATAGTTAGCTTGCAATTGCAAAGCTCTTTTTGTGTTAGTTGCAGAGCTTATATTTGACAAAAAGCAGAGCTATGGCGAACAAGCTTTAATCTGTCTCCAGAATCTGAAGCACCCTAAACCAAACAAAAATTCAGAGTAGTGACCTCAGCTAGAAAATGAAACGTGGAGTACTAGATGCAGCTGCAATGTTTTGCAAGGTTACACAACATAAAAAGTAGTCAATCATAGCCATCTTTTTGAATTCACTATCCTCAGACATAATGGGTCAAATGAACCTCGGGTGGCACTCCAGTGAAGTCAGTGATTCCACAAAGTTTGTTATTTGTGTCAGCAGATGAGTAGCTGCAGTCTAGACCCAAAACATATGGGCACCTTGGGATTTTATCCACACAGATAAGACCATATTCCTTGAGCACAGCCATCTAACAGCTATAACAGTCTTCGGGATGAGTATCCCAATATGGAATCTCATTTCCCTCAGGTCCTATACTTGTTTTATGTGGAGGAGAAGGTACCTTCTTCCCAATGAGGAGAGGCAATTGTTACAGTAGTGGGATATAATCAAAAGGTGTCTTTCCACACCAGACTGAGGTAAATTCAGTGATGCTAGTTTCAATAGTCTTGTCATCTTCTCTCATAAGTGTGTCCCTGTTGTCTTCTATGCTGTCCCTTGTGGTTTGGGATGCCCTTCTATGATCTGTTCTGTAAGCCTCCACTCTTGCCTCATCCAAATCACCAGTGAGATCAGACAGGAGGGCAAGTAAACTTTCTACCCTCTAGAAGATATTCCAGAGATTTGGGGGAATAGAGTGGAGCCATCTTGCAGGATTCCCAAAGACGGAAGGTGACGGGGAGTGATCCAGCTGTTTACCCTCCAACAAGATCCCCATCCAATAGCAACAAAAAGGATGGGGCAGCCTAGGACAACAGGCAGGTTTGCAACTAATGGAAGTTATGTGACATGGTAATTTTACCCAAGTTTCAACTTTGATTTTCAGTTTGAATAACCCTTCATTGACACTCAGCCCCATGTGAACCAACACAAACATGTTCACAGAACCGTCTAGAGACCAAAAGCAGACACACATAATTATCACTGCTACAGCAATGAAGTTTTGAGTCAGTGCGGACTGATAGAATAGAGCTAGATACAGAGGTTCTAAACAGACAGTCCTTGTGTTGAGGGGGAAAATTAAATTACTACAATACAGTCAAACGACATCAGGAATCTGACACCATCAACAGGAAATGAAATTTTAAAAACCCACCCAAATCAGAAACTGTCCTCATCCAAGTCCTTTTTGCCCACGTGTTACATGGTTCTTACACCAGCTGGTGATCTTACATATCAGACATCATGTGCTGTATGGTACGTAATGAGTACAGTGGATGCATTAAAGCTAGTTTTTCCAGTAACACTGAATTTGCACTTGCAAGTTGATGCCAGACGCTTCCAGTCATAGGCATCTGGATATTCTGAAGCGGTTAGCTCTAGTTCTGATGCAATTAGCAGAAAAGAAAGAAAAAACCTACTTTCTCTCTTAAATGTCATTCCTTGTAAACTAAATAAACCAGATGTGAAGGCAGCAATGGCATGCAGTTTTGTACAGCAAATCATTCAGAATGAATGTCTCATACTAGCTCGAGCAGGCAAAATCTCACTTTTCTATTATACACAAACTACTATTTTGTATTTGTCAGTTGGGATGTTTAAAGCAGGTATCACACAGAAGGAAAGCTTTGTGAACAGAACAGTATATTTGCGTAATGAACCTGTTAGGAATATGAGAAATTCTGGAGTAAATTCTCACCTTAGGTATACTGCTATCCATTGACCTCACTGGGTATTAGTGGACATAAATGGCCACAGAAATTTAGACTTCAACTGGTCCGTGACATTTAGCTAAGAATCTGCAGAGTTTCACATCATTCATATAGTGATTGAACTCTGGGCTTCGGTAACTCTTCCGAGTAAGAGCAAAGTCATATCAGCTTCTCATGCCTATTTATGAAAGATGGATTATATCCATAATGAGGCTGACTAATCTGATGATTTACTAAAGACTGGAACCAGTGACACATGCCAGAATATTCTCCACAGCCAAGTATCTGTACTCAGCGATCCCAAAATAGCTATTGAAGGAAAACAATTAATTTCAAAAATACTCACTGAAGACTATTTTCTGCCTCTGGCACCTTGTTCTAGCCATCTGTTGATCCAGAGTAGGGTTTACATACATGGAGAATCAAGGGACCTTCCTTGCTATATACAATACCTGTACTTAGAGCCTTACAAAAGGCCTGAAGCTAAAGAAAAAATATGTATTAACTTTTCTCTGACTAACAATTGGGAAGAAATATTTGAATAACGGGATAAAATACTACTGCAGTGGTCCTCAAACTTTTTTACTGGTGACAGCTCACAACCCCCCAAGGGGTCCCAACCCCCAGTTTAAGAACCCTTGTTCTAGTGGAACACAATATATGGAGGAGTCCTACAAAACAAAGGGAAAGACTGACATACCTCTCTGGTCCTATGACATATACTTCTAGGATTATACAATCCCTAATCATAGATAGAATTATCATACATATTGTGGCAGAGCTCCAACCTTGTCCCTGTGGGTCCCACAATTCCAGGCAGTTTATGCTAGCCTCAGAGGCCCACTGCAACCCTCCACATAGCCCTTCTCTCTCTCGAACCAGGGTACAGTCTGAGCCCTTTTCTTCATAAACCAGCAAGGAGACTGCTGAGAGAGCTCCCAAAGTCTCTATTATCCCTACAGGATTATTCAAGAACAGTTTAGGCTCCTGTCCTGACAGGGGTCTGTCTTTGCCTCCCAGGAGGTATTTCTGTAGTGGCAGGTTGGGGGAACTCAGGCCCCACCTCTACTCCAGGTTCCAGCCTAGGGACCCTAATAGCTGCAGCTGCTGGCAGCCAACTTTTCACAGCCAGAGTTGCTATATTTCCCCCAGCCACTTCCCCACAGCTCCCCCACTTCTTTCTCTTAACGCCTTCTTCACCCTTACCTTAGGGCTCCCTTTCCCATAAACTTCATTACCTAACCCTTCAGCTGCAATGCCTCTTCTCTGGCTCCCTAGCCCTCTTTGGCCTTTTATAGTATCAGAGGAGCCTTAATTAGAGTCAGGTGTTCACATTAGCTTAACAGCCTCACCTGACTCTTTGCAGGTTAATTGGAGTCAGGTGTTCTCATTAGCCTAACTGCTTCAACTGACTCTTTGCAGGCTAATTGGAGTCATGTATCCACCCTAGCCTGGAGCAGTCGCTGCTCTGGTCAGTTAGGGAACAGCAACCTGCTTCTCCAGTGGCTAGAAGTTCTGCCTCTGACTACTCTCTGATAGCCCTCTGGTCTGGAGGAAAGCAAGAGGCTGCTCCTGGTAGGCCCTGGGCTCTTGCTGCTCCTACTCCAGCTGCTCCCCTGATTGGGCCAGATGCTACCCCCTCCTTCTCTGCTACCTGGTTGCTGGACCCCCACCCCCTTGCTTCAGTTGCTACTGCTCTAGCTACAGCCCCTTGGGGGGGCCTGCTGGCCTGCTCCCCAGAGGAGGGGAGTGAGGGACCCCAGCCCCAGCTATTGCTGCTGTGGACACCATCATCACCACCACCAGTGAGGGGTCCTTTCTGCCTGCCTAGCCACCAGACTGCCACTTGGAGTTGCTGGAGCTGCTGGACCCCAGAGGAAGAGACAAAGAGGACCTTCTGCTGTTGGAGAGGTGTGCAGAGACTCTGCAGACCACTGTGGAGGGGGCCAGGAAGGACTGAGTAACTTTTTGAACTGTGCTCTTACGGTGTGGGTTTTGACTGTGTTTGTGGGGACACGGGGTGTGGTGTGGAGTTGTCCCCCCGATCCATCTGTGTGCCCCCCCAACTTCTACCACCACTGCTGCCCCCACCACCACCCCCACTGGCTCTTTACCATCTACCTCACCTCCTACCTCTGGACTCAGCTGCTTGCTTGGCTTGCCATGTTCTGTTTCCACCATTTGGCCCTGAAGCAGCAGCCAGCCCACACTGACTTTTTGTGTAGGTGCATATGCCCCCCCCCACAGCTTTGCCCTTTGCTACCTGCCCCATTTGCCCCTTGCAGACTTTTGCCCCCCCTTTGCCCCAGCCCCCCTCTTACTAGCTTTTGTTTGTTTGCCCCACTCTAGCCTCTGAAGCTACCCCCTTGGTTTCCCTGTCCTACCTCCAGCCTGTTTAGCCCCTCACTCAGTGCGCCCATGCCCCCTCCCATGCGCTTGTGCCCCTCCCATTTTAGTTTGAACCCCCTTTGCTGCACCCCCAATGCTGTTGTATTAACCCCCTCCCCTAGCGCAGCTAGAGGATGCGGAATCCCACCCCTTTTGGCACCCTCCTCCCCTGCATGCAGCCTAGCAGAGAGGAGTGGTTGACCTGCTTCCCCTTTTTCCCCTCCTCTCTTTGGTGTTTTTCCGCTCCCTCCCCGCTCATTATGGCGGGGGACAAGGCGGGTGGGGCCCCTCCAGCAGACCTTGCCATCCCGTTGCCCCGCAAGCCTCTACCTCAACCACTGCTGCCGAACCACCTCCTATCGCTCCCGCTGGGGCGCTGGCAGCAGCGGGTAACAGGGTGACCTCGGCTGCTGCCACCTCCCTCGCCCCCTCAGACTATGGGGGAGCCCCTACAACTGGCGGGAAGGGCCAGGGTAAGAAGGGGAAGGGAAGCCCCCGCCAAAAAGACCAAGCCCTCAATGGTAGGGGCTGCCCCCATTGCCACGGCCCCGCCACCAGCATCGGTGTCCCTCCCCACTGTTCCCTCCACCAGCTCTGCGGGTGTCTCTCCCCAGGGCGTACACCCAGGTGGTGGTAGCCCCCCCCCGCCTGCCACTATGTCCTCTCTCCCACCCATCGTCCTCTGCTACCATCTATACTGGCCGGGGCCCCTTCCCCACCGTGACCAGGAAGCACGGCGTCTGTTGCCTCGTGGTGCCCACCTCGCCCCACATGAAGATCTACATGCGAGCGTTGGCGAGGCAGCCTCCAAAATGTATGGAAAATGTATGGAAAGGTCGTCGTCTTCTTAGCATCAGAGGCTGCTGCTGGAGGCAGTGGAGAAGGGCCTGGCGGTGAGGGGCGTGTTCGTCCCCCTAGAGCCGCAAGAGGAGCAGGGCGTCCGACTAGTTCTGACCTCTGTCCCTCCCTTTCTTCCCAATGCCACCCTGTTACCTCCCCCCCACCCTGGGGAAACCCATTTCTGTAGTAAGCCCTCTCCCCTTGGACTGCACAGGCCCTGCCTTCCATCATGTTCTCTCGTTCCGCCGGCAAGTGCAGCTTCAACTGCCGCCCGCGGCGCGTGATGGAGAGGCGCTCGAGGGGTCCTTCCTGGTTCCATACCAGGGGGCCCATTACCGGGTGCATTATTCTATGGGGGAGGCCCGGTGCTACCTCTGCTGGGCGATGGGGCACGTCCAGAGGGACTGCCCCTTGGCCCGGCACAGAGGAGCGTCCGGGACCCCCGAACCCCAGCAGGGTGCCAGCCCCATCATTGCTGGCACCCCTGGCTGCCTGGAGCCGCCCCTCCTCCTTCCTAGTCCACCTCCGCCCCAGCTCGGGCCCAAGGGGTACCTCCCCCAGTACGCCCAGGCGAGCCCCACCTCCGCTGCTTGCAATCTGGCGGGGCCTGTGGAGGAGGGTGCGGTGGGGATACTGCTGGGCATAGGAGAGGGCCTGCCCCAGGGAGAATCTTCCCTCCCTTGTGCTGCCCCACCGTTACCTCCCCGAGTCCCTGAGCCATCGCCCCTACCCCCCGACCAGACCCCTGCTAGCCAGCCCCCAGGTGATGCCATGGAGGGCTGTGCCCTAGTACAGGGGAAGCGGGGGAAGCGGAAGGCTCGAGCTCTGCTCCTTCCATCTGATGCGGAGGCCCCCTGGAAGACCAGGAAGGGGGGCACCAATGCCGAGCCTTCCACCTTGCCCACGGGTGTGTTCCATCCACAGGTGTGCCGGCTGGGGAAGACGTGGCAGCACCGGAAGGCAGTATCGCCCCTCCACGGGAGTCCCTTCCCTCTGAGGCCCCCGATGGACCCCCTCCTGCCCCGATAACATCTGAAACCCCTGTGAGCCCTGAGGCAACCCTCGCTTCAGGTGCCGGCGGGGAGAACCCCCGGGGTGGCGGAAGGCGATCTCCCCTCCATTGAGGAGATCGAGACTCTGGGTCTGACCCCCAGCACCCAAGGGGAGGATGACACCCTGCCAGCGGGCCTTGATCTGGGCGACCTCACTCCAGCCCCCCTTTCCCCATGCTCCCTCCCCCTAACCATTGCTTTTGCTCCCACCTCCGAGGAGCCCCTGGACTCTTCCACCAACCTGGCCACAGATGGCACCCTGCTGACAGTCAGTGCCACGCGGCTGGGACCTGAGCCACCAGGGGCACCCTTCACTGGGGTGGAGCAATTGACCTCCTTCCTGGGCGGGGGCCCTACAGAAGATAGTCCACCTCCTGATGCTGTGGCTGCCAAACCCACCATGGAGCCTGCGCCTGGCATTGCTGTAAGCCCCTTTCCCACCCCCTGAACCCCTCAGCCTGACTGGGAGGTGCCACCGCCCAGTTGCTTGGCTTCTGGAGCCCAGAATCTCGCCCCTGCCCCTCTCCCTGACCCTCTCACTGACCCTGGCCCTGCCCCTGTTCCTGATCCCAGCCCTGCCCCGATGCTGACCCCGTCCCTATTTCCTCCACCTCCCGCAATGTTATTGCCTCCCCTGGAGCTGTCTCCTTCCCTTTTCCAGCAGATGACCCCCAGGGAGCAGCCTTTGTGTTTCCCTGTCCCGACCCACTAGGGGCTGCTATCTTCCCTCCGCCGCCCCCTACTAAGGCAGGGTTCAAGGCAGGCTGTGTGACACTGGCCCATCAGGTGCCACATCGGGGGTCCATCCCTTGCCTGCCTGTCTTGGTGGACCATGGGGCTGTGCCAGGGGCCCCGCCAGAGGATGGTCAGGAGCCAGTAACCCCATCCCACCATAAGCTGCAAGAGGAGCTGCGAGTTTCTTGAAGACATTCACAGCTCCCACAACAAGATACAGCTTGCTCCCCAGCAATGGGAGAACTTTCATCAAATCCTCCAGGCCTTGAGGGCCCTTATGGGGGAAGGTAAAAGGACTGGGAAGCAGGCCGCTGCAGCCTACCAGCAGGTCTGCGGCTTCCGTGACTCCTTACTCACCTATGGGGTAGGTCGCGGTTTGCTGCATGGCTCAATGGGGGCCGTGAGTGTCCCTGCCAGTGAGAATCCCCCCCCCCCCGCCCTCCTCATGGCACCCATCACTATCGCAACATTGAACGCCTGGGGCTGTAGGATGGGTCTCCACAGGAGCCAGGTGCTCTCCTTCTTTTGGAAAGGGGGGTATTCTGTGGTTTTCCTGCAGGAGACCCATATGGATCCGGCCGCCGAAGACAGCTGCCGGCTGGAATGGGGGGACAGGGTCTACTTTAGCCATCTCACAGTTCGTATGGCTGGAGTGGCGACCCTGTTCTCTCCCAACCTATGGCCCAAGGTGCTGGGGGTTGCTGAGGCTGTGCCAGGCCACCTGCTGCACCTCCGGGTCTGTATGGAGGGGCTCGTGGTCAACTTCATTAACATCTATGCCCCGACATCGAGCCCGGAGCGGCTGCATTTCTATCAGCAGGCGTCCGCCTTCCTCGGCACCTTGGATCATCTCGAGTGCCTGGTCCTGGGCAGAGACTTTACCACCACCCACAAGAAGTGGGACCAAGCAGTGCCCGGCTGCCATGGACGTCCTCCAGGAGTAGTCGAACATCACTCCCTGGTGGACATCTGGCGCGACCACCACCAGGACGACATCTCGATGTTCACCTTTGTCCGGGTGGAGGCCCATCAGTTGCACCACTCCCGATTGGACCACATCTATTTATCACCTTTCCACCTTTCACGGGGCCCACTCCTCCAGCATCCGGCCGGCCCCGTTCTCTGATCACCATTTAGCCACCGTGGTGGCCTCTCTCTGTGCAGAGAGGCCGAGGCTGGCCTATTGGCATTTCAACAACAGCTTGTTGGAGGATGTGGGCTTCGTGGCGTCCTTCCGGGAGTTCTGGCTGGCCTGGCGCAGGCAGCGGCGTGCCTTTCCCTCAGTGCGGCAGTGGTGGAACCTAAGGAAGGTGCGTGCCCGCTCTTCTGCCGTGACTACACCTGGGGCGCCAGCCGACGGAGGGATGCGGCGATAGAGCAGTTGGAACAGGAGGTCTTAGCTGGAGAGGCATCTGGCCGCCGGCCCCGAGGATCCATCCCTCTGCAGAGTGTGCCGGGAGGAGCTCCAGGCCCTCAAAGACCATCAGGCCCAGGGCGCCTTTTTTCAATCCCGCATCCGTCTCCTAAAGGAGACGGATCGTGGCTCCTGCTTCTTCTATGCCCTGGAGAAAAGGAGGGGGGCCAAGAAGCATGTCACCTTCCTTCTGGCAGAGGAAGGCAACCCCTCATGGATCCGGCGGAGATGTGCCTGAGGGCCAGAGCCTTCTACGCAAGCCTTTTCTCCCCAGATCCAACCTATCCTAACACTTGCAGAGTGCTCTGGGATGAACTCTCTACGGTCAGTGTGGGTGACCGAGACCAGCTAGAGCTGCCTCCCACTCTAGCAGAGTTCTCGGAAGCCTCTGCTGCATGCCCACCAATAAATCTCTGGGCATGGACGGGCTGACCGTGGAGTTCTCCCGCATGTTCTGGGACGTCCTCGGCCCAGACCTAGTCACTGTCTGGGCCGAGTCTTTGCAGGGCAGGGTCTTCCCTCTTTTGTGCAGGCGAGCCGTGCTCACCTTATTGCCGAAGAAGGGGGACCTCCACGATTTACAAAATCGTCTCACTTCTCAGCACAAACTACAAAGTCGTAGCGAAAGCCTTCTTGCTGTGGCTAGGGTCCATGCTGGTGGACATTGTCCGACCAGACCAGACCTACACCATCCCAGACTGCACCATCTTTGACAACCTGTATCTGGTCCAGGACTTCTTGGAACTCAGGTGTAGGGATGGTCGGTCATTCGCCCTCCTGTCCTTGGATCAGGAGAAGGCGTTCAACAGCGTGGACCACGGGTATCTCCTGAGCACTCTGCGAGCGTTTGGCTTCGGACCCCAATTTGTGGGTTTTCTTCAGGTGCTGTACACCTCCGCAGAGTGTCTGGTCAGGCTCAACTGGACCCTGACCTAACCAGTCTGCTTCAGGCAAGGAGTACAACAGGGTGCCCTCTCTTGGGCCAGCTGTACGCTCTGGCGATCGAGCCCTTCCTCTGTCTCCTCTGTAGGAGGTTAACGGGGTTGGTGCTGTGGAAGCCGGAGCTGAGGCTGGTCCTGACAGCATAGGCCAATGTGCTCCTCATGGTCCAGGACCCGGGTGACTTGGCGCGGGTGGAGGCTTGCCAGGCCATCTATTCGGCAGCCTCCTCTGCCCGGGTCAATTGGGTCAAGAGCTCTGGCCTGGTGGTAGGGGATGGGTGGCAGGCGAGCTCCCTCCCACCTGTGCTTCAGGCCATCCGGTGGAGCGTGGGTCCGCTGCTCTATCTTGGCATTTACCTTTCTGCCACGCATCTGTCTCTGCCAAAGAACTGACATGATTTAGAGGGCAGGATTACAGGGTGGTTCTGGAAATGAACAGGACTACACCGGTGTCTCTCCCTTTGAGGGAGAGCACTGGTGCTTAATCAACTAGTCCTGTCCATGCTCTGGTACAGGCTCAACACCCTGGTCCCGGCCCCGGGTTTCCTGGACAACCTCCGGACATCGATTCTGGAGTTCTTCTGGTCAGGACTGCACTGGGTCTCTGTGGGGTTCTTCATCTACCCCTGGAGGAGGGAGGACAGGGCCTGAAGTGTCTGGACACTCAGGTCCATGTCTTCCACCTCCAGGACCTGCAGAGGCTCCTTTATGGTGCAGGTAGTCCGGCATGGAGCGTATTGGCGCACGCCTTCCTGCGCCACTTCTGAGGGCTCCGATATGACCAGCAGCTCCTTTATCTCCATCCAAGAGGTCTTCAGCAGCCTGGAGAGGTCTTGCAGGTCTTCTACCAGGACCTCCTCCAGACCTGGAAACTGTTCTCAGCGACCAGGTTCGTGGCAGCCACTGTGGGGGCAGATCTCCTTGTGGAACCCCTGTTACGCAATCCCCAGCTCTGTGAGCATGTGGCGGAGTCCCCCTCAGTGCACCAGAGGTTGGTCCTGGCAGAAGTCACAAGAGTCAGAGCCCTCCTGGACTACGACCGGGTAGACTGGCTGGATCCCCTGACGTTCACTCAGCGCATGGGGCTCTCCAGGCCTCGTACTCCCCAGCACGTACTTCAGGAGGTGAGGGCCGCCTTGCCGCCCACTGCTTGAGTTTACTTCAACCGGGTCCTGTATGAGGGCACACCCCGCCTGCCCTCCACCCCAGGCCCACCAGACCTTTTCATTGGGCCTCTGCCCTGTGGACCCAACCGCCCCCCCTTCACCGTGAGCCGGCTGCACGATCTGCAGACTGTCTGTTTCCAGACCGTTCCAAGGAAGCATCTATACACGCTCATGCGCCACACCCTTCACATCCTCACCCTCGTGTCCCGCCCCGACATCTCTAGAGGGTGAGGAGCCCCGGTGGGCCAGCCTATACTCCACCCTGCTCCCGAGGCCCACTGGGGATATAAGTTGGCAGCTCCTTCACCCCTGTGCTCATGGCCCTGTGTACTTGGTGGATTTCACCCCTATCCCAGACATCTGCCCTTTTGCGGCGTGAGAGAAACCCTGGCACACATTTACTTAAAGTGTGCCAGGCTGCAGCCCCTATTCCGGCTCCTCACAGATATTTTGTTATGTTTTTGGTTGCACTTTTCCCCTTGCCTCCTTATCTATGCACTCTCTAGCTGTGGCCCCACAAAGTCACGGGACCTCCTGGTTAGCCTCCTCCTGGCCCTGGCTAAAGTGGCCATCTATAAAACCAGGGTGAGGAGGTTGGCCAATGGAGTATCCTGTGACTGTGTGGGGCCTATTTCCAATCCTCCATCCGTTCACATAACCGGGTAGAGTTCCTCTGGGCAGCATCTGCTGACTCCCTTGATGCCTTCGAGGAGCAGTGGGCTCTGTCCGGGGTTCTCTGCTCAGTGTCCCAGTCTTGTTCCCTTCGTTTGACCCTTTTAACCATACTCCTGTCCCTGTTATTTCATTAGTTGTCTCCCGTATTTATTTGGCTTCCAGGTCCTGTGGATCCCCCTCTTAGGCTTCACCCGCCCACTTCCTGGATCCCAATAGGACTACTCTGCTGTACCCAACTGGCCTGGGTCTATCACAATAGATATGTTCAAAGTCTTCCCTCACCCCCACAGGGATTGCTTACCTTCCAGTAAAATGCAACCATTGCTACAGCAACACTATGCAAAAAAAAAAAAAAAAAACATTTAAGGAGGGGAAGGGAAATTGTCCATTTGAAAGTGCACATGAATTCAGAGAAGCAGAATAGTGGAAGCTGAATGGTGCATTGGTTTAGAGCTTCGACTGTACAGCCTGGATGTTGAAACTGTTTCCCAAGTTTAAAATAGTTTTGAGAACTTATATTAGTCCATGGCGATATTTCTCTACATCAGCAAGTGCTGCAGAATTAGGACCCAATTCTGCAAGTCTTGGAAAAACTCCCATAGACTTTAAAGGGAGTTTGGGATGACTAAAGATTTGCAGAATCAGGTCCTTTAGAATAATTAGCAGTTTCTGCCCAGGAGATGTCCAGGACTGGATTAACAAGGCTTTTGAAAGACAAGCCCAGGATGAGTTGCATGGGGAATCTTGCAAAATGTCAGCCTACATTACACAGCTCGAACAAGTGTTATTAATCTTTCATTTTCATGAACACTAATTTCACAAAATTGCTTTTTTAAAAGGAAGTTTAAATAATATGTAGCTCACCTCCACTTCTTAGCCTACACTACAGGAGGACTTTTAACCCACTAGTTATAACTACAACTAAATACTGCAATTAAATGAATATATTTCTAATTTCAGCCATTCCACAAAGGTAGTTACTAGTTAATAGCTCCAAATATTATACCCAGACTGAGGAAATCAGCTGAACTTTGAGCACGTTATAGGGCCTTCCAAGAAACCTTTAAGCAGTTCCCTACGTGGCTTCCTGCCAAATCAATAACTGCCACCATCTTGCGACAACTGTTTCATCAGAGATGTCTAACATTAAGGGAATCTGCCAACTTCGTGAAAGTGCCTAATTCCAAGACCTAAAAAGAGGGGTCACCTGCCATTCCAGCAACTTCACAGGTATATGGGAGAGAGTGCTAAGTATCACATATTTCACTCTTGACCTTCTAGCATGTGTTGTGTACTTATAGATCTGGGTCTTCCCGATCACTGTATTATGATTTATATTTGTATTACAGTAGCATCTACAGGCTCAAGTGAGACTAGGGTCCCATTGAGCTAAGTGCTGTGCTTATGCATACTACGAAACAGTTCTTGCCTCAAAGAATTTAAGAAAAAAAGAAAAGGAGTACTCGTGGCACCTTAGAGACTAACCAATTTATTTGAGCATAAGCTTTTCGTTATGCTCAAATAAATTGGTTAGTCTCTAAGGTGCTACGAGTACTCCTCTTCTTTTTGCGAATACAGCCTAACATGGCTGCTACTCTGAAAAGAATTTAAGGTATGTCTATACTATAGCTGGGCGCATGCCTCCCAGCCGGGGTAGATGGACTCACACTAGCTGTGCTTGAGGTAGTACACTGAAAATGGTAGTGGACATTGAGGCACAGGCTGCAGCTCAGGCTAGCTGACCAAGTCCATGCCTGCCTGACTTCCAGTTCCCTGCCCTATACCACCCTCCCTCCCAAGCCCTTGAATTCCCATGTAGAATTTGAGTCCTTTCTGTTTCAGAGCTGTATGTGTTTGTGGATTACCAGAATTCTTTGATTGCATGTCGTGTATCCTCATCTCTGGCATAGTACTGTATGCCAGTTTTCCTGCTCCTCTCATTTCCCGGTGTGTGTTTGTTTGTTTGTTTGTTTGTTTTTTTTTGTAGCCTCTCCGAGATCTCTTCTGAATACTCTTTGCATTTCAGGAGCCAGTAACACATTATTCCTCATGAAGTGCATTTTTAACTGTTATCAGGGACACTAATTTAGTTCAATATGATAGTGAGAACTAATAGACATCACCAAGGTTAATGATCAAATCATCTATGATAAAACATACTTAAAGTCAAATTGATTACATTAATTGCCCTATTTAACAACACAAATGACATTAGTGCATTTGTCTGCAGTGTTCCACTCCTCCTGGTCAGGGGCGTTGTGTACTTTATTGGCAGAATGTTATCTATCTCCTTTTACATAACTGATATACTGTACTGAAGATATTTCCTGGAGCTTCTCTCTTGGTATCTGCACCATGTGGCATTACAAGGGTTATTTGCAATATGATTAGGAAGTCTTAAATACTATTTTGTGGAACAGAGATACACTATGACAATATTTGAGTGGGTCTGATGAGTCATCCACATTTTGACTTCATAAAAGCCAGCCTGCATGACAAAGTGGGAGGCAGCAGTCTCATTGGAAGTGCAGTCACATACTGCCACCCTCATTGAAAATACACTCACACGCCATTCTGTTACTTTTATACAATATGATAGCCACTTATTCTTAGCAAGTGGCACGTTGTATGCAAGTGGAATACTACATGGCATGACTGCCTCTTGTGCTGTTTCAGACAAATGCAGAATAAAATCCAAGTAGTGGCTTCATAAACAGCATATTTGGCCAGCAGGGTACATATTAAGATTTACAAATAATCCAGGCTACCTTGTTGTCTTACAATAGTAATAACAGGCAACATGAGTTTCAATAATACTAGTTTTTACCTGCAAAAAGCTCAATTTTTCCAGTTCTTCAAGTCAACCCATTTTTTAAAAATATTGTTGTGGTTTTGCTCTACCCTCCTACCCCTGAAGAAGCTTGATCATCATGAAACGATTGAAGAGTGTTCTGTCAGGTTACATCGTGTCACAGAAAACAATTTAACTGAAGACACAACATGCAAACAAGATTCAGGACACACTTAGCACCCTTGAAATAAAAACCATATTTCATAAAAGCAAATACCAGCTGCTTGCAACACAATACGGGTGCCTAATTTGCTGGAATTACAGATGGTAATGTTGTAAGGAATATACAGTAGGAGAAATACGCAGTGGGAACCTATAGCACGGAATCTCTGTCTCTTAAGCACTTCAGTGCCATAGTTACCATCTCTCTGTAATCTTCCAACTCCAGCAAAGAACTAGGGATCTGATGCTATATTAAGGTCACTAGAGTTACACCTCCTTATGCCAGGTCTGAATTTGCTCCACTGTGTTTCAGCGCCCAGGCCATGAGTATGTGATCAATCAACTGACATAACATCACCTCCACTCTGTCTTTTCACTAAGACAACCCAGAGAGCTTAACATTGTCTTAGGCCAATCAGCAAAAACTAGTAGTTTCTTAAGTTGCCCTCAATTACTTTAATTTACCAGTATAGTCACACTGAAGCCCATGAGGTTGCTTGGATGCAACTGAGAACAGAACATAGATCAGAAAACAGTAAAAATACCTATGGTCTGCTAAATTTTTCACTACTACAATGTATATTGGGCTGCCTTGGGATGATGCCTTTGAGCACATGCCCCTTGTGGGCCCTCATGGCCTTGAAGGTGTATTGCAATCAGGGCCCTCTCAGGTTCCGTCAATCAGTTACCCAGACTGAATTGGTTTAAGACATGTTGTTCTTCCCTTCCTGGGGTCTGATTTATTAAGTCTATTACGTGTAACTCACTTTGGTTAGTTGCCCCACGTCACCCCAGTCTGGGTCCATATAAGTGGCCTAGTCAGATCTATCAAAACTGGAGTCCCCGGCTCTCCCCCTTGAGCTGGGCTGTAAGTTAGCCAGCCTCTCCTCCTGCTGACCCCTTCTCCCCACTTATTCCTCAAGCATGGAGGATTCAGCAAACCAGTCTTCTCCTGAAGACAGCTGTCCTGCTAAGTGGGAGGAGATAGCATTTATGTTGGTCCACTTCTCCCAGTTCATCCCCAATCATTTGGAAGAGAGGTGAGCTTTGCCTAGCCCGCTCTGCAAAGCTCCTGTCCCCAGGCCCTTAACACTACAGTGACAGAATTGCCTCCCAAGAACCACTAATTTCCTCTCCATCAATATCTCATAGGTCCATATTTTATATATCAAACCTTTCAAAATCCTAAAGGACCACATAATGGGGGTGGGCTGGCCATGAGGCACCACTCCTCATAAGTGAGCAGACTACCCTATCATATGGGCACATTAGAGAATTTAACCACATGCCATATTTCCAAGGGCAGCAATAGTGAAATCAATGAACCAGCAGTTTGGAATGATTCAGCATGAATAAATGTTCTACAAGATAAATTCATATAGGCCAGTTGGGTAGTAGCACTGGTCAAATGCACATGTAAGTTGATGAAAAATGCAGACTGAATTAAAGTCCATTATTTTCAAAGGTCTGAGAAAGATATAAAAGAATATGAAGGAGGCCAATTCTGAAGCAATACCTGCAGCACAGCTGATGAGCTTCTAAAGGGACTTCTGAGGTGATCCCACCAGACTATTCCAAGTCTATCCATTTATTTTTTGCAGTCTTTCTTTCAGTTGCAGACTAAGGGAATTCATAAAAACAGACAAATTTATTAATATCTGCTGCAACATAAAAGGTAAATATGATTATGTTTTAAGCAAAATTTTACTAAACCAGAAATTTGGTAAGAGAGGGCTCTTGACTCCAGACGACAAAGGTATAAGATCCAATGACGGGAAGCTGAAGCTGGACATATTCAGATTGCAAATAAGGTGCAATATTTTTAATTTGAGAGCAGTTAACCATTGGAACAATTTACCAAGAGTGGTTGCAGATTCTCCATCATTGGAAATTTGTAAGTCAAGATTGGATGTATTTCTGAAAGATCTGCTCTAGTTCAAACAGGAATTAATTCAGGGAAGTTCTCTGGCCTGTGTCATATCGGAGGTCAGACTAGATGATCACAATGTTTCCTTCGGGCCTTGGAATCTGTGAATAGAGTTTTAAGAGTTCTGTTCCTCATATACACACACAGGAGTCTCGTCCACTTTAAGCTTCTTTATAGAACAAAACCACTGTTACAGTAGAAGAACATAGAAATTGCCAGCCTGCACCCGACCTGAGGTCCATCCAGTCCGGGCTACTGTCTCCAACAGCGGCCAGCACCAGATGCTGCAGAGGAAGGTGCATGAAACTCCATAATTGTTCATTATCAGGTGTCGTGCACCTTCCTCTGCAGCATCTGGCGCTGGCCGCTGTTGGAGACCATAACCTGCTCATGTGGCTCCACCCTAATCCCCTTCAACCACATGTCTTACAAACTGAAGCATGAGGGTTTATATCTGTAGCACCTTGAGGCCAAGCAGGTTTGGCCCAATTGTGCTAGGCACTGTACGAACAGAAAATTACGATCCCTACCCCCAAAGAGTTTACATAATATCTACTGGGAATATTCTAATTTTTTTCCTTTTTGAACTCTACTAATCTCTTGGCCTATATATAAAAGTAAAGATTTTCTATTATGAGGAATGGTATTGAGTGCCTGATTTACCTTCCCTGCACCATTCATTGTCTTATATCTCTATCATATCCACTTTTATTCATTTTCTTTCTAAATTAGTGACTGTCTCTTTCCTATTTGCTTACCACTTCGGTTCTCAAAGAGTAAAGCAAAAGAAAAAGTAATATTGACAGTGTAGTTGTAGATGACAAAAGCTGCTATAGGACACACAACATGAGTTGTGCTAAACTTAAAGGTTTTCGGTTGCAGAGCTTTAGGCCAGTCTTTAATTCAGTATCCATTCACAGCAGTTTGTACTCTTAGTTTTGCTTTGAGTTTTGTGCTTTAATGGACCCAAAAATCTCAAAGAGAAACTCAGTTGAAGCCATCAAGTCTGCCTGATTTGGGGTCAAAACCACTATGTTTCCAATAGCTGCCAACCAAAACAAGAAATCATTCTTGGTCCCCCTCAGCTCAGCCCAGGTTGCTCAGAACTTCAGCTCAACTTCACCAGAAAGTTCCTGAACTCAAGCAAATTTGGTTTTCGTGAAACCTTCACACAGCTCTAACTCAAACAATGGACAAGGCCATAAATTGAAGCCCATGGCAGTTGAGGGTGCTCCACACCTCCAAGATTTGCTGAATATCTGGTAGGATTACTCCCCATTAGCAGGGTCACAGAGTTCACTCATCGCTAGGGACCTCCTCCTGGCTGCTCTGGGGATTAGCTCCATCTAGGTCTGACACCCCCTTCCTTTGTTTGCTCTCGCCAGGACCCATCTTGCTCTCTGGGACTCAGTGCGCTCCTCCTTTGTGACTTGGCCTTCTGACCAGGTTGTTATGCTTATAAGAAGCACACAGGATCTTTTTTTAGGGGAAAAGGCAATACACCGCATTTATTGAAGATACAACAACTAGCATATGCATTTAATCACACCATATACACACACTGTCCCGCCAGTCAATGTTATAGTTACCAGTCCAGAGTGCAGATCTATCTAGTGGCCAGCTAGGTTGATCATGGGTAGATAGGAGCCGGGTTCTGTTGGTCGCGACACGATGCTCCGGGGAAGTCTTGGCAGGACGAACCCAAAGTTTCAAGGCAAGGCACCCTGTTTATATACTGATTTTCCTTCATTGGGACCAATGAGTTTTGCACCATCATGCTGTAATCAATTGTTGTTTGACGAGTGCTTGTTTTCTTAAATTGTCCTTCTCATCCTTTATCTTGTTCTTTCATCAAGTCTCTCAGGGAGTTATTCGAGGCTGGTTTTGATCACAGCTATCTTGTCCCCACTGACAGGTGCCTGTCTCATCTTTAGAGTCGTCAATCTGCCCTCCTCTGACATTTCAATAGGGGCGTCTTGCAGCTTCCTGGCGCCCTTGCATCTGTCTCCAGTTTCTCTCTAGAACATTTGGTTCAGTGATGGCCTTCACAGTTATCTCTTAACACATTCCTCATTCACACACAAAACAGAATTAATTTACACAGAACATTTTGAACAGGAACATCAAGTTGCAATGCAAAAGAAAAACAATCACCGCATTCTTTTACTTATTTTAAAATGCGAAACCTACAACAAAGTGGTGACCCTCAAAGGTCTGTTACAGCCTTGAAATCAGTCCAGACACAAGAAATTCTGGCTGATGCATCTCTACCAATGGCACGTTAGGCCATTACTTTCTGCTGTTCAAAAAGGGTGGCTGGCAGGATATGGTTAAATCATACATCAATACAGTTAATACATGCTACATTATCATCTTATTATTCTTTATCCTTCATTCTAAATTATACAAAATACAAACATAAAATCCTACTACTACAAGGTCACGATACACATTTTCCCTTCCTGGGTAGCGAAGTCTCTCCAGACTAACTGTCTGGCTGCCTTTCCAGGCCATCCTCTAATCTAAGACTATGCCACTCTCCCAGTGGCAAATAGAGAAACCCTGGCCTGCCCCACTAATCTGGGTTCCAGCACAGTGACAATCTATCGAGTAACTATGGTCTGCATGCTCCTGGACCCCATCACTATTTCCCTGTGCACCTTTCTTTCTCAGTATCCTGTCTCACCTATGGGATTCCACTCAAACTCCCAACCCCTAAGGAGTGACTGCAGCCTACTTTCCCTGCAGTACTTTCTGTTCTCAGCTTTCTAGCTTTGTACCAGCTCAGCCTACACCTGTTCAGCTGAGCTTCCTCTTCCATTAGGGCTTGTCTACCCAGCCTAATTCTCCCCCAGGGGCAGCCTACTAGGTTAATTAGCCCCTCCCACCCTACCTTAATCCCTTCAGGTGAGGTGTGGAGTGAACACCCCATCACAGGCAGTAATGTGGGTACTAGCATGGGAGCTGAATGGTTTCTAGCTAACAAATAAGACACTGTGTGAAACCCTGAACCTATTGAAGTCAATGGAAGTTTTGCCATGTCCTTTACCTGAAAGTCATTATGTTTGTTAATGAATAAAATAATCCTTTCATTACTTAATATATTTTTAAATCTGTGTATTAATAAATAAAGTAGTACATTAAAAATTAATATGCAAACTGGGTGACCAGCTTTCTCAGGCAAGGAAATGTATCCTTAAATATAGTTTCTAACAGTATTTCTCTTAATGTTCAGTAACCAGCAAATAGGAATGATTTCAGCTTTTAACATAATTAGGGAAATAGAGAAAGGCACAAAAGGCAAAGTGATTTAATGCCTTGTCCAACTCCACTGAATTCAATCAGAGTTCTTTCCATTGAATTCGGTGGAATTGGATCAGACCTTTGCAGGCACATGCTGTCTCTCATATTTTATATTATATATAGATGAATGAGAGCAACGAGTTCAATGTGTGTTCCCACACAGTATACTAATAGCCTGCCACTTGTTCCATAGGATTGACAACTCACCTGTTAGCTGATGTACATACAGAAAATACACTTTCCCAGTTCCCTTGTTAGCTCTCAATTTACAGAAATAATCTGAGGTTGTATGGATTAATGATTCTAGATCCATCAATGTGATTAGCCACCTCATTAACTTTAATGCACTTCCTTTCTGTAAGGCAGTTCTTGGAAGGGGTCAACAGCTGTCTGTTTTTCTCCAATGGGGCACATGCTTCCATTCGTACTGTGTTGAATTTACTGAGTCAAATTTTCTTCTGATGAAACTACACTGAGGTCAAGGGAGATGTGCCCATTTACACCAGCAGAGAATTTGATCCACTATGTTTTCTGTCATTCATTGAGGAAAGAGACAAATATTGTAAGAAAAGGGTAGAAATCTCTAGATTTATTTGCTCTTCAAATTTCAGGTATTTTAGGTACTTCAAGGCTCTGATTAAATAAACATCAGAACAGAAGTTTATTAATAATATTAGGGTTGTAGAATGCCCTTTGCATGATTTTTATACAACTAAAGTGGATTAAAAGCATTCATATTTAATGAGAGGGTAAAAGGTGTATCATCAACTATGATTTCCCAAGTGATTGATACAAAATGTGTACAGTCAACCAGACATATTAGCCGTCAGATTTCACTGAGCCGATTATATTTGCCTTGCTTATCTTAAACTCGCCTTGCATGACAGATTTCTGCTGTGCCAGCAGTGATCCAAGAACATAAATTACAAGATCTTTGACAAAACTCATCCAAGGAACAAATAAACTTCCTTAAAAAAAAAGGATCTTCAAGTTGGCCTGACTCATAAATCTGTGGTATGCTTAATTAAAGTCAATAGGCAATTTAGGAGGAGAGAAACAAATTAAGGAACTTCTACTAGAATGACAGAAATGTCCAAATAGACATAATCCATTTTGTATTTTAATTCCAATATTCTTTGTCTTTGTCAGGGACTGACACCTCACCTTCTCACGTTTTTTCATTGCTGGCAACTCTTCCTTAGCATTACTAGTGTAACTAGTTAAGAAAAACATTAAAAATATATAGGATTGTAAAAAAGTGAGAACCTACTGCTCCTCCATGTATATATAAAGTAAGGCAGATAAAAAGATACCATTCTTAATTATGCAGAGGACTATCTACTGATTCATCCCCTCCTAACCCATCCAGAGAAAAGCAATTAGCATGTGGCTTGCCCAGATCCATCAACAATGGCATGTATAAGTTGTAAATATATCTCTCACGTTAGATTTACTACCGTATCTTCTAGACTGACAGATTTGTTTCTGTTTTCTGGTAAGGGGGAGCATTACTGTAGGAGATAAAGAAGGTAGTTCCCAAGCAGCAATAATCTGCATTGTGCTAGAGGCCCTCTGAATCGATCTACATTCTCATTCTGCTGCCATCATCATGGAATCCAAGCAGCTTTTGCTCTTATTAAAAGAAAACACAAGGAGATCTCAGTCTTTCTCTTCTCCTTCCCCACGCTGCTGAAAGCCATTTCTTTTGTTGTTTCATTTTGTCTGCGTTTATTGTTTTTCTTTCAGAGTATGATTTTGGTAGGGCTGTTCGGGAAAGGCCAGGCTGAAGAAGTGGGTTCTGCATTTTGTTCTGAAAGTGCTTCCAGGAGAGATCTGGGTGATGAGTTCCACAGCTATGGGCCAGCAGCTGAGAACATGCGTGTGCATGAGTCTCCCCGCTGACAGTAATGGAGCCTTCCCTGCGGTGGTACGTGGGTGTCATGGAAGGCTGTGTCTTTTCAGGGTGAGGCCATCCTTCAGACTGAGAAACACCAGACCATCATAGATGACACTCCCCCTCAATTCCCACCTCACCTTTCCCATGCCCACTTTTCTTCCTCCCACCCTACTTTCCCAACCTTCCGAAAAAGGCACTTAACCTTCAAGCAACCTGTCAGCCCATCCCTAGCCTGATCCCTTGGTCCAGTGCTGTGATGAGTCACCCCATGCAGTAAATAGCAAGGCAGCACTTTCCGTCAGTGGAAGACAGGATGTGTTTACCTGGCTGGGCTGATTCACTGTGGCTGCTGGGTGGCAGGTTGGGGGTGGGTGGAAAGAGATGGCAGCTTCGACAGAAACTTTTCTGAAAGCAAATGTTAAGGGAAAAAAACGGGGGAGAAGCCTGGGGAAGCCTGACAGGTGGCAAATCATGACACTTTTCATTTGGTCTCTTTAAATGACACAGGAGACCACTGTGTAGCTCTCCCACATACACTGGTTTATAACATATGTATGTGTCTATTTATAGACATAGTAGGTAGATAGGCAGATGCACACACAAGTACTATACTACTCCTGCTGTAATTACAGTTCTTCTCACCTCATTCGTCCCTTTATCCCTTCTTCCTTCCTTCATGCCTTTCACTCTGGTCTCTACACCTGGAGCAACTTCCCTGTTCCTGTGGGTCAAGCAACTTTCATAGATTCATAGACTTTGAGGTCAGAAGGGACCATTATGATAATCTAGTCTGACCTCCTGCACAATGCA
The DNA here is from genome assembly GCF_965140235.1 of Caretta caretta. Classification (NCBI taxonomy): domain Eukaryota; kingdom Metazoa; phylum Chordata; order Testudines; family Cheloniidae; genus Caretta; species Caretta caretta. Next base: position 89,271,577 of record NC_134214.1, read on the forward strand.
GGCCACAGAATCTCACCCACCCACTCCTGCAATAAACCTCTCACCTATGTCTGAGCTATTGAAGTCCTCAAATCATGGTTTAAAGACTTCAAGGTGCAGAGAATCCTCCAGCAAGTGACCCATGTCCCATGCTTCAGGGGAAGGTGAAAAACCCCCAGGGCCTCTGCCAATCTGACCTGGAAGAAAATTCCTTCTCGACCCCAAATATGGCGATCAGCTGAACCCTGAACATGTGGGCAAGACTTACCAGTCAGATACCCAGGAAAGAATTTTCTGTAGTAACTCAGATCCCACCCCATCTCACATCCCATCACAGGCCATTGAGCCTATTTACAACTAATAGTCCAAGATCAATTAATTGCCAAAATCATGTTATACCATCTCCTCCATGAACTTATCGAGCTTAATCTTGAAGCCAGATAGGTCTTTTGCCCCTACTGCTTCCCTTGGAAGGGTGTTCCAGAACTTCACTCCTCTGATGGTTAGAAACCTTTGTCTAATTTTAAGTCTAAACTTCCTGATGGCCAGTTTATATCCATTTGTTCTTGTGTCTACATTGGTACTGATCTTAAATAATTCCTCTACCTCCCTGGTATTTATGCCTCTGATATATTTATAGAGAGCAATCATATCTCCCCTCAGCCTTCTTTTGGTTAGGCTAAACAAGCCAAGTTCTTTGAGTCTCCTTTCAAAAGACAGGTTTTCCATTCCTCAGATCATCCTAGTAGCCCTTCTCTGTACCTGTTCCAGTTTGAATTCATCCTTCTTAAACATGGGAGACCAGAACTGCACACAGTATTCCAGATGAGGTCCCACCAGTGCTTTGTATAACGGTACTAACACCTCCTTATCTCTACTGGAAATACCTTGCCTGATGCATCCCAAGACCTCATTAGCTTTTTTCACGGTCACATCACATTGGCGGCTCATAGTCATCGTGTGGTCAACCAATACTCCAAGGTCCTTCTCCTCTTCTGTTACTTCCAGTTGATGCGTCCTCAGCTTATAACTAAAATTCTTGTTATTAATCCCTAAATGCATGACTTTACACTTCTCACTATTAAATTTCATCCTATTACTATTACTCCAGTTTACAAGGTCATCCAGATCTTCCTGTATGATATCCCGGTCCTTCTCTGAATTGGCAATACCTCCCAGCTTTGTCTCGTCTGCAAACTTTATTAGCACACTCCCACTTTTTGTGCCGAGGTCAGTAATAAAAAGATTAAATAAGATTGGTCCCAAAACCGATCCCTGAGGAACTCCACTGGTAACCTCCCTCCAGCCTGACAGTTCACCTTTCAGTATGACCCGCTGTAGTCTCCTCTTTAACCAGTTCCTCCTTAAAAATCAACATCTTTCACGTGAATTTCAACCACTGACTTCATCTCTGTGCGGTCTGCTCTTTCCCTACTTGACAAAGCTCCATCTCGATTTTAAAATGTCAGCATGTTTAAGATCTGCCTGCAACGTATTGAGAGTCATGTTCATTCTTTTTCCCCCTCATGCTTCCTTTCCTTATCCCCCCCACTTTTTTTTTGTCTAAGTCTCATTTAGATTGACGGCTCTTCTGGCCTAGCTTTAAATCTCTGTAACGTAAAGTGCAAAGTTACAAAGGTTTGTGAATAATTAAGACTGGTCATGGGTAGGGCTTGCAACAGTTATGGTTAAATTCCAACTTCCGTTCCATGTCCCTCCACCACCACCACCCCCCTTTTCTTTTCCAAGTTGCTTGTAGAACTTTCTTAAATGTATTTGGGGCTAAAAATTTTTCATTCTTGTTCAAATCCAAGAAGTGAATTCTTTGAAAGTTTAAACCAAGTTGGTTGGGCATTTTTCTGTTCTTCATGTGTAAAAAAATGCACATTCCTGCCATGTGTTCTGATCAGGAAGTCTGTACAGAGAGATAACAAGGGCTTTTTTAGTTTTTCTTGAGACTTTTGGGAAAAATCACGTTTGATGAAAACTGGTTATGTAGCTTTAAAGTTATTAGCCCTTGAAGAGTGAAATTGAGTGCTTATGCAGAAGATTAGCCTATCAAGACTTTTGATTGTCTTAAATGTGCTAGAGCCATTTGGAGCGTGTTAGCCTTGGATATATCTAAACTATGTGATGCTCTAAACTTTGAGATGGCCAAGAGTTAGAGATTCTGGAGTCAGGTTCCAGAAAACTGAGCCAAAGGCAGGCTGGCTTTTGGAAGTCAAAACCAGTAGTTTAAAAGTCAAGGCACTTCTGAGCTCCAATGGCAATTTTAAATCTCTATTTTTAAAAAACAGGAAGAATAAACCAATTAACAAGCGAGGCAAATAATGCCACTAATGTAGCATTAAGAATGAGAAAACAAGAACTCAGTAGTCACAATTCACTGAAAATTAGAAAACCAGACCAGCAAAACCACAAGAACAGTCTCTCTCATGGTGTTTTGGTCTTCTACACCAGACAGAACCTGTAAGCGCAGAACAGTTACAATTGTAAGTGAAGATTAAATGGTGTTGCACTTACTTTTTCTAAACCTGCTCCCCCATTCCTAGTCAAAGGAGTATAACAATGATATAGCTGGATTATTGCTGTGCAAAATGACATAATAATACATGGTAATAATAATAATCAGTTGTATAATGCTTTCCATCACAAGATTTTGAAACCATTAAGTTTCCCAGCATGCCTGTAAGATAGTGAATTATTACTGTCCCACAAAGAAGGGTAAGCCATTTGAGTCAGCAAGTGGGCCCTAGTTATGCCAAACATCAACTTTTTAAAAATTTTGCAACCAGGTTTTATCGCAAGATATCAGCTGTATCCAAACCAGAATTGTAAATTAGGCCCATTCTGGTTTTGGAGTGAGCTAGGGGAGCCGATTTCTGATTCGGGTGTTTAAGTCCACATTCTCCTGGAACATGATGGGGATTCGATGTGGGATTCTAGCATAACGTAGAAATGACCTTATCTTTAACTGAAAATTCGCTTTGAATTTTGAAGTTGACAGCATTCAAGTTCACCGGGGCAATTAGTTCAATATAATGTTTGTTGCATATGTGAAAAACAAAATTTATTAGCAAAGAAATATGTATGTCCACTGTTCTCAAAGACCAGTGAATCAAACACTCGCATTTTAAGGAGTATCACTACTGAGGGTATTGTGGAGAAAACAGAGCCCTTCTTAATGAGGAAATGTCTAGAATAATAACTTAACTACAGACAATCCTTCACATGTGAAATGTGGAGGAACCTGTAAGTGGTAGTGAGAAATCTGCAGTGCATTTAGACAGCTTAATTTGTGAAGCTTACAAACATAGTTAAAGGAGTCCTACAAGCTCTCCAACCACAGTGGAATCTTTTCATTTAATGAGTCAGACTGACACATCTCTTGGAAAGTGTGAGTTTAATTCTTCAGGCATGGTATTAACAATGTTCTATATAAAAAATAAAATACCCCTACCCCAAACAAACGCGAAGACTTAACCACATATCTGCTGGAGGAGAGTTCCATGAATGTGAGACAGCAGAGAGGCCCCAATCCCCTGTACTTGAAGGTTTTACTTTATGCAGCCATATCCAGTGAACCAGAGAAGTGCAGCTCATGTGCTAGGACATGGTCCTGGAAAAAGGGTTTGTTTTAGATCATGAACTGAACAGGGGCTAAGGACCTTAAAGATCATTTTTAGGACTAGAGCTAGTCAAATGAAATTTTTAAATAAAAAAAAAATGGGAAAAATTCTGAAATTTTCACAGAGCCCCCCATCCACCTTTCTTGTTTATTGACCAACTACAGAGTTGGTGAAGCATCTCGTTTTAAAACAATGAGGGGTTTGGGGGGAGGGAGTGGGGGGGAGGTTGCAAAGTTCCCCTTCACTTTTTCCAGAGGGTGAAGGCAGAAAATTGAATTGGATCCTGTATTAGACCTGGAGTAATGTAGTGTGCAGAGTACTGGAGTGGTGTTTTCTTGTCATCCTGCGGTTTTTAAAAAAGAGAGGTTTCAGAGTAACAGCCGTGTTAGTCTGTATTCGCAAAAAGAAAAGGAGGACTTGTGGCATCTTAGAGACTAACCAATTTATTTGAGCATGAGCTTTCGTGAGCTACAGCTCACTTCATCGGATGCATACTGTGGAAAATACAGAAGATACCTTTATACACACAAACCGTGAAAAAATGGGTGTTTACCACTACAAATGGTTTTCTCTCCCCCCACCCCACTCTCCTGCTGGTAATAGCTTATCTAAAGTGATCACTCTCCTTACAATGTGTATGATAATCAAGTTGGGCCATTTCCAGCACAAATCCAGGGTTTAACAAGAACATCTGAGGAACGGGGGGGGGGGGTAGGAAAAAACAAGGGGAAATAGGTTACCTTGCATAATGACTTAGCCACTCCCAGTCTCCATTCAAGCCTAAGTTAATTGTGTCCAATTTGCAAATGAATTCTGATTCAACAGTCTCTCGCTGGAGTCTGGTTTTGAAGTTTTTCTGTTGTAATATCGCAACTTTCATGTCTGTGATTGCGTGACTAGAGAGATTGAAGTGTTCTCCGACTGCTTTATGAATGTTATAATTCTTGACATCTGATTTGTGTCCATTTCTTCTTTTACGTAGAGACTGTCCAGTTTGACCAATGTACATGGCGGAGGGGCATTGCTGGCACATGATGGCATATATCACATTGGTAGATGTGCAGGTGAATGAGCCTCTAATAGTGTGGCTGATGTGATTAGGCCCTGTGATGGTGTCCCCTGAATAGATATGTGGGCACAGTTCACAACGGGCTTTGTTGCAAGGATAGGTTCCTGGGTTAGTGGTTCTGTTGTGTGGTATGTGGTTGCTGGTGAGTATTCGCTTCAGGTTTGGGGGCTGTCTGTAGGCAAGGACTGGCCTGTCTCCCAAGATTTGTGAGAGTGTTGGGTCATCCTTCAGGATAGGTTGTAGATCCTTAATAATGCGTTGGAGGGGTTTTAGTTGGGGGCTGAAGGTGACGGCTAGTGGCGTTCTGTTATTTTCTTTGTTAGGCCTGTCCTGTAGTAGGTGACTTCTGGGAACTCTTCTGGCTCTATCAATCTGTTTCTTCACTTCCGCAGGTGGGTATTGTAGTTGTAAGAATGCTTGATAGAGATCTTGTAGGTGTTTGTCTCTGTCTGAGGGGTTGGAGCAAATGCGGTTGTATCGCAGAGCTTGGCTGTAGACAATGGATCGTGTGGTGTGGTCTGGATGAAAGCTGGAGGCATGTAGGTAGGAATAGCGGTCAGTAGGTTTCCAGTATAGGGTGGTGTTTATGTGACCATCGTTTATTAGCACTGTAGTGTCCAGGAAGTGGATCTCTTGTGTGGACTGGACCAGGCTGAGGTTGATGGTGGGATGGAAATTGTTGAAATCAGCCTGGTCCAGTCCACACAAGAGAAACCTGCTGACCTATTTCCCCTTGTTCCCCCCGTTCCTCAGACGTTCTTGTTAAACCCTGGATTTGTGCTGGAAATGGCCCACCTTGATTATCATATACATTGTAAGGAGAGTGATCACTTTAGATAAGCTATTACCAGCAGGAGAGTGAGGTGGGAGGAGGGAAAACCTTTTGTAGTGGTAAACACCCATTTTTTCACGGTTTGTATGTATAAAAGCATCTTCTGTATTTTCCACAGTATGCATCCGATGAAGTGAGCTGTAGCTCACGAAAGCTTATGCTCAGATAAATTGGTTAGTCTCTAAGGTGCCACAAGTACTCCTTTTCTTTTTAAAAAAGAGGGCTCTTTCAAGTTTTACTGTCTGTGATTCTTTGTCATTTTCAGGCTTGACTACTGCAGCATCTCCACATGAAGAGTGTTGCAGTGCTTGACAACTCCAAGATCACTGGGGCCAGGTCTGCATCCAAGAGGAAGAGCAATAGACTTCGGGCCAGCTGAAGATGGCACAGTAGAACCTCAGAGTTATGAACATCTTGGAAATGGAGGTTGTTTGTAACTCTGAAATGTTCATAACTCTAAACAAAACATTATAGTTCTTTCAAAAGTTTACAACTGAACGTTATCTTAATACAGTTTTGAAACTTTACTATGCAGAAGAAAAATGTTGCCTTTAACCATCTTAATTTAAATGAAACAAGCACAGAAACAGTTTCCTTACCTTGTCAAATTTTTTAAAAACTTTCCCTTTAATTTTAGTAGTTTATGTTTAGTACTGTACTTTATTTGCTTTTTTTTTTTTTTTGGTCTCTACTGCTGCCTGATTGCATACTTATGGTTCCATGTGTGGATGTCCGGTCAGTTCGTAACTCTGGTATTCATAACACTTAGGTTCTACTATTAAAGTATTTCTGGCTACTGAAGCGATTTGGAGCTCTAGGAGCACTGAAGAGTCCAGAAAGACCATGAGATGACCATGACTGATGAGGTTATGGTTTGGGATAGTCCCTCAGAGCATTTTCCTCCGCCCATTAACACTGCTGACGTCTATTCCTGATTTAGTTTCAGGAAGCTCCTTTTTATATGGGTATTAATCTCACCCAGGCACAAAGGGATGATGCTGTTGACGCTGTTGAGATGTAAGGCTGGGTAACATCTGTGTACAGCTGGCACTGAAGCATATGGCATCTCCCCTATGACTTGGACATCAGTGCTGAATAGGATGAGAAATACTAGCATTGAGACTTGCAGGACTGCACCAGAAAGTGCACTCCAGAGAGTCCGGTCGGTCTCAAAGACAGAATCAGAGCCAGTAAGCCCATTCATTCCTGAAAGGCATCTCAAGGGATTTCGTAACACTTTAGGATTCACTGGCTCAGCAAGCGTGCACACATTTGTCCATTGTCCTGAGCTAAAACAAGATCATTCACCAGGAGAACCAGCACTGTCAGGTTAGTGACATAACCTGGCCTGAAGCCCAGATGTGACGGTTGGGTCTAGGGTGGAGGACAAACCTGAATCAGTAAATATTCCCACTTCTGCGTAATTTATGTTGCTTTCAGTAGGTGGTGATTCTACTGTCAACATTGTATAATAAGAGACCTCTGTAAATAAAGAGGGAAATGCATTCTGATTCAAGCAATGCATTTGAGATGGAAATAGGCTTTCAAATGGAAGGGATCCTCAGAAGTATTTTGTTCATTTGATAGAGCACCAGCAGTAAAAAATGAAATGGTGGAATTTATCAATTAACTGGCAAATCTTTGAACATCTCATGAGATTTAGTCTGATGTAACTAGATTGATGGAGTAACTTTCTTAGTCTGTGATATCACTGAACAAACTCTGCTAGTTCTAGGCTCATCCTTTCAAACAATTCTCATTTTCTGAAAGCTTAATATTTTTTATTTTAGATACATACCTACAGACACATTTAAATGAGCCAGAGAAAAGACGTACCAGTGCTGGACCTTTTTTCCCCCTATTTTTAAAGCATGTAACCTTTTCCTGCAATGTCAAAGTGTCATGCATCAATTTTTTTATTTGACCTGTTTAAGTAATACACCAAATCTCTCTTGTCTAAAGTTCACAGATGACAACCAGAGTCACTGCACATGACAGACAGAGATATTGGGGGATATTACTGCACAAATTAAATGTAATCAAAGGCTGAATTGTGACAGCACATACTAGAAAATGCAGGTCTTCTGAAGAGCTATATATTTTCTTAAGCTGGGACTTTCCATTACATAAAAGAAAGCTCTATTCAGCTGCATAACTGTAAAGAGAAAAGAACTAAGATAGATCAGCACCAGAAATATCAGCCATCATATAAGCTAGTAGCAGTGCTAATGTAATATTTATAGACCCTGGAAAAAGCTATATTGAAGACCTAATAGATAATGACAAACAAGGAAATTCATAATTCCAGAACCTAAATACAATAGTTCACAACATGAAAACTGATAGAGAGCAAAACTAACAGTGAATTGTATTGCCTTTGTTATTTGGGGCTTGATTCTGAAAGGGGACTCAATCGGATTCATCCCAGCCTGCCGTTTTGCAAACGTAAATAAGTCCTACTGACATGCCTTCAGTGTCTTACTGAATAATTTGCAGGTGCAATCAGACATATGTCTAAGGAAGATCTATTGTATCTGCATTTACTTGCAGTTGCAAAATTGTAAACTCCTAATGGGAAGCTGCTTACTATCTGGAACAATGTTTCTCTCTTCTTGCTTTCAAGGTCCCCTGTCTAGTGCCAGCCCATCCAATTCTTGAGCCTCTCATTTATTTTTCTCTTCTCCTTCTCAATTTAGTTATAATGACATGTACCACGAGAGCATGCTAAACAGCATTTGGATAAACAAAGTGTAGCATCAAATAAAAATGGTGCAAAAATACCTACTATATGTAGATGAACAGGTACAGTGGATGATTAGCTGTGCCAGGCCAGAAAGTGGCCTTAAAGACATCTTAACCAGCAACATGAAGATCACTCAGTATATGGGGTGGTTTCTAGAGCTGGATTAGTGGCCCTCACACTTGTCCCTCCATTAGGTCAGTGGAGATGGGGCAAGGCATTTCTCTGTTTGGGACTGTCATCTTACTGCTTCTCTGTGCCCCCTGAACTGAGCTTCACCCTCTACTATCGCATCTATGGATCTGACCCTTCATGCTGGACTTTGTGGCTTATGCAGAAACACCCACCAGTACCTGACACGGAGTGAGAAAGTTATACTCAATATTCCTTATGTGGACAGCCCCATACAATTGCAACAGAAAGGTGCTATTAAGCAGAGGTGTTTGCTGTTCTGCTAATAGTGAACAAATAAGTAATACATGGATTCCTAGCTTTTGCTTCACTTGAAATTCTTCAAGGGAGACATACATCACACAAGAGACAACAACTAACATATTTGGAGGAGCAGCTCATGGCTTTCTTACTCTCAGCCCAGAACACTGATAAGAATATTGGCAAAGGCAATAGTCAGGCTTTTGAGACTATCTGAAGTTGAGATTAGCACATAATCTGTTTTCCTTTATGTTGTTTTTACTCATTTCTCAGACCATTTCATTATCCACAGCTATCGGCTGGGGAGGGGGAGATCAAAAGAGGTACACCAGAGCCCCATCAGGAGTTCCCAGGGCTCACCTTTTGCAGGCTAGAATTATATAGCACCATGGATGTGCATAGTGGTTTACAAGCATAAAAGAGAAGGCTCCTCCCCCAAAGAGCTTGCAGTCCAAGGGCTCAGTGACCCAGGCTTGCAGATAGGGGTTGTGAGAGTACATCACTGCTTCAGTGTAGAGCTGCTGAGCATGGGGCTTTATTAATCATGGTTTAATAAAGTAAAGTAAGTATTGGGGGCTGCTGGGTCACCAGGAGGTATCATGCATATGACCCTGAGACCTCCTCATTGCTTTTGTGGATACGGACTAACACGGCTACCCCTCTGATACTCAGACCCTTCAGATATATTTCTGAGTCAGTCACTGGCCCTCAGACCAGTGCTATTTTCATCTTCCTCTAAGAACGCCTCTAGACCATGCTCAAGTAAGCCACTGCTCCTGGCCAAAGGCACAAACAACAGAGTTCTAGAGAATCCCAGCACATCTCAGATCCATTTACTGGATTGCATTAAGGCATCTGTGACCTGTGTTTAGCCCACATCATATCCACACCTGTGGTGTGACCCCAGCAGTGCTCAGGTCAGGGTGAATTTCAGCCCTTCTCCCAGCAGAGATTTGGAATAGAAACCATCTGTGTGTTTTTAATCACTCTGGATACGGTGAGATAACTTTATCAAACTGGATGGGTGTTTCAGAACTTCCTAAAAATGGGCAGACTCTGGATGAATCCAATAGTTTTTCTGGGGGCTCGTTCCACAGTTAAATCCGCTCTGAAAAGATTCTTATCTCTGTTTCTCACTCAGTTTGAGCAGGACTTTGTGAGCTGTGTTTTCCCCAGAGTATTGCAGCTTCCTTGGTGGATCATGGAAGAGGATATGGTACAGTGGCTGAGGTACAGCATCTGGGTCCTGACCCACTGATGGATCTGAGGACAAGGAGCTAGGCCTCGAGTTGGAAGCAGACTAGAAGCCAGTGTAGGGGTCAGTGTGATGTTTTCACAGCAACCTGTCCCACTAAGAAATTAGGTTCCTGCACTCTGCATAAGCTGGAGCCTCTGCACTGCTGGTTACAGGGAGTTACGGTAATCCAACCTAGCAGTGACAAATCTATGGGTTGCCGTGTCTAGATTTTCCGGTGGGGGGAAAGATTGGAGATTCCTGGCAAGCTGGTAGGGAAGAGCTCTATGGGCTCTATTGCTGGACAGGGAGGACAAAGTCCTGGCTAGTTCTTTGAAGCATTAATGTCTGTCTTGTTCTATTTGAGAAAGCATGTTTGTTATCATTATGTTTCGCAATGGGGGATCACTTTAACACTCAGCTAGCAAAGGAATATGAAGAGAGAGGCCGTATCTGGGAAAATAGGTATACAGGTTGTCACAAAAGCAGAACTGTACACTGTGAATGGAATACTTTACATTTTTCCATCATTATTTTCATTGCTGGCATTCATACTAGTAAATGAACAATGACAATACATATCTCTATTCAGCTGATAATGAGTTGATATAGCATTCTTATATGGCTTTCATTTGTGTTTCTAGGACTCACATTATATATTGAAAGGACATTTATAGGGTTCCATAATTGTGAGTTTGACGTGTAAGTGTTCTTAAAGTTTTACTAACAATGAACATTCATTTTGTGAGCAATACATCATTAGACTAATGTCAGAGAGTATAATATTAACTTTCAGTTATTTTGGCAACTCTGCCCCCCTGGAGATGCATCAAAGAACCTGAGCATCAGTCAAGTGGCTTCTAATCTAATTTACAATAGGTTCTTTAACTAGATAAGAGAGTGCACCCCAGTTCAAGGGGAGGATATAGTTGTAACACAACTTAACTTTTGAATTACACTACCAAGCTGTGCTGTGTATCAAGGTCTTAGACTTTCCTGCACATTACATCTTGCTTTGATGAAGAGCTTTGGGTAATTTATCCTAGTCAAGGGTGGGTGTGTCATTGTCACTGGAAAAAAATGACAAAATTCCATACACTGGACCAAAGTCACAGTCCTTCTGATGAATCCCTATAAAGGTATCTATTTTCATCACCTTAGACTGTCAAAGCAAGGTTAGACAACAAGTCACAACTCCAATGGTATAATGGCATAGTCCATCCAGCAGCTGCTTCTAGTCCATGCAGCCAGTGGCAGCATGAATATGAAACTTCCCTTTCCCTTCTCCCAATTACTTTCTGACCCAGTGGTGGGAGTTCTACAAATTGAACTCTGATTATACTTTGTAACGGCTGAGTTTTACAATCAGAATTATGGACTTGAAGTCCTAACCTGAAGTTGCAAGAAAGTCTGGTGGGAGAAGAGGGAATATATCAGGCCACTGGCAAACAAAAAAAAAGAAATTGGAAGGGAGCCTATGTCCCTTGTTGGCTAGAATCCTGCTGGGATGAGGTCACTGCCCAACCCAAGTCTGAGTTTCAACATGGTATTCTGCAAAATTCCGCAAGTCTGTGATGGGTCCTAAGTCTGTGACTGGCCAAGTTTCACACATTCTTAGATTTCAAGCTGTAAGTATCACAGAGCTCTACAGATTGTTATTAGTCATCCCTATGTACATACTCTGAAGAAAAGAATGCAGAGGGATCTGGAGAACATATATCCTGATGATTAATATGAATAAATGTGTCATTAATGGGGTAAGGTAGCAATGACAGAACTGGTTAAAATAATATAAGAAACCATGAAACCTTCACTCCTTTCTGGGACAGAAACTGCATCAACCCTTCTTAAAGGTTCAATTAAACTTTTTTTAACCTCTGTGAATTTTCTTTTCTTTTTTTTCTTGTCTCTGTATCTTAGGGGTCCAGCCAAGCTAGGAAGTACTGAAATATCTCTAGCAAAGCAATTCTCATAAGATTTCCACCCCAAAATTGGCAGCTGAAAAGATCTGGCTTACTTAGATAAGCATGCAGGGACAAATTCTGTGCTAGTGAAAATGGATATAGTTCCAGTGGGCAGAGAATTTGCTCCCCCATCTTTCAACTGCTGATCTGAATTGACTCCATCCTACTATAATATGCTGCAGAAGTCGCCTGGAAATACATCACTAATAGATGTATAAGCTCATCATCGTCAGATAGATAAAGGACCACACCCAAAACCTCCCAAATAGAGCTGATCTCCGCTGCCAGTAACTTTACCATTAGCTACTTCTCTATCTGCCATGTCTTCTCCCCCACCTCCTTCATATTATTTGTCCATTAAGTGACTCAGATTATTTCATGTAGAAAGAATCCCTGGTGTACAGTCACACTAGTGTATTCATTGGGGGGAGGATTTTTAAGCTGTCTGAGTCATCAGCATTTTTCACATGGGCTGCTCCTAATATTTCAGGATTCAAACTTAGACAGTAACCGCTTGGAGGAATTATTTTTTCAGAGCAGTGAAGAAAATAATTTGACACCCTAACGAAAGCCTTGAAAACATCCCAGGTAGTGAAGGTTAATGAGTCATGGCCCTGACTGATCTCCTAATAAACATTTATCTAGATACCAATGGATGTAATAAATTGTGGGATTTATATGTAGTTCCTGTGTAGAGACCATCTTTTAAAGCACCTACACCCAGCGCAGTAGACTGTGGTACAGCTTCTAGCTTCAGCTCCAATAGGAACTAGAGCCTGATCAATGTATGCACTTGATCTGACAAACAATCGGATGGAGGATTTTGCATGAGACAGTACAAAGAAATAAATTCATTTCTAAGTTAGGTTTGAATATTTTTTAAAAAATATTTTAAAAATCAGCTTGAAGGTCAGGACATGCTCTAAGAGTCATAAAACTTGCCAGAAATCTCATATGAATTGATCATCCTGGATGATGGTTATTTTTTTTGCAACCTCTCAGTATCTTAATCACAAATCCCAAGTACAACTAAAAGCCCCTCTCTCATGTAAGAACGAAAAGGTAAAATTTTCAAACACACCTAAGCTACTGAAGTGCCTAAGTCCCATTTTAAAAAGTGACTCAGTCATGTAGGCTCTGAAGTCCTATTGACTTTCAATGAGGCTTTCATACCCTTGGTGGCCAAAGCACTTTTGAAAACAGGACTGTTGAAAATTCTACCTCAGATAATTTAGTAATGGAGGAAAGAGTCAATAAAGAAGCTGGGAAAATCAGAGTGTTTGGTGTGCATAAACATCTGGTTTCCTGATGCCAAGATCTGAGTGTGCAAACTCAGACCCTATTCCTTTTATGAGAGTTATTTGGGTACTTCCAGTTCCTCTTTGGTTTTCACTTCACTGGGGTCAGGAAATCTGGACCTTTTTTGGAAAAGGGGGTTTGGGTGCTGAAAGATGGATTCCTTCTCAGTGACTAATCCTTCCCCTGCAGGCTCCCCGTCTCAGTTTAGGAGAGATGGAAAAATGCTGATGCCAGATTGTGATTGACCCTTGCCTGAATGTGTAAGGAAGGAGGCAAAAAATTCAGCCCCTTTGCAGCCACAGGGGACAGTCTTGCGGATCTCTGCCAATCTCCAGATCCTGCACTGACCAGCAGAAGAGTGTATGTTATACCCCTAAGGGCATGCTCTCTCTCTGTATCTGGGAATTCTCTGAGGAATAGTAGACTTTATCCTATTCCCATTGAAACCAAGGGGAGTTTTGCCATTGACATCAATAGCAACAGGACTGGGATCTTAACGGAGCTGTAGGCTACCACTGGGGGTGGGTGGTGAGACTTCACGATGGCCCCAATGAAGAGGGGTCAACAGCCCTTCACATTTACTGTGCAATCCCAATGCTTGTTGCTCGCACGGATAATGGATTCTCTGTACTGAGGGAATGGCTGCAATACCACTTTCACAACAATTACTTTCTAATGGCACTTGATAACATTTTAATAGTGACCACTCTACGTATAGGCAACTGTTTTCCTACCCTTTACAAAGCTGATGCAAATTCTGACAGTTCCCAGAAAATTGAAACCTCTCCAATGAAGAACAAGAATATCAATATATTATTTTGACGAGGAGCATTTACAAATCATCAGCGCAAAACATATTGTCCTGCTTGATGCTTACTTTGATAGCGCAAATATTAATGGCCACTTACTTCTTTTAATGTTAGCATTGCTTGGCACCTGAAATCAATATTAGCACAAATAAGCAATGTACAGGAGGAAGTTCCAATACTGACTAAACTTAAAGATTCCAATCCTCTTTTTTGCACCCATCAGAAAGATTCAATACTAATTGATGGTGTCTTTGTGGTAATCTAAATGCACATGCCTATGAAAATTATAGAAGCTCTATAAGAAAGCATTTACTTTTGGGGGTAAACTAGATCTTGCTCCCTTAATTCATACCTTATTAACCCTTACACCCCACAGAGCCATTGCTCTTAGAAAGACAAACTTTAAGAACCGTAATCACAAGGTGATATCTGAGATGCCACAATGATTCAAAATATATGGAATAATGCAATATCTCAGATACCAGCTATGGCAACTGTTGGCAAATGTTACCTACTGTAAGGCTTGCAGAGAAGACAGTGGCCTCTCCCCACCAGCCGGTAAAGTGCTATCATTAGGTCTCATCAGAAAGTCTCTCTCAACTGCTAACACCTAGGGACTGAATTTTAAAAATGCTGCCGTCTGGTGTCTGTTTGGAAGGGTGGCATCTTTTGTCCCTAGAGAACTGAATCTAAAATTAATTGGGGGTTCAAATGCACCCATTTAGACATCATAGCAAAATCATACCCACAACAACAGAAATTGCTTTTCAAAATCAGGCCCTACAGCTATACCAGGGTCCTGCAAAACATGCATCTCAAAAAAATAAAATAAAAAAGGCAACTCATAAGCAGCAGAATGACAAAGGAGTCTTTACTGAGAACAAAAAGCACATATATTCTAAATGTTAGAGTGCTGTGCAGACAGAAAATCTGAAAAATAGAAGCTCTTTTATAACCTCGAAGACCAAGTTCTCTTTTACAACCCTTGCAATGAGCAAAGTATTAAAATGCCCTCAAAATGGAACCCCTTCTACGTGCCAGAAGTTATTAATTAACACTTGTTTTAAAAAATCCTGACTGAACAAGTGTTTCCATGTTGTACACTTTAATTTGCATGATGTGTTTCATCATTTTCCTGAGGCACCCACCATATTCAATTTAAATGGAAACTATTTTATTTAAAGATAAAATAAGAAGGTTGAAGTAATTGTTTAAGTGGCAAATATTGCCCTCCCTTCCCTAGGTAATGAAAGCTCTGCACACGGAACGGGACAGAATTTGTGAGTGAAACTCTTGTGTTTCATGACTTGAGTGCTTATCTGCACGATCTTTACCTCCTCCTCACATGGAGTATGGTATGTTTCATAAACACGGTCATATGCACACACAATGATGTCAGGCTACAGTATAGTTCTGTTACAAAATCAGTTAAATGAACCGTCCGTATCTGCACATGCCTAAACCTGAGTCACCATATGATGCTACTGGTATTTTAATTGCCCTGCCTCCTTCTGACCCTTCTGTACTGTTAGCCTCATTCATTGTCTGAACTTAGACTATAGCTTTACAAGGCAGGGACCTTATTATTATTTACTATTTGCATTGCTATAGCACTTAGGAGCCCTAGTCATGGAGCCCATTGTGCTGGGCATTGTACAAACACAGAACAAAAACATGGTCCCTTAATTTCTGTAAAGCTCCTAGCACAAAATTGGGTCCTGTGAAACTAACAGAACAACATATGCACCCAGCCACTGCCACGTTCCTGGATCAAACGTGCAATAAACTTCTAGCTAAAAGCATGGACATTTATTTTATATTGTTATACATTATCAACACAAGCAGTACCTCTCAAATACCCCGAGTTTCTGCAAATAAACGCAGGGGCACTGGAACGGTTTTGTATGGGGGAAAGGGTGGTTGCTGAAAAGCACTGAACAAAACTATAAACCCTGTATATGACGGAAGCTGGGTATTCAGTTGCTATTATTCCTTCAAGCCAGGGGGTGCTGCTCCCTGACCTCAGCACCTCTAGTTCCAGTGACCCTGAACAAATGCCTAGAACAGGTCCCGGTGTAAATGGAAGGAGTAGGGAAAGGAGTACATCCTGGTTTGTATATTAAAGCGCAGCCTTCATGTCTCATATCTAAAATGATTTGTTTCACCTTAACATCTCTCTGGTTTCATTAGCAAAGCAATGCTATTTCAACAATGGAGATAGATACACTTGGGGTGTCAGAAGTTCAACTACAGTAGGCATGCTATATAAATGAGAGGCTCAGAGCTTGATTCATCAAAGGGAGTACAGCAAGATGTCTTGAAAGAGAGGGAGAAAATGAATTCAATGAATCATTTGTAACTGGCAGCCTGCATCTTGAGGGAACAGTTCTACATACGGTAATTAGGAATGTGTTACACACACAGAGTTTCATTAGTAAATGTTGAAGAGGCAGGAAAAAGCCAAGAGATTGCATATACATGGATGCCCTGGGCTCAGTGGTTCTGATTAGTTAAGAGAGCCCTTAGACGTGCGTGCTTTTGGGCCTGGTTGGGATGGGGCAAACATTAATACTTTGTCCCTTTCTTTCATTATGTTATACAGACCTGACTGTTACAGGATGTTTAAGGGCATAATAAAGATTCCAGTCATGAAGTTTTTTAGGTTATGGAACCTTAGAGGACCAATCCTGCCCACAAAATTCCCTTTGACTTCAATGCAGAATTACAGGCCCTTGATATCGTTTTTGGGGTTCTATTTCATATGCCTTTGTAGCTCCAGTATGTGGCACTAAGAGGCATTTGCAACCACTTTTTTAGTAACAATAAAAGTTAGTATAAACTATGTTTGCAATCCATTTTGTCTGCTTTTTGCTCATGTTCCTGTGAGCAAATTCTTGTTTGCAAGAAAGCTCATGGAAAGGGAAAGTGTCACAAATATTTGCGCAAATATGGTGCTTAGCCATTACGGGTATGTAATCAGGTAGCACCCCCTGGTAGCCCATCAGGGTGCAACTCACCCAGCTGTGCATCCCAGAAGGTCAGGTGCCACCCTTCACAGGTCCAATGCAGTGGTGCCTTAGCCGTCTGGCTATGGCAGCCTGGAGTCCCACCCCTTCTGGTGTATTAGAGCCCAAAATAAAAGGAAAACTGAACTCAAAACTATGGTTATCTGAGCATTCATTGGCAGGACTCCACCCGCCTATTGAGGGCTTGTCTCTGTGCAACCAGGCTTTTTTGTCAGTCTTTCTGGACTCGCTTGTCCCACCCACCAGGGGGCTTGCCCAAGTAACAAGCTGTCTCAGGCTCTTGGCTGGAACTAGGCTTCTCTCCACACCACCCCCCGCCAATGAAGAAGAAGCAGAGTGCTCTCCTTCCTGATCATCCCCTATCGAAGGCAGGGCTCTTCCTTTTAAGACCCCTCTCCTGTCAGCTGCTGCAGGTATAGCAGGGCAAGGCCAATTGTATCCACAGGCCCTTGTTAATGCCCTCCCAGCCACAGCGGGGCCTATGTGCCACATCACAGATGAAGCAGCTCATATGTAAGTCAGCTCACCTGCAGTGAGATATATTAGACAGACTAATAGGTAGATATGCAAACGTGTTTTCATTGGTAGTATTTGATCAGTCATCTTGAAAGTTCATTGGAATTTTGGGAGCCATCCAATTAGAGAGCAGAAATTATGTCATGTGGCTGATTGCACAGCATGATTAGCAAATTATAAAAAATGAATACCTGATGCAATAGTCACAGGAAATAGTTATTATTTATATTTCCATATTGCCTAGGAGCCCTAGTCATGGCGCAGGATCGCATTGTGCCAGGCGCTGTACAAACACAGAACAAAAGATGTAAGACAAAAGACAACAGATGGATATAGACATTCAGGTAGGGAAAAATAAGGAAACAATGAGACAATATTGAGCAGCACGATATGCAAATATATCTCAACCTGAGGCAATCACTGAATAATTGCAAAATCATGAACAAATTCATGAACAACCTAAGCCTGTTCACAGATAATACCCAAACAGAAGCACTCAGATTTCACAGTGACAGAACAGACGCACATTTGTAAAATATACTGTTCATTGTGAACAGTTCTTCTAGTTCTAGTCCTAAGTGATCCCTCGCTGAGATAAATAGGAGGCACTTTGCCCGGATAGGTTTGGATCATATAGCAGGCTAGATCCTCAGATAGTGTAAATCAGCATAGCTCCACTGAAATCAATAGAGCTACACCAAGTTACATTGGCTGAGAATCTGTCCCAGTAGCTTTATTTTATTTTGAGCACACCTTCAGGGAAAAGGAGACCTGTGGCTTTCTTCTCCATCTGAACACTGCTTAAGTAGCAGCTTTACGCCTTTTAGAACCACACCCTCCAGCTTGCTGTGATACATGCAGTCCTTATGTCAGAAAACAAGGCAAGTAAGATTCAAATAAAACTTTCCAGCTATACAATAAACTCTAAACAGCATCCCAGGAGGAGATGCAGCCTAGCTGTACTCCCAGGTTCCTCACTAATACTGAACAGTACAGCTGGGGAAGCAATTTACAACATCAATCAAAAATATCACATTAAATATTATTGGAGCAGTTCTATTG
Organism: Caretta caretta; assembly: GCF_965140235.1. Taxonomy (NCBI): domain Eukaryota; kingdom Metazoa; phylum Chordata; order Testudines; family Cheloniidae; genus Caretta; species Caretta caretta. The sequence goes on from NC_134214.1 coordinate 89,290,168, forward strand.
GCTAGACAAGCAGCCACAGCAAAGTCTTTCTCAGCCTTTCCCTGGCAAGTGGTCTACACTCCCACTCTGCTCGATGCAGAGTTGGCCAGAGTAATCCATGCTTTAAATGGCCTGTAGACTTGATTATTGTGATGCACTATACTTGAGGGTGAAGCCACAAATGCTGGTGAAGCTTCAAAGTGCAACTGGGTAGCGGCCCGCCGGCTGATCAACACAAGTCAATGGGCACGTACCACCCCTGTTCTCCCTTCACATCACCAGCCACCCACCAAGAGGAGTGATGCTTTCTCAAGGTGTCCAGAACTGTAAGTCACCCTGTTATCCCTCTTCCTTAGCAAAAGAGAGATTTGTTGATGCTAAACTGTTGGACAGTCCCCTGCCCCTACTCTGCTAGTCAGCCATACAAACTCCTTAGGACTCCACCAGTCCTAATCTTGCCTTAGTACACTAGTTCCTGAACTCTCCAAAAGCAGCACCCTGAAGCACCCAGGCCCTGTCACTGGGCACTTACAGAACTTACCAAGTCTGCTGTCTCTATAGAGTTCACACCAGCTTGCTTGATTTAACCAGGAATTAGTTATCACTTAAATTTCTGTTTTTATTAAAGATATTCTTGTTTTATTATAAAACCATCTCAGTGCTGTTATATTCAAGTTTGCGGTGTGCATCCGCAGCAACTACAACAGAATTAATGTTAAGCCGTGTTTTCAAACTCTTAAGTTAAACATCCCTTTTACTGCAAAACAAAAGAACCAGGAAATGGAACTTATGTATTTTTGTGAAACGTCAGTGGGGTGTTTAGCCAGTCTGTACTTACATGGATTCAAACTCAAAAACATGCACATTTATTATAACTAGATATATGGGTGGTTTGTTGTTTTTTTTTATGGTCACTGCCAAACAGCTGCCCACAGACTGCCTGCGGCAGAATGCATTACCTAGTAAACAATCTAATGGAAGACAAAAAATATTTACAGAAAGAAGTTGGCAGATAGCAAGGAGAATATATTATTTACATTTTTGAATCTAGTGAGTGAGAAAATGAAACAGTTTAACAAAATAAGAATAGAACTGAAATACTATATTTTCATGAAAAGCAGCCATAGTGACCTTTGTAAACCAACACAGATCTGTTTAGCCATTACTTTTCAATTAGTCATATTCAATACATTTACAACAGAGATTGCCAAGAAATAAAACACGAGCCCCAAACAGCCACAGGCTTTCAGAAGGTGAATGCAAATCCAAAATCAATAGCTGTTGCCTATGTCTACAGTGGCCTGAGCCAAAATCCAGATCCAAACATGGGTTCATTTGCATCTGGAATCAAACTTCGCAGCACAGACCTAAGTCAGATTTACAAGAAGATATCAGAGAACCTCAAGTCTTTCAGATAGCAGATCCAGATTGATTCACATTCAGTTTAGAGAAGCTTCAACCTTCTGAGTTTGCAAAATTGAAATGAAAATGTCATGGGAACAGGCTTGCTCACAAGAGTTCTTGTATTTCTGTTTGTGGTCCTCAATGGAACCCTAAATACAAAGCCTATAGATATGGGGGGAAAGTTATCTGAAACTTTGAGAACTTCAGAAGTGGCCCAATTTGTCTCGGGATCTAAAAAACACTCATAGGCAAAGACTCAGGGAGAAGGTGAGGGCTGATCTAATTTTATATGAAGCAGTTCACCCATCACTAATTACAAGATGACATTCTGACTTTTCAAATAAAACATCTTAGCATAACGCAAGGTCTCTCAATGTCATAGTTAATACACGTTGTGTAAGTGACTTTAGAGCTTGAGAATGCTACTGAGTTAAGTCAGCTGGAATCCCTCCACAGGACAGGTAAAGCGGGGACAGCTGTACTGAAATGTTTGTCAACCCAGACCCTAAGAAACCTTAGAGATGGCAGCACTCAATCTTTCAGCTGTGATTTGGATGGCTATTTAATGTCCCATTTGTATGCAGATCAAGAAGAAGCTTTCCCTTAATAGAGAAATGAGCAATACTTGAAAATAAAGCAAGATGTCAGCCTACCCTACGTTAAAGCAAGAGATCGTAATAACTAAACTAAGCAACAGCAGGTGCAAGCCACAAAACTGGATCTAGGTTTCAAGCACTTCAAAATGTGGGGGTATTTAGATCCAGAATTTTGGTTCTGCTCACACCAAACTAAGAGAGCCCAACCACCTCTGGATTTGAATCTAAACCACTACAAAGTTTGGGAGGAATTTGGATGTAGGATTTTGAGTCAGGATCATCTCTAAAAAAACTAAACTGCCACTTTAATGTTTCTGTAAAATTAATTTCAGAGAGTGGTGTAAGCCTCAATGAACACTTACTCTAATCATCAGCCTGTTTACTAATAGGGGGTTTGATCCTCCTCCCACTGAAATCAATGGCAAAACTCTCCCCATGTTCAGAAGCATTAGACTGGGACAGGGATTTCCCTACACCCTGACTGAATTTCCCCAAACCCCCCCCCCCCCCCCCAGTTTTGTGAACTAGTTACATGCAGTGTTGCCAATTTAGTGATTGTTTGGAAATTTGAATTGAAATTGAAACATCAATACACACTTTAAAAGCACACACAGTGTATGATAAAATATGTGTATCTGAAAAAGTATTATAGATTTTAAAAGTATGAACATAGATTAGCTTCCTTATACAGCTGTTGTTTTTTATGACAATGTCAGTGCATTCATTTCAGTGATGTTGGCCAACCTAATAATTTCAAATTATGGTTTATAAGCAAAGTCTAAATGAGCTCTCCCTGACAGCTAGTGATGAGCTAGGGGCTGGGGGAAAAGGCTTCAGGACCAGATTGTATTTACATTCACACCTAATCTACCTAGGTATCCAGCAAACAGAGCTGTGTTCCCCAACTGATAGATTTTGTCTGGGGTTGGGTTACAAATCACTTGAATGCAGGAGGGTGAGGGGGTAATGAAATGTTATTCTTCTTATTGTACAAGTAAAGGGCAGTAGAACTGTACTTAGCCTGTGCTGACTGAGGGCATCAAGAGAGGGTGGGGACAGGTGTTTTGCTTGATGGTCTGCCTGAGTCACAAGTACTGTTTGACCTGCCCCTCTCCACTGTTTAAAGACAGAGCTGATTAGGCTCCATAGATAGTCTTTTGTTGTGTTCAGTGACCACTACAGCTGAAATCACTGATAATCGGGTCTAAGTACTTAGACCTGCTGTGGTACAGTGTTCCTGTGGAAGAGACGGCCCAGCCTGCACTAGCAGCGGGGTCCCCCACTGAGAGCTGGGTGGAACCTCAAGAGACCAACTCGCACAGGTCACAGTGGCAAGTGGCAGCAGAAGGTGATGGTGCAGGGCCATTGGCAACAGAGCGGTGGAGTGAATGGTGGCACAACGAACAACAGGGGCCAGAGCGAACAGTGAGCAGCTGGAGGAACAAGCAAGGTGCCTTCTTGCCCTTGCCTTGGGAGGTGAACTCATGTGAAAGCACCTCTGACCTCTGAGACTCCACTGACCAAGGACAACACCGGTGAGTGTTAATGAGGCTGTTAAGAATGTTGGAGACACAACACAGTTCATGCGAACAAACATGGCCGTGGCCTCCTACTTTCTAGTTAAGCAAGAGATACCGCACGCTGCAAACTGGAGGCCAATGTTAAGTGCATTGTCACTTGTTCATCCTGAAGTTGAACACTGGTTCCAAACAAGACCAGCAAACGCTCACTGTCTTTCTGCAAGAAACTCAGCTGACTGGCTACAAGCATGCGGTGCAACAGTGAAAGACTCAACAGTTGAAAAAGTGAAGAACTCTCTCACCACATTCAAGAAATTTGTGTACAAGGCTGATGAATGCACTGATGCAAATGGGCATCAAGTATTAAGTCATTGTGTACATTATCTTGATGTCAGTGGTAGGCCAGTAGATGCATTTCTGGATGTACAAGTTATAGAAGACATATCGGCTGCATCTGTGACAACCCACATCTTAGAAGAGTTAAATGCTTGTCAGCTGGACCCCAAACAGATGGCTGCTTTTGCATTTGATGGAGCTGCAAACTTCTCTAGAAAACATGGTGAAGTACAAGCTTTGCTCAGAGAAAAGTGTAACCCTAATTTCTCCTATTACACACTGCAGAGGCCATCTACTCCAACTAGCGCTAGTACGAGCTGCAGACTCTTCAAAAGATATTTAAAAAGCTATAAATTTAATGTCATTATATTCTTTTTTCAGCAAGAGTCCAAAAAGAATGAATATCTTGGAAAATATAGAAGATACACTTGGACTGAAGTTCAATTTAGTCCAACCTGGTCAAACCCTCTGGCTTTCTCATGAACGAACCTTGGCTGTTGTCTTAAAATTACTCCAGCCATTATTACTAGCTTTGGAAAGTATCTACCAAGATGGGATGGATCTAAGTAGTGAGGCTGGTGGATTACTTTTGCTAATACGTTCAGAGAAGACTATTGCCATTCTCTCTTTTGTAAATCTACTGTTGAAACCACGTGGGTCATTAAACAATGCCATCCAGGCATCTGCGACAACAGTACTAGATCTTTGTCCAGCAATAGAAGCTACATTTAGATAAATCAGAGAGCTATCCATTGAAAAAGTACTGGAAGAAGCAAAGACTTCAGTCCAGAAGTTGACTAATGAAGGTATTTATATTGAATCCTTAAGTAAAGAGCACAAGAAGTGTTTGTTAAGACAACAGAAAAAGTACACAGACTTGATTCTTAAAAATCTACAACAGCGACTTCTAAATTCTACTCAACCTCTACGTAGCTTTTACAGATCCCTGTCCTATAAAACACTGACAGTTGAGTGGAGTGAGGCACTACCAGAAATGGGACTGCCATGTGCTCAGGACAGCATAGAAAATTTGAACACAGAGTAGAATATCATACGACAAATGAATGAAAATTTGACTTCAACTTCATTTTTATCATCACTAGTGGCTTGACCTGATCTTTGTTCTATATTTCCTGGGATGCAAGAAGTAAGAATCCATCTCTTGCTACTCCCAGTCACAACAGCTACAGCTGAGTGTTCTTTTGCCTCATTGAATAGAAGTTTGTGTTCTGAAAGAAGTCACCTTCTGCCTGATCATGTGAATGAACTAATGAGCATATCAATTGAAGGAATGGAAGTACCGGACACATGAGAAGCCACCAAAGATGAACACACTGCATTCAAGAAGTTCATTAACAGAGTTGTGTAAAATTATAACAAGAAACCAAGAGGGAAGTAGATGTAGTGCTTCACAGAAGGCTTGAGTGGCCAACTTTAGTTTGTGTGATGATTTTAAAACATGAGTTAAATCTAATAAAATGGTCATGAAACATTTTTTCAGTTTTTACTATGGTGCCATACAGCCCACCTTCACCCTCATGGTCTCACCCCACATTGACCCTAAGCGCCCCCCCCCGGGTAAATTTGGACACCCCCCCTAATTTCAATTTCTGGGGAAAACACTGGACTGGGACCATATGTTGCCAATCAATGACCCTTCATTATCACAGAAGTAAGTCATATGGAAACAACTCATCCTTTTAACTCTTGCATTCTATAACTGTAATATAAAGAACACGTTTTTTTTGGAAACTAGCACTGCCAGGAGGAAGACAATACAAAATCTATTAAATGGATGCAATAAAAATACTCTACAGTCATTTTGCAAATACATTCCAGAGAACAGTCATCAGCTAGGGTGTTTGTTTTGTCTGTCTTTTCACTGGTTTTACAGTTTGTCGTAAAAGAAACACCTGTGAAAACAAACAAGCGTGATTACATCTTCAGCCACAGACAAATTACATTTCCCTAGCTAACAAAGTCACATTGGACAGAAAATACAATCAGTAGGTCAGCAACAAGTGACTATCATTGCTCTTGGATTGCCGGAGTGGTGGCCTATGAAAAATCAACATTATAAACTCAATCCAGCTCTCAGCCAACAGGTATCCATATAAAAAAAATAGCCACCTAAATTGATGTTTGGCACTTTTCTTGAGTGTTTCAGTGCAATGGAGGAGGAGTGGACTGGCATTGAATTCAAACTACCAGTAGGCAGATTCTCCTGTCACTTCAGGTTAAAAGTAAATTGGAGGGGCAGTGTGGGAAAGTTTATTGTGTGGTTATACTACTAACCAAGGCCAGGTTTACAACCTTGACCTAGAGATGAATCAGTAACTCGGACTACATGAAAAGACTGCGACAAAATCTGAGACTGTCTGGCTTGGGGTTCTGTTCGGAACTCAGAACTTGAACCTGGACCAGGTTATCCAAAAGGGTTACTAAGGTATCCCAATCCCTTTTAAAGTGAACCCTGTCTGACCTATGGTGCTGCACCAAAGCAGAGTAAAAGGAGACAGCTTCACACAGCCTTGCACCTAATATTGTTTATGCAATGGATCACGCTCAATCAATAAATATATTACTGAGCACTTCTATCACACTGGGGGTCAAGGAATGTGCAGCATCTTTCTAAGGGGTGCAACATACTCCCCTGTGTTGGCCAAAGAATTGTGGTGAGGATGAAGTTTAGAACCATTACTCTGCCTATTCCACATCCTCCTCTACCACCTTTTTGGAGAGTAGCTCGTGAGGAGGTGACAATCCTTGCACCTTACAGAGTGCAAGAGCTGCTGTTCTGGAGAGTCCTTACGCTCACTCACTTAAGGAGCAGACATGATCTTGTCCTGAGCAAGGACTTCAAGATTGGGCCATGGGATGACCTTGCATTTATATAACACTTTCATCTAAGGAACTGAGAGCACTTTACAGAGGGGAAACTAAATCCCATTATACAGATGGAGAAACGAATCACAGAGAGGTTAAGTAACTTGGTAAAAGTCAACCATGACTCTGTCATGCCTGGGTGGGTTTAGGAATGAGATATTTTTAATCCATAAAGTGAATGGCCATCCTTTTCGTGATGTAAATCGTAGTAGTGTGAAGAACTCCATCTGATTTATCTGGGAAGTCCCTGCACACAGACAAGTGCTGCATATGGCTCTCAATGTTCTTTCAAGAGAAAAGGAACTCTGTGAACATATATTACTCTCGCAGCTACGTATCTCTATTCATTTTACATCCAAACAGCAGTACTCCAACCTGTCTTCTTGTTGCTTTGCATTAGCTCTGTTTAACTGTGAGTGCTAGTAAAGATACCTCAGAGTCTCCTATCGCAGCAAAACATATCAAAAGAGTTAAGTAGGAAACTGACATTTTATCATTTTATACCTTTTAGTGCATACATCTTATTTATGAGTTTACTGAAAAATGAACTGCACTGTTCATAATACATTTCCTGTTTATGAAACTTTGAGATGGATTTCAAATTACCAGGAGACGGTTAGTTTCTATTTTAATTAAGTAATGAACGAAAAGGAGAAATGTATGATGTCCAGGGTCATCATCAGCCAGAGCTGATGCAGGACAGCGTGGTAGGATCTGACTAATCGGCATATGATGGAATCAAAGCTGACAGACAGAAAATCCTTCATTTGTAATCTGCATTTTACATATGAAATGGGCAGCTTGTATCAAAATAATTTGATTGGCAAGCTAGCACAAGCTTGAAGCCACAAACAGATGCAAAAAAGACAGCCAGCCATTTCCTTCTCTTGAAATGTGTCTGGATAAATTTGAACTGAGCACTAATTTTCGGAGTCTCTTTCAGAGCCTACATGAGCAAAGATGTGCAGATTACAAAGCATACACTTTCCACTTCCACCTGCAGATACTTTAAGTGAGCTCTCGCTCACAAAAGCTTATGCTCAAATAAATTTGTTAGTCTCTAAGGTGCCACAAGTACTCCTTTTCTTTTTGCGGATATAGACTAACACGGCTGCTACTCAAACCTTTAAATGTCATGCATCTCATGAGTACTCAATCAATACTTCCATTTTCAGGAGCAATATACAACGGTCATGGCCGTTCTATAAATACCTGAGATAGATAACATTCCCCTCCTGGGAAAGAGCACAGACTATATGTCCATAGTAAAAATTGGCCATCTGCAATTCTGTGGTCTTACTGCCTCTGACAGGCCTGTTTGTTCCCACCAAGAAGCCTCTTTTATCTGTCTTTCCCTGAAACAGTCCTAGCAAGAAGGCTCCATCTGTTATTTACTCTCTCTATGAACTGTCCAAATAGCTCTCTGCATGCTGCCCCATCCCACTCTGATAATGATTGACTACTAATGTTATCATTTATAAAAAGAACACTACAGTATTCTGTGGGGATGACTCCCAAACTTGGCATCTCACCATTTTGATGCTATGGGGTTTCAGGCTATTGCTCTAGAATCTCACTGTATTGTTAAAAGCGATGGCAATCAATATATCTGCCTTTAAACTAAACATGCCAACTTAAAAAGAAGGTGCAGCCAATCTCAGCTCCCACATCTGGCTCAAACACATGTTAATAAAGCAATTTCTGCAAAGGGAAGAGCTAGTGCTATTTTGGTCACTGCTTATTCCAGTTAGATGTCAATTAACTTTGGGCCACATTTGTGAGTGGTTACTCACGCATGTAATCCCATTGAAATCTATCCCACTGGTGAGCAGTTACAATAAAGGGTTCCCAATCTGGCTCTTTATTAGAAAACTTCAGTGGAACTGTTGGGTGCACAAGGAATGCTTATCTTAGCCCAGAGATAACAGTATGCGCTAACATGAAAAAACCAACCCAATCACCAATAGTGTCAATGAATTGATACTGGTCATTAGACAAAATAACAAAAAATTCTAAAAAGACTCACCACACATTGATTCTTCATTGAATTCTATTGCTAACATATGTTCTTTTTACCCATCACACGTGACCTGCCCCATAATCGTCTCAAATCTGATTTTTCAGAACCTTGGTATGACTGTGTCTGAATATAACTATACCATCTCAGTCAAAATTACTATGGATAAAAAAGTGTGACACATAATACCCAATTCTGAGCAATATCTTTCTGGTATCAAAGTTGTTCTTAATACAGCACAGTAATGGGTCGAGCCTACAGCAACAGGAGGGGGATGTTCAGAGCTTTACATGCCAGATGGCACATGCAGAAGCTAAACTTCCTTCAGTTTGGGACATGGAGCAAAGGAGGGAGGAAAGGAGTTTAAGACCTGATCTAAATCCTAAATCCTGATCTAAATTCAATCTGAGTCTTTCCAATGCCTTCAATGGATTTTGGATCACGCTTTTAGGGTTGCAGCAACAGATCACCCCGCACTGAACCCACCTTTGGGGTAAAATTTGAGTTACCAGCAGCCATTTTCTTTTTAAAAAATAATACCGCAAATTGGTGAAACTTGTGTGCTTTCCACATGGGAAGTTGGAGGCTGACCCAAGTTAGGGAGCGTAAGGGGTTGTGGGATGAGAACACAGGTGGTCTATCTTGATCCCCTGCAGTGCTTTACTTTGTTGATGTCAGCCTGATACCCTATTCTGTTAAACCAGAATACACAACTTGGGGCAACAGTATCATGGTTACAATATGCTCCGAGTAACATGCTTATTTAGGAGGTTCCAAACAAGAAGCGATCCAGCAGAAATGTATTCCACAATCTACATGCCTAAACCTTTCTCCTGAAGTTCATGTTTTTCCACCTCATTGTGCCTGATTCCGCTTCTGGTAGATGGGTCACAGAGGGTGAAATAAAGGCAACATTTTGGCATTGACCCTCAATTTCTTTGCTTTAGGAGTTTATATGCATAAACAGCTACTCTGACTCTCGCACAGGGCAAGCAATAATGAGGCATTAAGGAGCATTAAAAGAAGAAAAATGTAACTTAATAAATTTAGTGTTCTACTTCTCATTTAAGCACTTTTTCCCCCCTACTGACTTCAGTAATTTGAAGACCAATTCTGTGCCAAGGAATTCAGCAACTTTTTTATTTGATAGGGAAGATGCATCTCTCCTTCTGTTTATTCCTTCCTCATGGGCCTTCCCCTGCTGAGATGCAAAGAAAGAAGGATTACAAGGTACTGTACTACTTGTGCTAGGAAACTCCAATATGGAACATTCTTTATTTCAGACAAACAATTTAGAGTGTTAACATAGACTTAAGCTACCAGATTTTCATTTGGGGTTTCTAACCCGCCTACTCTCATCCCCATAAACAATCTGATACTTTGCGTAGAATGTAACCTCTAAGCCTCACTGTCTCCCTTTGAGATTTATATCTCTCCAAATCTAAAGGAACTAAAAGGTTTCCTAAATGTGTATTACATGATCTCCAAGGCCCTGTTCCAAAGGCCACTGAGGTCAATAGAAAGACTGCCTTTGACTTCAGTGGAGTTTGGATCAAGCCCCAAGGGCTACACTATCACAGTGCTTGCTCTACCTTACTACCTTGCTCAGCCTGGCGTAGACTCTGAGGCTGGCTGTAAGAAGAGCAGGGGCTGCTTGTCTGATTCTCCTCACGCTAAGCAAAAGGGCAAGGAGGGGAGGGAAGTAGGACACGCCATGGCTCCAAAGTCATACTTGCCAGCCAAAATACCTGAGCAGGGCTCAGCAGGGAGTAAGCTATTACATGAAGAAGAATGAAGTAACTTGCCCCTTTCTCCAGAACACGGGAGCATTTGTGACTCGCTGGGTGACAATTCACTCTTTAAGAGTATAAGAGCAGTCATACTGGGTCAGATCAATGGTCCATCTAGCTTAGTATCCTGTCTTCCAACAGTGGCCAGTGCCAGACGCTTCAGAGGGAATGAACAGAACAGGGCAATTTCAAGTGATCCATCCCCTGTTGACCAGTCTCAGCTTCTGGCAGTCAGAAGTTTAAGGACACCAGAGCACTGGGTTGCATCCCTGATGATCTGGGCTAATAGCCATTGATCGACCTATCCTCCACAAACTTATCTAATTCTTCTGTGAACCCAGTTACACTTATCGTCTTCACAATATTCTCTGGCAATGAGTGCCACAGGCTGACTGTGCGTTGTGTGAAGAAATACTTCCTTATGTTTGTTTTAAACATGCTGCCTATTCATTTCCTTGGGCGACCTTGTGTTATGATTTTATACAGCATTTATGATTTTATAGACCTCTATCACATCCCCCCTCAGCCATCTCTTTTCTAAAATGAACAGTCCCAAACTTTTTAATCTTTCCTTGTATGGAAACCATTCCATACCCCTAATCATTTTTGTTCCTCTTCTCTGAACTTTTTCCAATTCTAATATATCTTTTTGAGATGGGGTGACCAGAACTGCAAACAGCATTCAAGGTATGGGCACACCATGGATCTATATAGTGGCATTATGATATTTTCTGTCTTATTATCTAACCCTTTCCTACTGGTTCTGAACACTATTAGCTTTTTATTTGGCAGCCGCTGCACATTGAGCAGATGTTTTCAGAAAACCATCCACGATGACTCCAATATCTCTTTCTTGAGAGGGAACAACTAACTTAGACCCCATCATTTTGTCTGTAGAGTTGGGATTATTTTTTCCCAATGTGCATAGCTTTGTAGTTTTCAACATGGAAGGTCATCTGCCGGTTTGTTGCCCTGTCACCCAAGTTTAGTGAGATCCCTTTGTAACTCTTTGCAGTCAGCTTTGGACTTAACTATCTTGAATAATTTTGTATCATCTGCAAATTTTCCCTCCCCTTTTCCAGATTATTTATGAATATGTTGAACAACACTGGTCCCAATACAGATCCCCCTGGGACCCTGCTATTTACTTCTGTCCATACTTTTTAAAAGTCTGGAAAGGAGTACTTGTGGCACCTTAGAGACTAACCAATTTATTTGAGCATGAGCTTTCGTGAGCTACAGCTCACTTCATCGGATGCATACCGTGGAAACTGCAGTAGAACCAATTTATTTGAGCATGAGCTTTCGTGAGCTACAGCTCACGTCATCGGATGCATACCGTGGAAACTGCAGTAGATGTCTACTGCAGTTTCCACGGTATGCATCCGATGACGTGAGCTGTAGCTCACGAAAGCTCATGCTCAAATAAATTGGTTAGTCTCTAAGGTGCCACAAGTACTCCTTTTCTTTTTGCAAAGACAGACTAACACGGCTGTTACTCTGAAACCTTTAAAAGTCTGCTCATGCAGCAGAGCATCTTCATGCTCTCCTTACTAATGATTAGGGTGACCAGATGTTCCGATTTTATAGGGACAGTCCCAATATTTAGGGCATTGTCTTATATAGGTGCCTATAGCCCCCCACCTCCTGTCCCAATTTTTTACACTTGCTGTCTGGTCAGCCTATTCATGGCAGGCTGTAAAGTGACAATCTACCCTAAACTGGATCCCCGAGGAAACAGTTACACTTTTCATAAGAGACTGATGCCCCCCTTTGTGATCAGTTGTGATTCTGTAAGTGGCTCAGTGCAAGATCACAAAAGCTGGTTGAATACAGTTCAGGTAATGAAGTTCATGCATTCTTTAATTTTTAAAAAGCAAATTATTCAAATATAGGAAAATATATTTATTAACAGGCAGACTGACACACTTACATGGCATTAAATCGTACCTTTCTCTGCCAAGATAACCACTGAAATCAGCAGAACTGCAGGTGGAGTAAGGTGCTGTAAGAAATGTGTGAGGCTATAGACTCTGGCTTTAAATAATTACAAGCAAGGATCTGGGGGACAGGGAGTCAAATAAAATGTGTAACAAAACCCTTCCACCCATCCTCCCACCCCCACTGTAAAGTGCAAGAGTTCTAGTGATTAAGAAGTATCCACTGTGAATTGGACCATACAGCTACATGATCTAATAAGTGAGCTATGTGTATTCAGGCACACAGTTTGCAAAGGAGTTAAAGGGGATAATCCTAATAAGAAAGAAGCATTTGCCAAGACATTAGTTTGTTTTCCACCAAACTTAACTTATTTAAAAAAACACAACACCCAGCAATATTTGTAACCTTTTCAGCTGGTTAGATGCCCTCCACCATACAAATCAATGTACTTCTGCCCTGGTAACCCAGCACTGAAGAGAATGATCTAGCTGAATAATCCACCTGCACTAATAAAAGGGCAACTAAATGATCTAACAGGCCTTTTCTAACTCTAGCTCCTCTGATTAAACACCAGCCCTCACAGCACATTGTTCAGTTCAATGAGATGTGAACCTAAAAGACCAGTTAGGATGATGTAAATGCTATTAAACCACGAACAGTCTAAGAATCAAACACTCAGCACAGAGGCGCGTAAGACATTGGGCCACATTCGTTGTTGGGGTAAGTGGTGCAACTCTGCCAAAGGCAATCTGGCCAATTAACAGCTCTCCAGCCTCATTTCTCCATTCCCACCCCCTCACCTCAAGCATACAGAATTCAGTGATTTTGTGATAAAGATAAAAGGGTTTTATTCCAATTTCTCATCTAGCTGCATTTTTTAAATAGCTGCAGATAAGAAACGTGTCAAATGGAATGAGACAGAGAAAATTGATTTTATAAATGTTTCATTCTTTCATCAGCAATTCTTATGCGCTGACTATACTGTATTAAGAACTCTCTCTATTACTGCCTATGTATCTCTCTTGGCCTCTCTCCCTCACACTTTCCGTGCTGAAGTACATCAGTCACTCGAAGAGAGCGAAAGTTGTGATTCCTGAAGTGACAGTCCAAGACTGATGGGAACTCTAGCATACACACAAACCTTTATTAGTCATGGTTAAGCTTGCTAGAACTTACCACAAAATCACTCTTTCTTTGCATGGTCTTTTTGCTAAGGCAGTGCACTGTTACTGTGGTAAAGAGAACCCCAAAGCATTAGCCAGAGATTGGCAAGAACAAGACCAAGCTGACACATTACACAAGCCCTTTTTCCATGGTGATTACACTTGTCACGATCACAGTCTCTCCTACATTCTCAGCACATTTTTAACCAACTGCTTTAATTAACAGAAAGCTGAAAATGCAAGTGGCAGTCACAGAAATTAAATACATACCACATACACACAAACCATGCATAATGTAATGTATGCATATATTATATAAAATGCATATCGTGTATGTGAGAGTCTCATTTACGCTAAGTCCCCATTATACCACTCTAGCAGTGTTAAGTAACCAAAAGTCATAGCAAATACAATTTATAGCCACTTTAAGACCCCTTTACATTGGGCCACAATGTAAATCAGAATCGGGCTTTCTGTCAGTAACCAGATACAGATGTGCATATATAGGGGATGTTTCTTGTCATTTGTTTGATTTTTAGTTTTATTCTATTAATTCAAGGGGAGCAATGAACAAAACGATAAACTTCTTTTCCATCTACCTTCCACTATTTAGCATATCCTAGCAGAAACTATCCACTTATTGACATCACAGCATGATCGGGGTGAGCTGTAGCTCACGAAAGCTCATGCTCAAATAAATTGGTTAGTCTCTAAGGTGCCACAAGTACACCTTTTCTTTTTAAAAATTTAACGAGCTCTTACTATGTGATGTTTTCTCTTGGGTTGGGAGTGGAGAACTAGCAGTGCAATTCCTAATGTTCTGCATTTGGGTTCATACTTCATTTTTATTCTTAGCTTTCCATTACAACTTACATTACACTGTGGCGCAGTGTTGTGTTTTTCTTTGCTGTCCAGTGAAAATGAGCTCAGTGGCTGGCTACACTTCCTAGGTGTGTTTAGAGAATGGATTCTCCATGGCATAGTCATTCATTCATATGGAGGGTAGGTGGGAGAGGGAGTTATTATTTTCAACCAGGAATCATCTTATACATCAATAGAAATCCCTACACCACCTGGAAAAACTTAGTACATAGGGGTATGTGGGCAGATTTCAATACCAGTGCTATTGTTACTGGGATTGCCAGTAATAGGCACTTTAGCAGTTCAGGGAGGTGTGCATGTTGGGGGAGTGGTTTCTTTGCACTCTGTCACAGTAGGATTATTCTCCTGTATTATTTTATATTCTTACAAATGTTTGCTTAAGTGTGCATTTTTTTCGAGAAGACTGAAGGCATGCCCACCCCATGAGTTAAATGCTTTACCTCATTCCCTTTCCTCCAAGATCAGTCCAAATCAGTGAACACTGAGGAATATACACAGCACCACGCTCTGTGTTAGACCTTCTATTGCATCCTTCAGGGGGAAGGCAGGTTGCTGGTGTCTAGATCTTGCACTCTGGGAAATGTGGCCCTCAATGCATTCATTTGTTTCACTACTGAATTTATGAAAATAAAAAGAAACTCAGTTTGGAGACATTGGAGAGTTTTGATCTAATGGCCATTAATCAGCCAAACTATATACATTCTCCATTTCATAACAGCCCAACAGAAGTCATAAGACATAAAAAGCTCACCTAATTGTAGAATGCTATATTACATCACCCACAAGTTGTTCAATTAGATGCAAGAATCAGTAGGTAAAATATATGGTCTGTGTTGTACAGGAGGCTTGATGAGATGCTCATAGAGGTCTCTTTCTGGCCTTAGAAATCTATTCACTCTATTCAATGTCTTCCAGCAACTGATCAGTTTATGCTCTGATAAATATTTGATAACCCTTATAATGATCATCTTTAGTAGCGTAACTGCAAAGGTTGTTCCCCAGACATTTGTCTATGGTATTTGTTTGTTTTTAAAACTTAATAATAAAGCATTTGCCTTTAAACCCATGCTGCAGGAGTGAGCTCCACAGGTTAATTAAGTTTTGAGTAGAAAACAATCACCTTTAAGGTTGCTACATTTTAATTTCAATTCAGGATTTATGAGAATTTAAGAAACATGCATAGTAAAAAATGCATAAACAAATAAGTAATTTTGCGATTATATTGCTAAACTCTTTAATTGTAATTGATTATTTTCAATTATCCATGGAATAGTTCATCCTGAGTTTCTGCTCACTTACTCCATTCTGACCGACCTTGACTACTCACAAGACACTACAATTGTTACTGAAATTGAACAAAATTGCTTCCCCTTTTTGAATGTTTTGAAAGATTGGGTGTGAAATCACAGATTGAATATCAGCCACAGGAACACCGAGGTCATGCAAGTTAAATCTGTTACATTGCAGTGCTCAGGATGTAATCATGGAGCCAATACGCTAAAGGCTTTTGTTGCATTATCTTTAATCCATGAGGCAATTGACTTTGCTAGAGAAATGGAGAGTGGAATAGGGAAAGCAACATTAGTCGCTTGAGGCTATTAAGGAAACTTGCTAACCACAGGTTGAGAACGAAAATTGTGTCACAGATTAAAAATTGGTTAAGAGAGAGAAAGCAAAGAGCAGAAATAAGTGGCCACTTCTCACCTGAGGAGAGGGCAGGAGCACGTTGCTTGAAGGACTGGCACTAGAAGGAGTGTTGCTCCACAGAGGGGGAATGAACACTCAGATAGCAAACCTTGCCGATGACAAACATAGGGCCAAATCCCGCACTCCCAAAGCTGCCATTAAAACTTCACTGCAGGATCTGGTCTTTGGTTCAGTTAGTCAGGGTGGGACATGGGCAGGTAGAGGCACCGGCCAGCCGTCTGACCCAGGGAAGTAATTGGCCTCTGTCAGGAACTCACCTGCTTCTGGGCTCGGTTTTCTAGGAACCCAATAAGCTCAGCTGGGCCCAATAAACCTGCACTGACTGTGCTCCCTGACTGGTCAGAAGAGCCAACAGATCACCATGTAAACCCTTTAGCAAAAGCAGCACAGCAGCTGCTCAGTACGTTCCATACCGGCAGCTGTGCCAGTCCTGCTGCCTGTCTAGCCCTGGCTTCATGCTTTGCCTGCTCCACTCCAGCCCTACCTCCTACCTGCCTCTCCCTCTGAAGTTCTGATTCTGTCCACTGCCTGGCCTCCTGGCCACGGCTCCAGTTCTGCCCTTTGGTTCTGTTCTGGCTCCGGGCTCTGACCATGGGCTTGCCTCCTGACCACACCACCAGTTCTGCTGAGTCTGCTCTGACCGCTCTAGGCCATACGGACCATATAGTCTGTAGACTCCTGCTCTATGTACTAGGTTACACTGCTGACACCTCGGTGCGTGACAGCAGCAGCCAAAGGGCTGTTGTAGATTGCTTGCCTTCTGGAACAAGGATGAAGCAGGAACCACATTGTGACTCAGGCTCACAATCTGGTTGCTGTTCGGCTTTTGCTATACAGTGCCCTTTCATAAAAGTGGCTGGATTGGACCGTGCAATCCAGCCTGTGGATTCTATAACGTACTCATTGAGAAAATGACTATGTTAAAACAGAGCTGCACACAACAGGAATTAGGAGTGTCTCTAATTAAAAATGATGGCTGACATTTTAGATGCAAGAGGCAGTCAACGGAGTCAATAGGCCACAAGCAAAAAAAATAAAAAATAAAAGTCAAGAAATTTCAAACTGTACACAACACAGGGAAGACCCTACCCAATCTGACCATTGTATTCTATTATACCATCTCTAAAATTACCCCACAAGACAAGGACTTCTCCAGTACAACTTCTCAACATGATTCAAAGCCTCAGTTTAGTGCCTGCAGAAGTTCATAAAAAAACACACAGATTCATCTCCCATTTTATTTGCAACAAGTGAATAACTGAAAACCTACTGTTGATTTTATAATGGTAAACAATTGTTAGGACTATTATATTTTCAGTACACCTGGTACAAAAAAATTAACCAGGGCCCCCTAAAATAAAAGCCTGCAGCAGAAAATCAATAGCTGAAGTTACTTCTGGTCTCCTCTAGCATATCTTCTGTTCTCTATTACTGGCATCAAACTGATAGCCTGTATTTCCTCTTTTGTTGAATAAGTCAAGGGTGAGACTGCTAGTGACGTTTTGAAGATAATTTTTCTGTGCGTTCCAAATTGGGTCCCCTGCTGATCTCAGTTGTTCACAGATGTCTTCAACTCTTGCTGACAAATAATGCATAGTTACAAAGTAAGCATACTGTCAAGTTTAACTTCTTCAATTAATCTTGCATTAACATTAGATCCTGCCCTTCTGCTTCCTTTGTTGTTTTCTTTTGTCTGGTTGTTGGGCTTTGTTTTATGTAACATTTTTAAAAAGATCCTTGAGCAGTGTGACTATGTCATCACTGGCTGATGTTGCTATGACAACAATTTCACACTGCACATCTTTAATAAAACAGTGTGTCCCCGTAGAAAAGAAATCTACACTAACCTCATCTTGGCCTCTGTTGGAGGAATTAATGCCCAGTCATGCAAGGAGATGAATTTCCTGAAACGTACTCCCATTTGCTTTTACAGAAGGTACTCAGCAGGATTGGGCCCATAAAGATTATTCAAATAGGGTCTGACCCAAGTCCTTTTGAAATCAATGGGATTCTTCTCACTGACTTCAATGGCAGTTGAATCAGGCCCACAGCAAAAAGTTTTGTGTCTCCCTCCCATTTGATATGTTCAAAATTCTAAATTTCTAAACAATATAACAAAGAAGCAAAGGTCTATATTCCTTTATCATGAGTAGTATATCTGCTTTAATTGGTTCATCATCATATGACATAACTAGTTTAAACATACACGAAATGTGGTTTAAATAGTTCAAGTCCCCATATTTTGAGGCATGTAACTTTAAACAGCTCCAGAATTTCCTAATATTTTTGTTACAGTTTCCAACTCTTCTTCTGTTTCTCCAGTCACTTTGTGTAATGCGAAGATCTTTGGCTGTTGCCATTCATGGAAAAGTCCTTTGGCATAAAAAACCAATAGAGTTCTGTAAGAAAGTTTAGGGGGTGTTTAGAAGTTACTTTAAACCTACAGAAAAGATTGGTAATCCTTCTGTAGAACGGTTTAAAAAAATCTATAGACAGGATATATAATTTTCTCTTAGATTCTGTAGGTTTTTAGGGTAGTTTCCATAGAACCCTATTAAATTTCTGCTAAAATCAATAGTTTGCAGGCTCATCAAATTCTACAGGATTTTCCATGAAACACATAATCAATGATGTCCTGTCCTTCCAGGGCAGCAATATGGATTTTTATACCAAATCCTCACATTCACTCCCATGTCTCTAAATATTTTCAGCTGAAGTCATTTTGTTTAGGAACAACAGCTATGTAGGACATGCTGTTATGGAGAGAAAAGTGATTTGAACAACATCGTCTACCAATTAGAGACTAGTAAAATCTTGGTTGTGTCACTAAACTAAACAAGCTAAACAGGCAGATTGGAGCCATGATGCTTGGTTGGTGAACTCTATCCATCTATGGTATTTATCCTCACAAACCCCTGTGAGGCAGAGCAGTGCTATTATTGAGGCACAGAGAGCCTAAGTGACTTGCTCAAAGTCCCACAGGAAATCTATGGCAAAGCAGGGATTTGAACCAGAGTCTCCCATGTTGGCACCCTAACAACTGGACCAGCCTCTAGATACCATCACAACTCTAACGATCATAATAACAAAAATCCCATTCACTTTAACAGGAGCAGGATTGGGCCCACATGCTCATTTCAGTGTATTATGTTGGCCTAAAGCATAAGTCAACTTTTTCTATGTATTGACGAGATTTCCTTTCTCCCTCTAACTGGTCACCAGGAAGCACGTACTTAGCTCTATCTCCTATCCGCAATGTCAGCAGGACTCAGACCACAAGTGAAAGCTTTGAAGAGCCAACCCATAAGGAGAGAAATATTTGTATAACTTTATTTTCATGTTAGTTCCATGGATGCACATGTGCACAGATGTCAGAGCAGTGTTACTCAACCTGACTTCTATCAAGAGCAAATCTTTTCCAAACTCTGATCCAGCACTCGGATCCTTTAGCATGGCTCCATTGAAGACATCTAATTACATGATGAGTGAAAGTGATCATGAAATGATAGAGTTCATGATTCTAAGGAATGGTAGGAGGGAGAACAGCAAAATAAAAACAATGGATTTCAAGAAGACAGACTTTAGCAAACTCAGGGAGTTGGTAGGTAAGATACCATGGGAAGGAAGTCTAAGGGGAAAAACAATTGAAGACAGTTGGCAGTTTTTCTAAGAGACATTATTAAGGGCACAAGAGCAAACTATCCCACTATGTAGGAAAGATAGGAAGTGTGGCAAGAGACCATCCTGGCTTGCCCAGGAGATCTTCAATGATCTAAAAATCAAAAAAGAGTCCTACAAAAAGTGGAAACTAGGTCAAATTACAAAGGATGAATATAAACGAATAACACAAGTATGTAGGGACAAAATTAGAAAGGCCAAGGCACAAAACAAGATCAAACTAGCTAGAGACATGAAGGGTAACAAGAAAACATTCTACAAAAACATTAGAAGCAAGATGAAGACCAAGGACAGGGTAGGCCCATTACTCAATGGGGGCTGGGGGTGGGAAATAATATCAGAAAATGTGGAAATGGCAGAGGTGCTTAATGACTTCTTCATTTCGGTTTTCACCAAGAAGGTTGGTGGTGATTGGACATCTAACATAGTGAATGCCAGTGAAAATGAGGTAGGATCAGAAGAGGCTAAAATAGGGAAAGAACAAGTTAAAAATTACTTGGACAAATTAGATGTCTTCAAGTCACCAGGGCCTGATGATATGCAGCCTAGAATACTCAAGGAGCTTACTGAGGAGATATCAGAGCCATTATCTATTATCTTTGAGAAGTCATGGAAGATGGGAGAGATTCCAGAAGACTGGAAAAGGGCAAATATAGTGCCAATCTATAAAAAGGGAAATAAGGACAACCTAGGGAATTACAGACTAGCCATCTTAACTTCTGTACCCAGAAAGATAATGGAGCAAATAATTAAGCATTCAATTTGCAAACATCTAGACGATAACAAGATGATAAGTAACAGTCAGCGTGGAGTTGTCAAAAACGAATTGTGTCAAACCAACCTGATAGCTTTCTTTGACAGGGTAACAAGCCTTATGGATGGGGGGAAGTGGTAGACGTGGTATATCTTGACTTTAGTAAAGTTTTTAATACTGTCCCTCATGACCCTCTCATAACTAAACTAGGGAAATGCAACCTAGATAGAGCTACTATAAAGTGCATGCAAAACTGATTGGAAAACCATTCCCAGAAAGTAATCAGTGGTTCACAGTCATGCTGGAAGGCCATAATGAGTGGGGTCCCACAGGGATCAGTTCTAGGTCCGGCTCTGTTCAATATCTTCATCAAAGATTTCGATAATGGCATACAGAGTACACTTATAAAGTTTGTGGACGATACTAAGCTGGGAGGGGTTGCAAGTGCTTTGGAGGACAGGATTAACATTCAGAATGATCTGGACAAACTGGAGAAATGGTCTGAAGTAAACAGGATGAAATTCAATAAGGACAAATGCAAAGTACTCCACTTAGGAAGGAACAACCAGTTGCACACATACAAAATGGGAAATGACTGCCTAGGAAGGAGTACTGAGGAAGATGTATTAGCAGGAGTGTTCTAAGCAAGACACGAGAAGTAATTCTTCCGCTCCACTCCACTCTGATTAGGCCTCAGCTGGAGTATTGTGTCCAGTTCTGGGCACCACATTTCAGGACGGGGTGTGAACAAACTGGAGAGAGTCCAGAGAAGAGCAACAAAAATGATTAAAGGTCTAGAAAACATGACCTATGAGTGAAGATTAAAAAAATTGGGTTTGTTTAGTCTGGAAAAGAAAAGACTGAAAAGGAACATGATAACAGTTTTCAAGTATGTAAAAGGTTGTTACAAGGAGGAGGGAGAAAAATTGTTTTTCTTAACCTCTGAGGATAGGACAAGAAGCAAGGGGCTTAAATTGCAGCAAGGGAGGTTTACGCTGGACTTTCAGAAAAACTTCCTAACTGTCAGGGTGGTTAAGCACTGGAATAAATTGCCTAGGGAGGTTGTGGAATCTCCATCACTGGAGATTTTTTAGAGCAGGTTAGACAAACACCTGTCAGGAATGGTCTAGATAATTAGTCCTGCCACAAGTGCAGGGGACTGGACTTGATGACCTCTTGAGATCCCTTCCAGTTCTACGATTCCATGATGAAGGCAGGAAATTAGATGTCTAAATGTTAGAACTGATGACCACAATTAACTGGGTCATCAAGATTGGAGACCATTTTTAACAATCATACCATTAGGACACCAGGCCTTAGATACATTAGCGTAATAGCTATTGACTATAGCTAATGTGCTGCCCTTAGTTACATAAGGCCAACCCTATTGACTTCACTGAGGTTGCATGAGTGTAACAGATGGCAGAATTTGGCACAGACATTTCATCAGCATGTACAGGACTAAATTCAGTTGTGTATACCAGTGCCACATCACCCCTTCAGAGGGACCATGTTAGTGCAACAGAGAGATGATAATTTTTGTAGAAAAAAATCCCATGGTACATTATTTTTGTTGACCAAAAAGCATACCAGGAACACAGCAGCCCATAGGGGAAATTTATTGAATGCTTAATGATGCAGAGAGGCCAGTATACATCTGTGATAAACGTTTGCCTGACAAACACGGGTACCTCCTACCAGGCAAAAATAAATATATCCATTATTCATGGAATTATGATCAAGTTTTTTACAACACAAGTAATATCTATCAAGAATAGTTTGGGTGCAGAAAATGGACTGGGCCTTTCTATTAAGCAATTGATAATTCTGTGACAATTGTTAATTCTTGAGCAAAAACAGTTACTTAAGTATACAAAGGAAGGGTATGATTGATATGTTTATTAAATAGGACAATTACAGTATGAAGTTAAAAGAAGTAGAAAACATCCAATGTAAAACAATGGTAGTTTATATTTACACAGAGAGAAGCTTGTTTTTATCCTACAGTAATTAGTTATTAAAACTATTCCAAAAACATTATAGGTGAAATTCATTCGCCTCCATAAACTGCAGGTAATGTGTATTATATTTATGTATTTCTGCACTATAATTCATATACAACTAATAATTTCATGCTTGATCTCCCCAATGGAGTAAATGTATTTTCATTCTATGATAAGAAATGTTGGATTAGATTTATGTAGTCATCATTTACTGATTGGCTGTTTTTATTCCCCATAATTTATAAATAAATCTGATTTTCTTTCCTCTTTGAATAGGATTTATAAAGTCATCAGAAGCCCCATGGATAGTTACTAACAAACCCCTTAAGAAGGAAATGGGTTAATTACCATTATGGATGGGTGAATTCACACTGTATAGTTTTATACATAGGTAATGATCAGACCTTACTGAGTTTCCTTCTGTTTAATAGAGACTGAGAGTAAAAAAAAAGAAAAAAGAAGAAAAAAAAAGGAGAAGACAGGTGGAAATAAAAATATTTTAATGAAAGAATATACACAATGGGTCATATTTAAGGCTGCAAGTTTGTCACAGATTCCCCCCCCCCCGCCACCAGCAGCAGAGTTTGGGTGCAGGAGGGGGTAGGGGGGTGGGGCACAGGACAGGGTGAGGTGGGCTCTGAGCAGCACTTCCCTGGGGGACTCCCTGGAAGCAGCAACATCCCCCTCACTCAGCTCCTAGGTGGAGGCATGGCCAGGCAGCTCTGCGCACCACCTACACCTCCCCCTCAGCACCTGGGCTGCCCTCCCTCAGCACCCGCAGTGCCCCCGGGCAGCCCACCCCTCCCCAAGTTTTAGTCAGGGGTATGTAGTAATTTTTTGTTTACTGCCTGTGACCCGTCCGTGACTTTTACTAAAAATACCCATGACTAAAACATAGCCTAAGGGTATGTCTACACTACGGAATAAGGTTGAATTTATAGAAGTTGTTTTTTTAGAAATCGGTTTTATATATTCGAGTGTGTGTGTCCCCACAGAAAATGCTCTAAGTGCATTAAGTGCATTAACTCGGCGGAGTGCTTCCACAGTACCGAGGCTAGAGTCGACTTCCAGAGCGTTGCACTGTGGATAGCTATCCCACATTTCCCGCAGTCTCCGCTGCCCATTGGAATTCTGGGTTGAGATCCCAATGCCTGATGGGGCTAAAACATTGTCACGGGTGGTTCTGGGTACATATCGTCAGGCCCCCCTTCCCTCCCTCACTCCGTGAAAGCAAGGGCAGACAATCGTTTCGCGCCTTTTTTCCTGAGTTACCTGTGCAGACGCCATACCACGGCAAGCATGGAGCCCGCTCAGGTAACCGTCACCGTATGTCTCCTGGGTGCTGGCAGACGCGGTACGGCATTGCTACACAGTAGCAGCAACCCATTGCCTTCTGGCAGCAGACGGTGCAGTACGACTGGTAGCCGTCATCGTCATGTCCGAGGTGCTCCTGGCCACGTCGGCTGGGAGCGCCTGGGCAGACATGGGCTCAGGGACTAAATTTGGAGTGACTTGACCAGATCATTCTCTTTAGTCCTGCAGTCAGTCCTATTGAACCGTCTTATGGTGAGCAGGCAGGCGATACGGATTGCTAGCAGTCGTACTGTACCATCTTCTGCCAGGCACGCAAGAGAAGAGGATGGCTAGCAGTCGTATTGTACCATCTTCTGCCAGGCACGCAAGAGAAGAGGATGGCTAGCAGTCGTATTGTACCATCTTCTGCCGGGCAGGCAAGAGATGAGGATGGCTAGCAGTCGTACTGTACCATCTTCTGCCGAGCAGCCATGAGATGTGGATGGCATGCAGTCCTTCTGCACCGTCTGCTGCCAGCCAAAGATGTAAAAGATAGATGGAGTGGATCAAAACAAGAAATAGACCAGATTTGTTTTGTACTCATTTGCGTCCCCCCCTCCCCTGTCTAGGGGACTCATTCCTCTAGGTCACACTGCAGTCACTCACAGAGAAGGTGCAGTGAGGTAAATCTAGCCATGTATCAATCAGAGGCCAGGCTAACCTCCTTGTTCCAATAAGAACAATAACTTAGGTGCACCATTTCTTATTGGAACCCTCCGTGAAGTCCTGCCTCAAATACTCCTTGATGTAAAGCCACCCCCTTTGTTGATTTTAGCTCCCTGAAGCCAACCCTGTAAGCCGTGTCGTCAGTCGCCCCTCCCTCCGTCAGAGCAACGGCAGACAATCATTCCGCGCCTTTTTTCTGTGCTGACGCCATATCAAGGCAAACATGGAGGCCGCTCAGCTCACTTTGGCAATTAGGAGCACACTAAACACCACACGCATTATCCAGCAGTATATGCAGCACCAGAACCTGGCAAAGCGATACCGGGTGAGGAGGCGATGTCAGCGCGGTCACGTGAGTGATCAGGACATGGACACAGATTTCTCTGAAAGCATGGGCCCTGCCAATGCATGCATCATGGTGCTAATGGGGCAGATTCATGCTGTGGAACGCCGATTCTGGGCTCGGGAAACAAGCACAGACTGGTGGGACCGCATAGTGTTGCAGGTCTGGGACGATTCCCAGTGGCTGCGAAACTTTCGCATGCGTAAGGGCACTTTCATGGAACTTTGTGACTTGCTTTCCCCTGCCCTGAGGCGCATGAATACCAAGATGAGAGCAGCCCTCACAGTTGAGAAGTGAGTGGCGATAGCCCTGTGGAAGCTTGCAATGCCAGACAGCTACCAGTCAGTTGGGAATCAATTTGGAGTGGGCAAATCTACTGTTGGGGCTGCTGTGATGCAAGTAGCCCACGCAATCAAAGATCTGCTGATATCAAGGGTAGTGACTCTGGGAAATGTGCAGGTCATAGTGGATGGCTTTGCTGCAATGGGATTCCCTAACTGTGGTGGGGCCATAGGCGGAACCCATATCCCTATCTTGGCACCGGAGCACCAAGCTGCCAAGTACATAAACCGCAAGGGGTACTTTTCAATAGTGCTGCAAGCACTGGTGGATCACAAGGGACGTTTCACCAACATCAACGTCAGATGGCCGGGAAAGGTACATGACGCTCGCATCTTCAGGAACTCTGGTCTGTATGAACAGCTGCAGCAAGGGACTTACTTTCCAGACCAGAAAATAACCGTTGAGGGTGTTGAAATGCCTATAGTTATCTTTGGGGACCCAGCCTACCCCTTAATGCCATGGCTCATGAAGCCGTACACAGGCAGCCTGGACAGTAGTCAGGAGCTGTTCAACTACAGGCTGAGCAAGTGCAGAATGGTGGTAGAATGTGCATTTGGATGTTTAAAGGCGCGCTGGCGCAGTTTACTGACTCGCTTAGACCTCAGCAAAACCAATATTCCCACTGTTATTACTGCTTGCTGTGTGCTCCACAATATCTGTGAGAGTAAGGGGGAGACGTTTATGGCGGGGTGGGAGGCTGAGGCAAATCGCCTGGCTGCTGGTTACGCGCAGCCAGACACCAGGGCGGTTAGAAGAGCACAGAAGGGCGCGGTACGCATCAGAGAAGCTTTGAAAACCAGTTTCATGACTGGCCAGGCTACGGTGTGAAAGTTCTGTTTGTTTCTCCTTGATGAAACCCCCCGCCCCTTGGTTCACTCTACTTCCCTGTAAGCTAACCACCCTCCCCTCCTCCCTTCAATCACCGCTTGCAGAGGCAATAAAGTCATTGTTGCTTCACATTTATGCATTCTTTATTCATTCATCACACAAACAGAGGGACGACTACCAAGGTAGCCGAGGAGGGGAGGTGGAGGAGGGAAGGAAAATGTCACACAGCACTTTAAAAGTTTACAACTTTAAAATTTATTGAATGCCAGCCTTCTTTTTTTGGGGCAATCCTCTGTGGCGGAGTGGCTGGTTGGCCGGTGGCCCCCCCACCGCGTTCTTGGGTGTCTGGGTGTGGAGGCTATGGAACTTGGGGAGGAGGGCGGTTGGTTACAGAGGGGCAGCAGTGGCAGTCTGTGCTCCAGCTGCCTTTGCTGCAGCTCAACCATACACTGGAGCATACTGGTTTGGTCCTCCAGCAGCCTCAGCATTGAATCCTGCCTCCTCTCATCACGCTGCTGCCACATTTGAGCTTCAGCCCTGTCTTCAGCCCGCCACTTACTCTCTTCAGCCCGCCACCTCTCCTCCCGGTCATTTTGTGCTTTCCTGCACTCTGACATTATTTGCCTCCACGCATTCGTCTGTGCTCTGTCAGTGTGGGAGGACAGCATGAGCTCGGAGAACATTTCATCTCGAGTGCGTTTTTTCTTTCTTTCTAAGCTTCACTAGCCTCTGGGAAGGAGAAGATCCTGTGATAAGATCCTGTGATCATTGAAACACATGCAGCTGGTGGAGAAAAAAAAAGGGACAGTGGTATTTAAAAAGACACATTTTATAAAACAGTGGCTACACTCTTTCAGGGTAAACCTTGCTGTTAACATTACACACATAGCACATGTGCTTTCGTTACAAGGTCACATTTTGCCTCCCCCCACCGCGTGGCTACCCCCTCAACCCTCCCCCCTCCCTGTGGCTAACAGCGGGGAACATTTCTGTTTAGCCACAGGCAAACAGCCCAGCAGGAATGGGCTCCTCTGAGTGTCCCCTGAAGAAAAGCACTCTATTTCAACCAAGTGACCATGAATTATATCTCACTCTCCTGAGGATAACACAGAGAGATAAAGAATGGATGTTGTTTGAACGCCAGCAAACATACACTGCAATGCTTTGTTGTACAATGATTCCCGAGTACGTGTTACTGGCCTGGAGTGGTAAAATGTCCTACCATGAAGGATGCAATAAGGCTGCCCTCCCCAGAAACCTTTTGCAAAGGCTTTGGGAGTACATCCAGGAGAGCCGCAAATGCCAGGGCAAAGTAATCCTTTCACATGCTTGCTTTTAAACCATGTACAGTATTTTAAAAGGTACACTCACCGGAGGTCCCTTCTCCGCCTGCTGGGTCCAGGAGGCAGCCTTGGGTGGGTTCAGGGGGTACTGGCTCCAGGTCCAGGGTGAGAAACAGTTCCTGGCTGTCGGGAAAACCGGTTTCTCCGCTTGCTTGCTGTGAGCTATCTACAACCTCATCATCATCATCTTCTTCGTCCCCAAAACCTGCTTCCGTATTGCCTCCATCTCCATTGAAGGAGTCAAACAACACGGCTGGGGTAGTGGTGGCTGAACCCCCTAAAATGGCATGCAGCTCATCATAGAAGCGGCATGTTTGGGGCTCTGACCCGGAGCGGCCGTTCGCCTCTCTGGTTTTCTGGTAGGCTTGCCTCAGCTCCTTCAGTTTCACGTGGCACTGCTTCGGGTCCCTCTTATGGCCTCTGTCCTTCATGCCCTGGGAGATTTTGACAAAGGTTTTGGCATTTCGAAAACTGGAACGGAGTTCTGATAGCACGGATTCCTCTCCCCATACAGCGATCAGATCCCGTACCTCCCGTTCGGTCCATGCTGGAGCTCTTTTGCGATTCTGGAACTCCATCATGGTCACCTCTGCTGATGAGCTCTGCATGGTCACCTGCAGCTTGCCATGCTGGCCAAACAGGAAATCAGATTCAAAAGTTCACGGTTCTTTTCCTGTCTACCTGGCCAGTGCATCTGAGTTGAGAGTGCTGTCCAGAGCGGTCACAATGGAGCACTCTGGGATAGCTCCCGGAGGCCAATACCGTCGAATTGTGTCCACAGTACCCCAAATTCGAGCCTCAAGGCCGATTTAAGCGCTAATCCACTTGTCAGGGGTGGAGTAAGGAAATCGATTTTAAGAGCCCTTTAAGTCGAAATAAAGGGCTTCATCGTGTGGACGGGTGCAGGTTTACATCAATTTAATGCTGCTAAATTCAACCTAAAGTCCTAGTGTAGACCAGGACTTAGTCATATTCTGTCCTGCCCATGGCTTCAATAGGAGTTTTGCAGAAATAAGGATTTCAGGATTTTCCCCAGTATGTATTACAGAGCGTGTTTGTAGAGAAGTGTACACTGCAAGGCAATTATTTGTGGCTGCCTATTTCTGAGGCGGAGAGATTCTTCTATATCTAAAGATAGCACAAGATGGCACTTGTAAAAATATTAACAATACAATAAAATAAGAGGGAATTCAAACAACAGGGGACAAGCTCCGTGTAGGTTTAAAAATTGTGTCAGCTCCTAATGGCTTAAGATCTGTGCTTTATAAATCAAAATACATACAAAATAAATAAAGTCCCAAGAATAGTTTTACAAAACCTCAAGCTCCAGGAGGGGTGCTGTTCTCTAATTACCTGCCACCTTCTGATGTTTAACAAGGGGATTTAAAATTCCCTAGACTTTGTTTGCCTACAGGGAAGGATTCCCACTGAAAAACTCATTAGAAGAGATCACATTTTGCACTTTTCCTTCCCAAAATTTACTCCATGACTCTGATTGATTTGAGTTCTAGAGAGCCAGAAAGTCAGTGTCCCCCTCTCTGTTTTAAATGTTGCCCTCTTACAGAGAAACTGGAAGCCATTAAACGATTTATGCTGAAGCAGAACAAAAGTCCTGAATAGTTTGGCTTCCTTGCAATGTGTTGAATAGGTGAACTGACACTTAAAATGGCTTAACACGACTATAAGTCCATTGAAATCAATGGCATTAACTCCTGATTTATACCATTCGAGGCAAGAGGGCAATCAAGCCCACACTTGAGAACCTAAGTGTAAATTGATACAAAGCTTTGTGCTTGATGGTCTGTACTGTGGAAATAATTAAGTGGCTGGCTTTACGGTGCTTTAAAATGCAAACTCCCACTGACTTTGGTGGGAGTTCTGCACATGAAAATATGCACAAAAATTAATAATAAATATAGAAACTAAATTAAACTCCCTTTCAGATTTTATTAGACAAGCCACTGAATAATTTCCTCAAATGATGGTTATTCCTCAATGAAATTATTAGGATATATGCTCCGAAAGATTGTTTTTGTGACCCACAGGAAATACCAAATATCCCTGCAGCATGAAAGCCGAATATGCAAATAATGGCAACATCTTGACCTTGCTTCAGTAAAGTTCTTTGCTGGCTCTGAAAACTTTTTTCCATGATATACTATTTACTCTAGATTCATTGTGTTGGTATGACTGACTAGAGGGAACTATAACATAAGAAATCAAAAAGATTGGTGGAACCGTCAGCCTGGTTTATTGACAAAGAAGCTGCTGCAATTCTTCTCTTTTACTAGTTTTCACATTTCTAGATGAGCATAGCATTTTCCCACTTAATAGAATGCCCTTTTGTGAAAGCATGGCTAAAAGGAGCTTTTTCTTTAGGGACAGAGAGAAAGACAGGTGTGTGGGCATGTGTTGTGGGTGCTGGATGGATGTGAGCATGTGTAGTTTGTGCTTGATGGTCATCTTCCGAAATGATCCAATCACAAGACTTAGAAGGAAATGTTCCTGCAATCGATAACTGAAACTCCAAGATGTACAATTATACTCAACCAGTTAGAATTGAATCACCATCTGCAATATGTCAGTTAACTTTAACGTTCTCTGTGGAGTACCTCAAAAATAAAATGATTTGTAGAAGACATCTGCAAATTCCATTCCATAAGAGAGGCAATAGTTTACCACTATCTAAATTATCAGAGTGCTGTCTACCATAGCCCTACTGGAGAGTGTAACTTCTTTAATTTGGGGATGCTCCCCAAGGTTTTAACAGGAATATCTGAGAACAGATTCAATATCTTGGGCCCCAATTCAGCAGTTCATCTACAGTTATCAAAGCACTTAACTGTAAGCAATGTTTAAGTGCTTTGCTGAATAGAGCTGGTGCTAACATGTTTTGCTGAATTGTGGCCAAAATACATATTAATTGTATCACACATCTTAAGAAACAAAACCTGTTCCTGAATTCTGCATCCTATTAGAGAGCGTTACCAATATTACTTGCAGAACATTTAGCATCACTGCTATGATCTCCTTCTACACAAAAGAGCCAACACAGGTTAACTGACTACATACCATGAATAAAACTACACGGAGTCTAAATATCCTGATGTTCCAGAGAGAACAATTCAGGGTTGAAATAAAAGATGAAAAGGGTTTTCAGCAGGTTTGAAAATATGCTAGGAGAACAACAGTGTGCCATTTTGAATATTGCACACTAACACCTTACTGGCTTGTGGTACTATGACCGGGGCGCCACTGCTGGTCCCCAGCACCAAACACGTGCTGTCATGCCCAGTCCCAGGTGAGGTGGTTTATTTTTTTTATAACAAAAGTTTAAACAAACCAACAGAAGGCAGCAATACCTGGGCCCCCAGGCATCAGGGCCACCCCTCCCAGGGGTCTCTGGCTCTCCAGCACATGGCAGCTTCCTTGCCTCCCTTCTTGGAGTTGCAGGGCTGTTTCCTTGAGCCCCATGCTCCCTTGCTCCAGGGACCCACCACAGAAGTTAGCTCCTCTCTAGTGTAGCCTCTGCTGACCAAGGCTCAGCCCTTCCTTGTCCAGCTGCCCAGGTGTAGCCCAGTTCTCTGTAATTAGCTGGATTGGGGTCACCTGCTCCAGTCCAGGGGAACTGAGTCTATCCACAGAGACCAGCTGTCCTATGACAGGCACATTTGTTATTAATAGCACAGGACAATGACACTAACGTCACTAGGCATGTCAGGCCAAGTTAACCTGGGAAAGGGGACATTTCAGAGTTTTCATTCCTTGTTTTGGCTGAGATATGGTAAACTCTCTTATTGAAAATAATGTTGTGAGCAAAAAATTGCAGAGTCTGGATCTTGACATTCCAACAGCTTGCAATTTTCTTGGTGGCCTTCAAGATGCTTTATGGTAATTATTTTTTTGTGTGTTTTTTGTGTTGCGTGTAAGGAAGTTGCTGCTTCACATGATGAAAGATTAGGAATATCCATGAAGTTCAAAGAGAAACAATCTTGAAGCGGAAAGTAACGCCAGGCAAGCTTGCAGAGGACAAAAGGTAATCAGATCCAAAAAAACCGTTGCTGAATGTGAGGTTTTCACCTCAGTGGGGTAATAGGATGCGTAAGCATGATGGAATTGGAGAACGGTTTGCTTTTTTGATGGGTGAGAAACTGAAAATTATCAGTGCCGAGAGCTAAAGAGTCATGCTCCAAACTTAGCAAGCAGTTACCATGAGGATTTAAACTTTGAAAGATTTGTGAATGAGGCTGAGCTCAGTTTTTGCAAGCAAATATTCAAGGAGGATTCAAAACAAAGGCACCCATTGATCTCCTTAGCTCCATTCACAAAATGTCTTTAAGTGCGAGTTTCCCTACCGATGAAAGAGCATTGCTTATTTTTTGCTGTCTTCTTGTAACTACGGCTATAACTATGAAAGGAGTCTCGGCAAATGAATATTAATCAAGGCCTACTTAAAAAGATCCATCGGGCTGGAAAGGTTAAGTGACCTGGCAGTTGATTCTGTAGAGAAATCTGAAGCAAGGCTGATAGATTGGGACAAGCTAATTAATGAGATTGCTTCAGGGAAGGCTAGGATGGTCTCTTTGTAAGAGTACTTAATGGTGAGTTTGGGGCTGGGAGAGGGGGAAAGAAAGTCCAAGATCTGAGTCTTCAGACCAGACCCAGAAGACCCTTGGCACAGCACTGTGTTCACTCATGTGACAGAATTCAGGCCCAAGACTCACCTCACCCACACAGGCAGCAGTAACATTTCCTGACACCAGGGTTTTGGTTTTCTCTGTGCACATAGGCAAATAAGGGAAGAGCTCCTGTACATTTCTCTCCGCCTCATTACACACCGTCCTGTGAGCAGCCAGAATCTGGCGCTGCTAAATGCTCATCTGCCTCTGAAATACTACCACGGCACACTTGTGCTGCTGCAGTGTAGACAGTACCTACGTGGATGGGTGGGGGGTCTCAAACATGCCGATACTCCCCAAGCCATCCAACTCTTTCCCTTCCTAATGTCAGCTGTGGTAAAGCTAGGGACATAAAAAACCTACACTTCTAATTGCACATATTTCCCTTTCCCCAGGGTAACCTGGCCTGACATGCCTAGTGACGTTAAGCGTCATTTTCCTGTGCCATTAATAACAAATGTGCCCGTCATAAGACAGCTGGTCTCTGTGGATAGACTGAGCCCAGTTCCCCTGGACTGGAGCAGGTGAGCCGAATCCCGCTAATCAAAGAGGGCTGGGCTACACCTGGGCAGCTAGGCAACTGGAAAAGGAAGGAGAGGTACTGGCTGGCTAAGAGGGCTGCAGCTGTGGTGGTCATTGAAGCGAAAGCCCATGCTTGGGAGGAGTTTGGAGAGACCATGAAGAATGACTACCAGACAGACTCAAAGGTGTTCTGGCAAACCATTCGTCACCTTAGGGGGGATCAGTGGGATGTTGCCCGGGCTATACTCAGCAAGGATGGTAAAATGCTGACCTCAACTGAGAAGATCATAGAGAGGTGAAGGACCACTTTGAGGAACTCCTCAATCCAATGGACACCCCCCCCCCCCATTCCAGGAGGCAGTGCTGGAAACCTCCGGTGATATTGGATCTATTTCTGATGCTGAGATCAATTTGGCGGTAAAGTGCCTTCATAGTGGTAAGGCAGCAGGGGTGGACGAGATTCACCCGGAGATGTTGAAAGCACTGGATAATGTTGGTGTGTCGTGGTTAACATGCCTCTTCAATGTTGCATGGAAGACAGGTGCAGTACCTCTGGACTGGCAAACCAGCGAGATAGTCCCAATGTTTAAGAAAGGCAAACAGAGGGTGTGTTCCAACGATAGGGGGATCACATTCCCTAACTTCCCTGGTAAAGCCTATGGAAGGGCGCTATGGAGGTTACGCCCATTAGTTGAACCTCAGACTCAGGAGGAACAATGTGGATTCTGTCCTGATCAGGGAACAACGGACCAGCTCTTTGCTCTCTCGCAGATACTCGAGGGGTCATAGGAGTTTGCTAATCTGGTCTACCTTTGGTTTGCAGACCTGGGGAAGGCATACGACCATGTTCCCCAAGATGTCTTGTGGGAAGTGCTGCAGGATTATCAAATGCCAGTGCCGCATTTGCGGGCCGTCCAGTCCCTCTATTCTCAGAGTAAGAGTTGCATTCGTATTCTTGGCATTAAGTCGAATTCATTCAAGGTGGGTGCTGGACTCCACCAAAGGTGTTTCCTGTCCCCACTCCTGGTCATGATTTTCATGGATAGGATATCAAGGCTCAGCTAAGCTATAGAGTACATCTGGTATTGGGACTTGGAGGGATCTCTGCTGTTTGCAGATTATGTTGTCCTTGCTTCTTCAGATTGCAATATCTGAACGTTTCGCTGCTGAGTGTGTAGCGGCTGGGATGAGAATCAGCACCTCCAAATCAGAGGTCATGGTCCTCTCCCAGAAGAAAGTGGACTGTTCTCTCCAAGTGATGGGGGAGCAGCTACCCTTAGTGGACAAATTCAAGTATCTAGGGGTCTTCTTCACAAATGATGGCAAGTGGGAGCATGAGATCAACCCGCGGATTGGTGCGGTGGCGGCAGTGATGCGGATGCTGTACCGATCCGTGGTGGTGAAGCAGGAGGAGAGTTCTTTGACGAAGCTCTTAGTTTAAGGTCACTCTACATCCCTAGCCTCACCTATAGTCAGGACCATTGGGTAATGACCAAAAGGACAAGATCATTGGTACAAGCAGCGGAAATGAGGTTTCTCTGCAGGATGGCTGGGCTTACTCTTTGAGATAGAGTGAGGAGCTCGGCTATATGGGAGGGCCTTGGAGTAGAGCTGCTGCTCCTCCAGAGCGAGAGGAGCCAGTTGAGGTGGTTCTGGCACCGGATAAGGTTGCCCCCTGGGAGGCATCCGTTGGAACTATACTGGGCACATCCCACTGGGAAGAGGCCCCGAGGCTGACCCAGGGCATACTGGAGAGATTACATCTCCCAACTGGCCTGGGAACACTGGGGAATCCCCCAGGAGGGGCTGGAACCTGTTGCAGAGGAAAAGGAGGTCTGGTCCTCCTTACTCTCTATGCCGGCACCACAATCCTCACCAGGAAAAGCTAAAAGCAGCAAGGCAAGGCAAGGCAATACTGACCTTAAGAGCTTCTACATAAGTTCGCAACACAGTGTCATACCTTGCAAGCAATTAAAGTAAACCCAAAAAATTATCATTAGGTAAAGCCAAATACTCTCACCTAATTATAACAAAATATCCAAGAGATCATGCAAAATGTAGCCCCACCTGTCCTTCTGTATCTTTGTCAACTGTATGATCTTTTACCCAATCATTCTGAATGTTCCGAATGGTCTGTTCAGGGACCTACTGGAAAAAGCTAGAGCCCCATGACGGAACAGACGTGAAAAATAAAAAAAGTAAAACAAAAAATAATGCAAAACCAGGGCCCTTTCTGGTCCCGGTTCCACTAGACTCATTTGAACTCCCCTTTGCACGGCCCTGGGTGAATGGGGGTAAATTGTGTATGTGTAAGGTCTATAATCTATTCACGTAGTCCCCATTCCTTAAAACAATTATGCATGCAATTAACTTTATACATGAATAGTCCTATAGAATTCAATGGGTGAAATCCTGCCCCCATTGAAGTTAATAGTAAAACTCCCACTGAGTTCAGTGGGACTGGGATTTCAGCCAGTAGGATTACTCATGAGCACAAAGTTCTGCAAACAGTTATACATGTGCTTGACTGCAGCTCTAGAACAAATAATGTGTTTACACAAGGTGTCCTGTGTTTGCAAATGCAGGCCATTTTTGAAATGTAGTCCATGGCTATTTCCCTTCCTTTACTCTTATGACAATTTGATATTGGGTAATGTAACTTCTAAGCAAGAAAGTCTGGATGTTCAGGAAGTTTTGGGGCACTAACCTCCAGTTTTATCAGGGTAAGTTATACTTGCTATTTAAGGACGTCAGGAATGGGCAAATCTGAAGGGATGCAGTTGATTGGATTTTTCCTTCCAAATTTCTTATTGAGCTTTTAGCTTTTATGGCTTTTAATAGTTAATCTGCATAACCTTGAAGAGTCTCTTCATCTTTAAGCTGATTAAAAATATTTTTCACACCCAGTAAGCAAGAAGTGACTCCATGCTATGTGTACTTAATAGAGGAAATATGCTTTACACGCTTCATTAAGTTATTTGTGAAATTGCATTAGTGCCATTCCATTAGTGTACCTCTTTCAACTACATCTATGGCCATTTCTTGACAGGAAAATTAAGAGTTTCATAAGTCTATACTGAAATTTTTAATGATCTTCTAATACATTGAAAAATATCCATTTTAATAGGAATTTTAAAAAGTAAATAAGCATTTTTCTATATAATTTTTGCAAAATTATCTGCCGAGAGGCAAGTTAATTATCAGATTTCTTAAAGCAAGAAATTATGGGTTATTCTGGAAACTTCATTAAAATTACAACCTTATGCAATAAAGGAAAATTAATCTTAAAATAAGATATTACAGTGAAGTTCATACTGATTATAAGAAGTGGAAGCAGTATGAGGGGGGTTGAATTCCAGTTGGAAGGGCTTGGGCTGCTGTTCTGGTACACGGACAGGAGAGGACTGACAGACAGCTGGGGCATGGCAAGGGATGCTGGGGTCTGTATGTTACACTTCTGTTTGGACTATGGCTTGGAAATTCTGGACTATGGTGTTGCGATTTATACGCACAAGAGTTTTTTAGTAAATGAACCGTGCCGGGGCTATAATTATACTTGGGAAGATGCTTTGACTATTTCTGGGGCATCTGGAAGAGGGAAACTGAGGTAGTTGTGCAAGTTATTCCACAGCCTACGGCAATCAGGCACTCCAGGGGGGCTGCCATATGAGAGACTTGTTTCACTTTAATAAGTAAATCAAGTCAGCAATCCATGACTGCTCCTTTGCCTAACCCATCGTTGCCTGGCTGATTTCCTGTAGGCTTCAAAGCAGATGTCTTAAAGAGGGATTTGAAAAAGGGAAGGGTAATGGCCTATAAATCTTTGAAGTGTTTGGTAAGAAGCAACATCTGGTCCAATAGAAATGCAACAGGTCTTAATTTGAGAGATGTCGTAGATGCATTTCTTCCTGCTGCCTGCTTACTGACCTTCGAAAAGAATGAGAGGATGGGAATCAGATTATAGTTCAATGAGATAAAATATATCTATGATACTGGCAGGGTAGCAGCTGTTTCACTACACTAACAAAGATCACCCACAGTAAAAGAGACGCACTCAAATGAATAATCACTGGAATCAGTGAAAGGCCACAATTTGTGATTAATTTTGTATGCCAAGATTCTAGTTTACGAGCAGCAGTATACATGTTTCAGATAATTTCTTGAGCACCCTTTGATGTTAAAAGAAGAGAAGCTCAGAGGGAAATATACCAGAGGTGAAAGTATCAATGACTGAAACAACATTAAGGATTACAGCATCACTAGAAGGCAGCTGTCTCTGGATAATATGATTTTATTCTAAAATGAAAAACTCTTGGCAATGTTCTGTCAATGGCAAAAATAAGCCAAATTGGATGTCTTATTTAGAGTGCTAAATAGCAAAACAGGGCAATTAGCCCACACTACAATTACATCTGAATAGCAAAGAGTTCAGGCTTGTTTCGGAGAATCTCTGGACACATTAGTACACTTCTTTTATGTCTGAAAACATGTGAAGTTGAGAAGCCCTTCAAAGTTTCCTCTGCTCTTCATTTCTCAAAGCTTTTTGTATATCACAAAATGGCATATAAGATTTATCACTTCGGTGCAGAACAGAAATAATCTTGCTGAGCTACATGGCGTTATTAGAAACATCCCGTTATTCGGATCTCAAAACCAGACAACTGACACTACCCTGTTTGATTTCATGAATTAAGTTTGTCCCAATCTCCTACCGATCAGGTACACAGCTTCGGAATGGCCCAGCTACCGCACCATAGGCGTTGCCTTACATGTTGAGCTGCTATCCCTGTCCCCAAACATTGCCTGCACTGATTCAGGATGACATGGGAAGACACAAGCCATGCCTATTGCATTTGCTGTCACACAAAATACACTGTTGGAAGAGGGAGCAGATCTCAGGCGTAAAAGAACAGAGGTGGACAGATTTAACTCAGCCTCTGCTATCAGCTGGCTGGCATGACCTGGATAGTATAAAATCAGAAGGCAAGTTTATTTTTGCCAAACGTAAATTGCTTTGGCCACCTATTTATATTACAGTAGCACCCAAAATATGCAAGAGGCTAGAGTGAGATCTTGGAAAACACAGTGCCTGACCCAAAGAGCTTATAATCTATAAAGATAATTACAGGTGACTTTGGACTTTTTACGCTCCCACTGAAGTCCACCTGGGCATGGCCCTAGGCTGGGCAATCTTCGTCCCACTTGCAAAATCTGAATAGATTTATTTTCAGAGGAATCCCAAATTGCTGTATCATCCCAATAATAAACCAAGACAGACATGCAGATTAGCTCAATAAGATATTCGATGGAAAACTTTGGCTAATGATAAACCACCACCTATGTTTAAATTAGATGGACCAAGACTGTAAAAACAAACTGTCATATTGACAATCTGTTTTGTGTTAACATATGCTAGCACAGCAAACTGATACTAAGGCAGATTCAGTCCTTGCCTAAATGGAAGCACTCCCGAGTGAAAGTCAATGGAAGCTGCCGTCCAGTTACACCAGGAATTGAATTTTGACCATAATTTTTAATTGCCAAGTACTATTTAGAACAGCTGTTCTCAACCAGGGGCCTCCCCCCCGGGGAGGCCACGAGCAAGTTTCAGGGGGTCCACCAATCAGGGCCAATGTTACACTCGCTGGGGCCCAGGGCAGAAAGCTGAAGCCCCACTGTGCAATGCTGAAGCCCAGGGCCCCGAGCCCTGCCATCTGGGGCTGAAGCTGAAGCCTGAGAAGCTTAGCTTGGGGCCCTGGGCAATTGCCCTGCTTGGTACCATCTAACTCCGGCCCTAGCTTTTATATGTAGAAAAACAGGTGTTCTGGCACTGGTTGGCCGTGGAGTTTTTAATAGCACGTTGGGGGCTGGCTCAGAAACAAAAAGGGTGAGAACCCCTGATTCAGAAAACATCATTGACTGAACGAGTATGCCTGACATATAAACAGTTCAAAAATCACTTCCAGCAATACTCCCTGTACTCAAAATGGGGAATACTGCTACAACTGGGAATATATTTAGAAGCAGAATTATCTTTTTAAGTGGACCCGTTCTGGTTTGTTACGGGGTTTACTTTTGTGTATTTTAAGCCATCCTATCTCCCCCCATCCTTGACTGGAGATGGATTTATCAAATCACACTAAAAAGAACAGAGGAAGGCAGCTATCATTGTCCCAGACACCACAGGCACAAAGACAAATCATCAGGAATGTGGTATAATTAGGCTGCAACTTTACTAACACATTTGGGAACTATCTGACAATCACTCATTCAGTGCAGCTCATCCTGCCTTCCAAATCCATACCACCTGGTGGAGGGCTTTACTCCGCTCTCAACCCCATTAACCTGGTCCCAGCACCATTTCTGGGACCCTCCTCTCATGCGAGTGTAAGGGGACTGTTGCCCCCTTACTAACATTCAGTGGGGGTGTTTTAGTTGCTAGCTCCCAGTACTAACAGGGGGGCCTATGGGAAATCAGGACCCTGAGACTGACAGTCCCCAGGAACAATGGGGAGAGGCCAATGCTCCAGGTCAGCCTGAATGACAGGACAGGCAGGCTAATCAGGGAGTCAGGAGGCCAGGTAGGTCCCATTCTCTGCGTGAGTTGGAATTGCCTGGGTCAGACAGAGTGGGGCCGAGCTAAGGAGAAAGCAAGGGCCCAAGCTGAGCTGGGGAGCAGAGCTGTGCCAGATCCAGAGAGAGCAGACCCTGTCCTGGGAGCAGAGCTGCAGCCCCAAAGTCACAGGCACAGCCCAGAGAGAGCAGACTTGCCCTGGGAGCAGAGCTGCACCAACCAGAGCCAGAGGGGTCAGAAAAGCGGCCCAGGAAGCAGGTCAGTGCTGGGAGCAGAGTCACAAAAGCAGCCTGC
Organism: Caretta caretta; assembly: GCF_965140235.1. NCBI lineage: Eukaryota > Metazoa > Chordata > Testudines > Cheloniidae > Caretta > Caretta caretta. The sequence continues at coordinate 89,329,768 of NC_134214.1, forward strand.
AGAGCAGACCTGTCCTGGGAGCAGAGCGGCAGCAACCAGAGCCAGAGGGGCCAAAGGAGCAGCCCAGGGAGCTGAAGGCAGAGCAGCAGCAGTGCTGAGACCGAGTGGTGGAGCTGGGGCTGGAGCAGTCCGGAGCTGGGTGCGGAGAGCAGCTGGGGAGACCGAGGGGGACCCTGGGCAGCGGGCCCAGCACAGGGAGATGCCTCAGCCAAGAGGCTCCGCAGGCCAGGCTTGGATTATAACCCCGACAGGGCGGGGGCAACACTGGGAAGAAGGGTCCTACCACTTAGAGACTGAAAGCGTGTGGCCACCACCGGAGCAAGTGTCCAACCCACAGCATCCCTGCAACACAGCCAGGGCCTGAGAAGGAGGCCTGGGACTTACAAGGAGCAGACTGTGAACTGCCCGGACGTTCCAGAGACACTGTGTGATGTTCCCTGCCACAGAGCGGGGTGATGTGTTTCCTTTAACCTTTCCCATTTTTCCTTATTCTTTTTAAAATTAATTGTTGATTAAATAACTCGCATTTGCTTTAACTTGTATGTAATGGTCAGTGGGTCAGAGAAGTGCCCAGCGCAGAGAGAGTACCCCGGAGTGGGGACAACCTAGCCCCTGTCCTAGGTGACCACAGCAGGGTTGGGGGTCGAGCCCCACAGGAATCCTGGGCCCAGCCTTGTTAGGGTTACGAGGACTCTGCCAGGCAGGAGAGTGGAAGGAGAGTCCTCGAGGGCAGGGAGGTCACTGGGTTAAGGAAGTGGGAGCGAGGACTCAGATCCTTTCGCTAGCCCACTTCACCGGGTAGTGCAGAAGCCAGGAAAGTTCCCCACAACAGGGGGACTATTCCCCCGCTTACACGAGGGTTAAAGAGGTGCAGAAGAGAAGGTAGTCTCCACGCAACACCAGACAATAGGACTGCTAACCCCATTCCTCACCTTCTTTAGATGTTTCTCCTAATCTACTTTCAATTCCAGTTTCTCAGGGAACCAGGTCCCCTGTTGGACAATTACTTGCACTGGACACCTGCCAAGTAGTGACAAAATGAATTTAACAATATAACCTACCCACCACATCCCTGGGCTGCTGAGACGAAGGTGAAAACCCCCACGCTGCCCAGGCCAATGGCAGTGAGGGAAAAATTTCTTCCCAGCCCCAAAAAGGTAACTAGTACGATCCCCATAGCAAGGCACCAAAATACAGTCCTACTCTAATCCCAAGGGGAGAGGTTTTCTCCCAGCGCAGAATGGGAGGCAGGCAGAAGGCAGGCAGAAGGGTTTATAAACTGTCCCCCTGAGGTGTGCAGGATCCAATAAGCTTATGCTTTACCCTTCTGTACAAATAATCAGACAATACACCCCCTCCTTCCCTTATCAAGCCCATAAAAAATGGAGGGGGAGCAATCCCTAAAGGGGCCAAGGGTTTTCTTTCCCATGTTGGGCCACATAAAGCTGTGGGGAAGGGTGTCTGAGGGGGGCATTAAAGCTCTGAAATGCTCCTGACAAAACCCAAGGCACACACAAAGAACTCACCTGGGCTTCAGGTTTAGATGCAACCTCTGCACTCAAAGGGCTTGCTAGGGGCTACCAAACTTTTGAGTAAACTCAGGCTCATCTCTGGTTTGGCACCAAGACAATGGGAAATGTGTGGGTTCATGCTATTTCAGAGTGAAACCAGGAGAAATCTGGTCTTTGAACAGTTTCACTTTGAGATTAAGATCCTTTCTATTCTCTGCCTGTGGCACACAATAATTTAGTCCCCGGGGGAAAGGGGGGGGGGGCTATCATACTTGTTTCAGAGTAGCAGCCGTGTTAGTCTGTATTTCCAAAAAGAAAAGGAGGACTTGTGGCACCTTAGAGACTAACCAATTTATTTGAGCATAAGCTTTCGTGAGCTACAGCTCACTTCATCGGATGCATTACGATGCATATAAATAAATTCGTTAGTCTCTAAGGTGCCACAAGTCCTCCTTTCCTTTTTGTCATACTTGTGTCACTCTAATTCAACTTATTAGGCTCAATGTGGGGGCAACTTGGTGGGGTATGGTAGTCTGTGATATGCGATAATCTAATGATCTCTTCTGGTTTAAAATTCTCTGACTCTGGGAGACTTTGGGTACATTTGGAGAAAAGCCTGTAAAGTAAAAGCAAACATTCTGTTTGCACAAATCCCTGGGAAGTGCAACCTCTGTGTTTTGCACAGCTCCTGCTGCCAGTGGAGCTTGTTGTTTCTGAACTCTTACATGATCCACTGTGTCTGTGAATTCCCAGCCTGAGGCTTGCCAGGGCTGTAAGGGCAGAAGTTCTGAGTTACTAACATCCTGTATCTTATGTTGCTTTGTACGTTTCATATTCCCTTGATGCCTCTCTTACACTCAGCTGACTCTCACGTACTCTTCAATCGTAACGTTAAATACAGAAATTAAATCGGCACACAAGAGTTTGGAAATTGCACTCATAAGCATCTCACATTTACAGATACAAACTGGGCCCAAACATTCATGTACATTTTGAGCAATTTGGGCTTCCAAAGCAGAGCAGCTAAAATCAAGTAAAAATGAGTAAACGCTTGTGTGATGCCATATATCAAGTGTATTAGCATATTTGCTTTTGCCACTTGCAGGCACACTATGAATTATATTCTTCCTACTCTAGCAGATTTTAAACTATTGACACATAAGAGCTTCTGGACCCAATTACAGTTCACATAAATCAATGCCACAAGACTTGTAATCATCTGATACAAATGAACCACAGGAAGAGAAGGCACAATTGAAGAAAACTGGAAGTAAGGATGGCTCGCTGCTATAGACCCCACACAACTGAACAAGCAACATACATGGGAGAGACCACAGTGCCCAAGATTGCAAAGGAAGGGTAGTTGAAAGCTGCACCAAACTCCGGAATCACATTCAGAAAGAAAAGGCATACTAGAAAGAAAAGTTTGTTTTATAATTTCCTTGGGGAAAAATTTGTTCCATATCTGTTTCTCTTTACTGCCTGCCTGCAGAGCTTAACATAAAAACAGAGGCCCAAAATGACCACTTTTATATGCAGTACGTAAAACCCAATATATAAGTAATAATAATACCTAGCTCTTATTTAGCACTTTTTATCCATAGATCTCAAAGCACTATACCAAGGAGGTCAGTATCATTCTCCCCATTGTACTGATGTGTAAATTGAGGCATGGAGCGGGGAAACGATTTGCCCAGCTAGCCAGTGGCAGAGCTGAGAACAGAACCCAAGTTTCCTGAATCCCAGGCTGGTGCTCTAGCCACTAGGCAACACTGCCTCTTCAAAACACAACCAACCGGTCTTCCACTCTCTTCCTGCCTAATTTAGGTGTATTTTGAGCAGGCAATACACGCACACAAAATTTCTAGACTGTTAGGTTTACAGGAGCTTACCAGGGCAATGACGGCAGTGTAGGCTTTTGGAAGGGTCTGCTCTCTATTTGCCTGAACTCAATGGCAAGGGGACTAGTGTGTTCCAGAGCTGCAACCGAACAAAAGAAAAATTGCCAAGTATCATTTGGTGTCCTTAAAATGACTAGTGCAGCCAAATTGGAAACACGCTGTAGTGCAAATCCCATGCAGGAGAACCAGCCAGACAAGGAGTATGCTTTTCACATACTGCAGCCTTCAGCACCACAAGGAACTGTTTGTCTTACCACATGGAAGTTCTTTCATTACTGATGACACCTAGGAGCTGCTAATGTGTGCATTTATATATGCCCCTATTCTGCATCTTATTTAAAAAGAAGCTGATGGCTCATTAAAAGTGATGAAAAAACATTCTCTTTAGAGGTGTGAGGAAAAAAATTCTGACTTCGGGCAAAACCAACAAAAGTAACACTCGTTGCGAAAGAACAACGCATTTCACAGGTTTGCTTCAAATTTTTCACTGGTTTTGGTGAAAATTAAGAACAGTTTTTTCTCAGGGAAGATTTCCGTTGCTCTCACAGACGGCTATTGGGAGTGCAGAATGAAATGCCATTGACTCCATCACAAAAATGGTAAAATTCTCCACTCTGAATAAAATCTCATGAAACTGGGTACATTTGCTTTGGCAATTACATCCAACCATTTTAGTTGTAAAAGACTGGCAAAAAGTGTGAATATAATATCACCTCATTTTTCAAATGAAGAAACTTAGGCAAAGAGGGATTAAGGCCCCAATTCAGGAGATCACTTAAGCACATGATTAATAATAATATGGATGTTTCCTGAATAATGGCACAGATGATGTCCCCAAGTTAACACAGAAAATCTTCGGCAGAACAGCATAGATCCTACATCTCGACTCCCAGTCTTATGGCTTAACCACAAAACCATCCTTCCCCCTCTGATATATGCTTTGCATAATCAATTTGTTACCTGATACCAAAGGAAATAAAGCCAAAAACTGCCAGATATTTGCTGTGATTTTCACCATAGATCATACACTCAAATATAACTTCTGGATGGAATAGCTTGACCAATCTGATTCTCAAATAATGGATTCTATCACACCTGAAAATTACTTAGTGTTATTTACTATTAGTTCTCGTGCAATGCATTAGGTGCTTTCTAACCATAAAGGAGGCATAGTCCCTGCCCTGAAAAACCTGCATTCTAACAGACAGAAGGAAGAGGATATCACATATGAGTCAATTGTGTTCAAGATGGGCTTAGCAACATTTTGGTAGTACAATCTTTTTAAACACAGTGAAGATTTTCTTTTGATGTAATAAGATGTTCAGGCTTATCCCCAAGCATCCACATCCTTGCCATACTCATCTGATATTTTCCCATAGGTGTCACAGTAGATATGTGAATTCTGAAAGAATTTGAATATGGAGAGGTTTACAGCCCCTCTCAGAAAGGGCATCCCAAGTGTAATGGGCAGCATGGCAGAAGAAGATACGCTCGTATGAAAAGTGGACAAATGTCAGAGCGGGCAGCATTGACAGAGATAAGGGGCATGTGGGACTGACCAAAAATGAGGCAAGGGCAGATAAAGCAGGTAGTGGCAGTTATGAAAAGCCTTGAAATCAAGAATAAGAAGTTCAAACTGAATGCAGTGGAAGAGGGAGGAGTGAAAAGAGTTACCTAGTGAGGTCTGAAAGAATGTCAGAAAGGCAAAAAACCTGCTCCCCCCGTTAGCTCCTGGAAGATGAAGGATGGAAGCCTGGGATAAACGTTTCTTTCCTTTGGAATTGACTCTGGGAAACCTTCTTCAGTTGTATTTAAGAAAACATTTCTAAAAATTACAGACATGGTTCCGCTGGATATTGTGATGTGGATACCAGCCTACTAAGAAGGAGGCTGAGATCCCTCTGAACAGCAATCATTAACTGTGCCAGTAGGGAGGCCTTCTTCGACCCTAATTCTATAAAGACTTGCTCACATGTTTAACTTTACGCATGCAAGTAGCCCCACTGGAATCAGAACAGGGTTTATGCAGAGTGTAAGAGGGAATCTGCACTGTGGCTAAATACATTCCTGCAGCACTAGAATTCACTAACAATAGAAACAATTAACATGATCTTCATGTAAATGTTTTATTAGCTACATTGTGTGCACATATGTGAGTGTGACATTAAGAAACACAAAATTGCAGTTTAACTGCTGCCTCCAAAACAAAAATCACTGATGCGTGCCATGAAATAAAGGAAGGTGAGCTATACCTGTCAAACCATTTGAAAAACAACATGCTGCAAATGAAACACATACTTGGGAATTTGCTAATATAACAAAATGGCTGTGGGGGATGAAAGCTTAGAAGAACAAGCACAATCATATAATGTAAGCAACTATGAGCAAAGATGGTTGTGATTCTCCTCCCCTTTGATAAACTTTAAAGAAATGCTAGTGGATATTGGTAGTAGTTTATATTAAACAGCCAAAGGAATGATGTGTGCCACAAAGCAGTGATGGCTATGGATCTGTGCTTCTAGCCAATATTGATTAACAGCATGCAATTAAACATGAGTATACCAAAAATGTTCCAACTGAGAGCTGCTTTACTTGAGTGCCCTAGAAACACTGGACAACATGATTTTTTCAATTTTTTTAAATGCTCTCTATACTCTCACAAGTGGAAAGAAAACAATGCAGCTTTTAAAAAGCTTCAGAAAGACCCATGTAGGCTGAAAAACAGACATTTGGCACCATAGGCACCGACTCTGTGGGTGTAAAGGAGGCTGCTCCAATACATAGGTGCTCCCACTGGTCCTCCAGCCCCTCAGCACCTGTGTTTGGAACCTTTTACTAATGAGAAAAAATATCCTCTGTTGGGTCCTCTTGTACTGGAATCTAGTCAGCCAACATGGATCTCAGTACTGAATACACTGCTTCCGTCTCTGGACTTGACATATCACTAATGTATCATTCAGTGCCACTTGGAAAAATTAAGACATTCCTTTTAATGTTGGATACACATACGTTTAGCTACTTAATAATGACACTTGTAAGCATTCAGGGCCTTTCATCTGAGCTCCTGAAACCACTCCACCAGCATTAAGCCAAATCCCGCAGACCTTGTTCAGGCAAGACCCCTGCAGTGAAATTCTGGCCCCATTAAGCTCAGTGGCAGTTTTGCCATTGATTTCAACGGGGCCAGGATTTCACCCATAAGATTTGTGTTGTACTCGACAGAAAGGCAATGAAAAAAGCTTTGGCAAAGAAGCGAGCCTTGCGTTTTCTCCTTATTACAGTCAGGCCTGCAGGCACCCTTATTGCTCACATTGGGTTTCATCCTATATCTTCATCTGATGAAGTGAGCTGTAGCTCACGAAAGCTCATGCTCAAATAAATTGGTTAGTCTCTAAGGTGCCACAAGTACTCCTTTTCTTTTTGCGAATACAGACTAACACGGCTGTTCCTCTGAATCCTATATCTTTGTTACTCAGAAGAGAGATGTTTCCTTTTTTATCTTCAACGGGGATGCAGAAGCAACACTGGCTTTCTTCTTATATTCCCCAGTATTTTCTAGCTATCAGTCCTAGCGAGCATCCAAAGGGATACTTGGGGTTCAAGTGTTAATGTAATATCACTGTTATGCAACAATGATATTAGAAATGCCAGTGGGATATTCCTCATTTTGTGCCCTTTCCTCAGACCCGCTCCCTCCCGGACACCCAAAATCATTCTCTGCCATTCGGTTAGCTATATTCTCGTTTCATGATCCCTCAATGTTTCTCCTGTATTTAATACTGTAGTAAATTCCCCCAAGTGTCCACTTTCTTTCTCTTGACGGCTACACTGTGATACAGAGTAAAAATACCTTGTCAGATCTTGTTATGGCCATAAAAATAAGCAGTAAGAGTAATAACAACAATATATGCCATACCATGAATGGAGTTTTTCCTGTTGCTGTACACAGTAGTACCAATGAGCACTATGGAAAGCACTTAATGGGCCTTTGTCTCTTGCTGCTGATTTAGTGTGTTCAGCTTTGAGTTTGGAGCTGAACTAGTGGCTCAATTTTTACCTTTCCTACTTTCATAAATTTATACTCTCTCAATGTCAGTCCCAATCCCCGTCTCATAGACACTCCACTAATAACTCATTGAATCTTACCTGGGTCACTCCCCTTCTATTTCTTCCTCCTTGATTATATTCAAACATTCTCTCCCACATATTTTCACAATTGTTTTCAGTTCCTCCCCACACATACACAATGTTGAAATCTGAACGGATACCTGCAACATTCCAACATTTGTAGAGTAGAAAGTAACAAACAAACAAGGGTCAACGTTCTCATTTCCTCTGCAGTTGAACCCAATATTTTCAATACTTTATTTATAGAGATGTTCTTGCATATTGTTTCAAACCAGTGGTTCTCAAACTTGTTCCGCAAACCGCGGCCAGTGGGAGCCGCGATCGGCCGAACCTGCGGACGTGGCAGGTAAACAAACCGGCCCGGCCTGCCAGGGGCTTTCCCTGCACAAGCGGCGGAACAAGTTTGGGAACCACTGGTTTATACTGAACTTCACTGGCATAAGAATGACACTTGCAAGGAAGCATTTTGTCATTCTTTTTATATTATAGGCTCATTAACAAACAATAACATTTTAATTGAAACAAAAGGCATAGTTTCAAAGCATGGACTGAAAAGGGAATATGTATAAACTGACTTTTATTTACGGATTTATTGCCTTCACTGGAGTCACACCATGTCTAACAGCAGAATTTCAGTTGTTTTCTTGCATCTAATATTGCTGCCCTCACCACCAGAAAACTGAAATCTAAACCATTTCTGATTAAAGAGAATCTTTTTGCCATTATCAGAAATTCTGAGACATTAGAGATGGAAAAAGCCAGCCAGCTCATCTGGTCAATAGACTTTAAGCACACGCTTAACACTAAGCACACACTTAAGTGCTTTGCTGTATTGAGGCCTTAATATTTATTCTAATGTTTTATTTACTTATTCCATTGATTTTTTTTAAAAAATAGAATGATAGACAACCAGTTTTACTAGGGGGCTGAAGTTAGATCTGCCAGACAGTAATTGCATAGATGACATTCTCTTTTTCACCCCATTTCTGATGATTAGTGGTGTATTTGATTTTTTTCCTAGCTGTCCAGACTCTTCAAAGATAATTGTCAGTGGTTCAGTATCATTAGGCAATTCCCTTAACACCCTATGCTACACTGCACATCATCTAAACCTGCTGATGTGGATACATTCACTTTTGCTAAATACTCTCTCACCTGCATCGTCACAGTAGCTGTATTGGCAAGAAGAAAAGGAGTACTTGTGGCACCTTAGAGACTAACCAATTTATTTGAGCATGAGCTTTCGTGAGCTACAGCTCACTTCATCAGATGCATACCGTGGAAACTGCAGCAGACTTTATATATACACAGAGAATATGAAACAATACCTCCTCCCACCCCACTGTCCTGCTGGTAATAGCTTATCTAAAGTGATCATCAGGTGGGCCATTTCCAGCACAAATCCAGGTTTTCTCACCCTCCACCCAGAGGGGCATTGCTGGCACATGATGGCATATATCACATTATCATGTGCCAGCAATGCCCCTCTGCCATGTACGTTGGTCAAACTGGACAGTCTCTACGTAAAAGAATAAATGGACACAAATCAGATGTCAAGAATTATAACATTCATAACATTCATAAACCAGTCGGAGAACACTTCAATCTCTCTGGTCACGCAATCACAGACATGAAGGTCGCTATCTTAAAACAAAAAAACTTCAAATCCAGACTCCAGCGAGAAACTGCTGAATTGGAATTCATTTGCAAATTGGATACTATTAATTTAGGCTTAAATAGAGACTGGGAGTGGCTAAGTCATTATGCAAGGTAGCCTGTTTCCTCTTGTTTTTTCCTACCCCCCCCCACCCCAGATGTTCTGGTTTAACTTGGATTTAAACTTGGAGAGTGGTCAGTTTAGATGAGCTATTACCAGCAGGAGAGTGAGTTTGTGTGTGTATGGGGGTGGGGGGATGTGAGAAAACCTGTATTTGTGCAGGAAATAGCCCGACTTGATTATGTAAAGAGTTGTCACTTTGGATGGGCTAGCACCAGCAGGAGAGTGAATTTGTGTGGGGGGGTGGAGGGTGAGAAAACCTGGATTTGTGCTGGAAATGGCCCACCTGATGATCACTTTAGATAAGCTATTACCAGCAGGACAGTGGGGTGGGAGGAGGTATTGTTTCATATTCTCTGTGTGTATATAAAGTCTGCTGCAGTTTCCACGGTATGCATCCGATGAAGTGAGCTGTAGCTCACGAAAGCTCATGCTCAAATAAATTGGTTAGTCTCTAAGGTGCCACAAGTACTCCTTTTCTTTTTGCCAATACAGACTAACACGGCTGTTACTCTGAAACCTGTATTGGCAAGGTCTCCATTCTTCCTAATCATCATCAAAGCTTTTCATGTGACAGACCAGTGTTTAAACATAGCTGAGCAATTCAGCCATTTTAGAATCAACGTTAAATTATTCTCTATGCTCATATTAATGAAATTTCTCTCTCTCAAGTGTTTCTGTTTCTTTTAATAGAGCTGAAAAGCCCTTCTTATTCTCCCTAACCCCTACGCATTAATTCATTCAGCTTTCCACTGAGAATCTTAACTGACTCGGTATATTCTGTCTGATGTGGTAGAGAGAGTCCTCACATAACCCATTTGATGCTCAGCATACATGAGATTTGTGATGGGTTGGGTGCCTGCCATTAATTGGCTCAGACAGACTGAATTTTGTCACAGATGTTGGCCTTTATTGAACCAAGAATTCTTACAAATATAAAGGTCAACAAATCCCTGCCTTAGTGCCTCTTTATAGTGTTATTTTGATCTTGTGTGCCAAAATCCAAATCTCTGGTGTCTAATAGCACTTCATACATATATAATTATTCTAGTCCTTTGTAGAAGCTGGAATATTAAAGCATGCCGCATGTGAGCAGTAGTTTTGAGTATTTCAAGCACATCTGAAAAGTTGTCTCAGTTCTTGGTTAAAAAAAAAATACTTTGAAGGTCTGATAACTGTCAGGAAATCAGATATCGGGTCCTAGTATCATTAGACAGGGTATTCAAAGGACTGGCTCCAATGGCTGCATCAAGAGTAGTTCAAGGTTGCGGAAGATGAAGGTAAGCATCAGCTGTATGTGTTAATATAATACCAAGCTGCCAAGATACTGATGGACTTTGCCCCCTCTCAAAGTGTCTGAAGGGTGCATCTACACTGAAAGAAACCACCCACAGCAGCAAGTCTCAGAGCTCAGGTTAACTGAATCAGGCTTCCTGGGCTTATGCTACAGGGCTAAAAATGGCATTGTAGATATTTCCTCTCGGGCTGGAGCCTGGGCTCTGAGACCATCCCCTGTCACTGGGTTTCAGAGCCGCAGCTGTAGCACAAGTGGAAACATCTACACTGCTATTTTTGGCCCCATAGAATAAGCCTGAATCAGCTGACCTAGCCTCTGAGACTGCTGCCGTGGGCTTGGCGCTGGTTTTTTTTGCAGTGTAGACATACCCAAGTCTATTCACACCATGCCTACAAAATGTTCTTTAAAACAAAAAATGAAGCATTCATATCATGAGAAGACCTATTTTATACTGCAGTCATTATACAGATTAACACACAGATTCATAAATTATAAGGCCAGAAGGGACAACAGTGATCATCTAGTCTGACCTCCTGCGTAACACAGGCCAGAGAACTTCCCTGAATTAATTGCTGTTTGAACTAGAGCAGATTTTTTATAAAAACATCCAATCTTGATTTTAAAATTGCTAGTGATGGAGACTCCACAACCTTTAGTAAGCTGTTCCAATGGTTAATTACTCTCTCTGTTAAAATTTTGCAACTTATTTCCAGTCTGAATTTGTCTAGCTTCAACTTCCAGCCATTCTAGCTTGTTATTCCTTTGCTAGACTGAAGAGCCAACTAGCAATTTTTTGCCTCAAATAGATACGTATAAACTGTGATCAAATCAACCCTTAACCTACGACAACAGCTATAGATATAGATTCACATTAGTCGCAGGGAAAACTGTTTCCTACCATCCCATGAGACTTTGACATTTCCAAAAAAGTTCCCATCCCAAATCAGAATGAAAAGTTTAAATATTGAAAATTCTTATGAACCGGCCAACTTTGGTCAATCAAAACATTTGGTTTCAATTTTTAAATGTTTTATTTTGATGGCTTTGGTCTAAATTTACTAAATGTTCCAAACAAAAAGTCATTACAACTCAAAAAACAAACATTTCATTTAAAAATTGTCAAAAGGGGATGTTCTGACAATTTCAAAACTTTTCTTTTAAAATTTTTTAATTCTGAGATTTGTTGAAACTAACCCTGTGAAACAAAAAAAAGGTTTCTTCAAAAAATTCCCAACCAGCTCTAATATATTTTTTACTGAACTAACAAATAAGTATGTGTACTTCTGCTGAATGCAATCAGAACTTCTCAGCTGCTAACAACTAACGGAGGTTCTTCTTTTTAATTATTTCATGCGGTAGGGGCCTGTGATTCTGAAGCAGAAGTTTCTCTGAATTATCCAGCTGTCCCCATGAAGTCCCACAAGGCCATATTGTGCAGCATAGCGACAATCAGGAAGTCCATGGATTTTTTTTTACAATAAATGCTTGGAGGAGGAATGTTAGAACTCATGAAAATTAGACAGAGCCAAGCAAAATGAAACTTTTTGAACAAGCTTCAAGTTTTCCCCACACAGCCCAACTAAAGCATCTCATTCCCAATTTATGAAAACTTCACAGTTCCAGAGATTGGGACAGCCATAGTGGTCAATGTATGGAGTGGAAAAGTCGCAGCTTCTTTTCAAACGCAATTCACTGGCAGATTTTAATACAGACCTTCGAAGAGGAAAGCTAGTGGGCCAAATGTCCCTCTTTTACTCTGAAGCAATTCAAAAGATGTCTGAGATACTTGACAGCTTCCTTAATGACAAAACTCATACCTGTACGTAACTCCACCATACCTCCACAAAGAAAATCTTACTTGTAGATTAAAATCCTTTATAAATATTGCTGTAATGCAACTTAAAACACGACTTCCTTCTGATTTTTGCAGGGTTCAGATAGTACAATCACTTTTCACACAATAAGAAAAGGAGTACTTGTGGCACCTTAGAGACTAACCAATTTATTTGAGCATGAGCTTTCGTGAGCTACAGCTCACTTCATCGGATGCATACCGTGGAACAAGAGGCTGCTCGGCAGCTCTACAACACCACTTTCTACAAGCCATTACCCTATGATCCCACTGAGAGTTACCAAAAGCAACTACAGCATTTGCTCAAGAAACTTCCTGAAAAAGCACAAGATCAAATCCGCACAGACACACCCCTGGAATCCCGACCTGGGATATTCTATCTACTACCCAAGATCCATAAACCTGGAAATCCTGGGCGCCCCATCATCTCAGGCATTGGCACCCTGACAGCAGGATTGTCTGGCTATGTAGACTCCCTCCTCAGGCCCTACGCTACCAGCACTCCCAGCTACCTTCGAGACACCACTGACTTCCTGAGGAAACTTCAATCCATCGGCGATCTTCCTGATAACACCATCCTGGCCACTATGGATGTAGAAGCCCTCTACACCAACATTCCACACAAAGATTGACTACAAGCCGTCAAGAACACTATCCCCGATAATGTCACAGCTAACCTGGTGGCTGAACTTTGTGACTTTGTCCTTACCCATAACTATTTTACATTTGGGGACAATGTATACCTTCAGATCAGCGGCACTGCTATGGGTGCCCGCATGGCCCCACAGTATGCCAACATTTTTATGGCTGATTTAGAACAACGCTTCCTCAGCTCTCGTCCCCTAAAGCCCCTACTCTACTTGCGCTATATTGATGACATCTTCATCATCTGGACCCATGGAAAAGAAGCCCTTGAGGAATTCCACCGTGATTTCAACAATTTCCATCCCACCATCAACCTCAGCCTGGTCCAGTCCACACAAGAGATCCACTTCCTGGACACTACAGTGCTAATAAACAATGGTCACATAAACACCACCCTATACTGGAAACCTACTGACCGCTATTCCTACCTACATGCCTCCAGCTTTCACCCTGACCACACCACACGATCCATCGTCTACAGCCAAGCTCTGTGATACAACCGCATTTGCTCCAACCCCTCAGACAGAGACAAACACCTACAAGATCTCTATCAAGCTTTCTTACAACTACAATACCCACCTGCGGAAGTGAAGAAACAGATTGATAGAGCCAGAAGAGTTCCCAGAAGTCACCTACTACAGGACAGGCCTAACAAAGAAAATAACAGAACGCCACTAGCCGTCACCTTCAGCCCCCAACTAAAACCCCTCCAACGCATTATTAAGGATCTACAACCTATCCTGAAGGATGACCCAACACTCTCACAAATCTTGGGAGACAGGCCAGTCCTTGCCTACAGACAGCCCCGCAACCTGAAGCAAATACTCACCAACAACCACATACCACACAACAGAACCACGAACCCAGGAACCTATCCTTGCAACAAAGCCCGTTGCCAACTGTGCTCACATATCTATTCAGGGGACACCATCATAGGGCCTAATAACATCAGCCACACTATCAGAGGCTCGTTCACCTGCACATCCACCAATGTGATATATGCCATCATCTGCCAGCAATGCCCCTCTGCCATTTACATTGGTCGAACTGGACAGTCTCTACGTAAAAGAATAAATGGACACAAATCAGATGTCAAGAACTATAATATTCATAAACCAGTCGGAGAACAGTTCAATCTCTCTGGTCACGCAATCACCGACATGAAGGTCACTATCTTACAACAAAAAAACTTCAAATCCAGACTCCAGCGAGAAACTCCTGAATTGGAATTCATTTGCAAATTGGATACTATTAATTTAGGCTTAAATAGAGACTGGGAGTGGCTAAGTCATTATGCAAGATAGCCTATTTCCCCTTGCTTTTTCCTACCCGCCCCCTTGACGTTCTGGTTAAACTTGGATTTAAACTTGGAGAGTGGTCAGTTTGGATGAGCTATTGCCAGCAGGAGAGTGAGTTTATGTGTGTGTGTGTGTGTGTTCCCGGGGGGAGGGGGGGGGGGGTGAGAAAGTCTGGATCTGTGCTGGAAATGACCCACCTTGATTACCATGCACATTGTAGGGAGAGTGGTCACTTTAGATGAGCTATTACCAGCAGGAGAGTGAGTTTGTGTGTGTATGGGGGTCGGGGGGTGAGAAAACCTGGATTTGTGCTGGAAATGGCCCACCTTGATTATCATGCATATTGTAGGGAGAGTGGTCACTTTTGATAAGCTATTACCAGCAGGAGAGTGAGTTTGTGTGTGTGGTTTTTTGGAGGGGGGTGAGGGAGTGAGAGAACCTGGATTTGTGCTGGAAATGACCCACCTTGATTATCATACACATTGTGAAGAGAGTGGTCACTTTGGATGGGCTATTACCAGCAGGAGAGTGAGTTTGTGTGGGGGGGGGGCGGAGGGTGAGAAAACCTGGATTTGTGCTGGAAATGGCCCAACTTGATGATCACTTTAGATAAGCTATTACCAGCAGGACAGTGGGGTGGGAGGGGGTATTGTTTCATGGTCTCTGGGTGTATATAATGTCTACTGCAGTTTCCACGGTATGCATCCGATGAAGTGAGCTGTAGCTCACGAAAGCTCTAACCAATTTATCTGAGCATCTCTCAGGTGCCACAAGTACTCCTTTTCTTTTTGCAAAGACAGACTAACACGGCTGTTACTCTGAAACTTTTCACACAATATAAAGCTAAAGTACTAGCTTTAAAGATACAAGCCAAAGCTTCCCAAAAGGACAAGGGATAACATATTTATCTTCAAGTCTACTTTCTTTTCTCAGGATTTGGACCTATGATGACTATTTGCACTTCTTCCTTGGAGTTGCGTTGCCAGGCTAAGCTGCAATATTACATGTTATACAGATTCCTGGATTTAAACTAAATAATTTATAAATAAATACTAAATGGGGCAAAGCATAGATTTGAGAAAGTCTTGACTTAAAGCTTATTGTTCTATCAGCTTACTTTTTCTGGGCTGTAAGACATCATCATCCTTCCCAGGAAGGAGCAGGTGAGCTTATGTCTTTTTTATTTTGCTTAATAGCACCCCAATAGGTAAGTTTAATCATTATCCCTGTGTGATATTTACCTGATTAGTGTCACTAGTACTACAAACTGACACGCGATAAGTTCTATCAAATAAAGCACATTAATTATGGCATTTCTCAATTATGCCCCAGATGGTGCATAACTAGATATGGATAAGCAGCAAAAATTCAGATAAGGATTTGGATCACCACAAAACCTTGGAGATGCTTAAATACAGGATTCTGGTTTGGCCCATTACATAAACAGAGACCATTTGTAGTATTTGGATTTGGATCTGGGTTCAGAATATTAGCACGCACAGAACTCAAGGCCTTTTGGAGCCAGGGTGTGGTTCTTCCCCAGTACCCAGTGGTGGAATGACTTTGCATGAGATACTCTCATTAGCTAAAAATCCAATCCTTCCATTTTTAAAATGGTGCTCTGGGCTTTAGCTGTGGAACTCCCATTAAAGTCAAAGGACATTATGCATGTTAGAATTTCCACACACTGCTTTGAAAACGTAAGGTCGAATGTATAACTTTTGAACCGTAGCATGTTTTTTGATAGTTACTTAATTCCAGATCAGGTTAAAGTGTTTTATTACCTATTCAACATATGAGTCACATACTGAGATAAGATCATATCTTGGTTACATTTATCCCCTAACCCTCTTAGCCAGTTTGCTCCAAGTTAAAAGTATACACGACAAAACTGACATCACTGGAGTTGCATATGTTAAACACAGAGCAGAATTTGGCTCACTGTCTATGGCCCTGATTAAGGAAAGCATTTAAGCATATATTCAACTTTAAGAACATGTTTAAGTCCCATGTAAGTTAAATGCTAAAGTTCTTTTTCTGGATCAGAGCCCATAAGAGGTAATTAATCCAAAATACTATCCTTCACTTCATATCCATTCCAGCACTGATATCATTCAGGTTGGTAGCAACAGCTGTAATAAAAATCAACCAACCATCCCACAAGTCGCCAGACTTCTTTGTGCTCATAGGAACCAATGGTTCAGAAACTGCATCTGCCCCACTGAAGGCATAATTACCACAAATTGAAAATAACAACATTCCCTTTGCACATTGTTTCAACCTCAATAGTTGCTCAAACACCGAAGACTGAAATCAAGAGTCTTAGATGAGAAATGCAGATATAATTGAGTGTGAAGCATCTCATCTGAGGCAAATTGTTTCACTGAAATATGTACATGTGTAAGATTCAAAAGATGTTTTGAATTGCAAAATCCAGTCACCGAAAGTGTATGTGAAATTAGTTACATTTTGCAAAACACACAGCAAAAGCCTTTTTTTTATGGAAGAACATTACCTCTCTTGTGAAATTTTTTTTTTATTCTACGGTAAATAAATCACATTCAGGCCAAATGTAAATGTATTAAAGAAAGCATGTCTGTAGCTCCATAGCCAGTAAAAGCTCAAGTAGTCTTTTCCTTTACTGAATAGCCAATTAGAGCAATCAGATTTATCCTTTAAAAAAGACTCAGGAAAGACAAAAGGAAGAACACAAGTTAGAACAGATGCATCTAAATCCTGGTGGTCAGCTCTGCTGAATAAGTTGTGTTCACCGGCTGGATTTAGTTCAGTGGCTCTCAGAACTTCTCCATTCACATAAGCAAGGAGGGAGAATGGACTAATGGATAACAAAGATGACTAGTAGCCAGGAGTCATGACCACAAAGTGGATTGAATTATTCACTTAGAGGGCCACAGCAGTCTGTGTATTAAACAGTAGCTCTGGGCGATCCTTGTATTATCCACAACTGGGTGGTGGAATAACTTTGCAATTATTTCATTTTCTAATTTATGGTGTATCAGTTAATGGGCCAAATTATTATTTTTAGATTGTATTAATAATTAAATGTACATTTATTATTTATTTACTAATATGGTCTTATCCTGTCTTCAGTTTTTATGGAGAACACATCATTTCAAATGGGGAATTTTGTGCCTGTAGCAAGGACACCATATGGCTCACACCACTTTGGGTTGAGTTGGCCTTAGTCCTTGTTACTGAAAATGAACCAGAAATGGCTAAGCACTTAGACTCTGCTACTGACACCTCTGGGTTCTCCAAAGATATATATTAATACTGAGCAGTGGTTCTCAAACTACTGGACACTTCACCGAGGTGGGGGGGGGGGGGCATGCACCTAGGGAGGTGCCAGTTGCCTGTCTTTTAGCCAGGGGTATAGTGCTGATGCTGCAGACCAGAGCACATCCGAGTCCCTCTGCCCTAATACTGTGGGAGCACCATCTCACCCCAGAATAGTCTGTCACCAGGCAGCGTTGCTTCCTCCCTTGAAAAACCTTCCCCAGGCCCGTGAGCTCCATTCGGAGCTCAGATTACCGTGGCTGGGACTATCCAGGCTATGTGGTGCCCCTGCCGACAGGGAAGCCCCGCTCGCTGGCCGCCATGGTATGGGCAAACAGCATGGCCGTGTGAGCAGCGCTGTGGGGGCCTCAGCAGTCGGTGGTAGCAAATGGCACTAGTAGAGCCTGTGGCTCCTCACCACTAAGTTCACGTCACTGCTGCAGGAGGCCAAGGATGGCGTGCTGGACCTCACAGCAGTGTGTGTGCAGGAATGAGACCAGGATCTGCAAAGGTGGTCAGATCCACAGGAGAATTATTGCAGGGTAGGGGGTCAAATTTGCAGAGACACCTCTAAGGGGGTCAGATCTAGAGGGGGTGGACTTTGATTTAGAGGGGTTCGCCATGTGAATGTGAGGGGCTAACCTGAGGAATGGGGGCAGGTGGTGAAGGGGCTGAGGAAGGGGAGGTCAGACCTGTATTGTGTGGGGGAGGATACTGAATCTGAATGGTGGTCCCTGTATGGGTGGGCAGACCTGTAAGGAGAGGTATCTGGAACTGGACCAAGTCTGTGTTTATGGGGGAGGGGGGGCAGTCCCTGTGTGCGTTGGATCTGGTTGATCTTTGTGGTGGAGGAGGACCTGTGGTGGTCTGGATACAGAGCTGAACATGGGAAGAAGTATGTTTGGGGGTGGGAGAGTCTGAAGCTAGTCTGTGTGTATTGGAGTGTATACAGAAAAAGGCATCAAGGGATCTGGAGCTGCATATGGCATGTGTGTATGAGTTGGGATGCACTCCTCTCTCTATTTCCTGTACACAACACTGATATTTTCCCTCAATAATTTTCCGAGAAACTAAAGCTGTAGAAAGACTCCTTGCTGTCTCATAATGGGAAAGGGTTACCGTTTGCAGGGACTGGAACATGAGCAGGATCCTCTATATCCCAAGTGAGAGGGGGGAGGGGGGTAGATTTATTAGGAACTCAGGAAACTTTTGAGAAAGGGGGAGCCTATCCAGGAAGGATGGGCTCCACCTAAACCAAAAGGGGACCAGATTGCTGACACTTAACATTAAAAAGGTGATAGAGCAGTTTTTAAACTAAGGGCTGGGGGAAAGCCGACAGGTGTGGAGGAGGCTTCCCTTAGGGGAGGATCTATTAATGGAGATTCTCTATGTCCTAGTAAGGGGAGAGGATGAAAGATGATAAATTACAGGTAGGATCTGACGAGAGATAGTCAAATGAAAGAGAGTCCCATTCAATTACATCATGTAATGGCAGACAGCTAAAAAGTGACAAGTTTTTAAAGTGCTTATATACAAATGCTAGAAATCTAAATAATAAGATGGTTGAACTAGAGTGCCTCATATTAAATGAGGATATTAATGTAATAAGCATCACAGGAACTTGGTGGAATAAGGATAATCAATGGGACACAGTAATACCAGGGTACAA
Organism: Caretta caretta; assembly: GCF_965140235.1. Taxonomy (NCBI): domain Eukaryota; kingdom Metazoa; phylum Chordata; order Testudines; family Cheloniidae; genus Caretta; species Caretta caretta. The sequence goes on from NC_134214.1 coordinate 89,349,143, forward strand.
ATATATCAGAAGGACAGAACAGGTCATGCTGGTGGGGGAGTGGCACTATATGTGAAAGAAAGCGTAGAATCAAATGAAGTAAAAATCTTAAATGAACCAAACTGTACCATAGAATCTCTATGGATAGTAATTCCATGCTCTAAGAAGAATATAGCAGTAGAGATATATTACAGACCACCTGACCAGGATAGTGATAGTGACTCTGAAAAGCTCAGGGAGATTAGAGAGGCTAAAAATAAAAAACTGAATAATAGTGGGGAATTTCAACTATTCCCATATTGACTGGGTAATGTCACCTCAGGACGGGATGCAGAAATAAAGTTTATTGACACCTTAAATGACTGCTTCTTGGAGCAGCTAGTCCTGCAACCCACAAGAGGAGAGTCAATTTTTGATTTAGTCCTAAGTGCAGCACAGGATCTGGTCCAAGAGATGAATATAGCTGGACTGCTTGGTAAGAGTGACCATCATATAATTAAATTTAACATCCCTGTGGCAGGGAAAACACCACAGCAGCCCAACACTGTAGCATTTAATTTCAAAAAGGGAGACTACACAAAAACGAGGAAGTTAGTTAAACAGAAATTAAAAGGTACAGTGCCAAAAGTGAAATCCCTGAAAGCTGCAAGGAAACTTTTTAAAGACACAATGATAGAGGCTCAATTTAAATGTATCCCCCAAATTAAAAAACACAGTAAGAGAACCAAAAAAGTGCCACTGTGGCTAAACAACAAAGTAAAAGAAGCAGTGAGAGACAAAAAGGCATCTTTTAAAAAGTGGAAGTTAAATCCTAGTGAGGAAAATAGAAAGGAGCATAAACTCTGGCAAATGAAGTGTAAAAGTATAATTAGGATGGCCAAAAAAGAATTTGAAGAACAGTCAGCCAAAGACTCAAAAATTAATAGCAAAAAAATGTTTAAGTACAACAGAAGCAGGATGCCTGCTAAACAACCAGTGGGGCCACTGGACAATCGAGATGCTAAAGGAGCACTCAAAGGAAATAAGGCCATTGTGGAGCAACTATTCAACATATTCATAAATGATCTGGAAAAAGGGATAAACAGTGAGGTGAAAAAATTTGCAAATGATACAAAATTACTCAAGATAGTTAAGTCCCAAACAGACTGCAAAGAGCTATAAAAGGATCTCACAAAACTGGGTGACTGGGCAACAAAATGGGAAATAATGTTGATAATGTTGATAAATGCAAAGTAATGCACACTGGAAAACGTAATCCCAACTATACATAAAAAATGATGGGGTTTAACTTAGCTGTTACCACTCAAGAAAGAGATCTTGGAGTCACTGTGGATAGTTCTCTGAAAACGTCCACTCAATGTGGAGCGGCAGCCAAAAAAGCTAATAGGATGTTGGGAATCATTAAGAAAGGGATAGATAATAAGACAGAAATATCATGTTGCCTCTCTATAAATCCATGGTACGCCCACATCATGAATACTGCGTACAGATGTGGTCGCCCCATCTCAAAAAAAGATATATTGGAATTGGAAAAGGTTCAGAAAAGGGCAACAAAAATTATGAGGGGTATGGAACGGCTGCCATATAAAGGAGTGACTAATAAGATAGAACTTTACAGCTTGGAAAAGAGACGACTAAGGGGACATATGACAGAGGTCTATGAAATCATGACTAGTGTGGAGAAAGTAAATAAGGAAGTGTTATTTACTCCTTCTCATAACACAAGAACTAGGGGTCACCAAATGAAATTAATAGGCATCAGCTTTAAAACAAACAAAAGAAAGTATTTCTTCACACAACACACAGTCCACCTGTGGAACTCCTTGCCAGAGGATGTAGTGAAGGCCAAGACTATAACAGGATTCAAGAAAGAGATAGATAAGTTCATGGAGGATAGGTGCATCAATGGCTATTAGCCAGGATGGGCAAGGATGGTGTCCCTAGCCTCTGTTTGCCAGAAGCTGAGAATGGGTGACAGCATGGATCACTTGATGATTACCTGTTCTGTTCATTTCCTCTGGGGCACCTGGCATTGGCCCCTGATGGAAGACAGGATACTGGGCTAGATGGACCCAGTATGGCCATTCTTATGTTATTATGTAAAAAGAGAAATTAAATGCAGAGCCTTTGTTTCCAAGGACTAATTGAAAGGAATGTGTTATGGGAAGCAAATTACCAGGACGTTTGCAGATATGACAGAGACAAGTAAAATATAGTGAGGAAAGTCCTTGAAGTCTCTGGGTATTTGACAGCCAACTAGTAAGGGATGGTTTGGACTGGTTTTAACAATGGCAGAGAACTAAAACTGAGCAATGTCAGATAAGTTGGCTTGTTTATTATAAGGTATAAAAGGAGGAAGAATAGGTGGGACCACTTGCTAGTGCCTGTCTGTCCAACTGGAGCCAGCCAGCATGGGTTTGAGCATGTTAGGCCTAGTCCTGTTATAAGTATCTGATAAACACTTATTAGTGGTAGCTGTTATATAGATATAGGTTAAGTTTAGCTAAGCTTAGACTGCATATTTGGAGTAATTATAAAAAGGCCAATTGGTCTTTGGATTAATTAAGAAATCTATGCCTAAATTCTGGTGTTGGTCCATTTGAACATTCAAATATAGATCCCAACAGGTCTGTACTGGTCTGTTACTACTTTGTAAGGCTTTCTGTGTAGCACTGTTTATTTCAGGGATTGGTTGGCCATTTTTTGACAGCTGAAGAGGTCTCTTGGCAACTTTTCAAAAGCCTGAACAGATTGTAAGTCCCTTACCCTTGGAGCTGCACTTGTGGAGAGGTTATGGGTCTATTACAGGAGTGGGTGGGAGAGGTTCTGTGGCCTGCAACATGCAGGAGGTCAGACTAGATGATCATGATGGTCCCTTCCGGCCTTAACCTCTATGAGTCTATGAGACAGATTTCTGAGTGAGGGGCAGCTAGGAAACAAGCTCCCTCCTCCCATTGACAAGGGCTGGTGAATCCTGACACAAATTGTAATTGTTTGATGTTATGATTTCCTAAAATGCTTGTGCAGTTTTAATTCAGCTGCTGCGACTTGTACTCATTTGGAACAGAACTGTGAGATAGCACAAAATTTATACTTTGACACCCATACTTTTACTGTAACTATATCAAAGCCCTTATACTTTATTACTCATATTCTTGCAAAGTATAGGATTTTCAGTTCTCTGGGTTTTCTTAGTAAACTATGGAGAGGCACAGTTGGTTTTGTTTTGTTATTAGCTTAGGGAGGGTCACTGTGTCAAAGTTTGAGAACTCCTGATATGGAATGATGCTATGTCATCATATACTGCAAATACTGTATCAATAAAAGATAAAGTATTCTGCACAGAAGTAGAATATTCCTTAATTATCCATTGCAAGGACTCCGGCATCTTCCTCTGAAGCCTCTGGTATTAGCCAATGCCCAAGGCACGATATTGCACAAGGGGGTGACTGGTTTGACCCAGGGGTGACACTTCTTAGGTTTGCATGATGATAAATACAATTTCTGTAAACAGCACTTGACTTTCAATGGGACGTAGATTCCTAAGTCACTTTTGAAAATGGGACTTAGACTTAAAGGCTATTGAAAATCAGACCCATTGTCTTTAGCCCCAGGAAAACACTGGATCCACAGAGCCACAGAAAAACAAGTATGCCTGGAAAAGCAGGGTAGACAATGTCAATATTCTGTCACGTTCCAATTAGGCTTCTGCCAGGTAAAGCACCTTAAAGCCTTGGGCCCTTCCAGCTTTCAGCTTAACAAGATCCATATTCCCATGGCTCACAGAGAAGGAATCCCAATTCACTACTAGGCAGACTACTCAAGCAGTTTCAGTGCTATCGTTTTTGGAAAAGTGTATTCCTTGAGTGGCATACACTGGAGAAGTTTCATCTTTTCACTGTACCATTGTAGGGAATATAGAAGTCTGACCAAGAAGTCTAAATAAAGAAAACTTTCCAGCACAGAAGTAACACTATTAAACAACAGTACTGATCCTTTTTAATTCAATAAAGGCACTTTTTCATCCTCTCTGCAGTTTACCAGGGGAAGGCAGAGCCCATAAAGGTATTTGTGTACCTTCCTACTTTGTTCCATCCTGTTTCTTTCGAAATGCTGGACTTTGATAATCAGACCCCACGAGAATGTCAGCAAAATCTCTAATATTTTTCTTGTACCACGTAAAGTCTTTTTTCTCTACACAATGAAACCTGTTAGAGAAATCTGTGCCCATAATCATAAAATTCTGGCAGTTGCCTCCATAACCCATTACAGTAAAAGATAGCAACAATGTTTTCATTAACCAAAATCAATAGCATACACAACTGCAATTTGTTTGAGCAGCAAAAATATTGCATTCCAATTGAAGTATGTACAGAAGGTTGTAAGTTCTCTGAAGCCACACATGTAACTAAAATTGCAGCGGTAAACCAGTCACTTGTATGGAATCAATATAAATATTGAACTTAAAATACTATGTTGAAATCTTTACGGTAAAAATGTATGATTTATTAGCTGCATGGGTAACACGAATCAATATAAGAGCAAGACTTAAACAGACAATGTATTAGTTAAATTTACTGTGTGTACCCTTTGATTTGGTCAATTTTTGAAACATATGATTATTGCATTGTGGTTCGGACAGTAAAAAACAATAGTATAATCATTTTTATTTCCTCGGGCAATGGTGGCTGGCTTTGTGGAAGCAACATTCCTTATTTTTGAGCCTGTGGTCTGCCCATTTGGAGGTCCTTTTGCTTAAAAAAAAAACCCCTCAGGTTGGTTGTTGGTTAGTCTTAGGCTCTTCCTCCCCTGACATTTGGCTATCTCATAAAACCACTTCCCATAACTCAGCACCATTTAGCAACTTCTGCTTAGCAGAGAAGAATTAATTCACAAGCAAGATGAATAACAGCGCTTCTTACTCTACCAGAAAATGCTCCCACATGATCACAACTAAGGTTAGTAAAGAGGCACTAAACAGGTCTGTAATTCATTAGTTGGTACATAAGAGTTTCCAGTTCAATTTCTTCCCCCCATGAGCACAAGTATCCAGTGACATAAAAGCTAAAACTTGACATAAAATGGTGTGTAAGTTGTTCTTGATTTTCTGTGGTGCTCAGTTTCTTATTTTGCTTTCACCGAGTATTTCATAGACTGGGTCATGTTCTTCATTAACATATTGAGTACTCACTGTGGATGCACACATGTGCATGACTATACGGTGTATTGATCTTGCACTTGAGGGTGCACAGTAGCCTATACTCTAAACCATTCTCCACAACTGAGTGTTACAATTATTTTGTTTCATAGTAAAATATGAACACCCATTCCTGTGGTGTCTGGGTGCATCAACTAATGGGCCACATTTTCTGCAGATGAAAATTGGCAGAGCTCTGTTAGAATTTGGCCCTACAACCACTTGGACTACACTAGAATTTGGCTCTATTTGAACGCCTTGAGCAACAACACTCTCCCTCTTCCTCATTTATCCACCCACACCAGGAAGGATACAAGAAAAATAAAAACAAGCCTCATTCTAGTTACACGGGTGTAACTTCAATAAGTTCAATGGAGTCACTCCTGAGTTATAGCTGTGAAAGTGAGAACAGATTCAAGCCCAATGCTTTCACGCCAAGTCCAATGTGGCAAATGCTTGGCCAAAAAAGATGAGGTTAAGAGACTCAGGATGAACCAGACAGGTACAGTTGGCAAATTCTGGTCAGGAACACACACTGAGTTCAGTCTCACAAGCACACAACTAAGACCATCTAAAGCAGCTCATTTGGTCTCAGCTGTTGCAATGGCACATGAAAGGACAGGAGGTTTCTAATTTAACCAGCTCTCAAATCTACTTTATTACATGGAAAGCTCTCTTTGCTGATGTTTGTCTTCAGTTTCTCTCTTCCCATTAAAAATGTGTATGATTCTGAAATGACAACGTCCATGGACAGGTCATTTTTTTAATTAAAAATGTCATCTTAGTTCATAACAATAGGCTCAGATAGATAAAAATAAAATAACAAAAGCACATCTGCAATAATACTGCTTTAGTGAATATTAACAGGAATGACTTGAATTGGATTTCCCCACGTTTTTATAAGTCTTTAATTACTTCTTCGGAAAATTCAAGGTAATTGTTTAAAAAAAAAAAAAACCTTTCACACACTTTTTTTTTTCTTTTAAAGACTGCCAGGGGGTGCTACTAACCAAACATCTGGGACTAGACTTTCCTCCAGAAACTCTCTGCAAAGCCTGAGCTTCTTTATCAATTAATTCTTGCTGGATGCAGTTCAGCTAACGAATTGTTATTTTAGTGAAAAATGCCACCGTGAGCTGAAGGGATTTGTTCAATCAGCTGTAAATTCTGTTTTGACCCATTTACAACATGAAAATCTGATCTCAAGAATGAAACCTTCACTCTGCAGCATGAGGGAATTATTCGCAGAATGGAGACCTCATGGGTAGACTTTTCAAAAGCAGTCAGCACTGGCCTACCTCTGCTCCCACTGAAGTCAATAATAAAACTTCCATTGAGTTCAACAGGAGCAGAATTCAGCCGGTGCTGAAGGCCTTTTGAAAATCCTACCCTGTGTGTAGTAGGATATGGTTTATAATTTCAAGTGACCACAGTTTACCTAGAAGGTTTCACTGTCTCCAAGTCTAGAAGTCCATTGCCCTAATGCATATAGACCAGCATTCCCATTCATAGGATCCTGCTAGTTGGTCATCCTGTACCTAGACACCGAGGTGAAGTGAGCTAATGGAATGATGTATGCAGTGCCTTAGATGTACTACTTCAGCTGTGGTCTTCTTGGATCTCATTAGCTAAGCAGAATCAATACTTGCATGGAGCACCTGGGTGCTGCAGGAAATGGGGATGGTCATGCAGCGGGTATCACTCTTTCCCCGAAGTGGGTGCTGAGTCAGGGGCCCAGTATTGGTTTCAGGGGTAGTGCTTTGTTTGCAGAGCTGTCTTTCAGACAGCCATAAAACCAAGGCTGTGATCTTTTGTCACTATTTAAGCACCTACGGGCCTGATTTCCCTCTTTTTTGAAATCAACAGAGTTAAGCCAGTGAACGGGACAGGAGAACCAGGCCCAAAGGCACTTTTCACAAATGAAAAGATTATTAACTCCAGTGTCCTGGCCAAATTCTAAGTTGATCCTGCCGACAGCACCTAAAATTCCCATTGTTTCAATCCATCATTGAAACAATTGTTACATCTTGCCTCAAAGGAGGCAGTAGCCAATGGAAGATGAAATTATTCTTATGTACAGCACTTGGGGAGCCTTCTGCCTGAAACCCCACTTCAGGAACATGAGCTATGATTATTTTAATTGCTGTGCCCATTTTTGATCATACAACAAACCTTTTTCCTTTTAATCAGCGAACAGTTGGCTACTGCCATGCAGCACAGTCCTACAGACTTTTCTGCCTCCCTGAAAGAAATGGAAATGATGTAATAGAGCACTGCAGCACTCTGGCTTTGTTCCTCATGAGTAAGCTATAAGACCAGTCCAATGTTTGCAGATGCCACAGTCATTCACTACACATTGGGAATTGTATTCCCGCAGCACTAGCTAGCCCTTGTACAATTACATCATCAATTGCATTGGAAATGGAGTTGTGGGGGTGGCATGATAACTCTGCAGCAAACAATGTGCCCTGAACTGATATTTGAGAAGGAGGGTCATGAGCTCAGGAGCACACAGGGTGACCAGACATCCTGATATTATTGGGACCATCCCAATATTAGGGGCTTTGTCTTTTTATAGGCAGCTATTTCTTCCCTGCACCCGCAAAGAAAAAAAGATCCTGATTTTTCACACTTGCTATCTGGTTACCCTAGGAGCACATTGAAAAAACCCTCATCGGAAGCTGGAGAAATGTGCAAAACAAGTAAAACAGCAGTGTTACAGTCTGCTGGGTCCATAATGGGTGGGTGGGTGGTGGGAGTGGAGACTGTGGGAGACAGAAAGGGACCAAACTACTGGTGCGAGACCCATCCACAAAAAACATGCAAAGTCCCTTAATTTTAGGACTAAGATTCGGACTGATATGATCAATACTCCTCATTAAATCCTACAGGAACCTAAGCCATTGGCAAAAGATAAAATGCAGTCATGAAAATTAACATTAAAATAATGTTAGTGATTGGATGTGAACTCACCAATACCAGAGTCTAACTCCACCATTACAGGCGAAGCCGTCCCGAGGGCACGGCGAATTGGGGCAACCGCTCCAGGCCCTGTGCTTTGAGGGGGCTCTGTGAGCCAGTGCGATTGGCTGGTGCGGTGGGTCCCAGAAGTGATGGATTCATTTCCCCCGCAGGCCCCGCATCCCCATAGAGATGGCCCTAATTACAGGTTCGGTTATTTCTAGGTATAGCAGTATAATGCTTCCAACAACAATGAAGAAACATCTAAGAGGCCAGGCGCAACAGGATAAATGGGGTAGAGCTTTAAGCTTTCATTTTCTTGCCTGAGAGGGGTTCATTTGTGCTGTACCCTGAATTTAGCACTCCCTTCAGTGCATTACTTTGTTTACTAAAGATCTCCACAACCGACAAGACCCTCCAATGCCTGTACATTCCCCCCTTAAATTTGCATGTTGATTCTTGCAGAGTCTGTAGGTGTTGTTCCTGTTCCTCCTCTGTCTGCTCTCTCCCTCCCCTGCAATGTGTCAAGCTCCCTTATTCTACTTGGAGTAGGGCAAAAACGTTTTCATTTTTACCAAAATTTCCTGCAGGGAAATTTTTTTTTCATTTAAATCAAAATGTGCAGTGGAGAATTTAAGCTGGTCAATTGAAAACCAGCTGTCATTCGTTCTCCCACTTTCTCAGCGCTGCTTAAGATGCGATGACATTGTAAAAGCTGTATGAGAATTTTCCTGCTTTACTGCAGTACTGGCATGAGCAAGCCCTACTACAGCTAAGACTTTGCTATTAGTCAGCTGGGCAGGAAATGGGTTAGCTGTCCTGCAAGAATTTTAAATTTTTTCTCATCCCAGTTGGGACAAAAAGTCAACATCTCAAAAACGTTCACAAATCAAACCGCTGAGAAAAAAAATTCAGCTCTGGTCAATAAAACATGTTGTTTTAATCATTTCAAAATGTTTCTTCTTCATGTTAGAGAGACAAGATGTGTGAGGTAATGTCTGTTATTGGCCCGACTTCCACTGGTGACAGAGACAAGCGGGGGATTCTAAAGCCAATCCACTGGATTGACATCCCAGAGTCTCCAGGGGTTTGACAATGCCCCGTCTCTGCTGCAGAGGGGCAAATCCTCACATGCACCTAACAGAATGATCATGAGCAACTCCCTGAAGGGAATCTCCCCCCTGGCCCAACCCCCATTTTATGCAAGGGGGTGATCTGGCCCTATGATATTCAGGTTTTAAGAGCAGTTCCTAGGCATATTCATGGGCTGGCGCTTTACTATCCATTTAGTATTGCAACAAGTACTTATAAAGAACACAAGGCCATTCATACCACAACACCACGGCTGAAATAATGCACAACACCTACCTCAAGCTTCCTGGGCCCAAAGATGCCTGGGACACTACAGTTGATCCTATTGCCATGCCTACTGTACCAATAGCATTAGTCTGGGACAAATGAAATGACACCATTTCAGAAACCTGCATTGATGCCTTGACTAAACCTGACAGACACAAGGAAATCTAGAGTTTACAGCTTCTCCCTCCGGCTCCAATTCATCCTTTTTTGTGCCTATTGTAGCTGTTACAGCAATATGCTACACCACATCACCCACCGATCTTGGCCTACTATAATATATGTGCATAATGGAGCGAGTCAAAAACAATCAAAGCCTTAACTCATTTCCACATGGCTTCACATAACATTTTCTACCTTCTTCATCTCCTGTATCCCCATCCTGGGAGATTCTAATTTACACAGCCAAGTTCTGAAGCATGCAGTTCATCCTGAACACCTAATAAGCATTGATAAAGACTAGGCTCGAAGTGTACTGCCAAGAGATCTGTAGAGATTTTGAAGCTACATTTTCTGCATGTGTCTAATGACAATTATCACATGTTAATGTATCACCCAGGAAAGCCAACTGTAATACTGGGTCATTCATAAAAACCACAGATACTTTGTTTTTCAATGAGGCTGTTCACTGCAATATAATGATCAGCAGTGGATCCCAAACATCAACAGTCTGAATTTACATGCTAGTGTACATGGGCAATCAAAGTCAAATTACAGAGATTTCACTTTGTTTCTACTCTGGTTAATACCCCACATCAGTTTAAGTAAGGAAGTATGATCTAATGGTTGGAGAAAATCCTGGGATTAAAGACTCTAGCGGTCTAATCCTGGCTTTGCCACTGATTTGCTGTGTTGCCTTGGGCAAGTCATTTAACCTCTCTGCACCCCAGTATCTCCATTTATTATAGTAACAAACTGTTATGAGGTATAGGCCTTCATCGTAAAAAATGGCCTCCAACACGGCAGGAAAATATCTGCACCACCAAGATCAGATAATCAGGCATCTGCATGGGTGAAACAATAGAATACAAGTAATTGCTCCTGCAAGTTTGTGCTTGCACTTACTTATCGTCACAGACCTGCACCTACACCACTGGGACAGATTAAGACCATAGTTTTTAGCCAGGTCTCAACGATTTAATATGCTTTGAGATTCTCAGATAAGGGACTCTGTCAGTGCAGATATATTATGACTGCTGTGTAAAAAACACAGAGGAGAACATCAGCAAGGTAAAGTCACAGGGCCTGATTCTGCACTGCCCTACACATTGTGTCCTCATATACACCAGGGTAAAGTGAGTGTTTTGTAAACACTTTACACTCACTTTTCACGGGCGAAAGTGATGCTACAAGGCAAAGGAGAACCAGGCCCATACTGTAGCTTAATGCAGCAGGTGGGTAATATGCTGTAAACTGGGAGAGGGATGTATTATCTTCTTGACATGAGCACAAGAGCTCAGATTCAAATCTCAGTTACTCCTGAAGTGATTTTGCTTAGTAAGTGAAGTGCCTTTCTGTTTGCACTTATATAAACAAACAGATTCTAGCCAGAGATTCCATTCAAGCTAATGGAGTTACATGAATTATTGTAGGAGTCTCAATGAATTAGTTTGCAAAGCAGTAGCTGATCAGCATTAACCTTACAACTTAGCAATATTTTCATTGATCAAAAAGAATCATGTTTCTGCAAATCCATAAACATTGTGCAGCGTTGACTCAGATTTTGTACTGTGATAAAACTAAGTCACCTTTTTTGACATTTATCCATCAGTGCCAAAGATGACTCCAAGAAAGCTAACAAAAGAGAACTGTAAACAAAATAATATAATTTTCCACCCAATTTTACCCAGTTGAATGTACAGAGGGTCTAATTTCACCATTTTCACTTTTACATTAAAAACTAACAAAAACCCAGAAGAACCACTTTACAGAAGCAAATGGATAATCACAAAGTGTAAGCTGCCTTAACTATTCTGTCTGCAGTCTTGGAACCATGCTTCATTGCCTTTGAACAAATAATTTCACATACATGTCATGCTTTCTTCATGATGAAAAAAAAAATTATTTCCATCTTGATACTCAATCAAGCAAAATGGGTGGATTGGGCTTAGAATGCTAAGCACAGTTATCATGCTGGCCAGGGCAACGTTTGGTACATAAACATGACTGAGTAGTCTGTTCTTCGATAGAAATCACAGAAGAAAAAAACCACACACTCTCTCTCTCTCAGGGCTAGATTGTGACTTAAATGGAAGCAGGTGAGTCATTCCAATGAAGTCAATGGGCAAAAGACGCCAGGAGAACTTGGCAGGATGCGTTGGGGGATCTTGCAATCATGTGAGTGGCCTAGAAATGCTGCTGATTAGAGCCGGTGGAAATGTTTTTCCACCTAAACCATTTCTCAGATCCAGAATGAAATTCGTGGTGGGGAAAAAGCAAGAGAAGTGCCACTAGCCCTAGGACCAATGGCAAGGACCATTCACCTGGTATGTGGGAGACCCACATTCAAGTCCCTGCTCTGATTCAGTCTCTCTCACTAGCCCAATGAATATTTAATTATTTGTACAAAGTGGAATGGCTCCAACAGGAAGGATTAAGAGAGAGAAAAACTCACTCTACCCCCCGGTAGACCTGAATCAAGCAGAGCAGGGCTTGAAAGTGGGTGTCCCACATCCCAGGAGAGTTCCCCGGCTATTCTAGGGTCTCTCCCTCTCTCTCATTTTTTTGTGAAAAGCTTCAAGAGGTCTTGTTTTCGTTCCTCATTGGAGTGAAACCTCGACATTTCTCGTGAAATGGAATTGCTGGTTTTCAGCCAGCCCAACTGCCAAGATATATTTTCCGTGAGCTGAAAATTAAAAAAAAAAAAAAAAAAAAATTAAGTTTCATTCGAGCTTTTAAAAACTTTTATTTTTCAATGAAATTCAAGTACATTTCTACACGAAAAGGTGTTTCTTACTGAAAAATCCCAGTGTCTCATTCTGAAAATGTCAACTTAAAATCTTTTTATTGTTCAGGACAGGAGGTCTCAGTGAAACAATTCAGCAAATTCATCATGACTTTACAAAATATCTTGGTCGACCCGAATCTGCATTTTTCATCGACAAAAGTTTCAGCCAAAAAATGTCACCCAGCTCTAGGTATAGTAGGAGAAGCAGGAGAGCTGCTGGACAACAGCTCCCAAACAATGCACACAGTGGGGAGGTCAGGTTCATGCCCCTAGCTCTTTATCTGATCCACTGCACAAAATCTACTTTGGCAGTAATTTATCCTCAGAGAGCCAAATACTGTGAGGGTTTTTAAAGGATCCCTCATTTGGGCACCTAAAATCCATATTTAGGCATGAAAGTGGCTGTTTTATAGGCTAAAGTGCTTATCTGAGCACCCAGACAATGTACCAAAGCACTCATATTCGAAAATTGTCCTTTCCCCTACCAAATTTATACAAACTATAGATGATATAGATACAAACTTGCTGCAGTAAACAAGATACTGTCTCTCCCATCTGAGGCTCTCCACTCTTTGGTTTGTATCTTACCATCCGTTTTTAATTAGAAATCCCCATTGACATCAGAGAGTTCTGCCAAAAAAAAAACCCCTCAATTATTGGACCACTGTATGTTAGTGGAAGGGACAAGTTTTTGAGCTACACAGAGCTCTTCTTCAGGTCCAACATGAAGAAGAGCTCTGTGCACCTTGAAATCTTGTCTCTTCTACCAACAGAAGTTGGTCCAATAAAAGATATTACCGCACCCACTTTTTGTCTCATATCCTTGGACCAACACAGCTACAACAGCACTGGGAAAAAAAATCGATGGCACATTATGGTGCTTTAATAAAGCTCATCATTACTAGGTATTTTAGGACACCAGGAGACTAATGTAAAGAGGAGAGCTGTGTTAAGCAGACTTCTTTCAAACCAGGCTGAGACTTCCTGAATGAGAGTGACAGGGGAACGTAATCATCTTAGTTTAAATTCCATGATAGCTCCTTATATTGTAAAATATAGGAGGTCTTGAATATTCTGCTAAATAACCATAGACTTTACCATTAAACCCCACCCTCTTTTGTCCCCCCTTCCCAAAAACACTTCAGCATGTTGGCCTCAATTTCTGTGTTGAGTTTCCATAAATCATTAATCTAAAGTGAAAAGGAGGACTTGTGGCACCTTAGAGACTAACCCATTTATTTGAGCATAAGCTTTCGTGAGCTACAGCTCACTTCATCGGATGCATTCAGTGGAAAACACAGTGAGGAATTTTTTCATGGTCTGTGTGTATATAAATCTCCTCACTGTATTTTCCACTTTATGCATCCGACGAAGTGAGCTGTAGCTCACGAAAGCTTATGCTCAAATAAATGGGTTAGTCTCTAAGGTGCCACAAGTACTCCTTTTCTTTTTGCGAATACAGACTAACACGGCTGCTATTCTGAAACCTAATCTAAAGTGACAATTTAACTAAATATGGTAGCTCCCATTTAAACAGCCAGCAAAGGAAAGGTGAAAGGGTCAGTCTGTTGCTTCAATGTTTGTAAAATAGATAACAGAGCTCAAAGAATAGACATATAATATTTCCTGTCCATCAGTCTAATGCTTTCATTTTACAGTGTTATCTGCCATCTAAAAACTAGTGGTTTACCCAGGCGCTCTTATCTTCTCTCTGTGTGAAACTTCTGTGCAATAAATAAAATGCCTGGTGTTTTTTGTGCATCGAGATTGTTTTGATTTCAAATACACTCAAGATTGTATTTTGGTTGCTCTTCTGAAAGCTTATATTTCATATTATTCTACAGCATCAAAGTGGGCAGAAACATGCTACTATTTCTGCATTTTTTTCCTTTTGCTAAACTAAGCTAAATATAAATATGTTTTAAAAATATGCATTTCTGAGAATTTTTCAGGCGATCTTCACTGATGATCAGATGCAAGTGGAGATGCAGCCTTCCAGTTAAAGTGACACTTAAATTAAGGTTCCCATATTTCAAGTTCCCAAACAGAGGTCACTGCCGGGGGGAAGAGGAACTAGAGAGAGGGTACAGTTTCTACTGTACCATTTCTTTCTACTTTGAATATCTAACGTTTATAAATAACAAGTGTAATGGCCTCAAAAATAAATGTAAATCAAATTTAAATGTCCCTTTTTACATGCAGTCAGTTCTCTCCTACTGCACTTCTTCCTGTTATGCCCAAACATATTTCTCTGTAGAGCATATCTTTCTCAGCTGTGGTTGATTGCTCATGAAATAGCCATGAAAGTCTTTACAGCATGTGTGGCTGAAGTTGTACGGTACATGCAGGCTCCATTTCAGCGACTCAACAGTCAATATCAGGCCAACCTTACTTCTGTGCGGCTGCGAGCGGCGGCACTGCCTTGAGAGCTGGGCCCCTGGCCAGCAGCCACCACTCTCCAGCCATCCAGCTCTGATGGCAGCTGCGCTGCCAGCAGAAGTAAGGATGGCAAACCAGTAAACATGCACGCCGCGATTAGGGTACACTGGGAATCGCTGTTCTACCAGAATTGATGTAGGAAAAAGGACAAGCAAGGAAAAGCAGGACATTTGTTCATATTTCAAAAATCCACCCAGAGGGAGATCAGAGGACCAAAAAAGAGGTCATATCCGGGAAAACCCAAACATGTGGTAACCCTAAAATGAACTGTATTGTTTGCAGGGAGATCTCCTCAGAAATATCTATGTTGCTATTCCCTGCATTTGTATGGCAATAACACTGAATGGGAGCCAGGAAGTGAGGTGAAACAATAATCTTTAATAACTGAAGACAAACCTTTATTTAAAAAAAAAGAGAGTGGAAAGTTAAGCATAAGCTAAGTTGGGTGCTGGAAAACTCCCCAAAAGAAAAGAAAGAAAATAGGAATTTAATTCTTGTACTCGTATTCTACTGACGAGACAGGTTTTAGTAAGTTTTTTTTCCCCATTCACAGAACCTCATAAAATATTTAGATTAACTTAAAACTTCAGCTGACAAACACAGCTTTGGCAGTCAGAGAGGGTTCCGTTTGGTAAAGCAGTGCTGGAAGTAAATGGAAAAAGTTCCTCAGCTGGTGTTAAAACCTACCTTCTTCGCATGAACCTATGAATATAATTTCGCTTTTTTCATTCACATGCAAATGCATTATTTCAAGTGCCCAAAACATGTACAAAGGAAGAAATTAAAACATTATATTGTCTAATACTAGGGTTTTTACATGTCAAGCAAATTTCTGTGCTAAGCTTTTGTTTCAGGTTTTGTATAATATGACAGCTGTTTCTATTCAGATGGTATGTTAAAGGAAACATTTTCTGTAATTTCAGCTCAATCATATTCAGACGAGCAATACTCCATTTTAAAGTACCACTGAGAAAATGCAAACTGTTTCTACAATGAAGCCAACATTTACTATTCTAATCTAATGCAAATGCTCGTTAGAATCAACAAGAATATATAAGTGCTGTGTCAATATCTCTTCTGCTCTTTAAGATTATTTCACATCTAATGCAGCCATAGACAAAATTCACCCAAAGATGTATTAAATACTAGGTTAAAATGTGTTGCTATTTATTATTTCTATTATGGTATCAACTAAGGAACGCAAATGGGGATTAAGATTCCATTGTTTAAAACAAACACACACAAAAACAGTCTCGGCCTGAGAGACCTTGCAATCAAGAATATAAATTAAAATTACAGGCCCATTATTGCAATTCCTACGTGGGCAGAACCTTAATTGAAATCGATGGGAGATCTTCCCTACGTAAGGGCTGCAAAATAAGGTCCAAATTTTCCAGCATCAGAATATTATAGAGCCTTTTATATCCCATCAGAGAGCACAAATTTTGTCCAGCATAAGAAAAAATGTTTCATCTGTGCTTTATTCCTAAACAAATTCAATTCCCTTTCACTGAGCAACAGAAGAGAGCAATCCATGACAAAAAGGTAAAAGGATTGTTTGTGCGCTGATGAAGGGTGCTCATTCATACAAAAGAAGGAGATAATGCAAAGATCATTTCAACTTGTCTGAATTTCCTCTAGCAATATCTCCAAATGGTGCCAATGGGACACAAAAAAAGGAAGAAGCTGGTGAACAGACAATAGTGGGAGGTTATTTAAGTCACTGAGAGATGAGCCATGTGGTAATAAGAAAAAGTCAGCCATTTAGGTGGCCATGGGAGAATTGTTTGCTTTGCAGACAGAGATCAAGACAAAAGTGGGGAAAAAATAGTAAAACTGAGAAAAGCACCTGGTGCTGCCAGCTGGAACAGCTGAGCAAATAAAACAGGTTAGTGATTATGTAGATGGAACCCTCCATAAATCTCTGGCCAGACATATGGAAAACAGGAGAATGAAGATGGCTACAAAACCAGATCATGCTTTCTCCTATCCTTGGAGGAGGCAGAGGCACCTGATAGCTACTATGAGTATTATTCACATAATACTTGTGACCCTTGTGCTATTATATCTTAGTTGCATCAAGGAGATGATGATGACAATGAAGACGACGATGGAAGCAGTAAAAATGGTCATAGCAGATTTACAGTTTCTACAGATAAGAAAGTCAAAACTCAGGATGTAAATCCAAGACTATTTAAAGAAAATATAGGTTGACAGAAATGCCTCCAGCTACTTTGCAATCACCATGGTTGCTCTCAATGCTCTCTGGGTTCTCACTTGACAAAGTATTGGGAGCCAAAGTTGTGTAGAGCAGGTGAATACTGACCTATTAGTGATGGAGAGACCTTCAAAAGCCTTGGAGATTCAGTTCAGCTAAACCTCCATATGCTTCTAAGTTCTGCACTCCCAAGGACTTATCTCAAAAAGACAGCTCACCGTTGCCCTTTTCCCCCTCCAGTTTGAGTGGCAGCATGTGATAATGTAACCCCTGCTGGTACCCTTGGCCTCCTATTGTGCATTCCTGCAGTTTGTTCATCACTGAATCACACATAATTTATTCATCTCAAGATGCATCATTGGAGCTGCAGAAGATGAGCAGTGAGCAGAGCATGAATCACCAGCAAGTCCACAAAAAAGATATTATCACTTGATCTGACCTGTTTCATTTACTTTTCTGCAAACACCACTAGCCTTATTTTCTTCTCACACATGTTTGGGGAGAATATTTTGTTCCTGTGAATGCAAGGTCTTGCACTTCAGTGCACACACCCACCCACATGTCAGCGAGCACATCTGCACTCAGATACCTTTATCTGTGCCAGAAGTGGTCACTTAGCAACCCTATAGCTCCTGGTTGTGGGTGTTTGGGAGCCAGAGTGGTATGTGGGAGGGTGAGACTAGGAGAGTGCTTTAAAGTTGTCACAAATATAAAGGGAAGGGTAACCACCTTTCTGTACACAGTGCTATAAAATCCCTCCTGGCCAGAGGCAAAATCCTTTCACCTGTAAAGGGTTAAGAAGCTAAGGTAACCCTGCCGGCACCTGATCTAAAATGGCCAATGGGGGGCAGAGGGGACAAAAGTCTGTCTGTGTGATGCTTTTGCCGGGAACAGATCAGGAATGCAAGCCTTACAACTCCTGTAAAGTTAGTAAGTAATCTAGCTAGAAAATTTTCTTTTGTTTAATGGCTGGTAAAATAAGCTGTGCTGGAGGGACTGTATATTCTTGGTTTTGTGTCTTTTTGTAACTTAAGGTTTTGCCTAGAGGGATTCTCTATGTTTTGAATCGGATTACCCTGTAAAGTATTTACCATCCTGATTTTACAGAGGTGATTTTTTTACCTTTTCTTTAAATAAAATTCTTCTTTTAAGAACCTGATTGATTTTTCATTGTTCTTAAGATCCAAGGGTTTGGGTCTGTGTTCACCTGTACCAATTGGTAAGGATATTATTATCAAGCCTTCCCCAGGAAAGTGGGTGTAGGGCTTGGGGTGATATTTTGGGGAAAGACATCTCCAAGTGGGCTCTTTCCCTGTTCTTTGTTTAAAAAGCCTGGTCGTGGCAGCATACCGTTCAAGGACAAGGCAAAATTTGTACCTTGGGGAAGTTTTTAACGTAAGCTGGTAAGAATAAGCTTAGCGGGTCTTTCATGCAGGTCCCCACATCTGTACCCTAGAGTTCAGAGTGGGGAAGGAACCTTGACAAAAGTCCTTAGCTTTATCCAAAAGCAAACAAGAAATGCAAACTCAGCATGAAAAGGAAGGGAGAGACAGGGGGATTGGAGGATCCTTTTGCTGGAAACACTTTGCACATATTTGATGTCCCCAAAGCGGAGGTGGATGGGTGCTAGAGAAGCAGGACAGCAGAGTCAGGTGCATGGACAAGAAGTGGCTGCCAAGTGCATTGTCACCAGTGCAATATAAAAAAAACTAGATAGAGAAATATAGATGATTATAAGGAAGGGACTTGCAGCCACACACTGGCTGTGCTCAGAGTTATAACTGTGATCCTGAGGCGAGAAAGGGAGGTGGGCTGGAGAGAGGAGCTGCAGAGCCACTCCTGTGAAAAGACAAGGTTGTAATATGAGAGGATGGCTGAATCCCTGGATTTTTAAGCTCTTTAGTGGCATGTCACTAGTTGAGGATCAAGAATGTAATGGGGAAGGGTGCAGCACATTCTAAGGCACGTGGAAGCAATTAAAGAACAGTAATATATCCATGGGCTGTCACTTAACATGTTAGGTCAAAAATTGTTGTGAAATATTCTTCAGAATCCTAGGCCTTTTTAAATCGCCCGGGCAAGCCACAGGGCTCCTAGGCATAGGTGCCAAGTGGGTGCTGAGCACCCACAGGCGGGCAGGTCCCTCCAGCGCCTCCCGCCAGTGGCGGGCCCCGCCAATCAGCTCATCCCCATCCTCCCGCAGTGCCTCCTGCCCGCCGCCATCAGCTGTTTGGTGGTGTGCCAGAGGCACTGGGGGAAGGGCAGGAGCGGGGGTTGGGAATAGGCAGGGCAGGTCTGGGCGACGCATGACCCAGATGCCGGAGGTGGAAGGGGTCGGACCAGCCCCTTCCAGCCGCGCCAAGATGCTGCTCTGCAGCCGTGTGTGGCAGCTGCCTGAGAAAGCCTGGCTGGGGAGGTGACTTCCGCTCCCTGACCAGGCTTGGGTGCTGGGGTCCCCGGCAGTCAAGCCGGGTGGGGAGCGGAAGCCACCTCCTCCCCAGCCAGGCTCCATTGGGCAGCTGCTGGGCAGGGCTGCAGAGCAGCGACCAGGAGGGGGCGACGTGAAAAGCGGTTCCCTCCAGCTCCCCGCATGGGCTCCTGCCCAGCTGGGAGAGCTGCAGAATATACAGGTGCAGCGGGAGGACAAAGCACCCTCCCTGCAGGTAACATGGGGTGGGGAGAGCGTGGTGGCCCTGGGCTGGGCACAGGGGTGTGGGTTGACATGTGACCCGCCCTTTAGATCGTGCCCCCCACTGTAGGGAGGCATCAATTGTATATGGGGCAGTCTCGAGGGAGGGGGCAGAACAGAGGTGGGAAGGGGTGAGGCAGGGGTGGGGCATTGGAGGAAGGGGCCTAGGACACCAGCAGGGGCCCATTGACTGTTCTGCCCTGGGACCCAGAATTGCTGTCGACAGGTCTGACCCCAGGGCATATCTAACTTGGTCTTACATGAAACGGCACCAAAACTGCACTAGGGAAATCTTGCCTGGGAAAGGTTTTGACAAAGTTGGCTTCTACTTGTAAAGTGTATTGAATATGTTCGGCATCACTATATTCCATTTTAACAGTAGGCATGTCTTTATTCTTAATCCTTTCTACCTGCCTTGAATAACCAAAATTTGATATTTTCCAGTGTTGTATGCAGTGTTGTTGTGGTTGCATTTGTCCCAGGATATTAGAGAGACAAGGTGGGTGAAGGAATATCTTTTATCGAACCAACTTCTGTTGGTGAGACAGGTAAGCTTTCAAGCTTACAGAGCTCTTCTTCACAAAGATATTCCCTCACCCACCTTGTCTCTTGAATAACCAAAGGCAGAATGCCCAGTGGAAAGAAATCCTACTGTTAACTTGATTTTTAAATCACCCCACATTCCATATACATTAGAAGATCATTAATATGCACAGTAGGCCATGAAATTTAGTGAAATTTTCAGGGCTTAGTGGTAATTTTCAGTTATCTTGCCACTTGTGAACTAACTGCAGGTTTTCTTTGACAAAGGATGACCGATGGGTTCAAGGTTGTCCCCCAGCCTCAGTAGCAGATGATGTGAAGATGGATGAACCAAGATATGACATCAATAAGGTTCTCTTCTAAGACCCGTGACCCTGTTATTAGAATGGCTGTGCCACATTAGAAGGGCATGACAATTATCTGTAGCCAGTCACCCTTTCTGTGTGCTAAGTGGAGAGACAGGGAGCAAGAAGAGACATTTACATAATGCCAATAATTTCAGATATTTCACCCAGCTCTAATTATAATCACCATTGAACGGATGGGGAAACAGAGGCACAATGCTTAAGTGATTTGCACAAGACCACACAATGGATTTGTGGCAAAGTCAGGAATGGAACCCAGGTCAGGAATTCAAACTCCCAGACTTCTGCCCTAACCATCCAAAATCAGCCCAGCAGTTCCAGGATATTTCATAGGAAAATGGCATGCATCAGGGATTAAATTGCTATGCGAACGGAGTCATTTTGTATCATTATATTTGTTACCAGGACAATGGGATTTATTTTATATTTTCAGTTCTTATAGGAGTCCCATCATAGTCACAAAGTGGATATATTTTGAGGCAACTTCTGTTCTTTTTACATTTGTCTGACAATATATACAGTATTGTATATATTTTACAGTAGTAAAAATGAAAAAATTGAGTAACATTAAAATGCATTATATAAGTCACTTTGGTAAGGAGAACTGAAATGGCATTAAATTAATCTATGCTTCTGCTGTTCTCTCTGGTGAGAGATTATGTATTTACAATGGACAATTAAAAAAACTGATATTGCGCAAGGGCAAATCTCTTATTCTTCAAAGGTATAAGGATGGCGAAAGGAATTGACAGAAATAATTCCAGCCCTGAGGCATCACTGTAGCCTTCTCCTTTATTCCCTCAGGGTTCTGGGTTCACCTGTCAGGGCATCTGGTGCCTCCATCCAAGGAAACCCCTCCGAGCACTGAGAACACAGAGGCTTGTCCCCCTTGGGGAAATATTTAACACAAAATGTTTTACTGAGGAGTGTCAGTCAGAGCACACAAAAATAAATAGCTATCTCAGTTCTCAGGGTAATAAAACAGTAACGAGGTATGGGGAACTCAGGATAAGAGGCAGTGAAAAAAGGAGATTAGGATAATAAAAGACGAAAACAACAAGACATACACTCTACCCCTCCCACCATTTGCAGCCAATACAAACCACACTGTGATTCTCTCCCCGCCCCCCGCACTGGCCTCGGCAAATAGTGAGTTTAGGGTCAGTCTTTGACAGGTGGTGCAGCGCTGAAGTTGGTGGCCAGCTCAAAACAAAACGTCAAAATAAAGAAATGGGTGTTCTTACAAAGTAGCCACACCAAGGATGGTAAGACTGTGCAGTTAGGCTAGCTCTCGGTAGCCTGACTGTGACTCTCCTCAGCCTCCTGAGTTTCTGATCTCTGCTGAGATGATACTATTCAATGTCCCAGAAATCCCAAAAGGACCCAAAGTCTTCCCTTGGGTAGGAATGTGAAGGGTAGAAAGGTCCTCCCTGGCTGTGAAGCTTCTCTCCCTGCTATACTCCTAATGCAGCCAAAACTGAAAGTAAAACCATTCCCTTTGTCTTGGAGTTCTAGCTTACGATTAGTTCGGGTAGCGTTGGTCACCGGTTCTACTCCTGCCCTGGAATCTACTCAGTCCAGGAAATGGAGTCCTGAACCTCGGTCAACACTGCTGCCGTCGTCGAGGGGCAAGGCCCCTAGTCGCTCAGTGGTGATTTCAGGAGCACCCCTTCCATATTTTAGATGCTTTGTAGCATAGACTAAGCCTACGTCCCCACCACACATGGGGATGGGTAGTAAGGGAAAAGGAGCTGGAAACAGACAGAGCCTTAGCAGGAAATAGGCTGTCCAGAAGAGGGGGCACATACACTGCACCAGGTGCCAAACCCAGAAGTAGGGGGAAACATGCAAGGCAGATTAAGAGTCTCCTAGTCCCAATCTCCTTTCTGATGCCACACTGCTATGCACTTACCCATACATGGGGCTTGTAGAAAATGAATTATATTAAACATTTGAAAGGCACAGAGATTTAAAATAATATATCTATTTAACCCAGTTTTGAAGTCCCTACTTCCTGGAACATGTGAGGTCCACTTGAGCGTAGAAATGTGCACCTATTTGCCTGCAGAGACCTCCTCCTCTGAAAGTCTGGCCCATAATATTTTAGACACCGCCACAGTATCCACAGCAACAACTGCCAAATCTGTAGCAATTTCTCTGTTTTGCGGATTACATGGTTACTAAATGGCTTTGTAATCAAGATAATTGTGAATGGCTCTTATCAAAACAATGGAATATCTTCCTGCACAACTGTCACTAGGAAGCCCCCAAAACAATACCAAACAAAATGAAAGAAAATAAAAACAAACAGATGTTCCTAACTACCTGATCAGCTCCTTTCAGGCTTCCTACCAAAGCAGCATGGAGCATCCACAACTCCAGCTGGTATTAACGAGGACTACAAGTGGTCGCTACCTTTACAAATGAGGCCATTAAGCGTCCCAAGGTTCTCTCTTCTTTGTCATATGTAACAATGACCTAGCTTGGTGCAGTCCAGGCCCGCTGACAATAATTCCTGGCCCCAGGGCAGAACAGTCAATGGGTCTGCACACACACAAGCCGCAGACATGATCTGTCTTACATTTGGCTGGTGCCCAGCGAGCTGCTGGCTGCGCTCCTCTGGCACAGCCAGGGCTTCTACATGCCCTCCTGGTAGGGTTGCCAACTGTCTAATTGCACAAACCCAAAGACCCTTGCCCTGCCCCTTCCCTGAGACCACGCCCCACCCTGTGCCCTTCTCTGAGGTCCCACTCCCTGCTCACTCCATCCCCCTACCCTCACTCACTTTCACCAGGCTGGGGCAGGGGGTTGGGGTGCACGATGGGGTGCGGGGTGCAGGCTCTGGGAGGGAGTTTGGGTGAGGGAGAGGGAGAGGGGGGCAGTGCTTACCTCGAGCAGTTCCCAAAGCGACCAGCACACCCCTCTAGCAGCGGCTCCTAGGCGGGGGGCCCAGGGTGTCTCCACATGTCGCTGCCCGCAAGCACCAGCACAGCAGCTCCCATTGGCTGCAGTTCCTGGCCAATGGGAGCTGTGGAGTCAGTGCTCGGGGCAGGGGCAGCACGCAGAGACCCCCTCCCCAGGGGCCACAGGGACGTACCGGCCGCTTCCAGGAGCATTGCAGAGTGAAGGCAGCCAGGAAACCTTAGCCTTGGGGCCCCAGGCTCTTTTGAAGTGCCCGAGCCCCTGGGCAAGTGCCCCTTTAGCCCGCCCCCTCCCCCACTCAGTGGGCCTGGTGCAGTCCTTCTAAAGTTCCTCACAGTCTTCAATGTCCTCAATACACGTGTCATCTTCAAATTTTGCTACCTCACTGCTCGACCCCTTCTCCAGATCCTTAATACATGAAGCAGCAGCTGTCCTAGTACAAAATGTGGAGCACTGAAGTAACGCTATATTCCTACTCTGTTTTCTGTCTCTTGCTCAGTTTCTAATCCATGACAGTATCTCTCATCCCTTGACTATTTCCTCCACTATTGTTTGTGTCATTGTCACCTTCCCCATCTAGCTGAGCATCTTTAACACTTCACTTGCTTTTTATGGTATTTCCCTGGTCTCCCCCCCATGAAGTCAGGATCAAAGGTACAATGGGTGTCTGGCATTAAGATACTGTCATCTACCATCACAGTGAAATTACCGCGTTTGTTGTATCCACAGGATACTAAGCCCTTGTTTACAGGAAAACTTATTTTGGTATAACTTACATCGCTCAGGGATGTAAATAATCCATACCCCTGAGCAACGTAAATTATACCAGCCTAAATGGTGGTGTAGACAGCTTCTCCCAGAGACACAGCTACTGCCTCTCGGAGGTGGAATAACGAAGCTGACAGAAGAGCTCTGTCCAGTCGGCTTAGAGTGTCTTCACCCGAAGCAGCTTTGCCGTATCAGCTGCGCCACAGTAGTGATTCTAGTGTAGATGAGAGCTCAATGGAAGCATTTTCAAGGGGGACCGCTGCAAAGGTAACAAATATATTTCCTGTGTGACTTTTTTAAAAGATGGTCACAACAAGGTTTTGAAAATGTTCTCCTTGCTTTCCAACCATTGTATGTCTTTGGTGCAGTATTTTTCCTACTTTCTTATAGACAATAGAACAACCACCATCTTAATCAATGATCCAATTTTTTCTTGCTCACATGCAGCTATGAAGCAAACTAATGCAG
This sequence comes from Caretta caretta, assembly GCF_965140235.1. Taxonomy (NCBI): domain Eukaryota; kingdom Metazoa; phylum Chordata; order Testudines; family Cheloniidae; genus Caretta; species Caretta caretta. Next base: position 89,373,995 of record NC_134214.1, read on the forward strand.
ACTAAATATCAATGTTTAGAGCCTTTGGCAAGCGGCCCACCAGGGTAAGCCCCCTGGTGGGCCGGGCCAGTTTGTTTACCCGCCATATCCGCAGGTTTGGCCGATCGTGGCTCCCACTGGCTGCGGATCACCGCTCCAGACCAATGAGGGCTGCAGGAAGTGGTGTGGACTGAGAGATGTGCTGACCACCACTTTCACTGCTCCAGGCCAATGGGGGCTGTGGGAAGTGGTGGTCAGCACATCCCCCAGTCCACACCACTTCCTGCAGCCCTCATTGGCCTGGAGCAGTGAAACATGGCCAGTGGGAGCTGCGATCGGCCAAACCTGCGGACGTGGCTGGTAAACAAACCGGCGCAGCCTGCCAAGGGGCTTATCCTGGCGGGCCACAGGCCAAAGGTTGCTGATCCTGGTTTAGAGGCTTACAGTTAATTGCTTCAGTACTGCACTCTTTTTACCATTATCTTAGACACGGTATACATCCTACAGCAGCAATGCTATGGTTCTGGCGGATCCACAGACAAATTTATCCCGAGAAAAGTTTATGACAGATTCTCACGTTTGGCTTCCCTGGTTTTGCTCAGAGTTATACAGGTCAGTCCCCTAAGTTTAATATTAGCCCTAATTCAGCAAAGTATTTTAGCATGTGTGCAACTTCAGGCATGCCAATAGATCAACTGAAATCAATGCTTAAGGTCAGGCATGGGCTTAACAAGTAGTTTGATGAATCAGGGCCTTAGTCCTCTAAGTAAATCATCTTTGTTACGGATGGTATGAAATTCTGTATGTGTAATGATGCTGGTTCTGGTGAGATCCAACTGAGAGTGCCAATTCAGGACAAACTGCTTAAAGCAGGGCAGTTACAGCACAAGGCTGAGGTTTTTGTGCACACCAAGGCAAACCAAACCAGCCAGACAAAGAGGACTTTGGTTTTACCCCACTGGCTAACCACAAGTCACACAAGCAATTCCCTTAGACACTCCAGTTTCCCAGTATCACCACCAGTGCCCCTCATTATGGGGACAAATGATTATGCAAACCAATACCCCAGTAAAAGAATAAAGGTTCTCTCGATCCCAAAGGACCAAGCCCCAGACCCAGGTCAATATACAAATCAGATCTTACCCACAAATCTCGCTGTTGCCAATCCTTTAGAATCTAAAATCTAAAGGTTTATTCATCAAAGGAAAAAGATATAGATGAGAGTTAGAATTGGTTAAATGGAATCAATTACATACAGTAATGGCAAAGTTCTTGGTTCAGGCTTGTAGCGGTGATAGAATAAACTGCAGGTTCAAAGCAAGTCTCTGGCGTACATCCACAGCTGGGATGGGTCTTTCAGTCCTTAGTTCAAAGCTTCAGTGTAGCAAAGTCCCTCCAGAGGTAAGAAGCAGGATTGAAGACAAGATGGAGGAGCTGCAGCAGCTTTCTATATTCTCTTGCCACGTGATGAAATAAATTTATAAATAAATAAATGAAAGAATCTTTCTTTCTTTGTTCCAAAGACAAGCTGTCCATCCCATGGCCTGGAAAAACCTCAGAGTTCTGTCCATAGGCATGTCCCTGCATATCTTGCTGAGTCGCAAGGCGTGTCTGCCTTCTCTCAATGGGTCAATTGTACAGCTGATGGTCCTTAAAAATGTTGGCATACTGTGGGGCCATGCAGGTACCCATAGCAGTGCCGCTGATCTGAAGGTATACATTGTCCCCAAAAGTGATGCTGCTTTTCCACAATTTCAACCCGTGCACGTCGGCGGAAGCACTCTATGTAGAACTCCAGTCTGCTGTTTCGACCTTCAGGAGGAGTCCATCTAGAATCCCTCTTTCTGTTGAAGTGAGCTGATGAAGTGAGCTGTGGCTCACGAAAGCTCATGCTCAAATAAATTGGTTAGTCTCTAAGGTGCCACAAGTACTGAAATTGTGGAAAAGCAGCATCACTTGCCCCATAACCTCAGCCATGCGGAACGCAATGCCATCCACAGCCTCAGAAACAACTCTGACATCATAATCAAAAAGGCTGACAAAGGAGGTGCTGTTGTCATCATGAATAGGTCGGAATATGAACAAGAGGCTGCTCGGCAGCTCTCCAACACGAGTTTCTACAAGCCATTACCCTATGATCCCACTGAGAGTTACCAAAAGCAACTACAGCATTTGCTCAAGAAACTTCCTGAAAAAGCACAAGATCAAATCCGCACAGACACACCCCTGGAATCCCGACCTGGGATATTCTATCTACTACCCAAGATCCATAAACCTGGAAATCCTGGGCGCCCCATCATCTCAGGCATTGGCACCCTGACAGCAGGATTGTCTGGCTATGTAGACTCCCTCCTCAGGCCCTACGCTACCAGCACTCCCAGCTACCTTCGAGACACCACTGACTTCCTGAGGAAACTTCAATCCATCGGTGATCTTCCTGATAACATCATCCTGGCCACTATGGATGTAGAAGCCCTCTACACCAACATTCCACACAAAGATGGACTACAAGCCGTCAAGAACACTATCCCCGATAATGTCACGGCTAACCTGGTGGCTGAACTTTGTGACTTTGTCCTTACCCATAACTATTTCACATTTGGGGACAATGTATACCTTCAGATCAGCGGCACTGCTATGGGTACCTGCATGGCCCCACAGTATGCCAACATATTTATGGCTGATTTAGAACAACGCTTCCTCAGCTCTCGTCCCCTAAAGCCCCTACTCTACTTGCGCTATATTGATGACATCTTCATCATCTGGACCCATGGAAAAGAAGCCCTTGAGGAATTCCACCATGATTTCAACAATTTCCATCCCACCACCAACCTCAGCCTGGTCCAGTCCACACAAGAGATCCACTTCCTGGACACTACAGTGCTAATAAACAATGGCCACATAAACACCACCCTATACCGGAAACCTACTGACCGCTATTCCTACCTGCATGCCTCCAGCTTTCACCCTGACCACACCACACGATCCATCGTCTACAGCCAAGCTCTGCGATACAACCGCATTTGCTCCAACCCCTCAGACAGAGACAAACACCTACAAGATCTCTGTCAAGCTTTCTTACAACTACAATACCCACCTGCGGAAGTAAAGAAACAGATTGATAGAGCCAGAAGAGTTCCCAGAAGTTACCTACTACAGGACAGGCCTAACAAAGAAAATAACAGAACGCCACTAGCGGTCACCTTCAGCCCCCAACTAAAACCCCTCCAACGCATTATTAAGGATCTACAACCTATCCTAAAGGATGACCCAACACTCTCACAAGTCTTGGGAGACAGGCCAGTCCTTGCCTACAGACAGCCCCGCAACCTGAAGCAAATACTCACCAACAACCACATACCACACAACAGAACCACTAACCCAGGAACTTATCCTTGCAACAAAGCCCATTGCCAATTGTGCCCACATATCTATTCAGGGGACACCATCACAGGGCCTAATAACATCAGCCACACTATCAGAGGCTCGTTCACCTGCACATCCACCAATGTGATATATGCCATCATGTGCCAGCAATGCCCCTCTGCCATGTACATTGGTCAAACTGGACAGTCTCTACGTAAAAGAATAAATGGACACAAATCAGATGTCAAGAATTATAACATTCATAAACCAGTCGGAGAACACTTCAATCTCTCTGGTCACGCAATCACAGACATGAAGGTCGCTATCTTAAAACAAAAAAACTTCAAATCCAGACTCCAGCGAGAAACTGCTGAATTGGAATTCATTTGCAAATTGGATACTATTAATTTAGGCTTAAATAGAGACTGGGAGTGGCTAAGTCATTATGCAAGGTAGCCTGTTTCCTCTTGTTTTTTCCTACCCCCCCACCCCAGATGTTCTGGTTTAACTTGGATTTAAACTTGGAGAGTGGTCAGTTTAGATGAGCTATTACCAGCAGGAGAGTGAGTTTGTGTGTGTATGGGGGTGGGGGGGAAGTGAGAAAACCTGGATCTATGCAGGAAATAGCCCGACTTGATTATGTAAAGAGTTGTCACTTTGGATGGGCTAGCACCAGCAGGAGAGTGAATTTGTGTGGGGGGGTGGAGGGTGAGAAAACCTGGATTTGTGCTGGAAATGGCCCACCTGTTGATCACTTTAGATAAGCTATTACCAGCAGGACAGTGGGGTGGGAGGAGGTATTGTTTCATATTCTCTGTGTGTATATAAAGTCTGCTGCAGTTTCCACGGTATACATCTGATGAAGTGAGCTGTAGCTCACGAAAGCTCATGCTCAAATAAATTGGTTAGTCTCTAAGGTGCCACAAGTACTCCTTTTCTTTTTGCGAATACAGACTAACACGGCTGTTCCTCTGAAACCTGTCAACTTGTGTGGGGTTTCACTCAGAAGCATAGCACAAGTTTGAACTACAGACAGAATAGAGCCAATATTCATAACTTTAACTACAAAAATGATACACACATATAGACAGCATAATCATAACCAGCAAACCATAACCTTGTCTGAGACACCTTATTTGACACCCTTTATACAATATTTGGTGCCACTACAGGACCTTGGTTGCAACCATGTTCTATACAGTCCCAGTTCAAGTCAATAACATCACAGTATGCAATGGAGATACGTTGTTTAAACAATTTCAGCAATGAACAGCCCAAAATAAATTGTCCAGTGTGCTGTATATAGATGTTGTTTACAGAATATTGTTACCATCTTATCTTGGAAAAGAAGTGTCACAAGACACGTATTATTTTCTTAGTTAGTGTAGGGTTGCCATGACTTGATATTTGTATGACTAAGTAATGAAGATACTGCACAAAAGCCTTAATACTGTTATTCAGCTAAGAGTGGAAACAGTAATCAGTGTTTAGCGTTCAGACACAGAACAATCTGACAGCTTTGTTTGATTGCAACTCAATATTTTGCTAAAAGCAAACATTGGTATAAATGTCCAGATTAAAAAGGGGAAAGTGTGATTGAAAAGGTAAGTATGTGGGCAGCTCATGGTCAGACTGAAGTATTCACATAATGCAGAAAACAAATCAGAGACAGGAAGAAAAATGGGCTTCTTTGACTTTTGCCCATATTAATTAACATTGGTTGTATCCACTTTAGGTGAATTATCCCTTGTAAGTGCTGCCATCTGAATACTTTTATGTATGATTTGAGCACAGAGGCCATTGTGAATAATCTTCCATTTAATGAATATAGCTCAGAAATGAGCGATTAAAAAGAAATCCTATTTTAGGTGCAGTTAAGCATACATTTTTGGAAGATTAGAAACTCTTGTATGAGCTTTGGTCCTAAGAGATCAGACTGCTTCAAAGATTAATAGAACAAAACCAGAAATAACATTTTTCATTTGTATCTTTCAGTGCTAAGATACCTAAATACAGTGTTAAATTGTTACACAATTAGTCATGCCTCCTCTGTAGTTTGAAGGATGTAACCCTAAATGTTTTCACAAAGTATCTGTTGGGTTTTGTTAACCTAATGCTTCATCAGTTCCGTGACAATTCTTAAAAGTAATTAAACTGGATCTGGAATAGCACCATACAGTACCTAGAAATTGAACTAGTCATGCTGCAAATTGAAATTCTTCAGTCTGAATCCCTATAAATAATGCACATTAACATAAAAAAAATCCATCAACTTTGATAAGATCATTTCTGTTTCTCAGAAAGTGAATTTAATTTATTTCATCAGTGCCAGGAAAACACATCAAAATAAACAAATGTTAAAGATGAGCCTAAGCAATCTGAAAAATAATGCTTCTGAACACCTGAATGTGGATGACTTGTGAAGGTCTAAAAGCCACATAGCCAAATTCATCACTGATGGCATTCCATTCAAGTTAACGGCATGACCACAGGGATTAATTTGGTCCATGAACTTCAGGTGTGGTGGCACTGAATACTGAAAACTCTCTTAGATATGTACAGAAACCTGCAAGGAGGTGAGGCAAGGAAAGCCATTGTCCTGAGCTTCATTAACAAAGGCTAAAACAATTTCTATACTTCACTGCTGCTCATTTTTATTCATGGGAAGAGTAGTGCCAATATATAATCCAATTACTTTTATGAGCGAACCCCAATTAGACACCTAAAATGGGCACCCATTAAAAAGCCAACCAACATCGACCACCAATTTCCATGGTATTAAGAAACCCTACTTTACAGGAAAAAGTACACACAAGATTTTTGCAAATTACCAGCTTTGTTTTCTTTTATAAATAATGTAAGGACAATGCCAGTTCTCCTTCTGGTAAACAGGCCATGAATATCCTGGGGTAATTAATTAGCATAAGTAATTAGTTATTTCAGATCTAGTAGAACTTTACGTTCCTGAAAGGGACACTGTCAAGTTAGAATTCATTGACTACATTCCTGGTGCACCTCAACTAAAGAGGGTGGATTTGCAATAGAAACGACTTTACCTTAAATTAGGAAAACTGAATTTCAAAAGTTAAATGTACTTTTGTGTGTTATGTTTTTTATTTCTTTATTTATACAGTTTGAATTCAATTTCCAGGGCACTGCTGCACTTAGACCCTAGTCTTGCACTTCGCTGCACGTGGATGTGTCCCTATGCCCAGGCATTGACTGCCACAGTTAGTGGGGAAGTTGTGCCTGTATGTAATCAAGTCCAGGATTCAGATCCCAGACTGACAACACTCCTTCATTGGGGGAAATTTCTTCTTTACTCTAGGTGGAGACATGGTGATCCCATTGTCCCTTGTGAATTTATCTTAGCTACCGTAACCCCCGTTGATGTTGGGTAATAAGATATTATTCACATACCAGTCATAAAACTAAACATACCCAGTGCATACTAAATACTAAATTCAGTTGCCTAGCTACCTCTACGAGCTAAAAAGACTTGCAAACAAACTGCTACATCTTAATATTATTGTACCTAAACCTAACACGTGGAAGTGTGCTGTACATGTGTAAGATACACAGACATTTCCCGACAGGATTTGTGTTCTTTAATTTAGCTAAGACAAAGTACAAGCACAAGAGACAGTAGATACATGTGCCTGTAGAATTCAGTTCACAGTGTTTCCCCACTGGTTGTGAAGCTGAATTAATCTCTTACCCTGCTAATATCAGAATCATCGGATTCAGGCACTTACAGGGTAAGTTTAGCATCTTCAAGAGTCCTTTGTATTCTGTTTTTTTCTAGAAGCAACAGCATCTGGGAATCTGATTGTTATATGATCTCCTGTCTGACTCCACAGAAGCTGTGAAACTGCTTATGCTAATAAAGGTAACAAAATATTTCTCCAAGGACTTGAGCCTAAATTCCATATGCCACATCCTGAAGTTGCCACAAAGCTTCATCCTACCTGGTTTCCTGTGTGAGTCATTTCACACAGAAATAAAGTAATGATAATAACAGGAAGGTATAAAAGCACCTTACTGCTGAAGCCTTCCAACACCCCTGTGAAATAGAAATGGGGAAACTATTGCATAGAGACTATGTGAATTGTTCAAGTCATGCAGCAGAACTGATATGTTACATCTTTCCCATGGCTGAAGTCTTCAAAAGTCCACAGTGGGTAGAGGTGGAAGGGTGTGTCATTTTCACCTAAAATCACGCTCCATAACTTATTGCTGAACGAAAGCAGAAAATGGAGTCAAAGAGATGACATTTAATGAATCTGAACTAAAAATAAAAACAGCAGATGGAAGGCTTCAAGGTAACAAAATCGTCATAGCAAGAGAACAGAAACTTCTCAAGATGAAAAGAAGTGTCCATAGAAAGGACCACTGGTAGTAAGACACTTGTGAAAGGGACCAGGTTGTCACCAATTTCGGTTGCGACTTTTCTGGGGGTGCCCTCAATGCAGCAGGTATCAACAATGCCACCATATTGACCAGCGTCACCACTGTGGTCATCCCTGCCATCACCACATGCTGGGACCCAAAGTTTTCCCATCACATGCCCTCTGCTTCCTGATCCTGAAAGACATCCTTACCAAAACCAGACATCACCGTCTCCATGGAAGTGTCCTAGATGGCAACTCTAGAGATCAGAACCAAAGATTTCTGCTGTCCCCACATGACGTGTATTTTTCTTACCTATTCCTTCTCTCTCTCCATTTTCTTTCTGTCTAATAAAAGCCCTGACTACTCAGCTAGGGCAGATTTACCCAGCAACAGTTTGCTGTTGCCAACACAACAAGTCAATCAAGAGGCTGAGTCTCCCCATCTCAGTAAAAAGATTTGGCTCTCACAGACCAACCAGAGAAAAATAGAGCATCTGAGCCAAATATCTCCCAGAGCAAGGGGAATAACTCTGGGATCCAGGAGCAGATACTGGCTCATGTGCTTTGCTTGTGGTTGTTTAGCAACCAAACCACACCCCAGAAGAGGGCCTGATTCTGATTTACACTAAGCTTGAATTATATTTAAATTAAATGTAACCCTTCTGCCCGTCAGACTTGGCAGCAACAAGGGCCAGGTTCAATATCTAGGGGATCCATTCCAATAACACAATGAAATCCAGCTCGAGCCCCCACCCAGTGACCCGGGACAAATATATACCACCCCCGCGGGGTGCCTCCAAGAGGCAATACTTCTCCTCTCGCAAGTACATAGTCTGAGTGTAGCAAAAAGCCTTTTAATAACAGAGAGAAACAATGTAGCATTATGTTGGGGAAACACCACCAACAGGATTCATAACACAACCCATGAGCAAAAAACCCATCCCAGGCAAATTGGGGCATGCCCTTTCCCTTTGGTTCTTGAGTCCAGCAACCCCAAATCACTCAAAGTCCCAAAAGTCCAATGACCCAAAAGTCTCTGTCCCTCGTCAGGGCAGCCCCAGAGTTCGAAAGTTTATCTGCAGAGCTTTACCTCCCAACCTGGGTGGAGATGGGGGGGGGAAGAGAGAGAGAGGTAAGGGGCACCTTACATGATCTGAAGCTGACCTCCCCACAGCTCCATAGGCCTTCGCTCCGCCAGCCGCCCCACGAACTGCTTCGCTCAGCTCCGCTCTGCGGCCCACAAGCAGCTCCCGCCATCCCATGAACTGCTCCGCGTCCCACAACAGCTCCACCAGCCTGTCCACAAGGCACTCCAGCCGTCCCGCAAACTGCTCTACAATATATCTTCAGGCTCCCCCACTACTTAACACAACGCTCAGTGATGTCAGCTCTTAGTCAGTTCAACTCTTTGGTGAATTCAGCTTGTAGTAGGGGAGCCTCAGTGCTGGTATACCATTAGTTCAAAGTGAGCTCAGCAGCCTGTAACTAGACTCCTAATGGAATCAAAATTAGCTCTGATATTCCACAGTAGAGAGAGGAGGAAGTGCAATTAGCATGTAAGGCCCTCACCAAGGGGCCCATGCCACCAAGTATTAATACTTGTCCCCAGCCTCTCTCAATTCACAGAGTTTTGGAACCCATGACCCTTGCCTAGCGAGTGCTACTTAGTTGATGGTGAGTCCCTCCATCATAACAAAAGGCCAAGTACAATTCCAAGCACAGTTCCCATAATCAGGGTAATAACAATTTATTCTTCCTGCCCCAATAACAGAGAAACTGGGGATCCCACAGCAGCCAAAGCGACCATTTGGGCAGCTATGGCCTCATTCTAGGTGGGGTGGGTGTGTCTATGCAAATGAGATCGGCCCCTGAAGTTCTTTTCCACAACTTGCCACACCTCACCAACAGATGTCAGGGTGGAGCTCATCCTGACACTGCTTACATAAATTTACACTCAATTTAAAGCCTCTTGTCACCATCAGAAATGTGTAAGGGAGCCTTAGTGCAAATGAGAAGCAGGCCAAGAAGCTGCGTTTTCCTATCTTTTCTCTCTCCCCCTTTGCCTGTGTTTCTCTCACTTTGTCTTAAGAAGAAACAACCCTGGATTTGAATGACAGAGACTGAGAACGGAGTGCAACTGCCAAAAATGACTCTCTCTTTTTCCCAACAGGACATTTAATATCATTTAAGAGACTGTCAAGCAAAGGGGTTTAACATGGAGGAACGGGGAAACAATTCAAAGAGGGATTGGGCATGTGTATTGATAACAAGGATTTCCAGATTTAATGCTTTAAAAGAAAAAAATGGAAGGGATATTAAATCTCATGCTTCAGGTTTAAGCCAATCCTCGGACTATTAGGGTTTAGGATAAATTCTTAATAGTGGGCAGATTATGCCACATCTGCCTACTAAGGAGTTTCTTGTATCTTCTCCTGAAGCTTCTGGTGGTGGATGCTGTCAGCATACCAGACTAGATGGACCTCAGCTTTGATTAAATCAGGCAAATCTTATATTCCCATGTTCCCATGTTTGATTAGTTTGAAATAAGGATAGAGACACTCAGTGTAAAATTGCATAGCTCCACCGCAGTTAATCAAGCGACACCAATTTACAGCAGCTGAAGATCTGGCCCTAAATATCCTGAGTGGTTTTTTTTTTTAAAAAAAAACCTTTTTCTTTACTTTTTAATGCATCTCTAATAAATGTTCAAAAGAATCCTGTTTGGTGGCGCACAACAAGTGAAACCAAGAGAGCTCTGAATGAAACTACTGTCCATGTTGTTTCAGTAAGTAATGAACAAGGTAATTTACAAACTACAGCCTCCTAAAACCCACGCCAACCCTCACAACAGAACCCAGGGGTTCTGTTGAGTCACATCCCCTTACAGTAATTTAGTAACACTTATCTAACACTGCCTTCCTGTGCTTAATAGCACCAAAACTCTTGTGCAGGTTTGCTGGGAAGAGAAATTCCGTTATAGTTTGCATCTGGTATGAAATTAACGTCACCATGCCACCTGGCACGGGGCTCTTTATGGTAAATTATGGTTAAAAATCAAAACCTTTTGACATACAAGCCTATTACATGTTTCAACCTAAGCACGTCAGCCACTTTCTTGTGAATAAAACCATTATTATCATCGATTATAAAAAGGGCAATTTACAATTCAGCTACAACATTTATTAGCCTTTTTATAGCCTATTACAGAGTCTCAATTTTCTTTTTTATTAAAAGAAATAATTTCCATTACTTGTGGGTTTATAAAGTGATAAACAGCCCTTGGTTAGCCAGTACTTTCAGGGAAGCCATTTACAGATAATTACATGCTTCTCAAAACTAAGCAACTAAAAAAAAAAAAAACAGTTACCTTCTCGTAACTGTTGTTCTTCGAGATGTGTTGTTCATGTCCATTCCAATCAGGTGTGTGTGCGCGCATTTATAGCTACATTTATAATACACACAAATGTAAAGGAAAGTAGTTTTAGCCCATTTAATATTTTTATAATGGAAGTTTTATATTAAAGAACAAAGTTAATACATCTATACAGTATCTTGAGACCCACAGTCAAGTATTCCTCTTCCTTGTATAGACCAAAATTTTGGCTCCAAAATCCATATTTAGATTCAAACAAAAATTATGTGAAGACCTGAACACCTGCAGCTGCCATCAGTTTTGTCTGTGCATTTAGGAGAAAATGTTAGCCAAAATATCTAATCATATATTACATCATGTACCATATGCTTCTCTCAAATTGTATGGCAGAGGTAATCCTAATGAATAATAAACTGTTTAGATAAATGTTTAAAACTACTTAAAGGCTGAGTGGAGCAAGAACATCAAAATGTTACTTACATGGGCACAAATCCATTATTAGGAGAGCCTTCTGTTTGGCAGATTGCACACAATATTTGCCAAGCGTAAAATTCACCCCATCCCATATATGCACCACTCGAGATATCGACCAGATTCAGCAAGGAACTTGAGCACGTCTAACTTTAAACATGTGAGTACACACATTGACATCAATGCTTTGAGTTAGGCCCCAATTCAGCAAGTGCCTAAAGGCTTAACTTGTGCATGGGACCCTCAGAATTTGGGGTGAATTTTACACCAAGAGATCCAGAAACATAAGGGCATATATTGACATCAAGGTCAGAATTCTGCCAGGCACTCACTTGACAATTCACTTCAAATACAGGCAAAAGGTTTTAAGTTTATCTTATAAAATAAAAATTATATTAAGTACTAGTCAATTTTAAATTACTGCCACACAGAATAAAGTGTTTGTAGGGAAGTAATTAAGTATTAGTGTTTGTTTTCATGCTGCACCTGGGAACGATACCAAAATAACATCCTGTCTGATATATTTAATGAAAGGAAATACTACAAAAACACACCAGTCCAATCACATTTTCTTTGGTTTATTAAAATGTACATCAAACACGTTTGTCAGCTTTTCATCTAAAATTAATGTGTAGGAGAAAACTCCATAAGTCAGTTATTAAAAGGTTCTCTTGAAACAGATATATCTACATAAGACATTTGTTTTGGAAATCTGACAGATATACTATATTAAAGTAAAGATGCCTGGAGTAATGTTGGATCTTATAATACAGATTGGAAAGATGACTAAAAAGTTCTCTTAAATGTCTGCATAATGTTTTAGTGGTGCAAGTAATCAACTGGGAAAAGTGATGAACTCTTCTTTAAGAGGGACACGAACTGACAGCAGATGAAAATCCCCCTCCATGGTCCAGTAAGAGCACCTACTTTAGATTTCTGGTTCCCAGCCATCACCCCTCTTGGGCAGAGACCCACATCTCACTCCCTCTTGACCAGGGATTTTAAAGCTGCACAGTTCCCTGCCTTACACTGTGATCCCCCAGCAAGCCAGACTGCCTAAAAAAGTGCTTGCACTTTGCTTTCTCTTCAAGGACTATGACCAACATATTGCCTGCCGTTCCAATTTACCACACAGCTCCTTCTGAGCAAGCACTTTTATTCTTCACGTAAAAGCATTATAGAGATTACATATTAAAATAGTAAAAGAAACTACACACATGCTAAAAGCTTACCAAAGATCAACCCAACACCATCCTTGGCCTCTGGCAGGTTTCAGTCCTTCAAAACCCACAACTGGGTTTTCCCCATGGTTACAAGTTCATCTATCTTAGATTCAGAACCAGACCCAAACTGGGCAGATCAGCAGAGGGTTTTATATAGCTCAGGCCTTTGATCTTGGCCTTCTGTAACAGGGAGTCAGCAGACAATGATCATCTCTCCTCAGGGCATGGCTTCAAAAGGCTGGATTTTTGCATAACCAGAGTTGGGGAATTTGCATTCCTCTCCCCCTAAATATTCCCTAGGAAAATCACTTCACATCCCCAAAAGCCATACTTTTCTGCCATGTTTTTAATATAGTCATTTGAACTCCCAGGTCTTACCTCTCTCACATCCTCTACCCCCCATCTCCCGAGCGGTTACATACAATCCCAGCCTGCAATTACACATACATTGAATACAATACGGTCTTTCAAGGATATTGCAGGAAATTGCCATATCTGTCACAAAGTTGTCAAACATTGCAGATGAAATATCAGCAAATATAAAGTACAAATATAAGAGTAAAACACCACCGTTAACCTTAAAAGGTGCTGGACCGCACTCATGTGCAAATGTTGCTTGTTCTTGACTGCTTAAATTAATAAAATAGTTCATTGTCACGTCTGTGAAAGAGAATTCAGTAGTGAGCTGAGACGTCTATAGAGGAAAGGTGCAAGCAACGTTAATGTGACATGGTACAAGTGGGAAAACATTTATCAGAACAGCTGTGTTGATCAGCTATTTCACCTACAAAGTCCCTCTTGCCTACTTTTCCAAGGTATTGTATAACAACATCTCTGTGAACCATTTTCTGAATCAATTTTTTCCCAGATGCTTCATGAACATCAGGAAATGAGCTCAAGACAGCAGGTGGGAGTGAGGAGAATAGTTAGGAGCAACCTGACTCATAATGATTGCTGTGAGGGAGTAAGTGAAAGTGTTTCGCATATCATGCAACAAATCTCTACAACCTTTCTAAGGGCCAGATTCTGCCAGACTCTGAGTACTCTCAATCCCCAGCAAACTCAATGGGACTTGAGAACACTCGTCACCCTGCCATGGATGCTTAGCCTTTACAGGGCTGCCAGCAAAGGGCCAGTGAAGTCAGTTTTCCCAGATGTGGGACTGGGATCAGAACATGTCTATGTGACACAGCAAGTCTCAACAACACTGCAACAGCTCATCTGGCTGGTGTCTGCTGCTGTAAAGTGAGCTAGGAAAGGGTGAAATCCAGTGGATGTACAGCATAAGGAAGGGGAAAATACAGCACAATGAGCTCTGAGGAAAGCTCTTAGCAGCCCTTGGCTATCCTGTGACCATGGACTTGGTATGGGAAAGGGTGAGGGAATGATTGTGAAAGAAAAACCGATTGTGGTGGGCAGAGACAAAGGACCCTCTGAGAGCAGGGTCAAAAAAGAGAGGCTGTGAGGCAGCTTCTACATCTTGTTCCTGAGCCAGAAAACTTGCAAGACCCACCATAACTTAACAGCCCCAGCATTTATCAAACATAATCGAAAGAAAAGGAGTACTTGTGGCACCTAGAGACTAACCAATTTATTTGAGCATAAGCTTTCGTGAGCTACAGCTCACTTCATCGGATGCATACTGTGGAAAATACGGAAGATGTTTTTATACACACAAACCATGAAAAAATGGGTGTTCACCACTACAAATGGTTTTCTCTCCCCCCACCCCACTCTCCTGCTGGTAATAGCTTATCTAAAGTGATCACTCTCCTTACAATGTGTATGATAATCAAGGTGGGCCATTTCCAGCACAAATCCAGGGTTTAACAAGAACGTCTGGGGGGATGGGGGGGTTAGGAAAAAACAAGGGGAAATAGGTTACCTTGCATAATGACTTAGCCACTCCCAGTCTCTATTCAAGCCTAAGTTAATTATATCCAATTTGCAAATGAATTCCAATTCAACAGTCTCTTGCTGGAGTCTGGTTTTGAAGTTTTTCTGTTGTAATATCACAACTTTCATGTCTGTAATCGCGTGACCAGAGAGATTGAAGTGTTCTCCGACTGGTTTATGAATGTTATAATTCTTGACATCTGATTTGTGTCCATTTATTCTTTTACGTAGAGACTGTCCAGTTTGACCAATGTACATGGCAGAGGGGCATTGCTGGCACATGATGGCATATATCACATTGGAGGATGTGCAGGTGAACGAGCCTCTGATACCATGGCTGATGTTATTAGGCCCTGTGATGGTGTCCCCTGAATAGATATGTGGGCACAGTTGGCAACGGGCTTTGTTGCAAGGATAGGTTCCTGGTTAGTGGTTCTGTTGTGTGGTATGTGGTTGCTGGTGAGTATTTGCTTCAGGTTGCAGGGCTGTCTGTAGGCAAGGACTGGCCTGTCTCCCAAGATTTGTGAGAGTGTTGGGTCATCCTTCAGGATAGGTTGTAGATCCTTAATAATGCGTTGCCTGTCCTGTAGTAGGTAACTTCTGGGAAATCTTCTGGCTCTATCAATCTGTTTCTTCACTTCCGCAGGTGGGTATTGTAGTTGTAAGAATGCTTGATAGAGATCTTGTAAGTGTTTGTCTCTGTCTGAGGGGTTGGAGCAAATGCAGTTGTATCGCAGAGCTTGGCTGTAGACGATGGATCGTGTGGTGTGGTCAGGGTGAAAGCTGAAGGCATGTAGGTAGGAATAGCGGTCAGTAGGTTTCCGGTATAGGGTGGTGTTTATGTGACCATCATTTATTAGCACTGTAGTGTCCAGGAAATGGATCTCTTGTGTGGACTGGACCAGGCTGAGGTTGATGGTGGGATGGAAATTGTTGAAATCATGGTGGAATTCCTCAAGGGCTTCTTTTCCATGGGTCCAGATGATGAAGATGTCATCAATATAGCGCGGGTAGGGGCGTTAGGGGACGAGAGCTGAGGAAGCGTTGTTCTAAGTCAGCCATAAAAATGTTGGCATACTGTGGGGCCATGCGGGTACCCATTGCAGTGCCGCTGATTTGAAGGTATACATTGTCCCCAAATGTAAAATAGTTATGGGTAAGGACAAAGTCACAAAGTTCAGCCACCAGGTTAGCCGTGACATTATCGGGGATAGTGTTCTTGATGGCTTGTAGTCCATCTTTGTGTGGAATGTTAGTGTAGAGGGCTTCTACGTCCATAGTGGCCAGGATGGTGTCATCAGAAAGATCACCGATGGATTGTAGTTTCCTCAGGAAGTCAGTGGTGTCTTGAAGGTAGCTGGGAGTGTTGAAGTGGGGCAACAAATTGTTGCTGCTGAGGAGTCACTTGAAACAATCAGACCAGGCCTGGTCTGACTCTTGAGAGGCTGGAAAATGTCATGAAGAAAAGTGAAAGGAGAACAAAACTTCTAGAGTCTGGTCTCCAACTGGAGGGGTCTGTTTCATGGAGAAATGGTTTCCTGCTCACTTTCCCTGGAGCTCAGAAAGGATCATTGAAAGAGGAGATTACACTGACCTTTAGAGGTGCAACCAGCAGAAAATAACTACATTTGGACGAATGGAAAAGGCCTGCAGAATGTTGCCAATCACCAGGGAAAGGTTTCCTCCAGATGTTAGCACTGCATAAAGGGAGAAAGCATTCAGGAAGTTTGAGCCTCTGACATCCATGAACAGAGACAACTCTGTGCTGTCCTGAGGGAATAAAGCCATGTTGCCCTTTAATTATTAGGGGTTTTTTCCCCAATTAACCTGGGACTCTCTATAAATAAAAGTGCATGATGATTATTTGAGGTCTGATTCCACAAATCCACCCTCAGTTTTCCTGGCATAAGTAATTTGTGAAGGTCTTCATGACGTTACAGAATGTGTGGCTTTTCCAGAATGTGTTGCAGAGAGACTGTAAAATTGGAGGTGTGCAAAATGTTCAGACTCTGCTGTTGCATGAGACTTTCTGAAACTGTGGATACTTTTCAACCTGAAATCTCAAAACAAAACTTAGAGTGTGGCATAGACTTCTGCAAAGTGAAACCACCAACTTTTCTCCTGCTTCATTCAAAGACATTGTGATGGTCTCCGGCTCTGCTTTATACTCCAAATATTCTGAGGTGTTTTTTGCTTATGTTCACTCACTTTTCTGCCCTTCGCTGGGGTTGATGAGGGAAGCAGAATTTGTAACTCAGGATATATAGAACTCCAAGAAAAAATGAGAGGACCACATATATTTCTCCTCTTTTGCCTCCCTCACAGATGGGCAGCTATTCTCCTGCTTATGAAACTCCTGTGTCAACAAGGAGATGTGAGCCAAACCCTGAGGGAGAAGGATTTTTTTAAAAATTATTTATGGTGCGCTCTGGGGAAAAATAATAAACTTATGTAACATATACACTCCCTATGCATTCAACTTGAGCTCTGCAACAGCAATTAGTTTCAGTTACTTTGATATCAGTGTCCTGAAATCATTTCAAAAGGAGATTTTAATATTCTTATCCTGTAGTCCTCAGGCATAGATCTTTCACTCCATGGCACAGAAACCTGGATTTTCTCCATAATGATTACCCTTGTTGTGTGGAGGTCTGTCCTCAGTAGATATTTGGAGACAGCTATATCCCAATGGGCAAGATTACACTGGCTTATCTTCTCTTTATGCATCATGTTATTTCACTGATACTTCTGCCAGCCTCTCCAGTCCTGATAGCTGGATTAGTAGCACGGCCATGGCTGGGGCCCCTCTGCCAACCCCAGCAGAGCTCAGAGGGAGAGACAATTCAGCTCTGGGCTATGTATTATCTTTTCCTGGGAAACTTCATGAGCCTTCAGAGGGGATGTGAGTCCTTCCTATAGTGTACTCCTCCTCTAAAGCACCAGTCTCCACCTTCTCCCCCTGTGTAAACACCTGGCCCAAGGAGGGACCTCTGTGGAGGCTGTGTGGCAGGGGGTGAACGAAGAGATGATGTCACAGAGGAAGCACAGAGGTTCCCCCTCCATACACACAACTCTGAAGACAGTCCTGGACATGAGCTGGAATCTCCATCAGCCAAACAGATCACAGATCCAAAATATTTTATAAGGAAAAACTAACTTATTTACTAGAGAAAACTCTCATCAGAAACTTAGTATACATTTTATTGTGGAAACCACACAGAACGATATTCTAAAAACAATCCTCCAACCAGAGCTGCAACCTGCAGGAAATCAAAAACTGGTGTGCATGCAAGTACATAGATCTCAGCATCAGTATTACATATTGCACATTAGGCTGAAGAGAATAAATGTAGCTGTTCCTTCAAAAAGATACATACCAAGGTCAAAGCTTATGTCATCACAAATGCAAAACATGAGAAGCCTACACATTGCTTTCAGCAACAGTTCTTTTCGCTGACATGCAGTTTTCTATTAATTTAGGACATTTCTGTCTAAGATTAAAAGCCAGAGGGTACACTCTGTGCTGACCTCCCTTCCGCAATTAAAAAGAAAACGAAATCTTCAGGGCTTTAGGGAAAAAATTGATGCCATTTTTATTCTTAGATAATGCAGCATCAATGGGCCCAATCAATATCATACAAAAGGCAGCCAGCAATTTAGGCATCTCATTACACCATTTTTATATATTTTTTTGTATTCTTACTAGCAAAAGAACAAAACTTTTCTACAAGGATCAAAGCATAGTACAAAAGCTGATAATTGACTAAAATTGCAGTTCAGCATTATATTTCTGAAAAGATACTGTTAGAGCAATTTGTAATGTTCTCAGAAACTCATTTTGTTCACCAAGATCTCAACCCAGCATTCTCTATGGTAGTTTTGATTAGATATTAGTTGTATTGGAAATCTTTATGTACCCTCCTGCATAGCAAAGTCACAGCAAAAGTAGTTTAATAAATATTTTCATCTAACTCAATAAAAACTATGTTTGTGTTAGGGAGCAGAAGTAGGACTCACTGGATTAAATTATTCAGAGAGCCAGGTGCAATTGATCAGTTTTCCAGGAGTATAAAGGAAAAAAAGATAAAAAGAACAGGAACTAGAAATGTATTTAAAGACCCCATAAATCATGATGTATAGAGCAAATACACACCTACCATATATTAAAGGCATTTTGTTGCTTTGCTGCTTCAATTTGGGCTGGTTTCGATTTTTTTTTTAATCTTTTCTTTCCTACTCAAGGATGAGAAGCTATAATTGATCGCAACTTATTTGGCTCTAGTCTGATCACAGTCATGTGGCCAGCAGAGAGGTCTGCCAGGTCATGCAGAGAGGTCTGTCAGGTCATGGAACTTCATTTTCATTTACACAGCAGGTCCCCATGTCAAGAAAATTCAGTGCTTGTACATAGGGGGAGATATCTCAGCCAGCATCTAAAACAATTCTCCCCAGGGTCTGTGCGAGACCTTACGTGGGCATAGCTTTAGCTGACCAAACTTCCAAACATCACTTTGTCAGTTCTCAAAGAACTGGCCTCCAGCAAGTTCTTTTCTAACTAACCAAAAGCTTTTGTACATGGCCTTGAGCTATGCTGCTCATTTCCAAACTTTTGTTTTAAGTCATTATGCTTTTAAACAGAGGCATCTCACTGCCAG
Source organism: Caretta caretta (assembly GCF_965140235.1). Lineage (NCBI taxonomy): Eukaryota > Metazoa > Chordata > Testudines > Cheloniidae > Caretta > Caretta caretta. Next base: position 89,393,349 of record NC_134214.1, read on the forward strand.
GCAGCTATGACATGCCCTTCTCAAAGGAATTAGTTCAGGGGCTATGCTGAGCATAGGTTATAGAATCCAACAATCCTCATTACCAAAAAATCTCCATATTAATAAAGGGTATTTAGGTGCTATCAGCAAGTCAAACTGATCTACTTAACAGGGTAACCAGAGCAGAAATCCCAACTCAGTGATTCGAAACCTGCAGACACTCAGGTTCTAGCAGATGAATGACAGTTGCAGAGTGGTCTAGTTCCCATTGGATTTAATGGGAATTTTGCTATTGAACTTAAATGGGAGCAGGTTAGACCTATAAGGTATGTCTACACTGCACACTTCTTTTGGCAGCCTGTACAGAAACAGTTCTTGCTCACTCTCTCCTGCCCTGACGCTCATGGAATTTGTAATTGTTTTGGTTTGTTATAAAATGGCATCTGGGTGGGGTTATTGAGGGAAGCGTAGGCTGGAGAAGTGTAGAATTATTTCATTCTGAAGGCTCTGAAGATTGTGGATATTCTTCCAGAAGCAAGTTCAACCATGGCTTGCCAGTTGCCAAGAAAGCCCTGTTTCCTATGCGTATAAATCTCACCCTTGAAAATGACAGTCCCATTGTTCCAGTGGAATGTAACTATTATGGGAGGTCCTGATCAGCTGGGGTGAAGCAGCTCCCAGGAAACTCTGTCCTGTTCCATGGGAAGCTTTGAGGATAAGGACTGAAACCTAGAATCTGACCTGCTATTCAACAAAAAGGCAGTGAAGAGAGCAGGGCATTAGACTGATGAGCTCAGGTGCACAGTGCTGACCTACTTGGTCCTCTAAGAATGGAAGTTCCATTCCTAATGTAATACAAACTATTGTATCGAGCCAGGAGGTGACGAATGTATGATCTCCTGTGACCCACTACTAACTCAATAAGCACTTAGATGCCACTGCAACAGAAACATACAAGGACCTAGATGAATACAGGCAGCACAGTCTTCTGGATTTTTGCAGCCATTAGGAGTCGAAGTGAATACTGACATTATTCAGTCATTATCAATGATCTAAGGACAAACCCTCATATTGGAGGATTATTTTAAGTACTTCCCTCTCCTCACCAGCATCACTTCATTCTTAGACCAACTGGCTCAGGCTGGAGCTGAATCCCTCTCCCAGCTCTCCAAGAGCCTGGAAGAGATGATGCTGTTTGGACTCATGTGAAGGTCATGCAGAGCGAAGTGTCATCTACCTACTGCTGATGCTTACGTCCATACTGCTTCACAATCACCTACAGCAGCAATAATGGAAATTGAGGGAAAGAGACCAATTCCAAATCCAAGGGGTATGGAAGCTGAGGAACACATATTCAGCATGATTCTCCTCATGTGGTCTGAAAGGAACAACTGGCATAATCTCACTGTGATCCCACTACTCCCTACCTTAATCTGATGTGAGACATTGGTGCGTCAGAGTCACCCATGCCAACTGCTGCAGAGAGGTCCCGAAATAGAATGGATGCATGGCCCTTGCCCAGACCCAAGAGGAGATCATCCATCCGTACCATTTTCAGAGGAAGTGAACTACTGTAACTCCACCTATTTCACTAGGAGTACAGGTACCTCTACAGACTGAGAGTTGTGGGGGGTTATAATTATTTATTTTAAAAAAGCTTAGCTTTAGGTGTTCAGGTTTGAAATTTTTGACCATCTGCTGAAAGTTTTAAGCTTCCTTCTCCTCCACCCACAAATGTTCAACAAACAAGAGTTGTTGAACGTGCTTTATGCCACTAGCTCTGCAAACTGAAGCAAAACTAAGAATAACAACTCCTAAAGCTTTCTATAAGGACTCGTCCTTGCAGAAATTCCTGATGTAGCAGGGCCATCCAAATGACACAGTTTCTGCATACAGTAGCAGAAAAGGCATGGAAGTGCTCTTTATATTCCCAAACAAAAGTTAGCGATTAAATAGGTGAGTTCGTTATGAGATAAAGTTTGGTGAACAGAGGGAGAAGGACAATGACCTTGTAACGAGACGGTAGCAAGTCACTTATAGTGGTGGCATAATTACTGAACAGTTTTCCTAGCAATGGTACTTGACACTAAATAAGAATTCTATTTGCAGTATATACAAAAGTGTGTTTCATTTGGTACATAGTCAGCACCTATGAACTAAATGGAGAGAGAGCTTTTAATTACAGGCATTGATGATGTTATCCAGAAAAAATTCCCTGACATTTTACTTATCAGTAAAAATCACATTAACTCCCACCCCTCCACCCCCAAACTTTCATCAGCATTCGACCTAAAATATAATTAGGTATCTTGAAAGCAATTAACACTGAGCAACACAAATATATGATCTCTCATAAAAGAAAGCACAAGACACAAATATATGCAATTGCTTACTTGAGAAACAATTGAGATCTGGATTGCTAACATCTGACTCCCTCTGCGAGTTTCAAATAAGCTTTGATTGGAAATGTCAAAGAATCAAAATCTCATTAATAGGAATTTCCTCTCTATTGATCTGACCTCTGTCCAGTCAGCAGAAGTGTTGTGTTGTTATGTTATGTTTCTGCAATAGGAATTATTGTGCACTGATCCCCCTGCTTAAGCAAAAGAGAAAAGCCATACTAAGCGCAGGGAGAGGCACGTTTTTAGCCGTAGGCAATTTAACTGATCTGAGATTATTTCATTACAGGGAATTTTATAATCCAAACAGCTTTTTATATGTATAGAGAGACAGAGCTAGGATCATAATGTATTAACCATGTTACACAGTTCCAAGACACAGAGATTAAACCCAGGGCCCAATTCTGACCTCATTCAGACAAGTCGCTGGAGTTGCCCTATCGTAAGTGTGAGGAGAATCAAGTTCGCAATATCCAGCCGGCTGCACGCGTTCTTCCTGAGAACCCAGGAACAGGGAGGCTGTTCAGATGGCTTTAAAGCTCCTAATCGCTCTGTGAACTCTTTACAGACGCAGGGCCAGACCCTCAGCCAATCTGTAAATCTGCTTCGTCCAGTGATTTCAGTTTACACCAGATGAAGATCTGGCCCATTTTTCCCCAGAAGGAAAGTATATTGTAGACTCCTGTTAAACACATGGGGTTTGGTTGAGGCTATGCAGAATGTAACTCAGAAGCCCCCTCCCCACAATAAAATAGATGCATTTCATAACTTTCTGATGCAAAAAATGGGTTTCAGAGTAACAGCCGTGTTAGTCTGTATTCGCAAAAAGAAAAGGAGTACTTGTGGATTTTACTAAAACTAGACAAGCCATTTACAACGCACACTTTGCTTCTCTACAAAAGAAAAAGGACACTAAACTTTCTAAACTACTACATGCTACAAGGGGGCACAGCAATGGTTCCCTCAACCCCACCTAGCAATATTGTTAACCTATCCAACTATACTCTCAGCCCAGCAGAAGCAGCTGTTCTATCTCGGGGCCTCTCCTTCTGCCCCTCCACCCCCACGAACATGATACAGCTCTATGGTGACCTAGAATCCTATTTTCGACGTCTCCGACTCAAGGAATATTTCCAATATACCTCTGAACAACATACTAATCCACAGAGGTCTCCCTACCAACACTACAGAAAGAGGGATTCTAGATGGACTCCTCCTGAAGGTCGAAACAGCAGACTGGACTTCTACATAGAGTGCTTCCGCCGACGTGCACGGGCTGAAATTGTGGAAAAGCAGCATCACTTGCCCCATAACCTCAGCCATGCGGAACGCAATGCCATCCACAGCCTCAGAAACAACTCTGACATCATAATCAAAAAGGCTGACAAAGGAGGTGCTGTTGTCATCATGAATAGGTCGGAATATGAACAAGAGGCTGCTCGGCAGCTCTCCAACACGAGTTTCTACAAGCCATTACCCTATGATCCCACTGAGAGTTACCAAAAGCAACTACAGCATTTGCTCAAGAAACTTCCTGAAAAAGCACAAGATCAAATCCGCACAGACACACCCCTGGAATCCCGACCTGGGATATTCTATCTACTACCCAAGATCCATAAACCTGGAAATCCTGGGCGCCCCATCATCTCAGGCATTGGCACCCTGACAGCAGGATTGTCTGGCTATGTAGACTCCCTCCTCAGGCCCTACGCTACCAGCACTCCCAGCTACCTTCGAGACACCACTGACTTCCTGAGGAAACTTCAATCCATCGGTGATCTTCCTGATAACATCATCCTGGCCACTATGGATGTAGAAGCCCTCTACACCAACATTCCACACAAAGATGGACTACAAGCCGTCAAGAACACTATCCCTGATAATGTCACGGCTAACCTGGTGGCTGAACTTTGTGACTTTGTCCTTACCCATAACTATTTCACATTTGGGGACAATGTATACCTTCAGATCAGCGGCACTGCAATGGGTACCCGCATGGCCCCACAGTATGCCAACATTTTTATGGCTGATTTAGAACAACGCTTCCTCAGCTCTTGTCCCCTAAAGCCCCTACTCTACTTGCGCTATATTGATGACATCTTCATCATCTGGACCCATGGAAAAGAAGCCCTTGAGGAATTCCACCATGATTTCAACAATTTCCATCCCACCATCAACCTCAGCCTGGTCCAGTCCACACAAGAGATCCACTTCCTGGACACTACAGTGCTAATAAACAATGGCCACATAAACACCATCCTATACCGGAAACCTACTGACCGCTATTCCTACCTGCATGCCTCCAGCTTTCACCCTGACCACACCACACGATCCATCGTCTACAGCCAAGCTCTGCGATACAACCGCATTTGCTCCAACCCCTCAGACAGAGACAAACACCTACAAGATCTCTGTCAAGCTTTCTTACAACTACAATACCCACCTGCGGAAGTAAAGAAACAGATTGATAGAGCCAGAAGAGTTCCCAGAAGTTACCTACTACAGGACAGGCCTAACAAAGAAAATAACAGAACGCCACTAGCGGTCACCTTCAGCCCCCAACTAAAACCCCTCCAACGCATTATTAAGGATCTACAACCTATCCTAAAGGATGACCCAACACTCTCACAAGTCTTGGGAGACAGGCCAGTCCTTGCCTACAGACAGCCCCGCAACCTGAAGCAAATACTCACCAACAACCACATACCACACAACAGAACCACTAACCCAGGAACTTATCCTTGCAACAAAGCCCATTGCCAATTGTGCCCACATATCTATTCAGGGGACACCATCACAGGGCCTAATAACATCAGCCACACTATCAGAGGCTCGTTCACCTGCACATCCACCAATGTGATATATGCCATCATGTGCCAGCAATGCCCCTCTGCCATGTACATTGGTCAAACTGGACAGTCTCTACGTAAAAGAATAAATGGACACAAATCAGATGTCAAGAATTATAACATTCATAAACCAGTCGGAGAACACTTCAATCTCTCTGGTCACGCAATCACAGACATGAAGGTCGCTATCTTAAAACAAAAAACTTCAAATCCAGACTCCAGCGAGAAACTGCTGAATTGGAATTCATTTGCAAATTGGATACTATTAATTTAGGCTTAAATAGAGACTGGGAGTGGCTAAGTCATGATGCAAGGTAGCCTATTTCCCCTTGTTTTTTCCTACCTCCCCCCCCCCAAGATGTTCTGGTTTAACTTGGATTTAAACTTGGAGAGTGATCAATTTGGATGAGCTATTACCAGCAGGAGAGTGAGTTTGTGTGTGTATGGGGGTGGGGGGGTGAGAAAACCTGGATTTGTGCTGGAAATGGCCCACCTTGATTATCATGCACATTGTAGGGAGAGTGGTCACTTTGGATGAGCTATTACCAGCAGGATAGTGAGTTTGTGTGTGTGGTTTTTGGGAGGGGGGGTGAGGGGGTGAGAGAACCTGGATTTGTGCAGGAAATGGCCCAACTTGATTATCATGCACATTGTGTAGAGAGTTGTCACTTTGGATGGGCTATCACCAGCAGGAGAATGAATTTGTGTGGGGGGGTGGAGGGTGAGAAAACCTGGATTTGTGCTGGAAATGGCCCAACTTGATGATCACTTTAGATAAGCTATTACCAGCAGGACAGTGGGGTGGGAGGAGGTATTGTTTCATATTCTCTGTGTGTATATAAAGTCTGCTGCAGTTTCCACGGTATGCATCCAATGAAGTGAGCTGTAGCTCACGAAAGCTCATGCTCAAATAAATTGGTTAGTCTCTAAGGTGCCACAAGTACTCCTTTTCTTGATGCAAAAAAGAGAAATAAAATGTGAGATCCCTTAACACTTAGTCTAGGCAGAGGCCCAGCACTGGATTGTGAAGTCCGGTATTTAGGCCTTGGCCATCTCTCTTTTTTGGGCGCATACCACTGCTTAAAAGGAATGTAAACTCTCTCTCTCCGATTCTCTCCTTTTCCACTGCAAGCTCTCCAAAGGACACTCTCGGGGCTGTCATTCAGAGGTGGCACCTGCATGAAACTAGGTCTGAGTCTTTCTCTACTGTCAGTTTTCTGCACACTTTCAGATGCTATTTGCTTCCACGGATTAAACTCTTCCCCACCCCACTAGGGCTCTGACTTTCCAGACTAGGCCCTGTCCCTTTTATATTCCTACAGACCCTATGTTCCCTTCTAGCCCTCTCCTTTCCACCTCTCAGCTCCTTTGCATCCCAAATGCATGGGCTTTCTTCTAGCCTTTTGCCTTTGCCTCCTGAAGCCATTTGTCATGCTTCTTTCGATGCACAAAGCATTTCTGATGAGCCAAGACAACTCATCCTGAGTGTGCCAGACTTTCTGCTGTGATTCATCTGGGAGCTCCAGCACCAAAGGATTACAGAAACTATTAGAGATGGAAAATTTACTAGGCCACCTATTCCCCTCTCCCATCAATATAGGATTATTCGTTAAAGTACATTTAGTAGCTCTCTGCTAGTCTAATTTTAGTGTATCAGGAAGTTTCCCATTCCCTAATTTCATCCATTGCTACCAGTTTGCTCCAACCTAAACAATTCCCTTCCCTGCTTGGTTTACATATCCTTAAAATATCTACATGATTATGTCCTTCCACCCCGTTTATTGTTGCTGACCTAAGTTAAACATATCTGACTCTTCACCTTTCCTAATAAGTCAGTCCCTTTCCCCCGAGATATTTCCTTTATTGACCGCTGTCCTCCTTTGGTTTCTTGTACTGTCAATGTTGTATATTAATAAATGAGAAGAATATACAGCATGTGTTAGGGGTAAACTGAGCCCTCAGAATCTTGTAGGAAGTTTTATTGCAGCAAAAGAACCCACACACATAACGGTGCAGAAGATGCTACTGCTGACATGGCTAGTGAAGAATAGTTCAATGGTCAGGACTCTAGCCTAAGACAGGGGAGATCTGGCTGAAGTCTCTGCTTCACCAGAGTTCCTGTATGTCCGTGGGAAAGTCACTTAGGGTTGAACGCTCAAAACAGAGTTAGGCTCCTTACTAACACGGAAATCAATGGAAGCTGGAGCCTAACTCCCTTTGAGCATTCCACCTCTAGATTCTCTGTGCCTTAGTTCCCCATGAGCATACCACCTCTTTCCTACCTCGCAGCAGTGTTGTGAGGATAAATACATTAAAGATCATCAGGGCCTCAGAAACTACAGTAATGGGAGACATTTAAGTCCCTCAGATAGACAGATGTTGTAATAAAAGAGAATTCAGAATATATTCATTTTGGACTGCCAGTCCTTCCTTAGTGAAGGACAGATGTGGATTTTTCAATTTGCAGGTTTGAAAACAAAAAAAAGCTACTTCTGCCCTCTACAGAGAGATGGCTAATGCATGAGTGACAGCCGGAAATGCCCTAAATATATCAGCTTTCATCTATTGTGAGAACATTTGCAAAAATTACTGCTCTCTGAATTTCTTCTTTTGAACATACACCACAGTGAATCAGCGTCTTGGTAAAAAGAAAGTTCTCTGTAGCGATAATAAGATGACGACTAGGGCTGTGTTTCCATTAAGCACACTTTTTGCATATTATATTTTGCAACAAAGGAATCATTTAATAAGGCAATTAGCCACAACAGAATAATTAATGTCAGTGGTACAAGCCGAGCTCTTACTGGTAGATGGAAGCTAACTGTCATTAACACTTAGTACTGCACCTAATTATTCTGTTTTAAAACATCTCCTGTAAAGACACTGAATGGCCACATTAAATTATTTGCATTTTCTACATGGTAAAAAAAAAACAATTAGTGGCAAGACCTTTGTTCCAAACTATTTGATTTGCGACAGAATTAACACTGGAGAATAGATGTCCTACTGTTCAGTCCAATATTGCCTGTTTGGTTTTTAAAATGTTAAGGATTTCAGGTCAGGATTTAATATGGCTGTGTGTAACGGGGCTCAGGTTTAGATACAGAGTGTCAAATACCAATCCTTCAAATATGTTTAGTCACTAAACAACTCTCATCCTGTAGAACCACCCTAACAGGTTGGTAAACGGTGGGTGAAATTCTTCTCACCCAGCATTATTATTGACTAAGCACCATAAATATACCATGATGCTGTACAGACAGATAATAGACACGGTCCCTGACCCAGTGAGTTAATAGCCTTCAGTGCAGACAGAAAGCCCAATTATATGTTAACGTGAGAGTTATGTTGGAGACATGCTCTGGGGATCTGGGAAGCATGATCCAACCCTCTCCAAGCTGGTGTCATGGTGTGGGGCTGCATCAGAGCCTTTTCCTCACCACCTCACTCCACTGTCACTACTCCATTATATGGGCTGGAACAGCAGCCCCTTCTGATCCAGTTTTGCAGCCCATGTTTTACAAACCTTAAGATTCCATAGCCCTTGACCTGCACCTCCAACACCACCTCCAAGCTGGCTTACATGGGAACGGTGTGGGGAACTCCCCTGTGAGGCAGAAGGGGGTGAGGAAACTCTGGTGTCTCTGCACACATACAGAACCTTCTGCCAGCCCTTCATAATGTGGTGAATTTCACCCAGCAGGTATAATATTGCAACAAGTCTGTGGCCACATATAGTAGGATTTCAGGGTGGACACTATGCTGCACATACAACCACTAGGAGGTTCATAGGAACAGCATGATTAGAACTCTCCTTCAAAAGCACAGGGAACACTGGAGAATCTCCTTTAGCTGTCAGCAGCATAAGGTGTGCAATACGTCTTTGAACAGTTATGCCTTTATCAGGTAGAGAGCAATGCTTCACCTGCACACATGCTGAAGCATTGCAATACACTTAATAAACTTAAGGCAACAGTGTTGATACAAGCACATTTCAGAAGAAACAGCAGCAGTTTGGTTGCAGTTAAACCTGGTTCTTTTAACAAATGGAAGAAAGAGACACATGGGTATAACAAACCCCATCAGTCATCAGCAGAGATCAAGCATGGGACCTTCAGTGCCCAACCAAGAAGCCCCTACCATTTTGTGCTAAAAGAATAATAGATTTTAGTAAGCAGCTGGCCCTTATTCTTCACTGGGACCAGCTAGTAGGAAGAGACAACATCAAGCAAAACACTCAGAGCCACTATATTTTACTCAGTATGTGCTGTGTAGTCCAGAATAACACATGAAGATAACATCAGACTGATGCTCATATGAACCAGGGAGTACAGTCAGAATGTAAACAAAGGCCATCCACTTTCACAGCTACTGACAATATAACAACAGATTATATGTGGATAAAAAGCTCTGTCTGAAAACAGATTTCAACATGAAGGACCAAATCCTCAGCTGCTGTAAATTGGCATAACTCTATTGATCTCAGCAGCGCTACACTGTGATCTGGTCCCAAGTTTCCAAGGTACCATGACCTAAAGCAATCCGTTCATCTCTCCTCAGCTAAGTAGGTTGAACCCAGATCATTACTTGGTTAGACGATGAGCACAACTAGGTATGCATGGTACACTTAATTCCACAGATCCCTTATTTTAAGGAGTACTACAATATTGTATTGTAAGGGCTTGTCTACTCAGTACAGCAGTGTGCACCCAAGGAGTATAAATTGTAGTGCACTCCAGTGTTGCACTCCAACTCCCTTGTATAGACTCTGCTGACGTGCTCTAAAAGGTTCTTAGTGTGCATTGACGTAGTACTGTTTCAAGCAGGATTACATCAACACAAACTAGGTACCTTTTAGAATGCATCAGCAGGGACTACTTCGGGCAGTCAGGTCTACTCGAGGCACTTTAGCATGCTCTACAGTTTACACATATCTGGTGCACACTGCCACCCCATGTAGACAAGCCTAAGAGTCCCAAACACCATCAGCCAGATCCTCAGCTGGACTTCAGTGGAGCTACACTGACATACTCCACCTGAGAACATGGTATTATATCGTACAATAATGTTACTATGGGATTCTGGTCAATTACTGTAATGCTCTTTTAAGGGTCTGCACTCTTCCCTCTGGGTGCTAGTCTTCCCTGCAAGCTTACTTCAACTTATAACTCAAGTTTTGTCCCCACTCGAGTCCCCTCAATGCACACAAAGCTTTTAACTCAAGCTGGATAGGAGGCACAGGCTACAGCTACTCGTCAGCAGCTACCATCACCACTCGGTAGAATGGACACAGGCTAGCCCCACTCAAGTGTTATTAGTACGCCAATGCTTTCTCACAATTTCCCTCTTGTGCCCAGAAAGGGCAGACAAGTTCTCCCATAATCCACTGAGAAAGAATTCATAGTTTGGTTCAACGAGCTGCAGTGCAAAGAACCATGGGATGTTTCCCCCAGATGTCTTAGTACCACACACAAGCAAGTCCAGAGCCAGTGGGGACACAAAAGTACTGAAGTTATTTCCCAGCGTGGCCGCTCTCACTCAAGCTAGGCCAACTCAAGTGTAGATGATTTAACTCAGTGTATGCCTTCCTTGCAGTTAGTACTGATTCTGAACCAATGCCCTGCATGACTTCCGGAGGCACAGGACCTCAAGGGGTTCCAACTTTCAGAGTAAACATAAAACTGAGGCCCTGAGCACCACAGTTAAGCATCACATAACACTTTTCATAAGAGTAGAGGTGCTAATCCTGGTGTCTGGACAAATTCTAACTACTTTTCATTCCCACTGAAGTCTTCATCAGATACAGTACTCCTCCTCAGTTCTCATCCTAAACTGTTGTGCACCACTGCTGTGCGCTGTCAGACAGCTGCCGTGTTCTGCACCAGACATGGTTGCATTTCAATACAGAATAAAAAGGATCCCTAGTCTCACCTCTGCCTTCCTCACAGGATGCTTCCAGTCTTTAGTAATGTCTGTACAGTGCTCTGTGATCTCCGGCTGGCAGGTGCGGTTCTACGGAAATACAAAGTGATGCAGTAGCAACAATTTAAACCTTGAAAACCTCCCTGGTAGCCACCTCTAATTGTGCATTCAAATTCATTCCACTGCACCAATTCCTTTGCAGTACCCTCGTCTGCAAACATCTCTGCTCCTCCGTGATATATACACCCAACATATTCTAATTTTAAATTCTTAATCTTCTCTAACAAATACCCTCCTACACGTTCTTCTTGTATTCAACTCATTACTTTTTCTTCTTGTCAATGACATTCAGTATTCAGCGATAGCCTCGGAAGCATCAATCCTTTTGTCATTTGCTGTCCTCAGAGTTCGGCTTGTACGCATATTCATAGCAAGTGGTCAAATCAACATTCACAGCAGCCAGGCTTCTGCACTCCTTCCACACTCTTTTACTTCTAATCTTTCCTCAGTCACACAGTCATCAACCTGGCATTAGTGATCCCCTTTTCACATGTGGTATAGTTTAGGAAAAACAGCATTTTTCCCCAGGTCTCATGGATATTTTCTTTTCCCATTCTCTGTATTGTACAGGCGCAGCTAACATTTCCACAGTGAGAACTGTACCAGTGTCTTATTTTTATGCTGTAGACCATTATAGTATCTGTGTGGAACTGCTGATGTGATATGAATCAGCCTGGAGATCTCTAAAAGCTCTCATTTAGGGAAGCTTTTTGACACTTTGGGAACAAACTAGCTCCACGGAAGTAAAAGGAAAGTAATAAAGATGGAAAAGTGAGGGGAAAATACTAAGTGTGCTATGAACTGCTTCCCTAACACTGTGTGGGAGGGCAGGAGAGAGGGACAGAAGGAGAAGGGATAAAGAATATGCAGAGAACATCAAAATGTTTGTTCAGGATATCGAGCCTTCAGTAAGGCAGTGAAGCTAGTGGACAGAGAACTGGGCTGGGGCTCAGGTGAAGAGGTTCTCTATCCAGTTCTACCTCTAACCCGCTGTGTGACCTTGGGTGAGTCATTTCACTTTTCTGTGCCTCTGACTCTCCTCCCGCCCTTCATCAGCCTTGACTTTTTGGATTTAAGCCCTTTGGGGGCAGGGACTATCCTTCACCTTGTGTCCATACACTGTCTAGAACAACAGGGCCTCTGGCTCACTTGATGCGTCAAGGTGGTATCACAATACAATTACTTTTTTTAAATGAACAGATAAGTGAAACTATCACCACAAACATGTGTGTCAAACTATACAAACCAAGTCCTTTCACAACAAATGTGTCATGTCTGATCTACTGTTTGTTTCTACTGACAGCTAGAGAAAAGCCCCTCTGGCAGGCAACCGGTTTTTCTTTCCTTGCCAAACACATGGTATTTACCTCCATCGTGGAGATTTTGTGTTCCCTCATTCACATTTGGGAAGTGCGATGACATCTTGAATGAAAGGTGCTCTAGCGGGCAAAGCTGTTGTTAGAGAAAAACTAAATCTTCATAAAGAGAGAAGAAAACACTTGAAGTGTGACAGCTGTTTATACTAGATTCAGTCTCTCTAGTCTCCTCCCTTAGTTTTCCCACATAAAACTGAAGTTTCAAATGTGTTCATAGCCTCATGGGCCCACGCTTTTTTCTTTTTTGTCTGGTCTTGAAATAAAAACCAACTTTATTTCAGATAGGTCTTCAATCTTCCCCACATTACAAACACAAAAGAGAAAAATAGACTCTCTGAATGTGGAGTCTTTTGTCATGCTCTCTCCCTGCCTACCTACTCAAGACTAAGCAAAGAGAGTTACTTAAAAGCATTTTTTGAGACTAGCTAAGTCTGACAAGAGGCTTCAAACAACAAAAAACACAATGATTTTGGAGACTGAAGAGCTTGTTTCAGTGTAATTTAAATTAATAATATTGTTCAGCCCACATTATGATCAGTCCAGCTCTCCCACAGCAAATGAAATCACATTTGGAAAAAGTATGGCCTGGCGATTTCATTACCCCGCTTTAGTGGTGTAAGCGGAGCTTCCAAAGCAGTTTTCTTACATCCTCTCAAAATCTGGAGGACATTACACTGAAAAAAATGGTGCCCTCTCATTTGCAGTCTGATCAAAGTCAATGGGAGTCTTTCCATTAGCTTCAGTGGGCTATGGATCAGCGCCGAGCCGTAAATATGTTTGATTTTGTCCATCATGTTTTATTAAAGCTTATACAGCCAACATTGAAAGTAAGTAAGAGTAAGGCAATGTACTTACTGTATCACTAACAAAAACATTGTTAAAGGGGAGTTAGGTTTGTTTAGCAGTGCCTCATACTCTTCCAGACCACGGGAGTTGGAAGCCAAAAACTGAAATCTCTGAAATCCAGGAAATACACACGCGCACAAACCCAGAAATATTAAAAACCCAGGAAAAGCAAAATTAAGAGAACGCCTTCCACACCACACTCCTACACATCCTTAACTGCACCCCAGCCGATATGGCAAAAAGGACTGGGAAGAACAGAACCTTTCCCATGCCTAATGAAACCTACTATTTTCTGTGTCCGCCTGCAATGCCAAATCATGCTTGAAAAATGCCATTTGTTTGGATTGTTGCCACCGCTCTGAAGGGGATACTTCTTAGGTGCTGTCTTGTGTCTAACTTCTCCTGTAAGATTCAAGATATCCTCTTTCTCACATCATTCTCTGGCTTTTCTAGTTAATACTTTTTAAAATAGGTTCATCTCCAGTTTTAAATCATTTAGCAGGAATTACATGTACTGGGAAAGAGTTGGCTGATTTTTATGAGTGCATCACTTCTCCTACATAACAGGGAAAAGTCAATTGTGTATGATGTGGGGAGGGGGAAGGAGTGAAACCTGCAAGTTTTGTGTCCCTTGCTGAGGCAGCAGGGAAAAGAAAATAATCCTCAAATCTAAAATGACAGATGAAAATCCAGAGAAAAGAGATAGTAGCTAAATTAATTTTTTTCACCTTTCATTTGACTTACTTCTAGCCAGTTGTGAGCAAAGCTCATATCAGTTTTCAGGAAAGCTTGAATGTAAGCTCAGACGAAGGCTAGGACAAACCTGTCAGCTGAAATGTGAACTTCCACGTAGGCATTTTCAGTTTCCAGCATCACAAATCAATGCTGGTAGGTATTAAAATTCAGCTCATCAGTAAAATATGATGAGGCAAAATATAAGCTTGTTCTAAAATGTTTTCAGCTTAATCCAATTTTAAAATCAGGATCAATTCAGACATGTTCCCTGTTTGGTAATTCAGGTATGGACACTGGTTCAATTTATATTTAAAGCTTTTTTTTACGTTGTTTGTGTCTATTTGGTTCCACATAATACACTTGACATTTTGACAAGAACTACTTTCTGTTACAGACAAGATGACTGCACTTTTTCTTTTTAATTGGTCGTTTGCTTCACCAGGTCATAAAAGTGATAATGATTGTATTAAATATGATGCATGTTCTTTAATAGGCGGTCCAGGAGTGTTTTCTCTCATAATAATGTTACCTAAAACTGTAGTATGAATAAAATTTGTGTGGTAAGTGTCTGTAAGAGAACTAATGTATCTTATATGACAGTTATTGACAGTAAAAAGAACTCACAACTGACAGCACATCCTAGTTAATGGTACCTTTTGGCTCAAAGGAGATACAGTGAATAAATGTTTAGCATAATTTCTTTTTGTTTGAAATGTAATAAGAAATTTGTAGTGACCAATCACCTTCAGTTTCAGATTTTATCACCAGCTACTTATCATCTTTCCTTAAATTCCACTTATAGGTGTCTTGTACTGTACCTTTGGGAAAAATTTCATTACAGAATCCTATATTCAAGTCACAAGACAGTCAAGTAGTTCCAAAATGAAATTCCAAACTGAGAGGTGTGTACGCAGGAGGAGGGGTGATATTTTAAATCTACACACTGGAACATGAACAAGTATAAAGAGGATAATTGTTCGCTCTGAGATACAAGGATGCAAGTCCCAGCAATGGATCCTAGGGACATTAAAAAAACCTCATGAAAACAGAGCTCAAGTGGTTTGTGACCAAAAATCAATTTATAAAACTGTTTTCTGTTGGACTGTTCCAATTTTTTTATTATTAAACAATGTTAATAAACGACTATTCCAAGGCAACTGCTAAATGAATAGAGCCCCTGAACAGACTTATGCACAGGCTCAACTTTACACCTGGTGCATAAACTTAAAACACATGCAAAGGTCTTAGCAGGATCTGAGCCCAAAATTGCAGTAACTAATTAATTTTCCAGGACACTTTACAGAATTATAAGAAAGGCAGTCCCTGTCCCAAACATTCTACAATCTAAATAAGGCAAATAGAGAATGTGACGGTGACAAACCAAGGGGTAAGGCAAAGACAAAGGCTGGAACAAGTAAAAGAAATTAGTCATTTTATAGTAAGCATATCATCAACATTCTGATAGTTTAAAGCAGTGTAGAACACACAGGTGTGGGAGTCAGGAAAAAGCTGGGGTTAGAGGAAAGATTGACAATGCTTGGTGGAGTAGATAAGAGCTATTATGCCAAGGGTAGGGAGCAGTAGGAAAAATGACCCAACTGCAGGAGAACGAGAAGGCTATGAGCTTGAGCCTACAAGGTACTGAGCACTCCAGCTCCAACCCAACAAAGCACTTAAGAAGATGCTTCTCTTTAAGAGTGTGAATACCTAAGTAGTGCCATTGAAGCCATCAAAGCATTGCCTTCCCCCGGACTATTCAATGTGCTTAAAGGGAAGTATGTGCCGAAGTGCTTTGCTGGATCAGGGCTAGAGCCCTCAGACCTTGCAGGATGGAACCCCAATGGGAACAACAACAGAGTGTAAAGGTGAGATGCGAAGTAAAGGGAGTTAACAGGAACCTTAGAAGGGAGGATGAGGACTTCTGAACTTCGTGCTGAAACAGGCATGGAACCAACAACATGGTCAGTGTTTCAGAGAAGTTATCCCTTCAGGCTGTGGCTGGTCATTAAGGCTACAGAACTCATTTTGAAAACAACAGGAAAAAAAGCTGGAGTCTTGGCAAAAACTTTCCTTCTTCATAAAACAGGTTTCTATGTATATGGGAGCTATTATTGATCTGTTATTAATGATATGGCTACTCATAGGTAATGCAAATGATTTTAATATGAAGTTACATCCTTTATTCTAAAAAGCCACACAATATTACAAGGGCGAGATTACTCACTTTTCTCCAAAATTGTTCTTCTCTAGGACATTTCTAACAACCAAATCAGTAGCAGCTTGAGTGGTTTTTCGAAGCAGAAAGGTAGTATTTTAAGGTCATAAGCCTGCAAAAGTTAGACATAGCCACCTGCAAAAAAAATCCTAGACTGTCTTTGATCTGAGGAATAATGGCTCATAAGAGAAAAAGCTTTTCCTGTCTCTCTCTCAGTCATGAAGAGAGCTATCTACATTTTCATTCAGTGGCAGCTAATGATTCTGTTTATCATTTCAGAGTATTTAAATGTAAATAATTCTTCAGTAAGCTGTAGGAAGGAGACAAGGTTGATTAATCATTAACTCTTGTGCTAAATTATGATCAGGCATCATTTTTTAAACATGACCTCCCATAACATTTACATTAATGAGAGGGTGGGAGAAAGGAAAGTTAATACTTTCCTGAGTAAACAACATATGAAGTCAGAAAGAATAAAGAAAAAATTGAAGAATATACAAGTCTTCATAAAAAGAGAGAGGTGGCTTATTGCTCACAGTGGAAGTATATTGTACATACAATTCTGTAAGCTCCACATACAGTCAATAATGTTGTTTGAGCTGGTCAAACTCTTTGTTGAAATTTTATCAGACTACTTTCCTCTTTTTTTCTGTTCACAATAAATCTCTTTCTCTGATGCTACAATAGATGCTATATAAAAAAGTAAGTGGTACAAACTGATGTATCCATTAATTTTTACAAATTAGTAATTATTCAAATAGCTTTATGAACAAATTTTGGCCTACAGCTTATTCACAAACTTTTTCTCACATGTACTCAACAACTGCTGCATTGACAGGTGACTTTAGTTACATGATTTATTTCTGTTCCCTCCTTAAATGATCTACATTTTGTAAACAGGATGTCATTTTTTCTGTTCGCAAATTGTCCACAGGCAGGTTGTGATTTTCATGACTTTGGTCACTGTTTGTAATTGTTTAATAATTATTTTGTGCAAATGGAAAAAGGCCTTTTCAAAAGAGCTGGAAGAGCTTTTCTGGTGTAAATACTGTACCCTCCCAAACATGTGTGAATATTCCTGGCACTTTTGTCTTCCATGTTTTTTTCTTGTGAATAAAAATTAGCTCAACTAGCTGTTCACTAATAAATAAATAAAAGGGGATGTGTTAACAGCAAATCAAATCATCAGGTTTCATTTGCAAGAACACTCTCAAATATGTTATCACGATATTCACTCAGCGCCAATAATAGCCTTTTTGTTTTGTGTATTTTTCTTGCAGCCTCTCTTCTTCTTTCAACAGGTTTGTCAAATTTCCATTCACAATTATAAGTCTCCATTACTCTATGGATCTGGTTTTGTGCTGGCATTTTAATTCCACAACTGACACACCAGCGTAGTGGTAGTTGTGAGTCTTCTGAGTTGTTCAGAGATGTTAAAAAAAACAGGAAAGGGCACACTATTGTGGGAACTGGGGGTTCACATCAGAAGACAAGCACAGAACAAAATATTGGACAAAAATAAGACTGAAAAGGTATTTATGCTCTGGGCCTTCAGAATCCCTCTGTACCTTAAGGTCCAAATCTGTGTCAGACACTAGTGAAATCTGCCGAAGAAACTGAAACCTCTGCAGCCTGTTTTTAATTTCTCTTTGGCTCAGCAACTTAGTCTGACAAAAAAAATTAATGAAGTGGAAAAAA
Source organism: Caretta caretta (assembly GCF_965140235.1). NCBI lineage: Eukaryota > Metazoa > Chordata > Testudines > Cheloniidae > Caretta > Caretta caretta. Next base: position 89,411,428 of record NC_134214.1, read on the forward strand.
AAAACCCCACAATCCAGGAATAATTAGCCAGACTAAAATGAAACAGCAGCACCCTTATTTCCTTATGCATCAGCTAAAGGAAAAACAATAATATTAAACTACACTTTCAATAACTGTAAGTGGGAGGAATGTTGTTCAGGTTAATGATGATAGTTTCACATTGAAGCAAAGGGCAGTTTGAAGCCCTGAATGACTCATTAGGAAGATGTACTTTGGAGCAGAATCCTGCATGCACTTTTTTGTGAACAATGGTTCACAGCAGACCACAGGAGTAGCTCTTTAAGGAATGAAGCCTTGCTAGAAACATATGCTGTATATAAAACTTAAAGGGGTTAACCGAGTAAAGTTTATTCTTTAAAGCCAGTTTTATAGAGCTTTGTATGTAGTTAAAAGTTCAGCAAACACTGGAACTTAATGATTTGTAACCAAAATGAAGTCTATGTCTTGTATTGATTTTACTTTAGTTACTTGGAAACAATATTGATCCTTAAGAGATACATTTCAACACTTTGAGTTCAGGGCACAGAGCATTTCCATCCCATTGATTAACAGATGCTATATATAATTTTTGCTTTTAATGAGACATTTTCTCTTCCATGAGACTGTGTTCTCAAATGAAAGACCAACTCTGGATTCTGTATCTAACAAAAAACCAACCACAAAAACCAACCCAAACATTTTAACTCCATCTTAAATTAAACTATGAAAAATTATTTTCCTGCCTGCCCAAAATAATAAGTTATTTCCTGAAGCTGTCTTGTTCTGTCTGTATCCACCTGATTTTTTAATCTTAATAAAAAGACTGGAACCTCTCTGTCATTTTCTTCTGGGTTTGTACAGTTGGATCCATGGCAGAGCTTCCTATGTGCCACTGCAACACAAATATAGATGGATCTAATAATCATTTAAGATATCCCAATTGAAAGACAAGAGACACCCAGCTGGGTAAAGCTCTAAATGCCAGGTATCATTATCAGTGTAATGCAACTAAAAGTGACTGGCAATACAAAGATATTCACCAATAGCTTGGTAAGGTTACATCACAGCAAATTCAATAAATGATACAGATGTTTGTTTTTTATATATATAGTCTTGACATCTTCAAATTTTTCACATCTCTAATTAGAGGGCATGATTTATGTCAGTGGCTCTCACACTGTGGGTCGGGACCCCAAAGTGGGTCACAACCCTGTTTTAATGGAGTCGCCAGGCCTGGTGTTTGACTTGCTGGGTACTGGGGCCGAAGCCCAAGCCCCATTGCCCAGGGTTGAAGCCCCACCGCCCGAGGCTGAAGCCCAAGGGCTTCAGCTCTGCATGGCGCGGCTCAGTTTACAGGCCCCCCGCCTGGGGCTGAAGCCCTTGAGCTTCGTCTTTGCCCCCCTCTCCCCAGCCTGGGGTGGTGGGGCTCAGGCTTCTCCCCGCCCAAGGCGGCAGGGCTAAGGTAGGCTCAAGCTTCGGTCCCCCCTCCTGGGGTCGTGTAGTAATTTTTGTTGTCAGAAGAGGGTTGCCGGGGCAATGCAGTTTGAGAACCCCTGATTTATGTGATTCCTTATGAATTAACATTTTGGGTTGTACATAGAAAGTTATGTATTAACATACATATAAAACATACAAGCTACCATAATGAAGAGTCTGAAACTAGAGAACTCATGCTGTGGCCCAAGGAAATAATGGAGAAACGCAGAGCACACTAAGAGTACCACAAAAAGATGCAACTGGGGCGTGATACAATACACCTTTGACGTCAATGGGAGTCTTTTCACTTTGTCTTGCAGACTTGAGACCACTGGTCCGTCTAAGATGTGCGCGTATGCGCGCGCACACAGATCCTAAACCCCGCGCACATGGAGAAACACCATGAGCACAAAAATTTGCACAGAAGCACAATTTGCTCAGAAGAAATTTTTTGCACACACAGCCTGTCAAAAATTAGACGGACTATTGCCCCAGGAGAGGAATCACTGGGATCTTCTGGATGAATTTAAAAAACATGAGATGCGTAATGTGTGTGATGTCATGTTTGAAGTACAGTAGCTAAAATGATTATTTGTATTACTGCAGCGCCTAGAAGTCCTAGTCATGGACCAAGTTCCCATTGTGCTCAGTACTGTACAAACAGAACAAAAAGATGCTCCCTGCACCAAGAAGCTTACAAAGTAAGTGGCCAGTGTTTGCTTTCCAAGAGCAGAAACAGAATGAATGAAAGGAGTGGGAAAGGGAAAAAACAGGAAACGATCAATGGCAAATGTTAGAAGAGAGAGAGCACCCTCTGTACAGATTTCCCTTTCCTATGTTAGGAGGAGGAGGGAGGAGGAAATATGAGAGAGGAATAACAAGAAGAAGAAAAAAAAGTTTACTCTCAGCTTTCTGGAAAAAATTTAATATCCCTTGTCACAGCTTCTCAGGAATAATCGGCAAATACCAACCTTGATTTCACCTGCCTACATCAGAACTACTGCCATAAAGGAAGGTGATAAAAGAGCAATAAGAAAACATAACTAGAATAATGTGTTTAATTATACACTCAATAAAGGTGGATTTGCAAACATTCAGGTTCCTTTAATCACGGGTTTCTCATAATGACTTACAAGAGGAGCAGGTACTAAGCGTTTACTGGATCCATAGAAGGGCGCTGCTATATCCTTTGTTCTCATGATGGAAATGCCTAGAGTGCCAACTCATTCTGACCGTACTTCCAGAAAAAAAGTTTCCCCTAAAGAAATACCAGTTCCTGACACTGAGGTCCCAGCACAACAAATTACTAGAGTACCTGCTTAATTTTAAGGACACAAGCAACTCCATCAAAAAGAGTGGGATAGATGCATTGATAATAATGGCACAAGCCCTGTGCTTAAAGTTAGATGCTTGTGCACGCTGGTGAACTGGGGGCGGGGAGGGGGGCAGGCAACAGACCATGTCTGAATTTGCTGTTTTAAGCCCTGAACCAGAGGCCATTGACCTCAGTGGAAAGACTCTCACTGAAGTCATAGAATCATAGAATATCAGGGTTGGAAGGGACCTCAGGAGGTCATCTAGTCCAACCCCCTGCTCAAAGCAGGACCAACCCCAACTAAATCATCCCAGCCAGGGCTTTGTCAAGCCTGACCCTTAAAAACATCTAAGGAAGGAGATTCCACCACCTCCTTAGGTAACGCATTCCAGTGTTTCACCACCCTCCTAGTGAAAAAGTTTTTCCTAATATCCAACCTAAACCTCCCCCACTGCAACTTGAGACCATTACTCCTCGTTCTGTCATCTGCTACCACTGAGAACAGTCTAGATCCATCTTCTTTGGAATCCCTTTCAGGTAGTTGAAAGCAGCTATCAAATCCTCCCTCATTCTTCTCTTCCGTAGACTAAACAATCCCAGTTCCCTTAGCCTCTCCTCATAAGTCACGTGTTCCAGTCCCCTAATCATTTTTGTTGCCCTCCGCTGGACGTTTTCTAATTTTTTCACATCCTTCTTGTAGTGTGGGGCCCAAAACCGGACACAGTACTCCAGATGAGGCCTCACCAATGTCGAATAGAGGAGAATGATCACGTCCCTCGATCTGCTGGCAATGCCCCTACTTATACATCCCAAAATGCCATTGGCCTTCTTGGCAACAAGGGCACACTGTTGACTCATATCCAGCTTCTCGTCCACTGTAACCCCTAGGTCCTTTTCTGCGCCATTTGGTCCCTAGTCTGTAGTGGTGCATGGGATTCTTCTGTCCTAAAGTCAGTGAGCTTTGGATCAGGCCTTAGTAGTCAGTGTTTATATAGGTAGTATTTCAGGTGGCAATTTCATGACTGAAGAGCATTATCCATGGGAAGTAAATCAGCAACAGGGAGGGAGGGGGGGTCCAGACACATTTCTATTCCAATCACTTTATCACCTTTAAGTGCAGTTTCCAAAGGCGAAGAGCCTTCAAGAAAACAACACCAATGGCTTCCCCAAAACATGCCACTGAAAAAGCAGTCATTCCACTGCTTTGTTAAAAGCATAGTGTGCCAAAAATATATTTGTGACTTCATGTTGATTTATTTGACACCCTCTAAAAAAGACGCGTGCCCGAGGTGTGTGAGGGTTCAGACTCAGAAGGTCACTAGCTTCACTTGCACTATTTTTTCTTGCTAAATGCTTGAACTTGGGGCTAATTTTTCTTCCAATCTGTGCAGCATTTCAGTGTTCTTAGATCTTACCCCTTCAAAGAGCAGTTCAGTCTCCTCTTGGGGACAAAAGTTTAAGTTACTTCACAAGAGATTCTACAGCAAGAATTCAGACAGCTATATCTGACTGAAATGTGCTTTACTCTGTATACATGCTATAATCAAACATATTGACTGACAAGGGCCATTGCAATCAGTTTACTAGAAAAAGCTTCTTTAGCCCTTTGTAGCAAGGGTTCTTAGCGTACTTCACCTGATTCAGAAGAGATGATATTTTATTAATAGGTTTGTTTCACCCTGTATGTAATACAATGGTTCAACTGAGATCTTAAACATTTGGGGGCATAGCCTCCCCTTGATACGTACATGAAACTCCTGATAGCTCTAATTAGAATTATAGGCACATAAAATAAAGTAGATTACATGACCTGTGACCTCAGTCATCACAGCATCAAAAAACTAATAGTAATTTCTATTAGAGGACAAATTACTATTAGTTTATTAGAAGCCTTCAGTGCAGCTATGACAGAGATGGCCCACTGTTGTAAAAGATGGAGACTTAAAGCAAATGCAAAAAAAAGACAAGTTCCAGTTGTTTCCATCTAAATCGCACAAAGACCAATGAACAGTTCAACATGAGGGTATGTCTATACAAGATCCTCAGGTTTAACCCCAAGTCCCCCTTCCATGCACACAGGCCAGGAACCCCACTCAATTACTGCCAGAATCCCTCTGCAATGCAACTCAAAGCTCAGACATTTTGCAGTGTGGACGTAGCTCAAGTCTGGGTCATCAGACTTGGTCTGGAGAGTCCACCAATGCTATCCCACAGTCCCCTGGGGCTGCCTTTCCCAGTCCTTCTATCCCAAAACTTCCCACTGGCTTCACAGGAACTGGAAGCAACCTCTTGGTTCAAATTAACCTGCTCAGCATTTAACCCTTTTCAACTGGAAACACAGTTGATCCTCACTGCTATTAGCATGGTCAGCACTAGGAAGTCCTGCATCAAGTGCACTGCTAACTGGCCAGAGGAACACAGCCAGATTCTAGTTAATATCTGCTGTGAGGCAAGCAAGAGGTTTGACTTCAGCAACAGCACCAGAAATGATCGTGTCTGCAAAGCTATATCTGAGCAGCTGGCAGCGCTGGGGATCAACCAGGCAACAGAATAGCACAGAGCACGAAGCAGGCAGCTGAAGACAGACTACTGCAAAGTGAAAAGATTCTAACAACATGTCTGAGAATGCCCCATCTTCCTGTCACTTTTAGGAGGAATTCAACCAGCTACTGCAAACTTTAGTGAGCACTGAGCCCACAGTGGTATATGACAGTCTGCTGAGCGGGGATGGCACCCCAATAATCCCTCAGTCGCAGGCACTGCTGGAGAAGAGCCAACCACAGAGCAAAGGGCAAAGGTTCGGAGGCCAGGAATCAGAGAGGCTACACCACCGGAGCAGCTACAGCACATCCTGGGTCTGGTCTTGGAGGAGCTGTTTGGGGACAACCCTGGGGAGCCACCCACTGCAGAACCAGCATCAGAACAAGCACCAGAGCTGGACCCTGATAATAGGCAACAGTGCAGCAGAAATGTAATATATGCATTTCCAGCTTATAGCCCTATTAATACAAGCTGAGGCTTTACTGTGCTTCCATTCATAGCAGAACCCAGTCCATTCACCTAGCATTCCTTCTTCTCCCCAACACCACGTGGGATTCAAAATGGTCATCACAAAACGAGGAAAAAAGTTAGACAAGCAGTTATGAAATTTTTACTAGTTACTCACTGATTGATATAAGTATGGATTGGGGACCAACAATTAACATGTACCTCTTCCATCTAATACAATGCCCCTTAGAAATCAGCCACGCGTGCACTGTCCAAGACCACCTGTAAACTGAGTCGCAAAAATCCGGGCTGTTATAAGTCCAGAAAAAAACAGAGTATGTATTTGGTCCATAGCTGGCTTAAACATGAGTCCAAATGACAGCAAAGAGTGGCTGTTTGTGCATGGATACAGGATGCCTGTACAGCGTCTCCATGCTAAATCAGCATCTTGTTGATTTTACCATGAATTTTCATTCATTGCTGGCTGGTAATTAAAGTGATTTTCTCACAGAGTAGGAACTCCAGAGAGTCCACACAGCATGAGAAGAGCTTGGCGGAGAGGGTCATGGAGCATGACCGCAGGTTGGAGGAGGAAGACAGAAAGCCACAGAAGGAGCTGTTCAAACTATTATTTGCACTTGTGGCTACCAGACTGCAGGCTCCACTACCACCTTCAGCTCCTGCTCCAGCCCTACGCCCTGAGTCCCTTCCACGCTATTGTGTTCTGCAGACTATGCAGCCTTTGGACACCACAGAGGTTGGCTGGACCATGTTACAGACAATGAAAGTAGCACATGAAACGGACAAGTATATTCTGTGTATTCATCCACTCCAGTCTTGATGTAGCCCCCCACTTGCAAAACACACCAGAAAGGCCCAGGAGAACAGAGGGACCGGGAACACCCAGAAATAGTTGGCCATGTTATTTGGTAACATGCACCTGTCACTGTTTTTGCACAGAGTTTGGTTATTGTTTGTACATTTTTATGGCAACTGGTCTCCCTTTCTGTGGTATGTAAATACATGTGTAAAATAAAGTGTTCAATTTATACATAGGGCTACACTTGCAAGTTTTATTATATGTAATGTTTAAAGTGGCACAAATGTTAATACAGGTCATCCTATGCCCTTTCTCGATAATGGGTGTCACGGCACTGGAGGGTTGGGGCAAGCTGATTATAAACCTCCAGGAACATCTGCTTCTTCATACAAAAGTTCTGGAGGCACTGCTGGTCTGCAAGATGATGGGATCCAATTAGTCTATGCTTGTGGCTCTGCTACAGAAGTACCGGTCTACACAGGAGGAATCTGTGGCTAAAGCAACAAGCATGAGCCGCATCAGCTGAGTCGCAGCTAGCATGTTGGTGTCCCCCTTTGAGTGCCTACACCAGGTCAAAAACTGCTGTGAAAACGTCCACCTGATGCTCTGCCTGATTCCCAAAATAGGACGGAGTGTCAGGTGGAGAAGTTCTTCCACTGGGTTGGAATCCTGTTGAAGGCTCCAGGTGCTGGAGTGTGGGAACACAAAATGGCTAAATGGATGTGTTGTGGGCTAAAACCACCCAGAACACTTCCAGTCAACTTCCGCGGGACGGACAGACAACCTGCTATGAACCAAGCCCTAGAATAGCTACAGCTGACAAGGGCACTAGGAACCTTGAGATAGGGCAGCATATGTCCACAGAAGCTATTCTGACTCAGGTCTGTGAAATGCAGTATGGACAAGCCAGCACGGTTGTGAGGCCTGGCTTTTCAATGCTGTGCAGAAACTAAAGTGCAGACTTGGAAATACCAAGTCTGCGGGCACAGGTCACACAGACTGAGACTTACTACGCTGTGTAGACATACCCCTAAGCCTGTACAACCCAAAGCCTGTGTATTTAGGTGTTACACTGGACACATCTTGACATTCAAAGAACAAGGTCTTGCTGAATAAACAACAAACAACCAGGTCAGCAAATGAGCTGGTTCAATGACTAGACACGAAGAAGTTTTGGTCTTGCTTTGTGCTATTCTGTAGCAGAGTATTGCTCCCGGTGCATCTCAGCTCCTCTCACACAGGATTAGCGGACACCCAGCTGAATGAAACTATGCATATAACAACTGGCGTCACGAGACCAGCCAATCTAGCCTGCCTGCCAGTCATGTCCAACATTGTCCCTTCTGACATCACGCAACAAGTTATCTTACAGAATCTACTCCTTCAATTGGAAGACATGCCACATCTACTCATTTAAAGAGGTGTCTAATCTACCATCTCAGCTCAAAGCACTCTGTTTGAAGATCTTTAAAGGAGTTGTCCAATGTCACCTCCAGTTGAGGTACTGGGTGGCAGGAACAAGCTTCGAACATAGCCAGTGTACAGCTCATGATAGATCCAACAGTCCAGCCCCCTGGTTTTGACCTTCCACACCACATCGCTTCAGATGCAGTGCACTTAGATGTGCTGCTAATGCCTGTAAGTGGGGACATCCTGCCTCTCCCGTTTACTGCTGTGGCTAGTTGGAAGATCTAGATTGGATACTTGCAGTGTCCATTGCCAAGGGCAGTCTGGTTTTGCATGGACTTGCAAAATTCCCTTCCCTCAGCTATTGAATGGTTAAGACAGTCTAACTCATTTGACTTGAACATCTGTGTGAATGCAATCACAATAAAAAATGACAAAGATCAACATACACATTGTTATAGCAAAGTATGTTAATTAGCCATTTTCACACTTAGATTAGGGTTGACATAGGACATGGCAATGTTAAGTAGAATACTGATTTCTTCCTACCTGAAAACAGACAACACACCAGACGCAAATGGTACGAGAGTCAAATGTCTTTGGCCGGCGAGGCGTGGGCACCAAGCGAATCATAATCTTAGTACATAAAGACAGCAAAGGCTGAGCAGGCCACTGACTCCATTCTTCTCTATGGGGTATTTGGTGTCTGACCTTCATAAAGTACACCAGAATTCTGACCAGCTTTTCTGCCTTACATCACTTAGACTGGTAAAAGAAAAGGAATCTCATATATTATATATATGACCTGTATTAATGTCAATACTTGGCAGTAAATGGTAATTCACCAGGGTCATCCAACAGTATTTAGTGACCAAAATTATGAAATACTGAGTACCATATTGCATGCCAGATACCACTTTAGTTGCTAATCAGTTTGGAACTAACTAATGTGTTAGGAATTAGCACTGAAAGAATAAATGCTTGCTTTTTCCAAATGGTGTACTAAAGCAAATGTCACCAAAAAAGTCAAACATATGATAGCAACATGAACAATCGTATTCTCCCTGGAAAACTGATTAAGAATATAAAATGTGTATTTAGTTATATTTTGGCAGTTCCATTCATGCTAATACAATTAAATCCCATCAGCAATTCCATCATAACCCCACTTCAGATTTACAATTTTTCTATAGAAAGGTTTTCTAGGCCAAAAATTGGTCTGTATTACTGGCCTGATTGTTGGAACCCCTATCAGAAACCCCTATCCAGGACTTGAATGGTCAGGCAGACTTCGCTCTCCACTACACAAAAGTACATTTTTCTGTGCAGTTCTTTACAGTTCTACAAACACAAAGAAATAGCAGGAAAGGGAAGATGATTAACTAGAACACAGCCCAAGTTAAGACGACTGAACAGTTAGCAAGTCTCAACCCTCTCCAAACAAACCCAGCAAAGGGGAATGGACACACAATCAGAACTAGCTATCTCCCAATTAAATGCAACACTTCCCAAGTGTCTATAGGTGAGCACTCTACAAACAACTGCCCAGACACAGCCAATTAATCCCTAACTCTTTGGCTGTGAACAAACACAAACACGCAAACTTTTTTCTCTAAACGGTTATTATATTTTATAGGTAAGAATTCATAAACCATATAGTCACACAGATTGCATTAAACAGCTTTCCCGACAGTCCTGTAGAAAGGATTTTTTAAAATTCCCATTGAAAATGCTTTATCTTTTAAAACTGGTGTGTATGGAAGTTCCTCAATCTATTCTGTCCATCCATCCATCCTAGGGGTTTATACCAGTTCCCATCACTGAAGCACTTGAGCACCTTCCACATAAAATCAATAGCAATAGTGAAGTCCCTAGTTGACTCCATATAGCCTGTCACTTCTCCCTTTGTGGGGTCAAAACTGTGCTTGGCGTAGGGAGAGAAGGGGGTATCAGTGTTGTGTCGTTCTTACGGCGGAAAGGTACTTTTGGCTTTTCTGATAGATTATGGTCTCTTTTTTCAGAGTCAGCCCAAAACAGCACCGCTCACATTTGCAGCCATGACCTGAGTAGGAAGTTACCTCAAAGGACATGAGCAGGCTCCATTCTTGCAAACAGGCCCAGGCCATAATTGGACATAGACAACACTTCCCTTGGATAATGCCAGTCCAGTATCTCATGTGAACATCATATTAGCCAGACATAGGGTTGCCAACTTTCTAATTGCACAAAACCGAACACCCTTGCCCTGCCCCCGGCCTGCCCCTTCTCCGAGGCCCCGCCCCGCCCCACCACTGAAAGGAGAAGGGTTTAAGACGGAGGGGGAGGAAAATTACATGGGGCATTCACACTACTGTCAGCCCCTATATACTGTCCTACCCCCACAATGGCAGCAAATCTCACCAGTGGGAAACAGCTGCCAAGTGAGCCAACAGATACTAATGCGGCCTAGAACAGCAGACATGTTCGTGCAATAGATATGTTCTTACATCCGGCTTTTCTGTTACATCATGGCTCTCAGAGTTCCTGTACAAAGGTGAGTAAACGTTATTATCCCCACTTAACAGATGAGGAAACTGCGGCATACAGACATTAAACAGCTTGCCCAAAATCACCCAGCAGGTCTATGGCAGAACTGGAACTAGAATTCAGATTTTCTGAGTCCCAGTTCTGTACCTATGGCACTAGGATACAGCTACCCCCTAAGATCTAACCACTCGTCCTCAGGATGTTTTTCTAAGTGTCAGAACAGTTGTTATTTTCCTTTTAAAAGCCCCACCTACTGAAATCTGGGAATTCTGTGAGAATCTCAGCTTCCAGTTTTAAAATGAAGGTAAACCTCTGGCTGTCCAGATTACAGAGAAAAACTGGAAGATGTGACCCCTAATGGCTAGGAGACCAGAGAGCAAATAAACACACCCCATGCTTTAAGCAAAATCTCATGACTTTTTGGGGCCCTGCCCACGATTTTTGTTTTTGTTTTTTAAAAACACTGGGGTTGGCAATACAACAATACTTTAACAGGACTGTAGAGTTTTCATTAACACTACCAATACATTACAACAATGTACAAGACACACCGTCCAGGTACTCACTCTTCTTGAGTGTCTGACTTACTGTTGTTTAATCAGTTACATTATGAATTATTAAGGTATTTTGTGTGCAAAGTATCTAAGGTTACTGAAGTAGGCCAGTGCACACAGGGAACCAAATCTTGCTCTCACCATCACTGGTGAAATTCCATGGCAGACAATGAAGGTATATGGGTGTAAATGAGAGCAGAGTTTGCCCCATAACATGTGACGGAGGCTCGGAAGAGGGGAAAACTGATTCCCCAAGTTTTGGGAAAATCAAGTAAATCACAAGTCTGCAATTCATATGTGAATGGTGCGCGACACAGTTGAAGAGTCAGAAATTCAAGGTGGAACAAAAAATATAATAAGGTTATTAAATAATGCAAACTCTGTGGCAACAACTAATAAACAGATCAGTGACCATCCTCTCGGAAAGGACAGAACTACCGAACAAGTCGTTCCACAAAGGTCTGAAGAAGCAGAAAGGTAAGTGTCAGGGAAATGTTCAGAATAAACAAAAGCCAAAGTGAATGGGAGGAGAGACTAGATCCTGCAAGAAGATACTCATAGCGAGCACCCCAGTTCTGCCAATGGGGCTCTGTGCAAATGCAAAGGGTTAGCTCTCAGGCACCTAATTCTAGGATCAGGGCCTGAGGGCTCTCCACGGGGTCAGGAGTCGGAGATGTTACATGCATAGTTTTCCCCAGTTACCAGTGGGGAATCCATTCAATAGTTAAATTCTGCAGCTCTATATACTTTAGCAAGGCCCTCCTCTGTGCTGTGGTTTCCCCTCTGCAAGGGCAGAGACAGACATTAAAATAAATCAACATACTGCAACAGTGAGAAAAAATTAAACTGAGATGATGATGCAATAATAAAACACACAACTGAGGATATTGACAAAAGTCATTAGGAATAGATGACCAGACACCAGGAAACTCCCTTGGCTGCACACAATTACTGGAACATTCAAGATGAGTTATCTAAAAAAGACAGCATGCTAATGCACAAAGACAAAATGCTAATTCCAGGCTCGGTGAGAGATGACATGCGTGGAAGAGAACATTTGGGCGAGATAAATGCAAACACCAGGCAAGAGATGTGATGCACTAGCATAGAAAGGCAGCTGAAATTGAAGTTCTAGTGTCAAGATTTTCAATCTGTGCCTATATGACAGAAATCTGCAAAAAAGGAAACAATTTATGAATTGGGAAATAAACGAGGGACTGGGGCAAGTACTGAAACACATTTATGTGGGAGGGGAAATGATGAATACTCAAGATAGCGTGAAAAAATAAACACAGTGGTCAGTAATAGTTGAAGATACAGTTATTCCAGAACTATCCTTACAAGGCACAAGTTTTAGGAGAAATGAAGTGTGAAGGCACGTGTGTCCGTTTTAGAGCAAAGAACTGTACAATTTTAAAAGGAATGAGATTTCAGATGTGTTTGTCTGGATATCTACCCAGAAAGACAACACCATAGAACCCCATCCTTCATTTCATACACACCTAAAAACTCCCAGGAAAAACCTGATCCTTGTATAGCTCAGTGGTGGCAGTAATTGATTATTAAGGGATATGTATTAACCCAGATCTGCACAGGACTCGTGATTATGCAGGGTTAACTGCACCTTTGACCACCCCTCCCTTCTGGACTTCCTTGAGGGCACTGACTTAAAGATTTCAGGCTTCCAGCTATCCCTTCTCTTGGGTGAAGATCTGTGTCACTATCCCTCCCGACCAGGTGTTTAGACTGTGTAAGCTCAAAAGCTTGTCTGTCTCACCAACAGAAGCTGGTCCAATAAAATATATTACCTCACCCACCTTGTCTCTCTCATTGTCATTAGTAAAGCAAGACTCACCCTCACTAAGTTATTTTAATATTCAAGCATCAACAGTTTTTAGTACATTCCCTCCCCCCACACACACACAAGAAAAAGGAAATCTAGTACTGAAAAATCTTCATATTCAACACATAATGGTGAATTTATGTTATTAGTGCTTTTATTGCTAGGTTGTGTTCTTCAGTGGCCTTCTTAGAGCTCATCAAGATGCTATTTTAACTGAGGACTCCACTGTATTTATGTCTATATAATATTAACCTGATTTTCAGAGGTGGTGAGCACCTACAACTCTTTAGCAGCTACAGGTATTAGCCTTTCTGTGCCTAACTACATTCTGCTGGCTACCACAAAGCCTCACCAATCTACTAGAATAATTTGAGGGGGTCAACAAATAAGCACATGAACAAGGGGGAATCCAGTGAATATAGTGTACTTAGATTTTCAGAAAGCCTATGACAAGTTCCCTCAACAAAGGCTCTTAAGCAACATAAGCTGTCATGGGATAAGAGGGAATTGGAAAAGATTCAGAAAAGGGCAACAAAAATTATTAGGGGTATGGAATGGCTTCCGTACGAGGAGACATTAATAAGAGTGGACTTTTCAGCTTGGAAAAGAGATGACTAAGAGGGGATGTGACAGAGGTCTATAAAATCATGATTGGTGTGGAGAAAGTAAATAAGGAAGTGTTATTTACTCCTTCTCATAACACAATAACTAGAGGGGTCACCAAATGAAATTAATAGGCAGCAGGTTTAAAAACAAACAAAAGAAAGTATTTCTTCACACAACACACAGTCCATCTGTGGAACTCTTTGCCAGCGGATGCTGTGACGGCAAGACTATAATAGGGTTCAAAAAAGAACTAGACAAACTCATGGAGGATAGGTCCATCAATGCCGACTAGCCGGGATGAGCAGGCTCTGTTTGTCAGAGGCTGGGAATGGGTGACAAGGGATGGATCACTTGATGATTACTTGTTCTGTTCATTCTCTCTGGGCACCTGGCATTGGACACTGTTGGAAAACAGGATACTGGGCTAGATGGACCTTTGGCATGACCCAGTATGGCTGTTCTTATGTTTCATGGCTCAGTCACAGAAGACAAATACAATTATCCAAGGCTACCATGTTATTTCCTGTTTGATGGCTGGCACTGTGCTTTATATTGGGTGGGGATCAAATATTTGTGGGAGTAGGGGGTAATTAAGAGTGCAAATGTGTGTATTAAATAGTCCCAAACTACATAGCATTACAATTTCTCAATAGCTACTGATTAGTTACTGTATAATTACAGAGTAATTGTGCCAACCTTGATATCTTATGAAACCACAGTAAGAAACCTGTTTTTAAATTATTTTTAAAATTCCATATGAAGGATGAATAAGAGGAAACTACCAACATCCCATAACTTTGCTCATGTAAGTAGTGTTACAGATACCTCAACCACAGGCAGTATCTTTGTGGGCCTATATTGTATTAAGTTTATGAATGGTCTATGCGGCACTGCAGGCCAAGGAGTGTATGCAGCACCATGGAGGGAGGTTACCACAGCTCCTCCAAGAACTAAAAACTGTGGGAGTTATCAAGGCAAATCACAGAGACCTTAAACAATTTCAGAGTGGGACCACCCCCCAGGAGGAGATTTTCCTATACTGGTTCAAGCTGGCTTTTCTAGAGACTAGGAAACAAAGAAAGGGCCTTTGGTATCAAAGGATGAGCTTGGGGTCTTCCTTTTTATCCAGCAAACAGACAGGGTTTTGAATTCAAGGGGGATCCCAACCATTACTGAAAGGTTGGAAAGACTTTAGCTTATACCCCTGTTAGGCTGATGCATGATCTCTGGTAAGCTTTCAGCATGCCTATAGAAACTCGGTTTTTATATGTTTTCTTTGTAATGCTTTTTCCCTAAGAATAAATGTATTTTGCTTTGTGAAGGCAGGTTGGTAACTGCTATATACTTTAGTAGGCCCTGGAGAAAGGTTAACCACAGGTGCTGGACACACTTGTCCAACCTGCTGGGGAAATCACAGGGGGACTGCAAGCCTAAACACCTGGTTGGGAGGGAGAGAGACATGAGTCTTTACCTGAGAGAGGGGATGACTGGAAGTCTGAAACCTTTAAGTGGGTGCCCACAAGGAAGTCCAGAGACAAGGGGCAGTCAAAGGTGCCTTTAACCCTGAAAACATGAAATACGGTCCCATGGACTTCAGTGGAATTATTACTCAAGTGAGAAAAAAGTTATATACCATGTGACATTTTTGCAGGACTGGGCCCAAATCTGCTCTACAGTGCTACTTTGCAATAGGAAAATGTGGCCCTCCAGCAGAGACCTAACTGAGCACTCAGGAACACAAGGGGAGCAAGAACAGCAGAATCTGGCTCAGAAATTTCACCTCACTGACAAATAGAAGAAAATGCATTAGAGTTCAAGAAATCCAAATGGGGAACAGAGAGCACGTGTTATTAAACTCCAGATAGTTAGCATCAGTGCAGTTGCACTGAGAAGGAAAAAATTCTCAGAGGGTATGCATGATTTTTCCTACTAAAAAATCTGAGCAATTTGTGAGTTACATTCGTATCCAGCAGGCGCACTCAGCTTGTCACTGAATGGCACAAATAATTTTCACTAGATCTGAGGGTATTGGTTGAATTAGCCTTTTTACCTGTTTACAGATTTTGTTTACAGATACTGTTCAATGTACCATCTGTTTTACCAACATATTGCAGGTATTGATCTGAAAACTCAAGCTGTATTGATTGGGCACACAGGTAACATGGTATGTTCCTCTTCCCAGACTGGATGTCGGTCATGTTTCCAGTGTCAATACTCATTATTAGAAGCTGCTTCCTGTAATTATCCTGCAATATTCACTTAAAATTCACTGTTCCTATGAGCATTCTTGCCAGCAACGGTGCTCTCTAGCATATTCAGACATATCTAAGGCAAAAGGGTTGGAAACAGTTGAAGCCAATTTGTTTTGGGCGAGATTGTGAGTGGCCCTTAAATGGGCTAATGGGGACAGGCAAGGAAGCCCACCTCTTGTGCAGCTTGCCTAGATTTACTTGGTCCTGCCACAGCACAGAGGGCTTGACTTCTTATGGTCCCTTCCAGCCCTATGTTTCTGTGATTCTATGATGAAAGCTGATCACTGTGAACAGGGGTTGCTCACTCTCTCCTAAGGCAGCAGAATTCCCCACAACAGGGTTGGAAGGAAGCAGGACCATGACCTATCCCCTTTCACTCTCTCTTACACACACTCCCACATGCCAGCCAGCAGGGCAGGGTTGGCACACCTGAGGATGAGCAATCTGTTCTGTCTATTAGACTGGAGCAAAGTGTAATCTCCCCATGCACACCCAGCAGCCTCAGGAAAGTGTGTGCCAGCTGAGACTCCCACCCTGCCCCCTCGGCAGGGCTGAGTGCAAAAGGCACAGTCCAGTCCTTCCAAATGGGAATCTTCTCACAGCAATAATTTTCCACAAATGCTTGGGGAAAAAACCCTAAAGGCACCGTTCAATACCCTCTCAATAGTCCTGCGACGGAGAGGAGCAAGTGAAGACCCATTGACTATGACAAGACATACAAATAGCAAACTGCATCACAAGGCAGCCTCGGATAAGCATCCATCAACGAGCATTCGAGCCCAAGCAGCTGCATCTGGTGGCAGAGTTATTTGTAAATCTATAGGATTCAAAAATAACTAAGTGTTGCTCACAAGAGAACCAATTTAAACATGCCGCATCATGCATGTCTGAAAAACATTTGAAAAAGGGGTAACATAATAGAGGTTATTGATATAAAAACACAGCAACATGCACTATGCTTCATTTCATTTTCCTTAAACACCATATTAGGAACAGCAAACCAAAATAAAAGGTAGGATCTGAAGCAAAATAGAGTAGGTTATTTTTATGGCTGTGTTATAGAGCTCTGTGAGCAGATGCCTTTCCCAAACTCTCCAGTCTAAAGCAAGTCCACAATGACGGGGAAGTCACAATTCATACTCCCTGGGATTTGGCTTTAACAACAAAAATTAACAGCACGGCAACATTCAGACAAAGCCACCTCCGCTTGCTTGTCCGCTCAGAGGGCTCCTTCCTCGGGACAGCTCAGACCACCACCACAGAAAGTCATTTCTGCCTGCTTTATGGGGTATGGACCTGCACCAGGCACTCAGAAGAAAGCACTTACCCCTTTCCCACCATCTGGCCTTAAACCATTCAGATCTGGTTATTATGAACACAGCACCACTGAGATTGTCTAATATACATTGGCCCCAAATCCTTTGCCACCAAAATCTTTACACCGAGAACATAACAACTCTTCCCCATGTCTCCCTGTGTCTGAGATTCTCCTGTTGGGAAGCGAGCTGTGTTATACAAATTAACGAGGACCAAACTTACGAATTCAACTTGCCCCTAAAGAAGTGAGCCCATATGAGGAATGTGTGAATGCCCATAGCGATTGGGTGTTAACTTACAATAGAGCTAAGGGATGCTTTGAAAAAGATGCTTCTATATTAATATGTGTAGCCCCTCTCCTGAGGTGAGGCTCAAGCCTCTTCCCGGGTGCTTATTACTTGGAGAGGTTTCTCTCCTCTCATGGGCTGTGTTCTGGGTTTGTTTTGGTTATGCCTGGGCAGTGCCTCCACCCAGGGTAACGTCTCACCATGCCTGAGACAAAAGAGGTGCTAGCCCTTGGGAAAGTGAATATTGGTACCATTGCTGGCAAGGAATATAAAACCCAGTAAACAGGATATAAAAAACACCAATATAAACCCCAGCAGAGAAATGACACATCCCAAAATCACCATATAACAAAGGGGAACTTTATTGGGAACAGGCAAATAGGATCTGGAGAAGCAAATGTTTAGGTTCACGGTACAATGGAGAAATCCAGTCCTAAGCCCTGTTGCAGTGTGGATGGAGGGCACGATTTACAATTATGTATAACTTAATTTATTAATTAGATACAGCAGTGAAACATGAAATCCTTGTCTATAATTTAAGTGAAAAGGTATTTGTGTGAGTTGGGAAAGGACTTTACATTGTTTGAAGGATCTTCAGTTGTCTCTTTCTCAATTACCTTCATGTTTTTCCACAGGCAAAAACAAAACAAAAACCACCACTCCTGTCAATGTAAAAATGCAATAATTTCCCACAGCAACAAGAGAATACTCTAGAGGTGCTTAAAACTAAGATGACAAATTGTACAGACAGCTTCTTTTCAATTTACAGAAAGTGTGTGTTCTGGACAGATACTTAACAACAGACTATGTATTTCACAGAAATAAAGTATAAGAAAGGCAACTTGGAAATAGCACTAGCATTAACATTTCATCTTTTTGTCTTTTAAACAGGATTGTGAAATGATGGATGTGTTGCTGACATTCAGTGTTATATTGGTTGCCACTTTTAAACATCATGTTTTAATGTTCTAAATCTACTGCAAGTGCAGAAACAGCTACAGTATCGGCACAAATAAATAAATAAAAAGATCTTTTGACAGCTACAAAAAGGGAAAGTTAGAGAGACACTGCCAGATTGAATTAGACCCCAAATTCAGGGCTTATAACCCAAGCTTGTACACAGCCGACGATCAACAGAAAGCTTCAAGATTTTATTTCTTTTTTTCCCCAGTAAAAAATAAATAGTGCTTCACTTACCCTCTCATCCTTGGATTCTCCGCTGAGGCACCTACCAAAGGCATCAATGGTGATGGTGTATTTTATGATGTGCACACTACACATTAGGAAGTGTAAAGACCACCAACTTACACTGTACAACTATCAAATGATAACTTCATTACTACTCTGGGTCAGAGTCAAACCAACACTCTGAAGGTGGCACATACCATATGCCATCACCACAACGCTTTATTTACAGTATTTGTATGTTACACTGATTCTCCTTCAATATTTTAGAGAAGAAAATTAGTTAAGTTTAGGTTTTTCTTCACTTGCATACTCCAAGGTTGTATATCCATATCAGAAATTGGAAAATACCAGAAAGACCCTTTGTTCTATAAAATTGCTGTGATAATACGTATTTGACAAGAAGAACATTCAGATACTTATCAAGTAATAGTTGCAGTTTGTTTAGAGAGATGGAAAATAAAATGAGCCAAGTATATAAAGCTTCTGGTGTATAATAGGATGTCACTGTATTAATAAAAAGGTGATTCAGTGAGTATCCTGGAAGCTTTGGAGCAAATATGACTTTACAACTAAATAAGAACAAAAAGGGTTGTGAATGTCTTGTGGCAAAGTGCCGGCACTACTTTGACGGGTCTCGCGCTTTCTCTTCTTGGGGAGGGGTCAGGGCACCGTTTCTCGCCCCTGAACTGGGGTACTAACTGCCCCACTAGTGTCCTAGAGCAGGGGAGTGGAGAGGGAGGGACCCGGTCCCGCCCTCTACTCCGCGTCCCAGTCCAGGGGCCCTAGGGATAGCGGTAAACTGCTTGAACTATTAGTTCCTTCCCCTGAACTACTTCCCTCTCCTGCCCTTCAGCTTGTGGGGCTTCCTGCCCTCCCTCTGCACAAACCAGGTGTCCCTTTACCTAGGGTCTTGGTCTCCATAGCCCACTACAGCACTTCCCCAAACTCTCCTCTGCTTCCCTCCAAACTGCTCTCTGCTCCAACACCAATCCACTCTGCTTCAACTCCATCACCAATCCACTCCACTTCAACTCCTCCAAACACCAATCCACTCTGCTTCAACTCCTTCCCTTGTCTGATTGAAGCAGGGGGGGTTTATCAGGTGACTGGCTTCAGGTGCTCTAATTGGCTTCAGGAGCTTTAATTAATCTATAGCAAACATTCTTCCCTCTACAGGGAAGAAGGCTCCCTTCTAACACTCTCCTGCTGCCCTCTGGCCATGCTCTATCACATATCTCCATCCCCCGCTCAACACCATGGGGCTGGGCTACTTGGGACGAGAGGCAGTGCTGTCGTAATAGGCCACCAGCGTTGCTGTGTTGGCTTCCAGCCCTATGCTGTACCCTGAAATGGAAGGGCTGCAGTGATAGGAACCACCTAGTCACTCTTGCGTTCTTCTCCTTGTTTCTGTGCATCCACTGGAGTGGGGCGTGGTCTGTCACGAGGGTAAACCGCCGCCCCAGTAGGTAGTAGCGGAGATTCTCCATAGCCCATTTTACCGCCAGACATTCCTTTTCAACGACGGCATACTTTTTTTCCCTGGAGAGGAGTTTCCAGCTGAGGTACAAGATCGGGTATTCCTCCTCCCCTACCATCTGCAAAAGGATGGCTCCTAGCCCTACCTCCAAGGCATCTGTTTGTAGGAGGAATTCCTTCTCGAAGTCTGGGGCTATGAGTACTGGATGGCAGCAAAGGGCTGTCCTTAAATCTGTAAATGCTCCTTCTGCCACATCAGACCACTTTACTATCTCGGGGCCTTGAGCCTTTATCAAATCCATCAATGGCCCTGCTCTTATGGCGAAATGAGGGATGAATCTCCGATAGTATCCTACTATCCCTAGAAATGCTCTGACCTGCTTTTTGCAGACCGGTCGAGGCCAACCTTGTATTGCCTCCACTTTGTTCCATTGGGGTTTCACCAAACCTCTCCCTACTACACACCCGAGGTATCTGGCCTCAGCTAGTCCTATTATGCATTTGAGAGGGTTGGCAGTGAGGCCAGCCTTCCGCAGGGCGTCTAGCACCGCTTCTACTTTTCCGAGGTGTGTTTCCCAGTCAGGGTTATGGATGACTATGTCACCTGGATAGACAGAGACATGCTTGGCATGGGGTCGCAGCAATTTGTCCATAAGTCATTGGAATTTTGCAGGAGCCCCATGGAGTCCGAAAGGGAGGACAGTGCATTGGAACAGGCCATCAGGTGTAGTGAAGGCAGCCTTTTCCTTGGCATTCTCGGCCAGGGAATTTGCCAATATCCTTTGGTCAGGTCCAGAGTGGTTAGGTATCGGGCCTTGCCTAACTGATCAACTAGCTCGTCAATGCGTGGTATCGGCTAGGCATCAAATTGGGATACTTCATTTAACTTCCAGAAGTCGTTGCAAAACTTCAGAGTGCCGTCAGGCTTGGGGACTAGGACAATTGGGCTGGACCACTGGCTGTGGGATTCTTCAATAACCCCGAGTTCCAGCATCTTCTTCACTTCTGTCCTAATTTCTTCCCTTTTAGCTTCTGGTATTCGGTACGGCCAAGTTCTCGAAAGCCCTCCGTCGCATGCCCACCAATAAATCTCCGGACATGGACGGGCTGACCGTGGAGTTCTACCGCGCGTTTTGGGACATTCTTGGCCCAGACCTAGCCACTGTCTGGGCTGAGTCTTTGCAGGGCGGGGTCCTCCCTCTTTCGTGCAGGCAAGCGGTGCTCACCTTGTTGCCGAAGAAGGGGGACCTCCGCGATTTATGAAACTGGTGTCCCGTCTCGCTCCTTAGCATGGATTACAAAATCGTAGCGAAAGCAATCTCGCTGCGGCTAGGGTCCGTGATGGCGGACGTGATCCACCCAGACCAGACCTATACTGTCCAGGATCGCAGCATTTTTGACAACCTATTTCTAGTCCGAGATCTTTTGGAACTCGGGCGTAGAGACGATCTGTCGTTCGCCCTCCTGTCTCTTGATCAGGAGAAGGCGTTCGATAGAGTGGACCTTGGGTACCTCCTGGGCACTCTGCAGGCGTTTGGATTCGGACCTCAGTTTGTGAGTTTTCTCCAGGTGCTGTACGCCTCCACGGAGTGTCTGGTTAGGCTCAACTGGAACCTGACCGAACCGGTCAGCTTCGGGCAAGGAGTACAGCAGGGGTGCCCCCTCTCGGGCCAGCTGTACGCTCTGGCGATCGAGCCCTTCCTCTGTCTCCTCCACAGAAGGTTGACGGGGTTGGTGCTGCGGGAACCGGAGCTGCGGCTGGTCCTGTCGGCGTACGCCGATGACTTGCTCCTTGTGGTCCAGGACCCGAGCGACTTGGCATGGGTGGAGGCTTGCCAGGCCATCTATTCGGCAGCCTCCTCCGCCCGAGTCAACTGGGTCAAGAGCTCTGGCTTGGCAGTGGGGGACTGGCGGCAGGTGAGCTCCCTCCCACCCGCGCTTCAGACCATCCGGTGGAGCGCAGGTCCACTGCTCTACCTAGGCGTTTACCTTTCTGCCACGCACCCTTCTCCGCCAGAGAACTGGCAAAATTTAGAAGGCGGGGTGATAGAGCGGCTCCGGAAATGGACGAGACTACTCCGATGTCTCTCCCTCCGAGGGAAAGCACTGGTGCTTAACCAACTGGTCCTGTCCACGCTCTGGTACTGGCTCAACACCCTGGTCCCGGCCCCGGGTTTCTGACCGACCTCCGGACATCGATTCTAGAGTTCTTTTGGTCAGGAATGCACTGGGCCCCAGTTGGGGTTCTTCATCTACCCCTGACGGAAGGAGGGCAGGGCCTGAAGTGTCTGCACACTCAGGTCCGTGCTTCTGCCTCCAGGCCCTGCAGAGGCTCCTTTATAGTGCAGGTAGTTCGACGTGGAGCATATTGGTGCACGCCTTCCTGCGCCACTTCCAAGGGCTCCGATACGACCGGCAGCTCTTTTATCTTTGTCCGAGAGGTTTTCCGCAAGACCTCTCCGGGCTGCCGGTCTTCTACCAGGACCTCCTCCGGACCTGGAAACTGTTTTCAACGACCAGGACCGTGGCAGCCACCATGGGAGCAGATCTCCTCGCGGAGCCCCTGCTACACAACCCCCAGCTCCGTGTGCAGGGGGCGGAGTCCCGCTCGGTGCGCCAGAGTTTGCTCCTGGCAGAAGTCACGAGAGTCAGAGACCTCCTGGACTACAACCGGGGAGACTGGCTGGATCCCCTGATGCTCGCTCGGCGCATGGGGCTCTCCAGACCTCGTACCCCCCAGCACATACTTCAGGAGGTGAAGGTCGCCTTGATGCCCGCTGCTCGGGCTTATCTCAACCGAGCCCTGCGCGAGGGCACACCCCACCCACCCTCTACCCCAGGCCCGCCGGACCTTTCAATTGGGCCCTTACCCCTTAGATCCCAACAAACCCCTCACCCTTTCACTGCGAGCCGGCTGCATGAACTGCAGCCAGTCAGCTTCCAAATCACGCCACGGAAATATTTATACACACTCACGCTTCACACCCTTCACGCCCACACCCTGGTGTCCCGCCCCGATACAAAGTGGCGGGACCTCCTGCCACCTTTGGAGGGTGAGCAACTCCGGTGGGCCAGCCTGTATTCCACCTTGGTCCTGAGGCCCGTCGGGGACATTAGTTGGCGGCTCCTTCACGGAGCTGTGAGCACGGGCGTGTTTTTGACATGGTTCACCCCATCCCGGATACTTGCCCTTTTTGCAATGTGAGGGAAACCCTGGCGCACGTATATTTAGAGTGTGCCAGGGTGCAGCCCCTTTTTCGGCTCCTCACGAATATTTTATTACGCTTTTGGCTACACTTTTCCCCTCACCTTTTTATCTACACACTCCCCATCCGTGGCCCCACAAAATCGCGAGATCTCCTGGTTAACCTCCTCCTAGCCCTAGCTAAAACAGCCATTTATAAAACCAGAGAAGGGAGGTTGGCAAATGAAGCGTCCTGCGATTGTAGGCCCATTTTCCGATCCTCAGTACATTCACGTATCCTTGCGGAGTTCCTCTGGGCGACGTCCACCGACTCCCTTGATGCCTTCGAGGAGCGGTGGGCGCTGTCCGAGGTTCTCTGCTTGGTGACCCCGTCCGGTTCCCTCCGTCTGACCCTTTGATTGAGGGAAGAGCGAGAGACCCCAGCCCCAGCTGTTGACGCTGTGGATACCATCATCACTGTCACCCATGAGGGGTCCTATCACACGTGGTGTACGTCCCCCCGACCCCCAAACCGCCCACTCCGCAGCCGTGCCCATCTTGTCGGGCACTCTCAGGAGAGGAATAATCGGTGACACTGGGTGTGGCACTAGGTAACGCAGGGGGTGGAAGACCATGAGTGTCGAGGAAGCCCCCCCGCTCTAGGCCACCAGGTAATTCAGGAGGGTGGAAGACCACGAGTGTCGAGGAAGCCCCCCCTCCCGCTCTGGGCCCAGGCTAGCCTGAACACTTCTCCCTCCTGAAGGCTGCTGTGTTATACCTTGTGTTTGCTTTTGTTTTGTTGCATAGTTTTGCTTTATCCTTTTTGGTGATTCCTTGTAAGTGTTACACAAATAAAATTCTTTTCTGCGTCAAAAAAAAAAAAACCACTCTCCTGCTGCCCTCTGGCCATGCTGTATCACAGTCTATATGCTCTGCCACATAAAGTCAGATTACAAAACATCCATTCCAGTAAAATGATGAGATATTTGTAATAAACTGTGAATGCTTATTTCAGAGATGGATTGTGAATGTGTTTTACTAAATACCAGTATCTTTGCTCATTCTTCAAACAATGAAAACCCATTCCATTTTTATTCCTTGGAAACAATTATCCTGTTGTTAGCTATGAATAATTTTGAGTGCCTGTTGTACACAGTTCATGCATAATGTCAGTCCAGTTCTTTGAATGGATGTCATAGAAGAATATAGGAATAAGCAAAAAATGGACACAAATATCTTTATCTCAAGCCATGTAAAGTTTTAAAACAGATAAAAGTGATAGGCTATCCCGGTACATGCATTAGGCATTGTAACAACATGATTTCATGTGGTTATATTTAGTTATTAGAATCATAGACATGTAGGAGTGGAAGGGGCCTCAATAGGCCATCATTCTATCCAGTACCCTGCATTGAGCCAGGCCTAAGTATTATCTAGACCATCCCTGACAGGTGTTTGTCTAACCTGTTCTTAAAAACCTCCAATGACGGAGATTCCATAAGCTCCCCTTCTAAAGGACCCTACTTGATATACCCTTCCAGATGGATAGTGGCCCATTGATAACTACTCTCTGAGTACAGTTTTCCAACCAGTTGTGGGTTAATCTAGGCCAGTGGTTCTCAAACTAGGGCCGCCGCTTGTTCAGGGAAAGCCCCTGGCGGGCCGGGCTGGTTTGTTTACCTGCCGCATCCACAGGTTTGGCCGATCACAGCTCCCACTGGCCACGGTTCACCGCTCCAGGCCAATGGGGGCTGCGGGAAGCGACGTGGGCAGAGGGACAAGCTGGCTGCCCTTCCTTTCTAGTTTGTTTATGAGAAGGTCTGTCATAAATATAAAGGGAAGGGTAAACCCCTTTGAAATCCCTCCTGGCCAGGGGAAAGCTCCTCTCACCTGTAAAGGGTTAAGAAGCTAAAGGTAACCTCGCTGGCACCTGACCAAAATGACCAATGAGGAGACAAGATACTTTCAAAAGCTGGGAGGAGGGAGAGAAACAAAGGGTCTGTGTGTCTGTCTATATGCTGGTTTCTGCCGGGGATAGACCAGGAATGGAGTCTTAGAACTTTTAGTAGGTAATCTAGCTAGGTATGTGTTAGATTATGATTTCTTTAAATGGCTGAGACAAGAATTGTGCTGAATAGAATAACTATTTCTGTCTGTGTATCTTTTTTGTAACTTAAGGTTTTGCCTAGAGGGGTTCTCTATGTTTTTGAATCTAATTACCCTGTAAGATATCTACCATCCTGATTTTATAGGGGGGATTTCTTTATTTCTATTTACTTCTATTTTTATTAAAAGTCTTCTTGTAAGAAACTGAATGCTTTTTCATTGTTCTCAGATCCAAGGGTTTGGGTCTGTGGTCACCTATGCAAATTGGTGAGGCTTTTTATCCAACATTTCCCAGGAAAGGGAGGGTGCAAGTGTTGGGAGGATTGTTCATTGTTCTTAAGATCCAAGGGTCTGGGTCTGTAGTCACCTAGGCAAATTGGTGAGGCTTTTTACCAAACCTTGTCCAGGAAGTGGGGTGTAAGGTTTTGGGAAGTATTTTGGGGGGAAAGACACGTCCAAACAGCTCTTCCCCAGTAACCAGTATTAGTTTGGTGGTGGTAGCGGCCAATCCAAGGACGACAGGTGGAATATTTTGTACCTTGGGGAAGTTTTGACCTAAGCTGGTAAAGATAAGCTTAGGAGGTTTTATCATGCAGGTCCCCACATCTGTACCCTAGAGTTCAGAGTGGGGGAGGAACCTTGACAAGGTCATGTGAGACAGTATCAAAAGACTTACTGAAGTGCACAGGACTCCAGCTGCTAGTCTCAGCAGGGCTGAGGTAGGACAGGACTTCCACTTCCCCTCACAGCCACTCTCGGAGGGGAGATCAGACCCACCTCCAGGAACCTCCCCTGGCTGCAGAAAATAAGGGTGGTAATCCCACAACCCCCCTACAACTGTTTTGTGACACCCCCCCCCCCATCTTGACTTCCTTTGTGATCAGGACCGCCCACGGTTACAACACCATGACAGTTCAGATGTAAACAGCTGAAACCATGAAAGTGACTGATTTTAAAATCCTATGACCATGAAATTGACAAAAATGGACCATGAATTTGGTAGGGCTCTACCCATGGATCCTGAAATCTGAGTTGTGGTGGGTGTTGATCATCATAGCAGTGCAGCTATGTCTCCAAAGACACAGTATAGACAGTCATCACCACAGGGTTTCCATGTGGCTCCATAGAAGAGATATACCCATTATCCTTCTCCAGTATTGCCAATCAATGGCTCTGCAGTAATAATAATATCTAAGATTTAGCCAAACATATTGTGATGGATATGGAGTTGCCTGTATATTATTAATACGGTATGTTGGTCTGATTGGTGGGATGGTGTTGAGGCAGTGTAGCCTAGTGGACAGACCACAGGACTGGGACTGAAGACCTGGGTTCCATTCCCAGCTCTACCGCTGGCCTTGCCAGTCACTTATGGCAGACACCAAATTTACACTAAAATTAGAGACCACCAAAGCATAGCCGTTAAGCTGTCGATTTCTTGCCATAGAGCTTCTGAACTACATTCTGTGCAATTTAGGATTTTTCCAACCTGCAAATGCAAACTAACCAAATCTGCTGCAGACAACAAATTTGTTTGTATTCCAGAGCTTATCAAATGCACTTACTTCAGCCATACACAAGAGTACTTTTTGCTTATACTCTCCTGCTAGCCAATTAACACCCCATTAACTTGCACACCTATGATTTAGGTGGCTCTATCCTCGAGCACCACACTGAAACATAGCTCTAAGAGTTACACATGAAAGTGTCATGTCCTGAAGATGCTGGGTAGCAAGTCTGTCTGCCTGCCTGCCTAAGGGCAGAGAGTCAGTGACCTACCTACTGGCCTATGGATGGGAAATGGATTTTTTTTTCACCTCAGGGTCTCAGACGCTGGCACACAATAGCTCAGAGATTATTCACAACCCAATATGGTTATTAATTTTTACATTTTTTCCTTCCCCTTTTAAACAAGCACATTGTATAACCTGACAGGCTAACAATCCATGTGCGAATTTGCGTGAGGGTGACACCCAATCTCTCCAAGGTGTTCCAACTTTCATATGTCTCATATAGATTTGTGTAATTTTCTGCTACCGTGTAAGGTTGGTAATTAAAGGAGCAGAGTGATGCTAGTGCTTTACCAAGACCTATGACCCAAGCTCAGCCATTGTCATGTATAGCGCTCACAAATGCATAACCAGCACACCGGCTCAGCTGTCTTTTTAATTATAACCAGTTTGAGGGGAGGAGGAGATTACATAGGCTATCACTGAAGTGTTTTTTCTTCCATCATACTGATTCACAAAAAGAAATCCCTTTCAAATTTACACAGCTTGACCTGTTTCAATGGCACAAACCCTTCCTTGTTACATGCATGAACAACTTTACACCTGTGTCCAATTTTATCACAAATCAACCATTCACCAACCATATTAATACAGGGGGCAGCTGTAACTCTCAAAGTATTACTGGTATGCAACCCTCTGAATTCACCCTGCTTGAACAGACTTCTTGCCGTTTTAGTCAACTGATTAACTAACCAGTATGCCACTGAACCAGCAGTATACAAAGCCTGTGATAAAAACTTTCAGTGTAGAATTAACCCAAAGAACGACAGTGCCCAGTCCTGCATTCCTTGTGCATCAAAGTGACTCACCAGTTGGTGCACCCCCTTGTGGCTGGCTGTGGCACTGTAGAGTTTTCCTCTCTGTAGCCCTGCTGACTGGCCATTTGGGTCTGCTGGTGGGCCCCTATGTCTTGTGATTCAACCCTCCATCCAGGTCACATTTAGTTTGATCCATGTCAGGGTAGACCAGAGCTCAACTTGACAACAGTTCCAAAACATGCCATCAGGTCACCAGCTCAGATCCAGCCAGTCCTTCTGGCCTTCATGTCCGGAGTCTTCATGCTGGCCTCCTCAGTGAGGCTGCTGGGGAACCCGTCCCTCCCTCTAACCTCAGTCCGAGCACAGGGACCATGTAGCAAGTGGTTTAAGGTCTGTCTCGTCAGATCTCCTTTCTTCCCTGGACTTTACCAGTCTGCCTGTCTCTTAATGGGGCTCAGATTGTCGGTAAGGGTCTGCCCCAGGCCAGGCCCTGTGTCCCCATTCCCAACATAGCAAAGGAAAGAAAAATAACAGAAATAAGAAGCCTTCACTCTAATCTCAAACTGAACCTTTTCCTAGGATTCGGAAAAGTATGGTTAACTTTTGTTCCTGGCCTCCATTTTTCAGCAGTTCTGCAAATTCAGACCCTAGACTTGAAGTGCAACACGAGAAACACCACAAGGCAAACTGTTCTCCTGGTATTTCTTGGGAGTGACCAGGAATTCTTTAAGAAAGAATAGTCTCCATTTTGCACACCAAAGCATTTTGCATAGTTTGGGGAAGCAGCAACATAGAAACAACTAACCCACCAGTGTATCAGCTCAGAGCCTGGCTGTGCCCACTGTAGCCACATTGAGAGGGACTTTCCAAGCAAGGTTTTGACCTTGACTGCACAACGCAGGAGGCAACCACCCTAGTAGCACCATCCTCCTGTCCTGGAAATACAGAGGACTGTCTATGTAGCCAGAAATCTGTCTGTGGGCAGGGTAGTAGCCAAGGTGATCTGCATTTCCCCTTGACCCCCAAGCTCCATGGGAATCTGAAGGGAGTATTCACCTTCTCGGGACCCCCTCTTCACTTGAAGAACACCCCACCCCAAAAAAGGAGAAATGTGGCTCCCAGGAGCAGCTACTATTTTACTTTCTAGGGTAGAGGCTCTGCTGCTATTTATCTGTCATAGAGCCTCCAAGTTCAGCCTCCCACACAATTATAGCATGGCTT
Organism: Caretta caretta; assembly: GCF_965140235.1. Classification (NCBI taxonomy): domain Eukaryota; kingdom Metazoa; phylum Chordata; order Testudines; family Cheloniidae; genus Caretta; species Caretta caretta. The sequence continues at coordinate 89,440,521 of NC_134214.1, forward strand.
CATGTAAATGGGTCTGTTAAAGAGAAATGATCTGGCTTCAGAGACAGTACTTCCCCCTTCATGCTCTCTGTCAAATGTCTGTCATGTGGAATCCCAGCGTTTTTATGTGAAGCTGGTTGGTTTGCTTTTATGAAAGATAAAATACCTTGCTGTTGAGAAGCCTCAGTATTAAAAACCCGCTCACTGCATATGAAATTAATTTGATGTTCTAACCAACCATTTTGACAAACGGCAGGAAGAGACAAGTGTGAAAATTATAGTTATTTATATTCAGACAAATGGCAGACAAGTCCACACAACAGCCCAACGGCAAAATATCAGTGGCTCAGAGAATGAAACAAATTACCCTGGCATTTTTAATTAAAAGGGTTCTGCTCCCCAGAATGCACTGATCTTCTTCCCTCCCTTTCTTTCACTACACATAGAAGAACTTAAAGTATGCTCTGTTTATTTAATAAAATATTCATGTATTAAATGTACGACAACATTTAAGTGAGTTAGCTTCTCTTTATTGGCTGTCCCCGACATATATACTGCAATTTAAAATGTTCATAAGTGATATGCTCTACAATAACATAGAAAGTGTGGGAAAGAATAGTGTGCTGGAAGCAACTTTCTGTTTCAATCATTTCTTTTTTAAAGTTTGGATGTTGCAGCTCACTCAGATCAGAGGGTTCATTTCAAAGCATATTATGAATATGAAGCTCTCTGAATAAAACAAAGCTTGCAATTTGCGATAAGATTTTATTTTAGTGCTCCTTGCTGGGAGGTCTGGATGCCTTCACAATGTTGCAAACGCTTGGGCTATTTTCAGTTTTTCTTCAAGCCCCAGCTCCTGCAATCCAATCACCTGAGAATCTCAATTTTCATAATAAAAAGTTTCTAGTCTTCATGGCTTCCAAGAAAAGCTTGATAGTGTGAACTTTAAACACTAATATGAGAAGACAAATAAAAAGAACCAAACGTGTAATTATATTTTTTTAATCTCATGATTTTTAAGCCAATCTCATAATTTTCGAGGGCTTGACACAGGATTTTTTAAACAGTTGAGGTTGAAAATGCTGCTTATAAGTCTTGAGATACCTGTGATCTCAATAAGCCCTGGATCCTGCAAACACACTTGTGCTTAACTTTACTATCATGAGTAATCCTATTGATTTCTACCAGGGTCTAAGAGAAACCAAACAGTGTTTTCCCCTGCAGCCTCAACTGAAACAACAGTTTAGCCCTGGTTTAGGAAAGCATCCCTATTCAGGAAGGACTCAAAACCAAATGCTTACATCTCATTGAAGTCAATGAGACAAGCATTATTTTAATACTTGTCTGCATCACAGCCTGGCAAAGTAATGAGTCTTCCAGTTTTTCCAAAGAACGCTAAATTAGCTGTTGTCACTCAAGAAAGATCTAGGAGTCATTGTGGATAGTTCTCTAAAAACATCTGCTCAATGTGCAGCAGCAGTCAAAAAAGCTAAGAGAATGTTAGGAACCGTTAGGAAGGGGATTGATAATAACACAGAAAATATCATAATGCCTCTTTATAAATCTATGGTATGCCCACATCCTGAAGACTGTCTGCAGATATGGTTGCCCCATCTCAAAAAAGATATATTAGAATTGGAAAAGAAGGGCAACAAAAGTGATTGGAGGTGTGGAACAGCTTCCATATGAGGAGAGATTAGAAAGACTGGGAGTTTTCATCTTTGAAAAGGGACGACTAAAGGGGGATATGATAGAGGTCTATAAAATTTGGACTGGTGTGGAGAAAGTGAATAAGGAAGTGTTATTTATTTCTTCACATAACACAAGAACTAGAGGTAACCCAACAAAAGTAATAGGCAGCAGGTTTAAAACAAACAAAAGGAAGTACTTCTTCACACAATGCACAGTCGATCTGCAGAACTCCTTGCCAGGGGATGTTGTGAAGGCCAAGACTATAACAGGGTTCAAAAATGAACTAGGTAAATTCATGGAGATTAGGTCCATCAATGGCTATTAGCCAGGATGGTGTCCCTAACCTCTGTTTGCCAGAAGCTGGGAATAGACTACAGGGGATGGATCACTCTCTTATTACCTGCTCTGTTTATTCCCTCTGAAGCATCTAGCGTTGGCCCCGGCAGAAAACAGTATACTGGGCTAGATGGACCATTGGTCTGACTCAGTATAGCCATTCTTATGTTAAGCTCCATTTGTGTTTACTTGTACTGCTGCAGGAAGTGAGAAAGCTCTCCTGCCCCTTCAGTGTAGGCTATATAATGTTGGTCAGAAATGGTAAGGCCTATGGTAGTGGCTAGCCTATGCCTAGAACATTTAAAGTTTATGTATGTTGACCAGTATATGGAATTTCAGCTAACTGACAAGTGGTGACTACTGAAGTAAAATAGAGCAGAGGTATGACTTGGTTAAGTCAACCTGGTCTACTCAGGAAATGGCTGGCTGCATTCTGGCTTAGCCAGAGCTCCACAATGCCTCTTGGTTTATTGTTGTCAAATTCTACAACAGGGCAAAAAATCAACAAACAGGGATCATTAGAGACTTTCATTCTGTGCAAATTTTTAATTGTCATCTAGTCTCCATTCCCCTGCCACAAAATAGGCTCAAAGAGACAAGCAATTATTTCTAAATTTAAGAAAACATTCACCTGCTGTTTCTGTCCATTCTTGTTTGAACATAGGCCTCAGGGGACTTCATCGTTTAGTTCACAATAGTTGGCATGATACAAAATGTGTTTATTTTTTTCTGCACTGCCTCTTGAGAGGAAAAAAAATAAGGCAGAACTGTAGTTCCGAGACTGGGTAATTACGTGGATCTTTGGGATTAGGAATATACTGCTACTCTTGGCTTCTCCATAGTAAAGAATGAGTTCTATTTTTCCCCTTAAAACAGGCATTTGACCTATTTGTTATGTATGAAAACCAGTGTGTCTGCCCCAAATTTTCAGTATTCCTTAAGTATAGGATAAATTTTCTGTGCATTCACATGTAAATCTGGTTATTAGTTTGGAATTACATTTAAACTAGAAATTTAGCATATAAAGACTTGTCTTTGTCTCTTATGATCTTAATAACAGTCTCTTCCAACTTTCTATATAATTAGCATGTATTGAAATATTGTGCATCAGCAATATTTCAGTGAGTTAGTAAACTGTAACCTAAATTAAGTGTTGTATCTAACTGTTACAATTATTTAGGCTAAAGAGAGGGTCAGGCCAGCAGCTCAGCTAATTTTTAAGAAACGCCATTATGACATCAGAAGGAACAACCACTCCCTGCTCTTCACCCACAGCAAATTTGCATGCAATTATTCTAATGGTTGTGATGAATCAGAGATATGCTGGAGTCTGGACTCCAGTCAACAATTTTATTGGTAAATTATTTGGCCCGATAGTCACTGCTCTTTAAAAGTTCCAAAAGTGCATGCAAGTTTGGGCATCAGTGCTTCAAATGCTTTTCTTGGCACTATTACCTCAACTCCGCTGTGTCAGTGACGTGGGCAGTCATAACTAGTGGTTAGAGCAGGCATTGATAGCCAAGAATCAGAGCCGAGGGTCAGAACCAGGTTATCTGGAGTGAGGCAAGGGAGGAGCAGGGCTGGAATAAGACAGGAACAGGAGCTATCGCAGCTGTGGGCAAATGCTTTGAGCAGCCACTGAACTGCTGTTTGGTTTAAGAGCCCATCTGATGACTCTTCCAATAAGGCAGTGTAGCCAGTTAAGCACCCTACTACAGGACAGCTGCATTCATTACGTTACCCAGAGACTGGCTCTGTAGCAGGCCCTGCTTCCTGACAGTACCCCTATTCTGCCCCTCAATGGCACTTCCTAATACTGAGTACCAAGTACCAAAGAGTACCAATCTTTTTATTGTGAAAGTGCAGCTTACAAAGGAGGATTTCAAATTATTTTTTTTACATAACTACTTTCAAACAAAACAATGTAAAACTTCAGAGCCCACAAGTTGAAGCATGAAGAGGCATATGAATGTTTAGCATATCTGGCAATGCCAACTACAACAGTGCCATGTGAATGCCTGTTCTCACTTTCAAGTGACATTGTAAATAAGAAGCAGGGAGCATTATCTCCCGTAAATATAAACAAACTTGTTTGTCTTAACAATTGGCTGTACAACAAATAGGACTGAGTGGACTTGTATGAGGAGAACTGAAAAATACTATTTCTTTCATTTATCTTTTTTATGGTGCAAATATTTGTAATCAAAAATAATATAAAGTGAGCACTGCACACTTTGTATTCTGTGTTGTAACTGAAATCGATATATTTGAAAATGTAGTAAGCATCCAAAAATATTTATAACACATTTAAATTTGGTATTCTTTTATTGTTTAACAGTGAGATTAATAGCAACTATTTTTTAATATAGTTAATTTGTTTTGCATTAATCACATGAATTAACTGCAATTAATTGATAGCCCTACTTGCAATACCACTTTGTTTGTATTTATATTAAAAGAGTCCTGCTGCAATATTGCTCCCAGCTGAAATAAGTAGATGAAGAACATGTTCATAATTCATTCCTTATCAAGCCTTACAGAGAAAATGTGCTCCATTCTAACTAAAATTTAAAGCACACCATTTTTCTGGTCTGCTATTTCCCATTATCACACCTTTATGGGAAGCTTCCAAACCTTCCTGGCTCTTTTTAACCCCTTTAAGTTTCTCTTCTCTTTCTAGAGAATTGAGTATCTTCCTAGAGAACTGAGGATAGAGTATTGTGCCCATCACTATCATTTCTGGTACTGTTTTGTTCTCTGTTTTCAAGCAAGATCACAAATAAATGTGCCAGCAACCTAGATGGTTGCTGCAGATTTGTAAGAAAAATCTGGTCTCTGACAGAATGTTATCCCCTCCCTATGGATATAATGTTTAGTGGTAACTTTAAACTATGCAGAGGACAAAGTCTCAGATCTCGTCTACACTTAGGGTGACCAAATGTCCCAATAAAATCGGGACTGGGTCCCGATATTTAGTTGTTTGTCCCGCGTCCCGACCGATGTACAGTTGGGATGCCACTTGTACCGATATTTTGCTTCGGTGGCACTCTTTTTTTTTTTCTTTTTGCTTGGGGAGGCAAAAAACCTGGACCCGGCCGTGGCTTGGGGGGTGAGCCTGTGGCCGCCCCCCCATGTGTCCCGATATTTTGTTCTGGTCATCTGGTCACCTGCATTTTCGTCGTTAAAACTTTTGTCGGTCAGGGTGTGGGGGGAAAAAAACCTGAATGACTAAAAGTTTTAACGACGAACGCACCAGTGTGGACAGTGCTTTGTCAGCAGGCGATGTTCTCCCGTCGTCGAAGCTACTGGCTCTCATTGGAGGTGGTTTTATTTTTGTCGACCGGAGAGCTCTCTCTTGGCGACAGAGCGGCTGCACGGCGTGCCTTACAACAGCATGGCTGCGGTGGTACAGCCGCGCCATTGTAAGGTGTGCAGTGTAGACATACTCGCACTCATGCAGGGATGCCATGAACCTATGCTTGACTCACCAACACCTAACTGGGGTGCCGCAAATCTCACTTCACACAGGACATTGGAAAATCTAGGACTGGTCCTAACTGCATTATACACCAGTCTCTTTCAGGAATTAAAGTTAGCAAATCAGTAATATTATTATTACTTTTTTGTATTATGGTAGTTATTAGAGGCTACAGCCAAAATCAGGAACCTATTGCACTAGGTATTCATACATATAATAAGAAACAGTCACTGTCCCAAAACCTTAAAATCTAAGGGCTTGTTGATGCACAAAATTTGTACTACTAACTATCCTGGCACAGTGAAAGTTGTACAGCCCTCCAGAGCGGTCAAGGCTGAATCCCCACTCTGGCACCTCGAGTGCAGGAAGTGGGGGCCAGCAAGGATTTTAAAAATTAATACTTGCCACTCCAGGCTTGTATTACACTCCCAAGGTTACAGCTTTTCTCTGACTTGGCTTGGTAAATGCTGCCACCACCCAAATGCAAAAAAAACCCCTTTGAACCCAGGTAGGAGCACTTGGGAATTCCTCCCTATGGGGTACCCTCAAGCCCTTTCCCCCACCCCCCCGGGGAAGAGCTGAGAAAGAAAACAAAGGAAATTAGCTGTGGCTACCAGCTAATAAACAACATGCACAAACCTCTTAGGACACCAAAAATCCAATCTTGTTCTTAAAAAAAGGTAATTTTCTTTTAAAGGGAAAAAAATACATCTGGAACTTGGGCTTTTTGGTAGATCTTAAAAGAAACAATTACAAAAATTAAGCACCCAAAAATAGCTTTCTTGGGGGTTCAGCTTAAAGGTTACAAGCAAACAAAAGCATCTGGGGTTAGCACAGAGAAGATCCCCAAGCCAAAATAAGAAATAAACCTGATAGTGTCTAACAAAACATTCCCTATCCAAATTATTTCTTCTAGGTATGGAAGATACTTTTTCATACCTGGTTCAAGCCTTACACAGCATTTTTGCTTATAACATTGCTGCTCCGTGTCCCTGCAGCCCAAAGAACAACACAGACAAAGGGAAGTTTCTTTCCCCATTTTAAAAAGTTCTAGCCTTCTCACTGGCTCTTTTGGTCAGGTGCCCACTTTTTTTTTCCTTTACCTGGGGGACTTTTTAACCATTTACAGGAAAAGCAAGTAAAGAACAGCACCAAGAGGGATTTTACAGCTAACTGGCTGGCTGGCTGTCCAGCAAAGGGAGCTATCCCCCCACTTTATTTATCACAAAAGTGGATTCAGTTTTACTGTATACATGGGCTTATACCAATATAAGTTATAGGGAAATAGGAAATAGTTAAGGATTACAAGAGTTCAACAACACTCTTATGTAGTTAGTGGCTAAGGAGAACTCTATCCCTAATACAGTCTATGGGTTTCTTTCTCACCACCTGATAAAGTTGTGTCACCTGCTTGTATTCTTCAGCTAACATTACTAAACTTTTGTTGCTTCCCACAACCCCAGCTGAGTATAAATCTTTGCACTGAACTACGTTTTGTTTATCTAGAGTTTGCATATACCAGAACTTTGATATTCACACAGTGAATTCTTCATCCTGATTTGCATGCAAGGCCCATAGGAACTGCGTAAGCCATCTCTCTATGTAACTTTATCTCATGAATCCAGCCTTCAACCTAACTCATATTAGATGAAAACAAATCCTAAAATATTCCACCCAGCGCCAATGCAGCATCTTTACACTGCACCACCTTTCGATCACACTTTATTTCTCTTTGCATTTAAGTGGGTACTGCCTGTAAAGTAATCATTCAACACAGGGACACTTTTCCATTATTTCGTCTCTTGTGTAAAAAACACAACCCTAGCAAATTAAATAGGAATGTAATTGCCAGCAGTGAAAGTAATCAAAATGTGTTTGCCAGATAAACCATTACGTACTTAATCAAATCAAAACCACTTAAACAACAAATTCAAATAGAATCTACACTTTTCCGGTCCTATATCATACCATATCAAGAGGAAACCTCTATATGGCAGCAGTAATACAGTTGAATCTGCATTAGAGAACAACATGAGAGCATATACAAACTATAGATGAGTGAAGTTGAAAGGGTTATGAGGTTCATTTCAGAACATATCTAGAACTCTTGGCTCTCCAAGTTGCATCAAAAGTCTCACAGAAACAGGATTTCTTGAGATTGCCAGTGCTTCTTGCTTCCAGATGGGCTAAACATAGTTCTATAGATGATATTATATAGGGAATGGGACCACGTGCCAAGTTTCCAATCAGAATATGAACTATATCAGAGACTGTGGGTTTATTCATAGTCATGGCTTGGGTTCAAGCTAGTTAACATTTCAACACTTCTGCTTCCAGCATCAGGTGAAAAGAAAAGGAAAATAGGAAGTGTTATCGCATGAAAAAGTAAGCTAAAGGCAGGAAGGACACCAAAACTTCATAGTATTCTTTCAAACTACTAGGAAGTTTCAATTCAAGCTTTGAGCAAAGGGCAGGTTTGATTTTTATTTTCTCCAAACTGGTTTGCCTATCCTTAATACAAATCTACACATTATAGAGCTTAACACTGCACTTTGCTAATTTGAGAAGTAGTTGGCAACAGAAAGAAGAGATATTTCCTAGACTCCAGTATGTAAACTAAAAAGAAGAGTATCTTTGTAAACAGACCAGAAATTAATTGACCAAGAAGTACAACCTGTAAAATATTTTACTAGGACTTGTTTTATAACAGATAAATTTGAGCTTGAACTGTTTGGGAATATTTTTCAGAAGCATACATCACATCACGGTAAAGCTGTTGGAGGGCAAGCATTAAGTTAACTTTTCAGTCAGATGGGTATTGATGGTGCTTTAGATTTTAACAAGCATTAAGACATGTGGTCATGCCCAGTTAAGAATGGCCTAAAGCAGACTCTCCACACAGATAAGTGACAGCTGCACAAATATACAGGAGCAAAATGTCACACTTGGATTCATATGCAATCTTTTTGATCCTCCCATTCACCAGCCAACCAAGTTTTCACACAACTCTGGGGTGGTTTTTATTTATTTCTCTCATTTCTTAGTAAAACCAAATCATTTTTAGTCATTGAGACACGGTTGCCTTTGATGGAGATGAGAGACAATTCAACAAGAGTTATACACATATCTAACTCTTGTCCATACTATCTGCCTTTCCAAAAGTATGTCAAATCCCAACTCATCAGTTCCTACTCAACAGTATCCCGTTGTTTCACCTTGCAAGTTGTATATTGATCAGATTTGTTAGTACAGAACAGACTACTGAAGTACAGAAACAGAGAGTTGGGTGAGACATGGAGTGGGATTTTCAAAAGTGCCTAAGTGACTTAAGAGCACAAATCCCATTGAAGTAACTGGAACTTGCACTCCTACCCTAAGTCACATGGGCACTTTTGACAATTCTGTCCATGGTTAGTGACTGAATAGGGAAAACATACTGAAGATAACCTTCAAAGCTTTTTAAAATGTGCTGTGTGTGACACAAAGGCCCATTGGTACCAGCTGGCAAAACGTTCATTGTTCTAAAACAGCAACTCCTACCAGGCCTGAAACTCACTGCACCTAGCACACTGCATTCATAGTATTTATCCAAAATGGACCATGTGAGGTGTCTTATAAAAGCTTATTAGACAGACAAGGTGGGTGAGGCTATATCTTTTATTGGACCAACTTCTGCTGGAGAGAGAGTGAGACAGACAGACGGACAAGCTTTGAGCTTACACAGACTCTTCTTCAGGTCTGGGAAACCTACATAGAGTATCAAAGCTAAACACAAGGTGGAACAGATTGTTTAGCATAAGTAGATAACACATTTCAATCTGCTCCACTTTGCAGTTAGTTGTGACACTCTATGTAGGTTTCCCTGACCTGAAGAAGAGCTCTGTGTAAGCTCAAACTTGTCTCTCTCACCAACAGAAGTTGGTCCAATAAAAAAATATAGCCTCACCCACTTTGCCTCTCTAATATCCTGGAACTGACCTGGATACAACACCACTACATATAAAAGCTTATGTCATAACTCACAATGATTATGAAATAGAGTATGTGTATAGATGATATTTAAGGAGTTGTACATATGTATTAAAAATATATTTTAGAATCTGTGTTCCAGCCAGGATTGTCAATCACATTTGCTGGACAAAGTGGTGTAGACTTACCTATCTACCTAGATCCTTTGTAAATTAAGTATTGCAAGCCAACACAATGGAAGCCTGTTTCACGTATAGAGTCAACAGGAGTATGTAGGACAAGTTGGAGCCAGCACCCCAGGAAAGGAACAATGGGGATCATCCTGATTCTGGGTAAGTAAACGGGCAGTGCAATTACATTCATGGAAATGGGATCCCAACCTGTCTTAGTTGGAAATGCTGCAAGGAACTTTGGGTGAAATAAGACTGCTTTTAGACAAATAACTTTAACAGTCTAAGTTTAGACTCTAACCAGTGTGTTATACCTGTGTTTTATATGTAACCATTTCTGCTTCCACTTGTTATCCCTACTCACTATCTCTAAGATCGCAATCTTTGATAATGAATATATGATAATAACGGAGATGTATTCATAGTGAAACAAAGGACCTGATCCTGAGTTGTACCCAGTCAAGCTGTGTGCATACTATTCCTTTGGGGACAGCTTAACTTGTACCTGAGAGTGTCCATTGACAGGGAGGACACTTTCAGCGGGGCTGGGGCACCCCTACCGTTGACCTGCAAGGCAAAGTGAGGGCTGGCAGAGCCATGAGGAGAACATCTGGGTGGCTACGCAGACTGGTGGTGTCAGGAAGATGACACTCAGTTTGGCAACAACAAACCTTTCTCAATCCTGAGCACTGTGAGAAACCATCACAAAATGTAGTGTAATGATCTGTAAACTATAAGAATAGTCATAACTGTCCAAGCTGTCCAACTCCCATTGAAAGTCAAGGTTAGGCATCTAATGCCTTTGGGCTCCTTTGGGGGTTTTCAATCTTAAAAGATCACTCTTCATTGCAGTGGTGGGCAACCTGCAGCCCACGGACCACATGCAGCCCGTCAGGGTAATCCACTGGCGGGCCACCAGACTGTTACTTTACATTTGCACGGCCACTCACAGCTCCCAGTGGCCGCGGTTCGCTGTTCCCAGCCAATGGGAGCTGCGGGAAGCAGCACAGGCCACAGGGACATGCTGGCTGCCGCTTCCCACAGCTCCCATTGGCCGGGAACAGCGAACCGCGGCCAATGGGAGCTGCGGGAGGCCATGCAAATGTAAAGAAACTGTCTGGTGGCCTGCCAGTGAGTACCCTGACGGGCTGCTTGCGGCCCGTGGGCCACAGGTTGCCCACCACTGCTTTATAGCAAATTGGTAGGTTCCTTTTTCTTCATAACATATGAAAGTGGGCAAGGGTACATATCATGGACCAAAGCATGGAGCAGTCCACACAATGAGAAATTCCGTATCACCGGAAAACTTCGGTTTAATAGCAGTGATACGTTTTAATTAAGCCCTCGCAAATTTAACTCCAAGGGGCCAGATACATAGAAAACAGTGATATCTGGAGAGCCTCTTCATTGAAGGTGCAAATACTGTCACTCACTCAGCACTTGGACTTCTATGGAGAATGTCTGTACGCTCTGGAACGACCACATCAATCTACGCAACATTTTTAAACACAGCCAAACATTGCTTTAAGGGAAGCACTGACAGGCTCTTTAGCTACATCTTCAAAGGCCTCCAAACAAACACCTTGTTATCGGGAGGGGTTTGAGAGGATAAAATCCTTCATTTTTCCAAGAAAGACTGAGCTTTTAGAGGGACCGTCACACACATTGCTGTATTACCCATAAATGGTAACTCGCACTCAGCCCCTCTTTTTCCCTTCCTTCCTCTGCTATTACAGTTAACTGTTCTCAGAAGGTTAACAGCCCTTCAGAGGCTAGAGGGGTCAGTGGATAAAAACAGATCAAGGGCCTCAAGGTATTGCAGGTGCTCACCACCCCTTCAGAGTTTGGCCCATTGAATTCAATACTGGACTCAGTATGAGTCAGTAAGGATAGAGGGGGAAAGCAGTAACGATCTCTGGTTTAGGCTCACTTATCTTCAGAATAAGACAGAGTCAAGTTTCTCACTCTGAATCAGAGGGAGGATGACTAGCCCACTGTGGGGACTCCTACCAGGAAAGAAATGCCCCCCTTAAAATTTCTATTTCAATTTGTTTTTCGTTGAATTCTTTTATGAGGGTCTTAGCAACAGCATATTAAACACAACTGGAATTTCCCAGATTTAATTTAGCTCTTGTGATCAGCTATAATCAGACATTTTAGCTTCCTAAAGTGGGACAGATAATTAAAGCTAAATCAATAAAAGAGGCTCATTTACTTCAAAGCAGCTTGCAGAAAACTTTCTCCCCCCACCTCTCCTATAATCACAATTTGTGATTTAATAAATGTGCCTAATTAAATGGAGGATGCAACTGATCTTAAAAGAATCAAAATTCAACTTGTCTTGGTATTCATGTGAGATGTTCTAATTTTATAGATTAATTGACCTGAAACATTCAGTAGAAGATACTAAATTTTCTGCTGGTTAGTGTAGCCTAATATAACTATTGTGGCATTAGCAGTTGCACAAGAGCATTTTCATTTCAAAGCCTTATTTCCAGGGCTTTATTAATCTTTTATGATTGTGTAAAAACTACCAAGCTTACAAGCTTTAGATACATTCAAGGCAAGGTTAGGTAGAGGAAAGTACCTAGAACCTCCCTTCCAATTCCACTCTTTATGTTTTATTATAATAATTAAATGGGAGCCAAAAGGAATAGAAATTCACAAAGTTTTGATTCAGCATTTTGTTCCTCTGGCAGACAGAGAGGTGGTCTGAGCATGAAATATTAGGTTTGAAAAGCAGACCCATGCATAGGTAGCAATAGGGCTGGCTGGGAAAGAATTCCATCTTGTGAAAAGTTTCTCAGTTTGTTATGCATAACAGAAATGAAATGAAAGCATTTTGTGAAAAAACAGGAGAGACACCCCATAATATCCAATAGGCCAGTGGTTAGATTACTCACCTGGGATGTGGGCTTGGGTCTCTGGTCTTGGGTCTCTTGGGTCTCTGGGCTTGGGTCTCTGCTTGATTCAGAGCATTGACTTGAACCTGGACCTCTTACATCCCAGATAAGTACCTTCTCAGCCAGTCTAGAGTCAATCTCTCTCTCTGGACCAATACTTAATTATTTGTGCAAGGTAGAACAGCTTCAACAGGAGAGATTGGGAGAGGCTGACTCCATAGCTTCTGGGATTTTTTTCTTGTTCTCATACTGTTGAGAAGCCTTCCCAACAAATTCTTCATTGAAATCAGTATGTTTCTGCAAAACACTTTGGTTTAGATGAAACAGCATTTTCCAAAAGAAAAGAATTCCCACAAAAAAATTTCCGCCAGCACTGGGCAACAACTGTCCACAAGGACTGAACTGTGCATTTGGCATTATGGTAGCATAACACACAATTCATACATTCACAGCAAACACCCCAATAGCATAAGTGATGTGAATTTCTACCTGGAATACTATACAAGATTTGGTTACTTTTCCATGAGTCCATTGACATGAGAGCTGGCCTGAAGGAGTCTTTAACCTCCACAGTGCATCTCTGGAATGCGGTCTTTATTAATATCACTGTACACACACACACACACACACACCAACCACACAAGGCTATAACATACTGACTAAGAATGAGTTGCATCCACCTCCTAATGGCTAGTGCAAACACACCCACCCACACCCCAGATGAGGCTATAACATACTGACTAAAAATGAATTGTATCCGCCTCCTAATAATGGCTAGTGCAGACAGAAGACAAAAGCCTACTACTGCTGGAGTTACCACATTAGCCTAAGTAGCTGAGGCTTGTACTTTTGGTACCAAGGGTCTACCAATAGAGGCTGATCTTCCCTATTTGACATAGCACCTAGACACAAAATGGAGTGAGTGAGTTAATTAATGATGAAGTTTAGCATTTAACTCCATAATACCTGGCTATACAAGGAAGTCTCTCTAGCTGGGTGTCCTATTTTTGATTAGGCAGCGATCAGTTTTTCCTTGCTAAATGTAATTTTACTCAATTTGGCTTAATAAAACAGGAACTAAATAATAATTTATACAAAATGAATCACTGATTTATTTATAGATACATGACACACAGGGTAATAGTTGAAGCTAAAATACTGCAGAACAGTGGCTGGTAAATTCTGAAGGTGAAATTCATTTAGCTGTAGAAAACCTGCACAAAGTTTATGAAACACTTGGGCCCCTCTTAAATGGGATCCAAGTGATACATGGGCCTTGTGCAAACTCTCTTTACAGGAGCAAATTTCACCCTGATGGGACAAACTTTAACTTAGCCCCAAAACTTTGACTTTTGCCAGTACTTTTGCCACTTTACACTGGCTTTCTTGCATTCTGGAGTGAGTTTGGGATTGTTGGAAGCAAAGGATAATGGTTACTGGTAAGAGCCAGTTAGAACAGGCAGGTGAGCAAACACTGGAATATTCTCCACACATCTGCCAAAGAGCCCCTTTTCTGACTAGCAACAAGCCTGTTATACCTGTACCTTCACAGATCACCAGGCACTTCCAAAAGCCTTGATTTCTAAAATCAGCGGGGACAAGGCCAGCCTTGCTCTAGTTGTAATTCCACCAACATTTAGCAACTGTCCAACTGTGACTTTAGCCCGTTGTGGGGGAATAGACCTGCACCCTTAGAAATTAAAGTCACATCTGATATTTTCTGCCCATTACACAGTATTTGAGAGGTAACTGTCAGCAGACTTATGGACCCAAACTTAGAGCCATGGTAGCTCTGCACAGAGGCCTCACTCCAATGAGCGTGGCAGTACAGAACACTGATGTGAGAGGTTCTAGCCTGAGCAGTTATATGTCCAAAGCTGGAAATGGGAGAAGTTCAAAATAAATCCATTTGAGTGGCAACTTGCAGCAAGTAGAACCATGCTCAGCATGAAATTGGTTCTGACTAACTCTGATGATCGCTTGCTCCTGTCCCAAATCATTAGCTCTACAATATCACACAACTGATTGCTTGTTCCTTTTCTCTGGGGAAACTTTACATCTAGTCTGACACGTAGCTTCCATTGCAATAGTGGAGAGCTAGCCCAGAAAAGCCTGTGTGAGTCACATTACCGCTCTCACAGTCAGTGGCATTACAGAAATACATTCAGAACTAAAAAGTTGGGAATCTGGAAACTGCAATAAAAGAGAAGCATTTATCAATTTTAAGGTTTCCAATGGACAACCTGATCCAAAGCCCAATGAAGCCTTCCATTATTTTCAAAGAACGTTGGATCAGGCTCAGAAAAAACTGAGGTAACAAGAGAGGTCCCACTCTCTACCATCCCACTCAAGGACACACCTAACTTCCATTGAACTCAACGGGTATTAAACTCAATGAAAGTCACTGAGACCGCAGGGCAGAAAAACTGAATGTAGACAGTATGTTGTGTGTGACACTGGTCCCCCAATGACCCATCATTCTCACAGATCTTGGGAGACAGGCCAGTCCTTGCTTACAGATAGCCCCCCAACCTGAAGCAAATACTCCCCAGCAACCACACACCACACAACAGAACCACTAACCCAGGAACCTATCCTTGCAACAAAGCCCATTGCCAACTGTGTCCACATATCTATTCAGGGGACACCATCATACGGCCTAATCACATCAGCCACACTATCAGAGGCCCGTTCACTTGCACATCTACCAATGTGATATATGCCATCATGTGCCAGCAATGCCCCTCTGCCATGTACATTGGTCAAACTGGACAGTCTCTACGTAAAAGAATAAATGGACACAAATCAGACATCAAGAATTACAACATTAAAACCAGTCGGAGAACACTTCAATCTCTCTGGTCACACAATTACAGACCTAAAAGTGGCAATTCTTCAACAAAAAAAACTTCAAAAACAGACTCCAGCGGGAGACTGCTGAATTGGAATTAATTTGCAAACTGGATACAATTAACTTAGGCTTGAATAAAGACTGGGAGTAGATGGGTCATTACACAAAGTAAAACTATTTCCCCATGTTTATTTCCTCCCCTTCCCCCTGCTGTTCCTCAGACGTTCTTATCAACTGCTGGAAATGGCCCACCTTAATTATCACTACAAAAGGTCCCCCCCCCCCCCCGCCCTCCTGCTGGTAATAGCTCACCTTACCTGATCACTCTCATTACAGTGTGTATGGTAACACCCATTGTTTCATGTTCTCTGTGTATATAAATCTCCCCACTGTATTTTCCACTGAATGCATCCGATGAAGTGAGTTGTAGCTCACGAAAGCTTATGCTCAAATAAATTTGTTAGTCTCTACGGTGCCACAAGTACTCCTTTTCTTTCTGCGGATACAGACTAACACGGCTGCCACTCTGAAAACTGGTCTGGAATTGAATCTCTTGGTGAGCATAGAGAAAGCATTCGTAATCATCATGAGATACTAAGTCTATATAATATCATGACAGACCCTTGTGGATAAGGGTGAGGGGAACCAAACCAGACAAGGAAGAAAATATAAACACACACGCACACAAAGAGCTGGCTGCTTTAGAAAGGAGAGAGTGATTATTCCTGAACGTATCTTCAGTGTGTATCACTCTGTTGTGGAGGCTGGCTAGAAAGAAAATTTTAAAAATCCTCCTTCAGGGTACATGTCAGATCCACATGCTCCCTGGCATTATCCATATACTATTGTTTTATAAGAAGGTGCAAGTTTATCATAGCAAGGCCAAAGTCTGCTCTTGATGCACTAGCATAGAGCTCCCATTGCATCCACTGAGAAAACAATGGGAATCCCTATAGCAGGTTTAACCAGACTGAATTAGGTGCTTCACTAGTTTCAGTGACTATTATGTACCCTGCTAACCATTCTGTGCTACATAAGGGCTTTAAATATTAATTCTACTAAAGCAAGAAACAAAATTCAAGGAAATTAGTCAAATGAAGGCACATTACAAGAGGAAGAAAGGGCTGGAGGAAATGGAAACTCAAACTCTTCTCTGTTTTGATAAAAATAGCAGAAATTGGCCTGAGACACAGATTCATTTTGATTTCTCATTCCGTATTCCTTAATACCTGGAGTTCAGTTTTTAAATGCTGGAATTAAAGTGCTCAGATTCCAGGGTGATGGGTGCTAAATACAAAACCATTAGTGAGATAGAGATAATTTGGGAATTGTCTAATACACCTACTTATTAGCAGTATGTTAATATTTTTATATTCATTTGATTTTTACTTGATGTCAAGGTATACACAGGCTCAGACAATGGGTAAAAGTCTTTGTAAGTGCAAATGAGTATAATTATTTTATAGATGAATCATGTTATTACACCACCAAAGACTACTCAAAAGCTGTAGTTAATGCACAAGGTGGCTGTTGGCTTATTTAGTAGATCCTAAGAACTAGAACTAGGGCTGGTCAAAACTTGGAATTTCCATTCTGCATAAGCCAGGGTTCTCAGGAATTCCAGGCTCCTTGTTATGGAGGGGGGAGCCTTATAGCCTTGAGACCTTGGAAGTCTGCAAGTTCTGGAAGTTCAGGCTCCCCAGATGCCCACCATGTGAACTGGCAGTAAACTAGGGTGGTTTCCCACAAATTTGTCTGTGGTTCACCCAAAGTTTGCCAAACCCAACATATTTTCGTGAGCCATTTTATGGTTGCCAAGGAGGCATATTTCAATTAAACCCTGTTTCATCAGAAAATTCTTTACCAGTTCTAATTATTACACCAATTCTGCAAAGTCTCCTCCGCTTAACCATTTTTTTCTGGGTGCTACATCAGAGGATGTTTTTGCTCATTTATGGTTTGGGTCTGTTCCTGGGGAGTAGGAATTAATCTCTTTTATCCTGGGATAAGGGAAGAGTCTCTCTTTAGGACTGATATTAGTCCAGCATATTGAATATTTTTTGTATTTAAGTGTGCTTATTCATAGATTTTTAAGGCGGGAAGGAACCATTCGATCATCTAGTCTGTCGTCCTGTGTAACATAGGCCATAAAATTTCACAAAGTTACTCCTGCATTGAGCCCAGTAATTTGAGTTGGATTAAAAAAATATCATCCTGAAAGGCATCCAAGTTTGAAGACATCAAGAAACGGAGACTCCACCGCTTCTCTTGGTAGTTTGATACAACGGTTAACACTGTTCACTGTTAAAAAATTGTGCTTATTTCTAATTTGAGCTTGTCTGGCTTTAACTTGGTGCCACTGGTTCTTATCAAACTTGGGACAAAATTTGCACAGCCAGGAATCGTTTGAGATGTGGTCAAATTATGTCTGACTCAATGGAAATGAAAGAGATGGTGTTCAGTGTGGTGTTGATATATTTCAGTATCACCTTTCCCTGTCTGTTGAGCTAGTAAAGATCACTGCAGTTTAGTAGACAGATTTATTTTTTTTTAACTCTATTGAGCTGTCCAGCTGATCAGTTTTCCTGTTATGGAAAATTAGATGCCCAATGGTTTCATTTTTCAGGGAGTCTGGTGAGTTTGGTACATAGTTATCTGTTAGATATAATGCATCTGAATAACCTTTATTTAAAGCCACATGTGGGATTTGGAGGGCATGATGTGATGCCTGGATGGGTTTGTTTATTCATTGTTAGTTTTGAAATTTGTGCCTTGCTATGCTAGAGTGAGCTGGATCAAACAGGTGTTAAATAGAACTCTGTACTCTGCACCCAAAGCAAAACGGGCAATTTTGGTTTGTTTTTTCACCAGTCCCTCTCTGGATGCATACTTTTGGGGTATTTTGTCAAATCCAGATATTATGAAAAAAAAATATTGGGGGGGTGGGGGGGAATCCTTTTTTCCCCTGAAAACAACCAATCCATTTTCTCCCAGCAAGAAAAACTGAGTGCCAGTTATAGAGTTTGCAAGGCCTGGTCAAAGGTCATCGGGATACCTTTATAACTCTGCCTCAACTAGCCCATCCACTGGAAAGGCCCTGATGAGCAACTTCCTTAATAATGCTCTCCTGTTTCTTTTTCTTCTGCCCACATTGTTTTTCCAGCACTTCTTTCACCCCCTGCCTCATTCACTGCAACTCAGTGTTCATTCTAACAGGGAGATATAGCCAGTACAACAACAAGTGAAATTACAAATGGAATCAGAACACCCAATAATCACAACCCTTTGTGTCCACCTGATGAATTCAATTGCTGTGAAGAAATATATCGAAGTACTGATTCAGAAACACAAGAAGTCAGCCAATCACCATCACTGGTAGCAACAGATGTTAGAGATAAATAAGATAATGGTTCAATACACATAGCAGAGCAGGACCACCATATCCCCACTCCACTCTAAATAACAAGAATCTGGGCATCCTAAAAGGGTCTCTTTAACAGTTTCCACGGTATGCATCCGATGAAATGAGCTGTAGCTCATGAAAGCTCATGCTCAAATAAATTGGTTAGTCTCTAAGGTGCCACAAGTACTCCTTTTCTTTTAACAGTGGAGTTTTTTATGGGCCTTCGGTATGAGCCTCTACAGCTGCTCATAAAATGTAACTTCATTAGCTGGCAGCAGTAGTAGACCCTTTTTCTCCAGTGGCTGGTTCCTATATGAGGATGACAAAGATGTATGCTAGTGCAGATTACATATGCACTGAGTCCATTACTCCATCGGTTTTCAAGAGCACTGAATTCATTTATCTTTATAGGTTTCAGAGTAACAGCCATGTTAGTCTGTATTCGCAAAAAGAAAAGGAGTACTTGTGGCACCTTAGAGACTAACCAATTTATTTGAGCATGAGCTTTCGTGAGCTACAGCTCACTTCATCGGATGCATACCGTGGAAACTGCAGAAGACATTATATACACACAGAGACCATGAAACAATACCTCCTCCCACCCCACTGTCCTGATGGTAATAGCTTTAGATATGCTATTACCATCAGGACAGTGGGGTGTGAGGAGGTACTGTTTCATGGTCTCTCTGCAGTTTCCACGGTATGCATCCGATGAAGAGAGCTGTAGCTCACGAAAGCTCATGCTCAAATAAATTGGTTAGTCTCTAAGGTGCCACAAGTACTCCTTTTCTTTTATCTTTATACTTACTGATACGGGGAAGATCCTTCAAATTCTTAATTAAAAAAATAAAAGTAACTACTCCACTAAACTATTAACTATTGCATTTTTTAAAAGCCACCCTTTTTGTGTGGTCTACCTTTTTGAATCTACAGCAACAGCTAGAAAAGAACTATGCTAGCACCACATTCCCAGAACTATGCTAACACCACTGATGATGCGAGTGCACAAATAGGAACATAAACCAAAGAACTATATTGGTACCTAATCCATTTGAGACAGACGGAAAGGGATAGAGTAACATTTGCCAAAGGTAACCAGACAAAATATGATCAAGGAAAGATGGATTCTGGTTCTCATTCGGAAAACACATTTCCTCAAAATGGTGGAATAAACACAGGTACCTACACCATGAGAGAGAGAGAGAATGAGAATACAGGCCAACCACATGTCCGGTCACAAAACATATACCTTACTGGTGCTAAGCAGTCACTTCCACAGCACCTGAGGTCAGACCTTTCTGTGGCCAAGGAAGAGGAGGTTAGGCAGAACAGGGGTGCAGTGCCGATTTACTTTGCTATTTGCTCAACCACCTTTATTACTGTGTGTGTTTGGGGCCTTCAGCAAGATTTTAGCCCCTAATTTTCAGCTTTCAACGAAATATTACGATCAGTGGGGAGCAAAAAAATAAAGCCTATAAATTATTTAAAATTAAGAATTACCAATGTCCCTTTCCTCCTTCCCTAACCCTTAACATGGGGGTTAATTTAACGCAGTAAATTACATTTCACAGATTTTGACCTGCACTTGTCTTTCTAGTCAGTCCTTAGATATAGCCTTCCTTCCTTATTATTATACTGGGAAAAGGGCCATGAGCACTTTTCTCCAACAAATGCAGAACATTTCTGTAAAACATTAGCTAGCCTTTAAGTCATTTTAGTGATAGATTTGGCTTTTAAAATAAATTATAGCACCTCTGAGAAAATTTGAACTAAAGAGAGTTCGGTCTTTTTGTGGGAAGGGGGGCGGTTTATAAAAAAAGATTCACTTAAGTTAAGAAGAGTTTCCTACTTAGACTGAATGAAGAGGAACGCTATCTTTTTTATTTTAATTAAAGAATTTCCTACCAATAAATTTTTTCCCAGAGACACTTTACAGTCCCTCTATTGAAAAGCCAATTTCAACTGCCATACCAGCACTCCTACATCTTACAGTACAGCCTGAATCTAAAAGGACTTCATTAATTATACATTGTTCTCAATGCATAATTATGTAAAGTAACAAATTTGGTCTGATAGAGTTGTTTTGCCTTACGTGACAACACTACATTTATATTTAACAAGGCCCCAGTAACAAAAATGGAAGGCTAAAATCCCTATATTGTCCATGGTTATGAAGGAAGTAAATTAAAGATTTTCCTTTGGGTCCTTTGAGGGAAATATAACCATTAAAGAGTACATGTAAAAAATGACTTTTTGTAGTGGCAAAAAAACCCACAAAATTTCTAACAATGCCATAACAAAAAGGGTTGTCTCTCCTCTCTCACCCTGCCCACCCAGGAAATTGCATCAAAGCCATTTATTAAATATAAGCTTTTGGCTGAACACTCAATATTGTTTTACTTTGCCAACAGCCTACGTATTTTTAAAAGCATTCTGCAGAACATCTTCTAGCAATCTTCCAATAGCCTTACAATTGACTTCCCTATGATGTTTCAACATCCAGAGCTCACCTAAATATCCTCACCAAAATTCTCAGTATATATATGTAAACTACTTTAATTGCTGTTTTGGATTAAAAAAGGAGATTTTGGGTTGTTGCATGCCAAACACTCAGTGTACACAAAGGGAGTAGCAGAGAAATAAGCATATTAGCAATAAAATACAGAATTATTATTTATTTGTGGTGGCACCCACTACATGATAGATAATTTCCCGAACACTAAAGAGAGACGGTCCCTCTTCTGAGGAGTTCACCACCTAAGGACAGGCAGCAAGGGGAAAAGAAATAGGGAACTTACATAAAAGTCAACTCAATTTAATGTAGGCTAAGTGGGTTTTTTTCAGAAACACTTAAATGAGGATGGGATAGAGACCTTGTAGATGAACTCAAAGAGCTTGTACCAGGCATAGGGGGCAGCACGGAAGGAAGCCTAGAGGTGACTGTGAGAATCTGGCAAAGAGGCAGACGAGGCTGGGAACATTAGTGGAGTGCAGGAAGATGAGGTGGGGACAATGGAAAGCTTGACAGGGGACTAGGAAGGAGCAGCATTATATAGAGCCTTGAAGACAAAGATGAGAAGCAACAGTGTGCGATTGTGATGGTATGGAGGTTACCCCTGTCCCAAATATTAATGATAGCCATGAGCACAAGTAGAAACTCACTCAGATATACCCAGAGATATTCACTGTCTCAGGCTTAGTCCAACCAGCAGCCCCTAACCCCTTCCTTCAGGAAACTTTTTCTGCACCTTAAAACAGTGACATTTGTTGACAGCGGGAAGAAGTAACTTCCTGTGAACATGGGTGTGAGAGGAGGCTGGCGTAAGGGCAGCAGCTTTCTCTTCAACATTACTGCGAGGATGGGACTTGACAAACAGGTAGTATGTGTCCTGATTTTCACACTGAATGCTATGGAAACCTACCAAAAACGTATTTAGTCCAATGGAGAATGTTAGGATATAGATATTCAGGCCTGTCTGCAAAGGCCTGTACTTTAAGAATTTAGGTGTATTCTTATCACTTGGCTAGTTCTAGAGGTATAAAAGAAAGAATCAAAATCACTGTCTGCTGGTGTAAGGGCCTTCTCTTACTGTGACAGTCTGAGGTCCTGTTCTTAGGCTAAGGCCTTTGGCTAAGCAGCAGAGGCACCCATAAGCTAGGAAGCGAACAGTCACATCCTTACATTCCAAACTAGTCACATTGAAATAAGGTGCTATTGGGCTGTTAGGCACTATCAGGACAGGATGGTATTCCTATCACCTCCA
Source organism: Caretta caretta (assembly GCF_965140235.1). Classification (NCBI taxonomy): domain Eukaryota; kingdom Metazoa; phylum Chordata; order Testudines; family Cheloniidae; genus Caretta; species Caretta caretta. Next base: position 89,463,066 of record NC_134214.1, read on the forward strand.
GAGAAAGGGAAGTGCCTAGAAAATGTAAAAGGAAACTTAGTTTGATAGCATCCTGTCTGGCAAGAACTCACTTATCAATAGCTGGGATGTGAAATCCTCACTTCTGTATTGTCTTGTCATTATAGTTTCCACTTTGCTATTGTTTGTCTGTATAATCTCTGTCTGGTTCTGTGATTGTTCCTGTCTGTTGTATAATTAATTTTGCTGGGTGTGAACTAATTAAGGTGGTGGGATAGAATTGGTTACATAATCATGTTACAATATGTTAGGATTGGTTAGTTAAATTTCAGGAAAATGATTGGTTAAGGTATAGCAAAGCAGAACTCAAGTTTTACTATATAGCCTGCAGTCAATCAGGAAGTGAGGGGGTGGGTGTGTGGGTGGGTGTGGGTGGGGAAAATGGGAACAGGGAATGTGGGTAAGGAAATTGGAATCATGTTTTGCTAAAGGGGGAGATGGGAACAGGGAATGGGGGTAAGGAAATTGGAATAATGTTTGGCAAAGGGCAGGAATGGGAACAGGGACACAGGTGTAAGGCTCTGTGGTGTCAGAGCTGGGAAGGAGGATACTAAGGAAGGAAACTGGAATCATTCTTGCTGGAAGTTCACCCCAATAAACATCGAATTGTTTGCACCTTTGGACTTCGGGTATTGTTGCTCTCTGTTCATGCGAGAAGGATCAGGCAAGTAAGTGGGTGAAGGAATAAGCCCCCTAACAGAGAATAGTAATTAAACTATCATCTATCCTATTTACACTGCCTTTGATGGTTGAATCTCTCTCATTTCAGCCAATGTTGGGGCACTCTGTGTTCCCAAGTCTGATAGATCACTACAAGAACTCTTCTCCTGAATCATTTCCCTTTTTTTTATCCAGGCAGTCCTCGGACTTACGACACAATGGTTCCTGAAAATCGTGTCATAAGTTGAAACATCATCACTTGGAACCGCAATCCACTCCATTGCGGGACCGAGCATCGTAAAGTTGAAACCAATGGTCGTAAGTCAAATCAGGGCTCCAATTCAGAAATGTCGTAAGTGCCATTCATCATAAGTCAAACGTCATAAAGTTGAGGACTGTGTAGGATATTTTTCCTATTGGTGTAGGATTGAAGATTTGGTTACAGTATACCTCTGAGTATCTCCATCTAAGTCAGCTCAGGATCTGGCATTTTCTCTCTTCCCTCAATTTAAGAAAACAAAAATAACTTCCGTCCACTCCTGGTGCATAAAATTCGGCATCACCGCTTCATTTTTTCCTTCTAAAATTCACCTTTAGGTTTTCAAGAACCTTACCTGTGTGTAAAGATGGTGACAATCATTTTGTTCTAAGAGTTGCTTCAGCCTGTTGCAAAGTAGACACACACACTGTGCTCTCTCATGGAGACTTTACTTTTGTATTTTGTTATTTTTCTTTCAGATTCATGGTAGACTGAAAGTTTAGATTTTGCTCTGTGTGTGTGGAAATAGAACACACTTCATCCCTGCTTCCTCTGCTTCTTTCCCGTGAAAGATCTTTTTCTACTACTCTAAACAACCAAGTGGCAAATTTTGCCAGGTACTCCATTTTTCTTAGAATTGGTAAAATATTTTTTCTCCCAACAACTGTTTGACCTCACTAAGCTCTCTTTACTTTGAATGCAAATATTCTATTCAGTTCTAGAGATAAAAGTCTACTTCCAAACTAAAAGTTTAACAAAAACTAAGATAATCAATATTTATACCTTTGTATTCACAAAAGAGGCTAAAGGAGATGGATAACAAAAATGTCTCAGAAGAAACCAAAAACGAACAGAACATTTAAAATATTAAATTAAAACCATTTATCTGAAGCAACAGATAAGTTAAAGGATTTTACAACAGAAGGAGAAGGTGACATTGATGAATGGAACAATTTGGTAACTGAAAGTTAGAGGCCATGAGGAGGAGAAGTTGTGGAGGAGGAGAGCAAAGGAGGATAAATAAGAACAGAGATATTGGAGGGTGGAAGGAAAATGAGGATGGTTCCGTGTGGGCAGAAATAATGGCAGAAAAACATAAGGGGCAAATTCATCTCTGGTGAGAGTAAAGGGACCTCAGTGAATTTAAAAACAGATAAGTTTCAATTCAGTATTTAGGGACCTAATTTAAGTACTACTTAGCTCCCATCAGCTGCAGACTTTCTGTGGTGAAATCTTAGCGGATCTTAAACATAAAAAAAGAAGCTTACAAGAAGTGGAAGGTTGGACATATGACCAGGGAAGAGTATAAAAATATTGCTCGGGCATGTAGGAATGTTATCAGGAGGGCCAAATCGCACCTGGAGCTGCAGCTAGCCAGAGATGTCAAGAGTAACAAGAAGGGTTTCTTCAGGTATGTTGGCAACAAGAAGAAAGCCAAGGAATGTGTGGGCCCCTTACTGAATGAGGGAGGCAAACTAGTGACAGAGGATGTGGAAAAAGCTAATGTACTCAATGCTTTTTTTGCCTCTGCCTTCACAAACAAGGTCAGCTCCCAGACTGCTACGCTGGGCATCACAAAATGGGGAAGAGATGGACAGCCCTCTGTGGAGATAGAGGTGGTTAGGGACTATTTAGAAAAGCTGGACGTGCACAAGTCCATGGGGCCGGATGAGTTGCATCCGAGAGTGCTGAAGGAACTGGCGGCTGTGATTGCAGAGCCATTGGCCATTATCTTTGAAAACTCGTGGCGAACCGGGGAAGTCCCGGATGACTGGAAAAAGGCTAATGTAGTGCCAATCTTTAAAAAAGGGAAGAAGGAGGATCCTGGGAACTACAGGCCAGTCAGCCTCACTTCAGTCCCTGGAAAAATCATGGAGCAGGTCCTCAAAGAATCAATCCTGAAGCACTTGCATGAGAGGAAAGTGATCAGGAACAGTCAGCATGGATTCACCAAGGGAAGGTCATGTCTGACTAATCTAATCGCCTTCTATGATGAGATTACTGGTTCTGTGGATGAAGGGAAAGCAGTGGATGTATTGTTTCTTGACTTTAGCAAAGCTTTTGACACAGTCTCCCACAGTATTCTTGTCAGCAAGTTAAGGAAGTATGGGCTGGATGGATGCACTATAAGGTGGGTAGAAAGCTGGCTAGATTGTCGGGCTCAACGGGTAGTTATCAATGGCTCCATGTCTAGTTGGCAGCCGGTATCAAGTGGAGTGCCCCAAGGGTCGGTCCTGGGGCCGGTTTTGTTCAATATCTTCATAAATGATCTGGAGGATGGTGTGGATTGCACTCTCAGCAAATTTGCGGATGATACTAAACTGGGAGGAGTGGTAGATACGCTGGAGGGGAGGGATAGGATACAGAAGGACCTAGACAAATTGGAGGATTGGGCCAAAAGAAATCTGATGAGGTTCAATAAGGATAAATGCAGGGTCCTGCACTTAGGACGGAAGAACCCAATGCACCGCTACAGACTAGGGACCGAATGGCTAGGCAGCAGTTCTGCGGAAAAGGACCTAGGGGTGACAGTGGACGAGAAGCTGGATATGAGTCAGCAGTGTGCCCTTGTTGCCAAGAAGGCCAATGGCATTTTGGGATGTATAAGTAGGGGGATAGCGAGCAGATCGAGGGACGTGATCGTTCCCTTCTATTCGACATTGGTGAGGCCTCATCTGGAGTACTGTGTCCAGTTTTGGGCCCCACACTTCAAGAAGGATGTGGATAAATTGGAGAGAGTCCAGCGAAGGGCAACAAAAATGATTAGGGGTCTGGAACACATGAGTTATGAGGAGAGGCTGAGGGAGCTGGGATTGTTTAGCCTGCAGAAGAGAAGAATGAGGGGGGATTTGATAGCTGCTTTCAACTACCTGAAAGGGGGTTCCAAAGAGGATGGCTCTAGACTGTTCTCAATGGTATCAGATGACAGAACGAGGAGTAATGGTCTCAAGCTGCAGTGGGGGAGGTTTAGATTGGATATTAGGAAAAACTTTTTCACTAAGAGGGTGGTGAAACACTGGAATGCGTTACCTAGGGAGGTGGTAGAATCTCCTTCCTTAGAGGTTTTCAAGGTCAGGCTTGACAAAGCCCTGGCTGGGATGATTTAACTGGGAATTGGTCCTGCTTCGAGCAGGGGGTTGGACTAGATGACCTTCTGGGGTCCCTTCCAACCCTTATATTCTATGATTCTATGATTCTGCTTTTCCCTCTCATGGAACTGTTGGTTCGAAGAAGCAAAGAGAACCAGTACCATTATAATGGTCATTTTAATAAAGACAACACCCCTTACCAAAATTAGGCATCTTTCCATCGACTCCAATGAGTTCTGGATCATGTCCTTTGTGGTGCAAGATAAGGAGACATGCAAAGTGCTATCCATAGAAAAGAAAAAAATCAGATGTGTAAGAGAGAGACTGCCCAGCAAGATGAAATTTAAACACATGCAACACTCTGGAGGGATTTTCCCCTCCCCTAGGTTCATACCATAGAAAACTGCAATGTGCAGCAGATTCATTCATTAACATTAGCCTATTGTTCACATAAGTTGTCATATTTAAAAGACAGACTTTTGAATAGCTGAAGACCTCCAAACCATTTGAGCAGCTAACAGAAAAAGTTTACTTTGATGATTCCTTTTCTGGGAAGCAGATCCTAAAGTCACATAGCCACTTCCTCCCTCATTACACCTTAAGCTCAGGAACTGTCATAAATATAAAGGGAAGGGTAAACCCCTTTGAAATCCCTCCTGGCCAGGGGAAAGCTCCTCTCACCTGTAAAGGGTTAAGAAGCTAAAGGTAACCTCGCTGGCACCTGACCAAAATGACCAATGAGGAGACAAGATACTTTCAAAAGCTGGGAGGAGGGAGAGAAACAAAGGGTCTGTGTGTCTGTCTATAGTCTGTCTTTGTCGGGGATAGACCAGGAATGGAGTCTTAGAACTTTTAGTAAGTAATCTAGCTAGGTATGTGTTAGATTATGATTTCTTTAAATGGCTGAGAAAAGAATTGTGCTGAATAGAATAACTATTTCTGTCTGTGTATCTTTTTTGTAACTTAAGGTTTTGCCTAGAGGGGTTCTCTATGTTTTTGAATCTAATTACCCTGTAAGATATCTACCATCCTGATTTTACAGGGGGGATTTCTTTATTTCTATATACTTCTATTTTTATTAAAAGTCTTCTTGTAAGAAACTGAATGCTTTTTCATTGTTCTCAGATCCAAGGGTTTGGGTCTGTGGTCACCTATGCAAATTGGTGAGGCTTTTTACCAAACCTTGTCCAGGAAGTGGGGTGCAAGGTTTTGGGAAGTATTTTGGGGGGAAAGACGCGTCCAAACAGCTCTTCCCCAGTAACCAGCATTAGTTTGGTGGTGGTAGCGGCAAGGACAAAGGGTGGAATATTTTGTACCTTGGGGAAGTTTTGACCTAAGCTGGTAAAGATAAGCTTAGGAGGTTTTTCATGCAGGTCCCCACATCTGAACCCTAGAGTTCAGAGTGGGGGAGGAACCTTGACAGGAACAAAACACAAATATTCAAGACTACCGGTATCTACACTTATTTAGCATCCGTCCACCTGATCAGCTGTATATTTCCCTGCACTACATATGGGAAGACTGACTGATTTGGCCATGTGTCTTAAGTCTCATCTTATTAGTATACAGTGAAAGAAAACATGGCCAAAAGTATTTACATTGCAAGAGCACCTGTCGCCCCAAAGGACCTCAAGGTGCTTTACAATCTGTTCTACTCAGGTTTTTCTATTGTGCCCATTGCTATGGTATCAATGTCTTTCAGTGGCACATTAAGCAACATGAGTAGCATCTGTCATGTGCTGGGCCTGACTTGGGAATAGCTTGCTTAAGAGAAAAGTTGGCATAAAATGAGAAGAGGCAACCACAGGAATACTGAAGTGATACTAAGCTTGGATGATACTAAAATAGGATCATTGGTAGATGTCTAACCACAAACTTGCTTTAGAAATATGGTAATGAGTCAACAGGAATTAATATGCTAGCCTATCAGGGAAAGGCACCCCAATATTATGAGGGTGAGGCAGTTGGATATGGACAGAGGAGGTCAGGTGTTTGTATGAATATTCATGGTGATTCCCAGGCCTTATATAAGCAAGAACCCGCATGAAGAAAGTAGTTAGCCCTCCACCCTTCAATATTTTAGTGCTATAATTTATCATCTATCTTCAAGCATTGGGGATCTGGACCATCAGAGCCATTTAGCATGCGAGACAGGGCTGGTCCTTTGTCTCTTACCACCAGGTCTTCAAGAAAGGGGTGTGAGTATATAAGTCTGTGAGCATATACTATACAAGGAATAACCGTTAAGATTTCTCTAATATGCTATTATTGCTATTTGTTTATGTAATTTGGAGCTTTCCTGTCTCTATTAATTGTATTAATAAAGGTGGTTAAGGTTCTGTTTTACTCTCCGTGTAAATGCCCTTGCCATATACCTTGGGGTTCCCTACAAGATATTGAACTTGTCAATTTTGACTCTGTTGTGTCTGATTCTGGGACTAAAACCTTAGTACACATCTCATTAGTTGAGTACCAATTGGCATTCATTAAAGGATCAGGCTACAATAGAGCCCAAAGTCAATAATAACCAAAAGTTGTAGTGTAAACTATGAAATGAGTTTGGTGCTCACAATCCAATTCCCAACAGAAAGTGTCCACATCTCAGAAAAAGCACCAATTCAATTGCCAATAATAAGCACCCCTGCTGAAAGCTCCAGGAGAACTTGAAAAGTAAAAATTCATTTCAGCCTATAATTAAATTCCCATGAAAAGTATAGTTTTAACTGTAACCTAGACATGTTTCTTCCTCTATGTTTAATATAAATGGATAAATAAAACTAAGTTAGGAAAGGTTTCAGAGTAACAGCCGTGTTAGTCTGTATTCGCAAAAAGAAAAGGAGTCCTTGTGGCACCTTAGAGACTAACCAATTTATTTGAGCACGAGCTTTCGTGAGCTACAGCTCACTTCATCGGATGAAGTGAAGATGAGGTGAGCTGTAGCTCACGAAAGCTCATGCTCAAATAAATTGGTTAGTCTCTAAGGTGCCACAAGTCCTCCTTTTCTTTTTAAGTTAGGAAACATTTTCTTTGATACCACTGGAATTTCTAGATGAGCTTGGACTCTAAACATTTTGATAACACATTCAATGCTTTTAGACTACATGTAGCTTTCTGCAAAGGCAGCTGAGAGGGGGATGGGTGAGGGGAGAAGAGGACATGTTTTTTCAGTAACAGAAGAATTAATGCTGCATTTTGAGTACTTGGTGAAACAGTGAGCTGGCAAAATGTCAACACAAAGATGCCTATTAGCACACTTTACTGTGACAGCCATTGCATCTTTCAAAAAAACCAGTGGTGTTTTCACATCTTCTTTAGAAATCAAGAAGTTAGTAAATTCAATAGGCTAGGATTCCTTTTCAAGGTAGCTAGTTATTGCCCCACACTACAGAAGACAAGGTGAAGAAGTTATCTTAGAATTTAGGCAAGAGTTGAAATTATGAGTGATAAAAGAATGAACTAATTCACATTGTCTGTGTATATATCAGCTACAACACACTCATTAATATAGGACTCTGCATATTCCCATTGCCACCAAAGAAATTTTTTAAGACGGCCAACTTGATGCTAATTGCTCAGAACAGGGCAATAATCTGTTTACCTGTGATTTGCATAACTGATTTGACATGGAGTTGCAACAACCTAGTAAATAATAATAAGAGCTTGAAGATTATGCTTCTCAATATGAGACAGTCTTCCAGGAATAAAGGGAAAAGGGGTCCTATGAAATATTGATCACTAACTCATCTGGGGAACTTCTTGCCCAGTTTACCAATGTGCCAAGACACGGAGCTTTATTCCCTATAGATGCAACGGTTTAAGATGAGACAGATGTCAATGAAAACATATGGTTCCATTTGTATCCACATGACAAAACTACCATGGGAAACTGAATGGTTTCGGGGATACTAACGGAGCCCTTTGCCTCTACACTAGGACCCAATTTTCAGACATGGCTTCTGATTTTGGGTGCCCAACTTGAGATACCAGGAAAATAATAATTCTAATAATCATCCATGTGGAACTGTATCAAAAGCCTTACTGAAATCCAGCTAGATCAGATCTACGGCATTTCCTTTGACTAAAAAAAATCAGTTATCTTCTCAAAGAAGGAGATCAGGTTGGTCTGGCATGATCTACCTTTTGTAAAACCATGTTGTATTTTATACCGATTACCATTCACCTCTATGTCCTTAAATACTTTCTCTTTCAAAATTTGTTCCAAGACCTTACATACAATTGAGGTCAAACTAACAGCGCTGTAGTTTACTGGATCACCCTTTTTCCCCCCTTTCTTAAAAATGGGAATTATATTAGCAATTCTCCAGTCACAGGGTATGACCCCAGAGTTTACAGATTCATTAAAAATCCTGGCTATTGGGCTTGCAATGTCATGTGCCAGTTCCTTTAATATTCTTGGATGGAGAGAATCCGGGGCCCCCAATTTAGTCCCATTAAACTGTTTTGAGTTTGACTTCCACCTCGGATGTGGTAATTTCTACTTCCATATCCTGCTGTCATTAGCCACCCTGCCTCTACCACTAAGATCTTCATTAGCCTCATTAAAAACTGAGGCAAAATATTTGTTTAGGTGTTGGGCCATGCCTAGATAATCTTTAATCTCCATCCCATTGTCAGTGTTTAGCAGTCCCACTTCTTTCCTTGTTTTATTTTTCTTTATATGGCTATAGAACCTTTTACTGTTGGTTTTAATTCCATTTGCAAGGTCCAATTTTGCTTGGCTCTTGGCAGTTCTCATTTTATCCCTACATTTTCTGACTTCCAAGAGAGCTTTCCTTGCTGATCCCGCCCATCTTCCATTCCTTGTAGCTTTCTGCTTTCTCTTAATCACCTATTTCAGATGCTCTCTCATCCATCTTGGTTGGCAACCCTTACCTATGAATTTTTTTCCCTTGCTTGGGATACAGCCTTCAGATAGCTTCTGCAATTTTAACTTAAAGTAATTCCCAGGTTCCTCCACATTCAGATCCTTGAGTTCTTCAGTCCAGTCCAGTCCACTTCCCTAACTAATTCCCTTATTTTTTTTAACATTAGCTCTTTTGAAATCAAGGACCATTTTAATTTAAACTCATGTCACTTGAGCCAACATTGTCGCCTACAGCCACTTCTTCTATGAGGTCCTCACTATTCCCCAATACCAAATATACAATGACATCACCTCTTGTTGCTTCAGCAAATATTTGGTGAAGAAATCTGTCAGTTATCACATACAGGAAAATCTGGGCCCTGCAATTATTAGTAGCCCTTATCCTCCAATCTATATCTGGGAACTTAAAGTCTCCCATAATCACACAGTTCCCAGTAGTATTTATTTCATTCAAAACATTAAAGAAGTCTCTATCCATACCCAAATCGGATCCTGGTGGTCTGTAACACACCCCAAGCACTATATCAGGGAAACCTCTAGTATCATAGAATCATAGAATATCAGAGTTGGAAGGGACCTCTGGAGGTCATCTAGTCCAACCCCCTGCCCAGAGCAGGCCCAATCCCCAACTAAATCATCCCAGCCAGGGCTTTGTCAAGCCTGACCTTAAAAACTTCTAAGGAAGGGGATTCCACCACCTCCTTAGGTAACGCATTCCAGTGTGTCACCACCCTCCTAGTGAAAAAGTTTTTCCTAATATCCAACCTAAATCTCCCCCACTGCAACTTGAGACCATTACTCCTTGTCCTGTCATCTGCTATCACTGAGAATAGTCTAGATCCATCCTCTTTTGATTCACCTTTCAGGTAGTTGAAAGCAGCTATCAAATCCCCCCTCATTCTTCTCTTCCGTAGACTAAACAATCCCAGTTCCCTCAGCCTCTCCTCATAAGTCATGTGTTCCAGACCCCTAATCGTTTTTGTTGTCCTTCGCTGGACTCTCTCCAATTTCTCCACACCCTTCTCGTAGTGCGGGGCCCAAAACTGGACATAGTACTCCAGATGAGGCCTCACCAATGTCAAATAGAGGGGAACGATCACGTCCCTCGGTCTGCTGGCAATGCCCTTACTTATACATCCCAAAATGCCATTGGCCTTCTTGGCAACAAGGGCACACTGTTGACTCATATCCAGCTTCTCGTCCACTGTCACCCCTAGGTCCTTCTCTGCAGAACTGCTGCCTAGCCATTCGGTCCCTAGTCTGTAGCAGTGCATTGGATTCTTCCGTCCTAAGTGCAGGACTCTGCACTTGTCCTTGTTGAACCTCATCAGATTTCTTTTGGCCCAATCCTCCAATTTGTCTAGGGCCCTCTGTATCCTATCCCTACCTGCCACCGTATCTACCACTCCTCCTAGTTTAGTATCATCCACAAATTTGCTGAGAGTGCAATCCACACCATCCTCCAGATCATTTATGAAGATAGTGAACAAAACCGGCCCCAGGACCGACCCTTGGGGCACTTCGCTAGATACCGGCTGCCAACTAGACATGGAGCCATTGAGCACTACCCGTTGAGCCAGACAATCTAGCCAACTTTCTACCCACCTTGTAGTGCATCCATCCAGCCCATACTTCTTTAACTTGCTGACAAGAATACTGTGGGAGACCATGTCAAAAGCTTTGCTAAAGTCAAGGAATAACACATCCACTGCTTTCCCTTCATCCACAGAACCAGTTCTCTCATCACAGAAGGCAATTAGATTAGTCAGGCATGACTTTCCCTTGGTGAATCCATGCTGACTGTTCCTGATCACTTTCCTCTCATCTAAGTGCTTCAGAATTGATTCCTTGAGGACCTGCTCCATGATTTTTCCGGGGACTGAGGTGAGGCTGACTAGCCTATAGTTCCCAGGATCCTCCTTATTCCCTTTTTTAAAGATTGGCACTACATTAGCCTTTTTCCAGTCTTCCGCGACTTCCCCCAATCGCCATGAGTTTTCAAAGATAATGGCCAATGGCTCTGCAATCACATCCGTCAATTCCTTTAGCACTCTCGGATGCAACGCATCCGGCCCCATGGACTTGTGCACGTGCAGCTTTTCTAAATAGTCCCGAACCACTTCTTTCTTCACAGAGGGCTGGCCACCTCCTCCCCATGCTGTGCTGCCCAGTGCAGTGGTCTGGGAGCTGACCTTGTTCGTGAAGACAGAGGCAAAAAAAGCATTGAGTACATTAGCTTTTTCCACATCCTCTGTCACTAGGTTGCCTCCCTCATTCAGTAAGGGGCCCACACTTTCCTTGGCTTTCTTCTTGTTGCCAACATACCTGAAAAAACCCTTCTTGTTACTCTTAACATCTCTCGCTAGCTGCAACTCCAGGTGTGATTTAGCCTTCCTGATTTTTCATTCCTACATGCCCAAGCAATATTTTTATACTCATCCCTGGTCATTTGTCCAATCTTCCACTTCTTGTAAGCCTCTTTTTTGTGTTTAAGATCAGCAAGGATTTCACTGTTAAGCCAAGCTGGTCACCTGCCATATTTACTATTCTTTCTACACATCGGGATGGTTTGTCCCTGTAACCACAATAAGGATTCTTTAAAATACAGCCAGCTCTCCTGGACTCCTTTCCCCCTCATGTTATTCTCCCAGGGGATCCTGCCCATCAGTTCCCGGAGGGAGTCAAAGTCTGCTTTTCTGAAGTCCAGGGTCCGTATTCTGCTGCTTTCCTTTCTTCCTTGTGTCAGAATCCTGAACTCGACCATCTCATGGTCACTGCCTCCCAGGTTCCCATCCACTTTTGCTTCCCCTACTAATTCTTCTCGGTTTGTGAGCAGCAGGTCAAGAAGAGTTATCTTCCTCAAAGTGATTTTGGCCTGAACAGACTCTGTCTTATCCATTCCATCACTTCTCATTTCTTTACAGTCTACCTCATCAATATATAATGGTACTCCACCACCTTTGCCTGTATTTCTGTCTTTCCTGAAGAGCACGTACCCTTCAATACCTTTACTCCAGTCATGACTACCATTCCACCATGTTTTTGTTATCCCTATAATATGTGGTTTCACTTCCTGCACCAATAGTTCTAGTTCCTCCATTTTGTTACCCAGGCTCCTTGCATTGGTGTATAAATACCTTGACTGTTGCTGCTTGGCTTCGCCCACATTCCTTGCCCAATTGGGTACAGTCATTCTACTGCCAGTATTGCCTGACTGATAGCCGCACTGTCCTTTCTCTTAATGTCCATTCTCTTACTCACTGCTATTCCTTTCTCCATTGCTGTATCCTTTTTTACTTGATTTTCTCCCTCTCAATGTTAAAATCAGGCATGGTGATTACATGAGCATCTCCCAATGCTCTCCCCCGCATTCCTAGTTTAAAGTTCTTTTAATGAGTTGTGCCAACCTCCATCCCAGAAGTCTATTTCCCTCCCTGCTCAGGTGGAGTCCATCCCATGAGATCTGTCCTCTGTCCATGAATGCCTCTCAGTGATCAAATAGTTAACCCATCCCTTATGGGAAAGTCCTATAGAATTCAAAAAGAATGAAATTATTAGGAAACTAAAGAAATTATTCTGAGATCCTTTAGCCATCCATAGAATTTCACTGATAATTCTATCCCTGTTCTAGATTTCTATAGGTTGATTTATTTAAACACACACACACACAATAGAAACACCATTCTTCTCTATTAAATTCTGTAGGATTTTTCCATAAGGGATGAACTAACTGTTTGAGTTGATTAGCCTGAATTTAATTTTCATTATTTAGCCTGAGACAAGGGGAGTACATAATTGATCTATCCATTATGAGGCTTGCAGACACTATAATAATCATTACCAACTGTGCGTCAGTTTTATTTAACAATGTCCATCACAATTATTTGTTATTTTACAGAAACCACCTAACTGGAGATCTTACACATGCAGAATAATTGACAGATCAAGCTCTAAGAAGGCAATGGTAACTCCCCTGCCCTGCAGCAATGATGAGCTCTGTGAAGGTCAGTGCTTAAAATGAGCATTTGTTGTTTCACATCTTACTGAGCCATTTTGCACTAATAGCTAACCCACCTCCTATTAATGCTGAGGAGTAAGTCATATTGTAATGGCTCTGTAAGGCATACTTAATAATGATTTTATTTTTACAACATATATCTTCAGGCAGTCTCCTTGAACTGATCCAGGAGTGTATTTACATTGTGGTTAGAAAGCAGATGGATACTGCATTTTTATTGGCTTTGTGTACTGTAATTCATATTTCCATGGAATCACAATTTGCCCTCAGCCAAGTGGTTGAATACCCACAAGAATTGTGCTACTAAATATAGATAAATATTAGTGCTCTAATCATTTGTACTTCTCAAAGGCATCAGCCTAGCAGCAGCAGATTAGCAATTTCAAGGTATATATAAAAAGAATGTTTTCATGTTTATCAATTTGCATATTTAAACAGTAATGTTCTTCCACACAGTTACAAATGAGATGCTCAATTTACCTCTGATGTTTTTGGAAGTCAACGTTTATGATTCACTGCATTCAAATCAAAATGTAAGGAATGGATTTACGGATTTTAACAGAGGCAGTTTTATAAGCACTGTGCAAAGGATTACTATTGGAAGTGAAGGAGCAGGAGAGCATCTTTCCACCCTAACTGATCACCACTACTTCCAACATTAGGTTATATTCTGTATGTGGCAATGTATATATACCTCTCATGATGCCTACCCTCTGGACATCAGGAGGAGATTGTGTGCACCTTGCTAGCTATATCTTGATAATGGTAATTCTTGTAATTATATTGTCTCCTTCAGCTTCTTGGTCTTTTTGAAGATTACTCTCTGTGTGTTATGGAAACTATTACAACCAGGAAGACAACATTCATTAAATGTAATGAGGAGATGCTAATCTCAAGGACAGGGAACAGGAAAGGGGTTGATTCTTTATCCTTTTCATTCAGAAAGTAGAAGAGCAATGATGTTTTATGTAATCTTGGTATGGTATGAGGTCATACTGAAGTTTTAAATCCCGTAATTCCCTATTATATTTCTTAGAGACTTTTCAAACTTATCTTTCAACCCAGGCAATCTCTTCACTGAAAAAAAAAAAAAAAAAGAAAGAAAAAAAAAAGTATTTGCCTCCCAGCAGAAGAAATGCTATTCCTTTATTAAACAGGTACCTGCACAGTACATGGCTAGTGCAGATGCTTAAACACACCTGATGAGATGTTTCTTATTTCTTCGCTTTGGCATTTGCATTTAGAATACTTTGATATTTCATTGGAGAGAAAATTGTATTTAAAAAAGTATTACTTGTATTAGTTATACTTTTGTGTACAGAAGATTGGAGTTAGTAAAATAACTATACAGAAGCACTTGCAAAGCCATGAGATAAAAATATAAACCCCAAGTTGAGTGTTTAAGCATTAAAGGTGTGTAATTCTCTGTCTTCCGAGAAGGTCTGCTAAATACTTTCTGAGTGGTAGCCATGTTAGTCTGTATCAGCAAAAAAACCAAGGAGTACTTCTGGCACCTTATAAACTAACACGTTTATTTGGGCATTAAGTTTTCGTGGGCTAAAACCCACTTCATTGGATGCATGCAGTGGAAAATACAGTAGGAAGATATATATACACAGAGAACATGAAAAAATGCGTGTTGCCGTACTAACTGTAACGAGATCAATCCATTAAGTGGGCTATTATCAGCAGGAGAAAAAAACGTTTTGTAGTGATAACGGCCATCCTGATTACCACTACAAAAGGTTTTTTTTTCCTCCTTCTGATAATAGCCCACCTTAATGGATTGGTCTCGTTACAGTTGGTACAGCAACACGCATTTTTTCATGTTCTCTGTGTATATACATCTTCCTACTGTATTTTCCACTGCATGCATCTGATGAAGTGGGTTTTAGCCCATGAAAGCTTATGCCCAAATAAATGTGTTAGTCTCTAAGTTGCCACAAGTACTCCTCGGTTTTTTTGCTAAATACTTTCTGAAACTTTGGAAGTGATGTTATTGCTCTATGAGCACGATAGCCTCATTAAACTGATAACATGCATCTCTATATCTTAGGGGAAAAGTAATAAACCTTGCTGTGAAATGCTATTTCCGTAGTCTCTTCTAGAGAAGATAACTTTTTACACAAACTCATTTTTCATTTCCACAGCATTGTCTTCCCTTCTCCAAACAAGATATAAGATGATTTCACAGGCAATTTTAGAAGTAAGCACCTACCAAAGTTCACTCTTTACACAAAGACAGTCCACCTCCAGAGATGACTAAAATTAGGAAAGCATATTTCTCAAATGCACGCACACACATGTGCACACAAACACACAAAAAAGAGACACACAACAATAAAGATCAACACAGCTAACCTACTTTAGATTCTTTTAGAGGTGGAGACATAGCTAACTTCCATCAGCTAACAGGGCAATTTAATTGAGAAACAGCATTCCATACAATAAAATTTACTTTGTCAGTTCTCCTGGGACTAACTAGCCAACTAGAAACACACACTTTCCACCATTTATTTAACTGTAAAATCCAAAGGACTCAGTAATGGTATTTTTCTATCTTATCGTAAAATGTTTGTCTTGGAAATACATTTCTAATGTACTCAACAAGCATAAATTTCCTTTTGTTTTTCCACCTAACTAGAATGACAGAGTTCTATCTTTAGTAGCCATTTCAGCACTCTGGATTCTGTGAAGGAAAGGTTCAGGCATCAACTTCCCTGGTGGCAGAGAAAATTAGGCTGAACGTTTCAAACATTTACTCAATTTCACAACCGCTACCATTAATCGTACTTCCATTGCTTCCTTCTAATTTACTTTCTCTTTTGTCTTGGGTTATGGCTGCCCTGCAGCACCCCCTGGTGGCCAATCCTGGCACTATCAGCACTCTCTGCCTCCGTTTCCCTCCACAAGTTGGGTCTCCTCATTTCTCCAGACATTGGTCTGTGCTGGAGATGTTGCTTATCCCTCCACAGCTAAGTCATTTAAAAAAAAAAATCTTACCCCCTTCCAGATTAGCAAAAATCTGACTAAAGAGTCCCAAACAAACAAAAGATTCCTTTGCTCTTCAGGGGCTTTTTTTAGCCTGTCTTCTGGGTCCTGTTTCCAGCCCCTGCTGGTCTCCCTGATTGAGTCTTTCTGACTCTGGTATAAAACACTCAGCCTCCAGACTGAGTCCCATGCAGGGCTTTATGTTCACATGGGATTTATAAAAGGACTGAGGAAGATTAGTCTGGATATGCAACAAGGACTCAGTAGGCTTCTGTGGGAGGCCCAGAGCCAAGGTCTGGAGGAGGCTGAGTACCCCAAGGGAATCTCCTTAGTCTGGCCCCTCGGGCTAAAAGCAGCTAATTAGTTGTGTTGTGGCACCATCACCCCTTAAAGGGTGACACTTTTGAGCATGTTTCTGAAAGGTTAGAATGACTGTCTTTATAGTCCTTTTGAGTCAGATTCGATCCGAATTTATAGTCATTAGCAGCATAATGGCAGCATTACCAAGGTCCGGATCCTCCAAAATATTTAGGTGCCTAATTGCCATTGAAATCAATAGGACTTAGGCACCTAAATATCTTTGAGGATATGGGCCTGACTTATCACTGATGGAATGGGAAAGGAGGGGATCCTCCTCAGCCCGTGATCCATAGGAATGTCAGGTCTCAGCCCTGCCAGACCACAGAGCCTGTGAGCTTTCCAGTATCCTCCCCACTGTATGTCTGGGTCACCTGCCTTGTACTCTCCAACCACAGCTTCTCCTCTTCCTCAATGCCACGTTGAGGTCATTAATGCTGGTCACCAGCAGTGTTTTGCATAGGAATTTTAGGACTCAATCCTGCAAGGTGCTCAGCATTCTGGCTCTGTTCCACATCCTTAAATTGGCCATTTTTGGCCAGGACACATTTCAGCCCACTGGCAGCCAGTCAGGAAGTTAGGGAGGATGCAACTGGTAGCCTAGAAGTGACTGAAAGGAGAACCAATCTCCCACGGTGCCCCAATCACACAAGGTTCACACAGAGGGGCTTCTCTGGGTTCATACTACTCGCCCCCCACTCTCTTTCTAGTGCAAGTTCCTCTCCTTTGTTCCCTGTGACACAATGCAGCAGAGGGGAGCACCTGTGCCTTGATGGCTGGCTTCCAAGGTGCTGGAATGTGTCCTGGACAAAAATCAATCATTTTCTCATTCTGAATTTGGTTTTTAGAACAAAAATAAGAACAGTAAAGCAACCCTGGGGCAGATCAATGGCCCATTTAGTCTGACATTTCATCTTAAACAAATACCAATGGTTCAGCTCCCACAGGCCAGTTAATTGTACAGTGCTCGGCCATAAGGAATTTCTGATTGATCCCAGCTGGGGATCAGGTTTTGTCCTGAAGCATGATTCAGGGTCTGGCATTTATTGCTTCTCTATTTCCTAGGGTCAATGTAGCCCAACTAAAATACTTTTTTTTCTTTTTCTTTTTTTTTTTTTTGGAACTTACCATCCTGTAGCAGTGAGTTCCAGAGCTAGACAGTAAATTGAATTAAAAACCTTATTTGCCTTTATCCATTTTAATCTTTTCTAGCCTCTCGATTTCATGTACTGCTTCCTTGTTCTTGTGTTATGGGATAAGCGAATTATCAAAAATCCACCACTTCAGAGGGAAGTTTAGGAGGCCCAGAGAAGGATTTCCAGACATGACGACAACACTCAGCAAATGACAAGCTTGAAAACTGTGCGACTTAACACACCTTTGGAAAGTCCTCTATACATGGCACTAATATTTCAAAATGGCATCTTATTTACCAGTATACTGTCAAGTAAAATAAAGCTAGTGTATAGAAACAAATGTGAATTCCAGGGCCCTAACAGCAGAAAGCAATGTATATTTTTCCCCTCGAGAGGAAAGCAAGCACCTTTTATCAACGAGTCCGTTAATTAAGAGAAGGTGTTGTACTGGCAACTACTGATGCGGGGAGAAAACCCTTAAAGATACAGAATCCCGTTCACATTTGGCAAAGTTCTTATCCATTCGTTTGGATGTGGTCTTTTCACTCAGCGTAGCAGAAGCGACGGCTCCGAGTTCAAACCCGTTTACTTCCTATTGAGGATATAGTCGCAAGTGCAAGCTGAGCAAAATGACAGAGAGAAAATGCTCAGACCTGAGTAAAGCGCTTTCTACTCTGCATGAGAATGAAGAGAAGCACAAATAGCACCAGATACCAATTTTTTCTGATACAGAAGGCAATTCCTTTGCTTCTTGTTTAAATGAAATCTCTGAATCCCAAAGGTTGATCCACAGCCTGTCAAGAAGTGTGTGAGTTATGAGATATATTGTGTCTGGATGTGAGCCAGTCATGATAAGTTCAAAAAATGTTCTTTACCTGAAGAACTGCCTTGAGCCTCACAATCTCCAGGATCAACTGAAAGTTTCTCTGAGACAAGGTGCTTCACACCAGTTAGCAGGTAAGAGAGACTCTTCTTTTTCCATTCCGAAAAACCAAGAAAGTAGGATTAGGGTATGTCTACACTATGAAATGAGGTCGATTTTATAGAAGTCGATTTTTAGAAATCAATTTTGTACAGTCGATTGTGTATGTCCCCACTAAGCGCATTAAGTTGGCAGAGCGTGTCCTCAATACTGTGGCTAGCATCAACTTATAGAGCGGTGCACTGTGGGTAGCTATCCCACAGTTCCCGCAGTCTCCGCTGCCCATTGGAATTCAGGGTTAAGCTCCTTATGCCTGATGCGGCAAAAACATTGTCAAGGGTGGTTTTGGGTACATCGTCAGTCACCCCTCCCTCCCTCCCTCCGTGAAAGCAATGGCAGACAATCGTTTCATGCCTTTTTTCCTGGGTTACCAGTGCAGATGCCATACCACGGTAAGCATGGAGCCCACTCAGCTTACCGCTGCTGTTGTAAGCATTATAATGGAGTATGTGCAGAACCGGGCTAAGAGATGCCAGCACGAGGATGATTGTGATGAGGACATGGACACAGACGTTCCTGAAGGCACAGGCTGTGGCATTTGGGACATCATGGTGGCAGTGGGGCTGGTTGATACAGTGGAATGCTGATTCTGGGCCAGACAAACAAGCACAGACTGGTGGGTCCGCATAGTGTTGTGGGTATGAGATGATTCACAGTGGCTACGAAACTTTCATATGCGTAAGGCCAGTTTCCTTGAACTTTGTAAGTTGCTTTCCCCAGCCCTGAAGCGCAGGAATACCAAGATGAGAGCTGCCCTGACAGTTGAGAAGCAAGTGGCGATAGCCCTGTGGAAGCTTGCTGTGACTTCCTGCTACCGGTCAGTCGGGAATCAATTTGGAGTGGGAAAATCTACTGTGGAGACTGCTGTGATCCAAGTAGCCAATGCAATCCCCGAGCTGCTGCTATCAAGGGTAGTGACTCTGGGAAATATGCAGGTCATACTGGATGTCTTTGCTGCAATGTGGTTCCCTAACTGTGGTGGGGCAACAGATGGAACACATATCCCTATCTTGGCACCGGACCACCTTGCCAACCAGTACGTAAACTACAAGGGATTCTTCTCAATGGTGAGGAAAGCACTGGTGGATCACAAGGGACGTTTCAGCAACATCAGCGTGGAATAGCCGGGAAAGGTGCATGATGCTTGCATCTTTAGGAACTCAGGGCTGTTCAAGCAGTTGCAAGAAGGGACTTACTTCCCAGACCAGAAAATTACCGTTGGAGATGTTGAAATGCCAATAGTTATCCTTGGGGACCCAGCCTACCCCTTGCTCCCATGGCTCATGAAGCTGTACACAGGAAGCCAGTAAGGAGCAGTTCAACTACAGGCTGAGCGAGTGCAGAATGGTGGTAGATTGTGCCTTTGGACGTTCAAACAATGCCAGCGAGCTTTTACTGACTAAGTTAGACCTCAGCGCAACCAACATTCCCATTGTTATTACTGCTTGCTGTGTGCTCCATAATATCTGTGAGAGTAAGGGGGAGATGTTTATGGCAGGGTAGAAGATCTGAGGCAAATTGCCTGGCGGCCGTTTTTGAGCAGCCAGACACCAGGGCAACTAGAAGAGCACAACTAGGCATGCTGCGCATCAGAGAGGCTTTGAAAACCAGTTTCATGACTGGCCAGGCTACAGTGTGACAGCTGTGTGTGTTTCTTGCTGTAACCCCATACCCTTTGTTGATTTTAATTCCCTGTAAGCCAGCCACCCTCCCCTCTTCGATCACAGCTGGCAAAGGAAATAAAGTAACTACTGTTTTGAAACCATGCATTCTTTCTTTAGCCTAACCAAAAGAAGGTTGAGGGGAAAGTAATCATATCAGAAGGATAAATACCGGAGAGGGAGAGGAATTATTTAAGCTCAGTACCAACGTGGACACAAGAACAAATGGATATAAACTGGCCATCAGGAAGTTTAGACTTGAAATTAGACAAAGGTTTCTAAACATCAGAGGAGTGAAGTTCTGGAATAGCCTTCCAAGGGAAGCAGTTGGGGCAAAAGACCTATCTGGCTTCAAGATTAAACTTGATAAGTTTATGGAGGAGATGGTATGATGGGATAACATGATTTTGGCAATTAATTGATCTTTAACTATTCATGGTAAATAGGCCCAATGGCCTGTGATGGGATGTGAGATGTGGTGGGATTTAAGTTACTACAGAGAATTCTTTCCTGGGTATCTGGCTGGTGAATCTTGCCCACATGCTCAGGGTTCAGCTGATTGCCATATTTGGGGTCGGGAAGGAATTTTCCTCCAGGACAGATTGGAAGAGGCCCTGGGGGGGTTTCGCCTTCCTCTGTAGCATGGGGCACAGGTCACTTGCTGGAGGATTCTCTGCACCTTGATGTCTTTAAACCATGATTTGAGGACTTCAATAGCTCAGACATAGGTGAGAGGTTTATTGCAGGAGTGGGTGGGTGAGATTCTGTGGCCTGCATTGTGCAGGAGGTCAGACTAGATGATCATAATGGTCCCTTCTGACCTTAATATCTATGAATCTATTAATTAAAAAAAAAAGTCAGATAACTGACAAGGTAGCCTGGGTGGGGTGGGGTGCAGGAGGAGGGAAGGACAAGGCCATACTGCTTATTGTGGCCACACTACAGATCAAAACTGTTTGAATGACAGCCTTCTCTTGCTTGGGCCATCCTCTGGAGTGGAGTGGCTGGGTGCCCGGTGCCTCTCCCCCCCAACCCTGCATTCTTGGGCATCTGGGTGAGGAGGATATGGAACTTGGGGAGGAGGGCAGGCGGTTATACAATGGATGTAGCAGGGGTCTGTGCTCTTGTTGGCTTTCCCGCAGCTCCAACAGACGCTTCATCATGTCAGTTTGCTCCCCCATTAGCCTCAGCATCACCTCCTGTCTCTGCTCTTTGCGCTCACTTAATGCTTTCCTGGCCTCTGCCACTGTGTACCTGGCTAGTGCATCGGAGTTCAAAGTGCTGTCCAGAGCAGTCACACTGGAGCACTCTGGGATAGCTCCCAGAGGCCAATACCGTTGAATTGCGTCTGCATGTAAACCACCGCAAATTTGACCCAGCAAGGTCGATTTTAGCATTACTCCCCTCGCCGGGGAGGAGTACAGAAGTCGATTTTAAGAGCTCTTTAGGTCGACGGAACGGGGTTGTTGTGTAGACACATTCATTTTAAAAATCAACTTAACATGGTGGGACAACGTTCCTCCTCTGCCTCGGTGGGTCCTGCGCTTATTGGCAGATTTGCTTGCCTCAGAGATTCACGGCAGCCCTCAGTTTGGCCACTCTTGCTAGTGGCTCAAACCTGCTGTCCACTCAGCTAACATCATCACTGGCCAGCATGGGGGAAACTGACAACAATCCCCGCAGTCTCTGTGCCCCACCTAGTGGGTTGGGGACAGGGCAGATCCCTTTCCAATTTAGACCTTCCCTTCTGGTGTTTCTCACAGACCAAGCTAACTCCTCCTGTGTCCGATCAGGAGTTCGGGGGATGGGGGGGAACCCAGGCCCAGCCTCTATACCTGGTTCCAGCCCAGGGCCCTGTGGATAGCAGCTGTCCACAACATTCCCTGTATCAGCTACGTGACAGCTACAACTCCCTGGGCTACTTCCCCATTGCCTTCCCCCCAGCATCTTCTTTATTTTCACTGCAGTATCTTCCTCCTGAAGCCTGATCACGCTTGAACTCTTCACTCCTCCAGCAGCACACCTTCTCACTCCCTGCTCCTGGCGGCCCCCCCTACTAACTGATGGGAGGTCCTGCCTGCCATAATTGAATCTAGAAAGTTCTTAATTGGCTCCAGGTGTCTTGATTAGCTTACCTGTCTTAACTGGTACTGGCAGGTTCCTGATTGCTCTAGGGCAGTCCTAGCTCTGGTCACTCAGGGAACAGAAAACCGTTCATCCAGTGGCCAATATATTTGCCTTCTACCAGACTCCTGTACCCCCCCGGTCTGGATCTGTCACAATGGCTAAATTCAACCTAACCCTGTAGTGTAGACCAGGGCTTAGAGTGATGAATAATTTCTAGTCATTACCATGCCTAGGGAGTGAAGCCCCTTTTGGTGTTTCTCAAACTGTAGCCCATGGAGCCCTTCCTTGTGGTCCACAAAATTAAATATTTTGAGAACCAAGCAGTGAGGTATTGAGGATTGGAAGGACAGATAGTCCATGAGAGGGGAGTGGTTCACAAAGTTTAAAACAAATGGAAACTACTGGTCTAGAAACTGGAGCAAGAGAATGGAAGCAAGGTCTCCTCTGTTCTATTGCCACCTTGGTCACTGACTTACTATGCAACCCTGGACACATCAACTAACTGCCAAGTGCCTTATTTTATTTCTCTCTTACTAACTATTAATAATAGTACTTAATACCTCTTGGGGGGTGTCAAATATAAAGGGAAGGGTGACAACCTTCCTGTATACAGTACTATAAAAGCCCTCCTGGCCAGAAGCACAAAATCCTTTTACCTGTAAAGGGTTAAGAAGCTCAGGTAACCTGGCTGGCACCTGACCAAAAGGACCAATAAGGGGACAAGATACTTTCAAATCTCGGATGGGGGGAGGTTTTGGTCCGTCTGTTCTGTGTGCTCGCCAGACACAGATCAAGGAAGCAAGCAATCCGACTCCATTAGAATCAGTAAGTACTAGCATGGGAATGCATTAGCTTATTTTTGTTTTGGCTTGTGATTTTCTCTGTGCTGAGACGAAGGTGTATTTCTGGTTTTCTTTTTGTAACTTTAAAGTTTGGCCCAGAGGGGAATCCTCTGTGTTTCTGAATCTGATTATCTGTGAGATTATCTTTCATTCTAGTTTTACAGAGGCGCTTCTTTTACCCTTTTTCTTTCTAATAAAGTTCTGTTTCTTTTAGAATCTGATTGGGGGTTTTGTGTGCGTGTGCGTCCTAAAAAAAACCCAAGATTGGTCTGTGCTCATCTTGTTTATTCTCAGGCCTCCCCAGGAAACGGGGTGCGGGGGCTTGCGGAGGGATATCATGGGGGAGTAGGAACTCCAAGTGGTCCTTTCCCTGAGTTGGTCTAAATCACTTGGTAGTGGCAGCATTACCTAATCCAAGGTACAAGGGAGAATTTGTGCCTTGGGGAGTTTTTAACCTAAACTGGTAGAAATAAGCTTAGGGGGTCTCTCATGTGGGGCCCTACGTCTGTACCCTAGAGAGTTGAGAGTGGGGAGGTAACCTTGACAGGGGGCTTACACTGTCTACAAGGCACTTTAAGTTCTACAGATGGAAGGTGCTATTTAAGGCAAAGTATTACTATTGTCATTCATCCACCTGAAGCAACTCTCCACCAAGTGGCATTTCTACAAACACCAAATTACACTTTCAGAAGCATTAGAGCAAGCAAGAGTGAGAGAAGACAGTCGGAACGCAGAGCGAGATGAAAAACACTCAAGCGTTTTCCAAGGAACAACAAAAGCAGTGAGACTAGCACCTCTTTCTAAATTCCACATTGACCATTTTAGCCCCTTGTTGGGATTCCGATTTAGAGCAGGTATGGATTACCCTGGCTACAGTCAACCAGCATGAGAGCTAAATAATTTTCGTATTATTTCCATTGTTAGCTCATTCAAGTTCATGTTTCTGCTGAGGCATACTGCCTCCAGCTCTTGTACTATGCCAGTATAAGTGGGCTGTCCTCTTCTCAACCCCGCCACCACCCCCCTCAAATGTGCTCACCCAAAGGAATATAGGGATTACCATATCTAATCAGACTACCAGGTCCATCAAGTCCTGGTGTATTCTGAAACTGGCAATGGCAAGTCACTGAGGCTTCAGAGGCAAGCAAAAATCCCCAGCATGCACCTAGGCAACAGTGCAATGGTGTAGCTGGTTGTAGGTGGGGATTCCTTCTTGATCCCTACAGAGACCACTTTAGAAATTAGTGGATGAGATCTAACTATCCTTATCTTGGATAATTACTAATTTTATTGCTTGCTGCTACTACTCCTTATTTATGACGTTTTGGAGCCCCTTTATTAAATCTAGCCACATTACTCCATTCCGTTTCTCTATCTGCCTTAAACATCTCATCCAAGAAAGGGGTAGTGGAGATTGTGCTGGCACATCATAGAGCTGAACTGCCATTTCTCCAGGCAAAGGGTTTTGTTCTTTTGTTACACACCAATTCCACTGAGGCCCAACTTGACTGAATGCATTTCCTCTTCTGAAAAGTACTGTGCCAACCTCCCTAAAACATCTATTAAATCATCAGAGGTACATAATTCTGATGTTCTGCATGTGGAAGCAAAACTATAAATAATCCAGCCTGAGTAGTTGTTACAGATTTAAGGCTGGAAAAAAAGGAATTACATGAGCAGCACTGTTCCATTCAGTGGGCTGAGTCTGCTGCTGCTTTCCTTACTAGGCAAATCTAGCTTTCTCCCAGCTGCTCCATAAAAATGCAGCATGGTAGTGCATGCTACTTACCAACTGTTACCTGGCATGAACCATAACTTAGGCTGCTGCCAGTTTGATGACAGGTGAGAGCTTAGAAATGCTTAGGTATGAAGGAGATAGGCACCCAATAAATATAACAGATGAACAGACAGACAGATGCTATCCTAGTCCTGCAGATATAAGTAGTTGTAAATGAATAAAAATAAAAAGGGGACCTTTAGGCTGAATTTAAAACAAAAACTTCTCAACAGTGAGACCTCTCAGGCTGTGGAATAATCACGTTAAGGAAGTGATGAAAATCCTGTTCATTGGGGCATCTACAAACTAGACAAAATCATGTGCTGGATTCTTCATCACTTGCCATCTTTAAAGTCAGGACGAGAGGTCATCAGAAAGATAAAACCAAGGCTCAAACAGAAGTCATGGGTATGATGTGAAGACCGGGTGAAGCGGTTTGATCTGCATTATGCAGGAGCTCAGACTAAATGATCATAATGATCCCTTCTGGCAAAATCTATGGAAACACACTGCAGTGACCAATTTCTTATAGGCAGGGAGACTAATTAAATGCTCTATGATGTCTTTACCTTCTCTAACTTCTAAGATAGCATGTGTGTCACTGGGCAGGACTAGATATTTTGAACAATCTAAACTACTACTTTTTAAGAAATGTATAAGATTGATAGAAACTACCATGACAGATTAAAATAAAACGTCTCATTTTACAGCAATTTCTTTCAGAAGTAATAAGTTGCTCCAAATATATTGAAAATGATTTTCCCAGTGACACTCACTAATACAAAATTGTATTTACTCTGCACTTATTTTTCTATTACCAATAATATAAGAAGCAGGCTTCAAACTGCTTCTCTGGATCATTGAATCCAATTTAGAGGAGAAAACATCTGGTTTGGAATACAATATATTGGCACAGGCACGAGCCTTCAGCTGCAACTAAAACATAAAGGAAACCCTGCAGGATCAATGTTCTAATTGTTCCACAGTTAGCTGGATGGCTGGATGAGATGGTCCAAGGTAACAACAGTGATTCTTATCAGGCTATAAATAAATAAATAATAAAAATGAAAATAAAATTTTGATGTGAGTGTTGTCATCAAAGTCTACGTATACTGTGTTATACCTAAATAAACCAAGGAAAGAAATATACACACTGTTATATCTCCACTGGTTTTTATGATTAGATAATCATGCTCACACCAATATCTAATTTCATACTAACACATGTTCTAGTCAGTCAATCTCTCTCCAATACTAAAAGTGGCATTGGCAGCTGAGAAAGAGTTGTGAGGGGCTGAATGCACACAGACAGAACTCCAGTCTCAGCACTAATTATGATCTCACCAAGTAAGGATGAAGACTCAGTGACAGGGAAGACATAGCAGCAGAGTGAAAACCTGCCCTTCCTCTCCTCGTGCCATACTTGCTCTGAGGATAAACTGGAC
The DNA here is from genome assembly GCF_965140235.1 of Caretta caretta. NCBI lineage: Eukaryota > Metazoa > Chordata > Testudines > Cheloniidae > Caretta > Caretta caretta. The sequence continues at coordinate 89,489,313 of NC_134214.1, forward strand.
TTCAAACGGCAAGGCTACCAAATGGGTACTTTGCACAAGCTTCAATTCACTTAAACAAAGAGTCCTGCCATGAACACCCAATGCCCGTTCTACCTGCTGCTTTAATATCTGTTTGCTGCAACTTATTGAACCCATGCATTGCCCCTGCAGGGTCGGGTTTAGTCCTTTGTTTAAGTCAATTTCCATTTTCACCATTGCAAAGAAATGCAAGACAGGGCCCCAGATTAAATAAAGACCCTTCCCATATCTCTTTAGGAGCACTGGGACAGGTTTAAAAAGTCCAAAAATACCATTTATATGAGGCAAGTTCTTATCAGCAGCTCCAACACTAACTTTAGGAAGGGGTGCACTCCACAACCAGTCCATCTGTTGAATTCTCACTGTAGTATCAGACACCCCTCTTTAAGCTCAAAATTCATTAAATAATTTGTAATTTCATAAAATGTAATATACATCTTTACAAATTACCAGAGAGAAAGGAAACATTCAGCATGAAATGGAAGGACAATTACTGTTTCAGTATATTTTCCTTGGTGGCACAAGGACTAGAATAAATCATACAAAGACATTTTTGATCAGGCTATATCTGCACATGAAATGAAGAGAATCTCCTTGATTATACAGGATATGTATAAGATTGTCCACACCCTCCCACTATTTACGGCACCGACATATTTCTGACTGTATGAGAGGAAATACCCTTAAGTACTTGCTTCTTGGGCAACAGAGACAGTCCATAAGCCATATGAGATTATGTATGCACATCAAAACATTCAGAATGAGGCTCTCAATATCAGTTGCTTTATTGTGGTTAACAAGAGAACATGCTACACCTTAACAGCACAGAACACAGCACTAATACCGACTGTGATTTGTTTTTCCAAAGACAGCGGGCAGAAAGAACAAAAGACCCCTCTGTAATCACAAAGAAGCTGAATAAACTACAGGATTATTGTATCTGTGTCAGCACTAGTAACAAGAAATAATTTACTGCTGAAATGTCATCAGCATTTTCCTCAAGTGTCATCACAAGATTATGCATTATTAATCCTGAAACAAACACCAATAAAAATAAATCAATCAGAATGACACCAGTAGTCAGTATTGTAACGTATGTCAATATCAGTCCTTCCCCCAACCATGCAAGTGCCAACACTAGGTGGAAATGGAGGGTAGGGGGTTGGTTAAATTAATACATCCAGCTCTAATTTGTTTTCTTCTTGTCATTAAGGCTAAATTTACATGTCAGATACATTCCCTAAAAAATCAAAGCCTAACATGGAATCACCTCTCTGATAAGCATAATCACAAACTGACAAACAAGCTGGCAAGACAAGTAAATTCTTATGTAGTCACCTCATTGCCACATCTGAGCCAAATGAACAAAAAAATCAAAAGCTCATACCCTGAGTTTACCTTCATAGCTGTAATAACACAGAGAAAACACCTATAGGCTAAAAATGCCTTTTATTTGTTGACGAGTGCTGATACCGAAACCGTGGTATCGCTTTGGCTGAAAGCGAGTGACCAGAAATGTAATATATACCAGCCAAGTACAATGACACAAGAGCAACTCTTGAAGATATAACAACAACTTAGTCAAATATCAACCATGTATCACAAAAAGATATGAAATCCCATACAAAGTCCTTAAAAAGAAAAAAAGAAAGGTTAAGCACTCACATCTTTCATCCAATGCCAGGAGACAGTTAGTCTATAAAGGACAATCCAGAGAGGAGGAAAAATTCAAAGATCTTTCAAGTTTTATAGAAAGTCTGATATACTGCATTGATTATAACTCTGAAATTATTGTAAAAGAAGAAAGTGAAGTGTTCTGTGAATTAATAGAAGTAACTAAGATATTACTGGAATGTCAAATTCTTGTATACAAAGGATGATATATTGTGGAAATACTTCCACTCATATGCTGTGCTATACTTAAAACTCAAACTATCAATCATACACATACTGTAGCTTCTCTTTTATTTTATATGAAATATTTCTGATAGCATGCCAACTTATTTCTTCATTCATAAGCAACACTGGAACCACTGAAATGAGATTTGAATGCTGGCAAAGAACATGGGTACAGAAGAAATTAAGTTTTCTGAGCTTTTTCCAGATCCATTCATGCACAGCTTTGTTCACTTCCATCAAACAGCCTGAAAAAATCACAGCTGGATATTGTCATTAACCATGGCTTTAGTTACTGCCAGTATATATTGTAGATAAGCCATGACTGAAATTCTTGATTTGCCAGGGAACAGACAGCTAACAACAAAATACTCATGTTTTTGGCCATTCCACCCACATATTTTCTGAAAAAGTCTGGGAAGGATTGTAACACATTTGACCAGGACAGTCTTGGTTGGCCAGGACATCCTATACCCATCAACATCTGGTCCTGAGGAGGCTTGTTCTAGCTTTCTCTCCTGAGCTTGTGTCTAGCTGGGTTTTTTTGTTTTGTTTTATCCCCTCCACTGTGGTGGTTTTATGCTTTTATTGTATTGAGGGGGGGTTCCCCCATTTATTTGTTTTACCATTGGTTCCATTTTATGTTTCCCCTATATTTGTTCTAGATCATTTGTCTTCCTTGGGGGTAAAATCTTCCTCTCAGAACTCTTATCCATATCATAGATCTCTACTGTCTGCTCTGTATAAACTCCACAGAGTGCGGAGGAGCACAGGAATTGCCATACCAGATCAGACCATGGTCCATCTAGTCTAGTGTCCGGTCTCTAACAGCAGCCACTGGCAAAAGCTTCAGAAAAAAACATATTGACAATTATTTCCTAGCCAGCTCACAGGGGAATTTTCTTCCTAAGCCCAAGCAATTACTGACTGGCCACATTCTGAACCTGGGATGGACTTTCCATAATGCTTTTTAATCCTATCTGACGTAAATGGACATGTTATCATCATTGATATAAATGTCTAACATTACTGAGTTCCTCTTTCTGTGTATGGATTTGCCTGTCCTGTCATTTCCTCATCCATTTTTATACACAAACATATTTGCATACAACTTTTTCTTGTCAGCCATTTAGTCTTGTGGGAGGAAACGCATGAGCGGTTGATTGGAGGGTGGGGCTAGGAACTCCTAGGTTCTATCCCCAGCTCTACTATGAACTCAGTGTGTTGGAACAAGTCCCTTATCCTCTTTGTTCTTCATTTATCTGTCCATAAAATGGGCATAGTGAAAACAACCTCAAAGGTGTTTTGAAGTAATTCAATAATGTTTGCTTCATTGCATAAAGTTTGTAAAGTGTGATGTAAACTTTGGACAAATAGCATTATATGAATGCAGACTTATTGTTGGCCAAGTCCTAAAGAGTGAAATTAACCTAATGTGCAGACTGTCAGAAGTACCACTTAAAACTATTTTGAGGGCTTCGGTGTGACTTACATTGTGCATAAAGCTTGTGTTGCACCTATACACTCTGCTTTGGCAAACAACCAGCTTGGAGCAATGCCTGAATAAGGGCTGCAATGTTAGCTCATTCTTATTGGGTGAAATTCTGACTCCACTGAAGTCAACAGCAAAACTCCCATTAACTTTAATGGGATCAGGATTTCACCCATAATAATTAACAATCCTAAAGGATAACAGCACTTGGAACTTAGGAAACTACCCATTAGATTTTACTTCTGGTGGCCTCACTACCCACGTTATATTAGGCCTAGTCTACAATAGAAAATTAGGTCGGCGTATCTACATCACTCAGGATGTGGAAAATCTACAGCCCTAAATGGCATAGTTAAGCCGACCTAAGTCCCCATGCAAACAGTACTAGGTCACCAGAAGAATTCTTCCATTGACCAAGCTACCACCTCCTGCGGAGGTGGCTTACCTGTGCTGTTGAGACAACCCCTCCTGTTGGCATAGGTAGTGTCTACACTGAAGTGCTACATACCCTCACGTTCTCCTTGCCACACGTGCTATTGGCCATCCGCCAGGTTTTCTGTCATATGCGACCACGGTCATTGCCAGATTGTAAACTGGACAAATTACATACAATAAGGTTGCATGTTTACTTTTAAAAGGTGAAAGGGAGAAGCAGAAAACTTTACATCCACTTCCTCCTTGAACATCTTCTTGCTTAGGTTGATGTTTGTGCTTTAAGCCTGTGGTTGGCAGAGAAATTGCAGTCTCTGCTGCCAGAGCTTTTATCTTTCTGCACAGAGCAAAAAAGAAAAAAAGTCAGTGCAGAACCAAGACAGAAAATGAGGTGTACATATGTGACCTGATGCAGATCAGTAACCTTGCAATTTGGGTCAATTAATTTTCAGTTTCCCACCATGGTCAAATACTAATTTTGCTTTAAAATTGGTTACTTCTGCATTAACAACATTAGCAGCAAGCAGTTAAAAATTATGGTTTATCAGGTCTGGTTTTTTTCCCTTTCAGGTTGCTTTTGCTTACAAGTATCACCCAAATGAAAACGACAGAATAAAGGTAAACCTGCTGGACAATACATAAGGATAACAAACCAGTTTATTTTTAAAGCATTCCTTCAACTCTGCCAAGGTGCTCAGGGCACTGTACAACTAGTAGCATAGTAATATGCTCAAAACCTAAAATGAATACACACTGAAGCTAAAAAGGAGAAAGGATCTAACACAGGGGAAAAAGGAGAATTAGAAAGCATGACAGAAAGGAGCAAATAAAGTTGCCCAAGGGAAGTAAAACTATAAACAGCATTGGAAGGTGGAAGTTTAAAAGTGCCATTACAAGTGATGAACATGTGATATGGCTGTAGGATGACCAGATGTCCCCATTTTAGATGGACAGACACGATATCTGGGGCTCTGTGATATCTAGCCACCTATTACCCCACACTCCCATCCCGATTTTTCAGACTTGCTATCTGGTCACCCGATAGGTGATCCTTTTGTGGGACTTTAGGGGTAAACCCCTGAGAATCCATCAATTACAGGAAAACATTATCCGTGGTCAAAGATAATGTCCACATGCATGTGGAACAGTAGTTCACAAGGATTCCAATACAAACACCAGCACCCACTTGCAAAATTCAGCTGCAAAAATCCAATCTACCAGCACAACTAAATGGTAACCATTGCTCTTCTCGTAGGAGTACAGGAAACAGACTCCCCACAGCTGGCTAAACTCATGTATTGCGTGGAAGATGAATACATCACAGCTCCAGCCCCACCTCTTTGTTTATGCGTGAAGCTTTGTCATACACCAAATAACCAACCAGATCCAGAACTCACCAGGACAAGACTGGGCTGGCAACGTCATCCAAGCGCGGGTCACTATAATGTGCAAGATCAATGCAACAGCACCACAATAAAATCCATAGCAGACATGTTAGATAGCCTGATTACAGATCCTCAGCAAAGCCTCCAAGAACCTATTATAATGACTGTACACTTTGTATAGCCTGGACTGGATTTGCAAAGAACAAACCAACGTTCAACTACAACTGCAGTTTCCCGGCAAAATAAAAAGCACAAAAGCACGTAGTTAAAATTAAAATTCAGCCCCATGTCCTGCATGCTACCTGATGCAATCAATACCTTCAACAAAGTTAGCATCACTGAGATACAAGCAATGGCCCCCCAGGCGGAATCAGACAAGAGGGATAAAACACTGCTTCAAACAGCCAGACCCTCTCCGCCCCCCGCAGCTAAAGCTGCTGGGATTGCTAGCAATACGGCCCGCAATGACAACCTTGCTGCCCGCAGTATACTAACAAGGGTTAGGAGCTCAGCAGGATATCTGTGGAAGAATTTGAACAAGCTCCTCGCCCTCCAAGAGAACAGAAACCAAAGCACTGCAGGATTTGAGAGAGAGAGAAAGAGTAATCCCGTGGGAAGAACAAACAGATGTTCCTGCCTGCTCTTTCAGAGAAAGGGACTTTTTCCCTCCGATTCAGCAGTACTGATGTCAGAAGGTACAAATCACATCTCTCCACATCAGCGAGGCACCTTGTCGTAAGGTGACCAGACGTCCTTTTTCTAAAGGGACACTCCCGTATTTAAGTCCTCCTACACGTGTCCCAACTTTTTCTTAAAAATGGGCAAATTGTCCCGTATTTTCCCCCAAACTGTCATCCCCCCCACTCCCCATCAGTACTGGTGGGTCCTGCTGCTGGCTGGATCCCTACTCACCCACCAGCGGTGAGTGGGAGGGTCCAGTGCCTGATGATGGGGGTGGGTGTGCAAGGCTAGTGGCGGGCCAAAGCTGCAGCACGTGGGGCCTGCTGGTCTGTCAGCACAGCCCTCTCTACATACCAGCTCTTGGCCAGCAGGCCCATTTCCAGCCAGCGCTGGCTGTACACTGTGGCAGTTGGTGAGTGCGGGCAGGCGCTAGGCAGCAACTGGTTATGTGGGGCCTCTACTGCCCACCCATCAGCCCTTTATGTGCTCCCCCTCTCACTGTCCTCTCCCTGCTTTGCCCCTTCAGACACACCCAGCCCTGATGCTCCTCCATCTCCCCCACAGCAGGGCGCATCCTGCTCCCAGTGCTGTGTGGAGAACCAGCCCCTGCTTGGAGCGCTCAGCTCACCAACAGTCTGGCTGGCAGGCTCCTTCCTTCCCCCACTGCCTCTGGCTGGACCTGGGAACGCCCAAGACCCTCCAGCCTGAGGCACTGGCTAGGAGGGTCTTGGGCGCATGTGCCAAAGCTCCACACAGCGCTAACACAGTAGCCTCTCCGCCCCTCAGCTCTGCTCTGGAGTGGCGGGGAGAGGAAGCCATTTCCAGCCTATTCACACCCTGACCCTTCAGGCTCCACAGCAGGCCCCTGGGCAGGGGCTTAGCACCCTCTTCACCTGTCCCCTCTCACCCTGGGTACTGCCCCCAGGGAGCACAGGGCTGCTCTGTCCCCTAGGCATCCTCTGCTGCTTAGCCACCTCTCTGGCTGGGTTTGCTGAAGCCCCTGCCGTCAGGTTCCCTGAGCCCTGGTGCACAACACATCTATGGCTTAACCCCTTCCTTCCCACGCTGTAGCTGGGGGGCAGGAGGGGAGACAGGAGGTGGCTGGGTTATGTCAATGCCCAGCAGCAGCTGGAAAGAGGTGTTAGCTGCCTGTTGACACTGTGTGGGCAGGAAGGGACAAGCTGCTTCCAGCCACAGAGAGGTTGCAGGGTGGGGGGGAGAGAGAGATGAGCTCTGCAAAAACAGGAGCCAGGTCATCCCTTCCCCTCTCCCTCCTCTCCTGCAGCTGGAAACAGCTCCCATCCCTTCCCTCCCATACAGGGCAGAAAGGTTGCTGCTGGGCACCTGGCAGAAACTGGGGGAGGCACGTGACCCTGTCTGCTCTTCCCCCCCCCATGTTGCCTCAGGAAGACACGGCGCCAGGTACCAAGAGATGCGGATCCATCCAAGGGGCCCAGCCAGGCATGGAAGGCAGAGAGCCCTGGGCAGGGAGGGGAGGGCTGATGGATCACACACACACACACACACACACCCCGTGTAAGAGAGGTGTATGGGAGGGAGAGAGAGAGGTAGGGGGATGGGGGGTGTCCGTGTGTGTCCGTCCCTTCCCCCTCTGAACCCTAAAGCCTTAAAGATAAAAAGGTAAATAAAAATAATCCAACTATGCCAAAGGGGGGCAAACTACGGCCCACAGGCCACATCCAGCCTGCAGGACCCTTCCCTCTGGCCCCCGAGCTCCTGCCTGGGACCAGAGTCAGGCCAGGCTTGCAGAGGAGCCAGCGCAACTCCCCCACGGCATGGTGAGTGGGGCAGACACTAGCCCCTGGCCCCTCCCCTTCTGCTCCCCTCCATCCCTGCTTCCCTTGCAGTCAGTTTCCCCAGAACCTGGGCAGCATGGCTACAGCTCTGACCGGCTATAGCGCAGCCAGACCTGGCGCTCCACAGCAGCACGGTCAGGGGGTTCCGGGGGGGGGGGGGGGGGGGGGGGGGGGGGAGGCAAGGAGCAGGGGCGGTTGCACGGGCGTGGTCAAGAGGCATGGGCCTTGCTGCCAGGAAAGGGACAGAGCAAACCAGAGCCCCCCCTCCACCTCCAGCATGCTTGCCCCCTGTCCCCAGCAACCAAGCCCAGACAGGAAGCGAGCCCTGCCCAACTGCCAGGGGGAGCAGCCAAACAAGCAGGGGAAATGCACAGGGAAAGGACTGAGCCCCCTTTCCCCCTGCCCCACAGGTATCGTGGGGCAGGGAAAGCAGGGAGGGTTGGATAGGGAGCAGAGGGGTCCCAGGGGGGTGGGGAGCAGGGGAGATTGGATGGGGTGGGGGCCCCAGGGGGATGGTCAGGGGACAGAGAGCAGGTGTGTTTGGATAGGATGTGGGAGTCCTGGGGGGCTAGAATGGGGGCAGAGGCCAGGCCACGCCTTGCTGTTTGGGGAGGCTTAGCCTCCCCCAGCCTTCCCTACTCTGCCCTCCATACAATTTCTGTACCTGATGTGGCCGTAGGGCCAAAAAAAGTTTGTACACCCCTGAACTATGCCATATTTCTTTTTAAAAGGGGCTCAGTCAACTTGATGTTAATTTGAACATTTGTACTGCATAGTTCTGATTGATTGCCGTTGAACTCGATTGAATACAAGTAATTTTACCAGGTGTCCAGTATTCTACATAGAGAAATATGGTCACCCTACCCTGTAGGCACTCTAAGGGAGTGGGCTTCAGCCCAGCAGAATTAAGGCTTCATTTCCCTGGCTCTAGCCTCTGCAAAGTGCCTCACAAGCTCTGCTAACAGGAGCTAATGGTGGGCGACACTGAATCAGTGCACTCACTGGATGCTCCTTCACAACCAGTGCTCCGATGTGAATGACTCAAGCTGTGCTAGCCCCAAAGGCCCCGTCACAGAGTGTGTTCCCTGGTTAAAGACCATGCTGCTGGCTCTGGTTTTACGTTCAAAGAAAGGAGCTCCATGAGCAGGGTGGGCTGGAACTCCCTTTTCCGTTCATGAGCAAGGGACAAGGATGGCTCCAAGCTGTTTACCGTTGGCCTCTTGCAGATAGCTAGGAAAGCTTGATTTCTGGGACATACAGTCCCTCCAAGCAGCCCCATTTATAGACCTGAAGGCTGGAGAGGCCTGCTGAGAAATAAGGGTGGGAGATATAAACAGATTCCTTGCAATACACCAGGGAGAGTTGGGGAAGTCAGCAGATTATGCTGAAGAAACCTCTAATGTTTTTCTTTGCTTGCTGTAATATTTTCCGTTACTCAAGTTTTGAGACAGGCAGTAGGTGCTTTGTAAAGCTCAAAAGTCAGGAAAAGCCATGGCTCCAATGACACACCCAACTTTTAACTTGGCCCCCTTATGCTACAATCTTTAACTACATGACTGCACACTATTACTCAGACAATAAAATATACGAGGTGCTTTTTCCCCTTCACCCTAGGATAACAGTATAGCATCTTGTAACATTTATTCAATCTTACATACTTCCATTAATGTATCTTCCAAAAAGCCTGTATGGTACCTAGCACATTTGGGGTGTTACTATCATAAATCACCATGGTACATTTTTATAGAAAGGCTTTTTTATATAAAAGTTATTTCTGCCTAAGATTTTATTTTTAATAATTCAGGCTGCAACCACATACTATACTCTTTCTTTCCAACCAGCAGCACCGCCTCTCTTAGATGTGTGTCCAAGTTCAAGGGCATTACCTGGCTCCCTGTTAAAAAAAAAAAACAAAAAAAAAACCAAGAGAGAGAGGCTCATCTCAGCTCAATTTCCCTCCACCCTTGCTCAAGTACTCAGAAAGAGGATAATAAATTATGAAGCCACCCAGGCTGGTCACCCAGGGATACCGAACTCCAAGCGGTGGATTTTCACCTCCTTTTCTGCTTACTTATTTTGCTTTTTCGTTACGAACATACACCTCGAGGAAGAGACCTCTCTTTCTGCTGAGTCACTCAAGCAGTTTACGAGGCACAATACAGAAGATAAGGCAGCTAAACTACAAAGCTAATTTAGCGGAGAACAGAAGACAGCTACTTTACCTGCATAGATGTCAGCACATTTTTGCTAATAATCATTGTTGGTTTATTTAATCTGTAGTATCTCATACAAACTGTTGATATAAATGACTTAAATGGGCTCTGCGTGGAAGATAGAGCAGAACACTGTACTAAAAGATACTATAGAAAAAAATACATTGTATTATATTATTTGATAAACAGTACTGGATCCTGTAATTAACATCTGTATCATTCGGCTGTGCACCAATGGGCAGTTACAGCTAAATGTGTAACCTTCGTTCTGGGATTTCCCAGCATGTTGGGGGTTTTGTTGGATGCTTATCCATACAGCCTTAACATAGGTCTTTGATGGAATTCTCATGGGGGGCAGGGGAGTGAAGGGGGGGGCTGGGAGAGTGTTAAGAAAACATTTTGAAATCATTTGCATACTGTAGAATTATTTGGTTGGACATTCTATTCCATTCAAGGTTTATGCCTCATGCCTTTCACTGTGGTATCTTACATCATCAGACTCTTCAATCTCATGCACCTTTCACAAGTTCAGCAGGAGTAAACTCCTCTCCCTCTAACTGTAAGAGCTATACTGCTTTTACTTTCAAGATAGGTAGAGTTATGCAGGAAAGACTTTATAGGCCCTTTGCACAGCATTTTGATTCCACCAGGCTCCCACCCCTTCATCTGGAAATTTTCACATGCTCAACAAAAGCTTTCCACATGCAGCATTTCAAACTTTCGAGAAAGAAATTCACACTTGGGCAGAGACCAACCCTAGGAAATTGTAGCCTAGTAGATGGAAAATTCACACGGTTCTGACTGACTGAAAACAGGGAATTAGAATAGAAACTAATATGCAACCTTAATTGTAGTTGTAGCCTCTGTGACCTTTGTAACAATATGTAACTCTGACACCTTATCAACCATATGAAGAACCTGTCAACTATAGGAACTATAAGCCACATGTAATACATACAGCACCATCAATTTAATAAAGAGGAAAACCAAGGTGATGAGTAACTGAACAACAGAGAAGAAATAATAGGCATCAGTTTCAGCCAAGCGAACGTAGGTTAAATACTTGGATGAAAAAAAAAAACTTTAAGAAATGTTAAGCAATGAAAGACACTACCCAGAGAAGAAAAGGAATACTTGTGGCACCTTAGAGACTAACCAATTTATTTGAGCATAAGCTTTCGTGAGCTACAGGTCATCACCAATAAAGATGTTCAAGGCTACCCCTGTCAGGGTTGTTGTAGGTGTGATGGTGTTGTTGGTGGCAGCATCACTCATGGGTCCTTTATTGCACTGTTTTGAGTCAACATTACAATTGTCTCTTTTTGGATAGGTTGCATTCATTGCACCTCTATCTAGTAACATGCATATAAAGGCCTTCCCATGATTTCCAAATGCTTACATTTCTAGCATGCTATCATTCATCTCTTGCGAATCCAAGTTTTCTTCTTCATTGCAGTTGACTACCACCAGCCTTTTGTTATACCAGCCAGCTGCATGGCATATTCCTCTAGATTCTTTGTCCTATATCCTCCAGACTGAGCTATCTGACCTGTCAATTAAGCCTTCCGTTATGATCAGCATCATCAGTATTCCCTCCCCTTGCTGTTTCATGAGGTTAGACAAATTTCATACATCTTGTTGCACTTTCAATTTAAAAACAGGCTATTTTTCCTTAATCAAGGCAGGCAGGAAGTAGAATTGGCTTCAAGATGCCCATGTCGATGCTAAGCTGTAGGGTTCAAAAAGCTGCAGGTCAAGCTGAGCTGCAAGGCTGAGAGGAAAAAGTATTTTCTTTTTTTTTTTTTTTGGTTGCCTTCCATTTTTATTATCCCCTTTGACATTTCCGAGTTCACAGGGCAATATACAGTCAAAAAGAAGAATTCCTCTCCTCACACTCAGCTGAAAGCTCCAAAAGACACCAACAAATAAGCAGGAATGGATTGCAAAGGAGAAATTGGATTTTGCTCATCTGCAGCCGAGCTCTGCCCCCGAGGGGCAACTTTTATAAATACAATGCTATTGTTATCGTCGTTCAAACCACATTCTTAAATATCTAGGCTGCAGCACATTACTCTATGTAAGAAAGGTAGGCAAGAATCTCAAAAGAAAGCTGAGCGAACCATCACAATAGTCCAAGAAGTGAAGAGCAAATTAAAAGGGTGAAGATTTTCTCAATATATTTGCATTTCTATGACTGTTTCTATAGCCTGCCTTGCTGCAGCCCAAAAACAGTAGCTAGAAAAGCGGGGGCCTTAAAAGGCCTTATGTAATCTATGAGTTTCCTATTCATCTTCAGTAAATGCTAATTTTACACAGCACTGAGTATAGAGTCAGTTGTACAAAAGAGGAATTTTATAGAATTCGGGAGAGCTGATGTCATCTAGGAACAGCATACTCCATCCATGCATTATATTTGAAAAAACAGGGTCAGACACAAATCACAAGGAAATGCACTTCATATTTTATGAGTTCATAAATCTACCATTGTGGATAGGCTGGGATCAAAGTATGAATCTTTAAGCACCATAATTCCTGGGCACTAAGGATTAATTTTAACCACAAAACGTTTAGACTATGAGCAAAACACACAGCAGCACAGGCAAATATATGGCATGCATAAAAAGAGCACAAACTCAAAATATTTCATTAGTGTTGCTCTATTGAACAAGTTCAAAAGCATTGTTATAAACAGAAACAGTGCATAACAGTGACATACACATATAAGTGAAAAGAGACATGCATTGTCTGAACAGTGTAACATGCCCTCTAGTTTGATGGGTCGTTATATCGATTTCATTTCTTTCAGCCTGGGTGATTTATTTTTTGAAAAAACACCTATAAAATGATTAACGTACAAGAATCAGGAACTTATTGTGACTCTTTTCATTGGCGAAATATTACTTGTGTATGCCATGTATAAACTTCCTGATTGGAAGGCTGTGCATTTTGCCACTGATTTTATCAACATGGAAGATGTGCTAATGCATAAGAGCAGAGGGTTTAATCAATGCAGCATTTCTGCAGGCCAATAGTTGAAGGCTATGTCAGCCATGCTTCAACGTGGCAGCAAAATAACCTTCTCTTTAAGGAAACAGGACAGAATTATATTAATAGGCAAAATGTAAGATGGTCACTGATTTCTGAGACAAAATATATATATATATATATATATATATATATATATATATATATATATATATATATATATATATAATGTAGGATGAAAAATTGCGTTTCCATAATTCCTTCTGGGATCTATAAAGACTTTGAAAATGTCAGTGAATTAGTCCCAATTCAGTAAGCTACTTAAGCAGATGCCAAGCATCAGAAGGGTAGCCATGTTAGTCTGTATCCACAAAAACAACAAGGAGCCCGGTGGCACCTTAAAGACTAACAGATTTATTTGGGCATAAGCTTTCGTGGGTAAAAAACCCACTTCATTTAAAATGGTTATACCATCTGAAGAAGTGGGTTTTTTACCCAAGAAAGCTTATGCCCAAATAAATCTGTTAGCCTTTAAGGTGCCACCGGACTCCTCGTTGTTTAAGCAGATGCCTAACTTTAAACAGATGGAATGGTCTCACTGAAGTCAGACAGACTACTCAAGTGCTTAAAGTTAAGCACATGCTTAAGAACCTTGCTGCTCTGGGGCCTAAATGCTACCTGGGATCATTATCCCTCTTTTACAGATGGGAAATTGAGAGGCAACGTGACTTGCCAAGCCCTCATGGGATGTCTGTGGCAGAGCAAGGAAGAGATTCCAAGCGATCCGCACCTGTGCCTTAACCACACGCCCACCCTGACTCTCCAAAACTCCAGCCACCATGGCTACAGCGCAGTGATATTGCGCTATCATTTTACAATGCGGAAAAGGTGCCATACTATTTTAGGTACAGAACGCTTCAGTTCAGCCATCTTCATTCAACTGTCTCTCAAAGCACTTCACCGTTTGGTGGCAGCAGAGCAATAGCCTGTAGCACTGCATATCTATAGCATGCTATGTACTAGTACTTTAATCTTTTGGGAATCTGATCCAAAGCCTACTGAAATCAATGGAAAGACTCTTAATTTGGATCAGGCCCATATTGCATCTTCCATTCAAAGATTTCAAAGAGCTTCACAAATATTCATTAAACCACATAACACCCTTGCAAACAGGTGTTCTACCGATTTTGTATATGAGTAAAGTGGGGCACAAAGATCATGTGACTTTCCCATGGCCGTAGATCTCAGTGGAGTCCAGAAGTCCTGACTCCCAGCCCCCTACTCTAACCTCAGTCGCCACAACCATCATAAAACAAAAGGTCAGAGTCAGTTAAAATACAGCAGAATTGTTTCACTTTGCTGCTTTATAGGGGAGAAAAATGGGCCAAATCATCAGCTGGTGGAAACTAGCATGGCTCCATTGACTCTACTAACCCCATGGACTTCAATATAGTTATGCCAATTTACACCAGCTGAGGATCTGTGAGTAGAGGAAAATATAATGGGAGTTCTGGATATTTCCAACTGTGGTTTTTTCCCCCCATTTTCTTGAACAATTTGTAGGAAATAAATCACGTCTTCCTAGAATAATTCACATCTTCTCCATAATTATCAACATTTCTTGGGCTGTAGTAAAACAAATAATAATAATAATACCTAACTGTTACACAGCACTTTTTATCTGTAGAGCTCAAAGCACTTTTCAAAGGAGGTCAGTATCATCAACCTCATTTTACAGACGGGGCAACTGAGGCAGAGGGCAGTGAACTGACTTACCTATGGTCACAGAGCTGGGAATTGTACCCAAGCCTCCTGAGTCCCAAGCTAGTACCCTATCCACTAGATCACACTGTGCAATGCCAGTTTGTGTTCCAGTTATATAAATTACATGCACATCTGAGATATAACAGAGCAACAAAGATTTTACCCTGCAATTATTTAAAATAGATTTCAGTAGCCACTTGTGTGTTCCAGCTTAGGCTTCCATTAATTTAAAACAAAAAAACTGACATACAAAGTTTAAGATCTCATTTGGGACTGAGAACTAAACAGATGATGTAAGCTATTGAGCAAATGTTGAAATAAACCTTAGATCTCAGCTGTACCTTTAAGGGGAAAAAAAGCACAAAATTCAGTGAGTGACTCAAAATTAAGGAAAAGTGTACCAATGTGAAACTATACCCCAATATGTGCATCTCTCAATGAAGTTAGAAATCAGATTTTTTTTTTAAAAGACTCCTACCATTTTAAGGGAAATCTAGCTTGCAATGGGTTACAGCAATTTTGTGCGGTGACATCAATACTACTCCTAGTTAAAATAAATTACATGTTGGGATTTAATTATCAAACCCTGATGAGTCATAGTGATATTTCTGCATTTCTCTAAACAAAAAATGAAAAAAACAAAAAAAATCTAGGAAGGCTCTAGCTCCACCAAGAAAATTCAAAGGAAAGATGCATTCAAGCATTTGAGGGGTGGGGGAAGAGAGAGCGAGAGAGAGGTGCATTAATCAGCAGGTTCAAGCTCGCAACCGCAGGGAAAAATTTATTGCTCATTTCAGGCATCCTTCAATCTGACCTGCAAAGCAAGCAAATTTAAAGTAGCATTCAGTTCCTTATTGAGGCTTGTTGGCTGCAGGCCAAAACTGTCTCCATTATTTGCATTTCTCCACATACATACAGATAAATGTCTTAACCACATCAAGGTCATTCAATATCAAGGCCATTAAATTAAGTTTTCCTCTAAAATGAGGTCTCATTATCAAGACTAATTAAAGGATGACAAAACTGACTGAGCCGTTCCCTTCCTTTGCACAGGCTTATTCAGGACTAGGCCATTCCTTAGGAATGAAGTTGATTAAAATTATTAAAAGCTATTTTAATCCCTGCAGCTGTGTTAAAGGTCTCTTGACTATCAGCAATAGAACAGCATAAAATGGCGAATATCCGTGTTTTTTCTATTTGCACTTTAGCCACATGCTTCTCACTGATCCTCTTGATTTACCTAGTCCCCTAATTTCACTGACTATCCCCCACAGTTCATGAAACACAGTATGTGGAATAAGGGCGGGATGCAAT
This sequence comes from Caretta caretta, assembly GCF_965140235.1. Classification (NCBI taxonomy): domain Eukaryota; kingdom Metazoa; phylum Chordata; order Testudines; family Cheloniidae; genus Caretta; species Caretta caretta. The sequence goes on from NC_134214.1 coordinate 89,505,310, forward strand.
GTGTCATTTCATCTAGTATTTCCATGTGAGCAGTTAGCACAGAGGCATAATAGGCTTGATCCCCAGCTGGTAGAAAGTGACCAAGTTCCACTGTAGCCAATTTACACCATCTAATTCCTACCATCAAAGGTGATGTCAAAAACCATGTTGATCTGCGCCAGGTGCTCTGAGAAGGGGGAAAAGCTCATTCCTTCATACAACTTTTAGTATCTATGCTGCACTGTGCACACACATAATGCTCTGCAAACTCATCTGGGGCCTGTCTCTCTATTCCAATACACCAGCTTGTACCAGTTGAGTTCAATGGACATACACTGATGCAAACCCAGTATAACAGAGTGCATAATCAGGCCTGCAGGGTGTAGGGAGTTTTGTGGTACTTAAGTTGGAGGAGGAAATTTATATCTCCAATCTGCAGACAAGTATACAGCATCTCTACAGCCCATAGGGCACTGCCTACCCACCCCCACACACACACTTTCATAGTTTAAGACCAAAAGGACCATTAGGCCATCTAGTCTGACCCCCTGTGTATCACAGGCTCTTAAATTTCACCCACTTGCCTGTGTTTTGCCCAGTGGTTTGTGTTTGACTAAAATACAACTTGCATTTGGCTCAAGCAGATCTTCTGGAAAGGCATTCAGTCTTGATTTGAAGACGTAAAAAGATGGAAAATCCACCTCTTCCGTTGGTAGTTTGTTCCAGTGTTTAATCACCCTCACTGATAAAAACGTGTACCTTATTTCAAGTATATATTTGTCAGGCTTCAGCTTCCAGCCATTTGTTCTTGTTCGGCCTTTCCCCACTATATGAAAGAGCCCTTTAGTAGGTTGTATTCTGTCCCCGAGAAGGTATTTATACACCATAATCAAGTCACCTCTTTATCTTCTTTTTGATAAGCTAAATAAATAGAGAACCCTAACCCTAAGCTCTGTCCTCTCACTGTAAGCCATTTTCCCTATTTGAATAATTTGAGTGTCTATTTTCTGCACCCTTTCCAATTTTCAATGTTTTTTAAAATGTGAGCACTGGACCTGTACACGGTATTCATCTCGACAACGTCATATACACAGTACGAGTCACCTCCCTACTCTTATTCACTACTCCTGTTTCTACATCCAAGGGTTGCATTAGCCACAGCATCAGTCTGGGAGCTCATGTTCGATTGCTTTCCACAATACAGATCCTATTCTGTAGGAATGCCTGCATTCCTTTTCCCTAGATGCATAACTTTTGCAGAGGGCCGTACTAAACACAAACTTTGTTTGAATGAGCCCAGGTTACCAAGCAATGCAAATTGCTCTATAGGACTGCTCTGCCCATATCATTATTTACCACTCTGCCAATCTTTTGGTCTTCTGCAAATTTAATCAGCAGTGATTTTATAATTACTTCTAAATCACTGATCAAAATATTGAATAGTATCAGGCCTAGTGCTGATCACTGCGGAACCCTGCTAGAAACAACCCATTCAATCATGATTCCCTTTGGACAATTATTTTTTTGAGATCAGTCAGTTAGCCAGCTCTTAATCCGTTTAATGGGTACTTTATTAATATTGGATAGTGCACAACGTCATGCAGTACTAAGACTTGGTCTGCCCTAAAAAGTTCTCAGCATAGTACTTCAGTCAAGGGAGTGGAAAAAAAAAATCACACCTCTGGCCGACGTAGCTTTGCCAACTGAACCCACAGCGTAGACACAGTTATGTCAGTGGAAGAGGGCTTCCGTCAACATGGCTAACCTCATTTGGAGAGGCAGTGTTCCTACACCAACAAAAAAAACTCCTTATGTCAGCATCAGCTGCATCTACACTTAGGGGCTATGCCAGCAGGGATATAGCAGCACCGCTACACTCGTATAGTCTCTGTAGTGTGGCCATACCCTAAATCAAACACCTCACAAAAGCCATAACCACATTGGTCAGGGGTGTGGTTTTTTTTCCACACTCCTTACCAATGTTCCTATGAGAATATCACTGCCAAGTGTAGACCAAGCCTAAATATATTGAATCTTGGCAGTTACCTTAGAGGGAACTGAGTCACAGAGAGGCTAAGTGACTAAGTGTATGCCCAAGGTCATACATGAAGTCTGTGGCAGAGAAAGGAATTAAGTGAGTGTCTCCCCAGTCCTAGGCTCATGCCCTAGCCCTGGGCCAGGCACTTCATGCCTGGGCCAGGAGGTGCCAGTAATATTGAAGCAGCAGCATGTTCAGACCCTTCAGAAGGAAGGATCCCTCACTCTAGCCACAGGGAGCTGCTACAGTTTGGACACTATCTGAAAAGTCTCTAAAGGGAGACTTCAACCTTTTCTCCTCATCTGCAAGTGGGTGAGGTCTTGAGAACGGGGAGGATAAGAACTTGTCTTCACAAACTATTAGACCACAGCAATCTGGGGTGTGAATCTGCCCCAACCTAGCTTGTCACACTCTAACTGTCCATGTGCACCCTGTTGATGCACAAAAGTGTAAGAGTGCTCTGAGCTAGTCCTCTTTGAAACAGGACTAACTCAAAGCACCTTAATGAACTGCTAACGCACACTGCCAGAGTCTGTCTGTGTGCATCCCTGCCAGTTAGATCACGGAGTAGATTCACAACCCAGTTTGCCTTGGCCTAATTGTTTGTGCGGACAAGCCTATGTGAGAAAAGTGAAGGTGGACTCCTTGAAGCTCAGAGTGGTGAGAAAACCTCTCCAACCCACCTTCCAGGCCACACACACTAATTTCACACACACACACACACACACACACAGGCACCCACAGCAACTTGAACAGAAAACATATCCCAGCATGGGCTCTTTTGACCTTGGCATGCTCTTATATTCTTCTTTCATAGATCTCTGTCTACCGTTTTCATAGGCCTCTTTCTCTGCTTGTCTCTAGCATTCCTTCTCTTGATGGGCCTCTTTCTCTTTGCCTACGTAGGCCTCTCTCTCTCTCTCACACACACACACACACACACACTCTGCTAAAATATACCACAGAGCTACTTTTTTTACTCTTTATCCTTTTTCACAATATGTGTTGTCAGCAAGCGTGACAATGTATTTACTGGTTCTACATGTTGTAGATCAAAAGTCACTGCAAATCCATGTCATCAATCATTTCTCCATTATTGAAAACATTATAATCCAGTTGTGTGGTTCAGCAATTTCAAGATTTAGAAGGACACCGTCAAGACATTTTTTATTGCTTTTAATTTTATTTTAGTTTGTTTTATACTCATCATGTTTTAATACCCTCACGGTAGCTTGAAAAGCAAATGTCTTTCCCTAGTGACTGTTCTTTCCCTTTGGCCAACATTGATTTTTCCCTGAGTTTTGAATGATTCTGAAATTAACGTGACTGCTCTGTTCAACACCAACAATTTTTAGCTGTCTGCGTTAGCCCCCTCCTGTGCCAAACAGTCTCGTAATTTGTGATTCAGCATCGTAAGCAATAACTAAGCACTCTTCACAGAGCTACTAACTCTGAGTCAATTTGGGAGCCCAAAAGGACATTTTAATGAGCCCCATAAAAAAGGCTAGCTAGTGTTGGCTTTTGTTTAAAAAATTGTTTTTTCAGCTATATTGATATTTGGAATCAGGAGGATTTCCTCACATTAAACCATTAATAATGGAGAGTTCAAATAAAGCTAATATTTTTTCTGAGGACTTGTCTTCAAGGGGACACTCAGAAAAGTTAAGGCAAATCAGCTAAAGGTGTGAAGTCAATATTCACAAGTTAAAGCACATTAAACCCCTATATGGCTGCTCTTGTTTAGGAGTCAAGTGGCCTTAGTTCACCATAACAAGAAGTAGTCGGGGCTAGTTTACACTACAAAAGCTTTGTCGATACAGCTGTAAACAGTTTAAGCTAAACCACCAGAGCCCCCTAGTGGAGATGCAGCTTATATTAAAAGGAGTTTTTCTGCCAATATATTTAAACCACCTCCCCGAATGACAGACTCTTTTCCTGGTATAGCTATGTCAGTCAGGGATGTGGGTTTTTCACCCCCTAGCCAGCACAGCTATGCCAATAAAACTTTTCAGCGTAGACCTGGCCTAAATTAGGGCATGTCTAAACTACAGCGGCACAGCTAGGACAGCACCGTGGTGTAGACGCTTCCTAAATCAATGGAAAGAGTTTTTCTGTAGATGTAGCTAATCCACCTCTCTGAGGCAGTAGCTAGGCTGACAGAAGAATTCTTCCCTTGACCTAGCCGCGCCTACGCCGGGGTTTATGTTGGCAAAATTTTTCACAGTCCTGAGTGATGTAGCTAGGTAGATCTAATTTTTAAGTATAGACCCGACCTTATCCGTCTACACTGCAACATAAGCCCAGGGTTAGTAGAACCTGAGGTAGCAGCCCTTGGATTTATTAACCTAGGGTTTAAGTGTCTACACACATTTGTGATGCAGGTTAAGAATTGTTGAACCCTGAGTCCCATCCTAGGGTTCCAGCATCTATACTGCATTATGCAGGCCTGAGTCTAACACCTATATTCCAGACTGCCTAGAGCCCTCCCAAAATGTAGCTGCTCTAGTCCTTTGCTCATGGTGCAGTGGGGGGAAACTTGACTGTCCAGAGGACAAAGAAAGTCAATCCATTGGACTGTGAGATACTTTTGGTGGACTCCCAGAGCAAGAGTCCAGTGGGGCTGCATCTATGCTACAAAGCAATAGGGCATGAACCCTGGGTCCCGGCTTGACTCAGGTTTGGACCCTCCATCCCTATTTGGTCCTGGGACCCATGATCTAAGCCTTAGGTTAGCATGATTTGAGTGTAGATGGAAGGGGGTTCAGGCTTGACCCTGAGTTCAAACCTTGGATTTACATTCAAAGGAACTCAGACCATTGTACTCCTGAGTGAGAGCATCCACACAGGGTTTAACAAGTATAACTTATGTGTGGATATTGCACCTTAACTGATTCACATTAACTTTCCTGAATGTCCACAAAGGGTTCCTATTATAGGATTTAGGGTTCTTCCTTTGGTCCCCCCTGCTCTGAGAGGTGCTGATTCATGGTGACTCATTGTGCCAAGTACAATTCTTTAACTTCGCCTTGGGTATGATAGATAGAGAAGTCCTACAGGAGGAACAGCCAAGTCTGGGGAGAAGACTTAGGCAAGAATCCACGTTTGTTAGCACCTTTGTTAAAAAGCTGAACCTTGGAAACGTGGAGAGTTTTATCTTTTCCAGTGTGTGCAAACCATGACCCTGATCTTGCAATGAGCTCCAGGCAGACAGACCCCTGCCTCCATCTACAGCCCCATTGATTGGGGCCTTTATTTGGAGCAGGGTGGGAGCAGTTCACAGCCTGATTCTCCAATGCCTCATCCCCTGTGTAGTCATTTACAATTACTCCTGATCTGGCAAGGAAATGAAAAATAAGGCCAACAATATTTATTGGGCCATTTCATGGGACAAAAATGCTTCTCCTGGTAGAAGTAAAATATTTCTAGACTACAAACATGTTCATCAGACAGCTCAGAATCGTTTCAGGAGATATTAGACAGTGCAGTCTGAGAGGTTTATACAGCACTTAAGAAGTCTTGAGGAGGGAGATTCAGTCTAATGCTTTTTATAAGACAAATAGAAAAAAAGCTTACGGTTGCTGGAGGGAATAAAAATAACGTCAGCATTACTGGTCTCCAGATTTTCTGCTGCTAACAGAAACATTCCTTGCATACACTGCACTTTACATCTCAGCGGGATTTTACAATTTCCCACCCCCTGGGACAGGTAAGATTTTGGATCCTTTTGACATGGGTATTTGTGATTTTTAGTTTTGTGTTTCGCAACTGATCTTTGACCGACACTGATGCAATTTCCCTGAATACATCACCTAGGCTAATGAGCGCTTCACGTGAACTGAAGCTGACCACTGGCTCACTGTCATTTATCTTTATAGAGCCACAGAAGGCAGCAGAGGTGCTAAGAAAATGGGGGAGGTGGGAGGGACACAACACAAATGTATTACAGAAAAAGAAGGAAATTAAACCAAACCAGGATTCCATGCCTGCAAACACTCACGTGTACTTCACTTTATACATACAAATAGTTCCAGTGACTTCAGTAATTCTAATGCAGTGGTTTTCAAACCTGTGGTCCATGGAATCACCATCCTACAGTTACACCACAGGCTGCTGCCAGGAGTTGTGAGACAAAGTTTAAAAGAAAAATGTAAGCTAAATACCAGGAAATACTTCCTGACATGGAGATGTGCAGAAGAGCCTCTTATGGGAAGTGGTGGAAACTCCATTGCCCTGCACGTGTAGAATTAGACTTTGCAAACACCAGTAAGTGTAGGATAGGAAATAACCCTGAATCTGCTAGAGATGGACTAGATGACCTAATGGTCTTTTCTCTCTCTAGAGAGAGAGAGAGGATGGTCCAGGGGCTAAGGCACTACACAGGGACTCGGGAGACTTGGTTCAATTCCCTGCTCCACCACAAAATTCCTATATGATCTTGGGCAAGTTACTTAGTTTCCTATGTAGATTATAACACTCCCCTACTCATGGGGTGTTTTGAGAAGAAAAACCTTAAAGATGGTGAGGTACTGGGATACTACAGTAATAGACACCATAAAAGTACATAAGATAGAGGTTCACTCAGAAATCAAAGATTCTGTTAAAGCCACAGAAGCCAAGCAAGTCAAAGTACATGCATGAAGGCTAAAGAGGAACAATGGAAGAACCCTCTTGGAATAAACAAATATTGATGTCACTGGGGAAGTGAATTATGGGAGAGGCATTTTGTTCAATGTCAAGCCGCCACAGATGCCAGGAAGGAGGATTTTGTTGTTCAGAACAGTTAAAAACATGTCTTGATTAAGAAATCATCATCATCTGCTTTGTCACAGCTTCAGGGATGTAACACTTCTAGTAATGGAGACACTACTGCCGACAAGGCAGGAGGAATTACATTTGAACTTGATTTTCAGGGACCAAAAGGCATGTCATAACATGAGGTGGCTACAACAGACTCTGGATACGTCTGTGATGTAAGTGAATATGTGATTGTAGTGCCTGTAGGACTAGATTTACTCTAGCTAGGACAGGCAACAGCAGCGTAAATGTGGCAGCACAGGCTTCAGCTGCCCGAGTACAAGCTGACCGCAGACTCTGGGTATTTACTCGGACACGTAGCCTGCACTGTAGCCCATGCTGCCACATCTACATTGCTACTGCTACCTAAACCAAAACTAGTGAGGATATGCCCAGGCAGGCTACAATCACACTTCAGTGTAGATACACCCTGTGCGAGAGCCCAGACTAGAGAGAACAGATTACCAGTGACAAAGCCTGTCAGGTAATATTGCTGTAATTTACAGTACAAGATCAGAATCATGTAAGGAACAGACTAGCTGACTCTCTAAGCAAACCTTAAATGTTGGCAAAAACAAAGCAAATGAGCAGATACAGGTCTCACCACAACTTAGAAGTCTTCCTGATCCATAGGCTTTCCCTGTACCCAACACTGAACACAGCCAGGTGCTTTGGAAATAAATGGGCACCATTGTGCCCATACTTCTAATCAAATGTTACCTCTGTCTGTGCTCTTCCTGACCCAAGGCTAGATGTGAACTTCCAGCAGCACCAGCCCTCCCCGCTAACAGTTTGCCTTATCAGACAATCATTCGCACACAGCTCACTCTCCAAGGCTGTGGGTAAAAGGACATGTCCCCACTGCTCACTACACCTACTGTCCTACTAATACTAGTGTCCTATATTTATTCAGCACCTTTCCTCCAAAACAGACCCCCAAACACTTCTAAAATGTTGAAAGTTATAGATACATAGGCATCTGTGAACCCATCACTGAGAGGCAGCCACCTCTGGGAGAGAGAATGGCAGCTAACAATGCATGCAACTCTACACCACAGGAAGTGAAGAATGTGGTGGCAGTGAGCCCCACAATGCCTGGATAGAGGCCATGTGATGGAGCGATGGGAGGGATGAGGGGTAGAAGAGATTCCCGTAGGTTGACACTTCTCTGTGTTCAATGAGGAATCAGGAAGTACTGATTCCTTTCCAGCTTTATCCTTCAAAGGCGCTGAGGCCAATTAGCATGGTTTAGCACTGCTAAAATCTCCTGCATTAAAACCCATGTAGGAGAAAGGTTTAGTCTTATTATAACTGAAAGCTACAAGTTAATATCAATCTTCATTTAACAGAAGCTAGTGTCATGATACTTAATGTGAGCATATCTTTTCCTACGTTGCTTTTTTCCCCCCTCTGAACAATGAACTATTTTTCTATGCCAAAATAATGAGGCATTGGAGGCTCTCAGTAGACAGCATTGTGGGGTTTATATTATCATATTTAAAAGGTGACCCTTACATTTAAAAGCAGAGAAGTGATAATGAAGTTTAGGAAGTGTCTGGAAAGAAAATAAACCCCCTTCACCACAGTACCTGGGCACTGCACAAACGTTAATTCATTTATCCTAAACTCCCTGCAGTGAGATGAGAGAGTAGTATTATATCCCTTTTACAGATGAGAACTGAAGCAGAGAAAGGAAGAGATTATGTGACTTGCTCCTAGAGTGGCTGGACAGAGTTCACAGCTGAACTGTGATTTGCTGGAGGGTGGCCTGGCTGGGCTATGGAGAGGGGAGGAGAACAAAGACCCCTATCACCACAAAGTGCTCTAGGCCCATAAAACCAGCCTTGGAGCACCTCAGGAAGCCAGGCAGCAAATGGGCTGGAGAAGAGAGATGGAGACAGAACACAGAGCAAGAAAAAGGACTAGCAGAGGCAGCTGATTGAGGGTGTGAGCAGTTGGGAGTCTCTTACAGGCCTAGCTTTCGGGCACCTACACTTTCCATAAGGACAGCATTTGATGTGTATGAGGGCGTAGCTAACCCCAGCAGCTACAGAACTGAGGGATGTTCATTCCCTGGCGCACGCACACACACACACACACACACACTCACGCACATGCACCCCCCCCCCTTAAGTAGACTGTCCAGAAATTCTTACTACTGTGCGACTTTTCCCATGAATAGACACAACCCTTGGGCTTGGGCATGAGAAATTAAAGCACAGAAGAGCCTTGCCAGGAATTCAGCTCATCTTCAGACACAAAAACAAGATTTCTGGACAGTAAAACAGTGATTGCTTTTTCATGCAACTAAACCTGGAGTTTAGAATTAGGCAATAATAATCTCCTTCGGCAACTTTTGTAACCTGTGACTAGAATTTATCCCTACTGAGCTGAAAAGCAATCCCTGTCGCTATAGCCACGCTAACAAAGTAACATTCTGATAGAAACAAGAGAGACCTCTCGAGTTGCTGCAAGGATATTAGGCAGTAGGGGCAACGGGATTCCAATGCCCATTTATTTCACTGAAGCTAATCAACAGGGAGGAGGGGAAGAAGTTATTTCATCAGGGGCTGAAATGACTTCCTTCTAGAGTGGAAAATCTCTGGACTGAGGTGATTTGAACTCCCCTCCCCTGGCTCCTTTTGAAAAGCTTACCAACCCCTCCCATCTTGTATTTAACCTGGGACAAAATGCTACTTGGAAAGCTGCCGATACTGACACTTGGCAATTCAGTTGTTTCTCTTGACGTGTTAGCTGGTGTGGAAGAGACGATGTTTGTTTTCTTGACTGGGGCTGAATTTTCAACACTCAAATTTTGGCACTAGCTAGGACGAGGGAAGTGTTTGACTTAAATGGTCTAAATTCAGAAGGGACTGATTACTTCTGAAGCTTGGATCCAATTCAAAAGCTCTGCCCACCGATGCTACCTCTCAAACTGCCAGAAAGCCCAATTTTCAGCCTCCCGCAGCCTTGCGTGGTGCTAAAGCATGCAGTATATTAACATATATTTTAAGGTTAACTTATTGCTTGTGAAAGGTGCCAGGTTAATAACGAGTTTGCACCCTCACCCCCACCAGGCTAAGTTAAAAACAGTGTACCCAGAGACCATCACCTCAAGAGACCATTCCAGCCATAAGGAACAGTCTGAGCACACCCACTAACTGCAGATTGTGAAGTTAGTGTGGCACCATCTCTATGCCACTCAGAAATTCCTCTTGCCTATGCAGGAGGAAGGCCCAGCTCTCCAGATCCACCGGGTTATGGCAATGTAAAGGGACCATAAAGGAATGCAGAAACCAGCTGAACAGGACTACAGGTCACTTTTGAACTATGACCTTTGATTTCAAGCTAGATATTTCTATCAGGCTCTTCACCCCAACATCTGATTTGTGTTATGCAGAATACTATCGAGTCTATAAGTCTGTTAATTACAAATTATACATAAAAATAGTGCCAAAGATTTAGCTGCTAATTTATGTGAAGCTATTAAAGAGATAAAAAAGATCCTGGCACATAGTCCTAGCTCAGAGAGACATCACAAATAACCTATCATTATACACAGAGTAACAGAAAGGACACCCTCCTCCCCTGTGAATTTCAGCTGTTATTTTATTACTTTTTATCACTACAGATTTCCAAGGCAGAAATTAAGATGCAATATATAAAGACACACATGTACCACTTAACTGACTCTCAAAGAAACTCATGACCCCTTCTTATGGAAATGCATTCACAATTTAAAATAAGCAGTTTTTACTATCTGCAACAGACATGGACACTGGACTCAGAATCACAAGAGAACAGCTTTCATGGGCTTGTTGGAAAGTGCCGCATAGCATTATGGCACCCAAACATGTTGTTGGAAAATTCATCCTTCACCTTGGAACTCCCAGGTGAGACACAGGACTGCCAGTTAGACAAAGCAAGGGGTAGCCAAGTGTGCTGAAGTATGGAACATGCAAAGAGACTCTCTCCAAGCTCCACCCACCAAGAACTTCTGTTCAGTGTCCTAGAACTCTATTCCCAGGTCATGGCTTCTCGGCCCCTACTTCTGCCTTTAAGGATGTGTATAGGGTGTGGGGGGGGGGAAATGTATCTAGTATATGTGAAGTACTTATATAGCCCGCATTACCACATTATCTGAGGGCCTGGCAATCTTTAATGCATTTGTCCTCACAACAGCCCTGTGAGGTGAGGTAGTGCTATTATTCCCATTTTACAGATGGGGCACTGAGGCACCGAGAGACTAAATGACTTACTTAAGGTCACACAGTAAATCTGTGGCAAAGCAAAGACTTGAACCAAGGCATCCAAAGTCCTAGATTAATGCCCTAACCTCTAGGCCATCCTTCCTCTCTCAGGTTAGACAGCCTCTTTCCACGTGAAGAATCCTATGTTCACAGGCATTTAAACACATTAAACACAGGGAAGGGAGTGATGTTATAAAACAAAAACTAGCCTATCAAAATGTCTTCTGCCGTCACTGCTTTAGCCCAGGATCTTTCTTCCCCTCCCAGCTTCAGGAAAGGTCAAAGAGGTTGCAGTTAAGTTCTGTGCCTTTCAGACAATGAGGAAGGCAAATTGTAGTCCTCCGGCGACTGAATGACATAATGAAGCATAACCAATTGCTTTTGGGTGTCAGGACATGAGGGCAATTTGCTAAGAAGCAGAGGGTGTGGAGCAATCTCTCTAGCATTTTGATTTCACTGAATACAGCAACCAGGACATGAAAACAAACCATGGGCAGAAGGGTCTCAAAGATGACAGTAAAATGAATTTGTAAAAGCACTCCAAGCTCGGGTAACTAGGGATACAGGTCTAACATTACCCAATGAATTAATCTATAACAAGATCATTGCTAGAGCTTTGATTGTTGTAGGTCCATAAGTATAAAAAATATAGCATCAAACCCTTTTTGAGTTAACGTACAACCAATAAATCAGTGATCCAGCGATAAAAGAAAAGTCTCTCTACTGTCAGCAATGCCTGGGATTCAGCAAAACAAAATACTGCTCAAGACAAAAATGTACAACTTTGCTTTGAATAAATGGATTCTTAAAACACTTACTAAATCATTGCACAATAACCAGTTCTATAGCACAGTAAACCTCATTCTCTTTTAATAGGAAACACTAGAAAAAACAGCTTTATTTTGCAATGTATTTTTTGAATCTGTTATAAGCTGAAATTATGGAGCTCAGTCAGAAGCAGTTGCTTTGGGATTCATATGCTTTGCCCATTCTCAGCTAACTGGTATATGAAAGGCTAGAAAACAAGAAATACAACCCTTCAGTTCTTTACTGAACTAGCTTCTTCCATATCTCGGAGTATTTCCTCCTTCTAAAGCCACTTATATAATGTGCAATACCCAAGCTGTAAGCATCAAGCCTCAAGGTTACACACCTCATTGCTCTTTGTACAGTACATTGCTACCTAAACTTCTGATATCTGATGGAGAACCAAACTAAACATTTTGTACACCTGACCTCCCACAAAACCAGTTATTTTCTCAACTCCTTCCTCTCACGTTGTATGCTCTAAGATGTCAGTTTTCAGTGGCTCAGTCACTCAAGATCAGATGCCCAGTCAACTGTAGGATGTGCCAAATTCTTGGGAGCAAAAGGGAGAACAGCATCGCTGCTGACATCAAATGTTTTTGCTTCCAGGAGCTTTTAATGAAGCAGTCCCCTACCCATTCCACTGAGCCACTTGAAATTTCAAGAATGCTTTTTACCCACAGCACTTGTGCCAACCACCTGACACCACATGCCTTAGCAGAAAGCCGTTTTGATCCCAGTAAAGAGAGAATTCATATGCTTCTGGACTGGGTGCAATGGCTCAGAACTATGTAGCATCTTGTTCAACAAGATCATGCAGCAAGGAGAGGTGCTGACAGTTCTTCCTCAGTGTTCATCAGCCTTCCTTTTCAGTCCTGCTCCACTTGAATCTTCGAAGACATGCCCGCACAAAGGAATATTTGATGGAGCACAATCTCAGCCAGAAGGCATGCACAGACTGGTGTAGTCTAGAGCAGACTTGACTCAGAGAGGGAAAGCAAACAGGGAGCTTTAGTCTCAGCTGTGAGGAGTCAAACAGCGTGGCCATCATTACAGACAGACTCCTAAAATGGAATCCCACTTACAGAATGGCAGAAGGAAATACTGACAGGTTCTCACTGCAAATCCCAAATTAGCTCCTTATTTGGTCTTTGAGTGCCTGAGATACCAACCATAAGAATGTGTGTGACCATACACTGTAGTAGGTGAAGCACAAGATAACTACATCCATTTTCCCTAAATGAATGGTTCTTACTACACTGGGGTCCCAAACCTAAAACCCCAAATCATGACAACCCTGGACGTTGGAGCATGTTCAGAATTTAAACCCACAGCCAGTCCCTGATTTCACAGCTGAGGCCCAACTGTATAATGGCCTTAACTAAACCTCCCAAATTAGAACCCCATATCCCAACACCTGACTCTTTGGAATTTCTGATACAGGTCCTTAACTTTGAGGTGCTTGGCCATCTCTTGCTATGATGTAGATGTCCACGGACTCAAAAGTGGACTAAGACCACAGAGCACTTTATACTCTCAATTCCCCAGACCGCTCAAGGTCAGAGGTGAGGCCGCAGTAGGTCTAGACATACCTGAGCTGGCTTTGATCTAGCAAGCTCAAACAACAATAGCAGTGAAGTTGAGCACCATGGGGGGCAGTTCAAGTACATACCCAGGGTCCCAGGCGGAGCTGTACAGCCTGTTCTGCTGCTCATGCTACACCAGCGTCACTGCCATGCTTCTCATACAGTGTCCTTTTCAAAAGGAAGGGGATGACTTCTGAATACACAGCATCAACTTCTACTGCATGAAAATATTTTTTTAATGCATCAGAAAGAAGCCATTTATTAAACACTGAACAAACCACCAATACCTTACACGCTTTGAGGTGTAACCATGCATTACCACCTCGGCAATGTGCATTCTGTAGCAAAGCTGAGGAAAGGTGAGCTGCACCACACCAGTCCTCATAGGGCGAAAGTCACTGGCAAGTGACCACAAAGGTTTAGGGTTGGTTACCTTGCATGTATGCCCCACCCAAAAATCCCTTGCTAGTAGCCTTGGCAAAACAAGACTCTAGCAACATGCTGACCTGACACAAGAGAGGACAGCGATAGGACTTTGCAACACCATGGCGGATGCTAAGAACATACTTATGTGCTGCAAGCATAAAAGTGTGCTAGGAGGGTGAGATTTTCAAAAGTATGCCAGTGCTGGCCTAACTCTGTTCCCCATGAAGTCAAGGGGACTTTTAGGGCATTTCTACACTAAACACCTGCAGCTGGCCCATGTCAGCTGATGTGGACTTCCAGGGCTTGGGCTGTGGAGATGTGAAATTGCTGTACAGACACTGGGACTTGGGGGCTGGAGCCCAAGCTCTAGGATCTCATGTGCAGGGTGGGTCCCAGAGCCCAGGCTCTAGCCCAAGCATCTACACCACGGTTTTACAGCCCTGCAGCCAAGCCCAAGGTGGCTGACACAGGGGTTGAATTGCAGTGTAGACATACTCTTACAGTGATTAATGGACACAGAGCGAGGCCAGCTTTGGCAAGTCTCACTTATAATGTAGAATATTGGTTATCCTAATAAACGGTGTATGAGAATGCATAGGAGCTGGAATTAGGGGTGCTGCCACTGCTGGCTTCAAGTGGTTATCATCGACAGGGTTCACAGTTTGGTTCAATGGCTCTCAGCACCCCCACTACACAAATTGTTCCAGCACCCCTGAGAGAATGCTCATAAAAACAGTCAGACATTCATATAAAATATAAATGGGGGTTCAGCACTTGGCTTTCCATAGCACATGCAGCCCAGCACCATTACTGGCAGTAAGACAGCCATCAGATGGTAATACTCTCTTACTCTTAACCGGTGCTGGATTTGAACCGGCAGTTTAGCAGCTAAAAGCTTACAGTCCATTACCAATACCCTGAGCCACCCAGGTCCTTGAAGCTTGCTTTTTAAAAACCTTTGTTGCTTAGTTCCCATCATGTTTCTGAGTTACACTTGACCTATTATCCCACTTTCCAAAACACTCGTTTACTCCCCGCAAGTTTTCAAATTAGCCTCTAGATCCTAATATCTCCTAATACCGATCCTCAGACACCAGCTTCCGAATTAAAGTGTGCCTGGATAGCCCATTTTCAACTGTAAGAGCACAGTGGTTAACCAAAGCAAAATTCGGTATGTCGGGTTTCTCAAAATATCTGAGAGGATTTGATGCTGCTCAGGATGGGGAGATCTGCTTTGCCAATGGGTCAAAATATGTTCAGTGAAAGGAAACTCTCACCCTATGCAAATATTTTGTTAGTTTCCATTAAGATCCAGTGCATCCTGATTTATTTTACCCTTCGGAGCCTGTTTGAGCTCTATACTTTCAAGGCTTTAGTCATAGTAATTAAGGAAGATCTGCCATGTGTTCGTATAATCCTAAATTAAACTGTCTCAACATAATTAGGCAAGTATCAGAAATGGCATTAAAGCTATAAATGTACCCAAACTATGATTGTCTCATTTCCCCCCCTTCCAATGAAATTAGTACTGTAGTTCTTCTAGCTTATTTAAAGAGGGGGAAAAGGGGAATTCCCTTTTCTACCCTCAAATTTCCCTAGTCTGAACACAGTGAAAAGCAAAGGAGTACAGTGTCAAACCTGTGCAGAGATCTCTGGGAAATCTCTTCTAAAGGAGACTCCACACAGCGCCTGTAAAGTCGCACAGTTTCATAGCCCATAATCGCTTCCGCGAGAAATTCTCAGTCACGCATCATCATTTCACCCTGGCTGAGCTCCCTCCTTGTCCTTATCTATGCCTGCTGAACTAGCCTCACCTTTTCCGCATCTGTCTAGATCAAATGCCAGCAGGGACTGTCAGCTCCTACACGAAAGGGACACGATTCTCTAGAGACAGCAAAGAGGCACTTTTAGTGAGATTTAAAAAAAGAAGACTTTTCCAGTGCAAGAAATATAGCACTACGAGGAAACCAATAATATTAATTAACAAGCAGAAAACAAACAAGGAGTAACTGTCTGTACAGAAAAACAAAACATCTATTCAGTATTTTTGCCTCCACCGTTCAGGACTGCAAAGTAACTTTAAGCTGCTGGCTGTGCCGTACTGACATAGCATAGGCCCCAAAACCTTTTGACATATTTCTCCTTATTAAAGAAAAGGAAGTGAAATGGCAAGTGATGCAGGCTCCCTGTGGGCTCAAAAATCAAGCACCCCATTTGCAGAAGAGCAGAGAGAACCAGGTAATGGGCTTGTTTCCCCACACGTGGGCAGGGAGCAGCTGTGCGAGTACTAGCCCTCAGCCCTGAGTCAAAGTAGGGCTGAGGCAAAGGGTTCTGCAGGGAGCAACAGCTTTAAACTCCATCCAGGGTTCCTAGTAGCTGTAATAGTGCGCTTAGCGGCCCTTCTTCAGTTCCCCTCCCCGTGGATGCGTTTAGCTCCTCCGCTAAACCATAGCTCCATACCTTCCAGGGCAATGAAGGTCCCAAATGAATAGAAGCCCATAACGAGCAGTCGTCCTCCTCGTCTTTCACTCTGGGCATTTCCCTCTCCTTTGAGGAGCAGCACTTCCTCAGCCAGTATCACTCCCTTAAGGGCCTGTCAGTCTTCTCCCCCCTCTAGGGGATGAAAGCATCCCTGTCTGCCCTTCTTTGGAGTACCCCCAAGAACCAGCCGCCACCCCGCAGCCCCTACAACCGGTCTCCTCCCCAGCTATCTGCCTGCATGCTCTGTACCCTAAGGTTCCTCACCCCCCTCTTACGCCTCTTCTCAGCCTCTTTCTCCAAGCTTCTCTCAAGGCAGCAGGGAGCTGGGGAGCCAGAGCTGGAGTCCAGCTTACAGGCAGAGAATGGAGAGAAACAAAAAGTGCAGGGTGGGCCACAGAGAAAAAACACAGCGGACAGAAAGCCTGGGAGGCGACCCACTGAAGCAGGCCACACCCCACCCCTTCCTCTCCCTCAGAAGGAAGCTCTGTGCCAGCCTATTTGGACAACACCCCAGAAGTCCAACCACTTGGACAGCACAGTCAAAAAGCCCATCTTCTAAAGTCATCACTTTCAAATATAATCACTGATAGATTTTTACATTGATAGATTTCAACTACAAGCCAGGGCTGCAAGGGGCAGACGTATGGGAATGAGAAGTGTTTCATGACAACAGACTCAATTACCATTGTAGCAGAGGGTAAGGGATGCTTGCTCTGGAATTTGGTCTGACCATGCTGCAGAGATCACAGGGCTTTGGGTGCCAAGTGACTCGTGCCAGGGCATTCTTGCTGCAGACCAACCTGCTGCTACAGGGTGTCTTCAACAGCGTGGGCCAATTGTAATCCAGACTGCAAATCTGCCCCCACAGTATCTTTTAAAGTGACCTTTCCCGCCTTGATTTTTTTTGCACCTTGCTCCTCAGAAAAGCCACATATCTAATTTTCCCCCCACCTGATCCCAGTAGTGATCATACTGGGATCTCTTACAAAAGTCCTTGCCTTTCACAAAGCTGCCCAGCCTTGCGAGCGTTGTCCAAATACATAAAGCTCTTGGTGTTTACACACTCCATGTATTAATGGACAGTTAAGAGCATGCTAGTGAATCAGTAAACTACAAAAAAAAATGTTTGATCAGCAGGTCAGTATCAACAGTCAGAAAGCAGTAGTGAAAATTAACTTTGTGATCTAACGATTACGGCCTTATTACTCCTGCATGACCTACATATATTCTTCCGCTTCACCTGCTCGGTCCTCCACATACTAAAACAGTGTTTTATGCAGCCTATTATGCTTCATAGCTTTCCACAAGAACCATTATGACAGCAATGCTCTTTTCTTACCTGTATTATTCTTTTACAAAGCTGTCATTTGATAGAGAGGTCAGACAACAAGAAGGGTTTAATACGATAATAGCGCACATTTGGGACTATTGCATGCAATGATTTGAGATACGATCACTTGTTATGCTTAATCACATCTATCATTTCAGTCTTTTAAAAAAAAAAAAAAGACAATCCAAGTCAAGTGCAAGAATGTAAATATCAAGATCTAGTTTTACTGTACAACAGCTTCTACTGGATAAAACCAAATTTAACGATTAAGAAACTGACACGTAAGCAGCGGAGACTCTATTCCAGTGGTTTTCAAATTTTTTAGACTGCATACCCCTTTCCAAAAAATGTAATCTACTGCCTACCTCCCCTTGAGATAGGGTCATAATATACCTATGATTAGATTGCCAAGTCTTACTAAATAAATGTGTTGTCCACCATTACTGGATTGTTCTGGTATACCCTGATGAGAGCTTGCGTACCCCAGTTTGAAAACCACTGCTCTATGCAATTCTGTGGAAACTTTTACTATACAAGGAGTCTTCTTAAAGGATTCTATTCTTTTATGGTACATGGATCCATAACTAGCTGTGAGGAGATCTCAAGAAAGGGAAAATTTATGCTGAATATCAGGAAAAGTTTCTTTACAGTGACAGATATTAGACCCTGGAACAGTTTCTGGAAGGAAGTAATAGAAGAACCTTCACTTGGGACTTTTAAACAGACTGGACCAAAAAAAAAAATCAATCCCTAGAAATGTCAACAGAACAATTCTGTATTGGTAGCTGGGTGGCCCCCATGATCCAATAAAACTTCACAATCGCAAAGGCTGGATTCTCTGATCTGCTAAATTCACTTTCTGGCACTCACTCGAGTAGTGCAAAGTGGATTTAAAGTGGCCAGAAATGGCCATGGGAGCATTACTTTTGTGTGAGGCATATTTCTGTTGACAACAAAGCTTTGGAGGGGGCAAAGCCAGCCCAGGGCAGGGGGAGGAAGAGACATGTCAAGGGCTTGCTGGGGAGAGCCATGTCAGAGCAGAGTTTTACTATGCCCAATACACCACTAGTATGCACCCTGACTGATTTTACATCAGTGGAGGAAGTTAGAGCTGCTCTTGAATCTAGCCCTGTGATTCTACAACTCCACTGGTTTAGCTTTTAGAACTGTAATCTTAGTGCAATACTTGACATTGGGTCCAACATGTGCCTGCTCATCTTTGTAGGAGATGATATTTCGGAGATACTTAGGAATTAAGGATTGCTGCTGTTTAAATTACAAATAATGGCAGCTTGATCGTGGTCTTACTATATAGGCATAATTCCTTAGAGGGAGAGATTTATTTCTGGGGAAATTGCATGCAATCCCTTAAGGGGAAATTTTAACCCACATGCTAATATTTTTCCTTTTCTCTATTTTTCCCCCTCCCCTCACCCCTTAAACTGTTTTGCTGGCTATTTTTAGTTCCCAATTTGCAGTTTGATTCATTGTTACATTAATTTTCCATTCCTTTGTGTTCATCTTCATCAGCTGCACGGTTAATAATTGTACCAAAAATAAGCAGATGTTCTGTATGGTACACCTGTGTCCAATTAAAATCTGTCAGAAGTTATGAATTTGCAAGTGGTAATAATGGAAGAGAAATATGGGGAGAAAACAGAGTGGCATGCAGTGTTAATTTTCCTTGTCCTGAAATACAGCATTGCATGAAAGCAAATAGTCCTAGGAAAAATCTGTCACGTACATTTAGAGGAAAGATTTGCTGTCCCAAAGAACAATTCGTGTTCATTTCTGCCAGGAATATTCAACCATTCTTTAATTTTTTAAAGAGTCATGCAGCTACTCCAGCTTTTATCCCCCATTATGAAAAATATGTTCGCTCTAATTTTGGATTGTAATAAAAGCGCTGCCTGGGGCCACTCAAATTTTTCTATTTCTGTGAGGGACATGTCCTTGAACCAATTCAAGGTAGCCAATACATCTGCTTGTGAAAGTCTGCACAGGTAAATACCTAGAGAACATGCCTGCCAATGACCTTGCTGTGTACTGCAAAGTGATATTCTAACGAGAAATCTATTTTTTCAACCTTTCATGGTCAAGAGCATAACGCATTTTTATTGCGTATTCTGCCTTAGACAAAGAATTCAACAAATATTTAAGTAAGGTTTTACATATTCAAGTGTTTCTTTCATGCAGCTTATTACATGTTATTGGGACATCAGAAGTTCACTGCCAGCATTATTACAGTCTATTCCTGGGGAAGCTGTTTTAATATCTATTTGCACTAAATGATTTCTAAAGCAGAGATACATCCAAGACAAAACCCCAGCTCAGAACAGGACTGAGCTTTGGAGGAGGTTACATCTGGGCTGAACTTCCCAGTTGGAACTTATCTACAGGGGCAGCAGATTTGCATAATATTTGGTGGTGCCCAGAACAGGTCCCAGGTACACACACACACACCTTGTAAGCTAATATATTTTTTTTTAAGTAATGTAAATATGGACTGGAAACAGTAAGCATTTAACAGTTTCCCTATATCGCACAATGCGAGGGCTCTGGCTGGCGGTGAGAGCTCTGGGGTGAGGCTGGAGATGAGGGGTTTGGAGAGTGGGAGGTGGCTCAGGGCTAGGGCAAAGGGTTGGGCTGTGGGGGGCACGCAGATGAAGGGTTCAAGGTGCAGGAGGGGGCTCAGGGTGGGGCAGAGGGTTGGGGTGCAGGGGTGAGGGCTGTGGGGTCGAGCCAGGGATGAGGAGTTCACAGTGCAGGATGGGGCTCAGGGTGTGGGGGGTGAGGAGTTTTGGGTGCAGGCAGGCTGCCCCAGGTCTGGGGCCAGAGAAGAGGACTCCACAGTCCCCCCCATCCCTCTCCCCACTGGCAACAGCAAGCTCTGGGGGAGGTGGTCTCCTCTCCCCCCCAGCAGCACACTCACCCGGCACCGTCACTGCATGTGCTCTTAGAGGCCGGGCCCCTCTCAGGTCCAGAAAACCCCCTCACCTCCCTTGTGGGTCTTGTGCCCAGTTGAGAGTCTTGTTTTGCTGTGTAGCCATTCCCTCTGTGCACAGAACTCCCATTGACTTGGAGGGTCGTTCACACTGGCTATAATCCCTTGTGACGGGGCAAGGCCCGATGGCTATAGAAAAATAGTGGGAGATAGATATATTAGCTCCAGGCTAAACAAATCCCTCGTACCAGGATAAGTGATACCTGGCAGCTGCTCCAGGTCAATTAAGACATCTGGGGCCAATTAGAACTTTCCAGAAGGCAGGGAGAATACTAGGTTGATTGGGACACCTGAAGCCAATCAGGGGCTGGCTGAAACTAGGTAAAAGCCTCCCAGTTAGTCAGGTGGGTGTGCATTTCAGGAGCTGTGGGAGAAAGTTGTGCTGTTGGAGAGACTGAGTAGTACACACCATATCAGGCACATGGAAGGAGGCCCTGAGGTAAGGGTGAAGTGGAGCTTGAGGAAGTGAGGGCTGCTGTGGGGGAAGTAGCCCAGATAATTGTATATGTCATGTTTCTAAAAGGTCAGCTACCATAGCAGATACTATTAGGGTCCCTGGGCTGCAGTTCAGAGTAGGGGTGGGCCTGGGCCCTCTCCCCCACCCCCCCTTTGCCCCCTGATCAATCATGGAGACTGGGAGACAGAGAATGTGCAAGGATAACTTCTCCTCACCTCCCTTGCTGGCTTATGATGAAAATGGCTCAGTAGACTGTGACCCTTGTCTCTAGAGAGAGCAGGGTTACGTGGAGGGTCACAGTGAGCCTCTGAGGCTAGTGAAATCCGCCAGGAAACGCGGGACCCATGGAGGCAAGGACAGAGCTTTGTCACACCCTTTAAGGTGAAACATGCATTTACACATAAAGATCACTTCCTCCACCCACGAAATGCAGCCATGTCTAGTGCATAAGTGTGGCGTGCGATTGACAGCACAACTGAGGATAAGAAATAAAGAACACTGAATCCAGATAGAACTGCAGGGGGAACAGCAAGCAAAATGCATTTATCCAAATTGAGGTTTGAGTAAGACATCAGGGTCAAAGCTCCTGCTCCTATGAAAAATGCCATCAGTCTTTAAACGGACAAAAGTGGTTAGGACCTCTTGCTAAAGATCATCATCATCATGGCAAATTCCAAAGGGACATGGCTTCCTTGAAAAAATCAAGTACCACCTGGATCAATCTCTGGTTACGTGCTCAAGTGGGCAGGATATATACTCGGTTTATCTTTCTCAAGATAGCACTTCCAAAATAAACACCCTCTTGCAGCATGCTGGGGTATACTGGATGTACTATGTGCCATGGGGTACCTCTTGCACTGATATGGCACAGCCTGGGACAACATCTACGACAGATGGAATATGGATACGCATTTGTTTTCATAAGATTTTTTCCCTGCTCATTTTGCTTTGACTTGGTCATGTGGCAGGCTCTCCAGTAGACTTGATGCTGTGGGGTGATTTTCCACTGCCTTGCACCCTGTGTATACATTTACACCTATACAAAGTGGATGTAAAATGATAAATTCTGAGCTGGTAACATTTAACTCTATGTGGCTCAAGTGTAGTTGACTGCACAAGATACCTTCAGGCCCATTGTCTCCATTCACTCTTCAGCAGACCTGTTGACCAAATTCAAATACTCCAGGCAGCCTGCAGGGCCCCACCTTTCAGAAGAGCAGGTCAGGAAATAAGGATTTTAGTTTCAGCCCGAGATGGAGGAGGGGAAGAAAGAGGTTTATTATATCTCTGGGGATGAGTGTTCTAGCCATACCACACAGTGAATCAGAGGGAAGGATGCCACCGCAAGACTAGGTGCTCTTAGGAGGGCTCTAATCCAAGCACAAGCCTAGGCTGACCTTGCCTACTTGGTGGTATATGGCAGGAGCACAGCCCAAAGTGCTACAGATGCAGGCACTTAAAGGATTTTATGTTTGAAGACTTTTCAGCCACTCTACTCGCTTGTTTGATTTCTTCTTGTTGTTGACATGGGTTTACGTGCTCAAAGCCAGGTAATTCCAATATCCCTTCAATAACTAACTAGAGTACGTGCAACAGAGTTTTGCATTACAGCGCTGATTATCCTGAAAATCAATGCCTGCATACTTCTGAGGGCCAGGTCCTGAGGAAGGTAATTTGGCTGCAACACTTTATGCATTCACATGTACTCACTGGCTACCAGTGAAAGCGTAATATTGTATAATCTGCATCAATACTGCTGCAGAACCGGAGACTGAACAAAAAAGCATTGTTAAAACCTCTTTGATCCATTAGCTGAAAATCATCTCTCTGATCTATTTACAGGACACAGACTGGAATGGACAGTAATCATGGAAAATTATTACTGCAGGAGTTCAAAATGT
The DNA here is from genome assembly GCF_965140235.1 of Caretta caretta. Classification (NCBI taxonomy): domain Eukaryota; kingdom Metazoa; phylum Chordata; order Testudines; family Cheloniidae; genus Caretta; species Caretta caretta. Next base: position 89,528,363 of record NC_134214.1, read on the forward strand.
GAACCCTGAGGCCCGATGCCTGTGGCAGCCTGAGGGAAAGACTGGCTTCCCAGCAGTCACTCAATTCTCCATTTGTTTTTTTTCCTTGAGAATGAATTTACTCTCCCTGACCACAGGAGGAAGAGCACAGCCCTCACAAGGGCCCTACAGACAAACAGCGCCTTCAGGTGGAGAAAGGAGGAACAACAAGAAGTTACTTCACTCAGCCAAGTGAAGTGGGGCAGAAAACAGAAGGGCAGAGTCATGCACAAGATTAAACGCTCAGCCAAGGAGCCCATGAAAGGTGCCAAGTTCCAGCAGGTACAGCATGGCAGTAGCAGCAGGGAAGGTTATTCCCTTTGCCCTGTGCCTCAGATGTCACCCAGAGAGACCTGTCTAGGGGCGAGAGGATTGTTTGCTCTCCGGGCCTGTTCAAGCCTTTTTTGCCTCCAGGCACCAAGGAGTGCTCATAGTAATAGCAATTTTGTGTCACCTGGATATCTGTTCCCTGAGAACCAACACCAACAGACTATGGTAATGGCTCTCAGCCACTGCCAACTTGCAGCATCGCCCACTGAAAACTTGAGTCACCATTTCATTATACACCCTTCGAAACAAAGAACACAATGAGGATCCATCTCCCTTTCTCTGGACTATATTTTGGTAGTTGATGTCAACTGTGACAGATTTTTGGAGAGCCTCTGAACCTCCAGATCAGGGACCAGTTCAGCCCTAATGTATCTCTGGGCACAGTTTCCCTGACTTTAACAGATTGTGTGAGGGTTGACTAGGTATCTGTGGTGGGTTTTGTACCTCGTCAACCCTGGATTTTGATTCTGGGGCCGGGGGGCAAGGTTAACCCCGCCTCCCGGCTTCTACACTGGTTCTACAACCTCCCCGGTAGTCAGGGCCGTATGGCCCAATGGCCAGAGTCCCTCTAAATCATCTTCCCCGGGTGGGATAGTGCAGCCTAGCAGTCAGAGTCCCTATAGTGTGCTCCTAAAGCAGCGTGGCCCAATGGCCAGAGTCTCCCAAAACTCTCTTCCTCTGGTGTGATAGCGTGGCCTAGCATACGGAGTCTCTCTAGTGCACTCCTAAAGCAGTGTGGCCTGAGGGCCAGAGTCCCTCTAAGTCTTCCTCCCCTCATAGGATAGTGCAGCCCAGCAGCCGGAGTTCATCTATCTCTTCTGAGGTAAGAGAGGGGTCAGTGAACTATGTCGTCACCAAAAAAAAAAAAAGGCGGTGGGGGGTTAGAGACCCCCAGTAGGGGAGCCTGGGTCCACCTGCCTTCACTGGGCTCCAACCCAGGGCCCTGTCATTGACTGTGTGATCTGCCCCGGATCAGCGGGGAATCCTACTGCAACATGCTGCCCTCAGAGTGGTAGGAGATACCACTCCCTTCTCTTTCCTGGGTCACTTCTGACCAGTTCACCAAACGTAGCAGTTCCTGTGGCATCAGGATCTTCAGGTTCCCCAGCTCCCACAGCTGCCAGTCTCTGGTCCCATTTTCTGGCCCCTCTGCTTCCTCCTGTACAAGTCGCCACTGCTCCTCGGCTGGAGCCTCTGCTGGGTGAGGACCTTCCTCAGCTGCCCACCCTGACTGAGCAGCTCTGCAGGCTTTTATACTTGACTCTCTGTTGGAGCATGCCCAGCAGAGCCTCAGGGGCGTGGCTTCCTCTGCCAGCAGGGAAAGGTTGACCCTCTCACTCCCAGTGTGGGGCCAGTCCGCCCTGTCCCAGTATCCAAGGTCTGTGAGCTGTTCAATCACCACCATTGACTGACTGCATTTTATTCTGCCTTCTACCATTTCTTTAATTCTCAATTCCATCCAAGTTCTGTAACAGATGGAAAGTAAGGAAAGCCTTTGGTTTAAATACCTCTGATTTTAAGCTACCAAATCATGTATCTTATCTTGGGCGATACTGTAAATAAATAGCACCTGGTCACATTGCAATACACTTCTGCAGTTTGAGACAGTTACTATTTTAACCACCAATCTGCCATCCTCAGTGAACATTATCTTCTGTACAAATAAGGAGAGCTTCTTATCCCAGGCTGAAAGACAGGAAAGAAGGTTCCAGGTGAATCAATCTGGTTATAGGCTGCCCTCAGAACAATTCACTGTTCAGATGTATGGAGAGAGGCTCTTATCTCCATAAGAAACAGCTGTAGCTACTTTCCCCAGAAAGCCCAATTCTGACACCCATATTGAAACAACTTCTTCAAAAAATTAAGATAATCTGCCTGAAAATCCACAAGCAGGGTCCTGCCAGGGTAGATTTTTTTTTTTTTTAAGTATGAGGCAAACTGGACAAGGCAATCATAAAATAGGAGCATTCCAGAAAAAAGAAATAACGACTGATTCCCTTCTTGGGAAATTTTCTACACTTTTCTGTTCCGTCATATCTGAAAAGGGTTGGGCCCGGAAACCCCAAACTGCTTTTATTCTGACAGGTTTAATGAAGACTGGTGTGGCATAGTTTGGTGGCAAACTACTACACAATCATTGTAGTTTATGTAAAAATTAAAATCACCAATGCTGCCTGGTTAAAGACTTCAGTGAGTTGCATGGGAGCATAAAATGTCTGGAAACTGCAGCATTTCACCCCAGTGAAGACTCAAGAGCTGGTCAGAAAGCTGGTTCATTGTTTTCCTGAAGAAAATTGGCTTTTCATAAAAACAAAACACCAAAAACTGATTTCCCCCCCACATCAGTCTTTTATGAAAAGTCAAAATTTTCTGTGGAAAACAGACTTTTCTCTCTCGCACGCACACGCACAGACACACACACCCCATTTTGTCAGAAAGACAGTTTCGACAAATCTTTTGACTAGCCCTAACATTCTTCTCTTTTTGACAGAAATGGGCTACAGTTTCCTCATGCTGTGCATTTGTAAGACTTTGTAAACTCTCTCACTGTTTGGCAGCCTCTGAATAGGGGTTTCAGAGTAGCAGCCGTGTTAGATAAGCTATTACCAGCAGGAGAGTGGGGTGGGGGGAAGAGAAAACCTTTTGAAGTGATAACACTCATTTTTTCATAGTCCGTGTGTATAAAACATCCTCACTGCATTTTTCATTTTATGCATCCGATGAAGAGAGCTGTAGCTCACGAAAGCTTATGCTCAAATAAATTGGTTAGTCTAAGGTGCCACAAGTACTCCTTTTCTTTTTCTGAATATGGGGTGATTTTAAATACCTTATCAGGTACAATATACAGGTGGCAGAACAAGGCTGACGGAGAACAGAGATTCCACCATAACTTTGAATTTTGTTTCTCCTGTGAAAGAGACAGAAGAACAAATTGCAGTACAGTTCACATGAATGAAACTTCGTAATTGCAAAATGAAATCTCTCTCTGTGCAGGAGAGAAAAAGCTTTGCCTATTAATATTTATAAGCCTAGTGTTTCGGAATCTCATTAGAGCATGTCTGATACCTCACAAGTTGTGTAGAAAATAAAAATGGCATATTTTCCATTGCTTTTCACAAATGCCAACGTCCCCTTAAACAAACAGCACTCCACATCCGTTACCCTGCACACACTGAATGCGCCAGCTGATGCCCTGCTGTAGGGATTATCGATCACCGTGTGTAGCAGCGCATGACATAGTAAAGTTTATGCTTGGAAAAAGTCAAAAGTCTGCCTAACACCTGGCTGTTTTCCAAGCGAGTAGAAATAAATATTTTAGTTAGTTACTCTTCTTTACTCGGGCAGATGTTTTTCCTTCTACCTCTAGCCATTATTTTTTCCCAGTTCAACTCTCTCATTTACTGTACTTGAGAAAAGAAAAGGATCCTTCCAAACAACAGGCCCTGGTCCTACTGTCTGGCATTTCCTCCTAATTTAGGCTGAGATTTCCAAAGCTGCCTAGGGGACCTATTCCAATTCCCACCCAAATCAATGAAAAGTGAGTATCCAGCCCCCTTGGTGACTTTGAAAATCTCAACCTTCAAAGTCTGTATTTTGAAAAATGGAAGGCAGATGTGCAAAAATGTATACATTTCTACAACAACTGCACATGCAAATAGTTAAGGATCTAAACACCCTTTTCAGCATGGAACTGTCCAGTCTGCACATTGGAATAAACCTGTACTGATGGCATGAACTTCCTTGCACTTGTGATCGGCTTCTGTCTTTTAAAATGTTTCTTATGTGGCACTTTAAAATCCAGTTTCCAGGATGTAAGCAGCTAGCCAAGGAGCTGCTACAAAGACAAGAATACCTTACCGCAATAGAAACAATGTTCAGTTGGACTTAGCATCGTCTTAAATCATATCCTACTGTAACGTTGATAGACCCTGGTTGTTAGCAGGTGGGATCAAACCTGAGAGCTCTGAAGCTTAGTGCATGAGCCAAAAGCCAACTGGCCCTTAGCTAAGGCTGTAGAGCAGACTCATTAATCTCTAAGTGGTCTCAGTGTCACTAGAGGGGACAGAACACCATACTCAGGTGATGTGTGGGTTACATACTTCCCCTATCTGAGGAAGGGTGTCCTGCGCTCCAGACATTTACCAGCTGAAATCTTGGCCGAGCTCCCACTTGTAATGCTAACAGATCTCGGTCGTCGCCAGGAGGGATCAAACCTGGGAACTCTGGAGCTTAGTGCATGAGCTAAAAGCCAACTGGCCCTTAGCTAAGGCTGTAGAGCAGACTCATTCATCTCTAAGGCCTGGTCTACACTGGAAGGGGGAAATCAATCTAAGTTATGCAACTTCAGCTACATGAATAATGTAGCTGAAGTCGACGTACTTAGAGCTACTCACCGTGGTGTCTTCACTGCGGTGAGTCAACCGTTGACGCTCCCCCATTGACTCCGCCTGCACCTCTCGCCCTGGTGGAGTACCAGAGTCAACAGGAGAGTGCTCGGGGGTCGATTTATCACATCTAGACTAAACACGATAAATCGACCCCCGCTGGATTGATCGCTGCCCACTGATCTGGCGGGTAGTATAGACATACCCTAAATGGTCTCAGTTCCACTTGAGGGGACAGAACACCACACTCAGGAGATGTGTGTGTTACACTACCACATGCAAACTGGAACTAAGGGGCATTTTGCACATTCCTCAGTGAGATAATATGGCCCAATTTGTCTACGTATGTAAATCAACACAATTGATAATGGGGGAGCTCCTGTCATAGTAAAATAGCCATATCGTGAGATTTTTCCTATTGTCCGTTTGACAGTTCCAAGTATAAAGTCAGAGACAACCTTACATATCCAAGTACACACCAAGAATCTGATCCCATGCTGCTGTGCAGCAGAAATTCCCACTGAAGTCTTTGGGGAATGCAGGGGATAGAGCCTTCTCCCAGCTCCAAATGTGCCTCTAAACTGTCTTGTGACTTAGACCAGACTGCTGTTTCTGTAAATATGCTACAAGCATCCTGGTGTCCCGGTCAAAAGCAAATGAGAAACAATGGCCCACACTCCCACATGAGAGCCAGGTATTATGGAATCAAGTTCCCTCATGACAGGATGCTCCTCATAATGGAAACCAGCCACATTCTCACATGTGGAACACAGTAATGTTATGCTTCCCTAGGTTAAGAGCACTACAGGTACTCAAAACTACCAACCCCAAGCAGTGAAAATCACAAGTCAGCCTTCCAGAAAATCATGAAACTAGCTTAAAAATCATGAGGCTAAAACAAAATAATGCATTGTGGTTCTTTTTATTTGCTTTCTGAGATTTTAGACTGCACTCAAGTCACATTTTCAAGATTCTCTGCAACCACAAGTGCTAGAATGTCCTTTTATTTAATGGAAACAGATTCTCACCTAATCCAGTACCCCAAGAACAGAGGATTTAAATAAAATACTAAGTAGCATGAGACTCATGATAAAAGTTGGCAACCCTGGATACTCCCAGTATAAGAGGACTTACTTTAGAGCAAGCAGTTCCCAAGTTGTATTGGTTCATGTACTATCTTCTTAAAAAAATTGTTGTAAAGTGAATTGGACCGTCAAGGTTGCATATCGCCAGTTGTACATGCTGCACAGATGGTAACCCCTGGATTAGAGTAAGGAAAACAATAAGAAAGAACAGGTTTCAGAGTAACAGCCGTGTTAGTCTGTATTTGCAAAAAGAAAAGGAGGACTTGTGGCACCTTAGAGACTAACCAATTTATCTGAGCATAAGCTTCCAATGAAGTGAGCTGTAGCTCACGAAAGCTTATGCTCAAATAAATTGGTTAGTCTCTAAGGTGCCACAAGTACTCCTTTTCTTTTTAATAAGGAAGAACAAAAGTAAAGTATCCATGAGACAGCGCAGTGTGGACATCTAGTACAAACAAACCAGTAGCACTGCTAACAAATTGGCTGTTGAATTCTGCTCACGGGGAGAGTTCTCAGAAATATAAAAGGTCTGGTACATAGAAAACACCCAGTCATCATTACCACATCATATTTTCATCACCACATATACCACAGAAAGGACATATGACAGGGTTCTTGAGAAAAAAACTGAATTGGTCGAAGATTGATTAAATATGGTGGGGTACAATGGACCATGGCATTGTTGATTCATTCACACATTGGTCAGGGGAAATGTTCACAAAATCCATAGACGCACATAATCTGTTAATTTTAAACTAGAGGCGGACCCAAAGCAGAACCTCAAATCTGAACTTCATTGCTGAGGAGCCAGCTGTAGCTTTATGGCAGAATTAGTTTTATTTTCTCTTTAGATTTTTTTTTTGTGGGAGGGAGGGGAATAGGGTTATATCTGGCTGCACCTGTCAAGACAGCACTAGCAGAAGAGGGATATTATCTAGTTTACAGTCCTGAAGTCATCCACACACAAATCGGCCTGTGATAAAACACGTGACTGGGGGATTTAACAGGAGATATTAAATACAGCCCTGATGACATTCTGGTGAGAATAAAATGGCAGTTTGGTTCTATGCTTAAAAATGGCAAGCTGACTAACATTGGCTGGGTATTACATTATTTGCCAGGGCTATCACTGTAATAGGTAATAGTACTTATTTCCCTTGCTGGGCTGTTGTGAGGATTAATTAGTTAATGTTTGTTTTGCACTTCAAAACATGAAAAGTGCAATGCAAGTGCTAAGTATTATCATCACTGTGCCAAATTCAGTGATTTGGAATCTCCATGGAGAGGTTTATTTCAGGTGTAGAGTAACTGTCCTACCAGTAGTCCTCAGAGTATGTTTTATGTCTTAATTGTTAGTGCTTTACACACATTGTCATTTTAGTTGCATATGCGGCTTGATTGCGGTTAATAAAAGATATTTATATGGTTAGTGTTTCACCTATTGCTAGTTTTATAAGAGAATCTATCTCCTTAGACAGGTCACCCACGCTTCCACATTTACACTGCGGGATGTACTGAAAACATACAGGAATTCATCAAATCACTATTTCACTGCTAGGCTTGGATTGCAGCAGGAGAACCAGGGTCTGTAATTCACTGCTAGTGCAGCTCCATGAGGGAAGCAACAGTACAAGCTACTGTGTAGCTGAAGATCAGGCCAAAAAACCACCACACACTACAAAGGGTATGTCTACACTGCAATTAGACACCCGTGGCTGGACGCTGCCAGTTGACTTGGGCTCATGGGGCAGGGCTGTTTATGTGCAGTGTAGACATTCAGGTTTGGGCTGCAGCCCCTGCTCTGGGACCCTCCCACCTTGCAGGGTCCTAGAGCCTGGCCTCCCACCCAAGCCCAGATGTCTTGTAACACTGACAGACCCAGTTCGTCAGCAGGCAGGATCGAACCTGGGAACCTCTGGAGCTAAATCCATGAGCTTCTACTGCATGAGCTAAGCGCCATATGGCTATTAGTTAAGGCTGTAGGACAGACTCATTAATCTCTCTTTTTAAGTGGTCTCGGTGCCACTAGAGGAGACCGAACACCACACCAAGGAGATGTGTGGGTTACATCCACACCACAGTTAAACAGCCCTGCAGCATGAGTCCAAGTTAGCTGGCATGGGCCAGCCCCAGGTGCCTAACTGCAGTGTAGACATATAAAACACTGGGTAACCCTGCAAACTTCCTCAAGTCCTCATCCAAACCTCCTTAATCAAGAGTCCTCCACATCAGGTGTCTTCATCTTATACATCAAGTATGATGATTTTGCAGGATTAGGGCCAGAAATTTGTGCAGAGATGTAGTTACCTATTAAACTTAATGCAAATTAGACATCAACGGCACTGGCTCTTTTGCCAGCAGACCTGGGTTTACGAGGTTTTGAAAGTCAGGCCCTCAATATTGCTGCCTCAGCACAGATTAATTATCACAATAATTGCTGAAGAGGAGTTTAGGACTTCATTCAATCAGGAATAATGTAACAGGGGGTGAAGAAGCAATAAAACAAGTTCTTCCTCTCTTTTGGGCTCTTTGTGTGAAACCACCAGCGAAGCATGTGAGCACATAGGTCCTACATCTACTGAGTACAGTACAGCAAAGAGCAAAAAAGATTCCATTCTGCGTACCTGGTCAGGCACAGGGCCTGGCTAATATTTCTGCTGAACAGATCCTCTGATAATCAACCAAACAAGTCAAAAGTTGCCAAAATACAACACTATAAAACACACAACAGGGCCAAGGAATAATACTGTATTTTCTGAAGCTTAGCTTCTGCGTTCCTGAATTGCTACCTGGGGATCTTGGAACAAAGCTGTGGATTTCCTTCACTCAGTAAGGAGCTGCCAAAGGACTTCACCAGAGTGCTGGAAACCAGCAGAAAGCTTTCAACCCTCCATTATCCTGGAACGTAACATGTATGTCAACCTCATTAGATTTAACCGGACAGTAGGGCATTTGTGCCCAAAATATGCTATATTATGTCGATTAAAAATAAAGAGAAACAGTATATTTTAAGAGCTTCATACCTTGGAAGGATCATCTCCAATGTAAGTGTTAGGCCCTGATCCTTCAGACACTTAAATATGTACTTTCTTTAGAGATGTGAGGAATGCTGTTAAGTTCAATGCTGGCACCAGATTGGTGGGGCATAGTCAGTCAATCAGCACACTGTGGCAGGGGAGAAGAAATTGTAGCCACAGCACCCCTGGATAAAAATCCTCCTACTATAAAATGCAGAGGGGCCTGGAAGACTGCAGGGTTCTAAAAGACTCATCCAAAAGACCAGCGTGGCTTGCAGAGTATTGCCACAAGTTTCATTGCACCAATATAAAACCACTAGCATGTACCAGCGCTGCATTATTTCCATTTGGACTGAGCATGTCAAATTTAAAATGGATATGGGGGGTGGGGAAATCACAGGAAAGTTAAAACCATTTAAGAATTTAAAAAAATTAAAATAGATAATTTAACTGCAAATAAACTTGTTTAGCAGGAACCTTCCAAACTGGGTTTAATTAAGATTGCTCAGGTCAATCCTATAGTAAAATGGAAAAATATTTCCCCTTTTGTTCGTTTCACAGAAATTGATCTGCAACAATGATGTTTCAGTGACATGCCAGTTCCTCTCTGCCCTTTCCAAGAAGCTGCAGGCAGTTATTAATGTCACTGGAAGAGTTCCGTCAGTTTCCTTAACAAGTGAAGTTCTAGGAGTCTTAGCTAATGTGAGAGTGGCCATTTCAGACAATGCAGGAGACACATGATATCTAAACTTAACAAACCAAAAGGTCAAAGATATTCAGAGGTCAAGACATGCAGCTGGAAATATTCCAAGGGCCATATTTCTATATTTACTTCCATTAAAGAGTAAATTGTTATTAATACTGTGTCACAAAGCTGTCTGTGGTAGAATGCCCTCTTTAGGCTACATGGGGAGTGCATGCATGCGAGTCCATCACTCCACCCCCACACCAGTGGGTACTGTGGGGCCTCTTACTACCAGGCCAGCATTTACACTCCAGCCAGGGCCTCTTGACTGTCTCATCTCTCTCCCTACTCCTGGTTATGCCACCAAACAGCCCATTGTCAGCAAAAAGGGTTGAACAAAAGCAAGGTAAAGAAAAGGCTGTAAGCAGCTCCTTTCAGGATAAAGAAAAGGAGTACTTGTGGCACCTTAGAGACTAACCAATTTATTTGAGCATGAGCTTTCGTGAGCTACAGCTCACTTCATCAGATGCATACCGTGGAAACTGCAGCAGACTTTATATACACACAGAGAATATGAAACAATACCTCCTCCCACCCCACTGTCCTGCTGGTAAGAGGGGCTCTGGGAGTATCTCTGCCCACTTCAGAGTCCACTGGGGTTCAAGTACAAGTCTCAGTTCTTTTCCCCCATTCAACTCAGGGGTTCTGCACCCTCCTTCTGCGAGGGCAGGGGCTCGGTCAGTGCTCTCATCAGGGCTGGAGAAGCTTGGCGGACTGTTCCTTTACCAGGGTTGCCCCTATCTGAGTGGCGTTCCCTCTTTTGAGCTCCTCCTTCAGCCTTGGCATGATTCCCAGATGTGGCAGGTTGGGGCCACTACAGTCCAGAGCAGCTCCTTAACCCCTTCCATGCTAGTGCAGGGTTTATACACCCCATCCCATACTTTAATAACTAGTAAACTACAAATGTTTACAATTAAATGATTTCAGTGCACTTCAAATATTAACTCTCACTACAACCCCATTCAGTAAATATTTTAATCCCAATGTTATACAGAGGAAAATTGAGACAGAGAGCTTAAACTAGGAAAATGGGCAGCATTAAAAAAATGTTAGCTAAGACACGAGCACATTTTTTAAGCACCACTCAACACCTAGTGTAGACAAAGAGGTTGTTCAAAAATGTGTGCACTAGAGCTGTGCAAATAACTGATTTTTCGGTTCACAGGCAATTCCAAAAAAAGAAAAGAAATTCGTTTCAGGTTGACCCAAAAACAATTTTTCAGCAAACCAGTAAGTTCAAAAAATAGTATTGGGGTCAAACATTTCATTTCGATTTTGAGCTTTTTTAAAGCAGCATAGGAAGGTTGTACAGTGCATGCCACCAAGACACCTGGTTTCCCCCAGAGCTAGCAGCCTCCTACGGTGACCAGCGATAACCCCCTCCCCGCCAAGAGTCATAGATATTTCCAAGCCAAAGACTTGATGGGCACCAGCATCTTGTTCTTCTTGAAAATGGTCTGAAAAGAGAAATCCCAGCTGCGGGTTTGCTTCAATAGCCCACGCCAGTCTGTCACTTTGGGATGATCGTATGCAAGATGACGCAGGTGCTCTCACCCAGTTCAAGAGCCTCACCCCCTCAGGCGCTCTCTGTTCATGGCGCATCTTCTAGTGAGTCAATGCTGCTCCCCAAAGAAATGCTGCAAAGCCTGGGCACATGTGTAAATCACCCTTTGCGCCAGTCCAAAACTAGCTAATTATGGTCTCTTGCAAAAGGGTACTTTGTGTAAGCTGTGACTCTGCTCAACATCTTTCCACCCCTCCCCCCCGTAGCAAAATGGTCTGCCTTCATGAGGGTTCTAACTGCAGATAAATATAAAGTGAATCGCATACAGATCTCACAGCATAGCAGTCTTTATGACATATGAACTGTAACAAGAAAGGAAGGGTTGGATGAACTGTCTGCTCCAGTTAGTCACTTGGAATAGCTAGCACATTACAGAATCTATCCTTATCTCCATGGAGACAGTCAGGCCTAGTATTCTACTAAACACTTAAGCAGCAAGATGGCACAGAAGGAAAAAGGGACTGGAAACAAAGGCAACAACTATAAAAAGTGAAAGTTACTAGAGATCTTTTAGGTTGGTTACTTCATTTGACATTTAAGGGCCCACTCTCTAGTTTGCCACTAATAGGGCCTTCTTGTTTGCACTTGCAATGATTTGTGGGTACATTTGAAGTCACTTATATACCTAGGAAGCAGATATGTAGGTACCAGGAGAAACAGAGCTATCTGGAAGTTCTCCAAGAGCAAGGTACTAGTTAGTGGGAGTGAGAATGGCATGTATGTATCTTTGTTTATTTGGGAATCACAATTATTTAGCTGATTCTTATGCCAATGCATGGAGAAGAGAAAATATAAGGAACCTCCATAGATTAGATAGATAAGATTAGATGATGTAAGGGCCAGCTACAACTGGAGTCCTTCTGTGCCCCAAAGGAGGATGGAGAAAGGTGGGCAGGAGACCCCAGAAGAACAGGTCAGGTACATCATAGGCAGCAGGCTGCAGCATCCTTCTTTTAGGTCATTCCCACCCAATCAGTTCCACACTACTTCCTGCTAAGGAAAGTGGCTAAGTATATCATCTGGCTGTTCACTGCCAAGCTCATGAGGGCAGGACTCTCTCCTCTTTGCTCTGGCCAGCGCTCAAACACTACCTGAAACCTGCCCTGTCACCAGCTGAAGGAGAAATATGGCAGATGAAATATCATGGATGCCTGTTCACAGCCAAAGTCTATCAGACATTATGGGCCTAGCTTCTTAAAAATGTTCATCTTTATTACAGCTAAAAGTATTAGGTCTAACTTTTAACAGAATCTGGATTCTATGACTGGGGATAAATAGGATCAAACCTATTTCTCAGAGGAAAAAATCCAAGTTCAGCTATATAAAAAGGTATAACAGAGAAAAACCACGATGTTAGAGAAAGGGTAGCAAGATAGAGCACCCTCAAGGCTGTTCTAAGTGGCAGCTGCAAAGACCACCAAGGGACCATTCCAGCAGCAGGAGGTCACCAGGGCACAGCAGCACTCCAGTCATGCCTACTTTCCCTGATCTTGCCCCTGACACAGCTGCAGCGGACGGACAGGCCCCAGCAGAGATGGAATATATTCAGTTATGCTGCCCTTATAGCACTCACAGATAATCTTATGCTTGAGGAACTCCCAGGCAGACAGTTCAACCAGCTTTGCAGCTGCTTTACTCCAGCAAGCCAACGTAAAGCATCTGCAGGAGGAGCCAGGCTCTGGCCCAGTGAGTGCTGGGTGCAGCCCAAAAATCAGAATCTGGGCCCTGAGCACACACAGCAAATGTAAGCAGCTCTTTGGTTAAGGACAAATATTAACACAAGCTGTGCAGAAAATCAAAGCACCGAAAGCTTTTTTCTAAAATGTATGCAAATGTATTTAAATGAGAAGATGTATTCAAAGCAGAACTAACATTTGCTAATCCCTCTGAAGACTAGCTGAAGTTATTTAGTGTGAAAAAGAATAACCCGTCATCAGTTTTCTCACTGCATCATTTTTATCATCATGGGGAGGAGGGGGAAATGTCAGAATTATGTAATGACAGACGTTGCAATTCAAAAACTTAAAGATTTATAAACCATTAAAGCACAAATCATCAACATGACAGAAAAACACACAAAGTAAATATCCTTAAATCAACATATTATACATGTTTTTACTATTCATTTGCAACAAGCCTAATTCAAAAGTCTAAATCACTGGATTCTGACTATTACATTCTCGAGCAGCATTTTTCTTACTTTGCCTACATGTAAATTTCAATTATTATTGATGGAAATATATTGTGATGGTTTGTGCATGTATAGTGAAATCAATGTTTACCTACATTTACTGATAAAAAATATAATCCTTCCAAGCCTACTTTTACTCACTATATCTCTTAGTTAAGAATAGGCACATTTGTGCTACTTCAATAACACCACATTTTATGGTTATCTTATGGGAACCAGCATGTTAACCATAAAGTTATCAGTAAAATCTGCTATTGTTTTCATCTCTCACTTACTGTCTTCATTCTTTAGAATGATGGGGAGATTCCTTGGGAATACCTCAAAAGCTCCATACAAATGTTTCCATGATCTTCATGTAATCCTTCATTAATACAGTGTGATTAACACCACACCTTTGACTTTGCATATGTTTGAAATGGATGTTTGTCAGGTATCATTAACTCACTCCTCTCTTGGTGTTTAACATTGCTCAGATTCTGAGTTAGTCTTTTGCCATTAGGGGAGGGATTCATGCATTAACAGAGGCCAATCCTGCAACATTTACTCATGTAAGCAGCCCTGTGGGTTTCAGAGAGACTACTTATATGAGCAAGGTCTCCTTACATCAACAAGAGTTGCAGGATTGGGCCCTTAGCTACTACACTGTCAGTGAGTAAACTCAAGATATATTCCATTTATACACCTGCAGGACAGAGGTAACTGGAAAGGACTGGTTTAAATAAGCAGCTGGTCTGACAACCTCAGTGTGAAATCTTTTCTCAGTATCAGTACTTAAGCACTGGCACCATGGGTCTTGGGACATTTCAATGGGTCTGTTACCTCATAAAGTACCTGGATAGTGAAATAAACCGGAGTTCACAGGTGCTTCCAGCTGCCAATGGGACAGTTAGAGAGAAGGTGGGTGAGGAAATATCTTTTATTGGTCCAACTTCTGTTGCTGAGAGACACATACTTTCGAGCTTACACAGAGCTCTCCTTCAGGTCTGGGGAACGTAGAGGGAGACAGGTTGAATCTGACTGGAAAAAACTCAAGATGTATATAACAAGAAAGAATTGTTCAGAGTCATTCTGCTATTGTCACTCCTGGACTCTCTTTTATAATGTGGTACAATCTGAACCACCAGGGTGAAGTGATCCTGACTGTATATTACACTCAGACCACCTCAGATGCCCTTCAAATAAGGATCTCAGCGCACCTGGCAAACACTTTTTCCTCTTATCCCCCAGGAGGTATGCAGGGATCTCTTCCTTCATCACTGCCGTGGAACATGGCTGTGTTTAACATACAAAATTGGTGCTGAAAAGCAAGCAGCCCCCCAAAAAAAGATTTGTCCTACAAGCTAACATTGTCCAGTACACAGTACCTACTGGTCTCCATGCACTATGACCCAAATTCAGACTGGGTGTAAATGGATGCATTTTTGCAGGCATGTTTATGGAGTTGTACCTCCTTACACCAGCTCTGTGCTTCAGTTAAACTGAAAGGGCCAATGGAAATTTCCTTCACTTTGCAAGGACTAAGTTTTCTTATCACTCCCAATGGACTGTACATTGGTTAGCTCCCAACACCAATTCACTGGAGTAGGAATTTACTGCCTTTTACATTTGTTGTGCTCTCCTAAACTCGCCCATGTCCTATCTCTGCCCTGCTGGAGGCTCTTAGGAGCATGGTTTGAATGCACCATAAGAAGCCCTAGCTAGATATTGAGAAAGATAATTATGCTACTCTGTAAGAGCTGTTACAGTAAAAGCTGTGTTATCTGGCATTTTACCAACCAGAAAGCTCTAGAAACTGGCATTTCATAGAATCATAGAATATAAGGGTTGGAAGGGACCCCAGAAGGTCATCTAGTCCAACCCCCTGCTCGAAGCAGGACCAATTCCCAGTTAAATCATCCCAGCCAGGGCTTTGTCAAGCCTGACCTTAAAAACACTCTAAGGAAGGAGATTCTACCACCTCCCTAGGTAACGCATTCCAGTGTTTCACCACCCTCTTAGTGAAAAAGTTTTTCCTAATATCCAATCTAAACCTCCCCCACTGCAGCTTGAGACCATTACTCCTCGTTCTGTCATCTGATACCATTGAGAACAGTCTAGAGCCATCCTCTTTGGAACCCCCTTTCAGGTAGTTGAAAGCAGCTATCAAATCCCCCCTCATTCTTCTCTTCTGCAGGCTAAACAATCCCAGCTCCCTCAGCCTCTCCTCATAACTCATGTGTTCCAGACCCCTAATCATTTTTGTTGCCCTTCGCTGGACTCTCTCCAATTTATCCACATCCTTCTTGAAGTGTGGGGCCCAAAACTGGACACAGTACTCCAGATGAGGCCTCACCAATGTCGAATAGAAGGGAACGATCACGTCCCTCGATCTGCTCGCTATGCCCCTACTTATACATCCCAAAATGCCATTGGCCTTCTTGGCAACAAGGGCACACTGCTGACTCATATCCAGCTTCTCGTCCACTGTCACCCCTAGGTCCTTTTCCGCAGAACTGCTGCCTAGCCATTCGGTCCCTAGTCTGTAGCTGTGCATTGGGTTCTTCCGTCCTAAGTGCAGGACCCTGCACTTATCCTTATTGAACCTCATCAGATTTCTTTTGGCCCAATCCTCCAATTTGTCTAGGTCCTTCTGTATCCTATCCCTCCCCTCCAGCGTATCTACCACTCCTCCCAGTTTAGTATCATCCGCAAATTTGCTGAGAGTGCAATCCACACCATCCTCCAGATCATTTATGAAGATATTGAACAAAACCGGCCCCAGGACTGACCCTTGGGGCACTCCACTTGATACCGGCTGCCAACTAGACATGGAGCCATTGATAACTACCCGTTGAGCCCGACAATCTAGCCAGCTTTCTACCCACCTTGTAGTGCATTCATCCAGCCCATACTTCCTTAACTTGCTGACAAGAATACTGTGGGAGACTGTGTCAAAAGCTTTGCTAAAGTCAAGAAACAATACATCCACTGCTTTCCCTTCATCCACAGAACCAGTAATCTCATCATAGAAGGCGATTAGATTAGTCAGACATGACCTTCCCTTGGTGAATCCATGCTGACTGTTCCTGATCACTTTCCTCTCAAGCAAGTGCTTCAGGATTGATTCTTTGAGGACCTGCTCCATGATTTTTCCAGGGACTGAAGTGAGGCTGACTGGCCTGTAGTTCCCAGAATCCTCCTTCTTCCCTTTTTTAAAGATTGGCACTACATTAGCCTTTTTCCAGTCATCCAGGACTTCCCCGGTTCGCCACGAGTTTTCAAAGATAATGGCCAATGGCTCTGCAATCACAGCCGCCAGTTCCTTCAGCACTCTCGGATGCAACTCGTCCGGCCCCATGGACTTGTGCACGTCCAGCTTTTCTAAATAGTCCCTAACCACCTCTATCTCCACAGAGGGCTGTCCATCTCTTCCCCATTTTGTGATGCCCAGCGTAGCAGTCTGGGAGCTGACCTTGTTAGTGAAAACAGAGGCAAAAAAAGCATTGAGTACATTAGCTTTTTCCACGTCACTGCTGCTCCTAGGCAGAGGAACAGCCACAGGGGCTCCATGCGCTGCCCCTGCCCCACCCTGAGTGCTGGCTCCACAGCTCCCATTGGCCAGGGATGGCAGCCAATGGGAGTTGTGGGGATGGCACCTGTGGGCAGAGGCAGCATGCAGAACTGCCTAGCCATGCCTCCACCTAGGAGCAGCAGGGACACGTCGCTGCTTGCAGGAAGCCGCCTGAGGTGAGCGCTGCCCAGATCCAGCACCCTGAAACCCCTTCTGTGCCCCAACCCCCTGCCCTGAGCACCCATACTCCCTCCCAGAGCTCATGCCCCACACCCCCTCCCACATCTAAACTCCCTCCCTCCATTGGTAAGTATAACTTAGTTAACCGCAATGTTTGACTAACCGGCATCCTCCATTCCCCCAACATGCTGGATAACAAAGCTTCTACAGTATTTATATTACAGTAGCACCTAGAGGTCCAAACATAGATGGGCCCCCCAAAAAATCGTGCTAGGCACTGTACAGACAGAGAGAGAGACAGTCCTTTCCAGAAGAGATTACAGTCTTAAGAGAGTCAAGATAGACAAAGGGTCAGAGGATAACCTGAGGCACAGAGAGGGGACACAAGTTGGCCAAGGTCACACAGCATGTCAGTGGCAGAGGTGGGATTGTAACCAGGCCTCCTAACCCCCAATCCAATGTCCCCACCTGGTAGACCATGCTTCCTCCATCCCTTTCCACTGGAAGAGCACTGAATATACTACTCCCTCCCTTTATGAACCCCAATGCCTAGTCCTGTCTGCTCTAGATTTCTAAATTTTTAATTCTAACTCTGGAAAACCTGCCTCAAACATATTTGAGAGGCTTCGAGCAGCAAAAACATCAGTGCCACAAAGAGGCTTCAAAACCAGAATGTGTTCCAACTGAGAGTAGCTAAAGAGCATGCCCAGTGTTCAGCACCGCCCACAGTTCTACAATGGAACACATGGCCAGTCTCATTTCCAACACAGAGCTGCAGCTCAGAGAAGCAAGTCCTAGCAAGCATCCTGATCTGAGTAGCCAGAAGCTGTACAGACCAGCTCTGATCAAGAGGACAGATTGCACACTAGGACCTGGAGTCTGCATGGGCTGTGCTGCTGTGTTAAAAGTGCAGGGAAACACCAGCCGCCTGGCTCCCTGGAGCAAGTCTGAGCACCCCTAGTTTAGGCTGACTAAGAGGAGGCAAGCTGTAAACCGAAGAGGTGACTCTTGAACTGCATTGTGTATGGATATGAAAAACTGCCATGTTTCAGCAGCACTCCAAAGTCATTTAGTTCTCATATTCTGAGCTAACTTTATTTTAGGATTCTAAATGCTGGGGAATATCCATCCTCTACCCTCCAAAGTCTAGGGTTTTAACATCCTTTTATCAAGACAAAAGATGCTCTGCCCAGTGCAACCCCAAACCATTTATAAAGACTGTTAAGATACCCATAAATCTGTAGCTGCCACTTAGACACTCACTGATGAGTCAGAAATTCTGCTCTACACCCACTGCCAGAGTGAGAGTGTATTATTTAGGCTAAGGGTATAGGGTGACGTCTCGCACAAGTATTATATAATCAGTTTTTGAGAACTGTAGTTAAGGAGGGGGAGCATTCTGTCATGCTAGGAAAGTGGTATGAACAAAATATCTGACTAAGCCCGGGTGGGCGAGTGCCTTGGAAAAAAGAATTAAGCAAATAACCATGTCTACGTGTAGTATAAAGCATTACATACATACTACTTGTTCATCAAGGACGTTTTCAAATTTAAATCTATATTAAGCCTCTAGCTGGGTGAATTTTGGAACCCAATTCTAATTATGATGGGGGGCAAGCTCTAGTAGCCATATGACGGGTTTCAGAATAGCAGCAGTGTTGTTCTTTTTGTGGATATAGATTAGGAGTAGTTGTGGCACCTTAGAGACTAACAAATTTGAGTATAAGCTTTTTATTAGCCATTGGTTACTGAACCTGAAATTTTGCTCAGAGGCATAGTGTGTGACTGCCTTCCACCTGAGCAGCAGATCAGATGGTCAGAGACATCCTAGGTAAGAGAGGAAACCGTCTCCCTACAGCCCCAGCAAGGCGAGATTACCCCTTGGGTGGGTGACAACCAGGAAGATTGCTTGAGTAGAGAGTCAACCCTTCAGACTGCCTGTAGCCAGCAGGGGGATCCACTTCAGACTTCCTGATCTCAGTTCAAGTGCCTGGACCTAGCCTGGCATGGCTTATAAGCAGCCCATAGCAGCAATTGCAGGGGAAAGCCCTGCTCAGCCCAAGGGGAATTTAGCTACTAAAATTTAAGTCTCTCTACACAGCACGTGCAAGCTGCAATCTTTCCAAGGCTCATAACTTGCCCAAATGTGGGTGGAATTGGATGGCACATCCATAGTTCACCCTTCCACATTTCAAGCATTTGCTCCCAAGAGTGGGGGACAGGAAAGCTTTTCAGATAAAAGATGGCCAGACCTTAATATGGGCAAAACAATGTATTTTTCCCCTACCCATTGTTTTCACATGGGCTGAACCATTTTGGCAGAAATTTTCCCAAACAATTCATCCTGAGACAAACCTGGCATGAAAATTTTCATCCTGAACAGATAGAGAGGGTGGCAAAATCATAAGCAACTGGTAGAGTCTAATAGGGGGAAATATTGAGCAGCCTTAATAGGCAGCACTACCAGCCCTGCCTATAATGATTCAGGGAATTATCACACAGAAAGAAAATATTTCATTTATCTTTTCCCTGCATCATATTTTTTTCAACTGGCACTCATCTCTTGCCATTGCAACTGGAAGAGATTTTATTCACTTACAAAAACAATAATCCTCTAAAAATGAGTACTGTACATTTTGTGAACCTCACTTTTAGCAATATATGCAGTCAGCATGCTGACTGCTATAAATACTTCAGTTACTACAGTACAATGCAAAAAGCATTTAAAGGGTTTAACTAGACAGAGATCCAATTGTCTAGGTCAGAGCCTGTTATAATAGAAGATATCTATGTAAAACTCCATAAACACAACCATCAATTAACCATGTTCCAGATTGTTAATCCATGCAGCATGTTTAATATGAAAAATATAAACTTCTTTAATTCACTTTTGTCTAAGACCTTCACAAAAATAGGAATCTCAACTGTATATTTAGGTAGTTGATCCCAAATTTGATAAGAATCCTGTTTAACCAAAATTCATCTTCAAAAAAAAAAAAAAAGATATTTGGGGTTATCAAAGAGAAAACTGGAGCCTAAATTGCTCATTTCCCCCAAATCAGAGGTTATTTAAAGAGACATATTATACAACTAAAATGCTACAGAACTATACATGTTGTGCAAAAATTACTATGCTTCATAGTTATATTTTTGGGCCTGACCCAAAACCCCTTGGAGTCCATTAACATATATTACTATTTAGGCTTTAAATTGAACAAATCCTGGCTAAAAGCAAATAAAAATCTCTGGCATGAACTCCAAAATATTAAGACATAAATGTAGGGCTACTTTACATTGCACAGAATAGAAGCGGTTTTGAAAAAGCTATCCTTTTCAGATGAACAACAATAGTTAGAGTTTCAGATCCAATGTGTATATTTACAAGTGTATACAACCAACCTATTGTGGCAGGATGAAAACTCAGAGAAAAGGACTGCTTTAATAAAAAAGGAGGATTTTAAAAATCCAAACAAACATTCTATGGTTTTCCTGAAGGGAAGGTTCTTGTCAGGATGCTGAATCCTTGTTTCAGAAACACACCTTCTCCCATTGCTGTGGAAAGGAAAGAATCAAATGGTGACTTAAATTAATGCAGGAGCCCAGTCAGTAAAACTGTGCTAGTTAAACACTGACATCTACAGTCACATCTTGGGAAAAAGAATCTCTCTGGAATGCAGACCAATGCACCCAGCTCTCCTTTGGAACGGCAAGAACATTACTTGCACTCAGAAGTAGATGTACCCAATTCAAATTTTTTAAAATATGGAAGTTCCGGTGTGACATTTGGATTATGCCATTATCATATTTGCTAGAACTATTATTCAGTATTAACTGCAGGAGGAGATCCATAATTCAAGATATTAGTACTGCTACCTCACTTACATTTTGATTTATCTGAAGTACATTTGTTTAATTAGGAAATAAGTGACAAACACACAGAACTCCCAATGAGGTAAGTGCATGGGCTGATCCTTAAACACCAAAGGAACTTCCATTCCTACAGGTGAAGTTTGCTCCCCGATAGAGCTATGCAAAGAAGATACCTTGCAGACCATATTACTCCCCATGGATAGCAGGGCTTATTATACTGTTAATGGAGACCACTGAGGGAAAAAAGGGTTCAAACTTAATAACTCAGATGGTATACAGCCACATCTTGCCAACAAGCTATGTTGAATGGCAGCTACAGTTTCATGCAATTGTACTGTAGCATTTAAAAAAATTAGATATACAAATGCACATCTCAAAGTTACATATGTGATCAATGCTTTGTGGTTTTGCTCAGATTCCTTTTTACAGCCAAAGCCTCCTCTCTCGGCTTCCAAAGATCCATCTCATTCTACTGCTGTGAGACAACTAATTCTCCATCTCTCATTATATTCTTTACCAACAGCTCCAAAATTGACCTGCATTCCCCTGCATGTGCCAGTTTTGCTTGAACTTTTAGAGGCCACCAACCTCTACTGGCTTCTAGGGCCACACCCACACCCAAGTCTGCCCATTCTGTCCCTCTCTGGGCCTCCAAAGACCTTTATCTATCTTTTTATTATTATTATTGTTCTACAGCTATGTCTCCTCATCACTACCAGGTCCTCTGTCATTTCACCACTCTTGTTAACTTACAATTCTTGAAAGGGCACCAAAGCTCAACCAGATCTTACATATCAGCAATTGCCTACTCACTTTGGGGCGGGGTGTACACACACACACACACACACACACCATAAATTTGGATTATCTGGGAGATTCTCTCTGTCACACTTCTTCCACCGGCCAGCCTTAAAGGGACAGCATGATCAAGACAATTTAAAATGAAGAGATTTGCTTCCCTAAAGAGATCTGGAACTCACATTGCTGCAATCTCTTCAATGTTCCCCAGAGGGGATTCCTACCATGTACAGGAGGGAAAAAAAACCATTCTGGTTCTGGTCATGGTAGAGAGACAGACTCTGTCAGTGACTGTTATAGTTTTGGAAGGGAATTAAAATGGCCACAGGTGTAAGTGGATTCATTTCATATCACAGATAATAAAACCCTCATTCTGCTCTGCAGAACCTTAAAGCAATGTCAAAACTTCAAAGACACAAGCATGAAGGCCCAGTGGTGGATTAATGATTTTGCCACCCCTAGGCCCAGAAATAATTGCCGCCCCCCAGCTCATCTCTGCCTCCGCCTCGGAGTGCGCCGCTGGGTCCTGTTTCTCCCCGCTCCCTGCCAGTGCTTGTGCACGAAACAGCTTTGCAAAGGGGGGGGGGGGGGAGAACGTGGCGCACTCAGGAGAGGAGGTGGGGCTGGGGTGGGGATTTGGGGAAGGGGACCATTAGGGGCAGGGAGGGGGTGGGGAAGGGGTGGAGTTGGGGCGGGGATAGGGGTGTGAACCGGCACCAGGGGAAGCAGCCTCTGGCTGCTTTTATAAATTTGCTGCCCCTGCAAATATGCCGCCCTAGGCCTGGTTGGCCTAGGCATTAATATGCCACTGTAAAGGCCACCTAAAGGGGGGTGGGGGGGAAATGGAGAAACAGGATGAAGACCACTAGTCATTGGAGGCCTGATGCTATGATGTGCTTAGAGCTTTCAGTTTCCATTGAAGTCAAACTTCAGAAGCTCAGAAACTTTGTGAATGCTCACTTCATTAGAGGAAGCCCAGAGTACTAGAAATGTTTCAGAGTAGCAGCTGTGTTAGTCTGTATTCGCAGAAAGAAAAGGAGTACTTGTGGCACCTTAAAGACTAACAAATTTATTTGAGCATAAGCTTTCCACTGAATTCATCCGATGAAGTGAGCTGTAGCTCACGAAAGCTAATGCTCAAATAAATTTGTTAGTTTTTAAGGTGCCACAAGTCCTCCTTTTCTTAGTACTAGAAATGCAGTTCTCATACCCTAGTTTTAGCACTTTTTCTTGCTTGCTAGTAGTTTGGGGGAGGAGGGTTACCACCTTAATTCTCTCTCAATTAAGAGATTAGATTTCCTGGCTAAAGCAAGCAGAAAATACTCTTGCCAGCTTTTCTTCTCACATACAATGCTAGCTGCTCTGTAATGGTGCTTGATTGCAGTTTTGTGATCATTGATTAGATCTAGAAATAGAAGTCTTCCAGCAATTTGGAGTTTTCTTACTAGATAAAGTAACCTCAAAGCCAGCTACAATTAGGTTAGCTAGCATCAAGACTAGTTTTTTTTATTTCAGAAAACCACACTGACATGTCTGTCTCCTAGATGCCTTAATCCTGCAACCTGTGGTAGTACTACAGGTTGTCTAGATACTCCTATTTTTATTAACTTGGGTTCTGTAAAGCGTACTGACTATAAAGCTCCATTTGCAAGCAAATGTAAGTGATTGGGATGCACTTTTGATGCTGTTAACCCCTACGGCCTTACCAGATTCTGTCTGAGATAACTGTAAAGGAAATGTAGGAAGACAGGACAGTTTCGGTGAGATTTTGTTCCACTGTAGTCTGGTTAGGTTCTTATACTGTGCCCATCACTATAGTAGATAACCTGGAAAGCCAAGCACATCCTTAGATTCCCTCAAGGATAGGGCTGAAGATCTAAATAACCCTGTCTGTAAAATCCTAGTCACTGGTGAAATCCTGGAGGACAGGAGAAGAATAAATTTAACATTTAAGATTATAGTCTAGTTTCAAGCACATTGGCTGGCTGACTTTTCACTAATAGTTAAGCAGTGCTTCTTACAAAAAGTAACCAAACATTTCATATTGTGTATTCAGTCAAAATGATATTCTTCAGAGTATTGTGCTGGTTTCAGGTCTCTTTTTACAATACAAACATTAAGCCAAAGCAGGTCTTAGAGAAAAGTCACAATGCAGGTTTTTGGTCATATGCCTTGTATCTGGTCACAATGAAAGCGGTTTTTCAGAGCTTCTCTCCCACATAGTCCAGCAATAAGGTCAGTACAAAATGAATGAAAGTGACGTACATAGAAGAGGGGAGAGGAAGATGGTGCTGATTGCAAGTCCCTGGATTTTTTTTTTACATAATCATTTACTAACAAGAGAAATGAGACACTGAATGCTAGTGGTTGGATGATGCACCATTAGTTCAAAGATTGTATCCTTACTGAATCCATTCCAATGGACTTGCAGCATATGAAATTGTGACACTACAAAACCATGAAGTCTGCATGACTGGACTGCAGGGAAACAAATGAAATTAATGTTAAAGGATGCAATTAAAAAGCTTTAATCAAAATACTCACTTGTAGGAAACCAAGACCTGTTATTACATCCCTTCCTGGTTCATTAATATGACGTCATGTGTTGTGTTATTCCCATTAAAAGGAGTAAAAGCTAAAGGAGAGGGAACTTATTTTCAGTAGGGGAGGGGGGGATCAAAATATTTGTCAAAATTCTTTTGTTGAAAAAATGAGAACTTCCTGCAAAAATATTCATTTTCAAAAACTGTTTCTAGTTTCTTGGCATAACAGCAAAGTTTCTTAGTAACAGATTTCTGGGTTTGATTTTCAAAACCAAAACAAAAAAGTTTATCCAAAACTTTTTTTTTTTAAGAACAAAAGCAGTTTGAGGAAAAACCGGAACTGGGGGGGGGGAAAATGAAAAATATTTGAAAGTTTCAACAAAAATTAAAATTTTTCAAAATTTCCCACAAACAATTAATGATCATTTTTTATCCAGGATGTCCTCCTAGACTAAAGCTAGGAATGGGTTTTATGTTATACTGGTAGCCAAAAGAGCTAGAGTTAAGAAAATTCTCTGATCTCCTAGTCATCTCCCTGAAAAACAGCATGGTTCCCTGTTGGGCATTTACTAGTGTATCACCCCATTTGGTTTCAAATGTTCCTAGAAATGGGGTTTCCACCACTTCCTGTGGAGGGGTCTCTCCTGTGGCTGTTCAGGCTAAATTTTCCCTCAGAGTCACAGCTTTCCTGCTTGTTAGCCTCCTTTCACTACAATCTTCCTTCCTTGGTTTCAAAGCTCCCTGCTGTCGCTGGATGACTACGCTGCAGCAGCATAGTGGCAGCTGTAGCTTACACTGACAGGAGGAGTATTTCCTGTCAGTATAGTAGCACCACCTCCTCCAACAGAGTTAGCCAGGCTGACCGAAGCCTTCTGTCCACGTAGCTGCGTCTACACTGGGTTTTCCCGGCAAGCTGGGTCAGCTCAGGGGTATGGTTTTGCACACCCCTGACCCACACAGCGACGCCAACAAAACTTGGAGACGTGGCTTTAGAACTTGCTTTTTAAAGAACACAGATGCCAGTGGGTTCAGGGGACACGCCCTCTGAGCGAGGGGTGTCTTTGGTCTGCTGGATCCAAACATGTCAAGGGGAGCTTGTGGCAGGAATCAGATGGCTCCATGATGAAGGGGAGAAAGCTGAGGTAGGGGAGGAAATGGTACACAGTAGCTCTTGTGATTGGTCCATGAGTAAAGGAGGGATTAATTTAGATACTCCTCTGCAAAGCTTGCTGTTACTTGCTTCAACTGTCAGATGTCCATGAAGGGTTCAACTATAAACCACAGTACCCAGGAGGGCAGGGTTAAGCTACTGGGGAAACCGTTCAGCACTGGACTCAGGACCTAGGGCAGCTGGGCCACGAGGTCCCATTCCCTAGAGTTACCAGAGAGTCTGTACCCAGGAAGCATACCTGAGAAGCCAGAGACAGCAGCTGAAGCCTGCCCAGACCCAGGGGAGCTTATAAGCACATAGGTCCCAACATAGCTGTCTGGCAAACATCCAAGAGGGGGGAAGCTCGGCCAGGCCAGTGACAGAAGTAGCTAAAACTAAAACAGCAGCAATGTAAACACACTACTATAGTTTGCCAGTGGAGACATAATCTGTTTATTAAAACCTGATAGGCTATTTCAGCTCCTACTGTTATCCTAATAGTATTTATTAAGTATGGAGTGCTACACACGAGAGAAAATCCAATTTGGCCTTCACACTATAGGTTACCTTCTTTTATTTGTAAACAGAATTTATATTTTTTCTGTTCTACTGAAATGCCAGCAGAAAAGACCAGACAGATGAGGATATTAGTGGAATTCTAAAGAGGAATGTTTCCTTTAAATCCAGTAAGGAGAAGCTAGTAAATGGACCAGCCCAATAAAATGTCAAAGTGCTAATTAAGCATGCCTAACAGGCAAAACTGATCATTTAAATCAAATAATAAATTGGCTGACTACATGATCTCCATCTTCAGCATTGCAATCTATGAAGACCACCTACACAAACATTTTGGAGGCAAATTTAATCCCTAAAATCTTGCTTCAGTATATTCACATCCAGAGCCTACATAATAATTGGTCTTTCTGTAATAACAGCATCACAGAGGAAGCCTATTAAAGCCATTCTTTTAGCGTATTCACATTGCTCATTAATAACTTCTCAATATTGGTTGTTTAGCCTAAATGCAGGCCATTTAAGTAAACTGATGCCATAACCACATACTCCATCTGCTACCTTTACACATTTTAAAGAGACAATAGCATGCCCATTTCTCTACAGTCCTCAAGTCTTTGTTTTATTATATGGAGTCAAAAGGTAGATTGAGACCCTATTCTACATTCCTTGAGTTACCACTGATATCGGTGAGAATTTGATCAGGGAAATACAGGATCCAGCCACCAATACCCACTTCCTTCAAGATAGAAACTGCTCTTCCCAGCTCCCTATTGCCTTGGGTTCTTCCTTTTCCCAATCTACTCTGACCTCACCAGATTCTCTGCTGCATTTGATGTTTTCCAGGCTTGCCTCATTTCCTGATCAGAATTCATGAATATCTTTACCACTCCCCCCCACCACCACCACACACACACAGGCAGGCACTTTATGGAAATCCTGTATTCAGCATACAACTCATGCATCCCCCATGGTCAATCATTATAGTGTTATGCAACACACTTTCTTTAGGTGATCTGTGTTGCTGTATGCTGTTAGAGTTTGAAGTGACTTTGCCTGTTCTAGAATTTGTTCAGAATACAAGGCTTCACAGCCATATTCTTACAAAAATATTTAGTGACCAAGATGTTTGTTTTAAATCCCATCTGAAGGATGCCACCTCCAGCAGCACGGTGCTAAGTAACACCATGCTAGGACATTGGTTCACAATTCTTGATACCTCCTGCTATACCACCACCAGGCTTCTTTGAGGCCTCCCATCCATATACTGACCCATTCTGACTTCTTAGCTTTCCAAATGTAATCAGATCACAATACAGGGTGATTAGAGTTACCAACTTTCTAATCACACAAAACTGCCTGCCCCCCTAGGCCCCACTCACTCCACTGAGGGTGGGGAAGAGTGAGCACTCACTTTTACCAGGCTGGGGCAGGGGCTTGGGGTCCAGGAGGAGGTGAAGGCTCCAGCTGGGGTGAGGATGAAGGGTTTGGGTGCAGGGCTCTGGGCTGGGGCCAAGGGGTTCAGAGTATGGGAGGGGGTTTCCAAGCTAGGGCAAGGGTGCAGACTCCAGGCAGCACTTACTTCAGGTGGCTGCCAGGAAGGAGCAACATGTCCCTCTGGCTCCTAGGTGGAAGCATAGCCACCATGGCTCCGTACACTACCCTGCCTGCAGGCGCTACCCCTGCAGCTCCCATTGGCCACAGTTCCTGGCCAACGGGAGCTGGTGCTTGGAGCAGCGGCAGCGCCCACAGCCCCCGTGGTCCCCCTTATGCCTATGAGGTGGAGGGATATGTCACCGCACAGAGCCAGGTAGGGAGCCGCCAGCCTTGCACCAACCAGACTTTTAAAGCCCAGTCAGTGGTACTGACCAGGTCCCTTTTTGACCAGGTGTTCCGGTCAAAAACCGGACACCTGGCAACCTTAAGGATGATGTGGCTACAGTCCTTAATAAAAAGTGTATCTAATATTCTCTGCCAATCTAGTAATCATCTCTTGGCAGTAAAAATCTACACAAAACATGCATCCTTCAGATGCTGAATCATAATGACCATATTCCCTAGTTCATATATCAATTCGTTTTACAATAGGTCTGTTGTCCACACTTCCCCATCTAACCACCCTCACATCTTCAACATTAAAATGGACTACCTCATAATACATTAAGTAAGTTACCATGCTCTGGGGGGAGCCAGAAGATAAAAGTCACTGATGAATGAGAAATCCAGCTTCAGAGTTCATGAAACAACATTTATATCACAGATGACACATTCATTCCAACTGTCACTCCTGCCAGACAAGTGAGCTGTCAAATTCCATACGCTATCAAAATCCCAGAGAGGTTCCACCCCTCAGCACAAGTAAAGCAATACCTTAATAAACCACAAGCGTCAAGGTTCACTGGCTCCCCCATTGCCAAGTTCAAACCTCGCTTTTGCAGCCAAACCAAGGCATTTTATTCCTTTGTGTTTTTCATTAAACAGGTTACAACACAAATATTTTTATATGTAAATCAATCCCCGTTCCCTTTATTGCTCACACAACACGTCCATTATGTTAGCATCACAGGACAAACAGATGGTTGTCCAAGACTTATTTTTCAAAAGTGCAGGCCTCAAAGAGTTAGGGTTATTTCACCTGAAGGGAAATAATGCAATTCTTGTGAATTGCCCTCCATAACATCATGCTGGTGAATTTGATTCCCCTCCCATTTTTCTGATTGCCTCCTAAAATAAATCCAGAAGGGTTTGGAGTTTAGGCCTCAAGCAACTCTGCAAACTAAATTTACAGACAGACACAACTTTAGGCAAGCTGTCCATCTAACCCATCATTTCCTAGCACCTATTTCCTGCTGAAGCTGTATGCTATCACAAACTGTGTTGACACACATGGGCATTGAGCAGCTGCTATACGAGCAGTCTTGCAGGAGAGCAGGAATTGAGGGCAAAAGTCTCAAGGGGCCACATTTCCCTGCAAACCCAATGTTTACTGACCACTTCCAGCATCAAGACTGGGATAACTATGAGAATAAAATATAGCTTCAAAGGACATTTATGGTGAATATTTAGTTGTGGATCAGGGTTAGCGTTCTGTGGAAGGTGAAGATAGTCAAGTGTTCCCATAAAACATGTAACAAAATCTCCACTCTTTTTGCAAAATGGACAAAGGATTTATTCCTGAAGGACAGCCAGATTTCTGCTAAAGAGATACAGCAAGCAAGGTGAGGAAGCCTCTCCTCTGGAGTTCTGCGTGATGTGCAAAGTAATTTTGCACCTGGTTTGAGTCCAAGCTCACATATTGTACATGGACCTATAGGAAAAGGACAGGGTACAGAACACAGGCAGTTAGGATGGACATCTGATGAAGTGAGCTGTAGCTCACGAAAGCTTATGCTCAAATAAATTTGTTTGTCTCTAACGTGCCACAAGTCCTCCTTTTCTTTTTACAGAGTCAAGAGTAGGGTATCATGAGAGATTGAAATGGGATGAAGACTTGGGATATTGGAGGAGAAACTGAAGGGTAAGATACTACCTGAAGACAGCAGAGTAGAGGCCAGCTCTGACATCCAAACCCCCCCCAAAAAAAAGACACCCGAGGGAAACCTCTTGCTACCCCCAGCAGACTGAAAATGGAAAAGCTTCTGCCCGGAAAGGGGCAATAGGCCAAAGATTACATGTGAATAGCAGGACCTCTTGGGAGGCGATAGAGATTGGCATAGGATCACAGGACCTAGTATGGGGTCTTGCACACAACTCGTTGGTTCAGCTATGCATCCAAATGCTGAGCTTCACCCAGCACTGGCCTTTCCATGCATTTTTGCAGCCCAGGGGCTAGTTTTCTATAAAAGTTTTGAAAGGACCTAAGGAATTCATGGTTTTAAAAATATGGTGAAATACACCAAAATGCAAATAAGTCCCATGGTACCTGAGGTCATGAGTCTTCCCTACCCCTCCCCCAGTCACATTCCCCTCAACCCCAAATTCCTGATATACCTGGACAAGAGTCCCTTTCAAAATGCCAGCAGTTATGGAGACCCTTCAACCCAGCTACCAGTGGCCTCTTTATCTCTACTTGACCAGACACTACACCCCCTTCTCTGGCTTACACACACTATTTTGCAAGCAGAGCCTAGAGCCACAGCACCTCCACATGTATTACTCGCCACTGGCCAGGACGCTAGCAGATGAGCTGCCGATATGAAGAGGATTTCTTAAAAAAGAAAAAAAAATACATTTTGAAGAGAGAGGAGAAGACTTTATCATATAAATGTAGACTCCAGGGTATTCAGCTTTAGGAGCCAACACACACTGTACATCTGTAATCTTGCTCAAGCACGCCAGTCAGCTACATCAAATCCTTGAAAGATTTAATTGGTCTGCACAGCAAACTCATGAGACAAGCTATAGGCAAAAGTTATAATTGCCCTGATTACAAGAGGCTTTCAATGAAATAGCATGCAGCACTTTTCCTTTATAACAGGCATTGAAGAACACCATATGCAATCCATTTTTAAATCTTACTTTGAAAGCGGTATCATCAGAAGTAAAGAATAAAGACAGGAGAGAGGAAAAAGTGATCTAATCAGTATCTTCAAATAAAAAAGCTGGGCATGTTTAGTCACAAGAAAAGAAGATTGAAGGTGGACCTGATAACAGTCTTCAACTATGTAAGGGGCTGTTATAAAGAGGATGATCAATTGTTCCCCGTGTCCACCCAAGCTAGGACAAGAAGTAATAAGCTTAATCTGCAGCCAGGGAGATTTAGGTTAGATATTAGGAAAAACTCTCTCACTAGAAGGGTAGTTAAGTTCTAGAACAGGCTCCAAGGGAGGCTGTGGCATCCCCACCATTGGAGTTTTTAAGAACCAGTTGGATAAACACCTGTCAGGGATGGTCTAAATTTACTTGGTCACGCCTCAGCATAGTGGGCTAGGCTTGGTGACTCCTCAAGGTCCCTTCCAGTCCTACATTTCTAGGATATATGCAGTCTGCTTTAATGTCTCTATTATGGGTTGTTTATGAAGCTTAGGTTTAAAAATAGCTTGTCATTAAAATCGTAAGAATAGCAATTTATGGTGTTATTTTTTGACGCCAAAAATTTAGCAGCTATGAATTTTTATTTTTATGCTTTTGAGAGAAAGGTAGAGAGACCAGTTTCTTTCAGTCTAGGCATATTTACCAAGCAAGATCTGCAGTGAACACATTGCCCTCTCCCAGAGTTGAATTTCCTTCAGTGGCAGCAGTTTAAATGCCAGCTTAATACAGTGGTTATAGTGTTGGGGACACTGGGGCATGGCCACTAGGTAACTCGAGGGGATGGAAGACCACGAGTGTCGATGAAGCCCCCTCGCACTAGGCCCAGGTGTCCTTGGCCCCCCCCTCCCGCCTGGAGGCACTCGCAGCAGCTCTGCGTACTAGGCCCAAGTGTCCTTGGCCCCCCAGCCTGGAGGCACACACAGCACTTATGCTGAGGATCTGCAACAATATGCTGCAGAGCCAGACTGCCTGAAACTAAGCAAGGCCAAACAGGGCAGATATGGAAGAACAATGCTGAATAAAGCAGCTTTATGTATAGTTTAACAAATGATACAGAGAGTCAGGGAACTAGCTGGGAACTGGATTGGCTGGCTATATGGATACTTGGGGCAGCTTGCTATTGGATAAGTATGCTGGGAAAAAGGATGTATAAAAGCCTGTGTAACTTCCTGCTCTGTGTACAGGATTTGAGATTCAAATTTCCCTGTACCTATTTGAAGCTTCAAATAAACTTTTCTGCTTCTCCACCCCGTTGTGATAATTGGGTGTAGCACACCGGGTAACGAACCAACTCAAGCTGTTGTTCAGCCTCTCGGCACTGGGTGCCGGCAACAATAGTCTTGGCCTCACTTGCCTTTTATCCTGTCCCTCAATACTTAAAGAGCAATAAAGCCAACAACCAGCGTGAAGCTAGACATTACATAAAGGGGCTTTCAACTAATTTGTCACACCACCGCTCTTGGACAGCTGTGCCTACTTCTCACCCAGATGTGCTGAGGGGCACAAGCACCAGTGAAACTCCCTCCACGTGCCCCCAGAGGATGTAGGGCATACGCCTGCCTTGTTGATCCCCTGCTCCATAGGGAAATTTGGGAGCAGCTGTACCCTCCACCTCAAGATCTATAGTAGGACTGTGGCTAAACGGCACAATTTAGCCATTTTTACACACCCACACAAAGCACCATTAAGCAAAATCTTAAGACTTCCCAAGCTGCAATATGTGCCTTTACCAAAGCATTCAGCTATTTACTAGATTTTCTACACTTGAAAAAGGGTGGGGGGGGGGGTAGGGGGAGGAGAGACTGATAAATATCCTTTTCCTATTACTCATTGAATCTATACCACTCTACATTTATCATTTATCTTGCTTGCAGCATTGTGTAGGTTCTTGTTTCTTTTGGACACTTAGGCTCTTTTTTTGAGTCCTCTTTCAGGTTGTTTTCTGAATGTTCAGTCTACTCTGTTTATCACTCTTCTTAGAGTCATAAACATACAATTCTTTCACTTAAGTGAGCCGAATGAAAAAAAATCAGTACGCCACACAAATGCAACTTGAGATCTGTTCAAAGATTTAAAATATGTAGATAAAAGCCAACTACACGAGGCCAGAAAAACATTCCACAATATAGAAATCATTACAGGCCCAGTTCAGCAGCCCACCTGGGCACATACGCACATCCCATCACAGCCAGGGAGGATACACCAGCATTAGAGCACAAGCCTAGGATCTGGGCAAGTCCCTGATGTGCCAGTCTCAGTCAACAACCTTGGACAATCACTTAGTCTCTCTCTTCCCCTTCTTTAAAAATGGGGATAATACCACTTACTGCCCCTACCTCACAGGAGTGTGGTGAGAAGTTACCTTAAAAGATTGTGAGGTACTCATACACCACAGCAATAGGGGCCATACAAGTACTTAAGATGGATAAGCCCAAATCAATAGCATCACAAACTGGAATGCAGGCAATCATGCCTAGTAGTCTGAGCAAGAGCAACTGCCAGGAAGCCAGTAATCAGATCTAGGAAGCCAGCAGGAAAGTAAGGGCAGGTCTGGAGACACAGCAGATCCAGGAGCAATCACAGCTATAGCCAGCAGAAGCATGAAGCAGCCAGAGCTCAGTTCCTGCTGTTGGGCATAAGAGCAGACTGTCTGACTTCCTCAGCCACTCAGGTGGAATGGTCAATCAGGCCATCCTGCTGTGGCTCAGCTGCCCAGAGCCTGGGCAAGCACAGCTGCAAGTTCTTATTCCTGACAAAGGAGACTTTAATGTGCTTTGCTGAAGCTGGGCCTGCCAGGGCACAGTAAAACTTTCCTTAAAAGCTGATGTGCCCTTATAACTCACAATTTTGTTGTATTATTTATTAAATGCCAGTAGTATGCTTGGTGCTGGACAAAGGAAGATCAAGTCCCTGTGCCGAGGATTCCAAGTTACAGGTTTAAAAAAATCTGAAGAATACTAAAAATACTGGGCTAGAGTCTCAGATGCTGCAAGTTTGTTTAGACCTGGGCCAGCAGGTTTGTTGCCTCAAGGATGGGGGAGGAGGAAGAGTTAAAAGCAAAAGAGTGCAATGTCTAAGTCCCACACTTCAACCTGAAGTTCAGGCTAGCTTTAGGAGGGGGAGGAACAGATCCAAAAGCTACAAAGAGCAATATGTTTTTAATAAAATTGTTGTTTTAAATCTTTGGCTTTTAACATCCACTTTGCAAGCCTCAGAAGCAACCAAAAGCCATTTTGTGGTAGTTTCCTCATTTTCATATATTATAGAGAATCTCCAAAAGAGTGCTTCCACTATCAATACATGTAGTGAATGGAGTCTGGCTTGGAGGTCAATAGCTGTAAAATAATGCCTGTGGGAATGAAAAATGGCCTGAGGTTGTGATATAACACTGCCAGCCAAAGGCTGAGTGCATTATTTCATCATCAGAGTAATTTTTTCTCCCAAGGACAATATTTTACACAGCTATTCCTTTTGGGGGGAAAAAACAGGCACACACAACAATTGGTATAAATCCTACTTGTTGAGGGGAATGCTACTCATTTCATTACTTGAAAGTATCGTGCTTCTGAGCACATGCAATTTGGCAAATGACTGCCCAATTTTCCAGGAAACAACAGGAAGCTATTTCAGTTCATGTCAGGATGTTTTTGCCAATCCAGCGGCCGGAGCAACAAACCAAATGCAAAAGTGAATTCTCTGTTAATTCTGGTACAGATGTAACACTGATCCCCAAAGTTCCTGCTGAGTGTGTGTTTAATCAATGCACTCTACTGGTGGGACTCACAACTGCTTAACTGTGCAACGCACGTAGTCCCTTTTGTAATAAATCTGTGTGCTGCAAACAGATAAAATTATTATGCAACACCCACAGGATGCCAGGACTAGGATCCTGGTCTTTCAGCTCTAAAAATACAGCTCTCTACCCCCTGAGCTGAGAGAGAACTCTGTTAAGTGGCAATAGCAGTAGGTTGCATATCCTATCTGTGGGCTGGCCACGAGCAGGCAATATCACTTGCAGACCCAAAGCCAGGGTGCTATGGGGCTAACAGAAATTCTCGCTGAGGACCAGCAGCAGGGGCCTGTGATTTTGGAGGAGGGTGATGTGAGTTCCAGCCCTGCTGTCACCATAAAGTGTCATGTTGTACAGCTGTGACACCATGTGTGCAAGGGGGCTCCCAGGTGGATCAGCATAGTCACGTTGACTGGAAGCTACAGGAGACCAGCAGGGGGCCTCAAGACAGTGCACCAGGGGCACTGTGACTCCAGTTGGTCCCAGAAAACCATGAAGACCTTGGGGGATCCATGGAGGTTGGGGGCTGAATCCAATGTTCCTTCCATGGGAGGGGTAAATCCTCCCTCCCTACCTCTATAATAAGCTGTGATATTCTCACAGAGTTTTCCTCTCTTAGGCTTCCTCACTTCCTCCCTGGATTTAAGAATTTATCTGCTACGTTTACAAACATCATTTCTTACAGTGATAATAGTTTCCTGTGTTTCATTTCCCTTTCCATTAGGGAAATCTGTATTTGAAGCAAGAGGCATGCACTGGTTTCGGAGTAGCATTCGAGCAATGGGTTTCTATGAACGAATGGCTTACATACTGGTTGACACTGTCACAAGATCAGCATGACAGCAACACAGTGGATTCCTGCAGTGTGTAATTTTGCTGGCAGTGAGTGGGAACACTTAAGAATTGATGTTCATGGGGATTGACTGTAAGATAATTCAGGACACATTCAGCCCTGGCACAAGCTAGTGAACTCCCCTTGGCTTGGTCCCTCAAGTCTGCAGTGACTTGAGTTTCACTCAACGCAGCTTGTCATGCAATTAGTCTCTGGAGCGATTTTCAGTGGGAGTTAGTTATTAGCTGTATGTAATACAGTATACTATTGTAATATCAGCTGGCTCCTCTATTACTGCTAGCAAAGTGAAACCTCTCCACAGGCTTCAGAACGTGCTCTGTAGTCACCTTTATCTAAATAAGGCTATATTTGAGCCATCTTTACAACATAGTAACAGAGGCCTTGGAACAGAACCTCTGAGAGCAGAAACTTGCAAGTACATAACCTCACATAGAGTCTGATCCAGCTCCCACCGGGCTCAGTTGTGTGACCTTTATTCTCCATGGTGAGTACTTACACTTACTTGACATCAGTGGGACTCTTTACATAAGGAAATGCTCACCTATGAGTAAGAGTTGTACAATCAGGCCCACTGAAGTCAGTTAGAATCTTTCCATTGACTTCAATGGGTGTTGGATAAAATCATTAGTCTGGAGTGACAACTCACGAGGGTATTGTGTAGAGCAGACTGCATTAACCCCAGTAGAAGATGCAGTATGTATCTGAAAGCCCCAGCTCCTGTCTTCATGAGAATTTCAGCTTTTCTTCTTAATTTCTAGATTTCTAGTCCACATGATTGTGGAAGAACAGTTGGAAAATTTGACACAATGTAACCTAAAGGCTCAGACAACAGGAGGCAAAGAAAAAAACAAAATTCATGATTTTGCAGGCATGTCATGATTTCTGAATGCTCGGGAGTTGTCAATACTGATGCTGGAGGAGCCTGAACAGCAGCTGAAAGTTGCTGAAAGAAACTAAGGAAGTCAGCTATATTAAAAACAGGGAAATGTAATTAGTGCAAAAACTTCATGGTTAGTATCTTCTATGCAATGAGTGTGATCAATAACATCTGTAACTGTGTGCTAAGATATAGGTAACTGGATCTTGGAGCTGGATATAAGCTAATTACTGCTAGGGTCAGGAAACGATTTCTCTGTAACAAATGATACTGTATGAGTGCACGACTGCCTAGTTGCCATCTAGGGGTAGGTATAAGATGGATAAAGTCATCTCTTTCTACTTAATCAGCTATCAGTCATTTCCAAAAGCAACATACTAGGCTAAGGATGGTCTAATAGAGTACGGTAAATCCTGCATTTCTCTATATGCTGTACATGATTTTTCTGTTTTCATTCAGTGTGTATACATGGGGATGGGGGAACAAATGTGGCTCTAATCTTTCCAAAAGGAAAGCAGAGTAATCCTGACAACTGCTATCAAGTGAATTCAACTTCAATCCTTGGTCAAACAGAAAAAATTCCATAAGCAACAAACATGGAGTATAATGGAACTGTGACCAATAAACAACAAATCATGCCAGGCAAAACATTTAATACAGTGCCTCACAAAAATCACTGAAATGTTTAATTCAAATTTTGGTTTGGATAGGAACATTGTCACGTGGCTTGAAAATTAATTGAAGGTCCCAAATAAAGGGTAATGGTGAACTGCAGTATTTTGAATGAGGGAGGAAGTTATAAGTGAGGCTACAGAGATCAGCATTAGGCCCAGTTTTATGTTACATTTTCATCTGGCAGCTGGAAGAAGAAACAAGTAGCACGTTACTTAAATGTGCAGATAATAAATTGGAAACTATAAACAGACATAATTACATCGAACTAAGACGGGTCCGATGGGTGGAAATATGGGCAGGAAATAAAAGGACTTTCACTTGCAAGGCCACACATCTGGGAAGAATAATCTGAGCCTCAAACATTTGGGGCAGGGGAGGCAATATTTGGGGAAGAGTAACCCCAAATGATACCCAAGGTAACAGTGATCAAAATAATAGCAGAGCCACCATTAAAGGTTGTCTGTTTTTCAAGAAGTGCCATTTTTCTTGGAACAAATATCATAGGAATATTACATTTCATAAACACATTTATAAAGCCTCATTTGGTAGATTAAGGCACTAGAAATGTCTCAGTAAAGAAGTGAAAGAAAGAAAAATGTCCATGCATTTGCTGAAGCTTTACTTTGTTAATTAGCAGAATGATTTTCTGTAGGTGGCTGGGGCAATGTAGTGCAACAGGAGGATGACAAACAAGAGTGCTGGCAAGAAACTGAGATGGTACAATTCACAGGATCGAGGTCTGGGTTGCAAGGCCTGGGACTTGAGTTTTATGCTCTTCGAATGCTCTTCAGCCTGAGTACTCAAAGCCTCCCTTCCCACTTGTGAACAAGTTATCCACTATACTTTCCATAGTCTAGGTTCTGCGCCTGTCACATTGCTTGTAACATCCCTAGGGATAGTTTGCCCTGCTCCGTCTCCAGCAGAAATATACAAGTGGATTTTTTTCCAGTATCAGCATCTCCCTGTTTTCTATATCTGGCAAATCTTTACAAAATAGGGAATGAATCTCCATTTCCAATCCCATACCAGTATTTTCTTACTCTTCACAATAGTCTTGTATCGTTAATCCCCCACCCCACATTGTATTAAGACAAACTGCAAGTCACAGGCTTGGTCTACACTGAGAAGTTATATCAGCCTAGCTATGTTGATCAGAGGTGTGAAAAAGCCACACCCCTGACCCATTTAGCTACGCCAAAAAAAAAACCCAGCACAGACGCAGCTATGCCAATAGAAGAGGACTTCCATTGACATAGCTAACTTCGTTTGGGGAGCCTGTGTTCCTACACCAACAGAAAAACTCCTTTTGTCAGTGTAGCTGCGTCCTCAGTAAAGCCATGCCCGCATAGCTATGCCAGTAATAGTCTCTGTTGTGTAGACATACCAACAGAAATCAAAGGCCTGGCTTCCATTGCCCTTCTCTGACCATAAGAAAACATTCCCTTATCACTACATAAAGTTACAAGCTTTATTTGTCCAATAGCTCTGACAATGTCCAAGGAGCTGTACAAATACAAAAGAAAGCACAGACCCCAACCCCACACCCCAAATTGTTTACACAATAGAAAGACTAAAACAGACAAAATAGGGAGGAAAAGAACGCAACATTCCAGTAAAGGGGCCAAATGGCCACATCCTGATAATACAAATTTTATTACTACATTACAAATACATAGACCTTCCCTAAATACCTGAAAACTTCACCATGGGCAGTCCAGTAGTTTCTTGTCAGGCTTATGGTAGTAAGAGGAAGGGATCTGCATGTGGCAAGGGTAGCAGTAGGGCTGGTTGAATGTTTTTCTGACTGAACAGTTATCAGAAAACATGGATTCGACTAAGTCAAAATGTTTCACGGAAACATACTGATTTCATCTACATTTTTGCAGGAAGTGATCTAAACTTTTCATTTTGACTTTTGTTACAATATAATATAAAGGCTAAATGTTTCTATCCAGTATTCTATACTTTGGAATATTTTTTATCACAATCAATTTCCTAGATTTCAACTTTTCATCCCACTTCAGGACAAAACCAAATTTTGAAATCTTGGCATTTCCTGCAGGATGGAAATTTTATTTTTCAAACAGCTCTATGTAGCAGTCTTGGAGATTAGCTCAATATGTCAGATGTGCCAGTGTAAGCAATGGTGAGGAGATGCTTGTGCAAGAAACAGACACTGAAGATGATGGGGCAGAATGGAGGGATGAGCAGGGCAATGTGAAAAGAGATGAGGACAGATAATGATGATGTTTGTGCTAATTTGCTGCCTGTTTCATACCTCTCCATTACCCCAGCTCTCTGGTACCACAGACACAAGAATCACGGCAGTAAAGCAGAGCCTCAAGCATAATGAAAGAGGGAGACTCTTACCCTCAGAGGCCCCACTCAGACTGGATCTCCAGCATTTTCTGTTCTCATTGGAGTGCCAGCCATCCACTAGAGGGTGAGGAGCCCTGGTGGGCCAGCCTATATTCCACCCTGGTCCCGAGGCCCGCCAGGGACATCAGCTGGCAGCTCCTCCACGGAGTCGTGAGCATAGGCGTGTACTTGGCATGGTTCACTCCCATCCCAGACACCTGCCCCTTTTGCGGCATGAGGAAGACCCTGGAGCATGTATATCTGGAGTGTACCAGGTTGCAGCCCCTATTCCGGCTCCTCCTAGATATATGATTACATTTTTGGTTGCACTTTTCCCCTCACCTTCTCATCAATGCACTCCCTATCCATAGCCCCACAAAGTCACAGGACCTCCTTGTCAACCTCCTCCTAGCCCTGGCCAAAATGGCCATCTACAAAACCAGGGAGAGGAGGTTGGCCGATGGCATTTCCTGCGACTGTGGGCCTATTTCCGCTCCTCAGTCCATTCATGCATCCGGGCAGAGTTCCTCTGGGCGGCGCCTGCTGGCTCCCTTGACACCTTCAAGGAGCAGTGCGCGCTGTCCGGAGTTCTCTGCTCAGTGTCCTCATCAGGTTCCCTTCATTTAGACCTGTGACCTCACTCCCATTCCTGTTATACCTTTAGTTGTCCCCGCAATCATTTGGAATACCGGACCTGTGGATCCTCCCCTTAGGCTGGGAGGAGGTCCTTTAGCAGTCGCCCACTTCCTGGATCCCAACAGGACTGACCAGCATAATCTGAGTGTTGGCTGACAGCCTAAGAGAAAAAGCAGGCCTTCTACCCAATAATATGTAAAGCCATAACCAGCTCTTGGTGTGCATTGGAACATCCCAGAGGATTCTGTATGGCAATATGTGGCCTTTACATTTCACTCCCTATTCCCATTCTGCTTTTTTAAAAAAAATAACCCTCTGGGGGAAATTGGGGCTAGATCTGGAAAGAAAAATGAAATCCACCTGTTCTACAGACAGCATGGCAGTATTTATTAATGACTAGAGTTACCATTTAGCAACTGTGAAAAATGGGACGGGGTGGGGGGTAATAGGCGCCTATAAAAGAAAAAGTCCCCAAAAACGGGACTGTCCCTTTAAAAACGGGACATCTGGTCACCCTAATTAGTGACCAACTTCAGCCCCAGTCCTGCAGCCCCACATGTACTTTAAGTATGTGAGGAGTCCCACTGAAGCCAATAGGATTAGTCAGGTACACAAAATTAGACATATGCTTAATTGTTTGCAGGATTGGGGCCTGTGTTATTGTAAACTCCTACATAGAGTATTACCAGCATAGGGAATAAAAATCTGAACATGGGATAAACAACCTCCCCCCAGAATCACATCCTATGTTCAGACGTCTTCTTTGCTGAAATGTCTATCTCCTGATAGAGACTAAATTAAATTTCTCCTCTGCAGAGAGCCTGCTGCGTACATGTAAATTTCAATGAAAGCACTTTCAGAAAGAGCACAAAAACATTCCTGAGCGACATCAGCTCTATTTCATTGTGCCATCGTGATTGTTATGACAAGCTTCTGATCTTAGCAACCTCTTCCAAAGCATCATGTAAACTGTACTGGTTTTTCATAGGATTAGGTACGAGCCTTAAGTCAGATTTATTTATTTATTTATTAAAGTATAATAAAACTTGCAAGAAACCTTTTGAAGGTCAGTGTGATTAATTATCTCTCCAAGTAAACACACATTTCCCCCCGTTTTGTGTCCTGAATCTCCTACAGATTGCCTATAAAAAGCCTGGACAGACAGCTTAATTCTCAACCTGTCATTCTTTGAATACACTAGTTTTCTCAGCTGTGGTAAATAGCTGCTTGTTGATGCACTGAATCTGCAAGAATACAAAAACAAAAAAACCCAACAAACCTCTTCCTATGTTAATGCTATCAGAAAAGAGAAAATGCAAAAGCCTTCATTTTAGCCACAGTGCAATGACTGTCAAATCTGCATAAATAAATCATAAATGATTAAATTAGTGATTGTATCATTTAGGAATCTTCTTGTTTAACCATAGATGTCTTCCTCTTTTAATTATTTTATGCTTTGGGGGAAGACATCTATAGCTTTATTTGTCTAGCACAGTTTTGCAGTCATTCAGTTATCTACAGAGATCTAAAAGTTGTTGACCCTGCCAGCAAATAGCAATTATGGGTTCACTGAGAACCTGCTGTGTTGAAGTTTTGCTATAAGGAAGGCTTCCGGTTATGAACATGATACCCGCTTTTGAAATACACAAATCTCTGAGCATCTAAAATAGACAGAAGTATTTAAATATAGAAAACAGCTTGAGAAGTTCCATTATAAAGGCCAGTTAACATTCATAAATTTAGCTGTTTACTTTGTTCATTACTTTCTCTTATTAAATAATCATGGTAATGATAGTTCTTCTAAAGAAATAAGCACTCAAAACATTCAGAAAGAATGGTTTTCATAGAATATCAGGGTTGGAAGGGACCTCAGGAGATCATCTAATCCAACCCCCTGCCTGCTCAAAGCAGGGCCAATCCGCAGTTTTTGCCCCATCTGTAAATGGCTCCCTCAAGGCTTGAACTCACAACCCTAGCTTTAGCAGACCAATGCTCAAACCACTGAGCTATCCCTCCCACCATTATATATAATGGCTTTCTTCTTCTTAAAGATCACTTTATGAGATGTGTGTACAATAAGTCTCCCTGTCCAACAGGATATTCATGCTTTTGTGACTATCTCAAAATATTATGGCCTAAGATCTTATCAGAGGACAATGGCGCTATTAATCGTAGCCCTTCACCCTGTTAAATGTCATTTAACACAAAACTGCCACACTACAATTTGTAACAGATGAGGGAATAAATTCTAAATGGAGGGAAATAAACTTGTTATATACAACTGGCCCCAGTTTGCTTCTTAATGACTGTCCATTTAGGGGTTAGCACAAATGAGGGAGAAAGTCCAGCCCCCACACCCCAGGGAGGTAGCAACAGGTTTGTCCCATCTCCAATGACCTTGACAATTTTACACCACCAATTTTAAATCAAAACTGATGGATTAATCAAGGCTGATTGGAACCTGGTGCACTCTGTCAGGGTCTTTGATCGTCACACTGCAGTAATTTTCCATTTTAACTGATTCTGTCAGGGGTAAGATTGTTAAGACAGCAAAGTGCGCTCTGCCTCCTTTCTGCTCCAGAAAAGCAATTTTCTCTAACGCTAGCAAGGAATTACATTAAAATGGTGAAAAGAAAGACATGACCTAATTTTTGTCAGATACTGTTGGCCAGCAGTGTGTGTGCTGGGGTTTCAGAGGCTGTCCTCAAATTTGAAAGGTCAACAAAACAGGGAGGCATGAGCAGCGGGGACACAGGCAGTCGTAAAGCTCCCCAACTCCCTCTTCCTAACCCCATTTTAGTTTTAGGGCTCCCTGACTTTCAATGGAAAATGAACCACCACTCTCCCCCATCTCTAATGGAGCAGCTGTGGTGAGCTTCTGCAGCCCACCAGTCACCATACATGACACAGAAGGTAATGTCCCAGAGGGTTATAAACCCCACAGGTTCCATAAACCCAAAGATACAGTGTTAGGCAGTGCCCCCCCCCCCCCCCCCGCCCACACACATTTGCCATGTAAGATCATTCACATTAATCATAATTACAAGACTGTCCTGGGCATGTTTTCATGCAAAGCCTACTGGATTACCAGTGAAGTGGAACAGCAGTACAGTCTGTGCTGCCAGATGGAAAGCCTGAATTCCAGGAAGAATGGAGCTGGAGGGCTGGCCCATGGTCCTAGGGAGCCTCTGTTAATTATGCACCTTAACTGCTCTAGAGGAGGAAGAGACA
Organism: Caretta caretta; assembly: GCF_965140235.1. Taxonomy (NCBI): domain Eukaryota; kingdom Metazoa; phylum Chordata; order Testudines; family Cheloniidae; genus Caretta; species Caretta caretta. The sequence continues at coordinate 89,571,255 of NC_134214.1, forward strand.
GCGGACAGCACCATTTGTACACTCAACTCTGCCTGAGTGATCCAGGGAGCATAGTGCCATTAACTCTGTCAAGAGCTGCTCAGTTTCCCCTCTAGTTTGGGCAACAAGGGAGGAAGAGAGATTCCTCCAAATTCCAAGAGCAATCAGGAAGGATGTGATTTTTAACATGGGAAGATGAGCCATAAATCATTGGCATCATGCTCAGCTCTGAGAACAATAGCATCACATGCAGGTTTGCCAGCTAGTCCTGCCTCTGCTTCCCTGTTCACCTGACAAACTGCCCAGTTGCTCCCCAGTGGGTTACTGGTTGTTTTAACCACATGTTGATTTCTCCCTTTGGGGTTAGCACTGGGTAAAGCCTTACTCCTGATTACAACCCATCTACCCGTGAACAGATCACTGTCCATTGTCTCCGAAAATCTCTCTGAAGGGAGATCGTTACATCCCTGCTGTTAACACCACATATGAATTGGTGCAATGACACTGCCTGGGCCCCAGCAAACATGTGGTTAACACCCACTCATCTTTCCCCTCCACTTACACAGTCAGTGAATTAGAGCCAGGGAGGGTCATGTGATTCAGCAGTACTGACTGGCTGCTAAATTAGACAGACTATTGACCTGCCTGTACAGGCCATCTAATTTAAGCCACTATCTGCATGGCTGCACATTCAGTGCTATCATCCTTGATGCTGGCTGAAATACACCACTGGCGTAGGCAGATGCAAATCCATTGACTTCAGCAGAGTAGCCTCATTTATATCAGTGGTGGATTTAGTCAGTTTCTCTACCCTGAGCGCTCAAAAGTTCTGCAGAACTATGCACAGATGCCCGTTACCATGCATCTACTCTGCACTAAGGGATCTGCAAGACCCTACAGGATTTGTTAGCAAGATTTCAAGAACATGCTTGCACATAGGAGTCCATGAAGAAGTGGATAATGATCTCTTATGTCCAGGTTACTAAAACCTTTGCTAAATAGAACAGTAAAGGCTCCTCTTGCGAAGTTTGAAGGCTTCTACAGAGAACTGACACAACACTCAAAAAGAATTTATTTGAAGTCATTATGGCCTATTGCTAACTGTTTATAGAATGCAGAACTTGGGAAATATAACTGTTTGAACCCCATTGGCTTTAGAAGTTACACAGCCCAAGTCTCATGAGTCAAGGTGAGACTATACCAGTTACTAGAGAACGTTAGTAAATGCTAATTAAGGAACTGAAATATTCATATCAATAACAGAATGCATTGTGATACCCCATTCAAAGCTGTTATTGAGGATCGGTATGAAGCCTCTGTTATATTCAACGCAATAAGTCCATGATGTGGAGTCAGAAGTGCCTATCAGAGGAACTCTCAGAAGAAAAAAATATCACTATCTGAATTTGAGCAGTGGAATTACAATGTCCAGCTACAATGGATGGCCCCTCCCTTAGGAAGGAAGTCAGGGTCAGATCAGAAAAAAGTCTAATGGTGATATCCAAAGCTTCACCCACACATGATGTGGAAACGATATTCCATTCATAGAAGGTTGTGTTGATTTTCTTAATATGACCATTCTTCTCCTTTCCTCTTTTATCAGAAATTAACTACTTAATTGTTGGATGTAACTTCTCTATGTTGACACCTGAGTTATCATAATTAGACTTCAGAGTTAACTCCCCCATGAGACGAATGGGAGCAGTTCACACCCTTCTCAGATTTATTATTTCAGGCTGGCTGTAGAATGAGGAATTGGTTACATTCAGTCCACGTTTTGAATGTTATCTTCAAAACCACAAGAGCTACAGACATTTTATTTTAAGTCAGAGCTTGGAGCACAGGATAATGGCCCCCAGAAGAGATACCAACTCACCAAGCTACTGCTGCCTGGCCCAATTTGACCAGTTGAAAAGCACGCAACTGAGCTAAGGCTGCTGGGTCCGAGCTCTCTAAATCTGGACAAATTACTTATCCATGATGTGCCTCCATCTCCCCCTAGAAATAATATACACATACCCTCACAGGGGTGCTGTGAAGCGAATTTCATTAGCATTTAAAAACACTTCCTGTCCAGCAGGGGAAAGTGGTATGGAAATGCAAAGTGTCACTGTTGCAGGGCCTCTCTTCTGAAAGAGCTCTTTTCCTAAGCTTCTTCCAGCCAAGCGTACTCCCACCTCGAAGCTGCAAAATCTTCTTAGAACGTTCTTAATTACGAAGCAAACATGTTCTTGTTGTTTGTCAAATACAGGCTTTTAATTACAGTGCAGTGAGGCAGACAGAATAGTGACATGCATTAATTTTGTCATTATCAGGAGATAACAGCGCCATTAATACATCCCAATGGAAACAAAAGCCTGTGCTCGTGTGAATAGATGGGCAATCATAAATTAGATGGGCTCATTTTACACTTTTGGGGGGGCAAGAGGGATAAAATCAAGATGGAGTATGAAGTACAGGGCAGTTACTCAGGAAAAAGGGCAATTTGTACTTTAACTTTACAGTTTGGAGCAGTATTGTTCTGGTCTAGTCTGTACTGTGGAGCTCCGTAACAGACACTCTCTAACTGTAGCCTCTGGACCACTGGGAATCTGCATTCTGGCCGTTCACATTGAACTGGCTTCTCCTCCTTGCTTCCATTGCTAAATCTCAATACATGAAGGTAAAAATATACGTTCCCAAAATCACTTTTTGGTTAAGCAGTTGATGTTGGCGCCAAAGGATGTTATGGGGGTTGTGAAAGAAAAGAAAGATGATTTGCAGCATTAGAGACACGTGTCCACAAAGCACTTTCTAGTAAGATGTGGGTCCCCAGTATAAAAATGTTTGAGAACTCCTGGCTCTGAGATTAGCCTCCAGTGTGAAATTAATCCAGAATACGAAATCTCCAGTGCAGACTGGCAAGCAGGAAATTGCTGACGGCTTTACCATAAGCTTAGACACATGAATGATTTGATTTTATGCTATATGCAGTGTTGTTGTAGCCGTGTTGATATGAGGATATTAGAGAGACAGAGTGGGTGAGGTAGTATCTTTTATTGGACCAACTTCTGCTGGTGAGAGAGACACACTTTTAAGCTTACACAGAGCTCTTCTTCAGGTCTGTACATTTCCCAGACCTGAAGAAGAGCTCTTTGTGTAAGCCCAAAAGCGTGTCTCTCTCACCAGTAGCAGTTGGTCCTATAAAAGATATTACCTCACCCATATTGTCTCTTTGATTTAACTTTCTCAGCGCCTGCATCGGCTTCCCTTGTTTTCACAGGGCAGTTTTCTCTTTTCCCTAAGGGGGGATATGATATGATAGAGGTCTATAAAATCATGACTGGAGTGGAGAAAGTAAATAGGAAGTGTTATTTACTGCTTCTCATAACACAAGAACTAGGGGTCACCAAATGAAATTAATAGGCAGCAGATTTAAAGGAAAGTATTTCTTCACACAACGCCCAAAACTCCTTGCCAAAGGATCTTTTGAAGGCCAACAATGTTAAAAAAAGAACTAGATAAATTAGATGGCTATTAGCCAGGATGGGCATGGATGGTGTTCCTAGCCTCTGTTTGCCGGAAGCTGGGAATGGGCAACAGGGGATGGATCACATGATGATTACTTGTTCTGTTCATTCCCTCTAGGGCACCTGGCATTGGCCACTGTCAGGATACTGGGCTAAATGGACCTTTGGTCTGACCCAGTATTGTCGTTCTTAGGTTCCCATCACCGCAAACCAAACATATAACCCACCTCCCCCATTATTTTCATTTACATGGGCTTGGAAGGAATATAGACTTGATCCCATCATCTCCCCTTTATTTCTGTGCTTCGCTGCCATGCTAAACAGCCTGCATTGTACTGAGTTGGGTATGAATCATTTCCTTCTACTGGATGGAGGGTCCAAGTTCCTCAAGTGTGTGCCTTTAGGACAGCTTCTGCAGCTGAAGTGTAGGGTAAACCTATACCACAGACACAGGGTCTGACGGCAGCACACGTAGGTGTACCTGAGCTAGCTTTAATCAGGCGAGCTCAAACAACAGCAGTAAAGCCACAGAAGTACTGGCTGTGCAAGCCTGCCCAGGACCTTGGTACTTACTCAGGTGGCTAGCCAATGCTGCTGCGGCTTCACTACTATTGGTACCCGAGCTAGCTAGATTAATGCTAGCTGGGATACAGCTACATGTGCTGCAATCACACCTCTAGTTGCCGTGTAGGTACATCCCATGAGAGGCTATAAGTCCTAGAACTACTACAGCTAATGACCACCAGTTTGCCTTAAAAGTTAGCAGCCTGTTGTGGGGAGCCTTTGGCCTGAGTTCTAGACCAAAGTCACATGAAGAGTTCTGATGGCCAGTTGGCTCTTTCTATACAGGTAAAAATAGTGGGCACTTGTAGTGCTCTCCTCATGAGAGTCCTGTGAGGAAGGAGAGTTTTATCATTGTTTTACCTCTGGTGAAACCCAGGCTCAGGGAGGTGAAGTGATTTGCCCAGCAAGTCAGTGACCTAACCAGGACTAGAGGACCCAGGTTCCCAACTCCCATAGTCCACTCACTCTCCAACTAGCTACAGGTTTGCTAAATCCCTGTTTTTACATGGCAAGTGTGCTCAGACCCTTTCACTCTGGATATCGAAAGGATAAGATTTGGACTGGATTAAATGAATGTAAAGTGCTCAAGGGGCTCTCACAAGTTATGGATCCAATATGCCGTATTACCCAGATCTAATAAAGGATATTTCTACAGACTAGAAATTACATTGCCTCAGTTCTATCATAAACTGCTCAGACACAGCTATCGCCACCTTTCAATATCATCTTTTAGCGTTCCAGCATGCTGTAAGGCTCTAATTCGTCTATTTGGTCTTTTATCATTTGTTGATCTGCTACCCTCACCATTGTTTAGCTAAATCACAAGAGAGACAGAAACATGGCTTGGGCCACATTACTGACGTAGAGTTATGGCAAAATTGCCTTAGTTACATTAATAAGCTTTCCCCATAGGGCAAATGCAGCTCGAGCTGCTGTGCTGCCTTAATTTCTCATTTATTTGGATTCCATTTTGATTTTCTGTCTCTTGTTAAATATCTTGTTCTTTTTTCGCATTGATCTTTGGAATTGCCCCCATATCAGCTACACGGGAGACCAACTCCACACTACTCTAATTTGGATTACAAATAAAAGTTTTGACAAATCCATCTCAGGTTCTTTCTTTGGGGAAATATCCTGTCACTTTTCGTTGGGCTAGGACTCTTATTAGACTGGTTACTGCACCATTTGTTCTCACAATCAAGGGTATATGCCAGGAATGGCTGGATATTCTACCTTCCAAGGCCCTCTTGAAGATGATTCTTTGGACTTATGCTTCATATTGGTGAAACCTCCGACTTAATAAAATGACCAACCCAGTTATCTTTTGTTTTTTAAATAGTTGTAATCCAGGCTAGCGAGTGATGATACACAGCGAATGCATGGAGAATCCACTGAGAATTCCATCAGCCGTCTACCCGTCAGCCTCACATCTGATACAGCAAATGGTTATTTAGCTCTTGCATGCCAGTGCCTTGTTCTAGTGCGCAGCTGATGTTTCATACTTGAGCAAGGTAATTTTTACTGATGTGTGGTTTCTATTTCAGTGTGTGCTTGACTTGTGAATATGGTTTAAAAGGAAAAAGGACCATGTGGGTATGGCACAAATTGTGGGGTCAGGACACTAGAGTTCTGGTTTTGGTAAGTCATTTAGGGCCTCATTTTTTGGAAGTAAAGAGCATCTACAGCTCCCACTGACTACAACTGAAATTGTAGAATTGTAGAATTCAACTGAATTCAACTGGAATCAGCGTCTTAACTTCACTGGGCCTCAATTTCACCCATCTGTAAATGGGGGATAGTAATAGCTACTCAAGGCATTGCTGCAAGTTTAAATTGCTATGTATTTGTGAAGTACTTTGAAAAACTCAAATGGAAAGTGGTATGTAAGCATTATGGGTGGGATCCATGACAGGTCTTAGATGTTGTGACACTGAGCATCATAGCACCTAGAAAATCACAACACCACTGATCTACAAAGCTGAGTTAGGCACCTAGGCTCCCTATACACTGAATAGGGAGAGGTAGGGACCTAAGAATGTGATCCACATAAGCCGGCATGCTAGGTGAAGAGCTGCCTAAGAAAGCCAGTGGGAGATGCTAAGAAGAGGGGTGGGTACTAAGCCCTGCCCCTCTTTCAGAGATAGGCACCTAAGTCCAGGCAGCAGGGAGATTCCAATCTCCGCTTAGTGATCCACCAGCAGGAATCCACCACCTGGAGTCAGGCAGCTTAGGAGCCTGAGATGTTTCTTGCAGATCTAAGTTAGAAAATGGGGGAGAAGAAATGAGAGGGGAGCCCACCTTATAACTTTGGGCACAGTGGTTAGTGTATTGCTGGGACGTGGGAGACCCAGGTTCAATTCCACCCACTCTGCCAAGGTGGGGGGATAAAGGATTTAAACAGGGGTCTCCACCTCTCAGGAAAGTGCTCTACCCACTAGCCTTTGGGATATTCTAATATGGGGGTGTGAGCGGGGTCCCAGGGGAGCCAACTGAGGTCACCCAATTAGGGTGAATTGCAAAGAATGGGGCAGACAATCCCCAAAGCTGGTGGATATTCCAATACTCAGATTTACCAAACCAGCACAAAACAGCTTCTATAATACCTCACTGGTTACCCAGAAGCAAACAACACAGTTCCCTCAAATCAACCCAGCATTAGGCCTCCACCCAGACACCCAAGTCAAATATGATGAGGATTACTGAAAATCTTATTCATTATATAAAAAAAGTTCTACCAATCCCAAAGGATCGGACACATTACCTCTCAGGTTAATGAATATTCCAGATCTCACCCAAATACATGCTTACAGCCAATTCTTATTAACTAAACTAAAATGTATTAAAAATGAAAAGAGAGAGTATTGGTTAAAAGATCAGTATATATACAGACATGAGTACAGTTCTTGAGATTGTATTCATATTAGAGAGATGGTGAGCGTTGCAGTTGCAAAGAGTTATTTCAGAATTAGTTCATAGGTTACAGTCCAATATTTATGTTCAGGGTGTTCCAGCTGAGGACTGGGATCTCAGCCTTATGACTTAGGCTTCCCCTTAAGCATCAAGCAGGTCTGAGATGACAGGATCAAAACCCAGGGGTCTTTTATACAGTTTTTAACAGCCGATTGACCACATAGTCCTAGGCAAACAACAGGCCTTTGATGTTACCTTCTGTTTCCCAAACCTCACTGGTAATTAACTACATGTATTAACATAAGGCAATTTATCCATTAGGCAGTCTATCACAAACTTTAAAGAGACATACAGACAATGACATTATTTCACCCAAGATTCATCTAAATGTTAATATTCCCTTTTGATCTCTGAATCAACAGATATAGTGACAGACAGGAACTGTGTGTTTACATGGCTAACATTTAACAAGATTAATAAGTAAACACATACAATTAGTATCACCTCTAATTTCTAACAATATTGGTTTGCACTTCAAAGTTCTAGCCTATCTAGCATGGAATGGCCTTAATTACCATTTACATACTGTTCTAACATCTCTCTAATGGTTGACTTTGTGTTATTTAGCCTGCAAGCTGCTTAACCCTTTCTGGCCACACATCACATTTTGTATAAGATTTGTTGCAATTATATAACAGTGGTAGCAACCATGATTTTGCATGGTCACATTTTAATCAGATAATGTCACGGGGCTTACTCAGCCTCTCTGGTTGAAGCTGTTCCACTATAGATAAATAACAAAAGTATGGCTGGAGCAGGGGCAATGGGTCCTGAGTCGTCCACCTCCTAGGTGGGTGCCCAGTGCTATGCTAGCACCCTAACCACTAGACCACCGATCCACATTGTACCTTGTTTTTCTTTTATTGTCTTTTATTCTTATATCTTTTTTTAAAATTTACCCTAAACCAGAGGCCTCACTGTTATTCATCAGCACTTGAGTGGTCCAGATATTTATCTTGCTAGCAATAGACTAGCAAGCCATAGACAGTGGGGGAGATGTATCAGATTTAAAGCCAGCTTTGCTTCCCTTGTTCGATCTCTGTACCGCCCACATGTGGTTAAAAAGGGAATTTTTTGCCACTATTACAAGCTCGTTTTGCCACTTTTTCTAGAAATTTCCTGAGCCAGGGAGATACACATAAATAAGCAGAAGGGCAACTGCTAAACAGGTATACAGCTAAGTGCCGTTTTTTAAAAATACATTGTTTGCTTCACCCAGTTTGTTCTACCCTCTCTCATCTGTCAGGATTTCACTCTGGTACCATTTCAAAATTCAGTGCTTAGTTGAGCTATAAAGCTCCCAATGGTTCTGATTCAGCTATAATGCAGCACTTGGAAACCTCTATGCTTGAGGTTGCAGTGCCAAATGGAGAGAGACTAGACATTTTAAGTCAATGCTCACTAGAGCTAACAGTCATCTATTTTAATAGATACATTTTAGTTTCATTGAATTAATCTTTCCCTAGGATTTTGTTTTATGGCAAAGTCAGGACAGATTATTTCCCTTCAGATTCACTGGGTTTTTCCATTTGAATACTAACAGGGAAGTTCCCAAACCTTTTTGGACCTTGCAAACCTTTACTCCTGTGAGTAATTCTTATAAATCTCCCACTGACATCACTGTGCTACCTGTGAGCAAGGGCTTCTAGGAGCAGGCCCAGAGAAATGAAGGGCCTAGTCCAGCATGTACAAGTCAGGAGACCTGGGTTCTAGTCCCAGTACTGCCACTAACTTTTTGTGGGTGGGTCTACACTTCCAGCTCCAGGAACATACCTGTGCTAGCTCTGATTGAGCTAATGCACTAAAAATAGACTGTAGCCATGCCAACAGAAGCAGTGGGTGGGACTAGCCACCTCAACTACATACCTAGCATCTTCTACAGGTACCTACATATGAACTCAGGGTGGCTACGCACTCCCACCACAGCTACACTCTATTTTTAATGTGCTAATTCAACCAGAGCAAGGGTGGGCAAGTCTACTCAAGCTGAAACTTATACCTCTGGTTCAAAGTGAAGACATACCCCGTGTGATGTTGGGCAAGTCACTTCAACTCTTTGTGCCTCACTTTCCCCATCAGCAAAATGAGGATAATGATTCTTATCTACATTCGTAAAGCACATTGAGATCTCTAAGGTGGCAAGCATTATATTAGTAAAACATCTCAGTCTGGGAGCAATGTATTTTATCTAATGTGAAGTCTTGAATGACTGCAGCCAATGCTGTCGTTGAGACCTTTGACTCAAAAAATAAATTAAAAAAAAAATCCTACCACCATATAAACAGTTAAAACACCATAAGGAATAGTTTGAGTAGTTCTGGATGCACTTAGTTCAGATACATGAGTTGAATCCATATGGTTGTATTAATGATTCACCAGCAAGAAAACAATTTCAGGAGTTATTCATTTAAGCAAGAGTTTCTACTCCATCTAAATATCAGAAGCAATAAAGGCTCCTCCGCATCTAGTAAAATAGATGAGGAAATAGTATGGTATTAAATCAGAGAATGGGAGCCAGATGTTGGGGCTTCAAGGAATACAAGACATTTTTATGATTATTTTTCTATTCCAGTTACATGCAAATAAAGCCTCCAAGATAGTGGATTGCTGGCTCAGTGCCACCCTCTCGTCAGTTACGCACAAAAGCTGGGGGCTTTGTAGGAGGGTGTCCACCTGCTTTGTCACTCCAGACCAGTGCATCTCACTGGGTACACCCCGCTGTCCTCTCTCCACCATGCCATTGTACCTGCAACTGTCAGAGTGAGGGGCTCACATAATAAAGCTACTAGCTTACAAGGGGCTGAGTATCTCCTAGAAGGAGGTGAGCATCCTCAAGCCCCACTTGAGTAAGGAAGGTTGAGGGAAATCAGGACCTGATCCTGAATCACTGACATCAGTGGGAATTTTGCCATTATCTTCAATGAGCACAGGATCAGACCTAAAATGGACGCTGCTGTTCCTCCCAGAGACAAAGGGCAGCAACTCTACAGAACTTCCAGCCTGACCTGCAGGGGTCCCAAGGTGCCTGGAGCAGTGCCTCACTGCTATATCATCTAGAGTGCTCATCTGGATACATTAGTGTTCCATATAGATGAGATTTTTGTCCTAGTTCCCATAATCCAACGTTTAAATACTGCAGCCGGATGTCAAAATGGACTAGGCTATTATGACTGAATGTAGTTATGTAGCTACCATAAAACAGGGGTAATCTAATCTTTCAGTCCAGGAGGATGTAAGCTGATTGCTGAAGACTCATGAAGGAATTATTTTCCACTACTCTAGCAAAATCAGCTGGGTGCACATTTTCCCTCCACTTTCTGCTGCAGCATCAGCTTTGACCATTGCTGGATACAGGACTTAAGGATCCAGGAGTCCACTTATGTCTTGCAAATCCTATGACAATGCTGCCTTTGCTTGGGAGATTTATATACAGTGGTTTCATTCAAATGTAGCAGTAGTAAGATGCGGAATATTTAAAAAAGAATCAGAACAGCATATTGTCCACCTGTCAGTGCCTTTTGAAGGCACCATTGCTAGTACTTTAGTGTATGTGCTCCTCCGCAATAAAGGGACATGGAGGTTACACGGGAGCGGGACATACCCACACTAGCTCTGAGTGAGCTCACATGCTGAAAATAGAAGAGTAGCTCCAGTAGCGTGTGCAGCAGGGACCATCCATTAGTCCCACTTGAGCATGGGATAGTCACAAAACAATAAAATAAGAAAAAACAGAAGTAAAGTCTGCAGGAGAGAGCTCAGCATACATCTGCTTTGTAGCATACAGCATCCTACTGATTGCCACATTTGGGGTCAGGAAGGAATTTTCCCCCAGGTCTGATTGGCAGAGACCCTGAGGTTGTTATACCTTCCTCTGCAACATGGGACAAGGGTCACTTGCAGGTTTAAACTAGAGTAAATGGTGGATTCCCTGTAACTTAAAGTCTTTAAATCATGATTTTGAGGACTTTAGTAACTCAGCCAGAGGTTATGTGTCTATTATAGGAGGGGGTGAGTTAGATTCTGTGGCCTGCAATGTGCAGGAGGTCAGACTAGATGATCATGATGATCCCTTCTGGCCTTAGAGTCTATGAGTTTGAAATGAAATTTGTCTCGCAGCAAACAGGCAAGCAAACCATTTAGAAATTTAAAGGTACAGTGAACAGAAAACAGGGTCACCACAGGTACATAGCTATGTGCCCCACTACCCATCTGTCTAGGTTTATCAATCTAGCTATATGATGTGCTGTATACAGGATTATACATGGCGGCATAACTGAGTCAGTCACAAGCTATTTATTTGGATTGAATGCTATCACTTTAAAAAAATAACAGTTTAGTGGAACATATTAAGAAATATATTTTACTGATAGTCAAACTATCATCCCTTGTCTCCCCCGCAATACACTGTCAAAATATTGTCGTCATCTCTCATTCAGAAAAGCACCCCCTTTGGGCTTCAAGAGGACCTTTCCTTCACATTGGTATATTTAGTCATGGGTATGCGTGTCTAACAAAGGGTTAACAACCAGGCCTTGGTCTCCCCAGCATTGTATGGTTACAAATTTGATGAATGAGTAGTAATACCTTCCAGTTAACTAAGTCTCCCCTCAACACCCATTTGAGGCAGAAAAGTATTATTTACTTTCATTTTACAGACGGGAAAGCAGAGGAACAGAGAGGTTAAGTCAGTCAACCAAGCTCCTGCAGTGGGTCAGTGACAGGGCTGAGAACAGAACCTAGGAATCCTGGCACAGAGGCCTATGCTCCAATACGCAGACTCCAAGTGCCAGACAAACCTCAGGAATGTCATTCTGTCCTCTGCTTCATGTGTGTTTTGAGCAATCGCACACAGCAGCTCTAGTTTCACAAACTGCATTAATGGCTTCTAACTGGAAAATCATAACAGACACCAAATTCTTTACAATCCAAATGACTTAAGAGAGGCACTCAGGACAAGGTAGATTATTCAGCACTGGATGACCCACAGCTGTCAACAAGAGAGCCAGCCTGTGAGGCACACTTCCAGGAGGCCAAGTCACCCAGCATGTGAGTAACCTGGCTGACACTGGCCTGGAAGCAGTTCCACAGCTGCTGATGGGGGAGTTATCCAACAGCAGAGCCAGATGTGCTGCTGAATAGCCACATTCCAGAGAGAAGGTAGATTTAATGCTTACACCAAGCACATGCCATCTGCTCAACAGCCGCCACGTGAACTTCTGAAGAGTATTAAACCAGGAGAAAGGACGATGAGGAAGTGGTGAAACTTAAGATTTATCTTCCCTGTTTGTTTTGTAATGATATTGCCAAAGTTCTAGCTGTGCCTTCAGGTCTACTCTCATACAGTATTACCCCTCACATAGACTCCTGGTAGTGGCAAGACTAAGACCTTCCTAAGTGAAGATCATTGACATTACAGTCTTCATTTCCAGAGTTGCCTCAATAAGATAGGCTTTCCACAAAGACTGTGCCATCTCTGGAACTGTGCAGTGGTATGTGAAAAGGATGCCAAATGCAAGTGCTAGCTGTAAGCAGGCTCCTGTTCAGGGACAATGGAATATTTCCTGATCAAGCCAAGAGATCAATGACATACTGTGCTAGAGTTAATCATGTATATGTACAACTTTCTGTATGGTGCGGGGAGAGGTGTTTTCTGAGTGGGTGGCAAGTAGATGAGGGTGACTTCAGAAATGTTGAGATTCTGCTGACCATGGGATTGAGCAGAATGATGAACTCACAGAATGCTGATATTGTCTTACTTCTGTAACACACACTGTAGGGTGTTTCAAGTCTCCTTTCTACTACATCCAGGTGGGACAGGTTTATTCTGAATTCTGATCTCTCATCCTGGCCCTCATCTCATGTCTCGACTACTGTAACATCCTCCACTCTGGCCTGGACAAATCCCATCTTGCCGCACTTCTTGACTTCAAAATTGTTCTGTGAAGACCTTTTTCCTGGCTTGTCGCTTCAGCCATGTCAACCCACCCTCTTTGCGACCCTCCACTGGCTCCTCCTTCTTCACCACATCACTATCCTGGCCCCACTTATCATCATGTATGTGGTATCAAGACATTGACCCTTTGCCTTGGTCACCTAAACGACATCAGTCTCAATCACCCATTTCTTAAATTTTCTAAAAACCACCTCCGTACTTTTTCCCAGGTCAGAAGGTAGACCTAATTGGTGGATAAAAATAATGAGGAAGCACTTTAATAATGAGGACCTTTTGGGGTCCTTAAAAGACTGACTAGGAAGCACAAGTGTAACAATTCCTGACTAAAAGAAGGGGAAGAAGCATGTTTCACCAGCAGGACCACCATCTCCTGAGACCCTGGGATCTACTGTGACACCACTGGGACTTTGTCCCCTGATCCTGAGCAACGTCCTGACCAGATCAGGCTAAGGGAGGGACCCAGATGACATCACCACCTCCACTGGCTCTGGCTTAATCCTAAACACCATCTGGGATGTAAGACTTTCTTTCCCCTCATTGTGTCCTTTTCCTTCCTCACCTTAGTTCTTCTGTTTCCTAGCTCTCTCTTTTTTTCCTTCTGTTTAATAAAGAGCCTGGCTTAGTCAGCCAAGACTGTATATTTTGCAACACTGCTGTGAGCCTGTGACCAGAAAAGCACCTAAAAGCAATGCCCTAAACAGCCCAACGCTGATACAAGTTTGCCAGGTCTCAGAGTGGCTGATCAGAGCGTATGCTGGGCCTGTGTTTCTCCAGCAGGGAGGTTGCAAGTGAGAGTCAACACCAGAGACAGAAGCTGCATTTTCTATCTTTGGGGTTCTGTTCTTTCACCTCTTGTGTTTGTCCTGTTTTGTCTTTTAGGAACTGGGATCAGACTTTAAACAAACAACAGCTCCAGCCCATCTTACCTAGTTTCACCTCTTTTTCCCCAAAGAGGGCAGTTATTACCAGTAGCACAAGTAGAAATAATTTCTTGCCAGTACTGCAGTCATGGGAGGGACACAAGGGGGGGGCACATTACCTCCACACATGACCCTCCATGTGACTCCTCCCTGCCCTGCCCCCAGCCCGGGGCCCCCATGCTCACTCCATCCCCTCTGACATCTGACATCCCCTTTTGGATATACAAACATCAAAATGCTTAACTACTCACTTTTCCCCCAAATATGTAGTATTCAGTCTGCTTATATGGAATATAGGAGTTGGATGAGGAGCCATTTCAGCATATGTATGATTTATTAGAAGACAAATTTTAAGTAGAACTGTATCCTAAACTGCTTTATGATATTGTACCCAAACATTGCATTTCAATGGGGGATTCAACTTCCTTTATAGGAACAGACTCCTGAAACTCTTACCAGCCCACAAAAGTGGTCTACAGTCATGCAAATAGTCCCATTGTCTTCAGTGGGATTGATCAAATTATTAAGGGTTTACAGGATTAGGTTCCAAGTTTGTAAATTGTTCTGGATGAAACTGACAATACCTGAACTGTCAGATCAGAAGGAGCTTCATTCTAATAAAGGTGTGAAAATGTGTGATAAGTCTTAGCTCCGTTGCTAAGATGAGGAACATATTTTCAGCAAAGTTCTTGGCAGATTCCTGAGGCAGCTGGCTGGTTTAAGGCTCTCACTGTCCGGCATTATAATCTTCACGTACAGTTCTCTCACCCACAAAGCTGTAAAATGAGGTACTTGTTTTCTTTGTTTTGCTGCTCCAGTTCCAGTTAACAAAATGCATGTTAGACAAGTTTGGCTGCAAAGAAGAATTCTAGGTACACTGGGGACAACACCTAATTCCCATCAAGCTGCAGAACTGGGCTGACATCAGAATCCAAACATCCTCTGGTCAGTGCAAGCGGGGCATTCCTCTAATGAGTTGGACTTGATCTGATGTAGTATGGATGTCATGAATAATTCAGACCAATGGGGAGAAACAGAATCAAAAACACTGTTTAAACACCTTCTGCCACTGCATCCCTCCCCTCTGCAGGACTCCTGACCAATGTAACAGCACACACATATGCCAACAAACGTTTGTTAGCATACGTATTGTGCTGTTAAAGCCATATAAAGAATGAATGTCCTCCCTACCGCGTTCTGCTCCTTAAAGGAGCAGAGTTCAGTGCCCCTCCCCCCACCCACCCTAAAGTCTTTCCGGTACCCCATACCCACTAAAAATCTCTTGCCGGTACTGCATCCTGGAGGGTACCGCCCTACCGACACCCCTGGTTATTACTAAGAAACTGTCAAATAAGGGGTCTTCTCTTCTTCTGAAAACTCCCTCCAGCTAAAGGAAAAGGGAATGTGGAACATGGCTAAAATAGAAGCCTTAATACTTCACATTTCAAATACTTTAACTGTTTTCTTCTTTTTCTGTATTTTAATAAAAGATTAAAAAGATGTTTAACAGTGTATTTGCCATGGTACTAAAGTAGGCTGATCTCTGTATTCCAAACCCCAAACCTTGTTTAAGACTGTTTAATGTTGGACAGTGACAGGGTAATGTTCACACCTTTGACTGTTTGGGCCCATTTATTCCACCTAAATTAACACAAAAACTACTCTAACCCTGCAAAGTTACCATCAGCAGCTCCAGAAATTTTCTGCCACATGGAAAGGGGTCCATTCCCCCCGCTCACAAACTAGAAATTCATATGGGTAATCCTGTTATCATTAACACATACAGCAGACCAGCTCATGAACTGATGGGGGAATAGCCTGCTGGTAAGTCTTTTAACTAAAAAACTATGGTAACCTAAGAAACACTGAGCACCCACAACTCCCACTGAAGTTTATGGGAGTTGTGAGTGCACAGGGCTTCTCGTGATTGAGCTTTTTCTTCCTTTTGTTTGAGCCTAATCTGGCATGATGCTGCACACTTCCTATAAGTCACTAAGCATGCTCAATCCTCAAGGAGTTCATTTGACGCTGATGGTCTCATTCACTTTCCAGGAGGGGTTAAGCATGTTGCAGGATGGAGTCCTTTTTCAGCATGAGCTGTAGAATTACTGATGTCAATCTCTTCACTGGTCCTGTTTTGTTAAATCAAAAAAGGTTCCCCTTTACAACACTACCTGTTACAGTGAGTCAGAAGATTCCTCTATTAAGGCTACTGTGATATATATGCCAGCTTCATCATATGAATTCAAAGTAATTCTAGGTCAAACCTTCAATCAAAGACACCCCTTTAAGCTTCTTTTCACCCTCATTAAAGATATATAAAAAACTGTGCAGGGAGTTGGGGAGTTAACAACATACCATTTAAAAGAGCTCTATTAAGTTTTGGGTATTTTTATCTTTTAAAAAATACATTTGCAGATTATAAATCTAAAGAGACAATTACAAAAGCATTCTGAGAGACTTTTCACTTCATCTATAAGGGGGGAAATGGTACAGGTGGCTTAGAGGAAAGAAAATACACTGCCTAAGCCTTTTTCTTGAATAGGATCCTAACTAGCCGTGTTGCAGCTGCAGTGAAGTGTCTTACATTCCTGTGATTTATTACAGTAAGGACCACGTCATCTGCCAAAGCGTGCTTGTAAGTTACAAAATGGTTTCCTAACAAAACATTAGAAAAGGCAGATTTCAGAGGCTGTTTGCATTTTTACCCTGATTAGTGTCTGTGAAGATCTTTTGAAAACTTTTGTATCAAGCACAAATACAAAATCATTGCCAAAGAGTTTTCATCAGGAAGGAAGCTCAGTTGACTCAGAGAATAGGGATGAGTCCTGAAAGAGAACACTTACAGAAGTGAGAATGCAGAATGGTATTGAAAGAAACAGAAACTCAAGCAATTCTTGGCAGTCTTCAAGCACCCTGGAGACCTGACCAAATTGTTTTGTGTTTAACATGAAGAGCTGTTCACAGACGGATGGGTTATTTTAATAGCTTTTTAACTCAACCTTGGACACCAAGGTTCAAGTCAAATTTAAGTAACAAATTAAGGGCTTGTTATGGTGGACACTCACCGCTGGAGCTCCTCCTGGCAGTCCAGTGCAGAACCACAGTTGCATCCCTCCCTCAGTTTCCCCTAATAGACATTCAGTGAGTTCAAATGAGGCTCTGATGTAGTGAACAGTGCCCCTTCAGGAGTCTATTTATTTAACCAAAGACCCAAAATGTGGTACACCCTTCAGCTGTGCATCCTAGCTGGGGGCCCGAGTTCATCTTAGTCTGTCTGCCCACCCACTGCCCCCTCCCGCTCCCCCACCCATCTGTGTCCTCCATCCAGGCTCTTTACTAGTAAGGCTCTTGACCTGGGGCCCCCTCTGTAGTCAGGCCTCCTGCCATCACCTAGGAAGTGCTCCCTCTGTGGATTTAGGGTCCCCGAAGAGGTCAAACCATTGCAGCTCTTCTCCTATGTGACATGTATTCCTCTGCAATCTGGACTTGCCTGACAAGGTCCTTTCACTGGGACCAGGTCTCCCTAAGGGCTTGACACTCAGCTTTCTCCTGTTGGAATCTCTTCCCTCCAGGAGCACCTTCCCTGGAGATCTCCCTAATCAGGTTCCCCCAAGGAGTCCTCCTCTATGTTCTGGGGCCTCCTGCCTGAGCCTTCAGAACACCTATATTAGGCCCAGGTGTTCCTTAGCAAATTAACAGCTCCCCTGCCACCTAAAAAATTAACTACTCACAAGCAGATCTGAGTTGGCTCATTCTCCTTGAAGAGACTGTCACAAGTAGGCTGGGTGTCTGACCTCCTCAGGAGTCAGCTACCCTGTGATGGGGCTTGATCCTGCTCCCCTTAAATTCTGTTTGCAAAATTGGCTTTAATGGGCACAGGGCTGGGATCAAAATTTGTCTGGTGATCACAATGGAGTTTGTGGTGAACTTTAGATCAGAAAAGCCACTGGACAATAAAACACAAGCAGTTCTGCATAATTCGACTGACAGGCAGTCTTGGATCAGGAGAGACTCTACACCAGAGTCATGAATATGCATGGAAGGTGAAATCCTGGCTCTACCAAAATCAATGGCAAAATTCCCATTTACTTCAACAGGGCCAGAAAGCTGCAGGTGCGATTGTCTACACTATGAGCAGCTCTGTCAACAGTTATTAGTTCCTCAGTGCTGAAAGGACAAAAACCTCAATCCCACACCATGTTTTTAAATTATAAGATATTGCCTGAATCAGTGTAAGTCATTCTGCTTCCCAAGACACTCAAGCACCATTTTAAAAAGTTCCATTGCTACAAATAGACCTGAAGGACCCAGCATGGACAAGAGACCAGGTCAAAACCAACATGCAAATACCAAAGAAGGGTAAAACACATGAAGTATCTAGACTTAACTAGACAGAACTAGTTTTGAAGGTGGGTGTTCTGAAGTGGGTGTTCTGTTGGGGACACCAGGCCACCAGGAAATAGACTGAGACCACCAATTTGTTTCCCATTGGCTACCAAATAGCCAGCCAACCCTTTTAGTCAAAACCAACTTGAAGTTATGTCTCAGGAAGCAAGGACTATACCATTAGCAAAATTAGGACTGAAATCTTCTAGTGTAAATAGGTGGCCTGATTTTCAGAGGTGCTGAGAACTCACATTGCCCATTGGAATGGATTTGCCAACAGCACATTACCACTGCTCCAAGTAACTAGCCATCAGTTTTCTGTAATCATTTTCTTTAATTTTCCAGGGTAGCACACAGTGTTTTGTCCTTGCCCTTGCTCCTCCCACATTTTTCTATATTCTTTTCTGAGCTATTTTGAGGAGCTACTGTGGGGGACTATTTTTGTGTTCTAAGTTGCAATGGCAGCATCACCAACTAACAGACTTTAGCTTGGGTGTAGAGGTTGGAGGCAGCTTTTGTAATAAGTTGCCATACCTTTCAGCACACAAGCCTCAAAAGCAAGCGGCCCTTGATATCTTGGCCCTTTTATTTCAATATCAGCCTACAAAATGATGGATCACCAATTGTTCAGTTCCCCAGCTGTTTTCTTCCTGCTGTTTCATTATCACAGCTGAACGTCTCATCTAAATCACTGGACAACTCTTTGGCGGAGATCCCACTGTGATGAGGTCCACTGGACTTGTTTCACTGTTTCAATTAACTGAACAATGACCATCAGAATGCTTCTGAGTATTGTAGTGCACTGTCCTCCCTCCATGTATTTCTACACTCACATTCCAGTCACCATTTTCCAAAGTCGTTAGCCCAGAAAGAGAAGCCAGACAATGAACAAGAAGCCGATGAAAATGCTTCTGGCAATTCATTTGATAAAAGCTCTTTACGCAAACTGGTGTATTATTCATATTTATTTTAAAACTACTTAGAGGTGCAAACTAAAGTCAATTCCAAACTAAGCATCTTCTGACTTTGTTCGCATTGGGAGTCACTATGTCTAACCACAAGATGACAGGAGCTCTACTTCTGAGAACCACTGTTAAATGCTAATTTTGCTCTAAAACTGGAGAAGAGGGGATTAATTATTGAGTCCAAAGACTGTCGTGTATTTTGTTGGGTTTGGATTTGTTGCCTAGCAGAAAGTATGTCTTGAACAGAAACTCATTTACCTTTTTGGTACTCCCAGGATACTCTGATTCTTAGCTTTTTCATTAAGTAGCACATGCATAATGGCATTATACCTCTTGAGCAGCAAAAACAGCACATAATTTTATCACTTAAAATTCAGTCTTTTAGGCTGTGACTAGATACTGTACATCACTGACAATTCACATTGCAAAACAGATTTATCTAGCCAGCACGTACTACTGTGCTCTCCTTTTATATTAGCCTCACAAGAACTTTCACTTAAAACTGCTCACCTACTTTTCTGAAATAACTGATTGTAACATGCCTAATTTGAATATGTCCCATTAAGATTTCCTCCGGCTAATCAAATAATAAAACTGACACCAAAGCTAAAAGTGAGCTTGGACAACCAGCTATTACATTTAAATTCAGATAAGAGAAATGCACAGGTCTGACTTGGAAATAGGACACATCGTCCGTCTGAAATGGTAGAGAGCCATGTGCTCCTCTCCAATGCACATCATGCAGAGGATCAACCCATGGAAGTTCTACAGAAAATAGAGCTAGGAGGGGAAGTGACTACACAATACATACCTTCCCACCAGCATTCCTCCTGCATCCACATCATGGAACCTGCTTCCCATGTAAATGGGGCAGCATGACTTGGCTGGAGGGAGGAGTCAGGAAACAGCCCTGGTCCCTGGCATGTTGACATCATAAAACAACATAACTGATGGTAAAAACAGAAAACAAAACCCACAGCACATCTGTGCTGCTGCCCTGAGTTGCAGTAACCATCACGTTGTACTCTCCAGCACAGGATGCTCCTGGAGGGGAAAGAACTAATGACAGCTTGACAACTCTGCCAGCCATTCTGGGGGGTGACCTGGAGCAGTATAGAACAAAGGGGAGAACTCTGTAGGGTCCAAGATCCATGGGGACCTTTTTCATGGATCTCTAGCCTGTGCATAAAATTTGGTCATGCCTCTGTGGCCTGACCAGCTTGCCCAGCAGTTCCAAGGGGTTTCAAGGGATAGCAGAATGGCATCTCCTGAAATGCCACACAGCTTTTCAGGTAAGCATTCCACTTCCATATGTTTTTACATAGGAAAGGGGTCCATAAGGTCCAGTGGAAGAGAGGACTCAGGAGCATTTTGGTTCCGTAGTTCACAAAAATGGTCTTGTCAGAGCAAAGACTGCAGCACTAGATGAGTGGCTTAAATGACAGGGGTCTGTGCAAGCCAAGAGTATCCAGTACAGCCCATTATGTTCGTTAAATGAGCTAACAGAAATAGAGCAGTACAAAGAGACTGGCTAAATTCTGCTCTCAGTTGCCCCTATAGAGCTAGATTAGCCAGCATCTGTTTAGAAGAGACAGGGTTCTAAAATTTGAAACATAGCCCTGATCTCCACAAGAAGTGACAGTGAACCCCATGGATCTCAGGCCTTGTACACTTTCCTTCTTTGCCCACATGTTGCTTCTAGCACTGGCAGCATTATTCCACCCACTATCAGCATTGCTCAGGTGCCTGTTCCAATGAGGATCAGAGAGTGCAAAGCCGCTACTGTTCATTCTCTTCCTGATCACAGTCACACGGTCAGCACTTCCCTTCCCAGGGACAGACAGGACAATCCACCTGGTCCATGAGCCCTTGGCTAGTAGGGGATGCTGAAAAGCGATGCTGTTCTCTTCCTTCCTGCCCATACAGTAAGCATGTCATGTTCACAATGCATATGGTCTCTGCTAGCTCAAAGAGTAGGAGTATCAAGGTAGGTCCCACATTTGGGCTGCCTGTGTAACGCCCACAGACCCCGGTCGTCGGCGGGTGGGATCAAACCTGGGACCTCTGGAGCTTAATGCATGAGCCTCTACCGCATGAGCTAAAAGCCAACGGGGTGTTAGCTAAGGCAGTAGAGCAAACTCATTAAAATCTCTCTCTAAGTGGTCTCGCTGCCACTAGATGGGACAGAACACCACACCCAGGAGGTGGGTGTGTTACACCAGCACAGCAATGCATTTGCTGCTGATACTGTACACTAAACTTTCTTAACAATCCAGTTTTGCACCAAAAACACAGCTAACAGACATTTTTGTTTTGTCTCGGTGCGAACAGCATGGGATGTCTCTGTGCTGACACTCCTATTCCAGCCTCAGTCTAGAAAAATGAACATCTTCTTTGAGAATCTGACATTTACAAACCTTAGCCTTCTTCTAAGAAAACAGATATGGTCAGTATGGGGACTGTCAGGGTTCCCTCCCCACTCTCAACTCTGGGGTACAGATGTGGGGACCCGCATGAAAGACCCCCTAAGCTTATTTCTACCAGCTTAGGTTAAAAACTTCCCCAAGGCACAAATCCTTCCCTGTTCTTGGATGAGTACTGCTGCCACCACCAAGTGAGTTAGACAAAGATTCAGGAAAAGGACCACTTGGAGTTCCTGTTTCCCCAAAATATTCCCCCAAGCCCCTTCACCCCTGTCACGGAGTCCTTGGGCGATGCTCTGGAACTGCTCCCCATGAAGCCAGTCAGGACTCTGGGGAAGTCTGCTTTCTGTGAGCAGACTGTCTTCAGGACACACAGCTCACCCGGCTTCCACCTTCCTGGGTCTGACCTCGGAGCATTCAGCATCCTCTGCCCCTCCGTGCGCTTCCCACAGCACGTCCACTCAGGTGGGGCTCCTGGGGAAGCCAGAGGGTCCTGCACCCCAACTTCGCAGTCAGATGTGACTCTCAGACAGCCAGTAAAACAGAGATTTATTAGACGACAGGAACATGGACTAAAACAGAGCTTGTAGGTGCAGAGAACCGGACCCCTCAGCTGGGTCCATTTTCGGGGGCAGTGAGCCAGACAACCACGTCTGCCCTTCACTCCATGTCTCCAGCCAGCCCCAAACTGAAACTCACTGCAGTTGCTGGTAGGGTGTGGAGTCACATGATGATGGCTCCTCCTCTGTGTTTCCAGCTAAAAAAAACTGAACAGGTGGGAGGAGGTAGTGAAACCAAGAGCAAAGGCAGAGAGTGTAACTAGCTTTCTTCAGGAGAGACAAAACACTTATCACACTATTGACAGCTAATATCTCACACACACGCGCACACACACATACATGGTATCGGAACAAAAATTGTGGAACTAAACAACTACTGAACTTCACTGCTCAGACCTGGTATTTTTCATTACATTCCATCCCTCACCTTTCAGTTGTGCTTTGTGGGCCATATCCTGATCTTACGTTGGTGTAAAATCCAGAATAACTACACTGACTCAAACAGTTAAGGCTTATCTAGATAAGCAGTTAGTGACCAGCAAGCTGGGGTGTAAATCTACAACACAGTAGTGTGTCACACTAAAGGTCCTTGTGGACACCACTACCACACACAGTGCAATTTTAGTGCATGGTAGCAGAGGCTACACAGACAGTCAGCATGCGACAGGCTAATGAGCGGTACATTTACATCCCAGCTTGCTGCACACTAGTTGTTCGTCTAGATAAACCTTCAAGTGTTCTTTATTTGGTTTCCTATTGCTCTTTCGCTTCCTTGCACTGTCCCCATGGACTCCTTTTCCAGCTTCCTTTTTGGACGAGACATGTGGGTGTTTTGAACAAGATCAATTGATGCAGATGTAGGTTTAGTCATTTAGGTCATTCATCTTGATCAAGTGAATTAACCCCCACTCACAGCAGAGCAAGAAGTGTCTCTGAAGTGGACTCAAACCCCATAAAGCACACACCAAGCAATAGTCGAACGGGCACAAAGAAATCTGTTTTATTAGCAATAAAATAGCTATTTAAATTCTGGCAGGTTAGAGGAGACCTTATAAACTAAACTATAGAAGAACTGAGATGTTATCTAAAGCCTTCAATTTACAAATGTTTTGCTTATTCCACACTTATCTCCTGCTTTTCTTCCCTTGATTTTAAAAGAAATTCTAGGGGGTATCTACATTATCATAGGAATTATGCGAGTAATAACTATATTTAAATACAGTTGTCAGTAGGAGAGTTCTAGCACAATCTTCCTGTCCAGGGTGAATAGGGATTTTTTTCCCAAAGGACTTTGCTTTCCAAACTATGAGTTAGGCCATAGCTAGACCGGCCATTTTTTGTATAGTGTTCCAATTATTATAGCACAGTTTGTGCAAGGCCACAAGAAAAATGGGAGTGAATCAGTCCTGCATACTGATGCACATTCAACTCAAACCAAGGCCAATTTAGAATACTTAGGAGGCCTGTGTGAAGTGGGTCTGGAAAATCTATTTATTATCCATTTACCAATCTGCTGAGGATTCTTCTTTCATAGCACAAGAAAGAATAATAAGTATCACTAAAGGAAAAAGAAAAGGAGTACTTGTGGCACCTTAAAGACTAATAAATTGGTTAGTCTCTAAGGTGCCACAAGTACTTTTCTTTTTGCGAATACAGACTAACACGGCTGTTACTCTGAAACCTGTCATTACTAAAGGAAAGTTCCTCTGTATGCAAAGTATTTTCATTAATAATGAGGTTTTATTTGCTGTTTAAAGATTGACTTGCTTTTTTTCCTGTTGTGTCACATTGTGATGCAGAAAGCCAGCCGATGAATTATACTACGGGAGATCAAATCTCCTCTTAACACAGTACATGGTGCTGATTCCTGCCTCTCTGCCATGTATATTGGCCAAATCTGACAGTCTCTATGCAAAAGAATAAATGGACACAAATCTGACATCAGGAATCATAATATTCTAAAACCGGTAGGAGAACACTTCAACCTCTGTGGTCACTCAGTAAAAGATTTAAGGGTGGCAATTTTGCAACAGAAAAGCTTCAAAAATAGACTCCAGTGAGAAACTGCTGAACTTCAATTAATATGCAAACTAGATACCATTAACTTGGGTTTGAATAGAGATTGGGAGTGGCTGGGTCACACATATTGAATCTATTTCCTTAAGTTAAGTATCCTCACACCTTCTTGTCAACTGTTTAAATGGGCCATCTTGATTATCACTACAAAAGTTTTTTTCTCCTGCTGAGAATAGCTCATCTTAACTAATTAGCCTCTCACAGTTTGTATGAAGAAAAGGAGTACTTGTGGCACCTTAGAGACTAACAAATTTATTTGAGCATAAGCTTTCGTGAGCTACAGCTCACTTCATCGGATGCATTCGGTGGAAAATACAGTGGGGAGATTTATATACATAGAGAACATGAAACAATGGGTGTTACCATACACACTGTAACGAGAGTGATCACTTAAGGTTCCTTCTCCACTCTGAACTCTAGGGTACAGATGTGGGGACCTGCATGTCTTTAAGGTGCCACAAGTACTCCTTTTCTTTTTGAAACCTGATAGTTTGTATGGTAACTTCCAAGTTATCTGTATGTGTATATATATCTATATCTATATATCTTACTATATGTTCCATTCTATGCATCTGATGAAGTGAGCTGTGGCTCACGAAAGCTTATGCTCCAATAAATTTGTTACTCTAAGGTCCCACAAGCACTCTTGTTCTTTTTGCAGATACAGACTAACATGGCTGCTATTCTGAAATTAAATGATATGATATTACTCAGGCTTGATAGTGTTTATTCGTATAGGACTTTATCCTGGACATGGTCTAAAACTGGTTCTGTCTTCTTTACCTTTCGTTTGCTGTCCTGTATTCCTTTCATTAACTAGCTTGTTTTAAAACAAGGGAGCAATGCTGGGAAATTAAACTAGTCACATAAATACACTCAAAAAGAAAGATGAAGAAGGGCAATAACTAACAAAATGGACAGTAAGCATCCTGTACTACATAGTACAATTCTTTCACAGCAGTTGCATAGCCATTCCTACCACCACAGACCCTGACTCCTCTCTCATAAAATATAACGCCTGGACCAATCTACATTTACTTCACCACTGATCTGTAAATTCAGCAGAGAAAAAAATAAGAGACACTATACCACAAGATGGCAGACTTTCTCTTCTTATTTTCCTCTACATTTCCCCACCATTTATCATAAACTCCCTCAGGACCAAGTAAGTTCCTTTGTGGCTACAAACTTCAGAGAAAAGAAGAGGTAATTTTTGCTACAAGTGAATAAGCAATGTTTGGCCACATTTTACGAACAAGGCGTACGTTTTCCCTTTGCAGATATACAAAGACACGGAGGCAATCTAATCCTTTCTATAATTATATTTACTTGCCCCAAGTCTGGAAAACTTACTTCTATGAATCTTATGTGGCAGTACACTTGCCTACTCCTAGGAACAGTTGTGGTGAGGTTGAGTCTAGCCATATTACCTCATTATGTTCCTATTCCTAAAATAAATGTAAGATGGACTTTGTTCTCTTATCTGTCCATTATCAGTTAGACAGAACAGACAGATTTTTTTCCTTTATAAATTATCATCATTGCTATCATCATTGTAGGCACAGGTCCCACATCTCATTTCTATTACTGGGAGGGGGGGGGCAGCAGGGGGGGTGAGATGCCCAATCCACTGACCTCTGTCACTGATACTATACAATAACCAAGGAGAGACAAATTCTAATATTTATATGTCCAAAAACAGGGGGAGGGGGCGGAACAGAAAAATGTAAATCATTTTCTTATCATTCAGTCCCTTCTCTATTTTACATTCTCCTGCATGTTACATGGAGCTACAGAAAGACCCCCTACTCTAATGACCTCATTTTACCAAAAGGTCATTGACTTTGCCCAAACTCTGCCTTCTGGAACAGAAAAACTCAATAGCACCTCTTCAAGCTAACCTAGTGGTGGCATGTTTTGTCTTGTGTGTATGTTTACAGCTGCTCAACAGTGGACAGCACGAGAATTACTCAAATGGGGTATAATTTGCCCTATTGTGTTACCAGCAGGATGAGATTCTCTCTTACCTTATGCTTGTGCTCTGAGGCCCCCACTTCAGCAAGGCACTTAAGCACATACTTAACTTTAACCTGAGGCATCTTTGTGTGTGTATGTGATATGTGTGGTGGTTTTATGTGTTATGGAGGAGCAGTTCTCATATATGTGAGGCAAATGATATATGTGGGTGGTATATAATTGAAGTTGCACTGCGGCAGGGTGGGGGGATTGGGAAGAAGGGCTGTGGGGGATGGGAGGATAGGGGGGAACGGCTGTCTGGGGGTGGGGGGAAGGACTATGCGGGGGGGAGGGACGGTCGGTGGGCAGGAGGGGCCGTGTTGCTGGGGGGGGAAGGGCTGTGCGAGGGGGAAGGATGGGGGGAAAGGCTGGGTGGGGGATGGGGAGAAGGGCTGTGGGTGGGAGAAGGATCGAGGAGATGGGAGGATGGGGGGAAGGGCTGTGTGGGGGAGTGACGGTCGGTGAGCAGGAGGGGCCGTGTTGCTGGGGGGAAGGGCTGTGCAGAGGGGAAGGATGGAGGAAAGGCTGGGTGGGGGGGGATGGGGAGAAGGGCTGTGCGAGGGGGAAGGGTGGGGGAAAGGCTGGGTGGGGGGATAGGGAGAAGGGGTGTGGGTGGGGGAAGGATAGGGGAGAAGGGCTGTGGGTGGGGGAAGGGTGGGGGAAAGGCTGGGGGGGAAGGGCTGTGCGGGGGAGAAGCGTGGGGGGGATGGGGAGAAGGGCTGTGGGTGGGGGAAGGATGGGAAGAAAGGCTGGGTGGGGGGATGGGGAGAAGGGCTGTGGGTGGGGGAAGGATAGGGGGAAAGGCTGGGTGGGGGGACGGGGAGAAGGGTTGTGGGTGCGGGAAGGGCTGTGGGGAGGGAAGAATGGGGGGGTGGGGAGAAGGGCTGTGGGTGGGGGGAAAGGCGGGGGGGAAGGGTGGGAGGGATGGGGGAAGGATGGGAAGAAAGGCTGGGTTGGGTGGGGGGATGGGGAGAAGGGCTGTGGGTGGATGAAGGGTTGTGGGTGCGGGAAGGGCTGTGGGGAGGGAAGAATGGGGGGGTGGGGAGAAGGGCTGTGGGGGGGAGAAGGGTGGGGGGAAAGGCGGGGGGGATGGGGAAAAGGGCTGTGGGGGGAAAGGCTGGGTGGACGGATGGGGAGAAGGGCTGTGGGGGGGGGGAGGGCGGTCGGTGGGCGGGAAGAGAGGGATATGTGTCCCCGCCCCCTCGCCTAGCCGCTCTGGCTCCAACGTCAGCTCCGGCCTCTCCGCCCTAGAACGCCCGGAGCCCTGCGAACCAGCGAGGGGCCGCGGCCGGAAGGGCTGCGGGCGGCTCTCGCGCCCTGCCTGCCGGAAGAGGAAGTAGTAATTCCGCCTTCGTCTCCGGGTGGGGGTGGAGCTCGAGCTCGTCCTCGCTGGGCCGGTGGTCCCGTCCGCTCGGCGGCACCGGTGAGTGCGGGGCGGGAATTTCCCAGCACGGGCACAGGGGAGACTCCCGCCAGGCGCCAAGAAAGTACCCCCCGTTCCAACGGGCTCCTCTGGCGCCCCCCCCGGGAGAGGGGCATAACCTCCCACAACCCCCCCGTTCCAACGGGCTCCTCTGGCGCCCCCTCCCCCCCCCCGGGAGAGGGGCACAACCGCCCACCCCCTCCCCCGTTCCGACGGGCTCCTCTGGCGCCCCCTCCCTCCCCCCCCCCCGGGAGAGGGGCACAACCGCCCACCCCCTCCCCCGTTCCGACGGGCTCCTCTGGCGCCCCCCACCTTGGGAGAGGGGCATAACCGCCCTCCCCCGTTCCGACGGGCTCCTCTGGCGCCCCCCACCGTGGGAGAGGGGCATAATCGCCCACCCCACCCCCATTTCGACGGTCTCCTCTGGCGCCCCCCCTCCCCCGAGAGAGGGGCATAACCGCCTCGCCCCCCCTGTTCCGACGGGTGGTCCTCACCGCCCACCCTAGGGTGAGGGGAATAACCTCCCCTTCCAGTTGGCTGCTTTGGTGGGCCTCACCCTCCTTTTTCAGAACATAGATGATTCTCCTTTCCTTTCCCATTACCCCTGCCTCGGGAGAACAGATTAGGGTAACCAGATGTCCCGATTTTATAGGGACAGTCCCGATATTCTGGGCTTTGTCTTATATACCTGTTCTTCCCCTACATCCCGTCCCCCCCCTGATTTTTCTTACTAGCTGTCTGGTCATCCTATATCAGGTGCTAACAAGAGTAAACATCCCTCATGCTCCTAGGGACCTGCCCCTAAACCACTTGCCTTCTGCTTAAGTCTCTCTTCCTTCCACATACCATGTTTGTGCAGCAGTCACACCTGTCTCAGCAGTTACTGTCATTAGAAGAGAGTGTCATGCTCCAGCTCAGACAGGCCAAGTAAAGCCCAAGAGATCCGCTTTGTTCCTGTGCCCTTTCGTAGGACAAGGTTGTTAATAAATTGAAGACTCAAAATAGTGCACAACACTAAATAATAGTGACTGTTCCTGCTGCCCACACCTTGGAAAGGGAATGATTTGTGCTTCTATGCTAGGTAGCACTTTCCTGCCTACTATGGGGAGACCCACACTAGCACTCCCCTGACTTTGCTGCCCTTACCTAAAAGGAAGGAAACCTTATACAGTACTTACCTTTCTGTAGGTTATATGCTTTCTCCTACTCTTAACACCTCCACCTGTAACTCCCAGTTTTAAAGGCCCAAACTCTGTAACAGATTAATTGAAATGTATCTGTGCACCCACTGCCCTGTTACAAGGACCGCTATGCTGGTCTTCTGTATAAAGGCACTAAACTCTCAAACCCTTTCCCACAGCTCAATTAATAGATCTGATTAGGAAATAATCCAGATTATTGTTTCCCAGGACGGACAGCTGAGACCATTCTGCAGTTTAGTTGTTAAGGAGAGAGCCCACAGAAAGAGCATGCACCTTACTATACATATGGCAAGACTCAAGTTTAGCCTGATCTCCAGTGATAAATTCCCCAGCCAAGGAAACGCAGTCAGTCTGTGTGGGATGAGAGGAGAAGCAGGATTGTGAATCATACTTGGTATGGCAAGGCTTTGTCCTTCAAAATAGCTTTACTTGATTAAAGTTTTGGATTGAATTACAGTGAAAACCAGGTTTCAGAGAGGTAGCCGTGTTAGTCTGTATCAGCAAAAAGAACGAGGTGTACTTGTGGCACCTTAGAGACTAACAAATTTATTTGGGCATAAGCTTTTGTGGGCTAAAACCCACTTCATCAGATGCATGCAGTGGAAAATACAGTAGGAAGATGTATACAGAGAACATGAAAAAATGGGTGGTGGTATACCAACTGTAACTAGACTAATCAATTAAGGTGCGCTATTATCAGCAGGAGGAAAAAAAACTTTTGTAGTGATAATCAGGATGGCCCATTTCAAAGAGTTGACAAGAAGTTCTTTTGACTGATGTTTCGGCTGACAGCTGCCTGTCGCAGCAATGATTACTTACCTGCAACTCTGCTTCTCTGAAGATACCTGGATTTCTATGCTAGGGTTCTCAGCTCCCTGGCATGAGACAGGCTGGAGCTTCCTTAGGTCTCCAAAATTTTGAGCCCATGGGGCATAGGCAGCTAGTACTCATTCTGATAACAACTGCCAGTTTCCACTTCCTTTGTTAGAGTAAAGGTAAGCTGTTCCATCCAGTGCACAGACAAGAAATTGAACACAGATTTCTGAGGATAAAGACCTTGTGGGAATACTTTTACAGAATTAATATGGAAACATCTTTATCCTGTAACTTTACCATAATAATTAGGATTGGTAAAAGCATTATAATTCTTGCTGCTCCTCTCATGACAATGTACAGTGGCTTAACAATTTAAACTACAGAAGAAAGTTAAAGGAACTATAATTGCAATTTAAAATTTAGGAACTTCTTTTAAACTATGAACAGAAAAAAATTATGTTGAGATAAAATTGAATCTTTACAAATAATTATTTCCATAACCTCTCAAAAGGTGTTTTTTCTTTCTAGGAAAAAATGGTTTCTGAAAGCAGTTCTTTTGTGAAAGGTATGATGTTAGGAGGACTCTTCTGTGTGTTTGTTACACTCGTAGGACATATTAAAATGGGCCATGGGACTAAAACACATCACCATGAGCATCATCATATTCAAGCACCTAACAAGGAAGATGTCTCAAATTTGTCAGAAGGTGAGCGCATGGAGCTCAGCCATAGTATCCGTGTTTATTGTATCATCCTTGTAAAACCTAAAGATCTTGGAAATTGGGCTGCTGTGAAAGAAACATGGAGCAAACACTGTGACAAGGCAGAATT
The DNA here is from genome assembly GCF_965140235.1 of Caretta caretta. Lineage (NCBI taxonomy): Eukaryota > Metazoa > Chordata > Testudines > Cheloniidae > Caretta > Caretta caretta. The sequence continues at coordinate 89,601,850 of NC_134214.1, forward strand.
CTACAGTTCTGAAAGCGTTAAGGTGTTTGATTCTATTGTTCTCAACACAAATGACATGTGGGTGATGATGAGAAAAGCTTATAAATTAGCATATGAACGCTATAAAGATGAGTACAACTGGTTCTTTCTAGCACATCCAACTACATTTGCTGTTATAGAAAATCTCAAATATTTCTTGCTTAAAAAAGACGCATCGCAGCCTTTTTATATAGGTCATACTGTAAAATCAGGAGAGCTTGAGTATGTGGATGGTGATGGAGGAATTGTCTTAAGTATAGAGTCCCTAAAAAGACTCTGTCAAGTTTTTGAAGACTCTGATAAGTGTCCAGAACAGGGAGGCTTGATCTGGAAACTCTCTGAGGATAAACAACTAGCAGTCTGCCTGAAATATACTGGAGTATTAGCTGAAAATGCAGAAGATTCTGAAGGAAAAGATGTCTTTAACACCAAATCAGTTGGTTCTCTTATTAAAGAAGCAATGGCTAATCACCCTCAAAAAGTAGTAGAGGGATGCTGTTCTGACATGGCCATCACTTTCAGTGGACTGGCTTCTAACCACATGCATGTAATGATGTATGGTGTTTATAGGCTCAGAGCATATGGGCACAATTTCAAAGATGCTCTGGTTTTCTTACCTCCCGCAGGTTCAGAGAATGACTGATATCTGTTCAAAGAAGGCATATGTATTGTGTAGAACATGCAGTCAGCTGTTAATGCATAATGTGACTTGCATGTATACAAGCTGGTGCAATTTTTGTATTTGATGGTTTCTGTGTATTTTTTGCACATCAGGGTTTGGTCATTTTAGTTTTAAAAGGGGGAATCTTTTTTTCTAAAACTTTTATACAAAAACGTTTCTGGCGCTTGACTGTGTTGGAATGAAAAATGTTAACGGTAATGCTAAAATCTGTGATAAAGGAAATGAATTTATAGGGATGTTTGTATGGCTAAATATTTATAAGTGAAAACAAATGAATCTTAATCTATTGTAATTTAAATATATTTTTGCAAGATTTTTTGATTTTGAACTCTTCCATGCACTTCTTGAAAATCTTTATCTTTCTAAGATGTACAAATAAAAGTGAAAATACAGATTTAGTATTAAAGTACAACTTTAAGCAGTTTTCTTTACCCTCGTGCATAGAGCAATTTTTTTCAGTTTGTTGTAATCTAGAATAGAAATGTCAGTGGCCTGAATTTTCACACTTTCAGGAAAAGGTAGCAGCATTAATATGAAGAAACCTAATCAACTTCATAACCTGCTGAAGGCTGCTGTACCTACTGATTGACTAAGCAGCATTAACGTCTATGAGAAAAACATGCATTTCCTCTGTTTTACTTTGTACACTTGCTAGCACTCTGCACAGTTCAGGGACAAAAGCATATCCACTGTCTTCACTACCTTCTGCAAAAACACCAGTGAAGCTGAAAGTAAGAGGCAGCATACAGATGGGTGCAGGAGACAGGCATCGAGACAGAGGATATGATGAAGCATGTTTGATATTGCTGTTGGGACCCATCTAAAAGGTCCTTCTAACCATCAGTGGGGGCTGGGAATCTTCATGTAAAACAAGTTTGTATGGTAACTCAGGACATGGTCTATTAAACAGAATTTTCTAGCAGTTAGCAATTTCAAAAAATCAAGATGGCAGTGTACCTTTAATGGATTCTGGCTCAAACCACTGAAGGTGACAATATTGAAATGCTGCATCTAAAACAAATATTGTTTGCTCTAAATCCTAGTCACAAACTTTTCCTGCTTTCCATGCCATAGTAGACATTACATACACTACTACATAGACATTATGTACACTGGTTTTATATATTTACATCCCATCCTCAAGATGACTAGTTAACGGTCTACATATATCACTACTTGCATGGAAATAACTTGGTTAGCACAAGGGTGGGTGTTTTTGTTTGTTTTTAGAGAAAATATCAACCCTATGATTGTGGAAGCTGCTGTACTAAAATTTCACCTTTACAACTGAAACTAGTATTAGTTAGCCAATTGCAAGTGTCACAGAAAGGTAGATACTGACCCTCCGCTTCACTAAATGTGTAGTACAGACAAATAGGGAGCAGCTTTGTAATTGGGAATGACCAGTTAAAAATTAAGATGAAAGGGTTTTTTCATTCTTTACTATTTCTATAGTTAGAGTATCCCTTTAACTCACTCATTTTTTCAAAAGTTGTTACTGTGACATTAAAATCTGTTAAGCTGTGGCAAAGTACAGGAAACTTCAACCAAAGGTAGTTTTATCAAATGTGGATTTATGTTATCAGACGTCGAATAGAAGAACCAACCAAAACTTGTAGAAGTTAAACATTTGAAATACATATATTTAAAACAAACTGATGCAGCTGTTGGCAGATTTCATTCACTTCATCTAGTGAGCTGTCCTTTTTTTAAAATACCTGGCTTGCTCTTATACTGTACTTTGCATCCAGAGATCTGCTTTGTACGTTAAGGATTGGCTGGTTCATGTAATTGTATGCACAACAGAGATTCTCAAAATAGTTGGATGTGTTAATATGCTTAAGTACAAATAGTTAAAAATAAATTTTAATAATCCATTCAATTAAGTCAAAGAAAGTGCTTATATATTTTCTAAATTCCATATTCATAAAATAATCTTCAAGATGCTTTTGAACTGCACTTATGGTCAGTGAAGAGACTAAAAATAGGCATCTCCTGACTCAGATCTCCTGCTGTGTAATTCCCAGTTCACATGGTGACAAGTTTTCACTCCTGTTAGGAATCTAGTGTCATGTGTTAGGGGAAAGGGAGCTAAAACGTATTTAAATCCATACACAAAATTAACTAAATTCTAATTAGAGAAGTTATGGCTGATGTGAGAACCAGGGAGAGCACAGCTTGAATTTACAATCCTGGCTATTAGAAAATGCTAGTTTAGAAATGGAGCAGGGCTGAGCTGGAAGTCAGTGAAGCAATAAATGTGGAATACTACACTCTCTTTAGAGAATAACTACATTTTAAATCATTACAGTCTCTATAAGTCACCAGCCTCAGTCCCCCAAAGTCACAGTATCCCAGTAACAGCAGTATGAATGCTTCAGCCCCACCCTTGAGTTTCAAGAGACATGGAAGGAGGAGCTATAGTTGTCATAAAAAGAAAAGGAGTACTTGTAGCACCTTAGAGACTAACCAATTTATTTGAGCATGAGCTTTCGTGAGCTACAGCTCACTTCATCAGATGTATACCGTATACATCTGATGAAGTGAGCTGTAGCTCACAAAAGCTCATGCTCAAATAAATTGGTTAGTCTCTAAGGTGCTACAAGTACTCCTTTTCTTTTTGCGAATACAGACTAACACGGCTGTTACTCTGAAACCTATAGTTGTCATGTAATGTTGATACTAGACTGTTTTCAATTATAGATCCTCTTGTCTACCTCCACATTTCCAACATTTTCTTTGTGGAAAGGGCTATGATTTTTACTGCACTCTTTCCCCAGCAGAAGGGAATGGGCAATTTTAGCAGGTTACTGAGTTTCCAACAGTCTTTTTGGCAGGGGGAGGGTCAATAGGCATTTTCTTCACACTTTCTTTGTTGATGCAGATAGGCTAAAACTGCAGCATTGGCTGAGGCCTGGCCTACACTCAAAGCTGCAGCAGTTCAACTAAAAAATGTAATTTTCATTAACTTGCTCTGTGACTGGACATTCTTAAATCAATGTAAACTTACCCATCTATAGTTACAGCAGGTTAAAATGATAAGTGTGTCCATATCAGGATCTGCCCTGATGTTACTATTCCTTTCCAAGAAATGACAAGGTAGGCAGTGTTAGAGCTATTTTCTTTATATGAAAGCAACTTTAAAACTATGCAGATCTTAGCTAGAAGTTGTTAGAGAAAAGTTACTCCCTTCCCCTATTCTGTGAACTGGAACCCGTTCACTTCCATTTCTTGTTACCAGCTTTCCTTGTTACCCAAGGGAAGTTTAGTTGACAGTATTTCATCATTTAACATCAACAAGAAAGTTAAAGGGAAAGTAGAATCAATTTCCTGTGCAACCCCTCCCAGGACAGGCCTAGCTTACTGTATTGTGGCAGATGCTTCGTAAAATAAAAGGAAAAAATTCTGAATTTACTTGAGTAGTACAAATAAAAGCATGTAATATAATCCCACATCTGGTTAACAGTGAGTTCAGAGAAGTTTTATTACCAGGTGTAAAAACTGACATGTAACTGTTTTAGAATAAAGTGTGAGCACTGTATAGCTTTCTTTGTTCAACAATGATAGCATAGTAGCTACCAAACTGGTTAAGTTAGTTTTCATTCCTTGGTTACTAGAATAAGTAGGTGGAGCATTAGAATTCTGTCACTTTCAAAACTGACACCTTTTAACTTAGTGTTAGGTGAAGAGGAGAAATCTTCAAGCTAGCACTACCTATTGTTAGATAAAACACATTTCATATCCCATAGTTGTAATAAAACTTTAGGATAAGGGAAGAGTATTTCTCTAAGTCAACGGTTCTTGAATTAGAGTATCCAAAAATGTTGAAACAAAACACACAGAATGAGACAGAAGCCATTTGATACAAAATTAAAAACTGCAAATACAAATAAAAAGATTTACAATATTAATAAATCTTTCCAACAATGAGTCAGGTAGAGTTATTACTCTGGTCATTCCAGATCTTTCCGCACGACAACATTCTTTCTGCAGGCACAATCACTTTAATGCTGAGGAGTCTATGCATGCAGTCCCCATTTATAAGTAGTAACAGCACATGTGCAGGTGATAGGGTGCACAAATGGAGGCCTAGTTGATATTTCTTTTAAAATGTGGCCCAGAAATACTAACTTCTGGTTACAGAACCTGTTAGCAATTACCACGGTGGCCATTTAAAGTTTCCCCACTGTTGTTATAGATTTTCAATGCAGGGAAAAACTGATCTCAAATATGGTGTGGTAACTGATCATTTGAATAGCGTATCCTGGTCATGTCATCTGTCTCACAATCCAATGTTTATATTATAGTCCATAAAACTAATTGCATCTTAAAAAGTGGCCACTCAGCTGAGTAAAACATTCAGACCACTACTGTTGGACAATAAGTTAAATTAGAATTTGACACAAAGCATATGGAACATAGAAACATCCAGTTTGTGTGTTGAAAAGTCAGAAACTAACATCCTTCTTGACTTCCTGTTATCAAAAGCAAATCCATTAACACATTTTAGGAATTTTATATACAACAGCATTAAATATATCCTAAATCCAATTTAAATTACTGTGCTAGGAGAGAGCACAACATTTTAAACTGTTAGCTTTCTCTCTTCTTCGCAGGAAGTGTTCTACTCACTGTTCACATATGACCTTTTCATCAGATATATCTTCAAGCATTCTGACAACATGGATTTAGGATAAAAGCCTAAGAACTGTAATAGAGCCTAGAAAACTATTGCCGCTAACAGGACTTTAGCATTCACTTGATTTATTTCGCGTAGCCACTGAACAAAATAAATTTGTACATTCAGTCACATTAAAAACAAAAGGAATTACAAAGCAGTCCATTTACTCTAAGTGCATTCCTTTGGGGGGTCACACCATTTCTTTTGCTTCACTTATATGTCTTCATATGCCAGAGGCCATCATTTAAATAATGGATATTTTCAATGCCAATCCCTTTGTTGACTTTCTCACTGTGAAAGGAAAAATTAAATGTAAAAAGGTATAATGGTTCATTACCATATATTTCCAATTCAACCCAACTAACCTTTTGGGCTCATCTACATTAACGTAAGTTAACTAACATGACTACAAACTCTAAAATACATGGAAAGCTGTAGAAAAGCCTCTTTATGTAAGCTGACTGTGACTTTATACCTTAGTTTTTAATTTGAACTTTGTTATTTTGTAAAGATGCTGTTTAAAGTACATAATAAAAAAATAATCCCTGAAGTAGGAATCAAACTTTACTGCTCAGCTGCACCTCACACCACAACCAGAAATATCTGACAAAGCAGTATGAAACTAGAAAACAAACACCATCTACCAGAAAAAGACTGTCCAGTGCTAAGAAACACCAATAAAAACAGTCACACTGAAATGAAATTATAACATTTGTCATCGGGTGGACTTCCACTCACTCAACCAAATACATCATCTATCTGCCTGCTGATTCTCCTTTCTCATGCATAGAGCCCTGCAAATCCACAGGTATCCACTTTATATCTGAGGATAGCACTGTGGCTGCGGATACAAATTTTGTATCCAAGCAGGGCTCTGACGGTAAGAGCCAGGCAGGCAGCTGTGAGGAACCATGGCATGGATCCTTCACCTGCCCTGGGTGGAAGGTTGCTTGGGTCCCATGCACAGGGCAGGTGGAGGGTCTGCCACAGCTGGCCACCTGGCTCTTACCATGGCCAGGCTGCAGCTCCGAGCAGCCCCCTTCCGCCCCCCCACCCACCACCTCAGCCAAAGCTGGGAGAGCTGCACTGGCAGCTGTGGGGAGCCTGGGTCTCTACATCTGCCCTGGGTGGGGGGGCTGGGAGGCAGGGATACTGGGTAGGGGTGCAGGGCTCAGGTCCCCTGCCCAGGGCAGGTGGAGGGTCTGCCGCAGCTCCGCACAGCTGCCCACCCAGCTCTTATTGTGGCCAAGCTGCGGTGCTAAGCCGACCCCCCAGCTGGAGCTGGGTCCAAGAGAGCTTTGCTGGCAGCTGTAGGGAGCTTGGGTCCCTCCACCTGCCCTGCGCTGAGGGGCAGGGACACTGAGCTGGGGGACTGCTCTGGTCCCCTGCCCAGTGCAGGTTGAGGGTCCGTCACAGCTCCCCCCGACCCAACTCCGGCCGGGGAAGGGAGCACTTGGATCCACAGCCCAGCCACTGTAAAAGCCAGATGGGCAGCTGTGGGGAGCCGCGGTGGACCCTCCACCTGCCCCTAGTGCGGGCGCGGGGGGGAAGAGGAGAGCAGCCCCTGGCTGTGTCCCCGACCCCAGGCTCCACACCCAGATGAGGGTAGGTGGAGGGTCCGGGACTCCACCCGGGCTCCCCACGGCTCTCCCTGACCAGGCTCCCACAGGGAGGATGCCTCAGAGCCTCAGCCTGGCCCTCAGTGTAGAGCCCTGCAAACCTGCCGATATCCACAGATAATTTTTGCGGATAGTAGATTGGATGCGGATACACATTTGTGTATCCGCGCAGGGCTGTACTCATGCAAACTTCAATGGCATTGTAATTTTTTCTCCTGCTGGTAGGCTGTGCAGTCTCCTCCAAAGCTAATGTTCTTATAGTCTCATCAATGAAGCAGCAAGAGGTACTAATGACCTATGATCAGCCCTCTCCCTCTGGATAGTAGTTCTCTACTGATGTAACACTCCATTTTTAATGGCCTATATTTACTTATTTATTTCTTAATTTAGGGCCCCTGCTCAACATGATCATGTACTGATCCAGGCCCTTTCATCTCAGAGTGCTAGGGACATCACACAGAACTGAACCTCAGCCATCTTCATGACAGTGCAATGTACTACCACCACCAGGCCACTGCTAGATGTGTTTTAGGCATATTTTAACTCCAAGCCACATTTGTGCTTCCCTTCCACTCATTTATGGTAATTAACAACACAGGCTGTTTCTATACATTGGAATCCTTCAATTCAAATCATTTCCTGATGCCTGCTAAGATGACAAAAGTCATTCAAGCAGCAGGAATCTCCCAGTTGTCATCCTACCAATTTGTAATTGCACCCTTTTGACAGAACCCTCAGTTATTCAACCAACCCTTCTATTACTTGAGAAAACTTCACTGTCTTCAAAGTTCCATTACAAAAATTATAACCAATCCCCTGGCATACATCCTGGTAAGGTGTCAGAGACTGAACACATTGCTGGAATCCAGAATTTGAGAGTTCTAATTCCAACTCTGCCACCAGCTCCGGTTGCAGGCAAGTCACTTAGTGGCTCAGTTTCCCCATCTATAAAATGAGAATACCTACTTCCTTCATGAGAGTTGAGAATTGCAAAAAGTAACTGAAGTGCTCTGAAAACTGCAAAGTGCTTTAGAAGTGATATTCTTCTTCTCATAGCCTTTTGTTTCTAAATTATGCTTTTTGTGTGTATCCCCTTAATACAAACACCATGTGGAATTTAATTGCAGGAAAAGAACTGCAATCATTCTAGGTTTAAGAACTGGAAGAAATGTTATATACATCTGGATATATTTATTTATTTAAAAACAACAACTGCCCCATTAATCTAATGACTAGCCCAATTGTAAGCAGCAATTTGACTTGTTACTTTATCAACCTTCTGTCATTATTTTCTGCAGCTTCAATCAAAGTGTTAGGTGAGCTCACAAAGTACATTAAAAAGCAGAAGATTACGAAACTATATATTGTAGTAACCTAGGCACTGTATGGGTTCTCTCTATACTCATTTTCCTTTGTCATTTGTTTTCTCCTCTCTATTCCCTTTTCTTTCTTCCCTTCTGTTTGCCTCTCTTTCAGAGTCAAGATATTCAGTGGTTAGACGGCAAGACTGGACATTTGGATACCTATGTTCTAGCCCACATCTACAATGACCTTGGGCAAGTTATTGCAGACCTGAGACAAGAGTACATGTATCCACACTTCCCTCTATGCCCTCATCTGTAAAATGTGGATAGTGCTACAATAATAATATTTATCTACTTCTCAGGGAGAGTTTCTGCTTATTTGATGTTTCACATGTTTACACTGCCATATAAAGAGCCTCAAGGTGCAGAAATTTCAAAAGCCTCTCACTGATTTTAGGAACCTACATAACATTTTCAAAAGTCACTTAGGCATGGTCTACACCTCAAACTTAGGTTGACCTAGCTACGTCTCTCAGGGGTGTGAAAAATTTCAAACCCTGAGAGACACAGTTAAGCCCACTTAATGCACAGTATAGATATCACTACGTCGATGGAAGAATTCTTAGCTGCAGCACTACAACTGTGCCACTGTAGCACTTAAGTGTGGACAGTGCCTTAGATACTTAGACCAACCCTCAGGCTTCTACACTGAAAAAACTTACGTCATCATAGCTACATCTCTATGGAGTGTGAAAAATCCACACCCCAAAAGACATAGCTATGCCAACCTAACCCTCCAGTGTAGCCAGCACCTGGTCAACTAAAGAGTTCTTCCATTGACCTAGCTACTGCCTCTGACTGAGTTGGATTACCTACAGCAATGGGAGAACCCCTCCATGCTGTAGTGAGAGTGTCTACACTGAAGTGCTACAGCAGTGCAGCTGTAGCATTTTAAGTGTAGACACTGCCTAAGCCAGTTAGGTGCTTTTGGGAAAAAAAAAAAAAAACAACAACTTACATTAATAAGAGTTAGGAGATAAAGGTTTCCACCTCCTTTCTTTTGCAGCTAAAGAAACATCCCTTTCTGTTAATAGAATATCAGGGTTGGAAAGGACCTCAGGAGGTCATCTAGTCCAACCCCCTGCTCAAAGTAGGACCAATCCCCAATTTTTGCCCAAGATCCCTAAATGGCCCCCTCAAGGATTGAACTCACAACCCTGGATTTAGCAAGCCAAAGCTCAAACCACTGAGCTATCCCTCCCCCAAACCATTCTCTTCTCTACTGCCTCCTCTAGTAGTTTTTCATTTCGCTTCTCTCCCATGAATGGGCCTCTAAGTTCCAGAAGAAACTTAGCCAAGCTATCTAACCTCAGCAAGCACGAATTCTATGCATGGGAGATGGACTAGGGTTAGGACAAGAGAACAACATGAAGAAAAAGGGCAAGTGGCAGAAATAAAGACTGCCAGTAAGACTTCTAATCTCTACTGTCCTGGCAAACATGAAAAGTTCACTGCATCACTGTGATGGACCCAAGCCTCCTAAACCTCAAACTACAACTCTCTCCGGACACTGAGTCCCATCAGTTAGCAAGTATTTTATATACAGATAATTTTTGTTTGCTGTTTTATGTTCATAAAGGCCTCAAACAAAAGTAACAAGCTGACACTGTCCATATTTCAGAACATGATCCCTCTTCCCTTTCTCTCATGCAAAAAAATAAAATAATGGTTTGTAGTTCTGCAGGGGGGAAAGGAGAAAAGACCTAAATAGATTTTTCTGTGCTTCTTAGAATGATTCAGCAGGAAACACGCCTGAATGAGTTCTGCACTTGGAAGGAACAGCAGTACAGCCACTCTGAGACACTCTGACTTAGGTCACTGTCTTCTAAATGTAATTAAGAATTATCACAAGGGGTAGGTTATACTGTATAATCAGTTTTAAAAATGAGACTCACATGTCCTCAGCTGACATCTTCATGACTCCGACACACAGTGCATGTTGTTTTCCTTCTGCCATTATTGCCTACAACGTAGAGCTAAGGAATACGGGTTTGTTTGTTTTTTAAAAAAGCATATTGCAGAAAAAAATAAAAGCAGCAGAACATTAGGAAACACCTTTTCAGAAGTATCATAGTCACTAGGATAACTGTTACCCTTTTACTACTCTCAAGAGCTTAGTTTTTAGAGATAATTGTAAGCACTAAAGCACTGTATTCTTGTACAATGTCTCACTGAACAAACACTGTGCAGAATATTAACAAACTAGTGCTCTAGATTTGTTAAGCAGAAAAAATATAGTGCGTTAAACTGCTGAGTCAATGTGGGAAGAAACACAGCCAGTTTGTATGGCCTTTAAACAGCTGTGAAATAGAAAAAGCCATGCAAAGTCAGTACTGTATTGCTGTTAGTTTAACTGCTTCCTTTGTGCCTAATAGGGAAAGGTGATGGCCCTGCTCTACTTAAAAGAATGATACACTGATTAAAGTTGTACATCAGGGATGCTGTTTTCAACTACTCGGAAGCCAAAATCCTGAGGAACGTAACCAATGACACAACTGAAACAATAAAGTTGTGACACAAACTCTGAGCCAAAGCGTATTCTGAACTTCACAAATAAGTTCCCACCTCAGACCTGACAAACTCATTACACTGAACACATTTTGCAGGGTATTATCCATAAATAGTAACATGTAAGGTATCTACAGAAAGCTCGTAACTTGTGAATATTAATAATCATTGTGAGATGTACGTACAGGTAATATTTAAGGCATAATGTATCTATATTGAAAGTATGCTTTATGGACTTGAAGTAAAAAAGGTCTTGAAGTCACTAGGATGTCTCGGTAATGTCCCACTGGGCAAGGGTGGGGTTGTCATCCTGCCCTGTTTGGCCAGTGATGCAATTTTCAAGGCTCAATTGTTTAGCCCTGTGCATTACTGAGACTTTGAATAGGAAACCATCAGAGATAAAGAGACACAGTCAAAACCACTTAAAGGTGAAAAAAGAACATTACAACAGAAAGAGCTTCACCCTGGCTGTGACTAGAAACCAAAACCTGTTTTCAGTATAACTGTGTTGAGACGGACACACTGCTTCCAATCCATTCACTGACTGGGGTGCTTTCACAAAAAATTTGGATTCTGATTATTGAGGAGCCATCACCCTGCTCTGCAACAGACTGAACTTGGAGGTGCAGGAATCTATTTTATTGAATAGGAAAGGTAACTATTGTCAGTATAAATAGAGATTTTCAATTTATATCGTAAGCACTTGTTTCCACACACTCTTTCTAGTTAAATCATTATTCTTTCTTAGGAAAATAAACCTACTTTTGTTTCTAAGCGCTCACAGGTGCTGTGTACTTTACATGAGTAAAACTAGTAAACTAGGGAATGCTGCACAGGATCTGAAAATTGTGTGAATAGCCAGTGTCAGGGGCTGGGTATCACAAGGGGATGTTTCAAAGGGATTCATGAGCTGGGGTGCACCTATTGTTAGCCTGCAGGCAAAGGAAGGGCTGACATAAGCCCAGAGGAGAGGGCATGAGCAGGTGAAGGGCTCACAGTGTCAGGGAGTTGCCACCCAGCTACCAGACTCCCCCCTCGCTGGAGGCAGGGGGTAACAAAGTGACTCACAGTCCTGGGTACATCAAAAACCACCAGAGAAGTCAGATGTATGCTCTTTCATTACTAAGGGCACGTCTTCACTAGCAACATTAAAGCACTGCCGCAGCAGCATTTTAACGTGACTTGTGTAGTCGCAGCATAGCACTGGGAGAAAAAAACCCACCTCCACGAGGGGAACGGCTCCCAGCGCTGACTACACAGACACTTTATAGCCCTGAAACTTGCAGCGTTCAGGAGTGTGTTTTTTCGCACCCGAGTGAGAAAGTTGCAGCGCTGTAAAGTGCCAGTGTAGACAAGCCCTCAGGCTAACAATGACACATGCTAACAGTAGCAGCACAGTAGAAGCATTTTAGATCACCCAGCTTGGATCTGCCGATTGTTCCAGTCTCAGTCAGTGGAGAGGCGAGACCAGAGATTGGAATGCTTGCCCCCTTCACACTCAATGGAGTCCATCACAGGCATAGAGTAAAATCTTGCCTCCGATCAATTGCAAGGGTCCCTCTGACATCAGTAGGACCAATATTTCATCAATATACAGTTGAGCAAAGCTCTCAGATTTATTTTTATTTACTTTTGTGTGGTGAATTACATCTCTCCTCTCCAGTCTCCTTTTATACTAGTTTGAATGATTTAATGATAGTTATGCAATAAAATAATTATGTTTAGATTAACGAAACACCATCCTGACCCTCAATGAGCCCTTAAATAAGAACTACAGACAAAACTGTAATCATTAGTGACTATGCACCAATACCAACATAAGTAAGAACTATGGAACAATCTTCATTCTGCAGAAGGATCTGAATGCCTCTGTCCCTTATCAGGCTATTAGAGTTAGGACCCTGGAAAAGCTAGGATAATTCAGGACAGACTATGACTAACTTGTAAAATACAGTGATAGACACTCATCTTGTAGCACACATGAATATAACTGACCAAGAAGGATACAACAACTGTATCAACAGCAGCAGGGTAAAGTTTTGCTCCAGGAGAGGTCAGGCCAGGACACATTATATTCGCTCCACTGAGTACAAATTTAATGGCTCCTTTATCAACCTGCTGATGTGGTAAAATAAATGGATCTGGGGTGGCGGAGGGGGAGAAATGAAGAATTATGATTTACCCCACTGTAGGAGGGATGACGACAGACATCAGTAATCCATGCCATTGGGTGGACTCAGTAATACACCCGCATGTTCTAAATCAGGTTAAAAAGGACAAAACAAGTTACAGGTATCACAAATTTAGTTTATTATGGTAGTAGATTTTTTGGGAGATTTATCATCACTCCGTCAGTTATCTGGAGGTCATGCTGTTTGGCAACACCCTCTCCAAAGGATATGAGCACTGTCTCCACAGTGTTCATCCACTACTGATCCAAAGACGACGACTAAGATAGTTGAACCTAAATCTCCCACGCATCTAGCAACAATTTCAGTAAGCGTTCTCACAATGACAATGTTATTGTTTTAAAGTATCCAAATCTCCAAATCTGTATGCCCCAAAACAAGTAAAGATGCAGCCCTTCGCCAGAAAGCTTTCAGTCTAGATGTGATGGGGCAGAAGTAGTGAGGATTACAGACACACAGAAAAGAGAAAGGGATCAGAACATACAAGTGTCAGGGAGAGAGAGAGAGAGAAGCTCTGCAAAACTACATTTACAATACTGATATTAGTTCTGGACGTCAGGTAATATTTTCAAAAACACCTATGGCACTCAGAAGCCCAAGTCCCATTAATTTTCAGTGGGATTTAGGAGCTTTTACAAACGTTATCCTTTGGTACCAGAATAATGTAAACAAACAGGAAGAATTCAGAGAAGAGAAACAAAACAAAATCCAGAGGGATAGATTTTATCAAATATATGTTTTAGAGCAGGAGGGGGTGGGGTTGAGGAGCAAAATACATATTACAAGGACATTTACATGATAACCACATACAATTATTTAAAAAAAAAAAAATAGAACCAAAAGAAATAGTGGGTGGAACCGGGGGATATAACATGAGGAAATAGGATAAAACAACAATTTAGACTGAATGTCAGGGAAAAGTCTCCCAGAGGAACTGGGGGAAGCTTCGCACATTTAAGAACAAGATTTCACAAAGTATCACAAAAAATGCTGTAGGGCACAATCCCACATTGGCAGCAAAAAGAACTAAGTGACTTAGCTTTCTTCCACCTGCAGCTTACTGATTGGATCTATTTTGTTTTATCTATGACAGAGATATGCAAGTGGTAAGTTTTGTTTGATACAGTAATTACAGAAACCTATTTGAATTCCACTCATCCCTTATTATGCCCAGCTCCCAAGAGACTTACATTTGTGAAGTAACCTTAGCGTTGGGTAAAATGTCCCTTCTCTTTGCCTGAAGAACAGTAACTCTCCATTTACTGTGAGGATTTCTATATGTTCATGACTGCAAGATAAAAGAGTTATTCTAAGAGCCAATTATTTTTTTGGGTTACTGCATCATACTACTCAGTTTCTCCTGCATCTCACCATTTGTTTGATGCAGAAATGGGGCATTCAAGCAGTAACATTTTAGTCACAAGTTTCCCTACTAAGCTCATATACCTAGTTCCTCAACATTTCCCCCCTTAGCAGCAATACAAAAAAGAGGCACAGCTCTTCAGTCACTATGGGTCTGCTTTTTTTTTTAATTTAACATTTGACAGTGAAGTTCAGTACAAGTGCACTGTCTATAAAAAAAACTGAATTAGTCAAGTCAGACTTGGAAGGCCAGATATGGTGAAAAAATGCTCTTCAGGTTTCCACCTCCTCATAATACACTCTTCTCAACCCCACTTACTTAACCATAAGCAAATAAGATTTGAAGAAGATTTATATTTTATTCATTTTATTTTGTCTGTGTGTGTTGAAAAAGATATATTCTGAGGGATAAAAATTCCCAGTAACACCAGCCATGCACCAGGTGATGGTTCAGTTATTCGAATGAGTTCTTACATAGCTTTCCAAAAGCATAGTGAACATGGATTCTTTTGAACTAGTCATAATTTATAAGCTCCTACATGCACTCTCATCTATGATACTCAAGAGAAAAAATATTTCTCAAAAAAGACTTAATTTTGCTCAGACACAGAAAAGTATGTAATAAGTAAACATCAAGGCAATTTGGGAGCAGAGGTTACAAGAAGGGAAACTTACCATCTTACTATTTTGACAGGATCTTTCTTTGGCATAATTTGGTTTAGCCATGGTTCAATACCAGGAAACTGATCTATCAGTTGGTTCTTAATGCCTTTAATAACTGATGTCTTCAGCTGGATGCAGTTGGATACGTTCTCCTTTTCATCAAACCTGCCAAGTCACAAAACAGACTTCACTGTCTGCAATATGCCAGTATGATCACTATTTTAAGTTTAAAAAAGTACATGTAATTTAGCTATCAAATGTCTGGCAGTACTGAAGTTGTACATCTTGCACAAAAGGTTACAATTTAATGCCCACATGTACTGCTCACAAAAACATTTTGTAACTTTAATCTAGGCAATATGCAACTCATTTGTTAAAGGAAATACATAATCAGATAATTGTAATACAACACAATTTACAACTTTTCAGTAACAATTAAATGGCATTTAGATGCCGAATACTTGCTTTCACAGCAAGTAAAGCTCAATATTCTCCCAGTTTGGGTCAGTCCCACTGAAGTCAACAATACTCTCCCCAGACAGAGGGGTCTTCCCTAAAGGCTGGATCCTGCTCCATCAAAATTAATGGGAGTGTTTTCATTAACTTCTAGTTTTAGGGCTTGATTCTGCTTCCACTGAACAACTTGCATAATCGGAGCCTAAATTTGTCCCATTTGGTTCCATTAATACAAGTTGTTATGTGTTTCTGGGTTTATCTTAGCTTTGAGTGTGTACACGACAAAAGCATGTTCTCTCATTCCTTTGGTAGATGTATGTTACCAAGCTGATTGTTATTTCAGTACATAAAAAAATATATTTTAATAATTCTAAAACCTATTTATACAGCCTATTTAATATATTTACTTAGAACCAGGATACATGTGAAGGGAACAATTAAAAAAATGAATTATGTAGGTTATCCCAGATATTACATGCTTTAACAATGCCACAGATCTACTTTATCACCAAACTATTTAGATATGAAGTTACAAACTGAATCTGCCACTTGAATGTATTCTCTGAAATCCACTAGATAGCAGTACAAAAACCTAGGAAAGAGCTCTTACACTTAGGGACAGGCCTAATATCCGAAAGAAAGGTTAAGGGAGAAGAGTGTTAAGAACTGCGTTATATCAGTGTTTGAGACACCTCTTATTTGTATCAGTTATTGAACATTTATTTACACTTTCAGAGACCTCAAGAGGCATCTAGTGAAGTCCAGTCCCCTGCATTAATGACTGGCTTCAGGATTACCTCGACTTAAGTATTATCTTTAGGTATAATGTGAACCTATTAAAAATCTTGACAGGCTAATTGTTTAATAACATTCATTTTGTGATTAGAGACCACTAGAGAAGATCAGAAAGACAGCATTATAAACAGAGCATCAAGCCTACAGCATTGAATGAAATGGTGAAATATCAGTGGGCATTTTTCCCCTGCGTTACTTAAAACGCACCCAACGAACAAAGACCAGCCAGGCCCAGGATCTGAGCGATGGTAACACCGAGGTACCCACCCGGCATTCCTATATACGGCTCCACCTCACAGCACGGGATCTCTACGACTGATGCCCTTCGTGTCACCGTTGGCTACCCCCAGGCTCTCTCAGCCCCACCGGGGTGCGCGGTGGCTGCGAGGGCGATGGGGCGGCCGGGGGGGAGAGGAAAGTGCCCACCCCGCCCCCAGGGGGGTGAACCCAAGCCTGGCCGCAGGGAACGTTCACGTTCAGAGCCCCTGCCCCTCTGTGCTGCCGGGAGACGGTGCCAACGACCAGCAGCAGGGGGCGCCGCTACGCCCACGGAGGGGATCAGCGGGGCCCCACCCGCCAGCACGGGACCCCAGCTCCGCCGAGGAGGGCGGGGCCCGGCTCCACGAGGGGCGCCCATTACATCCCGCTGCGGCGGCAGCGGGCCCCCCACTTACTTTTTGAACATCTTGGGGACGCTGGGTGCCGGCCAGATGAGGCGGGCGGGTCCCTGGGGGGCCGGGCGGACGGAGGAGCTGGCGGTGGAACTAGCATCCACAGGCTCCGAGTCCTAGATGCTTCACACGAGGCCCCGGCTCTCCCGTCAGCCCCAGCCGGAAGCGGGCCCGCTTTACGGCATGTCGCACCTCACCATAACAACGGAAGCTCGACTGCCAGCCGAGGGCACTACAACTCCCGGCGGCCAACGCGCGGCACCGCCTCCTTGCGCATGCGTGCAAAGACTGGCGGCGGACGGTTTGCGCGGCTCTGCCCGCCCATTCCACCTTGCGGCTTTGACGGAGTGAAGTGTCCCGCCCCTCCCCCCCACAAGCCCTCCTTGCCTTCGCTCAAGCACAGAGCCCAGCTAGGGGGCCCAGACAGCAAATCTGAGAAACCAGAACAAGGGGTGGGTGGTAACATGAGCTTATATAAGAAAAAGACCTAAAAATTGGGACTGTCCCTATAAAATCAGGACATCTCATCACCCTAAGCCCGACCCACCCTACCCGAGCCACAACACAGCACCCTGCCCTCAGTTACACGTGCCTCCCCCACATCCCCATCCTGGTCTTGTTTCCCGACCCTCCTCATTAACCCATACGCAGGCCTGCAGCCCCATGCACCGCTGAACCCTTGCACGCCTGCTGCCCCCCCATGCAGCCTTTGTGAAATCATAGCCTATGGTTCTGCTCACCTTCAGGCTGCCTGGCTGTGCAACATCCTTAAAAGTCTTGCTAAGGATTTACTAACTGAACTGCTTGAACTAAGGTTGAGGTGGTTAGGTCAGCAGTGCAGACCGATTGTGAGAGATGGAAGTGCGCCAAGAAAGCCCACAACCTATGGAGGTTGAAAAGTGTGTGGTTAATAACTCAAAGGCCCCAGTGCTGTCCTCTAGCAAGCTCACCTCGCAGAAGGATAGGTTGTGGGGGAAGTTGAAGAGGAAAGGAGGCCATGACACCTCTCTGTGCTCCACACTGTTGTGCAGGGGATATGCAGGGGCCAGGGCCTCTAGTGAGCATTATTCCATGCCCCCCTCAAAACTTTGAGAATACAGTAAATCATACTAATATGGAGAGGAAATTGGTAGTATCACTATACCATAACACAAAGAGCCCTAGCCCTCCATGCTTGTACTGAGATCCACAGCAGATTCAAAGACACCTGTGGCTTTGGAATGTCCCTGTGAAAGCTAATCACACCTCCCCATTCCCATGGGTTGATGCAGATGAAGCTGAATGAATTGTAACTCAGGCCTTGTCTACACTACAAAGTTTTGTCAGCAAAAGCGATGCCGCTTTAATTAAAACCACTGTTGCATGTCCACACTAGTTCCTTGTGTTGGCAGAGTGCATCCACAACTAGCAGCTCTTGGATGAAGGCTGAGAGTAGCTACCCTACCATGCAACTGGATGCAAAGGGTGCTTTGGGAAGGGTTTGAAATACCTTATGGGGCAGGTACAGCATCACATGATGCAGGTTTCTCAATCCCATTGTTCCAGAGATATCCTAGTAGATTGTCAGCTGCTTTTTCAACTGGGGGGGGGGAGAGAAAGGAGACAGAGAAATGACCAACCTATCCTGAGGAATGGGGACACCCCCACACATCAGCCTCGCCCTCCCCAGTTCTGCTTAGCACAGCAGTCTCTCCCAAAGCAGCCCACTCTGCCTATGGTTCTGTGATTCCCTCGAGTTCTCCCAGCCTAAGCAGCATCCCAAGCAACTCTGTGAGCACTCTGTGCTGAGGAACGTCAAAGCAGCACAGCTGTTGTCCCCCTCCCAGCCCTGCACTCCCCACAGCAAGCAGCTATGTTCCTCGGGGATGGCAGAACAGGAGCATTCCAGATTAATACTTTACTCTTTGTTCCAGAAGCAGAGCAGCACACTAATCTGTCATACTTCCCAGTTCCCAGAGCTTTGAAAGGGGAGGGGCGCATGCTTGCAGGGCAACAGAGACCAAAACAGTGAGCAGAGCGGTTACAGCAGGCATTGTGGGATAGTGGTAGATGCCAGTTACGTCAACAAAACAAACAGCAATGTCTACACTGATGCTTTGTCGCTTTAACTTTGCCGCAAAAAGCTTTAAAATTATGCCTCTCATTGAGGTGGTGTTGTTTTGCCACCAAAAGTAGCTTTGTAGTGTGTACACTTCCTGTTTTGTCAGCAAAAGGCAGCTTTTGCAGACAAAACTTTGCAGTATAGACAAGGTCTCAGTTTTCTGACTCCACTGCCTGGGAACACCCTTCAAAATTAACTCAATAGGAACTAGTTTTCACTGAAAACAGATGAAATGACCTAACAGTTTCTCAGATAAACTGTTCTTGAGCAATGACATTCCAAAATACAATAACAAGTTTGAATTATTTTCAAAAAGTGAAAAACCTCTTCTCACTTCCATTCCTCTAAAACAGTCTGATTCACTTCAAATTGGGAAAATTTAAAACACAAATACTAATAAGACCACAGGTGAGAAATGTCATGCAGATTGGTTTTGAGAAAAATTTTATTGGAGAAGACCAACTCTGGTCTTATAAAAAGTAAATTACAACCATTACGTTGGAGCTGCAACAAGGGCTGCAACATAATCACAGCTATAAGAGGAGACTTGGGAGGGTGGACTTGTAGTTGGTACCACCCAGGCATGAAGGAAATCTCAGTTCATTTCCTGGCTCTCCTGATTTAATAGGTGATCATAGCCAAATCACTTAGTCCCAGATCCTCAAAAGTTATTTAGGTTCTTAACTTCCATTAATCTGGGCCTTAATCTCTTTGGATGAAATCCTGGCTCCATTGAAGTCAATGTGAGTTTTGTCATCAACGTCAGGTCCACTGAGGATTTCACAATTCATCCCTTCAAGCAGGGATAATACTTCCATACCTCATGGCTGCTGCAAAGGTAAATTCATTACTTTTTGTGAGGTGCTCAGATAGTATAGTGATGGGGGACATAGAAGTATTGTGTTGTCATCACAGAAAAAAAACAAAAAAGAGAATGAGATTCCAGAAAAGTGTCAGCAATTGAAAGATACGGATTGTTAAATAGAGCCGGCATGGAATTATGCTGTTTTAAATTACCAGGGTAGAAGATGGAATCCTATGGAAATACAGTACACTCCCTGCATACTGCTGTAAAGGAAACACATATGTCATCTATTCTGGTGGGAAATATCTGAACAGGCTTCGCACAAACAATTAAAAGCTGGAAGTGGATATGAAGGGCAGAAGAATGAATACCACATGGGGAAAAGAGCTATGGGAGGGGTAAATTCATTAACACCAGCATAAATAAGAAAACTTGCAGCAATAATGGACATATGGTAACTAAGTGATGTAATCAGACGTCAGAAGCTGGACATTTATCTCTCATCTGTTAGCATCTACCAGCTACTTTAATCATAAATCTAAATTAAAACCAAGGGGGTCCACAAGATTTTAAGAACTTTTGTACATATAATGGAACCAAACAAGACACCAAGAGATGAGTTATAATTACCATAGCCACTTGCATGAAATATGGGAATAGGAAACATCCTATTTAAAATTTGGATATTCCATGAGAAAATGAAAAAAAGACAGAACTAGTTTAAAATATTTCATTAACCAAATCTGCAAATGAAGAGATTGTGTTTGCATGTGTGTAATGGGAATTCATTCAAGATTTGACAAAGGAGTGATCAGGAAGTGAAAATGTGCAAACAAAAATCAACAGCAATAGCAAGATTGAGAGAGAATGTTAAGGAAGTGACTCATTTTGATTCTGTAGGTTTATATACTTTAAATGCATTATGACAACAGATGTGGGACCAGTTATAACTGAAGGTTACTACTACAAGTCTCACGATGTAAACCAAAGTCCATATCCTTATGTCAAATACCAAACTACACTATTCTCCTTCTACAAACACTTATCAATGTGTATTTTGACAATGAATGCTATTTTGTGTGTGACTCTAGAGCATGTGTACCAGTGAGGTTTCCCTTTCTGTAAATTTACCACAATGGGTTAATTCATCTCCCAAACTGTAAAATCCTTCCTTATATTGTGAATCACTGATCCGGTTTATAAAAACAACAAAATACATACAGAATTTTAGCAGAGCAAATTCAAGGTCATGAAAGCCATAGCTGACAAAGTATTAGACCAGGGTGAGAAAAATTTTATTAAAGCTAATGTTACATTTATACAGATTGAGAAAAGTGTGTCTGTACATCCGGTTATAGTGCTTAGATTATCCACAAATACAAAGTTTGTTTAAAAACCTCATAAGAAACATATAATACATAATCTGTAATAACCCAAATTTAGATTAAATTTAATGACAGTTTAAATCAGGGATCGGCAACCTTTGGCATATGGCCCATCAGGGAAATCCGCTGACGGGCCAGGACAGTTTGTTTACCTGCAGCGTCCGCAGGTTTAGCCGTTTGCAGCTCCCACTGGCCATGGTTCGCCATTCCAGGCCAATGGGGGCTGCGGGAAGCGGCACAGGCCGAGGGACGTGCTGGCTACCGCTTCCCGCAGCCCCCATTGGCCTGGAGCGGTGAACCGCAGTCAGTGGGAGCTGCAAACGGCCGAACCTGTGGACGCTGCAGGTAAACAAATCGTCCCAGCCCGTCAGCGGATTTCCCTGACGGGCCGCGTGCCAAAGATTGCCGATCCTTGGTTTAGATATTAGAATACAAATACTCGGGTACATCACTCATGAAAAGTTATACAGAGAGTTGGTTGTAGAAAGCAAATATAGGAATGAGTGTAGATTGTCTCTCAGTATTTGAGCATTTAGGATGGGTTTGTCCCTTTAGTAGATATAATCCATCAGAGAAGTACCTCTGTTACTAAAGCAAGATAGTATGGAGCCTCCTGGTGCAAACCATCTGCATTTATCCATCACATCTCCTTACCCGAAAAGCCTGTTAGTACGGTTTTTATTTGCATGACAAAGCCAAGAGAGGCCAAAGTGAAAAGTTTTGTTGTACTTTCTACTTGCCAATAAGTGCAATAATTAAAGGATTTAAATTTGCCACTAAACTGCATAGTCCATGCAATCACATTAAAATGGGAAAGACCTATTTGATCTAGTCCTTGTCCCTGCCAATATGGGATTATTCCCAAGGTACATTTATATTGTTTTCTTCAGTTTAAATAACTTAAGTGCTAGGGTTTCCACTTCTTCCATTAACAGTCTGTTCTGAAGCCTCTTATCACCTGGACATTTTTCCTAATATTCAGCCTAAATTTTCCCTTTCTTAATTTCATCCCAATCACTCCTAGTTGTCAGAGGACATCACCCTCAGTAATTCCTCTCCCTCCTTAGTGTTCATAATCTTCAAATATTGTAGAAAATGAATGGTTACATCCCACCTTCTCAGTTGTCACTTACCCTCCTTAGGCCATGTCTACACTACCACTTATAACGCTCAGGGGTGTGAAAACACACACCCTTAGAGACATAATTTGACCAGCATAAGCGGTAGTGCACACAACGCAATGTCAGCGGGAGAAGCTCTAAGGTCTCTAGTGTAGACATAGCCTAAGTTGTATTTCACGGTGTTAGGGCCTGATTCTGGGAGGCTTAAACCTTTAATTTTCCCTCATAAATCAGTCCTTCTAGCTCCTGGTTACTTTTATTGATTCCCCTCTGAACTCCTTCCATTTTGTCTATATTTTTGAAGTGCTAAAGTATTGTTCTCAATGTGGCTGCACAAGTCTAACTGATTGGAATTTAGTAAACGATTATATAGATGATGCACAAGAAGGAATAGAATCCAACCCATTCCCTACAAGCTGTAAGCAACAATGTTATTTTTGTCCCTGAAGTCAACAGGATACAACCTGCAACTCACACAGTGAGCATCTGACTCAATAGAGGTTCTATTTTTACATAGTCATTTTTCAGAGTAATACTGTGCCTTAAAATAGCATATAGTGATTATTTTTCAAATAAGACTCTCTCTGCAGCTCCAGTATTTGTTATACAACCCCCCCCAAACACACACACACACACACACCCCACTTGAAAAGATTAAGGCTGTTTACTTTAGAGAGGAGACAAATTAGAGGGGACGGGCAAAGGTATACTAAATAATAATCTAGAGATGATAGGGTGAATCAAAGAGCTTGATCTTTCTCATAATAAAAGAACAGAGACATTCCGTGAACTCCAGAGTCAGCACTTAACACTGATAAAAAAAAATTAGACATACAATTATCCTGTGCAACTCATTGCCACAATATATCATTGAAGCCAAAAGGATAGACATTTATATAGATATAATGAGAACACCCAGAGGTAAAATAGTACAGATTCTAAAAAACCCTAAAGTTTGGAAAAGATATAAATCATCATGCTTCAGGGCATAAGCCAACCGCTACATGAGAGGTATTAGGAAGAAACTTTCTCTGTGAGAAGGTTATTCCATAATTCTTCTAAAATATTTCATACACCTTCCTCTGAAGCATTTGGTAATAGCCACTATCAAAAACTGGATACTGGATTAAAAGGACCATGGGTCTGATCAAGTATAGCAATTCTTATGTTCCTCTGATGCTAGGGGTGAGATTTTGCTGTAAACTACACTAGACAAACTGAGACCTGAAGCTCTCATACAGAAAGTCTTCTATTTTACATTTTTAAGTAATTTCTTAAAATTAGCAGGTAGTTTAAATATATTTTAAATTGATCACAAACCTATTGCACTGTAATAGGTCCACATTGATTATTTTTCCTTGTAACCTTTTAACATCTGACTACAGATTAATCACTTTGATACATGGATTGAAATGTTTTCTTTAGTACCACTATCAAAATGTTATTAACTATTGCTAGGGCCCTACCAAATTCCCAGCCATGAAAAATGCGTCACAGACCTTGAAATCTGGTCTCCTCCTGTCAAATCTGGTTTTTTTTTTTTTTTTGGTGGGCTTTTACGCTATACTATGCAGATTTCACAGGGGAGACCAGTGTTTCTCAAATTGGGGGTCCTGACCCAAAAGGGATTTATTGGGGAGGTCACAAGGTTATTTTAGGGGGGGTCATGGTATTACCACTCTTACTTCTGCACTGCCTTCAGATCTGGATGGCCAGAGAGCAGCGGCTGTGGTCCAGGTGCCCTGCTCTGAAGGCGGCGCCCCACCAGCAGCAGCAGAGAAGTGAGGGTGGCAATACCATACCATGACATCCTTACTTCTGCATTGCTGCTGGGGGTGGTGGCTCTGCCTTCAGAGCTGGGCTCCCAGCCAGCAGTCGCCGCTCTCCAGCTCTGAAGGCAGCTGCCACCAGCAGCAGAACAGAAGTAAGGATAGCAGTACACAACCCCCCCAAAACTCCTTTTTGGGTCAGGGCCCCTACAATTACAATACTGTGAAATTTCAGATTTAAATAGCCCAAATCATTAAATTTACAGTTTTAAAAATCCTATGACCACAAAATTGACCAAAATGAACCATGAATTTGGTAGGGCCTTTGCTATTGCACAACAGAGCTTTTATTATGCTTTCAGAAGCATTGCTTGTTTGTTACTTGTAGCCTTAACACTGCTTTCCTGGGTGTTATTCCACTCTTTCAAAAAAATAGTCCTTCAAAAAGAAACCGGAAGTAATTATTAATATTATTCAACACAGAATATTTTTAAACAAACAAAATCTTAAAATTAACTGGAACAAAATCTATCCTTCCCCACCCTCTAAATCCCAAACAAGGCCCCATCTTTTGCAGGGTGGAAAAAGGTCCGACTCTTGAAGACTAAACCCTGGTGCTGGTCAGGGAGTCTGTCACCGGAGGAGATCCTGGTGCCACAGGTGAGGACAGGGAAAGAGACATCCCTGAAGGTGGAGGGGGAACGGAACAACAGTGGCTTCGCATGAAGATCCCAGCTGCCGGAAAGGGGAATGGGTTCTGGTGAAGACAGTTATGTTTTATATCGCTGATTAGGACCAAATTATATTTTGTCTGCTGATGGTTGTGATAATGGATGTACAATCACCACCATGGTGATTAGCACAGTAAAAGCCATAGATTAGATAGTTAAAATAGATTAGAGAAAGTATCCATCAATCTTTTTCTAGTCTGACTAGACATAAGTGCTTTGGTTCTTTATATAGCTAACAGAAAAGGAAAAAGGACATATAGGCTCCAATCCTGCTCTTGTTGAAGCCAATGGCAATTTTGCCATATACTTCTGTGAGAACAGGATTGAACCCAGAGTGTATGGAAACCGTGAGGTTCTTTTCCCAGGCAAAGTGAACTGGCCAACCTTGATACTGTACATTTAACTAGGGCCTAATGCTTAATGAAATTATAGCTGTGGTACACAGGGTAAAATGGTACCTGCATAAATAGCAACATTTATTCAAGCAGTAAAATAAATATACACAAGGAAAATGATTAATATACAAAATACAAAGAGATGAAAGAACTCCAACATTATATAAATACTCAAGTGTATAAGTAATTTTAAAAGCAATTATCTTTCATTTCATTTAAAAAAATAATCAGGTGCCTCATTTTATCTTTAGCACAAATAGTCTTGTTATTCCTTCACTGGACTATGAACAAGAGGGAAAATTTGTCACAATGACAAACTATTCCAAGAGGATTTTCTTGAGCTCTTTGGAAGACATTAATTTTCTGTAATACAGCTACACCTTAGTAATCATAGGCTGGCTAGACACGGTAACCCTTTTTAGAGGACTACAGTTAAGAAACTACTATATTCACACAATATACAGATAGTATTAAGAATATAAGGCCAAATGCTGCCTTCAGTAACACTGGAGTAAACCTGGAGTAATTTCAACGTAGCCAAATAAGTCAGTGGTTTTACACCAGTATAACTGAGGGCATAATTTGGCCCCAGGGTTCACATAGAGATTTTTTTCAATGGGAAGCTAGCATCTCCCTTCTTGAACTCTTTCGGTCTCACTGGGTCCCACGGCAGGACATCACTATCTATTTTCCAATTCCCCCAGGTTCTCTTCCACACACAACTGTCTTTGGAGGCATATCTGCAAACAAAGACTTCAAGGCTACTTGAATTTTTGCATGATCTGAATTTGTTTGCATAGAGCCTCTTTGAATAAACCTCAAAGCATTTAAACCGAAGTTTTGTAATACAACTGTCCATCATTCTTAATCTCACCAAGACTTACACAGAAGCCTGTTTCTTAGGTTGCATAATACCTTTATTAGTAGCAACATTTCTATGCAGAGGACCTCATGCAAGCTGCTTTGCATGCTCAACTTCCAGTGAAATCACCTTTCAGCATCAGGTTCTAAATATACAGCATTTAAAATCCTTGAATAATTTAAGGAGAAGTGAGCAAGTGGACAGTGAAAAACAAACTGATAAAGACTAGCTAAACTAACTAGGCTAAAAAATTAAGTGATAATAAAAGCAACACTGTTATATTTTATCTTTCTTATTACACTACAGACGCTCCTCGACCTAAGCAATCATTCCGTTTCGGAGAGCCTTGCATAACCGCAATTTTACATAAGACGGAAACATATATTGTGCCAGCATAAAAAAACCAAACAATTACAACAAAAAATATTGCATGTACCTTAATCCTATTGTTATCCTGGCACACTGAAGGCTGCATTTTGGTGGTGGATGACAATGGGCTTAATTTGTAAATGAGGAAAAAGGCATTATATCATCAGAGTCGTCAGAGGGGGTTTTGGAGGTGGAAGGCTGTGGAGATGTGGACGTTGCAGATCTCTCAACCTTCCTTACAAATTTATAGAGAGATGACTGGATAGTGGCCTTTTTCTTCTCTTCATACATCTGTCTATAACAGGCCAGCGTTTCGTCAATGCCTCTGTTAACTTTCAAGAATCGTGAGGAATTGGGGTCCATCTTCTCAAATCTTGCCATTGCAGAGTCAATCTCACGAAATGCAAGTGCCATCTGCTTGGTACTGAAGTGTCGTGGCTCTTCTACTTCTTCAACTTCATCCTCAGCTTCAGTCTGCTCTTTTACTTTTGCTGCTTCTAATTCCATGAGATCCTCATTTGATAATTCAGCTCCATGGGATTCGATAAGCTCATCCACATCACCAACATCAACCTCCAGCTCAAGCTGCTCGGCAAGCTTCACAATTTCATCTGCCACCTCCTCATATGTTTCGTCTTTTTCAAAACCTTTAAAGCTGCGTACGAACTGTGGGCACGCTTTCTTCCATACGGCATTCAAACAAACTTGGGTAACCTCTGCCCAGGCCTTAGCAATGTTTATGATGGCTTGGTAAATGTTATACGATTTCCAAAAATCGCGTAAAGTCTTGCCAGTCTCTCTGCCAGTTGCTTCTACTGCCTGTGCAAATGTTCTTCGTAGATAATAGGCTTTAAAATTAGCAATGACCCCCTTATCCATGGGCTGTAGGAGTGACGTCGTGTTAGGAGGCAGAAACACGACTTTTACATTAGGGTGAAAGTCGTCTAAATTTGCGGGATGTCCAGGAGCATTATCAACGATAAGCATAATCTTGAATGGGATGTTGTTTTCTCTGCAGAATTTTTCCACTTCGGGGATAAACAAATTTATAAACCAATCTTTGAAAAGTGCCATTGTGATCCAAGCCTTTTGATTTGAACGGAAATGAACTGGAAGGGTAGCCTTGCTAATGCCTTTAAATGCACAGGGATTTTCTGAATGATAAACAAGCAACGGTTTCAATTTGCAATCTCCAGCTGCATTACCCCCAAGCAAAAGTGTTAGCCTATCCTTCGAAGCCTTAAACCCTGGCATCATCTTTTCCTCTTTTGAAATGTTTGCTCTGTCTGGCATTTTTTTCCAAAACAATCCAGTTTCGTCGACGTTAAAGATTTGCTGGGCTGTATAACCATATTCTTCTATAAGTTTTCGTAACACTTCGGGATACTTTTCAGCTGCTTTTGTATCCGCACTAGCAATCTCACTACTCACTTTTACATTGTGAAAATTTGCACGTTGTTTAAATCTATTAAACCACCCATGACTAGCCACAAACTTTGCGTTAGGATCACTGTATTTTACCTTTACGTCTTCAAAAATACTTTTAGCCTTCGCTTGAATAATCATTAGACTAAGCGGCACACGTTTTTGAATCTGATCTTCCATCCACATTGTTAATAACTTTTCCATTTCATAGATAGCACCAGAACGTTGCTTCGTTATGACTGTTGATTTTAAAAGAGCAGACCCTTTCATATGCTCTTTTATGCGTGCACTATCATTCAAAATACTTTTCACTGTTGAGGTAGCCAAATTGAGTTCACGAGCAATTGATGACAGGCTTTGTCCGCCTTCATACTTTTTCACTATTTTCATTTTCTGCTCTAAATCAATCTTCTTTCGCTTACGAACTGGTCTTGCACTCTTGCTATCACTTGGTTGCTTTCCAGGCATGATTTGAATGAAATAATAGGGTGAATCAACAGAAATACAGTATCACTGAAAGAACACAAGACTGAGAGGCTGTGAGAGCACAAAGCCTTCCCTTGTGGGAGATGCTACTGCTGTATTCCTCTGCACACCGCACTACAGACGCTCCCCAACTTACACAATTGTTCCGTTCTGGAACGCCTTGCGTAACTTGAATTTTGCCTGAGTCAGAAACGTATACCCATTACGCAAAAAAAAACAAAAAACAAAAAACAACCTCCTATTTCTAGCTTAAGGAACTTTTTCCATAAGTGCAGATTTGCGTAAATTGGGTCTTGCGTAACCCAGGGAGCGTCTGTACAGTACTTTGCATTTCCATACACTACGCAATATTTTTGCAACTCAAAAATTTTATTTATGCCTTATGGAACTTTTTGCATAAGGTCGAATTTGCGCAAGTCAGGTCTTGCATAACCCGGGGAGCATCTGTATTAGTAACCATGAAATTACACACTTATTCTATTATGCATCCACTCAAAAGCAAGTTCAAAACATCTTGAATCTAGAGAAAACACTCCTGAGTTATTTTTCCATCCATCATTGCAATTAGGTTTTAGGACTCAGAAGTTCTTTTTCTACTATTCAGACCAAACAAAGTTTTTCCAGCAAAACTCAGTAAAATTACTTCTGTCTCTGTGAACCATACTTTCTGTCAAGACAAGTTAGCATAAACTTTTTCTATCATAACATAGCTGCCAACAGTCTCTCTTTGAGGACCTCTTCTGCCCAAAAAAAGCAGGCGTGAGCTCCTGTGAGTTGTCTTTTGACACTGTCTGCAGCAACAGGGTCTGACAGCTTGTTTTGTTACTTTCACAAATATACCTCAGTCCTCAGTGACTCACAACAGTGCACTCGGTGGATTATTTTTTCTTCTGATGAAAACACACCAGTACCACAAAAGGCTGTTAAGAAAGCGATCTAATTATCTCCATCCTGATGCCAATGGTTCTGACTCTTAAACTATAAAAAAGCCAAAAACTTATTTTGATTAAAGTTTGCTAAATTTTGATCTAATGCAAATTTTCACAAGAGTTATAATTTTCTCAAAAATAACCCACCTGATGTTTGCAGAATTAGCTGTGGGGGGGAAATCCTCCTTTTCCACTCTAAGCCAACCATTGACTAAAGTCTGAAATTGGAGAGCAAGATCAAAGATACCATCATTTAAATAAGTCTAGCCCAACTTTCTAATTCAGTTCTTGTTTGCATATTACTCTTTGCCATTGTGTGAGTGAGTGGTACCTAGTGGTTAAAGAACCAGGATTTCTAAAATCTGGAATCTTTCTAGCACTACCACAGCTTTGGGCAAGTCGCTGCACTTCAGCTGTTTCAGTCCCCCCGTTTGTCAAACACGTACCTGCTTCTCCAAGGGCTGGTGACGCCAAGTTAATATTGGGAGAGCATCCTCACATGGAAGGCACTAGAAAAGTGCAAGAGTTCCAGAATACTTCCCCCGCTGTAAAGTAGGTAGCTTACAGTATGCCTGCATAGGCATAAGGCCAGGGTGACAATGCAGCTACGTTATCCTGACTGTGAGTTTTTGCAGTACACGCACTGCATGGGGGAGCAGCCAAGCATACCTGGGTGTCTGCCCCACAACCGTTCAGGGCCCGGGCCAGTCATTTCTGCGAAACCACAAGAGGGGCAGGCAGGAAGACAACACAATCTGCAGCCCGAGGGACACAAAGCAGCTGAAGGTGTGTGCAGGGGCCAGGTTCTGGGCCTGCACTGGGCAGGACAGAGGCCAGACTAGATGGTCCCTTCTAGCCTTAACGTCGGCGGTCTCAGCGCGCAGCAGGACACGCCCTACGCAGCCAGACTCGTCCGCTGGAACGGCTTAGAGCCAGGGCACAGACGCCCGGCGGCCGAGAGGGGATTCCACCCAGCTGCCCCCGGATCACCGAGGGAGGCAGGGCCGTGAGACTACAGGCACCCCCCCCGCGCACACAGCCCAGAGGAGGCAGGCCCGGAGCGGCCCGGCCGCAGGGCGGGAAGCGGCCCCCTCCCCCCAGGCCGGCTCTGTCCGCGCCCGCAGGGAGGGCAGCGGCTAAGGGGGAGGGAGCAGTCCCAGGGAGCAGCACCAGGGGGCCTGAGCGAGCGAGCGAGCGAGGGAGGGAGGGAGAAGCCGGGCCCCAGCCGCCCCATCCCCGAGCTGGACAAGCGGGAGTGGCCCAGGCACCACGCGGGCCCGTACGTACTTCTCTCGACAGGGCAGAGGTACGGGAGCCGACAAGGATCAAACCAACCCTATCCCAGGGCTG
The DNA here is from genome assembly GCF_965140235.1 of Caretta caretta. NCBI lineage: Eukaryota > Metazoa > Chordata > Testudines > Cheloniidae > Caretta > Caretta caretta. Next base: position 89,632,586 of record NC_134214.1, read on the forward strand.
AGGTGGGCGGGCGTTACCCAGGCACGGGACCCTACAGGGAACCAGCCCAACCCCTCCCCCTGCTCCCGCCACGCGGAGTCGTGCTGTAGCCACGCCTCCTGGCGTACGACGTATCCCACGCTCCGGAGCGCGAGGGGATAACGAACCGTCCCGTCACCCGGCGCGAGCAGCCGGCACCATGATCACTTCCGGTAGGTCAGAGGGTAGCGGAAGGGGTAGTAGAAGGTGGCAGGTTAAGACAGACGGCGAGTGGGGAGAAGTCCCTGCAGGGAGGCTGTTCCCCCGCCCCATACTTCGGTCTGTCGGTGGCGAGAGACCCTCTCCTCCGGCCTCCACCGCTCTGGGGCCTTCGGCAGAGTTTCCGGGCGGGTGCCTCCCAGAATGCCTGGCGGCCGGATGTGCCGCCATCTTTAGGCTCCCTCTCTCCCTTGTATTGACAATAACAAGCCCCGATCCGTCCCGTCCCCCCCTCCCGGGAGAGAGAGAAGGAGGCAGAGAGGGGGGAGGAGGGAGAGCGGGGGGAGCTAAAGCGAGAGGAGAGGAAAAGGAGAGAGGGGCGGGGGCTGAGGAGAAGAAGAGGAAGGAAGGAAACGGGAAAGGGAGGAGGTGGAGAAAGGAGTCTATAGACAAGAGGGAGCGAGAGAGACTCACCCATCCACCCTTTTATTTCCTCTTGAAGGAAGCGGGTAGGAGCAAAAGAAGGAGAGAGGCCCCAGTGGGAGCAGAAAAGGTAGAATACAGGTGTAGCGAGGAGGACTGGGAGAGGCCAGTGGGTGGAGAGAAGAAGGAAGAGAGACGCTGCTGAGAGGCGTAGAAGCAAGAGAGGCATGAGAAACCACTGAGAAGAAACAAAGGAGCAGTGAAAAGACGAAATAAGTGATTCTACCGAGAGAAGAAAGTGAAGGGGGGGGGGACTGAACGACTCTGCTAGCAAAAAGGAGGAGTTGAGAGACTCCTCTGAGAGAAGACAAACCAGAGACTGACTCTAACTCTCTCTTTGTCTGTCACACCAAAAGAATTTGATGCCCCTCAGTCTGTTCACCTCTGTGTGTTCATGTTTCCCACAGGTTTCTCTTCCCCCAACCCCCCAGCAGCAGCTCAGGAGGTCAGACCTGCCACTGATGGTAATAGCAGCAGCAGCTCCTCCTCCTGCAAGAAGAGAAAGTTAAACAACAGCAGCAACAACTCTGAAAGAGAAGAGTTTGATTCCATTTCCTCCTGCTCCTCTTCTCCTTCCAAAAACAACTCATCATCATCTTCCTCCATCATCACCACCTCCTCAGGGGGCCCCTCATCCAACCATCATCTGCAGAAGAAGCTGCGCTTTGAGGACTCCTTGGATTTTATTGGACTCGATGTGAAGATGGCTGAAGAGTCTTCCTCATCCTCTTCTCCTGCTCCCTCTTTTCAGCAGCAGCACCAGCAACAGCTCAAAAATAAAAGCCTTTTAATTTCATCAGTGGCTGTGGGGCACCATGCAAATGGCTTGACCAAAGCTGCCTCCTCCACGGTCTCCAGTTTCGCCAACAGTAAACCTGGCTCTGCCAAGAAGTTAGTGATCAAGAACTTTAAAGGTAATAACAAGCCATAATTTGTCCTCACCTTTGAGTTGACACTCAACTCATGTGCTATTTCAACATGACAAGCTATCCAGTTAGCTTGTAAATAGGTTTTATTGGAAATACTCTTCTGTGATGAACGCCTGAATCTGTATGTAAAAGGGAAACATAATATGGTGTAGACTTGCCAAATCTAATACGCACTTGGAGGCAAACTCCATCATTTGGGATTACTTTTAAGGTACTTTTCATTGCCTCTTTTGAGAGGAAGGATTTGAGACCTCATACTCCTGATTTTTGTTTTTAAATCACCCTTATTCAGAATGATACTATTTGATATCCCTAATGTAGTAATTCCAACTCCAGAAACAACAAATAGTTTAGTCCAGTGTGTTTGACAGGTCTCTGCAGAAAATATCTTATTAAAAATAGCTAATTGTCCATCTCATTTTGTCCATCACAGTATGGTCTCTGCCTATTTTATTTCATTTTTAAATAACTTACATTTTTAGGTGATTACTAAGCTTTTATGATTGAGATGCTCTTCCCTTCCCCAGGTCTCTTAATGCATTGGCATACTTTTTTTTTTTTTTTTTTTTTGGCCTTTTCCTCTCCTTGTTGCCCCACTTCTCTATCCACCCTCTCACCAGAAGGATGTGTGCTGCTCTTGTTGCTTGAGTTTTGGAGTGCCACGTGAGGCCAGGCAGCGTTGTGGCAGAGCTGAGTGCTGCAGAAGCAAAGCTTGGGCTGATGTGATGCTGCCTGAGAGCTATTTCAGCTGTATTATGGGCCACTATAGGAGCAGGCAGGGAATGTGCATAGCTTTCAAGGAGCTGCTTGTTGCTTTACCTGAAAACCATGGGCAAAATCCAAGCTTCATACAGCTTTCCTTGTTTCTTTCCTCTACACCACCTCATGTTAGTCTGACAACTTATTTCGCTACTCCTGTTCTCCTCCATCACATTGAACAAACAGTGGTTTATACAACATTTGCATCCCAAAAGATACTAAGGTGCTTCATATGCTTTAAAGATATACAAGAGGAGAGGGGCTTTTTATCTTATTCAGGACAGTAAGTTTTTAGTGAATCTATATCTAGTGTTAATTTATGGTGCTCAAATTAGATTATAACTTTGCTCTGTGGTATTCATGATAGCATTTATGAAAAGTTCTTCCATCCTACTGCGGAATGCACTAACCTCATTTAGTTTGACTCAGTTCTGGAATTTTAGGATGGTGATGCATGATAGCGAGAACTGAAGTCTAGTCTTCGTTTATGGCTTCTCTTACAGGTTATAGGTGAACGGAATATGGGCAGTAGCTTTTCACAACTTTTTTATTGTTTGTTTAATGTTGTAGCTTACACATTCTTGTGAGAGTTGTTGCATATTATAAACTGTTGTTTGGTCTGACACTTCAAAAATGTACCAGCTCTGTGACTGCTATTTATTGAGTCAGTATTAAATGACAGATTGAAAATATTTTTTAATTCTGCCCTTATCTGTGTTATTAAGAACACCTTATTAAAATTAGAATACGTTTTTAAAACAGGAATTTTTCACTGTTTTATTTATGTATAAATTCACTCAGCTTTGACAGTGAAAGTGGGCTAATCGCATTTCTACTTAGTGCATAAGAACCTGAATAGGAAACTAACATAATGCTGGAATATTGCCGACACTGTGTGGAAATAGGTATTTTGTTTTAAATATACGTCTCTATTATGACTTCCTTCCCCCCCCCCCCAATCACAAATTTCTGTTGTCTTAATTTTGTTTAAAAACTGGGTTTGCAAAACCTAAACTGTGGGCCAAACGTGACCTGAAAGCGTACATGTCTTTCTCCTTAAACTCCCTACCCTCCCTTCGCCATATCCCAATATTCCTCCTAGAACAATGATCACTTGACTTAAGTATTTTGTTTTTAGAATTCTAAGTTTGCTCTGTCCTGAAACCCCTTATACTTTCTGATGCCTTGGGATGTGGCTATGATCCTGGCTAAAAGAGAGTGAGAACCAATCATTTAGGCATCTCATCCATTTTTGTTAATTGTTCAGAAGGGTTCCTGTTGAACACTGTAAGAGACTCCATCTCGTAGGTGTTAAGGTCTCTACTTCTGCTGCACTTCCAGCCCTTGCCAGAAGCTAGTGTTACTCACAGGATCCTGTTACTGAGCTAATTAATATTAAAAAAAAAAAGTCATTAAAAAATCCCCAAATATTTCCATAAACTTGCTTTAGGCAATCATTTTGTGGTTAGATTTATGATTTAAAAATTAAACTTACCACAGCACTGAGGATTTGACTTAGGAAATTTTTGTTAACCTCTTTTACATACTTTTTTATTGAAGGTAATGTACAGTGGGGAGGAGCTATGGAAAGAAGGCTGTACTAAATGATAGTGGAGTTGAATCTTTCCAAGTCTGACATACTTGAACATAAAGAACAGGGCTTGAAAAACATAACAAACACCTACTGCCCAGAACCTGCAGACCTAAGAAAACACGACTGCATTGGTTCAGATTGGAAGATTTTCTTTGCAAACAAAGGTCTATAATCTATAATGTTTATAATGTTTCCTGTGTAAATATAGCTTAAAACCTGCATAAATTGATGGGATGGGTCTCCTTCACCAGTTTTCCACTTGGTACAGTTATCTGTCTTGGAACATCTGTCACACATCTCTAAAAAGGGCTGGCTTCATTTTACCAACACATGATGATCAATCTGTATGTCACTTTCTAATTATTTTGTCCTGTGCTGCCAGCTTAATAAAAATCAGTATTAATGAAAGTATAGACTAACGATATTTTTTTCACTTGAACTGTTAAGACATTAGGTATTGCAGAGTTTATAGACCGGTGTATCGTATCTGCTACAAGTGCTGTGATGTGCAGGCACAACAGGGTGACTTGAACACTGTGAGTCAAGTTGAAACTTAGAATTTCATTGCTATCTAACAGTGAAAGCAGAATCTGATGTATGCCTAAATAGACTTTCTTTATGTTTTAGTGGAAGCTAGAGTGTTTTTTCAAATTTGTCATCTTCACATTTATAAAACAACTAGAATTTTCTGCTCTCCTTAAACAGGATCTCAACCTTTGTTTATATCCTAGATAAACCTAAATTGCCTGAAAACTACACAGATGAAACCTGGCAAAAATTGAAAGAAGCTGTGGAAGCTATCCAAAACAGTACTTCAATTAAGTACAATTTAGAAGAGCTCTATCAGGTAAGTGGTCCCAATCTATATTTAAAGCCATTCAGTCTAAATAAAATCTGGATATGCTCTGTTCATTTTTCATTTCTCAAAATTATTTTTGTGATTTTAAAAAAGAAGGAAATATGACACTTTGTAGCTACTTTCCTACTGAACAAACTATTTACTTAGAACAGTTTCTCAAAGTGACTTTAAAAATCCAGAATAAAGGATTTGCAAGAGCTAAAGTTGAACTGAGAACCTTTTTACCTGCCAAGAGCATAATCTAAGGTGTGGTTTCCCTTGCAACAGTTGACACGAATTAAATAAGGCAAGGAGCTGTATTCCCTTTACTACTGCTTTTGAGTTTGTGCTGTGTAGCTGCTCAAGGAGAAACATGAAATCCTAAAACGTTTGGTGTTTAGGTAAGAAAAGGACAACTTGGATTAAAATGTAATCTATTTGTGTCTGTCTAAACACAATCTCTGTTCATAATTTGGGATCATAAACAACCATTTTTTAAAAAAAATCATTTAACTTCTAAAGTAGGTGTAAAATGTGTCACCATATTTCCTCATGAAAATCATATTCGTTTGGTTGTCATTGCTTGCCATTAGAAATTATGTATATTTGACAGTGAAAACATTTAAAACTCCCCCCCCCCCCCCCCATCATTAGTAATGATTATTTTGCCCTGATTATTATTATTTTTAAAGAATGCTGTCAGGTCTAAATTGAGTATTAGACCTTTTTTATAAGCTCTTCAGTCTTTATATAATTACATTTCTGTTTCTGCATTCTTTATGTACAGTTACTTAACTAAATTTGTTTAGTCAAAATAACTGGGACTTCCTAAACTTGGGGGGGGGGGAGTTGTACCACCTAGTGCTGCATGCAGTTATAAAGAAGTACTTCTATTTTGTTCTGTTTTTAAGCTTTTATCGTTTGATAGGTTTTCATGGTTTTTTTCTCGAAAAGGTGAATTTTGAATGTGGTTTTGGCTCCAGCAAATATACGATGACATTCTGTTTTTAAGTCTTATTGAAGTTTGGGATGGGTTGAATTGCCTGAATATGGGCTGGATATTTTTTTTTCTTTTTTGCCGTCCTCATGTCCCCCCCTCTCAGCGCATGTTACATGCGCTTTAGATTCTTGTTTTGAACTTTTAAATCAAAACCAGCAAGGTTGAGAAACTTCATGTTTGGCATGTGCATGGTTCCACAATAAAGAGCGCCTTCTTTGCAGCATTTGGAGGAATTGATGGCAAATTAGATACCCTGAAATCAACAACTGCATGTGTATTTAAGCTCCGGACAAATAGGCTTATACTGTATTGAATAATGCAGAACTGCAAATAAATGTGTTTTTAAAAAATACAGTGAATCATGGGCTTATCTACCACTCAAAGGACAAACAAATCAATTAACTAGTAGAGATGGCCTTTATCTACAAAGTCATACTGAAAACCTTGCCACTACTTCAAAGTAGTAGTTTAAAATGAATTTGCCCTCTTAGAGGTTGATATCAAACCAGGTTTCACTGTGCTACTTATGCTCAAGGAGAGTGAGTTACAACTACTTTGAGAATCATGACTTTGAATATCCTGACATATGTGTTGAAAATTTCAGCCATAACGTTACAATTATTTAAATATATTTAAGTGAATAGGAACATTTCATACTTGACTGCCCTCTAAGTTGAATCTAAAAATAAATGTCTTAATTTAAAAATAGTAATAGCAATTGCTAGTATTTTAAATGCTAAATAAACTAGTGCTGCTTGTGAACAGCTGCTTGGTAAATGGATCTGATTCCAAATATGCTTTGGCAGACATCATTATCTAAGCAGAGAGAGGAATGGCCCAAAAAAAGCCTGTTGAAGTTCCTTCCCACACTCTTCAAAAGGATTTATTCATATTTTGTGTTTGAACAGAGTTAAGCTTCTTGGTTTTAGTTTGACACATCTGTGTGCCAGTAAAATCCCACTGAGTGAACATTTTTTTTGAGCCTTTAATTTTTTAGACCACGAACCATTAGCGCTGTGTTACTACTTCTACTTCTTAGGTTGAGGTTGGGGAAGAGCGCACATAGATAAGCAGCTAAATAATCATGGAGAACTGAAAGCTTTATACAAATGGTTTATTTGCCAGAATAATTTTCTTCAGTACATCAACACTAAAAAGTAGAGGCCTAGACTTCCCTGTTTAAATGGATGATTATAAATAAGAAAGGTCAGCTTTTTAAACATTTCTCAAAGTACCCATTGCTATGGCCTCAGAAAATCTTCCAATCTGAACCAATGCAGTGGTGTTTTCATGTGTGATTCCACCCCAACCCCTGCCTTCTCTTCTTCCTTATCCTCCCCCAAAACAAATGTAAATTTCATAATACCCAGATGTGTCTGGGGAGCCTTGGTCCCATGTCCTGAGTATGGCTAATACATCTGAGAGTGCAGAATCCCAAGGCAGGGCATCTTATTCTGAACAGCCCACTTCTGTGAACCGCAAGTAGGTAGTGTGATTATTTGCAGTGTTAGCAACAGCAAAACATCTTGTACGGTATCATTTTAAATATTGATCTAGTACAACAATGTTGCAGTAGCAATTGTACAGTATCAGTGGAGATACTTCCATTTAAAAGGACAGTGTTTTCAGCAGAAATTCCCAGTATCTGCCTGTTTTTTTAAAAAAACAAAGAAAAACAACTTGTCTGTTTTTTTCTGAAATTTCATAGTTGGTGTGGAATTTTTTCTCCATTAAAGTGCATGTATTTTGTATTTGATTTCTTGTGTCAACAAAAGGTTTGAAAATCCTATTTGACACAAGCGTGTTGTGAATTTTCCACTACTTATTACTGTGTAGAACTCCAGATATCATGTGCTCATGCATGTATATGTGTGAAGTTTCATACATTAAAATAAATGCATCTGAGTTTTATTTAACTTATTACACATTGAAATAAATGCACATGGATGAAATCCATCCATTCATAATGGGCCTATAGAAGGTCCTCCAAAGTGCATAAGTCCTTGCAGCCATGCAAAGAGTTGGAAATGGAGTGGGTACTTATGCAACCCCTGTTTTCTAGGGTGCGGGGGGGGGACTCTGTAACACCTCAAAATAGACTGGCAAAGAGGGGTGCAGATCAGGAGCAGATGATTGGCCAGAAATGATTGCCTAGGGAGTATGGAGAGCCAGCCATTGTTAACCCTGCTTATTAACTAGAAGAACGGCCGCAGAGGGGTTGGGCATCTGGCTCAAAGGTTACATTCCATCTTTTCAGCCCCCAGTAGTCATCTTCCCCCCACCCCAAAGCCCATTTGGATGGAAGAGGGGTTACATTTTGTGTCCTGTGTTTACTTGAAAGTTTGATATGACTTCTCACATTTTAATGGTATGTAAGTTAGAAGCTGACCACATAGGCTATAGAGCAGGAGAGAAGGGGAGAAAACTCCAACCCATGTGCCATCAAACTGAACAAAGAACTGTACTGTATTTAATAATGCAGAACTGCAAATAAATGTGTTTTTAAAAAATATAGTGAATCATGGGCTTATCTACCTCTCAAAGGACAAACAAATCAGTTAACTAGTAGAGATGGCCTTTATCTACAAAGTCATACTGAAAACCTTGCCACTACTTCAAAGTAGTAGTTTTTCTGTTAGATCAGTGGTTTTCGACTTGTGGTCCATGGAACCCTGGGGGTCCACAGTCTATGCCTAAGATTTCCAAAGGGGTCTGCACCTCCATTCAAAAATTTTTAGGGGTCAGCAAATAAAAAATGGTTGAAAACCATTGTGTTAGATTAATACCATTTTTTTAAAAAACCAAACTCAAGACTGAGAATTTAAACTCTCAAATATCAGGAAATTCAGTTCTGGCTTTCCCAGCAGCCGGAACTCAACCATCTTGTTCTTATGTAGCATTTTGTATTATATGTGGTGTTTATACATCTTGCTTTCATGACTAAAACTACCTTGAAAAAATGATGAATTCTAATTCGGTGAATTTGCGTCCCATATATATTCAGAGTTAACTGCTTGTTTTTGACAAAAGAAGTTTGTACTAATTTTTACTCCCTGTTCATCCTTTGGAGCTAATATAATTATGGGTGAGTGAGCAGCATTTATTTCACAGAATTGCTATCTTCGGACTGTAGAGTCTTTACTGCTGGTGTTTGTTGCAGAAGCTAGAAAGAACCCAACTTAACTGTCAGATCCCATGCTGAGTTAGCTGTTGGAATGCATTTTTACTTGTGAACTGAGCAAATACAGTCTGAAAATCATGGAGACATTACATGTGGAACTAAAGACTGGTTCTTCTACAGATACCCACATATTCTTACACAAACACCTTAGTTAACCTAACCTTTAAAGCTGTTCATGTGCATTCCATGTAAACACAATCAATACAAATTAGGAAAACACCAGGTAAGGGTCCATCCACATAAAAAGCAATGTGACTTCACATTGCCATTATGCCTACAGACTTTATCTTCACAGCCTTTTACTCCCCCACCCCCCGCCCCAAACATCCATCATGCATGCATCCATTTTTTCTAAACCACAACCAAATGCTCTTAGTTAACTATGCCCTCAGGTAGTTTAAGATATTTTATTGAGAAAGTATGGAATACAGAGCACTACCAAAAAAATCTGAGGTTATAATTAGGCTTGTGTGACCTGGAGAGATGTTGCAGGATTTAGAGGGAACTTGAGGTGGGGAGTGTGAAAGGGCGACACTGGAAATCATGCTCTCTTGCAATAAGGCTTCCCTGTCTCTTCCAGTGGAACTGCAAATGGCTTGGTAAGTTTAGTAGCTCATAAAATAAAACCTTAAGTGTCTGTGTTTCAGAGTAATAAAACCCATAAATTGCTGGAAAATTGAACTACCTCTGTTTCTGCATTTCTCACTTGGGCACTTAATGTATGTCTACACAGCAAGTAAGCACCTGCAGCCGGTGTTGGTCAGCTGACTTGCAGGCTCAGGCTGCAGGGCTGTAAAATTGCTGTGCAGACATTCAGGCTGGAACCCAAACTACGGGGCCTCTCAAGTGGGGAGGTTCCCAGGCTCTAGCATGAGCCTGAACATCTACACAGCCGTTTTTAGCCCGGCAGCCCAAGCCTGGTGAGCCTGAGTCAGCTGACTCAGACCAGCTGTAGCTGTGCTACTACAGGTCTTTTATGCCAGTGTAGACATATGCTAAGACTCCCACTGAAGTCTGTAAACCCGTGGGTTGTGAACTGTTTAAGGGCGGGCCCTTGTAGTGTCATTTTACTGCTGTAAAGTGCTTCGTACATCTACTGTGCTGTGAAAGCAGCAGTATGTAATGTAAAGTTCCAGAGAGGGTAGATCTGCTCAAGGATCAAAACCAAACATGTCATTTTTTTTTGTTTTGTTATTTTTCTTTAAATGGAAGCCACATGGAGAAATTCATTTTTATCTTGCTATATCTGTGTCATTATTTACTTTAGGCTGTCGAAAATCTCTGCTCCTACAAGATTTCTGCAAACTTGTATAAACAATTGAGACAAATTTGTGAAGACCACATCAAAGCACAAATTCACCAATTCAGAGAATATCCTTTAACTGAAAGTCTTTTCACCTGCCAATCTCAGGAGTCATGTTTCTTGTGCATCAGTTGATGGCTTTGGGGAGGTACCATTATCTTATAGTTTGGCATTGTGGCTGGCAGAAGTAGAAAGAACAAAGTATAAGATAAATGTAAAGCTATTTAAGATCTTCACAGAGCAAAATGAATGAACTGTTTTAGTTGTAACACCTTGTAAGTATTAGCAATGGCATCAACTGTTGTAAAGCACAGGAAGATACCTGAAACTGCTTTATGTGCAGGTAAAGAGAATTAATTTCAACAACTTTAGTTTTGAATTGTATTAAGAGTCTAGAAATATCAAGTACTCATTTACTGGTTTGGAATCTTTAAAGCTTTCTTGCTGAAATGGAAAATGGATTATTGCTAGTACTTTACTAAGAGGCAGACATTCAATAATCCAATGATTTTACACCTACATATTTTGTGCCCACAGTAAAATGTGGATGCAAATATTACATTTAGACTTATCTATAAGATTTGGGGTCACATGTCTGGTATTAGACACCTTAATTCTGGCATTTGTGCTTGGAAATGATCTCCTGTGCAAACTTTGTAAGTTTGAGTCCCTCTGAAAACATGGCCTGAAACATTCTGTATGTTTACACTTCAGTCAATCATTGTGTCTGAATAAAACAACATATAATTGTAGTTTTTCCATATGCTAGCAAAGTATTATTGTTAACGTAGATTAGTCTTCAGAGTCCAAACGTGTTTTTGTTTTTGATAATGGGACTTAGGCTCCTGAGTGATTTTTAGGTGCTTTTGATAATTTTACCCTGGTCTTGAACTACTGTTAATAACCATGACACTAATATAAACTAAAAATAGCATCTGAAAAAAAATTCTGATCCTTTCCAAAAGGTAGCTAGTGAATTTATGATGCACTCTGAAAGTATTGTGGAAAAGCAAACAAGTACTGTTGAGCTTTTTAGGTGGCTAATGTAAACTATGGGATTTTTGTCATAATTTTCTTAACTGCCTTTTCATGGATTCGCTGGACAGTGTTCTTTTTCTAAAGAAAATAGACAAATGTTGGCAAGATCATTGCAGACAAATGGTAAGGTTGTTTTTTTTTCCTTTTAAAAACAAACCTGTCTATTCCTGACGGTTTACTTATCTCTCTCTCATTTTTTTACAAATGTTATCTGATTTCTAAAGTAAAGGCTTCCGTTATAGGAGGAAATGACATCTAACTTGTTAGAAATGAAGCTTTGAAAGCACTTCCCTGAGATGTACTTCTGAACATATGGCTTTGGTCCTGAATAAACATTTGAAATGCACATTGCGTGTGTATATGCTAGCCCTTCCCCTCGTGTTTGTAACTCAGAGACTAATTCTGATTTTACCCTTGGTTCATGTCTAAATGCTATTTTGCATTCTTTCCCACCCTAAATCAAATGCTAAATGTCATGTTGATCATACTTAAAACATCCCACTGCATACTAGTAAATGCAGAATACTCCAGAAATTGTTGGTAATTTTGGCACATACACATATACAGGTATATGACATTTCAATTTCAACTGATATAAAAATGCTGGTGACTTTTTTCCCCTCCTCCCCAACAGATCATGATTAGGAGTATCTTTTTGTTCCTGGATCGAACTTACGTTCTTCAAAATTCAATGCTGCCATCTATTTGGTAAGAATGCAAAGAATAAAACTGATTTTTTTTAAAAAAAAATTCTTACTATTTGAAATATAGGGATTGCAGCTAGCTACAATTTTTTTTGCCGTTCTAGAAGAGAGAAATGTTTTGAATTTAATTTCCATGAAATGTGAGCATTTTGCAGTGACTAATACCAAATTTTAACTGAACTGATACCATCTAACTCCAGTTTGCATAATACAAGAAAGCCTTTTCAGTAATTGAAAAGCCAGGATTTAGGGTCAAAGGGTCATTGGCCACACATCTGGTTATCAAAGGTAGTGAGGATATTTAGTACATGTGTAACATTCTAAAGATACAATGCTTTAAATATATTGGATAATGAATACGTACAACTCCTAATTTTATAAAGGGGTAAACTAAGGTTATGTCTACAGTACCAGCTTGGGCTGTGATTCCCAGGTCATCTACACGTACTCCCATTAGTTTGGTGAGAACTAGTGCAAGTATAAACATGCACTGCAATAGCGTGGCTTACTCATGCCGAGTCCATACCTACAGGGAGGTTGTATTCAATATGGCTAAGCCATGCCACTGCCTTTGCTACCATGGCCACACTGCTATTTATAGTCTCAATAGCTGTCATCGAGCTAGCACAAGTAATTGTATGTGAGCTGGGAAATCACACCCCTTGCTCATAGGGAAGACATGATCAATGAGAGGTTACGGTCAGTTTTGGGGTGTCCAACTTGATACACCCCTTAAAGGTCTAACTTTTTCAGAAAGTACTGAGCATCCACTCTCAAATCAGACCCACTTAACGCATCAGGTTGGACACCCAAACCTGAGATCCCGCCTCCAAATCACCTTTCATCATTTAAAATCTTTGCCTAAGGACACCAGTGATAGAGCTGAGATTAGAACCCTGGCTTCCATTCCATGCTTAATTCTTTTGAGAAAACTGCTTTATCTTTGAAGATATGCTAGTCTTCCTATTAAATTGAGGAAACATTTTTAAGCCTCATCAATTTTTAATCTTTCTAAATCCAGCTAATCCAAGCTAAGAATGGTTAATGTCCTAAAACAAAGTAATTATCAAAAATAAATCTCATTTGTATCTGCAGATGTGAGAATGTGTACAAGAGTATTACTTTAGATAGTTGCCTATTGTTGTATGTGTGCATTTACACACCTCTGAAATGGCTTAGGAAACTCTGAGAGAGTAAATGTTTGAGCATCAGAATCAAGAACGTGTGCTGCTGTTTTTATTGTGATGGTTAAAAATAAAAAATTCAGAGATGGTTCTGCTTCAAATTATTTAAGAGGCTTTTTTATCTTTTTAGGGATATGGGTTTAGAGTTGTTTAGGACTCATATAATTAGCGATCAGAAAGTTCAGAACAAGACCATTGACGGCATTCTTCTCCTGATTGAGAGGGAAAGAAATGGTGAGGCTATTGATAGGAGTTTGCTCCGAAGCCTTCTAAGTATGCTTTCTGATTTGCAGGTGAGTACATTTTCTTCAGTTAGCAGAAAACTGAAAAAAGTACCACACTTGTATTCCAGGACACACTATATGCTTTACACTGAATTATTCTTCTTTATTCCTAGATTTATCAAGATTCTTTTGAACATAGATTCTTGGAAGAGACTAATCGTCTGTATGCAGCAGAGGGACAGAGACTTATGCAAGAACGAGAGGTATTTTATGTTTTAATCTTTTTCCTCTTGTTTGCAGCCACTGATGAAACATCTTAGCTAAGAGAGAGCAGAATAATGTGTTCCTGTAGTGCATTCTCCTCATGCATAGGGTAGCAGGAAATATTCCCAGCAATAGTGTGACTTGCTCATTTACCTTTTTAAAAACTGTACTCGTGGCAAATGTACTCAAGCACCATCACTCTAGGGCCTGGTGTTCTTGGTCCCAAAATTAGTCTGTAGCTGTTGCTGTCAGACTTTGGTCCCAGCATCTCTTCAACATTTCTTCATTATGTAAACAGTAAAATAACTTTCTTTAATCTTTTCAGGTTCCAGAGTATCTTCATCATGTCAACAAGCGATTAGAAGAAGAAGCAGACAGAATTATCACATACTTGGATCAGAGTACACAGTAAGTGTGTGATCTGCCTTGCCTTGGTATCTTTAGCCATTCAGTTCTAATCCTATTGAAGGCTTTTGCCACACAAAATAACTACAGTTATTGACTAACGTATTATTTGTATTCAGATGTAATGTAAGTTGCCAAATGCTTCTCCTCTTCCCCAAAACTGCTTCAAGCCAATCAGTCATTGTCTTATTTTGCACAGCTAACTGGAGTGGTTCAGATTAGAGGCTGATTTGACTTTTGGGCAATTAATTTGATTTGTAGGCCATTTTAGGGGGAGAGCCTGTGTTCCTACTAGCTGTGGCAACTACCTGTATGAGCAAATACTCGGTTACCTTCTTAACGAAAGTAGAGAGAGGCCAGCAATAGTTACGGGGTATTCTCAGTGGGAAAACTCTAAACTAGTTAAGGCTATAAATACCATTCAAGGAAGAAAACTTCTTGAATGTCAGTTTCTTAGATAACGCAGTCATCACCCTGGAAACTTAAAATGAAGATGACCTTTCGGGGTGGACTCAGATGCAGAAGGTGGCTGGTGGGGATGCTGGAATTCCCCTAGAGAGAGATACTCTGAGGCCACTGCTGTGGTTACTGGGAGGAAGAGGAGACCTGCAACAGTCTTTGTATGGCCCTCTTTGAGTACATGGGCAGCAGGTCTTACCTTGGAGTTGGGAGGGAGCAGGCCACTGAATGATAGAGGCCTCTTACTATAGTGCAGGGGTTCTCCCAACAAATATTTTGGTGGCCTCAGTGTGTGGCCACCAGCTCTTGCTGCTGGCCACTCTGACAAACCAGTCTCTCTGTCCCTGCCCACCATAGTCCTTCAGCAAGGGCCCACCCCTGGGAAGGTGTGTCAGGAACTCACTGGCCACCTGTGGAGTCCCGGACACCCCATGCCCCAGCCTGGCGGGAGTGGAGGAGTTTCCCAGTGACTGAACACAATAGTCGCCTCCAGCGCTGTGCACACCAGCCCCACGTGTCTCCAGAAGTGCTGCTTGGAGCCCCTGAGGAGGCCGCGTGGTACAGGATGCTGATCCCTGCTGGCGGTGCCAAAACAAACACCAAGGCAGCGCCTCTCGCTGCCCTTGGTAACAGTGATTCAGGAGCAACAGCTGGGTGCTGCAGGGAGAGGCTGCTGCTCCCCCCTCCTCCTTCCCCCCGAATCTCCACCCATGCTTTGGAGGCTGTCGTGGCTGCAAAAAAATCTGCTGGTGGCTGCATTTGAGAAACGCTGCTCTAGTGGATGAGGAGGCAGCACCAGAGATGAACTCTGAGGGAGGGGATTTGGGACTGCTATTATGCTGTTTCTCCAGTCCTGCTGTCCCCACTCTCCACCCCCTCAGCCATTAAAGTAAGAGTCTGCTAGGTCCTTCAGTGGATCCCTTCTTCCTTAGTCCATTATTAGCAAAGTCCCCATTCTAATTTAGGAGCTATTGGTTCAAATACCTGTTGTCTTTGCACCTTCCTGGTCACTGTCTCCTTGCTTTATGGTCTCTTGCAAGGCCTGAATGCCCTCTTGCATGAGGTTGAAGGAAGCATATTCCCTGAGGAGCTGCTTCCCTAACTTTCTGCCCTGATGAGATCCATCTTGTGCATCACCTTGAGGCACTCAGTTACCATAGTGATGAGTTTACTATAAATCCCTCCTCAGCAAGTAGTTACCTACTGGGGGAAACAGGTTAAATATATTTATATATTGTTTTGTTAAACACACAGCCCCAAGTTACTGGGCAGGATCCTGCCAAGTGTAGATTTAAGTCAGGTTAGTCTGTTCTTCAAATGGGATTTAAAACTGTTAGTGATAGAAAAAGGAAAAGTAATTCTAAACATTTCTTCTATAGGAAGCCACTAATTGCTACTGTAGAAAAGCAACTGCTAGGTGAACATTTAACAGCCATTCTTCAGAAAGGTAATCTTTCTTCTTTATAGAAATGTTTCTAGTTACTGCTTCGGGGCTTTCATTCCTGTGCTGAAAAGAAAGTGACACATTCAGGTGCTGGGGGAGGACACAAGCCACATCATTCTTTAACACTCCTTGCTATTCAGTTCATGAAATAGCACTGAACATTTTGCAGGAGGGCAAGTCCCATTCTCCTTTTCAGAGGTAAGGAGCCACAATGGTGTCTTCAAATACATTGCAGAGCAGAAGGAAAACTAGAATTAAAATACAGATGTTGGGTTGGGGATTCAAGTAACATTTTTAAGATCACGAGTGGGGGGGTAGCCTTTGCGTTAGAGCCAGATGTAGCAAGGGGGACCATTCAGGATTAGCAAGCAAACATGCTACTCTACTCTAAAGAAGGCAAAAACAGTTAAGATACACTGCTTTAGCCATGTAATAATCTCTCCTCATGGTCATGAGACCATGTGTGCTCCAAGGGAGGTGAATAATGAATACATGAGTGCAACCTGCACAAATTGTTCATCTAATATGCTTTAGTAATTTTCAAGTCAAAGGAAAAATATTAGACACCTGATAGCTGAATGGTGTGTGGGTATTGGTGAGGGAGGGTGTTCTGGTAAGAAGCCCTTCACCCACCTATTCCCTCTTCCCAGCTACTAGAAGTGAGGGTATTCTTACTTATGTGATGTCCCTGGACTCTGCTGTGGTTTTTCAGACATCTGCTATCAAGAGGTTAATATGAAAAATGAAGATGCTGCTTGGCTGCATGTAGAGACTTGCATTTTTTATAGTGTTATAAAACTTAATTTTCTGCAAAAATTGAGATTTAGGACTTCTGAGCTTCCAAGCAAAGCTTCCCAGGGGCTAATGGAGCGTAAACTTTTTTATTACTGAATTTAAAGGAGCAATGAAGTATGAGTGAGCAAAGCTTATGGATGAGACAGTTATGTATAGTACAATAGTCCAAGATACAAGGACTTTCAGATACAGGGTTAATTCAGTTTGGCTAGACAACAAAAAACAGAATGGCAGTTGACAGCAAAAAAAAAAAAAAAAAAAAAATTGACAAGCAAAACCATTGGAGAAGAAACTGATATATTGAACAATAATATGGCTGGGTTAACATGAGATTTGAAGTTCTTTACATTCAAGTAGCATGCATGGATCACTTTCAGTGATTATACCTTTTTTAGATGTTTAAACTTTCAAACCCACAGGTTTAAACCACCTTCTTGATGAAAACAGAATTCAAGACTTGTCTCTTCTATATCAGTTGTTCAGTCGGGTCAGAGGTGGAGTGCAAGTTCTCTTACAGCATTGGATTGAATACATAAAGGTACTGATATATATCAAGGATCTTGTACTGACCTTTTATAATCACTGAGGATTGTCCACAAAATATTTCTTTCATAAACAAGTATTACATCTTAGAAAGATGCAACATAGTTTTAACAGATGACTTGGAATCTTTTAAACAGCATGCTTATATTTAACCGAACGACCTGTGAAATTGCACTGGGAATGCAATTGTTTTAGAATAATTGAATATTGTCTTGAAGTATCTATCATTCCAAAATCTGGATTTTTGTTTTTGGTTTATACAGAAAAGCATGTGTTGGTTGAGGAAAGACCCATTCCTGGTATCTTCCTGTCACTTTAGGATAACGTTGGCTGTAATTTATACCCTTATTTCCAGGTCAAGTTTACCTTGTCTAAACTTACAGTGCTGTAGCGCTTAGTGATGACTCTACCTATGCCAACGGAAGACCTCCCGTCGGCATAGGTACTCCACCTCCAAGAAGTGATAACTATGTCAATGGGAGAAGCCCTTCCACCGACATGGTGCTGTCTGCATCAGGGGGGTAGGCTGTTAGAACTCTGTCACTCAGGTGTGGATTTTCCACACCCCGAACAACATAGTTATATTGGCATAGGCTTGGTCTACGCCACCACCTTAAGTGATACTGCTAATTATCTCTTTTCTAGTTAACCCTTTGGGTTTACACTCATTTGTTCAGAAAAGTCCACGTAGAAATTTGGAATTTAAAATGTTAATTCATACGGATTATGTGTACCAAAGGAAAAACACTTCTCTGTTTCTAACAATGAACCCTACATGATTGTATTTTGATTACTTTTGTCTGCACCAGCGTCATGGATATTGCCAGGCTAGGATCTTGTCTGAAAGAGCAGTTTGCTACCAACAGCACATGTGGGGTTTTGTTAGTTTGCTGTTGCCTTGTGTTGCAAATTGAAAAAAATCCAAAAGCACTAACTTTTAGCTACAAATGTAAAGTTTTTGCTTATTAAATGGAATACACTTTCATACATGTAGTATTTGTATTCCTGAGTGTGTGAGTGGAATATCGCCACAATCTGTATTGCTCCATCCTACATTTAAATTCTCTGCTTTCATTGAGTGGCGGATTAGGCGGGGGGAAAGCTACTTAAAAAGCAAAGGACATACATACTAGATTACAACACTAAAGACCTTTATTATCCTTCATGTATTCATAGGAAAACTCCCATTGACTTCACTGTTCAGTGGGCAGATGATTCTGTAACTTTAATAATATTGTCACACAGGCATCCTAATTTTGGTAGGAGAGTGCTTTGTATTACTGTTGTGGTGAAATTGACTTCAGTGGGAGTCTTGCCCATGTAAGTCTCTGCAGGAATGAGTCCTTACAGCATGTAATATTTTGGTTGTATATAGTTTTGACTATCATCTTTAAGTGTTTGTACCATAAAGTTGGCTTACCATTGTGTTTGCATCTCTTCTGAAATGCAAGTTCTGCTATATACTGACTTCAGCAATTTGATTTTTTTTTTTTAATTGTTGTCTATCTTGGTATAGTGATTCAAAATATAGAATGCTATCTGTGTGTAGCAAGTACATTCTACCTTTTAATTATTGTTGTGTTAGCGAAGCAAACATTTTTCATTGTAAAATCTGAACTTTTACATCATCCAACTTTTGGTTTGAAGATTTCATTCAGATCTGGTATATAGAATTTTGATTGAAGGGTGAATTTTTGTTTTTCAGGCATTTGGTAGCACTATAGTAATTAACCCGGAAAAAGACAAAACTATGGTCCAAGAGCTGCTAGATTTTAAGGATAAAGTTGACCATATTATTGATGTCTGCTTTCTGAAGAATGAGAAATTTGTCAATGCTATGAAAGAAGCATTTGAAACCTTCATTAACAAGAGACCAAATAAACCAGCTGAACTGATAGGTATCATTTTCAGTCTCTCTTTCTACATATGTTTATGTTTTGTTTTTTGTTTTGGGTTTTTTGATTATGCAATTTGAACAGATGATTAGGAGAATGATGGGATTTTATTTATGAAAGGAGGCTTAACAGAAAGCATAACTAAACTAAATAGTGTATATTTCTGCAAATAGCTTAATAGGAGTCCAGAAGCATTAGATATTGTTATGATGAATGACCACCATTTCACTGGCTAGTTGTTGTTTTTGGTTTGTTTTTTTTTGTTTGGTTGGTTGGGTTGTTTTGTGGGGGGCGGGGGAGCTGAGGTATATCAGCAATGCTTCAGGACCCAATTCAATCACTAACAGAGATTAGGCTAAACCTTCCCGGCAATGGAATTAGTTTGAGTCTTCAGGAGTCTACACAGTCCCTGTGATACCTCATGTGTGCACACAGTAACGCAGGGGTCTGCAGTGAGTGCAACTATGTAGTAGTGGATCCACCAACCATATGACCTTCCTGCCCACTATCTCTCTCTTGTCTCATCAAATGGAGCCCCTGTGGACCAATGGAAATACAGACCCTCTCACTTTCTTGTGCAATAGAACGATATTTGTTATGCTATCTGTTGGGCTGTAAAAAGAAAAGGAGGACTTGTGGCACCTTAGAGACTAACCAATTTATTTGAGCATGAGCTTTCGTGAGCTAAGTGAGCTGTAGCTCACGAAAGCTCATGCTCAAATAAATTGGTTAGTCTCTAAGGTGCCACAAGTCCTCCTTTTCTTTTTGCGAATACAGACTAGCACGGCTGTTACTCTGAAACCTGTTGGGCTGTATACATTCTTGGGCTGGTGGGACTACCCTTTTAGTGGAAATTTGCTTCAGAGTGCCCTATTTTCCAGTGATCTCTGTTTCCATAATTTTAGCAGATATTATCGCACCATTTGAAACTGGCTATTGAAATCAGCTAGCATGCACAATTTTTCTTCCCCAAGTTAAATTTCTAGAACGATTTTAACAATATATTTTACTCTGGAACCTAATGCCTTCTATTGCTGCTACTTTAGCTACATCAAGCTTGGTTCTTCAGTCAGGGACCTTTATGTGGATTATGGTTTATTATGTTTAAAAACCTTGCTTTTAAAGTAACAGATACAGGCCTGTGGAGCAGTCACGAGTGTGTGATTTTTCGTCATCTTCTATTTAAGCTGGTACTCTCACTCATATGAGAAGAGGTCCTTGAACTATTGCAATGTAATGATGTTCTAAAGGCATAACTGAAAATGCAGTATCAAAATGGTAGTGCTAAATTTGTTCATGGTAATGTCTAATTGTTTTGGCTTTCCAAAAGGACCATAGTTTTTGGTTTATTTTTTTAAACGTCTCTAGAAATGAGCTAAATGTCAAAATTTAAATGTAGGTTCATTCTGATGCTCGGCAGAGTCAGGTTTTCAATTCCTTTTACTTGTTTTGCTTTTTAGCTAAGTATGTGGATTCAAAGCTTCGTGCAGGCAACAAAGAAGCTACTGATGAAGAACTTGAAAAAATGCTGGATAAAATTATGATTATATTTAGGTTCATTTATGGTAAGGGTTACAATTTTGTTTGTGTACAGTTGTTTTATCTGTAACGTAATGTTTCCTTGCAAGTTGATTCTAATCTATCTGCCCTCCTTACCCCCCCCCCCCCCAAAAAAAAAAAAGTGTACAGTATCTCTGTGGATTTAGTTTGTCTTCCAATCATTTAACTGGAGAGACTGCCCTAAATGCTCACGTGGTGCCTGATTCAGAGCTAACTGAAGTTAACTGAAAAGCTCCCATGGACTTTATATGGGGCCTATTGAGTAACCTTTCATTTAAATGTTGCAGTTTGCACAAACAAGTTTTATCTGATCACCAACAAATCATGTCCTTTACATTACAGGAAAAGATGTCTTTGAGGCCTTCTATAAGAAAGATCTAGCAAAGCGGCTATTAGTTGGGAAAAGTGCATCAGTAGATGCAGAAAAATCTATGCTTTCCAAACTGAAACATGGTGAGTATCTTGCCCTCCCTCCTGCTTTTCTCTGTTAGAAATAATAGTCTAAATTAATATCTGTGTTTTCCCCTATAACAGATTTTTTTCGTCTTCCTTTTTTGAAGTAAGTGAAAGGGAAAATGTAGTGGGTGTGTAAATCTTTTTCTACAGTGTTATGTTCATCTTTAACAATGTTGTTCTGCTTTAAGAAAACAATTTCATATAAACAAATACATAAGTACCAGGCAGAAGTCAGGAATTTAAAGTTCAAGCTGACCATCTAGTTTGTACCATCCTGGTCTTTGGGGTAAATCTGAGGGATTCTGGCACAAAATACTTGTGCTATGATAGGATAATGTGCTTTTTCCTCTTGGGTCATGTTTTTTATTCAGTGTAAGGACTCACAGCCCCGTGTAACTGCCAATCAGCTCTTACCAATGGACCTTCACTATTTCATAATACAAAATCTTGTGCCTGGTCAGACAGGATTTCTAAAGTTTAATCCAGGTCCAGACTTCAAGGAGATAAAGATCACCATGCAGGAGATCAAAGTTTAAATCAGTGTGCAGGTACTAGGTCAATGGGCTGGCCCTAGGACAGTTCTTAAATTAGGAATAATTTTCTGAATTTGTATTTGTGTGCTAGATTTGAATGGCTCTCTGACATATGGTATAACCATTTTAAATATGTTGCTTCTTAGTTTTTGACTGTTTTTTTTTTTTTTAATTATAAAAACGTCTCTTCTAGAATGTGGTGCTGCTTTCACCAGCAAGCTTGAAGGAATGTTTAAAGACATGGAACTTTCAAAAGATATCATGATACAGTTTAAACAGGTATAGCTGTAAAGCCTGCCATGGTTTGTTCTTTAGTATTTTATTACTTTCCTTGTGGGTATGTCTGATGCACCCCCCGGGTACTCAGGGTTGTGAGGCACCTCACTACTACCTCCGCTTAGCTTGAAGGAATCTTGGCTGTGCCTGCTATGGATCAATTCCTTGAAACCACCAACCTCTGGCAGCACAGCACAGCCTCGCTCACTCCGTAGAGTAGCAATACACGAATCCTGGAGTCTTCAGAACATTCCCTGCAATGTCCAACCTCTTATCCACTGAACGCTCTCAGAATTACCGGGCCTTGCTGTTTCCAGAGGATTAGTACACACCAACTTGTAAGATTCAACTCAGGATCACCAATTTACTGACAACCGCAGCATTTAGATAGATTTATAGTGAAAACAATACGTTTGTTATCAAAGAACAGAGATTGAAGTGCTAGTGAATAAGAATATTGGAAACAAATGGTTACATATAAAAGAAAATCATAACACGCTTTCTACTGACTAAACTAACAATTTACATCCTTGTCTTAAAAAAATCTTATTTCAGCCAAAGTTCTCTCCAGCATATTCAACAAAGCCTGGTTGAGACCTGTTTTTCATAAAGCAAGCTCAGACCATTTACTTCCTCAGTGAAGGGTGTCAGGGTGTTGTCTTTGCCCCCCAAATACAATAGGGCAAACCCTTAGAGTGCACCTCAATATAAGGTTCTCCCCAGCTCTCCTGTCCTCATCCTATTCTGGTATTTTTTCTCTTCTTGTTAGTGTCTCTGAAGTTCCCACAATCTTTCCTTAATGTTCAGTTCTGACAGGTGATAGGAGAGCCAATGTGAACTATATAGTATTTAATTTATATGTAAACAGCCAGCTAGATAAACATTTTTGCCAGAAAACCTGTTGTTCACATTTGCTAGTGACCAGTCCCTAGACACAGACCTTCAAGAACATAATTTTCAGTGGAGATACATAACTTCTTACACAATATCCATACATGCATTTTGCAATGATGTTGATAACTAGCATGACACTGGCTTTTATTTGAGATCTCTCATGACACTCTGGTGAACTAGAATGTACATACCAAACCCAAGAAATTCCTGTAACCCCTCTGCACCTCCTTGCCAGATGGCACTGAGGTTCTTGGGTCACAGTGTGTTATGGCCAAAATGTTTGTTGTAAATATTTCCTTATCATTTGAAGTAACTTTCTCTCCTTCAGAAGACACAGAGAATAACTTGCTCTTACAGGATGCACTTTTTTAACTTGTTTCTTTTTTGTACAAAAATCCTTGGGAGGGGATGATTTTTCAAAGAAAAAAAGCAATTAGAAGCACAACTCCTACTGAAAAGTCAATGGATATTGAATACTCAAATCCTATTTGTGCCTTTTGAGAATCTTCCACCTTAGTTCACTAATTGATTTAACTAATAACGGAGCAAAAATCAGCAGAACAAGTACCTAGTGGGATTTAACAGGAAATATATTGAAATAAATATGCAGACTTGTTGAATGTCTAGCTTAACAGCATTACAAGCTGATGAGACTAGATCACTGATCTAGTGGAGAGAGTAGAGCACATGGTGTCAACACAACTCAGTTGTGTTCCGGGATCTGCCACTGATTTAGGTTGACTTTCATCAAGTTATTTAACCTCTTGGCTTCAGTTTCTCTGTCTTTTAAATAGTCTTGTACTTCACAATGGCAGTGTATGGGTTTCTTTACAAACAAACATCAAAAAGTGTTTTGAGAGCCTCTGAAAGGTGCTATCATACTCATTCTACTACTCATGTAGTTAACTTGCATTCTGTGCAGAGAATATATCATGAGGTCACTTGCATTCTGTGCACGCATGGCACTGATAATGCCTGTTTAACTTGCCTGTAAGAATAAGGGAACAGCACCACTTTTTCAGTATGCTTTTGTTTCTCCTTGCAGTATATGCAAAATCAGAATGTACCTGGTAACATTGAACTAACAGTGAACATCCTGACTATGGGTTATTGGCCAACCTATGTGCCTATGGAAGTCCACTTACCACCAGAGGTAAGGATAACTATGTTGGACTTTGCATACAGAAGTAGAACACTTCTTTCTTAGGCTTGCCATTAGTTAACGTTTAATGTTTAACTGCCTTTTGAATAACGGGTTAAGGATTATAACCATTTTTAAAAATAGACTAACCTTTAGAACATAAATACATGGTTAACATCTCTTTAAAAAACAAAACCTTAACATTGTTTTTCCTATCTAAGCTCGCTCCTCCCTTAAACTGTTTTGTTTTCATTTAATTTATTTGTTTAAATAAATGCAATTGGAAGTGAAGTGGAGTTTTTCTTTCTTTCCTGTTCTCTAGATGGTAAAACTGCAGGAGATCTTCAAGACCTTCTACCTGGGAAAACACAGTGGTAGGAAACTTCAGTGGCAATCAACACTAGGTCACTGTGTACTAAAAGCGGAATTTAAAGAGGCAAGTATGAGTCTCTGGGTTATTTTCTGCTGGTGTATTCCTGCAGTCTGGATTTTGTCAGTTTTGAGGTACTTTGTGATATGACCATGAATACCTCTAGGAAAGATTCTTGCAATATGACTAATATTTAGCATTGGCAATAACCTTCTTGAATTTCTCTTAATATAATGACTGTGTGGTACCATCCAGATGGGGTAGCTCCTGCAAGGGCACCAAAATATTTTGTGTTTAATGCATCAGAGACTCTGGTCTTGGATAAAGAAAAGGAGTACTTGTGGCATCTTACAGCATGAAGTGAGCTGAAGCTCATGAAAGCTTATGCTCAAATAAATTTGTTAGTCTCTAAGGTGCCACAAGTACTCCTTTTCTTTTTGCAAATACAGACTAACACGGCTGCTACTCTGAAAACTGGTCTTGGATAGTATAATTCTGTCGTGTGTCATAGATAAATGACACACATTTGGGTGTGGGAGGGAGCAGGGGATGGGGTGAGGTGGGCTCCCTGCAGCGACATCCCCCGTCACTCAGCTGCTAGGCGGAGGTCTTGGATGGTATCATTCTGTCTTGTCATAGATATATGACACAGATTTTACTTAATTTATTGGTCTGACAGTAGAGATAAGTACTGCACACCATGTTTGTGATGGTGGGGAGCAAATAGTAACTGAACATCTCATGTCTAAGATTGGTGCTGTATTTCACAGTTACCACATGGTGGCTAGTAATATGCCTTTTCAGATTCCTGAGCTGAATGAAATGGATAGCTTTCCTTCAAGCCAAGTTTTCATTTCAATTAATGTACAATACATGAATGATTTTTGACTTTCTTTCCAAGAAGACTTAGTAACATCTGGTCTCTTCATTCTTGACAGGGCAAAAAAGAGCTTCAAGTCTCTTTGTTCCAGACGCTGGTGCTGCTTATGTTTAATGAAGGAGAGGAGTTCAGTTTAGAGGAGATAAAGCAAGCTACTGGGATAGGTCAGTATTAAATGCAGTTGATGGTGTCTGAATGCTGTTGTCTAAAATACTAAACAGCTTGTTTTTGCTTTAGAGGATGGAGAGTTAAGGAGAACACTCCAGTCATTAGCCTGTGGCAAAGCTAGAGTACTGACTAAAAGTCCCAAAGGCAAAGATGTGGAAGATGGTGATAAATTTACATGCAATGATGATTTCAGACACAAGCTCTTCAGGATAAAAATCAACCAAATCCAGATGAAAGAAACGGTATGGGTTGGGTTTTTTTTCCCAGTTGCTGCCCTCTCTTCTGATTCTTAGTTCCATTATTTTTGCATGTCTTAAAAATACAGTAAGCTTTCTTTTGTCCAATGTTGAATTTGTATATTTGATTAACTACATGAAGTATGCAGGTGTACTTTGTGTGGCAAGTGAACCATAGGTCTTAAATCTGAATTAGCAAACTAATCCAGATTCCCTATTAATCAGATCTGATAATCTACCCAGATTTCTAGGAATCTGAAAGATTTTAAGTAGTACCTGTTGTTGTGTATGCCATTGACCTTTGTATTCTGAAGCTTTACTAAATAAAAACTTTGCAAACTGCCGTGGATTAATCTGGCTAGATTACATGGGAATAAGAGAATTCAGAATTCAGAGTCTTAATTGGCATTCTGTTCTCTATATTATGGCTAGGCATTAACTTATCATTGGGTTCCTGCTGATATCTGAAACAAACTATTTTAATCTCCTGTGTGAGTATGTTTCTCTTTGTAGACAATAGCCTTTCAAAAAGGACTTTGGAAGGAAATCAGGAGACAAATATCTGACACCAAAAATGCTGGGATTAATGTGTAGCTGTCTGCAGGTCAGACAACCAGAAAAGGATCACTTTGACTGTTTTCGTGTTGTTGTTTTTTTTAACTTTTGTTTTTTTTTTAAATTGCTCATCCAGGTAGAGGAACAGGCAAGCACTACAGAGAGAGTATTTCAGGACCGGCAGTACCAGATTGATGCCGCAATTGTGCGAATCATGAAGATGCGTAAGACTCTGAGCCACAATTTGCTTGTGTCAGAGGTGTACAACCAGCTTAAATTCCCAGTAAAGGTAGAGTTCTGATTCTTTCTTTTGTTTGAGAAGATCTTGTTCCTTGCTATACTTTCCCCTCATCGGTGTTGTAGAGATCGTTCAAATAAATAATACAGTCAGTAAAGCACTTTTATTTGATAGGCAAAGTATTCCCTTCTAGGAATTTTGTTTGATGTGCCAGTTATATTCATTTGTTCACTTGAATGAACAGACATAGTAAGACTTTTTTTAAGTAAAGCTAGAAGATAAAGCATATTATTCTAGAGCTGGGAAAACTACTGGTTGTGAATAATATTTAAAAACTTAGCTCCCTTTTTGTTTGTAAGTCATTCTCAGGCTGATTTTTTTGCAGGTATTTATAAGTAAGGCTGCAAGTTTGTCACAGCAAGTCACGGATTCCGTGACTTTCCGTGACTTCTGCAGAAGCTGGTGTGCCTGGTTCAGGGCAGCTCAGGCAGCCCCTGCGCCAGGTGCACTGGCTGCTGCTGGAGCAGTCTCAGGCCCCCGCGCACACACATGCCCTCCCAGCCGTGAATTTTTGTTTACTGCCCATGCCCTGTCTGTGACTTTTACTAAAAAATATCAGTGACTACAGCACAGTATTGGTGCTGCTTCCAAGCTGCCTAGTTCAAACTTCTTTATAAAGAAGAGAATAACAAATACCTAATTCAACTTTTCAGACAAATAGTTGTGGCTAAACTTTGTGTAAACTGAGATTTACAAACACTTGTATCTGATGGCTGTCTCAAACAGTGAATGAGATGCCAGTATCTATAGGGAGAGATCCATTCAAGTTCATATTGAACTTGGAGCTTAGTTTGCAAATAAACATGTGAATCACTTGTTTCATTTTTCAGCCAGCTGTAACTTCTGGTGTTCTCCAGTGCGAGAAATGCAAAATAGAAAGTATTGCCACTTTCTTCTGTAGCTTTCTTGAAAAACACCAATTTTTGAATTTTCTCTGCAGATAAGTAAGCATTTGTATTGCATAAAATTGGCAGCCAGGCATTCATAGGTATAGTAGCTGACATAAATGCTTTCTCCCTTGTTCATGGGGAGCACAACAGCAATCTAGGTCACTAACTTATATGCTTCCAAATGTACAAAGTACATCTGTTACTGGATGAAAGCCTCACACAAACAGGAGATAAGCATTTTTATATGTATAATTGTATTACAAAATACCCTTTGTGACCATGATCCAGAAGATACACATGTGTTACATTATGGGCAGTATGTCTGCCTGAATTCCAGTTTATGGGGCATTCATGTTTGACAGACCCCAAAATTGACAATCACACACTTTTTGCTTTCTTTTTCTGTGAAAGACATTTTAGGTCTGTCATGCTCTTGTACTTAAACGATTTTCTCTGGCATTTCCGTAATTGATCCATAGGATATTTAGCTATTCAGATGGTAATTTGAAAAGTGTATTAATGTAATATTGTTAAAGTAGGAGGAACTGAGTGATCAGAAACTTCGTAGAGATGGCTGCAAAAAAAAAAAAATAGTAATACTGATGATCTGCATTATTTTACAGCCTGCTGACCTTAAGAAGAGAATAGAATCCTTAATTGACAGGGACTACATGGAAAGAGACAAAGAGAACCCAAACCAGTACAACTATATTGCATAAGCATATGTTGGCCTTTGTTTTTCTGCACATTTGGTGTCCTACTAAATTGCCGGTGGATAAACTAGCCTGTTGATCCCATTATTTGACTTTTTATACTACCGATGAATGAATGAAAGCAGTGTAATGGAAAAGTATAGTAGAGTGGACTTTTTTCAGTGGTTAACATGCCCATTTAAAGAGTACTATTTACATTTTAAGAAGAATGCTGTTGAACTCTTTGCATGTTATTAAGTATGATGTGCAGAAAACTGTAAGAAAGTACCTGGTCTTCGTGATTCCATTTGTCTCAGAGTCTGAAGAGGAGTCCCTTGGTATATGACAAATGTTCTTTTACACCTTTAAACTATGAAGCAGAAGCATAATTAACATACAGAAAATAGCCTTTAAAATGCTTAAACTGCATGCAAACTTTTATTTACTGTACAGAATATTGGATGTATTTATCGAGTAACAAAATGACCAATGATTTGATTCACTCATATTTGGATTTCACCCTTTGGGGGCCTGGGGGGGAATAATTACCAAGTCAAGTTATACTTATTGATGTAGAAAAAATTCTCTGTTGCAATTAGGAGGAAATGTAAAAGAAATGGTACCAATATAAAATGATTTGTAAGGTTACAGAATATGTACCATTCCTTAAATAACTGTGCCACAGTAAAACTTTAATTAACAAGCTTAGACTTGTATTTATATGGCTTACCCCAAAATGTAAAGTATTTACCCTATTCTTAACATAAAACAGCAGAAACAATTTTTACTAGTCTTGGGCAGGAGAGTCCAACTCTTTCAATAATACTCAGCAAAAGAGAATGTATTATAAAATGAGGCAAAAAGCAACACAGTTCTTGCACACACACACCACAAAGCTACATGAACAAAAATTACAAATGGATTTTAATACTATTTTTCTTTGAAACAATCAAATGGCTTGAACTTCACCGTAGGTTTAAACGGGGTGAGAATCTTACAGATATGTCCTGCGTTGGATTGCTTTTAGGAGTTAACTCAAGCCAACCTAAAGCTTTAAGAACTCAGTCCTAGACAGTAGCAAGCTTTGCCTCCTAGAAACCTAAGCCTACCTCTCGTACAGAAAGATACTTATTTGCTTCAAGGCATCTAGATCCTGTTTTCCTAGTTGATAAGAGCATTATTTGGATCTTCGTGAAACCTGGGAGGAAAAAATAGCTTGAATACATAGGTTCCCCAAACAGTGAAGTTATTGCTTGAAGTTTTTGCAACCGGAAACTTTTTTTGCTCTAGCAGAATATGCCAGGAATATAAAGTGGCAGCAGAAGAGTTAATTTTTCCAGTTTTCCTAGACATGTGACAGCTCCCCTACCCCTCCTCACCTGGTCAATCATCTGACTCAGTTTCAGCCATGCAGCATAGCAAGATGAAGAATCTAATTCACTTTCAGGCATCTACAGCCCTGAGAAATGCCAGAGAACCCTCGGAGGCAAGAAAATGTTACTTTAGTTAAAAATAATAATAATAGTCTTAACTTAACCCGCCTGATGACTAGCACTCATATATTCTTGATGATCGATTATTTCATCACTTTATGGCCCTGTGGAATACATAAACCCTGTATATTTGTGTGTGTGCGTATGTTATATCTAGAACTTCCCCTTCCTGAATGTTGCTTTTCTTAAACAACTGTATGGTGTGAATTGCCTCCATTTTTTTCCCTCAAGCTCCTTACATAAAGTGCTCACTTGACAAAACAAAGAAGCTGGGTTCCCCCCAAGTAAAGAGCACTCCTCATTTCATATCCTTCCTTCAATGCTGACTTCCTATAAAATTTGCACAGGTCTCCACATGAGCCGCAGTAAGAAACCTATCCGTTTTTTGCATAGTAGTTATCAGTCTAATCCAGTGGCAGACATTCAGGGTCACTACCTTTGAGAGGCGTAATATTTCCAGTAGGGGTGTTTCTTTGCGGACGCTGCTCCTGTAGAGAATCAGGCAAGCCTATAACTATTAGCTCAGAAACAAAGAGCCACCAGGGAGAAGACAACAATGAAATTGAGATCATGGCTTTTCTATCTTCATTATTTTTAAACTTCTTTCTGTATCAGTTGCATTATGTGTCTCTTCTCCATGTATAAGGTGGTTCTGTTTTCTCAAATACAAGATTTATTTAAAAAAAGATACTGTTTATGGAGGAAAAGCTTCAAAATATTCACTTTTAGGGGAAGGATGGAAACTAAAACATTTGACTGCCCATGCTCCAATCTGTTGCAACAGTTTAAATACAACCAACGCCACATATTTAAAAATGAGACTCTATTAGAATCTCTAATTAGATGGGTGTTGAATTTCAACTATAACCAAGCAGAAGGTTTTGTTTTTGTTTTTTATCCCATTTATTTCAACCAGTAAATGCAGAGACTATTGTGTGGAAAACTCATGTCCTGAATTGTCGTCCTACTTCAAGATTTGACACTGAAACGGAGTTAACCTTTTCACTGGCAGTCCAGCTATTAAAGTAACCCAATGAAGGGCCTATGAGAACACTGGCTTGACCAGGAACTGAAGAAAAGCAGGGAAAAGCATGCCCTCATATCCCTTTATTTACCCCACTGGCCTATCCCCAACAAATTGTTCATTTCTTCTGCTAATGGTTTCTGCTTCTGGTTAGTGACAAAGCTGCAGCCAAGATTAGCATCCAGCCATACTTCTTGCTGGGATCACGTGCCTGCCTACTGAGCCATATATTAATTTTGTTTTAGTGGGCTTGGACCACAATTCATTTGGCTATAAAACAGCTTGTCTGTTCAGCCACATATTTTTAATCCTGACTCTTGCATGCAGTTTATAGCGGACTTGTTCATAAGAAATTGCAGTTTATTCTTAGAAGTATATATTTTAGGTTTTTTAATCTTTATACCCATAAATGGACTATTTTTTGGTCTTGGCTGGTTTAAAAAAAGTGACCATTTTGTTTAAATGCTGTAATTGCGAAAGTGTTGTAAACATTGTTTTGTTCTATAGTTCACACAAGGGTGCCAAAGTAAATAGAGTTAATAAGAGACCTAACAAATTTAAGTTGCTTTAGCCGTGGTTTATATTTTGATCTAATGCTCATCTTTCAGTCACAGTATTTTTCGTTTCCCTAAACATATCATTTGCCCTAATGCTTACTTTTAAACAATGTTTTATTTGTGCATCTAAAAAAATGTTCAAATACCACTGTTTTTTAGTGATTTCATATAATAGGAAGAGTATTTTCTTTGAAAAGTTACAGTAAAGTTGTAAGAGTACAGCAGCATTCAAAAAATGTAATATACTTTTTCTATAACAATTCTTCAGAAGTATCTCTGGAGTGAAAAGAACTAACCCTGTTACTTTTAAGAAGCCTCTTCACTCGGCTACTAGAATATAAAATTGTGCTTGTTTAACTGCATCAAATGTTATAGTTATGCAGATTTGCAAATGGGGCATGTGTCACCATTGCGTCCTTTAATGCAAAAAGCAAAACCTTTTTAATGTTTCATAACAAGTCTAAAATGGGTACAGAGAGTCTTTGTTAAGTTGGTAAATAATGTAAATACGTGTCCTTTCAAAGAGTGAGTCTGTTATCTAGGTATTTTGTGTCATTTAATAAATATTAAACAGTTTTGTGTTGATAAACTCTTATTTGTGTGTGTGTAGTGTCTTTTTAATCAGACTTGTATATATTGTGCTAAAGTGTCTTTGGCACTCTCCTTAATATCTTTGGGATGTATTTTGATAACAAGATTTTTGCTTTCTTCCTGGTTTCATCTGATGAAGTTACCTTTGTTGAGGTATCACACTTACTTGGGTTTTCCAAGTGGTTTCCATTCTTCAATTCACCTTGTTTGTTTTTATTTTTATATTTTTAAGATCTGACACACTGTTTTCTAAGAGAGAATTTTTAAACCATCTTTACCAGCCAAAGGGCCTGATCCAAGCCCCATTAAATTCAGTGACTTCACTGAGCTTTGAACCAGGCCCAGAATGCATGGGAGTACTAAAAACTGCACTAAAGTACTAAATAGGGCTTGCTGCCTGTTTCCGTAGTACAGAACCCAAATACAGAGTTCCCAGGCCAGTTACTCCTTGAGAAAGCAGGACCGGGTGCAGTTAGCCCTGGATCAGTGTTTCTCATAGCTACTGGTGCTGCTGTCAAGTCAGAGCTTGCTCAGAATCATATTATATACCAATCTGAAATACGAAGAACACTTCTGAAAAAACACATCTGTACAATGCTGGGCCACCTTTTTGGTGGGTTGTGCCATCTGACACTTGGTGCCTTTTGGGAAAACTTGTTACAAGCATAGGACTTGTCCATGCAGTATTCACTGACAGAGAGGCTTTCCTCTCACAAAGCAAGACCCACGGATGTCAGTGGGACTGCTCTCATGAGTAAGCCTTTGCCAGATCAGTTGCTTTTACAATGCTTTTACAACACAATGGCAGGCTTGAAGAGTTTGGTGGCCCGAAGCAAAGCAAGTCATTCATTCTCCATGCAATGCCCTCTGCTGAAGACTAGGGTGTACTGCAGGGAACAATGAGCTTTAATGATACCTCTGAGACCCTGTCTAAGAAATTAATTCTTGTTACACTGTGCATTCTCTATATGGATATAATCTGTATCTTCTTCTTCCTGTGCATCTAACATTTTTTTAGCTTAAATAATTCCCTAAAGAGAAGTGAATGGAGGAGGGCAGGGGGATGAAGGCTAATTGGTCTCTTAATCTCTTCTTTCTGGAAAAATAGAAGATATGTAACAAATGAGGTTGCTGATAATGCCTCCTAAAATATGGTTTTATTGTATAAGGCCATTTGCAATAAGATCAGGGGTGCGTGTGTGTGTGTAAAAACCATCTGCAGGGCAAGGTATGCCAGTATATCAGTTTTTATTTCTAGGCAGAAAACACCACTAAGCTAGTGAACGTTGTACCTAGGTAATTAATCAAAATACGTTTGCTGGGCTAGGTACTTAGAACTCTACTATACAAAGATGTCTTCCAGTCTGGCAATACTTAGAGTTCTAGAGTAGCACTGGGGGAGAGGAATAAGAATCAATGCACAGGAAGTGTGAGGATAATGGGCAGAGAAGGGAGGCAGATGCTGATCATTCCGGGGCAGAGGGAGTGGTATTCCTCCTGGCCTTTTTTTAAAGTTGCCCACTTATGAACAGCAAGTCTGGAATTCCTGTTGGAGGTACCTTGCTACCACACCTGCAGGATAAGGATTTAAGGTATACAGCATGGAAGGGACAATCTTTAGCCAAGACCTCACTGCTCCTTCTGAGCCATTTGCCTGCTTTGGGTTTCCAGCCACGTGAAGGGCATCCATATAGTTTCTTAATGGTCAGAATTTTGCAAAGAGGGTTGCAAAAATATAAACAGGGTCCTTCCATCTAAAATGCAGTAAAGGTCCAATATGTCTCCACTAGCATTTGCAAAGGAAAGTATTGGATTTCCAAGTCACTATGCCTCCTGTTCACAAGGCCATGTGAGTCATCAGATTTAAAGGACACACCTTCTGTCTTGAAAAGAACTCCAGATTTTGCTTGTTTTAATAGAACTCTGTGTGTGTGTGTGTGTGTGTTGTTGCTGCACGATACTACAATGGGGGGGTGCTATGCAATAGACTGTGAATAAGACTATGAAGCCTTTCTCTCCTTTTGGAAAGGTAAATCTAAAGCTAGAAGTTCCATGCAGTGCCCCCACACACATCCACCTTCTTCCTCCCCTATGACCTCCTGAGGTCCCTTCCAACCCTGATATTCTATGATTCTATACTGTAAGACACCTGGTACCCAATATACTATTTTATCCTGAAACTATCTTAATGCAATAGAAACCTTTGGAATAAAATGACAGTTCTTCAGGATTTATGCAGCACTATCAGTGTGGATGGTGCTATGATAAATAAGTTTGGTCCTGAATTGTACTAAAGTTCCAGACTGCAGAGCCAAGGTTAGTGGCTCCTGTGCTGCGGTGCTGAACTGTGTTTGAAACAAAGTCTAGTCCTTCCAGATCCAATCAGGCCCCAGATACCAAGGCTACGAGGCCAGTCTCTGCTCCTGTGACTACCAGCAATCAGGCTTCCAAGAAGCCCGGATCAGACTCCGTTCCTACAGTTCTCTCAGTCGAGCCCCCAAGGCGACAGATGCCTGAACCGAGGGCCATGTGGTTGGATCTGACTGCCACAGTTCCAGAAGAACAGGCAAGAGACAACTCAGCCACACACACACACCCCGCCCCAGTACTGTACCTTGTGCCTTCTAGTTATCGGAACCACTGCAGGATCAGGGTCAATTCCAACTTCCGCTTCCAGATTCAGAAAGATGAAATTGATCAGTGTGCCAGACTCTGGGCTGTCAGCCCCTTCAGTTCAATCTGTCACAGCACCAAAGAAGAGGCACAGAGACAAAACGGCTACTGTTACCAATGCCGGCTCCCGTGAACAACGGTCGGATCTGTCCGATTCTGACAGGACTGACATGGAGACAAAGTGGACGTCTGTTCCACCCCCGGCTTTGATAACAAAGGAGATGAAGTTGTGGAAAACATTAGATCTGAGGTTGTCCATGTCTGAGTCCTCGGTTCTAGCTACATCTTCTGTTCTGGAGAGTTCTAGCCCAGTAACAGCTCAGGTTCACCTTCCAGCTCCACTTGATTCATCAGTTCCGAGTGGAGGAGACGGTTTCCGAAAGGAGGCTTGTTTCCCCATTTCCATAATCTTCTTCCTCGTCCCCTGTTAGGAAGAAGAGGCCAAAGGTTGCTACTGATCTTCCTCCAGAACACACTGTCCTTCCTCCTCTGGACCTCTACGGTAGGGTGACCAGATGTCCCAGTTTTATAGGGACACTCACAATATTTGGGGCTTTTTCTTATTTAGGCTCCTATTAACCCCCCCCCCACACGCACACACCCCTTCTGTCCCGATTTTTCACACTTGCTATCTTGTCACCCTACTCTACGGAGTCTCCAAGACCTGGATCTCATACTTCCATTCAGATCCACTGCTAACCCCGGTACATTCTATCTCAGATCCAGATCCAGACCCAGATCTTTTACCAGGAAGAAGAGAGAACAAGAATATGGAGACCAGTGGCTTGTTTTGTAACACCATATGGTCTGCCTCCTGCAGGCATGTTCCCGCACCCTAGTTGCTGGGGAGATTGGCAATCCTGGGGTTCATGGCTGTACTGGGGGCCACCTCAAGGATTTTTCAATTATACTCCAACCAGATGGAGAGGTAACGCTTCGTTTATTAAAGATGTGACAGTCCACAAATCCATGGGTCCAGCTCCTCCAGATCCATCAGCTTTACTGATAGGCTGTCTGAGGGAGACAGGGAAGGGGTAGCTCCTCCTTTTGAAAAGGAGCATTCCAAAATGGATTATGAGCCCAACTTAACGCCAGATGAACATGTAGGGGTGGCTTTGGTCTCCTCCCCTCCTGAGGATTCTGCGCAGTTCCACAATTTTGGTGGATCTTATGCTATCCAATTTAAATCTTCCTCCAGTGCCTGCAGAACAGACGTCTCACCCAGTGTTTGATATCCTCGATGCTACTTCAAGGAGTAGACTATCCCTACCACTTCTGGATGCTCTGCTTCATCTGGCTAAGTCCGTGTGGGCCATGCCTGCTTCTTGTCCTGTTTCTAAGAAATCTGACAAGCTGTTGTCTCAGACGCTCTCTGAGGTTTCTGAATTCCTGAGGAGTCGGCGATTTTATTCCTGATGCTTTCTGGTGTGGAAAAAGGATAATGGGGAGGGAGGGGCTAGCTAATAGTAGACTTTAAAGAATGTGAACAAATATGCTTGAAAGATTCAATTTCAAATGGTGACTCTGGCCTTCATAACCCTTTCGCTGTTCACCATTGACTGGTTTGGTCTCCAACTAAAGGAGGCCTATTTTCATATTTCACTTCATCACACACTTTGATTTGTGGTTGCTGGGTGTCATTTCCATTACAAGGTGCTTCCATTTGGCCTCTCCACAGTGCCCAGAGTTTGTACAAAATGCCCCTCTATGGCAACGATTCACCCGAGGAATCGGGGTGTTTTCATTTATCCTTATTCGGATGACTGGCTACTGAAGACCACTGTGCACGAGGATCTGTACACAACATGGCTTCACAAAACCAATCTCTTTAGATCTTGGGCTTCCTCTCAACTGCTCAAAGTCAAAAGATCCCCTTTTATAGACTCCATACTAGACTCTGTGGAAGGCAGAGCTTTTCTCCCAGAAGACACGTTTTTCAAAAGGAGCCAGTATGTATTAAAGATCCAACAATGTCCCACTTAGAGAGTGAAATTCTTTTTGGGTTTTATGGGTGTCATGCTGCCTGGTATGAGACACAGCTAAAAGCACCAATGTCAGGTCAGACTGCCAGGAAACAGGGCACGGATCTCAAACTGGTGGTATACTCTATCATAAGATTTCACCAAGCCAATAACAAATGTTAGCTTCCAAAATACTATATTAGTTAGTATGGAGCCACAGACAGTCCCATTTAGGCCCTCTAGCCCCTAATATTCCACCCAGACAAGCCAGACTTCTGTGATAAATGATTTTTAAAACCAAGAATCCCTGTTCAAAAAATGGTCATACATGGCTGATGAATTCACCAATGCAAATAGGCATCAAGTATCAAGTCATTGCATATGTTATCTTGATGTCCATGATAAGCCAGTAGATGCATTCTAGATGTTCAGGTTATAAAAGACACATCAGCTGCATCTGTGACATCTTAGGAGACTTAAATGCTTGTAAATTGATCCCCAAACAGATGGCTGCTTGTGCATGATGGAGCTGCAAACTTCTCTGGAAGACATGACGGAGCACAAGCTTTGCTCAGAGAAAAGTGTAACCCTAATCTCTCCTGTAGACACTGCAGAGGCCATCTACTCCAGCTAGCACTAGTATGAACTGCAGAATCTTCAAAATATATTAAAAAGCTATAAATGTAATGGCTTTGTTATATTTTTTTTTTCAGCAAGCGTTCAAAAGGACTGAACGTCTTGGAAACAAATAGAAGATACACTGGGACTGGGAAGTTCAGATTAGTCCAACCTGGGAAAACTGGCTGGCTTTCTCATGAGCGATTCTTGGCTGTTGTTTTAAAATTACTGCAACCATTATTACGGGCTTTGGAAAGTATCCAACAAGATAGGACAGATCTAAGTAGTGAGGCTGGTGGACTACTTTTGTTACTAAGTTCAGAGAAGACGATTGCCATTCTCTCCGATGAAGTGAGCTGTAGCTCACGAAAGCTTAATAAATTGGTTAGTCTCTAAGGTGCCACAAGTACTCCTTTTCTTTTTGCGAATACAGACTAACACGGCTGTTACTCTGAAACCTGTCATTCTCTCTCTTGTAAGTCTACTGTTGAAAACACTTGGGTCATCCATTAAATTAAATAATGTCATCCAGGTATCTGCTACAACAGTAGTAGATCTCTGTCCAGCAATAGAAGCTACCCTTGGATCAATCAGAGATATCCACTGAAAACGTCCTGGAAGAAACAAAGACTTCAGTCCAGAAGTTGACTAATGAAGGTACTTATATTGACTCCATAACTGAAGAGGACAAGAAGTTCTTGCTAAGCCAGCTGAAAAAGTACATAAACTTGATTCTTACAAATTTACAATAGCGATTTCTGGATTCTACTCAACCTCCACATAATTTTTACAGGTGCCTGTCTTATAAAATACTGACAGTTGAGTGGAGTGAGGCGCTGCCAGCAATGGGGCTGCCATGTGATCAGGACAGAATAGAAAATTTTGAACACAGAGTAGAATATCCTACAACGAACCAATGAAGATTTAACTTCAACTTCTTCATCATCGCTAGTGGTTCGACCTAATCTTTGAGCTATGTTTCCTGGGATGAAAGAAGTAGGAACTCATCTCTTGCTACTCCCAGTCACAACAGCTATGCTGAGTGTTTTTTTCCTCATTGAATGAATTTTGTGTTCTGAAAAAAGTTGCCTTCTGTCTGATCATGAGCATATCAAGAAGAACTGGAAGCAACGGGCACACAAGAAGATGCCAAAGAGTTGTGCAAAAATTACAACAAGAAACCAAGAAGGACGTAGATGTCATGCTTCATAGTTGGCTTGAGTAGCCAACTTTAACTTCTGTGATGATTTTAAAACAAGAGTTAAATCTAATAAAATGGTCGTAAAACATTTTTCAGTTTTTATTATGGTGCCATATACCTTACCTTCGCCCTCATGGTCTCAACCCTTGTCGCCCCCCCCCCACCTTTGAATTCCTGGGGAAAACATGGTTAGGGACTCAGCCTCTCTGTAAGGGGGTAGAGGGTGAGCTTCCTTCTGTGACTATTTACAAGTCTGGGGTGTGTGGGGAAAGATTGAATTTTGTATTTGAGGCAGCTTACTTTTAAAATCACAGCATTAAACCATATTCTATGCTGTTTAAAGGCACAGTAACAAAAATGTTTTCTAGGTTTATATTTATTTGACATTTATTTTAAAAAATTGCTAGAATGGGATTTTTCAGAGCACACTGTCTGAATTTCTGGTCACAACAGTAAATCTGCATTCTATTCACCCTTGCGCTCCTTTTCCTGTGTATTCTGAAGGAAATGTGGTAACTTTCCAGCCACAGAAGTCCAGGTGCTACTTCACAGTTATCACGGTGGTAGCCCCCATGCCCATTCACAACTTCATTGTAACAGCCTGGCCAGAAAGCAGATCACCCTGCTCAAACACACCCCTCTAATACCTAATCTACAAGAGAATCTCTTGTCTGTGGTAGCAGTGAAGGGCCAAAGCCATGCCGTGGATTCCATCCACAAGAGAGCAGTGGCATAATCAGTCAGTGTGTTTCAATATGAAAACAAGAACATTTTTCATTTTCACTAATACATCCTACTGTTTACAGACGAATCCTGTATTTGGGGCTTTTATAATATGCTCTGAATTCCCCAGAGACTATAAATGCTGGAACCTTTGTCACCCATCTGCACTGATCACTAATATGAAACATAGTTAAAATGTCAATGTTTAGTACGAAGAAAAGGACTACTTGTGGCACCTTAGAGACTAACCAATTTATTTGAGTCATACAATCTGACTTTAGAAAGAAACTGGGTTAGGGAAAGGCTGGATTCCTAGGCCAGTGTAAGTTACTGTCCATCACTCCCACTACTCAAAAAAAAAAAAATAAAATAAAAAAAATCCCCTTAACTAGCTTGACATTTACTACACAATGCATAAAAGTTTGATTGTCATCACTGTTAGCCCTAGCTGCCTGACTACTTAATATGACTGAAAACAGATCTATACTGAAACTGATGCTGAAGAAGACAATGAATCTCAATGAGGCAGGGGTGCCATTTTATTTAAAGCCTGATCATAAATTGCTGTCACCTCAGGAAGAATCAGACAACTAATGCAATTAAGTTTAAAAGGATTAGCTACTGCTTGCTCAATTATATAGCTCCTCATATTGAAAT
Organism: Caretta caretta; assembly: GCF_965140235.1. Lineage (NCBI taxonomy): Eukaryota > Metazoa > Chordata > Testudines > Cheloniidae > Caretta > Caretta caretta. Next base: position 89,672,252 of record NC_134214.1, read on the forward strand.
GTTGTCTGTATCACCCCTCCCTGTCCTTCTGGTCAGCTCACAAAACATGTCCCCAGCTGTTTCAGAAAATCATACTTCAGAGCCTCTTCCCTTTTGCTGGAAGTTTTGCTTAGTCTGTTTTGTTTTTTTTCCCTGCAGCTTGACCTATTTTCCCTATAAGTTATAATAGAAGTTTCCTGTTTCTGATTAAAATGCATCAGGTGACTGCCAGAGTCTTGACTCAGCGCTTTCATTAAGGTGCTGAATTTAATTGTTTGGTTTACTGTCACCGCCTCTTTCAGACAACCTGCATTTCAGAAACAACTAGTGGCTACTGTAAGCATTACTTTGTTACAGTTTGAGCATATCCGATGAAGTGAGCTGTAGCTCACGAAAGCTTATGCTCAAATAAATTTGTTAGTCTTTAAGGTGCCACAAGTCCTCCTTTTCTTTTTGCGAATACAGACTAACATGGCTGCTACTCTGAAACCTTTATTATAGTTGTTACTCACCGTGAGTAACAAGAAATTGCTTTAGAGACACGAGTACAGCAGTCCAAAGCTGTCAAGATCTACTCTTTTTTCTAATGTTAAAAGGCTAATGCTTTCATGTAATGTAGAATCCTCGTAATGGTAACATCCTGGTCGATACAGTATGATCCTCATTAAGCAGCTGTCCAGGCTATAGCCAATCCTGGACATTCCTGGAGAGTTGGCAACCGTAAGAACAAGCCAAAGCAGAGACCTTGGCACATTGGGAGAACTCTTTATAGTTTTGATTGGACTTTCTCTACTCTGTGCTGATAGGCTGGTTCCTCCAACCTTCTCCCTCCCTCTCCATCAGTCTTTTCACCTCAGCCTCAGTCTTCCTACCCTCTTCTCCCCTACCTATCTCCCTTTCCTCCTTCCCTTTCCTTCACCTTGTTGCCTCCTAACTAGCCCCCTCTGGCTCCAAAAAATCATGGCCCTAACATGCCATTTGCTGCCATCATCGTCTTCAGTCTGCTGGTGTGTTCTACCCATCCCCCCACCCTGTGTCTGTCATGTCTATTTAGATTGTAAGCTCTTCAGGGCAGGGACCGTCTGCTACTCTCTGTTTGTACAGCTCCTAGCACAACATGGCACTATTCTTGATTGGCCCTTAGACACCAGGGTAATAAACATGATTAATACTCAGTATTCCTTAGCAGCTGGATCCTGCAAGGTCCTTGATTCCTATTCCCTTCAGTGGGACAGGAGAATGTTTTGCACCTTTTAGGATGGGGCACCCTATGTCTGACCCCAACCCATAAATGTTGCTGTCATGCTCTCTCAATACAAATAGCTGTGTGGGTTTACAAAATGAACCTGGTAGTTTTTGCTAAAGGGAGAAGACTTTATTTTGGTCCCTTCCTAACTAGGCTAGTTCCAGAAGTAAGGTGAGAGCAAAGGGTTTGGGACCTGCCAAAAAGGCTGTTGTGGAGGCTGCATGCCTGCCACTCTGGGGCTGGAGAGAATATCTTGAAAACCCAGCCTCTGTTAGTAGGATCAAGGTAATTCAAGTTAGGAGAGCGAGAGACAAAAAGAGAAAACTAAGGGGCTGACATAAGGTTGGAAGCTGGTTCAAATATGCAAATGTCTCATGCCAAACTAAACCCAACACTAAAGGGGGCTAAAGGGTGAGTAAGGGCTCTGAAGATTGCAGACCAAATTCATCTCTGGATACACCTCCATTAACCTCAATGGAGCTTGCAATCATTTACACCAGAGTAGAATTTGTCCCTGTGTTTACACAGGCCAGGCCAACAGAGATCCTCAACGGTTCTGCATTTGGGGGGTGGGACCTAGAGAGATTTCCCCAGGGGCTGCCTTATCATCATTATCACTGCAGCTAACAGAAATTTGCAACCACAGGCCCAGGGCAGCCACCCGCATCTCTTGTTTCATTGTGTGATAGTAAAATAATAATAAGTTAATCAAGACAGAGACTGTGGTTTTGTCATTTTTATTAAGAAAAATTAAATCCTGCTCCAGCTCCCACTTACATCAATGCGAATTTTGCCACTGACCTCAATGGGAGCGGGATTGGGCCCATCAGTTGTGTTAGTAAAATTAGCTTTCCCACAAGTCCCAGGGTTGAACTGTCTCATCTTCCTCTTGCTTAAAACAGTCAACCTGAGACACCACCAAGCAGCTTCAGCCAACCCCATAACCCACAATGCATGTGATAAGCTCCCAGTGAGATGGGTTGATCCTGTGAGTAGTTATACATTTTTTTAAAGGAAGGGATTGAACTAGTTAATATGCCCAATCCTGCAAGCACTTTGTGTGAGGAACTCCCATCAGTAAAACTCATTGATTTCAATGGAGTTCCATGCTTGAAGAGCTTGCAATATCAGGCTGATTGCTTGTGCAGCTCTTTGGAGAACTAAAGCATTACTAGTAATTACATAAATTATGCTTATTGATATTATAGATAATTAACTATATTACACCAGCCCCCTCAGGACCAAATGTAACATAGCTCCTGTGATCTTCTGTCTTGTCTACATCATTACACTGCCTCTTTGAATCCCTCCATTGGCTCACCACATCGGGTTCACCCCATCAAGTTACTCACCTTCTTGGCATCACCTCACCTTCAAGAACTTTCGTGCCTCTACTCCTCCCTCATTGTCTGCTCAAGTTTCTTAGGCCCTGCTCATGGATAGGCTTACACACATTTGCAATTGCATTTGCAGGTTTTCCCAAGACAGCAACAACAAACTGGCATTTGCAGTAGAGTTAAGCAGGATCAGGGGTATAGACCATAGTGTGGTTACTCATGCTTTTACTACAGCCCTAGGCTGGAGCACGTATAACACTGACAGACCCTGGTTGTCAGCAGGCAGGATTGAACCTGGGACCTCTGGCGCTTAGTGCATGAGCATCTACTGCATGAGCTAAAAGCTTAAAGCTAAGCATCTACACATTTGAAAACTTAAGGCTTCAGAGTGTAAGATGTTAGGAGCACGGCTCTTCAAGGCCGTTTATAAAGGAAAGTATCCAGCAAAATGGGGCCCCAATCTGGACGGGGCCTTCTGGATGCTACTGTAAAATAAAATAAACAGCTTATCCGTACAATCTTGAAGTTACAGTGACATTACTTTAATGCATTTGTAGTCATTATAAATATAATTCTAAATAATGAATTATATACATAATAAATTATCATTTTATATTGTAACCTCTGGGAAAGGGACTACCTTAATATTTGTGTCTTGTTCATTGTTGAGACAATGTTTTGGCAATTGCCATAATCACATTTATATTATATTATATTATATTATATTTATATTTCTTATTATTTATTTGAAAAACAATATGTGATCATGTTATTAAAGACCATTATAATCCACACACCCAAGGTTGCATAGGTAACCTTAATACTGCCATTTGCTAACTTTTGCATGCTTGACTCTCCAGCCTTACTATGTCCTTTAAATGAATTTTTTTACATGTAATTTCTTAAGTTTTTAAAAAAGCAAACAAAAAACCCCTCTGAAATTCCATCATGTGGCATCATAGTGACTCCCACATGGGACATAAGCAGACCTTTAGATCTACTGCACAGATCTCTGCCACTTGAGCTAACAGAGTAATGGATAGCAATATAGTAATAGGTTGTCATCTTCTACACTGACCAGCATTAGGGTTGGATGGGACACACGCTTTGACAGTGGGTTTCACAGCTATTTGTTGACAGCAGAGGTATATTGAGATTCAGGAATGCTGGGTTCCATTTCAGGCTCTGGAAGGGAGTGTTCTGCCTGTTTTCACCAAGCCTGACACTGTCTGCCCATGCTCCTCAATCTGTCCTTGTCCCACTCCTGTCTCTCTCCCATCCCTGGCTCCTTGTCTACTCAGTCCCAGGCTCCATTTCTCAGGCTTCTTATCCCAGTCCCCTCACAAGGCTTCTCATTCAATCCAATCTCAGTCTAATCCCCATACTTGCCCCCTTCCCAATTCCCTGTCTCAGTCCCACCCCTTCCCCCAGCTGCTCGTCCCAGTCTCCTTGTCCAAACAGTGCCAGTCTCCCCTACACCTTGTCCAATCTCAGTGTTTACCCTCCCAGTCAACGAGCTCCTAGTCACCACTTGTTTCCTTCACCTGCTCCTAGTACCAGTCTCCTTGCCCAGCCAGTCCCAGTCTCCCCACCCCACTAACTCTGTCACAGTTTCTCTCTCCCAAACCCTTCAGCCCCAGTGTCAGCAGGCTCCTTGTCCAAATCTACTCATTTCCCTCCTGCTAGGCCAGCTCTTCTCTCTTCTGCATTCCAGTCAGGCAGCATCCTCCTCCACACTGCCTGGGCACCAGCAAGGGTGTCATTGACAGCATAGGACAGACAGGGTCTCCTGCTCTCAATTCTGGTGCCTGGCCTCTTGTTCCAGGAGAAACAATTACAGGGAAAGACTGACTTTATCCTGGTATCCCTGCAGCAGAGCATGCTCTGTCACTCTGTGGGGATAGCACTTGTGCAGCCTAGTCACATATAAGTGCTGTGAGAAGATGGCACATGCACAGTCTGGTCCTGATTCAGAACCGTGAAAAGTTCAAGGTGCTCAGTGAGGGCAGACTCTTGAGGAATTTAGTTCCTAAAAACAAAAAAGTCTCTACTAAATGAGTGAACTGCCATTTTTGAAAGGCTTATAGCCTGGCCAAATTTGAGTGTATTTTCACAAGACCAGCAAATGGCACCTCCCTGACACAAAGGCTTTACACCCTCCACCCCTCAAATTGTATTTCTTAGTTCCAAAGCATGGGAGCACTAAAAATTCTCAGTGTCATCCTGAGAAATGGCCGAACGGTTTTGGATGAAATTAAAAAAAAACAAAACAAAACGGCCTGAGACAAACATGCTGCATGGAAAATTTAATCCCAAACAGTTAAAATTTGGCAACATTATAAGCAACACAAAACAGGGTCTTAGAATGCGAAGTGTTAGGCAACCTTAGTAGGTGGTGCTACCAGCCCCATTAATTAGAACACATTATATTACATTACTCCTCTAGTGGGGAATGATTTTTGAGGGATGACAGTTGTTTCAGCCTGATGCACCCTTGCCCTATAGAGATAACATGCAGCCCCTTTTTCTTACTCTGAGATGGGACGAAAGAGGGAGCTAAACCCCAGCCCTATGTTGCATCCCTGGTTTGCCAGACCTGCCCGCCCGCGTCATTTATGAGGTGGACTATACCTGTGACCCGTAAAATTGGCGGCGGGGTGAGGCCGCCTCTGTGATTGGCTGCCCGCCGAGGGCACCTCCCCCTCATATGACCAGCCTTGCGTTCTCAGTGCGCCCGTCCGTCCGTCCCGCAGAGCCCTGGCGCTGGTGAACATGGCGACGCGCTGCCCCTGGCCGCGGCCCCTCAGCCTGTCCGGCTGCTGCCTCCTGCTCCTCGTGCTCGGCAGCCCCCGTGAGTGCCCGGCTTGGCGGCCTCCGCGCGGCGGTGCCTCTCTGCGAAGGGCCGCGGCGGCGCGCCCGGGAGGCGCCGGGCCTGGGAGAGGCGGGGGTTGGCTCCTCAGCCCGGGGGGGGGCGAGTGGGGCCATGCCCTGGGGGCGGGGAGTGCCCAGGGGGCTGCGGTATTCGGTGGGGGGGGGTGCCGTGAGGGGAAGGGGGCGCTGTGGGGGGTGCCGTGAGGGGAAGGGGGCGCTGTGGGGGGTGCCGTGAGGGGATGTGGCTCAGGGTTTTGGGGGGGGTGGATTTTGTGGGGGGGCCTGGAGAGGGGGATTTGGTGGTTCGGGGCTCTCTGCGGAAGGGGCATGCTCTGTGCGGGGTGTCAGGTGGATTTTGGGGGGGTAGAGGGAGTGTGTTATTTAGGGGCAAGGGTGCGCACTGGGCAATGGCTGCGTGGGGAGGGGCGGTGTGTCTCCGCCCCCCCCCCCCCCCCCCGCGGCCAGGAGTTGCATTGCTGAGGTTGCACACAAGTGCACGAGGCCCAGGTGCTTACTTAATCCGGTGCGGGCAGCCCCAGGAGTAAAGGCCCTGGTGCAAGGGACAGTGGGTGGAGAGGGCTGTGTCTATACGATGCCCCTTTTAGCAACAGCTGTGCCGCTAAAAGGTGCGCAGGGTAGCCGTTCTTTGTCGGCAGGAGAGAGAGCTCTCCCGGCAACAAAAAATCCCCCCCCCCACCTCCCCAACGAAATGCAGTACCTCTGAGGGCAAGAGCGCTCCTGCCGACAAAGCGCACTTCACACCGGCGCTTTTTGTCAGTAAAACTTTTGTTGTTGTTGGGGGGTGGGGGGCTGTTTTTCACACCCCTGAACCGCTAATATTTTACTGAGGGAAGTCCAGTGTAGACAAAGCTCTATCGTGTCTGTGAAATGCTTCTTTAATACTCCCTAGTCTACCTAACCGCTTCTCTTTCTTTGTTTAATGTGGCATTTCAGTTTTGACTCCATAATATAAGGTCTGGTTTTTCCCATACCACAAACTTAGGCTAATTTTTTTGGTTCTTTTGCTACTGCTTTAGATTGAGGTGTGTACCTTGATGCAGGGAGCACAGTCATGGGCCTATCAGTTCCAGCTCTGTATCTTCCAGATGTGCTATCCTATGAAAAATGAAAATGACCATGAATTTGATCTCTTCTGGCTGGTTGCATTCAGAACTTGTTGTCAATGCTGTTTCTAGACACAGTGTATTGATATTTTTGCTGAATTGTGCTATCAGGTTAATCTTCATGACTATAATGAAGATATTGTGGTTGCTGGGTTTGTCCTTCCCACAGGGATAGGAGAATAGCATGGAAAGAGATGGGAGAAGTACCTGTCTTTTTGTCTTGTATTATATACCAAAATGTATTTGGATTGGCTTTCTGGACTAATTGCATTAATTTTGTTAACTACTTAAAGTACTAGGTGTTCCAGAAGAGCACTCTAAAACTGTAACCATCCTTGGACAAGAGCCTCCTCCTGTAAAACATGTTCTTACTTGTAGCCAAACCTGTGTCTACAGTTTTGCAGGTCCAAATAAGTTGCCAAGCAGAAATCAAAACTGTACAGGCTTTGCTGGAGTAGTACTCAGTTTGTTAAAGTTAAGTGGCATCTTTCCCAACACCTTACTAGATGTGGATAGCTCAGTGGTTGAGCATTGGCTTGCTAAACCCAGGGTTGTGAGCTCAATCCTTGAGGGGACTACTTAGGGATTTGGGGATTGGCCCTGCTTTGAGCAGGGGGTTGGACTAGATGACCTCCTAAGGTCCTTTCCAACCCTGATATTCTATGATTTTATGATGAATGTGATTTTTCTTTTTTCTTGTAGTGCTTTTGGTGCACTATCCTTTCATATTGGGTGACTTAATCCAAAGTTTCAGAGTGGGAGCAGTGTTAGTCCGTATCAGTAAAAAGAACGAGGATTACTTGTGGCACCTTGGAGACTAACGCCTTTATTTAGGCATAACCTTCCATGGGCTAAAGCCCACTTCATCACATGCATGCAGTGTAAAATACAATAGGAAGATATAAATAAATTTGTTGTACTTGTGGCACCTTAGAGACTAACAAATTTATTTATATCTTCCTATTGTATTTTACACTGCATGCATGTGATGAAGTGGGCTTTAGCCCATGGAAGGTTATGCTTAAATAAAGGTTAGTCTCCAAGGTGCCACAAGTACTCGTTCTTTTTAAACCAAAGTGAGAGTGATTCCTGGTCTCCACCAGAAGCTCAGCATGTGAAACCTCTTTCTCAAAGTAGCTTTGCTCTTTTGGATCAGGGGCCTAATCTATACTACCAACTTTTGCTGGAACAGCTGTCAGTCACAAATCACACCTCATCACGCCCCTTACTGACATAGCTATTCCAGCAAAAGCTTTGTAGTGTAAAGTTCCTCCACTTGCTACTGCTAGGGTTACCATATTTCAGGTTCCCAAAAAGAGGACATGGGGGGCGGAAGCTGGGGGATACTAACTTGAGGTGGGGGACAGTGTTACTCCCTGTCATGGTGGCAGAGCAGCTGAAGCTCTTTGGGGACTGCTCCCCCAGGACTGGATGGGTGGGATCCAGCAGTTGTGGCTTGCAGGGGAATGAACCAATCAGCATTCTTTCTGGGATGCAGCTTGTTCTGCTCTGTAATCCCACCCTCCTCCTCTCCTTTTCTGCCCCCCCCCCCATGTTGTTTGAAAACCCCAGACAGAGAAAGCAGGCTTAAAAAAGAGGCTATGTCCAGAAGCCCCGGACATATGGTAACCCTAGTTTCTGCTGCATCCACCGCCACATCAGAACACACAACTTCTGGCAAAGCAAGTACTTTCAGATTTATTTCTGTAGGTTGTGGTGGGTGGTAAAGAGAACATTGGCTTGAGTATTAGGTATCCAACTTATGCTTTTGAGTAGGGACCACCCTACATTAGGTATTCTTCAGAATCACTAAATAACCTCTAAAAAGACTGATCTTTCCAATAAGTAGAGGATGTTGCTCTAAATTCTGCTTCCATTCTGCTCTTCCTTATTGGAATAGTCCAGCTGCAAGGCAAAAGGATAATTTTGCACTTCAGTTGCACCTTTATTGAAACATCTTAGCCTTTTATGAAGGTTCATAAGTGGCTTTCTTTATCTGTAAAATGGGAATGAGGCATAGAGGCAAAGAAACTTACTGGAGCAAGTCAGCAGCACGAAATAGAACTGAGTCCTTGCTATGAGTCTCTGGCCCAATCCATGCTGTTTTTCAAGACAATATGAAGATAGTAATTACAGTGCTAGCATGTGTTGTGCTCTGTGGCTCATAAAAATGTTCATGATAAATATTTTCTTTTTAACAAATCATGCTGTGGACTTGAATAACAAAGCCATGATGTACCCTATGATGGTGACAACATGAAGATTATGGAGTTGTGTATAACTGCCATTCTTATCTTTGTACCTCTTGGCCTGATTTCCATGTGACCAGTTTTTTACTAACATCTTGCGATAAGATTGTGTTGTCAAAACTTCTTGCTTTCTTATATAGAGCAGGAAATAGTGGTGACACTTTCATCTAGCAACATTAAGCATCCCTCTTGCTGAATGTGTGATGGTAGAAAACCACATCAAAGTGGAACTTTCTGTGACCGGGTGCAATTGAGTTTCAGCAAACTGTATTGGTAGAGACTGGAAACTTGAACAAGTTCTGGTAATGGTTAAATGCAGAGGCCCTTGGAGACTCTGTAATGGCTGCAGTCAGCTAAACTCAAAGCTATCTGGTAGCATATGGGGGGGCGCAGGCAGGAGCATAGTGAAGGGAGGCAATGTTATGGGTAGGCAAAAAAGAAACTTGTCTAGTAGTGGGAGCAGACTTTTCCCTAAAGAAAAGGGGGAGTAAGTATATCTGCAGGCTGACTAGTACATATGAGGTCTAGCAAGGAAGCTTGGACACTTACTTAAAAGACAAGACAAGAAAAGGAGTACTTGTGGCACCTTAGAGACTAACAAACTTATTTGAGCATAAGCTTTCGTGAGCTACAGCTCACTTTATCGGATGCATTATGAAGTGAGCTGTAGCTCACGAAAACTTATGCTCAAACAAGTTTGTTAGTCTCTAAGGTGCCACAAGTACTCCTTTTCTTTTTGCAAATACAGACTAACAGGACTGCTACTCTGAAACCTTAAAAGACAAGATTTTGCAAGTCGTTACAGCTCATTCACTGCTTAAGTGCTTTCCTCTAATGAAGATTATTTTGGAAACCTTGTCCATTACAAAGTTTTTAAAGGTAGTTGTGGGGGAGAGAGGAAAGGTGGATGTATGCCAAAACAATAAATCCCTAAGTACTAACACTTTTTTCTTGGGGGGGGGGGGGGGAGGAGAAGGGAGGGAAGAAAGGAAGAGTGTTTTAACTGGCTTTTCTGAACACTGAAGTGGGACTAACAAATAACAATGCATAGGTAGGCTGGCTTATTCATTGCAGTGCTTAGACTAAAATTTCTCAACACTCTTATGCTTTTGGATAAACCAAACTGGAATTTTAATCACTCACTGTACTATAACCTTGGATCCAAATGCAGATCAGTGTTATCGCCCTAATGTGGTGTAATCTCTCTACCACTACAAATTCTTTCTACATAACCAGTAGAATTTACCATGTTCCAAAGTTCCTTTGATAAAGCTTCTCAAACCTGGTCTTTGGTACTACTCATACCATAGAACGTATATAAATCCGTTCTGGCTTGTCAGTAATGATAGGATATGATTAAGACAGGTTTTTCCTGGCATTTTGTTGACTACAGTCCTCTGAATATAAAATCTTCTGAAAACAGTGGCAATCTGTAGTCCAATATCATTAAAGCCGACTTACCTGTCAGCAACTAGGGAGCTTGCAAGCTGAACCAGTTCCCAGTGTTAGTGGGTTTTTACACTGCATCTCAAAATGCCTTTGAGAATAACTGAAAGAAAAAAAAATCCTCAGTGTTTTGTACAAAGGAAACTTAAGGTGACCTATGCTATTAAAACAAGCCTTGTTTTACTCTCTTTACTTGGAATGCGTCACTTTTTATATTGGGCAAGACCTACATTTCTAACCTCTCTTCTGAAGAATGTAGCCAGCTAGTAGACGCATAATATTGCAGATATCAAGAAAGTGAAAGTAAGGGAAGTGCCACCTCAGTCAGATTTGTTAGACTTTTAAATACCTGTAGCACTGACCATTTATGAAGCGTCAGAAGGGGAAATTTGCTATCCAAGCTCTTCAGTTGAAGTCCAGAAACTCAAAATACAATTTTTAAAAGGAGCACAAACTCTCTTCCTTTGCAGGTCATCTTAGGTCATAATTGTTGATAAAATAGACCATGATGACTCCTTACAGCCATTACCTCACTAACTAGTTCAGGGAATTCTCTCTTGAAGTACTAAACATATCTTCAGGGTTAAAACCTTAATTAAATGAATTATTGACGTAACCTCTTAAGCTTTGACAAGCTGCTTAGCTCATGCACAAAGTTCAGTGTGCTCAAATTTTCTTAACTTGTTCTTGCTTTCTAGCTGCTTTAAGCAAACTACAAATTCTGCAGAGCTAAATTTGTCTATATCAGACAACTGATGTGCAAAAGATTCCTTATTTATCAGGACTGGATAAAATTCCAGAACTCTTCTACAATTTTAACTTCAAAATCCAGCAGTTATATCCTGTTTCTAATTCTAGTATTAGAAAATAACGTAATTTTCTTCATGTCTCTAGCAAAAAGCCTGAAAGAACTTGCTTTGTTTAAAACATTTTGTGATGTAATGAATTAATTTGTGAAATATACAATAAAATGAAATATCAACCTCTTACAAGCAAACAATTACTGTATGTATTGTAGGTTTTTTCCAGTCACATGCAGTGGAAGTAGATGTGAAAGATCACTCCAATACTACATGCATATATGCAAAATGGATGATGAGCTTCTTGATAAAATATGAAACAAACAGTAGTGAATATGTAAGTACTGAATTTAGTGTTAACTTCTGCTATTGGATGTACTATCCATTTCACTTATCTGCTCGGTCTTGAGAAGCTTCAAAACAATTACCCTTGTAGCTAGTCCTGGTAAGTTTGAACAATAAGTCAAGCTTACCTCTTTTAAATAGCTGATCTCCCCTTTTTTAAAGGGGCAGTCAGAGTTTTTGTTTAACTTATGTAATATGTTAGTGTTGGCATATTACATTTTAAGTAACACGTTACTCCTCTTGGACAAGAGGTTAGTTTGACTTTCTTGCTCTTTCTTAGATGGTCCTCTGAGTTAACACTGGGTAATAAAACTTAAGATATTTTCGTTAGAAATAACTCATATCTAGTAATTTTAAACTCTCTGCTGAATCATGTTTAACTCTAAAACAAGGGCTTCAACCTACTTGTTTGGGGGTGATTAGGAAACTTTTGAATCTCACTGTATTCTAATCTTCCACTCTTTAAAAGCTTCTAGTTCTTATTGTTGCAAACATTGCTTTCCAAGCGTAAATTGAGTCTTCCTTGGTCTGTAGATTAAGTGACAGATACATTGGATCACACTTTTCCAGCAGAACAAAATTGATGTAATTTAAGTCTTCACTGCTACTATTCAGAGCATGTGGACAAGAGTGAAAATAAGATACAAGTTTCATTCTTCAGGAGCTTGGGAAAAGACCTGGAGCAGGCTGATCCAGAAGATAGGCAGGAGGAATGGTAGAGTAGCAAGACATTACAGCCATCACACTAGCCAGGAGGCTCTGGTGAGGGAACAAAGAATGAATTATCATTTTGCATTCCAGCTAAGTGGGTAGTGCTCATAATTCATTACAACATCTGGGTATACATGAAGCCAGAAGCTATCTTTCTGGTCAGGAACAGCATGCCTTTTCCAACAGATTTAGAAGGAGGATTGGCTTTTCACATGGAAGTGGCTCCTGGACACTTAGGAGGAGACAGGACTGGCTTCATCTTAGTTTAGTTCAGTGACTGTATCTGGAACACTTCTAAAACCCCATGTGAGGGGAATAGGTGACAGTGAGAGTGTCAACTTTAAAAAAAAAAATGAGTTTGGGGAAGACAAACCATATTGTAAAGGAAATGGAAGAAGAGAAAAGCAATAGCCACTGAATGTTTCAGGGAAGGAGGCCATGATCAATTAGAGTGGAGTAAAATCCAAAAGGGTAAAGTATAAAACATAACCACTTTCTGTCTCATAAGTTTTAAAGGTTTTTCTCCAGCTAGTAGACTAAGTATCAGGCTAACCATTTATTCCCAAGCCCTTACTAAAACTGAATGACACTACTCAGTCATGCTTAGTACCCTACCAAATTCATGGTCCATTTTGGTCAATTCCACAGTCCTAGGATTTTAAAAATTTTACGATTTTATGATTTCAGCTATTTAAATCTGAAATCTCAGTGTTGTAATTCTTGGGGCCCTGACCCAAGAGTGTGTGGTGTGTTTGTGTTGGTGGGCAGGGAAATGTCACAAGGCTATTGCACGTGGGGTTGCAGTATTGCTGTCCTTACTTCTGTGCTGCTGCTTGCACTGCCTTCAGAGCTGGGCAGCCGGAGAGTGGCGGCGGCTGGTTGGGAGCTGAGCTCTGAAGGCAGAGCAGTGCCAGAAGCAGCGCAGACATAAGGATGGCAGGGTGTTGCTACCCTTCCTTCTGTGCTGCTGCCTGCGGAGCTGGGCCCTCGGTCAGCAGCCGCCGCCGCTCTCCAGCCACCCCGCTCTGAAGGCAGTGCAGAAGTGGAAATACCACCACCCCCCTAAACTCTTGTGACGCCCCCTGTAACTCCCTTGTGGATCAGGGCCCCCAATTTGAGAAACATTTGTCCTCTCTTTAGTATCTGTATACTAAATTGGTAGAGTTTAGGATAAAAGCACACGACCAGATTTCACGGTTCATGGCATGTTTTTCATGGCACTGAATTTGGTAGGGCCCTAGTCATGCTGCATGGCTCTACTCAAGCCTGTAGCAGGTTCTCACTCAAAACCATAACTGTTAAGTGTGGTTCTGGCCATGCTACCCATACTGAATTACTTCAGCAAAACATCAGTTTTCCTTGGTGTGAGTGACCTTTCAAGTTACTGCTGTAATGTACTATCTAAATGCTAGCGGGGCATTGCAGGCAAGTTAAGACCTTTGGCTAGATCTTTCAACTCTGTTGTCTCATGACTGAATCAAACACAACACTTTTCTAATTCAGATGGTGGTAAACTCTAGAACAATGTGTAGAATGGAGTAACTTTCTTAACCCTTCTATGAGTTCAGTTCTCTGTTCCCATTTCTTTATTTACATTAGGAATTGTTTTACGGAAGCTTCCACTTGAAGATTATGAAACTTCCCAGAAAATACTCCAGCATGAGGAGAATGTCTGTCTGAATTAAACTACCTTTCTCTTCTAGAAAAATGCAACCTTAGACCTTACATCTCCCAACATAACACATGACCGAAGCACCTGTGGCAATAAAACACATGCCCCACTACTAGCGGTAGAATTTGGAGCAGGTCACTCTTGGAGTATAAACTTTACTAAGACTAATGAAACTTATCAGGGAAACATCATCTCATTTACCTACAACACCAGTGATCCAGTCTTTAAAGATGCTAAAACAAAAGGTAATATGTGGGATTTTATCTTGTGTGGCTGAAAAATGACTAAGATAAACTACAATGATTATTGCAATATACCATCCCTCTAATTGTTTTTATAGTTACTCATTCCTTTGCCCCAGTCCCTTTTTCTTACAAGTGTTGCAGACCAATAAGAGCATCCTATCTGTTTTTATGACTGTATTGTAGATTCTAGTAATCTACTAGACTCTCCCTCAACATGGATGGGGATGATTTAAGTGCTTGCTGATTTTTCACGTGCATTGCTCAGTCTCTAAGAACACTAGTGCTATGATACAAATTGTTACAATGCACAACCCTTGACTAAATATGAGAGTGTGCATCTTGGACAGCTAGTAGCAAAGAACTAACTTTTGACCCCTTTCCTGTACCTTAAGAATTTTAAAAGGAAGCATCCTGCTGGGAGGAGCAGTTTCTTTTCCGAGACTTGTTTAGTTAACTTTGTAAGCTAAAGGACCACTCTACAATACTTAAAATGAATATGTGAAGGGGTGAGGGGGGAAAAATGTGTACCAGAGGTGTTAAAGGTGGCTAAACTTACAGGAATCCCGTTCCTTGTATTAATTGTAAACTATTTTTCTTGTCTAAAATACGTGAAGGTTAATCTGTATTCTTGCTTATAGGACTAATTACTGTTGTTGTAAAGGACACTCTGCCTCCAGTCCAACTGAATACTGTCTACAAATGCCATCACCTTGACTCTATTGAAGTGGCAAATGTGTCTCAGTTCTTCTGGGATGTCACTCTGCAGGCTTTCGTTCAGAATGGCACTGTTAGTAAAAATGGTAAGTCACTTAAAATTGTGTATGATGGTTCTGTATCCAAACTCTCATTTTAGGATTGCAGTGCAGAGTGACTTTAATGTTGTAAAGTAGTGAATGACAAACTCTTATAGTGAATTGATGCTTATCTTGCCTAAACTCTTGAGAACCAACATGAGTATAAGCTCCATTTGTCCTCGTTCATATCATGAATCAACTGCTGTTCTGAAACTAGATCAGTGGAGCATACTCACTTGGCATCTGTATAATAATTTTTAGGAACTGCGTTTTGACTAATGAGTATTTGCTGTCTGACTTGAGATTTTTAAATACTCTGATCCCTTAACTGATTGTACCACTACAACTGGATCATGAATCTCAAGGTACCTCTGTAAACAGAAGTCATACTGCCTCTTAGTTCAGGACTCAAACATTTTGAGCCTCAGATGTCCAGTACAACAGTGACTAGCAGGTAGTCTTACTAAAGACCACACAACAAGTATATTGCACTTCAGAGGCTTGTTAGGCTTCTTTTCTTTAGAGCTGGTAGCCTTGCCAGAACTTCCTCTGCCAACTGTCTTCATCTGCTAGATCAGCAGGGTGACCTCTTTACCTGCTATGCTGCTCCTAACTTTGCCAGTGCCGAATGAAACTAGCTTCTCTTCCATTACTGTTAATGGAAGGACAGTTCTGTTTAAAACTGTTACTGCATGCTTTAATGCTAAAACATCAAAGATTTGACTAAAAAAAACTCTGTAGGAGACTTAAAAGGCCAAAATACGCCCTCCACGTAAAACTTGACAGCAGAGCCATCTGTAACAAACCACCTCTGACAACTGCTTAATGTTATGAAAAATGTATCTTCATGCTGATATAGTAGCTAGGAAGTCACACGCTGCTTTTTTCAGATTCTACATGTGAAGCTGATAAATCTACTGTTGCACCTACCACTGTTGCCAACTTAACTACTACACCTGTCACTACTGCTTCATCACCTCTGCCAACTACAACTTCTAAACCAGTGGAGAAACCACTCACTGGAAACTATTCTCTTAAAGATGGCGATAAAACCTGTCTTCTGGCTACATTGGGGTTGCAACTGAATGTCTCCCAAGAGAAGGTGCTTTTTTTAATATCTTAAAAGCAAAGAGGAGGAGTGCTGCAATATTTTCTTGTTTGCCTAAGTATGGATATGTGACTAGAGCCTCACAACTTAACCAATATTTGGCATTACCTTTAGTGTTATGAATGTCCCCTCTAGTATACGTATATCAAATCAATTGAGGGATACTATATTCAGAACGCTACCTTTTTAAAATGGTAACTTGCTGAGGAATATCTTGATATTGTAACCTGACCAGGGCATTTCAATAGCTTTTAAGGCTGGAACCTACAGATGCTCTGCTTGGTTGCAGAGGGAGCCCAAATTAAGGCATCTGATTGCTCAAGCTGTGCTATTATCTGATGCACAAAATAAAGGAAGGATCTGTCTTCAGCTTCATAAAAGAGCTGAATGGGGGAGAGGGTCAGTGGGCAAGATTTCTCTCCCCTGCGCCCCCCCCCATCTTGTCAGGACTGCTAACCTTAAGTGTCACTTAAATAGCTGGGCTGAACATGATTCAGTCTACCCTAGCATGAAGACTCGCCTTGTTTATGATTCTCTCTTGTAGAGAGTAGGATTAAACACTGAGGGGGAAATAGGAAGTTCCTTCCTTCTGACAGCAGCAGAATGCCTTTTTTGAACAGCTAGAAGCCTCTTGACTGACAAGTGTTTTGGTTTTTAATTTCAGCCTGTTTTGGTTAACATCAACCCAAAGACAACTTATGTCACTGGTAGCTGTGGCAACACATCTGCTACTCTGCGATTGAATGACAGCAACAGCAGGTTTATTGATTTCACCTTTGCTGTTGTAAGTAACGTATTACAGTTGAGCACTAACCTTCCAATTAAATCTTCATTTCTTATGTCAAAACACTTCGTACATAATGCCTGTATCTTAAAAGCTTGTTTCCAACAGAGTTGTATAGGTGGCTGGTATCTTACTCTACAGGTGAAGCAACTGAGTCTCTTAATTGACTTCCCAAGGTTACCTAGTGGCAAAATGAGGATTGTTCTCTAGGAGTCTGTTTTCCAGTAACATGCTCAGTACAGTAAATAGGCTCTCTATTAAACTGACTGCACTAGTGTCATCTTTGTCAGTAAATGCTTTCACACTTGTAGTTTTAAAAGTGCATACTGCAGAGGTAATCTTCTAAATATATATGTACTTGTGTGGGATAAACCCTTCAATTTTAACACCAATGGGATTTTTTTCTCTTAAACAGAAAAACACAAGTGCAAACACACAAAGATTCTATCTGAAAGAAGTGAACATCACCCTGATCAGTTCTATAAATGGCTCTGGTAAGATACTATTTGGCTTAAAGAAAGCACTTCAGTGACTGCATGCTAACTATATTTAGTAAATACTAGTCAACTAATTTTTAAACCAATATTAATTCATACTCCATAGTCAAATCTACAGTGACTAGCTATAGTAACAAATTGCTTTGGAGAGTGCCGTAACTTGCTACTTTCCTTATCCTATTTTGGCCTTGTTACGACTGTAGCACATATCCGTGTCTACCTCTGAAGTGCAGTAAAGTTCTTAAAAATCAGTTATTGGGGAAAGGAGATGACCATCTTTAGTATGAGAACCCTAAGTGAGCAGCTCTTTGCAAAGAGGTGCAACCTATAAGACTTAAGCATATTCTTCCAGATCAGCAGTTCTCAAGCTATGATGTAGGAGGTACAGGAATTTGTCAAGAGAGCACAAACTGTGGGCCCTGCAGGGGGCCCCCCAAAACTCTGGCTGTCAGCCCGTGGCAGCTGGGGCTCATGCAGAAGGGCTGTGCACACCCAGGAGGCAGGATAGGGGATAAAGTAGACTGCAGGGGAGGGATGGACAGACAGATGGAGCCCCCTCACAGCGGTCCAGCAGTAGCAGCACAGAAGTAAGGGTGGCAATGGGGGACGAAGTCTGCTGTAAAAAGTGGATATTCAGAAATATCACTTTTCACTTTGCCACCCTTACTTCTGTGCTAGTGCAGAGCTGGATGCCCAGTATATGTATCTGGAGGTGGGGGGTCAGCCATAAAGGATTACAGACACACAGAAGGGGTGTGTGATGAAATAAGTTTGAGAGCCACTGTTCTAGACATTTGTCTTACACATCTAAGGTAACTATTCTCCTATATGGAAGAAAAACTTATCTTTCCAAGTTCTTCCAGATAACTGAGAATTCTCACTCTGTAGTATTTCAGAAACCAAAGTTTTTTAATTTTTAAAATTCTTAAATGTGTTCTTTAAAAGGGATCATGCTGGCCTACTACTATGTTGGCAATCTCTGTAATTAACAAGATGTCTAAGACAAAGTTTAGACACGTAAGCAGTTTTGTGTTGCAGTAATGAACTGCAAGGACGTGTGTGAGTAGATTATAGACTTACATTTTTCAGAAGATTTAACAGCTTTAATTATTCACCCCTCTTCTGTACTGACAGACTTCCTGTAGTCAACAAACTTGTAACTCTCCTCTAAACTGCTACATAACCACATTTCAGAGGAAATAATGCCGAGAAATGGACTCGGTAGCCTTCTCTGAATAGGCTTATGATCTTGGTAGTACCTTTTGAACCTGGCACTCTTGATAAATAGACTTTTTAGGCCATAGAAAACTCATCAGCAAATGTCCATATTAGAGTATTTTTTCTTTTTTTAAGAACCTTTAAATGCTGGAAACAACAACCTCAGCATCTGGGACACCTTCCTAGGCAGTTCCTACATGTGCCAAAAAGAGCAGACTGTTTTGGTGACTGAAGAGCTTCAAATACATACTTTTGATCTAAGGATCCAGCCATTCAGAGTACAAGACAACAAGTATTCTAAAGGTAAGAACAAACCCAAATCAACCAGACTTGTAGGGTGCTCTAATAAGACTCATAACATAGGAGTGGATAAAAGCTTTATAGATACTAGCATAACTAATCCATTGGCCAGTACTTTATTTTTGCTTAAGCTAAAATGAGACTCCAAAATTTCTATTTGGGAAATGGCACCAGCCTTCTATCCTGGTTGATATGAACACCTTGCTTTTATCAGTGTTTTGCCTTGGAGAAACCTCCCTTCTTAAACTCACTCTGAACTGGCAACAGCCCCTTAGGCTTATACAAAAGGGGCTAAAGACATTGACTTTATGGCTGTGGGGGGAGGAGGAGATTGCCATAGAGAACCACTGTTGACTTACTGAAATCTGCAAATGCTGGGAGTGAAGGAGACTGCCCAGACTGCTGCAAGAAATAATGGGATGAAGCTTGGAAAAAGAGCATTTCTGCTGAATGTAACCCAAGCTTTTTCTCATCATACTGGAGGGGGGAAAGGATGATTCAGGTGATGGGGGTCCAAAAGAAGGAAAGCTCTTACTGCAAAGGACAACCTTGCATTGGCCAGGGGTATGGAAAGACCTAATCTGTCTTCTCAGTAATTCTGAAGAGATGCAGTATAAACAGTTCTAGATCTCATTGTGGAAGGCCAAATGCACTTCTGCATAATTCTGTAAATAGTACTTGAAAACTAGGTATATGTTACAGTAGTGCTTGCAGCCCACTTCTGGGTTTAGATCCATGTCTAGACTGATAAAATACCTAAGTTAGGATGGAAGGTGGAAGTGTGCCTTTAAAAGAAGAAAATTTAAAAAATCCAGTTTTAAAAGACTTCTCATCATAGTAATATATTGGTATTGGGAAAAGGTTCAGGAAAGGGCAACAAAAATGACTAGGGGTACAGAACAGCTTCCGTATGAGGAGGGATTAATAAGACTAAGGTGTGGGGAGGATATGACTGAGCTCTATAAAATTGTGAGTGTTATGGAGAAAGTAAATACCACAATACAAGAACTAGGGGGTCACCAAATGAAATAATAGGCATCAGGTTTAAAACAAAAGGAAGTATTTCTTCACACCGTGCAGTCAACCTGTGGAACTTTTTGCCAGAGGAAGTTGTGAAGGCCAAGACTATAATAGGGTTTAAAAAAAACTAGATACGTTCCTGGAGGTTAGGGCCATCAATGGCTATTGGGCAGGGATGGTGTCCCTCGCCTCAGTTTGCCAGAAGCTGGGAATGGGCAACAGGATGGATCACATGATTACCTGTTCTGTTCTGTTCATTTCCCTCTGGGCAGCTGGCATTGACCACTATTGGAAGACAGGATACTGGGCTAGATGGACCTCTGGTCTGACCTAGGTTGGGCGTTCTTATGTTAACGTTGAATTCCTTAAATACTACTAAATGAGTTCTGATTGTAATTGGCACTCCCTGTTACAGCCACTTCATCATCCACATGTTAGCTTATGACCGCTTCAGCAGGCTTTTCAAAACTGAAACCACGCCGCTTTTGTACTCCTTTAAAACATCTGTGTACACTTTAGCCTGATTTACACTAATCTGGCTTTTTCTAGCTTTGTATTTAAATCTCCAATAGAATTGTGATACTGCAATTACTCATTCATCTAATACAAGTTTGGGTTAGCTGACATAAAAATTTATCCTCTACAATTCCCTCTCTAATGCCTCTTAAACGTTTATCATTTTAGTAAATAAGCTACTGTATCCACCAAAAATGCCCCAATCTGCTAATTATAAACTAGCACATAGGGAAACTTCCTATGATCTGTACCGTTTTCTCACTAAACTCTACAGGTATAATAAATACTTGCTTGTAACTTTGAGCCTTCATGTTAAGGAAAATATTTTTGTTTCCCAAGAGAGGTACAATAGCATGCTGTCTCTTTATTTATTCCTTGTCGCAACCTTTCTCTCATCTACAGCCCAGGAGTGTTCGCTGGATGATGACACCATTCTAATACCAATTATTGTTGGTGCTGCTCTTGCGGGCTTGATTGTCATTATAGTGATCGCTTACATAATTGGCAGAAGAAAAACCTATGCTGGATATCAAACCTTGTAAATCTGAATGTGATCACTGTTCCAGTTTCACTTTAATGAAGCAAGTGCAAGCTTCCAAATGCAAACAAACCACTTCAAGTAAACATTTGCATTATCTAATTAGGGCTGGAGACTGTGGGTGCTTTCTCTTTCGGTGTGTTGTCAGATAAAAGAATGGGAATGTAACTCTCCTTCCTGAACTAAGAAAAACATGGGTTTCATAATTGTACTCCAAGTAGCAAATAAGGCTTATTTGACTAATTATTGGGTAAAGATATTATCTGCAAACAATTACTTGGGATTCATGTCTGCATTTTACAAATACTAAGCTAAGCAGGGAACAGTCTGAAAAGGGAACAGTCTAAATTAGGGCACTAATATGATGCATTGGGCAACTTGTAAAATTGCATTAAACTTGTACTTGTCTCACCTGCATTCCTTAGTTACTGTCACAATTGCAGGGTAACCTGGCTGCCTTTAACTGTGTATTAAACCTGGAATACTTGCCAGGGACTTCAGAGTGCCTAGTATCTCTTTTCTGGCTCATAGTACTAAATGCCATACTAATGGTTTTTTCAAGCAAGTTTATGCTAAAGTGACAGTAGTAACCCACTTAATTCCAGCAAGAGCTGCAATAGCTCCCTCTTATTTTGGTAGCTTCAGGAGCCATTCCTCTTGTTTGCATATCTAAATGAATGGGTTAACTTAAACTTCAATTGGTATATGTGGGAGTTAAAACCCAATTTCTAAATGCTTTAGAAAACTGTTGTGTACAAGTGACCAGAAACCTAGTGCCTGTTACAACCTGGCATCCCCTAAGATACCAAAACAGACACAGTTCTACTAAAGTAGTACAGTATTCCTGCTGGCACCAGCCTTAAAAAGGGAATAAGAACCTTAAGTATTTCTAGAATTTAAAGGGCACTTAACTTTGTATCATACCTTGCACAGAAAGTCTGTCTTGCTCACTTCCTTTGAGTGTCTGTTAAAGAAGCTCTCAGTTTAATGATCCAAAATCAATTGTCACAACATCAGCTGTTTTTAAATCTCCATATTAAAATCGTTCTTTGCTAATCAAAACTTGCATTGTAACTGTCCCATGATGGCATCTCATCTGCTGATTCATGTACTTTGTGCTTCGTGTGCTGTGCAGAGATGTAATATTGTGCATTTGTGTGTAGGAATTACTAATGCTGTGAAGAATGCAAAAGTAAAGCATAAGTCTCTGAGGCTGACCCACTGCACCTTTCTCCTTGCTGTTTGGAGTAGGTCCTGTACTTAAACAGAACTGCAGTGCAATTGGACTGTTCCTTAAACTGAAGCTATGGAGAGACTAACCCTCACTGTATATTTTTAAGTTTCTCTGGTCTCCTAATCAGTGTGGTGTAATTCATGGTGCACTGCATAAAAAAGGTGACCTTTCCTAAAAGGAATGAGTTTTGTGTTATAATAAACGTGGATTGGTCATATTAATGAACATAGGACAACTGAGTTTAACAGGGAAAGCTGGTTCATTATTTTTCTTAAAATTTGGCTTGGAATTGTCATGGTAATGTTTGTTTATGGGTATACAGAGCTGCTTGTGGCATGTTTGGTTATGCTCTCTAAAAACAATCAGTAATACTAATTTGGTTCCCAGTAACATGGTTGGAGTTCATAGTAACTAATGTATATTTAGGACGCTGAATAAAAGAGCAAGAATGGTTGGATAACTCTTACTAATGCTTGTTGCAAGCAAAATTCAGGCCTTAGTCTAATATCAAAACATCTTTTTAAAAAAAAAAACCCAAAAACTAGAAATGTAAATGGGAGGAACTAGCTTCAAACTTAAATTCTTAATCTGAGAATATCTCCAAAAACATAAATTGCAATTAAAGATATTTTAATACAACAGTTCTCATAGAAAGTCTTTTTTGTAGAACTCCAGTGATTGTTGGTGTTTACATGTGCCAGTTATGTACTTTTTAATTGGCATTTATCGCAGCTATTTTCTTTGTCCATCTAACGTCTTCGGTCTCCCAGGTTTCTATATGCAAACTCTATTCCTGAATTTCAGACTAAACTCTCTCCTTCTCTTTAAAGGTGTAGGAATATTACTTAAGGAAAACCACTGGATTTGTCCAAGAAATTGGCTCTGATAAAAATACTAGATCTGGTGTGCTGGTAACTGGCTCATGTAAACATCTAAGTTTCATGCACCTACTTAAACTGTTTAAACCACTAGTTCTTTGTATTGTATTTCTCCATAGGGACTTGCTTGTCAGTTTACTCTACATATTGCTTTAAACAATAAAGATTCTTCTATTTCTTAAAGAACCTTGGTAACTTTTTTAATTAAAACAATGATTTCTTGAACTGTAGTAATAACTTAAGAAAAATAGACTACTTGACTAAAATGATTCTTATTTTAGATCAGATTCTCCATCCTAATTGTTAAAATTGTAGGACCACTTTCCTTAATCTTCTCTCCTCTTGCTTAGTTCTCTCTGCATCTTTCTGTAACACGCTAGGAGGGACTATCTGCTTATAGGCTGTAGTCTTTTTTTTAATAAAACCACTAGTCTAGAGATTAAATCATTTCTGTTAGAAGCTTGGCTATCCCACTTTAAACTTGTAGTGAACAGTAAAACATCTCCCAAACCAAGTAGACTTAAAATCTAATTTCACAAGTCAAACTTAAACTGACTAAAGTATTAGTCTTGGTTATAACTAATGCAGCAAATAGTTCAGTGTCTCTTACAAATTCTTCTCTTTGGGAGTGCCTTCTCTTTATCAAGCCTAAATTTACCTGGGGATAACTTCATCCAGCAGATGTGGAGAAGCTGTCGGGACTTTTCTCTGAAAATTTTGCTTGCTTGGTAAGGCTCTTCCTGAATGCTAGGATCTATCTAAATCCTGCTCCTAGGAGGGGGGATAAGTTTTCCTGGAAAGCTTCAGGAAAAATGCTATCTGTTGCTGATTCTGCTAGTTCAGACTCCAGCCTCCAGTAAGATCAATGTACCATATATATTCGTTCATAAGCCAAATATTTTTGGTAAAGAGATCCATCAAGGAGTGGGGGTTGGCTTATAAATGGGTCTACACAAAAATTTGATTTTAAACTCTATGAAATCATTGAATTGAATATTTAATACATTGTTGTTTTTACCTGGAGCATCTGCAGGCATGGAACCCCTCAGCTCCCTGTGGCTGCAGTTTGCTGTTCCCCTTGGCTGGGAACGTGAACCACAGCCACAGGGAGCTGAGGGGTTCCATGCCTGCAGATGCTTCAGGTAAACAAAACATCCCAGCCCACCAGCTGCTTACCCTGATGGGCTGGGAGCCAAAGTTTGCCAACCCCTGAAATATAGGGTCGGCTTATGAAAGGGTCATAACGTTTTTACTATTTTTACCTATCCATCTTGGGGGGTCAGCTTATAAATGAACAGGCTAATGAATGAGTATATACAGTAATTTACAAAGTGCAATAAAAGTACCTAGCAGTTGCCTCACTGTTGGATACTCCAGGAGATCTAGAAGTAGTGGCATGCAATGCTCATATTGCATAAATCGGTCCTTCAGAAATCCATAGAGCAGGCATAAAATTCATTCTGAATAGGGGAGACTTTTCTCTTAGTGTTTCTGTAGTTAATCAAAATACAATACTGGATGTAAATGTGCTTTCTCTATTGCTTGTGTTTCAGAATTGATTACCTGTGCTGCTTGTCCTAAGTATCCATAAAAGCTTTTTGACAAAACAAACAGCTATATGTCTAACTCATGGGGAAAATGCTGGGTATGCAGATGTACTCGGCACCATAGAACCAGTCTTATCTCCTTACAGATTCAGTGCATTAGCTAAGATATCACACCACACATGAATAATAATGCTGTAGCATATGTCTCCTGTTTCAAGAGTAACTACTAGAACACATCTTCATTTGCCTACCCCAATACTGATATACTAGTCTGATTTTTGCAGAGGAACCACACATCTGGTGTACACAATTGTATTGGTGATAGTTTGACTAAGGCGGAGGATGAGTAAAATCACAGATGCTCTTTGACCCCAAGCCAACAGCCAGGAGTCAAATCAGTGAGTAAAATCTCACTGCCTTTCCTTTCAGGCTTCATTAGAATCAAAGCCCCTGCTAAAAACAAGGAGTACTTGTGGCACCTTAAAAACTAACAAATGTATTTGGGCATAAGCTTCTGTGAGCTTCATCAGGTGCATGCAGTGGAAAATACAGTAGGAAGATAGGTAGGGGGGTGTGTATATTAGACAGAACATGAAAAAATGGGTGTTGCCATACCAACTCTAAGGAGACAAATCAATTAAGGTGGTTAATTGATTAGTCTTGTGAGTTGGTATGGCAATACTCATTTTTGTGAGATGATCTTCCTACTGTATCTTCCACTGCATGCATCTGATGAAGTGGGTCTTAGCCCACAAAAGCTTATGCTCAGATAAATTTGTTAGTCTCTAAGGTGCCATAAGTACTCATTCTTTTTGCTGATACAGACTAACACAGCTACTCCTTCAAAAGCCCATACTGTGATTGTAGTCTAAACTGGTTTTGACTATCTACAATGTTACTGTATGTAGCTTAAAAACTCAGAGCTCAGTGAAGCTTTACACAACTTCAAAACTACCTAGAAAGTTAGGCTGAGTGTCTCTTGGACGAACCAAAGTCTAATCTTAAATGGAGCTTAAGCACCTAATTCCCTTAAGATCCTCTGAAAAATATCTTCCAGGTTGAGACCATGGTGGTCAAAACGGCAGATTACTAAACTTGCACCTTGTAATGATAAAACCTAGGTGACTGTAGTTGTAGTCCTTAACTTTTGTTGTTCCAAAGCATTTTACTCTTCATAAAATCTCTAATGAAGAGAAGTAGGTTGTTCACATTTTCGCCTGAACTCCACTCCAATGTAAAGTAACAGTTTTCAACATCCCTGCTTACTTTCTACTTAACTGGGAAAGGTCTGCCCTAATAAGACTTACAGGGGAAATTCTGACCAGCAGTAAAAAGTCCAAGATTGGAGGGGGGTTGGAATAATATATTATCTAATTTCATCATATACAAAATCAATTCCAGAAATTTCATGTTAGTCTTAAAATAGGGGTGGGGCAGCATTGCAGTCATTATTTATAAACGGGGTGTGATTGAAGGAGAACTCTAATACTGGCTGGAAAGCAATGTACACAATCATGGAGGGGTTGCAGTGTTTAATATTTCAATTTAACTGGCTTTCTTTTGAAACTTGCCCTCTTTCCATCTAGCTGAAGACTGCAGCCCAGATGTGGACAACTTCATTGTGCCCATAACAGTGGGAGCAGCTTTGGGAGGATTAGTTGCTCTAGTGCTTATGGCTTATTTTGTAAGCCACAAGAAACAGCGTAATGCTGGATATCAGCAATTTTAAATAGGGGAAAGTTTGTTTTTTTTTAAGCGGGTGGGGGGGAAATTGTCTCCTCTTAAATCTGAATGGCTTTCACAAATGGTTTCTTGAAAATGACATTGGTTTAATAAACAGTTTAATTTTTAATTAGGACAACAGCTGAACTTGACAACTCACCTTGAGTGATTTAGGCTAGTCCTTGATCAGACTAAAACTTGTTTCCATCTTCTGGACGTGGATGTGATGCTGCCAAAAACACTAATTCAGTAATTCTATGATCTATATGTACACAGTGCCTGTATGTGAATAAAGTTTTGTTCCTAAGCGCTGTGAATGGCACTTAACCAGTACTAAGTTTGCTGTGAATGTCAAGTATTAATGTATATAATCATACATTGCAATTTATTTTTACTACTAGTGATAGTGCCTTATATACAGTTTGTCAAATATTAAAGCTGTTGTCTGAATGACCCTACTAGAAAGGTTAAAACTGACTTTTGCAACTTAAAGATGCTCTGTATGTGCAGTTCTCTGGATATAACTTTTTGAGTGTGCCAATATAACTTGCATGTTCTGTACTTTCTCTGGATCATCTATTTTGTACAGCTGGTCTACAGAACAAAAATACTTCTAAGGATACTATAGTAGTTTGAACTACTAATTAATGGTGCTCATGGCTGTTTCCAGTGTCAAAAGCTGATATTCAAGAGAAAAGGGAAGATGGGTTGGACTGGAACTTAACTCTGTACAGCCTTAATGTGAACTCACATGGTCAGTCTGCATAGCTTCCAAATTCCTCCATGAGAATATTTCCCCTTTCTCTCTCTCCAACAACAGACTTGCCATGATAAGTAGTAGAATCAGTTAGTGTACAACTGTCTATATTTCAACTTGCAAACTTGGTAGCCACCAAGTGTGGAAAGGCTAGGTTCCCCAACCATTCTTCTTTGATCTGAAAGGGACCTCCCTCTGACAGAATTAAGGAGATGCTAAAAGTAGCTCAAACTACTGTGCTCTCCCTGCCCTGCTAATGTAAACTTAAAAATTCTACTGGTGGCTACTTGGCACCTTTCATCAGTATTGAATTAGCTTATTTTAGTATTAATGACTTTAGTATTCCTATGCACTGTTTAATGTTCAAGTCAATCAAAACTGATTCAAAGTAGCAAGTGACCAGTTGTCCTTCCTCCCTTGCATTGCTGAACTGCACAGTAGCAGCTTCTGAATTGGAATGAACACTGCTACAGGGGCTAGACTTTGTATTTGTATTTTGATTAAATTAAAGGGGGGAAAAAAATAGCTATAAACCCAGACTTTGTCCTAATGGATAAGTGGCAACTGGTTACTAGGTTAATATATCTGAGCTAAATTTGGCACGGTAACTCTTCTAAAGCAGTAGTTCTCAATCTGTTTAGCATCGTGGGTCACGTATACACCTCTCTGTATTGTGGGCCACACACGCACAGTACTACCTGTATGGCCCTGAGGATGACACATGGGCCACAGTTGTGTGCTGATTGGGGTGCGAGGGGCCTGCAGGCCATGGGTTGAGAACCACTGCTCCAAACAAAAGCTAATTCAATTGGACTCGTATTACTGGGCAGCGTCTTAAAGTAGTAAGTAGCTGCTACCTTTTTACAGAGTGCTACATCTGTACAAGACGTCTTCTATTCAAGCATAAAAGCAAGCAAAATCCATTCTTCAGGAATCTCACCAAGCTTTAACAAAGCCCTCCACTTCAAAATCACACCACCTGGATTGGGGTGAACTAGGTTAACATGTTTATAAAAGTTCTTTAACTCATACTGCCTCTTGGGGGTGGTCATTAGCTTGGGGCATTGGACATGTAATTACTTAGTGCTGCTCTAGAGATTTATGTTTTCAAAGCAAAGTCAAACCACTTTTTCCTTCCAATAGTCCAGTGGGGTAAGTATTTCTCCCTACTCTACACACAGGGAAAGTGAGGCAGAGTTGTTGCATAACTTGCCTGACGCTTATAATTGGCGTCGGAGTCCCATGCTCTGAAAAAGGCCCTACTGACTCTGAATTTAGCATTTGTACCAGAGAGAAATTAAATAACAACATATACTTCAAAACTGTGTGCAAACCCGCTTTGTGGCATTATAGTGAATGTTTTTTTACAATGCTGTGTTTATTGTAATAAGAACTACATAATTCTTCTCTGAAAGCAATACCTCCATGACCTCTTTGTACTGAATGGATCAAAAAATAAAGCTATATGCACCAATGGTGTGTGTTTCAGTGTTTTCAGCTGCCCTGATATATTTTTGGTTGTCTTTTACAGCCTTTTCTACAGTGCTGCTTTCCATATTATCTATTTATGCTCTCCTTCTTTCCCATCCATTTCTGAAAATGCACAGTGGTGTCTGAGTGGATGAGAAATCAGGTGGTTTTTTTTGGGGGGGGGGGGGGGCGCGCGGCGCTGTGGAATACATTTTGTCATTCTGGTGCTTTAATCCAGGTAAATTCTCCTAAATCCATATGGTGGTGATCAGATAGTGTGTCCTCTCAAAGTTAATACTTGTCCTGGGTTATGGGTGACATCAGTGGAGAGCCACAGATGGGGAGAGAGCAGAACATTGAAAGTGAATGCTAATGTGAAGATCTGAAAAGAGGTCTTTACCCTATGAGAGCCATATATGTGGCCAAATGTGATAAATTTTTTTTCATAAACACTTCAAATGCACCCTCTGGCTAGAGGCAACCCAGTGACTATGAGCTAAATTGTCTAGAAGAGAAATAAAGAGCAATTAAATTATGCTAAGCTGTCTGGGGTGGTGAATAAGTGTTGAGACTGTAACTAATGTCCTGATCCAGAGAGATGTTAAACACGTGCGGCTCCTATTGAAGAAATAAGTTCTGGGTATTCTGTACCTATCAGGATCAGATCTAGAGAGAGAGGACAGGTTTAAAAAAAAAAAAAAAGTGGATGGGGTTTAAAATGAAATTGCAAGTGTCTATTTGCTCCCTGCTTGATTGGTTTCTAATGCATGGTTTCCCTACTAATTTCTTCTCCCTCACTCTTTTCTTTTCTACAGCTGAAGAATGCTTTGCAGATTCTGACCTGAACTTTCTTATCCCCATCGTAGTGGGTGTGGCGCTTGGCTTCCTTATCATTCTTGTCTTTATCTCTTATGTCATTGGAAGAAGGAAAAGTCGTACTGGCTATCAATCTGTGTAATCTTTTCATGCTGCCTCTGCTGCTTTTTTCCCTTTATGGAAGTTACTAGTTTATGGTTTTCTTTTGACTAGATATATTAAAAAACAAAGGATAATGTATTTGTGCATATGATTGTGAGAACAAATTTAGACTCACCTGAAGCTACTGTAAGGCTTTGGATTAAAGTAAAACTGCTCCAGGAAACACTTAAGATGAGGACCAATAACTGTCCCCTGCGCAATGTGACTGTTTGGCTGAAAAGGCCTAAGATAGGAATGCATCTTACTTGCAGCATTTTTAATCTCAATTCTTTTGCATAATATCACAGCTGGCGAGCGAGTTTCTATTTTATATGCAGCTACTCAATTTATTTCAGATAATGCTGAAGTTAAAAAAACACTGGTAGAGGATTGAATGCTGTGCAGCGAAGGATTGTGTGTTCTATTGGACAGAAATGCAAAATCCTTCCTAGCATTCAATTAGAAGCAAACTTACCACTGCTGCATTGTTTCTGTTTTTCATGTAGCTGCTTGTTCTCTGGGGTTAGCTTAAAGCTGCTTTTCCTGTTGCATTCGAAGGTGGTTCTTGATCCTACAGTACATCACCCAGAAGTTCCTTCTCTTAGTAACTAGTGTACTTAATATCAGCATGGAAAGGATTATCTTTGTAAGAGGGGAGTGGGTGAGACCTAGTGTAACAACTTACCCAAGAAGAGAAGAACCTGACCTTAGTGAACAGACTTAAGGAGGACTGCTACTAGTTGTAGGTATCCTATGCGGCTTTTATTCAAAGAGGACCGTGATAAGCATCTTCTGTTTGCTAACCAAAAGGTTCTTCTGCTTCCTGACTTTAATTGAGCCTATGTTTGGGAAAACTTTGAGTTCACTGGGTCTAAGTTTTCATTCTGTCTGTGTAATCTAGACCTCTCAGCTTGTATTTCAGTTGAAGGAACTGGCCTAACTTTAAACCTGTCATTAACTCCACAGAGGTGTGCTCTTATTCTATTTTCCAAAGTAGTCAGTATGCAAAATGCTGATTGTAAAGGATAAGGTTATAGAAAACCACAGTAAAAGAAAGTGACCCCACCAAAGAATGGGATGGTATGATGGATCCAGTCAAACTCCCTCCCCTGTCATTAATATTGTCGTACACTTTGAAGGCCTATGTTCCACATCTGGGCCTTAGCAGAATGGAAGCTAGTTATTTTGGATTAAATTCTGCCACTCTTGAATGGGTACATTGGGACAGGAGCATCTTCTGCCATGGACCCCTTTGATGCAGACCTGCAGAAGCTAATCCTACTATTATTGTGCTCTCTTTTATGCTAGGCCATGTGACTAGCTGAGGTGCTGGCATCATCTTTGCATGGCTGTTAGTAGCTGGCAGTAGGCAATGTGGGAATGTGTTCAGTACTGTTCTGCAGCATGCGTTTAGGATGTTCCTGAGCCACTGCGGGGGCGGACTGCTGTAGAGCACCTCCACCTCATTTACAGATGAGTGAGAGCATGATTTGGGCCTTCATTTTACAGATTGTTTGGGTCTTGGAGGTGGATGAGGATAACTGGGCTAATTAAGTCTTTAGTTTTTCAATTACTGGCTCACAGAATGTGTGTTCAGCCATGTGTGGGTGAGCCTAGTGTCATAAAGAGAAAACCCATGAAGTAAGCTGCGATGTTCAATCAATACGATATAGGAGGATATGGCACGGGGGGTGCCGAATGTAAATTAGAGCATGTAACAATTCACGCTCAGTGTGGCTTTCTTTAGAAGCATAGCTGCCTTTAAAAAACAAAAAGTTTAGTAAAAGCACACATAGGCATAGACAAGAGGTGTTCAAATAGATTTACATTTGAGTGACATTGGGCATGGAAGATTGTACAATACTGACTTTCATTTTAAAGAAACGCTGTTTAGACTTCTATCACAAAAATTGCTTTGGTCCTGTTCTGACTGCAGGATCAAACCTAAGCTGTAACTGCATCTTCCAACGGGACAAAAATAGGGCCCTCTACAGATGTGATTCTTTCACGATGGGGATTTAATTTAAGCCCAGTGGGTTGGGTTTTTGTCTCCCATTTTTAACTCTTGCTTTCCATGAGTGGGGGAGTGCTAAATGGGCTGCTCTGGGCCTAACACACATGCCCCTCAAAGCATGTCACCTCCACCATGCTATGAGGTGGGTTCTGTTCCTGCTGTGCTATTCTTCACACATTGCATCCTTTTAATCCAGCTGGGTGACTTTAAGAATAAAGTGCAGCAAAAAATAAAAATTAAGTGCTATTTTGGACTTCATGAGAAGTCAAAATTAAGCAAGCACTTTATAAAGTTGTTGTAGAATGAAGAGTGATATAAACATGGTTCTCTGAATTTGCAAAAGACTGTACAAAGTGCTGATGAAGACAGAGCATATATATTAAACAAAGTTAACTATGATGTTTGTCTAGTTTTGCTCAGTGTTAATACTCTTGATAGAGATGAATGCGAATTTGAACGCTTTACCTAAGGGGCTGGTGTGGCTTGAGTTTCAATGGCTGTGAAACCTCAATCACCTCTTGCTCTCCTTCACTCCATGCTCCTTTCAGGTAAGGACCGAGGCAGAGGCCAGGCAGGTGGCATTTGTGCTGCCCTTGGTTGCATGTTCCACAATCTGTGGATAACCAAATTTAAAAGGAGGGAGAGTTATTAAAACTCTGAGCAGGAGGGATGGTAACAATATTTAAATGCTTTTCTCATAATGGTAAGCAGTAGATGTTGTAGACAGCATGCTGTTAGATTTTTAATATAAAGAAAAGGTCTTTAGCCTGTGGTTATGAATGAAAGAGACTTCTGTGTACATGCTGTCTATGGCCCTGGCACTTTAGACTTCTGAGCCCTTCAACTCCTATTGGAGTTAATCAGTTAATCAGCAGGGCTCAGCACTTGGCAGGAGTGGGCCCTATACTTCTTCCGAGTCCCGTCTCTTTAGCTTAGCAACGAAACGTGCAGCAGTTATAAAAAGTGTTCACGCATCAACACAATTGCCAATAAAATTCTGATTGCTGTATCTTTATTACTCATGAAAGCCTGGGATGTACAGCGAACACAGCTTGATCTTCAGATACTGGGGGAAGTTTCTAATACCCTTGTCTTGAAAAGTCTTGTTCTGACCTGTCAACTACCCTAAATTTCTGGGTGTTATTGACAGATGCCTCACTAAATGTAAGTGATTGATTGAAGTAATTCTGCATATTTAGAAGATGGCAGAGAGACCACCATTTTTCACCTGTAAGTACTAAAGCTAGATATCTATATGGATAAATATTTAGGCACCTAAGTTCCTTGATTTTTCAGAGGTGTTGAGCATCCATAAATCCAGTTGATGTCTTGGGAGTTGTGGATGCTCATATTTAGATGTCCGAATGTGGATTTAAATGTTTAAACACCCAGGTTTGAAAACTTTGGTCAAAGTTACTATCACACAATGGTCTGTCTTCTGCCTGGAAAACTAATGAAATTACACCTGGGGTGATTTTGTCCCATTGTGATTAAATCCCACTCCCCTCCCACAAGAGACTTATTGTGTTTAAAAAAAAAAAAAATGTAGTGGTGAGGGCCCCGTTCTAAAGCTCAAAACTCAGTAACCGGAGTGAACGAGCCTGCTCCAGGTACTCTCTCAAGCCTGTAAAATCTGGACCTAAGGAAATGGGCTGAGTGATCCCGTTCACCTCACATACCATAGATTGTACTAATGTTTTTTAAAAATCACTTCTAAATGGGCCAGTGAAATGGAGACAGTGCAAACTCACTCTCCACAGTATGTTGTATGGCTGTAACAAGGGTGGCCTGCACTGTAGAGGTGGCCATAGTGAAGGCTGTGTCCTGTTCCCAGGGTGGGTTCTCCAACCACGCTGACATGTGGATGGCCATAGAGTCTTCATATTAAGACTAAGGGTTGAAAAAGGACAGATGGGTAAATTGTCACAGCACCAGACACTGGCAATAATCAAGCTCCAATTGCTGGTGTGAGAAGGAGATCATAATGAACCAAGAAATATTTCCTCAAATGCATAGAGCATACACAATCTGGTAGTAGCCAAGTAAGAAGCCCACACACCCAGTCCTTAGGCTTCTGTGCAGGAGATGGAGGAGAGGAAGTACCCCCTGTTGCAGTGACTCTTCTGGCCAATCTAGGAACCCAATGACTTCCATGTAGCCTGTAGGAACAGTTGTGCTGGCTTGCAAAATGATTCCTAGCTCGTCTCCAGGAGCAGCACTCGTGCATCCCAGGAAGAGCTCATTCAGCCCTCTTCAACTGCAGTGAAGGTTTCAAATCCATGTGAAATCTTCCTGTGAGGACATCTGGGGTAAGTGATGCAATCCTCTGTGCGGGGTGTAATGTTACAAAGGTTCTTTTAAGACACTCTGTCTCAAAAAGAAAGTGACCACGTGTTTCTCAAACTTGGAAACTCTCAGCTAAGAATTTCCCCAGCTTCTGCAAGAGCTCTAACAGACTTGGAATCAGTTTCTAGAGCATCACAGGCATCGAGGGAAACATTGCGCACTACTGCCTGTACAGTCCCATATTACCTGAGCCAAAATCTCTCTCTCATATCATGTTGAAACAGAAGGGGGAGAGGAGCCAGATCTGTAGGTCACGCTGTAATACATCAGTACATATCCTCGGATGCTGAGGGGGAGAGAACCCCAATGGTAAATTCCTCCGTCATGTATGTTATAGATTTACCAGAAGAGAGAGAGCCCCGATTAGTAAAACAGGGTGAGAACTAAGGGACGAAGGCTGTTAGCCCACTTAAGGTTAAGGGGGTTGCAAACAGAAATCAGTGAATGAATTGGAAACCCACCCACCATTGTTGTTACAGTAATTGTATAGGGCAGAACTTCCTTTAAAAATACCAGTAGTAGGGCACAGCACTCATGATAAGCCCTGCACTAACAAACCAAAGGTCATAGCCCCACACTCTTGATCAATCCTCAAGTAACGAAGCAACACTGACAGTCTTGTACTCCCAAGCAATCCCGCCTAAACAAGCTGCACAGCCTAGTGCTCTTGCAATGGTAAAGCAGTGGGTGTGAGCACAGCGAAAGAAACATTTCAATTTCGAGTTCTGTGAGGTTGATCTAAACAGCTGTGGGTGAAACAAAACTATTGTGAGAGTTCTGAATGCTGAAGTGATAATGCCTGGTTAACCAATTGGCCAGTCACCAGAAAGGACAAAAATTTCACACGGTACATTAAGAATGAGATTGCACTGTTAATTTCACCGATAAAGATAATTGGCCACATGTTCTCCCACAACTCTCTGGCTTTTAAGGACATTATCACTGTGATCTTTTGGACACTGAGGGGTGAAGGATTTGAAAAGTTTGGGGGCAGTGAGCTGCACTCTGCATGGCCATATAGAGAGTCAGCTTCAATTCCCAGCTCTGGGCTGGCTGGAGGGAAACCCTTGTTTCTTGACCCTTGAGTCTCTTCCTGCCAGTGTGACATGCTGCGGGGGCTAGGAGAGAAAAACTCCTTTCAGTCTGGTGGACTCAAAGGGCGTGTGGAGAGAGGGGAAGGAGTGCATTAAGGGGTGGGAGGTGTTTATCCTCCCAGCTCAGTGATGGAGGGAACCATCCTAAAGATTCATAAATGACAATTCTTCCATATTATGGCGTTCTCTTTCCAATTGCAGCCAGTATCTTACACGTATCAAGACATGGTTGAAGCTACCAGTGCGAATGCTGCTGTGCTGAGTTGAGCTGATGTCCCCAGGCACCATGGCCCCCGCAGTGCCACAGCTCCTGGGCTCAAGGGATTTTGAGATGGGCCATTTTACTTGATTTTTATTGGTTTTACACATGTAACCCCAAAGATTGTGGGAGTGCCCTACATTACTGTTTAATGTAGTTTCTACCTGGGAAATGTACTTTAAAATATGATAAGTGAAATATAAGGTCAAAAGGAACATTCCTGAAGTGACCCTATGAAAATAGTATTAAAATGTCCTGTAGGTATTTAAAATCAATATTGAAATGTTTTACCAGGGCCCTCTACCTGTAGTTACAAGACTGGATCTACACTGCCAATAAGATTTGTTAGGCCTTTACATTTTAAAAATGTAGCTCCTCAGTCTATATTACATGGCGGTTGTCTCCAGCTATATATATAAAAAAATCCAATAAAGAAATGTCTCAGTTACATCGGAAACAATTTGTGTTTCCCTAACAGAAGAGGTGCTATATTCTGACATTATGTTTAAAAGGAGGAGTGGAAAAAGCGCCTGATTGCCATAAAAAGAGTTAAATGAAGTGCCTGGGGAATGTTTGCGTGGGCTACATTCTGATGCTGAGTGTAAAGGTGATTCGGCCCAGGAAACGATCGTTAGTCACATCATTCACAATTCCTTCCCCATTCAGTCTGCACTGAATGGGGACAAAATCATTCTTCTTCACATCTGTGAAGTGCAGAGCCACCAGGGGGGAGGTGTAGTTGACCTGAAAAGAAGAGACAGTAGATACGGACAACTGCTGAGAGGGTAGGAAAAACATCAAATACTCTGTGCCACAGGCCGTGGAATAGTGTTCAGAAAAATGGGCCTGATCCTGCAGTGGTGCCAATTGGCTTAGCCCTATGGACTCCACGAGGACCAGGGAAGCTGATTTGCACCAGGCTGAGGATCTGATCCAGTATGTCTGAAAAGGATGGGGACACATTTGAGTTCTCTAATACAATATTCCTCACGGATCAATTTGTTACTATTCAAGCCAGAAGCCGTGATAAGTAGGGAAGACTAACAAGGTTATAAACTACTTTCTGCCACTTTAAATTGTTGCTCCTTTGTCTGCAATAATAATAAAGAAAAATAGTCATGCTCCTTGTATGCCCAATGTACATGCTCCTGGGAAACCAAGGTCGGGGCATGCAGCTCACGTTTCACAAGGGAGCTGTTATTTGCCCTCACCTACATTCCATCTGTTTTCACAATGGGAATTTTGTTGACCCTACCTCTCTCTGTCTGAACTCTTATTTTGAATGCATTCTGCTCACCTAAACCGCCCTGCGCCCAATCCTGCAAATAGAATCATAGACGTGTAGGACTGGAAGGGATCTCACTAAGTCATCTAGTCCAGTCCCCTGCACTCAAGCCAGGATTAAGTAATAATTAGCCCATTCCTATCAGGTGTTTGTCTAACCTATTCTTAAAAGCCTCCAATGATGGAGATTCCACAACCTCCCTCAGCAATTTGTTCCAGTGCTTAACCACCCTAACAGGAAGCCTTTGCTAATGTTCAACCTAAACCTCCCTTGCTGCAATTTAAGCCCATTGCTTCTTGTCCTATCCTCAGAGGTTAAGGAGAACAATTTTTCACCTCCCTCCTTGTAACCACCTTTTATGTACTTGAAAACTGTTATCATGTCCCTCTCAGTCTTCACTTCTCCAGACTAAACAAACCCACTTTTTTCAATCTTCCCTCATAGATCATGTTTCCTAGACCTTTAATCATTTGTTGCTCTGGACTTTCTCCAATTTGTTCACATCTTTCCTGAAATGTGGTGCCCAGAACGGGACAAAGTACTCCAGATGTAAATAGGCCCATTAAAAACTAGGGCTGACCTTTTCAAAAGTGGTCACTGATTTGGGGTAGCTCAATTTTTGTCTGCCCAACTTGAGCATGTTGGTCACCACTAAGGAACAGGCCCGTACACATTCCAAGTTGGGCACCCTAATGCCAAGCCATCCCAAATCAGTGTCCACTTTGGAAAATGTCAACCTATGGTACTACTGCTGTCAGCACATTGAATATGACTGAATATCATTGAATATCATGCCCATTTTACAGATGGGGAAAATGAGGCACACACGGTGATCACACAGCGAGTCAGTGTCAGAGCCAGAAATACAACACAGGAGTCCTAATTGCCAGCCCCCACCCCACTGACTACTAGTTCACAGTGCCTCCCTACTGGGTTGTGCTTTCCAAATAGGTGCATTTTACAAACAACCACTCCCGCCCCACTCTTTCTCTGAGGAGAGATTAAAGGGAAGCCAATAGAGTATTAGCCGCCAAGTTTCTACTTACGTGAGTGAGCTTGCCATAGTAGGGATAGTACATGAGATCAAATGTTCCATTGCCTGGATAGAAGTCCACTGATTTAAGAGCACTTTCATCGCCTTTCTGTGATTAAAAATAGGCAGGTGTGTAGTATGAGGGCAGTACAGTACAGCTCCCCTCAGATCAACAACACAATGGGGCTTTGGCGGGCACCTCTGGAGAGCCCCAGCACAAAAGGACTAGGTATTTTGTCACCTATTTATACAGAGCACGTTTACTGATAGAACCAGCTGCTGCTGGAATGATCAGAGAACAAGTGCGCATAACGAGCAGGACAAAGGTCATGTTTGCCTCCTATAAATCAGTCTCTATGCTTCACTGCCTCATCATTACTAGCTAAGGGCCTGGTCTAACTCCCACTGAAGCCAGTGGTAGTCTTACCCAGGCCCTGAGTGCTGGGTCATGGACAGAGAGGGGGCAGTCTCAGTCCCTCTCTGTCTACGGACCTGCTCCTAGGCAGGGCGCAGCTGAGCACCCTCTGTTAGTGGCATCACTGGAAGCTGGAAGGGCTCAGCATTCCCCACGAGGTGTTTGGCCCCAAATGGAGAGCTGCAGGATAATACTTAGCACTGTCCACCTTCACAGAACTTTACAAACCTGCAGCCCTCACAATGTTCTTAATGCTGGGGCTGGTGAAACATTTTGGGCCAAAGTCATCCCAGGTGTAACTCCATTGCAATTCATCACCAAGCGGGACTGCGGGGGTGAGGGGGTAAGTCTCTTTCTGCAAATAACACTGGACATTCGTGAAAGAATTACCTGAATGGCACAGTTCACGCTCACAGGTGTCCCGTAGCCAGGTCGATAGCCTATGATCTACAAAAAGAAAAGTCATTCATGCTTCTATGAGATGCGAAGCCTGGCCTGTGATATCCAACCAATATCACCTGCCCACTCCAGAGGTTTCTCTCTCTCCATCTTAAGCTTATGTATCTGATCATATTGCATATGAATGCAAGTTATCTTGGAGGCATTTTCTGCCATCAGCGCATTATGTCATTCACCCCAAAGGGGGTGCACATGCCTACTTGTCCTCCCTATGGGCCTGAGCCCCCAGAACTCAGGAATGGAGAAGACCAATAGACTCTCTGCCCCTTCAAGTTGAGGCTATACAATGAAATCTGCATGAAGGGCCTCCACCCCCAAAAGACATCACTTTAAAAATTTCTGAAAGTTTTCCAGTATGATGTTCACCCTTTAAAAAAAGAGCCAGGTCTACTAGGCAACCAATTTTTGCTGTTTCCTCAAATGGCTGCTTGACCCCTGCTTGATAGACAAATAGAAGCATACGTATTGACAATTACTACACTGATCACAATCAAAAGGCCAACCCTTAGTTCTTCAAAAGCTTTTCCAAGCAGCTGATGAATTATCTTGACATTTATTTTGCCAGCAACATACCCTTTGATTCTATTGTATTTGCAGATTTCCGATTATGACTGTTCTTTAAAAATGCACAGTTATAAAGAGAGCATCGTGTGGGTCATGACCTCAGAAAATAACTTAATACCCAGAAAGAAATCCCGGCAAAGAATTACTTTCCTGTAGCCTATTTCTTGACCAAATCAAGGTACAGGGGGCTTTGCAAATTTTCTTTGACAGAATGTACCCGCCTGGGAATGGAGCTGCTGTTTTCCACCTGATATGGGGAACTGATTTTAGAGCTGATTTTACTAGCTCAGAGAATTGGCCTAGTTTCAAACCCAGCGTAATAATTAATTTATAGTACTGCCCAAAGAGGGAATTAAAATTAATGGATTTTTTTGTACCCGGTTCATCTTCAGCAAGATGCATGGCTGGCCTTTAGAGTAGCCAAACGTGGGATCCTCAATCCCAGAACAGTTCTGCAATTGTGATCGCTTGAACTGGCAGGCTTTCTTCTCCTCGCTTTCCGCTCCGTCTTGAACAAAGTACTGGCCTGCTGGGCACTCAATGTTCTTTTCCTCTTGAATGTTGTCATCATAAGCTAAGGTGAACCAAGAGCTGCTGGTTAATGCTTTTCGCACTGTCACGATCTAGCCAAATATCAAGGCTGCAATTGTCAAAGGCACCAGAGGGAGCTGGAAAATCCCTTCCCAAAAGACAAGGTTTAATACTCAGTTCAGCAGAGTATTTCCATGTATGGAAACCTCACAGACAGAAGTAGGAACATAGGTTTTTATGGCTTAGTTTGTGCTTCACCTTTTCTTCAGACTACATTCATATTTATTGCAATGACAACTGAAAGCAAAGGGGCTGGACTTACTGCTCTGCAGTCTACTAAGGAGCAGAGTCAAGGTCTTCCTAACTGCAGGCTTGTGATGCTGGCAAGCCTTTCCCTGTCCTATTCTCCCATCCTTCTGGGGGTCCCGCGTGGTTTGTTTTCTTGCAGTTTGTTTTGTCGATGGGGGGGGCCATCTGCAGGGAGACGAGGCCTGCGCATTGTTAGCAGGATGCCATGGCAGGAGTGAAAAGCAACACTGAAAACTTGGAAGTGAAAGAAAAAGCCGGGAGTAAGAGGAGTGAACGGCCAGGTTCATTTCACTCCGAGGAAGCTGCCGAAGTGCATTGCAGGATGTTGCAGGAGAAATCATTAGAAAGGGGCATGTGTCCCCCCCCCCCCCCCCGCATTTCCTGTGTGGCTCTGCCCAGACTTGGACATGCTCATTGTCATCTCCTAGAGCCTTTATGACATCAGCTCTTTTGCAAATGTCACTGAGCGATCGACACCAGTTTAGGTTACGTGATGTGTGGGTTGGGCACCACCTCATTCATGTTGCCCAGTGTCTGGAGGGCTTTTTACTGTTTATAAAAGGTAACATAAAAGCTACTAGAACAAAGTTATATAAAGACTGTGCTTTCCTTAAAGCTCCAACCAGTTTACCTTGTAGGAAGTCATGCATGCTGTTCACATAAGGCATCCATGTGCTGGGTTCGGAGACACTGAAGGCAATGTTAAATCCATGTAAGTATGGTCTAATCATTACTCCTGGTAAATAAAAAAGACCCTTGTTGTATTAACCAGTCATGGAGATTCTGTTGGCTCAAGTATGTATGTCCAAGGGGTTAATTTGGGTAATTCAGATCAATATTTATTATTTAACGTTGCATTATTTCATTATTTACTTATAAGACTACGTTTTAGTCATGGGTATTTTTAGTGAAAGTTACGGACATGTCACGGGCAGTAAACAAAAATTCATGGTCCGTGACCAGTCCATGACTTTTACTATATGCCCCTGACTAAAAGGGGGTCAACGCCACAGGTCCTGGGGGGTCGCCACGGGTGCTCGGGGGCAGGCGAGATGTGGCCCAAGGGGGCACCATGGGTGCTTGGGGGGGAGGTTGGGGGGGCTGGGGCAGGCTCCCTCTCCCTACCTGGCTCCTGGGAAGCAGCAACCGCAGCTCCTAGCTCCATGTGCTGCCTCCGCTCCACCCCAAGCCCCAGTTCTCCAGCTCCCATTGGCTGGGAACCACAGCCAATGGGAGCTGCGGGGGCGGTGTCTGTGGGCGGAGGCAGTGGGTGGAGCTAGGAGCTGAGGGAGGGGAGTTGCTGTTGCTCTTCCAGGGAGCCCCCCCCAGGTAAGCACCGCCCTGTACCCCAAGCTCCAGTCCTGAGACCCCCACACACCCAAACTCCTGCTTCTGGGTGGGGTGAGGTGGGGGGGCCCCAGACTGCTCCAGCAGCAGGCGGTGTGCCTGGCCCAGGGGCTGCCTGAGCTGCTCAGCAGCCCCCTGGCCAGCCGCACTGGCCGCTGCAGAAGTCATGGAGGTCACAGAAAGTCACAGAATCTGTGACAAACATGGAGCCTTATTTATTTAGCATTTATATTGTGGTAGCACCTAAGGGCCTGTGATGGGGCATCTGCCCAACACTGGCTCATAAGGGGTTAACAGAGCCCTATGTAGGCTGTGCAGGAGGCAGCCAATTAGAGAGGGCCCTAGAGAGGCTGCAAGGAGCAGCCAATCAGGGCAAGGCAGGTCCATATAAGAAGTTGCTCCCTGGTGCTTGAGGAGGGAAAACTGGCTGCCTTGCAGAAGAAAACTAGCAGACTGGACAGAGCAGTGCTGCTAGCAGCATCCAGAGGGAGCTAAAGACAGCTCCTGGTCAGCTGCAGGGATTCGCAGGCTGAGGCCTTGGGGCAAGGGTGAAGAGGGTGCTGGGAGCCGCGGGGAAGAGGTCCAGGGAAATGAACTAAGGAGTCGGAGGGGACACAGCAAGTGGAGGCCGTCTACTAGGTCCCTGGGCTGGGACTTGGCGTAGCGGGCAAGCCCAGGTCCCCCCCACCCCTCGCCACTGAGGAAGTGGCCAGACAATTGGCTCCAGTTGCCACTGAGGGAAGTGGCTGGACAGTGGACTGCAGTTCCCCCAGAAGGGGGAGAACAGATTGTGACATGGCTGGAGGGCTGTATCATGAAGAAGATGCTGCGGTCCTGGGAGTGATGTGGGCCCTGGAGCTATGTGAGCCCTGGAGCAGAAGTGATGGCAGTGAGACACCACCAGAACAGGGCGCACTGGCTAGAAGAGCTAATCCCTGGGACAGCCACCAGGAGGCGCTGCAGTGATGAGTGAATCTCATCGCAGGGCCACAACTAGGTTCTGTCCTGTTGTGCTAGGTGTGGTAGAAGTACATAAACAATTAGGGTGCTGCCTTGTGAGTTAGCAAATGAATTTAAGCTTCCACCTGATTTCATGGGGAGGGTTTAAGACGAAGAGGCTGATTTTCCTCTCATTAGTTTTACACCAGTGTAACTCCTTTGACTCAAGGGGGTGCCTTCTGATTTACCACAGCAAATGTGAGAGGAGAATCAGGCCTTTTAGGACATGCCTGTTCGTGGTCACCATTAGATCTTAGCAAGGCAAGGGGAAAGTGAGGACACCTGGTGTTTCAGATGGAAACAGACAAGCAGGAAAAATATATTTTAAAAAATGATTTAAACAGTGCTTACATTTCATCAAAAAAGAAAAAAAGATGAAAAAACAGCATATATATTCTGTATCATAATTGATTATAATAATCATAGTTACTGGTTGCTGACTGTGGGCTTGACATTGTGCAAACATACAATAAGTGTAAGTACACTTCCTGCCTCCAGAACTTACAATGTAAATTACTGATCATTTTACTGAGCTCCTAGAAATGGATGTGAATCCTCAGCTTCTACCAGGAGAGGCCAGAGTCCCATTGAAACACACTGGGCCAGATCTTCAGCTGGTGCAAATGCATGCAGCGCCACTGCCTTGCTTTACGCCAGCCAAGAATCTGGCCCACTGTGGAAAATTAACATTCCGCAAGTTCTCAGGGAAACAACCGCTGTCTCTTTGGCTGCATCCTTCCACGTTAACACATATTACTCCGGCAGGTTCTTCTCGATGCTCCTTACCTTTGAAAAGGCTGCTCCAGGCATGACAAGAAATGGGTAGTTTTAATCTGGTCTGCGGAATCTCACGTTAGATTTCTCCGTTGAGGAAATGGAATGGCAGCTACCTAACTAATGTACTTCCAGGAGCCGCAAAGACAGAACTTCTGTGTAGGTGACTACCGAGACCGTTCCTACAGTCGTAGGCCAGCATGGGGCTCAGAGGGAAGTCAGGGAATGGCTGAGCTGAAGGGCTTACCTGGCGGCGAGACTCTGTCCCTGTACGTAGGCGTGTAGGGGCTCAGAGCAAGCAGCAACCCGTACATACAAAAGGAGAACATCCCAGCCAGAAACGTGTACAAAATGAGGTAAAATAATAAGATCAAGCCTGCAAGACACAGAGGACATGTCTCTGTTAGCGCAGTTGCTAGCCCTTCCACCCTCACAAAGAGCAGGCCCAATCACCCTTCTTCACGTCTGGTATTTGCTAACTCTGACGGGAGTCTTTCATTAGAGAAGTGACTTTCCCAACCCAAACACCCTCAAACTTTGGGAAAGTTTGGATCAGACTGTACTTCCCAGCCAGCCACTATCTGCAACTGGCCCACACAAACCATGGATCTGAATGCTTCCGGGTGCAGGGAAAGTTCGGATTATGAGCTATATCCATCTAATTCATGGCTTGGCCCATCACAGTCAGAGATGGGTCTAAACAGGATCTACATATCCACATTCCTAAACTGGATCAAACTGAACCCAGATCCCACCCACAGCAGCTTCAAACCCTC
Organism: Caretta caretta; assembly: GCF_965140235.1. NCBI lineage: Eukaryota > Metazoa > Chordata > Testudines > Cheloniidae > Caretta > Caretta caretta. The sequence goes on from NC_134214.1 coordinate 89,715,822, forward strand.
TCTGAATAGCAAAGCTGATGTCATAGACAAGAAGAGGCAATGAATAGGCAGCCTCTAACACATTTTTGAATTCCTTAGGAAAACTCCACAGATAGGAAAATTGCCTCCCTACCCATCCCCACAAATCCCACCATCAGCTGTTCGACATCAGGAACCGAATGGCCAGGGAACAATGCAAATAACATTGACTTGAAATGCAGCTGCTCCGCAATACACTTTACACTTGGCTATTTCACAAGCCCAGTGTCCAGAGAACAGTTGTTTTTTTTTTCCAGGACCAGACTGACGGTTGGGGTTGTCTCGGGAGAATAAAGCCTATGAATAAAAACCAGTGGTTCAGAAAATAAAGTGAAACTATAACACAACCATTTCCCAGGGGAGCCATGATTCTGCTTGCAGAACAAGCCATGAGAACACAGATGTGCACTTTCACCTCTGCATTCTCTAGGTGTTTATGTTTGGTGGAATTGTTAATGATGGGAACTAAGTGAAAAGGCAAATTCAACAGAGGACCGAACAGGAGCTCAGCAGTGGGGCTACAGTGCAGGGGGGCTACAGGGGAGCTCAGGGGGCTACAGGGAAGCTTGGTAGGGGGGCTACAGGGGAGCTGAGGTGGGGAGCTCAGTGAGGGGCCTACAGGGGAGCCGAGGTGGGGGGTCTACAGGGGAGCTGAGGTTGGGGGAACTTCTGTGGAATTCAGGGCCCTCGTGGAGGAAGCTGTGCTTAAGCTCTGGGTTCTGGGACAGAGAGCAGGCTCCAGCCATGGGGAGACCTGAACAGAATTCCTGGTTTTCTTTCTGGGAGTGCTGCAGAGACAAAGAACTAACCCCCTGGAGAGGACATAGCTGTTCAGCAGCCACCGGTCAAGGTCCCTCTGCGCCGGAGAGGAGTAAAATCACAGAAATCCTGGGTGGGTGGGCCAGGAAGCTGCAGGGGCTGGGGGTGGGAGCGAGGGACGGACCTCTGTGTGGTACCTACTGCATGGCTGCTGAGAGAGGGGCTGATGGGAGCTGTGTCATCAGGCAGGAGGGGGCCCAGTGAGTCACCAGGTACCTCAAGATGTCCCCAACAAGCTCTCAGCACAGCCATGCTGGTAGGGAGCCATGGCACCTTCTCATGACCTCCTCTCCAAAGGGGGCAGTGCCAAGGAACGCCACAGGCCAGATTCTGCTCTTGGTTACACGGGGCGTATCCAGTCACTCCACCACCGTCAATGGTGTACTCCTGTGAGCCTGATTCTCCTCCCAGTTACCTGGCTGCGCGACCCAGGTGACTGCACTGACATCAGTGGAGTGCGTCAGAGCTGAAGCCAAGCGGCTGCCGGCCCTCTCCCTCCCCTCTACCCGCAGGCTCTTCCACGGGAGGGGATGGTTTTAGGCCTATGCTCCCAATTTATCTTGCTGTCCTAACCCTGCCTGGCACGTCTGATCATGCAGCCACTGCAATTCCCATGCCGACTTGGCCCATTTGGATCATAGTGCTGCTAGGTTTTTATTATTATTATTTATTATTATTCAGTTTTGCTTTGGCAAACGCTGTGCAGAATAGTACCACAGAACTAGCCTGGGCTCTTGCAAATCCTCGCCATAACGCACAACAGCCAGCAAAGCATCCAGTGCTGCCTGCTGTTCAGGAATGACGAATGCTTATTAAAAAAAAAACAGACTCTTTGAAGATCGGCTCATCCGCCTTCATCGTCATGTACGCACTGGGAAGCCGTGCTGGCCCTGGAATACTCCCTCCCTTTCAGCTGGTGTTCATGCAGGATATGAAAGCTTCGGCCGATTCCTCATTTAGCGTTCATCATGAGGCACCTTCATTTTAAAAGTGTGATGCCTTGTTAGGCGCTCAAATGCCCAGCTCTGGGAAAACCTATTCAGCCTGCTCGTGTGAGCAGGAGAATGGGGTGGGTGTAGGTGCGCACACTTGTGTTACCAAAGGTTGTACAGCACTGGGAGGCTGAGGACCAAATAAACGTATTGGTAGAGAAAAGAAATATGGGAATGTCAAGAATAGTTTAAGCATGGCTGGGTTCTAGAACCATTGTTTTTAAGATATTTGGATCATTTATTATATATTCAACCCCCCGAGTGCATTCATGATGGAAAGGGGAGGCAATCCAGCATTGTTAATTAAAGGTTTTGACCGGAGAAGCCAGCACCACTGTTTTGAAAATTTTCAAAAAGTGAGTGTTTGATGCTCCAAGACTCACTGGAGCTTTGAGTTAATTCCCACTGAGACGCAGTAAGAACTTGCAGCTTCCGTCAATGCATCTGTCCCGGCTGGGTATCTACACAGAACTGGCTAAATCCACCCATAAAGCCCTGTCCCAGCACACATGGGACCTGGGTAAAATCAGCTCTAGATGCTTTGAAGACCGTTTCTCCTGTGCTTCAGTTAATCCACAGTCTGGATGTGGAACACAGAAGAGATTTTTACTTGATTTTATATCTGCCACAGGAACAACAAAACCAGGTTCCATGCATGGCCAGAACAACACATGTATTATGTGACAACACTGTAATGCCACCCAAATACCTTGAGAGAACCTGCTTCAATACGGAAATAAAACCCCCTCCAAACGCACACCCCTAGCGATCACCTACCACCCCACACTAGAATCTATATGAGGTATCATTAAACAACTACCACCCACACTTGATGGGGACCACATCCTGAAAGAAATCTTTCCTGAACCCCCTCTTCTGGCCTTCAAATAACCCTCCCAGCCTCTCCAAGTTCATCATCGGAAGCAAGCTCCCCACAGACCAGGACACACCAACTCAAAGCGACACCAGACCCTGCCAGAACAACAGATGCAAAATCTGAAGACATATCTCCACTGTTACAATAATCAACAACCACCCCCTCCACACACACACCTTTCAAGAGCCATGCGTCCTACACGTGCCTCTCAGCCACAACGTGTGGTGTACCTCATCCAATGCACTAAATGCCGCAATAGCAAGTAGGTGGGACACTCTTGTAGGAACTCTTGTAGTTCCACTCTTGTAGGAACTCATGCAGGAAAATGATAAAAGACAAAAACATCCTATCACCTGTGGTTGAACACTTTTCTCAGCACGATCGCTCTATCTGATCTCAAAGAAACCTGCACAACACCTTCAGAAGATGAGCCTGGGAGTTTAAATTCCTAACTTTGCTAGACACAAAAATCATTAACTGAACAAAGACACTGTATTTATAGCTTATTATAGCAATCTATAACCCACCAACCCCCGCCCTCAGCTTCTCTCCCACCCTCCCCATGACTGGAGAGGTATTAACGGGCCCCTTCACCTTGATTGGTCCCTTAAAAGATGTGTTAACTACATATCCTAAACAATCTGTTCCACATTGTATTTAGCTGTGACACTTCCCAGAGCTCTCTGTAAACTTGAAAGCTCGTCTCTCTCACCAACAGAAGTGGGCCCATAAAAGATATTACCTCACCCACCTTGTCTCTCTAATATCCTGGGACCAACATGGTCACAGCAACACTATAATAACGATAATTGACTAACCACAGACTCTTTGGCACTCCGCTCACTGGCTGGGTAGCTTTTGCAGCTTCTGTAAATCACTCCCTGTTTTCTCTTGCTTCAGCTGACTTCCCACAACAGGTCTCTTGGCTTAGATGAAGCCACTCACTGTGGACTTTGCAGGAGATGCTGAAAACTTGGCAGGAGGAGCAAACAAGTTGCAAGGCTTGTCGGCTCATTACCGTTGCCAAATGCTCAGTGCCGCCAAAATGTCTGTCCTTTGCTTCTTGAATGCAGTGCCGGGCATCACATTGTCTGGGTTCATTTTACTACTTTGGAAATTGACGAAGAACATGATTGGCCGTATTCTGCTGGTGTAAAGTCAGAGTTACTTGCTCTGATTTACTCCAGTGCAAAAGTGCTCATAACTTGAGATTCAGGCCCAACCATTTTCATGCTCATGAATGAGTTGTTTAAGTATAGGAAAACAGCACCACAAACGTCCCTCGCAATCTGAGTGCTCTAAGGATTGAGCATGGGAATGCAGCTGCAGCAGCAATAATTATGGGACTGGATGAGTGGCAGGTGTTCTCAGCCTACCACCTTCCACTGCCTGTTTTTAACCAGTTGCACATGGTTTGCCCAGAGTATAATTTTTAAAGGCCATGGAAAAGGCTGTCAAAACAAAATCCTAGCTTTTGAGCCAGACCCTGCTTCCCTCACTCATGTGAGTGATGTCGCTGATTTATTTAGCTACAGCCTCCACTCATCCAAAGGGATGGGCAGAAAAGTGTTGATCAGGTCTTGACTTTGCACCTGGCTGGCTTTGCTGCTAGAATCTGAGCCCTGGTGTGTAATTCTGATTCACTCTGCTTGGGTTTGAGCCCAGGGCAGGAAGCGGCTTTGGGAGAGTAGAGACTTTGGGAGTCTCCTCTGGCTTTCATCAGCTAAACATCGGCATAATGCCACCAAAGCCAAAGGAGTTGCTCTTTTTTTATGCTCCTGTAAATGTGAGGTGAATCAGGTCCATCCAATCTAGAGATACCTGTCTGGTCTCTCAATGGCACTAATACACCTACCGAAGGACTCCACAGTCTGCATATTGATCTATTCTAATCCAGGATCACCCTTCCCTGGGATATCTGGGCACCATTTTACACGCTAAGCCACAAAGATGCACAAGGAGCTGATCCAGTCGTTCGTGAGAATGACATGCTCATCAGAAAAGCCCTACATGTCCCCTTATTTCACCTAAATTGCGTACTCTGTCACTGTGAACAGAATGTGCAAATGGCCAGTTAGACCCGTCACTGGTCAGTGGTGCACTTACAAACCCAAGTGGTGTTCAACCATGATCAGGGTGCGTGCCATCTAAGTGTGCAGCCCTTCGCCTCCCTCCGGGGGGAGAAGGAGCAGTGTTCTTAAGCCAGAATGAAGCTACATGGAAGTGCGGCAAACATCACACACACACACACACATCCCCACCCCCATCAGCGCTGATCTGGAGAGGCTAGCTCCAGAGAGAGTGGAGCTCTGATCTAAATGCATGGTTGCCTAATTCAGTACAATGGCTCTCCCAGTTACCAGGGGAATCCATGATGTGAATAATGAATTAAAAATTCATTCCTATCCACTCACCGACGCCACTGGGGATTTATTTCTTGTCTAATTCTTTGTGTTTTTAATGCTAGTATGGGAAATTGCTATTAAAACACAAAGGTCAAACTCTGCTGCCCAGGACCTGTTTAACTGACAGCAGCGATTGGCCTTAAAGCTGCACCAAACTGTGTTGGTCTCAATTTGCCACATGAAAGGAAGGGAGTATGGGGCTGAAACAGAAGCTCAGGCCACAGAGCACGTGCAGGGCCAAATCCTGCTTCAGTTACACCAGTGTAACTCATCCGTACCTGATTCGGATCTCATTTACACTGCCTTTTAGATCAGTGTAACACTGTAATTCTATTAACTTCATCGGCGTTACACTTGACTTACACCAGTGTAAGCTCAGAAGGAGACGCATTGACGTCCCCGGGGATGCATGGGTATTGCAGGGCAGATCTTTGGTTCACTCCAAATAAAATCACTCAGCCTCAGACATCTCCTGCAGCACGTGTGCTCTGTTATGAGTCCTAGATTTACCTTAACCCCACTGTATGGTCACTAGGGCTGCAGATTTGTCACGGCATTTTTTAATCAAAAATCATGGAGCAGTCATGGGAAATTTACTAAAACTGCTGAGTTAGGGGGAATTGGTGTGTAAGTCCTGGGTATGAAAATTCAGCTATGCCTCTTTAACAATAATATACACAAATCCTTCTTCCGCTGCCTCCTCCTTCTTGCCCTGCCAGGGTGGCACCGACAATCTGTAGCAGCACCCTCTGCTCCGCCACTGCAAAAATCCCAGCCCACTGAGGAGGGCTTGCAGCGCCTCTCAATCATATTTTGCTGGCAGCCAGGCCAAACCTGAGTGCAACCCCGGGCAACCCTGGGCACTGCAACCCCGGGCACCAGGCCACAACATCCAGTGGAGAGTTGGGCCCAGTCCCACGGGATAGGAGCCGCCATTGTGGGGTGAATCGGTGCAGGGTGGGCCTGCTCTCCAACTCCCCTCCCACTGGAGGTCTCCCCTCTGCACCAGACCTGCAATTCACTTAGAACCTTCCTGCCACCCACGGGTGGGTCACGGCCCACCATTTGGGAAACTCTGCTTTATTAAAACCCCAGACACACAGAAAAGTCACGGATCAGCAGAAAATCACAGTATCTGTGACATTTTTACCACCATGGCAAACGTGCAGCCGTAATGTCAGCATAATATGTCTACCACAGGAGTAAAAACAGGGGTAGCTTCCCCATGGCTGTATGTTCTACGGGCACATTCACGGCTAGCATTTTACAGTTCTTTACTGAGCCACCTGTTAGATATATGTGTATGGGTCCAGGATTTAGATTACATGTGCTCTGCTATGCCATAGCAGGGAAATTCACAGTCAAGGAAAGAAAGAAAGAAAGAAAGAAAGAAAGAAAGAAAGAAAGAAAGAAAGAAAGAAAGAAAGAAAGAAAGAAAGAAATTCAGCCATTTAACGTACCCCAGCTCTGAGCTGTTCTTCCCATACATTCTTTCTTCTCTGAATTCCACAGGAAAGTTTTCATTTCTTGAATTACATCTGCCAAAGTTTTCTTCCCCATCTTTTCCTTGCACTTTTCCTGCTCGTCTTCAGAGTGCTGTGCTCTCTCTTCATCCTTGTTTTCCTGGAATAGTTACAGAACGCAATTCCCCCCCCCCCCAAAAAATGAGTATCTCATTGGCCAAAAATAAACACAAGACTACTTAATATCTGGAGATGTTTCAAATTTCCATTTCCTATCCCCATCATCACGCCTGTGTTATGGAGAGGCATTTCTTTGGCTGTAGTGGTCTATAATCATTTAGATCCCAGTATTCAGTTTCCCAGGGCAAATATGGCTCTGCGGTCACACTGGACACTAGTCTCTCATCCTGATTCTCCCCTTTGTTCACAGTGAGTCTTCATTTCTAACCCATGTGAACACGATGAAAAGACGCACAATTCCTACATCTCTCATATGCACCTCGGAGGTGAGTAAATCCTTTCCTGGGTTGTGATACGCATCATGAGGTGATGCTGTTAAACAAAGTCTTCCAACTTCTTTTTCTTAGCATGCTAGTATGAGGGGACTGTTGGCCCCTTACTTAGTGGGGTTTTTTGGTTGGCCACCTCCCACTAACAAAAGAAAGGAAAAGGGCCAATGAGAAATCAGGAGCCTGAGATTGACGGTCCTCAGGGGGAATGGGGAGAGGCCAATGCGCCAGCTCAGCCTGATTGACAGGGCAGGCAGGTTAATGAGGGAGTCAGGAGGCCAGGGGGTCCAGTCCTCCATGTGGCAGCTGCCTGGGCCGGAGCGGGGTCGAGCAAGGGGAGAGCAGGGGCCTGAGCCGAGCTGGGGAGCTGGGCTGCACCCGCCAGGGCCAGAGGGGCCAGAGGAGCAGCCCAGGGAGCTGGAGGCAGAGCAGCAGCAGTGCTGATGCAGAGTGGTGGAGCTGGGGCTGGAGCAGTCCGGAGCCGGGTGCCGTGAGCAGCTGGGGAGAGCAAGGGGGACCCTGGGCAGCAGGCCCAGTGCAGGGAGACGCAACCAGGCAAGAGGCCCTGCAGGCCAGACTTGGTGGGGGGGATCATAACCCTGACAGGGGGGCTGATGCTGGGAAGAAGGGTCCTGCATCCTAGAGCCTGAAGGTGTGTGGCCACCGCTAGAGCAAGTGTCCGACCCGCAGCATCCCTGCAGCACAGCCAGGGCTTGGGAAGGTGGCCTGGGCCGTGTGAGGAACAGACAGTGAACTGCTCCGGCATTCCGGAGACGGCTGTTTCCCCGTGCCCACAGAGCGGGGTTATGTGTTTTCCTTTAACCTGTCCCATTTTTTCCTGTTTTTTTTTAATTGGTTGCTCTTTTAATAAATTGTATTTGCCTTGAACTATATGCAATGATCAGTGGACACCCTAGCCCCTGTCCTAAGTGACCACGACAGAGGAGGCTCGAGCCCCCCTGAAATCCTGGGCCCAGCCTTGTCGGGGTTATACAGGAGAGAGGAAGGGAAGGTCAGGCAGGTCTCTGGGTGAAAGGAGTGGGAGTGAGAACGCAGATTCTTTTGCTAGCCAATTCCACTAGGGTAGTGTATAAGCCAGGAATGTTCCCCACAATAGTGGGACCATACCCCCACTTACACTGGATTGAAGAGCCCATTATTAAACATTTGTTCCTCAGGTAGATATTTACAGATTGTAATCAAATCTGTAATCAAATTTGATGATTTAACTGGGAATTGGTCCTGCTTCGAGCAGGGGGTTGGACTAGATGACCTTCTGGGGTCCCTTCCAACCCTTATATTCTATGATTCTATGAAATCACCCCATAATCTTCTCTTTGCTAAGCTAAATTGAGCTCTTTGAGTCTATAACTTTGGGCACATCTACATTGCAATAAAAGCCCCACGGCACCAAGTCTCAGAGCCCAGGTCAGTTGACTCAAGCTCGCAGGGAATGAAATCAACATCCTCTGCTGGGGAGCCATGGGAGCCAGGGCCACCATTTTTACAGTATCTGTTTCTCTGTCCCGATCTGCACAATTTGTATATGCAGGTGAGGCAAAGGGAGTGAAAAGCAGTCACAGCTTGCCACTGTGGGCTGTCCAGATCTAGAGGAGTCCCCAGTGGACATGGACCCAGCATAACCAGCTCCTAGGCCTGTCACTGGGCAGCCAGCCCCAGTACAGTGGTGTATCAGGGCAGGGAGAGGAACTGGCCAAAGCATACTGCATGCTGCCAATCCCCAGCTGGCAGATGATGATTACCTGGGGATGATTACCTGTTGGTGGAGTTTAGAACAGTCCACAGGCTGATCTAAATTCCCCCAGAGCCAGGCTGATACAGATCCAACTAGAAAGCCAGGGGATCAGAACTGCAGCAGAGAATTAGAACAATAGAGTGTATTAATGGTCTAAGCAGAGATGCCCTAATTCTGGGCTGTGTCCTGGCCCCTTTCACCACTGACAGCATATAAGGGCTGGTTTCAGAGTAGCAGCCATGTTAGTCTGTATCCACAAAAAGAAAAGGAGGACTTGTGGCACCTTAGAGACTAACAAATGTATTTGAGCATAAGCTTTCGTGAGCTACAGCTCACTTCACGAAAGTTTATGCTCAAATAAATTTGTTAGTCTCTAAAGTGCCACAAGTCCTCCTTTTCTTTTTGCATATAAGGGCTGTAAACCAGCCAGATTTTCCCACCAGGAAACACCTCCAGGGTGTGGGGTAGCATAGGGCATGCCCCTGGGATAGCATAGGTGCAGGGGCATGCCAGGGCTATGTTGGGCTAGGGAGGAGGGTGTTCTGAATATTCTGGGAGGCCAGCAGGTCCTATAGGGATTGTTTCACCAGGGCATATATTAGGGCATCCCCTGGGCCTGCTTTCATGTATGCTGGGGGCCAGACTTCCCAACGGCATCCCCAGAACCTGGCGGTGCAATGGTGTCCAGAAGATATCCTGCTCTCTTCCAGCATGCTATGATAGAATCTGCTTGGCCGAAGCTCAGAATGCAGGTTCCCATCTCATCGCAGTGCTGCAGGCCTGTTTTTCCTCGGAAGTGACATAATGCATTCCCTCAGAGAACTAGATACATGCATAGGTTAAATTGACAGCACCCCACACACCCCAGCAGAGAGAGACTTGCCCAGAGAGCTCTATCAGGACAACTCATCCATCCAAACCATGTTGCCCTGAGAGAGGCTGCCAGTCACTTACATAACCCCTACATAATATCTGGGGGGGGGGGGGGGGGTAGGAAAAAACAAGAGGAAACAGGCTACCTTGCATAATGACTTAGCCACTCCCAGTCTCTATTTAAGCCTAAATTAATAGTATCCAATTTGCAAATGAATTCCAATTCAATTGGAATTCATTTGCAAATTGGATACTATTAATTTAGGCTTAAATAGAGACTGGGAGTGGCTAAGTCATTATGCAAGGTAGCCTGTTTCCTCTTGTTTTTTCCTACCCCCCCCCCCCAGATATTCTGGTTTAACTTGGATTTAAACTTGGAGAGTGGTCAGTTTAGATGAGCTATTACCAGCAGGAGAGTGAGTTTGTGTGTGTATGGGGGTGGGGCGGAAGTGAGAAAACCTGGATCTATGCAGGAAATAGCCCGACTTGATTATGTAAAGAGTTGTCACTTTGGATGGGCTAGCACCAGCAGGAGAGTGAATTTGTGTGGGGGGGTGGAGGGTGAGAAAACCTGGATTTGTGCTGGAAATGGCCCACCTGTTGATCACTTTAGATAAGCTATTACCAGCAGGACAGTGGGGTGGGAGGAGGTATTGTTTCATATTCTCTGTGTGTATATAAAGTCTGCTGCAGTTTCCACGGTACACATCTGATGAAGTGAGCTGTGGCTCACGAAAGCTCATGCTCAAATAAATTGGTTAGTCTCTAAGGTGCCACAAGTACTCCTTTTCTTTTTGCGAATACAGACTAACACGGCTGTTCCTCTGAAACCTGTCATAACCCCTTTGGTCTCTCTTAGGACAGTTTGTATTTTGATATATCATGTGTGTCTAGGTTACCTTATGTAAGAGAATCTCAGATGAGTCCATCCTGTTTAGACCAGTACTTTGCTGTGTGAACCCACAGAGATTCAGCATGGAATATGGCTTATGTGGATCAGTCCAGGTATTCCCATTTATGTATCCAACTCCTAGCTGCTGGGGCGTTCTGGCTCCCCACTCCCTGTTAATTGCTCCTGCCAGGGAGCAATTGTATAAGACAAACATCTGTGGTGCATTAGAACTGGGACATTCAGGGCTAGATTCTCATCTCAGTGACACCAGTGTACATCTGGACCTTAGTAGAGATGGAGTGATATCCTGGTCCTATCGACATTAAGAAGAGTTTTCCCATTCATTTCAATGGCCCTTACTCCAGATTGACTCTGGTGCAGCTCAGCTCAGAATCTGCCTTTCTGTGTCTCCTTAAAACCCCACTTTTGAAGCAGCGTTGGAAGAAGTGATGGTCAAACAGAAGTGGATCCAAGCCAGAGGTAGCACTCATTGTCCTAAATGAAATCACTTTGGTTCACTCAGGCTGAGAATCTCTTGTGCCCCAAACTCTGGGAGCACTTGACTTGTTTCCCTGGTCTGTTCTCTCTCCTCCCCATCCCGGCACATTGGCTCTCCACTGAAAAGGGCTAACCCCATCCCAGTTGCAGCAGGAAAAGCTTGACTTGTTTGCATTTTTCAGTCCTATTTGCTCATGTGGCTCGCCTCCCCCACTCCCCTTCCTGCAGGAGGTCACTATAGATCAACGGTAAGTGCTCGCTCTCTGCACTAGGGAACAGGAGCAAGAGCAATCCCTAAGGCAAAGTCACTATATTTATCACCCTCAGACGTGAAATGGGATCCCCCTTCTGCAACCCCCACTTCCTCATTTCTATAAAGGGCAGTTTGCAGTCCCCAAAAGACTCACCGGCTTCTGGTGGTAAATCTTACGCTGGCCTTCTGCACCTCCAGAGGTGGCATTCATTTCCATGACTTTGTGTAAAATGAAGAGAAATAGAACAATTAGTATGGTAAAAAGCCACGTCTGGGGTTAACGGTACAAGCTATCCATACAGTACGTGCCACCCCAGTACAGTGAGCACGCTCCCATCACTTATTCCAACTAACCAACAAGGGGAAGGTGCACAGAAAGCTGGCTCAGCCCTTAAATTAAATGTAAATGATGAGAGACCGCCGCTTATTCTTGTGAGCAGGCGCAAGCAGGGCCAGCTGGCACCTGTGGCTTTCATGACCTTGCAAAGAAGACTTGGATGTTCGAGAGGCGATCAAAAAATAACTCTCTTTTGCATGCAACAGGATCCTGGACAACACTTAAGGTTCTGTTCCACCTAAAGCCATTTGCACGTACAACACAGTCAACTGCACGGGAATCCCCAATAAGATAACCACTTAGGAAGCAAGTCGCCATCCCCTTGGTCTTTGGAGACTAGGAATCGCTTGATGAACAAATGGGAAGGCTGTGACTTAGTGGCTGAACAGATATGTCAATGTGTGCTTGTCAGTCATGGTGAACCCTGGGTGACTGCTTGCAAAGTCTCTTCAGGGGCTGGGGGAATCTATATTTATCACTTTGAATCAAGAAGGGCTGCAGCTAGAACTCTGCAGTGTCAGTTTCCCAGACATATATAACTCAAGAGTCAGTCCTGACCAGCTACAGAAAATCGGAAGAAACAGCCAAGAATGCCAGGCAGCCCCGCCGGGTTTCTAATTATGTCATGTTTCAGAGTAACAGCCGTGTTAATCTGTATTCGCAAAAAGAAAAGGAGGACTTGTGGCACCTTAGAGACTAACCAATTTATTTGAGCATGAGCTTTCGTGAGCTACAGCTCACTTCATCAGATGCATACTGTGGAAAGTGTAGAAGATCTTTTTATACACACAAAGCATGAAAAAATACCTACCCCCACCCCACTCTCCTGCTGGTAATAGCTTATCTAAAGTGATCACTCTCCTTACAATGTGTATGATAATCAAGTTGGGCCATTTCCAGCACAAATCCAGGTTTTCTCACACACACACCCCCACACACAAACCCACTCTCCTGCTAGTAATAGCTTATCTAAAGTGACCACTCTCCTTACAATGTGTATGATAATCAAGGTGGGCCATTTCCAGCACAAATCCAGGGTTTAACAAGAACGTCTGAGGAGGGGGGGAGTAGGAAAAAACAAGGGGAAATAGGTTACCTTGCATAATAACCTAGCCACTCCCAGTCTCTATTCAAGCCAAAGTTAATTGTATCCAATTTGCAAATGAATTCCAATTCAACAGTTTCTCCCTGGAGTCTGGATTTGAAGTTTTTTTGTTGTAATATCACAACTTTCATGTCTGTAATCGCGTGACCAGAGAGATTGAAGTGTTCTCCGACTGGTTTATGAATGTTATAATTCTTGACATCTGATTTGTGTCCATTTATTCTTTTACGTAGAGACTGTCCAGTTTGACCAATGTACATGGCAGAGGGGCATTGCTGGCACATGATGGCATATATCACATTGGTGGATGTGCAGGTGAACGAGCCTCTGATAGTGTGGCTGATGTTATTAGGCCCTGTGATGGTGTCCCCTGAATAGATATGTGGGCACAGTTGGCAACGGGCTTTGTTGCAAGGATAGGTTCCTGGGTTAGTGGTTGTGTTGTGTGGTACGTGGTTGCTGGTGAGTATTTGCTTCAGGTTGGGGGGCTGTCTATAGGCAAGGACTGGCCTGTCTCCCAAGATTTGTGAGAGTGCTGGGTCATCCTTCAGGATAGGTTGTAGATCCTTAATAATGCGTTGGAGGGATTTTAGTTGGGGGCTGAAGGTGACGGCTAGTGGCGTTCTGTTATTTTCTTTGTTAGGCCTGTCCTGTAGTAGGTGACTTCTGGGAACTCTTCTAGCTCTATCAATCTGTTTCTTCACTTCTGCAGGTGGGTATTGTAGTTGTAAGAATGCTTGATAGAGATCTTGTAGGTGTTTGTCTCTGTCTGAGGGGTTGGAGCAAATGCGGTTGTATCGCAGAGCTTGGCTGTAGACAATGGATCGTGTGGTGTGGTCAGGGTGAAAGCTGGAGGCATGCAGGTAGGAATAGCGGTCAGTAGGTTTCCAGTATAGGGTGGTGTTTATGTGACCATTGTTTATTAGCACTGTAGTGTCCAGGAAGTGGATCTCTTGTGTGGACTGGACCAGGCTGAGGTTGATGGTGGGATGGAAATTGTTGAAATAATGGTGGAATTCCTCAAGGGCTTCTTTTCCATGGGTCCAGATGATGAAGATGTCATCAATATAGCGCAAGTAGAGTAGGGGCTTTAGGGGACGAGAGCTGAGGAAGCGTTGTTCTAAATCAGCCATAAAAATGTTGGCATACTGTGGGGCCATGCGGGTACCCATAGCAGTGCCGCTGATCTGAAGGTATACATTGTCCCCAAATGTAAAATAGTTATGGGTAAGGACAAAGTCACAAAGTTCAGCCACCAGGTTAGCTGTGACATTATCGGGGATAGTGTTCTTGACGGCTTGTAGTCCATCTTTGTGTGGAATATTGGTGTAGAGGGCTTCTACATCCATAGTGGCCAGGATGGTGTTAACAGGAAGATCACCGATGGACTGTAGTTTCCTCAGGAAGTCAGTGGTGTCTCGAAGGTAGCTGGGAGTGCTGGTAGCGTAGGGCCTGAGGAGGGAGTCTACATAGCCAGACAATCCTACTGTCAGGGTGCCAATGCCTGAGATGATGGGCACCCAGGATTTCCAGGTTTATGGATCTTGGGTAGTAGATAGAATATCCCAGGTCAGGGTTCCAGGGGTGTGTCTGTGCGGATTTGATCTTGTGCTTTTTCAGGGAGTTTCTTGAGCAAATGCTGTAGTTTGTTCTGGTAACTCTCAGTGGGATCAGAGGTTAATGGCTTGTAGAAAGTGGTGTTGGAGAGCTGCCGAGCAGCCTCTTGTTCATATTCCGACCTATTCATGATGACAACAGCACCTCCTTTGTCAGCCTTTTTCATTATGATGTCAGAGTTGTTTCTGAGGCTGTGGATGGCATTGTGTTCCGCACGGCTGAGGTTATGGGGCAAGTGATGCTGCTTTTCCACAATTTCAGCCCGTGCACGTCGGCGGAAGCACTCTATGTAGAAGTCCAGACTGCTGTTTCGACCTTCAGGAGGAGTCCACCTAGAATCCTTCTTTTTGTAGTGTTGGTAGGGAGGTCTCTGTGGATTAGTATGTTGTTCAGAGGTGTGTTGGAAATATTCCTTGAGTCGGAGATGTCGAAAATAGGATTCTAGGTCACCACAGAACTGTATCATGTTCGTGGGGGTGGAGGGGCAGAAGGAGAGGCCCCGAGATAGGACAGCTGCTTCTGCTGGGCTGAGAGTATAGTTGGATAGGTTAACAATATTGCTGGGTGGGTTGAGGGAACCATTGCTGTGGCCCCTTGTGGCATGTAGTAGTTTAGAAAGTTTAGTGTCCTTTTTCTTTTGTAGAGAAGCAAAGTGTGTGTTGTAAATGGCTTGTCTAGTTTTAGTAAAGTCCAGCCATGAGGAAATTTGTGTGGAAGGTTGGTTTTTTATGAGAGTATCCATAAAATTTGAGCATTTGCTCAAGAAACTCCCTGAAAAAGCACAAGATCAAATCCGCACAGACACACCTACAAGATCTCTATCAAGCATTCTTACAACTACAATACCCACCTGCGGAAGTGAAGAAACAGATTGATAGAGCTAGAAGAGTTCCCAAAAGTCACCTACTACTAACCCAGGAACCTATCCTTGCAACAAAGCTCATTGCCAACTGTGCCCACATATCTATTCAGGGGACACCATCACAGGGCCTAATAACATCAGCCACACTATCAGAGGCTCGTTCACCTGCACATCCACCAATGTGATATATGCCATCATGTGCCAGCAATGCCCCTCTGCCATGTACATTGGTCAAACTGGACAGTCTCTATGTAAAAGAATAAATGGACACAAATCAGATGTCAAGAATTATAACATTCATAAAAAGAAAAGGAGTACTTGTGGCACCTTAGAGACTAAGGTGCCACAAGTACTCCTTTTCTTTTTGCGAATACATACTAACATGGCTGTTACTCTGAAACATTCATAAACCAGTCGGAGAACACTTCAATCTCTCTGGTCACGCGATTACAGACATGAAAGTTGCGATATTACAACAAAAAAACTTCAAATCCAGACTCCAGGGAGAAACTGTTGAATTGGAATTCATTTGCAAATTGGATACAATTAGCTTAGGCTTGAATAGAGACTGGGAGTGGTTAAGTCATTATGCAAGGTAACCTATTTCCCCTTGTTTTTTCCTACTCCCCCCCTCCTCAGACGTTCTTGTTAAACCCTGGATTTGTGCTGGAAATGGCCCACCTTGATTATCATACACATTGTAAGGAGAGTGATCACTTTATATAAGCTATTACCAGCAAGAGAGTGGGGTGGGGGGAGGTATTTTTTCATGCTTTGTGTATATAAAAAGATCTTCTACACTTTCCACGGTATGCATCCGATGAAGTGAGCTGTAGCTCACGAAAGCTTATGCTCAAATAAATTGGTTAGTCGCTAAGGTGCCACAAGTCCTCCTTTTCTAATTATGTCATGTGATCCCACTACAGGCTCGATGGATGAGCATGTTACTTTCAGGGCTTCGTGAATTATGGGCATGACCAGGGCTGTCCTTAGGCATACGCAGCAAGTGCAGCTGCCTAGGGCACCACAAAATTTGGGGAATCAAATTGCCCCAAATTTCATGGTGCCCTAGGCAGCTGCGTGCTGCATACATGGCAGCACCAGCCCCGGCGACCAGCCCTATCCCTCGGCTGGCCCCCCCGCAGGCTGCGCCCACTGCAAGGGGCTGGGCCGTCCCTAGGGGGATGTGGGGCTCCGGACAACTCCCTCTGCCAGGCCTCTTACCCTTCCCCCCTACTTTGCCCCCGGCCTGCCCCCATTCCAGCTCTTCCCCCAGCGACCCCACACTCACTGGCAGTGGCGGGAAGCGGAGCAGCCCGGCCCCAGCCCGCTCCACCCCGCCAGCTCCCAGCCGCGGCGCTCCACTTCCCACCGCCGGTGAGTGCAGGGAGGCTGGGGAAAGGACGCCCCCCGCGCTCACCGGCGGCGGGAAGTGGAGCGCCGCAGCTGGGAGCTGGCGGGGTGGAGCGGGCTGGGGCCGGGCTGCTCCGCTTCCGCCGCTGCCGGGTGGGGGGGGGGAAGATTTCTTCCCCCAAGCTCCCTCCCCCAAGCGACACAGCGGGGGCCGGGGCGAGGGAAGCGGATCGGGCTGCTCCCAGCCCCCTCCCAATCCCCTGGGCCACTCTGGGCCTGTTGGGCCCCCAAAAGTGCCCCCCCACAGCTCCTGCCTCCCAGACCCTGGCGGGGGGATGCCTGGGGCCCCACACAGCCCCCCCATGGGGCGGCTGCCTAGGGCACCCAAATGGCTAGGGATGGCCCAGGGCATGACACACTGCTCCACCTGAAGGAGGCTGTTTGCAGCCATGGAAATCATCACTTCCAGTCGAATCAGCACTAACCAAGAATGGTGCACATTGGGCCAAATTCATTGGTGGTTTAAGCAGTGTTGTATATTACCCCTGGGGATAGCTGGGATGGAAAATGGGGTGGGAGTGTGTGTCAGTGGTAAAGGATTGTGATTTGCACTATTTGGTGTTCTGGGTGTGTGAACTGGCACACCTGGGGATGGATTCTGCTCTTGGGTACACACTGATGTAAATGTGGAGTGACTCCATTGTCAGGTAGGTTTACACTGGTATAAGAGATCAAAATTTGCCCTAACGGGGCAGCTCTCAGAAGATTTTGCCCCAAAAGGCTTCCTATGGACCAGGGTGCCCATTTTGCACCCAGTTGGTGTCTAATGCTCCCTGCAGTGTGCTGGCCCCGCTCCGCAGGCTGGTGTAGATGAGGGGAGCCATGGCTCCACCCTTCCCCAATTAGCCACCTGCTTTCCCAGGGTTTGGGACAGTGATCAGCCCCCAGAGCAGCTGAGCCAGGGGCACTCCCAACCTGGCTCTGTGAATTCTCGATAGAGTGACCAGATGTCTCAATTTTATAGGGACAGTCCCGATATTTGCGTCTTTGTCTTATATAGGTGCCTATGACCCCACACTCCCTGTCCCGATTTTTCACACTTGTTATCTGATCACCCTAATTCTCGATGATCTCTATCCAGTTGACTCTTAGCAATAGTGGCGCATTTCTTCCTGTGCCGGCTGCATGTCTCTGCGGGAGAAAGCCCCAACTCATTTCATGTCAGGGGAACTATTTCTTACCTAGGGCTTTAGGTGAAGCCTTTGAGGCAAATCCACTGACCGATCCAGCCTGTCACTGCTCTCTAGAATGTTATCTATGTCGAGACTCTATGGGCCATGCAGTCCCACTCAAGCCAATGGGATCCCAGGACACTGGGGAAGGGGAAAACATTCTGACTTATTTCTAGCACTTTCTGTGGGCATGAGGAAACTACAAGTATTGCCCAAGGCCTTGGCAATGAGCATCCAGCGGTGAAGGAACATGGATTCCAGGTGCCACCTGGTAGCAGAGTACATGGGCTCACAACGCAGTGTTTGGAAGGGGACCTGGCATTAGAACGCCTGAGTGGTTGGAGCTGTTTGGCTCTGGGGTTTTGGTTCGATCCCTTAGATAAGGAGGGGCCATCTACAGAATTTGGATCCAGAGCGGGGGTTTTGAACACAAAGGAATTCAGGGGTGTGGGCATGTGGGGAACCAGTTCATCTCCATCTCTTATTAATGAGACACTTTCCCCTCTTCTGGATATATTTTTTGGCTTTTCATTACAGCTAGAACCTCCAGCGCTCTCCAGCCCAGCCTGACTCCTCACAGGCAGCAATGGGGCTTCTCTGTGCTCCAGAGTCAGGCTTTGCATGGCTTGGTTTTCAGCCTTCCGGCGGGCGCAGCAAACAGCTATCAGTCTGCTCTGAACAGCCCATCCCTTGATCTGAGAACAAGGAGGTGGTACATATAAAAATTGCTGAAGGGGAAAATGATGTTGCCCAGCTGATAGCCTCTGAAGCTCGCTACCACAGGAAGCCTCTGGGCCATGTTCTGCCCTGGTGTAATCATCGACTTCAAGAGAGTTGCATTTGCTTACATGCAGCTGAATATGGCCTGCTCTGGCTGTGGCTGAATTTTCAACATGTCTGAGGGCCTGGCTCACAATCTCTTATGCCCATTCTACACTGGTTTGGCTCAGGCCTTCAGCTGGTGTCTAGGGCTGTGACTACACTGACTTCGGTGGTGCCACCTTGATTTACACCAGTTGAGGATCTGGCCCTTTGCCATCAGTAGAGTTGATCCAGACTTACACTGGTGTAAGTGGGAGAAGAAGCAAATCTTGTGTCTGAAAAATGTTATTATTGTTCTGGCCTGTATCTGTGCAAGCTCACATAAGGGTCACTGTTTAGAGTGGAAGCTTTCTGGGGCTGGGACTGTCTGTTCTGTGTTTGTACAGTGCCTTGCACAGTGGGGTCATGGTCCATGATTGGGGTTTCTAGCTGCTACTACAGTATAGCTAACAATAAATAATAATAATTTGATCTCATTCTTGGGGCACCAACCAATCCCCTGCAGGCCATTATACTGGCCTGCATAAATGTCTCAGTGTGGTATGTAGGAGAGGAGGGACACTCTGAGGTCTCAGGTTCTGACCCTTATCAGAGGCCGGGAAGCAGGGTATTGTTTCAAAGTTCTGAGAAGCTGATGTGACAAAGCCTTTTGTTCTGATCTGCTTTTGTAATTGTCTCTGGGGAGGTGTTTTGCCAATGACATGTGCGCATGCATCTGGTTATTTTCCTTTATCATTCTGCATTAAATAATCTCGCTCTGCTGTGGGATGGACAGGAGGAAGATGAAGAAAATATTTTGACTGATCTCTGCGCAGAGACAAATACAGCCCCTCCCTGGTGATGCTGGGTGACTTTCATGCCAATTGCTCCTGTTCATTTTCCATTCCCAGGCTGCTGTTTCAGCAAAACCCAGCCAATACTCGCAGCTGAAACATTACATATTTTCAATGCATCTGAGAGAAGAGAGCCCAGCTCAGGGTTAAATAAACATCTCCTGGGTGCAGACAGACAGCTAGGAGGGAATGCAACATCCTCTTGGGGTTGCAGGAGACGAGTGGCTGTTCTGAGAAAGGAAGGCAGGGTCTTTCTGGTCCAAAACACTATGGCAATGGCAGGTCCAGGCCCCCCACTTGAACAAGTGCCTCGGGCTTCCCTTAAATACTTTCTGAGCATCCTTCTCCGGCGAGAAATAAAGTTATAGATAAGCACTGGCGATTGCTGAGTAGCCTGCAGCTCAAACTCCTGGGGGCTGGTTTCCAGCCACAGTGAGCACCCATTGAAGTTAATAGCACCTGGGGGTGCTCAGCACCTCTGGAAACGGGTCCCAAAAGTCAAGCACAAGGCTTTCCGGTTCAGTGTGCGTTCTCAGTGAATTCCGTGAACCTTGGGAAGGATCCTGCAAAATCCTCAATGCTTCTGAAATACTGAGTTCCCCGCTGCTGTGCACAAACCAAGCAGGGCTTCTGCTAGTCGCCAGGAGCCTAGAGTCTGAACTCCTATGGCCCTCAGGGAGGGATTTTCCCAAGAGATTATTGCTGAATCAGGCATCTGGTGGTGGCCGTAGCCCTATATGTCCTGTGCAGACACACAGGTCCCTTCTACTTCCCTGGACATCTAGTCTGCCTGCTAAAGCACCATCCCCAATCTCCATCTCTGGCCCCAGCTTCCCTACAGAGAGTGAATTTCTCAACCGCCTCCTCCATTCTGTGCTTGGAAAGTTGCCCTTTGGCTCCCCCTCCTGGCTTTCCCAGTCTAAATGTGTGTGTGGGGGGGAGGGGGCAGGTAATGGAGCTGTACTGGGGGAGGGGAGGAAGGGGGCAGTGTCAGATAAGTCAGCAGGGGCAGGGGCTGTGATGAGGGGCAGGATGGGGCCTCCCTCCCATGTGTTACTTTGCACTGGGACCCACAAACCCTGGGGCCAGCCCTGCTCTTACATTGGCTGTTTAGGAGAAGCACAAAAACTCACCATGTATGAGGCACAAGGGGCCCTTGTTTTACCCATTTCTGCCCCTGCACTCCCTGTTGTCCCTGTGTCCCTGTGTCCATTCTGTTACATCCAGCCTGGCCCTTCGCTAGTATCAGTGTAGGTGGGGCTGAGCCATCCTCCCTGCGGTTATGGGTGGGTGACTGTGCTGAGACTTTGATCCAGTTCATCTGAGGGGAACAGTTCCCCTCACCAGAAGGTTGTCATGTGTTAATGTTCATTGGCAGACTCTGACCTTTGCATCTGATAGCAGCATTTTGTAACTTTTCGAGCACCAGCTTTCTCTCTTCACTCAGGAGAAGCTGAGCATTAGGAACAGATCCACTTAATGTGTTTTCTGAAACAGCAATGGGATTAATTTCTTTACACTGATTGAAATACACTTTGTCTCCAAAATAAGTACATGCTTTGCACTTACACCCGCCTTTCATCCAAGAAGTCAAAGTGTTTTACAAGCAATTACAAAGCCTCTTGGGGAGGCATTATTATCCCTGTTTCACAGATGCCATCTGAGATACAGAGAGGTTAAAGGACTTGATGGCACAATGAGTCAGTGATAAAATTCAGAATGAGAGACTTAAATTCTATCTAATTAGCTTATCCAGGAGACGGGAAAGAGGTGACTTGTTCACAGTTCCTAACGGAGAGAAGATTTTTGCTAGTATGGGGTTCTTTATAATCTAGCAGAGATAGAACAGGATCCGTTAGAAATAATCTTTTTAATAGTGAATGTAATTAGCCATCAGCACAACTCAAATAGGGATGTGGTGCATGATTCATTACTTGCAGTTTTTAAATCAAGACTGGATCTCTTTCTAGCAATTAGGGGATAAAAGTCCCAAAAGTGACTAAGTGACTTAGGAGCCTAAATAATATTTGCAAGTCGCCTAGGAGCCTAAGTCTCATTGAAAGCCAATGGGACGTTGGTCAGGTCTACACGAAGAGTGCTTTCCCAGGGTAGGTAGACCATATACTGTACTGCCAAAGCGCTCCTTGTGTGGGTGCCGTTTATACTGGCAAACCTACTTTTGCCAGCATCTTCCCGGCGCCCTGAGCCAAAGTACAGGTTTGCCGATAGAACTGCATCAACATGAGGGGTCTCTGCCGGTGCGACTGTGTTGGTCAGGGATCACACCTCTTCAGACCCCGACCAACGTAGCTCTGCTGGCAGAAATCTGTAGTGTGGACCGGGCCTTAGGCTCCTAAGTGCTTAAGTCACATCAAGCAGGGATATCTGCCTGAGTTTGCTACCAGCCTGAAACAAAGCCTCTGTAATGTAGACTAGCCCTTAGGCGCTGAAGTCACGAAGGGTATGTCTGCTTGGTAAAAAATGACCCGTGACAGCAAGTCTCAGAGCCTGGGTCAACTGAATAGGGCTCGTGGGGCTCACGCTTCTGGACTAGCAGTGTAGCCATTCGGGCTTGGTCTGGAGTACAGGCTCTGAGACCCACCCCCATGTTTCAGAGCCCATGCTCCAGCCTGAGTGGGAATGTCTGCGCTGCTATTTTTAGCCTTGTAATGTAAGCCCAAATTAGTTGACCTGGGCTCTTGGACTCGCAGCCGTGGGTCTTTTTCTGCAATGTACCCTAAGGACTTTTGAAAACTTTAGCCCTAGTCTACCTCAACCAGAAGCTACAGGCTTGATGCAGCAATTACTGGGTGCAGTTCTGTGTCTAGTGTTATGCAGGAGGGCAGATTAGATCATCATCTTGATCCCTTCTGGCCTTAACGTATATGAATGGATCTTCCAACTCCCAGTCTTGTGCCTTAGCCATTCGACCATCCTCTCAGAGATTTAGCACAGGAGAAGGCTGCACTTAGCCTCCAAAGCATCATTTCTTGTTTTATCCTTTTTCAGTCAGCTATAGCGAAACAGTGATTGTTTTGTAATGGGCCAACCACAGTTCCAAACCCCCGCGAAATGGGAGACCTGTTTAACGTCTTGGATGCACAAACGGCATGTTGTTAGGATGTAGCTAAAAGCTCAGCTGAATGAGCCTGAGCTGGTTTTTTGGTGGCTGCTATTCTGTGCTCCGAATTCTGAGCAAATCAAGTACCTCATCCTCATGATAACGAAGAAAATTGGCAAGAAGCAAACCAAGCAGGGATATCTGCCTGAGTTTGCCACCAGCCTGAAACAATAGCTCTTGGATGCGTGAACAGCCCCATTCAAATCAATGGGTTGTTGACTCTGATGCTTGATGGTAATTTTAATGGCAATATCTATTTTACTGCTGACCAAAACATGCAAGAAAGGAGAGCGAGGATGATCAGCTAGTGACACTCAGAGCTGCAAGAAAGGAGATGGATGCTCATAATATGAAGATCTGCACAATCTAGCATGAGTGGCATCTCAGTTGGGTAGGGCTTGGTTTGTGGTTGGGGCTTGGCAGAGACCCACTGCTCTTTTCCCCCAGTTCTGCCCCTGCCCGTCTGCCTGTATGAATTAGGGATTTGAATGTGCTGATGCACACCGTTAACCAGTTTTCACATATGTGCATGGAGCTGTTAGCTATGTATGGATGGGATCTGTGCACCCAGTGCACCAGTGTCCGGAAAGGGCCATCTTTTAGAGTGTAAGGGCTGGTCAGTCTGCATGCCAAGTCCATCCCAGCCAACTCTGCTGAGACAGCCAACAAAGGGGTAATTGGGCGAATGGTTTGTGATCCAGGCATCTGCCCAGTAACACCTGAACTGAGTTTCTTAAAATAATTTTCAGAGGGTAACAACTTTCAGACATTATTGACCTGGGCTGGGCTCGAACCATTAACTTTAAGTCTGTGGTCCTGGCTGTACCGAGAACTGCATGCTTCTGAACCTAAGTGGATTCTCATTTGCTGCAATGAGACTCCATGGAGATACAGGTGGCAGGGATCTGTGTTCCATGCAGGATTGGGGCCTTTGCCTTAAAGATGAATGGCTCACCTCCCATTGCCAGTTCACACGCAGAGGACAAGCAAAGCTTTGTGCATCCAAACTCACTTGTGAAGCTCTAAAATGGTTTTCCTTGCCAAACTGCACTGTAAGTTCATCTCTAAAGCCTGTCGAGCTTTGTGCAAGCACAGACAGGGCTGTTTTCTTGGCTGGCGAGGGAGCTGGGAGACTGCATCTTAAACAGCAGAATTCCCAGGATTGGACATTGTGGGTACATCAGGGATTGTTTATAAAAGTAATAAAACCAAACATCTCAACAAAAGGCAATCAGAATGTGAGGAACGTGCCAAAACACCCCTAGCCACACTGCTGAGATCTTGGCTAAACTCCTGACATGTGCCTTTCTAACCCCCAAGCCTAAAAAATCTGATTTACATCACCCTCCCTCCTCCCTTGTGTCAATGTGGCAAGCAGTCTCATTGAAATTGACATATTTGCTAACCCCACTCAGTTCCTTTCCTCTCCCCCCCATGGTTCTCATGAGCTGCAGCACCGATAAAAACCTCTTTCTTGATCTGTGATTCTAGTCTGTGATGAGGATTGCTAGTGTGAGATGTAGCATGCTGGGTAAATCATGTCAGGCCTGGGATGATTTTGAAATCTTGTCTCGTTTGGTTTTGTGCCAGTTGTTACTTGGGGCAAACTTCATGTTTCATCTTTTAGGATTCCAGTTTCGCGTCTCTTTAAACTCTTCTGCGGGTTTATGGGTTTTTGCCTTACCCCAGGGCATGTAGGACAAAGGAGGAGGAGAAGAGGCTGAGAATTTGGGAGGGGGTGTTAGGGGAGAGGAAAGACGCAGGAGACTTTGGAGGGAGGAAAGAGAGAAGGGAGGCATTTCAGGCAGGAAAGAAGCTGAAGATTTGGAGGAAGGAAAAAGAAAGAGGGGACGAGGGTGTGGTGAGAAGTGAGTAACAGCACAGCAGTATGGGGCAGGAGGGAGGAGAGATGGAGGGATTGGGCAGAAAAAAACAGGAGAAGGAGGAGGTTTGGGAGACAAGGAGGAGAGATTGTGAGAGAAAGAGGAGAGTGAAAGAATTGTGGTGAGATCAGAATGAGAGGGAAAGAAGTGATCTGGGAGAAAAGAAAGAGGGGGCTTTGGAGAGGGAGGGACTTCTGGGGCAGGAGAGAGGGGTATGGGTGGGATGGGAGGATGATAGAGGAGAGGCTGGGGGATGAATAGGGAGAGGGGCGAGTGCCAGAGCTGGAGGATGGGTAGGGCAGAAGAAGGGCAGTGAGAGGATTTGGGAAGAAAGGGAACATGAGCAGATTTTTGGGTTGAGGAAGAGGACAGAATGAGGGGAATAATGGAGGGGTTTATGGGGAAGGAGAGACTAAAAGCACCAGCCAAATCTGCTTCTAGCAAAGCCTAGAGGTGCACAGGAGGGGATCTGGCTATAGACTTCCAGGGAGCCTGGAGGAGGCCAAAGTAAGGGTGTGATTTAAAGCCCACTGGAGTCAGTGGGAGTCTTTCCTTGGACCTCAGCAGGTTTCAGATTAGGTCCGAAGTGTGTGTGTTGGATGAGAAGGGACGGCTGGGAGTCTGATGTGGGTGGGGCCCCATGGTACTGGGAGAAGATCTTTATTCCTCCCCAAACTTTGCAGACAAAACTACTCCGCTGGTTGCAGGCCTGACTGTGCCACTTTCAGTTGCTACCACTGAAGGTTATTTGATGTGAACTGGAGGATCTGATTAACTGACTTTTAATCAGGAAGGAATTTATGTAAGAATTGCCTATTCTTCTCTAGATGATAAACAATGCAAAGGGTCACTGCAGTGTGGGGAACGCACGGGAGAAAAATAGAATTGCAAAAAAGTGATGGTTGTTTGACTCTGTCTGTGTGACTCTGTTACTAATGTCAGGCAAATAATTGCAGAGTGCAGTGTAAAATTCTTCTGCAAATCCCAGCAGAGGTGGACCCTATTCAAGTAAAATACCATCTAACACATGTGCATCATCTAGCTTTTTGCAATTAGATTTCTTGACTCTGGGAAGGTTTTTAATGGATCTACAAGGTGAACTTGTGCCCTCCAGGACTGGGCGGGGAAGACACCAGCGAAAGGAGGACACTCAGGCCTAAGAGTAGTAAACTATGCTTTATTGAAGGAAGGAAGAACTTACGCTCCAGTCTGCGCGGGGAGCCCCTAGGACACGCGGAGGGGCTGCAGGGGACTCTGGCCGTTTGGGACAGCTGACCAGGCAGGACTCCACCAGGGAGGAGTCCTCTGCGGTGCTATATTCTCCGTGCTTATCTTGGGGTTACATGGGGTCACAGCTTATACTTATGATTTATGCTTATTACATAAACTGACTCATTTACAGGCAAAAATATGCTGAGCTATGCTACAATATTTTTTGGCAGGGTCTGTCGGACAAAGTTAATTGAAACTGCCTGCATCCTCTGCTTACCTCCAGTCACATACTCAGTCCACCACTTAGCTCCTCGCCAATCTTCCGCAACCTTGCCCCTACAGTACTGTAGCACACTGAACTGCAAACCCTACCCTGTTAGAGGTGCAATCCACTGTACTGCATTTTAAATTGCACTGAGGTTTAAAGTACAGTGCACGGGATTACATTATTGAATAGTATTTATTTTACTCTCATATTAGGGATGTCTTGCCTACACATCCCACAGTTAGCTGTGTGAGTGTTTGGCTTCAGAAGCATTGGACAGAGGAGCATTGGTTTCCTGCAAGGTAACCTTGATCCAGCCAGGTGCAGAGAGCCTTCAACTCCCATTAAAGTTCATGTGAATCAAGGATATTCAGCACCTGGCAGGATTGCGCCCTAACAACTTTGGCAGGCAGTGAGGTGCAATTTTTAAACCTTCTACAGGAGTGTGCTGTGTTTTAAAACATGTTTTTTCCCCTTTAGATGAAACATTAAGGCACTCACATTACTATGTCACATTATGGGCCGGTCTACACTGGAAACTCACAGTGGCATAAAATCCACTCCCCTGAGAAACGTAGCTATGCCAACTTAACACCCAGCAGTGCTAGGTCAACGGAATAATTCTTCCATCATCCTAGCTACCTCCTCTCGGGGAGGTGGGTTAACTACAGTGCTGACAGAACCCCTCCCATCACTGTAGTGAGTATCTACACTGACGTCTAGAGCAGTGCAGCTGTAGCATTTTAAATGGAGACACAGCCTTTAAAATTGCTTATGAAAACACAGTATATTCTCAGATGACTTTAAAGATACACTGATTTTTAAAACTTTTTATAAGCAACCTGTAAAATTCCTAATACTATACGTGTAGGCTGAACCTATTTTGATGTGTTTATCAGGCATTGACTAAAATAAAACAAGTATAGCATTCCACAGTGCGATAAAAAGTTCTCAGGACCCAGCAAAGCCCTGTACTTGTTGACTTAGATCACACATATGCATAAGAATGTCATAAAATAAGGAAGCAGATGGTTCATTCTACCTTCCCCCTGTCATTTTCATAGTCAGAGCTTGATCCTGCAAAAATTTACTCATGAACTGAAATGTATGCACTGTGCAGAACCCCAGCAAAATAAATGGATTACTCCCAGGTGGTGCTCAGCTGGTGGGAATCATCATAGTTCTATTCACATTAATGTATCTCTGACAATTTACATCAGCTCCGACCCCTACCCCTCGTGTGTAAAGTTAAGCATCTGCATAAGTCTCTGCAGGATCAGGGGGTCCGCGCGCTCAGAAGAGTTTACAGTAACTATATATCAGGATTTTCCCACACCAGATCCATCAGCCAGCCTAATTTACATATATACAACTCAGTCAGACTTGGCCCCTTTGCTACACCATTGAGTCATTGGCCTCCCACCTTTGTTCTGCAAAGTCCTGATTGCCCAATTATTCCATTTTCCAACAAACATCTTCACCCCTTCTCTCCTGCCACTCCTTATGCAGGGGAGGAGCTCTCCCTAAATAACCTCATAGCCACCCCATTGTCCTCTTTCAAGTCCTTAAACTCCTTTCTGCCTGGATCCCTACAAAAAGCTGGACAATGGGTAGGCAGCTGGTTTGCTGAGCACTGTTTTTCCAGCTGACCCGTGTTCCATTGTCTCCTCATGCTCTCCTTTTCTGTTTGTTGTATCCCTGCATTGTCTGTGGTCTCCCACTTAGTTTGTAAGCTCTTGGGGAAGGTACTGTCTCTTTGTTACATGTTTACACAGTGCCTAGCACAGTGAGGTCCTGACCTTTAGATGCTACTATAATATCAATAATAATCTGCCAGTTTAGACAGCTATTCCAAAAAAAGGTGCAATCCATGTTTTTTTAAAAGTAAATAAAGTTTGTATTTTAGCAGAGAATGAGCTACATCCCCAACGGCCCAATCTACAGGGGCAAGTTCTCAGAGACGTAGGGATATTATTCCTTGTGTCTCCAGGCCTGATCTATTCCATTGGACTCAAAGGGAGTGTTTGCTTTGATTTTCAATGGAGTCTGCCTGCATATAGTTCATTTACAGGGTTAGGACCGAAGAGCCCAATCCTGTAAGCATGCATTAGTGAGAGGATTTACAGGACTGGCCTCTACAACCATCAGCAAAAAATGAAAATAACATATGCAAGGTGGGCATATGGGGCATTGGTGTGAAATAAATTGATGGGGGGGGGAACCGAGAAACCTAGTGAACACTCAGCAGTTCAGTTATCATTATTTTACTACACAGCTGTGAGAAACGAACAGGATAAAACACAAATCTCATAAAACATGACTGGTTTTGAGTTTTACTTATGAATATGAAGCTCAGGCCAGGTTTGCCAGCAGCTTTGCTGAAGCTCCCAAACTTCTCAAGCCAGACTGGGACGATTTATGGTTTTACATTGACACCAGTGATTCCTTGCGTGGTTTTGACACAAAATCAGCAGAAGCCTTGGATTTAGAGAAAGATTTGCTTTAAGATTTGGGATTTGTTTGAAAGTGAAACTCAGAGTGGAATTTGGTGGGTGTAATCACAAATGGATGGAACCTGGGTAGACTTTGCACCAGCCCTTCCTAAAGGAAACACCCAAGTTTTACCCAGAACTAGTTGAATATGCTGAATCTGAATGTTTCCTCTTCTCTTTAAAGCTGTCCTAGTCCACTTTAAATTCTAGAGGTTCAAGATGGGATCCAAATGAAAAACTCTGGATCCAAACACAGTGTTACCGACCCCAAGAACCCACAAATCATGAGTCATCCCAAGATATTTAACAATAAATTTGAAGTTATCTTTACTTGACTTCTGGATTTTGAGCTTTTACGTCCCCACTCTCAAGCTTTTCTCTGCAGCCTTGGGGGCTAGAAACTCAACTTATTTTTTAAATAAAAGCTCAGAGTCTCACCTAATCACATGACTCCAGGAGCTCAGACATGTAGAAAAACGGGAAACAGGGCAAGTACCCTGAACTTTGGGGAAGAAAGTACCGGGAGTTGAACACCACATGTTTCTCTCATCTCTGCAATGAGTTTAAAAAAACCTCAGATCTCGCCAATGCCCCTAAACCACATGGGTGTGAGCTGCAGCATGAGGACCCAGCCCTGGAGCCCCGCTTTGCAACTGGCCCGTCCGCAGCGCTGGCTGGAGCCAGAACGGAACACCCCAGAACTCTGGGGATCAGCAGGGCTGAACCGTGCAACGATGACCTGCAAATGGAAGAACGCTTTGGAAACAACCTGTCCCAGCGAACGGGATGGGATCTGTGACGGCCGGGCTCCGTGCAGAGGCCACTGGGCATCGCGGCCAGGTGGCCCTGCACTGATTTAGCAGGAACTAGCCATTGCTGTTACTGGGCTTGTTAATGGTTCTCTGGCTGCCCCCCTTCTCCCGCACTCACCCACCCGATCGGGACCTTTGCTGAAGCCCCGCAAGCCCCCGGATGCTGCTGGGGCCGGGTGGGGGGGGGAAAGAGACACTGGCTGCCCGCCGGGCTGGCACCCCCGGGCCCTCCTCCTGTGGTGGGGCGCAGGATCCCCGCCGAGCTGGGCAGGGGAAGCCTTGCGCAGGCGCCAGCGGCCGCCTCCCGAGCAGCTGCCCCGGGCATGGCCAGGCGGGCTGCGCTGGGGGACGCGGCCGCGGCTGGGCGCAGAGGGCCGGGGAGGAGGCGGCGCCGCGCTCCTGCCTCCTAGGCGCTCGCTCGCCCCCGGGGCCCGGCTGGGCAGCGCAGCGGCAGCCGGCAGCATGCGCCAGTCCCTGACTCCGCAGCGCTCCAGCGCCGTCCCCCTGCCTGACTCCGCGGGTAAGTGCCCCCCGCCGGGCCGGGCGCTGCAGCGGGCAGTGCCGGGGGCTCGGGGCGCGGCGGGATTGCAGGCAGCCCCCTGCCCCTCGCCCGCTGCCCGCCCCGG
The DNA here is from genome assembly GCF_965140235.1 of Caretta caretta. Taxonomy (NCBI): domain Eukaryota; kingdom Metazoa; phylum Chordata; order Testudines; family Cheloniidae; genus Caretta; species Caretta caretta. Next base: position 89,745,749 of record NC_134214.1, read on the forward strand.
GGAGGGCACGTCCAGCCCCGCTCCCCCTGCCCCGGGGCCGGCTGGCGGGTCCCCTGGCCGGGCCGGCGGCGCCCTGGTTGCTCTGCCCGGGCGCCTGGCGCTCTGGGGGAAGCGGGCAGGTCCGATGGCAGCCGGGCGAAAGGCGGGTCGCTCAGCTCCCCGCAGCGGCCCCCCCTCCCCCGTTTACACCGGCAAGGCCCCGCTCCTGCCAGGGAATCGGGTTGATGCCGAGAGAGAGGCGTGGGGCCTGCTGCGCGGTGCAAATCGCTGGCAGTCGGCGGGGTTCCCTCGCCTTGCGATGCGATCCGGCCTGGGAACGGAGATTCCGTCTGTGGCTGGCGTTTCGCTGACGCTTCTGTGAACGAGCCAGTCCAGGGGCCCAAGCCTCCGGCCCCTTGCACAGCCACACCAGTGGCGGCATGAGCAGGCAGCAAGTGGTTCAAATCATCCTTTTCTCCAGGCTTGCCTCGGTGGGGCTTCTAAACTTCTTGTTACTGGCCACATTTTGCAAAGCTTTGGCGAGCAGTGGCTTCTCTTTACGCTGGCGCTGGCCGTCCATCCCTCCTGCCCATTGGTAGTGCCCACAGAGGATTTTTAAAAAATCTGCACATTTTTAAGAGCAAGTTTAATCATTTGGTTCTCAAGCATGGCTCTGAAATCCATTTTCCGTTGAATATGGTGTCTAACACAGGACAATGCAGGTTTACAACAAACACTATATGGTTAGGTAGCTTCCCGTTTGCAATTGGAGCAGCATGTTTCAGGAAATGTTGCAGAATTCATAGCCTCTCTCCAAGCGCTTTCCCCCTTATCTCCCTAATTTGGTGCGGAGCAGGAAGCTAATGTGTTTTTCAGCCTTTTTATGTATCACGAACACTACCTGCTCTTGCTTTATGCTTTAATGAAGCGCTAATTCTGGGTCAGGTTCTGCAGTGATGGGGAATGCTGTAGACTTGTTCTTGGGAGCCACTGAATGTATAAACATTGTTTTGTGCAAGAGGCAAAGAGCCCTGTGGCACCTTATAGACTAACAGACATATTGGGGCATAAGCTTTCGTGGGTGAATACCCACTTTGTCGGATGCATGTAGAGCGCCTTGTTTTGTGCAAGGTTTGTTTGAAAGGGTGTTTGTGCAGAAGTCACAGCTCAGGGTACAAGGTGGGTGAGAATGTCTTACAGCGGTAAAAGTAGCTTGTGCTAGAGATATTGTGAGCCTGAGCCAGATAATAACAATACCTTTAGATGTCATACCCTTCCTTTTTCCGTCCCCTTTTCGTCCAGTGAGCTGGCCCACACTAGACGTCCCGCCTCCCCCTAGGTATCACTTTTGGCCATATGCTTTCATGGGGCTGTTTGGCTATTTTGAAAGAGATTTTTTAAATCTATTTAATTTATCCTTATGAGAATCATGACAAATAAATATATTTTTCATGCCTCTTTCTTGTTTTAGAGGAAGATATACTTTAATGCGGTGATCACAAATCTAAGTATGTTCAATTAAATAATTGCACAAAACCACTAGTACAATTCTAAATAAAGGAAATGAATGGTAAAAAGGCTTAATGACCAAGGAATAAGTGTTAAATATGTGCTCATTGTGTACCATCTTCTCCACTTCTGATAATCATTTTATCTTTTAGTCAATGGTCGAATGATATACACATGACAATACAAATAAAGATAAACTACCCTAAACTTTTAAAAGTGACCTAAGAAACTGGTGTTAGCTTGTTTCTTCCAGTGGGGATATGTGTTATATATTAAAGAGTTGTGAATATCAGGACTCCTAAGGTTTAAAATGAATTATCTTTTTGAAGGACAGACGTATTTTAAATACGTTAGCAAAACGTACAACACAAACAGCACTGATCTCTATCTCCTCCTTTCTCCTTCCCAAAACAATTAAGCAGGCATTCAAACCCACTTGCGTGCTATTTTATATATTAAACCACTTTAAGTTTACATTCAGGCTAGCTTGTGTATTAACCGTTGATTAAAGTTGGTTAATACAGCAACTCTGTATGAGACAAAATGCAGGACTAATTTAAGTTATTCTTTTATAAAAGAGTTGATGGCATTTTTTACTTTTCTTTCCACAAGCTCTGCCCATTTGGCTAAGTTAAACCTGTAAGTCTTTGAGAATTTGAGGTATCCATCTGGAATGTAAATTTATAAAAATAATTAAATTGGGATTTAATAAATAAAATACAAACAATGGAGCATTAGGGAAAGCTACATTTTAGTATTTGTCAGGCAGTAAATACAAAGAAAATGTTCTCCTTAAGAGTCAACAGATTTGAAATGCTTTAGCAGGGCATATTTTGCATTGTTAATTTATTTGACACATTTAGCAAAATACAAAACAGAAAAATACTTAGCCATCTATACACATGCACACTAATTCATCCTGTAGCCAATAAAAGCCAGGGCCTGGTGATAAGATCTGGCCTGGATATTAGGAGCCACTTTGACTATCTTTGAAGGAAATGGCTTTAGGGGAAGCTGTTTGAAATCTTTTTTTTTTTTATTGAAGCAGTTTTGTACCTGTTCTTTGTTTGTTAACGTTAGCGTGGGTAAGCACTTGTACTAGAGATGCTCTCCCCAGTCTCATGCTGTTATCTCATGAGGCGTTATTCCCCTGAGTTTTTGCCAATCTTTCAAGGCCTTTTTTCATAGGATATCAGAAATAGTAAACAAATCAATAATGTAAACAAAGGAGGAATGAGCATCCACCCTGGAGCGGAACTCATCCCCCTACCACAGTGACAAATTGTGTTAGTTCTGAAATGTACGGTATGTAGAAACTTTTTTCCCTAGTGCGTGGCACTTTCAGACTGCTTTTAAAAAGTTAAAGGACTTTGCTGAAGTTGATGGCTCCGGGGGGGGCGGGAAGGAGGGAGGGATGCCAGTGCGTGGAATGGTGAAACTACAGGAAAAGTTAACTGGTCAGTGGTATGCAGAGCTAAGAGCCAAATATTTGTAGCTGGCTGGCTGTCGCTGTGCATGATAACTGACCATGACGTCTGCAGCTAAAGTTAATTCAATCAGCCTGGAACCGGAATATTACTGGTATAGAATCATAGAATATCAGGGTTGGAAGGGACCTCAGGAGGTCATCTAGTGCAACCCCCTGCTCAAAGCAGGACCGATCCCCGACTAAATCATCCCAGCCAGGGCTTTGTCAAGTCTGACCTTAAAAATTTCTAGGGAAGGAGATTCCACCACCTCCCTGGGTAACAAGGTATTATTCCTTGATCCTGCAACCCTTACTCACATGAGTAAACCTGATTTACGTATGCAGTCCCAATGAAATCAGTGGGAGTCAGAAATACTTGCACAAGTAGAGGTTACAAAATTGTGATCCCAGTGGCTGTTCAACAAGATGCTGAAGTGTGTGGTACGGCGATGTCATCTGATGCAATGGGACGCTGATCAGGCTGCCCTGATGTCACTGTGTGTAGGGAGGGAGGAGGGAACCTTAAAGAGTTTCTGTAATACACAGTGAAATGCAATGTACTGGTCAGTGACCATTTGAGAGACCTACAGAAAACTGGTTTCTTAATGGAGGTGGCCTTCTTAAGGGCTTGTCTACAAACACAAGGTGTTCCACTTTCACTGTATAGGTAGAGTTAAAGCAGTACAATCCATCTTGTGTGCATGCAGTTTTCCTAGTATAAGGGAGTTTTTTACTGGTATTCTTGTATGGGAAGGGGAATAAACTGTACTGTTAAAAGGCACCTTTATATTGATAAAACTGCATCCATAGTAAGGGTTGTACCAATGTAACTATTTAGCTAACAAATCATACCCCTAACCTACATCGTTATATATCAATACAAAATCTTTGTATAAACCAGGAAGAAAAGCTAATTGGGATTACATCTGGTGTGCCTGGGGAATATGGCCTCAAGACAGAAGGCTGTCTCATAAGGCTGATTGCTGTATAGGTTTCACTGTATTTAAAGTGGGGGAGGGGGGTGTGTCTGGACCAGCACTTCTCTGTCTCTGTATAGGGAGCTTTGAGTGTGGGATTCTCCTCTGTTAGGCTGGTCCTTTCTTCTCCCAGCAGAGTTAGCAGTTCCTCTGGGCTGGTTCTTTATAATACCAGATGGAGACTATTGGGGAAGCCCTTAGAATGTTTAGAAGTTGCTGTTTGGGTGATTCTAAGAACCACAGACTTCACATAACTTGGATTTAGAATCACCCCGACAGCTCCCAAGAGCACTTGTGATCTAGAAAGCCAGGCAGGGGAACCTTTGGAAATATGTTATCCTGCTGGCTGGACTCGACTTGTACTCAGCTATGTTTACATAATTTATAAAATTTAATTAGAAGGATTGATCAGCAAAGTGATTTAAACTTTGCAAAATATACATTGAATAAGTAGGGTTAAAATGGTGTTTGAACATCACAACTGGTTTTCAAGGCTGGCAAAGGAATCATTACTTTATATTTACACTCTTTCAGGCACCCTATACATATTTAAACTTATTTTTAAAAAATCTAGTCCATAATCTAAGGATTTATAGGCAGTTTATATACATTTTAATAATCCACAAATTCATTTTACAAACAGCATCTAAAAATACCTGCAGCTTAGTTATAGTTTAATATTTATGACCTGGGATGAGGAAAAATGGTTGTTATTAATGCCCATTTACATAGAAGATTGTGGATACCTGTATTTATTATCATGTGATGAGATCACCTTTTAAATCCTTCACTTTTAAAGTGGATGGTGGCTGTTTAATTTAACAAAAGCAAATAGACTAAATAATAATTTATTTAATACATGTACTAGTAATAAAATAATATTAATTGTCACAGACATTAAGGGCTAGATCTGGTGTAAATCAGCATAAATCCATTGATGGCAAATGAGCTATGGAGATTTACACCAGCTGAGATCCATCGCTATATATCCAAACAGTGAGAGATATAACTTAATTCCAGACCTACAGTGGTTTATATATTCAGCTAAAGCGAGAAATGGCTGACGGAAATAAAAAAGAGCTGAATATTACATTGTCAGAGAGAAAATCAAGCTTTGACAGCATGTGGTGGTGGGAGGGTGACCAGATGTCCTGATTTTATTGGGACAGTCCCGATATTTGGGGCTTTATATGGGCTCCTATTACCTGTCACCCCCGTCCTGATTTTTCACACTTGCTATCTGGTCACCCTAGGCGGTGGGAGGGGGACTTCGGGAAATGGTTGCTGTTCCCAGATGGAATTAGCGAATTCTATTGTGTATGTGTGTTTTTAGGGTCATTCAATAGAAGAAAAAGAAATTCCCTCTACGTAACTGTGACTCTCCTCATTGTGTCAGTATTAATTCTTACGGTGGGCCTAGCTGCTACAACAAGAACCCAAAATGTGACTGTTGGAGGTTATTACCCTGGGGTTATTGTAAGTATAGAACTCGTAGGTAGGTCTAGAAAACTTATTGCCTACAAAGTCGTTTGTAATGTTGCAAATGTTATAAAAGGGTGACCCTCTCCTAAATACTAACGTCTGCTCAGCTACTTTATTGCCATTTATTATGTATTATTGTTTTGCACATTCCAACTCATGTCCATGTGAAAATCCCATCCAGTCAAATTGCGGTCTTCTCCAATCTAGGCTTGCGCAATAATGATATGTTGATCTACACAGCTCCAAATCCTCCAGATAAATGTGATTTTTGGCTGACATATGGTTTGTTGTAAAACATTTTTAGTTTGCATAAGTCTGATTCATCCAGTGTGGGGTAAGAGAGAGATGCCAAAAACAGCTGGGAAATCAAGGCCCAAAACATTAGTTCCGCTGAGCTCATGTGTGTAATCGTATATAAAGTTACATTCAAAGTTGTTTACAGGGTCACAGCCCCAGACTGGAAAAAACTAGGAACAGTTGAAGAAGCGGAAAGAAATTAGTGCTAGATTTCTTCGTTTTACAAGCTGACAAGGGATTGATCCATGTCAAAACTGTTAGCATGCCAATTTCTATTTTAAAATTAAAATGGGAAAATAAGATCCTATTACAGACCTCTTGAAAGTCATTCATAAAGCGTAAACATTTATTTAGTGATGGGAATATGATTTTGGAGCCTAAACACTTTGAAGTTCTCTGGTTGGAAGCCAGAGCTGATTGCTAGCGATTGAAAGTTGTTACCTTTTTACAGCTGTCTGGACTATATGAGGAGTGTTGTTAATCTCAATAGAGTTTGTACCTCCAATGAAAAAGTGTCTCCATCAGCAAAAAAAACAAAACCCTTCACTGTTCCCATTGGCACTCAGATTCTTGAGGGCACTGATTTAATTAACATACTCAGCGTAGCAGGCAGGGCCACCTGACTATTCAGATTGCATCCCTGCCTGTTAGTTTGTTAATCAGCTGGATGGAAATGTGCAGTGACCTCACATACCTTTCTGCACATGAGAACATTGTAATCTGTTGCTGCGTTATCCAGTACATACTTAAAATAGCCAATGTTTCACAACGCTCTGGAGTTTCTCTTTACTCCTTCAAAGAGACTGCTGGAAGGTATGCACATGCTATGAGATTTCCCAAAGAAGCTAGCTTCTATAGCTCCAGAGGAATGGCTTCGTTCTGATTGTAGCACCCTGGGAAAGTCTTGTTCACACATTTGAATTGCAATAGAACATGCCGAAGTGCAGATTATTCAATGCCCTTGTTATGGCAGAAGACGAAAACCCTAATCCATTGAGTTAACAATTAGTTTTTTTCTGAAAACAGGCGAGTTTTTGGCTCTGTTTGGATATTTTTTCCATAAGGGACTCATTCGGTCACATTCTATTCTTAGTCCCATTGATTTCCCTGGGAGATCTGTGCAAAGATCAAAGGTAGAATTGTTTCTGTAGGAAGTCATCGTTAAACACAGACATATTAATAATACTTAGCACTTTTCATCCAGTAATCTCAAAGTGCTCTATAGTCTATGAGTAAGTAATACCCATTTTATAGATTGGCAACGGAAGCATAAGGAGGTTAAGTGATTTGTTTTAGGTCATGCAGGAGAACTGTAACAGTTCTGAGTAGGAACCCAGGCGTCCTGAATGCAGTGTCTTGTTTAAAAGAAAACTCATTTATATGCTATCTCTCACCTACTTAGTTAATTTGTGTGGAGTCCTACGTTTTGTTTGAAGTTTGTAATAATAGATTTTACACTATTCTACAGTGCTGACAGTGTTTCTAATAACTGATTGGCTTAGTACTCATTTCTTTCTTTCCTTTATTTTGTCTGTTCTGTGCAAACAGAGTTTACCAAGGTGGCTGATGAAGAACTGTGTTAAATTGATGTTTGTCTGAATCAAGTGATTACTTCCTTGGGCTTTTGTTCTTCTTGTGGGAATTTCAATAAAAATGTACCCTGGGTTGCTTTTTACTGTTAACATGGGAAACAGAAGGAACTGGGGCCAGATCCTCAGCTGGCATAACTCGACATAGCTCCATTGACTTCCCTGCCTGTTTACACAAGCTGAGGATCCGGCCTTGGAGATATAGGTAACACAACATACAGTCATGCTGTAGTGTGGGATGCCTAACCTTTGTGACACTGAGGGCTCTGTGGTTTATTTGCTGGGAATGCCTAATTTGTGCATTCACAGAAGGCAGTGTGGCCTGTTGGATGGAGCACTGGCCTGGGACTCAGCAAACCTGGGCTCTGTTCCCAGCTCTGCCACTGGCCTGCTTGGTGACCTTGGGCAAGACGCTTCTGCTCTCTGCGCCTCAGCTTTCCCACGTGTAAAGTGGGGATAATGCTACTCCTTTGTAAAACACTTGGAGATCTACTGGTAAAAGTGCTATTATTGACATAACTTCAGATGTGAAAAGTAAAGCACAGCCACCCATTATAACTGCGTTTATGTTTATAGGCCCTGGTTCAACACAGCATTTATGCATGTGCTTAAGCCTCATTGGCTTCAGTGAGACTTCAGTATGTCTGAAATTAAGAACATAAGAATGGCCATACTGGGTCAGACTAATGGTCCATCTAGCCCGGTATCCTGTTCCGACAGTGGCCAATGCCAGGTGCTTCAGAGAGAATGAACAGAACAGATAATCACCAAGTGATCCATCCCCGGTCGTCCAGTCCCAGTTTTTGGCAAACCGAGGTTAGGGACACTTCAGAGCATAGTTTTGCATCCCTGCCCATCTTGGCTAATAGCCGTTGATGGACCCATCCTCCATAAATTATCTAGTTCTTTTTTGAATGCTGTTATAGTCTTGGCCTTCACAAAATCCTCTGGCTGTGCGTTGTGTGAAGAAATACTTCCTTTTGTTTGTTTTAAACCTTCTGATTATTAATTTTATTTGGTGACCCCTACTTCCTGTGTTATGAGAAGGAGTAAATAACACTTCCTTATTTACTTTCTCCACACCTGTCATGATTTTGTAGACCTCTATCATATCTCCCCTTAGTCATCTCTTTCCCAAGTTGAAAAGTCCCAGTCTTATTAATCTCTCCTTATATGAAAGCTGTTCCATACCCTTAATAATTTTTGTTGCCCTTTTTTGGACCTTTTCCAATTCCAATATATCTATACTATATTATAAATATATATATATTATATATTTCCAATTCCAATATATATCCAATATATGAGATGAGGTGACTAGATTTGCACACAATATTCAATATGTGGGCGTACCATTGATTTATATAGAGGAACTATGAATTTCTGTTTTATTATCTATCGCTTTCCTAATGATTCTCAACATTCTGTTCGCTTTTTTGACTGCCGCTGCACATTGAGTGGATGTTTTCAGAGAACTATCCACAGGGACTCCAAGATCTTTCTTAAGTAGTAACAGCTAATTTAGACCCCATCATTTTATATGTATAGTTGGAATTATGGTTTCCAATGTGCATTACTTTGTATTTATCAGCATTGAATTTCAGCTGCCATTTTGTTACCCAGTCACTCAGTTTTGTGAGATCCCTTTGTAACTTTTTGCAGTCTGCTTTGGACTTAACTATCCTGAAACTAGCCTTAGTTTTATATTATTTGAAAATTTTGCCACCTCACTGTTTACCCCTTTTTCCAGATCATTTATGAATATGTTGAACAATACTGGTCCCAGTACAGACTCCTGGGGGACGCCATTATTTACCTTTCTCCACTCTGAAAAATGATGGTTTATTCCTATTCTTTGTTTGCTATCTTTTAACCAGTTACTGATCCATGAGAGAACCTTCCCTCTTATTCCATGACATCTTACTTTGCTTAAGAGCCTTTGGTGAGGGACCTTGTAAAGGCTTTCTGAAAATTTAAGTACACAATATCCTTTGGATCCCCCATATCCACATGCTTGTTGACCCTCTCAAAGAATTCTAGTGGATTGGTGAGGCATGATTTCCCTTTACAAAAACCATGTTGACTCTTTCCCAACAAATCATGTTCATCTCTGTGTCTGATAAATCCGTTCTTTACTATAGTTTCAACCAATTTGCCTGGAACTGAAGTCAGGCTTACTGGCCTGTAATTGCTGGGACTGCCTCTGGAATCTTTTTTAAAAAATTGGCATCACATTAGCTATCCTCCAGTCATCTGGTACAGAAGCTGATTTAAATGATAGATTACTGTGGTGGGGCGCGTGCCCCACACAGGCAGGAGAAGGGTTAAGGCAGTTTTGGAGAGGCTGCACAGAACCCAGCCAGTCACGAAAGGGCTCACTGGGAGAGCCAATCAAGAGAAGGCTTGCTGGAGCAGCCTATATATAAAGGGCTGCTCAACAGAGCAAAGGCAGTCTCTCCCTGGAGGGCAAGGCGGAAGAACTGTCTGCAGAGGAGCACTGGAGAAGTAGGGATGCTCTTGGCTGACCATGGCCAGACTGAAGCAAGGGCAGGGAAGGTGGTAGGGCAATAGGGGAAGTGGCCCAGGGAAAGTAGGCAGAGGGAATAGGAGGAGGAGCAGTAAGTGGCTGCCAGCTATAGAGTCCCTGGGCCGGGTGGGATTGGGTCCCCCCCTCCCCTTTTTTCCCTACTTGCCAATGAGGAGAGTGGCCTAAATCCAGACTGCGGTTTGCCCCTGAAGCCAGGGGCTAGACTAGAAACTGCAGTTGGCTGCTGAGGCAAGTAGAGGGCCTGAGGACGGCCTGTCCCCTGAAACGGGGGAGGCAGTGGGCTGGGGCACAGCCAGAGGGGCATGTCCCAAAGAGGATGCCGCGGTCCAGGAGCAACGCAAGTCCAGGAAGTGGTGGAGGAAGTGGAAGTAAAGGCGAGTGAGAAACCCCTAGTAAAAGGCACCCTGGTGGTCCAAGAGAGCTAATTCCCAGCACGACCAGCAGGAGGCTCCGTGGTGGTGTGTCTCCACCGTTATAGTTACATACTACAATTAGTGTTTGAAAATGGATTAGAATTTGGGAGGAGAGTCTGAGGACGTGTCTACACTACAAACTCTGGTTGCCGCAGTTAGGATATTGCCCATGCATGCGCACACTTGGCTCCTTGAGTGGACACTGCGCGTACTCACCAGGAGTGCTTGTGTGAATGTACAGTGCAGTGCACCATGGGTAGGCATCCCAGTGTGCAACTTGCTATGATCTGGTTCACTATCTTTTGGGAAATTTTGGTGATGCATTGTGGGACAGAAACAACTCGCACAGAGGTGACTGGGAACAAGGGGTCATGTTTCCATCGTGCAACTGTCTCCATTCCAAAATGCCATCCTTATCCCATCATTTTTGCGCCTTTTTTTTAAATCTCACAAACCTGCGTGGCACTTCTCACTGTCTGCCATCTCTGACAGACTCATGGAGCCTCCACAGCTCTGCACTACTGTCATCAACAGGACAAACGATCCCCTGATATTTGCAGAGCCAGAGGAAGAAGCGGAGCAGTGGGGGACATGATGATTTTGTGGAGGGACAGTTTGCTGTGGGACACAGAAAAAAACAATTAAAGGTTATTGGCAGCATTCATGGAGCAGTTGCAGACAGCTGAGTGTTGTGTCTGTGCCCAAGAAACAAGCACTGACTGGTGGGATTGCATCGTAAGGCAGGTTCGGGATGACAAACTGTAGCTGCAGAACTTTCAGATGCAAAAGGCCACATTCCTGGATCTGTGTGCCGAGCTCACCCCAGCCCTCCAGCACAGGGACACCAGAATGACAGCTGCACTGACAGTTAAGAAGTGAGTGACGGTAACTCAGCGAAAGCTGGCAGTGCTGGATTGCTACTAGTCAGTGGGAAATTGTTTTGGAGTTGGTAAATCCACAATGGGGGCTGTTGCCATGCGAGTATGGGGGGCCATTAAACTGCAGGACATAGTGGATGGATTTGCAGCAGTGGGGTTCCCGAACTGCGGTGAGGCAATAGGGATATGCTTGCCGTCTGTTTTAGCACCAGCCCACTTTGCCACAGAGTACATCAACAGGAAGGGCTACTTTTCTGTGGCTATGCAAGGGTTGGTGGGTCATCGGCAAGGCTACGAGTTAGTCACGGAGGTCACAGAATCTTGAGCACCTGGGTGGCGGGGGGAGCCCCACAGTTCCCAGCAGCTGCAGGTGGCAGGGGGAACCCCCGCAGCTCCCGGCAGCAGTGGTGTCCCCCCACCCCCAGTGGCTGCATGCGACTCCTAGCCCCTGTGCAGCTGCCCTGCTTCAGGTGGTGTGGGGACCTGCAGATCCCCATTTTGTTGGGTATATTTTTAGTAAAAGCCACAGACAGGTCACGGCTTCCGGGAATTTTTCTTTTTTGCTTGTGACAAAATCTTAGCCTTCATCATCAGGGATACTTCACCAACATCAGTGTGGACTGGTCAGGGAAGACACTCGCATCTTTAAGAGCACAAGGCTGTTCAGAAAGCTGTGAGCAGGGACATTCTGTCCTGACCAGCAGATTACCATTGGGGATGTTGAAGTGCCAATAGTGATCCTGAGGAACCCAGCCTACCCCTTGCTCTCCTGGCACATGAAGCCGTACACCAGCCACCTCACAGCACCAAGGAAAGATTCGCTTACCAGTTCAGCAGGTGCAGAATGACAGTTGAATGTATGTAGATTGAAAGGGTGCTGGCGTTGTTTACTCACTGGATTGGATCTCAATGAAAAAGCTATCCCAATGGTTATAGCTTCATGTTGTATCCTGCCCACTATCTGTTAGGCAAAGGGGTAAAAGTTACTGCCAGGGTGGAGGGCCGAGGTGGAGCAGCTGAATTCACACAGCCAGACTGAGTTCACATGGCCAGACTGAGTTTGCACAACCAGACACCAGGGCTATTAGAGCTCAATGCGGAGCTATGCAGCTGAGGAGGCCTTGAAAGAGCTTTTTGACAGTCAGCTGCAGTAATGTGCTGCGGTGAACTGTGCTCTGTCTGGCCCTGCAGTTCTGGGGGCTGTTAGGAATTGTGTGGTGCTTGGTGTACATTTATGACTATAACCCTGTCTGGTAATGCACCTATTAATTTTGCAGTGCTTATTGTATATTCATAATTATTACTCGGTGTTTGTCACTGATCCTGTGAGTTCTGGTGCCCTGTACAATAACAAGTAGTGGGCGCTTTCAGTAGCACTTGGCATTCTGCAGCATATACTGTGAAGTAATAAAAATGAATTATTTACCAAAAAATAAATTTTATTGCATATCAAAACCAGTGCAAAATTCCAACGTGCAATTAAAAAGCAAATACAATAAAAACTTGTGAATTAAATTAACAGAACTTCACAAGAGGAACGAACACTCCTGTCCAATTCAGTTCTTATTGGCTACACATATAGCAATCGTAGCTCTCACAGGTCAATGTATGTGAAACAGCCCATGATGCCATGTGAAATGTTGGGGGGTGGATGTGTAGGTAGATGCTCAAATCGAGTTCTCCAACGACTGCAAAGGGAGGTGAGCCCTTGATTGTTGGACCTGAAGGTCATCAAGACTCTACAGCATCTGTGTATGCTGCCGGAGAAGCCCCATTATATCCTGGTGCATCTCCCTCTGTGTCTTCTGGGGCTTTCTCCTGTTTGCTCTTTCCCTGTCCATTCTCTCTGCAATATTCACCCTCCAGGCCCTCAGGCCCTCTCCCGGTCTGATGCAGCCCTGGCTTGCAGGCTCTCACCAAACGTATCCTCCCATGTCCTCTTCTTTCTTCTCCTTATCATGGTCAGGTGTCTGAAGGGGGGACCCCTTGTTGGAATTTTTAATAATGGAAATATTAATATGGGAGATAAATTCCTTTCTTAAGTCCAAAGGCCAAATGGTTATTTTATACAATTGCTCTACCCCGAACACAGTAACAAAGTATTCATAAGCATATGATCAGTATGCTTACAAATCAGCCAGACCCAGGGAAAACCGTCTCATTCTGGCAGGCTCCAGCATGATCAGGTAGGGTCTGACAAAGAACCCTCAAATTCATAACTCTTTTTGCAAATGTATGATGTCACGGCCAATTACTGACTTCAGCTAAAAAAAACACTTTGAGACAGCTCACCCTTATGTTCAGTCTTAATCTAGATAAGATTCACAACACCCTTTTTCCCTGAGGCCTTTTCTCCTGCTTGCTTCTTGCTGACCAGCAGTTCTTCCATTGCTTCTGGGTTCACATAGGCCCTAATTTTTGAGATAACATTGGCATGTGTGGCAAGAAGGTCCATGCTGGCTCCTTCTAAGACCGATTCCGTCTGTCGTGTTTAAAACTATCTGCAGTTGCCCCCTAAGTTCCCTGTGAGCTGCGTGGCTGTGCAGGTGCTCAAGAAACCCACCCTGGGACCTGCCACAGCCGGGGGAGGGATGCCCCTGCTGCCGGATCCCAACCTGCTGGGCCATGGGGCACCCCTCCCCCAACCCCAACTCTGCTGCAGTGTGGCCAGGGCTGGCCCCAAGCGTGGCCGGAGTGGCCCAGACCCAGCCGTGGACAGGTCGTCCAGACCTGCTGCGGTGATGTTGCCTCAGCCACAACCAGACTGGCCTGGCCCCCGCCGCGGCCGGGGAGCCCTCCCCCAGCCCAGACTTTCTGGGGCTGGAGTAGGGGTGCCTATCCTGCAGCCCCAACCCCAGAGCTGCCATGGCGGGGAGAGACCAGCCCAGGTGCTGCTGCTGTGAGGAGAGAGAGCTGGGGGGAGTCCTCTCTCCCCGCTGTAGCCCCTGAGCACCCTCCTGCACCCCAAACCCCTCATCCCCGGCCCCATCCCAGAGCCCTCACCCCCTGCACCCCAGTCCTCTGCTCCAGCCCTGAGCCCCTCATCCCTGGCCCCATCCCAGAGCCCGCATCCCCAGCTGGAGCTCTTACACCCCTTCACCTCAACCCTCTACTCCGGCCCTGAGCCCCTCATCCCCGGCCCCATCCCAGAGCCCTTACCCCCAGCACCCCAGTTCTCTGCTCCAGCCCTGAGCCCCTCATTCCCAGCCTGCCCCCCCCACCAGCCAGAGCCCTCACACCCCTGCATCCCAACCCTCTACTCCAGCCCTGAGCCCCTCATCCTGGGCCTCACCCCCGGGCCTGCACCCCCAACCAGAGCCCTCACACCCCTTCACCCCCTGCAAAAAGTTGCATGTCTGTAAAAAGTTGTATGACCAATTCTGAGAAACAAAACCAAACAATAAAAAAATACCTGGCGCTTGCAGTTGTTTCTTGCTACTCTAATAAAATACGAATTATTTGTGCTAAGAGAAGTTAAATCATGGCAGGTGGATAAGATAGGTGCACAAACTGAGAGCAAATCTCTAATCTATCATACTCATTATTGCTACTGTAGCACCTTATCTGACCCCCATCACTACAGTGTCTGAGCACCTTACAATCTTTTAATGTATTTATCCTCACAACACCCCTGTGAGGCAGGGAACTATTTTACAGATGGAGAACTGAGGCACAGGGAGGCTAAGTGAAATGCCCAAGGTCACATGGAAGGTCTGTGGCGGAGCAAGGAATGGAATCCAGATCTCCTATGTCCCAGGCGAGTGCCTTAAGTCCTGGACTATCCTTCCTGTAATGCATTTTAGTGAGCAGGCTTCCGAATTTCCTTTTCAAAACCATCCTCCCACTGATCAGGTGGTTACATTTCAGATACCCCTGTCCCAGAAGAAAACCATCAAAATGGGAAATCACAGAAATTATTACTTGACACTTTATTCTTTTCGTGCCATTAGTTATTCATAAAATGCACAAATCAACATCAAGATATCTGGGGTTAATTTTATTGTTTAGCAAAACTAGCTAAGTAGTTGCCTTTTTACATGATCCGTTATGCCTCCTAGGGACCCTGCTTGTTTTGGCCAATGTACCTTGTGCATGACATTGCTCTGGATAGCAGATTCTTATGATGACGTTTTGGGGATAAGACTTTTTGTTGGTGTGTTTTTTCTTCTCGTACCTTAAGTTCGAGTTAACATGTGAGCGGAGAATTGGAGTGAAAAATATTTAAGGGAGTATTTGGTGGGTATAGGCAAGATTGTCATCCCCATGTGTTCGGAAATCATGAACCAGGCCCAAAAAATTACAAGCTTGGCTTAAAAACAATGAGATTTTTTACAACAAAAGTTATAAATTTATCTTTGGGTTTTAGAGACTTCAGATTTCATAATTGCAAGCTTTTCTCCACAACTGAGGGCTAGAAACCTTTTTGTTTGGTTTAAGGCAAGCTGAAATTCTCGTGTAATCACACGAGTCCAGGAGCTGGGAGTTTAAAAAGAAAAAGCACCACCAAATATCATGAGACTTGATCTGTAAGACAGCTGGGTTTGGAAATGTGACTGTTTTTGTGGAGGCCACACAATGCTTACTGAGGTGTCTTCATATTACATCCAAATGTAAGTGTAAAAGGCCATTCCGGGAAGCTATGTACTCTTTTGATGTGACAGCAGATTCCAATGCCACCCTAAATGCCATCTCTTTCTTACAGTACTAACACAGCTTTGGTTGTTTTGTTCTTTTCCTCTCTGAATGTAGCCACCAGTGTATAACATGACAACTCAGGCTCACTGAGTTGTCTTTCCCTTTGGTGACGAATGAAGTCTGGTAAATACCAATACAGTATTTTTCTGTCTACCCCTGCTATACTGGGTGGACAGACCCATCGACACTGTTACTGCTGCACCTGCACAAGTTTCATTCATACTTTTCCGTTTCAGTTATTATTGCATTTCACCTTTTGGTCTGTGGCTATTCTCTACAGCCAAGTGCACATTTCTCTTTAAATGTATGTCAGATCAATTGTGTACAGACACATGCAAGTTTTCTTAAATATCTGCTCTAGATACCTGCTAAACCACCTTGCCCTGCTGCTTAAACGCTGTCAGGTGAAAAGTGCTGTCTATGGCTTTGTTGCTAACAGTGCTGTAGATTCCTATGTTGAAATAATTTGAAAAGTGTAATTTGATATTTGTGAGTTTTGCTGTTTGACTCCTTTTTGCTCAGTTTGGACAATGAAAATAGACCAGTCAGTTTCACTTTCTGCTTCTTTTGCATTACACAATAATACTGAAGTATTTGGGTTGCAAACAAAGCAGGGAAGGACTTAAATCCAAACGTCTGTTTTCATTCACTTTGTGTTGGCTAAATTTCATGGACGTTTCGATTAATATAGGTTGTAGAAAACAAATTTTCCTTTTCCAGAACCTAAATGTGGATCACAAGCTACTTGTCTCTGTTCCTTGAATCATTCTAATGTGGTCATTCAGGGACACTCTTCCCTGTTTTATTTCTTGGGTAGCTGCTACCAGCATCTAGACCAAAATCCTCAAAACCTACAGCAGCTGATCAATTGGGTTTTCAGATTTAATAAGAGGATCAATAGCATTCAATCATTAGGTTAATAAACAGACTATATAAAACAGGCACAGCAGGGTCTGACTGAGACATTATGCTGACTGAGGGCAGTGAGATTATTTTCTAATAGTTTGCTTTAGGATTATTGTTAATTGTCCTCAAAAGCATCTCGTGACACCCCTTTAAATGAGGCAGGAATGGAAGAAGTTAAATGAGTGCTAGTATGAATGTCAGTGCAATAAATACAAAAATTTACTTCTAATGACTAACAATCTCATTGTTTAATTTAAGATTTTGGTGATCCTTGGCACAGTCTTAGGCCCAGGTCTTGCAAACATATATTGCATTGTCCCGTTGATTTCCATGGGTCTGCTCCACATACATAAAGTTACTTGCGTGCGTAAATGTTTGCTGGAGGGGGCGTGCATGGGCCAACTTTTTTCCAAGAAGACCAGCAATACAAATCCTCATCTTGCATCCGTTTTCCAATGTTTTTTTTATTTTTAATTTTTAATTTTTAGTTTTTATATTTTTCACAATGTTTCTATATATTTTTTTATTTTTATATACTTGAGGTAATTTTTATTGCCGTGTAAATTGTGTACTCAGCAATTCAGGTAGGAAGAATTAGAGGCATCACACCACGAACATGATTCCAGCATTTGTTGTCTTCAGCTGCATGAGATTTTAAATTTGGGCCTCTTGTAAAAAGAGGAAAGGTTAAATGTTTGAAATACATTTTTTTGTTGCTTCTGGGTCTAACCCTACTCTGTGTGTATGCTAACTATGGTGGGTATCTTCCATATGTAAACATTTGCAATATGTTGCTTTTCAGCTTGGTTTTGGGTCATTTCTTGGAATAATTGGATCAAACTTGATAGAAAACAAAAGACAAATGGTAAGTTCAGTATCTGTATAGCTAATTTATTTTAAAAATTAACAAAACAATAGTAATAAACCTTCTTTTTAAAGTGCTAGAATGTGTTTGCCTAGCACTAAAGTACCGCCTTTGTCAGCCTTACATTTTTGTAGACTTGTTGAACAGTAACGAATGAACTTCCATGTCTTTGTCTCATTTGTAGTTAAGTTTAAAGGGCCAGCTATTCCACTGCTATAATTCACTGTAGCTCCATTAAGGTCATTAGAGCTGCCCTGACCTTACCAGCTGAGGATCTGGCCCAAAAACCCTGAATAAAAAGAGCCAGCACAATGGTATTACTGATAACCCGAAAATACTCTTTAAGTCTGGAACCCACAGTCCTTCCTTAGGCAAAACTTCTGCTCTGCTGGTGCCTTACATATGACACTCCTGTTACATGTATTAACAGGGTGGCTTGTCCATGGACTGGAGAGCCTGGGCCTAAGTCTTTACAGAATGAGCCAGGTGAGTGGAATCAGGTGATTCCAGTATAAAAGGATCAGGAAGTTGCAGCGAAGGGGGAGAAGCTTAGGAAACTGCAGCTACGCCTTTAGACACTTAAGGGAGTAGTCGAAGGCTCCTGCAGGGCCCTGAGTCACCAAGTGGAAGACATCAGCTGCGAAAGCCTGTGGAGAAGGGTTTCAGAGTTACAGCCGTGTTAGTCTGTATTCGCAAAAAGAAAAGGAGTACTTGTGGCACCTTAGAGACTAACACATCCGATGAAGTGAGCTGTAGCTCACGAAAGCTTCAAATAAATTGGTTAGGCTCTAAGGTGCCACAAGTACTCCTTTTCTTTTTGTGGAGAAGGGCAAACTCCAGGCAGGAGGTACTGGGAAGCAGACAGACCGACCGACCCTCAGAGAGGAAGGGCTGTGCCCAGCTGAAACTGGGATGAAGCCTGTGAGAGTTTGAGTTCTGTTTTCAAAGACTTTGTGTTATTTTGGACAACCGGGAGAGAAAGACTGAACTAGGGGAGGGCCTGGAGGGCTAGTGTGCACTTAGAGACTAAATAAATGGGACCCCTTGAGGGGATTCTTTGAATTACCCGGGGACTGAAGAAAGAGGAGAAAGGGCAGGGCACTGCAGACTGACCTCTGGCCACAAGGGGCAGCTCAGGAGGCAGCCAACCCTGTTACAGGACGCCAGAATATTAGCCTTCTTTTCAACTGAATCACATTATTGACTCATATTTAGTTTGTTACCCACTATAACCCCCCCCCCCATCCTTTTCAGTACTATTACTGCCTAGCCAGTTATTCCCCATTTTGTCGCTGTACGTTTGTTTGTTTTTTCCTTCCCAAATAAAATACTGCACACTTGTCCTTATTGAATTTCATCCTGTTGATTTCAAACCAGTTCTTTAATTTGTCAAGGTCATTTTGAATTCTCATCCTGTTCTCCAAAGTGATTGCAACCCCTCCCAGCTTGGTGTCACCCGCAGATTTTATAAGTGTACTTTCCACTCCATTATCCAAGTCCTTAATGAAAATATTGAATAGTACAAGATCCAGGACTTGATCGCTGCAGGAGCCCACTTGATACACCCTCCCAGTTTGGCAGTAAACCATTGATAACTACTCTTTGAGTAAGGTCTTTCAAACACTTGTGCACTCACCTTATAGTAATTTCGTCTAGTACCCATTTCCCTAGTTTGCCTATGAGAATGTCAAGTGGAACTACGTCAAAAGCTTTAGTAAAATCAAGCTATAGGATGTCTGCAGTTATCCCCCTATCCACTAGGCCAGTAACCCAGTCAACGAAGAAAATTAGGTTGGTTTGTAATGATTAGTTCTTGACAAATCCATGTTGGTTATTACTAATAACCCTATTATCCTCTAGGTGCTTACACATTGATTTTATAATAATTTGTTCCAGCATCTTTCCAGTTAGGCTGACTGGTGTGTAATTTCCTGTGTCCTGTTTGTTCCCCTTTTTAAAGATAGGTATGACTTGCCCTTCTCTGGGACTTCATCCATCCTCCATGAGTTCTCAAAGATAATCACTAACGGTTCTGAGATTGCTTCAGCTAGTTCCTTATGTACTCTAGGATGAAA
Source organism: Caretta caretta (assembly GCF_965140235.1). Taxonomy (NCBI): domain Eukaryota; kingdom Metazoa; phylum Chordata; order Testudines; family Cheloniidae; genus Caretta; species Caretta caretta. The sequence goes on from NC_134214.1 coordinate 89,765,430, forward strand.
TTCATCAGGTCCTGCCAACTTGAATACATCTAACTTATCTAAATATTTTTAACCTGTTCTTTCCCTACTTTGACTTGTATTCCTTCCCCTCTGTTGTTAATATTAATTGTGCTATGTATTTGGTCACAATTTACCTTTTTAGTGAAGACTGAAGCAAAATAAGCATTAAACACCTCAGCCTCCATGATGTCATCAGTTATTAGCGGTCTTTCCTTGCTAACTAGAGGACCTACGCTTTCCTTGTCTTCCTTTTTATCTGAATATATTTATAGAATGTCGTCTTAGTCCCTTTTATGTCCCTTGCTGGGTGTAACTCATTTTTGCCTTAGCTGTTTAGATTTGCATGAGGAGTGATTATGCATGATAAAACGTAGAGAAGTTTGTCATGAATGTTCCACACTTGCCATCCTCAGAACTTGAAACACTGTTGTTTCTTCTGTTGTTAGCAGTGTGCATGCAGCTTATCTGAGGAATGTTTGGGAAATGACCACTCCTTTCACTGAATAACTCCAATCTGCCCTACTGAACTTCTTGAAATTTAAAAAAAAAAAAAGTAAGCTAAGTTGAAGCATGGAAGACATGAGCCCCACAGGAGCTGTTTTGAGAAAGTTTAAGTTTTGAGCAAGTGAAAAGGTGTCAGAGGTCAGGATGGAACTTGGAACAGAACTGTATTTACGTGGGAACTTCCTGAGCCCATAACTGTACCTATTCGCAACATAACTGTACCTACCTACACGTTAACTCCCTGCCATCTTCCTCCTCCTCATCCCTTAATGTTCAGGAAAGCAGGGTACCAGGGTAATGGCCAAGAGATTTCCCAGTAGCACCTCATATTCCAACATATCAAAGCACTTTATGCACCTCAGGTGACACCTGCAAAAAAGGGGGGAAATGAGCTTGTGCCCTGCCTTTTTTTTTTCTTCCTTCTTGTTTGTCATGTAGGAAAGGCCTGAAATAATTATTTTCACAAAAAGTTACTTCTTGCTTGTAAATTCAGGTCCTATGAAGCCTGAAAGACTGCAGTATTTGGAGAAATAGTGAAATGATATCACAAGAGCAATGAGAGGGGAAAGTTGGGCAGGGAAGGTATTTTTAATCAGGCTTTTCAAAATTATGTTTTCCTTTTGCTTATATCCATTTAACTCCAATGCCTGACTAATTCTTTGGAGAAAGGAAGCCTTTGTTAAAGAATGAACATCTTCCTTCTCCCATCCTGTCAGCTGAGGTTTGAGAGATAACAATGTACATCCTTGGAGAACCCCAGCAAGTCCTCCAGCAAAACCAAGGGAAACCAGTGTTGTCAGCCCTGATATTTATAAGGTAAAAAAAACAAGCAAGAAAGAAAAATGTAAACAACCCTTTTGGGCTGTCTTTAAGAAGCAAAAATTAGCACATGGGAGCACTCTGGCCCAATCCAGGAAAATATTTAAGCACAGGCTTAACTTTAAGCATGTGCACTGTCCCCTTAAACTCAGTGGAATACTCAAGTGCTTAAAGTTAAGCGCATGTTTGAGTACTTTGCTGGACTGAGCCAGGGTACTCAGAACGCTGTACGATCAAGCCCCATGTCTTTCCTGTGCTCCTATCATACTGTATTTGAAATCATTTTTAATAAGTCACTTTTCTGAGGGGTGATGCACAATTCTTTTTTGGCCTTACTGTATTTATCAATCAATCTAAAATCAGATTAAATATTTATTTTAAAGCCAAATGATGTGGCATGATTTATACCAGGGGCTAGTGGGAATGCCAATCCAACAGACAGCCCAAGAGTGATTAAAACCGAAAAACCTTCTGGAAACAATGGTATGCTTTAGAGGAAAAAAAAAAAAAAAGATAGGTGAAATGTCCATCAGATATTTATAGAGCAGTGTCACTGAGTAATGTAGGTGGTGGAAGTGGGGCGGCAGATTGTAATTGAAACATGATCAACTTCTCAGGCTTCATACGCAAAAGTATTTTAATGCAGTGTATCTGAGGGTGGGGGTCTATCACGCTCTTTATTCCTTATGGCTTTATTTTCAAGCACCTCTCCAACAGGGTAGCATAAAACGAGATTTATTTTTCATCCAGTAACAAAAGGATCCAAACCACAGATATGAGAAGCTGTAAATGACAGGGAAACAAGATACATCAACGGTTTCAGAGGAACAGCCGTGTTAGTCTGTATTCGCAAAAAGAAAAGGAGTACTTGTGGCACCTTAGAGACTAACCAATTTATTTGAGCATGAGCTTTCGTGAGCCACAGCTCACTTCATCAGATGTGTACCGTGGAAACTGCAGCAGACTTTATATACACACAGAGAATATGAAACAATACCTCCTCCCACCCCACTGTCCTGCTGGTAATAGCTTATCTAAAGTGATCAGCAGGTGGGCCATTTCCAGCACAAATCCAGGTTTTCTCACCCTCCACCCCCCCCCACAAATTCACTCTCCTGCTGGTGCTAGCCCATCCAAAGTGATACATCAACGTTCCCCTAATATCCGCTAAAATGAGAAGAGAAACTATGAGTTCAGTATCCCAGCTCTGATATAGAGGTTTGTGCCTTGGCTAACATGGACCTTGCCGAACATTCACTTTAAGCCTTTTCCAGGATGCTCTCATGCTGCTGGGGCTGGCGAGCAGGTTCTCACACTTTTTCGTAGCATACTGTAGACCATCTCTTCACAGGAGGACTGTCTCATGCACAACTCCCCTCCCATCCACAACTGTGTCGCAGCCCCGTGGCAATTACAATAATCGCTTACACTGAAAACTAAGCTGCGGAAAGGCATTTAAAGTATCCTATGCTGTGTCGTCCACTCAATCACGTTAAAAAGACAAAGAGGGTTAGCTTTGTGGGAACAACCAGCTCTTTGCAGACCACCAAAAATTGGTCCTTAGAGCAATTTGGAAGCCACTGCTCTGTAGGAACTATAGCGGTTTGTGAATCCCACTCATTGCTTAGAAGTCTTCCTTCAAACTAAATGCAAAACTGAACCCAGCCTCTAGGACGTGATCCTCTCCAAAGGATGCTAGTCAGTTTGGCCCAGTTCCCCACTCAAGAGTACAAAGGAAGTTACTGCCACCACTCCTGACTTGTAGAGACTGGTTTAGTCAGAACTATAATGTGGATCTCTCTCTGTGCTGCAAAATTTGTGTCACAGTTATGGGGTTGCTGGTGTCTCTGAGTGTACCCAGGTGGTTGGCCTCATGCCCTTATCTGTCTCGGGGAGGAGAATTTCCCACTGTTAGACTGGAATCTGGGTACGACACCCCGCTGGTACCACCCACTTATTGCCATGCAGGCCTGACTAGACACCTGCATTTCTTCCTTTGGGAAACATGATTGACAGCCTTCATAAAACAAGCAGGTTTCTTAGAGAATGGAAAAAAGCATTAAAGAAAAGGATTTCAAAACAGCAAACAGCTGGCATGCATGTTTAGTCACCCAATCTTACACTTCACTACTAGGTACGTTAGATGGGTTCCTTCTTAAACTGGGCTTGCTCTGGTCCTGTAACGCTCATTACTTTAGGAAGCCCAGGAGTTGTGGGCCCCAGCCTGGTCATTGATTTGATTCCAGAGAGTCTGTGTGTGTCACTGTCTCCTGGACTACATTTTTCCCTTCAGGGAACACCCTTTTCTCAAAGCCCCACCTGCCTTGGCTGTGGATGAATCCAATTATTCTCTTGCTCAACGGCTTTTGTTACAGGGCCCAGGTGTGAAGACTTCCCTTAGCTTCAGACTGGTTTTCCCAGTGGCCCAGCCAGAGCATCTAAGGCCATGTGTACACCACAAAATTATGTCGCTCTAACTTACATTGGCATACCAGCTACTGCAATTATTAAATCGCTTGCGTGTGCGCACACTTGGCTCCTTGTGTCAACAGTGTGTGTCCTAACCACACGGGCTTGTATTGATTGTGTTCTCAGCATGGGGCATAGTGAGATGGCTCCTGAAAGCCAGTAACAGTCGATGTAAGCAACGCAGTGTCTAAACTGACACCACATCGACCTAATTACATCAACCGCACGAGGAGGTGGTGTTACTATATCGGCAGAGGGAAGCACTTAAGTCGGCAGGAGCCAAATTTAAGTGAAGACACTTCCACAGCGAGGTCGATGCCAGGCAGCTTAGGTCAGCCTAACCCTGCAGTGTAGACCAGGCCTAAGATACTACTCCAGGGATGGTTGCTCCGTTGTTTGGCAGCTAGACGCCTTCAGCCATAGTGGCTTGCCATCACAGGTCTCACGTCTCTGTGATTAAACTGTCTGCTCTCTCTGACATTCCAACAAACCGGAGGCCACTCATCCAATTTTAAACAAGACAGCCCTCTCTTTTTGGGTGATTTGTCCCCCATCCAGTACTGAGACAAAACCAAACGTGGTTTTGTCCAGGATTGGATGCCTTTTCGAAGAGCGCACTGCTCCATCCCCGTTAGCGTGATGACCTTGCATGCACTATGTGAGGTCACACAGGTGGGGTGGGGGTCACGCCGTCTCTGGAAGTACTGGAATGTCTAGTATTCCAGGAATGCGTGAGTGGCCATCCTACGCTCAGAAATCCTGCGCATTTTGGGAGTGCAGATGAATGTTCATTGTCGAGCACCTCCACATTCATCACAACCAGTAATACAGTTTGGCACGGTTGGCCGCACTGTTCCCTCTAAGCTGTCCGCGTGTCCGCGCGCACATGGATCCTAAACCCCGCGCGCACGGCAAAACACCACACGCACAAAAATTTGCACAGAAGCACAACAATTTGCGCAGAAGAAATTTTTTGTGCACATGGCCTGTCAAAAATTAGAGGGAACATTGGTTGGCCGCCCCTGCAGGAGAAGTCCAGGAATAGGGTTGCTGCTGGCCAGGGCCAATGTGAGTTTGCAAAGCTGGAGAAGCACCTGCCATCGCTGATCCTAGTGCTAGCCAGTGCTGTCCAGCCCTCCATTTTGTGAGTGCTCTGTTTACTGCAGAGCACAGGGATAGTCCCATACATGAAAGTGGCTCACACACCTTAACAAGATGTCCTGCCGCAGTAGGTGCATAACAAATGTTGCAGAGCTAGCTTGTAGCAGAGAACCCGACCCTGTGTGTCTGATGTGGTATGAAGGTGTTTGTTTCACTTAGCCCAACCCATGTTTATTGCAATCCACGTTTGTTGCAACAGCAACAGGTTCCCTTGTGATGTGGTCATTCCCCCAGCAGGGTTGTCTGCTGCTTGCAGCTGGCTCATGGTGCTGCAGCACTAGGATATTCAGGCGCTGGCTGAGTAACCACGCCTGCCCTGCATTCTCAGATTACGCCTGCCCTGCATTCTTTATGGAGCTGCCTATAAAATAAGAGAGTGACTTGAAGTTGGCTTTGTTGCATTTTTTCGAAGCCCTGAGCAGCCTATCAGGGCACGTCTATGCTACAGCAGCAGCCTCGACGCTTCCTACATCGATGGACGGGGTTTTTCCCGTCGATGTAGTTAATCCATCTCTCCGACTCACGGCAGCTATGTTGACGGAAGAAAAGAATCCTTCCATCGACCTGGCTGCATCTACGCTGGGGGTTAGTTTGACCTAACTATGGCAATATAGGTGTAACATTTTTCAGTACCCTAAGCAGTGTAGCGAGGTCGATCTCATGTTCACCTGTAAACTAGGCCTGGTTTGTTACCTGATCAGGACATCGCCCTTGGGGCCTGTCCAAAAAGGTATCTGTGACCCCAGCAAGGACCACACCATGACCTTAGGTTGGCTGGTGAATGCAACTTTGCTGTGGCAGCAGCTAGTGCTTGGAACACAGTTCCTGTCTGTGTTTTGAGTGTGTCCACTCCTGGCCCTTTATTCCTGTCAGACATCCCTGGTTTTACAAGGATGCTTCGTATGTTGCATGTTAACATAATATTCACTGAATTGTTTAGGGCCTGGGTGAGGGTTTAAAAATACTGTTTTCTCCATGACCTGCTGCGGTGCATTAGCTTGGTAAAAGCCTCCGGCAGAATTGTTCAACAATGAGGAAAAGCATTTGACCCATTGCCTCTCTTCCCCTTGCTCCTACATATTATAGTGTAGAGTACATATTTGTCACAGCAAATAGAAGGGCTTTCTTCCCTGCATAGACTAGAACTCAGCACAACCTTCATTGTAGAACTGCTAATGGTGCTTCTATAGTCATATCCTGGGTAGCTTCTCCAGTATCAGAATAGAAATTAAATTGCCATGAAGATACCTTCCTGTGTCTGTATGCACAGGAACTGTAGTCAGTTACGCTTGCCAGATAAAAACTTGTAATTGGATCAGGGTACCTATTTTAACTATGATTGTGCAGTGGCCGTGGAACTCCTACCAGAAGAGATGAAACTCTGTAATGTTTACATGAGAGGCTAATAAAATACAACGGTTTACTAACTTAGGACCTGATCCTGTAAACATCTATTACTCGCTGTAGTTCCACTGGGAGTCAGAGAGACACTCAGTACATATTTGCAGAAGGAACCCTTCAGTAATCACGGTGGCTTATTCAGATTAACACTACAGTATGCTGCTAGCACGCTGCCAACAGACATGTTTATTAGCTATGGGACAAGAGAAAGTCTCAGGCATTATGCTCTATTTAGAAAGTTCTTTTAAAGAAGGGAGAAAATAAACAATTGACTGACCTAATTGTGCAGGTGCCATCTTCCTTCTCTCCCTTCCACTGCCCTAAATCTGCTGTCCTAGATAATTGCTAACGTCAACCTGCAGCTACACATGGCTTTGTGTAGGCCACCAGCTACATCTCAGACTCCAGCTGGGCAGCCAGTGCAGATTGCTAAACACACCAATGTAGTGTTTGCACAGTGCGATGTCTTGCTTGGCACTTTGGGGCCTGTCACTGAGGACCTGGCCATGGTTCATCCTGAGATCCACTGTGAGAGAATCCACCTTCTGGCTTTCATGGGGAAAGTGTGGAGAGCATTTCCTGGGGAGAGCGTCTCTCTGACGCACTCCCTGTAGAAGAAATGTAACCGTATGTTGTCTCGGTGTCATTCCCTCTTACAGCCCCAGCCTCTCTTCTCCTCTCCCTCCACTTCTTCCCCTCACTCCCTTTTTATTCTCTCATTCTCCTCCTCTTCCTTTTTCCCTCTCCTTCTTGTCTTTTCCATCCCATGTTGCCTCTGCTCCCCATTACTCTCCTTTTCTCCTGCCTTCTGGACCACTTTCCTTTCAGATCTGCTTGAGTCATCTCAATGTGAGTTAATAGCCTAAGCCAGTAGCAGCTCCAAGCCTTGCTAATGTTCCTCTTACGGAGATTTCAGGCTTGCATTAAGCTGCCTCAATTGCACATTTGGCCAACCTGCAAGGTTTTTCTAAGGGTTTATCTACACTGCGAAATTGACCGGCATAGCTATAGCGGAATAATTATTCTGCTATAGTTATGCTAGTACAACTCCCCTGTGTAGACAATCTATTCTGGAATAAAAGTGACTTTATTCTGCAGTAATTACTCCACTATAGCTATCCCAGTCAATTTCCCCAGTCAAGTTCTGGAGAACTTGTGTCCCTGCAAGCAAATGGGCTATGTGCCACTCCCTACTTGTGAACATCCTCCATGTGAATGTGTATATTTATTTGTCCAGCTTCCCATCATCACTTTGATAATGCAGCCTGCTTAGCGGAACATTTGTGTACTTGCATCACTAGACTGGCAAAAGAGGAGATTGTCTGATTGTCTTGCTTGCTCCCAGCAACCAGTTGCCTTTGCCCTCTTCTTTTTAAGTTATTTAAAGTAACTGGATCCTCGTGAATACCCTCACTGACAAGTGCTATTCTGTGGCTTGGTCAAGACAGGGCATATTCTGGGTTCTTTGTCCTCATTCACTCTGACAGGCTCAAATACGTCCAGTCCCCAACCTGGATTTTCCTGCTTTCTGTGCTGATCCCTGCCTCACATGGGAAGGAGACCTCTGGGGCTGATGCTGATTTGTCTCTTGATCACAGAAGGCTAAAGAAACCCCCCTCCGGTGCTGTCTCTCTTGCATGAGCACTTTCCTGTCGGGCCCTTAGCATTTTTCTGCTCTCCCTGAGAGGCACCTCAGTGGCTAAGCTGGTTTTGTGGAGCTGTGACAGACACAGCAGGAAGTGTTTCAGATAAAGAAATACGCCAGCCTTTTCCAGGTAACTTTGGCAGGCAGTAACCTGATCTCAGAACTTCCTTAAACTTCCTGCTAACCTCCTCAGTTCCTCCCTAGCAGCAAACTGGATATGATCAAGTCAGTAATGAGGTGGATATATGATCCCAGCTCTGTAAAACGACTTTTTCTCTCACAGGGGAGGGATTTCTGGCTGAAAATAGTGAGGCTGGCTTAAAAATCATGAGATTTTAAAGATAATAATTTGGGGTTGTTTTGGGGCTTCTAGTTTTTGAGGACCGGGGTTCACATTTTTAAGTTGCTCTCCATAACGAGGCAGGTTAGAAACTTACATTTTGAGAGTCTTAAGTAGTCACATGACTCCAGGAGCTGGGACTTCAAGACAAACACCCAATACCAAAAAACTTGCAGTAAATTTGCAAGTGTTGGCAATGCCATGCTACCCCTATTCTACCTTCTACCAAAGCAGCCCATTCACATGGGCAACAGCAACTTTCCATTCCTGCCAGTAAACGAGCGACCGATTTCCTCAACATCAGAGAATGGAAAAAGCATAGGAAACAACCGTTAGAGCATTTCTCTGTTCTGCAGGGGAAATATGCCAGTTCCCTCCAAGCAGTGTCTTCTGAAGTAGCCCATAAATCCGGCTACAGGGCTGCCTTTTCTTAAGGGTGAAAACAAAACCTTGACAAAACAAACAGCTTTTAGTCCTTCACATATAGACGTGCCTCCCCGCCTCCCCATCTCTCGACACACACTGAACTGGCTTCTGAAGAGACAAGGATAATTTAGAGAGAAAGAAAATCGCAGTATTTCAAGCCTGTGGCAGAGAAGTGTGTGGAATACACCAGCAACCTTTCCAAAGGGAAGCCTCATTCTCCTGGAATGCAGGAAAGTGAAACCAAGTGGAAAGGAGGGCAGAAAAGGCTTGGAGGGATTCATATTATAGCAAGGCGCTCTCTCCCCTCCCCATGCTGAGTAGCCAAGTCAAGTGGATTTTGGCAAGGGGATGATCAAACAGTTGTTTTCTATAGGCACTTTGGCAGGCACGTTCGGGCCGCAATATCCAACCAAGACAGTTCATTAGGAAGAGCAGGCATGGCATTCATTCTTAGCCCCTTCAACAGAAGGCCAGCCCTTCCTTAGGGCATGTCTTCGCTGGGAAGAGGGGGAGGAGTGTTCTTAATTCAGGTTAGCTAACATGGTTAAAATAGCAGTAAGAATAACACAGCAACTTGGCTTTTAACTTGGGCTCGCAGCACTGGCTAAAGCCTGTAGGAGAGCGTGGGGTTGAACTTGAGCTGATCATGGCTTAGCTGCTGTGTCTGCTGCTCTTTTAACCTGAGTTCGCTAATGTGAGTTAAGAATACACCTTGCTTTTTTCTTTTCTTTCTTTTTTTTTTCCCCAGAGAAGACAGACATACCCTTAAAGATAATCTTTAAAGCAGGGTAGGTTGGGTGTCTGGCCCTTCCCCCCCCCCCGTGCCCCATTTCTTTGTTGTATTTTAAACATTTTTAATTCTGCTATTTAATAAATAAACCCTTCGCAATATGCAGATTAGCCCATCTTGACCACCCTCTTTAGGGCTGCAGGCTTCCATGGAGGACCAGAGAGCTGGAATGTGCTCCTCAGCCCCTAATTGAAAGTGTAGAGGGGGGATGACTTGTTAGCCAAGAGAGTTTTTCTCCTAAAAGTCTGTCAGGTGTCTGAGTGAAACAGGTGGTAGCAAAAAGGAAAAAAAACCCACAGCCTGACTGAATATCCTTTCTCCTTGGCTCTGCTTTCACTGTCACTAGTAATGTCCTCATTCTACCCATTCTCCAGTTGTCCATGGAGACTTCCAGGAGAAACACGGTAGAGGAGCCCTGAGTTTCTCATGTAGAAGACAGGCAGAACAAGGTCTTTTATTTAGACATTGGGAAGAAGTGCGAAAAAAGGGCACAAACCCATTATTTTCCCCCCCAGCAGATCATTGTCAACAGTGAATTTCCTGGCTTTTTGGGTTCGTCGTTGTTACATAATATAATTTAGAAGTCTCATGCTCAGCTGCTGCAGCCAAGTCACTGCCTTCAAGGGACCAAGGGGCCAGCCTGGAGGCACCGCAGCCCTTGCTGGGATTGGGCTGGTAGCTAGCCAGCTCTCCCACTGTGTGTGTGTAGACAGCTGCATCTGTCACTGTGCAGTTCTTCTCCACATTGGAGATGGGACTATTTGCCTGATGTTGAATGTGGGGGAGAAATCCCACAAGTGAGATTAGCCCTCCCCCCAGTCGAGGAAGAAAGAGAGTGGGCGAAAGAACAGCTGCCAGAAGAGGGAGGCAAGAAACTCCTCCCCACAGCAAGTTGGAGGGGAGGGCTGGATAACCTGAGCCCTTTCCTCTCAAGCGGAGGGAGATGTTCAATCCTAGAGTACTTGATGATGCAGCTCAGTGAATCAACCTCCTGAGACATGGACACGTTGTCGTGGGGACATACGGTGCTATGGTTCTGCCATCCAACCTGGATGGCCACTGGGATGAAGTATCAACCCTCTGGCCTCAGGGCTTTGTCCCCGTGTGGGCAGGGTGCAATACACAGTTGGCCAGATCCTGTCTAGAGAGGAACTCGCACTGACTGCACGTCTCCCTGTTTTCTTGTTCCTGAAAGTTGGAGCCTTGCAAAACATCATGGTCTAGCTTCATGGAGATCCAGCTCGTGTGGATCCAGACCTCCTGACTTTAACTGTGATAGTTGGGCTCCAAATGGAACTGGAAAATTAAAGCGAAATTCATTTGCAAGGGTCGAGTTTCAGCTCAAAATCAAGGGAAACCAAGAATTTGGCTTGGGATTTGGCACTTGCCCAGAAATCAGCTCTGAGCTTGCTCAAAAGGTTGGCAACTCTCAGTGAATCTTTCAATGAGTCTGGCTTGTGGTGTAGCAAAGTCTAAAGCTGGGTGGCCTGGAATCCTGTCGTTAATCCTTCACTCAGCTCTACTGAATACCAGGCAGTAAAACAATTTGTCATTTCTCAATGGGCCTCGCTCTTGTCTTATACTTGCAGTCAGGAGCTAGGCACTGATCTTACAATTGGATCCTTGCAGGCAGACTTGTGCCTGCGTAGAGCTCTGCTGACTTCAGAGGGAGTCGCCATGGTGATAAGGGTCTTTCTGTGGATTTGGTGGCAGGATCGGACCTAAATGAGAACTCTGCTGAAGGCAGTGGTGTCACACGGGTGTAGAGCTGGTTTGCGAGGAGAATCAGGCACATGGTCCCTTCCCTGATGACTTTACAGCATAAAGGTCCATTCTTGCAAATCCTCCATGCCCGGAATAGCCACTGAAGACAAACAGAACCCTGCATGCAGAGAACTTCCAGTGTCAAGCTCTGTTAGACCATATACAGATGGGTCAAAGAGAGACGTGACATGGTCTTGTAGTACGGACGGCCTAGGCTAGTCACGTGTGTTCTGGTTCCAGGGTTTTATATAGGAAGCATCCTTTCTTGAATATCTAGCCCATTGTAGGGATTCCCATAAAAATTATATAATCTCAGCAAATGATGACCTTGATTTAGAAACCAAGAAGAGTGAAAAATCTGTCATTTGCTGACAAGCATGTTCAGTCAATAACAAACTCTTTGGAAACAGCCCAAGTATTTCTGTTAATTTAACAACTGGAATACGTGTTACTGTGTGACAGCAAATTTTAAAATAGCAACACATTTGACTTGTTGAGCAAATCAATTGCTACAACGCTTAGTGTAGCACTTGTAAGTCTTGATTACCCTTATGTTACAACAGAAAATCCCCAATACACTTCTCCAGCAGAGAATCAAGTGCTGTTTTGCTGTAGGGTTGCCACATGGGTTGCGATGCATTCACAAAAACTTTCTTTAGCGACAAACTCTTGCCTTTTGATGTGCATCCGATTGATTGATTTCAGTGAGAACTGCATGTGTGCAGCCTAGGGCAGTGTTTGGACCTTTGATCATCTGGACGTTTATTGATTGGGATAGATAGGTTTATAAATCTCCTTATGTAAGTGTGAAGTAGTAAATGTTTTGTAGAAGCAGATGATACTTTTGCTTTGTTTTCCTTCCACAGCTAGTTGCATCCATTGTCTTCATCAGTTTTGGAGTCATTGCTGCGTTCTGCTGTGCCATAGTTGATGGTGTCTTTGCTGCCAGACACATAGTAAGTATTTCCAAAGGAACATGCATGCTGCTATACCTACACTCTCCGCATTCCACACCGTAGTGGATCAATCCCATGTCTGAAATGAAAGGAAAATACCTTCTAAAAGACAACTCAGCAAAGCTTTTCTGTCTTCTCTGTACTGTGTTTCTGTAGCCATGGTCTCAGATACAATATTCCTCTTCAGTTACTGTCCAATGTGTGATCTTCATTTTCTCTGCAGAGTTCAACAGCCACCTAACTTGAGCAGTAGTTACATTTCAGTGGGGGATGAAGTGATAGGTTCAGCTGATAAAGTACATCAGTGTGAAAGGCTCTCTGTATGTGTTACTGTTCTGGTGTAGCAGCTGGATGGGTAGCAGTGAGATATAGTGGGAAGAGTTTAGTGACCTGGAACTTTGTGTAACACATACCATCAAATAGATGCTGGTGATTTCACTGTTCCTGCTCCAAGGAGTTTACAATCTAAGTATAAGACAAGAGACAACAAATGGATACAGACAAATGGGGGAGCATAAGGAAACAATACGACAATATTGGTCTGTACGGTAGGCAGTGGGCACAGTGCACCAGCTGAGATCTTAGATGCATTAGCTATATTGGCGTATAATTAGGTTATTAAGGCCATACAACCTTAGTTATTCCTGGGCCATATTTTAGAGAGTGAACCCCTAGAATGCCTCAAACCACAACAAAGCAGTCCAACCCTCAACAATAGAAATGACATTTCTCTGCTTGTCTGTCTGGCTCTGATGAGTAGGTTTCTTTTCCATCTCTGACTTCCATGTTTCTGTGCAACATAAAGTATTAGCTTAGGTAAAAATATCAAGCTGTTTTTAATTTCTGGCTGATCCTGGCCATGTGGGGTGCTCTGGATCTGATCTCAGCACTGCTGTTTAAGGATTACAGTAGCTGATTTTACCTGCTGCACAATGATGTAAGTCTGAGATTCGTCTTTGCCAACCCCCCCAATGTTTGTATGCGATGGCGAGAGCAGATCAGTTGGAACAACAAGAGTGCCAGGCTCTGGTTTCTGTATCTTGATTAATGAACCTGGTTTTGGCTTTGCTTCCCCTTGTACCTGTCCAAGAAAATCACCTTTTTCAAGTGTTAATGTACCTCTGAGTACGTCAAGTTCTTTCTGCTGCCATTCCCCTACCCCAACACACTGTTATAAGCATTGGGCCAGATCTTTCAGAGAGCCCAGCTTCCAACAGCTCCCTAAATAAAGAGATGTCTTCCCTGCTCTTGCCTGGGCTCTTAGTTGAGAGTTGCTCCTAGTCCCTCCCCCCCTCCGTCCATATACAAAAATCCCTCTCCCTAGTGCAGCGGTGCTTTCGGCCCAGGCTAGCTAGCTGGCTCATCCTGGCATCTAGGCTGAGTTGGAGTGAGCCTTTCACTCAGACTGGTAACCCACCTGCTTTGCAATGAGGATGCAGGATAAACCACTACTATGCTGATAGTCCTCCAGTGCCTTTCCACGGTTCCCTCTCTGGGCCCGGAACGAGAGACGAGTTCTCCCACAATTCACATGAAAAGAATCATAGAACAGCTCAGCTTATTGCAGCATAAAGAACCATGGGACATGCCCCCAGAAGTCCTAGGGACACCCACATAGAGGATGATAAAAAACGGTTACTCACCTTCTCGTAACTGTTGTTCTTCGAGACGTGTTGCTCATGTCCATTCCAATTAGGTGTCGTCGGAAAGTTTTTCCCCTAGAAGCACCTGTCAGGTTGGCTGTGGAGCCCCCTGGAGTGGTGCCTTGATGGCACTCGATATATGACCCTGCCGACCTAGCGCCTCCTCAGTTCCTTCTTGCCGGTTACTCCGACAGAGGGGAAGGCGGGTGGGTTTGGAATGGATATGAGCAATACGTCTCAAAGAACAACAGTTACAAGAAGGTGAGTAACCATTCTTCCTTCTTCGAGTGATTGCTCATATCAGTTCCAGTTAAGTGACTCCCAAGCCTTACCTAGGCGGCAGGGTCGGAGTTATGGAATCACTGATTGGAGCACCGCTCTGCCGAAAGCTGCATCATCTCTGGCATGCTGGATGATGGCGTAATGAGAGGTGAATGTATGCACCGAGGACCAAGTTGCTGCCCTGGCATGAGGCTTAGGTTGAAAAACAGGCAGGAAAATGTCCTGACTAGTGTGGAAGTGTGACACAACCTTCAGAAGAAAGGCCTGTAAAGAGGTCTGAGTTGCACCTTATCCCTGTGGAAAACCGTATAAGGTGGGTCTGAGGTAAGGGCCTTTAACTTAGACATACTGCTTGCAGATGTAATGGCGACCAGAAAGGCTACCTTCCACGACAGATAGAGAAGAGAGCAAGTTGCCAGCGGTTCGAATGGAGGCCTCATTAGCTTGGAGAGGACCAGGTTAAGGTCCCATGCGGGGACAGGCTGCCTGATCTGAGGATGTAGCTGTTCCAGACCCTCAAGGAACCGACCATCCATAGGGTTGGCGAAGATGGAGCATCCAGACGCTCTTGTGTGGAAGGCCGAGATAGCAGCGAGGTGAACCCTTATGGAGGACGCTGCCAGACCTTGCTGTTTCAGGTGCAGAAGGTACTCTAAGATGAGAGGTACAGGTGTCTGGAGAGGGGTGTACGACGCTGGTCGCACCAACAAGTAAATCTTTTCCACTTTCCCAGATACATGGCTCTAGTGGAGGGCTTCCTGCTACCGAGTAGACCTCCCTTGCTTGTTCTGAGCACAGAAGCTCCACGGAGTTCAGCCATGAAGCTTCGAAGCTGTGAGGTGGAGAGACTGCAGGTCGGTGTGATGAAAACGACCAAGGTCCTGAGTGATCAGGTTGGGGTGGAGAGGCAATGTGACCGGGGCGTCCACTGACAGTTCCAGGAGTGTGGTATACCAATGTTGTCGAGGCCACGCTGGTGCCACCAGAATTATCTCTGCCTCATCCCTGCAGACCTTGAGTAGGACCTTGTACACGAGAAGGAACGGGGGAAAGACGTAGAGCAGGCGGCCTCCCCAGGGTAGCAGGAGTGCATCCGTAATTGATCCTGGGCTGTGTCTCTAGAAGGAGCAGAACATTGGGCACTTTCTGTTGCTCCAGGTGGCGAACAGATCGACCTGGGGAAACCCCCACCTTTGGAAGATGGAGTGTATGACATCTGGCCGGATGGACCACTTGTGATTGCAGAAGGACCTGCTGAGGTGGTCTGCCAGTGCGTTCTGAACTTCTGGTAGAAAGGATTCTTCTAGGTGAATGGAGTGGGCTACGCAGAACTCCCACAGCTAGAGGCTTCCCGACATAAGGGAGAGGAACGGGCTTTACCCTACTTGTTGATGTAAAACATGGCAATGGTGTTGTCTATCAGAACTGCTACACAAGGGCCTTGTAGTTGGGCTTGAAAGGTCTGACATGTTAGTCACACTGCCCTCAGCTCCTTGATGTTGACATGGAGGGACAGCTCGTCCTGTGACCACAGGCCCTGTGTTTGGCAGTCTCCCAGATGCGCCTCCAATCCCACAGCCGTCGCATCCATTACCAGGGACAAGGAGGGCTGAGGGCTGTTGAAGGGGACTCCTTCGCATACTGACCAAGTGTCGAGCCACCAATGAAGGGACTCGAGCACCTGCCCCGGCACCATGACCACTGAATTCAGGCTGTTGTGTCCCAGGTGATAAGTTGAAGTGAGACATACCTGGAGTGGCCTGAGCCTCAGTCTGGCATGCTGGGTCACGTAAGTGCAGGCTGCCATGTGGACAAGGAGACTCAGGCATCCCCTTGCTGCAGTGGTGGGGTATTGCCTGAGGCCTTGAATGATGTCCGTCATGGCTTGGAATTGGGACTCTGGCAAAAGTGCTCTGGCCTGAACCAAGTCCAACAGCACCCCGAAGAATTCTGTTCTTTGGGTCGGTGACAAGGTTGACTTGTTCAAGTTGAGGAAGAGACCCAGTCTCTCGAATGTGGGTCTGACCAATTTGACCTGAGACTCCACCTGCCCCCTGGTGTGGCCTCTGAGCAGCCAGTCATCGAGGTAGGGGTATACCTGCACCTACCTCCAACGGAGGAAAGTGGCCACAACCAACATGCACTTGGTGAACATGTAGGGGGCTGCAGAAAGGTCGAATGGAAGGACCGTAAATGAATGATGTTTGTGGTCAATCAGGAACCATAGGAATCATCTGTGTGCAGGCCGAATGGTTATGTGAAAGTACGCATCTTTCATGTCGAGGGCAGCGTACCAGTCTCCCAGATCCAGAGAAGGGATAATTGTACCCAGGGAGACCATGGGGAACTTCAACTTTACCAGGAACTTGTTGAGTCCTTGCAGATCTAGAATGGGTCTCAGACCCCCCTTGGCCTTGGGGATTAGGAAGTATTGAGAATAGAAGCCCTTGCCCCTGAGCTCCTGAGGAATCTCCTCCACCGCTCCCATAGCGAGGAGCCCCTGCACCTCCTGGATAAGGAGTTGCTTGTGAGAGGGGTCTCTGAAGAGGGACGGGGAAGGGGGGTGGTGGGGAGGTAGGAGCAGAATTGGAGAGAATATCTCACTTCTACCGTACAGAGAACCCAGCGGTCCAAAGTTATTTGGGACCAGGCACGGTAGAAGTGGGACAGATGATTCAAGAAAGACGGGGAAGGATCCGGAATTGTGGCTGATGCACTGTTCTCAGGTGAACCTTCAAAAGGCCTGCTTTAAACCTGACGATGGTTTAGTCGGGCCCTGCCCCTGCCCGGGCTGGGGGCGGGAAGGCTTGTGTCTGCCATTCCTGTCCCATCTCCCAGAAAAGTCCGCCTCGGCTGAAGAGGATAGGAGCACTGCTGCTGCTGAGGCTTGAAATGTTTGTGTTGGGTTGCCAGCGTGTGCCTACCCAAGGGTTTCATGGTAGCCCTGGAGTCTTTTAGGCTATGCAGCCTAGAGTCAGTCTGCTCCACGAACAGGCCCGCTCCATCAAAAGGCAGATCCTGCATGGTCTGTTGAACCTCGGGCGGAAGGCCCGATGCCTGCAGGCATGAGATAGATCTCATGGTGAGGACGAGGTGCGCTCCGCTGAGTCTGCAGCGTCTGGTGAGGCCTGCGTCACCGCCTTGCCCTCCTCCACTATCACTCCAAACTGCTCCCTGGACTCTGTTGGCACTTGCTCCTTAAACTTGAGCATCAAGTTCCAGGAGCTGAAGCTGTATCTTCTCAGAATTGCCTGCTGGCTGGGAATCCTGAGTTGTAACCCACACGAGGAATACACTTTGTGCCCATATAAGTCTAGGTGCTTGGTGCCCTTGGACTTAGGCACTGGGGCTTGTTGCTCCTGCCTCTCCTTTTCATTTACTGCAGCCACCACCAATGAGCCAGGCTGCGGGTGTGTGAAGAGGTACTTGTACCCCTTAGATGGGACGAAATACTTCCTCTCCACACCCTCCGCAGTGGGAGGGATGGAGACTGGGGTCTGCCAAATGGTCTTAGCATTGACCTGTATAGTCTTGATGAGGGGTAGAGCCACCCTCGACGGGCCTTCCTGGGCCAGGAGGTTGACCATCGGGTCCTCCGACTCCACCATCTCCTCGGCCTGCAGGCCTATATTTCGCGCCACCCTGCGAAGGGGATCCTGGTGGGCACGGCTGTCTATGGGAGGCGGTCCAGAGACAGAGGTGCCTGCAACCACCTCGTCCAGGGAGGATGAGGAGGAGGCTAATGGGGGAACAGGGTCCTCCTGACCCTCTTGGTCTCCAGAGGCCTCCTGTCCCTCCTCTCTGTCGGGGCCAACCACACCTGGATCAGGCTCAGAAATTGGGGTTGGTTCCAGGGGAGGTAGTACAACCGGTATCTCCTTGGCACCCCTACGGGTGGAGTGACTGGCTGATGCCTCCAGTACCAGCGGTTCAGAGGCCGCCAAACAGGAACCCTTGGAGTGGGTGCCCTGAGCCTGGTGTGCCCATGGGGTCCAGAATGGCCACTGTGCAGGCCATGGTGCTGGCCCCATGTCAGGGTGCCTTCCATGCCCTGACCAGTGCCGGCCCTGCTCTGAGTATCTAGACTGTGTCTCCAAGTCTGAAGACAGAGACCAGGACCATGATGGCCAGGGCAGTGCTGAGCAGAGCTGGACTGGAGAGCGGTGCTGTGAGACTGGGGAGCGGTGCCGCGAGGCTGGGGAGCGGTACTGAGATTCGGGGTCTGTGCGGGGACACTGACCAGTGCCGGGATCAGTGTGAGCATCAGCGTCATGATCGGGAGCGCTGGCATAACCTGGACCGGTGCTACGAGCGTGACCAGTGCCGCGATTGCCGGGACTCAAAGCGGTGCCATCATTCCACCGGCTGTGCTGAGGGACGAAGCATCGCTGGTTGGCCTCTAGACGTTGCCACGAAGGTTTGGCTCGAAGGACCGTGGTGCCGTCATGGTAATGAGGTCCCTCGTGGCATCTAACGTGCCCGGAGTGGATGGCAGTTCCACCTCCTCAATGACCTAGCTCGGGGAGTCCAACGGCACCGGGCTCGACAGTCCCCTGGCAGTCCCCATTAGCTCGTTCCAAAGAGGTGGGTCTCAGAGTCGGAGATCCACTCCCCACCTGCTTCCAGTGCCGCTTCTGCGTCAGGGAATGGGACCGGTGCCGGGTCGATCCCACCGGTTTTGGCACTGGGAAGCGGTGATGCCGAGGGTCTCTCCCAGAGTCCTCCCACGGTGCCGCTTCTAGCCCAGCCACCGGGGCGCTGTGCACTGATGAGCTCGGTGCCGAGTCTTGCCACGCCGATGTAGGTTGCGGTCTAAGTGCTGCCCCCATAAGGAGCTGCTTGAGGCGAAAGTCTCGCTCCTTTTTTGTTCCGGGGCAAAACGCTTTACAAATCCCGTACTTGTCCGCTTGGTATGCTTCCCCCAGACACTTCAAGCAAGCGTCATGGGAGTCACCTGTTGGCATGGGCTTGTTGCAGGACTTGCAGGGTTTGAACCCTTGGGACTTAGGCATACCCCAAGTCACCATGGGGAACGCGGTCTGGGTGAAGGGGAAGACCCCCCCACTCCCAACAGCTATCTGCTGTAACAACCGAAAACACTAAAACTAAACATAACGAGCTTGGCATAACTGAACTAAACTAACTGAAAGCTAGGGAAAACGAGGAGAGCTTGCTAAGCAAGTCACCACAGTTCCAATGACCGTCACTGGCAGTAAGAAGGACCTGAGGAGGCGCCGGGTCGGCAGGGTTGTATATTGAGCCACTCCAGGTAGCTCCACAGCCGACCCAACGGGAGCTGCTAGGGGGAAAACTTTCTGGTGACCATGCACACGGCACACGCACCTAATTGGTGCGATACGAGCAATCACTCGAAGAAGAACCTACTACTGCTGTCGTTGACTCCCTTAGCTCAAGAGGCAGTGGTGCGTGCGGTGGGATTTAAAGGTTCTAACCCTGCCGATGATCCATGTGGGTGTCAGTTTGATGTCACATGATGCACAGGGCTGAGTGCAGCCCCGAGTGAGGACACAGGAACTCAGGTATGGCTTTACAGCGTGGCTGCTCACACCTGGGCTAGGCTAACCTAGGCCTGCGTGCTGCTCACTTGGGTTGACTCTGCAGTGAAGACATACCCGCCTCCGTGGCCAGATTTTCAAACAGTTTTCCACGGGAGCTGCTGGGTGCTAAGAGCTTCTGCAAAGCTGGCCCCTTCACTCCTTTGCCTGTGGGGGCACGGTGCTCTTTTGAAAATCCCGCCCAGCCTGACCTGTCCTCCCTGCTCAGATTATGTGGCAGTGTGCTAGATTTGAACCTTGGCTTGGCTTTGAATGATATGCTAAACTGCTTGTTTTCTTCTGCAGGATCTTAGGCCCCTGTACGCAGGCCGATGTCAGTATTATTCCAAAAGTACGACTCCACCCGAGGTGAGAGCGGTTTTGGTGGCATCGCTTTCTAACAGGGCTGGCAGTGGCGTGGAGGTGTATGCCCTGCAGACCAGTCAGGGACAGAGCCCCCCCAGGATGGATTCATTCGTTCCCTGCATGCACAGGAGAGCAGGACTTTGGGAAGGGCTCAGCATTGAGGTCTTGGAGAGGGAGGAGTGTGAGGCACCAGTGATTGTCGGGGAGCACAGCGGTGGAGAAGGGTACGCTGGAACACAGCGGGGACTAGAGAGGGCATTTAGGAGTGGGGCATGCTGGAACTAGGGTTGGGAACCAGAGCGAGCGAGCCTGGAGTCCTTTGTGGGACTGCCAGCCTGACAGAGGAGACCAGCAGAGAGGAGGTGAAGGACACACGTGTCCATTTGTGTAGCCTTTTCGGCCCTCAGCAGGGTCAACATCTGAGGCAGAAGCAACTGTGCCAGCATTTCCATGGCGAACACTGACGAGGGGAAAGTGAAGGACAGCTCTGCCCAGCTGTAAGATAAGCAGCTCCCCATCCCAAACTGGGACACCTTCTGACAGAGAAATGTGTTCCCTAAAAAGGGGGGAACATCTACAATCACATGGAGTGGGTGAAACCTGTGTGATAAATCAAGTGTATTGCGCGCTGCTCTGCATCCCCTGGGACTTTCCTTCCAAATAGCTGAGCCGCTTTCAGGAGCTGCTGAATAAAAACAATCAGCCTGCCAGCAAAATCCATTTTTCTTCTCTGGCTCCCCCTCCCCAACTGCAATGTCCCCCCAGCACTTGTCTGGGGTGCAGGATGGGCAGTGGGCAGTGCTGGAGCAGTGACAGGGAGAAGATCGAATCTCGCTGGCCCCAGAGAGGTGACATCTCCAGAGTAAGCCTGGCAATAACCAAGATTGGATGGACACACGCACGTGTATCCAGTAACCATCCAGCATTCGCCACCATGTCATGGTCTTGGCCTAGGGGTTGTACCAGTAAGAACTATATCAGTAAAAAGTCACCCCCTCAGCCAACATAGTTATACTGGTACAAAATCTGTGCATAGACCAAGCCTCAGAGAAACAGGACCGAAGGCCATTGCTCGTCTTTTCCTGGCTTCCTTGTATCCCCCTTCTCTTTGTGTTCACGCAGGGGATCTGTAATCCACAGCGTCGGGGACCTTGCACACCTAAAATAAAAACCAACACCTGCTTCTGCTGTGACCTATACAACTGTGGAAAGTGAGTAAACTAAAAATAGCATTCAGCATCCATGCCAAGAGCAAATATGGGATACATTGCTTTGCTCTTGTTTAAAGAGGTTAGGGACTCCTACAGGATATGGTAGGAGCTATATATAGGATTGGTTAATTATAGCTATTATAGAAATAGATATTGCATTATTACTTCAGGTAGCAACCCTACCGTATTATAATGGAAGTTGGATCACGTAATGCTGCCATAAGACAGTCTAGTCTTTCAAAAAGAAAAGGAGTACTTGTGGCACCTTAGACACTAACAAATTTATCGGAGCATAAGCTTTCGTGAGCTACAGCTCACTCACGAAAGCTTATGCTCAAATAAATTTGTTAGTCTCTAAGGTGCCACAAGTCCTCCTTTTCTTTTTGCGAATACAGACTAACATGGCTGCTACTCTGAAATCTAGTCTTTCAGTGTGTTCAAAAGGTTAATTACCAAGCTACTCCCCTATGGTACCTTTTATCTGATGATCTCAATGTGCTACATAAATGTAAATCCTTCGCAATGAGGATGGCAAGTATTATCCCCACTTTACAAAATGGAGAAACTGAGGCTTAAGGGATATGGTCAACTTGTAAACTATTCAGTTGGGTTTTTTAAGCTTAAAAATCATTTCAGGTACTATACCTGACGCCCATATCCCCTGCCACATGTTGTGACTTTACCTGTTTTTTTAAATGTGTGTGTTCTCTCCCCGGTGCTGTATGAAACAGCAGAAAACAAAAAACAGCACAAACTGATTATAAAGTGGGAGAGAGGTGCAGGAAATGGTGAAACTGACTCTATTCAAAGTGCTGTCAAATGCACAAAGTCAGCAGTGAAAAGAGAGAACAGTTTTGTCTCTAGTCTCTTCCAGCTACTGTAATCTTAGGCACACATAAAAATAGTCAAGGAATGTTTTTCAGACAGAATTGTAATGTGTAAGTTGACAATGTCCCTATAAAGCCAAAATTTTCAGCTGTGGTCTCTGGTTTTAGGTGTTTCTAGCTTTGGATCCCCCAACTTAAGACAAACTTGGGGGGGTGATTTTCAGAAGTGCTGAGCTCCTGCAGGCCCCATGGATCTAAAATGGAGTTGTGGGTGCTTAGGGCCTCTAAAAATCAATCTCCCAAGGTGCCTCAAATCGAGCCCCTAACATTAGAAGGCACTTTGCAAACATTGGCCACGCTGAGTTGCCGCAGATGATAGAGAGAGTCTGCAGCAGATCTGGGCATAGAACTCCGGGCTGGGAGACTGGAGATCTAAGCTTTTATTACAAGATTTTTGCACCTATTTCGGAGCTGAGCGAATAATGGATTTTTTGGGGTTTGAGACTGAATCAAAAAAAAAAAAAAAGATCCATTTAGATTAGAACCAAAACAAAATGTATTCTTTTTTTTTTTCCAATTTTTTTCATCAAATCAAAAATAGTTTGTTTCAACTCCATCAAAACATTTTGGGTAATTTATTATTGTTTCAATTTGGCTGTTTTGGGTTTGTTTGTTATTTTTTAATTGGCCAAATTTCAAGTTTGGAACTGAATGTTTTAAAATGAAACATTTTGACTTTTCAAAAAAAAATAATCTTGGCCACGTTTGACCTGAATTCACAAATAATTTCATAGCACCCCCCAAAAATACATTTTTTATGAAAACATTGATTTGGCAGAAAAATATACCAATTCGCCAAAGCTCCTGCGGGGTTTGGACTTTGCCACATTATGTGAATTTGTGTGTGACCATACGAATCAAAGTAATTTGTGAGTTCTGAGACTGGCATGTTCCAAATGCTTACAGTGTCTTAACCAGGATTCATTAGGCTCCACTATAGATTCATCTGATTTACTTCCTGGAGCGGCAATCAGAAAGGAGTGATTATGGAAGAACCCAACATTTAGGATTCAGGGCCATTGTGTTGACAATGGCACTCCTCCTGCCATATCCAAATAATGTGGATTTTTTTTATTTGATATTTTACGGGGAGGGGAAGCTTAAATGGGTAAGATGAGATGTGTCTTAGATGAAATCTAAACCCAGGGTCCCGAGGGCTTCGGGTCATGATCCTACGACTGTATTCTTTACGTCCTGGCGTCATCGTTATGTAACATTGCCGGGTGTTGTAAGAGAGCTGCCAGTCCTTCACCGGCGGTAGCAGCTCTGTTGCATTTCAGTGGAGGACTGGGCTGGTGTGTGTGCAGAGGTTATCAGGCTGTAATGCACTTGGGAACGTTTGGATTGAAAGGCTCTATGTAAACATCTGATGACCTATATATTGAATATCAGCTTTTTACCAAACTTCACTTAAGGGACTCCAGGGTTCAGTTCCCAAGTCTGCTACTGTGTCGACTTGGTCAAGCTATGTGTCCTCTATGTCTTTAAATTGTCCCTCTATCAAATGGCTATGGTAATGCTTACCAACCTCTCCGGGAGGGGTGAGAAATTTAAAGTGTGGAAAGAGCTGTGAAGTCAATGGTGCTGTATTAGGACAGAACATTTGGTTAATTATCTATTATTCTGGCAATAAGCCCAGTGTAACTGGAGGACATGAGGTAGAAATGTAAGAGGCAACTCCGAGACTGCAGCTTCACCCACCCATAATTCACTGACTTCAGTGACATTCAGGGGGGCTTGCGGGATATGTTTGCATCACTGTGTATTCAAGATGAGTATTCTCCACAGCCATGATCATGTGGGGAGATGTCAAAATTCAGGTCACAACATGATGGGCCTACTCCAGCAGGCTTTACCTGTGGAAACATCCCACTGATGTTCGGACCCCTGGTCCATTGCAGGAATGCATTCTGTGGTCCAGGTGGGCTTTTTTGGATTTTATTATACTGTTGTTTAATTCTTTTCTAATCCAGCAGAGTGGAAATTTCTGGTGGGTACTATGAATACATTGATGTCAGCAGCTGCCAGGATATCATTCACCTTTACCACTTGCTCTGGTCAGCGACAATTTTGAACATAGTTGGATTGTTTCTAGGGATCATCACAGCTGCAATCCTTGGAGGCTTTAAAGACATGGTAAGATGATGCACGCTACTAGAGAAATGAAAGGCACATGATCAGACAAGTTTAGACATACAAATTTCTTAAAAACCTCACTGGCAGTGATATTACAGTACATACAGGTAGTGGTTGTTTAAATATCCTTTACTGTGTTTGAATCCAGATCATGCACCATTGTGCTTGTGCTGTGAAGAAGGAACTGGAATAACTATAAGCAGAAAGTGAAATTGACTACATTGGCAGATCCAACAAGACTGTCTAAGCATAGGGAATTGCAAACGATTAACAAATAAGCACATGAAGAAATGTAAGATTAAGTCAGTGATAATAATCTCAGACATTAATTCCACTGTGGAGGAATTCCCTTTTAAAATGAATATTTTGCCTGATGTCCCTTTTAAGAAGAAACACGTTTCGGTGGCACTTAGGTTTATGAACTGTTTAATATAATCATGATGGTAAAAATTCTGAATTTTACAGGATACTTACCATTCAGTTCATCCAAATTTATTCACCTGGTTTCTTCATTGTGTAAAACAGCTGAAGCTGATTTTTGGGGGAAACCAAATAAGATAATTTGTGTGTTGGAAGAAGATGGAAATACTGGTCTGACAATAAGTGGGACTTCAGTAGGCTTGAATAGGGCATGTGCTATGCCATTGGTTTTCAATCTGCGGGTGCGACCCAGTACTGGGTGGTGGAATGTAAGGCATTTGTGAAGCCATTCTGAAAATCCACTTCATTTGTGCACTAGCGTGGGATGGGCTTTGGCCAGCCTGTTCTCTTCATTCTTAAAGGAAACACACTGAATAGCTAAAGAATGAATTGACTTCAGAGCAATCAGACTGAGCTGCAAGTTGTTCATTCACCAGAACTGGGCTCTGAAATCAGTCACTGTTCCTTTAAATCACTTCTGCAGTCATGCAGGTGTCAGTTATCTGTGAGTGTGGGTCAAGTGCAGGTTCACCTTTGTGTCAGACTGTGTGTGTCTTTGTCTCCACAGGCTCCCTCCCTGCCTACACTGAACTGTACAGTTGAAAACGCACATCCCTCAGTGTCCTATTACTCAAGGCCACAGGTGACTTCTTACCACACTTACTACCACAGCACTCCTCATCTGCCACCATACTCAGCGTATGACTTCCAGGTACGGCACAACAGACAGTGGCGTTAAATAGATAAGAATACCCTAGCCTTGGGACCACGAAGGTGTCTCTTCCCCGGAGGCCTACCGAAGGCAGTCCCCCCTCCTACCGAAGGCAATCCCTTCCCTGCAAACCTGCACCTTCTTCTTGAGCCCGGTATTTAAGTTTCACTGAGGGCATGTCCAGGCGGCAGCCACAGGGTGCGACTGCCGCTCGAGTAGACGTACCCGAGCTCGCTTTCACCTGGCCCCACAAGTAATTTCCCAGGGTTCCAGGCGGGCTCGTACAGCCCGGGCTCAAGGGCACCCTGCCACAGCTTCACTCGATTAAAGCTAGCTCCAGTATGTCTGTCTGAGCTGCCACCTTCCTCGTGCTAAGGCCAGGTGGTAGTGAGGTGCATCCCAATGCTGGGTACCCCTGGGAAGTGTGTCACGTGCTGTTAAGGGCCAAGCCGAGAGGTCCCTCAGAATAGGTTGTATTAGATCTTCATAAGATGATCCTGCATGGTCCTCTACGTCCCTTCCCTTTGGCTGGAGTATCCTCTGGGAGCTGTGCCAGGACTAGGAACATTTGTGCTGTTGGATTTAACAAGTGGATCCTTATTTATGATTAGTACTTTGGTGGCTTTTTTTGGATTGTTTAAGAAAGAAGCTGCAATGTACGTTTCAAACTGTCCCTTGTCCTCAGTCTTCTCTGTTTAACAGTAGCCGTCTGTAGCCCCTCTGATGCTACCATGTAACACTGACATCGGGAAGATTGTAAAGCGTTGAGTATTCCTCAGCTCAGGATTTTTAAGGCTTGTCATACACACATTCTGTACCAATTTCACTAGATCAGTGCCACCCCCCAGACTGTGGACTTACACCACTATGAAAGGGCTACCTTGAGATAGCTTATTCCTACACATTTACCAAATTGAACTATACTGACAAGCCCCTTTCCAAGGCGCTGTGCTGCTGAATGTGCTATTCCTAAAAGGGGACAGTTTAATGGGTACAAAACCTGTGTGCTGACCAAAGGGAACGTTTTCAGAAACACTTGAGCCCTATTTTCAGAAGTGACTTGGACACCAGGGAGCCTTGGTCCCATTGACTTTCAATGAGACTTGAGCTCCTAAGTCACTAAGGGCCTTGGAAATTGTTCCATCAGACTGTTCCAGTTTCTTATCCTCCCTTTCTAGACCCTGCATAACTTTGCCCCTCCCTCCTTACCCATCTCTGTCTCTCAGTCCCCTTCTCCCCTAGTAGTAGCCTCAGTGCCCCATTTGTCTGCATGTTCCATGCAATGTCTCTGCACCTTCTTCCACACTGCTCCCTCTTGCGTGGAATGTGAGGCCACTCCCCTCTCCTCGTTCAGTCCCTTCTGAAGGACTGCATGTCTTCTGCTACAAGGAGCTAGCCAATTAACTCTTCTGCACAGTCACTCTATCACTTTGACAGAAAACAAAGAAGTCCACATTTCTAATAGAGCCTGATCTAGAACCCAGGTCTCCTGACTCCATCGCCTTCCCTAACTGCCGGCAAACTCTCTCCAACTTTGTGCACGTGTCATCAGAGTGGCTGAGCTGAGTCTTTGTCAGTTTTTAGGCACACAAACTTCTAGGGGTTGGGTTGAGATTGTTTCATGCCAGGTGTGAGCCTAGACAGGCTTCTTGTGGTCCATGACAGTCCAGTCACTTGAAACAAGCCATTTCCAGTGGCAGACCCTTGCCTCTCTCATCCCATTGGAACATGCCTAGCACAAATGAAGCAGGCAGGAAACTGTCACCCTCTGCATGAAAATAGCATTATGCTAGGCAGTCACCTTGTGTGTTGAGGAGGGGCAGGGAATGATTAGCTAGGAAAGGGTCATTCCTACAGTGCTTTGACTTCTGCAGGTAGAAAGCCACGTTTGGCGCTGAAAAGAAAGAGTAGGTTGTTTCATCTCACTGGCGGCTCATTCCGCCTTTTGTTCCTTTTATACAGGGAGGAATCAAAAGTGCAGCCCTTTCAGTGGCCTGCTTCATTAATAAAATCTGACTGCTGGCTGGAGCCAAAATAAGCCAGGCCTACTCTACAGCTGCAACAAAGCCGGCTCTCCTCAGAGGCTCATGGCTGTTGCTAGGCAGCAACACATGGGTGCTTTGTAATGTTTAAAACCCAAGGTTGTGTTCTCTAGCCAATACCGCAGCAGCACCCGCCGCAGCTAAGTCACCCCATATTTCAGACCTGAGAGTTTTGGGGGATTCAAGTGGCTGAAACTTGACAGGGAGGAGGGGCTTGGCCCTAATTGAGAGGTGAGGGAAAGCCGTTTTGCCATCTAAACGTGTAATCAAAACCAGAAGCCTTTGGCCCACAATCTGCTCCCCAGGGCTCCAAGCCTGCCTTTAGCTGGTGGCACCATATTGGCACAATAAGCTGTAGCAGGTTTGTAATAGGGAAATGAGATACTCCGTGTGTGTGTGTGTGTGTGTGTATATATATATATATATATATATATATATATATATATATATATATATATATGACCTCCAATATAATTTTTTTTAATTTAAAGCAATTTTCACACAGGCAACCTGCCCCAAAAGGCTAAACTCTATCTTCACACCCTATTGCTGCTTACACTTGAGTCCCACAAAGCTATAAATGCTCTTCTCTGACACACAATCGGGACACATGTGCTCTCAGTATCTGCCTTTGCAGCACAATGCAAAGATTTTGTCCTCGCCCTAAATCACTTAGATGTCAGATTATTGCAAGGTACCAAGTAACCTCACCAGTATACGAGGTGCTTTCCAGGCTGCCCCAAAACATTCACGGTATAAAAGACAAACCAAAAAAAGGGGGAGAGGTCCAACTGGTAATTTGTTATATCTTGGCATATAATTCAATTGTATGGTTCGTTAAATGCTAAAATGTCTAGATTATCCCCAATCCTTCACAACCTCGCCATTATTGATCAGCCAGGACCAGTGTCTTACAGCTACCGCAGTAGAAGTGGGTCTTTGGGATGGCTTCGACTGCAAAGAGGGGAGCGCCCAGATCAGCCCAGGAAATGGTGGTCATGGATGGAACCGTGGGGAATCTTGTGGGAGGAATGAATGACTGAATGAAGTGTTGAGGCTTGCTTCATTGTGTCTCATCACCTTTTCCTAACTCCTTTGTTTGACCTGTTTCTAGACAGATGGCTACATGTTAACAATTTTCTAACAGTGTCAGTATTTCTTGGTGGAATGCTTTAAACCCATCGTTTGCAATTTATATGAAGACAATTTTAGGAGTGGAACTTATTTTGGCCATGTACCAATTTTGTTTTTCCAACTAAAATGCTGACTAAAATAGGAGTAAGCTATGCTGCCTTCATCAATTTAAAGGGATACTACTGAGTAGCCTTGGAGAAATATGTAAGTTTTGTGTGACAAATTTGGTTTTACAAAATTGAAGTCCGTCCCCCCCGCATTAATGTAAAAGCCAAACAAATATACAGAAAGATTTGATTCTCGGGCAGCGTTTGCAACGTAAACGTTACAGCAGTGGTCTAATGTATGAAAAACAAAGGATGAAATTGACTAGTCTGTGTTAACTGTGAAAGCTTAGTGAAATGTGTTAAGTAAACAGCAGAAATGATGAAAGGGAAATCAAATTTAACTCTAAATAAATTTCAACCATTTTAAGCTCTTATCTTGCAAACGGTTACTCATCTGCTTAACTTGACTTCAGTGGGGCTATTCATTTGAATATACACATGTTTAACTTTAACAAGCGTTTGCAGGATCAAGGTGTAAAATATTAGTAACATTATATTGTTTGGTAAAAACATTTATTTTTTTTAACTGGCCACTGTCCCTTTCAGTGTAGGAGCTTAAGAAATGCTTATTTACCTTGTAGTCTTTTCAAGCTTGCTATTGACGAACGTATGTGTGTCTCTTCTGCGCAGCATTCCAGTGTGTTTCCAGCTTCCACTCCTTCTGGACTTTCAGACGATCCCCAGTCAATGTCACCATCTCCAAGCTACATGTGGTCCTCCAGTGCTCCTCCCCGCTATTCCCCGCCGTATTTTCCTCCTTTTGAAAAGCCACCCCCTTATACACCGTAAAGAAAAAATGTGCTCTTGAAATAAGTGTGAACATTTTGTATTTATATTTTATTGGGGTGGGAGAGAGAGAACATTACAGAGGACACTATCAGATACTGGATTCTGGTCATTCTTGCAAGACTTATGTAGAGGTTTAACAACTGTGTGTAGAGCAAGGATAATTTCATTGAAGCTTACTAGCGTCAGTGACGAGCGGGTGACCTAAATTCAGGCCTGTTTTACAATTGATTCACAGTAGTCCTTGATTTTTAAGAGGTGCTACCTGGTCAGACTATTGATCGCAGTCTGCCATGCTTCATCTTGAGCTGAGCAGTCACGTGGATAAAAATGGAGTGGGGTTAGCCAGAACCAGTAGTTGCGCCAGCCTACTCTTTTGCTCTAAAGGTGAGGGTGCTTGAAAATCAGCTCAGATGTTAATTTTGTTTGGCCTTTTGCTTCCTACTGTCAGGACATTGCTGGGCTGTGGAATGTAGTTCACATCTTTCATTGCTTATGGTCTACATCCTTATCAAAGGAAAATCCAAAGAAGAGCATGAGTTTCTTAAATCATAATACAAACAGATGGAAAAATAATTCTGTAGGATATGATGTCCTGTAGCAGGCCTACAACTGGAATAGAGCCTGCTGAAAGAGAGAACTGCACGAGCCAGGCTGGCTTGTTTCAGGATGCATCATAAGGTAGGAGGTGTAATACTGAACTGAGTATTGTTAGTTCTGGTATGTGTAAATAATATAAAAATCACACAGTTTGGGTGATTGTGTATCAGCGATTGGATTGTAGATACCTCCTAAATAGAAAGATGCAGTTTTCTGTGTTCTGCTAAGAAAAGGCATCCGACACTGTCCACAAGTCATTTCAGCAAAACCATGTGTTTTCCTTCTTTTGGTTGGGAAATTTTTATAGATTGTTTTGAGCCAGCACCCTGTATAATAACTTTTTTAATGGCTGTATTACAGGCTGCATGTAATGAATTTCCACTATTTGCTCTCAAGATGTAAGTCTCTTGTGGATAAAATTCAACACCGCATAAATAATAGCCTACGACAAAGTTGATTAGAACTTGCTGTTATTGTTGTGACTTTCTTTTAATCTTCAAATGATAATTGTGCTGATCTAGATTTCATGCAGGTTTTGCATGCGTCTTGCATAACAAAAAAGATCAACCTTATTAAGTGGCACAATGCTCCTTTAAAGTGTGGTTCTTGCCCAAGAAGTGATTTCATTTGGCAACTTCCTGTTCAGAACCACTCACTCTGAGCATTTCATCTGTTTACTTTGGGGATAAAAATAAGGTATCTGCTTTTTACTTGTTATACCAAAAAGGCTGGATTCTATTTCAGCTCCTGCACCTAAAGAAGTGTAAACCGTAAGGCTACACCCATTTACCGCTGTGTCACCTCAATCCAGACAAAATGTCATGGAGAGCAAAATTCGGCTTGTAGAGGTTTATGCTGTTATGTGAGCCACAACAAATACAGTTGGACTTCAGATTGCAGCATCTTTCTACTTGCAACCTAAGCAAATGTGAGATGGTGTAAAAAAGGAAGATACATGTGGGACCCATGATGTCACGTTCAGAGTACAACCACACTTTAACGTGCTGCTTTTAATCCTACACATTTGCAAAGCATTTTTAAACTCATTTCCCTGTCAGATACAAGTCCATCTAACCTCAAACTGAAAAGAGAATTGTTCAACCAGAAGCAAATGTAGAACTTCTATCTTGACAAGAAAATATTTCTTCTTAGAAAATGGTGGGAGGAGAAATACATGCAAGATACTCACTGGATTTAAAGCAGTAGTGTATGCCGAACATGTTCCAGTAGACTT
Organism: Caretta caretta; assembly: GCF_965140235.1. Lineage (NCBI taxonomy): Eukaryota > Metazoa > Chordata > Testudines > Cheloniidae > Caretta > Caretta caretta. The sequence goes on from NC_134214.1 coordinate 89,796,820, forward strand.
CCTCCCCCCATCATATATGGTTTAAAATACAGCTCCCATAAGTTTGGGCACCAGAAATAAATTAGCACACTAATACCCCTTCTGTTCTAAATTAACCTCACAGCTGTTCAACTCAATCACATCTTTAAGAGATTTTGCATGCAATTAAAAAAAAAAAGTGACAGCACCCGGGGTACAACTCCCTGTGAGAAGTATATTGCATAAATGTTTTTAAAAAATATTATTTTACTTATAGAGCTTTGAAATAAAAGTTACAGTCCTAACCTCACCTGGAAAATAGTATACCATTTGTGCCTATTTCTATTAAATAGGGCTGCAAGGCATAGGGGATATATTGCAGGTCAGAACTAAGGCGCATTGCACAGTCATGAGGGGAGAAAAATAACTCAGTGCCAGAAAAAAGGATCTTTGGAAGCAAGTGTATTGTTAGCACCTTTGCTAACCTAAGCAGAAAACCTAAGAAATTGTCAAAGCTCTTTTTTCCAAACCTTTGAGCTTTATATTAATTGTTATATGCTAGTATATTTAAGCAAAAGCTGCATTGCTGCTTTAAATTCATTATAAAAAGACAACTCAATATTAACATTAAAAAGCATCATTAGGATTTTCTGTTCAGCTATCTGTTTTCCTTCTGCTTCAACAGTATAAACACTGAACATACATGCAATATTATGCACTGTATCCATAATGTCTTATGAGAATGTAAAAATGACATGACTCGTATGTATCTTTTATTACTTCACAAAAGTAAAATAAAACTCTGTGACTTTTTAAAAATGTTCACAAAGTTGCAGTTTACATTTTAGCAGCTTTTCTGAGTATTAACGTTGCCACCATTGCACTGACCTTCCTTGTATGTAACTAGGAACTACAGAAAAAGCCAAGACAGCATTTGCTATTTTAGGGCCCAGAACTGCCAACCTTACTGGGCATGGTGCTTACTACCCTTAGGAGTCCCACTGAAATCACTGAGCTCTTATTTTGTAAATTGTGTGTTGAAAGAACACATGTATCCTACGCATTTTATAGCTGTAGTAACTACAATTCTGCAATCCTTATTCCCGAATAGTTCCATTGATTTCAGGGGGGTTACACTTATAAGTGCTACCCAGGATGCGTAACGCCCAGTGTAGTCACTGGACTTAAATCCTGCAGCCAATCTGTATCCTCTGTTGCCTGCTACACACAGAGAAAGTCTGCTGAAGAACATTAAAATGGAAGGCTGTATTTCAAACAGAAGTGAATAATGTAATCAGTACAGTATCCCATTCACTTATTTTTATATTAAGTTCAATAGATTATGCTGGGCTTGATCCTGCACCACTCATGTCAGTGGGAGTTTTGCTGTTGACCCCAGCAGGAGCAAGTCCAATCCCCATGTGAATGAGATGTTTTACTAATGTTCCTGATATTCTCCCCAAACAGTTTTTGACACGTTTCTGAGTAGCTATGTTTTTCTTGTCAAATCCTTTCCCCACATCAGTTTTACTATGCTGATTAGCACTTACTCAAGCAAATAGTCCCATTGAGTTAATTGGGTCTACTCTGGTAAGTAAGTATTACTTATTAAGGGTTGCAGAATTAGACCCCATTTCAATAATAATTATTAGTCAACCAAAGTATCAATTATCTCAACACTATGGTTAAGAACTGCAGATGGAAAAATTCCAAACCATAACCAATTAGAGATTAACTTATTTGCAGCTTCATTAAATATGAAGTTGCTGCACCATGAGTTAACTAAAATACATCAGCTGAATAAGACAACCACAAGTATAAGTTTCTAGACCAGTGCAACCCAATTAGAAGTCAAGTAGAACACATACTGGCTCAAAATACTTTTAGATTGTGCAGTTTACAATATGCACCATTGTTCAACTAATTCAGCTTATTAAAAGAAACCTCTAAATTGCATAATTTTTTTTGAGAATTCACTGCTACCTTAAAAAGTCCTACAGGAGCCAATTATAAACATTAACTCATCGAAAGCTGTGTTTCTCAACCTTTTTGATCCCAGGAATTGGCTTGCTGCCTTCCTAAATTGTCAGGAAGACCTCAGGGGCAGGCGCTGGTCCACAAACCAGTTGCTGAGAAACACAAAATGTCTCAGAAAAGTGGATTGCCCTTGGGGAAAAAAACATTCTGCACATCTCTAGAATTAAAACTTTTTATTTTTGCCATAGAAAGCTCTAAGAACTAATATCAAGTATTGGTTAATGAAAAGTAGAACACAACTTTAAAAACTATGTTAAGGAAAAGACTGTACAAGTATATACATTACAGTATTGGTAAAAATGAACAATGTTTCACACAGAACAGTTGATAGGTAACAGCTGTAGAACCCAATGTTCAATGTATACAGTTGTCAGCTTTTGCATCTTTGTATAAGCTGCATGCCTTAGCAGCACAAAATAAATAAGCAACCTATCAATTTTGTTATCTCCATATTTGTTTTATTTATATATTGGAATGCTGTGGTATGAATTCCCATAGAAGCCACACAGTGAGGACTCTTAGCCATCATTATTACATTTTGTAGCAGATCAGAGTTAACTTTTATATTTGTAAAATGATTTTTAGGTTTGCTATGGGATCTCTGCTGAATGTTGTAATAATATTTATATAAATGCATTTTCAGATTCAATTAGTGTAAATCCAATTTTTTTTCCAGAGCCAATTTCTTAATATTTACAAAATGTTTTGGATTAAGTCAAACCAGAAGGTAATGATAAAGATTTAAAAAACACAAAACAAAACCAAAACCCACCCTAAGTACAATAGCCAGAAATCTAAATATAAAAGTCTATTGCCCCATAAAGAGTTTAAAAGAAGGGATCTAACATGTTTCCAATCCAATAAGTACTGGAAGTGAAGTTTAAAAAAAGTTTATTTTACATGACCTCTGGACTTTGGATACTGAAGCTCACTTCCAAGGAAAACTGAAGACTGAGACACACATGCAGGCCCGAGTCTTCTGGCAAAACTACACCTTTTGAACCACCAATTTTCCAGTTTTTTTTTCTAAAGAGACACCTTAGTAGGCACAGTTCAACTTAAGGTTTAAACCTTATCAGCAGCAAATATTGATAGCCATTATTACTGGATATATATTCTGCAAGGCAAGCTTAATTCCAGATGTTTCACACTAGGTTAATTTACAATATACCCTCAATGTTTTTCATGACATGAGGCCATGAAGCTTTTATCTAGCACACAGTGAGGTAAGTGAGTACAACCTGTGCTATTATAGGCAATCAATATTTATTTCTTTGAAAGGATTATGTGTAACTGCTGAAATGCCATCAATGAAACTCAAACAACATTCAATCTATCACATTTTAAAATATTCCCGATGCCCAAAGAGCAATTTTTATCAACATCTACACAAAATCAACCTACTTTATGATTTGACAATGCACATAGTTTTGAATTAAATCCTAGTTCCTAATTTTGAAAGGGTAAATTTACAATATAAAAACATTTATACATATTGTATTCTTAGCCTAGAAAACAGAAGTGCTGCATTCTATACCTAGTAGCTAAACAAATTCTCTTTTCCTCTTCCCATTATTACAAATACTGATTTCTGGTACCCGTTAATTATAGCTTTAATTATATTTGAACCATTTACCTTGAAATATAACTTATCTTTCTGGAAATTTAAGATTGCAGGTCATAAGGTGAAGAAATGTTGGTCTGAACATGAAATGTTTTTTTTTAAAACATGAATATGAGAAGAAAAACCCTAAAGTGTGATTTAGGTAAGAGATTTAATGAAAGGTTACTGATAACTAACACTATGCACAACAATTCTTTTCAGTCCTCTATAAACCTCTGTTTAATTTTCATATTACCATTTACAAAAATTCAACAAGTTCCTAAATCAGAAATGCTAGACTATGTGACTGTGCTGATAGTACTGAAAGTAAACTAGCATTTCTTGTTCTAGTTGAACTTTTACTAAACTATTTTCCAAGTGCCTAAATATGTACCAACTGCATGGGAAAGGAAGGATATTATTAAAACTGAAAATGAATATTGATATGCCTATGCCATGGAACCTATATAAACGCATTAAAAAACAAAAAAAAAACAACTTGATTATTGATTTAGTCCTCCTGACAGCAACACTTCCCATTGGGAAAAGTTTTCAGTACTTCATTAAAAATCTAGCTAAACAGGCCTGTAAAATCTGTAGTAGTCTCAGCTACAGAGCTGAGGCATCATTTACATTACTTCTCCGTTTCAGGAAGCATATTCTGCACTCTTCTGCTAGGAAAAGTATTATAAAAATGTTCAAAATATCTGATCAAAGCCTTTTGACAAAATGAACAAAACAGAAAAGCAGCAACTCATTCTAAATAATCAGCATACTCTTTAATAATAATAAGGTCTGACATTATTCCTCAGGATTTTAAAAACATGCTGCAAAGCTCAATCTTTCTCTTCAATGTTCTTTTTTGTCGATATTGTAGCTTGATATTTTTCCCCATTGCAAAAAAGAATAAAATATAATGGTCCAGCCACTGAATACTCTGCTTACTGTACTGACAAATATAAATAAAGTGTGTTCAGTTCAGCCCAAACTGAACTTTTCTTATCGGTATGAACATTTTCACAAAGAGAATTGGTTCATTTTGACCAGAAAAACAAAACTAAGATGCTGGTTCAAAAATACACTGCTCCAAACAAATGGATCAGTTAGTTTGGACCCTTGCAGTAATACACTATTCAGAGTTAATGTATGAGCAGTGGGATTTTTTAAAATCATGCCATATCCAAGAGGCTATGCTGAACATCTTATTGTGGTCTTGGTGTTAACATCTAAAGAGAATTCAGCATTAAAGTGCTAACATGAAAGAAAAAGTTTCTGTAATAAATGTTTCAAGGTATGGGAAAATACCCCAGTTATTTTAGAAGAAAAACAATGTTTCAAATTATTTAAGGAAACTGTACCTTGTCAAGCTATAACTTTCCTTTTTTTTTTTTTTAAATGAAAATTAACAAACTAGAAAAAACACTGACAGCTCCTTGGAAATATCTTATTCTGTATTCAAGTAAACTTTCAGATGAATTGCTACTACAAATGACTTGCAGCTACAAATAATCCATCTAAATACTACCCTTTGATGAGTTGGTAGAACAAGTAAACTTGGTTTCACTTTAACAGTTTGTTTTACAATATTTTTAGCAGTTCATTTGAAACAGTTGCACCTTTTCTATACTGAAGCTTTTTCAGCACTTAAAGCATTTCAGTAAGACTCTGGTATTACAAACTCAAATTCAGTACTACCCTCTGATAGATTTTGTTTAAAAAGTGATTCACTTCCCTGCTGAATGAAAATATCATCCCAGGTCATTGGCTTGGTTGGAGGATTAGAAGTTGTTCCTTCAGCATCATCTTTTCCTGCACCAACACGATAAACAAGTCCATCCTCGTTTATTACAGGTATACTGCTTGAACGATCAGTAATATATGCATATTGTCTGATCTGTAAAGACCTGCAAGGATGCAAACGATAAAGCTTGGTATCTCCAGAAGGGTCTTGACTATGAACTGATCTTATATGTGAAGCCATAACCTGATAATTGATGAAAGATTTCCCACATGTCAAACACTGGTACCTTCGCTCACCAGTGTGGTGAATTTCATGTTTTGTACGGTATTCTGCAAGAGGGAAAACTTTTTCACAGTATCGACATGGATACTTCTTCTCCCAGGAATGAACGTTGAAGTGTCTCCGCAAACTTGTCAGACACACATAGGATCTCTTGCATACAATACAAATGTAGTAGACCCTTCCATCCACTATGAGCTCATAGTGATCATCATGCTTTAGCTTCATGCGTTTTCTGTTTGCAGGATCATCACCAGATGTTCTCGGCATCTCGTCAAGTTTGACTTCTCCTTCATCTGGGTCATCTTTTACAGGAATTACTATGTCATATGTATCTTCACCAATATTTGCATAAACCTTACAACCTGTTGACAAGCCTTCTATTTCAGTAGCTGTATCTAAAGTTATGATCTTCTGACCTTCCATCACATGTTTTGATGCTACACCCACAGAAGAATCCTTGTTGCTTCCAGTAAGAACATCTGAGATTTTTATTTTAAACTCTCCAGGTTTGGAAGATGGTTCCTGTGGAAAAGTAACAACCTGTTTTTTCTGTACACCTGATCCTTCAAATGCTGCTACTTTGGGGGGAGAAGATTGCTGAACCAAAGAACTGCTACTGACTGAACCTGGACTAGATGAGCTAATGATATCATCATCTTCCACATCTTCCTCCTCCTCTTCTTCCTCCTCCTCCTCAACAGCATTTGTTTCCATTTCAGCTAAAGACTCATTATTAGATGGCTGTTGATTCTCCCCAAGCAAATTAACTGTAGGAGACACGTGTTGTTGATGTGAGGAACTGACACTTAGTGATGAATTAAGTTGAGACTGATTTAGCAAAATGATGTTGGGGGTCAAATGCTTTGGAGTTGAGGAGTCAAGTGATTCAGCACTAGTTTGCGTTTGGTTTGGATTGGGTTGGTTGGCAGAGGAAGTGAGTTTTTGAGTTGCTGCAATACTAGTTAGAGGGGGAGATCCACCAGTGCTACAGGACGTTTGGTCAGAAACCACAGCAGGATTTGGGCAAGGTTGGCTCTGTGCCACTGCACTGGTCTCTGGAGAACGCTCCTTCGCAGGCACAATTTCAGAGCAAAAGATGACATCATCATCATCATCTGAATCACTCACTGTAATTTTTGTAGTTTCATATTCTTCACCATGTAAGGAAAATGATTCTGTTATAACAGGCATCCCACCAATTACATGTTGACTCAAATGTTTTGTTGGGCATATTTGTGTTTCAAGACTCTCTTGATCTGAGCTAGAAGGTAAAGTTTCTGAAGTACCATCCTGGATGCCACCAGATAGGCTTTTTACTTGTGACAGAGGTACACCCAGTTCTGCTATAAATTTAACTCCCAATAATTGCCCTGATTTAATCAACTCATCAAGTAAGTCTGATCGAACTCGGATTATTTTTGAGCTATATATATAGTTGAGTATTTCTGCAAAAATCTCTGCTCTTATAAAGCTCAGTTCCACCACTTGCCCAGCAACTGAGAAAAGCTGGTGAAAATACGTGCTAGAAGCAGAAAGGACATTTCTGTGGGCTCGAAATTTCCGGTCCTCCACGATGACCGTAACATCACAAAAAAGTCCATGGTCACGTTGTTCATTCAAAGACTGGAGTAGCATTCCAGAGTACTGGGTGTCTGTTGCAGAAATCAGTTTTTTTCCCTCCATTCCTTCAGAAAGAAAAGTAAAAGGAACCATGTTAGTTTACAGAATTTATAACATTTTCAGATGCAGTACAGAATCCTCCCATTCAGAATTTTTTGTTTTTCCCCTGCCCAAACTAAGTCTTATTAATGAGGCCTTGTCTACACCTAATATTTATACCAGCATAGCTATGTCAGTTGAAGGGGTGAAAAAAACCACACCCCAACCAACATACCTATGTTGACAAAACCCCAGTGTAGGCACAGCTAATGTCATCTGGGGAGGTGGTGTTCCTACACTGGCAGAAAAACTCTGTCAGAGTATTCTGCCACTACATTAGAGAGCTACTCATAGCTACATGCCAGTATAGGTTTAGCAGAGCAGACAAAGTCTGATTCCCACTGGTAAACAGTCCATATACTGTATTGCTCGTAAGTTTCATGATTGCTGCTACTTGTTCTCCATAGCTGTAAATATATCCAAAGGTCTGTGTTCACTAAAATGAGAAACTCAACTGAGTAATAACCAACAAAGCGTTAGCTGGAGACACCATTAACTTAAGGTCAATATCACATCAACATAATCAAGATTTAGGCTCTGTAAAGCTACAGTTTTTTAAAAAAAATTAAAAATAGAAATATTTAAAAAACAAAAAAGTTTCACATGTAAATATAAGCAACCATGCAAAATTGTCCTGAGTTAATTACAAGCGCAGCTAACAAAATTACGTATGTGCTCTTTACCACAGTGACTGATGCTAATAAAAAAGCTATGGGTATTTTACTCCCTGTCCAAAAAAATACAAAAAAAAAACAAAAAATTTACTTGCCCCATGGGAGCAGAAATTTGCAAGCCTACCCTACCATGTTTGCAACCCAACTACTGCAGCATTATGCTAAGGAAGGAGAGCCAGAAAGTGAAATCAACAGGTCTATTTTCATCTCCCAGTACAATATTTCAGAACAATGCAAAACCATCAGTACAGTGAAAAGGAAAGATTTTTTAAATGATTTTATAAATTAAAAACACAGCTGGCAAGGAAACAAATTTAATGTCAATTTTTACCCTGACAGGTCCCTTTACATAGAGAGAATGTCATTTTAGACTTGGGTTGGTAGCAACAGATAAAATATTAGATATTAATTACAAATGTCAAACTACTTAAAATGGGAGGTGACCGACTGTTTATCACTATAAAATGTTGATAATTACTGACCTGATATTAAGCAAATTTCATGTTCCTTCCTCACTGTAGGTCATTGCAGCCAATTACATAGTCATTTCTTTTTCAAAAGAATTAGCACAAGTAGTAAGTACTGTAACTTTAGAATGCTGCTTCTTTGAAGAAGAAAATGTAGGTATCAAACAACTTTACTTCAAAGCTACTAAATATAACTTGGCTTTCCAAAAATTACTTGGCTTGCAAGTAATATTGTAGCATTATCAGGACCATCATTATGACATCTTGTTTTTATTGCAAAAAGAAATATGAACTTTTTGGTTTAAAACCAATACTAATTAAATATCAATTATTTCCCTTTATGGTGTCAAGCAATTTCAAAAGAACACAAAAAAGATACTAACCCTTACAAATGGGTAAACTCTGAGCACCCTGCCAACAACCTCAGCCTCTTAATTGTGGGAATTCAAACACTTGTGTTTTAAATAAAAATCTCTACATGTCAATGGAGAGAAAGGTTCAGTTGCCTCCTGCCTGCTCAAAGGGCAATTTAAGCAACACAAACAGAAAGAATCAAATACACTGTGGTACGTCTGTCTAGATAGCTACTGAGGATCTGCAACAAGAATCAGCCCTGGGGAAGAACCAAGGGCTGCAACACAACCATTTTGAAAGAGGACTGGACGGGGGAAAAAACCCAGTAGGAAACAAACATGGGGGATTAGCCTATGTATCAACAGAAACCCCCTTTTCAACAGTTCCATCAAGAAATATTAACAATGCCTTGCCAGTAAGTCTTTATAATATAAGATAATCTTAAAATACAGGTGATGCAAGTATCATGGAGGAGAGGAAAGACTTCAAGGTTAAGGAGCAGATGATTAATACTGGAGCAGCTTGCTAGACCTCCACATGCAGGAGTGTGCGTGTTTGATTGCATTGTTATGCCTTGCAGGAGTGGCAGCATGGGAGGACAGGACACAGAAGGAGATTAGTAAAACTCTCAGATAGGGTCCTGCAGGTGTGTGAGCAAAGAGGGAATGCAGAGGTTGCAGGCAGCAGCATGAAGAGGGTGAGGACAACAATACATGGTAATGGTGGCAGATGGGGGCGGGGGAGCAGCTGCATGGGATGGGGTGGGGATTGTTGTGCCTGGAAGCAGTATAGGGAAATAAAAAGGCACCTCAAACTAGCAGATTGTGGAGGTGAACTGCTTTAGCTGGGAAGACGGACCTCTGTGAATATTAACTAGAAGATTAAACAGGGGGTTGAACTTTTGTTCCTTATAGCAAGACGGGTGGGAATGCTGTGTATAGAGGATTAAGGGGGACTTGTATTTATACAGGAACTGTAGAGGGGAGGTAAGGCAGAGCATATAAGGAGAGCTGCACTGTTGTCACTTTTCAAAGGGGAAAGTGTGTACACTTTAATTACAGAAGACTAGAAGGCTGAGCTTGGGGAATTCTGGGTGCCATATTGTCGGACTAAGTATAGGGCTGGATACAGGAGAGCTGCTATGATACAAGGGGATTGAGAGTCTGAGGATTGTGGCTTCATTAGTGGGGCAATTTGAGGATGCATTTCCCCACAACCACTGTTCCAATATGCAACCCCATTTCTGACTTCAATATTAAGCCTTGGGTAAGAGCGTTGGGGGTTAGATATTGGAGGCTGGATATCGCGGGTATAGGGAGTATGTGGGGAAGCTGGTAATTGAGGGAGCTGTGCATGGGGTGTTTATATAAGGCTGTAGGCCAGATATTGGGAACCAGGTGAGATACTGTGAGGAGAGTATTGGAGGCTAGAAGTTTGGGTAGTAGGTACTAGACATGGGGTGTGTATAGGGCTGGGTAAGGAAGGGGCAATGAGCTGGGCTACTGGGGGGCTGAGTAGGGAGTGTATAGGGGGCTAGTTGGGGACACAACAGGGGACACAATAGGGGGGATATTAGGGGCTGGGTAGGGAGGCGTGAGGTGGGATTTAGGTGGGACACAGAGCACTGGATGGGGTGGAGAGGTGGGTTCTAGGTGGAGGGCTGGGGGTGGGGCATGTGAGAACAGTAAGGTGGCATATGGGTGAGGGCAGACAGATGGGCTTTAGGTGGGGCTGGAGAAAGGAAATGGGGGGGACGGGTGAGGACAGGGAGGTGGGATCTAGATGGGGCCTGGGGAGCTGGAGACTGGGGGAGAGGAGGGGAGGGGAGGGCAGGGAGGTGAGATCTAGGTAGGGCATGGGGGGCTGGAGCAGGCACATGAGGCTGGGTAAGAGCAATGAGTGGGGATCTGTGGGAGAGCTGGGAGGTGTGGGGGGCTGGGTAAGAGCAATGAGGTGGGGGCTGGGGGACATGCGAGGTGGGATCTGTGGGGGACTGGGGCAGGCACATGAGGCTGAGTAAGAGTGGTGAGGGGGGATCTGTGGGAGGGGAGGTGGGCTCTAGGCCAGGGGGGGAGGGGGAGGCTGGAAAGAGCCGTTAGATGGGATCTGTGAGGCGCTAGGAAACATGTGAGGGGCGATATGGGGGAGGGCAGGGGTGTGGGATCTAGGCAGGCATGGGGGGCTGGGTAAGAGCGGGGGGGCATCTGTGGGGGGGAAGGGCAGGGATCTAGGCGGGTGTGGGGGGCTGGGTAAGAGCGGTGAGGCGGGATCTGTGGGGGGCTGTGGTCGGTGGAGGCTGGGTAAGGGGGGGTGAGGTGGGATCTGTGGGGCACTGGGAAGAGCAGTGAGGGGTGATCTGTGGGGGGCTAGGGGACATGTAAAGCTGGGTGGGGGGCGTGGGGGGGCTGGGGCTGGCATGCGGGGGGCTGGGTAAGTTGGGTGAGATGGGATCTGTGGGACGCTGGGGTAGGTGGAAGATGGGGGGGCTAGGTCAGACACGTGGGGGGCCGGGCAAGAAGGGTGAGATGGGATCTGTGGGGGGCTGGGAAGAGCAGTGAGATGGGATCTGTGGGGGGCTGAGGGACATGTGAGGCTGGGTGAAGGGGGATCTGTGGGGGCCTGGGAAGAGCAGTGAGGGGGGGATCTGTGGGGGGGCTGGGGGACATGTGAGGCTGGGTGAAGGGGGATCTGTGGGGGCCTGGGAAGAGCAGTGAGGGGGGATCTGTGGGGCAGGCACGTGGGGGGCCGGGTGAGGGGGGTGAGATGGGATGAGGGGGCTGGGGCAGGCACGTGGGGGGCTGGGAAGAGCGGTGAGATGGGATCTGTGGGGGGGCTGAGGGACATGTGAGGCTGGGTGAAGGGGGATCTGTGGGGGGCTGGGAAGAGCAGTGAGGGGGGGATCTATGGGGCAGGCACGTGGGGGGCCGGGTGAGGGGGGTGACATGGGATGAGGGGGCTGGGGCAGGCACGTGGGGGGCCGGGTGAGATGGGATGAGGGGGCTGGGGCAGGCACGTGGGGGGCTGGGAAGAGCAGTGAAATGGGATCGGGGGGGCTGGGGTAGGTGAAAGCGGGGGGGGGGGGCGGCTCTGGCTGCTCCTCTCCCGCCCCCCCGGCCTAAGGGGCAGCGGGGGGGGCCCGGGCCGGCCGAGCGGGGGGGGGGAGCGCGAGCCGCTGGCCGGGGGGAGGGGCAGAATCTGCCCACACAAAGCGGGGAGCCGCCGCCGCTTCCTGCTTCCTGCGAGGGGAGCGGAGCCGGAGCCGGAGCCGCCGGGGAGAGGGGCCCCCCCCGGGGGCCGGCGGGCCCAGGCCGCGGCGTGGGGGAGGGTCCCGGGTACCTGCGCTCCGAGAGCCGCGCTCCTTCCGCCAGCAGACAACGGGCACCAGCTCGCCAGCAGCCGCCGCGGCCCCGCCCGCCGCCGCGCCACCCCCGCCACGCGGCCGCCAGGGGGCGCTGCCCCGCCGGCCGCCGCGCTCCCTGCCCGCCCCGAGCGCGCTCGGCTCCCTTCGGAGCGCGCCCCCAGCGCCCTCGGCCCCGCTCGGCTGCTCCCGGAGCGCCCGCGCCTCGGGGGCGGGCCGGGCTCGGCGCGGGCGAGCGCGGCCCCGGGCCGGGCCTTGACGTGCCCGGCCTGGCTGGGCCGCGGCGCGGATGCCAGGGCGTCGCTCGCACGTGGGCCGCCCCCAGCCCTGCCCGCTGGGGCAGCGCCCGCCAGGGCCTGCTGGCGCCGGGCCCTGCCCTGGCGGGACCAGCTCGCCGGAGTGGGAAATCGGGACTTTTTTCGGGGGGCGGTAGTTGCCTATATAAGACAAAGCCCCTAATTGGGATGTCTGGTCACCCCACCAGCAAGGGCGGCTCTGCTGCTGGTAACCCTGTAAGGAGGCCTGGGATGGGGCTTTCTGCCTCTGGGAGCCACAGCCCCATCAGGCATAGGGTGGCCGCCGGGGCCTTATCTTAAGGGACTGTCCTTCATTTCATTGATTGGGGTGACCCTAAGGTTGCCAACCCTCCAGGAGTGGCCTGGCATCTCTGAGAATTAAAGATTAATCTTTAATTAAAAAGAACAGGAGGACTTGTGGCACCTTAGAGACTAACCAATTTATTTGAGCGTAAGCTTTCGTGAGCTACAGCTCACTTCGTCGGATGCATTGAGCTGTAGCTCAGGAAAGCTTATGCTCAAATAAATGTGTTCGTCTCTAAAGTGCCACGAGTCCTCCTGTTCTTTCTACTGAAAATGTTCGTCACCTAAATAGGTTTTATCAACAAATGAAGGAGTTTTAAACAGTCTGATAAAAATCCATTCCCCTCTTAGCTCTACTGTCACTTTGTAATCTCTGGTGACATCACCATTACTAACTCCTCAATCATCACAGTCTTTCATCTTCAACAGAACCTGCTAAAGTCAAAACCCAACAAGCCCATTTTCTTTTTAAATAACTTCAGGTCTTTATACATCGTAAAGAAGCAATGGGGCAATAGCCTCAGCGTTTTCCCTTTGCAGGCCATCTTCAAATGGAAAGGCTAGAGCACCTGGAGATGTCTTCTTGCGATGAAGAAACATTTTGTCTTGGCTGAACAGAGCGATGGATGGGACCAAGTGATGAGATTCACCATTGCCCTGTACTTTGTGTGGTCACGTACCTGCTTTGCAATGTGGGAATGACTACAAGAGATGCAGTGCAATGGTTAACTGGGCGTTCTCAGTTTACATTATTTAGAGACTATAACTTATCCTGTGAAGAATCAGTGATTTTGTGGTGAGCTAATCCTGCTAGAGGCTTGAACTAACACTTTAAAACCTCAGATAGTGATGAGCCACAGTGTTAGAACACTGAAGACGTGAGAAGTAATTCTTCCATTCTACTCTGCACTGATAAGGCCTCAACTGGAGTATTGTGTCCAGTTCTGAGTGCCATGTTTCAGGAAAGATATGGACAAATTGCAGAAAGTCCAGAGGAAAGTAACAAAAATGATTAAAGGTTTACAAAACATGACCTTTGAGGAAAGACTGAAAAAATTGGGTTTGTTTAGTCTGGAGAAGAGAAGACTGAGGCGGACATGATAACAGTTTTCAAATACATGAAAGATTGCTCCAAGGAGGAGGGTGAAAAATTGTTCTTAACCTCTGAGGATAGGAAAAGAAGCAATGGGCTTAAATTGCACCACGGGAAGTTTAGGTTGGACATTAGGAAAAACTTCTTAACTGTCGAGGCAGTTAAGCACTGGAACAAATTGCCGAGGGAGGTTGTGGCGTCCCCATCATTGGAGGTTTTTAAGACCAGGTTAGACAAACACCTGTCAGGAATGGTCTAGTTGTTACTTAGTTCTGCCTTGAGAGCAGGGGACTGGACTACAGGATCTATTGAGGGCCCTTCCAGTCCTACACTTCTACGCATTCTTCCGCATCCTGGAAACCCTGCTGGAGTTGGTATGCACACTCCTAACATAAAAACTAGGCAAGGGGAGTTGTTAGTACTTTCAGGCAGAAATCAAGCAAGGACAATTCTAGCCCCAGAGATTTCATAAAGTTCTAAGCATGTTAAAACAGAGTGAAAATGGAAACTATTTGATTCTAACCACTTCCCCAACAAATTGTCTCTAATCTTCCTGTGTAAGCCTGCTGAGAAAGTGCTCATAGACCAGCTATAGCAGCAGCAGCTTATCTCCCACAACTTCTCAGTTACTGTCCTGATTGCAGACCAGAGATGTTACTGTTTGCACTGATCTAATGGCTATAGACCCATAACAGTAGCGGGTCAAATCTTTGAAAGGTCCCGAGTGAAAGCAAAATACAAAACTGTATGTAGTACAGACATGGGTGCAGTAAAAGGCATAACAGCAAGTCTGGTTGTGTCTGACAAAGTCATTCCTGACGGCTAGACCTATGCGGGAAGTTCTGCAGAGAGCCAGCCTAGAGCAAGCTGGGTTGAGTTGTGCCTCTCTCTTTTAGGAAGAGCCTGTTTAGTCTCTCTCTGGTTTGGGGTTCTTGTCTGTTACCATTCTGAATACTAAGAAATAAAGTCAAGTGTTATGTTGCAACCTTGCAGCAAGAGTATTTTATGTTTTTATCTAATTTCTCTTTGTAGGTTGTAACCATAGCACTAAGCACCCTGATGCCCTATGACTATTATTTATTTTTATTATTTGCATTACCGTAGCACCTAGAAGCCAGATGCTGTACAAACATAGCTACTTTCAGCTCATCTCAAGATCTGACCTATTGGTAAAAACAATGAGGCGTCCTTGTGGCACTTTAGAGACTAACAAATTTATCTGGGCATAAGCTTTCGTGGGCTAAAACCCACTTCATCAGATGCATCAGAAGTGGAACATACAGTAGGGAGGTCTAAATACACAGCATATGAAAAGATGGGAGTTGCCTTACCAAGTGGGGGGTCAGCACTAATAAGCCAATTCAATTTAAGTTGAAAGTAGGCAATTTTCAAGTTGACAAGGAGTGGAAATCACTTTTGTAGTGTTCATGAGGCCAATGTAAATGAGGTGGCCCATTTCAAACAGTTGACACAAAGGTATGAGTATTTAGCAAGGGGAACCTATTGGTAGCTATACTCGTGGCCTTCAATACTGTTCTGAGGTGCCACTGCTTCATCTCTGACATCTAACAGGTGTCGAAGGAGCTGTGTTAATATGGCTTTCCACTCAGACCCTCAAGAATTGTGATGGGCAGCTTCTCTTCAACCAGAGGGTCCTCATCCATAGAGTCATGCAGAGCTCACTGGTGTGACCTCTTTTGCACAACTTATATAACTTATATAATTTATATAACTTACTGGGGGAGACTGTAAGCTGCTATGGGCATTGACACGCTGACAAAACACTCACTAAACTGTGTCTCTGCTGTCTTAGTGGCTAAAAGGGATAAAGAGAACTGGATAAAAATTAGCTGGCTTAAGCTGAATCCAGGAAAAATGAAGGTGACGAGGGGGATCAAGAGAAGCATTTTGAGGATCCCGGAGGAATTATGATTTTGCCATCAGTACAGGATGCTTGCTCTCCAGTTAAGTGAGGCACAACCTCAGAGTCCCTCTGGACTCATCATTGTTCAGAGACATCCAGAAAGTAGCAGGGGCTAAATATGTTTTATCCATCTTCAGTTGCCCAAGAGGCTGTGCCTTTTCCTCTCAGACGTGGATTTTGCCACAAAGATCCTGGCTTTTGTTGTTATCTAAAGACTGAAAAATGCAATATAAAATCAAATGTTGTTCCATGAAATTCACAGTGGGCCAAGGTAGTCACTGGCATACATCAGTGCAACTCCACCACTGCATGCACCAGTGGTAAACTGGATCCTGCCCGGCTGGTGAAATTGTCCGGAATACGTGTGTTGACAGCCCCTATGTTTGTTTATCTGATGACAGAGTGTTCTGTGTGGAGGGCACTCAACTCAGAAATTTGCTTCCTCAGGTTGGTGTGACAGAGCAGTTGTGTTATTTGTTTACTCAGGCAGTTCCTGAGAGTGGGTTGAGTGAGGAGGGTCTTGATTTGGGGGTGTTCTGGGCCAAGGTGTTCGAAGCACCGCAGGCTGGCAGAGGTACTCTGGAAAACGAGACCCACACGCAGCTAAGCAGCGAGTTATTGGCTTTATTGAAGGTTAGTGACACACCCGCAACAGGGACTCCAAGCGTTGCTGTCACGGAGGCGGAGAACCCAGCACACCGGAGCTTTGCCTGGGACGGAGTCCAACAAAGGGGTAAACAGCGAGCCCTAATAAGCAGTACACAAACTTAGCTCATGAATATATAATAAGGTACTTCCCAACAGGGGCTTTCCGCGACCTGCACAGGGCCCTGCAGGGCAGATAGAACGGGCCGAAACCGGTTAGAGTTGGTTCTCCATGTCCTACAGCGACCAGGCGGCCTCGAGAAAGTGGAAGTTCCCTAGCTAGGCCGTAACAAAGTCTTCCGCAGTCCCTTACAGGGGGCGTGGGGGGAAGAGTTCTTTTAGGATTATCCTTGATGTGTTGTCAGTTTAGATGTATGTTTTTGTTGTTCACATTTTTATTGTCAATGATAGCAACATGGGAACTATATACATCAACAAAGAACTATACTGGACCCAATTAACCTGTCCTATCTGTAACCCTGATGTCTTAACAGAGTTAATGATAAAGTGGGGAAAAAACAGCCTCCTTCTTAGCATCTATCTTAAAATGGTGCTTTTCATTCAGTTTTCTCTCTGTGAAAGATTCTTCTGATTTACTTATTACATGACGGGATTACTTTAAGTATACTCACCATTGCTTTCTTGTCAAAAGAACTACTGATGGTCAAAACCAAATCATTTTCCTGCCTTTCAGCTTTCTCCCTTAATGAGATAATCTCTTTTCTTTCGCACCTGTTTTCAGTCTAAGCCTTAACAGCCAACATTTCAAAAATAAAATGGTCACTGATTTGGGTGGGCCTGTTTTTGGGAGCCCTACTTGAGCTGCCTGGACCAGATCCTCAAAGATATTAGACACCTAACTCCCACTGAAATCAGTAGGAGTTAGGCAACTAAATACCTTTGAGGAGCTTGCCCCTTTGGGCCTCAATTTCAAAAAGTGCTGAGCACCCAGAGCTCCTGAAAATCAGGTTCCAGTTGTTAGGCACCCAAAATCACTGGCCAGACTAAAAAAAATGGAGATCTAAATCTATTGTCTAGCTCTGAAGTCACTTTTTCTTCCAAGCCAGCATCATTTTCTCCTTTTTCAAGTTGTGTAGAAGGTTTGTTGTGATACCTTCTGATTTCACACAATGAAGTCTGCATCACAGAAGCACTAGCTGCCTCTCTGATCCCCTTTATAATTAGGGCCCTATCAAATTCATCATCCATTTTGGTCAATTTCATGGTCACAGGATTTTAAAAACTATACCTTTCATTATTTCAGATATTTAAATCTGAAATTTCAGTGTCGTAACTCTAGGGGTCCTGACCTAAAAGGGAGTTTGGTGGGGGTTGCAAAGTTATTGTAGGGAGGTTGCAGTATTGCACCCCCCGCTCCCCGCCCTCACTTCCGCACTGCTGCTGGCAGCGGCGCCGTCTTCAGAGCTGGGCAGCCAGAGAGTGGCGGCGGCTGGTTGGGAGCTGAGCTCTGAAGGCAGAGCAGTGCCAGAAGCAGCGTGGACATAAGGATGGCAGGGTGTTGCTACCCTTCCTTCTGTGCTGCTGCCTGCGGAGCTGGGCCCTCGGCCGGCAACTGCCAGTCTCTGACCATCCAGCTTGGAGGGCAGCAGCACACCCTTACTTCTGTGCTTCTGCTGGCAAGGCGCTGCCTTCAGAGCTGGGCACCTGGCCAGCAGTTGCTGTTCTCTGGCCACCCTGTTCTGAAGGCAGTGCAGAATTAAGGATGGCAATATTACAATAACCTTGTGACTCTCCCTTTTGGGCCAGGACCCCCAGTTTGAGAAACGCTGGTCTCCTCTGTGAAATCTGTATAGTATAGGGCAAAAGTACACAAAAGACCAGATTTCATGGAAGAGACCAGATTTCACGGTCCATGATGCATTTTTCATGACTGTGAATTTGGTAGGACCCTATTTATAATCTTGCCACGGTTGGGACAGAGACTCTGAAGCTCTTGCCATCTGGAAAAGCTTTAATATATCTATACACCTCACCCATTCACCATCTGTTTGCAGAGTTCCAAATTAGAAAGGTCTCGCTCTTTTTTTCTTGCCTACGTCTCTTAATCTTGCTTTTCCACCATTATTTTTTATTTAAATCTAAAAAGCATTTTGGGATGTAGTTCATATATGAAGAACCGTATAAAAGAATGTAGTTCTATAGTGCATTAGATGAACCATATGTATTAGATCCTGTGCACAATTTTGTTAGGGTATTTGATGGGGAAGAACAGTCTTGGGTCAAAAGTACAGTCCTGGGAGTCAGATGGTATTGTTGGAATTGAAAAGAAAAATGTTAAATACCCCGGAACAGCTAGTTTATATGTAAATAAATGATCCAGCTGAAAGTATTTTTTATCTTGGGAAGAGAGGCTGAAAGTGTGATTGTAAAGTACAAATTCAAGGAATCAATTTATAAGTTGTTGCAGGAAAAAGAAATAATAGTTACAGTTCAGCAATACTCAGGAAGTTTGAAATTAAACCATCTTAAGAGTAGTTTTCTTTTTCAAAAAAACCTGTTCAAGGCAGAAATACTTAGGGACAGAGAGCTTTTTTTAAAGACTTAATTCTGGGAGATGGGGGGAAATCTTCAGTCATGATAAAGATTTATACTTAATTTATTTTAAAAGAATAAATAAAATTTGATAAACAGGCACTAAATAACAGAACCAACCTTTCATGAACATGTCAGGAGCCAGAAATACCTACACTGAATATCTAGGTTGAATTTTCAGTAACAATTAAAATATGAGTCATTTTAGCCTGGACTACCTCTAGGGACAGAAATGATATTCTACACAAAGGGCAATATTTTGATGCCGGAAACACTGCTGATGCCAGAAGGACTGTAAAACACTAATTTCCATGTCTATTTTTTGTTTTGCATTGCAGTATTTTATGTGTTGGTCAGCTTTTAATATGGTTATAAAGCCTGATTCAATTCCCATGAAAGTCTGTGGAAGACTTTCTGTTAACAGGCCCACATGCTGTTTTACAACTATTAACTAATTAATGCACAGAAGACTCCTGAGAGGTAGGTGAGTATTTTAATCACTATTTTACCAACAGAAAAACTAAAGGAGAGATTCATGGTCTTAGTTTTAGAGGTGATGAGCAACCACAGCTGCCTTCAGTGCAACTGAAAGCTGAGTGACTTCACTGGGGGCAGGAGGTGCTCAGCTGATTTGAAATTCTGACTTCAAGTTAGTCTAGTTCCACAGACAGATTGTGTCAGAGCTGGGATTAGAACTCAGGCTCGCTGACCTGTACTCAATTCACCTCTCTCCTCCCACTGTCAGTATTAGAATGAAAGTTGTTTGCGTCCACACTTGTTGTGCTAACTTGGGCAGTGCTTCCACTACATTATTTCAGGGT
This sequence comes from Caretta caretta, assembly GCF_965140235.1. Classification (NCBI taxonomy): domain Eukaryota; kingdom Metazoa; phylum Chordata; order Testudines; family Cheloniidae; genus Caretta; species Caretta caretta. The sequence goes on from NC_134214.1 coordinate 89,816,648, forward strand.
CTTCCACTCTGACTGCCTTCAGCTTCCTGGTACCACTGAGCCTTACCTCATGAAGTCCAGGTTCAGCAGACAACAGTGCAGCTGGGTTAGATTTTCCCTGGACTCATTCAGTGAGCCCTACCACTAACATACGTAGTGTCCTTTTAAAAAAAGGTATCCTTATCTAAGTTCACTAGAGATTACTCAAAAGCATAAGGCAAGTGATGTCCTCTGATGTTGTCACTGTCATGATCCCCACAGTACTTACGGCAATGGAAGAGGTATCCCAACCTAACTGCATAGAGACATAATATAAGAATACAATGCATTGTGCAGCTCTCTAGTAACTCTCTTTGTACAAGCACGTCTCATGTAAGGCTGTATGTTTACCAATTTCAATATACAATTTAAACAGATTTCTTGCTGCTTCCAGATGCTGCTCATACCACACATTATAGACCTGGTAACTGGAATGGCTGTCCAACTATAAACAAAATTCAGATATATCCTTCTATTTGATTTGATTTGATTTTGGCCTACATAAGATGGCATAGGCCTTACAGTATGTGATAATATTATGAAATGCTTCTTTGGGTATTTATGGCAAGCTGACTTGATGTCAGGACAATATTATACTGTACTTCCCCACGCAAAAGAAAAACTGTTACCTCCAAACGGGCTTTTTTTTTTTTTTTTATTAAAGAAAACATCCTTGATAAAGATTTCCTCCCCTGGCACCATCCTAGAAAGCAAAGGGCTGTTTACTTTTATTACATAACTTTCATAACTCTCTGGATTATTACTGTGTTGCTTATTATGATTCTAAGGTGCACCTGTTGTTTAAGGATTTTTTAAAAGAAAGTTAAAAAGAACATGTTTTCCATCCAAACACTAAGTCTCATGTTCTAAGGACTAATGAAAACATAATTTTTTTTTCTTTGTTTTTCATGTTTGCTTATTCCTTCAGTGCTGATGAAATGTTCTACATTGACAGACTGACGCCCTCTATTTATCCAAATAATATTTACAACACTGATAACAGCAATGCAGGTGTCCCTGCTCTCAACCCTGTGCTGGAGAGACCAGTTTTAGAGTGCCAGTGAAAATCAGTTTCCACAACCCACTAAAAACTTGGTCTCAGATTGTGGAGACCTTATTCACATTGGTGAGCAGTCACTCACGTGATAATCACACTGAAGCTAATGGCACTACTACTGTAAGTAACTGTTCACCAACAAGAGTAAAGCCTTTCTGCTGTAAATGCCAACAATATTATTAATGTAAACTGAGATACTGTTTTTGTAGACCCGTCCCTTGAGAACTGGATCAAAGCCACCATAACAACCATCAGATGGAAATAGTTTTTAGTTTCTACCAACTAGGGTTTGACTCATAGTGTTGACCTATATGTGAAAGACTCCATACCACTTATATATGCCCTCAGCCATCCAGCCCCTGAAGTCAAGTTTTCAAACATGAGCACTTTTAAAAAATTACATTTGTTATTTAAAACCACCTACTTTTAATAATCTTCTATCCATATATTTTTACCACAATAACCACAATGCATCTTAGTCCATTGCAAGCAAATGGAAGCAGATAGCAAATTGCAGATTCTCTCTCTCCCCTATATACACTTACAGAGAGGGGTTTTGTGGCACCAGCTCTTTGGTTGGGGGAGAGGATTGTTTGATGTGTGTGTGGGGGGGTTAACTGTTGCAGGAAAACTAAGGGGGAAATGTTGGATCTTGCACTTACACATGAAAGCAGGAAGAGTCTGTCATTCTAATTTCTTGGGGAAGGGAATTCCATAAGCATGAGCTGTCCACTGAAAAAGTGCTGTTTCTACTCATTCTAAATATTGTCCTTGTTGTGGACAGCTCCATCATTCCTGAGAAGTGCAACTGGCTGCATCATTCCTGAGAAGTGCAAGTGTCATGGATGTTAATTCAGGCACATGAGACACATCCCATTTGAAGAGAGAACTTTGGAGATTCGTACTGTGACTTTGAAGTGTCTATCTGGCATTCAAAGCTTAGTCTGTGTAGTTGCTGACGGCACGAGATTGCAGAGATGCACATCTGCCTTTTGATGTTGGCCAATAATATGGGCTGCTGTATTGTGAGGCTTTTCCAGAACTTGCATACTCATTCCCATGTAGAGGGCACTGTAATTATCAAGAGTAGGCACAATAGAGCATGGATCAGTGAGGCAAAGTCTTTTTATGACAGTACTTTTATTTCACTCAAACCCACTATTCATCCCTTTGACTGAAGCACTGTGAGCAGCTTGCCAGGTTATCACTGTGCATCTCAGAGCTTGCACAGGACGGGGTGCCGATGACAATGCCAACACAGCTGCACGACACCGGTTTTGGCTGCAGTTACTCCTGTTCTCTTTGTGCACTTCCATCTCCGGCAGGCTTCTGCCTCCTCCTTATTTAATGGCACCTTTGTAGAGCCCCTGATTACATGACCCAGTGACACCTCACGGCAGCAATGGAAGCGGAGGGAACTAGGGGTTGGGATGGGATCCAGAGACCTCTCGCTGCTGCTTGGCTGCCTCAAGTAGGGACTAAAAGCTGCTACCATCTGATGGCTGGGCTGTGAGCTGCGCCAGTGCAGATACTGGCCGCAGGCCGGTTCCCTGGGGGCGAATCAGGCTCACCACTGCGGGCAGGGTCACTGGCTCTTGCTCCTCCACAGGGGCTCAGGCCCGCCCCCTCCCCGGAACCGGGGGGGGACCCCCATCCCCAGCAGGGGGCGGGGTGTGGTGGGTGGGGGTGTTGAGCTCCCGTCCTGCCCCCTCGCCACAGGGCGGGCTCTTTCCCCTGCACCCGCGTGGGGGGTCTCTCCTGTGCCCTCCCACCTCGGCTCCCGCGCGTGGGGGGCCAGGCTGCCCGGCTGCCAGATGGGGCCCGCGGGGCGCTGCGCCGGCTGCGCTCCTCCCCTCGTTCCCCGCACCGCGTCCGTCTCCTTACCTGGCCCTTCGGCCCCCTGCCCCTTCTCGTGCATCCCGCAACGAAACCTGGCCTAGGAACCAAACCACACAGCCTCGTTGCAGTGCGGTGAGCTAGTGTGTGTGCACGCGGATGTTCCTCTTGGCACGAGCACCGGAAGGGTTTGGCGGTAGCACTCGGAAGTTGTTTCCCTGGGGGCGGATGTCAATGGAGGTACCCGGAAGTACTTTCTGAGTTACGAGGGACGAGTGCAGCGACCGGAAGTGGTGGTGCACGGGGTGGTTCACTAGTGCGCCACCCGGAAGTACCCCGCGGTCGCTGCTGGCGCTAGGATAGCAACCCGGGAGGCTTCTCCTGGTCCCGGCCCGGGGAGGCGGTGATGGCCCCGGTGTCCCGGTCTCGAAGCCCCCAAGGCTCCCCAGGCTCCCGGCGGAAGGGCGGCAGCAGCGGCAGCAGCAGCAGCTCCTCGGCGAGCCCCTCACCCCCGAGACCCAGCCGCCCCCACCGACCTGCGTCTCCCGAGAAGCGGGGCAGGAGGTCGCGGTCCCGGGAGCGCAACGGCGTGAAGCACTTGGGCCACCGGCGGAGCCGCAGCTGGTCCCGCTCCCGGGAGCGCACGCCGGGCGGGCCGCGCTCCTCCTCCGCTCACCACGGGCACCATCACCACGGCGGCGGCGGGAAGCAGTGGCCGGACTACTACGAGAAGGAGAAGGAGGAGATCCTGCGGTTGAGGCGAGCCCCTAACCCCGGGCCCCCGAGTCGCCCCCCGACCCGAGCCAGGGTGTTGTGAGGAGAGGCAGGGGCAAGAACCAGCCTCAGCCATCTCGAAACAGCACCGTCCTCTCATCCCTGATCATCGGACACCCTGCCCTGGCCCCCACGCCAAGAACCAGACCCCCAACCCTGGCAACGCACCCAGGGTCCATCCCACCCATGCTCTGGCTATATGGTCCCTGCAGCCTCCTCTCTCTGTCCACTATCCTTGGTCCCACAGACATGAGAGACCCTCCCTTTTTCCAAGTGGAGGAGTGTTCCCTGCAGAGTATTTTTAAGTGCCTTCTCCAGTCTTGTTTTAAATGACCCATGGCTGCTCACCACTTAGCGACCAGATTCATTGCTTGTTCCACCTTCGTTTTTGGGAGACTTTGTCAGTTTTGCCTTAATTTTATCCATTAAAGAAACTGTGGGGGAGGTAATTAGGAGCTCCAAAGGACATGAAATGAAGTAGATTTGAGTCATCTGTGTTAATGTAGTGGTGTAGCCCCACAGGTATGATAGGGCCCAGCTCATTAAGCTATCTTGGATAACCTGCAGCGGTGACAAGCTTGGAAATAATACAGCCTACAGCGATGACAAGTGTGAACATGCAATGGATGGTTCTGCTCAAAAGCAAAGCATCACATATTGGAATTTGTTGTCTCTACAGATTATATTTTCCATTTTATAGATCAGGGCAGCCAGAGGGATGTCTCGTGCAATAATTTGCCACAGACTAGTTACATTTGCCTTTTAGTTTTCATAATAACAAATAATGTGTCTATCTGTGATGATTACATCCACTTCCTAAGACAATTCATTTGGAACATTACATATGTGGCCAAAAATCCTGTTTTACTAGGCTACAAAGTCTGAGGGTTAACTGAAACTTGCAGAGGTCCACTTTAAGATTTCTCAGACCTGCATTGGTTCCCGTCTCCTTGGTGACTGAGAAAACTAACATTGAATTAAGTCTTGGTTTTGGAGGGAATAAACAAATTTTAAATACTAAAGTGAAGAAAATATCCTTTCACGAAATCTAATTTCAGAGACTAGAAATGCTGCTAAACACAAACTACTCAGGTTTCGAATATTAGCACATTAGGTTTTAATGCAGTATCTGCCTTTACAGGAGACTAAATGAGAGAGAGAGGATTGGTGAACTGGGAGCACCTGAAGTCTGGGGACTGTCACCAAAGGTTCCTGACCCAGAGTAAGTAATTTCTCTTGCGGGTTTTTCTCCTTCAGGAACTCTGGTCTGGAGTCTTATGTTAAAATAATATTGTTATTAAATGTTACTATTACTTTACAGAAATGTTCTTGTTCTGCTTTTTTTATATTTCATGTTACGCGTCTCCAAAGTTAAATCACTAAACAGTCATAGCTGGATACGATTTTTCATATAATCCCAACAGATCAATTACATGAGGTTTCAGCAGTTGTAGATCAAATAATGTTGTCTTGTGGTTCAGAGAGTGACTCAAATATTAGCTATTTAATGGTTTTATTCATTACTAACACAGGCTCTGAATCTTCAAACAATTATATGTGTGTTTGATTTTGGATAAATAATCTGCACTTCAAATCATATTGCATAATTAAGATATTTTTGTTTCTGTTCAGTTCTGATGAGCATACCCCAGTAGAAGATGAGGAGGCAAAATCTAAGAAGAGTAGCTCTTCAGATTCCAGTTCAGAAGGTATTTCGTTTTGACCATAGAAGTTGTTTGCACACTAACAGAAGATTGAGGGTTAGAATCTATTCACCTTACTTACAAAGAACTCTACTGACTTCAGTAGGACTCAGCAAAGCCGGCACGATAGAGTTCCATGAGAGGGGGATGCTAGCATACTAGGATCCAAAAATATTAATGGAGTGCCAGACTATAATCATCTTGCAGGTAACATTCTCTTTTTAAATCTTTACAGAAGAGAGAAAGAAGAAGAAGAAGAAGAAAAAGGAAAAGAAAAGAAAGAGATCCAAAAGAAAACACAGAAAGCATTCTGGGGACAGTGACAGCGAGTCTGAGTCTGAGCTAAACACCAGTGGTAAGAAAAAAGGCTTCTATTAAACTATATGGTCTGAAACCTATTGTATGTGTTCTTTATAATCATGTGGAATATTGCATCTGTTGTGCTGGCATCCTCGTGACATTCTGGGATTTCATACATTAGTTGCTCATTATGGGAAAAAAAATCTGTTGACCTACAGAATACGCTCTGAAGACAAATTTTTCTCTTGTCCCAAGATCCATATAAATTGTAGTGAAGCTTTTTTTAATTCTACTTGTACCTGTGTTAAGCTCTAATTTTTTCTGGTTCTATTCAAGACTAATGTTGAACGGTTTCCCTTTGTGCCCTTTTCTCATTCTCATCTCAGTGCTACCTCTTTTATTTAGAATAGCCTCTGTTCCTGTGCACCAAATAACCACCCTCTCTACTCAAATGTCTCCTCAAAACACATCCTCTGTGAAGTCTCTCAGCCCTAATCCACTTTGTGCAGGATGTGAAGTCACAACATTCTAGACCAGAGGCAACATACAGCCTCTGTTGCTGGACTTCAGTAGCCATTCCGATAGAAATTAATCACTAATCCTTTATTTTAAATTCTTTCATTGTTCTGTTGAGTTTGCAGTGTCTCTTGTTCCTGTACATGGGGTTTGGCCATCAGGGAATGGTATCCTGAATTTAATCCATCAGGCATTTCCGTTCAGGTGGTGATAGTATATGAGTACATTGAATAATATTGTTTTGACTGTGTTTGGATATTGTAAATGACCTGGAATTGAGACCCTCCCCTCTAATGCACGGTTACTCCTGCGGGAATTCTGTGCTCAATATTTTAGAATTCTGCAAATTCTCTGTATTTTATTTGTCAAAATAACACAATACAATCATGCCAGTTTCAATTATTTTGGTAATTTATTTCAAAATACCTGTCAGCAAGTATGTCTGTAACAATACAGACCAAAAAAAAAAGATTCAGGTAATGTTTTTTTGACAAATAGATTCCTTACTAGGCATATTAATACAGAATTTCAAGTAATTCATTTAAACTACAATACAGAAACATATTTCCCACACCCCTCAGAAGCAGTGCAAAGCCTTGGGGGAGTTGGGTAACGGAGGAGCTCAGGGAGAGGAGCCTGGGAGTGAACCTGGAGGGTTGGGTGTGGATGGGAGAAGTATGAAACATGGGCATTGGGCTTTCAAGGGTGGGGATTGTTAGAGAGTTGGGGAGTCTCCTCCATGCAGACCCTGGCCCACTCCAAGCCTCTCCCATTCAGTCAGGCACATTTGCCCCTGTCCCCATGTATCCCTGCAGCGCCCCTCACATTCAGCCCCTGGCTCAGTGCTGTCACCCCAGTAGTTCCTGAGCCTGGGCCCAGTCATTTCCCTGCACATACCACACTAGCCCTTTTGAACCCCAGTCTGTGACACAACCCCCCCCCCCCCCCCCCAGCAGCTTGATGTGCCCCACTCTATCCTAAACTGGCGCCACTGACAGGGTGCTGCGATGAATGCAGCAGCCTGTTCTGGCGCCACAGCGGCCTATGATGGGTGAAAGATGTAACTGCAGCACTTCTCAGCAGAATGTATTTTCTATGGGCGAAAAAATTCTGCACTGGATATGAATTCTGCATATGCACAGTGGTGCAGAATTCCCCCATGAGTAGTAGCTAATCACTAAGCCATTCTGGTGTAGGGTGAACTGAGGAATTCAGAGACATTTCTACTTTTATCCCAGGTGAGTAGCTCAATGTTGCAAGACCAGTTCTCTCCACCTTACTTTAGCTGCTGTTGTGCGGGGCGGGTTATATTTCCAATAAAGTGCGGTACTTTCTTCATTTTATTACCGTGGGCTTTTTTGGTGATTGTATGTTTGATTTTTCAGATGAAGATAAAAAGAAAACAAAGAAGAAAAAGAAACATAGAAAGTAAGAGCAGTCTCTTAAAATATTGCTTTTAAATCTGTATGTGTCTTCCATGAGAGAACAGCGGTATTATGATACTGTTTCCCTAGCTGATGAGTAAGGAAGGGCCAACACTTCTGTGTCTCCTGTAGTTAAGAGGCCCATGGTATCATGTAATAGCCTCACTTCAGAATCTTCATGACTCTACCTCAGACCAACTGAATTCTGGCTAATGAAGGACCCAGTCCAAACTTTAAAGAGGAATCTGCCAAAGAATGGTGTGTGGAAGACCCACAATGGTACTTGCTGGATCTGTAGAATGAAATGTTTTTTGTGACTTACTGAACAGATAGATACCAATTGAACCCTCCACTGGGATGCTGCTTGAAAAATTGATCAAGTAAGCCTGGCCTCTAGCACTATTCCCTTTTCCCTGTTAGGCATATAAATGTCTGTCTGTCTCATCTTTAACTTTGTTACAGAAAGAAGTCTAAGAAAAAGAAGAGTAAGAGGAGTAGGAAGAAATCCAGTGATTCAAGTAGTGAAGATTCTGATGATGAAGCTCTTCAAGGGGATGATCTCTGGATTGAGAGATCAAGTAGGTTCTTTCTATTTAACACTTGTGTTAAACTCCTAGGTATTGTGTTCAGTCATATCAGTTGATTATATGTTGATGTCCTGTGTAACTGACCTGACTTAATCAGGTGTGTGACAGATTTGTGCAAAGCAGAGGGTAAAGCAATAATATTTGTGATTATTTGTATTGCAGAAAATACAGACGCTGATAATTTAATTGGACCAGAAGCTCCAAAAATGCATGCATCTCAAGATGATAGGCCTTTGAAGTAAGTAGTCATATATGATTTACACAAACAGATCAAATCAAGGAAAATAAACATGAAGGTTGCCATGCCAGATAGTACCTGTAGCCAGGAGTGAAGGTGATGTTTTCTCGCAGACTTTCATTTGTTAGAGGCACTAAATCTGTGTTTTATTCTTAAACTGAAAACCTACTGAAATCAGCTAGAACTTGCAGTATGTGTACCTGGTAACTTTTGTTAGGCAGTTTGTTACATTGTTTTCAATAGAGTGGCCATGTTACAGTATTATTTTTTCAAATACTTTCTGCAATGTGGTGACTTTATTCCAGTTTACCATTAAATCAAATTCTCCATTATAATTAATTAATTTTTGATTCAGCTCATGACTTACAATCTCTCTCATTGATGGAAACTGCCAGAATAAAGGAAGCACAGACATTAACTGGAGAAATGGCTATATAGGGTGATGAATAGCGAGATGTCAAGTGAGTTACTTTTAGTGACCCTTCCGCTTCAGCTGTCCCAGAGCACCAGTAATGTTTCAGTAACGTGTCCGCCCAGAGGAAGGCCGTCCTGCAGTAAATGGAACCTTTTGTTACAAACTTCCTTGCTTCAGTGAGTCTGGAAATCCAGCATGGGAGCGAGTGTTCCAGTATGTCATGTCCAAGAGTTTGAACAAACTTAATTCTGTTGCTGCTCTGGTTGCATGAAATACATATCACTTTGTTGAGTTCTCAGTGCTAGATTTATCAGGGCTCCTCTGCGTTCGTTCATGGATTTAATTACTCTTGTGACCGCTTCAGTTTGAAACTGATGATTTTTTTTTTTTTAATTAAAGCTATGGCCACGCTTTGCTGCCTGGTGAAGGTGCAGCTATGGCAGAGTACGTAAAGGCTGGAAAACGCATCCCTCGAAGAGGTGAAATTGGCCTGACCAGTGAAGAGATCGCATCGTTCGAGAGCTCTGGTTATGTGATGAGTGGCAGCAGGTAGGGGGTTTTTTGATGATGATACTTAGGGTGAGATTTACGACTGCGTAGGAGACCCAGTTGAAAGCACCAAAGAAAAGTTGCTACGTGTGTATATTATGCAACAATCAAAAAGGTTAAACAGTCTGCGACTACAAACATACTTGTTCATCTCTGCTGATCTACAGTAAGTTTGTTACAGGTATGTTTTCCCAAGGACAAATATACTTTGCAGTAGTTTCCCCTCTGTAAAATGGGAATACTGATTCAGACCTCCTTTGGAAACTTCTTCGAGGTCTACAGATGAAAAATCACGATATAAGAGCTAGGTATTATAATCGCACTAGAATGTAAATATAGTCTGAGTTCAGATCACTGGAAGCCTGATGTTTAGATAATAGAGACGGCAGTGTTGGTGAGTTCCACATAGCATATTGGATAATAGGACAGGCAGTGTAGGCTGTGCAATGCGGGGTGGGGAAATAGTCTCCCAAAGAGGGTACGGATAAATGGTTTTTTGCCTCCTGACAAATGCAATGTTCTCCTCAGGCATCGCCGAATGGAAGCTGTGCGTCTGCGTAAAGAGAACCAGATCTACAGTGCCGATGAGAAGAGAGCTCTAGCATCTTTCAACCAGGAGGAGAGACGGAAGCGAGAGAACAAGATCCTGGCTAGCTTCCGGGAGATGGTCTACAGAAAGACTAAGGGCAAAGAAGACAAATAACTCCACCCCCCCTTTTTTTTTCCCCCCAATTGTACAGCACGGATTGTAGTAAACAGTGGCTATCACCTTCTTGTGACTTGGAAACAGCTGTAAAGTACTGCAGTGCCTTCCACCCGATGGGATGCATTTCTCAGGACTGGATCATTTGTATCAAGAAATAATCACCCTTAGCAGGCTTTCTTGGACAACTCGTTCACCAGCTGTAGGCAACTGCCATTAGGGGAAGTACAGAATCCTGAATGAGACTGAGGAGTACTCAGGGAGATTCATGATTCTACAAGATGGTAATGCACTGTATTAGACCTGGATATGGACACAACAGGATACCATCATCAGCTGGGCTGCTGCTGGTGAAATGAAACATAACTATCTTCCATTTATTTTGGTTAATCATCATGGACAAAATCAGACTAGACTTCACCACCATGAACAGACTACTATTAGTAGCAAAAAATAAGGAATTCCTAAATAGCCATTTAGATTTGATGATTGTTCATTTATGATGCAATTGCGAAAAGTTCTTTACACACTGTACATTTATGGTTTCCTTTTAGTTGTTTTGAGGAAGAAAACTCACTTCATGGCTTGTGGTTCAGATTCCATTTGTAAATAGAAATATATTTGTAATTTAATAGATCTTGGTTTCAACTATTTTAAAAAAGATCACAAGCAGTGTATATTATAGAAGTAGTAACTTTAAGGGTCTGGCCTAGAACCTCCAAAATCCCAGGACACTGAATGAAAGAACTAAAAGCTTGTCTCCTTCTCTGCTTAACTGCTGTACATAGATATATCTCTCAGGTGCGGGGCAGTAGTAACCAGTGTTTAGAAGTCCTGGAAATACATAAGTAGTAACAGAAGATGGATTTTAATTCCAGTTCTGAATTTCTTTCCTCTTGGAAATCTTCTAGATTAAACCCTTACGATTTTAACTCCTTGTATTTTAATTTTCTTTTTTCAGTAGTATTAATCTCTTAAGATTTGCGGTTAGAGGCCTACTCCTGATCAATTCTTATCCAGTATTCCCCCATTGCCATCTGGTCATCATATTTCCAAAAATGAGTATCCTGTATATCCTTTGACTTATTCTTTCTTATATACTTTTTTTTTTTTTTTTTAAAGTAAAATAGCGTCTGAATGTACTTTTAAAATCCCTGGTTTCTAGTTCTGAGGGGTAGAAATACTTACACCCTGTAGTAGGTTTCCATAAAAACTTTAGAAATCCTGTTATCCACTTCTGTTGGATTTATAAACCTTGTTTTAACATAACATTAGGCTTAACCTACCTCTCATCATTTTAAACTATGTATATCCTGATCTTGGAACTCTCTTCTGCTGGTGTTTCCTATGTGTCTGTGCAGAGCCAGTTGCAAGATCAGGTCCTTAAGCTGTCGATGTTAATGTCACACTAATTTAAAACATGTGTTCATGATTTAGTAGCCAGGTACCATTCTTGTACGATCTAATTCAGAAGAGCTAGTAAAAGAGAAGGAAAGGCAAAACAAAAAAGCCTGTTCCAGTGCCCTTAGTTTATTTCCATATAACACCAACATATTGTAGGTGCCCTTTTGAATTGGATTTAATCTGAAGCAAATGTTTATTTAGAAAGTTATGCTGTCCATGAGAATTTTCTTGCTTTCAATGATGTCTTTGAGCCACTTTTCCCTAAACCGACACTGTCCTGGTCTAGAAAAAACAGAACAAACAGTGTAAGAATAATGGTAGCAGTCAGCTGCAAATCAGAGTTCTGGCAGCTGGAAGGAGGCCCTTTGAAGTGGGCAAGCCTATCCCCTGGAAGAATGAGGCTTTTTAGGCCTGTGTAAATCCATCACTAATTCAGTACGCAGGAAATAGACACCCATGGAACATGTACATGCTGGGATAAAGAACTATGCCAGCTCGGTGGGGTTTGAGTGTTTTTTTGCTGGTGGGATTTTAGTGTGGTTTCCCTGAGTCGCATAGACAGGATTTTTTTTTAAGAACTCGGCTATAGCCAGCTCACTTTCCTGCCTCTGCTGAAGCGCTGTCCTACAACTTGCTTGGGATATAAAAAGATAAATTTACGTAGATCTTGTTCGAATGCTAGTGGAGCTAGGTTAGGCTCCCAGTTTGTATAAGGCTGTGAGTTGTTATTAGCATTCCACATACACCTCATGGATTAGACTCTTAGCCCCGCTTCACCCGTATGGTGCCACAAATGCCAGAAACAGCCTGGAATTTTCCCTGGGGGGAGGCCCCAGAATTTGTAGTGTCACCATAGTTGACTTATGTCACAACCACTGAGCCCTGGTGGAGAGTATGGCCAAAACACAAGATCCTCAGCTGGTGTAAGTTAGAGCAGCCAACAGCAGGGCAGGGCCAGACAGCATCAGCCTGCTGGCGCTGATTCCCTGACACACTCAGCTATGGTGGGGTGGGGGCTATCTGTACCCATTTCTAATATAGCTGGACATACCTGAAATTAACCATGGTTTATGCACCGTTGCTAGGGCCCTTCTATACTGGTTCATTGCTTTAAAAAAAGCTACAGAAAAAAATATACCTGTGAATGAACCTATTTGATTCCAAAATGAAGAATACCTCAACTGGCAAGGTCTGCAATAGATGAAAGTGGGGGTACAGTTCAGACATTTCTGAGAGTACAGTTAAAGTAGGCATTTTTATCCATTACAATTCTCTTTTGTAAAAGGTTGCATGGCTAGAACAATGTCATCCGTTATCTTATTCTAAGAGCAGAAGGTATTTGCTTACACACAAATCTAAGTCTTCCTCGAGCCAGACAGCTAGACTTTACCAAGTCGTATTACAGAGTGGGAGCTCTACTGGACAAACCACAGAATTGCAACTGAGTGAGTAGGCAAAAATCATCAAAGGAAGTCAGATGGGTCAGTGAAAACTTCAATTATTTTGACATTTAGTTTTGTGATAGTTCTTCATAGTATTACAGCACATTTTCAAACCATATAAAATGAATGAAAGGACCACGGTGGCATGCACTCTAAGGTTACATTTTAGCAGCAAAGGGGAGGGAAGGCCGAAGAACTATCAGTTTTAGTGAGGGTCTCTCAGGTTGTAGCATTCATATCACAGGCCCCTTCCTGGAATATTAGTCACAGCACATTATAGGATGTTTTCTCATTTTGCAGAGAGACCAATTCAAACCAGAATCTTGACAGGGATCAAGTATTGATCTAATCACTTGTGCAGTTATGAACTTCACTTACTCGGACAAATTTTGACAGCCCTCCCACCTTACATACTGTAATAATTTAATTTACTGCTTTCTCATTCCACAGAGGGAGTAAAGTGAAATTTTTTTACTTTCACATTTCAAAGGGGAAAATGAGATGGTTGAGTAACACTTTAAATACGTACAGGTGGTTTAATTTTGGAGATCTCAATGATGAAATAGATGCATGCTGTTGTTCGTGGGATGGGCTTCCTGCATGTTGGGATGCTCCAGCGAACCCGGTAGTGGTACCTCTTGCTGTACGTCAATTCTTGTTCCTGGAGGTAGTCTGACCAGTGAAGCCAGCTCCCATGAAACTCCCACGTCTGCTGAACATACACCACACTATAAGTCTTCCACTCTCTAGTACAGATGACTTAAGGGAAGTGGGGAAAAAAAGAGATTGAGTTGCTCTTGTTTAACTCTGCCACACACATCAAGATTGAGGGGACATGGTAAAAAGGAAATGCTACTTTTAAAAACTGTCTAATCACAGTCACCTCAAGAACTTATTTCTACAGCATATTACTGAGGCAAATAGTTTAACAAGATTCCTAGAAGATTCAATGTACACAGAGCAGCGTTTGTAATAACAGAAGGCACGTTAAAGTTAGCTGGGTTGTCATCCTAATGCTTCCAAGCAAAAAGCTTGATTGGCTGTAGAATTCAGAAGGATGTTTCTTCATTCAATATTGCCTACCGTAGTTGATCTCATGCATTTCTAATTTGTGGCACTCCTCAGGCCCCACGCTACCAGCACTCCCAGCTACCTTCGAGACACCACTGACTTCCTGAGGAAACTACAATCCATCGGTGATCTTCCTGATAACACCATCCTGGCTACTATGGATGTAGAAGCCCTCTACACCAACATTCCACACAAAGATGGACTACAAGCCGTCAAGAACACTATCCCCGATAATGTCACGGCTAACCTGGTGGCTGAATTTTGTGACTTTGTCCTTACCCATAACTATCTTACATTTGGGGACAATGTATGCCTTCAGATCAGCAGCACTGCTATGGGTACCCGCATGGCCCCACAGTATGCCAACATTTTTATGGCTGATTTAGAACAACGCTTCCTCAGCTCTCATCCCCTAACGCCCCTACTCTACTTGCGCTATATTGATGACATCTTCATCATCTGGACCCATGGAAAAGAAGCCCTTGAGGAATTCCACCATGATTTCAACAATTTCCATCCCACCATCAACCTCAGCCTGGTCCAGTCCACACAAGAGATCCACTTCCTGGACACTACAGTGCTAATAAACAATGGTCACATAAACACCACCCTATACCGGAAACCTACAGACAGCTATTCCTACCTGCATGCCTCCAGCTTTCACCCTGACCACACCACACGATCCATCGTCTACAGCCAAGCTCTGCGATACAACCGCATTTGCTCCAACCCCTCAGACAGAGACAGACACCTACAAGATCTCTATCAAGCATTCTTACAACTACAATACCCACCTGCGGAAGTGAAGAAACAGATTGATAGAGCCAGAAGAGTTCCCAGAAGTCACCTAAAACAGGACAGGCCTAACGAAGAAAATAACAGAACGCCACTAGCCGTCACCTTCAGCCCCCAACTAAAACCCCTCCAACGCATTATTAAGGATCTACAACCTATCCTGAAGGATGACCCATCACTCTCACAAATCTTGGGAGACAGGCCAGTCCTTGCCTACAGACAGCCCCCCAACCTGAAGCAAATACTCACCAGCAACTACATACCACACAACAGAACCACTAACCCAGGAACCTATCCTTGCAACAAAGCCTGTTGCCAACTGTGCCCACATATCTATTCAGGGGACACCATCACAGGGCCTAATAACATCAGCCACACTATCAGAGGCTCTTTCACCTGCACATCCACCAATATGATATATGCCATCATGTGCCAGCAATGCCCCTCCGCCATGTACATTGGTCAAACTGGACAGTCTCTACGTAAAAGAGTAAATGGACACAAATCAGATGTCAAGAATTATAACATTCATAAACCAGTCGGAGAACACTTCAATCTCTCTGGTCATGCGATTACAGACATGAAAGTCGCTATTTTACAACAAAAAACCTTCAAATCCAGACTCCAGCGAGAAACTGCTGAATTGGAATTCATTTGCAAATTGGATACAATTAACTTAGGCTTGAATAGAGACTGGGAGTGGCTTAGTCATTATGCAAGGTAGCCAATTTCCCCTTGCTTTTTCCTACCCCCCTCCCCCAGATGTTCTTGTTAAACCCTGGATTTGTGCTGGAAATGGCCCACCTTGATTATCATACACAGTGTAAGGAGAGTGGTCACTTTGGATAAGCTATTACCAGCAGGAGAGTGAGTTTGGGGGGGGAGAAAACCTGGATTTGTGCTGGAAATGGCCCAACTTGATTATCATACACATTGTAAGGAGAGTGATCACTTTAGATAAGCTATTATCAGCAGGAGAGGGGGGTGGGAGGAGGTATTTTTTCATGCTTTTTGTGTGTATATAATAAGATCTTCTACACTTTCCACAGTATGCATCCAATGAAGTGAGCTGTAGCTCATGAAAGCTTATGCTCAAATAAATTGGTTAGTCTCTAAGGTGCCACAAGTACTCCTTTTCTTTTCACTGGAGGCAAGCAATCCACTACACCAGAGGAAACAGTGCTGTCTTCTGCTTTGGCATTTCCTGTATTCATAGGGCATTAGACCCTCAGCTGTACTTTAAGCTCTATTCAGGTTCTTGGATTTTTCATGTAATATTTGTGAAAAGCTGTCTAATGCAGGTGACAGTGAAAAAGAACCTATTAGATAGTCTAAACCCAGGTCCTCAGAAGGGCTTAGGTGCCTAACTCCCATTGACTGCAAATAAATATCTGTGAGGAGCTGAGCCTAAGCTTCCAAAGGCAATTTCACTGCATGGGCGTACCTGAGTCTCATCCAAAGGCCATTAGGACACTGAGTTTTGCAGATAGGAACAATAAGGAAATGGAGAGCGCCCAAGCACATGAGGAGAGAGGGCATTCCGACCAATTGGAAAGCCACCCAAGGGTGCCATTGAGTAGTTAAAAGGCCTGCTGAGGAAGCGAATTGGGGGCAGGATGCCCAAAACAGTGAGAAGGGTTTCAGAAGTACAAAAGGAGTATTCGGAGCGATCAGGGAACAGAACCAAGCTCCAGAAATGTCCAAGCACCTTCTCTGCATGACTCAAGTGACATCTCAGTGGGTGTTCAAAGCTCTCAAGTTGTTAGGCTGCCACCATTGAGTCAGGTGGAGAAGTTCAAACCCCCTCCCATCCCCCCCACACTTATGGGGCACTGTAAAGGTAGACTGCTCTACAAACACATCTGGACAAAGGGTGCTGGGCCTCCATTTGGAAAGTAGACTGTAAGTACTACCAGTAATAAATAATAGATCGTAACTTCGCTCATCAACTTCAGAGGGAGCAGGCCATGTTGGCTCGGTGCATTTACAGCTATACTGAATGAAAGAATGGCTCTAACTTACTGACATGTATTCCTCAATTTGCTGCTGTCCCCTCTCCACTGTAAAGTCCTTGCATGAGGTCCATTGAATGTTTTGGATGATGTACTCAGCTTCTGCAAACAGACAATATACTGCTTAAGCCGCTTGATGGGGCTCTGACACGCTAAAGGACTTTCAATGGAGCAGGCTCTGTATTTCAATACCTCTCTCTTTTTCTTGCAAATCTCGAAGATGCTCTTTTGCATCCCTGATTACATCCTCAATTAAAATCTGTGCTTTTTCCTTGATGACAGCATCTTCATCTCCCACACCCATTATCATCAGCTTTAGAGAGAGAGAAATTGACAAGTTCACTACGAGAAGGTCAATACATGAAACTTGAGTAGAGCTGGGCTTTCTTACCTTGTCTACCCCCAACAGACCTTCAGCTGATCTGGAAAGAGATAGCAAAACAGCAGCTGCTTTCATTGGTTAATTCTCTTATAGCCCCTGACCCCTCATTCCCTGTATATACCCACACCAAAGTCTGGTCCTAAAATATCTCCCTTCCAATATTAGAAAGCAGCCTCTCCTACTCTCATAAACCAGATAGGTTTAGTGCATTGGGCTGAGCTCTTTGCTGCAGTAATATGCAGAGGGAAGTTCAGGGATTTAGCTGGCAGGTCCCACTGACAAGAGAGTGGTGATATTCCTGGGGCATCAGGCCTGAGCCTCAAATGTGGCACTAGATTCTTCAGATTTCAGGGGGAGAGAGTGGAATTGCTCTCATGCCTACCTGTCTCAATGCACCTTACAGGTTTTTTCCTTAGTGCTGGGATCTGCTCTATCCCCTGTAGCCTGCAGATTCCCAGGGCTCATTAAGCAGCTGGCTCTCTGGGTTCCTTAAAAGAGTGTTTGCACACAGCCGTCACCAGGCAACACTGGTGGCAGCCAATAGAAAAACAGAGTCGATGTACAGGCATTCCATTGTGTTTTAAAACAAGAAAAATAATTGCTTAAAGTTTAGCTATTCAGCACCGGCATCATGGCTGTGCAGATATTGTCAGTGTCAAGGGGGGGGTTCCCGTTCTGCTCCCACTGAGCAGGATCAGGCCCTTGGACTGGAGCTCCATGGACCAAACTCTGTCTTCCTTTCTGCTTGTGCTGCACCGAGTATGCAATAATAATCCTAACTAGCAGCAGTTCATTGGCCAATCTTCATGGAAGAGTCCTGCTAGGGAACAGGCGGCCAGCATTCGCAGGGTGTCACGGAGTCCCTGGGCGATGCTCTGGAACTGCTCCCCATGAAGCCAGTCAGGACTCTGGGGCAGTTGCCTTTCTGTGAGCAGCCTGTCTTCAGGACACGCAGCTCACTCAGCTTCCACCTTCCTGGGTCTGACCTTGGAGCATTCAGCATCCTCTGCCCCTCCGTGCGCTTCCCACAGCGAGTCCGCTCAGGTGGGGCTCCTGGGGAAGCCAGAGGGTCCTGCACCCCAACTTCGCAGTCAGACGTGACTCTCAGCCAGCCAGTAAAACAGAAGGTTTATTAGACGACAGGAACATGGTCTA
This sequence comes from Caretta caretta, assembly GCF_965140235.1. Classification (NCBI taxonomy): domain Eukaryota; kingdom Metazoa; phylum Chordata; order Testudines; family Cheloniidae; genus Caretta; species Caretta caretta. Next base: position 89,835,029 of record NC_134214.1, read on the forward strand.
ACACAGAGCTTGCAGGTGCAGAGAACGGGACCCCTCAGCTGGGTCCATTTTGGGGGGCAGTGAGCCAGACAACCACGTCTGCACTTCACTCCATGTCCCAGCCAGCCCCAAACTGAAACCCCCTCCAGCCCCTCCTCCTCTGGGCTTTGTTCCTTTCCCGGGCCAGGTGGTCACCTGATTCCTTTGTTCTCCAACCCTTCAGCTCTCAACTTGCAGGGGGGGAAGGGCCCAGGCCATCAGTTGCCAGGAAACAGGGTGTCGGCCATTCTCTGTGTCCAGACTCCTGCACACACCTGCCCTCTAGGGCTCTGCAATGATCATACACCCTTACTCCACCCCCTAGATACTTAAGAACTGCCTAGGGGAAACTGAGGCACCCCCACACTATTCAGAGGAAACATTAAGAACAGTCCCACTTCGTCACATCTCTCCCCCCTTCGAGATCAAACTGAGCGGGGTCACTTTAGCCGGTGACCTGGGGAAGTTCGAAGCCACCAATGTTCCCATGGATGCCCCAGCATCTCTCCCATTCCTTGGTAGGAGTTACACCAGGCCCTTCCAGTTTCACGCCCTCCCTTAGGTCAGGGGTGGTCGATAGCACTCGCAGGCCGCATGTGGGAAGGTTTATGCAGCCCATGCCCTTTGGCCACCCCAAGAATGTCTCCCCATTGACCATCACCTTCTGCTCCCACTGGAGGTCCGGGGGGCCTGGCCCCAGGAAACTCCACACAGACATATAGGTTGGGGTCAGGAGTGGGAGCCCGTCCACATCCCCAACCATCTGGCTGACGGAGTCTATGGCCTTGGGACCCAGCAAGGGAGCCAGACACCGGGGCTTTTCCGCAGGGTCCCCTTGGTTCAAATCGCCAGCCTGCTCAAAGGCAGTGAGGTGGGCATCCACACACACCCCCCCCCCTTAACCAGGGGCAGCAATTTAGTCTCGAGGTTCCCTGCGGAACTGGCCCCCCGGGATCTATCCCCACTCACCCCGGGGAGGTCCCCTAGGCCTCTCCGCTCCCCCACCGCCAGTTCATCCTGCTGCTGCTTCTGCAGCTCTTTCTCGGGCTCTCGCTGTCTCCCACAGTCCTCTTGCTCTCTCAGACTCCGCTCCAATCCCGTCCGTCTCGATCCCCCGATGGGGAACCCGATCGTGAAGACCCTCGTCTGGTCGGGGACAGGAGTCTTGGCGATGCCTGGCTCCCGCTCCAGCTGCTCCCAGATCCTGCTATAGCCCCAGTTGGGGTCAGGAATCTGTTCCTTAGAGCAGTCATCCTCCTCCAGCTGCACGATTAACTCTGCTTTGGTGAACTTTCCAATGCTCAACCCTCTCTTTTTGCACAGGGTTACAATGTCCTTCTTAAGGAGACGGTGACAGGCCATCACTCCGCTCCTCCCAAGTTGTTGTGGACTCACAGGCCCGTGTGTTCTCAGCTCCCCACGGTTTCCAGGGAGAACCCCTAGTGTGCCAGCCCTTCTCGAGGTCACCACCTCTTTGCCAGGGTCGAGCTGCAGACTCCTCTGCCCCTTGGACTGCTCGCTGCAATCCCCAGGGGAACCCTGTTACTGCACAGTCCTCGCTGGTCACACACTCCCAGGGGTTAACCGCCCCCCGAAACCGCTCCTCCCTGAGCCTTCAGCAGGCCTGGTCCTCGGCAATCCCCCTTCGTGTTACTGCTCCCCAGTCACTTACTGCAGGAAGCACCATCCACGGGGTGCAGTACATCCCACCGCTACCACCAGTTGTCACGGAGTCCCTGGGCGATGCTCTGGAACTGCTCCCCATGAAGCCAGTCAGGACTCTGGGGCAGTCGCCTTTCTGTGAGCAGCCTGTCTTCAGGACACGCAGCTCACTCAGCTTCCACCTTCCTGGGTCTGACCTCGGAGCATTCAGCATCCTCTGCCCCTCCGTGCGCTTCCCACAGCGAGTCCGCTCAGGTGGGGCTCCTGGGGAAGCCAGAGGGTCCTGCACCCCAACTTCGCAGTCAGACGTGACTCTCAGCCAGCCAGTAAAACAGAAGGTTTATTAGACGACAGGAACATGGTCTAACACAGAGCTTGCAGGTGCAGAGAACGGGACCCCTCAGCTGGGTCCATTTTGGGGGGCAGTGAGCCAGACAACCACATCTGCACTTCACTCCATGTCCCAGCCAGCCCCAAACTGAAACCCCCTCCAGCCCCTCCTCCTCTGGGCTTTGTTCCTTTCCCGGGCCAGGTGGTCACCTGATTCCTTTGTTCTCCAACCCTTCAGCTCTCACCTTGCAGGGGGGGAAGGGCCCAGGCCATCAGTTGCCAGGAAACAGGGTGTCGGTGAGCTGTAGCTCACGAAAGCTCATGCTCAAATAAATTGGTTAGTCTCTAAGGTGCCACAAGTACTCCTTTTCTTTTTGGCCATTCTCTGTGTCCAGACTCCTGCACACACCTGCCCTCTAGGGCTCTGCAATGATCATACACCCTTACTCCACCCCCTAGATACTTAAGAACTGCATAGGGGAAACTGAGGCACCCCCACACTATTCAGAGGAAACATTAAGAACAGTCCCACTTCGTCACACAGGGATATGGATTTCAGGATCCAGCAAGCCTTTGTCATCACTACCTTCTATGGCTGTGTGACTTACAGCCCCTGCAATGTAAGGAGAGATTGTTCAATCCCTGGTTAGCCTGTGCAGGATTTCCTAGATTCCTTGTGCACAGCCTTAGTCTGAAGTCAGGGGAGGAAGACTGCAGGGGGTCAAATCTTGCATGGGTGTCCACTGGTGACAGGAAAGGGACTTGCTTGAATTCTTTACCACTTATTAGCTCCGATACTCTGCCCTGTCATGAGCATCCCAGGGTGATGGCACAGTGGGACAACGCTGCAGTCGTGTTTCCATTATCTTGTACCTGCCTCCAGCCACAAAATGCCCTATGCACAGGCTGCTCTGACTGTGTGTACTGTGTCCTCTGCATCATTCAGGCTAGGCCTGAGCTGTGCTTAGTGGTGCTAACTCAGTGGGGTGGGGGAAACTGGGCAAATTTGCGGGGACTGGCAATTTGCTTTTTGGCAAACTTTCACTACAAAACAAATTCATAATTTCATCCCATACAATTTCTAAGCCCAGAAACTTTGCTCTTCGTTCCGTTTTCACTGGTTGGCTGGCTTCACATGGAAACACCTGACAGTCCTATTGGGTTTGTCCATGTTTCCCTGTGAATTCACCATGGTGCGAGCAAAATAAGTTTGAAAAAGTCAAGGCTTGCCTCCGAGACCTGGCACTGGGGGAAAGGACTGTGGCTGTGTGACAAACCAAAGTAGTTAGCAAGTATGTCTGAATGAGAAATGTTGCTCGGGCCGGAAAGTATGAAGGGGAAGAGAAAGAGAAGTAATAATGAAGTGGGCTACAGCAAGGTTTAGTGATCAGACCACGGGACTGGGCACCAGGAGAGCGCGTTGCAGTTCTGGCTCTGATGTTGATTCAGTGTGTGTCCTTGGAGAAGGACCAAAGGCCAACTTTTGAAAAATGCACTTTGTGTTTGGGTGGAGCAGTTTGTGGGATGTCCAACTTCAGATACGTAGGACCTGCTCTTCAGAGGTGTGGAGGCCCCATCGTTCCACTTGGAATCTCAGCACCTGGAATCTCAGGTGCTCAGCACCTCTGAAGATCAGCCTCTTGGGCCCAGATCCTCAAAAGCATTTAGGCACCTAACTCGCATTAAAATCAATAGGATTAGGTGCCTGAATATCTTGGTGGATCTGGCTCTTGGTGTCTAAACCAGTGTTGCCAATGTGCTATTTCCTTGTCAGTGATGCAGTTTGGCGGGGGCTGGAGCCAATGGTGACATGAGAAGCTGCAGCCTTCTCACAAATTTCAGCTCTGCTGCCCCCTCTGCCTGGAAAACCCTCTTTGACTGGCTGCCTTCTCCACTTGCCCTCCTGAAAGAGGGAGCAGGCAGAGCCCAGCTGCACAACGTGGCTCCAATCCCTCCTTTCCTGTGAAAAATGGGTCAGTCTGCTCCCCCCTCCATCCTAGAAATACCAGGCCAGGTAAGGGGGATGAAGAACCCCTGGGGGAACAGCAGTGAGGCTGGGAGTCAACACTGACTTGGAGTTGAAGGGACAAAACTGATTGCTGGGGAGTGTGGGGCTGGGGAGAGCCAGAGTTCACTCATTAGAATTGTGGGCTTGGGGAGAACCTGGAAGCTCCATCCAATCAGTCAGGCAGCAACCAGAGCTCCTTCAACGAGTGTGAGACTCACCTCACCCACTATGTGTGGGAGAGTTGGCAATGCTAATTGGTACATGTGCCTGGCAAAGAAAGAGGGTTCAAAATCAAAAGAGAAGCTAAACTCCAGAGTGGTCAGTTTAGATGAGCTATTACCAGCAGGAGAGTGAGTTTGTGTGTGTATGGGGGTGGCGGGGATGTGAGAAAACCTGGATTTATGCAGGAAATAGCCTGACTTGATTATGTAAAGAGTTGTCACTTTGGATGGGCTAGCACCAGCAGGAGAGTGAATTTGTGGGGGGGGGTGGAGGGTGAGAAAACCTGGATTTGTGCTGGAAATGGCCCATCTGATGATCACTTTAGATAAGCTATTACCAGCAGGACAGTGGGGTGGGAGGAGGTATTGTTTCATATTCTCTGTGTATATATAAAGTCTGCTGCAGTTTCCACGGTATGCATCCGATGAAGTGAGCTGTAGCTCACGAAAGCTCATGCTCAAATAAATTGGTTAGTCTCTAAGGTGCCACAAGTACTCCTTTTCTTATTGCGAATACAGACTAACACGGCTGTTACTCTGAAAAAAGATCTTATGATTCAGCCGGGGGGAGGAACTGATTCAGATTTTGTAACTCTTGGGGTTGGCGGCAATGAGGTACCCAAATTAGAGGCCACTTCTGAAAATGTGAGCCTAACTCCTTTTTGTGTCTCAGTCCCAGATCCTCTGAGGATAATAACAATACCTGTTGCACAGGGATGTTGCAGGGTGTATAGATTGATGTTTGTGACACAGCTCTCTTCAGACGGAAGGTGTTATGGAAATGCTATTATCATTACAATGAAACATGCCAGAGGCACAGAGAAAGCAGGGTGCCCCTAAAGCAGTGTGGAAGTAGGCAGGGATGTGGGAAAACAGGAAGTATGGCTCAGCAATGGAAGCATGTGGAAACCTAGAGACCATGCCCTGTAGATTGTACAGTCCATAAGCCAAGATACACTAGAGACTATTCCTTGGAGTTGTGAGTAAGAGGGACCCAGTGGAGCCTAGTTTACTTCTGGGAGACAAGAAAATTAAATGAAAGCTAAACACCAGAAAGCAGTCAATGAAACCCTGCTTTGATCATTAGCAATCTCTGCCTCTGTGTTCTTAAGAGGTGTTTTGCCTCCTGCCCCTCATTTAATACACCTGATTAATCACACAGGTCTGTACCCAATACTTTGCAATAATCCTTGTTTCTTTGTGTAGATTGTTCAGGAATGTAACAGCCCTGGCTGTGTTCTTTAGTGGGAAATTGGATTTAAGGGTCCCAGCTGAACTGCAGAAATTGATCCATTCCAACAGACTAATAGTTCTCCTAAGGCTGCAAAAATGGGACCCCGAATTCCCGCACTAGCAACAGCAGCTCTGTAGCATAGATAAGGGGCCCATTGAATTTAAGCAGCTTTACCATGACATCATCTAACCCTCTTTAGAGCTCCTTGGATTATAAGGCCAGGTGGATGACCCTGATTTCCCAAAGCTTGATGCTAGGCAGCCCTCTGGAGGCAACTAGAGACCCTGAACCAGATTCAGGCCAGACCCCAGCCAGTGAAGCTTGAGTGTATAGTGACTTTTTTTTTTGAGTCACCAATGAAGAGAATTCTAGCCCCTTCAAAACACTGGGCAGGGGGAGTGCCAGAGCAGGGAGTCCTTCACAGAAAGCGGGGGAGAGAGATTCTGAAAAGACAAGTGTTGTGAGCAAGAAATGCAGAAGCAGGAACACATGGAACCAGGTGCAAGGTGCTGTGTTGACATATGCTGCAGAACTGCCCAAAAGCTGCAGGATCGATTACACCAGACCCAAAGAGGGGGGATAGGGCTTGTGACAGACAACCCAAAAAAACTTACTGTCCCTCTGGGAAGAGGCAGACCTTGTTGATCCGGCTGTCCAGACATATGCTCTAGTATATCCAGGGTAATCATCAGAGAGGGAATCTCTTCCAGTTCTCCATCAAGTCATGTTCTATAAGATGAGAAGAGTCCTGCCATTGGATTTCCATTATAAAGAGCCCCACTGGGCCCAAGTGAGAATATTGTCCATGGATAGCATTGCCACCTGTCCAGCTATTCCCATGATCATCCCTTTTTCTTTTCTTTTTTTAAGAGGTAGCTGTCCTGGAAAATCTGTACAAGTGCTCAGTACACACTGCCAGCTCCCAGTTTTATGGACTCAGGATAATCTCAGAAGTCCCCCTTTTTTTTTTTTTTTTTTTAAACTTCAGAGGTGGCAACCTTATCCATGGAATGTGGTTGGGTTCCCCGATGTGAACAGTCACCCAGCTGCTGTATTGGACCCAACCTTTGGATCCCATATGCTTCCAAGCTTCATGGGTCTGGGCAGAGTCTGGACACTGGTTCCAAATCTGCCCTCTCAGGCATGCTGTGTTGACATGGGGAATCTGTCTGTCCAATTTATGAATGATGTGAGATTATGAACGCTCTGTATATATCTTTATCCAAGCTGCAAACTCCATTTTTAACATGCAACAGTCTGCAATCTCTTTGTCTCCCTGTTAGACTGGAATTCCAAAGGTGGCTGGCAAAAGGATAACAGAAGAGGGTTATTAACTTAAGTGCTTGACCATTGAAATATAATCGCACCTGGAGCTGCAGCTAGCCAGAGATGTCAAGAGTAACAAGAAGGGTTTCTTCAGGTATGTTGGCAACAAGAAGAAAGCCAAGGAATGTGTGGGCCCCTTACTGAATGAGGGAGGCAAACTAGTGACAGAGGATGTGGAAAAAGCTAATGTACTCAATGCTTTTTTTGCCTCTGTTTTCACTAACAAGGTCAGCTCCCAGACTGCTACGCTGGGCATCACAAAATGGGGAAGAGATGGACAGCCCTCTGTGGAGATAGAGGTGGTTAGGGACTATTTAGAAAAGCTGGACGTGCACAAGTCCATGGGGCCGGACGAGTTGCATCCGAGAGTGCTGAAGGAACTGGCGGCTGTGATTGCAGAGCCATTGGCCATTATCTTTGAAAACTCGTGGCGAACCGGGGAAGTCCCGGATGACTGGAAAAAGGCTAATGTAGTGCCAATCTTTAAAAAATGGAAGAAGGAGGATCCTGGGAACTACAGGCCAGTCAGCCTCACTTCAGTCCCTGGAAAAATCATGGAGCAGGTCCTCAAAGAATCAATCCTGAAGCACTTGCATGAGAGGAAAGTGATCAGGAACAGCCAGCATGGATTCACCAAGGGAAGGTCATGCCTGACTAATCTAATCGCCTTCTATGATGAGATTACTGGTTCTGTAGATGAAGGGAAAGCAGTGGATGTATTGTTTCTTGATTTTAGCAAAGCTTTTGACACGGTCTCCCACAGTATTCTTGTCAGCAAGTTAAGGAAGTATGGGCTGGATGAATGCACTACAAGGTGGGTAGAAAGCTGGCTAGATTGTCGGGCTCAACGGGTAGTGATCAATGGCTCCATGTCTAGTTGGCAGCCGGTATTAAGTGGAGTGCCCCAAGGGTCAGTCCTGGGGCCGGTTTTGTTCAATATCTTCATAAATGATCTGGAGGATGGTGTGGATTGCACTCTCAGCAAATTTGCGGATGATACTAAACTGGGAGGAGTGGTAGATACGCTGGAGGGGAGGGATAGGATACAGAAGGACCTAGACAAATTGGAGGATTGGGCCAAAAGAAATCTGATGAGGTTCAATAAGGATAAGTGCAGGGTCCTGCACTTAGGACGGAAGAACCCAATGCACAGCTACAGACTAGGGACCGAATGGCTAGGCAGCAGTTCTGCGGAAAAGGACCTAGGGGTGACAGTGGACGAGAAGCTGGATATGAGTCAGCAGTGTGCCCTTGTTGCCAAGAAGGCCAATGGCATTTTGGGATGTATAAGTAGGGGCATAGCGAGCAGATCGAGGGACGTGATCGTTCCCCTCTATTCGACATTGGTGAGGCCTCATCTGGAGTACTGTGTCCAGTTTTGGGCCCCACACTTCAAGAAGGATGTGGATAAATTGGAGAGAGTCCAGCGAAGGGCAACAAAAATGATTAGGGGTCTGGAACACATGAGTTATGAGGAGAGACTGAGGGAGCTGGGATTGTTTAGCCTGCAGAAGAGAAGAATGAGGGGGGATTTGATAGCTGCTTTCAACTACCTGAAAGGGGGTTCCAAAGAGGATGGCTCTAGACTGTTCTCAATGGTAGCAGATGACAGAACGAGGAGTAATGGTCTCAAGCTGCAGTGGGGGAGGTTTAGATTGGATATTAGGAAAAACTTTTTCACTAAGAGGGTGGTGAAACACTGGAATGCGTTACCTAGGGAGGTGGTAGAATCTCCTTCCTTAGAGGTTTTTAAGGTCAGGCTTGACAAAGCCCTGGCTGGGATGATTTAACTGGGAATTGGTCCTGCTTCGAGCAGGGGGTTGGACTAGATGACCTTCTGGGGTCCCTTCCAACCCTTATATTCTATGATTCTATGATTCTAATAGCTCTAGACCAAAGACTGGCTGCCAGCCAAGAGACCTAGTTTGTCGGGGAGAAGTTGCCTAACAATGAAATCCTCTGGTAGGACTCTGTGGTCACCTGTTAAGGGGCTGGAAGAATATGAAGGGCCAAAGCTGCTGTTTGCTCACAGTCATTCTCTCTCCAGCCATCTTTCACCTGTTTAAGGTAGGGGAAGCTGCTGCAGGGGCTAGATGAGGTAGAGGGAACCCTGCCGACCTCAACACAGATGGTTTTCCAAGGAGTCCCAAGGGAAGGCTGAGCTACAGTGAGGGGAAGATCATGTAGGTTTTTATTATTTTTGTGTGGATCTGTATATATCTCTTTTCAGGTTTCAGAGTAGTAGCCGTGTTAGTCTGTATCTGCAAAAAGAAAAGGAGTACTTGTGGCACCTTAGAGACTAACCAATTTATTAGCGCATAAGCTTTCGTGAGCTACAGCTCACTTTGTCGGCTGCATAGAATGGATCATATGTACAGATAAGTTGGAAGTTAGCATACAAACTGTGAGAGGCTAATTAGTTAAGATGAGCTATTATGTGATTAAGTAAAGAGCAACTGCAGCATAGAGCCCTGTGCAAAGGGACTGTGCATGTAAGGGCCACCCTTCCCATGTGCCTCCTGAGAGAGTTAAACTGTAACGCAGAAGCCTCGCACCTTCAGTGGGCTTCTGGGACAGGGTGTGTTTAAATTACTGAGGTATCTTGGGGGTCCGTGATGGAGCTGGGGGCCTGGGGTGGGTGGGCTGAGGGGGCTGAGGGGCTCCATTTCAGTGAATCGGTAACTGACTGTGACAGCTGGTGCCCAGGAAATATGCTACAGCCAACGGAGCCCCCAGGGAAGCTTATAACAGCGGGGATTCCGAGAGGCTTGGATTCCTCAGCAATCTTGTGCGTGGCCAAGAGAGGGTACTGGGTCAGATCTGTGACAGGGAACTAAAAGGATCTTTGCAAACACTCAGGGACAGAGCACTAACTGAGTGGAATTGTCTCTCTCCCAGTGCAAAGCAGAGCAGCACCAATGTGCTGGGTGAAAGGGCACCTGGCGATAGGCATGGTCCAAGCAGAGAAATTCTCTCTGGTTAGACCCTGTTATCTATTTCTTTTCACTCCATCTCCTAGCATCTAAAGTCCCAATACCTGTGGTGGGGGCAGGAGGGAAGTCTATGGGTGCCAAACAGCTGGCATGTTGATTTTCAGGAAGACTAAGGGTAAAAGGATCCAAAGTGGCCTTGTCTGGCCTTTCACCAGCTGCACGGTTTAGCTGGGATGGCAAAGAGCTCCACATCATCATCAGCAGAGGACTTGGCATCCTTTCCTTCTCTCCCTTGTGCCCTCCTACTCTGTTTTCTCTCCCTGATCTTCACACACACACAGTCCCTTTTTTCATCATCTGTCCTATCTCCTCCCTTCCCACTCTCTCTCCAGTGTTGTAGCTGACCAGCTTGTGACAGGATCTTTGGGCTTTGTGTTTAATTGATTCCCAAGCTGCCTCCATCTTTCAAAAGATAGGCTGAGGCAGGAAGCATGATGAGTTGGTCATGGACTGAAAACAAAGCCACGTGATCTGAGTTAGCCTCCACGCCAGCTAACCTAGAACACCGTGTCCTTATAGCTACCGCTCAGGGTGTCCTTAGAAAAGTATTGGGGTCTCAGGGCTTAGCAACACAAACAATATTTTAAGACTCAAGACAAGGGATGGGTCCAATCAGAGCCCCCTCCAAATGTGGGGAAATTCAGATCTAAATGTTGGGTCTAATTTGGGCCAAAGTTCCCTTTTATATTGCAGTGGAGCCGGGGGAGTTCCATTTACTTTAGAACATGTACTTTTTTTAAAATATCTACATGAAACCGAATTTTGAGGCAGTTTTATTACCAAGCCATCAATAGGATGGAATAGAGTCACTATAACATCAGAGGGCAAGGCAGCTTCCCCAGCATGCATATGTTAACCGTAAAGAACCTGATTTTCAGAAGTGCTGAGCACCCGTAACTACCATTGACTTCAGTGGGGTCTTGAAGTGTTAGTATTTCAGAAAATCCGTCCTGTCCCTTCGTGAAGAATGTGTCTAGGGAGGGCCTGATTCTCCACTCACACTGGCTCTATCCCAGTCGAGCTCCTCCTGATTTCCCCCAGTGTGAGCAGAGTAGATCAAATCTTCTGTTATTTAATGGCTTTTGTTCCCTGTTTTGCACTCTTGATGCCCCACAAAGGGGTCAGGGTTGTTTTTCTCTTTCCTTCCCTGCTTGGCTCTGCCTACAACAAACTCCCTTCCCTTTTTGTGGTTCTTTAATCTTCTTTTAATCTCTCCTCTCTTAGTCTTGTGAAGGCCGCTATAAATTTCTCACCAGCAATGTGAACAAATGTCCATTTGTTCTTGTCAGGGTACAGAGAGCACCTGGCCAGCCTTGGCATTTGCCATACAAGTAGAGGCTTTGAAGGGAAAGTTGAAAAGCCCTTTAATCTTTCTTATGATAATGTTCAGGAATTCTGACTCATGCTTCTTCAGCAGCTCCCTTGCATTTTTCTCGTACTAACTCCTATTTGGCTGGAAAGCAGTTTTGTTTCGGTAAGTGAGTCTAACCAGAGTAATAGCAATTCAGTGGAAAATGTCACTTCTAAAGGTGTAAATTGTGATCAGTGCATTTTCTCTCAGTTGTAGGTAATTTCACTGTGATTATGTAAAAAGAAAGTCATGGACCCTTCACATCTCCAGGTCATGGGTTTGTTCTGGCATCACTTACTCATGAAAGATTAATGCCAAAGAGCGAGCTGTTAGGACACAGAATGCAGGGAGTGGATGCTCGGGGATTGACAATGAGGATATAGAGTCTTTAATCCCCAAAACAGATTTGTTTACAGTCCAAGCTGGTAGTGGCCAAAAATTACTACACTCTGATAGCGGCTTAGTGACCTTTTACAGCAAAAATACCAAAGAACTGGAGGAACGACATGGGGGTTAATCTGAGAGCCCAGCAGTCCTGAATGCATGAATGGGGAGTGGGTAGGGAGGACAAAGGCAGCAGAGAACGATGGGTTATGTTTTAAATTTGCCTTCCTGTAGAGAACCAGTACTACTGTAATAGGGGAACTGTCCTCATTTTGCAACTAATGCTCAGTATATAGAGAGGGGCCAACTGTGTGAAGTTTGGATTCGGGGGACTCAGATCTAGAAGTTTGGTTCAGACCCATCTCCAGCAAAAAGCAGAAAGCTCGCCTTGTTATTGATCCCTACAGCAACATGAGTTGTCTTGGTCTCTACTCAACACTTGAAGGACAAGGTTCCTGCCCTGAGCTGCTTACTGTCTAACTCAGACCAATAGAAAACCAGGAAGGACTCCAGCACAGGGAGGATTGGAGACCTCTTGGCATGGCGATTAACATAAGCAAGCAGGAGAAAGAAGTGGTTTCTTAGAGGGAAGTGAAAGCAAAATATCCTTAGTTATTCTGAAAGATCCCTTATGCAGATAGCTAATAGCTAGAAATCACTGAACACAGCCCTCATTCAGAGGGCATGTGCACAAAAAGCATTCAAAACCCAAGGCTAGAAAATGAATTTGTTGAGGGTAAGTGACTCAGCAGAGCCCTGCTCCTCTTTCCTCTATCTTAAACGAGTCTGCAGTCAGAGAGGATTTATTGTTGATTCAAAGGAGAGGCAACCTCTTGTCCCTCAGTCATGGCTCACTGGAGTCCTTCACTTCACCTTGGCTACATCGTCTTTTGGAACATTATTTGTCCATGTGTTGCTTTTCCAACAGGAGCCCCAGCATCAGCCTGTGAGAATATGATACCTGTGCATATGGGGGTCCAGCCCCAGCCAAGTCCAGCCCCCTATGAGATCCAGATTGATGCATCTTCCTTTGTGAACAGGCAGCCGATTAATGGTAATTAAGTTCCCACTTCTTAACTGGATTGGTAAGATTTACTTAAAATCCATGATTTCTTCATAGTTGTTTGCATTTGGCATGCTTTCTGTGTAAATGGATCAGTATTATTAGGGAGCTTCTCTTCTTCATCATGTTTTCTCCCTAAAATGTGTTTAGTAAACTTCTGTTTAGTGAAATGAATTAAAACAACTGTGAGCAGATCAGCAGGAGAGGACCAAGAGAAACAAACTGAGAACTACATGGAGACGAGAAGTTGACATTACAAACACTATGCAAGTTATTTTAAAGTCTGCCAGGTCTGGGTGCCAAGCAAGTAATCATGATATGGCTGCATTCTATTATAGTGATGCTGATAATCTAGTGATAAATCAGACAAAGGTTAGCCCCTCATAGGATGAATCCAGGATCTGGCAGGATTGGGCCAATGCCATGAAATCAGTGGATGATTTTTTACCTGGTGCCAGATAGCTAAGGGAGTTCTTAACTGGTGCAGGGCTATCACCGATAGGTCAGTGATTTGTTTCTGTACCAAGGCAGTAAGGAGAAATTAACATCTGCTAGCTCTTTGGTAGCCCATGTGAAATGAGTTGGTGATCAGATGCGTAACTGAGGCTAGAGATGTGACTTTCCCACGTCCCATAGAGAGTCAGTGGCAGAGTTGGGAATGGAAGCTGGGAGTCCTGACTCCCTGTCCTGTATACTCGTAACAAGGCCATCCTTCCTCCCCGCTGACTCATGCCCGGTTACTTGCTTAGCCTAGGGTGCAGTGTCTTCTTCATTTCCTTTCCGTCCCAATATGTCTCTGATGTCTGTCTTTCTTCACCTCTCTCTATGGCTACCATCTGACCCTCTCTGCCCTCCTTTTCCAAGGGCCCAGACTCCCTCTCTTCACTTCTCCCCCTAGTCTATTCCTCTTCTGTTTCTTTGTAACCCGTGGTCCTAGAACAAAAGAATAGCCATACTGGGTCAGACCAATGGTCCATCTAACCCAGTATCTGGCCAGTGCCAGATGTGTCAGAGGGAATGAACAGAACAGGGCAACTTTGAGTGATCTATGCAGTTTCATTCAGTCCCAGCTTCTGGTAGTCAGAGGTTTAGGGACACCCAGAGCATGTGACAGTGTCCCTGACCATCTTAGCCATTGATGGACCTGTCCTTCAGGAACTTATCTAATTATTTTTCTGAACCAAGTTATATTTTCAGCCTTCACAACAGTCCCTGGCAACGAGTTCCACAGGTTGACCGTGTGAAGAAATATTTCCTTTTGTTTGTTTTTTAAACCTGCTGCCTATTAATTTCACTGAGTGACCCCTGGTTCTTGTGTCATGTGAAGGGGTAAATAACACTTCCCAATTCACTTTCTCCGCACCCGTCATGATTTTATAGACCTCGTGTCATATCCCCCCAGTTCTCCTTAGTTGTCTCTTTTCTAAGCCGAACAATCCCAGTCTTTTTAGTTGCTCCTCATCTGGAAGCTGTTCTGTACCTTTTAATAATTTTCATTGCCCTTCTCTGTACCATTTCCAATTCTAATGTATCTTTTTTGAGAAGGTTTCAGAGTAACAGCCGTGTTAGTCTGTATTCGCAAAAAGAAAAGGAGTACTTGTGGCACCTTAGAGACTAACCAATTTATTTGAGCATAAGCTTTCGTGAGCTTGCATCCGATGAAGTGAGCTGTAGCTCACAAAAGCTTATGCTCAAATAAATTGGTTAGTCTCTAAGGTGCCACAAGTACTCCTTTTCTTTTTTTGAGAAGGGGTGACCATAACGACCTGCAGCATTCAGTTTCTGTCTCCTCGTACACCCTGGCTGCCTCCTGGAGGTGGAATGTGCTGCTGTTCAAGGCCAGGAAAGGAGGAGGCCTTAGGTGCCTGCTCAGAAGCCCCAGGAGCAGCATTTAGGAGCTGGGAGAACAAGCTAAAGAGGAAAACTTGCTCCTTGTCCCTAGTCCTGCTTCTAATCTCAATGGGAGCTGCACCCAGTTACCCGAGGGCAGAATTTTATCTAAAGCCTTTTTCACAGTCCGTCTCCGTGGTATTTATATTGCCCCAGGCCCATAGTAAAGGAGCACCTCACCCTCCTTGCAAACCCCTGTGAGACAGAGAGCTACTATCATCCCTGTTTTGCAGATGGGGAAATCAAGGCACAGATAGACTAAGTGACCAGCCCAGGGTGCCACAGGAAGTCAGTGGCAAAGAGGAAATTGAGCCAGTGTCTCCTAAGTCCCAGGCTGGCACGCTAATCACTGGGCTATTTTTGCAGATACAGCTGATGTGCAAAGATGTATCTTTGGCGTTATTAATGGTGGTGACCATTTTGAGAAGCCAGTCCCAGCTATGGGTGACTAACATGTGATAGATGCATATACTATCTTCCAGTTCAGATTGTAGGGCCGGGATACAGAGGCCTGTTGCTGGAAGCTCGCACCTTTGGCTCCACGGCTGCACTTGGCACTTGGCAGAATCCTGCCAATAACACTAAGTTCTTACAGGTAAGATGGGAGCTTCTCATTTCTAGCCTTATGGGGCATCGTGGCTTAATAAATACTGTGAAATTAAATATAGTGAGAGAAACAACATATAACAGCAAAGGCAGCTGGGTGGGAGCATTTGGATTGATCAGGGCACGTTGTATGTGACGTCTATTACCCAGGCTTTTGGTGAGGGGAGGGGGATGTTATCGTTGCTAAGGAAACGGGATTTGTTTGTTTGTTTACAAATTGATTGTACATGCACCTAGTGCAGTCGTCCCCAAACTTTTTCTGTTGTGACCCTCCCTTATCTGTAATGCAATCTGTCCCATGGGGCTGGAAGCAGGAGCCACTGCCAGGAGTCAAAGCTGGGACCTTGGCAGATGGCAGTGCTGGGGCTGCAGCTGGGGGCAGAATGCGGCTGGATGGTGTTCCCTCCCCACCCCTAAAGGAGGCTGGTCCCAGGGCCCTCCCCCCAAAAATTTTCCTTCCGTGCCACCTCAGGAGAGCGCTCTCCACAGTTTGGGGACCACTGACCTAGTGTGTGTGACAGGTACACTATTCATTGTAATTAAACAAGTAATACATGGATTGATATTCTTTTCTTTGCAGTGCTCTGGAAACCCAAAAGGTGCGATTACTCATTCTAACACCGAGTTAAAAACAAGCCTGACCACTTATACCTGGCTGCCCCCAACCTCTGGCTGCCCTGCCATTATTACATTCATGTAAGCAGCTTCATGACAGAGTTCCCTTTTAAATGAAATCCCCTCCCCCTCGAACGGACATCTCAAACATGTTTTCTTCTCTTTTCTCTCCCTATACGTTAATACAGTCATAAAACGTTCTGTTGTTTCATATAGGGCAGGATTTTCAAACGCACCAGAGTGATTCTAGAGCATAAGCCCCATTGACTTTCAGGTCTTGTGCTCCTTAGCCACTTAGGTGCTTTTGAAAATTTAGGGGCTCAATCAGCAGCAGGGTCTCCCCAAACAAGCGAAAGCTGCACATAACTAATGAGCGCTGATTCACACCATTCGGATTACAAAAGATATTAAAGCAGAAGAATGTTGCTATACTACAGGAATAGTATTTTGATCCTTTCTGGGAATGGAAGGATCTTCAGTTGGGAAGCCATCTGAAACGGTCAGCCGCAGCTCACTTTCCTGCATGCAAGAAAGGGTGGATTCACTTTCCCATGAGGTTAGGCTTACATTACCATTTGCTAATGAATTTATGAGCAAAGCAGCAACACCATCACAGAACGGCTACAATGAGTTACTGGAATATCGCTGGCGGGAGGTAGGGGGAATTCTTCCTATTTTATAACCATGTTACACTATTCTTTTTCCTCTTGTACAGGGCAACTGTAGCACAGTCTCGTGAAATTTATTGGCTCGGTGTCCAATCCAAAGTAATCTGGAGAGGTGAGTAATTTAGTGAATTTATCATTCCAATTTAAGGCAGTGGATTGTGTATCTAACCGCCATTAATGCAAATAGGAGTTAAAGAAGCATCAAAAGAAAAGCCACTGGTGTATCAGAAATGCAGAAGATGCTAGTCTGTGTGCAGTTTGCTTTGAAATTATTTTTCTTCACCATACAAGGGTTCAGTTCACTAAGCTGGAATTTACATATATAGCTCTTAGTCTCTCCTCCTAAATCATTCACTCCAGCCCCCTAATAATCTTCTCTGAACTCCTTCCAGTCTGATAATATAGTTCTGTGAACATGGTGCATGTAACTAAATGAAATATTCCAGGTCTCCTATGAAGATATGATTCATGTTATGGATTAAACTGTCAGCCACTGCTGCTAAGCTAATGGGAGTCTTGCACAGAGAAGAAAAAATAGACTAGTTACTGTAAGAGCTGACTCTCTCCTCCATCTGGAACGGGGTAGAAGAGTAACTTGCACCAACAGGAATTTGTGTATGCAAATATCCAAGTCATCAGAAGGGTAGAGAGCTGGTTTTGTTTCTGGTTCTTCTAGGGAATAACTATTTTCCTCTCAGTTCAGGTAATAAAGAAAACCTTTATGCTGAGTGCCAAATGATGCATACCAATGTAACCCTACTGTAAAGGTTGTCATGCATGCTGTTGCACAGCCTATTGGAAAAAAAAAACTGAGCCACTATATCTCTTTCAGTGTTAATTATATGAAGACTTACTATCTACAGTTGCTCAAATCTGCGTCTCGGGGTGCACTTGCGGGGGCTCAGGGCTTCAGCTGCAGTGGGGCTGAAGCCCCGAGCCCTAGCAGGTGCATCCTGGCTCTTGAACTTCTGAAGATTGTTGTAGGTGGCTCAGTAAATTTGGCCAACCCTGGCATATAGCATGCTAGTCTCAAAGACTGTTCAGTTACTAGCAGTAGTGATCCAAACTATGCAGAAAAAGTTGTCTGCTAAAGTGGCTCCAATGTAGTTATTAGGCAGCTCCAACATTGTAAATTATGTAGCTACTTATAACACATTTGAGGCAGGGAGTGGGAGTCAGGCCTCCTATATTCTGTGATCATGGATAATTCATGTAAACTGTGCCTCAGTTTCACCATCAGTAAAACAAGGATAGGCAATGCCCCCCTCACACAGATACTGGGGCTTAATTCATTGTTTGTAATGTGCTCTGAGTTACTGAGTAAATAATAAAAGGAAGTAAGATACTGTCACCTCCTCTTCAATACTAAAACAAAAGATCATATTTAAGCTGATTGCTCATTAGAACAATTTAAAGGCCATTATTTAAGAGATTGTCACTGCCCTTTGCTTAGGGATCATTATTCCTGGGCTTTAGTGTGCAGTTAAGTATTGTTCTTGTCTTATGTAAGAGAAACAGTAATAATGACTTATCTGCCCCGCCCTCATTTCTCATCTCTTCCTTGGTTGGTCCCACAATGAATCTTACCTACCTTCTTGCTCCCATCATCATTGGTTTTGTCAATATTGCTCTAGCCCTGTAATTCCTTCTCCACTTCTCTTCCTAATATATATCTGCCATGAGGCCCACAAGTATTAACACAGTATAGTGAAAATGCCATCAACCAGCCATTATTCAAAACAAGGAGAAAGAAAATGCATTAAGACAGAACCTTCCTTTGGGTTCCCCTATGCAAGTCACGTTGTAGGGGCACACACAGCATCTTGTCTGGTTTGCTATACAATACTAAATCTATTGTGTGAGCTTAACATAATAATGGGCTTATTTTAGGAAAAAATCCATGATTAAAAAACTCTGCATAGTTCATTAATTTGGGTTTAACCTACAGGTGCTAGCCTGTGATATACAGGAGGTCACACTAGATGATCTAATGGTTCCTTCAGGTCTTAAATGCTGACTGTATGGGGAAATTGTATAAGATTCTGAGGGATGGTATGAGGTCTCATTTTAATTGGAAAAGACTTCAGCTCTGAAACCACAAATCATACTTTAATTCAAATGCCTAGAGTGAAGGGGATTTGGGACTATCTCCGCTGAGCTAGCTAAGCATTAAGCCTAGGTAATTCACCAGAAAAGCACTATCTAGTTGATGTGCTTTGACACAAACATCATAGGTAGAATCTAAATTTTACACTGAGTGTGTCTCATCCAAAAATCAGCTGTCTTTATTGGTATTCATTTCTTCTGTAGATGCTTGTTTTAATGGCAAGAACACTTTTGAAATGTAATTAATCCATTTTAGTCTGACTGATGGAATGACTTCCCTGAGACAGGAACATTATATGTTAAAACCAACATAATAAATGATAGAGCCAATCCTATCAGTCAGAAAGATATTCAAAAGCAAGAGACAAGTAAGGACACAAGTCAACTGTACACCCTTTGAAAACCTGCAACTACACAGAACAGACAAGGCGTGAGGAAGCAAGTCATTTTATATGGTTGTCAGATTAATAATCAGGTTATTAATGCTTAAACACATCAGGGTAGTAGTATAAAATGGCTAGAGCAGGAGACTAGGCACTTGTCACACTGTGCTCCATTTCCCACTTTGCAACTGACTTACTGTGGGAGTTGGGGCATGTCACACAACCTCTCTGTGCTTTGGTTTTTCCATCTAATCTAGGTGCAATGCATACATCTCAATCTCTGTATAAAACATACGGTAAACGCAAAGTAGTTTGAAAAGTTTCTTAGTTAATTAATGCCCTGTTCATTGCTCCCACAATAGCTGTGTTTAGACTGTGTTAATCCATAGATGTTGGTTGCCTGAGAAACCAGAGTGAGTACTAGGTATTACTACTGATTGTGAATGGGAAGTGAACAAGTGACAACTATTCATTGCTTTTTCTCGGTCATTAAAACAGGGTTGAAGGAGGGAAAACACTGATGATCACACTAATATCAATGTTGCCTCAACTGTGTAATGAAAACTAATTCTAAATTAAAGATAACATCCATTTTGTTTTCCAAACTACAGAGTCTAAAGCTACATGTGGTGCTGAGAAGTTTACATGGACAGTTACTGTTGTGACAATGATGTCTTTCCACTTAATATAAGTAGCCAGGCAAAAAGCAGTAAGTGCTGGAGTTTCAGAGGATCTATTCAATGACTAACAAATACAGACCCTGTATACAATCACTACATTTGCTTCTGCCATGAAGTGGATTCTGGAAGCCTCAGGCCTACGTCTACACACGTTATACTGTTTTTAAACTGTACCAATAGCGTTAAAGTAATACAACCCTCTACAGTGCAGTTATTACTGGTACAGCTTATTCCCTACAGGCATGTTAGACAAGTATAACAATGCCCTCTCAACCCTAACCAATGCCGTTTTAATATTAAATTATCTGTATGTAGACTAGGACTAAGGTTAAAGTTGAGTAGTACAAAGCCATAGCTAGAACAGACCTGAGAAACACAATTAATGCCATGACTTCAACTCCATTCTAAATTAGAACCTATATAAGATCAGCAACTTTGATTTGTATAAGGAATGGTACACATCAGGATATCACGACAATATCTGTATACCTTTTCATTATACATCAATTGTACAAAACATCTTTCAGAATTAACAGACAATAGCCTGCTGCAATAATATAATTAAACCTGTTATTTTACCCTAACTAGATAGGCATTGTATTCGCTAATGGCACATTAACAGCAGTCGTACACTCCAGAACTAATTTCTTAAAAGGCTGGTCATTTCATTCAGTAATGACTGTATTGCTACTATTCTTTGCAACCTCTCCTTTTTGAGAAGGGTAACCTACAATTGATCATGTGACAGCAGAAGCTGATGCTTTAACAGCTTTGTAATGAATACAAAGTTAAGGCTTAGCATTGCTCATTGCATGCCCATTTCATGAGGGGGGACACAACCTCAATAAATGGTTATTTTTGCTATTTACATCAACTTAGTAGTCTATTAGTGTATCTGCAGAGAGTTCTAAAGGTTACTGAAAGTAACAGGCATATAAATAAAATAGATTTAACTCTCCCTGGCACTCCACTAACTTTTGCTGCAAGTTTCTTAGCTGGAAGCACATCTATAACTTTAGGGTAATTGTCTACCTCTGCTGTGTATTCCTTTTTGTATGTTTGACTACAGAATGTTTATGGTTGGCTGTATTATTTTCAATAAACACCTTTTAAAGTTATACCAATAAAAAATTCAGAAACCCACTTTCATTTTCAAGATTTATGTGCACCATATAACACATTGCATCAAATATAAATGCATGTTTACTGGAGCTAAACTGCTTTGTACAGGAATTAGGACTCTTCACTCAATGAGTTGCTTCTTAGTCAATGTTCTCCAATCCCTGAAAAACAGAAAGTGAAACACTCTTAACTATCCATATAGAATTTACACCAATCTCACTGCCTTGTTTATGTTTCTCAGAAACGTACACACATCAACTTACTACTCTTTTTTTAACCATAAATTCCTCAGCAGAATAAGAAGTTTGCATGTTTTTTGGAAGATACAATTTTTTAAAAAATAGGGGGGAAGAGAATCACTAAAGTACAATTAAAAGGGTGGGGTGGTAGCACTAGGCAAACTACAGTGATAGCATCACAGAAATTATGAAGGGAAGAGACCCACCTCATCAAGGCTACCCCATGCAAATTACACCATCCCTACTTGGTATGACTAAAGGTGCCCTGAAAAGGTTTTTCAAAGGAATGTACGACACACCCCTTGTTCTTTACATTAGACATTTAGGTCTTGTCTGCTCAGGAACATTCTATGCTAACTGCAGAACCAGTGAAATTACATCACTTTAGGGGAGAGTGAAAAGTTGAGCAATTCAGCAGGAAAGGAAGGGAATTTTGTCACTGTTTAAAACTTGTTTTTGTTAACCCCTATTTCACTTCAATGACTAAATAAGGCTTGGGAAAAGGACGTAAGAAATTTAACATTCTAACCCCTTCCACTAATGTGACAGCTCATAATATACATGCTTAAAAACATCCCACAGACTCCTAGAAAAAACTGACCAGGCCATTTCTAATAAAATATTACAGGCTTTCTTTGTATGTTATAAAGCAACAAATATGGGCACTTAAAAAAGCTCTTTACAGGTCACCTTTAAGTACTAGCAGTAGCAAGTCTGCACTGAAGGTATCAAGGGAGAATGAAAAGACACTAATGCTAAGAGAGTCAGGCCTACAGTTTGTAAAGATTGGTCTAGATTTGAACCCATCAAAGTCCATTGATTAACTGTAAGACAATATATTAAAAATAAGCACTTCTTGTCTGCTCCAGTTAGCAGGCTAAGTTCTACCCTTGGGTACCGTCAAGACTGGTGCCTTTATACTGAAGTATCAGAGAGCAGAACCCAGTCAAGGGTCTAACTCAACTCAAACAATAGCGAGTGCTCACTGCAGAGACCTACAACTCTAGTTTTCAACTCCTGGTTAGTTGAATTTTGAGGCGTTTGGATTTTGCAGAGTTCAGCTGCCTTGTAGTTACAGATCAGCTTCCTTTTCCGTGGGAAGGGATTTACCTTGGACCGATGGTATTCATTAACCCCCGACAGTCGCCGGTCTCTCTCCATCAGGTGCCACTGGTAGGGCTGGCGAGCAATTCTCTTTTCCTGCGCACGAAGAGCAACGCGTCACCCACTGGGAGACGGCGCGGGGAGCAGGAGGCTGCCGCCGGGCCAGGCCACCGACCCCGGGCTCGGACACGGCCCCGAGTAGTTCCCGGGGTGGGGGAAGGGGAGCGGCGCCCTCTGCTGGTTTCCAGCGGCTCACTCGGCACAAGCACCGGGCAAGGGGTGTCGCCCCCGCCAGCGCCCGCCCCCCCACGTCACCGACAGCACCCCCCCCAACGTCACCGCCAGCGCCCGCTCCCCCCCCACGACACCGCCAGCGCCCGCTCCCCCCCCACCAGCGCCCGCTCCCCCCCCTCCCAACGACCCCGCCAGCGCCCGCTCCCCCCCCTCCCAACGACCCCGCCAGCGCCCGCTCCCCCCCCTCCCAACGTCACCGCCAGCGCCCGCTCCCCCCCCTCCCAACGACCCCGCCAGCGCCCGCCCCCCCGTCACCGCCAGCGCCCGTTCCCCCCCTCCCAACGACCCCGCCAGCGCCCGCCCCCCCCGTCACCGCCAGCGCCCGCCCCCCCCTCCCAACGACCCCGCCAGCGCCCGCCCCCCCCCTCCCAACGACCCCGCCAGCGCCCGCCGTCACCGCCAGCGCCCGCTCCCCCCCCAACGTCACCGCCAGCGCCCGCCCCCCCCGTCACCGCCAGCGCCCGCCCAACGACCCCGCCAGCGCCCGCCCCCCCCCTCCCAACGACCCCGCCAGCGCCCGCCGTCACCGCCAGCGCCCGCTCCCCCCCCAACGTCACCGCCAGCGCCCGCCCCCCCCAACGACCCCGCCAGCGCCCGCCCCCCCCGTCACCGCCAGCGCCCGCTCCCCCCCTCCCAACGACCCCGCCAGCGCCCGCCCCCCCCGCCAGCGCCCGCTCCCCCCCCAACAACACCCCCCGTTGCCGTGCGGAGCCGGCCCAGCCCCTCCTGGCTCCGCGCTGACCTTGCCCCCGTTGAGGTATCTGTGGATGTGGGTGAGCGACACGCCGGGGATGGTCAGGCACAGGCACATGACGGCCACGCCGGGCAGGATCTCGTACCACATCCCGGCGCCCGCTCGAGCCGCTCCGCCGCCACCGACAGCGCCACTAGAGCGAGCCTCCCCAAGCTCGGCAACCGCGCACGCGCAGGCAGCACCACTTCGCAGGCGCATTAGCCCCGCCCCACGGCGCCGCCTACCCAGCATGCATCACGGCGGCGTGCCGCCGCCATTGTGCCGAGGCAAAGACCGCTGGAAGTGTCACGAGTACAACAGCGATAGGGCGGGGCTACGTTCCCCTCAGTGACAGCGTCCCACTAGGCGTGCTACGGGCGCCGGGAACTTCCCATGGCCCCCATGACCGGCCTGCTGGGAGCAAGCCGGGAGCGGTCGCCCCCGTTGGCCCCAGTGCATGCCGGGAGCTCCCATCCCCCCGGGGCTGTGTCCTTGAGGAGGCGCCTCCGGAGCGAGGCGGTGGTTCGTGGCCCTTTAAGGCTGTGATCCCGCGAGAGGCGCCGCGGCCAATGGGCGAGAGGGGGCGTGGCTCGGTGGGCCGGAGGACGGGATGAAGGAGGATAAGGAGAACACTAGGCCTAAGGAGAAGCGGGCGCCCGGGGCCCCCCTGGATCTCCGGGGGGGCGGGGAGCCCGAGCGGCCCAAGGACAAGAAGGAGACGCTCAGCAAGGTGAGGCTGGGGGCGGGGCCGTCCCGCGTCGTTGGGGGAGCGGCTTCAGCCCCTGCCTGGGCCCCGCCGAGGTTTCAGTCGAGCCCCGTGCCCGTGCGGAGCGCCGCGGGCCCCAGCGCCTCAACGCCCGGACGGGGCCTGTGGTCGCTGTTCTGGGGGTGGGGCCATGCGGGGGCAGGGCGCCCGGGGTAACCCCTTACAAACGCGGCGGGTGCCCGGCGGCGTTTCGTTTTCCGGGGCCCAGCCTGGGATACCGAGGTCTGAGCCCCCTTGGCGCTCGCGTGGCGTTGTGAGTGTTGTCAGCAGGGCCTGGGTGGCAGCCGGACCCACTCGCCACCACTTGGGAACTGTTTGGCCCAAGTCACCTGCTCGGAGCAGCACAGGCCGTTAGTGGTAGACTAGGGAACGGAGCTCAGGAATCTTTCCTTTGAATTTCTTGCTCTAATCACTGAACCACGTTTCCTTACTTGGGGCCTGAGACTGCTCCCTTTGGGAAGTGAGTAGGAGTCTTTTCTTTGATTTAAGTGGGAGCTGGATCAGGCCCCCAGTCTTTCTGTGCTTCATTGAAGAATTGTGATGTTTCTAGGTCACTCAGTACTTTGGATATAAAAATGGCATTGAAGTTATGCTGGGTGAAATTTCACCCATCTCCTCATGAGCCACAGTTGTCGACTTAGCTCTGTTATCCTACAGCATCTTTCAAATAACAAATCTGAAATAAAGTCAGGGGCAGATACTAATTTACACTCTCTTAAAATTCTTGTGTTAAGGTGGTAATTCGACGCTTGCCTCCCAGTTTGACCAAGGAACAACTTGAAGAACATCTTCAGCCTTTGCCTGAACATGACTATTTTGAATTCTTTGCTAACGATTCCAGGTACAACACTTCAAGTTTCAATTTTTTCATGTAACTCTAGTATGTCAATTAATTTACACTTGTCTATAGTGTGTATAGTTAAAATCATGAGCAACTAGCCAACTTCATTTCCTTACACATTACTATTTTTTGTCCTTTTGCAGTTTGTATCCTCACATGTTTTCCAGAGCATACATCAACTTTAAAAACCAAGAAGACATAGTACTGTTCAGGGATCGTTTTGATGGTTATGTTTTTGTTGATCACAAAGGCAAGTAAACATAAAACTTGGTTATATACTAAAATGTTTGTATATCAGATATATTAGATGACATTTAGGCGATTGTCAAGTAGTTTATTCCCAGATTTTTTCTTATTGTACGCTTTCTTTTAGTGCCATAATTATACTTGGGCACCATATATTGCGATTAAATATATGGTGTCTGCATGTAGTCTTTTCGATAAACTTCATCACGCTTTGTGTAGTAGATTTTAAATATAGCTTAAAATAATAACAATAAATCCCCCTTTTTAAAGCAGTATTAGTGCTAAATTTTTTAAACAAACTGCTTAAGGGGAATTCTAGCCCATTAGTAATTTACATGTATATAATCTAAGTTTAGTTAACAATATACTGAACTGACACTTACGTGGTTTGTTGGGAGCATTCAGCATCTAATACTAAAGCTTATTGGTGTTTTTGCTGATATCCTCTAACATGTATATTCTGGGTGAAATTCTGGCTCCACGGGAGTCTTGCCACTGTTTCCAATTGACTTCCATGGGGCCAGAATTTCACCCTTAAACTCTTGTTTTATTTGGATATTTTTATAGGTGTATTTTTTAAGAGAGATTTTACTTTTAATTTTTTTATTTTTCATCTTCCACCAACCAGTTGCTTTTTGTGAAATGGAGCTATGACAATTGAAGTCTCAGTTATTCAGAAGGCATTTAAATTACCTAGATTCTCTGAGACTACTCTTCCCCCCCCCCCTTAGACATGGTAATTCACTATATATATACCTTACGTGGTAGATACATTGAATCCATGCAACTTTTATTATGTTTCTTCTGAAAGACACCCTTGAAAATCAAGTTCTCTGTTCTGCATGGACGTTTTGTCAATCATATTGGATTTTGTCAAGAACAGACATTTCCCCTTTCTCCATGTTCCCAGTTGAACACACAGTGTTCTCCCCCCGCCCAGTGAATGAAGCAGGAATTGCGGGGGGGAGGAGGGAACAGTATGTCGTCATAATGCATAAATATCAGGATGTTGAATTAAGGCTACCTGAGCAACCTTAGCTCTGGCATTTCTTAACTTTTGAGTATTACATTTTGCAACTTTAACTTTCTTTTAATGTAATTTTGTATGTATTTTGTGTATAGCCTGGAAAGTGCTTTGAGACCATCTTGCGATGAAAGGGTTATAAATAATGTGTTTATATATCTGATCACATGACAAATTTCATAGCTGCTATCAATTTATCTGTTCTAATATTGTTTCTTATAAACACACCCCAGCGTCCCTCCTCCAATATAATACACTGTCAAGATTTTAGTGTTTTGTTTTTTTTTACCTTGGTGATTAAACAGTTTTAACATTTCACTATTAACAGGTCAGGAGTATGCTGCCATAGTTGAATTTGCACCTTTCCAAAAATCTGCAAAAAAGAAGAATAAGAAAAAGGATGCCAAAACTGGGACTATTGATGATGGTATAACTACTAGAATTGTTTGTTTCATGCATGAATATGTGGAGATTTATGTGGTGCATGGTATCTGATAACAGAAATTTGAATTTATTTTGACTGTGTGGTGTCCTAGTGTAACAAAATAATGTTTGATACTAAACACTTAACATGCAACAATTACATTTCTTTTTTTTTTTTTTTTTTCAAAATAACTTGTCTATTGTACTATAACAAAAGTACTTATGGTATTATTGATATTATGATAGTACCTAGTGGGCCCCCGGCAAGGTATAGGGTCCTGTTGTACTAGGTAACGCCCACACATGTAATGAAAAGATGGTCCCTGTCTCAGTTAGCTTTTGCAGGCTTGGTACACGAAAAGAAAAACAGACAACTGCAAAACCAGTAAAATGTCTTAATAAGCACACTATGGAATAACGTTGTTAAAATCTTGCATTATTACTATTAATTATGTACTTTACAAAACATAACCCGACATAGTCCCTGCCTCAGAGTTTGATTTAACTTGGCTAAAGACAAATATCGAGCAGCAGCTCATAAGACTATATGACCCATTCTTGTTTGTTCATAAGTTTGAAAATGCAGAGTGACTATTGAAACTCCCAGAAGAGGGGTCAGTATGTGTATTTTGTAGCACAAACCGATCTTTCTCTCCAGACCCAGAGTATAAGAAGTTTTTGGAAAGTTACAGTGCAGATGATGAAAAGTTAACATCAACTCCTGAAACTCTACTAGAGGAAATAGAGGCAAGAAACAAAGAGTTAATAGGTATGAAAACTTATATCTTAAATGTGAACCTCTTCTCGCAGTATAGGAAAACATATGACGTACAATATTTTGTAGGTTTACGACTTTTGAACTTTGGGGACTCTACATTCCTTTTTAGATCATTTAGTATCATTAAGTCCTTAGAGTAATACTACAAGTGAAGATCTACTTTTATTCATCTTTGCTCCAGTCCCTCTTTTTAGTTTAAATTGGATATTGTAATCTTCTCCGCTATGTATACTAAACACTTGTGTTATGTGCTGTTAAATTCCAGTAATGGGTGCATTGGCTCCTTTAATATTAGTACTGTGGGATGGGAAGTGATACATGAATGTAAGTTATGACTCATTTAGTTTAGCTAAAATATTACACGAGGAGACGTAGCCATTTATAAGCAAATGAAGGGTATACATTTCAAGAAGAGAGAGAGAGAAGTTGTGGTACAATAAGACTGAAACTGAGCAAAACCAAATATAGACTGAGATAAGTCTTTCCCATCTAACTTATGAAAACATATCTTGATATTTGTAAAGGCAAAAATATTTATATTCTTAATGTTTATTTAGCTAAAAAGACAACTCCCCTTCTGAACTTCTTGAAAAACAAACAGGTATGATTTCTCTGTATAATCTATGTAGAATCTTTTTTGGTTACAGTTTTTGATAATTTGCTCTTAAAACTTTGTGTATGTACAGTGATGTCTGTATAGCAAGATTTTTCTTTTGTGGTAAATGGATCTAAAGACCTTGTTTTAAATAATTCTCCCAGAGCTACAGAATTGTTCAGGTAGGTGGGAGCACTTCCTGCTTCCTTTTCTCCTCAGAAAAAAGTTGTGAAACATTTTTTTAAAAAGACTGGGAGGGGGAGGAAATGTCCTACAACTGTTTTTTATGCTACAGGACTGAATCCATGTTGCTCAGCAGATGTATTAGATATATCTAATGGTATATGTAGATATATCTGATGGTAAGTGTAGTGGAGCAGATCCAGCAGGGAAGCTGGACATGCTTGCAGAGGAAAAATGTAGTGTGTACAGGGCCTTAGTCTAATGATTATAATCAGGTTTAAAATGGGATGGGGTTTTCTTGTACTCTTTATCCCAAATACTTGGTATAACCTGGGTTCATGCTTAACAAACTGTTTAGCGGGGGATTGATACTGGCTCCCAGAGTATTGATATCAAGCTATATTTTGGTTAATATGGTGGCTTAATAACAGTCCTTGTCTCAGTGGAACACTGAGTCATGTGAGCTGCAGCTGTGTGATTGGCAAGCCATATTCTGTTTAAAATACTGTTTGTAGCTACCAGGACTGAAATTAATGCCCTCTTGGTGATTTCTCTCTTATGAACCTATTTTTCTTCCAGGTGTGTGTAACTTTTTAGGGTGGGTTCTGATGTGTGGGTGTTTTCATTTGAACTTCCATTAAAATATGGAGTTAATGATTTCTGAAATATACATAGGTATACATATAATGCTGCTCCAGTGAATTTTGAAGCTTTCAATAAGTTGCTTAAAAGAAGGGTACAAAGGGGAGACGCAATGTTTTATAAAGCAGTATATTTTAGAGAATTTTGTGTCATTTCAGGACATGGTATCTTATGGAACTTTTAAAAGTAACTTTTTCTAATGTGGGAAATGTGATTTCCCCCCCCCCCCCCCCTTCCAGAGACTGAGAGAAGAAAAAAGAGAGGAGAGGAGAAGAAGGGAACTGGAAAGAAAAAGACAAAGAGAAGAAGAAAGGAGGAAATGGAAAGAAGAAGAAAGAAGGAAGAGAAAAGAAGCAGAAAAACTGAAGAAAGTTGACAAATGCCCAGAGAAAGAAAGGGATAAATCAAAGGATGAACCAAAGATTAAAGTACAGAACATGTCATTGATATAGACTTTTCCTCCCCCTTCCCTGTAAAAGTTGCATAAAAATGTGTTCACTGAATACGTAACCAAGAGTAATTCATGATCTTGTAGGTGTAGACTAGTTATTTCATAATGTTCATGCTTTTATTAAAGTACAGTAAAGATTTGTATGTTGTTAGTTTCTTTATCTCTAATAAGAAATTTTCATTTGAATACGTGTGTCTATGCTTTTGTTCCTCAGAACATATGAATTTAATATAATCTGGGTAACTGGATATATTTGATCTTGTTCTCATATTGTACAGGGGAAATGAATCCTATTCTGGGATTGGGATCATTATTTTAGTTGTAGACGTTATTACCTCTGAGCATAGTGAGTATGGAATTAACTAGTTACATATTTGAATATTTCTCATGTTAAGCAGAAGTCACTTCAACCGAGTAGCTGAATTATACTGTGCTACAGAGTAGAATTAGAATGAGCCTTTGATTAAAAAGAACATGTGTTTTCTTCACAGCTACTTAAGAAACCAGAGAAAGATGAAAGAGACTTGGAGAAAAAGGAAAAGTTCAAGAAACTGGAAAAAGAAAACGTGAGGGAGGAAAAAGCTGCTGGCACGCTAAGCAGTGTGTCAGCCAAACGATCCGATGGAGAAACTAAAGAAGAGAAGGGAAAAAAGTTAGTTAGTATTCCAGTACTTAGTACAATACGGACCCCTTTTACATGCGGATGTCGGGAGTCCAACCGTATGACGGCATGTTAACAGACCATGGGTTAAGAGGGCCATGCTGAAAAAAGTGTCTATGATTCACTTAGAAAAAAACGCTGTTATTTTTTGCTCTTTCTGGCTCACATTTTTTTTCTTATGAAGTCTGTCATTCACCGCAGATGAAACGCGTTGGCAGCCAATTCATCGGCTCATCGGCTTTCTCCAAAAATTGATACCTGCGCTATGCCATGACGCTTTTTAAAACTACTTATAAGCCCCTTGCTGGCTTGGAATGATTCATCCCCCGTTAAATTTCCAAATCTTGTTGCTTGGGCATGAAGAATTGACCCACTCAGCGGCATTCCTTTCAGCCTTTCCTGAGCAAACCCCATGGGCATGGCTTTGTCTGTTGTGGGTTTTGCTGACTAGTGCACACGTTTTCACTTGGGCCCCACGGCAGAATCAATATTTTTGTACAAAGCCATTCAGTTTAGGTTCATTTTTTAGCCATCCTCAGAGAGTAGATTCGGCAAGTCCAATATCTTTCGATACGTTGGCCTGGGTTTCTCCACTATTTACTCGATCTATTGCCGCTAGCTTTTCTTCTACAGTGTAGGAATGCTGACACTTGCCCTCTGCCATTATATTAGGCCTACGGTTAAAATTTTGTAATGTAGTATACATATTACTATATAACTCTCTAGCATGACAATGACTAAGTGTACATGATACGTATTTACCAATATCGGTAAAGATGTACAACATGTTTCCGCTCCGCACTTCCTGTCAGTTTCTATGTCAGCGAGTTAGTGAGCAAATCTGTAGTGCTACATAGCAAGTTCCTGTACCGCGTGTTAACGAGTCTCACATGTTAAATAGGTAGCACTGGGAGGCATGGCGCAACCACATGTTAAGCGGGTTCGTGCGTAAACAGGTCTGTACTGTATATATGACTTACCGGAAAAACCCAACCCTTCTAGACTAGTAATTTAAAACTTACGGTGCGCTGTTCTGGAACAGCTTTTAAATTCAAATGAAGTAATGTTTCTGATCTGAATTGTCTAGGAGAGTGTACTCATAATCAGGGGTGGGGGGAGGTCCGTCTGGACTTGAACTATTTCATATCTGTTCATTTAATAAACAAATTTTAGTGTTTTATCAATAATACTTGGCCTTTCAATTGAAGATATTTACAAATGGAGCCCAGCTCAGGAGGCACAGCCCTTTGGCAAAGATGGCTTTAAGCCACCTCTGTGCCCTCCAAATTCTGGGGCTGGCTTTGGGGTTCCAGTCTCTAGCATAAATGAGAACAGCTCCATAGATTGCACTTATAGCAGCTTCTGGGAGCACAGGGGCTACTTTAAGTCCACAATACTCATAATGCAGATCTCTTTAGAGGCCTTGGCAGGAAGGAAAAATATGGCCGTTCTTATGCCAGAATGCAGCCCAGAATGACAACCATGTGCTGCAATTACTAATCCTCACAACATCCATGTGATGTATACAGGTGTGGGTTTCCCCCATGTGTCAGAGGAATGAGACAGAGATTTAAGTAATTTCCAAGGCCACAGAGGGAGTTAGTCAGCTATGTGGCTAGAACTGTGGAACTTCCTACCTGTAGTGTTCTCACTCATTATCAAGGATTACATCCTCACTGCAGTTATTTCTGTATTTGTAGTAAAATATGACTAGCTTCTAGGATAAAGGCTTCTAGGATATTTTAACTCTTGTCTAAAATCTACAAATCAGTGTCTCACAACATTGATGCAAATTTGGAGCTGTAGTATTGATTACACAGATCTGTGATTTTGATTATCCAATCTTCTAAGCTTAATTTCTCGCTGTGTGTTTGTTTCATACAGATCTGAAGATGAATATGGAAAAGATTACAGGGACCGGGAGAGAGACTTTGAAAGAGAGAGAGAATATGAGAGACTGCAGCGGGAGAAACAGAGACGCCAAGACGAAGAGCGTCGTAGGCAGAAGGAACGCTTTGAGAAAGAAAAAGTTTTTAGAAGAAAAGAGGAAGAGGTGAAAAAGGAGATAAACTCACTCAGAGAGAAAGGAAGGAAAAGTGATCTTCCAGACTTTACAGGCAACACAGAAAAAGCTGAGAAAATAACCAAAGATGACAAAAAAGAGGATGCAGCTAAGAGAGATCGCATCAGAAACAAGGTGCTGGCTCTCTTTAAATTCACACCCGCTCTATAAGGCCTCGTTTTTGGTTTTATGGTAAATGTTAATTAAGGGGAGGGTCATGCTATTTCTTACCTTTTTGGAATTTTTTTTCTCCCTCATATAATAATTCAGCTGTAAACTTTGCTGTCATGTATGAGGGAAAAATAGACCGATCTTGTAAGCTTTGCTGCTGCTAAGATAAACTTAGTCTTGGCAAATTTCTTATTGCCTTTATAGGAATTATGTACAAATCCAGCTGTTACTGGCAAGTTCTGAACAAAAGTGAATAAATGTCTGTCCTGGTTTTGCCAGCAGATAAACGTTGGCTTTTTAACTTTTGTGTCACCAGAGAACTGATATGGTAGGACCAGATTCTTGCAGATGCTACGTGTGGGTTAATGCCAGAAAGTACATCTCTGTAAGCGAGAGAAAATGATATAGCAGGCAGCCACCCGTATTATACCTTCTCCAAAACACTGCAGAGGCTGCTGCGTCAGGTATAAGAGAGGCACACTGCTACGTAGTGTCACAGCACAGACCCCATGTTAATGTACATATAGTTCTGTATGCAGAATACCCCCAAAATATGTATTCCTTCCATTGATAGGAATACATCCAGTTTAGATGTGCATTAATTCTGCATTTGCAGCACCTACAGTGTATGCTTTTCATGTTTTAGTTAAAAAATTTTCCTTGGGAGAAGCTTTGAAATTTGCTCATGTGCTTGAAGAGGACAAACTGAATTGTTACTTAAAATATTATCATTGTGAATGCTTTAAAATACTTGGGTACATAATCTAAAGCAGCGTTCTCATCGGTGCTATTTCGGCAGTTACTCTTTGTCATTGAATTTGTAATGTTGGGTGTCACTGAATAATTAATAGTATTTTGGGAAAGTCTGAAGTGGTCTGTGTGGTGTGTTGTTTTTTTTTGTTTTTTTTTGTATCATCCCTTTAGAAATTATAGGAATTAGTATGATGCTTTGGCTATAAGACAGTCTGCTACCTTCTGATTTATTTCAGGATCGTCCAGCAATGCAGCTATACCAGCCAGGAGTTCGAAGTCGAAGTAGACTGTGTCCTTATGAAGACATTGCTACAAAGTCTGCAGACCAAGGAGCAGATAAAAAACAGGAAAGTGAGACCAGTAATACAAAAGAAGAGGAGTGATTAGCACACAGGCCTTATGTGTTCTGATTATCTAAGCAGCCAAAGAGCATGTACTACGCAATCCAGAAGTGCCTTCAAAGAGAAGGAACAAAGGAAGAAAAGGGGATATTGTGCTGTTGGATGTTTCTGGTTAAAGAACCTCAGAATTTGAAATGTGTTCTCATTGTTATTGGAATTTATTTTCATAGCATCAGACTACAATGGAGAAGAAATGTTTGCAGTTTGCAAAGTAGAAAAGCTTTTTGTGGCCTTAAGTATGAGAAATGTGAGTTATGTGGTCAGGAGGAATGACACCTGGATCTAAAACCAGAGCTCTTTTGTAAAGTGGTCCTGAACCAGTGTGTGTTACACTTAAAAAGAGCAGCAAAGTTAAAGCTGCAGTTTTGCTCAAAAAGAGGAGCAAAGTTAAAGCTGCAGTTTTGCTCAAAAGCTAACATCCTATATTGCTATGCTGTGAGGTGTTTGGTCTGAGACTACAATAGTTACAAATAAACACTGTAATCCTAGCACTAAAACAGAGTTCTCAGACTGTGGTAGCTGGGTCATCAGTGATCTGGAGAAGCCTTTCCTGGTTTTCTGCAGAACAAACCTTTTCAAGATAGAAGCAGTAGGAAGTTTGGAAAGTGGGGAGAGGCCTTATAAAGAATCTTCCATGTAGGAAGTGGGTTACTGAATGAAATAGTTGAACTAAAAGATTGCAGTGTAGGAATAATTTTATTACTGGGTATTTCTTTTTTCGATAAATTGTCATGTAATGTCTGTCTACCTACACTGAAACAATTTTTTTTTAATTCAGTATAGCTGTGTAAAGCGTTTGATTCTTTTCAAGCATTCCCTCTTGTTTTCAGTGTCTTAAAAGTAGGAAACGTGTCATTTCAATCTCTGCTTCATATTTCCTGATCCATTGGAGTGTTATTTCACTGCCCAGAAGAAACTTCACCAATAATGATCCTCTTGAAGCTAGCAAGTTTTAGCCTTAGCTGTTTTGTACTAAAACCAATAAAATATCTCAAAAATTAAAGATACTTTAACTTATTTGTCTTCAGTGAGACTTTTCTGTTTAGGGGCATGACACAGAGCTAGCCTTATCTCATGAACTGTATTTATCCTTTATCAAAGCTTTTCACACTAATATTGTACATTAGTTAAGATTGTCAAATGGCTTCAAACTCAATAACAAAAAATCCCTGTACTCTGCGGAGAACAACCGAGAATACTAAACTAATATATATCACTGTAGCTAAATTACAGTGCATAATGTTACTTTACAAAAAAAACCCAAACCTGTAAAAATAAAACTGTTAGTGGAGAGAAACCTTCCAAATGCAGAAATGAGTCTTTCCTTTACTACTATTAAAAACTCCACCTTTCCCCTACTTTTCTCCTAAAAGGCCCATCTAACATTTAAGAAAAACCAAAACTCCACATCGGTTAGCAGCGAGGGAATAGCCACAATGGTCTTCTCTCTTTCCTTGGTGGCTGGCTGATCTTATTCAAAGATGACACAGCAAGAGAGGTGGGCCTAATGATATTTTCTTCTCGGAGTCCAGAGTAATTTGTCATAATCATTAGTTCATGAGAATAAGAAGGTTGGAAGAAGTTTGATCTCCAAATTCCATTTGCTGCACCTCTGTAATCACAAATAACCAAACGCTATTCTCTTAAACTGAATGTAGGTATTTCCTTTCAGACCGTTATATACAGATCTTTGAATTAAATACTACCTACCAAAACCCTTTGAAAAAGCAGTGCTCTCTATTTCTGAGGTACCATATAATGCAGTCAGAATTGGAATCTTTCAAGGTAACCAATTTTCATCGCAAATTGTATTTGAATTATTTTTTAACCATTGAAGATAAAATGTCTGTAACTAGTAACACTTCCTTTCCTTGCTTGTACTAGCTGTGCTCAATCTCATTTTACCAGAGCCAGATGTTTTAGCAGAGCCACTCAACAGGCTATCCCATAATTTATCATTACATACTTTCTTTCAACTTCCTATCTGGTACAGTTACTGGCAGACAGGAAACTGGACTAGCTAGACCACTAATCTGACCTGGTCTGGTTTCTTAGATTCCAAGGCAAAAAGTGAACATTGTGATAATGTAGTATGACCTCCTGTATAACAGGACATAGAACTTTTAGAAAAACATACACAATTTTAAAATCAAGATTGGATGTGATGGAGAATCCTCCATGACCCTTGGTAAACTGTTACAGTGATTAATTACTGTCAGAAAATTATACCTTATTTCTAGTCTGTCTAGTTTCTGCTTCCAGTCATTGGATCATATTATACCTCTTTCTGCTAGACAGAAGACCCCTGTTAAATATTTGTTCCCTATGTAGATACATATACCCTGTAATCAAGTCACCCCTTAACCTTCTCTTTGTTAAACAAAATAGGTTGTTATGATTTTGATATTCTTAACATTGACTTCAGAGTGGCTATATAATTGGTAAAAGATTGGAATGGGCCCCAAATTCTGATTTGGGGGGCGGGGGGATGTTGTTTGCCTTTAAGCTTTTAAATGTTCATCTTGAAATATATCCCATTCCTTTTGACTCCTTGCATACTAAGGTTGTGATTAGTGATCTGTTCCCTACAAAGGTGGACGGTAACTTGATTACTGCTGTAAACAGGTTGTAGTAACAATTTCACCTTTCCATAATCACAATTAGGATGGTGATATTTCTCAGCAAATTATATATGACACATAGCAATGCACAGGTTACCCAAGACAGCAGCAAAGTATATCTTACATTTACATAGCTCCTTTGGTCCACTATGATCCTAAAGCACTTCATGTACTCTACAAACTGATTTCCAAATTATTGAATACACAGAGATCACTTCTTGCAAAGAAGTTAGCTCAAGGGTGCAACATCAGCTTATTTCAAAGCTCAGAGCAACACTCCACAGTAGTTTGTTTGGAAAAAAAAGTTCAGGAGTTTAGGAAAGCAGAAAGTTAACTACTGGAGTTGCGATTGGGCTCCAACAGGAAGGTTAGCTGCAGCAATCCCCTACAAAAAGTAGTAGGGGGGTATTTAATTACTGCAAATCTTTATATGCTTTATATGTCTGCTGAGATAAAGGTGACATTTCTAGCAGCAAACTACCCCCCACTCTTGTGGTAGGAAATGGTTTAAGTCAGATTCAGAGGAGGGGGAGTGTGAGCTACTGACTCCATTATAGCTTTTCTGCTCATGCCCCTTGTGCTCCTTTAGGGGTCTGTCTACGCTGGCAGAGTTACATCGCTGGCAGTTACACCGCTGCCCAGCACTGTGGCGGATAGGGGAAGGGAGGGTCCCAGGAGGAGGTGTGGTCCCGGGACGGTTAAAGATTTGTGTATGTCCAGGTATCATATGCAACCTTGTCCTTTGGAGTACAGTGCAGTGGGTACTGTACTTCAGCAAGGCTAAACTGCAGTGTTGAGTGCAGTGGGTACCAGGAATCCACAGGGCTGGACTGTGATGGGACAGGAGTGGAATGCGACGGGCACAGACTGGAGCCAGGAGGTTGATCAGGGTGTGCTGGCGGTGTCTGGGGGGCGCATGGGAAAGAGTTTTGTGAGGGTGGCTGCAGGGGTGGACGGGCGCGGAGCTGCTGGGTTTGCAGTGGTAGTAGTGCTTGGAGTGTGTCTGCCTGGAGCTCCGTAACATTTAAGAGTTGTTCCGTGGCTTCTGGCGCGCCATGTTCTCCTTTCGGTCCCTCTTCTCGCTGTCCTGCCACTCCTTCAATTCTTGTTTTTCGGCCGTGGAGTGCATCATGACATCACACAGAACGTCCTCTTTAGTTCTTCGTGGCCGCTTTCTAATTCTGCGCAGCCGTTCAGCCAGCAATAACAACGAGGGAGGCTGGGCTCCCAAGGTCATATCTGTGAAGCCAAAATGCAACATTTTACAGAAGCAGTATTGTGTGCAACACACAGACCACTGATCCAGTAATTTAAAACACAGCCACTATTCACATACCTGTCACTAACTGGCTGGCCCCAGGCAAGCACACATGAGCCACAAGACCCCCCAAAATGGAGAGTAACCACAGGGGCAGGGGAAATCAGTGTTCCAGGACCATACTGTACACTGGGCACGTGGCTCTTGGGGGAGAGCCAGCACTGTAGGGGGCCTTATAATCATTACTGTCCCCACATTTTCCATAGGCTGTGTTCATTAGGGAAGATACCTCGCTGCTGAGGGTGAGCAGGGAATCAAGGGAGGGTCTTCTCCAAGGGCTTCTGCCCTGTCCCTTATGCAGCTCACCTGTGTGCAGAATTTCCCCCCCACTCACACACACACCCCAGTGACAGCAGAGTGGCGCAGGAAAGTTATCCTTAATGGCGCAAGAAACAAAGCAGCTCTGCCAAAGAACCTGTGGTCTCAGATTCCCCAATATTTCCATAAGAGTTCTGTGGAGACCTCTGAGGCAGATTCCCAAGAAGTGAGGGAATCAATCAACACCCTGTTCTGCCACTCAGACTAGGCATGTGGTGGTACGTGCATCATACAAACACAAGCTTGCTTTCTGCAACCCTCCTGCCTCCATCAATTCACTTCAGCGATTCACAAAATCAAAGCCACTTACCAGGGGCCTCCTCCCCTATTTGTGCTTCGCCAAGCTCCGATAGCTGTGACGGGCTAGCCTCCTCCAGCATAAAGAAAAGCTCCTGGCTGCATGCATCTCTGACCTCCTAGTCATTCTCTGCCTCTAGGTCCTACTCCCCATCCTTGTCCAAGATTTCCTCCTGGCTCAGTTCACTCTCGACTGGCACGCAAGCCACTTAGTATCACAGTGGAGGTGGGGTCGCCATCGAGTATCGCGTCCAGCTCTTCATAGAACCAGGAGCTCATGGGCGCAGCACCGGAGCGGCGGTTTGCCTCCCACGCCTTGTGGTAGGCGTTGCCGCAGCTCCTTCACTTTGACCTGCACTGCAGTGTGTTCCAGTCATGGCCCCTTTCTGTCATGCATCATAAAATCTCTCCATAGGTATCATAATTTCTACGTCTGGAGTGCAGCTGGCACGGGACAGCCTCCTCTCCCCAAATGCTGCTGAAGTCCAGCAGCTCGGCATTGCTCCAAGCGGGGGATCGCCTGGTGCGTGGAGCAGACCTGGTCACCTGGAAAGATGCGCTGAGACCATTGCACCTGTCACCGAGCAAACAGGAAGGGGACTTTCAAAATTCCCAAGGAATTTAAGGGGTGGGGCTCACGCGTGGTCACCTGAGGGCTGGGCAGTAGAGTTCAAACCGATGACCAGAGAGGCGAGAACAGGCATTGTGGGACACCTGCCAGGGGCCAATTGCAGCGCTGTAATCGACCCGGGTGTCTCCACGGGCACAGCGGCCCTGTAGCCCCGGCGCAGAAAGCTCCGCAGCGCAGCAAGTGTGCAGTTTCTGCGCACTACGTGGCTTGGCAGTGGGCCCGCCTCGGGAGTTACGGCGCAGAAAGCTGCTTCCCTGCGCTGTAACGTGCTCGTGTAGACACGGCCTCAGTCCGCCCATCCAAATACTGGTGTGACCGACCTTGCCTAGCTGGGAAGCGCTGATCCCACACAAGTCCTGTGCCAGCAGCAAAGACGCAGGCCCTGCCCTGAGAAGCTCACAATGGAATGACAGCTGTGTAAGGCGAACTTTCTAAAAACTGCGGATGTCTCGCTTTTTTCATTTCCACCAAAAGGCAGGTTTTTGATGGTGAATTCTCTTGTATTTTAAGAAAACAGAAGATTTACTCAAGAATCAACCAGAATACATTAAGGCCCTGTCCCCTTGGGTTGGGGAGGTCCTACCACAACAACATGGAGAGTACTCAGCCTGGGGGGGGCGGTCTGATGGGCCCGGTCTTTGGGGCGGGTTACAGCGGGCGGGGCAGCAGCTTTGGCCGCTCGGAGAGCTCGGCACCCTCCACCTGAGGCGCTGTCTCTTTAACACGCAGCAGGCGCGGGGCGTGAGTGAGCGAGAGGGCGAGGCACGAGGCTGCAGCGGCGCCGGGGAGGCGCTGGGTGTCGCTGTTCCTGCGGCCGCCTCCCCATCACCCCTTGCTCGCTAGCCCCGCCCGTTCCTTCCCTGCGCCGCCATTGTGGTGACCGGCTCGCCGCTCCGCACCATGGTGAGACAATCCAGCCCCATCCGCTGCTGCGCGGGCTGCTGCGCGCCCGGCACCGGGGCCCGGGTCTGCGGGCTCCCCCCGCGCGGCTCTCCCCGCGTGGAATCGGGGGGTGGGACAGGCGCAGAGGGCGGGGGGGCGTCTGGGACAGGAGCCGCCCCCTTCCCGGCTCAGCTCCTAGCCGGGCCAGCCGCGAATCGCCCGAGCGGGTTCCTGGCGGGAGGCTGAGGCCGGCGAGCGAGGCCCCCGGTGGGGGTGGGGTGGGACTGTCCCGCCCGCAGCGCCCCAGGGCCTGGGGCCCGGAGCTGTCACACCGTGTCCTGGGCGCGCTCCTGTCCCTCGGTGCCCTCCTGCACCCCGCTGCTGCGGGGGTAGGGCCTGGGGCTTGGGGCCCAGGGCTGGGCCATGCGGAGCCCCCCCAGCTCAGTAGGGGAAGGAGGCTGGCTGGTGGAGGAGCACTGGGCTAACACGCGTGGCCTTGATCCCTGGGAGGCAGGGGGGGTTGAGCGCTCCCTGTTCTGTACAGAGCCCCCCCCCCCCCTCCCCGGGACATTTGTTAGCGTTGGCGTTGGAGACAGGATTTGTGGTCTTTACTGTTTGTGATGCCCACTGAACTCTGGAATGGATGCAGGTTGTTGTGTCCCACTTAGCCCTTTAAGTACTGCTGCTCCCTCCCTCTGAGGTCACAGTCAGCTCCATATTTGTCAGGCTTGGTTGCACTAGTTTAAGTGTGAGATTAAATCTGTTTAACTAAACTGGTGCAGCTTTGAATAGGGAGAAACTGGTGCAGAGTGTCCCTATGCACACAGTTGCACCAGTTTATCTCAATCTGTTTAACCTTGCCCCTTTAGTTTTGTTACCACTGATACTTCTGTGTGTAGGCAAGTACTCACAGGCTCAGGCGGCATCTGTAGGGAGGTCTCTGAATGCAACTTCTGATAGGGGAGAGTGTCTCCAATGTCTTCCCTTTATCTTTTCACCCTCAGTCGTCCCACAAGACCTTCAAGATCAAGCGATTCCTTGCCAAGAAGCAAAAGCAGAACCGGCCCATCCCACAGTGGATACGCATGAAAACTGGCAATAAGATCAGGTAGAAACAGCTATTGCTTTCTGAGAGTTCACAGCTTGCTGCCACACCTGATCAAAAAATATATATAGACCATGTCTGCATTACACACTTCTGCTGGCACAGATAGCTGTGTGTTGCTTGGGAATGGGAAGATCTGTTACTGACACAGATGTACTGACCAAAGCCCCTAGTTATACAAGCTCCATTTACGTTATGAGTAGTGGCAGGTGGATCGAAGAGTCTTGTACTCATGGATGTGTTGTGAGGAAAAAACTTCTGTGATTACCCTCGGCATCCATCCCCTGTTCCTGGAATACAGTGTCTGGGGAATCTTACTACTAAAGAATTTCCTTCATTGAAGGTCTGCGTATGGTGATGGGCTAATACATAACATTTAGAGGATTTGTAACCACAAATCATTACCAGAATGCATATGTAGACTGAAATACTGTACTTGATTTTGTCCACGTTTATTGCATGTTGGTACTTGCTTGTGCTAGATTATAAATAAGGATACAGTTTAGTCATGGAGGTCACGTCAGTCACAGATTCCATGACATTTACCAGTTTCACCAGACATCTGTGACTTCTTCAGCTGGAGCCGGGATTGTGTGTCCCTCTCCTATGGCTGCTGTTGGAGTCAGGACTGTGCGAACGTGTGTGCACGCGCACACCCCGCGGCTTCGGCTGGGGCCATGCGCACTCCACCACCCCCTGCAGCTGGGGCTGTGTGCTGCCCCGATTCCCGCAATGGCTGTGGCCACTGGAGCCAGGTTTGTGAGCCCCCCAGCCCTGTGGGGAGCCCCCCGTCCAGTTATTTTTTAGTAAAGTCACAGGTCATGGGCTCCTGTGAATTTTTGTTCAAATTCACGGTCATAGGATTTAAAAAATCATAAATTTCATGATTTCAGCTATTTAAATCTGAAATTTGACAGTGTTGTAATTGTAATTGTAGGGGTCCTGATCCAAAAAGGAGTTGTGGGGGAGGAAGGTTGCGGTTCTGCTACCCTTACTTCTGCGCTGTTGCTGGTAGCGGCACTGTCTTCAGAGCTGGGCAGCTGGAGAGCGGCAGTTGAAGGCAGAGCAGCGCCAGCAGCAATGCAG
This sequence comes from Caretta caretta, assembly GCF_965140235.1. Lineage (NCBI taxonomy): Eukaryota > Metazoa > Chordata > Testudines > Cheloniidae > Caretta > Caretta caretta. Next base: position 89,876,314 of record NC_134214.1, read on the forward strand.
AAGTAAGGATGGCGTGGTATGGCATGGCATTGCCACCCTTACTTCTGTACTGCTGCTTGCAGAGCTGGGGCCTCAGTCAGCAACCGCCACTCTCTGGCCGCCCATCTCTGAAGGCAGCCGTGCAGATGGGTGGCATGGCATGGTATTGCCACCGTTACTTCTGCGCTGCTGCTGGCTGGGCGCCTGGCCACCCGCCGCCGCTCTCTGGCCACCCAGCTCTGAAGGCAGCGCAGAATTAAGGGCGGCCCCCCTAAAATTGCCCATAACCTCGCCGTGACTTTTACTAAAAATAACTGTGACAAAATCTTAACCTTTATTATAAATAAAACTTAACCTACAACAACACTTGGTGGGCATTTCTTAAAGTGCCTGAGGTTTATTTATATTGTCAACTGCTGCAGGTGAAGTACAGAGCTCTTGCAGGAAAAACTCCCTTCAGTTCATTTGTATATTTCTTTATTTTACTTTTATTTTTTCCACTGCTGGATCCCCTTTTTTCTCTGAGTGAGTGTAGCTAGTGGTTAAAGTAGGAGGCTGGGAGTCAGGATTGCTAGGTTCTATTGTTGTCACTACAGCTAATTTGCTCTCTGTTTTTAGGAAAGTCATTTTGCTCTGTGCCTCGGTTTACCCATTTGTAAAAGGGGGATGATACCTATCTAGCTGTGTTCTAGGCATATTGAGCATTAGTATTACTAATGTGCATAATTTTAATTATTTTTGTCTTCCAACACTTAATGCACCAAAAGCAAGAGTTTTCTGCCCAAAGTATTTGATAAAGCAGGCTGCAATTACAGTGCTTCATTCTGTGGGAGTACTGCCATTTTCCTGCTGAGAGTAACTCTGTTAATATTGCCTTTGATTTCACCTATGCATTGGTGAAACCACTAATCATTAACACGTACAAGTATGACATTTATAATCTTCAATTATGCAGGTTTTGAATGAATGCTTTAGTGGATTTCCCTGGGAAAGTGCTTTTCCATGCTGCAATGCACTGCTCTTGTGTTCTCGGATTCCACTTCTGTTGGGAATGTGAATGTTTTCTTCTGGTAAAAATGGTACTTGTGGTGATGTTTTAAGAGCTAGCCAGTTCTTTACTGCCAGCACTTGAACTCATGAATTCTAGGCTATCTGTGACTGTCTTCTCTTCTAAAAGTGGCACAGTGTATGTCCATGCTCAGTGCTGCTGTCTCTAGGTAAGTTTGCTTCTGGGAACTTACCTTTTTTTAAAGCTGCTGATATTATTACATCAATACGGGTTCATATACCTAGTGAAAAAGGAAAGCAAGTACCTATGGAAAATAGTTTAAAAAAGAATATGAAGTAATTTTCTTTTACCATAATTAATTGACAAATTCCCAACTAAACCTTTACAAGAGATTCCAGCTCCTTACTAGTGGGTTCATTCTGACTGTTATTGTGGTCTGTGTTAGACTGTCAAGTGTGCCTTGCTTATTAAGTGGTGCTGCTTTTGTTTTAGGTACAACTCCAAAAGGAGACATTGGAGAAGGACCAAGCTGGGCTTGTAAAGAGCTGCTCTAATGGGAACTCTAATGACACATGCGTCTCTCCTGCCCCAAGTCCTGAAATACACATTGCTACAAAAACCATCACTGACCCATTTTGGAGTGTTGAATCTTGTTCTTCCCTCTCTCGCCCCGCACCCCTAAAAACAAAACCATACCAAACTGTAGTCTTGAAAGATAACTTTAATAGACTCTTTGGAATATTATAACTGAAAAATGAAGACTCTGTTCAATTAGTGTTCTTTATTTCTGTACTCAAATATATTGACTTAATTTGTATTGCCAGTTTGCAGGTTTGTTAATAAATATGAGCATTATTGATCCTTTGAATGAATGATTCTGGCTGAATTTATTACATGCATTGCTTGAGATGGGTGGGTAATCTGGAGAATAAAGACTGAAATTAATGTGAGCATTTACCAGTGTGTGAGAAAAGATCCTGCCATCCCAGTCTCTTATCTGTACTATTTGAAACAAGAAGACCAAACTAGTATCTCCCTTTTGTACCCTTTTGCCATAATTACACATTAACAACCGAAGTTGGGATGCAATTTAGAAATATGAACTTGCCCTTACTTAAAAGAAAATGTCAATCTCTACTGAGAAAGAGAGGTGGCTGAACTAGTGAGGGTCACACTCATGTAGAATGTGCAAAGGACTCTACATGAATAAGTAAAATAATCAAACCCTTCTAAAGCAAACTGGAAAATCCCAAGTTACCAGGACATGCCATCCTGTATTGTCTTAGTGCTCATAAATTGCTGTATTCATCTTATCTATGACATCTTGCTACTATTTAACAGTCTGCCCAGTCGGTTTGCTTTATTCTGATAACCCTTTTGTACACCAAGGGCCAGATTTTTCAGAGATATTTAAGCACCTGTCTGCATCTTCAAATTCCTAAGTATCTTTAAAAATCTGGCCTCAAGTTCTTTTGCAGTGACTGGGATGTTGTATATTCTCCAAAATCACAAGCAATGTATATTGGGAAAATGAAGTGTAGCGCAATCCACATGCACTGGCCACTTCTTCACATTCAGCTGTGGTGCACAAATCGTTTTATGTTGCAGATCCAAAAGTGATGCATTAGGAAAACCTTGCCCAGTCAATTAATTATTCTCAAATAGCCAGATTTAATTTTGGAAACTTGCATTTGGATAGCCACACAAGATTTTGAAGGGGTATAAAAAGTCAGATGTTGGGGATGACTGGAGGTGAAAATCTTTCCAGTTAGGGTTTTAAGTGACATCTAAACACTGAAGACTATCTCCTCTTCCCACTTCTGATCAGTTATCAGCACAATTGAATGATTAATGCTTCTAGTTACAACATAGTAAAAAAAAGATTGCTCTGTGGAGGTGGGGAGGAATAGAGTTTGGGAATATAATTGGTTGAGTCATCAGTAATACCTGCATTCTGCAGTAGTGACCCTTAACTAGATGATGATGCAATTACATGGCACCTTGCATGCAGAGAGGGAAGATGTACAAAGATCTTTCTGGGAGGGACTGAAACACGGTTCCAAAGCAAGGTGATTTGCTCAAGATCACACTGAGTGGGTGTCAGGGGGAACTGAGCCCTGTCTTGATCCCCTGCTCTCCACCATGTTGGGTCTGGTGTATACATTCTGGTTACCTGAAAATAACTCTCGTTTTACTTCTGTGCACAGATGTGGCAGAGACCAAGCTAGCTTGGTGCTGAATGGAGCAGAGGAGCGAGCTGCAATTGCTGTCCCTTCTAAGGGAGTTTAGTTGAAACTCAGTTCCCTGGTGGCAGCACACCACATCCTGGGGAAGCTCTAAGCCTTTATCACCAGGCCCTGCGGAACCAGCAGAGAGACTGTCAATTTTTAAGAAGATAAATAGGTGGAGCTGATCTTTTTACTGGCGTTCATAGTAAGGCAGTGAAGGTGCAGCATGTGCTGAGCTAGATCACATACTTTACTTACGGCAGCTTGTTGGGCCTTGCACAATTACCTCTCTCTCCAAAGGCAAGTGAGGCTAGTGCAGCATTTCTCAATTGTGGCCACCATGGTTGCATGCAGCCACCTGGGGCTTTTTGTGTGGCCACAGCCTCCTGGGCCGTGACTGGGGGGGTCAAAGCAGTGTTAAACATACAAATAGCACTTTTCACAGAAACAGACTTACTAGCTAGCAAATCTTTTTTTAAAAAAATAAAAAAGCCAAAGAAACAACAAAAAAGACAAGAACGTTGTGACAAAGTTCCTACTCTACCTTGCGCTTATTGGCGAATTTGCTCGCCTTGGAGCTTCACAGCAGCCCTCAGTTTGGCTGTTTTCATGAACGCACAGTCCAGGTCAACTCCTCATGTGTCTGACCAAGAGTTGGGAGGTTTGGGGGGAACCCGGGCCCGCCCTCTACTCCGGGTTCCAGCCCAGGGCCTTGTGGAATGCAGCTGTTTAGAGTGCCTCCTGGAACAGCTGTGCAACACTAACAATTCCCTGGGTTACTTCCCCATGGCCTCCTCCAAACACCTTCTTTATACTCACCATAGGACCTTCCTCCTTGTGTCTGATAATGCTTGTACTCCTCAGTCCTCCAACAGTCCGTGTTCTCACTCTCAGCTCCTAGCACCTCTTGCTCCCAACTCCTTACACATGCACCACAAACTGAAATGAGCTCCTTTTTAAACCCAGGTGCCCGATTAGCCTGCCTTAATTGATTCTAGCAGCTTCTTGATCGGCTGCAGGTGTTCTAATCAGCCTGTCATCTTAATTGTCTCCAGAAGGTTCTGGAACCTTCCCTGTTACCTTACCCAGGGAAAGGGGACCTACTTAACCTGGGGCTAATATATCTGCCTTCTATTACTCTCCTGTAGCCATCTGGCCCGACCCTGTCACAACATACAAAGAGCATTATTTAGTAACAAATAGAGACAAAATTGTACATTATTTGTATTGAGTGCAATACAAGCCTACATAAAAAATTACAGTGATTTGGACGTGTCTGTGTACATATTGATTTGTTTTGCCTAAAGTTAATTAAGTATTTTAGGAAAAATTGTCAGGGTGGCCACCGGCAAGCGTTAGTGGCTGCACTCTGAGGCCACCAAAAAATGTCTAGTGAGACCCCTTGGGCAAGTGTTCAGTAACAGGGTTAGGACACATCAGTAATATCTGATCTTCCAGCAGCCCTTCCTGGGGATGTGTAATAGAAGTCTAATTTCCGCATCATTGAGCGGGGAGGATAAGTCTGCAACAGAAGATGAGCACAAAGCATTAATAAAGATGATTTAAATGCTTCAAATCTAACTGGAGACCACATGCTGCAAGTAGTCTCACTCCAATTTTTTTAAAAGGAGTTTTCTCATGCTCAGAGGTCCTCCAGGAGCCCTGTGTCTGAAAGCTTGATCCACCGGAATCTCTTATAAGTTTTCCTTGTGTTTTGTTTTGTTTTGTTTTTTTAATCCAAAAGTTTTTGTGAATCTTGAATTTTTTCTCTCTCCACAAGTACAACCACTGAGGAAGAGACCTGCTGTTTGAGGCTGCAGGCGTTTAGAAGATACAGCACTGAGGAAGGCTGAAAACCAACCCTGTTAGATCCATCAGTCTCACCCCTCTCCTTTCTTGTTTGCTTCCTTTCCTTAACCTGGTCAGGAGGGATCAAAGAAATTATACCTACCAGGATAGGCTGCTGACAAAGTTGCTCCCCATCATGAGGGTCAGGGCTGGGATGAAACCAGTCACTAGACAATCCTTTCAGAATGTATTCGTGGCAATGTTGGTCCAGGCAATCGGTTAAACTGATGCTTTGTTGTACAGCTATTATTAGATAATTGTCTAGATAATACTTAGTCCTGCCCTCAGTGGGGGGACTGGACTGGACTGGTCCCTTCCAATTCTATGATTCTACTACTGTTATTGTGCTATTTTATTCAGACAGTGGCAACTTCCAGCAGGGAGCTGCTTTTTCCTTGGGAAAATAACTCTTATAATTGTTTTTAAAACATTTCCCCACCGAATCTTCCTTTTGATTCAAACCCTACCTTAAAGGGACAATGTCCAGACATATTTAGGTCCAAACTGGGGTTTGGTGAAAACAAGCTTGCACAGAATCTTGGCTAACAGGGCTATTTCTGTATTTTAAATTATTATTATTTCAGTGGCCGCTTGCTTTTTTCTCTTTTCAGTTAGATTGAAAGCTCTTAGGGACAGGGACTGCCAGTTTATACCAAGCCTAACCAAAGGATGATTTAACTGGGAATTGGTCCTGCTTCGAGCAGGGGGTTGGACTAGATGACCTTCAGGGGTCCCTTCCAACCCTGATATTCTATGATTCTAACCCAATGGGGTTCTGGTCCAGGACTGAGGCTCTTCTGCATATAGCAACATAAATCATAGCTCAGTTAAATAAGTGTCCCTCCGCAGCCCTGGGAACCCAGACTTTGCAAAAATGTGCTAATGCACAAGAACCAGGAAATCAGGGCTGAGGTTTTCAAGGATGCTCAAGGAATTTGGATGCCTAAGTCCCACTAATTGTAATGGAAATCAGGTGTCCAAGTCCCCTAGGCAACTTTGGAAGTCTTTGCCTAAGTGGAGTAGGAACTGAGCACTCTGTTCCCATTATCTGTGCCGAGTGAAATGCAGAGTAAATTAGACTAGTCGGGTTTAGTAGTCAAAGGCACTGTTGATAAAATACGTGGGGATATTTTGTTTTATAAATATTTTTTAATGTGACTCTTCATCTGTAGGTATAAAAACGTGCAGCTGAGGCGAGAGGGCATGGGATTGCTAGCTGTGACGTGGGATTCTGCACTGTAAACAATGGGAATGGGGGTATTTGTAAGTTGAACGAGTTTCTTCTTCTCAGGAACTTGTAATTATAGCATCAGTTTAAAGGCTCAACTGTGGTGGCATGTAGTAATATCACTGATAGTAAATGGGTCCATGTTCTTGCTCCCTTTGAAGTCAATGGCTAGCTCTCTGGGAGCAGAAAAAATGGGAAAACCCCATGCCTTCAGGTTTTTCTGTTAGCTGCAGGAGAGAGACCCTGTGCTAGAAATCATTTAATTTGATTTTCAGTCAGTTTTGGACTAACTTTTTCAATTGTCATTTGCGTTTCAGTATTTAATACAGGGGTCACAAACACGCTGGCTGTCCTGTGGCCCACCATAGGAGCCAAGCTCCCTTCTGACCACATAAGGAATAGTTACAGGTGTTTATATTTTATTAAAACCCCTCTTCACATTATAGTTTTTAAAAAGTTAATACATTTTAATATTAATTAATTAAAGTCTTCCTTAGCAGAGACTTTTAGTAGCATACTATATTACTCTTCATTTTTTTCATTTTTGACTATACTTTTGTATCGTTGTATGAAAAGGTTTCAGTGATGCGGCCCTCGGGCCAATGTACTGGTCCTCGTGTGGCCCTTGCGGGGATTTGAGTTTGAGATCCCTGATTTAATATAAATAAAATCTAGTTCTGCTGTGAAAAGGGATTATGGAAAAGTGGCGCCTTCTTAGGGCTGGTGTATACAGAGTATTCATACTGATTTAACTAGATCAGTTTAGAAGCAGTTCTAGTTAGATCCGTGCAGCCCCCCAGCGTGGACACAGTTATATTGCTATAAAGGCATTTTCTCCTGGTATAATTTATTCCCCTGTACTATATCTTTGTTTCTAAACCAATGGAGTTAAAGCAGTACAAAAAAGCCACTGAATAGATCAGGCCTTACTTAAATAAATCCATTTTCAGTGTCAGTTACGTATCCTAACTGCTGAACTACGTCTTTATGTTTATTAACCCTGCAGTCCCAAGTCAACTAGGAGTCAGCTGGATTCTATCTCACATCATCAGTTGTTGTTTACATAGTCCTGGTCAGTTACAGTGGTGCAATCTCACTGAAGTCTATTGCCCAGGTATCACCGCGGGCCTAATTTGGCCTGCAGCATCTTTATTACTGGTGATGATGCGCAGCAAGGAAAGAAACTAGCTTGAGTCTCAGAGCCCCTCTTATATTTCCAGGGCTGGTAGTTAGAGGGAAAACATCATTTTCCCTTATAAATGGAGTTTAGAGAAGATGAGCATGAAACTCCAGAAGGCCATTTTACAGTCATTTCTCAAAGCAGACCCACACAATAAATAAATGGGACAGTTAAAAAAGATCTGATTCTGTGTGAAACCGAGGCTGGGGCAGCTGTTCATTTCAGGACACTCTGAGGCCACCCCAAAACTTAAAACAAGTTGGGCAAAGTTCCATTTTTCTGATAAATAACATACACTTCAGACGGGTGAGTAGAATCGGATTTACCTTTTTAATACTTACAAATCTGAGCAGTGATACATTAGAAAGAGGGATTAGTAACCACTCCCTTCTTTGTCTCTCTGGAGTGTGACTTCACCGCATGCCGCTGTACGTTAGTTTGTTTGTTGTTCTTATCTATGTACTCTTTCCATTTCTCAGAACAATGTGTCACCAGCTCCTCCTTCCTTTAGGAATCTGATCTAAGTTCCTTTCCTCTGCATGGAACCCACCTACACTAACTTCCGCCTAATCTGGCCCCCTTTCCCTCCCATCCAGGGCTCCGTTTCTTAGTTTAAAATCTTCTAACCCAGGTGCAGAGAAGATGTCTAGCGCCCGACCTTTTCTCCACGTTCTGTCCGTCCTTTGGAAGTGCCAGAGCTGCTTAAACAAGCTGCTCCTCCTCACTCCACCATTTTCTCCGTGCTCCACCACCCGAGTCAAATTGGGAACTTAAGCTTTTATTTGACCCAGCAAATAGCTTCTAGGAAAAGAAATGCGCATGATACTTTCCAGGGCATTTTGAAGGCACGTGTAGTTTAGTGGCATTACCTGTTTTCTGTATTTTTTCCTCCGCGTTCTTCCTTAGCAGAGACATTTAATGAAAAGAGGATTTTTGTTTTTGGAGTTTCAGCGGCCGCTTATTCCCCACCTGAAGTCCAAATCCTCTGTGACATCTCACTGTGGAATGTGGAATGACACGCTGCTAGCTGTCTGTCCAAGGCCCTCCGAGCACCCTGCAGACAACAATCACTCTAATCTTACACCCTCACTGTGAAGTAGGGATGGGGCATTATCCTCATTTGGAAAAGAAGAAACTGAGGCACAGAGAGATGAAGTGCCTTGACCAAAGTCATGTGAAAAGCCTTTTGCATAGCCAGAAATAGACTCCAAGTTCTCCATCCAGTCCTGTGCTTTAACCACAAGGCTCCACTTCCTCTGTCACTCCATCCTGTGACTTGTGCCTTTGGGTAGAGAGACACTAAGCAGCGAGAGCAGAAGAACTAAAGGTAAACTAGCACCTCTCGCCATACTGCTGTTCTCAGTTACAGCACTGGAGCAGGCAGGGAAACAATGTAAACGAAGCAGAGGAACCTGCTTATCCCGATGCTCTGCTTCTAGGACCGTGCCCTGGCCAACTACGCAAAATCTGAGTAAAGGGGCCTGTGCGGGGCACTTGCGTGAGGGCTGGGGTTGGCAGGCTGCACTTCTGGGTCTCCATTCATGCTGGAGAGGTTCAGCAGCAGGAGAAATGTTTCGGTAAGAGACTTCCCTTGTACAAGCAGAATAGTTACTGCAGGGCAAATCCTGCCCCCCAGCTATGTGTGCACAATTGCTAAACAGTGGCCTGCCAGGAGAGTGGCGCACAAATATCTATGGGCAAGACCCAAGCCTGCGCAGGTTTTCAGAAGCCTTAGCCAATGGCTCTTGAGTAATCTGAGTGCACCAGCGGCCATTGGTTAGTCCGGGCTCAGCAAGTCTCCTGTACCAACCCTTGCCACCCAACTGCAGCCCCCTGCTCTCCTTCCCCGCTCCCCAGCCCCAACCAAGCTGCTCTTTAAAACTAGTTCACAGACAACATCAAGCTGAGTCTTAGCCACAAAGGACAATTTAAAGGTTTTGGAAGAATGAAAGTGCCTGTCTGTACATGCTCCTGAAGGATGGCAGTCTGGTGAACACCTGGGTCCTCTGTTCAGCACCAGAGCCACCAGCCCCTCTGGACAACTTGCAGTTGTTGTTGGTGTTCCACACCCCAAGCTGGGCCAGGTCTTCCTCTAAAGCCCCTGACAGCTCCTTCAGCTCCCTGGAGGCACCTGCTTTCAGGTACTGCCAGGCTTTGTGGCCGCTGTGGTCCCGCAGGCTCGTGTTGGCACCGTAGGCTCCCACCAACACCTTGATGACCATCTCGTGTCCCTGCAGGGCAGCCAGATGCAGGGGGGTCAGCCCACCACTGGCCGTGGGAATGTTGACATCTGCATGGTAGCCGTTCTTCTCTGCACAGGTGATCACCTCGATCAGGGCCTCATGGCGGCCATGCTTGGCCAGCCAGTGGAGGGCAGTGAACCCTGTCACAAAATCTCTCCTGTTCAGCAAGCTGGGATCCACGTCGAGCAACCTCATGATGCTCTCAGGGTCCCCCTGGGCCACAGTCAGCATCCACTCATGCTCGAGGGGGTCTAGGGCTAAGGACAAGTCCTCAGGGCTCTGTTCCAACCTCTGCTCCAGCTCTTGGTGCATCCCCACAGCAGGGCTGCTGCTGCTGGCTATCTTCTGAGCAGCTGCAAGCCACATGGCTCCCTCGGCTCCACTGCTCTGCAGCAGGACCTCCTTCAGGCCTCTCCGCCGCATGCTGCCCCGGCCTATGGAGAGCCTGGCCGCATCAGAGCTCACATCCCAGTTACCAGAACCTCTACTACTCCGGCCCAGGTTCCTGATCAGGTCCTTCTTGTGTGATGGGCGGAGATTCACGTTCCCCGCTGCTGCTGAGGAGGATGATAATGCCAGGACTGTGGGGTTGGGTGCCTGGCTGTCAATAAGTGCTTCTGCTTGAGACAGGGAGGCCTCTGGCAACGCATGTGGCTCAGTGTCCTTTGGTACCTCCAGACTCTCTTCCCTCTGCATCCTGGCCATGAGGTCTCCTGCAGGCTTCACCATCCCCAAGATCTGCTCCCCCCGAGACATCCGTCTCCCTTTAAGGCATGGTCGAGGCTCTCTGTGCTGCTGGGGTGTGGAGAAGTGGTTCCCTGTCCCGTTGAGACTCTGACTCCAGGCTCCCCTCTAGAGCTCTCCGGCTGCAGAGCTTCCTGAGTCTGCCTTAGAAATGTTGCAAAGAGGAACCAGCATTTAGTTTCTGTGCTCAGGGGGAAGGCACTTGTTGTGAAATAAGTTACAAGCAGCAGCAGATTCTGGGCTGCAGGCAGCACACCCTTCAGCTGATCACTGATTTTCAAAGACTTCACTGTCTGCCATTTATTTACCGAGGGACGCTAGAGCAATTTCCCCTCCACTCCCAGCCCCTCCTCTCCAAACTACCTGCTCCCTGGTTCTTAAGATTCAATAAATCCCCACACGGGCGCTGTGTTTTCTCTCCTCTCCAGATTTTGGTGGCTTGTATGATAACATAGCTACATGACAATCCACTGGCCAGCTGGATCTGCAGATCTGGGACCCGTTTGACTTCCTCCTTCCTACACACAAATCAGTGGTAACAGCAACCCAAAAAAAAAAAAAGAGCTCAGTCCATTCAAGCTGAAAGCAGGCAGTGAGTTTTTCACCGGAACGGCTGCCACTTACGTTTCCAATTACTCCTGTGCTGGGTGGGGAAATAGAGCTCTGGGTGGGCGGTATTCCCAACCTGCCTCTCGCTGGGCACTTTGATGGCTGCTGCCAGCAGCAGGGCCCCTCCTCCTCTGCCCGTGGGTTCTCGACGCCTCTCCAGACGCACCAGCCTGCTCCTTGCCGAGTTCCTTTGTGTGAAGGTTGCCACTGGTAAGTTTTGCTGCATAGTAAAAGCTGTGGCAGGACCTTTGTCCTCCTTTTTGACTGAGACAGATTAAGCTGCTGCACGTGATTTTTCATTTCTGCTGCGGGCCTGGCATTAGCCTTGGCCATTGGTGATGTGAAACCGAATGCACCCACTTCCCAGAGAGCAGAAAAACACGCACTGGCCACAGCCCTAAAGCCTTCAGCCTGTGAAGGCACCACTGTGGGCCCCAAAAGAAGGGTTGCAAGTAAAACCAGTTGGGCCAGGCACTTTAAGGGATTCACCTCGAGCATAAACAGCCGGATGGTGCAATATCTCTGGAGTTAGCAATGCACAGGAATGAAAGTGAGAGAAGTGTGCGTTTGCAAGAGCTAGAGGTAACTGTAGGTCAGAAGGGGCTAGGCTAATCTACAGGCTGAATATTTCTAGGAGGTGCTGAGCAGCTTCTAAATGGGGATGTCTTCGTTCTTCCATTGAAAGAAACTCTAAAAATCAATGCGAGGCAGCTACTTCCCCTCCCATGGAAACTCCCTGTGATGAAGTGTGGTGTGCTCTGTGTGTGTGTGTGTGTGAGAGAGAGTGACAGAGAAAGATTGACTGACTGCCATCTGCGGGATGGAATCAGAACTGCCTGACTAGCAGCGAAGGGAGATTCTTCCAACTCAAGTCCAAGTGGCTTGTGCTTTTGGAGCAGCAGGGCCTGAGTCCTATTTCTTCCCTTGTCTTGAAGTTCTGACTGGCACTCTGTGCCGCAGAGCGACACCCCCAGCTATAAACGCGCACACGCGAAAAGATCACAAGAAATTCAGAGGGCTGCAGCTTCCATTTTAAGTCCCCCAGCAATCCAAACCATATAATCGGGGGGACAGTTAATTTGCCTCCTTATTAAGCAGACCTTGAATGTGGCCAACAGTGTCCCATTGGCAGTAACCTCTCATCCTCCCCCAGGGGCTAGAAGTGCTGGCAGCCATGCACGCGCCAGAGAGCTGTCACTGCCCCTTTTAATTCCAGATTAACGCAGAGCTGGATAAAAAGAAAAGGAGGACTTGTGGCACCTTAGAGACTAACCAATTTATTTGAGCATGAGCTTTCGTGAGCTGTAGCTCACTTAAGCTTATGCTCAAATAAATTGGTTAGTCTCTAAGGTGCCACAAGTCCTGCTTTTCTTTTTGCGAATACAGACTAGCACGGCTGTTACTCTGAAACCTGTCATTATGCAAGGTAGAGCTGGATGTACACCATCAGCAGCGTCAGGCTGCTGGCTCTTGACTCAGAGCCTGCCATACACAATGAGACCAGGCTGTGGCACACTCATGCTGCTCTCAGACAGTCCAGGAGTCAGCTGACTTCTGGAAGGTCAAAGCTAACAACAGAACAGGGGAAACTTCTCTCTGGCGCCCCGGTGAAATCATGGCCATGGCCTATTCATGAATAAGCCCTTTTGGGGTTCCTCCCTTCTATTGGCCTTTACTTCTAGTTCTCAGAAATGTTGTAGCTGTAAAGTAGTTGGTAGGGTGCGCACTTCCCCACACGTTGCACCAACACTGTGTCTCAACCCTGATAAGGAGGGACAGCCTGGCTAGAGGGATGAGTCCAGCCCTGCACTTCTACTGAGACTGCGGATGAGGGGACCCAATAACTGTGCTGGAGGTTTGGTGTTGGAGACACATGTCTGCTGGGAAATGAACCAAACTCGCTTCACGGGGGCTGCCAAACAGCCATTGTAGCTGTTATTAGAACTTACTTGTGTTGTGATAGCGTGTAGGAGCCCTAGTCATGGCCCAGGAGGAGTCCGTTGGGCTAGGTGCTGTACAAACACAGGCAAAAGGATGGTCTGTAACAAGTAAGGGTCAGATGGGCTAGGGAGTGGCCAGCCCTGTTCTGAGCAGGAGCCAAGCAGGGAGTAGCTGGGACTCACCCACCCCAGCTGGACAGCAGCAAGTGACTGGGTCTGATGAGTCCCAGCTAGGGAATATAAATGAAGGCCCCAGCTCTGGGCTGGTGCTTGAGCCTGGGAGAGGGCTGGGAGTTGTCAGAGGTGAAGGAGGAAGAAGACAGTGTGATAACGCGAGTGTCAGCAGACCCTTGGCTAAGGAAAATCCTGCCCATTGAGCTGCTGGAGGCCAGAGAGTCTTGGCTGAGAACAGGACTACTACTTTGTTATTGGTCCATGGTACCTTTTTGGTGCTGGAGAATAAGCAAGGCTCTGAGGTAAGTGTTACACACACTGAACCAGGTGTGGCTGATATCAGATCCACCACTCCTCCAAAGGGCTTTCCAATCAGAGAGGGAAAGGCTCTCTCCTAACCTGGTCTGGGTTTGAACCTCTTAGTCAAGCTTGACTGTCAGAGACTCTGTCTTTCTCTTTTGGTGGTGGGGAGGAGGGTTTGCAGAGAAACTTGCTCAAGGAGGGAGCGGCACACAGCGGAAGAGCTTAGGGTGACCAGGCTTCTGGTTTTTGACTGGAACGCCTGGTCAAAAAGGGACCCTGGCGGCTCCAGTTGGTGGTGCAATGGGGGCCCCAGCTAAGGCAGCCTGCCTGCCCTGGCTCCGTGTGGCTCCCGGAAGCAGCCACCAGGTCCCTGCAGCCCCTAAACGCATGGGTGGCCAGGGGGGTCTCTGCACGTTGCCCTCGCCCCTGGTGCTGGCTCTGCAGCTCCCATTGGCTGGGAACTGTGACCAAGGGGAGTGCGGGGACAGCACCTGCAGGCACAAGAGCAGCACACGGAGCCTCCCTGACTGCCCATGCGCCTGGCGGCCGCTTCCTAGGAACCACAGGAAGCACTGTCGGGACCCTGCACCCCCTCCTATACCCCAATCCTCTGCCCCAGCCTGGAGTCCCCTTCTGCACCTAAACTCCCTCCTGGAGCCCACACCCCACAACCCTCCACAACCCCCTTCCCCAGCCCTGAGCCTGCTCCTACACCCTAAACCCCTCATCCCTGGCCCCCCCTAGAGCCCACACCCCATGGAGCCCATGCACCCCAACCTCCTGCCTCAGCCTGGAGCCCTCTCCTGCACCCCAAACTGCTCATCCTCGGCCCTACCCCAGAGCCCATTCTTCCAGCCGGAGCCCACGCACCCCAACCCCCTGCCCCAGCCTGGAGCCCTCTCCCACACCCTGAACCCCTCATACCCAGCCTCACCCCAGCCCAGTGAAAGTGAGTGAGGGTGGGGAAGAGCAAGCGATGGAGGGAGAGGGGATGGAGTGAAAGAAGGGGTGGGGCCTCAGAGAAGGGGCGGGACTGAGGGCAGGGCAGGGGTGTTCAGTTTTGTGCGATTAGAAAGTTGGCAACCCTAGAAGGGCTGCGAGCCAGGACACCTGCTGTTTGAATTGTTTTTCATTCTTTCAAAGACGGTGCCTCACTTTTGGTAAGCGATCAGCTGACAAGCGGGAAATGAGCAGAACAGCACAGAGTGGCCTCCAAAGGGCTGATCCTTTTGTGACTGCTGAGAGCTGCACAACTCACACATGGGCCTGCATTGCTAAGAGCTTCTCTGGACCAAAGCCTGCTTCCTGCTCGGCGCAGGGCATTATGTGAATCCTCCGGTCCCCGCTCCACAGCATGGGGCAGATACCTCACTGCTGCTACTGCAACCTTAAGGTTCTCCGTTCTTCTGAGGCTCTTCTATGCTGCTGTAGCAGACCCCTGAGAGAGGGGCTCCCCAGACCAGGCAGAACAGGTCTAAGGACTCCGTGCTAGCCCTACTGACAATGGGGTCATGGCCAGTCTGTGGGCAGGAAAGGGGGTATGGCTGGAGTGCTCTGAGCTAAAAGGGAGCCATGGGACGCTGAGGATAACTTAGAGCAGCCCTAAGACTGCTCTAACGTACACCACGGGCCTCCAGCAGCCCCACAATACAGAGAGTACAAAGGCAGCTTAAAGCCACTGTCCCAAGGACAGGAACAGAGGTACCTAGAAATGGGATCTGAAACAGGCCCTGGCTGCTGCTGTCTCTTCTTTTAGATACAGTTAGTTCCCCAGAAGCCAGGGTATTTGAATTAGTTTTTGCATACAGAGCCAAACTGCATGCCCCAGAACACACACAGCCCTGCCATTGAAAACACTGGTAGGTATGTGCTTGTAAACCATGGCAGAAATTGGCACACAAGGAGCGACAGATAATGAGCCCTTCTTTTGCCTTATGTTTTCCTCTGACTTTTCCTGAGCAGAGAGCACTGAGCAGAGAGCACTGATGAAGTGAGCTGTGGCTCACGAAAGCTCATGCTCTAATAAATTGGTTAGTCTCTAAGGTGCCACAAGTACTCCTTTTCTTTGTGCTAACTGAGAGTTTGTGCTGTCATCTGACTGATGACTTTGGCCTGTGGGTTTTAATCTCTGTCCTCTGAAGCATCATGACCTAAATGACAACATGTGCTTTAGACAGAAGAGGTCAAAAATCTCGGGGCATTACAAGCAGATGAGGATCTTTCCGGTGCCGTTAGGAAAGCATCTCTCATAAGAGGTAAGGGACCTGCAGGCAGCTGATCACGTGCTGCACATGCAGGGCATGTCAGACAGCTAATAGCAGAGGGAAATAAAGCAAGTCATCTTGTATTAGACACTGAGATCAGCATAGCCGGAGGGAACTCCCTGCTCCATTGGGAAGCATTTGTGTTTTCAAAACGAATCCCCTTTTGAGCTTCCTGGGTCCCATCGGCTGCTTCAGTGACTCTCAAGTGATGTCACTGCGGCAGCTCTGTCCTGCCATGCCGCCCGATCGTTCTGTTGTGGCTGGCGGTATAACAGCCATTCGAGATCTCTCCTGTGCATCAGTGACTCCATTTATGCACGTCTGTTTGTCCCTTATGGGACACGCTCTGCTCTGCGCTGCTCGGCCCTGCCATGTGGTGTGGAGCAAAAAGGGGTAGAAGAACTCTAAAGGGAGGGAATTGCACCATCTGTGTGACCCCCAGGCCCTGGAGAAGCCCCTCCATGTGACCCCATGCAGTAGGGTTTGCATTGCTGTTCCCCTCCCTCCATAATCTCTCACACACCCACACCTGCTAAGGTCATAATATTTGAAAAATCGGAAGAGGAAATAATTACTCTGGTGAGGCTGCTAACATTAAACATTGACGTTCCTAGGGAACGATAGGAGTATTTCCGTCCATCGTTGTTCCACTTAGAAATAGTGTAAACCACTAGGGCTGCGTTGGAATGCCAAGTAATGTTTGCTGGCTTTTATTCCTGGGGGCATTGCGGTAGCCATGGTGAGATCAGCAGAGTGGTCGCTCTTGCTGCTCTGTGTTGCTTGAAGTAAACATGGCTAATGCATCCGATGAAGTGAGCTGTAGCTCAGGAAAGCTTATGCTCAGATAAATTGGTTAGTCTCTAAGGTGCCACAAGTCCTCCTTTTCTTTTTGCATTTGGTAGTGGGACGAGTGGCTGGTTCAGTCAGCACAGTAGAGAGGCTTCATTTATATGCAAACTTGTTATGCTGTGAGGGCCCCATCCTGTGAGGTGCTAGCTGAATTAGGAGCTCAGGATTTGTCCCACACTGACTCATCCAGTTTGAACTGTCCTGTCAGCCTCTCTTGGTTGCAAACTCCTTAGGGCAGACATGGAGTTTTCCTCTGTATTTTGTACAGGGCTGAGCATGCTCTGGGTGCTTAGCAAATAATAAGGATCACCACAGAAACTACACTGGCACATTAAAGGGCTCGTTCCTGCTCCCACTGAAGTCAATGGAAGTTTTGCCCTTTACTTCCCTGAGAGCAAGACAAGCCCAAATTCCATCGTCTCTGAAACGTCACCGCTCCTGTTTTTTCTCCCATAGGTCTTTATTGTTAATTACGTATTAAGTGCTCCTCACCTCAGGATGGCTTTGATTTGCCCTGCCTTCCAGCAACCTTTTTTCCCCTCCCCCATCTCCCCTGCTCCTTGATCATCTCATTTCTCCTCTTCCTTTTTCTGTGCTACAAAAAGGGCATTGTAGGTTGAGCTAATTCAGCCAGTTACCCTTTTTACTTAGGTTACATCTCTAATACAATCTCACTGGGTAACATGCCTTAAAATCCTAAATTTAAAAAATATAAGACTGTTTGACTCGCCTTTTCAGATGGCTGCCAACCCCAGAGCAAGGACATCTATGTGATCTGTCACTTGTGCCAATGGGATCAGATCTGCGGAAGGAATCTGCTGCACAGAGAAAACACACTAACCTCTATACAGCACAGACAGGCAGGTAAATGTGATTGTGGGAGACTGCAGGAGGCAAGTAAGTGCAATGCAACTTGAAGAATTACAACCAATTTTGATCAAAACACACTCGGCTCCTCAAGGGTTTGTCCTGGAGAGAATCGCCTCTTAGCCTCTGTTTGACTCAAAGGCTGTTGGACTGAATTAACAACATGAGCAGTTTTCTTTGGCAGCTGGGCACATGCTAAAGAAATTGGTAAAAAAGGAGGGTTTGTATCTGGAATACTGAACAGCTGAGAAAGCCGTTTTGCAGAGTAAGTTTAAACCACAGCAGCTCCAAAGACAAATCAGGAACCAGACTTTACGCGATGGGAAGCGAAATGGTGCCCATCCTGGGAATGCCGAAGCACAGTGAACGATGTATGGTGGAACTGTGAAGTACTTCAGAAAGGTGGTACTCTGCCACCAGTCTGACTCCACTGAGGGAGGCTGCCCTTCTTATAGACAACCTCAACTACGTACTTTGGTTGAGCCATTCTGTGCACCCATTTTAGAGGCTAGGTGGGGAAGCCTGGATCACATCAGGAAGCCAAAGCTAGTGAAGGTTAAAACATAAATGTCCATTGGTTTCCTCTTACGGAGCTGTGTGGTTTAGTCAGTGACCTATGGTGGTTAGAGAGAACACAGGGAGTCAGGAAAATGGGGCTGCTGGAGACTCTGAGCTGTGGGAACTTGGACAAGTTGCTTAACTTCTCCGTACTGCTGTTTTTCCCTACTGTAAAATGGGGCTATGAAGCCCCACCTTTGTAATGTACTTGGCAATCTTCTGCTAGAAGGGGCAGAATGTTATTAATTCTGATTATCATTCTGTAATGGACACACACAGGTTTCTAGCTGCTGTGTATCTCATCATGCTAGGAAAATCCAGTACCTGGTTTCAAACTTTTCTAAGGTGGCTGGAGTGGCTTACCTCAGAGAATGGGCCAGGTACTCCATGCCTGTTGAGATCCACTGCCAGGCTGGGCCCGGTCTCTAGTTCTTTACTCAAACAAGACTCTCATTGGCTTCAAAGGGAGTTTAGCCTTCAGCGAGTGTGGGAGTTCACCTCCCTCTGGTGTTGTCAGAGAAAGCCCTTTCGATGAGGAAGTCTAAATAGTTCTATTTCCTTAGAGCAGCAAATTTGCAAAATAGTTATCTATGAGATCCTAGTCAGAGATATGACACTGACACAAGGGACAGAGGGACCAAAAGAGGAAGAGAAATGAGTGTTACACAGAACTTCACTTCCTAGCAGCTCATTCTTGTTTCCGGTCGTCTCATTACTATCTGCAAAATATTACCCCAGAACAGTGAATGGTTTGATTCCATGCTATGCCGACAACTTGCCAGCAGAATGTGAGCTGGGAAAGTTGAATGGGTAGAGAAAGATGGTAAACGCTCAATGTGATCTCTGCAAGATCATCAAACTAACAAGCTTCCTCTGGGGCCACATGAATATTAAATCATATTTGCACATGGTTAATCGTCTCTGTACACTTTAAATCCCAGGAAGCTGTTTACTCTGCATGTGAATTCTGAGTCTGCTCCTCCTGTCACACCAGCATAATTCCAGTGACTTCCACACCAGCATAATTCCAGTGACTTCCACTGAATTATTCCTAATTTACACTGGTGTCTGTGGGGAGATGAGACTGGGACACAATCCTGTGAGGTTTTGAATGCCTCCTGGTTTACTCAGCTTTATTCATAGATTATAAAGACAGAAGGGGCTGCTGTGATAATCTAATCTGATCTCCTGCCTAACACAGTCCACAGAACTTCCCTGAATTAATTCCTGTTTGAACTACAACATATCTAGAAAAAACATCCAATCTTGATGTCAAAGTTTCCAGTGACGGAGACTATCACAGCCCTGGGTGGGTTGTACCAGTGGTTAATCAGCTGCATTATTATAAATTTACACCTCATTTCCAGTCTGAATTTGTTTAGCATCAACTTCCAGCCATTGGACCTCATGATACTTTTGTCTGCTATTGCCCAGTTCTTTAGTGGTCATTGATTATTATTGATTTCCAATTAATTATTAATTTAAAGAGCTGTGGCTTGTAGGGGTCTAGTCCCAAAATCAAGATTATCCAGTTCAGTATCTGGTTGAGAGCCCGATGTGCACAACAAAGACATACTGAGGACAAAGCAAAACTTTAAGCAATTTTATTAGCACAGTTAGTAAAGACACAAATGCTCCAAGCCACATAAAATGATGGCAGTAATATAGTATGAAGCTAATTTTTGTACCATTCCTTATATCTACTGACATCCTTTCTTGGGGATCTGGTGGTAAAATACAAAGGTCCTGCTCTGTCTCTGGCATGCCAAAAAAGTCTAGTGGTACAGATCTCTCCTTTCATGGTTGTCTGGCCTATTAAAGGGCCTATGGACTGTCATGAATATTCATACAAATATCCGGCCTCCTTTGTCCATATCTAACTTCCTCACCTTAATTATGTTGCAGTATCCTTATGCTACAGATTAGTATACTAATGGTCTTGACCTATTATCATATGTACATCAATTCACTGCCCAGGCAAGTTTATGGTTAAGCATCTGCGAACATTTCTGTCCTAAAATAGCCAAGACTAGTATCAGTTCAATGTTCGTGGTATCATTTTGTACACACTCCCCTTCCCTGCCTTCCCAAGCACAATGTTCCCAGTACTTCAAAACTCAGGGTCACTGCTGGGCCACTTATTTATGCTAAAGTTCATAGGCCTCAAAGCCTTATGCTAACTGCTTAATGCCTTACAGGTTGTAGGCCTGTAGGTTCCTTGTGTGATTGTTAAATGAAATGCTAAGCTGGCTCTATAGGCTACACTCAAGAGCCTTCTTCTTAAACTTCTGTCCCTCTTATAGGTAATTATAGCCTGTGATCAAGTCACTCTTTAACCTTCTCTCTAATAAGCTAAATAGATTGAACTCTTTGAGTCTTTCAGTATAAGGCATGTTTTCTAATCCTCTAATCATTCTTGTGGCTCTCCTGACTTATGTATATGGCTCTCACTAGAAATACTCCCATTCACTAATGATTCCCCATTCACAATTACATTTTGATACCTGTCTGTTATCTAGTTTTCAATCCATTTAATATATGCCTTGTTGATTTTGTATCATTCTATTTTTTAATCAAAATGTCACATGATACTAAGGCAGAAGGCTAAGTATGTTACATCAACACTATGACCTTTATCAACCACACATGTAATCTCATCAAAAAGAGATCAAGTTAGTTTGACAGATCTATTTTCCATAAACCCATCAACACTGATGGTCCAGAGAGCTCCTTGGCCGGGTCTTTTAAAACTCTCAGATGCAAGTTAGCAGGATCTGCTGATTTAACAGTGTCTGACTCTAGTAGTGGCTGTTTAACATTCTCCTGAGTTACTGTTGGAATGGAAAGTATTTCATCAACATACGATAAGAATACATCATCTGACTTTTCCTGAAATACGAAACACAAATATTTATTGAATACTTCTGCCTTTTCTGCATTATTGACAATCTTTTGGGGTTTTTGTTTTTTTAAGCCAGTGTAGCCTTCTTTCTCAGTTGTGGAATTGTGATTTTTTGAGCACCTAGTAAAATATTCTTAAACAGTTTCCAATTAGCATTCATGTTTTTTCTATTTAAATTTTCTCCCAGATGATTTGGCTCATAATTGTTTTCAGCTTTGTGAAACTGGCTCTTTGTAAAATACCAGTTATATAGATATTACTGGTTTGGACTTTATTCTGTTTCCACATTACAAACATAACCAAGTCATGATCACTTGCACCAAAGTAACCACTAATTTTTAGTTCTGTGATAAAGATGAATTAATCTGTCACGATGAGGTCTAATACAGAATTCTTCCGTTGAATGCAACACTTTTTTAATTAGGAAATTGTCATCTATAATTTTTAGAAATCCGGAGCATGCTTTAGTACTGGCAGCATGGGACCTGCAGCTTATATCACTCGGACTGATAAATATGAAGGACCAAATCCTTTCTTCAGATAAACGTGCTCATAAAAGTCAATAAGAGTTGTGCTCTTATGGCAAAGAATTTGGCCCATAGAATGTACTGAGATGGAAAAGGTCTATTTGATTATAGAGGAACTATTGCCCCTTTAAATGAATGAGGTATCTCCACTGATTTAATGGCTATTGAACCAGGCCCTTAGTCCATCCCCCACAGGGACCAATACATTTCCAAATGTGTTGTCCTGGCTGGTTTTATGATACACTTCATGGGACATAGAAGTAAATAGCAAAACTGCTACTAGTTAGACTGGGGAAAATAAAAGACTTTTCAGTTGTCCACTGAAAAGCCGGGCACGTTTTGCTTTTTCAATCTGATGAATGAGAAATGTGACAAGTGGTTAAATATAAGGTTATGAGGTGCAAAACTGGTTGGAAAACCATTCCCAGAGAGTAGTTATCAGTGGTTCACAGTCATGCTGGAAGACCATAATGAATAGGGTCCCGCAGGGATCAGTTCTGGGTCCAGTTCTGTTCAGTATCTTTATCAATGATTTAGATAATGGCATAGAGAGTACACTTATAAAGTTTGCAGATGACACCAAGCTGCGGGGGGGTTGTTTGCAAGTGCTTAGGAGGATAGGATTAAAATTCAAAATGATCTGGACAAACTGGAGAAATGGTCTGAAGTAAATAGGATTAAATTTAATAAGGACAAATGCAAAGTACTCCATTTAGGAAGGAACAATCAGTTGCACACATACAAAAATGGGAAATGACTGCCTAGGAAGGAGTACTGCGGAAAGGGATCTGGGGGTCATAGTGTACCACAAGCTAAATATGAGTCAACAGTATAACGCTGTTGCAGAAAAGCAAACATCATTCTGGGATGTATTAGCAGGAGTGTTGAAGCAAGACACTAGAAGTAATTCTTCTGCTCTACTCTGCACTGATTAGGCCTCAACTGGAGTATTGTGTCCAGTTCTGGGCGTCACATTTCAGGGAGGATGTGGACAAATTGGAGAAAATCCAGAGAAGAGTGACAAAAATGATTAAAGGTCTAGAAAACATGAACTCTGAGGGAAGATTGAAAAAATTGGGTTTGTTTAGTCTGGAGAAGAGAAGACTGAGGGGGAACATAACAGTTTTCAAGTACGTAAAAGGTTGTTACAAGGAGGAGGGAGAAAATTTGTTTTTCTTAACCTCTGAGGATAGGACAAGAAGCAATGGTCTTAAATTGCAGCAAGGGAGGTTTAGGTTGGACATTAGGAAAAACTTCCTAACTGTCAAGGTGGTGAAGCACTGGAATAAATTGCCTAGGGAGGTTGTAAAAATCTCATTGGAGATTTTTAAGAGCAGGTTGGACAAACACCTGGCAAGAATGGTTTAGATAATACTTAGTCCTGCCACGAGAGCAGGGGACTGGAGTAGATGACCTCTTGAGGTCCCTTCCACTTCTGTGATTCTATGATGTGGACTTTATTGCAGATTCAATGTCTGACATTGCTGGCCATGAAATGTATAGACTGAATGTTATGGTCTGGTATTTTACAGGTAACTAAGGGATTTAGATGTTGAACTCCTCCTTTCTTTAGGAGTTGGGTACATAATCCTTTTAGGCATTTTTGTAAATTCTGGCTGTAATCATTTGCATCAGACTATATTTAAACTTTTTAAAAAAATAAGAAACAGTGAGAGACATTAATCCAGTGCCTAGGAAAGATCAAATCATTTTGATAAACCCTGTGTATGATAATCAAGGTGGGCCATTTCCTGCACATATCCAGGTTCTCTCACCCCCCCACCCCCATACACACACAAACTCACTCTCCTGCTGGTAATAGCTTATCTAAAGTGATCATTAAACTTCCTGAAAAAGCACAAGATCAAATCCGCACAGACACACCCCTGGAACCCTGACCTGGGATATTCTATCTACTACCCAAGATCCATAAACCTGGAAATCCTGGGCGCCCCATCATCTCAGGCATTGGCACCCTGACAGCAGGACTGTCTGGCTATGTAGACTCCCTCCTCAGGCCCTACGCTACCAGCACTCCCAGCTACCTTTGAGACACCACTGACTTCCTGAGGAAACTACAATCCATCGGCGATCTTCCTGATAACACCATCCTGGCCACTATGGATGTAGAAGCCCTCTACACCAACATTCCACACAAAGATGGACTACAAGCCGTCAAGAACACTATCCCCGATAATGTCACGGCTAACCTGGTGGCTGAACTTTGTGACTTTGTCCTTACCCATAACTATTTTACATTTGGGGACAATGTATACCTTCAGATCAGCGGGACTGCTATGGGTACCTGCATGGCCCCACAGTATGCCAACATTTTTATGGCTGATTTAGAACAACGCTTCCTCAGCTCTCGTCCCCTGAAGCCCCTACTCTACTTGCGCTATATTGATGACATCTTCATCATCTGGACCCATGGAAAAGAAGCCCTTCAGGAATTCCACCATGATTTCAACAATTTCCATCCCACCATCAACCTCAGCCTGGTCCAGTCCACACAAGAGATCCACTTCCTGGACACTACAGTGCTAATAAACAATGGTCACATAAACACCACCCTATACCGGAAACCTACTGACCGCTATTCCTACCTACATGCCTCCAGCTTTCACCCTGACCACACCACACGATCCATCGTCTACAGCCAAGCTCTGCGATACAACCGCATTTGCTCCAACCCCTCAGACAGAGACAAACACCTACAAGATCTCTATCAAGCTTTCTTACAACTACAATATCCACCTGCGGAAGTGAAGAAACAGATTGATAGAGCCAGAAGAGTTCCCAGAAGTCACCTACTACAGGACAGGCCTAACGAAGAAAATAACAGAACACCACTAGCCGTCACCTTCAGCCCCCAACTAAAACCCCTCCAACGCATTATTAAGGATCTACAACCTATCCTGAAGGATGACCCAACACTCTCACAAATCTTGGGAGACAGGCCAGTCCTTGCCTACAGACAGCCCCGCAACCTGAAGCAAATACTCACCAACAACCACATACCACACAACAGAACCACTAGCCCAGGAACCTATCCTTGCAACAAAGCCCGTTGCCAACTGTGCCCACATATCTATTCAGGGGACACCATCACAGGGCCTAATAACATCAGCCACACTATCAGAGGCTCATTCACCTGCACATCCACCAATGTGATATATGCCATCATGTGCCAGCAATGCCCCTCTGCCATTTACATTGGTCAAACTGGACAGTCTCTACGTAAAAGAATAAATGGACACAAATCAGATGTCAAGAATTATAACATTCATAAACCAGTTGGAGAACACTTCAACCTCTCTGGTCACGCAATCACCGACATGAAGGTCACTATCTTACAACAAAAAAACTTCAAATCCAGACTCCAGCGAGAAACTGCTGAATTGGAATTCATTTGCAAATTGGATACTATTAATTTAGGCTTAAATAGAGACTGGGAGTGGCTTAGTCATTATGCAAGGTAGCCTATTTCCCCTTGCTTTTTCCTACTCCCCCCCCCCCGACATTCTGGTTAAACTTGGATTTAAACTTGGAGAGTGGTCAGTTTGGATGAGCTATTGCCAGCAGGAGAGTGAGTTTATGTGTGTGTGTGAGTGTGTGTTGCCCCGGGGGGGGGGGGGGGTGAGAAAGCCTGGATCTGTGCTGGAAATGACCCACCTTGATTATCATGCACATTGTAGGGAGAGTGGTCACTTTGGATAAGCTATTACCAGCAGGAGAATGAGTTTGTGTGTGTGGTTTTTGGAGGGGGCTGAGGGTGTGAGAGAACCTGGATTTGTGCTGGAAATGACCCACCTTGATTATCATACACATTGTGAAGAGAGTGGATGGGCTTTGGATGGGCTATTACCAGCAGGAGAGTGAGTTTGGGGGGGGGGGGGGGGGGCGGAGGGTGAGAAAACCTGGATTTGTGCTGGAAATGGCCCAACTTGATGATCACTTTAGATAAGCTATTACCAGCAGGACAGTGGGGTGGGAGGGGGTATTGTTTCATGGTCTCTGCGTGTATATAATGTCTACTGCAGTTTCCACGGTATACATCCGATGAAGTGAGCTGTAGCTCACGAAAGCTCATGCTCAAATAAATTGGTTAGTCTCTAAGGTGCCACAAGTACTCCTTTTCTTTTTGCAAAGAATTTACTGAGACTCACAGATGTAAAATACTTAAATCCAAGCCCTAAACCATGATCCAGTCCCCGAGAAGTGTTTACAAACACTGCATTAGCATAGGGTGCCATGTGTTATCCAGATTATAAACTGAGAATACACTTTTAACCAATGAGGTGTTTTTTTCCTGCAAAGTCCATAGTTTCTCATTGTGTGTGCATTCTGTTAGTCCCTTGCTCTGCCGTGGGTAGCAACAGCCCACTCTCAGATTAATACGAATTTGATTAAACTTCCAAAAAGAGTGGATTAGGAGTTTTATTTAGAAGTATAAATCAAATATTGGTAGTATTTGTTTACTGAGCTCATTGGTGGAAGTTATGTGTAAAACACAGAATGAAACGTGGGATGAAATCTTGGCTCCAGTGAAGTCACTGGAAGTTTTCCATTGACTTCAATCCCACAAAGTTTAGATTAGACCTCCTGCAGTTCTGGTAGGTCACTTGCAGATTTGCATGGGCTTGATGCTGCGGATCATTACTTGTGTGAGTTGCCCTTCTGCATTCACATATATTAAGAATTAAGTCCAATTTTAATAGACCAGCCACAAAGTTTTGAAAAAGGAGTTGGAAAATTAGTATCTCCTGCTGCAGGCAATCTGGACAACATCTTTTGGAATGGAACTAGTCACATTATAAGCACATCAGCAGTAGGGAAGGGTGTGTGGTCCCAAAACAATATTGTAAGCACCTGATTGCATTCACTCAAAGGACCCTATGGTTCTATGAGTTAGTGATTCCCACAAGGAGATGAATACTTTCACTTTGCATCAAACTCACTGGGAGTTGAGGGTATTCAAAACATTACTGAATTGGGCCTGATCCTGTACTACTGAAGTTGATGGATACTCAGCTGTTACAAGGTCACACAGGCTCAATCCTGCACTGGGCTCTATTAAGGTGGTCTCTCTTGTGCCCATGTGGAGTCCCACTGAAGCCACTAGGACTCTATATAGGCACAGGCTGAGACAGAGAATCCCAATGGAGGACTGGAACCTCACTTAGTTGCCTAAGTATGGATTTTGGTGCCTAAAGTTTGCCACTCAAATCTGAAAATGCTGGCCCTAGTTCCCAGACTGAGCAGAGCGGTGGCTCCTACTGGCTCCTTTGATGGTCATGAAAATGCCATTTCATGGAAAGCATCAGCTGCTTTGCACAGAGGTCTGGATTTTGCAGGCTGGCAGCTGGAAAGAGTGGCTGATAATAGACGTGACAAATTGCAGGACTCTGACAAAGTAAGGGACTAAATCCATATCCTAGTGAAGTCAGTGTGGGTTTTGCTGTTGAGCTGAGTTGAATCAGGAATTTGCCCATGATCTTTGTTTTTCGGCTGTTCTGTAGGGAAACTGGACTTCATAACTGATGTACTGTGTTAAGACACAAAGCTGATGATGAGAACACATCAACATGTTTAACTTCTGTATCTTTGCCAGTATTATCCAGATCCTTCCTTTCTCTTGGGCAGGGATGGGCAGAGAAGGGTTTCATCAAAACATTCCCCACTTATTCTGCAATGGAGCCCAAGTAAAAGGGGGGCATGTGCTTGCACTGTGAGTGAGTGACTCACTTTGTTCTCCCATTTAGACAAGAATGTTTGATCTTAACGATAATCAAGGCCAGAGACACCCAGCATACACCAACCTGCATGGTGCTAGCCTTTTTTATATTTTGTCCCTGAAATATGCTGAGTACATGGATAATATTCCCCCCTTTTAGAATACTTGTCAGGTGTTTATTTGTCCTCTCTGGCAGGCAGGGGGCCATGAATGAGGGGATTGCTCCTTCACAGACAGGGAAATCACCCCAACTCTCCCTTCAGAGGGGTGGCAAATTTTTAACAAGGGGGCTGTTCATGGTCCCTCTTATCACATCAGTATTGTGGAGACTCGTTCTCACCATTGGGAATTCTTCTCACCCAGAGCTGCAAGCTGCTTGTTATGTGTTTACAGAATATCTGAGTTTGGCTCAAGAATGTGAGTTACAATTTTGTTTGATATGTAATTATTTATTCCCATCTCTCACACGAGTTTTTATTTGGATCTCTACTCTTTCTTTAAAACATTTCCTTTTGTTTTGTAATGGAACTCCAGTGCTGTGCCTAATACAGGAGTGGAGGTCTGATAAAACTGGTAAACTAGGGCACCCTGTTCCTTTGGGAGCAGAGGCTCTCTGGTTTCTGTGGGTATCCAGTGATCATGGGTTCATGTTGAAAGGACTCAGGGATTGGGGTCCATCCATTATCAACCTGCAAGGCAAAGACAGGGCTGGTGTAGCCCAAAGGAGAGTGCTTGAGTGGCTGACAGGCTGGTTGTGCTAGGGAGCTAGCACAGGCAAGGCTCCCTCATGCTGGAGGCAGGTGGTAACAAGGAGGCGACTCAATCCTGGTGCCCTGAGAAGCATCCCAGCCACCACTGTCAATCCAAGCTGTCACCTCCCAGGTGTGCTGCAAGAACTGGTGTGATCTGAATTACAAAATGAGGCTTTGCTCTTGTAATGGACCCCTGCTCATGTGTGGGGCCCCGTGGCTGTGACGCAGCTTTGCACAGGCCCCGGGATCTGCCAGCATGCATTTTATCACAGGATGGGGGCCTTTAGTAGATGAAAGTAATATAGTTGATGTCATATATTTGAATACAGCATTTATACCGTCTCTCATGGAATCTGAATTGAAAACAATGCATGTTGGCTTGAGTAAGAACACTAGCCTGTGGACTGAAAACTGGCCAAAAGGTGTTAAACCAAAGGTAACGATAAGCAGAAATGTATCCTATTGGCGGAGATGTGTAATGCAGTGTCATTGAGATTGAGGTCAACACCAGTCATCCTGGGAGCAGCTCCATGCACCAGGCTGGATCCTGGGAGCAGCTCCATGTTGGTGCATTCAGTGCTTAATTTGTAACAAAAGGGGTGCTGGGGCTCAAGCACATGTTTAAATTTCATAATTGATGAGGGGCTAAGAACTGCCACGCCCAGAGGTGCTGGGATTTACAAACTGCCAAATCCAGAGGTTCTGGGATTTACAAACTGCCACGCCCGGAGATGCTGGAGCTATGAATTGCCACGCCCGGAGGAGCGGGGCCTCAGCCCTAACACCAAATAACCACTGGGTGCATCCCTCTGCATGGGCAGAGCACCCCTGGAGGCTCCACCGACAGAAAACTCAAAGCTGGAGGCCTTATTTAACATCTTAATTAATAATCTGGAAGCCTGGAGTGAATTGTCTGTCACTGAGTTCATCACAGATGATGCTAAACTGGGACTGAAGCAAGTTCAGAGAACAGCAACCAACAATAAGGGGGAGGAGAGACTGAATATTGAGGAAAGATTAAAGGAGCTGACCACCCCCTGCTGCACATGGCAGCAGCCATCCGAGATTTTAAAGGGAGTAAACACCAAGCTGGGGCAGGAGCTATTTAGTGATGTACAGGGGAGAAGGGAGATGAAGGCAGGGAACAAGGCTTGAAATGCAGGAGGACTGAGGAAGAAATGGGGGCAGTGCTGCAGGATCAGCGGGGGGAGGGATGCATCTACTCCCAGCAGCAGGGCAGGGCTGAGATGGGAGTCTGCATGGCCCAGGGCTGCAGGCCGCCGTGTGCATCCCCTGCGGGCAGGTGAAGGAGGAACGCTTCCCCCCCCGGGGGGGGGCAGGGCGGGGGGTGCTGCAGATGGCGGAGCCTGGCCTGGGGGGGCCCCGGCAGTGGGGCAGAGCTGAAGCTGGCTGTGTGTGTGCGGGGGGGGGGGGGGGGGGGAACAGCAGGGGAGCGCATCCCCCCCCCCCCCCCCCCGCCCAGGCTAGCGCAGGGCTCGCGCGAGGCGCTCCGCCGCCCAGACACATTGTAGCCGACAACTCGCCCAGGGCTCGGGTCGGACCATTCCGAGCCGGGGGGGGGGGGGGAAGGTTCAGCAGCTCGCATTTCGGGGCGCCCAGCGCGGCGGGAACCGGCTCGGGGCCGGCCGGTGGCCACGCGGGGAGGAGGGGCGGTGCGGAGGGGCGCGGGCGCCGTGTCGGGGTCGGCCTGCGGGGCGCGGAGGGCGGGGCTGCTGCTCACCCCCCCCCGGGCGCAGTGGGCGGGTCCCGCGGGTAGCTCGGGCTCCCGGCCGCGCGAGGGGGCGTTTCCCCTTCGGCTTCTGGCGGCGGCGGCGGGGCCATGGCGGCGACCGAGATCGCGCGGCAGGTGGTGAGCGCCGGGCCGGGCTGCCCGGGCCGGGAGGGGGCTGCGGGGAGGGAGGGGAGGCCGGGGCGTTGCCGCGTGAAGGGCTGCCCCGAGCGGCTCCGTCCGGGCCCGGAGCCCGGGCTGCGAGCGGGGCTCGTGCCGCCGGGGGGGCCCCGAGCTGCTCCCCGGGCCCCCGCGGAGCCCCCTAGGGGAGATGGGCGGGACTGGAAATTGGGCGGTGCCCGGACCCCGCGCGTCCCCATTGCTCCCGAGGGAAAGTTTGGAGGCGAGCTCTGCCGCCGGGTAGCTCTATCGAGCTCACCCTCTTCCCCCCCCCCCCCCCACCGGGGGACCCCCGCTTTCACCCCCTTCCTGGATCCCCCTTTTCCCGGGGGACCCCCGCCCCCTACTTTGCTTTCCCAGCTCTCCATCGCGGAGAGGGGGGCAAGTGTGGCCCGTGTTCTGTGGCTGCAGGGCTCTGCTGCATTTGCAGCTCATCTGCTCTCTGTGTAACTCTCTGTGCCGCCGTGAAAGCCAAAGGGACTCATGAACCCGACAGGAAGGATGGGTCCATGGTTAGGATGCTACCCTGGTGCTTGGGAGGCTGGGGTTCAATTCCAGGCATGGCCACAGGCTTCCCCGTGACAAGTCACTGTGCTTCACTCCCCCCCCCCCCCCCCCCCCCGCAAAAATGATAATAGCCCATCCCTGCTTTACAAGGGTGTTGTGATGTTGCACACAGGGCTGGAAGGCTCTCTAAGTGCATGCGGTAGCTGGATGTAAGTGGGGAAGGGTTCCTGGTAAATCCGCCCTCTGTTGAGGATGAGAGGAAGTTGTATGCGTATGTAGTGGTGGTGCAACCAGTACACCCTGTCACTTCAGGGTATGTCTATGCAGCGTTTTGGAGCCCATGGGAGCAAGCCCCGCAGCTCGGATGGACCATCTTGGGCTAACAGGACTCATGCTGATGCTCTAGAAATAGCTGTGATGTTGTGGCTAGGGAGGGAGATAGCTGTTAGAGCCCAAGCTATACCTTTAAAATGCTGTCTAGACAGCTCCTTTTAGAGTTCTATCCAAGCCCAAGTCTGTCAACCCAGGCGGGGAGGCTTGTTCCCACAGGCTCCAAAACACTGTGTAGATATCGCTTCGAAGTTAGACATGAAGGGCTTGTGAGGTCATCTTGCATGGCAAGCAGCCATCCGAGGTGAACATTGGAATAGAAGGTTAGTGTAGTATTACCACCAAGGAATATCCTTGGTTGATCCTGTAGTTCTTTTAAAAATAATGTGGCTTTATGAATAAATGTTGGCATTCGTATAGTCGCACTGTCCCTAACTCACTCTGTTATGACGAGATGTTGCGTTTATCTAATCTTGGATCAGAAGGCTTCACAGGAAAGTGACTTGTGCCAAATCCATCATAAATGCAGTAAGAATTAACTTTTACGTTCGCAGGATTAGGGACGTTAGCAAATTTTCTGTTTATTTCTAATATTAATGGGAAAGTCTTGTGCCTCTTCCATTGCTGTGAATGCTTGTTAACTTGGCATTATTTCCCGTCCATAAAGAGCCATACTTTACCATTTTTGTTCTTAGCTTATTAACAGCTCACTTTGCTAATAGACTTTTGAATCTGTCCCGCATTGCAGACATCACTTAGGACGCAAACAAGGCTCTTCCACCCTTGTCGATCTTGGGCTGCTCTTTGCATGTCCCTGTGATATTAAGCACCATACATTTTCTCTTCGTGAGTAGTATTCGATTTAGCTCCTTTTGCATTTTCCTCCAGCTGCTCATGGCACACCTGCTCTGGCTTCATTCTTCGCACATGTCCCAAATATTTCCATCTCCTTTTCTGGATAACTCTAGCTATAAGGGGTTGTGGAACCCGGATGAATCTCGGCATTTGTTATAAATCGATTTCATTTAATACTTAGTATTTTTCTATGGCATTTACTGTTGAAGGCATTTAGACATTTGTCTGTACTTTTGGCGGATTTCCAGCTTTCGTATCCATATGTTCAGATGGAAATAACAATTGAGTTGAATATTCAGTTTGGTTTCTAAACTGTAAATTTTCGATGACCACATCTTGGTTAAACTGGTGATTGCAGCCTTTGCCTTGCCAGTTGGTGACATTATTTCCTTCTGGACATCCCCCTTGGCATATTGTCATGGTATGAAAATTGGCACACTTCTTGTATTTCTTTGCCTTCTAAAATAAAATTCAGCATTGCATTCTCGTAAAGGGATGCTCAGAACTGTTAAGCACTCAAGTGATATGGCATGGCTACTGTTGCAAGGCAAGGTAGACAGCTACTTATTCACACTGTGTGATTTAAAAAAAAATATTTTTTCTTTAGACAGATGAAAAAATGAATGTGTCACAAACTGAAAATGTCTTTATCCTGATAGATGACTCATGCTGTCGTGGGCCCAGACTTGAGGCAGTGGTTTGTTGTGCAGTCAGTCGTAGCATAGTGGAGAAGAAGAGCACTGTTATCTTTTGAGAGCAGTTTAAATTGTATAAGAAGGGTGGGGGGTTGGATGGCACCAGGGATACATAACCTTTCATCTCTGTGTTGTCACTTTGATACCAGCCCAGGTCAGTAGTAATGGAAAATTATTACTACTTAATGGCTGTTGAGTGATCTCTAGGAAATAAGTGTGGTATTGATCCAGTTTTCAGGGAACATGTATCCACAGCACAAAAATGATTGCTGTTATTGTCAGCCTTTGCTGAGATGCAAAGAATGAACTCCCCCTTTACCTCTAGAAGGCAGTTCTTTCTGCTCATGGTTGAGGTACCTTAGCAGGGCAGTGTAGATGAGCTTCGGCTACCTTCTCTGTAGATGAATAGGGTGCAAGTCTCAGTGGTTGTGAATCTGACACCTTTCATGAGCAATAAAGTCCTGATCCTGCAAGCTGATCATCATGGGCAGAAGCCTAATACCCACGTGGGGCCTATTTGAAGTCAGTGGGTCTCTGCTTGGATGAAGGGGTTCATGTTGGGGAGAGGAGGTCACCTTGCAGGATCAGGGTCTAGATTTGGATAGGAAGCTGTCATATGTAATTTATATAGTATAAGATTGAAAGTAATGGGAGGAGGGGTGCTGAATGTTTTTTTATCCAATTTTTTTGGTTGAGGGGAATTTTTCCTGGGAAAATATCCAAATAGTCTGACATCTCTGCAATCTTTGGCAAGGGCATCAAAAAGCATTAGCAGTGGAGCTTCAGAGTCTGAAATTGCAGAAGCACTTGACTGTTCTTGGATGTTGAATGGATGATCAGTGCAATCAAGTTAAAGAGGAGACGGCCATAATTTTTTCTTGGTGAATTCAAAACCACTTTTTTTTTTTTTTTATAAATTAACCTACTGATTTATTCAGTAATAGCTGGGAAAGAAAAAGAAACATGAAGCCCTTTTCCTCCACAAGTGTAATGCAGGCATCTGAAATATAGATGTTTACACTGCCGACCAGGGATTTCTGTCATTGCATAAAAGAACCACATACTTGTACAATTCAGAAGTAGTCAGTAAAAGTGCTGTTATAGGCTGTCTTCTGATCAGAGCCAACTGGGGTCTAAATTAAGTAGGTATCATAACACAGGATCTTGCTCCCAGCAAGTGAAGTTGCTTGAAAATTCTTCTAGCTTAAAAAGATTTTCACTTCATCTTTATCTGTTAAAAAGTTAGATACTTCCTTCCTAGACATGGTTATCAAAGGACAAACTTCTTAGAAGAAACAGTCAGATAATGGCCTTTCCCAGATAAGCTCTTTTTTGTACGAGATTCTGGACAATTTCTTTGTTAACAAACATTAGAAAATGTGTGCCCCAGGTTTTACATCTTGGACTCTACCTTAAAATTCTTATTAAGGGCAGTCCATGGTAGAAGCTCTTGAGTGCATCCAAGCAAATGCAGGACAAAATACTGCACCGACTGAAACATTTTCCTTCAGTTTTGAGCAAAATTAATTCAGATCTGCATTGAAGCACTCAGGATGATTTGTCACCCTCACTCATACCTTGTTTATGACCTAGACATTACATGTAGCAATATTCTGAGTATTGAGCCTTCATTTTGTACATTGAGGCTCTGGTCCTGAAAACATGTATTTGCATAAGTAGGCTGTGGGCAAGCAGAACATTTCTGGCCCATGAGTCTCCTCTCCCCACAGATCTTCTCATTTCTGATGATTTTCTGGTATGCCCCAAGCAGCCTGAGTCTAAACCCTTAGTTTCCAATACATTTCACTGCTTCTTATCTCTCAACTTCTGGACTAGAGTGCCAAGGAAAATTAGTGGAGCTTTCTTAGGTGAGCTCCACTATATTTCATAGTGATGGGTTTCATTTTATGGCTGTTCTAATTTCCATATTTCAGGGCTGTTTATTGTTACAACTCTCCTTCTTTAACAGTCTCTAGCAGCCTGATATTCCAAGTTATTTTTACATAGTCTTTGTGTTTTAATGTGGAGGTTAATGTGCTATGATTAAAAAGTTACTTACACGGTATTTGCTGCTTTGTCTGTAACGGATATGCAGTGTGGTTTAACAGCATTTTAAAACCACAGGTGACTAGAGAAGACTGAACAGGAAGTGAATGGTAGCTAGAGTTCTACTTGGTGAAATATGCCTTGCCTCTTGTTTTTTATGGGTAAACTTTTTTGTTCCATCTGTAATACATTTATATTTAGGGATGAAGAGAGAAAATGTGTTCTGAATGAGAGCCTGTACTTCCACCCACATTCCCTATAGCAAATCGGGTTGGATTCTTAGAGTTTCAGTGTTTTAGGTAATATTTCAGCACTGCAGATTTAAGATTTGGTATTGAAAATGCACTTGATATTTCTCCCTGTCTCTAGTTAGAATCCTGTTTGTGATTCCTTCTCTGTTGATTTTGTTAGTGCTCATCAGTGGGGTGTTTCCACCAGGGTACTGAGGTAGTGATGCACACTTAGTGGAGACAAAACAGTGCCTGAGATTATTCTGTTGGTTTTTATTTTACTGTGTGTTAACATATGCTTGCAAAGGCTCTGTGTATTGCAACCTGATTCACCTCTTCTTCCTCCTGTGTATAATATTGTCTTATTGATACTCCTTTTTGAATTACTAGAATGCAGAGCTGCATACTCAGAAGGCCTCTGAGATGAAATAAAATCCCTTGGGTGACTAGAACGGATTCCTCTAATAAACATGTGATTTGGAGGCAAGGTGCTGTGGAATTCATCAAGCGCCATATTTGGTGAACATGTTGGCAGGAGGAAGCAGACGCGCACACAAAATATGGCTGGGGGAACATATTTATACATAACAAGGCTGTAAATATGGCTAATGGCTGGAATGTATCATGGAGCCTCAGATTAAAAAAAAAAATAGCAACCATGTCGTAGTCTATTCGAGATGCATTTCTTGAGAGCATTTTCCCTGTGCTAAAATATCGTTTAGTTCAATGAAAGAAAAACACATTTTATGGCCTTTTAAAAAAGGATTTTAGATATGTAAAGATATTAATCTGAGAGACTAAAAAAAGAAAAGGACTTGTGACACCTTAGAGACTAACAAATTTATTTGAGCATAAGCTTTCGTGAGCTACAGCTCATTTCATCGAATGCATTCAGTGGAATGAGCTGTAGCTCACGAAAGCTTATGCTCAAATAAATTTGTTAGTCTCTAAGGTGCCACAAGTCCTCCTTTTCTTTTTGCGGATACAGACTAACACGGCTGCTACTCTGAAACTAAAAAAAGTGACATGGATGCATTCTCTCACACTGGTTTTGGCCACCTGTTTACTGTAATACTAACAAACTAATGATGCGTTTCAAAAGCCAAATGTGAATTTTCTGCACTGGAGATTGAAATGCCTTATTTAGGGAGATGCCTTGAATGAGAGAAATGTCATTGTGGGGGACAAACTGTTCTTGCTATCACATTTGCATGCAAATATATGAGATTAACACTGAAATACAAATTTGGATGAGTCGGGCCTGGAATATGAACCTTTGCAAATAGTTTAGGTATTTTTATGCAGATTTCTAGCTTGTGTCCAGAATGGCTTATCGTAAGTTGACCTTCGTGCAGTAGCCAGGTGAACTTTTCAAAAAGGCTGGCAGTGAGCAGTGAGCTACCTGTTTGCTGCTCTGTGTGTCTGGGATGGGGGGACGGATAAGCCGTTTTGTTTCCAGGCTCATCTCTCTCTTTCATGGGCAGGTGCAGGAGTCGGAGTAAGGACCTGTGTCCTTTCGCTCCTGTCCCTTCTGCTGAAGCTCCTGAGGTGGTGCAGGCATAGCTGTTGGTTTGCGTTTTGTGGTAATGCTGTTTGTGGCCCAGGAATGGATGGAGCCTTGGGGAAGCCCCTCTCCCTGCCTTGTTTCTAGCTGACCCAGTGGAAAACTGGGAGTTGCTGCTGTTTGAAAGTCTCTTCTGGGTTTGAACCAGTGCAGCCCTATGGGGATTTAGCTCCTGGAACCAGGCTGCAAGTGGTTGGGGGTGGGAGAGTGTTGCTGAGGAGCCATTGTTGATGCAAGGCTCTGTGCGACTCCAGGGGTTGGGATTTTCTTTCTCTACGGATCCCCACGATCGAGATGCAGCACTCGTGCATGCCCCAAATCTCTTCCATCTGAGAAGACTCGCATTTAGAAATTTGTTCAACTCATGGAGTTTTTCTGGACCGTCTGTTGCCTCTAGTGGATAAATATGCTGGAAGGTACATGGTCTGCCAACAAACACTAATTATGTATAGTATTGTCTGTAGCTTGGACAGCAGCAATCCCAGAAGTATAATACGTGGAGATGGAAAAGACCTGTTAGGTCACCTAGTCCATCTATCTGCAGTGTGGGTTTATTCCCTATTGGTCCC
The DNA here is from genome assembly GCF_965140235.1 of Caretta caretta. Lineage (NCBI taxonomy): Eukaryota > Metazoa > Chordata > Testudines > Cheloniidae > Caretta > Caretta caretta. The sequence continues at coordinate 89,912,960 of NC_134214.1, forward strand.
TGCAATGATGGCAATTGTGTCTGTTGCTAATTGTCATTATTAGGATTTTACTGAACTCTAATCGGTTAACTAAGATGTTTGCATTTGCAACAATATAGAAAATGTTGCCATATTCAACAGCTTTCCATTCAGGTTGTGTTGGCAGCAGCTGTTACAATACTTACACTGTACAGCTGTGTTGTGTTTCAGTTGTCTGATTATTGGGTAAGGTTACAACTTTGTTACTAATTCTTTCTAGTCCTCAAGTTATACTGACATTTTATTACAAAATAGCTATAATTACTGATTAACTTCTGTTTCCCAGGGGAGGGTCATGTGTGTTGCTTCCATTATAGGGAAAGTCTTGAGTGTCCCGCCCATCAAAACTTTAAAAATTATAAATAAACTGTATACACACACAATTGCAGTTGTTTAAACATACTTCTCTAATATATTTCTGTGGCAAAGCAATTTTGCAACACAAATGGAATCAGGTATTTTGTGTGCATTGTCTGGAGCAGTTTATTAAGCAGTGAGGGAAGTATGTTGACAAGAAGCAAAGATTTACAATATGTACAGATCTGTTTTTGGACTGCTCAATAGAAGGAAAAAGTGACACATTCCTCTTGGGAGGTCTTAAAAAGTGTATATCAATGAGTGTGTTGTACTTAGAAGTAACTTTTAAAAATGTGTTTTAAATCATTCCAGGGTGAAGGCTGCCGTACTGTCCCTCTTTCTGGACATGTGGGATTTGACAGTTTGCCTGACCAGCTGGTTAATAAGTCAGTTAACCATGGCTTCTGTTTCAACATCCTGTGTGTGGGTGAGTATTTCCATTCTGGGAGATTGTATTGATGAACAAGGCTGCCCTGCAACCAGAAGTCATGTATAGGTAATTGGGTTAACAAGGTAGCTTTAAGAAAAGGAGTACTTGTGGCACCTTAGAGACTAACCAATTTATTTGAGCATAAGCTTTCGTGAGCTACAGCTCACTTCATCGGATGCATAAAAGTGGAAAATGCAGTGAGGATGTTTTTATACACACAGACCATGAAAAAATGGGTGTTTATCACTTCAAAAGGTTTTCTCCCCCCACCCCACTCTCCTGCTGGTAATAGCTTATCTAAAGTGACCACTCTCCTTACAATGACAGGTTTCAGAGTAACAGCCGTGTTAGTCTGTATTCGCAAAATGAAAAGGAGGACTTGTGGCACCTTAGAGACTAACCAATTTATTTGAGCATGAGCTTTCGTGAGCTACAGCTCACTTCATCAGATGTGTATGATCATCAAGGTGGGCCATTTCCAGCACAAATCCAGGTTTTCTCTCCTCCCACCGCACTCTCCTGCTGGTAATAGCTTATCTAAAGTGACCACTCTCCTTACAATGTGTATGATAATCAAGGTGGGCCATTTCCAGCACAAATCCAGGGTTTAACAAGAATGTCTGAGGGGGAAGGGGGGGTAGGAAAAAACAAGGGGAAATAGGTTACCTTGCATAATGACTTAGCCACTCCCAGTCTCTATTCAAGCCTAAGTTAATTGTATCCAATTTGCAAATGAATTCCAATTCAGCAGTCTCTCACTGGACTCTGGTTTTGAAGTAGCTTTGATTTATTCAGAATGCAATTTTTTTTGGTCATCTGATCCATTTTCAGTAACTAAATGAGATTTACTGGCACTCTGAGAAGTCTGCTGCTGAAGTTGTGGGGAAATGTAATGTGCAATTCCACTGAGCAAAAGAACTGTAAAAATAATGTATAAGATCGCTGGCTTTTTTATTTTGGGGGGGAGGGATTCCCCCCCATATTTTAATGCAATGCTTTTAGTAGAAAATAAGCTGTTCAAGTCAAATAATTTGATATGAGGCCACCTTTGGATTGCCAGTTATTTAAACAATAATTGTACTGGTCTTAAAAAGCAAACAGTGGTTTTTTTTGTTTTGTCTTTCTTTTTCCCTATCCACTTTTTTTTGTACTTGTGTGTGTGTGGGCATGTGTTTGCATGGGAGTTTGCATTGCAGTTTCCACAGTATGCATCCAATGAAGTGAGCTGTAGCTCACGAAAGCTTATGCTCAAATAAATTGGTTAGTCTCTAAGGTGCCAAAGTACTCCTTTTCTTTTTGCGAATACAGACTAACACGGCTGTTACTCTGAAACCGGAGTTAAGTTAGTGTTTGGACCAGGCTTTGTGTGTGTCTGCATTGTCCAAGCTGCCCTCACACAGCTCTGTCAGGGCACCTCAGTCATGGTATGCTGTTACTGTACGATTTTATATCTTATCAGCATAGTATCTGATGGAGTCCGTATCGTCTTTTGTGGGATTACAGCACCAAATGGCCCTTTTTTAGCACAGGTTGAAAACTGTATGAAATTAGGTACTGGTGTCACAGTTTGGATAAACATTCCTTAATAACTAATGGAACAAGACTACCCATACTTCCTCTGACTGACTTAAGCCCACCCTCCAGGGGTGAAGAGTAAGTGTGTTTGCTGCTTTGCTGCTGCTGTTCCAGGTAGACTGCTCCTGCAGATCTCTGGTTTCAAAGTACTGTTGATAGACGAGCGCAGGGGCAAAGGAAGAGATGATTCTAGTGCTTAATAAGAACAAAATTTCCCCCTCAAATCCTAATGACATGTCTTGATTCTGACAGTTGGTGCTCACTCTGTATGAAGTTCTCTCTTGGTATGTCTACACTGCAATAGAACACTTGCAGGCCTGTGTCAGCTGATTCGGCCTCGCCAGGCTGTAAATTGCAATATCGATGCTCAGGCGGCTCTAACCCAAGCCTGAATGTCTACACTAGAGTTTTATAGCCCTTCAGCCCAAGCACTATGAGCCCATGTCAGCTGACACTGCCCAGCTGCAGGTGTCTTATTGCAGTGTAGACAGACCCTCCCTGTCCATGAAAGATCCATGCATGCAATGCAGTGTGTGGCGCTTATCCACTGTGGAGTTCATGAGAAAAATTCAGACAGGAAGAGCAGAATGGTGAGAGGTGAGCTCTGCCAAATGGAGCTCAGAGGAAAACTTTCTCTTACAATAAGAAAAGGAGTACTTGTGGCACCTTAGAGACTAACCAATTTATTTGAGCATGAGCTTTCGTGAGCTACAGCTCACGAAAGCTCATGCTCAAATAAATTGGTTAGTCTCTAAGGTGCCACAAGTACTCCTTTTCTTTTTGCGAATACAGACTAACACGGCTGTTCCTCTGAAACCTTTCTCTTACAATGGAATTCCTCTGAGAAAATAAACTTCATTAACAAATGGAGGGGTCATTGTCTGGCTCAGCTGTGAGGTGATTCCAGTGCATGTGTTTGATGTACCCTGTTTACGTCACAGATAAAGCACTGTTCCCAAAGATGGAACTCTAACAGTATTTTCTTTGCTGTTGTGTTGGTTTACTCTTCTTTCTTTTGCAGTTAAGGTGCAGTGTTTCCTCTAAGATATAGATGTGATGGCAGGTTTCTCTTTAGATTATGTATTCTCCTTGATATGTGGAGAGCAGTTGAATACTACTGCTTGGTTTTTTTACTGTCTGCAGGACAAAACTTTAGCATACCAATCAAACATTAGTCAATCTGAATAACAAGTATTAATAACAAGATTAATATTATCACAGTGAATATTACAAGTATTAATAACGCTGCTCATATAAATAATCATTACAGAATAGACACTTCTGCTATCTTCATTTTCTGTAATTACAATTTTTTTAATGAACTTTACTAGGAAAAAATCATGTAGATGGCTTGGCAAAGGGCAGAATATAAACTTTCTTCAGCCTTATTTGAATGGTTCAGGTTGTTAAATGTTTGCTTTTCTTATAAGTGTTTGGGTTAAATTCATTTTAATAAAATCAAACTCCTAAGCATTCTGAAAAAATAACTTTCTCCTCTCCATTTGTCAGGTTTAATTAACATAATGGCATCATCAGTTCTTCTCATCCAGAAAGTGTTCCAGGAAAGCAGTAAAGATGTGACATTTTAATGCAAAAACACAACAAGGGAAAGAATAGGCTTAGTTTTGTGCCATTTTGGGACACCTTAAAACATTAAAAAAAGGCACAAACTGAGTCCCCCCCCCTCTCTTTTTTTGTGTGCTAACCTCTTTAATACACCATACTGATGGAGGGATAATTCTTTTAACAGGAAATAGTTACTCAACTAGTTTATAACAAATTGCATAGTAAGACAGTTAAATATGAAAGAGCAACATTTACTTCAATCACAAGTAACCTTTGATGGAAAAAGGAGACTATGTAGATATTTTTAATAGATACCGCATTGGTTGTAAACCTGTTATTCTGCTCTCACTGAATCCCTTAATGTGATTACATTTTATTAAGGAACGATTTGGAAGTGACTTTTAATGATTAATTCAGATTAAGGGCCATTTTCAGCTGTCTTCTGCTGAAACTGATCTTTGATTTGAGACGAAAGCCAAAAATGGTGAGTGAAAAATAACTGAGCAACGCATTAGAAGCCATGAGGTTCACGAACAGAATCCCTGATAATTATCCCTCAGTGTAACCGTTTCCATTCCATAGCTGTAGTAATAAATGCTGATTGCCTTCCACTTCAGGGTATTACTTGGATAAATATTTTGGTGCCTCAGACTGTTTCCTTTTTGCTGTCAATGTTATTTAGTGACATGAAGCGAGATGATAGAATTGGGTGGCTGCTGAGCTTCAATACAGGCCAGTGCACATTATGGTCATGTTAGACTAGTATTCCACTGTACACAAGTGGTTCCTCCCGCTCAGGGAATCTTTAAAATGAAGATCCTCTTGCATTTGGAGCTGTGAGAAACTGACACAGCCCCCACACTGGTACTTGATCTCCTAGTTTGTGACGCAGCCGCTCTGGGAAAAGAGACCCAGCTCCAGCAGATAAGAATGGTCTCGAATTTTTTCACAAACTGTGTTTCCCAGTTTCGCAAGCCTACGCTTCTCGTTATTTGCATTCAGTGTAGTTCTAGTCTCATTATTTGACTGCTTTATTACTAAGAAGTGAAACTGTATTCATGTTGGTAGCCTAAACTGAGCCCTGTGTTAGAGATTCCAGGCTAGGTATCATTAACAGTTGTGCTGTTTGATGCCGGGGCTGAAGTTGGTTCATGCTCTGTCTAGTGCATTTGGGATGATGTGATCATTACAGTTCTCAATTACACTTTTCCCAAAGAGAACACTTTACTTGTCTGAAGCAGATTTGACAACAAAACTGGGTGGATTCAAAGGCGTCTGGCTGACATGTCAATCTATGGTGCCAAGAGACTGGAATCACCCTAGATGCCTGCAGAGCTTGATGATAACAGAGTAGTAATGTTTGTGAGCTGTGACGTTGAAGGGGCCATTGTAAACTGTAATACTTTAGATCTGTGGTCTTGATTAGAATGGGTTCAAAATAAGGAAGTTGCTTACAATACATGAGTGCTCTTGAGAAGAGGAGAGGGAAGTATATTGTATGGAGTTTTCTGAATTTGGGGTCAAATTCTGCTTTCACATGCATGTATGCAGCTCCAGCTGATTTCAGTGGAGTTGTGTGCTTATAAGTCACAGAATTTGTCTCATTGAATATAAAATTAGCTTTCGAGCCAATAGGAGTACAGTCTTTGTCTCTTTAAGTCACCTGAAAAGCTATTGATAATTGGTTTTTTGTTTTTCTTCATCATTGTTTCACCTGCCTGGAAATGGCCGCTGCCTGTCACTTGATGGCTTCAAAGTACCTCTTTTGAAATGATTCCCCTTTTGTCCTCAAGCTCCTTAATGAAGCAGAACCAAAACCGCACACAAATTACAAGGGATCTCCCTACAATACGCTGGTATAGAGATTGTCTATGTAGGAAGATTTCCCAGCATAGCTCCACTGTTATTATTTTGTTATAATGGAACTTTGGAAGTGGAGTAAATATTCTAGAATAGTATCAGAGGGGTAGCTGTGTTTAGTCTGGATCTGTAAAAGCGGCAAAGAGTCCTGTGGCACCTTATAGACTAACAGATGTATTGGATGCGTCTGACGAAGTGGGTGTTCACCCACAAAAGCTTCTGCTCCAATACGTCTGTTAGTCTATCAGGTGCCACAGGACTCTTTGCCGCTTATTCTAGAATAAAATCACTTTTATTCTGGAATAGTGGCCAGCTAGATGCTTTATACTAGCATAGCTATAGCAAAATAATTGTACCAAGTTAGCTATGCTGGGAAACTTCCCCATGCAGACAAGCCCTAAGGGAACTATTGTTTCTCTCTCCACAGGGAATGGTTTTATCATGCGGAATTGCCTGGGTGAACCCTTAATGTAGCCTAATCTCTTTAACAGGTAGTGTGTTGTTTAGAGATTGTAGTCTACTTTCCTAGCATACCAGAGTATGTGTGGAGGGGAAGAAGGTGGAGGAAGCAAAGAAGTGCCTGCTTTCACTTTAAAAGACTTTTTTTATCGGAGGGGAAATGCTCAGCCCCAGTGATTGGGCTTTTTTTTTATTTGATTGCTTGCTGCCGATCAGTGCTTGGAAAAGTGGTGTCCTGGCTCAGAAAACCTTTGTTCTGGTAGGGCAAGGGAGTGCCACCCTTGGGAGGTTGTGAGTTATCATATCTAAAAACTCACTAGTCTCTCGGTCTGGCAGTACTTTGGTACTGGTGCAGGATTGAATCTAGCAGCTCCCAGGTCTTGGGCTAGTTTATTTTTCAGTCCTTGAAAACGCTTTGATTTAAAAGCTAAAATTCATTCACCTTTCATGTGCTTCTCATGCTTCTTTGTGCTAGGCTTGCCAATTATCAGGGATATCTGTGCTCCTAAAGGGCCTTCTGCTGAAGCTGAATTTGTGAAATGACATTTTTTCACTGAAACTACCAGGATGTCACAGGCACAGCGCTGTGTGTTGCAGGATCAAGGAGAAGGTGGTTTGTCAGGGGAAACTGCTTAAGAAAGCAGAAATATCTGAAATAACTTGCGAAGCAAAATACCAGCCATGGCATGGACTTATGACTAACGCTTGAGACTAGGGATTGGTTCTGTGCCTAATGCTGCCACCCACTCGTCATGTAACCTTGAGCAAATCAGTGTCCCTCTCTGTGCCTCAGTTTAGCAATCTGTAAAAAGGGAGCGTACACTTGTAAAGCTCTTTGGAAGTCTTTTGTGAAGGTTGCTACGGAAGCGGAAAATAAAAATATTGTTTTATTGCAGTGCAACTGGTCAGTTCAACTGCTTTACCCTTCCCCCACCAAAAAATAAAAATAAAAATTACAATTCAGCCGTGCTCGCTGCTGCTGCTAAGTGATGCATGCAGTGTATTCAAAGTCATGTTGCTTTTGCTTTTCCGTAGGTGTGCAGGCTGTCAGAGCTTCCTGATACAGCAAATTATAACAATGGCAGGTCACCGCTACCTTCTTTTCCTTTCACTAAACAAATTCCCAGGCACGCTTTCGTGGCAGGGGGGCGGCAAAGACTGCTGTAGTATTGCATGATCCTTAGATACATCTTCCAGTGCTGAACTCTGTGTGTGTATAATCTTGACATCAGGCAGCAGCTTCTCCGGTAAGGATTCTCTTGTTAGTATTTTCGCACTGTAACACTCAGAGTAATACATCTCCCTTCATCCCCATCCATCGTTTCTGTTTTCTGTAGAAGATTCTAATGCCGTCAGCTGGAATGAGCCCATACTACTTTGCCTCTTGTCCTTTTTACCATACCATCTGTTCCATCTGGACTTCTCTCTCTGTATAAGAAGCAATTGGCACCATTCACATCAGCTGAAATTTCCCTCCAGGCCGGGCAGGAACTCCTGAGAGATCCAATAATAATCCTTCGCTTTATCCCTTGTTCATTTTAAAATAGCTTTGTTCCCTAGTTTCAGTCAGATGTCTTTTAAAAATAGCAGAGTTCATTAACAACTGAAAATGATTTGAAAATCTCATTTTTCTCATTAATGCTGACCCCTCAGCTCGTCTTTTGTATTTCTCCCATCTTACACCAGGAAATTCATTTCTCTCTTGTTTATAGTCAGTTGTGCTTTCAGTTTCTTAGTGCTACAGTGTTTGGGTTTTTAAACCTGGCAGGGAACTATTTATTATTTTAAAAACTTAAGTCTTCATTTTATTTACACACACACACGCGCGCGCACGTTTTTGGTCACAGCATTTCCATTGGTGTTAGTTTTATTGTAAATTTGGGTTAAGTTTTATTTGGTGGGTGTCCCTCTTAAATCAAAATACAAAAAATTGTCTTAATTGGGATTTGAAAAGAAAACCTACGGAAACAGATTTAGTCACTTTCACATTGATAAGATTTTGTTTTTACAAAACCTAAATTTGTGTGGATCTAATCTTACTTATGTTGTCCCTGCTTAAAGCAACTGATATGATTTTATACTGCACCATTGAAGTCAGTGGGAGCTTTCCCATTGACTTTGATGGGTTCAGGATTAGGCCCTGTATTTCTCTTTTCTTTTTTATTATTGAAGACACTGGCTTGAAAACATGCTCTTTTTAAGGGGTCACCTGCTTCTTCTCCCACATGAAGTCACACTGACATTGCAGTCCTCTAACTGTGTGTTGTAACCAGATTATATTGATTTTAGGTGAGCAGTAATTAGCAGGTGCAGGCTCTATAGAAGCAAAGTTATTGTTTTTGTGCAAAAGCCCTTACTGCTAGAGTGAGGGAAGGGAGACAGCAAAAAGGGATGACTTAATATCAGAATTATTTCTAAATAGCTTTCCTGGGGCATGGTCAGCTGTTTAAGGTTTACCGAATTTTAGACTTTGACCCCTGCTGGTACACGAATGGGGAAATGCATAGTGGGAAAGTGTGCACTAAAGGGAATAATGTGTGTTATTTTTCATACACTGTGTTCACTGGGCACAGGTTCTATCTAGTTCCTCTACTCTCCCGATTCTGAGTCACCTGGTTAAGCATGTTCCCATTAAAGTCAGTGGCAAAATTCCCTTTGATTTCAATGAGAGCAGGATTCAGCCCTTATTAGTTGTACCATGCATGCTTCCTGACTCCTGGATTTCTCAGGGAGGCTGGCATCCATGTGAACATGCATGCTGCTACTTCACCACTCTTATCCCACCAGTAAACGCAGTACAGCTTGGCAGGAATTGCTGGAAATACCACAGCCTTCTCAAAATCTGTTTAGATTTTCTTTTTTTAAACTACCATCTTCCTGGAATCCTTGAGAAAGTCCTTGTGGGGTCATAACAGGCATCTCTTTGTGCTTTCTGCTGTCTTCGCTCTCAGCGGATGTCTTGAAGTCCTGATCTAAATTCTGGAAATAGCTGCTGGGCTCAGCCATGCTTTACATATTTGCTCTCTGTTTGGCTTCTATATTGGGGCAGGGCAAGCAGGTGCCCACGGAGAAAACATTCTACTGCAGCCTGAGTGAAAATCTCCTGCTGTCTGTTTTCACCCCCATGTGATCCGTCCTTTTCATTTGTGTACTCCTGTCCTGCCCTCAGGCTGATGTGATTGTCAAGCAAGCAACTCAGGGAGCAGCTGCACGCTCAGTTGTAGTGCTTTGGTTGCCCAGTGCCCTCTTCCTTTAGGGCAAATGGTCTTTGATCTGCAGTAGAGCAAACTGTGTCAGTGCATTAATGTAGCACAAAAGAGAGTACTAATAAAAATGTGGATGGCTACAACCGGGATGTTGTGTTTTAGCCCATTTTCCTTTTGATTTTTGTACTAATTCTTGTCTAAGGTTAGAGTGTGACCAGCAATCAAATTCATGAGCAATCCTGACACTTACATTTGCATGTACCGGTAGGTAGGTATATGAGGGAAGCTGTTATATCTCTCCTCTCCTCCACCCCCCCCCCCCAGTAATATTTATACACACACTGTTTCAATTTTAAAGTTGTAGTGAATTCGGGTGCTCATGGAAATATGTTAGAGCTGTAACCCTGGAGATCAAAGGCCACTCTGTCCTCAGAACAGGTCGAGTGTGGTCACAGCCGGGAAGGATTTTCCTGTGCTGCCTTGCTAGTATACAATACTTCAGCTGTGTTCTGGAGGAGTTGCCTTCAGGGCTGCGAAGGTAATCGCAGGACCTTAGTAGGGGGTTGCATACAGAGGTTCTTTAAGAAGGAAAAAACAGACAAGTACTGTAACATTAAATGCAAGTCTGGATAACAGGACTGCAACACACTACCTTCCAAAAACGTCACGGCTTTTTAAAAACGAACATGCAGAAATTAGGAAGTCTCTCCTTCTCCTGAAGGTAGTTTGGTTTTTGGCTGGGGGGAGTGTGTGCGCCTGCCTGCCCCACTTCCTCATCGCAAATTCCCCAGCAGCAGAACCTCAGCCTGTCAGGCTCAGCAGTGAGCATTTGCCACGGTGCCACAAAGTGGGCGGGATCAGTTAGGCTGCTGAAATGTCAGCAGATGCCAGCTGGCAGGCACAATGACTTTTCAGCTTTCTTGCCCTAAAATCTAGCCAAGTCCCCAGTCCTCTGGAATAAAAGTTCACAGGTTTTAGCATCAACTCTCAATCATCTCACTAACTTTGAAAGCTAACTGCATTGCAAAAATGTAGTCAGAGATGGAAGTACAGTAATGCGTATTTTTTTCCTCTCTCCTCTAATTCTGGAACACCTTAATTTAGTTTCCAATCTACTGTTGGATAGATGCGAACTATAAGGAATTTGGAGGGATGGAGGAGGGAGGGAAACCGCTTTGGACAGAAAGCTGTGTGCATCTAAAAACCAGTGGGAGTGGGGTAATAATGGAAGCAGTTTTACCATCAGAAGATGCTTTAGTAGAAGTGTAGGCTACCCTTGGAATTGAATGCACTGTTCTCTTGCTAGAACGTGTGATAGATAAGTTTGGGTTAAACTCTGCACTTCAGCCAACCTATGTACTGGAAGTTGTCTGTGCTATCTGGGTAAGGAAGTGTGCTCAGGTGTTTATAGATTCATAGATACTAAGGTCAGAAGGGACCATTATGATCATCTAGTCCAACCTCCTGCACAACGCAGGCCACAGAATCTCACCCACCCACTCCTGCGAAAAACCTCTCACCTATGTCTGAGCTATTGAAGTCCTCAAATCGTGGTTTAAAGATTTCAAGGAGCAGAGCATCCTCCAGCAAGTGAGCCGTGCCCCATGCTACAGAGGAAGGCGAAAAACCTCCAGAGCCTCTTCGAATCTGCCCTGGAGGAAAATTCCTTCCCAACCCCAAATATGGCTATCAGCTAAACCCTGAGCATATAGGCAAGATTCACCAGCCAGACACCCAGGAAAGAATTTTCTGTAGTAACTCAGATCCCACCCCATCTAACATCCCATGTGTTGGTAGACTGGATCCAAGTAGCAGTTCAGTATTGTTCCAAGAAGCGTGGAAGCGGGTTTCAAAGTATTATTTTTGTAACTTGTACTGCCACCAGTGTTTTAGGACCCAGATACAGCAGGCAAGGTCCCTGGCCAGGCAAGCACCCTGATCCTGCCACTGGATCTGGGTAAATGCATGAGTCTAAGTATGTAAATCACATGTGGACTTTAATTCTACAAGAGGGTGGGTTTCCATACTTCAGTTGTGGATTCTCCAGAGACCTCTACAGGGAAGTGACCAGAGCAGCTGCATGCTGGAGAGGATTCTTTCAACTGGAGAATATTCTTCCTCTGTTTTGGAAATGAAGTTTCTAATGAGCTCTGTGTTTGACAGTGATGGTCTCCTCTCTGCTACAGAAGAGCTCAGTTCAAGGCACAGTGCAGGGTCTGAATGCTGCTTCCCCTTTGCCTTTTCACCTCTTTCATGTCCAGGTTTTAATGATCTAAATGACGCTGTGAAGTCTAGTGGCCAGCGAATACAGGCCTTCCATTGTATGTGACTTTCTGCTCACTGGACAGTTCATTTGGAGCATGGGTTCTGTTTCCATCTGTTGAAGTTTCACCCCTGCTAACTTTTCTGAAACTGAGGGGCTGAACTATCGACTCTGGTAAAATGTTTTACCACTTGTTCTCTTTTTATTTTTAAGGGGAAACTGGCCTTGGTAAGTCCACACTGATGGACACCCTTTTCAATACTAAATTTGAAGGTGAGCCAGCATCTCACTCGCAGCCCGGAGTTCAGCTGAAATCCGGTACCTATGACCTTCAAGAGAGCAATGTTAGTCTGAAACTGACCATTGTGGGCAGCGTGGGCTTTGGGGACCAGATCAACAAAGAAGACAGGTAAGGAAAAAGGGATGAGATTTGTTTGTAAGTTGGTTAAGTCAGAGAATAAAACACTCGGCTCGGGTTCCCCATCTGTTCTCTAGCCTGGCTCCATCCAGGCTGGTCCAGGTGGCTTTGAAATGGAGGTGCCTTCTCACATCTTAGGAATCACGTTTGAAAACCCATCTCTGTCCTGCTGTTCGGAATGGGATGGTGGAGAGCAGGCAGTTGGCCTTCTCGGAAGCCTACAGAACGTCCATGCTGCACGGAGCATTGGCCAAGAGACAGTGCTCATATACTGCAAGCTGTGTCTACCCGACTCAGTATCCCCAGCTGCATCCCATCCATTAGATGCCTGTGCTCCACCTGTCTAAAGAGCAGAGCAAGCTGAGGCATTTCCTCACTTGCTCTCTTGTGCTCAAGCAATGCAAACCACAATTAGAGTCCAGTGGTTGCTTGTCTTTGTTGGTTGCTGGCTGTGGTTTTTCAAACAAGATTATGTGATGTGCCCTTAAATACTCTGTGAGAACTGGTCTGGTCCTTGGCAGCTAGCTTCCCAGTGCCTGTAAACAGAGTGGTTCAAGTGTACATCCATTCTTCTCAGTGTGCTGATCACAGAAATACCCTCCTCCTAAATTGTAGCTTTGTACAGAGGCTCTCTGGATGGTTTTACTTTGACATGTTTTTTTTTTTTTAAAAGCACACCCTTCCCCCATCTTGGCAGTTAAGTGATAGTCACTCTCTTTTTGTAGTGTGTCCAGCACTCAGTATTCCAAATCGCTTTACAGGGTAACTAAATGAGAGCATGTTGCTGGAAATGGACTTTTTGCTGTAGGAGGACTGTCGTGTTGTGTAGGAGGTGGTATTGAAAGCCATCCCAAGAGAGTAGAAGTGCAGTTCAACCCATGGAACTCTTGGCCACATGACAGTAATGAGGCCAAGACCTTACTGGGATTCCAAAAAGGATTAGAGATTTATATGAATAACAATATTATCCAAAGTTATGAGAGATAAGGGTATAAACCCTCATGCTTCAAGGCATAAGTCAACAGACCACTAAGTTCCATGGGTAAGAAAGGAACTTACCTGTAGGCAGGTTATTCCATATTAAGCATGCTTTCATGAGTTTTCTTGCACCTTCCTCTGAAGCATCTGGTATTGGTGTCTGTCAGACAGGGTACTGGACTAAGAGGACCATTTGGTATGGGAGTTCCAATGTCCTAGCACAATGCAAATTGCTTACAAACGAGCAAGTTTCACAGGAGATTAGGTGCTGCACTGTGGGTTAGTAACCAGTGGATGACTTTTCTAATAATGGAGCATAATAAATGGACAATGCTCTGTATTGCAAGGTGTACAGTTCTTTTCTCCCTTCCTCATAAAGCTATAAGCCCATCGTTGAGTTCATTGATGCCCAGTTTGAAGCCTACTTGCAAGAGGAACTGAAGATAAAGAGAGTGTTGCACAACTTCCATGACTCCCGTATCCATGCCTGCTTGTACTTCATTGCACCCACAGGCCATTCCCTGAAATCCCTGGACTTGGTAACGATGAAGAAGCTCGACAGTAAGGTACAGGGCAGATCACCACAATCATCTATTCCTTTTCATCTGGTTACTCTTCAAAACTATGTGAAACCTCACTAATCTGTCACGGGGCTCCTCCCCACCTCTCCATCCCTCTCCATCCCTCATGCAGATTAGTGGGGTCCTGCATAATATCGTGCAGCGTTACTGAGAAGGCTGCATAGTACACACTTGAATTCTATCGTGTACCTAAGTTTTGTTGCTAGACATGGAAATTGCTCCTTTCGTGATTGTGACTGAATGAAGACCAATCCCTTTTATCCCTGTGTTCCTTTCAGGTCAATATCATCCCTATCATTGCCAAATCTGATGCCATCTCCAAGAGTGAGTTGACAAAATTCAAAATTAAAATCACGAGTGAGCTGGTCAGTAACGGGGTGCAGATTTACCAGTTCCCGACAGACGATGAATCGGTGGCTGAGATCAATGGGACGATGAATGTAAGTGACATAGCAGCTGTGATTTGCTCAGCGCAGGGCTGATTTTGATCTCCACTTTCTGTTTTATTCCACTCTAAAGAGCAATAAGAGGATGTTGCTTCAATTTTATATTTATAGTTCAGTTCAATCCACAGTGTGTTGAACAGCCAACTCTGCGGCCAGCCTCTTGTGCTGCTCTAATCCACTAGTTCTCCCAGTTGTCCCTGGAGTTGCAAAGTAGACACAGCTTGAATTTCTAATATTAAAAAAACAAGCAGAATCGTCCCTTCCCTCAAAATATCCTTTAAGGCCACCTTCATACTTCCCCTTAATGTCTTCTGTTAGTTTAAAATGTGCTGATACTATGTGTTATTTTAAGAGATGCACTTTTTGGAGGTGGGGAAAGGGGTTGGTTTTTTTCTGAAAGTGACTGTTTGGGCCAATTTATTTGTGGGGGGGATTCCATTGTCTCAATGTAATTTGGCCAGGGATCAATTTAGTGTGTGTGTGTGTGTGTGTTGCCCCCTCTTCTGCCTCCCCTCCTCCCCCGGGCTCAGTAGTCTGGTTGCTCCAGATTCAGAGTGTGATGGGCTGAAAGGCTCTCCTATAAATTCTAGCAAGGGGAGGTGTTAAAATCTACCCCTCCACCCTGCCCCTCTGATCTTAGTCAGCTGTCCCTGCATTCTGCTAACATGGCTGTATTGGTATATGCTCCCCATAGATGTGGGGTCAGGGGCTTTGTTGGCTTCAGGCAGCTGGTTCCCTGAGGGCGGGCGTACCTCTGCAGGAATTGGGGTGGGGTGTGTCACTGGATGTTAAGGGAAGACCAGAGGGTCCTCAGTCTTTTCAAAACAAATCCTCTCCCAAGTTATGTAAACTCATCCCAGGCCGGCAGAGTCTCATGCTTTATTTACCACCTCTCCGACTGGCCGGTCACAGTTGGAAATAATGCATCCTTTTAGCCACTTCGCGGCTGTCTTGACGTCCATGTGCTGCAGCTGCTGACAAACGAATGGAAGATCAGGGCAGATGAGTAAGTCTGGCCCTACTACGGGAGTTCTGGGATATGCTTTATTCAGATCAGCATTGCCTGTGTTAGACACAGTGATGCATTCATACCCCTCTGCTGTTCTCCACACCCCCTCCCACCCCATCTCCTGGGTCTTTCGCCCAAGTGGTTGGTTCTTCTGCATTCTTGTTTCTTGCAGAGTCATACATTTCCTTGGGTCTTCCTTCTCACGTAGCCACGTCTTTGCACGGCAATAACTCCCCTTGCTGGCTCTGATCGCTCTGTGCTCTGCCTCGATGCTTTCACAGCCAGACGCTCATCTGGCTGGGTGGTCTAGCTGCCCTGTGGTGGAGGTACTCCGAGGACGGTGGCATGTTTTTGGCCATAACAAGAAGGCAGAGGGACTGTTGCCGGGACTAATAGTCATAACGGTTCCCCTCCCCAAAAGGGCACGTGGCACAGTAGCTTTGTCCAAGTAACAGCTGTTTCCCTAGGGCTCAGAGAGATTCTCCTGTGCAGGTCTGGGTTTCCAGTGTAAAACGCCATAATGCAAAGAGGGGCCAAACTTTCAAAAAGGCAGCCCTACCCTGCCTCTCATGGGCACCTCTTGCACCACAAAGCTTGTGTTACCAGTTTTTGTGCTTGTGGTTGAAGTGTGGCTCAGACACCAGAACCCGTGCCACTCTGTCTGAACTCAGGGCAAACTGTCCCTGTAAATACCTTGGCCCTCTTGAAAACTGGCACCCTCATGTTCTTGTCTCCTCACATCTCAGTCATTTTCTGAAGACTTTTGATGGAAAAGGCATTTTCTCTCTAAAGGTATTTGGACAATATTTTCTCTGGCTTTATCTAAGGAGAGCATGTAAAAGGGAGCCAGCACTGTGAAGGGTTGGAACACAGGACAGGACGTTGGGGAAACCTGAGTTGTGGTCTAGGCTCTGACATTGGCTGCTTCATTATGTTGGGCGTGTCACTTAATGTCTGCCTCACTTTCCCATCTGGGTAATGTCTACCTGGAAAAATGTGGTGTGAAGTGCTAAGAATCTTTATTAGATGGGTATGCTACCTACTGTGGCTGCTTTCTGTATTTTCCGTTGTGGTTTGATCTTGCCATTTGAATGGTTTTGCTGTTGCATCTCACTCTATGCATGGATCCTCTTGCTATTTTAAGATTTGAAATAATGTTGGGAAAAGGTAGACTCTGAGAATCTGGTGATTGACAGAGGAATAGCCACCACTTTCTTAGTAATGCTAAGGTCCATGGTAAATATTCATCCATCTGTCCCTTGGTCATTTCTGTTTCTCTTGAATGGGAGTTGCCATCACAGATTTTAAATACACTGTAAATTGCCAGCGGCTGAACAGAGAGAGAGAGAATCCCATTTAAATCCTCATAGAAATCCTGATAGAAATCATAATTGCCAGGTTTATGAGGACTACTGATTATACAGGAAAGAATCCAAATTTGATTCAGGTATTTTATCAAACCTGGGGAAAATGCATTCTAGTAATCTGTTTTATTAATTGCATAAAATGAATCTGCTTAGACTTCAGGTGCTGGAGATAACCTGGCAGAGCGATTGAAACCCATAATAATAGTGCGTAAGGCAAAAGCAGAGAGATTTTTTACTTTCTAAATTACATTTAGAGCAGAAGACGATGAGCCTATTTGAAAGACTTCTCTAAAAGAAAGGGAGGCTTTCCATTCCTTTTCTCATTTCTTCCCAGATCTACATACCAAGGGCAGAATTAAGTTTCTCTTGAACTATCAGATCATTCATATCTGTGCAAATCAAAACCCTCCTGAACTGGGAGAATCAATCCTTATATCGATGCTGTTGCTGGGTTACTTGATTTGATCTGGAGGAACTGACAGGGCTGTTTGCTTGTTTAGTGTATTTAAAAGTGTATTGCTTGTTTTTAAAAGATTGTGTCAAGAGTGCCAGGAGCATTGCATGGGCCACTCTGTTATGACAGTTTGTAAAAATCCAAATAAACTAAAATTAGAATAGCGAAGGAAGCTACTTTGCTCCCAAGATTAAAATAACAGCCAGATGATAAAATAGTTCAAACAGATGGTGTTCTGTCTTGTGGGCAGAGCACAGGATTTTGAGCCAGAACTCTTGGATTGTATTCCTCCTTCCATCACACACTTGTTTGACTTTAGAAAAGCTACTTCAGTTTACTCATGTGTGAAATCAGGGTAACAATTGTATACTTCATAGGGGTGTTCTGAGGCTTGATTGTTTGTAAAGTACTCTGGGTTACTCAGATGAGAGAGAAGTTCAAATGATTTTAGTAAGGGTCTGAGCATCCAGATTTGGTAGTAGGCAAACATATAAAGCCTGCGGGTTGTTATCAGAAAGCAAAGAGCCGAGAAGTTAAATGTAAAGCACTACTGTGGTGAGAGAACATTAAATCTGAAAGGTCCAGGGTATAATCAGAATGTCCTTGTAAAACACATCTGAAGGTTCATTAGATGAATATTCAAATTTTTCTGAACTGACTCTTTCCAAGAAGCTCAGTGAAAAGCTGGAAGCCAGCTCTGAGACTTCCCAGGCTTGTAAAGGGCTAGCACTGTGCAGTAGTTGCGGTTTATAAACGGGGCATTGTGAAAGAACAACTCTGACTGGTGGCTGAAGAGTCTGTGTGTTTCCAGCACAATTGCACAAACTGGCACCCAAAACACTTCCTCAACTCCGTAATGTACCTCGAGCATTTGCAGCTTGAGATAAACGCACTTCTCAGGTGGCTGATGGCCCTTGGTCCTCGGCCTGGTGCTGCTCAGAATGCCCCAATTGTCCTGGAACTCATAGGAACCATGTGCTGCTGCTCGCGTGAATGGCAAGTTTTAAACAGGACTTGGGGAATTAATAGAGGTCAAAGTAATGTTAGAGCAAAAATAACCACCGTAGCCTGTGCTACCCCATGAAGAGCATTTAATTGGCAGACATTTATAGAACTATCATATTAGCCACACTGGTCTCCTTCAGTTATCCAAGTCTCTGTAAGTATTGAGACATCCAGCTTAAGTTTTTCAATCAACTATTGAATTGGAAGCTACGGATCTAATGCAGCTTCACACATACTATGCCACAGAAGCACAGGAATTCAGACAGAAACTCGGTATGCTGGCGCTCCCAAGCAAGGTCCTCAAAACAGTAGGAGACTGTTCTAAAAACAGCCAAGCCAACTGGTCATCAGAAGATTGAACCTGCTTCAGAAAGGGTGACCAACATCCAGCAATGCAACCGCTGGACTGTAAACATGTCCTGCATGGTGCCTAGCCAGACCTGCTTGATATCTGAACGTCAAGCAAATCGATCGCAAAAACAAAGGGATGAAAATAGGCCAAGTGAATGGTGGCTATGAAGGTGCTAAAAAGCCAAGAGCACAGTCCGGAAATTCTTGTGTGACATGCACCAGCCTGGGAACCACAGAAATGGAAGAAAGAACTCAAGATGGGAGCCAACAGTCAGTCACTACCCACAATAACTAGTGGGTTATTGAAGGGAAAGGGTCAGCAGCAGGAAGCACATTAACTGTAATTACACACACAGACAGAGAGAATAACCATAAGAATGACACCAGCATGAGAATCCACCATGTCTTCATGGCTAAATGCAGGCCAGCTGTCTAGTGGAAGGCTCTCAACTAAACGATGGTGTCACAGTCTCTGGAAGGAGTATTTTCTAGTCCTGGAAAGACACCTGTAGTCTCTGCACTTTAAGTATCTGAATTTTCTTTGACAATTTCTAACGGTTGTACTTGAACATAGACTGACGATGACTGATACCATGTTGACAAACACAGTATAAATGCCTAGATAGGCTAAATGCCACATTCTGTTCTTAGTTATGCCACTTACATATCTGCAGCAACATCGTCAAAGTTATTCCTGATTTATGCCAGTCTAACTGAAGGCAGAGTTTGGCCCTTGATCTACCTTGTTAATCTTTTAGTCTGGTTACATTTTTATCTTTTCTTTCAAATATTTGTTTTCTGAAAGCTGTGTTCTGCTCTTCCTACACCCTGCTGTGGGAAACAAATTTCCCATTCATAACCTTGTAGGTGGTAATATCCTGTTTTTCTGGGCAGTTGCTAATATGAATTCATTCCACTTCCGTGAGTAGATGTTTCCCCTTTAGGTCTCTGGACTGTGTGTGTGTGGGTGTTCGTAATTTTTCTGTCTGAAAAACCAAATACATTTTAAATGAGGACACAAAATGTTTCCAATTTGGTAACTGTTCAGTTGTTTTCTTTAAATGTACAGCACTGTATTTCCAGCCCTTCATGGTTAGCCGATTTCCAGCAGATATCTGCTTTCCAGCTGAGAGGCCGGATCCTTCCCTTTGGCCACTTTGCTTCCTAAAGCTCTCTGTACCCTCAGGCAGAGGGAGTTAAACCTAAACATAACGGGCCCAAATCTGTGCTGACTTATTCACAGCCGGTTGGTTTCAGTGGGAGTGTAGAGGTGTCTGTCCATGCAGAACGTAGCCCAGAACTGCCTCAGGGTGTTGAACGATTGCATGGTCCAGCAGAGCTGAGAGTCTATCTCCGCACTAAGCCCTTTTCTTTTTATACAGTATATTCATATCTTCACTATTCTGACCATCAGAATGAGAGCAGTAGGGCCCAGGAGAAGGCCACATGGCTCATCTGAGTCTGTCGTGGATGCTCTCAGGCAGTTTCATAGTGTTGTTTGTTTGTTTTGTTTAGTTAGTAGCCTGATTTAAAGCCAAGGGTTGTATTTCCTATATCACTGACATGTGCAGGTGGAAAATAGCTTCTAATGCTTTGTTTGAAGCTCACAGCATTAAAATTACTAGGAACTCAGTCCTGCTCCACTCAAGTCAACAGGCGAACTCCCATGGCAGGATCAGTCACTAGCTGTTCTCTGTGCACCACTGCTCCCACCCCCACCTTTCCTGGGGGGATCCTCAAGGTGCAGAGATTCCCCCTTCCCCCATCCCTACTCACTTTCAAAACCCTGTGTCATGTCTGACCATCCTTCAAGTTGACTGGGGCTGCCTCTGGTTCCCTTTGGGACTAACATATGATTCAAGGATGATGCCAGAGTGGCGCCTACAGAATGGCGGGCTGGTGCTTCCTCCCCTTTTCTAGGAACTCCACCTGCTGCGCCTCCACGATGCTTGTATCTCACGTCTGCTCAAGGATTGAGGGGCAGATCTCTGGTCTCAGGCTCTGTGTGTCAGTGAGTGGGATGAGCTGGCTCTAATACGACCCTATCAACTTAAAACCAAATCTCTCCACATTCCCCGTCTTGACTCTTGTCGCTAATCCAACAAATTTGTGATCTTAAACCTACTTGTGATCTTAAATCCTTATTCCTTATTCCTGTGAGCAAAGACAAGGTCATTGATCTTACTGGTGTAATTGGTATCCCACGGCTACATTAATTACTCAGAATTCAGTGCAGCTTAATGGCTCTTACTAGCAAATGTCAATGCATGCTATCCAGCATATGGGGCTGTGGTAGGGAGAGGGGGCAGAGGAGCTGGCTGCTTATTTTAAATGATGAAACCCAGAGTGTGATTTGTTCACTTCTGTGCAGAATGTACTATAATCCTCTGCCCACCCCCCGCCCACCTTTCAGATCTAGTTTTTCTCACGGCCAACAGAATAACCTACCAAGAGCAGCATTTTTAGTTCAGCTGCAGAAGTTTTTCTGAAAGATTTTAGAGAGAGGGATGGAGTGTACCCACAAGCCCCTGACTGCTGACTTTTAACGTTTACAGAGCTCTTTAGGTTTTTCAAGCTTTCATCCGCACGGTGACCCTTTGAGGTTGCTAAGTATGGTCCCTATTTTAAAATGGGAAGCTGAGACTGAGAGGTTATGTGGCTTGTGCAGGGTCACCGAAGGAATTGGTAGCAGACCTGGAAGTGCCTAGCTTCGAACCCTACACTCAGTCTACTAGGCCATGCTGTGTTCTATTACTTGTGGGATGCCAATATCCCAGAACGGAAAGTTGGGTGAAATTCTCAAATCTCTCAGGCTTACTGCCTTGGGGTGGAAAGCAGCCTCCATTAACCTTTCTGCACATCTGGGCAGTGAGGGAAAAACCGTGCTCCAAAGCCTGAAAACTGGCATAGCAAAGACAAATGGCAGAGAGGATCACTCTGACGTTTACAAGATGTGCAAGTGCAGGGAAAAATGTGCATTCTCTGAAGGATCACCAGGCAAGCTGGTGGATGCCGTTTAGGATTGCTTTAGCTGGATTAATCCCTGTATTTTTCCAAGCCAAGCCCCAGAGTCCATGTGCTTATAGGAAAATTGAGTTAATACATCCCAGCTAATCAGAGCACCACTTCGGTTCTCCCACCTTTGTGCTATTCCAAAATGTATCTCTTTGGTTTGTCCCCCTAACTTGACCTGGGAATCTCTCCTTCCCTCTAGTGTGGAGTGAGTCACTTGCTGCTGTTGAGTTCATGAGGTGTGTTTATGAGGCAGCCAACGGCTCAGTGATCAGATCAAAAGCTGTTGGAGAATCTAGTTTGATCAAAAGGCTCTTGTGCAAGACTGGACCACTCTGAGGATTGGTGGTGGGCAGAGCCTTTTATTTCTAGATTGTAGGTTCAAATGCAATGCAGGCCATGGTAACTGCAGGTGGTGGCCATCTTGCTGGTTTTACGTACGCTCCCAATAGTTACTTGCCCACATCGAGACAAACCGCCACAATTGGCATCTTGGCTGGTAGGCTCGGTGCAGAGGCCAAGGTATGAACGGGAATGGAGACTGACCTACCCCATAGACACGAGGGTCCCTTCTGGTCAGGGCTGAGACATGTCGGCAGGGAAGGCTGCTTCTGTTCTATGGCTAATGCTCCACAGAACAGCCTCCAGGACTATTAAGATGGTCACGTTCACGAGTACTGAGTTCTCTCTCTCATGTCACTCATGTGAGTGTCTTAAAGAGGGGAAATGTGTGAGAGCTGAAAAAAGCAAAGGAGGCTCCGAGAGGGGTCTTGCTGCTTCCACACCCCTGCAGGATTAACTCCTCAGGCCTGTTAGGACAAAAGCAGAGTTGGTCACAATGCAGCTAGTTCAGCTTGCTTGAGACTTGGGGAGTGTATGTCTGGCAGGAGGAGCCAGGTAATGAGTAGAGAGCAGTCACATTAGCAACAGAGGTCCCCAAAGCCCTTCTTTGTCTTGGCCTGGGGCCACTGCCCCACCCCACTTTAGTGACTGGGCTTATGGGATGGAGGGGAGACTGAACTGGTGTCTTGGGGCCTGTGTTCAGCAACGTCTCATTTGGTAGCTGTGGGTAATCCAGACGGTTTAAATAGCCATAGTAAAAGGTGACTAATACAGACCTGTTGAAATGTTTCAGGCCCACCTGCCGTTCGCAGTGATTGGCAGCACAGAGGAACTGAAAATAGGAAACAAAATGATGAGAGCCCGTCAGTATCCATGGGGCACGGTGCAAGGTGAGTGCTGCTAGCCGGTGTTTCCTGGGTGTGCTGGGACCATTCTCGTAGGTGGAAGCACCACTGAGTCCCAGTCAGTCCGCTGCTATAGCTCTGCTGCTGACTTGGGTACTTCCGTGCTGTAGTTTTCCTGTTAGGGATTACCGTCCATATTCTTCATTGTGATTGCTGTGGGCTCTTCTTAAGAGAAGCTGCTTGCAGTGCCAGAAAGGGTTACTGACGTCCCTTCATGGGGTTGGGTAAGGCTGAGGAGTATCTGGAGAAGATTGATCTCTCTCTCTCTCTGTGTAACTCCTTCTCACAACTCTGTACAGTTGAAAATGAAACTCACTGCGACTTTGTGAAGCTGAGAGAGATGCTGATCCGCGTGAACATGGAGGATCTTCGCGAGCAGACCCACACCCGCCACTACGAGCTGTACCGGCGATGCAAACTGGAGGAAATGGGATTTAAAGACACTGACCCAGACAGCAAACCATTCAGGTGTGATCCCTGGAGCACTGATTGTAGGAGAGTGAGGAGCTGGAGAGAGACTTGGTGGGCCCTGGTAGGAGGTTGGGTACTGTATAGCACCGTGTGACTGCTCTGTGACCTGGTTCTGCAGAAAACGCCAACCTCCTGAAGTGTTCGATCTTGGGGATCTTAATTGGGCTCTGTGCAGCCCGGCTGATTTACCTCCCTCCCGGTCAGTAATGAGTGGGAGAGCAGCCACCACAGCTAGTTAACCCCTCAGTGTGGGCCCAACCGAAGTGAGAGAAAAGTGGAGGAAGGAGAAGTAAACAGATGAAGGGAGGATGTAGATGGGGTGTGAGTGAAATGGGGATTGGGGGTGTGAGTGAAATGGGGATTTTAATATATGGCAGTAGTGTGATATTGCGCAGAGCTAATAATGACCTGGCAGGAAGGACCCTTGGAGACATATGGATTAGCGAGCAGCATGTGAAGGATCTGATGGTGAAGTTCTGAGCCAAAGTTGATTGAAATAAATTGAAAGCCTTCCATTGATCTCAAAGGGCTATGGATGTGGACCTGAATGGAGAAGTGGGAGAAGGAAAATGGGCTGGGTGAGGAAGAAGGTGGGGCGGGGGTGGGGGGAAAAGCAGCATAAGGAAAAAGCTTGACTTATAATGGGGATGTGAGATTCTCAGAGAGTTGGGGTGTCTGAAGCACTCCATCTTCTCTGAAGCAAAGTCAGTGCTCCTCCCAGCAGGAGGCCTAAGGAGGGTGTGGTACCTGGTACATTCATTAGCAAATGACTGACCTTTAACAGTCACTCAGATTGCAAAATGATGGAGACCTAATTTGCCAAGTTTGGATCCAGAGTCAGACTTCCCCAGAGTCCTATGGGTGTTGGGATGTGGGTTTTGAGTTGGCCCCTTCTGTTAAGATGATTAATGGCATTAGAGCAGCATGGTCAAATTCTGCACTGTCATGTGCATTCACCCCAGCCATCACCCTCCTGGATTTTAATGGAGATACACAAAATGAGAGCAGAATTTAGACCACTGATGATTACTGGGGTTTTTTTTTTTTTTTTCCTCCTTAGCTTACAAGAGACTTATGAGGCCAAGAGGAATGAGTTTCTGGGGGAACTGCACAAAAAGGAAGAGGAGATGAGGCAAATGTTCGTCCAGAGAGTCAAGGAGAAAGAAGCTGAACTTAAAGAGGCCGAAAAAGAGGTAAAGGCAGCTCTGTCTCCAATCTCATCCGTGGCTGGGAGCATTAAATTCACCTCAAAAAAGTTGGCACTGCAATTGCCATTGTGTAGAGAACATGGCCTGGCTTCATGGTGACACTCAGTAAAGAGAGAAGGGTCCAAATTTGGTCTCAGGAATGGAGTGTGTTGTGTCTGTTTTATGAGGGGAAGAAATCAGATTGTTACATTTGCATGCCATAGGAAAATGCAACATTCTTCCATTGTGATGGCTACCAGACAATATCGCAGTACCATAAATAAATGCACCACTTTCACTGTGCTATGTCTGCATGCCTGGCCTAGGGAGAACTCGGACCCCCCTAGTTCAGTTGTGATCCCTGGTCCGTTGTCCCATTTGCTTTACTGAACTCCCCTCCACGCTGCGTGAGTGTGCCGAGATGCAAGGAGTGAAACTGAGGCCTTGAAAGAAGCTGAATCCTCCGTCTGTTTTCTTCACGTGCAGGGAATTTAAATACACAATTTCCTGAGAATCATAAGGGGAATAAATCCTGTAGTGTGATGGCCTGTGAGAATAAACTCTATGGCATGAAATAGCTGTAATCCATTTAGGCTAGAGCCTAAAGCCTATAATTTACTAACCTCTGTCGTTAATTAGGTACTTAAGAAGAATTTAAGAAATAACTAAGAGGTCCCATTAGAAAGTAAAATAAATGGATTAAAATAAATTAAAAAACAAAAGTTGACTGCTACCTTTTGTAACTAAACAGCACCTACCACTTGTCCCATCCCATCCATACCTTTCTCGATGATATATTAATACAATAATGTCTAGATTGTAAACATTTTGGGGTAAGGACTGTTTACCACGCTGTTTGTGTAGCACAATGGGGTAATAAGCATGTGATTTCCTGGGCTGTATAGCATGTTGTTATGAACCTATGATGACAGTCTCATAGGATCCTAATCAGTTCCCCCGGGAGAGTCAGGTGAAGGAAGAATCAATACAGTACCTCGGTGTTCTCTGGAATAGAATGGCTGCTAATGCCTTGTTCTCCTTTGATGATCAGTCCCTTTTTGTCACTCTAGCTGCACGAAAAGTTTGATCGTCTCAAGAAGCTGCATCAGGATGAAAAAAAGAAGCTGGAGGACAAGAAGAAATCTCTGGACGATGAAATCAATGCATTTAAACAGAGGAAGACGGCAGCTGAATTGCTCCAGTCTCAGGCCCAACAGGCTGGAGGATCACAGACTCTTAAAAGAGATAAGGAGAGAAAAAAGTAAGTGGCTAACCTGGTGGTGTTTGCTTCCTGGTAGTGATTTTCCTTTATTAGTTTCGAGAGGTGAACTGGGTTCTTTTCATTTAAACCTCTCCAGTACCATTTCTCACTCAGTAGAACTCGGCATCCCTAAGGGCTGACTTTTCAATGAGACAAACCTTCAGCCCCTAGTATGGCTGAATAATAGCCTGAAGCACTTGACCATCACATTTCTTCTTGAAGAGCAAAGAACCAAGTGCTAACTAGGCGAGGTAATGTTGTGATTGCCACTAGCCAATGGGTGCCTTAAACCAGGCCTAGTCAGGTCTTTCTTTTTTGGGGGCTAGGATTCAGCCGTCTTTCCCTCTGTCTATGCCATGTCATTCAAAAAAACCCAACCTGATGTGATGCTTGTTCAGGGACCTTCCATGTTGTCCTGTGGACAACATGTGAGTAACATGATGGGGAATGATCTCATGTAGTCTAGAGAGGTGCAAGATGATGGTTCTCAGACGGAGCTCAGTTTGCCATAGTTAAGTATAAAAGCAAGGAGAGCCCTGTAGCCACTTGGAGGTACCATGCATCTAGAGCAGGGTTTGAGCAGTGGATGTATCAAAAGATGAACAGAGGAGCTTTTCTTCTCCCATTAACCTGTTTATTTAAGTCAGTGATACTCAGACTGAGGCTGGGGAGCCGCAAATGCCTCTTGAATGTGTCTCCTGTGGCTCTTTGCAGCACATGATATTAACACACTGTGTGATTTAATAATTAATCACTCTGGTTAATAACTTAATCAGGGTGCTTTTACTGTGTTGTCAACCAATTGTAGACGACTTGGTCAGTCATTTTACTGGTAGAATAATAGATGGTAAATGAAACAATGAATTCACACAACTGTGGCTCTTTTGGGTAATGTTGATCGCTAATTTAGCTCCTGAGGTCTGAGTATCCCTGATTAAGTGAAGAGAGAGCTGAGTTTTTCCCTTGTCTGGAGCTCTTCCTATAGCTCCTGGTTACATTGTGGACATTTTCCATTGAAGCTAATCACCTTAGATACATACATGCAGATCCTAGGACTAGTAGTTGTTACTTAATGAATTCCAGCTGCTTCATAACAACATAAGCCAAGTAATATTTTCTCATGGGAAAATGTAAGAACCTGGTGTGTGACTCAAACTAGGTGAAGAAATTAAGAGTGAAAAGAGGATTTCAGTGGTATTACTTTGGTGGGAAAACTAGTGTAACAGAGTGTAGAATTTGAGTCCATAACCGTTAGTCTGCAACCACTAGAGAGCAACATAGTCATGCATACTTAAACAGCCTGTCATTCCACCTGGAAGTGGGCAGTTATCGTTTCTCTGTGATGGTACATTACCTGAAACAGAGTTTCATTGCCATCTTGTGTGTGTACTAGTACCATTGTGCATATAACTGATGTGATACATTTTTATAGTTTCCATGATTGACACCTGTCTAGACCACCTGTGCAAATGCAGAGTAAATCTTGCATGCAGTCAGCAGTCCTAAATAAACCAATTAGTCCTGTTAATATGAAGAGTACGGGAGATGCCTGAGGAGCCTGATGAAAATTCTTGTCAGAACAGGATGGCCCCTTTTTGTTTGGATTTTATTTTTTGTAGCTGTTTCATCACTGGTTCAGCAGTTAAGAATCAGGTGCAGCATTTAAAATGCTATTTTAGGTTTCATCTAAGTTCTTCTAATCTGCTACAGTCTCAGTATTTCTCTGGGCTGCACAAGTCTTGTAAAGCTGAGGCTACTGACTAATTAGCTTTTCTGTCCTTTCCTCATATGTTGGTTCCTTCAGCCCACTAGTCATTTTTATCTCTGTTTTGAGTTCCCTTCAGTTCCTCAACAACTTTGTTACTGAGGTGACCAGGACTGAATTCAGTGATCTAGAGGGCAAAAGTCTGTCCTCCAACCTGAATCGCACCTTGCTGCATGTTCTGCACATGTTCCACATTTAGAGCTCACTGACATCCATAGAAATGTTACTTGCCAAACAGGAACAGTGATCTGCTCTGTGGATTGAAGATCTTTTGCCCTAAGATTGATCTTGCCAGAGCTGTATAGGAAGAGAGATTTTTATTCCATGACATGATGTGTCTCTACAGTATAAACAGCTCCAGAAGCACCCAAGCGTGCTCTGTGTATCTGAGTTCAGACACCCCCTTCCCCCCATGTATCGTTTGTAGAATTCAGCTTGATTAGGCCAAAACGGGTTAGTATGATCTTCAGTGAAAAGTTTAGGGGCCCAGAAAACCACCATCAAGAGTTGATATTGAGCACTGAAGCCAACGTAGGGATCAGAGTGATTGAGTAAGAGGGTTCTCTGCTCGCAAATACAATAGCTGTCTTTAAAATGTGATATTGTGCTTTGCTGTCTACCTAAATATTACAGTTGATATTGTCCTATATGTTCCGTTACAGTATTTTAGATCGGAAATCTCTATAACAAGCCATGGATTATATACACAGTACTTTAACTCTTTCATTTCATAGTGGGTGAACATAAACTAGCCCTTCTCTTTCCCAGCACGTCTCACTTCTTTGTTTAGTTCAAACTTCATTAATTGCGCTAATTCATGACTTGATTTCTTTTTTTATTGTCATTCCATCATCAGTAGTTCTTACTTGTGTGCTGTTTTACAGTTAACTGCTGTTTGCTGCATGGTGCATGAGGTACATTGTCCTGGTAAGCTTTATTAACTAAAATAGACCTTGCAGTGGGGTGAATTACAGTTCTTAAAAACAACAAAAAAACAAACCTAAAGCCAGTAAATTTTCTCACCTCCTTGCCCCGCTGTGGATGTATTACCAGTCTGTTGTTATGCATACACTGATACAAAATTACAATGCACAGGTGAAGTGTGTGTGTGTGTTCTTTGAAGATGCTGCAAAGTAATGTGCATGGTTATTCCTATAGAACTGTTTTGATTTGTAATACTAAAAGACAGGACATTTCCTTTTGAACTTCACAGCCATTTAGCTCGTGTCACTAATTTAAAAGCTGTGTTCTTTTCTTTTAGCCCTGTAGAGATAAAATATATTCTTTAAGCTTGTAGGCCTCTCAGATACTATGGTAACAGTTGCTATAGAAATGCATATGGTGATAATAGAATCAAGCTAGCTGTTGAAAATTGGCTTTGTTTTAATCTAGGATGGAGTGGGCAAACGTTTTGCCCTGAGGGCCACATTGGGGTTCTGAAACGGTATGGAGGGCCAGGTAGGGAAGGCTGTGCCTCCCCAAACAGCCTGGCCCCCTCCCACTTCCCGCCCCCCAACTGCACCCCCCAGAACCTCCGACCCATCCAATCCCCCCCTCCCCCCACCCGTCGCTTCTTGTCCCCTGACTGCCCCAACCCCTATCCACACCCGCGCCCCCTGACAGGCTCCCCGGGACTCCCACACCTATCCAACTGCTCCCTGTCCCCTGACTGCCCCCCGGGATCCCCTGCCCCTTATCCAACCTCCCTGCCCCCTTAACATGCCGCTCAGAGCACCAGGATTGGCAGCCACACTGCCCGGCCGGAGCCAGCCACGCCACTGCGCTGCCTGGCAGGAACTCGCAGCCCCGCCACTTAGAGCGCTGGTGGCATGGTGAGCTGAGGCTGCAGGGGAGGGGAGACACTGGGGAGGGGCTGGGGGCTAGCCTCCCCGGCCGGGAGCTCAAGGGCCAGGCAGGACGGTCCTGCGGGCCGGATGTAGCCTGCGGGCTGCAGTTTGCCCACTTCTGATCTAGGGTGTAGTATTATCTCGTGGTTAGAGCGCAGGACTTGGTTTCAAAACTTTTATTCTTGATTCTGCCACTGGTTTACCTGTTACTTGGGGCAAGTCAATGAACTTCTCTGAGCCTCCATTCACCTCTAGGCACCATATAATCACAAAGCATTGATTTATTTTTTAAATCAGCTATTGTCAAATAAGACAAAATCCAATTCAGGTTGATTATCTAAAGCGATCCAGGATCACAGGCTGCACGTTTCCATAAGTCAGATTGAGAGATCAGAAACATTATTTATGCTTTGTATATCGAGCAAGAGGTGCCAATAGCCTTTAATATTAAACATGGGATTTTTGGCAAAAAAGATTAGCACCCCAGATACAGTCAATCTTCTAAAACCATCCCCTGTAAATATGCACTGACACATGCCTCTCTGGGCCATGCCATGCGCACTCAGGATTAAGGTAGTTGCTGCAGCCTTGTGGAAGAGATTGGTCCTGCAGAGAGGCTACAAAAATGCTTCTTCCTTAAATGGGTCAGTACATTAGTCCTCAAGGAATTTTAACCAGCCTTGCAAAACTATTCACCCTGTATAGGTAGGTTTGTCTTGACTGCAATATCATTGGATCATGGGTCTCTTCTGCCTCTAACGACTATTCTTGCCACATGCATAGCATGGAAATGCTGTGGGCTGCATAGCGTTTGGGAAACTTCATTGTCTACATGAGGAGCTGTGTCCTCCAACGCCAAACAGGGTAAATGTAACTTGCAGTCAGCATTCAGGGTCTGTGTTGTAAAGGGGAGGATAATTTATATAATAACTTTTGAGAAATGCACTCGTCTGGCTGAAGGAGACAGGGAAAGCCACCCACATCTCTATGGGATGGATGAAGAATAAACTGATGATTACAGCTGTCTATTACTTTTCTTAGAGCTGGAATGAATAAGTGTATATGTGAGTTTTTCAATTTCCTACTAGATAAATAGATGGTGGGGCATCAGCCCTGTCAACATTAATAGAGGCTGCATGCACTGCCGTAAGAACATGCTCTTAAAGTCATATTTACCCACCTTTTATAAAGAGAATCGGAATCATATCCATTTGGACCATCACACACACACTTACTATAATCTAGTTAAAAGAAGTTCTCTCTTTAGGATCTAGCTATTAACAAACCCACAGTCTGTTCTTAAACAGGGAAGTAAAAGCCAGTTCTAGTTTTATTCAGAGAGGGAGGAAACAATCCTAATTAGAATAGGAAGTAAGTGTTTGATTGTAAGTGAGGCATTTGAATTGAAGTTAACGCGTTTACCAAGCTCCACTTAATGGTAAGATCTCCAGAAGTGTCCTATACTGATTGAAATAAACCAAAGAAATCTCTCGAGCTGTCTGACCAGATGAGTGTTCTTGCTGCTGATGAGAAGTGTAGAACAAAGAAAAGAACAATTCTTTGCTTTTCAGGATCTGAACATGAAAAATAAGCTCAAAGAACAGCTATGTTCATTCTCGTGCAGAGTACAAAGCTTCAGTGCTAAAATGCAATTGGAGTGAACATTACTGATTCTTGTTGGTTTTGGATTACTTTTGGCAGTCCTTGTAACTGGATGCTGTTGTGCGCTGGGCTCTGAATCCAATAAAGTGCTTTTGTTCAAAATACACAATTGCAAGACAGTGCCTTTTGAATGGATATTTGTCCTTCCTGAGCTTAATATGTATATCTGGTACTTTTTCAGCAATTCAAAAAATACTCGCAATACTTACTGATCCCTACAGTACTCCAGGGTGTCACTGTTTTGCAAGGGTATAAATGATCCACAGATGATAAATCCTGCAATCTGCAGAGATCCAAAAGGATTGTTTTAAATAGAAGCCTGGTTTATCCCACTGCTTTGTGTGCCTGTGTGAAAAGCATGTCTTGTAATCAATCAAATTAAACTTTATTAACACGTAGCAACATTTTCATTTGTTTTGTATGTTAGGAACCATATTGATTTTTATTTTTAAATTAATCCATAAAAACATTAATCTGCCTTTTTCTTTCATTTTCAGTTCGGGTTTCCTGTAGAACCTTTCCCTTCGCACCAGAACCGAATGCTCCCACATTCAGTTAACATGCAGTTACGCCACTGTGACTGTTTGCCCACCTTTACCCCCCCACTCCCTTCCTCTTCTCATCACTCTTAAAAAAGCAAAAGAGTCTGCATCCTTGGCTGTCTTTTTGGTGAAGAACCCAGCAATAACCTGTGTGGAGCTGACGAGATGCTAAACGCTGCTATCTGTTCCCTGGATCAGTAGCACGTTTGCCAAGCGCTTTCAGAACTAATGTTCTCTGTCCTAAATTGTTATGATTATTTCTCTCTCATGTTTGTTTCACGGCTGCATGGTAAGAGAGCACGGCTGCTTGTTGGTTGCATTTAGTGCCATGACTCCTGAGCCTTATCACAGATTGCCTGTGAATGCTGTAGTCATGCATTTTGGTGAAATGTGGCTGCCTATAGATTGAGGCTTTTCTCTTTTTGTTTTCATTTCATGTATAAACATCTAATCCCATCATTATTTAGATGTGCTATTGTTTAATTTGAGTAATTTAAGTGACTGTTACAAAACTTGCCATGCTAGCAGGGATGGGCCTGAGCCAAAACCCAGAGGATGGAACAACCTTCCGCCCAAACTTCGGGAAAACTCAAATCAGGATCCAATCTTTGCAGCAAAATCCCTGTGATTTCTTCCCTTTCCCAATGGTGGACAGAACCAAAATGCCAGATCCAAACATCTCCCTTGCCCCCCTGTCTGGGAGATTCAGATCTGATCTAGGCTGCCCTCTTAATTTTATTGCCCTATCACTACGATGGGTTGAAACAAACTCTGGATCCAAACTCAGGGAACGTTGATGGCTAGGGCCCATATTGACTTGCTAGAACAAGCTGGTGTTTATGAAGAAAGATATGTTGCAATGTTTCCATGTGACTTGTTCTTCAGGACCTGTCAATTTTTTTTATTTTTAATATACAAAGTATTGCCTAGAAAAGTTCAGCATGTGCGTTCCTAAGCAGGTGCTGCCAAGTTGCTTAAGTTTTCTATTCAGCAAAAGATTTTTTTAATGCGAGATTTGCACGGAAAGAGTGGGACTCTTGCCACTGACTTCAGTGGGGCCAGTATTTCACCCCATGGCCAGGTACACTTTGATCACTAAATATACATCTTACCACAGTCTGCATGTAAGTGTCTTGTATATTTCTTGATGGGGAAATGTTTAAAATAGTCTTCCTCAGACAGTGAATTCTGGTTAACATTACATTTTTTTGCCCTTCTTTTACAGTAATCCATGGCTCTGTACTGAATAGTAATCCCTGAATACAATGGGCTGGAATGGACCTTCATTTACTTGTTAAATTGGGGGTTCTAATATAAACTGACAGCTTCTCATAATATTTCAGTCCTGGCCTTCCTATGCAAAACTGCTCTCTTAGGTATCTTCATCATGAATCTGTCTTTACTGTGTTCTGATGGTTATTGCTTTTATTAAAACATGTAACGTAAGTCAGTAATGAGGTTTTTGGACATTGTAACTTTAAATCTCTAATTTTTTCTTCTACATTTAATGGATTCCCCCCCCCCCCAATATTAAGGGATGTGAAAATGAGTTCTGTGCTTCTTTTTTGTGCTGTCAAAATAACAGTACAGATTAAAATATATTTATTGGTGAGTTTAAGAAGACAACAGCACCTAGGTTTGATTATGGTATGACTGAGAGGTTAAGAACTTCCCTTGTATCTTGGATGCTTTGTATAATAGCTGTAAAAGATTAATTCTTTCTCATTTGATTGATTTCCCAAGTCACATTGCCTGAAAATGGACATTTTAATACTCATTTGAAATTCCTACTGGCTCTGATCCTGCAGTCGGATCTGTGTGTGCTGGGCTCTGCCTGGTTGCGGGGTCTGCAGGCACAGATCCCATTGCAGGATCAGGGTCTGTGTTGGCAAATATCGCCTTTTATAACACATTTAAACTTCTTAAAACTCTGTGTAAGATAAGCACACTTACATTGTCATTCTGGGTGTAAAATGATCTTTCAATGCAGAGTTATACGCCGAGAGATAATTTTACCTAGAAGGATCTGAAGTGTGCACATCTTACAAAGTTTGAAACAAAACTCCCTCCTACACCGCCCCTTCCCACCCAAATACCCTTCTGGTTAAATGGTAGCTGGTAACTTCAATGTGTGACAGTTTTGCTGTTGCCAGAAGATTAATCAGTTGTCTGCACATGCTCATCTTCAAATTAAGTACTGATCGACATTGATAGATACCACTCAGGTAAACTTTTCATTGTTTCTACTGGATATCATGATTTTTATATTCAGGGAAAATCTTTTGGGACACACACTGCCCCAAATCTTCTGGCAAACTCCTGGCTCTGGGGCTGTACATAGTCCTACATTCTGAAGTAGTTAAGCATACCCTGATACAAGGTGTTCCAAATAGTATCATTCTAAGGCTGGCATATAATCTATTCTCTGTGATGTGCATTGATGTTAAGGGGGAGTTGAGTTTAAAGTATTAGAGTGGTGTGTGTATTTAGTCCCCTTTCTATCCATATAGTCACTCAAGTGGTCAGTTAACCTCGTGCAGTAATCCCATAACTGAAACTAAGGTGTGGCCTCGTTTTAGAAATCAGGACTATTAAAACTCTGTATTGCAATTTATTTATATTGTCTCAGGTATCCTGTTTCACTGTAAAGACAATTTTTTCCCCCAAAAAAGCATTGGTTTCTTTTTAAGAAGTTGAAATATTTTAAGCTTTTGCTTCTTTCAGCTATGTGGAATGTAAGCATGTTTTCCAAAATCGGTCAGTTTCACTTTGTCAGGGGTTCCAGGGATTAGCTGAAAGGGGCTTTTCATCTTGCTTTCACTTGCTGCATTGCCGGTTGTTTTAGATCATTTGACTTTTTTTACAATGCTATTAAAAGTATTTTTTAAACAAGTTTTAACTTGTCTGGTTTTCTTCAAGCACTTTGAGCAGCCCCTGCGGGATCCGTAATTGCCTAGAAATGATGCATGTGCCCATCTCTCTTCTATTGTTTTCATGTTGAGTCTCTATTTCTTGCTTTTTTGAATGTCCTTCTCCTTTTTGATAATCTCCTGTTTTTCTCTCTTTCTGTAGCTTTTTTTAAGTCTGTCTTCGCCAGCTGCACAGTGTCTGAGGGAGAAGACTGCCACTTGTAGAAGAGTTTAGGGATCCTATAAAGTCTGGGGGGAAACAAATCTTCAGTGTTAGTGTCTTGGAAAGAAGCTCTTTTCTGACATGCATGGTATTTAAAATTGAAGTGTCTTGTATTTTGTGTGACAAGACCGCACAATATTGGGGAAAGTTGATCATGTACAAAAAACTTGGAGGAGCAACAGAAATATGATGATTAGATTAATGAGTAGCGAAATTTTCAAAACGTTAGGTTACAACCATGTTTTTTTCCTCTAATTTGGCCTAATAGAAAGGTCATGGACTCCCCTAAGGATCTGTTGAAGCCTGACAGGGTGTTTTCAGTATGTGAGTTCATTGGTTTGTTCTGTAAATTGTTGCGTTTGATGAAGGAGATACAAACAAGGGGTGATTTGCCACATTGACAGCCACAAAATACTTAATTTTAACAAGGAAGTAAAGCAAAACGAAATGTTTTCTTATTCATTACTGTCATTTGGTGCCTCCACCACATTATTAAACTGCATCACCTGATTGACCACAGGTTGAGTGAGATTTTTTTTTTAACGTGAAATCATTTATTGTGTAAAACACTCCAAATAGTGTGACCTCCCCCTGTGCGCTTTAGTTAGAGAATGATCTTGCACTTAGTGTTATTGAGATGGGAGGGGCGGAGCTGTCAGTGGCTGGTAATGCTCTGTCCAAATACCATGTGAGTAGAGTGCAGTGTCCTTAAAATGCATTTGATGCCTGTCGTAGAACTTTTTGCTTGTCTCGTTCTCTCTTGGAACATTCACTGCATGTTTCTCCAAACTGTATTCTGCTCTGTCTCTCCTTTATTTTTTGTTTCCTTTTTACAAATGGAAGTGTGAATAACTGCACTGCATCTCTATATTTACATGACAAACATTAAAGAACCAGCACTGTTAAGCGTGATACCTTTCTAACTTTAATGTAAATTTTCAATTAAAAAAAAATGCAAAAACCCAGCCGTGTCCTGCTGTTGTTTGTGTTGTGGGACTCCCCTAAATCAAACAATCCGCCAGTCATGTTTTCTCTTCGAAGGAAATGTATGCAGCTCAGTAGATGAGCCACTTTGCATTGTAGCCAGGATACTGGGATTAACACATTTGTCAGAAGTATCACAGTTTTTTTAATGGAAAACACATTGAGAGGCTGGGGGGAAGGGGTATTGGTGATGCAGGGGAGGTTGTGTGATTTTTACATTTCATCCCAAGTACTTCATCTCTAGACAACACCCTTAACTCTGTGCTGAAGCTTTAGAGCAGTCCTGACTTGATGGAAAGTGCCCCCCACTAAATTCCCAGCACCACTTCCTGCAGCACACTCTGGGTTGTCTTGGAGATCTTGCATATGATTCTTTCCCAGGTCTGTCTCTGCTTAGTTTAGGAGATCAGAGCCTGAGATATTTTAAGTGCAGGTGAAAATACAGAACTATCTTAAGTATCAGGGGGTAGCCGTGTTAGTCTGTATCCACAAAAACAACAAGGAATCCTGTGGCACCTTAAACACTAACAGATTTATTGGGGCATAAGCTTTCGTGAGTAAAAAACCACTTCTTCAGATGCAACTACCTTAGAGGCCAAAATGTACGGTGGATGAAAGCTCTATAAATTCAACATGGATTTTCTCTTAGCCCGTTGCACTTTAAGATAAAGAATTGTTTAGCTGACTTTTTTCAGAAGGCAGTGTCAGGCTAGTAACATTTCCTTGTGTGTTACTAACACTGCAGATTATTAAAACTGAAAATGTAAATATTTAGTTTGCTCTTTGCCTTTTATGGGATGTTTGCTTTTTGCGCTGTGAGGGTGGCTGATTAAACTAGACTGGTCTGAACCTTAAAAATGTTTGTTTGGGTTTGTGTGAAACCTCAAATTGATAGAACTGTTGCCCAAAATGAGCAATGAAATATTGTATTTAAAGTATCCAGAACACAATGAAATACTGTATTTAAAGTGTCCAGAACAACCTGTCATGTACTTACTGTGTATTTCATCTTTATAACACAGTTTATATTTGCTTTTATATACAGCTAACTAAAGCAGTACTCTCAAATGGGAAAAAATTCCAGTTTAAACTAGGAGATACTCAGTTGGTTGAGGGAAGACTGTTTCTGTCAAAGTTATGAAACTGTAGGTGAGCTCTCTGAACTGCAGACTAAAAGTACAGTGAGATCTCTAAGGGCCTCTTCTCAAGGGCCTAACAAACTGGTTGCTTAAGAGGTGGCTTTAGATACAGTTGGAGCAGAATTGCATTCAATGCGCTACAATTTTGGCATATTCTCGTGGGGTCCCAGAGCCCAGGCTGCACCCCGAGCCCAGACATCCGCACTGCAGTTTTATAGCCCCACACTCTGAGCCCTCCGACCCTGAGTCAGCTGACATGGGCCAGCCAGGGGTGTTTTATTGCAGGACAGACACACTCTGAATGGGCCTACCATTGCAGTTAGCATTTTCAAGCCTGCAGCATGTAGTTGGAAACAGAGCTGCCCTATCACTCTAAAATGTCCATTTCCTTTGATTGTTGCTCCCTGATTGATTTCACCTGTGAATTGCTCTGTTGCAGGAGGGCCTCGGCCATTGTATAGCTTTATTGCAAAGGACTTGATACTGCTTTATTGAACTATATCCAGGCCTCCTAGCTTGAGGAGCTGGACTTGGGGTCACAGATGAAAGGGACCAAGGATGCCTCATGCATTCTCTAATTGCTGTGTGTAGTCTATAATAACCCTTGAGTATCACACAATGGGGCCTGATCCTGCAATCAGTCATAT
Source organism: Caretta caretta (assembly GCF_965140235.1). NCBI lineage: Eukaryota > Metazoa > Chordata > Testudines > Cheloniidae > Caretta > Caretta caretta. Next base: position 89,950,199 of record NC_134214.1, read on the forward strand.
TAGCAAGTGGGTGTTATTTAGGCACCTATTTCTATTTATGCAAATGGAATTTATTGCAGAAGGGATGCGTGGCCCTGACTCACTGTATTATCAGTTGCCTGTATCTCTTTTGGAGGTACTGTTCTCTTTCCTATACATATGGGATCCAATTTGATGGCTATCTATAGTAACAACAGTGTAGGCATTAGCACTTTCATACACAGGGCAACATTAGCCACCTGCCTATTCTCTGGAACCCCAGAAGTTTGCTCCTAGGGCAAATTTGAGACTCTTGAGTTTTCAGGTCTTTTGTCTCCCCACAAGTTGGTGTTTAATCAAGGTATTTGGGCCAGTAAGTCTGACCCCCACTCCAGTGTATCAATGTGCATCACTGCCTTCAACCCACATCTCAACAGTGATGCAGTTTCTGCTACCACCATCTCTCTCCAGGCTCTTGGGATGCTTTGTATTTTATCTTTTTTCAGAGATGACAGTCGCTCATTGCATAAACATAATCTCCCTGAGACATGGCAACTGAGAGGCAGAAGGTACGGGAATTGCAAGATGGTGCTCAGCATGCTGGTCATTGGGTCTGTGCCTGGGGTATGAAGGAATCCTCCTTTCCTCTGTGCTTTCTCTGTCTTTGCCGTTATTACCATGGTTTAGTGTGTCTCAACCATCCAGCACCAGTCAGAGGTAAGTGCAGAAACAAATGGCTTCTGGTCTCCAAATGTAAAAGTAGGGTTTTCCCCAAAGCAGCCAGAACTCTTCACTTCTTGCTGTCCACTCTCCTCTCTCCAGGGTTAATTTTGTTTCTACTCTGTGTCCCTTTCTGGTTCTCATGCACTGGTACAACACTGCAATGTTTGGACTGCAACTGGGCGGGGGGGGGGGGCGCGGTGGTTACACTGAAATTGCAATGAGAAACGTTTGACAGTCAGGAAAATCATTTCCTCTGATGTAGTTAAGATTTTACATTTTAAAAATATACTGTCCAATAATTTAAAAGTACCTTGTTAGTGTGTGTGCATGTACACATCTGCATCCACTCACCCACCCAGCCTCGAGTCCCCAGGGCTATACAGACCCAGGCCTGATCCTGCCAACAGTTACACACATTAATACCACTGACTACTTGTGTGCAGAAAGCTAAGCATGTCCGTATGCATTTACAGCATCTATCAGTAGGACAAGGGGGTCAAACTTGTAGTGATAGTCGCACAAAATAGGTCTGTGGGGTCTAATATTAGTCAGTGAGTAGGAGGTAAATTCTTATTTGTGCTCAGTTGGGTGCTCTAAAAATGTACACGGGCTATATGCCTCCATGCTGAGCCTCTTCCTTTCCCTTCATTTGGTAATTCCAGAGAGAGGGTTATCTAGAATCTGGCTAAGATCTACTCAGCTAAAAGAGGGGCGGGGGAGCGCTAATGTTGGTCTTACTGCAATGGGTGGCTTATGAGCCCTGATGCTTGTCTCACAGGTAGGAGTCGTCATCAGGCAGGTCCCAGTTGACAATAGTGGGCGTTAGACCAGCCAGGCCATAAACAAGCCTTGGCTCTGCGGGGACTTACAGGAGACGTATTGCTGTTGCGCGATGGAGGGAGGGAGGGAAACAGCAGCTCTTTTTGGCCTGCTGGCTCTGGGCACCTGGGACAGTAAGCACCCCCCACCCCCGCCCTGGGCAAGCTGGCCGCACAGGACTCCCCAGCCGCCACGCGTTGGCCACCCCGCTTTACGCTTCAGAGCACGTTCGTGCGGGTGCAGCCGGGCTGAGCCTGCAGGTAGTGCGCGTTGGGCAGCAGCAGGTGCCGGCTGCGGCTCCCTCCCGGGCCGCCTTGCTGCCTTCCGCGTGCAGGGGAGCAGCCCCCCCCCCCAGCCCGGCCAAGCGCTGCCCCTCCGCCCTGGGCCTGCAGCGTTGTGGGAGCCGGCCGGCCCCTAGCTCGCCCGGCCCGCTGCAGCGGGCGCCACGTGCGGACCCCTCCCCTCGTGCAGCGGGCCCCAGCGCCGGCGCTCCCCGGCTGCCGCAGCCCCCTCGGGGCTCCGCTAGGTGGCGCTGTGAGCGGGGCCCGGCCCTTCTCGTGCTCGCGGGGTCTCGCGGTCTCTTGATGTCACGCCCACGTGACGAGCGTGTAACAAAAAAAAAAAAAAGAGGTTACAGAGTAACGCGGTGCGGGCGGCGCGTGAGGGGCCCGGCGCGGGGGTCGCGGCCGCACGTGCGGGGTGCGGAGTTTGCGCGCGGGGCCCGCCCCGGGATCCCCGGCTCGGCCCGGCCCGGCCTCGCCTCCGCCCGGCTCGGGCCGCACGTGGGGCCCGGCCCTCCCTCTCCCCGCAGGCCGGGAGCCGGCTCGGGCGGGCGGGCAGGCTGGCCGAGCCGATGGCCGGCGGCTGGATGCTGCTGGGCGGGGACTTCCTGACCCCGCCGCCGCCGCCGCCGCCCCCCCCGGTGCCGCCTCCGGAGCAGCCGCCGCCGCCCCCGGAGCCCGAGGCGGTGCCCGAGCCCGTGCTGGAGCAGTGGCGCCAGTACCAGGAGAGCGACTGGCACTGGGGGCTGCGCCGCCAGTTCATCCTCCGCCACCTGGCCGCTTACCCGGGCGCCGCCATCGACCAGCTGCTCTCGCTCTCCGTGCTCTGGACCAACCACGTCTTCATGGGCTGCAGGTGAGGGGCCGGGCCCAGCGTGGGGGATCCGGCTTCCCCCGGGGGAGGGAGGTCTCCTCCCCGGGGGTAGGGGGTGGCCTTGGGGCTGCCTGGTTGGGGCGCCGGGGCCGGTTTTTCCCTTCCCGGTCACTTTGCCGCGTTGGCAGAAGCGCGGGGAAGTGACAGGAGGAAGCGCCGAGTCAGTGGGTTCCTTCCTTCGCTCCCCTCCAACCCCTGCTCATTGTGCTCGGCTCCCGCCTACATCTCAGACCCGCTTTCCCGTTGTGTTCCTCCCCATCTTCCTGTCCCCCTCCAGATCCCACCTTTCCCCTCAGTGCCTTCCATGCTGCCCCCCTAGGTTGCTTGGAAACCCCTTCCATAACCTCTCCCTGAAGGCTCCCATTCGCCCGGCTCAAACTGCTCCTTGAACCCCGTCTCAGACAGTGGAGTTAGACGTACTCCTCTAGATGTCAATGGAAAAGGGGGGGGGCATATAATTATTTTATAGCACCCTTCCAAAGTAACTGCCCACTGGAAGTTCTTCTGAGTCCATTGGAAAGAGTTTCTTGCAACATCAGCAATTCTGAGTAGAGCAAACCAAGCTAAGGCATCAAATATGGTAAGAAGGTGACAATGGACGCATTTAGGACACGCTTTAAGGATGCCACCAACACGACTGTTACAGCAAGTGATAATATGGACACCACCTGGAAAGAGAAAAAGAGGGCGACCTAGAGAAATGTTACACAGAAAAATAAAGGAAGAAGTGAAATCCATCAGCATGACACCCAGCAGCCTGAACAGACCAGCACAAGCCTGAAATTAATGATGGAAACTGGTGGATGCTCTATATACCTGAGGAAGCGGGAGAGTAAAGAAAAATGAAAGGATGAGGCACTCAGACAGAAAGAGCTCTCATCAGCTGAGGCGTCTGTCTTACTGTGAGCACTGCATGGGTCCAGATCTCCACCTGACAGAACTGACAGCACAGGGTGGCCAAACTGTGGCTCACGAGCCACATGCGGCTCTTTTACCGTTAAAGTGCAACTCGCAGAGCCCCCCAGACTGTTCGTCCACCTATCGGACTGGGGCGGTGGAGCACAGGACCTCTGCCTTGCAGCAGGGTGGTGCGGTAGAGGCTTCTGCCCAGCGGGGAGAGGGGTCTTGGGGCTTCAGCAGGAGAGGGGCTGAAGTCCCAAGCTCTGTCAGGTGCCTCCCGCGGGGCTGAAGCCCAGATCCCCATCAGGTGTGCCTCAGCTCTCGAACTTCTGAAGATTGTTGTATGAGGGTCAGAGAGCCAATACGTTTGGCCACCCTGTCACAGCAGGATGAGGTCTGAAATGGTAGACTTGATAGATAGCGGGGATATAACATACACCTGAGGGCTGAGGCAACAGCATGGGTTATAGTTAGTTATGCAGTTACTCTCTTTGGGCAGACTTGATAGTTCCTTGGTAGGTTATGTAATTAGTGTAAACACATTCATTTTCTGTAAGTGATGCTGTAGAACTGCATTTTTAGGAGTGACTTTGAATGAGTGTGGAGCCCTCAGGAATAGATTTTGGAAGGGGCAAAGTCATAAGGGGCAGCACAGAAGAAGGCATGGAGAAATTGGTGAAAGTATCATCAAGCTGAGCATCATATGCAGAGCAGAAAGTATGTGGGGAAATGCAAAAGGAAATCACAGCAGAAAAGTAGGTGGGGCCTGCATAATAAAGGACATTGAAAGCAAGGAAGATAATTGAAATAGACCATAATAGGGAGGGAATACCAGTTGATTCTGAAGTCTGAATATTCCACTCTTGACCATTACTCTACAGATGCTTTCTTCTTTAGTTATTCCTTTTGGTGCATCGCACTTTCCAAGCCCTAGCCTAATGCTGCATATTTGAGATGTAAATGCTAAGAGCAAACTGAACATTTCCTTGATGTTTTTTTATTGAATACTAAACAGAATCAGTTTTTAACACATCACCTCCCAAAATGTAGGAACTCCGTGCAGGACAGCGTTTCTCAGCCTTTTTGACACCAAGTACTGCTTGCTGCCTTCCTAATCTGTATCAGGTCAATCTCAGGGACTGGCACTGGTCCATGGAGGGATGGTTGATGGTTGAGAAACATTAGTATAGGGAGAACCTGAAATTGACCTGAAAACAAAAGTGAAACTGGTCAATTTCCATTGTTCAAGATGAGAAAAATGCAAAAAGTAACTGTATAAATAGTGAAAAGTAAGTTATATTTTTAAACTTTGTGGTCTTCTTAATTTTAGGGTTTTTTTTAGAAAAGATAGTTGTATGAATAATTTTGTCTTTATGTATTTAGCGTTACTTAAAGCATAAAGCACCTGTTATAAAGCACCTTAAAACTGAATTTTCTGGCTATGTTAAAACACACTTCAATAATGGAAGAGCTATCTAGTTACTATCCCTAGACACGGCAATCATTAACTTGTGGAAACCACAATATAGTAACTAGGATACTGTTTTAGATTTCCACATCCCTGCTAGTCAGAATGAAAGGGCTGCTTTTCCTGTGCACTTTGACTGAAATTTCAAAAGTTAATGATTTTTGGGAGTGAGGAAAGGATAAAGAAATTAAAGAAAAATAAGTACTTGCTGATGACTTAAAAAGTATAGTGACTAACTTCAGTGAGGTAGGTAATACTTAAGCAAAGCTCTGAAACATTAACAGGTAATTTAGACTTAAAATTTAAGATTTGATAGTCTTCTTATGAAGCCTGTCTTTAGTAGACGCTTCTCATCATTTGTCTGAATTTCTGTTAACTGTCTTAGTTTGGATCTAAACATCCCCCTGCAGTGTTCACAATCCAAATGTTTCATCATTGTGCTAGTGTGAGAGCGCCAGAAAGTGAAACTGGTTACGGTTTTTATCGTTTAATCCATATGCAAATAACATGAATGGCATATTGTGTTTTAATATTTAACACTTAGACTGTAAGCTCTTTGGGCAGAGACTTTTTGTTGTATGTTTGTACAGCACCTAACATAAATGGGGTCCTGATCCTTGACCGGGGACCCTACCACAGCACAAATAATCATATCCTCATGTGGTGTTGACAGAAGATATAAGGAAGCACTTAATAGTGTTTTAAAAAACCTATGGTATTTAATCTGATGATGTCCCATTAACCCATTTTCAACCATGGTTGCATGTTCACCATCTCTTTAAAAACTGCTAGGCCTAAAAATCAAGACCCACAGTTGCTTATGGAGCTAGGGTACCAGTTACCTTTATTAATGAGATGTATGCAGACTGACTCCTGCACTTGTATGGAACCGTGCTGTGCACAGGTGCAGGGTGCTGCCTGCCTGCATCTCGATGCAGGGCATTATCTGTCATGTGACTCGTGCCAAGGAAGACCCAGTTACTAAGGAATTACTTGTGGATTACAGAATGGGCAACCCTTATTATTTCTTTGGCATTTTTACTGCCAGCTTACAAAGCGGAGTAGGCATATTTAAATCAGTTACATAAGACTAAAATGTCCCCTGTCTGCACTGGAGATTTCTTTATTCATTTCTTCTACCCTGGCCTGACACATGAATTAGGAAGGCTGTCAGATCTTGAATAATGATGTTACTGAACTCTCTAAATGTGTAAGTGGTGCTGCACAGAACCCACCAAAAAATAGGGTTACTTTCCCTGAAGAATTTACAAACTCGCAGTTGATGCACAAGGGAATAGTTCAGATATGAGATGGTGCAGATGCTGTCAGTCAAGAGATTTGTGCAGGAAGACTTCCCCAAAGATACCGTGAGGTGCAAAATTAACATGCCCTACAGTGGTGGAAAGGACAGAGGAGGAGAATGACGTGTGACTCTTATGAAATATAGCTGAATTTATGTGTTCTGAAAAAAAATTCTAATCTGAAATGGTTTTTGCTTTCCAGGCAAAGTGGAGGGGAAGTTTGCTGTTTAAATTATATTAACTAATAATTTGTTCAAGCCCTGGTTGTTAATCTTTCCCAGACACCTGCTAATGGGAGGATTGATCCATTAGCCAGAAGTAGTTCTTGTACCCTTTTGGTTGGGTGCCATCTTTCATATCATCCTCTAGCTGAAAGGGGATAAAGTTTAAGTTCCAACCCTCCCTTTGGTTGAGGGTAGAGAGAAAGGGCTTCCATTTTTCCACCTCGTGGCTGTTGGTGTGGGGGATGGCATCCACTACTCTGTGTCTCCCTCTGCTGCCATTTTTGCGTCCCTCTCTTCCATGAATAACTGTAGTGCCTGCCATTGTTGAGGCTGCTTCCAGTTTTCTCAAGCAGCAGCATGAAATCAACCTGTTTCTTGGCAGTTTTAATTGCTGCTCACAGGGTTCTGAATAGTAGCTGCTTGGAAGAGTGATGAGCTGCAGTGTCTCTGCAGACTCAGGAAGAAGTTACTGCCTCAGTTTACATTCAGAGAGCTTGCTCGTGATATTTGTTACCTTATATTTAAACGCAAGCTTAAATTCTGGTTAGGTCTCCATCATTGCAAGGAAAGCTTCTCACATACCACCAGTGAGTAGACTTTCCATACACATGTAGCACCAGTATTGAAAAGCTAATCAAAGGCCATTTGCTTAAAAAAAAAAACAACAACGTATCTCTAGCTTTTGTGCTCAGAACCTAATGATGACCTTAGTTTTTGTCTGCCTTGGTAGACATAAGATGCTGACCTGATCCTCTGCTTAATTTAAATATGAGCCCTGTGGTAGAACACTGTATCCTTTCTGTACTGTGAGGGAAAATCTACAGCACATGGCTTTATGCAGTGTTTTCAGACCATCCTTTGTTAGAGATTTTTCAGTTCAGCTTTTGCCATCTAATACACTGAAAAGATTTAGTAAATTACAGGAGCTGGAATTCTGTAACACTGATGAATTCTGCTAGATTAGAACTGCAAATGATCTTGGCAGTTCTAATGCCACATTCTTTTGCAGCAGGAACCAGACTTCAAGTAATGCAGGACTCCTTAGGAAATAACACTATCATACTGTCACTTTTGTGGTGGTGGGATTTAAAATGTTGTTGGGACATCAATGCTAATTTAAAAATAAAACTGCTGTTTAAAGTAGTAATTGTTAGTAAAAAGCAGATGAGTTCCTACAGTAAAAACTGAAGCGTTCCTTGGCTGCTGTCTGACATCAGTGATGGCAAATGTCTGGTGACATGTCACAGATTGTCACTAAGCTTTTTGTCTAGGCTATTGGCAATGAGTCACTGTTTCAATACTGTTCTGACTCCACTGAATTAAAACCCAATAAGTTTTCCTGTTTTCCTTGTTGCTGTATTAAGTGGTACATTTCAATAGCAAGTACTTTAAAGGGAGCTTCAGTTTACTCATTCAAAACTTCATTAATGACTTGCGATGAATGATTGGTAGAATATTTGATGCTAAGATATGTGAATTTGTTCAGAATCTGTATGAAAAGTAGTGACTTGTTGCCTTATTATAGATTTCTTCTCTAGGGCCCCAAGTCTGCAAGGAGAGCCATACAGACAGTCTCCCGACTTCTTTGGGTTCCACACAGCCACATAAATCTGCTTGCATGGAATTGATGACAGGTTCAGCATAAACTTTCACCACCATTTATTAGAGCCTGGTCCAACGCCAGTAAAGTCATTGGAAAGACACCCGTTGACTTTAATGGGTATTGGGTCAGGCCGGATTTGACTTGAGTTTTACTTGTAATGTCACAGGCAGCTTTCTAGTCCTAATTTAACTTAATTAGGAAGTATCCACAAGCTACGCTATATTGTACAAATATATTTCCCACAGGCATATTTTTCCTTGTGTGAGGTGGTAAGGTCTTGCTGTCTGCATAGTTACAAATACTGAAATCTTGGTTGTAAAGACACCAGGGGTTTGGTACTGGAAGTGGAAGTGGTCTGGTAAAAACCTGGCAGCATGGAGCTTTAGTGTAGCAGGTTCTAATGCTATCTGTCCTCGAATTCCACGCAGGTATGGCTCGCAAGTTATGGAGAAAGTCCTTAAGATGGCTGAAGGTATCGATATTGGGGAGATGCCATCATTCGAGCTGGTACCTCGTGCTAAGCCACCAAAAAGACCCTGCTCTCCACCTTGCTCTCCCTATGCCAGTGAGTATATTTGCCTGCATATCAAAGGGGACGTCATTCTCCGTTGCTGCTTCAGTTATGATTTTCGGATCACGGGAACTGCAACTGCAAAACAGACCAACGTCTGCCTCTGACTGTAGCCAATAGTGGATGCTTCAGCGGGGAAATGGCAGCAGGCCAAATAAGCAGTGGACAACTTAGTGCACAGAGTTACATCACAAGCAGGCTGGATTTCTGCTTCACCCCAGCTGGTGGCTGGCTTATGGTAGAAGTAATCAGAGTTGTGGCATTTGGGGAACTTGCAAAAGTTTAAAAGCCTACGGTCATCTGATTTAGATGTCAGGGTTTTTTTTCACTGATCTCAAATGAACTGGGTTATGATAAATGTGCTGCAACAGAGGTGTCTAGATGTACATGGCAGCCTGACCCATATTAGCATTGGATCAGATTGTTCTTTCCAAGTGCTTGAGATGGCCTTTTGCTTCACTGGTGAAGTCACGTGCCTGGCATTTGGGGCATGGGAGTTAAATCTTTTACTGTCGTTTGAACAGAATACTACTGGTGTGGAGAAAGGGTGTCCTTATACTTACTGTATTTATGCATCAGATATTTAACTCTTCAGATTGTCTTCACAGTATTTGTTTATGTAAAATTTGTGTCTTGTTTCTAATCCAGACACATTCAAATTAGAAACGAGGCACAAACTTTTAAAGTGAGGGTGAAGTGGTGGATTCTCCCTCTCGAAGTTTTCAGATCAAGACTTTTTGGAGGATATGCTTCAATATCAATTATAGAGCATTTTTCACCAGATCTTTACAAAGGAGGTCAGTACCATTGTCCCCATTTTGCAGACAGGGAAACTGAAGCACAGAGAGGTGAAGTGACTTACCGCAGTCAGACAGACCTGGGGATGGCACCCAGGTGTTCTGTGTCCCAGTCCAGTGCTCTATCCACTAGGAAACACTGCCTCCCCCAATTTAGTCTCACAAGGGTGTCGGGGCAACAAAATGGCAGATGAAATTCAATGTCGATAAATGCAAAGTAATGCACATTGGAAAACATAATCCCAATTATACATATAATATGATGGGGTCTAAATTAGCTGTTACCACTCAAGAAAGAGATCTTGGAATCATTGTAGACAGTTCTCTAAAAACATCCACTCGGTGTGCAGCGGCAGTCAAAAAGCTAATAGAATGTTGGGAATCATTAAGAAAGGGATAGATAATAAAATATAAAATATCATAGTGCCTCTGTATAAATCCATGGTATGCCCACATATTGAATATTGTGTGCAGATATGGTCACCCCATCTCAAAAAACATATATTAGAATTGGAAAAGGTTCAGGAAAGGGCAACAAAAATTATTAGGGGCATGGAGCGGCTTCCGTGTGAGGAGAGATTAATAAGACTGGGACTTTTCAGCTTGGAAAAGAGATGACTAAGGGGAGATATGATAGAGGTCAATAAAATCATGACTGGTGTGGAGAAAGTAAATAAGGAAGTGTTATTTACTCCTTCTCGTAACACAAGAACTAGGGGTCATCAAATGAGATTAATAGGCAGCAGATTTAAAACAAACAAAAGGAAGTATTTCTTCACACAAGGCACAGTAAGTCTGTGGAACTCTGCCAGAGGATGTTGTGAAGGCCAAGACTATAACATGATTCAAAAAAGATAAATTAATGGAGGATAGGTCCATCAATGGCTATTAGCCAGGATTGGCAGGGATGGTGTCCCTAGCCTCTGTTTGCCAGCAGCTGGGAATGGGTGACGGAATTAATCACTTGATGATTAGATTACCTGTTCTGTTCATTCCCTCTGAAGCACCTGGCATTGGCCACTGTCGGAAGAGAGGATACTGGACTAGATGGACCTTTGGTCTGGCCCAGTATCGCCGTTCTTATGTAAGTTACTGTGCTCACTATAGGAGTAACTGGAATTGTTTAACCAGTGTTATATAGGAGATCAGACTAAATGATCTGATGAACCTGAGTAGTACAAAAACCACTTTTTCACAAAGCAGTAGGTGAAGTGGAAATAATTCTGCAATATCTTGCCTAGGAATGAAAATTTCACTTACCTATTGCATACATCTTCATACAGAAAATCTTGGTGTCTGTGATGTGGGGTGTGGGAATTCTGTACTCAAAAACTTACTAGTTACTGCTGGTGATCATACTGTACATATTCCCTCCATGTTGTAGAACTTATTTTTTTAATGCTGTAAATTTCACTCATTCCGTAGATCCAGAGCCTCCCAAAAAAGTCCTCCCCAGGTTCCGCGTGAGACCTCGTTTTGAGCCTGTACACTTTGTAGCCAGTAGTGAAAAAGATGAAAGAAAAGAAGAGCCTTCAGACAACCAAACACAGGAATCAAACAAGGATGCAAACACAAACAGCACTGCCCAAACAGTCGAAAACTATGTGGATTTTGTTTTTAACAGTTTCAATACCCAAGAAGCAGATCCCCAGTTCTCCAACTCGGTGGGTTTTGGTTATGCAAGTAGCCAGACAGCAGCCACCTGTGTGGTTTTGAACAGCATGGACACTACCCAGAGTGGTGCTCCACAACTTTCCACTTCCTCTTCAGTTCTCCAGTCTTCATCAGATGCTTTCCCCCAGTCAGTTATGACAGCAAAGCAGTATTTTATTGACAGACTCTCAGCAGCAATCTGGAAGAATCTTGCTAACCCAGATGCTAACACTGGGACTGATAAAATTAACTATACATATTTGTTGACTCGATCAATTCAGGCATGTAAGACAAATCCTGAATATATTTATGCTCCTCTAAAAGAAATTGCCCCTGCCGACCTCCCAAAAAATAAGAAGCTTCCAACAGATGGCTTTGCTTGTGAAGTGAGATGCCAAAATGTCTACTTAACCACTGGTTATGCTGGCAGCAAAAATGGATCCAGGGATCGAGCCACAGAATTAGCAGTCAGGCTGTTGCAAAAGTCTGTGGAAGTTAAAGTTGCTCAGCGGAAGTTCAAACATACCTATCGAGAGGACTTAATAGTGTGTGAGTCTGGCACATGCCCGCAGGAATTGCCTCCTGCTCTTAAACAGCTTGATGACTTTCTAGCTGCCAACAAAGATTTTTCATCTGGGCAGTCTGGTTCTGATCCCTTGCAAGGTTCTAGTAGTTCAACCAAACACTGGACTAATTTTGTCCTCACAGAAAATGCTAGCGATGCTATAGGGATACTTAACAACTCGGCTTCGTTTAACAAAATGTCAGTTGAATACAAATATGACTTAATGTCAAACCGCTCATGGCGCTGTAGGGTCTATTTACAGGACCACTGCTTAGCCGAGGGATACGGCAGTAAGAAAACTAGCAAACATGCAGCTGCAGATGAGGCTTTGAAAATTCTTCAGAAGATGCAGTCCAATGTGACACCCATCAAAACAACCCAGGTTCAGAAAGTGGGCTGTTCATCCCGGAGTTCTGGCAAAAAGAAAGACCTGAAGGATCTTGTTATCTATGAGAACTCTGAGAATCCTGTGTGCACGCTGAACGACACTGCTCAGTTCAACAAGATGACAGTGGAGTATGTCTTCGAAAGGATGACGGGCATGCGGTGGAAATGCAAGGTGATGCTAGAAAATGAGTTCATCGCTGAAGCAGTTGGGATTAAGAAATCTGTGAAGCATGAGGCGGCGGAGGAAGCTGTGAAAATCCTCAAAAAGACACAGCCGACTGTCGTCAATAACCTGAAGAAGGGCACCATCGAAGACGTCATCTCAAGAAATGAGATTCGGGGCCGCTCAGCAGAAGAGGCTTTCAAACAGAAGATTAAAGAAGACAACATAGGAAATCAGATTTTAAGAAAAATGGGCTGGACAGGTGGTGGGTTAGGGAAAGATGGCGAAGGGATACGAGAGCCTATTGCAGTGAAGGAGCAATTTAAAAGGGAAGGACTCGGGCTTGATGTGGAAAGGGTGAACAAAATTGCTAAAAGAGATATTGAGCAGATCATTCGAAATTATGCACGCTCAGATAGTCATGTTGACTTGACTTTTTCTACAGAACTTACCAATGATGAGCGGAAGCAGATACATCAAATTGCCCAAAAATATGGTCTTAAAAGTAAATCCCATGGGCAGGGCCATGATAGATTTTTGGTGGTAAGCAGAAAGAGACGCAAGGAAGACTTATTAGACCAACTGAAGCAAGAAGGCCATGTTGGGCATTATGAACTTATTATGCCTCAAGCTAATTGAGCTTCATGGTGTCCAATTTCATTGGTGAATGCATAAGGAGATGGAGTTTCCTAGATCCCTAATTAAAGAAACAGATGCTGCATTTTCTTGTTGTGGGATATATTAATATTATGTTTTACTTTGCTCATTTAATTTCCAAAACTTTATTAGAAAAAGAACTTACAAAGTTCTGTCCAATTGTATTAGCACAACCCACCAGCCAATAGTGCAGTTACTGTATGTGTCTTTGATATTACTTGTTCCTTCCCATTTTAATAGTTTTGTAATAGCAAAAACACATGTCCAACCACAAAAAAATTGACACCGTTTAAAATGATAGTTCCCTTATTCTTTTTGCCCCAGGAAAGAAATTTTGCCTTTTAAAAACAGGGGAAATGCAGTTCAGAGGAAAAAATATGTAAAGTTGGTATTAACTACAATAAAAATAGTGTTTTATTTCCAGAAAAAACAGGATTTGCCACATTTTGTATGTACCTTAAATTTTGTGTGAAACCTCAATTCTAGAAGAGTTAGCAAAGTAAAATGTCTCTACCTTGTGTGTGTGTGTTTGTGGGGAAAAGTCTTTAACCAGCTTAATGATACAACTTTCTTTATAACTAGTGTTCCAGTTTATTCATAAATATTTTGCCATACTGAGAATTAATGAATGCACCCTAATCAACTTTGTACTAAACTGAGTTAATGCCGGAAGGATTTTTACCTAAAAGTACTGCTTGATATGTGCAAATGCCATGGTGGCATGTAAAAACCTATTTTTACTTTGACTCTGAGCTCTTAACCCTGAGCAAAATCAAATTGTGCTTCATTATTTCTATCCACTATGTTAATGTATCTGTATGTCAAGGAGAGATTCACACGTAAAAGTCTTGTGCTGCTCCAATACGTGGTTTGAGTGTGGAGTGTCTCCAGGACTGGCCCATCTGGGCTAGAAGAGCCCTCTGCCTGAAGAACAAATAAGTTGGCTTCTGCAAGTCATCATTTTGGGGATGTGTCCTTCCACCATTGCTGAACTTTTGGGAACCTTCCAAAAACCAGTCCCTGAGCCATGCCTTTTAAAACAGATTAAAACTCAACCTCTGGGTGAAGCAAATATAAATTCTCCTGTAGGTGCTGCTTGTTCAGATGGGACCTACTGTGTCTTTTCCAGCTTGAATATCTGATTCGCTCAGCCAGCTATGATAGATACTCCTCAGTAGCCACTCTCCTGTTTGTCCCTGTGCTTCACTTTATCATTCCTGCCTCCCATATCTGCCTCTCCATCTGTTTACATTGCCCTCTAGGTCAGTCCATCCTCCTGTGTTGCCTTTTATACCCTTGGCTTTGAGGAGAGGGGGAGTGGCCCCAACTGGCACTGCAGAAGATCCTGGTGGCTCATGGCACAGGCGGTTTGAATCTCACAGGTGTGAAAATAGAGGCTCATCTTGAAGAACTCATTACAGGTGAGTAGCATTCACTTAGGAATGAACAAATGCCCCCCTGTCCTATCCTTTGTTTTCATTAGCATGCCTCAGCACCATCTTCCTAGGGCCTGTTTTGCTACCTAGGTCCCCTAACTTGGCAGTGGTTCTGCAAGCATGTTCTCTCTTCAGATTCATGACACTTGCCCCTCTCCCTCTGAATTCTACTCTCAAGAACTCAGGGTTTTGGAAAATGGTACTAAGGAGGCTGGGGTCTGCATGGCATTTGATAGCATCTCAACTATTGGTGCCTCGGTCCCCTAGCAGTCCCCCAAGGGACAGTAACTCGGGGGAGTGTGGCAGAGGCAATACTTGCAGAACCACAGTTCCTAGTGAGCAGCCCTTTTCCTGGAAGGTTGTGGTAGGGGTAGAGGAAGCTGGCTAAATATAATGGTGTTTCCACAAAGTATGCATTTGGTATAATGTGCTGGAAATATTTTACCCCTAAACTCTTACGTATGATCATAGTGAGCAGGGCAGTTGTTGGGATTTCAGTTGAAACTTCAGGATAGAGAGCTGTTCAGTCATATAGTCCTGTTTAAGTAACCAGTCACATCCTTGAGCTCAGGAACTGAGAGCCCCCAGCTTTTGTACAGCTATCTAGATTGTAGAGTTTTTTGGAGGGCAGGGACTATGCCTCTTATATATGCCCAGAATTTACAACATTGTAGACACTATGTTACATTTTTCCTTCCTATCTCTGTTCACCTAGTAATTTATGGGGAAGCTCACTCCTGTTTTAAGCTATGATAATGCCCTAGGCTTGTCTGGCTTAAATCTCTAGATCATTTTTTGTTTATTTTCAATGATATGTGGGGGCTTCTGAACTTAAAATACTGAGGTGCTTCAGTGAAGACACTACATCTGGTGGCAGAGATATTCCACCTCCTCAACAGGCGCTAGCTAGGTGGACTGAGAATTCTCCCATCAACTTTGTGCTGTCTACACGGGGGGGTTTAGGTCAGTTTAACTGCATGGCTGAGTTGTGTGGGTTTTTCACACCCTTGAATAATGTAGTTATATAGACCAGGCCTTACTGTTTCTATGTAAGTAGTTAAGTCTTCCAAGAATCAAAAATGCATTTGCCAAGAGGCTTGGATTTTGATCTATTGCTGTTATGAAATGGACATGCTTGGTCTGATGCAGAAAGTACCACAATAAATGTAGATATTTAGCATATTTGGGGAAGTTGTAATCATCCTGATCTTTCTCAACTGTTAGTGAAATACAGGCCAGTTAGTTTAGGCACTGTGTGTACTAACATATGTGGTGATGCTGGTCTATTTAAGTGGCTGTATAGTTTAAACCACTGCAACTCCTGCTGTAGGTAGAACCCTGCAAATCCAGAGACCAATTTAGGGGGTCATGGATGGATGTGAATCCAAATTTTATAGCTAAAGCTCTGCAAATCTACAGCCAGCTGCTTTATATCCATGGATCAATTAGCTGTAGATACAAATTTTGTAATACACAGGGTTCTAGTTACAGGTGTGTACTTGAGTTTATTTTAGGACTATCCAACTGAAAGCCTGAAACTGCATTACATCTATCCTGAGTGATCATGCACTAGTTAAGGGGCTTATCTGTATTGAAAATGACATCAGTTTAACTCTTGCTTGAAAGTGTAAGTAATGATGCCACTCTGACCTAATCTTCTAGCTTGTGTAATCAAGTATGCAAAATTTGAACAGGTCTGCAAGATGAGGTCACTATAGCCTGTTTGTGAACAGATAGGCCTGGATAACTTTTTTTATCCAGAGAAGTTGGCCCAATTAGAGCTATTGCATGACCCTCCCCCATGCCAACAACAGCACAAACACAAATGGTTACTTTTCAAGTACTATTTGAATTATGGTGCATGAACCACAGATGTACACTTAGCTTAACTAAATGATTAGCCCTTTGAACAGTGAAACAGCATCTACCTCCAGGGATCCAAACTAATAAATGTTAGCTTCTACTACCCTGGTCAAATAGATCTCTTGCCTCTTTATACAATAAGGATATAAGGTTACACTTTTATTTACAAGTTTTGAAAAATGTACAGTTTCTTACATGGGTTACTTATGCAAAGTTATACTTTCAACAGACCAATGTGCACATGAGTTATGGGGACAGTGGACAACACAGTTATAGGTCTCATCTCACACTGCTGTTTAAAAAAAGTACTGCCTCCAAAATATACAAACTTGCAAAAGATTGTAAATTCAAACTCATACCTTTTCAAACAGGGAAAGATATTTTCATTGAATTGGGTGGAAACTAATAAGCATGTAGCTGTTGCGCACACATGCACCTCACCAGTAATTTACAAAGAGCAGGAACTGCACAGCCTCAAGTGCCCCATCTTACAATTCTTAATTCACTTTCCACACCAGAGTTGCATTCTGGCAATGTTTTAACTATTACAGTTAGATAGAGGGAATCAAGTGCTAATGAATGTGATCCCACCTCTGAAGCTTTGTTTTTTCCTACCTCAATTTTTTAACTCAAAATAGTAAAGTTAGCAAGATTTTGAACTTAAGTACAACAGCTCAACATGGGTATGTCCAGTCAGTACCTCACTGAGAGGACTAAAGTAACCTATTTCATCAATATCCTCATAGGCATATCCTTTAAAACCCATTTTTGTAAATTAAAAGGAGGTACTTTGCATGTCACCTTAAGTACCATAACAGTAATCATACCTTAAGTGCAGAAGCAGCCAGTATCCTCCATTTTCACTATCTGATTAGTTGGACTGCCATCAATCAGTTATGTTTTGTATTTCTAAACAGTTGACAACCCAATAAGACCAGGGAAAAGAAAAAAGTTAATTCTTCCTGCAGTACTTACAAATGCAGTGGGGTCTAAAACCAACAGTCGAGGTAAGTGACCAGCCTGGACAGATCAGCACTCTAGTAATATCAGTTAAAAAAATGTATATACGTATATAAACATCCCTTTTATCAAGCTACACATAAGCATCACTGTGTATAACACAATTACAATTAAAAGCTTAGTGTACACTACAGAAATGCACAATACTGCCCTAAGACTGGAGAAGGGGGACCACAGAAAAATGAATTCAGCATCAGTAATTCTTTTGCAAGTAACCCAAGTACAGTACATTTGACTTCAAAATGGGTGCTTTCTGATGTCCAAGGAAGGGAAGCTTCAGCAAGGGAGAGTGGCAACAGCACAACAGCTAGTTTGCGTTCAAAGTAAATGCAATGATGCTAGGAGGAAGATGACTCAGACACTTCATATATATTTTCCTCATCACCAGAGTGTTCATTTGCATCATCCAGGGTCAACAATCACGCCAACTCTGTTCTACTATTGCAGAAACCCGTTTTTCATATTCCCGCTTATTCTCTTGGTATAGTTGAGCTGCCTGACTGTTTGCTGGACTGTTGGGATTCGGCTCATCCAACAGAGACTTAAAAAAACAAAAAAAAATCCTGTCAGTTTCATAGGTATAACACTTAAACTTATTTCCAGTAATTAGTTCAAAAAAGTGTGTCACATGGTCAAGCGGTGTAACCACAAGATATTGCAGTGTATTCTGGGTTATTTGCTATTATCACAGATACTAAACCCTCATCTTTCACATGAGAAGTTTGAAATATGTAACCAGTGTTCTGTTACCATAACAATATTCCCATTATAGGTTCTAAAGGCTAAAAGATTTCTCTCCTGGTTTTACGTTCCCCAGTTAAATCAAAATAACCAAGGACATAGTATAAGACCTGATTAACATAACTTTGTCATTGGGTACTTAACTCTCCCCACCTGCCCTCTACCAAAAAACTCCCTGTAATTGATTAGAATCATTAGCAGGGGTAATCAATTATTGTAGGTCAAGGTCCAGACTCAGGGAAAAAACAACAATACTGATAATAAGTAAATAAAAAAGATGTCTGTCCATTCAAAAGCATCTGGTGGTCCAGATTTGGCCAATGCTCTGCCTATTGCCTACCCCTGCATTACAATGTTTAAGTCCATTGCTTGTTCTTAAGGTAAACAAAGCAGAATGGTGGTAATTTGTGGTGGAAACTTGCTCAGAACTAGATTTTTGTCATTAACTGAGATGTGTCATAGCAACTTTACATGCAAGTATAGGATTACAATAAATACTGGAAAGTCATTTTACCTGTATGGATGTTAAGATGGAGGACACATCATAGGTTGGACTCCAACGATTCTGAAGAATATCCAGACATATACTACCATCTGCGTAGACTAGAGGAGGGGTTAAAAAGAATGGTTGTATAACAATGTAAGATGTGATAAGATTGAGGATAGGGTTAAAA
Organism: Caretta caretta; assembly: GCF_965140235.1. Taxonomy (NCBI): domain Eukaryota; kingdom Metazoa; phylum Chordata; order Testudines; family Cheloniidae; genus Caretta; species Caretta caretta. The sequence goes on from NC_134214.1 coordinate 89,968,877, forward strand.
AAAAAACAAACACAGAAGTGCCACACCAAATTTTTGCCAACATTACTCAATCTTCAGAAGCCTAAATAATGAAACTCATTAACTTGTTCTAATGTATGTCACAAGCCTTAAAAGTTGATGAAATTTAACAGAAAAATGACCCCGATCTCTTGGAAAAAAAAAGTCAGACTTTGTTGCTAAGGAGAGTTACCTAGAAATTAAGTAATGTTTTTAGACTGCTTATTTAAAATAAAAGCACACACACCCAACTTGCTCCCTTGTGACCTCACAGTTAAGGGCTATGAAGAGGTCTCTATCATGCTACTTCAAGCAAGGATTAAGTAGCAGAAACAAGTTTACTTTGAAGAAACAACTGTTTTCATGCAGGTGACTATAGTAACTAAACAAGGAACAGAAGCAAGAAATTGTTTAAGGTGGTCTTTCCACTCACTAATTTAAGGAACCCTCTCCCCCAATTAATAGTGCATTTGATCCATACCTGGTTAGCAACTAAACATGAAAGTTCTATGGCAGTTCTATTTTTATTCAGGTCCCAGCAAATGTTTAATGAAAAGCCTTTGGAATTAAGAGAGTTATGCAGGCCACAATGCCATATTGTTAGTCAACAGCTACAGCTGGAAGCAAGCATAGTATCCAAGATTAAGGAATGCAATCTGACATTGAATTGAAATATCCACTCCTGAAGGCAGCCACCGAAACAGAGAAAACAATCTAGCTAGCTTTGATTGTACAAGCCACATTTCTGAATGCAGTGAGTATGAGCGAGACACTCTGTAAGAACACTGCAGCTGATATTATAAACCACCATGGTACTGAAGCATAGACAGAGCTGTTGAGAGATGCAGGTTTCACAGAAAAGGTCAAATTCAGCTTAAACGTGACGAATGTAAACTTTAAGAGTACTGTTATACCTGTAAATGTCAACATGTATTTACAAAGATTATTTTGCATGAGGCCACATAAGGACAAAGAGGATCCCACTTGAGTTTTTTTTTTTTTTTTTTAAAAGGGAACTCTATGTAGCAAAGTCATAAAATGGAATGCTGTAACCTCAAGCGTTTGTGTTTTTAAAACAAGGACAACGTTCACGCAAGATTCCACTCTTTCTGGTTAACTGAATTAACGAGACTTTGTGTAAATGAACATGATTTCTTTCCCTCCCCACCTCTCAGTGTGGAAGGCCTCTTTGTCCTCTGACCCAGAGGAATTCTCTGAGCAAACAAACAGATGTTTAGCCAGAAATAAAGTAGCCAAATAAAATGGGAGCCTAAGGGATTCACATAACACTGCTCCATAAGAGTTGTGAATCAAAGGAGTTCTCCCCCTGCCCTAGAGTCTGAGTGCTACTTGAGCAATGTCCAATCCCTGCTCCCTCCTGTATCAGACTGAGAGCTAGTTCACTTGTTACATAAAAACAAAGATGTTTATAAAAAGATTACACTGTCTAATCAGCAAGCATTTTTTTTACTCTAACTTTTATTGTGCTGTAATAAGCCACAAACCACAGAATGATTACATCTTATATGGGTACTTACCATTTGGATGAAACATTTTAGAGACAAATCTAACAGTAGGTGGCTTATTTGGATATTCTTCTGTGAATTCTATTGTAAGTTTGAAAGTTCCTGGAGTTGAAAGAGAAAATTATAAATAACTTTGTTCAAGGACATCCATATGCTTCACAAGGGATGGGCAAGTATCCTCCATTTATAGATGGAGCATAGAGAGGTCCAGTGCATTATCCTAACGTCACACACAAAGTTGGAAATAGAATTCAAGCTGTTCAGCTCCACCATTCCTCTGCTCTAAATCCTAGACAATGCCTCATATTTTGAGCAGCCTCTCCAAATAAAAGAATAATATTCACCATTCTCTTATGCAGAACTGTCCTACTCAGACTATTCAGAAATTTTAGATGAGGAAGTCAGTCTGTCCTCAGTATCCTGCCAAAGATCTCGTTCTCTTTAGAATAACTCTTAAACATCCAGAAGCATAGAAAATAGTCGTTCTGCAAGTCCAGAATATTGCTCTTCCCTGCAAAGCAGATTCCTAATGTTCCATTCCCAACAATACATAACTGGACTTATTTGTTTTGAAGTTTGATGCTTGTAATAGTATTTTTAAGAGATCACATTTCTAGGAGCCTAATGCACGTGACTTCCCTTGTACATCAAGTTGTGTGGAACCTTTCTGCAACATTGTCCATTTGCTGAATCCATGATAATCTGCCTTGAGGACCCAATACAAAGAAGTTTTGGAGGATCAATTATCTGCCAGCCATTTGGTGCAATCAGAGCAACTCTGTATGGCTTGAGACTACCAAAACTTGTGCCCCTTAAGAAACGTTAACATGAGACAAGAATTGAGATGGTTAAATCCTTTGAGCCCAACAACCTTAAGGTAGCTTCTGCTGATACAGGCTATTTTTGTCCTTCTCCTAAAGCTATGAGGATGTGGGGAAACAAGTCAGTCAACTTAGCTGCAGACAAGCAGAGTCCCACATATTGTGAGTGCTAGCAAAAATTCAAATAGGAGTGAGTGAATGATGAACTCTAGAAACACCCATCACTTGGAAGTGAATACACTGAACCTTTTTACAGTACTATCCTCGAGCCACCAAATAAAAAAAGCCAGACATTTTGTAGTATACACAAAGAGGTTAAACAGCCACAAAACAACATATGAAGCTAAAAAATATCCTCTTTACAACTGAAGTCTCCTGTAACTGAGATATATCCTTGTACCATCTATCAGTGTCAGGTTAGCATATACAACCAGTTGCCATGATTAAGGGAAACACTGCAGTTTTACTTTTCTTGTAGTGCACCTTCTTCCCAGACCAGTGACAGCTTAGTTTAGAGCTAAAAAAAAAAAATCAGATATCTTGAATATAAGAATTCATGTCTCTACACTGAGTATACGTTAATACTAGTTATTGTTAATATTAATTGTACGCATTTAAATGGTATTTGTTAAGTGGAAAGAGTGGTTTTAGCCAAACATTAGCTGTTCTAGAAATCTTCAAGCCTTCCCTAGTGGAAAGCATCAAGGGACAGCCAAGGAGTACTTTTATTTGTCAGCTCCTTTCCCTTCTGTCGAAGGTCAGCAGGACTAGCATGGTAGGATGCCTGTAGTTTGTTCAGCAACAGCTGAACAAACAGCAACTCCAGAACAGCAGTAATAATTGTATTTCTAATATGCAGATGGCAAGTGCACAGAAACCTGAAAGCCTTCAAATGCAGTGATGGAGAGTCTAATTTCCTAATACTGCACTTTCAGTACACAAGCTGGCTATAAAAAGGAAGCATCATGATGATTCCAATGCCATTTATGAAGACACTGAAGCTCAGATAATGTTAATATGATATGCCTGTTTATATTGTATTATGTATTTTTAATTTATGGAATTACATATACATTTTTACAATTACTGGGAATCTAGTCTGTACTACACAAAATTAGGGAGGCGGGTAAGAGATCAACTTGGAAATGGATGCGCCATTAGGGAATCAATTTCAACATAACCCTGTATAGATGTATTGCTCATGCTACGTAAGGAAAGGAATTAAGTCTTATTTGTGTCCACAAGCAGAAGATAGACCTTGTTAAATGGCAACATCAACACACAATGCTTTTTAGTGGAGTTCCATTCCTCATGCTCTTGGATTTGAGGTTTAGGAAGGCAAATCAAGCTGGATTGCCAGACTTTACCACAAGCAATGCTTCTTACAGACAGTTTGGGCAGCAAACAGATCACAAAGTGGATAAGCATCTGGCTGAAAACTGAGCACAAGCTACCACAAATGGTGTGCCTATGACAAACATCAAGGGGTTCTCAAAATACATCTGTAAGACATGACTAGAATTATTCTAGAACAGTGGCTAGAATGTTAAGAGGAGAGAGTGGAGAAGCCAATCAGCCAAGAACAAACAATATCAAACCCCATTTTAAACAGATCCTACTGCCAGGCTGTTGAGGAAAAAAGGCACCCTGATGTCCTGCTTAACATAGTGAGTTTAGTTACTCAAACAGCCCTGTTGTAAGTCAAAATGCATTTATTCAGTTATTGTGGGCCTCAGTGCACTCATTTATCCATGGTTCTACTTGAAAAGATTTTCACAGCCTCTCACAGAAGTCTCATTGTTTGGCCTCACTAAAGACACATTACCACTCCGAAGTTTTAATGAATCAAACTGCAAGTCACTCATATTTAAAGGCTACATGAACTAAATAAGCGTGGTTTTGCAGACCATACGCAATAATAAGGGGAAAGAAAAAAAATTTGTAAGTAACTCATGCAACAGTCTTATAAACATATGGTAAGGCAGATGCATTGTCTTCTTTCAAGGGCCAACAACTTAATCTTCTGAGGTAAGCAATGGATGGTGCATTACCTAGGATGAGACTACTTTGACATGACTTCCAAGTTCAGGGTTGCTAAGTCAGCCACAATAATGAGCAGTGCAGACCACCACTAAAACATGGTTTTCGTATTAGAAGTATTACCTCACATGGCAACGGAACAAAAAACTGGATGGACCTATAAGGTTCAGTGCACCTCACGTAAGCCACCAAGGACCTTTGAAGTTGGGCATCCAGAGAAGGGCCTCAGAGGTACACAAACACAGAAAGGATGCAGGCAGAACAGATCCCATAAATGGAACTCTCACCATGTTGGATGAGATCTGAGATTCTCATAGCACCAATTTAATCCATCATGTACCAAATTCTACAGTTAGTCACTAAACCCCAAATCTCTTACTCTGCCAGCTAACACTGTCACCGGGAAGTGATTGCCACGAAAAAATCGTGGGCTTACAAATAGTGAGTGACCCAAAAGAAATGCATCATCTTGGTCGCAGCCACATTAGTCCCAGACACTCAGGTTTTTTTAATATGGGATTTAAAAATACCAACCCCTGCATGAGCTCAGAGAAGAAGGCTGTTGAGACATGGATATACCTTTGACTAGTTCATGAATAGCTGAACAGCTGCCAGACAAACCTGAAGAGTTATTACATTACTCAGGACAGGCAAAGAAGGGAGTCAGGTACCTCTTATGTTAAGTAAACTAGTCTACAAGGGCCTGCTTTCACACTTGAAATCTTGTCAGTTTACAAATAGGCAGTCCTGGCTTCTTGAAAGTCATTTAATTGGACACCACATGCCTATAAAGCTTCCTCTAGACAGGACACAAAAATTCAGGGGGAGCAGCTTAAGTTTGAACAGAGTGAGGTGGCCTGGTTCTGAGTGATCACTCCTGGCCAGACTCAGACTGATGGTATCTGTAGTACAGTTAAGAACTGCACCCATCTGAACCAGTACAAGATGAACCATTGGTCTCTCCTTAGCATGGCCAAGATTTTTGCTGAAAGATTCCAGCACAAAGTTAAACACTTCCCTCCCTCGCAAACTGAGATGTCTCTGGCTCAAGCAGTTTTTCCCCCCTACCATTACCAGAGTCTGTAGTTTAGGTGAAAAAGAGATCCACCATTAGCGTCCCCCACTGGAGAAAGTTCTAATCTACATGTACTCCATGACCCAGAGACCAATTGTGAGAATCTATCACAAGAAGAGCCTCCTTATTGATCTCCCTTTGCTTGTCAGAAAAGGGAACAAATGTTTGTAGGTGTGGGAGTAGGCACAGTCCTGGAAACAGGAAACCCAGACCAGTGATTATAGCTTGTGCTGAGAACACAAACTATGCCCCCACTGCTTTCCCCTTATGGATAGTAAAATCCTGCTTTCACTGAAGTCAACAGCAAAACTTCCACTGACTTCAGTGGAAGTAGTATTTCACCCTGGTCTCCTGTGGTACTTTAATGTATTAAGCACAGCATTCTGGATAAAGCAAGTGAGAGACAGCTGTCCTCCGGGAATAATGCATTCCTAATGAGGCATCACAAGATCAACCAAGACAAAAAGGTTCAGACTGGTTTGATGCCTAAGTGTCGCCATCTGCTGCTGGTAAAAAGAGATGCTGCAATGAGCTGCCAGACCATTAACAGTCCAGTATTACTGAAGAAAGCGTTTTAGAGTCAGGTCTTACTAAGCCAGAATGGGTGTAAGAAACTAAACACCACTACGCTAACCTTAGTGAGAGGCAGAGCACAAGTTAAAGGCACCACTAAGCTACCCTAGTAGTACCTGGAGATCTCACCACCTAGAAGTGTTGGTCCTGATATGCCGTGCTGTAGGAAGTAAATATATTCTGGTCTGTCCAAGATATTAAATTTAAAAGAACTCCCATAGGCTGTGGTCGGGAAAAATTAGCAAAGATGCTGTTTCTCCTCCCTCAAGTATGAGATGGGAATCCCAGTGGGCACCAGTGCCAGAGTACCTTCCAAGGAACAATCCAGCAGGCACCAAGACTATATGCTCTGCTAAAGCTCCCAGAGTGCTTGGATATCAGCATGACACTTAAAAGCACACACAGTGAATGAGCACCAGTCCCAAGTAATACCAGAACCCATTCAGCCCCAGGTCTAGATCGAAGCACAATACCAATACTGAAAGCCACAGGTGACATTAACATGCTAATACTTCCAAAAAGCTGTTCTACCACCTTCAACATACCAGTTGGAGTACTGATGTCAGAAGTCCTTAGTAACTAAACTTCTCAGTTACCCTAACACTGAGCCATAGACATAGGAGAAGGAGACTCCAATGTTTCAATCTGCAGGAGATACAGAGGAGACACACCCCCAGGTATTAACCCATTCCAGTAAAGGCAGTGCACCAAGAACCTGGGCCTCTGAGCAGTTCTGGTAACATTAGCGTATCAAGGCCAAGGAGACAAAAGGGAGTATCTTGCCTTATACAGTTTCATAAATTGAGAGGAAATACCTAGCACCAAGCACTTCAGAAAAAAAAAAGGATACCCAGGCTCCAGACTAAGGCACAATATAAGCTGGAGCTGCATTAATTAGAACTGAGGCAGCTCCTGTGATGAGCTTCTTGACAGATCAAGGATGAAAATGAAGCGGCTGAAATACTCTTGGGTTTTGAGGTACTGGAAGTTAAAGCATGCTCAGTAAGGTAAAGCATCAACTCAGCCTGCAAGGTGTCCTCAGAGGGTCAGAAGCATTAAGAGCTAGAGTTTGCCATAGGCTTTCAGCATGAGAACCAAGAATAATTAGAGTCTTGCACTGATGGTACTTTTATAGAGTGTTTCACCATTTTCAGTTCATTTGCTTTGAATATTTGACAGCATTTCATGTCTAGTGAATTTCCACTATGTGTGCTGCTCTTTCATACAGCATCAGTGAAGTGAAAACATTTTTAGAGAAAATAAAGCCAAAGAAATTGGCATAGGATCTTAGGAGTAGGTGCAAATAATAAACTTACCTTTAACTCTATAAACTGACTAAATTTCAAGTTGGTGTCCTTTTAAGTTGACTAAAGCAAGGAAATTTAAAGTGAAGGGCAGAGTAGCCATTTATTAAGAGAGCCTAGCTTTTGCATATCATGGGATTTTAAAGATCACTTCCTGTATTAAAGGTACTGTGATAGACGATCCAGTGAAACATTGTCCTGACATAGGAAAATTCAAACTTGTGTAACACTCTAGAAGCTTAGAATGACATCCAATATGCACCCTTTTCTGTTGCACACAAATACCTAGGTTGACCATTTACATTTCAAGCATGAAAATCACTTGAAAAAAATAACCCAGGGTTATGATAGAAATGCCAAGAGATTCTAAAAGTGCTTTAACTAGACAAAGGACAAAACACAGCTGACGACTGCAAGCTGATCTGCATTTGTTTTTGTGCAGTGAGATAGTAACCAGATTCTAAATTTACAAAAAAGTTAACACTTTTTTGGAAAAGGGAAGGAGGGAATGTTCCAAGGGTCAGGGATGAAACTAAACTAAATATCAAAGTTCTGCTCTCGAATTTGCTAGGTGAATCTCAACTAATGGTATGTTCTCCTGACCTGTACAGAATTCTCATGAGGAGAGCACAATATCTCGTCTAAACCTGTTGCAAGGACCCAGGAGAGTAACATTTTAAGATTATGTGAAGCTTTCTCAGTTTAATTCTTTACACACAAACAGATAAGAACAGACAAGGAGAGGATTTTAACTGTACTTACCATCTTCAAAAGGGGTCCCCTCAGGCCTGGAAAATAAATAAAAACAGCTATTACACCATACACCCTTTTGGTCCCTCCCCACCACAGAAACAGGCTTTAAAGTTTTTCACAGACTTACACAAAAATGCCCCAGTTGGTGCCCTGCTTCTAAATCTGTAAGGGGGGGTGGGGGGGAAGGGATGATATGCATGGGTGCAAGGTTTTTCAATCCTAGGGAGAGAAGTGGACCTGGACCCTCCTAATTTGTATTCCCAAAGAGTTCATAGCCCAGAATGGGGGAGGGGGCACGTGTGTAGGACGAGGCCCCCCTTTTCTTAAGGCTATTGGGGAGTGTATCAAAGGCCCCAACGTAACATTCACAAAGTGGAGGGCGCTCCTCTAGGTAACAGATCCCATGGCTATGCACGGAGGCTGCCCTGACATTCGCACGGCGCAAAACCCCCTTTTGGCGGCCACCGCCCGGCACGGGCCAGGGCTATGGGGAAAATCTGGGAAAGCTGTCGGGCATGCGGGCCCCGTCTCCCCGACGCTGGCTCGGCCCCACCCACCCCCGTTTCCTCCCCGAGTGTGCGAGTCTCTCCTACACCGGCTCGACCCCCCTTCCCCCGCCCCGCCCCGCCCCGCCCGGCTCCGGCCTCACCCGAAGATGACCGCGTTCCACACCATGATGTTGTTCTCGGAAGGGGCCCCGCTCACCCCGGCCGGGGGATCCTCCTGCAACCTGCGGGGCAGAGACACAGACCACCCATGGGACACCCCGTCACTGACCCCGCCCACGGCCCCCCCTCCCTCCGTCAGCGTAGCCCTCCCCTCCGCGAAGGGCGCAAGTAGCGCAGCTAGCGAGTAACTCCCCTCCCCCTCCCCGGTGAGCTGCGCAAGTACCGTAACCCAGCGGGTACCTCCACTGTCATGAGCAAACCGCGTAACCCGCACCCAGACAGCGTGGCCCTGCGTTACGCAATCAGCGTAGCGCTCCCTATTCCGCCGCCATGTTAGGCTACCCCCTCCTTTCCCGGTAGAGGCGCGGGCCCCTTAGCCAGCGGGCTCGTTACCTCTTGAAGTCCCGCATAAGGCGCCTCCGGGCCGGAGTTGACATGGCGGGCTCAGGATTATAAATCACTCATACACGAGCCCGAAGAGGGAGATAGGGACGAGGCGCCCACGGCAACAGCGGCTAGGTCCGACTGAGGCGGCGGGGGCTGGCGACAAGCGAAACCGGCCTCTACCACTGTGCCAGGGACACGGGGGAGGCTTGGGCGGCAGCTACTACTGCTTCCTGCGTCTGCGCCTGCTGCCGGGCGATACCACTGCGGCGGAAGGGGAAGGAGGCGGATGCAGCTGAGCTAAATCAGACTCTACCACCACGGGCGGCGGAGAGGTGGGAGCGGGGCGGTGTCTAAGGAACCAGGGGGCTGTACCACTGACGCGGAGGCGGGGGAGCAGGAAGTGCTGACGCGGAGGGGGGAAATCTCCTTCCCCGTCTCTGTCAGCTCGGTGCTGTGTGAGGCTTCCCCACGCCGGATCCTCCCCTGGACTCCGCATGTGGGGGTGGGGGGAGAAACCGGGCGGAGGCGCTCTGACTGCTGGGCGGGGAACAGGGCAGCGGGGCCATTTGCTTATGGGGGGACGAAGCCCAGGGGGATTTCCACTTGCCGGAGGGGCGGGGGCGGGGCAGAAACACCGCTTAGGGATCCTAATTTGATTAGGGGGAAATCTTAACACACTTATGGGGATAACAAGAAAGGGGGCAAGGGGCACGGCCTGGTCATTAGGAGCAAGGAGGGGTCGTAGCTGGTTTCTAGAGCGGGCGGGGCTTCCTATCTTTGTGAAGTACCACAATGCATCTAAAGCCGCCCTACCTCGTGGGTGGGGGTGAGTGCTAAATACCACTCCCGGGTGGCCCCGCTACGAACCCCAGGCGCTGGTTACTCGACTAAATGCCAACCTTGGCCGGATCAGAGAGGCAATCATTGTATAGACTGAGTGTTCGCCGCCTTTTGCTCCGTTTGTGTGTGTCTGGTAAGCATGTGTCTTAAGAGAATCTGATCCTTATGCATAACAACATATTCTAGAAAAAAGAAAAGGAGGACTTGTGGCACCTTAGAGACTAACCAATTTGTCTGAGCATGAGCTTTCGTGAGCTACAGCTCACTTCATCGGCTGCGTACTGTGGAAACTGCAGAAGACATTATATACACAGAGACCATGAAACAATACCTCCTCCCACCCCACTCTCCTGCTGGTAATAGCTTATCTAAAGTGATCACTCTCCTTACAATGTGTATGATAATCAAGTTGGGCCATTTCCAGCACAAATCTAGGTTTTCTCACCCTCCCCCCGCCCCCACAAACTCACTCTCCTGCTGGTAATAGCACATCCAAAGTGACCACTCTCTATACAATGTGTATGATAATCAAGGTGGGCCATTTCCAGTACAAATCCAGGTTTTCTCACCCCCCCCCCTTTTTCCAAAAACCACACACACAAACTCACTCTCCTGCTGGTAATAGCTTATCCAAAGTGACCACTCTCCTTACAAGGTGCCACAAGTACTCCTTTTCTTTTTGCGAATACAGACTAACACGGCTGTTACTCTGAAACATATTCTAGGAGTCACTAAACGATTTTCTGTTTGTATAATGATTTGCCTGTCTCATTATTCCCCGTATTTCCTTATACTCCACCTTAAAAATCAGTTACCCAGTGGGGCAGTCATTTTACTCTTGCTATGGAGTTGAGTTGCTGTAAATAAATCACACTAATTGATTCAAAGTAGCTGTGCAGTAGTGCTGAACAGCTGAAAGGAAAGCACATGCTAGTAGAGATGTTCTTGGGAACATATTGCCCCCTTTGTATGTGAGGTGAGGTTGTTTTCTATTGCTTGTATTTCTTTGAAACCAGCATCCCATTCATTACTTTTGCCACCGATAAAATGCTCTCTATACATGTTTTGACAATAAATTAATGACACATTCTTGTCTCCCTTTGGTTTTTGGCAAAATGATTTGCATCTGGAAAAGCCTAATTTCTCTGTATTGGTCCCTCATGTTTAGTGGTCACTTGTCTGCCATTTGCCATCACTAAATATTTTTTCTCTTTTATACTTTTTTCTCTATATTTCCATTACAGTGAAATACCCAGGAATCAGTACTGTTCCCCTGACAACCAGTTTCCCCCCATATACACACACAATACCACCAGCACCACCACCACGAAGCTCTTGTCCCTGTAGCCACAACTATTGCTTGTCAAGAGAAACAGTGGGAATCACTTCCATTCACCATCAGGACTTCCTGCAATCCAGACCATAAAAGTGGCCATACTGGGTCAGACCATGGTCCATCTTGCTCTGTATCCTGTCACCTACAGTGGCCCATACCAGAGCTTTTGAGGGAGTGTACAGAATGGGGCAATTATGCAGTGATCCACCCCTGTCTTCCACTTCCAACTTTTGGTATCCACTGTCAGCTTCTAGTGGTTACTGTTGTTTCTCATCAGAGAAGAGTGCTCCATATGGGGGAAAACTATCTGGCGTGCCATTTATAGCTTCCCCCGCTGGAAGGGACATTGTAATAATCTAGTCGGACCTCCTGTATAGTACAGGCCATAGAACTTCCCCAAAATAATTCGTAGAGTAGATCTTTTAGAAAACATCCAATTGTGATTTAAAAGTTGTCTGTGATGGAGACTCCACCGCGGCTATTGTTTCCCAACAGAAACAGGAGCCTCTTAAAATTTCCTCTTGGCCCATCTACAATCACATTGCCTGAATGGAATTTCCTAATATTGTCCATGACAATCAGATTCCTCCTGCCTCTTGGGACAGGACTTCAGAAGCGCAACATTCAGATGACAGTCCATCTTCCCGGGTCCAACTGTCACTGAACCTTCTGATCCCAACACTCCATCTCTACTGTTATTAAATACCTCTCCAACTGCAATGGCACTTTCTGACCCCAACACTCCATCCCGTCTCTGAAGGGGGCATTACATCTGCTTAAGGGGGAAGGTAATGAAGGAGTTCTTACTTATGAGACAGAAGGAGGTTTTATCCTGCTTATGGGGTATCCGACTTCTTAACTGCTTATAAAGGGAATGGGCGGCTTCTTACTTGCTTACAGAAAGGCAGTCCCTACAGCTAGGGTGGCTTCTTAATTTATTGGATGCAAGAGGTTTCTTATCTGGTTATACGAGCACCAGTGGGCTTTTTAACTGTTCACAGGAGTTTTTACATCTGGTTATAGGTGTCCAGGTTGCTTCTTAATCTTCCAAAATGGCAAGTGGTTTCTTGTACTTTTCACTGAACCATAGAAATGTAGGGCTGGGAAAGACCTCGAAAAGTCATCAAGTCCAGTCCCCTGTACTGTGGGAGGACCAAGTAAACCTAGACCCTCCCTGACAGGTGTTTGTCCAACTTGTTTTTAAAAGCTTCCAATGATGGGGACTCCACAACCTCCCTTGGAAGACCATTCAACAGCGTAACTACCCTTATAGTTACAAAGTTTTTCCTAATATCTAACCTAAATCTCCCTTGCTGCAGATTAAGCCCATTTTGTGATAGAGCAGTGAATTTCTTACTTGCATTTAGGGTGTGAGAAGGAATCTAGAACATCTGCTCTCTACACTGATGTCTGACTTTACAAATACTTCTATATTAATGGGATGAGCTGACCCATGCTCACTGAAAATACACAAGATATAATAATAACAACTGTATTGATAAAGTACCCCTCTGCTGTCATGCATGGTAGAGATGAATAGGAAACCTGTATTGAAAACAAATTGCAGGTTTGTTACTTCTATAGGAGGAGAGAAAGAGAAGAGTAAATCGAATTGTAAGGGCTATTTGCTGAACTTCTTATAACCAGAGGCAGAAGTGCAGCCCCTTCAGTTCTACAATATGGCGTATAGCTTCCCTTATCTTCGTAATAAGGGTGCAGTCTAGGGAGACTGCAAGCTTCCATGTGCCATGTTCTATTTTGATCTGAATGGCCCCTGTTTGCATCAGAGCAGTGTATGGTATCCTGGGCCAATTATGCACTGCAGATGAGTGTGGCTGCAATCTGGTCAATTTATATAAATTTGATGAGTCCCTTGGGCTCCTAGCAAATTGCCAAGGTGACCCTTGACTGGGCAAAAGTATATGCTGTGCCTGCTTCATATTTAAAAACAAAACCAAAAAACCTTGACCACCATTTTGTAGCTTGTACAGGGTATCTGGAAGTGTTTTGTATCATCTATATAATAAGAGTCCAGGAATCTCACTCTGTGTATCACTGGAAGCCTATTATGTCTGTACAGTCAGTGTGAAGCAACAGAAGCAGCTACAAGCATAGTTGAGGCTCATTTTGTCCACAATAGCACCAGGTTAAATCATCACTGTATTTTTCATTCAGTTACAGTCAAATATTTAAATTCTCAGGCATTTTGACGTAATGAATTATACCCATGCAATGTACAGCAGCTACCGTAAGGTATGCATCTATGCCATCCCAGAGCCCTAGCCCATTGTGATAGCAGAGGTAACTCAACCAATCACCTTACTCTACAGCCAGTTGGTATGCAACAGTTTCATCAGTCGTATGAGGGAGACTGCACAGATGATTGATTACTTAGCCCAGCTGCTACAGTTCTTCAAAACCACCCACACCATAACACAACCAACACACACAATCACCCCAAATATGCATAGCCCATCATGCAGCAAATGCCTCTCATTTACCACCCGCACAAATCAACACAAATCTCCCAGGATTGTCCCTCAGTCGGTGTGTCATTCGGACACCTGGAATGTCTGTTGAGTCAGTATGAAGTGATGGAAACAACTACATGCATGGTTGAGGGCTCTTTTTGCTTAGCATATCCCCAGGTTCAGTCGTCACTAGGCCCTTTGAGAATCAGATGGACTGTTGTGGTAGTCCAAAGGTTCTGTGGCAGTTTGCATGTGACTTGTAACAGCTGATCAGAAGAGACAGGAACAACAGCTATGCGGGGTCACAAAGAGGGGATTGTGCCTTCAGCTCGCTACAACACAGTGAATGGAAATAAAAACCTAAAATACTACCTACCTATCTGGCTTTACTGCTGCTGTATATAATTTCCTGTTCACAAATACATTTTGGGTTGCATTAGCATGTTTACTGCTGAGGCGTTTTGTGATCATGTTTCCTACTATGGTGTTCAGTGATCTGGTACATATACTGGTACAGTAACTCCTCACCTAACATTGTAGTTATGTTCTTGAAAAATGCTACTTTAAGCGAAACGATGTTAAGCGAATCCAATTTCCCCATAAGAATTAATGTAAATGGGGGGGGTTGGGTTAGGTTCTAGGGAAATGTTTTTCGCCAAAGAAAGGGACTCCTCTCCATATCATATGCTCAGTTCAACTGCAAGAAATCAGTGCCTCTCTCTGGATGTGGGAAAAGCCCTAGACTGAGCTGAATGGAACTATTTGTCATTGACTCTAGCGAGAAATGGTTTTGGCTCCAAATTTTTTTCAGTTGGACCAAATTTGGCATTTTGGATCAAATTTAGAGCCAGAACAAAGAAAGTGTTTCTCCACTGATGGTAGTGAATTTGCATCTAGTAACACAAGATATGAACTTGGTCTTTTATTAATCCATTTTGACATAAAATCTATGTAATTATATTATGTTCTCTTGACTTTAGAAATAGGATCTGTCTGGATAGTTACTTATACACCCCCATCACTATGGTATCTGAGTGTTTCCCAAGTTTATAACAATAGCAAGTACCACAATCAATGAACAGCTGCAGCACTAGAGACAATGTATGAAAAGTAGTCTATCATTCCTTCTGGAGTAATCTCATTCTGTAACACTAAAAAGTGTAAAAACTACTAGGCTAAACTATTAGATAATTTGAATAGGTTGCATTCCCTGACACCCAGTTTGTGCTCAACCACTCCAAGGTGCTGAGTCCCCTCAACTTGCATTTGATTTCAGTGTTCTTCACAGGATCTGGTCCATTAGTATTTCTAGATTCTTAGATATTTAAATTTTGCTTCAGTCCACATGGAGGATTATTATTAAATTGTACAATAGCTCCATATTTAGAATGTCAGTTAGGAGTTTATACAATAGCTAGTACTCATAGGGAAACATTTCCACAATAGATGGGGATAAAATATGTGTGAAACTGCCAAAGAATAAAGCTTTTTTCATACCTTGATTTTTCCATCCAGGCACTAGATTAAATTGTTTCACCTAACAACTCAGACTTACTTTCTCTGCACTGTACTACTGTATGTTTTGTTCATACATTACTACACAGAAGTTTGCACTGCATTTATATCTTGGAGAATATGTTGAACTTGCAGTGCCAAGAACTGCTTGTTCTATTCTGTGTGTACAGGATTTCTATTGCTCACAGAAGGTTTGTCTAGCTGGAATAAATTTGTGAGTAGTTACAATTTTTTTCTGGGTTTATTTGTACATTTTTATATACCGTTTGCTTTTAAAACCCAGTAAGAGTTATTGACAATAAAACTGGAAATTAAATTTCCTAACATCAAGCTTGGAAATATGAATAACATTCACAGGGATTTATAATTTATGTCTTCAAAAGCAAAAAGCAACTTTCAAATCACTTGTATGTAACATGGTGTATATTACTGACCTGTGACAAAGATAGACATTGTGTAACCACCATATGCAAAGGAAAGATATGAACCAAACTTAATTTAATGCTAAGACCTCTCATTTCATTAAATTAAGTGGAGCTCTTTGCAGGATCTGGACCTTACTTTCTTGCATGTATTTTCATTTTGCTTGGGCGGGATATATTTTCTGGATCCAAAATAGATTCTGTAAGCATTGGAATCAAAGGACAGTCCTTAGCGAAACAGGCTTCAATATCCTTAGGTTATAGTTTCAATATCTTTATTCCATAGTATTCTGAGCCACCATAAGGGTCTCTAACATTTTTAAATACTTATTTCCCTTTAATTCTCAAACATTTTGCACTTGCAGTATATAGAGCCTGTTACCTGAGGCTCATAGGAAATGTAGAAATTTTCATACTGGATCAGATCAGCAGTCCATCTGGCCCAAGATCTTATCTCTGACAGTGGCTAGAACCAAATGCTTCAGAGGATGGCATAAGAAGCCTGCAGTAAGCATATATGGGATAATCCATTCTGCCCTCCGCACCTACATCTCATCCTGATCGCTAATAGAGATGGGCTTAAGACCTCCAATACAAGGCTTAATATCGCTTCCAAAACTTTTATTGTCACTACTTAAAACTCCGGATTTTTTTGATTGGCTATTCATATGGCTAGCTCTTTTTTAATCTTAAATTATTTGGCTCCCAAGGTGCTTTATTAATATTAACTAACTTCACAATACCCCTGTGAAAAAGACAGGCAAGTAGCATAATTCTCATTTAACAGATGAGGAAACTGACGTAGACAGTGGGAGGTATTAGATGAGAAAGTGATTTTCAGCACTAAAATATACACTGCTTGTAGTATACAAACATTACAATCTGGGTTAAACTGCTCATATGCAAGACAGTCTTGGGATTTTCAAAAGCACCCAAAGGAGTCAGATGCCCATTTCCCATTGAAAGTAACTGAAGTTGGTTGCCTAATTCCCATTAGTGCCTTTGAAAATCTCCTTTTCTACAAGCGTAGAA
This sequence comes from Caretta caretta, assembly GCF_965140235.1. NCBI lineage: Eukaryota > Metazoa > Chordata > Testudines > Cheloniidae > Caretta > Caretta caretta. Next base: position 89,985,637 of record NC_134214.1, read on the forward strand.
CAGAGATGCTGTAGCATCCTTCCCTGTATGGGCTATGCTAATGCAGGCCAGAGAAATCCAAAATACTCATGCTCTGCTACCAAAAGTCAGAGCAACCCCTTTAATATACAGTGTGTTATAGCGGTGAGCTACTGCCAACACAATGCATATGTCCCCCCCACCCAATACACACCATGTAGGGCCCCTTCTTGGGTGCATGTCACAACATATAAACGCCCCATTATATCATGCCAATTCAGTATACAATCTAGGCTACTGCAGTCCCTACATATATCCCAGGACAGAACCCCCCCGTGTATTCCATCCATCCCAGGGCAGCTCCCCCTGTCCTAGTATATAGTATCCCAGGACATCAGCCTCCTAGAGCATCCCCCCTGTGTTTACCATCCCAGAGCCGCCCGCCCGCCCGCCCGCCCCCCATTGTACACCGTGACCTCCCCCAATATAACCACACCAGGCCAACTCCGCCCCTGTTTACCGCCCCAGATCTCCCCGCTTTATACCCTCCCAGGGCAACTCCTGCCCCAGCGTACCCGCGGCCCAGCAGCGCTGAGCCCCACCCCTGCGGGGAGGCCGGCCGAGGCCCCCGCCCTAGGCCCGGCCCCCGAAGGGGCGGCCCGACCCCGACGCAGGCCGAGGGGCAGGGCCTCCGCCGGCTGCGCTCGCTTGGCGCCGCCATGCCCAAGGTGGTGTCCCGCTCCGTGGTCTGCTCCGACACCCGGGACCGCGAGGAGTACGATGACGGCGAGAAGCCGCTGCACGTTTACTACTGTCTGTGCGGCCAGATGGTGCTGGTGCTGGGTGAGCCGGGGAGCGGCTGGGGCCTGGGCGCCCGGGGGCAGCTGGGACCTGTGGGGAGGGGCAGGAATCTGGGGGGAGGGGGCAGTTGGGGCCTTGGCGGGGAGGAGCGGAGGGGGCAGCTGGGGTCTTGGGGGGAGGAGCAGTGGGGGCCTGGGGGGAGGGGCAGGAACCCGGGAGGGGGCAGCTGAGGCTTTGGGGGGGAGGGGCAGGAACCCGGGGGGAGGAGGAGGAGGAGCAGTGGGGGACTGGGGGGAGGAGCAGGAATTTGCGGGGAGGGGCAGGACCCCAGGACGAGGGGGCAGTTGGGGCCTGTGGGGAGGGGGCAGCTGGGGCTTTGCGGGGGGGGGGGGAACTAAGGAAAAGGACCCTCGTCTTGGCCAGGTGTGTCCCTATAGATCCCTGAAGGCCAGAGGCTGGGATGACAGCTGCGTGTGTGGTGTTGTTTGGTGGGTCAGTTTGGCGGTCACAGGTGGGAGGGGATGTTGGGCATCCCTGGGGACTGAGAAGATTTTCAGATGACATGGACACCTCCCTTGCACTTCAGAATGTGCCTGGGATGGACCAGCTGACCCAATGGCCTCCCACCACCTTATGACAATGGGGTCCCTGAGAAAATCTGAGTGAGAAGTAGCTCTGCTTTCGGGCCTTTCTTCCTGGCCCTGCCATTCTCTCCCTTCACGGCCTTGGGCAAGTCACTTTCCCTGTATTTCAGTTTCCCCATGTGCAGAGTGGGAGGGATAAAGCTTCCGTAGATCCCTGGGGAGGCTGAGACACTAAATTAATTGATTATGAGACTCTCTGAGTATAAAGGGATGGTAGAGTTCTCTGATCACAGCACTAGAAGACAAGAGCTCCTGAGTCCGCAGCCCATCTCGTACTAATTTAAGCCAGGTACTTCAGTTTTCTGGGCATGAAAGTTTGTTCAGAGTTTTGGATATGTAAAGTGCTACAGAGTTGCTAAGTATTAACATTATTAAGTTTTGTCACCACTCTGTGACATCTCTCAATGTCCTCAGTTTCTTAAAATCCTTGTGTTGGGATCTCTTTTTTTTTTCCCTGTCTTCCCCTCCATCCTTAATGGTGCTGGGTTGTGATGAATCTCCAGCTGAGGTGAGGTAGAGTTTGCTCATTCTGGAGCCCGATGGAGGGAGAAGAAATACGGTACTGCAATGTTGAGCATTTTTCTGTGCCTGGACTTTGATCAGTTAGGTTGCTAAATCACTCAACGTTTGTCACCAGGAGATCATGCAGAAATCTAACAGAGTGCACCAATGCTTTTGTTTGGCTGTTTTTTAGTGTGTGTCGGGGGGGGGAGATAATGAGGTGTTTAAAGAAAACGTGTGATGAAGAAAGTCACTAGGTATTCACCCAAAAAAAAAAAAAATTGGCCCTTCAAAGTTTGTGTCTCCATCTCAGATGAACACTCCCGGACAATCAGAACTCCCTCCCTTAGCGACGGATCTGAATCTGCATTCTATAACAGCTTCTCTCTTCACTTCTGCAGACTGTCAGCTGGAGAAGCTGCCCATGAGGCCTCGAGACAGAGCTCGGGTGATTGATGCAGCCAAACATGCCCATAAATTCTGTAACACAGAGGAGGAGGAAAATGTTTATCTCAGAAGGTAGGAAACCTTCTCTTCCTCCGTTGGCTTCCTTGACAGTTGCTGTGACACTGTTGCTGTTTGTGCTTCAAATTTTTGGATGAAAATAACTCCTAAAATTGGTAACCTGAGTACTGCTAAATCTGAAGTTGTTAACACTGTCATCAGCTCATTTGCTGATATTAAAGAGACATGGTCAAATAGTTCAGGTCCCCATTTGAGCTACTTCAACCATATAATAGAATGCCATATGAATGCTAATTCTCTTTCCTATTTACCAGAGGAAAAATTACTATTGATGATAAATTAAATTTGAAAAACATTATCTGGCCCTTATTTCATGACCACAACAAAAGCAGACGTGAAGCAAAACTATTTAATCTGAAGTGAGCAGCTTCGAAGAAGCTTGGACTGCCAGCACCCTTGCTGTTGGATTTCTGATAAAAGGAGGCCATTGAGAGCCTATTGTAAGTCACTTTTATAAATACATTGGTCACTGCAATACAGAATTGACAGGTTAAAGTGCAGCCTATTTGGGGACCTTGTGCTTTGTTTTCCTCCTCTCTTGGATTTCAGGTAAATTGCAGCACTTCTGCTTTCTAGTCTTGCTGTGACTTTTAACTCTGTTTGGGAATATTAGTATTAAAAATCTCGTACACATTTACATGGCCCTTTACAACATACCATAGACTGAGACACGTTCTCTGAACCAAAGAATTTACAATCTAGGAGAGAGAAGACTAAAGGCTTGTCTATATAGACAGTTAGGTTGTGGCAAGCTGGTGTGTGAATCTATCCACGGTAGTCAGACAATCACAAATTGTTCATGTGGACCCTGCTGCCATGCACTGAAAGTTCTGTAGTGTGCTTGGCTCTACTCTCATTTCAAAGTGAGGCAGCAGGGTCCATTGAGTTAATTATTGCACAGCAGGCTAGTGTGGGGTAGATTTAGACCCGAGTTTGCTGTGAACTAAGTGTTTATATAGACAAGCCTGAAGACAAAACAGAACAGCTCAAGTAAGGAAGGATGTTGAGATTTCATTAGGGATAAAATCAAGGTAGCAAGCCTTTCTTGGAGAAAAATGTTTTAAAAAGGGGTTTAAAAGAAAAGGTGTTTTTGCCCTGGGCCTACCACTACTTCACTACGGTCTGTTGCTGTGTTGTGTCTTCCTGCCTTCTCTACTCCTCCAGCGATTCTAGTTTTATGCCCTATTCATGATCTCTTTCCCCCATGTCTCTTTTAGTTGGTGCCCAGAATAAGACTTGTATTACCCCTTTATGGATACCTAATGAATTGCAGATCTGTTAGGTATACACAGTCCCCAAGCCACTATCTCATTGCTCATTTGGAATTATTTCTGTTTACTCTTAAGTGTTTCTTATGCACTCTCCTTTAGTATCTAGACAGCAGTAGCTGATGTCTTCCCACTTTTCTGTAAATTCTCTCTTTCTCCCGCAGACCAGAAGGTATTGAGAGGCAGTACAGGAAGAAGTGTGGAAAGTAAGTCTCAGCAGATCAAATTGTATTATTACAGCATAAGAAATGCTTGCTTTTTACTTTTCATTGTGTGTCACAGCCCCTTAGAAATAACATTTCTTCTTGTAAGAGTAGCTGCTGGACACATGAGATTTTTGACTTGTGTGATGTGATGTGAGTATTAACATTTTGTAATCCTGATCCTGGTCAAGTAGCTGGGGCCAGAATATAAAAAACAGCCTTTTACCAGCACTCCCATTTGTCCCACTTTAATTGCACTTTTCATTTTTATTGCATTTCTCAATTTGGCAGCTAAGGAAAGCAGGGAGAGAGTTGATAATGGAAGGAAAGACCAGACTGTATTATAAAATGGGCTTTTGAGAAAATCTGTGACTCTTCACCTGTTGACATTCTAATGTTTGGTCTATGATCTGTCTCCTTCTTTGATGATCGGTTACCTGAAAAGAAGTTCCAGCCTGTTCAAAAAGGCTAATTAGCTACACTGGACAGTTTGCGGTACAGGCTGTTTTTAGAGCCCGTTTGGTAAATAAACTACAACCAAGTCATCTGAGCATGAGACTGAGATCTGCACTCTTTCACCAGTAGATGTGTTGTTGTTTCCAGGTGTGGACTTCTGCTCTTCTACCAGCACCAGCAGAAGAATGCCCCAGTTACTTTCATTGTCGATGGAGCTGTGGTCAAGTTTGGCCAGGGCTTTGGGAAAACAAACATATACACTCAGAAACAAGAGCCTCCCAAAAAGGTAATTAGACTTAGATGAGTTACAAAGCTATCTTTGCCTTTCGAAAGGGTGTGAATGGACAAAATGACCTAACAGGTCTGGTCATCTCTGCTAGAATGCCTGGGCCCTGTGCTATGTCACTCTAATGATCCTTTCTAGTTTACCTGAAATAGCGGTGTTGACTGCATTCAACTTCTGCCAAGGAAGACTAACATGAAGTTTTTGAAACTGGAGGACAGAGGAATAAGGATGGGAAGGGATCCCTGCACCTGTTAGATCTTTGGCCTAAGCAACCTAGAAGATCCATTTGAAAGCATCTCAGACTCGACACCTGAATATTATCTTCTCTCCAGTTCTTGGTGTTGAGTACATTGATTCCAAGAGCTGGCACTTCTTGGTACCAGCAAACCCATGTGGTTAATCTTACTGTGCCTCCAATAAAAGGCAATACTTAACAGTATGGATTTACAGGAGACGCCTTCAAGGCTATGGAGTAGAGAAAATTATTGGTAACACTAATGTGCACTGAACTAAAGCAAAATCTCTTGTTCGTGTCCTAGGTGATGATGACCAAACGGACCAAAGACATGGGCAAGTTCAGTTCAGTCACGGTCTCCACCATTGATGAAGAGGAGGAGGAGATTGAAGCAGTGAGTTTTCTTTGCCCTGCTAATGCCAACAAGATACCAAGTTACACAGAGGTTTTGTTGGGATACCAAATCTAAGCTTTCCAGAAATTTCTTGTCTGAATGGCAACGCTTTCAGTTTAATTCCATTTTAGCCTTTCGGTCTGATCCATACATAAGGGAAGTCCATTATTCATCACATAGAAGATTTGAATTTCCCCGGGGAAGTTCAGTCAGACAGAATGCTCAGTTATCCATCTAAGTATTTATATTGTGCTCTTCACTTGAACATTTCTGTGGCTAATAATATTCATGCCACAGGTGTGGATCATCCTACTAGTACGAGTGAGATGGGTATCTTCTAGGACAAGCTAACAAATAATGCTAGTGAGTTCCTATGCAGTAGCCATCCTCTCAGCACTGTCTTCCTCTCTATTCTAGGAGGGCTCCTTAACGTACTTTTCCCTCTGTGCAGCAGTTTGAGGGGAATTGTGACCTCATTCCTGCCTCTCCTTCCTTGTCATTCTCCTCAGTTTATTTTGCATTCTGCAATGCTCTTGATTGAAATGAATGGGTGATCTCAAGTCAGGTGGGTTCAGATTGGTTAAGACTGCATATAGATAAGCAAGTAATTAATATATTTAACATGCAGATGACAGTCTCCTCATATGGTAGTTATAATAGTCTCCCATCTGGTAACACAGAATCCTTTTGCCCTTATGATCTCCCCTGAACCGCCTCTGCCATGCTAATGAAGAGACCTGGTCCAGAACACACATTACATATCAACCTTTCTTGCTTGCATTTTGCGCGTACCAGCCAGAACATGGTGGTGATGACTACAGTTGGCCAGTGGCTTGTTGTCCTGATTCTTTACTTCCTGTTCTAAGCTGCTGTTACCATGCATTTTAAACAGCAGGCGTGCTGTGCCCTAGAGGTGACTGCATTTCAGTGGCAGGATAATTTATCACTTTATAGTTTGCCTGTCAATCTGAGGCATTTTGAGATCTTTTGGGAGGACAAAAGATATACAGCAGCAAGCATTATAGCACAATGGGGATCTTTTGACAGATGCAGGCCCCACGCTAAAGTTGGGTAGTGCTCACATTGTCACTAACTTTATACTCAGCTGGAAATTGATCCTACCCATCTCACTTGTCAGATCAGTGAGGCAGTGCAGTTCTGGCCCACAGTATAACGCAGTGGCACTGTATATTTTTCAGCGAGAGATTGCAGATTCCTATGCACAGAATGCTAAAGTGATTGAGAAGCAGCTGGAACGCAAAGGCATGAGCAAAAGGAGGCTGCAGGAACTGGTAAGTCTGTTTTGTTTTCAGTGCATTGTTGGTGAAACTTTATCTTTGTGGGGTGTCCAATTCCCTTGGGTCTGTTGGCAGTATACATAAGCAGCATATCTTAATACCCTACAGTGGGTGTACAGAGTTCATATGCAGCCTTGGGGGTGGGCAGTTGTTAAGCGTAACAGTCCAAATTATTTATCCTTTGCATTTTTAACTTGAATTGAAAAAGTTATTAAATAATAATATTAAGAAAATCCACGCAAGTATTGTAGGTTTTCCCCCAGTTGTGTAAGCTCCTGTTGTTAGACATCACCATATCTTACCTCTCCTACCCATCCTATGAGGAGAAGACTGTACTGTAGAGGTTTTCTCTCGTCCTCTAAAATTGAAGATCATAGAAAATTATACATAGACCTACTCAAAAAGGGTAATTTATAAGACACAGTGCAACCAGGGCAGCCTCTGAGGCCAGATAGCCATTGAATGGTCAGATCAGAGCTGGGGGAGATTATCCAGTGCCTTACATTGTGTCCTCAAGCCTGCCACACTCAGGCTTTAGCGTAGGCTACAACAGGGAGTAAGTTACAGAAAGGAGGGCCTGCCAGTGCAGTAGCTCTGCTGCAGTCCTGCAAAGGACAACCAACATTAAGAACATGCTCAGTGATCTTAACTATGGCAACAGGCTTATAGAAGTTGGAGATGGGAAAGATTTACTAGATTATCTAGCTCACCTTCCTGCCAGTGCAGGATATAAAGTGTGAAATGGCCTCTTACGTATCTAATACCAGACCATTTGGTGCTTCAAAGATTGAAATCCACCTTCTGATTTGCACCCAGAAACAAAGAGGGTAGTGAATGAAGAGACATGAAGCGTTTTGTTCTGCACTTAGCTCTTAGGTGGCTGCATGCTGCATTAGTAGTGCTCAGACCAGAAGATCGTACCTCAGAGTGCTGGAGAGAAAGTTACTCGTGATGGTGTTCTTATGTAGAGTTTTCATTCTGTTCCAATTTTTCTAATCAGGCTGAGCTGGAAGCCAAGAAAGCCAAGATGAAAGGAACCCTGATAGATAATCAGTTCAAATAAAAGGAACCCGCATCAGATCGTGCTCAGGCAGCTGACTATTTGGAGAGGGAGGATAACCAAGAGCAACTCCTGAGACTCCCAACAGAGAATTCAGTCAGCCCTGCAGATCTTAAGTACAACTTTTAAGAGCCATGCATTGAAACCAGCTTGGAAGGTGCCACTGTCTTGCTAGAGGCTGTACTTTGATCTCCGGTATTTTAATACACTGAGGGACTTCCAGGACTTTTTTTAAATTACACTTCTGTGCACTCTCGAGTGTTTTGCCTGACTCTTGGGGTAACATCTGTTCCAGGGGAAACCCTCTGCCAGGTGTGTGCATGGGATTAAGACACTGGTACAAAAGATCAGTGTGTGCTATTTTCAGATGTACATAAGGTATTTACTGGACTCTTAGATGTGTAGGTAAAGCAATAATCTATGCACAGCAAATAAATCCTTATAAAGTAAGTTGTCCATGTTCTTATTTAAAAACAAGTCTTCAAATCATGCAGTATATTATACAAAGGGAATTCTCGCCCTAGCACAAACTGGAATGGTAATAATCTATACAAATCTTCAACATGTTTACTTAACTGAAAATCTTCACTGAACGGACTTGAAACAAGGTCCAGTGGTGCAACACGATTGGTAAGCAGTGTGTCTTTGAAACGCCCAGGTGAATTCTTCCAAAATCATAGGAATTGCTGGGTTCCCAGCACTTTTGAAAACAAGGCCATTTGGGTGCCTAACTAAAGGTACTTAAGAGTCCCCTCTTTTGAAAATCGGAAAACAGTGGTGATCAAAAAGTTTTTAAATTCAGTTTTAACAACGAATTGGTACAGATGTGGCAGGGTGAAGTCCAACCCTACCTTAAATGACTGAAAACAAAAAGTGGCTCTACCGCTGCCTTCTTTAAACTAAAGAATGCAAATATAAATATCCTAGGACTTTAATAAAATCCATTGACTACCACTTCTAACTTGACTAGTACTTCTGTCTCTAAAGTCTAAGCAATCTGTTACCCAAAATGTTGTTAGTGTTTAGACTTATAATGAGTAAATGGATAGGAAGGAAATTTAGAATGTAATTACTATTAACTATGCACTGAAAAAACAATAAAAATTCATATATAATGAGAGTTTCAGGCTAGAAGGGACCACTGGAGGAGCTAGTCCAGTCGCTCTTATTTTACTGGTGACCCCTTTCACATAGCAAGTCTCTGAGTGCAACCCCTGCTTATAAATTAAAAACACTTTTTTATATAGTTAACACCATTATTAATCCTGGAGGCAAAGCGGGTTTGGGGTGGAGGTTGACAGCTCATAACCCCCCATGTAATAACCTCGTGACCCCCTGAGGGGTCCTGACCCCCAGTTTGAGAACGCCTGATCTACCCCGGAACCACCTGTATACCAAAGGCCCCCTAAGCCACCCAGCACCTACACACTAAACCCAACTACTGGAATTAGACCCACATATCACAGCCCACAGGAGACTAAACTATTATGTGCCACAGGGAGAGAATAGGAGGAACCAAGATGCACCAATGCCAAGGCCCCTGCAATGTCTGGGAATTGATTAGGTGAGAGAGAGCCACAAAAATCCTGGCAAGTGACCTGCACCCATATGCTGCAGAGGAAGATGAAAACTCCCCAAGCTCATTGCCAGTCTGACCTCAGGGGGGAAGAATTCCCACCTGACCTCAAATAGGGTGATCAGTTAGACCCTGAGCATTTGAACAAGAACCAGCCAAGCAACAGAGAGAGCATGCTCAATGCTGCCTCAGAGCCCTGGCTGCTCAATGCTGCCTCAGAGCCCTGGCCACCCAATCCAATGTGTCAGCTCCAGCCACGGCCCCCTCTGATGCTAAAAGGAAGGAGACCAACAAAAACCCTCTGCTCGTTAGAAACGTTCTTCTAATTTTCAGCCTGAATTTGTTCATGGCCAATTTTGTGCCAAATTGTCCTTTAGCTTAAATAGCTCTTCAGCCTACCTCTTGTTTATCTCCAATGTAGTTATAGAAAGCAAGCATATCCCTTCTCGGTCTTCTTTCTGCTAGGCTAGACAAGCCAAGCACTTCCTATCTCCTCTCATTAGATAGGCTCTCCATTCTCTGCAACATCCCAGTAGCTCCTCTCTTCCACTGTTCCAATTTGAATTCCTCTTGCTGAACATGGGTGACTAGAATTGTAAGCACTGTCCCAGATGAGGTTTTACCAGTTCCTTGAACAATGGTATTAATACTTCTCTATCTCTTCTGGAAATGCTTTGCCTGATACGTCCAAGAATCGCATTGTTTTTTTTTCCACAGCTGTACCACATTGGGGCTCAGCCAGCCTATGATCAACCTACACTCCCAGACCTCTCTCCCCCTTCATTGCATCCCACTGATTAAACCCCCAGCTTGTAGCAGAAATTTGCATTAGCCCCAGGGGCATGCACAAGGGGGGGCAATTAGGGACCTGTCCCCCCAATAATTTTCAGGGACACAGAACTCATCTGGCCAGGGGCTGCAGTGGGGAGAGCGAGCTCCTCCGGCCCTGGCTGCAGGAACTGACAGCTCCTCTGGCCCCGGGGCTGCAGCAGGGGCACAAAACATGCCCTTGCAAAAGGAGTCAAATTTTTAATCCTGTGCATTTCCCTGGTCTGAAGCCTGTTTCAGAGGCTCATTAGTTAGAAAACACCAGGGTTGTGTGTAACAGATGGAGAGGGCAAGAGAAATAGTGACTAGGTGGAGCTGTACCAAAGGGCATTGGCTTTACAAAGGAGTCAGAGAACTTGTCTGATTGTGACAGGTTTCACAGTAACAGCCGTGTTAGTCTGTATTCACAAAAAGAAAAGGAGTACTTGTGGCACCTTAGAGACTAACCAATTTATTTGAGCATAAGCTTTCGTGAGCTACAGCTCACTTCATCGGATGCATACTGTGGAAACTGCAGAAGACATTATATACACAGAGACCATGAAACTATACCTCCTCCCACCCCACTCTCCTGCTGGTAATAGCTTATCTAAAGTGATCACTCTCCTTACAATAAGAAAAGGAGTACTTGTGGCACCTTAGAGACTAACCAATTTATTTGAGCATGAGCTTTCGTGAGCTACAGCTCACTTGCTGTAGCTCATGAAAGCTCATGCTCAAATAAATTGGTTAGTCTCTAAGGTGCCACAAGTACTCCTTTTCTTTTTGCGAATACAGACTAACACGGCTGTTCCTCTGAAACCTCTCCTTACAATGTGTATGATAATCAAGTTGGGCCATTTCCAGCACAAATCCAGGTTTTCTCACCCTCCGCCCCCCACCCCACAAACTCACTCTCCTGCTGGTAATAGCCCATCCAAAGTGACCACTCTCTTAAAACCTGGATTTGTGCTGGAAATGGCCCACCTTGATTATCATACACATTGTAAGGAGAGTGATCACTTTAGATAAGCTATTACCAGCAGGAGAGTGGGGTGGGAGGAGGTATTGTTTCATGGTCTCTGTGTATATAATGTCTTCTGCAGTTTCCACAGTATGCATCCGATGAAGTGAGCTGTAGATGAAGTGAGCTGTAGCTCACGAAAGCTTATGCTCAAATAAATTGGTTAGTCTCTAAGGTGCCACAAGTCCTCCTTTTCTTTTTGTCTGATTGTGGTACCACAGTCCAACCAGCAGAGGGCCTCACTGGATAGAGTCAATAAAACTGAAAGAAGGGTGTCTTAGACTAGTGATTCTCACCCAGAGATATGCATACCCCTGGGCGTACGCAGAGGTCTTTTGGGGGTACATCAACTCATCTAGCTATTTGCCTAGTTTTACAACACGCTACATAAAATGCTCTAGCAAAGTCAGTACAAACTAAAATTTCAGACTGTCAATGACTTATTTATACTGCTGTATGGACTATACAGTGAAACGTAAGTACAATATATATATTCCTGTTGATTTATTTTATAATTATAGGGTGAAAATAGCAATTTTTCAATAACAGTGTGGCATGACACTTTTGTATTTTTATGTCTGATTTTGTAAGCAAGTTGTTTTAAAGTGAGGTGAAACTTGGGGTACGCAAGACAAATTAGACTCCTTAAAGGGGTACGGTAGTCTGGAAAGATTGAGAGCCACTGTCCTAGACTTTTGGCTTTGGTGTCAGTGTCCTTTCCTGATCTCAGCAAGATAGAACAGTGCAGAATCAGAATGTCACTAACTCAAAAGAGTTCTACTGAGATAAGGAAACATACAGTTCAATGTCTTTGTCCTTTGAAGATCTTGTCATATTTCTCAACTGCAGGCCTGCCCCACTCCATATTTGGACTTAGGCTGCTGAAAACCAGAGAACTTTTCTTCTGACTAGGTGCCAGGGATAGGAAATTGCTTTTAAAACTAAAAATCATTCTTATTCAATACGATTACAGCGTGGTCAGTGATGTCAGCTGGGATGCTGAATTTAATTTAGCCTATGGTTGGCACTAAACCTGCTCCCACTAAATTTAATTTAGCCTAGGGTTGGCGTGAACCTGCTCCCACTAAAGTCAGCTATAGCCAAAGTCCTGTTGAATGAATACAAAGACAGAGCTCAGTTCAGGACCTTTCTCTGGCAGGACATAAAATTACCACTTGTTACTTCTGTGTGTGTGTGTGTGTGTATGCATGCACTGTTGTATGCACAAGTTTTCATTAATTGCATTAAATCAGCTAGAATAAATGAAGCTTTGAGCAAAGATAGCGGAGTTAAATCTCAGCTGCTCTTAACAGTCACTTGTGACATTTTTTCCCAGTGATTAACTTCTTCATTCTCAGAATCTGCAGCAGTATTAGCAGGGCAGTACGGGAAAATGTCATTTTCTCCTAGGTTTGGCATTCGAGGACCATCCTCTGTACAGCAGCAGGTCTGATTTCCTCTTGTGAATAAAGATCTGTCTAATAGTTCAGTGATGGACCATTATATCTATAATTTAAAACAAATCTCTGCTCGTGCTCTGCAACGTCAGTAGAGCTCTGCCTGGATACAAAATTTGTATCTGCATTCAATCTGCAAACATGGTCCATGGATATCTGCAGATTCGCAGGGCTCTAACCCTTGACACAGCCAGCCACTAGAAAGGGGAGGAGGGTTTGCATCACAAATTCTAGGCCTTGCAGCAGTACAGTTCACTAATATGTTGTATGGATGAAGGAGACAGGCAACAGGCTCTCTGTTATAATACACCATTACACATTGTTGGGTCAAATCCCATATCTAATTAGGTCTACTCACCCCAGAAGGATTTAAATTACTTTTTTTCCCAAATCTAAATGCAATAGGACATCATGGTGATGCGATCCCTGTGCTAGGGGCAGGAAATCTTGTGTTCCAATCCCAGATCTAGCACTGAAATAAAAAGTTACTGACTGTTTCCATGGAAATTCTCAAGTTCCAGTAACAATTTTCTAATGCTCATCAGTCCCAAGATAGTCAAACAAACAAGAATGTATTTTCTTTCAGAGCGCTTGTAAAGGCCAATTTTTGTATATTTTACACACAAAGCTCTGTAAAGCTCTCTGGAGGGTGCTGTAAAAAACTGACTTGGGAATGAGCTTATGCAGTGGGGATAGTACATTGACCTTTTACTCTTGGAAATCAGCGTCCATTGATTAAGAAGTGAACTGGAAGGCAGGAAAAGCAGATTCTGTTCCCAATTCCACTGCTGACTGGATGTGAGATCCTGGGGAATTTTCTACACTTCTTCATGCTGCACTGTCCTCATCTGTAAAACGCTTACCCACCTTTGTAAAGTGCTTTAGTGCTATATATTTCCTGAGTATAATTATTAGTGTTACATTCTTCCTTAGGGGGTGTCTGCACACACAAGTTGTCCTGTTTTACCTATCCCGGTATAGCATATACCCCATATCATAGAGACAGTTATATTGGTAGGAAGGTGCTTTACACCGGTATAGCTATTCCTACACAGGAAGGGGAATAAGACCTTGTCTACATTAGGATTTGTCTGGTATAGCGAATAGCCTAACCTCTACAGCGAAGTTGTATCAGCATAACTGTGTCCCCACTAGGGGTTGTGCTGACATGTGACATTCCCCACGTCACCAAACAACTGCACAATCCCTCTCAATGAGCAGAGCCGCAGGGGACATTTCAGGTCAGGCATGCGCTAGGCAATGTCAATGTAACTCCTCCTCCTGCCTGGCTGATCCAGTGAGTGACTTTCAGTGGAGGGTTTCAAAGTAACAGCCATGTTAGTCTGTATTTGCAAAAAGAAAAGGAGTACTTGTGGCACCTTAGAGACTAACCAATTTATTTGAGCATAAGCTTTCGTGAGCTACAGTTAAGGTTGTAATGCTGGTGGGATTGGGAAGCCACTCCCCACTGGGGAGTCAGCATTCACAGCTGGGCGGAAGGAAGGGGGCCACTCCCTCCTCTTGCGTATGCAGCTCTGTTAAATCCTCAGGAAGGATTTTTGCAATGGGTGTTTCAATGAGACATTTGAAACTTCCCTGGTTGTCTCCGGCTGACAAGCCTGCCAATAAACCTCAGCTCCGACACAGGGCAGCGACAGGGAGCCCTGATCTCTACCAGTACAGCTGCAGGTGTCTGAGAAAACTGCGGCTGAGGGAACAAATGCTCCTCATGCTTGTTAGTCTCTTTGTGCATGTTCGGGAGCCCCCAGGTGTGTGACATGTTACAACTCCCACAAGCGGTCAACAAGCCTTACAAACACTGCTACTGAAAGGCGTGGCTGGAATGACACACAGCAGAAGGTGGAGCCCTAGCTAATATAGTGAACACTTCCTGACTTCACATATATCCCTAAAAGGAAATCCAGCTCTGCTAGCTCCTAGCTGTGACCTTCTGGCAGGTGACTTAATAAAGATTGTGCTTTGCCTTTCCTGAAGGTCATTCGCAGCATATACAAGCCAAATATCGCCATTCAGCTATTACAGTATCCTTGCTCTGCACCTTTGATACATAATCAGCTCCTTCTGTCGATAAAGTATATTTAGGGCCCTACCAAATTCACATTCCATTTTGGTCAATTTCACGGTCATAGGATTTTAAAAATCATAAATGTCATGATTTCAGCTACTTAAACCTGAATTTTCACAGTGTTGTAATTGTAGGGGTCCTGACCCAAAAAGGAGTGGTCGCGGGGTTGCAGCGTTATTGTAGGGGGTGGGGGTGTGGTACTGATACCCTTACTTCTGCGCTGCTGCTGGCAGGGTGCTGCTTTCCGGCCACCCAGCTCTGAAGGCAGCGCAGAAGTAAGGGTGGCAATACCGTGACCCCCCTAAAATAACCTTGTGCAATTCCCTTTTGGGTCAGGACCCCCAGTTTGAGAAATGCTGATCTCCTCCATGAAATCTATATAGAATAGGGTAAAAGCACACAAAAGACCAGATTTCATGGGGGAGACCAGATTTCACAGTCCATGATATGTTTTTCATGGCTGTGAATTGGTAGGGCCCTAAGTATCTAAATGCAATAGGCCATCATTTATTTTTACTTTTATTTAAATCTTCAGGGTAACATAATACTCCACAACATCATAAATGCACTGTAACTCTTGGTGTATGCTAGTGTGAAAGGCTTTGAAACCAAACTTGAGCCATCAGCATATCAGAAGTTACTTAATACTTTTTCTCTAGAGAGACACCAGCTTGCTGTGTCATGATGTGGCTTTGTGCGACAGACAGCAAGTGTGAAAAATTGGGACGGGAGTTGGGGGGGGTAATAGGAGCCTATATAAGAAAAAGACCCAAAAATCGGGACTATCCCTATAAAATCAGAACATCTGGTCACCCTAGCATCTGGACCCCTGTTTTAACTTGTCCATGGGAAGTGCCATATCAAATCAGACCAGTGGTCCATTTAGTCCAATACAGTGGTCAGTAGCAGATGCCCCACACAAAGGTGCAAGAAACCTCAAAATTGTCAGTTAATGACTAATTTGCCATAGTGCAAATTTCTTCTATGCCCCCTCCCCCTGACACCAGTTCCAGTTTGATTTAACTCCTGAAGCTAGAGAGTTTGGATTGTTATTTGACCTACCTATCCATCTGTAGTTCTTAAAGAAAGGCCGACATGCCCATTGAAAGGTAGTGTGAGATTTTCAAAAGGGCTCAGCGTAGGAGATTTTCAAAAGGGCTCAGCTCTCCCTGAAACCAACACAAATTGTACCCTAACTTCAATGGAAGCACAGTTAGGCCAAGGTTGAGCTCTTGAAAATCCCACTGCAATGGCCAGGTGGGCTTTAGCGATTAGCTTGTTCCTGGTAAGTTAAATCAGTCCGAGATAAAAAATGTAGAGTTATTTTAAAAATGTATACATTTCAAAGAGTACTTTCCCCAAAATATTAATTTTAATTAATTGTATATGATTTTAAAGCTCTTTAATAATAAATATTAAGGTCGCTATACTAGGAATTTCCCATCATCCCTCTACTTTCACTTTGTAAATGATAGATAATAGCTATTATTCACTATTAAGAATGTAAGTGTAGCCTCTGTTTAATGTCTGGATATTGTTACATCCTACCCTGGAAAAGGAATACATTACATAATTGAATAGATCTTTTGAATCTCTAGCTGCTATGAAGAAGACTAATACTTTTACTTGAGATGCAACCAAAAATCTGTCTTCTGACAAATGTCTGAGGTCCTAAATTTTTCTCAGAATGCAAAAAAGGAATGTGTGTGTCAGCCAAATTCCAGCTTATTACAGTCCAGGAGACCATGTGCTTGCCTGATCATTTATTTTAATTGTATCCATTTGTAGTTACACAGAGTATCACTTCTTTCTCTAAATCAAACAGGGTTGGATTGAGGATAAACTGGTGATGTTACTTATTTTATCTTGTATTTCTGAGCATCACTGCTAACAGAAGGCAATATTTATTTAGAAAGACTGTCTAGCTTTCTCAATATTATATCTGGACCAAGGCATTTGGGCAGAGATCACTTTCTTCTCTGCTGGGAAGCTGGAGTGCACTTCGGGTAATATACTGTTTACAACTATGTGGCCTCATTAACTGAAGTAAGAGTTAATGCACCATAGACAGCACATTAGTGCTTGTAAATCAAAATTGCTTGGACAAAAGGTACTATGCAATTGGCTACCAAAGCTCTGAGGTTTGTTCCAAGGTAATAATAGGCTATTCACATGGCTTAAACAAAATAATGTATTGTAATAACTGGTGATGCATGTATTCCACTGCCATCAACTGGATGGAATCAGAACCACTTTGTCATGTGTCATAGGCACTGCTCTGTTAACAGATTATAAGAACTCTCCTTAGGGCCTTGTGTGTTAGGAACAGAAGAGTCAGTGTTCCTTCCTGGTTTTGTTGTGAAGTTCCATGCACAGTGAATTTATTTAAATCAAAGCCAATTAAATCACCAATTTTATCATGATTTAAATCAGCAAGCAGGAAACCTTGATTTTAAATCAATTTAATCTGGTTTTGCCTTTGTACAGTTTAGTTATTTTCCTAAAGAAAGGTTGATTTTCATTAGTTTGTAACTATTAAAACATGGCCTTTAAACTAAATATACCTCCTACATTTAATTTGGTACTTCTTTTGCTAATCAAGAGAATACACCACATCTATACATGTTAAAGTTATTATATAATTGACCTTACATTTATTCAGATTTGTAATTTTTATATTTTTAATTTACTAGTGATATGTGTCAAATTCTACCTGGATGAAAATTAAATTTAAAAAGAGCATTGTAAATTTTGTTTTATTTGCATAGAATTACCTTGAATGTGCTGGATACATAAGGAAAAATATCAACAAGTTTATCAAAACATGTTTTGCATTTAAAACTGATTTATTAAATAGAGGAAGTATTATCTGTAGTTAGTGACGTGTGACTGTTTCTGGTCGCCGTGTCTGTCATGATTTCAGAACTAGTAGATCTCATCCTCTTACACCCCATTTCTGTTTATAGACTGGAAGAGGAAAACAAGCTTTCCTGCTTTTTTAACACCCAATTTTTTTTAAAAACTCTGAATGAACTAGCCTTTGCACTGAACTAGTTGAATAAACTGAAAAGAAGAAAATATTCTCTCTGCACCTGGCTGAGCAGCTACTGCTGTCAAAATCTAGTTTAGACATCAAACTCTGGTTCCAGTTGCTTAGCTAGTGACTTCGACCAATTCAGTGGTTTGAGTTTCTTTAAAATGTGGCAGTGACCATGTACTGCTTATTATTATTTTTAATTAATTTAATTATTTTAAATTGATTATAGTAAATGTAGGCCTTCCTTAGGCTTTTCATAATTTAAAATTTTAATTCTAAATAAATTTATTTTAAAAAATAAACCTGTATTTAAATTAAATTTTAAAAATCCATTTTAATTAAAAAAAAAAAAACTAAGATTTTTATCCACCCTGGCTGTGATGTGCAACATAGGGATAAAACTGATCGCTATGGTTTGGTTACAATAACATTTGAATGTAAGGCTCAGAAGCTTTCTACCAATCACATAAGATCAGGAAAGGCTTTAGATTGTTTTAATATATTTGATTTGAACAGTGTGTTTCTGTACAAAACAGCTCCAGCTTTTTCATGGCAGGCTGTTCTCACCCACTGGGATGTTTAAACATACACCAGTGTCCTCCTGCAGAGGAAGGACTCTTCATTGTCTATAGCACAAATTTGCAATGTTTGCTAAATCTTTGGGAAGTTCATATTCTGCTCCAACTCACACAGTCATTTGGGGGAAAGCTCTGATCCTAAACAAAAGCCCTATGGATTAATCCTTTCTAACAATATAGACATCTCCAGAATCCACCCCCAACTCCAAACACCCACACTTTCATCCATGCACTGCCTCGACCACTGGAAATCATAAAGCTGAGCCTGGTGTCCAGTTTAGGACTACAGGAATTGCCTGGCTGGATCTATCTAGGTGCACCCAGTCCAATATATGGCTTCTGGCAGTGACCAGCACCAGATGCTTCGGAAGAAAGTGTAAGAAACCACAATAGCAGATGGGGGTAATCTGCCCTTCACATTTGGTCGCATCCTGATCTCTAATAGTCTGATTTGGCATAAGACTGAAGCATGAGGTTTTATATCCCTGTCAACATTTCTATCATCATTAACCATAACTCCAGTGACTCTTGTTATCCTTATAAATGTCCAATCTCTTTCTGAATCTTGCAGAATTCTTGGCCATGAATTTCCTGTGGCAATGAGTTTCACAGTCTTAGAGCTTATCTACACAGGAAGATTGACCGAAATAGCCAGTGTGAATACTATTCCAGAGTAATTACTCCAATTTGGAAGTGCACTAATTATTCTGGAATAAAAGTGGCTTTTATTGCAAAATGGAATGGCTGAACAGGGAGCTATTCTGGAATAGATCATTCTGTTGCTATTCTAGTCAATTTCCTAAGGTGGACAATCCTGGAGTCTTAGGGCTGGTCTATACAAACAGTTAGGGCTGGTCTATACAAACACCCTGGTAAACTGGTGTGTAAATCTATAGCAGGGTAGCCTGCCGTGCACTGTCTGGCCGTGTGGACACTGCTACCATGCACTAAAAGTTCCATAGTGCCCTGTGATCAACTCTGCTTTGAAACAGGCGTTGATCAAAACAAACCACAGAACTGTTCGAGGGCAGTAGCAGAGTCCCCACGGCCAGTTAGGGCACAACAGGCGACTGGGCTGTAGATTTGCACCCCGGCTTACTGTGCACTAACTGACCTAACCCTTAGCTTGCAGCGCTTGTTTACATTTGTAACAAAGAAAAAGTAAGGCTCCACATATGCTTCAGTGTTTGCATGGTCAGGGCCTATGTGTGAGTAGCATGTGGAAAAACTGTAGCTGTTTGATAAGAGAGGGGATCTGATTCCAACACAAAGAGAGGAGTGGGTCACACTATGTTTGTGTGTGTGTTAATTTCAGAGAAACATGATGTCGACTGATCTAGCTTTGCCCAGCAGCATAGAAAATGCATCTAAAAGAGTCTGACCACAGTGGGTGCTGTAACCACTACCTTTTAGACTTAATAGTGTCATATTTTAGATTGGATACCTAAGGGGGAAAAAGCACCACTGTTAATATACTAATCAACCCCCTCTGCCCCCAAAGGGAACCTAATTACAAACACAAGGCCCTGATGAGCCCTTTAAACTTCAACAGGAATCCTCAATGTTATGCAAATATGCCAAGTACGTACAGGCAGCAGGGACAGGGCACAGGACTCAGGGCTGCTCAAGGACGTGACACACCTGCTTTTTCTGGTCTAAACCAGCTGTGCAACCTGTAAACTAGGTGCTTTACAAGGCAGATTGCTCCAGCAAGTACAGGTGTCTCCGTGCCTGGATTGGTCTAAACGGAATGAGGCCAGCCACGTCACTCAGGCACCCTAAATAAAACCAACATGGTGGATTTGGTTTAATAATCCTGGTTAGGACAGACTTCGGTTGGTTTTTAAAAATTCTCTCTTCTTCTAAATACAGTAAGCCCTCACTCATTCACGCACTCACACTAAAGTCCAGGAGACGCACTGTGGATTTCTGAATTAGAGAAAACGTGATCAGGAATTCAGTGATCCAGCCGCACACGCTGTGGCTCATTAACTACTTGGGGAAAGGTTTCAGAGGAACAGCCGTGTTAGTCTGTATTCGCAAAAAGAAAAGGAGTACTTGTGGCACCTTAGAGACTAACCAATTTATTTGAGCATGAGCTTTCGTGAGTGAGCTGTAGCTCACGAAAGCTCATGCTCAAATAAATTGGTTAGTCTCTAAGGTGCCACAAGTACTCCTTTTCTACTTGGGGAAAGTGTCATTTCCTTTTTGTACCATGAGGCCTCATTGCAGCACTTGGGTATTCACCTTTACTGAGAAGTAAGGGGGAGGTTGCTGGGTTTTTTGTTTGTGTTTTGGTGGGCATGACTGGGTTTGTGGAATAGCTCGTTGAGAGTTAATGAAGCTCTGATTTAAGTACTTATGTGTTTACTTAGAACTTTAAGAATGTAATTATCTATTAATCAAAGGGTAGGTTATTCACAGGACAGATCCTACTCTGGGTGCTTAGATAGCGCACTAGACAGCTTACAGCTGTCCATATTTATCTTACATTGTCCACAGTGAGGAGAGTCTTGCAGCTGAGGCACTGGACCGGGACTGATCTCTGGTCAGGCCTGGGCTGTACCACACACTCCCTGTGTGAACACAGTGAAGGCCCTTAAGGTACGTCAACATTGCTCCCTGCCTGGGTCGACAGACTGTCGGTAGTGGGGCTCCTGCTAGCACGCTCAGAATAGCTGCAGGGATGTTACAGTACAGACAGAGGCTCAGGCTAGCCACCTGAGCTCAGACACAGGGGGTAGGCTGGGCTTGAGCTCAGCGGTCTAGCCCAAGCCTCTGCCAGTGCCTCAGTGTCCACACCACTCTTTTTAGTGCACTAGTGCGAGCCCTGCTAGCATGAGTCTGTCTGTGTGGGCTGGGAGGCTCATTCACAGCTGCCGTTAGACATTCCCTTCGGCCCAGACCCTCAGTGATATTTACACTCCTAACTTCCATTGGTTTCAACGGAAATTAGGAATCTAAATAGCGATGAAGATCTGGGCCTTCATCTCTCTGTACCCCAGTTCCCCACTGGTAAAACAGGGATGATCATACTTCCTTCTCCCCACCATTTGTCTGGTCTGTTTAGACGGTAAACTTTTCTGGGCAAGGACTGTTTCTCCTTGTCTAGCGTCTAACACAAAGGCTCTTTGATCACAGTGAGGGTTTCTCAGTGCTACTATAATAATAATAACAAGCATTGCTGAAGCTGGATGCAAACATCTCCCTTATTTCTCTGACTCCCTTGCAGGCTGAAACAGAATGGCTTCGATTTAATAGAGGAACCACAGAACCCTGCTATCATATATCTCAGCTCTGGTGCACTTTGGTGCACACTACAAGTGTGTCTGAAAGGGCAACGTTTGATTGTGGGTTGTTTGATTTGATTGTTGATTCTCTTGTGACAGTTCATGCACAAAGCACTTCACGTTAATTAGCTCTGATGGCTTTTGTTTCGCAGAGGGACTCAATCACTCTCTTTCTTTGTCAGTGGAATATCTGGCACAGTCACACATTTTTAAAACTTATTTTCCTTTTTTGTCTATCAAGTTCCTGTCTTTCCTAGGAGTGTGTGGACTTGCCGCAAACTAGCAAACATTGTTCTGTGTCTCTAGCTACCTGCCAGCGAATATGTTCTAGGTTAGCATATCTCTAGTACAAGCTGAGCTCACCACCTAAAGCAGAGCAGGGAGCTGCAGTGTTTGCATTGCTTGATGAATAGAAGTTTCGTGCAGAAATAGGTCTGCCACTGTGAGGTGCTGAGCATGGGAGCTGAGGACGTTTAACACCGTGTAGAGCCCTTAAGGAGACCTCTACCTGTAGCAGGTGAAGCACAGAATGAGCTCAGGCCTTGGCAAGTGCATGAAAGGAGAAATGCATATTCAGCTACGTGTTTTCAAAACATCTTCTCATGTTCAGCCCTTTATATGGATACAATGTGAATATGTAATAAAGGAAAACCATAACGCTTTCAAAGGTCTGCCTCCAGCAGCCAGGATCCCCAGAACTTCACTGTCCTTCCCTACAGCTATAGCTAGTCTGGTATCAGATGCCTTTATACCAGTATAACTGCATTCATACTGGTGGGACTGTACCCCTTTTACCATAGGGCTCTAGTTAAAGCAGTACAACTTGTGTGTGTAGACAAGGCCTTAGAGACTGAAGCTCCATCCCAGAGCCATTCTATCCTTCCTAGAAAAGATGTGGCCTGATCCCGAGGCCAGTAAACTCAGAGGGAGACTTTTCATCAACTTCAGCAGGCTTTGGATCAGGCCCATGGTTCCTTTGAAAGGATTCCAGATGGACAAATCTCAGACCAGCTTGGACTCAGAAATCAATTTAAGTCAGTTTCAGTTATTTAGCATAAGTGGCACTTTCAGGCTCTCAAGGGGGGCCATGTTTGGGATGCAAGCACCACATTTGTACTGGGTTTAGGCCTTGTGAAAACAGGGTGTTTACAAAAATAAATGTTGAGCCAAATCTGAGTGACAGTCTCCCTTGAGATGGTGTATGAAACACATTCACTCAAACCGTGTTTCACTGCAACCCAGTTCAATGGGGTTTTATTTTCAACCCAGAACTCCAGGGCTAGCTGAGGGTTCAACTTTGCCATCTTTACTCATGTCAGGTCGTACCTTATTCCATGAGCAGTACCAGTGGCAATGACAAGGAATACCCCTGGCACAGAAAACTTGCCCTGCCCCTAGGGCATAGTAAGCAAGGGGCAGAAGGAACTGTGGTTCGAGTATTCTTATGCTCAACTATTTCCCAGCTGCTGCAAGGTCCAAAAGGGCCATGGCAGTTGGAGCACAGGTTAGGAAAGCCCCCAGGTGTGCCATAAGAACGGTCAGACCAATGGTCCATCCAGCCCAATATCCTGTATTCCGCCAAGGGCCAGTGCTTCAGAGGGAATGAACAGAACAGTCAATAATAGTGATCCATCCTCTGTAGTCCTCTCCCAGCTTCTGGCAACCAGAGGCTAGGGACACTTAGAGCATGGGGTTGTGTCCCTGACCATCCTGGCTAATAGCCATTGATGGACCTATCCTCCATGAACTTATCTAGTTCTTTTTTTGAATCCTGTTTTGGCCTTCACGACATCCCCTGGCAATGAGTTCCATGGGGTGACTGTGAAAAAGTACTTCCTTTTGTGTGTTTTAAACCTGCTGCCTATTCATTTCATTGGGTGACCTCTAGTTTGTGTGTTATGTGCAGGAGTAAATGACATTTCCTTATTCACTTTCTGCATCACAGTCAAGATTTTATAGACCTCTATTATATTCCCTCTTAGTCATCTCTTCTCCAAGGTGAAAAGTCCATCTTTTTAATCTCTCTCACATGGAAGTTGTTCCATACCCCTAATAATTTTTGTTGCCCTTCTTTGTACCTTTTCTAATTCTAATATATCTTCTTTGAGAAGGGGTGACCAGATCTGCAGTGTGTCTGAACTAGCCCCAGGTCACTTCAAGATAGGCTCCCCTCTCCCTGTGCAGGGATGATCCAAGGGCATTCAATGGGATGACTTGCAGAGTAAGGTAGTACTCAGCCACAGTAAGGGAGGCATAGTGCAGCCCTCGTGATGTCAGTGAGATTACTCACAAGAGAAAGCTCTGAGCGCTGTGAGCGTCATTACGCAACATTCTTGTTCATGTCAAACAATCTGACCTTAACTGTTTGACATGAACAAGAATGTTGCCTAACGAAGCCCGGCAGTTGTGGAATGAGAGTGTAAACATAACAGCAATATGCAGGTGGTTTTGACATACCCAATTTGCTGAGTGAGCTGCGTGAGTTTATGAGTATCGTGCTTGCCTGTTGTTTCTATGCTCTGCATCAGTGCAAACAATTACAGCTGGGAAGTAACATGGTGCCAAACACCCAGAACAACTCCTCTACTGCTGGGGGCCTGGGGCGTGTCTACGTAGCTACACAAACTTATGAGCAATCATGGGGTGGGTTTCAGGGTGATGAAACAAAGGTTTGCTTTTCACTTCTCCCCCTTCTCTTCCCTGAACCAGGGGGCTTGGCTCAGACAAGTCACTGGTTTGACCTCCCAGCAATTCCCAGTCAGGATGTGAGTGACTAAATTACTGAGATGGGTCCAAACTGCAAAGCGTGATCCTACATCCAAACTTCCCCAAAGCTGAGGGTTTAGGCTGCTCTTTCACCACTTCTAGGGAGTCCTTGGCTCTTTTAGTCTGTCCAACTGGGTTTTACTTTGCCAGGCGCGCCTCGTCTTGCTTTGACAGTCACAATAACATAGAGCAGCAACGGTGAAAGAACATTTTTAAACATCCAGATCAATACCATTTTTGATTGCTTGTGGTTTGTAACTTTTTTCCATTCATTTGCTCAGTTGCATTTGTTCCTGGCCATTGCTGATCCCTAGTCTAACAGCAAGAGCAAAGTAGAAAGACGAAAAAAGAAAAGGTGTGAAAATCTGACATGAAATCTTAAGTCCTCTGCTTCAAAGCCCTTTTTTAAACAAGATGGTTTGAAATCTAGTTTACTGAAGATATATCGAAATGCTGACCGTTTCAAATACAAATTTGCTGAATTGATAAAATCAGTTGTGTGAATACTGTACAAATAAGGGCAGCAGCTGGGGGCCCGGGTCAGATACTAAAGTGAGGAGAGCTGTATGAATGCGAAGAAGGATTCCTAACACATTCGCTGGCAACAGCTTTAACTCAGGAGAGACAGATGGTTTGAGGCCTGATCCAAAGCCCAAGGAAGTCAGTGGGAGTCTTTCCATTGGGTTCAGTGGGCTTTGGATCAGGCCCTCAGTGGGCTACGCTGCAGGTGTGGCATAGATAAGCTCCCTGGTTCAAAGTCCAAGAAGGCTGAATCAGCACTTCATCCTCCCAGGGTAGGAACATGGAGTGCCAGGAGGTGTGCTGTGTGGAAGGGCTCGTTTCGAAAAGACTTTTAAATCCAAAGTCCTGTCAGCACGGACTTTAAAGATCTTTGGACTCTTCTTATAAGAGTTAAGATTTTCCCAGGGTACATCTACACTGTGATAACCTCCCCTTCCCAGGGGGTCTCAGACAGAGCCCGGGCTCCAGCCTGAGCCCAAAGGTCTGCACTGCAATTTTATAGCCCCACAGCCCGAGCCCCCGAGCCCCTGCAGGCCCCAGTCAGCTGACCTGGGTCAGCCACAGCCATGCCGCAGGTCTTTTATTGCAGTGCAAACATACCCTGTGTCTTTGTTAAAGAAATTTCCCTTTCCATGGCACTGTTGTGCAGTGCGCTTCCTACTAGTATCTCCTCCAGAGGCTGTGTTTCGGTGATAAAGATGTACACTGTATAGTGTACCCATCACTTAGACCTGGACTGAACACTCTTGAATATTGGGAAAGTTCAGAGTTGGACTGGCACTTTGCAACTGGCCCAAATCTCTATAATGGGCCAAACCAAAACCCAGAGCCCAAACACCCTGCATTTTGGAAAAGTTTGGATTTGAACTTCACAATACAAGCATATTGCTAGTATAAAAGTGAAACACTTTGGGATCCTAGGGGCAGTGTAAAGGTCAAGCAATTTTAGCTGAAATCAGATCAGTAGATTATTTCCAGAGGATGAATGCTCTTGTGGATTGGGATTTAGGAGACGTTGGTTCAATTCCCAGCTCTGCCACAGACTCCCTGTGTGACCTTGGTCAAGACACAATCTCTGTGCCTCAGTTCCCCTTCTGTAAAACAAGCATAATAATCCTTCCTTTCTCCCACTCTTTTTCTGATTTGTCTGTTTAGGCAGGAAACTCTTCAGTTTAGGGGCCGTGCTTTTGTACAGCCCCTAGCACAATGGGGCAATGATCTTGGGTGTTACATTTAGGCATGGCTAGAATACTAGTTAATCACTCCAGCATTAGCAACCTGGAGAAATGGTCTGCAGCCTTCCAAAGACAATCACCAATTGAAACATTATGATTGGGCCTCATCCCTACTACAAAGCTGCCTGTGATAGGAGGCTGCTTATCTTTGCTGCCAATGGGATTGTATCCCAGGCTAAATAACCTTCCTGCCACCTGCAAAAGTAAAGACCTTGTAAGGGACTATTAAAGAGCAGCCTGCTATGCACACGCACGTGTTGGCTACTCTCCAGCTTTCAGAATAAGGCAGTGAACTCCCGGAACTGGAAAGTTCAGTCCTATTTGCTTCTCAGACGATGTCTCCTCATATGTAGCAGCACCTGCCAGTGACTCTGAGGGGGGGAATGTAGAGACTGACCTCAGTCTGTGGGCTGGGCTCTTATGAAATGTGGCGGCTCACCCCAAATGCAGAGAGGGGGTTGCGGCACTGAGATTAGGGGCCTGCTACCACACAATTCATTCCATGTTACGGCATTGTCAGTTCAGTTACATGGGGCTGGATTCCCTTTGCCAATTAGTGTCTTTAATTAGTGGCCTAAGCGCACTCACAATTACACTTCGTTCAGTCTTTACAAAGGGACTAGAACTGGCTTTCATGGAGATGGAGCGTTCTAGCCCTCAGGAAAGTGAGGAGCTGGCAGAATGTACTAGATACATTGCACTACGCAAGCTGCCTTGTATTCCTGAGCCCCTAAGCAGACACTGCCGATCGCTCTAATTTCCAGAGTATCCACAGGGATCCAGACTGTGACCATGACATTCATTTAATTACAGCTGAGGCCTGCTTGTGGAATCTGAAAAGAGACTCTCTGTAGTTACTGTGGCACCTGGCCTCATCAGTCTAATTCATGCCTGTTGCTAGGAATGAGACTTTGGGCAACTCAGTTCCCCTCATTAGTAGAGGGAATAATACCCCCCAACTAGTGCACAGAGATGGTATGTGTACCACTGAATGGAGCTGCAAAGCTGGAATTGTTTTTCAAACTTCCCCAAATCCAGTGTGCTAAAGTCAAGGCCAAGTGCAAAGTTTGGATCAGTCCATTCCCATTCTTCAGGGAACGTTTGGATCCAGAGTCATGGTTCGGGCTCTTATAGAAAGAGGGGCCAGTTGCACAGAGGTCAGGTGCAGTTTTGGTCTTGAATCATTTCTCTCTTTTGGTTACTATTTGTAAAGTGCTTAGAAAGGTCCCAAGCAGGCAGTGCTAGCCCACTGAGGGCCCTAAACAGGAATATTTTTGCTCTGCCTCCAACACACACTAAAAAAGCAAATATCTCCTCGCCCCTTCCCTTGAGCTGCTCAGGGCCCTAAGCAGTTGCTTAGTCTGTTTATGCCTAGCACTGGCTGTGGTCCCCAACCAGAGCACTAGATCCAGCCCATCCCCTGGCATCTGGGGGACTTTGGCTCTGACTCTGAACTTTGTGACTAAGGCCCATCTCCTGTGATCATGCTGGCAATGCACTGCCCCTTGCATTCCTACACCCTTCTGCTAGATGGACTTCAGACTAGCATGCCTGACATGACACAGGTGTGGGGCGGGCAACACGTGGTTGAATGAGAAAGTAAAGTCCAGCCACGCTGACCTAGCACTGGAGGTGATGATGCCTGTGCTAGCTTGGCTCTTACGGGAGGAAGACGAGAGCTGACTGAAGTCTTAGGAAGGGCTGGCTCTCCTTTAGCTCACAGCTATTCCAAGCATTTAGCACCACTATCAGCCTCCCAGAGTCACGGGCAAATATTGAATATGAGCCTGTGTGTAGCCTTTCTGCGTCAACAGGTCTTTAGCAGAGGATTTACAGCGGCTGGGCTGCCAGGAGGTTGTCACCGTGCCAGTGAGGAGGATGTTGGGAGCCTTAGCTCTGCCTAGGGTGACCAGACAGTAAGTGTAAAAAATCGGGACAGGGGGTGTGGGGGTAATAGGAGACTATATAAGAAAAACATACAAAAAACAGGACTGTCCCTATAAAATCAGGACATCTGGTCACCCTAGCTCTGCCTAAGATCTTATTTGTACAGTAACTGTTTGAGTGGCAATGTGCTCAGGGAATCATTAATGTCAATCAGCAGCTGAGCCTGGACCAGACAGAGCCCCCACAGACATGAGATTGTCAATATGCCGGAGGAGGTTTTATGTAAAAACCACCATCATAACAGACACCCTTTAGGTAGCGTGCTTTAGGGCATCAGCCTGGGACCCAGGAAACCTGGTTCAAATCCTGACTCCTCCACTAGGTTGCTGGGTCACCTTGGGCAAGTCTTTTCCCTTCCCCAGGGGTCTGTTTTCCCAATAATGACACTGACCTCCTCCGTAGCATGCTTGAGATCTCTTGCTGAAAGTGCTTGCCAAGAGCTAAGTATTACTAACACCTAATTCATTTCAGCAAAGAGGTCAATGACTGGAGACTGAATTCCCTCTCAGAAAGGATTCTCCCTCCCCGCTCAGGTTGAAGTATATGGGGAGAATGATGTAAGGAAACTTGCCATATGACTGCCTTTGCTTTCTATTGGTGAGTAAAGAGAACATTTACATTGTTAATATGACAGGTTTCAGAATAGCAGCCGTGTTAGTCATATTCGCAAAAAGAAAAGGAGGACTTGTGGCACCTTAGAGACTAACAAATTTATTTGAGCATAAGCTTTCGTGAGCTACAGCTCACTTCATCGGATGCATTGGATGCATCCGATGAAGTGAGCTGTAGCTCACGAAAGCTTATGCTCAAATAAATTTGTTAGTCTCTAAGGTGCCACAAGTCCTCCTTTTCTTATTGTTAATATGGGCCA
The DNA here is from genome assembly GCF_965140235.1 of Caretta caretta. Taxonomy (NCBI): domain Eukaryota; kingdom Metazoa; phylum Chordata; order Testudines; family Cheloniidae; genus Caretta; species Caretta caretta. The sequence goes on from NC_134214.1 coordinate 90,014,462, forward strand.
TGTTCCACTGGGTGCCAACACTTGGAAAAAGGCATGTTACAGAAATGCCATGAAGTACTCACAACGATGTCTATCATGTACCAAATGCTTTTAACTGGTGTTCTTGAGTTTTCTTAGCTTGATTAAATCTCTCCCCCCTCCCCGACAGAACCCATTGCGTGGAATGGATTGCTCCACACTGGAATGGTTTGTGAAAGTGGAATGTGAGAGCAAAAAAATAAAAGGATCAAATTCTCTTCTCCATTACACTGGTTCAACCCTACCAGATAATGGCCCATTCACTGCCACTAGATGAAGACTCCATGGCAAATGTACCAACATTCTGATTTTTACAGACCGCATTTCTTAGGACTCAACTCCTCTTGAGCCTAGCCTGTATGGTGGAGCCTAGTACAAGTCAGAGTCTAAGCACCATCCTGCTGTACTCGAACCAGGCCCACCAGCAGGTCTCCCGCAGCACCAGCACTTGCAAAAGTAGATTCAGCACTCACCCTCATCCTAAGTCTACGCAGCTGTGATTTCACAGCCTCACGTTTCCACTTCACACTACAGGGGGCTAGTGGGAGGAGAGAAGTTCCAGTGGCATGGACCACGTAAGCCACGTGCCAACAGGAAGCCCCCAAACAGCAGCATTTCAGGAAACCCCTTGCAATTCAGTATCATCTAGCAACCAGCCTCTAATTACTGAATCCATGTGTGTGGCACACAAGGGTTCTCCACCCAAATAGCTGACCTAGAGCTGCCTGATTGGGATGAAGCATTAACGTATGTTGAGGGAAAGGGAAGTGCTCTCTCTCAGTGTAACTCATACCCCTAGCAGCTGCTTGACTTTTAAATACCAGGCCACAATAAGCACAAGTTGCTGAGTTACTCTGCTCCTGTGTGTGGACTGGTTTGTAAATGACCTTCATCTGTTATATACAGGTTGGGAGGGAGAGGGTCATAGTGAAAGAATAGAAAGGCCATGTGTGGAAAAAAAACAAACAAGTCACATAGCAAAGGCTCTTGGGTAGGTAATCTGGGGAATGCAGAGATGCCTGCTCCACTTAGTTCCCTGGTGCCATTGTATAGTCAATTACCTAAAGTTCATGCTCCATCACATTCTTGAAAAAAGAAAAGGAGTACTTGTGGCACCTTAGAGACTAACATTTATTTGAGCATAAGCTTTCGTGAGCTACAGCTCACTTCATCGGATGCATTCAATAGCTCACAAAAGTTTATGCTCAAATAAATTTGTTAGTCTCTAAGGTGCCACAAGTCCTCCTTTTCTTTTTGCGGATATAGACTAACACGGCTGCTACTCTGAAACCTATCACATTCTTGGACATCCAACTGATCTTGTTGGATTAGAAGCAAAATGCTCTGCACCTTCACACTGCCACTCACAGAAGCATTACCTGAGGCTGGAAGCCCTGGCAAGCAATAGCAGGCTGGTAGGAGACAATATTCCAAGTATGAATTCAGAGTGCCAATCATGCATAGCCAAATAGTGCCTGCCCTTAGATTACTGCTGTAATTAATGAGGTTGTGCCCTCTAATTCAGAATTAATTTTCAACAGTAAAAATGACTCTTAGCACTGTGTAAGGCAGCTGTAGGGCTGTTTGTCTGAGTCACACCACTCCATTTTGATCTTATTGGAAAAATGGCTCTAACTGTTTGAGTTAGAGACTGAGGCTAAGAAAGGTGGTTTAGGAAAGGGCCTGGAGTGACCTTCCCTCCTTGAAGTCAGATTTAGGGATGGGAGGGATGCATTTGAACAGGATAGATGCACCAAGTATCCCATTGCCCTATATTAATGCACATCTAAGTGGGGCAATACCATAGCTGCATTTCCTTCGGGGGTTGAAGGGATAAGGTAGAGGTTATGTAGTACCAAGCAAGGTCCAGTGGCTGTTGATTTTTAGGTAGGCTATGTAACCCAAAGAAAGCAAGCTCATGTTTAATAGGGCTGGTCTTCATTGCAGTTAACCCAGACTCTGATCCAGCTCCCCTCCATGCACAACCACCACTACCCCATATGGGGTAGTGTTTTCTACCCAAGCACATCGCTCACACTTGGGCTAGTGATTCCCCCCCGCCCAACCCCCTTCTGTGGGCATTGCTCCCTGTTGCCTTCCCATAACTCCGCCTGGTTGCTTACGTTCTCCCCCATTCACAGGGAATAAGAGTGGCTCAATTTACTGCAGCACTAAGCAGAGGATAGTCCCCCCACAAGTCCTAGTGCCTCACCTGAGCCTGGATACACTTCAGTGGACATGCTTGGGTAAGGCCTTGCTGAGCAGCTGCTCACAGCTGGACAAGACCATCCTGGGTGCTCACAATCAAGCGTGAATCACTCAAGCTAACTCTGCAGGCAGGACATACCCATACCTGACTGTTTTTGCTCTTAACTATGGAGTCAGTAATTTCAGCCACTTCCTTGAAATTCTTACGCTGAGAAACTAGTTTTCCAAGTGAGTTAATCCATCACCCCCTTGCATACCTTTCACTGGGAGTTCTGGCTACATCAGACATGGGTTAAACCATTTCTGGCTCCTTATCTGCCTAGAGCGTGGCTAGTTTTAATCTCAAGCTTTCGCTAGCACCCGTAGGCAGGGGGGCACTGCTGGCCTCTTATCACTTAACAGCTACCTTATCTATACAGGTACCAGAGCGCCATGGAGATTTGCATTACGATACCAGTGCAGACAAGGCCTGTACATACTGGGAATTGTTTGAGATTGGGACTTTAAAGGAAAACAGTCAGGTAGTATCCCTTTCTTCTCCCCATCAAGAGGGTACATGACAAGAAATACACCCTGTTTGTGGATTAGCCAGTTATTCAAACACTTTCCTATTAGCACAAGCATTAGAAACTTAGGTTTACCTGGACTATGACATCTCCTTAGACCGCCCCTCCCTCCCCTCGAGTGCTACTAGGAGTTTCTCTACTTCTTCCAGCATTTTCCCCACTGCAGCTGCTGGTGGAGTGAGGCAGAGTTTACCGAAAAGAGGTAAAGCAAGTACAACACTAGTAGAGTCGGTTCTGGATGGTTTTTTTTTTTTATTATTATTTCCTCAGACTTGTTATTTAAACAGGAGTGCCTGAAATAAAAACATTTGAGTCCCATCATCAGGGGAATGACTTGATAAAGACAGAGGTCAGGTGAGCATGACAGCTGCCCTTTGCTAAACAGTACGGTTACCAGTTGTAATTGATACAGTTTTGACAGTCCATGATAGAGTAAGTTACATAATACAACATGCCAGTTCACATGAGGAAGTAACTTAAGTGTACTTCTTGATTTCATCGTACAATACTAAGACAAAAGCACCACCCATTCCTCTGAGTACATTGGACCATGCACCCTTGAAGAACGCCTTGGACCCTTCATCACGGGCAATCTTTCGCCAGCAGTCAATTGTACCAGAGTACATGATGTCAGCTGTGGAAAGTACAGAGATTGTTAATGAGAGGAGTCACATGGACTAGGATTTTGCCCAGGTCAGTAGTGGCTCAGCAAGGCTGTCTGCTTTGAATGAATTACATTTCTGAGCTTGTGCTCTAGTGTTATTAGGCATTTAATTGTTTATCTTTTACTACACTTGCACCAATAATGGCATCTCATGTCTATACTGAGATGTAATAGGCAAGAATTTGAGTTTTACTGTCTATAGCAACTGCACTAACATCTCAAGGGCTTGGGTTTAGCAACTGCATAAAGGCAAGTCTTCACTGCAAGTCATCGCAGGAGATATGCTGCTCTACCATTGTCATGGCTTAAACCAGAAGCACCACCATCTGCTGGGAGTTCTTCCACAGATTGTTTATATGCAACAGAGTGTCGGGATGTATTCTAGACAAAGGGCTGCATGGTCTCATGGAGCAAGGAACTCAAGCTCTAATCCTGGTCCAGCCAGTGACTTACTGCACATGCTGGGAAAGATGGACTGTTCTGCCTATAAATGGATATCATATGTCTCACCAGAGCATTGAGAGGACTTTTACTCAGAGTGGTATAACTGCTAAAGCAATAGACAATCTGGCTAGTCAGGGCATCAAAGAAAACCAACATCCATTTACAAGAGTCCACTTCTGAACCATGAAGTCTTGCCTGCCCAAACCCTTCTGATCCCACGGGCCTTGAAACAGAGATAGAGTTCTCTGCACCCATCTTGCATCTCTGGACAGAGAGGTTTTTTTGGGAATGCCCACCCACATTATGTTCTACATGGGAATTAGATACATACTTGCTTTACGCCCTGACTGCATCATCATACGACGGCGGACAGTATCAAATGGATAGGAGGTCAAACCAGCAACAGCAGTAACTGTCTGAGCAATCATCCAGCTGATAACGATGTGGGTGTTCTTTGGGTCAGGAAGCATTCCTATGGGAGGGAGGAGATCAGATTAACACCACCAAATCACTGTATATTATAATACCAAAGTAAATCATTTTTCTGCATTAGAGTCTAGAGTTTCTTCTAACAGCCTTAATGTTGTTTAGCTTCTTCTGCATTTTAAGAAGTTAGTTCAAAGGACCTACCCTTTGCAGTGTCATAGATGCCAAAATAGGCAGCTCTGTAGATAATGATACCCTGAACGGATACATTGAAGCCTTGGTACAGGCCCTTAAGACCATCAGACTTGAAGATCTTGACCAGGCAGTCACCAAGACCCTTGAATTCTCTGTCGGCTCCAGCTTTACCCACATCAGCTGCCAGACGGGTACGGGCAAAGTCAAGAGGGTAGACAAAACACAGAGATGTAGCACCAGCAGCACCACCAGATGCCAGGTTACCAGCAAAGTAACGCCAGAACTGGGTTCTTTGATCCACGCCACCCAGGAAGATCTGCTTGTATTTGTCTTTGAAAGCAAAGTTGAGGGCCTGAGTAGGGAAGTATCTGATCACATTAGCCAGGTTGCCGCGCCAGAAGGACAGGACACCCTGCTCTTTGGGGATACGGACAACACAGTCAATGATGCCCTTGTATTGCTGGTCTGCTGCAATCTGCTTGCTTGCATGCTGCACCTGTAAAACAGTAGAAGAAGATGGATTAATATCATTGTGCTGATAAAATTACAAGGCTGAAGATCTGGACTGATGAAGTTTCATGGTTGTCACTTGGTAGAAATGTTTGCTTTAATTTGCATTTGATAATTAACGTCTGATTCCGGGGTCTGGATAGACAGTCTTCCTCTACGGAGATTAAGTACGTTTGAAGAAAATCCATTTAGGCCAGAAATGTTGAAAGCTTGTTATGAAATAAAATAAGCTTGGTCCTATGAAGCTAGAGGAATTATAAATGAAATGACAGATTTGGTATTGAAAACATGAATTACTAGTAAACAAGAATGAGGATAAGATTAAGTGTAGATCTCTTAAATTTGGTGACAAGACAAGCTAGAGTGAGTTATTGTTGAACTTCGCTCATTATAACCAGGCGTGGAAGGATTATATTTGTACCGGTAAATTTTGATTTCACTGCACACACAATTCATAATCACAATTTACAGATAAGGCAACATAAGAAAAATGCTACTTGAGACCTCACGGTTTGAGTTAAGGATATTATACTCAAGGATATTTTACCATTTTGTGTTCATGGTTATAAGGCTTTAGCTTTTTGAATCTCAGTGACTACTCTCATTAAATTGTCTGATCTCCCATAATTTCCCTGCAACTGTGAAAAGCATGCAAGTTAAAAAAAATATATAAAAAAATAAAAATTAAGTTTGCCAGGCCTAATTATATCAGTGTCATGAAAGTCTTAGGCTGCTTCAGTGAGAAGTTTCACTGTCCTCTAAGCAGATGTCAGTGCAATAGACTCCTGGAATACAGAGAGAGGGTAAAGTGCTGAATTCCAAGGTGATCACCTGCCATTCATTTGACCCAGAAACAGGAAGTGCTGTTCTCTTAGGGTGGGGTAGTAATAAAGATCTTCCTGTCTCCATTTAGAATTGCTAGGATTTTCTAGAGCAACCCTCCTCCCTACACTTGTCACATCATTCTGATGACAGTTTGACAATAAGGCAGATTACCTACTGTGGGCAGCCAGAAAGAACATCTTTAGCGCAAAACTGCACGTGAATTTCTTTTCAAAAGCAAAATATGCTTTGCTACCCTGGATTTTTTCCATAGTGCCCAAAAGGCAGCAATTTACCGTGATCCACCCCAGATCAGAGTTGCATGTGCTGTCTACTTTGGAGAGCAAAGCTTAGTTAGTAGCCTGCCTTTATCTTTTTGGAGGGTTTTTTTGGGGGGAGGGGGGGGGAGAGGAGAGTGGGGTCGTTTGGCCTGGAAGGTCACCGGGCTTCTTTGCTTTCCTCAGGCTGCGTGTTGTGCCTGCGTGGCTCTGCGCGCTGGTTTTACCGCACGATGCTCGGAAGCGGAGAGTCGATGGAGGCTCACTCGGGGGGCCGAGACCCCACGGCTGGGCCCGGGGGCGCCGCTGGGCCCAGAGCACGAGGGCGACGCAGCCTCCAGCCCGGAGGGGAAGGAGCCGGGGCGGAGGCTGCTCCGCTCCCCCCCCCCGGAGCCGGGCCCGGCACCGCTTTGCATAAGCGGAACTAGCTGGCTCCGGCAGCCGGTCGAGGCAGGCGGGTGGTTTCCGGCTTCTCCGCGCCCGGGGACCGCCCGGGGAGCCGGGTGGGGGGGCGCCCAGCCGCCGGCACAGGGCCAAGGAGACCGGCTCCTTGGGCCGGGCGGGGGGCAGCGGAGCCTCGCCCCGGGCACAGACCGCGCTGGCTGCGGCGGCCCAGCTCCCTCTCCCAAGCCGGGATGCCCGGGCCTGCCCTCTCCTTGCCGCGACCTTGGGAGGCGGCTCAGGGCCCCGGCATCTCCCCGGCTCGCGGATGCGCCACGCGGCCACGTCCCAGCTCCAGACAAAGCCGCGGCCGGCGGCCGGTCCCCGGGATTTCCCCGAGCACTCGGGGCCCGCCCGCCCCAACCCCGGCCGGAGCCCATTCATCCATCCATTCATTCATCCCTCCATCCCTCCCCGCCGGCGGGCGGGCCCCCGGCGCAGGCCAGGCCTGCCCCGCGCTCTGCACCGCCGCCCCCCCCGCCGCCAAACCCACCTGCAGCAGCAGCTTCACTCTCTCGATGGGGGCGACGGCGGTCTTGGAGATGGCAGCGGCCACTCCCCCGGCCAGGAAATCCTTGGCGAAGGACAGGGCGGCGTCGGCCATGGCGGGGGCGGGAAGGTGAATAAATTAGACCCGGGGAGCGAGAGGCGGCTGGTGGGGGGCCCGCGGGCTCTGAGGCCGAGCTGCGGCAATGGCCGGTTTATATACAACCCCCGCCCGGGCTCCAGCGAGCGGGGCGGGAGGCGCACGGAGCTACGCACGGGCAGCTTCCCACCCCGCTGATTGGCTTGGAGCTGGGGGGCTGGGCCGGGGAGGGGCCGGCTGGGAATGGGGGGCGGGGGGGGACCCTGGCTGTCGCCTCCCCCCACGTGGCGCGGTGGGGACGGCCTGTGGGTCGGAGGGCGTGGGGGGACTGGCAGGGCAAGGCCGGGCTCTGTGCCCTGGGGCAGGCTTTGCGGCCGGCAAGGGGCTGCTCTGGGTTTCCGGCCGTGACGCCGAGCGAGAGGCTGCTGCTAGGCAACCCCCGGGGAAATACGGAGGGGAGAGCGACCGCCTGCATCGGCCTGTGGCACCGTCGCCGTGGAAACAGGGTTGGGACCGGGAGCACCCCCACAAAACCTCAGGCCTGAGTCACTGATCACAGGCGCCTGGGGGGCGGAGAAGGTGGGTGGGCCCCGAGGTGCACATACTGTGAGGGATGCTTCCCAGAGTCATGGTCACTGGGGCTGGACCAGATCTATGGGATACTGGAGAGCAGAGCTCAAAGGTGGCTCACAAAAAAGCCTGTCATGGCCCCTGCCAGGTCGGTCATTGCCCAACAAAAAATTTCTCTCTCAGTGTGTTTAACTACTTTTATAGACCTTCCTCTGCACCTGGCTACCTGATTCAATCCCACCTCAGAGTTCTCCAACTTTGGGGGGAGGGCAGAGGTATAACAGCCCACTTTAAACCTTAATCTAGTCCATGTGCCTTCCAGTGAAGGACTGTTCCCTGCATATTTTTTTTCAGTGTCTTTGTCCAGTCTATTTTTTGTTACATCAACTCAAGCCATCAAATGTGCTACATGAATTTAATCTCCAGGGTTAAGAATGCCTAAAAAATAGTAAAAAAAAACAAACAAACCCACCTCATAAACAGGAAAGAATACAAAGATATGAATGAATAAGACTAGCAAATAATAAAATCAGTTCTTCCATTCAGAGCTGATCAGGAGAAACTTTTAAGGCTTCACTCCACTCATACTCATTAGGGGAATATATGAGGTGAGCTTTCATGCCTTTCATAAAACCATTTCTTGACAGAGAAAGTTTCGGAAAACTGATTTCACCCAGTCACAGAGGCTCAGGTTAGAGTGCCAGTTTAACTATTCAGACAAGGTGTCCAAGGCCAAAAGCCTGCCAGTGACTATAAAATAAAATAAGTATCAACCTTAGGACTATCATTCAACTGAACAACTGATGGGATAAAGAACAAAGATAACTGTGCCTGTGGGGGCGTGACTGTAATATGCAGTTAGTGGAGGGAGCAGTCAGCATGGGGGAAGTGAGTAGTCATCAGCCTGGACGTTAATACAAGGATCGAGATCTCAGTTTTAAATGTTCCCTAATATCTTTGTTAGTGAAGGGCGCTAAGCCTGGACATCAATCCAAATTTCACCTCAGTTACATTCTGCCTAGCTGTTTCCTCTCCACTTTCATGATATTCTTCACTTCTTATATGCTTTTGGAAACTCTTATACAGGTCTTGCATTTTATACAAGCAGTGCTTCATTTCAGTACTGCGTGAAATACTCCCGGCATAGTCTTTAGGGGTGTTGTATGGCTTAGGGTTTGTGGTCACACTTTATAAATGATTAACAAATATAACGATGTTACAATATAGATGGTTATAAGCACACCAGGAGAAGGTGTTAAAGATATTTATAAATAACTGATGGACTTGCTAGACTATCAATTGATCATTTATTAAAACAATTATTCATTTATTAACCCTCTACATTTTGTTTATAAATGGAACATTAATATAAAGGACAAGCCTATTGGTGACCTATGTAAGGATATTAAGCATCTGGTTGCTCCTCCTGTCACCTACAAATGAGTAATAATCAGTAACTGTCACACAGTGTACAGCTTTGAGTTTTTCTGAAATTAATATAATTGTTTATGAAAGTATTTCCCTTCAGGTCAGAGGAATCAGATCAAGATTATTCTAGGAAAATCAAATTGGTAGAAAGTGCTAAGGTAGCAGAACCCACCAAAACCAGTTAGGATGGAACAGTCCTATGGCCCAGTCAAGTCTGCCAAGCATGTCAACCAGCTTTTCATAAAAAAATATGAGATAGATTAGTCTATCTTTCAAAAAGAAAAAGAGTACTTGTGGCACCTTAGAGACTAACAAATCTATTTGAGCATAAGCTTTCGTGAGCTACAGCTCACTTCATCCTTTTCTTTTTGCGAATACAGACTAGCACGGCTGCTACTCTGAAACTAATCTATCTTAGTTAACTTTGGGCAGCCTTTCTAGGCTCAGCTCTTAACACAGTCTGATGGTCTACTCTGCTTCTTCTGATCGACATCTCTTTATTAGAAACCACATGCATAAAAGTATCAATATTAAAAATATTACCATTCTAAGCTAAGGGAATACAGTGTGCTGGATTCATCAGAGTATTGGGAAGCAAGAAAGGCCAAATTCCAGACCCAGCTCTTCCAGTGTCTTGGTGTATGGTCTTTGGTAAAGCCCTGAACCTTTCTGGATCAAATTCAGCTCTGGTATAATTGGAAGCAACTACAGTTGAAAGCACCAGCTTAGAGCAGGGCTGAACTCGGGCAAAGAAGACAAGGAGAGCCATTTGTTAAATGGGGTCATTAATACTCAGCTGTCACAGGGCTGCTGTAAGACTTTACTCATTGTTGTAAAAGTGTTCTATAAGGGCGCTTTCATACTGGCTCTCAAGGGCTTTATTCCTTACATCTAAGATTGAATTTAAACACCGTCTTCTACCCACTGCTTCTTTACATTTCCCCGCGTGAGCAAAGGTTTATTTCTCTGTCAGGGAGGATAGCTCAGTGCCACTGACTACCCTTTGCCTCACAGAGCCTGAGTGATATACACTGCTGCAATGAGGGCACCTGGAATCAGGGATGCTGTGCCAGATGCGATTGGGTGGCACAATGCCGCATAGAGAAATTTTATACTTTTTCTGGAAGAATCAGGATCCCAGCACCCATTTCTTAGTGATCTGAGGGCTGGCCCCTGAAGGACACTTATCTAAGCTGTGAATAAACTAGTCCTCATGCTATAGCATTCCTTAGCGTTTTATGTCTGTGAGGTCCCCTCCTCAGAAAAGCATGAAAATACATCGACTTATAGGTCACAGCAGTTAAAGAGGACCACCCCTGTTTGTGTCTGTAAGGAGATGGTGAGGTTAAGTATTGCATCGTAGCGTTCTAAGCTCTGACCATAAAAGTGTCATCTCTGAAAATTATTTTAATATAAAATACACCTTTAAAAATATTGACAAACATATAAGGGGGTTAACACTGAAATATCTAATGCGTTTGGTATGTGCATTTTTCACACAGTAGGAGATAGAGTTAGTCATAACAAAAATGACCACAGCATATCAACAGTCTTGTTTTCCCCCCAAAGCTGAAATAATTCAGGTACTTGCAGAAATAGGTCAGGGTGGGGAGAGACATCTCAGTTTGCATTTCGGACTGTTCGATGATCATTTCAGTGCTGTTTCACATATTACTGTTCTTTCTTTGCAAGAGTACCTCTGCAGCATGTTTTCATTTTTCTTTGCAACTGGGGACTCAGAAAATTATTCAGTTCTTAAATAAGTTTTACAAAAGCTGAAAACCAGAATTAGGAGGATGAAATTAAAACCAGAATTAGGAGGACAACAATGTGAATTATGTGGGGACAAATACTGCATATCCAGAATGCCAAGTCTATATTGAATCAGTAACAGACAGATTTCAGTAGAAATGTGTACTGTACACATTATATATTTTATTCTACTTTTAACCATATATCTATTCTGAAACTATGTGTTCAGTGCTCTCAAGTGTTACAAATGTACTTAAACTTCCCTAATATTTTTGAATGAATTATAATTCCTGATCATGGCTCTCATCACTTATTTTCTGCAAGTGGTTTTAGCATTAAAAAGCTATTCAGCACTGAAAACCCCCAAACTGAGTAGATTTCAAGTTCAAATATTGTTGTAGTTTCAAAATGTTTGTATCCTTCAGATAAGCTTGAATTGATTGTATCAATTCACTACATGAGTTACAAGGTTTAGTCATGTTTGACATGGGCGTTTCAATCCCAGGGAAGGCCATACAGTAAACGGAGGTGCTGCTACCTTGAGTGCAATGTGTCTTCCTTTTTGCTACGCTTTCTTCAGATTGTGGACTTGGCCGAGAATGACTGCAACATACATTTGTTCAATGGACTTTCCAATGTCAATTTTCAAGAGTTGGCTTCGGTGGCTCAAAATTTCCTCTTCGGAGGAACTTTAATTCTTGCAACTCTTGTGGTTGTAAACTCTGGTCCACTCCAGGAATTAGCTTGTAGCTTAAGGGAGATTCAATATAACCATTTCTGTAGAGACAGACCCGCTTGCAGAACTCAAAGGTGCTAAACATAACACCATAGTATGGGACAATCTGTGGGGGAAAAAAAGAAGATTGAAACCAGTTATTAATTTAGAGTCACTATCAATATTCTCTACTCAGTTACAAAGCTAGGATTTATAGCACTTCATTGTTGATTTGGCCTCATCAGCAATGTGGATTTACACCAATTGAGAATCTGACCCTAAATGAGTTGTGCCATTCTACAGGTACCAGACTGAGTTAAGACTTGGTTTATTATAGGCACAACCCGATTTAGCAAATTATTGTGAGGAAGTGGGCTTGTGCTGAACTTAAACAACATAATGTTTAAAACAGTTACGATTTGTTTTAACAGAACATTTGGGATGCATTTTGTATGTGGCAGAAATGCGTCCTTTCTTTTGTCCCAAGCAGAGTCAATGAAGCTATCCTGACTTACAGTAGCTGAAATTCTGGCTCTTTATGTTTAGCCATTTTCCCTGCTGTTTCTCTGTTATTTCCCAGGTGTGTTTGAATAAACTTCCACCAAAAGGCTCTGCCACTTCCTCGAACGCTTTTGATGAGGATGGTGTCATATGAAAGCCAGCAACTTGCAGATGGCCATTAACACCAAACCAATAAAGCTCAAACAGCTACATTGTAACCCGAGGAAGGGCAAACCTCTACCATTGCTGTCACAAAGTGTCTAATCAATACACTGTTCAGAAGGAGAGGAGAAGAGGGACATCATGTGTGTTACAATTCCAACTACCAATTAGTTGGTCATGTGTCTCAGATTGCATTTAAATACAGACTGATCAGAATGGAGGAAATCCGCACCTTGAGCAGATTGGCTGTGAGTCCACACCAGAGTCCGAGCACGCTCTTGGTCTTCACAGTTTGCCTAAAACAGTCAACCATGCCAGTAAAACGGACATCAACCCCTCCATAATGGGGAAGGCAAAGACTCTGAGCCTGTTCAAACGAAAACCACAACAGGTGTTAATTATTTTTAATTGAGTTGATTTGTTTAATTCCTTCATTTCTATAGGTGTTCAACACTTAAATGCTGAAACAGGTGGCCTTCGTCTATTTACCATGCTTTAGTCAATTATATTTCAAAGACTTAACAATTCTGCCTGGGGTCTTATTGAAAGGTAACCAGTTGGGGTGGGAAGATATTTTAAATCTAGAGTATAGGAGAAGTCTACTACTAATTCTGTGTTGCACTGTACATGGTGTAACTTGAATAACATATCCAAGCCACCCCCAAACACAGTAAGATTTAAACTACCAAAATGCAAAGTCACATGAATACATGATATTATGTCATAATCTACCAGACCAGTGTGCACTTGGTTCACATGGAACAAAAGTGCAATGGGTCAATCTGAGTAGCAAAATCCTTTCACCATTAATCTCTCACTGTGTTAGAACAGTTAGGATGGCCTGATCTTCAATAATCTGATCCTCATCCATCTGTATGGACACAGATGTAAGTCCACTTTGCATGTGCAAATCAGGGATTTGTTCATATATATGGCAAGACAGACTCTTCCAGACAAGAGATTCAGGCATGTGATTGCACATGTAGGTCTGATCACTGAAGATCAGTAATTTTATATTACTGACAAAAAGAAAAGGAGTACTTGTGGCACCTTAGAGACTAACCAATTTATTTGAGCATGAGCTTTCGTGAGCTACAGCTCACTTCATCAGTGATCTTATATTAGCGGGAGTTTAACTGTTCATTTACTGGTGAATATTGATATAATTATCTTACATTTCCCCAGTGATCTATAACAGCAAGTGGTGTAATATTCCTTCTTAGTTTGGCTGAAAAACCCACAGCTTCCTCAAGGTGATAAGCCTATAACAAATTTCTCTGTCAAACTGACACCTGTTGATGTTTGCTAGATGTGTCTGCTCTAGAATTTCAATAGTTTGGCAGCCCTGGTCTAGCTGGTAAAAAATGGAAACATACTGAAGACTAACATCATATTTTTATCCTTAATATGCCCCCCCTCTTCCCACCAGATGGTGGTGGTGGAGGGAGGGGGATTAAACTCTGGTCTCCTAGAACTCACGCGAGTGTTCTAACCATTAGGCTAAAAGTTATAAGGTGGGTGGGGGCAGCAGCAGCAGCTCCTCCTCCAGATGTTTTGTGTGGAGCGAGGCAGGTGCCTAACTCATTCCCACAGGAAATGCCTTAGGGGCAGGCAGCTGATTCCCATTTGTGGCTTGCTAACCAAGATAGGTGCCTAAATCTGGGATGCAGGGAGGCATCTGTCTCCATGAGAGGGACAGGGTTTAGCACCTCCCTCTCCTCGTCGTTGATATCTTCCTTGGCTAGCTTAGGTGGCTCCCTGCCTAGTGCACTGGATTTTGTGGGTCCCATTCTAAGGCTCCAGTCTCTCCCCATTCATTGCACAGGAGCGTGGGCACCTAACTTGGCTTTGGGGAATCACGGTGGTGATCCTATGATTTTCTGGGCACCTAAAAAATTAGGCACTGTGACCACTCAGCATTGCAATGCCTAAACCCTTTTGTGGATATGGGTCAAGATTCCTTAGGTCAAAGTGCAATCAATGCATGGTAAGTGGGTGGGATTTTTGAAAGCACCCAAGAGATTTAGGAGCACAAGCAATTCACACACTTTTGAAAATCCCACCCTGGTCACTAAAAACCCAGGATGGATTTGACACATGCTTCTGCTTTCCAAAGTGACAGGGATATTTTGAAACAGATCCAAAAGCCCAGGAAACTGTGGACAATTAAGTAGTGAAAAAGGGACAAGTAGCAAAAATACCTGAGGAAGATGACAATGCTGCTAAGCATATGCATCCTTTCCTTTCCAATGTGCAGGGGAGGACTTGCAAGAATTAAGTGCATTAGTTTAGCTTAATCACTTTAGCCATTTTGTACACTGCAAAGGCACATATCAAAGGGTGGCACTTTTGTGTACAATACAAATGTAGGGTACGCTGTATGGCAGATTTAAATAAGATTTTGTCAGCAGTAAAACTACTCTGGAGAATGTTAAAAAAGAATGGTAGGTCTCAAAGAACCAGATTTCTAATTTGCCTACAGACTCTAATCTCTAAAGTGATTTATTGAGAGATTATTTATAGTAACATTCACCATTGTAAAAGCCATTATCAAGATTTTTATCTGTGACGTGAGGTCCATACCCCCCCACCTTTCTGGCTTACTGGAGCCATAAAAACAAGCCCGTAGACACAGTACTTGAGAACCAAAAGACTCTCAAAGGAAGTGTCAGCCTGAAAACAATGGCACAATTTAAATCAAAATTATTTTATCCAGTAGTTCAAGTTAAAATTTTAGGTTTTGAAAAAGGAAAGAAAGCTTTATAAAGCTAGAAAATATTATTAAAAAACATGTAAACATTTCATTTAACACTATTTTTAAAGAATCTGTGAACTCAGGGGTTGTAGTCTATGACTGGAGAATTGCAAATATATTACCTGTTTTTAAGAAAGGAAAAGAAAGTGATCCGGGCAACTACTGGCCCGTTAGTTTGACCTCACTGTATGCAAGGTCTTAGAACATATTTTGAAAGAGAAAGTAATTAAGGACAGAGGTAAAGGTAAAGAGTTCCTCAGTGACCCGTCTTAGGACCAATCTTATTTAAGTTTTTCATTAGTATCCTCGGCATAAAAAGTGGGGGTATGCTAATAAAATCTGCAAATGACAGAAAGCTGGGAGGTATTGCCGACATACAGAAGGACTGGAATATCATACAAGAAGATTTGGAGGACATTGAAAACTGGAGTAATAGAAATGGGATGAAATTTAATAGTTCAAAGTGCAAGGTCATGCATTTAGGGACTAACAAGAATTTTTGCTATAAGCTGGGGACATATCAGTTAGAAGTAACAGGAGGAGAAGACAGACTTGGGTGTATTAGTTGATCACAGGATGACTCTGAGCCATCAGTGTGATGCGGCCATAAAAAAGGCTAATTCAATCCTAGGATGCATTAGGCAAGGTATTTCCAGGAGAGATAGGGAAGTGTTACTACAATTATACAAGGCACTGGCGAGACCTCATCTGGAATATTGTGTGCAATTCTGTCTCCCATGTTTAAGAAAAGATTAATTCAAACTGGAACAGGTGCAGAGAAGGGCTATGAGGATAATCACAGGAATGGAGAACCTCTTACCTTACAAGAGGAGACTTAAGGAGCTTGGCTTGTTTAGCCTAATGCAATGAAGGATGAGGGGAAATATGATCACTCCTCTCCCTCCCTCCATCAGAGGGATAAACAACAGGGAGAAGAAGTTATTTAAGTTAAAGGCCAATGGTGGCACAAGAACAAATGGATATAAACTGGCCAACAATAAGGTTAGGTTTGAAATTAGACAAAAGTTTCTAACCATCAGAGGGGTGAAGTTCTGGAACAGCCTTCCAAAGGGAGCAGTGGGGGCAAAAAAACCTAACCTGGTTCAAGCCTGAACATGATAAGTTTATGGAGGTGATGATATGGTGATATTGGCAACAATGGCATATGGCCCATCCACAACTGCTATTAGCAAATATCTCCAATGGAGAAGGGACACTATATGGGGAGGGCTCAGTTACTATACAGAATTCTTTCCCAGATGTCTGGCTGATAGGTCTCACCCAGATGCTTAGGGTCTAACTGATTGGCATATTTGGGGTTGAGAAGGAATTTTCTCCCAGATCAGGTTGGCAGAGACCTTGGGGGTTCCTCTCCAGCATGGGGCATGGGTCACTTGCTGGTTTGAACTAGTGTAAATGGTGGATTCTCTGTAACTTGAAGTCTTTAAATTAAGGTTTGAGGATTTCAGTAACTCAGCCAGAGGTTATGGGTCTATTACAGGAGTGGGTGGATGAGGTTCTGTGGACTGCGATGTGAAGGAGGTCAGACTAGATGACTATGATAGTCCTTCTGGCCTTAAAGCAGGGGTGGGCAAACTTTTTGGCCTGAGGGCCACATCTGGGTATGGAAATTGTATGGCAGGCCATGAATGCTCATGAAATTGGGGACTGGGGTGCAGGAGGGGGTGAGGGCTCTGGAGGGGGAGGGCAGGGACAGTGTGTGGAGCCCCCTGGCTGCCCCTACGTGTAGGAGCTGGAGGTGAGACGTCGCTGTCTCCAGGAGCCGCGCGGAGCCATGGCAAGCCCCTGACCCTGCTCCCTGTCGGAAGCTCGAGGGCCAGACTAAAACGTTTGAAGGGCCGATCTGGCCTACCCCTGCCTTAAAGTCTATGAACCTAAATTAAAACTTTGGTTTGGTTATCAGTTGATGCTGGAGGATTCACACATCCCTACAACACTAATCCCTACAACTGCACTAGAGCAGGACAGCTAAAAGTGAAACTAACTGAACAGCTCAGACTAGTTTCATTATCCAAGTTCTGCAGAAACCTAACCTGGTTTATATAATGGGGAGGAGTGGTTAATTGCTTATTAAAAAGAACACACCTACTGAGTATAGTTTTTATGGGTAGCATAACACACACACACAGAGTTTTGCAGGCATACATAACGGCATACGATTTTGAACCAGCAATTTAGGACACGTAGATTTCCAAGTATCTGATCTGCTGGTGTTATTAGATATTTAAGTGACCTACACTGCAGCTATGATTTTTTGTACCCACAAACTACAGGCACAAAAATGGAGGCCATCTTGAAAATCTGGTCCTAAGTTCAGACTCTTCTTCCTTTCCTATGGGATAAAATTTATCTAAGTATGAAATTGTCTTGGAGGTACTTTTACCTTCTAGGTGTGTGGTACAAATGACCCAGGGAGGGTGAAAGAGGAGTTAACAATATATTCTTGTAGTACTGTAATGGGGATTTAGGATTTTGATCACTAAATATAGTAAATCTCTTTTATGGATACAAATTCTATACACATTCAAAAGATCACAGCTAAAAAACAACTCAGCCGTGAAGGAAACCAATTTATCATAAAGCTCAACAGTTCATTTCACTTAATCCAGAATCTAAAATAAGAACGGTGAAGTCTTTTAAGGCTGGGTTAATAGGGACACTTGCAGCAGCAAAGTGTAATCATAGTTGAAAGGAAATGGACGGCCAAATCCTGCAGTCCCCACTCAGGAAATACTCCCACCAAAGTCAATGGAAATTTTCATTGAATGAGGATGAAAGGATTTGGGCCTCAAAGAATATTTTGCTACCCATAGATGGCAAACAATTTCAAAATGCAAATAAAGAACCAGTTTTAAGAACGTGTGAGCAATTTTACACAGCACGGACCAAATTACAACCTACAACATTGCGGCCAGATTAACCGTGGATCAGAACATACAGTAAGGCTCACACAGGCCATTCAGACACGTGGAAAGGTAATCTGCTGTGAGGTACCAGCAGTCAATTGTCTCCAGAGCAATAGATGAGAACAGCTGCCTGCACTCTAGGAACACTTTGTCCTCTTCTCGGTAAGAGGAGAGAAAACCCCCCTGATCTGAGGTCAAACCCTGCCTCTCTTGCTGAAATCAATGGGGCAGCTCCAGTGAGCAAAGCAAGCAGAATTTGGCCTCTGGCACAGCATTAAATAGGTTAGGATCAGGGCTTTTGTATTCTGTGGCTTCTGCCTTTGCCATGGAATACATCCCTTGCTGCTGAGCCTAAGCTTTCACAAAAAAAAAAAAAAAAAAAAAGTTTGCTTTTGCTTCTATGCTCATGATGATGAAGATACCCTTGAAATGAGGACGGAGGCCTTTTCTAGAGAGTCAGTGCAATCCTCATTTTGGTTTTGGACTGCCTTATATTGATTTAGCTCAAAGTGGTAAGAAATTGACACAAGCTAAAGCATTGTCTGCATGCAAATTTGCACTGGTTTATTTAAACTGGTGCAAACCCCTGTGCAGACAGTCTTGGGCCCAAGTCCTGCAAATATGCATGGTTAACTTCACGTATGGGGACTTGTTTCATTGATTTCAGTTGGGCTACTCTCTGCATGCAAAATTAAGTATTTGCATAGGTCTTGACAGGACTGGGGCATTATTTTGGTTTAAGAGGGGCAGGGGCCTATTGCAGTTTAGTTTATGGTGATTAGCAACAGATTGGAGCTAAACTGAAAGGGAAAGTTTAAACCAATAGCCGGGAGTGTCCACACAGCCTTTTGCACAATTATCAGTTTAAAATTACACATTAAGTTATAGCAGTGAAACTCTGTATATAGATAAACCCATGATTGATACAAGGCTCTCTTAATTGATTTAACAGTGTCCACACACACGGGGACAACACTGATTTCATTACTTCAGTTTCCAAACAGTCCCTCTCTTAACCTTCTCTCTTGGTTAAATTCCAGCACAGGGAAATACATTCCATTCAGTCTGCCTCCTGCAGTTTCAATCAGATACAACAAGTTTCACTTCCTTTCCCCAAAAAACGTTGAGCAGTGCTGCTGAATGACAACAAACAACTGCCTCAGAACACCTCAGAGGTGGCTGCGTTTCACTGGTGGGTGAGGCCTATCGATGCCTCACCTTCCACAGAGAGATGTTTATTTAGCTTAATTCGCTAAGCAGTTTGAGATCCTTATTTATTACTCCTAGCTTCCTACCTCCTTGGAGAAAAGAGGAGACAGAAGAGCGAAGTACTAGTAGTTATTGCCAACCAGATCAGGACTATTAAATCTGTTCAGTTCCAGGGGAGGCATCACAGGGCTGAGGAAGGGTCAGCTATGACCAGTCCTACTGCTAATTATTTGTACTGCCTTTTCACGTAAGGAAAAACCCCCTCACATCAACAACAAAACCTACTCTACTACAAAATTTTAACACCACAGTTTTATGACGACAACCATATGGATAGTCCGTCTCCAGGCGTCTCTCCCCTGCTTTGGGGTTTCTGAGAGAAATGCCTCTAAGTGGTTGGGCCAGAGAAAAGCCAACTCGAGCTTTGGCAGAAGGAAAGTCTCACATTTCACTGAGGCAAGAATTGCGCCCCAACTGGCCAGTGGTGCTCCAGGGACTGTAGTTCCTAAAGCTCACGTATCTTGCTCTTTAATAACCTCAGTGACTGAGCTGTATTAAGTACGTTAATTGCCAAATAAATAAAATGTTGACATGGCCAGTAGCTGGAAGTGATTGTAAAGAAAAAGCCCATAGAAAATAAATGGACTCTGATGCGATCCATCTGGCAACACTCCCCTCCTAGTCAGGCTAGTCATGAGTTCAGGTCCCACTCCAGGACTTGGGCTCATGCCTAATGCTAACACTACAGTACCGTGAGGAGAGAGGGAGTTTGGGATGGTGATAGGAATCACAAGTTAGAAAATGCAAATTAGTTGATTAGTCCCATTGCTTTGCAAACATACAAGTCTAGGGAAGAAGAGAAATGCTGCATGGAGGTATTGTCTTTCTCATGAAATAAGAGGACAAATATGTTCCCGATGCACTGAAATCATCTGATCTACACTCAGGGTGAGTTTGGTCTTTTAAGCACAGATCCTTTCTGCCTGTCTGGAAGTGACAGGGGATGATGGAAGATCTCAGGGCACTTTTGAATCTCTCTCTTCATCTATGCAGAAGCAGAAACCACACTTTGATGTCAATTAAAAATATGTAAACAGATTAAACTATGCAGATGCGGGTGGATTAGACAAATAGTGTTGGGGTTGAATTAACAGGACAAATAGAGACATGGTCCCTTCAACAATAAAACCCAGAGTATTTAAACAATGGATGCCCATTATACAAAGTATCTATGATTTTTAAAAAACAGTATTGCTCCTTATTATCTACACTGTGTAATATACCACTCTACTCATTCAAATAGCTTCATCTTTAAAAGGTTCCAAGGCACCAGCATGTAAGGAGTTAAACAAACAGCTTTTGTACAAAAGGTCCTAAAGCATGTATGCTTTTTAGATGTCATGTGAACCACATGACCCGGGTGTTTTTTTAAATAAATTGGCTCATGACTCGAATAACTTTCATATTCCCAGCTGGCAGGAAAACCAAATCTTGTAAATCGCAGGAATGCTATAATACAAGTGCACTCAGAGACTGGCCTTAAAGCACCGGGAAACATCCCACTGCCTAAGCTCTCTCTGTACAACAGTTACTCACACTTAGGCAGTGTTGGAATGTAACGATCTGACAAACCCTCATTTCAATGGCTCACATGGAGAATGCTTTTTATAATAAAAGACTATTGGATCCCATTTCCTTGTCCAGGCTTTGCTTATAACCCACCTCTAACAGTTGTGTTAGGCTGACATTTACCACACAAGGCCCTAACTATGGAGCTATTTTAACCAAAAAACAATTATATACAAGCTCTTTATTGACTTCAGATTGACTGTGTGCTCCAGGGGCTCCAAACTGGGTTTAATGAATGGTCAGGCAATCCTATAATGCAGTATGTCCCTTACTAAAGGTTTCAGAATCTACTACTGCAAATTCGTAGTAGTTAATCACTTTTTATTAATAAAAAAAAATTACATTTGCATAGCACCTTTTATCCCAAAGGATCCCAAAACACATTACAAACTGATACGGGGTGCTGGAACAATTTTTATAGTCGGGGCATTGAGAGCCATTGAGCCAAACTGTAAACCCTGTATATGATGGAAACCACTTCAAACCAGGGGGTGCTGTCACACCCCCATCACCCCTAGTTCCAGCACCTATGAATGGATATATAAACTACACCCAATATTAATGCAATTCCCCACTGAAAAGCAGCCACTTCCAGGGTGAGGTGTGACAACAGCCCAGAGCAACCCTGCACAACTGTTTAGGACAGGAAGTGAAGAACATCATATCCATTTGTTTTTGATTGCTCCAAAAAGGACAGTTACAGTCCACTGAATGCATAACCTGGTGTTAAAATGGTATGGAAGCATCTTCCCATGATGCACTCCAGCAGATACATTCCTGTGAGAGGTTTCTTCATAACACATGGAATGGTGTGCAATCAATGCCAAATATATATAGACACTGAATCCTGCAATAGCTGTAAGGAGCTGAACTCTGTTCGGCTTAGTCTACACTACAGAAGGTTTGCTGGTCTAGCTATATTGGCGAACCCTGCTAGTGTAGATGCAGCTTATGTTGGCTAAAAGTGCTTTTGCTACTGTAGCTCCTTCTACACTAGGACTTTTGCTGGTATAGAAATGTCATGCCCCCACCCCCAAAATAAATAAATAAAAAATGCACCCCAAACCAACATTGCTATATTGGCAAAAGCTTCTAGTGCAACCCTAGCCCTGGACTCTGTTGCTCCTTTAGCAACGGACTGTCAGGGAGTTTCAGGCCAAGGATGGATAGTTTCAGGGACAATGAAAACACCAGTGCCACATTAAGGTTGAATGAGGCCAGCTAACCAATTGGCAAGTACAGCTGCAGTTTGTGCATGCAAATAAGGTTCTGTGGTTATAAAAATGTACACAGACTGAAAGGTCTGCCAGTTTCAGGGCCATTTGTGAAAGTTCTGCCCTAAGAATCTATCATACTAACACAAACAATTCAGAATTAAGGCTGTGAAGGCTGACACACTTGTGTCTTCATATTGTAAGAGTCTTAGAACCAAGCTTAATGCTACAGGTCACCTGTGCAAAGCGGTGTGCCAGCCTGGAATTTCAGCCTGGACCCCAAACTTGCTTGTTTCTGTAAGCCTACCTACTGGAGCTCAGTCCCTGAGCTTTACTTCAAGACGGATTCTAGCTTAAAAATATCTTTGTTGGACCAGCCCATTGACTTTGTTGGCCACATGTGTGATCCATGTTTAGGTCTCTGGGTCCATAGAGGCCAGAAATACTACCGACTCAGCGTGCTCAACTCCCATGGGCTGGAGGAAGGGAAGACCTGATGTAGGAGTCTCTGGATATCCAGAAAGATGGGGTGGCCTGATTTGAAACTTTGGGAGGGAGGGGAATAAAGTGAGATTCTTCTCTACCCAAGTCACTTTTGTTATGGTGCAAAAAACAAACAAAAAAACCCCAACGAAACCCTTTTGATACAACTTTAGTCCCATTGTGTATAGCACGGGTTCAGTACTCTTCTAATTATAATCCCATATATGGCACATAACAGCTATAGTGAAATCCAAGGCTCAGAGCATCCCCTCCTGTGGAAACACCTGCAGAGGAAGAGGGCCAGTGCAGTGTACAAAGATCTGATGGAAATCACCCAAACCATGGGAATAGGGTGGAGAAAGTGGAACCGTGCTACCAGTGCCTCCCTTGTCCCTGGGATCCCCCATAAAGAAAGGTTTCCCCTACTACAGACTGGCTAAAGGTAACAGCAGAGAGAGAGAGAGAGAGAGAGAATCTTGAATTCACTTTAATAAAGGTGCAAGGTCCATTGATACAGTATTACATATTCATCTGGGAAACTGGATGTTGGTTTAAACAACTCCTCAATATTTTTCATGCTACGGATGGAAGATGAGAGTATTTATAACTGGCAGTTTTTATTTGGATTGAATTACCTTAGAAATATTAAGAGAGTCTTAAGAAAGCAATTAAATAAACCTCAACACCCCTTCTCCTCCCCTACATTTCCTTTTAATATTTGCAAACAAACATTGCATCCTGCTAGTGCATGACAGCCTAATAAAGACATTAATTAGAAATTGACTAAAAATAAAAATGAAACTGATTAGACTATTTTCATTGTTCAAACTGAACAAAATGCAAAGAGTGAGTGAAAAAGTAAGAAATAATGTGGAGGTTTAATATCTATGGTGTTATATGTAACATACAAATTTATTTAACATATACAATTTTTAACCTAAAGTGACCCCTATAATGCCAATGGAACACAAATTAGCTATGCAAAATTTAATTAAATTTTAATGTGAAAATTTTAGTGAGGTTTTCAGCACGTACTTGGATTCAAACAAAGATTATAAAAATGTCAACTCAACACCCCCTAAGTTTTTCTTCTAAACTTTGAATAAAAGTTATCCAGCTATTTCCTTTTTCAATCATTAGGTTTGTATCCTGCCTTCGAATACCTTGTGCACTATGATGGGCTAAGATAAAGGCCATCTCATACTGGAGGGAAGGATCTAGTCTTAGGTTCTCTTTCACCTAAGCAATAATTTACTTATTTCTTCTAAAAGTTGGTAACACAGAAAGTGTTACTGAGAAATTTCCCTCTGACTAACCCCATCCTCTAGATTCACAATATAAGCCATAGGTTCCATGCCAAAACATGCATACTGTACCTCTCAATTCTCTAACATGCCAAACAGGAGCAAAATGAAAAAAGGAAGACAAAGGAATAAAATTAGGATAATCACGATAGAGAGAGAGGGCTCACACATTCAAAATGACTGATTAGAATTTGTTTTTAATTAAAAAAATAAAAAAGCATTCGACTATATTTCACGTCAAATATAGCAACTTTTTTTTTTAAAAAAAAGCTAAACATGTTAACTATAACCCTGCGGGTGAAGAGGGGAAGGGGAGAGCCATGGTTACAGGAACAAGTTTGACAGACTAAATCACCACCAAAATATAAAACAATGGAGAGTCTGAGCCTGTTCCATTGAAGTCAGTGACAAAACTCCTGCTGACCTCAGTGGGGCAGGATCTGGTTGTAGATATGTAACACTGGAAAGGATGGATGAAGGTGACTATGATAAATGTTAGTAGTACTTAGTCCTTAAATAGTGGTATGTATCTTCAAAGAACTGTCCATACAACTCATAACTGAGGAATTAAGTGTTATTCAGACATGGAAATAGATGGAGTTCAAGTGATTTGCCCAAGGCTGTCTACCAAGTCAGTTACAGAGCTGGGATTAGAACTCAAGTGTTCCTAGAATCCAGTCCTACTCTCACCTCCTTGGATCAGTGCTGCAGTTCCAGACCACTGCTATATTAGTGGGGTCTAGGTTTTCTTCCTGATGGTTGTCCAGTTCCCTCTCTCACAGGGGGATCTGACAGAGCCTTGAGACTCCCCAATTTCCCCTGCCCAACACCAATATTGAGCCACTGGATCTCCTTGGGCAGGAAGATTGGTGACGCTCCTTTGGCAGCCTGCTAGTTTTATTTCTGAAGTCCATCAGAGGGACTCCTTGTGGCCACAAGTCTGCCCCAGAGCTCTCAGCTCCTCCTCACCCAGCAAGCAAGAGTCCAGGTCTGTGAAATGAACCAGAGTTTCCCCATGTGCCACTGCAGAGTGCTCATGCTAGCCTACTGGGGTAGCTAAACATTTCAGTACATCACATGTTTTTATTTCCCAGTGATTAGGCTCACCAGATGGAAACGGATCAGAAGAGACAGTTGGGACAGATTCATGGTTACAAAAGGTATTAGCTCCTTTCTTTTCTTCCTCCTATTGTTTTCCCCACTGTACCTCTGGGATGTTCCATTTCCCCACTCCTTCCCAGGTCCCACGTTGTCACTGCCCTTCTGGTGCTGACATCATCATGGCTACTCTGCACTCCCTCACGCACTGACTCCCCTCTGTACTGGGGACAGAGCATTCCTCCTTCAGAGCACTTTCAGGGTCCAGTCCACGTCCTATTGAAGGCAATGGGAGCCTTTCCATTTGCTTCAGCGAGAGGAGATTCAGGCCCTCAGCAGGCGAGATCAGTGTGGAACTGATCCCCCACAAGGCTGAGCTACATGCTTATGCTAACTTTTAGAAACAACTTTGTAGATCGATTCAACCCAGCTTTAGCCAGCCCCCAGGGTCAGCCAGGCTATGATTTTCAATGGCTTTTTACTTGGCAGTTTGAGCAAGTTCAACCACTCCTACTTAAAAATAACAAATCAGGATTGATTGAATTTATATGTATCCTCCTGCCTTCCCCACAGCTTGTTAGTAAAGCATTATGGGGAGTTGGGGGGGTCTTTAACCTCAAAAAATCACGTTAAGACTGTAAGGCACTTAACAAGTATACAAATTGCAGAAAAGGTGAAAACAAATCACTGTAGAACAGAGAAAATATTTATATTTTTGTTCAATTTCTTCTTTCTGGTCTTTTTTTTTTTAAAGACATTTATTTGCTGGAAGTGTAGGACAGTTCTT
Source organism: Caretta caretta (assembly GCF_965140235.1). NCBI lineage: Eukaryota > Metazoa > Chordata > Testudines > Cheloniidae > Caretta > Caretta caretta. Next base: position 90,040,154 of record NC_134214.1, read on the forward strand.
TACAGAGATAGGGCAATAAACCCAGAGTTTCTCATTCTATACAGGTTTCAGAGTAGCAGCTGTGTTAGTCTGTATTCACAAAAAGAAAAGGAGGACTTGTGGCACCTTAGAGACTAACCAATTTATTTGAGCATGAGCTTTCGTGAGCTACAGCTCACTTCATTCTATACAGAAGTACCCAACAGAGAGCAGCTGGCACTTATCTATAAAAAAAAAAAGAAAAGGTGAAACAGCACACCCTAGTGGCTGAAAAGAAATGATGTTTTTGCTTCCCCAACTGTACTGCTCCAGAGGAGCAAACTATAAATGGATCTTTTTAACATAAGACTGGAAGCCTGTGAATTTTCCTTCTCACTAGCTATGAAAACTTAGTGCACAAATTAGTGGTGCACTGAAATGTAGGTAGTTAAGGCTAACGAGAAAAGCATGAGACTATGACCTGGTCCCTGCCTAATTCTCTATAGACTGTGCTAGCTATGAACTTACGTGGAATGTGTGTAGGAACTCCAACACAGGGAACAATACAAGCAACTCAAGTGGTGAAACAAGTGAACCGTTTCATATGAGTATGAAGAGCGGGGGGAGAAGGCAAAGCTCTGGATTCAGGACAGAATGGTAGGCGGGCGGAGGGGGAAAATCAGATTTCACACTATTTTGGGGAACTGTGTTATAACTGTCCTAAAAACAATAAGGGAATTTAAATCCCAGTTTGAACTGAGGGGGAACTAGTTTTCCTTATTACACTATCGGGCAGAAGCATGAGTTTAGTAGATCTGAGGAGAGAACTAAAAGGAAGGGATATTCCCACTACTCATCGTCCTAGTCCCAAAGTTTGTGCTCAGGTAGGGCATCAGACACAGAGTGCATCTACACTACAAAAAAACTGCACCACAGCAAGTCTCAGAGTGCAGGTTAACTGACTTGGCTTATGGGGCTTGGGCTATGGGGCTAAAAATAGGGTCTCAAGCTGGGCTCCAGCCCGACCAGGAATGTCTACAGTGCTATTTTTAGCCCCATAGCATGAGCCCGATTCAGCTGACATGGGCTCCGAGCCTCAGCACCATGGGTCTTTTTTGCAATGTACAAGTACCCTTAGAGAGCCTTAGAAATGAAGTCCCATGTTTACTTGTTGAATAGAGAAGCAGTGAACACTTCCACTTCAATAGGCCTGAACCCTGACTCAAAGGGGCCTCCCCAAGTAGTCTCCATCCCTTTTGTTTGACTTCCAAGCTGAGATTGTCAACAAGGCTGCCAATTATGATGGGAGCATTTATGATGTGGATACCTGCACACCAAGAGCAGGATATCAGCTCATTTGACTTAGGTCAAGCAGCCACCAAATGATGACAACTCTTTGGTACTCTGATGATGGTGATGACATTTTAATGAAAATAAGGTAACATCAAGAAGTATTGTTGATCGCATGATACCACTTAAACTGGTCTTAACAAAACCTAAGCCAAAAAAGTCTCGGCCATTACTGCCAGGAATAATTCAACCTCTCTAAGGATTCACTCTTGGTAAAAAGGAATCACAATCAACTGGCTAATGCCTGGCCCCAAACTCTTGAAACTAACACTGACAATATGACTACCACCAAAATGGTAACAATAACGATGCTCCGTACCTGCATTTTCCTCTTTACGGTCTCAAAGGGGAAGGAGAGTGTCTGGGCTACCCCAGCTGCTAGGCAGCCATTTATGAAGTTCTGAAGAGGAGAGAAGCGAAAGCTGGGCTCTTGCCATATTTTATTCAGATTGATGTAAACAAAGAATGAGCCAGCAGAAAATGGGATAGCACCTATAAAGCAAACCAGACAGAAAAGATTCACGTGAGCACAAAGTATAATGCTTCCTCCTAGCCTTGTCTAAATGCCAGGGACTGTAAGCCAGTTTAAACTCTGCTTTGCTCACTTGGATCAGACTTAAATATCTAAAAACCTTTACTTGTTAGATATTAGTTTATCAAGGGGATGTCTTGCTTATTTAAACCTCAGGTTTCAGGGTCCAAATAGGTCATTAGGCATTTACGTTTACAAAAGGGCTTGTATATCGTGTTGGTGCCTTACTGTTTTGGTCTCACGAAAGGTCAATCTTTTGTTCCATTCCTCACACAACTGGGCTGCCCTACAGCCCAAGTTGATGAGTCACGTTCTTCTCTCTTGCCTGGCATACGATTTCTGTTTTCTGCTGTCACCAATTTTAAGTTTTGCTTGTAAGCTGTTAGTGCTCATTTTTTTTGTCCGAATCAATTTATGCAAAGATTTACGGTATGTTAAAATGTGGTATTCTGCAAGCTATAGAGTAGAGAGTCAATAAACATTTTACAAAATAAATAAAAATGCCACACCTGCCTCAAGTAAAGAGGAACGCCACTGCTTTGATTCACCTTTCAGGAGGACTGTATTACAGCCACAGTGCACTCTGGGTATGCATAATTTTTCTTAAGTTAAGTGAAGGAGAAATAGGCTGCCTCTAAATGCAACCAGGTAATCCAGAAAAGCTAGGCAAGTGTATCTTCTCAAATTCTTTTAGCCACACCCATTAAAGATAAAACTGGCAGCACTTGCTCATCATTTAGAGACAACTCTGCTACCGCAGAAATAACAAAATTGTGAAACAAGTTGTGACCGACAGTGCTTTGTACCTCTAGATGTCCTCTACAGAGAGTCATTTTACTGCTTGCACATTTAAAATGAACTGGGAAAACTTGCAGGGGCATCATATTGATGTTTCAATATATAACGTACAGTAAAGCTAAAACACCCCACTCTTTCCCATTATTAGCTTACCTAATACAGTCAGCGAAACACCGCGATAAAGTGCAAGGAATCCTTCTTGATGATAAATTGTGTAAAAAGCATGAAGAATCCCTTTATAAGATGGCTCCAACCGGTTCTGCACTATGAGTCGTGTTTTTACCACATCGGTAGGGTAAGTCACTACGGTTGCAACCGTGCCAGCCAGGCTTCCGGCCATGATGGCACTCCACTGGGAAATGTGGCCCAAGTCATCCATAAAGAGCATGACGAACCTAGAAGAGACAGACAAAAGAGGAACTATTAATTATTACTCAATAAAAATCAGGCATAAAAATAAAGATAGCTCTTGTTGTAATTGTTCTTCTGCCCATCAGCTTATTTGAGAATACGTAGAATTTCAAGGATGCATTTCATCCCAGGATCTCCAAGCACATTACAAATCCTGAGCAAGCCTCAAAACCTCCATGAAGCAGGTAATAGTAATTGTAAACAGGGGGTAAACATGGGCACAGAGGTCAGAATGACTTGCCCTTTGGTCACAAAGCAATTCAGTGACTGACTCCCAGTCCCTGGATAGAACCACTAACCAATACTCTCTCCATTTTCTTGGATATGAAGCACCAGCTCAAGAAAAACTATGAAAACTGTTAAGGGATGCCACACTGTAGTAGTTCAAAGGACCACCGGTTTGCTTTTCAAAAGAATTTTGGTTTAAACACAGATGAGTAAATGAGAGCCCTAATGAGAAGCAGCACCTCACTCCTCCCTATTCTCTGCCTGTGGTACGTAACACTCTAGTCTCCTGTGGGCTGTAATACTGTGGTTTCATTTTGGTGGCTGGGTTTAGTGTGCGGGTGCTGGGTGGTGTTTAGTGGCCTGTGATATCCTGGAGGTCGGACTAGATAATCTGGTGATCCCTTCTGGCCTTAAATCCTAGGACTCTGCATTTACATCTACCAAGACCAGAGGTGGGCAAACTCCGACCCGCGGGACCATCCTGCCTGGCCCCTGAGTTCCCAGCCGGGGAGGCTAGCCCCTGGCCCCTCCCCCGCAGCCTCTGTGTGCCACGCTGCCAGCGCTCTGGCCTGCCCCTCCTGCTGGGCAGTGCAGGCGGCTCCGGCAGGGCGGTGAGCTCCTGCTGCTCTGAACAGCATGGTAAGGGGGTGGGGGGGAAGTAGATAAAGGGCAGGGGGTCCTGGGGGGCAGTCGGGGGTCAGGGGGTGGTTGGATGGGGCAGAGATTCTGGGGGGGGGCCAGTCAGGGGATGGGGAACAGGGGGCGTTGGATAGGTGTGGGAATCCCAGGGGTGCTGTGGTCCCGGGGGGAGGGTAGTTAGGAGCGGGGGTGTGGATAAGGGTCAGAGCAGTCAGGGGACAGGGAGCAGGGACGGTTGGATGGGGGGAGGTCCCGGGAAGGGGCGGTTAGGGGACGAGGAGCGTTGGATGGGTCAGGGGTTCTGAGGGGGGCAGTCAGGGGGCAGGAAGTGGGAGGGGGTGGATAGGGAGCGGGGGCCAGGCTGGTTGGAGAGGCACAGCCTTCCCTACCTGGCCCTCCATACAGTTTCGCAACACCGCTGTGGCCCTCGGGCCAAAAGGTTTGCCCACCCCTGACCAAGACGAAAGTTACCATAACTCAAAACACTACTGCACAGACTTAATATGCTAAAGGAGTCGACTCACTGTTTCAGTTATCAACAGGAGATCTGCAATGTGACTACTGCTCTCTACCAGTGTTTCCAATATACTGGATACTCCAGTAGAAGTTATAGAAAAAATATGCAGAAATCTTCATTACAATCCTGAGAGCAGCAAAACATTCCTTGTTTCATTGTCTCGGGGTTAGAAGGGCTTCTCTTGCTCAGGTAGAAGACTCATGCTCAGGCACTACGTTGCGCCAAGAATTAAGTCTAGGTTTGAGTTTGCTATTAAAACATCAACATTGGCATGTTTTGTATTTTTCCCAACTCACTGATAGTGTCCTCGAGTCTTCAAGGGTAGTCTGTGATTCTGGCATTTGTGATTCAGAGGACAGACTAAGGACTTACTCCAGTGCACACAGTCAAGTCAAATTAGAAATGAGCATGATGGATATCATGCAAGCAGCAGGAAGTGAGCAAAGGAGAAGTCAGAGGGGAGTCAGAGCCCAGGGAGCAGCTCAGAAGGGCAGGGAGGTAGGGGTGTGCGTGTAATTAAATTCCATCCTTTCCCATCAAGCCACCAGTCCCTGGCTCGAAACAGTCAATAACTTTCTAGCCAGAACATGTCCTTTTCGGAGGTTTGCATTATCATTAACTAAATATTATTAGTGTTGATCTCTGTCTGCTGTTTCGTGTCTGTGTATGGTATTCCCCTCCTAGGAATCTCACAAATAAACCACAAGCAGCTCAATGCATTAAAGAGTGGGAGTGCATGAGTATTTGTACTTGTTTTTGCCTAACAGTTCCTCTCCACTTGTAGTAACTGACAGGGATCTGCCGGGCAAATGAGAAGAGAAAGAAAACTGTCCATCCTCTCCTCTGAGTAGCTTGCTGACCCAGCAAATAGTGGGTACATTGTTTCAAGTTTAAAGTAACAGTCAGTCCATCTAAGCTTCATAGAATTGTTACAAAGCAGGAGGCCCACATAAAGCTGCTTGAGTCTAAATCTTGGTGCTCCACTAACCCAACTTCATCATGAACTGCACACCGAGAGCAATGATGATTCACTCACTGCCAGGTAAAGGACAAGCCCATTACAAACAGTGGATGGCATCAGCGTGAGGCCCCTGTGGCGCGCCTGATTGGACAGCAGGAAGGTGAGCCCACTCCTTTTCCTTCCCCTCCCATTCAGTCTGGGAAGCCAATGAACTGGAATAACCCCATCCTCCCAACCATACTGAAGTATCCAGCATACATCCTGCACCCAGCTGACCTCAATAAACCAACTGGCAAAAACAAACAAACAAAAAAAAAAACCCAACAACCTTCAGGCAAACCCGCCCACTGCTTCAGAGTCCACTGGAGGCTTTGCAACAAACAACTGACTGCAAACTACCTGACAGAAAAGGAAATCCAAATAAATCATGCATTTCTGCTAAGTAATGTTGACAGAACTACTTCCTATTGACAAAACACTCCTCTCTCTCTCTCTCTGCAGCATTATTTCCTCTAGTGGCTGTTTCTTTTTAAAAAAGGGAGTTTTAACATGTAATGTGGTACAGTAGTTTTAAAGAATCTGAGCATAAAGACTAGAGATCACCATTAGGATAGCATTACAGCAATAAAAAATGAAGGCTCTCAGTTATGAGTTTGGTAAAATTAAAATTAATGTTCTTATTCATATTTGTACATAGGCTCATTTAAAATAGATTTGTGAAAAACTAAAAAGAAATACAACTAACAGTACTTAAGGAACAGATGCTAACTGCAACCTACTGTGACCTTAATTAAAAAAAATCGCAGTAAATCACATACTGAATGGAACATTTATAGGATTGTCAAACTGTGATAAATTTGAAAGATATATGACTTTGTACATGTTTGTATGAGACCACTTAAAGCTACTGCAATAATTGAAACATAATAATTGAAAGAACAGAATTATCAGGAGAAAGAGGAACTTTGAACTTCCTTAAAGGGACACAGTCAATTTGAACTCTGGCCAATTAAAAACAAAAGTTAAAAACAGCAGCCCTATGGTTCGGTTGAGTTTTACAGTCACAATTTCCCCTTTTTAAAAAATGTATAAATCACCAACAGGGGAAACTGACTACCACATTGAGGCCCAGAGAGGGAGTATAGAGGGAACAGGGAAACTGACAACACACCAAGCACTGTCCAACCAAGTAAACTGAAATAAATAAATAAATAAAAATAAAATAAAGTGGAGTAACGTCTTTTTTCCTAATCTCTTTCAATTACAGGAAATTTAGGTGTTACTGAGTGCACTTAGACAAGAGAGATGACATATTTTCAAGCAGAAGTGAGAGATTTAATATGATGAGTCTCTGATGTTAACCTAAAACCAGAAAATTTCCTTTCCCAAGGAGATCTGGCAGGTCGGCACATGCTAAATTGTAGGAAAACGCAAGGAAACAGGTTTCACATTAAAGTCAAACTGGAAACATTCTACTTGCTGACCTGGGAGAGATGAGGTGTCTTTTGACAAATAGTCATGATCAAACGCATCCTAAAGGGCGGGCCAGTCTGGATGGGTGCATTTCCAGATGATTTAAATCTGGATCTCAGCTCGGTCAGCCGAGTAATAAACATGGCATGAGGCTCCAGCCCTCAGACTCCGGAATGGTTAATCTGAGACGTAATAGGGCAACTTCTGCTGCCTGTACCCTGGGAACTGGGAAACCCCTTTGCAGGAGGGCAGCAGATCCTGGCAGCACCCGTAACCCCCCACCCCGCTAGGGCAGCCTGGCACTGCCCATCCCAATTGCCCCGAGCCGCCTTTGCAGGAGCAGGCGGGCCGAGCCTGGCAGCGCCCGGCGCTTACCTGCGGTAGGAGGCGAGCTGCAGGGCGCTGTAGGGGAAGAGGCGCAGGCAGGCGGTGAGGTTCCCCTTCCACAGGGCCCCGATGCCCTCGGCCTGGCAGACGCTGCGGCCCGCCTGCCAGAGCCCCCGCCAGGGCGGGGAGGTGCCCACCTGGGCCAGCACGGTGAGCAGCTCCAGCGGGGCGGTCAGGCTGAGGCTCAGCGCCCCGGCCAGCCCGGCGCAGCCCAGCCGCTGGCAGCCGGTCACCCGGCCGTCCCGCTTCCAGGTGGCCATGCCCCCGGGCTGCCCCTACCGCCTCCCCGGCTGCATGGCGCCCGGGCCGGGCAGCTGCGGGCTCCCTCCGCCTCCTGCAGGGACTGGGAGCCGGAGCGGCCCGGGCTCTGTGCGCGCCCCGGGAGGCGGCGCCGCCGGGCTGCAGCCGGGCTTGGAGGGCGGCGCCCCGCTGCCGGGCGGGGCTTCCACTTGCCCTTGATTGGTACCGAGGGGCGCCAAGGCTCCTGCCCGCCCCGCGCAGGGAGTCCCAGCCCGCCGTGGGCAGGAACCACCTTCCCCATTGGGCTGGAGCTGCGGCCGGAAGGCCCCTGGCGGGCCCGGGTAACGCAGCTCCAGGAAGAGACAAGCCCATGGAGACTCCGAGTTTGAGGGCAGGCCTTAAAGTCTAGGGGAGAGTTAGCTGGCGTCTGAACTCACCCAACCATCTGCTCAAATCCAGCCTTTTATTGTCCCCATTATTCATGGGACTCTGTGCGGGGCCTGTATTTTGTGATGTATCCAGCCTGTCAGATACCGCCTCCCTCGGATACGGATCTCGTTTGCAGCCAGGGGAGGAGGCGATGCTGGCCAGGCCGGATGGAGGGGGAGGATGCAGTGGTACCCGGACTGATGAAGGAAGAGGGTAGTTGTAGCGAAGTTATTCTTAGCTCTGCCCCGTTGCCTTTACTTTTAGCAGAAACATCCCTCCTTCCGCTCCGCGTTCTCTGTAGGGCAAAGCCAGGGGGCATCCACTTCTGTGACCTTTGCTATGTATATACAATTTCTTCTCAGCCTAGTTGAGATGTCCCCTCTCCTGCTCTGGTTTTGGCTCTGGGGTTTGCCTTATCCTGCAGCATCCGATGAAGTGAGCTGTAGCTCATGAAAGCTCATGCTCAAATAAATTGGTTAGTCTCTAAGGTGCCACAAGTACTCCTTTTCTTTTTGTGAATACAGACTAACACGGCTGTTACTCTGAAACCTGCAGCTTTAAGAGGTTTGCCTCTATCTGATCAAAAGATCACTACTTTGGATGTCTCCTATGCCTTAGCATAATGATTTCCTGCTGTTGCTTCATGCTGTCTCTTTAGGCTTATTTCTTGTCATTGCGTTTATTTTGCATGGGATAGCAGGGAGTATAGAAGCAGGCATGGCCATTGCTATGACTGTGATAGGAAGCACAGATGAAACTGGGTTTCCATCACTATTTAATCCCTGGATTAGTCCTTTTTAAAACAAAACGTCCTTGTCCTTTATCTGATGTGTCAGGGACACAGGAGTTTGTTATATAAATCAGATTATTCTGAATCTAGAAAATCTGCCACTGTATAACAATCATTTGTAAAAGCTGTGGACAATTGTATTTAGGGACAGATTCAGGCTGAGGACTGGATTGCTCCAGACAACACGGCCCCAGATTTACCCATGTACTTTGGGAAGTGGGGTTGGAACACTGGGCTGGGTCTGCCTATCCACTCACTCTGCCCATAGTCTGCTATTGCTTATATTTAATGTTATGTAATGTTAATGTATTTGCATTTATATAACACTTTACAAAGATTTGTTAATTAAGCCTCACAATGTCTCCAAGTTGTTATTAAATTGGTTTATTCACTTACATAGCTGTGTTTAGCACTCATCTCCATGGCATCTGGACATCTTACCTTATTCAAACATAGCTCTACAATTAAACAATACCTTCTACATACAGTAGGCAAATGCCCAGTGGCTACACTGTTAGCCCAAATGATCTCTCTTCAAAGACCTTTTAAAAGGTTCAATTAGCCTGCATAAGAAAAGGCACCTTACAGAGCATGCTGAAGCCTGCCAATCACTGACTCTGGGTGAACTGTGGGAAAATGCAAGCTCGACATGTGAGGGTCTCCTCAGAAAGAAACTTAGGTGCTGGGCCTAGAGACTATTATCTGGAAATTGACAGAAAAAGAATATAGGAGTAGAAGCTATTTCTTGAATAATTGGGTTCCAATAATGTTTTTTATATATCATAACCAGAACCCTGGATGTTACTCAGAAGGCAATGGCTACGCCATGCAGAGTTCTGAGCACAGATGTAAATTCCTTGCAAATGCGTAAGAATCAGACAGCAACATTCTGTAAGAATCTGAACTTCCAAGAGGCATTTCTGTGATATAGTCACATGTTGGATCTGGTTCAAATATGTCCTTTCCTGGGTTTTGCCTTGTTAACTTGTCCACCAAGAAACATAAACTTCAGCGTAAGATTTTTCCTGAAAATAGGGGGCTTTCCTGAAAACCTAGGTATTTTCTATGAAAAAACAAAAAAAACCCCAATGAACCAACCAAAAAAACCCCCCAACCATTCTGTCCCCCATCCGAAGTTCCTTCTGCCAGGGAGAGAACTGAAACCCTTTTGTCTTGAGGCCTTCTGGCTGCAAGGGAGAGTTGGCAGAAAACCTCTGCCTTTTTATGCAGCTTGCTAGCACCTGCCAATCTGTTACATGTGATCTGCAATCATTCAGCCAAAGGTATGAATAACTGTGTCAAAGACCACATCAGAGAGGAAGGTAGTTGGAAAGGGGAATATGGAGAGGGCAGATGCAGCCCCATCCATCCATACAAATGTAATCCTAACCCAACCAGCATTAATTCGGTCTTGTCTAGATTGTCTGAAAGCATATAGCTAAAACTCAATAAAACTCATTCTCTGGGTAATTAGAGGAATTATGAAATCTGGATCTGATGTGAGGAAAATGTAGAGTGGAGTATCATTAGAATGAGGACATACACACTGATATAGAGAAATGCTGATCAGAGCTTTGCGTGGCCCCAGGTGTGACAACAGTGGGTGAGCAGTTATTCATACAATCCAGTGGAATCTCTCACCAAGAAAGAAAAGGAGCTACTGCAAATCAGCTCAGTCTACCCCTGTAGGGAAGATATGGTTAAAGAGAATGTGTCTGGTCTTTTTTCTCTTATATGCATATAAAGGGACTGTAGAAATAAAAGTAATATTTTTTAAATGACCATACGTGGATATCACCAACAATATCTGAGGTTATTCAACCTGAGCGAATTTTAAAAATTAAATTAAATTTTAATCATTCTGCATTTCAGTTTGAACAATAAAGCGACACTGATCCATTTCATGTTCAGTTCATATCCATTTTGACATTCTGTCTCTCAGAGGCTAGCATAGTACTGTAATTGTTCGCAAAAAGAAAAGGAGGACTTGTGGCACCTTAGAGAGAAACAAATTTATTTGAGCATAAGCTTTTGTGAGCTACAGCTCACTTCATCGGATGCATGCAGTGGAAAATACAGTGGGGAGATTTATATACACAGAGAACATGAAACAATGGGTGTTACCATACACACTGTAACAAGAGGTTTCAGAAGGTGTCACAAGTACACCTTTTCTTTTTACTGTAAGGAGAGTGATCACTTAAGGTGAGCTATTACCAGCAGCAGAGAGGCAGGGGGGAGGGACGGGGACCTTTTGTAGTGATAATCAAAGTGGGCCATTTCCACCAGTTGACAAGAACGTCTGAGGAACAGTGGGGGGTGAGGGTGGGAATAAACATGGGGAAATAGTTTTACTTTGTTTACTTTAATGACCCATCCACTCCCAGTCTCTATTCAAGCCTAAGTTAACTGTATCCATTTTGCAAATTAATTCTAATTCAGCAGTCTCTCCTTGGAGTCTGTTTTTGAAGTTTTTTTGTTGAAGAATTGCCACTTTTAGGTCTGTAATCGAGTGACGAAAGAGATTGAAGTGTTCTCCGACTGGTTTTTGAATGTTATAATTCTTGACGTCTGATTTGTGTCCATTTATTTTTTTACTTAGAGACTGTCCAGTTTGACCAATGTACATGGCAGAGGGGCATTGCTGGCACATGCTGGCATATATCACATTGGTAGATGTGCAGGTGAACGAGCCTCTGATAGTGTGGCTGATGTGATTAGGCCCTATGATGGTGTCCCCTGAATAGATATGTGGACACAGTTGGCAATGGGCTTTGTTGCAAGGATAGGTTCCTGGGTTAGTGGTTCTGTTGTGTGGTGGCTGGTGAGTATTTGCTTCAGGTTGGGGGGCTGACTGTCAGCAAGGACTGGCCTGTCTCCCAAGATCTGTGAGAGTGATGGGTTTCCTTCAGGGTAGGTTGTAGATCCTTGATGATGCATTGGAGAGGTTTTAGTTGGGGGCTGAAGGTGATGGCTAGTGGCGTTCTGTTATTTTCTTTGTTGGGCCTGTCCTGTAGTAGGTGACTTCTGGGTACTCTTCTGGCTCTGTCAATCTGTTTCTTCACTTCAGCAGGTGGGTATTGTAGCTGTAAGAATGCTTGATAGAGATCCTGTAGATGTTTGTCTCTGTCTGAGAGGTTGGAGCAAATGCAGTTGTATCGTAGAGCTTGGCTATAGACAATGGATCGTGTGGTGTGGTCTGGATGAAAGCTGGAGGCATGTAGGTAGGAATAGCGGTCAGTAGGTTTCCGGTATAGGGTGGTGTTTATGTGACCATCGCTTATTAGCACCACAGTGTCCAGGAAGTGGATCTCTTGTGTGGACTGGTCCAGGCTAAGGTTGATGGTGGGATGGAAATTGTTGAAATCATGGTGGAATTCCTCAAGGGCTTCTTTTCCATGGATACAGATGATGAAGATGTAATTAATGTAGCGCAAATAGAGTACAGGCATTAGGGGACGAGAGCTGAGGAAGCGTTGTTCTAAGTCAGCCATAAAAATGTTGGCATACTGTGGGGCCATGCGGGTACCCATAGCAGTGCCCCTGATTTGAAGGTATACATTGTCCCCAAATGTAAAATAGTTATGGGTAAGGACAAAGTCACAAAGTTCAGCCACCAGGTTAGCTGTGACATTATCGGGGATAGTGTACTTGATGGCTTGTAGTCCATCTTTGTGTGGAATATTGGTGTAGAGGGCTTCTACATCCATAGTGGCCAGGATGGTGTTTTCAGGAAGATCACCGATGGATTGTAGTTTCCTCAGGAAGTCAGTGGTGTCTCGAAGATAGCTGGGAGTACTGGTAGTGTAGGGCCTGAGGAGGGAGTCTACATAGCCAGACAATCCCGCTGCTCATTCACCAGCACATCTACCAATGTGATATATGCCATCATGTGCCAGCAATGCCCCTCTGACATGTACATTGGTCAAACTGGACAGTCTCTGTGTAAAAGAATAAATGGACACAAATCAGACGTCAAGAATTATAACATTGGAGAACACTTCAATCTCTTTGGTCACTCGATTACAGATCTAAAAGTGGCAATTCTTCAACAAAAAAACTTCAGAAACAGACTCCAATGAGAGATTGCTGAATTGGAATTAATTTGCAAACTGGATACAATTAACTTAGGCTTAAATAGAGACTGGGAGTGGATAGGTCATTACACAAAGTAAAACTATTTCCCCATGTTTATTCCCCTCCCTCAGACTTCTTGTCAACTGCTGGAAATGGCCCACCTTGATTATCACTACAAAAGGTCCCCCCCCACCCCACCCCCCCGCTCTCCTGCTGGTAATAGCTCACCTTAAGTGATCACTCTCCTTATACTGTGTATGGTAACACCCATTGTTTCATGTTCTCTGGGTATATAAATCTCCCCACTGTATTTTCCACTGAATGCATCTGATGAAGTGAGCTGTAGCTCATGAAAGCTTATGCTCAAATAAATGTTAGTCTCTAAGGTGCCACAAGTCCTCCTTTTCTTTTTGCGGATACAGATTAACATGGCTGCTACTCTGAAACCTGAATTAAAATCAGTGGATTTACTCCTGGGTTATAGTAGCTAAAGACAGAATCAGGCCCTAAATCTGGAGTCTGTGATGTTGTGATTTAATTAGATGACAGTGAAATCAGGCGCAATTGTTGAAAACAAAAATACTTTCTATTTACATGCTGCCTTCCACAGGAGGTGCTCAGGAGACTACATGTGAAGTTTCACAAGATGCCTGTAAGTGGGTAGAAGCAGGGCCGACAGGAAGCCCAAATCCCTGTCCAGGTGAAGGATAGAACAGCTCTAAACTTACAGCAGCCCTAAACTTTTCAGTGGGCTGTGATCCCCTAGGAGCCATTCATTAGCTGAGGATAGGTGGTGTGTATCATGCTTCCTACCCCTGAATCAGAGGCTGTGAAGTGGGAGGCAGCCAGCTCAGGGTGCTCAGATGGCTCCTGAATATTCCCACTTCCTTGGCATCTTGGCTCACTATTATTATTCCTACTGAGATATAGAAGAGTTTTATGACTTTCCTATGCTCACACAAGGAATCTATCACTGGCAAGAAACAGAACCCCAGTCTCCCAATGCCTTCTTCTGTGCCTTATTTACCAAACCACCTTTCCTCAGTAAGCACTATTAACAGAGCCTGCTGGCACTGTCATTTGCAAAACAGACTTTTAAAAAAACAGGAATCTTGTTAGACAAGTGTCCCTAATAATAACTAATGCTAGAATTTACATTACCGATACGAATTCTCAGTTTAGCTCAGGAATTATGTTGTTATCGAGAAGAAGAAGAATGATTGTAGCATTCTGGAGTTTAAGTGCAAATAATCATTTTCTCTGTGTTAGATTAGATTTGTAAAGGCTAATCTTTCTACAGACACTTCCTTTCTATTTTTAATACAGAGCTGGATCGAGAAAGATTTTCCCATAGCAAAACTCACCTACCTGTATACCAAAATAATTCTGAGGTGATCTTGTTGTAGATTCAACTCGAACCCTTTGTGGTACAGTCTGCATCGAAAGCCCCCCCAAGTGGATATTTTAATCACTAAAATTCAGTATCTGATTCCTACACTGTGTATTTTTAATTGCACTAATAGTTTGCCTGAAAATCTGTCAGTGCATCTAACCAGAGGGTGGCAGTATTTATTTCAACATTCAATTGCTTCTGGAAATAAAACTATTTGTTATAGGTGTCCTGCTTCCCACTCATAATCACTAAAAAGCAAAATCAACATCTCTTTAATAAGGAAGTTTAAGCCAGTCCAGAAGTCAGTAGAATGTAAAGTGCTAGAGTAAAACTTACAGTAAGGATCACCTCAGGGTTTCCAATGCCATTATTTATAGGCCATCATTAACTAGGCTATTGATTTTTGCTGAGTGGCCAGGTAGTACAAGTTTCACTGTGCTTTCAAAATTAAACAAAATTGTTATTAAATACAGAAGAAAGGCATTCTGACATCAAAAACCAGGAGGGTGGAGCTTGGGTGCTTTGTGTAGTGTGGGATAGGAGGATAATCCCACAATTCAGAATGATCATTTTTAACTTAATATGATAGTAATTCTTAGCATATATACAGTGCATTACAACTTCAGAGCACGTAGATCCATGTCCCAGAACCACAGCCTCTCAAAATTGAAGCCTTTCTTACCCACAGCCTTGTCCTTCCTCCAAGCTCCTACTATAGATTTCAGCCAGGGGCGAAAGTAATTTAAAGGACTTACTGGTATGCTGGAGTCCTGAGGGGGGACGTGGCCTCAACCGGAAGAGGCGGGGCTTTAAAATCAAGATTTAAAGGGTCCAGGGCTCCCCACACCAGCTCAAGCCCCGGGCCCTTTAAATCACCACCGGGGAAGCCGGTCTGGTCTGGCACGGCGTACTGGCTATTGCCGGTACTTTGTACTGGCCCGTGCTGGCTTACTTTCACCTCTGACTTCAGCCCAGATTTTTAAAGGCATTTAGGCATCTAAAGATGCAGATAGGAACCTTAAGCGATTTTCAAAAGCGCCCAGGGGCTGAACTCACTGAAATCAATAGGACTTATGTGCTCAGCTGCTTTAGAAAATTATACTAGTCGCCTATCTACATCTTTAGGCACCTAAATGCTTTTGAAAATCTGGTCCCTCTGCTTCTTCATCTTTCTCTGCTGCCTTTCCCCTAACTTTCTACAGAAAGCTTAGGCCTTGTGTACATGCACAAGTTGCACCTCTTTAACTTACATTAATTTTAAACCAATTTAGTTAAACTGGTGCAAACCCCTATGTAGACACTCTTATTTTCATTTAACTGTGGTTTATTGGGTTTTAACCTGTTCCTAATTGATTTAAGCTAAACTAAAAGACAACTGTACCTAAACTGAAGTAGGTGTGTCTACATGGATTTCTGCACTAGTTTAACTAAACTGATTTAAAATCACACCTTAAACTGGTGTGATTTTCTCATGTAGAATCTCATCTTTTACAGTGGTCAATTTTTAGGAGCATAGAAATTGTCAAACTGGATCAGCTCTGAGGTCCTTCTAGTCTAGTGTCCTGTCTCTAATAGTGCCCAATATTATACACTTAAGAGGAAAGTGTAAGAACCCTGAAATAGGCAGATATAATATGATCCAACCCCCATATTAGGTCTCATCCTGATCTCTAGTAGTCAGATATTGGCTTAAATCAGAGGTAGTCAATTATTTTTTATCAAGGTCCAAATTTCTTGATCAAGGTCCAGACTCCAGAGAAAATAATAAAATAATAATAAGTAAATAAAAAGATGTTGGGGTCCACTCAAAAGTATAGCGTGGTCAAGTTTTGGCCCATGGGCCTCCTATTGACTACCCATGGATTAAACCCGGAAGTTAAATATCCCTTTCAAAATTATTGGCAATAATGATTATACGGGGATAACAAGAATATCGAGTTATATGTCCAATCCCTTTCTGAATCCTACTAAGTTCTCGACCTCAACAATTTCCTGTGGCCGTGAATTTTGCACTCTTATTACGCATTGTGTGAAAAAGTATTTTCTTTTATCAGTGTTGAAGTTGCCACTTTTAAATTTAATTGATTGGCCCCTTGTTCTCATGAGACTGCTGCCAGAGTAACTCCCTCTGCCATTCCAGTAGGTTCATGTCTACCTTTGCCAGAGTAGCTGTGTCTTACAATTATGATAGTTCATTCACCATCACCAGAATAACTTTGCCATCCTGCTCCTGCAATATGATGGCCTTGGGAGGAATTGCATCCTGTAACTGTAAGGAGACTGCAGTTCCCAGTAGCCTACTTAGTGGAACATGTGGCTTAAAATTGATGTAGTTTTCATGAAATTACATGTATAACAGCCTGTTCTGGTGTTTGACGGGGGCTCTGCATGAACGTGGTCAGCCCTGTCAAGCTCTGGTAGAGGTGATCTTTAATAAGACTTTTTTTTTGGCATGGATTTCTTTGTGCTAAACAAGTCTGAACTTTTATGTCAAGCACCACTCTAGAAAAATATATGCTCAGCCACAGTATGCTCCTATAATAGTGGACCCCTTTGATCTGGAATCAAGAAAGGTATTAGTGGCAAAGAGTTCAGTTGTGTTAAATGCAAAATAATGGGGATTTAAACCTCTATTTACTATTGGCTGATTAATTATTACAGAATCATTGCTGTAGAAGTGAGAGAAAAAGTAAAATTGTTACACCTTACATGAAACCCCCAGAGTCTGAAAGGCTAATATTAGCATCATTTTCTTATCTCTTACTCACACTGTAGTCTCTGGGTTTGTAAGAAATATTTTTGCAAAGTGGCAAAAAACATTTTCTTTCTCCATTGGTCAAAACATCAGAACTTCTTGGATTGTTGCACTGTGTTCAGGGAAGCAGCAGGTTCTGAACCAATTAATTTAAATGGAAAAAAACCATACATCTGCAATGTATTATCAAGTTCCCAGTCTTCCAGTGTTTTTGGAATACTATAAAATATGAAGGAAAAATTCTGAACATGAAGCTTGGAAATTCTGGCCTTGAAATTTAACCTGTTTTAACATCAAAATGGAAATAATTATTTTATTTTCACTTTTCACTGCACAATTCATATCCCTAAAAAATCTTGCATGTAATAGCGAAACCTGTGACTACAGAGAAGAGAAATAGCATCTCCCATTAGGTATGGGAGGAAAACAAGAATGTTTGCAACTATTAACTATCTGTATCATATATTTTAGTGATTGGGTTTTGAAGAGCAGAAGAAATATAGTGAAAACAGTCTTCAGCATCCATTCAAAGGCTCTACTAAACTTACTTGCCTCATAGACTTTTAAAGGATAAACAAAACTGTACTGGAAAATCTGGGTAATACTTTAAACTGTTCATTTAAGAGAAGGAGGCATCTATTGGAGGTGCAGGTTTCACTGTATAGTACTTTCTGTACGAGTATGTACAGGTACCGTGTTTTACCTGAGTATATCTGTAATTTGCATTCACTAGTGCCTAAAAATGAGTGCGCTAAAGAAAGCATATATTAATTCTCGCATATACATTGTTTAGACTAAACCACTGTATTCTTAGGATTGGGATGTGGTTAAATGTCTTTGTCACAAGGAAAAAGGTTATTGATTTCACATTCAAACCCTGTAACTGAGCATTCACAATGCCTAGTTATCCTAACAGGGTGATTAGCAGAGAAGAAGAAAAGAACATATATATATTTTTTGTCCTTTATAAGAAACATACTTGATATTCATAGAGTGAAGAACAAATGAAGTAAGATCACCTGAGCAGGAATGGGACAGGAACACAGGAGGTGGTGGGTAGGGTTTAGCTGCAATATACATTGCAGGAGAAAAGCAACCAACTAATGGGTGGATGTGATTGGACCTGAAAAATCAATTATTTCCTTCTATTTTTACAGTAGGGTAAGCCTCTGAACAATTTAACAAGGATAAGAACAATTATACTGCTCCTTTCCACTTCTACAGCACCTTCTGGTTGAAGAGCTCAAAACTTTTGAAAAAACACAAAGGAAATTAGCCTCCCACTGCCTGGGCGAGGTAGGAAACATGAATGATCTTTTAGAGAGGAGGAAATCAAGGCACACAGCTCCAACTTTTACCCTAAATTGCATCCCTCTGGGACACACAAACCAGGCCAGAATTTGACCCCTGGGCAATAAAGGGCCAGAGCCACTGACATCACTGGAGAGATGAATCGGGCCTTCCCTTCCTTGCCCAAGGTCCCACCCGGGCCTTGGGCCCAGACCCAGATTAGGAGGCCAGACAGGCCATGAGCTGCTCTCGTCTGACCCCGGGTGGAACACAGGCCGGAGAGTTCCGCCCGGGGCACGGCCCCGTGGCTTAACCTCGCTACCGGGGCTGTGCAGAGCCCGAGCCCGGGGGGTCTCCATGGCTCCCGCTGCTTCTGACCACCCTGGCCCCTTAGTTCCCTGGCGGCAGCCCGCGGCTCCTCCCGGGTAGCGGCGGGATGCGGGGGCCGGAGCGAGCTCCCCGCTCCGGCCCCCGCGGCCCCGCTCGGTGGCTGGCTCCGCCCCGGGGGGGGGCGGGGGGGGAAGAAAGGGGAGGCGAACCCGGAAGTGCATGTGGCCGATGGGGGCTGGCGGAGCGGCGGCCTGAGGGGTAAGAGCGACCGCTGCGCGGGGGCACCGGGCCGCCGCTTCCCGCCCGACCCCAGCGCGGCGCGGTTGGGCCCGGTGGGGCGGGGCCGCCAACTGTGGCAAGCGCTGGGCTGGGGAGCGGGGAGCTGACGGGGGCCAGGGCCAGGTGCTGTCAGCAGAAGAGGGGGTGGTTGGGGGGCGCACCCCTCAGCCGGCAAGGGAGAACAGGGGGGTAACTCGGGGAGGGTTAAGGACAGACGCTGCTGAGTCAAAGGGGCGCTTTGGGCTGTCTGGAGCGGGACACGTTTCCCACCCAGGTGAGGGGAAGTGGGTGGGGAGCCCGCCCGTGGATAGGCCCCCCACCCAGGTGAGGGGAAGTGGGTGGGGAGCCCGCCCGTGGACAGGCCCCTGGCTGCAGACACCGTTTTCTACTCCATGTCGTGCGGGCATGCTCGGTGAGATCCGCAGCATGGCAAGCCACCCATCGCGACTAAACCCTTCCAGGGCTGCTAGCACCAGTTCATCCAAAACAAAGCTAGCAGTGGTGGGAAATGGGCCAGCAATGACCCTTGTTTAGACAAGATTTCAGGTAAAAACTCCAAGGAATACAGGGCTGGATCCTGCTCCCACTGACTCAGTGAGAATCCTGCCCATGACTTCAGGTGGAGTAATAATAGACCCATAAATGGCTGGAAAATGATCCCCTTTGCTACAGGACTTCCAGTATTTGACTCTAGCAAATAATCTCCCTTCCCTGCCCTTTGACCACTAGCTCAGTGTCTGCTCTGGTGATGATTTCTGAAACTGAAAGACGAGGGTAGCTGTAGTGGTGAAAGCAGAGGTACTCCCTATATTCTCAAAAAGAAAAGGAGGACTTGTGGCACCTTAGAGACTAACCAATTTATTTGAGCATAAGCTTTCGTGAGCTACAGCTCACTTCATCGGATGCTATTCTTATGGGTAACTTTTTATTCTTGTTTGCCCTAGCATCTTTTTTTTTTTTTAAGTGAATTTGAGCGGGGCTTGTGAAATGTCCTGGCATGATAGCGCTGGCTGTTTCACCAATCTGCCTCAACCCTGACCAGGAGGGACCACCTATGGGAGAAGAAGGGACTTAAGTATCCATGACCCATTCTGTCTCTGACTCTCTGCTGAGCCTGCCTATAGGGTGCTGTTTATGGTATTTGTTGTGGACACTTGTCTTATAGCTGCTAACTGTGACAATTGAATTCATTTCACATATTACCAACGGTCAGGAGTCTGACTTCTATTCCCTGGTAACCCGAGCTGGATTTGAACAGGTGTCCTGTTGGATCAAGGCATTGTCATTATCCTGTGACAATTCCAGTTAATGGATAAAAAATATTAATTGTGATTAAAAAAATTAATTGCATGATTAATCACACAGTTAAACAATAATAGAATATCATTTAAAAATATTTGTGGATGTTTTCTACATTTTCAAATATATTGATTTCAATTACAACACAGAATACAAAGTGTACAGTGCTCACTTTATATTTGATTACAAGTATTTGCACTGTGAAAAAACAAAAGAAATAGTATTTTTCAGTCCACCAAATACAACTACTGTACTGCAGTCTCTTTATCATAAAAGTTGAACTTACAAATGTAGAATTATGCACAAAAAAACTGCATTCAAAAATAAAACAATGTAAAACTTTAGAGCCTGCAGGTCCATTCAGTCTGATGAAGGGTTATGTTCAATAACGATGCAAAGTAGTGCGGACTGACACATGTTCATTTTCATTATCTGAGTCAAATGCCACCAGCAGAAGGTTGATTTTCTTTTTTGGTGGTTCAGGTTCTGTAGTTTCTGCACCGGAGTGTTGTTCTTTTAAGGTTTTTGAAAGCATGCTCCACACTTCATCCCTCTCAGATTTTGGAAAGCACTTCAGATTCTTAAACTTTGGGTCCAGTGCTGTAGCTATCTTTAGAAATCTCACATTGGTACTTTGTTTGTGTTCTGTCAAATCTGCAGTGAAAGTGTTCTTAAAATGCCATGTAAATGCCTGTTTTCACTTTCTGGTGACATTGTAAATAAGAAGAGGGCAGCATTATCTCCTGTAAATGTAAACAAACTTGTTTGTCTTAGCGATTGGCTGAACAAGAAGTAGGACTGAGTGGACTTGTAGGCTCTGAAGTTTTATATTGTTTTGTTTTTGAGTGCAGTTATGTAACAACAAAAAATCTACATTTGTAAGTTGCACATTCATGACAAAGACAAATTGCACTACAGTACTTGTATGAGGTGAATTGAAAAATACTATTTCTTATCATTTTTACAGGGCAAATATTTGTAATAAATAATATACGCTGATTTCAATTACAACACGGAATATAACATATATGAAAATGTAGAAAAACATCAAAATATTTAATAAATGTCAATTGGTATTCTATCGTTTTTAACAGTGCGATTAGAACTGCGATTAATCAAGATTAATTTTTTGAGTTAATCTTGTGAGTTAACTACGATTAATTGAGAGCCCTAATTTTTTCCCTACCCCAAAATGTCCAACATTGAGTGCCTTTCGTGGAATACTCATCAGTCACGTGGATAGAAATAATTTTAACCATAGGTACAATTTACAATTATCTAACTTTTCTTAGAGCAACTTGTATGGACTGTCCCTGTCTCTTGAAACTCTGTCACCATCGAGACCTCTTTTCTAAAACGATTCATCAAATGAATGCTCCTGGCAACTCCAATGCCCTAGATGAACTCCTTATGCTGTTGGAGGAGGGAATTATTTTGACGTGTGCCATGACTGCCACTTACTAAATGTAGTTTTCTTTTAGTACCCATCTCCATAGTATCCAAACCATATCTAAAAACATGATTTACTATTAAAAACAACCCCATCACCTGGGAGTCCATATGCACCAGCAACAACCTGGAACACTTTAGGTATATACTAAAAAAACACATTGGAAGTTGGGGTCATAATCTTTGAGACCCTATTTTTGCCACTACTTGTGGTCGACTGGCTTTCCCCATTCCTCTTCAAGGATTACACTTTTTAGCAGCTTTCTCAATGGAGTGCTCCAGAATAGGTATTGCTTTCTCCCCAGTCATCTCTCACAAGGGGGCAGCAGGCTCTTTCCTGAATGGACATATCACAATGACCTTGCCTCACAACAATCTGAAATTCAAACATCTCAATCTCTCAGAATACAGAGATAAATCAAACTAAAACCAAGGAGACAGCACATGTAACACATCTAGCCCTGTACAAGGCAAGAATTAAGCTCTCTAGGTACAGTTTGTGCTGCTACAGTGAAATATGTAATAGCTTACATGTCTAGGCTGTGCATCCTTCCTCTCCTTGTTGCAAGGGTAGCCTGTGGGTGAGGCAGCTTCTCCCCTCTCTCAAGAGCTGCCTTCTTCCTCTTGTCCTTTAAGATCCATGAAGATACTTAGGTGTTTAAGTATCAGGTATAGGCACCTAAGTCCCTGCTTTGGCTCCATCGTGACCCACAAAATTCCTGCCAAACCCTGTAGGCGCCTAAACTCACTCAGCACTGAAATTGTCAAGGTAAAAGTTTCCAAGGCACCAAGTTTCTGCCTCTGGGCATCCACTCTGCTGCCTCCCTCTAGGCAGCCAGACTCCTGTCTTCTGCCTAAACCCCACAGTGATTCACAAACCAGGGGAAGATAGGTGACCAAATGCTTAAATCACATGCAGGGCCTGATCCAGTAGGTGTACTCAGAGGCCTCCTACTAAACCAGATCCCAATCAGTGTCTCTTCAGTGGAGGTGGTGCTGCTGCTACCCACCTTATAACTTTGAGCCTAGTAGTTAGAGCATTCACTGAGGATATGGGAGACTGAGGATCAATTCCCTCCTAATTACCAGAGAGGGAGAAAGAACTTGAACAGGGTCTCCCACCTCTCAGAAGAATGCTTGATCCACTGGGCTGTGAGATTTTCTGATGTGGGGGCTCTCCTGTTGAAGCTATTCCAGTGTGGTTAAATAATGAAAGCATGGCTAGGCCAGGGGAAATGGATCTTGCGTCTCCCACCTCCCAGATGGATGCCCTAACCACCAGACTGCAAGTTCATTTTCACTCTGCCCAATGACTGTTTAAGCCAAACAAGCATCAGAATATCCCATAGCTCAGTGGTTAGACCACTCAGAGGTGGGAGCCAGATATATAAAAACCTCATTTTGTGTAGTGTCAGAAAGGGCATACATAATACCACCAGGTCTTGCTTAGCACTTTTCATCAAAGCACCTCACAAAGCTGAGTAAATATCATTATCCCCATTCCCCACCCATGGATAAAGCACCTTACCCAGGGCCACCCTGCAGCAAAATTAGGAGTAGATCCCAGGTCATCTGAGGCTCAGTCTAGTGTTCTGGCCTCTGGGCCACACTATCTTCCTGCAGTAGTGTTTTATAGTTGGTATTGGTGCAGGTTAGGACCCTGATGGAAGAGTCAGGTTTGTTTGTCCATTGGTATATTTGGATGATTATCCAAAAACTATATAGTTTTTCTATACTACCTACAAGAAATAGTATTAGACCTGATTTACAGAGGTACTGAGGACTCAACTCCCAGTAAAATAGGCCAATTAAGCCTATTCTAAACTTAAAAGTTTTGCTTGTATAGCTATATCAGTATACCCTTCTAGTGAAAATGAAGCTAATACCATCAAAAAGGTTCTTTTGATAGTATGGCTTACAGCAGTGGTTCCCAGTCTTGTTCTGCCGCTTGTGCAGGGAAAGCCCCTGGCGGGCCGGGCCGGTTTGTTTACCTGCCGCGTCCGCAGGTTCGGCTGTTCGCGGCGCCCAGTGGCCGCGGTTCGCTGCTCCAGGCCAATGGGAGCTGCTGGAAGCGGCGTGGGCCATTGGCCTAGAGCAGCGAACCGCGGCCACTGGGAGCCGCGAACAGCCGAACCTGCGGACGCGGCAGGTAAACAAACCGGCCCGGCCCGCCAGGGGCTTTCCCTGCACAAGCGGCGGAACAAGATTGGGAATCACTGGCTTATAGCAATTCAGTGAACGAAATAAGGTGTACTTGCAAAAGCACTTTTATGCTGGTATAGAAATGTCATGGAACACTTCTAATTGACATTGCTATGCTGTCAGAAGATTCTAGTGTAGACATGGCCTTACTTTTCTGAGGTTTTATTGACCAGAATGTTGCAATTTGTGGGAAAATGGCACATGGTTATGCACTGGACTGTTCTAGATTATATGGCCTGCTGCACACCACACCTTAGTCTTGTGGAAAATTACATTCTGTGCCAAGGCAAGATGTAGCAAAACGACAGAAAATAGTTTTTTTTAGAAAATAGTAGTTTATCTCAAAGAACACTGGACCAATATAGCTGTGAACACATCAACAGTGTTTGCTTTTTGCAGTAGTTTTGGTTTACGCAATAAATACCTTGGCTCTCTAACAAGAATGGGATTCAGCCTTACCTGTATAATGTACCAAAACTATACACATTTTTAATTTCAGAGATGAATTCCAATACAGTCAGCTTTGCCTGACAAAGCTTTGCTCGGTTCTGATCTAGCACAATTCCTCAATAACAGCAGTGCAGTGCTCCAGCCTCTGTTCTAGCTACTGCTCCATGAGAATACTGATCTTTTTACCTGCAAGATCGGGCCCTCATGCTAACTTCTCTAAGAGAGCACGCAAGACCTGCTTCTTGTTGGTACTCTGATTCACTAGGCCATTTCTTGCACTGAAGTCTACGTCATCTTCAAAGTATACACACTCTGGAGGCAAAGAAGCATTCCAGGAATAATGGCTGCATGGAAGTGCTCTGCTACAATTCTCTTTGGGGTTTTTGAATATTGTTTAAACTGTACAGTCTCTTGAGTTTCTTGAGCCCCTCTTTGTGTATATCTTTCTCTTGGTTTGAGCTGTATCTCTGATAAGATAATAGCTGAGAATTTTTTTTCTAACTGCAGCAAGACCTATGGACCTGATTATATGATCAGGTGCTGGCATTTGTTGTAAGGGATAGAGACACAGGTGGTGGTTTTGCCTACTTTCCTGTTTTCTTTTCCCCTTTCTTGCAATGTGGGTTGTGGAATCTCAGAAGTGAGACAGTTGGCTAAGATTTCCCTGAAAGCTTCTAGCCACTTAAATACTTGATGAAAACCTGAGAAGATCAATGTATCTGTGTTGTGTGTAAAGACTGCACATAAGCTTGATATTTTAGAAGAAATCATACAAAGTATAAGTAAGTCAGAGTTTGCTAAATTCCAGTACAGAGCAGGAAGACAGTTTTGGGAGCCTTGGGGAAGGAACACTTCCTACTGTGTAGAAAAATGGAGGCCCTGGACAATTTTTACAGGATCTTGCTATTCATCGCTTGGCGGCACCTTCTCGTAGCTCATCTAGGGAATTATTTCTCCACATCCTGTCCAGCAGTCACGCAGTCCATTGCTTTAGTCTCTCGCTCAGCAGCTGCTCTCCCACTACTCTGGAGCTGTTTTTCAAGGTTGGGTGACAAATTATATATGTGTTGTTCATTATGATGCTATGGAATCCTCCTCCTTCTAAGGGATCCTGAGTTTATCTTGTTTTTATAGTTTTAAAAATAATGCTAACCAAGTACTGGAAACTTTCAATTTGCATGTTGACAACCATTCCAAATGGGCAAATTTTAGATTGCTGTATCAGTTTGATATTTCCAGCTGCAGTAGAGTTCCATTTCTGGAGAATAACTCCATGCAGTTCTTCTGTTAGAAGGAATTTTAAAAGTGAAAGTCGGATATCCCATTTAAAGATCCTTCATTGCTATTGGATCCCTGAATAGGTCTGTATCTAGGCTTAATTTAATTTTCTCATTGAATCTGGTGAATATCCAAAAATCATTCACTGAATACCACTGTCATAACATGTGTGATTTCTTCATATTTGCTAAATTTATGGACATGTCTTAAAACATCGTTCCTCAGAGTCCAATCCAGCCTTTCCTGTTTGTATTAACCTCATTCTGAGATCCAAGGTTAATTTTTTATCAACAGTGGCCCCAGTCTTGAGCCCACCTTATTAATGATTTCTACACCAATCTCCTCACTCCAGGCAGTGTTTTGTTGTTAAACGGTGCTTTTGCATTGCTTCGAGCCTAATCTTCCCAACTGGCTAAGATTGTGTGGTTTATCTGGTAAATTTGGTTGGGTTAAGATCTAGAGCTTGACTAACAGCATTTCTTTCTTGGCATAGATAGATTCTAGCAATATTACATTTCCTTTGAAGTTTGGAATATTCTATAAAAATCCATCTGCATATAAATGTCCGGTCTCCAGAATACGCTCATGAATTCAATTAGGACAACATATTTTGTGCTGTTCATATTGATTTCTGGAGTCATCCACATGGATGATTTTATATATTAATACAAGCTAAATTGCAAGCATTTAGACAATATGAGATCGATTTCCCTTGTGTGAATAGATTGTATTACTTTAATGGTAGAGGTTTTAGACGTTTCTTCTCAGTCCCTCACCAGTCACACATTTCAGTGGTATTATTCCTTAGCCAGTATAAGGTTTGTATGTTAGTACAAAGCATTGTGATATATGTCATTGGGGAAACAATATCTTTTCTTCACTTCCTGCTTCAGGATGTTTATATATAACTGTAAAGATATAATTAGCATTTCCAGTTTTATTTTTAAGATAAATTATAGATTAAAAAAAAGTTTTAGGCTGATTTAGCGGTTGGTTCAACCAGCAGTAAATTAACCTATTTTTTCTCCTTTGTGAGAAGAGAAGATTCAGTTAGATAAGGAAAGAACTGAAGACAAACTAGTCTGTACAAACTTGTCAGAACCCCGGCCTTGATGGCATCTTGGTGGAATTCCAGAAGGTTACAAGAACAGTTAATAATCAGTTTATTATACCTTTATGAATCAGCAGTGAAGGATAATTTATTAGCACAGAGTGTAAGAACTCATCTTATCTCACTGATTCTGATGCTTAAAAAGGACCCTGAATGATGGATGAACGACCACCTGACTTCCCTAATAAAGATTGCAAAATCCTAGCCGAGGTGCTTGCTGACATATTTCAGTCAAATCTGGTAAAACTTGTCCATCGGAAACAAGGCCATTTAAGAACAGGCTATCCAGCAATTGTGCCAGATTGCTCTTAGATTTGATTAATTTATACCTGGTCATAATACATAGAGCAAATTATTATTTAGCAATTTATCTAACCTAGTTCAAGTAATGACTGCATTTTTATTTTAATTGGAAAAGAATATTGCTGTTAGGAATGTATTTAACTTCATTTTTGTTTGGTTACTGTTTTTAACTCCTTCCTGTGCTGTTTGTACACTGATGTGGGAGAATGTATTCCAGGGGTTTTGCCTTGACTTACTGATCTCTCTTGAGGCTCTGACAGACATGTTGCAGTAGAATGTTGACTCTTGTTTTTATATTAGTTTGATGATAGAAAAGCTGGAGTTAGAATCTTTTGATCATACATTTACTAGGTATGGTTATTCACACAATTTATTTGCATTATAATTTATAGACTAGTGTAAATTTACAGTATAATTTTTCTTAATAATTTCCTCTGAATGTTAAATGAAATTATATCCAAAGATAGTCACTTAAATTTTGCAGTAGAGGATATTTTTACCCTTTTTACTCCATGTCTTCTAGCTTAACATGGTTTTAATTATTTTTCTAAAGGGTATTGGACACAATGACAATCACTGTAGTGTATGATAACTCTGAAGCTATGGAGCTCTGTGCTTCTCAGCATCTGTATCTTAAACCAGTAGCAAAACTGACTATCAATGTGGTGTTTCCAGAACACACAGAATCTACTCGATCTTTCTCTAAGTGGGAAGTGATGGACAAGCTGAAGAACATGATTTGTCCAGACCAATTTACTACTGTTAGGGTTTCAAAGAGCACTAAGGATTTCATTCGATTTGAGGGAGAGGCAGAAACTAAAAGGTTGATCCTCACACTTAAGGAAAAACTGCATGGAAAGGTAATAAAACTGAATGGTTTCAAAGATGACTTGAAAGTGATGGCCACCGAGGCACACACTGACTTTCCAACTCCACAGGAGTGGGCATCTTACCTGAATAAAAGAGAGATTACGAATGAAGACCTTACTGAGCAAACCGCTGATATTCCTGATTGCATCTATTTTGAAGGTTTGCCATGCAAATGGTTTGCACTAAAGGGCTCAAATAATGAAAAGCCAAGTGAAGATGTTTTAAGAGTGGTGTTCGAAAGCTTTGGAAAGATCAAGAACATAGATATCCCTATGCTTGACCCTTATAGAGAAGAAATGGTGGGAGGAAATTTAAATAACTTCCTTTTTGGAGGTCTACAGACATTTGAAGCTTTTATCCAGTACCAAGAGTATACGGCTTTTGTGAAAGCTATGGAGTCACTTAGGGGAATGAAGCTGATGTTTAAAGGGGATGATGGAAAAGCTCTGGCATGTAACATGAAGGTAAGCATCACTGGCTATATCTTTTGATACTGCCAATGCTATATTTGCCCAAATACAGTACCATAAAGACTTCCATAGTCAAATATCAGAAACGGTACAGCAGAAAAGTGTAAAATTCCCTGGCCCAACCAAGACTTATCTGCTGAGACTGCCATGAAGGTCATCACTGCTATTTGAAATCTAAAAAAAAAAAAAAAAAAAGACAAATTGGGAACTTTTTGCTAGCCAGTGTAAACATTTAAATGATGGATACTTGAGGTGGGAATTTAGACCTGGAGCGCTGCTGTTTGGGAGAGGGAATAGGTGGATGGCTCTCACAGCTATTCATGCTCATAGTCCCCCACCTAGCAAATAAAGCTCTGACTTTTTTGCTGGTCCATTCTCACTGAGTTAAGGTTCACAGATGAGCCAGCCACAAGGCTGTCTCTTCAGAAGCAGCATTCACTCTGGTTTGTTTGCATAAAGATTTTGGTTTGTATGGATTTGCTGCTTGGTTGAGTATTGTTGACCTCTCAATCCAGATTTTAGTGAAGATTTTCACCCTTTATTATGACTGTGACCTGGAAAAAGTATTTGCTTGTTGATTTCCTGAAACCTTTTTCTCCACTGGTAAAATAAAAGTGAAAAGTTACCAAGTTTATGAATCAATTAGATGAGCACAGGAGCTGAAAGGAATGCAGTCAAGACTTGGAGGAGTTGTTCTGAAGACATTGGTTTCTGCATTGGTAAACCCCAAGCAGAGTCAGCAATAGCCTTCCTTTCTGCCTTTTTACAAAAAATGTTCGCAGTCACTTTGAACCTGTACTAGCAGGATGTATCCTTGCTTCTCTTGGCACTGTGCTTTGATTAAGGTGGATATAGTGAATAATGTTGGAGGATGGATTTGTTTGTGGCATACCCTGGGTCACGCTGTGAAAGGAAATTGGAGAGCTGCATGCTCACAAAAGCTCATAGCTGCTTAGCAGCGTTCATCTAAAAGTCAGATTTAGTCATTGAGATAAGCCTGGTTCCAAGAATTTTGCTCAGCACAAAGCATTTAAATTATCTCTGATTCTTGAATATGTAGCAGTCATTACACAGTGGTTTAGAAATCATGCTCCAAATGACTTGGTTTCCCAGCTTGGATAAAGTGCTGTTTGCGTGGATGTTTTCTTTTAATGTCACCACAGCATCACATTGAGTTAAACAGTTCTCAACAGACAGTCTCCCCTGCTGTACCAACCAGCCCACCGTAATCCACTGATGGTTTAAAGTCAGGCAAATTCTTGACCAAGAAGATGTGGCTCACACAGTGCACTTAAAATAAGTCAGCCTGTCAGACAGAGGGAATGCAACAGCCAGGAATTCTCCACTGAAAATGCCCAGCCTCCAATCCCCAAAATTGAACATTTACAGGCTGTCAAAGGTGTATTGTCACAGTTTATGAGCCTCTAATGGCACAGGGTAAGGAGACATTTGTGAGTAATGCTCATGGTAACATTTGAGAACAGGACATAGCTATTCGTGTGAATTCTGCAGGTCATATTCCAGTCTCCTCAGCTAGAAAGTGGCAGAAAGAAACTCATGTTTCAAATATAATTGTGCAGAAATAGATTAGAGACTTTCTAAGTTGTATAGGCTGTTTGTGTTTTATTTGTGTAAATAAGGTGACCCAGTAGATTGACAGGTTTGTGGTCTTTTTTAGGGCTGTTGATTAATTGCAGTTAACTCACGTGATTAACTCAAAAAAATTAATCACGATTAATCGCCGTTTTAATCGCACTGTTAAACAATAGAATACCAATTGAAATTTATTAAATATTTTGATGTTTTCTACATTTTCATATTGTATTCTATGTTGTAATTGAAATTAAAGTGTATATTATTTTTGATTACAAATATTTGCACTGTAAAAATGATAAAAAGAAATAGTATTTTTCAGTTCACCTCATACAAGTAGTGCAGTGCAATCTCTTAGTTGTGAAAGTGCAACTTACAAGTGTTGACTTTTTTTTGTTACATAACCACTCTAAAACGAAACAATGTAAAACTTCAGCGCCAACAAGTCCACTCAGTCCTACTTCTTGTTCAGCCAATCGCTAAAACAAGCAAGTTTGTTTTCATTTACAGAAGATAGTGCTGCCCTCTTCTTATTTACAGTGTCACCAGAAAATGAGGACAGGCATTTGCATGGCATTTCAGTAGCCGGCCTTGCAAGGTATTTACATGCCAGATATGCTAAAGATTCGTATGCCCCTCCATGCGTTGGCCTCCGTTCCAGAGGACATGCTTCCATGCTGATGACGCTCGTTGAAAAAAAATGTCAATTAAACTTGTGACTGAACTCCTTGGGGGAGAAATGTAAGTCCCCTGCTGTTTTACCCGCATTCTGCCATATATTTCATGTTACAGCAGTCTTGGATGATGACCCAGCACATGTTGTTCATTTTAAGAACACTCTCACTGCAGATTTGATAAAATGCAAAGAAGGTACCAATGTGAGATTTCTAAAGATAGCTACAGCACTTGATGCAAGGTTTAAGAATCTTCAGTGCCTTCCAAAATCTGAGAGGGATGAGGAGTGGAGCATGCTTTCAGAAGTCTTAAAAGAGCAACACTCCGATGCGGAAACTACAGAACCCGAACCATCAAAAAAGAAAATCAACCTTCTGTTGGTGGCATCTGACTCAGATGATGAAAATGAACATGCGTTGGTCGCATTGCTTTTTTCAGTATCATAGAATATCAGGGTTGGAAGGGACCTCAGGAGGTCATCTAGTCCAACCCCCTGCTCAAAGCAGGACCAAGCCCCGATTTTTGCCCCGATCCCTAAATGGCCCCCTCAAGGATTGAACTCACAACCCTGGGTTTAGCAGGCCAATGCTCAAACCACTGAGCTTTGGATTGTTATTGAGCAGAACCAGCAGTGCAAGTAGGCTGGTACGCTCCTGTACGCCATACTGGCAAGCTATTTATAGCCAGTACAGCATACCCCAAAAAACACAGCAGCAGGAGAGAGCTGGGGGCTCTGCTCCTTTCCCCGCTGGGAGGGGTAGCAGCAGGGAAAGGAGCATAACGCCAGCAGCTCCTCCGGAGGCTCTACTGCTGACCCCCAGTGTCACACCCCCCCCCCCAGCCCTGTCTCTGGCGCAGCAGCAGGAGAAGGACAGAGTCCCGTCCCGTCCCGTGTCCCCCCCCCCGGCCTTCACTCCAGGTACCATGGGATGGATGTGGGGAGGGGACGGGGAGAGCATGGGGGTCCCGGGCTGGGAGGAGTCACAGAGGGAGGTAACATGCTCCCCTTAGCTGGTGGCCCACCCCCCCCCGTACTGGTAAGACATGGATTTTACTTGCACCACTGAGAAGAACCCATCAGCATGGACGCATGTCCCCTGGAATGGTGGTTGAAGCATGAAGAGACATATGAATCTTTAGCGAATCTGAAATGTAAATATCTTGTGACACCGGCTACAACAGTGCCATGAGAATGCCTGGTCTCACTTTCAGGTGATGACGTAAACAAGAAGCGGGCAGCATTATCTCCTGCAAATGTAAACAAACTTGTTTGAGTGTTTGACTGAACAAGAAGTAGGACTGAGTGGACTTGCAGGCTCTAAAATTTTACTTTGTTTTACTTTTGAATGCAGTTTTTTTTAATACATAATTCTACATTTGTAAGTTCAAGTTCATGATAAAGAGATTGCACTACAGTACTTGTATTAGGTGAACTGAAAAATACTATTTTTTTTGTTTTTTTACAGTGCAAATACTTGTAATCAAATATAAAGTGAGCACTGTACACTTTGTATTCTGTGTTATAACTGAAATCAGTATATTTGAAAAGGCAGAAAACACCCAAAAATATTTAAATAAATGGTATTCTGTTATTGTTTAACAGTGCGATTAATCGCATGATTAATCACAATTAATTTTTTTAATTGCACAATTAATCACAATTTTTTAAAATTGCTTGACAGCCCTAGTCTCTTCATCATTCATGAACAATCCTGCCTTCTAATTCTGTTTCTTCTGGAACAGGTGACTTTTGATACAACCAAACATTTCAGCAAAGGAGCCATCAAAAAGAGAAGGCTGGAAAGACAAAAGCTGCAAGAGCTAGAGCAAGAAAGAAAAAGGGAAAAAAAGAAAGAGGAAGAGGAGGCTGCAAGGTGAGAAACTTGTTTTGAAGGAGTGTTCTACTTTCTTTACATTTACTCCACGTCTTGCTCCCAACAGAATCTCAAGAGAGGAACACCCAATACAATAGCCCCAAACCTAGATAATGTTAAGGGTTAGATAATGTTAAAATGAAAGCTGAATATTGTCTAATTCATATGGTGTAACAAAAAAAACCAACAACATAGTATCTTCAATTATGTAGGTGTCACATAAACGGAACTAGATTAAGAGAAAAAAGAACAGGAGGACTTGTGGCACCTTAGAGACTAACAAATTTATTTGAACACAAACTTTCGTGAGCTACAGCTCACTTCATCAAATTAAGAGAGGAGTAGTAGACCTACACAGTGTATAGAAAAAGGGGATTGTGATTGGAGAAGTGGTCTTGAGCTGTCTAGACATCTGCCAGACCCTCTCAATTAAAAACACTATGTGCCCTTGTTGCTCCCTCTCCTGTATCTCTCCTCTTACAGATCCAGGGTTTGTTTTTCTTTCAGTCACTCTAGTAATCTATCAAATTCAGTTTAAAAGTTCGTTTTAAACTGTGTGAAGACCTAAGGCAGGGATCGGCAACCTTTGGCTCACTGCCTGCCAGGGTAAGCCCCCTGGCGGGCTGGTGTGTTTACTTGCCGTGTCCGCAGGTTCAGCCGGTCGTGGCTCCCAATGGCCATGGTTTGCTGCTCCAGACCAATGGGGGCTGCGGGAAGCGGCATGGGATGTGCTGGCCATGGCCTGGAGCAGTGAACTGTGGCCAGTGGGAGCCGCGATCGGCCGAACCCCGGACGTGACGGGTAAACAGCCCCCCCACCCAGGGGCTTACCCTGGCAGGCCATGGGCCAAAGGTTGCTGATCCCTGGCCTAAGGAGTCCTTTCTGCAGTGGAAATGTAGATCGGTAAATAGCTGAGACAAGATCAGCCCAGGAAGGTGGCAAATCATCCTCCTGGCCATGTTTCCAGTGGCTGAACATATGGTTACAGAAATGTATTGACTGCTCAAAGATTAAAGGTAAATCTTAGATCAGTTGTATTACTCAAAGCGGTCCTCACCAGATCACTAACAATGTGCCCTGTAGTGGAAAGGGCAGCAAAACAGCATATTTTAACAGTTTTAACAGCGAGGGTAGCCTACAGTCAGTTTGGATATGTGCTTAATCATAGAATCCTAGATAGGTAGGGCTGGAAGGGACCTGAGGAAACCCAGGGAGCCGGTTGGCATCTTGTTTGTAGTATTTCATGATTGCTGTAACACCACAAAGTAGTGGTGTCATGCACCCTAGCTGTGTCCTGAAGTAAAATTAATATACAGTATAGAACATAGGAAGGATTCCACATGCCTCAGCCTTGGCTGGAGAGTCCCAGTGTGTAAGCGATCCCTCCTCATTGCTATTATCTTGAAGGCAGTGTTGTCAGATGTATCTGAACTATCACACTGTATTAAGTTCCTACTTCTATAGGGAGTGTTTAGCATCTACCCTATCTGCCACTGGAAATTATTCCATGAATATATCCATTGATGTAGAAACGAGAGTCGAAATGCTAAATCTAGCAACTCCGATGCAATATCTCTAAATCTATCACCAAATTTAATACCCATATTACTTGAATTTTTCTTCAAAATATTTAGTTTTTATACATTGACTTCTAGGACAGTTTTGTGTGCATAAGGAATGCAGGATTAGGTCCAAAAGTTTGTGAACCTTAGTTATTGGTGTTAACTGAAGATGAAGGAGAAGGGGGCAAATCATTCTCTAGCTGTGACCTGGAAGAGACTATAATATGAACAACCTCTGTGTTCTTTAGCGAGAGGTAGATTATTATTAGAAGAGTCTTAAGAGTACAAGAGAAACTCAAACTGTCCTAAATCTTTGCATCTATTGGATGTATGTTGGTTGTATGCCATTAACTTTAAAACGTGCTACCCTAGGCACAAGGATTTCTTGATTGTAACAGCAAATGGATTCCTAGCATTGAGTCACTTGCTGTTAGCACACTAAAATCCTACTTTTCACCCTCCAGGGGTTAACATGTAAAATGAGTGTCATCTAAATTGTCCCATATTAATAATTACCTAGAAAAAGACGTGATGATGAAAAAAATGCTCGAGAAAGAAAAAGGAAGGCTAAGCTCAAGAGGAGAGAACACAGGCAGATAGATCGGGATGAGAAACGCCCAAGAAAGCAGCAGAAGGTAACAGCTGAAGAAGAGCAGTGGCCAGAGAATATGCCTGAATGGGAAGAGAGGAAATATCTACTAGCTCAGAGAAGAGTGGAGTCTATAAGGCTGCTTACCGTGCTGTTAAGCCGAGTAAAAGTAAGAATATTTTTAAAAAATATTCTGTTTTAAAGGATGTTTAGTAGAGCTTGAAAAATTTACCAGATAGCTGATGGCCAGAGGCTGATGAGAAGGATGACTTGGAGTTGGGGAAATGCTAGCAAGGCCTAATAGCAAACCCCTAGTGATAATCTAGCCCTTCTTCACATATAAATATAAGGGAAAAGGTGTTGGGATTCAGTCCCTGCTTGAGGCTTCATCTTTTGGATCAGTCTCTGTCCAGTAGGTGTCTGGTAAATTGAATCAGTTCCCAGGTTCTCATTGTCATGTTGAAAAGAAGAAAGGCTACTTCTATTATAATCCTGCCCCAGCATCCTGTGAGATAGTCTCTTCTATTTTTGGGCCCTCTTGTCCCATAAATAGCTCCAGTTATTGCCCTACTGCTCAGAGCTTCCCCAACAGCAGAGTAAAATTGACATGCATCCTGTCAGTTTCACTGCTGCCCAGGGAATACAGCATATCCAAAGTAAGGCTAACACACCTTTTGTCAGTTTCACTCTGCTGATGCTTTGGGATAATCAGAGCAAGAGAAGCAGTACTGGAGGTGTTTGTCTACCTGCTCACTGTATTGATTTGTATTTGAAGGATTATCTTCTTAGCTACATGGACTAGAAACTTTTAAAAATGAAAGCTTAAATACTGCAGTAATTATTAATGTAGGCTACATCACTTGCCAGGGAAAGCTTACTACTGGCCACTGACAAGTGGATTTTTTCAACCCCTGATGTTTAATATTTCTTACAGTACTTAGGAACCCCCATCAACAAGCACCTGCTAGAGGCCACACCAGCCAATCTGTGTGAGTTAGTGCTCTTTAAAACTAACTGGCAGCAGAACATTTTAAATTCTTTAGAAGGTGCGGGTGTCTTAAACAAACCTTTTTTAAAGGGTGAGGAACTAGCCAGAAAAGATTTGGAGAGAGATGTAGGGCCTTTTAATCCCTTGATTACATTTGCAGCTGTTACAAAATAGTGTAATTTAAAGCAGTTTATCTAATAATTCTTAGATAAGATATTCAATTTACAAAAGCGCAGCACTTTACTTTAGCGGAATTAGCAAAGTTAGTGCCATGCTATAGTCAAAGTGGGCGAATAAAATGATTTTTGTAGTGGATGCAAATCAGGTAAAAGCAGCAAGGTTAGCTCAATATAGCCAATGACTTTTATTGAAAGGGCAATATTCTAGATAATTAATCCTGTGACATAGTGAGTACCCTCAACTTTCACAGAAGAGCTGCAGAACCTTATATAATCATGGCCTGCATTAGATACAGTAGGTCAGATTCTGCCGTTATACCTGGACAGCTGCCCTGACTTGAGCAAAGTTGCACTGCCTATAAGTTAGTTCACAATTTAGCTTGGTATAGTTTCGCTACAAATTTTGTCTGTTACATTCATATTGTAATTTTCTCTTTGATTTTATTTAAAGGATTTTGCACAGTTGACCGGCCAAAAAGTGGAGCCCTTGCTGCACCCTGAAGATATAAGAAAGGATTGCTTTCCTGAGACAGAGTTACAAAATGCAGACAGAGCAGAGCAGAGAGAATCCCATTATCTTCTACACAAAAAACTGAAGGATAAGAAAAAATTTAGGAGTCAGTTCTTCCAAACAGTTAACACCTCTTTTAGTGAGGAAGAGGTGCCAACTAATCTGCCTGCATCACCTTGTCATCTTGTAAGAACGATCTTAAATGATCCAACTGCAACAGCAAGCACTGGTAAATTAACTGGCAGGGATGATTACAGCTCCTCTGACGGTGGGTCTTTACAGATTACAGTTACTCAAGACTGCAAGGTTATAGAATCTCTTGAGAGAGAGGACTTTCCCCCTTTGAAGACATTACACTCTGGAAAAGTGTCTGGTACAGGGTACTCCAAAAAGCAAAAGATTTATGAAACTGATGAGTTTATACATTATTTATTAAACTATTATCAAACTCCAAGCTACGCACGTGTCTGCCTAGAGCCAAAAAGCACCGTTAGCAAGTCTTGGTGGCAGAGGATAGTGTCTGATAATGGGAATGGCTTTCAGATCAACTTGAAGAACAAATATGGGCAACGCTTTACAGAAGTGAGTTTTGTACAAAACCTTGACAAGGGAAATTGTAGCGGGGATGATAATTATAGATGGGAGATCACAATTCGGAAATCTGAGCCTACAGAGAGTGTGTCAAAAAACAAGGCCTATGCTGGAGGGTTTACAAAAAAGTTCCAAGTACAGTGGAATGATTCACTTGACATTGCTAATTTACCATATGCTGAATTTAAAAATTCTTCTTTTGGAAGCATTAATACTAGTCATGATAAAGAATCCAATCAAGACAATAACAGAAGAGTAGTTGCCCCACCATATAAACCCTCAGGCTCTGCATACAAATTAAAGGATTTAATGGAAGAGATCAGTAGTGATTCTGAGTATTTCAGTGAGGCAAAGAGAACAGAAAGAAGATATAAAGATGTTTACAGTGATGGCAATAAAGCATGCTCCCTCCCAAGAGAGATGGAGAGAAAATTCCTTGTCTGTGTTAAAAATGTAGGTCAAAGTTATTCAGAAAATGAATCCAGCAAATGTGGCTTCTGTTCAAATTCTACCCATGGTGGCTTGACAAAGCACTGTAGACATAAGCTTAAAAAATCATTCAAGAGGTGCAGTAGTAAATTGAGACATGAAGGGCGAAAAAGTGAGTGGAAATCCAATGAAGAGGTGATAAATACCCACAAAAAGAAGAAAAAGAGAAAAAAGCTCTCCCCTAACATTTTACCTGATGAACATGGCTTCTCTGAAATGGATAGTTGGAGACAGTTGGAATCTCTAAAAAAGATACAGAGAAAATGTAGCAAAATGTTCCACCATAAGATGAAATTCAAAACACTTCATGTGATGGCAGCAGCATCATCAAAAGATGCCATTCATACTGATGCCTCTCTGCTGCAGAGATCTCGCCAAAGGGCAGGTGAGGTGGGGGAAGTGAAATAGAACCAAGATGACACTCCTCAATTTGACAGGTTTAAGGATTCTGTGCAAAATTATGGTTACTGACACAATCACTCTGGCAGTCAAGCTCACCTAACTGTTGAAAGTAGTTTAGAAGGAGGAGACGCTGATTCCTCTGACACCTAAAGGACTTGACAGTCTGTTAGTTCAGCAGCACTCTTTGGGGTGGGAGACTGGACCGCAGCACCATGCCTGGGCCCTGCAGGGTGCCTACTTGCATTTGAGTGGCTGTGAGAGTATGCTGTAGTTACACCCCTGTGCAGGGTTCCTGTCTTTATGCACCTAAGCAGCCAGGTTAAAAGTGGCCTGGAGATGATACCTTTGTCTAGGTGCTGCTTCTCCTGGTGGCAGAAGCCACCGTCATTCTTATTTATCCTGGACCTGGGAACCTAAGAAATCCTGCTGCTGAAGTGAAGCAAGAAGAGGCTCCCAAGGACTTGGTCTAAGGTTTAAATTAATAAAAGGGGAGAGCGAGGGACCAATCAGCTCCCCTCCTTCTCTGGCTGGCTAATAGATGAGAGCCTTTGGAGGAGGGGCCATCCTGCATTTCCACAGTATCTGCTCCCCCCATGCCTCTGGGACTGTCCCAATCACTGCCATCAAGTTTCTACCTGTTGAGCTGGGTGAGTTGCAGTCTTCTCTTGGCAGTGAAAGATTTGCAAAGAACTATGTAAAAGCTGAATAGTAGTATTTGTCCACCAAACTGGATGGCAGTGTATCTATCGCAAATATATGCCTGTCCTGTTACACTTGTTAAGATTTGTTGGGGATAAATTGTGCACAGCCACCAGCTCATCACATTTTGGAAGGAGAATATGTGCAATTCTGAAGATCAGTAAAATAATGTGGTGGCTAAAATTCCAGTTCTAGAGACATATTACTATAGAAAAATTAACTGGGAAAGAACACAGCGTACAGCACAGGTGGGGATGAAAATATTGTTTGAACTGACTGAGGCACTATACAATTGGCCTTCTGATCTCCCAACAGGAATGAAATAATTCTCCCTTTTGGCTTTCCCCTTTGAATCTTGATTCAGTCTATTATGCTTTAGCTACAAGGCTGCATCACTCCAGCATCTTTTTTCTGGGAAAATCTCCTTCAAATAACTTATTTTTTCTCCTTATCTACAGGAGATGAGAGGAAATTAACACTGAGGAAAGAGATGGATGCAGATGTTGGAGGATGTCTTGTTTCCTGTTGAGTTAACAAATCCATGCTCTGATGCTGTCTGTGGAGCAGAACCCAAAAGAGAATGCTGATTAGTTGCTAGCTAATGGCAATGAGACTTTGAAGCTGCTCACAAAAGCTTCTACCCCGGCTCTCCCCCCAAAAAGGCCTTTTATATGGCTCTAAGAGGTGAACTGTAAGGCCAGGTCTTTAGTGATTATAAGCAGTCTAAGATAGTCTATTTTGTTTAGACTCCTTTAATGCATGCTGGAGCGGTAGGACAGTGAAACAATCAAGTTAGTATAAGCTCCAAAAATAGAATCTGTAAGGATTTGGCATTGATATGAAACAAGACCAAAGCTATTGTGAACCAACTGCTGAGAGTTTTGAAGCTTAATGGGTTGAAGCCTCTGAGTGGCACCCAGCTAAGTCCAGGGGAGCCATAAAACATTTGCATTCTGGTATCTAGTAATTATTATACAGTTGAATTGATTGTGCACAAACCACTTATACACAGATGGAATAAATCTTTTAAGTACCCATATATTCAGAGTGCCTCCTCAGTCATATTGTTAATATGATGGGATGGCAAGAGGGTGGGGTATGGCAACCTTGCAATTCAGTTGTTGGGAGAGGGGTGGGGGGTGAAAACTTGCACAGTGTATTTCTAAATTTGAGAAAATACACCCTAGTACATTTTAACCTTCTCCGAGCAGCTACACTGAGAAAGTTCCTCAGCATTCCGTTAAAATTCTAGGAATGAGCCAGAAAACTTGACATTTTCCTGGGCTGATCTAAATCATTACACTGCCACTAGATTTAGCATTCCTGAGATGTTGAGTGAGGATATTCCAAACAAAGCTCTAAACGTTGAACAATGAAAGGAGATGATTTCAGCATGCTGACCATCAGCATGAAAGATTACCTTCAATACAGGGTGAAAATTGCTTGCAGGATTTCTAAGACGGGCCTTTCTGGAGGCACAAGCAGTGAGACAGCTACTTAGTTTAAGGTAGCTTACAGATAATTCCCAGAGAAGACTTCATTTTCAAAACGTTGCTAACTTTTATAAATCTCTGCTGCATGGAGACATGTGAAAATGCAGACTAGAAGCTTGACCTAGTATCTACATTTATTCAGTTCTCTCTCTTTAGCAGATAGCCACAGCTGCTCTTGGACAAAGTCCCTCATGAAGATGTAGATGGAAATGGAACAGATTCTGGTCTGAATTTAGACCAACATACTTACTGTTTCAGGTTTCATTTTAGTATGCTTTATTTATTACATGTCAAGATACTAAATGTAATGTAGCTGCCTTCATTACACAGCATATCATTCATGTTTGTAACCTCTGCTCTAATAAAGTAGTCGTAAAAATGTTTGCAGTTAATCATTCATGTTATATTGTGTTTCCCACTGCATTGTTCAATAGTGGTGACTTCTGCAGCCTTCTAAGCCAGGTTTTACCCCAGTCTATTCTTATTGTTAAAAACATGTTCATATGTTGAGTGCCTTTTTCAGGTTCACAGTAATCAATGACAAATGGTTGCTACTCAAACTACTGTTATGTATGACACCTTTTTGGTTGAAGACAGCTTCTTGCTGAGAATATCGTCTATATACTTTGGAAAACGTATCCCCCCCTGCTTTTTAAATAGTTGTAATGAAGACCAACTATTGCAATTGTTTACCATGTAAATATCTCTGTTCCACTGTAGTGGCATAAGTGTTTTTCCTCTATGCAATATTTACAGCCACAAAAAGCAAACTTTTCCCCCACTGATCCTGAAATGGCTATTTATGTACATAGGCTTAGGCACATTGCATTATATAATTCACACACAGGTAAGGAAGTGACTTTATCTAGAACTGGAACGAAATATTTCTTAAGTGTAATTTTATGATAGTTTTGCACCATGCTGTCATCCTACTTAAAAGCAAATAAATATACTGATTCTATACTTGCTTTTTGCACCACCTAGATTCATTTACAAACAAGCAAATCCTGAATTTAAAATGTCCAATTTAGATAATAAAACACAAATAAAGTGAATAAAATGTAATATGTGCACTTTAAAATGAAAATGCCAATCTGATTGGTTTTACTTCATCATATTGAGATATGAAATAACTTTAGACATAATTTCAGCAAACTCTTTCCTTAGTAGTTTATAGATTGAATTGTTTAGATCCTACCCCCAGGTATTTTTTATTATTAATTTCCTTACCTTTCTTCCCAGACACACATTACCTGAGCCCCTGTAGTTTCATATTTTGGACTGTTCAGCATGATTTGTTTCATGGGCCAATATTTATTTACATTACTTTTGTAAAATAACTACAGAATTTTCTAAGACTTTGCTTTTAAACTTAAAACAAAAGAACTGTTGGTGTTTTTTGGTTAAACTTGTATATTGAGGTTGCTCAGAAATAAGATGTAATGTCTTAATTATGAAAGTTAAAGAATAAAATGTATTTTTATTTTATGTAAATCTCTTAAATGTTAATGTATAATATATTAAACTATGAAAAGTAACTTTCAGGTGTCTAATGATCAGGCACGCATGACAGTTGCTTATATAATTCCATTAGTTATTTGTATTGCATTAGTGCCTATCTATACTAGGATCCCAATCTGCTAGGCCCCGTATAAACAAAGAACAAAAAGATGGTCCCTGTCCCCAAAGAGCTTACAATCTCAGTAAGATACTTGCATGAACATAGTTAGAATACTTGTACTCCTGTTACAAAATGGGCATTAAGGACCAGATGCTGAGGGTTTGCCACTCACTACTGTAGTCAGGTGGAGTTTCCACTATTCAGCACTTCCCTAACAATGGTGTGTTCTACTGCATAATTACTGTAATAGCCAGGGTACTTATCCCGCAAAGATTTACATATGTTTAACTTTACATGCCATGAGTAGTCACACTGAAGTCAATTGGACTACTTAGAGTGTAATGTTAGGCACAGGTATAAGTCGTTTTAGGACAGCTGCCTCAAATGTGTTAGCAAGATCATAGCCCAGTTTAAGGCTAATACACCATGTTACACAGTACCTGGCTAGTGGGTTGTGCCTCAGGTATGCTTAAGGTCAAATCCTGAAAGGGTAAAGTCAGTGGAGATTGTAGCTGATCAGGCCCTTTTTCGAAGTGGAAATGAACCAAGCCCATTACATACTTGCCCAACTTGCTTTGAAATAAAGCTAGTCACGTACCAAAACAACCAAATGTGTTTGGTACATAAATAATGTGATTTGAGATCGGGAGTTCAATAAACCTGAAGGACAAAAATGCTTAGTGTGGTTCTGACAAACACCTGCAAAGGTGTGACTGCAGTACTCCAGGACCAAGCAGCCAGCTGCTCTCCACCTGTATTGTAACCTCTATTGCAACAAGCAGCACTCAACTCCTCAGGGGGAGAGCTGGTGTTCAGCTACAGGAGAAGTGAGAGAACCTGTCTTCCGCAAACCCCCACTTACCCTTCTTGGACAGCTCTACTTGAATTATCAGTTTAAATTTCCAGCAGTTGCTGCATATTATGGTACAGCAAGGCAGCAGGTGAAATAAATGAGACAATTAAAATTAGTTTTTAAAATGCATTTGGGTGGGTGAGGTAATATTTTTTTATTAGACCAACTTTTGTTGGTGAAAGACAAGCTTTCGAGCTTACACAGAGCTCTTCAGAGCAGGTCTGGGAACCTAGCTCAAAGTGTCACTGCTAAATCTGTTCCACCTTGTATAGCTGTGACAGTTAGTTTCCTAGCCCTGAAGAAGAGCTCTGTGTAAACTTGAAAGCTTGTCACTCTCACCAACAGAAGTTGGTCCAACAGAGGATGTTGCCTCACCTACCTTGTCTGTCTACTATCCTAGGACTGACAAAGCTACAACTCACCACCGCGTATTTTAAAACCAAGAAATATAATCTAAGAATAGTGTTATTTTTACTGCATTTCTGCACGGCTTGAGGAGACATTTCCTTTTAACTTTCATACTAGCTCTGAAAGGATGTCGCGTGGCTCAAAGGTAGGTGAATCCATAGAAAGAGAATTTAACCTTTGCCTTCATTTTTCCAGGTAAGATGATCATGTCACCCTTATGAGGAGCAGCCTAGGTATTGAAAAAAAATGCAAAAGAAAGGAGGACTAGAGGTGTGAAAAAGCACCAAGGCTCCACTTGTTTGAAAAAGGGAAAACTTAGTCATATCTAGGAAGTAAGGCTGATTATGGGTGTGGCATTTAGCACTCATTTACTAGACAAAATTTTACATAAATTTCCCCACTTGTATCCAAATGACTAATGTGAGAATGACTGGCAAGATTTCTTTATCAATGATTTAACAACCACTCTCTGGGTTGGTTTAGGCAGTAGAAAAGAGGAAAGAAATAATCCAGATCCTTTCCACATGACCGAGTACCATTTGACAAACATTTGCCTTGCATTCAGACTCTGCCACTTTATGTTGATTTAACAAACTGGTATCAAATTGTGCGTACAGAGTACAAGGGGCAAAATGCTGAAGGGTAGCAGGTTACAAATTGAAATCATAGCACACAACCTACTGGAAGATCGAGTAAATATAAGGATTCAGCTGTAAATCCCCTTTCATCGTATAGATTTTTAAAAAAAATCCAAACACTCTAAACCAGTGGTTCCCAAACTTGTTCTGCCGCTTGTGCAGGGAAAGCCTCTGGCAGGCCAGGCCAGTTTGTTTACCTGCCGTGTCCGCAGGTTTGGCTGATCACGGCTCCCAGTGGCTGCAGTTTGCTGCTCCAGGCTACTGGGAGCTGCTGGAATCAGTGCGGGCCAAGGGATGTACTGGCCGCTGCTTCCAGCAGCTTCCTTTGGCCTGGAGCAGCGAACCGCGGCCACTGGGAGCCGTGATTGGCCGAACCTGCAGACGTGGCAGATAAACAAACCAGCCCGGCCCACCAGGGGCTTTCCCTGCACAAGTAGTGGAACGAGTTTGGGAACCGCTGCTCTAAACAATGCACAAACATCAAGCCTTTCAGCCCTACCTCAGTCTTGTGTGACTTCTTACATAACTTTTGCTGTGAACATTCATTACTGAAGCATATTTTCTTACATAAAGAACTTAAAGTAATGCCTAGTTACAGATAATTAGATAAGGGGTAGATTCAAAGCCTCTGGAGATTTATGGACTTT
Source organism: Caretta caretta (assembly GCF_965140235.1). Taxonomy (NCBI): domain Eukaryota; kingdom Metazoa; phylum Chordata; order Testudines; family Cheloniidae; genus Caretta; species Caretta caretta. The sequence continues at coordinate 90,084,235 of NC_134214.1, forward strand.
ACACAGCGGCTGGTAGTGAACCAAGGCTGCTTGGAGATGAGACTAGGTAGGTTTTTTTCTTTTTCCAGAATTCTACAGCTCTCTCTATATTATACATGCCCACAGCAATTCCGTCCCCATTCCCCGACAGTTCAGACTAGGGTGATTATTGGAAAGACTCAACAACTGCTATTCTGCACGTGATGCTCTGCTAATATGAAATCTGTTAAATTACCTGGTGTGTTTCTTAGTGCTTAGTCACAGTAGCTGATAATGGTTGGAAAAGGGGATTAAGCCACAGCAAATGCAGATATAGTTTGTTTGTCCATTGCCCCTAGCCCTGTGTTTAGAAAGAGAAAACAAAAGCCACTTTATGAAGCAACTCTCTCTTTCCTCCTCTCCCTTCCCCAGTAAAAATTTGTAACATCCCTTCATTTCTTACAGCAGGCATTGTCTTTACTAGAAGCGGTACCTTACCCATACCACAACATTGTACACTTTCTTCCTTCTGTTAAATTGCCTTCATTTTGCATTAGATGGATCAATTCTTAAATAAGTGCTTAGTTCCTCAAAGCACTTTACAGAGTGAGGATAAGTATCATCTCCATTTTATAGACATGACAACTAAAGCACAAGTGTTACGTGACTTGTGTAAGGATCTAAAGAGAGTCAATAAGTCAGGTTTCTGCATCCAATCCTAGACCAAACTACTTTTCATGGACAGTACATTACACTCTTAGGATGCTAGTCACAAAGCTTGTTCTCATGTACACCACCATTCAGGTGCTTTTATAATTCTGTTGCAGATACCCCCATGCTGGAATTTTGTCAATTCACATGTGCCAAATGTAGAATGTTTTTCTATAGAACGTATACAATTTAGGAATATTTCTCAAAAGCTTCTTACATGCAGCCACAGGTTGAACTCAAAGGGTCTCCCACCCAAGAAATGATGGAGCAAAGATGGGGAGTTAATTTTGGAGGGACAACATTAAAGCCAAAATAATGTTTTTTGCATTTGAACTCTTAAAAAGGGTGACCTTCAAATCAAGGAAATAATAGGCCCAGTGCAGCTTCTGCGCTAGGCAAGCTCTGGTGCCAGAGCAGGGAGTTGCACACGTCAATCCTGTCAGCTCTGCCTAAAGTTTATATTAACCAGACAGGCTACAACTGGAAACTCATCTTTACAGGTGATTCAGTCTGAAATGTTGGCATAGCTGTGATGCCCAGGTGGGGGGAAGATCACTGGCTTTTGGGAGGTGGAGGGTGGATGTATATGTACATTGTGTTAGCAATGTTCATTCTGATTTTTGGTGGTTTAGTTAAATTATTTTCCTTGAGTTCCATATAAAATCTGCCCACCCCTCACTTCTGTGGAGGGGGCCCCAGGGACCATGAAGGTTTTTTAGGGGCTGTCAGACAATTTTTAACATTCCAAAATCCACTTTGGACAGTGGCAAGTCTTGATTCCCTGCTGGAAGCATGGCAGCCAACCAGACTCCAGGCATGGATCTCCCCCCTGGAAGTGAGGTACCCCAACCGGGAGCAGAAAGGCGAGAAGACCAGGGGGCAGCTGAGGTCCCGGCAGGGATTTGTGTGGAGTTAAGAGCACTAGCTCTCAGCCCCCCCCGACTCCCCGCTTCAGTTGATGAAAGTGCTCGTGGTGAGTGCATGTACCACCGGCAGAAGGAGGGTAGTGTGGACATCAGCCACTGCAGTTAGTACTAACCTAGGTTGATTTAAGATTGTAGCGTGGACATGCCCTTGGTTTATTAATAGCTTAGCAATGGCATAAGAAGCACATTAGATCACATAGAAGTGTAGCTTGTTAATCTTATTAAGCTCACTTGAAGGCATCCCAACCTTCAACTTTATGTTTTTCTTGCTATCCACCGTTAATGCTTACTTGAGCCTTTATTGCACAGCTGCAGATATACAACAGCAAAGCAGATTTTATAGCAGTGCTAGAGTATAATCTTGTCAACTGTACAGTCATTAATCAAATGTTCAGTTAAAATTAGTATGTTTCAAATCCCCTCCAGAGGCATTCAATTTAGACTGGCTGAGGGTGAATATGGAGCATCCAAAGGGGAGACTGTATATTAAGCATTGTTCCTGTTCACATGACAGACTGGAAACAATATATAAACAAAACACCTGAAATTCAGAATGCTAGGGACTAGAAAGTTGCATTTGGTCCCTTTAGATAAAATAAAGAAATACCACCACTATGTAAGAATTTTATTGTCTGCCTGTAAGAAGTAAAAGCACTTTTCTGATTTGAGGTAAAACCATTAGAAATAGTCTAAAAGGAGTATAAATGGCTTTAAAAAGCAACAAAAAGCCTATAACTAGTTTTGCATTAGCCTAGCCCCTCCCTATGTGGTTCATATAATAATATTTTAGCAAGCTACCTGTGCAAACAACTGTATTCTTTGTTTTAATGCGTAGTGTTACAAAAAGACAAATGCCATCAAAGTGGTTCTCAGGGTATGGATTGAGAATAGTCATTCTGAACACACACGGTCTCAGGTACTTTTATACAGTGCACTAGTTGGTGTTTACAAAAGCTGCTGACCTCATGGAACACTTCCTATTTAAGAACAATTTTGTCTACTTTACGGACTGTTTCCCTTTTTATTTGGTGTAAGCAGCTACGCTCTGTCTAAATTTTCCTAAGTTTTATAAAACATTGGTTTGCTCTGGCAAATAGGGTCATCGGCAACAAAGGATTTTGCAAGAGGCTTGAGCTCCCATGGAGCTTGTTTTCATTCAAAAAGTACACAGTAGCAGCAACACACATCAGGCTAACACACATCATGGGCACCATGAAGAAAACAGCTAAGAAACTACATAATACTTTGCCTTTCTATAGCACTTTCCACTGGAGGATCTACAAGCACTTTACATGAAAGAACTGAGGCTCAATCCCCTGTGAAGTAGATATCCTCCTCCTTTTACCAATGGAGAAACTGGAGCATAGAGATAAAGTGATTTGGCTAAGCCTACAGAGCAAGTCTGACTCTAGGCCTGTGCTTAAGCCCTCAGAGCACTATTAACCTTTCAGTGTAGGAATGTACCTATTGTAGATTTGCAATGTTGTCTTGAAAGTTTACTGCCTAAGTATAAAACCCACTTGCCCACCCTTTACCATGGTACTAAAGAGTTAAAACATTACTTTTGCTTAAAATATATTACATACATACTGCAGGCAAGTGGGCAAGAGTTCTGCATGGTCAGCCTATTGCAAAAATCACAAACTTTAAACCAGACAAGGTAAAAAAGAACCATTGAACAACAGTCAACTCAAAAACAAAAAAGCGCTCTGAGGGGGAAAGTGCCTCTCATGAGGCAGAGGCCTAAGTGAATAGATAACTTGAAACATGTCCTAAAGGCCAGTGAACTCAGGGTCTGTTGGACTAAGAAGGGAAACAAGCTAAAAAGCAAGGACCTACACTGACTTGCTTAATTGGATCCAACAGCAGCATCTGACAGAGCGGGAACGATGGAGAACTACAGAGCACGCCCAACATGCAAGCAAAAGTGTTTCGGCAAGGAATGCATTCCATGAGGGATCAGTGGGCCATTAACTCCTCGAAATTTCCACTAACAAGCTGAAATATTTCTTCAGTATCCTAACAGCATGTTGACCCTCCTCACTGGGCAAAGGCATTCTCAATTCCCCCTTCTGGTATGCGACTTGGTTACTCAGTAAGGAAGAACCTGCTAAAAAGAAGCCTGGATGTGAGTTATAAGACAAAGTAACAGGCTAAATACAATTCTAGGGCCTGCTCTATCCTAGAAACTTGCTGGTATAGTAATATCAGTTAGGGGTGCCATGTTTTTTCAAATGATACTTCTATACCAGCAAAAGCACTGGTGTGGATGCAGCTGTATGGCAATAAAGTGCTTTTGCTGGTACTACTTATTTTGTTCTGGGAACTGGTATGAACCGTACCAGCTTTAGCACTCTTTTGCCGGGATAAGCTTTGTCTACATTAGGTGGTTTGACAATAAAAACTATACCAACAAATCTTTTCTAGTGTAGACTAGGCCAAGGAATCAATAGCAGTCTCCCCCAACACTGTGCCACACACACCCCTCTCTGGTTTAATTTCATCTGGATTAAATTTTGGAATCAGTCCCTAGAATAGTTTTGCTAAGAAGAAAAGTGAACAAACAGTCATAGCTGAGTCATGCTCCTCCCAAGGTGGGAGGGGCAATTTATAATCAATACCAAAACTTCTGTAACATTTCAGATATGCTTTAGAGGTAAACAACAAAAATCATTAATCCAGTTACGTGGCTGTGAATAAACATGGAGTACGTCTTCGCTGTCGCTGGGAGGTGTATTTCTGTACCAGGCAGACACATACATGGTGGCTTTGATCAAGCTGGCATGCTAAAATAACGTGGCTGCCATGGCACAGACAGTGACTGAGGCTAGCTACTCAAATACACAACTAGGATCTTGGATGGGGTTGTACTCGGACAGCTAGCCTGAGCCACTGTGGCCACGCTGCTATTTTTATCATGTCTACCCGAGCTGGGAATTAGCCTAGCCATTCATCAGTCCTTGAATAATGACATGAGTACCTAAAAATGATATAGCCTCTCTGAACAAAAAGAGGATTTTTTTTTTTAAAAGTATTCATGTTCAGTAATTCACCTATAAGCTTGCGGTAAATCTTTAAAATGTCAGTTTTATCTGCTATTAAAATTATTATTTATGTAGCACCATAGATATGTATGATGCTTTATGGACATGGTCCCTGCCCCATAGAGATTATAATCTAAAGCCCACATCCTGCAAGCTCTTCCATTGAGTTCAGTGTAGCATAACTATTCATATGTGTAAAGTTACTCTTAGGCTTAAGTGTTCGCAGGATTGGGGCCTTAGCCATTAAATAAAAGCTTTTTTTATTTCAACCGACTCTGATGGAAGAAAAGCAGAAATAACTTTAGTACAAAGTTGCAGTTCACTTTTGCACTGTCCTGGTGCTTTTTGTCCTACAGAACATTCAGGTCATGCAGTTTTTATGTAAGAAATTTAATCTTGTTTATGTTACTGGTAAATTTAGATTAAGAACGGTTTTAAAAACAATCCAATCACAGCAAGTCTGTACCTTTTCTAATTACTGTTGATATTACAACTTATAAAACAGAACTGGAATGTTACAAATGGTCCCTTAAGATACAAAAATATTGTTCCTCACTGCATTCTCTAGTCTCTCTTTTGATCTTTAGCGTCTTCTTTTTCTTCTTCATCTGAGTATACGGTGGGTTCCTCTCCTTCCTTCAGCAGTTTGCCAACGTAGTGATACTTAACTGTAAATTGAGAAAAAGCACAGAATACAGATCATTCCTTTACCTTGTGCAACCTAGTGTTTTCACTAAAACAGACAGTGGTTAACATAGCATTAAAATTAAAATCAAGAACTACCAATTCTACCTTTGTTTTGCACACTGACAAAAGTGACTGACTTGCCAAACTATTCCTATCGTCATAACAGGTGATATTTATGTGAGAAATGGGCAAAATAAATGCAAACAATACAATTCTTCTCCTATTGCCAAAACCAGGAGTGACAATGTAAAGCCATTCGCGGATACTTTTGTTACCCACAACCTCAGGTCTCATGTTCAAAGGGAGCCAGCTATCACAGTGAAGAAATGAAATCACCATTTTGGGGGTGAGTGGGAAATTATAACACCCCCGTTTCCCCCTCCCCCCCCCATTATACTTGCCTATGCCAGTTCTGGAAGCTGGCATCCTGAGAATGTTCTTGGGGAATGTCAAGAAAACCTTGAAAGGTTTAGATTTTCAGAGATTCATGCTGTGAACAGGCACTGGGAAACAGGAAAAATGTTCTTCCCACCAGCATTAGAGATGGCACTCTTTAGTGGAATTCTCCCACTGTGCACCCAGACAAGCCTTACTCCTGTTAAAATACTTCACAAGGAAATATCTAAGTAGTAAGACATATGCATAAGGAGGAAGGTTATGAATCAGAGCTCTCCTTATCTGACGCAAAGCCTTTTAGCAAGTGAAGGGAAATCTCTTCCTATACTCTCTCCTATATTATAGTTTAAAATTATATGAATTTAAAGGTGAATATTTGCATGATCTGCTAGAAGTTTGGGAACTACATTAACAACTGCAAAGTACTAACGCTTCACTCCTGGAAAGACCGATTTAAATGCTGGTTTTTGGTCATATATGGTAGTAAGAAAAGGAGGACTTGTGGCACCTCAGAGACTAACAAATTTATTTGAACATAAGCTTTCATGAGCTTATGCTCAAATAAATTTGTTAGTCTCTAAGGTGCCACAAGTCCTCCTTTTCTTTTTGCGGATACAGACTAACATGGCTGCTACTCTGAAACCCGACATATGGTAGTGTAATTCTGGTGTCTAGGACACACTTATCATAAAACCACCATTCAACGTGATATGATTAACAGCTTTGTTCAAGACAGGATGAGTGTCAAAATAGCAGCTGTGTCTACATGAGGAGGTTTCCCAAAATAGCAAATTAGGAGCAAAAAAACCCAATAACATTATCTGAGGAAAGCTTGGCTGTTCATGTTGGACACCAAATTAAAAACAAAAACAAAAAACAACCACCTTTTAGTTCTCATTGCACAAAAAATACGTTGTTCCCAAAATATTGATTATTTATGACTAGGGGAAGTGATACTGTGGAAAAATATCCTTGTCTACATTTGCCCCTACATTTTTTTTTACTCCATTGAAAGGTTTTAACCTTAGAGGATTATTTCCTTTTCAACTATGTCTTTTAAAAGAACTTCATTACATTTAGGCACATTGAATAGATTATTTTCACATGTACTCTTTAGAAAGCTCCTTGACAGAAACACAATATACAACAGGAACATATGAAAGTTAACTTCACAAGTTGATCATGATGAAAATGTCTTGTCTACATCTGACTCCAGACTGACTGCTTAATGTAAAGTTTGTATAGGTTTCTGGTGTGAAGACCATGCTAGCAATGAGCATGTCAGAAACCGCAGCTGTGAAAGGACAGACAAGTTACACTTAATGTTGTCTGAATGTAGGTATCTTAAGACTTAAGGGTTATATGCCATATGCATTTGTAAGTATCTTACACCAGTCTAATAGTGGAAACACTGAATCAGTTCAGGTTCTAGACTTTAAAATTTAGTCTGAAGTTTTTGTTTTAACACTAACCACCATGCAGCCAGACTCCTAGTAAACTTTAATGGTCATTTTCTAGACCAAGTGTATATGGAATTTCCATTACATGTTTCTTACTGAAATGCTTGTTATATAAACAACACTTACAGTCTGTTTTATGTAAATGAAAAAAAACACCCACATAGCGCTTTCCTGGTCTAGAAACCCAGGTTAAGTGTTGTGCAGTTAATATTCTTCACCAGGAAGGTATTACTGTAGTGGATCATTATATAATAATCAAACTCCTGGATAGAAGAAGCTAGCTGAGCAGTTTCCAACCTACAAAGTACTGTTAAAAAAAAAAAAAAAAAAAAAGACAAAAAACAAAAACCGGGACCACAGAGCAGCTAGAGCTGCTATATTTACATTGGAAGCCTTTAATACTAAGAGCTGCAAAACATAAGAAAGGCCATACTGGGTCAGGCCAAAGGTCCATCTAGCCCAGTATCCTGTCTTCCGATAGTGGCCAATGCCAGGTACCCCAGAGGGAATGAACAGAACAGGAAATCTCAAGTGACCGATTCCCTGTTGCTCATTCCCAGCTTCGGGCAAACAGAGGCTAGGGACACCAGCCCGGCCCATCCTGGCTAATAGCCATTGATGGACCTATCCTTTATGAATTTATCTAGTTCTTTTTTGAACCCTCGTTATAGTCTTGACTGTCACAACATCCTGTGGCAAAGGTGGACTGTGCATTGTATGAAGAAATACTTCCTTTTGTTTTAAACCTGCTGCCAATTAATTTCATTTGGTGACCCCTAGTTCAAAACAGAAGAATACTGCCCAGATTTTTTAGATCATTGTATATTTATATCCAAGCCTCAAAAGACAACAAAAGGGATAACTGCTTTAAACTTATTTTGTTGGCAAAGTCTCCGGATGTGAGCAAAGGGCAGCCTGTCTCCCCTAATCTGGGGCTGCCATTCCTGAATAATGCTGCATAGATAATTTGACATATACAGAATTTATTAATTTCACTCAGTATTCAAAGGTGCTTAAATGATTTTTCAAAATGCAAATTAGGCTTCTGAAAGTCACTTAGAAGCTTCTGCAAATTTTACTTCTCCAAACCTTGTTTTGTAAATGCTCAAAATAAGAATAGGAGAAACAAGGAGTACCAAGTGGAAAACATCTAGTTTCCCCAGAAATAAGCTTCGTTAATTCTTCAGGATGTTAAAAATACAGAATGCTCCCATACAATGCCAACTAAGCTTAACTGCCTTATAGGAACACTCTCCATGTGCAACCAGGTTAATTAAAAAGTTAAAAGCAGTTTCATTCCCTGCCATTTTTTTTTTTTGGTAGTTTTACAGTCAGATTTTACTATTGGAAAAAGTGGTTTAATCTCTTCTTTCTCTGTAAAAAATCAAAACCAAACAAAAATACCACCACCCAAATGGGGGAAACTGACATTTTTTTCTCTCTAATCTTTCAGTTTTAGAAAACTTAAGTGTTACAATAAAGCAGTTGTTCCCAAACTTTAAACAGCCTGCGAACCCCTCTCACTAAATTGTAAAATCTCATTAACCCCCTCCTAAAAATGAATATTTCCAGGGATTTAAGTTTAAATTTCCTCCACACTCAGTGAGGCTCTTACCGCTGGACCCCATTGACCGCCCCGGTCAACTGAGCTCCACTGAGCTTAGGCTGCAGGTCCCGATGACCACTGGCCCTGCTCTCCCTGGGGCTCGGGCCGCCAACCCCATGCGGAGTGCTGGGGTTCAGATTCCCGGCTCCCCCGCTAATGGGGGCAGGGCTCGGGCTGCCAGCCCCAACTGCCTGGCCCTGCTCTCCCTGGGGCTCGGGCTGCCAGCCCTGCAACCAGGTCCCACCTGCTGCCTCCAATGCCCGGGGTCCTCTGGCTGCCATGAGTGACATTTTTCTGGCGAACACCCTGTAACGTTCCGCAAACCCCAGTTTGGGAACCACTGCAATAAAGGGTACCATATTTTCAGACAGAAGTTTGTTTGCAGCGTTGGTTCCAAGATATTAGAGAGACAAGATGGATGAGGTAGTATCTTCTATTGGATCAACTTCTGTTGGTGAGAGACAATCTTTTGAGTTTATACAGTTCTTCTTCAGGTGTGGGTCAGACCGGAAGAAGGCGGCCTTTTTGTAAGCTTAGGTCTTTCCCCATCAGAAGCTGGTGTAAACAACAATATTAACCTCACCCACCTTGTCTCTTAGACACGTGATGTACCGTATTGAATGTCTTCACCATTATACACAGAAGCTAGCTACTTCACAGAGAGTGGATTTGAAATTGCTTACACATGAACTGTGATTCCCAGTCTCTCAGGGTCTCTTGCTGCGTAGCATTGAGATCAGACAGGTCATCATATTCATCCTTCAGAGCCTCCTTATCCAGACAGAATGTGGCAAGACCTCTGGATGCATCCCTTCCAGCAAAAATTCCATATGGGCCCTCTTTAAAATAAAAAAATGTCGGGATAATTACAACATTGCTGTTTCTTTGAGGACCACGTACCAAGAACCAAATGACATGCTGATCCCCTGACTTGAATCTTATGTTGAAATCCCCAAATAAGATTTGTATTGTAAAATTTGCCCTATTTTGTAATATTGAGCCAGATATTTTCCAGTACATACACACCCAACCCCCCCCCCCAAAACAAAAACAAGAAACACTACAAGAAAACAGAATCACTAAAGAAGATACTGAGCATGCTGGGACATCAGGAAGAAGAGACAAGTGCTGGTGTGTGGAGGGCATGCAAAAGGGAGCTATGCACAAGATGACAAGAAGCAAATGGCTTTCTTGGAGCAAGCCCGAGACATATGGGTGGCACCTGTAAAGACAGCAAACAGGAGTCAGTTACGTGGGAAGAGGAAAGGAGAAAGGATTCGGAAGTCTGATGAGATGGAGTGCAAGGCAAGCGTATAGCTTTCTGACAAATCCTTCTGGCTTAGAGAGTTGACCCATGGAAGAAGGAGGACCTGAAAGGTGATTAGTTGCCTTGAGATATGGAGGAGAATCTTAACAGGACCCTACTCCAAGGATAGCAATCAGGCTGGAAGCAGGTGCTTAGTAAATATAAAATTTACACAAAATGCATGTAATGCATAATGATCCCAAGGGACTGATGTGTACAGGTCACAGTGGGTCAGAAGTATCTTATCAAGAGGGACTGCTGGTACACTTCATCAATCATTAACTTATGTGCAATAGTAAGCAGAATGTTTTATCAGTACAGAAGTAACAGAAAATTTAAGATAGCACATGTTCCAATGATTCAGCTCTCTTAGGAGGCATTAATGTAACACCAAAATCTGGTTACTTTAGTGCCCACTTGCACTGGGGGGGAAGAAGCCTTTTCAGATTTCAATAAATGGAATCACTTTCCTTTTCATACAAGCAGAGACGCAATTTCATGACTACATTAATAAATTAGACATGGTACACAGCCTCTCATGTTCTCAGATATAACTCACGAGTAGGTTTTTAAAATCTCTCTGCTGATAGAGAACCACACATTCAAATCAATCATGTATATTACCTTACTGTTCTAGAACTTAAAACCCTACTCCTCTTTACACCACCCCTCCGCCCTCAAGTGCCTATGGGGCATGGATCATCTTTGCATGTGTTTGAACAGCACAAGTGGGGCTGTGATTTTGATTGGGAACAAGTATCATAAAAATACCTCTGTGTTACTATATTATAAATATTAAATAATAGAACTGTTTCTATCAAAAGGGAATGTAATGATGAAATCAACAAAAGATTTCACGTGTTGCGACCTATGGCATTACAAAGGAAGGTGCCAGGTGAGTTGCATGAAGTAAACAAAACTGCCTGCCCCATCAGTATAATCATTTAAAGCAGGGGTTCTCAAACTGGGGGTCGAGACCCTCTCAGGGGGTCACAAGGTTATTACATACACACATACAGGGGAGGGGTCGCGAGCTGTCAGCCTCCAACCCCAATCCCGCTTGCCTCCAGCATTTATAATGGTGTTAAATATATTAAAAGTGTTTTTAATTTATAAGAGGTGGGGGTTGCACTCAGAGGCATGCTATGTGAAAGGGGTCACCAGTACAAAAGTTTGAGAACCGCTGATTTAAAGAGTACTATAAATGTGCATGGAGCTTGACAAAAAAAAGTGAAAGAAGTAGATATACTTTGAGTGTACACAACTAAAATACTTGGTTCTGTAACCCTAATGATACAAGTAAACCCTTACTCACAGGAGAAGCCCTGGTTATGCCAATTAGTTTAGGTGAGTAGGAGTTGCAGGACTGGCTCCCAACTTCATGACCGCATTATTATTACTTAGTTGTTGTTGTGGTGATTCTTCAACAAAAAAACTTCAAAAACAGACTCCAAGGAGAGACTGCTGAATTGGAATTAATTTGCAAACTGGATACAATTAACTTAGGCTTGAATAAAGACTGGGAGTGGATGGGTCATTACACAAAGTAAAACTATTTCCCCATGTTTATTCCCCCCCCCATTGTTCTTGTAAAGTGCTGAAAATGGCCCACCTTGATTATCACCACAAAAGGTCCCGCCCTCCCCCCTCCTGCTGGTAATAGCTCACCTTTCCTGATCACTCTCCTTACAACATGTATGGTAACACCCATTGTTTCATGTTCTCTGTGTATATAAAATCTCCCCACTCTATTTTCCACTGTATGCATCCGATGAAGTGAGCTGTAGCTCATGAAGGCTTATGCTTTAATAAATTTGTTAGTCTAAGGTGCCACAAGTCCTCCTTTTCTTTTAGTTGTAGTGCTATCACCTCCAATTAGGCATAAGTTCACCAACTTTAACGACAACCCAAACCCAGAGCTGCTCAGAAGAAAAAGTGTTTTTCAAATAGGAAACTCCGGCAGACAGCATATATTGCAAAGTCCTGGGGCGGGGTACTTTCCCCCTCAGAGACCACCACTGCCTTTTACTTTGGCCCCTGCCCCCCACCAACTTCCCTCACATTGGTAGTTTTGCCTTGTTACCTAGGTGTCTCCTGTGCTCTGGACAGAGGCACTGAGTGTTGTGTAGCCTACTACACTCACGGAGATTACAGAGTAAGGCAGTGATCTGAGTTGTGTTCAATCAGGCCCTGGGAGTTGCCTGAGGGGCTGGGCTTCTGAACTGCAGACAGAGGACACAAGGGCCTCTCCCCCCCACAATTAAGTGCCCCCAGTATAATCCTCTCCACAGACTGGATCCCAGTTACATAGGGAAACAAGCAGCAAATGGAGGGAGAAAGGGTTGGGGATTTCTGCTAGGTAGATGGGAACATATTGAGAGAGTCAGAGCCCAAGGCCTCTCCCCCACACTCCTCCCCAGAGCCTCTCCTCACCCTCACTGCACCTCCACCACTACATCTCAGCACCTCCCCCGGTCCCCACTGCACCCCTCTCCCACACTATACCCCAGTACCTCCCCCTCATCCCTACTACACCCCCTCATGGCCGCTGCACGCAGCACCTCCCCCCACAGCTCCCCAGAGCCTCTCCTCACCGCCACCTCCCCTGGTCCCCACTGCACCCCAAGTCATCCCCCTCATCCCCACACTGCACCCCTCTCCCACAATACCCCCCCGGTCCCCACACTGCACCCCAGCTCCCGGTCCCCAGGGCCAGCCGCCCCCCGCACGCACCGGGCCCGTAGAACTTCCTGGCGCGGCTCACGTCGAAGACCTTGCCGCTGATGGCCATGAGGATGCGCGGGTCCTGCACCCCGTCGTAGGGCCGCAGCTGCGCCAGGGTGAAGTCGCGGCGCCTGAGCTTGGGCGGCGGCGGCGGCTCGGCGTCGTCGGGCTGGCGCGGGGCCCGCTCGCCCCGCAGGATCTGGTAGAGCAGGAAGAGGCAGAGGCCCAGCAGGCTCAGGTTGAGCGGCGAGCTCAGGATCTCCAGCAGCAGCCCCCCGCCGCCGCCGCCGCCCTCCTCCGCCGCCGCCGCCTCGTCTTCCTGGGCCATGGGCTCGGCTGGTTCCGCGGCTCGCCGGGCTGCCTCTGAGCGGCCAGCGGGGACGGGGAGGAGCAGCCAGCAGGGGCCGCCCCTCGCCAGGGAGGAGGGACCTGGGGCTTCCCGCCCAGGCGGCTCCGAGCCCAGCCAGGCCCGAGGCCGCCCCTGCCCCGCCGAGCTTGGGCTCGAGTCATAACAGCCGGGCTTTGGCCTGGCTTTACCGGGACCGTCCTGAGTGGTTGCGGGGGGGTTTTGTCTTGTATAGGCGCCTATTCCTCCCCCCACATCTGGTCACCCTATGGCCAGCCGCAGGGCCAAAGGCAACCCTGGGCGCCTGAGCAATGCAGGCTCCTGGTTTCTTTCCCTCCCAGTGGGCTGCTCTGTAGTCGGGGGACCAGATTTCCCGATTTTATTTGGGGCTGTTTCTTAAAAGGCCCCTATTTACACCCCCCACACACATCCACACCCTCTGTCCTGATTTTTCACACTTGCTATCTGGTCATCATACTCTTTAGTCACCTGTTTTCTCTCATCTTGTTCTGGGCTGGTAAAGTTTTTGGGACAGGGACTGTCCTTTTAGCTGGTGTACTGCACAATGGGGTCCTCCTGGGCCATGACTGGGGCTCTCGGGGCTACTGCAGTGTAAGTAGTTACATGCACAAAAACTATATTAAAGTTACAAAGCCAAGCACTCCAAGAATGCCAGACTTAAGGTTGTCTTTGGGCTAACTCAGTAGTAACGTTAAGCATACACTTACAAAGTGTTTGTAGGATCAGAGTTTACAATCTTTACTACAAGATGATTTTTATTCACTTTATCTTTTTTCATTTTACTATCCTTAATCAACCAATCCATTATTTTTTCTTGCTAGTTTCTTCCGTTCTCCCCCTTCTCAGTGCTTTTTCTACAATATTCCCGCCTCTTGCAGAGGACGACAATCCCCTGAACACATTCAAAACTTCTCCCCCCTATTATTTTAGTATCCACCAATAAAACATAAGAGGCACATCCCAAATCGTATATATAGTTAATTAGGACATTTGCAATCAAAGGAACTTCCATGTGTGAGGATACTTCAAAACATTGTATTGCACTTTGCCATACACTAAAGTGTAATTATCTCCAATAAACTGTACTGTCCTTTTTAAAAGACATGTTATAATTGCCCCACCACAATGCTATTCATGTCATATCATCTCTTAGAGAGGGATCACTTCACATGTTGAGGCTTATTTTGCTCTTAGCAATTATGGGAAAGAGAAACAGGAAGAGGGCTGAATTGGGCCTAGACCAGGGGTGGGCAAATTTTTTGGCCTGAGAGCCACATCAGGGTTCCAAAACTGTGTGGAGGGCTGCGTAGGGAAGGCTGTGCTTCCCCAAACAGCCTGGCCCCTGCCCCCCATCCGCCCCCTCCCAATTCCTGCCCCCTGACTGCCCCCCTCAGAACCCCTGACCTACCCAACCGCCCCCTACTACCTGTCCCCTGACTGCCCCCCAGGACTCCCTGCCCCTTATCCAACCCCCCCGCTCCCCGCCCCCTTACCATGCTGCTCAGAGCAGCATGTCTGGCAGCCCCGCCACCTCGCTGCCCGTCAGGAGCTCGCAGCCCCGCCGCCCAGAGCATTGTCAGCATGGTGAGCTGAGGCTGTGGGGGAAGGGGGACAGCAGGGGAGGGGCTGGGGGCTCAAGGGCTGGGCAGGTCATAGTTTGCCCACCTCTGGTCTAGACTAGAGGCATTTTCTAGCTACATTGCCAAAAATTAACACTAGATGGTGTTGTGAGCACACTAATGTTTGCTGCAGAGCTCATGCTGTATTTTAGAACATCACCTTAGTCTTTAACCATAATGTATCAATTAGATTTCATATGCTTACAATGAGGGTTTCATCAGGAAACACTGTAATCTGATTTAGCAGCCAGCAAATTGTAATTGCCTTACAAAACAATACAAAAGCTCTGCTCATTCTTTTCAAATTGATGTGGTGAAGTGGAAAGGCCCTTTGTATCTGTGCTGTTGTGCAAACTGAAATACAGAAATGTGACCTTACATACACAATAACCACAAGTGGAGCATGGATTGTTTTATTACAACCCATCATTAAGCTTCATAGCTAGTCTATTAGTAAGACTCAGACATTCTTTCTATACATTTCCTAGCATTTAATCTGATAAAAGAGCTCTTTTCCACTGGTTTAAACTTGAGCCTGTGCATTTTTGATTATCTGCTTGAAAAATGAGTGATCTGAATAGTATTTACTAAAGAGAGTCCAAATACACCTGCATACCCACTTCTATGTGGGGTTGGTCCCATGTGTTCACCCTTTTGTTATATGAAGGGACAGTGCACAAATGATAGTTCTGAGAGTGCATTTTCCAAGATGTTCAGCAACAGAGGACTAGCTTATACTGGGGATGGGAAGTCTAAATCTTGGAATTCCTTATTCAGTTTGATTGCAATAGGAGTTTGGACTAAGTAAGGACTTCAAGCTGGGGCCCCATGAGGCTAACACAGAGAGGCTTCTGATGTTACCAGTTCTAATTCCTTAAAACTGTGTGCTCTTTCCTGCTGTAGTATTCCATCTATTTCTACTTATGACAGTGTTCTTAAGAAGGAAGTACTGGAGTCTAGACAGTGATTGTGCACTACTAACTGCCTGTGTCACCAGAGAACTGAGGGAAGGGGGGGAAAGTACCTACCAAGGGGCTTGAATTTTCAGCTCCTAGCACCTGGTAGTGTATTTTAATACTTATACTAAAATGAGTGTAAAATGCTACCAAATCAGAATGGTAACATTACATTCTCTCTTTGCACAGCTGAGAAGCACCACACAAGGTGCAATGAAGTGAAAAATCAGGCTGAAGTATGAAACTTGGTCATATACTCTACAGAGGAACTTGGTTTGAGTTCATAGTGATCAGACAGTTATATGCATCAAATCTTACAATACTTTCCAAAAGCCATTTCCCATTCATGACAATGTATTTGCTTTTCCTTATGCTTATCACTGTGGCATTTCATTAAAAGTTAGGATGGGAAGTAGTTGGTTTGATTTTCTTTATAATTTACAATGGTAGGAAAGAACAAGGGTGCCGCTAGACATTTTTCACAGGGTACGCACAACTTAACTACAAAAGGATCTCTCAAAACTGGGTGACCGGGCAACAAAATGGCAGATGAAATTCAATGTTGATAAACACAAAGTAATGCACATTGGAAAACATAATCCCAACTACACATATAAAATGATGGGGTCTAAATTGGCTGATACCACTCAAGAAAGAGATATTGGAGTCGTGGATAGTTCTTTGAAAACATCCTCTCAATGTGCAGCAGCAGTCGAAAAAGCATACAGAATGTTGGGAATCATTAAGAAAGGGATAGATAATAAGAAAATATCATATTGCCTCTATATAAATCCATGGTACGCCCACATCTTGAATACTGCATGCAGATGTGGTTGCCCCATCTCAAAAAGAGATATATTGGAATTGGAAAAGGTTTCAAAAAGGGCAACAAAAGTGATTAGGGGTATGGAATGGCTGCCATATGAGGAGAGATTAATAAGATTGGGACTTTTCATCTTTGAAAAGAGACGACTAAGGAGGGGGATATGATAGAGGTCTATGAAATCATGACGGGTGTAGAGAAAGTAAATAAGGAAATGTTATTTACTCCTTCTCATAACACAAGAACTAGGGGTCACCAAATTCAATTAATAGGCAGCAGGTTTAAAACAAACAAAAGGAAGTAATTTTTCACACAATGCACAGTCAACCAGTGGAACTCCTTGTGAGAGGATGTTGTGAAGGTCAAGACTATAACAGAGTTCAAAAAAGAACTAGATAAGTTCATAGAGGATAGGTCCATCAATGGCTATTGGCCAGGATGGACAGGGATGGTGTCCCTAGCCTCTGTTTGCCAGAAGTTCGGAATGGGCAACAGGGGATGGATCACATGATGATTACCTGTTCTGTTCATTCCCTCTGGGGCACCTGGCATTGGCCCCTGTCGGAAGACAGGACACTGGGCTAGATGGACCTTTGGCCTGACCCAGTCTGGCCGTTCTTATGTTCTTATGATTATTCTCTTTAGTGTGTAGATGATTAGAACCAAAGTTCTTTTCACAATGGGATCAGAATTATTTTAGCTCCAGCTACATTTAAACACAGTTGTTGCTAGCAGCATTCTAGCCATTTCTCTTATTAATCTAGGGACGAGGGCCCAGATCCTCAAAGGTATTTAGGTGCCTAACTCCCATTGAATGAGGAAATTTGTGAGGTTGAGTTAGTATTAGTAAAGCATGGGTGGCGGGTGAACCGGGGGCTTGGAGATGCTAGCCTGCCCCTCTTCCCACACCGGAGCCCAGCCACACCCCACCCCAGCCCCGGGCCACCCAAATGCCCCCAGCCCCCAAGCGCCGGTGGCCCAAGCACTGGGTGGGTGGTCCCAGCGCCCCCTAGCTCTGGGTGCCGTGTCTGCAGCCCCAGCCCCCTCAACCCCTCCTTCTGAGCACAGGCTGGGTAGCCCCAGTGCTGCCAGTCCCGCGAGGGACCATGGCCCCAGCTCCCCCAGCCTTGGAGCACTGGGCGCCATGGCCCCAGCACCTGGAGGCCCCTCAGCACTGGGCAGTCCCAGACACCCCAAGGCCTGGCTGCAGGGTGGCTGCGGCCGTCCTAGCCCCAGCACGCTCCCCGGAAGAGAAGCAGCCTGCCTGGGCTGGGGCCAAGGGGAAAGCGGCAAGCTGGAGGAGACCTCGGGGTGGAGTGTGAGTGGGGCCATGTGGAGCTGTTTGGGGAGGCATAGCCTCCTCCAACCTACAATATGCATCTCCCGTGCAGTAAAGTACCATATAAGCAGGGGTGTTGCAGCAATTTTTATAGTCGTGGTGCCGAGAGCCATTGAACCAAACTGTAAACCCTGTATATAATGGAAACCACTTCAAGACAGGGGGTATGGCAGCACCCCCAGCATTCCTAGTTCTAGCACCTATGCATATAAGGGATTTATTAGCACCTAAAACCCTTCTGTGTCAGACGTGCAGAGAAGAGCCCAATTTCCCTGTCTGGCAGTAATTTCTCCAAGCATAGACAGGATTTCTGGGACAGACATATAATAATAAAACCTAGTTCATCTCATGTTTACAGCTCAAAGTGCCTTATAAAAGGAGATCAGTATCATTATCACCATTTTACAAATGGGGAAACTGAGGTACCAGGAGAGATGTGACTTGCCCAAAGTCATCCAGCAGACGAGTGGCAGAGTTGGGAATTGAACCCAGGGCTTCTTAGTTTGACCCTATTTAGTTCCCCATCCACTCGGGTATAGTGCTTCCAGTTCCTGCTTAACTCACTCACAAGGAACATAAATGATGCAGAAGTTCTGATCTCACTTTTCCCAAGTCACTACTGCCTACATAGGCCAAGAAAACAGGGTCCTTACTAGTGTTGCAAAGCTTCAGTAAGTGGAATTTATTACAAGGGTACTGAGCAGCCTTCATCTTGTGCTGTAGTCAGTGGGTGAATTTCACCCCTGTGCAGAAGGCCCGCAGCAGGCCTGTGCAACACTTAAGTCTCATTTAACCATTACTTTGAAGTCTTAAGTGGGGGATTATCCCTGTGTTGGCCCTCTGCACAGGGATCAGTGTCATGCCATATTCTTGGACCCCTCTCAACTGTTGATTGTGCAGCAGCATCCTCTGTCTTTTTCTCTCTCTCTATTGAGCTACTAATTCAAATGAACTCGATGGTGAACTATGTGCCTCAGTGGTCACCAGGGAGAAGGGAATGTGATGGTGATAGGTGCCAGAAAGAGCGAGCTCTCCCAAAGTGAAGAATCCGACATACCGACGGCTATCAGGGTGATGTCAGTACTGGAGACTGATTAATCAGAACATCTGCAGCCTAAGAAAGCTCCAGATGGAACTCATTACAGAATTCTGGAGAATGTGTCAGAGACGGGGGCAGACCGGCTAGCTGGAGCAGCTTGACAATGTGCTATTGAGTTTCCTTTTGGAGAAACATATTGGTGGAAGCTTGCTACTCAGTCTGATTTTCAAACAGTTTTCTTTCTGCAGTTATCAGTCATGCTGCCAGGCCTGCTGCTTCTGAATTGGTCCTGCCAAATAGGTCTCTTTGCCCATCACTATGACAAGAAAGCTGCTGAGCTAGTACCAGCTACGATATGGAGTTTTTTAGGGCCAGCTCAGTGACTTTTAGGTAAGCACTAGAGATCCAGGTTTCAGAGTAGCAGCCGTGTTAGTCTGTATCCACAAAAAGAACAGGAGTACTTATGGCACCTTAGAGACTAACAAATTTATTTGAACACAAGCTTTCGTGGGCTACAGCCCACTTCTTCGGACTGGATTTTGAATGTTATAATTCTTGATGTCTGATTTGCAACAAAGCCCGTTGCCAACTCTGTCCACATATCTATTCAAGGGACACCATCATAGGACCTAATCATATCAGCCACACCATAAGAGGCTCATTCACCTGCACATCTACCAATGTGATATATGCCATCATGTGCCAGCAATGCCCCTCTGCCATGTACATTGGCCAAACCGGACAGTCTCTACGCAAAAGAATAAATGGACACAAATCAGATGTCAAGAATTATAACATTCAAAAACCAGTTGGAGAACACTTCAACCTCCCTGGTCACTCAATTTCAGACCTAAAAGTCGCAATTCTCCAACAAAAAAACTTCAAAAACAGACTCCAACGAGAAACTGCAGAATTGGAATTAATTTGCAAACTGGACACCACTAAATTAGGCTTGAATAGAGACTGGGAGTGGATGGGTCATTACACAAAGTAAAAACTATTTCCCCATGTTTATTCCCCCACCCCCCACTGTTACTCACACCTTCTTGTCAACTGTTTGAAATGAGCCATCCTGATTATCACTACAAAAGGTGTTTTTTTTCTCCTGCTAATAATTGCTCACCTTAATGGATTGGTTTAGTTATAGTGTGTATGGCAACACCCATTTTTTCATGTTCTCTGTGTATATCTTCCTACTGTATTTTCCACTGCGTGCATCCGATGAAGTGGGTTTTAGCCCATGAAAGCATATGCCCAAATAAATGGGTTCGTCTCTAAGGTGCCACAAGGACTCCTCGGTTCTCTTTGCTGATACAGACTAACCCGGCTGCCTCTCTGAAACCTGAATGTGGAACGTAACTGGAAAACTCGATACGACAGAGACTGACCTAGCACACACCCCTAGATAAAAGACTGTTGCAGATGGTGTGAAATGCTAACAACTCACTTCCATTAGTGCTGTGTTGGGGGGCAGGGAAGAGACTACACAATGCATTTAAATGCATTCTGGGTTGTAGTCTTCAGAAGGACCAATTCCTACTGATGTGAAAGTTACTTACCTGGTCCTAAAATCTCATAATGTAGTTGCTGTCTGTACTAGTGCCACTGTGCCCCCTCCCAAAAGGGCACATTATATCAGTGCCCTCGTTTTTGTGTGTGTCCCTGCCATTATATTGATCTGCCCAAGGAGTGAAAGAGGATAAAGGGAAGAAAAAGAAAGTAGGATAAAGGAGTTGTCTCTACACAAACTTGCACCAGTTTAGTTGAATGGATGTAACAGGCAGTGTAGAGACTCCTAGCCCTGGTCTACACTAAGACTTTAGGTCGAATTTAGCAGCGTTAAATCGATGTAAACCTGCACCCGTCCACACAATGAAGCCCTTTATTTCGACTTAAAGGGCTCTTAAAATCGATTTCCTTACTCCACCCCTGACAAGTGGATTAGCGCTTAAATCGACATTGCCGGCTCGAATTTGGGGTACTGTGGACACAATTCGATGGCATTGGCCTCCGGGAGCTATCCCAGAGTGCTCCATTGTGACCGCTCTGGACAGCACTCTCAACTCAGATGCACTGGCCAGGTAGACAGGAAAAGAACCGCGAACTTTTGAATCTCATTTCCTGTTTGGCCAGCGTGGCAAGCTGCAGGTGACCATGCAGAGCTCATCAGCAGAGGTGACCATGATGGAGTCCCAGAATCGCAAAAGAGCTCCAGCATGGACCGAACGGGAGGTACGGGATCTGATCGCTGTTTGGGGAGAGGAATCCGTGCTATCAGAACTCCGTTCCAGTTTTCGAAATGCCAAAACCTTTGTGAAAATCTCCCAGGGCATGAAGGACAGAGGCCATAACAGGGACCCGAAGCAGTGCCGCGTGAAACTGAAGGAGCTGAGGCAAGCCTACCAGAAAACCAGAGAGGCAAACAGCCGCTCTGGGTCAGAGCCCCAAACATGCCGCTTCTATGATGAGCTGCATGCCATTTTAGGGGGTTCAGCCACCACTACCCCAGCCGTGTTGTTTGACTCCTTCAATGGAGATGGAGGCAATACGGAAGCAGGTTTTGGGGACGAAGAAGATGATGATGAGGAGGAGGTTGTAGATAGCTCACAGCAAGCAAGCGGAGAAACCGGTTTTCCCGACAGCCAGGAACTGTTTCTCACCCTAGACCTGGAGCCAGTACCCCCCGAACCCACCCAAGGCTGCCTCCTGGACCCAGCAGGTGGAGAAGGGACCTCTGGTGAGTGTACATGTTAAAATACTATACATGGTTTAAAAGCAAGCATGTGAAAGGATTACTTTGCCCTGGCATTTGCGGTTCTCCTAGATGTAGTCCTAAAGCCTTTGCAAAAGGTTTCTGGGGAGGGCAGCCTTATTGCGTCCTTCATGGTAGGACACTTTACCACTCCAGGCCAGTAACACGTACTCGGGAATCATTGCAGAACAAAGCATTGCAGTGTATGTTTGCTGGCATTCAAACAACATCCGTTCTTTATCTCTCTGTGTTATCCTCAGGAGAGTGAGATATAATTCATGGTCACCTGGTTGAAATAGAGTGCTTTTCTTCAGGGGACACTCAGAGGAGCCCATTCCTGCTGGGCTGTTTGCCTGTGGCTAAACAGAAATGTTCCCCGCTGTTAGCCACAGGGAGGGGGGAAGGTTGAGAGGGTAGTCACGCGGTGGGAGGAGGCAAAATGCGACCTTGTAACGAAAGCACATGTGCTATGTATGTAATGTTAACAGCAAGGTTTACCCTGAAAGAGTGTAGCCACTGTTTTATAAAATGTGTATTTTTAAATACTGCTGTCCCTTTTTTTTTCTCCACCAGCTGCATGTGTTTCAATGATCACAGGATCTTCTCCTTCCCAGAGGCTAGTGAAGCTTAGAAAGAAAAAAAAAACGCACTCGCGATGAAATGTTCTCCGAGCTCATGCTGTCCTCCCACACTGACAGAGCACAGACGAATGCGTGGAGGCAAATAATGTCAGAGTGCAAGAAAGCACAAAATGACCGGGAGGAGAGGTGGCGGGCTGAAGAGAGTAAGTGGCGGGCTGAAGAGAGTAAGTGGCGGGCTGAAGACAGGGCTGAAGCTCAAATGTGGCGGCAGCGTGATGAGAGGAGGCAGGATTCAATGCTGAGGCTGCTGCAGGACCAAACCAGTATGCTCCAGTGTATGGTTGAGCTGCAGCAAAGGCAGCTGGAGCACAGACTGCCACTGCAGCCCCTCTGTAACCAACCGCCCTCCTCCCCAAGTTCCATAGCCTCCACACCCAGGCGCCCAAGAACGTGGTGGGGGGGGCCTCCGGCCAACCAGCCACTCCACCACAGAGGATTGCCCAAAAAAAAGAAGGCTGTCATTCAATAAATTTTAAAGTTGTAAACTTTTAAAGTGCTGTGCTTAAAGTGCTGTGTGGCATTTTCCTTCCCTCCTCCACCACCCCTCCTGGGCTACCTTGGTAGTCATCCCCCTATTTGTGTGATGAATGAATAAAGAATGCATGAATGTGAAGCAACAATGACTTTATTGCCTCTGCAAGCGGTGATTGAAGGGAGGAGGGGCGGGTGGTTAGCTTACAGGGAAGTAGAGTGAACCAAGGGGCGGGGGGTTTCATCAAGGACAAACAAACAGAACTTTCACACCGTAGCCTGGCCAGTCATGAAACTGGTTTTCAAAGCTTCTCTGATGCGTACTGCGCCCTCCTGTGCTCTTCTAACCGCCCTGGTGTCTGGCTGCGCGTAACCAGCAGCCAGGCGATTTGCCTCAACCTCCCACCCCGCCATAAACGTCTCCCCCTTACTCTCACAGATATTGTGGAGCACACAGCAAGCAGTAATAACAGTGGGAATATTGGTTTCGCTGAGGTCTAAGCGAGTCAGTAAACTGCGCCAGCGCGCCTTTAAACGTCCAAATGCACATTCTACCACCATTCTGCACTTGCTCAGCCTGTAGTTGAACAGCTCCTGACTACTGTCCAGGCTGCCTGTGTACGGCTTCATGAGCCATGGCATTAAGGGGTAGGCTGGGTCCCCAAGGATACATATAGGCATTTCAACATCCCCAACAGTTATTTTCTGGTCTGGGAATAAAGTCCCTTCCTGCAGCTTTTGAAACAGACCAGAGTTCCTGAAGATGCGAGCATCATGCACCTTTCCCGGCCATCCCACGTTGATGTTGGTGAAACGTCCCTTGTGATCCACCAGAGCTTGCAGCACTATCGAAAAGTACCCCTTGCGGTTTATCTACTCGGCGGCTTGGTGCTCCGGTGCCAAGATAGGGATATGGGTTCCGTCTATAGCCCCACCACAGTTAGGGAATCCCATTGCAGCAAAGCCATCCACTATGACCTGCACATTTCCCAGGGTCACTACCCTTGATATCAGCAGATCTTTGATTGCGTGGGCTACTTGCATCACAGCAGCCCCCACAGTAGATTTGCCCACTCCAAATTGATTCCCAACTGACCGGTAGCTGTCTGGCGTTGCAAGCTTCCACAGGGCTATCGCCACTCGCTTCTCAACTGTGAGGGCTGCTCTCATCTTGGTATTCATGCGCCTCAGGGCAGGGGAAAGCAAGTCACAAAGTTCCATGAAAGTGTCCTTACGCATGCGAAAGTTTCGCAGCCACTGGGAATCGTCCCACACCTGCAACACTATGCGGTCCCACCAGTCTGTGCTTGTTTCCCGAGCCCAGAATCGGCGTTCCACAGCATGAACCTGCCCCATTAGCACCATGATGCATGCATTGGCAGGGCCCATGCTTTCAGAGAAATCTGTGTCCATGTCCTGATCACTCACGTGACTGCGCTGACGTCGCCTCCTCGCCCGGTATCGCTTTGCCAGGTTCTGGTGCTGCATATACTGCTGGATAATGCGTGTGGTGTTTAATATGCTCCTAATTGCCAAAGTGAGCTGAGCGGCCTCCATGCTTGCCTTGGTATGGCGTCCGCACAGAAAAAAGGCGCGGAACGATTGTCTGCCATTGCTCTGACGGAGGGGGGGCGACTGACGACACGGCTTACAGGGTTGGCTTCAGGGAGCTAAAATCAACAAAGGGGGTGCCTGTACATCAAGGAGTATTTCAGGCAGGACTTCACGGAGGGTTCCAATAAGAAATGGTGCACCTAAGTTATCGTTCTTATTGGAACAAGGAGGTTAGCCTGGCCTCTGACTGATACATGCCTAGATTTACCTCGCTGCACCTTCTCTGTGAGTGATTGCAGTGTGACCTAGAGGAATGAGTCCCCTAGACAGGGGAGGAGGCAAATGAGTACAAAACAAATCTGGTTTATTTCTTGTTTTGACCCACTCCATCTATCTTTTACATCTTTGGCTGGCAGCAGACGGTGCAGAAGGACTGCATGCCATCCACATCTCATGGCTGCTCGGCAGAAGATGGTACAGTACGACTGCTAGCAGTCCGTATCGCCTGCCCGCTCACCATAAGACGGTTCAATAGGACTGACTGCAGGCAGGACTAAAGAGAATGACCTGGTCAAGTCACTCCAAATTTAGTCCCTGCGCCCATGTCTGCCCAGGCGCTCCCAGCCGACGTGGTCAGGAGCACCTCGGACACGATGAGGATGACTACCAATCGTATTGCACCGTCTGCTGCCAGAAGGCAATGGGTTGCTGCTACTGTGCAGCAAAGCCGTACCGCGTCTGCCAGCACCCAGGAGACATAGGGTGACGGTTACCTGAGCGGGCTCCATGCTTGCCGTGGTATGGCATCTGCACAGGTAACTCAGGAAAAAAGGCGCGAAATGATTGTCTGCCCTTGCTTTCATGGAGGGAGGGAGGGAACGGGGGGCCTGACGATACGTACCCAGAACCACCCGCGACAATGTTTTAGCCCCATCAGAGTGGTCCATTGTGACTGCTCTGGACAGCACTCTCAGATGCCCGATTGTTTGCCGTTGCTCTGACGCCGGGAGGGGCGCTTACAGGGTTGGCTTCAGGGAGCTAAAATCAACAAAGGGGGTGGCTTTACATCTAGGAGTATTTCAGGCAGGACTTCACGGAGGGTTCCAATAAGAAATGGTGCACCTAAATTATTGTCCTTATTGGAACAAGAAGGTTAGCCTGGCCTCTGATTGATACATGGCTAGATTTACCTCGCTGCACCTTCTCTGTGAGTGACTGCAGTGTGACCTAGAAGAATGAGTCCCCTAGACAGGGGAGGGGGGGAAGCAAATGAGTACAAAACAAATCTGGTCTATTTCTTGTTTTGATCCACTCCATCTATCTTTTACATCTTTGGCTGGCAGCAGACGGTGCAGAAGGACTGCATGCCATCCACATCTCATGGCTGCTCGGCAGAAGATGGTACAGTACGACTGCAAGCAGTCCGTATCGCCTGCCCGCTCACCATAAGACGGTTCAATAGGACTGACTGCAGGCAGGACTAAAGAGAATGACCTGGTCAAGTCACTCCAAATTTAGTCCCTGCACCCATGTCTGCCCAGGCGCTCCCAGCCGACGTGGCCAGGAGCACCTCGGACATGACGATGACGGCTACCAGTCGTACTGTACCGTCTGCTGCCACAAGGCAAGAGGTTGCTGCTACTGTGTAGCAATGCTGTACTGCGTCTGCCAGCACCCAGGAGACATAGGGAGACGGTTACCTGAGCGGGCTCCATGCTTGCAGTGGTATGGCGTCTGCACAGGTAACTCAGGAAAAAAGGCGCGAAATGATTGTCTGCCCTTGCTTTCACGGAGGGAGGGAGGGAACGGGGGCCTGACGATATGTACCCAGAACCACCCGCGGCAATGTTTTAGCCCCATCAGGCATTGGGATCTCAACCCAGAATTCCAATGGGCAGCGGAGACTGCGGGAACTGTGGGATAGCTACCCACAGTGCAACGCTCCGGAAGTCGACTCTAGCCTCGGTACTGTGGAAGCGCTCCGCCGAGTTAATGCACTTAATGCACTTAGAGCATTTTCTGTGGGGACACACACACTCGAATATATAAAACCGATTTCTAAAAAATCGACTTCTATAAATTCGACCTTATTCCGTAGTGTAGACATACCCCTATTTCAGATAAGAGTGACTTATTTCTGTTTAGCTAACATCTGTTCCTAATCTATTTAAGATAAAGCAAGATATGCCACTCTTAAGCAGAATAAATGTGCCTTTTGCATTGGTTTAACCAGCTCAGTTTAAAATAACTTCTAGTTAGGCTGGGCAGCTCTGTGTGTAGACAAGTCCAGATATCACCATAGAGAAGACAGAATGATGGCCAAGTTGAAAGCCAGAAGGAGAAGGCAGTAGTGGCAGCCAGAGTGGGAAAGCAACAGCAGAAAGAGACATGTGGAAGGCATATCTTTCACTCCAGTCTCCTAAATCATCTCAATGTCTAGTTCAATGAAATAAAACCAGTTTTGATTTTACACATTTCTAGGTGCAAGCCAAATTCTTGTCTCATTCCACAAGTGGTTCCTTTTATCATCAGCTTTCTGATTTTATCCATCATTTTAAGACAGTTAGCTCATGTTTGGTTTTGACACAAGGTGAAACTGCTAAGTAGTGATCTGGGAGTTAGTTTTCAATGAACATCAAGAGAAGAATCCATTACTCTCCCATTCCTATTCACTTACAGCTGCTCTAGCTAGGCACATCCTCACAGGGAAATTCTTTCAGATACTTTAGGTCACCATCATTCATTTCTGGTAGGCTGCATGGGAAATGCTACAGAAGTTATAAATATGTAGAAGAAGCCTTCCTCCATGTCCCAAATCCTCAGTACTTCAAAATATACAAAGCTTATAATTAAAAAAGGCAGCCAGGTTTAATAGTTACCAGAGTCGTTTGGAGGTGGTGGTGGACAGGGGGAGAATGAGACGAAACAAATCAAAAAGACGCTACCACCAGCTAACCACTAAACATAATATCATAACTTTGTCAGGTGGGAAAATATTCCTCCTGAATATTTACTGGACAGGTTTTCTTCTTCAAGGAACCAATATTGGTCCTGGAGTCTCTGCCCCATCCTCACCACAGACTAGAGCAGCTTGAGGGGCTGCTCTAAATTGCCAGCTGGGAATAGCCATAGGGAGTGTGTTCTAGCTGCTTCCCCCCTACATTGCCATGCATCCTATATAAAGACCCCTGGGAAGGAGGCATAGAAGCAGCTATGTCAGCACTATGCCTGCTGGGGAATCCACTCCTTTTGTGCTGCCTGAGAGGGGCAGATGGAGCAGAGACTCTGCGATATTCAGATGTATTAATTATACATTAAAATGTTTTGGGGGCAACATATTTCCTTTTCTAATCCTTTGGTTTTGCTTTATTTTAGTGGCACTGTATCTTGGGAACTCCTTGCTCCACTGACCTCAAATATGTACTAATAACTCTACCCTGAACCCCAGTGAGGCACAGCAATTCTAAAAACAATCTGAGAGCTTGTCTTCATGCACAGTGCTACAACGGTGCAGCTATCAGTGAAGATGCTACTACGCTGATGGAAGAACTTCTCCCGTCAGGTGGGCATAGTTAATCCACCTCCCTGAGGGGCAGTAGCTATGTCAAGGGGAGATGCTCTCTCCTCGACACAGCACTGTCTACATGGGGGGTTAGGTTAATATAACTACATAGCTCAGGGGCTGGATTTTTCACACACCCGGGCCGGGTGATGTTGTTCTACCAATATAGGTCTGTAGTGTAGACCTGGCCTGACTATATATTTGGATTTTAGAGCACTCAGAAAAAACAGCTGTTAAAAAGTAAGCTCTTCTCAAACTTCACTCTAATGGTGCTACCACAGCCACTAGAGTAACAGATTAAACCAAGTTAAAACAAATCAACCCTCTGGAAAGTCTAGCCTGAAAAAGAGAGAAAACGAGCTCACATCACACTCGAGTATCAAGCCATCAAAATTGACAACAGGGCCCAAAGAGCACAGATGAAGTTGATGTGGCCAAGTTATTCTATATAAAAGCACTTGTGGGTTCAGGCCTTTAATTTCAAGTTCCTTGCTGGAGTTCTTCAAAATAGTTATTGTACCACATGGTGAAACAGTACATATAAGAATCAAGATCTCAAGTTTATATTATCCCAAGGACACACATGCTCCAGGTGAGGTGACAAACACAGGAAAAGTTATTAAAAGAGGGAGGTTATTGTACATTTGCAAAGTGAAGAATTCAGAAAGAACCCCTACTCAGGACCTTTGCTTAAGGTCCCAAGCAACACTGAGTTCCATGGAGTGTGTAGGGCTTTTGGGTAGGTGTTTAAAATCAAGTTTCTGGGTAAGCATGAAAGATCCCATGGCATTGTTGGTCAGAGGGGCTTTTCCGTGTGTTCTTAGGCAAAATTGCGCACACACCCCCTGCTGTTGTACATTGTTTTTTGTGCTCCAGTTGTCCACCAGTTTGCTAACCACCACCCCAGAAGTGGCTGCATTTCAACTGCTGATATCTATATATCAAAATTTGTGGGAGACATTCTGGATGACATGCACTATAGACATGAAATTATTGCATGCTTCCAAGGAGCTCACAGCTTATTGCTTGAGAGGACTTTTCCCACCACCTCTTAAAATGTGCTCTTTCATTTGCTGAGACTAATCAACACGCATCAAGCTGCAAGTCCCACTCAAAACAAGCAAACCTGTATAACCCAGCTCTCAGAAGTACCTGGGGGTGGGATTCCTGTTCGCTTTTCTCACCTCATTGGCAGTTTTGCAGGGTTTCAGGTTCTACTGGTCAGATCAGTGGCCTGGGAATCAGGACCCATGGATTTTAGCCCCTCCAGCCCCCCCATCACTCCTGGTGTCCCTGCGACAGTCATTCACTTCTCTGTGCTCCAGTGTTACCCCATTGGTGAAAGGGGGGAAATAATAAATACCCTATCCAGGGCCCCTGCCCGAGGGCTGTTGCTGGGGCGAGGGAAGGATTCAGAGCCAGGGGCTGGAGCCATCGGGGAGCGGAAGCAAGGCTGGGGTGGAGCGCAGGGCTGCAGGCAATGGGGGGCCGGACGGAATCGGGCCTCGCAGAACTTGACTCCACCCGGAGCTGCGAGCCACCTTGGGGAAGCGCCCGGCTCTGCACATGGGCCTGTCCGGGGATCTTCCCGACAGCAGTCCGCTCTCCAGACGCTGCCCCGCCCGCTAGGCTCGGGAGGCCACTGGGCGGCGACTGGCCGCTCCGGCGGCGCTGAGCGCACGGAGCCCCGGCAGAGGGAAGCGCCGGACGCGCCTAGGGTCCCCGCCTGTGAGTAGGGGCTGCGGGTCCCAGCGGGCGCGGGCGGCGGGGGGAAGCCGGGCTGGCCGGGATGCCAAGCCCCGTGCGGGGCGCTCTCCTGCTGGGGTAGGGGCTGAGCGCAGGAGCCCTGCGGAGGGACCGTGCCCCAGCCTGCGCTCTGCCCCCGGCTTCGGGGTGCGGTGCTGGGGGGAGCCGGGCGCTCCCACCCAGGGACCCTGCACCAGGGGGGAGAGGCCGGCGCCTCGGAGCCTGTGCCGGCTTCAGGTCGGGTCTTGGGGGGGGCCCTCGCCAGGCCAGAGGTGAGGAGCTCGGCGCGTGTACAGCCCCCAGGTGGGGGCTTGGGCGCCGAGGGGGGGGGCATTGGGAATGGGGGTCCCCCAGTTCGGGGGGGCGGAGGCAGGCGCTGGGGTGAGCCTGTGAGGGGCACGGTGGACTCCCCGTTGCCAGCTGGGTCGCTGGTTCTTTCCTCACCCCGGTGCCTTTTGTATTTAATCTTTGCTGCCAGGGTTAATGCAGCCGGTGCTGCCAGTGCTCAGGATGTCAAAAGGCTCCGTATGTCTATTTTAAGTGTCTAGGGAGGCGGAGAGATTAGAGCTGGAGGCCACTGACACCGAAAGGCTCGGTACCATCCGCCCTCTGATTTCCTGGTAGAGCTGAGTGTGTGTGAGTGCATCCCACTGCTCCTCTCCGCGAGATACTCCTAATTTTAAAGCACCCTTTGTTTGAGCCAAGGAACATCTTTAGCCACCTGAAACCCATGGTACAGGCTCAGCAAATCTGTTCAGTAACAAGCTGCCAGAGGACAACAAACCTAAATACTCAAACCAAAGGAGCAGAGAACAATGGAGAAAAAAGTTCCTGATATTCTAGCTGACTAGCACTCATTTCCCTCTCTAGCCCTCCTGGTCCCATGTATGGCTATGCCTTTATTATAGGGTCGGTCCTCGGGCTGGTTTTGTTCAATATCTTCATTAACGATCTGGAGGATAGCCTGGATTGCACCCTGGGCAACTTTGCAGATGACACTAAACTGGGAGGAGAGGTAGATACACTGGAGGGCAGGGATAGGATACAGAGGGACCTACACAAATTAGAGGATTGGGCCAAAAGAAATCTGATGAGGTTCAACAAGGACAAGTGCAGAGTCCTGCACTTAGGACATAAGAAACCCATGCACCGCTACAGACTAGGGACTGAATGGCTCGGCAGCAGTTCTGCAGAAAAGACCTAGGGGTTACAGTGGACGAGAAGCTGGATATGAGTCAGCAGTGTGCCCTTGTTGCCAAGAAGGCCAATGGCATTTTGGGATGTATAAGTAGGGGTATTGCAAGCAGATCGAGAGACGTGATCATTCCCCTCTAATCGACATTGGTGAGGCCTCATCTGGAGTACTGTCTCCAGATTTGGGCCCCACACTACAAGAAAGATGTGGAAAAATTGGAAAACGTCCAGCGGAGGGCAACAAAAATGACTAGGGGACTGGAACACATGACTTATGAGGAGAGGCTGAGGGAACTGGGATTGTTTAGTCTACGGAAGAGAAGAATGAGGGGGGATTTGATAGCTGCTTTCAACTACCTGAAAGGGGGTTCCAAAGAGGATGGATCTAGACTGTTCTCAGTGGTAGCAGATGACAGAACGAGGAGTAATGGTCTCAAGTTGCAGTGGGGGAGGTTTAGGTTGGATATTAGGAAAAACTTTTTCACTAGGAGGGTGGTGAAGCACTGGAATGTGTCAGCTAGGGAGGTGGTGGAATCTCCTTCCTTAGAAGTTTTTAAGGTCAGGCTTGACAAAGCCCTGGCTGGAATGATTTAGTTGGGGATTGGTCCTGCTTTGAGCAGGGGGTTGGACTGGATGACCTCCTGAGGTCCCTTCCAACCCTGATATTCTATGATTCTAGTTTCAGAGTAGCAGCTGTGTTAGTCTGTATTTGCAAAAAGAAAAGGAGTACTTGTGGCACCTTAGAGACTGACCAATTTATTTGAGCATAAGCTTTCGTGAGCTACAGCTCACTTCATCGGATGCTGTAGCTCACGAAAGCTTATGCTCAAATAAATTGGTTAATCTCTAAGGTGCCACAAGTCCTCCTTTACTTTTTATGATTCTAGTACAGTTCTTTCTAGCCACTATTAAGTTGTCTGTAGGCCACATCCCTGCACACACTTATGCATGTGCTTAATTTTACATAGGAGAGTAGTCAATTGAAGTCAATGGAATTACTCACATGTGCCAAGTTACTTTCAGACAGAAGTGTCTGCAGAATTGGGGCCAGAGTTTGGATCTAAAGTTGACATATCCATAGTATTTAGGGAAAAATTAGCATTTTACTAAATTCAAAGGAAAAAAAGTTAAAGAAATAATAAAAAGTCTTGACGAGTGATATTGCGGAAGTTGCATGTATGCATATCACACTTAACTTGCATGTGTGGTATGTTACTTTCCTTACTGATTCAGAGCCCAATTATGCAGTATGTACAGAATGGCTGCAATATCAGGCCCATAAGTGAACACCAAAATGGGTTCATCGATGCGCACCTTATAATACCCACATGAAATCAGACAGTCTTACAGGAAATTGGTGGGTTTGCTCTACCCACTTCTTCGCAAAGATTTAACAGTAGGCCACTGTAGTGAGGCTTCTATTAAGCCTGTTCTACTAAAATTTTACTTTGTTAATTTATACCACAGAACACTAATGTTTAAATGTGATGAAGTAAAATAAATAATTAAAATTAAATGACATTTTGTCAAATAAATAAAGTACATCCTTGGTTATATTCATTGCTCATGTACTGTATTGGTTAGTGTTTTCCTGTCATTCATGTGAATTACTGAGGTTTTATCATATGTAAAACTGGCACCATCTTTCTCAGAATATTGTTTCATGTGTCTGTGAGTCAGCTCTTTGTACTTTATGCTCTAAACCAGTGTTTAACTTATGTTAGCCCCACAGGGCCAACATGCTTACTGGGGAATGAGCTGGATTTTATTCTGCCTCATGCATCATCAATAATATTGTCCATTAAATCCCAGGTGTGTAATCTTTAATACTGTGCTATAATACACTGAAGGAACCCAACTTGACTTTCAGGTCTCAGGATGGGTTTGCCACACAGACGTTAAGAAAAATCCTCTCATCTTGTAAACTGAACAAATGATCTGTAATCACAAGTGCTAGGGAACCACATCTACTGTGCCATTTGTTTAAGCATCACTTTTCTGATGCGATCCCCAGTTTAAGAGCTTGCTCCTTGCTAACCACCCATCCTGTGAGTTAGTCCTTATTCATGCAAATAGTTTTATTGATTTCAATTGGGAATGCTTGTGTGAATAAGAATTACTCATGTGAGACAGATTTCTTAGGAGCATGCCCTACACATGCACCATGTGCATGTACCTGGGTAGCAAGGTGCACACAGTCTTCCTCAGTATGGCCCTACTTCACCCAACAAATCATTCCCTCTACGTAATCCTGTGTAGTCACACCATTTTCCTTAAAGATAGGCCTTGAAGAAGTGCAACAGCCCTGACAGCCATTCTGATGAGCCCCAATGTTGCTTAGGTGCTGATCTTGTTAAGACCTGGGTGTGGGTGAACCCCTGTATACCCACATGGAGTGCCATGATGACAATGGAGCTCTGCATTAGCTCACTGCAGAACTGGGGCCTTATTAGTTTTGAAGATGGTACACAGCTTTGGACTGTGGGAGGGAGGAAACTCATTTACATAAACTGCTCCCCCTGGGCAGCCTTGCAGTCCCCTGCTGTGGCTTTTGTGGCTTCCTTTTTGATCTTTGATATCTGCCTGCTATCGCCTTGGCATGTGAAGCTTCTATAGTTTGCATGCCTTAGAAGCAGCAGGTTCTGCTAGAGGGGGCTTTTAAGTAATGCCATTTAAAGCATTAAAATTGCTTTTCTGATATTTGCAGGGCCAGCTTCAGATACTCATGATTTCCACTCTCTCCACTGCAGCAGCCCCCCCTGAAAAGCATGTAATAATACCTTTGTATGCATGCAGGTGACGTGTTATATTATAGGAAATGTGGATATATAGGTGCTATATTGCTGCAAAATTAATACAATGAAAAACAAATGGTCACACATGACTGAAACCACTTTCTGTGAGTGGGTGTTTCTGTCAGCAAGATGCTGCTTGATTATTATTATTATTATTTTTTGCATAACACTATACAATGTGCACTGTTGGGACTATTGTTGAACCAAATACCTTACTTTGGGCTTGAGCCTGAAAGGTGCTGAGTACAAGAGTAGTTCCATTGACGTCAATGAAATTGCTCATATGCCTAAAGTTAAGTACATGTTCAATGCTGTGCAACATCAGGTCAGAGTCCTCAGCTCTTTGCAAGATTGAGTCCCTAAATATTTGATCAAAAAGACCACATCCTCACAGACTGGGTATGAAGTTAAATCCTGGTGTAGGATTCCAACCCATAACTCTTTAGCCCTCAATTGTGCCCTCAATTCTGATTTACTTAGGTGCTGACCAACTCCCATCTTATTTACTTAGGTGGGAGTTGCTCAGCACCTCCTTAACTTGGGCTTTATATATGCATAACGTAAATGTATGTACAATACATATATATTAACAGTACAGTGCAGATTGCACTCTGATTTTCACTATGTAACTAAACTTTAATTAGATGCTCCAGCAGCAGAGACTAAATATCTTCATGTGTTTATCACTATACGGGTTGAAAATGAGATGTTTTTCTCCACTGTTGTTTGCTTGAGTTTTCATTCTAATGCTCAGTGAAATTTTCTTAAAACCAAATGTCTAAGATTCCTAGATGCCCAGTGCAGATTTGATTACACAAACATTACTTGTAATTTGGGACCTATAATACAGTCTTTTTAGCCATTGCCACATATTGTGCAATCAATATCCACTCTTCCCAGTCTCTCTGGGATCCAGTAGTCATGATAAATTAATTTTGCTGTCTTAGTGTAAGCCTCAGGACTTCAGAAGATTTACTAGTGCTAGTGCAAATATTACCACAGACTTCAGATTCAAAATTAATGTTTGTCTGTTCTCCAAATTTGTCTTAATTTATCAGTTGGTATATTTGCTGCAGACAAAATATACCTACCAAAGGGCTGTTTAGCCTTTTCATTTACCAAGAAGAGGGTGGGGAGACAGGGAGGAAAGAAATGAAGAATGATCCTGCATTCAGAACCCTTGTTATTGATACAAGAAAAGTCCGCTTATTTGGAATGTTTCGCAATTAGATGATGCTGACAGATGAAAATGTCAAGATCATGAATAACTGTTGAAGAAAGGGTTAGAATGTTACTTAATTCTGAACAATGGAGAAAATGAAGATGCACTGAACAGTATTTGTCTCATTCTCATTACATGATTATTCTGGATGGTTTCTATGGGAGAAAGTCTAATATGTTTGGTGCTAACAAATAAACATTCTTGCGTCTATAATCAATACTGCATAATCTTTGCTGTAATTCCTCTAAGCCTTCCGGTCAGGATTTTTCATCCGTATTGCTGAATCATTTAAAAATAGTTTTAAAATGAAACTAAAGAAAATGAACAGAGGCCCAGCGAGTGTTTTTCTGAGGATTTTCATTAATCTTTGGCTTTATACTACAGCCTGTGTTTACCATGTGGTTGGTTTCAAAATCTGTAGTTATATAATGTGAACATCAAGCTGTGTAATGACAACTCAAACATAGGAGTGTGACCAGCGTCCACGTTATACACTCTATCGTGCACAGTGGGCCACCAGTGTTATCCTGAATCATGCGTGCACACAGTTGTTAAATCTGAAATAATTTTCAAAAGCAATACCAATGACACAAGCATAGACTTCATTTGAAACTGATCAGTGACTTCAAAAGTAATTAGAACAATTTGCATAAGGGCTTGTTACTTACCATCTGTTTTAACTGGAAAGCAGTTTTTCCAATAAGACTCTAACAAGTTACTGTGTCTTATTTAAGACCAATCTACAGTGCAATTTAAACAGAGAGACAAATAAGTTTGTCTTGATCTGGGAAGGTTTATCGCCACACCTTTTGCTGATAACTTGTATATGCAATAGAATGAGTGCTACAGGTTACAACTGGAAAATACCTCCTCACATAGCTGCAGATGAGATATGTAATTAACTCCAATAACAGGAACCATTTTAAACAATATTACTCAGTGTTGCCAATGCCTACAGTGTTATCACTTGTCTCATGATAATTGGTGTTTTTCTTAAAGCCTCAGCTCTTGGAGTCAAGGGATTATGTGACAATCAGAGCTTTCATTAAAAACAAAAATATCTAAGTTTCTGCCTTTATGGAGAAAGACTTGAAAATTTGAACTGAACATACCCTCCCAAGGGCTCAGAAACTAGAAGACAAATATCACCCCCATATTATTTTTTGGTTTAAAAATCATGAGTTGTTTTAATCTCATAATTTTATTGAAGCCTAATTCATGATTTTTAAAGGTTTAGGGTTGGAAGTAGTGCTCCCTAGTGCTTTGGCAGTTTACAATAACATGGAGCTAATTTCACAGCCTCTTTATAAGAAGCTTCTTAACCCTTCAAAAGAAAAATGGAAGCTAGTGCAGGTGGGTTTATTTTTCTGATGGCTTTGACCCCACCCCCACAGCTGATCTCATCTGGGCTATTTACTGTTGAGTTATACAACGAGCACTGCTCTCACAAAGCCATTTTCTGTAACTACCAGATTTGCATATCTGGATCTATTAATTATTTCTCTCTACTGCAATATATATCTCATTTCAGTTTGATTAAAATTTACTAATAAATGGAGGCTACCATAATTCATAGGAGTTGGTTCGATATTATTGCCTGTGTTTGCTGGAAAAGTTGACATAGCATTGGTTGAAAGTAGACTATCTCCATAAAATCAGTTTTTCCACTGCAGTTGTCCTTTAGAAGAATGTCCTGATGTTCCATTGATTTAAGTGACCCCTGCTAGCAGTGAAGGGGTTAATCCTGTTGACTAACTCTGCCCTTATTTATTTTACCAATTTGTGCTCTATTGAATGACTAGGCTGCTTTTAAAACACTTTCAGCTTCCCTAAGAGAGTTAGATGCAGCCCCTTCTGTGTAAGTAAGGAGCTTTGTCCAATGTTACACCATGGGGCTAGGAGTCAAGCAATCTGGTCTCTTTTCCCAGCCCTGCTGCTGACTTCCTGTGTGACTTGAAGCAAATCACACAGGGCCTGCTACTTTTCCCAGTGACGTCGGTCAGGTACTGATTGTACCCAGTAGATTGCAGGTCAGGCTCTGTCCCAGATGTGGACTCCCCACAGAGCTTCCATTCCAGAAAGATGCATGAGATGTTCACTCTAAGATCCTTTAATGCACTGCCCAGGTATGGCTGATCTGGTCTCAGATAAGGTAAATTACACACACAGCACCAGGTACCTGCTGAACAGTATCATACAGCTTAGCATTTAATTACAAAGTCAATGGGAGTTTTACCTCTGTGACTCAGGATTAGAGCTGAGTGAAAAATGATTTTTCAATTTGTTAGCTAAACTAAACCGGGGGGAAAATTAGTTGTAGGAAATGAAATATTTTTGGCTTTTCTCACTGAAATAAAAAAAACAGAAAAGAAGTGCTTCCATCCCAAACAAAATTTTTAGTTCTACCCAAAATGAGAACATTTTGTTTGGCTGAAAAGATATTGAGTTAAGTTTAGTTTCCAGTTTTTTTTTTCTTTTTTGTTGTTTAAATACATCTAGGCAATTTTCTAACGTAACTCTGCAATTTGAAAAGAAAGTTGAAATGTTTCATTTAGAAAAGGCTGAATTAAAGTGTTTTGACTTCTTAAAAATAATGTTGTTCAGTGAATAAACCATCTGTTTGCAAAGCTTTGCCAGGTCCCCTTAGAATACCCATCTGTAAGCCCAGAGGCATCCCACTGCCTGAGAGGCTTAAGGGGGACATGTTCTCCCACCCCTGTTTTTAATAAGCACTTTGACCTTTTCAAAGTAGAGGCAGGTGTTAGGTATTCCCAAGTCAGATCCTACCCCATGCCCACATCTCATTGGTTTTTTGGGGGGTAGGCTCCCCTACCTTCCTGGGAGAAGGGGTTCAGTATCATCGTTGTAGCTGTGTTGATCCCAGGATATTAGAGGGACAAGGTGGGTGAGATAATATCTTTTACTGGCCCAACTTCTGTTGGTGAAAGAGACAAGCTTTCAAGCTACACAGAGCTCTTCTTCTGGGTGATTGTGAAGTGCTCTGAGAGTCTCCTTTTAAAGAAGCTCTAGTAGTGCAAAGTTATGAATATAATTATCCGGGAACATGTACCAAACTGGGGAGTGAATGGTGCTTTCTTGATTTCATTCTTGGTTCTCCAGCTACAGTACATGTTATATTCAAGTCTGGCATGAATTGATTTAACAGGTTAGGGCACCACATGGGACACTGTGGATTTGTCTAGCTTATCCTTCAAATCTCAGTTTAAAAAAAAGAGATGGAACCATGATATACAGAGAGTGGGATATGAAAAACCTCCTGTCCATTAGGTCAGTGGTTCTCCACGTGTACCCATGGTGGTACGCTAAGGTCTTCCAGGGAGTACATCAACTCATCTAGCTATTTACCTAATTTTACCACAGGTTACTTAAAAAGCACTAGTGAAGTCAGTACAAACTAAAATGTCATACGGTCAATGATTTGTTTATACTGCTCTATATACACTGAAATGTAAGTACAATATGTACATTCCAATTGATTTATAATTATATGGTGGTAATGAGAAAGTAAGTAATTTTTCAGTAATAGTATGCTGTGACACTTTTGTGTTTTTATGTCTGAGTTTGTAAGCAACTAATTTCTAAGTTAAGTGTACAGAAGACAAATCAGACTCCTGAAAGGGGTACAGTAGGTTGGAAAGGTTGAGAGCCACTGCATTAGGTCAACAGAAGGTTAATAAGATCAACAGAAGATACTACATAGTAACTGCCTTATGACAGCACTTATGAAAGCCTTTTGTAAACATCCTCCAGACTTTGACTTCAAAAGAGTTAAGAAAGACCTTGTCTACAGACTTCCACTCTGCACCTGGGCTTTAAAGTCTGCCCCCTATAACTGCCCCCAGTGTCCGGTCCTTCTTTTTGAAAATGACATAGCAACTCAACATTAGAGACTGGAATTCAAAATCTCAGCACAACACCTTGGCCAACTGCACCGTGTTCTTCCTCACCTCTGTGTTTCTTCAGTATAGGAACAATAATTATACAAGAAGTGGAGGAATGTTAAACCATTTATACATGTATTACTAACTGCCAGCATATGTTTCTTTAAGGGTTTATGTTTCAGTACCAATTTCCTTTGTTGGAATTCATCTTTTGTGCTTTCTTACCTTACCATTGTGATGACTGAAGAGTGGATTTAATGAATGTTAGACCCCCAAGGCTGCTGGCTAGTGGGTTCTTCAATAATTAAAAACAATAGCTTATTAGGGAAGAAAATACATTAAAAATGTTAAGGTTCTTATTGTAAATCAGCTTAAAGCAAGGGAAATCTGAGTTTTATCTCTGAAATTCTTGCTTTAGCTGATTTGTCAAGTCTGTAGAATTAAGTTAATCTAATTAAAAAGATAATATCAAAATATAACAATGTAACAACCATCTTAATTAGAGAGATGATGAGACAGAAGGAGAGCAAGCCTGCTATTGCTATAGTAATGGGTCTAAAGAATCTGCATTAGAAGTTATACCACACCCACTTTTGTGCATGTGAGTGGGGTTAGAAAAGTGACTAATGAAAAACAGCATACTCTCACTCACCAGATCTCACCCCTCTGTGTATAAGAGTCATATATGCTGACTTTTTACTTCTGCTATCAGAAAAATCTCAGTTTGACTTTCAGTTAACAGGGCTAGCAGATAGGCAGGAAAGCATTTTTACATATAGAGAGAGTTAATTAGAAAGACAATAAACTGCAACTTTTAACACTTTAGCAGGGTCGCTTTTTCAGAGTGGAATCAAACTTTAGCTTTGTAAGAACTCAGACCATGTTGTCATTGTACGTGGTGTGCAGCGTTGTTAGTCCGTAACACTCTTCCACTGTATTTCCCTGGGGCGACTGTAATAATGTTTTCTGTTATATTTGGCAATAATCTATCAATTCATAGTGACAATACTATGCACAGTCCTGGGAAAAGGCTGGTACTGTTGCTGCTCCAAAAGACTCATTAATTTTAATACTTAGTTTCATTTGTCTCAGTGAAATCTTGACCCTTACCCATTATGTGCAAATAGTACAATATGGAATATTGTGATACTGAAGGTAACAAACTATAAAAGTCCTTCCATAATTTAACTCGGCAGTTGTATCTTTTGGTTGCTTTAAAATACTAGAAGGGCCTGGAATTCAAATGATATGTTAAAGGCCTTTAAAACATTAAGGACTGTCTAAGAATTTTCCTGGTGTGGGGGGAACTCTCAGCTGGGGGCAGAACCAGTACACCTGGTTCTTGCACCACTCCCCACACCTGGTCTCCAAGTAATGGTATCAGTACTTTGCTCTGGCTTATCCCCAGGTGGTATATAGTTCCTCGGGGACCATTGCCAGCTGGCACAAATTACAGCAGCTCCCAGGCTACTCTAACCAATGCAGGAAAGATTTGCCTTGAGAATATGATCCCCTCTCTCACTGCACCAAATGGAAACTTCTTGTGAGAGAGAATCTGGGCCTACCTGCTTTAATGGGAGCTAATAACCTGAAGGAGATAGAGGAAGACTGTCTAGTTAAATATGATGACACTAAACACTCCTCTTGTTCTTATTTTCCTGTTACTCTAAGTTTATAGTTGACTGGTATCTCTCTGTATGGAAGTTACTTTATTAAATCTAGTAGCAGAAAAGAATCTGTAGCTAAAATCAGTGTATCTGCATCAAAAGTTAATCATATTACCAGGACTAACAAAGTTAAGCTGATTCCTGTGCATGCAGGGTGAAATTCACTCCAAGAGAGCTTGAGCAAGGCTCTAAGCATCAATTAAGCCCCACATTAAGACAACTGAGATACTAAAAGCAATGGGCACCTAATTAGAGTGATTTTGATTGAAATCCTTTACATGCAACACAACTTCTCTGATCAGTAGTGAGGATCTCATTTCAGCAAGGTACTTAACCACATGCCTAGCTCCAACATGTGTAGCCCTATTGAAATCAGAGGGTACTGCTCGCTGAATGGGTGCCCAAATTTGCTAAATAGTTCTAGGCTTTAAAATGCTGCTGAAGTTTGTATCTTTCCTGCAATTGGAAATGTAGTAGATTATTTTGTCTTCCCTTTTCTGTGGGAACAATGCCAACATATTTAAGAGATGGTTGGGAACAAACTGCTGATCTTTACGGATTCCTAGAAATGGAATTTGACTAGTCCAGTGTGGTGCTGTGTGAGAACCTGCATGAAGTTGCTTCTGTACAAGGTATGTTTTGTTATATAATGATTTCAGAACTCTTGACTCAAGGGGACATATGCTCAGATGAAGCAAATTGGTGAAGCTTCATTGAGTATAATTTAACTCGGCAGTTTGGTTGACTTCATTGGTGCTATCACAGTTCTTCTTTCATATGGCTGGTGTAGAGAATCAACTGCAATTTCACCTGAAGTTGATTGAGCCAAATGGCTATATCAGGAGTAGCAGAATTTATTGCAGTAAATGCCTCCTTCTTATTTATAAAATGGGCAGTAGATAGCCACGCCGCGGAGTCCTTGATTTTCCATTTGTACATTATATACCTGCATCTACCATGGCTGGTTCAAATTCAGTTCCAAGTTGACCAAGATGACTGTGGAAGGTCAAACCCAGAAACCTTCTGCATGGGATCTGGCACAAGGTGCTTATTTTTTTAAGTTTTTTGTTTAGCCTAATCTGCTTTCTAAGCCTCGTTCTGATCATAGCCTGATTGCGTGAGTCTAAACAAAGGTTCCCAGAAAGGCTTGCGGGACTTACAATGTTGCAGGGAGGGGGAGCGTTGTCAAGGCCTTGGTGAATAGGAAGACCTCTGTTTTCACAGGTTGGCTGAGCTTTGCAGAATGTTGCAGC
This sequence comes from Caretta caretta, assembly GCF_965140235.1. NCBI lineage: Eukaryota > Metazoa > Chordata > Testudines > Cheloniidae > Caretta > Caretta caretta. The sequence continues at coordinate 90,125,955 of NC_134214.1, forward strand.
AGTTCGGCATATCGGTGGGGGAGCAATAGTAGACAGGACAGGTAGCCAGGGTGTTGGAGTCGACTTAAGGGTTCCTGCGATGCAGCACATCACTGTATTTAGCTGGGTATCCACAAGTCGTGTGTGGCTGCATCTGCTCCATACCAGTGCACAATATTCAGCTACTGAAAATACAAGTGCTATTGCAGATGTTTACAATGCTGATACACCCCAGGTTGTACCTGCTAGTTTCTGGATTATGTTGGCTCCTGTTTTTATCTTTCCAGCTACCTTCTCAAGATGATCGTGGAAGGAGAGGGTGCGGTCGAGTTTCACTCTGAGATATGTTGGAGTGTAATCGTGTTGCACATTTTTACCACAGAAAGCAACTTTCAGTGCAGTTTTGGCACTCTTATCATCAAGATGAAATGCGCTTACTATTGTTTTTCCAGGGTTTGGTTTGAGCCTTCGTTTCTGGAAATATTGTTCCATATTTTGGAGGCCCTCAGTGAATGCTTTTTCAATGTCATGGAGGTTTGATGCTTGGATTGCCATGGCAAGATCATCTGCCTATCCAAATTTTCATGATTTAGTTGAAGGCATGTCACTTATGTAAATATTAAAAAGGGTTGGCACAAGTACAGAGCCTTGTGGTAGTCCGTCGTTTATGATACGGGCTACCACATCGCACATCACTCAGCGATCTCCCAGTCATCAGAGCAGCAACTCAACAAATTATTACACTTTCACCAGCTGAAGATCTGGTTTATGGACATAAATCTTTCTATCTTACATATTTATAGAGTACTCATTTTTATAGCATCTCAGTGGTACGTATACCTTTCTGACTGACTGCTTTTATAGATGTAGGCATAATGGAAGGGGAGGGTGAGAGACAGCTGTGGTCTGAGCACAGACCTGGAAATTGGGAATTCCTTACCATTCCCTTCCTGAAACAGATGTTGGAAAAGTCACTGAATTACTTTTCCTCCGTTTTCCCGTCTGTAACAGTGGTAAGGAGTAACCATATATATCACATGGTGGTTGTAGAAATTAATGCTTGTAAAACACTCTGAAGGTATAAAATGCTGCATCAGTGCGAGGTACCATTATTACCCTGTACACTTTATTTATTTTGCAATTTATAATATGGGCCAAATGCTACATCTCTGAGCATGTCTAGAAGAAGTGAAATAAAGAAAACAAGATATTGACCAACATCAACTAATTTGATATCAATTTCAACTAGATGCAAAGGTGTGATTTTTACTTCTCTGTTTCCTTCCTTTTCTCAGTGCAATAAAGCCTGACAGAGGAGACTTTCTGGGAACTTATTGCTCTTCTGAGGCAGTCAATGCTCACTTTATATTCAGCCTTGTGTTTTCAGGCACTGGAGTTAGACAGCCTTTCCCCAGAATTGCACTTCCCTGTCTTCCTGTATTATGGCTTAAATCAATGGCCAGCGAGGTGTTACTTGAGACATGACCTTCACCTTTGAATTTGTTTTTCTTCAGTCCAGTTAATATCTAGGGTGTTGATGGTTATAAGGAAATTCCAGACACATGAGGGGTGAGGGGGATTCTCCTCTTACTCAAACTGGTGCAAATCAAGAGTAATTCCACTGAAGCCAAAGGAGCTATATTGGTCAGAAACTACTGTGAGAGAAGCATGCCCATTAAACTTCACATGGTGTTTTATAGAAAGAAAAGGAGTACTTGTGGCACCTTAGATGTCCGATGAAGTGAGCTATAGCTCATGAAAGCTTATGCTTAAATAAATTTGTTAATCTCTAAGGTGCCACAAGTCCTCCTTTTCTTTTTGCGGATACAGACTAACATGGCTGCTACTCTGAAATGGTCTTTTATGGTATTGCTAATACTTGCACAGGCATTAGTAGCATACAGGGCCTGATCCAACGCACAGTGGGCATTGGATCTGCCCCTAGAAGTGGAATGGAGAAAAAAGGGGTACATAGAAAACTTACCTTATTCACACCCTTACCAACAGAGTTGAGCCAGGTTAACCCCCAGTGTAGACAGCAGGAGGTAAACAGAAGAATTCTTCCATTGATGCAGCTACCACCTCTTGGGGAGGTGCATTACCTATGATGACAGGAGAACCCTTCCCGTTGCTGTAGTAAACATCTACACTAAAGCACTCAGGTAGAGGCATTTGGACCATGCCACTGCTCTATTGCGTTCTCACATTTTCTTGCAGATGGGCTTAAATTGTGTTTGACTGGACACCAAGGAGAGAGAGTCGTGTTGTTACAACTTAATGGTTTTTTAACATATTTTCTTAAGTCAGTGTTGTAGGTGTAGAAATAAAGCTGCTTTGTTCAGATTCTGCCTTACATATCTTCAAACAAAAGAACCATAGTTTCCTAATCTATAACATAGAGACTGTGCTCGTATTTTTACAGGAAATACCAGTCTCTTATACTGTCTCAAAAAGAAATCCACTTTTCATCAAGATCCATTAAAATCTTGCATTTTGGGATTTACAATCTTTGTGTGAAAAACAGATTTCAGAAATGTAGCATTTCCTCATATTAGGACCTTGGTATTTTCCCTAGAAATAAGTCACATTTTTATACATGAATGAATATTACATCATTTATCCTTGTAAATTAATAAAATCCTAATCAATCTACTATATATAGTACACATGCTCGCTTATATTGTATGGAGATTAATGCAGTGTTACACTGAGGTCCAAAGCTATGTCTCTGATCTGGTTGCAAATCTAAGGGAAATTACCTGTTGAATGACACGTGGCATGACCTTTAAATCCAAATGCTCCAGGAAGAGTTCACGTCTGTCTGCTCATGCATTGAGAAGACCCAGAATATACAGGATAGATTCAGTATGTTCTCAAATATATTTTAACAATCAGTGATAATCTGGATAGGACATACTGAACTTTATCTCAAATTCCTTGATATAAGTAGTGTATTCTATGGTATGTTCTGTAGCTAGCCACAGAAGATGATTCATGCTTGGAAATATCAACTCCTGGCACCAAATAATATTTTCCTTTTTCTTCTTTTTAAATATCTTTGGTATTGAAGGAGCTTGTCTTACACAGACTCCTGCAACAGGGGAGTAACTGAAAAGACATCTTGCACAGAGAGTAAAAAGGAGTGCAATTAGATCAACTCCAAAGTCAGTATTTTAAAAAATTCCCCAGGCTCATGAATAAAGAGCAGATACAGTCTAAGAGACTCAGTTCTGTATTTTCAGGGACAGGATTTGATCCTGGTTTTTTTTTTCTCTAAAATTAAGCACAGATGGATGTCCTAGTGTGTAAACTATGAAAGGCAGAAATCCTCTTATCTCCACTTGCTTGTTCTTGTTTGTTTTTTTTTTCCCCAGAACATTGTACTTTATTCCAATCCTGTTTCTTTAAAGCTCTGATGCTGCAGCCTGTAAAAGTGATGCCTGCTCAGCAGTCTCGGTAGTAATGAAGGGGTTTCACGGAAAACGCCTAAGCCCAGCTCATTTGGCAGCAAGGGAATCTCGCTGTTGGATCTGTTCCTACTTCAAGAAGATGTTTCCTCAGTCATGTTTTTGTGAACATACAGCTAAACAATCTGGGCTGCAAATGCAAAGAGAATAGTGGCATGATTTATGGAGAAAGTGATTTCCAAGGTTTGATCCGCACAAGTTTCCTTACATTATATTGGAAAGGATATTCTATATGCAACTCAACTGGAAAGTCACATTTTAATAAATATTTTGGTAAGACCAAGAGAGTGTGAAATCCTGCCTGAGTGTGAGGAGGATCTCCCCTCTGCTAGTAGAAAATATGATAATGCTCAATTCATGGAGGCTGGATTGCCTTATGGTTAAGGTACAGGATGAGACTTGAGGACTTGGATTCAAAAAAGACCTTGCTCTTCCATAAATGCCTCATTGGCAAGTCACTATGATTTTTCAGAGATGTTGAAGTTGATGGAAACAGCAGATGTTCAACAACTTTGAAAACCAAGCCATAAACTTTTTTGTGCCTCATTTTTTGCAGCTCTCTAAAAGGTGATGGTATAGAGCTAAATGATCTGAAGTTTATAAAGCACTTTGAGATCCTTAGTTGGAAGGTGTTATAGAAGTGTGAAGTTTTGTTTGGTGCTCAGATATTCCGGTGATGCAAACATTAGAAATGCATAAAGATTTCATATATATGGCTGCTAACATTTTTGCTGTAGTCTCACAATAGCAAAACTTAAAGGAAAAAAGTCACGATATGATTTATTTTTTCTTGACTGGGGAGGAAATACAACGGGGGAGCAAGAACTAGCTAGTAAATAATGTTCACCCCAAGGACTGTATAGGTTACCTATGGCAATCACATGGGTAAACCCTGCACAGATCTTTGCAGAAGAGAGGTTAAGGCTAAAAATGAGAGAGACCAAAAGTCTGCCCTTTTAATGAGAAGCCATTCCAGAGATCCTAAAATATACTTAGAAGCAGAAATGTTAAGCCCTGAGGATGAATGCTGGTTTGTTATAAGATTTCTATTCCTCCCCCAGAATTGCTCAATGTAAAATTCACGTGACATTTTGGCCCTCTGTACTAGGAAAAAAAATAAATAACCCCCCCAAAAAACAAAAAACCCAATGTTTAAAACAGTTGTGAAACATGGTTGTGGTCCAGCTGTGTTTGGAATATCTTCTTGTGGATTTTTTTTTTTTTTTTAGAAGTTCTAACTATGTGAAGGATTTTTTTTTTTTTTTTTAAATCCTGGTTCAATAGAGACTTGGCTGCCAGGGGCTGCAAAAAAAATGCACTACTTAAGTTGGATGTGAAACATATTTCTGATTCTTGGCTGTATTTGCGGCTTCTAACACCTCTGCTGTAGGCGGATGCACTGGGTGGGAGGTGACTGTGGAACTATGCCAGTGTGTCTAGCTCTTTTTGGGTTCCCCTATTGCATTTCCTGGTGCTGTATGATCTCTGAATTTGAAGAGGCTTCTACTGTGTGTACACTGATGTGTACAGATGTCTGGAAAAAAATCTCTGATTTCAGATATTACTTTTTCATGTAAGACATTTCTCTGTAATCCCAGATGAGAAAGATGGGCTGGTGAGTAACTGGGCTCTGCCTGGACATGCCTGCCTCATTCTCTGTGGGTTTGTGCAGAAGTTAAGAAATTCCTAAGTAAACTTTACCTTTGATTCCCCAGTGATGCTCCTCCGTGCTGAGGCAACACCTCTCTTTAAATGAGCTATGACTCAGCAACTTGCCACTTGGACTCCTTGCTCTGCTTTCACATGCAGCAGGGAAACAATGCACTGATAGATTTGGGTGCCCAATGTCCGTCTCGGCTCGGCACCGGCTCAGAGTGATACTTCGGTGTCAGGCCATAGAGGATCAGCAGCAGCGAATGTGAGCCATGTCAGCTGTTACTTCAATTAAACACAATGCATGCAAACTACCTTGAGATGATGGGGAAAGTTTATGCTTGAGTCAGCAAAGCCAAGGTACTTCAGAGTCGAGTGGAGTTAAAATGAACCTGGACTGGAACACTGCAGCTAAACCCAACCCACAAACCTTGGGGAAATGCAGATTTGAGTCTTAACCCAAAAACTGGGCACCCCCACTTCCCCCGCCAGCTTTCATAAACCCTGTCAACACTGCAGAGATCTGCACGCTGCTGCTGTTTTGGCTAGTACAGTGCTCCCATGTGGCCAAGTGCTGAGATTTTGTCTTCCATGTGTTTTAAGGCTTGCTTAATTATTGGAGGGTGAGTGATCCATTGGTAGACCACTTGACTTATTGTCGGGTACCCTAACCTCAGCACAGCCACTGATTTTGCCATGTGGCCTTGGGCATGTAACTTAACCTATCTGTGCCTCAGTTTCCCCATTTTAGAATAGGAATGATGATGTTTACCAGCATTTGTAAAATGCTTTCATATCTACAGCTAAAAAACTTAATATGGGGGTCTCTAGGTGCTACTCAGCACAAATGATAAAGAATAATAGCAGTAAGTAGTGAGTACTCTTTAAAAAGAAAAGGGTTTTACAGACATTGATCCATATATGTGTATAAAATGTCACCTTTTGGAAACTGGACTATAATTTGCCTAAATAAAAACCAGCAGATGCAGATTTTTGTATTAAAATAAGTAACTTCAAGGCAACAACAAAAGTATAGAAACATATTTTCCTGGGGGAAAAGCTCACCTCTTGGGAGGAAAGGTGAGAGGGAATCTACTTCATATTAACAAAGTCTGATGCATTGAGGATTATCGGCCCAATTCTGTACCTACTAAATGAATGGATTTTTGCTATTGAGATCACTGGGAGCAGAATTGGGCCCTGCTGCTGGATTCTGTCATGTTTTTTGAACTGCAATTCAAATTTCTGATGGGGTTTCCTTCTTTTCTTATAAATATTGCAGTTGGCAGCTTCTCCAGAAATGAATGCCAGACAGATTTAGGACCAGATCCTACTTCCAAGGCTTCATAGGGTAAACGAGTCATAAAGTTTCATAGTAATCTCTGGGAATTCCTTTTTGGGTGGTTGCTACTCAATAGCTGGAGTTTTGATTTCAGCATTCTTTCTGTTGGCTTTCTATGTTGGGTGGAGACTCTCTGTCTCTAGCCAACTCTTGTTTGTTTGAACTAGGAGTTCAGCATGGAATCATCTTGACAAATACATTAATTCAGTACAATGATTAAACTCATTAGGTTACAAATGTAAGTGGTAGTGGGTGGGTGTATGTTCTGCTTCTTAGCATCTTCCCAATGACTGGAAGCGTCTATCTGCTGAGCTTGGGTTTGATTTTCAATTCTGTTATGAATAATACTCAATTCTGCTGCAGGTAGCATCTTTCCCAGTTCTCGTAAATGGATTTCATGCTATCACAGTGGGATTGGAGTGTGTGTATGATTTTTATGATTCAGTTCCTATAGTAATGTTTGTTCATTTATTATTTAACATTTGTATACAGTGACTTTATCCTGGAGAAGAGATGGAGACTGCCAGGAAACAATGCCCCTGTGACCAAGTCGGTCCTGGGTTACGTGCATATATACCCTTTACTTGGTGCATGGTGCTTTACAGAGAATGAAGATATGGGGCTTGATTCCTAAATCCATTCAATGGAGTTGCACAGAGTGGGATATTGGGCCCATGGTCCCTATCCCAATGGACTTCCAATCTGGGTATATTTGTCAGCTCTCTTAAATTTGAGGGTGGTTTTTTTTTGTTTTGTTTTGTTTTTTTCCTTCCCCGAGTGTCACAATAAATTTTGCTTCTCTCCACTTCAGTGTTTCCCCTTCTAGAGAGACTGGTCCACCATAGATCTATTCTTGCCTGGCCCTATTCTCAAGGGAAATGCCTCAGGGAATCCTGTCTTACAGCACTGCCACCCCCAAGCATTCAAACACCACAAATCAGGCCTTTCAAAATCACGAGTGAGGGGAAAAAATAAATGTGCCGTTCTCTATTTGCTTTCTGGCTTTTGATCCTTTGGTCATATTTTAATTCTTTTCTGTGCAACCATGAGGGCTACTAATTTATTGTAATAAATTAAAAATACAAAACAAAGATTATCTCCTAATCCCATGACTCCAGGAGCTAGGTCTTTAAGAAAAACATCAACTATCATGAGATTTGTGATAAAATTGCAAGAGACAGCGACATTGCTCTACTGATACAAATATGCATCATGCGAAGAGCGTCGTACATGTTAAAGGGCCCAGTTCTGCCCTCAGAAACACTCCCACACTCCTGTTAACTTCAAGTGGCATTGGGCAAGTATAATTAAGGGTGGACGTTAGCCCAAACATGGTTGTTATTGTGGTGACTTGTCACAACATCACCCTTTATGTCCACTCTTTTGAGATTGAAGTCCTAGCTCTGCTGAAATCAATGGCAAAACTCCCACTGTCTTTAACAGATCCAGGGTTTCTCCTTTAATGGCTCCAACAAGTCTGTTCTGTGGCTGGCTGCTGAGATTCCCCAAGCATGGGAATTTTAGGAGGTGATATGCTTAGGCAATACTTGCCCTTTGATCTCTTTGCACCTGCTCTTACATCAACATCTGGGTGAACCCGAACTTAGTAAATGGAGGGAATTCTTCAAGACTCTGAGAGACCTACCTAATTTGCATATAAATCTAAATACTATTTAATGTTGGAAATAGGGTAACTGTATGCATTTATCTGCTTGAACCTGCATCATCCCTGATGGATGAAACTGCTTGTTGTTTGAGTTCTCTGGCAATAAAAGGCAGTCATTACTAAACTTTGTCCTCCCTCTGTGGTGACGGGGGAGGATGACCCTTGGCTATGTTTTAGGACTTGGTAGGTTGCAATTTATTTATGTCTTCAGATTTATCACATGGACACTCTGAGGCCCTTCTTCTGCTCAGGGTGTCTATGCCAGAAATTAACATCGCAACATAAATAAAGGACTGCTCATAAATATATCTACCTCAGCCCCCTCTTCCCCTTCCCTCCCCCCTTCCTCAGAAGCACTGGAGAAAAGAGGAAAAAAAGACAGGCTTTGACTTGTGCCTGAAAAGTTAACAAATGTGGGGAAGTGATGGAGGGAACGTGCTCCAAAACTGAGGACCCATCGGAGAGAAGGCTGTCATTTACACTGATGGAGTTCCAACTTGAACAGCCTTGCTGATCACTGCATCAGTATGGAAGCTGTGGGAGAGGTGTCTCTCAAGCATCAAGATCCCAAACAGTTTAGGGCTTTATAGCTAAAAACCAACCCTCTGAATTTCAGCTAGAAGCTTATTGGGAGCCAGTGCAGATCATGTAGCACTGGCCTAATATGTTTCCAATATGCAACTCCCCTTATTAAGCAGGCTGCTGCATTCAGTACCAACTGCAGCTTCTGAGTGGTCCCAAGGTATACTTCTCTATAGATCACATTACACCAGTCTATATGTGAGGTGTCAAAGGTATGCGTAATCAAGTCAAGGCCCACATTGGAAGAGATGGTCGCACTTGTTTTGCCAGGCACATATGGGGGGAAAGTGCTGGTGGCCACAACCACCACCTGGACTCCATGACAAGTCCAAGACCCATCGGCACGCTCCAGCTGTGCCCTGTCTTACTAATGGTGGACATGCTCCTTTAATGAGGGGTGGGGCTATACCTTCTGTCCACTCTTCCATTTGCTTCTCATAGCCAACAACATCCGAGTCTTGCCAGGACTGAATCACAGCCAGCCAGCTCTCATCCAAACCACAAATTAATCCAAGCACTGGATAGTTAAATTAATTGCTCTGGCTGGGTCAGGTACGATGGAGACATCGAGCTGAATGCTGTGTGCATGCTGCAGCCTATGTAACCACTCTAGCCACCGGGTAGAGCAAAAGAGGTAGCAGTATGGATCCCTGCGGGCCCCAGAGCAGAGGAGCAATTGTCCACGACTACCCTTTGGGTTATCGGGGAGGGATAGCTCGGTGGTTTGAGCCTTGGCCTGCTAAACCCAGGGTTGTGAGCTCAATGCTTGAGGGGGCCATTTAGGGATCTAGGGCAAAATTGGGGATTGGTCCTGCTTTGAGCAGGGGGTTGGACTAGATGACCTCCTGAGGTCCCTTCCAGCCCTGATATTCTATGATCTCAATAGACTGGAATAGAGCCACTCAAGAGCAGCTTAGTTCACCCTGCTAGGGTCTACAATTGAATCACATGGTCAGTGGTGCCTAAGGCTGCTGACAGATCTAAAAGAATCCATGTAGCCCACTTTGTGCAATCCTACAGTGAGCCTTGCAGAAAGATAGAAACTTGGAACCTAATAAAATAGGTATCTCTAATATAATGCAGATGGGACCGAAAGCAAGACATTTTTCTGGATAACATGATCACAGTTGTTACTGCATTTTGCATCTGAACAGTGACTTTTGTAATCAAAAAAACTTTTGAATGTTTTAGAGACAGGGAGATTTAGTCTGAGTTCTATAGTCCAGCTGTGTCACTGACATGCTTACTGTGTCTGAGTTTGGGCAAGTTGCTTAACCTCTGCACCTCAGCTTCCCAGTTTGAATACTGGGGAAAATGGGAATATTAATACTTCTCTTTGTAGTGTCATTTGATTAGTGACCCCACAAAAGCCCCATATTAGTGGTAAGATTAAATGGTACCTTTCTTTTTAGCGCAATGTAGCGTGGTAATGGAGAGATCCAGTACAAATACGACTGTCTTAAAAGGACATTGTCAGGTAATCCTTTTCTAAGGGGTTGGTTAGATACTTTAAACTCCAAGCAAATTCTGTTAATATGCAAAAGTAAACTTTTGGGGTGAGTTTACAGTAGTTGCATGGGATTTCATCATCATCATGGTAGTGTCCAAAGCAGCTTGTTGGAATAGAGATGTTTTACACTGAGGCAGCATAATGCCTATTTTTGCAGTATAGATAGTGTGTCTGAAAGGGTCCCCTACTTCTTAACTGCTGAAAAGTGGCTTTCCTTTAATTTTTTTTTTTTTATTGCTGTTTCAAAGCTCTTGACACTGTTTTCTGTCTGCCTTTCTCTGATAAAAACCACCGTTATCTCCTCAGGGCTTCTTCACATCCTAATTACAATGGAGTCCCTCATTAGCCCTGTAGGGAGACAGAGTCAAACAACATATGGTATTTTTCACTTAGGATGCTTTGCTTACCAAAAGTTGGAGAGAGACAGGAAAAGGGGGAGTTAACTTTTCATAACCATTTATGGAACAAGCTCTGCCCTCCTTGGACCCAGTTCAGCAGAGACTGTGGGCCTCAGATCAGGAACTTTATCTGGCTAGTAATTGCATCGGCATGCTGGCTTTCTTGTGTATGTGTGTGGGCATTTGGGGAGCAGGATTCTAAGCTGCAGAACCTTTGTGCTGGCATTCACATGTGAGTATGAATTAAACATCTCTCACTTGAAGGACCATGGCTGGATTCTACAATTGCCTGAAAAGTAAAAAGTAAGTGACATTCTAACCTTTCCCCCTCTACCTTTTCTAAAGTTAGTTGATTCTAGTGGATACTTTAAAATTCTGTCTCTGATTATAATGATTAAGAACTATAGCACCAAATAAAATTACTATCCCTAAAAAGATTTTTGTCCCATTACATTGAAAGAAGAGAGAAATCTTTCTTCCAGATTTCCTAAATTGGTTGTACAATCATGAATAAAAATAAGAAACACAGAAAAATGCACACTAGTTTAAAAGAGCTGCATTAATTCAGCTAGTCATAGTATTAGATGCTACTTAAGAAATTCATGTGCACAGCTTTTGAACATAAAGGCTGAAAGTGTTTTTCATTTTGCTCTCCATTGTCCAATTGTCCTTTGATTTTATTTAAAATATATAATTTTGGTTGCTATACTGTCATGGTCTGTGGAGCCAGCTGTGAAGGGAGAATAAAATTGAACACTGTATGCTTATATTTGTGCTTGAGACAACTATGGAGACACCTTGGTTTTCCATTGATACTCTCCCTGCTACGGAATAGAACAAAATATTCTGTTTGTAAAAAGCTATGCAGTGGTTTTGAGACTGATATTTTAAGTGAGCAGACTGTAGAGGGCTCTCTGCTTATAATACAGTACAAGATTTACTGGAAGGAAAATAGCAGTAAAAGGCTAACAAAGTTACATCTTGAAGTTTAAGATATAAACTCATGATCCTTCTGTCATGCAGCGTTGTAAAATATGTGAGTGAAATCCTGCTAATGGGAAAACTCCCATTGAGTTCAATAAGGCCAGGATTTCACCCTCTGTTCCCCCCACCCTTCCTCAGATTATATACTTCAGTCCAGGAGCCTGTTGCATTGATTCCTTTGATGGAGACTCAGACATTCAAAGGGCACCCAACTCCATTGTATTTCAGCTAGGGTTTCCATTGGATTTTAACTCCCTTAGGCACCTCTGAATATCTCAGCCAGAATCTATAAAAAGGTTTTAAATATTTAGAAGAGAAAGTAATACTCACACAAAGAGAGAGAATGTGCCAATTGCTAACAAAATAAGCCAAGAGGGAGACTTGGTGAGGAGGTAGATGTTTCCACTTGCATTTGTGAGAAAGCCACCTCATGCCTTAAATTAGGAACCCAAGAAAATGATTTTTCAAGGCAAATATAATTGTTTACTTCCATTCTCAAAACACCACTCCCCATACTTAGGCTAGCCAGTGATTTTTGTTTAATTTCTGCTCAAACACTTTTCTTAGGAATCATTCAGCATCCAGTGTGACTGAGGCAAAAATGGATCCTGTAATCTGGGAGAACATTTGTAAATAAATAAATAAATAAAAAATTGCCAGATGAGGCTTCAGTGAAATAGGTTTTGATTACGTCTGTAATCTCTATCTCATTGAATCTCTATCTTTGTAATGTGGAATAATGGACTGTTTGCATTTGTTTCCTTAAAAAATCCTGGCTTTCTTTATTTTCGGTGCTGCACTGGGTTTATGTTTTGACTCCATTTCATAAACTGTCATCTTAGTCTTGTGATCAGTTCCTGGGTGGATTAGTGCAATTATTAGCACTTTGCAATCTTCACTTCTGATGTTCATATTCTACTTTGATCTTGACTATTGCCAGTTAAAACTATTATTTAAAAAATCCCATTGTGATACAGTTTGGAGCACAAGGTTAAGTTTTTATGTGGATTGTTAGGAATTTGACCTTAAGGGCTTGTCTACATGGGGCAATTGAGCAGAATAGCTATTGCTGTTAGGAACAATATATATAGCTCCCCATGTGTCCCCCGGGCAGATACTCTACTTCAGAATAAAAGTCTGTCCTGGAACAGAATGTCTACACTGGGAGTTATGCTGGAATAGCAATTGTGGAATAGTTTATCTTAGTCTTTACAGCTCTACCTCCAGTTCTGTGCTTATTTACATCTATCCCAATGCAGTGACTTGCACAATTACTGCACCTCCTTCCCCAATAGTTAGACTGAATGCACCAACACGTACGTGTGCGTGTATTTCTAGTGGGATTTGTAAAATGCTGTCAGAGTATCTATGATGAAGAATGACCATTATATATTCAGAATTCTACTACCTCCAGCTGGGATAAGGGCTATTTAAAGGTAACTTTCTAGAACCACTCGAAAGCTATGTTGCCTGAGTGGCCTAGTTAGAACCAGATGAACCAAAATCTTATCTTCTCCAGGTCTCCTTATCACTATAAGAGGATTTTTGAATCATGCTGACATAGACCAATTCATAAAAAAACACAGTTGGAGATATCTGGGAGTCTCGTTAGCGATGGAATGATATATTGAGATGATTCTTGTTTAATTCCGTTGGAGCAGACCACTTCTCCCCACATTATTTTCAGCACTGTAGCCCCTTGGAATCCTATAGCGTGAGGTACTGTACAAACACAGAGACACAGACAGTTCCTGCCCTGAAGAGTTTACAAGCTAAGAGCACAGAGTAGGGCACTGGCAGAACTGGGAACCGAACTGGGGTCTCATGAGACCAAGAGCATTGCCCTGTCCACTGAATCATACTAGAATTGCTGATGTGTTGCCCTGATTATAAAGACTCCTGGAGCCATGACTATTCCTGAATGCGTTCTGTTAGACTATCTTTGTTACCATCTTATTGAGTGCATATAATACTGTAATGAGGTTGGACAGCGGGAGAGGAAGAAGATGGCAGGTTAAAATCTTTTATTGCTGAGTGCTATATCTGAAAAGCCATGGTAAAGTCCACAGTAATGAGCTTGAAAATGAGTCAGAAGCCTCTTATGTTTTTGAGGCCAAACCCAAGGACACACCGTGCCTGTTTGATGGGACTCTTAGGAACGTTTTTCCCAGCGTTTTGAGTTCCCATGATGTGTCAGTCCTGGGAATTTGACAAAACTGCAGAGCTCTACTTCACGTACATTTACAATGTACATGATGAGGAATTTGCTTTGAGTAAAGCAAGCCAATAAATGAGATGTGTGGAACTTTAATATTTGTTAGCATGCAAGTAACTCCTGAGCCATGGCAAACAGCCTCCCTAAATGTAAACCTTCACACAGATACTGCTCAGTAATCAATCCATGCACTGTGCAAGGCAATGGGCCAGATTCATTCCTGGCATAATTCCATTTACTTCACTGGAATTAAGCCATGGATAAATCTAAAGTATCAATTCTATTTGGGGTCCTGCTCCTGATCTTACAAACTCCACATGGAATCCTCACTCCTGTTCTGACCCCTTTAGGTTGGGGAAAAGGGCCAGAGCAGCATAAAGAGGCCCTGAAAGGCCTGGATGTGTATCTGGAAGGATCCTCCTAGGGCAGGTGCTGTGGTAGATAGCAATAAGGCTGCTTCCTCCTGAGGATCCCCTTGCAAGTCCCGGAGTACATGGTGTGGAGGAGCAGGGGGAGAGGTGTGACTCGGAGCTGCAGTACACAGCACTGCAGATATTCAGAGCAGCACTATAGCCCATAGAACACCCCCAAGAGGCTCCTGCAACTGAGGCCGGGTCTACGCTTACTGAGCAGCAAACCAGGGTGCAAACCTACAGCACACTGCAGTCATGTCCCCTGTCAACACTCTCACAGCCCTGTAGTAGTGTCCATACAGAACGTTGCTGCACGTGAGCTGGTGCGCTGCAGATTCACGTCCTGGTGTTCTGAGCAGTAACGCATCATGTGGACCAGCCCTTAGATCATGGGAATTTTGACACTTGACTTCAGTAGGGTTAGGATTTCGCCCAGTTTTCTCCTGAATATCCATGTGATATGGCAGTTTTCAACTGCAACCGGAGGAAATGTCAGGTAATTTCGCTTTATCTGGATAGTGATTTACTGCTGAACAATGCCCAGCATTACTAATATTTGCAAAGAAAGTGAAGTGTGTGCACCCCTCCCAGAGTCACGGTGGTTTACTACACACTCACATGATACTGTGACTGGCCGGATGCCATATAATCTAAGCAGATTTTTAGTAACCTAAGAGAAGTACTTGGTAAAAAATCAATTGCTCGCAGCCGTTCTAACAATGAAGTATTAGGTCAGCTAATACATTATGGCTCAAAAGAGTTTGTAAAGAATACTCTTGCTGCCAAAGCCTGTCTCACTCTTAAAAGTCTTGATGTAACTCAAGTAGCTTCATTCTCCCTGCAGAGCTGGCCAGCAAGAATTAGAGTTTGCAGGGAAAACACCCATTCTGCTGAGTTCAGCAGTCTGAAGAGTTCAAAAGGTAAAAATGTGCAGCTTCCCACCAGAAATAAACTGTGAAACTGGTTCAAGAAAGTGTGATTGCAGCTGGCAATTAAGCCCAACAGCCGGCACCTTGCTGGAAAGCAGCGTGGCTGGGGCCCAAGGTCAGGGAATGGAAATTCTTGACAATCGGGGAAGGGGAGACAACAGCCATTTATTGCAAATATTCACCATAATATATTGTAAGCAGTGAGGGTCTTTTTACACCGCAGGATAGAGAAATCTTTTAAAATAAAGACCATCCGGAATAGTTGGCTCCCATTATTCCTGTGTGAAATCCAGAAGCCTGGGTTCACTGGGATCCATGAAAACTTTATGCTTGGACTCATTTGGCATGGCCCTGAGTTCCTTGTTAGTGTAAACCATGCACCTCCTGGGTGTGGGGCTCTGTCCCATTGTGTGGCACCGAGACCACTTAAAGAAAGATTCATGAGTTTTCTCTACAGACTTAGCTAACAGCCATATTTAGCTCATGCAGTAGAGGCTCATGCACTATGCTCTGGAGGTCCCAGGTTCAATCCCGCCACCAATGACCGGGGTCTGTTGGCGTTCCATTATCACGAACTCCACCAACAAAGGATGAAATCCCTGCCCCATGGAAGTTAATGGTGGCTTAGCCACTGACTTCTTTGGGGCCAGGATTTCACCCATAGTGTGTATTATTATGCTATTGGTTTATGCCTGAGGAGTACTGTTAGAATCTCATGCTTTCAAGCACCAAAGAAGTGCCTCGTCATCAGTAGCTGAGAACTGCATGGACTTATTGCTATCGTTAGACTCTGGCTCTTTAATTTTATTCATTATTTTAAAAATCATTTTTGCAGTTATTTATGTAGTGTATTCCTTACTACAAAAAGTAGTTCCTAGTAACAGAATGCCACAGTCCACTCCTGAGGAACATTTTGAGGAAGTGATTCCTCAAAAGCAGGAGTTGATGTGGATGGGAAATGGGTAAGTGGGTTGGGCTGGCTGGTGGGTTTGTACTCCGTGCAGATGTGAGGGAGGAGGGGTTCCCTCTGAAGAGAGGATATAGGGTGTGGGCTGAGTGTTCTTTACGCAGGAAATGTAATATGAAGGAACCACATTGGCACAATGTGGTCCAAATAACTGTTCACTAGCTGTACACAACATGCAAGGCTTAGTTTTACTTACTTACACACACACACACACACACACACACACACAGCTGGTCTGGCACATTTCTAAGCATGGAACACAGAAAGCTCAAACTGTTTAAAGGGATACTACCCAATTCCTCAAAAAGAAAAGGAGGACTTGTGGCACCTGAGAGACCAACAAATTTATCTGAGCATAAGCTTTCATGAGCTACAACTCACTTCGTTGGATGCATGCAGGGGAAACTACAGTGGGGAGATTTATATACATAGAGAACATGAAACAATGGGTGTTACCATACACACTGTAACAAGAGTGATCAGGTAAGGTGAGCTATTACCAGCAGGAGAGCGGGGGTTGGGGGGAAACCTTTTGTAGTGATGATCAAGGTGGGCCATTTCCACCAGTTGACAAGAATGTCTGAGGAACAGTTGGGGGTGGGGTGGGGTGGGGGGGAATAAACATGGGGAAATAGTTTTACTTTGTGTAATGACACATCCACTCCCAGTCTCTATTCAAGCCTAAGTTAATCGTATCCGGTTTGCAAATTAATTCCAATTCAGCAGTCTCTCCTTGGAGTCTGTTTTTGAAGTTTTTTTTGTTGAAGAATTGCCACTTTTAGGTTTGTAATTGAGTGACCAAGGAGATTGAAGTGTTCTCCGACTGGTTCTTGAATGTTATAATTCTTGACGTCTGATTTGTGTCCATTTATTCTTTTACGTAGAGACTGTCCAGTTTGACCAATGTACATGGCGGAGGGGCATTGCTGGCACATGATGGCATATATCACATTGGTGGATGTGCAGGTGAACGAGCCTCTGATAGTGTGGCTGATGTGATTAGGCCCTATGATGATGTCCCCTAAATAGATATGCGGACAAAGTTGGCAACGGGCTTTGTTGCAAGGATAGGTTCCTGGGTTAGTGGTTGTGTTGTGTGCTGTATGGTTGCTGGTGAGTATTTGCTTCAGGTTGGGCGTCTGTCTGTAAGCAAGGACTGGCCTGTCTCCCGAGATCTGTGAGACTGATGGGTCGTCCTTCAGGATAGGTTGTAGATCCTTGATGATGCGTTGGAGAGGTTTTAGTTGCGGGCTGAAGGTGACGGCTAGTGGCGTTCTGTTATTTTCTTTGTTAGGCCTGTCCTGTAGTAGGTGACTTCTGGGAACTCTTCTGGCTCTGTCAATCTGTTTCTTCACTTCAGCAGGTGGGTATTGTAGCTGTAAGAATGCTTGATAGAGATCTTGTAGGTGTTTGTTTCTGAGGGGTTGGAGCAAATGCGGTTGTATTGTAGAGCTTGGCTGTAGACAATGCATCGTGTGGTGTGGTCTGGATGAAAGCTGGAGGCATTTAGGTAGGCATAGCGGTCAGTAGGCTTCCGGCATAGGGTGGTGTTTATGTGACCATCGCTTATGAGCACTGTAGTGTCCAGGAAGTGGATTCCAATATACTGGCAGTTCCAATATACTACTACACCTCCCCCCACACACACTTTACCCCCTTCCCACTAGGGTGCCTTACTGAAGTAGTGCTCCCCCATCAACATTTCCACATACGCTGAACATAAAAGCCCTAAGGATTGGTTGTATATGTCTCAATGAGGAGACCCCAGCTGTGCACAACCTCCAAAAGGCCCAGCTGACTGAACAGAATGGGGCTTTCACAATCCGTGTTCCCAGCAATACTCTTTACTGGAATTAAAGTACATATGCTGATGAACTTTGCATGGTCTTTCTGACGTTCATTTGAATGGGTAATGAGATGCAGTAACACACCACAACCCCTAGCACGGATTGGAAACACATTTTACCAAATGTCATAGTTGGAGCCTTATGGTTTTTGCAAATCTGAAATAACACAAAATAAAATGAAAAACTTCACCCAGCAGCAGTGGCTCCTGCTGCTCCTGTTCCAGAGGGCTGGGCCCAGTTCCCCACTCTGGGCATTGCAACTTGAAGTACAAGGGTGCAGCACTCCTGACTCAAATTTCCCCATCAGGATAGAGGGGCAGCTGGGCCAGACCTTAGCAGCACTGCAACTGCATTCTCCAGGTCGCAACACAGGGAGCAGAGAGCCTGGCCCAGGCCTGCAGGACAGGACCTGCCACTGCAAGGTGAGTGCAGAGCAGGCTTGCTTTGCAGCCCCCTGCTCCTGCCAGGGGCAGGACCTGATCCCCCAACAAATCCCATGGATAAGATAGATAAAATGAAATAACATGAAATTCATCCAAAATAAAAATAAAAATAAAAAGAATTTCACGGGGCTCTCATCCTAGTTGTATTATCTTATAATACTTTCCTCCAAAGGATCCAAAGTACATTAAAAACCATTATGAGCAATCTCTTAATCCACTTCTCTTCTGTCTTCTGCAAAGGCAGCATCCAGGTAATAATGCAAACACCCCTTCGCAACAATTTTGGACCCTTAGAGTAATGCAGTAGCCCACTGAAAGTGCAGGAGAATTGAGGAAGGCAGAATAAACTTGCCCAAACTGGATTTTGGGCCAGGACACGAGGGTTAACACCCACACTCTTGTACTCTTGGAAGGCACCATGAAATCTTTAGTGACCACATTAAATGTGGACCAGTTAAGTGCGCTTAATTATAGTATATTATAGAAATACTTTCTGAGCTGGCATGTGGAACTTTCAGCCAAGTATTTCAAGTTGCTTCTAACGCACTATATTTGTCTTTGAAAATTGGCAGTTTGTTCTGAGCATCAGGGAACGTTACTATTCAAGTAACTAAATTATAGCATATTTAGCATTATAAACTATATGTCTAGTAGTACTGAAAACTCAAAGGCCAGAGATATGAACCAATACCCAACCCGGGATTTACAGAACATGGTCACATTTGGCCCAGGGCTGGGATTCCTTATGGCACCAAGCTCAGGCCTGCTACAATGAGACTCTGCTAAATGAGAATGATTAGCTAGAAGCCTTTTAGGAAGGGGAACTGTATAAAGAAATTCAGGCTGCATATACTCACCCCACTAAAAAGAAACATTGTTACTGAGATGAAACAGAATTGTTGACAATACAAATCATGAGCTTGACTGTGCAAACAATTACGAGTGGGCATTGTACCATTGGGACTACTCACAGTAATGAGCTCTTTGCCTGGTACATAAGTGTTTACAGAACCAGGCCTTGTTGTCTTATATAAGTATTAAACGAAAGTGCATGGGATAAGAGGGAAAGTCCTTTCCTAGATCAGTAACGGGTAAAAAGTTAAGAAATAAAGGGAAGGAATAAGTGGTCAGTTTTCAGAATGAGATAGGTAAATAGCGGTGTCACCCAAGGATCCATACTGGGACCAGTGCTGTTCGACATATTCAATATGATTAGCTACAGTTGGTACCAGACATACCATTTAAAAAAAAATTAGATCATTGATTTATGTTAGTTATTTCATCCCATTTGGATCATCCTACCATAGAAAGTTCAGTTGTTAATCTAATGCAGGTAATGAATCACTCCATATCTCCTAATTTTTATTCTGTTTCCCCCTTATTTCTGTGGATGGTATTTGTTTTTGCAGATATATTTATTGGCTGCCGTCACAAACCTTCTAACTGGGTATTTGTTGTTGTTCCATTTCAGCAAGTAAGAACATTTTCCTAACGTAATACAAATGGGAATTTGGGGGCGACACAACTGAAATAATTCTTTCCCCATTTTTTAAAAATCAAACAGAACCCTTTAAGGTAGACACAACCCCAAAAGATGTGAAGGTGATTCCCTGTACCGTGGCACTCTTTCTAGCATTTTAAATGTGAATTCTGTGTTTTATCTTATTTTAGAAGACTGAGAAGTGAAAATATTTAATCATAGTTTTCATTGTGGCGTCTTTGTTGAGGGAAACTTGTATTCCTTAAAGGGTGTGTCTACGCTACAGTCAGAGGTGTGCTTACATCTTGAGTAGGTATACCCATACTAGCTTTAATCTAGCTAGCACAGCTAAAAATAGCAGTGACGATACTGTGGCATGGATTAGCAATGTGAGTACGTATCCAGGGCTCGTCCAGCCTGTGCCAGGGTTCCTTGCGCCACATCTTCGCTGCCATTTTTAGCTCTGCAAGCTAGATTAAAGCTATCATGGGTACACCTTCCCAAGCTGCAATCACATGAGCTCCAGTTGCAGTGTAGACAAACCTAAAGTATCTGGCTTTGTATCCTTCCAACCATCTGGAGAGATTTGCCGGTAATTTCCTTGTCATACATAGAGCCCCCAAGAGATTAAAATCTCCAATATGATGATCTAGACTTGGCTTTCAAAGTTGAAACCTTGCTACAGCTGCTTACAGCAAAATGTTTATTGGGTCCGATTTGCACTTCAAATGCAGGACTTAATTGAATTGGTGTAGTGGGACCTAGAGCCAAATGCCACCCAGCTGTCTCTGATACCAGAGTGAATCTATCACAGGGGGGAAAGGAAAAACAGTCCCCCTGGCATAATATGGGGGAAGCTGTCATTCTGAAAGTTGGTGCTCAGAGTAGTATTGTAAGAAAATAGTTAAGCAGAAGATGCACAAAGCTCTATCTGATATTGGACAACCTTTCAATTCTGAATCAAATCCCTTCCAGTTCACATTTCAAGGCTGGTAAAACAATAATCAAGGAGTTTTACTAAATAAAATATTAGAAACAAATTAATTGCAGGCCTGTTGGCTCTTCCCAGCTCTTATCTTATTTTATTTTCATTAATTATTGTTATTGGTGTAGCACCTAGTAATGGACCAGGGCCTTACTGTGCTAAGCAGCGTACAAACACACACAAATACAGTCACTTACAGTTTTATCTGATTTTGCCTTTGCTATTTACAAACTCTAAGCAGTGATTGCTGATTTATTATATTTGCAATCAAGATAGCACCAGCACTTCAGTTTTTCCAGAATGATCTAGATTAGAAAACAGAGGCATGATCTACACAGAACTTTTATGCTAGTTAGGAGGGTTTTTTTGTTTTAACCTAATAGTTATACTGATACAAGCCCTAGTATGGAGGGCCAGTATAGTTAAAGCAGTATAATGTTTGGGGGTAGACAAGCCATGAGTTAGCTTTGGCATGAATGGTTAAGGAACAAAGAGGGTGCTCCAACTTACAGTTTTTGTTGGGGCTGTTTCTTTTGGCCTTGTAACTCCAGAAGTCTGGTGCTAATTAAGTGAATCATGCTCTTTGACTCTTATTCATAAAGAATTCACTAATGCTTATTCATTCTGAGAAATATGTGGCTATGTGTTTGCCAGACAACATATGTATAACTCTCGTCCAACTGTGGAGTTCTTGAGTCACACAGTCACTCAGATTCAAGTGGGATGTGTTTTGAGAAATATGTAGCTCTAAGGAAAAGGCTCATGCTGCCCTTGGTGTAATTCTGTTTACCATCAAACTACCGTATATAACTGGAGCAACATGTCAGTGGCTAGAAACCTGATTGGGATGTGGAGTGATTTTGCTGATTCACTTTGGCAACCAGACGAGGTTGCTTCTGTTAGTTACAAAAGGGGTTAAAATATCTTCCTTTGAGCTAGAGAGAAATTGAGAATGGTGGGTGGGTGTCCTGGTTGGTTTTCATGCGGTTGCTTGGACAGCATAGAGGTGGGTATCCTGGAGGAAAAAGTCCTAGAAACAGCCAAGCTCAGGGGGGAAAAACGTCTGAGGTTTATGATTTATGTTTGTTAACAAGGTGAAATTCAGAAAGTGGGGAAGTCTTTGCATCACACTCAAGATATCTGTGAACAGGCGATGCTGTCATTCCACCCACAGGTCCTACCTTCCCTCACTGGAGTCCCCTGGGCTGCTTGATAGATGAATAGGGATGGCTTGTGGGCTACTGCATCCTTCCAGTTAGTGGCCTGGTTATTGTCATGAAGTGGTGTCACTATGGGTTTCAGCAAACACCATTGCTGCCTTCAGCTTTGGGCTTTTGCCAGCAGGATTCTTAATTGGCTACTCCTCTCCGGAGTAACAGCATTGGGTGTAGCTGTGTAAATACAGAGAAGACGTTACAATTCTCTTTTCTGTGTACTGCACCTTTAAATGACTTTCTAAAAGATGTGCTCTTCTTGAGCTGCAATTTAAGGGTTCGATACAGGAATTACTGGATGCATTTCTATGGCTTGCATTATGGAGGAGCTCAGATGAGATGATTCTGATAGTCCATTCTGCTTTTATAATCTATGTAAGGAGTTTGCCTGCCTGTCTGCTGGGGTGGCAATCCTCTGAGTAACAGAGAGAGTGTGTGTGTGCACGGGCACGTGTGCTCGCTCTCTCTCGTGACAAGGGCCGTATAAGTACCTAGATAGACTTTCTTTCATTGGTAGGAAACAAATCTCCCAGGATGAAAGTACATGCTTGTCTTTTTTTGCTTACAAGCAAAAAAGACACAGGACATTTTATGCAGCCCTATTCCTCATTTTGTTTCAGTCTGGTTGGTTTTGAGTTAGTGGATAAGACTAAAAGCATGGCTGATCAGTCACTAGGCCATCTGACTAGCTTGATCTTAAAGCTAACTTCCACCCACTTGCAGGGCATGACAGGCTATGTGCCATCATTATAGTGAAGTTTACTCCCTATCGCTACTACGTGGCCTGAGTGTTTGACATCATATGGATGTGTGTGACCTCAGACACCCGTTTAAATCCAATTGGAGCTAATTCCCTGAGGCTTACATTGGCCAGGCTCTGGGGGACTTGTTCACACTAGCAAGGGTATAAAAGGCAGACAGCAGGAAAACGAAGCCAGAGCTCATTGAGTAATCACCAGGATTAAAAATACCTGCCTCCATTCACATCAGCAGTTTGAATTAAATCTTGTGTGCACCCCCAGTAGATCAAGAAGGGGAAAATTATTTAAGGTAAAAAGCTGGCTTTCTGTTTCTGACTCTTGCTGGGATGAGCAAAGTTGGACAACTTTCTCCTGTTTCCCTACAGATAAGAGTTGGTCTGTTTTTGTGGTTTAGGTTTTACATTTTAGAGTATGAATGATCAAAGAAAGAGCTGTGATAAGAAACAGATCTCTGCTCTTTTAGTAATTCTAAAAATACCCCATAGATCAAGTGAATGTTCTCCTTCCCTAGGCTGAGCTCTAGTGTTTTACAATGGGAATTTACTAGATTTGTAATTAAATAAGGCCCTGATTAATGGTACAAAAAGCCCCATCATCACAAGAATAACCCACCAGGTGGAATCCCTCTTGCTTCTTAAAAAAATACAAATTGTATCATTGCTCCCTCCTTAATTTCTTCTCTGCAGCTCATGGCCTTACCCCAAAGACCCTACAGAATTCTGCCCCCACCTACCCCTTCTTTTTCTAATATTTATTTTCAGTTCTTATTTTCTCCTCCTCCCCCTCCTCCTTCCCTATGTTGGTCCCTTCAGCTCCTTCTCTGAATATTTGCTTTGCATTTTCTTTGATGCACCATCTATAGACGCTTGTTTTCTTCCAGTGTGTCATGTGCTCCTCCATGTCTAAAATACAAAGGGCTGGATTCTTGGCTGGTGTAAATCAGCAATGGTTCTACTGATTTACTCCAGCTGAGGATCTGATCCCATTGTGCACATGAAGTGTGGCCTTCCTGCTTTAACTTTCTCACTTGCCAGCATCCCATTGCCATTTACTGGATGAGGTGATTTTTTTTAGATCCCACGGAAGGAGCTCGACCCCCACCTCGTCACTAAATTGATTCTGTTCCCATACCCAGCCCCCATCCTATTAATTCTGCCCCCCTCTGCCCGTCCAGGGGTTATCCACTCTCCCAGGCCTGGGGGTGCTGCAGTGAGGTTCCTTCTCTCCCTTCCAGGCTGGGGGGCCAGCTCCAGGAGCTCTTCACCGCACCCACTCCTTCCCAGGCAGGGTACTGCCAAGGTAAGGAGGAGAAGCTGGGGCCCCCCAGTGCCTGTTGCTCCTAGGAGGGGACGGGGAAGGGGAGTTGCCCTGAGCGGCTGGGCTCTTTAGCTCTCTCCTCTGAGACTGGCTTTAGGCTGCTGAGGTGAAGGGGACAGGGCTTTTCCAGAAGCAGCTCTGATTGGTTGCTCAGCCCCAAGAGGAAGGCAGTGGGTTAAGCAGCCAATCAGAGGGGGATTCTCTCTCCAGGAAGGGCTTAAATTCATTGGAGGGCTGGAAATTCTCTGTCCTCCTGAGGCTGGTCTCTGGTCCCTGCCAAAATCTTGTCATGGTGAAAATGTCACGAAAATGGGCCACACTGAGGACTTGCAGTAGATGTTACCACCAGCTGGATTGTGGGAGGGCAGATGAAGAGAGATTTCCCAAATTTACTGCCAAGAGCAGCATCTGAGATTATCAAGCCTGCATTTTGTTTGCACTCTCACAACCTAAAGAGGATTGACTGACTGTTTTTTACTAGAGTGAATTCTTATGGCACAGCTAAACCTCTGAAAGTTTCTGCCAGCATCTCCTTTCCTCCATGCACTTCGAATTCCTGGGTCACTAAATATCTGTATTAAATCCTCTTGGATTCCAGTTTGCCCAGGGAAATTCAATCTATGTGAAGTGTTCCCCCGCCCCGTTCCCCTCCCCTAGCTACTTTGTAACCTACCAATTGAGGGATAATTGGCTGTTTTTGGAGAGGATCTAAAAAAAGTTTAGACACACTCTCTTAATATCAGATGTCTTAAAACTGGCATTCAGTTCATTGTTGTTTTAGTCCATTTTCTTCACCATTGTTAGTGTTTATGAAGTATAATTCATTATTAAAAAGACTCCAGAATCTCTCTTTTGGGTCCAGGTCCTTTCGATTTTGTTACCTACAATAAGATTGTGCCTTTAGATGAGATAACTGTGAGACTCAGACATGTAGATATATCAAGGATGTAGACCAGCAATGTTGTTGTTGTTGCCATTTATAATTTGTATTGTGGTAAAATGCAAGAGGCCCCAATTGGGCTGGAAGACCATTGTACTAGGCACTGTAATTATAACAACAATACCTAGCTCCTACATAGTGCTTTTCATCCATTGATGTCAAAGTGCTTTTGGTATCATTATCCCCATTTTACAGATGGGGAAACTGAGCCGTAGGGTGATGAAGCTCACACAGTATCCAGCAGTGGAGATGGGAATAGCACCCATGTCTTCTGAGTCCTGGTCCAGTGCTCTATCCACTAGGCTATCATATAAAAGACAATCTGTGTCCAAAAGAGTTTAAGGTCTAAACGTAGGATGAGATGCAAAATGTGGAGCTAAACAGTTTGGGGTGGAGAGGACCAGGTAACAGTGGAAGGATTGTATTTAGTACAGTAGACAGCAGTTCCAGCATGCCCATTGCCTAGCTATTTGAATCGTTTTTGTTTTGTTTTTAAGCATGTGGAGTTGGTTTCATCCTGATACCAAAGTCTCTGGCATTTTGACTCCGTTAGCATGAGGAATGTCTGCTGTTTAGCGATAGTGGCTTGACATTTCCTGTTGCTGAGCTCTTGCAACATTTCCATGGGCAGCAAGGCTTTCTGGATGTGTCCACTCTCCAACTGGTGAAGTCAGTGTTCTGCAGTATCCTCGAGGATCTTAAATGTATGTTTCCCAAATCACCCCCAAATTTCTCAGGGTCAAGAAGCTTTGAAAAGCTCACATAAGGCCAACAATGCACTTAAGTCTCCCAGTGCAGTTCCTGGATAACTCTCTGCTGATTCCCATCCTAAAATAATGGATCGTCATTGTGGAAGAACAAGACATCTGGGAATGGGCAGCCTCATTCCAATTGTCTCCTAAAAGTTTCCTGGTGGCAGTTTAAAGAGGACGAATTGCTGGGGGGGGGGGGGGGGGGGGAGTTTTGACCAATTTATCAGGTGCAAATCAATATAGCTTTACAACAGCAAAGGATCTATCTGGCCCATAATATTGGCTAAAATCCTGCCCACACTGAGGTCCTAACTGTATGTGCTTCAATCCTTTAAAACATGGTTCCAGCATACTTTTCCTGACTTGTGTGGATAGGATATTTTTTCTTGCAAAACGTCTTGGAGAAAACATGCTGTAGATCATTATGCAGGGGGTTTGGCTAACCTGGTTGCAGGTAGCACAGTCGTAGTGTGGAAGGGCTAGCATTGAAATCAATAGAAGTTAGGTGCCTCAATACTTTTGAGGATCTGGGCCTGAGTCTTGTGATTGTAGACAGGGGAATGAACTGATGGAGATGCTGCACCATACAACATAAAGAGGCGTCGGTGTTCCTTGTTCCAATGTTGTTAACACCTGTTTGTATTCCCACCTAGTTTTGAAGGGTAGCTTATGAATGTTTTTTGTCTCATTTTGCCCTTCCCCCTTCTTATCCCTTTGGCTCTTCACACAATTACAGACTGAGTCTGTGTGGCTGTATGAAAGGCATTTCCTCCTGTTACATTACTAGAATTCAGCACACCAGCTGCTTTCCATTAGTGCTACACACACGCACGCTAGGAGGGCAGAGTGTGATGCTTCAGACACTGTTGGGTAGCAGAAATCCTTCAGAAACTCTGTCAGGAAAAGCCTCCGGAATGCAAACTGTGGGGGAAAAGAACTTAGCGGCTTTGGGCCCTGCTCTTTACTCAGGCAAACCTCCTCATTGAGGTCAAGATGGGGTTTGATTGAATCAAGAATAAGAAAGTGATGAATAGGGCATTTTCTACAAACTGTTCCTTGCTCTGGAGATCTCTGTGCGGCATGGAGTCGAGCACTGTCTGAGGCCTCAGGGAATTATGACCCCTTGGTGATCCTCAGAGAATTTTTATTGATATTAAATATCATCTTGCTGCTTATCCAGCCTTCCTGGTGGCTATTATTACTTTGTGATCCTTGGGAAAAGGCCTTTAACCTTTTCTTAAGTTTCAGGATGAAAACTCTCTCTGCATGCAAATTAGTCTTTATTAAGATCCTATCAGTTATCAGCTTTACTGTCACTAGAGGGTTTTTTTTTTTCTTTCTTAAACTTCTCATTCTCACTATGACCAGTGCTGATCACAATGGGAGTGTTTTAACTACCATGCTGTTAGGCCTGCTTAGAGCAGCCAGTGGCCTGTCTCCATTAGCGCTTTCACTGCTGATGGTAGCAACAGTGGGAAATTTTTAACAAGATCAATCCAGTGTAGAAGAGGCTGTGGATCCTTTTTTGATATCCGGTAACTCAGGGTCAGGTTCAGATCCCCTGACTTGTACTAGCAGCTACCTCAGTAGGACTATTTGTGGAGTAAGATACTACTCAACATGAGTGAGGGGATCAGAATCTGGCCCTCAATGTGCAGTTTTGCTGTGCTCGTCATACAAAGACCACGGTGAGGTTCCACATTTGTAGTGTTTCAATAGCTTCCAGGTCTAATTTTCTCAGGGGCTCTGAAAGTTGAGCAGTATTCTTACTAGCTTCACTATGATCAACTCTAGAATCTTCTTCAGGGGGGCTGGAGAGGGGAAACTGAGGGCAGAATTTGGCCCTGTCAGTGGAATTTAGTAAACAATTCTGTTGATGGTGCGTGAGCAAGAACAGAACCCAGCTCGCTGCCTTGTGTTTGCCCTGGTGGTCTAACGGGAGGTGTGACACATTACCAGAAAGGGTTAAGTGTCCTGCAGGATGAATTACTCAAATTCAACCCTTAAAGACATGGGGAGATAATGTTTGTATATTGACATATATATTGGTAGTGGTCAACAATGTAATCAACAGTCCCTGTCTATGCTGTATTCTGTTAATTCAGAGATCAAAAGAACATCCTCGCATTTAAATGAACTGTAAACATAGAATATCGCTGTATTCATCTCTTTGAAATGTATAACCAATCATCTGTGAATGGTGGAAAAACAGGCAATTGCCTTATGTTAATTCGCGTAGCTATGTACCGGTGATGGACCTACTTCAAAGTTGCCCTGATTGCCTATTATAAGCCAAGCGACTCCAACTTGTCAAAGAAGGCCTGAAATTGTATAAAAGATCTTTGGGTCCTGATCCTGTCATCTCAGATCTGCTTAAGCTTTACCAGAGGAAGTTTGAGTCGCAAGATTGAGGTCCCAGTTAAGCTGGAACACCCTGAATATGATATTGGACTATAACCTATGGACTAAATTCTAAAAGAACTCTTTGCAACTACAAAGCTCACCATCTCTGCTATGAATCTGAACCTCAAGAATTAAACTCATGTCTATATGTATATTGATTATTTAACCTATACTCTCTTTTTAAATAAATTTTAGTTTAGTTAATAAGAATTGGCTATAAGAATGTATTTGGGTAAGATCTGGAATATTCATTAACCTGGGAGGTAATGTGTCTGATTTTTTGGGATCAGTAGAAACTTTTCTTTTATATGATGAATAAAATTTTCATTAATCCTCATCATATCTGACTTGGGTAACTAGGTGGAAGCCTGAGGCTGGGTTACTTTAAAGGAACTGTGTTTTGGACTTCTGAGTAACCAGCAAGGTATAACAGAACCTGTTTAGTGCTGGCTGGGTAAATCTAAGCATTGGAATATCCACCAGCTTTGGGGATTGTCTGACCCATTCTTTGCCGTTTGCCCTAATTGAGTGACCTCAGCTGGCTTCCGGTATACGAGACTCTGAATATGCTCGCAAGGAGCAGATCTTTGGAGAAAGAAGGTGCTACTGCATCCACCACCACATCTCGAAGCAGAACCATCCTCTACAGAGATGTTAAAGAAGTAAGTCAGGCTGGAATGTAACCTGTCTGTTAGTTTCTGAAGTGTCATCTGAATTCTAATGCTGCTTGAATCCCCCTTTCTCCTGAAATCTACCAAGAAACCTGCAATCAGGACAGTGAAAGAGTGCATGGGGGCTATACAGGACCGACTGAAGTCTGCAGCCTTCTTCTGGTCCTGTTTATATAACTCGGACCCTAATGCGCAAAGCAGGGGCATTGTTGATTATCCCCAGGCTGCAGGCTCCAGCCAGTCCCTTAAAGGGATAGTACTTTCCCCCTTGCACCCTTTTCACACGGGCCTACAAAAATGGTTGAGTTTTTCAAAATGGTTCTGCTACAGCTGGAAGAGTGTTTTAAGGAGAGCGCCTTGAGGGAGGATAGCAGCATGGAGGACCAGGTTATGGGCATGACCATCGTGTATGTGGCTCCATCTCATGATGTATGGTGTTCAGTACAAGAATCAAAGCTTGAGCTTGAATTAAGCTGGCATGTTTATCTGAAGGAAAATGGTTGACAAAGCTGCAACCAAACCTTGTATGTCTTGTCCTGGGCCAGTTTGCATTGCTACTTTTCCTTAGGAAAAAAGATTTCTATTTCCCAGGCCTGATAGAATGTATGGCCATGTATTCTTGAGACTTTATTGCCTTCAGCATTTATTCTTGAGGAAAGAGACCCTGAGCAAGGGGTCAGCAGCTCCTTTCCCTTGTGGATTTCTGCACCACAGAGGCTCCTCCCAGAAGGCCCAAGATGGGTGTGTGACTCAGGATGCAAGTTAAGGAAGGATTAAAGACCAGGCAGATGCACCAGCCTTTCCACCGCTACAGAGAGGCAATGCAGCAGCCATATTTATTCCCCAAACCCATGCAAAATACAGTGAACTTGATTCTTCAGACTTTTCTATATAAAGAAAATATGAGTCTCTCAGAGCTCTAACGATGCAGGTGATCTTAAATAGGTGATACAAACATCAAGGAAATGGTGATCGCGTCTCCTTTTTATTGTTTGTTTTACAAATGTATAGTACTTGGGCGTGGAATGTATTTAGCTGGCAAAGGGGAGTGGTGTGACCACAACCCTGGGAACTATGGCTATGTCGCCGCCTCCCGTTGTGGCCTTGGTAACGCAGCCAAGCACTCCGCCCTCAACCACACCCATTTTGTAAAATGGGGCTAGTGATCCTTGCATTGCCCCTCATGTTGGGAGGCCTCCTTCAGAGGTGCTGGAACAACTTTTATAATGGGGGTGCTGAGATCCATTGAACTAAATGGTAAA
Organism: Caretta caretta; assembly: GCF_965140235.1. Classification (NCBI taxonomy): domain Eukaryota; kingdom Metazoa; phylum Chordata; order Testudines; family Cheloniidae; genus Caretta; species Caretta caretta. The sequence continues at coordinate 90,156,135 of NC_134214.1, forward strand.
CCCTGTATATAATGGAAACCACTTTAAGCCAAGGGGTGTGGCAGCGCTCCTAGTTCCAGCACCTATGGCCTCATTAGTTCTTCCACATGAAAAGCTATGTGTAAGTGCTGTTGCTATGAAAAATGTTGCGGTTATTAATGGAAGCTGCATATTGAAGGAGCAGCAGATACAAGCCTGTAGGCCTGTGTTGACTCAATAAACTTACTACAAAAAAAGATGAATGCCATGTTGATTGCTAGGCAGTTCCTATTGACTGCTTCAAAAATAACTCTGCATCTCAGCAGGAGATTTACTGATTTAAAATATGCCCCCGCGATCTGAACGCCAGCTGCAAATTGGATCCAGTAAAGTCAGTTTTGTTTTGATATGTACAACTATACAGGAAACCGTTTTGTTGTTTTGTGCTTAATGCAAGTAATTCATTAATGTATCGGTTCTGTACTGATTGGGCATGGCAAGGAGGGAAGAGCACAGTGTTCTCCAAAATCCTTGCTGCTATGGTTAAGCTTTAAATCCTTTCCATTCCCTCCTCCCCGGCCCATGGGAGCAGACAGGCCAGGACATAGAGAAACCAATATGCTGTCTCTGTGTAGGTTGTGGCTGGCTTCTGGGAGACCTAGCAAGGGGTCCTTTTGCACTGTGGATTGCACTGCAGGGGCTCCCACCAGGCCTATGCAATGGGGGAAAGATTGTGGGGGCAAGTTGAAAGAGAATCAAAGACAGGGCTAGTAGGTCTGTAACTCTGCCCATGCACGAACCATTCCATCCCTCAGGGGGATAATGCAGCAGCCGTTGGGACTCCGGCAATCCTGTGTCCCCAGCAGCATCTGTGGGTCGGCTCTGCTGCTGCCCTGTCATAGGAGAGGGGAACACCCTACCTCTGGTCTCTCTCGGTCCCGGTTTGTCCCACAGTGGGGTTACTCAGGGTGTGCAATGGGCCCAGGGCTCTCCCTTGAGTCCCATTTGCCGGCTGAGAAATTTCGCACCGCTCCAGAGAGAATCTGTGTCGTCCCTCTGGGAATTCCTTCACCCTCCCTGCGCTCCAGTGTCTCGTGACCCAAAGAGTATATTGAAAATGTTGCTGCAAATGGTCATGCCTTTATTTGACCTGATATTTTTATCAGCAAAAATCAATATACATATTGCGTTTTTGAAAAACCCTTGCCTAATGGGTTAGTGCCGTGGGAAAGCTCGCATGTTGCACATGGTCAGTACAGCTGATTGAAAGACTGGCAGTGATACATCTGCTGTATTGATACACCAGCCACAGCACTGTGTCTGTCAGCTCTCATTATGCTTTAGAAATGGTGAAGTTCCAAGGATTCAATCAATTAATGCCTGTACTCTCACATGGATTTCTATTGATAGTTTGTCATTTTCTCTCTCTACATTACCATGACAGATGCCCACAGTCCAGGGCATATTATCCATAATCTTGACAACTGTTCTTTCTAAAGTACAAGTAAGTTACAACATAGCCAGTGGACTACGGCCCTGCTTGACCTAGGTTCTTAAATTCTGAGGCTGTTTAAAATATTTCAACAAATATTTTTCTGGTAGAGCTCATTGTTTTGTAATTTGCATATTTGTTCATTGAAAGCTTGGAAAAACTCTTATGTTTCCTCTCCCTCCCAAATCACTGTTTCATACTTAGGACAATAATAGCAATGTGATCTAGTGCGAGATGTAGATTCTTTGTGTGCCCTTGAAAAAATCACTTGGCCTCCATATGCCTCAGTCAGTCCAGCTGTAAAATTGGGTAAATGCAGGAGCTGATTTGACTCAGATACTACCTGTCAGCTGAATCATCACTGTACATTTAAAAAAAAATTACCAAATTGAAAAAAATGAGCATTAAATAATAAAATTTAGAAGCATGACTGTCAAAATTTAATGAAGTCCTAGAAAGACTCTTAGTGAGCAGATGAGATTATAAAGTGATTATATAAATGTATAACAGATGAAAACTAAGCAGGAAAAACTAGCCAGCATGAAATCAACATTGCACCAAATTTTGATCTCATTTGCAGTGGTGTAAATTACTCAGAATCTGGCCCATTCTGTAAAAATGAGTTAAGATCTGGGGACCTGCAAATTTGTCAGTTTTACTGAACACTTTTATTGAACGCTTTCCTTCCACTTAATTTCAAATAGATTTTTCCCCTACCTGAAAGAAAATCTAATGCAACAAACATTTACAATATATAAGGAGCAGTGGAAAAAAATAGGACAAAACTTCCATGTGAAATCCTGTTGATCACCACTTTAACCAGAATACATGGGAAAGGTAGACCTTACAGAAGAAAGAACATAACAAAACATTAGGAAAAAGAAAGAGAAGAGATGATCTGAAAGGCATAATGCCTCTCCATAATCACAATGAAAAAATCATGGCAGCCGGACTTGCCTATTAGCATTCAATTATTATTATTGTCTAACAGTTATTTGAAGACAGCCTCAAACCAGCTGTAGTTTAAAAAGGTTTAATTCAATCAGTGTCTAATGCAGGGCTTTTCTATTCAGTTCAGTGGGCTGGTGCTGTCACTATAAGGTTTTCATACTTTTGGGGCTCAGTTACATTAGTTTACCTGTCTGTAAAGTTGGTATAAAAATTGTCCCTTCATGTGATGTTGAAAGTCTTAACTAATATCGACAAAACACTTTGAGTCAGAAAATGGCAAATAAAGACCAGATTAAAGTCTATTGGAGCAGGTTTTGTATCTAAATTAATATTTATTAATAAAAACTTTTTGCTCCTTAAATTCTGGCATATTGTATCATTTATCTTCCGCATCAAAGGACACGATTTTTTTTTATTGTAGAGCTGTCTTGCTAAAACTGTCATATTTCCATTGTTGCTTGACATTTGAACTGTAACTTTTTTGTGGTCTGCTGCTTTAATGCTTTTGTATCTGAAGGAGCATTGGAAAATACAAACTGGAGCCACTTAACTTTGTATGATCTTAAAAACTAGATTTAATTTTGTTTTAGTCAAGGGGGAAAATGATGCTATCTGCTAACTTGATTGATCAATAGACCTATTTGTGATAGGGTTTTGAAGGTCATGGAGAAAAGCTGATTGCACTAAATCCAAAATAGATTTGATCTAACAGCTGAGCTCAGGGTCTACATGTGTAGCATAGCCTAGGATGCTGGTTCAATGCAAATGCTTAATTCATTTTTATAATGCTGATAGGGTAGCACAATGACTGCTAGAGGGAGACACCATAGGACAGGATGTGAATTCTCAGCAGCTCATCTCTCTTACTCAAGTTGTATTTGGACTTTAAAAAAAACAAAAAAACATATTGTCCTTTTTTGCATGATTTTGACAGGCTTTTAAAGTACTGTAGCTTGGAGGGAGCTGTGGCTGTTTAGTAAATAGCGATTTCCACTGAATACATCTGATGAAATGAGCTGTAGCTCATGAAAACTTATGCTCAAATAAATTTGTTAGTCTCTAAGGTGCCACAAGTCCTCCTTTTCTTTTTGCGAATACAGACTAACACGGCTGCTACTCTGAAACCTGTAAAGATTCAGTATTCTGAGGCTGGGACGTGTTATACTCTTAGTTGAGCATATTTAATGGCTTTGATCCTGACTTCCTGAAAAGACAGCTGTGCTGTGAAGAAGTTTTGGCCGGGCTGGGGGGAAGAGGGTTGTTTATTGAAAGTGAAGAAAAGACTTGTGGTTGGAGTCAGTGGCAGATTTAGAGTTAGTGGGGTCCTGTACACAGCTTCATTTTCTGGGCCCGCCCCCAGCCAAGAAAAAGAACATTCTCTTTTATCTCCCCCCTGTTTTTCATTCTTTTTTCCTTTTTTTTCTTCATCCTTCTCCTATATTATAAGTAATAGGAAGTAAATGAAAATAAAGTGAGGTACCTTGGTTGTTTTTGTAGTCTAACTTTTTTTCACAGACTACTTGAAAATTGCTGAGGATCTCGTCGGATGACTTAATGATCTTTCCAAATGTTGTTTGTACCGTTAGCTAACTATCGTAAAGTGCTTTGGATAAGAGCGCTTTATTAAAAAAATACACCTTAATAACCTTTCCTCGGTCCACCTGAATGGAGTTTTTGGACCACAGTTTGAGAACTTCTGGTCTCGATGAAAGCTTGTATTTGCATTTTGCTAACGTGTAAAAAATACAAAGTATAGATGATGCATGAATGGAAAATAAAAGTTAACTTCCTCTGAAGAAACTTATTCAATTTGAAGAAAATATTTTTTCTTCAGTTAGCTTTTTTTACACTTTTTCTTTACAAAATCAACCTCATCATTTTTGATAAAATGAATGAAATGTTTTACTTCATCTTCAAAAAGATTTGTGTCTATGTCCTCTCGGTAGAATTCACTTAATTTCTTACTGTAGTGGCTTTTAGCATTTTTCGTCCATGCTTCTGTCAAAAAACATGCATAATAAATCAACAGTTTTCTTTAGAGATTCACCTCTACTCTGCAATTGCACTATTACTTTGTCACAAATAACACTGACGATCTTAACAATGATCTTCTTTCCCTTTTTTAAATTGATTACATTGTCTCTAGTTGCTTTTTTTTTACACTTCTCATCAGATATATCAGAAAAACCTATTTTTTCTGTTTAATGTTAGTGCCTCTGCTTCCACCGAGCTACAGTCATTTCGAACTTCCATGACACAGCTTTTAACTGAGGCTAACAATTGTGCAGCATTCAATAAATTTGTATCAACCTTTTGCAGCAATTTGCTGACGGCATTAATTCTTTGAAGTAAATGGTTCCACAAAAGAGTAAAAACAGCAATATTGTACTTTTCAAACTTTTGTGCTCATGATTTTGCTTCAGTTTTCGCATGTGGTTTTTCAGAATTTGATGTGGCTATGTCTAATAAGGTTTTCTTTATATCATCATCATCTGCTCATTTTCAAAGCCAAAACAGCATCTGCATGAGCAGACCACCTGGTGTCACAAATTCTTTTGACTATCAAATGTGTTTCATGTGACTGCTCCAAGCATGATTGTAGCATACTCCACCAATGCGTGGAAACCGAAAAAAGGCATACACATTTTGAACAAAGTCAAAAAAAGGTGTAGCTCCGTCACAAGATTCAGCTGTAGCATTGCAGATTAAATTTAAGGAATGCCTGGAACATGGTACATAAGAATGGCCCTCCTGGGTCAGACCAAGGGGGAGGACCATCCAGTATCCTGTCTTCTGACAGTGGCCAGTGCCGGGTACCCCAGAGGGAATGAACAGAACAGGTAATCCATCAAGTAATCCATCCCCTGTTGCTCATTCCCAGCTTCTGGCAAACAGAGGCCAGGGACACCATTCCTGTCCATCCTGGCTAATAGCCATTTATGGACCCATCCTCCATGAATTTATTTAGTTCTTTTTTGAACCCTGTTATGCTCTTGGCCTTCACAACATCCTCTGGCAAGGAGTTACACAGGTTGGCTGTGTCTTGTGTGAAGAAATACTTCCCTTTATTTATTTTAAACCTGCTGCCTATGAATTTCATTTGGTGACCCCTAGTTCTTGTGTTATAAGAAATAGTAAACAATACTTCCTTATCTATTTTCTTGATACCAGTCATGATTTTATAGACCTCAATCATATTTCCCCTTAGCCGTCTCTTTTCCAAGTTGAAAAGTCCCAGTCTTATTAATCTGTCTTCATACGGAAGCCGTTCCATACCCCTAATTATTTTTGTTGCCCTTTTCTGAACCCTTTCCAATTCCAGTATATCTTTTTAGAGATGGGGCGACCACATCTGTACACGGTATTCAAGATGTGGGCGTACCACGGATTTATATAGAGGCAACATGATATTTTCTGTCCTATTATCTATCCCTTTCTTAATTATTCCCAGCATTCTGTTTGCTGTTTTGTATGCTGCTGCACATTGAGTGGATGTTTTCAGAGAACTATCCACAGTGACTCCAAGATCTCTTTCTTGGGTGGTAACAGCTAATTTAGACCCCATCATTTTATATATATAGCTGGGATTATGCTTTCCAATGTGTATTACTTTGCATTTCTCAACATTAAACTTCAACTGCCATTTTGTTGCCCAGTTTTGAGAGATCCTTTTGTAGCTCTTCGCAGTCTGCCTGGGTCTTAACTATCTTTAGTAATTTTGTATCCTCTGAAAATTTTGCCACCTCACTGTTTACCCCTTTTTCCAGATCATTTATGAATATGTTGAATAGGACTGGTCCCAGAACAGACCCCTGGGGGGCACCATTCCACTCTGAAAACTGACCATTTATGGTCAGCTTCATTCATTATGGTATGAATAAACAGAGGGGTTTGCATCGTTCAGTCTTGCCTGTAGACCTGAATATTTTCCTGCCATATTTGCAGTGTTATCAACACTCTGCCCACGACAATTTTTGATATCCAAACCTAAATTTGCAATGATTTCCAAAACAGTTGTCTCTAGACATTCAGCAGTATGGGATTTTAGCGGGACAAAACAAAGAAATCACTCTACAACTTCACCATTGCCGGTCACATATCTTAAAATTAATGTTAATTGGTCTGCATGACTCACATCTAGTGTTGAATAGACTATTATGGAATAGTACTTGGCATCCTTTACTTCATCAGTGAATTGCTTTCTGAGCCACTCTGCCATTATAGTGATTAATTCATCGTTGGCTTGGTGTGTTAAAAAGTTAGTCTTCCCTGAGCCACAATATTGATAATTTTTCACATGCTCTTTGAGAAAATGGTCAAATTCACTAAGATATTCAAGGTTAGGTTAAAAAATTACTGTTTCGATTTGACAATGGTGACTCATCATGTCCTCTTCGAGGTAGTCCCAAAGAAGACAGCAGTTTAATCGTGGCAACAACACGTCTCTGCACTTTCCTCCAGTAAGAACACTCCTTTTTCCAGCTGTGCCAATAGCACAGAATCAATTCTTCCAGATACTTTACACCTTGGAACGAACTTACACATAGCTTTAATATGAGCTTTGGAAGTTTCATGATCAGCAATATGTCTTGCAACGTTTCTCCAATTAGAGAGCCTGTTGATGAATGTTTTTTTCCTTTGCTATGGTCAGGGAATAATTTGCAAATAATAACAGTAGACTGCCTTAGTGGTTTCCGAAAAAATCAACCAAATTCTCATTTCTGTTGTCCCATTTTTCTTCATCCTCAGAAAATGGGACTCATGAAGACCTCTAAATTGCTTTCGTCCTGCAACCTTATACTCTTTTCTCAAATTTTCCATAGCACCTATGATTTTCGGTTTATTTACGAAGAAATATTCTATCATATCCAATTAAACAGATTTTTGGCCATAATACAAGGGTAGATTTCTTCCCTTACTTTGACAAAATTACCAATATTTCGTAGTTCCATTGTCACTTGAGTCCACTTGTTCAACTTTTGCAGTCATTGAGGTATCCCCACAACTCAGCGAATGGTCAGATAATTCAGATGTTTCCTCATCCATACTTTTTGATGAATGTCCACTATTCAATACTTCAAGATTTTTAAAATAAGACGACAAACTGTCTTTTTGCTTAGCTTTATCGCCTTGCCTTGCCTTTTTTTTTTTTTTTTTTTTTTTGCATTTTTGACTGCCAGACTCAGTGTTGCTTCATTATTGCTAAAACAAAAACAAAAACAAAAAACTGACCTTGATTTTAGGCAGATTAAAAATGTCTGAAAAAGCAGGGGTGTAGCCACAGGTGGGCCCGGGTAGGCCATGGACCACCCAATTAGGTTTAACACCGTTAATCCTGCGTTTTTAACCAGGCTCTGTAAAAACGGGATTTTGAACCATTACATACTTGTGGCAAATCACGGGCATTGTTGCAAAGTGCGAGGGAGGGTGCTTTTGTTCAGCTGGATAATAGATCAAGCAGACAGACTTCGAGTGACAAGTGATGATTTCCCTTAGCTGCTGTTATGCTCTTGCCGAGACAGCGAAAAAATGGTGAAGCAAAATTCTTTGCTAGACTACTTCAAAAAACCATGTTTAGAGCACAGTTTGCAGAATAAGTTTGCAGAATGCAGAAAGCCTGGACTGCTTTGCGACTTGCAACGCTTATTAAATTCAGTCATTTGTCAGATTTGTCCTGCATTTTGGGGCCCTCTGCCACCACACAATTTGTTTCATGGTAAATCTGCCACTGGTTGGAGTGCAAAATATCTGTGTAAGCTCTTTTTGGTGATTAGTATCTGGGAACATTTCAGCAATGTTCGGTGTCCTTGCTGGGTAGAATGAATCTGTCTCTCTAACATTGTTGAGTGCATTGACTAAAAATTAACACACGGTTTTATCTTTTATTTCAGTGACTACATCATGGCTACAGGGCCAACAGATGTCATACAGTCACCAGAGGCTGGGGAGATAACTGAGGAATGTGCAGGTAAACAGCTGCTCTTCACACGTACAGTTAATTTGGCAAGCTGTTGGAAAGCGGGATTCATTTCTTTAAAAGGGAGCCATGACTGAACTGTTCTTTGGAGTCTCATGAGTTTTCATAATGGAAAGAAAGAGCCACTCCATGTATGCAGGGGAATCTTGTTGGGGAAACCAATGTGGAGTCCTAGAGAGTCATAAATTTGTGCAAGATATTTATCTCAAATTCTAATGTTGGATGCCTAGCAAACAGGGCTGCATAGTCTGCAGAACTGGCTGCTTTGCCTGGATCTTATCTTAGAATCCGGCCCTGAGTGTATGTTGCAGTGGCAACTCCTGTGTAAGGAAGAGGTGATGGACCATGTCATCACTGTAGCACTTCCCCATGGTTGATGAGCATCCGTGTTTGCTACAGATGTCCACCCATTTGCTTATCCTTCAGTCTTGTGGCCTGGATTGGCACTCTGTCAGCCCCATGAATGAGCGCGACAGTCTAGGGAGAAAGGAAAATGTCTTGTCTTGTCTAGTCAGAAGATCTGTCTGTCTTAAACAACAAAAAGCCTTTTGCCACTGTTTGCCACAAGCTGTTCCTCAGGAGACGCGTATCCGCAGCAGTAAGGTGGGCTGAGGTAGTTCCGGAGCAGTTGTAATATCATCTATCGATGGAGCGTTTGGTTCAGTACTTCACAGATGATAACAGTCTTCTTGCTTATCCTGCGTAAATGTATCTGCACCCATCGGTATAGATCAAACTGTGCTGCTGAGAGAGACCTGTATGCACACAGGACTGCTAGCTGTCAGAGTAAGGAGTGGCAATGTAGCACTATAAAGGCTGCAGATAGGCGCAGTTAAGCACAGCCGTTCTGCTGGGCGTCTAGAGCTCTTGGAAATGGGACTACATAGATAAGCAAATTTTAGAACAGTAGAATGTCTGTTAATTGAACTATGAATGGGTGGTGGAAGTAAGATAAAGGAATGAAGATAGAGAATAAGGATGACAGGTTTCAGAGTAGCAGCCGTGTTAGTCTGTATTCGCAAAAAGAAAAGGAGTACTTGTGGCACCTTAGAGACTAACCAATTTATTTGAGCATAAGCTTTTGTGAGCTACAGCTCACTTCATTGGCTGTAGCTCACAAAAGCTTATGCTCAAATAAATTGGTTAGTTTCTAAGGTGCCACAAGTACTCCTTTCCTTTTTGAGAATAAGGATGGATGCTTAACCAATAACACTTTTTAGTATATAAATCTAGTTTGTGCAAATCATCCCAGGTTCCTCATAGTAGAGTGTGCAAGCTAGTGAACTTTATCATCTGTGTGACACCTACTGCATGGAAGGACTAAGTTCCTTCTGGCTAGTTCTGGTCATAAATACACGTCTCATGAGTGAAAGCCTGGACCCAGTGAAGCCTGTGAGAATTTTGTCATTGATTACAATGAGGTCAGGATTTGGTGCAACGTCTGCAGCTGAATTGACCCTAAATATATATTTGGGTATGAAAAAACCTAAGAAGGTTTTTGTTTCCAACTTACCCCGAACCCTTTTAGAGCTGGATTTGCTGTAGCTAACACTGAATTGTTTAATGAGACTGGCACTGAACAGAGCTATCCCATTCCTTTGGTTTTTCAAAAGACCCTTCCTTTCTTAGCTCTCTACAAAGTGTAGCATTACATCAAATCCTCCTTTATAGCTTTAATTGGGCTGGATTGCAAAAACCTTGGAGACTGAGATTTCCAGTGTTTATGCTCCAGTCAATTAGATTACTCCACAGATTTTGGATTTTTTTCCTAGAAGTAGCAGAGCATTTTCAGTATGTGCTGTTCCCTGTTGATGGCTGTGATCACAGAGAGAAGCCAGACAAACTTGACTCTCTGACCACCTTCAAGTCACAATCTTAGCATTGCCTACTCTTGCAAGTCTGGCAATATTTGGCATTTTTCATAAAGTCTCAACTCCTAGAGTCAAGGTATTTCATGAGACTCTTGGCTTAATATTTTTAATATGAAGTTTCTAACCCTCATGGCTGGAGAGAAAAGCTTGCAAATATGACCTTCGTGCACTTTAAAGGCCCAAAACCCAGAAGGCAAATAAAAAGTACCTAAAATTTATTATGATTGGTTTAGATTTCATAATTTTTTTTTAAGCCAGTCTCAAGATTTGGGGGCATCTGACACATGATTTTTTAAACATTTGAGGTTGGTGATACTGTCATTTTACAATCACATTTTCTTCTTTTAAAAAATGTTTTTCTTTCTCCTGTTGCTGTGTAAAAGAATCACACAAACAACAAGGGGATACTGTTTAACGAACTGACCAGAGAGGGGAAAAAATGAAACTGGCTACATGCAAAGTGCTGTGAAATGCACAAAGTAAATGAACTTGAAAAAAACCGAACAAAATGTTTGTTTTCTTGTCTTGCAGTTACAGTAGTTACTTGTAATTTTAACAGCCCATACATTTTCAGATAGCAGTATGATTTTTTTTTTTTAAAGTTGACGAGCCCTTTAAATTTCATCTGGAAAACATACGTCTTAAATTGCAGTATTGCCAATCCCAAGCATTCAAAAATCGTGAGTCGTCATTCATAAACTGTTTGATGAAGGGTTTTATACACAGTTGTGTTAACGTGGGATTCCTCCCTCTCTCTGTGCTGGATTTTTAATTCGTTATCTGCTTAAGTTTTTTCCTTTTTTATTTATTATTGTTTGTATTACTGCAGTTTTTAGAACCCCTTGTCATGGGTCAGGACCCCATTGTGCTGGGCACTGTATACTGTACAAACACCGATTATCTTTCCCATAGATAGTTCCAGTATCACAATGTGCTTTATGAACCTAGTGAAATATTTGGTTACTTCACCTGGTACTGAAATGCCTCTGAGGTGAAACATGGTAACTTTTTTGAACAGCAAACAAAACTGATGCCCAACAGTTCACAACATGAAGCTAAAGTGAATACCGTTATGAATTATGTCTTGAGTTCTGAGAGCATTTGGCACTTAATACAAGAACACAGACGTGGCGCCCCAAAGGGCTCATAGTCTAAATACACAGATCACACAGGAAAGGGTTATCTTGAAGTGGCTTTTTGATATAATGGTTGGGACAGCTAGTTTCTGCAAGCTTCAGGGAAGAGCTTTCTTTTTCTAATTTAGTTTAAACAGCTGGAGGAATTCAATTAGGCAGAACGTAACTGTGTTAGCATGGCTATTTGAGATGATGTGCAAGGCACTGCCAACATTAAAATGATGGTTAAGGAACTGATGGTGGTTTCTGAGTTTTAAACTGTATTAGGGTAGTATGTATCGCTCACGTAACGACTGCGGTTTACTCATTGTCTGATGCTTACAAACTACTTCCGTGGCATCCATCCTGAAATTATTTACCATACTGATTAAAACAACAGCAAAAAAATCAGGGAAGAAATTGCCTAGTTTTATCTTTTGCAGTAACAGTCATGGCAACTTTCTTTGTTTGCTTTGCTTCACTCCTGTTTTTATAATTTACTATATGAACAACTAGCTCGGTGAACTGATCCTCCCCCCGTCCATTAGCTTCTGATTTAGTCTAGTGCTAATGCCATTGTGAGCCTAAACTAACTAGGTGACCCTCCCTGTTCGTATCGCCATGGGTGTCTGGTATGTATGTGTAGCGATGTCATTGTAATGCCTTTGTTTTCTGCTACACATACATACCAGACACCCATGGCGATACGAACAGGGAGGGTCACCTAGTTAGTTTAGGCTCACCAATGGCATTGGCACTAGAATGAATAAATAAATGCATAAGATGACTTTAAATTTCTAAAAATTTTCCTGCAGCGGTCTGACATTTTGTTCTTTGAGCAGTTGAAGCCTGTTGGGGATGGAGGATGAGTGTGCGCGTACACACACATACTGTGTGTGTGTGTCTGTCTCTCTCTCTCTCCCTCCCCCCCCCCCACTTTACTGTTATCTTTTCATGCTCTTTACCTTTACCTAGAATAAGTCATTTTGGACCGATGGTATACAGCTGCTTTTTGGAATAATGTAGAGAGACCTAACAGGCTGTATAGGTATGTACAGGACTGTTGGGAGAGAGACGTTTAGAATGTTAATTACTCATATGAGCACTGGTGGTGGTTTGAAGATAGAAGAACCACCTGACTTCTGTATTGTTTGAGAGGTAATGAGGTCTAATGGCTAGCACATGACCTGTCTTCTGTTACCAACTCTGCCACTGGCTGTTTATGGGCCGGGTCCAAAGCCCATTGGACTCAACAGGAATCTCTACTGACTTCAGTGGGCTTTGGCTTGGGCTTTGTGTGATCTTGCACAAGTCACTTACTCCCCTTTTTAGATATCTGATTGGTAAAATGAGGATAATATAAGATACTCATCTCTTACAGTGCTTTGAGGTCTTCAGCTGAAAGCCATGGCAGGAAAGTGCCGTGTCTCATTATTATCGTTATGGTGAGAGTCGCTAGGTGGTGGTGTTACACAGTCTTTCCACGCTCTTTCTCTCTGTTGTTGGGCAGTGTACAGCCTCTGAAGAAATACTTGTGTTTTTGTTAGTTTTGTGATGAAGTTTCTTTCTGGGGGACCTGTAGCAATCAGCAAGGGAGACTCTCTCTAACTAGAGTCAATTCCTGGGACACAGTTGCTCCCTGGGAACCAGGCATTAGTATTTTGATTGAGATTCCTGAAAAAGGGTTTGCCTCTATGCTGTTGAGGACCACCTCTAATCTGGAACTGGTGTATGGAGGAAGGTACCAAAACCCTTGGGGTCAAGGATGAACCTGTGAACACTCTGCCTCAGTTTCCCTCTGAATTCCCAGAATAATCCAGTCACAGCCCAAGGTCTTTGAAACAATATTTCGCCTCTCCTAGTGTCTAATTTATTAAATATTATTCACTCCCAAAAGACCCCTTTTCACTTATCCCTCAAATTTAGGGTCTTGTAGTCCTCCTTCTTGGGATTGTTTCCAGTCCTGGTCTCCCTGGCCTGTAGACTATCCCCTCAGGTTCAGGGCTTTCACTGCCCTCCTTCCTGGGGCTGTGTCCTGGCTGAGTTTTCCCCCTCTCCAGTTTCTCTCTCCCCCCTGACAGACCTTGAAGCCTACTTCTGAGTTACCTGCCCCATCAACTAATGAATCTCTTGAGCCTCCCCAGGGGAGTCGAATCACCCCAACACCTGTTTGTGAGGGCTGGGAGGGAGGGGAGCCTTGTCCTGCCCACCTTAGCAGGCTCCTGGTCCCAAGCCCTTAAAGCAGCAGTGGACTGAGATGCAGTTTGCCAGTAGGTACTTAAGTATTTTGAAGCACTCTGCATACTTGCCCCAGAGCCCACTGTCCCAGCTTGGAAGATCCAGACCCTGAGGTCCGGCCGCCAGGGCATTTTTCTGTTAGCACCAGCTAAGGAAGATGGCGGCCCAGCCCCCTTTGCTTTTGATCGGTCACTAAACTGGCCACAAGGAGACTCGCTGCCCAGCCCAGAGGAGGAGTGCGTCGGTGGGGGTTGGGCAGAGCAGACAGACAAATACCTCCGTGTCCTGCACTGAGAGAACCAGCCCAGTAGCTGCATCCCCTGTAGGGTGGGGTGGAAAATGCCTACTAGCCATTGGGCACAGTCTAGTGCTGAAGGGGCTTTTGGGAATATGGGAGTTGAAAGTCCTGGCACGTGTACTTTTCCTTATAAATGCATAGGTACTATTTCCGCAGCATACTCGTACTTATAAATACTCCTGTAATGGTGCACTTGGCACTGAAGTCCGTTTTTATCAGTATTTATGGTAACACTGAATTTTGGCCTATATCTTCCCTGTCCCAGACACTGACTACTCCCTGGGGCCATCTTCCTCCCTCCCAGTGACTGCTTCCTTTGCTTTCCTGGACACATGGAATGGGGTAACAACCTCCTCTCTCCTTTAAAGGGCTAGTACCCTCAGAGGCGGATTAGGGGTTTGTGGGGCCCTGGGCCAGAGCAGGCAGGGAGCCCCTCCCCACCCCTTCCGCCTTCAGTCCCCCCAGGCTCCTCCCCGGCACTCCTTCCAATAAACTGGGTTGGAGTGTGGGGGCTTCCCCCGCCCACCAGGCTCTCCCGCCAGACAGCGGGTCGTGACGCGGCTCCCCAGCAGGAGCGCTGGGTGGGCGGAGTGAGACAAGCTCCCATGCCCTGACCCCATTCCCTGGCAGGAGGGTGGATGCAGCAGGTTAAGGTGAGGGGGGTGCCCATTCTTCTGGGGGCCCCCAATTGGCTGGGGCCCCTGGGCACAGGACCCGTTGGCCCAATGGCTAATCTACCACTAAGTACCCTGTTTCAGTGTAAATAAATCAAGTTACACTAGCAGATCACCCAGACTCCAAGTCACTGATTTCTCCTCCAGCAGAAACCAACTGCAAGCCCCCAACATCTGCTACAACTCAACAGGGCGTGACAATATTATTATTTGCTACTGTATAGCTTAGAGCCTGGAGTCATTGTGTATTTCTCAAAATGACTATTGTCTGGTGCAAGATGCAGCTGGATGGTGGCATTGCTTCAGCCCCAATAAAGCCACTGGCATAAATTGCCGTACATGCTGGGCACACGCTGAGACAAAGCATTGCAGACTAACTTATTCCTGAGAGAAGACAAATAATTGTACTGAAATAATGCCTTGTTTATGAAGAAATCCTCCAGCTGTGTATTACCCCAGCTACTCTGGAATATGAATTGAACAATGGTTTGTGCTCTGGTACCTTGCACTGTTTTTGCATTCTAACTATGTCAGAGTCAAGTCTGAGGGTACCTAGTACAACGGGTTTTGACCAAAGAACCCCAAACTGTCATTAAAGGGACTCTGTCAATTTAAAAGTCAATAATAAAGAAATAATAGCTAAACAAACAAAACTGTATCACCCTAAAATACCGTTGATTAGTATACGTGAAGGAATTTTTAAAAAAAGAAATCTAATATGTATCTTACTATTTATGCTCTTTGATACTTTGTGTATTTCTCTGAGTTTAGACAATAAAACCCAGTGAAGTCTTTTGTCTGTAGCCAGTTTCACTGTCGGATACTTAGTGTACCAATGTTTTTGGGTTTCAGATGCTGCAGCAGAGTGTTATATATTTAAAAGCAACTGTCTTCCTGGAAATTTTTTTTTTTTTAAATTGGGGAGACTTTTTTTCTTTTGATCTTAGGATTTATAAAAGCTTTAAATTTTTCACCAAATTTAGTCTGTATTCCTTTAACTGCTGTCCTTTTTACAAAATTGGCTGAAAAATCCAGGGCTAAATTAAGCTAATTGAAGATCTTAAGAGTTAAGTAAAGACATTAGAATATTTAAAATGTACTTTATCCTTCATGGTAAACCAAACTCGATTTACATAGCCCATGTGCGGATCTGTGGTGTATGTTATATATAAGCTGTGTGCCTAAACGGAAACCTAAAGAAATATTGGAACCATCTGCTTATTGTAGTGATATTTCATAGACAGCCCAACTAAGAATTACAGCTTTGCATTTCACAGGACTCCACCACTGAATTATTTACAAAGTTGCTCAGTTAAATGAATGGGTTGCTGTGGCTTGCAGTTCTCCAAAGGATCCCTCTGCAGTTTCCGATGGAACATTGTCCATAGTAACCTCCGCCTGCACCCTTTGTAAAGTTTTTTGTTCTCTCACATTGCAGGAAAGAAAAAATCCAAATTTCAGACTTTCAAGAACTTTTTTGCTAAGAAGAAAAGGAAAGAATCTCCAGCTCCCAGGAGGGAGAGTAATTTAAAACCAAGCCAGTCCAGCAGCGATGTCAGCATCCCTGCGCTCGATACTATTGCTCTTCATTCACCAACTGAGCCTGGGTAAGCTTGCAGTGAAACACAGAAATTACCAGGTTGTGCAGACATTTCGCAGCAATAGAATGAAAGCCTGAGCTGGCCCCTGAGGAGCAACCTCTGTCCAAGTTTGTGCAAAACAAGTCCTAATGCTGCTGATGGAATTTCAGGAATTTCCTTTTTCCTTTGAAACAGGCTCCAAAAATCAGCATAGGAGGAAAACTCTATCCAACTGTTTAGCCTGTAAAACTGCAGATAGGCCAGACTTTGTTTGGTGTTTGAAATCCACCCTGGCAAGTCTTACCAGCAGTGACTTTAGAGTAAGTGGTGATCTGAGTACTGCTGATACAGGGAATGTACAGGAAATCAAGTGGCTGTTTCTTAGCATCAATGGAGCCTGTGTAGATTAACCTGCTTCATGACTGGGACAAAGGAAAATAATTTAGCAGCAGAATCTCTGCCTTCAAGAGCCACTTAGTTAATTTTCTTATGACTAAGCTGACAATTAGAGCTATATTTTGTTTTTAAAAGGCCTCTAATTTTGCACCTGCAACCACATGCATGTAGTATATCAAGGGAGACGCTACACATCTGTGCTGGGAAACCCTTGCTTTGAATGTGATTCTGAATATTGTTACGTTCCTGCCCAAAGGAGGAGCTGTTGTCTCTTAGTTAAGGAGACATGCACAAACCTATTACAGATACCAGTGTCCTCAGAGGCAGGTATTGCCAGAACATCAGCAAGTCATACAGTAGAACCTAACCATTAACAACCATCAAGAAATGTGAAAATTCTTTTAAAAAAACAAACAAACCTGCAAAAATATTAAAATCAATGTGCCCCTGTTGTTTCAATATAAGTATTTGATCAGTACTCTGTTGAAACAATCCACATAACTGTTTGCTTTCAAACCCAGCCTGGAACAAATTAGTTAAAAATGTCTGTTTAGGAGGCTTGATGAGTTATGTGTTTGCACGCCGCATACTGGGCAGTAGGCAGGAATTTGGGGATCTGCCAGGCCTTGGCTTGTTAGCATAGCAATGACAGAGGGAGTGATTATACCTAGGGTAAGAGGAATTATACCCACACAACTAACCTACCAAACCTTGTTAGCTGATGCACAGAGTGGAAATGGTGCAGATTCATAAGAATATTACTGTCTGTTCCAAGTGCAAAAGTGAAGAAGAGATTTCTCTCTTGCAGTTAATCCAGCACACCATACCCAAGTGCTCTTTATCCCAGCACTATCATCCACAGATTATAAACTGAAGTTAATATTGTGCAAAAGTGAAGATTAAGAAGTGGATAAAACTTTATTGTTATAAGAAATCAAATTGAGTTGATTATCTATAACAAAATATTTTTTGTGCTGTTCAAAAACCTGTTCATGCCCAGATATCACAGTGAGCTGGGTGCTTTATAAATACCTAGAGAAACTAAACAAGCTCATTCTTTAATGGGTCTCTTCTTGAACATGCAAGGGACCCTATTGAAGCCAATGGGAATTTTGCCTGTGGAAGGTTTGCAGAACTGGGCCCCAAGCTTTGTAATCCCTGGTATGTAGAATACCAAAGAGCTGTGGTTTTGGTGCTGGTGGTTGTGGAGAAAGTATAGGGTTTCCCCTTTTTACCATGTAATCTCTTTTTTTATAATTTAATTAAAAATATTAACTATATGGGCCAGACCCTCAGAGGTGTTGAGCTCTTCCCATACAAGCCAGTGGAAGGGTAAGGGGAGTTGTGTCAGCAGAGCTTCCATAGCATGCCAACTGTCCGTGGGTTAGTGGTATGGTAGCACCCCTACTTTGAACACCTATGGCCCAGGGGCCTCTGTGTGGTTGCCCCTTGAACTCTGAGGTCCATGGGATGAAGATATGGGATGGGAATTCCTCCTTGATGACTAGAGTTTTCAGTTTTGGTTGGATGTATTCCTGAAGGTTTCATCACATGACATAATCTTTAATTAAAAATTAATCTTTAATTCCTGGAGATTCCAGGACAATCCTGGAGGCTTGGCAACCCTAGACTGTCCCAATTCTAAACCTGTCACCCCTCCCATGTATCCCTTTGGTATCACCCACTTTTGTTTTGTGCCTTCTTCTATCCCTTACTTTTGCAGCTCCACCCCACCTCCTTGTGCGCCACTCTCTCCTCATTCCAACCACTGCTCAAACATGCTGCTCTCATAAAAGCATCCATCAATCACCCCCCCGAGAGTATGCATTATACACCCCTCCATGCTGAGATTAAAACACCAGCTCATACTTAGAAGCCCCTCCTGCTCAGTGTATTTCATTTGGAGCAGGATTATTTAGGGCCAAGTTCTCCCCTTGGTTGATTTTATCCACTTAGTGGAGCAGAAATTAAGCAAACTTCAAGTCGTGGAGTTTCGTTTTAAATGCTATCTTCATGTTCGTGCTGCTTTAAGTAACAGCATCTTGGTGGGAATGCATGTGGCTGACTCGTATATGGAAACTGGGGTAGAAGTATAATGACTAAAACATCTGTTTTCTCTCTTTATTGGCTAACAATGCAGCTTTAGATTTCGATGCAAATATAAATACACTGGAAGGGATTACACTGTGAATATATTGTATGTAGGAAAGCTTGTCCTACAATCATCTGTCCTAGACCTGCATTTAATTCTAAAGTTACTTTTATGCTCCTATTGTCACTGCCAAAAGAAAATGTAGAAAGTCTTGTGCAATTACACGTGTGTGTGTGTGTGTGTATTTTTTAAACATCTAACTGGTGCAGCAGTACAGTCTCCAGAACAAGCAAATGTCAGCTGCTCTTTCTAAAGGACTCCAAATAAATACAGTAAGAACATCGCTGTTTTAAAAAGAGATTAATACAGGGCCAGACACAGGATCTGTTCTAAATAAATCAATAAAGAACAACGAGCATCAGTATTAGTTTATATTAATTAAAAACCGAATTGAGACCATCTTTCTAGCCACAGCATAATAGCTTCAGTAATTATCTTGCCTGGATATAGTCCCTTTTATCCAAAAAGTGCTTATCTAAAAATTGACATACACAGTGTAAAAACTTAGGGATTGCCTAGAGGGTGAAGGCAGGCAAGTGTTTATCACTGCACTGAAACGCTACGCAACAGCTGAAGATAGGCATTAGCTAGCTGATAATGCTAAAGCAAAGGGGAAGAACATGAGCTCTGGGCCTGGCTTTTAATGCAAGAGCACAGATTAGTTCTGGACAAGACAGTAATGTGCAGCAAGATTGCTGCACGTGCCCTGGGGGAATGCTTTCAGACTCCGCCTAAGTATATGATTGGCTACATCTCAAATGGCAAAGTGAAGTTAGCCAAGCAGGCACTGCAGGTGTCATTCCCCAGTGATGTGAGAAGAAGGTGGTTTTGCTGTAGGGCAGGAGCAGAAAGAGATTTTTTTTACTGAGTATTCCTTTATGAACCCCCCCTCCCCCCCCGAGTTTGTTTTGGAGGTAAAGAGGGAATTTTAGGTTATGAGACTAATGGATGAGACCCCCTCATTCCATCTGGAATCCCCATATAAAGCAAATGTTGTATCGAATCGGAGATTTTCCCTGACAGTTTTGTGAGAAGGGATTGTCCCTAGTCATTTCCATTTACCCTGAGTCAATCTGCTAAATGCAATTTACGTTGTCTAAAAGGCAGCTGGGCCAAGGGGTTTAGACCTGGATTACAGGTCTGGCCTCAGGAAAGAGCTCTTTGTGTCTAGCTAAGTGCTGGTGTGAAATTTTGATGCAACCCATGTTTGTTGCCTTTTAGACAGGGAATGTACAACTACAACCTGTCTATACAGCATCTATAACTGAGGGGGCCTGGTTACAACTCCGTTAATAGCTGTAGCATAGACAGGAGCTAATCATCTCCCTTAGCCAAGCTAAACCTCTGGAGAGCATAGAGCTGGACTCAGGAGGAGACCTAGGCAAAAAGTTTGGTCTGAAACTTTGTTGTTGTTGTTGCAAAAAATGCAGATTTGGCAACATGGAAATGCTTCACTAAATTGAATCAATTTTACCCAAATTGTTCATACGGAGGGGAGGGGGAATTCTGTAAAAATCTTGAAATGACTTTTTGTTTAGAAATCGCTGTCAATTTCAGTAAAGCCCAATTACAAATAAAAAAAAAAATTTTTAAGTCAAACAAAACATTTCATTTTGAGCTTTTTTTTTACATTTGCCACCTATCTAAGAAATCTGTTATTCATCCAGCTGTACTCAGGAGTTGTAACTGGGTCCCCTGACGTGGCTCTAGTTGTATTGTAGATGGGCCTTGGCCACATTTAAAATGTAGATTGGAACTATATTTGTGGTCCAGTCATGTTATAACAGTTTTTCTTTGCCTATGTGGACAGAAGAAACCCTGTTAGGGAACCATATTTTAACCTCTATATGTGCCAGGGTTTGAACTAGATTTGTGTGTGGTTCCATCTGCCCAGAAATCAGGGCTGATCTGACCCACACCCAGCTATGAAGGCCTGAAGGGGCTGTTCCAGCAACCAAGAACTGCTGGACAGAGGGATGCCCCTAGTCTCCTGCAAGGGCATGGTATGGAGCTGCTACACTGGCTTTATGCCACTCAGAGATTCCCCCTGCGCTGGAGGAGTTTCCCAATGACCGTATTAGCCCTCTGCACAGGTAATGTGGCATAAAGGAGCCTTACTGGAATGGAGAATTGGGCTCAGATCCTGCTGTTCTGATGGCTTATAGGCCATGTAACCCTGGACTCTGGGGGGAAGGGTCGCATTAAAGGATGCGGGGGGGGGGGTGTTTCTCTAATGATAGTGTAAAATGTAACTTTTCCTCAAGCTAGAGGAGCAGGGCCATACATGGAGTTGCCATGGAGAAAACAAAAAAGCCAACTGGCAGTAAGAAGGGAGGGGAAGATTGCAAAGGGGACTTATCCTTGTGACATGCTTGTCTTTGAAGCCTTGCTGGCAAGGCCCAAAGTGTGAGTCAAGGAGTTTTTTTATTATTATTATTAATTACTTGTATTATGGTAGCACCTAGAGGCCTCAGCTGAGACCAGGGCTTTATTTGTGGTAGGGACTGCACAAACACATAGTGATACAATTCCTGCCCTGAAGAGCTTACAGTCTAACTAGACAAGACCCACAAAAGGTGGGAGGGAAAACAGACGCACAGAGAATGACTTGCCCAATGTCCTAGGTCAGTGGCAAAACTAGGAATAGAACCCACCTCTCTGGATTCCTAGTTAAACATCCTGACTGCTCTGCCCCTCTTAAGGTATCTGAATACATGAATGATATGAAATTTTAGAGATCTAGATAGTGGGCTCAAAGATCTTCCCTCCCTTTCAGATCCAAAGGAAGCATGGGAAACAAAGCCTTGTCACATGACAGTGTCTTTATTTTTGAATCTGCGCCAGAAAATACAGCTGGTGACATGTCCTCTCAGGAAAACATACCTGGGAAAGTGAAAACATTACAGGTAAGAGCACGTTCCATGTTCACAAGACTGGATAATTTACTAGTTGTTAGCTGCCATACTGAACACTTGCTTGGATCCGCTCACCAGCCGATTCCTCAATGCGTATGGCAGAGAGTTGGAAAATAGATGTGCTGTTGTTTGAATCTGTTCTGCTGCTTAGAAATAGATATATTTATTAAGCAGCACCGGTGTGCTCAGCCTTGTGCTGGTTACTCAGGTGACAACCCCCTGTCCCCAAGACTTCATAACCTATATTCTTCCTGAGGTGAGCAGTTCCTCTTCCCCAAGGACCTTCCATTCTTTATTTCATAGCTTCTGCCTTTTGTTTAAGGCTATTTGTTTATATTGAAATGTATCCCTTACACTGAAGCTGGGAACGGGCAATGGGACGGATCACCTGATGATTCTTTCTGTTCATTCACTCTGGGGCACCTGGCACTGGCCACTGTCAGAAGACTGGGTACTGGGCAAAATGGACCATTGGTCTGACCCAGTATGGTCGTTCTTATGTTCACTAGTATTATTTTAAAGGCATCCCTCTGCTACAGTTCTGCCCTGAGAGGATTTTTAAATGTTTTGTATTGTATTGTCCAGCACCACCATGAATGTGTGGAGGAAAGACAGATGTGTCGGGGCATTCTTAATAACAGCTTTATTTCTATCATTATTCTTCCTATCGCTGTCAGCTGAGGACACTCTGTTCTCCTAGGTCACTTCCTTCTTCCAAAGCACATGCTGAACCCTTCTTGGCAACCTCCTTATCAATCCTTGGTTTTTGCATTCTGATAGCTGCCAGCATAAAACACAAAGATAAAAGTTAAAGGTTTTCCCGGGGATTGAAGCAAACTGTTGATAATGCAGTCCAAGGCCGCCTACAGGCCTTCATTGGTCAGCATGAACCGCTGTTGCAAAGCAAGGTTGCATCACATATTAAAAAGCAGGAGATACGCAGAGGGACTTGTTCATGAAAATACAGATGAGGCCAAGTTTCAGTTCAAGATATTACTCGCAAAACAGTGCGGTCAGTCGGGGGAGATAATATTTTCATACGACAAGACCTTCTGGGGGCAAAAGCTCCTTTCCATTTGTTTAATCTGATTCTGTTATCTCCATCCCCTTGACTCCTCTTCTATCAACTATTCACTAATCTGCATAGTAACAGAGTGCTGCCAGGGGTATTTTTATAATCCAAGGGGAGAGTCTGTTACCTTTAACTTAACTCTCATTTGGATAAAAAAGCTGCACACCAATAAAACCAGATAGTTCTTAGTAACAGTAGATTAACTATTGCCAGCACAAGAGAGAGCGTACATTTTCCATTTCTCCTGTAATGTCTTGCCCTCTGCATTTAATAAAGAAGAGTGGGCAGGGTTTGTAAAATATTAGGGAAGCAGATTTTACTCCCACTTAGGGAGTAGATGTGCAGATGTGCAGTGGGTCTCATTTGCTTGCTGCATTCATTACATTCTTTGAGCAGCTTGTCATCTGTCTAGCGTTTGCAGATTGCCTTGCTTCTCTTTCTCTGATTGGTTTGGGGTAAATTTGTGGGGCGCTTGGGCCGATGTGGTAGAATCTGAATAAGGAGGTTGTAGAACAGAGGCTTGACCAGGAGCAGATTTACCATTAAACACACCGTGCGGTGGAACGGGGCTTCCAACGACAGGGGGCCCCCAAAATATGACACCGCAGCAGGGTTCAGGTAGATAGGCAGGCTGCCTGCACGCTATGGCCGGTGGCCCTGCACTGCTCCCAGAAGCAGCTGGCTGCAGGCACGTCTCTGCGTGCCCCTGGTGGGGGGAGGCAGCTCTGTGAGCTGCCCCCTCCCCGGGCAGTGCATGGAGACCCGCTGTCCTCTTCCCCTCAAGGGGCACGCAGAGAGGTGCCAGCAGCAGGGCTAAGGCGGCTCCCTGCTCACTCTGCCTCCCTTCCTCATCACTACACTGCTCCCGGAAGCGGCCGGCATGTCCCTGCGGCCCCTGGGGTGGGGGTATCTCCATGCGTTGCCCGAGTGTCAACTCCGCAGCTCCCATTGGCTGGGAACTGCAGCCAATGGGAGCTGCGGGGGCGGCACTGGCGCCTGCGGGCAGTGGCAGATGGAGACCACCTGGCTTCCCCCTGCCTAGGAGCCGCTGCCAGAGGGGTCTGCCGGTCGCTTTGGGAGCCGCGCTGCTTGAGGTAAGCGCCACTCCCCTGAATCCCTCCCACATCCAAACCCCCTTCCCCATCCCAGAGCCTGTTCCCAGCACCCAAACTTCCTCCCAGAGCCCAACCCCCACACCCCAGCCCAGAGCCCGCACCCAAACTTCCGCCCAGAGCCCTCATCCCCTCCTGCACCCCAACCCCCTACCCTAATCAAGGGACCTCACTTTATTTAATTTACTTCCTATTACTTATAGGAGGAGGATGAAGAAAAAAAGAATGAAAAACGGGGGGAGAGATAAGAGAGAGTGTGCTTTTTCTTGGCTGGGTCCTGAGGAAGTGTGGGGGGGGGGCAAAAATGAAGCTACGCACAGGGCCCCACTAATTCTAAATCCGCCACTGGGCTTGACTCCCTGTGGCTCTGTAGTTGTTCACACCCATACATTTGAGAGCAATGCAGGTGTAAAATGCTGCCACATCAGAAGAGTAGCATTTTGCATCCATTTTGCAGAGGCGGAAATGACCATATAGCATGAGGGGCAACGGAGAATCAGCCCCTAGATCTTTGTAAACTCCCCAACCTGTGGTTTAATAAGCAAATGACCATAGGTCTTGGTCTCTGTCAGGCGTACTCAGATGAGCCATTTTTAGTTCTCTTCAGACCTTGTCTGTTGTCCAGCCCTGACATAGCTGACTCCAAGAACTTCAGAACTGGTGTTTCCTGAGATTTGTTTTTTGTTGTGTGTTTTAAGAGGGAACATCTGGCCACTTGTAAGGTTGCAGACTCTGGGGTTTTTTGTTTTGTTTCCCACCCGCCCTCCCCCAAGGTCAGACTGGTCCTAGCATTTTTGGGGCAGCTTTGCAAAACAATTCACACCCCCCTCTGACAAACATCAGTGATTCCTGTCAGCCACAATCACTCCCCATGTCCTGAGGTTTTGGGGGAGAGTTAGTGAAATGATCTTTTGGGATGCACCACAAATTTTAAAGGACTCCCTTTTATATAAAATCTCTGTGTGAGAGCAACTCTTCCTGTCAATACCTTGCTGCTTGGTGCAGAAGTGGGGCCCAGTTGCTTGTTGGGGGTTGGGGTATAGCAGTCATTATTATTATTATTTTTTGCAAAGGAACTTTTTGCAAAGGACAATTATCCCGATAAAACCAGGGTTCTAGGAGCTACCAGCCTTCCAAACTCTGGAAGATTGTGTGCATTCTGGTAAATGCCATCACTTGTCATTCTTTACCAACACTAGCTAATTAACCACCTCTGTAAGATGGGCAACTGTTATTTTTAGTGCTGAAGAAAGATTAGGTGACTTATCCACACCCAGACTCTGTGGGTTTGGTCGGATGGTGGGGTTAAGGTATAAACTGGGAATTCAAAACAGTGTGTGGATGTACAACATGAATGCCGTGTGTTTTGTAATAATGTGACTGTGGTTCTGCTGGGGATGGTGAGATGTCAGTCTGTAATAATCTGATGAATTAAATTGTTTTTTTCAATATTTTGTGTAGCAGCCAGTGTTCATGGGAGGTCCTAGAAGAACATAACTAAATACAACTTCACTCTTTACTAAGCTTTCTGGATGGCCCTTTCCTTTGTATACTTCTCTTGGGTAGAATTGTACATAATGACAGTTTCTCCCGTACAGTTAAAGCCATTTTAAGATTGTGTATTATGTTTCCCTTCACCCCACAGCTCCAGTTACAACAGAACATCAGATTTGGGTCTTCTCCTCTTGTTATAACTGGCAGGAAATTGGAAGATACAGGTGCTGTTTCAGAAGATGATGGATTACCTAAAAGCCCTCCAGAAATCTCCACTCTTCATGAAGTTCTAACATGTTCACCAAGCAAGGTATGTTCATCATGTCACCTCAGTACTAGAGGGATAAATGAAATTGCCTGTGTAGAATAATGTGTTGTTTTTTTTTAAAGTCTGCAGTCAATAAAATGCTTTTCTATAAATCATTACCCTTATTTCTATGCTATCTTTTATGTGGGTTCATTTGTACAAAACCTCTGGTTCTCTGATTTATCATGCATGGTGGTTTCCCTCGTTCAAATTCAGTACCAGCGTCAGAAACAAACATTTTTTTTAAGTTTGCAAGTCAATGGAAGAGGAGGTTGTTAAAAAATGGTTTACAGAAGTTGAGTTATTTCTGGAAGTATAAAAAAGATCAAATCTACGGTAGTTTAAATCCAAAGTGGGTAGAATTGGTGCACGGAATTTTTTTTTTTAAACTGACAGTCCTTCTACAATTCTAGGTCAACAATGGCCTTATTTATAGATAGATAGTCATAGAAGACCCATCATTAAGTTAGAGACAGGAATGCTCAAGGTCCAGTGGTGGGAAAGAGGTTTGAGCAGTCACCGAGTGTTTAAAGGCTATTTTGTATTTGCGTGTAATTAAAACAAATCCAGTTGTCAAACATACCTAAAGATAAGTAGGTATGCTGGGGTACTTGTGGATGTGTATCTGCACCATACTTAAATCCTGGTCCGTCTCTGTATATTGCTGTCAAGGTTCCCTTCCCACTCTGAACTCTAGGGTACAGATGTGGGGACCCGCATGAAAGCCCCCTAAGCTTATTTCTACCAGCTTAGGTTAAAAACTTCCCCAAGGCACAAATCCTTTGTCCTTGGACAGTATGCTGCCACCACCAAGTAATTTAGACAAAGGATCAGGGAAGGGACCACTAGGAATTCCTATTCCCCCAAAATATCCGCCCAAGCCCTACACTCCCTTCCTGGAAAGGCTTGAGAATAATATACCAACCAAATAGGTAAACCAGATTCTTAAAAACAGAACTTTATTATAAAGAAAAAAAAGTAAAAGAAGCACCTCTGTAAAATCAGGATGGAAGGTAACTTTACAGGGTAATCAGATTCAAAACACAGAGGATTCCTCTCTAGGCAAAACTTTAAAGTTACAAAAAACAGGGATAAACCTCCCTCTTAGCACAGGGAAAATTCACAAGTTGAAAACAAAAGGTAATCTAATGCGCCCTGCCTTATTTACTTACTCTTTTTACAATATTGAGACTCACTTTAGGATGGTTTATAGGAGGAGGAGTTTTCTGACCTGGTGCTTCTCTGCTTCCCAAGAGAACACAAAAACAAAGCCTTCCCCCGTCAGATTTGAAAGTATCTTCTTTCCCCATTGGTCCTTTTGGTCATGTGCCAACCAGGTTATTTGACCTTCTTAACCCCTTACAGGTAAGGAGGAATTCTAGGCTACCCTTAGCTGTGTGGTTATGACAATTGCTATAAAAGATATTCGTAGTTGAGAGGATGTTCCTGATTAAATTTAAAATGTAAAAGATCCAGGCTTTAAAAATCCTTCCTTTCCACAAAATATTATAATAATAACCATCCACATCTCCAAATGCACAAGGATGGACAAACAGTATTCAGAAAATACCAACCATGTAACAGAGGTCCCTGAAATACACAAAAAGTTAGTGTTCTGTGCTTATCTCTTAAAGAATTATACAAAATTGTTAAGGATCAAGTTAGAACAAACTCTGCTTTTAGCAGTCTTGAAAACCAGTAGATACACTGAAAGGTGAAACACTGCTGGGAAAGATTAAGGCAGTTGGCAGATTTATATAAAAGTCATAAAGACAACAAAAAGTGAATCCTTACTTCAACTCTGAGTTAATTTAAGGCTGAAGGGAAGAACCAGGCAAAGGGATTTATGCAGCTGATGGCAACCGAATCATAGCCTTTAATAATGGAAGACTCCTAGCCAGCTTCAAAACCTATCTAACAAAAGATGGCACTATTTGAAACCCCCTGATTTGGTTGCTGCAATACGTGATGGGCCAAATTCAGATCCGGTATAACACAGGTGAAACAAAGGGAGTTCTATCTGCTTATGTCCAGTCTGAACTTGGCCAGAGATCCCTAAATGCTCCAAGGTTCTGGAGCAAAGATGTGTCTCTCAGTGGACAGCAAGGGCAATATTCATCTTTGAAAAGCCTAAGTAGAGGCTACTCAGAACATAGATGTGCCATCCCAGAATGGGCTAACAGGTCAAATCTGGAATCTTCTGGCAGTGGCCTACAATGTATCTGCAGAGGAAGGTGAAAAAATCTGGAATATTCCCATACAGTTGTGCAGTGCTGAATGTAAGCATAGTAACTTCAGCAAAAAGGCAGAGCAGGGAGAAAGAGTGGCTGGATTTCCATCAAGAGAGAAAGCAAACCAAGAGGAGGAAAACCTGTTTTAAGGAACTCGAGTAACAATGGATAGATCAAGATGCAAGACAGATGGAAATACTATAAATGTAGAAGAGGAGTTGGTCCCAGTAGCAGGTGGGAGTAGCAAGGCCCATTGGTCGCAAAGAGTTGTTATTGCAGAACATTTTGTATGTGTCCAAGAGAGAAGCTTGGGAGCATCATGGTGAAGCCTTTATACAGGAGGAGAGAGAATGGTTTGAAGATGGGGGTGGAAAAGATGCCAGTATTTTGTTTCAGCACTGGGACTACGATAAGTGGATGCTTAAGTAAGACCTGGAACTCGCATGTTTAAAGATGGAGAAAAACACATTAGCATGAAGCAGAGTTCAGTTTGAAAAAGACAGATTTTAAAAGGGGCTGTTGTTGTAAAGTCTTGGTAGTGAACAACTGCCTTTGTATGGGGGGGGGGGAGAGGAAAGCATGCATTTATCTAGGATTCTGCAAATAATAAAATGCTTTGGAGCACTTTTAAAGAGTGAAAATGATCTGTTAATAAGGTCTCTAGAGAAGTCTGCCTAGTTCCACAATAAGTTGAACAATAAAATTCTATCTGTACTGTGGGTTTTTTTTAAAAAGTAGTTTATAGAATGCTCTAGCAGCATAATGTTAGCATATGATTATCCACTGATCAGAGAAGTACATTTAAGTCAAATCTCTTTGCACACTTTGGACAGAATGATTGATCTGCTGTTGTTGGAGAACTAAACATAATTCTTTCTTTGGTTCATAATAGTCTTACGGTTTCCACAAGTGAAAATGTCTTAAGGTTTAAAACTATTGCCTTCTAGAAGTTTGTCAGTTGTTTTGAACTGTGCAGTGGTTGTTCTTATGTGGGGTCATATAGGGAGAGAAAGAATGATTCAGTGATTAGGGTTCTAACCTGGGATTTGGGAGATCCTACAGCCTTCCTGTGTGACCATGAAATAGTCACTTAGCTTCTCTGTTCCTCTTCATCTGTAAAATGTTAATAATAGAACTTCTGTACCTGATGGGTGTGTCTTGAAGATAAATATATTCAAGATTGTGAGATTCTCAGCTGCTTCTGTAATGGAGGCCATAATAATAACTCGGATTGAAACAGCCCAGGAATGAGGGACATTGGCAATTTGACTGAACCCATCTGTGAAGCTGACCATGCTATGAGACACATTTTTCATCAGAATCAATCGGATTCAAAGTAACAGGGTCTTTTTTCAAGAACTTTCTTCCTACTTTAAAAACGTTTCAGCAATATTTTAGTGGGGAGAGGTATTTGAGTGAATCTAATCCTAGTTGTAAATCTGAATATCTAACCGTGGCAGAAGGTCAAAGTAACTTTTAAAACACTATAGGCTCAATTCTCCACTAAGGTGTATGTCCCCATCCTGCATATCTATCAAGGCACTGTGCTTTTGTACACTGTCCCCTGTCTACACAATATGAATCTGATAGCAGGATACAGGTATACATGTATGTAAGTTCCAGTCCCTTGTGTCTGATCACTGATGAAGAATGAACAAATGGCCAAGAGGCTATGCTATGAATTAGGAATCCTGCAACGACCCCTCCTAAGTTTTCCTTTTGTATTTTCTCATAATTATGCTTTTGTATTCAGTCCCAGATACCTGTGTGTAATGCGTCCCTTGACTTACCCTTTTCCTTATTTTATCCCACAGTCCTCCAACCCTGTTCAGCGCCATAGCTCTTTGAGTTTAGGTGGGACAGACAGTGAAGACGAACAGGTAAATAGTCGCTCTTTCTGTTACTAAAGTTTTCTGAGAGAGTGCATACAGGGTCTGTATGAAGCCAAATACGTGCCACATATTACTGCTATATCTCTC
Source organism: Caretta caretta (assembly GCF_965140235.1). Classification (NCBI taxonomy): domain Eukaryota; kingdom Metazoa; phylum Chordata; order Testudines; family Cheloniidae; genus Caretta; species Caretta caretta. Next base: position 90,185,947 of record NC_134214.1, read on the forward strand.
TTCTGGGTAAAAAAAAGCCACTGTGAATGTGACAGTTCATGCACAAGCCAGAGAATGACGTGTGTGCCCAGAGAGACACGTGTCAGAGTTTTGAACAACAAACACATTCACACAAATTTTGAAGTCTGTTTGCAGATAACGCACAAACCCCTAACAAGTTGTTCATGGGAATAGCTTAGCTGGCTCTAGTGACATACTGCATACTCTGTTGTGTAACTTAGCAGGTATTGGTCAATTTAAGAGGCACAATATAATATTGCAAAACAATTCACTCCCCTATATACACCCTTAAGCCCTAACAGCAGCCACTGCTCAGTAAGTCCTGTCTGTCATCAGAAGATTGTGGGGGACACTCTACTCCTCTCTCAGACAAATGAGAATGGCTAGAGGAGTGGCATGTGTAAAGCTCTTGGCCCTTTCTAAACCCCAGGTGTCCTGGGGAAAAGGGACTGAGCTAAATTGCAGCTTGTCTTTAGTATATAACTGATAACTAGGAGCAGTTGGTCTTCCAGTTAGCCCAGCACAACCTATCCCTGACCTAAGGAGGGGAGGGCTTAAGCCAGCTCTGCTCACCAGCATATGTGCTCGAAGAACATGCCCGGGTGACCCTCCCCCAAACTATCCCTGCTGACTGCAGAGCAAGAGGGCATGTTTCCACCGACAGTAGCCTACTTTAGCCATTAAAGGCAGACCTAATGGTCCAGATTTCCCTTTCGAGCCACCCACTCTCCAACAGCCAATAAAGCAGTTGGGGAAACGATCCGACCCTCCCCAGGTGACCTCAAATGCCTGTTACACGAGTGGCCATCACTTATAAATAGGGCTGCAGAGGAGCTTGCCTACCCCATGAGATAGCCACTGCCTAGTGGGAGGGCTCTTCCTACTCCCTGGCTACACCCCGAGCACCAGATATCTTCATCCCACCCTGATGGAGAAGAAAGGGAAGGGCCGTTTCATGGGGTCACAACAAATGTTGATCTGGCTGGAGTAGCATACTGCCTGCCCCGTACGGGAAACCTGCCAAAAAAGAAAAGAATTAACTCTTCAGTTATCTAGGAGGAACTGCAAGTAAGGCCAAGGCAGCATGGTGGCAGAAGATTGTGTACAGCCCCGTGCACCCTCCCGAGGGGGCGCCACTCACAAGGCCCTACTCAGGTAGAGCAGCGTCTCCAAGGCCAAACCCTCAGTCTCTAATTAAACTGCTCAGGAGGCCTTCTGTTCCCTTATACTCTCTCCTGCCAGCCTCTGAGAAGGATGGGAGGGGAGGGTGTTTTCCCAAGATGGACCCTGCTCCTCTGCCTGTGGTTGACAGCAAGTACTGCCTCGCCTGGTAGTTTCTGGCATTATTGCTTTCTGGAGTGGGGGGAGGATGCAAAGCTCTTTAGAAATGGCAGGCCTCTGCTCTCTCCCTGAGACCGTTTTCTCTTTCCCCCCGCAATTGCTGCTCTACCCAGAAAACTATATCTCCTAGTGGGTCACAAACTGGACTGGGCAAATAATTCTAAAGCCAAAGTGGTCCAAGTAACTTGCACTTGTTTAAAAAAAATTAAAAATCTCATTATGTGTATTGAATCCTTGGTTCAACTAATATTCTACCAGTGCTAGTCAAAATCAGTCTTTTTGCCCATTTATATTAGCCAGACTATCCTTTCCGTAGCCTGGCTACTGGTGGTTCCTTTTAATTTTTCCATATAAAATAATGTAAAATATCTGCTTCTTGCTGACCATGATTTCCTTCCCCCCCTACTTTGCCTGTTTCATGTCCTGGTCTTCTATGGAGAAAGGGGGAAAGAAGAGAAGTAACTTTCTGTGGCGCAGAATTCCACTACTTGTCAGCTCCTGCTTTCTTCCTCCAATTTCCAGGAAGCTGTATAGGCTTTTTCTCCTTCTTCTCAGTGCAGCATCTGTCCTTTCTCCCAAAGATTTTTCTCAGCAGCCTAGCTTGATGTTGTATTTACATTCATCTAAAATTAAGATGTCTTCCCTTAATCATCAGTTGTGCAGTAACATTTTTTCTCTTTGCTTTAATATCAAGCTATGAATTAGTAGAGCATGAACCAGTAAACTGAACAGAACAGCAATTATAAATCCGTAGCTAGTTGTTCCGTTTAACAGAATTCCCTTTGCTTCGTGCTAAGTAAAGAACAACTGGGCTTTATCACAGTCCTGGCTTAAGTGGATTTCACACCCATGTAATGGTTTGAGTTTAGCAGTCTGCTGGGTTTGCTGAAATGGATGGGTAATGTGACATTAAGACTTCCACTGGCTTCCAGGATTCTCTGAGTGCTTCTGCTGCTGTCTTCATCTTTAGGAAGCTGTCAGGGGGCATGTGTGTGACTCCCATCAGTGGCCTAAGTATTTATAAATGTACACTTCCTGACTGTTTAAAAGATAAGGATGGGCTGTTACTCCAAAAACATCACAGCAAATCTTTTTTCCCCCCCTTTCCCTCTTCCGGAGCTTTCACCCAGGGTTAAACTCCTTTGCCAAATGGCTGTTACAGCAATCTAACTTCCCTGTTGGCTGCTTTAACTCTAATTAATTAAAGAGCAAAGCGAAGTCCCAACACACAAGGAAAGTTTCCTGGCCCAAACACTTCGTAAGGAAAATCCTCTCTAGTTGCAACATTTTCCTTCTGCTTGAATTCCAGTTGCAGCACAGATGTCTTCCCGTAATAGTCTAACCCAAACTTCCCCCTTTTACCTTAAAACAAAGCACCAAGGAGACGGCTTTCTATCTACTCTTCTTTAGGCTGCCCCAGAGAAGAGGAAATCACCATCCAGTCAGTGTTAGGGAGAAAGTTTATCATCCCTAGAATCAGATCTTCCGCTGGTGTAAATTGTCATAGCTTTGGAGTCCCTGTCAAGACCTCCTCTAGCCTCAGGTTTCAGTAAATGTTGCTAGCCTATGAGAAGAAGACGGGTTACTGTGTCTAGACTTACAGGACAAAAATAAGCAAGTACTATTAATTGTTTTGTCCACCTATAAACTAGAGTTTCAGAGTTTGTGCCTCTTGAACGTGTGGCAATGCATCACATATCTTGCAAAATCAGGTACTGGTGCACATATAAGCCCAGCAACTGATTTTGCTGTATAAAACAGCATGTCCCTGACTGCAGGATCAGGCATTTCATACATGAATTCAGAGTGCCACAAGTAATTTTAAAACTGTTAGAGGAAAGAACTTGTATGAGGGAAACGAGCAACAGTTACTGTTTTTTTTGTTTTTTTTTTTTGTTTTGTTTTTTTCCCCTCCCCCTAAGATTTGCTGAACCTATTATAATTCTACAGGAGCAATAATAGTTTGCTGCTTTACTTCTTCTCCTGAATTTACACACTGTGAAAAAGAGAACCTAAAACTGAATTAATAAATTCAGTGTGGATTTTGTTTTAGCTCCATGAACTTAAAAAGTCAACAGTGATTAAGAAAGAGGGAATTGCTTTTCTTTCTGTTAATTTAAAAGCATGTAATATATATATATCTAGACTAATACTGTAGATCAGACGGGGAAAGCCTTTTTAGAGCACAGCTCCAGTTCCAATCTTGCATTTAAAACCCAAGCTGAGAATAAGTGCTTTCCTAGAATCAGAGTAAAAGGATTTTTAATAAATTTTAGGCAACCAGATGCAACCTGATGGTTTGAATTAAATCTGACAGGCCTTGGCCCAGGCCAAGATTGAGAGCAGATACTTTCTTAAAGTGACCGTACTATGTATCGCTGGAGGATCTTGAAGATCATGATTCTTCTTTAATGCACAATACTGTGTTTCATCATGGTCATCAATATTTTCATCTGAAGTCTTAAGTCTGTGAGTTTCTGACTTTATGGGCTCAGCGAATCTAAAATATTCATTTATTAAATACTTGCCCAGGGGTCTTTACAATGGAATTTTCATCTGAATGGAGCTATGTAGCATCCTTATAAGGCTATTTCCCCATGTATTCTCACTGTCTGATGTATGCCTACCAACCCTGAGACTGAAACAGAGTAATAAGACATTATAACTTCCCCATACTATTTGTAATGTGGCAAACTCTGCACATTCCCTTCAGAGAGGTTTGTAGGAACTTTTTATTTGATCGGCATAGATTACTCCTTCTTGACCCTGTTTTAAATTCAAGCAAACCCAAAATGAGAGTGCCAAACTCAATCCAAATGTTTCACTGGGTATTGTGGTGGAACCATGGAAAACCGCAGATTTCTCACACCTATAAAGCTTGCTTGAAGTGTCTATGCCTCTGTGCGAACCTTCCAGCAAACCTGGTCTGAGTTTCAAGTTTGTAACAAAACCAGACAAACTTTGCATGGTTTTGGGTTTCACTGCACACATTTCCCCTGACTCCCTTTATAATAGCATCATTTCTTGCTAAGATGACAAATATTTGATTCCCAAGGATAGCAGTGTTGTGGGGTTGTCTTGTGCGTAGTGTATTTATCTCAAAAATAGTACAGGACTGCTAGACGGAAAGGGACATGTGACTTCTGTTGCGATTTGAGGGAGAGGGAAGAGTGAAAGAACAAATTAATCGATAGTAACTTTCTTAGAGTTGGTGGGGAACAGAGGGTGGTCCTTCTTTTGTGACCTTCAGCAATCACACTGCTGCAGCGTATCTGCTTGCTGTCATGAGGAAAAGCAAGACGACCTTGTTATAAAAATGGCAGCAGTGTCTCCTGCTGGTACAAGAAGATATTGCTAACTGCTCATTCAAATAGGAATTGGGAGAGGAATGTGACACTGTGTCTCTCACTTGTTTCTCCAGCAAAAAAACTTCAAAAACAGACTCCAACGAGAAACTGCAGAATTGGAATTAATTTGCAAACTGGACACCATTAAATTAGGCTTGAATAAAGACTGGGAGTGGATGGGTCATTACACAAAGTAAAAACTATTTCCCCATGCTAATTTTCCCCATACTGTTACTCACACCTTCTTGTCAACTGTCGGAAATGGGCCATCCTGATTATCACTATAAATTTTTTTTTCTCCTGCTGATAATAGCCCACCTTAATTGATTAGTCTCGTTATAGTTGGTATGGCAACACCCATTTTTTCATGTTCTCTCTCTGTGTGTGTGTGTGTATATCTTCCTACTGTATTTTCCACTGCATGCATCCGATGAAGTGGGTTTTAGCTGATACAGATTAACACGGCTACCACTCTGAAAGCTGTCTCACTTGTGTGTACAATGCCATTGATCAGACAAAACTGAGTGTAAATGTTAATTGCAAGTAGAAGCAGATATAAAAATGGACACATCCTGGAAGCGTGTCTGTTTTATGCACACACAAAAATTCAGCTGTTAATATTTTTATAGATCTAATTTTGAGTATATTTGCTTCTAAACCAATGTGGTGAGACAGGCAATGGGAACCAGGATCAGATGCACAGAAAATCTGAGCAAAATTAATAGCAATGTGTTTGTGTTTTGTAGGGACCCTCTGATGCTTCCTCTAGACCTGTCAGCCCTTTGTCCTCTGTGGCGCTTGTGATTCCAGCAACACAAGTCAGCAGCTTGCTTCCCGTTGACTTCGACACCCCGGCCAGTCCCATGGGCTGCCTAGATACCTCGGCAGCTAGGCACAGGATAGCAATAAACCCGCGAAAACAGAGAGTTTTTACCAGTAAGAACCAGCAAACCCCTGTAAGTCTTTTCTGGAGGATGAGTGCAAAGCAAAGGGAGACGGGTGCAAGCGTGCACAGCCTTTGCTGTTCTTCCCCTGCTCTGGGGTTCATGAATGTGTTATACAGGAGGATAAGTGATTAAAGCCAATGGGAATCTTCCCGTTGGCTTTAATAGAGACTGGAACAGACACCTACTCCTATTTTGGCCTTAAAACTCTGACTGAATGCCCAGGAAGGGGAGAATTTTGTTACAGTGAGAATTAAACTGTGGAAGTAGAATTTGACATGGGAATAATCAATAGAATAGAGAACTCTGTAGCTGTCTCAGAGCTAGTCCAAAAATGGGAATTCTTTTCCAAGGAAATTTTTGAATGAAACTAAAATTTTGTTTGGTTTGGAATTTTTCACTGAAATGATTCACAGTTAATTTGTTTTGTTGCTGTCATTCCAATTGAAATGAAAATTTCTCTCTTTCTGGTCCCCTCCCTCCCCCATTTCTCTATCCCATCTCCCTTTTCCCACTGGAAGGAAAAGAAAGGGGGGAACCCCAAAACCAAAATGCCCCTCTGCCATGTACAATGGCCAAACCGGACAGTCTCTACGCAAAAGAATAAATGGACACAAATCAGACGTCAAGAATTACAACATTCAAAAACTAGTTGGAGAACACTTCAGTCTCCCTGGTCACTCGATCACAGACCTAAAAGTGACAATAGTACAACCAAAAAACCTTCAAAAACGGACTCCAACGAGAAACTGCTGAACTGGAATTAATTTGCAAACTGGACACCATTACATTAGGCTTGAATAAAGACTGGGAGTGGATGGGTCATTACACAAAGATGCCACTTTTTTTCCCCCTTAATGTTACTCACACCCTCTTGTCAACTGTTAGAAATGGGCCATCCTGATTACCACTACAAAAGGTTTTCTTCTCCTGCTGATAATAGCTCACCTTAACTGATCACTCTCATTATAGTGGGTATGCCAACACCCATTTTTTTCATGGTGTGAATGTGTGTATCTTCCTGCTGTATTTTCCACTGCATGCATCCGATGAAGTGGGTTTTAGTCCGCGAAAGCTTATGCTCAAATAAATTTTAGTCTCTAAGATGCCACAAATACTCCTCATTCTTTTTGCTGTTCATGGCTACCACTATGAACTGATAATGACATCTCTGACTTGTTCTGTTCTGTACACCCATGTAACTTTGTGATATCTTGAAAACGCCCTCTCTCAAAATATATCTGTCTTACCAAAAACTGAAGTACTGTATTTGTAGTTTTAAAGCTTTGATGTCTTGCTGTGTAATTCATTGGAGTAGCAACATTCATTCATTGTATTGTTGAAGTTACAATACAGGGATTTTTTTTCTTGTGTATGTTTATATTTTTCAAAATGAAGTTACATACAGTTAAGTTTTGTGCAAAAGTCTTTACTTTGAACCAACCCAAGTGTCTTTTTGAATCCCACTAGCTGGAACAATTGGAAAAGGAGCAGAGTCTTCCTGTAACTGCAGAAAAGAAAAGTACAACAAAATTCCTTGATGCTGACCAGTATGAAAATCGGGCAGGTAAGGCATAATTCTGAAGGCTAAATTGTTAAGTCTGTTAACAGAATTCTGTTTTAAAACTTTTAAAACTAGGCAGCGTTTACTTTTTTAAAAAAATCCCCAACTCCATCCCCTCTGCCTGAGAGCCGTCAGACTGTGCTTGAAAGTGAGGGAAAAAAATGATGAACTCTGTGGAAGGCTGTCTGAAGACATCACACTGGGCGTAACATTTTCCAAAAGCGCCTATATCTCACGGGAGCCTAAATCTCATTAATTATGCTTCTAAGTAACCTAGGCACTACTGAAAATTTTATCCTACATCTGTAAATACTGCCTGAGCATTATACCTTTTGGAACAAACCATCTTGTGAGACAGTGTAGTGTGACTTTAAATAGCTTATGTACAAGCAGGTCCAATTTTCCTTTATTTTTTGGCTGATAATTGATCCTCTCTGCCAGTGTTTCCCAAACTTTAGTCTGGGAAAATTTTAGCTTGCTCAGGGAAAGCCCCTGGAGGGCCTGGCCGGTTTGTTTACCTGTCGTATCCACAGGTTCTGCCAATTGCAGCTCCCACTGGCTGCGGTTCGCTGTGCCTGGCTAATGGGGGCTGCGGGAAGCGGCAGCCAGTATGTCCCTCGGCCCGCGCCGCTTCCCGCAGCCCTGAACAAGTGGCGTCCCAAGTCTGGGAAACGCTGCTCACTGCAGTAGTAAAATCCACTGACATTTCTCCCAAACAGCCCATTTTTATAATCCCTGATTTTGATCAGTGCGTTTTAAATGCATTGGTTGATTGTAACATTGTCAGTGTTTTGTTAAACCAAACTCAAGGCTTGATCCTGCAGGATGCTAAGTGTTGCCTAAGACGTACTTAGCGTCTGCAAGCCATATTGAAGTGAACAGGGATTGAGGGTTCTTAAAATCTCACAGTTCTGCGTGGTATGTAGTTGGGCATCTCTTTGCCACTATTTCTGGTGTATTTGATGTAATCCGTGAATTCAGCTTTTGTGAAAGGGGGCAGTTCTAGAGATCGAGGTTCCAAAGCCAAAGAACAGGAACAGTGCAGATATCAGCTGGGTGAGCTTCCCTACGCTGCTCTTCCAGATGTTGCATCCCTGAGACTACCAGTAATAGTGCCAATAGTTATGGTGATTTTACTGATGTGGATACTGTCACACTAGGATCTGAACGGAAAGCAACAATGCATTTGATACACCAGCTGCTGAGCAGGCACCTGGCAACAGCCGCTTTCAGCTATTACTATTACTTGGCTGGCTTCCACTGGGAATATAATGTATTTCATTACCAGTCTCCTGAGCCAGCCGGTCCATCCCCCATTTTTAAGTATGTTTGTCAGCCTGGGGCATCTAGTAAATGGTATCCAGATATTGGGAAACTATTAGCAAATGACCACAGTACCTACTATGAATTACAATTGAAGGGGGTTTGAGGAGTGCAGGAGTCTTCATTGTAACCATCAAGCATAAATGTGTTTTTCTTTTGTTCAACACAGGTTCATTGGTCTGGGAGGAGAATAATGGAAAAGGAAATGGTGCTCAGGAGACACAGAGGATAACAAAGACTGACAATTCCACGAGTGACCCTTGGAATTCTGTATCTCCTGCAGATGTAGTTTGTACTTTGCTAGAAGAGGATGCATGCCCTATAGAAACAGATCATCAATCTAAAGTAACACTGTCCTTTCCAAACGTGCAGTCTTCTCTAGCAAAGTCTGAGGAGCAGAACAAGGCAGAGGAAGTATTGGTACCTTACTGCTCTGATGAATCTATTGGTGAATTCAAACTACTTCTGCAAAATACATATGAAGTAATTGAACTTTCTGAATCTCTACAGACTGAACCAGAAGCAGTTGTATTTCAGGACACATTAGCATCTGACTTGTATGGCATTTCCATGGAAAAGGAGGACATAAATAGTTTGGCAGATGCCACAAAGGTATCCTTAAAACAACCTGTAGACCAAAGTGACAAAGAGCCTAGAGACAGTGGTGTGGCACTTGTAGAAAAAGTGGAAGATCAGCCTTATACCAATGAGAACAACTTAATCTGGCCTGATTCAGATCCTGCACTGTGTCTGTCACAGGTTCTTTTAGCCACTTTGGAGACTTCCTCTGAAGTGGAGTGGATGGCTGTTTCGGTGCTGGAAAATACCCCAGCAGCAAAAGATGATAAAGAAATGTGCAAAGTTACAGAACTTCAGCCATCCAAAGACCATGTAGATTCAAAAACATCCCTACAAAAAGACTCAGTTGTTTCTGTGTCAGATATAGATTGCATGCTGCCTCAGAGTAAAGTGAACAAGGAGCTACATTTTAAACCAGAAATAATGCATGGTCCTGTTTCAAAGGCTAGCCAAAGCAATCAGGAGACAGATGCATCCAACAACTTGGAAAAACATTCTATCGGATGCCTTGCCGCCTCCAGTTTGGCTGGCTTCAAGAGTTGTATCCCTCTTAGTGGTTCTAAGCAGAACCAGTTAGGTGGTGTAACTTCTCAAGAGAAAACAAGGAAAGAGAGCAAATCCCCAGAGGAAAATGTAAAGACTCCACTGAAATCTGCTGCTACAAAACCAGTTAGATTTACTATTGCTCCTGCCTGGCAAAGATCTCTTTCTGGGGGTTCAAATTCCAAGGAAGATTCCTGTGCTAGAAGCTCCCCATCCTCTCCCATAAGACCAGAGTTGTTTGAAGGAACAGCTCACTTGGATACTACCAGGCAAGAGTCTACAAAAAATAAGCGTGAAGGTTTTGAGAGGGATAATGAGAGCAACAAGCCCAGTTTGAATTCTTCCATGGAGGGGGCTGAGCATGAAACACAGAATGCTGAAAACCCATTTGGGATCAGACTGAGAAGAACATCCTCTTTGCTAAAGTACCACAGTGAATCTCCAAAGCAGATTCCATTAGCTGTTCACACCCCCTCTTCTGGTTCTGTCAAGGAGGATCAAAAATCACTAGGCACTGGGAGGCCACCTCACAGCCTTCCAGGCCACCAAAAAGCTTTAGCTAAAAAATCAGCTGTCGTGGAAGAGAAAAATGCCCCCAAAACAAAATCTGAAGAAGTCTCAAAGAAGCAACACTCTAACAAAGTTTCAGGTATTTACGCTGTACTTGTATCCAAAGACTGTAATGGCCTTGCACAGCCATTATTCTCAATAAAGGCAAACCAGGGACACAAAAAGGGTAAAAAATTTCTTTAATAGCCTTGACCCTGAAATACAGGATCCTATTCAGCCCTGTTGTAACTCAGCTGATGTCGTTTTGGACTTGTATCTTGGGTTTAGGCTATTCAAGAAAATTCTTAAGTTCCACCATACAATATGTTCAAGCTAGAATAGTAACAGAGCATCAGAAATATAAAATGGGCCATTTCTTTCACATGGAGGTGTTTTTGTCCAGATTTTGTGGAATTTGTAGAATTTGTTTTGCAGCTAATTGTCAGGCCAATGCAATTTAGAAAGAAACCAGGTATCACACTAGTTGTGATTTTTTTTTCCCCCCCTAAAAAATTTGAGAAACGAAAAGGCAACGTGTCTCTAACTGGATTACATAACAGAACAATGGTAGTCATTCTGCATTTAGCCTGTACTGTCAGGATGTTGCTTTGAGGGCTGTATCCTGTCCTGATTGACTTTAAAGACTCCAGTAGATAAAAAGGACAAACATCCTTGCAAAGGAACAAAGACAAAATCAGCAGGGAAATTAATGTAATCTACACCCTTTTCAAAGTGTATTCACTGGAGGATTTATAACACAAAACTATTCAGGTTTTGACAGACTTGCCCTAAATCCCTTCTTTACTTCCAAAATTCTTCTTTTATAGAAAAAGTCCCTAGTCCGCATTTGGAAACTGTTACCTCTGAACCAGCTTGGGTGTCCATGGCAAAACTAAAGCAGAAAGGTTTCCAGGGTCATCCTCTTGCCAAAGGACATAAAAGGGAGGACAAAACTTTGACCAAAATGGATCAAGAGGAGGTACGGTACTGAGTGGCTGGTAGACTAGAACCATTGTGAATACTGACAGTCTGACCAGATGCCTCTACACAATACTAAATTTGATGTTCTTGGACAGCAGGTTTTTAGTAATGCGTATAACCAAATTTTCAAAACCAATTTCTAATGTGCCCACAGACAATTGCTGATGCAAATGAATAGATGTGTATTTGGCCATATCTGCAGCTCAGGTACTTGGAATTTTGGGGTCAGACTCAGCAATACGCCTTTCCTACACTAGTCATTTTTGTGCCTCTTATATTCTGAACCATGCCAGAGGTCTGCCCAATGCCCAGGACAATTTAAAGCTGCCATAAAAAGCTGCTCTAAGTTATGGCAGTTTTCCGCAGCCCCTGCTCTGCCATTGAGAACAGTGGTTCTGGCAGTGGACTTGGAGGCAAAAGGTTTGTGGTTCATCCACAGATTTCCTGTGTGACATTGGGCAAGTCATTTGACCTGTGTCTCATTTTCTTAATCTGTAAAATGGGGATAATTGTCCTCTTTGCAGGGCTGTTGCGAAGTTGAATTCAGTAATATTTTAAAGGACTTGGTGATCCTTGGATAGATAATGCCAAGGAAGGACAAAGCAGTATTGTTGTTTCAGTGATCATTGTGATCATAAATGTATTACAGATTTAATGGTAAGTGGATACGATATCACAAGTAATGATTGTTAAACATGCCATTGAAAAGCCGTGTAAAGAGAGAACCACCTGGCCTGCCTTGGTATATTCCCCATAGCACCTGCGCCCTTTTTCTATTTCTCTTCTAGTGAATTCTCAAAGTGCACCTCTGATTGAATCTTAAAGGGGAGCTGCTTCCTGTGTGTAATTATTTACACTTGCTGGTTTCCTTATTTGCATTCTTTGTTTTTTCCCTTAAAGCGAGTGACCTGTGCGAGTGAGAATTTATTGGGGAAGAACGTAACTCCCAGCCTGTGTGCTCAGGAGAAGAAATCCCAAATGAAGATCACTATGTCTGCTGCAGCAGGTGTGTGTGTGTGTGTGTATATTTTAAGTGTGTGTGTGTCTGTCTGACTCACTCACTCACTCACTCACTCACTCACAGTAATGGCCAAGATTTTCACTAGTGACTTCTTGGGTGTGTCCATTTTTGGCTGCCCAGCCTGAGAAACCTTTAATCTTCAGAGGGTGGATGCTCAGCTTTTTCACCCACTAGACTGTGTCCAGACATGTTGAGAATGCTACACCCCTGCTTACTCCATCCCCAGAGCAGGTGGGTGGGTGGTTAAAAGATAAAAGTTCCATCCTCAGCCCACTTGCCAAAGTTCCTGAACCAGGGTGTGGAAGGGGTGGTTGGTGATGTAGTGAGTCACTGTGACTAGAGGTCAATAGTAAATTACAACCCGCAGGGAGTAACCGTGGCTCAGAGAGGTGTGTGCCTCATGGTGCTTTCTGAGCAGACTGATCCAACTTATGCCCCAGCCCTTGTTCAGGGCTATGCCTAAAATCAGAGTTGAGCTGGAACTGTGTGCAGATAACACTAATCAGACTTGCAGCTAAGAGTATATTTTACTGAATGAAATGTATTAATGTCAAAGCTTTCCTGTAAGTAAGTGAATAGACTTTCTCGCCTTCCTCCCCATCCTGGGTCGCTGACATAGCAATGGATGACTGGCTGAGGAATCACAGTGAGAGAGCAGTGCTGCGTTAGCTGCAGCTCAACAGTGTGTCATTCAGCTATGATCCATTTTTTTCCTTTAAGGATTCCATTTTGTGCCAGCTTCATTTCCAGACTTGGTAAACTTGGTTCAAAGCTAGACAATTGTAAGCAGTTAGGAAGTTTGAGAAGTCTCCTTTTGGAGTACTGTCACGGCGGGTCTGAATATTACTCCCATGCCTCTGCTGGAGTCACCTGGATTTTCACTTTGGCTGAAATTCATGCCACCCATGAAAGTTGCAGCAGTACTAAACCTTTCTTTGCATTGTCTTGCTCCAGGGATCATCCTGGTGTACAATGTCTTTTCCCCACAGTGGTAGCACTATGGTCACTCAATTCTTTCACCTCTTGAAAATTCTGAATATCTCTGACTTATGTTGATGTTCTCAAGAAAATCACCATTACCCAACAGTTCAGAAAAACACCAGGCCCTGCTGCCAGCATTGTCCCCACATGACCAACAAAACAGGAAGACTTTCAAAACTTAGACTCCCCTTGCTTTACTCCTATTAAAGGAGCCAATAATTTGACTTGGCTGAGGGGCAAGGAGTGTATATAATTTCCAGAGCTAGTGGTAACCTTGGACACACTTTTTGTCTTGTAAATGGCTGTTGCAAAAGTTTTCTTTCTACACTTGCGTGTATGATATGCATCCCATACAAGTCAGCAGGTGTGGCTTGGTGCATGTATAGCACAAGGTAAAATGGGATGATTAGGACAGAGTTCTGAGAAACCAGATCCTGCATTGGCAACTGCTCATAGCAAATGTCAGACCTAAAAGGGGATTGCTTATTTAGACTCCCAATTAGCATGATAAGGCTTGTCCTTAAGCCCGTCTCCTCAGATGTGCCCGTTCTCTGTCTACACTCCACCGCCCTTTTTTAATCCTATGCTCTTGAGACTGTCCAAGGCACTTGAGACTGACTTTCAATCAGTACAGAGGAATATGGGTATAATCTTCATAAGTGTCCAAGTCCCTTTTTCAAAAGTGACTTAGGCACTTGGGAGCCTAACTCCCTTTGAGACTTGAGGCCCAGATTTAAAAAAGGTATTTAAGCCTGCTGGAACCTAAATCTTATTAACTATCAATGGGATTTTGGCTCCTAAGTGCCTAGTTCCCTTTTGAAAAATGAGATGTAGGCTCCTAAATCAGTTAGGTGTGTCACTGCTGAGTGCAGCAGTGCCTGAATACTTTTAAAAATCTGGGCCTACGTCCCTACATTATGTAAGCACTGTTGGAAAAAGTTATCCTACATCTGGAGCTTGACCTGGTGCTTATTAGGGGAGCTCTGTCCCTTCCACTATAGTCTGCCCCCTGCAGGGCTACTCCGGCTGAGGCCCAATGTCCTACTGAGCTGATCCCAGGGACAGGCTTTGCCTACAGGTGTTATCAGGGTGAATGGGCTCTTTTTTATTGGTCTCAACATCAGCAGGATCAAGGCCCCTTGTGCTTAACTTTACTTGTGCCCATAAATAGCTTCCATTCATGTTTGTGTTGAAGCACGGCTGCCTTGCCCCCCGCTTCCTGTATGCCATGCAAAGACTTGTAGATACTTACTAAACATAAGAAAAAGTTTGGCTTTTTCAGGCCCTGATTTATATTTCCAAATGAAATAGTCTGGAGTGAAAGGAGAGTGTCAAATGGCTTGTGAACTGTCCCTCAAGATATTTTAGTTGCTTATGTGTAAGGCTGCATTCTGTCCTGTCTCATGCAACCTGTCAGAAGACATCAGTCTTCGATATTTTCTATAAGATCGATAAAGTAGGCGTCTTTTAAATAGTAGCTCAGAGCCTTACCAGCAACAGTATCAACATTCCTTAGCATCTGCCGATGTCACCAGGCTTGTGATAGGCTGCAGATTTCAAAAACTATATTTGAAAAGAATATCTAGTCACATTATCCTAGCAACTTCCATCCCCTCTGGCTAACATGTCCGAGAAGATGTAGTATGGGTTTCATGCATATTTTTTTCCGAATAGCATTTTTATAGTAGAAGTATTTTTGTTGGCAGTAAAGACTGGAAGGTAAATCTCTAGGCCATTCAGTGTTGAAGATGCATATCGTTCTCTGCTAGTCCAAGGTAAACTTGGAGTGATTCTTCCCATGCAGCACATGATCATATGGCTGATTCCTAGAGCCACTTGTGCGTTACACAATGCAAAATTAGCCTGTGGAATTCCCTGCCACAAGCTATAATTGTGGCCAAGAGTTTTTAGCAGGATCCAGAAAGCAATTGGATATTTATATGAACAACAAAATGATAATCCCTCAGGAATTTTGGAAAAATTTACTCATGCGTCAGGGCTTAAGCCCTCCCCTAAATTTTGGGAGTTGGGAGAAAGGCTATCCCCATAAGTGCCTATTTCAGAGTTTCTGAAACCTTCGCCTGAAGCAGCTGGAACTGGCCATTGTTACAGACTGGGTACTGGTCTCTGGACCACTGGTCAGATCTAGTCTGGCAATTCCTCCTTTTATCTCTGTTGCTTTGTGAAATTGTGTCACTTTTGGTTTTGTTTCGCCTCTAGATGATCTCACTTTAAAGAGCAGGAAAAAAAGTTAGCATAAGTTCTGTCTAACTCTCCTGTGTTCTGATGACTGACTGGCATTGTTCTCAGCAGTTACACTTGGACCTATGGCTCAGGAGTCGTCTGTGGTCCCCACCGCTGAAAAGGAAACGAGACAATCCTGTAATCTGCCAATGACACCGTGCAGCTCTGTTGAACCACCCTGGCTGTCCCTGGCCAAGAAAAAAGCCAAAGCTTGGAGTGAAATGCCTCAGATTGTTCAATAGCAAATGACAAGAGTGTCCTCCTCTGTGTTGCCAATAACTGTATTAACTCCATATAGTAACTTCTTCGCTAAGACCATTTGAGATAAAAGCCTTAGAACGTTCATCACAGACTGTAGCTGTGAATGTGTGAAGAAGAAATGCCATTGATGGGTTGACCTGCAGTAACCGCCAGCATTAGGAAACTGAGCATTTTCCACGACAAAATACTATGAAATTCCAATTGACGGATTCATACTGATTACACGTTTGACTAAAAGACCATGGTGCTCTAAGAGGAGGCGCTTCATGCCTTTGAAGCATTTCCTTTCTAAAAGGGGAGGTTAAAGTACCCTGCACACAATACAGTATTCTGCATGATTTCACTTTGAGCATTGAATTTGTTTGGTGTCACAAAATGGTTTTAGAACTCTGCACTGGAGCATCCAGACTGGCTGTCGCTGATGTAGTAGCATTTATGTCTCTAGGGCAGGTCTGACTGTGCTTCTGATTTTTAACGTATCTGTTTCTTAAATGAAATAAGACACAAGCAGCAATGCAGATTTAGGGGATTCTTACTTCTTAGGTGGCTAGAGTCACTCTGCCTTGGGCCTTATGCCTTGTATTATACCACCTACTGGTCAGGCCCAGAACTGTACTGCCTTTGTGTTCTATTGTAATGTATTTTAAAAAATCAATACCTTCTAAGGACTAGATTCTCGTCAGTTACCTCTGTAAATCTGGAATAACTCCACTGACCTTAACGTAGTTTGGAGATGCTGAATTTGGTCCTTATATCTAAGTTGAAATCTTTATAAATTTCTAGCATAGAGCAATTTCTCTTCCTAAGCCTCTTTTGTGAAATGTCCCTGCTAAAGGCAGAGGTGGGGAAGGTTTGACCCACTCTTGTTTTCTGTGAAGAAGGATGCCTGTTTGCCACAAACAGCATCCCACTGTCCATATCCACGGCACTATGGTTTTTAGACTATTTCCTTTACAGTTTAGAGGGGGAAAAAAAGATGCACTCAACATCCACCCTTACCCATCAGTATATAACTGGAAGCTGAAGCTGACCATCTATCTAAAGACACACAGCTGGCAAACAGCTGCTCTTTTAGAGTCCAATTCTGCTGCCACTGAAGTCTGTAGGAGTCTTGTCACTGACTTTTATGGGAGCAGAATCAGATCCTTTAAAAATAAACTTTGTAAAATGACTTAGTGACATCAGTGTCATGACAACCAAACCGCTCCTGCCTGTACATTGCACATTTGCTAAACATTTTCTGTGTACAGCAAATGAAAACATTGAAGTATGACTTGTCTGAGAGAGTGTCTTTCACAAACAAGTTGGGTAGCATCTTTAATGTGAAACAACGTTTGACCTTGGAGTAACCCCTTATCTGGACTCCCTCTTGTTGGCTCTGGCCTGAATTTAAATGCTTCCCTACTTCTGAAATCTGTAGCCACTGCTCATGAAGATTGTGCAACTCTTATTCATGTGGCTGAACAGCTTACTCGCACAAATAGTCCCACTTAAATTAATGGGTCTGCTCTGATGAGTCACTGCTTATCGGAAAGAGTAAAGGTTTCACAGTCAGTTCGCTAATACAGGCCTGTTTTCCTTCTACTTAGTGTCTGTTTTAAGACCTTTATCTCCTCCTGCAAGGTACCGGAGCACTTGTATTTGTCTAAAGTTTAAAAGTATTATGTAAAAACAAATTTAAACATTATCTACTATGGTTTTCTACAGGTGACATCACAAACATGGTTTACGGACCCTCTGTTTAAAATATGCACTTTCCTATATACTGCTATTTCTCTCCTGTTCTTTGCCAGTCTGGATTGCAACCACACACCTAAACTACTGCAAATAACAGCATTTATCTATTCCCTTGTTGCTTTTGTTCTTGATATTGTGTCTCGCATTTTCTGTATGGTATGTATATACGTTTTTGTAATCCTCACCTTTGGAGGTCCCCCTTTTGTATTCTATTCCCATATTTGGTTTACTATTAAATGCTATTGTCATGATTGAATTTTTCAGGGTTTGGATGCGTTGTGATTTGTGGAGGGGAGGGACTGGCATTAGGGAAATAGACCTTTAAGAGGAACTGTTTGTGCTGGGTGGGTTGATATACTGTATAGATTCCAGGTTGGGGGAAACTCTACCTACAGGGCTTTGGACTGAGCATCACAGAGGTGAGGGACTGTCTTTAGTCTTCTTTGAAGTCATTGGACAACTGGTGCAGTCTCTTTTGGGGTATGGGGTTCTTTCAGTGATTCTGAAATAAAGCTCTGGGTTGTGCCTTGCTATGTGGACCTTGAAGTCAGCAGGACCAAGGGGCTGGCACAGTAGCACTGATGACAGGAATGGAGCTTAAGCTCTTGATGAACTGGAATATCAGTAATTATTGTTTTGTTTTTTTAAATTAGTTGATCAGAAGAATTTGGTGACCAGAGAAGACGTTCCCTACTCCTTGCAGCAGAACTGCTGCTGCCTGGACAGGAAGCTATTCTAGAAATCCTTATTATATATATTTTACTGACTCTCCATGAGCAGGATTCTGTAAAGTTCTATAGTATGTTTGTTTATAGAAACTGAGCAATAGGCTGCCCTAACAAAATCAAAGTGTATGGGCCTTATGTTAGGCCTACCAGCCTCAATTAACAGTTCCTAATAACAGTCCATTTAAACATCCAGCTGGTTATACTGCATGATGCACTTTGGGGTACAGCCAGGGAGCAGGTACCTTTGGCTGTCAAGCCAGGGGATAGAAATGCTATAGAATGTTTATCTAATATATAACTTTGCAGCATCATTGGCACCTATCTTGCATGTATCGCTGAGTAAAGATGGGAATACTAAACATACCATCCTCCTTAGCTCCAACCTTCAGCAATTGTTTTGCTTCTTCTCTCACATTAAATAGAAAATAAGCAAATCTCCACTGTATGGCATAGTTGACTGCTGCTTTTGGAGGGGAGGTGGTTCAGTAGCAAAGTGCATGAATGTTTTCTCTCAGTTTAGCGTATATCAGCAGATCAGTGCAAACGTATGCGTATGTGCATAGTCTCACTGACTCCAGTGGGCCTATGTGCATGCTTAAAGTTGAGCACAGGTGTTTGCAGAATCCAGGGGTAGATTGGCTATGCTGTGTTCCCTGCTCCACCACCGTTTTGTGAATTTGGCCCTGCTGCCTATCTTCCCAGGGTCAAGAGTCCCCATGGCCTTGGTTGAACTAGACCATAGTTAGCCTAAAGGTGTCCCTTCACATTTACACGAAAGTTCCTATGCACTAAGCTTTGCACACAGCTGATAATGTGGTATCAGCTGAACAAGGCAATCTGAGTGGAATAAATGTACCTTGGGCAGTCTGTGTTAACTTAATGTCTATTATCTCTAGAGTAGATTTATTCATAGTGAGACTTGATGATCCCTTATGAACCTTCATACTCCTGGGCATAGCAAAGCAAAGCAAATGGAGTTTCCTTTCAGACCCTCTTTACAGAGGTGGGCAAACTCCGGGCCACATCTGGCCCGCAGGACCGTCCTGCCCAGTCCCTGAGCTCCTGGCCCGGGAGGCTTGCCCCCGGCCCCTCCCCTGCGTTCCATGCCACTGCTCAGTGCAATGCTCTGGACAGTGGGGCTGCAGAGCTGAGCCTGAGCCGGTGCTCTGTGGGGCAGTGTGGCTGCCTGTCCTGGTGCAGCTGCGCTGCCAGCCACTAGTGCTTCATGCAGCACGGTAAGGGGGCAGGGAGCAGTGGGTTGGATAGAGAGCAGGGGAGTTTGGGGGATGGTCAGGGGCATAGATAGGGGTTGGGGCAGTCAGAGGACAGGGAACAGGGGGGTTGAATGGGGGCAGGAGTCCCAGGGAGGCAATCAGGAAGGAGAGGAAGGGTTGGATGGGGATGGGGCAGGGGCAGGGGTTCCGGGGGAGCAGTCAGGAAGGAGAGAGGGGGTTGAATGAGGTGGGGGGCAGTTAGGGGCAAGGGATCTGGGGGCAGTCAGGGAGAAGGGGTGGTTGGATAGGGCAGGTGGGCAGTCAGGAAGGAGGGGGGGTTAGATTGGGTGGGACAGGGGTCCCAGGGGGGCCATCAGGGAACAGGGTGGGTTGGATGGGGCAGGGCCATGCCTGGCTGTTTGGGGAGGCACAGCCTCCCCTAACCGGCCCTCCATACAATTTCAGAACCCAATGTGGCCCTCAGGCCAAAAAATTTGCCCGCCCCTGCTCTTTAGGTTCTCCTGGTGATGGATACAATCCTTTTCTCACTCTCCAAAATGCAAACACCCTGAAATTAGAGCTTATCAAAAAGTTAGTTTTTTGAAGCATTACAAAGTTTCAGAGTTTTGTTCCACAGGGTTTGAAATGGATCTATGTTTTCCCCAATACTTTTATTGAAAAAATTATCTCAGATGTTCTAGACATGGTTACCATTTCAAGGACAATTTTGAAAAATATTTTTAACAAATGTTTTGGAAAAAATTGGGAAAAGTCACTTTTTTGAAAAATAAAATATTTGAACAGTTTGGCATATCTGTGGGGGCGGGGAAGAGAATAATTTTGAAAGGTTCTTTTTCCAATTAAAGAGAAGCAAGAAGTTTTAAATGTCTGGCCAGTTCTACCTAAAATATACCAAAGTGAATCTCTAGAAAGTGGCAAAAATAAATGTGAGCTTGAGCAGTTATAGGAAAGAAAAATAAAAACCAAATAAAGTTTTATTCAATGTCAGTTTTAGTTAGTTATACTGGTCCTAGATCTATGCACCATTTGTGAAAACTCTCAGATCCCCTAAACAATGGTGGCAGCAGAAACAAGGCCTAAAGGCATATTGATTTGTCTCCAAATTCTGACAGTGCTAGTAAGTGGAAAATATGGTTGCTAATCCATTTAAAAGCTCTACCATATAGGCAGTTTCCTAGGGCAGCAAGATATCAGCAACAATTCAGTGTCTTTTCATTTAGGTGACTGAGGAGTTCGGAGGGATAGACGTGCTTCATCTCTTCTCAGGACATCAGAGAACTGTGGGCCCTGCCAATTTACATGGTATGCTTGTTCAAGGCAGTCATTCAATGACTGGAAGGGCACAGCGTGCTGTGTGAAGCTGAAAAGCTGCATAGTACCATGGTTCTGGATGTACATCCTATTGCCATAGAGCACAGAAGCATTTAATTCATATGTAACTTGAGAGAAATCATTTAACATGTTGCTATAAGTGATCTATGGGCTCACAATCTCCAGTAGGTCAAACATCCCCAAATGTCCTATTTAAAACTTCCTCACTGAGGAGCTCTCTTGAACTGGTTCAGGGATTTCCTTAGAGCAGCCTCAGATTCAGAGAACTGGAGACTCATGCATTCCTCCTGTGAATGGGAATTTGGAAATAGGGTGAAACTAGAAGTGATGAGGAAGAATTGAAATATTTCCAGAGCCAACTTTATTGGCTAGAAACAAAAAAAAAATCAATGGTTTCAGAGTAGCAGCAGTGTTAGTCTGTATTCGCAAAAAGAAAAGGAGTACTTGTGGCACCTTAGAGACTAATAAATTGGTTAGTCTCGAAGGTGCCACAAGTACTCCTTTTCTTTTTGCAAAAAAATCAAAACTGGATATGTTTAAGGCAGTATATTGTTACTTCTAAAAACAAAATATATGATGGATAGAAGGAATTATACAGCTCTTCCTTTGAGGTTTGATGAACCTTTGCAAGACTCCCATGGCCCTTCTTCATCACAGTAACTTATTCCCCATTAAGAAGTTCCTTTAAGAATCTCCTCATTCATCTCTTACCATGGAGTTATTGCTTTTCTACTGATACTGATGATAACCTTTAAGTACATTCCTTCAAATCTCTCTTGCCTATGATGACAGTCTCATGCTTAAAAGAAAGCAGATCGTACAATAAATTGATTAGATTACAAATCAGTGCATGCCTATACCGAGGCATCTAAACATGATTCAGTAAAAAAATTCAAAAAAAAAGGTTCTAAATAAAAGGTCCAGCTAAAGCCAGTCCACAGCAACAAGGATATATACAACAGCCATCAAGCAAAACCCTTCACTGCTCCCAGAGATCAGCTCCCATTTAGTGGGAGGACTAGGAGAGACCAAAAGGTAGCCTGTGGGGAAAATCAAGGGGTGGAGGCCTCCAAAAAGCAGTAAAAACTAGAACAATAGAAATAAGACAAAGAGCCCCCGTGAGGGACAGCAGTGCCCGTCCTTTGCGGGGCATGGCCAAAAAAACCAGAACTCTCCTCAGGTTTCAGAGTAACAGCCATGTTAGTCTGTATTCACAAAAAGAAAAGGAGTACTTGTGGCACCTTAGAGACTAACCAATTTATTTGAGCATAAGCTTTCGTGAGCTACAGCTCACTTCATTGGATGCATACTGTGGAAAATATACATTATACATAGGGCCCAAGAGCAGACTAGCTCCACCTGACTAAGTGTTAGCTAGGAGTAGAGGCAATCACTTTCATATTTAGTACCTAGATTATGAAGGACTTTACATAATACATCAGAGATTCCCACACTTTCCCTCTGGGCTTTTATTATGATAATAGAGGGATTACCTCTGGGACCACCTCTCCACCTGTTTACGATCAGATAGGCCACCTTCCCCTTGCACTACAGCAATCACAGGGAAAAATAATATTTGGAGGCTGACATATTTCAGCTCTCTTTTAATGCAAATGAGCAGGTGGCAACAAGGAGGAGGAGCCAACATCATATGACCAGCCCATGGTTCATGGAGTACAGTTTGTGAGCCAACATGTACTAATCCTGGGCGTGATAACTGCACACAGGAGAACTGAGCAACTACTGCAAAAACAGCATTCACCAAAGCTTCTTGCATTGAAAGCTGGAACTATGCACCAGCAGTGCACACAGTCCGCTTAACAAGCCTTCCACCAATATTTTTGCCAGTGGTCCTCTGGTCCCGGGAAACCTTGCAAAAACTCATGAGAGTAGGTTTCAGTATTGCCAATGCCAAACATTTTTAAAAAAAAATCATGGGATTAAGAAAATATGTCTGGGGTCCGTTTTATTTGTTTTCTGGATTTTGAGGTGCACATTTTCAAGCTTCTCTCTGCAACCATGAAGGCTAGAAGCTTACGTTAAAAAAAGTTGAGAGTCTCAATGTAATCACTTGACTCCAGGAGCGAGGGCTTTAAGAAAACCACCACATATCATGAGATTTGTGATAAAGGCATGAGAGCTAGCTATGTTCCTGAGAGTGTTCATACAGCCATTTTAGTATCTATGACTTTCCATTTTCTGTGCCCAGCACAATCCTGACTGGGTTTTTGGGCCCTACCTCGCTACATATAACGCAATAAGCTTACCTGGGTATTTTTAAAAATTTAAGATTACTTTTCAAAGATTTTAATTTTAAATAAACTGCATAGAAGTGCAGAGGGTATGTAATGTTATGGGTAATTAGGGCTGGGGTTTTTACTGACTCATCTGGAAGCCAGTCATGTATATGGCTCAGGCATATGGCTTTAGGCTACCTACTATGCTGCTGCATGGCAGCAGAGGGTGCTCAAACCTTCCCCAAAGAGCAAGGAAGCATTCCAATGACTATGAGCAGTAGATTCCTTTCAAAATTTGGTTGCATTTATTACAATAAGAAGGCTTTTCTTAATGCAAAGGAAAGGTAGATCCAAGAAAGTGGAGGGGCATTTCTGTTTATAACTCTGTGTTTATTTAGGAAGCTACATAAAAAGTGTGGTGAAAGCTACAGCTGCTAGCAAGACACTGCAACCCCTGGTGCTGCTGCAGTTAGAAGCCATTAGGACCAGAGGAGAGTTTCTGTGTGAGTAAACCATCATGCAGAATCTACAGGAAGCTTTATAGGCAAGTTACGTAAAAAGGGATACTGTCAATTGTTAAACTGGTATATAGTTCAGTAAATCAGTCTGTCAACAAGCAGACACACAGTGAGCTGGCCAGTCTATATAGAGAACACATTAAAGTCATGAAATGTGTTTTTATAAGAGCAAGGTTTCAAGTAAGTGAATAGGGAGTGGCTGGCGCAGCCGCCTGTCCCAATTTTCCTAGATGACTCAAACATATTGCAAGACCGGCCTACAGAATGTCAAACAAAGTCTCTGTTTTAAATAGCTGAGGGAGTGGGAAGCATAGTGTCATGCTGCGAGGCTATTGCTCTATAGGACAAATCCTGAAATAAGTGGGGGCCTCGCTCCAAGGGAGGGAAACAGACCTGCTCCTAAGCAGTGGAGGACATTGTCACCCTTGTCTACACTAGAAAGTTGTACTGCTTTAACGATACCAGTATCACTGAAACAGTACAACCCCCTTAGTACGGGCAGTTATATAGATATAAAAGTGCTTTATACGAGTATTGCTTTATTCCTATGTCAGTATAAGGCACGTTTATACAAGTATAACTGCTTCTAAATGAGAGATTCTACTGGTATAACTATTAAATCACACCCCTAACTGACACAGTTAGACCAGTTCAAAGTTTATGTGTAGACTAGGCCTCACTGAAAATAATTTGTCTATTCAGTTTATTGAAGATAAATGTTCTTTGCATTCTTACATTGTACAAAAAAAATCTTTAAATTACATTTAAACGGAAAACAGCAACTTACATTTAACAGACTATACTAGTGCAACAGCAATTGCTTGACAAATATTCTGTGTTTAAAAAGAAAGTCATTTGCAACATGACTCTCAAAGTAGATTCTCCCTTTTATCCATTTCAGAATGGATTTGTTAATGCTACTTAGCTCTTATATAGCACTTTTCATCTGTGGATCTCAAAGCACTTTACAAAAGAAACTAAATATAATCAGCCTTATTTTACAGGGATCTGAGGCACAGAAAGGTGAAGTGACTCACCCAATGTTAGACAAGGGGTCAGTGGCTGAGCCCATATCTCCTGAGTCCCAGGTCAGTGCCCTATGCACTAGATCACATTGTCTAATTAGATCATCATCTAAATTGAGCTAATGAATTCAGTTCTGTTCTGCAGAGGCCTCTTTCCAGAACAGAAGAGCGAGGCTGATTGTATACCAGAGCACTGTGGAAAGCTTCTAAATTTAAACATTTCCACCCGCATTTAGGTAACTCTCCAATTTACAAAATAATGACAGCAGCAACCTGTGGGAAAGGCGCCAAGTCATGGGGAACTTGTTTGTTTTAATTGTTTGCAGTGACAGCTCTCTGCCGGTTACATCACCAAGCCCAGCTCTGATCTGATGTTTTGGAAGAGAAGTTTATTGTCTGAAGTGCAGTGAGCAGAGTTTTTCCTAATATTTTGGATACATGCTCTTCTGCTGGTGGTGTGAACACTCGGAACAGCCACGCCAAGCTGCAGCATATGTAGTCACAAGCAATGGGCAAGTTAACACGTTTTCTGGACAGCTCTTCCAAGGGGGCAGCATTGTACAGGTCAAACTTGGCAGGGTAAAACCATATCAGTTGGCTTCGTTAGCTGCAGAGATACCATGTTTTATTGGTGGAAAGGAGTAAAAAAAGTGATTTGTGTCTCAGCTGGATATAAAAGTGCAAGGGACTGGGCTAGCTGACCTCTCAAGGTTCCTTCCAGTCCTATGAAAGCCTAGGATGCTTCCACATTGCACTTTACCTATATTTAAAGACAGTAGAGTCTTTTCCCCCTTTGAATCATGCCTATTCGAGACCCATAACGTACTAGAGATTTTAAATTAGAATTCTCCATTGAAATCAATTAGAAGTTCTCATTTTAAATAAAAAATGGCACAATCTATACCTATGTTAATGGAAGTAATTGATATCTGAGAGTAGACAGTGTGCTTTTTTCAGTCTGAAAAAGTATTTTAATGTGTAAACATCCCTAAGTTTATGTCCACCCTGATAATAAATGTGACTTTTGCAGCAATAGCTCCTTACTGCATGACAGTCCTAAAACAAGAATTCTGGTTTTAAGGAATATGGTTTGCTGTGATGGAATGATACAACAGAAGGGTAAGTACAGAATACTTAAAATGACAAAGGAAAAAAGTACTTTATCTACTCATAACAGTTTAATATACCTTCCCACTACTACCAACAAGATCCTGGTTCAGCAAAGCAATTAAGCTCAAGCCAAAGTGAATTGTCTTATTGGCTGCAATGGGACTATGCACATGGTTAAAGTTAGGCAAGTGTTTAATTATTTTGCTGAATTGGGGCCTGCGGGCCCAGTCCTGCTCACACAGAAGCTAAGGCAAAACATCCAGTGACTTCAGTGGGATCAGAATTGGGCCCATAAAAAGGACAGTTTAACATTAATTTTCAGAAATAATGGTTGCATTAGTTAATCTGGTAATGCAGTTAAGAGCATTACTGAGAATGAAGCATAAAGAAAGTGTTAATCTAAATAGCCAGTTATGTCTGAAGAGCAGAGGCTGACAGTCCTGGACTGGTGGGTACTGCAATATGTTTTTTCCTTTTCCACTTGATCCTATATATAGTGTCTCCTTCCAGCTGCATAGTTTACTTTGATGCTTGTTGAGAAGCATCCTTTCATTCCTAAACCAGTCTTCTGGAAGGGACACTTAAGTTGTATTATCTCAACATCTGACCTTCCTTAAAAATAGGTGTTATACAGATTACTTTTGTAAGTAATTAGGTTTATTCCCCACTACCATCTCTATTATGATGCACAATCCTACTAATGTGAATCTGTTTCACATAGTTTCTAAGGTCTCTCAAACATGCATGTCTTCCCACTCCTATGAGTGCATGGTTCTGCACAGGACATGGCTCAAATAGCATGCATTCAATCAATCTAGCATGGAGGTTACAAACTCAAGAATAACTGTAACAAGGTTCATGGTTGCAGCCTTTACTCCAGCCATAAATGAAAGATGTTACGTGCACCCACTGGCTCCTGGGAATCCAGGATTGGTGATGGATCCAATATGGCTCTGAAACTTGGACAGGTCACTCATACCTCCAACAGAACGTACAGTTAAAGCCCTGACCTACTCCCTAGATATTTCCCCCTACACTATTTTAGAGTCATGGCTCTCACTGTGTCTTTTTCTTTGGTAGGGAAAAGGCATCCTATTTTAATGATCTGTTAACATCAACCTTCAGGTTTTGCAAGTATGACTTCAGCCCCAAATATGATGGGATAAGTACTGTTTCTTTAAGTGCAGGTGAAAAAACAGCTAGCCAGAATAGCACAGTTGCATCCATGCCAGTAAGACTCTTGAAAACGGTATGTTTTGCTTCACAGGCAGACAGATGCTCCGTACTGCCACAGAAAGTAGAGGAGATATTTATGCAGCTTCACTTCTGACAGTTTCATGAGGGAGTTGCTACTGCCAGTAACTATCCCGCTGTATTCCCTGGTGTCTTGTAACATTGTCAATTTATTTACCAGGTTTAATAATAAAAAAAAAAGAAGACGACTATAGGCTACCAGCCTTGAACATGCGCTAAATGTAAGGAGCCCAATCTATCCTTGGTGTAAATCCATTGAAGTCCATGGAAATATACCAGGTGTGAATTTGGCCCTTTACGCCCTCCACCCACTCTGTTTGTTTGAAGCTTTTCTCCATAATCTTTCATGTAGATTTCTCCTTTTGATGAATGTGTCCTAGTGACAATATAGGTGGTGGAGGTATATTACCATTGCTAGCTTCTCTTCAGCCAGGATCCTCAAACATCTTTCATGTAAAGCTGAAGTGCTAGGCACCAGTGGAGTGTGTTTGCTCTGAAAGCTTATAAAACAAAAAACCACCCACACACCGTACTTGTTAGGATTTGCTGACATCTACATGTTTCACAGTGAGAGCTTCTGCGTCTGGCCAGGTAGGCTTGAAATTGCTACACAGTTGGTGCCTTTGAAGGCCCTTGAAGTTCATTTTGTACCGTGGTGCTGCAGTTTCACTGCTTTAGAGGCAGTGTGCACCAAGTAGAGATGCAGTATTGCCTAGTGCCTGGATCACTGGACTGGGGCTTGGAAGACCAGGTAAGATTCGATTCTTGGCTTTGACCTGCTGTGAGACTTTAGGCAATTCATAATTCCTCCTCCCCACCCCGCCTTCACCTTTTGTCTTGTCTATTTAGATAAGTTATTTGGGGTAAAGACTGTCTTACTATGTCTCTGTACAGTGCCTAGCACAAGTCCCTCATTTTGGTGCTACTATAGTAATCCTTTTCTGAGAGAGAAACATTTTTGAGTTATGATAAGCTCCAAACAGGATATACTGTACATTCCATATAAACTTAGTAAAGCAAATGGCTACATTAACCAAGTTCCCATATAGATGTAAGATCCATAATGTAAAGATGCTGCTCTACAAGGGATAATGGGACAGATTCACAGCTGGTGTAATTCCACTGATTTATTCCAGCAGGGGATCAGGCTCCAATATGTTGAACAAAATAAAAGGAAAAAAATTCACAAACATGAACAACTCCCCTGAAAACTGAAAGTTTGTCTTCCCTGCAATTTCTGTTGCTCCTAACTGGAGTCCCATCCACACACGAAAACCCTTCACTCAAGGGTGGGGGTGATTTAACTCAAATGGGCTGGCCCGTCTGGGGAACAGGCTAAAGCTTGTGTTAGCAGCTGATGAATGACTAACTCAACTACTCTTCGTAGCCTTGAGTGTTATTTTTACAGTCTGGCTGCTCTTACTTGAGCTAGGCTAACTGTAGAGGAGTTAATATGTGGCTTCATGGCAGTTAACTCATTTCCCCTACTAAATAAAGTCCACTTTGAACCTCTTTTGCCTCCATCACAAATCCATAAAAATGCACACATGACCAGCGAGGGAGCAGCATTCCCTGGCCACCACCTGTTCCAGTCCCACTCTCTGAACTGCCAGCAGTCTGTTGTGAGGGGGCCCAACCACTGAATCCCACGGCCTGCTCACCAACCTGGCCCTGGGTAGTGACTGATCACTGTTCTTAGCTATGGGTCTCTCAGGCAGAGGCCCCAGCTGCAGACACTCTGACATCTCTTTTTGGATTGTGGGTCCCACAGTCCAGTCACCTAGATCCTGGAGCCAGTGCCACAACCCTCTTGACCCCACTCCATCTGTTGCTTAGACCCATTCCCTCCAGCATCCATGTGGCTACGTGAGCTCTGGTTTCTTCATTTACACCCTTCTGGGACCCCATGACAGTTAAAGCAAGGGGCATAGGTTTTTAAAGGAATTTCTAGACACACACACTTTGTACTTGGTAAGCACAACAGAATGACAGATTTATGGGAAAAAATGCTTGTA
The DNA here is from genome assembly GCF_965140235.1 of Caretta caretta. NCBI lineage: Eukaryota > Metazoa > Chordata > Testudines > Cheloniidae > Caretta > Caretta caretta. Next base: position 90,214,816 of record NC_134214.1, read on the forward strand.
GAAGTATTGACTCACCACTGGGGTGGCAGGGCATGACATAGCAGCTCTTTCCGCCTCATCATTCCCCCTGAGGGTCACTCCAGCCTGGCAGTTCTTTGCCTCTTCCAGTGACTCTGCCCTCTAGCCAAATCACATTAGTTCCAAACCCCTTCAGGGTACTCCACTCCCAAGTCCCCATTACACTATATCCAAAGTTCCAGTCCCTTCAGCCCCTCTTCATGGTGGTTCCTAAGATCCACATGTTCTACCTGGTATCTTCAAATGTAGACCACACAAGGAACTATCAGTTCTAGTGCTCCTACTCCCATTCAACTCCCAGTACTTCACCAATCCTTGTCTTGGGCTTCCCACAGTGAGAACCCCTCATCTCCTGCCAGCTTGGTACTCCTTTGGTCTCAGCTCTGTATTGAGCCCTCTTCCAGGAAGACAGGAGAGCAAATCACCATTTCTTGTAGCCTTTACCTTTTAGTGCCAATGATCAGGGTTTTCCCTGCCTCTAGCAGCCTTCCATGACACTCTCAGCTTCCTGGGCTTCCTTTCCAGGTCCCCCACCCTCCTTCATCAGGGCTTCTTGTTGGGACTCAGCTTAATAGCAGCAGAGTCCTTTCTTGCTCTTCTTTCACAGCAGAGCCTCCCAACCTGTTCTGAATCCAAACTTCCAGCCTCCCTAGCTTTTATCAGCCTTTAGCCCAAGAGAGAAAGTTCCTAGTTATCTCTCCTATGGATCTCCTCTCTGGCCTCAGTTTCCCCTGCTCTATGCTCCTTCCTTTATGAAGGCCCAACTCCTCCCCAGCTGGGTTTAATAACCAATTATGCATAGGTGCTAACTTTTGGTTTTGCCCATGGGTGCTTTTGAAGAAGAGGTGTGCGTGTTTGGGGCAGACACTCTGCCAGTTTTTGGGGGGAGGCTATTATCAGCATATTTATACACTTCTTTCATATTCTAGTTATTGAATATGCGTCTATCATTGGTATCTTTACTATTTTAGTGATTCAGTTGTTATGAACTATATAATTATATTCTCATGAATTACAGCATATTAAAATCATTGCAATCACCTAAAAGCTGTCTTCACTGACATCCCGGTTTAAAGACATTATGACTCACTAGCTTTCTGGATGAAACTGTCAGCAATCTTATTTACATCTAGGTTCCCTGGTATTGTTTTGATGCACATTAAGGACAGCTACATTATTCAGTTACATCTGTCCCATTGATGACTGGAGATAATTTTTAAGTCTTCTGAAGCTGGAGAATGAGTTCAGGATAATATAGGCACAGTGAGAAGGATTTATAAATTTGCAGTATTCTGGAAACATAGTGCTTCCAGAGTACTGGAAATGACTTCAGGAGCTCTTTCTTGCTAGTTAACAGCTAATTTAGGCATCATCATTTTGTATGTATAGTTAGGATTATATTTTGCCACGTGCATTACTTTGCATTTAACATTGAATTTCATCTGCCATTTTGTTGCTAAGTCACCCCGTTTTGTGAGACCCCTTTGTAATTCTTTGCAGTCTGTTTTGGGCTAAACTATTGTTGGGGACACTGGGGCATGGCCACTAGATAACTCGAGGGGATGGAAGACCACGATTGTCAATGAAGCCCCCTTGCACTAGGCCCAGGTGTCCTTGCCCCCCTCCCCCCCACCTGGAGGCACACACAGCAGTTATGCTGAGGATCTGCAACAATATGTTGCAGAGTCAGACTGCCTGAAACTAAGCAAGGCCAAACAGGGCAGATATGGAAGAACAATGCTGAATAAAGCAGCTTTATGTATAGTTTAACAAATGATACAGAGAGTCAGGGAACTAGCTGGGAACTGGATTGGCTGGCTATATGGATACTTCGGGCAGCTTGCTATTGGATAAGTATGCTGGGAAAAAGGATGTATAAAAGCCTGTGTAACTTCCTGCTCTGTGTGCAGGATTTGAGATTTTATTCTCCCTGTACCTTTTTGCAGCTGCAAATAAACTTTTCTGCTTCTCCACCCCGTTGTGATTATTGGGTGTAGCACACCGGGTAACGAACAACTCAAGCTGTTGTTCAGCCTCTCGGCACTGGGTGCCGGCAACACTCTCTTGAGTAATTTTGTATCATCTGCAAACTTTGCCACCTCACTGTTTATTCCTTTTGCAGATCATTTATGAATATGTCGAACAGCACTGGTCCATGACCAGTACAAGCCCCTCTGGGACATCACTTTACTTCTCTCCATTCTGAAAATGGACCATTTATTCCTACCCTTTGTTTCCTATCTTTAACTGGAGTGCCTGGGAATGCTTTCAGGATCATCTAATGATTCTTAATTTACTATAATGACAGCCTATTATCTTAATCACCCTGCCTCTGTTTATAAACAGACTTCCTGCCCCAAGGGCAGAAGTTGTTAGCAGCACAGAACTCATCAAACTCCACACTCAAGATCTGTCTTCTGGGTTCTGAGGGATAGCTCAGTGGTTTGAGCACTGGGAATGCAGGGTTGTGAGTTCAATCCTTGAGGGGGCCATTTAGGGATCTGGGGTGGGAATTGGTCGTTGGACTAGATGACCTCTGAGGTCCTGAATATTCTATGAATATATATATTTTTTTCCTGTGGATGCTTGAGCCCCTGAGCACCCACGGAGTCAGCGCCTATGCAATTATGCCTTAGACTCACCAGATGCTACAGTGGCCTAATTGGGCTCAGGCTCCTATTAACCCAGGGTTAATTAGTGTGGGATTTATACACCCCATGACACAGCTGCACGCAATTCGCATCCTCAGCTTCCTCACCACTCCTAAGAGTCTTTGGGTTTTAATGTGTCCTTCAGGGAGGCCAAGTTGTTCCTGCTTCTACTCCTCCCACTGAGTCTTCTGGTTCTGGCAGTGGTCTGATCCTCCTTGCTAGGGAGCAGCTGGACTCCTCTTCCTGCTTTTCTTACTCTAGAGTTTTCCATCCCCCTGTGGGTGGCTGGTCCTAGAGGGTCATTCACAGTCTTTGGTTCTGCCAGTAGCCCTCCCATCCCACCAGCATAGGGCTATTTAAGGTTGATGACTCACTGTAGGCCCTGTTTCCGTTTCCCAGACTCAGGGCTTGTCTACCTGGTGCCACAGACCAGATTATGAGAGTACAAATTTATAGAATGCTCTAACATATGCGCTCTAACTGCCCCATATTGAACCCACTGGTGCAAACTAAAAAGTATCTGGGCCACACTGATGGAGTCCTCAGGAGAGAGTTTATCCATAGAAAGGCTTGTTGAAACCATGCTGAATGAACCCCTAGCAAGTCAGAAAGGCTTCCCAAAGAGTCCCACTATTTTGGGTGACAGGGCAGCCCCTGCCACAGGCACCCCCCTGCAGCAGTCTTCAGCACAACCAGTGCACCTGCCTCAGTTTCCCCTTCACTCACCCATAAAAAGGAAGGCAGTCTCTATGTCCTTTCAGAGTCCCATCTTTGGCACACAAATTTATTTGTAGACCCAAAATAATCTACAGAACCCTCATCATAAAACCACTTTTCCTGAAGCACAGCCAAATCACAGCTGCTTCTCATGCCCCCTCAGGGGATCATTTCCCACTCACACTCCTTACAGGCCATCTCCAGCCTCCTTTTCTGGAGGCTTGTCCTGGGCTCCACTTCCCAGGCCAGCCACCTGAGAGTGCCCAGATGAGCTGTGGGAAAGAAATCATTGTCCAGGGGGCTCAAGTCAGGCGTGCCACTAGAGTGTTTCACTCACTCAGGCCTCCCTCAGTGCAACTTCCATCGCTGCTCCTGGGATCCGCCCTCCCGTATCTACCCGCAGGCTTGGCTTTCCTTAACCAAGCTGGTTCTTGCCCTTCTTTCTGGGAGCCTCTACACAAGCTTTCCTGTAACTCAGCAGGATTCCTCAGCTCCAGTCAGCCTTCACCAACAGCCCTCTTCACCATTTGTTCTCCCCCCCCATTTCTCTAGTCTAGTATGGCAGTAATAGCCACTACTTTCTCCCTCCAGCAACTCTTACCTGCCTGCTTCCCTTTTTATATAGCTCAGGTGCCTTTCTTAAACCCAACTGGGAAGCAGTTGAAGAATCCCAGGTGCACTGGAAACTCCCCCCCCCCCCCACTCCTTCTTAAAGGGGCCAGTCACCCTGTGACTGGGTCTGTATATCATCGGGCACCCTGCGTTTAGATTAGATTCAATCTTGGAGAAAAGGCTCTGCCTGTTTTTCCTCAGAGAGTGCCTCAATGGCCGTGTCTGAAGGATACTGCTTCAGTGTACAGCTCAAAATAAAGGCAGTATGTCTGGTTGTTTTGGTTAAGACTTCCCAGTTTCATTGGCACTTGTAACTTCTTTGAGGCCAGCCTGGTTTATTTTTCATCTCATAGATATGTAAATGTGTCATTAATTTTAGGCATGCACACTCTGGTATCCTCTGGCCTAACAAGAAATCAGTGTTAGTTTTGACCACATTAATTCACTCCCTGTAGGGGAAATTGAAGCAACCTTTCATATCCCTGCATTAGTCTTAGATCAGGACAGGAAAATTCACTTAATCAGAATGTGAAAATTAAAAAAGGGAAATTCTGTTCTGACACCTAGCCTGTGATTTCTTTGGGACACCGACTATCTTCTTACTTGTCCGAACAGTGCCTAGCGCAGTGAGGCTCTGAGCCTTTATAGTAACAATAACAATAATTAATAAATAATGCAAAGTAGTATTTTAAAATGTTTCAAAATCTCCAGTGATATCTGCCGAGCAGTCATTATAGAGATAACTCCAACAAACCAAGCGTCCCAGTAACATGAGCATTTCAGCCAGAAACACAGGGGACAGCAAGAGATTCCCACAGTTCGTGTAGGTACATTCTGTATATTTCTGATTAGGTTTAGTGGGTGGAAATCCGGCATTCTGTGTGTCTCTGGCTCCAGCACTGATCTTCCTCTGCTGATGCAGTCTTGTCAGGGTGGCAAAATGGTTTCTTCCTGTTTCATTAGTTCATATTCAAATTGTTTATAAACAAAAAAATGTTGAAGAGACAGTTAGTAGAGAATTAACCCTGCTTACACTGGATTCAGGGACTGGACAATACTTTTTTTTAACTGCATGGTAGGTTTCCTGCAGTGCAATATAAAATATGGAAGAACAAGGATAAAAGGATAGCAGGTTGGAAAGAGCTAGTAATCTTCCATGCCATAGCTAGGTGGTAGCATAGCACAAAAGGTTTTGGTCATAGGCATCACTTCATGGGGGGAAGGGGCATCTCCCCACCCAACCAACTTTCAGCTGGGGAGGATTATTAATAGATTTCTCCTCACCAACGTCTAGCCCCCAGCAGGAGGGAGGGAGCAGAAGAGAGACAGCCCTCAGCTCTGTCTCTCTCTCACCTTCCCCTATGATCAGCAACCTGTTGAGTGGGTTGGAGGAAGCTGCAGTGTTACTAGGGGCTGCTATGTCTCTCCTGGCTGCTCTCAGCCCTGCCAGCACCTCCACTGACCCTGAGTATAGAGGGAGGGGGCCACTCTGGGAAGGCAGGGGGCTGGGCTGGGCTGATTCCAGAGGAAAGAGCTGTGGTGAGTTCTGCCCTGCCCAGTAACTTCTTTCCTCCAAAGAAGGTTCAGGTACGGGAGAGGGGAACTGGGAGGCCCAAGGATCTTGGGGGGCTTTTGGTAGGGTGACCAGACAGCAAGTGTGAAAAATCAGGACAGGGAGTAGGGGAATAGGTGCTTGTATAACACAAAGCCCTAAATATTGGGACTGTCCCTATAAAATCGGGACATCTGGTCACCCTAGCTTTTGGGGAAGGGAGCTGAAGGGAAACCTAGTCACAGAGGTGGAGTTTTTTTTGGAGGGGGGACACTGGCTCTTGGGGGGGTTTGGAGTGGAGACATATTCTGAGAGAGGGGAAGGGCCCTGTGGAGGAGAGCTGAGGAGCCATCTCCCAGGCATGTGGTGCCGGCTCCCGTGACTTTGTCATGGGTGTCATAAAAGTTGATGTTCACTTAGCGCCTCAGCTCCTGGGGTCATGTGCTTACACGAGTGTCTTGGCTTTGGTAGGAAAAAAATGGTTTCTGGCCCTCCCAATTACTGAGAAGAGGAGAAAACGTGAGCCAAGGGCTCTTTGCAGGCCCAGAAGCCCTGATTTTTAACTAGTCTTGTGATGTTTTGTGGCCCAACTCATGGTTCAGAACATTAGAAGTTGGCAGAGTTGGGAACTATAGTGGTCTGTCATTCCCCATTCTCGCTGACAAGTTACTCGCTGTTTTTGGCTGATCCCAGGAACTCTCAGGCCTTGTTATTCAGGGCCCCTGATTTTAGCTGTGTGAGAGGTTGTGCTGTCAGATCACAACACCGGAGGGTAGAAAGGACAACCCTGTCATCTTCTGTTCCATAATGCAAAAGGAGCCCACCCTGTGCTAAAGTAAACAAGTCCATTGCATAATAATCTTGTCCTCAAAATGAATTCCTCCTGGCCTATGACATGTGAAATAGGTAGGGCCAGTTGGCATTGCTAAGTACCTGAAAATGCACCAGAGGAATGACAAATTTCTGTGCATCAGGCAGGCAGTTTATCAGTCTCTTTGTGCTGTCTGCTGAGGAAGAGACCTTAAGAAATCCTATTTGTTCTGGAATAACCAGATAAGATCAACAATTTTCCAAGCACCTAGCTAACATTTTTGCTAGAGTTTTGCATCCATCTTAATTAGTGATATGGGTCTATAATCATGTTCCTCCAGCGAAGAGCTTCCCTTCTAGGGAATTACTGCAATAAGAGGAGATTTCATGCAATTTTCCAAGCAAAATGTAAAATAACAGGAAGGATTTCAGTATTAAATGATACTTTGGGGGAAGTTTGAGCTTTCATTCTGATTTTATTAGCAGTTCTGTCAATCAGGAATAAATCCATTAAAGCCAGTGGAATTATGTTGCTGTAAATAAGATTAGAATCAGGCCTTTTGTTTCATTGTGACACAACAATAAATCCAGGAAAAGAATTTAGGGCCAAATTCTATTTCCAGTTTCACCAGTATAAAATTGGAGTAATTCCACTGAAATTAGTTGAAGTTACTCCAGATTTATGGTAGTGTGCCTGCCACCAGAATTTGTTCCACAATGAAAAAATGACTAGATGACTGTCTGGGTTTTCTGCATAGCGCCCCCAGAACTTGGCCCATAATTAATGTTTTTTTCATGTTTAGGCAGTTCTGCCTGTTTTTTAGGATTGCTCTAAATCATTGTTTGTCTCGCTTACGAAGAACTTTCAAAACATAATTGTTCACACCAATAATATGATGGACCTGAGCCACAAAGTTTGGATATGAAGCTAGGTACAAACTTTTCCAAAATTCAGAAAGGCTTATGGTTCTGCTTATTGTGAAGCGGTAGGATCAGATCTGCTGTGGGACACTGCGGTAATAATTGGGAATGTTTGTAACTGTGATTCTTATTCATGCCAATCTCTGAGTTTCACAGCTCCGTTTATTTTGATGCCGAATATATTAGTGCACATCTTAAAAGGGAGCAGCTCACATTAGCTAAGGTACCAGCATAGCCTTACACATATTTCTGCTAGTTGCCCAAGTCTGTCATTTTAACTTCAAAGTAATGCAATATTTTTAATTTGTTGAAGCTGCTAATTAAAGCTGCACACCTGGTTTGTGTGTGTGTATATATAAAGAAATAGGGATTTATATTACTCAAGGGCAACTATTAATCCCGTGTCCAAAAGAAGAGTGAGAAGCTGCATTTTTGAGATCTTTGCACTAATTTGACATCTTTGTCCTTTTTATGTAGTGAAATGTGACAGTTATTTATAGCATGGATACTGGCTTCGACCCTTTGTGTTGTGGGAAACAGTTTGTTTGGCACATGAAAAACGGTATTAAGGTAGGACTTCCTTTTTTCCCACAAAGCTTCTGTATTTTGGGGTCTGTTGCATTGGTCAGGTAACAGCTGTAGGATCAAATTGCAGATAATAGCTGAATCGCTTAATAACTCCTGTGACCACTTACTCTAACACCGGTGCTATAAAGTTGCTCCTGGTCATTTCATGTGTATGTGGAGGTATAACCCTGGTGTTCTCATTCTGGCCATGACCAGCTGGGATGGAGTGAGAGTAAGAGACCTGACTCATTCTTCTTCCCAGAGCCATGCTTTGAGCCTTGTGGTTCCACAGTAGGCATGAAGTGGACATAAAGCTCTTGCCCAGTTCGCAGGTGACACACTTGCTTCCCTCTTCCCCATTCCCTTGCTGAAAGCTGCCAAAGTGACTTCCCTGACATGAAGAAGGGCTGTGCTTGCTTCCCCAGCACTGGATCTCTCCAGAGGTGTCCCCCAGAATCTTTTCGGCTGACTTTAGGCCTCGTGAGACCACACAGGTCATTTCAAGACTTGGTCCGAGCATTCAGTTCTGCACTGAGGGTAATGAGGGTTCAAATTCAATGGCATTCTTTAAATGTCATTGACATAAGCCCTTGACTGGGGAGCTACTGGAGGAATCTGAGGTACATTTGTCTTTAAGGAGCGAGGGAAGAAGCTGGATTCTGGCATTGGCAATGAGACATTTTTATTTAAATGTAGTCCACTTGGATGAAGAGAGTGCTTTGATTTGATACACTGAAATAAATTTTGAAAGAAATTAACCAAAGCGAAGATGAAAATATTGGAAAAAGGGTAGCACTTGTTTTACACTCAGAATTGGACTTGGAATTTTGTGTTAGAAGTAGGCTTGCAAGGATTAGACTTGTAGTGGTAAATGTTGGTAAACCCCAGTTTCACTGTGCACTCAGAAACAGTCAGAAAAATATTTTCATTGATGATAATCGAAATTTACAGATAGGCTAAGTAAGAACAATGCTGCTTGAGAACTTAATAGAGTTTGATTTAAAGATATTTACTTGGTATATTTTGACATGTGATATTGACAATTTTGTTTTAATGGCTGCAAAGTTTTAACTTTTTGGATCTCAACATCTACTGTAAATGAATAACTATTCTCTGAACCCTCCCATAATTTCCCACAACTGCACAAATGTAAATAGATAAAAATTGAAAAAATGCTTAAAACCCATAATTTCACACAACCGTGAAAATGGAAATGGATTCAAATGAAAAAGCTTAAAAATAATCAATATTGTCCATCAACATTACTATAAATAAAGAAATAAATGAGTTCTGCCAAGCCTCATAACAAGCTCTAAAAACTTGCTTACATAACTCAGTTATAAAACCTCTATTTCTCTTCCTAAAGGCTTATGTGGCCTATACAGTATTGAATTACGCATTTAAAATTAATCCACTGAGGCAGCCCACCGAGATGCCACTGCTTATTTAGTAACTGCACCAAGCACTTAGGGACAGTGAGGAGCATGCTTTGTGCTATACGCAGAAGCAGGACTGTCCTGACTATTGCAGGGGATTTGAAATAACCATCCCTCTGCTTTTCTCCCTCTTAGTTTCCAATAAGATTCTACTCCTGACTCTTTTGACATTCATACAGCTTGACTTAAACTGACAACAGCCAACCAAGTCATGTCAAATTCTTGAGGGGAAGATTAATAGATTTTCTGAAGGGATCAGGAGCATCTGTTTCTGGGGACGGCCTTGGCAGGACTGTGGGAAACATGCCTATATGAACAGAAGTATTTAGAGGAATCAAGATTTTATAAACGGAGCAATAGAACAAGTTTTCAAAGTCTTTTGTTTCTGCAGTGATCAGCTTCTTGTTTTCTCATCCCCTTCACAGGGATTAATAGTTATGTGTTTACTCAAACCAAGATTTTGGGTAATCTCAGTTCTTTTCCTCTGAATTCTTCAAAGTACAGTTCTGCTCTGAAAAGGGTCTGTAAAATGGCGTTGTGGGACTCCAAATTTGATCTGGATATACAATCAACATGATCAGGTTAAAAATAAAAACAGTGCCAGCCAGACCTGCAAACTCATACTTGGATTTGAAATACAATCAGGGCCTCTTCCAGATACTGCATCATAACCAGGAATTAGGATTTTGCAGGGCAACATCTGCCCTGAGTGACACCTGGGCAAACCTGTGGTCGTCAAAATCTGCTCTCAGTTGTACCTATGCAATCCCTGAATATATTTTAGAACAAATTTCTATCCCACTGGTACTAAGAATATGGGAATATAATCTCATTCCCCCAGGGTGCTCTTTCACTTTCTATTTCCTTCTCTCTGTGTTTACATGCCCCGCCACCCCCAACCATAGTATCTGAGCATCTCCTGAATAATTAAAAATAGAAATAACATAAGAATCTCTCTCTCTTTGCTGTCATCCATTCTAGCCTGTAGGAGAACCTGTTTGATTGGTTTTGTTCATTTACTTGTGTGTATGTGTAGAATTTAATGGAGCAAAGCTAAATTCTGGAAGTGGTTAGTGCTCCGGTCGTTTTTATCTCTTGTGAGATTGAGTTCTGTAATCTCGATCCAGCTAGCATGAAAGTTCAGTCTCCTGTGTTTATGAGCCTTGTAATTCCAATGGAATGTAGTTGTTATGGGAAGTGATGCTTATGGAGGGAGATACAATCTCTCTTGGGTAACTGGGACCCATCCCACTTAGGGCTTTGAATAAAGGATAGAGATTCTAAACTGGGTCCTATTTTCAATGAGAAGCCAGTGCAGACACCCCAGCACTTCTGTAGGTAACCTTAAATTGTTTTTGTGCCTGGGTATATAAATAACTTCCTTAATTTCAAATAGTCTCAATGGAACCAGATCCACTAAACACTGATGAGCCTTTCTAGAAAAAAATAACAATGTTTAAAATCTGAGGGACTTTTTAAAAAACACTGCTTTAAGGATATGAGTATAGTTTTATTTGTGCTTAGATTGATTTTGTTCATTCATTTCGCTTTAAATATACATTTTAATTTGTGAAAAAGCTACTGGTTGCATAACTCATGAGTTATGAAACCTATATTTTTGTCCTCTGTATTCTGAACATCTGTGGCTATATCCAATTACAATTTTCATGTTCAATTTGAAGAAGTAATATTTAGTCTGAAGACTAGAGCGATCTGTATAGTGAAATCAGCTAAATAATGTGGTTGAGTCTCACTTCCTAACAGAATTCAGACATGTGCTAGGTTATGAAATTCCATTTGTTTAATTAATAGGTTTCAAAGAGTAGCAGCCGTATTAGTCTGTATCCGCAAAAAGAAAAGGAGTATTTGTGGCACCTTAGAGAGACTAACAAATTTAGTTGAACATAAGCTTTTGTGAGCTACAGGTCACTTCATTGGATGCATGCAGTGGAAAATACAGTGGGGAGATTGATATACACAGAGAATATGAAACAATGGGTGTTACCATACACACTGTAACCAGAGTGATCAGGTAAGGTGAGCTATTACCAGCAGTGCAATATAATGGCAAAAAGGAGGTGATGGTGGGAGAAATGTAGAGGTTCTTATGAATGAGGTGTACTGTTGAAATTATACCTAAAATGCTGCACACAGCTCCAGGATCCTCAATGCTGAGAACAGATCAACAGACTAGAGGGAATTCACAAGATAGAGACAAAAATAATGAAGGATCTGGAGGAACTGATTTACATGGAAAGATAGAAAGAACTATATGCAGAAAACTGTCTAACTGATTACTATATTGGGGGAAAATAATAATGATTTACAATAATGCTCCATTATGGCTTCTAATACCTACATTTAGTGTTTCCAGGTAACAATAAGGAACCTGAAAGGTTTTATGGAAGGCAGGACTCAGATAGGAAAAAAGAAAGTACTGATGCTCTCCCAAGTTCCACCTACAAACAAACCACCCACTTGAGACACCAAAATGAGTTTCCACGCACAGTAAATTCTTGCCTGATCTGATCAGTAGTTCAGTAGCTTACAGTGCTGACACTGAAATTGCCATTAATACACTTGAGAATTAACAACCCTTTAAATAATCAGAGGCAGTTCACGCTGCCCTCCAGAGTATTATTTCAGGCTATCTGCAGATGCAAACAGGCATCACTGCATCAATTCACACTGGAGCATCATCTTTTAGGTTACCCCAACCATAAAGGCTAGAGACCCTTAAGCTTGATTTTCAAAGGTTCTCAGCTCCCACAACTCCCACTGAGTTCATGTCAGGTTGCAGCTAAGCCTGGGACCAGCTGGTTCTACCTCCCAGATGAGCAACAGAGGACTAACAGCAGAATCACCTGATTGGCCAGACCATCCAATTGGCTGGAGGAACCAAGAGACCCGTTCTGAAGCCCAGCCCTAGCAGCTAGCAGGTCAACACTTACACCTGCAGCATCAAATACTCCCGTTCCTGCCTTGTTCCCAGCCCTGCTCGGTTTCTGACCCTTGGCTCTGTCTCCTGACCTTTGGCTGCGACCACTAGGCACAGTTGCTCATGGCTCTGATCACTAACCTGGCAGCTGATGCCCAGACCCATGACAGTTCAGGTGCTGAGCACTGTAATCTGACTCTTTAATTTTCATTTTAAATGAAAATTTAGATTATGGTACACAAGATAGCAGCCTCCAGAAACAAATATTCCATCACCAAAGCACTATAACTAGTCCAATTCTACCTCTGATGGATTCTACCTCTGATGGTGGCATGAAGTCCTGGAGGCATTCTGATTTTGTTCAAGCTAAAGCACTCTGAATCAGTGGGAGCATGCACATCCCCACTACAGTTCCTTATCCTTGATATGGAAAAGTCCTACCATGCTCCATCACACCTCCTTTCTGGGTCTAGCATCACTGATGCTGCTGCAACCTTCTTGCCCTGAACTTTTGGAGAGGAAGAGGGTTCAGAATTAGAACTGGGGTCTAAATTTTGCACTTGGCCCCTATATCTGTAATGGGCTGAACCAAAAGCACAGACACTCCTGAATGCTGAAAGCTTGAAATTCAGATCTTCATTTTGTGGCTCAGAAACATCTCATCTAGCACAGTAATCATAGAGAAGATGTGGGAGGAGATTAATAGGCAACGTGAAAAAAGTAAGATGGTGAGACTGTGGTATATTGGTCAGAGTGATTTTGCCGATTCTTAAAGTTTTAGGGGCCAAATACTATTCTGAGATACATGCACTCAGTTCACTTCCACTTTAGTCTACACGAGGGCAGAATGAGTTTCTCTCACTGGCCATGTCTGCACTAGAAAAGAGGTGTGCGCTAACGTGTTAATCTCCTGCTGAAGACAAGGCAAATTCTGGTTTTAACAAATTAGCCAAGCTATTGCCTCAACCAATTGTGTGCTAAAACTACAACTTGCTTTGTCTACACTAGGGTGTTAACATGCTAGCTAACATATTTAAAATACACCTTTGTCCCTAGTGAAGACCAGACTTTTCTCTCGTCCTCCAATTTATGCCTTCACGTAACTCCAATTGAAGTGACCAGGTGGCCTTTCCTCTTCAGGTTAACATGATTAAACTGAGTAGGCTGTTCTTACTCAGGACATTAAACATCTCAGTCAAACAGGTGTCTGGACAGGTAGTAAGGGCTTGTCTACACTTGAAATGCTGCAGCGGCATAGCTGTGCTTCTGTAGCACTTCAGTGAAGATGATACCTATGCTGACCGGAGGGACTCTCCAATTGGCATAGGTAATCCCCTTCCCTGAGAGTCAGTAGCAAGGTTGATGGGAGAATTCTCCCATCAACCCAGCACCATCTATATCGGGGGTGGGGGATGGGGAAAGGTCAATTTAACTGCGTCGCTCCAGGGGATGGATTTTTCACACCCCTGGGCAAAATAGTTCTACTGACCTAATATTGTCATGTAGACCAGGCTGAAGTTTCTTCCCAGGTACTTCTCAAGTATTTTATTTGCAGGTCATTTCACATTACTGGTGAATGCTTTCCTTAGTTTGGCTCTGTAGATTAACAAATGAAGGAACAGGAGGGATTTTTCAGAATGCAAATGTCACTGAAATGATCCGTTTGTGGTTGCCAGTGTCCCTCCTTCCCCTCCACACACACTTTTTAAAGAGAATGCTTAAAGACATCAGGCATATAATTTCCAAAATAGTAAGGACATTTAAAAGAGAATACATTATTTACACTGAAGAAAATAGACTGCTCCCATATATTGCAACAAATTGTTCCGCAGCACTTTAGCGTAATAGCATAGATGGAAATGCAGAGGAAGCACCACAATATTGAATGAACCTGTTTCAGAGCATTGGCAGAGGCCACAAAGCAAGCAATTAACTAGCTGAATGAAGCCATATAAGCCTACGCCTTGTCATTTATGTAACTAACCTTTGAGTTTTGGACATACTGGTATGCTGCAGTGAAGCCCACGCAATGTTTCTTTTATATCTATGTACTGAGCAAATGGGAAATGCAGATCCTGCCATTTGCTTTTCTCATTTTCAGCACTTATCAGTGCTCTCTGCCTGAGTGATCTTATCCTGCAAAAATGTTCACCTTACAGTCCCTAGTCTGTAATGCACTGCAAAGCTAGATGAGACTTTGCCTTGCTGTGTGAGAGGTATATTCTGCCCTTAAAGGTGCTTTTGAGCCTAGTCTCATGCATGATAAGTAGCACCTAAACGGAATTCATGCCCTGATCTTACCATGCCTCCATGGAGAAGTCAGAAACAGTGAACTGGAGAGGGCTCACACAAGCCCCTTGTTGACAACAGACAGCCTTTGCTAATAGCCTTGAAAACATAAAACCAATGTAAACCGGTGTAATCTGATTGTAAGGGCTGAAGGGAAGTAGGCCCTGGACTTCAATTCTGCAGGTTGTCTCCCTCGTCCATTCCAGGAAGCATTGGGAGCACAGGAATGCTTGGATCTCTGGTGATAACATTAGGTCTATGTGATATTCAGCCGTGGAGTCGCTCACATGCAGGTCTGCTCTACTGAAGTCATTTCTGCAGTTAGGGAATGAGTCATTTTGCTCATTAGTTCTTTTTTTTTCTTCTTCTTCTTTCCCCCATCACGTTATAACCAGACTAATTTGGAAGCCTTTTAAGACAAACACGATTTCTTCTCAGCAGGAGGAAATAAAATAGCATACATAACATGGTTATATAACACTCTGCTACTCATGCCTAGAATGAGGTCATTTTGATTAATGTATTTATCCAATGTGCAGCTCTAGCAGGAGATGTAATTGTGATAAAAGTGCACCATTTTAGGTTCTTTTCGGCAGAGCCCTCAGGTTTCTAACTAATTTTCCAAAACCTGTAGATTTACTTTGCATGCTCTAAGCTCTCTAAACCTTGGGAAGCCCTTTGAGCTTTCTTTCCTTTTCTTTCCTTTTCTTTTGGTAAGAGACACACTCTGTAGTTGCCTATTTTCTAGTATTATTATATTTTCTTTGTATTACAGCAGTGACCAGTAGCCTCAATCGCAGCAGGGCCCCATTTTGCTAGGGACTGTGTAAACATATAGTAAAAGATAGTCTCTGTCCTGAAAAGTTTAAGACCTAAATTAAGCCAAGAGGCAACAATATGGTGGAACATACAACTGGAGGGCTGATAACAGTGATAAGTACTAGGGCTGTCGATTAATCGCAGTTAACTCACGCGATTAACTCAAAAAAATTAACTGAGATTAAAAAAAATTAATAATCGCACCATTAAACAATAGAATACCAAATTGAAATTTATTAAATATTTTTGGATGTCTTTCTACATTTTCAAATATATTGATTTCTATTACAACACAGAATACAAAGTGTACAGTGCTTACTTTATTTTTACAAATATTTGCACTGTAAAAATGATAAATAATTCACCTCATACAAGTACTGTAGTGCAATCTCTTTATCATGAAAGTGTAACTTACAAATGTAGATTTTTTGTTACATAACTGCACTCAAAAATAAAACAAAGTAAAACTTTAGCGCCTACAAGTCCACTCAGTCCTACTTCTTGGTCAGCCAATTGCTAAGACAAACAAGTTTGTTTACATTTATGGGAGATACTGCTGACTGCTTCTTATTTACAATGTCACCTGAAAGTGAGAATAGGTGTTCGCATGGCACTTTTGTAGCCGGTGTTGCAAGGTATTTATGTGCCAGATATGCTAAACATTCATATGCTCCTTCATGCTTCGGCCACCATTCCAAAGGATGTGCTTCCATGCTGATGATGCTGGTTAAAAAAATGTGTTGATTAAATTTGTGACTGAACTCCTTGGGGAAGAACTGTATGTCTCCTGCTCTGTTTTACCCGCATTCTGCCATATATTTCATGTTATAGCAGTCTCAGATGATGACCCAGCACATGTTCGTTTTAAGAACACTTTCATAGCAGATTTGACAAAATGCAAAGAAGGTACCAATGTGAGATTTCTAAGGATAGATACAGCACTCGACCCAAGGTTTAAGAATCTGAAGAGCCTTCCAAAATGTGAGAGTGATGAGGTGTGGAGAATGCTTTCAGATGTCTTAAAAGAGCAACACTCCAAAGTTCCTGTTCTCTCTGGTGGTGGCGTATTCAGCAGGTTTTTTTTTTGTTTTTTTTTTTGCTGCTTGGGGCAGCAAAAAACGTAGAGCCGGCCCTAAGTGCATAAGTAAGGGAGAGCCGTGTGATGACGAACCTTAAAAATAAGGACAAAAAGCTGTATTTGAGGGGAAGGCAAAGGGTGAGCCAGTGGAGGGGCAAGTGACACAGTCATAGCAATGGGCTAGGAAGATAAGCTTAACAGCCATGCTTTGGGTGAAGCCATTCCTCCATCAATGTAAAATGATCCCTAGTACTTGCTTGTGGAATCAGCGTGTGTGTGTGTGTTGTTTCAGGGTGTTGAAGTCCCATTATTCAAAGCTTTGACACACACACACACACACACACACACACACACACACACACCCCTCCATGCGCCCCCCGGTTCTTTTTCAGTTTAGTAGCTCCTAACTGGCCATATAACCTATTGCTACTGTGCAGCAGCTGGTCTTTGGAAACACTGTGTGTTTATTTGCACTATTGTTCCTGGCAAAAAGCTTGTTATTCAATTGCTCTCTTTGACCTTTAGTTACCCTTGTTACATAATTGGACATCAACTTCCCATCATGCACTTCTCTGTCCATGTTTTGCCGATCTATAAAGTGATTTTATGGGTTATGAAGGGTGTGTCTGCTCAGTTGTGACAGAAACATTTACTCTACTGACCCTGAATTTTTTCTACAGTCAAAATTCACGATAGAGGGTGAGAGAGCGAGTACAGGAATTGTGAGGAAAATTTCAGTGACTAGTCACTTGAATTTTAAAGGAAATTTCCATTCAACTACATTCAGAATGTTTGCAGAAAGCGAATTCAAGAACCTGAGTTTTTTACTGGTGCAAATACTCATGGAAACCCCATTGAAGCTACAATATTCCTGCAACATGAATTTCAAATTCGTATTAAAATTTCAACAAATAATCAGTGGTAACAGGCCCAGTTAATGGTACTTACTTTCTCAGTCGAGAGAAAGAATAGCATGTGACTTGCTTAACTAACCAACAGAGTTCATTATGAATATTCACAATTTACATTCCGCAGACCTGCAAAAATTGCTTCATAATTATGTAAATTTCATAAGTTTGCCACTCACCATAAAAATCTCTCAGGGGAGACAAGAATTGAATTTCTAATATAGAAATCACACTGAGAAAGATTATTTAATACTCTCATTTCTGTTTTATTTTTACAAAACTTTCCAGGCCTTCTTTGTGTCTTACAAAAACCAAACCACAACTCCTGCTCACAAAAAAAAAAAAAAAAAAAAAAAAAGCACAAGCTCAACTTTATTTTCCTTTTCAGGTCACCCTTAAAATACATACATACGAAAGGCCTCAAGCTCTCCTTTTGTTTACAGTTATGTAAATCAGAAGTAGCTCCAGGGACGTTAAGAGGTATTATACTGGCACCCTATGTACCCATATTAACTGTGATTAGCATCATATGAGAAGTAATCCGTCTGTGACTGAAGAGTCCAAATAGCCTATATAGTGGAGAAATGCAACCTGTAGGGCAGTTGCTCCAAATTTCACATGCAAGCTGTAAATGTTGATCCCAAAATTCCTCTAACTCAGCAATACAAAATACTGCAGCATTTTGAATCCATGGCTCCAGTAGTTGCTGGCATATCACAGCTGCAAACTAGGGGCTCTCAAAGTAGTGGTAGCTAACTGCCAGAAGCAGTCATAGGATGTGGTCATGCCATATGGTCGTCGTTCAAATTGCATTGAAATCACTTGGAGTTTGGGGATCAGGCACTACTGCAGGACATGCTGTAGCTTGACTAAGTAATTTCACTTATGTTGGCTTGCACACATGGTGTTCATTGAGAAACATGAAGCTTAAAATATTAGGCTGGATTGTGAGCTCACTTATGTTGATATCAATCAAGACAGACCACAATCATGATAATGGAGAGAGACTAGTGCAGGGGTTCTCAAACTTCATTGCACTGTGATCCCCTTCTGACAACAAAAATTACTACATGACACCCCCAGGAGGGGTGACTTAAGTCTGAGCCTGCCGAAGCCCCACTGGGTTGGGGGAACAAAGCAGAAGCCCAAGGGCTTCAGCCTCAAGTAGGGCGCCTGTAACCTGAGCCCTGCCATCCCAGGCTGAAACCCTCAGGCTTTGGCCCCAGGCCCTACCAAGTCTAAGCCAGCACTGGTGACCCCATTAAAAAGGGGTTGCTATCCACTTTGGGGGCCCCCCACCCAGAATTTGAGAACTGCTGCACTAGTATAAAAAGGAGCACCAAATCCTGCCTAATGTACCTATCAGCAGGGGTGTTGGAACTTTTTATGGGGTGGGTTGGGTGTGCGTGGTGAAAGTCATTGAACAAAATAAAACCCTCTACATTATGGAAACCACTTCAAGCTGGGGGTGCGGTCACATACTCTGCAGCCCTGGTTCCAGCATCCCTAACCCAGAAAGGAAAACTAGAATTGTGAACTATCTGGCTCATCCTATGCAGTCATGCCCTTATAGGATGTGGCCTTATCCAATATAATAAAAGGAGTAGAGTTAGGCTCAGACAATACTTGTTTAGACCTACAAGCAAAGCGTCAGGGCTGCTGTCGGAAATGGTGTTGATGGCTCAGAAGTTGGAACTTTTGGATCAAACACAGCACTGCAACTTACCCGAGGGATGGTTGACTTGATAGAGAGCTGAAGGGTCTGACTTCTTCTACTTAGCAATGCTTGTATAGCTTGTCACACCACTAAAGTCTCACTGAGTTGCAAATGGAGGCAGGGCCACTGTCCAAGCCTAGCATTTGGAAGTGCTATTTTTCAGCTGACCCGTAAAATCAAGGGCTTTATTGCAAGCCCTTCAACAGCCCCTGGAACTCTTGATAAGAGGGGAGCAGTTAACCTCTATGTCCTGTTCTTTTATCCCATCACATTAAGCCAGGAGGCAGTGAGACATACATCAACACTAGTAAGGAAATTGAAAGCAGTCTGATGACTTATCCTTTTAAAATAAATTTAAGAAATGATTCCTCATGAAGCAGACTGTACAGTAGGAGAGGCACAATGATCCAGTGGAATGAGCACAATAGTAGGAGCCAGGAGTTCCAATTATTCTTGTTTTATAGATTCAAAACTGAGCCAGAGAAATGATGGGATTTGCCTAAGGTCATCGATTCATAGAATTTAAGGGCCACCAGATCACCTAGTCTGACCTGCTATGTATCACAGGCCACCAACCACTCTCACACCACAATTAGACCCAAGTCTTACAGCCCTCCTGACACTAGACTGCCTGTGGCGCACAAGAGAATGGTAGGGACCTAAGGGTGCTCAAGATCCCTGCAACAGACCATAGGGTTTAAGCAAGTTACTCCCCCTTTATGTCAGTTTCCTGAACTTGCCCACATCCACAGGCTTGTGTGATCTTCAACAAGGCCTTAGGCTCCTTTGACTTACTTTTCTTATGTACAAACTAGGAATAATAAATACTAAGCACACTTATTACAGACAATTCATGTGTGCACAGTTGTTTGAACAGAGGGTTGAGTATTAATTATTACTATTTATCAATTAATAAGACAGCAGCAGTTTTACTTGCTCACTGTTTAAATGTTTTGAGGATTCTTATTAAAACATTGAATGAATAGCAAGTTAAACTCCTTTGAGGCAATACAGCTTACTGAATATATCCATTAAGCCAAGTTTTTAGGGGACCTAATTTACTGGGCCTGCAAATTTTGTGACTTATCTCCGTTGCATGAGGAAAGCCTATTGCCTGTGTATTAAAATCTGATCCCCTATATGCATTCATAAGTTAGCCTTACTCTATGCTCAAATAGACAGGTCCCACTGAAATCAACAGCAATTCCATTCACCTATCTTACAGCAGAATTTGGTCCAGGTGGTGCAGTTGTCCTTTGGGGGTGGAGGAGGGAGAAAATTTAACTAGTAGTTGTACAAATGCAGTAGCTACTTGTTAGAGGAAAGTAGGTGTCAGGATATTTTCTAGAGACTCTTGTTATAAGACCCCAAGTCAAAAAAGCAGCCCTGTTCAATCCTTATGAAATCAATGGAACTTAAGCATCTGTTGTCCTGAATAGGGGATGGATTTCAGCACATACTTAAGTGCTTTTCTCGAGTTGTGCCTGACTGAGCATCCATTGCAGGCAATAAGAATCTTTCCATTAACTGCAGTGGGGAGCAGGCCTTAAATGACAAGTGCCATAGTGATTTAGGGCATTCTTTCTATCTTTGTAATTTCTTGTTATCAGATACAGATCAGAGAGTAAAGAACACAAATTTTAATTAGCAAACAAGTATCCATACAGACTTATGTCCATACAACATAATTAGTACTACTGGATACATAGGCTGACAGAACTATGAAATTAATATCTTGAACATAACATGAATGGGAAAAAAAGATGTCAAACTTACGTAGAGGTAGTGGAATAGTACTGCTGTTCAATGACTAATTGAATTTAATTTCACTTCAAGTTCATTAGTGCAAGAAAAATAAAAGGATGCTTTACACACAAGTAGAATACAAAAGCCCCCAAAGAAATTTGTCACTATTTAAAATGACTTGATAGATATTTTATTTCTGGCTCTCTAATAACCACATAGCTTGATGGTATTAAATAGGACAAGTCTACAGCATCACATGAAGATATCTTAAATGATTTTTCCACCGGCTTTTTTTCTTCCAGTAGATATATGTAAAACGATTACATTGTTTCTGCTACAGTACTGCTCTGTAAACTTGTGTTCCTCCAATCTGCTGTCAAGAATTAAAAAGGGGTGGGGGGGTAGGCTATGATTGAAGATTAAGAATGGCAACCAGCAACACAGAAATACAGGCACTTCTATTTGAGGGTTAATTTAGACCCTATGAAAACTCCTCAGATATTAGTAAGCACTTCTGTACATGATACGTGCATGTATAACTCTGGGCATGTCTACACTGCAGGGCAGTACTAATGACAGGGGTGTGAACAGCAGAATATGCTAACTTGTGCTCTGACCCCTGTATACCCTGCTAGTGTGAACTAAGTAGTACTTGCCCTGTTTCAAATAGGGCTACAGTAGCGCTAACTAGGTACTTTCTAGTTCACACCAGGAGGGTCTACATAGGACCATGAGAGCATACTCTACAGTTCACACCGCTGTAGTTACCACTGCACTGCCATGTAGACAAGACCTCAGTGTAATAGTTCAGCTTTTGTGCATCAGCCATTTAAGAATTAAATCCTGTATTAAAC
Source organism: Caretta caretta (assembly GCF_965140235.1). Classification (NCBI taxonomy): domain Eukaryota; kingdom Metazoa; phylum Chordata; order Testudines; family Cheloniidae; genus Caretta; species Caretta caretta. The sequence goes on from NC_134214.1 coordinate 90,236,449, forward strand.
AATCTGGTTTCTCGTATATTGGCAATATTTATCCTGCAAATCTTGGCAGAGGATTTCATTTACAAAGGTACTTTTCTGCATTCTTCTTGAGCCTGCAGTCTTTGTGGGCTTGATCCAACCCCCTAATGAAGTCAATGCGAGTCTATTGACACAATTGTCTCAGACCCTAAATGCATATAATTCCTACTGAATTTTGCACAAACTAGACTCAGGTTACTTAGATAGATGTTTTGCCTATTTTCACAAAAGCTACATGAATCACTCTCTCCACTACCCCCCAAAAAACAAGGCATTGAAAATGTACCTGTGGCCCTCATTAACTAGTTTAAACACTGGTAAAATTCCAGTATCAAAGAAATGATTGAGTGACCATATCCAAAATATAAAACTTCAGTTTATAAATGCTCTCTAACCTCTATACCTCACTATCTATAACAGATTCAGACCCAGTAAATACAAATCTGTCAAACTCCATTTTTACCAAGATTAAAATTATTGGATTAACAAATTAGTGGTTCATACACGCTCTAAAGGCTAATAAATACTCATATAGGACAGAGGGGTAGCCCAAGCACGGACCAGCCACTTTGCAATGAGAAATCCCAGCTGTCAGCTTAACAGCTAATAAAAAAAATAGCACTCAAGAAAAGGGAACTCCAGTGCTACCACCATGAGGCTAACCAGGTCTGACTTCCAGCAGGGTCTGCTGAACCTTTTGCTTGAGTCTGTTCTCGCATCAGTTTTATACTGGTGTAATTCCATTGCCTTAAGTGCAGTTGCTTCCGATTTACACATGTCAATGAGATCAGAATCAGGCTCTATCTACTCTGTTCCGTTCTCACCCATTTTTAGTTTTTTGGCCAAGTTGAGCTGGCCAAGAGAAATACTGTATTTCCCCCCTCCCCCATTCATGTTTTCCCATCATCGTTTTTTGTTGTTAGATGAAGTAGTGCACTAAGCAGGAAGGAGTCATTTAGCTTGAGTCTGCCTTGTACTTAGTGTCATGAAAACAAATTTACTGAAGAAATTTGACTTATGTCCCTCCACCTACCTAGGAATGTGGCATAATGACATGACCGATATTAAGTTATTTTCATGCATTTGAACTAATCACATCTCAAATGGTGAAGGTCGCAAATGAACAAAGTCATCATATCAAACAAATGTAAATGACTAAAACTTTCAGGAAACCCATGCTCGGGCTGCTTTTTGGCTTGCCCTACAATATTTGTATGGCAGATGGCTTTCATTCAGCTATGGTTTGAGCTTTTTTCTCTCATTTGATTGTCACTGGGGACCAAACTCCCCCCTGAAATCAAACTTTTGCTGGTGACTTCAAGTCTGCTGAATTGAGCTCCAGTGAAAGTTTAACCTGTGTGAACGACCAGCAAAAAGCATACATGTTGTTTAAACCCCAAAACAGGGGTTAAATGGGATTTAAATGGGTTTGCTACATAGGGGCAAATTTTACCCTATGCTATTAAAGAACTATGAACCCAAGCTTGTATTTGGTGTGCAGTCAAAACTTGATCAATACTTTTGAGTTTGTTTTTATTCTATAGTAGGTTAGTACACCTAGTTCTGGGCACAACTTGATGGTAAGAATAATAAGTATACTATCAGATCAACATAGTATATAAAATTTAAGTGACTGTTAAAGCTATTGTCTCACATTTCAGAAAAGATGCCAAATTTACTGTATCTCAAAAATAAACACTACACAGTGGTGTATGTAGAAACTGGTAGATGTTCTGTAATTCACTCCAAAAGAGTTGAAACGTGGTGGTCTCAACTCACTGAGGGTGATGGAAAGGGCTGGCCTATTTTAAAAATAGGCATTGTCAAGTGTAAAGGACTCTCCATAGTTACCTGTGAACCAGTAACATGAATGTGTAACAGAAGTTCTAGCATGCAGAAAAGAGCAAAAAAAAAAATCAGCGAGAAAACAGCCCCAAAATACAACATACTTAAAGACTGAATCCTGCTGCCACGGATGTGAGGACCAAAAACACCTACTGACTTGTATGGAAGCAGGACTGGTCTCAAGTTATACATTACTAATACAGAAATGGCTTCGGTCAGAACTACATTTACTGTGACATCACCTGCAACTGAGATGAGAAGTCACTCTGTGAAGTGACTCATCTGTTTTCTTCATTATGAAGACACAGATGCCATTGCAGACAGCAGCCACTGTGCATTTTACAGTTTAAAACAGGTGTACATAATACATATGTAAGGCTTCCGATTTTTGGTTTTTAATAGACATGGATAAAACATCGCAATTAAAAAAGAAATTGGAAATGGTTACTCAATTCATGTTGACTTCACCTGTTTCATAGTGCAGTTTGTTTATATAGGCGATGTCCCTGCTCATTGGCTTGTAAGGATTTGCCAACACAGAGCATTAATGTGAACTAGGGATGTGTGATTTCTGAAGTTCACTAGTATATTGCACACTAATTGGTCTGCATAGACCCAGTTGATTCACACTAAAAGGTTCCCTAGTGCCTGCTAATGTAATGCTGTTTGAAACCGTACTAAGTGTATATACAAAGAGAAAAGCCCCATTTTTGGATATCTACATAGAACTCAAAACAAATGCCAAAAAATGAAATTAATAAACCCCCAAAACAGAAGCCCTGTACATATATTATTCTCACAAACAGGCACAGTACCATCCACAGAAAAGTGTAGCAAACTAACAGCATGGAAATGAGTTTCCTGTAGTATTTACAAGGTAGCTAAAGCAACAACAAAATATACTTTCAATCTGCCTCACTAGATGGAATACTGAAACGTGAGACAATTTGTTCCTACGGCACTTAAAGAAGAGTGCCGTAGAATTTAATAAGGATGAAAAACTACATTCTACAGAAACTTAACAGGGTTCATAAATTACTCAAAACTATAAAACTGAAATAAAATAAATTATCTCAAACTAAAATGATTTTAAAAGCCTATGGAAAGAAGACAATAGTCTATTAAATTCTACAGGACTTTTCCAGAAGGGTATGCACTAATAAACACTATTCTGGGCAATATCATGAATTTTCATCCATCCTACTTGCTCTCTGAAGAGAGATCCATAGCTTAGATACAAAGACCCAAACTTGCTCCCACTTAAGTCCATAGCAGAACTCCAACTGACTTTAATGGAAGCAAGATCAGGCCCAAAATCTTACACAGTGCAAAAGATGCAGAAAAAGTGAAACCCAGTTTTCAATTGCCTTTGGGGTTTTAACCATTAGCTATCAAGCTGCTCAGTCTGACAGGAGACACAAAGATCAGGTAGAGACTTGTGGCTAATGGAAAAATCTGGAGGTGGAGGTGGAATAAATAGAAAGTTTATTAAAATACCTTCCTTCTTGTGAGCCCTCCTGGAGCCCTACATAGCAAAAAATAATATTAACTACAAACATAAGATCTTAACATGTAAAAGGGTTATTAGAGATTCTTTATATCAACCTGAAGTGAAATACCCCTCTCTAGTTCTCTTTTGTGAAAGGTTGCTTTACACCTATCAGCTCCTGCATTGTGTTTGTAGGTAGCTGCAATACTCTCATAGCAATTCAAATACAACATTTCACTGCAAACTGCTGCATAGTGCTACTCTTTATATTGTGCAAAATTAATGGCTGGATCCTTCAGTCATCTCTCTGGGCAAAGCCCACTGAAGTTTATTACCCAAAGCCCCAAATACACTTAAGCATATGCTGAAGTGCTTTGCTTGATTGGGGACCAGTTAAGATTGTAGGATCAAACTCTACCCAGCAACAATGAACTCTTTCAGACAAAGCCTGCATATTCATGGCTGGCTGTGTTGGGGGCAATCCTTCTTAGAATATAGATCACTGGAGATAGTAGAAAAACATTCAAAGTACTCAAAACACAAATGTATTGAAAAAATGACCGAAGTAGTAGCTTGTGTATTCTTAATATCTTTTCCCCTAGTCATTCATACATGGTAAGACACCATAAATAAATAGAGCAGCTTACTTTCTGTGTAGAGAATGTACACAAATAATTACAAATATACATTTGGAAACCAAAAAAGACATAGTGCAAAAATAAATGATCAAACAGAAGTTGTGGACATTATAATACACAATGCTATATAAACCTGAACCATTTGGAATAAAAGACTTTGCAGTTCATTGAAATAATGCTTTAACACTATCAGTATTTCTTTTTCACATTAAACCGCACAGATTTCCTTTAGTACTACAGGAAACTCACCTCAAACTTTCAAAAGGTTTATGGCAAACAAGACCACTTTGTTCTGTTATATAACAGATAATAGCCTAGCAGTGCAACAATTGAATACTCGTCTCAAGAAAGTTCAGAGATCAAATGGATACTACTGGATGATCTGTAAATATCCTTGGCTCTTCATATTTTATTTCCTTTGAAAGTTAGACTTCAAAACTTGTCCTGTTTTGACACACAAATCCATAAGACAGTATTGCAGTCAGATATAGTTACAAGAGAAACTCCAGTCCAGTATTGCAAGAGGCTTCACAGCTGGTTCTCCGCATCATCGTGACCGTGTATGGGACATAAACGTAAGGACACGTCTGATGCCATTCAAGCGGTCTTTCAGGGATTTCATGGCAAGAAACGGAAGCTGAGCTCTACTCTCAAGTGGAAGGACAGCAAGGACCCACCAGCACCACGCAGGACCATTGGGGCTAGCCTGCAATAGAGAACATGTACATTATGATACAGAAGCCAAGATGCTGTCAGTGACAAAAAATATCTTGGTATGGAACACGTTTTTACTGGCTTAGTAACAAATGCTTTCTATAGGGTCCCTCCAAATGCCATTTTAATAACTTCTAGTTAGACGTACACAGTTTATACCCAGATCCTAAACTTTTCTATAATTTAGAGTGTTTGGATTAGACCCATTTTTGCCTCTAGTAATATGTAGTTTGTGTCTTCTGCATCATCTTCATACTCCGTCTTAGTGGGCCCAAACCTATAAGTAAGGGCCCTGCCAAATTCATGGTCCATTTTGGTCAATTTAAAAAATACATTTAATGATTTCAGCTATTTCAAGGTGTTGTAATTGCAGTGATCCTGACCCAAAAAAGGAGTTGTGGGGGGGTCGCAAGGTTGTAGGGGAGGTTGTGGCTCTGCTACCCTTACTTCTGTGCTGCTGTTGGCAGTGGCGCTGGTATGGTATGGTAAGGAGGGCATGGTACAGTGTTCGCAAAAAGAAAAGGAGTACTTGTGGCACCTTAGAGACTAACCAATTTATTTGAGCATGAGCTTTCGTGAGCTACAGCTCACTTCATCAGATGTTTACTGTGGAAACTGCAGCAGACTTTATATACACACAGAAATCATGAAACAATACCTCCTCCCACCCCACTGTCCTGCTGGTAATAGCTTATCTAAAGTGATCAACAGGTGGGCCATTTCCAGCACAAATCCAGGTTCTCACCCTCCACCCCCCCACACAAATTCACTCTCCTGCTGGTGCTAGCCCATCCAAAGTGACAACTCTTTACATAATCAAGTCGGGCTATTTCCTGCATAGATCAAGGTTCTCTCACATCCCCCCCACCCCCATACACACACAAACTCACTCTCCTGCTGGTAATAGCTCATCTAAACTGACCACTCTCCAGGTTTAAATCCAAGTTAAACCAGAACATCGGGGGGGGGGGGTAGGAAAAAACAAGAGGAAACAGGCTACCTTGCATAATGACTTAGCCACTCCCAGTCTCTATTTAAGCCTAAATTAATAGTATCCAATTTGCAAATGAATTCCAATTCAGCAGTTTCTCGCTGGAGTCTGGATTTGAAGTTTTTTTGTTTTAAGATAGTGACCTTCATGTCTGTGATTGCGTGACCAGAGAGATTGAAGTGTTCTCCGACTTCAATCTCTCTGGTCACGCAATCACAGACATGAAGGTCACTATCTTAAAACAAAAAAACTTCAAATCCAGACTCCAGCGAGAAACTGCTGAATTGGAATTCATTTGCAAATTGGATACTATTAATTTAGGCTTAAATAGAGACTGGGAGTGGCTAAGTCATTATGCAAGGTAGCCTGTTTCCTCTTGTTTTTTCCTACCCCCCCCCCCGATGTTCTGGTTTAACTTGGATTTAAACCTGGAGAGTGGTCAGTTTAGATGAGCTATTACCAGCAGGAGAGTGAGTTTGTGTGTGTATGGGGGTGGGGGGGATGTGAGAAAACCTTGATCTATGCAGGAAATAGCCCGACTTGATTATGTAAAGAGTTGTCACTTTGGATGGGCTAGCACCAGCAGGAGAGTGAATTTGTGTGGGGGGGTGGAGGGTGAGAAAACCTGGATTTGTGCTGGAAATGGCCCACCTGTTGATCACTTTAGATAAGCTATTACCAGCAGGACAGTGGGGTGGGAGGAGGTATTGTTTCATGATTTCTGTGTGTATATAAAGTCTGCTGCAGTTTCCACGGTAAACATCTGATGAAGTGAGCTGTAGCTCACGAAAGCTCATGCTCAAATAAATTGGTTAGTCTCTAAGGTGCCACAAGTACTCCTTTTCTTTTTGCGAATACAGACTAACACGGCTGTTCCTCTGAAACATGGTACGGTGTTGCCACCTTTACTCCTGCGCTGCTGCCTGCAGAGCTGGGCCCTCAGTTGGCAGCTGCCTACCTCTAAAGGCAGCTGTGCAGAAGGGTGGCATGGTACGGTGTTGCCACCCTTACTTCTGCACTGCTGCTGGTGGGACACTGCCTTCAGAGCTGGGTGCCCGGCCAGCAGCTGCTGCTCTCTGGCCACCCAGCTCTGAAGGCAGCGCTGAAGTAAGGGTAGCAATCCGCGACCCCCCTAAAATAACCCTGTGACCCCCCTGCAACTCCCTTCTGGGTCAGGGCCTCCAATTTGCAAACGCTGGTCTCCCCCTATGAAATCTGTATAGGGTCAAAGCACATAAGAGACCAGATTTCATGGGAGAAGGCCAGATTTCATGGTCTGTGATGCGTTTTTCATCGCCATGAATTTGGTAGGGCCCTATCTATTAGGGATTTAGCACCCTAACATCTGTTATACTCGGTTAGTACTTGGAGTTTAGGGTCTCCAGCACCTTGCAGTACTGAGTCCTGTAACACTAGCATCAAGTTTGTCCTGCAGTTGTCATCTTTTTGTACAATCGCTATTTTCCACCTAAACTTTGGGACAAATTCAGTTACGTTACAAAATGGTGCACATTCACTGAAATCAATAGGGATTAATTTGGTCAGTATTTCTCAGGAAGTTAAAATGAAATAATAAATATGAATTCTGACTTGCTCAGAGTTACTGCAGCAGTAGCTTATGGCAACAATTCAGATATTGAACAGGTTATACAGGGTCAATGAAGAGGATTAATGTTTTCTTCAATGAATTAGAAAATTCTTCTTGGTTTATCAGTGTGATTGCTAAACTTCCTGTAATCAATAAAAATGACAACCTCTATTCCTGGATAAATATAAAGTCAAGTACCTGTGGGTCAGGATCCTTAGCTGGCATTGGACCAAAATGACTGAGAATTCGACTCTTGAGTGCTTGTTTGAGTGAGTTAAACCACATATAAGCCTGATCATATACAGAATCATGTAGAACAAGTAACTCAGCATAGCTCTCTCCTTGCACCTGAAGAGAGCACAGAGAGAGGGGGTGAGGCTGGACTTAATTCCAATTACATTTTCAAAAGGCACTACCCACTCTTAATTCTTTTGAAAACTCTAGGGCAGATCCTGAAAGTTTGTTCTTTGGTTTATTTTTCTGAAAAGTATCTCAATCTACGTTTCTCTCAACCTTTTTCTTCACCCCTAGGTTCTAAAACAAAAAAATCCATTTTCAGAACAAAATGTTTGTCAGGCTAAATCCAACCACCACTTACTAGAGTTATATATTTAAATGAAAATGGGTCCCCAAATGAGTTGTATTCGGTTTTTTTTTGTATGAAAACTTTGTGGCTGGCACTGTCTCCCTATAAATACAGTAGAGGTTTGCACAGCACCTAACACATTTTGAGTGTGTTACATATTTTCTCAATAATAGTGCACTGAAAAAAATTGGGGATAATGGACCCAATCCAATTTGGAAATTGATTTCAGTGGGAGTAGGGCCAGATCCAATCCGATTACAGGTATAAAGCAAACCTGAAGTACCCTATTAGGAAGCCTGGCAAGATCCCATCCTGATACACACTACTTTTATAAAGATAAAAACTCTTGGAAAATAATCTTCGGTAAACTCACCTTCTGATCCTCAATGTACTCAATATCTGCTGTGTTGTATCCATCACGCTGGCTGTGCTCTACCACCTTAAACCTCCTCTTGCCAATGCTGTCTACTACAGAGCGACCGTCAGCAAAGAATTCAACATTTCTGATCTCCAGAATGCAGCCATAATCAGCAAACCTATTTAAAATAAAAACAGCAGCAAATAAACTGGCTGTATTCTTTCCAGGTTCAGTTCTGTAGATTTACTGAACAGCCATTCTAATACAAAGATATTTACCAGTGTCAATGAGTGCTACATGTAATGCATATTTTTATTGTTCTCCTTCAGGTTATACAACACTTCTTTTCAAAACTACCTTCATGAATGTTCAGGCAAGCTGACCAGCTGAATGCCCAGCACCATTATAATAAGGCCAACTTTTCTAAGTTCTCTAAAACGGAGGCACTTAGCTGGATTCATTTGAAATTTGGCCTGCCTCAGGAAGGTTCACAGTTGGCTTAGTGACCAAGAATTGGGATCCTTTGGGCTAGGGGTTCTGAGATACAAGCCTTTCCCCCCCACCCCACACAAGCCATTTTTCAAAGTTTCTAGGTGGGTTTTTTCCCCCCTGCACACAGAGCTAGAGATTAAAGTTAACTATTAATGTGATGCAGATCACAATGGTCTCAAATCAGAGTTTTACTCCAGGTAGTGCATGGCACCCATTCAATCTTTGGGGGACCCAAATGGAGAATAGTATTCAAGAAAATGTACCTTTTACAGCGCACATGCACCAATACAGAAAGGTGGCTAGAGGGTTTCCATGCCTGCCATTTTAGATGCGTTAAAGCTTGACTTTTGTAAATACTCTAAAAGCCAAATGGTTACTTGGATTGCTATGAAATTTGGTGTGCCTCATGGGGCAAAGGGTAGCATTAACAATCCAAATGTGGGGTTATCTGACCTAGGGGATCCAAGTTACAGGCCTCAAAACCAAACCAGTTGCCTTCTGCTGCCTTGTTCTGTTAAATTGAGATGTACTAATGGCTGGATGAATCACAGACCACACTAAGACAGATGGTGGTGAACTCACCCTCTTCAGTTAACATAATGAAGGATAAATTAATTACAAGCCCCACATCTTAGACAAAAGAAGTTTTGGACTGAGTGGCCAGAGGAGGCTGCAATTTGCAAGTCATAGGTGGCAATTTTGTTTTGTGGGAGAATGTAATCAAAGTCTACAGGGGAGGAAAAAAATTAAATGTGATTGCTTCCTGGAAGGAGATGGCTATTAGGAGGCTGAGGAATTGAGTAATAAGGGGAGAGGGGTTTGGAGCTGCAGCAAGGGGAAGGGGTTTATAGGGGATTCACAGGGATGGGTGGTAAACCACCAGTTCAAGACTTGCCTGGGGAAAAAAAAAAATCTGTTTTTCATTAGCTCCTGGGGGACTGGTTGGGCCAAGTAGTTACTAGGGCAGATTAATGTGATGTTTTCAAAGAAACATTGCACAGAACTTAGGAACGGACAGTGCAGGCATCATGTTTTGCCCACTCTGCATTACCTAACCAGTGATTTAAGAAGCTGTGTCATACTGGGCATTGTGGGGATTCATTTGGGTGGAAATAATCTGAGCCTTATTCCTGGTGTTCATCTCATACATTGGATCATATTAGAGATGTGTGTCCAGGAGCTATGATAATTTTCCTCATTTTTGTCCTTTAATAGTGTTAGATGGAATCCTGTGAGTGAGAATGAATGGGCAGTAAAAAGGAGGTAAAGAGCTAGCACATTTCAGCAACTATAGGGTTGGCAAAGCAAAGTATGCTGTTACAGGGCATACTGGAGCATTGCTAAAACAGGGCAGATTTAAGGTTGCATGGGCGATCTTAACTGGGCATTCCCTGGTTTTCAGCAGTTTGAGTTTTGCTCAACTCAGTGTTTTGCAAGGGAACAATATACCCCCGAACAACCTTAATTCTGCATTAATGTAGTTTGTTGCCATTGAATTTTAGAATACTGATCATTTCTTGCGCAATGGAATACCTTAGGTAATCACATACTGCACCAGTGCAGCTGTTCTAGAAGGATATTTCACTTTCTACTATTTATCTACATTTTGAAATGTAAGAACTTCAGATGTTCAATGAAAACTCTAAGGCCCAGTAGGGTTAAGGATAGTAAGCACTATGGAAGGACTATGAAATCTACAAAGAAAAAAAACTTACCAATGATTTTAGTAAGCTTTGCTTTGCAGTCTCTGGCTCATACAGACCATTATGACACTGGTGAGAAGTCAAAATGCAGATGTGGGCTTCAAGGCAGGGTGATACAAGATTGGCACTTTGCTGTAAATGGCATGATGTAAATGCTCAGCCAGTCCATGTACTAAGCTGACTATACTTCTATCCCAACCACTATATTTAATACAGTGGAGATGTCAATCTGACCTGATAACATGACTGTTTCTTTTGATAGTAAAATTTGTTAGCATTCCAACTTGACTGGCGGTACCAAAGAAATAAATTTAAAACTAAGAAAATACTTTTTCCTCAAGCCATACCTAAGCCTTCTGTGAGCCAGGGTAAAAGTGTACAGTAAGGGATATAAATCTTATCTTCACGCTTCAGTACATCAGCCTACCACTAACACTGCTAGGAAGAAATGCCGCCCCACCTTCCTCCCCCCACACCACCCTCCTGCCTGTTATTCCACAGTTGTCCATTATGGGGTTTTCAGCACCTTCCTCTGAGGCAGCTAGTACAGACAGGCTACTGGACTAAACAGATCACTGGTCTGATCTAGAAATGCAACTGCTACCACTGCTCACTCACCCCTTGATAGGATCACCGATACACATTCCAAATTGCTTGGTGCCAGTCTCCATGCATCTTCGAATCATCAGTCGATAACATGGCTCAAAGATGTGCAGAGGGCAAGGGACTGTAGGATAGGCCATTGTGCAGACAAAGATGGGAACGTTCTTATTTAAGCTATAAGAAAAAAATCCCACTATATATAGGAAAATATGCACCATCTTTGAAAAAGCATTAGAAAGGTACAAACTACAGACATATGATGAAACAATGCAATTTAGAGGATGCCTTATCTTGCTAAGATCTCAGAGTGCTTTACAATAAAATCAAATGGAAAAACAAGATTTCTGTATTATACAAAAACAGTTAAACTATTTTTTGCTTTCATCTTTCCAGATAATGGTAATGATATTCCATTATAATTAATGGAACTATTTTTTTAATCCTTCCAGCAAAGCCAGAAAGAGTTATCACCTCATCTCTCGAGGCTGCTTTAGAGCTCGGATGTTCCTCAACTCTCCCCCTTTCCCATCCAATTTCCAATCCACATGTACTGGGGTGAAATTCCACTTCAAGCCACTGTGACATGCGCAAAGGTCAAGAGAACACAATGTCATTGTAATGCACCTCATATTATTGGCTTGGATTTCCTCCACAAGAGCATGCTACCAGATAGCTTGCCGTTTAGTCTTGTGTGTCTGAACCCTTCCCTTCTTGAATCATGTAATACAGAGTAAGCTCCTTTATCAGCACCTTAGGACATGTTCTACAGTGATGAGAGCCATTCAGTTGCTAGCTAAACTACTTTTAAAGATTGGTTTAAACCCCGCCCCCACAAAAGCCCACACAAACTGATTACGTACTTGGAAAGCTCTGCAATTTCCTCTTCATAAATCTTCCTTCTCTCAGTGAGTTCCTCTGGAAGATACTTCGCTATTAACTCCTCCATCAGTACTGTTTTGCAGTATTTCCTCAGAGCCAAGCACTGCAACAAGAAGGCACAACTGAGCAGCTATCAAATAATGTATAGCAAATGGCTGCCATGTGCTATTTTACTAAAGCTTCCGCCAATGTAGCCTTTTCTTCATTGTATTTGGTCACTTCCATTATAAACAGAAATGGTCACTAATCCATTTCCCTCCTTGCTTTCCAACCTGCTTGTGGGAATCAAGGTCCAGACACCCCAGGACCTGGGATTCTGGACTCCCAAGAATAAGCAATTGAATCAACTGATTCAATACAATATTACTGTACTATACAAGTGTCAACTCTGGTCTTTTTACTGAAGCCAGACACGCACTTGTCTTGTGTGTGGTGGTTTTGGAGAAATCTGAGAGGAAGGGCTGTTGGGGTTACCCTGGCAAGCAGCAACCAGACTGGTGGACTCTAGGGTGAAGCCACTGTGCTGTGAGAGGCTGTTGGTGTCAGGGCTCTGAGCCAGAGCTGTACAGCATGGGAGTACCCAGGGTTACAGGAGAGGTGAGGACAACCCCTTACTAGTTTGGGGGTACTCCTGCAGCACCACACTATTATAAAGACATGGGAAGGGCACTGATTTTTCAGAAGACTTTTCAAAGCAATACAGAACAGCATTGCAACCCAATATCCTACATGAACGTCATGCACCAAACGGATGTCATGGGGAATTCCATGCTCAGAGCTTGCAGGATTGGGCTCTTTGTTTATTACTCCTGTAATTGGTATGGATAACCTACACAGACAGTTTTAGCTACTGTGTCATTTTGCTGGGGGTTGGTCATTTCCTATGGGCTTTCGTATTTCCCCAAGAGCTAGCAAAAACAGCTGGATGCATGATGAGCTTCAGTTTCATTACTACATTGAAAAAGTTAAAGTGCCGAAGTGCAGTACCATACATACTCGTTCATAAGTCGAATTTAAGGAAAAAAGAGAAGCATCAGAGAAGGGGGTTGGCTTACGAACAGGTATAGAGAGAGGGAGAGCTGGGACACAGCCCCTCCCCAAGAGGGGGCAAGGAGAGGCAGGACAGCCAGCAGGGAGGAGGCAGGACCAGAGTGTCTCAGCTTCTGGCCAGTTTGCTCTCCCTACAGCCTCCCAAGCAGCTGCAGCTCCGGGGCTGGTAGGTTGCAGCCATGCTGCCCAGTCTGGCCTGCTGAGCGCTTCTGGCCAGGCCAGAGACATTCTCCCCTGGCCTGCCCCAGGTAAGGTGGGAAGGGATGGGGAGAGTGTGGGGGTCCCAGGGATTACCCCCCTGATCCCCAATTTCTTCCCCCTCTGCCCCAAAATTTCTGTACTAGTTGCTATCCCAGCCCATCAGGGTAAGCAGCTGGCAGGCTGGAACACTTTGTTTACTTAGGCTTACCTCCTTGCCTACCAACACGCGAGGTAAACAAACATCTCAGCCTGCCAGCTGCTTATCCTGATGGCCCAGGAGCCAAAGTTTGCCAACCCCTGAATTATAGGGTCAGCTTATGAATGGGTCATAAAAATTTTCCATTTTTACTTATCCATCTTCGGGGGGTCAGCTTATAAATGAACTGGCTTATGATAGTATATGTGGTAATCATTTAGAGTTTCCTGTGTCCTTTAAATGCGTTCACTCTGAAGAGATCATTTCTTTCCCTACCAGTTTAGTTCAGGTGTGTCTCAGAATTTTTATACATCTATATCGTTGCAGTGTTTCCCAGGGAGCTTAAAATTAACTGTACTCATTTTGTTTACTTTTGGTTGGTGCAGCAACAAGTCAACACTAGTGCCATTGACATAATGTATCACAGAGCCAGAAGAGGGAACAAAATATTATTGTACAGACTCTACAAACCCTAGCTACTCTTCCCCCTCTCCACTACAATTAAAAATTGTTAGTTCCTGGGAGTTGACCAGTGCCAAGCATATTTAAAAATCCCACCCTTGAAATCTGGAGACATTTCTCATCATGTTTAACAGTTTATTCCCTGCCAACCCTCACCTCCCAAACTTTTATAAAAAAGTTTCATTACAAATATGCATTCCTGCAAAAGACAGCAAGAATTGAACAGTAAACCAGAGACAAAGAAAGCATACCAAATTCTACTAGTGAAGGCCACACAAATAATTTAACAATTTTAAGGCAGGGAAAAATTAGCATCTAAGCTACTTGACAGTATCCTTTTAAGGCATGAATTAAGAACATGATTGAAGAAGTTCAAGTGAACAATTAATGACAAAAAGTAACACCTTAGTCCTGTTCCAGTAGCTTGCGCCACATGGGCTAACTAGGCAGAGCACTGCTGATCTCAATCTGCAACCACACACAGTGAGCTCTGTGCTGGATCAGGGCTTTAGGTCTTAAATGTTTAAACACAGAAAACTTCATGAGCTCTCGGAGCTGTAGAGACATTTAAAAAAGGCTTCTTCCCCAAATCATATGGGATTTCAAGTATATTTGGATATACCAGTGGATTTCTGAAATCTTTAATTCCCCCTCCCCTCCAGTTTATGCGGACTAAATTGATGTATCATTACCTCAGAAAGACCTTCTTTGCACAGGGGACATTTTGGGTTGTGATCTAGGCATCTTTCAAGACATTTCAGGCAGAAGGTGTGCCCACAATGCGTGGTGACAGGTTCATAAAAAAGCCTGGAATGGAACAAACAACAAAAAAGCGACAATATCGTGTGGCAAGAAGCTAAAAGGCTACTTCATAACATCTTTTCATATCTATTCAGTAGTTAAATTTCTGACTAAAGTGCACAGAATTCTGTTTCTTGCTTTCACAATTTTTGTATTTATTCAACATAGGCATTTTGCTATTGCCAATCTAATGTTGAAGGTTCTCTGAAATCCTGGTTCCATTGAAGTCAACAAAAGTTTTGTCACTGATTTTCATTTGACCAGGATTGCACTCATGCTATGGTGATGAATGGTAGTACAAAATAATAAGATAAGCCTTATGTTTTTCAAATTAAGCTGATTAAAAATAAGGCCCTGATCTTGGCAAACCCTAATTCTCATGAGTAAAATTAAGCACATGCATAATTGTTTTGGGACCTATAGGATTAATAAAATTGGTCTACACTATTGTTACCATATCTAATGCTGGAGAATTTAGTTTTGTTTGAATACATTACATAGCTTCTAACTTCCAGCTGAACATTCTCCCACAAAATAAATGCACATTAGAGTCATATTTCATCAAAACATTATACACTGTGATTCTGTTTTCAAGTTAGTGGTCTTTTCTGGCTAAATTCAGTGGAAGAAGGTATATAAATTCCAAAGAGATCTTTCCCTGCTGATGAGCATTTAAAAAACAAACCAAAAAACGCCCCCAAAACCCCAGGAATGTTACGAAAGTCTCTAATCATTGAGACTAGAAATGAGACCATTCAAAACCAGTTACTTTGATCTTAAAAAGCCCACTCAATATTTTAAGGCCTCATAAGTAGTTATGTCAGGCTAAATAAAATTAAGTTCACTTTATTAAAGGCAATTTTTATTTTTTTTTTTTAAAGAAAAACTGGTTTATCAAGATAAATCTGGGTGCTACTGTCCATGCATAAAAACAATTCCATACTTAATTTTTTCAGCATGCAAAGTACGTTTAAGAACATACTGACTCCTAATGACACGTAACAAAAAAAGCAATAGCCAGTTTATTAATTGCTATAAATACAGACATTTAGTGAGGGAACATATGGGATTCTATAATGCCATTTATCTTGTTGCACATCAGTTAAAATCCTGTCAATTGTTCAAAGAGCAGAAACTTTACTGCAGAATATTACCTGTTTTGCTTTAAAATGCTTAATATCAAGTTCTAAAGTGAGTGTATATTTAATCAATTTACAATTATTTACTTGGACAAATACAACTTTAAATTTACAGCACAGGAAATGTCTTTATTAGATCATAGTCCTGATCCAGCTCTTACTGCACTAATGGGAGTTTTGCTATTGAGTTTAATGGGGGCTGATTTAAGCCTCACAAATTGGAGAAATATGTTTTAGAGAAAGATTTCTTGAGACCACGTCAGGTGCAGTAGGACAACAGCAAAAATATTCATCCCTGTTAGGAAATACCTTCCAAGCAAACACAGAAGCATAGAAATGTAGGGCTGGAAGGGACCTTGAGAGCTCATCCATCCAGCCCCTAGGCTAAGGCAGGACTGAATATACCTCATCCTTAACAATATGTCCATGTTTCCATTTCTGTAGGATATCTTTTTGATTTTTAGGTCACAAAAGAGCTGCCATATTGGCATCTTACTATTCTTCCTATCAGGACAGTTTGCTGGGCCCCCCACAGCTGGAATGGGTGACTCATCACCTCAAAACATGTTCTGCCAGTGCTTACTGCATGCCGCTGAAGTGGATACAGGTCAATAACACTTTACCACTTACACGAATTAGGTCAATAGTAGCTTCTGCAGTTAGTTGGTGAAAGGTCCAAGTTTCAGAGTAAGGTACACCTCAGCCTCAAAATCATGGATAAGACATTTCTGAATTACATAATATGGATAAGGACCACTGTGTTAATATCAGTGGCAAGAGGAAGATCCTCCAACAGGATCTCCTTACACAGGCCCTTACATCCATGTGGTCTCAAGGACTTCAGTGGGACTCTGTGGCTGCAAGGATCTGTGCTGTCCTGAGTTTCAGGATCAGGGCCAATATTGTGACAGTCAGGGAAGATAAAGGGTCAGAGCTAAGTAATTTTTTTAAAAATGTATCTGAAAATTGCTTTGTAAACAGTCAAATTGACATCCTCATTAAAACAGCCAAATTCAAATTGCGTGTGCATGTGATAGGGGTGGAGGGAGGGAGTGCTGGAGAAAGTTTTGCTCTTACGAATACTGAATCTTTTGATAGCTGTGTAAATTTTTGGAGCACTTGTTCAGGTTTATAGTTTAGCCTTCTGATTTTATTTGTTTTATTTTAAAAATTTGTTCAAAGCTGAAACTAGCCAAACCAAATACACTTCCAAAATATTTCATTTTGTTTTAAACAATCTTTTAAGATGGCACAAAAATATTTGCAGACTTGTCAAAAGAATGACAAATCCAAACCCCAAAAAACCAAACACCAATTCATTTAAAAGCTAAAAGCGAATAGGAGATTAATCCAGAACTCAGCTAATTGGTTTTGGGGATTTTTTTCCCCCCCTCCCTGGGGTGTGACTGTGTCCTTGTCAGAACCCTGAGAAACGAACAACTCTTTATTCTTATGGTTGCACATCAAGGTAATCATCCTAATTGAGGACTGCTTAAGTAACTCCTGAAATTACACAAACTGACAGATCTGTCAAGTTTAAGCACCTTTCACATCTTCTGCACACAATTCTAATGTTAATTATGCTTAGTTTTGCTATACATTTTAACAAACATGATTTGAAGTCAGGCTGTTTGTACACAGCTACAAGAACTAGGTTAGCATCTTGTATCTCAACTCTTTATCTGCAGTCTACACTTGCTCTTTTGTTGACCTATAACAGCTACAATATAGTAGTGCTTTTCTACGGTTTAACTTATTGCCACACACTGGCTTTAAGATAGAGATTTTATCTGGAAGAATAGTTTAACTATTGTGGATTTTTAAATGTTAGTTGGGAAGATGTATCTGCTCTGTCAAAGTTTAATGGAGCATGGAAGACCAATAATAAAACTAATGTGTTAGGCAACTCCTGTTTAAATTAGAAGCATCTCTGAGGAGAAATCAGTGAAATTTAACAGTGTGAACATCACAGTGAGCGAGTATATATCGAGCCTATGTTGGTTACGTAACAGAGACACACAAAGGACTTCTATTCGCTTATAAGGCTTTTACTATTGCAACACACACTACTTTATGTAAAATGGTGCCACTATAGTAAAGTGTCTTCATAGAAATCAACTCTTCAAATATTTCAAGCATTATGAAAAAAAAATCGCTACATGGCATATGTATTAAATTAACTGCAGAGGACTAAGTGTTGACTTCCACATAGTGGCTGGTAACAAGTCTTTCAGATATGTTCATTACTCTATTTAACCCTGGCAAAAGATACATTGTGTCAGAACAGTCATTTGTCTGGGGCACATCAAAAGCTTTCAGTCATAGTCCCATTCATAGTTAACTTTTCAGAACCAAATAACTACAAGTGAGGGGGAAAACCCATCCCACACCAAACAGCTTCCAAATGACAGAAAAATAAGCAACCAAGCAAGCTAGGGAATGCCATAAATCATGGCAGTGAAAACCAAGTACAACATAAAAACATTCAGCAGAAAATAATGGATACCTCATACACAAAGAGCAATCCAGGTCAGAGGGGTCCACAAATTCAAATGGAACGCGGCACCCAGCACTAGAGCCCTTGGCATCAATTGTACCTATTTATAATTGTAAAAAAAAAAAAAAAAAAACACACTGGAATATGTAATTGGACACAGCTGTGTGACTGGTTTAACATTTCAGAGAGACTGTTTTGTCAGTTCACAAAACAGCATCTGATTTTTAACACGTACTGTGATCACATACTGCATGTATTTATGGGTAGTTATTGAATCATTAGGATCATATGAATAATTTACGTGCAGACACCAAAATCAGCCTTGGCATAAGTAGCCACAACTCACATCAGGCTTGAATTTAGTCTTGCATTAACAGTGTCTCACAACCATGTTGTCACTATTGGAAATATATAAAGGGCTGGATTCTCCTGTCATGCCACTGTATATCCACTGAATGGAGAATGAATCAGGCCCACACACTTCTGAGATCTCAGACATTATGAGCAATGAACAACATTCGTGCTTTGTAAGTATGAATAAAGCACGTCAAAGCATTTTGAATTTAATTATACTATTACTATTGGACAGAGTGCCATAAGCATACATGAGCCCTGAGAGTGATGAGAAATGTCAGTGCCAACTGGTAAACAAGGGCTTGGCCCAATCCCTTTTGTTCTTTTTCTAGATTGATTAGTGTAATTACTTTTACAGAGGAATCTTGACTCTGGAAGGCCAGATCAGTTCAAGCCCTGACTACAATCCAGAGTCATTAGGAAAGACATGAAAGTCTAATTTGGAGCCCAGTCCTGCACTCTTTACTAGAGAAAACTCCTGTTGGAATTAAGGATTCAACATGGCATTCCTTACTCAGGCAAAATTCCCACTGATTTCATAGCACAGGACCAGCCCCCAGTTTTATTAAACAGGTTTACCTTTCTTCATGAGTTTGCAGGGCACGTCAGCACTTCTCACTTCCTCAGAGCAGTGCTTTCTCTTCAGAAGGCTGCATTTCTCAGAAATGAGAAGTGCAGACTCTGGGGCGGAGTCATGTTTGTTCTCATCTTCTGAGCAGCCTTTTACACTTTCTATCATCTGAATGGATTTTCTCAAACTGCCACAGTCAGTCATTTTTTGTTCTTCCTGAGCAGGGAAACACTTTTTCTGTTCCACATTTACCTGTGTGAAAGAGATGATTGTACATCAGGACTGCAGTTCTGTAGCATTTTCATTCTGCAGACCACTTTGTAAGAGAACTCCACACATGCGCACACTCCTGTTCAGATCTCAAAAGTTGTCATGTTGTGGACCATCAGGAAGGGCTCTGCAAACCAATGGACCCCAGTTTGAGAACCATTGGGTCTGGGCCTTATTTTCAGTCAAAAATACCATCTTCCCACAATACACAACAAAACAAGCACACATACCCCAGTGTTGCTGTGTTATCAGCCTTCATTTAGAGGGGTCTATAACTTAGCCATGATACTTGATTCAGGCAGTTTTTTGGCAAAGTCTCACCCTGTAAGTCATTTCCTGAACTATGGATAAACCCATTTGACTGGCTTTAAGTTAGAGTGAAAAACATTTTATATATTACACTGCTAGTTTAAAAGCCTAAACACCATATGATCTTTATTCCAAGGGAGGAGTAGGAGTATACACAAAACAACTGATAAAAGGAAAAGTACATACAAGAGGCTGCTTCAGTGAGAAGGATCTTTTACTCAATAGCTAAAATGGGCTGCTGGTTCTTTACAGCAGTCACAATATCCCAGACAGCAGGTCATAAATTGAAATAGTTTTGCTGCATCATCCTTAATCCTACTGTTGCCATGCAACGGCCAGGTAGTAACCATTTCATAGGACAACGCCTACCAGTTTGCCAAATCAAATTAAGGGACTGATTCCCCCTACTTCCCTGGTGAATATGAATGTAGATACTGTAGGTCACTGTCAAGAGCCATCAGACCATGGGACACAGGAAGGCAGGTATAGGGGGTTGAATTGTCTCCTCTCCTCCCAAAAACCTACCTCATTCAGGAATGGTGGTCTGAGGGAGGGGGCCTCTCAGAAAGCACAAAAGGCCTTCCAGAAGACTATGACATTGACTTAGGGGTGCACCTGAGCAGAGCTGTGCAAAAGCCACCATTCTAGTTTGCAGGAGTTAGCGCAAAGCTTTCCTACAGCTGTGTGAGAGAATTTATACCCATGGAGTTTCATGTTTGGATGAACCAAAGATAGTCCTCAGCCAAACCTCTGAATCCAAACTCCCATAAACATTATGGAACTCTAGATCTGAAACCAACCTCATGGCTGGCTCATATACCCATATGAGTAAAGATCCCAGAACAGCTAATCTGAATCCAGAGTGGATGGCCTATCAATTAAGGGCCAAATAAAAACCTTTGATCTGAACACGTCCCAAACTTTGGGGACACCTGGATCCAAGTTTTACAACTCAGGCCCATCTCTGCTGTAAACTACATGGAAGATCTAGAATTTGTTATCACAGGTAAAGGGATTAATTCTGACATGCAATAAAGAAGGATATAGTCTATAAAAGAATAAGTCTTTTGAAGTCTGACAGCCTTCCTTTTTTATGCATCAATTAAGTTGAATCCAGTAAATTAGTTTGTTGCACCTTTTCAATCCCCAAAGTACTCCAGCTTGTCTGTATTAAGTGTTTTTACTGAGAATCAGACTAATCTGGAAAAAGTATTATTCAATGTCCCATACAACACATCAAAATTAAGAACCACACATCAGAATTTATCTTTACCTTGAGCAATCTTGGTAAGTTATGGCTGCTGTCTCCAGATCCCACTGAATTTAGAAGGTTCCCCTTCAATCTAGGGTGAGGTGACAACAGCTGCAGGGTATCTGGTAAGTGTTCCTGAGCATTTCCCGGGATGGGTGAAAATAAACTAAGTAGAAGCTGTGATATAAAACAGAATACATACTTCACAACTTAGTTCTTCTCTTACAATATCTTAAGGGAAAGTGGAGATTGTGAGGAAGGGGATGGTTGACAGAAACATCTTTGATTTGCAAAACCACTCAAGAACCCATGGACAACAACTAATTAGATTTAGGGTGAACCCAACAGGAACAAAAAAAACTGGTGTGATGCAGGCTTAGAATAAGCAAAAGAGTCAATTTCAGAGTTAAACGTGCTGATACATTGTCAACCAGTTCTGTTCTTTAGGATAACACCGCTTATCCACATATGGATTATGTTCTGCAGACTGCAGAACTAGAGCTCTACATAAACATGTCTGCAGCTACTGCTTGAGGAATTTAATACAAGTTTGTGCTCTGCATCCTAAACTCCCACTGAAGTAACTGGGAACTGAGGGCACTTACCATCCCCTAGGTTCAGGCCTAATCAAATCTCTTAGGTTACAAATAATTGGTGTGTTGAGAAAGAAAAATTGAGACAGTGGCAAAGTTGCAGGCATGAAAAACAGGCAATGGCTTCTTGCCAACAGAAAACGAATCTGTAAAATCCACTAGCAAATTGCTAACCGCTAGCACAGTGCAATTCACTGAATGTATTAAAAAAATAGGAATGATGTTTGAAAAGACTGCAATCGTTTCACCAAACTCCAGGCCTGGTCCAGCAATGCTTCCATAAGTGTGTTGAGCACATCATGCAAGAACAATCAATCCATAGTCTTGTTCAAGCCAAAAAAGGGACTCCTCTTGTGAGTAAGACTGCAGGATTGAACCTTCAGTGTCAAAATGAATTCCAATGAAGACTGCCAATTACAATGAGCAGAATGACAAATTTTCACTTAAAGAATTTAATAAAAAGGGGCTATGTCACTGTTACGCAAACAGTCTGAAAAAAATCAATAGAATATTGTATCCTTTGATGCACTCTGTAACTGACAAAGTCTAGTTCAGGGGTCTCAAACACGTGTTCCCCGCACCCCTCTGCCCACCCCCGGCGCTGCGAGCCCCACGCCGCTCCCTGAAGGAACTATGCCTCTGTGGGCCCAGGGGGAAGGGAGCAGAGAGAGAGGAGAGGGCAACAGAGGCCTTCAGGCATTACTCTCGCTTCCAGGCACTGCCCCCCACAGCTCCCACTGGCTGGGAACGGGGAACCATGGCCAATGGAGCGGCAGGGGAGGTACTTGGAGGAGCAGCAAGAGCAGCACACAGAACGCCCCCCCCCGCCCCGAGGGACATGGTTCCAGCTGCTTCCTGCCCTGGCCCCAGCGTGCACCACTGCCATCCCAGAGCTGCTCTAGGTAAGTGGCGCCGGGCCCCCTGCCACACCCTGCACCCCAACCCCCTGCCCTGAGCCCCCGCCACACCATGCACACCTCCTGCACTCCCTGGGGGCAGGGTTGGGGTGGGGAGAGGCAGGGCAGGGCCTCATGGAAGGGGTGGAGTGGGGGCAGGCCCAGGGGCAACAAGGGTGGGGTGTCAGTGATGCATCCCTTCCGCCAATGCACTAGTCCTCATGTGGCCCTCGTGGTCATTTGAGTTTGAGACCCCGGTCTAGTTCATCCTCCGGACCCTATTACTTAGAAATGAATAGCATTCTTGGACAAGGCTACTTTGAGCCTGAATTTAGAGACGTATCAATTCATTATATCTTGCTCCAACACACAAGAAGATGTCATTGATTCATGTATTATTTTTGTAGTGATAATGCATGAGACTGCATTTTGGGAAAGGAACATGCTGGCAATTCAGGAAAACACCACGCAAATGTCTACAATCACTCAAAGCCTCCCAAATTGACTATATTATAATCAAACTGGTGCATGAACGCTCTCATAACAGAGCAATCATGTACTCGTTTATTGTCACTGCAGGGACCACCACTAAAATTATTATATTTTATATAATATTGAGTGTCCCAGCAAAGATTTTCAACGAAGGGTCAAACATACACATGCAAACCTTAAGGTAAATGTTAACAACTGAAAATCATCATGATATGTAAAGAAGGATTGGCAACCTCGGCAGTAGCTCTTTAAAGATAAAGGTAATCAAACAGCTGTATACTCCAGCTTAGTTTGCTATTGGAAGAGGCTTATTATAGATCTGTCACACTGCCCATTTATCTTTAATCATTAGCTGCCTTTTGAAACTGTTTTTTAAAAAAAAAAAAAAGACTTCCTTTGTTTACTCTATTCCCTTTCATGCCTTCTCTGCTTGCTGATGCTCACAGCATCTTGAGTGGCTGTGAAAAGAGCGATGCTGCTCCCAAGTGCAATCCTGGCCCTACTGCGCAGTGTTTTCACAGTCTAAATCATCAAACTGATACAACATTAACTAGAAACTCCCACTTCTGTCCCAATAGATAGCATCAGTCTGCCTGGTAATAAGACTAGGAAACAGACGAAGTGTAATTGCAGGGAGTCTAGGAGTGCAATACTAACCTCCCATTGATTTTTAACAACTCTCCTGTTATCTAAGTTACATAGGCAACTCTTACTAATATTAAACACACAAAACAGCCTTTCCATACACCATGTGCTGTGTTTCTTGTGATCGCCAATGAAACTTTTTGAAGTATAGCAATGGACACAAAACATAATTAGAACAGGAATACCCCCCTGCCCCAGCTATCACCATGTAATCTTTACATATATATATATATATATATACACACACACACACACACAAAACAAACAAACAAACAAACAGAGAAAAATGATCATCTCTATTTCATTTTCGGTATCTAAGTGTTGTTGCACAAGGCTAAAGAACTCACCTTTTGAGCCTCTGATTTAGCTGTCCTGTTCCCAAAATCCAGGGCAAGGCAAAACAGAAACTCTCTTAAAGAGTCTTCTATTTTCCCCACATTAGCTAATGCTTGTCCTTTCCTTAAGTGACCCTGAAAGCAAACAGATCTACAGTTCTAGTTTATTTCTTTTACCACCTTTTGAGCCTCTTTATTAAAGCAAGATGATTACTATGAAAAAAATATTCCAAAAGTGAAATAAATACAGGCACAAGGCAATTATGATAGTCCACATTACTTAAATAACAAGAGACGAAATATAAGAAGTCTGAGCTTTTAACCACAACACGTCTGAAGGTTTTTCATATTTAGCTCTCAGAGAAGTATTGCATCTCTACCCTCACAACAATACACATGCAAGTTTACCCTCACAGCATCTGGATAGTTAAATGCTGGTACAGTGGAAGTCCTAGGGATCCCTCATCTCATCACTGGACAGAACCTCCCCCTGCAACTTGATCTCCTAACCTTCTCCTTAATGCTTCCTTCTAGCACAATATAAGCACTGCACTCAACTTTTAACAGGGCATGTGAGCCTGACCTCCATAAAAATCAGTGACAATTGTGCTTAGTCCATCAGCCAGCAGCCTGTGCCACCCTGCCTTTCTCCCCAGCCAGAGAACTAAGTTGTATCATCATGGAATGTGTTTGAGTTCAACTGATCTAAGATGTTGAGACATCTCAAGTTCAGTTCTTCTGTGCTACAGCATTTGCTAAGTAACCAGAATGGCCAAAGAGGTTTTACTCTAAATACATTTGTTAAAATTAGAACTTACCTTTGACCAATACGGTTGGAGCCTGCATGCTGTTTCTGCATCATGCAATGCATCTTCATAAGATTTCAAAGTAGAATTAATCTGGGACCGGTTGCTATATAATAAATGGTCATTTGGAGCTGCAAGTAATGGAAACATTGACTCAATTACGACAAACATTACAGACATGGGCCCTATTCTTTAGGACTCTTTTCTTAAGCAAATGCCTTTTTCCAGTGGTCTCAGGAAAGCAAACATCCATTATTTAAATAACCAATTACAAAATGAGATATGGCAATCTCACTGGGGATTTCCAGGTACAGAGGTGTCAGATTTATATTACACAACTGCTTTAAACACTGCATACATAAAATTTACTACAGCTCACAAATAAATCACCAGCTCAGACAGAGGATCAGATTGTTTATAGAAGCTGATCAGAAAGATTTAAGGCATGTCATAACTGTATTATTGTGGCCCAATTAATGCTGCTACGGTATAGATGGGATTTTAAAATGAGTAACTCCCTTTTCAAAAGGTTTGGGATCAAAATTCATAAATGGCACATAACTATAATCAAAAGAAATTAAAGGACAACTTGAAGAACTCTGTAGCTCAACTGCTTCTCTTTCATGAGCAAAAGTTAGTCCAATAAAAGATATTACCTCACGCACAATGTCTAACAACAGCAACCATCAGATAAATATTACAACAGCACAGACCAAATGGCCCCATTGTTTCATACACTGTGTGCTGTAACAGCTAGGCACAATATGGTTTAAGAAAAAATTCTGATCTTTAATTAAAGGATATCCCAGACTAAGAACCCTTATGGTTATTTTAACTTTTTTTTTACATTTAGTTTATGCAACATTACTTATTTTGAAGCCAGATTATAGTTAAGTAATAAATCACAGTTTTCTTCACAACCATTTGTAATGTTTATTACTGGCTTGACATTGCTAAACTGAACAGTGTTTACAGAAGTTCGTTTAGCTGTTCTGGATTACTACCATGTTCCTGTTGGGTGGGGACTGTAGAGGACACAGAACAGTCATGAGTTCTAAAAGTGACCTGCATTTATTCTAAGATCTAGCACTAAATCTCCAGTAAAATCATTTGGCATGCAAATCCCTCAACAAATTAGGCCAGGGTATTTTAAATCTTTTCACTCATTGCAACTTGTCCAGTAATGATTCACCACGTGCTGTTGCCTAAGTTAGGTTCGCCGAGAGAGGAAAAAGCCCTTTTTAGGCAAAAAACAGCAACCATCTCCTGAAATAAAGCATATTCCAATGAGCACCATGTAATGGGAAGCTGTGACAATGACTCACTCGTAATTTTGATAAATACAATCAAACCTCTGGGATGCTTTCAGAAACATGACCCAGTTTGTTGTTACTTCACTGGTTATACAACCATTCCATAAGAAGGGGGCAGGGAATCCAGACCAGAGTCGCAGGCTAAAAGCTTATGCAACACACTGTTCTCCTGACCTAGTTTCACTTTGGACTTTAAAAACAAGACAACACCACAACAGATTCCTAAAGGTTATCCCTCCCCCCAAAAGAGACGGAGAAGAGAGGTAAATATGATGGATATTAGTTTACCCTGTCAAACTGCAAACACCAAACACAACGAGCACTGTTATGTCATGCATGCTCTGCTGCCTGTACCTACAAGCTGAAAGTCCGTAGCATGCACAGGACAAACTGTTTGGTAAACTGGTTCAGATTTTAACCTGGCACCAATACACTTAATACTCCAGCAATTAATCACGTTTGCTTCTTTATAAAGGACTCGGCTTTATGGCAGATCCTGGGCACAGCATGTCAACTGCCACACCCACTCCCACGTTATAGCTAGGAATAGCACCCAAGGGCTGCCCCTGGGATGAAAGGCTGTCACTTGCCCTGGTCAAAATACTCGGTAAATAGGCTCAGATTTAAAAGCAAGACTATAAATGACACATACAGCAGCATTCCAAGGACAAATTTGGTTGCTAGAAACTTGGGCTTCTAACATCCCCTTTGCCTGGCTGTGATCGATCAGTGGCAAAAGTTGCCCACACACACAAATCCAAATTCTAAGGAGTTAAGCCTTGCAGCATTAACCCCCTTAACTCTGCCCCTGTGGGTGGGTAGGTGGGAGATCATTTCGGGGGTCCGGGGGGGGTGTATCATTACCGAGGCTGACTGCTTCATTGTACTTCTGCAGGGCAGCCTGCAGCTTCTTCTCCTTATATAAGAGGTTCCCTTCGTGCCTGAGCTGCGATGCCGTCACTTGGCCGGGGAACCACTTGGCCAGCAGGTTGCTGAGGATGACATTGACGCGGAGGTGCTGCCCGGCCGCCAAGCCCCCTTCTTCCTTGCACAGGGCGCAGCGGGTCTCGGTGGCCCTCTCCCGCTCCAGGCACTTTTTGCAAAACGTGTGTCCGCAAGGCAAAGAGACGGGCTCGAAGAGGAAGCCCTGGCATTTGCGACAGCTGAAGATATCCCAGTCCCGGGGCTGCAGGAGGCTGCCCCCGCCGCTACAGCAGGCGGGCAGCTGCTCCCGGAGCCGCACGCCCTGCGCCAGGCACTCCACCAGCTTCTCCAGCTGCTCCGCCCGCAGCTGCTGGTGGCGGGAGGCCAGCTGGTAGAGCTGGCAGGCTTCGTGGAGCCGGCCCCCGTAGGCCAGCGCGTCGGCCCGCTTGAGCAGCACCTGCCACTCGGGCACCAGGCTCGGGGCATCCACCTGCAGCGGGCTGCCGCAGAGCTCGGCCGCCAGCTCGAACGGCAGCAGCGGGTGGGAGCCCATGGTCCGGGCCCGCTCTACAGGGCCCCGCGGCTGGGCTGCCAAGGGGCAGGGGCTGCGGCGACCGCCTGGCTGCGCCCCCGCCGCTCCATGCTGCTGGCGCCCGGCCCCGACCGAAGTAGCCCGGCTCCGCGGCCGGTTATATAAACCGCGGGGCACGTGACCCGGCGCGGCGCCGCTCATTGGCCGGCGCCTGCAGGATGGTTACAAAACGGGCGGGTGCGGGAACCGCGTGGCGCTGGGGGGCTTCGCTGGCGGCGCCTGGCCGGGGGCTGCGGGGCGGGGTTCGCCCCCCCCCCCCCTCATCCCCCCGGGGAGCGCTGGGGCCGGGCCGGGCCCTTACATAAAGTCCGCAGCTGGCTTTGTAACGCCTGGCAGCAGAGCAGGGGCGGAGGGCGCGGGGAGAGCCAGGCGCCTGCAGGCTCCCCGTGCTGCCGGGCGGGCTCTGCCCTCTGCCCCCGTCGGGGCGCTCTCCGGGCCGGTGGCAGCAGGCGGTGCTGGGCGCCCGGTCCGCTGCCGGGACTCCTGGCTGCGAAACTCACGGGACGACACAGGCGAAAACCCACTGACGGGGGGCGGGGGGAACCCCGCTGTGCCCGCAGGGCGATGGCCTGCGAGAGCTTTCCGCTTCCCCGGGGGCAGGTGACAGGCTCGCGTCCCTTACCCAGCCCAGAGCACGCATGGGCCTGAGAAACAGGTGGTCCCCCCTACCCCCCCCCCCGGCTCACGGGCGCGCCTGACCCACTGAGAGGGCCCCTCTTGCCACACACTGAGGAGCAATCGACTTGCAGAGCAGCATCTAAGCGTTTCCCCCCACCCTGCCCTGGGGGTTTATGCATTGCAGAACCTGGACAAATCTTCCTCCTCCTCCTCCTCCGCGGGGATAGCCGGGTCATTGCAAATGGGTTTGTCTCAGTTACTGTGTTTATTTTACCTGGCAAGGGCTAATTAGGCACACATTAGGAAGGAAAAAACAACGCCCCCCCCCTCCTCCAACCCTTTTTGTAAGGGTTTTAGCAATGTGGTCCAGTGATCCTCACATTTAAAACCACACTTGCATAACGCCCTACTCACTACATAGTGGTGGTGAGAAGCCTAATTCCTTAATGTATTCAAAATGCTTAGCGCTGAAACCATAGGGGTTTTATTACTACAGTATTAATAAACCACCAGTTAAAGATACAATTTCAAAGACCAGTGTCATTACAAAACAAAAGAATCAAGTCTCCACCCCAAGACACAAATGGAGTTATACAAGATTTAATTATACAGTCTATTGTAATAATTCTTTATAAACAAATGCATGCCACTTTTACGGAACTATAGAACATATTTACATTTCACCACACTTAGACTCACCAGAACATTCGATAAGTAGCAACACATCTTGTCTACTTTGTCTTGTTCAGTCATGTAATATCTCCTCTTGTGTGTGTGTATATATACATATACACACCAGTTTTTGGATTAACAAAATTTAGGTATAGATAGCTATAACAAAAAGCTTATTTTATATAAGGTTAGCTATGTTGACCTCTTCACTGTAATTTTCAGTATGGATTGGCCTAGAGAGATCTTTAGGGTAAATCCACCTCAAAGGATACTGGAAGACATTTAAAAAAATCAATTGTACTACCACAGAATTAATGTTTACATGCATTTGCTTCAAAATGAGTGTACTTGATTGCAGGGTTTTTTTGTTTTTGTTTTTTGTTTGCAATTGTTCATGGAGGTAGAGCTTTAGATTGCACATTTTTAGAAACTGATCTACATAGGTGAATTTTCAAAACCTCGTGTAAAAATGTAAGCCATTGTCACAATATCTCCATTCAACCATGTCCATGGTAGACACTTTACCACGCCATGCTAGTAGCAAGTAATCTGGTATCATTGCATGACAAAGCATGGTAGCATATGGTCCCGGTGTTTGCTGGCATTCAAGCAACATCCATTCTTTATCTCTCTGTGTTATCCTCAGGAGAGTGATATAGTTCATGGTAACCTGGTTGAAATAGGGGAATTTAATTAGGGGGACATTCAGAGGTGGCCGTTCCTACTGGGCTGTTTGCTTGTGGCTGAAAAGAAATCCTCCCCACAGTTAGCCACATGGAGGGAGGGGGGACATTGGTGCTGAGCTGTTCGCCTTTGGCTAGCAGGGATTTTTCCTGATACCAGCCACGCGGTGGGGGGAGGGGTAAAGTGATCATCCCAGAGAATTGGATGGGGGTAGGAGGTTAGTTTGGTTTCTGCTGCTGCCTGTTAACAGGAAAACTGCAGCACTAAATGGTCAACTCAACGTGCTTTGTTTGGTATGGGAGAGGAGGGTGCTGCTGTTATGAAGGTTGCAGAAGCTGAAAGACTATGGCTTACCATGGCCGCCTGCAAGCCGAATTCTGTTGCCCGGCACTGCGTGTGTGATCTCTAACACCAAAGCTGCAGGCGCTCAATGTAAGATGCAAAATGTGACCTTGTGCCAAAATCACATGTGCTATGTAATGTGAATAGTGTTGTTCACCGTGAGAGAGTATAGCCATTGTTCTGTAAAATGTATCTTTTTTAATACTTCACTCCCTTTTTTTCCTCCAGCAGCTGCAAATGTTTCAAGCCTCCCTCCTCCGTCCCAAAGGCTATCTCAGATAAGGTGGCGAAAAAACTCACGCGCGATGAAATGTTCTCTGAGTTCATGCAGTCGTCCGGCACTGACAGAGCTCAGCAGAATGTGTGGAGGGACACAATAGCAGAGAACAGGAAAGTGAACGTGAGGAGAGGTGGCGGCAGGAAAATCAGAGGAGGCATGAGACAACGCTGGGATCAAACGGACATGCTCCAGTGTCTGGTGGAGGGTCATGAACGGCAGCAGGATCACAGACTGCCGCTGCAGCCCCTGTTTAACCGCCTTCCCTCCTCCCCAAGTTCCATAGCCTCCTCACCCAGATGCCCAAGACCACGGCGGGGAGAGGCTCCGGGCACCCAACCACTCCACCCCAGTGAACAGCCCAAGCAACAGAAGGCTGTCATTCAAGAAGTTTTAAAGTGGCCTTTTCCTTCCCTCCTACCCTCCTCCCACACCCCACCCAGGCTACCTTGTGAGTTATCTCCCTATTTTTATAATCAATTAATAAAGAATACATGTTTTTTAAACGATAGTGACTTTATTTCCTTTGCAAGCAAGCTGTGATCGAAGGCGGGAGGGCGGGTGGCTTACAGGGAATTTAGAGGCAACCAAGGGAGCGGGTTTTCATCCAGGAGAAACAAACAGAAGTGTCACACAGTACCCTGGCCAGTCATGAAACTGGTTTTCAAAGCTTCTCTGATGCGCAGCGCTTCCTGCTGTGCTCTTTTAACCACCCTGGTGTCTGGCTGTGCGTATTCAGTGACCAGGCGATTTTTGCCTCAACCTCCCACCCTTCCATAAACGTCTCCCCCTTATTCTCAAAGAGATTGTGGAGCACACAGCAAGCAGCAATAACAATGGGAATATTGGTTTTGCTGAGGTCTGAGCGAGTCAGTAAACTGCGCCAGCGACCCTTTAAACGTCCAAATGCACACTCTACCACCATTCTGCACTTGCTCAGCCTATAGTTGAACAGCTCCTGACTACTGTCCAGGCTGCCTGTGTACGGCTTCATGAGCCATGGCATTAAGGGGTAGGCTGGGTCCCCAAGGATAAATATAGGCATTTCAACATCCCCAACAGTCATTTTTTGGTCTGGGAAGTAAATCCCTTCCTGCAGCCATTTAAACAGACCAGAGTTCCTGAAGACGCGAGTGTCATGAACCTTTCCCGGCGATCCCATGTTGATGTTGGTGAAACGTCCCTTGTGATCCACCAATGCTTACAGCACCATTGAAAAGTACCCCTTGCAGTTTATGTACTGGCTGCCTTGGTGGTCCGGTCCCAAGACAGGGATATGTGTTCCATCTATAGCCCCACCAGTTAGGGAATCCCATTGCAGCAAAGCCATCTAGTATGACCTGCACATTTCCCAGAGTCACTACCTTTGATAGCAGCAGCTCAATGATTGCGTTGGCTACTTGCATCTCGGAAACCCCCACAATAGATTTGCCCACTCCAAACTGATTACCAACTGATGAGTAGCTGTCTGGCGTTGCAAGCTTCCACAGGGCTATTGCCACTCGCTTGTGAACTGTGAGGGCTGCTCTCATCTTGGTATTCTTGCGCTTCAGGACAGGGGAAAGCACGTCACAAAGTTCCATGGAAGTGTCCTTACACATGCGAAAGTTTTGGAGCCACTGGGAATCATCCCAAACCTGCAACACTATGTGGTCCCACCACTCCGTGTTTGTTTCCCATGCCCAGAATCGGTGTTCCATGGCATGAGCCTGCCCCAGTAACACCATGATCTCCAAATTGTTGGGAACCGCAGATTTAGAGAAATCTGTGTTTATGTCCTCATCACGGCGCTGCCATTGCCTCCTCGCCTGGTTTTTCAGGTGCTGGTTCTGCATAAACTGCACGATAATGTGCAAGGTGTTTACAATGGTCATAACTGCTGCAATGAGCTGAACGGGCTCCATGCTTGCTGTGCTATGGCGTCTGCTCGGACAAATCCAGGGAAAAGGGCGCAAAATGATTGTCTGTTGTTGCTTTCATGGAGGGAGGGAGGGTTGACTGATGACATTTACCCATAACCACCCGCGACAAATTTTTGGCCCCATCAGGCATTGGGAGCTCAGCCAAGAATTCCAATGGGCAGCGGGGACTGCGGGAACTGTGGGATAGCTACCCACAGTGCACCACTCGGAATGTCGACGCTTGCCATGGTACCGTGGACGCACACCGCTGAATTAATGTGCTTAGTATGGACGCATGCACTCGACTTTATACAATCTGTTCCCAAAAATCGACTTCTGTAAAATTGGAGTACTTTCGTAGTGTAGACGTGGCCTAAAGAGATAAGAGACAAGATGGGAGGAGAAATAAAGGTAAAGTGATTTGTACAAGGTTGCACAGCAGGCTAGTAGTAGAAACTCTGGGGTGGATCCTCAGCTGTCTTTGACATCAACAGAGCTATGACAGTGTATGCCAGCCGATGCTCTGGTCCTTGGTCTCCTGAGTCCCAATCCAGCGCCCTATCTATTAAACCATACAGCATCTCCTTAGAAAATGTTCAGAATCCAAACACGTTGTCAGGTAAAACTATTTAATTAAAATAAACTGATTAATTGAATAACTGTTTTCAGTAATTCTGTACTTGGAAAGTCAGGTGATAGCTCAAAAGTACAGCAGAGCCCCTCAGCAAATAGTTCAAAAAAGGCATGAAAACCAAAGTACTTACCTATTAATTACAGTATTTTAAATTAGGCAAACATTAATAAAAACAGGTAATTAGTGCACATGCCATGATCATGTTTTATACTTAACCCCCCCCCCCCCCCCCAAAAAAAAACAACCCTAAAACAAGTTGACTGATGAAACATACACATCTTATTTGTATTTGGAGTTCTCTCCAAAAAATGTACATTATTTTGTTAATAAAATGTTAATGTTAATAAAAAGAAGGGAGGGAGAGGTGTTATTTAAGTTAAGGGCCAAGAACAGATGGATATACACTGACCATCAATGAGTTTGGGCTTGAAACTAGACAAGGATTTCTGACCATCAGAGGACAGAGTGATGTTTGTGAAGAGTCCCCCCAAAGGGAACAGTGGTGGGCAAAAAACCTAGCTTGTTTCAAGACTGAGCTTACTACTGAGTTTGTGGAGGGGTTGTTATGAGGTTACATACTATGGCAAATGGCCCATCTTCATCTGCTATTAGCAAATATCTCCACCGGCCAGAGATGGGACACTAGATGGGAAGGGCTCTGACTTACTATGGAGAATTCTTTCCCAGGGGTCTGGCTGGTGGGTCTTGCCCACAAGCGCAGGGTCTGATTGCCATGTTTGGAGTCGGGAAGGAATTTTCCCCCAAGTCTGATTGGCAGAAACTCTGGAGGGGTCCCGCCTTCCTCTGCAGCATGGGGCATGAGACACTTGCTGATTTCAACTACTGTAAATGGTGGATTCTATATAACTTGAAATCTTTAAATCAAGATTTGAGGACTTTAGTAACTGAATCAGAGGTTATGGGCCTATTGCACAAGTGGGTGGGTGAGGTTCTGTGGCCCGCAATAGGCAGGACGTCAGACCAGATGATCATGATGTCCCTTCTGGCCTTAGAGACTACGAAGGTATAAGGAAAACATCTGTTTTTTTTCTTTTAGAACTCAGGATAGCAACATTTTCTTTTCATTGCAGTGGCTTTTATAGCTTTGTGATTTTCATAACCATTGGCCTGAAAACCATTATGAGTCAAAGTCTGTTCTGTGAAGGAGAGTGACCTAATCAGTAACTAGTAGTGCTGTAATAATGATTATGGGCAGTGGGACATGCTAACAGTTAACATATAGTAAACACCAAAGAGATAGAAGGTAGTGGTGGAAAGGGGGTACAAACTTGGCCTAAGAGGATGAAGCTAGGGAAGGAAAAATTTCATAACAGTGAGAGCTCTCTAAAGGATGTGGGAAAGACTCCCAAGGGAAGTGTTGGAGGTCCAGCCACTTTCAAACTAGCCTGACAAAACACTGTGAAATGTACTTTGTGAACAATCCTCCTGTAGCAGGAACATGGACTGGAAGATTTGAAGAAGGGAGGGCAGCTTTGCAAAGGGGCCACTCCAATTGTGGGAGCTGCGTGCTCATAAGCATTCAGAGTGCAGACCTTGACTCCAACCCAGGAAACAGTTCCTCATCATGGAAGGCCTTTGGAGCAGAATCCATGGGAGTTCTGTGGGAAAAACCCTACCAACTAAATTCTACCCAGTAATCCTTGTGCCAGCTCCGGGTTTGCTGGGATGTGCATATTGCATATTGCCAGTCATAATTTGGTACCTGCTAACGTGGGGCCTGGGAATGATGAAGTGAGATAGGGAGATAGCCTTACACTCTATACTTTCAAGTATTTTAATGGTGAAAATGTCCCAGAACCACAAATATTTGGTCCTCTGCACCTCCCCAGACAGTCCAGCAAAGCCCACGTTAGCGAAGTGCACCTCTACAAATCAAGCTGACACACTAAGATAGATTGCAATGTTTTCTGTATAACAGACCTTGGAAGCACGATTTGGAGCTTGGCATTCATATGTAGATTCAGAGCAGCAGGAGGTCACGAGGTGCCTTCTGGTTAGGAAGCAGAAGAGAAAGGAACCACTGCCTACTTGCATTGCTCATCAGATTAAGAAACTGATTTATCCTACACTTTAACAGAAAAAGTTGAAGCTAGCAGGTGACTCACTCTGAAAAAACACAAATCTCCCTTGTATGATTTTTCTACTAAGACAAAAGAAGAGTTTCTGCTTTTTAAAGACAGGGAGTACAGAACTGGTCTTTCTCAAGCAGTTAATGACTGGTATAATAAACACAATGAAAGCTACGAACACTGTGAATGACTGGTATAATAAACACGAGGAAAGCTACGAACATTATGACTTCATTCTTGAACTTTCTCTTAGGTTTATACTCTGTTATTATAATTGAGAACAGGAACATAATATAAACACTCCGATAGTGTTTTTCCTGTATTCAAGAAGTTGAAGGCGATGAAATTCTGTCCCATTGAAGTCAATGGCAAAACTCCCACTGACTTCAAGGGGGTCAGGATTTCACTCACAGCGTTAGAGAGATGGATATGAACGTCACCTAGCAATTATGTAACCAAAGTGGAATTTTTAGTCTATGCACTTTCTCCATAATAACCAATAGGCATGAATATTTTTTGACTGCTGACTTAGAGTTCAGCCAATGCATTGTTTTTAAAGGGAGGGGAATAAGAATCATTACTGTAGATCTGACCTTATATGATGGGAAACAGCATGGATTCCTAGTTAGATGGAGGACATAGAGTCAGGAAATGTTGGTTCTATTACTTTATCTGCCGTTGTGACTCTGTGTGAGCTTGGGTAATTCCCTTTAACTCTCTGTGCCTCAGTTTCCCCATCCGTAAAATACTACCGATGCTTTGAGATCTGCAGTGCTATTATATATGCTGAAGATTATTTATAGTGAAAACAATCAAGTCAGATTTCCATTTTGATATGCTCTCATTGAGAGGAAAGGCACTGGTGGAAAATTATGTAACTATTACATGTTTCATTGTTAGAAATTTATTACAACTAAAATCAACATATAGAAGTAAAGGCAATTGTGAAAAACCGTTTGAGTAGATTCTAGGGATCAGCAGACAGAAGACAATGAGAGAACTTGGATTTGTTTTTTCAGGGAAAACTACAAATGAAATCTGTGAAAATCCTTGTTACCTACTGATCCATGAACACAGTGTAGCGAGTAAGAAGCAACACCATTTCCATGCAAGGCTCATATCTTCGTAATTGATGACTGACTAGTGATCATCTTGACAAGGCCTTGGGACTAGCAAAATGAGCATTGCATTCAATTCCATTTTGAACTAGGTGATACAGAAAGAGAAGAACTCGCATGGTATTGTGATAATCAAACTGAGAGCTGGATAGAAAACGGAACATCTGTTCCATGGGAGATCCCAACACTTCAAAATCTGATTTCATTCCAAAATGGAATGAAGTAAAATTTTTGAAATTGCCAATGAAATGGAAATTCCAAATAATTTCAATTCAGGTACATCAGTGTTTTGCTTAGATATCAAAACATTAATATAAAATAGCAATTACATGAATACTTTAAAAGTTGAAACAAAACATTTTGACGTTATCAAAATGAAAAGGGAAAATTGTTTTGACTTTCTTCCATTAAAAGTGGTAAGTTCCCATGAAATGTTTTGCTTTAAATGAAATTGCATTTGCCAGCAGAAAACCGTTCTGTCAATTTTTTTTGACCAGCTTTATCAAATTCCATTTGCTGCACAGAAGATGGAAAATCCCCAGGTTTTCAACACATGTGCAAATTATATTTTTGCTTACAACAAACCCCTGCTTAAGATGACATTGTCTTACTGCAAGTTAGACTTGTGGAGTGTAGGGTTGAGTGTCTTTCAGGGCACTGGACACAGTGATTGCAGAAAGAAGCTAGTCATATCACTTCCAGCTCTGTTGAACATGGGAGTGAAATCAGAATCAAGCTTAAAATTTATATGTATCCAAAAGATTTTCATAGTTCTTGTTGGCCCATGGGTAAGATAGACGATCACATGAAGCCCGCAAAACTTGTGAGGTACAGCAGTGTAAGTCTGAAGGTAACTATCTCAGCATAGTTTATGTGGGAGAGAGGAAAAGCTTCTCATCCACAAATGACGAGTAAACTATTGGTTTACACTACACATGAGAAGTATGAGAAGTCCATAGGAGCAGAGGCAGCCCTGAGTTAGGGCTAATCTTTGGATTGGGGCATAGACGGCTGCAGTTACAAGAGAAACCACTGATACCACAAGGAACACTACTATGGAAGGAGGAAATGATTTACAGATACTTCAAATCTTGATGCTGGCCAGTAGAAAGAATGCCCCACTGTCCTATTTAGAATGGCTTAAATAATGGCAGAACATTTTATACTGGCAGTTGTTTACAAACACGAGAGATATTGAAAAAGAATTAATTAATGAAAGCTCAGTTGAGATTTAGATTTTCAATTCAGAAGACACGTATGTCTAATATTCAGAGGGAAAAATTAAAACAAGGGATTGTAGGAACCCATGTTTTGGATCAAGAGGTAATAAAGTAATTCCAATAATCAGTTGGTTTGGAAAATCTTAAATCAGTGGAACCAAAAAGGAGACATTAATTTACCGAAATCTATGGGCCACCTTGAGCCATGGGGGTCAGGGTCGTTCACTTATAGCCTTTCCACGTTTCAGTGCCTAACTCCTTTTTTATTTTTTTTCTATCTGGGCCTGATCCAAAGCCTGTTGGAGTCAATGGAGAGACTCCCATTGACTCCAACAGGCTGTGGATCAGGCCTTTTGTGAGTCACTGATAAGATGTGCCTGCCAGGAGTCAGAAGGGCTAGATCTTAATCGACACAGGATAGTAGGTGGGTGAAAGGCTGGATTCTTACCTGCTCAAATCATAACCCACTGATTTGTTTGGCAACTTACAGTACAAACAGGTGTTTAGATTTCATAGACATGGAAGATATTTTTTGTAGACTCAGACAACTCACTGCCTTGGGATTCGGACTGTCTCTTCTCAAAGAAAACTCCTCCTAAAAATATATTCACTCTACTGAGCCATTCTTCTCTAGAAGCATCAAAGACCTGCCAAGGCAGATGGAGGAGTTTGGACTTGCCTCACTAGCTAGTTGGAAACACAATTGTTCTATAGGAACTGTGATGGGCTGATGTGCTAGAATCTAGCACTAAAGGAAACTGATAGAATTTAAGCGGCATGCCAGCTCTACCCTTAACTTGCTGATGACTTTGTACAAGTCAATATCCTTCTATGACAATTGACCCATTTGATAAATTGGTCACTAAACGCACCTGGCCTTAGGGACATGTTGCGTGGCTTGTTTGCAAAGCATTTTAAGATCCTCAGATGAAAGCTAAGTATTTTTAATGTTAATTATGGTGGAAATGCTTGAGTCACGCTGCTCCCGATCAGCTATCTCTGTTCATTCACTCAGAGCCTCAACCCAGTTCCTAGACCTTGCACAAGGGAAGGGAAATCTTGTTATATTGCACTTACCTGAGATTCCTAGGGGTTCAGAGGCACAAGACTTTATTTTTAAGCAGCAGCTGTATATCTTATACCACAGAAAATGCTAACGGCTTCAAATACATTTTTCCAATGAGAGAGGATTAGATGTGGTTATTAGGTTATTGATGTGATGGTTAGGGCTAGAACTGTACAACTTACGAATTCTGATTTATATTGTGAAGTTGTGTTCTGAAAAACGGTTTTATAATGTGCTTTTATGTACATGGATCAACCACTACTGACAGGCACAGTAGCAGTTACACACCAGACAGGGGAAATGGGAAATACTTAAGGTTAACAACAATACTTAGACCTCACAAAGCTTATGCTAAAAATCAAAACAAAAAACAGCTGCATTCTTTGAAAAACCAGTTTAGCTGATTCCTCAGAAGATAGGAGCTGTGGAAAGTTAACTGGGAGTAAAACAAGAGAGACCAGGTGCCCAGAAGGGGTAGAAATCACAAGAATAAGGGGAGTGGGACAGGAAGAGGAAGTGTGGGGCAAGAGACAACAAGGTCACAGGAACTGGGTAAGGGGCTCCCACCTGAAGGAGATACCAGCTAGCATACAGCAGCCTGCATGAGGAGGGGACACCCTCTCTGCCTGGCTTCCTGGACCCAGATAATTCCTCAAGGGCTTACAAGGGAAGGATGAGCTAGAAAGTGAGGGACATTGTAGTTTCAGATGTTTATTTTGTATGTTTTGTATGATCTGTACTCTCCTCTTTTACATGATTAAGTACAGAAGAGCACAAAGGTGCCAGACTGAGTAAAGTGTCTCTCTGTATGTTGAATGCTGCATAACTGCTGCATGGCTCCGAGAGTTAAACTGTAAACCAGAAACTTCACACCTTTTGGGGCTGAGTTCTGGGACAGGGGTGTGTTTAAAGTAACTGGAGTAGCTTGGAAGTCTGTACCCCTGGGACCTACAGCAGGTGGACTGAGGAGCCCCATTACCTTGAAATACTAACAGATGAGAGTCAGCACCCACGAAATGTGTCAGAGAGACCTAGGGAGGAACTAGTCCTGCAGCCTACTGATGCTCTAGAAGCTTAAAATACCCCAGAGATCCAGAGCACAGAGGTATGGATTCCGCTCACAGCTGTCCTAGTGGCTGGCTAGGAGGGGACACTTGCTAGGATCTGGAATACTTGATAGATAGAGATATTATATAAGAATTCTTTGGCACTGAGCAATAGGAATACAGAATAATGGCTATTTTGTAAAGAGAGCTCACAACAATGTGGTAAATTGACGATGACAACTATAGTTGTCGCAAACATGATATGGAAGCAGTTACACATCCTTCTAAAACACGATCATTCTCAAAGGACTGGTTTCGGAGTAGCAGCCGTGTTAGTCTGTATTCGCAAAAAGAAAAGGAGGACTTGTGGCACCTTAGAGACTAACCAATTTATTTGAGCATGAGCTTTCGTGAGCTACAGCTCACTTCATCGGATGCATTCAGTGGAAAACACATTAGGGAGGTTGATATACACAGAGAACATGAAACAATGGGTGTTACCATACACACTGTAACCAGAGTGATCACTTAAGATGAGCTATAGCTCCTTCTCAAGGACAAGTACTCCTTCTCAAAGGACGTGCATTCCCACCCATCCATCCACTGCATGCTCTTAGACCTTTAGCTCTTATTTGCATTGGACTTTCAGGAAGATAATAGAACATTTGGATACAGCGCCAAGTCTGGCTTTTGGCAACAAGATGTGACCCTGCAATCTTCAGATATTTTGATTCGTTTCAGCAGGAAGTCACGCAGTCTAAAATAATGCTACAGTCTGAAGTCAGTCCAACATCATGTCAGTGTATTTTTATGCCTATTGTGGTTCTGAAAAAACCAAGAACCGACTTGTCCTCTCCCACACAAAAACATGGGGGAGTGAAAAAGGCTTTCTTGAAACTTCATGCATTTAATTTCATGTATCTGTGTGTGTGTGTGTGTGTGGACAAGGGAGAGTTTTGCAACCATACCAGACACAGGGGCACCAGATGACTAGATGGCGCTACTGAGTCAGAGGATCAGCAGGTAGCTAATATAATCCCGTCCTTAAAAACTACAATACACGCTACGTAAAATGCCTTTGACAGGTAAATCCCATGGTTCCAACGCCTATGCGCTGTGTTGTCTTCATGCTATTACCCAGCCTCCACACCTCCCCGGCAGCAAAACTCACTGAAGCCTGGGTTCATGAACACATGCATCCCTACTCCGCAAAGCACTTAAACGCATGCTTGCTGTCCCATTAAAGCCAGTGGGACTTAAACACAGGCTTAAAGTTAGGACGGTTCTTACGTGCTTTTCTCAAAAGGGATGACTTAAGCATGTGCGTAAGTGCTTTCCTGAATCAGGATCTCAAGCACCACTGCGCTACCTTTCTGCTCAAGAGGAGCAGGAAACAATGGGCAACAAGAAGCTTTGGATTTCTGCTTGGAAGTCCAGCAGGTAACCAGAGCAGCATGCTACATGGAACAGTTGCCCACCCATGACAACCTGGTGAGGGGCTCTTACAGGCTCAAGTTCCACCCCCCTGCTGTTTGCACAGCCCTAGCTGGTTGGACTAGATTTCTTCTTTCCCGCTCCACTGGCTCCCAATTTTCTTTAAATTACCTTTTTAAACTGTCACTGCACCTCACTCACTTGTGGAGAA
The DNA here is from genome assembly GCF_965140235.1 of Caretta caretta. Taxonomy (NCBI): domain Eukaryota; kingdom Metazoa; phylum Chordata; order Testudines; family Cheloniidae; genus Caretta; species Caretta caretta. Next base: position 90,277,364 of record NC_134214.1, read on the forward strand.
TGCACATATTTTGAGAACAGACAGCAATTTGATTTGTATGAAACTTGCTCAATTTCCTATATTTGTCATGCTGTTTACAGAGAGTTTTTTTAATTTCAAGCATTGCAAAGTTTTTTTACGTTACATAGTGAAGGGGCTTTCGGTAGCAAGCTTTCTAAAATAATTAGAGATGAATCATTATCATGAAGCAATGGTTCTTACATCTATTAGGACAGTTATTTTAAAAATGTTTTGATGAATCATACAGAAGCGCTCACAAACAGTGGATTATACCATGTTCATAAGTATATTTCTTAGGAGAAAATAAGTTTGAGAAAACAGCAGAGGCTTTTAACACTTTAATTGAAAAATATTTACAGCAGATGTTAGAAATGTTATGTTACAATACTGATACATGCAAAATGATTCTGGATCTTTATTTTGCATTTCACAATTCTCTTTCAGGTTTTCCAAGTGGTTCTATTAATTTGCTGTTTGGAAGTGTTCAGTCCTGGATTTTCAGAATGCTTCTTTTCTCCAGATCATTCATTTCCTTCAATATCAGGGCAACGTTGTACCTTAATTCTTGAAACTTTACAACTGGCACCTGAAACATAAGATTCATTAGAATTATGACTCATCTGGCTAATATACCCATGCAGACAGAAAACATTCGAGAACATCAGGCCCATATAGGTTCAGACAGGTTTTATAGATTTTAAGCAAAAGATCAGAGGCTAACAAAATGCTAGGTAATAACATAAGAATGACCACAGTAAGTCAGACCAGTGGTCTATCTAGCTCAGTATCTGTCTTCCGAGTGGCCGGTGCCAGGTGCTTCAGAGGGACTGAACAGAACAAGGCGATTTATCAAGTGATCCATCCCCTGTGGTCCAGCCCCAGCTTGTAGCAGTCAGAGGTTTAGGGACACCAAAGGCATGGAGTTGCATCCCTGACCATCTTGGCTAATAACCACTGATGGACCTAACCTCCGTGAACTTATCTAATTCTTTTTTGAATCCAGTTATACTTTTGGCCTTCTCAACATCCCTTGGCAACAGGTTTCACCGTTTGTGTGTTGTGTGAAGAAATACTTCCTTCTGTTTGTTTTAAACCTGCTGCCTATTCATTTCATGGGGTGATGCCTGGTTCATGTGTCATGTGAAGGGGAAATAACACTTCCCTATTCACTTTCTCCACATCCGTCATGATTTTACAGACCTCTGTCAACCCCCCTTGGTCGTCTCTTTTCCCAGTCTTTTTAATCTCCTCACATGGAAGCTGTTCCATCCCCCTCATCATTTTTGTTGCCCTGCTCTGCACCTTTCCCAATTCTAGTGTATCTTTTTTGAGATGGGGCAACCAAGGAGGCCACACAGGATCAACCAATCATGATTTAGTAAGTTACATGGCACTTTGCACTATATCTAATACAGATGCAGGCAAGGAGTTTGTTGCACCTCTGCAGATTATAAAATGCCTTTGGGACTCTTCAAGACAAGGAAGCTTTGGTGGTTCCGAGCTGCGCTGGTTTTTAAGTGCCCACTAGACCAGGGGTGGGCAAACTTTTTGGCCCAAGGGCCACATCTGTTAATAGAAATTGTATGGCGGGCCATGAATGCTCACAAAATTGGGGTTGGGGTGCAGGAGGGGGTGAGAGCTCTGGTTGGAGGTGCGGGCTCCAGGGTGGGGGCCAGAAACAAGGAGTTCAGGGTGCGGGAGAGGGCTCCAGGCTGGGGAGTGGGGTATGGGCTCTGGCTGGGGGTGCAGGCTGGGAATGAGGAGTCTGGGGTGTGGGAGGGTGCTCCAGGCTGGGGCGCGGGGGTTCAGAGGGTGGGAGGAGGATCAGGGCTGGGGCACGGGTGTGGGAAGGGGTGCAGGCTCCGGCTGGGGGTGTGGGCCAATGGGAGTTGCAGGGGCGGTGTTTGGGGTAGGGGCAGCAGGCAGAGCAGAGCCCCCTGGCTGCCCCTACGTGGAGGAGTCGGAGTGGGGCCATGCCGCTGCTTCCGGGAGCCACATGGTGCGGCCCCCAACCCTGCTCCCCGCCTGGAGCGCCGGTGCGAGGAAAGCCCCAGACCCTGCTCTGCAGCAGGAGCTCAAGGGCCGGATTAAAATGGCTGGCGGCCCAGATCCGGCCTGCAGTTAGCTCACCCCTGCACTAGACTCTCTTCTGTAACTTTACAGCAGCACAGGAAAAGGTGGAAAAACCCACCTAAACTGAATCCGACGCTGGCCTCCAGTCTGCTCAAACGAGGAGACTTTTTTATTTTTAGACGCAAGATGGTGGTTTCAGAACATCAAATATATTTAAAAACAAGTTGTTCTTTTTTAAAATAATTTACATTTTGCAGGTCAGTCACAGCCAGAACGTTTTGAACTGTTTGGATAAGTACTGGAGTTAAAAAAAACTCTGAGTCTATTCATGCTCTGTAAATGGGAAAGTAGTTATGGGAGATGATGCCTCAGGTATAACAATGCGATTACAGGACAATGGTGCACTGTTAAGGCAGTTACGAAAAAATGTGGCCGCATGACTTTATGCAAAATGCACATTCAGATAACATTACAACCAGCACGCTGGCTGTATTCCTATCCCCCCCCCCCCGCCCTCCCTTCTTCTGGAGGTGAATAAGAAGGTTAAACAAAGTTTTATGATCCCAGTCACTTAACAGGATGTTTATGCTGATTGACAAAATACAATAAAATATGTGAGAACCAGTTTCGCCTTCGAGTTATCTTCCAAGCTGAGGTTTCTTTGTTCCCTGCTGGTTAGCATCCTAACGACCAGGGGCAAAATCCGCTCATCAGATCCATGGGCTGGATTAGAGATAAGCTGCAGAAGTGACGACTTATCCTGGCTGAAATGCACTAGGAGGAGTTACCCAGATGCTTCCATGCTCCAAATAAGGATTCTTGCAGCCTGTGCACATTTCTGCAGGCCCCAGTGGATCTTCAAATGGGCATTTGGTCTAGCTAAAACAAAGGGACCTTGAGTCCCTGATTAATTGAAGTACAGGGGTATATTAGGTGGTATGGATAATATACTCCTTACACTTTATCTTCGCTACAAAATGGCATTGTGTTAGAACATTGCTGCGAGGAGACCAATTAGCTTATAGGATGCAGACCATGATTTTGCAGTTGGTGTACATAAGGAGGATGCATGTTCAGCATCATGTCAGCCCCATGATGTTTAAACCTTGATCCGGGTAGGGTTTAACCATGGCTAGCTGACATGACGGAGATAACTTATCCTTGTCTCAAAGTCATGGTTAGCATCGTTCGCGAATTTGACTATTCACAGTCATATTCTCACATGACATTCACTAGCGAAGTGATGCCCTTAGATAGAATAACTCAATGGTTTTCAACCTTTTTTCATTTGTGGACCCCTAAAATATTTCCAGTGGAGGTGCAGACCCCTTTGGAAATCTTAGACAGTCTGTGGACCTCCAGGGGTCTACGGCCCACAGGTTGAAAACCACAGGAGTAACTGATGTACAGTAACAGCCTCAGATGTGATTACAATTGGAAAATAGATGGACAAATGCATAATATATGTCCGCTAATGTCAAGGTCTTAAAGCAAAGGCTAGCCAAGCAGATTGTTAATGAGGCTGAGGCTATTGCTACATTACAGAGCTTACATGGTTACAGAAATGGAATGCCTCTTGTGCATGGGTTCATGTAAAAATTGCACCCATATTCCTCATTTCACTTGGAAGACACTCATTTTTCAGCATGAAGAAACAAATCTAATGGATTTATCTTTACCACTGCAAACCCCAAGGAGCCAAATGGGGGCAGTGATCTATTAATGCCGCCAGACCCCTTGTGAGACTAAAATGTTCCTTCCACAACATGAGACTCCTATCACACGTTTGCTAAGCATAGCATGGACCACCAGTGAAGTGAGAGGAAGTCAGCACCTGACTGTGACTCTCTCATGCAGCTGAGTAGTAAAAGCGTTTTTTTTTTTTTCACTTAAACGACAGGCAAGCAATGTGCCTCAAAATGTTGCAGTCCCCCCTTCTTTATTTAACCACTCAGCTCCGGCAAACATGGCTTGAGACAGAAGGGTCAGCAGACCAGAGGGAATATAACTTTTGTGTGTGTGCAACAGAATAATTTTAAAGTACTATTCATTGTGGAACAATCCTTTGGATTAATTATCTTGGTCTTCCAGTCCAAACACAAACATGCCTGAGCTAGCAGGTCACTGTGTGTGCATGTTTGGGCATGAAGGAAACTTCAGAAGTGGAGAATGTTTGCCTGCCTGAATAAGGCACTTTGAACCAGAAGACAGATTTACCTCCAGATCTATTAGAGGGGCTCTAACATGTAGAAATCCTGCTCACAGCCAGTTCTGCAGCACCCAGATCTATGTGGCAGGTGGATTAGGATTCAGAATGAGATATGCTGCTTGTGCATGGTGATTTGCATGCACTAGGGGAGACGCAGCAGCAGATCTCCTTGACAGGACGGCTCCACCTTTAAAAAGGTGCAGAGTTGCATTGCTGACTGCCCTTTTGGTGTCTGATGTCCCCTCTGGGAAGAAAAACATGGAACCCCGAACCCAATCCTGGCAGTTAAGGGAAGGAGGAACTGATTTTCCAATAGATTTTTGAAAATATTTGTAATTTTCAGTTGTGCTCATTTGTTTGGGTAGGGTGAAATTCACTCCTGTGCAGAAGTTTAGCACAAAGCCTATGCACCACTTAAGTCTCAGGAGCTGGCCTCTGCACAGGGGTGAATTTCATCTTTTGTCATATGGCATCTTAAAGACTTCACAATGTAGCAAATCACAGTCAGGCCTTTCCAAGCAGCTTTATGTTAAGTCTTTCTGTGAAACAGTTTTCCACGTTAAACACAGTAAAGGTTGTGAAGCCAACCATTTAATCCAATACCTGGCGCATAACCACCAGATAACTAATGTATGAATTGAAGCCAAAAGCACTAACAGGTGAACTACTCATGCACACAGCGTTATTTATAGAGTGCAGCATTCTATTACAAAAGTCAAAAGTACAGACAAGTTCATGCCATTTTCTGGGAAGGCATTATGTACAATGACACAAAAAATGCCCTTGCTTAATTGGAAGTAAAAAAGGCACCAAAGTTTTCTGCTCTCTTTCTGGAAGCAGGATGTGTATTAAAGAGAAAGTGAGTAAAGATACCTGATAATTATCTTCTGTGGCAAAAGTAACAGGCTTAGTGGGGCATCTAGCATTTCATAAATTGCTTCAGTAACTTCCCAGCCATCAAAAAACATTGTCTTATTTTAAGATTAAAGTCAAAAATAAAACTATAAAAAGTGTTAATCATCAGAAATTATGCAATACTACTTCGGAGTGATTACTATTTCTCTGGAAACCAAAGTTTCAACAAAACAGATTCATAGATATTTAGGTCAGAAGGGACCGTTATGATCATCTAGTCTGACCTCCTGCACAACGCAGGCCACAGAATTTCACCCACCACTCCTGCGAAAAACCTCTCACCTATGTCTGAGCTATTGAAGTCCTCAAATCGTGGTTTAAAGACTTCAAGGAGCAGAGAATCCTCCAGCAAGTGACCCGTGCCCCATGCTACAGAGGAAGGCGAAAAACCTCCAGGGCCTCTTCCAATCTGCCCTGGAGGAAAATTCCTTCCCGACCCCAAATATGGCTATCAGCTAAACTCTGAGCATATGGGCAAGATTCACCAGCCAGATATTACAGAAAATTCTTTCCTGGGTAACTCAGATCCCACACCATCTAATATCCCATCGGGCCTATTTACCATGAATATTTAATTACCAAAACCATGTTATCCCATCAACCATCTCCTCCCTAAACTTATCGAGTTTAATCTTAAAGCCAGATAGATCTTTTGTCCCCACTGCTTCCCTTGGAAGACTATTTCAAAAATTCACTCCTCTCATGGTTAGAAACCTTCATCTAATTTCAAGTCTAAACTTCTCAATGACCAGTTTATATCCATTTGTTCTTGTGTCCACATTGGTACTGAGCTTAAATAATTCCTCTCCCACTCTGGTATTTATCCCTCTGATATATTTATAGAGAGCAATCATATCTCCCCTCAACCTTCTTTTAGTTAGGCTAAACAAGCCAAGCTCCTTGAGTCTCCTTTCATAAGACAAGTTTTCCATTCCTCGGATCATCCTAGTAGCCCTTCTCTGTACCTGTTCCAGTTTGAATTCATCCTTCTTAAACATGGGAGACCAGAACAGCACACAGTATTCCAGGTGAGGTCTCACCAATGCTTTGTATAACGGTACTAAAACCTCCTTATCCCTACTGGAAATACCTCTCCTGATGCATCCCAAGACCGCATTAGCTTTTTTCACGGCCATATCACAGTGGCGGCTCATAGTCATCCTATGATCAACCAATACTCCAAGGTCCTTCTCCTCCTCCGTTACTTCTAATTGATGCGTCACCAGCTTATAACTAAAATTCTTGTTATTAATCCCTAAATGCATGACCTTACACTTCTCACTATTAAATATCATCCTATTACTATTACTCCAGGTTTCAAGGTCATCCAGATCCTCCTGTAGGATATCCCTGTCCTTCTCTAAATTGGCAATACCTCCCAGCTTTGTATCATCCACAAACTTTATTAGCACACTCCCACTTTTTGTGCCTATGTCAGTAATAAAAAGATTAAATAAGATTGGTCCCGAAACCGACTCTTGAGGAAGTCCACTGGTAACCTCCCTCGAGCCTGACAGTTCACCGTTCAGTAGGACCCGTTGTAGTCTCCCCTTTAACCAATTCCTTATCCACCTTTAAATTTTCCTATTGATCCCCATCTTATCCAATTTAACTAATAATTCCCCATGTGGCACGGTATCAAATGCCTTACTGAAATCTAGGTAAATTAGATCCACTGCGTTTCCTTTGTCTAAATAATCTGTTCCTTTCTCAAAGAAGGAGATCAGGTTGGTTTGGCACGATCTACCTTTTGTAAAACCATGTTGTATTTTGTCCCATTTACCATTGACTTTTTTTCCAAGACCTTGCATACTACAGATGTCAAACAGGTCTATAGTTACCCGGATCACTTTTTTCCCCCTTTCTTAGAAATAGGAACTATGTTAGCAATTCTCCAATCATACAGTACAACCCCTGAGTTTACAGATTCATTAAAAATTCTTGCTAATGGGCTTGCAATTTCATGGGCCAATTAATGGGCTTGCAATTTCATGGGCCAATTCCTTTAATATTCTTGGATGAAGATTACGTGGGCCCCCCGATTTAGTCCCATTAAGCTGTTTGAGTTTCGCATGCCCAAAAAGAAGATAAGAAATCATTTTGGCTGGAGTTTTGTAATATACTGTGTGTGGCTGCACAGAAATCAGAATATACTAAAGAAAAACAATGAATTGTCCATGAAGGCTTTAACCTTTTTAATAGCAATTTAACTTTCTAAAAGGAACGTAAAGTGGATCTCTCTCTTTATCTAGTAGAATAAAGACTTACTTCAAAGCGATGAGCTGTCCCATCCGAAAGCTTCAGCAGCATTAAAATGGACGGTTGCAATGCACGGGCCAATGAACTGAAATTATTTACATGATTAGTATTAAAATAGTACACATTTGCAATGCTATAATATAGCATTATAAATTAACCCTTTCCGGTGTCCGAGAGGGGTCCCATAGAGCTCACATGAATCATTTCCAAACATTTCAATCAAGCATTCACATTTGGCTGGGTAGGAAATTCAGAGGAACACAAATTAACAGAACCCTATCAAATTCACTTTCATACTGAGGTAGCAGACTAAAAAAGGAGCTTTTATATTTAAAAGGAAATGTATTCAAACTTGTAATCATGACAGATAATAAGCCAAAGTCAACCCTGGTGTAATTCCACTGATTTCTACAGAGATACAATAGGGATGAAAATCGCCCAAATACTGTTAGCAAAAAAGAACACAGACCATCTTCCTATGTATCTTATGTCAAGCAGCACTAAACAACAGTGCCCTAAACCCTTCCATTCCTCTTCTGCTCTAAACTGCAGCCCCAGCTGGGGAATCAAGCTCTCCTGGAGACTGTGCTAAGTTTGTGACTTGCTATTTTGTTCCAGAGTCTATTTGGTGACCAGAGGAGTGGGAAATGAGTCATCCCTGTGCTGCCTGCACCAGCGGATGTTGCCAAAGCCAGGTCAGGTACTGACAAGCATCAGAGCTGGAAGCCTGGGATCACTCTGCTTCCTCATCTCTTCAGCAGAGGCGATGGCCAGATGACAAACAAGAATTTCTGAGGGGGCGGGGAGTGGCAGGGTGACTGGAAAGGAAAATAAAAGGGAAGAATACAGAAAGTGGAAGACATACTGTTCCTGAGTTGTTTGGAAGGAATGGTGAAGCTATTATGGGGCCCTTGAGCCATTGAGGCTAAGGTTATTTATCTGCATGCTTTGCTCTATCTTAGAGAAAGAATTTGCAGTGTAGTGGCATCTGAGTGGAACTCTTTAGAACAGGGGGTCTCAATCTTTTTCTTTCTGAGGCCCCCCCAACATGCTATAAAAACTCCATGACCCACCTGTGCCACAACAACTGTCTCTCTGCACATAAAAGCCAGGGCTGGTGTTAGGGGGTGGCAAGCAGGGCAACTGCCTGGTGCTCCATGCAACAGGGCCCTCCATGAAGCTAAGTTGCTCAGGCTTTGGCTGCAGCCCTACAAGGCAGGGCTCAGAGCCCCAGGCTTCAGCCCCATGTGGTGGGGCTTTGGCTTTCTGCCCTAGGCCCCAGCGAGTCTAATGCTGGCCTTGCTTGGGGACCCCCTGAAACTTGCTTGCAGCCCCCTGGTTGCGACCCACTGCTTTAGAACACACCTCAGGGCACTCCTTAGTTGTAACTACCCTATCTGCTTTGTATAATTCAGTTCAGTCAATGGCGAGTGCCCAACATCCTCTGCGCTCTGAGTTGGCTGCACAGCTAATAGTTAAAAGTTGCTTGGCTTCCAATAGTTTGTTGCATCTGTGGGTGCAGGGTAATGTCTCAAGCAGACAAATGCTGTGTCTTCTTTGGCTAAGTTTTGGCCAGTATTGCCCATTTTGGGTCGCCACAGTGCACCAGATCCATGGGCCTCTTGGTTGGTAAAGGACGGCAGTGAGACACCATGGCCACTGTTGGTGTTATGCCAGCGTCTCTTTGACTGAAGGTAAGGAGACAGCTTCTCAGGGATGCACTGGTGGGTCCACTACTAAAGAAATTATCTTGAGCCCAACAATCTCAGCTACTGACTCACATTGCATCTGCCTCTTTTGGGAAAGATTACCTAGACGATTTCCTCTTTTGGGAAAGATGGCCAAGCAGTTACACCAGAGTCAGCACTCCATATTACCTTCAACCTGGTCAATCTCGGTTCAGACCAGGTCTGAGGGACAGAAATTGCATGAGCAGTACTGGTCACTCTTTCTTCCTGGCTCTGCCCAAAGACAATGTATCTACGTGGCTAGTGTAAGATGTGACTTTGGCCTGGCTGATCATAAATGGCTGTTCACAAGACTGTGAGATCCCTAGCAGGAGTAGACAGAACTATTCTGAAATGGATTCACTCCTATTCAGAAAAGTGGTCCCAAGGGGTAATTATGGATGATTGTTTATCCACCCAAGAGCTCTCTCATGTAGGGTACTGCAAAGGTTCTGCTCTGTTGTCTCTCTTAGTCAATGTGTAAATTAGGCTGCAAGGAGGCTTAGTAAGGAGACAAGAGCTGCTGTGTCTGTAGTGTGCAGATGATATTCAGCGCCACTCTTCTCAATTACAGTTGATCCCACCAATGGATCTGAAAGGATAACCAGACATCTAAAGGAGACTGGGGTTCGAAGGATGGTTGGCTGACCGAGGCTCAGTCCAGGTGAGACAGAGACAATGTTAGAAAGTTGGGGAAGCAGCCAAGTGAACTGGCTGGAGTTCTCTCAGCTGCAACGTGTGTGGGGCCATCATCTGTAAATCAGGGGTGCAGTTTAGACTATTGTTGGAGACGCAGGTAGTAACTGTGTGCAAGAGCATTTTTTCCCCATCTGCTTGGTAAGAGGAGTGTCCTCTTTGGTTTCAAATGTGTACTGACCCATGCCTTTGTCACTTTGAGATAAAGACTGTTGTAATGCACTCTACTCAGGGCTACACCCTGACACCACTTAGAAACTGCAGCTAGTTCCAAATGTGGTGGCCTGCTTACTAATAGTATATGCTGGAGCTCACAGCACTGCTGCTCCAAGAGCTGCACAGGTTGCCTGTGGGCTTCCAGATGAAAGTCAAGGTGGCAGTCTTGGGTTTTAAGGCCCAGGTTACCCAAGGGACTGCCTCTCCCCTTGGACCATACAAACACAGGTGCAGTCAGGGGAGGCACTAGAAATGGAACTCCTCTGATACAAAAGAAAAGGGAAGTTTCCTTTTACTTCCATGCTTGGCCTGCCAGAGTCCAGCTTTATCCACCTTCTCCACAGGCTACAAAACTCATCTTCCTTTGTGGTGTTTGGGGAGGGGACGGGATGTGGTTAGCTGTTATATGGTGTTATTACATAGTGGGATTGGATTGGATTGGGTTACAATTATGGCCACTGGAAGGGCACTAATTAAATTTATTATTGTGCATTTTAAAATATTGGAATATTGAATATGTCACAGAGCTTCATACAGATACAGGGAGGGGAGCTTCTAGCATGCATATTTTAGAAATCTAAACAAACAACAGAAGGCATAAAAATGCATGAACTGTCTTAACAAATGATGCAAGCATTTCCAACAGACTGATTTTATGTAACAGTAGCCCTGTATATAATCTGATTTGTGTGTTACTCAAGGTTATCTCCATACCGTACTGTTTAACACTGCATGCAAATCTCACAATGAGATATATTTTAGCATTGAGAAGTGGCACTGCAATTAGAGTTTAGAGTTGGAAAACCCTTTCACTGGTCCCGCAGGCTTTTATTCCTTACCTTGTGGATATAGCCACGTCCACTCTCCACTTAATGTCATTAACACTTGGCAGCTTATTTCCTTGTTTCATAGTTGTGGCTTCAACAACAGGACGCCTGGAAGATAAACCAGGGAAGGGAAATTATGAAGCATATGTGCAAGGCAAAAATCTAAAGGGAAAAAAATATCTCTCAGTACGAACAAATTTCCCCTCTGCGGCTAGCATCATTCAGAGCAGTCTGAACAAATCAAGGTTTTGTAAAGGTGCTGCATCTTGTGCTCAGACTACACACACACTTCTCGCTTTTTGCTGCACTTTTCAACAGATAATTTATCGAACTACTGTGGGTAATTTCAGTAAACGGGGGTCCAGTAATAATCTGCCAAAGGGTTATGGTAGACACCTGAGTGCTGAAATTGAAATCAAAGTAATATATGTCAGTGATGCACTATTAACAACTAGGGTCCCTCTGCCAATGATATATCTTTATCTCCATGTGAGGCCAGCACTAGCAAATAAGAAAGGAAAAAGAGGATTTAAACACAGAAATTAAGATGTGCCAACACCCTTCTCCCCAACTGCCCTCCCCATAGCAAACACATACAGCACTGCTGCAGCAGAGCACACCTGATGTTCACATCAGGGAGCAGTCTGAAGCATGCAGTAAAATGTCATCTCTGGGTCCTTGTTAGAGTAGGTAAAGTGGATTGGATCAGAGTTCCTTATGTAATGCTCAGTCACAGCAAGCCCCGGCATGACTTTTATGATTTTGTCTAGTCTAATAAATGAAAGTTTTGGCTTCTTACACATCATATTTTGTAGCAAGAGTCACACATGCTGTGTATTTCTATGAGAAAATGCAGTTGATGCTGATTAAACTTCAGATGCCTGGCAGTCTTTAAAATTTTAATAGCATCTTAAACTCAGGGTAAGTAAACAAGCCAAATCTGATACAAAGACACAACAAGCATCCATTTTTAGGTGTACTCATAAAACTGTCTCCAGAGGTCTGCTGGGGAGACAGTCTGAACTTTGTGTTACTCACCCTTTTTTTTTTTTTTGGGACTAAGCTTCTTGTGCCAGGGTAAGTTATTTATGGTACATTTCAAAGCTACTCCAACCAAGGGCTGGATGATGCTTCACATAATCTAATTACATACTTTATTTCAGAAGAGAGTCCTCTTTTCACAAACAAGGATACATTCGCTTGATAGTCTAATGGCTATCTCTACTCAGATCCAGGCGTACGGTTTGCTTGGTGTCTGCTTATAATTTGTCCAGAGAAATTAGCAGTTAGACAAAGGTGTGTAACATTGACAGCCTAAGGTAGTATGATGTTCTTGTGTAGAGCAAAGGCAAAAAACAAACAAAAAAACCACAGGTTATTTTCAGAACTGAGAGGCATCCCTGGTAGTGTGGACAAAAACATGAGCAGAGGAAATAGATCATCTGGCTCTTGCCCATAGTCAGCCCATGGATAAGAAATAGGTCAACACAGCTGGGTGCGACTATGAGGAGTCAGAGCCTAGAAATGGGCATTAGCAGAATCCTGACAGGATTAAACATTGTAAGCATGCCTTCCCCTCAATGGCAAGCTGCTACAGGGTATCGTTTGCAGGAAGATCTCCTCAAAAATACCCACGCTGCAATTTCTTGCCTTTGTACATGCTAATGTCAGTCAGTGGAAGACACTTCAATTAGGCAGTAGGCTCTTGGGGGGAGAGGTGGAATGAGAAGTATTTTTCCATTTTCTAGGTTGGGATGGTTGGTGTTAAAGGTCCACAGTGCAAACAAGTGTGACGAGACTAGCCTCAGACTCTCACTTAGAAGTCACAAAAACTCTGTGGACAAAATTTAGACCTTTAGTTTGGTGCTGGACTGATAGCTATAAACTTCTCTTTACAGGGTAGTTTCTTTTTCAGTCAACACCTTCTTAACCCTCTCCACCCAGTATACAAATGCAGCTGGAAACGGAAAATCAATGCATGAGAACACAGCAAAGATGGTAGAAACACAGCAGCCAAAGCGAAAAGAAATGGGACGTTGGTGATAGGAAAAGAAGAGTTTATTTACACTACAAAACATAAGACACTTTTGACTTCACAGAGTCTTCACGGCGCCTGCTGAGACTCTTGTCTTCAAAAGCACTTTAATTAAATATATATTTTTTTTTTGGTAAAGCGCGTCCACCAGTGACCCCACGTACGATCAGCATGCAACGCTTCGCACAGAACTGTCTGGGAACAGTGTGAGTGAAGGAACACTGGGATGCACCACATTACACTTGGGACATAATGATATTCATGGGGACCTAAATTAATGTGTCACAATACCCTAAGCAAAATGCATTGCCACAGGAGAGCATCTGGAACGAACTACCAATGTCAAAATTAATGACAAATTAATTCCGGACATAGCAGCATTTGCCTAAAAGGAATGTATGAAAATACTATTGTGTAACAAGAGCACACGAATCAGTGAGACACACAGAACCATGGGACCCACTAAGCAACGATCTGACAATACAGTAATCTGGATTAAAATTAAATTGTACTAAGTTTATTGTAGGTATTAAAAGTTGGAGAATCTATAGTAATCCCTTTCAAAAAGCAGCTTTAATTTCTCGCAGTTTATCTGATGGTGTCTATCAGACATGCTGCTCTTCTCCCTTTATCTACACAGCTTGATGTGTCTGAAACTGTGGAGATATAAAGAGAAATACAATTTTTAATTTTGTAGAGCTTTGGAACTGTCTTTTAAGATGCAAAATTATGTGGATAGGCCAGAATGCCTGGGAAACGATAAAAATAAGAGGTCAAATGTTTCTCTGAAATGGATTCCTCTGGGATATGTAGTTCATATGAGTTCTGAATCAAAACATCTAATACTTCTCACGCCAGTGGTCATGTACTTAGAATGACCATACATACATTTATAATTCATTAAGAAAATGTAGGATTAGGTGTTAGCTCATGCAGCAGATTCGCATGGAAATGATACATGGTCCTACAGGTCCCTCTGTTCTGGTTCTCAAACATGAAGCCAGATTACATTGGATAATCACAGCTGGAGTTAACTCTTCTGAAATTAAAAAAGCTAAATTCTCTAACACAATAGCGGCCTGGATGAAAATAGATAATTCATGCACATTCCACCCTCCCTTCAAACGTCTCTCTCCATCGCCAACATTTCACTTGGCGCCTATGAACTCTGCATTCTTACATCTACCATGGTGTAATTCAGAAAGACAATTACAGAAAGGAAGAAAGGAGTAAAATGTATACCTGCTCCCAAGTAGTCTGTACTTTGAGCAAAGAGCCTAAACAAGGAAAATTAATAATAGTTTGAACTTCTGTAGCCTCATTCATCCATTTGCTTGGGGTAAAACAAAACTACCAAGAACAAGGAGAAAATTATATCAAATAACAATGCTGGGCTTGATTCTGACAGGGCTGAGTGCCCTCAACTCTCAGTGAGGTGCACTCAGCACATGCAAGATCAAGACGTTTATAAATATGGGGAGAGATTAAATAAGGGTGGAGGATCCGTCTGGGAGAAAGGACCCCCTAGAGGGGAAGAAAAATAGGCTGCTCTAATCCTCCTTGATTTGGTGTAGCTCACTAATCCACTAAGCGATCAGGTAAACGAATTCTGACTAGTGCAGCACCATCTATTAACCCTTCTAGAGTGTCATCAAATCACCTGGATTGAATTCTCAAGTCAATACGGCTGGATGACTGAACTCGATCTAGGAAAGTCTCTAACAATTACAGCACAGCATATGGCATGACACACGTTGTTAGACTGTTAATGAAGCATGCTAATGAATATACTCTGTACAATGCAAGTTATAGAAAGCTTAATGACGATGAATAATCATAGAAGTATAGGACTGGAAGGGACCTCAATAGGTCATCTAATCCAGACCCCAGCACTCAAGGCAGGACTAAGTAATAACTAGACCATTCCTGATAGATGTTTGTCTAACCCAGTGGTTGTCAACCCGCAGCCCAATTAGTACACAGCTGTATGCTAAAAAATATCAAGGTTCCGGCTGCCTGTCCCTGCATGTGGGGGTCCAGGTCCCGACTGCCTGGCCCTGCGCGTGGCAGGGTCTGGGTCGGGGTCCGGGTCCTGACTCCCTGCCTGCCCGGCCCCCACTGGTCTAACCTGTTCTTAAAAATCTCCAGTGAAGAGATTGGGTACCTGTCTTCTGAGACAATTTGTTCCAGTGCTTAACCACCCTAACAGGAAGCCTTTACTAATGTCCAACCTAAACCTCCCTTGCTGCAATTTAAGCCCATTGCTTCTTGTCCTATCCTCAGAGGTTAAGGAGAACATTTTTTCACCCTCCTCCTGGTGACAACCTTTTATGTACTTGAAGAGTGTTGTCATGTCCCCATCTCAGTCTTCTCTTCTCCAAACCAAACAAACCCAATTTTTTCAATCTTTCCTCCTAGGTCATGTTTTGTAGACCTTTAATCATTTTTGTTGTTCTCCTCTGGACTTTCTCCAATTTGTCCATATCTTTCCTGAAATGTGGCGCCCAGAACGGGACACAGTACTCTGGCTGAGGCCTTATCAGCACAGAGTAGAATGGAAAATTGTTTCTTGTGTCTTGCTTACAACACTCCTGCTAATACATCCCAGAATGTTGTTTGCTTTTTTTGCAATAGTATTACACTGTTGACTCATATGTAGCTTGTGAATGACAATAACCCCCACGTTCCTTTCCGCAGTACTTCTTCCTGGACAGTCATTTCCCATTCTGTATGTGTGGAATTTGATTGTTCCTTCCTAAGTGAATACTTTGCATTTGTTCTTATTGAATTTCATCCCATTTACTACAGACCGTTTCTTCAGATCGTTTTGAATTTCAATCCTATCCTCCAAAGCACTTGCAACTCCTCTCAGCTTGGTATCATCTGCAAACTTTGTAAGTATACCCTCTATGCCATTATTTAAATCACTGATGAAGATATCGAACAGAACTGGATCCAAGGACACATCCCAGAGGGATTCCACTCGATAAGCCCTTCCAGCTTGACTGTGAACTACTGATAACTACTCTCTGGGAATGGTTGCTTGATTATTTGCTCCATTATCTTACCAGGTACTGATGTTAAACTGACTAGTCTATAATTCCCTGGAGTTGTCCTTTTCCCCTTTTTATAGACGGGCACTATATTTGCCCCTTTCCAGTCCTCTGGAATCTCTCCCATCTTCCATGAGTTTTCAAAGATAATGGCTAATGGCTCAGATATCTCCTCATTCAGCTCCTTGAGTATTAGAATGTATTTCATCAGGCCATGCCAACTTGAAGACATCTAACTTGTGTAAGTAATTTTTAACTTGTTCTTTCCCTACTTTAGCCTCAGATCTTGCCTCATTTTCACGGGAATTCTCTATGTTAGATGTCCGATCGCTACTAATCTTTTGGTGGAAACAAACAAAAAGGGCATTTAGAACTTCTGTGATTTCCACATTTCCTCTTACTGTCTTTCCTCCTCATTAAGTAACAGGCCTACCCTGTCCTTGGTCTTCTTTTTGATTCTAATGTATTTGTAGAATGTTTTCTTGTTACCCTTTGTATCTCTAGCTAGTTTAATCTCATTTTGTGCCTTGGCCTTACTAATTTTGTCCCTACATGCTTGACTGAATTTTGTCCGTAGATACATAATATCTAACTCTTACATAGCATTTCCATCTGTTGGGGAAAGTATCATTATCCCCATCTTACACATAGGGAAACTGAGGGACAAACCCAAAATCATTCGGAGTCTCCCAAAGGAACTGCTGGTTTCCACTGCACTTGACTACTACTACTGGAATTCTGTGACACTGCACAATGCAGAATTTGTGCAGAATTAATGTTCCCTGCAGAATTTTATATTTCTATGCAAAATTTGTGATTTCCACTGAAATGCTTCCTTTTTCCAGTTTTGCGTGTTTCAAATGTATTAGTTATGTATACACATAACGTCTCTGTGTGCACATGAGCCTGAACACATCCCCCTCTGCTCCCATCTATCACTGAATGCCCCAGCACTCCTGCCCGCACCTGGCATGGGGGCATGCATACCACATCTGGAGACAAAGGGGTGTCAGCTGGCAAACCATGTGCATGACCCAAGCCACACAAACACCCCCTCTCCCTCCACACACTCACCCTTACATACACACACACACACACTCACTCTTTGCTGGGTCTCTCTTCCCCATGCTAACAACCTATCTTAAACAAAACTCACCAACCCCCCTCCCACTACAGTGGTGTGACTCAAAAACCTTATAATACACATAGAAGCTTGAACTTGGACAAGACATGACAGACAGACACAAAACAGTCCTTTAGGATGCTAGCGCCCTCTTAGGCCAGGTCATTACAATACTTTTGTATAACCTATTTTTGTATAATGACTTTGTTTAAATGCAATATTTAATTTCACTGAAACAGAACATAACTGTCACCAAAATATATCAAGTTCTGTATTAATACGCCTAGTAGAGAATCTATTTGCCAAAAAAACATTTCCTGAATTTTTATTGTTGTCTGTATTGTTACAGACATACTTGCTGATGGGTATTTTGAAATAAATTACCAAAAAACTGAAACTGGTGTGATTATATTGTATTTTGACAAAATATGCAGAATTTTTAAATATTGTGTGCAGAATTTTTAATTTTAGGGTGCAAAAATCCCCAGGAATACCTGACACAGTCTGGGACTTCATCATTTGCCCTCAGTTGCAGATATACTAGTTGAGATTTTCAAGGCAGTTCAAGAGATTCAGCTACATGTCCTCTATCCAAGCAGTGCAAGAACTGTGGCTAAATTCCCTGCACTGTTTTAAAAACCTCAACCATTATTTTAATTGTCCATACACATGAATGCATTAATCATGGAGGAACAGTGCATAAAAGTAAATATGACCCCTGATTCACGGCGCTTGCAATGCAAATCATACTGAGCAAAAGACAAACTACACAGACTGAAGACTGAATCTTCATGGGGAAGGTCAGAGATTTGGGGAAAAAACAATTTATATGTTGGGATTATTATTAGTGGTGGGTCATCAATGAAAGTCCCTGTAACAGCAGTGTGCCTTGAGAAAGTTTAAATGTGGCAAGAGAAGCTGCTTGCTGCACAGAGGTATACTCTTCAACAGACAGTCACTTTACATAGAATCCAACTTGTAGGGTGAAATCCAGGACCCTGCTCATTGGGACCAGGTTATCACCCACGATCCTTTAGACCAGTGGTTTTCAACCTGTGGTCCATGGACCCTTGTGGGTCTGCAGACTACGTCTAAGGGGCCAGCAAAAGGTTGTCGTTACCATAGAACAGTGGTTTTCAATCACATCTAAGATTTCCAAAGGGGTCAGCACCTCCACTTGAAATTTTGTAGGGGTCCACAAATGAAAAAAGGTTGAAAACCACTGCTTTAGACTTCTGATGAGAGCATGTAAATTGATTTATAAAATTACTAACCTGTTACCAAAGACCACACTAGCAAAGTCCGTGATGAACTCTTCTGGTATCCTTAAAGAAAAGGTCAACAATATAAGACAAATATATAAGTGTTTTGTAACCACAGATACACACCCTTCTCTCTCCAAGTTATGTAAACCACTACATAACTCAAAACAAATAGTTTTATCAACATTTTACATTTTTTCCTCAGTTAGAACTGTCATCAGATTTTAAGCAATCACTGAAGTTCAGTCAAATTGCGAGCAACACAGCCTAGCAGGATTCCACTACCTTTTAGAGCAGGGGTCTTAGGAACTCCATTTCACCTTTCCCTCCTTCCTTGGATAGCCTTTATTCTCTAAAGCAAATGGTTAGATACATCAAGTGTGAATTTCAAAGGTGCTCAGCACTGGCCTAACTGCTCTCAGTGAAGTCAATTGCAGTTTTACCAATACTTTAATGGGAGCAGAATTAGGCCAATGCTGGGTACTTTGGAAAATTCCAACCAACACTTTTTGATTTTACTTCCATCTTAAAGTTCAAGGGAAAGAGAATGAAAAGTTTTGCAAAGAATGGCACCTCAGAGTGATGTGGAAATCTCTGGAATAGCTCAGAGCACTTATTAAAAAAAACATGTTACATGGAATGTGCAATATTATTAATCATTCACATAATGCCTTAGTGCACACAGCAATCAAAGATCAGAAAAGAAAAGGAAAGGTCCCTGGCCTGAATGGCTTATTGGTTATAGGTGGGATAGGAACAAACAGGAACAAGGTAAGAATTTATCGGAGTGGTGTGTGGCCATTAGATCTTGAATGCTTAATGGTAAAGGTGGATTTTAAATAGCTTCTTGAAGGGGAAGTATGATTTACATTAGTGGGGAGGGTATTCCCGGCATATGGAAACACATGGAAGAAGGCACAGAGAGGGAAGTGGGCAAGAGGCACAGAGGAGTGCTTTTCCGTGTGTGTCCGTGTGTCCCCGTGTGTGTCCTTCTCCATGAAAGGCAATGGTCCTACAATTCAAACACTGTCTGGGCAAGTGTTTTACCTGAAACACCCCAACAAGGAACAAGTTTCCATATTGCAAACAATTCTTCCTGGCTCCTTCTCTGTAAGGGCTGAACGAAGGGGACCTAATGCTACATATCAGTGCACTGTGTTTATTGTCCCAGTGTGGATTACTCAAACGCATAAGAAGTACTAACGCCACCTTTGCAACTGCATTATTTCTGCAATTCAACTTATGTTTTCGGGAAACCAACCATATGCAGACATTGTCCCTGGCTCAAGCAGCTTACATTTTAGTCCAGTCACAGGAGGAAGAGATCAGAAAAAGAGTACTGAGCTAGAGACGGTGTAAGTATCCAGCAGTGATCATTTTGCAAAGGATTAGTTGAAAAGAATGTTTCAAGGAGGGATCTGTGGGACCAGGAGCAGGCTGCGAGGATACCCTTCTCCAATGTTACTGGACCATGTGCTGGCCTGAGCTACAAAACTACTAAGTGTGCACAGAAAAATATTCCTGGCAGTGGTCACAGACTCACTTCCACTGGCTCAGCAGCTTCTGTATTGCTAAATGAAAGGTGAATTTGAGAGGTTGCTATTCTCTCTGATGAAAGTGTATGCCTGGAGATAACCTGCGTGTTGTGATACTGGATGACAATTAGAGAGACAACCCACAGTGATGTAATCAATCCTAAGTGGGCTTGCCCTCCCTGCCTCCTTTTCCACTAGATCTATTGAGGCTAAGACCCGGGGTAAGAAACTAAAGACCATAAAAGCAGCTGTCAAGCTGCTGAGAGTTACAGGACCTTTGCCTGTCCGATTCCAGCCAAAACAGTTTTCAGTCTCACTGAAGGGAATGGTAAAGACTATGGGGAAGACGAAAGCAAGAATATGACTCAAGTCCATAACTTCTGGTGGAGAAATGACAGACAACCTGCTGTCGCTCTGTTCTGGCCAAATCCCGGCAGCTAATCAATATAGGAGCTGTTGCTCAGCCACATGTATTCTTCATGCATGTGGTCCTGGTGCCGATGAGAAATCTTGGCCCAACGACCCACGCTAGTTGATGCACATGGAGATATTTCTTTGGTTAATGAATACATCCCTGGGGCAGCAAGAGTGCGCTTTGTCTCCAGCTCAGATACGCTGTGCAACAATATCAATGTCATTTCCCATGAGAATCACTGAAGCTGTGAAAAGAGCCAACACACCTATATTTCAAAATCTCTCTGAATGTCCTTGTGACCAAAGAGACACTATTTACTCATTTAAAAATCTAGCCTCAAGGTGAGCAGAGACAGTGATTTAAAAAAATGATTTTCATTCAGAGATGAAAATGTCAGAAGATACCTCCCCTTAACTTAACTAGCTTATTAAACTCTCCCGAGGGTGCCAGAGAAGACTGCCAGTGTCAACTTCTAGGTCTGAGAGCAGCATGAATGTACAGGCAAGTGAACTTTTGTGGCTATGCCAACCACATTAACAGCAGCAATGAGGCATGTATATTGTCACTCTCATATACTTTCTTCTGTTAGTAATCCAGGCCAATCCTGTAACAAGAGTCACCTAGGCTGAGTAATGAAGACCTTCCTCTGGGGAAAAAGGTTGGTAACAACATGATTAATCTATTAGTGGGAGGGAAAAAAACCCCATACAAGTGTGAGGCAATGGCACTGTGGTCAAGTGGCAAGAGTGAATGTCAGGACTCCTGGATTCTATTTCCAACTCTAATACTGACTTGTGCTTTGGAAAGTTTCATTTCTCAACCTCAATTTCCGCTGTACAACAGGGATAATATTTACCTACTCACAGGTGGCATGGAGGTTTTATTATTTCTTGAGCACATTAATGCACTTCTTAATGTATAACACAGGGAAGACAAGGCTCCTGCTTCATTCTAGGGCAGACAAGCAACCACGTTCAGACCCAGTACACCAGATGTTCAAGGACTGGAAAGTCAAATATCCAAGTGGTGCAGATTTATTTTAAAAAAATGGGTTAGTGTTGAAAGGGCTTCTTAGAAAAATGCAAAGGAGGCAGAACAATACATTGACCTAGATGAAGAGGGAGACTGTCCCAAGCAGTAGGGGTAGCATGGAAGGTGACAGAAAGATGAAATGGGGACAGAGTATAAAGAGGGATGGGGTTAGGCAGGAGGCTTGGATGGAAGGAGGCGATAACTGCAAACGACTGGATGTGATTGCCAGCAACCTTGAGGAAAAGTAGCCTTGGTGGAATGAAAGATGAAGAAACCAGAATGCCGAGGAGCTAGGAGAGAGAATGTTTGTAAAATAATTTGAGATCCTGTCACAAAAGACACTACACAGAAGCACAAAATATTAAAACAAATAATGCAGGGTACAGGTTGCATTTTCTCTTATTTCTCCCCATTTCAGTGTTCAGCAACAAACCATGAAGATCACTACTATGCAGTGAGGACTAGCTTATAGTGCCTGAACTTCTATACCAAGATATTATCTCTGGATAGACTGAAATGGATTTTACTAAGTCTTTGTAACAAACATTGTGATCGCTTGTGCTAATTAGCCAGCAAAGAACAGCTGAACAATGCAGTAGGATTTCACGAGCGTTATATCATTGTCCTTTCAAAGCAAAAAGTAGGCCAGTTCCTCAACTTCTGAAATGTTGTCATTGTCTTAGCAAACATACTAACAACAACAAAATATTGCACAGCAGGTGTGTGTGCGCATGTCACATTTGTATAACCTATATTAAGGACTAAAGTGTGCCATCTCCCCAATGTGTGAAATTTACTGCATGAGTTCAATGCCAAATCATATCTTATACAATGCCTGAATATTACTCCTGGCTTCACATGACCTCATTATCAAAGTAGTACATGCAAATTACATCTGAATGGGACCAGGTTATGTTACACTCACCTCACACAGCTCAGTTGATATAATGGTAATAAGAAAGTGATAATCAAGCTCTTTTGGGGGAGGTGGGCAACGGATGGAAGGGGTGAGGCAAGGATGAAGTGGCAGGCTCAGCTCTTTGTTATCTTGCATTTGAAGGATGAAGTCAATCCCTTATAGAGTTCTCTCAGCAGGTCCATGGGTGTGATGCTATATTGATCACTCTGACATTTTACAACAAACCTAACTTTGAAGAGCTATAATTTTTTTTTAAAAAGGTAGTGTTTGGTGAAAACTTCTGGTCTAACAGCCCTGGAGCCTCAAATCCTCTATCTACAGAGCAGGTACAGCCCAGGCAGTAAGAACACAAGTTCCTTTGTACCACACTCTTTGTGTGTCTCAGCCATGATCTGGAGAAACGCTGGTTAGGGTTGTGGCTGGTTTTACCTTCATGTTCAATCCTTGGAGTCTCAAGCATGACTGCCAATCATGGTGGTGCTTTTGTGATGGGGTTACTTGTTCACAGGGAACTGGACTGAGAACACCAACTCATTTCACAAAGGCTGTCACTAGACAGTATCAACTTTTGGATTATACTGACATGGGCTGGTTTTCAACTGGCGACCTAGAGGAGACTGGCTTGAGGAATTGGTAATGAGACAGAGCCTCTCTCTCCCACGAAGAGCAATAACATTTAAAAAGTTGATTACAGCAGCCTGTTCCCCTTCAGGGAAGCAGCTGTACAAAAACAGTTACAGTGAGCAATTTAGGTGAAATAAATGGGCATACCTAAGCTCCTGGAGATCTTCCTTAAAAACCTACAAAAACAAGGAATGTGCAATTTACATACTGTAGACTTGAAAACTAGTTCCTTATGAAAAAGATATACATTTACAAGAACTAAAATAGTGGTTACTTGCTTGTTAGCACTCCCCTCCCCCAAATTTTATTTTGTGCTAATAGTCCTGAGATGGCAAAACGGATGCTGGATAGGATTTCCAGACGTGCCTAAGTGACTTAGGAGCAGAAGTCAACATTCAATAGGATTGAGGCAGAGAGATTAAGTGACTTGTCCAAATTCACAAAGAACGTGTATAGCAGAACCAGGAACGGAACTCAGGTCTTCAGACACTCAGTGCCGTATCCTAACCAGACAATTATCCTTCCTCTAAGATACACACATAAGACAAGGAAAAACAGGCGTGCAGCACAATTTCACAGGGTTTTTTCGAAGCAAATATATATGGGTAGTGTGGGAAAAAAGTTGATGCCAAAAGAAATGACAAATTATCTAAAAAAGAGAGACTGCTACAAAATGAAGACAAATAAAACAGACAAGCAACACCAGAATGCAAGCTGCTGAAGTAGAAAATAGATGCAAGTAAATCTTTTCCATAAACTAAAGTTTTCCATAAACGTCTGCAGAAGTATCCTGTAAATCTGTACTTCAGGTCTTTTTAAAAAACAGAACAAGATAAACGATTAGTAACAACAAATGCATTCCCAGCAGATATCCTTCTACCAGTTTCACATGACCTTTTTGAGTTGAGCTACACACCCCCGTATGGAGAAGTTTATGCAGTAATTTGCAAGTGACACAATCTTAATTTATCAAGGCACTATGCACTCCTAGTACTTACTTCTTGTTTGAAAGTCGATATGGGAAGCCGCAGGGCCTCTCTGAGAAGAGTATACATGCCAGAGATGAGGGAAGTGAGCTGCTCTTCTGACAGATCAATGCTTTCTGCAATCGCCCTAACAGATTCTTTGCAATCTTTTCCTTCCAATGCACTAACAACGACTGCAACAGAGAAACCAACAGGATGCTCCTTTAAAATGGGGAAAGTGTGATGTGTGTGGGGACATTCAAGAAAAATTATGGAAATATTTGTGTGTATGAGGAGGCTGGTGTTTTCCCCGGTATGAATATACCACTCCATGTCTTTGTAAACACAACTGATTGTTCACCAGGTCTGTTGTGCAACAACATTTTGCACACAAAGCTCGAGTTGATGGAATAAGAGTTACAGTTTAAAGTGGAACTGTCAGCAGCAGTGGATGAGTTTGATTTGCTCAGGGAACTGGAAATGGGATACAAATGCTTTCATCATTATGTACTCCTGGGGGAAATCTGCACCACTGCGCATGCACAGGATTTATGTTCCCCGCAGAAAAATGACTTTCTGACAAGGAAGCAAAGGGAAGCCACAAGAGCGGTCATGTGACCCTCCCCAGCAGCATGTTTTGGGTGCCCAGGACAGTCGGCAGAGACGTAAATCACTGTGGGGCAGAGGGCAAGGCTGGGGAAGACCCAGCTGGTGGCACCTACCCTGCGCTGGGCTCAGTTGCTAGTCCTGGGTGGGCTGAATAGGATGGGACTTCCTCTTCCTCTGCATGGCATCCAGGGCCAGATCAGACCCACCCCAAGATTTCTCCCCAGGCTGCAGGAAGCTCTGCAAACTTTTCCCCATCCCTCTTCAGCAACAGGGGGAGGGATCACCATACGGGGAGCTGTTCCTCTATCTGCCCAATTCTGTGCATCCAGACTCCCTCATACCCAGACCCTCCCGCTGAGCCTCACCCCCCACATCCAGAATCCCCCTGCCAAGCCCCACTCCTCCTGCACCTGGACCACCCTGATGAGCCACCTGCACTCAGATCCCCACTCCACTGGCCTCAACCAGATGCATCTGGATCCCCACCCAATGAGCCCCACTCTCCCAGCATCTGGACCCACTGACCCCCCCGACCTTCCTACGGAGCTCTATCTCCCCCACATCCACCCCCTCCCTCCCACTGAGCCTCAACCACCTTCACCTGGACCCCCCTGCAGAGTCCCATTACCATTGCACCCATAACTCCCCCAACAAGCTCCTGTGCATCCAGATCCCCCCGCACCCGGATTCCCCATTGAGCCGCCCACACCCCGATTGCCTCACATAGAACTCTCTCAATCCACAGAATGGCATAGAATGTCTTCAGGAGTAATTAGGTCACCAGTTTAAATCTGATGTGGGTGTGTAGTGACTGAAAGTCATTCACGTCACAAGCGTGGTGGTTCACCTACTTTAGGATGACTTGTAGCTCTGACACTTGTTTAGTTGGAGCAGGAGTGGGAGAACTAACTTGCGTCTCATCAGCTTTAGATCCCACAGAGAGTCGCAAATGACACCCTGGTTGCAAGCTCAGCAGAGAGGTTAAATATTGAATGGCCATGGAGGTAAAGTGAAACTAACTCTTTTCAGCTGGCCTCTCTGGGACAATACCAATGCACATTCTGGAGCAGTTTGCACTGTTGCTAATGGTGCAGTACCAGCACCAAAAGTCAGCCAGGATGCAACATAATAAAGAGACACCTTTGGCTGGACTCCCTAAGACCTTCAATATATACTTATTTTTCCACATTCCATATACACAAAGGCTTATAAAAATGAATTTGGCTTATATAAAAATTTTGCTTCTGTAATCAGATCTGTGTGGGCAGACCTCACAAACACATAAAGCCCCACTGGGAAAGAGAAATGTCTGCCTGCATGGATGGGTTTGCAGGATCAGGCCTTTAAAGTGGAAATGTATTATGCTCCAGATTTACCTTCTGGAATAAAAGATGAAAAGTTAAAAGTGGCCAGGCTGGGACAGCAGCTTAACATTAAAGTTAACAAATAAAAAAAGTTTTAACTGAACTGCCAAACTTCCTTGTGGTATTAAA
The DNA here is from genome assembly GCF_965140235.1 of Caretta caretta. Classification (NCBI taxonomy): domain Eukaryota; kingdom Metazoa; phylum Chordata; order Testudines; family Cheloniidae; genus Caretta; species Caretta caretta. The sequence goes on from NC_134214.1 coordinate 90,303,351, forward strand.
TGGATTCCACTGACTACCAGCTTCTATTTTTGGACAATTTTATTTCCTTTTGTACATTTTTAAATGTCTTTAAATGCAGTGAAAGATTCTAAATAATCAGAACAGTAGACTGAAATCTTCTGTATTTATCCACAGATGTAATATGGGCCGTGCCAGTACAACATTTCCCACAATGTTGGAAAATGACTCAACCCTAAAGCTGAGGAATTGTCTGTAAAGGAGAAGGGGAAGATTCCTTCTTCACTGAAACGGCCTAAAAGAGTGTCTATTAGTATCAGTGGTGAGGATGTTTTTTCTGTTAACGCCTGTCCAGTAAGTGCACATCCAGACTAGAAAAGCAGGTTGTGTTTTAAAACACGTTAGCTGGTTGTGAACTCCTCCAGCAGGGGCAGGAGAGTGGGAGGGGGCAGGTGGTGAGGTCAAGCTAATACATTTTTAAACACAATTAACCCAATCTACGGTAAATGCAACATCTTGTTTAAAATCACATCAGTTACAACATAATAGCTAGTATGTTTTAAAACAACCTGTTTTCCTCATTTGGACATGACCTACAAGTTGGACTGGTACCAATAATCAAATAGGCTACCAAGCAGCCACATGCCAACAAACGACCCAAGAAGTGAAAGGTTCCTTCTCTCATTACTGAATCCTATGAGTATTTCTCTTCAAATCCATTTGATCTATTTGTATATTACACTAGGGGTTTTCAACCTTTTTCTTTCTGAGTCCCCCTCCAACATGCTATAAAATCTCCATCGCCCACCTGTGTCACAACTGTTTTTCTGCATATAAAAGCTGGAGACAGCATTAGGGGGTAGCAAGCAGGCCAATTGCCCAGTTCCCCACGCCACTGGGGGCCTCGTGAAACTAAATTGCTCAGACTTCGGGGCTCGAGGCTCAGATTTCCAGTTGATACTTTTTTAAGATTGACTATGGTCAGGCAGCATGTCCAGTGGATAGAGCATAGCAGACCTAGGTTCTCATCCAGGCTCTAGAAGTGACTCAGATGACTTCTCTGCACCTTCCATTTTGACAGATGGCGAAACTGAGACCACTGAGTCTTAAAAACCCTTGTGAGTTAGGTAAACTAAATGATGATTGAGATCAGTGAAGGGAGCATGATGTACAAGTGCAAACATTGTTTTCAACATGAAACTTTTCATCACACATCCACTGAGTCAGAGCTAACATGCCATTAGTTTATGCTATCAGACTTACATTCAGGGGAGCTTGTCATACCTTTGGCAGGATAACCTTGAGACTCTGATTTGTGAGATTTCTACACCTTCAACTCAGGGGTTGTATGACATTGCATATTATTTTGACATTAGCTATAACATAGAACGCTATATAAACAAATTCACCATGCCTTCCAAGGCTGCCAATCCTTCAATGGAATAATAGTTTGTAGTACATGTACGCTCACCATACACCAGAACGTCAGCAAGAGGAAAAGATGGGTAGAGGGAGACCTGTGCTAGCTCGGCTTATTCTGGAAAAGTCTGTTTCCTTTGGTTGTAAGTGAAAATTAACTAACAGTTTGGGAGTCAATGGAAGATTGTTTACATGTTCTAGTTACAAGAGCATTTTTGAGAGACTGTATGCTCCCCCTACAGTAGCAAGTGGGAAATGCACGATGAAATCACCATGAAATCTTTACCTCGGACATTAAACCAGTACAGGATTTAGGGAGAAGAGGGACATCTTCCTGGTGTTACTGTGGTTATCTAGTCACCAGTTGTCTCTCGGTAACAGTGGGCTGGACAAATATGGATCTACTTCCAATTTTACTTGACTATCCAGGGAATCTGCCAAATTGTAATTCCATTGCCTACAATTATTACATAGCTGCAGATCTAGCTTCAGTCAGGAGGTCTTGCTCCATTCTCACCCCAATACACTAGCACAATGAAGATTCCTAATGCCAACTAGAGTCAGCTCATTAGAGCCCTGTGCAGATACAAAATTTGAACCCGCATTCGATCCACAGTCCGAAAAATAATCTGCGGATTTGCAGGGCTCTCTACAGACCATCTTACTGTAATAGCTGTCTACTTGTCCACTTCTTGGAGCTCTCAGCTCTATGTGATTCAGACCCAACACTCTCAGTGACTGCTTTGACCAGGAGACCAAGCATGTGGCTTCTGGTGCCAAAGAAAACTCAACATACAAAATGGAAGTAATGTCAGTTGATTAAAGGATATGAGCAGGACCCTCCTATCCATAGGGGGAGTGGGAGGGCGGGGCAGGACCCCCTGCCCAATGGGTTGGAGAGATGCAGGACCCCAGGGAGGAGCGGGAGGCCCCTGGCCTTTGGAGAGGGAGGGGGGACAGGACCCCTCGGGGAGGAGCGGGAGGCCCCTGGCCTTTGGAGGGGGAGGGGCGCGCAGGACCCCCCGGGGGAGGAGCGGGAGGCCCCTGGCCTTTGGAGGGGGAGGGGCGCGCAGGACCCCCCGGGGGAGGAGCGGGAGGCCCCTGGCCTTTGGAGGGGGAGGGGCGCGCAGGACCCCCCCGGGGGAGGAGCGGGAGGCCCCTGGCCTTTGGAGGGGGAGGGGCGCGCAGGACCCCCCGGGGGAGGAGCGGGAGGCCCCTGGCCTTTGGAGGGGGAGGGGCGCGCAGGACCCCCCGGGGAGGAGCGGGAGGCCCCTGGCCTTTGGAGGGGGAGGGGGGACAGGACCCCCCGGGGGAGGAGCGGGAGGCCCCTGGCCTTTGGAGGCGGGGGCGCGCAGGACCCCCCTGCCCGTGGGGGCGGGAGCAGGACCCCGCGGGGAGAGACATGCTGCGGGGGTCGGGGGGGAAGCAGGAGCCCGGCCCAAGCGGAGGCAGAGGGCGGGGAGGGGGGCCCGGGCCCGGGCCCGGCCGTACCTGTCAGCAGGCGGCGGAAGGTTTCCTGGCCCAGGCCCCGCACGCCCCTGGCCATCGCCTCCACCTCGGCGGGCAGCCGGGCCCCCAGGAAGCTGACTCTGCCCAGGCTGCTCTCGCCGTGCCCCGGGTGCGAGTAGGGCGGCGACCCCGCCTTCCCGGCTGCTGCCATGGCGGCCCGAGCCCCGGCTCTGCGGCTCCGCCCGGCCGGTCCCTGCGCCCGGCGCGCCCCCTGCTGGCCCGAGGCGGAGGCGGCAGCGCCTGGCGTAAAGCAACGCTAATGACTCCCCGCAGGGCACAGGCCATTGCAGAGCCTGGGCAGATGTTTGCAGCTGGCTGCAGATCCCCCTGTCAACCAGTGCGGGTCCCTATTTCGTAGCCGGCGTTTGTACCGACAGAATGACAGACACACCACACACCACTCTCCTTGGCTTTCCCTGTCGGCTTTGCTGGGATTTTTAGGGAACGCAAATATAGAAGCGAGAAAGAGAAACGAGGCAAATACAAAGGAGAAAAAAGAAGGCGCCCTAGAGAAACATTATGCAGAGGAACAGAGAAAGAAGCCAAATCCATCAACATGATACAGAAGCCTGAACAGATCAGCGTGAGACTGAAATCAACGGCAGAAACTGGTAGACACCCTATGCCCCTGAGGGTGCGGAGGAGAAAGAAAGAAAGAAATACAAAAGAGTAAAAAGAAAGGGGAAAGAGAAGCAGAAAAATAGATACAGGATCAGGCTACACAACTAGCCATTAACACATGTTGCTGTCAAATAACCCTTGAGTCCATTCCTCTTCTCATCTACTATGTTTATGCCTCTGCACACTAGAGCAGACCCGGCTCTCCCTGTGTTATTGTGTGTGAGGTGTGTGTTTCGGGGTGTGTTGGGTGTTAAGTGTGGTGAATTATGTCTATAGGGCAGTTATATGCTGCTGGGTATGTTGGCTCTGGTGGATGCTGCAGATGGGATGTATATGTCTGTGTGCGTTTCTGGGTATGGGTTGCGTGTAGGGGGTGTTGCTGAGTGTGGTGTTGCCGGGATGGTGTGTGTGTGGCTGGTGTCTGGCTGGGTATGGGCTGTGTGTGTGGCTGGAGTTGCTCTTGGGTGTAAGGTGTGTGGATGTGTAAGGGGGTGTTCCTGGGTATGGGGTGTGTGTGGGTGTGTGTGAGGGGGCGTTCCTGGGTATGAGGTGTGTGTGTGTGTGTGTTGCTGCATATATATGTGTCTAGAGGTGTTGCTTAAGGGTGTTGGATACTGTGTCTCTCTCCCTGTCAGTGTTGCTGGGTCTGGGCTCTGAACGCTGGCGGCGTAGGGGCCGCAGTTCCCCTCCGTGGCAGCAGGGGGCGCAGCCTCCCCGTCTCTTTCCGGAGCCGGAGCCGGAGCCGGAAGCGGCGGCGGCTGGCTCCCGCTCGGAGCTGATTGAAGCCTGGCACCGGCCGGCCTGTAATGGCGGCACCCGCAGCTTGGCGGCTGTGTCTGTGAGCCGCTCCCAGGGCCGGCCAGAGCCCGCGCCCCCCCCTCCCCCGGCCGGGCCCCGGTTCATGGTGGCGCCGTGGGCCCGCGAGAGCAGCGGGTGCTTGAGGCCGGGCGGGCCGGAGCCGCCGCCCGGGCCCCCCGCCCTGCCCGCGGCGCCATGAGCGAGGCGTTGTACGAGAAGTTCCTGGCCCCGGACGAGCCCTGCCCCCTGCTCTGCCACCAGCCCCCGCCGCGGGCCGCCAGCCTGAGCGAGGAGGGCTGCCTGGATGTCAGCGACTTCGGCTGCCAGCTCTCGTCCTGCCACCGCACCGACCCGCTGCGCCGCTTCCACTCCAGCAGGTGCGGGGCCGGGGGCGGGGGGCGGCGCCCCAGGGGTCCCCCTCTAGGCGGGGCGGCGCGGGGCGGCGGGGGGTTCCCCTGCGTGGGGGGCGAGCCCCCGGCTCTTGGCGGTGCTTCCCCTGCCCTCGCCCCCGGGCTATGCCCCTTGCCCCCCGCCGGCTGCACTAGGAGCAAAGGTGGCTTCCCCCAGTAGAGTTCGTGCAATCGGCTCCGCTTCCTTGAAACCTCTCCGTCCCCAGAGTGTACCTGACGAGCTCGGCAGGACGGATGATGGTTTAGGCAAGAGTTGCGCTAGTTTAACTTGAGCTAGTTGGGTTGGGAAATAGCACCCGTTTCTCTCGTGCAGACAAAGCCTTTCTGTGAATTAGTTCCCTCCTCGCCCACCCCCAAGACATTTGCAAATCCCTGTATTACTGCCCAGCCACGGTGATATAGTAGCATTGCCTGTAAGCCTTCACTAAGCTAAAAAAAAAACCTTACTACGCTAATAATTATTTGCTTCTTCTCCACCCCAACTCTGGCATGCTTGTAAAACGCATAATTGCTCCAGCCAGCCCACATACATGGCAAATATCGTTTGGATTAGGCTTGCTTTCTGCAGGGCTAATTAGTTTGATGACATTAGGGCTGGTACTAAAATGGTTCAGATAGCTATTCTCTGGTGTATTTGTGGCCTTTTTGAATCTTCTTGAAATCATTGTTTCTGGGAACTGTGGGATAGGAACTCCGAGGATGATGCAGTGAAACCATTTAGAACAGCACTAGAGTGGGCTCAAAGCAAATCTACAAAGATTCACGCCATGAGTCAGAATGGCTAGAGTGGATGGATTGAAATTTTGCTTAAACTAGTGCAGTCTTCACATTTCGGTTAAGAACTGTTCGATTTTCTGGTGCACATAGTCTTATGGCATTGGTGAGGTGTAACTTCCAAAAGTGCACAACTAGTTTTGCTAAAAACTACAACTTCTGTTTACCACAAAATACAAACACATCAATTCCCAAAGTGAAAAAATAATTTTGTCTACCCAAGAAGCAGATCTTGTACATGTGTACACAGAAGTGACTTTTTGTATGTCAATAATAAGTCACGCTAAAGTTGCAACAACTTACAGATCTGGGCCTTAAATGTGAATTCAAGATAGTTCTGATGAGTCTCTGTTTAGACTTCAAAATGTTTTTTCATTACACATGTGCATCTAACTCCCCCACACTTTACATTTTTTGATTATTTTAGTGTAAATATGGCAAGTACTTCGCAAAGTTTGAATTTAGACTGAGAAGAAACATACCAACTTCCGGCTCAATTTACATTCAAATAAGTTAACTTAGGCTTTATCTATGCTGGCACTTTTGTTGCTAAAACTTTTGTCGCTCGGGGGTGTGAAAAAACACCACCCTGAATGACAAAAGTTTTAGTGATGAGAAGCACCAGTGTGGACAGTGCTCTTTGTCTGTGGGAGCCACGCTCCTGTTGACAAAGCTACCGCCCCTCGTTGGGGGTGGTTTTATTTTGTTGATGGACATGTTCGCTCCCGGTAATAAAGAACGGTCAGACAGCGCACCTTACAATGGTGTGGCTGCAGGGGCAAAACTGTGCCATTGACATAGCTTTTCCACTGTCAACTATGTTTCTAAGGCTGACAGGCCCTTAATCGTAGCATTGCTAGCCATCATTCTAATACAAACATTATCCAGTAAGGGTGCTTTCATTACTCAGTATCAATTCAATTATATTTTCTCTCTCTGGGCTTTTGCACTATACTACTATGAAGCCTGCATGTGACCTAAACAATAGGTTCATGTATTTCTGATCAATCTTTGGATCAATGTGAGTGCCAAACTTGTAAATTTATGTGTACGCTATTTTTAAATGTTCCTCCTTATAACATACCTGTCATCCAAGTTTCTGAGCAGGTGTAACCAAGCCTCTGTCAGTTAACTAGTCAGTATTCTGCATCTTGAGCTGGTTCCTCATTTCTTCAGGGAAGCGTGTAACTTGTCTTTGTTATTTTTCAATTCACTTTGTCCTTATCACCTTTCAGAGTATGCTACTTACTTCCATGGTGTCTGCAAGTGCTCTGTATCTTTTGAAATTTCAAGTAAATATAATGCAATTCTCATTTCTCATGTACTTGCTCAGGTGTACTATGTTCAGCAGCCAGACACCACTTTTTCTTTCATCAAGTTTTTGAACTATTTTGATGTTTGTGTCCGATCAAGTGTTAAGAGACTAGCAAGGCTTTCACAGACCATGAACTTCCTGTAGGAATTGGCAATTACAGTATTAATTAGGGCACTCATCTTCATTCATTAATGATTTACAGCAAATATTTGGCCTATTGGAACATGCAACAAGCCATCCTAAGAAACATAAGTGTTGACAAGCAAGCATGTGTGCAAATCAAGTAAAGGTGCTGAGAGGCATGCTTCCCACATCAGAAGGTTTTGCTCTTCAGTCTGTGATTAAAGGGATATTCCAATAGTAATCAATATGTCAAATGGATAAAACTTAACAGGTTAAAGCTAGCTCGCATGGCTTTGTACAGTGAATTTTGGAAACCTCTGAATTTTCCCAACTCTTCTGGGATTGGGCCAGAATGCTGTGCAATTATGAAACATAGTCAAGTCTCTGTTCATCATATTGGTGAAAAATAATTGAGATGCTGAAACAAATTTCCTGACCTTGCTAAACTTCATGTGAGTAGGTCAGCAGAGTGAAAACCTGTTCCATGGCTTTCTATGGGACCAGACAGACTTTCCAGTTGGAAATATACTTTCCCTGATTAGCACAATTAACTAATTTGTAATAATGAAGCTGTGGAGAACATAATCCTTTTTAAGTAGTATTGATTGAGGTACTCGATTTTTTTTTATGTGGATCGTTTTCTGTATTCTGTTCTTCTGTGTGGTCTTTAGAATGAAAAGCTCTGTATCCAATGTCTTTTTTGGCTTTGAGAACAGAGCCCAAAATATTAAGTAAATGAGTCCCAGATGTTTCCCTGGCAAGCACTAACTTCATGGGATCTACTCATGTGAGAGAGAGTTATGCTTGCTGACTCCCTGTTCTGTCTTTTAAACACAAGACCATCCTCCCTCCCTCATCTAGTGTTGGTACCTTTAATTTTGTCATGCTTTATTACGGGAATACTTTTAATGGAGGTTTAAACAAACTGGAAATCGTTTTTAAAAAGTACATTTAATTAGAAATCTGAGACTATAAATATAAGGAAATGATGGCTCTAGTGAAATTTTTTGTTACACTTAGAGTCTTTGTGTATGAGTATTCATCCTTTGAATTTTTCTTGATTTTTGTGCGTGTAAATTAGACCCTTAATATCAATTTAAATGCAGCTTATTAGATGAATTAACTTATTTCCAGCAAAATCCACATGTAACAACTGATACAAAGATATGGATATTTTAATGTACATCTTCAAAGGACAAAGCGTTTTTTCTGTGTGTGTTGATGCTAATTTGTTTGGTGTGCTTTGCAGGTGGAACTTGACTTCTTGTGGAACAAGTGTAGCCAGCTCAGAATGCAGCGAGGAGCTGTTTTCATCAGTTTCAGTTGGTGATCAGGATGACTGCTATTCTCTGCTGGATGACCAGGAGTTCACGTCTTTTGATCTGTTCCCAGAGGGTAGTGTCTGCAGTGATGTCTCCTCTTCTATTAGCACATATTGGGATTGGTCAGACAGCGAGTTTGAGTGGCAGGTAAACTATTTCTATGTCAACAGAGCAGATGAAGTGGGATCTACTAGCTGCTGTTTGCAGTTTTGACTCCGAAGTAAATGTTTGAAGCTCTTTGATGGTACGATAAACTTCCACTGCCTATGCTGAGATTCAGCAGTAAAGGAAGTGTTTTGATAGACCATTTTATTACAAAGTTCTCATATAGAATTTTGATGACAAGACATGACCAGCTTCTGAAATAGGGCTGTTGCATATTATGGTCACATTCATTTTTAGTTATCACCATATCTTGCATCTGTGAGGCCCTATCCTTTTGGTGTGGGGCATCTGCATGTGTATTAGAATCTGGCTGTGTATACCTTGCATTGGCATTCCGGTGTGGCTGGGTTGCTGCTGTGTTGTTAATTCCCATTTGCGATTTTTGGCTCTAATCACATGGACCAGCCCTGTGTTCTGTGGTCCAAGGGTGGGAAGAGTGCAAAGGTGAGCTTTGTGCTAGTGTGGCACTTTTCTCCGCATCTGTTACGTGCAATTTGATCTAACTTCAGATTCTAATCTGGTATCTTCACAGTTTTTGTTTTGTTTTTGCATATAGCAGTCTTTCACCTGTGGAATGTGCAGACATCCTTTCTTTACAGGTTTCAATTTATTTTAATTGTAGTTAAATATGCTGTTCTAGGATAAGTGTAATAATCAATTAAAAGCATAATGTTCCTTTATCTTTCATGGACTTCAGTCATGGCATACAGTGTATGTAATACTCTGTGGTCATAGAAATATACTGTCTGTTCCAAATGTGATTTAAACCCCAACCCCTACCCCAATTTAAGCATTCCCTGATGAATTAGGAATGTTACAGATATCCCACAAAAGAGAAACTGTAAATGACATTGTGTGGGATAGCATTAGCTAAAAGTAGCTCCATGTTTCTTACCGCAGCTTTAGGATCCCAGTTTCCAACTATATCCCTTGTACAAAAAGGGATATAGTTGGAAATTCCAATTGCAGTTTTATAATGCAGCCTGTAGAAATACCTCAGAAAATTACTCAGATGACTTAGTTCCTCACTGAGATGTGAAATGTTCATTACCACATGGACACAGTGGGATTATAATTTTAAAAGAGTTTCCTGGTTATTTGATTAGCTGCCAGCTTTCCTTTTGAGTAGTTACTAGACATTTTTTTCTATAAGCATTTGCTAGAAGAGACCTACTTGACTGGACTTGTTGAGCTTTGGAAAAGATTTGTCATTGTTTTTACAACCTTACACAGCAAATTCTGTAAGTGAGTAATTCAGTTGTCACATTTAAACTTGAAGTGGATCAGAAATTACATGTCAGTTGTACAAATGAAGCTAGTTAAAATTCTGCTGTTGCTTACAGGAAAAAACATGATGCAGGTGTCTTGTGTAGTTACTGTGTATAGTACAAATAGGTTTCCAATCTTCTCAAACTGTACCTTTTGGAATAGAATATTTATTTTACAATGGAAAATATTCCCAATTATATAACTTGTGTTAAATGCCTGTAATTACATAAATGTGCAGGTAATTAGAACTGTGTGGTTCAGAATGTCTTTTTTAATAAATAACCTCATAATTAGAAATGTGGCTTGATAAACAAAAGATAATAAACTGAATAATTTTACCCAAAAATTTAATAAAGACCTTTATTTTAGGGCGTCCCTTTGAAATTTAAAGCTACCATTTTTTATATGTACATACGTTCATCTTTGTAGGATCTAAAACAATAAATTACAGGCCTTAAATGACAATAATAGTATTTCTGCAACGTTAGGGCCACCTGGATTTAAGTAACAATGTACTGTCATTTGAGTTTTATTTCTCAACTTTTGAAGAGTCTTTTTTAAATTAGTGTTATTTATGTTAATAGGAATGAACAAAAAAGCCCATCTTTTTAAAATAAGCCTCCAAAACATTTATGCATTTTCATTTTTTTTAAATATGAAAAACTCAAATTCCACATGTGCCAGGAATTGGTATGTATATAACACATGCAATTTTGAAAACCAAAATCTAATCAAAGTAAACGTAAATCCATAAAATCAGTTTAAGCCACTTGCAGTAACCATTTTAAAATTAATTTATAAATTTGTTGCTTCCCTTCTCTAAGCATCTGAGCACCTTATTTTATAAAAGCAACTAGTTATTATAAAATCCCAGCTTTTCAATGTAAAGGTCAGCAATTAAGCCATGTTCCTCCACTTCCTATTGCTAAATTAAATAAAACATTCTGAGAAATTTGACCAAACAGATTAGTATTGTAGTGCCCTGAAGCATGTTAAACTCTGGCTGTGGTGGACTTCTAGAAGGAACACTTCTAGAGGCACTGTGAATGCCCTGCCATGGGAAGTTTAAGCAATGTATATTGACAGAGTTACTCATGTGACGGAGAGAGGAGTTCCAGATTATAAATATAATCTTGAATGTTACTCAGTACAAAGTGAGTAAGTAGCCATTGCGGACAACAGGTTTGTGCTGCATCCTGCACTAATTGAAGCTTTCAGGGACTTTTCAAGGCTAGCCCCAAGTAGCATATGTTGCAGTAATGCAGTCTGGGGTAATAAACCTGTATCACTGGTTTGGGGATGCATTAGAAAAGAATGATCACAACCTCCAGGCCAACCATACATGAAAAAGGTAGTATGTGTTACAGCTAATAGCTGAGACCTCAGGTGTAGTAATAAAATTATGACCTCCAGCCTGCAAACTGTTGGCGAAGGTTGGACCTACACCCACACAAATGGAAGGTGGTCTTTTCACCTTTGCTACTTCTGCCCAGATGCTTCTCCTTAGCCATCGGCATTGCTTCCATTGTAGTTGAGTTTGGCCTGTCCCCACTTCTGAAATCTGGCATTAGTTGAGGGCACCCTCAACCTCAATATTTGTCTGAAGTTTCTTTAGTATCACTCTGTTACTGAGCTTCCTTAAAACTGGTGAGTCAGAGACGGTCCGATAATTGACTAGTGGTGATTTTCTGAGCAGGTGCTTCATCATATGCTATTTAAGTATAGCTGGCACCCTGGCTGCACAATGGGAAGCATTAACAATCCTCAATGAAGGACTACAACCCCTTCTCATTAGAATTCATTGGCCACGTGGCAAGGCTCTAGATTGATGTAGTTGGCTGCAACCCATCCAAAACCTCAGTGAGTGGAATTGGACAGAACTCCATCAGAGAAGGCAATGTGTTCATAGCCAACCGCTCTAGCACTGCTCCAGTTAGTGCCAGCTTAACCAGCTTGTAGTTGGCTAAATTATTTTTTAAAATTCCTTCCGGTGTAAAAAGTTTGACTCTAACAGAGCGTAGGCAAATCAGGTTCACTTGATTTCCCTTCACAATGACCATTCCTGTTGGATGATGCTTGGCAGAGAATGATGCTTTAATAGAGAACATTACTCATGAGGGCATTCTGTGCCAAAAAAATTAAAAATTCTGCACACAATATTTTAAAATTCTGCAAATTTTATTTGTTAAATGTGGAAGTTCCACCATGGCATTGGGGAGCATAGGCCACTGGCTGAACAGAGGTGGGAGATCACTGTGTAGCTCCCCTCCAGGACACGGACTCTGGTGACGCTGCACCCAACCCTGCTGCAGCACAAGGACCGGGCCTGCCCAAGAAACAGCCCAGGGTCCTGCACCTCCGTGCCAGGTGCACCAGGTGTGGGCAGGCAGGCTCAGCAAGGCAGGATCTCAGTGTGGGGGTATCCAGGTGTGGGTTGACAGGGTTCTGTGTGGGCCATCTGGGTGCAGGTGGCTCAGTGGGAGATCTGGGCGCAGGGGGAGATCTGGATGAACAGGGACTTGTTGGAGGGTTCTGGGTGCAACGGTAATGGGACTCTGCGGGGGGTCCAGGTAAAGGAGTGTGGGGGGCTCTGTGGGGCATCCAGATGCTGGGGGAGTGGGGCTCAGTTGGGTGGGCATCCAGGTGCAGCTGGTTGGGGCTCAGTGGGGTGGGGATCGGCGTTCGGGTGGCTCGTTGGCGTGGTCCAGGTGAAGGGGGAGTGGGGCTCAACAGGAGGGTATGGGTATGAGGGGATCTGGATGCACGAGGGTTGTGCAGATTGGGGAGCAGCTCCCTGTACAGGGATCCCTCTCCCTATAGCTGAAGAGCCATGGGTGCAGGAAGTGGGGGCAGAGTTTGCAGACCTTCCTACATCTGGGGGAGAAATCTGGGGATGGGTCTGACGCATCCTCGGATGCTGTGCAGGGGAAGAGGAAGCCCCATCCTCCCCAATCCAGCCGGGACTAGCAGTTGAGCTCAGCACAAGGGTAGGAGCCACTAGCCGGGTCTTCCCCAGTCCCGCCCCCTTCCCCACAGTGATTTACCTCTCTGCCGGCTGCTCTGGGCACCCAGTACTGATGGGGACGGTTGCGTGACAGTTCTTGTGGCTTCCCTTTGCTTTCCCATCAGAAAGTCATTTTTCGGCAGGGAAGCAAAGAAATCTGCAAGGGGACATAAATTCTGTGCAGTGGTGCAGAATTCCCCCAGGAATAGAACATACTAACCTATCATATTAATGGATAGGGAAGAGTGAAATGCTGCATACTTCTGACATTTCCCTGAATGCAAATTGAAAAGGGAAATCATGAAGTAGAAAGTTGCATAGTTTGAGTTTGCTACACTTCACTCCTGCAGATGGTTCACAAAATTAACTTTTGTGTTTTGGAGTTGTAAATCATTGTGGGCAATTGTTAGTTTGTTTGGATTAAGAACTGATACTTTGCCCAGTTGACAGCATATTTTGCATGGTTAATAGTATTGGTCTGACTATTTTTCTAATCCGACCTAGCATATTTTGAGATTTTTGTTCTGTTTCTTTTTTTTCTTTCCACACCTACAAGTTGCCTGGCAGTGACATTGCAAGTGGGAGTGATGTACTTTCTGATGTCATACCTAGTATTCCAAGCTCTCCATGCTTACTTCCTAAAAAGAAAAACAAGCATAGGAATCTTGATGAACTCCCGTGGAGCGCAATGACAAATGATGAACAGGTAAGCTTTGTTTTCATTTGTATTGGAGAGAACCAGTGTAGATGTACAGAAGAATTAAGACTCAATTAAATTGTTAGTTTAATAAAATTTCTGTTGGTTACAGCAATGGAAGTATGATTTTGAACAAGTGTACATGACTATTGAAGTGAGAGATCACATTTCTCGTCAAGTGTACATATAGAGACTGCTAACTTTTTCCTTTTCATTCTGAATTTTTATCTTCGATGATACTCAACTAGGTTGAGTCAAGAATCATAGGAAATGCAACATTTTGAGAGCATTTCTTTGATCCAAAATGGTACTGGTTCCTTCCTTTTACTTCTGCTTTGACTCATATTAAGAGCTAGCAGTTTTTAATAACTTTGTGCGTTTTGTTTTTATTAGGTTGAATATATTGAATACCTGAGTCGGAAAGTCAGTACCGAGATGGGTCTTCGAGAGCAACTTGATATTATTAAAATTATTGATCCCACTGCTCAGATCTCGCCTACAGATAGCGAGTTTATTATTGAATTAAACTGTCTTACGGATGAAAAATTGAAACAGGTAGGTTAAAATTTTTGTATGTGTCTCCTGAATTGGAGTTACCATTGCTCTCTGACATGTGGTATGTGTTGATATAAGTCTTGGAAAATCATCTATTGGGTTGTGACTAATTTTTTTTTCCATATTCACTGAGTACCAGTGGGCAGGATGGAACACAAAGTATGTTGTTGAACTTTGGCTTTCTTCTTCAACAGTTTCAGATCAGTATGTGATCTTGGACCTTAATATGAAACACATTAATTACATAAACGTGACCGAAGTGGTAAGTTAGTTCTGGTATATGAAACAGTTTCAGACAAAATACTCGCTGAGTAACTTTCAAGATTTAGGCCTCAATCCTGCAGATGTTTCCTCTGGTGTGTAACTTCACTTACATGAGTAGTCCCAAAGTGGAGGTACTGCTTGTGTGACTGTACTTCTACACCTACATAAGCATTTACAGGATTGGGGCCTTAATTTGCTCGCAAAAACTAAACTAAACTTAAAGAAAAATAAAAATTCTCATGAGAGATGATGTAATTCTTCTGATTGATTTGGCAGCTTTCTAAATGAATATTTTTTGGGGAAAAAACTTGTTGAAGCGAGAGGATTATTGACCTTATAGAAAATAGAGCAAAAATAACTCTTCACTGCGTGTGCAGAGTAACCACTCAGCCAACCCTTAGTGTCACATGAGGTGGATGGTACCACAACTTCATTTTTTATCATAAGCTTTGTTTTCCCTCCACTTATATTATTTCTGAACCTATTTTGGGGCCCTGTTTTGGCATGATGCCAAGCACCCTCAGCTTTTATTGAATTCAATCGAAATCGAGAGCACTCAGGTCCATCACAGATTCAGGGCCATTTCATATTTCAGAACACTTAAAAAACCCAATCCTAACCTAAAATGGATAAGAATCTACTCTTTGATGAAGTGAGCTGTAGCTCACGAAAGCTCATGCTCAAATAAATGGGTTAGTCTCTAAGGTGCCCCAAGTCCTCCTTTTCTTTTTGCGAATACAGAGTAACCCGGCTGCTACTCTGAAAACTACTCTTTTGAGGGTTACTACTGGCTATGTCTACGTAGTACAATAAGATTATAAAACATAATTTGCTTAAACGTTAGTCGTCTTTTACTAGTATGGCTGGCCTTTCTACATGGTGATATATTTTTTGTAATGCATTGAATAGAAAGGGGAAGAATGTTTGTTTATATTAAAGTAAAAATGCCAAGTAATTCCCCCTAGCTGATTACGTCTGTTTTAAGAAAGCCGAAGTGAAGATGTCCGTAGTGGTCATTACAATAAGTAGTTGTTTTGGTTTCGGTTTCCCCCCCCTCCCCCCACCTGTACTTGTAATAAACATTAAAATGCACAGCGCTTCCACTAAATATGCTGTGGCCAATCAAGCTTTTACCGCTCTTTAATGCCTGTGTTCTAAAGGTGAGAAACTATGTCAAGGAACATGGCCCGCGGCAGCGGCCTGCAAGGGAAGGCTGGAAGAGAAGCAGCTACGGTGGCGGCGGCGGCGGCGTGGGCGGGGCAAGTGCCTGCAGTAGCAGTGCCAGTCTGGTCAGCTCAGCTAGCAGCGGCAGCTCCAGCCCGGGCAACTCGGCTGCCAGCTCCAGCGCCGCCGTGAGCCGAGCGCACAGCGACAGTAACTTACCCGCGAGCGCCGCCGAGAGACTCCGGGACTCAAAGGTGAAGCCGCTGCTCGTGCGCGCGCGCGTGCCTGTGTGTGTGAGAGAGAGAGAGAGAGAGCGCCCACATCGGTTGCTTGCTCGAGCCGCTTACGCGACGGTCGTGTTTTTACTGAAAGAAAAAGCGTCGTTGACGGTCGCGGGACCGAAGGGAATTATTTGGCCGGTTGCCCCATGAGTTCTTATTGCTCCGTGCCACTCCTTTGTGCAAGGGAAGAATTATTTTGAGACGCGGGTGTGTGGTAGGGCTTTGATTTTTGTTTGAGTATTTAAAGAGCTGATAAATCAGCTTGACTCTTTTAAGGGCAAAAGGACGTGTTCTTCCTTTGAATTTATCAAAGATCAGTCAATCTTTCAGAGCACAATACATGAATGTTAAAGACTATCTTGATCTTTTTGATAGAACTTGTCTGGTTTCCTAATCTCTTTGTTTTTTCAACATATTTCTCATAGATTACTTGCTCATGCAAGCGTGGTTGTGCACTGAAGTGATTCTTCACAAGTAACATTATGGCATCTGTGTCTCAATTATTTTCATGTTGTGTGTGTGTTTCTTCCAATTTTGCAAACTCAGTCTGGGCTTTAAGACAAGCTGATTTCTCTTGGTCTCGTGACTCATCACTTATAATTAAGGTTCTTCATCTCAAAGGCTCAGTTTTACCTGTGCATCCTCTTCCAGTGAGCTTGCACAAGTATAACTGATAGATACTTAAACAGTTTGGAGAATGCACAACATGGTATAAAATTTGCATCTTGCTCACTCTTAGTTGCATTGGCTCTGCATGGCTAAACAGTAAAAAGCAGTAAAAACTTGCTTATTTAAGTGACAAAATGCAGTAGGATTTTGAATAAACACATGGAACAGATCTGAGTAAGGGTGCCTTTTTTAGTCACTTCTCAGAGCAGACCCTAACTTTACACTAATTTATGTTCACTAAAATCCACCTTTAATGTTTCTAATAAAGGACCATTTATTCTAGTAGTCTAGATATAGAAGAACTCATTTTGCCATTTGTCTTTATTTTGACAGAAACGTTCTAAGCAACGGAAGCTACAGCAAAAGGCTTTACGCAAGAGACAGCTGAAAGAGCAGAGACAGGCTCGGAAGGAAAGACTGAGTGGATTGTTTCTTAATGAAGAAGTGCTCTCTTTAAAAGTGACTGAGGAGGACCATGAAGGAGATGTGGATGTTTTAATGTGACAGGGATGAATTTATCAGTGTTCTTTCTAAGCCTTAAGTGTATTCTTTGTTTACATACGTTTCTTGACCAAAATTTTGATTAGGACAGAGCTAACAATGTATCAGACAGAACCCTCTATTAAGTGTAATTTTAATATTTTGAACATTTATAATTTATTCAAGTGATCTGACTTTTTAAGACTAACAATTTTGACTAAGATTGAGACTTCAACAGACAATTTCACAGTGACTTTAACAAGCTGCTGAGAAGATACTGTCTAAAAATAAGCCACTAAATTAGGTTTG
The DNA here is from genome assembly GCF_965140235.1 of Caretta caretta. NCBI lineage: Eukaryota > Metazoa > Chordata > Testudines > Cheloniidae > Caretta > Caretta caretta. The sequence goes on from NC_134214.1 coordinate 90,320,457, forward strand.
TATGGTATTTGCTTTCAAGAAGCTAACTGCAATGGATTGTTCTGTTAAATGGGTTGGTACTCTTAAAGACACACTGATACTGATAGCAAACTTTGGGAAAAAAAACAACAAAAAAACAAAACCCTGTTTCTAAGTAGGAAATCTCATCTTTGTCTTATTCTGTGTTCCCTTATTTCTTATTAAGACCTTTGTTTTCATGAAAACAGGATCTTAGTTCTATAAGTTACTCTGTTCTTGCCCCTCACCCATATCAAATCCTAATACTTCATGAAATTGGATTTTTGGAAATGATGGTTATGATTTCACTGAAAGAATTATGAAGTAATTGGGGAGTAATAAGCAGAAGCAGACTTCTCACCACACAAAGCTGTAATGTACATGTCAGCTAGTAACAAAATGTAGGAGAGGTTATTTTCAAAAGTAGAATTTTTTCTAGGAGGAATTGGCTGTTCTTTAAGATGTAAACCTTAGTCTCTAAAAAGTTACCTTGCTCCTCAATATTTGGATGATTAGTTTTTGGTTCCTTTGATAGTCTTATTTATGTTGTTAATGGTTAATCAGTACATCCTCTGTCTTGATGTTAAGAAGAAAAAAAACCCTAAAAAATGAAAATCTCATACATTACATTAATATCTACGGTTCAGTCATAGGATACTATTCATAAAAAAGTCTTAAAAAATGTTCCTGGAAACCGAAGTGCAAACAATTGATGCCCAAACTTGGTAGATATTTCTTTATGGCCAAAACTATATGTAAGAATAACTATTTGCTGTTGGCAAGAGAACCTAATTATTGATGCAGCTGTGTGTTTTACCTGTATGCTCCCAGTTTATTTACCACTTGCAGGATAGTTTAAGGTGATGGAACTTTTTTTACGAGGTGTTGTATCGTTGCTAATCTATCTCAGAGTACTGGTTTTGTTGTATAGCCTTTTGAATAAGTGTTGCTGAGGAGAACAAGCCACGCCTTTTAGTTTTTACTTCTGCACCTAAAAACTCAAATTGAGATGATTTTATTCTTGACAATTAGTAAACCAGTTTCTGACTTTATTATGGAAATGTTGGTTGTTGGGTTCATGTTTTGTTTTGGATAAAACTGCTGTGTGTTCATTCAAATGCAACTATTAGAGGTGAAAGAGGTGACTAGAATTCTGAATTCAGAAAGGTGACCTTCTCATTTATATTGGTGCTTCATTAATATCATTTAGATTTGTACACTCTGGAGATAATGAGTTTGTCTCTTACTGTCAATTTGATGTGGCCTCAGAAAACAGGAGTCCTGAGGCGTGCATTTTCAGGATTGGGACCTAACTCTGCTCATGAATAATTTTACACATGTGAGTAGTCCTGTCAACTCAGTGTGACTATCCAACAGTGCAAATGTTTACAGGATTGGGCCCTAAATTAGTCCTGACAGTAGAATTTTATTGCTTTCCGGTGGGCTGCAAAAGTTAAATTAAGGAGAAAAAAATCTGGGGGCAAAGAAAATGTTAACAATGATACTACAGTTGAGATCACACTTTCAGTGGAAGATCAAAAGTAAAAACTTCTATACATATGTATGATGACATACGTTTAGACTGTAGCATCTTTGGAAATATTTGTTTGGTAGTAAATGACCTAGGCATATTACTGTTCAGACTACAAACTCCAGAACATGGACCTGTGAGGTAGATGCAAAATATACTGGAGATCTGAAATGTCTGGTAAGTATTTATAATGCCATATGCCAAATGAAAGGGCTTCAATAAGCGAGAGGTCCACAGTCAAAATAGTAAATGTAAACTCTTCTTCTCAGTCGATTCTTCAAAAGTCACTAACAAGTTTGATTGCCCACTGTCTTCAGTGGCAATGAGAAATATCAACTTAATTGTCAGTTTTAAAATTCAAATACCTGCTATGTCATTTCTGTCTTGTCATTTGAATATACTGGTAACTTGTCCTGGGCAGTGAGCTCTTTTTTTTTATTACTTGTCTCTTATACATGGTTGCAATAGTAAAATACAAAAACAATCCCCCATAAACTTGAATAGTAAATCTTGTTTGTAGTGATAAGTGTAACTCAAACCAAATAATCCTTGTGCTTTCTGTTAACAAGTTTCTGAGATGGAGGATAGATGAAATTGTATTGCTGTTAAAACTGCTAATTTCAGGGTCCAAGTATTGAACCCTTGTGGCAGAAGTTCACAAATTCATCATGAAACATTTCACATAATCCATATAGGTATCTATCGCAGTTCAGTACGGCCTTTATTTTCTACAGTGGCTTTGAACTATGCATCTTTATCTAAAGAATATTGTACATAGAGCATTGAAATGCTGAAATTAATTATAAGAAGGGTGCAAAATCTCAATTTTGGGGGGCGTGAAAGTGTCACTTTATTTTTCTGTCTCAGCAAGTCTGCTCTTCAAAGTGTAAAATTCTTAGTTTTTATTGCAAGAGGTGGCCCCTCATTTTGATGAGATGCAACTCTTGAGTCACTTATTACCAGCTTCAGAGGAGAGTAAATGTCAGTGTTAACCCCAAAGCAGTTTGTCACCCTTACTTACGAGAATGGCAAGTTAGTTAGTTTTTTCTAAATAATAAATTCCTAAATCTAAACCTTAAGTTGTAGAGCAACGTTTGAGGAAGACCTTGCTATAGCGATTATGTGCAGTAGCAGAATTCCTTGAAATGGGAAGCTTCACTGAAAGGAATGGAAAGCCTGAGGCTTTCCTATTTTTATCTGTTTGTCATTTGGTAAATGTTATATGAAATGCTTCACTTATTTTTATAATTGTTTTAAACTGGATATCATTCAAAACATTAGTTTGTTTAAAAATACTAGAATATTAAAACGATGTTATACTAGCCTCCAAGCTTTAACTTAAGTTCTCACCTCTGTAGATAAGGATGTGTATATCCCCATTCGTCATAATGAGGATATATCACTTTTAGTGTGCCTTAAAGTGAGTCTGACGCTTGTTTAAAATTATGTATTGGAAAAGGAAAACAAATTAAAATTATTACGAAATGAATTGTTAGTTAAAATAGGTCCCTCCTGGACAAAATCTGACAATTTTTTTAAAAAATGAAGAGCAGAATGAGTCATCAATTTAAATATTAGCCAATATAATTCTTCATTAATATTTTACAACACAAAATGAGAGGGAAAGAAATAGCATTTCTATCCTGGTGTGTTAGTGGTCCTATATAAAACAAAGTGTAAATCTAAATTTAAGCTTAGTGGTTAAATAGTTCCAGTTTTCATCAACTTGGATGAAGAGCTTCCAGAACTATTTTGGCCAAATGGTGGTGGTGGTTCACCATCACCTGAGAGTTCAGCTCCTCCTCGTATAATTTGATTGTAGTCAAGAAGGGTGGAGGAAAAAGTGGCTTCCAAAAGGTGCCAAAATGGTGCTGCTTTAATAACTTGTAGTTTTTAGCATCCTGCAACTAAAGTAAAATCTTACATTATTGGTTATTCATGTATAACGGTGTGGTTCTTTGGTCACCAAACTGAACATTCTTCATTTTCTTTATCTCCTGCATCTAAATGTTTTGACTTTCTTACCTTGGTCTTGTAAAACCAGTCCATCAGAGGCCGAGTTCTCAACACCTCAGAAAATAAGGCTCTAGATGATTTCTTTGTTCTGAGGTCCTTATTTACACTTTGAGATTGTGTGTCTGAGCTGGAGCGAAAATAGCTCCAAGAACAAAAGGTGTAACAGCATGCAAAAAGTTAAATACTTCTGTCACTCCATAGATTACAATTCTCACATTTTGAACAAAACTTTTTTCAGCACCAGCGTTTTTTGTCAATGATTTTGGTTTTCACTTACAAAATGCAGTGTCCTTCTCATCAGGTACTTGCCCCTGGTGTCCATCTAATTTATGGGTTTGTAGTTGAAAAAGATATTTGTTTTGCTACGTGGATGTTAGTTACTACTGTGATTTGTCATCCCATCTGGCCTTTGCAGGACTGACATCGTAGCTACAGAAAGAAGCCAAACGGTTAAAATTTTAGATCTTTGAACTGTGTTTTTAAAAGTCCAATCCTGCTTTTTATCCCTTGATGTACATTGCTTCCAATATTTAAATTTCCAAGTGGAAAAGGAAGTGCTAATAGTTATTTGGTTCCTGAGTATTGGTTCTGTGGCTATCTTGAGCTTTGTAACAGCTGTGATATAAATTTAATCCATTTAAACTCTGCAAGAACATTAACTGTTTGCCTGGGAATTTTTTCTCTATAAAGGCTTAGAAGGAGCACTGAAAATCTAACTGCAAGAGGACTGTTTATATTTAAAAAAAGAAAAAGTAAGTCTTGAGCACGATTAAACATGAGGAAGAAAGAGCTACAGACCTGTTCGCTTTTTGTATATGTATAGCTAATTTCATCTTCTGTTTTGTTTGAAATGGTTTCAGTATCTTCTTCCTTTAACAGCCTGACAAACTTAACTAGATTAAAAGATGCTAAACTTACATTCAGTACAGAATGCTTACCGAGCATTACAGTAAGCAAAACTCAGATCTCTTCTCTTGGTTCAATATTTAGTTTAATGTGAACTTTTTTATATTGTCAATAAAACGTGGAGCTCTTTCTCTAGAAACTATTGCTTAAATTTATACATATGCATTTAAACTATTAAAGAGGACATACTAGATGTGGAAAAATGTGTATAAATTTGACAATATGTATTGATCTGAGTTGCTGAAAGGCCTGTAAGCCTGTACTTTTTCCTTCAAAAGTAGATTGACGTGTTGGCCTTTAAATAGTGATGGTTTCTAAAAATTTGTTTTAGATGTCTGAAGTGTCGTGTTAGGCCACAGTTTCTCATGCCCAGCATTTAAGACTAGTTGGCCTAATGGTCACTATTTTGTTGACTGACTGATCCTGCAGTTCTTGTGCATGGAAAACTCAGATGAAATGGGTTGTGTGCATAAAGACCCATTCTTGCAGCCCTTGATTTGTGAAGTGCAGATTTTAGCCCAACTTAAACCTTGTATGTTTGATGCTTTGGTCTGAATGAATAATAAAGAGAAATGCAGAGAGCTTTAAAACATTTCATAATGTGGTTAAAATTTTCAAATTAATTCATTCTAAAAGGTCAGTGATGTTGGAACCCTGAGAATAAAAGTCATAACTAGAGCAAGAAGGAAGCTGTCTCATTTGAAAAATCTGCTTCAAATAGTCTTAAGAGTTATAATGTATGAAACTGTTAAATTGGAGCTATTTTTCCCAGGGTTTCTGCTACATGTATTGCAACAATGCACTTTTGTACATAAAACTGCCCTCTGTACCTTCTTGCCACAGTGTTTATAGAAAGCTTTTTTCTGAAGTTGTGAAGAACTTAATAGCTGCAACACTGGTGACTGACTTTATTTTCAGCTCTTCAATGTATTTAAAATAGTCATGTGAACATCAAAGTAGGGGTTGGAATTAAAAACACAGCAAAGATGTGCTGATGAAACTGAAAAATGTGGTCTTGTTTTGAACAATAAAGTTTGACATGGGGTTTATGTGCCCATTGCCCAACATGTGGGCAGATAGCACCAATAAATGAAGCATGTTTAAACTGCCTTCGGTAGAAGATAGCATGTACAGCCCTAGTTGTTCAACGTAAATAACCCAGCAAAGGTTCATAGTAAAACATACACTTGATTAAAGCAGATGTGCTTTCAGTTGAATTCTGATGGATCAGAGGAAGTGAGTTACATAATCTGAGACCCACTAGCAAAAAAGCTCTGGCTTTAATCAGTGACTTTGCACTTAAAGACTAGGTCACCAAAAGTTCTCATGTGTTCTCTACAATCCTGGTGTTGTGCATAGGGAGAGAATCATAGAATATCAGGGTTGGAAGGGACCCCAGAAGGTCATCTAGTCCAACCCCCTGCTCGAAGCAGGACCAATTCCCAGTTAAATCATCCCAGCCAGGGCTTTGTCAAGCCTGACCTTAAAAACCTCTAAGGAAGGAGATTCTACCACCTCCCTAGGTAACGCATTCCAGTGTTTCACCACCCTCTTAGTGAAAAAGTTTTTCCTAATATCCAATCTAAACCTCCCCCACTGCAACTTGAGACCATTACTCCTTGTTCTAGAGTCTAGAGCCATCCTCTTTGGAACCCCCTTTCAGGTAGTTGAAAGCAGCTATCAAATCCCCCCTCATTCTTCTCTTCTGCAGGCTAAACAATCCCAGCTCCCTCAGCGTCTCCTCATAAGTCATGTGTTCTAGACCCCTAATCATTTTTGTTGCCCTTCACTGGACTCTCTCCAATTTATCCACATCCTTCTTGTAGTGTGGGGCCCAAAACTGGACACAGTACTCCAGATGAGGCCTCACCAATGTCGAATAGAGGGGAACGATCACATCCCTCGATCTGCTCGCTATGCCCCTACTTATACATCCCAAAATGCCATTGGCCTTCTTGGCAACAAGGGCACACTGCTGACTCATATCCAGCTTCTCATCCACTGTCACCCCTAGGTCCTTTTCTGCAGAACTGCTGCCTAGCCATTCGGTCCCTAGTCTGTAGCGGTGCATTGGATTCTTCCATCCTAAGTGCAGGAGCCTGCACTTATCCTTATTGAACCTCATCAGATTTCTTTTGGCCCAATCCTCCAATTTGTCTAGGTCCTTCTGTATCCTATCCTTCCCCTCCAGCGTATCTACCACTCCTCCCAGTTTAGTATCATCCGCAAATTTGCTGAGAGTGCAATCCACACCATCCTCCAGATCATTTATGAAGATATTGAACAAAACCGGCCCCAGGACCGACCCTTGGGGCACTCCACTTGACACCGGCTGCCAACCAGACATGGAGCCATTGATCACTACCCGTTGAGCCCGACAATCTAGCCAGCTTTCTACCCACCTTATAGTGCATTCATCCAGCCCATACTTCCTTAACTTGCTGACAAGAATACTGTGGGAGACCGTGTCAAAAGCTTTGCTAAAGTCAAGAAACAATATATCCACTGCTTTCCCTTCATCCACAGAACCAGTAATCTCATCATAGAAGGCGATTAGATTAGTCAGGCATGACCTTCCCTTGGTGAATCCATGCTGGCTGTTCCTGATCACTTTCCTCTCATGTAAGTGCTTCAGGATTGATTCTTTGAGGACCTGCTCCATGATTTTTCCAGGGACTGAGGTGAGGCTGACTGGCCTCTAGTTCCCAGGATCATCCTCCTTCCCTTTTTTAAAGATTGGCACTACATTAGCCTTTTTCCAGTCATCCGGGACTTCCCCGGTTCGCCACGAGTTTTCAAAGATAATGGCCAATGGCTCTGCAATCACAGCCGCCAATTCCTTCAGCACTCTCGGATGCAACTTCGGAAACTAAAGACTTTGGAGAGGAAGTCTTTAAGAGTACATCTTCACTTGCGAGTTAATCTATCCCCCTCTGATCAAACCTCTAATCTGAGTTTTTAGTGGTGCTTTCAACCCAGGCTAGCTGGCCTATCCTGGGGTATTGGCTAAAGCCCAAGTGAGGCTTTCAATCAGGCACGTAACCCACCTACTTTATAATGAAGATGCCGGTAAAACCACTTTAGGGCTGATAGTCCTCTACTGCGTTCCCACAATTCCCCTTGTATGCCCAGAAGGACAGATAAATTCTCCCACAATGCACTGGGAAGGACTCAAGTGGCTCTGCTACTGTAGCACAAAGAACCAAGGACAAGCCTACGGAAGTAGTAGTGACACACAATGCTGGCTTCAGCATTGTGTGTGAGCTTTGCAGTGTGGTGGTTCACACGTGGGCCAGGCTAACCTGGGTGCTCAGGCCTGGCTGCTGATTACTTGAGTTAACTAGTGAAGACCTATCCTAAATAGATACATTCAGAATCATATAGGCAAGGCCTTGTGTATTCTGCTATGCTGCAGAATTTGTTGTAGAATTGACTCCTCAGTTTACCAATTAAAATGGAGCAATTTAATCTCAAAGTATTGCAATTGCAATCTAGAAAAGTTAAGGTTTTAAATTTTGTCTGTTTCCACTAGAGGGTGTTCTGTGATTGTATTATTTACCTCCTCTGACAGCACAGTATAACAGACTTGTTCTTCAAACAGTGTACTTTATTCAATTCCCCTCCTTTATTCCTCAAAGTTATACTTATCAGGATGACTGATTCATGCTCTAGAATGTTTTAGTAGGAGAGAGAAAACCTATTAAAAGAATGTTGTATCTATTTTTTACAATTAAATTTACACTTCAGGTAGTTTTTGTAAAAGTTTAATTTAGCTTTTTTTTTTTAATAGGTGACATTACCATAATTTTTCTCTGTTGATGGTGCTTGCTTTTGTGAGTTGATGTGTATCCTACCTGTAGTTCATAGGGAATAGGGAAAACTTTAAAGTCTCTTGGACTTTGGTTCAAATCCAGCACTGCTGAATATTAGCTGAAAGTTGCTAACAGCTGCACGGCTAGGTGGTTGATGTGAAGTGAAATGAAATAGTAGTCCGAATCCAGTTCCTTCTGCTGGGCAGGTAGTTACATCACAAAACTCAGATCATGGCAGTTGGCACCCTTAGAAAAATGGCAGCGGGGCGGACTCCTACCCTTTCACCAATTATTCCAGGTAACGTTTGGGGCTCATTGGTGGGTGACATGGGGAACTTGGATTATTGCCTCTGCTGAACCTGTTCTATAGGTAAACAAAATGCTTCACGTTCTGCTTGTGCCCTTTACCCTCATCAAACATCTTTCCTTAATACAGACAACAACTGCTGCATAGGGTGGTGTTTTCCCCGGAGTCTCAGGCATGTTCTGGGAGCTCATGGCCCTACAGGTCTTGTACAGTATTAAGACTCTTTGTACTAGAGTGGATCTACAGTGGCAGTATCATTTTCCTCCTCATGATGCTGCATAAATAGCCAGCTTAGCATGTTGAAGAAAATTCAGGCAGGAGGGAGAGAGTTTCTGAGGCAGGTACTTGCCCAGAACCCCGTGCTTGTGCAATGCTCAGGAGCTCTCCAGTGCATGTGTTGTTTGCGACCACAGAGGCCCAGAGCAATTTAGGTGCCTAACTCCCATTGATTTCAGCATCTCTGAAGTGCAGAGATGCTCCCACCAGATCACCATCTACAGTGGAGTCAGGGCAGGCTGGTGGGGGTGATCTTGGGACTGGCTCTAGCCAGGGATGTGCCTGCCCCTGGAACACTTAAGCTCCAACAAGAGCAATGCAATGTCTTGTTGTCTTAGAGTTTAGGTGCTCTGCCCCGGAAAGACCTCACCTGCTTGAAAGCCTTGCCCTGTGGTCAGATTTGACGTTAATTGCTACTTCGCAGCAGGTCCCTTCTTAGGCCTCCCTGTAGTTGGACTTAATTCTCAGGAGATCCCCTAACTTTAAACACACACGTGCACTTTCTCTCTGTTTCTCCCCCTTCCCCCTCCCTCCCTCCTGGTTTCTACAATGAGGGAGGAGCTTAGATCCTGTTAGTATCAAGCTGGCCCTTGCTGCATAATTCGAGTTGGACATGCTGCATGTACAAAAAGTCTCATACACTACGTGTCCTTTAATTACGTGCTCAGCTGCAGTGTTCTTTACTGCTTTGCAGATAGTGGAGTTGGTATCCTATTCACACACGTTTTCCCTCTGAGAAGGGGAAAACTGGCTTGAAAAATTGACTGTTCAGCTCCTTCAGCAGCAGTGCGTATTTTTACTTCCTCCTTGCCCATTGTACTGTAAAGTATTCCCAGTGGCACTTCGTTTGTGTGTACATCATCAGTAAGCAGGATGGGGAGAGTGAGGGAAAGAACTGAAGAGTGGAGGTGCAAAGTTTCAGAACACACCTCTTGGTAATAAGTCTGGATTTGCAGTCACATGAAATCTGCTCTAAAGTTTTGTAAAGATACAGGAGCTTCCTGTACAAACTCCCTAGATGGACAGATTTTTAGGGAGCTAATTCTAGAATACTGGCCCTACCAAAAGTTTACCCAAAGAGCCCTGGAGTGAGGGAATATACTTTGAAAAGGTAATGAAATACACCATTCAGCTATTAACAACTGAATACTTTGGTCATCAAAAGTCCTCTCCTCTTCCCAATCTTCTAGTACCTTCTTTACCTACTAGGAAGTTGAAATGGTGGTGCAGAGGAGAGACCAGGGCTGCATAAGGTGGTGTGTGGGTTACAACTAGACACACCATTTGTTCACATCTCTTTTCCTCAATGTCATGCTGCTTGGGGATGTGTAGCTGCCCATGTTGTTTTCTCCTCACTGTAACAGCACACACAACCACAACCTAAAAGTAGCCCTATGTTTTCCACATAACTAAATACAATTCTTAGTATTAAACCATACAAATTGGAACAAAGTATTAAAATGTGCAGCAGTTGTACATCAGAGAAATCTGCAGACATGGGGATCTTAATATTTAATAATTATGTTCCGTCTTCATTACACCTTTTTGTAGTCTGGATTTTTTTCCTTAATTTCTGTTGTCCTTTTGGACTGTCATATTGAATGTCCTTGAATGTTAAGGGTTGATCCATAAATTCTCTGTTGATGGTATGGTGGAATTATTGACCTCCTTTAGAGAGAGAGCCCATATTGTATGTGCTACAAGGAAGGTCACTTGGGTAATAAAACCAGGTTTTTACAGTGTAAAAATAATGGTAAAGGGAAAAAATCAAAAGGAAGAGCTGAAGTAATTCTAGGATGGATTTACTCATTAAAATTCCTAGTCTTGTTTTTTAATGCAACTAAGCTCTTAGCCTATATCTTCTGGCACTGAGATGCACAGGTTAATTAGGAATTGTTAATTATTTCTGTTCATCTGTATTTAAATATGTGCCATTTAATTTCATTGGCTGTTCTCCTTGGCTTTGCGTTCTAAGAAAAGGCAAACTGAAGAGTCCAACTGAATACCTCTCTGCCATTTATTTTATTTATTTTGACCCTATCTCTTCTAACCTAATGGCCCTAAATGTTTCATTTTTCTCTTATTACTATTTGTATTGCAGTAGCACTTAAGCAGGTCTCCGTTACGCTAGGTGCTGTACAAACACAGACCAAAAAGACAGTCCTTGCCTAGAGGTCTTTCAATGTCTCTATTTCTCTAGAGCCTTTCTCTACTTTTTACTTTTTCATGATGGATCTCCCTTGAGTTACAGCGATGAGAATGGAAGACCGGATTCATGATCCAGACAAGCCAACCAATTCAGTAACCTTCTATACTCTGTCCCTTTCTTACGGCAGCCTAATATCTTGTCACCACTGAGCAAATATTCACATTGAACTGTGCACAAGGGCACCTACTACTTTTCCTCTGAGTTGTTACACACTGATGGGTTCTTAAATTACCTGTATCGGTGCATGAAATTGTTCTTCCCGCTGGGTGTCCACACTGAATTTCATCAGTTGTTTCCCAATCACTGGGCTTTGAGGTCCCTCTAAAGTTCCTTGCAATTCTCTGCAACCTAAATAATGTCACTGGAAATGTCATCTCCATTCCCCTCTTTCCCTGGATAATCATTAGAACACCACTTCTAGTACAAATCCTTGGGACACCCCGCAATTAACCTGCGGCTGTGTGTAAAATTGACCAGTTGTTCCTACTCTTATTTTCTACTCGCTAATTAGGGTTCAATCCATGACAGAATTCTCAACCTGTGAATGCTTTGCTGTTTTGGTGGTCTGTTGAGGAAGATCTTTTTTAAAAAAGCTTCCTGAAAGTCCAGCTAAATATCTACTAGTTCGTCTTTATTTGCTACTAGGTTGACTCCTTCAAAGAATTATTATAGATTGGAGAGATGCAGTTTTCCTTTACACAAGTCATGCTGGTTTGTCCTTATGTTATGCTTATGCCAGTGTTTTATAACTTCATTTATTGTGTCAACTAATTTACCTGAAGGCTCATGGACCTGTAATTCCCAGAAACGCTCTCTGTTTTAAAGATAAATAGAACATTGGCTACCTTCCAGTAGCTGATTTGTAATGACACTTAAATTATGTAGCCTAGAAGTTTTAGACACTTCATTCTTAAATCCCTTTGGATGAATAGGCAACTTGATAGCTAACGCAAGTTGCCCCACATTGCTCTAAGTTATATCTGGTTGGTTGACAGACAGAGAAATCTAGTCTTCAAATCTCAGTCCAGCACCTTCCGTGAACAGAATAGATACCTTACAAAACTTGGGAACTGTGCAAACCCATGCCTTCAAAGTAGCCAAAACTGATTCTTGTTTTATATCTATATATATTTGCAATCAGATAATTTCCGCAGTGTAATCAACAAGAATGTGAGTTTTTTCTCGTAGTGGACCTGTTTACTAGAGTTGGTTGAATCATGAAAAAAAATGACAGGCCTACTAGTCTATTTGAAATATTCTAATAGACTATTTGAGTACTATTTGGCTGTCTCTGTTTTAAATAGAGTAGGAAATTAGCTGCCGATACAGTGTATCTGAGCTGCCATGTCTCCTGTTGCTCTAACAGTCACTCTTGTCGGCATGGAAACAGCATTACCAGAAACCATTTATATTGCTTTATTTGGTAGGCAGATGAAAGTAATATGTATATAAATATTTTCATTAATCCAGAGAGAAAGTGTATATTGACATGAAAGGGGGCATGTCCTTTATGAAGTCTGAAAAACAACATCCTCATCTCTATTAGCACTGAAATATGCTCAATAAGGTGAGTTTATTTACCAAATAGAAGCCATTCAAAGCATAAGTACGGCTTACTAACCTATTACTCTGAACAAATCCATGCACTTCCTCCTGAAAGGATTTAGATCGTAAAACTGTTTGTTTGAAGTTACAAACGCTAGTCAACCGAAAATGAAGCAGTGACTAAAATCTTAGTACAAACCCATTTGCAGGTTGATAAAATGAGTGTAATTGATGGTTCCAAATACCTTATTGGCATATGTATTAAAATTCTAGAATATTTCTTTTTCTTAGTATTGCATTAACTGTAATTTCTATGTAATGCTTGAATTCATTTATATATTTGCACAATACACTATTAGATAAAAAAGTGCCAAAATGTATGTAAGGAGGCCATCACTTTAGCTTAATTGCACACAAATTTCCTGCGGACTCTGATGCTTAAGACCAATAACGAGACTCCTACAGCTAGAATAAACGCATTAGCTTATAAATTTAGAGCTTCTACCTGCTTTGCAGAGGGAGAATCGTCTCTAAATGAGCCTAGTAACATTGATTTGTGATTAATCATTTTACTTAGTGACTCATCTGTGATCACAGTACAACAAAAATGCCATGTTTGCTTAGTGGCATTAACTCCATTTATATTCTGTGCATGCAGAGAATTGCCTTGTTGTCAATGTGGGACTGGGAATATGTCTGAACAATGCAGTCGTTTGAAAAATTGGTCAGTTTTTGATAACGCAGAATTGGAACTGAGGGAAAAGGCAATTGATTAAAACAAACCAACACCACCCCCTTCAAATTTAATAATTCCAGTTGGTCAAACCAAAGTAGTATTTGAAGTAACAAGCTTGCATCTGCAAAACCAAAATAATTTTACTCTGCAAATGAGAGTATCTTCCACTCGCAGCTGAATTCTTCACTTCAGTTTTTCATATTGGGCCCAGTTCTGCAAGCTGATGAGTGCTCTCAACTCTCTTAGGATTTTATTAGATCAGGATTGTAGGGTTTACTTGCTATGTTAGCACCACAATTTTAATAAGTTATCTGTGTTCCACTTGACTCTAATCCAGCTATGTCCTTGCCCTTCAAACAGATTTCTGAAAATGTGTATTGGGAAGGGAGGTTTGATGAGTTTATGGAAGAGGATTCTGTCAACTTTCATAAGGAAATCTAGGGGGAGAAATGCTACATGTTGAAGAGCATTTCCAGAGGGAATGAGAGACTAAAATATTTTTTGGTAACATTTGTGTTACTCTGTTTTTGGCTATCAGTAATATAATACCATGTGTTTTTATAGCACCTCTTATCCAGAGATGTGGTGTTAATGGTTGTCTGCATCCCATGGTCCAGTGGACAGGCCACAGGACTGAGAGTCGGGTGAGCTGGGTTCTCTTCTTGGCTGGGTTCTCTTCTTGGCTGTCAATCATTTGTTGTGTGCCTTTTGGCGAGTCACTGCACCTCTCTCTACCTCTTCCTCTCTATCTTTTGTCTATTTTGTCTCTTCAAGGCAGGGACTATTTCTTCCTTTGTTTGTATAGTGCCTAGCAAAGCAGGGCCCTTCTTTTAACTGGGGCCTATGGGCACTATTGTAATGCAAATAATGACTAATGATCCCACTTGTTACACATCACCCCAGACAAATGGAAATAGCAAATATGAAGGCACTTCAGAAAGCCAGCACTATGAGTTTTAAACCAGTCTTGCAAAATTCTACTCAGCTTGGATAAATTTTTTTTTTTTTTTGAGAGCTGAGTAAGAGAGTGCTGGTTTCAGAGGAACAGCCGTGTTAGTCTGTATTCGCAAAAAGAAAAGGAGTACTTGTGGCACCTTAGAGACTAACCAATTTATTTGAGCATGAGCTTTCGTGAGCTACAGCTCACTTCATCAGATGCATACCGTGGAAACTGCAGCAGACTTTATATATACACAGAGAATATGAAACAATACCTCCTCCCAGTAGTTTTCATCCTGGAAAAGGGCAGGCAATTTTGCCTGGCTGGTTTAAGAGCACCCCATTCCTACCTTTATAAGAGGGATAAAAATAATAGTGTGAGCCATGCACAGCACAACAGAGCTCTAATTTAAAAAAAAAATCCCCATAACAAATGTATGTTGCACTTTGTACAGAAAGTTCAACAAGCAGGATGTTGGTAAATTACACATGACCTCATTGTATAATTTTGATACCCATTTAAGTATTGGGGAATAATACACAGATTTCTACCATATTCCCATACAGTTACGCTATTTCTTTATGGCTAGCGTTCTGTCTCTTGCCTGTTCTGAAATATTGCACAGTGCTTTCTCAAGTGCAAGACCCACCACACAAAGCTGAGTAGGATAGTTACCCCAAAAGTGGTCCGAGGCGATAATTAACATCACAATTGCCACGATAGCCACTGATTTAACAAATTATAAAGGTATTTCCTTTTTTTGTGAATCTCAGGCAAACAAACAGCTTATGCAGAGCAAGAACTCATTGTGATTGGTGGCATAGGAAAAAATGACTTTCATGCATCCAGACACCACTATCTCTAAAATGTATTTCTGCTGCTGTGAGTAAACGGTTAAGAAAATGAAAGGACACAAGTAGTGGGTCAAGTCTGGAACCTTCGAAACCCATTGTGATGAATATTCTGGTTTAGGAACCAACATGTACACCAAGATCCTCAGCAAAGTTGCAAATATCACAGGTGTCCTGTTCAGGACAGTGTTGCCAGCCCAAGTGTTCAAAAATCCTGAGCTAGCATCCAAAATCATATCAAGTTAATCATGAAAACTTATATTGTGTGTGTATTTGGTATGTGTCTGTTTATAATATAATTTTGCCTTCTGGCTTTTGAGTCATTAGAGTTTATATTTAAGCTTTTCTATACAGCCATGAGGGCTAGATACTATAGCTGGAGACCGGCTTTCAATGCGACGAATCCTGATTTTAAAAGGAACCTGGAACTAGTGATGTACACTTTCAACAGTGCTGCTCTATATTCTGTTGATGGCAGTGCTTCAAGTAGGCATGTTGGAAATCAAATGATTCTTATTTGGCTTTTCAATTAAGACTTAACCACTTTACATGCATCTTAGTGATGATCAGTAGGAAAATGCTGACACCTAGAATTGTTTGGATAAAGTAATCTGAGTCATTGAAGCTAATCTACATTTGTTTGACAAAATGGGCCCTCTTGCCATAGCATGACTAACATGACATCATGACGTTAATGCTCAATCTGTATGCATAAATTATTAACTGTTTAGTTTTTATTTAGAAACCTGAGGAAATGAAATTCTCTACCAAATGTGTATGTTTCTCTCTCTCTCAATGTTCTGAACTAGCCATCTCCAAGGTATTTAGGATGCAGTAGAAAAATGAATTCAAGAGTTGAACGAACTCTAGATCCCATGGGCTGGAAAAACGCTTGCAAGCAAAAAGCTAAACAAAAAACCAAACTGCATTGTGATGGCCCCCAACCGCTCCAAACCATGAACTGGTGAAAAAGGATAATGAGCTGATGCTATCTTAAATGCTGTCTTTATCTATGCTAGGATATTAGAATCATAGAATATCAGGGTTGGAAGGGACCTCAGGAGGTCATCTAGTCCAACCCCCTGCTCAAAAGCAGGACCCATGCCCAATTAAATCATCCCAGCCAGGGCTTTGTCAAGCCTGACCTTAAAAACTTCTAAGGAAGGAGATTCCACCACCTCCCTAGGCAACGCATTCCAGTGTTTCACCACCCTCCTAGTGAAAAAGTTTTTCCTAATATCCAACCTAAACCTCCCCCACTGCAACTTGAGACCATTACTCCTTGTCCTGTCCTCTTCTACCACTGAGAATAGTCTAGAACCATCCTCTCTGGAACTACCTCTCAGGTAGTTGAAAGCAGCTATCAAATCCCCCCTCATTCTTCTCTTCTGCAGACTAAACAATCCCAGTTCCCCCAGCCTCTCCTCATAAGTCATGTGTTCCAGACCCCTAATCATTTTTGTTGCCCTTTGCTGGACTCTCTCCAATTTATCCACATCCTTCTTGTAGTGTGGGGCCCAAAACTGGACACAGTACTCCAGATGAGGCCTCACCAATCTCGAATAGAGGGGGACGATCACGTCCCTCGATCTGCTCGCTATGCCCCTGCTTATATATCCCAAAATGCCATTGGCCTTCTTGGCAACAAGGGCACACTGCTGACTCATATCCAGCTTCTCGTCCACCGTCACCCCTAGGTCCTTTTCCGCAGAACTGCTGCTAGCCATTCGGTCCCTAGTCTGTAGCTGTGCATTGGGTTCTTCCGTCCTAAGTGCAGTCCTATCCTTATTGAACCTCATCAGATTTCTTTTGGCCCAATCCTCCAATTTGTCTAGGTCCCTCTGTATCCTATCCCTGCCCTCCAGCGTATCTACCACTCCTCCCAGTTTAGTATCATCCGCAAATTTGCTGAGAGTGCAATCCACACCATCCTCCAGATCATTTATGAAGATATTGAACAAAACCGGCCCCAGGACCGACCCCTGGGGCACTCCACTTGACACCGGCTGCCAACTAGACAAGGAGCCATTGATCACTACCCGTTGAGCCCGACAATCTAGCCAACTTTCTACCCACCTTATAGTGCATTCATCCAGCCCATACTTCCTTAACTTGCTGACAAGAATACTGTGGGAGACCGTGTCAAAAGCTTTGCTAAAGTCAAGATACAATACATCCACTGCTTTCCCTTCATCCACAGAACCAGTAATCTCATCATAGAAGGCGATTAGATTAGATTAGTCAGGCATGACCTTCCCTTGGTGAATCCATGCTGACTGTTCCTGATCACTTTCCTCTCATGTAAGTGCTTCAGGATTGATTCTTTGAGGACCTGCTCCATGATTTTTCCGGGGACTGAAGTGAGGCTGACTGGCCTGTAGTTCCCAGGATCCTCCTTCTTCCCTTTTTTAAAGATTGGCACTAAATTATCCTTTTTCCAGTCATCCGGGACTTCCCCCGTTCGCCACAAGTTTTCAAAGATAATGGCCAATGGCTCTGCAATCACAGCCGCCAATTCCTTTAGTACTCTCGGATGCAACTCATCCGGCCCCATGGACTTGTGATGCTACACTACAACCCCAAAACCAACAAAAGCTAAGAACACCAAGATTTTGATTTTTTTTTTTTGAGGGAGAGCAGAAATAAGGTCCTGATCCTACAGAAACTTTGGCGTATGGTTAACTTTACTCTCTTTAATAGCCAAGAGGATTACTTGAATGCTTAAAGCTACTCGTGTGCACAGGTGTTTGCAGGACCGGGGCCAAAGGCTCCAATTCACAGCATTTAAGCATATGCCTAAAGCTAAGCACATGCTGTGTTGAATAGGGATGGGCTGCTGAATCAGTGCCGAAGGGGGGGTGGGAAACCTTGCCAGTGTGGTCATATCTCATATGATCACATTCCTTCAAGTTCTTGGGAAGAAATGTACAGGTCTTTGTTATGGCTGCTGTCTTCCATGTTTCTAACAAATATCCCTAGGCAATGAATAACAGGCTAGTCCTGTGTACAGGAACATTACTTTACAATGACACTCGTGTGACTTTCCAAATCCTGTCACTCGCTCTGATTAGTCCACTGAAATAATGGGATAACTCCTACTGAATAAGCTTTCCCCTGAGAAGAAAATATGATAGTTGTGAAATTTTGAATTTAAATTGAAAAGCTTTAGGATTTCCTGTCTTAGTTCTGATTCGTGGCAATAGGCTTTTCACTTCTCTTCCTAAAATTTAAAGAAGACTTTGGTTTGACTTTAAGATGGGAATGAGAAGAAATCATAAGGCAGAGTGGGAAAGATTTCTTAATTATGAGAAACAATTTTGTCCCTGAAACTTGAGGCTCTTGAATGACTAAAATGAATGTTTTTTCATTTTATAATATCTCTATATAGAATTTGTATAGAAGCTAAATCTGAGGTGCTTTCCAAAGCCCTAGTTAAGCCTCACTCCCATCCCTTCAAGGTTGGGAAGCATGAATACCCTGTTTTATAGATAGGGAACTGAGGCATGGAGCAGTTGGGAGCTGACCAAGGTTACAGAGTAAATCAAGCAGAACAGGGCCTAGAACCTGGGAATCCTGCCCTCATCTGACCTCTTGTTATCTTTCCTTCCTTTTGAGAGCGTTAACACATTCCCAAACAGGGCTGTCTTGCTCTTTCACGGCGCTCATTTGATAATGCGGAGAGGAAAACCAGCATCATAAGGTGCATGCACAGAGGTGGAACCTGTTATTTGACCCCTTTCACTACTCATTCAAAATCTGGAAGCTTGTTGCTAATGATCATTTTGGAGGAGCAAGTATTTAAGCCAATGAGAATCCCATCTATTCATGTATTCCCCAGCTGGACTTCGGTTTATTTGTTACGTACAGAATTTATAAGTTCAACCCACTTTTTTTTTTCCTGAGCCAATGTCACGGTACGGGAGTCTATTTTTATAAAGCGGATATCGTGTCTTTTAATATTTTATTGGTTTTTACGCATTTAAGGGAAACTCATCCATCCTTCAAGCAAAGCTTTGCTTTGAGATGTATTGGCGTTGCATATTAAAGTGCTGAAGTTATGTACTGACTAAATATATTTGCAAACTTCAGCACTAAATATGTTACATTCCAGCTCTATTAATTTAAAGGAGAAACTAATTTGCTATTCTAGATCTTTATGTTGAAACAAATTTGGAAAATGGCATGCAAAATAAAATATATTAATATTTCATTCCTACTTGCCTTTCTTTTTGTGGATACTGCAAAGCAATTAGGATCTATTTTAAATATGAGCCATATCATCGTCTATCCATGTTATGGATTTTGGCTCAAAAGCTAGAAAGTGATGTTTGAGGGGTAAATTCAATGTTTTAAGAAGGATTTGTTTCACTTCATATAATAAAACTCCGCAATTATTTTTCAGCTACACTGGCTTTTAGGGGCTCTGTTTACAATGAACAATATATTCTTTGGAATACAGAAGTCCTTTTTAGAAAGAAAAATTTTCATTTTATTTCAAACATCTCTCAGTGGATGAGCTCTAAAGAATTCAATACAATACCCCCTTCTGCCCAATTCAAGCCAGTAATATAAGTTTTTACAGTTGCTAATAGCAACTTATGTGGCGAACATAATTACAGCAATTTAGAGGACACTGGTAACATGAATTTCTTCAAGTAATTAAATAGTAAGGTCTTTCATGACAACATCAATGTCAGCCCCATTCCAAGTCAAAAAGCAAAGGACAAATGAACTTACCATTTTTATTTGCTTTTTCTGAATGAAAGGCTTTCAGAAAAGTGACACAGTCAAGTCTGTAATTTTAACTTGATTTATTTGAATTAGTGAAATGTTTAGTAAATACATCCCAGTGCACATCTTAAATATTTTCCCCTGGAGATCAAACATCCATTACTTTTTAACTTCCACCAGCACTCACACACTTTAATTTCTGTGCCTGGCAGTCCTCTTGAAAGAAAGGAAAAGATAAGAGAAAAGGAAAAGGTCACTTAGGTACCAGAACCATGACAGCGAAGGAGAGCATTTGGCTAGCACATTTTACCTACTTATCTAAGCGATAGGCAGAAGTGTTGATCCAATGAGAGGTATATCTGAATTGTTTACATTGGGATCAGAATGAAGGGATGGTCTTTTGCTGGGGAAGCTGTTTTCCAATGTATTATCTCTGCCTGTTGACTCTTTCATCTGTGTCTGAGCAGGAGTGGGTCTACATTTATTAGGTTTCAGAGTAGCAGCCGCGTTAGTCTGTATCCGTAAAAAGAAAAGGAGGACTTGTGGCACCTTAGAGACTAACAAATTTATTTGAGCATAAGCGATGAAGTGAAGCTGTAGCTCAAGAAAGCTTATGCTCAAATAAATTTGTTAGTCTCTAAGGTGCCACAAGTCCTCCTTTTCTTTTTGCAAATACAGACTAACACGGCTGCTACTCTGAAACCTGTCGTCATACTTAAAGACTAACAAATTTATTTGAGCATAAGCTTTCGTGAGCTACTGAATGCATCTGATGAAGTGAGCTGTAGCTCACGAAAGCTTATGCTCAAATAAATTTTAGTCTCTAAGGTGCCACAAGTACTCCTTTTCTTTCTACATTTATCAGTTATTCACAAAGAAACATTAATCTCAAGTTAAAGTACCTGAGGCAATAAGGAAGAAAAGTCAAGGCAGTACTGAAATATGCTCCTGGAAAGGATGTGAAGGGATACTGGGAGTAGAATGCAGGCCTGACAAGTGAGGAAGAAAATAAAATGACATCCAAAAGTTAAGGTGCTGTCTTGGTGTTAAATTCTGACCTTGTTGAAATTAACGGAAGTCTTGCCATTGACTTCAATGGGGCCAGGATTTCATCCTTGTTCCTTTTATCTGTGACTCTCCAGCTGGTAACCCTGTATCTATCTATGGTTCTTCTCTAAAAAACCCAGATGATGTCCTCCTGGTCTTTGAAGGCACAATCCAAAGTCCATGGAAGGACTCCTCTTGATCAGCAGGCTTTGGATTGAGGCTTAAGACAAGCAAAATGCTATATTCTGCAGATATTATTTCAATTTGTATGTTCCTTGTATTCAGACTTGAGTGAGGTTATTCCATGCTGTTTTGGAAACACTTGGGCTCACACAAGTCCACGTGCCTTTCAACCGCTCATATATTTTTCTAATATTTATCTCTGGTCTAAGTTCTTACTACTTTCCATGCTTGTATTTGGTTTCCCAGAATCTCAATGGCGAGCTCTGTTTTGAAGATATGCTAACTGGTCTTCGTTGTTACTTGACAGCATGAATAGTATCTCTAATTCCAGCCAGAATAGATTGTGTCTACACATGCTTTTAAGCACAGCAGGCCAGGATAATTTTGACTGTCCTCTATAAAGTCCTGAATGGCCAAGTGATCTCAGAAGTGCCCTTTGGACTTGGCTCCCTCTTGAAATATGCCAGACTGAGTTTGAACAGCATCTGAAACATCAGTTTAACTGGTTTGTTTTTTACAGTGGCTGGTAAGATATTGCCTGTCGCTCAATGAAAGTGGTAATTATGGTTCTTGATCTGTACTGGGTCCCTTTGTGAACACTTGTTCAGATTTTTGTGAGTATCTCTGGTAACCATCTCATGATGGCGTGATGCTTCCCAGGGTTGCGAGGCATCTCGCTACCACCTGCCCTTAGCGCGAGGAAAACTTGTCCGTGCCTGCCCTGGGTTGGCTCCCAACTCCCCTGGCCACAGGCAGCACAAGCATTCCTCTCTGAGCCTTGTGGGTGCTGCTGTCTCTCTGCTGATTGGCGAAAGACACACTCCAACCCCTGAGCCCTCCGAGCTGCTCCATGGAGTGTCCAACCCCTGGCCCGCTAGACGCTCAGGGTTTGTTTATACAGCAATGTAACCCCAGGGTTAGCCGGACTCAAGTCAGCTGACCCCTGTTAGGGAATCCTGGGCTTGAAGCGTCTACATTGTATTTAAACCCTAGGTTAAGAGTTTTCTGACCCATGCTCGAACCTAGGGCTCTGGCATCCACACTACAGTGCACAGACCTGAGTCTAAGTAACTATATCCCGGAGTCCCTAGCAGCGCGTGGCTCCCGCCCTCCCTCCACCCCCCGAAATGTGGCGACTCTAGCCCTAGAAGCATGGTGCACTATGGGAAAACTTTACTGCCCACCCTGCACAACCAGGAAACAGCTCACTTTGCAAAAGCCTTGATTGGTTCGCTCTCCATGCAGATCCGGGAGGCTCTCTGCTAGTGTGCTTGCAGCCTGGTGACCAGAACAGAATGGCTTAACGCTGACCTGAGCTGCTGCCATGTGCCAAGGGGGGTGCTTCTGTTTTCAACAGAGTGGATTGCAGATTGTTGGGATAGAGAGATCTATGGAAGTTGTCTCATGGAATTGCGCGATACTTCCAGTTGATGCCTGGGACCTGAGTCAAGCAGGGCTGCAGCTACACTGTGAAGCAGTAGGGCTTGGACCCTGGGTCCCCGCTTGACTTGAGCTCGGACCCTCCAGCCCTGCAGGGTCCTTGGAGCCTGGGTCCAATCCCTGGGTTAGCACAATTGCAGTGGAGATACAAGGTGGGATTAGGCTTGAGCCTGGGTTCTAGCACAGGCTTATATTGCACTGTTGACCAGTGGTTCTCAGCGTGTACCCCTGGGGGTCTGCAGAGGTCTTCCAAGGGGTACATCAACTCATCTAGATATTTGCCTAATTTTACAACAGGCTACGTAGAAAGCACTAGCAAAGTCAGTACCAACTAGAATTTCATACAGTCAATGACTTGTTTCTACTGCTCTATGCACTATACACTGAAAGGTAAGTACAATATTTATATTCCAGTTGATTCATTTTATAATTATATGGTAAAAATGAGAGAGGCAGCAATTTTTCAGTGGTAGTGGGCTGTGACACTTTTGTATTTTTATGTCTGATTTTGTAAGCAAGTAGTTTTTAAGCGAGGTGAAATTTGGGGGTACGCAAGACAAATCAGACTCCTGAAGGAGGTACAGTAGTCTGGAAAGGTTAAGAGCCACTGCTGTAGACAAACCCCTCACTATTCACTGACCGCTGTTTACAAAAGAGCAGTACAAACCAGTTTGCTAGTTCCACCTCTGATCGCCGCTTCACTTAACTCAGAACTTAGATTTGTTTGTAGTGAAATAACGTATAACGTTTATTTAACAAAGCACAGAGATTCAAGTAATAGCAAGTAGATGTATTAGAAACAAATGGCTACATATAAAACAAAATCATAACATGCATTCTGGAGCCTAGACTTGATTAACAAGAACCTCTCATGTCTAATGTAGTGGTGGGAGTCTGCTATAGACCACCGGACCAGGGGGATGAGGTGGATGGTTCCGGCAGCTCGCAGAAGCCTCTAGATCGCACGCCCTGGTTCTCATGGGTGACTTTAATTTTCCTGATATCTGCTGGGAGAGCAATACAGCAGTGCATAGACAATCCAGGAAGTTTTTGGAAAGCGTAGGGGACAATTTCCTGGTGCAAGTGCTAGAGGAGCCAACTAGGGGGGGAGTTTTCCTTGACCTGCTGCTCACAAACCGGGAAGAATTAGTAGGGGAAGCAAAAGTGGATGGGAATCTGGGAGGCAGTGACCATGAGTTGGTTGAGTTCAGGATCCTGACACAGGGAAGAAAGGTAAGCAGCAGGATACGGACCCTGGACTTAAGGAAAGCAGACTTCGACTCCCTCAGGAAACGGATGGGTAGGATCCCCTGGGGGACTAACATGAAGGGGAAAGGAGTCCAGGAGAGCTGGCTGTATTTCAAGGAATCCCTGTTGAGGTTACAGGGACAAACCATCCCGATGTGTCGAAAGAATAGTAAATATGGCAGGTGACCAGCTTGGCTTAACGGTGAAATCCTAGCGGATCTTAAGCATAAAAAAGAAGCTTACAAGAAGTGGAAGGTTGGACATATGACCAGGGAAGAGTATAAAAATATTGCTCGGGCATGTAGGAATGAAATCAGGAGGACCAAATCGCAGCTGGAGCTGCAGCTAGCGAGAGATGTTAAGAGAAACAAGAAGGGTTTCTTCAGGTATGTTGGCAACAAGAAGAAAGCCAAGGAAAGTGTGGGCCCCTTAATGAATGAGGGAGGCAACCTAGTGACAGAGGATGTGGAAAAAGCTAATGTACTCAATGCTTTTTTTGCCTCTGTCTTCACTAACAAGGTCAGCTCCCAGACTGCTGCGCTGGGCATCACAACATGGGGAATAGATGGCCAGCCCTCTGTGGAGAAAGAGGTGGTTAGGGACTATTTAGAAAAGCTGGACGTGCACAAGTCCATAGGGCCGAACGAGTTGCATCCGAGAGTGCTAAAGGAACTGGCGGCTGTGATTGCAGAGCCATTGACCATTATCTTTGAAAACTCGTGGCGAACCGGGGAAGTCCCGGATGACTGGAAAAAGGCTAATGTAGTGCCAATCTTTAAAAAAGGGAAGAAGGAGGATCCTGGGAACTACAGGCCAGTCAGCCTCACTTCAGTCCCCGGAAAAATCATGGAGCAGGTCCTCAAAGAATCAATCCTGAAGCACTTACATGAGAGGAAAGTGATCAGGAACAGTCAGCATGGATTCACCAAGGGAAGGTCATGCCTGACTAATCTAATCGCCTTCTATGATGAGATTACTGGTTCTGTGGATGAAGGGAAAGCAGTGGATGTATTGTTTCTTGACTTTAGCAAAGCTTTTGACACGGTCTCCCACAGTATTCTTGTCAGCAAGTTAAAGAAGTACGGGCTGGATGAATGCACTATAAGGTGGGTAGAAAGTTGGCTAGATTGTCAGGCTCAACGGGTAGTGATCAATGGCTCCATGTCTAGTTGGCAGCCGGTGTCAAGTGGAGTGCCCCAGGGGTCGGTCCTGGGGCCGGTTTTGTTCAATATCTTCATAAATGATCTGGAGGATGGTGTGGATTGCAGTCTCAGCAAATTTGCGGATGATACTAAACTGGGAGGAGTGGTAGATACGCTGGAGGGCAGGGATAGGATACAGAGGGACCTAGACAAATTGGAGGATTGGACCAAAAGAAATCTGATGAGGTTCAATAAGGATAAGTGCAGGGTCCTGCACTTAGGACGGAAGAACCCAATGCACAGCTACAGACTAGGGACCGAATGGCTAGGCAGCAGTTCTGCGGAAAAGGACCTAGGGGTGACGGTGGACGAGAAGCTGGATATGAGTCAGCAGTGTGCCATTGTTGCCAAGAAGGCCAATGGCATTTTGGGATGTATAAGTAGGGGCATAGCGAGCAGATCGAGGGACGTGATCGTCCCCCTCTATTTGAGATTGGTGAGGCCTCATCTGGAGTACTGTGTCCAGTTTTGGGCCCCACACTACAAGAAGGATGTGGATAAATTGGAGAGAGTCCAGCAAAGGGCAACAAAAATGATTAGGGGTCTGGAACACATGACTTATGAGGAGAGGCTGAGGGAACTGGGATTGTTTAGTCTGCAGAAGAGAAGAATGAGGGGGGATCTGATAGCTGCTTTCAACTACCTGAGAGGTGGTTCCAGAGAGGATGGTTATAGACTATTCTCAGTGGTAGAAGAGGACAGGACAAGGAGTAATGGTCTCAAGTTGCAGTGGGGGAGGTTTAGGTTGGATATTAGGAAAAACTTTTTCACTAGGAGGGTGGTGAAACACTGGAATGCGTTGCCTAGGGAGGTGGTGGAATCTCCTTCCTTAGAAGTTTTTAAGGTCAGGCTTGACAAAGCCCTGGCTGGGATGATTTAATTGGGGATTGGTCCTGCTTTGAGCAGGGGGTTGGACTAGATGACCTCCTGAGGTCCCTTCCAACCCTGATATTCTATGATTCTAATAAAGTATTGCTCACCCAAAATCCTTGCAGAGCTTTACTGCCAAGCTGGCTGTGACCCTTCTTTCACGAGACAAGCTGTCAGCTTGCCTAAGTGAAGGATTCAGTGTATCTTTCTGCTCTCCAGGATATACCTGACCAGTTCTTTGTCTTTATTCATAAACAGGACACCCCTCTGCTGTTTGTTTCTTTCTGTAGATTTCCTCTCTTGTAGATTTTGCAATCTCTCAATTTGCTTCTGCCTCAGACTGCAAATAGGCCTACAGTGCAAGGCACACAATACACAGATTGGCTAGAGAGGGAGATACAGATGTCTCCAGCCTGAAAGAAATATCTCCAAGGTATGTTCTCTTGTGGGGATCTGCCTTAACTCTAGCACTTTCAGGACATAATTTTCAGTATAGGTATGTAACTCCTTAAATATTATCCATGCATACATCTTGCAATGATTTTAATGACCAGTGGGCTACTGACTTTCAATAGAAACCTCACACGCCACCCTTTGGTGAATTATTGTGCAGATAACCACCCCAGGGAATCCTTGTAAAACCCTATGCACCTCCTGTGCCCTCTGCCAGTTGGTACCAGGGGGTCCCTGGGGGGTCACAGATAGGTGTGACAGACATGTCTTTAACTTCAGGCTATTTCAGATTTGTAGTTCAAGTCTAAAACCATTGAGAAATGGTGGCAACTCCTGTAATAAATAGGAGAGACTGGCTTCCTTAAAAATAGAATTTGGGCTCATTTTCAATTCAATTTTAAACTAAATCACATTAATTAAACTACCCTTATCATTAGACTCCCAAGTAGGGCTCTGTGTTTTATTACTTTAGCTGGACAGTCAGCATTCACAAAGATGAACCTTGATATTTTCAGTGCTCTCAATACTTGCAAAGGTCACAAATATGTATACATCATACTATTTTAATTCTGGTTAGAGAAGAGTTGGATGCCAAATGCAGATACCTTGCAGAATACTTTCATACTTTTATTTTGATGTCACTCACTGAATTTCCACCTCCTGGGAGCAGTGCTTCCTGGAACAAAGACTTAAGAGCAAACTCTGTGCCTCCAGTGTTAATAGGTCATTTCTGGGAATAATGTTTTTGGTTGACACTTTTATGAATCGTGGCCGAAGACAGTAGTTTTTATGGTTGGGTAAATGTTGCATAATAAATACTTCACTGAAGCTCTCTGGTCCACAGCCATTTTGGAATGTAGCCACACTTTTCAAAACCTGCCAGTCTCCATCAAGTTGTGATTACTGATAAATCCTAAACTTGACTTCCACGCATAAGAGATAAATAGGGCAGAGCAAAATTTGTAATTCAAAACTTTTTTTTTGGATGGAAAATTGGTTTTGCAGCAAAATGAAAGTTTTCCTGGGAAGTATATGCTTTCCTCAAGAACTTTTCAATATTTATCAGAAAACTGAAAACCCCAATCCCAAAGATTTTTGACCAAAAGCTGAAATTTTTGCTTTCACAAAAAAAAAGTTGAATATTTTTTCAGGAGAATATTTAAACAAACACCCCCACCCCCTTTTGTTGAAATGTTCCATGGGTTGGGGGAAACCATTTTCTAACAAGTGTCTGAGGTAAATCATAGATTGAGACTGTCCTTTTAAACGTCTCTTCAAGCCGTAGACCAGACAGGAGTTTCCTTCTTAGCCACCATGGAAGGGTTCTTATGAGGTCCTCACTCCAGGTGAACGTAAGGACCCCCTTTAGTCTCTATGGTGACCCATGACCTGAGCTACTCCAGGCCTAGGTCTGTTGACATTCCCAGAGAGAATGTGTTGTGGAAGGCAGGGAACTCTCTTTTTTCTCAAAAAGAAAAGGAGTACTTGTAGCACCTTAGAGACTAACCAATTTATTTGAGCATGAGCTTTCGTGAGCTACTGTAGCTCACGAAAGCTCATGCTCAAATAAATTGGTTAGTCTCTAAGGTGCTACAAGTCCTCCTTTTCTTTTTGCGAATACAGACTAACACGGCTGTTCCTCTGAAACCTCTCTTTTTTCTGGAACTTCTTTGCTCCTTTTGGCTTGAGGGCTTCCCTTTCCCCGGGATAAGCTAATTTCTCTGAAGAGGCAGCATCCTGGCCTCCCGGGCCTTGTACAGCTCAGAAGGCTGTAGATGTGTTTTGGCTGGAGACTGATCGTTGCAATGGAATAAAATCCACTGTCAGATTTTTTTTTCCTTCCAAGCTAGAGAAATCAGTTTCTCAGGAACTAACTATTCCAGACTGGAGGCTTTCATGCTAATGTAAGAAATGTCTACAGACATTGCAGTGCTCCCTGACTTCCTCTTGAGAGGCTTTTTTACAAGTTCTGATTTACAGCCATGAGGGACAGGCCTTCCCAATTCAGTGTGCTGAGGAAATCACAGCCTCAAGATATTGCTCCTCATCTGCAGGGTCCTGAGAAACATGAATTATCTGTTTCAGAGTAGCAGCCATGTTAGTCTGTATTCGCAAAAAGAAAAGGAGGACTTGTGACACCTTAGAGACTAACCAATTTATTTGAGCATAAGCTTTCGTGAGCTACAGCTCACTTCACCGGATGCATTCAGTGGAAAATACAGTGGGGAGACTGATATACACAGAGAACATGAAACAATGGGTGTTATCATACACACTGTAAGGAGAGTGATCACTCAAGATGAGCTAATACCAGCAGGAGAGCTGGGGGGGATGGGGAGAAAACCTTTTGTAGTGATAATCAAGGTGCCTTTTTGCAAGAGTTCTAAACAATCCCCATCCATGCTTAACTGACATTTCTTCTTTGTCTCTTAGTGTTCAGAACTTTTAACAGTGGGGGAGTTGCTTGCAGTATTTTTTTGGGGGGGAGAGGGGTATTTTCAGGTATAATTGGGGTAGAAAATGTGCATAGCATTATGTGTCTAATTAAAACCATGTCAATAAAAAGCAGTTGTGTGCTACATAAAAGATACATTTATAGAAAATTGGCCTGAATTACAGCTGTTTTATACACATTAATTTGCTTTGTCCATACAAAATGGAGTTGAATGAATAGCATGATTGTTTGACGAGAGCTGAAAAGCGGCGCTTGGTGTAAGTAATTTAAATTGAGCACTATTATCATTTACGGATTTGTTCTGTTTAGAATCAATAAGATGAAAAAGCCCTGAAAGCTTTACGCTAATGCTAATCACTCTTGGTTCAGTAACTCCTTGTGTTTAAGTTATGTATTTTTTTTTCTCCTCTCAGTAATTGTGGCTACTTGGGAAGCCAAATATTTAAAGTATCTTCAACTGGGGAGAATCCCCCCTTCCCCTCACTTCATGGACAATTTGGCATCTGTAAATCTCTTGTTGTGATAGAAAAGTTCCTTTAGAGGTTAGTGATGCCAAACAGGAGGACAAAAGAGCCACTCTGGAAAGAAACTGAGCTCAGCTTACGTGGACAATGTGCTGCTTTTATTTTTGGTTTGCAGGGGCACCTTCATTCCACGGTGGTTGGAGTCTCCCAGGCTGACAGCTTCTGAAGTATGATTCTGGTGAACTCCTAGGCTTGAAGGCAGCCCTGGGTAACCGCAGTAACTTTACGGATGGTTCCACTATTGCTGGATGTTGTTCCTTTCTGGGTTTACTTATTTTTTGTCCGGTCACTGATCTTCAAAAAGGAAATGCAGAGGGGAAATGGTACAAGGGCAGAAGACAAAAAGTTAAAAGGAGGGTAGGAGCTAGGGGTGCTCCAACATAGAGACCGTGCCAAAACATTTGGGAGTAATAAAGCCCCCGTGCTTCTGAGTAAGGTGAACTGAAGATGAGCAGGAAAGATTAATTAACTCACCAGGTCAAGCAACGGGGCTGCAGCTGGTCTTTATGGCCCAGTGGAAAGGATCTACTAAGCTTGAAGTCTGGATTTTGCAAAGTGAAGGAGAGGCAGCATGACAAGCAAGTTCTTGTGGTGAGAGGTCTAGAGGGGAGTGGCACTCGAAGCAAGGAGCTGCTGAAGTAGTGGTGTTGGAGTTGGGCCCATCCCCCTAAGTTTCCTTTTTCCTTTCCCAGTGAATTTCAGGAGTGATTCTGATAGATGCTGCCTAATGCCACGAGAGGCTGGCTTGAAGAGAGGTTGGAAAGAATTTGGTTCCTGCCGCAGCAAAGCTGGGGTTGTTGACTTAGGGCTGACAAATGATTCATAAGTTTCATGAGTCACTTTATCACCCCCAGCCTGCAGCAAGATTTGATTCCATAAGGACAAAAGCATCATGCACAAAATGTAGGCACAGAGAAGAACCGATATCAGATGGAATGTCTGATTTTCTAATTCCCGATACAGTATCCTGTTATCAATGTACATGCACTGCTGGGTGGACTCTGCTTGAGTTACACTAGGTACCAGTGCAGCAGATCCCGCTACCCATTGACCTAGTGCTTTTGGAGCCTCAGGTCTATTCCTGATTACTCACACGTATGGTTAACTGAAAACTCTGGGGTCTGGAACACACCCACAGAGGAGTCTAATAAGTAGAATGGTAAAGAGCAAATAGCTAAAGAATAGATAAAAGGATATCGGTTGAGTGAGGAGCAGTCAGGCCCAGAAAAGCTTTTATTTGGAGACTGTAATAGTTTTTATTAGAATGTCTCTAGTGAAGACATCCTCTAAGGACATATGTATCTGTGGATGTTCCATAATCACACTGCTGGCTGTTCCTTTCAGTGGTCTTGCAGCAGTGGATTCAATGGTCTCGAAATGGCAGAGCAGACTCAAATGTAGGATTTCCATCTATTCCATGAACACGTTAATTTACAAAGGGTTAGACTGTGTGGGTGCATAGTCCAAGTCACAAGAAGGAATAAGAATCCACACTACACAGTCTACTTTGAGGTTGGGTCCAGAGGTTTAGGAGTAAGCAGAGCGACCTACCAGTTTACTCTCCTCCCTAGAGTGAGTGGGTGGAGAGTGGGTGCAGCTGCTCAGAGTAGCTGAGCCAGTGTGGGGGTGGGTGGTTATTGCAGGCCTATACAATCTTCCGGGAACAAGGAGGAAGCGGGGAAGGAACTGTTCAGAGTGGTGCCTGAGTCACACTAACTCCTGGTGCTACCCCTGGGGTGGTGCCATTTACACCCCACCGCTTTGCTCAGGGCTGTGCCTAAATTCAGAGTGGATCCCCAAGTGCACCCAATGGAAATAAGGTATGGCAGGTTTGCCTGTCAATAAGATGGCCAATGTGTAATGTCCCATATTAATTTGTGGAAGTGACACTGATTTGCTGTATGATATTGCAAGATGCAAATTAGAGGCTGGGGATTAGAATGACATTTATAAACAGCTTCTTTTTAAAAACACTCCCAGGAAAAGGAATAATAAAAACCCTGTTAATTAGGGTTGTTAAAAGAAACAGTAAATCTAAACCAACCTTTAAGTAGGATTGGAGGCCCAAGAAGCACCAGCTTTCAATACACCATTTAAATCTCATCCTAGGCAAGATATGGGGACATGCAGATATTGTCCACGGCCATGGTGGTTAGATGAGGTAATGTAGAGGTGTCTTGCTTGGCCTGACACAGCTGTGCTGGATGGGGAGCTTCATGGAGGCACAGGGCTTCTGCTTGATGGTCTTTTTGAACCTGTGGAGATCCACGAGTTTGGGGGCTAACTCCCCTAGCCAATGGGGAAGTATTAGTGCAGGCTCCACATGCAACAACTCAGAAGGAACTCGGTGCGTCGGTACTTGTGGAGTTTCTTGTCCCCGCACAGGACTTGCTTATGTAGGGTGTGATTTATTATTGGTATTATAGTAGCACCCTTAAACCCTAACCATGATAAGTGGCCCACTGCATAGACAAGGAGTGAGAAACAACGCTGCCGCAAAGAGCTTACAATTGAAACAGACCAGGCAGAAGAAGGATGCTGAGAGACGTGAAGTGTTAAGTCCAAGGCAGTACACCAGATCACTGGCTGAGCTGAGAATAGAATTCTGATCTCCTGAATCCAAGGCAGTGCCCTAACCATTAGACCATGCTGCCTTTCTAATCAAGCCTTAAAGGTTATTTGGGGATGATATCCAATGATTAAATACCCAGTGCTTTTAAAACCTCAATACGTCATGTACACCACTGTTACGCCTGATTGCAAGGATGCCTTCTTGCCAAATCCTCATTGTTTTTCAAAAACTGTCTTTCACTTCTAGCAGTTACTCTCCTACATGTTTAATACTACCACACCTGTGAACTTTTTATGAAAAAGCATTTTTAAAAATGTGTTAATAAAAGCAAAGTTTAAAATGGACCAGAGCAGCTAATAGACTCTCGCTTACAATAAATAGCTATAAAAACATCAAAGGTTTTGATAACTGTTAGCTGTATATTTTGTAATGCATGCCTGTTGTATTTCCATTTTGTTAGCTCTATTTAAAAAGCAGTTTTATCACGCACCATTTCCTGTTAAATAGTTCTATTTGTCTGCTCTACAGGAGGCAAAAGATTTTAGGTCCAAAAGAAATTATCTCTCAGTAAATTACTAACTCCATTACTGAATACTAAACATCATCCCCATTTACCATACGAGCAGCTAGAAGAGATAACACTGCAATTTATTTATTTGTTTTGTCCTGTGTGCATAGGTGACACACAGACCCATCTGAGCAGAGAAGGTGATAAACTGACAGGTACATTAGATCTGCCACATATAGTAAAGTTTACTTTGATTATGTAGTAAGTGTCAAGAGGTACAGTAGCTGATGTCAGTTTGATCACTCTTATAGTATATAATGGGTCATCTTTTTCATGGTTGATTGGACACTAATTTTTGTCTAATAAGTAAGCTATCAGTGAGAGTGTTTGAGAGTAGCCAGAGGTTTTTTATCCTACTGAAAGGGAAACCATTCGTGAAATCATTTTAAAAATTGTTTGGATTGCTTGTTGTATTCATTTTTCTCCTCCTAAAGTCTCCTGTTTACTCCAAGAAAGCACTAAAGGGATGCTATTTTCCAGGGACCTGCTGTGAATCTGCTATATGGTGTGTAATAGACTTCCATATTAAAATAGCAGCATCGGATAGAATATTTTTTATCCTCTTTGTATAGCTACCCAACTGAAATGTCAATATGTAACACCTCCCAAACTTTAAGGACATAGGAACGATAATTATGTTCTCTTATCCACATACCCCTTTTTGTGTGTGTGTAATATAGTGATATGCAGCAGCGGTTACATTTGTAAAAGATTTTTTTTTCTATTGCTATGGAGCTATGACTGAATTAAAACCAGTTTTTTGAAGCGAATCTGTTAAATAGATTTTGCAATGTTTTACTTTAATTCTGGCGTTTAAAAGTTACGTCAACAGATGAAAAAGAGAAAATCCTAATAGAGACACTTAAGAGTGAAGGCTGGTATTCTGTCCTAGTTTATAGCACATAGTTATGCAAGGGAAACAGGGGATAGAGTGAAAATGGTCAACTCTCTTGATTTCTTTGGGGTTGTCAGTTTGTGTCACAACTTTAGCATTATTTAAATATAGCTTCTTGATCCAATAGTCCATAACATAAAGGGATGTTGGTACATAGGGTGGTGACTTCCATGGTAGCAAGGATGGTGTTCGGAGGGAACTTGTTAATGTTTCAGAGTTTCTCTGAGTCCCCATTCTCAAAGGAAACCTGGACAGGACTGTGACAGGATCCCTGCCAGCGAGCAGCCTGGCACTGTGGAACCGCTGTGGCCCCTTAACTCTCTCCAGCCTGGGCTGTCTCTCACAATGCCTTGCTAGTGACCACAGCTCCTGGAGGGGCTTGCTGCTGATCACTCAGCTCAACAGCCTGTGGAGCCCCACACCCAACTGTACTGCATGAATGCTCCCCGAGCCACTCATGAATCATACAGAGAAAGGCACCAGCCAAATCCCCCCAGCACTGTACCCCGGGAATATACTGTCTTGCACTGCTCGAGACGGGCAGTGCAAATGTATTAATTGGTTCAACACTTCAACAATGGAAAGTGGACATACACCAGCCTTTGCAAACCTGAGCAGATTACCTTTACCAGTGAATTTGTATGAAGTGTAGGGCAAAACAATTAAACAAAGGTATTGACTATAAAAGGTAGATTTTAAGTGATAGGCAAAAAGTCCAAGTTAGTTACCAAAAGAAATAAATATATAAGAATGCAGTCTGAACTCTCAACCCTATTAGACTGGACAGCAACTAGATTAAGCAGTTTTTCTCACCCCCACTGGATATTGCAGTCCTAAATATACAGGTCTGTTCCTTACACCTGGGCCAATCTCCTCTGTTGGAGTCTTGTCTTCTTCTCAATGTCTTGGTTGCTTGCAGTGTAGGTGGGGGCAGGAGAAGACCCAAGCCTGGGGCCCCTGTGGTCTCTTTTATACCCTCAGTCCCATGTGCTTGGAGAATTCAAGTCCAGGCATGTCTGGGGGCATTGAGTCTCCAGGCAAAGCTGAGCAATTCCCCTGGTGTGGCCTCATGCAGGTGAGTCACTGAATTGTAGCTCCCTTGCTGGACAATGGCTGTTGACACCCTGCTTGGGCATTGGTTATTTTCCTTGCTGTTGTCTCTGGGAAGCTAATATCTGACTGATTCCCCAACTTACAGCATGTTTTAGTGACAATCATACAACATATTCACATAACTTCATATGCATTGATATACATATATGGATTGAGAAATGACTTTCAGCAGATCATAAAACAAAA
This sequence comes from Caretta caretta, assembly GCF_965140235.1. Taxonomy (NCBI): domain Eukaryota; kingdom Metazoa; phylum Chordata; order Testudines; family Cheloniidae; genus Caretta; species Caretta caretta. The sequence continues at coordinate 90,355,070 of NC_134214.1, forward strand.
AAGAAGCTTACAAGAAGTGGACGATTGGACAAATGACCAGGGAGGAGTATAAAAATATTGCTTAGGAATGCAGGAGAGAAATCAGGAGGGCCAAATCACACTTGGAGTTGCAACCAACAAGAGATGTTAAGAGTAACAAGAAGGGTTTCTTCAGGTATGTTAGCAACAAAAAAGTCAAGGAAAGTGTGGGGCCCTTACTGAATGAGGGAGGCAACCTAGTGACAGAGGATGTGGAAAAAGCTAATGTACTCAGTGCTTTTTTTGGCTCTGTCTTCACGAACAAGGTCAGCTCCCAGACTACTGCACTGGGCAGCACAGCATGGGGAGGAGGTGGCCAGCCCTCTGTGGAGAAAGAAGTGGTGCGGGACTGTTTAGAAAAGCTGGATGAGCACAAGTCCATGGGGCCGGATGCGTTGCATCCGAGAGTGCTAAAGGAGTTGGCGGATATGATTGCAGAGCTATTGGCCATTATCTTTGAAAATGCCTGGCATTCGGGGGAGGTCCAGGACGACTGGAAAAAGGGAAATGTAGTGCCCATCTTTAAAAAAAGGGAAGGAGGAGGATCTGGGGAACTACAGGCCAGTCAGCCTCACCTCAGTCCTTGGAAAAATCATGGAGCAGGTCCTCAAGGAATCCATTGTGAAGCACTTAGAGGAGAGGAAAGTGTTCAGGAACAGTCAGCATGGATTCACCAAGGGAAAGTCATGCCTGACTAATCTAATTGCCTTCTATGACGAGATAACTGGCTCTGTGGATGAGGGGAAAGCAGTGGACGTGTTATTCCTTGACTTTAGCAAAGCTTTTGATACGGTCTCCCACAGTATTCTTGCCAGCAAGTTAAGGAAGTATGGGCTGGATGAATGCACTATAAGGTGGATAGAAAACTGGCTAGATCGTCAGGCTCAACAGGTAGCGATCAATGGCTCCATGTCTCATTGGCAGCTGGTGTCAAGTGGAGTACCCCAAGGGTTGGTCCTGGGGCTGGTTTTGTTCAATATCTTCATTAATGATCTGGAGGATGGCGTGGACTGCACCCTCGGCAAGTTTGCAGATGACACTAAACTGGGAGGAGAGGTAGATACACTGGAGGGCAGGGATAGGATACAGAGGGCCCTAGACAAATTGGAGGATTGGGCCAAAAGAAATCTGATGAGGTTCAACAAGGACAAGTGCAGAGTCCTGCACTTAGGATGGAAGAATCCCATGCACCGCTACAGACTAGGGACCGAATGGCTAGGCAGCAGTTCTGCAGAAAAGGACCTAGGGGTTACAGTGGACGAGAAGCTGGATATGAGTCAACAGTGTGCCCTTGTTGCCAAGGAGGCTAACGGCATTTTGGGCTGTATAAGTAGGGGCACTGCCAGCAGATCTAGGGACGTGATCGTTCCCCGCTATTCGACATTGGCGAGGCCTCATCTGGAGTACTGTGTCCAGTTTTGGGCCCCACGCTACAAGAAGGATGTGGAAAAATTGGAAAGCGTCCAGTGGAGGGCAAGAAAAATTATTAGAGGACTGGAACACATGACTTATGAGGAGAGGCTGAGGGAACTGGGATTGTTTAGTCTGCAGAAGAGAAGAGTGAGGGGGGATTTGATAGCTGCTTTCAATTACCTGAAAGGGGGTTCCAAAGAGGATGGATCTAGACTGATCTCAGTGGTAGCAGAAGGCAGAACAAGGATTAATGGTCTCAAGTTGCAGTGGGGGAGGTTTAGGTTGGATATTGGGAAAAACTTTTTGACTAGGAGGGTGGTGAAGCACTGGAATGCGTTACCTAGGGAGGTGGTGGAATCTCCTTCTTTTGAGGTTTTTAAGGTCAGGTTTGACAAAGCCCTGGCTGGGATGATTTAGTTGGGGATTGGTCCTACTTTGAGCAGGGGGTTGGACTAGATGACCTCCTGAGGTCCCTTCCAACCCTGATATTCTATGATTCTATGATAACCCTTTCCCTGATACCTTACAAGGCATGCTTTATATGTAAGATCAAGGTTCTATAAAAATGGGGAATATGTGAGTCCCAGGACGCTCCCCCAAGGCATAGAATGACACAAGGACACTTTCTAAAAAAGCAACCACTACTTTTCTAACTTGGTCTTCAGAATACACAGGACTAGGTATATAGCTTTGCGATTGGAGAAGTTTGTCATTGTTTGCAAAGGAATGAGAGGCCTGCTCAATTTTCCCAGACCACCATCAATATAACTAGATGCTTTCTTATTTACTTGGGTGCCATTTTTTTTTTGTGGGTGTGATTTAGGTAAGATTGAGCATATTCACTGCAATACAGGATAATAAATCTACAATGTTTCAAGTAACTTTAATGGAGCTGAGTGACCCACTTATTAAAGAAGTGTATCCTCTATTTCTACTTTGCGCTTCTGATTTTGAATGCTCTAAAGGTGAGTTGTATTGCTTCGTTGTCACTTAAGTCCGATGATTTTGTCTCTCACTGGATAAGTGCACAAGTGCTTCTGCCACAAATCCTGAAATGTATTCCTCACACTAGTGTTTGGGCACCTCACAATCCTAATAGATTTTATCCTCACAACTCCTCTGTGAGGTAGGAAAGCACTGTCTGAGTTTTACAGACAGGGAACTAAGGCATAATACAAGACAATAAATTACCAAAGGTTGCACAGGGGCTCTGTGGCTGCGCCAGGAACTGAACTGAATGCCAGGAACAACCCATTAGACTGTCCTTCCTCCCTTGTTCATGTTAGAGATTCCATTTTTAGCACCTCTCTGGCTTCAATTAACTGGGCCCTGAACCTTTATGGTAACTTCTCTACAAAGAGGGTAAAAGCTTACAGACATCAGCTAAAACATCAAATAAAGGTCTTTGTTTGCTTCAGTCAGCAACTTCCCTACTTGTTGAGTTTGAGAGAGCACTAACAATGTTTCTGATCACTTGCTGATGAGCACCCTTCAGGCTTTCTTCATACATTAACATTACAGCCTGCTTCACTTTCTTTTCCTTATATTCACCTGGCATATACAGAAAACAAGGCTATAATGATGCTGCCCTTTCTTGTCTTCTTTCACAAACATTAATCCCATGATTTTTTATCAGTACAAAATAACCCTGTAGATAGGGCAGTCTGTGGATCAGCTTCTATGAAACTAGAAAACTGAAATTATTTTGTTTAATTGTGTGTGAAAGTCAACTTTTGTCAAAATCTCTAGCTGTGACTTACAAAATGCAATATATTCGTTTCTTTAGCAGATCACCTAAATCCATTTTACTAGCAACCCTTTTGAACTAGATGAGACTGTAATTCAAGCTGTCTTGTCGTCTTCTGCTTTGGTTCACAATAATGTCACTATGCTGTTCACACCAAAGACTGCTGAGTTTTTATCTGAATTACATCAAGTATTTTGTCCCAGTTTTTCTGCAGGTCATTACTGTTAAGGCAGCTTTTTTTTTAAAAAAAAATCTTTTTTCTCTTGCTTCTATTCAGTAAATTTTTAATGTAAAAGTTTTTTGTCTCTCTGGCAGTGTGACTTTGCAAGCTTGAATTGTTCTTCAATGCCCTCCCCCTCAGCCATTATATAGTGATTACTTGCAACCTAATAGAAGAAATGCTATTTCAGCCAACACAAGAAGATAATTCAGAATGTTATGTTCCCTCCAGGAGCTGGCATCCACCTTTAGCCTACTCATAATCTGGCATGCCACTTGATGGTACATCTTGGATGCTAGAAGGTTTACATTGCATTCATTAGTAAATTGATGGGAGCAATATGATCTTATAGTTAGAACAGAGGACTAGGAGTCAGGAGACTTAGGCACTTGCCCAAGCACTGTCCCTGGTGAAATAAAGTCTGTCACTTAGCTTCTCTGTGCTGTAGTCTCTTCATCTATAAAATGATGTAACACTCAGTTCCCTAACTTCCTTCAGTGTGGAAGGCTTACGTGCTTGAAACCCGTGAAGATCCTAGGCTGGTAGATGATATCTACATGCAGTATTATTGGTATTAACAAAATAGGGACCTAAACCAAAATCTGAAATCCAAACCTCCCTGAAACCATGCAGTAGTTCTGTATTCAGATGTGAAAAATGATTTGTGGTTTAGGCCCATCTCTAATTAGTGAAGTGTCATACCAAATTTAAAAATGTGCATTTGTGCTCTCTACCAAAAAGTAACTTTCTATACCAGTTTGAATAGTCCTTAGAAGATAAAATTGAAGGCACTAGACATATGTTGGGTCAAATTCAATCCTTTTATGCCTGTGCAACTCTCGTTGACTTCAGCCTGGCTTACCAGAGTTGTATGGTGAAGTCAATAGAGTTGCATGGAAGTAATTGAAGACATAATTTGGCTTAGTGTGTATAAAGCCAAAAAAGCGTAGGAAGTAGAAAAGTAGCCCTTGCCAAATATTGAAATACCATTTTCAGGCTGTTTTATATCCATGTTTATATCATCTGCCAAACAAACAAAGATGAAACTGAGCTTTAGATGTGCCTTCCACAAATTCATGTCTGAGGACTTAAGTGGGAGATGTTGGGCACCATTTAGAGGGGGCTCCTACCTCCCTAGAAAATACCAAATGACTAGTATGTTGGGAATGTAGGTTTTTTCCTTTGTCTGGGATTCTGGCTTGTTTACTCCTGGCATTTGGTGTATTTGAGAATTGTCAGCCATGGGGTATTGGCTTCCTCTTCTTGACCAAGGAGTTCATTCCCTGCCATTCTGTGATTGTATTCCAGATCCTGGTGTGTGCTTAGCTGGCTTGGTGAGTTGTAGTTTCTCTTGCAATAGAAGACTGGACAACAGCACTCTTATCATTGCCCACTTGTAGTCTGGGAGTAACAGGCAGCATTATATGTGAGGGTTCAGATCTCCTTTATGTTAAACTTATATCAGCCTAGAATTAGGCTCAGATTTTCAGAATTGTGCCTGTGCATATGCATAATAAATAATAATTTAACAAAAGGTCTCGTGTGTGTGTGTGTGTGTTTGTTAGGTATCGAACTGGCATTCGCATCCATGTTTACCATGATAACTCATGTTCACAGTGATTCCAAGTAGAATCATGTGAGCATGTAACACTTATGTTAGCTTCATTTCTTCACAAACCTTGTTTAAAGGTGTTTGGTATCATGGCGGAAACTGAGTGTAGAAGGACTTTATTCGCAGGAAGATATTTATGTAATCCAGATGGTTTGTATTAGCTCAGATAAGTGAAGTGTAGATTGCATGGTATGCATTTGAAAATAGTGGAGAATTCAGATCCATTTGTACTTCATCAAAGTTGTGTAGATCTTCCACCATAGCTTTCTTAACTCCTCCTTTCTCTGCGTGGTTATGAAATGGTAGCCAAATGGCCAGATAGCCCTTGTATTTATCTTGAAGTGTTAGCATCTGATTGTCTATGACACAATCAGTCACACTCCTGGTACCCTTCTGTTCCAGTCTGTTTCAAATTGTAGGCAAATCACATTCTTCTTAGTTACAATCAAGTGATATACAGGCCAGGGTATAGCTTCATTGTGGGAGTCTAGGATGGCATTGTCTACTGTACATATTTGTCAGGTATTATTGTGACAACAATGAAAAATGTTAAAATATGCTCCTTGAGCTACTATACTCATTCAGTATTCAATAAAATAGGTGATGGTGATTAGGAGAGGTACTATTGTAGTTATTCGTTTATTTTATTGTTAGAGAATAACTAGACTAGAGTTATTGTTAGAGAGTATCTTGACTAGATAAATAAATAGACTACTTCATGGGGTGAACTTAGAGCCAAGTTCATCAACTCCATGTTGTTTTTGGCCCAATATCCTTGTTCCAATCCTATAGTGGGTACATTGCTATTCTCTAGAGAGAGAAGAACCTCAGACATTTCCAAATAATTTGAAATCTGCAAAATTTGCAGGAAATCCCACAAGGAAAAGTTTTGATTATGAGATTCCAGCCTAAAATACACTAAGAACAACCTTTCTTGCCTGTATTTTCTCACTTCTAGTTCTGATCCTGACCAAATACTGGCAGTGGGAAAAAATAAAAACTTATAAACAGATAAATCAGAACCTTAAAAAAAAGTTGACTTCTTACTTTGGGCAAATCATTTGGGACTTGGGAATCCAAACTCTTTCTCCTAGCCCAGATGATGTCCCATTCTTTTTCACTTCATTTCACATATTTTTCTCAAGTTACACGGTTCCCAGGTGTGTGGCGGAGAAAGGTTGTTCCTTGCATATGGGAGAATAGAGGTTTAAAGAGCTGCATGCAGATCTAGATCTATAAATGAAGAAATTCCTGTTATCTATTTTAGATGAAAAGAAATGCCTGCCCATTTCAATGTATTGTTTTATTGTTGAGGAAAATTAATATTCTATTAAATCAAATCACACCCAGCAGTTCACAAATTTGCAATGGGGACCAAATTGCAGTTTGGTGGTTTACATTTAATGTAGCTTGAAATAAAGGAATCACTCATGCATTCACGATCAATACAATCACCACTACTTTACATGAATTAAGTAATTTGTATGGTATTGCTGTTTGGTGCATTTGTATCCCTATTCAGTGCACTTCTTCAGTATTTCAACCCCTCTGATGGTAAAGGCAGGTGCATGGCAGTAGCCCACAAAACCAAGGAAAAGCTCTATGGGGAAACTCTTTTATGTCCATCTATATTTGAATTTGTAGTCCCTTTCCAATTACTGCACTAATTGTTTAAGAGATTGCTAGAATAAAAAAGTTTTTAATCACTAATCTGTTTTTGAAAAGACTTATGGGCTCAAAACCTGAACTCCATACTTTTTAAATTAATTTTCTTCATGAATACTCCTTACTCAATACAGATTTGTGAGTCAGAACACCCTACTGTGCTCATTCCTTTGTCTTTTCTTCAAACACCTGGCTTATTATTCTCTCTTTCTTACTCTCTAACAATAAAATTACTCTTTCTTTGTAGACAAAGTTCTGATGATATTATGCCACTGGAAATATGGACATTTTATCCAAACTCCTGTGTTATCAAAGCTGAACTTGAGGTAGAAAACTAAGCTAAACAGAATTGACCGTTGTACACTATTTCCGCCAAAGGAGAGAAATCCATCAGAAACATTTGCCAGTGTTTCTTAGAGGGATACCAGTGTTCAGCAGAATTTTAGGATGTAACTCCCCAAACACATTGCAGTACAGAGGACAACATGGAGATGTTTAATTATGAGGCTGAGATTTTTCAAAGTGGTCCCGGCGATTGATGCAAATGAAGGGAAGATGTGTCTAAATCTCTTATGCGGCTTTGAAAATCTCCGTTTACATATTTTCAGTGTCCACAAAAAAAAAGAAAAAAAGATACAGAGTAAGGGCTCCAATCTTGCTTCGGTTGAAGTCAATGGCACAACTCCCATTTATGTCAACCAGAGCAGAATTATGCTATAAATATAAGACTCAAATCCTAGAGCAACAGAGCAGCACAGGGCCAAATTATGCGACCTTAATCCAGGTCAATAGGCATTTTCCCTAAGTAAGGACTGTATGATTTGGTCTACGTGGCAACATCAAGTGTTGGAGAATAATTCATATATGTTCAGTGTGACAACTCTTCCCTGAAAGGGATATTCTGCATATTCTAGATATGGCATGCTTCATATTGCATTGAAATAAATTGTAAAAGTACATTTCTGCATAACTCATGATAAAAATGCTGACAGATGCACGGCTATGAATCCAGACCCAGACTGAAGGATTTTCAGCTTGGTGCTTTTTAAAAAAAAAAAAAAAAAAAAAAGTAATTAAAGCAACACTATGGGGGAATTCTTCTTCTTTTACTGTGCATCTGGTATATGCATGCAGCCCCCTGGTAATGAAAACGGGAGTTAAGCAGAGTGGGCCTGATCCGTAGCCTATTGATAAAATCAATGGAAAGTCTCCCATTGATTGATGATTGGCTTTGGATCAGACCCTTAAATCCACCTGAGACTTTGAGAGAATGCACCAGTATGTTTTTAAAAATGAAGGTTTAATAACTGTGTGTGTGTCTATATATATATTAGTTTGTATTTTAGCCTCCACTGCCTCTGAAAACTTAAAATGAGAAGGTGGTTCTAAGCAAACCCTCCTCCTTTGGTGTTATAGTTAATAACAAAACATTGATCTGTAACAGCAACAAAAGAAGCTTCTGGGAGTTCAAACAAGGCACAGTTTTGGTTACAGATGTGCTTTGATTCCTAAGCCGGTTTCAAGTGTTGCGCATACATATTGACTTTCATAATGTTATTAGCTCTCACAGCTGGCTTTTCAGTTCACGCAGCGGAATGGAAACTTTTTGAAAAACTCATTAAAGCAGAGAAAATTAAATCAGTTTAAATAAAATTTCTCTATGGTTTCAAAGGAAAATGGGCAGGAAATTATTGAGGCATGCTCTGCTAGGAAACATTTAATGCACGATACACCAGTTTCCATCTGAGTGCTCTGTGGACTGGTAGCCTCTGTTACATTCCCCCATAATTCCTTTCACTGGAGGCCTCTCTGATCTGTGGTATAATTCAATTAATACCAAACTAAGTAATATTTAAAATTAATATCTGGAGTGACATAGCTCCCAGAGGCCACAAGTGTTTGGCACTGTACAAATATACATCAGAGAGATGGACCTTGACTCAGGCTTACAATCGAAGTAGAACACTATAGACACCAGGAAGGTACAAGAAGAAGACATGGGGGCGCACAAGCAAGCAGTGGGATGATAGTGGTCCGCATTGTGGGCAAACCAGCTGCCTCGTTCTGATTGAGCTGTTCATAGGCCTTGTGGTAGAGAAGAGTTTGAAGGAGGACACTGAGGTGGCTTTGCAGCTATTGACAGGAAGCTCCTCCCACCCATAAAGGGCAGCATGGGAGGAAGTACAAAGGAGCCTGCTGAAAACAAGTGTGACTTGAGTTTTATTCAGAGGCGACGCATGGGGGGCGGCACGTTGGGGGTCATGTCCCCTGCCCAATTTGCTTGGCTTGTACTGAGCATGATCACACGGATTGAGCATGCTCACTAACATCTGCTGAAGCCGCTGCCCTCACTGTGTCTCCCCTTCCCCCTCTCTCCCCCCCATTGGCAGGCACGGGTCATCTCTAGCATTTATTTCAATAACAAAACTGCAATTTTAAGTGCTTGGTAGAGCATCTTTCCTTCGCGGCCTTTGTACGCTCTGCTTATTAAAAGCAAAGTTTGGGTGACTGATGGGAAATTTTTGTGATTATGGAAGTGAGGGTCTGGCGGAGTAGCACAAAGTAAAGCAACCTCAGCTCTGGCAGGTAGGGGTATCAGCTTCCATATGTACTGCCGTGTATCAATATAGCCCTGTTGATCTGACATGTTAACAACCTGGTCAAACATTCAATATATAGGGATTCACCAGTCAGAGAGGAAGTGTGGGCCAGTAGGAGAGGGCTCTAGACTGGGACGCAGCAAATTTGGACTCTATTCCCAGCTCTGACATGGAGTGGATGTGCTGTGTGACCGTGGGTAAACAGTTTTGCCTCTTTGTGGCTTGGTTTCTGTAGCTGTAAAATGGGTTAAAAGGATATTTACCTTGCTTTCAGATCCATGGATGAAAAGTACAATGTAGGAGCTAGGGCCTATTATTGAATTTGTACCAGGGCAAGATTAGCATAAATAATTTTGGGTTCACAGACTTTTCTGTGGTCCTGAAGCCTGATCTATCAAATGAAGGCCTGTGTTTCCAGGCTTCAGCTGAACAGACAGTGATTCTGTAGGGAACTGTAGGAGATCCTTGAAACTTATTGTATGGGGTAGCCAAATTTAATTGACCACATGTATCCAGATAGCAGGGTAATCCTGCAAATCACTGAACCATCAAGCTGCCCTGAACTTTAAAACTGTTAATTTCCTCTTTTGTTTTACTCCCCTGCCGGGAAAGCGTGTGACTTCACGTTACCATGGGCTTTCTCACAACAGCGTCCTGTCCCAGTTGACTTTCAAAGCTTCTCTTCTCATCCCATCCAGTTCCTTCCTTTGTGAAACCTTCCATGGTCCGTCTGCAGATCCTATACTTCTAAACAAGTATGCCTAAAGCAGAGTAACTCACCTCCTGGCATTGCTTATTTTGCTAAACTCATTTTTACCTAACTGTGAATGCACATGGGAGTTCTATATGTAGGGGGAAAGTTTAGCGACTTGCTGGGCCAAATTCATCCCTGTTGTAATTATGGAAAGTAATGGAATTTGAATTTGACCCAGAAGGTGAAATCTTGACCCCACTGATGTCAATGACAAGACTACCATTAACTACAGTGGGGCTAGGATTTCACCCAATATGTTGAAATATAGGAGTGCCTTCTTCAAAAGTATTTTTGACACTATTTATCTTATGGATACTGCTCTGCAGAATGATAATTAGCAGGAACAGCTGGGATTTTTTTTTTAAATAGGCAAATTCTGTTTTGAATAGCTATTGGATGAGTTCATTTAAGCAATGCATTGGTGAACGCAGGAGCAATATCTAATGCACCTAGCATACTTAGACATTTCTTGTTACTTTTTTAAAAAAAGTACAGAATGTGCTTTCCTTGCAGAATTTTCTAGCCTTTTCAAGAAACTGAGCATTAATTACAGAGGAAGAACACAAGGAACCATGTGTAGAAAGAACTACAACTTGTGTAATGACAGTTTACAAACTGTCCTACTTTATAAAAAGGTAATTCAGCACAAGACCGGAGCTTACACAGGCAATGTGCTGTGTTGCCAGTTGGCAGCCTGGAGGTTGGGAGTGGATGGGTTGAAAGGAGGAGCTGTTTTGGAAGAAACACACTCAGGCTTTTGTGAGGAAAGGTACAAATTGCATTACTCCTAAGCTTTCCTGCTCATTGACCCACAGAGTGAGATCGCGTTAACTTTGGAAGATGTAATTTACTTTTCCTAGAGGTAACTTGCTACCCTGTTATGGCTGGGAGAACAGCTACACTGGTCTACAGACCTAAAATATTTCTCTACTCTCACTCATATGCAAAGGTGACGTTATGTAGATGCATATGCAACTTTTACTGCAGACAGACCACAAACTAGGATAAAAGCAGTTTTGGAAGGTAAGGGAAGTGAACAATCTAATTAACCAAGAAGCCTTCTGTATAATGTACAAAATGTAATACAGTCAAGGTTTAGAGACATCTACAAAAGCAGAAATTAGGGTAGGTAGGGGTTCTACGTTCCAAGCTCACTGCAACAGTATTGATAACATTATTAATCCCATTCAGAGTAAATGTTATCAAGAGATGTCACAGGGGCTATGGTAGGTTGATTGTAGTTTGAGTCAAGATACAGTAGTGTGATTTTTACAGAGCATTAAGCACCTGGGGAAAAAAATCTTACAGCGGTGTGGGGGACACTGAATGCTTTTTCTGTATTTTCTAAGTGACGTTAGTGCATCAGAATGGTCTTGATGGAACAGGAGAACCATAGGCAGCATCTGTGAAAGATTCTCCACCCTGTCCCACAATGTACAATACTCAAAGCCTCTGCGGAGGGACCTCTAGGGATGAGACGAAAGCTTGGTCTCCATGTCTGTCACTTACTGGAGGATTCTCTGCTCCTTGAAGTCTTTAAACCATGATTTGAGGACTTCAATAGCTCAGACATAGGTGAGAGGTTTTTTGCAGAAGTGGGTGGGTGAGATTCTGTGGCCTGCGTTGTGCAGGAGGTCAGACTAGATGATCATAATGGTCCCTTCTGACCGTAATATCTATGAATCTATGTTCAGTCCTTGGTGCCTCGGCTGTGACTGCCAATGAGGATACCAATTAACATACAATGCTTCACACTAATATAGCTCTTTTACATTTGCATGGTGTTTGGAACATTCATTTAGTCCTCACAACCGCCCTGTGAGATAGGCAAGTGTAAAATGGGATGATACTTACCCTCCTTTATAACACACTTTGGTATTTCTAGATCAAGAGCTATAGAAGAGCTAGGTGTTGTTCTTCTCACCCCCATTTTACAGCTGGGGAAACTGAGGCAGACACAGCAAAGGGCTTGCCCAAGGGTTTTTGTAAATTTAATGTCTAGTCGCCAGAACCTCATTTTTTACTCTTCCCAATAATCATTTCAAGGACATTTTTTAAAGACCCATTAATAAGTTTCACTGCAATCTGAATGTACTTAGGCATACAATATACTTTGAAAGAGATTTACAAATAATGAGAGTTAACTTAATGATAATGGTCTGCTACTATTTGCCACCAGTCACACTAAAAACAGCCAGAAACCTTGCGGTTAAAACTAGTAACTACTCACCGATATATATTGAATTACACACAATTTACTGCACAGAAACAACTATTTCTTACAGGACACAACTTTCATTTTACAAAGTGATCTATCGTCAAAGACTAAAGCTTAGGATATAATTATTAAAACATTGCCGCATTGAACATATAGGCAAACTATTTTTGTTTATTTTAGTTTGAAACAAGATACATTTTGTACAAACCTAGTTTTGAATCAAAGCCCAAAATTCAAAATATTTCACATCTCATTCCTGATCATTCTGTTTACTTTGTGAAATTTCACTGGCATTTGTACTTCAACGTGAAGCATGATCTTTAAATTAAGAACATACCATATATTGATTCTTAACTAGTCTAAACAATTGTAGTTACACAGTTCCTCCTGAGACATGATTTAAGGATTGTTTATAAAACTCCAGAGTTATTTCTACACAGGATTTTCAACCGTTGTGCTAATGTCCAGTACATCATGGGGTTTCACAGGAAACTCGTTCTTTACATTAGTTTTATTTATGTAGAAGAGTCAATTCCTGATGTATATCTTTTGTAATGTCAAAAATTCACCATAGGTAGTCATTTATCAATTTGCTACATGACCGCACAATTTTGTGTTACAATAAAGGAAAGCTATTTTTAGCAGGATTAAAATTTCCATCAGTCCATCTTGCAGATGGAAGACCTACGGATGGGTGGGGTTTTTTTTTATATGCCTCTGTATAACTGGATCCACTTATGGGAGAAGGCATTTGCTTTCTCCTATGCTACTGCAGTCTGCGGGAAAGTTCCTAACAAAGTTCTTTGTTAGTGTTTGTAAGACTGGATAGGAGGTTTAATTGAGGGATTTGTGCTGAATGTTCTTTCGCTTTGAGCCTTAGTGCTGCAATGCTCGACGTTTTCCTTTCAACTGCTGCCGGATCAGTGAAGGCAGTGAGAGCAGGGTCTGATGGGGGTCCTGGCGCTTTCATTAAGACTGAAGCTGTTGTCATGAGAGGATTTAAAGCATTGAGAAATCTATATTTGGGGAAAAAAAGTCAATAGTAACAAACCTAGAAGTATTTTGTAGAAGAAATATTTATCTTATTAATAACCACAGTACTAAACTGGGTTGAATTTTTTTTTAAACCAAACTTCTTCTTTGTTCCAAACTTATATTTTTTTGTTCATTAACTTGTAGCTTTTTTTTTAGCACAATAGGCAAATCCACATTGCACCTAATAAATATCACTTACTAAACTGTGAATGCAGCATAGAAGAGAGATGTTCATACCACTGCATTGCATGCAGCTATCTAGAAGTCAGTTTGTTAAATTTGCTGTCACTCTCTTAACATGTTACATCCTTTCTAAGCAAACCTTGTAATGCGGGAGATCAGCACGCTCCGTGGAAACATCAGAATACTTCATGAAGGGAACAATTTTCAGATAGGTCACTGTGCAACCAATTTGTTGTGACAAGTTATTTCATGTGAAAAGCAGGATAAAATGCATGGCAGAAGGGTGTGCTCATTAATCGGAGGCTATAATATAGGCTGTCATTTCAGGAGGGAGAGGAGTATACAGTGCTAACACAGCAGCAGCTTTCGGTTGTTTAATTTCAGCACTTGGAGCAAGCGAGACTGAGGAGCCGATCTTCAGCTATTATAAATCATCAGAGCTCCACAGAATTCAATGGAGCGCTGACAATGGACGCAGGTTCAGGATCTCCCCTGAGGTCTTGGAGGCTGGGAAAGAAGACTCTGAACTCAACCCTGTGCTTATTGTAGTCAATGGCAAAACTCCCATTGGGACTGGGCACATGTGTCTTCAGTAAAGGAAATGTTAACGGTACAAGTATGGCCCTGAAATGAAAGCGAATGATGTCAGCTCTGTCATTGGCAATCTGGGAACAGGGGCCATGTTCTGCTCCCCTGTGTGGGAACATCCAGTACAATTCTGTTTTGTAGAGCCACCTCGAGAGCTCATATCTATATCTGTTGTCGTAGATTTTAGCATGTGAAATATACACCTGTATATACGAGATCAGACTAGAGTCCATAGTCGGTCTACATTAGAACAGTCTGTCATGAAGACAAGGGCCCACTGACTTCAATGGGGCCAGGATTTCACCCAACATGCACAACTGCACTTTAAACAGTAACTATGTTGAATGACTTTCACTAGGGTTTACAGCTAATTTAGGGCCAAATCCTGCTTATTTTACTCAAGTTGTCCCAGTGAGTAAGACATGTGGGAGCTGGCCTTTTAAATAACTTTTTATATTATTCCTTTAAATAGACAGAATCCATACTGTAACACTGGAACACACATTTATTTAAGGCACCTGTGAATTGCTTACTGCTATTAAGCTATTGTACTGCATAAGAACATCCATACTGCGTCAGACCAAAGGTCCATCTAGCCCAGTATCCTGTCTTCCGACATTGGCCAATGCCAGGAGCCTCAGAGGGAATGAACAGAACAGGTAATCATCAAGTGATCCATCCCCTGTTGCCCATTCCCAGCCTCTGGCAAACAGAGGGTAGGGACACCATCCCTGCCCAACCTGGCTAATAGCCATTGATGAACCTATCCTCCATGAACTTATCTAGTTCTTTTTTTGAACCCTGTTATGGTCTTGGCCTTCACAACATCCTCTCACCAGGAGTTCCACAGGTTGACTGTGTGTTGTGTGAAAAAATACTTCCTTTTGTTTGTTCTAAACCTGCTGCCTATTAATTTCATTTGGTGACCCCTAGTTCTTGTGTTATGAGAAGGAGTAGAGTAAATAACATTTCCTTATTTACTTTCTCCACACCAGTCATGATTTTATAGACCTCTATCATATTCCCCCTTAGTCGTCTCTTTTCCAAGGTGAAAAGTTCCAGGCATATTAATCTCTCCTCATATGGCAGCCATTCCATACCCCTAATAATTTTTGTTTCCCTTTTCTGGACCTGTTCCAATTCCAATATATCTTTTTTGAGATGGGGTGACCACATCTGCATGCAGTATTCAAGATGTGGGCATATCATAGAAGTATATAGAGGCAATATGGTATTTTTTGTCTTATTA
Source organism: Caretta caretta (assembly GCF_965140235.1). Classification (NCBI taxonomy): domain Eukaryota; kingdom Metazoa; phylum Chordata; order Testudines; family Cheloniidae; genus Caretta; species Caretta caretta. The sequence goes on from NC_134214.1 coordinate 90,370,372, forward strand.
TCTATCCCTTTCTTTTACACCTCAAAGTTTAAAAGAAAGGGATAGATAAAACAAAAAACCTTGAGGTTTAAAAGAAAAATACTTAAAATACACTCTCTGTACCTTCCAAAATGGGGACTTAAAACTGGATTTCTGAAGAGAGATGTCCAGGCAAGACTGCTGAGACCAAACGGCCCTAAGCTTGCAGGGCTGAATGCTGGAGTTACAGATGGCATAGCTATTGTTGAAAGTGGCATTGATCTCCATGCATGGTCCAGAAGAGGAGACTGACTCAATGGAATGTCCAAGAACAGACCCAATGGATGCGTTAAGGAGAGTCCTGGAACGTTCCCTAACATTTCAGTTTTTTCACGTTTCCTCCATTTTGCCCTTCTGTTTTGAAACCAGACCTTCAGAGAGAAAATACAAAAGGGTTAGCTAGACTGATTTTGTTGTTGCTTTTATCAGCTATGGTAGGCCATGACGCACATGGCATAGTAGTGACCTTTATTTTAAAAGTACAGTTTCTATGTAGAAAGGTTCTGTTTATAAAGTGTTTATTATTAATTAATAGATGTCATAAACATGTTTACGGATTTGAGTAGTATCTGTTGTAGGCATATTAGTAAACGGTGTTATTGGTTATAAGCCATAGTAATATGCAATCTATAACCTGTTGGACTCTAACTATTGACTATTCAGTAAACAATGAGAACAGCTTTTAATAATTTATTACTCCTTTATTAATTGAGCCTCCAAATATGACCTCCCGCCCTCTCCAAATCAAAAGGTGGCTACCTCAGTCCATGCAATTTAAGAAGCAATTTAATCATAACTGAAATAATTTTTAATCAAAACCATGAGGGTGACTTAAATGCCTAATAGTCTGGCTGACTAACTACATAGATCAGTATTTAAAATTTTTTTTAGATGCTCTTATTACTTGCCATGACTCAAACTGATGTCATATATAGTTATGTGAAACTGATTAACCTTGTTATAGTACTATAGAAATCCATGTTACTCAAGACACCAAATATATTCAGATACTTGAGAGATCTGGTAACCAGGAGTCAATAAAACAGGGAGACATGCTGGTAGTTTCTTAGACACAGGGCTTTGGATGGTAAGGAGTCTACTGTACAGTGTACTTTTGTACAGTAAACTGTTTATTATATCAACTTCTCTTTGCAAGGCTGCACTATTAATTATTTTAGCCTATGGAGTATATTAAAAAGTAACAGAGAAGTGAGACTAGAATTTAATCTACTCTGACAACTGATATCACACCATTTTTTTTGCAATTTTGACTCTGTCTTGGAGTATTCTCCCTTGGGTCCCTAGATATGTGTGCGCACTAAGGTGAGAATGCATTGTGAAGTATACAGCAGAGATGGGCTGAAACCAGAATCTCAGATAGGAATGCTCCCAAGGCTGAGGATTCAAAAATCTAAATTTTCTCAAATGTTGAGATGTTCTAATTCAGGTAGAGAGATACATTCAAACTGAATTCTGAACTGTATCTAGGCTTGGATCAAAGATTTTAGTTTGGGCCTATCATCTCTAACACAGATTTTATATCTAGCCACTACTGAAATTCAATAAGCCATTAGCAGAAGTTTTCATATAATATAATGATCTGTATTAATTGGTACATTAATAGTCCCCCAAAGAGGAGTAAATATTTACTACAGAGAATGCTAAATAAATATATGGATATAAATAGACACTTCTTCCATCTGCAGGTGCAGCATTATAAAACCAAACTGTTCAAGTAAGATGATCAAAACATTCTAGTGTGTGGAGAGAATTATTATATTTTTAAAATGACTGATGAGTCACATTACATTTTTGTAATTATTTTTATCAGAAGTCTCTAATATTAGTGCAACTATGGTCTGGGAGTTAGAGCAGGGCTGACTGGGAATCACTGACTTGCTCTGATCTTGGGCAAGTTGTTTGCGCTCTCTATTTGATTTAGTTTACCTGTCTGTTAAGATATACTAGCATCTGCTTCACAAAGAGCTTTTCGATGCTTATTTAAATAATAATTGTAAAGTGCCAAGAGCTTCTGAAGAAAAGCCCTATAGAAGTGAAAAGTTGTTAATACCCAGAGTACATTGCTATACGGTATGTATTGCTCGCCTTGGTATCACAAGCCTGATCTTTTCCCTTTAAGTCAATGGCAAAACTCCTATTGAGTTCAAAGAAGACAGGATTGGGCCACGCATCAGCCTCACTAAAATATATTACAATATATATAATAAGGAGCGAAAAGATACTGTAATAAGGTACCCACATGGCATAGGTCTTGTGAATGCTTATTCACAGGGACCTGAAGAAGCAGTGACTATTTGAGTACATCTTTTGTTTCGATCTTTTTTTTTAAAGCTACCAATATTCTGTGAAAACTCTAGTGACTTTGCAAAAATAATGGTGTCTTTTTCCTCTGGACAACTAACGTACACTTCGTGTTTAGGTCTGTTGGCAAGGAGATTGGTGTTTTTGAACCGAGAAGTGAACAATGGAAAATATCGCACATTTGACAAAATCTGGCACAATAGTGTTGAACAATAAATAATCTTAGGGTCACAAGGTCTAACAGATCTGAGATTGTAAAGGGTCAAATTTCTTATAGGGGATAGCTGAACTAGTGAAATGCTGGAAATCTATATCTACAGATGGGAGCCAGCTGCATGAAAGAGACACTTTCAGTTGCGTTCATTCAGCTTTAGGCGTCGGCTAAATTTAATTAAATTATTTTTACAAGGTTTACTGGTTGAATAGCAGCCTCCAATCACTTGCCAATAAGCATCATAAATGGACCTAGAGCTGGTATCTCAGAAGGAAAATAAAACCACTAGCTCTAAGCCACCAATGCTCCCCCCTAGAATGGAGTTCAAAGGACTAAAAGAGTAGTGAGAATATTACATGACACTTGTGCCTCACGTTTGGGCAGCAGATGAAGAACATTGTACTTCGCAGTGTTGCTAGTTTCTTTATCCTGTACAAGCATTTTGACCCCTTTTCTAAACATAGCAAAAGACAAGTGCTACGTGTATGAGAGAATATATTAATACTGTTGTGAAACCTAATTAAGCATTTTTTTCTGTCTGCTCCAAACAGAGAAACTGAATAAGAAGTGAAATGTTTGCTACCTTAAAATGTTAAAATAATTCCTTTAATTTACTTTTATGTAATCTATACAGCTGTCTTTTATGACTCCAATATTATTGCTTGTCTGCTGTGCAGACTGTAAATCCAGTGTAACAACTGATTTCAATTGGCCATCAATTATTGTATTTATCTAATTTCTTTTAAAATCTAAACTGAATTTGGACTATCAGCACTAAAAGCCATTATTTAGGTCTAAAATCCCAATCTTGAACTCCTTGCCTGGGCAAAATTCACATTAATATGAGTGATAAATGGGGCATAAACACATATCTTACTTAACAGTGACATCATAAACAGACAGTACTTTCAAAACTTTAGCATTTATATTATTATAAATAACATTTAGATTATTTAATACAAGCATAAAAATGACTAATTTGTATTTTTGCTACTGATTAATAGAAGAGTTCAACTGCCTTTAAAAATAATTTAGCTTTACATTTTTAGATCATTACATTTCTGTCAGGTTACCAGAATAGTTTGCACCTATACACAGATGTGTACAAACTTGCAGCATGGAATATGCCATGTATAGGGTTTAGCCTCTTGGGCTAAATATATTCAGAATAATGTGTTAGAGGTATGTAATAAAGAAGAGTGAATTGTAGACTCCTGGAGTCATTACAGTTTTGATCAGTTTTTAAATTTAACAAGAATGGACTATAAACCAGGGTATATTAAATACTGCATGTTATTTTTGTAATTATTGATAGATTCTGAATGTATCCTAAAAGTTATTCCTATGCCAAGAATTTCATTAGAAATTGAAATTATCATTCATAATCCAAATTTAGAAGTACTTGGTGTTTTGAGAATAATTAAAAACTTTAACTATGCAATTTTAAGAGAAGAGCTGACTGAATGTAAAGTCAGTTTTCAATTTAGTCTTTTCTGGAGACTTTAAATCCCCTCAAAATCATGTGAATTAAAACACTTTCTGATACATAAAAAACAAGTTATATTTTATTTGTGATTAGCCATAGTGTATCTTTGTTGCTGAGACTGATCTCGGGATTATTAGCAAATAATATCACAACGATGTTCAGTTTGCAGCAATCCTTATTACTTTATAAGTGAGTGCTTTACCAATGATACCCATGGTGACGAATCAACCAGTTGATGTTTCGAACTTTTTCAGGTTAGAACTTTTTAAGATGTTCCTATTTTTTCTCCCCAGACCAATGATCTACCCTAATAATGAGAAACAAGCCTGTTAACAGAAGCGAAGTATGGACTCAAACAAAAATGCTGCTGGAAGTCCATAAAGGATGGCTTCCAAGCAGGACAGGATTTACCAGACTTTCCTATCATTCCTTTCCCATGGTATAGAAAAATATATGGGTCCCCTGGGAAGCATTTTCAAAGAGGTTACATGGGAAATCTCTCTAGGTGGGAGAAATAGCTGAAATACGTGGTGCATTCTGGAATGAGATGGGAATAAGATAGTTGTCCATTTTTCTTTCTTGCAGGGTCACTTCCAATTAGGACTCAATGAAATGCAACAGTTTCTGCTGACTCCGATAAGAGAAAATATTGTGCCTGCTCCCCATTTTATCTGGCTGTGTGTATAAAAACCACTGCCCCAGGAAGAGGTACAGCAGGTGTCTCTCCAGAGAAGCAAATATCAGTTTGAAAAGCAATGGGCTGTTCTGCTGCCTCAGATATGACAACTCTGCGTTAAATTAGCGTCACAGAGAGTTACTTTTGAGCAGGTCAGGAAGATACCATTACAGTATATTTTAAAATGGTCTGTAAACATACCCTGCTATCTGAGCACTTCAGAATCTTTAGTGTATTTATCCTCACAATACCCGGGTGAGCTATTATGTCCATTTTACAGTTGGGGGAATGAGACCCAGAGACCAAGTGACTTGCCCAAGGTACTTGTCTATGGCAGAGCAGGGAATTGAACCTCCATCTCATTTTAGCAACCAAACCACTCTGCCTATGACTCATAAGAGTCTAGCCTCCTGAGGGCTGTAATACTGGGGTCTCATCTCAGTTGTTGGGTTTCATGTATGGGTGCTGAGTGGTGGTGATGACCTGTGATATATAAGAGCTCAGGGTAGATACTCTGATGGTCCCTTCTGGCCTTGAATTCTATGATGCTGGAATATCTTTCCTCTCAATATTTGCCTAGTACTCTTACGTGGCTATGCCACTGAAAGTTCTGTTCTTTTTGATGACATTCATAGGAAGCTTGGGTTCAAATCATCAACATGATCCCTTTTGCCGTATGCCAATGTCTCAAAAAAGACATCGAACAGTGCAACCCAACTGCATGCAATTGGCAAGCCCCATATGAGAAGGTGAGAATGGGACTGGGGAAATGATGGGTGGGGTTAACAGTTTTGCATCCGTGTTCATTTTACGGGAGAAACGTGTGGCTGTCATGTGTTACGGTATTTTAGTTACTAGTAGCATTGGTGATATTTATGTTGGGGTGTGTGTGTGTGGGGGCATTTTCTTTCCTTAAAGTTCATAAAATAACTTAGCTGTGGGGTTGAGATGAAAAAGGTGACAAAGCTTGCTCACACGTATAAAATCATTGAGCACTGGATGTAATATATAAATTGTCTAAGAGCTTTCCCTGATGGCTGGAAGTTCTCTTTCCCAGTCTCCAAGGCCCAGATCCTCACAGGTATTTAGGCTCCTAACTTCCACTTGACATCAATGGATTTTAGCCTACTTATCTTTAAGGATCTGGGTCCAAGTGTTAAAATATGGAAAGATGAGGAAATTCAAGACTTCTGGGGCCAGCTTCTCAGCCAGTGTAAACTGTCATTGCTCCATTGACTTCAATTGAACTACAATTTACACAAGTTGAGCATCTGGCCCCGCTGGTGGAGTGTGAGGAGAAACAGAGATGAGTCTGTGAGTAAGCCTGCCAAATCAGGGAAGAGGCTGCAAAGCATATCATACTCATGAAAACTGAACAGTACGTGCTAGGAGCCAAGTTATGACTGCAGCTTACAGCTGGACTGACATGCAAAGTAATTCATTCAATATCCGATGTACAGTATGTGCGGAGGTTAGTATAACTTGATTGGTTTTATGCTAATTTGGACCCTTAATGATCTGTTTGAAACTAAATTTTTAACAAGATTTAATGTTTGCTATGTATACACTATTTTTTTTAAAGCTAACAGAGTCAATGAGTTAATACCAGAGTTAATACTTTTTTAAAAGGAACTGTTAATTATGGGTGTTTAGAACCAAGGACAGGCTTCTTTAGAAGACTGCAGTATGGAAGATTGGTTACACAATCTTTGCACCTGTATGCTTAAGGTTTTGTCTGATGTTCCATTATAACTGCCCAACCTAGTAATACAAATTCCTTTCAAGTAAACATTCTCATCTCAGTCTCAGAATAATCTTTTAACCATTTTTTAAAAAACAGTGCAGACATTTTCAAGTTAAATTGGGGCAGGAGATGGTAAATGAATACTTTTGTGAACTACATAAATAATTGCTTAGATGTAGAACACAATATTCAACTAATCATTGGTTCACAACACGATCTAACCATTTTGGGTCCTTTTATTGTTTTGGTCAAAAACCAAAACATCAGATTTTGGCACTGCAAAAGAAACTGCATGAATATTTTTGCAATGCTAATGTGGACTTTTACAAAAACTAAATACAGAGATTTCTAAAAATGCCAGTGTGCATTTAATTTTGGACCATTACAGACCAGTGGTAAAAATGCATTTTTAAGTGTACATCTAGAAAAGGCTACTATCTCAAATGTTATGGTTAGTGGTTTTGTCTCAGATTTAATAAGGGAGGACATGTCCAGGATATTTCTCCTTTCTTTAAAAAACAAATATCGGTGCAGTTGCAACACTAGCTGACAAATGTCAGACAATTACAAATGTATCTACATTCTGAACTCCGACACAATACTATTGTCCCCAATTCTGTTTTTAAATATTTTTTCCGGTGGAGGAAATTATAGTGAAAAAGCATCAAATTTTTCTGTGAATCTTTAGACTTTTGTTGGCTTGTTTCAGAACTTTAAGATTTAAATATAAAATAGCATTTAAACAATATGCACACAACTCCTTCAAATCCACTTCTACATCCATAAACAGATGTTTAAATAGTTTAGACCAGTGGCTCTCAACCTTTCCAAACTATTGTACCCCTTTCAGGAGTCTGATTTGTCTTGTGTCCCCCTAAATTTCGCCTCACTTAAAAACCACTTGCTTACAAAATCAGACATTAAAAATAGCACAAGTGTCACAGTACGCTATTTCTGAAAAATTGCTTACTTTCTAATCTTTACCATATAATTATAAAATAAATATAAATATTGTACTTACATTTCAGTGTATAGTATATAGAGCAGTATAAACAAGTCATTGTCTCTATGAAATTTTAGTTTATACTGACTTTGCTAGTGCTTTTTATAAAACTAGGCAAAAATTTAGATGAGTTGATGTACCCCCTGGAAGACCTCTGCGTACCCTCAGCGATATGTACCCCTGGCTGAGAACCACTGGTTTAGACAAGATGCAAAGCCTATTTTAAATGATCATTTATTGTTTGCTGAAATGTATTGATATTATATCTGACAATTACTATATTTTATTTTGACGTTTCTGGTTTTGGGGGGGTGGGATACTAAAAACGTCTCCTCCTTCCTTCTTTTAAATTCAAAGCTCTGATCGCATTTGGTCCTCTTTTGTCGGATAATATGGAATAACAGCTGCTAGCTTTTTTACATCCTTTACAGCAACACTTCTCAACCTGAGTGAGCTGGAAAAGTAAAAAAGCCAACAGCACTGAAGAAAACATTTAACACTTAATTTTAAGCTAAGAATATTTATACATATCAAAAGGCAGTGTATTCCGTCAACACTAGGTCCCTGTTCTTTAGTACCTGTTACTCACCTGAACTCTGGCTTCTGTTAAATCCAGACGCAGTGCTAGCTCCTCTCTGCAGAAGAGCCAAATATCATTTAGTATTTCAATCTTTAGTCACAAAAAAGGGTTGGCTTCATCAGGCCCCATCACACACTGAGAGTTCATCCGATGAAGTGAGCTGTAGCTTAGGAAAGCTTATGCTCAGATAAATTTCTTAGTCTCTAAGGTGCCACAAGTCCACCTTTTCTTTTTGAGAGCTCATTAAAAGCCAAATCAGATCCCCTGCTCTTTACAGGTGATTTCTAATCTAGAAGCCGCTGCATAGTGCCTCCCAGTCTGAGAATATATAAACAGTCACATTCAACTGGGAGGTTTTTACACCCCCCCAGCTCACACCCCGGTAACTGCATTAGGACCGCTGAGACAGCAGTAAGGGGATGTAAGATCTGAGACCCCCTCGCACACCATCGTGCCCTGATTTCACCTTGATTCCCACTTCATGCGAGCGCGGAATCGCATGTGCTCCGGCTCTTCCTCTAAAGCTGGCGATTACCGTCCATCCCTGAGCTATTCCCCATTGCTTCAAGTGCTTTTCCTATCCTTTCACTGTTCGCTCTCCTGGGGGCTCCCTGTCGTTACATACCCTGGGTTCATTCAGTCTGGTTTATTCCCTGCACCCGAGAGTGGCATTTACAGGGCAGTGACCATTTCAAGGTCTGGCCCCGCTGCCTCGGGGGAGGAATCTCTCTTTGAAGCCCCCTGGACCCAGTCGAAACTTTTGGGGGAGAGCGCGCAGTCAGGGCCCGATGCTCCCAAAGGAGGGCAGCGTCGCCCGGCATCTGGCCCTACAGGGCTGCTGGGAAGGGCTGGGCCGGGCCGCGCTGGGGCGGGGTGGCCCCTGGCGGAGCGGCCCGGCCCCGCTCCTACCTGGTGAACACGTCGGGGTAGTGGCACTTGCGGAACGCCCGCTCCAGCTGCTCCAGCTGCAAGTTGCTGAACGTGGTGCGATAGCGCCGCTGCTTCCGCTTCAGCGGCCCCGGCGCCTCGGCCGCGGCTGCGGGGGCAGAGCCGGAGAGACCGGCCGCCGGCTCCCCCGGGCCGCCGCTGCCCCTCGCCGGGTCCTCCTCCGCCGCGTCCTCCGCCGCCCAGGCGCCGGGGACCGGGCGCTTCTCTGCCGCCAGCGGCGCGGGGCGGGGCTCGGGCGGCTCCGTGGGGTCCCCGCCTGGGGAGAGGGAGAGAAGCGGGAGAATGACCTGGGGGCCCGGCCTCTGCGCTGCCCCGGGGAGCTCCGCACTGGGGGAACCAGCAGGGCGCCCCGGTCCCCCATCCATCCCCGGCGGGTGGGGCTGGCAGGGCGCCCCGGTCCCCCCCCATCTGTCCCCGGCGGGTGGGGGCTGGCAGGGCGCCCCGATCCCCCCCCATCCGTCCCCGGCGGGTGGGGGCTGGCAGGGCGCCCCGATCCCCCCCCCCATCCGTCCCCGGCGGGTGGGGGCTGGCAGGGCGCCCCGATCCCCCCCCCATCCATCCCCGGCGGGTGGGGGCTGGCAGGGCGTCCCGATCTCCCCCATCCGTCCCCGGCGCGTGGGGGCTGGCAGGGCGCCCCGATCCCCCCCCCCACCCGTCCCCGGCGGGTGGGGGCTGGCAGGGCGCCCCGATCCCCCCCATCCATCCCCGGCGAGTGGGGGCTGGCAGGGCGCCCCGATCCCCCCCATCCACCCCGGCGGGTGGGGAATGGCAGGGCGCCCCGATCCCCCCCATCCATCCCCGGCGGGTGGGGGCTGGCAGGGCGCCCCGGTGCCCCCAACCATCCCCGGCGGGTGGGGGCTGGCTGGGCGCCCCGATCCCCCCCATCCATCCCCGGCGGGTGGGGGCTGGCAGGGCGCCCCGATCCCCCCCATCCATCCCCGGCGAGTGGGGGCTGGCAGGGCGCCCCGATCCCCCCCATCCACCCCGGCGGGTGGGGGCTGGCAGGGCGCCCCGATCCCCTCATCGATCCCCGGCGGGTGAGGCTGGCAGGGCGCCTCGCCCCGGCTGCTCCCGGGCAGGGTCCCGCTCACCTTGCCGCCTGGCGGCGGGGCTCCGGCCCAGGATGCTGTCGATGAAGTAGGAGGTGAGCAGGTGCAGGGCGGGGGCGGCCGGCGCGGGGGCTGCGCTCTGCATGGCTGCGGACTGGCACCGGGCAGAGCCCCGGCTCCGCGCCGGGTTTTATTGGTGCCGGCAGCGACCGGCTCGGCGCCCGGGTATTAGCATTTCATTAGCGCGCTGGCGTCAAGGCCGGGGGTGGGACCCGCACTGGGGCCGGGTTCGCAGCCTGGCCAGGCGGGGAGGGCTGCCACCCCCTGGGAGCCTGGCGGGGGGAGGTGCCAGACAACACTCCCTTCCTCCAGTCTCTGCCCGGTGCCCGCTATCCCCTGCTGCCTTGGAAAGTGGGTGCCTCCCCCAGAGCCTTTGCCACGATGTGGTGACATGGGAGGAAGCCCCCGCTGGGGAGAACTGGGCCCTCTGGAGAGGCAATCGCCTCTGCAGGTTGTATGCTGCTGGGGGAGGTGGGTACCTGTGTACAGGAGAAAGGGCAGATCTCTTGTCATGGGGTTCGCTCTGCACTATTGGCTACAAATGGCGGGCCAGATTCTGAGCTCCCCTCCAGTGGTGTAAGGCCAGAGACTTCCCTGGATTTACCAAGACATCAATCTGGCAGAAGGGAGACTAGAATCTGGCCCGCTATCACAAGCAAACGATTGCTGTTTGGTAATAGGGTACCCTTAGAGGGAACTTACATCCTGCTCCTCACTGCCATGTGGAGAGGAGGTGCAGCACATGAAAACATCACACTGAGCTCTAGAAACACAATGCCCTTCCTTTTTTTGCACATTCCCTCCGTTTTGTACAATGAACTTGTACCCGCTTTCTTACTGAATCTGACTTTGGCCCTTGGAGCCCGACTCTGCAAAGTGCGGCGTTCCTTCGGGTCCTGTAAGAGCACCCAGCGTCTTGCAGGACTGGGCCCTCCCTGGCCTGTGTTCTCAAGCCTCCCATCCTCCTTTAGTGTCCCTCTTTGCTGTTACAGCAACAATCCCTCAGCAGCCGGAGGACTGCAAGCCAGCGCCTGCATGCAGACACTCAGCACAGCCATGACTACAGTGCATTGCTAGAGTCCTACATAAATTAGATCAAGAGGTGACTTGATCACAGTGTATAAGTTCCTTCACAGGGATTCAGTTCCGGCTTCTAAAGGGCTCTCTAATCTAGTGGAGAAAGGCATGACAAGAACCAAGGGCTGGAAGCTGAAGCCAGATAATTTCAATTTAGAAAATAAAGCTCCCATTTGTAACAGTGAGGGTGATACCACTGGAACAAACCACCAAGGGAAGCAATGGATTCTTTGTCTCTTTGTGTCTTCAAATCCAGAGCGGATGCCTTTCTGGAAGAAGAAAAGGAGTACTTGTGGCACCTTAGAGACTAACCAATTTATTTGAGCATGAGCTTTCGTGAGCTACAGCTCACTTCATCAGATGAAGTGAGCTGTAGCTCACGAAAGCTCATGCTCAAATAAATTGGTTAGTCTCTAAGGTGCCACAAGTACTCCTTTTCTTTTTGCGAATACAGACTAACACGGCTGTTCCTCTGAAACCTTTCTGGAAGGTATGCTTTAGCCAACCCCAAATATTGGGCTCAGTGCAGTAGTAATTGGGTGAAATTCTATAGCCTGTGCAATACAGCCGGTCAGACTAGATGATCTAGTGGTCCCTTCTGGCTTTAAAATCTAGGAATAAATTACATGCTCTTTCATCTTCCTCTCCTCCTATCCACCCAGCTGCACGTGAATGATGCAGCGCTTCCATCTCTTGCCAAGCTGGGCCCAGCACCCAATCTTTTGCATGCCAGCTCATTCTCCCACCACTGCCGAGCCAGACCTAGAGTTTGCCGAGCCAGACCTAGAGTTTGTTTGTTTGAAAACAAAAACTTTATTTAGCCTGAAACAATTCCACAACAAACCCATTTCTGTAGCACCTTCCAGCCTAGACTCTCTGAAAGTCCTTACTGATGCTAATTAATTAACCTCATAATACCCCTGTAAGAGAGAGACATATTATCATCCCTATTTTACAGAAATGGAGGCCCAGTGAGATGATCTACCCCAAAAATTCATGTCAGAGCTGGTGATACAATCCTGATCGCTTGACTACAAGACCATCTTTCCTTCTCTTCGATCCCGTAAGTCCATACATTTCTCATATTAGAGCAACTACAGCGGATACCAACTCAAGTAAAAAGCAGGACAGTAGCCATAATAACCTTGGCTCTTAGTCCTCTAGGCCCCATTATTATTTACTTAGGCTAAGTCTACACTACTGCTTGAGTCTGTTAGCTCGACTCAAGCAGTAGTGTAGACCTAGCCTAAGTAAATAATAATGGGGCCTTTTCTACCCCAGGCTGGCTCTCCATTCCTTTGGCTCCACAACGCACAAAATGGCTGAAAAATCTTCCTGTGACCCACCGTAACCCACATGCCTCTGCTGGCCCCAAAGGCTTGTGAGATATGTCAACAAAGTCTGGTGGGTCACAGGACAATTTTTTGGTCTTTGTGTGTGCATGCAGGGGAGGCTTCTGGGTGGGTTATTGCTGCTGGGAGCAAGCTGCCCCTTCCCTGGCCTGTCTGTGCTCCTGTGGGAGAATCTGAAGCTCTTTGAACCGATTGGAAGTGCCCCATTTCCTGGTCACGTTCCACTAGGTGAGCACCATACCATCATACGCGGTCCATACAGAAGCTCCTGAATGTCTGAGAAAATAGCGTCCGGTGCACACACAAGATCTTCATGTGAATTGATGACTCTATGTGCTAAAATGAGGCCAGGTTAACTTATATCTTCCTTTCGAAAAACAAACAAAAAACCCCAAACCTCCAAAATACCCCAGCCCTGAACTACAATTGAAGAATCATTATCATCTGACTAGACATTCAGCATCTGCCATCTGATGCACACTGATTTTGCCACGTGTATTGTCCCACACAACCCTCAGGGGCCAGATGATTCCCAACTGTTTATGAGGAAGCTGGTGTTCATTCTGAAGGTGTGTTCCACTGCAGCATTGATGTTTCTGTTTTGAAACACAGCTAAAAATAAGAGCTAGTTATGAACACTTGGATGAAAAGGTCAATCCTATTTAGAGTTTTTGTTGATCACAGTCAGGCACTTCATTCCACTAATGGCGGGTGCCTAGCATGCCTTCTATCAGATTGTGATTGAACAAATGAAGACATCCTCATTATGGAAAAATTTACTGGTCTGAAATCGATAATGTAAATTACTTGGCAATATAGTCCCCATAACTGAAATGTATTGAAATAAATAAAGGTAAAGTTTACTGTTTTCTGTTGCCATTTGTACCCTATTATCAGTTACCATGTGAGTAACATTTATATTGTTGGATGGACCTTGATATCTGATCTGGTTTGCTAATTTATTTATTGCGGTAAAACGAAGGAGCCCCAGTTATGGACTAGAACCCCACCGTGGCAGGTGCTGTACAAACACAGAACAAAAAGACAGTCCCTGCCCCAATGAGCTTACAATCTAAGAAATGTCACCTTTGATTACCAGCCTTTTTATTTGCTTACATGGTTTCTCTTTATGGCTCCCAAATAACATAAAAAAGAACAGATGAGTTGCAAGGTCCATCTTTTCCCCCAGGTGTTTGAAAAATGCGGCGAAATGGGTGGAGTGTGGGCAGACCTATAATTGTGTGAGGGGAATTTGTGTTTATTTTACATTGCTGCACTTAGGATGTTTTCTTAAGCTATGTCAAGGGCACTGTAGAGCATATGTGTTGGTCTTCTTCTTAGCATTGTTATAAATCTATAATAAATAAATATACTTGTGCTGTATCTAGGATTAAGGCTCAGAAAAGAAAGGGCAGCTATAATCATGGGTCTGTAAAAGTTGCCAGATAATCAGCAGATCGAATATATCACACAAAGCAAATGTAAGAATTCTTGCTGGAAAGCTGGGACTTAATGAGGAAATTTAATGAAGCAAGTCTTGGGAGATTATCTGCGAGGTAGAAATAACTTTAATTAAAAAGTGATCATTATGATTTTAAGGAAAGAGCTAATTGCTTATTAAATATTTTATTACAAACTTGCATGCAATGTCCCCTCTTCCTCCACAGTCAATGGGAGGCGGGGTCTTGGATGGACTGCAGGGAATGTAACACGGTGCCTTGAAGTGGTGGGAGGGAGTGTGAGACTGCATGCATGGCAAGATGGTGGCATGGAGGTTAAGTCCATTAATGGCTGTTAGCCAGGATGGGTAAGGAATGGTGTCCCTAGCCTCTGTCTGTCAGAGGGTGGAGATGGATGGCAGGAGAGAGATCACTTGATCATTACCTGTTAGGTTCACTCCCTCTGGGGCACCTGACATTGGCCACTGTCGGTAGACAGGATACTGGGCTGGATGGACCTTTGGTCTGACGCAGTATGGCCGTTCTTATGTTCTTCCCGTCTCCTAGGTCTACCGCCTTCCCATTGGCTGGGGGATCAGGTTAGCTGATTGGCTGTTATGTGCCCCCACCATTTAAATGTCCTGGGCTTTTCAAAAGCTCCTGACTCCCGTGCAGCCAGATCTCCTATAAAGGTTAGAGGGAGTTCTGGTGTGCAAGGACCGCAGCACTGGATACTCTGGGACAGTCAATATAGCTCTGCTGGTTTACACTGGCTGAAGCTCTGGGTCTATCACTTTTTTGTAATAAAATCATAATACAGTAAACTCCTGTTTATCCAAACCTCCGTATTATGTGAACTCCTTCCTTCTCCCCCATGTAGCTCCTGCTGGGGGACAAGGAAGGAATTCTGATGATAGAGCAGAGGGCCTCAGACAGTACTGCAAAGAGAAGGAGGAGGATGAGCTGGCTGCGGGAGAGGCCACCCTGCTGGCGCTGAATGGCTCCTGCGGCAATGCAGGGAGCCCTCTGCAGCCCCGCTCTCACAGGCGTGAGTGAGCAGGGCCAGGACAGTGCAGCTGCAGAGGGCTCCCTATGCTGCTGCAGGGCCAGTGACCCTGGATCTCTGCAGGTACAAGGTGCAGGGAAGGCTGTGGCCCTGGCAGGGCAGAGCAGGTTCCTGGCCAGAGGGTATCCACTCTGCCCTGCCCCTTGTGCCTGCAGGGATTGGGTGTCACCTCAGGGAGCCTTCTGCAGCCCTCCTGCCGTGGGGCGGTGCAGTGGGGCAGAGCAGCGACCCCCAGCCAATACTCCAAGGAGGAGGAAGGAGGAGATCCCAGCCCTGGGCGGAGGGTGTCCTGCTGCTGAATGGCTGAAAGGCTCCTCCTGTCTCGATTATCCCAGCTCCCAATTATCCAAAGCAAATCCACGTCCCCCAGGCTATTTGGATAATTGGGAGTGCACTGTATAATGTTTGCCCTCTAGGTTAAACTAATAACCCCAGAAAATATTATATGTCTTTTGCTGACAGCAACACCTGACTACTAGAAAAAAACGGCATAGCATATAGCTAATTTCCCTCTTTTATGCTGCATACGTTGGATATTGAAGAATGCAATAAAGTATTAATTACCAAATATCGGAGATAAAAATCAGTGCACTGATCAGTGCACAAGTGGAAATAACATGCAATACAGTCACTGTATGCCTTCCAGGGGGAGGGAGTGCAGCCGAGTTCCTCTCGTGGCCCTGGACTGTGATCCTGTTCTGTTTTCACACTGGGCTCCAGAACTGTTCAGCTGCCCTTTGTAGGTCTCATGCTGCATCACTTGAGACACACAGAAAAGCGGTGCTCCTCGTATACCCTGTTAGTCTTTGTGCACATGGTTCTTGAAGGGGATTGCTCACAAAAGGCAGCCCAGTGGAGGAGGATTCTGTGTAGAATTACAAGATGAAATAGAGGGAGAAGGACCCAGAAGAACCTAATCATGCAGCACTGAATGTTCTTTGTAACAGCGTTGGTAACTGGATGTTTTTTTCCGACACTCTAAGACCTGGTCTATACTACAAAGCTAGGTTGATGTAAGTCGCTTGGCGTTGACCTAGTTGTGCATGTCTGTACTCAGATTTCTCTGTTGCCGATGTCAGCACCCAATGACGGCAACACACTAACGCCACCGCCCTGAACGAGCCATGGGCAGTATACTGCGGTCAACGTAGGGCAAGTGTAAATATCGTGTGACCTATGTTGACCCTCACAGTCTTCCAGCAGCTGCCCCACAATTCCTGACACTGACCACTCTGGTCACAGTTGTGAACTCCACTGCCCAGGGGTCACGGCGACCCAAAGCCTGGACTAGACAGTGGGTATTGGATCTCTTGGGCTTGTGGGGAGAAGAGGCTGAGGAACAGCTGGACAGCTATGAGCAGATTGCACAGGGGTTGCAGGCAAAGGCGTGTGACAAAGATCAGCTGCAGTGCCACGTGAAAGCAAAGGAATTCCAGCAGGTGGACCAGAAGGTCGGGGAGGCCAATTGTTGATCTGGTGCTGAGCCACAGACCTGCTGCTTTTACAACAAGCTGCATGCCACACTTGGCAGAGACCCTGCAAGAATATGGTGGATACCTCAGAGGAGCCCGAGACACAGACCCCTGGCATGAACAGTAGGGAAGAGGAGGAGGATGGGGGACGTGCAACCAGGGTATCCAGCTATGCTGCGAGCCAGGATCTGGTCAAGATTTCATCGCAGTCTAGTCAGTCCTGGCTGCTGAGCAAGGGCGAGACCAGTGCAGAGGAAGCAACCTCAGGTAAGTGTGTGAATGCATTTCCCATTACAATGTTTAAATGTAGAAATAATGCCTGACCCCAACGTAGCAGGACACAGGTATTCACTTTTCATTAATTTACTTGTACTAGAGGAGGTAGAGTTGTTACCGGTTTTCATTCCCCTGCAGAGTTACCAGGAGGGGGGGCATGCGGAGCAGTTTGTTTACGTACACAGGGCTGTCCCTTGAATCCTTCTGAGAGATCTTAATGCAACTTTCACGGAGGTATTCTGAAATCCTCTCCTGATGGTTTCTAGGGATGGCAGCCTTA
This sequence comes from Caretta caretta, assembly GCF_965140235.1. Taxonomy (NCBI): domain Eukaryota; kingdom Metazoa; phylum Chordata; order Testudines; family Cheloniidae; genus Caretta; species Caretta caretta. The sequence goes on from NC_134214.1 coordinate 90,387,434, forward strand.
TTTCTTCCTCTGTGGTAGGACACTTTCCTATGCCAGTTCACAGTGCAGTAAACAGGTTAGCGGCACATGGGCTCAAGCTGTTTCGGGACACCAGCAGCAGCTGTGTTCTCTGTGCCTTTGTTACCCCGAGGAGCAAGAAGGCAGCTAAAATCATAGAATCATAGAAGATTAGGGTTTGAAGAGACCTCAGGAGGTCATCTAGTCCAACCCCCTGCTCAAAGCAGGACCAGCACCAACTAAATCATCCCAGCCAGGGCTTTGTCAATCCGGGCCTTAAAAACCTCTAAGGATGGAGATTCCACCACCTCCCTAGGTAACCCATTCCAGTGCTTCACCACCCTCCTAGTGAAACAGTGTTTCCTAATATCCAACCTAGACCTCCCCCACTGAAACTTGAGACCATTGCTCCTTATTTCTGTCATCTGCCACCACCGAGAACAGCCGAGCTCCATCCCCTTTGGAACCCCCCCTTCAGGTAGTTGAAGGCTGCTATCAAATCCCCCCTCACTCTTCTCTTCTGCAGACTAAATAAGCCCAGTTCCCGCAGCCTCTCCTAATAAGTCATGTGCCCCACCCCCCTAATCATTTTTGTTGCCCTCCGCTGGACTCGCTCCAATGTGTCCACATCCTTTCTGTTGTTGGGGCCCCAAAACTGGATGCAATACTCCAGATGTGGCCTCACCAGTACCAAATAGAGGGGAACGATCACTTCCCTCGATCTGCTGGCAGTGCAGCCCAATCTGCTGTTGGCCTTTTTGGCAACAAGGGCACACTGCTGACTCATATCCAGCTTCTCGTCCACTGTAATCCCCAGGTCCTTGTCTGCAGAACTGCTGCTTAGCCAGTCGGTCCCCAGCCTGTAGCAGCGTATGGGATTCTTCCATCCTAAGTGCAGGACTCGGCACTTGTCCTTGTTGAACCTCGTCAGATTTCTTTTAGCCCAATCCTCCAATCACCACTGCCTGTGGAAAACACTGCCAGTGCTGTATGCCACTTGTACCCATGGAAATAGGGGCCAAAATTGTATTGTTCCCTGCAGCTCAATAATTCCTTCCTCATTCTCCCACCTCCTGCTGGACCGTGCTCCCCATGGCTGGGGCTGGAGAACGGTGATGTGCACAGGCGTTCCAAGGCTGAAGTGTCAATAAGCGTGTCTACTTTAAAACGTTAGGGGACCAAGGGAAGGGAGTTCTGAAACTTAACTTTTGCTTCCCATTGTGGCTGTACCTCTGAGTTTGTTATCTGCAGCTGTCACCATTGTGGCGTAGAGGGGTCCCCCCTCCATGCCCAGTTGGTCCCAGGAGGACCATATTAAAGAGCTAGAGACAGTCAGTTGCTGCCTGGAGCTGGAGCAGTGAGGAAAGTGTTCCTGGCTGGCTGAAGGAGCAGCAGATCTAGGGTGGGCCCTGGAGAAATGGGTGGGCCTACCCCTCCTGCCCCCCAGACACTAGGGAAGTGATTTAAGCCCTGAGGAAAAGAGTTGAGAAGGCGCAGAGAAGGGGCTGAATAATGAACTGTGAAACATTCCTAGAAGGGGATCAGATGGTTTAGTGGCCCAGCTGGAGAGTTGGGACCAGAAAGGCCCAGAGTGGGTGAAGACAGTGCCTCCAGCGAGGAAGACCTAGGGGTAGGGCCCCATACCAGGGCTGGGATGTTTAAAGACTGAACCCGGGAAGGGCTACAGAGTTACCAACAGAGGGGTTCTAGAGTAGGCCCCTAATGGGTTGTATACCTTCGAAGGGGTCTGTTTTGTTTCACATATAGACGTGTGTGTGAGACTCGGCTGGAGGGCTGAGTCACTGAAAACCCACCTGAGAAACCACCTGACAGAGGTCACCACAGGTTAAGAGAGTGTAGACACCCACCCCCCGGCCAAGGGTGCTTGCGAGAGGTGGATGCTACCCTATTACAGCGATATACTAACTGTGGTGGCGTTATGCCAACTTAACTTGCATTGACCATAATCTGTAGTGTAGATGTGACCTAGGTGAAATGTGAATAGCGGTTCGTAATATTGACAACTCTTGCAATTTTATCACAAGTCTCACAATTTTTGGTGTTTTAAAGCTCCAGCTCCTGGACTCAAGTGATGAGGTGAGAAGCTTTCATTCATTTTTTTTTCTAGCTCTGATGATTGTGGAGAAAAGCTTGAAAATGTGATCTGAGTGCAACCCCAGGACTCAAAACACCAAAGGGCAAATAAAAATAACCCTGCCTTTATTATTTGTAAAGAAATGTCATGATTTTAAAGCCAGTCTCTTAATTTTGGGGGGTGTGTGTGCCTGACACATGATTTTGGAACAGTCAGCAAAGTGTTTGCATGACGCTGAAAAAAAATCATTGTGCCTAATTCCTTGCAAAAGTTGTCCAAGGACACTTTGTGTGAAAACCATCATTTCTTTAGGATGCTTTGAGATTCATGGAAATTCAGGTGATCTGCTTTGCTCTCTGTAGTTTGTGGCATGGAAGGTCTTAAAAGCCCCTCTCTAAAAACTGGCCTTTCATTCTGGATGTGTAATACATTTGTGAAGTGGGGGGCTATGTCGCTGCCTACTGGCAAATCTACCGAGAGGATAACAGCTTATTTCTGCTGCCACCTAATGGAGCTACTCCTGGAAGCTAAAAGAAGATCCTCTTCTCGGCTTGCATGTCAGAGAAGGAAGCCTTTAACTTGGCCTGTAATGTCAGCTTTTGCGATTATTTCTCATTCTTGCTTAACTTTTGGTTTTACTACCGTCAACTTGTGCATTAGTTAATCACCTCTTTCCTCACTAATTGTAATTTCTATTTAAATCACCATACGTGGATATTGTGGCAGCAGTCTGTGGAGAGAGATTTACCATTTAATTCCTGTAGTCTAATGAATTCTCTGCCGTGTCTCATTTTTCACGCCTTTCAGTATTAGAAGCTCTCGCTTCATTCCTTGTTTGTACCAAAGGGCCATGGTTTAAATACAGATTAAACGTATTTCATAATAAATATATTAAAACAGAACTCTATCCCACTCATAGGAATGTAAAAAGCCTGTGTGTGATGAATATTGCATATTCCAAACTCAGTTCCTCCTGATCCTCAACTCAAGGGCACTGAGTTGCATGTTTTTACAACACTGCATCTCTTCCTGGACTTGAGTTTTTCATGATGTTGTAAATGACAATGAAAAACAAATATATAAGGGGGAGAGACATACACACATGGGTGTGGAAACGTTTTTATAGACTGTCTTCTCCAAGCAGACAGCAAATACAGTGCCAACTAGTATTACTCATGTTATAACCTTTATTTTGCTGCTTTGAGGTGTATATGAACTATTACTTTTCCCATGCATTTTTATATTCTGAACATGTTTAATTTTTGTGGCTTTCTGTAACTCCTTCTGGCCAATGACAAAATAATTCTTCAGAGGATAAAGGTTTAGTTGACGCTCTGCTAAATATGCCAGCTGCAGAATGGGCGACTCCAGAGAACGGTTTTCAGGGGTTTTCTTAAACTGAGATAATTCTGTCTTTACTTATTAACACAGCCAAGCCATTCTATTCAACTTATTAATATTCCAAAATAATGGGATGAGTAACTGTATGATGATTCTTGTGATGTGTGCAAGAAAGAATGAGCCTTTCAAATTCCTTCCCACTTGTGAATCTGGTTCAAGAAGTGAAAAGGATTGTTTAATTCATTTCTCCATCTAACCTGTTGCAATAAGGGTGTTTGAGATACAGGAACCATGAAATATAAAGATAGATCGATGCATGCAACTCCTATTAATGTTAGTGGGAGTTACATGCACGCGTCAAGGTGAGCGTATGGGCATGACTCTCTTGCCCTGCACGGAGTGTAATCATTTACTCCAGTACAAAGTAGATACTCTAATTTTGGGCAAGGTTTTCTTGTCCAGAGAGAAGTTACCAATAGTCTGGTAGCTCCTGAAACTGATTAATTCATCATTTTTAAAATGTATACAGTATGAATACAGTGACATAGAAAGGAGAGAATTGGACAGTTAGATCATATTTGGTTACTGTTCATTCAATACTCTTGCCTGCACAAAACCTATCACATTTGAAATTATGCTGGAATATTAATACGTTTAATAGACTGGCTTCACTGTGTTAATGGGCAAAGATAGAATAATCTTTCAGTATAAGAAAAACCCTGGGAAACATTATGTACGGGGTGCTGTCAAGATGCTCTTCTTCTAAAGTGCTTGTGCCTTCCCAAATAAAGAAACGTAATGGAACGATATAATCACCAATTTGTTCTAAGGTCCATTTTATAATACCTTAGTGGGTAGAGCACAGATCTGCGACTCATGAGATCTGGGTTCTGCTCCTGGCTCTGCTATTGGCCTGCTAGGTGATCTTGGCAAGTCACATTACTGCTCGGTACCTCAGTTTCCCCATCTGTAAAATGGGGCTAATGACACTTCATTTGAAAAGCGCTTTGAGTTCTACTGACGAAAAGCACTATACAAGAGCTGGGTTTTGTTAGTATTATAATATTTCTCCTCTGATGCATACACAATAATTTGTAAAATTATTTATATTTCCGAAATAATTTTTTTAATTCTTAAAAATGAGCCTTGTTTTGTTTCAGAATAAACACTGAAAATATGATTCTCTTTTAGGTGACCATTTTTGTTCTAGGAATGAATTGTCTAGTCATAGTGGCTGTGTTTAAAAAAAATCCAGCATTTATCAGCATTTACAGTGGTGTCTGAGGCTCCCCAATGTTTCTCTATATAAGTAGAAATAACCAGGCCATCTCATATACTGCTCTATGGTAATTATATCCTTAGGCCCTAATTCTGCATACACTTATGCACATGCTTCACTTGACTACTTTGAGTAGTTCCATTATAGACAAGGGCCAAAGACTGTAAACTCTTTTGGGAAAGGGACTGTTATTTTGTAATATGGATGTGACATGCCTAGCTCAATGGGGCCTCATCCCTCAAAGGGGCCACGGCACAAATGATGATATGGCTTGGTAAACATACTGGCTTTTATTCTGCTAGGGTACAGCTACACTGCACCAACGCCCCCCACCACCGGCAGTGAGTCTCAGAGGCCCTGGTCACCTGATTCAGGCTCATGGGGCTCATGCTACAGGATTAGAAATAACAGTGCAGATGTTCATAGAATATCAGGGTTGGAAGGGACCTCAGGAGGTCATCTAGTCTAACCCCCTGTTCTTGGGCTGGAGCCTGGGCTCTGAGACCCATCCCCGTTGCTGGCTTTCAGAGCCTGGGCTCCAACCCAAGGAATGTCTACACTGTTGTTTTTAGCCCTGTAGAGTGAGCCTGAGTCAATTGATGCAGGTTCTCAGACTCGGTGTCACCGTTGGTTTTTTTTTTTTTTTTTTTTTTTGCAGTGTCGACCTACCCTGAGACACTCATCTGACCCACCTTACTGTAGTATCGGAGTACCTCACCATTTTAATGTATTCATCTTCTCCACATCACATGCGATTAGCCCCATTTTACAGATGAGGGACTGAGCCACAGAGTGATTGCGACTCACCCAAAAAGACGGGGCACAGGAGGAAACTGAACTGACTTCTCCCAAGTCCCAGGTTAGCACCCTAACCATGAGACCAGCCTTCCTCTCCTTTTAAGGGCTGCTTTATAAATACTAATTAACTTTTAAATATTGTTATAATAATGGTAAACATAGAAACAACGAGGAGTCCGGTGGCACCTTAAAGACTAACAGATTTATTTGGGTATAAGCTTTTGTGGGTAGAAAACCCACTTCTTCGGATTCAAATAAATCTGTTAGTCTGAAAGGTGCCACCAGACTCCTCGTTGTTTTTGTGGGTACAGACTAACATGGCTACCACTCTGATACTTGGTAAACCTAGGCTGCTTTTTTGCGATATTAACCTGATAAAGTTAAATGTAAAACAGTATGTTGAACAGCTACAAGCATCTAACTGAATTTCTTTCATAATCAATAAATATTCATACGATTACAATTACCCTTACAAAACTTGTTACAAGTTGGAAAGGCTATTGCAAGAAGGATTCATTTGTAGCATTTAATTGGATTCTTGTTGTGCCATTATGCGTGTTGCATTTCCGAGTGATTACTGTCCCTTTATGCCACTTTAATTAAATGAGACTGTGGTGAAGCACACTCAACGCTTCCATAATATTGCATTTGTACGCTCCCTCTGCTGGGCAAATAAAGATATTGAGTCCGAACCTCCTCTTGCATCAGTTTTACACATAAAAAGAAAAGGAGGACTTGTGGCACCTTAGAGACTAACAAATTTATTTGAGCATAAGCTTTCGTGAGCTACAGCTCACTTCATCGGATGCATGCAGTGAAAAATACAGTGGGGAGATTTATATACACAGAGAACATGAAACAGTGGGTGTTACCATACACACTGTAACAAGAGGTTTCAGAAGGTACCTCAAGAACTCCTTTTCTTTTTACTGTAACAAGAGTGATCAGGTAAGGTGAGCTATTACCCAGCAAGGGGGGGGGGGGGACCTTTTGTAGTGATAATGAAGGTGGGCCATTTCCAGCTGTTGACAAGAACGTCTGAGGAACAGTGGGGGTGGGGGGAAGTAAACATGGGGAAATAGTTTTACTTTGTGTAATGACACATCCACTCCCAATCTTTATTCAAGCCTAAGTTAATTGTATCCAGTTTGCAAATTAATTCCAATTCAGCAGTCTCTCATTGTAGTCTGTTTTTGAAGTTTTTTTGTTGAAGAATTGCCATTTTTAGGTCTGTAATCGAGTGACCAAAGAGATTGAAGTGTTCTCCAACTGGTTTTTGAATGTTATAATTCTTGACGTCTGATATGTGTCCATTTATTCTTTTACGTAGAGACTGTCCAGTTCCTGGGTTAGTGGTTTTGTTGTGTGGTGTGTGGTTTCTGGTGAGTATTTGCTTCAGTTTGGGGGGCTGTCTGTAAGCAAGGATGGGCCTGTCTCCCAAGATCTGTGAGAGTGATGGGTCGTCCTTCAGGATAGGTTTTAGATCCTTGTTGATGCGTTGGAGAGGTTTTAGTTGGGGGCTGAAGGTGATGGCTAGTGGCGTTCTGTTATTTTCTTTGTTGGGCCTGTCCTGTAGTAGGTAACTTCTGCGTACTCTTCTGGCTCTGTCAGTCTGTTTCTTCACTTCAGCAGGTGGGTATTCTAGTTGTAAGAACGCTTGATAGAGATCTTGTAGGTGTTTGTCTCTGTCTGAGGGGTTGGAGCAAATCATCCAAGCATGAGTGTGGTATAAGAATCAGAATCAAGTCGAATAGAATCTATGTTTTCCCATTGAAATCAATCTTCTTAAATGCTTTCCTGAATTGGGACCTTAGTCATCATTCTGCATCAGTGACATCAAAGCCCATGTCAATAACGCTCTGTAGGTGCTTAGAACAGAGATGTTTTATCATTTTCATTTAATTGTACTGTTAAAAAGAAAAGCCTTAAAAGGGTATAGAAGAGAAATGATACCACGGAATTGTTCCAGACATGGAGGGCTTAATCATACATAACTATACAACAGGACATTCAAGGGACTGTCCTTCTAGGGGACTTTTATAGGGAAATGTATTTCTAAAAGATCATTGCATGCTTAGGATGGTTGAAAAGAATCTCTTCTTCTTCCTCCTACCCCCTCACGTATACCCCACGCATACACTAGTTATCTACACCTGTGTGTGTCTCATGTCCTATTATTGCAGTGAATCTGAAAGCTCCTTAACATGAATCTGAGTGGGTTTTTGGGCAGCACTGATAGTCCTGATGGACTCTGTTAGCCATGGACTCTGTTAGACACCCGTTAGCCAGTCCTTGTATGTGTTTGTTTTACTGTAGGCACACATGCAGTGTATGCGCCTTGTGCCATGCCCAGAGCAAAAGGAGCCCACTCCTGGGTGGGCTGGAGTACTGCAATTAAAATAGTAACTAATGATTAAAAAAATCAAATATATCAATTGTTTCTCTTGAGTACCTTGAATGCTAGTTGAAGTGTTTAACTGGAGGTAATCTATGGAGACCAAAGAGAGGAGAACCACTGAATATTACCAGTGTACCATCGGCACGTGCTTCTCTACCACTTTTCAGGAACAATTTCCTAAGTCTTCTAGGCGCAGAGCTCTTCTGGGAGTCACTGGCAGTTGTGCTCCAGTCCAAGCCCAGATGGCTGCACTGTAATTTTATAGCCCTGCAGCCAAGCCCACGTGTGAGTCCAAGAACACAGGCCAGCTGGGGGTGTTCTAGGGCAGTGCAGACCTACCCGCTGGGCTTAGCTAGCCCTGCCCCACTATACCTGCAGCCAGTGCTAGGCCTGGAGGGGGAAGAAAAGGAGGGAACTTGGCTCAGTTCAGGGCTGACTCGTGAAGAGGCAGGAGGTAGCTCTGCATCTCTACGAGCCTGAGGGAGGGAGAAGCACTGAAGGAGACTGGGGAGCACCCAGCAGTGAGTGGGCTGTACTGCAGTAAAACCTGTGGTATCTGGCACCTCATCAACCAGAAGGCTCTGTTGACCAGCATTTCTGATCTCTCCCAGTACAAATCTTCAGTCTTGTAACCGGGACTAGTATCCGGCCCGGGAGGTTACGCAATTGCACATTCTGCACTCTGCTTTTATGCAAAGGAGGCAGAAGACAAGGCAGCCATCTGATATCAGGGATTTATTCAAAAAAGCAGCTTCCAGGGTGTGTCATGGGGTCAGTGCAGATTCAGCCCAATCTTCTACACCTTCTATAATGGTAATTGATGTTGATAACGATGACCCTGAGGCACTGGCAAGATCCTGAAGTGCCTTCTGAATCATCAAAGAAAGATAAAATTATGTTCAGGATAGTTTTAGTGTTAAGTGTGTTTTTAGTGATCTGGGTGTATGCTGTGCGCTGCACATTGTGATATGTAGCGTCATAAGATAACCTACTGTATAGAAAACTTTACCTCTATACACCTAAGTGCTTCAACTAGCATTCAAGAAATCAACCCCTCTGCAGTGCAATACTGCTACTGGATTGAAGTACCTGTATACTATTTTATACTTTTTTCATTTTATTGTATTCTAATTCTTTGAAAATTGGTATTTCATTGGTAAGTTAACCGGAATTTTTGATTAACTTGCACCCCCATCCTCCCAACATGCTGATAACAAAGCTTTTACTGTACTTGTAAAGACGTTGTGGGCGAGGCCCTTCCAATTTTACATCTGCCCCATCCAGAGGGACTGTGGCCGCTGCAGGATGCTGCCAAAGGTCCCCAAGGAGGCGCCATTTGAGTCAAGCCACTACAGACTGTTTGTGCTATCAGGGCTACGCCCCAAACTGAGGGGACAGTAGGAAGTTGTCCAGGACGGTGGATTTGGACTCTTTGCTGGGAGGACCCTGCCGATGTTGCTTCACACAGGGCTCTGGGCTGGGATCTGGTGGAGAGGGAGGGCTGCCGTCCCCCTACCACACCTTCTTAAGGGCTGAAGTCCAGATGCAAGCGGAAGCCAGAGAAGGTTCTCAGCATAAAGTCAGGAACCAGGCACCTCTGCCAGGGAAGCAAGGGGCCAGAAGTCAGGTGTGCTAGCTGATAGGCTACCCGGCCCTCTGAGCACCCTATCACACTCCACTAGCGGGTTCCTGTGTAAATGAGGGCACTGTCAGCTCTGACTTTGGATTTCATTGTAAATAATTGCAGAACATGAGCATTTTAGCTCGCTCTGTAGAACTGCAAGCATAAGGAAGGTGAATTCTGTGCTCCCTCTTGTGGTGAATGACAAAAAAAGAAAGTTGTTTGCAGGATTGTGAGTCGGTCTCAGAACATTAGAAAGACAAGGTGGGTGAGGTAATTAAGTCGGTCCAATCAAAGATATTACCTCTTCCACTTTTTCTCAGTAAAAAAAGAAAGGGTTAATCTATTCTCCCATTAAAACTAATGGAAGTTGCACTTGTACATTTTCATTCTGATCCTACTGCCACTGAAATCGGTGGCAATTTTGCCCTTGACATAAATGGTAGCAAGGTCATACCCGTAATGAGATCAGAACATAGCCTTTCAGTCAACATATTTTTAAAAGCTATGCGAAATGCATCACCACTTCCTAGCATTTGGGTTTCCAGCAAACACAAGCATATGAAATGTGGCTACATGTATAACTCACTTACTATGCTTTATCTTTCCTGGGAAAAGAATGGCCTGAAAGAATTTACCAATAATGCTCAGAGCTGTTCAACCTAAAATGTTTTACTGTCCCTCTGGCATCTGGTTCTCACACGGATTTGTGGATTGTATGTTACTTCTATGGCTCTTTCATGGATTTGTTGATTATGTATTACATTGGTGTCTCTTATATGGATTTGTTTTAGTGATGGAAAATATAATAATTGTATTTATTAATATTTCTATAGCTCCCACAGTGCACCAGGCATTGAGACAAATATGAAGATAAGGTTGCTGCCCAAAGAAATTGCAGACTGAATTATTCCCACACAGATGGGGTATGAGATGCATTAAAGAGCAAACTGAGCCATGCAGTTCACCATGTATCTTGTAAGTGATGGGGAATTGCTCAGATTTTTGTAATGTCTGTTTTGTTACAGCTTATAGTGGGGAGAAGTAGGGGTTTGTCCATCTAGAAGAAAATACACTTCCTGTGTCTTATGTAATGGAGACAATAAGGGACTAAGCTAGTGCTTTATCCTGCATACACACAGACATGTGAGTAACTTCAGCCATGTGACTAGTTCTGCTGCAGGATCACACCTCTCGGGTAAAAGTTTATAATTGGGTTGAACCAAACCTACATCATGTGTGAACAGTTGCCCTCTTATAAGTTATATGCTTGTGGCGAGAATAGAGTCAAGGGAATATTGAAGTCAAGACCCCCTCAGTGTTTATTTAGTTCCCCAATGGCACCAGTACCTCACAACACATTATGTAGACTAAACTTAAAGCTGCGACACTTAATATCCTGTTTCTTCCTTAAGTGCATGTTGTTGCTTGTTTGTTTTTTTTTCTTCTATTTCAAGGGAGTGTGTTGTCCAGTTGTTAGGGCAGAGAGATTCAGGGTTGGACTCTTGGGTTCTATTTCTGCCTTTACTACTGACTCAGTGTGTGTGATCTTTTGCAAAACAGGTAATTGCTCCATGCCTCAGTTTACCCCTCTATAAAATGGCATGATACATACCTTGTAGGCATCTCATGAACCTAAATTGATATTTTAAAGTCATTTTGAGATTCTGGTATCAGGGGGTAGCTGTGTTAGTTTGTATCCACCTTGTAGGCCGGTAGCACCTTAAAGACTAACAGATTTATTTGGGCATAAGCTTTCGTGGGTAAAAACACCACTTCTTCAGATGCATGGAGTGAAAATTACAGATGCAGGCATTATATATTGACACATGAAGAAAAGGGAGTTACCTCACAAGTGGAGAACCAGTGTTTGAGATTCTGGGATACAAAGAAGTGCAAAGTATTTTTATTATTTAAAGATTATAGTCTTTATGCTACACTATGCTACAATATACATGAATCTCAGGCTGTTTTGAATGTGGCCAACTGTAATGCTTTTTTTTTGCCTCTTTTGTAAGTTTTATTACTTGGATATAACTTTTAAAAATAAACAGAAAAGCAGATGTAGCTCTTTGGGGGGCAGAGGCTGTGTTTACACAGCACCTAGCATAATGGGGTCATGACCTGGTTGGCCGTTGGCGCGACCGTAATATATCTAATAACAATAATAATCATTAATATCACTGCATACATTTTACATCCAATTTAAAAATCTGTAATTCTGTACTTTACAAGGAGACAAACTTTGAATTGCGTTAGTGTTATATTGGCTATTTTACAGGCCCAGCAGGATTGCTAAGATTTGAAAATGTATGTTTACTTTTACAACTACCCGTCAGGTGCTGACGAGAGCTGGTTGAACCATTTTCGATGGAACAGTTTTCCATTGGAAAATGCTGTTTTGCTGAAATTGACAAGTTCCCCCCCCAAAAAACATTTTCAACAGAAAAGTTTTGAAATGATTCAAAATTGAACTGAAATATTTGGTTTCAAATTTCTCATTTCATTTTGACTTATAATAATGTTTTGATGCTGTTGACATGGAAGACTTTGACAACGCTGACATTTTTGGTTTGATATGTTCTTTTCCATGTTTTCAAATTGAAATATGTGGGAATTTCCATTCCATTAAAAATGTCCAGATTTTTGACTTTTCATCCTGATTTGAGACAAAAAAACAAATTTAAAAATACTGAATTTCCTGAAGGATGAAGATTCCATTTCTAACCTGCTCTTGTCCTGACATCAGCAAAAATCCCATTGAAGTCAATGGGGAGTTGGCCAGAATAAGGAATATGGCACTGGTCTTTCAGTGACATAATGCTAAATCATGTTAGCATAAGAAAGACGACATACCTCTGGTGGGCCACCATTGTTTATGATTCAGAGAACATAAGCTATCATTAACATGGAGCATCCTACATCCGAGCCTCTTACTGTAAAATGTCAGTCAAATGTTACCCAAAATACATCCAGCTGGATAGATGTCAGATATTGTACCATTTCAGGGAGGTGCTGTCATGTAACTGACAGTCTGGAGAGACAGTGAAATGAATATTTCATCAATGCAAAGATTTGCTTAATGATACAACATGCTGTTGCAAACCACAGTATGTTAGTTCCATGTGGAGTACAGCATGCCTGAGCAGTGTTATTTAGCCACATCTGTAGAGGACACACTTCTTGCAATTAAACATAGGTCTGTAATATATGATAGGCATTTAGATCCAAATCCAGGACTTACTGTGCGGTATGAATAAGTGGGCTCCATGCTGGTAAGGTCTGGGGGGTGTGTGGTGGGGCACTAGTAGGACAGAATCCCTGTTCTCTCAGGTTGTACAATGGCAGTAAAGCATGGAGCACAGTACTGGAGAGATTTGCTGTTGACCTGAGGCTGCTCTAACTTACCTCAGGGGCTGGACAGGATTTTGTATAGTCATAGGATATGGCATGCATACAGGACGGGCATTGAGGCTGGTCAGGAGATGGGAAGCATTATCTGTGGCAAATTTCAAAAGAATTGAAAAATGTTAATTTTGGATGGAATTTATTTGTTGTTCTTGAAGTGAAATATCTAAACCAGTGGTTCCCAAACTTGTTCCGCTGCTTGTGCAGGGAAAGCCCTTGGCGGGCCGGGCCGGTTTGTTTACCTGCCGCGTCCACAGGTTCGGCCGCTTGCGGCTCCCACTGGCTGCGGTTCGCTGCTCCAGGCCAATGGGAGCTGCTGGAAGCAGTGCGGGCTGAGGGACGTACCGGCTGCCGCTTCCAGCAGCTCCCATTGGCCTGGAGCAGCGAACCATGGCCAGTGGGAGCCACAATCTGTGGATGCGGCAGGTAAACAAACCAGCCCGGCCCACCAGGGGCTTTCCCTGCACGAGCGGCGGAACAAGTTTGAGAACCACTGATCTAAACTAAAAGTTTTGTTTTTTCTTTTGGGTTTTCAGTCATTTCTCTCTGCCTCCCCTCATTTCTCTCCCTTTGGAAAAGAGGGGGAGTAGGAAAAGCCTCAAAATTAAAAATATGGATTAGGTTTTGATACAAAAATAAAAATATTTAAAAAAATAAAGAAAAATTCATTACGAAAATCTTTTTTGTCCCAACTCTCCCTGTCCCATTATTTTTCAGTAAAAAAAGCCAGCCAGTTTTGGATGATATAAGGCCACCCAACCCAGTCCTTGCCCTAAGAGTAGGAATGGAATAACCAAGAGTCAGGCCCACTGAATGGAAAGTCAGAGCATCTAGCTCTAAGAGGGCAGTACTTTCTCTTCATTCTTAGATGATCCTCAGTATTGCCAACTTCAGGCACTGAAACATCAAGAGTAAGGCCCCCAAAGATCATGAGCGTGGCTTGAAAATCAGGTTTGTTTTTTTTTAAATAGTCCATTTTGGGTTTCTTCTCTTTACCTTCTGGTTTCTGAGCTTCTAGTTTTCATATTTCAAGGTTCTCTCTGAAAGCATTAAGACTGGAAATGTCCTATTTTCTTTAAAATGAAAGCCAAGATTTTAATGTGATAACAGGAGACCAGCAGTTGGAGCTTTAAGATAAAACACCAAACTTTGCAAAACTTGAGATAAACCATGAGAGGGTTGGCAACACTGAATCTTAAATATAAAGTTGCTGGACACTGACTCCTACTGGTAAATTCATCATAAACTCCATCTGCACACTACGCATCTTGCTATTAAAGCCTATTAGATGGCTGGCTCCCCCAAAACAGCCTTTAAGCGTGGGAGAGCTCTGTAACGATAATGACATTTAAACCAATTCAGTGAAGCACATGTATTTTATGTTGTGCTGGAATGTAAATATGGTAAATATCTTCCATCTTGTTAGCCTCTTCCACTGCTCTAATTAATGGACTAACTTGCTGGTTTGTCAGTTTATCACATTGATAGACCTGTTAAATGAAACCTGCAGAGGTTAGACAATTTAGTCTGATGGTCAGTTGCAGCCCGTCATGGCAGTAATTTCTAGTAATAGCATATGTGCCAAATGTCCAAGTGGTATCAGCATCCATTATACTTTTTGTTGACTTGAACCATTCATAACCTGTCAGATTAGGCAATTAGGCTGTCTTGACTTGCCAGGGGAAATTGCTTTCCCCTAACTGATGGTATTGGTTTTGTGGTTGAGCAGATAAGCACTTGGTCAGACTGCTCTATGCATTCTTACCTGGCATGGATGATGAATGCTGAACTGGTGCTCAAACTTGAGTGCTTGGTAGCAGCAAACAGACAGTCACCAAGAGAAATATTCGAGGCATCTTCATGCATGTTTTAAAGGTGCACGATTAATGATGCCCCCAATCCTGCAAACACTCAGTCATGTGCTTGACTTGATGTACGTGAGCCATCCCATTCATTCCATTGCTAGTTTTTTACACTGTTTCTCTCTCCTGAATTAGGGTCAGATCCAAAATTTACAGAAGCCAATGGGAGACCTTCTACAAGGCTTCAACGGGCTTTGGAATAGAGCCTTAAACAAACACGGCTGTCGTAGGTGCCTCTGACACTTGGTGGTGTTCTTCTTGCAGTAGGTGCTGACATTCTCCTCTGGCAATTGTCCGTCTGGTACGTCAAGCAGTTGCTGTATCAGTTTGTAAATGCATCAGAGCTTCTGTTTATTCCATAGGAGTTACTGCTCAGCTCTCTCAGTCAAATGGCATTTAAGAGCTTTTAAGAGCCATAAATCCTTGACCTCAAAAGCCCAAGAGGTGCAGCATCCGGATATAATGTCACTTCAGCTGCTTTATGACTTTCAGCGGAAATAGACAAAAAAGATGAGTTATCTTGAAAAGCCATTTGGGTCTCCATTGAGTAAGGCTTATGCCCTCTCAGTGGCTTGGTTTTTTGTTTTTAAAAGCTCTTTACAAGATTGGCACAAAAAATGAATGTTGGTGAAAGGCAAGACTGACAAAGGAGATGACTTCACGAGCAGATCGTCATTTTAAGGGGACATTGCCAAACTGCTCTCTCTCTCTCTCTGAATTGTACTCCAATCCTGGAACTGGAATGACATTAGGAAGGGAGCAGACGAGTGGGCAAATAATAACACAGAGAATCTGATCTCAGCTGTGTGAGTGAACACCAACAAACGGCCGTGAGATGGTAAAGGAGATCAGGGAGTGGTCAGCTGAGCCTCCTCCAGCTGTATGGCCCTATGAAATATTGGTAATATTTAAAAGAGATGTCACCTTGTCTGGAGGGGGTGGTAGGTTGGGGCTAGAGGGCGTAGAGCCAAGATATGCAAAAGTAGAGGTTGCAATGGTGCCAGGATGTTAAGGTGGCAGGGACTGCATAAATACCTAGATTAGAGGCTCATTCTACATGCTATTCTGCTGGAATTTCTGTGGGGGCACTGAGGGGAATGATACTGCTGATACATTCCAGAATGATGCTTGGATGTTTTTTTTTTTTTTTAGTGCAACAGTGTTACACTGTTGACTCCTTTAGCTTGTGATCCACTATGACCCACAAACCCCTTTCCGCAGTACTCCTTTCTAGGCAGTCATTTCCCATTTTGTATGTATGCAACTGACTGTTCCTTCCTAAATGGAGTACTTTGCATTTGTCCTACTTGAATTTCATCCTGTTTACGTCAGGCCATTTCTCCAATTTGTCCAGATCATTTTGAATTTTAATCCTATCCTCCAAAGCACTTGAACCCCTCCCAGCTTGGTATCATTCGCAAACTTTATAAGAGTACTCTTTATGCCATTATCTAAATCATTGATGAAGATATTGAGTGGAACCTGCGGGACCCCACTTGATATGCCCATCCAGCTTGATTGTGAACCACTGATAACTACTCCCTGGGAACGGTTTTCCAACCAGTTATGCACCCACCTTGTAGTAGCACCGTCTAGGTTGTATTTCCCTAGTTTGTTTATGAGAAAGTCATGCGAGACAGTATCAAAAGCCTTATTAAAGTCTAGATATACCATATCTGCTGCTTCCCCCCCAATCCACAGGGCTTGTTACCCTGTCACAGAAAGCTATTAGGTTGGTTTGACATGATTTGTTCTTGACAAATCCATGCTGGCTGCCACTTATGACCTTATCTTCTAGGTGTTTGCAAATTGATTGCTTAATTTGCTCCATTATCTTTCTGGGTGCTGAAGTTAAGCTTATTCTCCAGGTTTTCCTTATTCCCCTTTGTATAGATTGGGACTATATTTGCCCTTTTCCAGTCTTCTGGAATCTCTCCCGTCTTCCATAACTTTTTGAAGATAATTGCTTATGTCTCAGATATCTCCTCAGTCAGTTCCTTGAGTATTCTAGGATGTATTTGTTCAGGCCCTGGTGACTTGAAGACATCTAACTTGTCTAAGTAATTTTTAACTTGTCCTTTCCTTATTTTAGCCTCATTTTCTCTGGCATTCACTATGTTAGACGTCCAATCTAACATTGGGCATTGGATGTCCAGTCTAATGTCTGGCTTTAGTCATCTGGCTGACAAAGCAAGAAACAAAACAATCCCTTCCAAAAATATATACTGAAGGAGAAGGAAAATCTCTTGGAACGATGGACAGTCCCCAATGAGAGTTTTCTTTTGCCCCCGATGCTTCCTTTGGAAGCTCCACAAAAGAACACGCACACGTGTGCATGCAAGACCTACTGAACCTCAAATGACTGCCAGGAGTCTGCCACTGATGTTGTAGAGAAGCGCACATCTGCATTTCTTGGGGCATGAGGGGCAGTCTGCTTCTGCACTTGGACAGGATAATGGAGATCCTGATTCTAAATCTCGGTGAGGAAATTTGGCCAAACCTCTATTAAAAATAGGAGCAGGCTTTAAGTTTTCTCTGAGATTTACAACCCTAACTTTTTCAGGCTCACGCTCAAAAACAACATCAATCATTTAATTTACTGTGGGTCCAAGGCCTGGAGGCAGCTGATCTCTAGACAATGATCTATTAGAAGCCAAAGTTATCCATCACTCTGAGAGGAGTTTAGCCACTGTTTTCATTATGGAGGCAGTGGGAGCAAACCCTCGTTAAGGTTACTTTGAACTTTTCACTTAAAACAAGATTAAAATCCCTCTATTTTAGAGTTCAGCAGTTGAATTTAGTCTCCTGAGTCACCGCTATCTTTTCTGAGGACAACTGAATAAAATAGTTACCAATTTTGAGATGATACAGATCAAGGCTACATTTAAAAATGATTGTGGCGAGAATAGAGTTAAGAGAATGATTGATTTTAATTCTGTCTTCCTCTCTGTACAGAACCTTGTGCAATGAGGTCCAATCTTGACTGGGGCCTCTAAGTGCTACCACAGCATGCCTTCATAGCAATAATATTGTTCTCACTTTTTTTGGCTAAACAATCTCAATTGCTTCAGGCTCAAAGCTTCCCCCAGACAGATCGATTCCCATGGTATGTTTGACATAGGCCATGACAATAGCTGACATGGAGTTCTGTTTTCTGATGCTGGATCTCCAGCCCTTCTCTTTACAAAGACCCACCCACCCCAGTCAGCCCTTATCCTTGGGGAACTATGGAAGCAGGGTGGGTAGCATAACATGTCTCCTTTTCTGGCTCCCCAGCCCCACTGCCTTTTCCTCCCCAACTAAGCTACTGTACAACTGTTTGGCCTCCCTGGACAGCTTCCAGCCAGCCTTGACTCCCCCATCATCCACTGTCTCGGCTTAGATGTCCCTAGATCTGCCAAGGTTTGCCAGTAGGTGTGCAGAGGTCTGATGAACATGATCAGGTTTGTTGGAACAGGACTCCTCACGTGGGAAACAATAGAAAATTAGCTAGGAGAAGATGCTTCCTCCATAGCAGAGCTACCGCTCGGTTTTTCAGGTCACTCTTCCTGCAAGTCGTCCCCTGTCTGTGTCCCTTCCCTTCTGTGTCCCATAGTACAGAGAGGAGTAGGTTGGGTGGAGACTGGCAGCTTGTCTTATGGAAGCCATAATGTCTTGGGTTTCCTGCTAGACCCTGCTCCAAAGATGTTCCCCTGTGGGTAGTGGTTTCAGTCTATGGAATGGAAGCAGCACAGAATTTAACAGATGCTTCTGGTGCTATCTTGCCTTGCACATTTTCAGCACTATTAAAAGGGGTGAGCCAGTGGTGAGAATCTACCCTTGAAGTTCTGCTCCTATTGAATACCTGTAAAGAGGCTTCGATAGGATTGGATGACAGGGTGGGGGATGTGATCAGGCCCATCAAAATTATATTGAGCCACACATGGTGTTAAATCCCAGTAAGATGGAGAGTTAAAGTGTAAACAGTTCAACACCAGGATGGTATTACTGTGAATACTTATGGCTCACAGCTATTGTGGACTAATACTCTCCTATAACTGTCTACTCTTAGCTTTGTGACTATCAGAACCTACCAAGCAAGCAAGCCAACTTGGAAAATACAGTCCTACTTGATGGAAGCATTGCATGATCACTGAATGGATAGCCCTTAGAGTACTTGATTAAATACTGATGCAAGTCTGATCCACGGATGTTTGTGTTCAGTAATAAACAGAGGGTTCATAATTACAAAGACTAGCTCCTGGCTTTGGATGAAGGGCCTCAGGTGGTGCACAGTAAATAAGCCACACCAAGATGTTTCTTTGCAAGGGTCAGTTTTAGAAATTGTAAGGTCACTCAGAGCCAACAGACATTGTTCACCTACATGTAGTTATCAGACTTATTTACTGCTGTGAAATCCGTTATCGTGCTGAGCGGCAGACATGAGGCTTCACTCCTATGTGGTTAAAAAAATAAATCCGCTGACAGAATATTGTCAGACTCAATAAATGTGTTCTTGATGAATAGGGTCATTTGCAGGGCTGATGGAGAATCAGGGGCACAATAAATCAAAGACAGTTTTTTTTTATTTTTTCTTAAACAGGACTCTTCAATTTGAACTCGCAATTGTTTAACTTTCATATTGGAGCTAGTCCTGGGTGATTTTTTTCCCCCTCCCGCAACCTGAAGTACTACTCTGGGAAACCTTGGGAGAAAAAGTGAAGGAAAGAGGAGAGGGATTGAGGTGAAAGGAAAAAGAGTCACAGCTGCAAGGACTGGGTTGGGGTTGGAGGCTAGGACAGGGCTAGAGGTAAGGAGGGAGGAATTTACAGAGCATTTTTTATAGCTGCAGACCAATGCTATCAAATGGTGATTTTTTTCCCTCCACAGAATCATCGCTTAGGTCCCTGCAAGACTGTAGATGTTCCACAGTCTTAAGATCCAGGGTAGACAATAACAAACCTCTGGCCACTTAGGTTTTTACAGTGGACTCACCATGGCCACTCCAGCCTTCAAATATAGAACTGCTCCAAAAGCACAAGCCCCTGCCTCTTGAATTAAACAGAATACTTTGTTTGCGCTGGAGAATGCTGGGACTATGACACCAGGTTGAGCAGTTCTAATTCAATCCAGCAGAGGGCAGTCTCTCATAGACACATACTCACACATTTTCTCTCACCCACCGGTGTACTTTTGCTCCCTTCCCCAGTAGGTGGAAAGCAGGTGTTTACCAGAGAAGCTGGTGAAGTACTTTGCACTTGGCGAAATCTGTGTGTCGCTGCTGAGAGCGGCAGTTGAAAGTCAGAGGGTAAATTCCCCTTTCACGAAGGCTGCTCTGTGCGATGCCCTGTTTATACCCACAGCAGAGAGTGCCTGGGTATGGAGGGAACATATGAAGGGGTGTCGGGAGAAACGTGCAGTGAAATCCTATAAAATGAGTATGTGCTTAAGCGGTGAAACCAACCTAACAGTCCCACAAATATCCTGCAGCAAACAAGGTGCATGAATCGGGATTCTCAGATATGATGCAGTGGTTTGCCACAAGGTGTCGCTAGCTGTACAGAGATGTATTTGTGTGTGACAGTACAGACATTTAAGCACAGGTCTGCAATAAAACCATACTAGGCTTTGCGTATGTTGTCCAGGTGATTATCAGGCAGTCATCAGAGAGGTAGATTTACAGGGGGAAATGTGTAAACACGAGACATCACTACAAGAGTGTATGAGGACTAATGTTTTCAAATCTATATCTAGATTCTCTTTGGAAAACATAGATCACTTGGGGGACAGACCTGCCACCCCAGTTTCTGCTGCAGGTATTTGTTGCTTCTTCTGCTATTACCTTTTATTTTCAGTTGCATTATGGTGCAAAATGCATTCTGTCACACAGGGCAGCTGAGCCCAAGCAATGAGAATTGTGTACCTTCGCTGTATGTTTGCAATAAGAACATGATTGTATGCATTAAAACCTTTCTAATCTGCACTTCGGTATGCCACACACCTTCTGATCTCCACCTGGAACTGATGCTCTCTCTCACAAAAGATTTGACAGCAAATGTAGCCAGGGCTCCCATTACTAATATTTCATGATATTTACAAACTACACTATGGTACATTTACAAGTGTTACAGCCAATAATTAGTAAGCATCGAGAGCACCCATGAACAAAGCACAGGTGATGATGCATTATCCCTGCTTTCTTTATTGTTTCTCCTCAGTTAGATCCAGCTGGGGGAGCCCCTAGGCCGAGGTACAGCCCCATAGTAGTCAGTTTGTTCATTTATTTAAATTGAAAATAATAAAAAAGACACCTATCCAAGGTTCTAGGTGCCCTAACGCATCATTAGTAATGCAGCATTGCAGTAATTACTCAGCAGGAACTCAGCCAGCCAGACACCTACTGAAAGACCTTTCCATCCCTTTGTCATTGTGGGGTGTGTACGCTCTGCCTTCTTCAAACCCCCTGGTAAACAGATGGCTTTTGCTGTGTGCCAGGGTTGAGGGCAGCAGGGTTTTTTTTCATAGATTCATAGATATTTAGGTCAGACGGGACCATTGTGATCATCTAGTCTGACCTCCTGCACAACGCAGGCCACGGAATTTCACCCACCCACTGCTGCGAAAAACCTCTCACCTTCCACCAGGGAGGAACTCACTGCAGAATTGGGCCCCTCTACTCATTGAAATTAGATTGTAAACTCTCCAGGGCCATGCCAGGGGTAAAATTTTCAGGAGCCTATTTTTGAAAGTCACGACAGTGGTGCCTCCATTGTGCTGCAGCGTTGCCTCCATTGCACTGTGACTGCCCCGGGTGGAAACTGCCGGTGCTAACTAAAAGGTACCTGGTTGGCGTTAAGTCTTTCAGACGGACTTCATTAACCTGTGCTAGGTACCTTTTAGTTGGGGCCGGTTGCATCCACATGGGGTTACAGTGCAACGTTTTGGTGTGCTCTGTAGGTTATCGCCCCATAGTCCTCATTGCAGTGTGGATCAGCTGTCAGCACGGGGGCTGGAACAATTTGTATAGTGGGGGTGCTGGGAGCCATTGAACCAAACTGTAAACCCGGGATAGGATGGAAACCACTTCAAACCAGGGAGTGCGGCAGCATCCCCCTCCTCTCTAGTTCCAGCACCTGTGGCTGTCAGGTACTTTAGGCACCTTAGTCCCATTGAAAGTCAATGTAATTTAGGCACCTGGGTGCCTAAATCAATTTTACGTGTGGGACTAAGGCGTTTTTGAACATTTTACCCCATCTTTTCCTTTGGTTTCTTCTCTAAAGTGCCTAGAACACTTTGCAGCACTGTAAACAATAATCCATAATTAGACTAATTCACACCATTTGGTAATTCACAGTGGGTCTCCGAGGTGTACGTCTACACTGCAATTAAAAACCTATGGCTGGTCCGTACCAGCTGATGTAGACTCAGAGAGCTCGGGCTAAGGGGCTGTTTAATTGCACTTGGTGATTACCTGTTCTGTTCATTCCCTCTGGGGCACCTGGCATTGGCCACTGTCAGAAGACAGGACACTGGGCTGGAAGGCCCTTGGCCTGACCCAGTGTGTCTGTTCTTATGTAGATGTTTGGTCTCAGGGCTGCAGCCTGGACTCTAGGATCCTGTGAGGAGGGTCTCCGAGCTCGGGCTGCAGCCCAAACATCTGCATGGCAGTTAAACAGCCCTTAGCCTGAGCCCAGCGAGCCGGTGTCAGCTGGCACGGGACAGCTTTGGGTGTAACTACAATGTAGCCATACCCCTAGCCACTAGTGAGAGAGTGTGAGATACGATTTCATTCTCTGATCATTTTACTAACACAGTACACCCCACATGGAGGCACTCAGATACCACGGTGAGGAGGGTGGAACAAAAGCCTTGTCTATAAACCAGTAACAGAAGGTCCATTTTTCTCCTACCAGTGCAGGGAGACCAGCTGTGTGTTTGCTGAGAACTAGATGGTGATAACACCACTTTTCCTGACACTGTTAAATGGATGTGAATTAGCAAACTGTCTCCTCTGCCCTGAACACCTCAGGCTGCTGGGACTGATGTGACCCTGTATGAGGACTATCGCCCTGCATTTCAGTTTGCAGAGTTGTTTTTCTTCTGTCAGGAATATGGATACTTCAGCCCAAGGAACTACATTTGGAAAACCCTTTGCTAGGGTTTAGCTGCTGCAATAAGACACAATCCACGGCCATCATTCCATTTTAATTCCATTAATTTCCAACTAGCTGCAACTAACGATGGTTTGGCTTTGTGGCCGGCTGCTATGAAATGCAATTCAGTGGCACATGTGTACAGTGAATGTGGCTAATAATAATACATAGCTCTCATGCAGTGCTGTTCATCTTCAAAGTGCTCTGCAAACATTAATCCTCATAGCTGCCCTAGGATGTAGGAAAGTATTATGACCCCCATTTGACAGATGAGGAAGTGGAGGCAGAGAGATCAACAGAATGACTTGGTCTCTGGGATTAGAAGTCAGAAATTCCTGTGGATCCGTCTGTGTCCAGATCATGCTTTCGTAACGGTGGGACTGGTTTTCTTCTAGTGAAGTAGATATAACAGTGAGGAGGGCCTTAGAAATGCACATGGAATGCAGACAGCAAAGTAGGTTGAAATCCGGCTGTTTCAGTGTCTGACAATGTGTCAATTCCAGTGGCCTTTCACACTAAGGGGGAAGTTGTTCCGAGTATGAGGGGCAGGAAACAACATAGTTCCACTCTGTGCAGGTTCCACTTTGAGTGTCCTGTTATTCCTGAGACCTGCTGTATGCCATGATGCGATATCTGTGTCCCTCACTCCTTTGGTGGAACGTGGACTACCTCAGCAGGTCTCTGATGGGTGTGCTCCCCACACTTATCTGGCAAGAGCTGAATTAGGCTAGGTGGGCTCAATTAGCTAATTAGGCTGCAAACGAGAGCTTTAGGCTGGAAGCAGCTAATTAGAGAGAGGCTCACCTGTGAGGGACAGGTGGGGCTTCTATAAAAGCTAGCAGGCTGGCAACAGAGGGGGTGGTGGTGAGGTTACAGTCTCTTCCTGAGAGAAGGGAGGGATATGTGAGGGACTGCAGGGATAAGTTGCCTAAAGTTATTCTGTGGGAGGAGACTGGCAAACCCAGAGGAGTGGGGAAGGCCAAAGGTATGGAAGTGGCTCAAGGAAATATAGTAAGGTGCAGGGAACACAGGTTGGCTGTTGTGTAGCGGGTCCTTGAGCTGGAACCCAGAGTAGAGGGTGGGCCTAGGTTCCCCTGCTAGCTACTGTGGGGCTGGTACTGTAAGGCAGTGAAGCAAAAGACTGCCTGGGAATGCTGGAGAGCAGGAACCTTTATGCACTTCCCTGCTGGAAGGGGCCCCTCCCTCCTCCCCCATAGTGACCTGGCCAGAGGGCTGAGTCCTGAAGAGGACAGCTGTGGCTCCTGAGAGCGAGAGAGGAGCTGCAGAGAAGAAACTGATGTGTAACTGCTGGAAGTTCAACATCTGATGAAGTGAGCTGTAGCTCACGAAAGCTCATGCTCAAATAAATTGGTTAGTCTCTAAGGTGCCACAAGTACTCCTTTTTCTTTTTGCGAATACAGACTAACACGGCTGTTCCTCTGAAACCTGCTGGAAGGAGTGTGACTGAGCTAATTCCCAGACCTGCCAGGAGGCGGCGCTATCCAGTGGTGAGTACAGCACCCTGTCACAAAGTCCTACATCTTCTTGCTCTCCCACCAGTTTGGCTGGAAAATGCCATTTTAATTGCATTCTGGATAATTTTATGCCATATTAAACTTCATTCTGGTGAACTAAAGCTCTAATAATGATAGCAGTGCTGTCAATTGGTATGCACATGAAATTGCCAGTCAGCTGGGATAAGTGATGGTGCCAGATATAATGAAGTCTGTTCTTAGCCGGGCCACTGACAAGGCAGCCAAAATGCATATGGGAGAATGCATTGGGTAAGGTGATGACATTTGTGTACTAATGGAAATTCCCCACTTACAGCTCTGGGGACCAGAGAGGGCTAGGCGGCAGGAGGATGGAAATTGTTTAGTCAAAATCTGATTAATACTGACCTGAATGAGGAGAGTCTGCCACTGGACTTCTGTTGATGGAAATGTCTTAGGGGAATGAGAGCAATTTCTTCCAAATGCAGTGATGGTCAGAACACTTCTTACGTAAGAAAGGCACCTGCTTATTCATTGGGTCTGCTTCCTGTGGGCCTGATGCGTGGAAATCTCTTTAGCTTTCAGTGAATTTTAGAACAGGTTTCCCCAAGTGAATTTAGATCCATGTGATTATTTTACTGATGCCTGGCAGAGCTAACACAGTTGGGGGGGGGGGGGGGGGGAAAGAGCTCATGAATTGTAAAAAAAGATAATGCAGGGAGGACTTAATTGACATGTGGCTTATGATGAATAAGCCAGCAAGAACCTGGCTTGACATTCAACTCTTCAGTTTATTTGCAAGCTGATCAGGTTTGATCAGAGACCCAGTGAAGGAGCCCTGCAATGCCATTCCTGCAGGGTTGCTTTTCAGCTCCAAACCAGATATTTAACCAATAGGAAGAGATTCAGCAGTGGAGGCCCAAGTCATGCTCCATAGAGTGGTCCAGGAAATGCGTGGACTGAATCATCCCCTCAAGTAGTGGGATTTCCCCCTGCTTTGGAATGAAACAAAGGGCTTCATCCTCCAAATCCTCACATACCCAGTGATCTATACAAGTCTCAGGGGAGCTGTTGGTCCTTGCTTCTATCAATGAGTCATATCCCTACATCCTGGTCCTTGGCAGGGCACCCTATAGGCAGTTGCCCCCAAAACCTCTCTCAGAATATTAGGAGGGGCTGCCATAGCTCAGAGGGAGCCCAAGTTTTTTAGACTGATTTGGGACTTGAAGTTGGCAAATCCCTGTGGGTTTGGTGTGGGGATGAGGTATGGAGAAGGCCTCTTCTCTCCTGGCCCCTTTCTCTCAATGCCTGGATCCCGGTGGAGGGACTTCTGCAGTCTGGGGAAGGTGGTATTTCCCCACTCTGTGGGTCCCCCTACTTCAGGCAGGGATTCAGTAGCTTCTCATCCTTTCTGTCCAGGATATCAGAAAGGACAATTGGATAGTACAGTGATGAGTGTGGTATAAAAACCAATACAGAATCTGTCAGAATTTGGTTGGATCTCTCTGGATTTAGGGCGTTAGGCTCCAAATGAAGGCACTCCCCTCACAATTGTTAGTGGTGCTGAAATGCTGATTGTGTAGGGGACCTATAGACAGGACAAGAAACTGAAGGTGCAGGGAGGGTGGTGTTGCCTGGAGTGTGCGTCCTTGCTTGGCTTTGCTATTGCAAATTGTGTATTGTTTTGGAAAACGAAGTTGGCTGAGGCAAAAAGCGACAGGCCTGCTGCTAGAGAGCATCCTGCTGCTGTTTGAGCCACAGAGTGGTAGGGTGTAATGAAGCATTGATCAATTTTCCACTCCAGTTCCGTGGAGCATGTTGCCTGAATGAAATTATTGATTAGCTTGGGGGTCAATATTGAGTCCTACATGGAGAGGTGTCTCTAAGCACAGAAGTACACTCTGTGCCTTCACTTACACATGTGCCTTCGTGTTCTATTGGAATAAATGTCTCCTTTGATTGGAGACCAGCTCATGCCCTTGGCAGCACCCTCCTGCTGCATATGTTCCCTTTAGTCTTGTATACTCTGGGGTCTTCGCTTTTATGGCCCAATCCTGCAAGGTACTTAGTACCTGGGGAGTTGAGATGGCTCAGCACCTACCAGGACTAGGTTCTGAATCTCCTATTTCCTGAAATTCAGACCTAGTTTTCGTAACCTCTTTAGAATGACTAAGATTTCCGAGTCCATGTATTGTGCTGCTTGCCCTCTGCTGTGCTTGCTTAATCTCTAAGACTAGTGTGTTGTAGCTGAGATTTGCAATTTATGCCCAGTGCTCTAAATGTGGCCTCATTTGCTCTTTAGAATGTGCTAGAAGAATCTCTTCCTAGTTACATTTGAAAACTTCTTTATGCCTTCTGCAATTGTATTTGCATTCCACCGGTATTAGCACACTTGCATATTTTAACTTCCATCCAGGGGATTGGCACATGTGGCTAGTGAAGACATACTGTATTCCCCATAGCTTTTGGATCCCAAGCACTTCACATTTCTTTACTTTGCACTGCAGTTTGGCCCCTCTATTCCTGTCCAGAACTTTAGAATAATTAATGAAGAGACTATGCCCAGAAAATGCAGCCTAGGTTTGACATGTTGCAACAGGAATTTGGAAGTTGTGTGGATACTCAGAGGCCTGACTCGAAGCCCATTCAAGTCAATAGGAGTCTTTTTTTTTTTCCATTGAAGTCAATGGCTTTTTAATCATGTCTGCACTCTTGGATTGTTTGACAAAGTTCATAATTATGGATAACCCAAGTAGGAATACTTTGTTTTATGAAGCCCCATGTCAACTGGACTATAACAATGTATGTTTCTCTTCCAGTTTTCGAGAGATGCTTCAGAGTGCATCGTTCTAGGATGTCACAGATTCAAGAAGAGGCAATAGTTACACAAGGTGTCTGATATTGCTAATGCCCCAGAATCCTGTATTATGGAGGAAGCATGGATACTACCACATCCCATCTAATAAACCCATAAGTGCACCTTAATTTCTACAAGCCTAAAAAGAACACGTATTAACTGGGTCAAAATTTGTCCATACTGCATGCCTGGTTACTGAGGGCATTTATCTGATTCTAGGCTTGCTTCCCTCTTTTATTTTAGATTTGTAGTTCACTGCTAAATTCTTAGGTTCAGAGATTGCAGCTATGAAGAATATATCAGTGACTCTCTCACATGGTGTTTTAAAAGTTCATAATGGAACTTGAGGGGAAAAGTCCCCAGTCTCTTTTAAAGTTCAGAGATATAAATAGACTAGGAGTATAATTCTATAAAATTGAACTGCATTATTGCTCTCTTCTGGACTGATTGCATCCTCCAAAGTTTCTTATTAGGAGCAATTTTCATTCAAAGTCACTGACATCTAAACAGAAAAATTCAAGCAGCCTCAGTCCATCCCAAACTGTTTGTTTCCACTTAAATGTGTCCTCAGATTTCAAGTCTTTCATTATTTCATCCACTTCAGATCCTTGCTCACTAAACTGAAACATTTAGTTATCTTTGTTTACAGTCTGACACGGTCATGCATTTGTTTGCATATGTATATCCTGTAGGCAGCAGCTATACTCCTAAAAATGACCCAGTCAGACCTATGCAGAAAACAGTCTTTACATGTGTTATATCACAGCTCCCAAGAAGAACTGCACCACAAGTAACAAATAGCATTTCTCGAAGATTTTGCTGCCTAGTCATTCAGTTAGACAGAGCTTGTAAAACAAACTGTAACTGCACCATCTGGTGACTCCAAATAATAATATGCCTTAGAGACCAATTCTCTGTATACTACTGTATCAAAAGCTTTTCTAATCTTTAGGGTACTATACCAAGTGAAAGTGAAGTTGACAAGCTCTGTCTTAGTTTCACTTTGCACTTTGCTTTGATGTAGTACTGCTCTACTCACAGAGGGAGCCAAGAAGTGGAAGTATGTCACAGGGGTTTACATGCCCAACTCTTGTTGTCATGCCTGGCAGGGATGGCTCTCCCCTGTTGGCAGTCAGAATTGTAGGAAGCTTTTCCCATTTGAACTTCTGTGTGTTGATTACACAAGTAAATTTGTTAAAACTGCACTTTTTCCATTGCCATGGCTCAAAGATACTGTTAGGGTTGCAGCTGCATATGTGTTAATGCAGACCCCTTGTCTACTGGGCAGAGTTTTAGCCAAAGGATTTTAATGGAGGTCATGAACCCGAAGTCCTGTATAGGACTTTGAAACTGTAGGCATAGAAAGAATGGTCTTGCCATTAAAACATCGGTGAGAACTCAAGACATCTAAGGTCAATTCTTGACTCCGCCACAAATGTCCAGTGTGACCTTGGGCAAGTCACTTAATCTCTGTGCCTCATCT
Organism: Caretta caretta; assembly: GCF_965140235.1. Taxonomy (NCBI): domain Eukaryota; kingdom Metazoa; phylum Chordata; order Testudines; family Cheloniidae; genus Caretta; species Caretta caretta. The sequence goes on from NC_134214.1 coordinate 90,416,198, forward strand.
CCCATTTTAAAAATAAGGGACTAATAATACTCCCTCCCTGCCAAGCCTTGTATGTTTAAATTGCAAACTCTTTAGGGCAGCAACTGTCCCTTTACTATGTTTATTACAGTGCCTAGCACCTCTTGGTGCTACTGTAATACCAATAATAAAACTAGGGCTACATCTTTTTATTATCTTATCCACATGACACAAATCTCTCTCACCTCTGTCTCTGATTACAGCACATAAGCACTAGATTAAGGATGGTGCTTCAGCAGGCACACCATGCCAATGCTGCAGGGCTTTCCTTTCCTTCTCTCCCTGGCACTCAAGTACTTTACTCATGGTGATTTGTAAGCAAATAAATATTTATAACTATGTACAAATTATTTAATGCTGCCATACATAATGCTGCCACTGACCAAGAAGGCATTAAAGGAGAAAAAGATGCTCTAAGACTGAACAATCCTCTGGGTCTCCCAATGCATTCTGTGTCTGCTTTATGTTGTTGGCAGTGTTGTAGCCATGTTGGGCCCAGGTCTGGGAGAGATGAGGGAATATATTTTATTGGACCAACTTCTGCTGGTGAGAGAGGCAAACTTTCAAGCTAAACAGAGCTCTTCTTCAGGTCCCGTGATGTCTGCTTGGAAAAGACTGGTCCAGATCCTGTGAATGTGAGGGGAGTCTTTCTATGGACTTGGGTGGGGGTGAAGTTCCTAGAAGCTGATGCTGAGCCTCTAGCCATTTGCCACCATACACTGAATTAATAATAATGATGTGTTGGCAGGGCCAATGCATGTTGGTGGCAATAAATAATCAGTAACAGCTGGAGCTGCTGTCTGCAAAATATTGCAAAACAAGCAGATGCATCCATGTTGATAAAAATGAGTGACCCGTTGGTTCGTTCATTTGTTTATGCAAAACTTTATGCAGCAGCCTGGACCCTCCATTGTGGACCAGGAAGGAAGTCCTGGATCTGTTCAGCCTCATGAAGGTGTCAGGAAATGCTGGTCTCCTCACCCTGCAGGGAGGCTGTGCAGAGGGGAAGAGGTCCCAGTGTCTGTGCTTTCCTACCTTAATGATCCTAGTTAGTTTTACATCAGTTTTGAAAACACGGCCCTCGCTGTCTTCTTGCAGATCAGAAAGAACTAAGAAGCGTAGGGCCAGATTCTTTTTGCACTTTGTCTAGATGTTTACACCTGTGAACAGGGAGTGTTTAACTGCCACCCAGAGGAGTGAGTGGGAAAGTCTCTGACCTCGCTGAGTTTCCTGCTTACTTTGCACAGGTCTGAATGGTGACCCAAGATCTAAGGCAATGAAGAATCAAGCCCAGAGAGCATCTTGGGCTTTATCTGAACTATCAGACAAAACTCTCCCTATCCCAGTCCATTTTCTGCTGCATTTTTTTAATGGATATTTATGGTTTTGTTCCAGGCAACCAAGTAGCACAGCTGGGATTTAAAGGGACCACACCCAGCATCTGTGTTAGTCTCTCTTTAGCATACTGGGAAATGTACCTTGTGTCATCTTCTATCGGTTTCCTTTTCCCCTGTGGAAGTACTGAGGCACATAATTCATCGAGCTTGTTTTAGAAAATGTCATTTTGCTATGTCAAGAAATTAGCCTGGCTGCAGTATCTTCGAGCCAGGCAGTCGGCTTCACTTACGGCACCCCATGGGTCTTCTGGACTTGAATCTTTTATTGTTAGTTGTCTGAACATCTTGCATTATCTTTTATTCATTCACCCCCTTTGTGTTTTCTTTTCATTTGTTGCAGTCACTAACTTCAGTCTTCAATCCTGCCAGGCTTTCTGGTGCCTGATGTTTAGTGTCCCTATGCCTCCTTGCTGCTCTTTACATCTCTTGATGTGTCCACATTGGCCTTTCTTTGTGCACAGACAGTGCCAACACAGTCACTTAGCACTGAACCCACTTAAATCAAGTGAGGCCACCGTGATGGGTTCTCCCGGGAGTCCAGGCTGGTGGGTCAGGGGGGCTCAGTGCCACCTGGAACTGGGGTACCACTCTGGAGGAACCCATCACAGCCACCTCATTGTAACTCTACTTCTTGGACCACCTGTCTGTCTCTGCTCAGGGTGGCTTGCACAATACCTGATAGACACTAACCCAGCTGGATACAATGTGCCAGGGGTATGTTGTGTCATCCATCTGAAAACGTGAAGGATTGGTGTCTCCTGGGATCCCCTCAGATCATGGGATGGTCAGAATGGACCCCAGACTCCTAAGCACCTTCTGTCACCACACTGCTCAGAAAAAAAGAACAGTGTTCACACAAGCTTTTCTTTTTCTGCTCTTACACAGCTTTGCTCAGGGGGTTGGAGGGTGGCCAAAAAGCAGCACAAGTAAAAGGGCACCTTGCACTGGTGGAAGGTGACCCAGCAGACAAAGCCGAGACTGAAGTTGGAGGAGTGGAATGAGCAGGTGGAAGACAATGTGGCAATAAGGATACACCGACTTGGACAGAGTTAGTCTAAAGACAACTTTGAAAACCAGTTTTGGTCTCTGCAATAAGCCAGCAAAGAGGATGGAAGATATGGGGGATTCTGCTTCTGGGAGTGGGAGCCTCATCCGGCTAAAGTTGTTTAGATGCACTTTAAATCTAAAAGTGCAGTTCTACCCTGTGAGAATCTCGTCATCCATCTCAACAGATCAGCTCCCTGTGCACATTCAGAGCCAGATCTGACATCTCCAGTGACTCATTACATTTGTTCTGCTTTTAACTCCTATTAGCCCTGCAGAGGCATCACGGCCGCAGGAGAGGGGGCCGGATTCAGTTCCTCCTTGTGTGCCTCAACAATAGAGTTGTTTCTTAAGTTCCAGCCAACTACACCTGTACAACCCCATAGAAGGCAACGGAGTTACACAGGAATCACTGAGGGCATACTCTAACCTGTAGGACCTTTATGATGACTCAAGAGAAGAAAAGAGTGGTTGATTCTCAGAGCCCAGGTTGAGTTTGCAGGGAGCGTAGTTTTAAAAAGATGGTGTTGTTTTTCCTTTGTGAACTGGGCAAACCTGATCAGGAGTCATTTGAAGACGATAAACATGAAGCAATTTCAGGAGCAGCATTTTGGAGCAGATCTGCACCTCAGTAATACTATAAAAGATCAAGGGGTGAGGAAGGATTTTAGTAGAGAGTGAATCAGGGTAAATTCCTTCAAGGAGAAGACAGCAGGCCAGGGAGTTGCAGGAGTAAAAAATTAACTAATATTTAAGGCTGTCTCTGACACTTATGGGGCCTGATCCTCCACAGATGTAAATTGTGTGGTTTTTTTTAAAGAACAAAATTTAGTATCCAACTTGAGAAGAGTGGTGGCAGGTACAGGAAGCATACTGCAAATAGAACATGCTACCCGAGAAGATTAAATTCCATAGCAGGCAGTTACTGACAACTTTGAAATAGCCAGCTGAAGGAATCTGAGAGAGTTATGACACTAATGAGTTACAGCTATAGGTATAAAAGTGACTGGATTATGTAGTTTTGTGTCTTGGGTGAAAAGTTTTTATCTCCCAATGACCAAGTCTTGTGCTTATGGAGAATTTCTATTTGTTAAGCCTGCATAGCAGTTATGGAAGGGTTTGCGATTTCAGTCGGAAGATGAGCTTTTCAATGTGCTGTTTTAGAGGGATCTGGCATAAGGTAGCATATATACATACAGATAGATTCTGCCTGCTCCTCCCATGAGTGTGCAGCAAAGAAAGGAGTCTTCAATCACCCCTTTGCAAAGCCTGCCAAAGGGCGAGCAGCATTGCAGCCTCCCTTCTTTGGGGAGGGCAGGGACCGCTCCTTCCCCGCCTCTCTAGGAGGTGGAGGGTGCCCTAAAGAGTAGGGAGGAGCTGGAGTTATGGCCTTGCACCACTTCCAGCCCAGCTTGTGGAGTGGGACTAGGCTGGGCCCCAGGAAAGGCAATGTGCAAGCCATGGAGTCTGGCCAGTTCCTCCCAGTACTCTGTCTGCCTCTTACTCTGGGCTGTGCCCAAATGGAATAATCTAGGCCAGAGTTACTGCTGATATCACTGATTTTCCTAGGTGCTGGGGGCCAGCTCCTCAGTTGGTGTAAATGGCTGCAGGCACAGCTTCTGTGGACCTGCACCTACCAGTTCTGGATCTAGCCCTGCACAGGAACCCCCATTAACTCATTACAGATGGAAGGATTTGTCTAATGCTTTGGTGTCTGAGATCTCTTGTGATACGCATCCTGTGCCTGAAGTGAGAGGACAGCCCGTCTCTTCAAATCAGCAGTACATGCTCCATGCCAGGCCTGATAATATGCGGGCAATGCATCCCCCCATGACAAAAGGCAGGTGTGGCCTATAATATAGTCCTGCAGTTCTCAAACTGTGGGGTGGGACCCCAAAGTGGGTCACCAGAGCTAATGTTAGACTTGCTGGGGCCAGAGGCCGAGGACCAAGCCCCACTGTCGAGGGCCAAAGCTGAAGTGTAAGTCCCACTATCCAGGTCCGAAGCCTGAGGACTTTATCCCTTTAGTGGCAGGGTTCAGGTCACAGGCTCCTCTTCTCCCCCCCCCCCCCCCCCCACCTGGGACTGAAGCCCTTGGGTCCATCTGCCCAGAGCAGTGAAGCTCAGGCTTTAGCCTCCCTCCAACCTGGGGCAGCTGGGCTTGGGCAGGCTCAGGCTTTGGTCCCCCTCTTGGAGTTCTGTAGCAATTTTTGTTGTCAGAAGGGGGTCACGGCGCAATGAACTGAGAGAACCCTGATGTAGTCAACAGTGAGTCCTGCCTTGCACTCTTGTTGTCGTAGCAAGACGTAAGCAATGAGAAAATCTGTGCTGGGGTCACCGAGAGGAGACTGTGTTGCTCGGTCACTGCCGTTGCTGTAATGTTCCGGTCAGACACAGCTGTCAAAGCTCAGGGCCATGGTTCAGACAAAACGAAGCTTCCCCTCTGCTGTTTTCTAGGTGGTGATCCCATTCTTTTCTCTCTGCTTTCCTCTCCCAAAGAGCCTTTGTAACATAGGAGATGAGAAACATTTCCTCTGTATAGCTTAGCCTTGTCTTCACTGGGAAAAGAGGGGCATTTATTACCATGCTTGTTAATTAAAATCCTAGTGAAGAGGGGGCAGTTGTGGTTTTAACATGTTAGCAGTCGAGGTACGACTGAGGTTCCACATAGTCTTTCACTTGAAACTGCACACCATGTAGTTAACTTCCATTAGTTAATGTCCAAAGACTGAGGACAATCCTGAGCTCCTTCTGAAGAATATAGTTATACAACATAGCTCATTTTCCAGTCTTTTTTTCTTTTTCCTTTTCCAATTCAGGTACATTGTCTCCAATCTGGGAATCAGAAACAAACTGATTTGGCTGCAGTGAGTGTTGGGAGATAGAACAGGTCGCAAAATAGGAACAACATTTTGTGACAATTCCCTGAATTTCCCCCACCATTGAAATATGAAATTTTGAAGGAAATATGAGGAAAATTTGTTCTGGGAAGTCCTAGAGGGTTCCATGAGCAAAGCATCAAGTGGATATTCTGGCAGAAGGAAAAATTTACAGAAGACTCCTACTCCTATAAAGCTATCTGCATCTGGTAGGCCACAATATCCACTGAGACAAATTCTGCCTTCCAATTTCTAGTCTGTGGCTTACACAGATGTAAAAGGAGAGCAAATATGGGCTCCAATGTCTGTACTGGATTGCTGGTATGTGGGGAACAAAATATCATCGCTTGCTGTCTGACCAGGCGGAAAACCCAAGTTCACGGACACATATCTAAGCTTTTCAGAACTAGTTCAGGCCATAGCTTTAAAAACCTAAATGGTTCCTTCATGCTCTGAACGTATGCAAGTATCTCCGTGTTCGGTGTGCCAGGAATTAGTTTGAAATCTGCTTTTTTTTCTTTTTCTTTGGGGTATAAGTGCTTGGTACTGAACGTATTGCAGTACTCCAAGCTACTCAATGGAATGGGATTTCCATAATTTTTTTTTTAATGTAGACTTTAAAAGTACCATGTTTAACTACGGCAGCAAATGAGACTGTTTCCTGAAGTTAAAGGCCTGAGGCAGAGCAAATAGCTTGCACTTAATGGCTATAGTGTCACCTGGGGAAAACGTAGGGTTACAACAGTTACAGCACTACATGGATCTGAGGTGAGGCTGTGAGTTTGTCACAAAGGTCACAGATTCCATGACCTCTGACTTCTGCAGTGGCTGCTGTACCTGGCTCTGCCCCCTCCCACACCCCAACTCTTCTGCTTGGGTGGCTGAGGGTTGGGGCATAGGACAGGATGAGATGGGCTCTTGGCAGCACTTACCTGGGGGGGCTCCCCAGAATTGGCAACATCCCCTCTCACTCAGCTGCTAGGCGGAGGCATGGCCAGGCACCAGCTCCCATTGGCCAGGAACCGCAGCAAATGGGAGCTGTGGGGGTGGTGCCTATGGCCACACCTCCACCTAGGAGCTGAGTGAGGTGGATGTTGCCACTTCCGGGGAGCCCCCCGGTAATGCGGCCCAGAGCCTGCCCCATCCTGTGCCTCAACCCCCTGCCCCCTCCTACACCCAAACTCTGCTGAGGGGGGTGCAGAGCCAGGCAGGGAGACAGCTGGACCCACCAATACCCCTGCCCCCAGCACCAGTGAGGGTCCTGGGCTGTATGCAGCTGCCTGCCCCCTCCAGCATCAGCAGGGGTCCTGGGCCATGCACTGCCCCAGCACCTGGGCCACCCTCCTCCAGCATCCACAGGGCCCCCAGGCAGCGCCCCCCCAGTTTTATTCATGGGTATTTTTAATAGAAGTCATAGAGAGGTCATGGGCCGTGAATTTTTGTTTACTGCCCGTGACCTGTCTGACTTTTACTAACACAGCCCATAACTAAAACATAGCCTTACACATAGAACAGATGTTAGGGTTGACCCTGATCCCCTTTGACTTTAGTTTGTGGAGGAGATGAAAGGAGTAAAAGGCCTGCTCAGATGTGCAAAATCTGTCGACGGGGAAGGAATCCCCATTTCCATCTGATTCCACAGAAACCCCACTGTGAGAAGTGCATGCACTGGGCCACTATGGATGTTTAATGGAGAGGGGACATGGCTAGCCAGGAAAGATTGGCTGTATATCATATCTCCTCTGGCAAACCAGTAAAATTCCTGTTTGAATTAATGCCAATACTGTTATATTAACGTGTTACTTTCACTCTGTCATGGAGGGGATGCTCTGGAACTACTCCATATGAAGCCAGTCAGGACTCTGGGGGAGCCTCCTCTCTGTGAGAAGACTGTCTCCAGGGCAAGAAGCCTACACAGCTTCAACCTTCCTGGGTCTGACCTCGGAGCATTCAGCATCCCCTTCTCACACCGTGAGCTTCCCCCAGCAAGTCCACACTGGTGGGGCTCCTGGGGAAGCCAGAGGGCCCTGCACCCCAATTCTGCAGTCAGACATGACTCTCAGCCAGCCAGTAAAACAAAGTTTATTAGATGACAGGAACATGGTCTAAAACAGAGCTTGTAGGTACAGAGAACAGGACCCCTCCGTCCGGTCAAACTTGGGGGGCAGGGAGCCCAGAGCCACATCTGGGCCTCCCTCCATTTCCCTAGCCAGCTCCAAACCGAAATTCTCCCACCCCTCCTCTCGCCTTTGTCTCTTTCCTGACCAGGAGGCCACCTGATCTTTGTTCCTCAACACCTTCAGTTGGCACCTTTGCAGAGAGGAGGGGCCCAGGCCATCAGTTGCCAGGAGACAGGGTGTCGGCCATTCTCTGTGTGCAGACACCATCACACTGGCCCTCTAGGGCTCTACAACAATCCCACACCCTTATCCCACCCCCTAGATACTTAAGAACTGCATAGGGGAAACTGAGGCACTCACACAGTATTCAGAGAAAACATTAAGAACATTCCCACTTTGTCACACACTCTTTGGGGTGGAGATGGGCCAGACAGTTCACGTTACCTGTCCAAACTGTCCTATGAATCCTTATCAGTGATGGGCAGGTGATGTATGGGTTATAAAGCAACAACTTGTTAAAAGGTACCTCTGTTCTGAGAGCACCCAAACTTTCTGAATGGGTTCAACCATTCATTGTAATTGTGGGTTTTATTGACCGACAGGCAAGACTTTGCAATAAGGTGGCTTCTAACTAGACAGTTTATAAAGGCTGCTTCAGGGGAGGGGTGAATTACAATCCCTCCTCTGGGAAAGTTAATGTTTTAAAAACGATTTTATGATCTGTACCAATATTTCAGTGTGAGGCTAGGAACACAGAAGTTTCTCTGCTGATTGCTTATTCTGGAATTATATAGCCTCCTTTGCATTAATGAAAGCTTTCTAGTCTCACATAAGTAGGCTTTTTTTTTTTTGTGGACAAGCTGAGCTCCATGGATTCCCCCTCCCCACCACCAAATATAAGTAATGAGTGGATTTGAGCCAAATGACTCACTACAGCATATCGCTCTGCCTGCTAATAATGGTCTATCAATCATCGCTAAACCAGTGCTTATGAGGTAGCTGGCTACCGTAATGTGAATGTGAAGTTTGCCAGCTCTTTATTACCTGTATTATGTACAATGCAGCAATTTGAGCTATTCAACTGGAGAGAGGAATTTTAGGGTAAACATCAGGGATGGAAAACTGAGCCAGAAGGTGTACAGGCATGATACAATTAAGCAGAATGCTAGCGCACAAGTCATTAATTCTGTGTTGCTTTACATAAAAGCATTGAAAGTAATTTATACAGATCTTGAATATTTGAAGAATTTTTGAGATGGAGAGGTATTGAAAAGTGAAGCTATGGCATCTGTTAAACAAATATTTCAGAGGTGGCTAGAAGAGCAACTGTCAAACACACGGGCTTTTACTTCTAAGATTGACTTTAACAGCAGCAGCAACAAATCTCCAACTCACCTCAACTAACTTCTTTTCCCCCAACAGGACAGTTACTACTATCTGTGATGGGGTCTTTCCATCCTATACGGACAAAGAAAGGGCAGGACTAGTCCCAGTCCTGTCAATCATATGTGGTAGGGAGGGGGCCTTTAAAAGGGAGGAAATTGCAGGCAGCTGGGGGTGGAGCAGGATTGTCCTAAGCAGGAGACTGCTAGAGTGAGTCTGGAAGCCACAAGGGAAACTCACATCCAGCAGCCCTTCACCCCAAACCTATGGGGAGTGCAGCAAACTCCCAGGGTAAGCTGGACTCAGTAGCCCTGCTGGAGAGATTTCTCAAAACCCACTCTGTGGGCGCTGCATCTTTGTCAGTGCAGCGAACCTTCCACCCCCACTTTTGAAGGGCCCCCAGAATGGGGTGCCCTCTAGTGCATTGGGTCATTTAACTTTTTTCTCTGAGAGGGGGTCAAAAGGAGACTTAAGAAGGCTTGCAAAGGCTTGCAAGTAATAACAGACTGAGACATGGGCTGGAGCCATCCAGAGTAAATAACTGGGTGTGGCCAGGTTCTCCCACCATCCGGGAGAACAACCTGAGGAGACTCCTTTACACCAGCGAGGAGACTGTCAAACAAAGGGCTTTCCCTTTTAGCAGTCTCCAGCTACCGGGGAAGGGAACAGGGGAGCCTTACTTAATACTTTACACTTAAAATGCTTTAACTCTTTTTAATAAAGAGAAGGACAAGCTTAAGGCTGTTAAATGCTGTTTCCCATGGTGCTAAGCAGGCTGAGACTTTTGTATATCAAGCTCCAGGCCTTGTTTAAACACTGTTAAATGCTGGACAGTGAGTAACACCTTTTGTCCATATACAACAAAAATCCTGATACAAAGGATTTGTTTGATTAGTGAAATCTAAGCCGGGATTTCACAAGAAGGAAATACTCCTCGTGCTATGTATTCCTTATTCAGCGCTAACAATTGTGTGCTAAGACACGACTACAGATCCTGGCCTAGATCCTCAATGGTGTTTAGAGGCCTAATTCCCATGGAGGATCTGAGCTGCAGTCCCTACCCCTAGGATCATGTGGTCTAAAAGACAAACCCACTGGTATGGAGCCAGAGGATGGAGATGACTGTGAACTTACATTGGAATAGGGCTTCTGTAATGCTGGGATAGCCTGAGATTTGTGATCCTCACAGCAGAAGCAGAAGGACTTGAATGAAGCATGAGAGAGTCCTGGGAGTGCTGAGCTAGGGATGTAATTCATAGAATTAGGGCCGCATAGAAGAAGGAACAGAGATGAAAGTGGGAGAAGGACATGAAGAGAGTTGAGAGGCTGGCATCATCAATGAAGCAAAAGGGTTGGAGTCTTGTAGGGATGTGTTAGCAATGGGAGCGGGAATAGCTTTCTGCAGAGCCCAGAAGGCAATTACGCTTTATTGAAATGACTCATTTATTCCATCTCACTCTCTTATTGACCAGTCAGCCCTTTACTGGAAACAGCCGCCTAAGGGGAGGATTAAGTCTATTGTGGGCCTTGATTTTAACCTCCTTGGAGAAGCCAGTAGGGTATGCCATGCATGTCAGGTGAGGTGGTCACATGATTTGCCATAGTCACTGGCCTCTACATTCTTCTAGCCATGTCCTGATGGGAGACCTGAGAGATGAAGGGGCACCTGGCACCCACAGTGCATTTCTTCCTCCTGAGGGCTCTGACCAAGGACTTATGGGTAGCCAGCAACAATCATCTCTCTGCCAGCCCATCTGCTACTCACTGCTGTGTTGGCGCCTTCTTTGAATGGAGGGCCAGAGCTCTCATTAGCCGAAAAGAAAAGAAACTTGCCTTAATTTTCCTCTCGATTCCCTGGAGTTAAATATAGAGATTTATTGCCCTGCTGATGCTATAATGCAGCACTCATTATTGTTAACTGGAGTTAAGTTTAGAGCATTGGAACATATTGGCATTTGTACGGGGTTGAGAAAAAATAATGCAAAATTTGCATGCAAAATAAAATAATCCAAATTTTGCATGCGTCTTCTGTTGAAATTAACAGAGCTTGTTTGTGCTCAGCTGAGGGCAGAATTTGGCCCATTATGTATGAAAATGTTGAAGTATCATACCAGGATGAATATTTCAGTTCAAATTACTGGAGGAACTTCGGAGTTTGGGTTTGGATGAGACCTTGAATGAAGACTTCGGTTGACTCTTAGGTTAACTTCAGAAGTTTCCCCAGGACTACTTCTAAGGATATTCATAATCTTAATTATAGATAGCAAAGCCACACAAACCTATATATAGGGTATTTTCACATCTGAACAGAGCAATGGGGCTTAACTGGAAACTTGGAATTTAAACCTTCTTCTGGGCTTAGGGAAAGTCCAGCTCATGATCCAATCTTCACATTAGACTTAATTTCAACACTAAACTGGAGCCAGTAGTCCAAATTGGAACACTTCTGAACTTCGGATATGGTTGGGATCTAGGTCCAAATGTCACAGATGCAGCCTGCCTCTAAGTACTGTTTATAGCGCCTTAAAATTAAGACAAACATAAAGTAAACCTGCATGTTTAATTTTTTTAATGTTCAATTTGAACAGCACAAATTATGTTCTAAACTTAAATTAAAACCTCAGCATGAATTGCATAGAGTGTCTCTGTATGACGGCTTTTATATTAAATGGTTTACATGAATGCAGTTATTTATCTTGGAAACAGGTTGGCATGCATATTAATGAGACCCAGGTGTTAATGTCATGCTGTTTCCTTTCCAACTAAGAAAATCTTTACATTAACTCAAAGGGTTTTTTTTACAAGTATTTCTTTTAAGGCCATGCTTTGTGCAGCATCGTGTTTGTTTCTCATGACTTCTGCATTTTCTCTTACTTTCTGCCAAGTTTCGTCGCTTTCCCCCCGTCCCAGGTCTCATGTTACTTCCAGCATTCCTGTGTCCTTTAACAATTCTGGCTACTGTTCAGCAATATCCTATGCAAGGTCACTTTTATTTACTGTCTCTTGGCTCTTCCTTCCCCAAGAGGGAATCAACCTAAGGAGTCTCTCTGTTACAGGAAACCAAATTAAATAGCTGTTGGGATTAGGGCTGGGAGCACCCAGAGAGGATTTCTCATTTCCATGAAATGATTAAAATGGGGGCATTTTGAATCTTTAGAGGCAGCATGACCTAGTGGATAGAGCACTGAATTGGGAGTCAGGAAACCTGGGTTTTATTCTTGGGTCTGCTACTGATCTGATGGGCAAGTCATGTCACCTTTCCATATCTCTCTGTGTCTACCTACATTTATATACCCTTCTGGGTAGGGGCTGTCTCTTACATGTCAGTGCAGTGCCTAACACAATGGGGTTTATATTTAGCTTGGAGCCATCTACACCCTACTGTAGTACAAATAGGTAAGAATATGAGAAATTCTTATTTCAGAGGAAGGTCCTCAACTGCAGAAAGCACGAGGGATCTGCACAGCTCTCATGGCAACTATTTGCCCTTTTAATGCATTAATCCCACCAAGCTGCTTTTATTGTAGGGATCTGACTATGGTTCAGAAATATTTAAAGATCTTGACTCCTTAAATAAAAGTTATAGCAGAGGGTGGGTGTGGCTGAGAGGTCTGAGGAGAGCTGAATTATAGTTACCACAGTTAAGGCCTGATCCAAAGCCCATTAGCATCCACAGAAAAACTTTGGTTGAGGTCTATGGGCTTGGGTCTGGCCTTAGGAGTACCTGATTGATCAGACTCTAGGGCTATGCCTACACTGCAATTAGACATCTGTGCCAGCTGACTCTGGCTTATGGAGCTTGGGCTAAGGGGCTGTTTAACTGTGGTGTAGATGTTCGGGCTTGGGCTGCAGCCCGAGCTCTGACCCTCCCTGCCTTGCAGGGTCCTAGAGCCCAGGCTCCTGGAACCCAAATGTCTACACCACAATTTAAACTGCCCCTTACCAGAGCTCTGTGAGCCCAAGTCAGCTAGCTTGGACCAGCCACAGGCAATTGCAGCCTAACCTGCAAGTCTCATACAGACAATCTTGTACTGATATCACTGGGAGTTTTACTTGAGTAAAAAGGGCTGGATTAGACTGATATATATATCAATGGGGGTCACCGTTGGACAGTTAGCACCTGCAGGGAGTTACCACACAGTGACATCTGAAATAGCAGCTTTCCTTATACTTAGAGTAGGGGATTTCTGCTGTACAGTGGAGAAGGAGTGTGACAGCCCCATCTAGCCCATGGCTTATGCGCCAGTGCAGATGGACTGAGTGTACGTCTGGTTGAAAAATAGGGGCGGGGGAAAGGAGGGGAGGATTTTTTTTAAAAAAGCATCTATTTTTGTCAACATTTTGAAAAATGTGACCAGCTCTCATTGACTGTCCTTTCATTTGAGATGCTGGCACATTTGAGGTGATACAGGGAGAGAATTTGCCCTGTTCTTCCCATTTAGGAAAAAAAAAAGGTCTGAGATTCCCCTTCATTATGGGCCATTGGATAGGGAAGCCAGTGGGGGAGGGGTAGTGAAATGGAAATATTTCGTACATTGTCAGTGGTTTAGTGAAATGCCAGAAAGCGCAATGTCCAACTTTGACTTCTTTTCCGTAAAAAGCTTGCTATTAATTAGAATTGCAATTGTTCTCCTTGATCAAGTTAAACCCAAAGAAATGACTAGGACTTCCCATGTTAGTGTGGTCTTCGGGTATGTAACTGGGGGGAACTGCAGCAAGATATCTAGTACAAAAGTCCTTGCCTGAAACCCCTACTGATCTCTCCATTTGACCATTAAGCTAATGAAGCCTTGCAGGATGGCTCAGGCTGTCGATGGGCAAAGCAAGAATGAAGACTGAAGCCAATTAAAATCGCAGCTTTGGGGAAGGAATATGACTGGTTGAGTGAAAGTACAGTAGCATCATCATGGATGCTCAAAGCTTTGAAAGATTAGTGGATCAGTGTTTCCCAGCTTTTGAGGATCGGGGAGAAAATAGGCCCTGTGAATGGGCTTCTGATCTTTGAAAGCCAACTGTATATGGTATAAATGTGAAAATCTTAGACTTCTAAAGCTCTTACCGTTCTGATCTGTAGGCTGGGTGGGGATTATAATTTTTAGAAGTACCTTTTTTAAAAAAAAAAGGAGTACTTGTGGCACCTTAGAGACTAACCAATTTATTTGAGCATGAGCTTTCGTGAGCTACAGCTCACTTCATCGGATGCATACCGTGGAAACTGCACTTTTCCACGGTATGCATCCGATGAAGTGAGCTGTAGCTCACGAAAGCTCATGCTCAAATAAATTGGTTAGTCTCTAAGGTGCCACAAGTACTCCTTTTCTTTTTGCGAATACAGACTAACACAGCTGTTCCTCTGAAACCCTTTTTAAAAAAATTTTCTGTGAATTTACTACTCATGAAAGATGATAGACCCACAGATATAGAGACGAACATCTTCAGTTTTCTGCAGAACAGGTACAACACAGGAAGCAGGAGTGCACGCTTTCTCCTGCCACTGCCCCATGAAACAGCCATTCGGTCTCTGGCTGTTGGCAAAAATGCCAGTTGTGGTGATGGAGAAACCTTACCATTGGGAAGAGGATGAAGACCTTCCAATTCATTTTGCTAAGGTCTTTTTCTTTTTGACTGTTTTTAGTCACTATGGAGCTCGGCTGGAGAAAATGGGCTTTCAACCATAATTCTAGAGGACAAGACACTATAGCCATCCAGGAGGATTGTAACATTTGACTGTTTTAAATCTTCCCTCCTTCTGTCTTACCAGAGTGAAGATATTTTTGTTGTTTTTTCAGCTTGTGGTAGGAAAGTTTGCAGACTGCTGATAAGACTGAAAAGTAATCTTTATGGATCTGTTCTAAGATAAGTCTGCAATATTATGTGGCTGACACAGTGACAAACTGTGTCAAGTGCTGCTAATGAGTCCTCTTGTAGTCTAGTCTCTGTAGACCACAACAGTCCTGCAACAGTTCAGAATTCACACAGCTGCTTCTGTCATAATGATGAAGCAGCTGTAAATCCTCAAACAATGATATTACCTGTAGCTCAGTCTGGGACTAGTTGACAGCATGTACTGCTTTTTTGTTTTAATCTAGTAAGCTAAAACATTACATTTCTCCGTGCCCTGCTCTGTTGCTTCATGTTTCTCTTTTTTTGGGTGTATCTTTGATGTTACTCTAACGATATTCAGCTGTCAACTGCACACTTGATTTAGAGGGATAGCAGGGACTGAGGAAGGTGGAACCGAACTGCAAAGCCATCTCAAGAGATTCCAGTGGGGACTGCAGGGGTGGTTTAATGCCCTACAATCAGCAAGAGAAAATAAATAGCACAAACACAAAGTGAGGGGAACATAACCAAGCAGGTTGACTTGCTGCATTCATGTGAATTTCTTTGCAGCTGCTCTTTTCTCTTCTGTACCAATAGCCCTTTTTGGATGTTCTCAGGCACTGTAGATTCAAAAAGGAAGGTGAAGAATCAGGCGGGAATGGTTGGGGAAGGTGATGTTCTTGGAGATGGTCACTGTTAAGAAGAGGTCCACCATATGATAAAGCCCAAGAAGCTTTAGCCCTGGCAAATACTTTCTGATTGTTTCCTGAATTATGCTCAGTGCATTCTAATCATTTTTTGTAAGGGAAACAAGTGCCGTGAACATCAACATGTGCAGTAGAAGGGAATTGCTCTGTATAGTTTACAAAACAGGTCTGATCTGACATTCATCTAACGCCACAACTAGATATTCAAGGCTGGGCTGGTAGCGCTGCCTATTATTAAGGTTGACCAACACTTCCCATTATAAGACCCTGTTTCAGTTGCTTATAATGTTACCAAACTTTAACCATTTGGGCAGAAATTTTCCTTGCCAGGTGTTTGTCTGAGGTTGAAGTTTTTATGGAAATTTGCAGCCCTGATTCATATCCAGAGTAGTTCCCTCCTGTGCACTAAATGAGGGGGACCGGGGGGGGGGGGAGAGGGAACCAGTATGCACCGGCAACTTCAAATTTAGGAAATGCCAGAATTGGAGTGCTTGACTTAGCAACATTGATAATGTTCTTTTAGCATTTGCATGTGTGTGAGCTAAATGCAGCCTTTTTGTGACTCCATTGACGTCCCCCAGCATGAAGTTGGCCCATTGATTCTGGAGATATGTGGAGATGAACTTTTTTTGTGGTGCTTCTTTGGCAATTTCTGATGCTGAACTGGAACACTGCTGCGAGTGCCACATCCAAAACGCCAGAGGGATGGACTCTGGCTGTTCTTATAAATAGCCCTTCTTGTCCTCACTCTGCAGACTCCCTTTCACAAAATATCATTTCTTGGTGTTAAAACCCGACTTCATCCACAGTTATTAAAAGCCAACAAATGAACTAAATGCCTGTGAGTGCCCGCTTTGTGGGGTCTGGGAGGTTTCTGTGGGAATGCTAGGGTAGGGTGAGGTGGTTGTGAAAATTGCTGATTGTTCTTAAATGACTGCCTGACTGCTCTAGGGAACGCTTACATGGTTTGCCAAGTGTGGATGTCAGTTAATGCCATCCACACTTGCTCTGTGGTTCTCCAGGGCTTTTGTGCAGATATTCAAATGAGTACTTGCAGAGCGCATTTATTTTCAGATTCTGATATACTGGTTTGGCCGATGTTAAAAGGGTCCGCCTGTTGTCCCACCCTGTTAGCAGTAGTTGGAAACTTGCAGGGAGCTGCTGGAAAATTCCCGCTGACTCTCTGGAGCAGATGGGGCTCATTAGACTCCATGCTGAATACAGGGAAGTTGGGAGTAGCTCTTGCGGAGAGGAATTTAAGATCCGGAACAGGCAGGCCCTACAGTAGTGTTCTAGGGAGAAGGCTTAGGCTGGTGTTTCCCTTGTATCCTGAGTTACTTTGTTGCAAATATCAAACTCCAGGAAGGGTGCAAGGATTGACCCTATAGGATGTGTGTGTAGTCTTTATCTGGAGCAGAGTTTATACTGAACAATGGAAATGTGGCCATTTGGAAAGGAGATGGGGATTGATAAAATAATAAAAGTATTTTGCACTGAATCATGATAACCTTTGCAAAGACTGTCTGGTGCCTGCTGCATGCTTGTAAGTCAAGGAAATTATGAATTGAGCTGGGCTGGTATCAAAACCTAAAATCCAGACTTGACTCCAGTTCTGTTGCTACCTTCTATCTTTATAATAAACTGAATGAAAACCTGAGATCGGGAGCCAGATTGGCTCTTTCTGACTTCTCGAATTAGAGTTGTGTTGTACTTGGATGGGAAGCTTTTTGGAGCAGGGACCATCTTGTTGTTCTGTGTCTAGCACAATGGGCTCCAGAGTGCTACCACAATACAAACAATAAATAAGAACAATGATAGCATTTTTAACTAGGCACTAGTAGGCCTATTCAATGGCACCTCAAAAGGTTCCTCAAAACATGTGAAACCAGGGTTATTTTATATGCCAGATATGCTGCAATATATGGGTTTGAGAGATGACTAAATGGGAGTTGTAGACAGGGATTGCTTTGCATAAGTGCAGGGGTTCTCCTTCATTGCACTGCAACCTCCTTCTGACAACAAAAATTACTACGACCCCAGGAGGGGGGACTGAAGCCTGAGCTGGCACAAGCCCCACCACCCCGGGTGGGGCAAAGCCCAAGTACCACTGCCCTGGGCAGGGACGGGGGCAAAGGCAAAGCCCAAGGGCTTCAGCTCCAGGCAGGGGGCCTGTAACTTGAGCCCTGCTGCCCAGGGCTGAAGCCCTCAGGCTTTGGCTTTGGCCCTGGGTGGTGGAGCTCAAGCTTTGGCTTCAGCCCTGAGCCCCAGCCCTCTTTGGGGTCCTGACCCACAGTTTGAGAACCACTGCTTTAGTGGGTTTGTCAGGATGTAATGGAACTGTAACCTAGCATAATGTTTTCTTGGTGTAAATTTTCCTCTAGGGCTCTTTTTCAGCTGATGCCTCAAAAACCTGACTTTTCAAATGTGAAAGTCCTTGTGTCACCAATTCTAACTTGGAGGTATAATTTTACCACATACTTGTTCAATCAAGATTTGGATTTGAGAAAATATCTGAAGGCAGCTTCTTTGCTTCCCCTTTAGGCATGTTCAGTTTCTGCTCTGACTCAAATCAAAGATTGGTGGTGGGGAAGGGGGTGCCATTTTCCCCCCTTCTTCTTTAGTAATCTTTTCATCAGACATGAGGAACTACGTGTCTTTATGCCTAGAATTGTGTTTATCCTTAGGCAACAATAAGTAGAAAAATGTGTTTCTGCCTAGGAGATCTTATCACTTTTATAAAATCGCTTTCAGGTTCTTCACTTCTTTTATCTGCCTGCTTGTCTGTGTCCTTCGTGACTGTGGATGAACTGTAGCAACATGACTTATATGAAACTCAGAAGAGTGACTGTTGTGCATCAGAGGTGTTTAAACGGAGATTCTAATTCAATAGAAATCCAAGCTCACTGAACTATGTCAGACTTTTAGCAATTTTTTTTCATTATCTTAATTTACTTTTCCTAATTATTTTGCAAAATGTTGATTGAAATGTCCGTTTTCCCATTTTTTAATGAAAAGGTTTCACTTTTCTAATAAGAAATATTTTGGGAAAAAATGAATTTCAATTAACTTAATCACATGCTATGTCTAAGAAGAAAGTCCAATTGGAATTTTTTAAACATATTTTAGGTGTTTTTTGGGGTGGGAGGAAGAAGGTCAGTACAGATTTCCCTCCCTCTCTCCACAATTACAGTTTGATTTCCTTCTGGTAATTAATTTATATGAAGATAAATATTTGAATTAAATCCTCTACAAAATAGATTGCAGCCAATAAAGCTCTAAGCCAATGGCAATTTCCCTGGTGTAAGGTCAGGATCAGTTCAGCAGTGATTCTGTGTGACACATTCTTGACTAGTGTAAATTGTGAGCTCGACTGACGTCAATGGTGCTATGACAATCTATACCAGCGGAGAATGTGCCCCTGTAGGTTCTGGAGAGTATCAGATGTTCCTTTGTGTTTGGGTCAGCTGGCAAGCAGCCACACTTTTCAAATGGGGTGTTGATTTTATCCACCTCTCAGCTTTTTTGCAGAGCTTTGAGTGAATGTGAACATCATGTCACCGATCTATTCTTGCACTGGGCTGCCTCATAGTTTTGCAGCCTACCTCTTGAAATGTGGATCTAGTCATGTTCCAGAACTAAACTCCCCTAAAATATTTCACCAGTCCTTGCAGCGTGAGCCAGCTGAAAAGCCTTTGTTACTAAAAAGGGAGCTCCTTGGTGTACTAGTTTTTAGGAATTGGGTAGCATTGCTGGAATTAGTTTGAGCCCCTCTCACAGTGTTCTACGTTTCAGAAACCAGCCAGCCAAAGTGTGTATACACAGGTAGGCCGTGCATGTTGTGTATAATTAGTAAATATGGCTATTTGGACCCCACTGTGCCTGTGGATTATTTTGTGTAAATGGCAAAAGACACAACCCTTGGCCTTCATATTCAGACTACTTTTTAAGTCAAGGAAAGGAAGCTTCAGCAGGCCAGTGACGCAAATCAAACCGACAATAGGATCTAATGTATGGATGCTCTCTGTGTCCAAATACCCTTCAAATAAACACAAGTTGTTCAAGGGCGTGCTCTGGAGAGTTCCTGTGGGATGGAACTTGCTACTTGAGCTGATTTTTGGCACAAATTGGATTTTTTGCCACAGAAGAGCTATTTTTTTTGTTTGTTTTTTTAATATGCCCTTGAAATCTACTTTTGATTTGAAAAGTAGAGCTGGCCAGGCAGTGTGTGCCGGCAGTTTCAGCCGTACTGCCTTTTTATTCCCCCACTGGCTGGTGTGACATGGGGTGATGCCGCACGCTTAGGTTGCACCATTAAATCCATAGAGCAGGGGTGGCCAAACTTCATGGCCTTCCAAGCCCCAGGTGACAATCTTCAGAAGTTCAAGAGCTGGGGCGTACCTGCCGGGGCTCAGGGCTTCAGCACCGCTCCCGTAGAAGTCCCAAGCCCTGGCAGGTGCACCCTGCTAGGCAGAAGCCCCAAGGACCCCCTCCCCCCCCCCACTAGACAGAAGCCACTACCCCGCTGCAAGGCACAGGTTCTAAGCTTCCCTCCTCCTCCAGTCTGGTAGGTGGAGGTGGGGGACGTGAGGAGCTCCAAGAGCCACACTTTAATGGTTAAAGAGCTGTGTGTGCCTCACAAGCCACAGTTGGGCCACCCCTGCCCTAGAGCATCGCAAAGAGAGGCTGTGATAGGACCTGTTGATTGGAAAGTTTTTTTAATGCTCCATTTCACACTGATCCTACAAAGGGCTTTATATCTTTAGCTGCTAACGAAGCAAAAGGGAATTGAAGGCCCTTGCTCCTCAGAGGATTGGGTTCTCTGATGCAAATCCACTGTTCAAGCCAAGTATTTCAACTAGATGCTTGGGGGGAAACAAAGCAGGACTCCTCCCTATGGCTGTGATGTGGTTACACCGCTGCTCTGTAGTCTCACGGCTTGTCTTCGTTACCTGGGCACACTTCACTTAGTGCACCTCAACTGTGGGCAGAGCCGTCGGATAGCAGTAAAGCCTCTCGGCCCTGCCTTCCCCAATCCCACCTGCAACATCTCCATGTAATACGGGGAGCCCACGCAGAGCTGGGCAAAGCACGTGCTTCCCCAAACCCCTCCTCTTGGCAGAGCAGAACCACCGCATTTCTGGTGCCAAGGAGCATTCTGCTCCTGTGGGGGAGGGGCAAGACTGGTAAGCAGGCACTGGGAGGTAACCCAGTTTAGGCGGTGCTGTCAAGCAGATCAGGATGTTTGCGATGTCTCCTGTATTGTCTGTTACAATGCCAAAGCCTTCTGAGGTACATTTAGGAAAATACAGAGGCGCGCACCTGTTGGGTGCGTTTTGCAGGAAGCAGTATTGGGTGGGCATCTTCCCTCATCCCAGAAACCAAGGACTGTTGCCCATGAATTATGGGCCAGTCTTGTGCTATGGCATCCATGAGCATCAGAAGCCTGCTGCTGCATCTTCCATTTGTCTATCCCTTCACTAAGCGTAGAGCTGTCGTCTTGTAAGATAGCGACATAAAATATTGAACTGGGGATGCAGGCCTAATGGTTCCACCGGGTACTGGAAGTAGCAAAGCAGGATGATTAATGAGAACAGGCTCCAGCTCTGTCAAAAGCCATATCTACTGGGCTGAACGGTTTCTTTCTTTTTGGAATATTACACTCAGCAGCATGCTGCTGTGCAGCCTATTGAGTAAGTGAGGAGCAGATGGAGCAATGACACATTTTACTTCTCAGCAGCAGGGACATTGTATGTGCAAGGAGATTTAAAAAAAAAAAATTTGGTTGCATGCAAAAATAAAAGCTACAGGCGAGTGCTCTCTCTGCAGTGTTGCAGATGGACAAAAGGAAAAAAAGCAATTGACCTAAATAGGCATTGCAAAGATCAAATGTTCATTACATTAATACCGAATCCATGATATAGTAAGTACACAAGTCTATCCACAATATGGATCCAGCTGTTATGGTGTATGACCGTCAGAACTTTGTTTTGCTCTTTAAGATAATACCCTGATGAATAGTGCTTTACAAATGCCATGGCTGGATAGATAGGGTGAGCTGCTGGATAGCTGTCATTTAAATCCCAGATGCTAACTTTCATTTGGGTGGTCTCTGAAGTCACATCCCTGTCCTTTTAGAAGTAGATTCCCTTTTTTTTCATATTTGTAGCCGATGAGGTGTGTTAAACGAAAATTAGAGTTGAGTCAGAGCTGAGATAAGAATTCAGGAGTTACTGGCTCCCAGTCCTGGACTCAGACAGCTGTGCCACATCTGTGTCTCCGCTATAAATTCCATGCTTAATCATATTTGCTAGGGTGTTTGGAATTTGACAATACTAACTATGAGGCTCAAGTGCCTTGATAAAGTATTGGGCTGGATCCTAAAGCCAATGGGACTGTTTGCATGGGTAAAGCCAGCTCTTACTGGCAGGAACTCACTTTGACTGTACAATTTCTAGCACAATAAAGCCCTTATTTTGTTGGGGGTCCCTAGGCACAACCATAATATTAATAAATAGGATTTGGCCCATGCAGTAGGATTGTTTTTTTTAATAAGGCCCACTAGTAGGGGACCTGTCCATTTAATGTCTTAATTGGACAGCACTGTGTTCTCACTACATTATGCTACTATTTTTATCATGATGGCTTTTACTAGTATTTGCTGAGAATTTAATGATTTATGTGCAGTGGAGAGTGCATATAGACCAGTGCATGCAGTGAGAATTGCTCTACACCAGGTCTGAATATCTGTAAAAGTCAGTTTGCTGTGATGACCCTATGTAACATGGGGAAATTTTGATCAAAGGCATCAGACATTTTCCAAAGCTCACGCAATCTTTATTTGTTGTGTCTTCCCACAGTGAATGAGATCTCGTTGCTGTAATGTACCATCGGAAGACATGTAATTAGGACAAGTGAGGAGAGAGGCTATCCTGCTACTGTTCTAAGACCCAAAGGATTGTTGAACATAGCAGTAGACATGTGTTGGGAGCGGTGGTGAGGCCACCCTGCTCCAGTGGGAACTCAGTGAGGCATTTAGCTTTAAGCTGTAAGAACGCCTCTGGGTAGCCCATTGGCTGCAGGGATCAAGCTTGGGACCTCTCGATGTAAAACCATAATTCTGTCCTGCCTGAGCCAAAAGAGCTAGCTTTTTAGGTAAGTCTGTAGCAGGCTCATCAGCCTCCACATGTGCCCCAGCTACCACTAAAGGGCACCAGAATGCCACGCTGAGTTGGTGTGGATTCCAAAGGCACGATGCTTCCCAGAGCTTCAGGGTGAGCAAGGCTGCTGCACTTTTGAAGAGGTGTTCCCATCGTCTAGCTCTGCCTTGAACCCACATCTGAATCCAAACATTGCAGCTGGCCCCTCTTTCAGGCTTAAGGTCTGATATTTGATGACTTATCAAAGGTAGAAATGGGAGTTTTTATGCCATAGAAAAAAGGAGATTACTTGCTTTGCAATAAGACTTGCTTGATGCATTGGCTGGCCCAAGATACCAGATCTTAAAATGTGGACATTATTCTGAACAGCAAAGCTATTTAGGTCACTTGCAGAAGTTTCTAAATTGTATTGGTTTCAGAGGGGTAGCCATGTTAGTCTGTATCAGCAAAAACAATGAGGAGTCCTTGTGGCACCTTAGAGACTAACAAATTTATTTTGGGCATAAGTTTTCGTGGGCTATAAATGGGTTATAGCCCATGAAAGCTTATGCACAAATTTGTTAGTCTCTAAGGTGCCACAAGGGCTCCTAGTTTTTAAATAGTATTGGTTATCAGTTTCCTCTTATTGCAGCTAGACTGCAGTGGGGTACAGGGTTATGAAAAGTAGCTCTTTATAGGCACTTTAAAAAAATCCTATAAAGCGTTTCTAAAGCAGCTCTGCTATAACACAAGCACACGCACAGAATACGTGATGCTGCTGTGTGGTGTGAAGCTTTCATTGGACCAGCATGCAGTGTTTTTGTAGCCATGTCAGCCCAAGACTGTCAGAGACGAGGTGGATGAGGGAATAGCTCTTATTGGACCAACTTCTCTCTCACCAACAAAGGTTGGTTCAAATAAGATACTACCTCACCCAGCTTGTCTCTCTCCTTGGTACCAGCTCAGCTGTGCCATTCCTGAATAATGGGACCATTCTGAACCTATGCTGATCAAAACTTTACACTGCCGCCACGTGTTCTGTCAGCCTTGTGCGCCTTCCCTTTCTTTATCTGTATCTAAACCTATACGTAAGTGCACATATCCAAGTGATCAATATGATGATCGGCTACAGGAAAATTGAAAATGATTGGCTGTCACCTTGAAATTTATGGAGATCATCTTGAGCAGAATCAATGAAGGGCAAGTTTTTACTTATCTTTTGTTCATTCCTGCAAAGAGCAAAATGAGCACTTTGTTCAATCCATTGCTTTTTGGTTTAAAAAAAAATTCAACTGAAGGAAAAAGGGATCCCATTTGACCTCATTTTTTTGGAAACCTTCAACAATGACAGGTTTCAGAGTAACAGCCGTGTTAGTCTGTATTTGCAAAAAGAAAAGGAGTACTTGTGGCACCTTAGAGACTAACCAATTTATAAGTGAGCTGTAGCTCACGAAAGCTCATGCTCAAATAAATTGGTTAGTCTCTAAGGTGCCACAAGTACTCCTTTTCTTTCTTCAACAATGAGGGTTTCATGACAAGCTTAAGTTCAAATATTTTCAGTTCTCCTTTCTTTCCCACACAAAGAACGTCTAATGACAGCCTTAATGAGTCTCACACTGAGATCTAGATGCAAATTTTAATATCTCACCAATGGAACAGACAATCGTGCTTCCTACTGCAGGGGAGAGGGGATGAGGGAAGCATTTTGATCACCTGGCATTTTTTGCTATAATGACTCATTTTCCTTTCTGAAAACTTGAGATATTGTGTTTTTCCCCTCAGGAAAAGGTGAGAGACCTGTTTTAACAACTGCATCTTTTACACCTAACGAACAGATGTCATTTGTCTATGGGAGATAGTCCCACAGCTTTGAGAGTTTTTGACTGCTGACCAAAAGGGTTTCCTGGACTTAAGGCCGACATCTTGGTTATTTATTTATTTTTATAGATCTGTGTAGATGGGTGAGTCTGAGTTCAATATCACGTGGTTGTATTCTCGTGTTGTTGCTGGTTCTCTTCAGCTGGATGGTGGTAAGAGAGATGCAAGGATGGCGAGGCAGACTGTTGACTTCAGCATTCCTGTGACCATTCTCACAGCAGTGTTCAATTGCACATCAGTTAGTTTCATATGTACGCTACCTGACCATGCTGGTGTGCGATCGTCAGCTGCTGACAAGACAAGGGCCAAGGTGGCTGTCTGCAAGGTCTGAGCATCTGCTCCCCAACTGGTCCTGCCTAGTTTGTGGATTATATTGTTCCTAGCCTTCTTCTTGGCAGTGGTTTTCATCACATGTTGGTGGGATGTGTGGCTACAATGCAGAACCACTCTGAGTTACTTTTGGAAATCCTCGTGCCTGAGTTTAGTGTCTCAGAAGGTGACATTCACATGTTTCTCTGCTGAGTGGTTGCTCAGGTAGAATGCAGAGACAGCTGTTTTTTTGAGGGCTCAGTCAGTCATCATAACTAATAGTATTCCTCCAGTTTTTTCAGCTCTTCTGTGAGGATGCATTCCATGTGGGTAAAGGCATTTGTTTGACTGGTGACCACATCTGTGTATCCAAATTTCCATGATTAGCTCAATGGTATGTTAATATAAATACCAAAGAGCTATGGTGCTGAGATGGATCCCTGTGGGAGCCAGCTGTTCAGTAGATGAGGTCTGCTGGTCTGTTCCATTACATGTACATGGAACTTGCAATGGTTATTCTTCAGTGCGCTATTTTAGTCACTTTCAGGCCATCCTGCCAAACCATGTCTTATGCCGAGGACAGGACCACAAAGGTTGCTGCTTTTTGAGCCTGCCTTGATAGCCGGCTTTGATTCTCATTTGTGATTACCTGATTGCAAGTGCTTCATTCTGGTCTGCAACTGGATTGCTCTTTGGGGATGTAGCCCTCCTAGATGGGTATAGGTCTCTGGAACAGTACCCTTTTCAAGAGCTTGTACGTTATGATAAATATACTACCATTATTTGAGAGAGAGGAGAAATGGGGTTGTTCTGTAACCCGATAAATGAAATCACTCAATCTTGACTTTCCTCAGCTGACCCTCTTCCCAGCCTTCATATATTGACTGATTCCTTATATATATTGCAGAAAAAGTGATTTGGAGAAGAGGGTGTTTGGACTCAGGCTCACATAATAGAGTGTAGCTGTTGGGACTCAGGGTTCAACAATTCCTAACTTGAGGTTCCAAATGAGTGTAGATGCTCAAGCCCTAGGTTAACTATGAAGTGTAGAAATACCCATAAAGACTACTAAGGCTCCTTAAGGGAACAATGTGGGAGCTACCAACTGGACAATACCTCTGCTTGATTCCATCCAGGCTAGTAAAGGGCACTGCTCCCAGACAAAATCTACGATCAAAGGGAATCCTAAAGCCTTAAAGATGTTACCTTAGGGAGGAAGGGGAGCTGGGTGGGCTGTTGGCAGCAGTGGCAGGAGATGAGTCTCTCTAGCAGAGAGAGATCGATACAGAAGCTGCAACAGGTCAACCTGCTTCACCCAGCCAGAGGTGGAGGGATCTGGGCTGAGGGGAGCTTTCAAGGAAAGATTAAGGGGTAGGTAAAAGCCTTATGACTTTCTTGTTTGCATTTGGTGTACCTTTGGGTGAATAACAAATGCTTTGTTTGGAAGAAACTTTTGGAGTTGCTTTAGTCAGCTCGCTGGTCACAGGTCTTTGGAGGGGAGGACTTTACAGGCGCCACACCCAGATGAGCCTGTCCAATGGGGGGTTCATCCCAGAGATCCAGTCTTAGTGGCTGGAACGCGATGCTCAGTCCTGTGAGCGAGGCACAGGAAGCTGTGCTGTGGCATGTACTTGAGAAGGGTATAAAGTGCACCAGATACGGATTTACCAATCTACTGATGCTGTTGTGCAACATATCACCACACTTTACGTACAGAGGCATCTCTCTGTCTCATCGCTTGCCAGCCACAGCAGGAAACGTAAAGCACCAGGATGTACTCTCTGAGCAGTATGTCCTGTCTGAAATGCCTTTATGGGGAAAACTACTACTGAATCCGAAAAGACTTTCCTCGTTCCCCCTCTAAGGGCAGCATGTCACGGCATCACATGGGGAAGGATGCCAGCAGGGGGGTTAGTGCCTTTCATACACATTCAGACTAACATTTTTAGATGCTAGTGTCATGAATATCCCCTGCAAAATAGACAGATGCCTTAACATTGTCACTAGCATCTCTGCGATGGTTGGGCAGAATGAAGGATGAGCTTTCGCTGAACATTAATTGCAGATTAGTCAGTTTGGGGAGGGGGGGAAAGGAAATTGCATAATTTCTGAATATCAATGGGTGAGGGGGGAAAATACCCTATTTGTTTGGGTGTAAATCCGATGAAGTGAGCTGTAGCTCACGAAAGCTTACGCTCAAATAAATTGGTTAGTCTCTAAGGTGCCACGAGTCCTCCTCTTCTTTTCACTTGAAACTGTTACTCTAGTAGCAGAAGTTTAGTTAATGTTAAATCTGTGTACTTAAAGAGGCCATGGGATAACACTGCTTTAAACACTCTGCTTTACAATCTTATATTTAGAAGACCTAGAAATCCTACTTTGTGGTAGCACTGGCTGAAGCTGGCGGGATGGGGCATGTTTGCCTGCCAGTGCTTGCTTTGAACTTCTGAGCTTATTAGCACCCTGAATCAATATTCAGCACAATTTCATTACCAGTCAAGTGCATTTGGACTTTTCATACAATGTGATTATCTCCCACGGTCTAGCTGTGAGGGAGGCTCCTAAACACACTTTGCTCCAGACTGATCAAAACATTAGCAGAGCCTTGTGATGTTTGGACATGCTAGTCAGCACCAGATTCATTAATCTTTTGGGGTTCTGACAGATGCTAAGTAAAAGCAGCTGTATGTTAAGATTTTCCTTTACTGATCAACACATAACAGTGGTTGGAGCCTGGAGGGATAACACAGAATACATTGAGTTATGTGCTGCAAATGTATATTCAAACAGATAAATAACTGGAAACTAAAACATAAAACTGGAGCCTGACATCATTAGTTATAATGTCTGAAGAGTATTTAACAGTTTAATTTTCTTAATGATTCTGAATGTTTGAAGGATAATTAAAATTATCCAGTATAACACCCCTCCACAGTTTAAAATACATAGAGTTAACACTTCTAATACATATTCACTGAGGATATAGAATTAAGTATTTTTATATCCAAGGCTGGAATTAATTTGTAAGAAATTCCTCAGGTAAAAGATTTGTTAAATACTCCTGTTGCAGAGTGTGCCAATTCTTTAGAAATTTCCACAGTTACCAAGAAAAATTGCATCTATTATGAGACAAGCCTAATAGATCACACAGTTAGTCACTTAAATCTGCAGGAAGCACTTTTATTAGGGTTTAATCTATATTATTAAGTACTCCTGGGGAATTACTATTAAGTTATAAATCACTGTCGCTGATGGTCGGTATAAAACAATGTGTCTTGACTGTGATTTTTACTGTCACCTTTAAACCTTTTAGAATAGGGAGGAAAAAAGCTTACAATAGAGCATATCAAACTCTCTGCAATAAAGGGGAAATCGCTCAAGGTTAGGTTGTGTGGCTCTTCCGCAGCCTGGTGAGCACTTACGCTTGTATGACTGTAACTTGGGACTGTAACTCAATGCCAGCAAAAGCAATACAGTTGAGCTTTTTGTACCTAGGGTTTGATCCAAAAGCCCTTTGGAGTCAATGGAGAGATACTTTTTAATTACATGGGTTTGGATCAGACCCATAGGCCTGTATTAACTTTTGCATATATGAGTAGTTCCATTTACTTCAATGGGATTACGCACATAAGTAAAGCTAACCATGTACGCAAGGACTGGGAATTTAGTGGTGTGGGTTTTTTTTGTTTGTGTTTTTTTGTTGTTTTGCCATAGCTCATTGAGTATTTTAAAGGGTGCTTACCTTAAAGGCTATGACAGTGATCTGTCAACTGAACACTCCCTGCGCATTGTCAGGGTTTAACCAACAGCTAATCTGGAATCTGTGGCTATGGTGAAGAGTGTTTTGGTAGTTAACCAGTCTGTGAACAAGAACAGGATTTATTGCAGTACCATTATTACAGTGTGAGAATAGTAACAGCAGGAGAGGATTAATGTTGTTCCTCAAAGACTAGGGCCTCAACAAATGATTTGAAGATCAGATAATTTGGCCACATAGAATAGATTTTGTGTTAATTTTTTTCTTTTCACTTTTATCATTTTGACCCAGTGTTTTTAACTTTGACTATATTGCAAAAGTGGACCTATGTGTCTATGAACGGAGTGATGTAAATTACCTTTAAAATTCCCATAAAGCATATGGGCTGAGGACTATGCTCAGTGTACCATCTTTCATTTTGATGCTATCCATTTCCACCCAGGATCATGCACCATTCCCGTGGGGTTCTCAGGTGCGGCAGGGAGCTGTTTATGTTAGCAAATTTATTTGTAAGGCACATGCTGGTAGCGAAGGTTCTAAGTGCCAGGGAAGGGGGGTGAGTTCACTTCTGAATGTGACATGGACACCACTGCAGCAGACTATTAGGCATTAGCTGGCAGTGCGCTGATGAATACAACAGTCTCTGATGAATACATATTCACTGAGGATATAGAATTCAGTATTTTTATATCCAAGGCTGGAATTAATTTGTAAGAAATTCCTCAGGTAAAAGATGTGTTAAATACTCCTGTTGCAGAGTGTGCCAATTTGGCATGGTCCCATGAGAAGGATGCCAGCCAACAGTTGATAGCTATCAGAGGCATTTTTAATGGGAAACAGAGACACCTTTTGAATTCCACACAGTTCCACTGGACTCGCAGAGATCTATGGAGGGACTGAGTGGAAATGGTAAATATTTTACTGTTCCATCTTCGCTAAATGCAGGAGGTTGGCCGCATGCATGCGGCAGAGCAGCACTCCTGTAGAATCCCAGTTAGTGGTTTTGTAAGTCCTTCCCAATATATATCCCTGTAAAGGAGACAGCTCACTGCTTGGTGCCTCCTCATGGCAGCGCATGGCATGACTGTTCTTTTTCTCCTGGGGTCTGCAGCCACTGACTGCTCTGCCTCTTCTGACAGGCCTCTTCCTGTGGCTTGGCCCTCTGGCTAGATCATTTCCAAGTCTCCCCTTCTGGGATAGTCCGTGAACCAAAAGCAATGGGAGTGAACGCAAACAAGCTGCGTTAGTATGTGAGGGGGGAGATGACACCCTTTTGAGCAGGGGGTTGGACTAGATCTCCTGAGGTCCCTTCCAACCCTGATATTCTATGATTATATCAGGCCCTCCCTTCCTGCAAGGATGTGTCTTCAGGCAGTGGTTGTTCGGGAAGCTCCTGCCTTCCCTCAGCCCTTTCCTCAGGGGTTGAGGGTCTGTTCTCTTCCCTGGCCTGCCTCCAAGTGAGCAGTTCTGCCTCCCTTTTAACTCTTCCTCTAGCCTATGTGTGTCTTGCAGGTGTGGGCTGGCTGAGCCCAGAGCAGCTCCTTAACCTCTTGTTGTCCATTGTGAGGTTTGTAGACCCCATCACAATCCTATTCCAAGAGGGTGCAAACCTGGCACGTTTCACCCTGTTTTGAACTTTAAAAGTACTTTGGACTTGACACTCCTGTATCCTAAGGCTTTGTTTACACTGCTTTGGCAGTATGAAGAGGCCATAAAGTACACCTGCTTTAATATTGTCTTTCTATCGTCAGAGTGGTGTAAAAGGGCCTCAGTGTAGCTGAGAATCAGGTACTTTCCATATGCCTCAAAATCCGAGTGCTGACAGTATAAACAGCAGCTGCTGGATACTGTTTGTCCATAACAGGTTTCTGTTAAAGTAAATATTTCCATGGTACAGTCATGGCCAAGCAAATATCTAGGAAGACATCTAACACAAGAACCTACAGAATCCTAGAAGGCAGAAACTGAAAAGACTATTAGGTTATGTAGGACTTCTTCATTCACTCTAATAGGAGTAGGATCAGTCCCTTAGTCCCTGCCGATGTATGTTTCCTCTGGTTTTACTAAATCTTGTGCTTTCATTTCTTTTTCTTTGATCTTGTTTGAAACCCCCATCAACTATCTTACAAGCAGGTAGAAATGATTCTTCCAAATAAATAAAATAAAGCTGATTCAGAGTCTAAAAGTACAAAACTATGTAAAATTAAAAATAGACACAGAATTCTATATCCATTTCAATTTCAGATCCACAGCAACACTTCTACTATTGCATCTTTCAGAAAAAAACCACTTGGTCTAGCTCAATAGGGATGTAATATATTGACATCAGCGGCCTAGGTATTATGGAGAGCTTTGATTCATATGCCTCACACAACTATTTTCTTGGGTCTGTATTTCACTCCAGTTATTTGATTTGGTGTCAGTGTCACATGGTAAAGGGTCCTGGGATTTTATGGCTCCTGCCTAGATAATATTACTAATGTTTCTGGGAGTGTTATAAAGCATACAAGCGAGGCATAAATCTATAAGGTAGCCTGGCTGCTGTAGAACTATAAAATAAATAAAGCCCTTTTGCATTTCCTACTAGGATGAGAGGAAAAGTGCTTGACCAATCAACTACTAATTATAATGATTAAAAATGACTTGCTTTAACCATTTTTCCGCCCCCCCCCCCGCCCCCCGACGTTCTTGTTAAACCCTGGATTTGTGCTGGAAATGGCCCAACTTGATTATCATACACATTGTAAGGAGAGTGATCACTTTAGATAAGCTATTTCCAGCAGGAGAGTGGGGTGGGGGGAGGTATTTTTTCATGCTTTGTGTGTATAAAAAGATCTTCTACACTTTCCACAGTATGCATCCGATGAAGTGAACTGTAGCTCACAAAAGCTTATGCTCAAATAAATTGGTTAGTCTCTAAGGTGCCACAAGTCCTCCTTTTCTTTTTGCGAATACAGACTAACACGGCTGCTACTCTGAAACCTTTAACCATCTTAAATCTATTAGGCAAACTATCCCGTTCTCTTCAACAATGTAAACATGATTCAATAAAGGAGAGTAGAATAAAACAACGTAGGCCTGTTTATTTTAAGCAGACACCCATGTATAGTATGAACCTCACTGAACGCAATTTTAAGAACCACTCTGTCCTACAAACCCGCTATATTTTGGGAGACCTTGAGTCTATCATCCTTTCTCATCATGGCCCAAACCTTCTGGCCTTTACTGCCGTAAGTTCTACTATTTGCTTGAATGGTTTCCTTCCACAATGTATTCCGTGTACTTCATGGTCTTTTAATGACACAGGGGTAGTGGCATTTTGGATCCAATTCTATTCCTGTTTGTTTAGGTTGACATATAGCGAGCTATCTTACTACCTTTCTCCTCTGGACACCTGAGCCCAAATCCTGATTCACAGCGCCCAAGAGAGCATGAGTTTGGTATCCCCAATTGTGGCCATCCCTATGCCAGGCTGCAATTTGGCACACTTTGCAATCTGTGCTTAAGAAAGGCCTTGGAGTGAGGGTCAGACTGAAGTGTTTTGACAGAGGTGAGCTGCAGTGCACCTATCTGCCTCGAGCAGCAATATTAATTCCACTCTTTCCTCAGCACGCTCACACATTTTATAAAAAGAACACTGTCCAATATCTTAAAGCTATGCTCGATTCCTTTTAGCTCATGCAATATTAATGATGTTGGTTGAGTGGTTGGCATCTAAAAAACATGATCTTGTATTTTTAATAAGATTCATCCTTGTCAGTTATACAAAGCAGTGTAGGTATTCAAAGGATAATGGCAAGTTGACTTAAATTCTCATAAATTGTTGAATTCCATTGCCATCTTAGAGCTGCTTCTTAGATCCCAGTCTTGCAAGGTACTCAGCATCCTCCACTCCCATTGGCTTGAATAGATGCTGAGGGAACTGAGCCCCTCCCAAGAAGTCATGTGGTCTAACTAGATTCCATCTTGTCTGTTCAAGATCTATATAATAGATCACCAAAGAGGGATGGGATGCTTTTTTATTTGTATATATTCTGGGTGAGATTGGGGTATGGAGGAGAGCTGATTGGCTGGAGCTCAATGAGGATAAGATTGAGGTGAGGTTGGCAGGCTGGGGAAAGTTAATAGATGTTATGGTGAGGATTATATCCACCCCTTTTATGAGAGGGCAGGCCTGCCCCATGTCATTAGAGTTCACATTTTGGGATTGATTCTTCCTTCCACTATACAAATACAGTGGGAGTTGCACATGTGTATTTGAGGGAAGAGCTGGGCCCTTGCAGGGTAAACATATCACAGCAGGGACTTCCTCTTTGGTGCAGGGTTCCTATTGGGCAATGCTCTGTCCACTTACAGAGTTACATCAATGCAAAGAGTAGACTAACTTGCTGCCTGCTTCTCTGAACTGACTCAGACAGGGCTTGCATCTCATTCCCATGTGGGACATTTTCCTTCTTTGAGATGTTAGGATCGCTGTCCCTGGTTTAAGTATCTGACGGTCCATGGTGCTCTCATCCCACGAGTTGGTGGGCTCAGTTCATTTCCTAGTGGACAGATGTTCACTTCAAAAAACAAAACCGTTCACGCCATTTAGCAAATGGATTGTCAGTCTTGGAGGAAGCTGAGTCTAACGGCTGGCTGGCAACAGGGACTGAAGTACCCCAAAGATGGTCCGTGCAAAGCAGAGGAGAGGCCGTGTGGAGAAGTTTGCACTGCCACTGCCCAGGCTGTACATGCTTGCTGATCAAGTAGGGAGGACTTTGTTTTCCACTATTGTCACTCTGGGACCTTTCTTGAGCACTAAATCCTCTTTTTTTTTTTTATTTTTTTAATTTTTAAATCCTTGTAAGACTGAGATGGAGACGAGGAAATAAATTACCCAGAGTTAGACAGGCATAAACATTATAAAAAATGACACAAGTCTGCTAAGGAGAAAATAAAAAGCCCTCTTTTTTTTCAGAAGAAAGAACAAATCCTAAGGGCCGCCAATGACAAATTGAGGCTCAGCCAGCCATAGCCCCTCTGTCTCCCAGGCAGCTGATAAAAGCCAACAAGACCTGTGCTGGGTCTCCCTCTCCAGCCTCAGTCTTATCTGTTCTACTGCTTGGGGTTCTCTTTCTATTCCCACCATTCTTTTCTACTTGCCCTGCTTTGCTATAAACAGAAGGCTTCATCCAGGAGATGCTTGCTCATAACAGCTCTCCATCACGCACAACGGTGTGCTGCAGACTTGCTGCAACATCCTTCTCCAATTCAGTCGCAGGTAAGATGGTACACTACCCAAAATCACAGTTCTGTATTTCCACTGTGCATTTGCGTCCTACCCTTGTCCTAAAACTTGTTCCTGGGCTCTGCTGGGAGTTTAGACAAACTCCACGTTCCCAACTTATTAACATGATCACAATAATCTAAAAAAAAAGTTCTCAGCCTTGGGGTTGAGACCCCCACCATGGAATTTGTTAACAGGTGTTTGGGGGAGGGAGGTCATGGTCACTCTGCCCTTCCCATTACTCTAATTGGCTGGATCCATTACAGAGAAGGGGGTCTCTGTATGGAATAGGTTGAGAACAGCAGGTCTAGAGATAACTATGGTTCCATCCTTTTCTGCTGAGCTATTGTCTCTTTGTCAAGGATTTAGCTCAGGGGTGGCCAACCTGGGGCTTTGGAGCCACATGCGGCTCTTCAAAGGTTAATCTGCGGCTCCTTGTATAGGTATCGAGTCCAGGGCTGGAGCTACAGGTGACAACTTTCCAATGTGCTGGGGGGTGCTCACTGCTCAACCCCTGACTCTGCCACAGGCCCTGCCCCCACTCCAACTCTTCCTGTCCCCTCCCCTGAGCCTGCAGTGCCCTCGCTCCTCTCCCACACCACCCAGACCCTCCTGCATGCCAGGAAACAGGTGATCGGGAGGGAGGCGCTGATTGGCAGGCGCTGGTGGGTGGGAAGCTCTGGGACTGCTGGGGGGGCTGCTGACTTATTACTGTGGCTCTTTGGCAATGTACACTGGTAAATTCTGGCTCCTTCTCAGGCTCAGGTTGGCCACCGCTGATTTAGCTGATCCAATTCTTTCCTTCTTGCTGAGTTCCACAGAGCGAAGGGTTCCCTAGTTTTTTAGATGCAAAGAATGTAGGCAACCTGTTTTGTTTCCTTTTGGCACTGGAGAAAGGTCTGTCTAGGCGCTGCTATTAGCTGCTAGCATCCAGCCATTTCTCCATTCCACATACTCCTCAAAGGCATGCTTTTATCCTGAGCTTTGCTGCACTGGCTCCTTTGTGATTCAGTTTTACCCCTGTTGCTACTGGCTGCTGGGGAGTTGCCTTTGGGGTGAGTTCACCTGC
Source organism: Caretta caretta (assembly GCF_965140235.1). NCBI lineage: Eukaryota > Metazoa > Chordata > Testudines > Cheloniidae > Caretta > Caretta caretta. The sequence goes on from NC_134214.1 coordinate 90,450,987, forward strand.
TCTTACATAGATCCTAATTCCCGAGTGGGATTTGGTGAATTCCTTCAGATATAGTACAAATCCTTACCCCTGCCATCTGAAACCCTGTTACAAATCTGAACCTTGGCTCAGATTTGTCACAGAGGAGTCTGAATATTAAGAATGAAGTATATAAGGATGTAGGGCTTACATAATTCTTATGAGCAGAAGGATCTAGCTTCAGGTTGACCTCTCCAGCCAAGGCAAGCGTGGCCGCTAGGCCAGAATAAGTAGCGGAGAACCCTTGAAGGGTTTTGGGAAAGCCGTGCTGCTTTGGGGCAATCAGAAGTGAAGAGAGATGGAGAAACAACTATTACAGATGCACCTTCAAAGGGAATGTACTTTATAAAAACAGGATGTGCAAACCAGTGAATGTAGCCCCAGCTCACAGACAACAGCCATGGCATGACCAGCACCTGAAAGCACCATCTGGGAAGCTATGTCTGATAGGATGATAAATCAAACCTTAGGTACACCAAAGAAATCTGAAACGCCTAACAGGGCATAGAGGCAGGTGAAGAAAGGAGGATGGCACAGGCCCGGAAACCAAAGGCTGTGGTCTTCTAGCTGGCCAACTGGAAGGATTAGGGGGAAGAAAAGAGTTCCCTGGAAGGGGAAAGTATGTTTGTTTCTTTTATTGTCGCTGATACTAAGGTGCAAATATCTAGATGAGCTTTTGCAGAGTCTCAGACTAGATATGTCCTTGTACACCATTTCTTTTGGTTTAATCTCATCTTTTCTCTCTGTTCTTAATAGATCTTATTTTTAATTAGACCACTTGGGACTGATTCTCAGTAAAACCAAGGCCCTTTTATGTCACTCTGGCAATGTAAAGAAGTATTAATGTGGGCAGAAATGGCCTACTGAGAATACTCCCTTCCTTGGCTGGCCTAGCGCTAGTATAAAGACCCTAAACTAACCCTGCTCCCAGTCCTGGTTGTAGGGGCATTGTGTCGCTTAGGCCCAATTCAGCAAGGCATTTAAGCATGTGCTTAATGTTAAGCCTGTGAGCAGTACAGAGGCAGTTTGGGCTAGTGGATAGCTCACTGATCTGAGAGCCAGGAGACATGAGCTCCTATTCCTAACTCTGCTTTTCAACTGCTTAGTGCTCTTGGGCAAGTCACTTTACTTTATGTGCCTCCATTTCCCCTCCCACACTTCGTCTTTCTGGTCTATTTAGGTTGTAAATTGAAGCAGGGGCTGTCGCTGTCTGTTTACAGGGACCGCCCCACATTGGATCCCTGATCTTGTTGGAGGACTTTAGATGCTACCATAATACAAAGAATAAATAACACGACTACAAAATCATGGGATTACTCGCATGCTTGAAGTCAGTGGGACTGCACACGTTTAAAGTTAGGTCTTCTGTATCTTGCCCAAACAAGGCCTTACATTGCAAGCTTTCCAAAACTAGCTAGCACAGCTCCCCAACAAGGAGGTGCCTGGGGTGTCACTGTCACTTGTTACTAATAATGAAGGGCTCAAATGAAATCCTTGGAACCCGACGATGGCTAGCTCAGCTGTAGACCCAAATCCAACATGTACAGCTCAGTGTCAGGCTCCTCTTTTGGATGTTGATCTGGACTGAACCTCTGAGACATTAAATGGCAGTTCAATAATTAAGGCTCCCTAAAAGAGTTCAGTATTGGTAATATGCCATCATTGTCTAACTTCTATCACCCTCTCCAGATAGCCCTGGGAGGCTGACTGCCTGCTTTCCCATAGCTGACATCAAGGTTGATACGTATGCATATTTTTAATCAAAGGCTGAAATCGCAGTTCTGTGGAAGCTCTGAGGATAAAACCATCTGGCTGACGAATCCCAGCTGAGATGGAGTGGTAGTCAACGTGTGCAGAGGCCAAAGATGTGGAGAGATCAGACTTTTGCCTGAATGGATCCTAAATATTATATTTCTCAGAATACCTAAATCTACTTGCTCTGTGTGCAACCGATGAATCCCTAAGTTATTTTGTCAGAGAAAAGCAACAATTATTCTCCTTAGTGCTTTGGGTGGTCACTACTGCTTAAGGGATATTCAGACTAGTTGCCACTCCGTTGGTTTCAGAAGTTATGCTGCTAACCCCAGGTCTGAATTTGGCTGTTGATCTTTAGCAGCTGGAGATGGAAACACACAGCAGTTGAGCATTTAACTTAACTTCATATGACTACATGACTTGCAGATTCTGAGGCAAATTTGGCTGCTATTAAAGAGAGACACTTATGTGTTAATATACATGCATTCCAACAAAAGACTGGAGGAAAATTTTAATATTTATGGAGCAATAATTGGTCTTTTACCACTGTCAAAAGCTGTTAAAGACTTATCAGCTTGCTATTTCAGCACCATATGCTCTGTACAAGTTGCTTACCATGTGTCTTTCTGTGCTTTAAGGAAAGAACACTTGTAGAGGATCAGCCTAGGAAATCATTTGAATTGTATCTTACCCTGCCACCAGAAATTCACTTGGGCTGAGAGCTTTTTGAACAATGGGGTCTATGTAGGCATGGATACACTTGGAACCTGATCTTGTACATATAAAACTCCTGTGGCAATCACTGGGAGTTTGGAGGAATGTACGATCAAACCCTCATACAATATCTCAGAAATGAAAATAGCAAATTATGCTGTTTGGTTTTTTTAAGATATATTGCCATTGTTCCCTTTTTGCTGCATTTTAATCAGGTTTCTTCTCCCCCCCCCCAAAATCAGGCTTTTTTTTTTCTTGATCAGTGTCTAAGGGTGGTGTGGGACCCCTAGGACTCCAAAGATGCTTTCAATTTCAAGAAATGTAGTGGTGATCTCCTTTGCTCCGGTTAAAAGAAAAGGAGGACTTGTGGCACCTTAGAGACTAACAAATTTATTTTAGCATAACCTTTCGTGAGCTACAGCTCACTTCATCGGATGCATTCAGTGGAAAATACAGTGGGGAGATTTATTTACGCAGAGAACATGAAACAATGGGTGTTACCATACACACTGTAACAAAAGTGATCAAGTAAGGTGAGCTATTACCAGCAGGAGAGCTGGGGGGGGGGGTGGAGGGGGGCAGAACCTTTTGTAGTGATAATCAAGGTGGGCCATTTCCAGCAGTTGACAAGAACATCTGAGGAACAGCAGGGGGCCGGGGGGGGGGGGGGGGAATAGTTTTACTTTGTGTAATGACCCATCCACTCGCAGTGTCCTGTTGTCTCTCTTACCTGGCTCTGAGAACTTGTCAGCCTTTACTGGATGATAACCTGCCCTGATCCACAGCTGCCTCTCAAAGAGGCATGAAAGACTTTTGGAACCACTTGGAACTAGAGGTTATTTACAGTGAGTTTATTGACAACCTTGTGGTGGTGATTTGTTCCTCCTCCCCCAACCCCCCAAAAGGCTTTCTGTGCTTTAGGATTCTTTGAACTGAACTGAACTGTGAGTGTGAAGCAATTTGGCATGTTCCGTGATTGGTAGCCTGAGGCGAGGAGAGAGAGTGGAGTTAGACTGTCCTTCGAGAGTATGCTGGCTTTGCTGCTGTACTTATGTTTGTGTTTTGTTTTAAACACATACTTAAACTTTGTCTGGGAAAAGAACCCCTCCCCCCCCCCCCCCAACCAACCTCTGAGTAAAGGAATTGGCAGAAGATTCAATATGCAAAAATAGCTTTTTTCTTTTTAATCACAGGGCTGGCAGGAAAAAAAATGTCTGGAAATCAGGGCCCTCCAGGCAGTTGTTGACCAGAGTGATGGAGAAGTTGCCTCACATAACACAAAATAAAGTTGCCAAGGAAACTCCTGAAGTGAAAGCAGATGTCCTGAAAAATCTAGCATCAGGTGAGGCAGTGTGGGCTATTACATTATTATTGTTATGGTATAATAATTAACTTAGATTTAGATTCTTAGGATAATATTTTACCCTCTTTTCAACAGTAACATGTCTGTCTACATGTATGCCCACCATCACTGAAGTGCCCAAATATCCAGTTAAAATGTGAAGAAATGAAGGAAATCTTGGGTCCCACCATTCCTGAGATCCGTGTGAGGATTGGACATTCTGTAGATGTGTTTCTACTTGCATAGGAGTAGGAGATCAGCTGACTCTGTCGCCCTAGACACCCCTTCCTAAGTAGGAAAGCTCTTGCAGGGGTCTAGGATCTTCACATCCTATCAAATAACAAGATTAGTGCAATCACTGTAATAACTTTGCCCTCAGGATGAAACTCCACTGCAAACTCAGGATCTGTGTCCAAAATATTCCAGACTGGCAGAAATGGGTTGCTTTCAATTGTGTTGAATTCTTGGAACATGAGTTCCCCTCTAGAGATGTCCTGGGTTAGTCCAACTTGGCGCTTCATTTATTTAAAAAAGTTGTCAAGTTTCTTTGGGTGGGAGCTAGGGCCGTGGGAATTTTCATAATGAATCATGAAACTGCTCAAAACTTATCAGTTTTTGGTCTGACTAGGTTTACCAGCAAGTTGATTGGCAAGTTCACAACCTTTTGGGGAACTTGATGCAAGCTGCAAGCAATCCTCCACCAATTTCTCCTCCTTGGTTTCTCTTGTTGTAGTAAAGACCTCTAGCTTAAAGTGGCTCAAATTCCCCCTGGTTCAGCAAAGTGCCACACAGGAAACAATTTTGATGCTTAAGGCTTCCCCTGGGAAAGATCAACAGCTATGTGGGGAAAGTTAACCATGCTAAAAATCACAGTGTGTGTGGGGAATGCCAATTTTAACAAATGTTATAGTTATTAATGAATCCTGGAGCAGATAAATGATGATGCTTCAGTTATTTGAACTGTATGTTGAATTAAGAGTAGAACAGCTGCTAGGGCTGGCAATGGCTCAGCTGAGCCAGATACTACTATCAAAAGTGTAGCAAAACTGAGCATTTCAGAAAGTAGAACCTGAACATTCTGCCCACTTTGAAATGGCCCAGAATTGATCAGGGCCTTGGGCAATACATGGTGAAAGCACTTACTCAGCATTGTGTGATGTGTTGAATTTGTGTGCTGTGTCCCAAAAGGACAAGAGAGACAACAGAGTGCTTTAGTGGCAGAGGGATACTGAAATCCTGCAGCTGAGACGGAGCATTCTAAGTGTATCTCAGAGGGGAGACTATAGGAATCCACAGTGTTTGTTTCTGACAGGATGAAATGGACAAGGAAGCCATGGAAGAATTCTCTGGCTTGGAGTGTAGTGGAAGGGGAAGAATGTCTAGTAACAAGACTGGCAGAAAGAAGCTGCGAAGATATGAGTGCTTAAAGAAAATGATAAAAGCAGGAGAAGTTACTTAGAGTGAGACTTTTATAAGGACTTAAGGGTCCACTGAAGCCCAAGGTAGTTGGGTGACTAACTCCATTAGGAAATCTAGAAAATCCTACCCTCAATGATCTGCCCAATGGGGCCATATCTGGCATGACAGACCATGCTGGAGTTTGGATCTGGTAACCAGTCTGGTGCAAGTCCATGGATTTAAGACTGACAGTGCTTTCATGCGTCGCCGGTAATGTATGGCTTATCATGTCTACTTGTGTTTAGATCGTAGTATTACTCTCTGACCACATCTGTCTGTCATCCACAAACCAGTGTCTCTTCTATAGGTTCTTGAAGTTCAGTTATTGAGAGTATAAAGTAAGTTTCACTCACCCACAGATCACAATGATCATTAATTTTTACCAGTCTCTTGAAGAGTGTTCCTTATGTTCCTATCAAAGGCCAGAGATTGTAGGGCATGGAGAATGAAGGGTAGAATATTTTAGGAAAGGTGAAAAAATTACCAGTACAAATAGCTTTATTTCTGGTGGCTTCCTGTGGTACATGGTCTTATCCTGCATTCCTGTGCACCTGGAAGTCTCCTGACCTCAACAGAGCGTGACAAAAATGCAGGATTCAGCCCCATGTCCCCTAGTCTTCTCTACTAATAACTTAAAATGTCAATCAGCTGCATATTTATGGATATAATATACCAAAGTATGTCCCGGTATAATGTCTGTGTTTTGGCAGTGTGGAATTGGGAGTGATTTTAACTGTGTTCTTTGACTAGATTTCTCTCATAGTCAGGCTAAATTATTTTAGACTGAATTCAGTTTTCTGCCCCAGAGGCAGCAAAAAGCATTGCTAAATATTTGAACAGTGCTTTTAAATTATATGCTTGCAAATTAGGCAGCTGTTAAACAACAGAGACCACAACAGTTAGATTGTTAATTCGTAATGAATCAGATCATTAACTTTAACTTGCCATTCAATATAACTTAACTGAACCCAGTGAAATACTGAAGAGTGGAGCGGGCCAAACTATTCTAACTAGTCCATGTAGCTTCCATTAGACAGAACGGAGAGAGGTTTCTTTCCTGAAGGCCCAACCATTGCCAAGAGACTCCAGTGCTTTGGGTGCCCGCTGTTGCCACTAACGTCAACTAGATTGACATTCTCTGCTTTCTTGGTATTTATTTAACACTCTTAACCAAAAGCAATGACAGCTCATTAAAAGAACATGACATCACAAAGGAGGGCAGCGCAATTCGTGTCAGAGCATATCTCCAAGCCAAAGTCAGCTGTGTACCATTGAAATGGTTGATAGGGAAAACCCAGTACAGAATCTTCCCAACAGAACAGTTTTGAAAGCAATATTCATATTCCAACAATATATTAAATAAGGACCTGCTCTTGTAATCATTGAGGTCAATGGCAAACCTCCCTTTTATTTCAATGATGTAGTATCAGACCCTAAATTCTTTATGCTGCTTATAATACAGACAAAGATTTTGGAAGAGTTACTTGGGCTTAGATTCAGCAACAGACTACAGTGGGCAAAATTTATGCCTCAATTAGGAGTTTCACCATGCATGAATTTGGCCCTCTATAAAATCTCTATTTTATAATATAGATCTATAAAGAGGTCTATAAAATCATGACTGGTGTAGAGAAAGTAGATAAGGAAATGTTGTTTACTACTTATAACCCTAGAACTAGGGGGTCACCAAATGAAATGAATAGGCAGCAGGTTTAAAACAAATAAAAGGAAGTATTTCTTCACACAACGCACAGTCAACCTGTGGAACTCCTTGCCAGAGGATGTTGTGAAGGCCAAGACCATAATAGGGTTTAAAAAATAACTAGATAAATTCATGGAGGATAGGTCCATCAATGGCTATTGGGCAGGAATAGTGTGTTCCTAGCCTCTGTTTGCCAGAAGCTAGGAATGAACGACAGGGGATGGATCACTTGATGATTACCTGTTCTGTTAATTCCCTCTAAAGCACCTGGCAGTGGCCGCTGTCGGAAGACAGGATACTGGGCTAGATGGACCCTTGGCCTGACCTAGTAGGGCCGTTCTTATGTTCTCTACAAAAATGCTCTATCAGTTCCCATGTACGATATAGATCTGGGCTCAAACATGAGCCATGCAAGCAATTCTTCCATGAGTTTGGGAGTCCTCTGCAGACAGGCAACTTATGGGACCAGTGGGGGATGCAACTCACTACTTGATTCTCTCTCGTAGGGCCTCATCCAGGGCCCATTGAGGTCAATGGGAATCTTCCCATTGGTTTAAATCCCAACCTTAGGTAGTAGCAGAGGGTGGAGATGGTAACTTTACTCAGATCCTCCCCGCAGAGGTAGGATCATAAAAGGAGTAAATAAATGGTCCTGTCCTATACCTACCCCATGCCGGAGAGCTATGGGCCATGCTTTATTTATGGCCCAGCAAACTGTAGGGATGGGCCTGTTATTACTAAATGTACAGAAAGAGTGAACCAGGGCTCCGATTGGATATCTTTGTTTTTGCATAATGTGCATAACATTTTCTCTTTTTCAGAGATCTCCCAACTATGGTAGACCTTCTTCCTGGAGTGTTGTGGGAGATTAAATGGTTGTCTGGCATTCTCCCCAGTACAGTAAAAGGGGAGGTGTAGGCCCCTTTTTGCTTGGGTTAAAGGCCTGATATCTGTGGAAATGAGTGTATAATAATGTGGCTTTCAGCAGGGTTTCCTTTACTTGGCATGTAGTGATTACTGTTTCAAAGGCCTAATTGTTTTACGGTTTTGTGTATTTTCTGGATGATGAAGACCATAGCTTCATAGGTGCTAAAAGGTTCTCTCCTGTGTTTCTCAGTATCTATAGTAGATATGACACATTAGTCCAAAGTGATGCACTGCACAGCAAGAGGCTGAACTTCCACAGTGCAAAGATGGAGAGAACATGCTCTAACAATCCAGAGGCTGAAGAATATCAATGTCCAGTTGCTCTGTCACACTTTTACTGCCTTAAGATGTCCTTTTATCTAGTGCTTCCAAGAGTGATGGAGTAGAAGTGAGAACTTCTGTACAGCTCAAAATAGGGCCTTGCCCCAGCACCTACAGAGGTCAATAGAAGGATTCCCCCTGACTCAATGGGCATTGAATCAGGCCCCAAAGACTGGGTTGGCACGTTACAATCCACCTGACAGAGGGGCAGAATGGAGCTGTGCCTCGCAGGTGCAGAGCAGTGATAGAATTGTGGCTCTGAGAGTTACAATTTGGTCCCTTCTTCTTCTTGCTCCACTGGGGAAGCTGCTCCAGGCCTTTTCCTCGTACAACTTACTGTCCTCTCTGGCTTGAGCTCAGCTGTGTTGGCTAAGGCTCTGCCCACTCCTTGCCCAGCTGTGCAGGAGTGGGTCTAGCAGCGCAGAGAGGATGAAAAATCAAAATCTTGAGCATTCTTGCAAACTAATAATCCAAACACATTTTTGAGATTGGGTCAATTGAAACATTTTGTTTCAATAATTTTGAAGCATTTTGACCTTTTTAATTTTTTTTCCCCTAGAAATTAACTACAATTTCAAAGTGAAACATCATTTGGAACCGGAAAACGAAACATCTCAGTCTGAAAATGCTAAAAGGGGATGTTTCAACAACTTTAAAACTTCTTAAAATTTTTTTCAAATCTGGACAGTTGTCAACACTGACCCTTTCTTCTGAATAGTTTCAGTGTTGTCAAATTGATGTTTTCCAATAAATATTTTATTGGAAAATTCCTGCCTGGCTCTACTCATGGTGGGGTCCAAAATAAGTAAATGTGGCTTTTTTAAAGCTTAATAGGATAATAAACCATGTGCAAAGGGCTTACTTGTTTTGTGAACCAGTTTCTTCATCTGAGAAGAGAGAAATTGCATTTTAGTTTTTATTTCCTGTGCTCCAATTAATATATATTGCTCATATAATGTTTTCTATACAGTATAATTTTAGATCTACATGTAGCAAGCATATACGCCCAAATCTTACAGCACTTGCTTCTTTTTAATCTGGTAAGCGTGTGTTTCTAGTATGGTACTACAATGAAGTAGTGAATTCACACAAGGCAAAGCATTAGATGGAGTGAACATCATAATTTCTATTTTAACTGTTATACTATTAAAGCGAAGTGTAAAGTTTTTGTTACACAACTTTACTAATTTAGCGTTCTTCTTTCATTAGAACCGACTGAGATGCTAAGGTTGATACGAAGCTGACAAACTAGATTCAATCGCAAAAGGAACATCGAAAGAGAATCTTAAATTGCAGTTCTGCTTTAAAAAGTAACTGTAAAAATGACCTCAAGCATTGGTTTCCATGTTTATTACCTGAATGACTCATGTGTCGCAAACAGTTTACAAGTAATACAATATTTTTATTCTGTCGGTCCTACAAGCTCAGCCTCAGTTTTGAAAGCCAAAGTCACATTCCCCCTACCAGGAAAAACAATTCTGTAACTTGCATAATGACAGGTTTCAGAGGAACAGCCGTGTTAGTCTGTATTCGCAAAAAGAAAAGGAGTACTTGTGGCACCTTAGAGACTAACCAATTTATTTGAGCATGAGCTTTCGTGAGCCACAGCTCACTTCATCAGATGTGTACCGTGGAAACTGCAGCAGACTTTATATACACACAGAGAATATGAAACAATACCTCCTCCCACCCCACTGTCCTGCTGGTAATAGCTTATCTAAAGTGATCAACAGGTGGGCCATTTCCAGCACAAATCCAGGTTCTCTCACCCTCCACCCCCCCACACAAATTCACTCTCCTGCTGGTGCTAGCCCATCCAAAGTGACAACTCTTTACATAATCAAGTCGGGCTATTTCCTGCATAGATCCAGGTTTTCTCACTTCCCCCCCACCCCCATACACACACAAACTCACTCTCCTGCTGGTAATAGCTCATCTAAACTGACCACTCTCCAAGTTTAAATCCAAGTTAAACCAGAATATCTGGGGGGAGGGGGGGGGAGGAAAAAACAAGAGGAAACAGGCTACCTTGCATAATGACTTAGCCACTCCCAGTCTCTATTTAAGCCTAAATTAATAGTATCCAATTTGCAAATGAATTCCAATTCAGCAGTTTCTCGCTGGAGTCTGGATTTGAAGTTGGATGTAGAAGCCCTCTACACCAACATTCCACACAAAGATGGACTACAGGCCGTCAAGAACACTATCCCCGATAATGTCACGGCTAACCTGGTGGCTGAACTTTGTGACTTTGTCCTTACCCATAACTATTTCACATTTGGGGACAATGTATACCTTCAGATCAGCGGCACTGCTATGGGTACCCGCATGGCCCCACAGCATGCCAACATTTTTATGGCTGATTTAGAACAACGCTTCCTCAGCTCTCGTCCCCTAAAGCCCCTACTCTACTTGCGCTATATTGATGACATCTTCATCATCTGGACCCATGGAAAAGAAGCCCTTGAGGAATTCCACCACGATTTCAACAATTTCCATCCCACCACCAACCTCAGCCTGGTCCAGTCCACACAAGAGATCCACTTCCTGGACACTACAGTGCTAATAAACAATGGCCACATAAACACCACCCTATACCGGAAACCTACTGACCGCTATTCCTACCTGCATGCCTCCAGCTTTCACCCTGACCACACCACACGATCCATCGTCTACAGCCAAGCTCTGCGATACAACCGCATTTGCTCCAACCCCTCAGACAGAGACAAACACCTACAAGATCTCTGTCAAGCTTTCTTACAACTACAATACCCACCTGCAGAAGTAAAGAAACAGATTGATAGAGCCAGAAGAGTTCCCAGAAGTTACCTACCACAGGACAGGCCTAACAAAGAAAATAACAGAACGCCACTAGCGGTCACCTTCAGCCCCCAACTAAAACCCCTCCAACGCATTATTAAGGATCTACAACCTATCCTAAAGGATGACCCAACACTCTCACAAGTCTTGGGAGACAGGCCAGTCCTTGCCTACAGACAGCCCCGCAACCTGAAGCAAATACTCACCAACAACCACTAACCCAGGAACTTATCCTTGCAACAAAGCCCGTTGCCAATTGTGCCCACATATCTATTCAGGGGACACCATCACAGGGCCTAATAACATCAGCCACACTATCAGAGGCTCGTTCACCTGCACATCCACCAATGTGATATATGCCATCATGTGCCAGCAATGCCCCTCTGCCATGTACATTGGTCAAACTGGACAGTCTCTACGTAAAAGAATAAATGGACACAAATCAGATGTCAAGAATTATAACATTCATAAACCAGTCGGAGAACACTTCAATCTCTCTGGTCACGCAATCACAGACATGAAGGTCGCTATCTTAAAACAAAAAAACTTCAAATCCAGACTCCAGCGAGAAACTGCTGAATTGGAATTCATTTGCAAATTGGATACTATTAATTTAGGCTTAAATAGAGACTGGGAGTGGCTAAGTCATTATGCAAGGTAGCCTGTTTCCTCTTGTTTTTTCCTCCCCCCCCCCTCCCCCCAGATATTCTGGTTTAACTTGGATTTAAACTTGGAGAGTGGTCAGTTTAGATGAGCTATTACCAGCAGGAGAGTGAGTTTGTGTGTGTATGGGGGTGGGGGGGAAGTGAGAAAACCTGGATCTATGCAGGAAATAGCCCGACTTGATTATGTAAAGAGTTGTCACTTTGGATGGGCTAGCACCAGCAGGAGAGTGAATTTGTGTGGGGGGGTGGAGGGTGAGAGAACCTGGATTTGTGCTGGAAATGGCCCACCTGTTGATCACTTTAGATAAGCTATTACCAGCAGGACAGTGGGGTGGGAGGAGGTATTGTTTCATATTCTCTGTGTGTATATAAAGTCTGCTGCAGTTTCCACGGTACACATCTGATGAAGTGAGCTGTGGCTCACGAAAGCTCATGCTCAAATAAATTGGTTAGTCTCTAAGGTGCCACAAGTACTCCTTTTCTTTTTGCGAATTCTGTAACTGGAATTTAGTGGGCAGTTTGGTTTTTACAAAAGGATTGTTTGGTTTAGACATCTCTCAGGCATCTTAGTGTTTCTTCACACTAATGGGTTGGACACACTCAGGGACTATTAATGCAATCCCTTTTATCTGAAAAGTAAATATTGATTTTTTTTCCCATGCACGAAAATGTTAGTCCATTCCATGGCTACAAGATTGGGATTTGAAAATTGCAAAAGATGCTAATTTTCTATTTCATATTGAAGTTGATTTCTTTTCTCCTAATAAGGTTTCTTTTAATATTTTATCTGTGTAGCCTTTAATGCATTCTGCAGTTTCTGAGTGGCTCAACTTCTGCTCCTTTTAATCCCTTAAAATTTGTCCAGGACATAGTGGTTGAGAATGGGTGATCAGCTACAATTTGTGGTCATGCTTTTATTGTTCCGCATGAAATACATGTGGCCTTGTTACCTTCAAAAATCTGTTTCCTTTCCTTTTCAAGGGCAGTGGCTCAAGATGATATATAAAAGGAACATTTTTCTGTTTAGCCACATTCACATTGCAAGTAACACGAATTGCAGTAGGATTGCTCTTAGGGATTTCTTGCATAATACATTCAGAATAATATCAGTTTTGAACCAATCTCAGACTGTCTCTAAGGTAACAATAATAGATTATAGGACAGAGCCAGGGGATACCAACAGGAGACTAGGAATCTTCCTTGCCCTCAGTTTGTTTCTTTCCCTGGACAACTCTCTCTTTTGGCAAGATCCTGAGCAGCCTTCCATGGCTGCATAAGGTCCAAAACCAGTGGAAATGCTGGGATTGAATCACCAGAGGGAAGAATTGTGAAGGGTGGTGTGAGACCAGACCTGGCCTTGTCAATGGCTCTGCACACTGCAACATCGAGAAAGGGAAGTTGTGCCTGTGGAGGGGTGGTGAGCAGGTTCATAGATAGTAAGAAGAGCTGTAGTTAGTACTGTGGGTTGGGCCTGTGAAACCTTTTTTTGATACCTCCTCAAAACCATGACTCTTCTCTAACATGATCACCTGCTTTCCAGAGCATCAGCAGTAGCATTCTAGGGAACTTCAGTGTGATGGCACCGATTAACTGATCTGACCAAGGCAGAGAGGACATTAGAACACCAGTCCCTTGCTCTCAGCCTCATGCACATGGCCTGTCGGCTATTGAACTGTACTTTCTTCTGTTCATAAACCACATTAGCTGCTCAGCAGAAGCTGGGTTAGCTGCAAGCAGAGCACAGCCTTTCATAATTGCATGCATAGTCATTGTTCAAGGGAGTGATCCCCAATCTATATATTTGGGTATACACATTTGGGTATGTTGGCTAGGCAAACCTTGTGAGCTGTTTGTCTAAATCCAAGAATACATGTATTACTAGGTTAATAGGAGTGCTGTCAAGTGATTAAAAAAGTTAATCGTGATTAATCGCGCTGTTAATAATAGAATACCATTTATATAAATATTTTTGGATGTTTCCCACACTTTCAAATATATTGGTTTCAATTACAACACAGAATACAAAGTGCACAGTGCTCACTTTATATTTTTTATGATAAATATTTGCCCTGTAAAAATAAAAGAAATAGTATTTTTCAATTCACCTAATACAAGTATTGTGGTGCAATCTCTTTATCGTGAAAGTTGAACTTACAAATGTAGAGTTGTGTACAAAAAATAACTGCATTCAAAAACAAAACAATGTAAAACTTTAGAGCCTACGAGTCCACTCTGTCCTACTTCTTGTTCAGCCAATCACTAACAGAAACAAGTTTGTTTACATTTGCAGGAGATAATGCTGCCTGCTTCTTGTTGACAATGTCACCTGAAAGTGAAAACAGGCGTTTGCATGGCACTGTTGTAGCCAGCATTACAAGATATTTATGTGCCAGATGTACTAAAGATTCATTTGTCCCTTCATGCTTCAACCACCATTCCAGCGGACATGCATCCATGGTGATGATGGGTTCTGCTAGATAATGATCTGAAGCAGTGCGGACCAATGCATGTCCATTTTCATCATCTGAGTCAGATGTCACCAGCAGAAGGTTGATTTTCTGTTTTGGTCGTTCAGGTTCTGTAGTTTCAGCATTGGAGTGTTGCTTTTTTAAGACTTCTGAAAGCATGCTCCACACCCATCCCTCTCAGATTTTTGGAAGGCACTTCAGATTCTTAAATTTTGGGTCGAGTGCTGTAGCTATCTTTACAAATCTCACATTGGTATCTTTGCATTTTGTCAAATCTGCAGTGAAAGTGTTCTTAAAACAAACATGCTGGGTCATCATCCGAGACTGCTGTGACATGAAATATATGGGAGAATGCGGGTAAAACACAGAGCAGGAGACACACAATTCTTCTACAAAGAGTTCAGTCTCAAATTTAATTAACGCATTTTTTTTTCACAAGTGTCATAAGCATGTCCTCTGGAATGGTGGCCAAAGCACGAAGGGGCAAATGAATGACTAGTTATCTGGCATGTAAATACCTTGCAACGCTGGCTACAAAAATGCCATGCGAAAGCCTATTCTCTCTTTCAGGTGACATTGTAAACAAGAAGCAGGCAGCATTATCTCCTGTAAATGTAAACAAGCTTGTTTCTCTTTGCAATTGGTTGCACAAGAAGTAGGACTGAGTGGACTTGAGGGCTCTAAAGTTTTACGTTTTGTTTTTGAGTGCAGTTATGTAACAAATCTACATTTGTAAGTTGCGTTTTCACGATAAAGAGATTGCACTTTGGCATTTGTATAAGGTGAACTGAAAAATACTACTTCTCATTTTTACTGTGAAAATATTTGTAATAAAGTAACAAAGTAAGCACTGTACACTCTCTATTCTGTGTTGTAATTGAAATCAATATATTTGAAAATGTAGAAAAAATCAAAAATATTTAATTTCAATTTCTATTGTTTAACAATGCAATTAAAACTGCAATTAATCACAATTTATTTTTTAAATTGTGATTAATTTGTGAGTTAATTGTGTGAGTTAACTGCAATTAATCGACAGCCCTAGTTAAACTCCTCAACTATTAATACGAAATGAGGCATTGTGTTCCAGAGTCTCCTCAAATGGTTTTACACTTGTGTAACTCCGTTGACTTCAGTGGTGTCACCCCTGACCTTGCCTGATGACGCTGAGGAGAAGCGGGCCCCACTGTAGACAGATATATCTATGAATTACACTGTATATTAATATTACTTATTTAAGTCAGGATGGAAGTTAGACTTACAAGATTATAATTCAAGATCACTCTCCTTTCCATGAGACACTATTTTAATGGAACCTTGGACATGGCCCAAAGCAAAAAGTCCTAGAAACCTCACAAGAAAGCTTCTCCTGAGATTTCCAGCTGGCTTTAAAGCCCAAAGAGATTCAGAATGTAGGAAAAGCCTCTGGTCCAAACTTTTTATGGTCTATCACTAACTGATAGATTTGTTACCAAAACATGATAAATCTTGGGTAATCAAGGATAAATTCTGTCCTTGGAGAACAGAAAATGTTAAACATAAACTGTATAGATAATCCATAAATTGCTGTCCTGATGCGAGGAAAGGAGAATGCTGTTTCTTTGCCATGAAGGCTCTCAGGATAACATATTAAATGATTTAGTGTTTCCTAATGTTATGTTTCATCTAGGCATCCTAAATAGAATAATTATGAGCTAATTATAAAGGCCTCCTGCTTCCCTTCAAAATATCTTTTTGGTATCGACTACAGTGTGTTTAGCTATCCTCAGAAAACCATAAATCATTCCTCTGCTTAAAGAAAAATTGATTGCTGTTCTAATACTTATTGAACACCTATAACAGATGTTTAAATCTCTACAAGCTTAAGATAATTAAAATAATAAATCTATACTCATTTGACAAGAACATTAGCAGGAATCAAGGGTATAAATAATCGGGTAGAGTGGGGAGACATTACTGTGCCAGATGTTATGATCATGTTTTTATGGATGGAAATATAGAACCTGATTCCATAGTCCTTACTTGGGTAAAGTGCTCATTGACAATCAAACATGACTGAGTTGAATGCGGTGCTTGTCTGAGTAATGACCAGAGGATTGGAGCGCTATAGTGTATAAAAATATATATAAAAAAAGTTAGAATTTCTGGAAGGCTCACCACTCAACCCAATGTCATGGCTCAGCACTCAACCACATAACTTGTGTCTTAGTAGGACTCAAACATTCTTGATAAACTTAGTATAGATTTCAATGGACGTAGGATATATGTCAGATCTTTCATTTTCAGTTTACCAATTTTTACCAACATTTTCCCATGTTTTAGAAAAGCTGTTACTTGTTGGTTACTGATTTTTCCCTGAATTTTGGGCCGCTCAAGTACCTGAAAATATTGTGTTTAGAACATCCAATAAATCACATTAGGTAGATGTGTTTGTTAATAAATACGTCTAAATGTAAATGTGAGGCTGTCAAAAGTAAGGTCCTATATTGGAAGACACGCACATGCATGCACGTGAATGTGTATGTACTGTTAATATACCATTCATGAAATAAACTAAAACATGGGACAGCTTGCTCTTTCAATATGCTCACTTTTCTCTATTAGTTGCTTTTTTTCCTGTCCTCCTATTTCCCAGTGTTAATCCAGAAAACTGTAGGTAGTTTTTTGCACCAATTTTTCACCTGTTTTTAATTTTTTGTAATATATTCTGATAAATTCTTGGGAAATTGTAAATAAAATAAAAACTGAAAAATGAAGGGCTTTGAATATCAGGCAATTGGCACCCAACAATTAGTATAGATTTCAATGGACATAAGGTATAGATCATTTGGAGCAGGACAAATGAGTCTAGATTTCAGTGAAGCAAATCAAAGCTTTGCCTGAATAAGGGCTATAGAAACAGTCTTTTTTAGTGGTGTGATGGGATCCATGGGTACAACCTGGAACTGTGGGACCACTGTGCCTCCTTAAATCTCTAGGTTGGGTTGTCTCCATCAAAGCTATGCTAGTGACAAGCAGCAAATCCCTCCAGGCTCTGATCACTCAGCCATATACATGTGGAACTACAACTCCCAGCTAAATTGCTTGAATAGTCCCTGAGCCACTCGTAAATTATACAGAGAAAGGCAGCAGCAGATCACCCCAGCTCCCAGCCTTGCACCCTTGAAATATGCCGGCTCATACTGCTCAAGGTTCCCTTGGACCGTGCAAGCTCATTAATAAGTTCACCTCTCTGACAAAAGGGTAGTGGATGTGCAATAACCCTTTTGTTAACCTGAGCTGAGATTTCCCCAAGCACTTCAACCAAAACCAGACTGTTTGTAGTTAATCTGTTTTATATTTTACCTAAGAAAGATTTAAGTGATTATAAATAGCAGGCATAGAGATCAAAGTTGGTTACCTAGGAAATAAAAATAAAAACACAGTCTAAATTCTAACAGACTAAGCGAGATTTGCATCAGTCTCTCACCCTACTAGATGTTACAAGCAGCTTACAGTTCTCAATACTCAGACTAAACTCTCTTTCAGCTTGGGACCAATCTCCCTAATTCAAAGTCTTTGTCTTCCAGACAATCTTCCAGGTGTTGAGATTTGGGGAAGAGGCCAAGATTGTCCCTCTTTTAAACCTTCTTCCAGCTGCGAGAGAGATCCTTGTTGTGATGTGGGGTCAGGCAGTCCTCCTTACGTATATGCCTTCTCTGAGAAGCCTCAGAGATAGTGGATTCTTCTTGATGAGCCATTAACTCCTGTCTGGCCGCTGCTTGTTGCTTCTTTGTCCCTACAGAAAGGCCAGCTATGGGAGTCTCCCAATGTATTTCACTAGCCCATATAACAATATGTCTTAACTTCACATACAACAAAAATACATACAATTGAACAGGATATCAAGATGCAACAGATCAATATGTTTGAGAACACAGTCAACATCGTTACTGAATTTTTTCACTTTTTGGAAACCTGGGAACGGCACACAACATCCAAAACTCAAGCCACATCTGACCAATACCAATGTAAAACAGGCTGCCAAAATATCTTTGAAAGAGATTCTATATATTTACTTCCCTGCATCCTCTACAGAGTCTTTACGTTTTGAAAAGAAGCAATTAACATATCTGAATAACTTTAATTTTTGTTGTAAGGAGGAAGGGGGTTGGTAAATAGCAGACTTTAGTCATTTAATTTAAAGAATATAAAGATGCACTGAAATGAAGCTCCTGTGGGGAAGTTTTAAGTAGCTAACCGGAACTCCAGAGCCAGACTTTATTCCATCCTTTTATCAACTACTTTCCTGTCTGCTCAGAGCTGTAGATTTGCCTGTTTAAAACCTACAAGGTTGAGTTTCTCCTAACTATTCTGATGAATGCCTGGGAATGAATCAACAACCATGCTGAAGCTAACGAATGAGCGAGTTATGTTCAGGGTGCGTTTCCTCCAACTGTAGCTATCAGTCCTTTCAGATGGATTTTAAGGGCCTGGAAATCTTGATTTCATCAGTAATATTTTGTCACAATAATTGGACAGAAAATAAAACGAGTTCATAACACCAATGTTTGCTTTCATCTTATCACAATATTAATTTTATTATGGTAAATTGTGATTATTGTCCTGATTTTAGAGTAATCTAATATTACAATGCTTTCTCTGTCATTTCTAACACGGTGTGCCCCTTCTCTTTCTGCCAGCTATGTAGGGTCATTTGAAAGGTAAAGCCATTAGAAGGAGAGAGAGCCCATAGCACAGCAATGAAAAATAATTTTTAGCTTCTTTTTCTTGTTTAATTTCTACTGCACTTTCTTTCCTGCTTGAGCAGTGACACTGACTTGCTAATAAGACGTTGCATTGATAAATGTTAGCCAATTATGTTCAGGCTTTTAATACATGAAGCACAGATTCTGGAGCACTAGATAGGTCAAGGTACCAGCTTATCTGTGGATTTGTGTGGGTAGTAGTTACTCAGTGATTCTGGCTCAGGTCTGATGATATGTTCTGTGCTGTCTCTGTGTTATCCTGTTGAAGTTTTGCTTTACTGTGCTATTTGTACTTTAGGTTCTCTATTTGTATTGTAATTTTTTCCTTTCCATAACACAATGCAATTCTGCACCTTTGTTAGCAAAAGAAATCTACCAGCACTTCATTTACTAGATTTTTCTTCCAGGGGAATCCCTGCCCCCACTTTTTTTCTTGTCAAGGGAATCCAGCTGATGTGTTCCTGCATGGATAATTATAACTTACCTGTCAGAAAAATGTTATAGAAATTTTCCTTTTGGGAAAATGGAATAGATTTTTTTTTTCCTGACAGGCAAATATTATACAGAGGGTCTTCTCTAGACAATACAGCTGAAATAGTCTTTGTAAGATAACCTGACATAAATGCTTCTGTTAGGCTGATTTCTCTGTCAGTAGAAGGCTGAGAATATGTTCCTCTGAGGAGAATGTAGAGGGAAAATATTCTTCCGGTGCCTGGTTCTGTGAGGATAATACAACTGAAAAACGCTGAAGTGTTTTGTATTTTAAATGCATTAGAGCTCCATTTCAGCAAAGCGCTTAAGAACATGCCTCAATTCACTATGGAACAGGAATAGACGGCTGAATGCATCCGATGAAGGGAGCTGTAGCTCACGAAAGCTTATGCTCAAATATATTTGTTTGTCTCTAAAGTGCCACAAGTCCTCCTTTTCTTTTTGACCTAGAACTGTACAGTAGATCTGGATAGTATCTAGAGCTCAGCTAACCAGCCTGTCAAACATAGATGTAACCATTCACAGGAGAACTGGAAGGTTTACTAGTCAAGTGGTAACCTGCCACATGAGCCATTGTTTATCTGGCATGAGCACTGTCTTGTTTCTGGACCAGTTACTTAACCAAATAAGCATCTTTTCTGCTGGCCCAGCTTTGGTGTGACCAGTAGCTGATACTTGAGGAGAGCATGACCGCTCTGCCCTCCATCCTCTAAAATGCACGTGGCTCATTTGGCAACATACAGTCCTATGTCCCTGTGGTTAGGAAGAGTATTTTGAGGATAACTGCAAGCAATGGAATATCAGTCTAGTTGTTTGTTCTGTGATACTTGTACATAAATAAAATATTTTGAGGTAGGGAGCTATTACCTGTCTTTCTCTATAAACATTAACAGGTGCCCAATTAGTTGCTTAGTCTAATGTACTTACACACTTTTGCAGGAATGATCAGTACAGCGGCCAAGCAAATAGACGTGTCCCAGCGCAACGTGTCTGCGTGCTGGCGGTGGAGTGCTACGACTGTGTTGAGAGTAGTTTTTCAAGCCTGGTTCTGATTAACTCTCTTTATTTTTGTACCCTTCATTATTTAATGGACCTGGGGCTAGAGGCCTGGGGAGAGGATATTTCCCTTGCTTTGGAATCCAGGATTTCCTGGTTCCGAGTTAGACAGAAACTGATCTCCTCTCTCCATCAACACTCACCTATCAACAAGATAACTTAATTAAAAAAGTTTGGTGCAATTAGGAGTTGGCCCTTAATTGTTGTCTCAGAAGAACATAAGAATGGCCATACTGGGTCAGACCAAAGGTCCATCCAGCCCAGTATCCTGTCTACCGACAGGGGCCAATGCCAGGTACCTCAGAGGGAGTGAACCTAACAGGTAATGATCAAGTGATCTCTCTCCTGCCATCCATCTCTACCCTCTGACAAACAGAGGCTAGGGACACCTTTCCTTACCCATCCTTACCCATCCTTCTCTGAACCTTTTCTAATGCCAGTATATCTCTTTTGAGATGAGGGGACCACATCTGTACGCAGTATTCAAGATGTGGGTGTACCATGGATTTATATAAGGGCAATAAGATATTCTCCGTCTTATTCTCTATCCCTTTTTTAATGATTCCTAACATCCCGTTTGCTTTTTTGACTGCTGCTGCACACTGCATGGACGTCCAGAGAACTATCCACGATGACTCCAAGATCTTTTTCCTGATTAGTTGTAGCTAAATTAGCCCCCATTCTATTGTGTATATGTAGTTGGGGCTATTTTTTCCAATGTGCATCACTTTACATTCATCCACATTAAATTTCATTTAATGAAATTTCACTATCTTGAGCAGTTTAGTATCATCTGCAAACTTTGCCACCTCACTGTTTACCCCTTTCTGCAGATCATTTATGAATAAGTTGAATAGGATTGGTCCTAGGGCTGACCCTTGGGGAACACCACTAGTTACCCCTCTCCATTCTGAACATTTACCATTTATTCCTACCCTTTGTTCCCTGTCTTTTAACCAGTTCTCAATCCATGAAAAGATCTTCCCTCTTATCTCATGATGACTTAGTTTACGTAAGAGCCTTTGGTGAGGGACCTTATCAAAGGCTTTCTGGAAATCTAAGTACACTATGTCCACTGGATCTCCCTTGTCCACATGTTTGTTGACCCCCTCAAAGAACTATAATAGATTAGTAAGACATGATCTCCCTTTACAGAAGCCATGTTGACTTTTGCGCAACAATTTGTTAGTCTATGTGTCTGACAATTTTATTCTTTACTCTTGTTTCAACTAATTTGCCTGGTACTGATGTTAGACTTACCAGTCTGTAATTGCCAGGGTCACCTCTAGAGCCCTTCTTAAATATTGACGTTACATTAGCTATCTTCCAGTCATTGGGTACAGTAGCTGATTTAAAGGACAGGTTACAAACCATAGTTAATAGTTCTGCAATTTCACATTTGAGTTCTTTCAGAACTCTTGGGTGAATGCCATCTGGTCCCGGTGACTTGTTACTGTTAACTTTCTCAAATCATTCCCAAAACCTCCTCTAGTGACATTTCAATCTGTGACAATTTCTCAGATTTGTCACCTACAAAAAACAGCTCAGGTTTGGGAATCTCCCTAACATCCTCAGCCGTGAAGACTGAAACAAAGAATTCATTTAGTTTCTCTGCAATGACTTTATTGTCTTTCAGTTCTCCTTTTATATCTCGATCGTCCAGGGGCCCCACTGGTTGCTTAGCAGGCTTCCTGGTTCTGGTGTACTCGGAAAACATTTTGTTATTACCTTTTGAGTTTTTGGCTAGCTGTCCTTCAAACTCCTTTTTTGCTTTTCTTATTACATTTTTACATTCAATTTGGCAGTGTTCATGCTCCTTTCTATTTACCTCACTAGGATTTGACTTCCACTTTTTAAAAGATGCCTTTTTATCTCTCACTGCTTCTTTTACATGGTTAAGCCACGGTGGCTCTTTTTTAGTTTTTACTGTGTTTTTTAATTTGGGATATACAGTTAACTTGAGCCTCTATTATGGTGTCTTTGAAGTGTCCATGCAGCTTGCAGGGATTTCACTCTAGTCACTGTACCTTTTAATTTCTGTTTAACTAACCTCCTCATTTTTGCTTAGTTCCCCTTTCTGAAATTAAATGCCACAGTGTTGGACTGAGGTGTTCTTCCCACCACAGGAATGTCTCAACGAATGCACTGCTAATGCAGCATGTATATGGTCCAGAAATCCAAGGGTACTCAAAATTATCACGTTCACCCCTTCTGATTACTGTTGCGCTAAGATTTGTCTCATGCCTTTGGCATATGGGAGAGAGTGAAACATCTCTCAGAGAAGAGGAGGCTGTATTTTAGGAATCTGTGGCTCTACTGGATCCCCTTTCCAGTCCTAACCTCTCCGCCATCAAAGAACCGATGCGTGCTGTTGACCTGCAGATGGACTGACAGTGGCAGCACGCAGAAGATGTTTAGTTGAAACACTGGCATAGCCAGGAAACCAAACCCCAGCAACAAGGATTTCGGGAACCATCATCGGTTGTACAGAGAGAGAGTTTGATGTTGTCCCTCTTGAAGGGGCAAAGATTGTTCTGCACCTCTTGGCAGCAGTTTTCCTTGGAAGCGTTGTCCTTCCTGATAAAGTTGGCCTTCTCCCATATACACGTGTAACAGTAATAATGTAGTAAATTATCCACTGGTAACCCATGGAGCCAGCTATACATCACCCAAACCAGAAAATATCATAACTATTATTTACACTGCACAGTGGCCTGCATAATGCAAATTTTTGGAATAAAGAATTTCATAGTATTTCAGCTCATTGCAGCAGACTCAAATATTTATCTCTGTTTAAGAGCGCTGTTGA
The DNA here is from genome assembly GCF_965140235.1 of Caretta caretta. Classification (NCBI taxonomy): domain Eukaryota; kingdom Metazoa; phylum Chordata; order Testudines; family Cheloniidae; genus Caretta; species Caretta caretta. The sequence goes on from NC_134214.1 coordinate 90,474,282, forward strand.
AGGACCTTTGCCAGCTCAGAGCTTTAAACTTGCTGGACTATGTGATTTTTATCAAATCATAAAAGGAGGGGTGAAATTAAATATCACAACTGGAATAATTACAATGATCAATTAGGTTACATAATCCCAGTTACTATGACTTTAAGAAATGTTTTATCTTCAAAGTGGTGGGAGTAATAACTCATGGAACGTCCCAATATTTCTGAGTTATATAAGTATTGCTCACCTTATTTTGAAGATGGAGAAACTGAGATGAAGATACTGTAGGTGACTTGCCCCAGGTCACAGAGGCTTTCAGTGGCAGAATGAGTATCATAGAATCATAGAATATAAGGGTTGGAAGGGACCCCAGAAGGTCATCTAGTCCAACCCCCTGCTCAAAGCAGGACCAATTCCCAGTTAAATCATCAAAGAGGTCCTGAGGTCCTCCCAGACATGTGGTTAGCCTACTACTCCATACTCCTTTTTAAAATTTTTATTCCAGTAGCACCTAGGGGTCCCAGTCAGGATTAAGGTCTAATTATGTAAGGTGGTCTGCAAGCATGTAAAGATATACTCCTTGCCTCCTAAGATATACTCCTTATAAGAACTTTCCTTATAAGACTCCAGACTCCATTCTTTTCTCACTAACCCCTACCTCTGGAGCTGGTTCCTGAGGCACACGCTGTGTAACATGGTGACTTCAAAGATGACACACTTGGGGTGGAACTGGAGGTGCATTTTATCCCATCTGCCGGGTACCCAGGGGGTTTAAAAATATCTGCTTTTTGCTGTTAATCACTATGGGCTAGATCCACAAAGCGTTGATTATGACCATTTATATCATTGATATTGCCACTGCTATACAATTGCAACAAATCTTGTACAAAGTCAGCCATGTAAGGTGTCAATGGAAAAGTTATGATTTGCCAAAGTATGATTATCCTGTTTATATGCATGTATCATTTTTTGTATCTGAAATTATGAATGTTGGCTATGTATTGGCATCATACAGATGTGTTGTATTCCTGGGTAACACCCACCAGGTAAAATTTAGATTAAAGCCAGACAGTCCAAGGACACTTACTCTGACAATGGGCGATAGAACAAACTCATTCTTCCCACATTGCTCTTCCTGTGGACACCTCAGCAAGAATATGGGCAATGGCTACCCCCTGAGAGTCATCAAGCCATGTCAGAATGTGTGATACTCATGTGACCTTGGACTCCATCTAAGGCCAGTAACTTTCCACAAACAGGGAGAGTAACTTTCCAGGCATGTGGCAGAGGATATAAAAGACCCCTGAGATCTCCATTTTGCCTCTTTTCTGCCCTGATTCTCTGGACTGTGGATTTACAACTAAAAGGAGCATTTTGAACTATAGGCTGAGAACCTTCCAATCTTTTGGAAGTTACCAGAGAGACTTTACAAGTCAGCAGTGTATTCCATCACGGCTACAAACCTTATACAAAGACTTTGCAATCATTTCTAGGTATATGATCTATTAACCATTATTAACTCGCTTCTTTTCATATTAAACCTTTAGTTTTAGTTACCAAAGGCTTGGCATCAGCGCGATTATTGGGTAAGATCTGAGTTCTATATTGACCTGGCTAGGTGTCTGATCTCTTGGGATTAGAAGAACCCTGTATTTGATGAAACTGGTTTTCAGTAACCACTCATCTTAGAGTTCAGTGTCTGGATGGTGAGACCAGGACTGGAATGCCTAAGGAGACTTCCTGTTAACCAGTGTGGTGAGACAGAAGTTTACTTTTGTTACTGGTCTGGTATATCTAATGATAGAATAACCACCAGTTTGGGGTAATTCTTCCCTACTTCTCAGCAGTCTGTCCTGAATTTGGCATTCTCAGCACCCACCAAGGCATGGTGACAGGGACTCAGGCATTGCAAGATTGGGTCTAACTTTTAGGCATCCTGCCACCTACTGGTACCCTCTCCCCCAGGTTAGGCGCCCAGACTCCCTACACAATGTATGGAGAGAGGTGCCTAAGAATGGGATTCACAAAGGTCAGCATGCTGAGGAGCCAGTAGGCAATGCCAAGGAATTAGGTGCCTAATGGGAAGCATCTTCCTCCCCTTGGGATTCACAGCCATGAATCTTTTCCTGGACTTGGGTGTCTAAACCAAGTCAACCTTTTCTCACAAAAAACCTGAGGAGGTGCACCTCTCTCCACTCCTGTTCTTCTTCCTGGCAGCCCAGTGGTTAGAGCCTTTACCTAAAGTGTGGGAGACCCAGGTTCAAATCTCTTCGCTACGTGGTGTGGAACAGGGATTTGGACCCAGATCTCCCACCTCTCCAGAGGGTGTCCAAGTCACTGGGCTATAGGCTGTTTTGGGGTTCTGCTCAATCTCTTCCATTTAAGCTTATTAACTTTTGTATAAATATTTAAATATTGGGACAAGAGAGCCGTGAGAGTGACTCTCTAGCCTGGCTGATTGGGCACTCATGTTGGAGGAGGGAGAGCTGGGGTTCCATCCCAGAGCCAATGAATATTTAATTACTTTAAATGTGAAGTGCGTTTCTGATCGGTGATTGTAGAATAGACATTACAGCCGCAATGGTTGTATCTCCAGGGATTTCCATAGGATGTGGTAATGCAAGTAAGACGTTCTTTCTAATTGCTTACCCTTCAGATGCAGCGTCAATAAATCAGCAAAGCTCCACGGAAGGTCATTGGAGCTATGCTAACTTACTCCTGCGAGGGGCTGCTCCTCCATCTTGCATCTAAGAGCCAAGCTGGGTTGTGTCTGGAGTTGGCTGAAATTTTCTGATATAATATTTGACATTTTTTGAGTCAAAACATTAATTTTCAATGGGAAAAAACCCTGAAAAATGGTGACAACCAAAAAATTCCATGACTTAAAAAAACAAAAAACCCCTCACATATTCAAAAAAATTCCTGTGATCTTTTTTAAAAGCAGGTCTAGTTATTTCCTTCCAATACATCACCTGTGATAGAAGTTCTGCAGGACATAGTAAGACCCCAGTTACCTCCATGCCAAGCACACTATATTCAAGTGAAACTCAAGTGCATTGAGATCTACTGATAAATAAGTGCCGTATAAGGGTTAGGTTTTATTTATTATTACCTGTGCAATGTCATTGCTGCCCATGAGTTTCCACAGGTGTAATCCATTGGAACTCAGTAACCACTTCTGCCAATGCTGCACAAGGGAAAACAAAGTCCAGCTCGCTCTCTGAGCTATATTGTTTCTGCAATGCCGTCAGGAGTAAAAATCGGTAAAATTATTATTAATCACTGAAGTCAGTAGATTGGACTCTGAATAAGCACAAGAGCTGATTTGCTGGGCAAGGCATTGATCTACAATGTGATGCATGTGGGTGGCGCTCCTGTGCCCCTCTGCAGGCATAGGGATCTCTGTTGCAGGATCAGGACCTAAGAAGGTGCCATTTTCATAAAGTCACTTTCCAGAGCAGAACTTGCAAGTTGAATAAAAAACATAAGAAACTCGTATTTTAGAACTATGCTCGGAACTGGTCTTCAGGATTCCCCTATTCCTTTTCATCAGTAGACGGCAGCAATTTTCCTAGTCTTTCTCTGATAAGATCAGCACATTGATTACAGAAATCTATTTATTTTAAAAGCTAAACATTTCAATTGCTCTTTTCGATGAGCATTGTTATCGCCTGTTAACTAAAATGCAGATCCGGTACTACTCCTGTAATTGGCATAGGCAGTACACTAAGCAGGGGGTTAGTCAAATGTGCAGGGACAGCTGAGACAGGAGTGTGACAGATCTGGCAATTTCCTGCAATATCCTTGGAAGACCTTATTTATTAAGTGTATGTATTAGTGCGGGCAGGGATAGTGTGTAACCTCTCAAGGGGGTACATGTGACAGTGCAACCCTATGCAATCGCTTTGGGGTCCATTGTTTTTAAATGAATGGTTTATATGTGATTGTGCTCTACTCCATGGGGGAGGGCTAGCACAGGTCCTCCAGGAACTGACAACATTGCGTGGTGGTTAAGACAACTCAGCCAAGTTGTAAACCCTCCCAGGGATGATTACATATACTAGTGTCTCCAGAGACCAACAGACAAAGGATTTTGGATAAATAGCCTGACTCAGGCCTTCTTTCTGATCCAGCAAACAGCCAGGACTTTGTGTCCCAGAAGGGGCCTCAATGCTTGCCGAAGGGTTGGAAGGACTTGACTGGCTAGAGCTCCATGAGACTGATGGGTGACCTCTAGTAAGTTTTTTTTTTTGTTTTGTTTTGTTTTTTTAGCCTGTGTATGGGTTCTTTTGTTTTTAATGTTCTCTCTCTAATGCTTTTACCTTAAGAATAAATGGGCTTGCTTAGAAATAGCTGTGTGGTAACTTGTAACTCTGGGCAACTACACAGTTTGTAGCCTTTGTAGAGAAAGCAGAGCACAGACACTGGCCTGTTTAGTCAGTCCAGCTTGCTGGGCATATCCCACTGTTAGGCAGGGAGCTGTGCAGCCATGAAAACCCCTGGTTAGAAGGGAGCGGCATATGGGCCTCTGCCTAAGAGAGGTGATGGGAGCCTAAAGGTGGGTGCCCTGGGTGGACAATGGATGGGGAATACAGGGGCAGTTACCCTAAACTGTGACAAGGAGTATGAAACTGCTTATCTGTTTCATGTCTAAACATCTCCACTACTGTCAAATACTTTCACTAGTACAGCCTGAGGGCCCAGTCCTCCACATCGGCTTTGATTGCAGAGAGAGCTGCCTTGAATGAACAGCTGAGAATTGCCAACAACATAGGGGAGTCCTTGGGTGTTGCAAAGCCAATTTAGCTGGTTCTGTGCCAGCTACCCTGCCCTGCCCCTTTCAGTATAGGAGGGGTGCACACAACACCTTCACATCCCAAACGGTGCAGCAGTTTAATTCCAAGTAGCCTGGAGTCTGCTCTAAATTAGCCTGGATGCCATTGTGGCCATATGGTTGCTGAAGATTTGTAGAGTGCAATGGGATAGAGCTAATAGTCTAGCCTTCAGCCAGGATTGTCCCAAGAAGGAAGTGGTATGGTCCTTTGTGCTTACTCTTGTAAATGAGGCTAGAAGGATTCCCCCAGCCCACCAAACACACACGATGAGAATAGCTGAATGGAGGGGCCAGACAGACTGAAACTCAGTTCAGTCCAGAGGTAAAAGTGCTAAGTTTAGAAGAGACTGGAAATGATCCAGCTCAGAAGCAATTCATTTGTACATATTACTTGAGGCTGCTTTTTCTCATATGCACTGGAAATGTATTTCCAGGAGACAGTCATTAAGAGACTCCTTTTTAAATGAAATTTCTGTGTTCAGTACAAAGGTTTGCAAATAGGAGATTGAAAGCAAGGGAAATAAATCAGGCAAAGCTACTTAATGAATCTAAAATATAATGGCTCCTGTGATATGAGCATAGAAATAATGATGTTGAAATTAGGGCAGCTTCATGAACTTCAAATGAATAACCAATCTCCAGTGAACAGAGGGAAAACTGATTTTAATTACTATTTTAAACTAACATTTTGGTGTGATAAATGTTTTATGCTTTTGCTATAATATGGAATTAGCTGCTTTCCCTCCCTTTAGTCTTTGGCACCGGCTTTGCCTGCTATCACACACTCCATCAGCTATCTCAGTCTTCAATCTTGTAAAATTATTTCTAAAAGCTGCAGCCAATTTTTAAAGTTTATGGTCCATTTCATAATGGCTTGTAAATTAGCCCTTGCTTCTTTTTAATGATGCGTCCCAGAGGCTTGAATGTACCACCCTGAGATGTATATGCAAGGCCAAAAATTGGACAACTTTATAAGAGGATGATTGTTTTAAAGCCTATTTAGGTCTTTTCCCCCCTTAAATGTTGCACAGATTATGAACAGTAGCCTTCCAGTCCATTTCTGGTAGTGCATTAAGAGCCTGTACATCTATTGCAGATTTATTAATATCCCGTCAGCATAATGCAGACCAAAAGGACTCTGAGCTGCACTAAATCAGAGTGAGACTTAGAAGGAGAAAAAGAGGGCCCCCAGAATGATCTAGACAACAGTCAACAATTCCTAGTTAATTTATTAATTAATATTGATTATTATTATTATTATCATCCCTTAATTGGAAAATAAAATCCAGGGCTGTACATATCTTGTGCTGAATGCAGACTTTTTTACCTAGCTTGTCTCACTGATCCAGCTACCAGTCCTGCAGCAGGTTTACTCATCAGTTTATATTTTGTTAATTTATCTTTTAATACCCCTTTGAGCATGAGGTGAGGTCACTGCAATCAAGCTCTATTAGTGACCTTTCATTTCAGCAGCTTTGCCAGCTTCTGTGCTAGCCAAAGAGTAACTTTCCCAGCAGCTTGAAGGTAAGCTTTTAACAACTCCTTCAAGTACTCCATTGGGAGCCTAGTAATCTTGTATTTGTGCTTCCCTTGGGGACCTAGCCTCCTAGGTATGCACCATGAGCTCCACTTTCTGGGATTGGATTAGTTCATTCACTGCTAAAGCCTTTTTTTTTTTTTTTCTTCCAAGGTGCACAGTTGAACTCCCCCTCCAGTGAAGCCCCATGGGCATATTGAACATTCTAGGAACAAAAAGCACGATAAAGGTTCTGGGTAAAATGTTTAAAAATGCCTAAGTGAATGAAAAGGGTAAGACCTTCACTTTTGAAAATGGGATTTAGGCCCCTAATTCGCTTAATTACTTTTGAAAAGGTCATCCATTGGCTACAGCCTCAAGTTGGTTACTCAAGTTTTCCTCATATAGGATGATCAGTTCTTGGTGTGTTCCCCTAATGTCTGCATCAGTGATTTCTGTCACTGGAATATTTTAGTCTCTTAAAAAGACTGATAAATGATAGCACAGGGGTCTGTGTTCTCTCAGTGACTTCCACAGCAAATCTGCTGAAGGCACCAGTCAAAAGTTTCTTTCCTAACTGCCAGCATGGCAAACTCCTCCTTGGATCTGACAATCAAGCATTGTTCTTTCTACCATATGCAGATTTAGATGTTGCAGAGTTATGTGCAGTAAAGTTCACACTGAGATTTGCCATGACAGCAGGGTCTAAATCCCTTTGTTATACATGTAAAATAAACACTTGTTAGTTGGTATCAAATGTACATCACATCTTCTCAAAGTACAGGTTGAATTTTCTGGGAAGTTAGAGGTAAATTTGTCCAGTGGTTTGAGTTACAAATATAAGTCTACAAACTAAGTTGTCTCCTCCCGCCCCCGGCCGCTGCCGCTGCCGCCAGATTCCTCTGGTTTTGAGAATACAGCCTCTTTGGGTACATGTACTGTATGCACGATCATGTACTGTATGCACAATGAGGCTCCGCCTTCCTACAGGCTTCTAGATGCTATTGTAATATAAATGTTTAACACATGGGTCTTCCTATTTTCTTTTTTCCTGTTGCTGATCCCTCTCATTGCTGTTTCTTAACAGCTGGAGAAATAGACGTCATCTCAAAAAGGTTATGGCAGAAATAAAAAAAGAGCCAGCAAAGGGCAACCAAAATAATTAGAGGCATGGGAGGGCTTTCTTATGAGATTAAACAAGCTTAAGACTACTTAGTTTGGAGAGAAGACTAATAAAAGGAGATATGACAGAGAAATAGATAATAATGAATGGCACAGAGAAGAGCAGTCAGGCACTGCTATTTATCCTCTCCCAATATAAGAAGGGAATACTAAACAAAATTAAAAGGCAACAAGTTTGAAACTGATAAATGAGAAATTTTTTTAACCCAATGCAAAATGAACCTGTGGAATTCACTTCCATATGATTTGATATAGCAGAATACAAAAAGAGATTTGTGGTTTGCAGGAATAATAAGACTATTATCCACAACAGCGCTATATATTTTAGGTTTTAATGTACCATGTCAACCTATTGGTCTATCCCTGGCTCTAAGCATCTTTGTCATACATTAAAAATACAAATCAAAGTAAACCCAGCAACTTCCCTGAACCGGGAAGGAAAACCAAATTGAAACCTATCCCAGCCCTCAACAGTCTCTTCCCTCCCCATATGCAGGAAAACAGAGGTGCTAGCTAGGGTTAATGTTGATAAGGCATTATCAACCCTCATGTTTTAGAACATAAGACCAGTTGGCTGGGGTTCGGAAGACTTAAGCACACTATTACATAATGGGGATTTTAAACTTTCCTTTTAACAGCAATTGCTGTTAGAAAGAGGACACTGGACTAGGAGGATAATTGGTCTGATCTGATATAGTAAATCTTATGTTTTTTTCATCAGTTTGTAGATTACACGATGCATCTATGTAACTGAGTACAACATTTGCAATCGGGATTTAGGTGACACTGTTAAAATGACAAAATACAAGAGGACCCAAATCATATACAGCAATACAAAAGTAATGGAACCACCAAAGCCTGGGGCCTTTGCACTCTGTTTTGACTCCTAAAAGTCCTGTGGCAAGCTTCTGTTCTCAGTTACACCGGTGGAAATCTGTAGTGACTCCAGTCAATGAAGTAACTCTGGATTTAGCATCTGATCCAAAGCCCATCGATATCAATGGGGTTTGGATTGGGCCTTTACCTCAGTTATTGGGATCAGAATCTGGCCATTAACAACAAGCTGCTATCCTTTCTAAATTACACATGTTTAGGAAAGGTGCACGGGCACATGCTAGGTGACTATTTAACACTTATCCAGGTGCTAATGCAATATAAATAATATCTGGTTGCATCATCAATTTTCTGCACAAGGCCAATTAGACACTGCCTTGCTGAGTGCTCAAGGAGTGGAAGGCTCATGCACTGTAAATGAGCTTCCTGCCTCTTGGATTCTTGAGACTTCACTGAGTTTTTGGAGACTGTGGATCAGTTGCATTTAGGGTATCTTTTTTAAAAAAGCATAGAGCCAATTATTCCCTCCCCCACCCCGTCCATTCTTGAACTTCATTTCAAGAAAGTTATTCACTCTTAACACAGATAATTGTATGACTTCCTTATGGTATTGCATATAGCCTTGTCCAGCTGCTTCAGGTAAATGTTATTTACAGATGGCCAAAAAAGACTGGATTATATTAATTTGCCAAAAATGACCTCCTTTTTTTTTTGCTCTTGGCAGAAGGTTTTCTACTTTATTTTAATGACTATATCATAGAATCATAGAATATCAGGGTTGGAAGGGACCTCAGGAGGTCTAGTCCAACACCCTGCTCAAAGCAGGACCAATCCCCAATTTTTGCCCTAGATCCCAAATGGCCCCCTCCAGGATTGAACTCACAACCCTGGGTTTAGCAGGTCAATGCTCAAACCACTGAGCTACCCCTCCCCCCAAAGGCATCATGCACATACCTGAAGGAGATCAACTGCTTGTTTATCCCTGTTTTGCATGTACCTGATTAATGGAATCTAACCCCTCCGGCAACATAAGAACTAGGAGTGTGATTCCCACTTCGTGTAGAAATACCTGCACTATTAAAAATAGCAGTGTGCAGTCAGCATAGCATGGGCGAGGGCTTGAGCTAACCACCCAAGTACGTACCCGGGGGCCCAGGTGAGTACGTACTCAGGTAGGTAGTGCGAGCTGCCACCCGGGCTACCCTGGCTATGATGCTCAAGCTAGCACGGGTGCATCTACGTGAGCTAGGAGTCGCACCTCCCAGCTTGGCTGTAGACATGCCCGAGGGGGCAGTCCTGTAGTCCCTAAGGAGTTTATAGCAGGAAAAGAATTCTGCTGGTGAGATGTAGTGTAATACTTTGTGGCACAGTCTCCTAAAAGCAGTAGTGGAACCCTGTTGCTTTTAGACCTCTGAACCTCAGCTGGCCAGTGTACCAAAATGAAGCATCCCCTGCTAGCAGGAGGTGGACTAGATAACCTAATAGGCCTCTTCGGTCTCATTTCTGTGGAAATGAAGTCCCTGGGAGTGTTGCCAGCGTAAGGACTGTAGGGTTTGGACAAACTGGATAGGGTTGCGATGATGGGGGAGCTTAGTGCATGTACGTATGCCATTGTGGAATCCACAGAAGACTAAAGGGCCAGCTTGTGTGAACTCGCATAGTTCCATTGCCTTTTGCTGTAGGCTAGTTGAGGAGTGGTGCCTACCTGACTCTTCAGCAGCTGGTATCTTACTACTCAGCCACCGCCTCTACACTGCTGGGCATTGATTTCATAGAGGTGCTTTGTAGGGGTGGGTTTTCTTCACTTACTAGAGATACAGTTGACTTGGTTCTCCTCACTGATTTCTACAGTCGTGTAATTCCACTACTGTTGGTTTACTCCAGTCCAGGTGGGGAAGTGGGCCCCAGGGGAGTAATTAGTAGTATCGGAGAGATCTCCAAGGCACTTTCACTGAATAAAGGCTGAGTCCCTCAGTTGCTTCATCCTCAGAAAGGCCTAACAACCTGAAAAGCTTCAAACTGTAAAGTTCATTCCCAGTCCTTAGAAATGGAAGGAACAATGAAAATTCACCTTTTAGTTAGTGGAAACCCTCTGGAAGAAAATGGATCTTTCATACAGCAGAAAATGTTAACTGCTTTTAGCCTTGCACAACTCAAAAGACTAGATTCTACTCAGACTTATATATGCACTGAGACCAAGCAAGGAAAACGCAACCCACACAGGAATTTTCATGAAGGTATGAAGATGTGAAAAGAAGACTCTGAAGACTCAGTGTAATCTTACAGACACATTTTGTAGCCAATTTTGAAGGCATTAATCCCCTGGTAGCAATTAAAGTTGGGCAAATATACTTGTAGAAGCCCTTCAGCACATATCAGGACTGAAGGACAGAAATGAAGAAAAAATTAGCTCCATAAACAAGAAGGGAGAGGAAATCAACAAGGCTTCTACAATGGCTGTGCTATTAAATTGCTTTTCTTTAACGTGAAAAATAAAGAGGTGGCATGTGAGCAACTAGGAAGTAATGAAAACTACGTCAATATCGGTGTTGATGAAAAGCAGGCAAGGAGCCCTTGGAGAGAGAAATTAATACATACAGATCAGCTGTTCTGGATATTCTGCATTACAGGGTCTTATGGGAATTAACTAATAAACTTACTATGAACCACTGGCAATTATTATACCTGACAATGACCATCTGGGTATGCACCAAGTTGTCTTCTCAGCATTCAGCCTCACGCTTGTAACATGACCGTGGAGAAGTACAGAAGTTGGGGGTGAGGTGGAAATGTGAACAGAAAGGGGGGAAAAAAAGCTTTCAAATATGCAGAACTCTTTCGGCATCTGGTTTTTCCTCTCACTCCAGTGTAACTCTCTTGTCTTCAGGGGAGCTACTCCTGAGAACGAGGAGTGGGAGCTTTTTAAATTTCAGAGTCTAACACGCTCTCACTCAAATCAGTGGCACATAGTACGCTCAGCAGCTGATCAGAGGCACTCCTACAGTATAGATTACTATACATCTGCTGGAACTTAAATTTATTAGCAAGCAGCTCTATAGTCAGAGGCTGGGACAGGTGACCGCCAACATTGTTTCACAGAGAAGGTTTGTGTGGGTGTAAGTAGCATTGTTGTTCTACTCATTATGGCTCCGCGGTGGTATACAGAGCCAATGAGGGGAGGCAGTGTAGAGCTGCATCACCGCAGCAGAAGATCCTAGAGGCATATGAGAGCAGAGGCAAGCCCAGTGGGTTTGATCCTGTGAGGAGCCAAGCACTCTGGCTCAGTATCAGAAAAGTGCTTAAGCACATGCTTACAGGCAAGCATATGCTTAAGGGTTTTGCAGGATCAGGGCCCAATGAAGCTCAGACACTTTGCAGCCTCTTCAAGGTTGGCCGTGCACTCTTCCCATGAGTGAGCCTTTTAACTGCAAAAAGTTTTTTTTTTTTTTTTTTTTTTAAGTACATCAGAAGCAGGAAGCCTGCTAAAACAATCAGTGGGGCCCCTGGATAACTGAGATGCTAAAGGAGCACTCGGGGATGATAGTTTCATTCCGGAGAAACTAAATGAATTCTTTGCATTGCTCTTCACAGCTGAGGATGTGAGGAAGATTCCCAAACCTGAGCCCAGGGCTGTCCCTAGGGGTGTGCAGGGCCCAGGGCGGCAGTGACGAATTCGTCTCTTCTGGGACCGACTACACCGGCCAATCACACTGGCCTGTGGGGCCCCACAAAGCGCAGGACCCAGAGTGATCACTCCAATTCGCCCTACCCAAGGGATGGCTCTGCCTGAGCCATTCTTTTTAGCAGGGCTGGCTCTACCGTTTTTGCAGCAGTGGAAAAAACCTGTCGCCGAATTGCCGCCGTGGATGGCAGGGGGGAGAGAAGCGGCTGCTGAATTGCCGCCGTGGATGGCGGAACGGAAAAGCTGCCGCCGAATTGCCGCCACCGGGGAAACTCTGCTGCCCCTTTCTGACCGCCGCCCCAAGCACCTGCTCGGAACGCTGGTGCCTGGAGCCGGCCCTGCTTTTTAGGAAACAAATCTGAGGAACTGTCCCAAATTGAGGTGTCATTAGAGGAGGTTTGGGAACAAACTGAGAAATTAAACAGTAATAAGTCATCAGGACCAGCTGGTATTCACCCAAGAGTTCTGAAGGAACTCAGATGTGAAATGGCAGAACTATTCACCGTGGTGTGTAAGCTGTCGTTAAATCAGCTTCTCTACCAGGTGACTGGAGGATCGCTAATGTGACGCCAATTTTTAAAAAAGGCTCCAGAGGCGATCCTGGCAATTACAGGCCAGTAAGCCTGAGTTCAGTACCAGCCAAACTGGTTGAAACTCTAGTAAAGAACAGAATTATCAGACACATGGATGAATACAATTTGTTGGGGAAGAGTCAATATGGCTTGTGTAAAGGGAAATCATGCCTCGCCAATCTACTCGAGTTCTTGGAGGCGGTCAACAAGCATGTAGAAAAGGGGGATCCAGTGGATATAGTGTACTTAGATTTTCAGAAAGCCTCTGACCATAGCCCCACCTGCTCTAGGAGGTTAGCGCTGGCTGCTAGACTTGAGGTCCTTGGGCTCACTGGCATGCAAGGCCTATGATTGCACCTGGCCTCTGGTTGCATGCAAGGCAGGAAGGCTCCTTGCTGCTGCTCCCTACTCTGCAGGCGCTGTGCACAGTTTTGCTCAAAACCTAGAGCTGTGGTTCCTGTGGGCTTTGCAGGGTTGGGACACAGATCCAGGAGAAGGCGTTTTAGTGTGCAGGGAAGCAAAGCTTTGCTTCATCCTTGCGTAGAGGAGCAGCTTGTCACGGTTACAGGACTAGTTGTACTTTTGACCCCCTCTCTAGTCTCTCTGAGTGCAACCACTCAGGATTTAGCCCTTTTGTCTTCATCTGTCCTAGGGTGGAATCCCACAATTCTCCTACTTCTAGATTGGGGCTTTGACTTCAGCTCACTGAATCCCAGCCAACATTCCCCCTAAGCTGCGCACATGTGCAGCCATGCAGCAATTGGGTACCTACCGTGCATCTCGCTTGGCTGGAAGTGTGGCTGGCACCCAGGCCCTTAAGCAGCCAGAGGTTGCAGCATCTCTGGGTGCTGGGGACTGGCAGGAAGCCTTGAGCCAGCCGGGAGGGGTGAGGATGCCAGCTCTGGAGGGAGTATGGCCAGCAACTGGGTCCTGCTGGGCCCTTCTTCTGGAACCTGATGCCATGGAAAATCTCAAGCCAGCAGGGAAGGCTAAGGAGTGAGGTTGGGAGGTAGGGGTCAGGGGCACAACTTAGGGAGGGCAGGGAGGCTGTTCAGAGGCTGGTGGTACTGAACATAAGAATGGCCATACTGGGTCAGACCAAAGGTCTATCTAGCCCAGTATCCTGTCTTCCAACAGTGGCCAATGCCAGGTGCCCCAGAGGGAATGAACAGAACAAGTAATCATCAAGTGATCCATCCCCTGGCACCCATTCCCAGCTTCTGGCAAACAGAGGCTAGAGACATCATCCCTGCCCAACCTGGCTAATAGCCATTGATAGACCTATCCTCCTTGAGCTTATCTAGTTCCTTTTCGAACCCTGTTATAGTCTTGGCCTTCACCACATCCTCTGGCAAGGAAATGAGCCCCTGGCAGAGAACCATGGAAGAGGGGAGCCCATGCTACTGCTGAGGTAGGGGTGTCTGCTCTGTGTGATTCTCTCCAGGCTGCGCTGGCAACTCCCTCCGGGGGACCCGAGGTGGGGAGGGACTGGCTGTGGGACAGAGAGGGACAGACCCTAAAATCCTTTCTCCCAAGGAAGATGCAAGCCTGCAGGGAGGGGTAAGGAGTTGGGTGGGGGGAGGCAGGGGCTCTTGGAAGGGGACAGTAGGGGGATCCCTCAAAGGCTGAATCTCCTGGGAGGAGATGGGTGTATGGGCTCATGGGGAGGGAGGGGGAAAGTTGGGGACTTCTGAGTTTCTGACTATTGTGTGGCTTTTAACACTCCAACTCTGGAAAGTTGACAGGCATTCAACTCACTGTTGTGTGATCCATGTGTATATGTATTGCTGACATGTCACTGTACTGCTTTGAAAAGTGTAAGCTTGCCACAGGGCAAATATGTAGTGCTGGGTGGAGTTGGTAGCCCACTCAGAACAAACAAATTTTAGAGGGAATGCTGGTCCCAAATGTGATGTTTCAGCAGGTCCAATTGGGCTCACCACCTGCAAGTCTTTCCTTTGGGAGCTGTGACCAGAGGTTGAGGCTGTGACCAGACAGCTTTCTTAGAACCAAGTATTGTTTAATCTTAATGCTACAAATACAGCAAAGCATAAGAGAGAAGGACTTTAAAACACTCTATATGCATGTCTCTCACCTCAACTTCCAGGGATAAGGCCCAGCTGCCTTTGACCCCCTCCACAAGGCCTGTCTCTGAGTCAGCCTGTTCCTTTTGAACAGTCCCTGACCACCACTTCCCCCTCCTTGAATGTTGCTTATACACCCAAAACCCTTTGGCTTAAGTTGTAGATGCAAAGGAACCTGTGAAGGCCTCCAACCTCTGCCAGACTGGTCTGTTGAGCTTGATAGCAGGTCAGAGAGAGGACGTCAAAGAAAACAGGTCTAGTATTGTCCCTTGTGTGGGTAAATGGTGGCTAGCTGAAGCTCTTGTCTTTCCTGTATAAGTGGAATTAACCCCTTGTAATCCTACAGTGAACTTTTACTTCAGCCAAACAGAACATATATTGACATTACATAACTCTCTCTCTCTTAGCCTTTGCCCCATCTCCCGCTCCCTGTTGCTTTGAGTAATTTTTCTTTCCCTGTGCATGTTGCTTGTCTGCAGGGACAAGAGTGCATCTGTTTGCTGGAATTCTTCAGTAAATCAAACATTTACTTTCCCCACCTCTTATTCATGTTTTGAGCTGCCACAATGTTCAGTTTGAAGCAGAATAAAAGCCCTTTTAAATAGGAAACTCCTGGAAGTAGCCACTTTACTAGAGACCTAATGTCAAGGTATGGTACTCCTAGCAATCTTGACAGGGGCTATTTAAAACAGTTATCTACTGTGTATTTTAATGGCAGGAACATAATTCAAACAGCTGAATGCATACCTTGAAAACTGCTTCAGCAGTTTATTCTGCAGTTCCCCCATCCCTTTCCCCAGTCAACCTTGATCTGATCTTTTGGGAACACAGACTATTGTGTTCACAACCATTTATGGATCACTTTTCAGTTTGAGTCAAGGCTCAGCTTTGCACTGCCAGCTACAGTATATGAAATTAGAGCAAAGTCTTGTGAGAATAAGCATGTTTGAAAGGGCACAAAAACATATTCAAGGATAATAAAATTCTTTGCTTGTCATCGAAGGAAAGCATTATTTCTAATACTGGTTTAACACTCCTGCCAGGCATTGTCTCGGCAAAAAGGGTTGAATTCAATTATCCAAGGTTCCTTCCAGAAACTTAAGAAATAGCACTGGCTTGAGGCCCCACCCAAAAAGCTGGAAAACTAAATTACCTCCCACGGGCATTCTTGATAGGCAACATTTCCCCACTTAGCAAAAAGTTTAAAACAAGGAAAACTTTATTAGGGGATAAAGAGGGCACAAAATAAACATGTGGAAGCCAGCAATAATAAAGGAACTGTGTAAATGTGTGACTCCCACTCCAGCGGGGGTCTTGGCAATAGTCTTACACTGAGAGAGGAGGACTGCAATACATCTCCTGCAATAGCTACTTTCTTTGCTGTGCCTTCACTCGCTGTTTGTTGTCCAGGATTGGTGGAGACCAGAGTTCAGGCAAGTCTATTTCTAGCCACTGGAGAAGTGCTGTCTGGCTTGCTCCAGGGGGCTCTATCATCTAGTCTTTTATTAATAGCTGGACGGGGGGGCCCTTACAGGAGTTCTTCAGCTATGCCATTACACTCTGTGGCTTCAGCAAAAGCCCGTCAGCACAGCTACTTGCCTCTGCATGGCTGCCCCCTCTGTGCCATCACCCACCTTGAAGTTACCTGTTCGCCTGGAGCTCTGATGCATCTCTGGGCTGCTCTTCTCCCTGTTCGCCAACAGGTGTCAATAGCTAGCTTCCTATTCCCTAAATTACCGTGCCACTGGACAAACACGGGCCAAGCTCCTGCTTAAGACCTCATGAGATGCTTCAGTAAAGACAGGAGTAGGAGTTACTTGTTAAAGTCAACAGTGCTCTGTGGTCTAGTAAGTATGTCGGCTATCTGACTGCTCCAGTAATGTGCATTCCCCAAAACAATCGGTCAGTTAAATCAAAAGAGAAAGTGAACGTTTCTGGTCTACTGAGACTCTTGAATACTGTTGACTTTTGAATGGTGGCAACTGTATCGTGGAACTGGAAGAGATGCCTTAATCAAGCCCTGGGCATGTTTGGCAGAGTCTGCTCAGATGAGGCTTCCCAGATATGGAATAGTGTGTGAGGGACTGAAGGGTGGGTGGAGGTGGGTGTCTATAATAAGCTTGAACAGTGTATTTATCTGCACTGTGTCTGATTTGTGGCAGGGAACCACGTACACCAGCTGGAGAAGTGTAACAGTGTGTGTTTAAATATTAGCTTTAGAAGAGGTTTTCTCTTTCAGACAGTAATATGTAGCTCTAATATATTTGGCATTTCAAAGTACTGGTTTTTTTTTTATTAGGGAAGAAATGTTCCAATTCAAAATACACTGAACACATTCTTGCAGAAATTCAAGCCACTTTTAGGATATTAAAATGTTATCATAAGGTAAAAGCTCTGGAGATCAAAAGTGTTTCTTGAAGCCATTAGCTCCAGTTCCACTGACTTATTTTAAGTTTTTTTTCTCGCTGGGAACATTAATTGTGGTACAGAAAACACTGAAAGGTTGAATGACAAGGCTGGCTTAAGCATACTGGAAAAAATAAAATGTCAATAACTAAAACCTCTCCATTTAAACTTTGAATGACAGATTACAGCAGTAAATGAGTAGGATTTAAACACTTTTCTTCCCAGATGTCCTAGATGATGGGAATTAAATGCATAACGGTGATGGTTTTAAAATGTCATACCTCAAAAAAATAATGCTATGAAATTTTGAGGACTCAAAGCAGCTAAGGATGGAATAGGGAAATGGATTTCTAACAGACAAGACTTTTGTTTAGTCAACATGAAATACTGCCAATACGTTTGACACTTCTGTAAAATGCTCACAAGGAGAACGTGATCAATAATGCTTAGAAATGCCCTGAAATGTTATGTTTGAATTCAATTACTTTGTGTTGAAATTAGAACTACTAGAAACTTCCATCTGGTGTTAGTTTTGTCTGGATTAGCCTAGATGTGCATATGTGTGTGTGTGAGAGAGAGACACTCCGTTTCCTGCCAAGAATACTCCATACATGTACAACGTTCCAACAAAATGGAGGGACTTCATTTGCATCAAGGACCCTCTTTGGCTGCTGGTACAGTGAAGTTTCATGGCCCCCTTAACTATATAACAGTGAAGACTGCTTTTTTCTTTCCTTTTCTTCTGAAGAGGACTGTCCATGTGAGTGACCACATAAAGCAGATTCAGGTATTAGGTTGCTGCTTAACACTTCTCCTTTCCCAGGCTATGACTATGCTCATTTTATCATCTTTCAGGGGTGTGTAACACCCAGAAAAAGAATTAACTGAGTAAACTAGCTTTCCAAAACTGCTAAAAATAGCACCACACAGTTGCAGGTATGTTCAGGCAAAGCGCGTCTCTTTTAATGATGCAATGATTCTTACTTGTTTGTTTTCACGGTTGTCACTTGATATCCTGCTGGAGAAGTTTAGGGGCAGAGTTTTGGGTCACCTCCACATTGCTTGTTATCCCCCCCCAACTCATCATAGATGGAGAAACTAATAACGGTATTTTTTAAATAGTGGGGCTCCAGCTACCCACCTGCATGCTAACTGTTCACCCAGTGGGACCATTGCTATGTCTGCTCTTTCAGCTGACCATTTATGCAAGATTGTGTCTGCCTGGGTCTATTGTACCTGAGCTGTGGATCACTCTCCTTTTTGCACGTCAGCCTCGATCTTGGCTGAAGAGCTGGTCAAAGTTCAGTTATCTTTTCAGAAAGTATTAGAGAGACTAGAGTCAAACTCCAGGCTATATATATAGAGCTATATATATTTAAACTCCGAAGTTTAAATTGTATTGATAGCATTGGTCCGCTTGAAAGAATCATTCCGACCCAAGCACTTACAATAGTATACAAGTCTATGCATTTAATATCGGACTTACCTATATACAACAATATGTAAAAACATGCTTCTGTTATTTCCACGTTAAAGATATCAGTAGTTAAATTAATAGTGTGTCCGTAATGTACAGCGTGCCTTGCAGACTCCTCTTGTTGCTTGTATGTTTGCAGAAATCATGTGAGCTCTGACACCTAGGCCCAGATCTTCAAAGGTTTCTAGGCACCATTCAATGAGAGTTAAACACCTCAATCCCTTTGTGTGACTAAACTGGAGAAGTGCATAAGACAGTCAGAGGGGAAGTCAGGAGGTGGGGGTTGAGAGACGGAAGGAGGAAGTGAGATGGCTCAGTGTATGAAAACTGGCAGTGGTTTCAGAATTTTCTTTGGTTTTACTTAAACAGTTTAAAAGGTCCAAAATGGAAACAATTATTTTTTTACTGTTTGGGTGAAAATTCTGAAAAAATGTGGGTTGACCCAAAATAAATGTGCTTTTTTTTTTTTTTGTTAAGCTGCCAGCAAACTGAAAAATCAATTATTTACTCAGCTCGGGTCTTAACCTCATCCAAAAAATTGCCAGTAGGAAATGGACATACATTTCATTTCTGTTAATAGATTTTATATCTTATTATCATATGTTGGATCCAATCCCACAAACACTTGCATGAGTAAAGTTACGCACCTGAATTGTCCCACTTATGGACAAGTGCAACTTTATTTTACAAGTGTGTTTGCAGGATTTAGACCCAAGTTAGGATATGGGTTTGCTCTTAATGAATCCTAAACACCTCTCCAGCTTCTACTCTTGCCACTCAAGAGAAATGGCTAAGTGGTCAATATATGCTAATTAAATGCCGCCCTGTACATTGTTACCCTGTTCTATAAATATAGTGTTTATTGTGTGACAGTATTACTTTCCCTGTATTAAGGTCATGTCATTCTGTATTGTAGGGCTTTCACACTTCTGGAATAAAGCAGCCATTACACTTCAACTATCTACGAGCAAAACACTTGATCCCGTATCTCTAGCTTTCAAGCACGTAGGAAAGGAAGTTATCCTATTTCAAACTTACCAACCCTACGCACAGGTCGCTATCAAATTGGATTACTGCTTGCAAGGTGGTACATTTATCTTTTCCTTAAAATAACTCCTGATGTCAAATGCAAAATGATTTCTGAAGTCTAAAATTTTTAACTTCTTGCTGTTTATAATGTTATAATGTATGTAACTTTGCAACAGTGCACCCTTTGTATTCCTATAGCTCAGGGGTTCTCAAACTTGATTGCACTGCAACCCCCTTCTGACAACAAAAATTACTATACTACCCCAGGAGGGGGACTGAAGCCTGAGCCCGTCTGAGTCCCACTGGCCAGGGTGGGGAGGCCAAAGCCAAAACCTGAGCCCCACTGCCCCGGCTAGGGAAGGGGTCAAAGCCAAAGCCCAAGGGCTTCAGCCCCAGCCAGGGGCCTGTAACCTGATCCCCACCACCCACGGCTAAATCCCCTGGGCTTTGGCTTGGGCCCTGGCCACTTTGGGATCCTGACCCACAGTTTGAGAACCGCTGCTATAGCTGAACTGGAAAAATAGGATGCATCTCTGTTTATCTCCCCAGAACTGGTATTCAGAATCTGGGTTACTACAGAAAAAGGTAGGCAGTCCCACACTTTTCCCCTGCCAGTTTATGTCCCTATCCCATCTTACTCCTCCCTCACTTAATTACATTTTCACTCCTGAACCATTTTCCTCTTCATCACCCTGCAGCAGGTTCTTCTCCTCTGGTCCTTTGCCCTATCTAGTAGGGGCCAAAATTACCATTGGCAACAATGGACCGATGATGCAGAAGAGGGGAGGAGGTATGGAGCAGAGATATTTGGGTTGAACAAAAGTTAAAGCCACTGTGTAGAGCTTTAAATGATTCCATTCTTATATGGTGGCTAGAGAGGGGCATGCTCTGTAAGAGACTTGGGCACAATTGTGCTGCTTCTTTGTAGCCAAATGCCCATGTTTCCTTTAGATTGCACACTGCATGTGAGATCTAGCAGTAGGCACTGCATAGTGCTTCCCCCAGTGGCCTATTTAGCAAGGCATTTAACTATATGCATATGAATAGCCCACTGACTTCACTGGGACTATTCATGTGCTTGAATTAAGCATTTGCTGGATAGGGGGAACATGAGCAAAGTGTTTCTCTCCCTACCCTGCAATTCTCAAAAGGGCCTGCAACTTGCATCCTTTGTCTCAAATGCTTACTGTGCATGTTGCAGGTGGGTGAGACCCCTTCTGAACAGAAACACACTAGTCTTCATCCCAAAGATCAGAATTGAGACCTTACTGCTATACACGGGGATGGGTGGCAAAGCCAATATCTAGGACATCTTGTAGCTATAAATTGTGCAAACCCATGGAAGCCAACTGCCCTCTGGAGTGTAGATTCATGAAAAGGCTAGGGAAGCCCTAGATTACTTTTGCTGAGAGAACCCCATACAACAATTAGTTAGAACTTAAGTGGGGCTAAGAATATGCTCCTGGAGCCTGATCCAAAGCCTATGGAAGTCACTGGGAGCCTTTTCACTGATTTCAGTGTGCTTTGGCTCAGGGCCCTAAGGAAGAACAGACACGTACCATAGAATTAGAGATTGAGCTTGGAGGTGGCAAATGGGTAGACTTAAGTCAAGAAGCAGAGGCTGGTCTTCTCTACAGGTCCAAGTCCACTACCTGAATCACACATAGATTGAGTTCCTGGCTCTGCCCCAGACTTCCCGTTTGACTCTGGCTAAGTCACTTAGGCCTAGATCTTCAAAGGTATTTAGATGCATAACTCCCATTGTTTTCATTTGGGAGTTAGGAGCCTAAATACTTTTTGAGGAAGGGGGCCTAATCTCTATGTTTCAATTCCCACTCTGTGAAATAAGGATAATACTTTTTTCTCTCCCAGTCTTGTCTATGCAGACTGTAAACTCTCTGGGGGATGGACTGTCCCATGTTATGTGTTTGAACCTAGCACAACTGGGATCTGATCTCAGCTGAGGCCTCTGGCGGCTACTGTAATATGAATGATAGGACTCAGAAATAAATGGCAAAAGAAGTCTCCTTACTATATGTGTAAGAAGCTATTCCTAAGCATGGTACGTGGCACAGGGGAGTGTTTTCTCTTCCCCTGGAAGGCTGCTGTCTTCTGCTCTATGTTCTAATGCATCAATACATGTTTTGTATCTTCATTCACTGCTAAGCCTGTGTCATAGCAGTGTCTGTGAAATGAGCTATTTTCCATGCTGGGCTAAAATGAGACCAGAGCATGTGGACTAAAGTTAGTTTAAAAACCTGAATTTGCATTAGGGATTTTATTTCCACTTTTATAAATAATGTATATGCTGTTACCTTAATTATGCTATACTGTATCGTTGATTTATTGTAAACCGTTAAAGTATGTCTAATGATACCACTTCATCTGTTCATTTAAAATTACAATATAAATCAAAGGTATCATTAAATATAATTTCATTTTACTATGTACTTCAAAGTCCATGGGATGTTTTACTTCTATGCTTCTAATCTCTTAATTCAGTTGAAAATTGACTTTAATAAGTGACACGTTAAATAATTTAAAACATAGCTCTTTTATACTATAATCATGCCAAGGGAAAATGAAAGAGTAGCTGAAGTGTCAGAGGCTATAAATTGCTGCAAAGGTATTAGCATGCCAGTAAGAAGGGATGTTGCGGGGAGAAGTAAGGTCTACGGGCCACATATTGACTCTTTCTGACGAGTTGAAAGATTTATAGTCCCTCTAAAAATTGGCTATTTTTTGTCACATTCGAAATACATTACAAATAATTTTGTACAAGTCCCTTCTGCGCTGACGGGCGTGTAGCTGTGCTGGGGTTGCTAAAGGTTATCTTACTGCATTGTCTGCAGCCTGCCTTTTAAATATAAAGAGCCAAGCACCGCTGTGTTACACCAGTGTAATCCCCTGGAGTCAAAGGAGGATTTGAAGTGTGCTTATACTCTGAAAAGTAACTGTAAAAATGGCATCATGGGGTGCTCTCTTTAATGTCTCACAATGACATCTACAGCAGACTTCCTTAGTTCACAGGTAAAAAGAGGCTCTAAGTGCCAGTCCAGCGTACTCACCTGAGGAGCCAAGCTGGGCTGGGTTTTTTCCTGCCTTTCATATCATATAGCAGCAAAGATTCTTCAACTGCAGCACAGTTAACAATTCTGCGTCTCATGTGAGAGCCCAAATAGAATCAAGCTCCCAATCCCATAGTTGTGTCGGCTCTGGCGGGATAACAGGAGTTAAAAGTAGGGAAAACTTATCTTAGTAGTAACAGAAACAGAAAGGCCTCTGACTCCCTACGAAGAGAAGAGCTACCTTGTACGGTGCTATTTTCACACAGTTCACCAGATGCTCTGCGCCATATTTAACTAGATGGTAAGCGAAGTAGTAGGGAGGGAGTGTCTTCCTGTGTTCATACTTAGCCCCCTGGAATCCTCCTTCAATGAGTGGGCTACAACATGCAATTACATCAATGCTTTACCCTGCTGTAAGTGTAAAATGCTCCTCAATGAAAGCGGGTAGATGTGCAGATGTACTCGACTCCACAAGGTAAAAGGCGATGGAGAATCAGGCCCAGCAAATTTTTTTCCTGACTGGAACTGCCGTTACCTCATAAAATGTGTTAAGAAAATAATACCCAATCATCTGAGGCCTTGCACAGCAGGAGCGTGCTGAATGGAGCTATTCCAAGACATTTAAAAGCAACCTCAGTAACTAAAAATAACAGGGCCCAGCTGCAAAAAGGGTACATGTGTCATCTTAGAAACAGAACTAGGGCCATATATAGCACTGAGGGAGAGAATTTAGGCCTGATCTAGCTCTAATTTGAGATGTGTTTTAAATGTATTTAGGTAAGGTGGTGCAAAACCCCATGATGATGCTCAAATGTTGGTTTTGAGTGTCTTATATTGTTGAATTTACGTCAATTCCTTCTGATATAAGCAACTCTCAAACAGCAAGAGGAGTGTCTAGAGTGCTTTGCACCAATTTACAGTAATATTGCTACAATTTCTGCATGGGGACAAGGCCTGATTGTGCTTGAGAGTTGTAGGCGGCATTATGACTGCCAGATTGGGGGATGGTAAATATGTCTAGACTCTGTTTCAATGGACACATGAAGTTTGTACTTGCTTGGGAAGGGGAACATATGGGCCGAATGCTGTACTGTGTTCTTAGCCTGGGTTTGTATTGCGGTGGAGTCGATTTTCCAGTTTGAAAAGTCAACTCCTAAGATATTAAATAATTTAGAAGCCCCTGTGCTTTTCTGCAGAAATTTGCTGATGCTCCATATTCTGAGCAGGATAGTTCTTGGCAATTATAAATACATTGACTTTCTGTCCTTGTGAAAGGTAGAAGGCAAAGTTGGTTTTTACCTAACATCAAAAATTGGATTGGTAGGTGTGGTTTCCTAGTTCTCTGAGAAGTAAAATGGAAGTTCTTCTTGATTTAGTGTATTCAGGGCTTTGGGCCTAGTTATAGCAAATTCACAGCTGGTGGAAGTGAGCACAATTCTTCTGGTAGTGTATTATACCCACTTTGCACAGATGTAAATGACTCTACACATTTTCACTCACCCTACACCAGATTTTTGAACTGATCTTGTACAATCTTGTTTTGTTTCCTACAAGCTTTTGTATGGTATTCAGTGCCACCCTACCAGAGCCCCTGGTGAACGTTAGTGCATTCAGTTACCCAATACCCCTGGAAGGGAGACTGGGACACAGCAAAATTAACACATCTTCTATAATGGGGCAGAGCTGGGAATAGAACTCCTGTCCCCCAATCCTCAGTTACTGCCTTAACCAGGAGCCCAGCCTTCCTCCCAACTTTGTTTCCTGTGCCATGAATGTCCCAGTTCCAGGGTAATAGCTCCTACCTCCCCTCCCTCTATGGAGTACTCAGGCAGGGCTCAGATCTCCAGCCATTACCTGTCTCTGGACAGGACCCTTGTCCCACTCCCGGTTGAGCCCTGCCTTATACTGTGATATCCCCAGCATGCCAGTGCGTTGCTCTCTCTTTCCAATGGCCTTGAACAGTGTATTGCCTGCAGTTATAAGTTTCCACACAGCTCTTTCTAAGCATGCATATTTATTCTTAAAGTAAAAGTATCATATAAAAAAACAACTAACAGATTTAGAGACACTAAGCATAGGAGCCACCCTAGGCCTTATGGGGCCGTAGTAGGCCAAAGTCTCTCCAACCCTTCCTCAAAGTGTGAGGTGGCCTCCTTAGACAGAAGGTCCAGTCTGGTTTGTGGATCAGAAGGAAGGTCTTGTGTCAGTTCAAGCTCATCTTTTTATATGATAGTCCCTTTCTTTGTCTCTTACTCCCTGGAAAATCCAGCTTGAACCACCCACAAGAGGTGGAATTTCTCTGGAGTTGTTTACTAGCTCAGGGGTTATCACTTCCTCTTGTTTTAATTTGTGTAAGAGCTGTGGTAACCCTCCCCACTGGAGTAGAACACAGTCAGACATAAACCATTCATAAATGTAATGCAGTAAGCCCTGAAGATATGGCGGGGGGTTGCAACGTCTGTCACAATGAATAAAAAGTCTTCCTGATCAAACAGGGCTGAGTTAAATGTTTAATTAAAAAATAAAATTCTACCGTGCTGGCCTCTGTTGCTCCCTAGTGGCTAGTGAAGAGCAATGTGAGACCCAAGTCCAGGTTTTAGTATAGCACAACTGTAGGCAATATTTTAGCTGAAAGACTCTCGAGCGGTGGCTCACCCTCTTTAGAGCTGAGTTTACTCTGGGCTAATTGCAGGTGGATTCTCTCCAGAGCTATGGGCGTCCCTCAGTGTTTGCCAGAGTGAAGAGTCTCCTACCATTTAAGAGCCCCGCTCCCCAACCCTGCACTGCACCCTCCGGGGTTTATTCCCCTTGGTCACTGCTCCCTGCCCTGCTTGCCAGTGTACAGATGATCACAAGCAAGTGCTCCTGGGGTGCAGAACTCTCCAGATTCCCTCTTTAAGGCTAACGCCAGAGCAAGCAGAGTGATCTGCAGAGAGAACGCATGTGCGCCCCTTGCCCCTGATTTATTAGTGGGTCCCCCTTGCCTCGCTTTATGGCTTTCTTACCTAGCCTAAAGTCACAGGGCAACTTGGCAGTTTAGCAGGGGGGTGGGAAGCGATGCACTGTACCAAGTACCCCAACAACTGCCTCCACTGTGGGCTGCCTGGCCCAATCCTGCAGTCCTGGTGCGAGTAAATAACAGGGTGCTCTGCCTGGTTAGGGGCTGCAGGCTCGGTCCCTGGGAGTCACAGGGCACTCTGCCTGGTTAGGGGCTACAGGATCGGGCCCTGGGAGTCATAGGACCCTGAGACCGATTGTTCCAACGTAGGGGACCCTCTGTAGTTAGTGCCTTAAAAGCCACGGGACGGATGCTGCTCCCATTGGATGCAATGGGATTTCAGCCATTGACTTCAATGATGTCCTGCACTGCATTGCACTGCAGGCCAGACTGGCCCAAACTGGGAGATAGCAGGCCTAGCCACCAAAGGCTCCAGCGTTACGTAGCTGCTCACAGAAGCAGCATCTTTGCTCTTCAGCCGGCTGATTGATTCCCCGACAGGGTTTAATAATGGTTTCTTTCCTCGTCATCTATTCATTGAGAGGAGCTTATTATTAATCCTTCCCTATGTCTAAACTCTGTTCTTCCATCAGTTACTTTCTGAACCAGGTCTCCGAATCCATGTTACATCTGGTCACATAGGATGACAGCTAGGGGAAGGTACCTAGCCTGACCTGCATTCACTAAATGACACCATCATCCTCAGCTCCTGGTGTTTGTTTCAAGCGCTGTTAGAACTTAACAAACAAACAAACAAACCCCTTGTTGCAAGCCCTTTATGAAGTTATAGCACTAGGAAGCCCAGGGGCTGAGACTGGGTGGGAAAGATCAAGCTTGCTTCACAGAGAGATCAGAATATTTCCTTCCTACCTGCTGGGAAACTTCTAACCTATTTTATGTCCCAGTGACTTTCGAGCTGAATTATTGCTGAGATTTTACACTGAAAGTTTAGCACAGGATTGTTGTAGCAGCGTCGGTCCCAGGATATTAGAGAGACAAGGTGGGTGAGATGACATCTTCTCTTGGACCAACATCTGTTGGTGAAAGAGACAAGTATACTTTGTGCCACAGCTAAATACAAGCTGGAACAGATTGTTTAGCATAGGTAGCTAACACATTTTCAAGGGACCATTCAAACACCTCACCACCTTGGATTTAGCTGTGACTCTCCAGTGCGTTTCCCAGACCTGAAGAAGAGCTCTGTGTAAGCTCCAAAGCTGGTCTGTCTCTTACCAGCAGAAGTTAGTCCCATAAGAGAGATGACTTCGCCTGCCTTGTCTCTGAAAGTTTAGCTCCATTATGGCAATTTCCCCATTCCCACTTCAGTCCTTAAATCCTGCTTAAAATCATTGGGGGGAGGAAGTAAGGGCGTTAATGTGATGGAAAAAGTCTTCATCTGTTTATTTCATGACTCCATGCTCCATCAAAAACATGGGCCTGCAGAACCACTTGTTTTCAGTAAACACCTAATTTGCAGGTTCACATTTCCTCTAGTTTACTTAAAACAGATCCAGTAATTAAAACATTATCAAAAATCACAGGTGTACTAACTCAGGGTTTAGTGGCCAACCCCCTTCATACACTTCAGTGAAGAAGGCTTTTGCTCCCCATTCGCATGTGTCACACGCTCATGATGGGGGGGGGGAGAAGACTGATCCAGGCAGGATATGATGAAACCACCTCGGGATACTGGAATGAACGCAGGAGCTGACCTTGGAAAGGAGCGCTCCTGTTCAATGCATTAATCAGCTGTGCACCCATCAGCTCCTCATATGCTAGACACCCACTCTTCGCCTGGTCCTCTTCTACCTTCGTCTGGTCATCTGTGACCATCCCCTGCCTCTGATTCCTCCAAGCTCTGCTCTGCACAGACACATATCAGGCTCCAGTCTGCCCCAGTGAGTTACCCTCAGCTGCTCCATGGGACGAGGGAGGCAAAAGCGCCTGATTGGATACCCCTGGCTATTCTCAGTGCTGGGTTTGATGCCTAGGGAGGCTTATCCTAAAATTAACAACCCAAAGCCAGTGACCCTGCCAGACCTGACTGGAAGGGAAGCCCTGGTTTTCTAACCATTGCAGGGGTGAAAGAGGCTGCTCCCCTCCTGCAAAAAGGGAAACGCTGCGGCCACTCCGGTGTTTATTTAACACGCAAGGGCTTTAATGCTGAGTGAAGAGCAGGCTTGCAAGACTACATGGCACCCAATGGGGAGGGTGGGGGAAGCGGCGACCTCAGCTGAGCCTGACTCCAGGTCCAGAAGCGGGCGATCTCTCCCTTGGCCGCTAGACGGCGCTGCCGCCTCGCACTTCCCGAACCCAGAAAGGTAAGTAAGTGAAATGACACTTTTGCTTGGGGAAGAGCTGTTTAAACCCAGGATTGCTGGGCTGGACGCCTCTCGCTCCTCACCTGAACTGCCAGATCCAAGGGGGCAGCCTAGGGTGACTTGGTTTCTGCCTCTTCCCGTGGGCAGGCGGCTGGCTGGAGAGATGGCACAGCCAGGGTAGGGGTGAGTGGGGCTGGAGTCGCTCTTGGGGAGGATCCAGGAGTGCGATGGGAACAGAGCCACCCAGGAGAGCTGCTCTCCGGCTCAGTGCTTTCTGGCAGCAAGTCCGGGCAGGGCCGTGAAGAGGCTTCCCAGTGTAAACGCCCCCCCACCCTGACTGCGGGGTCCTGCCTCTGGGCGATGGCTGCACTAGCTTAACTAGGGAAGCAGCCGCCCGCCCCTTTTGCATCTCTCTCTCTCTCTCTCTCCGAAGGGGAAGCTGCCCCGCTGGGTTTGCGGCTGTCGAGGGGACGAGGCGCCTGCTGGATGTGCTGCTGACCCGAGCCCCGGCCGCAGCCCGCGCCAGGACCGTGTAACCGGCAGCCTCGGAGGCAGCCCCGCTGCCTGGCGTGAAATCAAGGAAGCCGCAACTCCAGGCATTTGCTGGGGCTGGGGAAGTTCTTCATCAGGTCCTGCCCTTGCCCTGGCTGGTGCAGGAAGCCGCCCTCCAGCACCAAGCCAAGGACTTTCTCGAGCGAGCTGGGGGAAGGGGGGGGGGTGGTAGGCACGGTTTCCTCCGGGGTGGGCGCCTGAAGCGATTTCGGCTTGTTAGAAGGGGAACCAAAAGCTCCCGGGCATGGAATTGAACTTGTGAGCTCCCTGGCTAACTCCTTGCTGCGCTGTGCAGAAGTAGGTAAGCTGCATGCACTTATGCTGGGGTGTCCTGGCCTCTCCACAATTGCATGGGGTTGTTATTATTATTTTTTGGGGGGGAAGAGCCTCTTTTGAATCGTTCCCCCCCCCGCATTAGTGAAACGGTCCCTTCAAACTTTGGGAGCAGGTGGCGGGAGTCGTTTTGTTTCTAAGGGGATAATACATCTCCCCCTTCCCCCCCCGCCGCTGCAAAATTGCTTTTGAAGCCTTTTAATTTTAAAAAGACCTCTCCCTCCTCACAATAATGGCTTTGGTTTGCCTCTGTCACTTAAGGGAGGGACTGTTCCCCTCACTGCTGTCGAGGCTATTAATGCCGATCTAAACCTTTCCAAAAAGAGAGAGGAAAAGTTCTCCCCCCCCCCCCCCCGCCCCATATGTGGACCAGCAAGTCAAACCCAAAGCACGAAAAACAACCCCCTTGTGGACACTTGTGATTTGCTCTCCTGTGATCCACACTAATCTTTTCTCCGCCCCTCCCCCCCCCCCAAAAAGTGGGGAGAGTTGAATAGTGAAGTTAGTAAACTGGTGACTGATGCTGCCAATAAATCTGCAGCTCTGAGGATTGAAGAACATTGATTTCTGCCTTAGATAATGCCATTGATTAGGGGCATGACTGGAGATGGGCTCTCAGCAAAGTTTGTTCTAAAGTCTGTCTGTGAGGCTGAAAGAGAGGGGGAAAGTGTCTGGAAAAAGGCACCTCTGTTATGCTGGCTTTTCCCCTTGTTCCTTCTTTTCCCCCTCTGGTTTTCCTTTGTAAGAATAGCACAAAGAAAATGGAATGTATGTTTCATGTGAGATGTTATAAATGTGCGTATTACGTATGGGGCAGAGGATATGTGCCTGTTTATATATTGTATATTGGAGGCATCTGAACCATCTCCTCTAGTGATGTTCATCTGGGGCCTGATCCAAAGCCCACTGCAGTCAATGAATTTTTGCATTGACTTCAATGGGCTTTGGCTCAGGGCCCTGATCCATTACTGTATCCCTAGTGATTTAGGTAGCAGCACCACAAGCCCGGAAGCTGCTGCCCAAGGGCAATAGTGCATGGCAATACGTTAATCAAATGCTGCTGCAAACCCCAGAAAGGAAAACGTTCACCAGCTGGGAAGTTATTGAACGCTCGAGGCAACAGGCGGTTCAGGCGGGTGGGGAATCTCCTGGCATCTCCCCTATAAATAGATCCCTGCCCCACGTAGCACATGGCCATCCCTCTAGAGCGCCGTTATTTCAATTAAAAAAACAGAGTCTCTGCTCAACGCCTGCGCTTTCTATTCTGGGTTAGTTACAGTTCTCCCACTTCCTTCTGAATCCTCCAAGAAGGGCTGCAGGGCTTGAGCTGCGCTTTAAAGGCAGCTGCTGGTGACCACACAGATCAGTTCGTTCTTTCTGCAAGTGGCTCGTGGAGTCAAGATGGATCATAGACTCATAGACATTAAGGTCAGAAGGGACCATTATGATCATCTAGTCTGACCTCCTGCACAGTGCAGGCCACAGAATCTCACCCACCAACTCCTGTGAAAAACCTCTCACCTACGTCTGAGCTATTGAAGTCCTCAAATCATAGTTTAAAGACCAGAGGGTGGGTGGCTTAAAATAACCTCCCCTCTCTCCCCCCCGGTTAGTTATAACAGCAAAGGATCTAATCCCGGTAGGTATGGGAGCTGCAGGTACACGGAACCTTTCAGGATCAGGCCCCTTAATAAAAGAAACACTTAAGAACATTCATATCTCCAAGGGAAGCCTAAATAACTACTAAGAGGCTAGTTATTTAGCACAGTTATGGTGCTAAATAAACAGGCAAAGAAGACTCAGCCAGGGTTTTCAAAAGTGAGCAGTGATTTTGGGGGGAGAGGGTGACATTGGAGATGCCTTAAAGGGGCCTGGCTTTCAAAATGTTGACCCCACAACCTTCTGGAAATCAGGCTCCTTTAAGGTATCTCCAGGGTGTATGTGGAAATTGGGCCACCCAAAATCACTAATCAGGTGGGCTAACACCTGTCGGTGCTTCTTCACTGGGGCGTAATCCAAAGCCTGTTGAAGTCATTGAAAAGACTCCCATTGAATTCAATAGGCTTTGCATTGGGCCCTATGTGCATGCGGCTCATGCGGCCCGTCACTATTGATGCTTCCAATAGGGACCCCATTTGATGATGTGAAGTAGGATACCTGGCCAATAGAAAGCCTAGAAATCAGTGTGTTTCAATGGGTAAATCCTAAAACATAAAATCTCTGTGTATTGTGTG
This sequence comes from Caretta caretta, assembly GCF_965140235.1. Lineage (NCBI taxonomy): Eukaryota > Metazoa > Chordata > Testudines > Cheloniidae > Caretta > Caretta caretta. Next base: position 90,505,383 of record NC_134214.1, read on the forward strand.
GGCTAACCTAACAAGTGTTCAGTGGGCCAGAACTGATACCTCCTGTTACAATGTCTAGGAAAACCTTGACTTCCAATGCTTTCTAAGGGGAAGTCATTCTTTCAGTTCTGCTTTGCGGCATCAAATTGTCCCGTTTGCTCTTAGCTTCTTAAAAAATTAAGGTGCACAGAATTCCTTTGTAGGAGCGATTGGCATGCACTGGGTGCGTTATGCTGTGGCTTTCCTTCTCGACTCTGAGCCTGCGTTCCTTGGAAACCCAACGCTCGATCTGAACTCACTGGAATGCAAGACAAGGCTCTAAGAGGGAAGGAGCGAGGAAAGGACAATAAAGGCGCCCTGGAAACCCATGGAAAGGCTCCCATTGAAGTTCATTGGCTTTGGATCAGGCCCTGTATGTGTGTATTCACAGGAGCACTGTCACTATAAGCACTTTGAAAGGGACTTTAATTTATAAGCAATGATAAAATGTGGGTGTAATAGGCTAGCAGTATCGTCTTGAAACACCTTAAACTTGAAAGCAGGTGGCTCGTTTCTCTACCTGGAAATGAAGGAAGTAGGGAGAGGCACTCTCTTGACAGGTTTCAGAGGAACAGCCGTGTTAGTCTGTATTCGCAAAAAGAAAAGGAGTACTTGTGGCACCTTAGAGACTAACCAATTTATTTGAGCATGAGCTTTCGTGAGCTACAGCTCACTTAGCTCACGAAAGCTCATGCTCAAATAAATTGGTTAGTCTCTAAGGTGCCACAAGTACTCCTTGCACTCTCTTGAGAGGGTCTAGTGGGTGGGCTAAGCAGACCTGAGATAGGAACTATAGGAGCAGTTAAGCCTGGGAGGAGGCTTCTGCTGACTGGTGTGACTAACTTGGCTAATGCCAGACCTGAGGCAGGGGGTGAAGTTGGGAAGATGTTGGCTTGCAAGGAGTCAAGTTCTCCTCCAAAGTTAGCTGTGGGGAAGCTTGGGGGTGCTGAGGCTTCTGATATTATCTAGATTTTGGGCTATCTAATCTGACTGAGCTAAAACTGCGTAAAACAAGTGTCTGGCTGGAGAGAGGTTAAGGAGACAGTGAGAAGTTACTTGTAAGTGAACAAAAATAGTCTCTCTTCTGCATTTTTCTACCTTTTCGGAACTGGAAGGTCCCGGGTGGGATGCTAGTGGGTAGAAAATCAGTGGAGCCCTGGGTAGAAGTAACGCCTTGGGAATTTTACTTATCTCCTATCCCCTCCCCTTTCAGCCTGGCTTCTCTGTGCATAGGAGGAGCTGTAGTCTCCAGGCTGATTTCTCTGCTTCTCTGAGTCCCTCCCTGTCTGCAGCTTGCACCTAGCTCTCATTAAGGAGAAAGTGAGACTGTCATGTACAAATGAGCAAGGAGAGACCAGCCCTACACTCCAAGTGAGATCCTTTCTAGCTGTTATTGGTGGTCTAAGCCAGGAGCTAAAGAAATCCTTTTAAATAAGGATATTGAGTGGAAGGTAATATGTGTGTGTGTGTGTGTATATTGAAAGCCCTTTAGCTTTTCCGGTCAATTTCCAGAAAGGAAAAGCAATAAGAGCAGGTAGCATGTTGAGACCTATAACTGTTCTTGTGTGATGATGTTATTCTGATGTGTCTGGGCTTGCTCCTGCAACTGCAGCACCTTGACCTCCTCAGGGCCTGGAAGCTAGTCTTGGCGACTAGGTAGCCACTGAAGGCGAGAACCTCCTGCAGAGCCTCTGCTATACAACCCCCATCTTGGTATGCAGGCGGCGGAGTCCCCCTCAGTGCACCAAAGGCTGGTGCCACCAGGCTTGGAGACCTCCTGGATTACAACTGGGGCGGACTGGGGGGACCCTGTGGCACTCGGCTGGCACATGGGGCTCTGTATCCCTCATGTCCCCCATCACGGGCTCCAGGAGGTGAGGGCAGCCCTACCACCCACCTCTTGCATTTTTCTTGAATGAATCCTGCAGAAGGGCGCTCCCCCCCCACTCCTCAGGTCAGCCCTTGGGACCTTACCATTTGGCCTCTGTCCCGTGAGTCTCCCTGGTCCCCTGCCCCATTCACCATCTACTTACCTCCAGAGCGATTGATCCAGCAGGGGTTGATTTATCGTGTCTCGTGAAGACGCGATAAATCGACTGCCGAGCGCTCTCCTGTCGACTCCGGTACTCAACTGGAGCGAGAAGTACAGGTGGAGTCGATGCGGGAGCATCCGCAGTCGACCTACTGCAGTGAAGACACCGGGGTAAGTAGATCTAAGTACGTCGACTTCAGCTACGTTATTCACTGAAGTTGCGTAACTTGCGTAGCTGAAGTTGTGTAACTTAGATCGATTTCCCTCCCCCGGCCAGGCCTCAGCTGGCTGCGAGGCAGGGTCTGGTGGCTCCTCCCCTTAGTCTGGGGGGAGGGGCCTTTAGATGTGGGTGGGCACAGAACTTTAATAGGTGCAGTGCTGTGAAGGTGTGGGCTGTAAGTGAGCACAGCTGAGAGTGAGCAGCCTCATTCTTCTTTGCCTTGAATCTTGCGGAGTTATTTGCATTCGTGCAAAATGCTGACCTTGTGATGGGCCCAGGGATGCGTGATGCCAAACAGTAGTGCAGGGCTGGGCCCGAAAATCTCTCTGGGTACAGTAAATCAAAGGAATCTAGGAACTCACCTGTAGTCTCTCAGCTTTGAGCATTCTTTCTCTGCTGTCATTTGAAAATGGCTGTTATATTTCTCGTTCCCAAGACTCATTGCTGCTCCCACCCAACCCCACATCGAAAAATGGGATTGATTAGGTCCCACTCCTTCTGACTCCGCCCTGATGCTGGGCGGATGGGCTGTAATCCGAGATGAGCGTTGGTAGGTGCACAAAGACTGATCTCTGGAAATTTCTATTGCACAAGTTTGTGCAGTTGCCCTTTATTGGTGACTCCTCAGTGTGAATGTTTGGTGGAACCATTTGGATTTTCACACATTATTTGATAACTTCGGAGGATCTTGACTTCACCAAACTGTTCGCAATTGGCATTTAGTGGGAGGAAGAAATCTGGCCTGTATATATAACCTTCATGAGGAACTCCTCCAACAAATAGTGCCTTCTCATTAGCTCTGGAGTGAAAGTGCTCCTTCGTTTTCTTTTAAGTATTCCATCAATGCAAAACTATTGGCTCCTCTGGAGCTGGCTTTTCAGCACAACGCTTTGCTCTGGGGGGTTGGATGTGGTGCTGTGCGTGCACACACTAGAAATCTCCAGGTATATTCCAGGTTTCAGAGTAACAGCCGTGTTAGTCTGTATTCGCAAAAAGAAAAGGAGGACTTGTGGCACCTTAGAGACTAACCAATTTATCTGAGCATAAGCTTTCGTGAGCTACAGCTCACTTCATCGGATGCATGCTGTGGAAAGTACAGAAGATCTTTTTATACACACAAACCATGAAAAAATGGGTGTTTACCACTACAAAAGGTTTTCTTTTCCCCCACACCCCACTCTCCTGCTGGTAATAGCTTACCTTAATAGCTTAAGGAGAGTGATCACTTTAGATAAGCTATTACCAGCAGGAGAGTGAGGTGTGGGGGGAAAGAAAACCTTTTGTAGTGGTAAACACCCATTTTTTCATGGTTTGTGTGTATAAAAAGATCTTCTGTACTTTCTACAGCATGCATCCGATGAAGTGAGCTGTAGCTCACGAAAGCTTATGCTCAAATAAATTGGTTTGTCTCTAAGGTATATTCCAGTGCAAGCTTCCGGCAGCAGCGTTTCTATCTTATTGTGTGCAGCGGAACAAGATGGGCTTGACTCTGTGCTGCTGCACTGTAGCTAAGAACAAGGGTCTTGGCAAGCGATGAACAAGGTTCCATCTCATCTGGGCTTAGAAATTCTGGTTTGAAGGTGCCAATGCCTGAGAGGGCAGGTGGGGGAAGCGGCACAAGGAACCTCCCTCGTATATGAGGGGCAGTCGTAATCGTAATGTAGAGCGCAGGCGTTGGGCACCCGTAAAGGAGCAGGAAGGAGTGGGTGAGGGTGGGGCTGCATTGGCACAGGAGCCAGAGAGGGTCAGGATAGTGGGGCTTCTGCAGCCCAGGTTGCCGGGGAAAGAATTCTAGCCAAGTCACTTACGCTGCTTTAGCATAGCCAGTGGTTTAATGCCAGGACTTGGCTCTTTAAGAATGTCCATGCTGCAAGCAAAGGTGTGACTGAAGGTGTTCGAGGGCTTTCCCTTCACCCTCCCACTTCCCAGGTTCTCGTCACGCAGACAGCAAGCAGCAAAAGACCAGAAGCGCAGACAGTGCGATGTTTATTGGGGTTAATTTCCAGCAAGCATGATTCCAATTTTCCAATTTCCTGTTTGACCCCAGTTTATATAGTCATATTCTCAGCTATACTTTATCCAATCATTTTACTGAAATTTAACTAACCAATCCTAACATATTTTAACATAATTCTCTAACCAGTTATTTCCCACTATCCTAATTAACGTATCCCAGAAAAATTAATTATACAGCAGACGGAACAATTAAAGAACCAGACAGAGACCATACAGATTAACAATAGAGAAGTGGGGACCATAAGGACAAAACAAGAAAGAAATGAGGGTTTCACAACCACAACTACTGATAAGTGAGTTCTTGCCAGACAGAAAGCTATCCAACTAAGTTTTCTTTAAACATCTTAAGATCTGTTTCTTTATCTGGAGGTGTTAGACTGGATTGCCTTTTTAACAGCCTAAGCTTACCTGATTTCAGTGTGACTGGTTTGGAATGTGAGGATGTGACCCTTCGCTTCCCAGCTTATGGCTGCCCCTGCCGCTTCTGTTTTTGCTTAGCTAAAGCACAAGGCCTCAGAGGTGTCACAGTGAGAGAAGGCCCATACACAGGCAGACTGTGATTTTGACTCTGTTTTTATACCCCTGTAACTAGCTAAGTGATAAGAATACACCTAAATTTTTAATTATAGGCCTTTACAGACAGGCCTGACTATCTATATTCTAACAGTAGCTACACCAACCTTTGCTTTAATCTAGCGAGCATGGGTGGTAATGGTCGCGTAGACTTGGCGGCACAGGCTTCAGCATATGCTTGCAACCAGAGTAGAAGTGTGCTGGGACCCTAGGGGTATGTACTGTGGTTGCTAGCCTGGGCTGAAGCCTGAGCTGCCATGTCTATGCTGCTGCTGTTCCGTGTGTTGCCTAGATGAAAGTGAGGCATACCTGGGCTATCTGTGCTACAATCACTCCTCACAGTGTAGACACACCCTTAGTCTGATTCCCGCGAGCTACAGTGTGAATCCTCTTCTTTCCTGACGCTCACGCAAGTGCTTGAGTGCAGCTCCAGGAAAAATTCCAGCCTAAAATGCCCGATTCCCTACAGGAAGTGGGATCAGTCCAAGAATAGATCCGAGGGAAAGCCCTGTAGGAACATCCTTTTGCCTGTGCCATTGAGAAGAGCTTAGGTACATCTTGCCCAAATGGAGCATAACTGTTGCTAAACCCCCTCTTCTCCTCCATGTCTATTTGCCTCTGCACTTCACCTGTGGACGTAGAAAAGGTGGTTCGTGAACAATACATTCTGTTCAGGGAAGACTTAGCTAAACCCATCCTGAGTACAAAACTCCATGTGAACAGCACATAATTACTTCTGAGCTGGGCATTACTGAGCGTAGTACAAATAAAGCATCTATAATGTATGGGATTTACTCACACTCTAGTACATTTGAGCTCTGAGTAATCTCACTTCAAACTGAGGCTGAATTTGAAAATATCAAGGAATGCTAAATCGGGAACTGTTATAAGTCTTTAAGAGCAACCATACCCAGTATTGTTTCTAAGCCCTCTTCAGACAATGCGACTTTACATTAAGCTGTTTATCAGGAAGTCTTTTTAGAGCTGCGAGGGAAAGTAAGGATTTGAATTGTCTGTATGGTGATATAAGGAAGCAGTCTGATGGCACTTGCTTTTCAGGCTGGTCCATTTAAAAAAACAGACTGTCACTTTCTTTAAGAACTGACAGAGAAATCCTGTCCCCATTGAAATTGATGGAAATCTTGTCATTGACCCCAGCAGTGTCAGGGCTTCACCTTCAGTGTTTTCCTAAGCGTTAATTGCCTCAGGTGAAATGCCCACTGAAGTCTCTGGAGGCCTTGTTTGCATCAAGACCAAAGGCCAGGTTATATTTTTCTGTGGCAAAGTCAATGAGAGGGAGATAGGGGAAACTCTGTAGCGGTTTCCTGATGGTATTTCCCGCTATTCCTCCTCTACAAGGGAGAGGGCAGTTTGGGAGCTGTGAAGGAGACTGGAAGGGCACATTCCTCCGAGGGACGTGTAGGGGACTCTTCATCCAGTACCTCCATGCGGAGGGCCTGGAGGCTGGTCAGAACCTTTTTGACAATTTTTTTCATTGGAATATATTGTCTCGTTAAACCTGAAATGTTTCATGGAGACCTATCGATTTTGACAGAGTTTTCATTGGGAACGATTTTGGAGACACCCTGTCCCTCTCTCGGCTGGGAAGTAAGATATTGGCCTTGGATGTGGAAGGTTCTGCTCCAGACCAGGGACTTGTCCCTGGATATGTCTCTTTAATGTGAAAATTCTGCTCCCTTTGGTTTCTGAAATTCTAGCAGAGAGAACTTTGGGCCACGGGTAGGATTTTCAAAAGTGATTGGCATGGACCTACCTCTGCTCCCATTGAAGTCTATGGCTTCAACGGGTCACTGGCTGCAAGGGGACCAATTTAGGCCAAAAGCTGTGGGCTTTCAAAAGTGCCAGGCCATGATAACACTAACTTCTAAGAATTCTTATCTGGATACCTCTTCTTCCTCCTCCCCGCCCCCCACGAAGTCACACAGCCAGTCATCTTGAGCAGAACTCCTCTGCTTCTGTAAGGGGAGATGGGCTAGTATGGGTGTAGAATATGGCCCATAGGTGGCTCTTGGGGCTTGCGAAGTCTGCTTTCCTAGGATGATTCTCCAAGAGCTTGTCTACACTAAACACTCTTGCTGTTCCACCTACACACTCTCTCTCTCTCTCTCTCTCTTCACCTGCCCCGCTGCCATGTGACTACAATTATACTTGTATATTCTATTCTGGTTTGGGAACTGAAATAAGATATACCAGTATCAGGTGACTTTATACAGTGAAACTACCTCCACACTAGGGCTTATACCAGGGGTCGGCAACCTATGGCACGTGTGCCAAACACGGCACGCGAGCCAATTTTTAATGGCACGCTGCTGTCTGCCGGACCCGGGACAGGTCCTGACCGGCCTGGCCCGCTCTTTTCTGCCCCCTGCTCTCTCCTTGCAGGGCAGGCAAGCTTCCCCCTCCCCCCGCCTCTTCCCCCAGCGTGCTGGGTTCCTGCCCTTCCTTCTCTCCCTCCCTGCGGCTGATCAGCTGATGGCCCTTGCTACGGAGGGGGAGAGGGAAAAGCGGAGCCGCAGCTCACTCTTGCTCTCTGCTCCAGGGACCTTGAGGAAGGGGGTGGAATCAGGGCATATCCCCTCCAGCCCCCTGCCATGAGCCGCTCACGGCAGGGGGCTGGGAGCACCCCCACAACGCAGGCCCACACCCCCAGCCCTCTGCCCTCACCCCTGCACTTCCACACACCTCAGCCCCATGCCCTGACTCCCCCCCCACAACCCCAGCCCTGACTCTGGCACTCCCCACACATTCCCAGCCCCCTGCCCTGACTCCTGCACCCTCCTCACGCACCCCCAGCCCCCTGTCCTGACTCCTGCACCCCCCCCACATACCCAGCCCCCCCATACCCGATGCCCTGACTTCTGCACTCCTAACATCCCCACTCCCACCCTGAGCACCAAACGGGAGCTCCTGCACACACGCACACCCCAACATTCCCACCTACACCCCTCGCACCAAATGGGAGCTGCCCAGGTAAGCACTCCACACCCAAACCTCCTGCCCCAACTCTGAGTCCCCTCCCTCATTCTAGCTCCTGGCCAGACCCTGCACCCCAACCCCCAGCCTGCTCCTTCACCCCCAGCCCTGTGCTCAGTCACTCCCACCCTCAGCTCAGTGCAGAGAGAGAGGAAGAGAATGGGCTAGAACAAGGGAGAAGGTAGGTACCTACTCTACGAGGACAGGGCTGGGACTGCAGACCGGCAGCGGGCTGAGCTCTATGTGGACCCTGGCTGGGAGGAGCCGGTGGACGGAACCCCAGACCGGCAGCGGGCTTAGTGGCTGGTTTGTTGTCCCGACCCTGCTCAGCCCACTGCTCGTCTCGGGTCCCAGCCCCGCTCAGCCCACTGACGGTCTGGGGTCCCAGCCGTCAGCCCCGCTCAGCCCACTGCCGGCCTAGGTGAACAGAACCCCAGGCTGGCAACAGGCTGAGTGGGCCGGCGGTGTAAGATCAGCATTTTAATTTAATTTTAAATGAAGCTTCTTAAACATTTTGAAAACCTTGTTTACATACGATAATAGTTTAGTTATATAATATATAGACATAGAGAGAGACCTTCTAAAAAACGTTAAAAGGTATTACTGGCACGTGAAATCTTAAATTAAAGTGAGTAAATGAAGACTCTAAACACCACTTCTGAAAGGTTGCTGACCCCTGCTTATACCATATAACTAGACAGGTAAGAAGTCACATCCCCTAACTGATATAATTAGCAGAGTTGCTGGTATAATGTAGACTAGCTCTCAGTCTCACCCTCAGTATGCTGTGGCTAGTTTCTAAATACCTTTGGCCTGCCAAGCAGTTAAATCCCATCAGTGGTCTTTAAAATCTCTGGGTCTGATAATCCTCCTTTTACGTTGCCTACAGTAGTTCACGTTGCCTGAGGTACTGTATTGATTAAGCCACATTTTGCAGCAGTAAATGTATGTAGAATATTAATAGCTTCCACTCTGAACACAAGGCTGTAAGTTAATGGGTGCGTTTTGCTGATCTCGTAAACCAGGAGTGCTTGGCCTGCAACCGTAATGTTCCTCCCACAGTCATATATTTCAGTTTCAATGTCTATAAAATGGTTGGGTTCAAATTTAAAAGCGGTGACAGAGGACGAGCAAGTCTCTATAACTTGTGACAGCTGGGGAAAAGGGGTATAGCTTGGACATGCAAAGTTCACAGATTGCTGGAAAATCAAATGAATACATGACAGAACAGTAGTTCTTTGTGGAGCTCTGTGGAGTCTAATCAATGTCACAGCCATTGTGATTAATGTGTTCCCCACTACCACCCCAATTAGCTGCTTTTCTGCAGCTTCAAGTGCTACAGGGTCTGGGAACAAGTGGAGAAGAGCAGAACTGGGGAGCGAGGAGTTGAATTAAGAGACCTAAATGCCAAAATGGCAAACTTTGATCACATTTCAATTTCTTACTGAAGTGAATGGAGCCCGGTCTGTATGATGAACTCTCAGCACTGTGTCTAGTTGCAATACAAGGTGGGTTGGTTTCTTTTGTTAGTTTTGCTGACACGTTCAGAAGAACTGCTCAGGGCTATTGCTAGAATATTTTAGGAAAGTCTCAGGCAAGAATCTATAATGGGAAGACACATTAACATTAGTATTTTCATGCCACGAACACTGGAGTCCTTAAGTATTTGGAATGTTAATCTTTTTATTTTTGTTCATGATTTTCAATCATTGCTGTAAATGCAGACTGTAATAGAGAGCCATAAGGTCACAACATTGTCACATCAACACCCACAGGGCTTTCCCTGTTTAGTATAATCCAACAGTTTTGCTCATCCTGTAGGTTTTTATTGTTTATGCTTTAGTAGGACCAAAACCACATCTACTCTTTTTGCAGTTGGAAGGCTGTTCTTATTACCTGGGATCTTAAAATCATCAACGCACAATCCAGCAAGCCCTGGCTCACATGAATAGCTGTTGTTCCTATGAGGAGTCCTCCTAAAGCCAAAGGAGTTATTTGCTTGAGTTAGGGCCTGCAGGATGGACAGCGTTCCCTCAAACCTCTCTCAACTAGGAATGCACTTGTTTCATAACAGAGACTTGAGGGCACTTGGGTAAAGGAATCTCTCTGCCTAACTACTTCCTGCTCCCTTATTTTGCTTCTTCCCTTCTCCTATTCCTCTTCTATCATAAAGTATCATGCACAATATCCCTTTGGTCTGAAGATCAGCATCATTCTGCAAAGGAGTCATTAGCATGTGACCAGTGTGTCTATCCACTCTTCTCAGAACCAAGGGAATGATCCAAAGCCCATTTGAGTCAACGGAAAGACCAATGACATGAATGGACTCTGAACCCAGCACTAGGAGGCTGACCTTCAGGATGCATGAGCTACCTTCGCCTTGATAATTTCCAAAGAGCTACTTAAGCAATTATGTTGCCTTAGCTTTTGTTCAAGTCTCTGAAAATTCACAGTCCCGGCCTCAACCCAAGTTGATAGAGTAAAATGTCTTATTGTTCCTCTTTCCTTCAGAAAGGCTTCCCCTCTCCCAATGTGAGGAAGAAACACTAAAAGGTATCGAGAGTGCTCGGGAGGGCAGCAACAATCATTAGGTCAGCAATCTACAGTGCTATTCATTTGCAAGGATTCACACTAGTCACGAAGAATCGACATGTTCCTAAAATGATTGCTAATCCCCTGAGTCTTCCTGTGTGAATAATTATTAATCTTGCCACTCAATTTGCATTTGAAATTTGTTAATAGGAGCAGGAAGTACCGAGACACTTGCACTGCAATTTTTTCTGTACGTCATCCTTAGGTAAAGATGCACAATGCTGAAGTGGAGTCACTCATGGCTTGTTGCGTTCCTCAAGGTAGAGAAGAGATGGGACTTAGCTGTAATGAATATAGAGGTAACTTCCAATGTGTTCATCTGCATTCAGCAGCCTCTAATTCTCATGGGTGTGCTACTCCAGGAGGGCTTGATTCTGCCAGATGCTGAGCATGCTGATTCTGATCCACAAAGTACTTAAGCATGTGCTTAATATAAAGCACATGACCAATTCCATGCCTGGGGCTGGCATGCTCAGCACGTGGCAGGATTGAGCCCATACTGACTCATAGCCTCTGCTACCATCCTAGTGTCACCTAACAGAGAGATCCCAGGAATAAATTTAGATGGCCCAGTCCTACAGTCCTGTCCTGGCACACTCAAAACACCCACTGAAATCTCATCTATTCTATAGAGGTTTTTGTACTGCCCTAAGGAACACCAATTTAATATAAAAAAAAACAAAAATAAATGTGAATCCCGACTTGTACATGGGGTTTCATGCTTCCTGGTGCTTTCATACAAGTAAGTAGCCATGTTCTGAAAGAAGTGGGCCGTTGAGAGGCATGAGCTGTTTTTCACACTGATGTCACATATGGTAGGTTAAGGAATGGGAGATCCTAAAGAGCTGTCAAGGGCTGTTTTTAGTGTTCCGGAGAAATGGTTTAAATTTGACCGTTGCTGTTAAATTTTATGCCTGAGGTAAATTAGAAATGTTAACAGCACTTGTTCCTTTATAGGAACACAGTCATGACTACATTGTCTCATTCAATCCATTTTTTTAAAATACATTTACAGTGTAACTAAGGCAAAGAACCTCTTCCGGATGTCACAAACCGCAGCTCTAGTCATGGACAAGCAACAGCCTTTTAATGGCAACGTGATTAATGCAAGACAAATATTGAGTGTATGATCAGAGCCAGCATTGCTCAAGAGTTAAAAATCCAAGTGAATGTGGTGAGGCTGATTGTGTGGGGGGTGTAACTCTTCTCCTGTGTTGGAAGAACTGGGCCTGAAGCATCAGTGAATTGTATTTGTGAATCCTGAGTGCTGGGGAATTGGAAAGAATCCATCTGGGCTGAGAGGTGGAGTCTTGAGCTGAGGTTTTCTAACATGATTTTGGGTGCCCAGGGGATCTAATTTTTCAGAAAATGCTGAGCAAACAGGTCTCAAAATGGGCATTCAACCTAAACACATCCTAGCCTTGAGCGAGTGAAGGAGATTCTCACAGCAGGCAGTGGAAATTGTTAGGAAGGTAGGGGTGGGTGGGATGGGGGTGGGCATGTGTGGTGAGAGTAGAAGCAGGGGTGGAGGAGATGGGTATTAAAAGGTTCCCCCCCACACCCCTGTAAGGTTGCAGTTCTTATTAATCTCTTACTAGTATGAACCTCCCCCCGAAAGCAATGCCAGTTGGCACTGAATGGCTGTTTCGCTCATCCTCACTTAAAAGGAACTTTGGATCTCAGATGACCTTATGTGCTGTCTGGACCTCTGAGGCTGGAAGTTGGTGGAGAGAAATAGACTATTTTGTGAATGAGCAGACCTGCCCTGAGGGGTGGAGGAGGAGGGCGTGTCACAGAAACAGGCAAATGGATAGGGATGTTCTGGGAAGTGCTAGAAGAAGCAAGTCTAAGGATTCTGCATGAGCTGTTAGGCACATGGTATTTCACAGGAGCTACTTGAGCCTCTGTTTCCAGCCGAGCTGAGCAGCCATCAAATATAAAAAGGGGCCTGGTGAAGGCACTGCAGAGAGAGCTTTAGAAACCAGCCTGAAACTTGGGATGAACCTCTTCCTGACTGGAAGACTGAAGAGGTAGCTTATGGAAAGTCTGGTGCTAATACCCACATAGGCGGAGCTTCCAGGTAGGCAGCATTATCATTTCTGTAGTACTGTGATGTGAACATGGTATGAAAGGGTTATTATGGGCTTAAGAGATCAATTAACCTGCCTGCTTCCACCTGGAGGTGGGCCTTGACTGATTGGAAATAAAGCCCAGCTGTGGGGAGAGCAGGGGCTAGCTGCCTTTCCATCAGAGCTGGGTGACCCACATCAGGGGAAGCAAGACCTGGGAGAGGGTCTGGTAAGTAGTCTGAAAGAAGGCTGAGAAGGAGGAAGCAGAGCAGACAGGCTACTCCAGCGGTGAGCTGGCAACCTGACTGGAGACAGGGGCCTTGAGGAGCTGTAACCTGTCTGAGTCCCTGCGCGAGGGGAGGAAGTGTGTCAGTCTCTGGACAATGTGGTGTTGAAGGACAGGAGCCTGAGACAAGCGTGGGGACAAACTGTAGTAAATGAGGTGCACTTGTGAGGAAGAGGCAGCCAGCTTAGCCTAGCCAGGCTGAAGGTTTGGGTTTTTGTGTGTGTGTATTTTCATTGGACTTCAATAAAGGATGTGAAGCCCCCAGAAGGGGTTAGATGCTGTAAAGTGGTGTGGCTGGAGTGTGCCCAAAGAAGGTGGGAGAAACTGAGGTAAGAGGTGCTGCAATAGGAGGGGGCATGCTGGGCTGTGTTTGCCACAGGTACTGATTGCAGTATTCTACTAGTAGAGGGTGGCTTTTTTGTTTTTGTTTTTAAAATACCTTAAAGGAATCAGAGCAACTAACTAGAGTCTTCAAAGGTAGTTAAGTGACTGACGGGAAGGCTTAGTGGCGAGGACCGGAGATGGCCCTGCGTGAAGTCTGAAAATTTGGAATTTGTGGGAGTTTGGGTCTAGGTCTTGTCTGAACTCTGTGGCTTGCACTCACCTGTAATGAGGACTCTTCGTCAATTGTCATGCCTGAGAGCTGAAATTCTAGGTGCAAAATTCTGCTGCCTGTGATGCAGGGGCAGCTGCAACCAGGTTGGTTGGGTCGCCCTGGTATAACTGAGAGCAGAACCAGACTCAGGCTGTTTGCTTTCAAGTAAAGGTCAATTCAAAATCCACAAGGAAGGGAAAAAATAAACTAGCATGAGAGGAACATGTTTGCTCAATACATATGCTGAAGAGTTCCCTGCCAAAAAGGGGCCTAATATGCTCCAGGATCTAGCCAATATCAACGTGGGAGCCCTGTTGCAATACACTTACTTTGAAATAACACCTGCATGGACCAATGGCTCAGTGCTGAGATTGTTTCCTCAAACCCTCAGTGATCTCATGGAAGACATGCTCAGCCAGCACTATGCAAGATCACAGAATTAAGGGGCTGTAGGTCTAGGTCTTGTCTGAACTCTGTGGCTAGGTCTTTTGCTCCCCATCCCCAAATCCCTACTCCTGGCTTTTAAAAGAGTCCTTTCAAGATCTGCACCATGCCCTTGAAACGGATCCAGTTCTGGATGTGGAGACAGTGCGACACCCAGAGCACCGACATGATGTGTTGTTGCTCACTTGTGTTACTGAGTAATCATTACCACTATTACGCCATTTAGTTTGTAGTGATTCTTTATTCTGTAACTCTGCATTTTCAGTGTGGTCACTGCATGCTTGCAAGTAGCACACTCCTGGAGCCACAAGACATCTTGGTTCTAATTTTAGCCTTAAATGTTCATGGCCGGAAAAAGAATCTGAGTTTGTCCGACGATAACTTAGTCCAGAGACTGTGCCCAGAGCAGCAACGGTGACATGGATCTTCAAATACAGATGTATGAAATTTAATTCCATAGCACAGTTTGGATTCAGTCATGTGGTATTTAGATGACTTAAGAGGCTGCTTAAGATGTTGAAGATGCACACTGAATTAGGCAAAAATGAAATCTTATTCAGTGTTCATCGAGCAACAGAACAAAGAATACTGCATGACTCCTACCAAGGAGAGCTGAAGATTTTGGATTTGAAATTAGCACACATCCTGTGTCAGTGTGTGGTGGCTTTTGTTTTTGTTTTGTTTGTTGTACTCTTTTCTCTTTCTACCCCACCCCACCCCTTGCTGGTCGGATTCAGGTGTGTATAGAGAGAGGCCTGTGGTCTGCAGTCCATTATAGAAGACAGTGTGACATAGGAAACCAGCAATGAGAGAGGCAGCTCAAAGTTTGAGGTAGCAAAAGGAGAGGAGCAGGCTGATAGAAAAATCCTCATTAAAATTAAAAGCCTTGGAAAGTAGAAAAATAACATCAAAAGAATGGAACATAAAACACTATCTAGAGTACTAGCAAAAAGACAAAAGAATTAGTGTTGCCAGTTCATGCTTTGTGTGAAGAAACGGTAATTTATTTCCCTGAGACTTCTGAGCAACAAAACCTGACAATTGGAGACTGCCAAAGAGGTGGGGTTTTGTTTTAATGAGCACCTTCCACATCTCAACTACTGTGGAGAAACCAGAGTCCATAGAGCCTTGTGGAGCATCGGCAAATCATGCTTTGCATCTGAAAAGCAAACTACAAAGAGCAGAGTCACTAATATTGTTTTAAAAATTGCATTTTTATACAAGGATGAGAACAAAACCTAATTTTATGGAAAAACAAGGCCGTGGAGCCCCATATAGATAGACAACAGCGTAGGCATCTGCACAGAATATTAATTGTTTATCCCCATTTAAAATACTTCTCCCGATTGTTTCTCTGGGGATCCTTTTGAATCCAGGAAGTTGCTGGAGCTGGGAAGAAGGAACTCTCAAAGAAAAGAGGAGAATATTTCACTAGACTGTATTTTCAAGGGGGGGAGGGGAGTTAGAGAGGATAGAGCATTTCACTGCAGAGGAGGGGGTGTGGGCTGACTTTGAGCAGAATATCAGATTTGAGATTTTTGTCAGGGGAATGGGTGGTATTTATACTGCATTGCAGCTTGGTTCTCCTGGTCTTGCCTGTTGCTTACAACTGAATTGGACAGCTGCCTGAACTCTGTGGTCTGCTCTCACGCCTAGTATTCGGGGAGGGAGGAGAAAGAGATTTGTTCTATACTGAGTTGAGAAGAGGGGGGCAGGTTTGCCTGTCTCCTCTAGCCACACCGAATAATGTGAACATTTCTGATGGCAACAATCTCCCCCCATCCTCCTTTCCAGGTGGTGGAGTGTCAACCAAAAGGGCCAGCTTCAAACTATCTAGGGGTTCCTTTGGATAACTTTGTCTCTAGTCCCCACCCAGAAATTTGGGCAAACTAAATAAATATTCTCTTGGAAATCTGGGGTAGCTGATACCTCCCCCCTCATAAGCCGTGAGTCAGTGCATGAAACAAAGAAAATTATCTGGGGAGGAGGGGGAAGAAGGGGACACAGAATAAACTTAGGGAAGCCAATAATCAACTGTATATTAAGACTCCCAACGCCAGGGTGTCTTGGCAATAGTCTTAAACTCAGTCCTCCACTCATGGGAAGAGCATCTAATCAAGTAGTGTGCTTCTGAAATAGCCACTTTCCTTCTCCACTGTACCCTCACTTTCTGTTTGTTGTCTGGACTGGCAGCAGTCAGGCAGGTCCCTCTCTAGCCTGTAAGGGAAGAGCTCCCTGGCCTGCTCTGGGGGATCCACCACTTAATGCTTTGGTAGTGATGGGAGGTGGGGGGACCCTCACTGGAGTTCTTCAGCTATGCTGCTGTCCTCTGTGGCTTCAGCAAAAGCTGCCTCAGACTTCGCAGCTGCCCCTGCACCACCAGCCACCTCTTAACGAAAGCTTCCTTTTCATAATGCCTTCAGAGAGGGATAGTGGTGTATCGGACCCTGGACAGAGTCCTTGCCACCAGCAATATACTCCCACCAGAGATAAGTCCCCTGCTGTCTACCTTTGTCCAGGCTCTGCTGCCCAGCTATGCTAGATTTCGGTTTTGACCCCTCACCCCAGGTATGCTTGGTGCAATTCTCATGTACTTTTGTTAAAATGCTGTTATCCCAGTCAGGTATTACCCCCCAAACTTAAAAATTAGCTGCATTTTGACTAACGTGCCCCCAAACTGTGTCAGAACCAAAATGCAAATGCAGCCTGGCCCATTCAGTCATTTCTCCTGGCTCCCCAACAGATGCTGGCAAAGAGTTCCCTCTCTTAGGGAGCCTCTACCACCTGCTCTTCCCCCTGTTCACCAACAGGTGTCATTAGTGAGCTCCCTTCTCTCTAGGCCACTTGGCTTACTCCAAATATCATTCATGTTTTGTGTAATTAAAATCATGTAGCTGGATCCCTTTGTCCCTTCCCCTGTGTACAATACTGCGCTCCTGGTGCTACAAACAGAACTTAAAATGACAAGGGACCTAATCCTGAAGTTTGTGGTGATTGCAATAACCAATCAGGCAATGTACGATGCCCAGAATATTACCTTCCCTCACAGTACAATGCCAAAACTTAATTGCAGCATTGGCAATGTTCGCAAATACAGAGTTGCAGTATGTGTGGGATTGGGTGGGAACAGCACTGAGGTGCATTACAGTGTGATCATCTGTTGTGTGTTGCATTTGTGAAGGGCAGAAGCCCATTCCTTGTGGTGATGTGCCCTGTGGTGTGTGCCCATTAGGTTATCACTAAGAGGTGCCCTGTAACTTGTATTTCCTTACCTTGTATTTCTGTGCTCATGGAATAAATAAGCTGAGATCCACAAGAAGTATTGAATCCCAAGGCTGAATTTCCTCTTTTCTTTCCGTAAGTGTCAAGGGAAATCCTGCCATATATTGTTTCCCTTTCTGCATGGATCAGTGGCTCCCCTTGATTAAAGGGAAGTCAAACAAGATACAACTGGAATCTTGATTCTTTTTTCCACCAGGGTTGACCTTGATAGAAATAAACTTTATCTTTTTATTATGGGGAAATTACATTGAACTTTAATTGGCTTGTTATAGCTAATATTTCTGCAAATTAACACAATCCAGTCAAGGCTTATCTCTCTCTTTCTTTTCTCCTCTGCTCCTCCTCTTTACACCGCTCTCCCCCCCCATGAATCCCACAAGAAGAAATTTTTAAAACTGGTCCCTATGTTGCACTAAAGGGGATCTTGGCAGCTACAATAATTTAAATCTCCCCACAAACAGTTTAGTCACACATGGAGGACTTAACACTCTGGAAACATGGGAACCCCGTCAGTGCAGATGAGACGCAAATGTAACCAGTGGGTTTTCCTTCCACATTCCAGACCTTTGAACCTGAGTCCACAGGGATTACAAGAGCAGCCATGCTGCAACCCTCCACCTGGCTGGCAGCCTGCTGACAATAGCTGACCCAGGACCAGCCCCAGTTTGAGGCTCTGCCCCTGACATCCCATTGGCAGAGTCCCAGAGCAGTTGATTGGCCCTTTGGCCCTACTTAAGCCAACAACTGTCTGAACAACTGGGATCCACTCTGCTCTGGACTGTGTGCCTTCTGACTCCAGCTCCACCGGCCTCACTTGGCTCCTGATCCTTGGTTTGTCCGTTGCCTCTGACTTGTGGTTCTGATCTCCAGTTTGTCTCTTGCTTCTGACCTCCCAGTATCCCAACCCAGCTGACTCCTGACTGAGGACTGCAGCTCTGACCATTAGGTCTGGCTACCCATGATCTGGCCTTGACACATGTCTTCCATCCAGGAGGCAGAGGAGAGTGAGGCTTACCTGTGGGTTTTAGCTCCTTAAATTGATACATCTTTGGGATCTACACAATGCGGAGCCATACACACAAGTCAGTGTAGGGACGACAAACTCCCAGGCCTCATGTCTCCTATGGCCAGGGCTTGCTCTAGGATTTTTGCCGCCCCAAGCAAAAAAAAATTTTGGCCGCCCCTGCTTTTTTTTCGTGCCCACCCCCAACTCCACCCCTTCCCAACCCCTTCCCAAAATCCCCGGCTCCGCCTCCTCCCTGGGGCATGCCACATTCCACCCCTCCCTATTACTTCCTGCGGCTCCCCCCGGCAATCCCCCGCCCTAGCTCATCTCCACTCCACCTGCTCCCCTGAGCACATTGCCGCTCCGCTTCTCCCCCCTCCCTCTCAGGCGAGGGAGAGGCAGCGCATTCAGGGGAGCAGGCAGAGCAGAGGGGAGCGAGGGGGGGGGAGCGCAGGAAGTAACGGGGGGGTAGAGGAACCGCTCCCCAACCCAGCTCACCTCCGCTGCACCACCGCCACCTCCCCCGAAACAGCTGGGGGGGAGAAGCAGAGCGGCAGCAGCATGCTCAGGGGAGCAGGCGGAGGCGAGCTGGGGAGGCAGGGGCACATTTCTAGGAGCGGCATGGCCGAAGCCGGAATATCACCCCTATAAATTCGCCGCCCTCAGCACCTGCTTGTTTTGCTGGTGCCTAGAGCCGGTCCTGCCTATGGCACGCTGCCCCAGCTCTCCTTGTTTTGAGGAGGGGTCATTCTGCAGTATAACACTTATTTCCAAGTTTCACTCTTGTGGAAAAAGTCCCGTAACCGCAAGAGTGATCAGAGGAACCATCCAAGGGCTCAGGTGTGTTCTGAGTTTGTGAAAAATACTACTTTAAAATATTGTGAGGGCAGCTCAAACCCCCTGTTCTAGAATAACAGCACAGAGAAACAGCCATGTAGTGTGTGTGTGTATGTACAAGAACATATATTCATCTTGCATCATATGATACATGGAGCTGGCCAGAAAATAGAAATCCCTTTCTGTGGAAAAATCCTTTTGAAACTTTTTATCATCCCAAATTGGGACAAAAAGTCAAATGTGAAAATTTTTCACATGAAGGGATTTCCTGGAAAAATCCTGTTTTGGGGAGAACCAACATGGAATCTTTTTAGCTTGCTGGATGCTCACTTGGAAGACTCTTGACAATTTCACTTTCTCCCTGTAGGGAGAAAGCAAAATTGAGGAGCTTTCCAGGTGAGCAGCCAGAGAATTGTTGCTCAGATTTTTCTGTTGGGGCGGAGGGGGGGAAGGGAAATCATTTTATTGGAGGGTGGGAGGGGGAGTGAATTAAAATTCTCCCATGGGAAAATTTCTTTTCTTTGCGAAAAGAGCATCTTTTGCCAGACCCATTCAGAGGGGAAAATTCCTGGTCAGATCTAGTAGTATGGTCATTCCCTTGGTAGGTCTCTACCAGCATAGAAATCTTCTTATTGCCATGGTCACATTTGATAATAGTGGGGGGCAGGGGTATCCAGGCACATACCTCTCTGTTATGCAATCCACATGTGCATCTTAGAGAGAGGACTGGGGAGTTAAATGTCCACATTTTCTCTTTAATGTTTCAAATGTCTTGATTTCTTTCTGCTCTAGATCCTCAGCTGATGTAAATTGTCATAGCTCCATTGAAGTCAATGACAATTTACACCAACTGAGGATGTGCCCCATTCTGTGAATGGTCAGACTCCACGTCCTGCATTCAATGAGGTATATGTACGGCCACTGGAATAATGTCTGATTCTTACCCCTTGCCTGGGGTTTCCCTTCATAGTTAAATACTAAAAGGTACATCCCTAAAACATTTCCTGATCTTGATGTTTTCCTGTGTGTGTTTGCGGGGGGGGGGGGGGGGAGGGGAGGGAGTGGGGGAATCTCCCTTTCTGTCTCTGCCCTTACTTCCTTCGTTCCCCTTAGAAAGAGGTTCTAAGTCTTCTGTGCCTTGGAATGTGGCTAAAAGAATCCTAGCAGAGTAACGTTGTCTCCCCCTGCCAAGTCCTAAAACATGATATCTGCTGAGATTTATTCGTGTTGTCCTCTCCACCTTCCA
This sequence comes from Caretta caretta, assembly GCF_965140235.1. NCBI lineage: Eukaryota > Metazoa > Chordata > Testudines > Cheloniidae > Caretta > Caretta caretta. The sequence goes on from NC_134214.1 coordinate 90,525,593, forward strand.
TAGCCTTCACAGGGGACAGCCCCCAAATGTGAGAAATCAGGTTCTTTCCCTGACACTGACATGCCATCCAATTTTGCACAAGTCATCTTACCTTTTTGGTGTCCACTCTTGTCCCCTGTTTTGTCTCTCTACGGTTGGGATTTTGAAGGGGTCTAGGGAAGTTAAGTGCCAAACTCCCTCAGGTGCCTCGGAAAATACCAGCCTGGGATTATAAACTGTTTGAGGGCAGAGATTACCTCTTATGTATCTGTATAATATTTAGCTGAAAGGGACCTTGATCTCAGTTGGGGCCATTAAGCATCACCATAATACAAATAACTAGTAATAAAGAAAGAATTCAAGAATCTTATTATGTGGGATCCTCTTAAGCACAAACAATATTTTCTATAACCTCAGTTACATTATTCAAGTTCTCAGTTGTAAATTTTAAATTGTAAAAAATTAAGATACCTGCAGGTTTGCATGGCATGGAGGTAAATTTTCACTTCTCTCATCAATGGTTCTTCCACAGTAAAGTGAGAATTCTGAGAGGTAGAAATCCATTGACTGGCTAAAGTACTTTGCCCTCCCACCCTGCTTCTTAGTCATGTAGGACTCCTGAAGCACCTTCATTGCAACTGGCACATCTAAAGATGACTGCACAAGGATGTTCAGTATTGCTGATTCTGTCACAACAGCCTCAAAAGTGCTACTTTCCAATGGTGGGATTTAAAGGAACGACCCAAATCTACCCCCTAGGCTTTCAGTCTTTTTGGGCAGGCAGACAGATTAGGAAACCACTACAGCGGTTGAAATCCTGGTCCCACTGAAGCCAATGGCAAAATCTTGTCCCTATTGAAATCAGTTGGCAAAATTCCCATTAGCTCTAGCATGAATAATATATTAGTAAGTAGAATTTGCTTTGGTTTTTATAGTCTATTTGCTGCAGAGTAGTTAGTTTAAAAAAAATTCAGTGTGAAACAAGGACCTGAGAGTTACCTACCTCCGCTGTAATAACTGAAGAGAGCAAAGTGGAGAAAGCAATTTGCAAAGCTACATTTGAAAGTCATTCTAGCATAACATCATCATTGCAAATTATCCAGCAAAAGATTTGTTCCATTACATTTTTTTTTAACTGTCTCGTCAAGATGGCTCTACTTGTATCAGGATTTGGTACTCCAAGGAGAGGTTAAGAAAACATGAATACTAATTCTTTCATTAACCATTGTGAGACAGCCTTCACTTCTCATAATTCATCACATAGCCTTTTGGTCCTCTAACACGGTAAGCTGGGGGAATCAAAAGGCATAAAGTGCTCAAGGGAAGGTAGAATTCAGGAGAAAGAAGCACTGCATATTTATAGCTATAGTACTGTAGCGAGGGGTGGGGATAGAGTCTTAAAATGAAGTGGTACTTTTGAAATAATAGAATAGCAGCATAATTGCCATTATACAGGAGATTATCCATGGTCCCTTACACTTTCTTCACACGACAGTTAGGCTGGTAGTAAAATTACAAGGGAGAAAAGACATCATGTAATAAACTCAAATTAAAATATGATTTTTAGAGACTCACAGGCTGTGTACACCCTTTTTATATCTTATTATTTAAAAGAACTTTCAGATCTGTGTGCAATAATTCACTGGTCCTCTAGCTGTGGATGCTTTCGAAGGGATAGCGGGCTATCCAGCTGAATATTTTATTTCTCTGTGTGAACTTAAATATTTATTTCCTTTCCCTTTTAGCTTGATGGTTTCACATATTACTGTTCTTACAAAAAATAATTGCCCCTGTGAAATGTCATTCTGCTGTAAGGTGTTGAGTATTTATTCTTTTAATGCCTAATACATTCTTCATACAGATGATCTAACTAGTGTGTGTTTTTGCTGAGAATAAAGGGCCTGATCCAAAACCTATTGAAGTCAACAGGGGTCTTTGATAAAGTTATGGCTTTCTAGGGTCTTGATTCATGTTTCTCTTTAAGCATGTGAATCAATGGAACTACATGTGTTTAAAGCTAAGTGCATGTTTAGAATTTAATATAGCTATTTTTTATATACACATAAGGGACTGAATTCTACTCTACTGTGTTGTATATTTGCAACCACACTTTCTTGAGTGACTTTGATAAATGAAAGTGGAACTTGCTTCAATAACTATATAAATTAAAACTGGAAATTTTAAACTTGATTTCTCTCCTCTCTAAAGTAGGTAATATAAAGCTGACAGTAAAATTCTCAGGAAAGACTAATTTTATCTCTCTAATAAGAACCCTGAGACTTGCATTCATTGACTTCTAAATTTCATTCACCCGTCTTTAGTTCATTTTATAGGTGAAATCTCGGGAATAGTAATAATTCATTGCAGCAGCTCTTGTAATGTTACCTGTGGGGAAATCAGGTTTCTAAGAGAAATTATGCAAAGAACTGCTCTTAGATCTTGTCATGTAATGTGGGAGATCAAAGTATTTTAAAAGATATCTTTTCTTTGTTGGAGACAACTCTGATTGTGGCCATCAGAATCTCCTGGCTAGAACAGACAAAAATCTTATTGATATAATAGACATGTACTATTTCAAATAAATAGTTTAACTGTTTCTAAAGGAGAAAAAAGTTTTTGTGTCATTTAAAAAAACTTTTGTCTGATACTCTGATAAATTATTTATTTTGAAACGTTGTTTTCCTAGCTCGGCATAATGCCCCAAGCTGCCCCCCAGAAGTCACTAGATTAAGCCATTGCCCCATAATGGCTCTTTGAGAAATGTTCAACTCTAGCTGTTGCTTTGTTGTAGCAAAGAGCTGTGATTCAGACTTCATGCTCTGTTTGCGTTTCAGCTGTCAATGAAAGTGAAAGATGAAGTCTCCCATTCTCTTGGTTCTTGTGATCTGTACAGTAGTCAGCACAAATTTGAAGTTGGTATCAAAGAGAAATTCCGGTAAGTCTCAGAAAAATGTGATCGTTATTTTATATTTAACAAAGTCTGGCTTCGGCGATCATGTCATAGACCCAATTTTTGTTCTGCATGCATAATCCTTGTTGATCAATTATTTAAGAAGGGTTGTATCCAACACAAACACATTGTTGTTTAGCATCAATGGAATTTCTGTCTGTGTGTTCATTGTATTGAAATGTTTTGATATTAAGCCTGAAGTGATTTTACCATGAAAAATGCTGATCTGTCTAGCTTATGAGTATCTTAGGCCTTTTTTGGTCTTTTTTTTTTTTTTTTAAGGGCCTGATTCTCAATTACACTAAGGTGCTCACATGTTCTTGTGGAAGTATAAAAGGATCTTAAAAGTCAACATGAATTTACATCCACTTTCAGGCTCCTTTACATTCTGGGTGGTGTAACGGGCCTAACTGTAAATAAGAACTGGGCCCAAAGTCTATAAAATGTCGTTTTTTTTTTTTTTAAATCTTATGTTGGCTCTAGGCCAGCTATCATCTAGCTTGAAAGAAGAGACCATCTAACCCATAGAATTGGCACTGGCACCAAGAGTAACTTCTTGTCCAGAGGGTTATTTTTACCGAGTGTTAAAGACATGATCTGAACCTGCTCTCCTTTCTCAAGCAAAACTTTGACCTCAGAGGGATTCCTGTCTGAGGAGGAAGAGCAGGATTAGGCCTCAAGATCTTGCATACGGTTGTGAATCTTCTGAGATCATAGTAAGTAGGTATGGGATAAAATCGAGCACGTTGTTGAATGTGCAGTATATGCCTTATTCGGTTGATTGTGTCTAAGCTACTTTTTTGTGACCGCTGTGTGCCATGCATATGAGCATAAGGGCTCTTAATGAGCTGTCTGCCCTCAGTCTTTCAGCTAAGGTATTTAGCCAAAAAGTCATGTGTGAAAACAAATGACTTGGCTGGTGTCTGTTGATTTTCAGTTCAGTCACTACGTTTCCCAGTGAGAAAGGTACGTTTAATTTCTCATTATGGTCTTACACACATTTCTAGAGAGAGAGAGGTTAAGTCTATTTTTTGAATGGACAAATGCTAGGGAAGATTTTTTTTATTTAAAAAAATTGTTTAAAAATAGACTTTTTTTTTTTAAACAGTATCTTCTCTCTGGGATTTAGGCCAAATGAAATGTAACTTCTATTTAGTAAAACTATCTTACTGTCTTGAATCGTTAGTACATCAAGGGCCAGATCCCACTTCCCTTTGGTCGGCACTCTTGCTGAAGTCAGGTGATTGGGATTTGGCCATAACAAGGAGCTCGATGTGAAGTCTATTGAAAACAATGGAAGCCTTCCCATTGACTACTTTGGCCTGGCTCAAAGCACATGGGGTAGTGCGACACTTCCTGTGGTGCTCAGGTTTGTGATGCACTTCCCTACTGTTTGTATTCTTTTAGATGGAATATATGCATTAAAGGTGTTACCACAACCCAGTCACCGTCCAACATCAAACAGTGTTAAACAAAGTTCAAGTTTTGGTATACAGAGACCTCTGCCTGCTTAGCATTATATGTCCTGTTAACCTTGTGTTAAAGGTGAAGGGAAAAACAGTTAAAGCATTTGAAATGTAAAATATTATGTAACATCATCTTTTGTTCCCTTTCCCTTTAGCTGGGAAAAACTCTTGTGTGACAGGCTCTGAGATGGTATCAAAGATGGTAACTGTCCTGTTTGGGAAAAGAAGTTAGTTGAGATGGGCTGAAGCCGCTGTTTTGTTAAAATCCAAACCTGTTTCATCCCAGATGGTGATTGGGATTCAGTTGGCTGGAGAGAAGTGGCAGTTTTATCTTGGGTCTCTCCCTCTGGCCTGATCAGGATGATGAAGTCCTTGGATCCCAGGAGACGGAGGTGGCAGCCATGATGGTAAAGCTTGCTCCAGTAGCCAATTTTTCTTCTGAAGTCTCTTTCCTTTAGGACTCCAGAAGGAACTGATGGGCAGAATAGCTCATTTCCTCATTATTTTGTCCACTAATTAGGCCTAGTTTCTGACACACCACTTTTGGTTTATTAATTTCTGGTCCCCCATTTTCTTGTTTACTGAGCACGATCTTCATGCAGTCCTGGTGTTATATTAGTAGGCTTCTTTGTTTGGACTAATTAAGTCTGCCTCCCTTTTGTACCGTTTTCCATCAGCATTTGTTATAAGTTATTGTGTGACATCTTAATTTATTCTCACTTTTAATAGTCGAGCTCACAAGTAGGGTAAATTTGTAGGCCCAATTATCGCAACACCATCACCTGCCCTGAGCATGAGGGAGTCTTGTCTCTGCCTGCTGTGGATCAGCTCCCTGCAACTACCAGTCCCTGACAACACAGGCACTGCCTTCTAGGCCTTTTAAGGATTTGCTTTCTCTGTACAGGTTAGCCATATGCCAACTCCGGAGTCCTCCACTGACCACTCACAGAATTACCAGGCCTGCTGTTCCCATAGGAACAGTACCCCACAGATTACTCGTTATATTTTAGATCACAGCTCTGCTGAATGCACAGCACTAAAACTTGTTCTTGTTTTTACTATAAATATATTCTCAAAGAACAGAGATTCAAGTGATCATAATATTGGTCAGAAATAAAATGTCTACATATAAAAACAAACGGCAATACGTTTTCTAGAGACTAAACTTAACTAATAAGGCATTCCCCTATCTCCTACAGGAAAGCTTACTCAAAATTCTTTCCCCAGTGATCTTAACCAATTTGGTTGAGCCCCCTTCCCATCAGATCAAGTCTGCTGACAGCTTGTCCTCGCAGAGTGAAGGAATACCTAGGGATTCATCTGTACCTCAGATATTAGGGTTGCCAACTGTGACTGAAGCTATTCTGGGAGATTTTTTCCCCCAACATGACGTAATGTCATTTTCTTAAAATATCCTATTAAAATCTCCCAGATTGCTTTCAATAATCACCAGGAGATCGATGCCAATTCTGGGAGACTCCAGGCTAATCCTGGAGGGTTGGCAACCCCATCAGATATAGTCTCAAAAATTCATTGTGTTACTCCTAAACAGGATAATTCATGCTATTTACCTCTTGCTGTTAATTTCCTCTCTTTGAAGACCTCACATTCCTTCATTAGCATTTGGCTCAGATCTATGAGTGGAGGCCTGTTGTGAACCACACAATTCTTAATTTACATGTAAATGGCCAAATGTTACTTGTCTGAAAGAAAACTTGCTTGTCACCTTTGCTGGTGACCAGTCCCTAGACACAGACCTTAAGAACATAATTTTCTGTATGTGTATAACTCCCAACATCCATACATGTGTTCTGCAATGATAGTGATGAGCAGTGTGACACAGGCTTTCATTAGAGATCTCCCAGGACAGTCCTTGTCTAGTATTTCCATTCTAGTTCACCAAAGGGGATTCCTGTAACCCTTATGCCCTCTGCCAGTTGGCATCTGGAGGTCCCTGGGGCAGGAGATAGTTAATAATGAGATGAGAAATAGGGTGAAATCCTGCCCCTATTGAAGTCAATGGGAACTTTGCCATTGAATTCAAAAGGGCCAGGATTTTACCCATGATCTGTGGGAGTTGGCAGTATTATGACCTGCTGTGTGGTATCAATAGAACCTGGATGAGTAAATACAGAGAATGATATTGGCAGTTCCTTTCTTTAAAAGTATACAGGGGTTATAGCTGATCACAAATTGAATATGCCAACAGTGCAAAGGCATTGTGAAAATATTGTTTTGGGATGTGTTAACAGGAATGTCCTATATAAGACATAGGAGGTAACTGTTAAGCTTTACTCAGGACTGATAAGGCCTCCGCTGAGGTTCTGTGTCCAGTTCTGGGCACTGCACTTTTAGAAGTGAACAGACTGGGGAGAGTCCAGAGGACAGCAACAAAAATGCCAAAGGTTTAGAAAACATGCCCTGTGAGGAAGGGTTGACAGAACTGGCCATGTTTAGTCTAGAGAAGAGAAGGCTGAGGAGGGACCTGGTAAGTCCTTTAATATATAAAGGGTGGTGGCTGTTAAAGAGGACAGTGTTTAAAAATTGTTCTCCATGTCCACTTGGGTAGGACAACAAGTAATTGGCATAGTTTGCAGCAAAGGAGATTTAAAGCTGAATATGACGGGGGAGAGGCTTTCTAACTATAACGATAGTTACACAGTGGAACAGGTTACCTAGGAAGGTTGTGGAATCCCCATCATTAGAGGTTTAAGAACGGGTTAGACAAACAGCTGTCTGGGATGGTCTAGGTCAGGGGTCGGCAACCTTGCAGAAGTGGTGTGCTGAGTCTTCATTTATTCACTTTAATTTAAGGTTTCGCGTGCCAATAATACATTTTAACATTTTTTAGAAGGTCTCTCTCTATAAGTCTATGTATTATATAACTAAACTATTGTCGTATGTAAACAAGGGTTTCAAAATGTTGAAGAAGCTTCATTTAAAATTAAATTAAAATGCTGATCTTACGCCGCCGGCCTGCTTAGCCCGTTGCCAGCCTGGGGTTCCGTTCACCTAGGCCGGCAGCAGGCTGAGCGGGACCTGCGGCTGGGACCCCGGCTGGCAAGGGGCTGGCAGCCAGAAGCCCAGACCGGCAGCGGGCTGAGTGCAGCCAGCGGCCGGGACTGCAGACTAAGCAGTGGGCTAAGCGGCTCAGCCCACTGCCGGTCTGGGGTTCCGTCCGCCGGCTCCTCCCAGCCAGGGTCCCGGCTGCTGGCCCTGCTTAGCCCGCTGCCGGTCTGCAGTCCCGACCCTGTCCATATAGAGTATGTACCTACCTTCTCCCTGGTTCTAGCCCATTCTCTTTCTCTCTCTGCACTGAGATGAGGGTGGGAGTGACTGAGCACAGGGCTGGGGGTGAAGGAGCAGGCTGGGGGTTGGGGTGCAGGGTCTGGCCAGGAGCTAGAATGAGGGAGGGGACTCAGAGTTGGGGCAGGAGGTTTGGGTGTGGAGTGCTTACCTGGGCAGCTCCCATTTGGTGCGAGGGGTGCAGGTGGGAATGTTGGGGGGTGTGTGTGCAGGAACTCCCGTTTGGTGCTCAGGGTGGGAGTGGGGATGTGGGGGGTGCAAGAGTCAGGGCATTGGGTGTGGGGGGGCTGGGTATGTGAGGAGGGTGCCGGAGTCAGGGCTGGAGTGTGTGTGAGAAGGGTGCAGGGGTCAGAGCAGTGGGCTGGGGTGTGTGTGGGGGTGCAGAGGTCAGGGCAGAGGGCTGAGGGTGTGGGCTGGGGTCGTGGGAGTGCTCCCAGCCCCCTGCTGTGAGCGGCTCATGGCAGGGGGCTGGAGGGGATATGCCCTGATTCCACCCCCTTCCCCAAGGTCCCCGGAGCAGAGAGCACGAGCGAGCTGCGGCTCCGCTTTTCCCTCTCCCCCTCCTCCCTCTCCCCCTCCCTAGCAAGGGCCATCAGCTGATCGGCTGCAGGGAGGGAGAGAAGGAGGGGCAGGAACCCAGCATGCTGGGGGAAGAGGCAGGGGGAGGGGGAAGCTTGCCTGCCCTGCAAGGAGAGAGCCGGGGGTGGAAAAAAGCGGGCCAGGCCGGACAGGATTTTTAGTGGCACGCTGCTGTCTGTCCGTGTCTGGCAGACAGTAGCGTGCCATTAAAAATGGGCTTGCGTGCCATCTTTGGCATGCGTGCTGTAGGTTGCCGACCCCTGGTCTAGGTATACGTGGTCCTGCTCCAGCGCAGAAGGTGGACTGGATGACCTCTTGAGGTCCCTTCCAGCCCTACATTTCTACAGCGTCTATGAAACCTAAAATATATGTAGGTATAGTGTCTTCCAGCTGATAGTGTACCACTAGCTATATTTTAGTACATTGATCTTTGCTGCTTTCTTTGACTTACCTTGCAAAATGTCTTGAGTTGTTATTGGCAATTTTTGTCTATCTCAATTCAAGTTGAATACCAGTAGGGGAAAAAACCCTTTAATATATTAGACTGCCTACTGCTAAATTTAACCTACTGGAGTAAATTTCTCATCTGGGTGGGCCAATGTATGCCAAGCATAAGATGAAAGAGAAAATGGATTTAAGACCGAAATATATAGTGTCCCTTTGTAAAGACATGAATATATGTGGCTAGCTTTCTACTTTCTATATGCATTCTTTCTTTTACGTACTCTATGATTTTTAGGCTGCTATGTGGAGCAGAACATTGATTTTTTTTTCTCTCTCAATGTATGTGAGAAATGCACTTTCTGTGATTGAAGTATTTGAAGCATAATTGATAACTTTACCCTTTCTGAAAAGGTCCTTTACATTGGAAGAACTACCTTTTGATTGCTTGACTGCATGCAGGGGGCTTCACTGATGTCGTGTCAGTCCGAATACATTGCATGAAGGAAAGAACATCAGAGAAGCTGCAATTCTTATTATTTATATTACAGTAATGCCTAGGAGTGCTACTCATGGACTGGGACCCCATTGTGCTAGGTGCTGTATAAACACAAAACCAAAAGACAGTCAAGAAGCTTACAACCCACGTATAAGATCAGGGACGACAGACAGATATAGACAGGGAGGGGAGTGCAGGGAAACATATGATACTGGTCAACTTGACAGGTTGTAGTCTCAGCAGAAAACAGATTAACTGTTGTCAAGTTAAATGGTTCAAGGCTTAGATTCTGTTGTCTGAATAGGTTTGGCTGAATCATTACTGGAATTGTGTCTAGGAAGCGATATAGTTTTAGATTTTTGGCTCAGAACTAATCTTGAGAACTACAAAATCCTATATTTTAACATCCTTGAACTTCTAAGTGTCTTAAATCCCCATATCAGTGTTGCTGCGTGAGTCCATCTCTGGCTAGTATGGTATTGGTATTGGCTCATAGAATTTGAATACATTTTTGTTTGTAGGAAATATTTCAATGAAATTCTTATCTTTTGAGAACCCTGAAACAATTTTACATAGTACAGAGTGCAAAGAGATTGTTGTATGGGCCACCTCCCCTGCCATTCGTGACTTATACAGTGGATGGGATTTTTGAAAGTGGCTTAAAATAATTGCAAGACCCATTTGGTATCCCTTTGGCAATTTAAAACTATTGTGTACATGAAAGTGAAGGCCAAACTTTCTGAAAGTTCTAGTGGATTTGCAGACCTCATCACGGGGCTTGATTTCTAGAGGGGGCAGGTGCTTAACACTTTCTGAACAACAGGCCCTCTTAAGGGGTTTCAGATTGGGCACCCAACACCATGATAGCTTTTGAAATGTAGATCCAAGAATTTGTGTCCTCTTAGCCAAAGCTGGCCTTTGGGATCCTGCAACGCCCCTGGCTACCGGCTCCACTGAATTTGGAGGACCAAGAAATGTCCAGGAGAACCTCAGCTTTCACTCACATATTATATAAAATGGAGCCTTTTTTTGAAGAGAGTAACGTAAGCAATGCCAACTGATCCCTATGGATGAAAATGTGTCACTTGCTCTTTCCTGAAAGATCACCGGTTATCCACAGCCCCCTCTCAGCCACCCAGGATTTTGCTTTCACAGCCCTGGCACAAAATGCTTTAAGCTGTCATCAGTGCTTAAAAGCTGTGTCCTTTTCGCAGAGAGTTAATCACTTTGTCTATTTCACTTCTTGTTTCCCTGCTGCCTCCCATCTGTTCAGCTTCTATCAGTGTGAATGGAGGAAGAGGAGCCAGCACCATGTGATCAGTTAATCCTCCACGGGCCACCAGCAGTTAATCTGTGAAGCACCAGTAGTCCATGCACCTTATTAAGGGAAACTCTGTCATGGTTCTCTCTCCTCTAGAGAGGAAGCAGCATTACAGATATAGCACTAGCCAGGTGACAGCTGGCAACATTGAGTTGCATATAGAAAAGACCAGAGCAAATAGCAACATTTGTTGAAGGGTTAGCTACCTTGATCTCATATGGTTGAAATACTGAACTTTGGTAAAAATTGGAGCCTGTTTAAGTATTGCACTTGGTTAAAATTAACTAGTTTATGATGAAAACATTTAAAATATTGAACTGATTTAGAAACAAAAGCCTAGCCCCTTCCCAAAAGAAGCGCTAGAGTAGGAAACAGATAAAGAAAAGTGAACACACGCCATTCCAGGGTGAAGTGAAAAGCCAACATAGGATCTTGGAGGGAATCAAAATAAGAAAAATGTGGAATAGAAATGTATATTAACTTCTGAGTTAAAAGTCAAGACACTCCCACTTCCTTGTCTTGTTTCTGTCTTGCAGCAGATATGTAATGTCAGCTGTTAGGTATTAAACAGACTGCCAAGCTTCAGAAAGGTGGCTGTTACTGGTAGTAATGTATAAAGCACTGTTGGGCATGCACAGTATTTGACGGTTGGCGGAATATATCGGACAAAGAAAGGGGCCTTTGCCCTGGGAAGCTTACAAATTCAAGGCCTGATACAGAATCCACTAAAGTTAATGGAAAGACTCCCACTGACTTCATAAAGTCCAAAAGGGACCATGATGATCCTCTAATCTGATCGTCCAGCCTAGTTTCAGTTTCTAGCCATTGGATCTTGTTGTGCCTTTGTCTTCTAAGTGAGCTTTGGATCAGCCTTATGGTATCAATTTTGCACAGAACTTAGATATAGGAGGAGTTTCATTGACACAAGTGGGTCTTCTCACATGCCTAAGTACCTCGCTGACCAGAGCCTAAACACACAAGAGGGCACAATATTATGAAAATGAGGGATTTGGTGTCATAGTATAGGAGGAGGGAACGGGTGTCAGGAAGGAGAATGTGGAGAGGTGCCTCGGGAAAGTTTTGGAACAAATAGGTTTTGGGGAGCTTTTTGAAGGAGTGGAAGAAGGGGGCTTTAGACATCAATTTGAAATCTTTCTGGAATAAGAAGTGGAGTAAAAGGAGTGGAAATGTCCAGAGGCCCCAGTGGGCCTGTGGGAACAGTCAGGGGACTTGGGCTGGGATATACAGAAGGTGGGTGCAGACACCAGAGTGCCTGGGAAGCAACCGTTTAAAAACTGAATTTAATAGGGAAGCAAAAGGGATGTCCCAAGCAAGGCAAGATTCAGGGAGGGTGTCTGCAGGGCAGCCATGAAGATGATTTAATCCATTTTCCAGGACACAGTGAATACTTATGGCTTGGTTTATGAATATTATGACAATCACTGGACCATAGCAACACTCTAGCAGATGGCCTATAACACAATTTTTATACTTTCAAAATAAGTGTATTTTGTTGCAAAGGACAATGGATGTGAAAAGGCTGATTTCTTATCTCTGATAACATTTAAATCCACTAGTAATGATCTGGTTCTCTGTTGCTAATTTATATGGACTGTACACATCACATTATCTGTTCTTAGTGTCAATATAAACTCCTTCTGGACCTTCCTAACAATGCACCAACTGTTAAAAAAACAAACATCTTGCCCCTTCACTGGAGTTCTTCATGTTGCATTGTGAATGCTATCAACTTCATTCAAACCATCACTTCCTTTTGAGCTGCCCTTGTGTAACTAGTTTATTTAATACTTTACTCGCAGTTATTGAATAATTGAGTTCCGCACAGTAGCATTTTGTGGTATGAGTGAATAGACAGACCTGAAGAAAGGCAAAAGCACTTATTTAACAGGGTAGACTTCTTCCTGAATTCACCTTACCCGCTTTCTCTGCGGGAGTAGGCTATTGCTAGTGGGCTGAATCCTGCTCAGGAGACCACTTATCTCAGTAGGATTTGTCCTGTTCATTCATAAGCAACTCTGGCCTAAAACTGACTTGCTAGTTGAAAACAAATTTCAACCATCAAGGCATGAACCAAACTGAACTTAACCTGCCACATAATCTTACTGAGGGGTAATTTTCATCCTCTTGCCTCTAAAAATCCCCTCTCCCAAACATGCACCTGTTATGGGTGCAATTCTGGCCCCACGGAAGTGAATGGGAGTTTTGCCAACTGACTTTAGTGGGGCCAGGACTTCACTCAGGGTTTGTAGCAATCATTCATCATAGTTGGTCTAAACTGAGGGTTGGATCCTGCCACCTTTACTCAGGTGAGTAAATCGTGTTTGGTCAAGTAGTTTTTATTATCTGATTTTTTTTTCTTCGTAAGTAGGGACAATGTATATGACTAAGGAATTGAGTCTTCATTCTTTAATGTAAACTCTTCAGGGCAGGTATTGTGTACCTTTGTGTATGGAAAGTACTAAGATGCTCATACTGCTTTACTAATGTTTACATTAGAGCTTTTATTCAAAAAAGGAAGCTAGTCGGCATTCACAGAAGACTGTGAGTTTCTAGGTCTGCCCCTAAAAAGAACAGGAGTACTTGTGGCACCTCCTGTTCTTTTTGCGGATACAGACTAACACGGCTGCTACTCTGAAATAGGTCTGCCTCTGACTTCTTGTATGATCTGAATTGTGTAAGCCCAAATTTTCAAAAGTGGCTATTAATTTTGGTTCCCCAATTTGAGATGAATAGTATCTGGCTGAGCACATCTCTTGAGCCAGGTCTTAGGGCATTATAGTACCTGGAAAGATATTGTAACAAATTATTATAGAATCCATTTGTAAGCACCTAGATGATCGTAAGATTATATAGAATACCCATCATAGATTTGTTAAAAGCAAATCTTGCCAAACCAACCCAATTTCCTTCTTTGACAAGGTTACTGGCTTACTGGATGGTGGGTGAGGGAGAAGCAGTAGACAGGATATACCTTGATTTTTTTTTCTTTTTTAGAAAGGCTTTTGACACAGACCCACATAATATTCTCAAAGACAATTAGGGAAATATGGTTTTGGTGAAATTACTATGGGGTGTCAAGCTTCAGAGGGGTAGCTGTGTTAGTCTGGATCTGTAAAAGTGGCAAAGAGTCCTGTGGCACCTCATAGACTAACAGACGTATTGGAGCATAAGCTTTTGTGGGTGAATACCCACTTCATCGGATGCACATATGTCTGTTAGTCTATAAGGTGCCACAGGACTCTTTGCCGCTTTTACTATGAAGTGGGTGCACAGCTATCACTGGTTTTCTGTCAAAATGGGAGGACCTATGTAGTGGGATCCTGTAAAGATCAGTAGTGGGTCCAGTTCTAGTCAATATTTTCATAAATGACACGGATAATGGTGTGGAGAGTGCTTATAAATTTTCAGATGACCCCAAGGTTGGAGGAGAGGGGGGGCCTTGCAAGCACTTTAGAGGACAGGATTAGAAGTCAAAAAGACCTTGACAAATTGGGTAACTGGTCTGAAATCAACCAGATGAAATTCAACAAAGACAAGTGTGAACCTACTTCACTTAGGAAGGAAAAATCAAATGCACAAGTACCAAATGGGGAATAACTGGCTAGGTGGTAGAACTGCTGAAAAGGATACAGTGGTTCTAGTGGATCACAGCTCAATATGGGGCAACAATGTGATGCTATTAAAAGAAAGGCTAATATCATTCTGGGGTGCATTAAGAAGAGTGTCACATGTAAGACACAGGAAGTAATTGTCCCACTCTACTTGGCACTGGGTCAGGCCTCATCTAGAGTACTGTGTTCAGTTCTGAGCCATGCATTTTAGGAGAGATGTGGACAAATTGTTGAGAGTCCAGAGGAGAGCAACAAAAATAAGTTTAGAAAACATAACACATGAGGAAAGGTTTTTTTTTAAAAAAAACCTGGACATGTTTGGTCTTGAGTAAGACTGGAGGGGGAGGTCTGATAAGTCTTCAAATATGTTAAGGGCTATTATAAAGAGGATAGTGTAGGTAGGACAAGAATTGTAATGGGCTTAATCTGCAGCAAGGGAGATTTAGGTTAGATATTAGGAAAAACTAAGTTCAAGAATAGGCTTCCAAGGGAGGTTCTGGAATCTCCATCATTGGAGGTTTTCTTAAGGACATGTTGGACAAACACCAGTCAGGGATGGTCTAGATTTGCTTGCCCCTGTCTCAGCCAGAGGGCTGGACTTGACCTCCCAAGGTCTCTTCTAGCTCTACATATCAGTGATTCAGCAGGACTGGAGAACCAATAACTCTTTGAAGAGCTCTAGGTACTGCCATTATGAATTAAATACAAGACTGAGCATAAAATTTCTGTCCATGGAATTTAAAGATTTAGTTTCTGTTTGTTACTGTGAAAAATCACACTTACCATGCAAAGTGCACTGCAGTGAGGAAATTTGATTTAAAAAGTTGTAAGCGATGAATGCCCACAATTGCTGCCTCAGATGCTCCCTTGTCTTTACATGGAGTCTGTAATGAAATCTATTATTGACTGCAGTTTAAAAACAATAAGCGCTAACATTAGGGGGGGAAGAGAGGAGGAGTGTGTGAAATGGCTACTGGAGATTGTGATAAAATGGAGAAATATGATAATTTGGTTTCTCCCCCCGGGTAGTTGAAGTAAGTTCTTTGAACTAATTATAATAAAGAAAAGCTTAAAATTTCACTCCAACTCTGATGAAGGGCTGGTTTAAATATTTTCCAGTTGTTGACTTGTGACAAAGGGAAGTGATTCTTTTCATACTTTGTGCAAGGGCTGGTATATAGACCTGCGTGGTATTCTCCTATTATGGTACCAGCTACTACTTGCTAAAGTAGACATAATTGCCTGTCTATGAGCTGAAAGCTAAATTGATCCAAGAAGCAATGTCACCCTTAGGGGAGTATGTTTATCATTTTATTATCTCACCTTTCAAAACCAATCAATCCTTCCCTATGCTGAGCATGATTAGTACTTGTAATCTGCTGGGAGGAAGATACATAGTACACTGGAGATAGGCCAGAGTGGAATTTGCGGTCAAAGATTTGTGTTTATTTTCAGACGGTGGTTGATCCACCATTCCTTTATTAGTGTGGGGGAGGGGGTCTGTGAGTAGTGGGTGAAAGTCACATGCATATTTTGCTGTTACTGTGAAACAAAACTAGAGAGCCTCCCATCATGGTGATGAATGTGACACATACTAGAAAACTTAAGACCTTTGCTGTGTCCTCATCTTTGATGTGAGACCTGAACAAAATCCCTTCAGGATTTAGTTTGGGAACTGAATACAGCAGCTCACTACTTCAACGTTTGGAACAGTCCCATGCCTTCCACTTAACTCAATGTCACACTCCAGCAAGTACTTCTTACTTATTCTCCAGTGATGCTCTCTGCCGAAGGGCCACTGTTGGGCATGGATGTTCCAATTGGACTGGCCTTTTCTTACATAGAATCATAGAATATCAGGGTTGGAAGGGACCTCAGGAGGTCATCTAGTCCAACCCCCTGCTCAAAGCAGGACCAATCCCCCAATTTTTGCCCTGGATCCCAAATGGCCCCCTCAGGGATTGAACTCACAACTCTGGGTTTAGCAGGTCAATGCTCAAACCACTGAGCTGTCCCTCCACCCAGCTGTTCTCTCTATATCTTCACATATGACAATTTGCTATGCTTCAAATTTCTTATGTGACCCTCAGTGAGTCACTGAGGGTACATCTATGCAGCAAGAGCTGTGCATAGCTAGTTCAAGAGGCTAAGCTTGAATCCAGCTAGCAGGTAACAATAGCAGTGAAGGCCCTGTGAACGTGCTCAGCTCACTAGTCTGCTCTGAAGCTCGTGCTGTGCTGTCTTTGCTGCTATTGTTACCTGTCCTAGCTGGATTCAAGCTAGCTTGGGCAAGCTAGCCCATGCACAGCCTTTGCTGTGTAGACTTACCTTGAGGGCCAGATTTCTTTGAAAGTATTTAGGTGCCTAAAGATGATGTGGATAGGCACCTAGGTGCTTTTGAAAATGTCTGAATCTCTAGGCATCAGCTATCCCATTTATAAAATGGAATAATAGAGTGAGACCTTTACTAAGTGACCTAGGCAGCTAGCCCAAAGCAGGGGTCTGATGGGACAAAAATAAGGAGCAGTTTTTGCCCACGTTATGCTCATGATCCAAGATCCACCAGCTCATTACTCCAAAATGATTTGCTATTCCAAGTAGATGATGCGGTCCTTCATAATAGGATCGATCCTGTTCTTTCTTAAGTATCAGCAGTGAAATAGTGAAAAATGTGGATTTTAAATTGTTTTGGCAGAGTTCTATGACTCTTCTAATGTGGTGGATTTTTTTTTTTTGAATACTAAACCACCAGACCATAATTATACCCAGATCTTGTCTGTGTCTGGGGCAGATCAATGTTTCAGCATCAAATGATTTCATACACTTTTTTTTTTAAATGAAAATAATTGGCAAGTATATTATGGAAAGGCAAATATTTTGTGTATTCAGTTTTCTCCTAATAAAATGCTTGGCATCAAGAGTGTGACTTCTAGCTCCTCTCTGTAAGCTTTATTGCTATTCTTATCAATGCTAAGTGCTTATATAGTTCTTAAGCTTTTACAGATGAGAATTTATTATTTTTTTTTTTTTAAAACAAAGGCCAGCATCATTTTTCCAATTTTACAGATGGGGAAACAAAGGTAGAGGGAGGTGAAGTGACTTGCCCAAGATCATCTAGCAATCCAGCTGCAGGTTGGGGAGAAGAAGCTAGATCCCCGGAGTCCCCATCAAGTGGGCTAACCACGAGGCATACTGCTCCCCATTGAAAGAGCTCCATGTTGTAGGATATCTCACAGGGAAGTTCTGAGGCTAAATTGGTGAGTGTGTGGAAAGTGCTTTGAATCCTCAGATGGGGGTGGTAGAGAAGTAAAAGTAATAGCAATTATTTTGGCTTTATTATGAAAAACAGATCGTAGCTCTGCGTGGCCCAGGGAGGCTGGTTGTAATATGTCTGCCATGGCATAGCAGTTGGCCTTCTAGATACTTTGCTGTGAATGTCTCAAGTCTTGTTTGATACATAAAACAACAGTGTCACTGCAACCTAGCTTTGAATTTAAAAGGTGGCCTGGGGAGGAAAGTTGTGTGTGTTGTTTGAATGCATTGAAAAAATGCATTTGATTTACCTGAGAGACTGACTGAATTGCTCCTTAAGAACCACCCCAGTCTCTTGGGCAGGTACATTTTTTTTTAAAAAAAAAGTACGTGACTTACCCTAGAGATCAAGAGTGTCTTCCGGGGCTCTCTGGTAAATACTCATTTCATAGACTGCAACAACTCCACTTTCTAGGCTGCTGAATAAATGTGGATCGAGCTAGACTTAATTTTTTGCTTTTTGCAAAGCCAACAACCTTTTCATTTCCTCCTCCTCCTCCTCCACTCAGATGTGAGTATGCAAATAGTCTTGAATGGCCCTCTCCAAGGGCACTTCGGTGTTTGTGTAAGTTCGTGTTCTTTTTAACGGCATATTAATCCCTTCCTCTTGTTGTTCAAATATATGTAGTCAGAGTTCAAGAGCTCTCTGTGAAATGTGCATTGGAAATGTGCCACTGTGTTAAAAGGGGTGGAATGCTACCCCATCTACTTCTAGTGTGGTACTGGGAATAGGGCACTACGTTGGGGTTGGGAAACCTGGGTTCTAGTCCTAGCTCCGCCATTGACCTTCTGTGTGACCTTGGGCAAGTCACTTTCCCTCTTTATGCCGCTTTTCCCTTCCACTCTCTGCTATTTGGTCTGTGAGCTCTTTGGTCTGTAAGCTGTGTGTTACATACACAGTGCCTAGCACTTCTTGGTTGGGACTCGAGGCTACTGTAATACATTAGTGCTTGTATAAATAGCTGCTCCCTTCATCGGACTTCAGCTTAGAAACTCAGTCCAAACCTCTTTAGTTACTTTCACTGTTTGCTATGTTCAGGCACTCTGCGCCTCCAGGTTTTGGATAGATCTGGATGGGATAATAACCATGGTAATAACTTGAGGCTATTTTTACAGCGTCTCCAGTCCAGCAGAAAACACTAAAATCTACTCATCTTCTGACTCCTTGCATGACCTTGCGACACTTTATGCCCAATTTTACAAAGCTAAGGAGGTTCATACAATTTGGATATGATTCAGAGAAGTATCTGAAAATATAGCTAGAAAACAGGATGAGTACTACAAATGACACTTGGGATGTTATGTCCGCATTCAATGCGACATCTCTATTTATAGGCAAACCAACGGACTAAACTGGAAACCATGTTTGGGGTGGGGCTTTTTAGTGTCATTGGAGCAGTCTGGAAGCTAAAGTTTTTTGGCTGATTTTTCTAATATAGGTCAGCATAAGTTTTATTAATAATGACTTTGCAACCTATTACTTACAGCATTATGCTTTTTTCATCTGGGCTGGGGTGAGTCAATCTGCTCTCTACTGCTCAGTTATCTGCACATGTTAAGCATGTTGCTGACTTAGGGAAGGAGAGAGAAACCTGAATGTAGTCACCTGGGTTGCTAGGCTCCTGGGGATCATGGTCCTTCATAAACATGAAATAAATAAATAAAAATGCAAACTATTGAGAGAGGGTCCCTATCAAAATCCCCATTTAAATATGCCTGTGAATGAGATGTTCCATCTATTGTTATGCAGGAAGAGATGACGTATTGGAGGCTTGCTTAGTCCTAGGGGGACTGGAGATCTGATATGAACTGCTGGCTCTCCAGCATGTATTTAGAGTTATCTGTAGAACATGAAGATTAAAACGTGACCTGAGATCAAAGCTGCCCGATGTAGAGCTGGGCAATTTTTTTTAACAAATAGGAAATGTGCCAAAAAAATGCATTCTCCCCTCCGCCCCCCGCTCGGCATTAAAACTATTCATGAATTTGGGTAGAATATGGCAAATGGTTTCAGCTGTGAAAGATCTGGAAAATATTTTTCAACCATTTTGAAGGTGCTTGAAGCTCCATTTTCACAATGAAATGTCAGGTCGAAATGGTATTTGCAATGTTTCATTTGACCCAAACAAAGTTTCTAAAGCTTTTTGTTTCAATTTTTCAGCCTAAAAACTTCCAGTTTTGGCTCAAAGCGAACACATCCTCTTTGTTTGGCTTGGCTATAGATCCACAAAATGAAGTATTTGCTCAGTGCTACTCGGATGCCCATGGCAATGAGGGTCAAGATAGTACTTGGGTGGGTGGATAGACATCCCATTGGTATTAACTGGGAAAATGGAAATACTACATTCCCAAGTACCATGAAGGGGCAAAGACTTTGTTGCTGGATTTTTATCTCCAGAGAGAATGAAGCGATGGGGATTTGCCCAAACTTGTCTGTCCAGGGTGCAGGATGGCCACCAGAACAAAATGTTAATATAAAATCCTGTGCCAGCAAGAGTGAATTTAGGATCATCCTCAAGGCCTCTTTAAATGGGTTTCTCTAAAGTGTCTCCTCATAGCAAAGATCTGTCCATGACTTTGTTACAGGAAGTGGGTGATAACAACCCTACTCTTTTAATGCACATGTTGCTGAACATGATGGTGGGGGTGCAATGGAAGAGGTCTATATAGTAGAATGTTTCATTGCTTTTACCCATAAAAAAACAACAACAACAAAAAAAACCCCCAGATCTCCTTTAATGGTTTTGTTCACCTGAAGGTTGTGCATTCTCATCAACATAATTACTAGGATAATTTAGTACTTGTGCTGTGCTTTACTACTATGCTTTCCAATAGGGAGCTTTAAAAGGTAGTTTTGATCTTACATTTTTTAAGACTGTTAGGAAAATATTTTTAGAGGCAGCAGACTTCTATTTTTTGCATCAACTAATAGTCCCTTAAGGATCTACTCTTAAAACAGCATTAATCTGTCAGGGAGGAGGATGGCAGAGCAGTCAGTCACTGTGTTATCATAGTGAGAATTCAGTGCTTCATTGGGACTCAGAGTTCCAAGGCAAAGTTCTCCAGCTAGGAAGCTTTCTCGGGCTAGTAGTGATCAGTTTCAAATTTTCCAAGTGAGGCCCCTCTCTCTGTGCGGAAGCTCTATGCAAGCAGTTTCTCACACGCTGTACTGTGTGTGTGCTAATGCTATAATTTACATATGGCGACCTAATTTGTGCAGGCAATTAGGAACAAGCTGGCTTTGTGTGTGTCCAGATTGACTGGAGATCATCAGAAAGGTATTGCTGGCTCTTCCAACCCATGTGGCATTTGGGGAAGGGTGCTACTGGGCCAAGTGCCCCAAATCCTCTCACTGGTACAGTCTTGATCTGGAGGAGTGTGGGACAAAATTGGGGATCTGGTTGTTCCACTGTTTCCTCCCACTCCAGCCTGTTGTCCTTGCTGTTGCTATTCAGCAGCCTTTGCCTCCTAGAGAAGAAAAAAACTAGTGGTGAAGCGCCTGACCCATGTGGCCTCCTAGAGCCCTGACACCCCACAGTGATTTTTTTGGTTCTGATCCAATCTGTGAAACTGAATCCCAGCCTGGATCATGCCACAATCCCTTTTTTCTTAGGATGAGATTTACGAGCACGAACTACAGCAAGTTTCAACACCATGTAAGAAGGGCTCATTCATTGTTTAGAAATTAAGCAGTCTCCATCTGACTAATCAGTGTGAGATGACTGGTCGTCTTCAACAGACACGGTAGCTCATTAGTAGAATATACACAGATGGTAATGTGCTCAAAGGTATTTGAAATATATGGGCACAGAGCTCTATTAATAAGGCGGACCTATCCTTACTTTTCATGACAGAGTTCACTGTTCTTGCTGCTGTCTGTACTAGAATTTGGTAAATAAATGTATGAAAATACCTTTACCAAATCATATTTACAATTTTCACATTTCCATGCTGATAAGATTATGATAAATACTTGAAATTTACTGTTACTGGAAAGGAGAGTAGAGAGAAAATGGACTCATAACTATTTTATTTATTCAGTAACTAGTTTACCCATATCTAATTGCCCTGAGGGAGAGACTTATTCAAAGCTTAACACAATAGTGGTTCCTTGGAATAATGTTTTTTGGTCTTTCTTTTTTCATTAGATGCTTTTATGTGTAAAATTTATTTGGAGCAGGACGCTTTCACTGCTGAAAGGCTGGCTTTCTTCAGCAAATGTTACTCTTACCACTGGTTGCCAGTTACTCTTCTGTACAGGCATATAGGGTAATGGAGCACAAAGCATTTTCTAATTCCCTGGTCCTGCATACTGATAGTGAGAGGAGTTATCCTCTGCAGAGCTGCTGTTCCCCCCCTCCTGAGCAGATGCATTGGAAGTGTGTATAGTTTTGACTCCACCCCCACCAAGCTGGCCAGCATAGTCCTCTGCTCCTGGACCAATAGCTCATATCTTTCTCCCATCTCCCCCAGAGCAAGACTGAGAACCAGAGGCCATATTGTGTCTGCCCTTTCCCTGAAGCAAATTTTTTGTTAATCTTGCCCTTAACCGTTTTTGTTGTCCCATGTGGAGCACTGAAGGGACCAGTTTGCCAGTAGAATGTGTCCTCTGCCAGAAAAATTGCATTCTCCTTGGTAATTTCGAGATCATAACTACAGCAGGTGTGGTGGACCCAACCAAGGCCAGATAGCTAGCCACAAGGAACTCTTGAATCTGCTTGGTTACTTGATATGAGCCCACAATGCTTTGTGCTCCATTACCCTATATGCCTGTACAGAGGAGTAACTGGCAACCAGTGGTAAGAGTAACATTTGCTGAAGAAAGCCAGCCTTTCAGCAGTGAAAGCGTCCTGCTCCAAATAAATGCCAGCTACCGAAAGACTGGAGGGAGGGAAAGGAGGAATAGCTGATGAGTAGCAACAAGAAACTTATTTGAATGAATATTTTGTTCAGTTTAGATCATTGCAGGAATTATTTTTCTTGTCTTGGTATAATTTTTGAAATGCCATAAACTCTTGGATAAATAACTAAATTTTATAATGATACTGAATAAGACCACATGAGAGTTCTGAGGGCCTCATTCTCAGTTCTCCCTGGCATTAATGGGAGTTGCAGCTGTACGGCACCTTTCAGGAGGTGTGGCTTCAGGTTCTACGATGCTTCAGGCTGTTGGTCTTGCTGGGCTATTGTCACATTTCATGTGGCTAAAACCTTCAGTGTGATGCATAACAACTATAGCTTAGCGCAACGTGCCCACTGCTACATTTATTGCTTCATGGCCTAACCCAAAGTCCACTGAGTCTTTTTATTCACTTCACTGGGCTTTGGACAAGACCATAAATGAATGCTGTCTTCTGGCCTGTTTATGAATGTATACAAACATTTTTTTCATATAAAATGCACAGCTTACTGTTCCACAGTTAAGGTTGTTTTTTGACCCTAAAGCAGGAATTCAACACTTTGCTGTGTATGAAGAATAAAACTTATCCCCAGAATTACAATACTTGATCTTTGTATGCAGTATTTTTTGTGAGCACTTACAAGAAAAGTGATTAGTTTTGTGTAAATTTCACTTTTGAAAAATGGGTCCTTGAAGAAATTGAGCACTTGATGTCAGATCACTTTCTCCCAACTGATTGTACTATTCCCACAGTATCTGGAGTTTACCTGGAGCTACAGTGTTCAACAGGATTTGTGTATCTCTGGCAGGAAAGCTAATTTCTTATGGAAGAACCCTAAGGATTTCCCTGGTTAAGCCTTGACTGAGAGTTAAATGCACTTTTACTTAACTTTGCTTAAAACCAAAGAATATTAGTCTGTGGGGCATGTTGTTGTCTTCATAAGTCCTGACCTCTGTGAAGTTTAAATTATGTAGTTTACACAATAGCTTCAATCCATATTTTTATTTGATTTTAATTCTAACAATTTAATGTTTTATCATCAAAGTCTAAGAGAGTATATGGATGCAAGTGGCAATAAACAAAATTGTTTTTCGTCTCCATCCTCTGCCTCATTGGGCATGCACATTTAACCAGGCCAATTTGGTAAACCCCTTAACGTGTGTGAACACTCATGATTAAAAATATTAAGACACTCCATAATCCAAACCAGATAAACCTCAAGAACAGATATAATCTTGTCTGTGAAAAGTCTTTTAATAGCAACCACAAAGATTATCCTTGTGGCAGATATTAAAGGATCATACTTTTTTTTTTTTTTTTTTTTTTAAGTAATGCTGTATCTATCCATTTTGCAGCTAAATCCAATTCTTGGATATGTGTGCATGGCTTCCATGGCCTTCACTGTGAGCCCCCAGAGCACACCCTTGTTTTAACCAAGGATGTGTCTTATTGCAGAACCCAGATAGGGTTTGGAAGAAACACTTGCTTGAGTGCATATCGTGCTTTCGGAGGTGGAATGCAAATGGCTTACAAAGCCATTTTAAGGGTTTGTAGCTATGGGTAGGAACACAAACCAGACACTGCAGTGTATCAAGCAGAAGAGATCATTGCAGTACAAAGAGCTGGGGTGACCACATCTAGAGAACTGGGCTAAGATTTAGATGTTGCACCTGACTCTCAGATGCTGAAGTATTGGCAAAGGAAAAGGACCACGGGCGGCTGCACCTAATGGAGAGGTTAAGAAAAGTAAGGATTTGCTAGAAGAAAAGAAATGACAGCAATATACAGCCAGTGGATTGCACAGATTGTTCAAAGATGGCAATTTACCACCAAAAGAGCAGATTAAAACTAATGATCTGAGTTTAAAGTAGGTTAGAAGAAATGTCAGTAACACTTTGAGTTACAGTGCACAATTATCATGAACGCTAACTACTCATTAATTGCAGGGTTACTTAATAGGGCTTACTGCTACACCCTGGGCTCAGTTCATCTTTGGTGTAATTCCGTTGACCTCAGTGAAACTAAGTTAGGGATCAGTTTGGCCCAACGCAAGTATTTGGTAATTGCACGTTACTGTGTACTGTAGTTCCAGTTAGCCTGATTTTTGTAAAACTTCCATTGATTTCAATTAGCCTAAAGTTAATTAACTTGTAACCCACCCTCTCTAGCAGCAAAGCCTTGTTATATATGCTGCAACAATACAGATCTTCTTATGGTGCCCACGTGCTGTTGCCAATGACTGCTTGGAGTTTCCCTTGACCTCAATGAGAGTTCTGCTTATGAACTGGCTACAGAATTTATGTAAAAACCCCACCACTACATTGTGATTACTGCGAAATTAAATGGACAACAATTACCATTTAAGTAATGAGTACTTAACGGGTATTTGTACTCCATAAATTAAAGTATTGCTGAAATTCCTTTTGTGCAAAGGGTAATTTAATGTGTGGCGCAGATTACTAAGGATAGAAATACAGGCTACAAGAATATATATCTAGGGGAAAGGAAATTACTGGTTAGGTAGATTGTTGTAGCCTCCTTCTGCTGCAGCCTCCCCCCACAAATTTTACTACAAGAAAGTGAGAATTTTGAAGAGAGCAACAAATGTCATGTATTGCATGTATTTACTGGGGATTTTCTGCCTTCTATGCATTGTATTATGATTGCATCTGTGTAGAGTTCTAAAGGAAGCAGATCTACTGAACTGAATAATGGAGAGACAAGCCTGCAAAAATAATACAGTATTGTAGATGCCAGACCAACAGCAAATAGTTCAGTACACTCTGAACTGAAGCATGCTGTGCAAAATTCTTCAGTGCAGAGCCCTCTAATATGAATCTGTTCAGATACCAGAACCTTTCCAAATCATAATTTGAATTTTAAATGAAGCTTGTAGCCTGCAAAAGAAAAATAACACATCATCATTGTTCCTGAGACACATCTTTGGGGAAGACCACCTGCAATTCTTCAAGCATCTTTAAATTTCCCAGTAAGACATCAATGTTCCCCCTACTATGATTATTAATGGAAAATATCCCAATTAGATATGGTACAAAAAAGAAAAGCCTTGGAGGCTTCTGATGACTCTGAGCTTTTGCAACTAAAAGACTGAATGAAATCTTGAAATGGTGGCTAACTATATCATGATTGGTGGTCTGTTCTCAGGTCTGTGCATACAACTACCACTGAAGATGGCTGAACGTGCACACGGAGATTGTAAATGCTTGGGGACTGGAACCATCTTTTTGTTCTGTTTTGTACAGCACTTTCACAATAGAGTCCCGGGGCATGACTGGGGCTCCTAAGTGCTATTGCAATCAACATTACTAATATTCAAGGACAGAGTATGGCCCTCAAATCCACTAAAGCGTTTATTTGGAGACTTGCATCTACAATGATCATAATAAAATATTAATCCTAATTCATATTTGGAACTTCTATTTATAAATATTGCGGATTATTTGCAGTTCAGGGCAGAGATATAGCCATTTAGGGTGTGGTTATTTAAACTAAATTAAGAAAAAACTACTTGAACCCTTGGTATTAATTGGTGGCTAAAGCCTTAATAGAATTTTCTAATGAATGAATAGAATAGCTAAGAATAAAACGTAATGAATCAAGATTGCTCAGTAATTCTTCTGTAAGCGTGTGGGACTCACCCCTGCGGCGCCTCCTGCTGGTGTCCTGGGAATTAGTTCTTCTTCCAGCCTTGGAGTGCCCTCTGCAGGCGGGTGTCCCGCTTATGCCAGGCCCCTGTGTCCCTCCCAGACCCGGTGCCCCTTGTACGCCAGGGTGCTGCCCCCTGGCAGTAACCCCTCACTTGCAGGGTCTCCCCACCCAGGGGAACCCCTATCCCCACCTCACCTCAGTCTTTGGCTGCTATCCAATCACTATCTAGCCTCTATCTACTGGGGCTGACTGCAGTATATAAGCCACTCATCACAGGCAAGTGGGGTTTGGCTCCCCCTGCAACCCCAGGACCTAACTGGCCTTCGACTAGGCCACAGCCTGGGGGTTTCCAGGCTGGAGCTCCCCAGCTCCCTTGGCCTTCCCCCAGCTCTGCTCCACTCTAGGCACTTGGTTAGGCTCCCCAGCAGCCAGGGCCTTCTCTCTCTACAGGCAGAGAGAGTCTTTTTGGACTCCTGGCTCGCAGCCTCTTATACATAACTTGTGCTATCACATCTGTAACCTTACTTATCTCTCTAGCATCTGTTGAAAGAACTATGGAGTCAACCAGTTTCCACTGTTTTCTTCTATTCTTCACTGCCACCAAAACAGAGAGAGCGTTTGCTTGAATGTAGGATTTGTATAAACTTTTACAAGCAACAGAAGTTTGGTAAAACAACACAACCAGACGTCTGCACCATCCACATTAATGGAAAAATGCCAATTGAATTTAATGGTGCAAGATCTGATGTGGAAGGATAAACACTAGAGTTGATTTCTGTTTGTTTTTTTCCATGTGATTTTTTTTTTCTTCCAATTTCCACTGTCTCCTTCTCCTCCAGTTGTCCCCTACCGAGACCTTAAACAATGCTAAATCAGCTGGGTAAGATTCAGATCAAGACCATAGCAAACAGCAAACTGAAATAAACTCACCCTCCACACATACGCAAGCGCTATTCCACTCGGCTTTTAGGCCTGGCAAAAGAATATTAGTCCTCAATCCTGATCCTAGAAACACTGTGGATATGTCTACACAGCCCACAGGAACAAGCCTCCCAGCCTGGGCCGACAGACCTGGGCTTGCAGGGTTCGTGCGAACACTGTAAAAATAGCTGTGGGGACAGTTGCTTTAAAGCTGTGGCACAGGCTGGAGCTCAGGCTCGGAAGCCTAGGGAGGAAGGAGATTGATGGTCTGCTTTTTGGAAGTGCTTAGCTCCTGCACAGAGGTGGTCAGGAATTATCTGACCGGGGATGGTCTCGGTCTCTGACTCCATCTCCTCCTGTTGGAGCTGTTTCACCTTTTACAAATAATTCCATAGTCATTGGGTCAGAGAGAGGCTGACTAACTAGAGTCCAGTGCTCAAACACAGCAGACACCTGGGATGTGGGAGAACTAGTTTCCAGCCCCTGCTCCAATCAATATTTATCTGTACGCAGTGGAACAGCTTCAGCAGGAGAGATTGGGGGACCCAGACCAGAACAGCCAATAGTCTAGTGATGAGGTCACTCACTTGGGATGGGGGAGAATGGCAGCACAGGAACCAGAGTCTCTCCACTTCCAGCTGAGTGCCCTGACCACTTGACTGCTGGATATTCTGGGATGGCTCTCTTGTTTTTCCCTGAGAGACTTCTAAAGATCTTGGTTTCATCCTAATGCAGAACAGGAAAATTTCTGAAATCTCAAAAAGTTCCACAGGATGGGAAAAGAGTTTCCTGCCCAGCTCTCAGAATTTGGTGGAAGTCGTAGGTACTTGGCCCCTCTGAGAAGTCATGCAATGAACTTCTCTTATCCTCCCTCTCCTTTACATTTCAGTTCATAGCTCAGAAGTGAGAAGAGAGAAACTGTGCTGGAAGAAAAATAAAAAAAATGAAAAGGGATGACAAAATGTGTCCTGAAGGAGGAGGCAGGGGGTGAGGAAAATACTAGAGAATTTACAAAAACTATTTTCTTCACACCATTTTTATTCAGTTCCATCTTTCATATTGTTGAAGGGGGAAATACTTTATTTCAGAAAGTGTCAAGATACAGAGAGAGAACCTAGCCATGGTATCCCCATAATAATAAAGCCACAAGGCCTAACAAGATTATTGCTAGCGAAATCTTATTTTAAGGACATATACAACATCATTGCTGCCTGGGGAGATTAAGATAAAATTTAATTGCATTCCATTCTTTCGGGATTTTTTATCAGCAAAATCTTCCATAAAATACAAGTGTAAGACAGCACTTCCTAGCCTTCCTATTTGCAAGTTTTATCATTAATAGGTAACTCTTTGCAAGTTAAGGTGTTTTTGTTTGGTTGGTTTTTTTTAAAGTCGTTGTCCTGCTTTTGTACAAGTAATCTGCAATTTACACATAGCATTGGTTTTAACCACTCAAAAGCAGCATGGTGGGATTTTCAAATAATTGCATAACTTCTCTTATTGATGAAAGTGGGAGTTTTACCATGGACCTCAGTAAGTTAGCTAAATGCTGAGCGAGCTTGAAAATCCTGCCCAGCTGGCACTGACTGGATATTTTTTTTTGACGTTAGATTGTCCTTATCCTTCCATCATCACACAGGTGAGGAAGACAAGAAAAATAACTCTTGTTAGTGTTCAGCACATTATTCATTTCAACACAGTTCTGAGTTAATATTACTATGGGTGAATTTCACCCTTATGTAGCAGGTCAACAGAATGCCAATACATATGTCCTCTAAATAGCTTTTAAGTACCATACAGGCTTGTGGTGGCCCTCTCCACAGGGATGAATTTCACCCAATACAATTCCATACTATTTTTCAGTACCGTATGCTGTTAGAACATTAACTTTGGCAATACTAACTCCACTGCATTGCGCATGCATTTTTCAATCCCTGTTTTTCTGGTTAAAAGTGTAGCCTGATGCATCATTATTTGTATTTTAAAAATATATATGCTGTAAGAAACATACAGAAGGAACAGCATGGCCATGTTGGAACGTTAACTTTTGGCAGAGTATTTTAGAGACTAATTATGTGATCATGTAATTAAAGAAGGTGTCAGACCACATATGCATAAGGGGGAATAGTTTAAATTGTGTCTTCATCCTAAAATTACACATTTCCTGATTTGTGTGTTCTTAATTTATGCAATAATGCAGCCTCTTGCGTTTAGTAATCTTAAAATGTCGCTTTTGCTGGTAGATAATCAAATATTTTGAACAGTCTTTGGAAATGGTAAACAGATGCAGATCAGATGGTTATGTGAAAAATCCCATTATAATCCCGAAAAATCCCAAGTAATAGTGAGTGCAAAACTAAGTACAGATTTATTAAAAGCAATCTACTTGTACATCCCTCTGATCTCACAGTGCTTTATAGAAATTAACAAATTAAGCTTTATTATCCCCATTTTATAGATAAGTAGGCCCAACGGGGTTAAATTGTTTGCCCCTGAACACATAGCAAGTCTAGCAGTAGTTGAGATCTTCTGATTTCTAATCCTGTAGTTTAGCCACAAAACTAAACTTCCCCTCTCCCGAGGCCTTGTCATTTGTAAAAAGTGACATTAAGTGGCAAGGAAAAGATTGGTAAGCGACCACTGGGCTTGTAATTGATCAAAAGAGTTGCATAAGGTTTATTCTGTAGCCATTCCTGCATGTAGAACTCCCACAGATGCGAAGCACTGTGTGTGACAGGCATGCAGATGGGACCGTATCATGCCAGGGGATTTAAAGCCGAGTAAGTTATCATTTTCATCATCAAGAATTTTGTTGAAACTTCTGTCAGTGTGCACAGACACTCAAATAAAATGAGACTAAACCTTTTTATTTAATTTTCAAATGCTTTAAAAAACAGTATATTGATTTTTCTCTATCTATTCTGCATTTAAAAAGGACTCACATGTAATAGAGCTGTCAGAAGTCTCCTAAATTTCAATTCTGCTCCTAAAAATAGAAACCATTTCACATTTCATTAAAAACGAGAGAGAGAGAGAGAGAGAGTGTGTGTCTAAGGTGGGAGGAAGGACGTGGGAGAAGACAATCGACATTTTACAGGAAATTACGCTAAGGGGCATTAAGTTACCACACAGTTCTTGGAACAGTTCTCCCTTGTATCCTTACAATCTGTCCCAAGTAATGGCCTGCGTGTAGCTGTACCACCCCAAGGAGAGATCAGAGAGCAAATTGTTAATCAGTCACAATTCCTCGCCTCCTCCCTTTTGCTTTGGAGGCGGCATTAAAGCTACTCCCACCTGTTCACCCTTTTGCCGGCAATTGGAAGAAGATCAGCAAAGCCAGGGTCTACCTACACCCTGCCCAGGGCCGGCTCTAGGTTTTTTTTGCCACCCCAAGCAAAAATTTTGCTGCCCCAGGCTCAGGTGGGGCTGGGGCTTGCAGGCGGCGCTAGAAGCGGAGGGAGTGATGTCACTTTCTCCCAGCACCTGCAGGGTCTTTGCCCCCGCCCCCGCCCTGCCGCGCAGAGAAGCCCCGATATAAGGGGTGGCACAAGGCAGTGCAGCAGCCAGGGCGCAGATGAGGGGGTGCAGCCCCGGCTCCCTGGCAGGACTCGCTCTCTCCTCCCCAGGTAGCGGCTGGGCCCTGGCAGCTCAGCATCCTGGGGCTGGGGCTTCCTCTTCCCGCTGCGGCCGAGGGCGCGGTGCCCTCGCCCCGTCTAAGTGGCGCAGCTCCGAGAGCGCAACTGCCCCGAAAAAAAAAAAAGACGGCTGGAAGGCCGCCCCTGGAAATGTGCCCCCCAAGCACGTGCTTGATTTGCTGGTGCCTAGAGCGGGTCCTGACGCTGCCCATTTGCAGACAGTAGGGAGTATCAGGTGATTAACTCCTGCTTCCCGCCCCCCCTCCCCCGCCAATCACAACCTGAACAAGGCAGGTAAGAGCTGTGATAACCTAGCTCAAAGAGAAAAGGCTTAAATACGTGAGGAAGTATACTAGCACAGTAATACAATGTAAGTGAGCTTCGTGCAACCTCATTCATTTGGAAGTACGATTACATGCAGTTTGGTACATCCTCAGGAGGCTCTTCAACCTTTCCTTTCTGCAACGGGATTTAATTACTTTAACTGCTCATGAATGAATATGTAACTCTGCAGATGTGCATTATTATTACTCCTACTGCAGTGCCTACCCCACAGTATAAAAGGGAGGGGGGAAATAGTCATTGAAGTAGAGGAACAGTTTTACCACTGCCTAATGTAAAAGTGCTGAAAATCTTTTCCTAATAATTTGATTACCATCAAGATACTCCCCACAAGCTATAGGAATTTCCATGGTAGTGTAGTTGGTTATAGTCTCTATTTTCAACCTCCTATTAGCTATTACAGGAGTGGAGGGGGAAGTAGAATAGGAGGAAAATTTTCACCATAACAAAGATTTAAATCTGAAGCAAGATGGCTCAGTAAATCCAAAATTTTTTTTTTGCTGGGAAAGGGGAGAGGGGAAGGATCAGTGCCTCTGACAGTTTGGTAGCATTTCATCTTCATACTTCAAGAACTAGTGCACAGAATGTTTTCAGTTTTGTTTGTGTTCGGATTAAGGAAGGAACTGCAGATTAGGTGATGTGATTGGGAAGGAACTGCAGATTAGGCTGGGTCACTATTTTTACAGATTACTTGGTAAGAACGGTACCTTCTTAAGGATGTTACTTTCCAAACCCCTCCTCCCCCGCCCCAACACACCATGAATTGGAGAATATACAGGGTACCAGGTTCCCTGCTGGGGAAGATCTTTTTGATTCTGAGAGTTTATTCCTGTTCCAGCCACCCCCACTATCTGTGCCGCTTTTGGGGGTAGCAGTGGGGATTACTGGTGATTACTACTCAACAATAGTACAGGGCAATGAAAGCTCATAGGAAAAAATACCGTGAACTAATTTAAGGGGAGGAGAGAGAAAAAGTGAGGCCATGCTACCGGCAAAGCAGCTTGCCTGTTGCAAAAAAAAAAAAAAAAAAAAGAGCAATGGCGTGAAGTGACTGTAATGCTATTGGAAGTCCTGGGTGGTTTCTGAGTTATTTTGCTGTTCCTGGTGTATTTATTTGAATACAATGATGATCGTTCTAATTTTCTCTTTGGGAGTACAGTAGCTTCTCCTCCTGTATTGCTCTTATTCTGAATAGTTTCTGCTGCTGCTCTGGGCCTTTTCCATCTTGTTTCTCTAAATCTGGTTTTGCATAGTGGATGTTCTTTCATCTGTTCATTCATTTATTTACATAGAACCACAGCAGGGTCTTTACTTACGGTTATAAAGACAAAGATGACAATCTTAAAACACCGAGGCCTAAAAAGTTAATCTCCCAAATCCAGATTTAAGCCCCTAAATAAGACTTTGGCCTGATTTTCCCAGATGCTGAGCAACAGAGCTGGTCAAAACAATTCAAATTCTGATGGAATTTCAAAAATTGCAGGGTGTGGGAGAAAGGTTGGAAGTTAAAAATTCATGGATTTTTGTTGTTGTCTCCAACCAGCACTGCTGAGCATCACCAGCATGCATGTGAAATCATAAGGAGCTGCCAGTACTCAGCATCTTTTGCAAATCAGGCCATTTCTATGTCAATACCCCTAAATCCCTATTTAGGGCTAACTTTTATACCCCCAGGTTTCCAAATTGTCATCAGAGTCTCTGTCCTGAAGAGCTGACTGTGTCCACAGCACTCAATGTTTCCAATAAAGATGGACAACCGTTTTGCATAGAATAAGCATCACCTCTCTCACCACTGAACTTGGGCCCAACCAACCATTTTTAGATGTTTAGGAAAGGTCAGTTAAGAAATCCCCCAATATCTCTCATCTGAAGAGATGGGGGAAGTCTGTAGTAATGATTACATGTGTGTAATAAGTGCCTGTATTGTACAAAACATGGTGCCATCCCTTTCCCCTCTCCCTATATGTAGCCTGCTCCCCTCTTTGGATCCCAGTTACTTTAAAGTGCTGACTCGGATATCTGCTATCCCACAGCCTACTTCGATACCCTCTTACTACGTCAACCAGCCAGCTTGCTGCCATGTTCTAGAGTAGCAGGGCTCAGGAATTTCTCTCTGGTGTCCTACAACCATGTCTCTCTGAGTTTTATAAAGCACTACAAAACGTACACCCCAGAGGTCATTCCCCTTCATTTCTTCCTCCAAATCACAGGATCAGTTTGATCAGCTGCATGGGGAATATTTGATTACACTAATGGGTGCTTTTTGAGATATTTCACATTGACCTAACACCATGAGGGGAAAATATGCATAAGGTCACCCCATCTCATACTTCAGGGTGTAAATTGTGTCAGTGAGGATTCACACCACCTTTCTTCCCACATCAGTCATGGCATTACACAATTATAATTGAATGCTATCTAACTTAAATGTGATGTTGTGAGGTATCTTTGTACATTAATGGATGTGTGTGTGTGTGGGGGGGGGGGTTCACCTAGCTGGGAAGCTAATAGATCTCCAGTCCACATAACAAAATACATATATATGGCCCTGGGAGGTCAACTAGGGCTGAGAGCAAGTTATGAAATGGCTGGCTACCCCAAGTGGAAGATGAAAGGGATATTAAAAACTTCAGTTCTTAGTTTTTAAAGGGATTTCTTGGTAGTGTTGAGATGATCCATATGTTTTAATCAACTTGCGTATTTTGAGTGGGAAGAAGGCAACACAATAACTACTTGTGGGGGAGAAGTTAGTCAAAATAACTGCTCTTTTTTTCAAGTATCGTTGGATTCTGGAATCTTTCAACAGTCGTCGTAGGATGGCAAACAGCCTCAACACATTTTAAGGGGCGTCTTAGTGAGCAGATCTAGAGGTTATGGAACACTAAGATGCATCATAATGCAGGCACATGCCAAAGAGGGCACTTGCCTGATTTTACATAATTTGGGTTTAATTCACAAAGGGGATTTAGGCTAACGTTTAGGTGTCCAGCTGCTTAGTGGAATTCCTGCTCCTGAGTTAAGCTCCCAGTTTCTATATACAACACTTGTGGAAACTATTAGGCACCTAAGAATGGGCTTTGCAAAAGCCAGCATGCAGAGCAGGGAGCTGCCTGAGCCAGGCAACAGGAAATGCTGAGAAGGGGGGGGGGGGCTTAAGCCTTGCTCCTCAAAGATGCAGAAGTGCCAAAGTCCATGCTAGAGAGAGGGGCACCTGTCTCTGCTTGGGATTCATGGCTCTGAACTGTCTACTGGAGTTAAGCACTTAACACGTTGTGTGTGTTTTTTTTTTTTTTTGCAAGAAATGCAGCTGCAGGAGGAGGAGGAGACCTTCTTTATAACTTTTAGACCAGTGGTTAGGGCACTCACCTGGGATGTCAAAGACCTGGATTCAATTCCTGCCCCTCCGCCTGATGTGGAGACAGGGTTTGAACTTGGGTCTCCCGCATCCCAACTGAGTTTCCCTAATAATTTGAGCTAACTGTTCTAAGGGTGGCCACCTTCTCCATTGGCTACTTTGTATGGGTTTGGTGCATGCTTATTGGCAAAGACAAGATAGGCAGGGGATTACCTAGTTTGTGAATCCAGCTGGGGTTTGGGCATGAATTTTAAGGGCCAAGCTACTGGGAAGTGTCAGTACTGAGGTGGCTGTGTGCATGCACATCTGGTGAAACGTAAGGGACTTTAACAGCGGAAACAGGCTGGGGTTTTGTGAATGCCAGCGGCTCCTGAATGTTGGGGTTAGGTGCCTAAAGTGGCAGTTTTATTCACAAGTCCCTTTGTGAATCAAGCCCTTTGTGTTTTCATTCCATTCTCAGCTGTAACTCTGTGTGACTTTGGATGAATTAAGTGTTTTCCCTATTCGTCTCCCTATTTTATAAATGAGGACACTAATATTTACTGATCTGTTCCTACTTCTAGCTTTTTGGCAGTGCCGTTTCATAGGAACCATGCTGCTGAGGGCTGTCCTGTTAGTGCTTCCCTTGAAACCCACCGTGAAGTGCTTTTCCACAGACCAGGAAGCATGGAAAATATACTACAGCCAGAGACTCTATTGTCTTCTTAGGTCAATTCTCCATTGGTTCTTGGGAAGATATGCTCTGTGAACATGTTCTTTTGCCCCTGTTCTGCTTTGTACTAATGGCAGTAAGCCATCGTCTGCCCACATGCAGATCCAGAAGCCCACAGAGGGGCCCTCCATTGGATCTGTGAGACAAGGGGATGTCACTGGTGAGCCAGCTGACTTCCCTTCTCCCCCACAACTTCTCCCAGATGGGCAACGGAAGAGCTGTGTGCAGAGAGCCCCCTTATGTGGACAGTTCACAAGGGCATGAACTGGCCCATCTGCTACTCTTTTGGGAAGCATGCCTGTCAGAATTTAGCATCTTCGCAAGGACTATCATGCTGGCTGAGACTTCATAATTTAACTGATTATGAAGGGCCGTTGGCAGATATCGTAGACCCCTGTCAGACTTAACTGCATGTAAATTTAATTAGTATGCAAAAACAGCTTTGGAGATTAGACCAAACTTAATTAGTCAGCACCTTGAGTCTGTTAGCATACTCTACTGCATGGGTAGGCAACCTATGGCACGTGTGCCAAAGGCAACATGCAAGCTGATTTTCAATGGCACTCACTGCCTGGGTCCTGGCCACCGGTCTGGGGGGCTCTGCATTTTAATTTAATTTTAAATGAAGCTTCTTTACATTTTTAAAACCTCATTTACTTTACATACAACAATAATTTAGTTATATATTATAGACTTATAGAAAGAGACCTTCTAACAACGTTAAAATGTATTACTGGCACGCGAAACCTTAAATTGGGGTGAATAACCTTCTGAAAGGTTGCCGACCCCTGCTCCACTGGGTAATATATCAAAAAAGGGTACGCGAAGGCTGTGGTCAAGTAATTAAATGTATAGGGACCTGATGGTGTGTTTTCTTTTACATTAACCTCTACTCCATAGGAATCTACTGGGAGAGATGGACCACAGCTTAAGGAGGTTGTGGTTTTTCGGTCAAGGTAGAATCTTCTCCTCAGTTTTTAGACAACAGTGTTCATTTATAAAAATTGTACTGCCTTGAATGTCTCCAGCTCCACTGAGAGGAGTCAGTGCGGCAGTGTTGTAGCATTATAAGTGTAGACATAGCCTACATCTCTGCAGTGCCTAGCACAGTGAGGCTCCAGTTTCAGTGGGGTCACTATTGCAATCCTATAAGAGACTAATACTAGCTAGTAAGTGTTAAGGGGAAAATAGGAAAAGTACACTAAGGTTTTCCTGCATCCTTCCCCTTGTGTGCTGGGCTCGGCTCTGGCAACCAATCAGCTACTAGCAAACTTGAGGATCACTAAAAACAGTGAAATTCTGTAATAAAAGAAAAATGAGCATTCGCCAGTGCAGTTGGATACATATCAAACAACAGTCATGGTTAAGGCTCAGGTTTTGTCATGGATATTTTTAGTAAAAATCACAGACAGGTCATGGGCAATAAACAAAAATGCATGGAAGTGCGTGACCTGTCTGTGATTTTTTTTACTAAGAATATCCCTGACAAAATGAGGAGGGAGAAGGATCCAAGGGGCAGCTGTGGGTGGCCCCTCAACTGCCCGCCACAGCCAGGCAGCTGCGAAGTGGGGGGAAGAGGGTGCACCTGCTGACAGCTCCAGCCCCGAGGCAGAAAACGTCACAGACATCTCTGGAAGTCACGGATCCCGTGATCTCTGTGACATAACCGTATTCTTAGTAATGGTACATTACCCTTCTCTACTTTGTTTACTTTTGAGAACCCCACAATATTTCCTTAACCCTCACGACCCCCCTGTGAATGGTTGTGAACGTTTTACAGATCAATGCAACTGCGGCATGGAGATCTGAGATGGCTTTCCTTGGCTGTCACAACAAGCCAAAAGAAGAGTCCCACCTCTTAGTCCCCTGCTTTGCCAAGCAGGCCACATATTAGTCATCCCGGATGGATGTTCCATGAAACCTCTGTCATCTCTACCATCTTGGTTTTAGTCCCTTTTGTGAGAAAAACGGCTTTGATTTGTTTTAACTTTGCACTCCGTCTGAGCAACGCGTGTATACAATATGTAGTGCGTGACAATTGGCCAGGAGAAATGCAGAGTGATGCCCTTGCTTTGGATAAAATACTGTGGTGGGGCACATGGTCATTTACTGCTGCACAAGCTTTATCAGGGGAATGATTGTGAGAGAGGCGGCTGAGGAATCTGCTTCTTGAGCATCCTAATCAAAGGCATCTTGTTCACTATGTGAACTCAACACTAAAAGTGTCGGCATTGCTTAGAGATTATGTACATGATAGTTGTCCAAGTGGAAGGGGATACCAGATGGCTACCTGCCATTTATGTTGATGCAACCAGGAAGAAATTGCAGATGAAGTAGCTGTCTAAAGGGAAGACTGTGTTATTGTCATCCACTACTTTAAATGGGGGGTGGGGAGATGGGGAGTGGGAGGGAGTGTGTGTGAGAGAGAGATTAATAAAGTACTACGACCGAGAGGGGGTTCTGTGATAGGGGGATGATTCAGTATAGGAATATGATTCAGTGCTGATTGCTTGAAAGACAGGGAATGAGCATTAATACCTTTCTGTTTCTGCAGAATTGATGTCGTCTGTATCTGACACCTGTCGCATCCTAGAGAAGCTCATAGTCCTCTCCCTATCTGTGAGGCTGCTGTTCGTTTGTTTGGGGGGTGTTTTGATTTCCCGCTGCCCTCTCCCCCTTCAATTTTACGTGGCTGAAAACTATGTATCCCAATGACCCGTGTTCTGGAAGAGTCCTCTCTGACAGTAGGAAATAACTAATCCTGGCATAACAGGGACTGTCTCTGATGTTCAGCAATGGACTAAAAAGAAATTCAAATATGCCAATAATGACATTATAGCCTCTCTATGTAGCAAAATACAAAGATGCTAGAGCATGATCCCATTGCTATGCTCTGGACGGCAAGACTTCATCAGACTTCTAAGGGCCCAATTTCCCCCACCCCCATTGATGACACACTCAATGGGGGAACTATCTAGAAGGTGCTCAGCACTCCCCAGTTGAATTAAGACTTGATTCTTTGAGGTGCTGCGTCATCAATTCCTGTGTGAGGTGAGGGGCCCAGAACCATTTGAGCAAAGCCAGTGTGGACTCAGCATAAACCAAGGCTGATTTTTGGGTGTGAAATGGAACAGAGCAGTTCCAGATGAGTTCCCCTTTGAGCTTTCAGGTTCCCATGAGCCCAAAATGAAACACAAAGTTCTACCATTGGCTCCAATGGAGTTAAGATGCTGCCCCCGTTTCCCCTCATAAGCCTATGTGCTGATAAAGAGTAGAGCTGTGCCAGGAGCTAATGGTTCACGGGCAGTGGTAAAAATTACTCGCCCGACCCCCAACGCCTTGGTTGGGAATTATTTTAGAGTTTTTTGGGATTACCAATGAATTGGAAAAGTCAAAGGAAAAATTGTTTGACATTGAATGAAATGCTTTGTTAAACCTGAAACGTGTTGTTTTCAAGCCCCAGTCATAGAATCATAGTGGCATCTCCCTTTTTATGTGATAGCCCACTGGTTAGAGCACTCACTCAGGATGTGGGAAACTCATGCTCAGTCCCGCCCCTAGCTGATGCAGAGCAAGGACTTGAACCTGGGACTCCCATATCCCAGCTGAGTGCCTTAACCATCAGGTTATAGAGTCATTCTCATTCTCTGACCCACTAAGTATTTATTTATTTGTACAAAGTGGTACAGCTTCCACAGGAGAGACTGAGAGAATCGCCAGTAACCTGGTGATTAGGGCACTCATCTGGAGTATGGGAGAGCTGGCTTCAAGTCCTGGCTCCAGAGCACAGATTCAAACCTGGGTCTCCCACATCCCAGAGAGTGCCCTGACCAGTGGGTTATTGGGTATAAGGCACTAACTCCTCCTTTGTTTTGTGAACGGCACCTAAGTCTCTTTGTGAATATAGCTCAAAAAAACCAACATTTTGTTTTGTTTTGGAAATGTTGAAATGAACCGTTTTGACATTTCCAACAAAAAAAGTCTTTGCAAAAATGTGTCAAAATCAACATGAATTCATGAAATGTTTTGGTTGATCTGAATCTTCACTTTCCGACAAAAAAAATTTCAGCCAGCCCTAACACAGTAGAGCGACTAGACTTCTGGGAAAGAGTCTACCTATGATTGTGTCAGGTTCACTTCATTAACAGAGACACACGATGTACTCGAACTGCTTATTCTGCTGGGAGTCAATAGATGCGCTTTGGGGTAGCCACAGGTGGGTATTTGATGTTGCTACCTGTGGCTAAACATGTGCGGTGCCTGTTACTAAAAGAGCAGTGTTTCTTTAAATACTGGAGGTGATGCCAAGCAGCCCATGTCACTTCACTTGTCAGAGAAAGTTAATCTCATCATGTGACCTAATGTGATGTCACCTGACTCATGCCACATGTAGTCATCAGTTTAACTGGAATACTTCATGGAGCAG
Organism: Caretta caretta; assembly: GCF_965140235.1. Classification (NCBI taxonomy): domain Eukaryota; kingdom Metazoa; phylum Chordata; order Testudines; family Cheloniidae; genus Caretta; species Caretta caretta. The sequence continues at coordinate 90,565,039 of NC_134214.1, forward strand.
GCAGAAAGAAGTACCTTGCTGCTAACCTTCCCAGGGAGAAGCAGATGGTTCTGTGTATAATCTGCTTTTTCAAACAGCTATGGCCACAGTGTGGTGCGTCTCTATGGCTTTGAAACCCCTGTCTTCTTGGCTGTGACTATTGTACGGGTCAGGCAGGTGTACTCAGTGCAGGTGTTGTGCACATCAAGTAGTTCAGTGATTTTTGTGAACACTATTGTAACAACTTTTCAGCTACTGCAGTTGAGCCTGTAGCTCACTGGCAGAGCGTCTGCTTTGAAAGCCAGCAGTGCTCGTTCTCATTCTGTTAAGAACATAGTCTCTTTAATGCCTAGCATTTGTGTGCATGTGTATGCTGTGATCGACTGGAGAAGCGTATGGTGCTGTGCTGTGCTGTTTGTGGCTGTTTTTGTGTGTGGAAAGCTTATGTATAAACATATGCCCATTTACGGCCTGTGAAACAGTATAGCATATAATCCATTAATTAGTGTCAATGTGGCATGATTTTTGCATGTAATGTATCTTTTTATTTGGATTTAATGCTTTGAAATGTCAGATTCCTCTCAATTTTGGTGCATCTTCGAAGCCGCAAATTGCTTGGAATGGGATTTGTGTCTCGATCTTAAGAACACTCATTCATTTGGTCTGTGGTCTCGATTCCCCTTCCAAAGAGCATTAAGCATTCGTTCTGTGAAACTTCTCTGTTTATCATAAAGCTCAGCCATACCTTTAATTGATTTTTGTTCCATTCAATCTAACTGTAATCATTTGATTTTTGCTAAAATATTCAGTCATGTTGACCATATGGTGAACATCATTGATACACAAAAGCTACTTGCTGTTTTACATTTGGAAATAGTTACAGCTTTCTCAGTAAGAGCTTCCTAACCATCTGCTACCCTTGTGCAAAGCTTGTGTTAATGTAGACATCTGCAGTTGTGACTCCAGGGTTATTAAGCAGCAATGTCCAGTTGAGTGCCCTTGTGTGCGGCTCTCCAAAACTTAGCACCGCATAAAGGGATCACTTTAGCTGCAACAAAAGCAGTTACGTTGCGCACGTGGCAGGCAGGAGGGCGCATGCACTCACGCACTCCTCCTGATACTGCAGCAAGTAAAATGAATGCATTTTGACAGGGGAATATAGCCCTCCCGATTAGCTGCACGTTTAGGTTGATGCCCTTTAATGCTAGATTGAGTCTTTCATTAGACTCCTTTTGTAATGTTTTTTTAAAACGTGCATCGTATCCAAAAGGATTACGCTGTTTAAAGTGAACCAGTTGTTTGTAACTAAGCACAATAACCCACAAATTACAGAAAGAAAAGATTGAGGGTGACATTGTAGCCTCATTGAAGTCAATGGCAAAAGTCCCATTGACTTTGGTAGGGCGTCTAGTCTATCCCAGCCAATTTGAGATTGCTCCCGAAGGTAGATTTTCTAGTACATTGTCCCATGTAATTTTAGATAACTAGGCCCAGCCAGTTGTGCAATTTACATCTAGCCCTGAGTTCATATGGAAAGGGGAGAAGAAGGCTCATGGTGCCAGCAAACCCAGCAACAGCCAAAAACAATCTAGCTAATATATTTGAATTTCTAATGTCTCCAATGTTTAATTATGCTATCCATATGTAAGACTCTCTGAAATTCTTGTTTTGAGTGTTACACAATACCTTCTGTTGTGTATGGCAATCACATTTAGAAGGACATTTATAAGTTTAAAAATCATGCATTTAAAAAAAACAGCCTAATTTCTTTAAAGATATTTTTATTAATATACATATATTAATATATAATATTTTGGATTAAATAGTTCTTTCTTAGTTAGAAGACTTTTTTTCTTTCTTATGTAAATAACTTTCAACAGTAAAAGTGAGGGGATTCCAAACTTGTGTGGAATGTAAGTAACTTTGAGACTAATATGCATCATCCCTCTCAAAAAGGGAGACCCTCCCTACTGACTGCTAATGGGAGAACATTGGCTCAAGTGTGCAAGCCTGGGATCTTTTGGAAGCTGAGATCCAAGGACCCAATCCAGCTGATGCGTAGGCAGTGTAACCGTGTCCATGTTCTACTGCATGTCTGCAGGATCATGGCCCTAGTTTCTAAGTGCACTGTTGCATGTGGGTGACTGTGCTAGGAATTGTGGCATTTGTGCTTGTTGACTTTGGATATCTGATGAGCAATTTTGGCCTCCCCTGAATGGGATGAATTCCATTGTGGCTGGGGGGAACCTTAGATTTTCTCTCCCTTAGGCTCCTCCTATGGATTTTAGTTCAGGATGGAGCAATTTGGCCTCTGTTTAACATACATGTTTTTTCTTTGCTTTTCGACAATCCATTCTGTTGATAGTTGGCAATCCAGCAATAACACCATAAAAATGTGAGGGTGGAAAGGGGAGGAAGCAGAGTATCAGAAAAACCCATAAATATTAATATTTATTTTTTATTGAGCACTTACTTAGCTAGCTGAATCGGCACATGAGGACAGAATGGATTTGGCGAATATAAGATGGCTTCTTTTTCTGGTGTGGAAAGATTTCGGCTGCAGCACTCCTTTTTTCTACTGAGAGGTGGGGACAGTCTGTGCTGGAATGAAGTGTGTTTGTGTTTTAAAAGCCTGGTAGAAGTATAGATCTGAGACATTGCTGTTTCCATTCAGATTGGTGTAGTTCTTGGAACCTGGTGGTGACTCAGTGATTTGTTCATGAGTTTAATTGACCTTGAAATGTGGTGGAAGTGAGTCTGTTCTCCTCAGTTTGAGGAATTTGTTTATCACCAGTTGCAGCATGTTCTTGTTCCTTCTTAATTTAATTTCTTTCAAATTCTTCTTTCAATATCTCTTAAACAATTTCATGTGGAATGAGGACAAATGGTAGTTAAGGGCTCTTCTTAAGAGGATCCTTTCTCATGGACGGGGATGTTTTGAGTTAGGAGTACTGTAAACACTGAAGAATCAACGGCTCTGCTTCTACGAACACTTCTAGCCATGAGTAGTCCCGTTGACCTGCCAGTCCCTAAAGGGCACAACTGAGTAGTCCCATTACTGGGGATGAGAGGAAACCATCTAAAGAACTTTTTCTTTCTCACCAGAGACAATTGTCACTCATGGAGCTGCACTCAGCTTCTCATTGCTGTCCTAATGTGACTTCAGAATATTCCTTGCTGGTGGTTATAACCTTCTGAAGTAGATTGAAGCTGAATGGTGCTGCTGCTCTGTCCTAATTATGCTACATAACAGATAGGTTTTGTCCCTCTTCTGATTTGGGGATAGGAGCATATCCTTAACTGTAGTATTTTTGAAAATTTTGTTCTTGGAAGTGTGGAGAGGGGATAGATACACAATGGCACTTACAAAAGTAAAAATGCTAAAATGATCTATAAATGTAACATCTGTGTGCATCGAGGATTTCTATTGCTATGCTGCACCCCATGGCCATTTGGAACTTCACAGTGACAAAAGAGGTAGAAATTTTGATCCTCTTCCTCAGTGCAGTCTACACCCTAATTTTACAATTGGAAATAATAACACTTCCTTACCTCAGTGGAGTGTTTTGAGGATAAATACATTAAAGATTGAGGTGCTCAGATACAGCAGTAACAGGGGGCCATGTAAGTACTTCAGATGGGATGCATGGAATGCCTTCACCATCTAGGGCAGGGGTGGGCAAATTTTTTGGCCTGAGGGCCACATCGGGGTGAGAAACTGTATGGAGGGTCGGGTAGGGAAGGCTGTGCCCCCCAAACAGCCTGGCCTCCACCCCCTATTGACCCCTTCCCGCTTCCTGTTCCCTGACTGTCCCCCTCAGAACTCCTGACCCATCCAACCCCCCCGATCCTTGTCCCCTGACTGCCCCCTCCCTGGATCTCCCCACTCTAAACTGCTCCCCCAGGATCCAACCCCTTATCCAACCCCCCTGTCCCCTGACTGCCCCCCGGAACTCCATACCCAACCCCTTCACTGCCTCGCGCATGCCGCTGCTGCCCCCTTACCATGCCACTCAGAGCGGCAGGAGCTTGGAGCCCTGCTGCCCGCGTGGCTGTGTGGGAGTGGGCACAGCAGGGGAGGGGCCGGGGGCTCAGGGGCCGGGCAGGATGGTTCCGGGGGCCAGATGTGGCCCGTGGGCCATAGTTTGCCCACCTCTGATCTAGGGTGACCAGATGTCCCGATTTTATAGGGACAGTCCCAATTTTGGGGTCTTTTTCTTATATAGGTTCCTATTACCCCCCACCCCCTGTCCTGATTTTTTTCACATTTGCTGTCTGGTCACCCTATCACCATCCCAACTGGTCTTTGGTGAAAGAGTTGCTGCACAAGAATATGCTCTATGTTAACTTCCTTCACCAGCTGCTGGTACTTGGTATTCCAGAGTGACAGAAGGTGGAGTGATCAAATCTTTCCTGACGAACTCTGGGGTCCCGTGTCACTTCACTAAAGTTTGTAACAACTGAACTTAACTCTAGGTAACTTGCTACCAGTTTTTGAAATCACAGTGATGAACTTTTTGTTTAATTTATAAAGAAGCCACCCTTGACAGCCTGCTGCTGAGCCAGATCCTTCCATGAAGTCCTACGATTTAGGCTCTGTGTTTGTCCAGAACAGTGTATGGGATTTTTTTTTTAAAATGGCTTTAAAAAAATTTCAACTAATTAATATTAAACTGTAAAATAAAAGGTATTTGACTTGTCTTGTAACTTCCTATTGCAAACAGCTTCCTGTGACTCTCAGAATTGTAGTAAATTAACTGTTTTGCCATGTTTAAGATTATAACTTAACCCTTTTTTTGCCATGGCAAGCAGTATCCTTATCGTGTTGTCTGTACACCTAATATACTTATAAGCCCCCCATTCCTGCAGTCTCTGAAACAGCTTACCACCTTTGATCTATTTACTCTCACATCACCTCTGTGGAAGGGTGTGTCCCAAGTTAACAGAGGGTACAGCGAAGCTAAGCGATGTCTCTACATTCACACAGAGGAGCGATTTGAACCCAGGTCACCCAAGTTTTGGTTTGGTGCCTTAATTCCTGGACTATCCTGAAGTTCAATAGCATTTCCTTTTTTGGCCCAGCCCATTTCATTTGTAGTGGGGTAGTGAATAAAATCCAGTATCTCTTCTGTTCGTAGGCAGACAGAAGAACTGATCTGTTGAAAGTGCTGACCGTTACCAGCTTTTAACTATGGGTATGTCTACACTGTGTTAAAAGACCTATGGCGTGGCTGTGGCTGACCTAGGTCAGCTGACTCGGGCTTGCTGGGTTTGGGCTGTGGGGCTACAAAATTGCTGTGTAGGTATGCAGGCTGGAGCTCAGGGTCTGAGACCCTGTGAATGGGGAGGGTCTCAGAGCCTGGGCTCCAGCCCAAGCCCAAACGTCTACACTGCACGTTTTAGCTCTGCAGCCTTTGTCCCAGTCAGCTGACCTGGGCTCTGAAACTTGGTACCGTGGGTTTCTTCTTGCAGCCTAAACATACCCTGTGAGGCTAGAGAGACTTCTACACAGGCTGCTGAACAGTAAATGCTTCCATTGAGATTGATCCCTGGAGTCCACCTCAGTGCACCTTTGAGTGCAGTCACTCGTTTTTCATTAAGCAATGATTTGATTAGATAAAAATAAAAGTTGCTTGAGCATTCATTTTTTGCAGTGATGCATAGCAAATTTATGCAGATTCAAGTAGGACTAATCTGCATGCAAAATATAAAAGTGTGATTCCTAATTCATGCGCACCGGCATTGAAGTTTAATCGGTTACATGTATTTAATGGGAAGAATAAAACTTGACAATGTGCACAGCTCTCTGAGATTGGATGTGAATTTAGTGCAAAGAGATCCTTACAGTGTTGGACAATGATTCAGCTGTTTCAGGACTAACTTAAAATCTTTCTGTAATTTTTAAGAAAACTCTTATTCCTTAACTTTGACTATATTAAAAAAAATCCCTCTTTCTTTAAGCTTTTCACTATTGGTCTCCTTCCCCAGCTGCTGTGTTCTAGTGACATCCTTTTCAAGTGCCTAAATCCCTCAGAAAGCACAAGTGACTGAATCCGACCCCACAGGTACCAGCATAAATCAGGAGTAATGTCACTGATATAAATGGAGTTTCACCAACATAAAATCAGCATGTTGTGGGATCAGAATTAAATCTTGAGGGGACCTTTGTGATCATCTAGTATAACTTTCTGTATTACACAGACCATAGATTTCACACACAGATTCATTCATCTCTTCTACCCCAACCACTTGTTAGCGTAAACCCCCCTTGAGGGTTTTTCTGTACAAAACAAGTTGGGTAGCAATAGAATGCATTTTGCCAGATGTATCTGGCATGCTGGTTCAGAAATGATCTATTCAGTCCAATTGGGAGTAATGAGGAAAAAGGTTATGTGACAGGGTCGGGCCAGATGGCTATAGGAGAGTAACAGAAAGCAGATATATTAGCCCCAGGCTAAGTAGGTCCCTTTTCCCTGGGTAAGGTAACACGGAAGGTTCCAGAACAATCAGGAACCTTCTGGAGACAATTAAGACAGGCTGATTAGAACATCTGCAGCCAATCAAGAAGCTACTAGAATCAATTAAGGCAGGCTAATTAGGGCACCTGGGTTTTAAAAAGGAGCTCACTTTAGTTTGTGGTGTGCATGTGAGGAGCTGGGAGCAAGAGGCACTAGGAGCTGAGAGTGAGAACGCGGACTGTTGGGGGACTGAGGTGTACAAGCATTATCAGACACCAGGAGGAAGGTCCTATGGTGAGGATAAAGAAGGTGTTGGGAGGAGGCCCTGGGGAATTAGCCCAGGGAGTTGTTGCTGTCTGTTCCAGGAGGCACTCTAGACAGCTGCATTCCACAGGGCCCCGGGCTGGAACCCGGAGTAGAGGGCAGGCCTGGGTTCCCCCCAAATCCTCCCAACTCCTGGTCAGACACAGGAGGAGTCGTCCTGGACTATGAATTCAGAAAAACGGCCAAGCTGAGGGCTGCCGTGAAGCTCCAACGTGTGCAAAACCGCCAATAAGCGCAAGACCCACCAAGGCAGCGCAGGAACGTTGTCACAGTAAAGACAAATGCTGTCATTTTTATTCATGTTTACAGCTCATATATGAGAAGAGCTAGCGTGCTTCTGCAGTCATGTTGTTCATCAAAAATAACTGAAAACAGTTACAGTGCAAAGAATGTCATGTCTGAAGTGCGTTTCTGTCATGCCACTGCCAACACTTTGCTGAAACACTGAACTCTTGCAGGTTGGGTGGGGGTTTTTTTGTTGTTGTTTTAAACATTTTTAAATTGATGGTAGTGCTGACGAATGCTGTGGGATCGACAGCACTGGCAAAGGAAGTCTATTTATTTGCAGAAGAGGGAGGTCAGTAGCAGCAAAAGCCAGCGTGCCTCCACCTTGTCTTGAAGGAATCCTGTAGAGAGGAGAGGGTGTTTCACTCTAAATTCTCTTCCAGTTCTTGGCTTCTTTGTAGAGCCTGCCAGCATGGGGGTGCTAAATGCCAGCTGTAATGACATTCCTGGTGATGTGGATGGGAACTATCAAATGCATATGACAGGGTCGCATGGTAACAGCCATTGGTGAATACCAATGTGGCCCTACTAATCCTTATGAGTAAGACTTTTATTTTTATTTTTAACCAAAAAGACTGGCTATACATTTTAAACAAAAGCAAATGCAAATACTGGAAATGCTTTAAATAAACAAAGTTGACACCAAATAATCAAAACCACTTAACACTGTGACACAAACTGACAAGAGCCAGGAATTTCAAAATTAAAGTTGACACTCTGTCCTTCGCATTAGCAGCTATGAAAACAAAGGGCACCACGACATGAGTTAAAAGCAGAATGTTGGCCTTTCCTCTGAGTTCCTGGGGTTCTGTCACACTGAGCCATAACCTTTATGCTGTTGAAACAGGGGAGTGGTTATGTATATGAATTACCTGGTTATTGTTCTTTAATGCTGATTTTACTTATTTAATCCTTCTGTGAAAGATTTATTAAAAATAAACAATTGATTTTTGGAGTCAAAGGAGTTGTTCTGGGTAGTTGTTACTGGGAAATAACCACCTAGAGCCCCCTCCCCAGTAAAAAAACAAAAACAAAAACAACCCTCTCACAGTAGAGCTCCCAACACTCAAAACCTGCCAAATGTTGAAAAATTTACTGCTTTAGCAGAGCCTTTTATCTAGCCCAGATCTACCTAATGGGTTAATCCAGACACACCCAAATTGTTGTCAAGTTAGGATTAGGATCAAATTCCTGATGTGGCTTCAGTCCATCTGCACTTATATATATTCTCCAACAGGGAATAGTTACCTGTTATTTACATTCAAGTAACACCATGGAATCCATGCCTCTCACAAAGCATGCTGATTATTAGGTGATGCTGAATGTTTTCCACTTATTCAGTGAACATGGTGGCAAAAATTTCAAACTTGCTCTTTAAAAATACCTATAGATTTGTGTGTTGTTTCAGCAGGAGACACATCCTGTCTTCTGGAGATGGTAGACTCGATGGAAGGAGACAAAATAATACAGCCTTTGTTGTATCGGACATAAACCTAATGAATTGCCCAAGCTGCTTATGCACCAAAATACAGTGGGGAATCAGCTTTAACAATGTCTTGATAAATGTTGGTACCAAATGCTTTAAACTGCTTTATCAACCAGACAGTGACTCAATAGGAAAGGGTTTCATCCAATAAGACCACCTGTGAAGTCCCTCGGCTATTAGGTGCAGGTCTAGGGAAGGGCAAATTGTTCCCAGAGCACTCAAGGAGCCTATAATACCAGAACAAATGACTTAAGAAAAGTAGATCAGTTAGGACCTCTGCACGTCACAGGTGACAGACTCCTATAGGGCTGATGTTCTGGGAAACTTGGTGGGGTGTTAGGGCTGGTTTTGTACTAGTACTCTTTCAGAATGCAGTTCCTAGCAACGAAAGCGGACGAGGGTTTTCTAGAGAGATTGATGAGCATTTTATTTTTATTGCCACTGAATGGAAAGAAGGTGAGACAGAGCTCCAGGTGACAGAAAGCAAAGTAGCAAAGAAGGCCACAAATTACCGTAGCTTTCAGCTATTTTGTGTTACGCATAAGGTACTGAGGGAAATACTGTGCACGAGCATCTCGAAATGGCTGGCAACGTATATACTGCGTATGAGGACGAAGGCACCTGGTGGAGATAATACTTAGTAGACAATCTTTCAGTTCATCCTCTAGTCTCAAGTCAGCCCATAGGTATTTGTAATAAGAGATTGTGCTGACTATGTACCAGCTACTAGTTTGGAAGGTGTGTGATTATCCCATAGCATATTAATGTATGGTGTGGATGTGGGGTAACAATGTAGTTATGGTCAGGGAGATTCCAGGGAGGATAGAGAGAATCCTGCTATACAGACATGTTTTATCCTATGACTACGAATAGATTCGTAATATAGAGGTTTTTTTAAAATGGTTTTGCAGTAGTGCAGTGTCGCAGAAATAGGAAAGCACAACTACTGATTTGAAATTGGCAATTTGGAATACCAGAAACTGTTAATCATGAGGTCTGGCTGAAAAACAAGAATTCTGTTAGGTGAAAAATTCTGAGGTTTTAACATTGGTTCCATCTTGATGTGGAACTAAACCAAGATCTTTTAAAAAAGATTTTGGAAAATATAGGAGTGAGACACTCCCCCCACCCCAAGTCTCTGCTATACCAAATTTAGACCGGCGCTAGAAAACACCATTGGCTAGTCTGGGATGGGTATCTATCTTTGGCTTTGAGCAGAAATTCCATCCTGGACTTGAGAAACATTTTTGATAAAAGTTTCATCCAAAGAAATAAAGGGGTGTTCTGCCTGACGTGAGCAGGGAATTGAACCAGGGTGTCTCACATCCCAGGAAAATGCCTAAATGACTAGGCTACAGTGTCAGTCTCTCTTGCCTAGAGACTGTTTATTTATACAAAGCGGAACAGCCGCAACAGAAGAGCGAGCCTAATTCTACAGCTGATGCTTAGGGTACTCAGCTGGGATGTGGGAGATCCAGGTTCAAGTCCTTGGTCTGAATCAAGAAGAGGCTGTAGGTACAGGTGACCTATTGATAGCTAAACTCAGTGAATAAACTGTTTCTTCCACTTGTGATTTGTCCGCGATCAAATCGTGAATTATTTGATTACCATATTGTACAAACATACTTCAGCAGGAATGGAAAATACCTTAGGAGGGTGCAACACGTCCCTCCCGGACCTCTTTGGGGTGCTTTGCAACTCCAGGTGACAAGTGATGCTGTTATTTATTTGTATTGTATTAGAACCTCGAAGACCGAATCAACATTGTGCTAGGTTCTGTACAAATATATAGTAAAAGGCTGTTCTGACCTCAGCACTAAGCCGACAGGATAGCCAGAAAACAGAGAAGTAAAGTGAGTTGCCCAAGTTCATACAGCAGTTCAATGGCAGAGCCTGGAATAGAACCCAGGTCTCTTGTGTCTTATCCACTGCACTGTGCTAGAGAGAATGAGCGGTGATAGGAATTCCTCAGTAGCCTCTTTGCTGGCACTTCTTGTACAAGGGCCAGGAACAATCTATCCCTTTAATAAAATCCACACTGTGGCTGGTGTTTGGATTTGGGCCTGAACTAGATGTTCTGAATCCCACTCTGGATCCAAACTTTGTGCTGAAGCCCATCACTACTTGTTGTGATGGAAAACACAAGTAAGTGCAAGATGAATATTGCTGTATTTGAATTGTTTTTCTGTTTGTTGGTCTGCTGAATACTCCTACACATCAGAATTTATTGAGTGCATTTAGGGAGGTTGCCAGAGATTTCAGAATGTCATTTGGTAGAAGAATAAAACAGATGGTTTCTTGCAAAAGGATCCCACTGCTGGGCAATGAATTAGCTTCTGCCAGGGAATGAAGTCTTACCCCTCTCTGAGAATAAGCTCAAAAATCTTATAAGGTTAGTGGCTTAGATATCACAAGCTAGTGAAGTGTACCTTTAAACAGATGTAGTTACTAATTAATCACTTGACTGCATGTAGATTCATCCTGGCACAGCAGATGGCCTCCTGCCAACTGGCTCTTTTTAAAGCTAAAGTTTTTTGTTTTATTGTTTAGAAGGCACCATTTCATTTTGTAAGATCAGGGAAGCAACTGAAAGAAAGACCCGAGCCTTTGGATGGCATTTGCCCAATGTAAGGTCTTGTCAGTGTTCTGCTGTCACAACAGTGCATCATAGGGCATTCCTTTTTTTGGTTTGGCATGTGTGTGCAAAGCTCGTAATGTGCTGAAGGCTTGCTGTAAACCTGTAGTCTAACAAAGCATTCGACGTTTCTGGATCTTGTTGTTTTCATAATGGCATTACAGGTAGTAATTTAGTGGAGTAGTTCAAAAATAATTATCAAGTGTCCTCATGGTTAGATAACTTAGATAACAAAAGAAATGTCTGTGTTTAGATTATTGTGGATTTTTGTATTTTAAATTTCTATATATGCAATTTGTGATGCCAAAGGATAAGTCTTTAATCTTTTATGGTACTTTTTGTCCAAAGGTCTCAAGCATCTTGTAAAGATTAAATTAGTTACTCTTCTGATTTTCTGCCATTGTATTCTTCCAGGTGCAATCTAATTTTACTACCTCTTCAGTGGCTGCTTGTTATTATTCATTTGTATTTCAATAGAACCTAGAGGCCCCAGTTGGGACTGGGACCTCGTAGTGTGAGATATAAACATAGCAAGACATTCCTTGCCTCACTGATCTTACAGTCAAAATAGGCAATATTATTGTCCAAATTTTACAGATGGGGGTGGGACCTTGTGAGGCACAGACAGAGACTTGCCCGAGGTCATACAGGAAATCTGTGGCAGAGCTGGGACTCAAACCCACGTCTCCTGAGAGAGAAACTATGTAGAATCTTCATGATAAGACCATTTTCTATAGGAACTCTTCCTTTTATGAGGAAAAATGTAGCTAAGAGGATCAGCCGACGCAGTCATTGTGCATGGCTTGCTTAGGTGTTCTTTGGGGGGAGGCAATGTTTTCAAATCAGAACTTTTGGTTTTAGAGCCTTTCTTGGCTCACTCTTGTTCTGCAGTCTCCAAAGTGGGGCAATCTTCGGGATAGGTTATGTCCTGAGCAGGAATCTCCACAGAACTGATTTGAGTTTGTTACCCAAAACATTTGTCTCCTCCGGAATATAACACGCAGCAGTGTGCAATGTGAATTTCGATTCAGAATCTTCACTCCTTCACCTAAAGTACGTGTACAGGCAAAAGCAGTCGTGGTTGCACCCTTGTGATTGCGGGAATTGGGAAACTCTGCAATATGCTAATTGACTGGGTGAAATAGTGGCTGCAATGAAGTCAATGGGAGTTTTTCCATTAACTTCAATGGAGACAGGGTTTCACCCTGAGTGCTGTATTTTTATTGTGCTTGAATAGGGTGGGACCTGGTGAGGTACGTCCTTGGGGTGTTAATGGCCCTTGAATTTGATTTCAGTGATACTGACTTAGGGGGAGTCCATCACCCTTTGGGATGTTGCTCTTTGATAAGCCACTGATACTTCATAATGAAATATAGACACAGTGAGATGTGCACTAAACACCTTCTCCACTAAACAACTTGCTGCCTTGGAGGATCACTTTGAATTATCCCCAGCCTTCCGGTATTATTTACAATTAAGAGCCCATCCGCTAGCAGACAACCAATTTTTCTTGTTTCTTGGGTAGTCACTTAAGTCCAGTTTCACTGTATATTAAAATGTCATCACATACAGTCCACGTATCTAGCACTTCGATGCTTAACAGGAGTTGCTCATTGCTCGGTGTCTTTCTTTCAGTTTCCAGTATTGACAATGAGTTCACAATATGTTTCTCCCCCTCCCCCCAAACTTTCCTTAGTTACTATAATCCAGTATGCTTGTGGGTTCTGTACTAAAGAGAAATGACACACATGAGTATTTTTGTATTTCAGTAATGCCCCATGCTTTTATTGTAAGCGAACTATGGACTTTTCCCCCTCAGCAATGGTATTCCAAAATATGTGTGATATGAGGTAAATAGACCCCACACTGATGGGGAAGAGGCTGGTGTGCACCTGTGAGCCCAATCAACCCACATAGTTATACCTGTGCAAGGTGTCAAGCTCGGAGGGAAGAGATAAGAGTGAAAGCCCAGCTCAGTGGTGGCTGACTGTGGGAGGGAGGAGATTTGAGAGAGCCTGTGAAAGAAGGACCAGCTGGAGCAAGAGCTTAGCTAGAGACTCCAAGTGCCAGAGCTGACATGGGGCAGGTACAGACCTTTTGTTTAGTTTGTTCCTCAACTAATTTTGATCCTCTTTGTGTCCTAGGGAAGGGACTGTGAGAAAAGTTTTGCTCTAGGCCATGGTAGGAAGCAGCCCAGGGATACAATAGAGGGCCTGAACAAACAGCCCTCATCTGCTTCATACGTGGTCCTTGAGCTGGAACCCAGGGTGGGCCTGGAGTTTTCTTACCGGTTCACCTAGGACAGGGACCAGAAGAGAGCCAACAGCCGTCAGGCCCAAAAACTTGAATTGGGATGAACTTTTGGTGTGATGCTGCCAGACGTCTGGTGTGTTGGACTCGGGTTTCCTGGAAGGGGCAGCACTAAAAGTGACCTGACTGGAGAGCCAAGTCACAAGAAGAGGTGGAGCACTGTAGGGGTAGAATGACTGTCAGCAGGGAGCACCACAGAAGGAGGAGAGCTGCTACACCATTCCCACCCATGAGGGAATGTGCCTGTGAGTGACTAGACTCTTCCACAGTGCTGTTAGGGTGTAGTTTGTTTGTATTTTTTAAATACGCTATTTAATTGAATCAATTCATGTGAATGGCAGTAGATTCCTGCTATACGTGCCTTTATTGTTATGGATTTTGAAATAGCACACACAGTTCTAATACAAATCTCGTCTATGCTGTTATATTACAAAAATATGGCACTGGAAATAACATTTACAAAAACATTGCCAATCAGAAAACTTGTTGGCATTTGTGCTCATTTTATGAGAAGTTCACAGTGCTATGAAATTAGCATTGATTAAATGATGAGCTGAATGGAGAGAGAGGCTACTTATGAAATGGGAGAACAGGACATTTTCACTGCTAGACCAGGAACACTTAACAGTATGTTAATGAATCAAGACAGCTGGAGAATTCATAAAGGGCAACATCAGAGATGATTGCTTCCATTACAAGGTGATAGGTAGGTCAGTGGGCATTATAAGATACTTATGATGGTATCCTATTGTAATATTGAGAAAGTAAGATAGTTATGTAATGGAAATAATGTTTCACAGCTATAATGAGCACATGAATAACAATCTACTGTATAGTGGCATTTAGTAAGTGTTGCATATTTTCTTATGCAGAATGAAAACAAGATTCAAGTGTAAAAAAAGGAATATTCTGACATGAAAATGTCGTGTACTGCTCTTCGTGTGAATCACACTGGGGGCCTGGAGGAGCCCCTTGTTAAAATCCCACCACCTAGTGGAAGGGAGGGTTCATTGTCCCTGAGAAAGCTTGTGCTCCTTCAGTATATACTGCTAATATCTGGCCGAGAAGATTTGCACCTGCCGCTGAGAAGAAAATTTATTACAGATTAACTATTTTTTATTTGTCACTAAAACAGATGGCATTGCACCAAATGCCAGGTATTTTAAAAAACTGTATACAGGGGGGAATCTCTTCCGGAATTTCAAATGCTCCCAGGGTTCCTTCCCATTCTACAAGACAAACGCTATCAATATGCGACAGTCTAGTGCAGTGGTGTGCAAACATTTCCAGTGGTTGTGCCCTCCCTTACCATTAATGGAGGAGACCTGACACTGCACAGCTATGGCTTTCTCGGCAGCAGAGCTTGGGCTGAAGGTGGACCTGCGGGCAGAGCTGGGCTGGAAGCGTGAGGCTGTTTTCCTGCCCCCGTGGAGGCTGGCTTGACATTGCTCGCTCGCTCCCCCAAATGTTCCTCCGTGCCCACAGTAGGGGGATACACCCCACAGTTTGTGCACGACTGGACTAGTGCACAGGGTCCTGGAAAGGGAGTCAGGAGACCTAGCTTTTATTCCTGGTTCTGCCACTGAATTGATGTGTGACTGTGGGCAAGTCCTGGAAGAAGAGGCAGAAATCTCACAAGACAGCCAAGTTCAAGAGTGTCAGATACATTTCCAGTGAGCATCTGGAGTTTTGGATACTTATCCAAATTCTGAAGCTCTTGAGGTATGCTCATCATTAGTTATGATGACACCTAATTTTCCTCCATCCTGACAAAGAGACAAAGATGTATTAAAAACAGCCATCACCAAGTTGCTCCATACATAACATGCATAGCACGTCAGTGTCACATTTTCAAAGAAAAGGAGGACTTGTGGCACCTTAGAGACTAACCAATTTATTTGAGCATAAGCTTTCGTGAGCTACAGCAAAAAGAAAAGGAGTGCTTATGCTCAAATAAATTGGTTAGTCTCTAAGGTGCCACATGTACTCCTTTTCTTTTTGCGAATACAGACTAACACGGCTGCTACTCTGAAACATTTTCAAAGGTTATAGTTTGGGTTCTGTCAGTGACTCCATTATGAACTACCATTTAAAGGGTTGTTTTCAAGTATTTATAAGTCTTAGAATAGAAAATCCATACCCCCACACCCAAAGGTGCTTACATCCTGAAGTTCACTTATCTCCAAGGAAACACCTGACCCTGAGGTTCATTATTATGTACAAGATGCAGTGCCTCATTTGCATGCACAGTTACTGTGCCTGAGTGCATGTGTGCAGGTATCCATCTAAGACGCAGAGCATTCATCCTGTGTAGGTTCAGAACCTGGCACCCTTCTGGTAGTTTGATTTTTGGCAAACAAATGGAATTATAAAACAATGCCGAGTATGTCTACACGGGGCCAGAGCTCAGGCTCCAGCTTGAGGCCAAATGTCTACACAGCAATTTTTCAGCTCCGCAGCCTGAGCCCCTCAAGCCTGAGTTAGCTGATCTGGACCAGCCACAGCTGTGCCACAGGGTTTTTATCCCCTTGTAGGTGTACCCACAGAGTCCAGACAGTGCTTCTCTTTGGGCTTGACTGCTGCTAGTTTTCCTTGAACCAGGGCTATTCAGGCCACCCTCTACTCCTCTTTCTCAGATCCCTCTTTCTCAACCCTGAAGCCTGCTCCCTCTCTTTTTATAGCCTCCATCTCTAGGCCTGATATTGATACCTGGTGTTGTCAGGGAGGGACAGCTTTACTTTTTGTTTCCAGGAGAGATCATTAATTGCTTCTTGGCCTGGTTGAATGTGCGTCTGACCACCCCATCAGAGTAGGGTGACCAGATGTCCTGATTTTATAGGGACAGTCCCGATATTTGGGGCTTTTTCTTATATAGGTGCCTATTACTCCCCACCCCGTCCTGATTTTTCACACTTGCTATCTGGTCACCCTACATCAGAGTGCAGGTACCAAGTATGCTCATGTGCTGATAGCCAGCTGGAGACGTAACTGCCTATGTACTTACACAAATACTGATTTGCTTGGGCAATTGCAGAAATTGCCTGTGCTTCTTTTAGTGTCTAAAGTCCAGACCTTCATATTCAAACATGGATGCAATAGTTCTGTGGTGGTTACAGTTTTTAAAAGGCCATATTTCATGGATGTGATCAGACAGCTGTGAAAAATTCTTCCCTTTAATGACAAGAGATGAGCTCGAAGCAAGCATGCACATCTACACAGTCCCGCATTTTGAGGAGAGGGGATGAAATGTGCACTCTCCGATTCAGATCTGTATTTTTGTAGCTGATCCTCCACTCATGATTGAACACCCACTGACTGGGGATTCAAACCCACCTCTGGACTAAAAATAGGGATTAATGTCCTTTAGTACATTTTTATGATATCGCCAATATAAAACAGGGTAGTTCTCTTCTCGCTGATAGCGGGACTTCATCTTCGTTGGTACAAGGTGTGTGTGTGTGTGTGTGTGTAAACTGATGCTGAATTACTCATGTGTTAGGTGTCTGTTTTCCTTGTATTCAACTAAAGGAAGAATTTTCAGTGCTGTGCAATTAGTGCATTGTTGAGCCATTGCCAATTCTGGTCTTTTTTTTCCACTAGGTAAAGCCATGTTGGCATCAAAAATTGACTGTCAGCTTGATTTCCCGCCCCCCCCCCCCCTTCTCTAGCTATGCTTATGATCCATGTCAGAATGTTCCAGGCTATTGCCTCAATTACAGTGGAACCCTGGAAGGAAATATACATTAACGTACAAACAAACTGGAATCTGTTGGATAAACACTTACGTCAATCCCCAAATCCCAAATTTCTTTATCAGACCTCATTACAATTTTATCTCTGGTTCTACGATAAAATCAAAAGGATTAAGTAACTAGAGATGTGTAATGCTAATAGTGATCAATTCAGGTAACTGCTAATTGCAATTACCTACCAAATTCTAGCTTAGTGCAAGCCTTCTGTTACTTGTGGTGGTCAAATAAATAATTTCAGAGTGGAGAAAAGTTAATAGCAACTGGTGTCATTTAATACACTTAGTCACCATACAGAGGAAGAAGTTGAAAATGAATTGGTAATGTTTGCTGCTTACTTTGTTTTGGTTAGAAATAAACTATATTGGAGAGAATGTAAAAGAAACCTCTTCCTGCACCCGTCCATATGACTACAAAAGTTAATTTAAATTTGCTCCTCTCTATGATTTTGTATTCACTTCCTATTAAACTCAAGAGAGAGTGAATTTCTGCTCAAATATGAGTCAAATGTGAATTTGAATGATATATTAAATTGTAAAATTCACAGTTCATGCTATATTGGTTAATTACATAAGTAGCATGCTATTATTTACCGATTCCTGATTGGATGACTTACATAACTAAGAATATTACAATCAAATACACAATTTGAAATTTACTTGTTTAGTTTTAAATTGGTTAAGCACATTACATAAATTAAATTACATATGTTACAGAACAAATTGCAAACTTTGTATTTGACTGTAATAGTCACAATTTGCAATTCAAATGACCTGCAACCCAAGAATTATTTGCTTACAAAATGTTTGAATAACTTTGAATAATGAATAAATTAGAGAATTTCATCGGCTGTTCATAGGCAATTACTGAAGAGGAGAAAAAGCAATATTCATCAAATATATTATGAACTATTCACTCAGCCCAAGTAAGAAAAACTATGTGGACTATTATGAAAGAATCCAGATGGGTTTAGAGGTGTTGCAGGTCTGGGGGAGGTGAAATTCAACAAGTATAAATAAGGCATAATTTCAAAACCAGTGTAATCTAGTAAACATATACCCTGATGTTCTTTGAACTTGCAGGATCCTCCAAGGAAATAGACTTAAGAAGTCTAGTTAGTGTTCAGTAGTACTTGCGTATATGCTTGGGTGTATTTTTAAAAAAAGGAAGAGAGAATGATACATAAAATATTATGTCATATCTATGGAAGAGCAAAATGGTTGGGATTTAAGAACTGACTCAAACTTTAAACTCAAAATTGAACTTGACCCAAACAGAAACTTTATCATTCTCCCCTCCCCTGAAAAATATTCTTTTTTTCCACACCTTTCTATACTTCCAAATCCCAGCTGGAAGCAGAAGTACCAAAATACTATAGATAAAAGATGCTAGTATTCTGGATTTTCCTGCCTGCTAGGAATTGGGAAGTGCCAATGATCTCATGAGATTTCTGTCAGATCCTAGAGATGCTTGAAGTGTGGTTAAGGGTCTGGACAAACATTCTGAAAAATAGCTATTGATTTGGGGGCTTTTTTTGGGTGCCAGCCTGACACTCCTTAAAGGTCCACTTTCTGAAAATAAGGCCCCTCTTAAACTGTCTCAGTTTAGGCACCCAGAATCACTAGCTGCTTTTGAAAACTTAGGTACTGATAAGTATCTGAATGTTGAGGCACTTATTGAAACTTCAACTTTGCAAGGCTTGCCACCCACTAATGATCATAATCCTGATGAGGAATGAAATGTTATCCTAAACCCATTGTAAATTGAACCTTAAATTGATTCTGATGATAAACTCTGTAGCAGAGAGATTAAAACAAACAACCCCCCTATTTTTCAGAATCTCAAATGCAAACAAAAAAAACTCTCCAAAAATAAAATTCTCATTTGTTTCTAATGGATAAAATGGTCTTATTTTATAAACCTAGTCCACAATATGTGCTTGAGAGAGAAAACAATGTAGAATTTCTGTTTTGACCTTAGAGAGAGTAACCCTATAGCAAACATCTACTTTAGGAGATGAAAATGCTTAGAAGAATTTACATCAGTATGGAAAACAAACTTTAAAGGTGATACCATTCATGACTGAGTAAGAAAAATAGGACATGTTAAATCCTGGTCAACAGTTTGTCCACTGCTTGCTAAACTTTGGATGCCAAATCATTCCGTCATCTGGGAGTAGAAGAGTAACTACCTACAGTGGTGTTGTGATATGCTGTTCTTCACTTATCACTTTTATAAATCCTCATTAATTTCTGGAGAGGAGTGAAAGGAAAGAATAACTACCATTCATCAGCATGTTCGGGGATGACTGACTTCAACTTTTTTACCTTTCTTAATGCACATTCATGTTGAGATTTATATCTGCTCAGTGTGGAGAAAAAACAGTCCCCTTTGCTGCCTTGGTTTATGGTTGTTTCAGAACCTGGTTTTTGTAACCTTTTAAAAATTTCTAGTTTTGTTTGAGTTAGTTACAATCTAGCATGCAAGCCAGCAGAGCTGCAAAAATTCAGAAAGGGCCACATCCTGACCTAAGCAGCTGCATCATCATCATCATGTTCTCATTATGCCTCTAGTGTTTAGGGCAGCGACGAAGCTCCTCCACTCCTGTCTGTTTCTGGCAAGTCTTTCGATGGTTCCCCGGCTGTGCCCCAGGTTTTTCAGCTCGGCTTCCACAGCTCTTCGCCATGTTATTTTCGGGTGGCCTTGCTTTCACTTCCCTTCTGGTGTCCATCTTATTGCTACTCTGGTGATGGAATCCGTTTCTATCCGAACCACATGGCCAATCCATCTTCAAGGCCTCCTGGCAATGATGGTGCTCATGTCTTCTTGGCTGCACTGCGTGAATAGATCTTGGTTTGAGATTGTTCTAGGCCAAAAGATATGGAGGATTTTTCTGAGGCAGGTTGTATGGAATGAAGATAGTTTGGACATGTCATACTTTCTCATTCCCCAGCATTCTGCACTATGAAGTTGTGTTGAAAGTACGCAGCTCTGATAAATCTTGAGTTTGGTTTTGGTTTTGCATGTTGATGTTTTCCAGCCTGTATTTAAGCTCTTGAAGGTGTTCCTGGCTTTATTGATTTTGTTCCAGATGTCCTGGCTTGTTCCACTGTACTGGCTGATGGTGCTGCCCAAGTATGTGAATGTTTCTACATTGGTGAGAACGTAATCCTCTATCGTACTGGTGATGGTGAGGCAACATTAAAGTTCATGGTATCTGTCTTATTGTGGTTCCTTTTCAATCCAATTTGCTGGCTGAATGCGTTGTCGAGTTTTTTTCTTGTATATGGCATTGTGTATGTGATAGGAGAGTGAGATCATGTGCAAAGTCCAGGTCTTCAAGAGATGAGAAGGGTGTCCATTTAATGCCTCTTGGCATGTCTTCTGTTGTACGCCGCATTAGCCCGTCGATGGCAATGTTGAAGAGGATTGCAGACATGACACACCCCTGACATACTCCTGTTTTGACTTCAAAACTGAGCTCACTGTGATCAACATTGAATGTAAATTTGAAATAAAAGCTTTTGATGATGATGATTATATGGAGAGGGATTCCATATGTCCTCAAAATGCGCCATAGGCTGGTTCTCTGAATGCTATCAAAAGCCTTCTCAAAATCTATGAGATTTATGTAGGGTTGCCGTTGCCATTCTAAGCACTGTTTTATATTATGTTTCACAGAGTGACGATTTGGTCTGTGTATCCATGCCTTTTCTGAAAACCAACTTACTCTTTTCTGAGAATGCTATCAACTGCCTCAGATATTTGCTGGACTATAATCTTACACAATACTTTGCTTGGCATAGATAAAAGTGTGATACCACACCAGTTATTCCAATAACTGAGAGTTCCTTTCTTTGGTATCTTCTCTGTAACCCCATTGGTCCACTCATCTGGCACTTTCCCTTTCCCAGACTGATGTAAATAGAGGGGCCAAGATAGATGCTGCTAACTCAGGATTTACCTTGAACAATTATGCATGCAAGTTATCCTTGCTAGGAGCTTTCCCATTTTTTAAGGATTTGATGGCTTGAGTGATCTCTTCCTTAGTTGGGGTGTCTGTATTGATATCAAGATCTTCTTCTGCCTCTTGGATGTTCGCTTCCTCTTTAGGTGGCTCCCTGTTCAACAGTTCTTTGAAATGCTCTGTCCCACGCATTTCTTGTTCTTTTTCTGTTTTTAGTCGGTGGCCTTGTTTGTCCCCGATGAGTGTTTCCTGCTGTCAGCTGTTTACCACTGATAAGCCGCATCATTTTGTAGACGGGTCCTTGTTCACCACAAGCAGCTGCATCCTCTGCTTGTGTTGACAGATTATCAATATAATGTTGTTTGTCCACTCTTGCAAGGCGTTTGACCTCCTGGTGTGCCTTGCCATACTGCTTGCCGTATTGATCCTTTAGCTTCTGGGATTTTGTGTCTAAAACTTTTTTTTTCAGGGTTTGTCTGGTTTCTGTGGCATTCCATGTGCTGGGTATAATCCACTTCAGTCTTCATGTCAGTGGCTTCCTTTCGTCTTTCACCACTGGCAGTCACACTGGTCATTGACTCCTGAAGGCCATCACACGCAGTAATGGTCGATTTCTCCATTGCTGTTTCCGTAACATATTTTGTTTTTTAAGGAACAGGGTTGTTAGCCCTGTACCTAACCCCCAACCTGTAGGACCAGGGTGTCTGTTTTGTCTGGCCCTTCCCACACGGAACAATCCAGCATGGTTGAACCTACCAGGAGCAAAAAGCCCATGCCGACACAGACTCTTGGTATCATTAGAGCACGCAAGCTGTCCCGCCATGACAAGGCATGGACACCAGAGGACAGTAAGCAGCTGTGCAGGGGTGCAGACTCACTTTCCCCCTCCCATATCACTACACCATCCAGCACCCCCTCTGTGCAGTCCATAGGTCTTGGGTATGGGTACATAAAGGTAAGCAGTCATCTGTCTTGTGAGAACAAACCTCACTTTACTCAAATTACTGAATGCAGTAATGGAAGGCACTCAAATACCATGGTGAGAAAAATCTATATGGACTAGAATAAGCAGGTAGTGTGCTTTGTTTTCAGCCCCCAGTGTGCCAGCTAACCCAGCTGAACAGGTGTGGTGGGGCAAGAGGCTGAAGATTAATCTAGCCCTCTTGTTGAAATAAGAGAGGCAGGATTGTTTTAGCATTAGAGAAGTTCATAACCGAAACACACCAGAATTCTGGTCAAATGTTGATCTAAATCTGAGCTTTGCCTCTCATCCATCTTGTTCTAATGGGCCAAATTAAAATCCCAGATCTGTCTTGTCCAGAAAGATGTGAGGCGGCCGCTCTGCAGATATTCTGGGATTGGTATTGGTATTGCTAAGGGGCATAATTGGATGTGGCTATGGGCCAAGTGGACATGGTCTGCGTGTATATCTGCATCCACATCCACTAGAGCAATGAATGATTCCTTAAATGCACAGCATTCCTATGTTTACTGCTGCAGTAAAATGTGTGTGAGGTCCGACTAGTGTGTGGTGTGTAACTGATGTAGCATATATGCAACACTGCTGTTGGGTGTGAGATTTTTTGTTTGTTTTTGTTTTTTAAAGCTGTGTTTGAAACTGAATTTGTGTGTCTCTAAAGATGAGGTTTATAGTCAAGATGTTATACAAATCAAAATGCCACCATGGTTGTCTTAACTATAGTGCCATGGTTGTCTTAACTATAGTGATGTGAACATGTCAGGATTCTGATTAGTATTTTATAGGACAGGACAATACTTATCTGCTCTATGTTGAATGGCTCTAATGCCTTCTTATCTTTCATCTTAATAAAAATGCTTCTGAAAAATGCAGAAATGGCAAATATTTAGCAGATACAGAACAAAATGTGTCATGTGAATATGAACTAACTCTCAAAAGCCTCCACAAGATAGGTCAGCAAATACCATTCCCGTATTACAGAAATTGGTATGGAAAGGCAAAAGCCTGATCCTGCCTTCGCAGCCACAGAAATAATCTTTGCAGCATTTCAAGCCATAAGTGACTTGCCAGTTGATATCTGCTCTGTGACTGGAACTCAGAAGTTCCTGGCTCCCAGTCCTGTATTCAAACTTCGCTGCTTCTCTCCACATAACGCATATTTGCAAAGATGAAGCAGACTCAATTATCTACATTTTAATTAACTATATTTATAGTAGTTAGTTAAATGTAGTAATGTATAAAATGTACTGTGTAAATACATGCAATGAAAACAAATGGCCGCTTGTGAGAATTAAGCATCCTTTCCCTGACAAAGCAAATTTGTGCTGAAGAACAAATCATCATGAAGATAAAATGCAGTCATACAAATTCTGCTGCCAGTTAAACAAGTGTAAATCCAGAGGCACTCCAGCCTCAAGTGTGTGTATTGTTTAGGTCTGTCTCTAAAGCAGTGAATGTGCCTTCACCTTTATTCACGTGAGAAATCCTGTTGACTTCAATGAGAGTACTTGCATTAAGTGAATGAAAATGCATGTATGAGGGCTGCAGAAATGGACACTAAAGCCTGATTCAAAAGCCTGTTGAAGTCTATGGGAAAAACTCCCAATGACTTTTTTCCTTTAGATCAGACCATATGTCAAGTGTTCATAATGTGAATGCATATATGAGTTGGTGCATGTCTCTTATCACATGCTTTGGGATGCTTTCATTCCAGCAAGTTAGAATACTGATTGGTGTACAGTAGGTACTCAGTGGTAGGGCATCTATTGTAAGATGTGGCTACTAGTGTATTATCTTTGATTACAAAGGACAATGGGTGCCCTTCTGGTGAACAAAGGAATGCTGTGTTTGTTATATTACATTTTTCATTAAATGTTTAACAAAAGCGGAGCTTCTAGCATTCAAAACTCCTGATACTTAGGACCAGATTCTGAAAGGTATTTAGGTATTGCAGTGCTCAGCATTGTAATGTGTAACTGATTAGGAGCCGATCTCATTTTCAAAAGGGATTTAGGCAATTAGGAAACAAAATCTTATAGTCAATGGGATTTAGGCTCTTAGTTCCTAAATCCCATTTGAAAATGAGACTTAGGCTCCTAAATCAGTTACGCATTGCTATGCTGTGTGCTGCAATATGTAAAAAACTGGCCGTTACGCTAGATCTTTTTCTGGGTCCCGGCTCTGTGCAGTGGCAGGTAACACAGTTGTCAAACGCTGTGGCCTACTTTACACCATTGGTAGCATGGGTACAACTGCACTGGTGCTGAAAAGTGCTTACAGACATTCCTGGAGTAACCATGCCCGGGACACATTGACTAAGAATAGCACGAGGAAGCTAATTACCTGAGTATCACCCATTCTTTCAGGACCAGAATTCCCTGTCTGTAGACCTGATCCAAAGCCTACTGACCTCAGTGGTGAGCCTTTCTTTCCATTGACTTCTAAAGAGATTTTTGGACCAGGCTTTTCCTTTGTATATTTCCCAAAGATTTTGTATTCTCTGGCAAGACCTGTCTCAAGAAGACTCAAGGACAAAGGTGAAGGAGGAACCCCCTATTTGGCTAAACAACTGCTTGAACAAGTTACAAGAATTTTGACCTCAGGTTGGTTTGTACAGCAAGTCAGTAAATTGTAAGTGACTTGAGACTGCTATACTCCAGCTCAGTAGAAAAGAACAGGTAGATTAAATGTTTGTGAAAGAACTAAACCCAGTCTGACACACAAATTACAGATTTGATTGCACTGTTCAAGACCATCACCATGATAGTTAAATATTGCACCACACACAGTTTTACAATCCACTTTGAAAGTGACACTTGGTGATGAGAGATGCTTGAAACAATGTCTTGTTTATAAGGAGAATCCTGTAAATGGATGGAGTATCTCAAAATCTGTCACCATTTAAGCAGAGTTTATTGATGCAGACAAAATGACTAGAATACCACATCAGTATGCAGTGTAGTTAGGTAATACATGAGCAGGGCAAAGCAAATTCTGTCTAGCAGTGCTGGTTTAAAAAAAGTGTTAGAACCTGTCCTACTGCCGTTAGTTTACTCTCCTACCTGTTCATTCCTATTACATTCAGTGGGTATATTGGATTCAACAGAGTTGCTCAGGAACTTGTGCTGAGGGCTGAATTTTACTTGAGATCTATTTCTGTTCAGTTATTCTGATAGGAAATGATACCCTGCGCCTGGTTCTCCATTGCCTTTCACCTTGTGTAGTCACTGACACTTGTGCATAGTGGATGTGCCCTCGTGTATTTGCCCGCTGGTCTGCTACAGCTCTGCACCCACTTTTCACAAGGGTCAATGACTCAACATGGTGCAAAGCTGTGGAGAATCAAGACAGCCTTTTCCCATGGATGGGGAATAATGTATTTCCCCTTTTTTTCCCCCCACTCCCACCCCTCCAGTGATGGAATGGTGCTTTGTATTTCACAATTAGATTTGGTTTTGCTTATATTTATCTGTTCGTATGATCACTTCTCTCTCTTTCTCCCCCCCCCCACCTTTTCTTGTCGTAGTTTTTATATCATGTTCATCACTGTGGCAAGATTCTGCATTTTATTTTCATTCTGCAACAGAAATATTTACATGTAGCATTTTAAATTCATTTGACTAAATTAAGAATAATGGATTAAAACACAAGACTACTAAAGGCCTTATTTGGCCATAAGCAAGCTAGAGGCCTGATTCGGCAAACCCACACAAAGTGGTCCCATTTATTTGTGTGCATAGCTGGCCTTAGCATTTTAAGATAGACCTGTGAACCAGCTCCCAGCTACAACAGAACTTACAGCTCCCACCTACAATAGAACTAACTCCTGACCACTTTGCTTACACCACTAAGTACAGTGCTAGCCTCTGCTCTTTGGGAGCAGTGAGGTAATACGTTGTGACAGCCCTCAACTTAGCTAATTATTTGTGATACAAAAGGTGTGTGGGAATCCTTCTGTTTTCTCTGCTGCTGAAGAAGTGAAGCTCGGTTGCTTTGGCTGGAGTTTTAGAGTTGCAGTTATTTTCACAAGTTTGCCAGGGATACTTGTCCCAATAAATTGGGGATCTGGGAGCCCCTACACCCCTAGCCACTTGATGGGACGTGTGCATTTCAGTTAATTATGGTACCTTACAAACATTAGTTTGTTGCCACGACATCCCTGTAGGATGGGTAAGTATTACCTGTTCCATTTAAGTGACTGATGATAATCTAAGGCAGAAAATTTGTGACTTGACCTAGTGTACGCGTGGAGTCTGTGTTGGAGCACGCTGTATTACACCGCCTCTCACCAAAATTAGCTGCCCTTCCTTCTTGCTCTGAAGGCTTTCAGGAGAGGAGCTGGAGGCAGCCAGATGGGAGTGAATGTCCCATGGGCGGCAGCAGCTTGTGGATCACTGTTCCCCACAACAGCAAACCGATCTGTTGGCCTCCCAAAAACTGGGAATTAAAATGGTAGGGTCCTTTTTGTTATCCATCTCCGAAAGACCAGCCAGTCATCGCTGCTTCCTCCATGTTAATGTTCTTGCTGTTGACGCCTTCACTCTGGGTAAATGTGCCCTTATGTCATGACTCAGCCTGTGCTAAAGTGCTTTGCTGAGTCTGTTCTTAAGTCATGATAACACAACTTATCTTTTTCCCTCTCCATCTTTGGAAAAATGTGTTTCTTTCTGTCCCCAGAGACATTTGAGAACTCTGTTTAAAACCTCAGCTATATTCAGCTGTATTTTAACTCCCGCACTTCCTTTTTGGGCAAACTTGCTTCCACCACTGACTGTGGAAAAACAACAGATGTTTGGCTTGTGCGCTGCTGGAGATACCCTCTGATGCTATTGGTTATCTCAACTCACAGTCTATAAAGCTTATGTGATAATTGGTTTTCTCTCCAGCCTTTGAGGCTAGAAAACTCAATTAGCATCTATACGTATTTTCTTTTATAAATGGTCAAAAATGCAATTGTTTTTGGGGGGGAGAAGACAGCTTAGCACTGAATATGATTTTTTTTTTTTAAAGTTAGGAGTCAGTTCTTCCATCTAAAGCACTTGTACATCTTTAGCAACAGAAGAAATTGCTTGCTCCTACAGTCTCTTCATGGGATATTTGGATTCAGTTCTGCTCTCATGTACATGTCTCGGTACACTTCAGTAGGAGTTTTTAAAGATGGCCATGCGAAGTTCTGCAATTTGGAGCTGTGTATTGAAGGTCAGAACTGGGCCCTTAATGTCTGTCTTCCTGTTTAGATAGATTTAGGGTGTGTGAAGGGGGATATTTACATGATACCTTTCTATGTTAAAACTTAGTAGTATGCTGACAAATATCAACTTACACTGCAGTTTATTGTGAATGGGCAATTATTGGCACCTAGCTATTTACCAGTATCTGACACAGCCAGACTACACGGCAATCTAGCTGTCTGAAGGCAGACTTTATCTGATAACTATGAAGAGACAAAAACAAAGTGATTGTTGAGGAGGCGGGGGGAGGAAAGAACATGGGAGCTTCTGAAAGCTGAGCCATGAAGTGTATTAGGTTCTGGCCTATTGATCTGTTTCATGCTTTTTAGGAAGAAGAGTTTTCCAAGTATCTTGTCTAAAAGTTGTTGCGGAATGGAAGAACAGAAGAATAATGACTGCTGATTGCTTCATAGGTTTTGCTTTCCAAATTACTTTCAGACCTTGAGATGGGATAGGGCATCAGGAGGCACTGCTAATGGCTCAGTTTGTGACACAGGGCAGGTCAGTGAATATCTGTGCCTCAGTTTCCCCTTTTTATACAAAGTTGGGTTAAGTGGTGTTATCCTAGTTTCAAAGTGCTTTGCTTTGATAGCTATCTAATTGCTAGGTGGTATTATAATAAATTATTAAGTCAATTAGCATTAGTGTGTCTTAACTGATTCTTGTCATTAAAATTATTGCAGGCAATTTTAAATACTGTGACATATCAGCAGAAACTTCCTGCAACCTTTACTCACACAGGTAGCTCTTATATGAGTACCGCCACTGGGACACATCTGAATAAGGGTGCAGGATTGGATTCTTAGTTTTGTATTCATAGGGCGTAAGATATAGGCCAATACTGTCAAACCCTTACCCCTGACGGTAGCTCTAATGAGACTGTGAGTTTGTGCGAGTAACGGTTTGAAGGACTGTGAGTACACGTGACCCTCGTTTCTCAATTTGTGCCAAAAGTGCAAAGTTAGCACGATGTGTGTTAAACTTGAATGACATATTTTTAATCTGTTTATTTCTGAGAGAAAAGATGTTTGTTTGATCTGGTATTATTAAATTAGAATAACAGGCTTCATTTAAACAATTCCACCCACCCACCCACACACATACGCCACATACACACACTTCCTATCTCAAAGAATAAGTTTTGTCTGTTGCAGTACAGTACGTTTGTTCTTGTTTGTAATAGCAGTGTGACTGGAAGGTTAGACTGCATCTATTCCCCAGTAAGCAATTGTATGCATTGATTTTTTTTTTTTTGGTGGGGAATTAAGATGGATTTTAATAGTATTGCTGAAATCTCATGGTACACCTTAGAAAGTTGAGGTAAGAACAGCATTTTGCGTGATCATGAAATGGCAGAGACACAAAGTAACCTGGTTGGGAACTCAAACATGGGGCTGGTTTTTTGGAGCCCTGAAAGTGTGTGGCTATGCCGTGGATGGATAAACTGTGTGTGGTTGTCACCTAAGATTGTCTAATCAGCAGTGCACATGCTTCTAAATAAATTAGACGAGGATACACTAACCGCGGTGTGTGTGCATGCAGCTCTAGTAAAACCCAAAGAACGCCAGTAACCTTCTTTTAAAAAGTCTGCGTTTGCCAACAACTACTACACACTTGCAGGCAGGAACTGTCGTAATTACGACAGTAAGGGTATGTCTACACTACGAAATTAGGTCGAATTTATAGAAGTCGGTTTTTTAGAAATCGTTTTTATATATTCGAGTGTGTGTGTCCCCACAGAAAATGCTCTAAGTGCATTAACTCGGCGGAGTGCTTCCACAGTACCGAGGCAAGTGTCGACTTCCGGAGTGTTGCACTGTGGGTAGCTATCCTACAGTTCCCGCAGTCTCCGGAAATGAGATTCAAAAGTTCGCAGTTCTTTTCCTGTCTACCTGGCCAGTGCATCTGAGTTGAGAGTGCTGTCCAGAGCGGTCACAATGGAGCACTCTGGGATAGCTCCGGGAGGCCAATACCATCTAATTGTGTCCACAGTACCCCAAATTCGACCTGGCAAGGCCGATTTAAGCGCTAATCCACTTGTCAGGGGTGGAGTAAGGAAATCGATGTTAAGAGCCCTTTAAGTCAAAAAAAAGGGCTTCATCGTGTGGACGGGTGCAGGTTTACATCGATTTAATGCTGCTAAATTCGACCTAAAGTCCTAGTGTAGACCAGGGCTAAGTAGCTGTGTTATCTCTGTGAGCTCTATAGCTCACGAAAGCTTATGCTCAAATAAATTTGTTAGTCTCTAAGGTGCCACAAGTCCTCCTGTTCTTTTTGTGTTCTCTCAGATACTACTCCTATGGAAACTGTTGTCAAATGCTGACAATTAATGGTAACCATGGTTGAGTCAGGGATCTGTTGTTTTGTAGCGGGTTCTAAGAATACACCGTCCAGGGCAGGTTCAAAGCTCATATTGCTGCGAGCAGAGTGTGTTTAAAAATCTTGCCCTGTTATTGAATTTCATATTGTATAAGAAAATAAATTTCCAATAATAAACAGAAGCCCAATCTCTCACTAGGAATAAAACGTTATGTGGCATTTGTTTTTTATCAGTTGGCTTTTTTAAGGTGGTTATTAGCCAATTAAATTTGGAACAGACTCCTTTAGGATTTCTCCTTTTATCTATGCAGCCATACGTCTGGTATAGACCCATTAATTTACCAGTTTTGAAAGGATTTTTATCTAATAAAAAGAGCAGTGAGTAGGAGCCGACACTTCATTCCAGACACACAGATGTAAGTATGACAACATCATCTCAAACTCCTGTGATACAGCTTAGAAGCTCAGTGAAGAGGAACTGATACGAAGCCATGCTGCAGAGCTCTTTGTTCATAGATCACCACAATGTATAGCCTACCCTGTTTTGTCAAATATAGGAGTATCTGAAAAGGGTGGGGGGTTTGAGCCCTACCCTTTCATCAGTGTCTGCCCAAGGGACTTGCCTGCACAACTTCTAGCGGTCCTGGGAGGAGGAAGAGTACTTAGTCTATATGCTTAGAATATCAGACCTGTTACAGGATGGATTGTGATGTAACGGAGGGACTGGCAATAAGATATAGAGCCTTGGACCTGTGGCTCACCAGAAGGAATGCTTGACAGGTCTATACAGACTGAAAGTCATTGTTTACTCACAGCCAGGCTCAGGTGGTCTCTAGTGTTGGTCCAACTCTAGACACCAGGGTGGCTGGAACTTCCTCAGCCCCTCGAGGCAATAGTAGCTTCAGTGCATACTTGGTTGCTGCCATCAGGACCCTTGATGAGGTGGGCGTAGCTGTAGACCCACCAGGAGTGCCTGCAGCATGTGGATCTCAGGAGCAGGAATTTCAGGCCTTGTGGCCATAGGGTTGCCAACTCTGACTGAGGCTATCCCGGGAGATTTTTTTCCCCCCAACATGAAATAATGTCATTTTCTTAAATTATCCCATTAAAATCTCCTGAATTGCTTTCAGGAGATTCTGGGAGACTCCAGGCCAATTCTAGAGGGTTGGCAACCCTAGGCCATCTACCCCTTCAGGGCTGCAGGCCCATGCTGCCTGGTGCTTCAGGCTGAGGAATAGGTTTCTGAGCTGGGTGAGGGAGCCTTGAACTGGGAAGTGGGAGTGTCACAGTTGAGTGTCCATGGCGCCCCCTGAGAGGCCAAGCATAGTACTGCAAGCGCTCCTTGTCTTAGTCCAGAAGTTGTGGCCGCCTGCTTGCAGCAGGGTGGTGGGCCTGTGTCACAAGCTCCGCATCCGTCTCTACACAGTTAAATACAGATAACAAACCCAGAATTTGGCTGGCTTTAAATAAATTAACAAATGAAATCTCAAAAGGAAGTGCTTAGCTGCAGCTCTAAAAGGCCTGCCTTGACCTGACCCAAGAGGTCTTGGCTAGTGCTGAGGAGCGCCTCCTCTGTCTCAGTCTCACCCAGAGCTTCCTCCTCAGCGGGGGTAGGCGCAAGCCTACTTAACTGGCCTGCTGGCTCCCGGCTGGTCAGTGTCACTCCCGGTCTTTCCAGGCCTCTGGCAAAGTCTTGTTGGTCAAAAACCTGAGCAAGGGGTGTCAGGGTGCTGATGTCTCCAGCAGAGGGCAGAGAAGACCTGATGGACCCTGTCTCAGGGATGCCTTCTGAGCTATGAGAAGCTATTGAACCTGAGGGAGGCCAGGTGAGAAGAACTCTGATTCTGGTGAGTGGAGGGTATATTTTGGAGTCAGAGGGTTCGTGGGGTATTTGACATGCGGGTCCTGAGTCTGAGGGGGTCATGTAGGAGCAAGAGGTGTGTGGGGGGGTTAAGTTGCAGGGAGGAGTTTTGGAAGTGGGGGCAAGGTCCTGCACTATGGAGGGGTAGGAGCTTTAATCTTAAGGAAGGGATGGGGGCAGGTTTCATGTTGGGAGAAGTTGGGTTGAGTTGGGAGGGAAAGGCGGTGGGCTGAAATGAGTGGATTGGCGGACGAGAGGGCAAACAAATTGGGTGTGTTTGAGGGCAGGGGGAAGACGGTAGTTGGGAGATAGGAGAGGTGTAGAAGGCAGTGAAGAGAGTATCCAGCAGAGCAGTCAGGCTCAAATACTGTTTTCTTCCACCCTGCCCTTTCTCAGTGTGTTCTGGTTTTCATAATGGGTGGGAGAAGAAACAAAAGGCTCCTTTTTCTTGCCACTTCCCCATCAACTTCTCTCACGCACCCCTCCTCAAACTCCTTGCTTATGATATCCTCCACCAGTGTCCCCGTTTTAACTCTGATCAGTCTGCAGGACAGGCGGAGTGGAGGTTGTGCTAGCATCATATGGTACCTGCAACCCCACTGCTTACTTCCGGCACCAGCTGCCACTGCCTTTAGCTAGCTAGTGACTTTTGTGAAATGAGCTCAGTGTAGGGTCTGACAAACGGAACTCACTTGAGCCCAGTTGGCATTAACTGACCCCCTCCTTGACAGTGTCTGCACAGAGCTGAGGGACTGGGCCATTACCTGATGGTCTCTTGTGCACGAGTCATACTGCGCACACTACACTGTAAGCTGACTTGTTATTGCAACTTGGGGAGAGAAACCTCTGCTACTTTTACCTTTGCTAAAAATATCAGTGTAGACCCGGCAGCGCAGGCTCCAGCATGCACTAGCCACACGAGTACATACCCAAGGTCGCTGGGATGCTTGTGAAGCACAGCCGGAAGCCCATGCTGCTGCTATTTTTAGCCACGCTAAAATATACTGCTATTTTATACTGTTATTTTTAGCCACGCTAGCATGACTAATGCTAGTGTGGATATGTCTACTCGGAGAGCAGAGTGGACCTACACCACTTTCTTTTACTCTGAATCTTTATCGGTTAGAATTTCTAACACTTGCCCCTGTCCCCCGTACGCACGTGTGCACAAGTGTTAGCCTGTGTGCTGAAACACGCATTGGCATCAGTGGGTTTGGTGGGCACAAATTCTAGCACTGTGAGTGTATGTGCTAGACGGTTTAAAGGCCACATTCAACTCTTAAGAGTTTTTAGCAGGCGTTTGCACCGCAGAGTGGCCTACTGGTACAGAAGGATGGAAGTTATTTTGTTTCTACCAAGGATTGTGTGTGCTCTTTGGGTTTTTCTAAATATTTTTTTTTTCTAACTGTGTGGGCTGGAATAGCTCTGAAATGCAGCCAACAAGCAGGCAATAAACCAACTAAAGCAGTAATTGTACAAAGATAAAATAATAGGAATTCTTGGGAAAGCAGAATTCTGCACGCAAATCTTGTGATCTGTGAGAGGGGGAGGGATGTATTTGCAAAGTCCACCTGCTTGTCCTTTAAATTAGCTAACCAAGTGTTCCATTTCCAGCTAAATCCGTCTGTCCATCCGGCAGATCTGGCAGTTGCCAGTTACTACCTCCACTAATTCTGACACATCAACATCGCTGTTGGCAGTAATGTGATGTTGCCGGAGCCTCAGCGATCATCCTTTTGTAGCTCTTGCAGTAGTTTTGTCACTCTGATATCTGCACGTGCCGCAGACAGTACCCTGCATTTAGAGATGGGGCAAGCCATTTGCAAACATTACAAGAATGCGAGTCAATTGCTGTTTCTGCCATCATATTATTCAGGTCAGAAGTATGCCTTTAAGCCTGGCATGCTCCATCACTGTCTCTGGTCATTTTCTCTTGTCAAGATAGTCAGGATTCTCTCAGACTACTTTACTTTTAACACTTGATCTTCTTTTCCCTAACCATTTCTGTTTGGGACCCATAGACTTTGGCAATGAGTTAAAATTCATGCATGCACCCTAAATCTAATCTGAATAACATTCTATCGTCCACATTCTGTCCATAAATTTCATATTCTGAAAAGGGCTTGACCCTGGTAGATACCTCACTAGGAATGCAAGAGACGTCTGTATCACTCTTATCTCTGTTCTTGAAATCCTTCGCCTATGCTAATTACATCTAAACAGGTCACTACCTCACTGATTTATACTGATCTGCATATTTAGTGCAATCTTCTTTGCTATGAAGGGGAGGAATCATGCTCCTCCTCCTTAGCGTTGTCTCGCCAGGTAGAATAGGATTTGTGAATCATTTGCGATACATTTGAAAAGAACTGACACCCACAGAAAAACTCCCAGCAGTAGGAAATTAACTAAAGCCTGCTTCTACTCAGTTTGGATATTTCTTCGCAAACGTTAGAGTGAAATTGTTAATTCGGTTGATCCCTGGAATCCCTGTTTACACTGCAGTTATTAGGTTAAATGTTGTATTAATTGACTTCAATCTCTATATTTCCCCTTGCAAAAAACAGTCCTATAACATTCTTCTACTTTAATGAAGCTTCAGCGAATGCTGAACAGTGCAAGGCTGCTAGAAGCGCTATATGAAATTTAAATAGTAATTGCACCTGGCCAAATCATATTTAGTATTAGTGATGAGATCTGCTCATAGATTTTTTTAGTGTGTGTGTGGGAGGGGGAGGAGGGGAAGATTGTCTTAGGGACTTAGTCTCATTGTGGCATATTGGTACTTGAAGCATGGTATAGTTATGTCTTTACTATATTCCCCCTGAAATTTTAGCATCCATGTCTCTCTCAATACTGGGACTTTGCATGGTCAATTTAGAGACTCTTTGCTTTTGTTAATTTTCTCAGTAACATGCAATATCCACATTTTCTCAACTGCTGTCCAGAAGGTAGGGGTCTGGCCTTGGGAAATTACAGTGGTTGGTACTGGACTTCTTCACATATTTAATCCTTTCTTGCTGTTTCTAGTTTGTGTTCAGAAATCACCAGTATCTTCAAGGTAATGTATTCAGTGTTTCTGTGAGTGGAGAGGCGAAATCAGGGGACCCTGTTCAACTGCAGTACTAAAATTAAAATCTCTGTGGGGTCCAATCCTTAACTAGGCAAAACTCTCATAAACATCGGCTGAGGTCCAATGACACTTTGGTTATTAATCTGGAACGATCAGACTATGCTGTTAACGTAAACTCTTGGAAATAATGGGAGTAAGCTGTTCTATTGATAGGTTTTGCCAGAAGCTGGGAATGAGCGACAGGGGATGGATCACTTGATAATTACCTGTTCTGTTCATTCCCTCTGGGGCACCTGGCATTGGCCACTGTCGGAAGACAGGATACTGGGCTAGATGGACCTTTGGTTTGACCCAGTTGGGCCGTTCTTATGTTACGTTAAGCAACACATTAGAGTCTCTAGCTTAATGGTAGCAACTTATGTTGCCACATGGGGGATCAAACATCAGAATAGTGCCTGCTCTTCCTGCAGCGGAAGTTGCATGAGGCAGTTGTTAAAGGAAGAGGGAGAATCTCAGCAAGCGGCTGGTGCTTGCAGGGATATTTGGCCCAGAAGCGAGCTGTGTTGGTTTCCAGGGAGTGTCACTACAAGGAAAGGTTTCAGAGTAGCAGCCGTGTTAGTCTGTATCTGCAAAAAGAAAAGGAGTACTTGTGGCACCTTAGAGACTAACCAATTTATTTGAGCATTATGCTCAAGGAAAGGATCTATTGATGGCACAGCCATCGATAAAGGTGGAGAAAGCTACCCTGGATGAACCTCCAGAATGAAAAGACATTGGGCCAAATGCTGCTTGCCTCACTTGTGCAAGGAGCCCCACTGAAATGCGTGGTCTTCCCTTCACGATTCAGGGTTTGACCCACAGCCGCATCATGTCCAGGATTAGCAACAATCTGAGAGAGAGGTGTTTGCAGATGCTGGAGGAGGTGTCCCTCCGCACAGTATAACATGGCACACAGCAGTCTCACAGGGTCTGATCCCTTTACACTGGTTTTACACTGGCATGGAACTCCACTGAATTCAGAAGCGTTGCTCCCTGTTTACATCAGTGTGACTCTTCTGAAGTCAGTGGAGTTACACGCCTGTGGTATCAAATGGGTGTGGGGTTAGGAGCAGGCTGACAGTGTTTATTAGAGAGACAGCATTTAAAAATAAATGGCCCGATTGCTCTTTTTTTAAAAAAAAGATATGAGCAGCTAATAGGCATTGATTCGTATTGAATATAAACCTTGTGATGGCTCTGGATGGTATAGTCTGTTTCATTTTGGTTTAAATCTGTTTTTATTACTTTAATGCTGTCAGAAGATATATTATCTGTACCAAGATGCCCACTGTTCAATGTGTAGGTTATCTCCAGTATGACAGCTCTGTATCTTCAATGTCAGATACACTGCTCTCAAGTCCTAGTAGATTTACAGATTCTATTATACTTCTATTGAACAGCTCTTAATCTGGTCAGAGGGAAACATGCTACAACCAGCACATTTTATCCCTTTCCTTTAGTACTAGAGCCTCTTTGGCAAGGTTGGACAATTGCATTAGAAATATTCCAAGATCAAACCAGCGTCTAATACTTGAAAATGTAACTCTGTAAATGCTGGAAATTTCTCTTTGCCTACCAACGTATGAATCTGAATAAAAACTAGCGATTGAATTAATTGCAGGTTTTTATATGTGTAACCTCTAAGTATGAATGCATTGGTCTTTATGCTGTGTTCTATTAACTTAGCATACATACTGTTGCAACCTCCATTTAAAAATGAGTCGTAAATCTCATGAAGAAGCTTTCTTACAGACCTTTTTTGTTTTGGCAGCTTTGCTTCTTGACAGCCATGTTTCTTCTTTTAAGTTTATAGGCATGAACGAATGTCACTGTTCTGTGCATGGGAAAAATGACATTTGCTTTGCTTTGCTTTTTCCCGAGTAAGTAAGCAGAGTTACTGATGTATTCGGTCTCTGTGGAATGCCTCTTTTGTGTGCAGGACAATGCACAATGAATCTCCTGTGCCTGTGAAGGATAGTAGTGCATTGGCAGTTGTCATGTATGACACCTCATTATAATTAGTGTTGTTCATTATATAACTTTCTTGGGTGCAAGCAGCATAATGTAAATTCTCCTTAAGGAGACAGGAGCATATCAACTACTGCAAGAATGTTGGGCTGTGAATGTGAATTGTTTTGTCTTTTTGCTGTTACTCAGATTGTCTCCCACCAGCTGCTTTGACCTTGTATCTCCCTTCAGATTCACACTTCTTACTACCTCTTTTCAATTGATCCCTGTTGTTAGTGCTTTGAATGCCATTGACTTTACACTGTGGCTGATCCTACAGCTCAGCAGTTCCACCTTGCTGCGGCTGCTGTAGTCTTCTCTCTTATCGCCTTTAAAAAAGAAAAGAACAGAAGCATGGAATCCGTCATTGGGAAGTATACAAATTGATTTCATTCTATTTGAAACAGGGGAGGTAGGAAGTGGGAAATGAAGCGGTGCTTCTCTATGTAGAAATAAGCTTTCGTGAGCTACAGCTCACTTCATCGGATGCATCCTGTGGAAAATACAGAAGATGTTTTTATACACACACAAACCATGAAAAAATGGGTGTTTATCACTACAAAAGGTTTTCTCTCCTCCCACCCCACTCTCCTGCTGGTAATAGCTTATCTAAAGTGATCACTCTCCTTACAATGTGTATGATGATCAAGGTGGGCCATTTCCAGCACAAATCCAGGGTTTAACAAGAACGTCTGAGGAACGGGGGAGGGGGGGGTAGGAAAAAACAAGGGGAAATAGGTTACCTTGCATAATGACTTAGCCACTCCCAGTCTCTATTCCACTCCCAGTGCCAGCAATGCCCCTCTGCCATGTACATTGGTCAAACTGGACAGTCTCTACGTAAAAGAATAAATGGACGCAAATCAGATGTCAAGAATTATAACATTCGGAGAACCAGTCGGAGAACACTTCAATCTCTCTGGTCACGCGATTACAGACATGAAAGTTGCGATATTACAACAGAAAAACTTCAAAACCAGACTCCGGCGAAAGACTGCTGAATTGGAATTGATTTGCAAATTGGATACAATTAACTTAGGCTTGACTAGAGACTGGGAGTGGCTAAGACGTTATGCAAGGTAACCTATTTCCCCATGTTTTTTCCTACCCCCCACCCCCCTTCCTCAGGCGTTCTTGTTAAACCCTGGATTTGTGTTGGAAATGGCCCACCTTGATTATCATACACATTGTAAGGAGAGTGATCACTTTAGATAAGCTATTACCAGCAGGAGAATGGGGTAGGAGGAGAGAAAACCTTTTGTAGTGATAAACACCCATTTTTTCATGGTTTGTGTGTATAAAAACATCTTCTGTATTTTCCACAGTATGCATCCGATGAAGTGAGCTGTAGCTCACGAAAGCTTATGCTCAAATAAATTGGTTAGTCTCTAAGGTGCCACAAGTACTCCTTTTCTTTTTGCGAATACAGACTAACACGGCTGTTACTTTGAAATCTATGTAGAGATGTAGGTCATGAAAATGTATAATCAGCTTACATTTGTATCCACACTTTGCCAGAAAGTAATCCTGCTTAGCGTCACTTTATGGGTTTGGAGTTTTTCTGAACCTTACAATCCCTTATGATATTTAAATAAAGCATTGTGATCATTGATTTGCTTAATGCATGCAGAAAGGACATGATCTATGTTTAGTAGGAATGTATTTATGTATGTGTTTGACAGGCAAAATCGTTTTCTTTTCCACACTAAGGGCTACAGTCTCATTTCAAAGACCCAAGGCAGTTCTCTACTGAGAAGGTGTTCTCTCTCTCTGGGAGATCCATATACATAGCAAGAAAAAGCTGTCGGGATAGTGATCTGCCATGCGGTACACAGATGGGGAATTTTGTGCTGAAGTTTGGGAACCACCATGATTGTCCATTTCCCCCAGCTAACGAGAAGATAGCACTTGCTTTTTAGCCTAGGTGGGATGAGGCAGCTCTCTGTCCCAGCCTGTCAATTTGCTAACAGAGATGGGCCCAAACTGCAGTTTCACAGTATTGCCAACTCCAAATGTCCAAAAATCATGAGATTGTCTTTACAATCATGAGATTATGCAAAAATAATAGATTTGGTGGTCTTTTTATTTGCCTTCTGCTTTCTGAGCCTTTAGGGTGCACTGGGATCACATTTACAAGCTTTCTACACAGCCATGGGGGCTAGAAACTTACTACTACTTTAAGAATGAAGGCTGAAATCATCACATAGCCACTTGACTCCAGGAGCTGGGGCTTTCTGGAAAACAATTATCATGAGACTCATGACAAAATCATGAGAGTAGACAACACTGGCTTCAGGATTTAAAAGTACCTTTTAAAAGCTGTGCAGAGAACTCCTTGTGCACTACAAATGGTTAGTTTCTGTCAGGCCTACAAACCAAGGAACTATGCCACCCGCTCCTGAGTGCAATCTACAAGCACCGTACCTATTTCCATATATATACAGACCTAGAGCACTCTCATCATGATAACCAAAGTTACTGGAAGGACTGGGGCTTACGATTTTGGCTCAGTGCTTTGTAGAGCTAGAAGCTGACTAGGAAGGCTGGGTTTAGATCTGAACTTCATTAAAGTTAAAGGGAATGTTTGGGTTCCACTCTAGCCCTTAATGCATTACTTCCTGTCTCTGTGATGGAATTGTGAATAAAAAATAATCCTCCTCCAAATCACTTTCCCCATTTTTTTTTTTAAAGCTCCTATCCCCCACATTTCTCTACTAGCACCAGTGTGAAGTATTGGACATGCCTTTCAGTAACTTTGGTTTTGGCTTAATTCTTACTTCCTAGGGGATTTACCCAGTGTGTACTTGACATATTTGTTCAGGGCACAGCAGTTACTATGCTTCCGAACTGAGCAATGATCCTACCATCCATATGCTCCTATAGTCAATACACGTCCCATTAACTGGAGGCTGTGTGGAAAAAAGAGCTAGTACTGAGTCCATCAAATCTCATGGCACCTTTATAAAGTGATCCCGAGGAAAGTGTGGGTACTCTCTCCAGTGAAATAGGGGATGTCTACCCTGGGGGGAAAAATAATACTTGGAGCAGCGAGTCTCGGAGCCCGGGTCAACTGACTAAGGCTCATGCTACGGGGCTAAAAATAGCAGTGTAGACGTTTGGGCTTGGACTGGAGCTTCAGGCTCTGTAAGCCAGTGAGGGCAGTGGGTTTCATACCCTGTACGCATCCCCTTCATACAAAGGTAATATATACACTTATGCAAGTAAATAGCCCCATTGATTAACTGAATGACTTGTGCTTAAAAGTTCGGCATGTGCTCAAATGCTCTGCTGGATTAGAGTCATCATTAGAGCTGGGCAAAATTTTTCACCCGAAACTTTTTTTGATGAAAAATGCAGATTTAGTGACATGAAAATGTTTCAGGAATTCATGATAGTTTGTGTTTGGGGCAGCGGGGAATTCTGAAATTCAAAATGTTTTTTGTTTCGACATCTTTGAAACAAAATGTTTTTATTTTTCGATTTGAAATGACTTCATTTAGAAATTTCCTTCAATTTTATTTTATTTTTTAATGCTCAATCAAAATGAAATCTTTTTTGGGGGGTGGGTAGGTCAAATAACCTATTGCTTTTGACTCAAAACCTTTTTGACTTTTCAGTTGGAAAAATTTTGGCGTTGAGGGGACCTGAAACAATTTTTTTTCAGAATTGCCCATTAATTTAACAATGTTATTTACAGCTTTAGTTAGACTGTTTACTAGTGTTACCAGTGTAGTTACCATTACTAGATTCAGAATGGCATGTGTTTGCAAAAGCGTATCTCAAAAAGGGCAATGGTATTCCTAGTTCCAATTCAAGAGCACTGATTTCAGATACACAACGTACAATTAAGATTAGAATCTGATCCATAAAATGGTGGTGGTAGGAGTACATATTAAAAGTCCTTCCCACTGCCTTGAGAAATCTTTATTGCAATAACACTCATTCTATTGTTGATGATAATTGAAAATGATTGAATGAGAAAATACCAGTTGATATTTAAACTACTACTTATTATCGAATCAAAGTTTCTTAGATAAAATCGCTTAATTAAGCAGCATTCTATTTGTTAAGCATCCAGATCAGTATTCAATAAAAAGAGGTAAATAATGCTCCTCTGATTTCAGCAACCAGCCTACCTATTCATTTAATGAAGTATTATTACAGTAACCAGCATTTTGTATATTGCTGTTCTGTAACCATAAATTGATCTGTAGCACAATTGAAAAAGGATTATTCATTTAATCCAAATCTACAATTACCAAAAAAATCCCCAAACCTCCAGCTGCTATGCTGTGACTCACAGGTTCTTTTGTCTCTGAAAGTTGTTATTTTGTATTGTGAAGGCTATTGATATATGGAAGCTTGCATTATTTTCTTCTAACAATCATGATTAAGAAAGCTTATATTGGGAGTTATGAATGAACTGAAAAGTCTCTCTTGTTGCTGTAAGATTCTTATGGTTGCCCCCTCTTTGAACTGAACTATTTAGTGAGATAACTCATGTCATCAGGATAAGCGCTTTGCAAGCTAGTTCATTTTTCATGGCTGTCTGAAGGACACTCCCGGATGGTGCCGTTGTTACCATGCAGAACTTTTATCCTGCTGAATGCATGATGATTCAGTGCGCTTCCTTACTGGACTGTAATTCAGTGACTAAATACAGGGAAGCAGTGCTTAAATAACAGTAAGATTCTGACAAAAAGAAAGTTGATGTTAATGCTTGGGACCTGGTCCTGAAAATCCTTATCAAGTGAGTAGTCTTACAGATTTCAGTGGGATTACTTCCAGGAGTAGGAGGTTGACATTCATATCTCTGGCCTTCAATCCTTTGTTGCAATTCATGCAATTGGATTTATGCACCTATTCAGTCAAAGCCTCGTTTAAGTCTATCACAATGTATATCGGGTCTTGGCTATTAACTCTCCCATTTGAACAGGGGGTAAGGAGAAACAGCATGGCAGAAATTCAAGATTGTATTGTTATCTGGTGTACCTTTTGGCACTTAAAAATGAGGCCTGGGTCTCATTTTCAAGAGAATTAGGCACCTAAGTCACTTTGGCAATTATGAAATTTGTGCCCAGTCACATTTTTAAGTAGAACTCACCAGTGGATTTGGATTGCACTTTATATTGCTGCTATTCTTTAAATCACAGTTTTTGAATTAAATCTTTTATTCTAGTTTAGCTTAAAAACTCATTTTTCATTTGTCATGTTTGCCAGAAGATCTACTTACATTTGAAAGGAGAACAGAAACAACCTTTTATTTAAAATATACTGTGCACCTAATAGAATGACTGTAGGGCTGATTATTAGTACCCATTACATTTTCATACTACTTTATTTACTTATTCTTGGTTGTGTTCTGTATGTAAGTGCTACCGCTTACCCTCTAAATTATTTATAGCTGATTATTCAAATGGTGACTATAGCAAAAATGAATTTATAGCAAATATTCCTTGTTCTGCAATATTTCTAAGCTGTTTTGGCCTCTAATAGTGTAGACATGTTATGATACACCAGTGTTCTGGAATCCTTATATTAGGGCTGTTACGTTCTATGGAACACTCAAAATTTTGAATGATTAAAGGAAATGTCCAATAATGTGATCAGGATGAGAATTTCTGTGCTAATGAAATTACAACTAGCAAATTAACTGTTTGTAAAAATCCTCTGTGATTGCAGTAATTGTTCGGCACCTCTGAAGATCAGGCCTTAGAGTTTGCAGAACAGCGTAGAAGTTAAAGGATTAAATGACCCACTTTAGCTGCAGGAAACACTGGCTCCCCCTACTGGAAATGTTATATTCATACTCCTCAGAGAAGATGGGTTCAGAGTGTCTGGCCTTTTGAGCTTATCATTGTTACCGCTGGAGATGAGCCTGAACAAAAACTGAACTCTTAAGCTTTGAGGAAGTTCTGATCTGGATCCAGATTTTATATTTGGTTCATGCCCCTTTTGAATCATAGACGTTTAGGCCTGGAAGGGACCTCAGTAGGTCACCTAGTCTGTTACCTGCACATATTAAGACTCCACACCTACCCTCCCTCATGGGAATTCAGAGCATAAGGGACCCAACTGTACTGCTCCGTTGGCTCAGGGCTAAACCCATTCCCAGTGGACTGAGAGCTTTATGGGTCTGTGAGGCCTTTCCCAGTGAAAGAGCCTCACACAGTGAATATCCTTAAACATATATAAATATTTATTAACAATTAGCAACAAATCAACAAAATACACAGGCCAAGCATCTTCTGCTCACCACTCCCGATAAGACAGACATCTCCCGATGGCCTGTCAGGGTCCTGTCGTCTGGGCTCCAGCTTCTGCACAGCCTGGTCATATAGGCATTAAAAATCCTAGCAGCTTTGGTCTTGAGCTGTATCCCGGAATCAAGTTCCAATGCACTTGTTTTCTGACCCTCATTATATAGTCAAAATGAGGATTTCTCTTATCTATGCCTTAACCAGTTATTTTACTTAAAACATAGCTATGCAAAAAACACTGACCAATCATTCTCACTATACAGGGATTCACATGCCTAAGACCGCCTACCCAGTATCTTTTGTATTTTTCAAAGTTTATAAAAACTTCTCAAGGTCTACTTATCTTTATGCTTCATTAGTGGGGATACACTTGCAATAGCAAAACCTTCTACTTTTTATTATCAGGAAGAAGCTGCAGAAACTCAAGGTTAGCTTGTCCATTCTTTCTCCAGTCTCATGACTTTGTGAATATAACTAAACGCCAGAGTCGGGGGAATTCAGCCTTGGCATAGCTAGACAGATAGAAAAGTATCAGCTACAGCATTACTATCTGTCTAGTTATGCCAAGGCTGAAGTCCTCTGGCTCTCTAGTTTTATTTTGTTTCCAACTTATGGTGGCTGAGCATACAAAATGGCTGCGGGTTATGCTAAGTGCATACACAAGAAGGCTGTGAGTTTCATCAAGTCTGCGCGTCTCATTA
The DNA here is from genome assembly GCF_965140235.1 of Caretta caretta. NCBI lineage: Eukaryota > Metazoa > Chordata > Testudines > Cheloniidae > Caretta > Caretta caretta. The sequence continues at coordinate 90,608,702 of NC_134214.1, forward strand.
CAAGTCCAATCCCCTGCACTCAAGGCAGGGCTACGGCTACACTACAGCTTAAGTTGACATAAATTATGGCCCTTAGGGGTGTAAATTAGTCACCCCCTTGAGTGACCCCCTTATTCCGACTTAAGCACTGGTGTGGACAGTGTTGCTACTGTTGATCACGAGGGCTGGAGTAATTAAGCTGCTCTCTTTCCCTTCAGTTTAGAGCGGCTACACTAAAGAGCTTATATACAGCATCTTCTTTCGTGTAGCCACCGCCTAAAGAATAACTAAACCATTCCTGACCAGTGTTTGTCTAACCTATTCTTAAAAGCCTCCAATGATGGAGATTCCACAACTTCCCTCAGCAATTTGTTCCAGTGCTTAACTACCCTGACAGGAAGCTTTTCCTAATGTCCAACCTAAACCTCCCTTGCTGCAATTTTAGCCCATTGCTTCTTGTCTTGTGCTCAGAAGTTAAGGAGAACAATTTTTCACCTGCCTCCTTGTAGCAACCTTTTGTGTACTTGCAAACTGTTGTCATGTCCCCTTTCAGTCTACTGGGTTGGCTAGTAAACCTTCTGACTAAAGGTGTAAATAACTGATTAAGTTCACAGGCAATTCTAAAAAAAATTGTTTCAGGTAGACTCAAAACCAGTGAGCTGAACTGGAAGCCTGGAGTAAAATGTTCAAAAATGACCAAGTGATTTAAGCTCCTACATGTTTTAGAAAATGGTAACTAGGCTCCTAAGTCACTTGGGCACTTTAGAAAATTCCCCTAAACATTGAAACACCCCAACATTAGGAAAGTTTTTATACAGATCCAGTATTTCAGATTGGGCTTCCTATTATCACATAGCACTAAAAATACAGAGAAGAAGGGAAGTCCTCCACAAGAATGAAGAATGATTTGAATGACTCTAACTAATATACAGTATCATTCATTGTCACTAAAGGTACGTCTACGTTTACGGTGGCATGTAAAATACATGCACTTGAGAAGGTGGGCCAGAAGCAATAGCATCACTTAAACTTTGTATTAATTCATTTAATAAGCAATGAGCAATTATTTACTACTTGTATTACAGTGGTGCTGAGAGGCTGCAGTCACGACTGGGGATCTATTGTGCTAGGCACTGTGTAAATACGGAGCAAGAGGACAGTCCCCGCATCAAAGAGCTTAAAGCTTAATATACATAACAAAGGATGGAAGGGGAAGCAGAGTGAAGTGACTTGCCCAAGGTCACACAGTCAGGCAATGGCAGAGCTAGTAACAGAATTCAGTCTCCTAAGTCCTAATCTGTTACCCTATCTACTAGTTTGCACTACCTGTGGTTCTCCAGCATGACCAACAGGGAGGGAACATCATGGTTATGTCTAGAGTTGTGTGAATAACTGACTTTTTGGTTTGCTGGCAATTTTCCAGCAAGTAAAATAAAATAATTCCCTTTGGACTAAATGAAATGTTTTGTTTGACCCGACCATTTTTGTTTAAACTTCCAGCTATAAGATTTTTTAAAAAATTTTTTAAAAATAAAATTTGACACAAAGTAATTTCAAATCAGAAAATTGCTACATTTTGTTCTTAAAATATTGAAAGGAAACCTTTCAATTTTCTTCTGTTTTTTTAGACTGAAACAATGTGGCAACATTTTTGCCACGAATTTTTCAAAAATTTGTGAAATGCTTTGGTTGACCCAAAGGTGTTGTTTTTTCTTTTTCCAGCCCCCGCCCCAAAAGTTTCAGTTGGAAAATTTCACTCAACTATAACTATGTCTCTCTTTGTTTATGCTGTACATTGCAGAACATTTCTACCTGCAGAAGGGAATGCAGAATCTGTAAGAGAAAAACTCCTCGCAAGTGCATGAGTTGCTTGGAGGATGTGCCACCCACAAAGACTAGGAGTTTGAGTAGTCATTGTCCATGACAGGAGCCTCTTTTATATGTAAGAAAAACAACAACAACCCACAAGAGTAATTTTAAGAGAAATAAGATGATGCCTCTGCTCACTCCATGTATCTGTATGTATGGGTAGCTGTTAAGTGTGCAGTAAAGCAAGTCTATGTGAGAAGGCAAGTTATAGATTCCCCCACAAACAAGTTTCCTTTCATTGTTTTTCCTTTTCTTCCTCTGTAAATACACCCCTGCCCCCCCCCACACCCACCCACTGAATCAACAGAGTTGAATATTAAGATGTCTGTACTAATGCACCATGGTGGGTTTTTTATTCTCGCCTCTCTAGTGTGTCTCTGTAATTAATGTCAAAAGTCTCCTCAAACTCTAAATGCTGAATAAGAGGTAAATCAGTCATAATATCAGAAGGACCCACTGCATTTAGTTTCAGTAGCTTCAAGGCTGCTCTTTGGCCAGTCCCTTTGCTTGTCTAGCATGTAGTCCTTGGAGCAGAGAAGAGTGAGAGAGGTAAGAATTGATGGATGACTGGAAAAAGGCTAATGTAGTGCCAATCTTTAAAAAAGGGAAGAAGGAGGATACAGGGAACTACAGGCCAGTCAGCCTCACCTCAGTCCCTGGAAAAATCATGGAGCAGGTCCTCAAGGAATCAATCCTGAAGCACTTGCATGAGAGGAAAGTGATCAGGAACAGCCAGCATGGATTCACCAAGGGAAGGTCATGCCTGACTAATCTAATCGCCTTCTATGATGAGATTACTGGTTCTGTGGATGAAGGGACATGATCATTCCCCTCTATTTGACATTGGTGAGGCCTCATCTGGAGTATTGTGTCCAGTTTTGGGCCCCACACTACAAGAAGGATGTGGATAAATTGGAAAGAGTCCAGCGAAGGGCAACAAAAATGATTAGGGGTCTGGAACACATGAGTTATGAGGAGAGGCTGAGGGAGCTGGGATTGTTTAGCCTGCAGAAGAGAAGAATGAGGGGGGATTTGATAGCTGCTTTCAACTACCTGAAAGGGGGTTCCAAAGAGGATGGCTCTAGACTGTTCTCAATGGTAGCAGATGACAGAACGAGGAGTAATGGTCTCAAGTTGCAGTGGGGGAGGTTTAGATTGGATATTAGGAAAAACTTTTTCACTAAGAGGGTGGTGAAACACTGGAATGCGTTACCTAGGGAGGTGGTAGAATCTCCTTCCTTAGAGGTTTTTAAGGTCAGGCTTGACAAAGCCCTGGCTGGGATGATTTAACTGGGAATTGGTCCTGCTTCGAGCAGGGGGTTGGACTAGATGACCTTCAGGGGTCCCTTCCAACCCTGATATTCTATGATTCTATGATGGGCACTTAAGAGATCCTAAGGAATGAGACAAGGACTTGCCTTTTTAATGGGTGTCTTCTGGCTGCATGTTTCAGAAATGCAGACACCACTGAACTTCTGTGCCATGAGAACTGCCGAAAGGGGCAAGGAGTTCTCCATTGCAATGCATTGGCCTCCCTGTGGCAAGCCAAATCCATTGAAACTGCCCAGTGGGCTTGGGGTAGATTTGCTTTTACTACTTTCCTGTTGTAATATTTTTCTTGGATTTGATACACTATCCCTGACAAGTACCAAATCACTCCACAATGTGCGCACGGATTACTTGACCCATCACAGAAAGTCAGTCCCCACTGCTAATGAAGAGTGCAGGTCTGGTATAAATTTGTGAATCTGGGGGCTGGTGTACTAGGCCACATGTGGTAAGAAGGGGCCCAGCTGGGTCTATCTTTTCCCCAATCCAGGAACTTCTGTACCTAGAACTGTGCTGAGAAGATTTCTCTCTGGGGAAGTAGGACCCATGCAACAGCTCCCTTTTCCCCAGTCATATGGCCCTGAGGAAAGAGACTGCAGGGAGCGGTCTGCCAGAGACTGAAATCCACTGAAACGACAGCATTTCAGTCCTGATCAATAGGCTAATGTTTGTAAATCATCTTGAAGATGAAAACATGATCCAGCTGCTAATTATTGTTGAGTGGGAGTATTCTTTTCCAGCTACATTACCATACACCTCAGGGTTTTTTGTGAGGCTGTGTGTGGGCAATGGGGAGAATGAAGAATAGTTTGCTTAACTAAAGATAAAGGAAGAATTGTAGGTTGCCAGAATCTAGTTACCCGTGTTGTGAATTTGGCTAGGACATTCAAATTCCATAACCGTACTGCTGAGAAATGCCATGGGATCTGCAGTGATCACAACTGCACACGATCACAAAATAGGTGTTTCAGCGTCCTTTTTTTCCTGAATCAAATTGTGCTGGACAGCTCAGACATTCGTCTTTCCCATTCTATTACTCTTGTCTCATGAGGTGACAAATTACATTTGCCTGTGTTTGTCTCGTGGTTGTGTCTGATTTCCTAGAACCTACCTTCCCCAGGGAAACAAGTTAAGGGGAAGAATTACATAAGTGCTTTGGTTTTATGTCTTACTAGTCAGTTGGTGCCTCCATCATCACAATATCCTCTAACTACCATACTAGGGCATTGGTTCAATACTGATTTGGTGGGAAAAGAGCCATTTACTGATCACCAGCACCAGTCTTTCATCCAAGTCTTGACTAAGCACCACCTCGTCCGTAAAATGTATAATGGCCTGAGTCCTGGTTAGCATTACGTTGTTGTGCGTATTTGGATACATCACTATCTGAAATGTAGATTTATATGGAAACAAACTTTATGGAAGAAACAGACTAATGCTTTCCAGTACAAAGGAGTTGCGATGTGTTGATGAAAGGGAAGATACATGCAGCTCTTTCTCTAAAGCAGGGATTCTCAACCCAGGGCCTGCGGGCTGCTTGCGGCCCAGTCAGCACACAGCTACAGCCCATGTGACATCCTCAGGGCCATACAGGTAATATATATATTGTGTGGATGCAGCCCACATAACGCACACAGAGTTGCATATGCGGACCACCATGGTTAATAGGTTGAGAACCACTGCTGTAAAGGATACCAAATTTTGTCTTCTCTTCAGTTTGTGCAAGCATTAGGGATTAGGTAAATGGACAGGGTGATAGCACTGAAAGTTTCCCCAGCGAGAGATGATTATGCATTGTGTGCACATAGCTTAAGACATAAAATATGTATTGGGTATTGATTTAGATTACACTTGAATTAAAGGGGGGTGTGTGAGAGAGAGAGATGAAAGTTGATGATTTAGTTGGGGGTTGGTCCTGCTTTGAGCAGGGGACTGGATAACTTCTTGAGGTCCCTTCCAACCCTAATATTCTATGAAGGTTGTTGGACTATTTGCAAAGTGATTGTTTCTGAGAGGTTAACCTCTTCATTCTCCTCCTGTGTTACGATGGAATGACAGGTGATTGGAGAGCTGGACTGAAGCTATGATTCCTGCTTTCATTTGAATACTATGTGTTGTCTTCCTTTTGTAGATGTATTCATTGTTGCCAGCTCTCCTGATTTTTACTGCATGTCTGGGAACATTTGGTGACTTTTTTTTTTTTAATGTCCCAGCTCCTAGAATCGCGTTACTACACTGGCATCTCAGATTTTAACAAGTGTGGGTTTCAAGCTCTCATGGCTCTGGAGAAAAGCTTGGAAATGCGAACCTTGAAGGTTCACACATCAAAAGGCAAATAAAAAGAAACCAAAATGTATTTTTTTTAAAAAAAAAGCCCTTAGGATTTCTAAGCCAATCTCCTGATTGCAGTACTTTTGAACCCAGTACTCTAGAAGGCCTGTTAAGGCCTGGGGCTGGTCCCAGCTGTGCTCCATTTTACTCTCTCAGTGCAGCAGTCCAAAGATTCATAACCTTGTACAACAGTCTTATTGCATTTATTCTTCTCTAGTAATTATTTGGCTATTTTTCATTTGCTGATCCGCAAGTTGATGAATGCTAATCAATCACTCCTCCCCCCCACCCCCCATATACACACAGGGAGAGTTCTGAATAGAAATGGGCCTGTTCTTTCTGGGGGAGATAGAGAGAGAGATACAATCTTATGATTTCTTGCACTAGCTAGTTCTGACATGAACATATCGGATGGAAGGACATTATAACAGTGAACTGGAAAAACACCATCATTCAGACAAAAAGACACTGAGGCTGAATTCACAAATTAGTTCTGCATAACATGCATTCTAATGCTATTCAATTTATTTTAAAACAAGCATTGCCTTGACCTTAGTTATAGGGTGTGGGCAGGTCACATTCTCCTGCAGGGGCTGGAGACAGCCACAATGGAAGAATTGCTAAATAGAAATGGGCAAATGTCTCATTGTCACAGGGCAAAAGAAACCTTTTACAAACCTTTTTGTGCAGTCTGATGTGGTCCCTTCTCTTCCCACATTGTTGAATTTAGCTGTCCTGCTTAGGGCTTAAGAAGGGTCAAACTCCATGAGGAAATTACACCCCTGCATTGTTCTGGTGGGGGGTGGTGTTTGACTGCTCTGCAAAATAAGCCAGAGCCCCAAAAGGCCCTGTACCTCCACAGTGGCTCTTGGTCCCTGGCAATGAGCTTTCATTGGAGCCAGGGTCTGTGATGTCCTCCCATGTTTCATGGCTGACCCTGGAAATTTCTTTTAAATGAGCATGCCACATTGTGGAGTTGAGGGTCCGGGAACCATAAGGCAGCTTTAGGATGTTACTTTACTCGGTCCATGGCCCCTGTGAAATCAGAGCAGGGGTAGTGATAGGATGGATACGTATCTCCTGACCGTGGCCAGTCTGCAGCCAGCATGGGCCCTCCAGCTTTGTTCAGTCCTCACTCCATCCTATGTGCAGATCCTGACTCTGCTGAGAGTCCTTTCCAAGGCTTCAGGAAGGAGATAATGGAAATGTTACAGTGGGGACAGCTGGCTCCTACCCTTTATCCGTGCTAGGGGATGGCATCCAGACATAGAGGTTCCCTATGCAGGTAGGCGCACACACAAATGTTAGAATTCTATTTCAAGGAAGGATTGCCTTTTTCAATAAGGGAGAGCCTATGTGCTGGTGTGAGATTCCCTTTGCTTTAGTTAGATGGTGCTACAGTACATTGCTATATGTTGCTATGCTAATATGACTGTTTCGGATTGTAATTAGTACTAGTCAAATGGTGCGTGGGGAGTACCCTCAAGAATATTTTAGAAATATTATGGGTTTGGCTATAGTTGGCCATATTCAAGCCCTTCAGTATTTTCAGATTTGTGAAACACTGAAAATAGTCTTTGAGATTGGGTTGAATAAACGTATTTAACATAGAACACATCTATTTGATTGTGAATGTGCCTAGCCTCTGTTGAGTTGATTATACTATTTAGTTGTATTGCAGTAGTACCAAGAGACCCCAGTCAAGGATAGGACTCCACTGTACGTACACACACACACCACCCAAAAGATGGTCCCCACTCCAAAAAGCAGACACGTAAATTTGACGAGTACTGCAATACTCGGATCAATTCTGCTGCTTGATTATACCAACCTTGAATTCCTTGCTTGAATGCCATTTGCTGCCACTGGTTTGCTTGTGGATCATCTTGGGATGTTTCTGAATGCCATACAGGTTCTCGAGTGGCGGGGCTCGTTCACAAGTACCCGTCAATGCCAAAATTCACAGTGTTTTGTGTTCAGTGAATATTCTTTGATTAGCTCTCATTTTTGACCCTCTTGTTGTTGGTTAGAGGATTCTGGAATAAAGGAAACCAGTTGAGATGTGTAGCGGGTAGTGTTGCTTTGTCCTAATTAACTGTATGTAGCGTGTCTCACTCCACAAAGATTCACAAATGGACCATGAAATAGGAAGAGATTGGGAGGGAGGAGTGTGTTGCTTTGATTAAAACAGCTCTCTGCTGGGATTCCATTCAGTTGCCTTCCAACTCGGGCTATATTAAAATGTTGCTGAACAAGGTGCTGTGCAAATTGCTGGAGCTGTCATTAAAAGCTCTAAAGTTAGCATAGTCACATCCTATTAGTTATCCAGAAAAATGCAACATGCCACATTAGTGTCCTGCTTGAGACCCTAGGAATTCTGGTCATGGAGGGATTAAAGATCAGACCTTTCCAGGTTAATTCAGAGCCACAGAGGAAGGATTTCCCAATGGCTAGGGCAGTAGCCTAAAGTTTGGGAGACCTGGGTTCAAGCCCTAACTCCACAGCAGACTTCTTGTCCGATGTTGGGTAAGTCAGTTAGCTCCTCTGTGACTCAGTTTTCCATCTGAAAAGGGGATAACAACACTTTTGATTTAACTGGGAATTGGTCCTGCTTCGAGCAGGGGGTTGGACTAGATGACCTTCTGGGGTCCCTTCCAACCCTGATATTCTATGATTCTATGATTCTACTTCCCTACCTCTCAGGGGAATTGAGGATGATGATGTTAAGGATTGTGAGGTGAGCAGATACTATGGTCATAGAGACCAGATAAGTAGATAGCTTTATAGGTGATTTCTATACTGTTGCTTTGATGGAATCAGTATAGGGCAGGGCACATATTAGAATTAATTGTGTGTAGGCGATAAACATCTGCTTATGAACAAGAACAATGCATATTTTTCATACATTTTGTGTTCGCTGTTGTTTTTCTTATTTAGAAGGTAGTACGAAACTGTGGTGTCTCCTCTAACCAGAGACCTAAACCGTTTAAGCTGAAACATATGACTCAAAGAGGAAGTATTTTGCAAAAAAACAGGTGCATGGGAAGTCAATTTCCTATTCATATTCTGTTGTGGCAATTGGTAGTCTAGAGAAATGGCAGACTTCAATTAGCTGGAAAAGTGACATCTTTAATTAAGAGAACCTCTCTGCCAGCACACTGAACGGTTGCCAGTTTCTGAGCATTTAGGGACCATTGATTGCCAACAATGGTAGCTAAGCTGCTTCTGTGTAGAATCTAATTGAATTTTCTCAAGTTAAAGCTTAGGCTCTGAAGTTAAAGTTAGAGGAACCCATAGTTTATTCTGACTTGACTTACAGTACAGTACCCTACATTCTGTGGCTCCTACAGCATGTGTCAACGTTCAGCAATGTGGGGGCACAGCTGAGAAAATCCCTCAGGCCTCTGTAGCTCATCATGCTGGGAATCTGATATGCCATTTACGGTATACCTTACACCGAGAAGCTTGAGTCCCTGTCACTGCTGGTGGTAAGGGGCAGTATGGACTTCTCTGCACCAACGGGGTAGCTGTGCCATGGGGCACTCGCCTCAGAGAGAGAGTTAATTTGACTTAAGGCTGCTGGTCCAGGAGTATAGCGGGCAGAGGCTGTATGGGAGATGTGCTTTCTCAGAACATCTGTATGCCCTGGTCGCGTCCCCTCCTGCACCAGTATTTCCTGCTGTTGAGGTGGGCTTGACTGGGGATTGTAAGGGCTTGCACACTGCAAACCTGCCTTCCCCATGATGGGTTTACCAACCATGGTGGACTCCCTGGAGCGAATTGCATTCCTGGTGTCTTTGGACATCATGCTGTTCCTTTAGCTCTGAATCTGGGAGCTGGAGGCTGACCATAACTGCACCGGAGGATAAAACCCTTTGTTTGACCCTGGCAAAGGCTCACTATCAGAATGATGTCATCTGCTGGCAGAGGCACAGCTAGGGAAGATGCTTCTGCTCCTTATTTGGCAGTGGCATGTGTTGTAGACTGCCAAGCCCCTTCTGCTGTCCCTTCTTCAGTTCCTAAGTCAGGTTCAAGTGCAGTTTCTCTAGTGCAACAGACCTGGACTTCAGCATGTCCATCTCCACTGAACCCTGCTGGGGTCTAACTTACTCTCTAAGCAGGGGCTGCTGCTGCTGCTCTTTCTATTCACAGTGGCTCCAAATTTAAATTGAGCTGACTCCTCCTGCCTTTTCTCCCTCTGTTGCTATCATATACTCTGAAGACTTGGTCACCATTCTTTCTCCTCCACTGGGCTTTGCTGCATATGTTCCAGAAATATTCCAGTCATGGGGGTTTGCTTAGACCCCGGAAGCCATAACTCTTGCAGCTGTCTTGTCCTCCACTTTTTTTAACCACTGCTAAATCTGACCCCCTCAGGGTTAACTCCTACAGCTGTCTCCCCTAGCTCTGCCTAGAGTAGTAGGAAGCTGTACACGTAATTCAAGGGTTGCTGGGTGCTACTTGTTTTCTTCTTTGCCTTCAGTCCCTCTTGAACTTCATCCTGATCATCTCTCTCTGCCTCCTTTGCCTTTTCTTGGGTTTTTAGAGGAGGCCTTTGCTTGCTTGCTTTGCTGTTTAAAATATAATGCTTGTGGGAAGTATTGGATCAGTCTCACTCGTGGTGAATTCAGTCTCTGTCTATTCAGTCCTGAGCTCCGGGCATTCAGTGTCCCTTCGATAAGGCCCATTCAGTCCTGCTGGATGTGTAAGTTAGTGCTCATAATAGAGCTGGTTGGAATTTTTTTCTGTTTACAAAAAAACATGTAAAATTGTTTTTGACAAAATGAAATAGCTCTTCATTGAATCATCCAAAACACTGAAAACCAGAAAAGAAATCATTAGGGTGGGGAGAGAGAGAGATGATTTGCTGATGAAAAATGTTTTTTTGAGGAAATCAGAGGCTTTATATGACAACTTTTGTTGAGTCAAAAATCCTATTTTTCAGTTAAAAAGTTTCAGTGGAAATATTTTGACCAGTCCCAGCCAATAGCTAGAGAGGAGTTTAATAAACATTCTCATTAAGATCATGGAACTTTCTTCCCCTGGGACACCAAACAGTCATTGGATGGTAATAACTTTTAGCTACTTGGGCTGGATTTGAAATGCTGAGGAAGAGGTGAAAGGCTCCCCATCTAATGGCCACCCCAAAGCCAGTTTCTTTCTTATGACTACTTAACCGCCTCCCACCATAGAATCATAGAATCATAGAATATAAGGGTTGGAAGGGACCCCAGAAGGTCATCTAGTCCAACCCCCTGCTCAAAGCAGGACCAATTCCCAGTTAAATCATCCCAGCCAGGGCTTTGTCAAGCCTGACCTTAAAAACCTCTAAGGAAGGAGATTCTACCACCTCCCTAGGTAACGCATTCCAGTGTTTCACCACCCTCATAGTGAAAAAGTTTTTCCTAATATCCAATCTAAACCTCCCCCACTGCAGCTTGAGACCATTACTCCTCGTTCTGTTCTCTCGTACTCCTCATTACTCCACCCTCCAATTTGCTTTAAAAAAGGAGGTTGCTTAGCATCTCTGACTTACTACAGAAGTTTATTCTCCTCAGGGTTCTCCATGTAAAATAGCTATTTGTATAGAGGGAACCAGCTGGTTGGAAAATAAATTGATTGGAAAAAAATTACATTTTTTTTTGCAAAATATTTTGGAACACATTTTTTTCTTGTTGTGATCAGCGCTGTGTCTGACTATAACCAAAATGAATACAATTTACCTTTCCATCCTCTGCTTTTTGTCCAGAGCAGAAATGTTTTACTGGTGAAATATCCATGCTGCTCTCAGAAATAAGAAGCAAGCCAGCTATTTTTTGCAAATTTTATGTCCCTTTGCTTTTTTAATGGATACAGTGAAAATGTATAAAAATTGCCAGATTTTATGCATGAAACTGTTGGAGCACCTCAAGCAGTCAGCAAGCTATTTTTCTTGATTCCCATTGTAGTGCTAGTTATGAGAAAGATAAGGAATGCTGAGATATCTACAAAGGGGTGTTATCTCAGTAAGAGATAGTAAGGGAGGTTCTCTCAGCCCAAATCAAAGAGGGTGGCTAACATCTGACATGTTAAATATGCTAGAATAGTTTAAAAGAAGAGAAGACAAAGATGCTACAGGTGAGTTGGGACATGCAGGCAAGACCAGGAGAGTTCTGGGAACAGCACGCATCAAAAGTGAAAGGGACAAAGGCTGGGAATTGTTTGAGATTGTAAATGAACTCTGTGAAAAGACCACTGAATTGTTACCAGTGACTGACAAGAACATAAGATGTCACGTGTGAGAAATGAAGATATCCTACGTCTGGCAGCCTCGGCATCAGAAATTCAGACAAAAAGACAGCATCTGATGTGTCTCAGTTTGTGATTGCATTAGGGCAAGAACAGAGAAGAGGAGAGAGGAATGGAAAGCTGGTGAAATGAGAGAGGCAGATACAAGTGACATTGAAGAAAATGGAATAAAGTGGTTAGGGAGATTTCAGGGAAGAAAACCTGAGAGAGTGTGAAATAGTTGCCAAAGTACTCTCGAAGGGCCCTGAAGCAGGGGAATGGTAAGAGTTCTTTGCTGTGTCATTCATCTCGCTGTTCACTAGGACTGGATGGGAAATGTACCTTGGCTTATGAATTATCATTTAAAAAATCTTAAACATGCAAAAGGAGAACAAGGGCGTTTGCATAAACTCTGGAAGCTCTAGTCCGCTAAATGCATAGGTGCCAGCTGCCTAGGGGGTGCTCAGCACTCACCAGCAGCCCCACGGATCATCTCGCCTTCCCACCTGCCAGTGGGCCCTGCTGCTCCGCTCCTGCCTGCCGTGATCAGCTGTTCAGTGGCATGCAGGAGGCACTGGGGTGGGGCGGGAGCAGTGGGAGCAGGAAGAAGCAGGGCAGGGGGTGGAATGGGGTGGGAAGGGGGAGGGTGGGGACAGGAAGGGGCGGGGTGGGAGCTTGGGGAAAGGGGTGGAGCAGAACCTGGGGGAGGAGCAGGGGTCGAGCACGCTGCCAGGGAACAGAGGAAGTCGGTGCCTGTGGCTAAATGGGTTTAGAGAGTTTCTCAACAAGAGCCAGGGATGGAGTTGCAGAAACATTTGCATGTAAGCCACGTGGCTGAAAGTACAAGAGTTATATTTTGGGGGGGGGGGGGGTTATTTTGTTTGGCTTTTAAAAACAAAGGTGGTGCAGGTTGTGTTTCCTACAGTGAAGGTGCCCAATACTTTCCATTATAAGACACTATTACATTGCCAAACTGAAACAATTCAGGCTGAAATTTTCCATGCTGGGTGTCTGGCCTCAGGCTGGCTGAAATATTCATGGGGATGGAGGAAAGTTTCAGCTAAAATGGTTCATCTGTTTTTAAGAGCAAGATTAGGGAAAACTACATGTGTTGTTCAGATTAAAAGAAATTCTTACAATCATTTCATTAAAGGGCCATAGCACCTTATGATCTGGAGCAGGGTTTGGATTTGAAGTTAGCCCACGGGGTTGCCCTGGTATCAGGGATGTGCCTTTTTCCTGTCCCTGTAGAAAAACAGCCGAAATTTGGCTGAATTGTGAACCTCTGAAAAATGTCAGTTTCCACATGCTTGGTAGAAACTTGTTTGAGTTTGGCAGCTAAATTCTCCAGCAATTCCATTTGCACTGAGCATGCTCCAGTCCCTCATGGCTCCAGCATGCTGACCAGAGTGTAGAGCAGCTGAGCATGATCCCGACCTGGGCTGAACAGAACCTTGGGTGCTAGGCACAGGAACTGAGAGCAGGGCAAGAGAGTGTCAGTCACTCCTGCATTCTCCATGCTCCCCTGCTGTGTGTGTGTGTGTGTGTGATATGACGTTCCCTGGGTGTAACCTAGACTCTGGGACTGCTGAGCCCTTGCCTCTCACTTGGTGGTGCTGATGTCAAGCCAAGAGCCTCTGACAGGCACTGCATTTACACAGACATTCACAGGCAGGACAACACCCATCTCCCAGTCACTCATGAATCATCAATAAAGAAACTCCAGCCAATTCCCCCTGAGCCCTCCAGCCTTGCATGACAGAAATATACCGCCTTGCACTACTCAAGGTTCCCTTGGACTGTACAAACTCATTAATAACTTCATCACTTCTTCATAGGAAAGTGGACCAGCCTTTGTAATCTGAGCTGAGATTCCCCCAAGCACTTCAACCAAAACACACAGTTTTAGGTAATATATCAAATAGATTTATTAACTGTTGAAAGGTAGATTTTTAAGTAATTATAAGTAGCAGGCATAGGAATCAGAGTTGGTTACCAAAGAAGCAAAAATAGAAATGCAGCCTGAATTCTAAATTAGACAGACTAAGCAAGATTTGAATCAAACAACGTCTAACCTTAACAGATGGTACAAGCAGGTTACAGTTCCTCAATACACAGACTAGATACTCTTCCAGCCTGGGACCAGATTTCCCCAGTTCAGAGCCTGTGTCTTCCAGTCATGCTTCCAGGTGTTGAGATGGAGGGATGTGGGGGAGAGAGAGACCAAGTGTTGATGTCACTGTCTCTTTTTACGCCTTCTTCCAGCTTACAAAGTTCCTTCCTGTGACCTGGGGTTCTGGCAGTCCCTATTGGTCAAGTAATTTCCATTGTGTACGTGTCTCTAAGGAGTCTCTGAGACAGTGGATTTTTTTTCTTGATGGACATAAAAACCGTCTGGTCCTCCTTTGTTGTAACAGAAAGGCTGGCTCATGGGCGTTCCCAACCTCACAACATATTTCAGTAGCACATACAGTAATACTTCATAACTTCACATACCAGCATAGTATGTACAATCCAACAGGATATTAATGTTCAACAGATCCAGATTTTTAAAAGCATACCTCACAAGGCATACGTTTGTATAAAATATCATTATGAGACTGGTGAATATGGGGGGTTCTAGGGTGCTATTTTGAGGTACAGAATATCACTCTGTGTGTGTGTGTGTAAGAGATGTAGGGCAGGGGGACATGTCCAGGAACAAAGAGGAGGAAGGGGGGTTGGGAGCAGGAGCTGGGATGGGGTGGGAGAGGAAAATACGAACATGGTAAAGAAGAGGAGCAAGAGTCGGGGATGAGGGTGGATAGGTGTTGTGGAGAGAGGTCATGGGGAGGGTGGATCAGAACAGAAGGGGGCATGGAGGGGCAGAAGGCTGTGTAACCACTAGAGCCCCACGGATCCTATTATTCCTGTCTGTTAAATAGCTGTGAAACCCACCTGCAAAGTAAATGTCTCCATCCACCTCTAGTAGTAGTAAGGCCATGTAGAAGATAACAGCTTTCTACTGTTACCAGTTACTCAGTTAGCTCAGGTGGTAGAGGACTACGATGTGAAACTAAAAATCCCAACTCTGCTGATGACCTGCATGGGGGATTAACATGACATTTGTGTGTTTTTGTTTTGTCTTCCCCGTCCCCCTTGCAAATTTTTAAGCTTTTAAACACTTAGAAAATTACATCCAAAACACTTAAGTTGAAAAGTCAAGCACCACAAACATTAGTAAATTCCAGAATTTGTCCCCCATATGCATTTGGATATGGTCTTTAATTACATGATCTCATACTGTTTATTTTTTCTACAGAAAAAAAAGTTTTGATGAAAAAGTTTTAGCCAGCTCTTGGAGTTTCCCAGGTATCACTGAGGGCACAATCAGTGGGGTTTCAGAACTGTTGTTAGGGCCATAATATGGCTTACACAATCTTCATTAGTGGCTGTGGTGAATGATAAGGAAGGAACCTAGCTTGACTCAGGTTGTTTGCAGGGTTGACAGAAAAAAAAATCTTGTACAGGTAAGCTGAGTATGTTTGATCTGGAGTCAATGAAACATAAAAACCATAAAGCCTACCATGTTCTTTTTACTTAGTCATTTTTCTGAATAAATCTATACTGTAAAGTGGGCATAGGGAAAGATCAGACATGGAGTTTTCAGGTTGCCAGGCAGCTAAAGGACATAAAAGGAGAACAAAACCTTGCGTGATGGCTGAAACTGGGATGCAACCAAATCCAATCTGGCAATATCTTCTTGTGCGTTTTATATCTTTAATATCCTGGGACCAACATGGCTAGAACAACACGGCAAGGAACTTTCAAGAAGAATAAATTTTAATAAGGTCCCTAGATCACCAATTAGATCTGTTTTTTCTCTCTACACACACACACATCACTTCTGACCATCAGTTGTATCGAGCTTCCTTTTGAAAATAATTAGTGCTACAACCACTTAGTGTTTTTCAAGGTAAATAAAAGTTTACAGCTGAACCAAAATAATTACAAACACAGACAGGATGTTGCTGTCTGCCATGGGTGAAGAGAGGCTTTGAAGAAACTCTTTTGGAACCAGATCTTGTTGAGACTGTGGTTGGGATAGTTTTGATGAGGATTGGATGGCAATGAAATTGCATGGACTGTTTTCATGAGATTTTTGACTCTTCCCCGAAACCGGAAGTCTTGGAATATCAGATGAGGGGGAAAAACTCTTGCCATCTCATTTCTTTTTTGGAATGTTCTTGTTTTCCTCCTCTATCCCTAGGTAAAGTTTCAGAAACTTTGAAAAATAGGGATATTGCCAATCCTAACTATAGTGGCATGAAAGTGAGACACAGGGTTTGGCCCAGGAAACTCATGCAGTTGGACTGCTGGGCAAAAGTATGGTCCATGCTAAAGTAATAAACCTATAATGGTATAAAGAAAAGGAGTACTTGTGGCACCTTAGAGACTAACAAATTTATTTGAGCATAAGCTTTTGTGGGCTACAGCCCACTTCATCGGATGCATAGAATGGAACATATAGTAGAAGATATTTATATATAGAGAGAACATGAAAAGCCATGTCACCATACTCACTACAATGAGAGTGATCAGTTAAGGTGAGCTATTACCAGCAGGAGAGGGAAAAAAAACCCAACAAAACAAAAAACCCTTTGTAGTGATAATCAAGATGGGCCATTTCCAGCAGTTGACAAGAACGTGTGAAGAACAATAGGGGGGGAAAATAAACATGGGGAAATAGTTTTACTTTGTGTAATGACACATCCACTCCCAGTCTTTATTCAAGCCTAATTTAATGGTGTCCAGTTTGCAAATTAATTCCAATTCAGCAGTCTATCGTTGGAGTCTGTTTTTGAAGTTTTTTTGTTGTAATATTGTGACTTTTAGGTCTGTAATCAAGTGACCAGAGAGATTGAAGTGTTCTCCAACTGGTTTTTGAATGTTATAATTCCTGACGTCTGATTTGTGTCCATTTATTCTTTTACGTAGAGACTGTCCAGTTTGGCCAATGTACATGGCAGAGGGGCATTGTTGGCACATGATGGCATATATCACATTGGTAGATGTGCAGGTGAACGAGCTGTGTCCACATATCTATTCAGGGGACACCATCATCGGGCCTAATCACATCAGCCACACTGTCAGAGGCTCGCTTGTTAGTCTCAAAAGTCCTGTTCTTTTTGTGGATACAGACTAACACGGCTGCTACTCTGAAACCCGCCATAATGGTATGTATCTGTAATACACAATGCATAACACCGGCCTATGAGGGGAGCACCTGGATACGGCCAGACCTTTAAATTGAAGAAATCTGTGTAATACAACATTCAATAAGATAACAATCTCTTGTTACATCTCCCAAAGTTATTCAAAAGCCCTCAACACTGAACTATTTCCATTAAAGTAATGGGAGCACTATTAGGCCAGTGTTGAACACAGTTGAAAATCCCATCCAAGATGTCTGCAGCAGATGTGTAGAAAGGCACACTTCTTGAAAAGCTTTGATTTCAAAGTTTGGTGCTAAAGCCACAATTCAGATATTGAGAAGAAAAATTCTAACCACTTACAATATTCTGAATATTTAAACAATTATGAGACTACTTATGCAAAGAAGTTGCATGTTTATGAAGATAGAAGAAGGTGCATTTAAAAAACCATGTACTGTTACCGTCTGAATTATTTGTGTGGCTTGCTTTTTTCTGTAAAAGCTCCTATTTTTTCCTGAAAGAATGAACTATATTCCTCTGAAGAGAGAACTTCTTCCTATTTGTTCAACCACCGAGATATAATGGTGATGGGTATATTAGAGATTCATCTATAGATGTGAGAGATTAAATTTCGGTATTCCGCAGAATTAAATCAAAACTCATTTTAGTAAGGTGATTTGTCTTAAGTTTACAACTGAATCGAAAGCTCCAGACTTCTCAATCCACCATAGACAGATTTCTTTTACAAAGCTGTATGAATAATAAATGCCTTTGCTGTCAAATTTCAGTGAAAACAAGTTTCAGAAAAACCACTTCATTTTCACCTTCTATTGATTGCAGCCTTGGTGGCTTATGTAGCACCGCAGTTGTCACAACTTCAAATATGCTCTTATCTCTGCAAACTAGTCATCAATCAAAAAAGGTTAATTTGACTCCCTTGACACTTTCATCATCTGGCTTTTGGGTTTCTATGTAACTAGTAAAAACAATTTCCATTCAGAGACTTTAATTTTCAAAAGGTTAAAAATCTTGGGGAAGACTCATTTTTTTTCCCCCTGCTGAATATATAAACGGTATGGTATATTCATTTAAAGATGTGTGAATGAGTTCATAGAAAATTTGAGCCTATTCTAAGTAATTTATTATTGAGAGAATGCTTAAGCTACACTGTTTCCCCCCCCAAACCAGTTCCTCCATTCTGAACTGATTTTATTTTAGTCAGAAAGTTCAAGCAGAAGTTGCCACCTTTGGAAAGGCAAATGAAACTCTTTTGAACTCCACATTTGTTCTAAAAATTAAGTTACAGAATAACTGTTCACCTCAGTGGGAACCTGGGTGTTTTTTCTCAATTTCATTTTCCCCCGTCTCCTCAAATGTGCTCAGCATTTTTATTGGCTTCATTCAGGCACTTTGTTGTCTCACCTCTTTCTTTCCAAGCTGTATGCACTTCGGGGCCTGAGCCAAAGCCTGCTGAATTGGATGGGAAGACTCCAACAGGCTTTGAGTCAGGCCCAATGCAGCAAAGCCTGGGCAGCTGTGCACCGGTGTTCACAGAAGCACATACAGCATTCATAGTGATGCATCCACTTGGGTGGTAGAGCACATGGCGGAAGATTGTGGCTTCAATCTTGGTTCTTCACCAACCTACAGAGAAGATGAGATGCTTATAGAAAGGCTTTGCTGGTCAGGGCCAAGGAGATGGGCTATGGTCACATGTTACTGCTCTCAGTGAGAGCTGAGGGCAAAATTCCCCCTGTTCTCGATGGGAGCTGTTGGGGGCTGACGTTGGCCTCAATGGTGTGGGCTGAGCACTTATGAAAATCTTCTACAGAATGTGTAGTGAGATGCTGAAAGGGGCTGTTCCTCTAATATCATGGACTTGGCATTAATGCTGGTTTGGCAGTGTACAAAGTAGCTGCTCCTTTTGGTGCGAAGACAGGTAAGTACCCGTGTTTCCAGATACCTTCTACAGTGTGGCCGCAAAGCTGCATTAGACACACAGCGTTATTTTTAGTGGGATGCTAATGCTCCTTCTCTATCTAGTCAGAGTACAGTGGTTGCGATTTAAAACTCAGCATTTACCCACAGCTGAGAGAGGCACTTGAAATATCATCCTGTTTTATTTGCCTATACTTAAAATATAGCTATAATAGAACTGCTGTGTTACGGGTCCCATTGTGTGTTAGAGTAAAGGTTGACGTTAATCCTGACCACTGCATAACGTCTGATTCTTTTCCTTTGAATGTTGGTTCTACCAGGTACTCCATTTCATATGGTGTTTTGTGAAGGGCAAAAGGATACTAAGAACTGTGTGAATACTCATGTCCCTTTTGAATGCTCTCAGACCTCTGAGGACTAAAAGTCTCAACTGGGGTTGTAAATATCCAGATTTCAATTGAGAAGAAGGGCGTGTTGCACTGCCAATATATGTAGTTAGCAGTAGTTAATCACAAAGCTATGAGCCTATTCATCCCTGACGTAATTCCCCCGGCTTCACTGCAGCTACATCAGTAACAGAAAGACACTGAGTAACGTCAAGCAGAACTCAGGCACTATATGAGTGTAACACTGGAGTGAAGCTGTAATTGTGAGAGATGCCAAGGGTGAAGAAAGAGGGCAGCTTCTTTATTTCAGCATTAGTGAATCTGGGGCTAGCCAATTTCTAATTAATTATCAGTACATACTGCACTTGTATGATAAAAGGCTGTGTTTCCCTTCTGCCAGAACGTGTTTTCCCTGTAAAAATACTTGTTGCGTGAATTCTGTTTATGTCCGTTATACTGGCAAACTGCCAGACCTTCCAAACCCCTGTGCCCAAACAGTCAATCCACCCAGCACATAAATCCCAGCTGCTTGTTTTTTAGACTGCTCTCCCAAGGAACACTGTTATTCTTAGCAATGACACCAGCATGAACTGGCACTTAAATATGTTCTGTTCAGCCCAAGGCCCTTGATCCACAAATGAACTTCAGTTACTTGACTTATTTATGGTACAGAACTGTCTCTGTCCCTCCTGTGGCTATTTCAGCATTTTCTCCATTGTTTGCTTAGCAGGTCAGCAGATTCTTTTGCAATCAATGCCTGGGCCCTTCCACTGATTGGCTGTATGCTGAGCCATAGAGACAGCTGACGCTGTGTCCCCCCACATTGTCTGTTTGGAAATCCTCTCTGCCACTGCTGCCCGGGGACCTGTGGTTGCATGTCTGCTTCTAAGGGCCGGGCTATGCTAGAGAGCTTACAGCGGTGCAGCTGTAAGCTCTCTAAGGCAGCTGCTCGAAGTCGACAGGAGAGAGCTCTCCCATCGGCTTAACTCGGGTGATTTCTTCATAAGATACGCTGATATAAGCTGTCGACATAGCCTTAATGTGGGCTGTCTGTCTGGAACTCAATCGACTAGGTCATGTTTGACAGGTAATGTTCTCCCCACACGCATGTTATGTTCTTTCTGTGAAAAGGAACTGATAAAAACTTTTATTCAACGTTAGGCAGAGGTGTTTGCAGTTTATTTTGACATTTACCCATTGGTATCTGTCAATAATTTCTCCAGGTTTGTTACAAAAGTTAAAACCTCCCAATTCAGAAAGATTTCCCCATGTCTGAGATCCTGATGGTCACCAAAAAAGGGAGCGAACAAAACCACTCCAGGTCCCCTTCTGAGCATGTCCAGCCATTGATCCCGTCCCATTTAAACAGAGGAGTTTTTTGGGCACCGTCTCTATTATTATTATTATTTGTATTGCAGTGCATCTACGAACTGCAGTCATGGACCAGGACCCCTTTCTGCTAGGTGCTGTACCAACACACAACAAAACCCATCCCTGCCCCAGAGAGTTTATAATCTAATAAACAGCTGCCCTCACGTTACATGGCAAGAGAGAGTATGTGTCTCACATAGACAAGACAGATATGGGTCCTGACGATCTAGACCAGGGGTGGTCAAACTTTTTGGCCCGAGGGCCACATTGGGGTTGCAAAACTGTATGGAGGGCCAGGTAGGGAAGGCTGTGCCTCCCCAAACAGCCTGACCCCTGCCCCTATCTGTTCCCCTCCCACTTCCCGCCCCCTGACTGCCCCCTTGAGAACTCCCAACCCATCCAACTCCTCCCCCCGCTCCTTGTTCCCTGACTGCCCCCTCCCAGGACTCCCCCCACCCCTAACCACTCCCCCGGGACCCCACCCCCATCCAACTCCCCCTTCCCCCTGTCCTCTGACTGCCCCGACCCTTATCCACACCCCTGCCCCTGACAGGCCCCCCTGGCACTCCCACGCCTATCCAACCACCCCCTGTTCCCCCATCCCCTGACCACGACCCTCCCCAGAACCTCCACCCCATTCAACCGCTCCCTGTCCCCTGACTGCCCCCAGGACTCCCTGCCCCTTATTCAACCCCCCTGCTCCCCGCCCCGCCCCCCCCTTACCATGCTGCTCAGAGCAGCAGGAGCTCAGGCTCCCCCTCCCTGCGGGGGAGGGAGTGGAGACAGCAGGGGAGGGGGCGGGAGCTAGCCTCCCTGGCCGGGAGCTCAAGAGCTGGGCAGGATGGTCCCACAGGCCGTAGTTTGCCCACCTCTGATCTAGACTATGATACTTCAAAGGCACCTCTCACATAGTTATCCTAAGTTCCTGATTAAGGAAAGCACTTATGCAAGTGCTTAAGTTCATATCTATTCAGGACAGCCCCAAATAGGATGCACATGAGGATTAAGCACCTGCTTAAAGTTCAGCATATACTTAAGTGCACTCCTGAAAAGGGATGTTTTTTCTGAATTGGGTCCTAAGTGCTGAATATAGTCATGGAGAGAGCTCAAAAGTCACAGAGGCACCTCTGTCTCCATTAGACTCTGGGTAAGTCATTTGTTTGCACTGGGGAGGGTCAGAAGAGATGCAAAGCTAGGATCTGCCTGAACTGCCGGAAAGACTCCCATTGACTTCAATTGGTTTTGGATCATCTAATGAGAACATTATCTATACTTACTTACAGACCCTTCTAATAGTCTCCTATGTACAGTTGAACATACGTGACAGAATACAAACCTGTGGACTGCTTGGAGCTGATATGAGAGAGCTAATGTTTAAAAAAATTGTTCAGTGAAGAATGATCTGCTCAGTGAAACATGAGAAACGTTATACTTCGCTGTGCGAACGACCATTAGCAAAACAGTCATGGAAAACACAAATTTGGGGCCAGGGCCTCGAAACAAAATAAGAAATGACTTGTGAAATGTCACGAAAAGATACGAGCTTCTTTTTATTGCACGTCTCTAATACAAGTGTATGTATGAGGATGGTGGAATGTATGATGGTTTGTGAGAGCAATCAGTAGTGTGGGAGTTTCCTCTCTGAACAAATGGGAAAGTTGTCCTATTGTTTATAAATAAAATGTGTTTGTGCATATGTATGTTCCTATCCTGTCCTCAGCACCTTACAGCAGGGCATTAAGATGCGTGATGAATATCTGTCATACCATTTTGTCTGTCATCCTCTCGTTAGAAACTTAATTGTGTTTGCAGTATATCTTTTTTTTCCTAGGTGTCTCATTCTGGGGCGCAATCCAGATCAGTAAGGGGTGTGTCACTGTGTACTCTATAAACTCTGTAGCTCCCTTGTCTGGATACATACATGCATACAAACATGCACCGAGTGTCCGTTTGATTAGCAACCATGGACTAGCAACTCTGATTCCAGCAGCCTGCTTGTTATAACCCAGCCACACTCTGGTATCCACCAGCTTTTTCGTTACATGTGGCAAGATGACCATAACAGCCCCAGTCCTGAATTCTTCCCAAAACTATGTGCTCTGCAGCGTCCAGCCCCTTCCTGGATCATTCAGAGGAATAATAAGGTTTGTTCGTTCCTCTAACGTAACAAACTGCACAGCTTATTGCTTTAACCGGAGTTAACTATTACTTTAATTCAGCACAGCACTAGGATGGTTTAGATTGGAATAAAACCACCTTAAAGTGTAATAAAATAAATATACTAAAAATCTAAAAAGTATAGATTTGATAAAATTTGTATCCTATTACTTTTTTCTTAAAGAGTAAAAAAAAAATAGATTACTGATGAAGGAAAGCACAGCAAACATTATTAGCCCCTTCAATAACCTGACTAGTTCAATCTAATAGACAATAGCGAGGCTTGTTTTTATAGCTTGTTTTCTACTGGTTTGACATCTTGCCTGAATTAATGCCAAAGCACTATCTAACACACTAACTGAAAATGAGGTTTCATTTGTGTTAGAGGACCCTCTGCTGAAGCTCAGAAATGAACATTCTTTTCTCCTGAACCTTTTGACCTAACCACCTTTACTACACCAACTAGTCTTTTTCTTTTCCTCATTTTTTTTAAGTAATCGTTTTGCAGTTTGCCCATCGTGTAATCCGTTAATTCAGTGGAACATCACTAAGTTTATTCAGCAGAAAGAGGCTGATCAGTCTATTAAGCTTGGTAGATTGTCCTAGAATACACAGTGCAATGACATACGTTTATTTAAAAAGAAATCCACTGCAAACTACATTTTAAACTGCTTAAAAACACCAAACTAACTACCAAAAGGCACATGGACAATACCTGTAAGTATGTGACAGAAGGCAGGAAATTGGGAGATATGGGGCCTGCCCTTCAGATGAGTGCATGCAGTGACATTGATTTTAGTGGACCTATACCAATATATACATACAGGAGATAATCTGGCCCATAGTGCTTTCTCTGGCTTATATGGTTTCTGTCACTGCTTTCCAGTGGTCTCTCTTAAATTAATGGATCTTTGTGAGCTGCACTTGGAGACAAGCATAGAGGTCTAGCTGCATGAAGAACTCCTAGATCATACATGAACATGTGCAATGGAGAGGAAGACATGTTGTGACCAGACAGTAGAGCTAGGTGGGTTCTGCGTTAATTAATCATGAGTGTGTGTTTGAATTTTAAAATGACCTTGCTTTTGCATGGCTGCACCTTTTCTACTCGCTTTCCATGCACATTTGAACAACCCCAGTTTTAGTTGCACGAGTGTCAACTAAATGTAAGTTTTAAGCTTATGTGCTCAAGAAGTCACATGAGAAGTAGTTCTTTTCTAGAGGGGAATCAGCCAGTGCTTACTAACCCAGAAGGGAGACAGGATTCCCCCAGATAGTCACCAGAGCACAGATGCAGCAAAACTGTAGGTGAGAGAAGGAAGGATCTGATGAACACTTTCTCAGGCAAATCCTTGGTGTGAACGTGATGAGAAAACAATTCAGTTCAAACTCTGCAGCCAGCCTACACATTTTACACTAGCCTAATATTTTCAGGAATGACACTTGTATTCTCTCTCTCTCTCTCTCTCCCTAAGCTGCTATCCACTTTCCCCTGCAGTCACACTTTATTCTGTTGTTTACTTTGCAATTTTCTCAAGTTTTGTCATAGCTTTAAGTTACTTGCTTGTTGTTTAAGATGATTTTTTTGAAGTGATCATCTTCTCTGTGGATGGTTGCTTGTGGATTGAATGAATATTCAACCTGTAGTATTTAAAATTGTGTGTTGTCTAGCTGTTGAGCACTCATGTAGATTTATTTCTGTTTCCCACATTCAGTAAATACTATTTTATTATTATTTGTTTGTATTGCGGTAGTGCTTACACATCCCAGTACAGGGTTTGAGGCTCTGTTGTGCTAGGCACTGTACAAACACAACAAAAAGACTGTCCCCCCAAAGAGCTTATAATTGAAGCGTAACTTTTACAGTAAAGATGAAAGCTTGAGAAATTCAGTAGTGAATATCCATTAGGGAAGAGCCAAGGGATGGCAAAAAGAAAAATATTGGTTGTCTTGACTACTTCCAAATAGTAGATTACCTTTTGGATCAAGGTTGCAGGGGAAATACTACTCTCCCTTAAGAGAGAAGTTATCTGCCTCAGTTGTCAAGGGTACGCCATTTTTGGTATTAGAATAAGTGGTGCTCTGAAGTCAAGATATGGGTACACTGTAGAACGTTGTGTACATTGACAAAATGTATGGACTCTGACCTGTTGTTGCAGATCCATGGTGACCTTCCAAATTCATACGCACAAATGTATGTGCTTAAATTTACAAAAGAGAAATCACTGTATCACTAGCTGCTTTCTGTGTGACGTGAAAGGTCTTGCCTTATTAAAGCATCTCTTAGGGAGTGCTACCTAGGTGGGTTTTTTTAGCTCTGTAATTTTAAAATGCCATAACCGTTGTGGAATGTAGTCATAGAATCATTTTAAGCTATTTATTCTGCATCACTTAATTGACGAGACTGGAATTTCCCCCTGCTTTAGCATATTTTATCATCTTCATTCAAGTAATAATTGTATGTATAATATGATGCAGTGAAGTCAGAACCAAAAAGTTTGAATAGGCTCATACTATACTTGCATAAGAGCCATTAAATAATTTAAATATAGTGGGTTGATTGTGATATCTACAGAGTAATATGAGTTAATAGAGTGGGTACTTTAATAAGGATCCTAAATTAAATAATATTGAAATAATATTTATGGACTCAAACAATTATGAATTTAGCAGCAAGTATGCGGTGGATGCTGATATATTGCTTATAATGCTTTTCCATATAGTGCGCTGTATTATGGGAATTAGTTAGATTATTTCAAATGTGATCCATTTGTATCTCAAATACTCTGAACTTGGGGTGAGGGGTATACATAAGGAGGAAGTTTGAAAGCAAGCGGTTTAGACCCAACTTCCCCTGCTATTATTTTTGGATTAGTGGTTGTTTTAACAGAGTTGGGCAAAACCCATAGCTATCGATCTCACCCAGGCTCCAAAGTTTGAGGGTTCAGATAAAATGGGATCTGGATCAGAATGATGGTTTTATGCATTTCTATTTATGTATTCATGTGCTAATATTAAAAAAATGGCATTTGCCTCTGGTTCAGATGTAAGCCATGTTCTAAATTCACGATCAAATCAGCACTCGAGTTTTGTGATCCCAGAATCTCACCAGCAGTTTCAGGGAGACTTCCACTATTGTGATCTAAAAATCTCTCAAAAGAAGCTTTTCACATGAAAACTTGGACACATGTAAATTGGAACAGCAAACAGGCGTGTTCTGGGTTTGGACCTGAATTTGAAGCAAGCTGTGGGACTGCTTCAGATCTAGCGATTCAAATCTGAATTTGTCTGTAATTTCAAAGAGTTTGGATGCCAGTTAACCTTACAATAACATAATTTAAAGTCCGTCAGCGACTTGCATTGTAACTTTATTGGGGCACAGAGCTGCTATTTTCCATTCTGCTAAATTTCTACTAGGAAAACATACATTTTCTTGGCTATGAGTAAGACTCCCCTGGAGAAGGAAGAGCCCACGCTGATTCTAGCACCGAGATTTCACTGCTTTCTAGTGACATATAAAAAGCACGGCAGCTGACCCTGGAAGAAAGTTGAGAGGAGGTTTTTGGATTGGGGTGTAAGCTGGAAAGAGGGTTCTTGGTGCTGTGTGTATAAGAAGCTGTTCCTCGCTATTTGAGTCCTTCTGTGTTCAGAGACACAAGACACTTCTGCATTCCTTGTAAATAAAACTGCATCTAAGAAGTACCTAACTCTTAACAATTTCTGCTTTGAACTGGAACTCAAACTTTGACTAAGTGCTTGAGTCAAAAGGGGCAACGGTCCCATTGGTTGGGTTGTGATCAGGCCCAATTTTTCTTTTTTGGTTTTTGTTTCTCACCATCAGGACTTGCTACATTTATCTTTATGTAGAGGTACCTTTAAAATGGGCAGTTTACAGCTCCCATACTCTTGCACAATACTGCAAAGTAGCCCTGATGTATTCAAAAGTCCTTCAGGAACTCATCCTCCTTTTAAAAACAATTGCACGGGTGAATAAATATTGCAGATAGGTGTAGCTTGCCCTACCAGCAGCATCTGTCACCTCCTTTTGCAACTACAATGTATATTGGAGCCTAAGCTACAGCAAAGTTTCACAATGTTTTGTGATCAGAACTGGTTCACTGGCCCTGGGATCATTATCATTTGAACAGGTAAAGGACTGGCATGATTGGACAACTGACCTTCCCTAAATGAAATGAGTTTTATACCAAGAACATTGAGCATAAATGAGAATCATAATTAGACTCAAATAGGAAGGTCATTTTAAGAATGACAGATACTTTTCATCTCCTCTTAAGTTCTGGGAGATGTTTAGAGAGATGTCATCTTTTTGGCGAGCTAAAATGCAGAGCATATATCCTGTATGTCACTTTTCTGGATTGTAACTGTGGCTCTTTGGGCATACAAAGAGTTAACAATTACTTGCCAGGTTGTTGCTAGCTGTTTGTTTAAAGGAAATTTAAATAAAAGGCCTATTTTGTAGGCCTGAGCTAGATCTCTGAAACCAATCCTGTGGCCCAATTTGGACCTGAACTTCACTGCTTGGTCTACCTACAGTTTGAGAATCTATCCATTTTCTCATTTATCTGTGTATCTGCCTGTTTGACCTCTTTTAATCCACATAGTTTTATTTCTAAATCAGAGACTCATTTTGAAGACTATGGTACAGTTAAGTACTCTGAGCTTTGCCATGCAAGCCAATAATGTACAAGTCCCAGTTTACATAAATAAAACTGCCTGTTTACCATCTGTAACACAGATGTAATACCATATAATCCAATGGTCGCATTGGGCCTTGAAATAAGACTACCAGGATTGACTACTGCATTGCATTTTTAGTGAAATAGACAGCCTGGATGTACTCTAATTTTATAACCTGACCTGTTGGTCATTACTTAAAGCCACAAGTCATTTTTAATCTTGGAGTCTTCCTTTTTGCAAGTAGATTCTCGAATGGACAGCGTGTCATCTGCTAA
Source organism: Caretta caretta (assembly GCF_965140235.1). NCBI lineage: Eukaryota > Metazoa > Chordata > Testudines > Cheloniidae > Caretta > Caretta caretta. The sequence continues at coordinate 90,636,497 of NC_134214.1, forward strand.
GTAAATTTCAGATTTTAAAAAGGCATTTAGTCCTATAACTCAAGATGATAAAAAAGCCCATTTAATAGGGAATACGCTTTTGCTATGGACTAGATCAATAAATTAAATAGATTAATTAAATCAAACTGTCAGGACCAAGGACTGTCACGAAGTGAAGTCAGTGGAGTTCGCCATTTTTCAGAGGCAGGAACGCAACAAGAAAAGGGAGTCTTCAATGGATAATTATATAATGAACGTGCGTGAGTGGGTACAATAAATGTCTAGCAATGGGAAATTGTGCCAGTCATCTGATCCCAAACAGTAAAAGGAGGCAGATAAGTCAGTGCAGAGAAACATTATATTTACTTATTGAATTCCTTCCTGTGAATGTTGAACTTCTTCAGTTTCCAAGTAAGAGAAGTTGCTCATGGAATAGTCTTAATTATTTTTGATTTTGAATCTTTACCACAAAGGACCCAGGAAAACGTACTTTTGCACCTCAGTGTCACACAGTTCAGACTTTATTCAGTCCACCTAGTATATCTGCCAAGGGGCGTCTCCATGCCAGATCTTGTTAGCTAAGCAGAGCTTGCCTTTGTTGGGAGAGATCCAGGGGAAAAAGCTAGGTGCTGCAAGTGTCCTAGTAGGTGGCACTGAGGATTGGAACAATGCCCCACTATGGTGTTAGAGGGAATTGTGCTGTTGGCAAGACAATTTTACCAGTGAGATGTAAAACCAAAGCACTAATGTCTAAAGATTCCTTGTCACTATTGAAAACGTGCGAGAGCCCTATTGTCCTGTCCAAATTCCAGCATAGGGATATTCAGTTTACCTGCAGTAAGTTCTCCCGTTCCTTCATTTGACTAGTGTAGTCTTTGCTTCCTGTCTCAGAATGACCCCACAGCTGGTTGCCTGCAACCATGAGGTAGTCCATGGTAAGGCACTTATCGTTCCTCCTTGTTTTACTGACACCAGACTGGATGGTTCAGTTAGCCTTGTGCTGAGTCAGCTTTCCCCAGATAGCTCTTCTGTCCAGTATGGGCCTGAAAGGTTGCAGGGGCTTTGCCCCAGTGAGTAAAATGGAATTTCCTTGTCTGCGGGCTCCGTTCCCGTGCTCAGATGGAGGATAGAGGTGTTACGAGGCTGTAGGCTATTCCCTTCCCCACCCCCTCTAAAAATGGCAATGGAGAGTCTTCAGGACTCTGACGTTGTCGGGGGAGCCTCTTTTCTGCCAAGACTCTTGGGGCTGAGCAAGTCCAGCTCCAAGGCTGTAAAATGCTTCCAGGTGTGCAGTGAAACCATCAGGGAGACAGAGAATACTGGAGTGTGGGTGGTCGGAGCTCTCTTCAACCAGCAGCTCTAACACACTTGGATCTTCCCTGAGGCTAGCTTATTTTGTCATATATCACGTGTGCCTTAATTCACCTTTGGAATTTCACCTATATAGGAGAGCAGAGTCCCTTACAGTCCTATGTTTCTATGATTCTATAGTGTGGCCATTTATCCTCATGTGATTTACATGTCTATATAGTGGTAGGGGTTTTACAGTAGGTAGCAGTAGAATGACAGGGAGGACAAGCTGACCTGCATCCCACAGCAAAGGTTACTCCACAGCGCTGTGAAAACATACACACAATTTACTTGTCCTTTTAAGAAGCTGAAGTGGTCCTTGGTGGCAACAGAAATGTTCATGTAGCAAATATCACATGCCTGTGAAGCACTGTGCTGGTCATCTGGTCAAAAGGGCTGTTGCTTTGAAAGGGTGGGGTACTGGGTTGTTCCCACAGTCTCTAATAGTGACTGGGCATCCGGACCCTCTCATAGGACTCTCATCTTTGCCCTGAATCTTGCTACAAAGGGGCTTTCCACAAACCCCAGCAGACCAGAGGATATAAGGGCTACAACATACTCAGACCATAACTAATGCTGGCAAACCCTTTCTTTGCTCTTCAGAAATCAAGTTACTCCCAGTGGCGTGTTTAAATCTTTTTCTTGGAAGTGAGAAAAGCTTCTAACTTGGCTTCTTTCAGTCTCTGTGGTCTGGGAGAGTGTGATGTGCTTTTTCTTGATCTCTGCCCTGTAACTATTAGCCCTGAGAGAGCTTTCCTTGCTCCCCGACTGGGGCAGTACCCAAGCTGTGAGGATTGCTAGATATCTACTAACAAAAAGCACTGTAAACATTCACAAGCCAAACTCAAGCCTGGTGTAAGCGGGTGCCATTTTGGTACCAAACTTTTCTCCCCTTGCCTTGGTCTCTGCTCTCAGATTAATCAGCTACGCTGCACTTTACCCACTGATGTTCTAGGAATTGATCTATATAGTTCCAAGATACTATACTGAGAGAGTCTAGCAAACAATTAGTCACTGGCTTTCACAAAAACCCAACAGCAACAAAAACCACAACTCCATCTCTCAATCATGTGTATTTGAAAATGGACAGTCAGTGCAATTTGTAAACACCAGCTGAAACAGGATCACTATTTAGTTAAACAAAGAGAATTTACCGACACTGTGATTTTATATTGGAAAAAGTTAGGAGGTCTGTATCCTTGGAGGCCTCTACTTAGTTTTCACCCTGTTCTTATTTCGGCAATCTCACACTGACATCAGTGGGAGGTTGCTGGATTAAGGACTTTCTAAAAGCTAACCAGCAATCTCAGGATTTGGCGCTTTGAAAATGAAAGGGGCTTGGGCACTTAGATATGGCACACATTGCTTTTCCTCTGTAATCAAGATTTCAAAGCAATCCGAACTGTCTGATCATTTTGTCCAATTGCCTTGTTTTGTCCATGGGCCGAATCTTGAGGCAGAACTGTATAAACAATAGCGTATAAGCACCATGTGAGCAGAGCTGCTGGGGTGCTTCTAATGGCAAGTCCAGGAAAGGCTTCAGCATGTTCTTCTGGTTGAGGTGGCTGAATGCAGCTCCTGCAAGGATGGGTCAGGTGAATGCCAGGTCTCGGGGGAACAGACAGTGTAGGGAGGGGAACTGAAAACCGCCCCAATGTTTTGCTAAATTAGAAGAACTAAAATATTGCTGTCCTTTTAATATGTACTGGACTCTCCAGACTACGTTGCCATTTGAAACACTTACAACCACCAGACAGAGAGAATGAGATTATACACACCCCTATATCTGCCCCCAATGCAGACAATGAGAAAGCATGTACACCGGCATGAAAATTAAATAGTACTACTTTTGTACCTCCAGTTCTGCTGAAAAGCTCTGACCAGATGGCCATAATCCTACAGCCACCCTAGGGAAAGGCTAAGAATAAAACGAGCTGTAAGCAAGTGCTAAGAGCCTGTATAAACTAAACATTCCTGCAAACAAAACACACACACACACGCTTGCCTGGAAAAACAAGGGCATGTTGGGTTTGTGTTGTTTTGGGGCTTCTTTCTGAGTTTGTCTGTGTCTAATCAAATCTCTGTGGTGACCTAGAAGAGGTATTTGTGCAGAGGAGTGAGAACATCTTCCATGCACATGTTTCCATGCAAGCTACCAATGTTCTGGGTCCAGGTGTTTAGGGGTAAGAGGAGCTGCATGCTTGCCTGCTTGCTTCCTTCCTGGGGCAGGTGGACAAGGAGGGGCAAGGAACAAGTGTAGCCTTGTCTTTGTGCACCCCTCTTTCCCTGTAAGTGCTAGCCAGCAGATTTGAACTGGCACGGAGGTGAAGATTAGGAATTTGATGCTGGTATGGGCCAGGAGTAAATGACCTCCACCTTGGAGCAAGGAGGGAATTGTGGCTTCCTGAGCTACAGTTCCTTTTCTGCACTGAACCTGGCATGGTGCAGCTACATGCCACCCCTTGCTATGGGCTGGGTCCTAGGGACACTGGATAAAATTGTCAGAAGTAACTAAGGGAATGTCTGCGCTTTGAGCTGGGGTGTGATTCGCAGGTCATCAAGCTAGCGTATTAAAATTTAAATGTTGCCACAGCAGCATGAGTGGTGGGAGGAGCTAGCCATCTGGGTGCATGCCCACCTGAGACCATAGGCATGTACTCAGGGTGGCAAGCCCCTCCCACCACTCATGCTGCTGTGGCGAGATTCTATTTTAAGAGCACTAGCTTGCTGGGAGCAAACCTGAGTAAGTTTCCTCAAGATGGAAATAGACACACCCTTATAATGACTTAGGAACCTAAGGCCTATTGACTGACGAATGTAAGTGCCTAAATCTATTTGGGAAATGGGACTTGGGCTCCTAATTCACTTAGGCACAATTTGAAAATGTTATCCACTATCTTTGCACTAAGCAAACCACTCTCCTTTCTTTTTTATGTTATCTTAAATTGTTATTGGCAGCTACGAACGGTGATGCAATAAATATGCCATATGGAACTCCTATATATAAAAACCTGACATATGGATGTTGAGATGTTCTCAGAAGATTCCACACAGTTGGAAATCACCCACATTTTGTAAACATTCTCTTTGTGAATTATCTGCAAAGATATTATGTGAGATTCCCGTGACCCATATCTGAAACCAAAGAAATTGTTGCGTTGGAAATGTATGTTAGTCATGATTGAGGTGTCCTCTTTGCACACCATTCAAACATAGAAAATGTCTAAAAAGATGTATTTAATGAATATTTTCAAGTAGTTTAAGTCTGTTTGAGAGACTTTAAGGGTCATTGTGATCCATCAGAGCAGTGGTTCTCCGCCTTTTCCATGGCAGGACTCCGACTCCCTCCTCGTGATCCATTTCTAATCTAGCCAGAATCTAACCAGGATCACCTTTCTCATGTAACAACTAAGGGCACAATGGCTGTGCAAATGAAGGTATTAGAGCATGTCTTCGTGATTCTACAGCATCTCAGTTGTCCCATACAAATTGTCTGACAGACGCTGTTTATATGGGACCTAAACACAAATAAGGTGTCGTATTCAAATGTTGCAACCGTTAGTAACTTACATCATTCCCAAAAATATGTGCCTGTAATTGGTAACTGTTATTGTTATATCACATCCTCAGCCTGCTGTAGGGCATACGTTTCTTTCTTATTGGTACTGTTGCAAAAAATGTTGATTTGTCAAAACGGAAACTTTGTGCAACAGAGTCTGTTTTGATGAATCTCCCAACTTGATGCATTTTTGAAGAAGGTTTCAAAATTGTCAAAACATTTCACTTTCACAAAAATTTCTGATTTTCCTGTATGAAACATAATGTTTCCAAATTTAAGCTAAGACTTGCAAAACATTTAAAATAAATAAAGTCATAAACCAAGCAAAACGACTTGAAATTATCCAAACACAATGTTTTGATTGACCCAATCTAAATTTTTTTTTGGTTCATGAAAACTTCTGAGATTTTGACATTTGTCTTGGTTGGGGCTCGGAAAAGTTTTTGAAGTCTTGAAAATACTCACACGACACGAAAACATTTGCCATGTTGCTCTATTCGACATTGGTGAGGCCTCATCTGGAGTAGCTATTCGACATTGGTGAGGCCTCATCTGGAGTACTGTGTCCAGTTTTGGGCCCCACACTTCAAGAAGGATGTGGATAAATTGGAGAGAGTCCAGCGAAGGGCAACAAAAATGATTAGGGGTCTGGAACACATGAGTTATGAGGAGAGGCTGAGGGAGCTGGGATTGTTTAGCCTGCAGAAGAGAAGAATGAGGGGGGATTTGGTAGCTGCTTTCAACTACCTGAAAGGGGGTTCCAAAGAGGATGGCTCTAGACTGTTCTCAATGGTATCAGATGACAGAACGAGGAGTAATGGTCTCAAGCTGCAGTGGGGGAGGTTTAGATTGGATATTAGGAAAAACTTTTTCACTAAGAGGGTGGTGAAACACTGGAATGCGTTACCTAGGGAGGTGGTAGAATCTCCTTCCTTAGAGGTTTTTAAGGTCAGGCTTGACAAAGCCCTGGCTGGGATGATTTAACTGGGAATTGGTCCTGCTTCGAGCAGGGGGTTGGACTAGATGACCTTCTGGGGTCCCTTCCAACCCTTATATTCTATGATTCTATGATTCTATGATTCTAATTGCTACTGTCTATCATGTGGAAATGTTTAGATTGAACTTCTTCACACTTGGCCAGCATGGGTTAGCTAGGCTTTTAGCCCAGTTGGTCTCCTCAATTGAGGCTGAACTTGCTAACGTAGCAGTGCTATCCCTATTTGCATAACGGGGAAATTCTGTGTTATACTTATTGCCAGGGTATCAGCAACTGAGTGGTAATGTCTCCTGTGTCAGTTATTGATGGTGATGGGGAATAAAGCCATGTTCATTTTGAGCGCCATTTAGAAAGAAAACCAAGGGTTGACAATATAATATTTTTCCTTCAGCATTGCACTGAAAGGATGTCAATTTTTAAAAGCTGCTTGCTAAGTATGCAGCATTGGCCTTGGAGGGATAGCTCAGTGGTTTGAGCATTGGCCTGCTAAACCTAGGGTTGTGAGTTCAATCCTTGAGGGGGCCATTTAGGGGGTTCTGGGCCAAAATTGGGGATTGGTCCTGCTTTGAGCAGGCGGTTGGATGAGATGATCTCCTGAGGTCCCTTCCAACTCTGATATTCTATGAATCTATGAATGTTGTGCAGTAGGCCAGTGAGTGAACACTTTTGTTTGCACTATGTACAAGGGTGTATTGAGTGCTAGAATATGCCTCGTCCTTGCATGAATATGAAGTTGTTGAGAGAGGAGCAAGGATCTTCCCCTGTGCTCCTTGTGCAGGGACAAGCGTAGTGCTTGTGGGATCACAGGGATTGCTCTAGCTGTTTGTAAGCCACCCTATGGGAGGCAACAAGGAATGGACCATGGCCCCACCCATCCTGGGAGCTGGCCAGCCTGGAGAGGGGAACATACTACATTATTCTACGTGAGTGCAGCGTGCACCTCCCCCTGTGCATTGGGGAGAATCAGAAAGGGGCTGCTAGCGCTCAAGATCAAATTCTTCCCAGAGCAGCCCTGGAAAGTGGTTGTGTAGCTCCATGCTGCGCCTTACTAAGGAACTGGGTCCAAGTGACCTGTCTTCAGATGTTTATATCTGTGTTTAGCTTTCCATTAAGCATCTCTGACTGTCCCTCTGCTCTCCTTGTCAGTTTTGTTCTGGAGAGATGGCAGGGGACTGACACTGATTTGAATCTCACTTTCTGAAATGCCTGGATCAGAATTCCAATCATGCAGCGTGATCAATTTGTGACTCTAGTTATAGAGATGTGTAACCTGTCTCAAAAAAAGCCGTAAGAGAAAAATTAATTCTGTAGCCAATAAATATTAGCGTCCATAATCTGAGAAACTTGCTGAGACAGCCTTTAGCATGGCTTCAGTATGTCCCATTAATCTACAATCTGTCCACCAAGAATGTTAGTTCATGGCTGCTTCTTAAAAGTTTGCATACATTGTGCTGCAATAGTGAGGATCCTACTTCAAGGAAAGGAACATTTTTCTTGCCTTTAAAACAAAGGACTCTCACTAGGATCATGTTGATTGTGGAAATCCAGGCCCCAACTCAAGTGTCTATTTCAAAGTGGGATCAGGCTCCATTAAAATACTGCAACTTCACATGTCATAGACAGAGGTTGGCAGAGTAGCAATGTGGTATCTTAAAAGATTCCATCCCTACTTTGAAACTGACAAGCTTTTGAAGCTTTTGGAATGTTACACTTGTGTGTGTGTGTGGGAAATAATTAACCTCTTTCTTCTCTTCCAGTCCCCTCCCGCCCCCAACTCCTGCCCCATGCTTCAAACTTTGTCTGAAAGTATATGCTTGTCTTTAGTGCTATTCAGACTGTATTCTAATTGGGCAAAGCTGGTGAAGGCCTAAAGAAAAAGTAGTAAAATATTGTGTAAAACTTGAAAACTGAGTAGAAGACAATCCTCTTTTTGGAAGAGATAATAGCTACCAAACCTTTTGACATGGTGGATGCCCCCTGATGAAGACATTGTTCAAAAAGTGGATAAAACTTTTAAGGGCTATGAACATGGCCCGAAGGAGAAAAATAATCATAGGGCTCTTGTAATTACAGCCAGTGACAATACACATCTTTCTACGTTATATAGGGAACAAACCTGCAGGAACAGTTGATGGATTTATAGGCCTTTCCCCCCATAATTTCTAAGCTAGGAATACACATCCTGTCATTTCCAGGGCCTCCTGTATTTTTTAAATTTTGTTTTAGGGTCAGTAGTAGGTGGTGGGCAGGAGGGTGTGTGTGTGTGTGTACCCAAGATATAGTATGTATGTCAGCTCATAGTCCAATTGAATACAATCAATGAATCACTTGCTGTATATCATGCATCAGTTATCACATGTGGATCTGATCCTGCAGAATGGAGTGTTATGCAATGTAAAAAGAGAGACTCGGGACAGGGTTCATGGGAACCAGGTCCTGCAGGTCCAATTCATCAAGCATGTATCAAACTTGAAATGTGTGACTAATAGGACTAGTGTGTGTTCTGCTGAGTGGAGTGGAGCCATGCTGGGAACTACACTCTATGCTGCCAAAGTACTCCTGCCTAGTAGCAAGAGTAACCCCAAAGAGGGAAGCATGTAGCAAAGTGTTGGGTCTACCTGCAGGTGGGTTTTCAGGTCCAGCAGCCCACCGGTGAGCTGGCAGGGAACCCTAGATCTTCCAGGTTCTGCCACTCTGTGGAAGTCCTACCATTTCAGGGCTTCCAGGTTTTTTCAGGCTTCCTGCTGTGGAACTGGCTCTAAACTGGGACTTGGCTCCTCAATACACAGCCTGGAAGCCATGAGAACCTCGGCTTGCACTCAGAGTCTCAGGGCTTCTAGGCTCCTTGCTGTGGTGCCAGAAGTCGGGGGGTGGGGAGTTGAAAAGAAGTGTCAATTTCAGTCAACAGCTGCCAAGATCCTGGAGAGCAGATTTCCTTTTGGAAACACAGATGCATGATGTTTCTGAAACAATTTTTCTGGTTCACAGGAAATGTTTAAAAAAAAAAAAGTTTTCATTCCCAATTGGAACTAAACCACACTTCAAAATACCAAAATTTCCCATAAACTGGAAATACCAATGTTTGGCCAGCCCTTCTTATGAATAAGGAAGCACATACTAAGGGGTCTTGAAACTTCACTGTGGAGGACTATACCTTTTGAGTAACCTTTTGCTCATTCTTGCACCAGAGCATAATAGTCTTAGAATTCCAGCTTTGCGCTGCACAGGGTCTTGCAAGATCGAGCCCATTATATATATTTATGACTTATAGTATGGTAGTCCCTATAGGCCTCAACCAAGATCAGGGCCCTATTGTGCTAGGCACTGTACAAACACATAGTAAAACAGAATCCTTAACCTGGAGTGCATACAAGCTAAATAGACAAAACAGGTGAATGGTACACAGCTCTGATGAAATTCCAGGAGCATTCTGTGCATTGAATGAGGCAGAGGTCCTGTGGAAAAAAATATGTCATTGTGTAATTAAAGACTGCATCATAATGCTTATGCCCAAGGGGGATGAATTAAGTTTGCACAGGTGGCAAGCTTATACATTTTCATTTCACAGTGAGGAGTTTTTTTCCTATTTCAGAACATTTGGTTTCCAGAAACATTAGAATTTTCCATACTGTTATAAAATATTTTTCAGGTTGTCCCCATCTCTAATTAATAGCAAGGATTTTCATTTTATGATTAATATTTGGATTCAGGGCAAATTGCAAAATGATTGAAAAAGTAAGATTTATCTGTATGTGTTACCTTCCTTTCCCCTTTTTAGTTTGCAAATGAATCTAAGGTAGTCTTAAATCATTTGTCGTCTTAGAATTCTTGCCAGTTTTAATTCGGTAAAAAGCAGTAGTCATTTCTCATATTTATCTGTAAATTGCATTGAATCTTGTTGCAGGCATATTAGGTGGTAATGATTTATATGCCTTCTAATAATTTATCTGATTATGCAAGCTATGTTCCATTTTTTAAAGACTTATCAAATTATTGCTTTCACATATGGGACAAAGAAATAATGTCCATAGATCCTGTTTTGCTTTTCCGCAGTCTGACTTAGTTTTGTATGCTCTGTACATTAATATAGATGTATGTATGAATCAAGCGGACAATTTATTACACACATTGGCTATCGCCTGGCATGAGCTCATAGGAGCTGCATCTTTACTGAGTAGTCTTAATACTATACACGTAATTTTGTGTAATTTTGTGATTATTAGATATATTTGGTATTAGGATTCTCGAAATACTCCAAGTCTAGCCTCCTATTTAAGGAAATGTAGCTGTACTGCACAAATTGAATGAATTTGTAGCTATGTCCCTTGTGATGCAGAGATATGTGAACCTGAAGGAAGAAGAAGGCAAATATATTGTTTAAAAATATGTTAAATAGCTGAAAGTTTTGATGGATTTCCTCTCCCCCTCCCTGCCCCCAGTGTTCACCTTTTGCTCAGACAGGAGTTTAGGGTAAGACTTAACAATAAAAGGAACATTTTAAAAACCTATGGCAGCTTTGAGAAAATCAAAATCTTGTGGAAAAACTGGCTGATCTCTAAAGGCCTGATTCAACAAGGTACTTAAGCACAAGTGAACACTTTTGTTTGCACTAGGAGTGCTAGTGCTCAAAAGTAGATTTATACTTAAGCATCTTGCCTGGGGCCCATCCGATAGGGCCTGAAGAAAAAGGAGTCTGCATTTTGTCTCTTTAGTATATTCAATGAGCATTTTGAATAGACCATCCCTGAATCACAGTAGTTGATTCTTTCCTGCGTGGATTATATACTTCCAATCCTGTCTGATAAAACAAAAACTAGGAAGAAATCCGCACCAGCGGGGGTGGGGGAAGTGACCCTTCTCCCCTGCCCTTCAAATATTTGGATAAAGGAATAGTTGGAAAGTTGTAATTTCCTACATGCAAAACCAATTTAGCACTCTTTGCGCTGAACATTATCTCTTTGAAAACAGTGGGTTTCTGTCTGGGCAAACTGTCATAAAATGTAAATTTTGGCCCTGTGATGGAATAAGGTTGTTTTTTGCAATTAAAAACTCTATTTCTCTGCAGAAATGTTACACTTTTGCCGTGGGTGAAATCTGAGAACTTGTGGAAATATATTTTGTGATTGTTCCGGAGGAGAAATTGGTGCTTTCCCTACAAAGTTTATATACCCTGTGATGGCAGGTTGAGGGGTGGGAGGGAAAAACACAAACTGAAAGGAAAGCAATGGAATTAGAAAGGGAACATGTGTTTTCACTCTAAATTGTAATTGTAGAACTTAATAAAAATCTAATAATAAACAAATGAGTTTTCTCCTGACAGTTTCAATCAAGGATTGTGTCTTGGAGCAATGCTTGACAGTTTGCAATTGCTATCCTTAAGCCACTAGGCTGAGAAAGCACCATTCAGTGTGTGAAATCTCAGAAATGCTCAGAAAATGGAATAAAACACCACCATGAGAAAATTACTCTTTCTAGAGAGAGAGAGAGAGAGAAGCATTAAACAATTAAATTAATACCAGAGAAGCATCTTATGTATTCCCACTTCAAATCCTGTTTTACTTTTCTCTGAACACCTAACTTTTAGAGGAGAATTTGGGGCTTGATCCCATAAATTGCTGAGCTCCACCTTTTGAAGGGCTCAGAGCCTTGCACTCCCTTTGAAGTCAACGGGCCAGACCCTCAGCTGGTGTAAAACAGCATAGTTCAATGTCTCTTAAAGGGTACTTAATATCTCTCAGCATCAGGCCCTTTACTGTCTTCTGCTTCACCTTTCTTATTGTTGTGTCATTTGGTGCATGCTGCTAGGAAGTGTCACTGTTTGTTGGAATACATCTCCTTAACATCTTATACTTTTTTCTTTTTGACATATTTACATATTAAAGGCAGATGTGGGCAGACGGAAACATCTGTGAATTTACTGAAGTGCAAAGCCTCTCTTCATCAATATTTAATGTACACTGACGTATTTTCATTTTTACACGAGACCTGTTTGCAACTTAGCATGCATTTTGGTTGTACGGTATTATGCAGGTGACAAGGGAACAACAAAACCCTTCTCCCATGAATGCCATTATATGTGAATGAGGAATAGCTGACCTTTATATGAATACCCAAACATTTGCATGACCAAAAACCTTCTAGTAAGGGTGAAGGGGTACGAATATGGCTGAATTGAACAGCTATTGGGACTTTACATTTTTGATTGTAAACACTTTTTCTCCCCTCAGTAATCTCCACTCCTTTATGCTCAGGCAGCCTTTTTGTTGATCTGTTGTGACAGGGTCGGGCCAGATGGCTACAGGAGAGTAACAGAAGGCAGATATATTAGCCCCAGGTTAAGTAGGTCCCTTTTCCCTGGGTAAGGTAACAGGGAGAGTTCCAGAACAATCAGGAACCTTCTGGAGACAATTAAGACAGACAGGCTGATTAGAACACCTGCAGCCAATCAAGAAGCTGCTAGAATCAATTAAGGCAGGCTAATCAGGACACCTGGGTTTTAAAAAGGGAGCTCACTTCAGTTTGTGGGGCACGTGTAAGGAGCTGGGAGCAAGAGGCGCTAGGAGCTGAGAGTGAGAACGTGGACTGTTGGAGGACTGAGGTGTATTATCAGACACCAGGAGGAAGGTCCTATGGTGAGGATAAAGAAGGTGTTGGGAGGAGGCCATGGGGAAGTAACCCAGGGAATTGTTAGTGTTGCACAGCTGTTCCAGGAAGCACTCTAGACAGCTGCATTCCACAAGGCCCTGGGCTGGAACCCGGAGTAGAGGACGGGCCCGGGTTCCCCCCAAATCCTCCCAACTCCTGGTCAGACACAGGAGGAGTCGACCTGGACTGTGGGTTCACGAAAACGGCCAAGCTGAGGGCTGCCGTGAAGCTCCGAGGTGAGCAAATCCATCCATAAGCGTAAGACCCACCAGAGTAGAGAAGGAACTTTGTCACACTGTATAACTAGGGACTGCTTAACAGGCTATTCTCTTAACAAACCATGCTCAGGCAGGATTCCACCCTATCCCAGTCCGTTTCTTTCAGATTGGGACCAATTATTGTGCCACATTCTCCACTGCCTTAAGCAGGCACAACTGCTCTATAGCTAGGAGTAGTGCCCACTTACCTAAGAGGTGACTTCGGCCCCTTGTGGCCATTTGTGGTTTGAAACTCAGGTGGTGAAAGATTCATATGAATGATCCTGCGTGTACGAATCCCATGATGAGCTCTAGCTGTATGTTGGTCCTACCTTAAGAGCATGTATATCATCAGTTCCTCGCTGGTTTCTCTGGTGCTAGTGTTAAGTACAAGTCCACAGCTGGTGTAAGGTAGCTAGCTGCACTCTTCTCATGGGAGCCAGGCTGATTTAAACCAACTGAAGATCTGGCCTGTAGAATATTACAGTAGGTCTGAAGCATCGAAAATTCTCTTGTATGGTTAAATTGGGCATTTTCCTCAAGCCGTTCTTCAGACAAAGCTGTACTTTCTCAAGGCTGCTGAGTGAATCCCTGGTGTTTGCATGAAGACACAACAACTCTTTGTTTGTTTGTTGTGACCTTAGGGTTGAAAGTTTTTTATTTTTCCATAACAGAGGTGAAATATTATATTCATTTCCTGAACACACTTGCTGTGCTTGTTCTTAAAAACCAAGTGCAGAAAGCTCTGCCTTGCTACCATTGCACCTGTGTCTGTTGTTGATTAATCTGTTTTTCCACTAGGACTCTTTTATGAGAGAAGATTAATATTAAGAAGAAGAAGATACTTGTTTGTTTCAAATATTTTGTTTCTTTTCTCTGTTGGGAATACTAGTATAAACACCAGGCAATCTAAATTTAAATAGCTAAAGTATTTGTCTTGCTCTTCCACTTGCTTGTCATTACACTTGAGGATATGGTTACGGTTGATTATACAAAAATACCTGAGCCATACATTTTGTATTCTCAATCAGCATATTATAGATAGCTTTTTAAGATAATTGGAAGATATTTTCCTTGAAGTATGTAAGACCCTTGAGAGAACTTGAATTGCTTGTCAGTAATTTTGTTATAAGCTTTACTAGTATTTATTTAACGTGTAGTTTATTGCTCCTGAATATATTTTTCTTAGGTCTCTTTGTCAAAGGATGCATTTTTTCATAGAGCCTGTTCAGAGGGTCATTTTTATTTTTAATATTATCATCCATAGCTGCTTGCTTGTTCTGCCAATTTTGAAGCACCCACTAAGAGACTGATTCATACAAAAACACTGGTGCATTTAAGTGAACAAAATGCAAATCATTATTGCTTGAGTGAGCCCCTTCAACGTTCTTTTGACATGCCGCGTATAATCAGCAGGCCCCAAATGCCATCACTAAATAAGAACTGGCTCAAGCTTCCATCCGTCCCTCAAACCAACCTTAGAGGGGGGTTGAGAAGCCCCATCCCAGAAACTTAAACATATGCCACCATTTCTTACCTTGCAGTAGCTGTTCTTCCCAGGAAGGGGCTAGATAGTAGCTAATAAGGCCTCACTAATAGGCATCCTTCAAAAGGGAGACAGACTGGTGGCTCATCCCACTTCCTTCAAGCATTGGGTTTAATTAGCTGCAGAGGTGGATGGGTGGCCTGTTCCCCCATTTCGGTACTTGGTATGACATTTCCAGGAACAGCACCGGTTGCCCATGTGTACTCTGAACAACCTATTTTGGAGGAAGAGCTACTTTGACCACCCAACACCAGGCAACTCGAGAGAGTTTACACAGAAGGCCTCTCTGCCAAACCGTATCATAAGTGGCAGTCAAATACAGGAAGATGGCTCCTGTCTTTAGTTATTGTTGGAAACTGTTTTCGATAAAGGTGGTCAAGGCCAAGACTCGATCACAAGTGCCATATCCTTCACTGAGTCCTGCCTGCTCAGCCTGCAAGACATAATCCAGCTCTAGAGCGATTCGTTGGAGGATCAAGCGTTCAAGGATCAACCTTGAAACAAACTGACATCAAGGATATTTGGTGGTAACTCACCATGTTGTGGGGTCCTTGCCTGGGTTAAGAACACCAATAATCTTTACTTGACGCTAAGTGCATGGTAGCATCTTCTCATTAACCATTCTTCTCATTAGTGACTCACTGTGATGCGTTAGTCCAAGGTACTAAAGGAATTCCAGCAAGATGAATTAACTCCACCGATGTGCCTGGTTTGATAGAGTTAAGGGCCTTATCTAGCTCATTGGCTGTGAATGGCTCCGGTTGACTCCTGTCCACATTCAGATGTTGAAATTGACACCATTTGTCATATAAACCATTTGTCATTTGCATTTAAATCAGTTAAGGAAGTTATGCTCATTGTTACCGGACTTTATGTGCAACTCCATTGCCATGGCTGCTAATACTTAGTAGCATAGCACCACTTCATATTCTCCATGCAGGGGCCTCCAGCATGCTTGCGGCCAAGATCCACAAGAACAGTGACTTGCCTCTGTACTCAGACCTCTTCAATCACCCTCTGGTTTGCTGGTCTTCTAGATGCCCTTTATGGTTACTCATGCCACCAAACAGGAATCTGTTTGGCATAATGAGTGGTCAGCGACCGCAGTTGTCACCAGCCCAACCATCTGTCCACCATGTTTTGACCTGCCAAGGCATCTGTGGTCATCCCTGAATGGGTTTCGAACAGGGCAGGGCACTTGTGCGGCCAATGTCTTGAAATAGGGTTTCTCGAACGACCCACAATGTAGATGCAGTCAACTTCAGACTCTGTCAGATATCCTTGATGAGTGCTGTGACAGGGTCAGGCCAGATTGCTACAGGAGAGTGGTGGAAGGCAGGTATATTAGCACCAGGATAAGCAGGTTCCTTCTCCCTTGGTAGCTGATCAGAGGTTACTTTAGGTTAATTAGGACACCCAGGGCCAATCAAGGGCCTGCTAGAACCTGTTAAAAGCCTCCCCTTCATCCAGAGAGGGGCACACGATAGCAGTTGTGGGAGGAAAGCGCGCTACTGGAGAGCTGGGTGGTGCAGACGCTGACAAGCACCAGGAGGGAAACCCCACAGTTATAGAGGCGAAGGGCAGGGGAAACCCTACCCAGCAGGGCGAACAGCCCTTCTGGGCCCCGGAGGTCTGAGGGAAGAGAACTTGCCGAAGGGGAGAGACTGAACTGGGTGCCTGGTTTGTTGCCACCATGCCCGGAGGGGCTACCAGAGATTAAGAGACTCCCCTGCCCCTCCCAGCATCAGGGAGGCCAGAAGGAACCTGCTCAGGCAAGGTATGGACAGCAAGCTCAGGAGCATGAGGAAATTCTGAGGTAGAGAGGAATACCCCAGCCCAGTGCTGAGTGGAAGCGCGGAAGCCACCGAGGCAGAGAAGGGACTGTGTCACAGTGCCCACTGACTTATTTTGACAGCGGGCTACCGACTCTTCACCTGGCTGATGAGGAGGCTATCAAATGGTTGGGCACACTGTGCATATACTGATGAGTACTTTGTCTCTCAGCTGGCAGTCTACTCTGAGAAACCTACTAACTCTTTGGTCAGGCCCTGAAGATCTCTCCCCCATAGTCTTGTAAAGGGTTTCCAGAGTGAACGCACAACTTGCACCCCAGAGTGCGCCATGGTATTCTAAAACAATGGAGTGCGTGAGAGCTTGCCAAATAATTGGTTCTTATGGGATGAAGCGAGGGAGGAATTTCACACTCTGGGACTCTGTACTGTTGAGAGCAAAAGTCAGGAATGGCACTAAATTTGAAATGACGAGATCACTGAGAGGACACCCAGATTCTTCTCGAAGAGGCAGGAGACTCACTGCAAGGGAAAAAAGAGAACTCTGCTTGGCAGCTTTCCCAAGCAGTGGACACTGGGCAATAAAAGTGTCCATAAACAGGTCTAGGTAATTGAGGTGAAACGGAAGTCTGTTATTTTCCCCAGTAGGCTACTGCTTTCTGGACTTTTCCAGCAAGAAACCCGACCAACCTATTGCTGTTTCTGGTTCCTGGATCCAGACTTGGTGCATGCTCTGATTCCTCATGGAATCCCCTGACATGCTCTTAATTATAGAGCTGATGCAAATGCACAGGCAGCTGGAGCTGCTGAGCAACACCAGTGGGTGGGTGGCCGGCCATGCAGGAGACCCCTGTTCCTAGAAGGACCTGGACTTGGCTCCCTATGGCCCTCTTAGCTGAGGAGGATGGAGCTGAAGAGGGATGCTGTAGACACTTATGACCCATTTCATATCTTCCCTTTGGCTCTTTCTTGTCATTGGTGGTATTTCTTTTTATACCCAGAGTTCCTCAGTCTGCCTCACTCGGTTTTAGATTTAATTCAGTTATAATCTTCAGTCCTTAATTTAAATGAGACTCCCACAGGTTTTTCAGCCTGCAGCTGGATCCAGGAGACCTTGCCATAGAATTTGGGTCCAACTTGCCTCAGAGTTCATGAAGGTTGGAGTGTAACTTTAAAAGGGGAAGGAACTTGGAGTACGCCTGAATTTGTGCAGATACTGAATATGAAAATGTATGCAAACTTAGCAGCTACTGCATTTTAATTAATGTTGGACATACGAATTGTTAGCAAAGGTGCACATCACATGCTGCTTTTGCTGTTAATTTTTGTTTTACCATTTTGAGTCAATAAAGTTAGGTATGCCTATATGGAGAGTTAATGTGCAGCAAGCTGAAGTGTAAATCCACCGAACTTTAGCCTGCTGCATGCTAGCAGGTCATGTAGACATTGCTGCCATGCACTAAAAGTTCTGTAGTGCTACTCTGCTTTCAGATAGCACTAGGTCAAAGTGCAGTACAGAACTTCTACTGCACAGTAGCAGGGTCCACAGGGCCAGTTAGTGCTCAGTGGGCTACAGCACTGTGGATTTACACCCCAGCTTCATGTAGAGAAGCCCTTAGTTTAGCCCCAGTTTTAGGAAATGCTCTTGTTTTCCCTAGCATAGTGATGTTTGAGATGTTTAATTTTTAATCTCCATTTTCTGACACTTTTATAAACTGAGATCAACGTATTGTATAGTTGTTAGAAACTTATAGAATGAACTTTGAGTTTTGGAAAAGTAAAACACAATAGCACAATATTGGGCAGCTGGGGGACAATGTAAAAGGAGCCAGCTGAAAGAATTCCATTTTTGAACAGTATTTAGTGAGGAAAAACTTGTGACTTAAAAACAGAGAGGACATGCAAAGGGTGGCCCAGGATAGACAGGGATGGCAAAGCTTTGTTTGTCCTCTAGGCAACATTTGATGGCCCAGAAGGCTTCAGATTCAGAACAGCATAGAGCCAAATCCTGCCAAATACAGATCTGGTATGAAGTAATGAACTCCCGTATTCACTTTCGGTGGGACTAGCTTTGGTCCCTTTGGCCAAATTCTTTGCTCAGTTACAGTGGTGCCACTTCCCTGACTTGCATAATGTAAAATAAGAGGAGGTTTTGGCCCATTGACTTTAATGAGATTTATGTCGGTGTTAGGGCAAGCTCCTAATATGGGACTCACTTATGCATATCTTCTTTGAAGAACTACTTGTTAGAACTGGTCAAATAATGGTTAAAACAAATAAACAAGGTCTTCAGAAAATTGCATCCATTTCTTATCAAAATGTTAAAGATTTTTGAAATTCTCCAACCATCTCTGTTACTTCTATATGCACTAGATACTCCGCATCTCTTTTCTATGCTACAGTGCAGATTGTGTTCTCATGCCTTCTAGAAAAGGCAAGAGAGGAGTTGTATTGAAGGAGCTTTATATCACTTGGGAGAGTTGCAATACAAACTATAGGAAAAAGATACAAGCTGACCTGTCTGACACAGGGGGAGATTGTTTCCAGGTTCTGGCAGAGAGTTGGCTTCTTATAGTTTAGTTGCATAAGGTTACATTGCAAAAACACAGTGGCAGCATTTCACCGTTTAAACATAACCTAACTTGATGATGATTAGAGTGGACACACATGATGATTTTGGCCTTCCAGAACGTTCACGGCATAGATTGGAAACCTTGAGGGCCAGACCCTCAGCTAGTGTAATTTGGTGGTGTTCCATGGAAGT
Source organism: Caretta caretta (assembly GCF_965140235.1). Lineage (NCBI taxonomy): Eukaryota > Metazoa > Chordata > Testudines > Cheloniidae > Caretta > Caretta caretta. The sequence continues at coordinate 90,655,384 of NC_134214.1, forward strand.
CCATGACGCTGTGTTGATTTACGCCAGCTGAGGATGGGGCCCTGAGACTTTTAAGGAAAACTTACAATTGTGAAAACTTGGATATTTCTGAGCTGTTGACTTGCGGCAAAAGGATAATAGATATCTATATGATTTGTTGTCTTGCTTGTGGAAAAGAGATTGTGTGAGTGGCTGGGTGTGGGTGTTCAGAGAGATCATGGTGTTATTTGCTAGGTAGCACAGCAGGGAAGGTATATAGGGTGAAATCTTGCTCTGTGATCCATACTTTTCAGGTCTTAACCCATTTCCCCAGGCCCTTCTTTTACCAAGATCTCTCCAGTTTGACAGTGAACCCTGACCATCACATGGGTACATTGGATTCACATGGCAAGTCAGTGATCTACAGTAGCAAGCAGAAGCTGAACTTTGACTTCCCATTGATCCCTATGCTCAGGCACATGGGTTTCAATTTTTCTAAATGAAAAACAATTCTTGGCTGGTGAAGGACTTTCTCGCTTGCTAGATTAAACAATAATTGAAAAGTTCTGAAATTCTGGGGCTTTTTCACATATTTCCATGGCTAACCTTCCAATTCCATTAAATGAGGATTTTTGTGTGTTTGAACTTTGACGTTTGGTCAGCAGTCATGGGGCAGGGCGTCTGTATTCAGCTGGCGAGGATTTTTGAAAGGTATCTTTTAATTCTGGAGCTCTGTAAAAACCAGAACACAAGCTACATTGAGTCAATGAATCCCGCAGCCTGCCTGCCCTGCTCTGCCCACTTTTGGGACCGTGCCAGCCTGGATCCATGCACTCTGACAAAATGGTGACCACAAGCAGATTGTATTTCTGAGACCCCATTCCTGGTGTGAAACTGGTCTCCATATGGGCCAGTATGCCAACTTTTGAATCGGGCTCTTAAAAATGAAACACAAGTACTCCCAAAAGCCTTTCTGATCCCTTGAAGACATTACTTTGTAGTTTGTCTAGTTTAATATTTTCACAGTGTTCTGTGAGAACACAGCAAATTAACAACTTCCCCATATTAAACCTAGTAGGCCCTACCTACTGTTCAACACAAAGTGACTCTCTGCAGCAGTAATTCCAAGGTAGCAGTTTTGTATCACGTGAGCTACAGCTCACTTCATCGGATGCATGATAAGAATGTAGAGGCATGTTCTGCCTGTTAAAAATTGTAGGGATATTTTAATACAGTAAAGTTAAATAAAGCAATAAAGCTATGGGATAAAATGATGTTTAAAAATTAAACATGAAAACAGGCCTGCAGTCTGCAATACCAAAGATTTTCAAAAAGTAAAATATTACTACATTTAATGTCGATCATCCAAAGTAACATTAAAAATGTGTAATGGCTTCCAATTGGATAAATCCCCTGGCTCTGTAATTAAGAATATTGTAAACCCATCTCAGTCAGGCAAACTAAATAATTTTGAAATGAATTGCTTAGAACACTGTATCTGGAGTGGCCTGCAAATGGTATATTTTTATTATCTCCACTATTAACAGTCAATAGGCTAGCAAAAATTATTGTTAAACCATGGACAGATCCTAATGCCGATGGCAAAATGTCTGCTGATTCTGATGGAACCAAGGTTTGGCACAAAGGCCTCAGTTCAGGAAAGCAACCTTTTTTCAGGAAAGAACTTAAGCATGAGGTAAATGGGACTTAAACACATGCTTAAATTTTTTCCTGTGTAGCCTGAACAATTGTTACACTTCTAAGATTATGTATTGGGGTGCAACCTGCGCTTGTCACAGAAACCAGGTTCTTTTTCTAGGTGGCTACTTAGAGTTAATTGTGAAGATGGAACTTGGTAAAACACATGGAAAAACTTTATTTAATACAGACAACTATAATTAAGGTCATAAGAAAGGCTCAATATACATAAATATAGGAATAAGATAAGGGTGGTAAAGTGGTTTCTTGTTTTGTTCATACTTACAGTATTGCATTATGCATGCTTACAGTTTATGGGGACCTTTGGAAACAAAGATAGAATGGAAAGTAAGTGGAGCCCATCATAAGGGAGGTCCTGATTCAGTTTACACTGTCTCGGGGACCTGACCAATCCAAAGAAACAGGAACTTTGTGTATTCCTTATGGTAATAATACAGATATATGCCACATTTGATCTTTTACCCTGATTAGAATAAGGTCTATAGCTGCCCCTATCCCTATGTGGCCTTTGGGGTATCCATAATAAAGCCTCAAACATTAATATTAATGATTTACATCACTTATTTCTTAATAATTCCTATGTGTAAATGTTGTCTGTTTAGATACTGCATAGCCACCCAGTTGCTAAAGTGCTCCAAAACTCCCAATGCAGAATTTTGTGGTATACAGTACTCGTCTGTGGTTACTTGTTTGTCTCTCAGAATGAGTGTGCAAAGTATCTGATCTGGGGTTATCTGCTTAGGCCTACGCTATTCAGCTAAATCCCAGCATAACTATTCCCGCAAGGCCTCATACAAATACAAATTATAGCAAGCCTAATAACCCAGTTATTTATTGTCCTACTTGCTGTTACACCTTTCATAACTTTCATTAAAAATGCTTAGCAAAGGACTTTTTTATTGTCCATCACCTATAATCCCTCTGAGACCAGATCAGGGTTCAATGGTCAACACCTGAATTAGGGTCTGACTGCATTAAGGCTCCAATTCAGCAAGGTACTTAAGTGCATGCGTAGTCCCACTGACTTCAGGTAGTTCTCACTGAAGTCAATGGGGCTTCTTATGTGCTTAAAGTTAGCAAGGTGCTTAAGCATGTGCCTGAATCAAGGCCTAAATGTTGCCAAACATATGACTCTGCAGCAGTAGTAGATTTTTCTAATAAAAATGGCATTTGATCCAATATCAAACACACTTTATTTCCATGGAGGTTTTTCTACCAAACTTCAGAGTGGCTAAAAGGGAGAAAATATGCTGCTTTAAACACTGCAATCTTAATGCTTAACCCAGAAGCTTTGATGTCTCACTTCATCTGGAAACCAGCCTGTTTGCAAAACGTTGTTGGCGTTACCAAATGATAAGCCGACTATCATGATAAGAAACCTCTGTGGGCTTGTAGGATAATGTATATTTGTTGAGATCCTACTCCATGTACAAGATAAGCAGGGTGGGAAAAAAAAATCACCTGCTAAAAAACAGCTACATTTTTTAAAAAAGAAATGGCTGCAAAAAGATGACTGTCATTTAAAGCTGAATAAGACATGCTGGATTCAGAACAGGTGTAAACGGCTGCAGTTCTGTTTACTTAATTGCAGCTGTATCTCTTCACACCCGGTCTGAATTTGGCCCAATAATTATTCTCCTTTTTAATGAAAAATGTTGACTATTGTTTAATAATATCCCATATCATACCTTTGTTTGGGAACAGCTTTGGGTCCAAGGTCAAATGAATGATAGAGGTGACCAATGATAGAGGTGACCAGTATCAGTCATTCTTTAGTTAGTACTGTGTACCCACTAACCACTTTTCTGCTGAATAGGGATAGAGTTTATAACCAAACCGAGATAAGACACAGTATGTTACACTGGCCTTCAAACAGTGGAGCTAAAACTTAAAACCAATGCAATTCTGTACTGCCCTATGGCCCATGCAAGAGTTGTTAGGTTAATGGGGTACACATCACATCCCGATAGCTGCCACTCACCACCAAAAAGGTTTTTTAAAGATAATGATATATACAATGTAATGTCTATTCTCCATATGTCTACAAAGAATAGTCAACATTCCAGATCTGTTATGTTCCTCAATAAGATGTCTAGCACAAGAGCCAAGTGTTCCTGAGATTTAAAATATATTCTTGGAAGGTTGAAGACTGAGCCAGAATTGGCTTTTGTACATTAAAATGTATGAGATGAGCAATGCTTGAGAAATTCGTTTGCCTGTGATGAGTAGGCAGCTCTTGCAGGCATGTTGGCGGTTAATCAGTTTCTGCAGAACTTAAGCTTCCTCCCAAAATATGACGCTGGAGCTCTTATGGGAGAGAAGGGAAACCTTAATGTGAAATGAATGGAAACATGCAAGGACTGTGTGTCAACAGAGTTGATTGCTTTGGCATCTGAGGGTATGCAATCCCTGCATCCTGCCCCTATCTCTTGCACAGCAGAATTGCACTGGCTTCACTGTAAGAAGATTCTTCTAAGTTGTGGAGAAGTGTGTGTGATTTGCCCCATTTCAATGAGTGTTACAATCTGAAATATGCGGAGGTTCAGACTGTTTGTTTTTTTCCTGCAACAACCTCTGAGTTGCCATTCCTATATCCCTCCCATGCTCACTTCAAAAACAGGCAGCAGGTAGGATATATCTCCTGGTTGGCGACCTGCCGGATGATTTATAGGGTATGCTCCTGATGTTATAAATGTGGAGCAGAACTGGCCCCATGTGTGCCAGTGGGGTAGATCTATCGCTATCAATAGATGATAAATCATGAGATTCAATTTACAGTTCAAGGTAGATTTGTCTCACAAGTGAACTAGTTAAGCTCAAATCCTGTGGGTGAAAGAATGAGAAAGAGAATCTAGGCTCTGATTTCCAGCTGGAATAAATAGTCATAGCTGATGTTACTTGCTAGTACTTAATATTTATGCTTTAGATATCAAAAACTTTCTAACTCTGTGACACTCCAAAACCACAGATGAAATGAAAGGTGATGCAGATTTTGGGGGTGCCATTTTCTCCACAGTTGTGTGTTAACTTTCTGTGGCTGTGTCTCATTTACCTTGAAATCACTTCTGAATGGCAATAGTTACATTGAATATAACACGATCAGACTTTTGGGTAGAGTTTTAAGTGATAGACAAATTTGATTTGCCCTGCAACAACAAAGCAAAATCCTGAAGCGTGTTGACATCTGTTATGATTCTGAGACACATTAGTGGCTTATGTCTGTATGTAGTTATTGTTGTTAATAGAGATTATGCCTGTAGATAGTGGTTGCTTTAAAACTGAGAACATGAAAAATCAAACAAACAGCATTTGCCAACTGGTAATACACTGTGGTATTTGAGTTAAGTTTTCCATGAACCCTATAATAGGGGAATAGTAAGAGGCAGAAAATTTAGAATAGGGTGCTTTAAGCTGTGATGCCTGTTTGAAGACTGCAAAAAAGAACCGGAGTACTGTTCTTTTTGCGGATACAGACTAACACGGCTGCTACTCTGAAACCTGTTTGGAGACTGTTAGCAGATGTTGGATTTCTAATGGTGACTACTGCATCAGCGAAGAATTGAGTAAGATTGCAGTATGGGGAAAATGCTGAGTGTATAACATTGATATACTATTGAAAGATAAGTTATAAGCAGAACTACTGGAAATTTAAAATAGTACAGTCTTTGGGGAGAAAAGATAAGGTGGCAGTATGAATTTATACATACACCAACAGCGTGCTCTTTTCCTTTAGGCAGGGCAGTCTAATTATAGTATGCTGCACACGTGGCTATATATATAACTAACCACAATATGCACAGTTATCAGAAAGAAAGAATAAAACACATAAGGCATGGGAAAATTTTGGAATACAGTGAAAGACAAGGGGAGCGTGAAGAGAATGAGCACTGGGTACTTAAAACATCATTTGTACTGTAGCACAGCCAAGCCACATTTAGAGCACTTATGCGACCCAATATCAAGTCAAAAACGTTTTATGAAACTGTGTAATCAGCTCCAAGTGGCTGCCTTGCAAATCTCAAGAGCCGAAACTGACCTCAGGCTAGTGGCCACCTCTACTGCATTTTTGCTTGAATGAACTTTAATTTAACTCTTTAGCAAGAAAACAAGAACAGTGCGAGTTGCAAAAAAATATATATAAAAATTCTCTTGGATAGAAGCCAAGACTGGTGTAAAGAGTTTCATGCACCCCAAATGAAAAGCAACGGTTGTCTAGTGCATTTGTAAGGGCCTGGATGAGGGATAAGTAAAGTTCACAGGATGGTTAGTTTTCTCTGTTCTGCTTCTTAGATGTAAATTAACTGGATCACTTCTTGAGATTGGTGGGTTTCTCTGTGAGTAAAGAGCCCATTCCCAGGAGACAATTGCAGAAACTGAATCCTCTCTGGAGATCCTATCAGCCTGGATTTTAAATATGCACTAAATTCTGCTCTTGGCAACACCTGTGCAAGTAATGTTGCATAGGTGTCACTGAGGGCAGAATCTGATTGGATGACCCAAATTAATCCTTAGCTTTTAAATTAGCTTTTTCTAATTTTGTGTATGAAATATTTGTGTTTTATCAACACTTAAATTTTTGAATTTTCTCATATTGATATCAAAAATGTTTGTCCAAAGAAAAAAATAAAAAATAGATTTTACTCATGAATATGGCCAATAGTGAGTCCAATCTACTTCCTTTAAGCCAAACACAACAAAATGGGTTCCTAAAGGAATCTGGAATAAAAGAAATACTGGAAAGATGAAAGGATTACTGTTCTAATATGCAGAAAAGGATGGAATACACTTGCTTTAGTGAATTGCTTTAGTGAATTCCTATTGATTTTTTTAATAATTATATGGTAAAAAATGAGACAGTCAGCAATTTTTCAGTAATAGACAGTGACACTTTTTTGGGGGTATTTGTATATCTGATTTTGTAAGCCAGATTTTTTTTAAGTGAGGTAAAACTTGGGGGTGCAGAAGACATATCAGACTCCAGAAAGGGGTACAGTAGTCTGGAAAGGTTGAGAGCCACCAGGTTAAGGGAAGAAAAAATATCATAGTGCGTGAACTAGTATAGATCACATCTGAATGATTTTTGCCAAATATAATACTTTGATCTTTGAGTTTAGTGTTTATGTGGGAATGTAATGGATCTTTGAAGCTTTCTATCTCCAAGCTGTAAGACATTTTCCTTACTCAATGAGAAATCAAATGCAGTGGTTTTCCCTAGAATATTTCATTGTAACTGCTTTAAGGAAGTTACTTTTAAAGCTGAAACCTTTGATTGCGGACCCCGTGGGATGGTCATTCAGCCAAGGAGAGCAGAGAAGAAGTTGTTTTTACTAGTGAGGTAGAATTATTTAGGACCTTAAAGAGTTTAAAAAGCTGAACAAAACGCTGAGCAAGCAAGTTCCCTAATCAAAAGAAAGTATTTTATATTAAAATAGAACATTGCCAATCTGCCAAAAAACACGCAGTCTTTATTTTTTTTGCCAGAAATGAATAGCAAGTATTGAATTTCCTTATTTTTGCAAAAATTAATATATGATTATTAATAAATTTAAATTTCCGTTGCCAAAGTAAATGAGCTTCTCATTATCTAGGACATAATAAGGTTGACTGTGATGTGTTGTTACCCTTTCTTTTTGATTGATTGTTCACTCATGAGACAGAGAAAGTGGCATAGTGGGAATTTGACCCTTAGCTGTCAGAAATCCCTGGGTGAATCACTACTATCCGACATAGCACTGTAAAATGTCCCAAAAGGCATTGCACTTTGTTAGCAGCCTAGGACATACTGAGATATCCATGGTGCATCACACTTTACATCAACGCAAACACTCCTGGTGAGTACCTACAGTGCCAATGCATGCAGCCAAGTGTCCGTGAACCCGGGCAACATACAAACTTTGGCGGCTGTATGTCAATGTAATTTGTGTCAACAAAACTCTGTAGGGTAGACATGGCCTACCTCAAAGAACTATAGTAATTTACAAAGGGTTTCTTGGTGTTTTGACTAGCAAGGTTCTACTGCATTAGGGCTTGGCTCGCTAGGTTTGGAACACCTAAGAACTGATCTGAACCTCAAAATGAACTCTCCACCTCTTTGTAGTAATCGGGAACTCCCTGATATCCAACAAAACTCATCAAAGGGTCAGGCATTCTCTGCTGGGCTTGGCTGCTTACTTCATTTCTCAACCGTACCAGAACTTCACTGGGGAGAAGTGTGTATGGAATCCTGGGTGATCCTGGAGGATACGACAACTAAGTAGAATAGACTGCCTCTGGATTAGCACAGAGTGTCACGGCAACTGAGCCTCTGTGGTAGGAATTTAGCAAAATTAAGGAGACCTAGATTTGGCGGGGGGGTGGTCAGAAAGATAGCAGATGTACTATGTCCACAGCTTCTTCCAGTTTGAGAGAGACTACCTAACCAGATGTGGGAAAAGTCGTTGAAACCAGAAGAAATTGTCAAAATGAGGTGTGATGAGGGTGAACTCTCTAAAGATCATTCGCTCTGCACGCACTAAATATAAAACACATATATGTAGGCAAAATCCAGTGACAATGTTAGTTACAACTCAGTAAATTGGTACAATTTCCAGACTGAAGACAGGGTTGTCAGAGGAAAACTATTCAACAGAAGAGCTTAAGATAAAGCACCCATGCTTCCATCCTCTTTACAGATTGGAGAGGGTTCTAGGGAGAGCTGAAAATTGATTCTGGGTTTGGAAGTGAGAAACTTACAATTGATGACTGAACAAGCTTAATCTATTCAGTTTTTCAAAGAGAAGGATAAGAGGCAACTTGACCGCTGTCTAGAAGTGCCTACAGAAGGAGATGTCTGATACTTGAGGGCTCTTTAAAAACAGAATTCAGTGGTTGAAGCTAGAAACATTAAAACTGGAAATAAGATGTAATTTTGTTTTTTAATCAGCAAAGGTAGTTAACCATTAGAACAGTGTACCACATTCCTGGGTAAAATATCCAGTCAGTCAGTCTTCCAGTCAAGATTGGATTCCTTTTTAAAACATACTTTTCAGCTCAACCACATGTTACTGTGCTCAGTGCAGGAATTACAGGGTGAAGTTCTATGGTTTGCCTTATGCAAGAGTTCGGACTGGATGATCCCTGTGGTCTCTTCTATGAATCCAGAGAATACACTGCAGAGTGGAAGCATCTGGATGGAAGTAGGCTACCTGAGTTTGGGAATGCTGCAATCGCCATGTTTGCAGGGGGATTCCCCCTCAATCCCCTTTCTCGGTTGTAGGAATGAAAACGTCTGTAGTTTAACTTGTTTTCAGTTCACTTTCCATTCATGGTTGAAAAGATTTCTCGCCTCCCACAATGTATTTTATTTTTACTTCTAGTCTAACTTACATAAGGAAACAAACCTGTTAGGCATGTGGCTTGGCACATCTGAAATGTAAAATATGATTTTCACAGCTGCTTATCCATAATTCAAAATGTTGAATCCTACAGGTCACAGCTTGACTCTCTTAATCCCACCTCCCCAATTTTAGCAGCCAAACCCTTGACTCCTGTGGGTGGGTTTCTCTGCAGGGGTTGGCAAACTAGATTAGAAGAGAGAAGAACTGACCTGCAACTTCCCCTCCCCCTACTCAGGCTGATGAGCCCAATAGCCCAGGAAGCTGGTGCTCCGTCTTTGTGCAGGGAGCAGAAAGTTCTTAGATCCAACCCATCAGCTCTTGTCCTACCCCTTATTCTTCTGCCAGGGATCCTTACCCTCATGCCATGTTCCCTTTTTCTTTGCCAGAAGTACACTGCGTTATGATCTTCTGACCTCCACGGAGGAGTGAATGGGGTTTGGCCCTAAAGCAATATAAGGGAAGCCAGAATTATTTAATACTGATGCCACTAAGTGTGGAAAACATATTTCAGTTAACAGCAACTGTTTCGCAACTTAATGTCTTCTTTATCTTGTTGGACTCACTGCCTGGAAGATGCCGTGTTGGTCTTGTAGTAGGATGACACCACAAGGTGACCTGTAGTAGGAAGACACCACATGGGACTGGCCCAAACCTTTCTTTCCCTCCCCTCCCCACCCCAGCCACTTGCCTGAGCCCCTGTCCCCGCACAGGGCTGGCCTGAGCTGCTCGCTCCAGCGCTGCCTGCCCCCTGCATGAGGCTGTGGCTGGTTGCTCGAACCTTGCCTGCCCACTGCCTCCCCCTGCATGGGGCTATCATCGTGCCCCTCCCCTCGCTCCTCCACACCCTACTTTTTTGACAGAAGTTGTCATTTGTCCCGTTTGCTCTTGCCAACTGATCAAGTCAGCCAGAGAAGATGGGACAAATGCCCATCTTTGCCAAAAAAGTTGGAATGGACGGGACAGGGTTTAAAAAAGGAACTGTCCCAGCCAAACTGGGATGTGTGGTCACCCTATCCTGAGGTTCTGTTGCACTTTAAAAGCATCCTGTGATAAGCGTGTACAAACCCCACCTGGACGCTGGGAGAGAAGTTTCAGAGTAGCAGCCGTGTTAGCCTGTATTCGCAAAAAGAAAAGGAGGACTTGTGGCACCTTAGAGACCAATAACCAATTTATTTGAGCATGAGCTTTCGTGAGTTACAGCTCACTTCATCGGATGCATACTGTGGAAAATACAGTGGGGAGATTTATATACACACAGAACATGAAACAATGGGTGTTATCATACACACTGTAAGGAGAGTGATCACTTAAGATGAGCTATTACCAGCAGGAGAGCGGGCGTGGGGGAAGAAGTGGTTAACCCTTGGCCTCTGGTCAGCAATAGGACTATGCCTGTCCTGAGTATAGGAATTCACATAATAGCAGAGCTGGGCCAGAAACAGGAAATTAATGAGCCACCTGGGAAATATGAGGAATGGAGGGATTTTGCAGGGTGGGGGTGTGGCAACAACTGATTACAGAAGTCAGAATGAAGGCCGCCTGTGAGGGAAGACTCAAGCTATGTCTACACTGCTGCCAGGGGTATAACATGAGCTTATATAGACACATGTACTCTACCTTTAATCTAATCTAACTAGTGCCGCTCAAAGCAGTAGTGAGGATGCAGTGGCACTGGCTGGCAATGTGAATAAGTATCCCAGGGCTTGCACACCGCTGCATCCTCACTGAGCCATGCTTGTTAGATTAAACCTACAGTGGGTATGTTTACACGAGCTGCAAATCATACCTCCATTTATAGCATAGGTGTAGCCTCCGAAGAGTTTTGTATCCTCAGTGGGGAGAGCTGCCTTCTAATTTATGGGACCTACATGAAGGAACCTCCCACGTATACTTTGATCTCTGACTGAGAAAGACAGTTTTGCATTTCTCTTTAGCCCTTAAAGCTCCATTCTTTTGTCCTTATAGATGTGCAGTAAATAGCATCACGGCAATATCTAAACCATATCTGTTTGCACAGGGTTAATTTTTATACTTGACGTGACACATAATGCATTCAGTAACAGTCTTGGTGTAAGATTTAGCTTGTCAGTCATAAAAAGGGCCTGGTTCTCCTTCTTAGGAAAGCAAACCTGTAATAGTTCCCTGGTTGTCAGGGTACCTGAGCATGAAGAATGTAGTCTAAATGTGCTCTTAATAACTCACTTCTGTTCAGAATAATTCTTTAATCTGCAGTTCTTGTAGGATTAATTATTAAAGCTAACTTCACGCTACTTATCCTGGTTCACACAAACTTTTGTCTTTATACCCCATATGGCAATTCAGCAAGTCTTTATACGCACTGTAGATTTTACATCCTCTAAGAACAGCCTCCCTCAGTGTATTTTGGACAGGGATAGATATGTTACATAGCATGCTGTATTCAAACTGCTTCCGTGCTGTCTGCTGCCGCTTCTACTCCAATGCAAATGGCTGATTTCACATAGTCTGATCTGGGTGTCACTCAAATAACGAAGCAAGGGCAGCCCACTAGACTTTTTGTAAGCTAAGGAGAAAAAAATCGATTTTAATCCCCAGGAGCAGGGCCCATTGGTGCAGAAGGTCACTAAAGATTAGCAATTGTTCTACAGCGCTGAAGTCTGGATAAAAGGATTCAGGAGGAGAGAAAAGACATGAGTTTGGAACAAGATGTGTACTGCATCACTGCCTTGGTATATAATTAGGGGAAAGCTCAGAATCTCCAACACAGGTGGACTCTGTATTAGGGGGTTTGTTGAGGGTAGGGGAGAATTTGTTTCGCATAGTATATAATAAAGGTGTAAAATAAGGGAAAATAAAGACCTGCATCAGTTGTTGAAAACATTGGGCTCAAAGCACAATCCTTACGCATGTGAAGTTCTAATTCATACAAATGGTCCTATTGAAATGACACAAGGCAGCACTGGGCCTGGTGTTTAGCAAATATACTGGAGAAACTGGGAACTATCCAAAATACTGGCAGAGCTGCTGTCTGGGTGAACTGCAGCATGCAGTGAGATTCATGCTGCAGTTGGCTCTCTAGAAAATATTTTCTTTTTGCTATTGGATCAGAATTCTGTGCCTTACAATGATGGTTTTGCTGGCCTGTTCTTACCTCACCTTTCGCTTTCCTATTTTTTAATTCCCCTTGTATGTGTGTGTTTGTATGTGGGATGTAATCCCATAAGAGAAGTATTTGCCTGCAGGTCAATGGTAAGAGACTGATCTCTCTCAATGACACCTTTGTCTATAATATGGACACACAAATATTTTAAAGGTTTTCCTGAAAAATATCCAGTTATGAGCCTTTTTTGCTGCAGGGAGGGCAGATGCATAGTGCTGATATAGCAGCAGAAAAATAGCTGGTGTGTGGTGGCACCAGAAGGCACCAAACTAATTATCCAGCTGTCATTCGTAAACGGGCTGTTAATGGTTCATGAAGATTCAGGTTGACTCTCTGGCAGCTGAATCTAAACCCTTGAACAAAGAAAAGAAAAAAAAGTCTGGTTCCAGTGTAAAGCATTTGCTGTGAAAATCAATACTCAGTAATGCGGAGTCAGGTTCTTTTTCACTTGATATTCCGTATGACGAACTCCTGTTAACTTCATTGTGCGTTAAATGCACGTATCAAAGAGAGACTGGACCCCTTAGCTTGCATCTGAGCCCGTAACTCATTAATTTTCAGAGCGAAGCCCTTGGTGAGGAAGAGCAGCCTGACTGTAAGCTTCGCAGGTGAATGATCATCACTGAGCTGAGACAGAAACTATGTGGTTTCTTTCCAGCAGACTCTTTGTGCCTTCAAGGAAAACATTGATGTTTAACAAGTCTTGTTGTACAGTGTCCAATTTATGACGTTCACAGGAGTTGGGTATCTTAACAAGTGCTTTAAAAAAATCCAAAATCCACTTCCCCATCATATTGTATGTAAGATGGCTTTGCAAAATAAAGGTTCATATGGGGAAATTCAAGAAATTGAGAGAGACTCTCTACTTACCTGGCTATAGAAGTGGTATACACCTTCTCCTTCCCCAGCTACAAGAGCTAAATAACTCCTCCTTTATAATAGAAATAACTGTAAAGTTAACTTTTCTTCCTCTAAAAAATCCAATTTTTTTAATGGATTTCCCCCCCTCCCACCCCGCACAATCTGTTCTTTTACTGTGCATAGGAATGTACTCCAGTGTTTGAGCAGCAAGGGGACATTAATTTGCTTGAGATAACTGTTGGAATTGAAAAAGAAAGGAATACTTCTCTCGGTTTTAAGGTTATTACACACACAGCTTCACTATTTTTTTTTTTTTTGGTATTTGAAAACAATGCAATTTAATTAAAACTTCATATCTATTTTTTTTGCCAGCATGTCGCTTTAAAAGTAAAGCAAGAGTGAGGGAATTAGGTGGAATAGGAATATGCAATGTTTGTGTTGAGGAGACTCTTCCTTTCAGGTACTATTTACATTTGGATATTTTAAAAAAATGGAAAGATTTCTATTGTTACCACTCAAGAAAGAGATCTTGGAGTCATTGTGGATAGTTCTCTGAAAACATCCACTCGGTGTGCAGCACCAGTCAAAAAAGCATACAGGAATGTTAGGAGGCATTAGGAAAGGGCTAGATAATAGGACAGGAAATACCATAATGCCACTAATAGATATATATCCATGGTGTATCCACAGTTTGAACCTGCTTGCAGATCTGGTCACCCCATCTCAAAAAAGATATATTAGAACTGGAAAAGGTACAGAAAAGGGCAACCACATAATTAGGGGTATGGAACAGCTTCTATATGAGGAGCGATTAAAAAGACAGGGGCCATTCAGTTTAAAAAAGAGACGACTAAGGGGGAATATGTTAAAGATCTATAAAATCATGAATGGTGTCGAGAAAGTGAATATGGAAATTTTATTTACCCCTTCACATAACGCACAAAGCAGAGGTCACCTGATGAAAAAAATAAGCAGCTGGTTTCAAACAAACAGAAGGAAGTACTTCTTCACACAGCGCATAGTCAGCTTGTGGAACCCATTGCCAGGGGATGGTGTGAAGGCCAAATGTATAACTAGGTTCTAAAAAGAATTAGATAAGTTCCTGGAGGGTAGTTCCAGCAGTGGTTATTAGCCAAGATGGTCAAGGACACAACCCCGTGCTCTGGGTGTTCCTAACTCCCTGACTGCCAGAAGCTGGAACTGGATAACCGGGGATAGATCACTCGTTAATTACCCTGTTTTGTTCATTCCCTCTGAAGCACCTGGAACTGGCCACTGTCAGAAGACAGGGTACTGAGCTAGATAGACCATTGGTCTGAAACAGTATGGCCGTTCTTATATTGGTTTTTAATCTTTTTACAAAACATAGTTGGGGCCAAATTTGGTTTAACTGTCACAGCAAAGAAAGTAGTGAGACTAGGGCCTGACTTTCTTCTCACAACTGTGTTAATCAGCAGTAATTTGAGTATGAGAAAAAGAATTGGGCTAATGAGGCCTAAATGTGCCCCTGCTGAGGTCATTGGCAAAACTTGTATTGGTTTCAATGGGAGGGGGTTACAAAGCCCTGGTCCTTACAGCATTCTAGATGAGATGCGTTTCCTTTACTGAAGCTGCAATAGAGTGCAACTAGACAGTTTAATGAAAAGCTAACCTTGGAGTAGGAAGGTACATACTCTAAGATATACCTTGGATCTTTGTACTGTAGCTAACTTAGGCAGAGCCAATTGTAAGGAATTTGTTCACTGTATTCCAAGGGAAACTAGCTTTCACATCTCAAGAGAGTGACTGTTCACATCTAACTATAAAATGATGAATAACAATGTTAAAATTTCAGGTTTCAGAGTAACAGCCGTGTTAGTCTGTATTCGCAAAAAGAAAAGGAGTACTTGTGGCACTTTAGAGACTAACCAATTTATTTGACCATGAGCTTTCGTGAGCTACAGCTCACTTTATCGGATGCATCCGATGAAGTGAGCTGTAACTCACGAAAGCTCAAGCTCAAATAAATTGGTTAGTCTCTAAGGTGCCACAAGTACTCCTTTTCTTTTAATGTTAAAATTTAACTCTCTTCTTCAGGACTGAACCTAGAGATACCATGAATTTCTACTGTCTGAGATGCCCTGACATTATAAACAGAAAATCATAACTCCACAATATATTATTCTTTATGGATTATGGTTCTTCCATTTCTTAATAACAGTGGAAGCAGTAAAGTCCATTTGACTCTCTGATACTATTAAATTAAGGACAAAATTCCTCCACTCTTATTCAACTTGAGTAGTACCTTACTCAGAGTAGTTTCATTCAATGTGATTGGAATTGGGTTCTTTATGGTTTTGGTTTGACTCTCATTGTTTCCTTCTTCTCTCCTGTTGGTGACTGCATCCACGTGTTGCCTCTTGCTTTACACTTTGATTATAAGCTTTTTGAGACAAGTGCCGCCTTTTTCATCTGTATTTGTACAGAACCGAGCACAATTGGATCTCGGTCCATGCTTTGGATTCCTACATGCTAGTGAAATACAGATAATAAGTAGTGGTAGAATCTGCCCCTAAAACAATAGTTTTAATTGTGTCACTTTTCAGGTCATAAACTGTTGGTCAGTTTCTCCTCTAGAGCAAATTCTGATTAGACAGGGATTTTGCACAAAGTCAGGCATTTTATTTTGCAAGTAGTGAGATGTTAGGGGGCTTATTCCTTCACCCACTTACTTCCCTGGTCCTTCTTGCATGAACAGAGATCAACAATACCCAAAGTCCAAAGGTGCAAACAATTCGATGTTTACTGGTGTGAACTTCCAGCAAGCACTATTCCAGTTTCCTTA
This sequence comes from Caretta caretta, assembly GCF_965140235.1. NCBI lineage: Eukaryota > Metazoa > Chordata > Testudines > Cheloniidae > Caretta > Caretta caretta. The sequence continues at coordinate 90,671,261 of NC_134214.1, forward strand.
CTTAGTGTCCCCCTTCCCAGCTCTGACACCACAGAGCCTTACACCTGTGTCCCTGTTCCCATTTCCTCCTTTAGCAAAACATGATTCCAATTTCCCCACCCCCATTCCCTGTTTCCATCCTCCCCCACCCACCCACTCTCTGATTGACTGCAGACTATATAGTAAAACTTGAGTTCTGCTTAGCTATACCTTAACCAATCATTTTCCTGAAATTTAACTAACCAATCCTAACATATTGTAACATGATTATGTAACCAATTATATCCCACTACCTTAATTAGTTTACACCCAGCAAAATTAATTGTATGGCAGACGGGAACAATCACAGAACCAGACAGTGATTATATAGACAAACAATAGCAAAGTGGGAACTATAATGACAAAACAATACAGAAGTGAGGATTTCACATCCCAGCTATTGATAAGTGAGTTCTTGCCAGACAGGATGCTATCAAACTAAGTTTCCTTTTACATCTTCTAGGCACTTCCCTTTCTCTGGAGGTGATAGGCATTATCACGACAGGATTGTATTCCTAACAGCCCAATAGCACCTTATTTCAATGTGACTAGTTTGGAATGTGAGGAGGTGACCGGTCGCTTCCCAGCTTATGGCTGCCTCTGTTGCTTAGCCAAAGGCCTTAGCCTAAGAACAGGGCCTCAGACTGTCACAGTAAGAAAAGGACGTTACATTGGCAGACAGTGATTTTTATTCTTTCTTTTACACCTCTAACTAGCCAAGTGATAAGAATACACCTAAATTCTTAGAGTATAGGCCTTTACAGACAGGCCTGAATATCTGTATCTTAACATGAGATATAATTAAATCAGCCATGCTATTGTCTGTCACTTGTGGTGGAATTCACCTGCGTGGAAGGTAGGAAAGGGATTCATCAAGATCCTAAAGAAATTTTTTAAACCTTATGCATTTGTAACTTTTATTTCATATTTAATTTGGTTTCCCACTGTGAGCAACTCGCAATGGTTCATTTGATTGCTAGTGCTCTTTCAGTACCACAAAGGGATGCTTAGGATTTTTATTCATTAATTTCATTACTCATTAATTCATTCATTAATTCATTTACTCATTAATTCATGTTGATCCTGGAGTTTTTGAAATGGAAAATAGGAACATTTTATTTTATCGTTCCAAGCTACTGCTCACCAACATCAAGACTGCTCAGATTTGCTTGTTCAAAATAGCTTCCTTGTTGTAGCTCAGTGGAAATTCAAACACCAATGAATTGCAATTTGGGGCATGTACTGGAAATTTTCCAGTGTTCCAACTGATCACTTACTAGGTGACCTGATAGAAATTCTGATGATATTCAATTTGAGACAATTTTCCCAGTAGAAAAAAAGCAAATTTTGAGGGGAAAGAAAATGGCTTCTCCTAAATGTCAAGTGTTTCTGGTAAAAAAATGTTTACTGCAAGAAGTGACTTCCCTATTGCTAATTTAGCAACCGTGCAAACTTCTTCTTAAACTCTACACATAAAGAAATAGATTGTGTACAACTCTTATAGGCATTGTTGACCACTTACTCATGAGTGTAATTCTCCTGAGTCATTGGGACTGGTTACATGAGCAACCAGCTCACTAGAGCTGTTTGGAATTTTTTTGGACAATTATTCATCAAAAAATGGAATTTCATTTACTTCAGGGTAATAGGAGCCAATAGAGTTACTTGGCTATAAATGAAAGTAGAATTGAGCTCCATACTGATAGTAATAAAAATTGGTTATTTCCAGTGGCCCAACAAGTTGGGTGGTAGAGTAGTGATCTTGAGGTTGCCATCATTGGCTTAGTCTTCCAATAGTAAAGGAGGACTACAGAGGGAAATTACTTCACATCTTCTCTCTGTTGATCAAAGCATGGCCTGACTTGCTTGTTTATTTTAAAAGCTGGTCCCCAAAACCTCTTAAATCAGCCTGATTTCCACCATCTTCATCACCAGTAGAGTGGTCTATAGAGTAGCCTTGTCAACTCAATCCAGCAGAGTTCATTCTTCATCATTGTTCCTCTGTGGTTCACCTCACCAGTTCCCCCACTGTTCTTGTATCCTAACTAGAGTATATCTTTTGTTTCCAGGCCTAACATTTCTTCTTGGTATTTTTATTGGTGTCAGTGTTCCCTCTTTGTCTTAATCTGACTTGACTTCATGTAGTTTTGTTCATTCTAGCAGATTAACTGGCTTGGATTTTTGTGCATCAGTTCCTCATCTGTGATGACATTTTCATCAGTTCTCACTAAGGCCAGATTGACCGAATCTTTTTGGTGGGAGTATTTGTTCTGGATTTGCCTCTAATGTAAGCCTTGCATGTGACTCATCTTTGGATTTTGGCTGAATAACACATCTTTCATTGCTACCTATCAGTAGCCTTTCTTATTCAGAAGGTTTACTGTCATTCTCACCTTTTCCTCCCCACAAATTGACCAATTTATTGATTAAAATAAATTCTGGCATTGCTAGTTATTTGTATTCCAGTAAGGCCTAGAGACTTCAACCAAGCTCAGGATTCCATTTTGGTAGATGCTGAACAAACACGTAATAAGAGAGGGGCCCCATGGAGCCTACGACTTAAATAGATAAGAAAGACAAGGGGAAACAGAGGCACAGAAAAGGGAAAGGCCTCACTCATAGTCAAACAGCAGGTCAGTGACCAATCCAGGAGTACAGTCCAGTGCCCTACCAACATTGATCCTGTTTTGATCTAAACCTACCTGTGTTTTTATAGATTCAGGAATGAGGTAGATTTCAGGTAGAATCAAGTAGATTTCCATAATCACAGGACCTGCAGAATTTCTTCCATTATTATTGTATTCTCTGGCATAAACTTCTCCATTTCAGTTGAGACAAACCTTTTTCTGAACTTCCCACCCCAAATGCTGCTGTTTTGAGATAAAATAGAACCAGGAAACCCAAACACATCTGGGAAGGGGGTGGGGGCTGGGTGAGTTGTAGTAGAGCTATTTGGCAATCAATAATCGCATTTCGTGAGACCTTCTGAAATTTTTCATGAAAAACATGAGCAAGAGACCCCAGAATAGCCAACAGCCCCATGGTTAGAGCACTGACCTGGGATGTGGAAGGCCCAGGTTCAACTCATTGATCCAGATCCAACAGGGGGGTCTCTGGGTTTCCACATTGCTGATCAGTGTCCTAACTGCTGCATTATGAGCTATTCTGTAACCATGATCTTTCTCTCCCGCTCTGACAAGAAATTTCTTCCTAGACCTGGAAAACACCTTTGTTGAAACTGATGAAACATTAGCTGCAGCGAGGAATGACCAGGTTTGGGAGTGGGAGAAATGTACACTGTCTGGTTTCCAGGCCAGCAGAGATTCTCTTTCATTCAGCCCCTGGGAGAAGCCATGGCAGGAAGGGTCTCTAATTTCCCTTGCTTGGTGGCCTGAGGTTAAAAATACGCTGGTCCCTACTCCAGGCAAGGCTCTGCCCACATGTCTTGAGGGAAGAGGAGCTAGCTGCCCAGGGTTGGCTGCTGTCCCCTTGCATGAAGTTTGGGAATGCAGGTAGGCTGCATGTGGGAGAAAAGGATCTTCCACTAGGCATGTTGCTGGGTTCATGATTGATCTCATAGAAAGATCACCATTCTCTCTCCAATTCCTGTAGCATTTTAGACTAGATGCTATATAGATTTGTTGGTTTCATTCCTCTTAGAATCTGTAGCCCCTCGATTCATGCCTGTTAGATCTGGGAGATGCTGGTAAGCATGTCTCTGAGAGACTGGACCTTTGCAGACTTTTTACTTTGTTTTTAAAACAGAAAGTTGTAGTAGTCAATCCCAAACATACTAAATAGCAAATTAATATTCAGTTTAAAGGTCATTCCATTGACTTGGTCAAACCAGGGCGTCTTTGTGATGCTTTCTCCCACTTGCAACATTACTGTCTATGCTTCCTCTCCACCATATGCCCTTACAGACAAAAGGAGTGTAATGACTTCTCCATCCTGCTTCCTCTCTACATCTGACAGCCTCTTTCCCTCCTCACTTCTGTTCCAACTCATCCTTCACAGGAAGCGTATCTTCTGGAAATGAATCTTCTGATCTCCAGACATCCCCAGTGCTCCTCATTCACTTACCCTCAGCTGCCTGCCTTATCTCCTTGTCTGCGGCTACTCAGGGCTCCAGGCCAATTCCCTCTTCTCTGGTTGGGTTTCAGGCTCAGAGGGCAGTTTAAGACTACTAGTGATGGTAGAGAAATTAGATGCACCAGGGGCAGAGGCTCGGGGCAAAGGCTGGGGGCAGAAGAAAGGAGGCATATCAGGAATTGTTCCTTCCAAGATTCCTCAAGTCCCGCCTTATCTGTTATCATCCAGAAACCACAGTGGCCTCCAAAATCCCTAGAAAATTAGCTGTCAGGGGATACCCACCTTAAATGGTCCAGTTTTCTAAGTACAGAATTTAAAAGGTTTTTAGGTTTGAAAAAGGTTTAAATCCTTTAAGCCGATGATGTTCACAACACCGTGAATCTGGTTTAGGTGCGTCACTGGTCTGGACAATGTAAATATATGTGTGTGCGTTTTACCTTCCAACAGCTAACAGTTGCTTTGAGAGTGCTAAGGAGATCTGATTTTGCTTTAGGCTAATAGCTATCCAAGTGTTTCGTAGTTGTGGGTAACAATTGTTTGCAAATGCATTATTGCTTTATCATCATAACTGTCAAAATCTGAAAGATGCTATTGCAGTAAATTGAATATAATGGGCTATGTCTGATTTTCTTTGAATTAGTGAAATATTACATTCTGAAATATTTACTAATGCCAATTAAGAGCTCACTATGGAATGTATCTAGTGCTCCATTGTTGAGATTCCTCAGGCACCGAACAAACTGAGAAAATAATAACAAAGGAAAATAAATTCACCTTAATTGCAATTCAATGTACCTTTTGCAGTTCTTAATTGAATAAGTGTGTGAACGATCCATCGGGATAGCCCTTTATTCAGCAACGCACTTAAGTATCTGCTTAAGTCCCCTTGACTTCTGGGACTAAGTGCTTCGCTGGGATCATATCTGCATATTCCAGTAGAAGCCTCCAAAGCGCCAGAAACTGAAGTAAGGTTTGTTTTCTGGTGTCTCACCTAAACATTTAATATTGTTGCCACAGAACAAACCCAGTGTAGCTTCTTGGATCTTCTACCTGTAACAGTGCAGAGTAATAAAACAGTGCAGTTGTGGTGTCTGGCTGACAAAATGAGGATTGAATCTGGGACCCCAAACTCCCCACGGGGGTGCTGTAAACACACTTATCCTTTGTGGATTGGGCACCGGAGGGGACCTGTAATTGACACTGACCAGTGGGTTACACAAAAATTATGTAATGTAATCTAGGAAAAAACAAAACCGTTCAATGTACACTGCTATGATTCTCACACACAACCTTCAAAGCAAATTCTAATTATGTAGCGATTTAGCCTCTCCTGCGTTCTCTTCATTCTTGTTTAGCTAGCAGGTTCATTAGGAACTAATGTTAAATTTGCTGGAGTATACAAAGGAATGGCTCCTGAGCCACTGATTAAATGGGAAGGTGTAGAGGGCCAAGGCATTTAACTGGAGACATGGGCGTTGTTAATTCCTTTGTTTACTCTGGCCAACTCAATGTTGTTATAATGAAAGGGGAGAAAATGGGCTATTTTTGTTAGAAAATGAAGTGTTTACTATGAAATTTTATAGCAAATATCCTTCCAGCCTCTATGGAAATAGGGTGCTCCATTTTCTCAGCAGGAAAGGGCATTTATGGCAAAACAAAAGTGCTTGGAATATAAAGGAGTATAAATATCTGATTGCCTTGCAAGTGAGTGGATGATGGATAATACACATTTGTGCCCAACTCGGGATTTTTGTAGTGTCGTCAGTGCACTGAGGTGCACTTAGCACTGTGTCTTGCATTTCTTTCATGGAAAGCTGGCATCCAGAGGACAGCCTAATGTATTCTAGTGGCCTTGATTGAAGATATCTTAATGATGGTAACTTGTATTTCCATAGCACCTTTCATCCAGGATGACCTGAAAGCGCTTCCAGATGGATTATTCTGTAAATATGGAGAGAGCGATCGCTTTGTTTGCTATTGAAATGCAGTCATCCAGCAGATTTTTAGCAGCGCCTACCCTAGAAATGGTAGGGCAGGTGGTCAGTTATGACTATGGTTCCAGCTTGGCTAGGAATTGTGTACATCCTCTTTTTTGTTACCCCATCTTCTGCAAACCCTTCCCTAGCCCGCTTGATTGTCTAATCTGCCTTTCACAGCTTCTCCTCTGGATGGCAATGCTCACTGGGGCTAATTCTCTGTTTGCGTGTGGCCTAGTACAATGGGGCCCAACCGGACTAGCCTATAGGTGCTACCACAATGTAAATATCAAATCACAATAATACTATACAGTAGTATAGGGCAGGTAACAAAGAGGAATGCACTGTGAAAGCAAGAGAACTGCTTCTTGTGTTCTCAATGGGAGACTACTATGAACCAAAGCTCTGCAAAGACACCTTCAGAAACAAATGTTTGAATGTTTAAAACTACTGTTATATTTTGTAGGAGGTACTTTGGGCAAAAAATGAGCCTCGGGCATAGCAGGGAGAGACCATCACTAGTCCATTCCCATAGAATCTTTTAATTATAAAACAGAGAGAGAGAATTTATAAATATGTAATACCTAGAAGTCACTGGGCTACTCAATTATTCATGTCCATAAAAAAATGCATTTACTTGAACAAAGGGGAAGAACAAGAAGGGAAATTTCTATTGGTAATTTGTTAATATTGGAGCTGGGTAAATACTGGCAATAAATACATTTTTAAAATTTGTTTTTTTTCAACTAATTTGTTTTTGTTCACTTTCTGTGATTATTCCAGCAAATCAGTTTCCTGGCAGTTACAGTCCGTGCAAACTGTGACTTTTGAGTGAACATTGCACAGTATTTGTGGCAAACCAGTTCTAAATTTGCAATCATGTGTATTCTCACCAGAACAGAAACCCGCCACATGACCTTGATGTCCAATCGTGTCACAAATGTTGAATACTTGCAACAGTCTGGCTCAGAATGAGAGAAAAGCCAAGAATTATTCCAAAAAGAATTGCCAATAAGAATATGTTTGAATAAATTGGAATCTGTTAAGAAATCTCATGAACAGAAAAAGGTGAAATTAATTAGAGGATTAATTTATGAATTATTCACCCAGCTTTAGTAATCAAGTCCAATTCTCTGCTGGTGTAAATTAATGGAGCTTCATTGTCTTTGGTGAAGCTGAGCCAATTTATGCCAGCAGAGAATTGGGGCTGTTATCTCTTTATAACATTATTACCCCAGAGATAATATCTATTTTTTTCTGTTTGCCCATGATTATCATCTGCAGTAGTACAGCAAGCAATTTGAGCCATTGTATTGTCAGAAGTCATCAGAATCAGCATTCTGTTTCTGTGGACCAGAAGCATGTTTGTAAATAAAAAGCATTAAAAGAACTGGCCCACAGGTCAGATCCTTCCCATACTGTTGAGCAAAGTTCTGGTCCTGATCCGAACAGAACCGCTCAGGGCCCCCTTTGATGTATAATTGTTAATGACTACCCTCCCAGTGACTCCTCCACGTTCTTGTTGCTATGCTGTCTCCTTCTGGGGTTATTGACTGAGCCTCATAACATACTTGTGATGATGTTCAGGTATAACTTGTGCTGGAAGCCCTTGACCTAGACATCAAAGTGACCGTTAAGGATTCGGGATGTAAGCTGAGAGTTCTACCACGCGCTCTGAATTTGTTTGCTTTTGTAAAAACTGTGTAAGTAAGACCTTTAATGCTGTTTAATGTAGCTTTCCATCTGTGAATTATGTAACTATACATTTCACACACTCTAAAGTGGTTACTGCCTGTGGATTTTCATCAGCTGTTTCTATAACTGTTGTTGGTTTTGCACTGCATAAAACACCCATTGCTCCTTCAAATCCAAAATTACACCCATTTTGGTCCTATCCCTTTCCCTCGTCAAATTATATTTATTGATCTTTACTTGGAGAATTCAGAGTTGAATTTTTTTGGTTTGTTTTTTTAGAGTTGCCTCTTTTTAGCAGTCATTTTTCTGACTCTTTAGGGGAGAATACCCTCTCTCTTCAGCATATCTGTAACATATTTATCTTCTATTTTATAGCTTTACTTATTTACTTATATGGCCTGTTGTCAATATTAGCCCCTTCTTTAAAGTGTTTTGGAGGTGTTCATGTATAGAGCCTGATTCAAAGCCCAGTGAAGTCAACCGGGAATCTTTCAATTGATTTCAGTGGATCAGATTTACAGAGCTGGGAGAATATTGCACAAAACTTTCCACCAGTATTCCTTTAAATTCTAAAGCTCTTTGAATGTGATCCCCTTCAGTGTTTGATTTCTGCAAACATTCATATTTAGAGGTCTTCCGGAAGCAGTGTTTGCACAAAGACTATTCTTTATCAAATATTGTAGGATATTTGTGGGAAATCTAATTTTGAATTTGTAATTGCAAGTATTCACATTGAAAACCGTGTCTTCTGCGATTGTATGAAGCATGTGACCTGAGTCTCCAACAAAGAAGGTTGAATTTTTAATATTCCCAATGAACTGTATGTGAAGAATATACAAAGCAAAAATTATGCATAACAATAATGTAGCAGATATAGAATAATGAATAAACTAGAGAAAATCATAAATTGCCAGTGGACAAGCTGAAAACAGAAATTGGCAAAATGCAAGCCTAGGAGAACTTCGTTCACTAACATTAGATTAGTTTTGATTTTTAAACATGGATAGAAGTGCAAATACTATGTATACATGTGTACATCCATCTTGCATGCATGTTGGTAAAATAGGAAGTGACCCAAGCGTCTGTGTAAAACCCAAAAGAACTATTCATAGAATCATAGAAATGTAGGTCTGGCAGGGACCTTCAGAGGTTGTCTAGTCCAGCCCCCTGCACTCAGGCAGGACAACAGTATGCTTAGACAATCCCTGACAGGTGTTTGTCTAACTTATTCTTAAAAACCTTCAATGACAGGGATTCCACAATCTCCCTTGGAAGCCTATTCTAGTACTTAGTTAACTATCGTTAGTTTTTCCTAATATCTAACCTAAATCTCCGTTGCTGCCTATTAACCCCATTACTACTTGTCCTACATACAGTAGCCATGGAGTACAATTGATCCTCCTCCTCTTTACAACAGCCCTTAACATCAGTCTTCTTTTCTTAAGACTAAACATGTTCTTTTTTTTTTTTCAATCTATTCTCATGGGTTAGGTTTTTTAAACCTTTTATTATTTTTGTTGCTCTCCTCTGGACTCTCACCGGTGTGTCCACATCTTTCCTGAAGAACTGGACACAGTACTCCAGCTGAGGCCTCACCAGTGCCAAGTAGAGAGGACAGTTGCCTCCCACGTCCTGCATATGACACTCCTGTTCATACACCTCGGAATTATTTTTTTCACAACTGCATCACATTGTTGACTCATGTTCAATTTGTGATCCACTATAATCCCCAGATCCTTTTCAACAGTACTACCACCTAGACAGTTATTCTCCCATTTTGTAGCTGTGCATTTGATTTTTCTTCTTCCTAAATGTAGAACTTCGAACTTGTCTTTGCTGAATTCCACCTTGTTGATTTCTGACCAATTCTTCAGTTTGTAAAGGTCATTTTGAATTCAACTCCTGTCCTCCAAGGTGGTTGTAACTCCTCCCATCTTGGTGTCATCTGCAATTTTTTAACCATACTCTCCACTCCATTATCTCAGTCATTAAAGAAAATATTGAATAGTACCAGACCTGGGATAGACCCCTGCAGGACCCCACTAGATACATCCCTACATTTGGATCAGGCTCTTCGTAAATGAATCATTTGAAAGATTGCTGTTTGGCTTCAGTAGGCTGTGGATCATGTTGTAAGAACCACATGCCTTTGGTCACACGAGTAGTCCCATTCACTTCACCCAGGGCACTCATATAAGACTTTGCAGTGATTGGCCCCAAATTAGTCTAATACAGACAAAGGAGGAGTGCGGTAGTTTTATGCATAGGGGAAGAGAGGAAATAACAGGAAAAATCCCTTCATTTTGTTTGGTTGGCATTGCATCATATTAGTTCATAATGTAAAATTTATTTCATTTTAAATAGTTTATATTTAAAAAGTATGAATCTGCTATAATTCCATTAGTACATGTTTGGTGGGCCGTCTGTCCCACACTGGTGGAGAAAGGGTTAAAAGCAGCCCTGGGGGGGACGGGGGCTCTGCAGCACACAGCCAATCAGAGAGGGCCTACATTGAGCAGCACATCAGGGCGGAGCAGGCCCATATATAAAGAGATCTGCAGGGCAGAGGGGGCAGTTCTCTCTTGGGAGCTTAGGGAGAAAAGACTGGGTCCTTGAAGGGCTGAGAGAACCTACCAACACCCTGGACAGAGCGGAGCAGAGCACTGCTGGGCTGAGTGAGGGGAGCGAGAGAGAGCTTCAGCCTGACTGGTGGAAACACTGAAACCCTGATACAGGGGCAGAGAAGGTGCTAGGGCTACGGAGGAAGTGGCCCAGGGAAATGGACGGCGGGGGTTGAAGGAGATGCAATGCGTAACTGCTGCCTAAAGGGTCCCTGGGTTGGGACCCGGAGTAATGGGCAAGCCCGGATCTCTCCCTACCCTCCTCACCCCCTGCTTGCCATTGAGGGGAGAGGCCAGTGAAGGGCTGCAATATGCCACTGAGGCAGGTGGCTAGAACCTTGGGCTGCAGTCGACCACGGAGGCGAGTGGCTGGACAGAGGACTGCTGTTCCCCCGGGGGATGGGGGAGGAAGAATGGAATGTGGCATGGCCAGTGCAGAAGTGATGGCAGCGAGACACCACCGGAGGAGGGCGCCCTGCGAAAAGACTAAGCTAATTCCCAGAACAACCAGCAGGAGGTGCCATGGTGCTGAGTCCTACCCCATTACAACGTGTCACTGTGAATAGCCATTGTAAGTAATAAACACTGAGGCTTATAATGGAATATACATCTTCTTGATTGAACGTGACCTCCAGCAGCACATATGGGATGCTAAATCTTTTTTGCCAAAGATTGGGGAATAATTATATTTCTTCACTTTGTAATGAAGATCAGGGTTGGGATGATTATACAAATACAATTTACTGCCTTATATATTTTGTTCTCTTATTGTGTATCAGATACAATTTTATAAACTGAAAGAGAGCCAGTGCCACGTCCTTTCCCTCCCGCCCCCCCAGAGTTGATTTACTCCTAAGAACCAAGGCAGTGCTTCATCATTATTTACTGATGCTAGAGAAAGCACAGAGGTGTCTTGTTGCTGTGAAAATCCTTGCGGCTGTTCCTGCAAGCATCACTGAAATTTTCAGAACATAGTTTCCTTGACAGTGCTTTAAGGTCCTGGTTTTTGAATATGGTGGAATTAACTTTGTAGATGGCCCCATCATAAAAATCAAGATAGCATCAGCACTATGTAGAGTATGCCAGTTAGTATGTTGATTTTAATAATATGAAAATAAATCTGCTTAACCCTGATAAAGTAAGTGTTGCCATTGCTTTAGATCTTTTGGGATGTTCTCTAGAGCAGGGAGGTTAGCTAATTTTAACATGTGAACAGAGAGTAGAACATTATTAATGCCCCCAAAAGCAAAACCATTTATCATAGTTTGGAAAGGAAAATTACAGATTGCAAACAGTTGATATTGTTCACACCTAGAATTTACAAGGATCTTTTTGAATGAAGTAGTGATAGTCACTTTTTTACATTTCCATAGCAACAAAACAATAGTAACACTGATGTAAAGTGATCAGTGACACGACGACGACTCTATCTTTTGCATTGACTTTGCTCCTCCTCTTTGCTATTCTGTATTGTTTTTCTGTAATGTTTAGTGCATTTCAATGGGAAAAGAGTACAAGACAAACATGGTTTTGTTCTGATTGCTCCTGTGTTTAAAAGTATTACAAATCAGACCTACTACAAGAGCTTGTACGTGCTTTTAGCTTCCAGTCTGTTACGTGATTTCTGAGAGACTCAGCTTGGTGTAGGGTCTGAACTAGTGGGTCATGATGCAGGATGGGGGTGGGGTCCCACAGAGGGTCAGTAAATGCAGTGCATAAGCAGCTGTAATTGAGACACTACAGTTCTTCCTCTGCAATGGCAGAGGCATATTAAAGCTGTGATGCTTTCTCAGGGTGCCCCAGACTGAGAGTCACGTTGGTACTGTCTGCTTCTTGGAAGAGGAAGATTTGCTTATGCTTAAATGGGCCTCAGCTCTTTCACACCACTAGTCATCTGTGAGCTGCCTGAACAATCTCCTTGGGGCTCTGCCAGTCCTTACTTTGCCTTGCACATTAACAATAGATGCACCCCAAGCCCCACTGAAATATTCCTCTGTAGTGTCCAGACCTTAACCACTGGACACTCACAGAAATTACCAGATAAGATGTCCCCAAAGGAACAGTGCACATACCATGTTTGATTCAACTGAGGATCAACTCCAATATAACATCACAGCACTGAGATATATTTATAGTGAAAACAATCCTACGTTTATTATCAAAGGTTAAAATTTAAGAGATAGTGACTAAGGATAATGATGGAAACCAAAATGTATAACCAAAACAAAAAGTATGACACACTTCCTAGAGACTAAACTTCACTTTAACAGGCTAAAACCCTAGTCTAAATCGATCTCACATAAGCAATCTCCCATTGTCTCCAACTACATGGCTGGGATCATGAATCTTTTCATGAATGCAAAAAGCGCTATCCTTTTTACTTCTCAGTGAAGGATAAAAAAGGTGTCTTCTGCCACCTTTCTGTATCCCTGAAGTTCACTGTTTTGTCCCCAGCATCAGGATGACTCCTGTGGTTTATTCCCTAGTGTGCTGGCTCCATGTTGCCATAACATCCTCACGTTGACCTTGTATGCAAATGGGCTTCCATTGGGTTGACTTTACAATGCTTATTTTACACGTGAAGCGAGGCAGACAGGTGAATGTGCATCCTTTGTCTGGTTGACAATCCTGCTTTGACTCAGACTTTAAAACATGTTTTCCAGTGTATATGCACAGCTCCTAAATATCATCCGTACATACATCTCTCAATGATTCTGAAGATCAGTATGATGTAAGCTTTTATTAGATTCCTTCAGATAAATACTATGAAAGCAATGTGTTGGGTGTAGCAAGTTTGCAAGGTCTGTCAGGGGTTACTGTTACAGAACAGTGAACCCTTTCCCAGTTGCACTGAGAGGGTTCTTAGGGTCACAAAAGCATCGATGGGAATCACATGGTGCAGATCCTAATATAGATTCCAATATAAGATAAGAATCTTGGCATGCTTCCAAATCATTGATCTGGAATCCACCTGAATAAAACAAAATGAAAGCCATGGAATTGTTCTTACCTTCATAGTTTTTAATCTTAAGGCAGCAAACAAAAAAAAAACAGTTTCAACACCATGCTCTTATTTCCACCAGATACACTTCCCCCCTCCTCCACAGTAAATAATTTAAGCTTAAAAGGAGTGTCAGGTTCATGACTGAGGTGGGGGGAAATGGGGTCCTTCCTATAGAAGAGAAGAAAGAGACAGGAACCAAGGAGCTTTGGGCATGGTGGGAGCAAGTGGCTAGTGGAAGAAGCTCATTGAAGGGATGACTCAGGGCATGACACGGCTCTTCATGAGGAGAACATGTTGATGTTGAAAGGGAGCAGTGACCCTGCTCTGAAAAATGGCTCTTTTGCTTGGAGTGCTGGGGGGTGGAGGCATGTTCAGTGACTTCAACTGGAAGGGGAGCTGCCATTCCATGAAGGTGGAAATACTGGGATTTTACACTGGGAGCAGCTAAATCTTTACAGATTTTACTCACAAAATTGTAATTTGTTTCCATTTCTAAACTAATTCCAGGGGCACTGAATTACCAGTTTTAGCAAATCAGCGGACCCAGCTAGGTGATCATTTCCAAAACTGAGGCTGCATTAATATTAACAGAACAGATCCCTTAGGTTATGTGAGAATACTGCTGTGATTATTCCCCTGCAGATGAACAATTACAGCATGGTGCTTAGTTAAATAATGCTTACTGTTGTCTGTCACGTATGTTGCCTTCTTTAGATGCTGGCATATGGAAATCATCACACTAGACCGTAACAATGGTCTTCCTAGTCCAGGTTCCTTTCTCCAGTGTTGGCCATATACCAGATGCTTCTGAGGAATGTGCAAGAATATCTGTAATGGACAATCATGGAACCTACTCATAGGGAAATTTTCTTCATAACGTCCATAATTTAGAAGTTGGATTGTGCCAGGGAGCATGAATATACATGCTTTATTTAAAATAAATATAGATACATGTATTATCTCATGAAAGGGCTTGTCAACATGACAAAAGAGAACCATTGCTGAAAACAGGTATCACCAGTGGGCGCAGTGGTTTTGTGATTGTCTGCACTTGCAACTCAATTATATTCAGTACCAGTTATTTTTGTAATGCACACAAGTCCAAAGTATGAAAGTTCTCATTAGTCATACAAATTGACCTGGCTGAAACATGGAAATTCCAATATTTGTTTTCATTCTGAATCAGAACAAGAAGTCAAAATTTCGAAACTTACCACAAAATGAAAGTCCTAAATATTGCATTTCAGAAATGTCAAAATGTTTTGGGTCAGGTCAGAACATTTTGGTTTGAATTTTGTTATACGATATTATGTAACACAAAAATCAAAACGATAGTGTTTTTCAAAAATTTCTCATAAAAATATTGCTGAAATCAATACGTTCCAATGAAACATTTTGATTTCATAGAATCCGCATTTTCTGACAGAAAACTGTTCAGTCTGAAAATTGTCAACCAGTTCTACATATGAACAATGTTCACCCTCTTTTGGTTCACATTAAGTGGCTGGTCTCAATCATGCTGTGTGGTGATGAGTTTCACAGGTTAACTATGTGCTGCCTCCATTTCAAATTTGCTGCCTTTCAATTTAATTGACTGTCTCCTTGTAATTAACTTATGAAAGAGAATGAATAGGAACACTGAATTTACCTTAACTGTTCCTTTCATTTTTTTTTATATTCCTGTTTCATGCCCCCTTTGATACTCACTGAACTAAACAGTCCCAACACCTTCAGTTTCTCCTGGTGTGGAAATTTCTGCATGCCTCTAATCTTGTTTATTTCTCTGATTCTCTTATATTTCTGCTATATCCTTTTGGAGACTGCCTGACCAGAGTTGCATGTACTCATCTCCTCTTTTAAAGCACACTCTGAACTTAATGTTTCTCTTCACTTTGGTTGCAAAGGAAAGATGTGCATTCAGCTGGGCACTGACAGTATCTGTTTTGAACTGGGCAGATTTATTTTTTCCTTGCAAAGGCTTTGGCATGTCACTTGCAATCATGTGTTAGACAGTGCCAGTAGCTTGCAAGTATTGTAGCAAATGTGAAAGTACAAGCTATTCTTGAATAATGTATTATTTATCATGCATTAAGTTATTAATAGAGCTAGAAGTCCACAATTGCCTAGGACAACCTTCTGGGCTTCAGCTGGGGATATTTCTGCAAAGTGAAATACTTTTCTGAACGTATTTGGTTTTCAGGCACTTTTGCCATTTGACCAGGCTTCTTGTGGATTTACCATCATTTTGGAACAGATTTCAATTTTTGGGCGGAGAGTAGGAGGACTTCACAATTTTGTTTCCTTGAAAAGCAGAAACCTGCCTCTGCTGGTAGAGGCTTCTCTTTGATCACTGTTTAAGAAAGATATGGTTCAGAACAAACCTTGGTTGAGAAAACTGATTACCTGTACTATCTTTCCTAGGGTTCTTTGGATTTTAGTTTCTTAACTAATGAAAAGACTCAAGAGTTGACTTTAATTTTATCGAGTTTTATTAAATATCCTTAACAATAACAACTGATATTATAGTATATAAGAAGGCAAATATAGTATGGGACTATGATTTTGCTAATATAAACTAGAAAATTGGTCAATAGAATGACCATCCAGATTTTAAGAATCAAATACACAATCGCAATAGAAAATAATGCTTGTACTGTCATGGGAGGGTGACTTTGGTTAGATTTTTGACAAAACAATCCCTCAAAATAGGGCCTTGGTTGTGCAAATTGGTTATTGACTCCAGTGGTCCTTAAAACAACAGAGGAAAAATTACTTAAAGCTAAAGCATAAGACAGTTTGGTCAGTTATTTACATGCCAATTCACCAACGTCTCCTTCCCAATGCATCTATAGTACCTACTTCCCTGTGAATTACATTAGCCCCAGAGTCTGTTTAACACTCCTATCTAACATCAACTCCTAAATTTCTGACAAACTATATAGATTGAACACAGTTCAAAAAACTTGGTATTGTTTTATCTCTGAGTACACCTAGGACTTGAAAGTCCGTATGAAACCTTTTAACTATGGTAGACACATGTACAGTGCTTCACGATCTTGGTTAACTGTAATTTACTCCGTTTCCAAGCTACTTTACAACAAACTTGACTGGAGCTTGTTACAAAACGAGGACACACTGTAATTCTGTGACAATCTTTAAAGCAGATACATAAGTATGTATACTTCCTTACTAATTAGGTACCCAGTGTCAGGAAGTAGTCAACTGACTGATTTGGGTCATCACCCAAGAGAAGGTTCCTGTGTTACTTCTAACTAGATCTTTACTCAGCCATCAGTTTTCAGCTCAGTTATTCTTCATAGTAGGGGATGACACTGCAAACACAGGCGGAGTGAAGGACAGACGTGACTATAGTCTTTTCCCAGTGCAATAGCAGGCAACCCACATTCCTGGAAAAAAGAAGACAGTTAAATGTGCCTGTCTCAGATAAATACTTGCTATCACCAGGAGGACTTCCAGGTGTCTTCAACTTTTGGGGAGTGATGTACTAAAAGAGACAAGCCATTTTATCCTATTTCTGCGGGGTGGTCTAGCTTGGTCCCTCATCTTGCAGACGCTGGTGTGGACCATACTGGTGTGGACCAGCTGGAGACTCAGATAGCTGCTGAAGATTTGAAATGTCCAACCAATATGAAAGTTGTTCTCTCTCACCATCCAATCAGAGAATGAAGTGTCATGTTTGAGTTCTTAAAACTGGGGCTAGAATTTTCCCATCTTTTTATGCAAATCATCTTGTCATACCAGCTTTTGTAAGACACGTTAGGCCATGATTGTTGGTACAACCATCTTGGGACATACAACTCGCCTTCAAAAGTCACGTTCCATGGGTCCCTCTGTGCTGCATCCCTTGGCAGCTTTGCATGCTACGCTCAAAGTTGGAGTTTCTTAATTAATGCTCTGCTAGCTGCTGAAATGTCCAGTTTAAAATTCATACAGTTTATACAACGTCCTTCCATATTCTTTGACGCTCTTTAAACTTCTTTAACAGTCCATTATACAATATAAAGTTACTTCAAAAACTGCTGTTCTCTAGCAGGCTGGAACAGTTGTACAGACCTTCCATTACTGTTCTCCTTATTTTAACAACAAAATGGTGAGACCTGGGTATGTATGGCTAAGCCCTGTCTGTGCATTATCAATCAAACAGTTATATTTCTGATAATTCGCTATGTTGTCAAATGTCCTTATAACACACCATTGTCTTTACTCCCTTTAATATAGTGCCTTTTTCAACACAGGTGTACTTCACCACCTTGATGGCATAAGCACGCTTGATTGCAAATATTAGCCTTACTTTTTCACTTTATCACTAACCTAAACTAAAACAATATTAACATGACCCCCTTCTTGGATGGAAAAGGAAGTCTCTTCTGGTGCACCAACAATTTACACTTGTGAAAGGCTGCTGAAACTCTGAGTTTCCACAGACTATTTGAAAGTCCGAGCAAACTCAGAGTTTCTACCGCCTTTCACAAGCTTGTGCTGTTGGTGCAGCTGAAAATACTTTCTTTTTTCTCTGTTTTAGAATGAATGGATTAAATTTAGAGAGCAAATAATAAGTCAAACTTTGCCAGACCTTTAAGGCGATTTTTTAAAATTTTCTCAGCCCTCTGTCCTATCTTTTCTAAAAGGCCTGGATGCCTGGACAATTCTTAAATAGTAATAGTTCATAATTTTGGGGCTTTAGTCACTATAACAGCAAAGACCATGCAAAACAGGACTGGAAAAATATATTTTTAACCTGTTCATGCACAAAGTCGTAATCCAAAAGGCATAATTCTAGTTATTACCACCTATGTGTTTTGCGATTGTAACCAATTCCACTTGGGCCAGCAGCATGGTTTGAACTCCAGACTTTCTCTATTAAAGCCAGGAGCCTCTACTACTTGAGTAGAGGACTATGTCCCCTAGCTGTGAGCCACAGCAGACTCATAAATCTTTACAGATAAGACACTAGAGGTAGACCTAGGGTATTCTGAGCACTCGGGTTACATGATGTTTTCAGGAAGCTCTCATAAATTTCTATCCTGCAAGGCATTGAAGGTCCATTTGAAGTCCTATATATGAAATGTAGGCACTCAGCACCTTGTTAAATCAGACCCAAAAGCTGAAAAATGTGTAATATTTTTGCAGAATACATGGTTTTGCCTTGTTTCAGGTTGCTGCCTTACATTTCATGCCTCTATGCTCACCTATTCTGTAGCTGTGCCATGTCGGCTTTCTTTGAATTCTGGGTAGCTGTGCTCTTTGTGTATGTAGCAATAAAAATTTAACCTCATAAGGTCTGATGTGATGAGGCTGAATGACCGTTTTAACCTCAGGTTATAGGTCTTGTGCTATTGCTAATCCCGTATACAACAGACCCATACAAGTTAGACCTATTGGAGTCCATCTCACTTCCAGTGCAGGATAGTTACCCAGGTACACTGTCCTGTTATCGCCACTCTAACAGAAATAGATCTTGGTACTTTTGTTTCTCTAAAAGAATCACCTGTTCAATTTCATAATGCTTTTCTAACCATTAGGAAAAAAACATGTCTTTGCAGTATGGTTATACTGTGTCTTGACATCAGACTAGATCCCATTAAAGTCAGTGGGAACACTGTCTTTTTGACTTCAGTTGGAATTTAGATCAGACGTATTTTTAAATGAAAAAACTTCCACCATTTTTTTAAAGGTAAGAATGATTAACATAATGAAGTCTTGTTTTGGTTTTTAACACACTCACCGCCAAAATCTCTACCAATTGTTGCAATACTGGATCCAACAGTGTGATTGACTGTATCAGTCACACTAACAATACCAGAAAGATGAAAAATTACTATTCTGCACTATCAAATAGCTGAATCCTAGGAATTGTACCTGCTCTAAAGGGTGCAGTTGAAATTTATGCAAACTGTCTTGAGACTTAGGCCTTTCCTTTTGACACTAATGGGGTTAATGTCTTCCCCTGCCATAATGAATTAGAAATTGACATGGGATTTCTTTTAGCTTGTGGGGCTATTAAACGTAATGTGCTGCCAGCATTAAAATGAACCCTCAGCAAGGTCCTTTTACCATTCTTTTCCCTGATAAAATAACAAAATAAATATCCGGACAACTTGAGGCTAATGGACCTATGAACAGTAAGCAGCCTGAATTTGTAAAGAGAGAATCTTGCCAAACTTCATCCGTTCATTTGTATATATTTGTGTGTGTGTGTGTGTATATAAAAATAAATGTCTTGCCTAAAATTATACATTCCATCTAACAATTTATATATTTTATATATATAACCTGATCAATTGTTAGACGGAATATGTTTGAGGTCACATCTTCAGCCTGAGGAGGCCTGTCAGTAAAAGTGGGATTCTTAACTGCCATAAGGTTGTCAGAGTAGGCTGCTATGCCAACCTCCTCTCCAGTCCACATAGGGGTCATATTAGAGGAGATTTGGGGGGGTCTGATAGAAAGATGAAGTGAGCTGTAGCTCACGAAAGCTCATGCTCAAATAAATTGGTTAGTCTCTAAGGTGCCACAAGTACTCCTTTTCTTTTTGCGAATACAGACTAACACGGCTGTTCCTCTGAAACAAGGAGAGGGTGATCCACTCTCTTTGGCAATTAACACTTGGTGCATTAGAGATCAAGGCAGCTGTTCATAAACTAAAGCAGCTCCTAGGCTGATTTAAATCACATCAGGGCTGGAGCTGTTTGAGAATTAGAAATCTGACAACTTATTTCCAATTTACATTGGTGTAAATCAGAACATAAATTGCTTGTAGAACTACTGAGCATATGGGTAAACTCAAGAATTTGGTGAAATTACTTTAACAGGTGCTGATTGAAAGTGAACTGTGGTTTGCAAACAGTGGTTATCTGCTTATTCTAGTTCTCCTTTATTGCTTCCAGATAATTACTTTGAATACCATGGCAGTGAAAAAGGGCAGGAAGCCACAGAAAATGTGTGTATTCACGCAGTCAATAAGTTCAGATCTCACTTATTTTTGTATGTGTTGGGTTATTTACCAGATATATGTTGCTGGAGTCTAAATTATTATCTAGGAATCCTCATTCCAATTCCCCTCCACCCCACTCCCAACACAGTTTGAGAGCAGAGGAATGTGATCATGGTTTTCTCCTGGGGAAGTGTGTGATATTTGCTTAAAATATGTTTTAGCAAATAATCCTGCAACCAAACTAACTTGTAGAAAGCAACCACATATGATGTGAGCAACATTAAAACATATGGTTGTAAAAGAAACCTGAATGAATATTTGCTAAAAATTGCAGGATTCGCCTACCCCTTCTCCCAATACAAAAGCAACTTCCATTTTTGGTGATTTTTACATAATCTCTCCTGCATTTTTGTGTCTAGGGAATTTTTTCCAGCATTTTGACATTGCAATTTGGTAAATGTTAATTACTGTAATAAAGATTTTTTTATAAGCTGATTAGGAGATTGTTTCCTCATTAACCAAGGCAGTAATACTTATCATTGTCATAATGGATAAGGCTTGTTGAACTTGACTGATCATTCCAAAGTGTCATTTCTTATTATACAACATTTTGGTACACTAAAAATAATGTAGATGACTGCACGAATATGATGAGTAGAGAGGCTTTATTCTGAAAGATTTATGCTCAGATCAGATGGAATTCTTCTGGACTCCAATCTTGATTTCAGTGGTACATCATCTTAATTTCAGTGGTATAACCACCAACAGTAAATGTGAACTAAAGACCTATTTGTGGGGCTGCTTCAAAAAATCTGTCAAAACTGTTTTTTTAACAAGAAATTGGGTGATAAAATGAATTTTTTTTTTCCTCAACAAAATCTGTGTTCCATGGCAAGTTGTGATACTTTATCAAACAGGGAAAAAAATCGATTCAAAATGGATTCCAGAGTGCTAATGGGAGTTGTAGTTCAGGTTCCTCATGCTCCCATTTCCCTCCATGGGTCAGGCTTTTCAGTAGAACTAAATCTCCCTGCTTCACCAGAGCTACAGGCTGCTATGAAGCACCTTCCGCCTGCTGTCATCAAGGGGGAGAAAACGGTGCATCATGGGAGATGTAGTCCAGCCCATACAAGACCACGTGAGTAAAGCTACTTGAAATACAATTCCCATGGCGCACTGAGATGCCAGTTTAAATTGAAATATGTTGGGGTTGGGCTGGAATATTTTACTGAATGTGAACATTTCCTTTGGAAAATTTCAATGAATGTGAAAAACATCTAGTTTTTGTTGCTCATGGAAACCTCCCTTTCTTCCCACCAAATATTTTCTGACCAGCTTTAATAAGCACTAAACCTGGTGCTAACAAACAGGCATCTGGATTCAGGTTTGATACCAGGCTAAAACTCAGCTCAGCCTCACCAGAAATGTTGCTGAAGTTTGTAATTTTAACAGGAAGAAGACTTCCCAAGTGGCAGTCTCATGATGAAACCATGTAAAACTTGGCATCTTTAGCTGAGGGTGGGGTAGGATTTGGGTGCAAAATTAGTCCCAAATTCCTAACAAATTGTGAAGAGCATGAACCAAAACTGATTTAAATTGTTTCCCAAATTCCTGCAAAATGAAGCTGGTGACTTTCACCAGGCTTTGTTAAGTAGTTTTTTTTTTTTTTTTTTTAAAGCCCTGTGTTTTTTGTGGTTAAAGGTAGCAAAGCAAATACAGTAAAATGAGTAGATGAATTAGTCATTTCACAGAAAAGGGCATCATTTCATTTGTTTGAAACACAGTTCAGGAATGTGCCAGGCACAACTGTAGTGCCCTTACAAAGAAGGGATCCCAGTCACTTTCACATGAATTCACAAGGACGTGTCTAATGATTTAGGTGGGTTTTTCATGACCTTCACCTAAAAAAAAGTGCAAAATGCACTTTTGAGAGAACATGGCCTTCGACTGCCTAGCAATCCCATTTTCCCTCATGCAGGAGGAATTGCCACCCTTTAAAGTGCAGTGCTGGTTGTGGGGTGTGTAATCCTTTAAGAGCCCTGTACAATGTCAAAAAAGAGTCCAGTACTAAGTATGCTGACTGCAGAGGGCCTACTCTTCTGCACCAAGGGAAGCGATCTGAGGCCTTGCATATAAAATGGTCTAAGCAAATGCTCCCCTTCTGGGAGTACAGGAGAGCAAATGCTGGCTGACTGATGCTGGTATACAAAGAAAGAAGGTGTATAATGCTATGTGGGCATGAAGGGAGCTGAATTGGCGTGCAGTTCCAGGGTGTGTTCACATTTGTTCAGCCCACTTCCAAAGTATAAAGGAGAAATGGAAGAGGCCTGGAGCAGAGCAATGAAAATGATTAGAGATACAGCAAGGCGAAGGAAGTTTGAAATTTAGTGTAGAGAGGAGACAAATTAGGGGTGATGTGAGCAAGGCCTATTAAAATAAGTGGTATAGAGAAAGCAACGCCGGCACTTCTGTTTCGCCTCACCTCATTCCTGGGTTCGGAAACACCCAGTCGGCTGAAAGGCAACACATTTAAACTGGTTAAAGGACCTTCTTTTACATATTATAGCATTAATAGAGCTGGCTGAAAAACAGAAGTGCCATCCGGCAGGAAATGCTGAAATTTTGAAATCTGGTTTCACCCTGAATTGAGATGAAAAAATCAAAATCTCTGAATTTTTCACAAAATGAAATATTCCAAAATATTTTATGTCAGCCTTATTGAAATATTTTGTTTAACCTTGTTGTTTTGACTTTCATGCCAGATTACAAATTCTAATATCATAGAACTGAAAAATCAAAATGATAAAGTCAAACAAAACAAAGTCCAAACTAAGTGTTTCAACCCTAAGTAAGTGTTTCAGTAATTTCCTGTTGAAATTCTGTGAAACATTTGTCAAATCTGCCTTTTCCAACAGAAAACTGTTCCTTCGAAAATGTTCAACTAGCTGTAACAATTAACTTGTGAAAATCACTGCCATGAGGCATTGAGAGAAAGAGCTTTATAATCACAAAAGATTAGAAATGTACATGGCTAACAAAATATCCACTGTTCTACTAGGTGGGATAAAAATGTATCAGAGGGATGTGAATGAGCCTGTAACTGACTGATGTTGAGTAAAAACTTTGGTCCATGGGCAAGTTATTGACTCAGCCTCCATTTATGGGGGTCTTACACCTTTCTGTGTGAATCGTGTGTTGGAAAAAGGAACTGGATTAGAGGCACCATTGCTATGGCAATTCCTGTGTATACGACTGCCTTCTCCTGAAGCTGCCGGGACATGCTGCAAGAGTTACTGCTGCTCATAGCAGCATTAACTTCCATTCCGTGTTTGGTGCGCCACGTTGGAGGGGCCACAAAGTAGCGGCTTGGCAGCAGAATCAATAGCCGCAAAAGCCAATGCATTTTCTTTTCATCTTATATAGTATTAACTTTCTCCTCTTATCCTGGATGAAATATATAGTGTGTCTGAAATATTTATACAGCAGATGAACAAATTTAAGGCAGGAAAGCATTCTATTTATTTTTTCTCCCGTTGTATATCAATCATGCTAATAAATAGTGTTGCTCTTGTCAGTGGTTTTATTAACATCTATAAACTGTTCAGTCTGTATTAAAAAATGACAAAAGTCTTATCTTGTTGGTGCTGACCTTCCTGCTAAAACTGATGTGACTGATGACATAATAGGTAATATGGAGAGATGGGGTATAAATATTTAATAGGGATAGATAGGTTTATTACTGAAACATGTAAAATGCTCTCACAGCTGTCAGCTGTAATTACTGCCTCTGTCTGAAAGGTACGTACCCATTTGTGTATTTATGGAATTAAGTTTAGAAAGTCAAGATGATAAAAACTTAAGCAATTAAATGGAACCATTTGTCAACCCAAAAGCATATTGGTGTATCTATATATTTTTAAACAGGAGCATCTTTAAATGCATAATGAGGTTATGTAGTTAGGTGGGTCTTCTATTTTGTGACCATTTCTGAGGCTATGTCTACACTAGAGACCTCCAGCGATATTAATGCAGTTGCGCTGCTGTAAGATCTCTCGTGTAGCAGCTCTGTGCTGATGGGAAAGAGCTCTCCCGTTGACGTAATTAAACCACCTCCAATGAGTGGCGGTCACTATGTCGGTGATTGGCTCCCAGCAGCATAGCACTGTGCACACTGCCACTGATGCCGATGAAACTATGTCGCTCACGCCCCTGAGCAACATAAATGTTGCCGACATTAGTGGCAGTGCAAACATGGCCTAATCCAGTGTGTTTGCCTGGATGGAACAATCTTTCAGCTCTCAGGCCTGGTGCTGAATTCAGGCATGTCTGCTCATTTCACAGTAGAGCTAGTCATGCCCACCACTGAGTCAGATCAACATTGTGCCATTAGGATGAGCAAATGCCCGTAGACCACTGGGTTTTCCTAAGCAGCGCTTTACGAACCTTTCTGTATCAAATATACAACTTGCCTGTTTTTCTGGTTTTATTATGAATTTGGACCTCCGATTCCACCTATACTGGTGGTTTTTGCATGTTTTTTCAGACCAACCTTGACAATGCTAGGTGTTTTACTTTGAGTTTTGGTTATTTCTATTTCAAATTCAAAACTAAACTGAACTCATGTGGCTCCTACTGAATTTGGTGGGAGATGCATGTATCCCATGGAGGGAGAAAGGGCCCAGACAACGTACTTTATTGACATTCACGATGCTTATAGTTAAAAGGGAAGATGCAGTTAGATTCTTTGCTATTTGCAATGAATATGTATGAATATTAAAAATGGTCTTGTATAGAGTTAGCTTCATTTTTTTTCTAGTTCAAAACAATTTGTTTTACCAAACTCTAGTTTAAAAAAGTGTTTATATTCCAAAAAGTAAATATCAGTGAGCTTACCCAATGTTCCCACTGCCCCTCTTCTCAGTGACCCAATATAAAGTTGGGCTTCAGATTTTGAACAACCTTTCAGCTTTTGTAACTCAACATAGCTGTGTATACAAACCAAAATTACTTCCATTTTTAAATGAACAGAAAGTTGGCTGCTTGGCAACAATTTATTCTCAGTCACTTGACAACAATGTCATGCAGAAATATGCAGATGGATGTGGTGATATTACTGGCTTTTTCTTCTTGAAATTCTTAATTTTACGCTGCTCCGTTTTACTTTGTTTTCCCTTGGTCTGGCAAGCTGATGCATTTTAAAGTTGCATAATATAGCACCACTTGCCAAAAACATATTTGTCTCATAATAATAAAAATAATCAATTTAGTCTTGAAATGGGTAATTTTATTCCTCAGAGAGACTTTTTCCCTCTTCTTTTCAGTGACTCAGTGAGAAGCTGGGCTTGAGATTCTGAACATTCTTTCAAATAGTGTTACTCAACATAGCTCTTTTGGCTACCAGCTGATGATCTGGCCTCTTGTTCCCACTGCCATTTCATTCTTTCCTCCCAGTGAAAGTTATTATATGTGGTTTTGAAAACAAGGTAGGGAAGTTCTCACGTAGACAATACTATGCTGATAGATTGAGAGTATTGAGCATTAGGGCTTGTCAAGGTTCCTCCCCCACTCTGAACTCTAGGGTACAGATGTGGGGACCTGCATGAAAAACCTCCTAAGCTTATCTTTACCAGCTTAGGTCAAAACTTCCCCAAGGTACAAAATATTCCACCCTTTGTCCTTGGATTGGCCGCTACCACCACCAAACAGATACTGGTTACTGGGGAAGAGCTGTTTGGAAACGTCTTTCACCCCAAAATACTTCCCAAAACCTTGCACCCCACTTTCTGGGCAAGGTTTGGTAAAAAGCCTCACCAATCTGCCTAGGTGACTACAGACCCAGACCCTTGGATCTTAAGAACAATGAACAATCCTCCCAACACTTGCACCCCCCCTTTCCAGGGAAATGTTGGATAAAAAGCCTCACCAATTTGCATAGGTGACCACAGACCCAAACCCTTGGATCTGAGAACAATGAAAAAGCATTCAGTTTTCTTACAAGAAGACTTTTAATAGAAATAGAAGTAAATAGAAATAAAGAAATCCCCCCTGTAAAATCAGGATGGTAGATACCTTACAGGGTAATTAGATTCAAAACATAGAGAACCCCTCTAGGCAAAACCTTAAGTTACAAAAAAGATACACAGACAGAAATAGTTATTCTATTCAGCACAATTCTTTTCTCGCCATTTAAAGAAATCATAATCTAACACATACCTAGCTAGATTACTTACTAAAAGTTCTAAGACTCCATTCCTGGTCTATCCCCAGCAGAAACAACATATAGACAGACACACAGACCCTTTGTTTCTCTCCCTCCTCCCAGCTTTTGAAAGTATCTTGTCTCCTCATTGGTCATTTTGGTCAGGTGCCAGTGAGGTTACCTTTAGCTTCTTAACCCTTTACAGGTGAGAGGAGCTTTTCCCTGGCCAGGAGGGATTTTAAAGGGGTTTACCCTTCCCTTTATATTTATGACAGGGCTATATTATAACATGGATGTATTTCTTTTGGGCTGTGCTTAACTCAGCCTTTTGTTGAGACTAAATATGCAGCTAGCTGTTGCCTACATGAGTTGTTCTCACTCAAGCAAGTAGTTTTCAGCAGAGTTGTTTGTAAATAAAACCTTTAGAATCGGGACACATGTTTGCTTGTTTTGGTTCCTGTAGGTTCACAGCCCATGAGCTTAATGTTCGAATGAACCTCAAATCTCAAAAGAAAACTCAGTCAAGTTTGGTGTGGTTTCCATCTGACACCATAACTTGGCCCATGTTCATTTTTGGTTTCATCTAGTTTTAGGTTTTGTTATGGAATATTCACTGTCTTTTAAACAACGCTGAGGCACTGTAGAAAGATGGTTCTGCCCTACAGAGTTCAGGTTCAGGACTGGATCTGAACTGATGCAAACTTTAGGGATGTTTAGCTCTCAGGACCATCTCTAAAGGCATGTCCATGCTGCAGTTGGAGGTGTGATTGCAGTTTCAATCTAGCTCACGTAGCTAGAAAAGGAGTGAAGACATGGTGGCACTGACACTGGCATGGGTAAAGAACGTGACTACGTATCCAGATGGAGGCCTCTGAACTGCACCCCATGCTGCTGTGTCTTCACTACTTTTAGCTATGCTAGCCAGCGTAAAGCTAATGAGGGTGTGCGTACGTGAATTGCAATCACACCTTTGACTGCACTGTAGACATACCCTCAGAATATGATTCAATCTAGAAACCATCTGAATGAGATCACATCCTCAAAGAAGGGATGGGATTATATTTTACTATCTGTTTAATTAGTGTAAATCTAGAGTAACTAACTTGTCTATAGTGCTCATTTCTGTATTGAAAAATGAAATGAAATGTACACCGTTTTATTTAGGTCTGGTGTAGTGCATCTGTTTCATGCTTATTCATTAAAGAGATTTACCTCATGCTTCCCCAGTGAGCAGAGTCACCAGAAAGCCTTGATTCAGCATACAAAATACATGTTCAGGAGATATCCAATAACATACAGCATGCTCTGTGAGGCCCAGATCCTGCAAACACTTATACAGATGCTGAATTTTATGCACATGGTAAGTGCCATTGAAGTAAATAAAAGTACTTGTGAGTAAAACTTGCAGCATCAGAGCCATGTATGTAAACCTCATTAAATTGGAATTCCGGATTACAGAATCTGGTTATATGTTCTGTTTATAATGCACAAAGTTAGTTTTAAGACTTCATTCATTTTAAAAAGTCCAGCAAAAACCTTTTATCTACCCCTAACTTCCTTCTATGCAGTGTAAAGATTTAACCTTGGTCTGTTAGTGCAGCCTCTAAATTGCTACCTAAGCATGTTTTTGACAGCTGTCAATTCAGAAACAGTTTATCAGAATAGAAAGATGACAGGAAAATGCTGAACTGATATGACAGTGATGACAAAAACTCATTAAGGCATGCATCCCTGTAGGAAATGTTTCTGCACTACAGCAGATGGCCAGTGGACAGGGGAAACAGTTAAAGCCTGAACTGAGGAAATCGGTTAATTCTTCAGAGCAAAAGACAGAAATAAAAATTAAATAAACTTGACCAAATTTCAGTGGTCCTGATGCTGCAAATTTTATGCACATCATACTCCTGGGGGAATTCTGCACCATGGCGCATGCACAGAATTTATGTCTCCCACAGATTTGTTTGTTTCCCCGAAGAAAAATGACTCTGATGGGAAAGCAAAGGGAAGCCACAAAAGCATTCATGCAACCCTCCCCAGCAGTATGTTTTGGGTAGGGCAGCCAGCAGAGAGGTAAATCACTGTGGGGCAGGGGTGGGACTGGGGAAGACCTGGCTGGTGGCTCCTATCCTGTGCCAGGCTCAGCTGATAGTCCCAGCCTGGCTGGAGCGGACGGGACTTCCTCTTCCCCTGCATGGCATCTAGGCCTGGGTCAGACCCACATCCAGATTTCTCCCCCGGCTGTAGGAAGCTCTGCAAACTCCCCCTCCCGTATGTTTCCTGCACCCATCGCTCTTCAGCTGCAGGGGGAGGGATCTATGTACAGGGAGCTGTTCCTCCATCCATCCAAACCCCATGCATCCAGACCCCCTCATACCCAGACCCTACTGCCGAGCCTCACCCCCGCTCACATCCAGAATCCCCACAATGAGCCCCACTCTCCCTGCACTTGGATGACCCCAATGAGTCACCTGCATCTGGATCCCCACCCCACCAAGCCCCACCAGCTCTACCTGGATCCCAAATCCACTGAGTCCCACTCCCACAGCATCTGGACCTCCCACTGAGCCCTGCACATGCAGCTCCCCCACTGAGCCCCAACCACCTTCATCTGGACCCCCCTGCAAAGTCCCATTACCATTGCACCCAGAACCCCACAACAAGCCTCTGTGCATCCAGATCCCCTACTGAGCCGCCCACACCAAGATTGCCCCACACAGAACTCTCTCAACCCACATTTGGATTACCCCCCCCCACACACACACTAAGCACTGCTTCACTTGGATCCTGCCCTGCACCTGGCATGGAGGGGCAGGGCTCTGGGGCGTTTCTGGGGCAGGCCCAGTCCTTGCACTGTGTCAGGGTTGGATGCAGCCTCACTGTTGAGTCCATGTCCTGGGGCATAGTGGCCTGTGCTCCCCAAGGTTATGCTGGAGCCTCCACATTTATTTGACAAATAAAATTTGCAGAATTTTAAAATATTATGTGCATAATTTTTATTTTTTTGGTGCAGAATGCCCTCAGGAGTAGCATGAGTGCTATTATGTACTTAAGTGGGACTTACTGTGCGTAAATTCAGTATTTGTATAAGTGTTTGCAAGATCAGGTCCTTAGGTAGGATGGTATATGTTATTGGATACATCCTGAACATGTATACTGAACTGAGGCCTTTCCAAAGGTTCTGCTCACAACTAATGGCACTTGTGATTTAAATATTAAAAATGTTAAAAAGACAATGAGGGAAGGCAGAGAGGGAAATGCAATTTATCAACTATGACCTATCCCGTGGTCAGCTAGGACATAACAAAGTCCACCCATTTGTGATACCAGAGTGATGTGCCACTCACGGCAGATTGTGTACATTATGGTCATCTTTCTCTTGCACAATTTGTTCAACATTGGAAGCATTAACTCGAGCTTGTTGAAAAATGAAAACCATGTTTTTGTGAAAAATTTAGCAATTTTGAGGTGACTCGTCCATTTTAATTTATTAAGTTGGTAAATATTTGTATATTTTCAATTTATTTTATCAGAAATATTATAAAAGTGCTACAAAATGGTTAGCAATATTTCCCCATTACCACCATTACCACCAAAACCCAATTTTGAGTGAGTAAAAAATGTTAACCATGTTGATGTTTTTGAGGGAAAAAATAGAAAACAAGCTTAACAATTTTTCACAAATCTTTTTAGAAAAAAGCAATCTTTGTGTAAAAACAAAACAACAAAAAACCCAACAACAAACAACCGAAAACACAAAAAAACTTGGTTAGAAATATTTTGCTGGTCTGTTCTAGTGTTAACACAGCTGATAGTTAGCTTTGAATCCTAATGATGGCATGTTAGTATCAATTTTAATTGAGTATTGTGTGGTTCACAGTACATACAACTCAGTGAGTTCTTGGTTGCTTCTGATCAGGGGAAATCCTGAATATGAGATTTGAATAGGGAAGCTGGCCAGAGCCTGTGGCATGGTGGGGAGAGAGAAAGAGAGTTCTTTACTAATGGCAAAGGGCCTATTGGAAATTGAGGACCTCTTAGGGAGGGGGGTTTTGTGAGGGTATTCCGAGGGTTAAATTAGAAGGTGAAAGGAGGAAGTCATAATTCAGAGGACAGTGGTTTGGGAAAAGCCGAAAGATATTGTGCTAGTGTGATGGCTGCCGTCTTGGGTGACATAACAGGGACCTCCAGAGCTAAAATTATGCATCTCTACAGCTTGGGCTAAAGAGCCAGGCTCTCAGTGGGGCTAGAATGGCTCATATCCTTTGTAATCACACAGAGAGGACCTGTAACACACTAACCAGGGAGTTACATACCCCGTTCGGAACAAAAAAAGTTTGTCCTCCGTGCCTGAGGCCCAAGCAGTTCGAATCCAAGATGAGGCTATAGGATTGCCTTCATCTTGGCCAACATCCATGATTAAACCTCAGTCCAGACATAAAAGCATGAGTCTCCACAGCTTGGACAAAAAAGTCAGGCACTGTAGCTTACAGCTGTAATAGACTTGTATCGTCTATGGATTGGGCACTCAGGAGAACATATAACACCACTGATAATTGGGTTACACTAAGAAGAGTGGGGAGGAAGAAGGATTGCTGAGGAGTGCTAAAGGAGAATAGTATCCCAGCCTATCCAAAGCTTTGGAGCATAACCATGAGGGACTTGCCCACATATCCCAGCCTATCCAAAGCTTTGGAGCATAACCATGAGGGACTTGCCCACATCAAACTTGAGGTTCATTGCTAACCCATTATAATACGGTTTAAAAAGGAGATCTGGTAAAAAGCGCCCACAGAAACTCCTCCATTGTATCATGTCTGATACAATGTGCTTACACTCACTCACATTATTAGTAGATTATGTGAGTTTGCCTACGGATTTAAAAAAGCACAGCACAGAGATGAAAACTACTATATTATGCAGTCTCGGGAAACCATGAAGGAATCGTAAATTTAAATAACTTGCCATTTGAAACAAAGTCTTTTCTCCTATGTACCTGACCTACTTGGTTACACATACAATTTCTCACAAATTTACTACATTATCTCAGCTGTTTTCATGCTGCCATAGTTAGGGTTTGTCAACATTTCCCTTATAAACCCCCTTTGATACTCAGACACTTCCAGAGGAACTAGATTGTACAAATTGACTTTGGCTGAAACTCTGTATTCCATAAGCAATATATTCTCAGTTTTCAAAAGTATGTTTGGTCATCTCTGGAGTTACACCAGGATAACCACATTAAAATGTAGAAGGTGACTAGTTTTAGTGGAGTGGGGGCCACTGGTCAGTGCCACTCTAACCACTTTGTGGCATTCAAACAGTACAAAATGGCTGAATTCTGGCTATAAGTGATCAGCAAAGAAATTCTCTGCTGGTGTTTCTGTGCATTACTTAGGAACAGGTTTGTTTTGTATTGATGTACAAATTGATGTAACTTCACGGGCAATTAGCCCATATTGATAACTAGTGAACGATTGCAGGGGGGTGGGAAAGAGGGAGACCTTGGAATAGTATACAGTGAAAAATGGCACGGAGGATGAGGAGGCAGTCCAATGAGCTGAGGAGGGAAGAAGGGAAGTGGAACAGAGGGAGGCAGGGAAGGGAGATGGCCTATTCCACTTACTGAGAAGAGCTGTGCACAATTAGCATTCTGAATTATGGATAATGGGGGATAAGGGACAGGATGAGAACCCGCTTCTGTGTGAAAGCTACAATAACAGGAGCCAGGATGGTCATACAAACAAAATGACAAGGAGAAAAACCTAACGGCTAAAGGAAAAATTAAAGAACCAATCTATGAAAGCACAGGTTCTGATCCCTAGCCAGGCAGAAGCAGAGCCCTCTTCTGTTTGAAGGCTTACTCCCTGTTCATCACATCTGATGAAGTGAGCTGTAGCTCACGAAAGCTCATGCTCAAATAAATTGGTTAGTCTCTAAGGTGCTACAAGTACTCCTTTTCTTTTTGCGAATACAGACTAACACGGCTGTTACTCTGAAACCTGTCATACTCCCTGTTTATAGCTTACTAACCTTGACACCAGGATACTTTGGTGCCCTAGGAAGAGAGGGAGAAATGCAGATAACAGAGACAATGAGAGCGAAACAGAAGGAGGCAGTGGTGAGAGGACAGAGGTGAGGACAGACTAAAGAGCTGATGACAATCTGTCCTATGAGAATTGAGTGCCACGTGTCCGTCACTGAAGGCTGAGGTCCTGCCTCAAGAATTTCAGATTTAGGGCTATGCTGGGCTGAATCACCTGAACCAAGAAAGGGAGAAAAGAACAGTAAAAAAAGGTGAAGGGTGTAATTTTTTTTACATTAAAATGTTACGCGGTTGCTTAATTTTTTCAATAGGAATCGTGAGAAAAAACAGAGTTGGTATTAGTGATGGACACTTCTTACAAAATGTCAGTGAACACATGAGCTGAAACTCCCCACTAAGCTGGGGATTCAAAACTTGGAGCACATTTCTCTCTCCCTCATTCTTGTCAGGATTTACATTGGTCTCTGAGACGTGCCTGACACTGCATTTTCATTCATTCATAACAAAACATAAAGCTTGAATAATTTGTTCAAATCAGTTTATGGTATCCCCCTAAAAGCATCCAACTCTCCTGGCGCCGACCTCAGAGTTTTTTTGCCCCATGGCATCTTAAAGCCTATTTGACCTATTCCACGTGCAGCCCTGTCTCTTGGTATCTCTTCTTTCCCTTTCCCCTCCATGTTAATTTCCAAATCAGTGTCTGCCTACAGCTTCCTATCAGGTCTCTGTTACTAGATCCCCTCTAAGCTTAAGAAGTCTCTGATCTTCCTCTTTCCCAGCTGCTTGTCTAAAGGTGAGATATACTTCCAGGTAGAATATAAAGACCACAGTGGCATTTGGCCATGCCAATATTCCCACACTCAGTAATAGACTATCCTGGGTGTTGTGAGAAACTCAGCTATTACGATTCACGTGGTGGTAGGTGCAGGCCTTTTATTTTGGTTTTTGCTTCAGATGAGATTACCCATCCCTGCTTTTTTTGAGGGGGGAGACAGTAGGGTCTTCCTGTGAACTAGAATCAAAATTCAACCGAAACTGCTAACTTTGCCTGGTTTGTGCAAATGGAACAGGTACACTTGGTCTTGTGTGGAACTTGACCCAGGATTGAAGGAACAGGTGAACCTGGCCAGTGTTTAGGGTGAAGAACTAGGAGAGTTATATTTCCTTTCAGGTTTCATGGGAAAGTTCCATGCAGATCAGACAACCATACTTGTAAATGATTAATATACATTATAAGCATATTACAGACACAAATAGTATGTTATTGCTGGTTCTAAGCACATCAATAAAAAGAATAAGAGTACTTGTGGCACCTTAGAGACTAACCGATTTATTTGAGCATGAGCTTTCGTGAGCTACAGCTCACTTCATCGGATGCATACCGTGGAAACTGCAGCAGACTTTATATATACACAGAGAATATGAAACAATACCTCCTCCCACCCCACTGTCCTGCTGGTAATAGCTTATTACGGCTGTTACTCTGAAACCTGTCATAGTAAGAAGACTATATATATACACACAGAGAAGGTGGAAGTTGCTATACAAACTGTAAGAGGCTAATTAATTAAGAAGAGCTATTATCAACAGGAGAAAAAAACTTTTGTACTGATAATCAAAATGGCCCATTTAGACAGTTGACAAGAAGGTGTGAGGATACTTAACATAGGGAAATAGATTCAATATGTGTAATGACCCAGCCATTCCCAGTCTCTGTTCAAACCCAAGTTAATGGTATCTAGTTTGCATATTAACTCAAGCTCAGCAGTTTCTTCTTGGTATCTGTTTTTGAAGCTTTTCTGTTGCAAAATTGCCACCCTTAAATCTTTTACTGAGCACATCAATAGAAGATGTTATAGGTGATTATTAGCCAAGTTAATTAACTATTCATGTGTTGGACTCTATAATAATTGATTGATTAAAACAGCTACTAATCATCTACAAATCCTTTATAACACAGTTATCGATGGAACCAAAATGTAAAGTGTGACCCCTTCTTATAACCCCAAATAAATTCAGACAAAAACAGGATGTTAAAATAAAATTTGTGACTGTTTTCAGCTGGCTTCTGAAATTGCACTCTTAATGTTTGGATGCACATTAATTTGCTCATACATAACCCTGCTTTGGACCATGAACACAAAGACGAAGCAGTAGATAAGAGGAGGCAAATGAGTTTCGAAAGGGACTCCAACCCCTCCCAAAGCAATAGTGGCTGCTCCCGGAAGTTGTGTGATTAACTATCCTATTGATCAGTGTGTGTTACGTTACCAAATGATTATGTTAAAACAGATTTATTCTTATTCCTCACTAAGCTTAATTGTTTTTAAAATAAAATCTGTCCCTATAATCTTCTGCCCCATTTTGTTGGCTGTATCTTGACCCTCCCTTCTATTTCTGCTATATCATTGTTGAAGCATCTTTGAACAAACTGTCCGAGCCCTCCGATTTTATTTTGAGCTAATGAAATCCCATTGTGTGTGAATGACAGTCCTGGGACTTCTTGGAGAACACTCTGAAATATTCTGTTTCCAAATAGATTTTTAATTATATTTACCTGCTTTTCACAAAGGAGGAAAAATACATATCATTTTCATTTGATAGTAAGATCATATTTGCAGTTCTGAGAAAGTGGAACCAAATCTGATGTTTGGCATCGCTCTCAAAGTCTGGATTGTGTTTTTTGTTTGTGTCTTTTACTTTAATGCTGGCTTTCTTAAGTATACACTCTCTTTTTTTTTTTTCCTTCAGTCAGCACAAAACCGCCCAGTGACATTGCAATCTGAGCAGGGCGCTTCTGTGGGTAACCAAGCTCTTCCAAATTCTCTAAGATTACCTATTTGGAATGCTTTTCTTACCATCATTTAAAAATCTGTAGTAGTAGTAGTTAGCAGAGAACTGGAAAAGTAATTGAAATCACACACACACACACACACACACACACACACACACACACACACACACACACACACACACACACACACCATACATAAAATCACGCAGCATTTGTTCAGTTTAGGCATAGATTAACAATGCTTGTTACAATGACAATATTGAAATGTTGATCCTAGTTTTAATGTTGAGGTATAAGATATACATTTAAGGGTAGCTGCTGTATCAATACCAATTGTGAATTGGAAAAAAACCTCAGTGGTTTAAATGCTGGCATTGGTTTAGAAGGCAACTAGATGCATCAGCCAGCATTAACAGAGTAAAACTGTAAAAAGACTGAACATTAAGGCTTTCAGTGATAGAAATTCTGAGCCTTTGAGCAGTGGTTTCACTCTCACATTTGCTAACACATTTATTTTTGTTGGGCTTTTGACTGTGTAAGTGATGAATTCCCAGCAATAATAGAACAGAGCTCAATGTAACAAATTGGTTGAATTTTTCTTGTATATAAACAAACATTTTGGCTAAATAAAAATCTTATACACAAGTGTTTAATCTCTGTCCTATGATCTGTACCAGCCTGCCTAAGATTGTAATCAATTCCTCCGATTCAGTTTGGTATTGATTAGGAATATTATTCCTGTCCCTACCAGTTCAGTTGCATCAGTGGCTGTGCGTATAAAGAAATGATGATTGTGTATGAAAACAAGCCCCTTTTGTATTCCACACTGTGTATGAACTTTGACATATGAACTCCTTAAAATCCTATGTAATCAATGTTCTGTTTATACTGCCAAAAAACGATGATTGGGGGTGATGGATTCAATATTGCCTAACTACGTTTTATGCAATTCCTTAAAAAAGTTTATAGTAGTATGTGCATGCTAAAATTGATTGATTAAAATGGAAGCAGCTGGACTTTGATCATCCTTGTCTTGTTGGTTAAACACAGCCGATAAAGTGTGAGGATAAAATTCTGGCCCACTGAAATCAAGAGTTTTGCCATTGATCAGGATTTCATGAGATCAGGATTTCACCCCTAAAGTTCACGTTTTTCAATATCTTAAAATCACATCTCTTTTACAAAGGATGTTCATGCATCTCAGTTTTATTTGGTAATTCTGCAAGACTTGTTCTTTAAAATGCAGAACTTCATAGTGAATTGGCTGAGCCAGTGAATCATGACTAATGGAGTGTCATTCACTCCTTCAAAGAAGACTCAAGCAACCCACAGTGCACCAGATAAACCATTTCACATCCATCCCTATGCAGAGGGCCAGCACAAGAGCCGTGCACCACTTGAGTCCCATTTCAGTCCTATTCTGAGGGCTGAAATGGTGCATAGGCCTTGTGTTATACCTATACCAGGGGTTCTCAAACTTGATTGCACCGTGACCCCCTTCTGACAACAAAAATTACTATATGACCCTGAGGGGATGGGATGGGACCAAACCTTGAGCCTGCCCGAGTCCCACTGCGCAGGGTAGGGGGGCCAAAGTCAAAGCCTGAGCCCCACTCCCTGGGTGGGGAAGGGGTCAAAGCTGAAGCCCAAGGGCCAGTAACCTAAGCCCCCACATCCATGGCTGAATCCCTTGGGCTTTGGCTTGGGCCCCAAGCCACAGCAAATCTAAGCCAGCCCTGGCGATCCCATTAAAATGGGGTCCCAAGCCACACTTTGAGAACCACTGGCCTATACAAAGAGGTGCATTTCATCCTTAATGTGGGTCTTAAGTAGAGTTGGATGGTAGAGGGTGGCAAGATAGTTCTTGAACACAAATGGTGATGTGGCCAGTAAACTAGGGCCCATATCATTCTCTGCACTGAGGATCCTTAGATAGTGGGCATGCAGTTTCTGCAGAGACCCTCAGCAGGGACTGGGCTCTGCGGAAAGGTAGAGACCTGGTGGCCTGGGTGGCTGAGCATCATCAGATGAAACCCACAAGGTAAGCCAGTGGGTATGACTCCTACTCAGCTTTGAAATGCTCCCTTACTCCAATAATGTAGAATTTGGCAAGCTTTAGAGAAATACTTCCAAACAAGGTAACTAGCCAAGGGCTTTACATCTGCTATAGCTAAAGAACTCTAAGGACTGTGCATTGGTCTTGATATTTAGGGTTGACAGAGCTAATTGGGACTCATATTTCATTTTTAAATACAAGCTCCAATCTGGCCCATCTGAAATCTGTTCCTTCTTCATGACCAACTTCCCTTTTCCTTTCTCTTCATGGCTCCAGTCTGGGGCTTCCCTAGCAGAAGGCATCCTTACATATATTGTATGTCAGATTCCTCCCTGGAGAATTGGAGCGTTAAGTATACGGGCTCCTTATTAAAGACAAAGGGGTGCTTGTATGTTGAAATGCCACAGGAGAAAGGAACCATGGCTAGAATCATAGGACTGGAAGAGACCTCGAGAGGTCATCTCATCCAGTCCCCTTCACTCATGGCAGGACTAAGTATTAGCTAGACCATTCTTGACAGGTGTTTTGTCTAACCTGCTCTTAAAAATCTCCAATGATGGAGATTCCACAATCTTCCTATGCAATTTATTCCAGTGCTTAACCACCCTGACAGTTAAGAAGTTTTTCCTAATGTCCAACCTAAACCCCCCTTGCTGCAATTTAATCTCATTGCTTCTTGTCTTATCATCTGAAGTTAAGAAGAACAGTATTTCTCCCTCCTCCTTGTAACCATCTTTTATGTACTTGAAAACTGTTATGTCCCCTCTCAGTCTTCTCTTTTCCAGACTAAAAAAAAAACAATTTTTTCAGTCTTCCCTCATAGGTCATGTTTTCTGGACCTTTAATCATTTTTGTTGCTCTGCTCTGGACTTTCTCCAATTTGTCCACATCCTTCCTGAAATGTGGTGCCCAGAACTGCACACAATACTCCAGTTGAGGCCTAATCAGTGCAGAGTAGAGTGGAAGAATTACTTCTCATTTCTGGCTTACAATACTCCTGCTTATACATCCCAGAATGATGTTTGCTTTTTTTACAACAGTGTTACACTGTTGACTCATATTTAGCTTGTGATCCCCAGATCCCTTTCCATAGTACTCCTTCCTAGGCAGTCATTTCCCATTTTGTATGTGTGCAACTGATTGTTCCCTCTTAAGTGGACTACTTTACATTTGTCCCTATTGAATTTAATCCTATTTACTTCAGATCATTTCTCCAGATCATTTTGAATTTTAATCCTATCTTCCAAAGCACTTGCAACCCCTCCTAGCTTGGTATCGTCCGCAAACTTTATAAATGTACGCTCTATGCCATTATCTAAATCATTGATGAAGATATTGAATGGAACCAGACCCAGAACTGATGCCTGTGGGACCCCACTTGTTATGCCCTTCCAGCAGGACTGTGAACCACTGATAACTACTCTCTGGGAATGGTTTTCCAACCAGTTTTGCACCCACCTTATAGTAGCTCCATCTAGGCTGTATTTCCCTAGTTTATTTATGAGAAGATCATGCGAGACAATGTCAAAATGTACCATGTCTACCGCTTCCCCCATCCACAAGGCTTGTTACCCTGTCAAAGAAAGCTATCAAGTTGGTTTGACATGATTTGTTTTTGCAAATCCATGCTGACTGTTACTTATCACCTTATTATCTTCTAGATGTTTGCAAATTGACTGCTTAATTATTTGCTCCATTATCTTTCTGGGTACAGAAGATAAGCTGACTTCTCTGTAATTCCTCAGGTTGTCCTTATTTCCCTTTTTATAGATTGGCACTATCTTTGCCCTTTTCCAGTCTTCTGGAATCTCTCCCGTCTTCCATGACTTTTCAAAGATAATCGCTAGTGGCTCAGATATCTCCTCAGTCAGCATCCTTGAGTATTCTAGGAAGCCTTTCATCAGGCCCTGGTGACCTGAAGACATCTAATTTGTCTGAGTAATTTTTAACTTGTTTTATTCCTATTTTAGCCTCTGATCCTACCTCATTTTCACTGTCATTCACTATGTTAGACGTCCAATCACCACCAAACTTTTTGGTGAAAACCGAAACTAAGAAGTCATTAAGCACTCTGCCACTTCCACATTTTCTGTTATTTCCCCCCGCCCCCCTCATTGGGTAATGGTCCTACCCTGTCCTTATAAGGGTGCCTTCAGGATACTGTATTAGTATTCTGCTTTATCATATCCAGAGCACTCTACCCTGGTTTGCTTTGAAGTCAGAACCAAATAGGCCAAAGGTAATCCTATGCGAGGTAGCAGGAAGGTTGCCAACCTGCCTCTCTCCTAAAAGCACAGCTATAGAATGCATAGATATATTAAAATCACATTGCAGACTGTTATCTCTTGGGGGCGGGGGACGCAGTTCTGGCTAGCCATTACTGTAATGAAAATGAAAGAGATAATGGGTATGGCTCCTAAAAGCAATGAGCCATTAAATAGGTGACAATAATCTGGATAGGAATTTAGAATGTTTAATTGGTGCGCGCACACAATACATTTACAGATCATCATTCAGGTGCTTCTTAAAATATCAGCTGTTTATACCATGCTCATGGAGTTCAATAAAACGTATCTTTTTCATAGGGGTCAGCAACCAAGAAAAGAGACCCTTTTCTGCGGCATGTGGATTTCAATTCTTCCATTCTCTTTTTATGACTTGATGTCTTCAGTTTCTGGCTTAGATCCTCAGCTAGTGTAAATTGGCATGGGTCCACTGATCATTTACACCAGCTGAGAATCTGGCCATTTATTGTTTTGTAAAGTGGGAGAGGCTGTGGAGAATAAAAATAATAAGATAAATGGAAAAAACTGGCTTCCATGCTGACGTCTGAACAGAATAAATCTAGCTGAAGGTTCCCTAGTTCCCCTTTGAGCTCGTACTATCTGGAAAACTGACCCATCTGCTTTTAGCATCACCCTTTTGGAGAAGAGAGATTAGATTAACAAATGGTGGGTCCTGACTCAAATTACAGTGGGTTTAATGGATACAAAGTTTGAAAGTCTTTGTTTAAGATTATACAAATCCTATATTTTCTTCAGGTTCTCCATGGTCAACCAGGCCTCGCTGTCATGCATTTTTCACTTAAATATTGACATACACCAAAAGTCTTGAACTATTAATTAAGACATTGGGAATAGGAGAGTATATGCTTCAGTAGAGTGACTTCAATGAACTTGCACCGGGGATTAATTTGTCCCATTCTTATATACCCTAGTTGTCAATTTGATCAATGCTCTGACTCCTGTTACTCTGTAACATGTTACACGTCTCATTAAACTGGAGAAGACTTATATTTTTTCTGCTTTCCTCATTAAGTATTTCACACATCTCTCTTCTTTGTGATACTTTGCGTGTTTGAGGAGAGACACTGTACCCGAACAGTACAAGGGACTCGTTCTGAGGCCTCTACCATGTAAGGTAATTTTATCTTGCCTCATGAATTTTGCATTGAACTACTTTCCCAGTCCTATCTAAAAGCAACTGCTTGTGAGTTTAATGTGATAATATGGTGGCATAAGTGTAATCACTTAGTATTGTAATTATTAGCTGTGATTAATCTGACTTGCTCTGAGAAGCTGTGAGGTTTATTTTTTTAACCTCAGGGTACATCCTTACGCATTTGTAGTGTTCTCATTTTATATACTTTGACAAGGGCTGCTGTATAATAGGAGACAAAAGCAAATGAGGAGTCTGAATTACAGTAGCTTTTCATATGATAGACTTAGGTTTGGATGAATCACAGAAGATATTGGAAATGGAGTCGATCCAGTGGATCCATTCTACCTCCCTGCTAATACAGGATTATTTCTCTCTAATTTCTGATGTCCCTTCCAGTTTAGGTATATAAATGCCAGGGGGGATGGGATTTGCATTGCTTTCCTGGGGAGATGGTTTCCTAGCTTAAGAGCTCTCACTTCAGAAAGTCTTTTCCAGATATTCAGATTATATGGTTTCCCTTTTCTTAATTTCATCCCATCCATGCTAATTGTCCTGCGTACTACCCTCAATAATCCCCTTCCTAATTTAGGGTCTTTAGTTTCATTTCTGA
Source organism: Caretta caretta (assembly GCF_965140235.1). NCBI lineage: Eukaryota > Metazoa > Chordata > Testudines > Cheloniidae > Caretta > Caretta caretta. The sequence goes on from NC_134214.1 coordinate 90,712,765, forward strand.
GCATGGGGCACCACCTAGCAGACCTCCCAACCTAGGAAGAGTCCTGGAAAGCAATTCTGCCTTAAATAGGCACAATCTTTCTAGTATCCCCTTGTGCACAGAGGGGAGGGGAACAATTTACTATACCCCTACTTGGGAGAAAGGGGAGAGGTTAGCCTACTCCCGCTCCATGTCCAGCCAGATCCACTGGCCAATTTGTGGTGGGGAGACAGAACAGAGCAATGGCTCCTCCCACTTGCCACGCTTGCTCGAGTATCAGGAGCACAGCCTGTTCTGAAAGCTGTTGGTGGATATTTAAACAGTTAATTTATAGACTATGCTTGAATATGTAGCATAGTTCTAAGGTTTTGTAACTTTCCTTTAACCCAGAAATGCCAGTCTGACACAGTGGCAAATGGTGGTCCTTCCAAGAGGATTTGGCATCAGCACAGTGTTGGTGAATCAGTTTGCACTATTTTTTAGAATACTGTAACATAATGCCAAATGTGACTTATGTGCTAAGTTTCAGTCACACTAGTACTTCTGGTAACCTACTCATCAGTTATGGTACCAGAGTTTCAACTGCTCATAGCTTTTTGCTCTTAGCACCACTTGATTTTTTCCCTGGTGTCCAAATAACTTCTCCCCTTTTGAAACTCACATTAATGTGATTGAATGAAATAAAAAATAACCTTCTGGGAACTAACCATCTCCAGACTTGGTCTGCAATTAACTCCATTCAGAGCCCAGTTGACTTCAGTGGAGGTATTGTGTTTCCAAAACAAGTCTCCTAGGTAGAAGCGGGTTCAAAAGCAAACCCTAGATCAAACATGCTTGAACATGGAGGGGCTGTGAAGTCAAAACTGGATCCACACGTGTACGTAGTGTTAGCTGAAATGCTTTCATAAACACACTTTTTGAATGAGGACTAACTTTTTGACCACAAATGGAAATGTTTATGTAACTGAGCAAGCATTGCTTTTCTCCTGCTGGTGCCTGTTTATGTTGTTACAGTAATGCTATTTGGACGGTTGACCACTTGTGAAATCAGGTGCTAGCTCTACTCATGAAAGCCAGCCCAGATCCACAAAAGGTTTTGTCTGGTCCAGTTTCCTCTACTTACCCTATCTGTCCTTCGTAAGTGCCAGGTTGCCTACACCCCTATCCTCATCTCTCAGTACTTTGGGTAGAGTCATTAAGCCATTGCCTCCTCGTCTGGGTATTCTGAGAAAACGGGGGTGGGTGTAGGGGTCAGAGTCTCTCCTGAAGAGCACAGCAGGAGTAGACGTACAAATCTACTACGGTTGCAGGTGGCTAATGCACCAAGGATCCCATGGAGCAGCTGGGAACTATATTGCAATTCTCCGTGGAACACCGCATTCCAGGTGAGCCGTCAGGTTGCCATCTCCTACAAATGGACCCTACAGGGCCCAGCTCATAACCCATCTAAACCCAAATCTTCTGGCCGCCTCCATCTTGAGACTGAATGCCCATACGCTCTTCTTGCTTCCTTATACGTTGGTAGAAAGAAACTGATTTACACATACTATACTGAATGTAAATCTAGCATAAATCTATGCTATGGCTGGTGGCTGATTCATAAAGCAATCGCTATAAGAGTCAAAACATTGAGGTCTATGAAGCAGCCTTGACCCACTTATTACACTACAGAGGCTGCCATTTCTGTATAATTAGTACTAACGTGTACATTAGCAATTAGAAAGTCAGGGGAACCTAGAATCAACAATAGACCATCTGTTCTGTAGAAACAACTGCTAAGATCGGTAGGATTTTGAAGATTCTCTACTTTTATAACAACTCTAATAAATAACACTCCAGTGGCAGAAATCCCTTGTTGGCTAATGAAAATTCTGTGGGAATTCTCCCAGGAAGAATACTTACAAAATAACAGTCAAATGTTGAATGTTGATTTTTAAACACATTTTCTTTAATGTGGTTTTCTAGAAAGTATCTAGGTATTTCCCAGAAATAACTGGAATTCAACTGCTAATTTTTATACATGGTGATTTTTTTAAAGTAGGTTACAATACAATAGAAACGACCACTAAGTTATAATGTATAAAATTCAAAATATGTTAGCATGCCATGTAGATGACAAAACCCTACCCCCCTTCTAGACTAGTAGGTACCAATGTTAGCAAAGGAAAGGCTATTTCAGTCCTATTGGATTAAATTATATCTATTTTGCAGGATTTAGATGGCTGTGTTTAATTTACAAACATTTCTTCTTCGAGTAGTGTCCCTACGGGTGCTCCACTTTAGGTGTCTGTGTGCCCCTGCACCTCTAATCGGAGATTTTTAGTAGCAGTGTCCCAATGAGCCCGCGCCTGTGCTCTCCCTCCCTCGTGGTCTGCCTCGAGGCTATTTAGCACTGCATGGGCGAACCCTCCCCCCCTTTTCTTGAGCATTTTATTAGCAAAACATAGCTTTAACAGCTACTGACAGCAATGCTAGTCAACCATATATTCACAAGGCTGATCAAAGGCTAAATCATTGTAATCAATAAATATAAATCATTCTCTACTCACTTTAGTAGCTAATCTTCTGTATAATTACCTTTTTCCCATTATGAACCACAATCTTTTGTTTTTAAACAGAATAATTTTATTTTAAAAAGTGGCGGTAGAAAAAATATATTTGGAATACGAGCTACAGTTATAGTCTGTGAAGCAAAGGACTATTAAAGTGAACCTTTAGTTAAAGCTAGATATTGTTTTAAATAGTGTTTTTTTCATCAGTAGACATCCAAGTGCTTTGCAAAGGAGGTAAGTATCATAGCCCCATTTTACAGATGGGGAAACTGAGGCACAGAGGGATGAAGGGATTTGCCCAACTCACCCAACAGGCCAGCAACAGAGCTGGGAATAGAACCCAGGTCTTCTGAGTCCCAGTCCTGTGCTTTAAGATTAAAGAATTTAATTGGAATGTACTCTAATTAAGAGCCCAAATGTGCAAGGTGCTGATAGCCCTTAGCTTCCATTGAGTGTACTTGGTACCTCCATCCCTTTTTGGGTAGGGCCTGGGGGTTGTAAGCTATTTAGAACATGTACCTTGTCTTTTGTTTTCTACACAATGTAGTATGCACTTACTGTGTTCCATTATTAATAATTGTCCTGGTAAAAAGCACTCTTCTCTGTCAATACTTTTAAAAGAAATTTAATATTTCCTCTTCATTTAGATTAATAGAGTTTTAAGTCCAGAAGAACTATTAGATCATCTATTCTGACCTCCTGTGTACCACAGACCATAGAATTTCATTCAGCTGGATAAAACTTCAATGGGATAAAAGCATAGCTTCCACAAAGGCATCCAGGCTTGATATGAAGACAGGAAGAGATAGAGAATCCATCACTTCCCTTGGTAGCTGGCTCAAGTGGTTAATCATCCTCACTATTAAACATGTGTGCCTTTATTTCTAATTTGAACTTGTCTGGCTTTAGCATCCAGCCATTGGTTCTTGTAATGCCTTTCTCTGCTCAATTAAAGAGCCCTTTAGTGCCAGGAATTTTCTCGCCATGGAGAAAACAATGCGATCAACAATGATCTTACACAATGTGATCAACTTGCATCTCAATCTCCTTTTCCTTAGCAGCAGATCTGTTCATCTATGTTTATACCTTTTTGTTGCTAGTTTCATGGTCACAGAACTATATCATTTTAAGGACCTAGGTGTAAGGACTGCAGAGCTGGGCCCGCAAAACCTTTATTGCTGGTAATGGTGTGTGAGCAGAAAAGAGCCTAAATTGGGATTGCAGCACAGACCGGAGCGGGGGCAGGGGAGCATCTCTTTAGTTGTCAGCTAAGCACATTTGGTGCAGAGACATTGACAGACAGTGAACACAATGCTCCATTAAGTCATTTTTTGTAGTTAATTTTCAGAGTACAGCTGTCTCAGAGTACATCAGCTGAGGATCTGGCCCATGGTTTCTGCCTTCATGATCCTAGACACTCTCCCCTCTGTCTCTCTCCCTCTCCCCTGCCTCCCACCCCCAACCCCCTCCCCCAGTCCTGTCAGTGATTTTCTCTGCAGGGACACTTCGAGAAGAATTTGCAGATCTATTTGCTTCACTGTGTTTTTGTGGGGATTATTGAAGGAGGCCTCTCTCTGGGAGGCCTCCCATAATTTCCAAAGTTTTGTATTCTGTTTTTTCCAGCAAGTTCGAGCACCTGGCTATATAGAATTGGTACATTTTAAAATATTTGTTGCTCAGATAGTTTCAAGTTCTTAGGTAGTTTGTTACCTGTGCAGAAGATATGCCTCCTACAGACAGAAGACAGACAGACAGCAGGTTAAAAACAGAACTGGGAGTAAGGATATATGAGCAATGTTACGGTGAATAAGCACTCGGGAGAAGTTCACTTCTTGAGCACTCAGTTCAATGTGAGTGCGTTTTGGCTACCGAAAAATGTCTTGGGTCAGATCCTCAGCTCTTACTCCAGCCTCTACCAGACAGGTTAAAGTGTCTGAGCAGTGTAAAGGATTGGATCCAGTCCTGGAGGATTCCCTCTGTGCAGGAAATGAGGAAGTCTGCCTTCTCTGGATGTCTTTGCAAACCCTGGCATAGGGAGCATATTGATGGTGGAAGAGGTATGTTGGGGGCTAGGGCTACAATGTGCAGTGCTGCAGAGATTCCAGGTAGCGTTGTGGTCCATAGGCAGCTGGGGACTGGTGACTGTAATTTAGGCCAGGGCCCGTGGAGTACCTTGGGATTGGCAGAGTTCGTACAAAAGTGTCTTAATGTCCCATATGCCCTCGTCTCCTTGGACTGTGAGTTTGGCGCTATGCCTCTAAGAGGTGCGGCTAGAATCTCAACCTTAAAGTGGGATGTTTTCAAAAGCACTTTACACAAGTCCCGAGTCAAGGGGACTTATGTTCACAAGTCACTTAGCTCTTTGGAAAATTCCCTCCAAGCCCTTGAGTTCAGATTGGGCATTCCCAGAGACCTAATACAAGCATTAATATAGCTGCCCCAATGTGCACGTTACATCAAGCTATTTGCATAGCCACCCCCATGCTACTACCGTGATACCTTTCCTGGCTCTGCTATAGGCTTCCTCTATCACCTTGTGCAAGTTGTTGAGCCTCTCAATGCCCTAGTTTTCGCATATCCTATTATGGGGATAAAATACTTTCCTAAAACAAAGGATCACTTATGGCATCCTCAATGCTATCTTTTATTGTTGGATGCTTAGATACCATAGTCACAGATGCCTGGGGGGGGAGGGGGAAATATGGGAGTGAAGTAAAGTTTGCAATAATTAATCAACATTTGTAAATCATTGGGAGATTGTTCAATAGTAGGTGTAACCGTGTAAAGCATTAAAAGCAGTTTACACTGCTTTAAAACTTAATTACAGGTATGTGTTTCTATTTATACTCCAGTATTCTAGTCTGGGTTCCACATTACTTTGATGGTGAAATTAGTGACTGAAAATTGAACGGAGTTACTAGGACAGTAGAATGTTTACAGCTCCTATTTCTGTCCAAGGGTGGGCTTTTCAAAGGCACTCAGTGTTGTCTCAACTCTTTTCTCCCATTGAAATCAGACCACCGACTGGTCAGTGGCCAGTACCAATGGTACGGGATTTCAGTGGTAGGACAATGCTAATCTCTGTTGAAAATCCTACTCTAGGTTGATAGTTTTACCTGTTATGAACATGATCAAATTTCATCTGTACAATGATGTGTTCCACTGAATATCAGGGCTTCCCCAAAACGTCATAAACTTTGAAAGATTAATGTAGGAAATCCTCCTCATCCTGTTTTAGTAGAATTAGTGACATTGCACATCCCGGTTTATATCCTGTAATTCTGTGAATAGTCAACTGTATTTGATTTCTGGAAGCAGTAAAAGCCAGCCTATATATATATCACAGGATATGGTAAGTTGGTTGAGCAGGAAATGTACAAAAAATGAAGTGGAGGTAGGGATACTTCATTTTTCCCCTATAGTCTTAATGAATTACCAATTAGAGTGCAGCTATTTGTGTCATTTTAATTAAAGGTTTGTCAGCATTTCTAAAGCCACCCCTCCTTTTTGAGGAATTTATAAGAGCCATAATTATGCAGTCCATAATGAAACTTAGCAAAAAACAGCATTAGTTTGGGAGCTACTTATTTTTATATTACATTGGGAGCTGCAGAGTAGTGAAATGGTTGGGCTGTTCACGTGAACAGAATCCATGTATAGTAGCTGTGCGTAAGTGTGTTGTTTGTTGTTTGTTGTTTTGTTTTACCTGAAAGTTTACATTATTATTCCATGACGTGTACCAGTCTTTAGTGTATTGCAGAGAATGGTAGAAAACAACTGAGGACATAATAAGAATTTCAAAGCACTTCACAAATGAAGCAAAGTGTAATTATTCCCATTATACAGATGAGGAAATTGAGGCATGGAAAAGTAAAATATTTTGCCGAAGTGAGTCTATGGGAGATCCAGAAGAAGAACCCAGGTCTCTTGACTCCTAGTTGAGTGATCTATCTACTAGATCATGTTGCCTCCCAGGAAAGTGTAATGCCTATATATTTTTCATAGGGTTTGTTAGTGTCAGGATTTACTGATCTAGCAAGCCAGTACATCTACCCTCTAGACTTTAAGGAGTTATAAGTCTGTTTCAATAATCCACAGTCTAAAGCTCCTTAAATTCTCATTAATATGATGGACTGCAACAGAATGACTTGAAAAAGTCTCTAAAGGCATCTTTATAAAATTCACTATGACCATTCATTCGAAACTGTTACAACTGATCTTGTTAATAACACACACTTTAGAAGCTTTGGAAAACACATTCATGTTTACAAGATGACGCTTTCAGTTACTACATAAATGGTCATAACTTGTAAGGAAATGTTACCGTTGATGAGGTCAATAATATACATCTTAAATGTGCACTCTCAAGATACCCATGTATGCAAAGGGACCAAACAAAGCCCTCCACGCCAATTATACTCTCCATTAGCTCAGCACTTAGAAGGGGGAACATTGGCAGAGCAGCTCTCCAGTGGTGTATAATGTAGATTGCTTATTGTGCTAACTCCAAGTTAGCTGTCAGAGTGGACCATAGAGGTGAGCTAGGGATGATGTCATTAGAACCATGTTTGTGTGGATCCAGTGGTTGAAAACCTCCACACATGGGGCTGGAATAGCAGCTGCAGTGGGTCTCCACTGAAGTCTGTTAGCCTGTTGGAAGGTTAAACTAGTGCTTTTCACTTACTGATTCTATCTTAAAAAGAAAAGGAGTACTTGTGGCACCTTAGAGACTAACCAATTTATTTGAGCATAAGCTTTCATGGGCTACAGCCCATTTCATCGGATGCATTCAGTGGAAAATACAGGGGGGAGATTTATATACACAGAGAACATGAAACAATGGGTGTTACCATACACACTGTAACCAGAGTGATCACTTAAGGTGAGCCACTACCAGCAGGAGGGGGTGGGGCGGGAGACGTTCTTGTCAACTGCTGGTTTTGCGAATACAGACTAACATGGCTGTTACTCTGAAAACTGGATACAATTAATTTAGGCTTGAATAAAGACTGGGAGCGGATGTGTCATTACACAAAGTAAAACTATTTCCCCATGTTTATCCCCCCCTCCCCCCCACTGTTCCTCAGACGTTCTTGTCAACTGCTGGAGATGGCCCACCTTGATTATCACTACAAAAGGTTCTCCCGCCCCAGCCCCTCCTGCTGGTAGTGGCCCACCTTAAGTGATCACTCTGGTTACAGTGTGTATGGTAACACCCATTGTTTCATGTTCTCTGTGTATATAAATCTCCCCCCTGTATTTTCCACTGAATGCATCCGATGAAATGGGCTGTAGCCTATGAAAGCTTATGCTCAAATAAATTGGTTAGTCTCTAAGGTGCCACAAGTACTCCTTTTCTTTTTGCGAATACAGACTAACACGGCTGTTACTCTGAAACCTGATTCTATCTTGAAACCATTGTGTGTTGGGTTGCCTAAACAGTAGAAAAGTGCTTACATTTAAAGAAAAATGTTTTCTATTTTACAGTTAATTAAAAACTTCATATTGGATTGAAAAACCTTTATACAATCTGAAACCTTGGGCTTCGACTATTTGATAGTGTCTCTTTAACAAATCTTCTAAGTGTATATTTGCATGATTTTCTCAGCTTGATAGGCACTCAAGTAGGTTGTGAGTTTATTTTTACATATATGCTGTTCTGGGACACCAATGATTCATGAACTCTGAAGTTTCTCAGAAGGCATTGATATGCAGTCGTTAAATTATGATCTGTGATCATAATAAATCTGTGCTAATATCAGGCTCAGGACATGGATTTCCGATCTGAATCTAAAAATTTCCTTAGAGTTTGTGGTGACTTGTTTGGAACCATCTCTACATGTAAACCAAATTGATTGTACTTCCACAGAATCTTTTGGTTTGTTCACGTAGTCCTCACTCAAGGCAAAAGTCCCTAGTCATAACTTTCTTCATTTGACATGTCAATAGAGTTCTTACAATACTTTTTTACATATTATTTGCTTTAAACCATTGCCCCAGCCTTAGTAACTTGTATTCTCTTTGAGGTAGAGATAGTTGAATACTGGAAAACTAGTTTTTGTGACCATTTCCATGATTTCCAAATCACTCAGTTCCAAATCCATTCAGCTTATGCTTCTCATTATTCAGTATTCACACTTATGGATTTCTGTTCACCCAAGTGTTTGGGGAATGCCTGTTCTAATTAATACTCATATTCTCAAAAGAACAAGCATATTCATATGCATACAAGAGAATTAATTGCTCCTTAGTTCATTTTTCCCCTCCAGTTTTAAAGTGTTTTGTCTAATTGGAAGGCAGACACAAAACCATGTGAGTTAGGTGACTAATCACACCCCACCAATACCCAATAGCAGAGCTGGTTGAAATGTTCTGACTGAAAACAATTTGGATGAAATATGATGTTTCATCCAAAAAAAAATGTAGGAAAATGTTGATGTTTGACAAATTTCCAATTTTGGGGGAATATTCAGAATGAACTAGTCTAGTTTCAAATCAACATTTTGAAACAATATTTCATTTTGAGTTACCATTTTGAAATAAGCAGTTTAGTTTCAGTTTTCAGAGGAACAGCCGTGTTAGTCTGTATTCGCAAAAAGAAAAGGAGTACTTGTGGCACCTTAGAGACTAACCAATTTATTTGAGCATGAGCTTTCGTGAGCTACATCTGATGAAGTGAGCTGTAGCTCACGAAAGCTCATGCTCAAATAAATTGGTTAGTCTCTAAGGTGCCACAAGTACTCCTTTTCTTTTTAGTTTCAGTTGAAACAGTAAACTGTTTTGCCCTCTTGTTTCCAAATCAAAATGTTCACAGCTTTTGTTTTAGGAAAATTTCTGATCGTTTGACATTTTGTCCCATTTTGGACAAAAATTTCCAAACAATAGTGAATAGTATGAGTCAAATGAACTATTTGCAAATTATTCACCCAAAGTGGTGAGTACTTTGGAATATCCAATGAATACATGTTCAGGAATCTGGCTTGTTTCACCAACAGGGGGGGAAAGGTCAGATAATTTATATCCAAAGAATAAAATGAAGACATTCAAGCCAGGGCTTTTATTTAAATATAGTCTATACGTCCATTTTAGATGTTACCTTGCTTTAGTCAAGAAATGACTTTTTTCTTTAACATGAGAAGAATTCAGCTCACCAGAACAGATTTCCTTCCAGGTGATGATTTTGAATGTTTAGTTCAATGTAGTGGTTTTCATGCAGCTGCTACTGTTGTCTTGTTTCTACACTCCTGAGAAAAGAAAAGGAGGACTTGTGGCACCTTAGAGACTAACAAATTTATTTATTATCTCTCCTGAGAAAAGATTTTAAGAGTAATTAAGTGTGAATGCTTCCGCATCGGCCTGTCTTTTATCCTAACAAGAGCTTTTGTTTGTTTAAATTTGGCAGCTTCTCTCTTCACACTCACTCTTCACTACAGTGTGACTTTTCAGGTCACAAATTCAACTATTATTCAATCCTTACACCTCTGAGTGTGACAGAGAGGAAGGGACACTAATTGGATTTGGGCCTGGAATGTACATTGGGAAGTCTTCATTGTAGTGTATCAGATTGTCACATGGGTACTTGTGGACCAGTTGACCAACCTTAATGCCTAGCAACCTGTCTATGTTGAGCAATATCTTTGTTGAGGATCTGGCTCTACATCCTCATTTGGTGTAAGGCAGTACAGTTTCAATGAAATCAATGGGTAGCATTAGGGAAGTCAATGGAGCTGTGCTGATTGCACTAGCTGAGAATTTGGTCCTTAGATCCTCTGCAAGGCAAGTATAACCAAGTGAAGTACTGCACCATGTCTCATCATGAAACATTCCCTTGTAGGGTTTATTTTGTCTTCAGCCATTGGTCACAGTAGTAGTAAGGCTAAAGAAAAGAGATGCCACTGACTTATTCAGTGCCAAGAAAATTGGGAGAGAAGATTGATGCAAAATATGAATATAACATTGTAGGTTGAAGAGAATATATTTTTAAGCTATCTCAGGGGCCCTTTTATTCACACTCATGGCAATCTGCCACTGCTAGGTTTTTCTGCATTTTCCATGTCTCTGAGGCACTCGAGTTGACATATGTTGGCCGAAACGTTTTTTTCATCAAAATTTATATTTGGGTCAACCAAACAGTTCTCAAATTTGTCAGATTGTTTTGCGACCCTCTCAAAAAAAAATACAAACCCAGCAATTCTGAACAAGTTGAAATATTTCATTTTGATGTTTTCAAAACACAACTTTTTGATTTTTCAATTTGACATAGTCATGTTGAATTTTATGGTTGAACAGGTTTTTCAAAAACCCTTCAAATGAAACTAAATGTTATTGGATAAAAAGAGATTTTGTTCTGCCTGAAACCATTTTTAATCAACTTTTCACTTTGCTGAAAAATTTGCAATATCTTTGTTTTGGGTCAACATGTTTTGTTTTTTTTTGTTTGTCTGAGCACTGAATCAAAAAGATTTCTTAGTTGTACATCTCTAGTTAAGAGTTTCTCTGTCATGTCTGACTGTTGGCACCCTCTAAAACAGAGCTGGTGAATTGCACTAATGATGATTCCTAAGTTTTCTGTCTCCATGCTCAGAGAGACAGATTTCCTCAGCAGTTCTTGCTGAGGAGTCCTTTTTCCCTCAGGAATTTGGCAATCCTTTTCCTTCTCCCTCCTGCTTGGTGTCTGCCTGGCAAGAAGAGGGTCATTGGGAGAGCTCTGTATGGAAAGATAAAGACATCTAACAGCAGTGAAATGCTAGTTGGAATTCCTATAATATTTGTGGAATGTACAGCTTTGTGCTAAGAGAAAAAAAGAGCAATGCTTTTTTTCTCCCCCTTCAACATTTTAAGAATATTTTCCCACTGATGCTTTCAGCACTATTCCAACTTGGTATTTGCAAGTCAATGGCAAAAAGTGCAGAGTGCTCTGGGAATTACATAGTCACGGACAATTAGTCTTTTAAAAGGTCTGCTGCTTGGAAATTTGCCAGTAAACTCAACATAGCCCCAGTACGTAATATACATTTTTAACTATTATGACTTTGCTAAATTCAGCCTTTAACAATTTTTGGAGTGGGGTTTTCAAACTTTTAAATCAAACATAACCCAATTAGTTTAGTATTGGATTAAACTGAACTGCCACATTAGTAAAGTGTTGAAATCAATCAGGATGAATATACTTTTATACAATAAATAAAGTTATGTCTATATAGTTCAAATGTCACATGGCGCTCATGGAAATTGAGTACTTATAGCACTCCATAGGCTTAATGCTGTGTTAACTTCAGGAAATAGACACTTTATTAATCTTTTTAAAGGTTCAGATGATGGCTTTTGCAATCATTTCAGCCAATATATTTTAGGATGGTAAAACAAATATTTGTTCAAAGGTGTGTAATATACAAACCAGTATATTTTACTGTATATCTTACTCTGCAAAGCAAAAGAGCAGTTTGTCTGGTCCTGACGGAAGGTCAGGAGCCACTCAAGGACGATGGCATGCCTGAAACCCTGGAAAGGGGAAGAACTATGCCAGCCCTAGACTGCAGGTTGCAGTGGGGCACAGGAGCCCGTGGACAAACATGGAGATATTGCATTTATAGCTGAGGATCACCTGTGAGGGAGAGCAGCAGCCAGCAGAGCTCAATGAGGCTGAAGATTTAGTTGTCTTTATATGTTTGTTGAACGCATTAAAGACCTCTGTGGTCCTGGAAAGGGTTAGACTCCTGGGTGTGTGCTGGCCAGAGGTTCAGGCCATTCCAGTGGCTGGACTTGGCTGAAGAACACAAGAGGGAAACTGAGGCACAGCTGCAGCAATGCCACATCCAACCATAAGGGGGCGGATGTTGGGACTGCAACTCTACAGGAAGAATATACTGCTTAATGGAGTACCATCTTAAAGCACTCTGAGGGGCTAGAGCTGCACAGATCTCACTGCCAATGACGGGAGGCATATGACTTTCAAAGGGTATTGCTTTGAAAATGTACACCTTTACTGTCTTTGTGCTCATTTCCCTCCTCGTCTCTGAATAGGTGGATAAAACGCACAGCTCCCATCGTGCATTAATCTCCCCTTCGGTCATTTCTGCTCACATGGGGCAATTCAATTCAAGTCTAACACCTTTGGGGATGGAATGGTGATCTATAGGCAGCAGGAGGTTCAGCTGGGATTCCTGATAGCTCCTGCTTGTCTGCAGATTGTGGTTGGAGCACCAGTCGCGAAACCTGACAGTGGCTCTTGCCTTTCCCAGTTTCCCAATACTAAGTCCAGAGTCCCTCTCCCCATCTCCATCCCTCCTCCCCGTCCCCAGATAAGGTTATTTGTCACTTTGTGCCATGTCTGTATGTTGTTGGTTTGTGTTGTGCAGCTTCAAAATAGGAACTTTCCCAAGAAGCCCTCTAAGGACAGTGCATCCTGGATTTTCTCCTCTACTCTGGCTCTTTTTGTACAGCAGCCTTTATCCAAAGCCCACTGAAATCAATTGGGGTCTTTTCATTGACCTGGTTGGGCTTTGGATCAGGCCCTGGGTGAGGCAGGGATACTTGGTCCCTTGGGGCAGCTGAGCGTGCTCTTTTACCCAGAAGCAACTTTAGAGGAGATAGAATTAGGTGTAACTGTGTCCCTGTCAGCATTCTTTGGAGTGGTTTCTTTGAAACTTATTTTGCCAGTGACCATTGCCATTGAGAAAAGACTTGAGGCTGCATTTGACTTTTACAGCCCATAGACTTTGGAGTGGTAAAACTTGGTGAACTCTGTACAAAGATTTCCATACTGTCAGTAATTCATAGGCGGAATTTAATAGCTGAAATGACTTTCCCTACTTGTTTCAATTATGTTTACTAAGGAGAACATTTTGTCAAGCAAGCTAAAGACTTTACAGAAACCAGGCTGAATCTCTAACTCACCCATTCTTTGGGATTATAGAAAATGTACAGTTGCAGAAACCATTGAAAGGCTCATGGCATTATGGGAAACTAAACTTGATCTACCTTTCGAGATAGAAAATGTATTCCGGATCATGGTTCTTTACGCCCTCACACCTACCAAAATGGAGGAGGGAGTCTAATTGATACCAGCTTATTTATTACCTTTTAACTTGGCCCTAAGAATCTTAAAAAATGCAATTTAATAAGACTAACCAGGTCATCCAACTTACAGACAAAACCAAAAGGTGAAAACTTAATGGCCACTATTTCATTATTTTCCAGCACCTAGCTGCCTGACATGCTTTCACGTCTCCTGCTTATTGTCTTGGATCTGTGTAGTGCTCAACTTCTTTATTGATGTACCCTCTTCCAGGCAACAACCTCCAACCATCTGAAAATCTTGTGCTCCAAACCTGTATCCTGGGCCTTTCCAGTTTTCTTCCTGGGACAGTTTCAAGTTGCTTGACCCACTGAGATGTTCTTCCAACATGACATGGCACCCCCAACCCCTACATCAAAGAGCTCTGTAACTTGACTTCTCTTTATATCATAGATTCAGAGAATTTAGCCTCTCTAAGCCATAGTTGGGGTCTGAACCCAGGACCTCTGGCATGGGAGGTGAGGACCATACCCGTAGGTTATCCAGCCCCTGGAAGATCATCCTCATTCCCGCTATCAGCTTTCCTTAGCCTTAACCTAGCAAGAGCATTATTGTCCCACTCTGCAACAGCCCTGGGGAGAATTTCATCAGCTATTCTCTTTGCATAAGTGTGCTCTTCTGTGCGGCTTTGTAATTTCTTTGTGAGGTAAGGAGTTATCCTGAGGTTCATCATTTTTCTTTATGTGAAGGAAAACCAAGGCCCAGTCAGAATTCAGCTGCCAGAATAATTCTGAGATACCAATTAAAAGTAAATGAGCACAGTTCAGCCCTCTTTATTTTCACTAGCTATGCTCCCGCTTGATTCTGGTATTGTTATCAACCTATATGCAAAGCCTTAACGTTAGAGTAGAACAGAGGTTTTCTCCTTCGTTCTCCTCTGTATTATGCTATCCCTTAATGAATCAATGAAACCCATTTTTCCACTGAAATTAGTGAGATGTGTAATAAATATTCTTAGACCAGTAAATGGAAACAGCAAGGTAAAGCAATCATAAATACCATCTGACAGTTATTAAACAATTTTCTTGTACAATTATTATCACGATATCTGCAGTTACCTGGTAGTCTAGGCTAGATACGAGTAAACATTTGGAAAAGTGACCAAAGAATGAAATACTGATAGTCAAAATAACTGCACTATTTAGAATTGCCGGAAACCGAATAAATTAAATAACTAATAATTAAACATGGGCACAATGAGCTTCTCTTTCCCTAGTTGCTTTTTTTAGCAGGTTATTAGCGGAAACTATAAACTTGGATATATTGTGAGAGCTTTGATTTATTATTCAGTAAATTGCCTTGCATTTGTGAGAGTAGGAGCTAAAATGACTAATGCGGTGTTGCCTTCAGTTAAATCAGTTTGTAAGTTAAGAGTGAAAACTTGTTGCTTGTCAGCATGTTCCATGTTTTCTTAACATGAATTTATGATGAAAAGCGCATGTGCAGTGTCACTTGGTTCTTTCCTTGACTTGGCCTTTTTGCCAGTTGCCTGGGCTTATCTTGCTTAATCTAGCTGGCTGTTTTCCCCCTACCTTGCCTCTTCCCTGTTTTGAGGTCCATGGAAGTCTGAACGTTTAGGCCTTCTTGTATCCTTAACGTCTAGTCATGCAGAAGAAAGAACAATCCTCTTCCTAGCCTTTGTCCCTAAAAACTACGTGTGCCTGCTGCTACTCTGCAGTGGGAGAGAATGAAGAAAACACTTGAGTCATGATCTGATTGATTCTCAGGCAATTAAATGGAAGGGTTTCCTTCCCAATTAGGTATTCAGATTGGCTTCTCATGGTTGGCAATAGGAAAACTCAGGCAGATGCACCTAGATTTCATGTACTGTAAAACTGTTTTCCAACAGAAATTGCTGAGAGAGGCACTTTTGTCTAGTAGACAGAAGGATAGTCAGGAGACACTGGTTCTATGCCCAGTTCAGCCAATGACCTGCCGTATGACCTGGAGCAAGTCACATAATCACTAAGGCTACATTTTACTCTCAGGTACTTTTAGTAAAAGTCATGGACAGGTCATAGGCAGTAAACAAATTCACAGCCTGTGACCTGTCCATGATTTGTACTATATACACCCCTAAATCTTTGGTGCTAGGGGGGCGGAGGGGGGCGGGGATACCACAGTTGCTTGGGCAGCCTGGGACTCCCACTGGTGCTGGGGGGAAGGGCAGGTTGGTGGGGCTGGCAGGCTCCCTACCTGGCTCCACATGGCTCCCCAGAAGCGGCCACATGTCCCTTTCTCGGCTCCTAGGTGGAGGCACGCTCAGGGGGCTCTGTGCACTGCCTCCACCCCGAGCGCTGGCTCCTCAGCTCCCATTGGCCGGGAACCATGGCCAATAGGAGCTGAGGGGGTGGCACCTGCAGGCAGAGGCAGCACACAGAGGCAGCACACACTGTCTGGCTGCACCTCTGCCTAGGAGCTGAGAGAGATAAAATGAACAATACAATCATGGACACAGTATCCGCAAGCAGGATCTGACCACCAAGAGAGAATATTTTTCTCCATTGTTGGACCATTATATGCTTTGGAGGTAAATATAAATGTATCTATGGCTTGACTCTCTGGGGAGAAATGCAAATGTGTCTGTGACTAACATGTTTCTTAATAAATTTATTATCCATTGATCTTCAAAAAAATTGTCAATTAGCCAGTCACAACTGAGATTAATAGCTCCCACTAATAATAGGCTTGGTTCTGCCAACACGTACTCCTGGGTGTAGGCTTACTCTTTTTCATAGTCCCAATGAAGTCAATAAGTCTACACAAGATTGTTTGCAGGATTGGGCCATGCAGGTAAAGTCTATGGCTTTGGATCTGAGTTTTATAGCCCAATGAATGGTACAATAACCTTTTATCTTCCTAAACTTGATTGTGGGTTAAACCAAATCAAACTAGTGCTTAATCCAAAGCTCAGTATAGCGCATGTGAGTCTTTCCACTGGCCCTTGGATCAGGACTCAATTTGTACAGCTATTGTCCTATCAGCAAATGTTAAATGATTTTAGAAAAATTCAGGGGCAGGTGGTTCTGATACTTGTCTCCATTGGTAATCATAATCTGATAACTTTGCCTGGGGAAAAAATATCAGCTGCAACAGTGTTTTATATATGTGGTTATTTTTTATTCCCTTTGGTATCTAAAAAGAAATAGATGGAAAAATTATGAGACATTAAGCGTGTGTGTGTGTGTGTGTTTGTGTGTGTGTGTGTGAAGGAATATTGCCATTGTGTTCCATTAATAAACATTTGTGAACATAGGATTTAATTCCAATTAATTATTTGTAACAAAATTAAAGTTTGAGCATTTATTGTACTCTGCATCTGTGTGGACAAATTAATACTGTGTTCAATATTACATTTGTCACAACTGCATCTTCACCATTGATCATCTTCTGATCAACCATACTAAAATAATCTGACCTTGTTCCAATGTATTCAGTGAAGCACCTTCAACTGAACCAAATGTAACATGGCCTCTCTACATAAGAATGGCCATACTGGGTCAGACCAATGGCGTCTTCCAACCGTAGCTGGTGCCAGATGCTTCAGAGTGAAAGAACAGAACAGGGCAATTTACTGAGTCATCCCTCCCCTGTTGTACAGTCCCAGCTTCTGGCAGTCAGAAGGTTTAGGGACACCCAGAGCATGTGATTGCATCTGGGACCAATGTTTTGCTTTAATCAAAATGCTTTGAAAGGGGTGGTGATTTTGGAGATGTTATATCTGAATTTTATACTGCAAGTCAATTGCAAACATTTCCACTGTTTTATCTCTAGGTCTAGTATATTTATCTTGAATTTCTATAAGGGCATAATAACCAGATGCCTAAGTTTTCCTATTACTTCATGAATATGCCTACCTCTGGCTAGAGAAGCCAGTTAGTGTGTTTGCCTCATATTTTTAGATATAAATTATTCAAAAATGAAGAATGCATTTTCCCCCTTGGATCATCTTTGATGATGATTTAAATAGTCCAAATATCTTTGGTAGAAGATGGTTGCTATCTGGGTGCAGTGATCTTGCGACTAGTGCATTAACTCTTTCATTTAACAAATGTCACACATTTTAATGAACTAAGGATGACAAATAGCCTGAATATGTGTGATGTAGCTCATTGTTCAGTATTTTGCATTTCCCCATCTAGTGGCTGATCAGAAGAGGGTTATCGATTTGCTATAGAGTTCAGTTAGAGGATTTAGTCCTTTTAGCTGAAGTAGTAAAGGCTCGCGCTTTTAGGGCTGAAGGTTCCAAGTCTGAACCCTATGTTGGCCCAAGGAGGGTCAGCTACACTAGGAAAATGACTAAAGGCTCAACTGTGCTATTTAGGTATGTCTCAGAGTTGAGGGAGGTCCAGAGTTCTGTTACCTCTGGGAGAACTCCGTCATACAGGGAGAGCACCACTATGCTACAGCCGTCTCCTGCTGTGTGCTGCTCCTGCTCTACAGGCTGATGCAGAAGTGGTGTGGGAGAGCATGGCCCTCTCTGCTATCTCTGGTGCCGTTTAGGGTATCAGGCACCCCGTCAGAATTGGGAGGGGAAGTCCTGTCGAATGCACAAAGTAAACCCAGGTGAGGTTGTGGGGGGCGGAAAGGTTTGGAATCTAGTCACCTAAAGTTATACTAACCTTGGGAATGAGTTATAAATATTGCAGGTAAAACACTGTCCGAGAGAGAGAGAGAGAGAGGGTGTGTGTGTGTGTGTGTGTGTGTGTGTGTGTTTTTAAGATGACAGTGTTGCCTCAATTCCCAGGCCGGATCTGGTGTTGCTTTCAAAGTCATTTCGCTACATTCTTCTCTTCATATGAGGCTATTAATTTTTCCAACTCTTTTATCTTAAAACTCCTCTTTTGATTGTGGGCGTAACGCTGCCCTGAGGCAAAGTCTGCCAGGAGAAGCAGCTGCAATAAATAAGTATCTTGTGAGCTCCTGCTCCTGTCGGAGTTTAAGATGAGGAGGCCAGAGAAACCGCGCAGGGGGTCATGAAATGCCCTGAGTGTTTTGTCAGTTATGTAAATGAGTTAGACGCAAATTTAGGTGGCTGCAGAAATGTTCTAATCTGGTGGGACTGCTCTTCCCCAATTATTTTAACTGGGTGTTTAGAGTGGATTCTGCAGTGAGATTCAGAGAGGCAGGTGTGGCTTTAAAGTAGCCCAGTGGTAGTGAACAAGGAACCCAAAGCAAGTACAAACCTACATGCCCAAACCAAAAAGAACCTGGGGGAGTGTAACGCTTTTCTTCTAGACAATTCCTAGCACTCTATTCTAAATAATAGGGTAAATGGCTGTACCCAGAAAAGATGGTCTAGTGGCTAGGGTGCTAACCTGGGACATGGGAGCGGTGGATTCAGTTTGCTGCTTCACCACAGACTTCCTGTGTTACCTTGGGTAAGTCAGGTGTTTTCTCTGTTCCGCATCTGTAAAACGGGAATGGCAGCCCTTCCCCAGCTCCCAGCGTTGCTGCAACGATAAATGCATTCCAGTTTGGAAGGCGCACAGATACTATAGTAATTTTGAGGGGAAGCGGGGAGAGGACAGAATAGGTGACTCCAAACAACCAAGTGTAGCATTCTTTCATCTCATTTAGTTGGGGCCGGGGAAGAAGTACTTGGGAGTAGAGAGGGTACAACCATCCTTGTTCTTTATCCCATTCCATCCCTTAAGCATGGGGGAAGTTTCCTGTAAACATCTGAAAAGCCACCACATTGTACTTAAAACTCCTCTGTCTACCCAGACAGAGGTTAGGCAGCTGGTGTGTTGTGGCCACTGCTTATTGTAACTGTCGTATTGTTACCTGGTCCTCCCACTGATTTGTTGTATTTACCTCTTGTTTGTCAGCTGATACTCAATTTGTAGGAGGAAGGACCATCTCTTTTATGCTTGTCCAGAGCTTAACACAATTGGGCAGGGGCCACTAGCTACCACAATACAAATAAATAATATGCTGGCAGAGCATTTGATTGAACTCTGAAAATTACCATACACTTTCAGTTCAAGCATTCACACCTAAGAAATTGCTTATTTTTGTTTTTAAAAAAGCTTTTTATAGCAAGAGATTCTGTAACTATGAAGCAGTCAATTTTGTTATGAACCTTTCTTGTGGAAGTTCTTGATTTATCGAGCGGGAAAGATTGACAACTTAAAAAAAGCCAAGCATGTATCATACTTTTGATTGGAACAGAAGTTGCTATTTTGTTTAATTATTTCATATAAATAGCCTTAATAACCCTTTGGTACACTGCCCCAATAAAAACTTCAAGGATCTGTTTCTAGCACATTTGTATTGCTTATATTTTGTGCAAAACAGCTACATTCTGGTTTATCAAGAAACCTCCTTTTGACTGAATAAATTTACAGTGAATGTAAAATGCAACAGCCACTCTTAAAAGTCAACATGTAACAAAGGAGACCAGATTTTCTTTCTATACTTATGAATGGTGAAATGTCTCAGCTGTTGATCAATGATTTTTTTAAATAGAAATCACTAGAAAATTGTACCATGTATTAAAAGACATAACACCATAAAATATCATTAATATCAAAAGATACTGAAATACACAGTACAGCTTTTGGCCCCTTCAGGAATAAAAAGATCCTGGTGTCATCATAAATGCCAGTCAACATGGTTTTATGGAAGATATGTCTTGTCAAACAAACCTGATAGCACTTTATGGTGAGATTATAAATTTGGTTGATAAAGGTAACTGTGTTGACATAAAGAAAAGGAGTACTTGTGGCACCTTAGAGACTAACAAATTAAGGTGACACAAGTCCTCCTTTTCTTTTTGCGGATACAGACTAACACGGCTGCTACTCTGAAATCTGTGTTGACATAATATACTTAGATTTCTGTGGGCGGTTTGACTCAATATTTTAACCAGAATGTGGTGGTGTACTGTTATTACACAAAATATATATAGCACATATTAAATGGACTAAAAAGTAAAGGGGAATAGCCCTTCATTGTCTTAAAAGTGAAGCACATGTTTCAGTGCAGTCTTGAAAAGGGATGTTTCCATCAATCAGGGCCTTAATACATAAAGTAGGACATGTTCCAGTTCAATGAATAAGAAACCTTTCTTAACCACTTCTAGATGATCAGCAATAGGATATATAAGCCTGCTTACAGGAATGGAATCCAGGACCTTGATTTTTTGTATGTTTGGCTCCACCGCTGATTCTGTAGCCTTGTGTGAGTCACTTACCTTCTGTTTCCTCATCTTTAATAAGAGGATAATACTAATATACCAACCTCTCTCCGATGTTATGGGGTTTAATTAGGTCATGTCTCTGCCTTGCTTTGAACTGAGCAGTGGAAAAATTTCCTTTAATAATTGTTGCACACAGAAGAAATAATATTAGTTACCAAAAATAGGTGCTTGTTGACTGCAACTGCTCAAAATAGAGATTTCTCCAAAAAGTAAAAAGGGGTAATAGCAGGTAGGAACCCAGCTCCCATTTGGATTTTTCTGTTTTTCTTTTAAGCAGAGCTGAATCTGATATTTGAAAAGTGCATGGAAAGATACTCAGATTTTCTGTTTTAGCACATCTACAACTTTGTTCATCCCATCCTATCGAATTTGAATCCTACTGAATTAGTGTTAGTTGTCTTCATTAGGGTATGAAAGACCGATCATATTAGAAACTGTCACATCATATTAGGCAAAATAAATACTAAAACAATAAGATCAAAAATGTACCACTGGTTGAAAGGTATTTTCTTAGTTCACGAAGCCTGCTTTTGCCAAAGCCAGCTATTTTATCTCCATGCTGCTTGTACACATAATGTGAAATTCCATGTTCCATTTGCACATGATGCTATTCTTATGGTAACAAAATGGATGCCTTCAAGATAGCTCCGGTGATCATGTGCGCTCCTGCTTTGGTGCCCACTTGTCTTTCAGATTGTGATTATGTTTGCTTTATAAACTAAGAAACAATACAAGGCACTATTGTCCCAGAATACAAAAGACTGGGAGAAATCCTGATCCCATTGAAATTATATCTGTTTTCTAGACTTTCTTAAAAATCCAGAATACCAGAGGCTTTAGATCAACTATTGGATGAAGATGCATGAGCATAATAGTTTTAAACACCAAGGCTCTTTCCAAGTTACAGGAGCACACAGGGAAATGTCTGCTGTTACATAGTTTATCTTGCCCTTCCACCCCTACCTTTCAAAAATAACCAACATGATGATCTATCTGTAAAACTGGTAAAACATTTTTTCATTCTTGTTTTTAACTTGGATTGCCAAGTGTCGGCTAGGCTAGAATTTTTAATTGAGTTAGACGATAACCCTAAAAACAAGACTGCAGTAGAAAACCCTGACTCCTAACTGCATAGGTGGGTTCTACATTTGTAAGACAACATTGCTTTATTCATGCATCTTAAGGTGCCTGCCTTTCTGGATAAAATTAAATTGATTTTCACTTTCCATTTGGCCTAAGATCTCGTGTGTGTGATATGGTGTGTTGCATTAGGCAAGTTCTTCATCCCTTATGTGTAACATACAATTGACATTTTAACACAACTCATGTCAGTGCAAAGTTACCTGAAAGTCCCACTATTATATCTAGGCCCTAGTCCCCTCGTATCTGTTGTACCATTAAAGGAGGACAGTGTGGGAAAGGGAATAGGGCAAAAGGCAGGTTGTGTGTGATCAAGTATTGTATCTGTTTGTCTTTAAATATCATCAAATACAGTTTGCATAATCTGTATAAATCATAAATGTAAATCTTGTTTTGTTCCTTTTGAGGTGAGGTTGCATTTTAGAAATCTAGATGCTTTCTTGAATGCTCCACAATACAGAAGTTACTAGTCTCTTACCTCTACTTTTTCAAAACAGTGCATGGAAAATTAAATGTGCGACTCACGTTGCTGTTAATGGGAGCTGGGTAACCAAGCACCCCTCCCAGCAGTTGGGGGCTCGGGGTTCGGTTCTGAACTCTGTGTATAATGAGAAAAGGAATAACTGAAAAAAATAGGTACACTGTTTCATGCTGTAAGGGCAGGACAACTTTCTATACAAAGGGATGATTCCGATAGATATAGAGTCAATGCAGAAGTATGTTTAATGCAAACAGTGAGAAGGATTCTATTTCCTTGTATTACTTCTAATTAGAGCGGGGACTAATGTAGAGGGCTGATTATGCTTCAGTGTTAACACCTAATTAAAACTGAGTAAGGGCATTTTACACCTATTTTACCCATCTTGTGTCTATGCACCTGCAGGCTCCAGAGGATGATTGTATTTGCAATTTGTATTGTATAGTCATCTTATTTATTGCATGAAGATTATTTCTTGCATCATAGGTAAATGAATTCAATTTATTGATTTTTATGGGCCCAAGCTCCTTCCACACAGGCTCACAGATCTATTTTGGGGCCCAATTCTCCTCTGACTTAGGGCTTGTCTTTATGTACGGCATTACAGTGAGAGAGGTGGTAGCTGTGTTGATGGGTGCAGCTCTGCATGGGGGATTAGGTTGGTAGAACTATGTCATTCAGGGATGCGGATTTTTCACACTCCTGACAATATAGGTCTGTAGTGTAGACCTGGCCTTAAACTGCTGCAAACTGGGGACAGATCCACAGGCAAGTTGGAGGAAGTAGCTTCCCTCAGCTAACCCAAAGGAGCTTCCAGCAGGTGACCAAATATTGTCCATGGTCTGGCAGAGACTTGCTTACAGCCTTGTCAGCAATCGGTGGATTCCACATTTACATAAGGGCACTCGGCGAGATGGCAATCTTCACAGTAACAACTTCATAATATCAATCAGAATCATAAGTTGTGCAGACAAATCCCCCGTCTGTCTCACTCAGTGGAGCTGGTGTAAGTCAGAAGAACAGAACCAGGCCTGGTGTCTGAGAGCGGCATGAGGTGCTTTGCAAGAAGTGTAAAATGACATAAAAGCTGACAGCTCCCTATTGACTGAAGTGGCTTGTGTGTGTGGCTTATTACAGTAAGTGTAGTGCATTCAGAAGACATATGCACGATGCATGTTTTTCTAAATAAATGGGATGGCATGGGGGGGCTGCCATGGCATCTTTTTAGGGTGGCACATGCGGGATAAGAAGAGAGTCCCGAGAATTAAATGGTTAGTGGCTATTTAAAAAAAAAAATAGCTGCAGTTAATCTTCAGCAAATGCAAAACACGTAAATAGATTATGCAAAAATGCTAATTTTTGTTATTAAATCCCACTTTAGGGAGAAAAAAGCCCTTAATACTCTGGCTAAAGAGTCTAGTCACACTAGATTAGCACTGTTGTACATTAATAATAAAAATAGCTGGCCTGATTAGTGTCACTTCAAGTTTTCTGAATGAGAGATATAGCTCTTGGAATTAAACAGCTTGAATGCCGGCTAAGGATTCCCAATGAATAATTTTGTATTAAAAAGTTAAGACCTTCACTTCTTTTCTAAAGGAAAATCTATCATTGGTTTAGGAATCACATACCATTCACTTAGTAGTATGAAAAGGAAGGAACTTCGCAGACCATAAAGTGAAATAAAAGAACATCTAAAATTGATTTTCATATAAGTAGATTACTGATGTTTTCCTCCTGAACAGGAAAAAGCTATCTCTAATCTCCATTACTGTTCTGAGCCACAGCTACCATTTTGATCCAGCTATACAGGATATGATTAAACATAATGGGCCAATTTTTATCCAGACACACACTTCACTGGGAGTTGCATCCATGTATTAGTGGGCAGAATTTGACCCAGGAAGGCCTAAAATAGTTAAAGCAGGGGTGTAGGAGCTGAGACTCCTTGGCTCCATTTCTATCTGCCACTGATTTACAGTGTGACCTTGGGTAAATCACATAACCCCTCTGTGCTAGTGCATCCACCTGAAAAATAGAACATAGTAATACCCTACTTTACAGGAATTAGTTGTGAGGCTTTGTGAATTGCTCCAAGATCCTCTCCTCAACGCAGCAGACCACTATAAGTAAACCATTCTTTTGCTCAAGTCTTTGTACTGTTTTGTTAGCTTCAGGTGCAATTCAATGTGTTGGTGATTTTTTTCTTTCTTATTCATCTGGGACCCAAGTATCTGAGAGACTGCTTCTTACATGTCCTGGCAGTTAAGATCTTGTTGTCTTCTGGGGTCGAATACTCCATAACTGCAAACTTTCTCAGATGAGGTCCCTTGCCTTGGACATCCATCACAGTTCAAGTCTGGCAAGCTTCAGAGTACAGCATAAGATCTTGTTTTCACTTGGCTTAACTTCTGTCTGATTTTTCTCTCCAATTTGATTTTATTCATGACAAAATGTATTGTAGTTTTTAGTTGCACTCACTATAAGTGGTGGTATGTCATTGTGTTAAATTCTGTACTGTAAATAGCTGCTTCCCAGCTGCACTGTTACATGCTCTATACATCTTTAATAATAATGCTGGCACAACAAACGGATCCATCTAATTGAAAAATTCAAAGGTGTAATGGGCTAATTGTATAAGGATCAAGGCTGCAGAGTTGTCACAGTAAATTCTGAGGAAAGTTAATGGCAAAAATGACCAAAAATATTGAATACGTTAGTAAATATATTGTCCCTCCAGATTAATTGTAGAAAATAAAAATCCATCCATCTCTTTAAAACTTGACCTGAACCTGTGGTGGTTTTTGTTGTTTTGTTTTTGTGGGGAGGGGGAGGGTGAAAGAAAATAAGTTACCATTAGACAGTTATTCAGGGCTTTCTTCAGTGAGCTCTGAACTCAAATCCAGGCATAACTGGAGATGTTATACCAGTGGGCCCTACGGCCTTGTTGATCTGTAGATTGCCACCCCATTCAAGATGATGCCGTGTGCACTATCTCACATCTGGTAGCAGCATAAAGAAGAAAATGAATCCATGAATGATGCCTAACTTCTGGATTCAGTAAGATCTGGAAGATGGTTCTTATGCAACAAGCTGAAATTTGGGAATGAAGTACCAGGTGGAGAGGGAAGAGTAAGAAATATCTGTTTGCCATTTAATAGTCTAGATACAGAAGACTTACAAACGGTTAAGACAGAAAACAGCATTGATTAAAATATATTACTGCTTTGTTTGAATTTCGCATCAGCAGCATCCTTTGATTTTAAAGCTGTTTGGCCATATCTTACCCTGTTTTTTTCCTTACATGTTACTCCTTGCTATACACTCTCTCTCTGCTAGGTGTCCTTTGGTTCTTGTTCCCACTGCTGCAATACATTGTCTGTAATTTCATGAAACTTTCACAACAGAGTGGTTACTTTTGTCCTTTTTGCCGATCTCAAGTGTCTCGTGCTTTCAGCAGAAATACTGAAATGAGTCAATTACTCACTATTGCTGAACCTGCCAAAACAATTAAGTCCTGGTAATGGCATATGAAATCTGTTCTTTTGAGATTTAGAGCCCTGTTCCTGGAGCAAAGAGGAATGGGTAGCCTGAGGCATAGACTAAAGTAGTCAGCAGCCTAAGGCCATATGTCTGAGGAGATTCCACCATGGAATTTGGATTGTTAAGGTCACTCACCAAAAAGCCGATCCCAAACCGCTCTGCTCTCGCTGCAGAAATTCCACTCACTTGGTCCTCACGCATTGCTGAGCACACAGCTGGGCATCATTGTGACACCTTTTGGGAGGAGAAAATGATGCAGACAAGAACTGTGTGGGATGCCAAAGCCCTTTTAGGGTATAGTGCAAACAAGAGCAGACCTTCAAAATGATCTGGATGCCTCTTGATCAAACCTCGGAACTTCTGGATGCTTATCTGAATCTAACTTTCTATGTCTTTGAGCTTTGCTCATCACCTGTGATAATGAAATTACCTTTGTAAACTCTAATTTTTAAATAATGTAAGATTTCATTTGCAAGGGCAGTGGGAAGCCCTAGGACTTAATCTGCTCAAAGCTATAAGATTCTTTCTACACTTGTTTCAGCTCACTTTTTCTGTTCATTTCTGTTTTTGTGGATTCTCCTCCTTTGAGTTTGGCATCAGGTTTTTGTGTTTTGGTTTTGATTTGTTTTTGTTCAAACCAATATGATGAAGGGAAAGCTCTCTGCACAATCGGTAATGAGACTAACCATGTCAGGAATTCTCATAAAGTAGTTAGCAACACCAAAACACTCCTGTCTAGAGACACTATTACATAAAGTTAGCTGGTTCCTTGAGTTCCTCCAGAGGCTCAATCTATCCCCATTCACCTCCCCATTTAAACTCCTTCTCTCTCCTCCACCTACCCACAATGAAAAAAACTTTGTGTCTGATATTTTGACCTCAGACTTCTTTGATCGCTAGCGTTCATTATTTCTTCCTGTCTACTTAGGGCCTGGGATTTCAGTGGGAGTTATGGGTATTTAGCACCTCTCAGAATCAGGTGCTTGGAGAGGTGTGCAAGCCCCAGTTTGGGCTCTGCCTCCTATGTGCATTTTGCTGTGAGACAGGTGACATATGAAAAGTGCCAGGTGCAACTGAATGTCTTTAGGGCCTGCTGTTTTGTGATTACTGCATTTCCATTGCTGACTTATGCTTTGTAATCACTAAATCTTGTTCAGCTGTTACCATCACATCCTCAAAATGTCAAGTGTCATGGATAGCTATTTTTAAAAAAAAAATACATGAAAAGTATAGAATCAGTGGCTTTCGGGTCCTGACAAAAGCCTACTCTTAACTAGAGTGAGTGCTGCTGTGCTATATAAAAAAACAGCACAGATTCACCACTAGTCTTAGTGTATCTACTTATTTTTCTGATAACTTCTGTATAATTCAAGCTAACTGTACTGAAACTTCATAAATAAAAGGCTTCCAAGTTGTAAATGTTAATGAGCAGATGCACAGATTTAGGGATCTTCCCTCCTGCACAAATACCCACAAGACTCTGCCTGGTGGGTGAAAATGACCTCTGAGGATCCCCTTGAAGAATGTTCATCAAATCATTCTGCTTGGTGGGTGGAGTTTGCTTCGTGCAGAAAAGATAGGGCTGCACTCCCAAATCTTGCAGATCCTGGGGATGAGCCGCAGGCCAGAGTCGTGCATAAAGAAGTCCATCGCCTGTTGATCTGCCACTGTGGCCATCTGTTGCTCCATTGAAGCATGGATTCCTCCATCTGTTACTGCTCCTTGGATCTTTAATTGCAGGTTCCCCTGTGCAGAGGCAGCATCTGAATCTTCGCTGGACTTTCTGTGGTCCTTTAGAATAAACAGACGGTCATCTCAACATATCCCTGCTCCTCCCCCACTTGCATTCATCCTCTGGCCTCTCCCCAACTGTAGATATCCAAATATGTGAATGATACTCCACAAGGCCCATTGGGTGGGGGAGGAGAAGGAAAGAGGGGGAATTGATGTTGCCACAGAGGTAGCAGAGTCCCTACCTCCATTTGGAACAGAGGGCCTGTGTTGAGAAGACCCTCTGTGACCTTTACATAATGCACCTAGTCTGGCCCCAAATATGGAAGTCCTTTTCTCTAAGCCTATATACCATACAGTATTTGGAAGAAAACTTTGATAGGCGTTCACTTCCTATCTATCCTACACCTCTTCTTTTCTTGAGCAGAGATGACCTCTGAGTTAAAGATTGCTTGGAGCGTATTACAATGAGAAAAAAAATCACAAATATGACTGATGAATAAGGCAGCCTTCACTGTTCAGCACCTTCAGGCCTTCTCCTGTCCAACTTAGTTCCTTTGCTGTGCCGAAGATAAATCTCTGAAGCATAAACTCTTCAAAGACTAGTTTTGTGGATACTAGCTTTACAAATATTTACTGGTGCAATACTCCGCCACTTAAAATAGATCCCGTTGGGTACTTTATTTTTGTTGTCATTAGTGATGATAGATTAGATGCAACATGAAGAGCTGGCTTGAAAAGCGATCCAGACACTCATCTTTAATACACTATTAAAGTGTTTATAGTGTGAAATCCACTGTGTTTGAATTCAAGCATGGAGAAATACCAATTTGTAGTGCTATTTCCAGGGCTCTGAAATAGCCACACCTCTGTATCAGGTTACTAAACTATTCCTAAGGAATCTTGTGAGAATGGTTCAGTATTGTATGTGTAAGTATTAAAATAATCCCCATTCCTTCCATCAGTTATGCTTCTGTGGGCATTTATGTGGACATTTTTATTTCACATTTAAAGACTTCCCACCCACCCCTTTGTAAAGAAGGCATTATCTATAATTAAGGAGCAAGAGAGTGAAAAATACATAGCGAAAATGTCTCAGGTGAGTTATTTGTACGTACTTGCATCTCATTTACCCACTTTGTTTCCAGTCCTCCACTCAGTGCCTCTGATCCAGTGTTGGTCTAGTGAGTGAGAATATATGAGTTAGCACATAAGTTCTCAACAGGTCCAATGGGCTCACAGTGTGCCTCTAGAGGTAGTTTGGCGAGACGGGTTCTATTCCTGCCTCTCTCACTGACTAGTACCCTGATCCAGCAAAGCACTTAGGCACATCCTGAAAGTTGCACCTGTATTTATGTGTTTTGCTGGACCATAGCTTTGTCATATAATACTGGATGTGTGACGTAACTTCTCTGTTTCTAGACAGCAGAGTCCAAGGCTGGCCAAGGGGCAGTCCCTTTTTAACACAGCTTACCCTGTGCCAGGGCTTCCTTCTGGCAGAATGAGCTAGAGTACCCCCAGAGACTGCCTCTGTCTCCTTTCTCACAAGGAGTGCCCTGGCTGTATAAAAGCTGCAATAGTTACTTAAATATTTCTCTTTACTCTGGCAAACATGAGCCAACCTCTAGAACTTCTCTTGGAACATGTACTCTGAGGACTGCTACTCCCTGTTATAAAGACTGTAACTGATCATTATGACCTTGACTTCTGCCTGTGTGAGTGGGCATAGATTTTTTTGTGATCGGGCATTGCAAGTCATTCCTGTTAAGTTACCAATTCAAGACCCAGTAAAGCAAATGGGAGATTTCTTAGCATTTGGTCCTTCCTTTGTCCTTTGAATATGCAAGAAAAATCAACATTGTGTATGGTGTATGTGAATGCTTCTTTAGAGGTAAAGCCTCAATGGTTTCCATTGTGCTGTTCCAGAGGCATTGTATTTCGGATTATTTGCTTAACCTTCCGATGTTTTAGATTTCCCAGTTCAAGAGTAGATGAAAATGTATTTATTGGATACAAAAGAAAGCTAATTGTATGAATAATTGTTAGCCTGACATGCCTTTGTTTGTTCTGTAGCAGTAATTAATTATAATGAGAAAATATTCTATTAGCTGCTTCTTTGCGAGCTTAGCCCAGTGCCCCATGTAGCAAGTTTGAACAAGCTTTAGTGAATGGTCCAGCACCACAGGGTACATAGCTACATAACACATCCAAGACTAACCTCAGGACATCTACTCTTGTTGTCAGCTGGGGTTCGGAGTGTCTCTGAGATATTTTTGGTTTCTGGGAATCCGTAATGGACAATTTAACCCAACCTGCAAATCTTTGTGAGCTGAGTGCCCTCTTAACCAGTTGCCCAGGGTCAGTGGGTAAGTTTAGATGCCTGCTAGTGTACATGCGCACACACTCTCTCGTCTCTCCTCTGCCCCACTCCCACCTTGCAGTTCCAAGCACTTAGGTACCTTTGATCTTTCCCATTCTATCAGGGCTTTGTATGAAATGAGTGTGCTTCATAAAGCATCAGAGTGAATACAAGAAAATCAATAAGCAATCTGTGTGATAATTAATTAGGGTGCCAGAAAGAATTACTATTTCTTCCCCTCCTGGTTTGGGTCAGAGTCGCATTTGATTTGGGAAGATGTCCATTTTTCAATTCTAGCTTGTCCAGTGGTTTTGTTGATATACATCAGAATGGAAGACCGGCACATAGGCAGGTTTGTCTAACATGATTTCCTATCATGGGAAGTTGACAATGTCAGGCTCAGTGCCCTGAAGAAGTCTTTGCCAAGGGAGCACGTTGCATCTGGTATGGCCCGGAAGAAAGATGATCTCTAACAATGTTCATACGAGGCAATAACCCAAATAACATAGCCTACAGAGCTATATCACAGCTTTGTGTGTTTTGTGATTGGTTAGTTTTCTTTGTTTTGCGTACACCGGATTATGGGGAGGCATGTAACCTATGGCTTCGCCAAGAGCTGTGCAGGGACTGTGACTGTCAAAAACAAAACCCCCTATTTGGTTCCCCCCTGTCAAGTAGCAGTACCTTCCTTTCTTGATCTCCAAGATAAATATTGAGAAAATTACCTTGCTGAGTGACATTTTAATTTTTCTACTGTTTGAATCATTCCACTAGCTTCCTCCTGTTTTCAATGCACTCAGTGTAGGTGTATATTCTTTTTGGCTGTGCATTGTCTTGTGTCCTTACCTATGGTACATAACCAGTCACCTGGGGTGAAAGCTTAGCTACACTGAAGTCAATGGGAATTCCCCCCTCACTTCAGTGGGGCCAGGATTTCACCTGGAAGTTGTATCCTGTTCAGCCTACCACATGGTTTAATTAATATTCATCCACAGTGATCTCAAAATACCTTTACAAAAAATCAGCCCATGCTCACCTCAGCTTCCACCCCATGTAACATCATGATTCTCAGAAATCAATTCCATGCTTCATTTATCCTCTCTTGGGGAGGAAGCCTGGAGGCCATATGACAACTAGCTTTCCAGAGCTTTCCTCCTTCAAATCTGTATTTCCACTGAAGGAAAAGCACCTGAGACCCTATTATTAATCTTCTTGCATAAATACTTGTCCTGCTATCCCATCTCCTTTCGTTACTCGCAGAAGACTTATTACACAGGCTAGCCTAGTGAACTCACTTCATAAGTACTGCAGGTAAGGAGAGGATGCCTGCTTAACTTTCTCAGTGAGTTGCAAGATCTCTCTTTCCCTCCAACAAACTGTCTGTCATATCAAAGAAACTAAATTCTCAAAACATCTCTACCAGTCCTCTAACGATAATAAATGATCACTCTTTCTATGTCATAGTAAACAAGACAAAAGTACTGTACTTCTTCCCACATAAGTATTTAATGAGGAGCACCTGTTGAGATAAAAAGACAACCTCTTTAGGATGACTGGGTGACAAACAAAAACTATTTTGCTGTCCTGAAGGCTTAAAGGAATATTAGGTACATCTTTGATGCTTTCATAAAAAAGAATTTTTATTGCAAAATGCCGTTCTTTTTATTGCTTTTTCCTCCACATATTTCAAAGATTTTTCAGCTGACTTTGTTCTTGTTGTTTTTAACTTTGGGGAAGGTGGAGTGTCTTTCACTTGATGTCTCTGATAGCATATTTTCCAGTACCACCTCCATGGCACATCAGCAGCTTTGAATTGCTTGTCCTTACTGAAAGTCTGATCCCCAAAGGTACTGAGTGCCTGCAACTAATCTTATGGATGCCCCACATTTCTAAGAATCAGGATGTAATTCTCAAGAAGAAGTCTGATCAGTTACAATAGAAAATTTTTGCTACGCTTTGAGAATTTCATGGTGTTAATGAAGAAATAAAGGCAACCCTGTGTAAAAGGTTTCAGAGTAGCAGCCGTGTTAGTCTGTATTCGCAAAAAGAAAAGGAGTACTTGTGGCACCTTAGAGACTAACCAATTTATTTCAGCATAAGCTTTCGTGAGCTACAGCTCACTTCATCGGATGCATTCAGTGGAAAATACAGTGGGGAGATTTATATACACAGAGAACATGAAACAATGGGTGTTACCAAACACACTGTAAGGAGAGTGATCACTTAAGATGAGCTAATATGAGCAGGAGAGCGGGGGTGGGGTGGGGGGGGAGGAGAGAGAAAACCTTTTGTAGTGATAATCAAGGTGGGCCATTTCCAGCAGTTGACAAGAACGTCTGAGGAACAGTGGGGGGTGGGGTGAAATAAACATGGGGAAATAGTTTTACTTTGTGTAATGACCCATCCACTCCCAGTCTTCTATTCAAGCCTAAGTTAATTGTATCCAGTTTGCAAATTAATTCCAATGCAGCAGTCTCTCCTGGAAGTCTGGTTTTGAAGTTCTTTTGTTGAAGAATTGTCACTTTTAGGTCTCTAATCGAGTGACCAGAGAGATTGAAGTGTTTTCTGACTGGTTTTTGAATGTTATAATTCTTGACATCTGATTTGTGTCCATTTATTCTTTTACGTAGAGACTGTCCAGTTTGACCAATGTACATGGCAGAGGGGCATTGCTGGCACATGACTGCATATATCACATTGGTGGATGTGCAGGTGAATGAGCCTCTGATAGTGTGGCTGATGTGATTAGGCTCTATGATGGTGTCCCCTGAATAGATATGTGGGCACAGCTGGCAACGGGCTTTGATTGCAAGGATAGGTTCCTGGGTTAGTGGTTCTGTTGTGTGGTTGCTGGTGAATATTTGCTTCAGGTTGGGGGGCTGTCTGTAAGCAAGGACTGGCCTGTCTCCCAAGATCTGTGAGAGTGATGGGTCATTCTTCTGGATAGGTTGTAGATCCTTGATGATGCGTTGGAGAGGTTTTAGTTGGGGGCTGAAGGTGATGGCTAGTGGCGTTCTGTTATTTTCTTTGTTGGGCCTGTCCTGTAGTAGGTGACTTCTGGGTACTCTTCTGACTCTGTCAGTCTGTTTCTTCAGCAGGTGGGTATTGTAGCTGGAAGAATGCTTGATAGAGATCTTGCAGGTGTTTGTCTCTGTCTGAGAGGTTGGAGCAAATGCGGTTGTATCGTAGAGCTTGGCTATAGACAATGGATCATGTGGTGTGGTGTGGATGAAAGCTGGAGGCATGTAGGTAGGAATAGTGGTCAGTAGGTTTCTGGTATAGGGTGGTGTTTATGTGACCATCGCTTATGAGCACCATAGTGTCCAGGAAGTGGATCTCTTGTGTGGACTGGTCCAGGCTGAGGTTGATGGTGGGATGGAAATTGTTGAAATCATGGTGGAATTCCTCAAGGGCTTCTTTTCCATGGGTCCAGATGATGAAGATGTCATCAATGTAGCGCAAGTAGAGTAGGGGCATTAGGGGACGAGAGCTGAGTAAGCGTTGTTCTAAATCAGCCATAAAAATGTTGACATACTGTGGGGCCATGCAGGTATCCATAGCAGTGCCACTGATTTGAAGGTATACATTGTCCCCAAATGTGAAATAGTTGTGGGTGAGGACAAAGTCACAAAGTTCAGCCACTAGGTTTGCCGTGACATTATCAGGGATACTGTTCCTGACGGCTTGTAGTCCATCTTTGTGTAGAATGTTGGTGTAGAGAGCTTCTACATCTATAGTGGCCAGGATGGTGTTTTCAGGAAGATCACCGATGGATTGTAGTTTCCTCAGGAAGTCAGTGGTGTCTCGAAGACAGCTGGGAGTGCTGGTAATGTAGGGCCTGAGGAGGGAGTCTACATAGCCAGACAATCCTGCTGTGAGGGTGCCAATGCCTGAGATGATGGGGCGTCCAGGATTTCCAGGTTTATGGATCTTGGGTAGCAGATAGAATACCCCAGGTCTGGGTTCCAGGGGTGTGTCTGTGCGGATTTGTTCTTGTGCTTTTTCAGGGAGTTTCTTGAGCAAATGCTGGAGTTTCTTTTGGTAACCCTCAGTGGGATCAGAGGGCAATGGCTTGTAGAAACTGGTGTTGGAGAGCTGCCTAGCAGCCTCTTGGTCATATTCCGACCTATTCATGATGACAACAGCACCTCCTTTGTCAGCCTTTTTGATTATGATGTCAGAGTTGTTTCTGAGGCTGTGGATGGCATTGTGTTCTGCACGGCTGAGGTTATGGGGCAAGTGATGCTGCTTTTCCACAATTTCAGCCCATGCACGTCAGCAGAAGCACTCTATGTAGAAGTCCAGTCTGTTGTTTCGACCCTCAGGAGGAGTCCACCCAGAATCCTTCTTTTTGTAGTGTTGGTAGGAAGGTCTCTGTAGATTAGTATGTTGTTCAGAGGTGTGTTGGAAATATTCCTTGAGTCGGAGACATCGAAAATAGGATTCTAGGTCACCACAGAACTGTATCATGTTCGTGGGGATGGAGGGGCAGAAGGAGAGGCCCCGAGATAGGACAGATTCTTCTGCTGGGCTAAGAATATGCTTGGATAGATTAACAATATTGCTGGGTGGGTTAAGGGAACCACTGTTTTGGCCCTTTGTGGCATGTAGCAGTTTAGATAGTTTAGTGTCCTTTTTCTTTTGTAGAGAAGCAAAGTGTGTGTTGTAAATGGTTTGTCTAGTTTTTGTAAAGTCCAGCCACGAGGAAGTTTGTGTGGAAGGTTGTTTTTTTATGAGAGTATCCAGTTTTGAGAGCTCATTCTTAATCTTTCCCTGTTTGCTGTAGAGGATGTTGATCAGGTGGTTCCGCAGTTTCTTTGAGAGCGTGTGGCACAAGCTGTCAGCATAGTCTGTGTGGTATGTAGATTGTAATGGATTTTTTACCTTCAGTCCTTTTGGTATTACTAAGCAGATAACATTACTGGCTTTCCTCATTTGTCTGTCTCCCTAGCCATTCATGTGGCTGCGATCATAATATAGTATCTGAGCATCTGAACACGTGCTTGGAAAGAATATTTTCATGAGTACAACTTGCATACTTAATCTAAGCTGTGGGGTGGAATGTGCATGAGAGAGGTCGATCTTTCATTCATGGAGTCAGCAAGCAAACCAGTTGTATTGAGTAAAGATTCTGAAAGCATCCTGAATGTAATCAATGTTTTATGATAACATCCGTGTCAACAACAGAACATTTTTCATTTTAAAATTTATTTTCTATGAGACTGGTTCAAATCTTACTTTCCTCAGGAGTCCTGTTGTGTTTAGTAGATTTGTCCTATTTGAAAACGTGTTGCATTGATATGTTTGTTATCCTTCAGAATGATTCTAACTGGGCTACCCCCACAACCAGAAAAGGGACCCAAACATTTCATAACCTCAAAAGCAGGTAAGGTTCAAGTTTGATTTGATTAGGATTGATGGCAGCAACTTTCTATTTAATCTGAACTGTTCTGTCCATCCCTCATTGACACTCCACATAAACATTTTAGAACATACAGTATCTCTTCAAACCAAGCTAAATTGCTGGACAATTTATAACAACCTGTTCTGCATTAGGTCAAAATTTGTGGAGGCTTTTGGGTGAATACATTCAATGATGTAAATGTAAGTTCATGTGTGTTCAGTTTCTCTTCAGTTTCTCTGTGAATCCCTTAAATACTTAGATTACAATACAACTACAGTGGCTGTTTATAAAGCACCTTTCATGACAAGCAACTCATCCAACACACGTTAGACAGGTTCAGCAGGTTTTTAAGTAAATTGCAGTTGGCAGAGGTTGGCTGGAAGGCACCAGGGTTCAAATGAAAGCAACTTTATTTTAGAAACAAATCAAGGAATTGCTCACTATTCTCAAATGAAGAAATAGAAAGCGAAAGACCAAGGGAAGGGTATAAAATGCAATGTGTGGTATAAAATACCACTGCATACAGTCTTAAGCAATTAGAAATTAAACAAATCTAGAAAACGCTGTAGCTGTTCTAAACAATGGTGGACTAATTACGGTGAGAAGGTGGGTGAGATAATATCTTTTATTGGACCAAGTTCTGTTGGTGAGAGAGAGACGCTTTTGAGCTACACAGCTCTTTCTCAAATCTGAAGTCAGCTGCCCATAATTCTGCATTAACAAGGGGATTTGAATTCTAGAGTGTTATAAATGACCAGAATGACTTCGCTCATATCAGTAAGGCCTTGTAAATGTACTAGTGTGTCTTCAAAGTCTGATCAGTGTTAAGAGGAATGGAGTCCTCTCTAGGCATTATATTTCCAGCAATACGCTAAAAATAGATATTGGGTAGTTCCTGTGGTTGAATAATAGAGATTTGGTTCTTCTACATTCGAATTACCTGTGTCATCACAAACATTTTTGTTAATGAATTTGGAGTGACCAGAACTTGATGAACTTAGGTTGTGATCCAAAATTCTTTGGTTGAATTGGAATTCCATGAACTTGGGCCCTGACCCAAAATTAATCAAAATTAATTGAAAAGATTGATTTCAATAGGCTTTGGCTCAGAATCAAAGAGGGTTAACTTCATAAAAAACCCCTAAAGAGGAGGCATTTTTTCCTCACTTGAGTAACTGACGAGTGTTGGTTGGGAATCTAGTATTTTAGCTGAGCTGATAGGCTCCAACTCACCGGAGTAGTATAAGAACATTGTACATGGCCATCCAAATTCTCATTATAAGGGACCTCAGGACTAGAGCTGTGTTCAATTTTTCAGGCAAAACATTTTTTTCATCAAAAAATACAGATTTAGTTTGACAAAAGCATTTTGTGGGACATAAATGGGAGTAGAAGAAAATGAGGGTTTTTTTTTTATTGGGACTGGTGATGGTTTGGTGCTTTAGAAGCTCAGCAAGCTTTTCTCAGCAGAGACTGTAAACTGAATACAAAATAAGGGGGTTGGTGGCAGTGTATACAAACTTTAATCTCTAGAGAGAACTCAGGATGCTTGTTAGTCATATTTGACTATAAGGTCCCAGTTATGACAATTTCATAACATTGAACCAGCAGCTAAGAAATGTACAGTTTCTTTATGTAAAGAACTGTAAATTTAATTGCATATGTATATTTTAATAATCAGGCCAAGTCACTCTGATTATTGAGCTGAGACAGAAGTTTTCATAGACTAGAGTTTAGATTGTGGCTTCAATTAGCAATATTTCCACTCTACTTCTTAGATTCTTACTATTCCTAGACAAATTATGGTGGCAATATTTTCTTTGCTGTAGGAGTTAAGAGTGTAGCAATATTTATTCAGTTTGATCATCGGCTGACCACTTCCTCAGATGACGTAAATTGGTGGTTAGCCTCCTATAAGCATGTCACAAAGTACAAGAAAAAGAAGCAATGTAAAAAGAAAATCTGTCTAAATTCTCCAGTGTGTGCTAGGTAGCATTGCTGAATCTGAATCTTGCTTTGTGGTAGTCTAATATCCATGAGCCAAAAAAGATAGGATAATTAAGAGATGTCTGAAATAGTTATTCTGAACGCAAACATTTCTGCATGCATGATAACACTGAATTTGTAGAACTCCTTCCATATTTTTTAGAGAATGCTATTGTGGGACAAGTTAGATTGGTCTACAATTTGACTACAGGAATCTCTGTTTGCAGGAAAATCATTAATTTTTCTTAAACGGTCTCTATTACAAATGTCAGGAACTAACCAAGTTTGCTTTGGGTTTTTTTTCTGGAAAAGGTTGGTCAGGATGAGGCTATTTAAGGACTACATGATTTTTTCCCCTCATTTAAAAAAAAATGTACCTTCAAGTTGGAACTATTTACGGATTGTCTAAAAATCATTTAAACGATGCACAGAAGCTATTTCCCTGAACAACTACTATTTGAAGAAAATCTGTTGTGTATTAGGGATATATAACTGTAAGCGGAGGAATAGTCCCGCTATTGTGGGGAACTTTCCTGGCTTCTGCACTACCTCGGTGAAGTGGGCTAGCGAAAGGATCTGAGTCCTCGCTCCCACTTTCTTTACCCAGTGGCCTCCCTGCCCTTGAGGACTCCCCTTCCACTCTCCTGTCTGGCAGAGTCCTCGTAATCCCAACAAGGCTGGGCCCAGGATTCCTGGGGGGCTCGACCCCCAACCCTGCTGTGGTCACCTAGGACAGGGGCTAGGGTGTCCCCACTCTGGGGTACTCTCTCTGCACTGGGCACTTCTCTGACTCATTGACCATTACATACAAGTTAAAACAAATGCAAGTTATTTAATCAACAATTAATTTGAAAAAGAATAAGGAAAGATGGGAAAGGTTAAAGGAAACACATCACCCCGCTCTGTGGCAGGGAACATCACAAACAGTGTCTCTGGAATGTCAGGGCAGTTCACAGTCTGCTCCTTGTAAGTCCCAGGCCTCCTTGTCCGGCCCTGGCTGTGCTGCAGGGATGCTGTGGGTTGGACACTTGCTTTGGTGGTGGCCACACGCTCTCAGGCTCTAAGTGGTAGGACCCTTCTTCCCAGTGTCGCCCCCGCCCTGTCGGGGTTACGATCCAAGCCTGGCCTGCAGAGCCTCTTGGCTGAGGCGTCTCCGTGTGCTGAGCCCACTGCCCAGGGTCCCCCTCGGTCTCCTCAGCTGCTCTCCGCACCCAGCTCCAGACTGCTCCAGCCCCAGCTCCACCACTCGGTCTCAGCACTGCTGCTGCTCTGCCTCCAGCTCCCTGGGCTGCTCCTTTGGCCCCTCTGGCTCTGGTTGCTGCCGCTCTGCTCCCAGGACAGGTCTGCTCTGCAGGCTGCTTCTGTGACTCTGCTCCCAGCACTGACCTGCTTCCTGGGCTGCTTTTCTGGCCCCTCTGGATCTGGTTGCTGCAGCTCTGCTCCCAGGGCAAGTCTGCTCTCTCTGGGCTGTGCCTCTGGCTTTGGGGCTGCAGCTCTGCTCCCAAGACTGGGTCTGCTCTCTGGGCTGCTTTTCTGGTCCCTCTGGATCTGGCACAGCTCTGCTCCCCAGCTTAGCTTGGGCCCCTGCTTTCTCCTTAGGTTGGCCACACTTTGTCTGACCCAGGCAAATCCAGTTCACACGGAGGACGGGACCTCCCTGGCCTCCTGACTCCCTGATTAGCCTGCTCGCCCTGTCATTCAGGCTGACCTGGAGCATTGGCCTCTCCCCATTGTTTTGCTATCAACTATCAGTCTCAGGGTCCTGGTTTCTCATAGACTCTTCCCCTTTTAGTACTGGGAGCTAGCCAACCAAAACACCCCCACTGAATGTTAGTGAGGGGGCAATAAACTGTAACACAGCTGTACAAATAACTGGTCCTTGAGCTTGCTGGAAGTTCCAAAAAATTGTATAGGTGAGAGGGCGGGAGGGGAAGAGTTTGCGGTAACCCCAAAGCAACATTTTCCAGAATTTTTGGTGAATGAAAAAAATTGGGGGGGGGGGGGGGGGGAGAAGGGAGAGAATTCATTTAGAGTTGATTTGGGGGCATTTTTAACCTTTTTTTAAAAAATAAAAGGAAATGAGATTTGGAAACAAAGAGTTAGATTCACAAAATGGAGACAGAAGAGGAGTTGGTAGTACTCCCCTTATCCTCTGTAACCCAGCGTTTCGGGCACTCACCTGGGATGTGGGAGACCCAGGCTGGAAATGAGGTCTCCCACATCCCAGATGAGTGCTCTAACCACTAGGTTACTGGCTATTCTGGGGTGGGTGTTTCTCAACCTCTCCTATTGAAGCTGTTTCACTTTGCATAAATACTGACATAATCACTGGGCTGGAGTACAAGCGAGGGAGAATGTCTTTACAGCCCAGTGGTTAGGGCTCTTACCTTGGAGGGACACGTGGGTTCCAGTCCCTGCTCCTATGAATATTATTATTAATATGTATATGAAGTGGAACAGCTTCAACAGAAGACATTGAGAGGCCCACCCCAGCCAATAAATTGGTGCTTAAGGCACTCACCTGGTATATGGGTTACCTGGGTTCAAGTCTTTGGTTCATATCAGAGACTTGAACCTGGGTCGTTGTCACCACCTCCTCTGTTTTCTAAATCTAGCCTGACATTTCTGAATTTGTTTTGCCCAAAACAATTTGCCATCCTCAATTGTTTCCAAACTGACTCAAACTCAAGAATGGTATCGGTTGAAAAAATGCAGATTCAAGTCAGCCAAAAAAAAACTGTTTTGGACATTTCCCCTCCTCCCCTTCCCCACCCCCCAGCTCTAATTTATACTTAAGCTGTTATTGTCATGATTCATGTTGATTGTAGTGCCCTTCCAGGACAAATTTGTTCAGGTCAAGACTTAGGGGGACCTTGTTTCACAGAGGTCTTCTCTGTGCATGGTAGTATAAATAACCTCATCTTTTATACCCTTTGCATCCAATCTCCTCTGTGCCGTGAGAGATGCTGCACAAGAAAGTAAATAAATTCAATGTATTAAAGTGTCCAGTTCAATAATCTAAGCAGTTATTTATAATATAGAGGGACAATTGCTTTCATATATTGCTTTCATTAATGGCCTTTGTCAGGTTGAAACTTTCCAGTTTGGCCATTAAACATTCTTGAGGTGAAAACTTTGTTTAGCTCTGAGTCGGTACTAGGTAAGAAGACAAGCCCTAAATGCTTTCTGCCCCCACTTTTTTCCTTTTAGATTGTGAACTTTTTAGATTGCCTGTCTTCCAGTCAAAGTAAGAATTAGTTGTTGTTGACAAATGTACTTGTAGGAAAACTGTGTTTCATCTATGCTTTTGTGAAGTAATTGAAAAAGAATTTCAGAGAATTCTCTTTCAAGATTTCTTTTGTCTCTGGAGAGTAATTGTGTACAGTGGTATCTTCTTGAAGCTGCATTTGCAATCATTTTAGGACTTGCAGCACAGTAAAGGTTTACTGCTGTCATGTTTCATTAATGTGTGTTTGTAGTGCATCTTTCATATCAAAACATCGCTATGTAACACCATCATGTGATAGAAACAGGTAGGTATTTTAAAGAATACTTCAAGACAAATGTGAATGACAAATCCCTTTCTCTTTGGTTTATAAAACTTTGTTATATAAAACTGCTATTACTGTAGTGTTTTGATATGCCAATTAGGGTGATATAGCAAAATGTCTTTGATATTTAAATACTGAATATTAGCCATACAAATTTACAGCTTAGGGTATAGGTATCATAGGTATTCATATGAATGTAACTTTGTGCCTGGGGAGAAAAGTGTTCCATTTTTTGTGTTCTCATGATTTTTGCATGGTATTGGGTTTTGCAGGTTGGGAATTTCAGTGGGACTTGGCCAACTCCTTAGGCTCTTATAAAAACAATTAGAATAGGGGAAAAAATCTAAAAATCCCACTATCTCCCTCCTCTTGCCCCCCGCCCCCATTTCATTGGAATATTATATGTCTGTGCTGACAAAATGCTTAATGAAAAACCCAGACATGTGCCAAAGCCAAATCCAAGCACCTTCAAATTTTGAGGCACATTTGGATTCAAATCCTCAAATATTCAACTTCTGTGTTGGTTCCCAAATCAGTTCAGACGTGGTCAAAGTCTCAGGAAGTCTACTGTTCTCAGGTAATTTTGGGCCAAGAGGCCTATTTGGGCCAACAAACTTGAGATCTCAGCACAGTTGAACCTAAACGCTAACCCTCAAACCCAAAAGGCTAACTCTAGTCCAGTTCAAGGTAGGATCATCACTCCTGTATCTACTAAAAATTACTTTAAAAAGTTAGGCACCAGATTATATAGCTGATGGGATGGAATTACTGGTTCTGATGCACATAACTAATCGTT
This sequence comes from Caretta caretta, assembly GCF_965140235.1. Lineage (NCBI taxonomy): Eukaryota > Metazoa > Chordata > Testudines > Cheloniidae > Caretta > Caretta caretta. Next base: position 90,754,565 of record NC_134214.1, read on the forward strand.
AGCTTTCACCATCACAGCAGAATTCTGTCTTCACATCAGAAGTTCACTCTAGTCTCATGTAAAAGTTCCACAGACACCTCTGCGGAATGCAGATGGAATAGGCAAAGCAATTTATGCCTTGTCAAAAAGAATCAAGAGTGGGCATTTCTGAATTTCTTGGCTCTAACAATACGTGAAGACTTTTTGTCCAGATCTAGCTGAGATGGAGAAAATATTAAGATCCAGGCTCACAGGCTTTATGAAGCTGGTGAGGCTACACCTCTAACTGGATGCTCGTGAGACTTAAGGAGTGATTTGCTGGGAAGCTTGTTGCACATCAGAATGTGAATGTTCATAATTCATATTCTACCTGCCCCTTGTCATATCCTTTCCTCCTCCTCCTCGTTTTTTCCCCATGTTCAGCATTCTTGTATAATGCATATCTGCTTCTGGCTGCTCTCTTACTGGAACTGTGCTTGCTTTGGATTCAAATTGCATTACTTACAACATGCTATCTGGTCCATAATGGGTCCTGGAGGCAAGGCATAAAGGGCTCTCATCTCTGGAGTTTGCTCCAGCCCAAGGCTGGAAAACATTTAGAGTAAGATGGAAGCTTGTCTAGCTTGGTTGCAAGGACCCCTAGGGGCATGTACCTCTTTGCCAGTCTGTGTAATGGAGAGCATTTCCTGTACAGAAATCAAATTATGAACCATTAACCACCATGCAATTGTTAACTAGGATCACAAATGAAGCGGTTCAACTGCACTTCACTGTTTTAGTCTAGTAGTTTGATAAACTAGCCTATTAACTCTGACATTCTGACACTGTTAGATAAGGGAAAACTTTTTTTTACGGGAGCACATAATCCATTGTGATTTTTTTACCCTTATCTTTTTGTTTAAATTGAATTTGCCTTTATTAAAGATAAAGATTAAAGTTAAAATTTTAAAGAGAGCTAAGCGATTTAGCCACACAACTCTCATTGAAATTAGTTACAAAGTCAGCTTTGGAAACATTAGCTTAAGCTCCTTGGACAAGATGTGCGCTACGCTGTGTCCAATATTGTGGTTCTGTTATGCTCTGCCTTTTTAGGACTTGATTTTGTGCTCACTAAAGACAGTGGCAAAATGGTCACAATTTCACTTATTTTAAAATCTCTCCTCCCTTTCCTGTGTGTGTGTATAAAAAAGTAAAAGGGGTGGACCCTCCTTCCCCCTACTCTCAAGTGTTGAAAAAATGTTAAGTAAGAGTGGGATTTTTCTGCCCATGAATGAAACAAATGTTGTCATGAAGACTTCTGGGGAAAAATTTTAAAAAATCTCTATTTTTTCATTCTGTCCCTAACACCTGTGACAGTATTTCAGCCTATTTTATCTTCTGCAATCACTTAAATTTCACCCTCATGTTCCATGCCTCCAAGTCTTAACTTGTTCATCACTGATGAACACGATACAGATGTGGACTCGTGTGTACTGAATTTGTAGTAAAATTGTGTAATCCTCCATGTAACACTCCATACCTCAAAGCTGCGCCCTGGAACCCCCATATTCACCGCTTTCATATAATGATGATATGTTTTGTACAAAGTATGCCTTGTGAGGTATCATTTTAAATGTCTTGATCTGTTGAACATTAATATCCTGTTGGATTGTACATGAAGTTATGAAGTATTACAGTATTTGTTACTGAAATATGTTGTGAGGCTGGGAACACCCTCAACCAGCCTTTCAGGTACAACAAAGGAGTAGCCAGACAGCAGTTAATGGGTCATCAACACCCATCAAGGAAAGTATCCATTATTCCAGGAACTACAATGGAAACTTCTCAGAGAGAACACGTAGACAATGGAGACTGCCTGATCCTTATGTCTAAAGATCTTTCCAGCAAGCTAGAAGAAACTATAAAAGAGGAGAAGTGACATCATCACGTGACCTCACAACTCAACACCTGGAAACACATCTGGAGGACAAAGACATTGAACTGGGGGAGGTTGGTCCCAGGCCGGGAAAGAGTTCCAGCCTGTGTATTGAGGATCTGTGACCTGTTTGTACCATTTATCAGGGTGAGACATTGCTTGATTCAAATCCTGTTTAGTCTGTAGAACTCAGACTGCGAATTTATTTTTGTTTCTTAAGTAACCAACTCTGATCTCTACACCTGCTACTTATAATCACTTAAAATCTTTCTTTCTGTAATTAATAAATCTGTTTTGTATTTGACCTAAAACCAAATGTTTTGGTGAAGTGCTTGGGAAATCTCAACTCGGTTTACAAAGGCTAGCGTGTATCCTCTCCACATCAAGGGAGGGGTGGACTGGGTAATGAATTTACATTGGCCAGGATTCTCACCAGTGCAAGATGGTACAGTTCTGGGTTATAAGACTGAGGAACTGTGGGGAATTGATTGGAGTCTCTCTACTGTTGGTTCATGAGTGGCTGGGCAAAGCATTCATGCAACTCAGTTGGGTGTGTGCCTGCCTGTGGATGTCTGTGTAAGTACTGTGCCTGCCAGAGGTTTGTGGCTTAACACAGCATCACAGAATGAAAAGGACACCCCAGGTTGGTGGGACAGAGGGCTCAGTGATCCCACAGGCTGCACCCCATGAACCCTGTCACAATGGGTTTTTAATGAATTAGACCAACACTCTCCAAAAATGTTGCTCTGAGGTAAAATTTAAAAATATGTATTTTGTACCCACACAGTGATAAATGACCTTTCTGTGATTTGAAAACCTGAAAGACCAAATGACTTCTGTAAACCAACTGACCAAGTTTTTTTTTATACAATTCTACAAAACATAACATCTTGGTGTTACTAGACTAGCATGGCTTTGTTCAAGGCTGTGCAATCATAAAGTAACTCCAGGGACCTGACACAATTACTGCTGGAAAACAATGGAACTGGATGAACAAGGGTGTTTTGAAAAGGAACTCATACAAAATATAAAATCCCAGTTCTACACTTCTTTGAACATTAACAACAATGGACGTTGCTTGTAATTGGAAAGAAAGCGTGACCTATTAATATACAGATAAAAATGTTTAAATGGCAGTGAAATGTACATATTGACGATCAGTTAAAACAAAATGAAGCATGTCGCTGAATTTATGTGTAAATAAACTAAATGAATAAAATTCACCAGTCTATACAAACTCCATGTGCTATCTTAGTAATGCTATAATTAAGCCAAAGCATCATGTCAAACTGGCCTTTTCCATCTGTTCTGTGATCTGTTCAGGGACCAACTGAAAAAAAAGACAGCTGACCTCAAAAGAAGATGCATTCTAACAGAGCTTTGGTTAGAATATTTCACCTTCGTGCATAAATGGATATGAATCGTTTTCCATTTAATTGGGTAAATCAGACCATTGGGTTTTCATCAGGCATATTTTAAAACCAGTATTTTGTTTCTTGAAATGCTCCTCGATATTAGAGAAGCAGTAAATTTGATGGTAGATTATTTTTATGAACCATTTTATTTCCAGCTATGTAAACTACGAAGATAATGGCCGCAGTTTAACATAGCAGCAGGCTATGTTTTTCTTTCTTTTGACAGATCTCACCGAAATAAGCCTGTCAGTAGTAAAGTCTCAAATGTTTGGTATAAATAATTGACATGTAAGATAGAAGAAATTCAGCCTGTATTTATGATACTAATTGATTTAAGTTATTTTACATTCCTTGTGAATTTTTCACTGTCAGTCTTGCCATTATCCTGATGATGTTTCCAATAACACTCAGAAAAGTCATTCTAAAGGCAGGGGGTCTTTGAGCACAGATGAGCAGGTGTAAAGCTTACTTTCCTCAGAGACTATCAAATTGGCTAAAGGAAACCCCATGGAATGTTACTGCTGAAAAAAACCAGGGTTTGTCCATCTGTTTGTATCCATTACCTTGCGAAAGTCTGTTTAATGCTGGGTCCCATGAGTGTATTCATACAGTACAGGCATATTTTTTTTTGTCACAATGTGGGTAATGTGAAAAATGTTAACACTTGGAATCAGTGTAATCTTTAGAAGGTCATTATCTTTGAAACAGAAGGATAACAGGCCCCCTTTGCCAATAAGCGTGATTGCTGCTGCAGTCAGTCTTTCGTACTGAGCTATTTTTAAACATGGAATTTCTGCACTTTTAGATTGGGAGAAAAATAGGTCTGTCTAGATCCAGAAGGAAGGAAGAGGCAGCTATGAAACCTAGAAACTAATCTTGTTTTAAAATTGGAGGCAAACATCCCTGAGCTTTGGGATCATTCAAATCCATATCTGAACTTTGCCTCTGGCAGTTCTGCTGGATCTTATGCTGGTGTAAATGAGGGGAGCTCCACTGAAGCCAGTTGCCCACTATACATTAAATGGGCTGGATCCAAATACCTCAGAAGTTTGGAGTGGAATCGGAACTTAATGGCTGGGTCCCATTTCCTCTCGCATATAAGATGGGAATGCCTGAGGTTCACTAATGTCTGCTTCCTGCAGTCATTGAAAATCTGATTCTATTAGAAATGCCTGATGTGATTCCTACCACACAATCCCTGTGGGTCTAGAATAAGACAGGAAAAAGGTCTTAGGCAATATACCCAGAATAAATTTAGTTGATGATTCCATTTGGTGAGTAGGATAAACTTCTAAAAATATGACCGTTAACCTTAGTTAATCATGTATTGCAATTCCCAGTAGGTGAGTACTGCCTCTGTGCTGAGGAAAAAGCCTCTTCATGTCTTTGGGCCTGATTCAGAAAAATACTTTTGCATGTACCTACCTTCAGAACACATTCTTAAGTACTTTGCAGAATCAGGGACTTTACCCGGAACTTGGTGTGTGTTCCATTTTTTCTGGAGAGTCCACATCTTTCCTTGTTGCTGTTTAGTTCCCATTTTAGTATTTCCATTTTCATTCTGTAATAAGATCCCCTGTAGCTCCCACTTCTGCAAACTTTCTGCTTGCTTTCTTCAGGTTATCATAGTGAAGAGACTATGCTTTTCATCAGCTTTTTTCTGGACTTTCTCCAGAATTGGACATCTTTGACATCCGCTACATACTGAATATAGACTGGAGGGGAGGGTCTCATCATACCCTAAAACAATAGTATAACTTTCTATGTCTTGTTTCAGAGTAACAGCCGTGTTAGTCTGTATTCGCAAAAAGAAGAGGAGTACTTGTGGCACCTTAGAGACTAACCAATTTATTTGAGCATGAGCTTTCGTGCGCTACAGCTCACTTCATCGGAATGCATCCGATGAAGTGAGCTGTAGCTCACGAAAGCTTATCCTCAAATAAATTGCTGCTTGAAAATTGAGCCTTGATGTCCCAATCAGTGTTCAGGCATTGGAATTGTCTGTGACTCGTAAATGCCTCCACGTGTGTAGAATCCTCTCAATGCACTTAGTGGTTCCTCAGTGAACCATAACGCACAGAGGAAATTACTATTATCCCTGTTTTATGGGGTGGGGAACACAGAGAGGATAAGTGGCTTGTCAGCAGTCACACAGGATGTCTGTGGCAGGGTGGGTGAATGTACTCAGATCTCCTGTGCCCTAGGCTAGTACCCTAACCACCTGACTATTCTTCCTCTTGAGATGAGTCTGCTCAGTTGTAGAAATCTGTGCGCCAAACTTACTTTGATCATATTGTTTGATACTGTTTAAAATAAATCAATGAACTTATCAGAATTTCTGGAAACACTTTTATGTTGCAAGTGGTGAATAGGAAATGGAAAAAACCCAGCATCTCAGATAGTTCCCTTCCTAGATCACCTGAGCCACCTTATAATCAAGCCACATCTTTTGACTGTTCCCTAGGATCCTCCACTTTCTTACCCTGGCTCATTATGGGCTAGTACATATACAGCATCCTAGACAGAGGCTCCTCAAATGCTTGCATTAAAAAAGTCATTGTTGGAGTTAGATACTAGAGAAAATGCCGTTCCTTTCTAGGTCCTGTGTGCTGTTTCCCTGACAGCAATACAAACTCAGCTCTAATAGTAATAAAGCTGCTACAAAATAAGAAAAGAAAACAAGAAAAGCAGCCACTACCAGAGAAGAGGGAGCTGGAGCTTTTCTGTAGGTTACAGCGGCGACTTCACTTCCTGGGGGACCTACTTAGATCTAGGGCCAGAAAGAGAAAAGTGGTGTAAGGATCAAGAACAGTAAGTCCTGAGTCATGCTGTGTGGGGGCAAGTGGAAAGCAGAAGTAGTAGTAGGAGAATACATCCTTTATCTCTCTTTCTAGTTGTCAATAACTATGTAATAAATACTAACACGAAAGACCAAATTTCCTGCATTACACCAGTCTAAACTTGGAGTAACCCACCGAAGTCAGTGGAGTTATTCCAGAGTATATCCATGTAATGAGGGGAGAATTGGGCCCTATATTGTTACTTATTTGAGGTACAGTAACACCAGAGGGTCCCCACTGAGATCAGGCCCCATTGTGCTAGATACTGTGGAGACAGGCCCTGTCCTGAATTGCTGGCAGTCTAGACAAGGCGGGGCGGGGAATGACTTGCCCAAGGCTACAGAGTAGGTCAGGGACCGAACTATGCATAGAATCTCATTCCCAGTCCAGAGCCCTGTGCCTCTCTCAAAGCTGCTTGTTGTGATAATCCTGCTCTTGCTTGTCTGAATCCTGGATTTTTCATACCACTAACTTGAGGCATCAAGTTATGAAAAACTTCAGCTATTTGTGTAGATGTTCCTGCTGCTCTGGCTCCCACAGGGCTCAAGCTATTTGAGGAAAAGTGAGGCCCACTTATCAGTGCAGTGTTTGGACTTCGTGTCTCTTCCCCATCCTCTGATGCATTCATTACACATCTGTCCTCACTTATGACAAAAGGTGTCACATTCCTAGAGAGTGTGACTCTGTTGCCACCTTTCTAAGTGTTACGTTTCCTTTCAGCAGCTCCTGCCCTTACCAAAATGGAATGTTCAGCCAGCTCAGTGCAGCCACTTTCTGTATTTCCCAAGGCTTGCTCTCCGCTGACCATGAACAAGTACTGTGAGGTGAACTTTGGCAAACTCTCCCGCTCTAAGCAGCTTTCCTCCTCTTCCCCCATTCCCGCCAATGAGAGACGGACAGGCTTTGTGCTTGATTTCCAGAATAATGCCAACCGCAGTACAGTTAGCTGTTCTCTCTCTCCTTCTGCTCCTGTGATATTGCAGTGCAATGGAAACCAGGGCCCATGAATCCAATGTGCCTAGATAATCAGGAGACAGGATTTTCAAAGGGGCCAAAGAGTTGGGCCTAGGGGAACTGGGTGCCTTTCTGAAACTTCCAACCAGTGTTTCTAAAGTAGTGCATGTGGGGATATCACAAGTGTTTGTACAGCTCCTAACACAATGGGGACCTGGTCCATGACTAGGGCTCTTAGGTGCTATGTTAACACAAATAATGCATAGTAATCACTTGACTACCATTCTCTTCCATGGCACTAGTCTGGTTAAAACCCTACATGTAACTGTGGAAGTGAAGAGGAAAGGGGAGTGGTAGGAAGCTCAGAGCCCCCTTTATGGAGTACACAGAAACATCCAACCATAAAAGATCACCAGAGATTAATCCTGGGACCCTTTGCCCTAACCTGGCCTTTTCCTCGCTCTCGGGGAACAAGCTAGGTCCTATGGAATGTGGCTAGGTTCATCTTGGGGAAAGTTCAGATTTCAAGCTGAACTTTCCTAACGTTCTTGCGAGTGTTCAGGTGTGAGGTTTTGGGATCTGGTCTTCAATGGCATCTGAGCGGTTGGCTTTGCTGTTGTGGTAGCCTGGGCAGTCCGCTTCCCCATCTGATCTCCAGAAGCCCTCTGATGACCTCACTTCTCTGTCACTTCAAAATGGGCAAGGCCCTCTAAAGCTTCCCACCAGTATGCTATGTGAAATCCTAAGTTTGAACACTTTGCATGGCCTCAAGATTTGCAGTTCTTGCATCAGTACCTTTCATTCTAGGTCTCCTAGAGCTTTACAAAAGGTGCACTAGTAACCCCACTTGACAGACAGGGAAAGTGCAGCATGAAGAGAGTCAGGGCTTAGCTGCAGTTAAGCAAGTCCATGGCAGAGTCAGAAATAGAGCTGGGGTCTCTTGACTCTTAATTCCTTACTTTTGGTACTAGAGCATGGTGCCTTCCTCCCCCTTTTCAGGAGCTAGAGAATAGGCCTTGGAGTGTGTGTTAATGGCTGGTGCCTTGCTACCTATTAAAGAGGCTTGATGCCAAGGTGAGCAAGAAAGCTGTCAAGTTGTTCTGTGAAGATGACACCCGCTGCTGGAGGGAGGAAAAGGGACTGGTTTTCCAGCTATAAAAATGTGCCTATTATATGCTCTGATATTTCCAATGTTCATATGTTTTTAGACCCTTCTTTAAATGACAGAGAACATGAAAGGTGTTTGGTACTTTTCATTGTGTGTTTTTGAGGATAAAGATAGTTTGCTGCCGTATGTAATTACTTTGGGAGCCTCGGAGCCACAGTATCTTACAGCAGCTAGCATAATCTATTATCCTAATGCAATTTCCCATGACCACACTTGGAAGAACCATAATGCTCCTCACAATGGAAACGATACTGACACTGTTGTCAGTAATGCGCTGCGTCTTTTGAGTAACTAATTTTTCATGTTGTGTGGAGTCAGAGATGCATAACTAAAATGACCTTCGGAGATGTCTTCTGTGGAAAGCTGTGAGTTTTGACTGATCAGGGGCAGGTCACAAAGGGGACAAAATTCAGTTTTCACTGCATTGGTTCCCTACAAGATGTTTTACTCAACCAGTTACATAGTAAATATACTAATGTCTAGCTTCAGATGAATCTTTAGTGACCATGTAGCTTATCATTCGACATCTGTTAATTACCAGTACTGGAGCTTGACCTCTTTGGGAGCAATGAATTTCCATTGAAAACCATTGACGAAGTATTAAATAAAAGCAGGAAGATGACCTGCCAGAAAGCCTTAGTTAAACTTTCTAACAAGCCTGAATTGGTGGACCTTCAGGATTATAGTGTCAGGCTCATCTCTTTTCTCAGACGTTTGCCTGATGGGAGGGGCTTTTAATGCTGTTGTTATCTTTTAAATGTTGGTCAGAGCACCTGGAGAGAGCATCATGGCGGTTGTTAGAAAGTTAGTAAATACCCCCACCTCCAAGCCATCCTCTGCTTCTCTGAGCAGAGGGGAACTTGTGTAACAGACACTAAAAGAGCATGGATTTCCCCTTTGCTAGTGGTATATCCATGTAAGAGTCTGTTAAAACTGACAGCTGGAGGAGAGAGACTTCTGACACAGAAGAAGCTCATACTTATAGCCCAGTAGGACCTGGGTTCAAACCCTACTGATGTCTCATGTGGGGTTCATTACACCTGTGCTTGTGGATCATTGCTGGAAAGTGCTGCTTTGTCATTTCTAGATTCTCCGGGGTGGATTGAGGCAAGTCTCTGACAGTATTCACTCCCTAATCTTTGCGCTCATGGGCTGGTTGTTGGTCATGTTACTTTTTAGATTATTGTGTCTTTTCTGGTGGGTGAAAGAGGGGGCTCCAGACTGCTATGTTCCACCACATGTAACATGGGGTGTGTAGGTCCCCCCCAAATCTCACCACTGCTGGCAGAACCCTTTGCAACCAACCCATGGGGGAGGAGGCAGAGAGCTTTGCCCCCTCAGAGAGCTGAGCAGACAATTTCTCAGGGATTAATCAGATAGTAGCTCTTGGTTTAGGAAGTTTGCCGGGCTCCCTTAGTGCTATTGAGGAAGTTAAAAGCGGAAAAGGAAAAATTTCAAAAACTAGGAATAATGGTTGACCCTTTTCTTGCTATCGACATAATGCTAGTGACTCCATGGCTTTTAGGAAAGGTTCCTTCAGCTTGGCTCCCAGCAATGTTTAACATCTATCCTGTGCTGTAGGTGAGCCAAAGGAAACAAAAGTCAATTAAGTTTTAATGGGAGTCATGACCCATTTCAAGTGTTCATTTCCCACAAAATGTCACTGCAAGTATCTTGTGGTAACGTAGGTGAGCAGCTTTGCAGCAACAGCTCTTTCAATCCCCCCTCTGGTTCCGCCTGTTTCACTGTATCAAGTTGAAACTTCATGTCCTCCCTTCCAAGCCCCTGGTCAACTCAGCCCCGCCTTGCTTGCCCGCTTCCTGTAGCCCACTAGCTACACCAGCCTAGTTCACCCACTAGTCAGTTTCATTACCACCTCTGCCATGACACTGATAAGAAATCAACCAGTTAATGATGGCTAGGCCAGCGGGCAGGTGGGAATAGTTTGCTCCTATTATGGACACTATTATAAACAGATAAAGTATGTTTCAGTGTATCCCTATCTCCATATACATTTTGGTATAATTCATCTTCTTGGATTGTAAACTGTTCAGGGCAGAGTGCATTTTGTTATACCTTATGTGTTTGTACTCTGCTCAGTCGGGGCCCCAATTCTCATCAAGTCTTCTGAGCATGATAGTGATATCAATATTAAATCAATAATAAAGATGACAAAACAAGCGGTTCCCAGCGCTCAGTTTGCAAATGAAAAATAGACCTGATGAGAGATCAGCCATTTCCTGAGTGATGGTAAGTGATATTTTTTCTATGCCTCCTGGCCCACCCTCCATTCCCAAAGTACAAGTACAGTGCTCTGAGAGGGCCATGATAGCACAGAAATGCAGGAGCAGGTGAAGAGTGTGCAGTCAAGTAGGCAAGAAGAGCATTTAGTCCTGCAACTGTGTGGCCAAGTTGTAACAGCCAAGACAAATGACCACTTTGTACTTCCTGAAGAGGATAGTGAGACCAATTGTGATGCCGCTTATTAGTTATTAGTTTCCCGCCCCAAAAATGTTTAAAGCAGCTATTTGTGAAAGCTAAAGATTTGGCTCCCAGACCTCATAGCCATGATCAATGAGAAGATTTGGAAGCTCATCCGTAAATGAAATGTGGCCAGATGTGGAATTATTGATAACCCTTGCCCTAAACTATAAACTTTTGCTTCTAAGGCATCTCTGAAAAATTGTCAGAAGTAGCAGGAAGCTTCACAGCTCCACAAAATGTAGCTACAGTAGTTGGCTGGCTGTATCTATCTGTATGAAAAAGTTAGGTTAGTTATTTTCTGTTTGAAAGGAAAGGATCTGGCTAATAAAATAAGAACACATCATTGTTTGTACAAATACCTTTATGGCTACAATGCTCGTGACATGCAGAAATAATATCAATTAAAAAAACCCACACAAATAAAATAAAGGAAATACACTGAAGTCTGAGTTTGAATGAACTTTTTATAAGCTTTGGGGGATCAAAAAGGCTAAAAAATATGGTGTAAAGTCAGTGATATAATAAACTGTAAAGTCAGTGATACAGTAAATGCACTATAAGGTGGGTAGAAAGTTGGTTAGATTTGTTGGGCTCAATGGGTAGTGATCAATGGCTCCATGTCTAGTTGGCAGCCGGTGTCAAGTGGAGTGCCCCAGGGGTCGGTCCTGGGGCTGGTTTTGTTCAACATCTTCATAAATGATCTGGAGGATGGTGTGGATTGCACTCTCAGCAAATTTGCGGATGATACTAAACTGGGAGGAGTGGTAGATACGCTGGAGGGCAGGGATAGGATACAGGGGGACCTAGACAAATTGGAGGATTGGGCCAAAAGAAATCTGATGAGGTTCAATAAGGATAAGTGCAGGGTCCTGCACTTAGGACGGAAGAACCCAATGCACAGCTACAGACTAGGGACCGAATGGCTAGGCAGCAGTTCTGCGGAAAAGGACCTAGGGGTGACAGTGGACGAGAAGCTGGATATGAGTCAGCAGTGTGCCCTTGTTGCCAGGAAGGCCAATGGCATTTTGGGATGTATATGTAGGGGCATTGCCAGCAGATGGAGGGACGTGATCGTCCCCCTCTATTCGACATTGGTGAGGCCTCATCTGGAGTACTGTGTCCAGTTTTGGGCCCCACACTACAAGAAGGATGTGGATAAATTGGAGAGAGTCCAGCGAAGGGCAACAAAAATGATTAGGGGTCTGGAACACATGACTTATGAGGAGAGGCTGAGGGAACTGGGATTGTTTAGTCTGCAGAAGAGAAGAATGAGGGGGGATTTGATAGCTGCTTTCAACTACCTGAGAGGTGGTTCCAGAGAGGATGGTTCTAGACTATTCTCAGTGGTAGAAGAGGACAGGACAAGGAGTAATGGTCTCAAGTTGCAGTGGGGGAGGTTTAGGTTGGATATTAGGAAAACCTTTTTCACTAGGAGAGTGGTGAAACACTGGAATGCGTTACCTAGGGAGGTGGTAGAATCTCCTTCCTTAGAAGTTTTTAAGGTCAGGCTTGACAAAGCCCTGGCTGGGATGATTTAATTGGTCCTGCTTTGAGCAGGGGGTTGGACTAGATGACCTCCTGAGGTCCCTTCCAACCCTGATATTCTATGATTCTATGAAACCAAATGAGTCAAAGTTTCTGAAACGTGCTGGGTTGGGAGTTCTGGAGGTCTTGGTGCTATCTTTATTCAGACAATTGGTACAAGCTACAGTGCAAGTGCCATGCCATCCTGCTAGTGAGTATTAGTCTTGATCAGGTGGATAATGAATCGTGTACCAATGAGAGGATGGTTATCGACATGACTAGTTGGTTGCTGGCCTCTATGTTAAAACGGCAAGGTTAAAAAAACAGGGTGCAATTTAGTGCCAATATTGATGGTGGTGATGTGGACACCTGTCCACTAGGAAATGGATTTAAATCACCGCGTCACATCGGTTCCCATACAGCCCTGGACCTCAACAGCCTCAGCCAGACTTTGACCACAGATCAGGAGGTGAAAGGCTCAGCGTTTCCATACTGGTCTTTTTGGTTATGGAGCCTCCTAAATTAGGGACTGACTGAAAAGAAAGGTAGGCTTCAAAAAAGCCAGGAGTGACAGTTTTCATAGAAAAGGTAATGCGTTCTTCAAGCATAATCTGAAACCATTTCTTTATCCATTCATAGAAAGGAATAGTTGTGTCGCTGTTCTCTCTCTATCTGATAAGCATGCAGTGAGGAGGCTCCTATCCAGAACCCGGAAGAAGCGATGTGTTAACTGTTGATAGTGGGAGGGACACATATTTTGAACCTATTCAAAAAAGAAATAAAAATATAAACTGTGGCAGAACTCGGGGTGGGGGAGGGCGGAGCGGAGCGTGACCCCATGTGCCTTCCCACACATCGCTTCTGGAACCAGGGATAATGAAGAGATCAGCTGTAAATTCTTTTATATTGTCAAAGGCAGAGTCTTCTTCAAAGCAGAGGGAGGCCGAAACCAGAACTTCCAATCTGAGCCCCTTCAAATCTGGTTCACAAGAGTGGGGATTTTGGATAAGCATCTAAATTCATTCCTGTGCTACTTTTTCCCATGATCGATCCAAAACAGTGAGGCCTCCTTGCATGAATTTTCAGCTCAAAATTGTGCACGTCTTGTGAGCCCAGCTCTCGAGATTTCAGCATCATCCTACATGAACAACAAACTTAATCTAAACATTATGTGGGTCTTTACCTGAGCACTGTCTCTTTGGTCCATTTGTGCTTTAAATGTAGGGATGAGCAAACTTTTGTTGCTAATTACAAACAGGATCTGCCTAGGTGGGTTTGAGAGTTTGACTTGAACATTATTGGTTCTCACTCCATTTATAGCTTGAAAACAGGAGCAAAAATGGGCAGAGAGGAAAGATGGAGAGGGAAACCCAGGGTGGAAAATGTAGCATATGATAGCAGCGTGAAAACAAATACAGAGAGAGACTGAGAGAAAAACAGTGGGAGAGGGGAGGGAAGGGAAATTCGGATGGAAAAAATACATTCAGGTTATAGACATTGAATACAGGGCTCCCAGGAGGGACAGTCAAACTTTTCTGGAATTCTTCTGTCCCTAACCCACAACACAGGTTTCCATTACGTTCCGTCAAAAGCACGTTCTTTTCTGCCAGCGTTCAAAGAGCTTTGAGTTTAAACTAGAAGGGGAAATTATTTCAAACTAGGTTTTATTAACCCATAGCCAGAGAGGAAGAATGGTTTTGTGGTTGCAGCCCTGGACAGGACCTACATTCCATTCCTGGCTCTGTCACCGGGGCCAGCTCCAGGCACCAGCGTTCCAAGCAGGTCCTCGGGGCGGCGGTTAGAAAGGGGCGGCAGTGTTTCCCCGGTGGCGGCAATTCGGCGGCAGCTCCTCTGTCCTGCCAGCCGCGGAGGCCAATCAGCGGCAGCTTCTCCCTTTTGCCGTCCTCAGCAGCAGTTTTTTCATGGCTTGGGGCAGCAAAAACTATAGAGCCGGCCCCGTCTGTCACAGACTTCTTGTATGACCTGGAGCAAGTGGCTTAGGCCCTCTTTCAGAACAGCTGTTCAGCACATGTGGAGGATGTGCCTCAATGCTCTTCTGGATAAAGCTGTCTTCCTGAACTGGAGCCTCCAGGCCTGGTTCTGCACCCATGACACGGGGCTAATAATATCTTTCGCCCGTTTTCTGGGTTTTCTATTTAGATTGTAAACTCTTGGGGGGCAGAAGACTATCGTGCACGTTGTGTTTGGGCAGTGCCTAGCCCAATGGAGCACCAATTTTGGTTGGGAGCTGTAGGGGTTATTGTAATGCCAATAAATACCAATAATAATTGTAAACTGTTAACATAAGGTTCATGTAAAGTCCGCCTGACCTTGCTGATGGTGGAGTGTCATTTCCCTTTCTCCGCATCCCTGTAGAATATAAAGTGGTTGCACTTTGGATAAGATTGATAAGAAAATATCAGAGGGGTAGCCGTGTTAGTCTGTATTCACTGTTAGTCTTTAAAGTGCCGCTGGACTTCTTATTTTTATTGATAAGAAAAGAACAGTTGATTTTCTCTCATTATAACTGTGAGATTTCTTTCAATATCCTGAATTCCCCAATATTCCCTCTGTTTACCACCAGCATCTTACAGAGCACCTGTAGTGATAGCTAGCGTTAGGCGTAAGATGAATAATTGACTTTTTAATTTTACTTTTATATGTGTTAAAATGTATACTATAAAGAGGTATGGAAACGTGGACTATTTCCTGGGAGTGTGTAGATGTATAGTAGCCCCAAGTTTTTTTTATTGTAACTTACTAGCATTATAGCCATTTTTAATAAACAGACCATAAGAATGGCCATACTGGGTCAGACAAAGGTCCACCTAGCCCAGTATCCTGTCTTCCAACAGTGGCCAATGCCAGGTGCCCCAGAGGGACTGAACAGAACAGGCAATCATCAAGTGATCCATTCCCTGTCGCCCATTCCCAGCTTCTGGCAAACAGAGGCTAAGGACACCAGCCCTGCCCATCCTGGCTAGTAGCCATTGATGGATCTATTCTCCAGGAACGTATCTAGTTCTATATCAAATAGATTTCTGACCAGAGAGCATATTCTGTGTCATTTACTCAGTTCACAGCGCAGGTGTGCTCTGCTTCTGTTATAAATGACAACGAATTGGGACAGTGACAGTAATATAAAAGCAACTTCCAAAGTAGTCATAGGGCCAAATATTAAGGGTTGTGAGGGGATTGTCAAGGTTCATTGTTAGGTGGCATGAAAGGGCCAAATGGGAGGATGTAGAATGTCATAATAGCTTAGTTGTGTTGCAAGTGTCTATGTTAGCAAAACTTAGTTGACAAAGGCCAAACTAGACCATTTTTTTTAACAAAAGAAAATCACAGTTGAAAGTGCATCCGTAATGGCCGTGGAATTTCATTAGCATGTTAATCCTGGCAATGAATGGTGCATGTATTTTTTTCTCCTTCCAAACAGTTCGGTTAAGATAGTCTTCACTATCTGGGCAGGTAAGCCCTGAAAAAGATTGGAATTGGCATAGTTATAAGAGATTCACTTAGAATTAAGCACAGGAAGAGTTTCCTTTGAAAATTCCAGCATGAGGCTTTAAAAGCACAATGCCAGTTCTAGTCTGAATATGAACTTCTGTTGAAACACATAATGGACTTGGCAAACTCTGAAGCAAAAGTAATACTTGAATGAGTCAGCCTATCGTTTAGGCGAGCGCCCATGCACACACACAATCTCCTCTCCCAACCCCCGGAAGAAATCAAATTACTTTTCTCTTGTAAAGTGTTCCATTAGGAAAACAGAAAAAATATTCTTAGTTGTAAACTTCCTAAAATAAGAACTACAATTCCTCTATAGACAGCACACTGGCTGCATGACTTCCCCCTGTGATGATTAAAGCGGAGGAAACACACGTCCAGAAGCTCACCTGGGAAAGTCAAGCTAAGCTTAAAACTCAGTTTGCAAGTTTTACTGATTTGCAAACTACAAATGGACACAATAAAGCTCATTGGGGAAAAACAACAGTGAAAAATATTGTTCAGGGCTCATAAATGTTGCATCCAACCACACATGAAATAATTGAGAGTTACAGAACTTGTTCTGTTTCAGAGTAACAGCCGTGTTAGTCTGTATTCGCAAAAAGAAAAGGAGTACTTGTGGCACCTTAGAGACTAACCAATTTATTTGAGCATGAGCTTTCGTGAGCTACAGCTCACTTCATCGGATGCATACCGTATGCATCCGATGAAGTGAGCTGTAGCTCACGAAAGCTCATGCTCAAATAAATTGGTTAGTCTCTAAGGTGCCACAAGTACTCCTTTTCTTTTTGAGAACTTGTTCTGGATAACCTTTCTTCATAAAGTGGTGGGCATTTTGTATGAATAAATCTAAATGAATGCTAATGAAAGGTACTGGTAATGTCAGTGACCCCTTTTGTGCTAAGGCTGCCCATTGTCGTAGGTTGTATGATCTAGACACCTGTCCATCAGGAAATACACTTGAGAAGACCAACTCAATTGATGTCCTTTGTGAAATGGTAACATTGGGTCACTACTGATTTGATCTAAATTTGAACTGGTGACGTAGAGGTGAAATTCTCCATCACCCGTTACCATTCTCCTTAGCTATCACGGCTTCTTAATGGACATTTTGTCATGATTGTGTTACATTATGCATTTGTCTCACTTGCAAAACCTTCACAATTAAAAGTGAAGCCTGGATCCCCCCACCCCAAACACATTTTATTTGTTCTTTCACTTTCAATGTCTCAGACACTTTTAGACCATCTGTGAGTGCTCTTTTAGACCTTTTCCACTTTCTCCTCATTCTTCAGCATAAATCCACATAGGCCGTGTCCCTGTCTTGGGAGGATAGCGCTCTGGACTCGGAAAATCTGGTTTCTAGTTCTGACTCTGCTATTGGCCTGCCAGGCGAGCGCCAGCAATTAACATCACTGCCTGGTGCCTTAGTTTCCCCATCTGTAAAATGCGGATAATTATACTGACCCAAAACACTTTGAGATCTACTGAGGAAAAGTGCAATGCAAAAGAGAGGTATTATTATTATTATTATTATTATTATTACTACTTCTTACTTAGTGTTTCAGTGGCCCCCAATGCTCTAGTATCTGAGCACCTCACAATCTTTCCTGTAATTATCCTTACAACTCCCCTGTGAAGTAGGGCGGTGCTATTATCCCCATTTTACAGATGGGGAACTGAGGTTTAAAGAGACTAAGTGACTTGCCCAAGGTTGCCCAGTAAGTCTGCAATGGATCAGGGAAATGAACTCGATCACACAGTTCCCGGGCTAGCACCTTAACCAATGGACTGTCCATCCATTCTACTACTACTTATGCTGTGAAGTGGCCCCCGCAGAGTTAACTTTCAAGATGCATCATGGAGCCATTGCTAGCAACTCCACAGTTAAGTCTGAGTTACCACCATGACTCATATCTCTGTTTCACCCTTTAATGATTGAATTTACTCTTCATATTTGGCACACCAGCTCTTCAGAGGACAATTGAGTTTTTTATGTGACTGTTTTTATTGAAATACTTGCTAACGTTTGCAGAGGAAAAATTGAAAATTTGAGTTGAGATTCTGGCTTGCGTGGGAGAAAACACAATATAATCTCATTCTTTTCCCATTCCCTAGCAGACACTTGACCATGGCAGAAGAGGCAAGTTTGGCTTGCTTGGTTTGAGAGGGATGAGACTGATGATAAAGCTGTTGTAGGTTAATGCCAAGTTCAAGAGCAGAGCTGTGTGTTCATGGGAACTTGTCCACCATCAGTGTTAGGTTTGACTCTTGCCGTGACTGTAAGTGCTTTCGTATGCACCAAATTCACCAGTTGATAAAATGCAAATGTAATTAAATGCTTAAGGAATGTGTAGTTAAATCATCACACATATGTACATAAATTGTGCTGATGCGTTACTCCATTACTGTGAGGCATATCCTTCTTTATTATTATAAATGAATCTCTAATGCAGCTCATGCCAACTCTAAATGAATGCCATTCTTTTTCATTAGGTAGCTCTTTAAAATCGATAATGTTTTCTTTAAGGGAAAGCTTTGGCCGTTACTAATTTAAATCTCATTAACTTTTGACTTGATTTTCTGAGGTTCAGTTTGAACAACAATTTTTCATTTAGATATGAAGCAACAGGTGACATGTAATTTCACTTAAAAACCCAGGGTAGGCAGGAATAATGTTGGGCTAGCAGTCATTTAGAGAGCGTAAAGCGTGGACTGTTTTGTGTGAGGTTTATGCTTGTAATCTCCCTAGCATGCAGCATCCATAAGTCAGTGGAACATCTATCCCCTAGCAGTCCAGGCTGCAAAATCTCCTTTTACTGCAAAACACTCTTGATTTGTGTTTGAGAGAGAGAGAGGACCGATGGATCCACATAATAGATCCACCAGCCCTTCGCCCCTGCCCTCCTTCCAAGCCTGGCCCCCTACAGTTTGGTCTTTCAGTTGCAGTCGGACCCTGCTGAGATATGTCCCATAATTCACAGAGGTTGCATACCCTCTGTGCAGTACCAGGAATCTTATCTTCACCTGTGCAGCAGAAGCAAAGTTGTACAGGGTCCTGTATGTCTGCAGAGTACGTTTTTCCTCTTTGAAGAATGACTCGCTCACAAGAGGCAGTACTAATAGCAGCCCGTGTCTTTAATAAAACTTTTTGCTATCTTAAGCTTGTAGCTCATCACAAATAAGGTTATATTTTCCGACATTCATTACCTAGGGCGCGCTGATCCATCCCAGAGAAAGAGAAACTTCAGCTCTCATCGCTTTTAATGACATATTTTTGAATATTTGGTTTTAAACTATGGCAAAAAAATATATTATAAAGGGTTATGCTGCCTTAGGCAGGCTGTCATGGAGACTGAAAATTTAGCACAGCTTTTCAAAATACTGGTTGGCTGGAAGGGTAGTTCTGGCACCCTATTATTTCCCTTGCATAAAAATTAACACATCACAACCACTGGTTACTTTCAATTATGTAGAATCAAATGCTTCTTAAGAGAGATTATAAAATGAGGTTTGCAGAAGCTTAGAAGAATTCTTAAAATTGACAGCTTGACACAACATGATTTCAGATTATGTGAAATCTGACATAAGTATGTGTATGCTGTTTGCAACAAATTCTTTTCAAAGTCATCACGTTGGAAATATTTACAATGAAGGAGTAATAATGTCTTTAATATGCAAATCGTTTTAATTGCATTTATTACACTGTCAAGCCTAAAATGAAATATCATTTCTTTCACAAGTGACATGAAAAATTAAAGAAAATGATTGCTTTCATGTCACTTGTATTTCAATAAAAAAAAAAATCAAGTGTTTTCTCCATCCGTGAAGAAGATCTTCTCCATCTCAGCAATTTTCCTTCAAAGGAGTTTGGCTGACATTTACAATTTTTTAATTTTCTAATTTATATCTCTATTTACATCTCTCTTTCTCTCCCAGTTCCCAAAGTTACACCATTGACGTGCTTCCCAATCTAGTAGGGCCTGACTCTGCAAGTTGCAGAACGCGACCAACTCCTGCTGACCTCAGTGGGAGTTGAAGGCTGTCAACACCTCATAGGAAGCATGCAGCACCTTTTAGGACTGGACCTGTTGTCTACAGATGAGACAGCTGATCCTGCTGCCATTGAATTCACTAGAAGTTGTGCCATTAACCTTAATGGAAGCAGAATTAAGGCCTTATTTTGTAGCACAGAAACGTGTGTATTTTCCAATTTGTTATATTCCTTTCTGCGACTTTTCAGTGCCTTTTCTCTTAAAGAGCCACAAGCTCGAGGCTCGGAATGACTTATCTAACCTACCCATGGTAATAGCCATCCTCCTCTTTTCCCCCAAATACATGGCCTCAATCAGTCATTTCCACTTCCTTCTACTCAGTTGAGAACATTATATGATTGTGCTTGGGTTAAAAACCAGGAAGTGGAATTTATTAGAAACTGAGCACTCTCCTCTCAGTGTCCAAGTGACGTGTGACTAGTCAGTACAAATGGTGAAAAGCAAATTAGATTATTAAAACTGACAGAATTTTTACAATCTCCTGGATTATCAGGAATACAGGTAAATAGTTTTTAAAGTTTTATTTTCAGCGTCTTTTTAATTTGAGCAATGAGGCCTCAAATAGCAAGGGCAGGTCTACACTAGGGCCGGGATCGATGCTCTGAGATCGATCCACTGGCAGTCCATTTAGTGGGTCTAGTAAAGACCCACCAAATCGACTGCAGATCACTCTCCGGTCGACCAGAGATTTTCTCCTGTCAACCCCCCATGGTGTAGACATCAATCTAACGTATGTCGACTCCAGCTACATTATTCACGTAGCTGGAGTTGCACGGTGTAGGTCAACTTACTGCGGTAGTGTAGACATACCCCAACTCGGTGACTGATGACGCGAGTGCAGAATGAAGCCCCAGATAATGGGCTGGGCTGTTTAATGAATGAAACCTTAAAAAACACGTACTTGTGTGGCTATAAAGAATCCCATGGTGCTTTTCACAAGCACTGGGTTTGGCCTGGTGTCCTAAATTTAAATGCCCCCTCCTCTTCCCCTTCCCCTGCTGTGCAATGCGCTGATATCCTTACCCCATAGAGGTGGCTCTGTGCTTTGTAAAGTGCTTTGGTGTCCTGTGGGATGAAAGGAGCTATATAAATAAAATACAATTGCTGCTGTTTGTTTTATATTGCTGTGAGCGAGAAACAAATTGTATTATTAAGTGTAGTTAGTCACTTTTGCTTTACTAATAAATGATACACTCCAGCTGCCAGTCTTGTCATGCGGCTCATTAAGTTACACAAGCGTGAAAGATGCCATACATATTTAATAACTACTGCCATTGTTGGAGGAGGGCAGAAGATGCCAGGAGCATGACTATGATAGTGCACATATCATTTGTTTGGAAAGAACAAACCCTAACTAGGTAAACAATCAGATACATGTACCAAAGGATGCTACAGGAAATATACTGGGCATTGAACAGTTATACAGGCCAATATGCAAATATTTATTGCCTGGTGGCTCTAATTAAAAGATAACAAAGACAACAGTTGTTAGTCTATAGTAATTGTCCAAACCAGTACAGATGGTTTTGTTTTTTCATATACATAAAGCATCTATGTACTTAAGTTTGAAAGGCTTTTAATTTAGATGAAGGAAAACAGCAAGAAGGAACATAAGTAGCCATGAGAGAGAGCACTGTGAATGTTTGGCTATGTCTGCATAGCATGCTAGAAGTGTGATTCCCTTGCTTACGTACATGTCCTCGAGCTAGCTCGTATGGGCTTGTGTGAGTATAACTAGCAGGGTAGCCGCAGGACCATGGGTCGCGGCAGCTGAGTACATACCCACCAGTTTCAGGTAGGTTTGTACTCAGCGTGCTTAATCTCTGCCTCCCACTACCGCTACCCCGGCTACACTGCTAGTTACACTCACGCTCATCAAGCTAGCGCAAGTATGTGTTTATGAGCGGGGGACTTTCACTCCTAGCTCACAATGTAGACACAGCCTTAGTGTGTCGTTTTGTAACAGACTGCTGCAATCTTGAGAACAAAATGGTTACCATCTCTGCACAGGTAGAATTCTTAGACATTTAAAGGTGCAGTACTCAACAAAGTACAATACGCCTATTGCAGGTTTGAGAGCTGATACTGTAGTATTTACTACAGACAAATCACAATGTTACAATGTATATTATACTTTAAAGAAAAATATATTATATGCTGAAAACATACTTACCATATCTTGTAAATGGAAAAGATACATTGGGTACAGAACATAAAATGACGCTGTAGGTTGGCAGATACAGCTTTAATGTAGGCCTGTATTATGAAATGTTTCATGACAATACAGAAACATCATTTTCCACAGTTATTTTCCTTCATCTTTCCTACCATACATTTTAATAATATAATGTCTTACAATTGGAATAATTTTATTTTTGTGTAATTTTGTTAAATTTGTAACTCTCTGTCTTATTCTGAAGCCACTTGTGTTTTTAGAACACATTATTGGCATTTACTTTTTGATCAAATAATCCTCTAACAATTCCATTCCCTATTGTCCAATAAAGGCTAATATTCCTTTGATTTGTAAGTGTTCAGCCTCAGGAAATGAAATTATACATGTTCTGTCACTGTGAAAGGGAATTTCAGATTTAAATTCTACTGCATATGTACAGCTAATGGATTAAAATGAGAGAGAAAATTACAACTTAGGTTGGATCTTGGGTCATCACCTTTTCAAGCAAAGGTCTACCTGTCATGCAAGTGGAAATGCTAATTGGCTGACTGCCACTGAAATTATCTCTGCCGGACGATGGAAGGAATGGCATGAGCAACAGTAAAATTGTAAGCGTGATTAAAGTTTCAAAGTCAAATGCTTGGTGACAAAGAAAAGGACTGGAGCTAGTTGAATTACTCATTGCAAATAAATTCAGATGAATATAACCTCTGGGGTTTTTATCCTGTTCGTGAACAGATCCTAATTTCAACTCGTGTATTTGTTTTCCCCAAGGATTCACCAAATAGTTTGTGAATGTACAGGATGAAAATTGTTGATCCAAAGTGTTGACTCTACCGACTGTATTCACTGTTTATGATATGGGATGGTTGCCTAGGTCACACTGTATTGTTTCCACTCCTTGGTTGGATGACTGAAATCTTTAAAGCAGGAGAATAAGGAATAATGGTAATAAGCAACATATATGACACAATGAATAGTGAATACCGTTGATCCCATGCAGATATGGGTTGTCCTCTGAAGAATTAACCATTCCCAAGCATTCCTCTGAACAGCAATCCATATACATGAATGTTTACAAATAACTCGTAAAGGACCTTAATGTGGTTGGACTGAACAGGAATATGGGATTAGAACAAATGCTCATGAACAGGTGTCCCACAGCATAGCTGCCTAAAATCTTCTACCCTATCCACAAACACCATGTTGCTGATCCACAAGGCTTTAAGTGGTTCAGAATGCCCACAAGCCCTCTACAAAGGGGTGGGATAAACTGCATGAGCTGTTCCGACAGCCATGGATCCCCAAGGCACAGGTTGCTCCCTCCAACTCATCCCTGTTTCCTCCCAGATCAGGACGGAGGTGGCATAAAAGCCATGATAGTGGATTTATGCCACTGAAAGTTTCCCCTAGGCAGGTAATGGAGTTACACCAAATGTGAATTTGGTCCCATATATTCAACAGGGAATATGCTTGCCTACCCTAATCCAGGTTCCAGAGGAACATGCTCTACCCCAAATGATCATTCAACTCGAACTATCCATACTCTCCAAAGATAAATGGAAAATAAACTGATTAGTTCCATAAAGACCAGTCCCTCTGCCCCAGGGGACAAGAAAATTAATAGTTTCAATCTCCTCTGATTTAAAATTCTTATTATTATCCGCTCCCTGGGACTGTATTGTTTCCTGCTGAGAATAGTAGGCAGTGTATCTGGAGCTTCCTAATTGTGTGATGACTTGAGACTGCAGCAACTTGATCTGGGGCCTAGGTTTCCATTTGCTTTACCTTCAGTAATGTTATTCAAAGGGACTCTAATGGAAAGAGGCTCATCAATTATTGAAATGAATTCAGCTTTGTTTCTAAAGTTTGTATAATGCCAACAAATTGAAATGGGACAAGTGAACCCCTCCTCCCTGGGTTCTTGTGGCTGGCTGGAGAATATCAAACTATTGCAGAGAATCTGCATAAAGAGACCTCATACAGTCAGCAACACTTACAAAAATAACTGTCTATACCTCCAGTTATAAGAGCACATTTCCCTGGTATTGATCCTTGCCTGGAGTTTTCAGTGAGAGTTTCTATTCATAACTACACTTGAATATTTTCCAGCTGCTTTTTTTATTTTCTCGGGGGGGGGGGGTTGTTTTGTTTTGTTTTGTTTTTATGGTTCATCTGTTCCTTATAATTGCTCTGATCACCCTTTCTTTTACTCTGGAAGAAGTAACAAGAAATAGTCTCAACAAGAAATAGTAGCATCTCTCTCTAGTTTGGCCAGTGATGTTAGTGTGCACAAAAGTGGCAAAGAGATGGTTGGGCAGACTTGAGTGGTAGGAGGAACACTTTGGGGTAAATTACCCAGGGTGATTCCACTGACTTCTTCAGGGCTGATCTTTGTCCTTTTAGTTTCATATAGAGCTAGTCAAAAAGGGTAAATATTAGTGAAAAAGTTTGGTATCACTTTTATTTTTGCAGGTTTAGAAAACAGGACAATTTTTCCTTTATTCATTTTTGTGACTACTTTTTATTAAATTTTTCAGATTTGAAAATGTTCGGATTCCTGTTTTTTTTCCTCCCCAACTCTTTATTTTCTTAATCAGTTTTGCCATTGAAAAGGTGTTTATGGGCAAGGAGGAAAGCAGGAGTGGGGAAGGAAAAAATCATTTTCATGTTTTTTAAAGGAAAATTCAAAAGTGATTTTTTTTCACAGAAATGTTAGTTCTCTAGCAGAAGCCTCAGGGCTGCAGTACCTGCCCTATAATTTTTCTGCCTGTGGCCTTGCTGGGGAGGAAGGACAATCCACTGGAGAGGCTATTATTGGCCTGGGATTCAAGAAACTCAGGTTCAATTCTAGACTCAGCCACAGACTTTCTTTGCAACCTTGGGCAAGTCACTTAATCTTCCCTGTACCTCAATTTTATAAAATGGGGATGGTATTTCCCTGCCTCTTAGGAGTGCAGGGAGGATAAAATCCATTAATAGTTGTGAAGCACTTAGATACATTGATGATAATGTCTATGCAATTATGTAGCTTGGAGGGTTTTTTTTACCCCCCTCACATGCCGGTAGCCCATTTTCAACAGGACTATTCATTTTTATTAGCCTATTATAAAAATCTATAGAGAGATTCTTAGGACCTTGCCATGTTCTGGATTGGCTTGGCCCAATTTCAGATCTGATATGATGGTGCTCCCTCATGGATTCCTTTGCAGGACTGAGTCACTAGTGATCACTTTACATTCTGAAGGCTGTCTTCAGAATGAAGATGGCTAAACGCTTCTTCAAAGTGAAAGCTTAAATTAGGATAGGTGGCGTCTCAGGCAGGCATCTCATAAAAATTCTAAGATACCTGATGACCCTCACGTAGTCTCCGGGTGTTAGAATTCAATGTCTAAAATAAAAAGTTTTGTACTCGAACTCAGTTAAAAGAAACGAGTGATTGAAGATTTGGGAAATAAACCAGCTTGAAGTTTTATAGTAAGTCATTTCTGGATAAGGACTAGAGCTGGGTGAATAATGCAAATATATTTTCATCAAATATTCATTCAAATTGTTTATTGAAGTCCCTTCGGCCACATTAGCCCTGCTTTGGTGTATGCTTTCCATGAACATTGGAGATCTAGTTTGTTTGTGGAAAGCAAATTCAGTATTCTCACTGGAAGTTTTGGTTGTTCATCCCGTCAAGGCAGTGATGTTCCGTGAATGGAAAAAGATGCTAAATTGATAGGATCATTTTTTCATTGTGAAGAATGCACTCTATTAGTTATGTTTGAACAAATCCTGGGCAATGCATTTGTTTTTTAAAATAGTTCTAGGTCTCATAGCTCCAACAAAGAATAGCATGTAGCATGTCTGATTATTGTGATACCTTCCAAAATCAAATCAAACCCTTCTTTGGGCATACAGTACAGAAAGGAAATTGCCGGTGGAAAGAAGTTGTTTTAGAAAATTACAGAGGGGACTCAAAACTGGGCTTTGAATAGACTCTGTGCTCCGGAGTCCTATAAAGTATACAAAAACGTAAGGAAATGAAACATAGTCCCTTATTTCTAGGTGACCTATTTGTGTAGTTTGTTTTTTCAATGTGCCTTTTACATTATTTGATAACGTTGTGTCAGCCGTACAGAGGCAAGCCATTAAACTAAATATTTTAAAACAAACAACTATACAGTATACAAGCTCTAACCCGTCTCCCATTTATTTTAATATGCATTCTTAAAAACTTACCAAATTGGAAACTAATTACAAGATCAAAACCATCCCATCTGTTAATTTAGGATGCAGATCTGCATTTTAAACTGCTGCTTTTTTGGCTCTTTTTTTTTTCCTCATTGCTAAGGATACAAATCAGCTCAAAGCCAACAGCACAGCATCAGAAGGAGAGTTCAGTTCAGGTCGATCTGTCTTCAGAACATCCAAGTTAGAAGAGGAAGAAAAGATTGTTATGAGACCAGCCAGAGATTCCCTTCCCACAACACAATGTATTTCTGAACTCCCTGTCTCAGTCTCACTTTTACCTGCCAGCTCCCATTTGCTTTTCTCTCCATCAGCAAGTATTCTTGAAAATCCCTGTGATAAAATGCCATGGGAAAAGCTGGCATTGGAGCCATCAGTTTGCCCAGCAGATCTGACAAGTGCTACTGTACGAAATGTCCTTGTCCAGTAATATCTACTGACCCTACTTCTATATTTTATTTTTCAAAAGGAATTTCCAACTTCAGATCTCATGAATTATGCCCAACTCCCAGAAGCTGAGAATTCACAGATGCTCCAAAGCTGGACTTTGATTTTCAGATTGGTCACGTGTGTCTAATATGTGCCGCCTTTAGCATGTTGCATAAAAGACTAGATTGCTTCTAGCCCTGCGTGATTGCATAGGTGGGGACAGAGTAGGCACAGCAAGGAGGCTGCCCCCTCGTTCGGACCCATGGCGTTGAGTCTTGGAATTTTGGGTGTTCAGCACAAGGGCTGGTTGAAAAATTTCTCTCAACTTTTTAACCAACATGGAACTTGGTTTTCAGTTATGCTAATTTTGCAGGAAGTGTTTGATTTCTTTGAAAAAAATAATGGAGTTTTGTTGGAAATTTCAAACACTTTCATTTAATTGGAATTTCCCTGAAAGGAAAATTTGCTTCATTTTCTTTTGTTCCCCTACGCCCTGGATTCAACACCTTTGAAAAATCAGGTCCTATATATTTTTCTCCCTCCGCTCTCTTTCCTTTTATGATAGGTAGTCCCACATCTCTAGCAACTCCTCACTCCATAAATATAAAGAGCACTTCCTACAGCAATTACCAGACTTAAACAATCATATTAAGTAGCCCCCATAAAATTGTGTTTGAGCTTTAAGTAAGGACTGTCACTATTGGGCAACTTATTTTGACTGATTCCTTTTGTGGCCACTTAAAACATTCCATGACTGTCTTCTTTTCCTTATGTGCTTAAATGCTATAATCTAAAAGACTAACATGTTGATGTATTTAGCATCTGTTTCTCTCTCCTGTTACTAGTGTAAAGGCTTCTCCAAACAATTAGCCAGCTTCTCTTTCTGCTTATGCTAGTGTATGTGTATCTACAAGCACAGAACAATTTTTTCAAACATATTAATTATTCCACTTTTATCTGACAAATTTAAAATATTTCTTTTTTCTAGACTGAACGTTAATATTTGAAATGTGAGCAGTTTTGCACTGTTATGGTTTGTTAGCTGGTCAAAAACTAGAATAAAACTTCTGCAAAATTTTTCATGTAAATTTTGGCCCTTTTTGCTGAAATGTGAAGTTTTAGATGAGAAAAATTTTCAACTCGCCTCTCTGGACAGATGTGTCCATTTCTGTGCCCTGATTGACTGACAGTGCAATCTCACTCAATGTGAACACTTGCATGAGTGAAATTAAAGTGTGTTCTTTCTGAACAGCTCAGCGTTGAAATTTTGCACCCTTTGCACCATTTGAAATTCACAAACAGTTGTACCAGTAAAACTCAGTTGCTCAGTTATTGATGACAAGCACACGCAAATGTGGGTGAGTACGGGTGAACTCCAAGCTTTTGGGGGTACGGACGGTTTTTTGGTTTTCTGTTTGTACAGCACCTAGAACAAGGGGAGGGGGGTCTGGTCCAGGACTGGACTCCTAGGACTGTCGTACTACTACTAATAAATAATAACTGTTATTCAATTTTAAATTCAAATAGGTTGTTAAAGAAAAACTTTTGAGTAATTTATCCAACTCTAATCATAGCAAAGGTTTTTTATTTTTTTTCCTAAGAAGTGTAGAAGGTGGATCTCTAAAAATGCCTTCATCTTTTATGGATATATTTTTTCATTTATTGTATTTGTGTCCCTTTCCGTTGAAATGCAACTTCAGATGAGAATATAGTCAGAATTAAAGCCAATATTTATTTGAAATAAAAATAGCATCAAACTGAAGCTCATTAAATCATGTCTGACCAATGCTGCATAGAAAAGAAACATCACTGATTTCTATGACTCGCCTACTGTTTCCTCCTCTTTTCCTCACTGCTTGAGTTGTCTGGCCTGGCACCTCTCATGCTGCTAAAGGCAATGCTCTTAAATGCCACCAGTGAAGCCTTTTGTTATCACTCTTTCCTTTTCCCTCCTTAGCTCTTGACCAGCTACTTGTAATTTCACTGAGCGTAGCTGTGATTGCTGTTATTCAACAAAGGGGCTTGAAGATGGGTTGTTCTCAAGCTGCACAACCCGAAGCCCAAGTTCCTCAGTGCACAGAATACTTTCTCTCTTAAATAGCATCTTCTAAAATCCTGGGACTAGTCACATCGCTTCTCTGTTTTCCCTCCCACCTTCTGTCTATTTAGATTGTAAACTCTTTGAGGCAGGGATAACATCTCTCTGTGTATTGATACAGCCCTGTAACAGAGTGGCACCCACCTCTCATGAGCGCATCCTCGTTCAGATGTGTGTCTGCACCTCTTTCAGTCTGCGATGACCCCTTCTGGCAGCTTCTAATGCAGGGAACGGCAATGTTTGGCCCGTGGCCTGCCAGAGAAATCTGCTGGTGGGCCAGGCCGGTTTCTTTACCTGCAGGGTCCACAGGTTCAGCTGATCGCAGCTCCCACTGGCCATGGTTCGCCATCCCAGGCCAATGGAGCTGCGGGAAGGGCAGCCAGCACATTCCTCGGCCCGCGCCACTTCCCGCAGCCCCCATTGGCCTGGGACGGCGAACCGCAGCCAGTGGGAGCTGCGATCAGCCGAACCTGCAAATGCTGCAGATAAACAAACCATCCCGGCCCGCCAGCAGCTTTTCCTGGTGGGGCTCGTGCCAAAGGTTGCCGATCCCTGTTCTAGTGACTCCACCCTCCGGCCAAGTTACACACAGTCTGTATGGAACAACTCAGACAGACCCCTTCCAGGGTATTAGTCCAAAAAAGTCTTTGAGCGCTCCTGGCCCTGGTAGAGGGCCGTGCCCCCAGGGCTTCTCCCTGGAGACTCTTCACCCACTTTGATCTGTTCTGGCTCCAGCTCTCCAGCAGGGCCTCTTAACAGTTCAGATCTCCTTCAGGAGGGTTATCACTGTCCAACCGTAGGCCACTTCCCCAGTGGCTTATTGGAGGGGAGCGGACCTGGACCCACCCACTAGTCCAGGTCCCAGCCCAGGGACCTAAGAATAGCAGCCACATGCTGCCAAGTCCCTTTAACTAAACTGCTTTCAGCTCCCTGGGTCACTTCCCCAAAGCCCCTTCACCTTCACATATGCTTCACCTTTACTGTAGGGCATACCACAAGTCTCAGCAGCCAGCCTGGATCTCCCTCTTATTCCCCTGGTCACTGCCAGCAACTGCTCTATCCTTGGTTCTGTTGTTCCCTTCAGCCAGCCAGGAGCACCATTTATACTCCTCTGGCTCCAGCAAGGAACTGTCTCTCTCTCTCTCTCTCTCTCTCTCTTCACCTTCTTTGACATTGGTCTGCAACCTTCTAATTGGCTGATCCCTGCAGCCTTTCCCTGATTGGCTGCCTCCTGTGCAGTCTACCTAGGCCTCTTGGAGGACTTAGCTTCTTTCTGGGATGGGGTGTGGTAGGATCCTGAGGCCTCCAGCACCCCATCACAAGCCCCAAGCAAAATGGTTCCCATTCTTGGCTGGGGGCTTCAGACTCTAGTTATAATACAACTAGTAAATAAAAATATTACTTTTATTTCAGAAGAATGTTGTTCTTACCAAATAATTATAGTCAAATATGTAATGTTTTCTTCTGTACTGCATTATTGTGTGAGCAATAATAAATTTAGTAAATTAACTAGTTCATTCTTCTTTATTTATTTTTAGTTTACTTGAATTTAAAATTAGATTTCAGATAACTAGGTAGACAAACATGTATAAGAATTCCATGGTATAAATTGCTCTGCATGACAGGACCTTACAAAAATGATTACAGGCAGATTCACAATGCAAAAATTATTTATATGACAGGAAGCAGAAAGACAAATTACTCAGAGACTATGTACATGCTCTTCTATAATTGCTCATAAATTATTACGGTTCATATAAAATGCACCCAGATTCCCTAGACCACTAGGTATATTTATAATAACAATCATGTTAAATCACTAGAAAATGGAGGAAATGCAATACACATTGTAGGATGCTAACACAGAAATACAGGAGATTGTTGGCAGCAAAGTTAATTTGTAATTCACTGTATATATTTAAAGTCTTCCCTTTCACTTCACTATTGAAGGCATCATCCAGTTCTTCATTATGGGGATAACATTAAGCTATATTGATTGCATCTGGTCTGTAAACAATTTCACTAGAGAAGCAACTAGAACTGGGATCTTCAGAGGACTCTAAGGGGTTCAGGTATCAAATACCATTGAAAGCCAATGAAAATTAGATGGCAAACTCCATTAGGACTCTCTTGAAAATCACAGAATGCATGCATTAGGGATTACTGCCGAGTTCTGGAAGTGACAGGAAATAAAACAGAAATAAAATTTGCTATATTATTTAAAAGATGATAAAACAGCATCACCTACATGAGAAAGAAATTGGAATAATAGCTTATGTCTTTCATCTCTCATTGACTTCCATTCCCTGAGTTGGTGCTTGTGGAAAATTGACTTAAATCAGATCTAGCATATAGCTAGCCAACGTTGACCAATGTAGTGCATTGTTCAGGATATTGCAATGGGAAGTGGAAGAAATTGATTTGACTCATGGAACTGCTGGAGCTCAACTCTCTCCTACTCCCCTTCTGCTGTCCCCAAGTGTTTCCCTTGTTTAAAGTACACCAGAAAAGCTATTAAACTCTCATTCCAAACAGGCCACACCCTTCCCTTCTCTATTTTTCTGGCCAGAGACTGATCCATGTGGAAGAAGGAAATGCTGTACCAGACCAAGTCATCTTTAAAGGGCCCTCACCTCAGCCGGTGGGAAAGAGTATGGTTTTGGCAGGTGATCAGTTCCGGCAGAGCAGTAGGGGAGGCAGCCTCCCCAACAAGAAACCAGCCCTAATTATGGGTCTTTTGAGCCACAGAAATGCAACCATCTCTGTGGAACATGGAATCAGCACACAACAGCTCCAGCTCCTCAGAAGGGACTTGAGAATAGGGAAAGAGCTAGATGGTGATATGTTTATTTTATGATGAATGGAAAATGGGACTGTACTGGAAGGTATAGTTTGTTGTTTCGGTGCATGTCACTGACCCTCTGTGAAAGGTAATATACAGCGTTTGTTGTACTCTCAGTGTACTCTCACTGCTCAGAGTGCTGAAAAGATATTTTAACTAACTCTCTTTATTGTTGTACAGCAAATGTCTAAAATACATATGAGTTTGCCATTGACTTGAATGGGCTTTAGATGAGGCCCTTCTTAAGAAGCAGTAGATTATCGGGTTGGAAAGAACACATGTCAGATACATTTGTTATATAGCACAATGCCTCTCCTGGCTTTTCTTTAATGGCATTCATTTTTTTCTCCTTACTACCATGGAAATACCACATAGCAAGAGCAAGCCCAACACAAATGATGGCAAACTTAGTTCTTGATAATAGAGTGTCAAACTCCGCCTTAGCAGCTCCAGTCATTTCTAATGACTGCTTTGAGAATGCTCCAGATTAATCTAACAATTCATACACTTCAGTGATTGACAGCAGAGCAAGGAGAAAAATTCCAGCTACACATAAGCTTAGGCAGCCTGACCTAGATTTTAGCCTCTCCGGCTACATAAGAGGAAGCATTCTTGATTATGCTTTTTAACAAGAGGGAAAATAGTTAGGGGGGGAGAAAGTCATCTTCTGTTTGATTAATCTTTCTCCGATAATTAAGATTTAGTCCATGCTCACTGCAAGATTTTTTTTCTAAATGTCATCAAATGTTAGAAGCCCTATTACAAATCATTACCTCATTTTCAGTCAGTTCTTGACATCTCTCTGCTCTCCATAATTAGCATCTCACAGAATGCTCCTTTAAGCAAGTTGGCTATCTAGCTGAGGAAATGAACCGAAGAACCCACACGTGGGCAGAAACAATGGCGTGATGCGTCACATGCACAAACATCTCCCCTTCCACTGCTGCATCTGGTGTCCAAATAGTCTGATCACTGCTGCTTCTGGTGTCCGACTAGTCTGAGCCCAGTTGCAGGTTTGCTCTTTGTTGTATTTGGATACAATTAGAGGGGGGGGGGAAAGAGTCTAGTGTCCAGTGTGTTTTGCTTTCCTTTTCCTTTTGATACACAGATCCTGAGCTGGTGTAAACTGTCGGAGCTCCATTGGCTTCTCTGGAGCTATAACAAATTTATAAATGTATGACAAATAGTGAGACAATATTGTTTTAATAATAATAATAGCTCTTATATAGCACTTTTCATCCAAAGAGCTCAAGGTGTTTTACAAAAGAGGTCAGTATCATTATTTCCATAACGGAACATAACCCAGGGCTCCCAAATCCCAGTCTACTGGTCTGTCCACTAGGCCACAATGCCTCCCACTAGCTTTTTGTTTCTTTGTACTTGTCTGTATACATCCATCTGTTGTCCTTCATACTTAGATTGTAAGCTCTTTGGAGCAGGGATTGTCTTTTTGTTCTCTGTATGGACAGCACCTAGCACAATGGGGTCCTGGTTTATGATTGGGGCTCCTAGGTGCTACAGTAATACAAATAATAAATAATACTGAAACCAGCTGAGGATCTGTCCCATAGTGTCTCCAGATTATTATACTAGTAGCTGCGGTAGGAAAGTCTCAGCCAGTCTTCTTCCTTTGTAACTTGGCTCTGAACTACCACTTGACTTCATAGTGTCTTTTATGCACACTGCATTATTCTAATGTACTTTGCAGAGTCAAACTAACCTCAACTTTCAAGTTAAAATAATAGAGGGAGGGAGAAATAACGAAAAAGGGGGAAAATATGCCTCCTGAAATTGGAAAATAGATGAATTGATAAGGTGGAGTTAAAGGATGCTTAATGTTTGTTTCAGTTGTTCAGTGAGGAGCTAGTGGACATGGAAGTGCTAAGACACAGGATGAAAAAGAATTGAAAATGTCTTGACAGAAATAGTAAAAAAAAAAAGAATGATCTTCAAAATTCTGCTTCAGAAGCAGCATTTTCCGATTTTGACTAGGTTCTAAATGCAAACTTTTTTCCTAATACCTTTAAATTGTGAGACTCCTCTGAAAAATGACTCTGTAAGAATGGGATCTTCTTACTCACCTGATATGCTTTGTGTGTATTCAGAGCCATAAGAGTCTATTCATGTTTACTGTGGTCAGCTTTGCTGAACCAACACACTGGAATCTTTTCTGGCTCATGCATCAATGATGGAATTACTAACTGATCCAAAGCTCATGGACTCGGTTTGAGATCCCAGCAAATAAACAATTTAAGAAATGGCTTTGTACATTCCTTTAGGAAGGTAATGAAAAAATAATAGTTAATGTGTCAGAGCAATTAGAGGTATGCATGAAATAAAGAATAGCTGTCAGAGTAAATGAAAGAAATTAACATATATCCTATAGAGATGGGTATTGGATACACACAGAAAGAGGTCCCGTGGTTGCAAAACATAGCCAAACCTTCAGTGGATGAAAATCAGTATGGCTACATTGAACTCAATGGATCTACCCTGAAATATATCATCTGTATATCATGGATATATACCAGCTGGCCTGTGGATGATATCAATCCCTCATGTAATCCCACTGAAGTCAATGGAATTACATAAAGGATAAATCTTTGATCCAATGTACCTATGTTAGGCATCAAGCAGCAAATTGTGGACTACTGAGCCCTTGCAAAGCCCTGTTGATTGCAGTCAGCAAATATGTAACCGATTGCTGGATTTGGACCTTAATGTTTCCCATTACTAAAGAAGATTGTAGTGAAAGAGATTGAGAAGTGGTAGTCAATTGCATTTTTAAAGTGAATTATCAAAGCTACAGAGCCTGGAAATCCAGTTAAAAGAAATTTTAACCAAAGAACATAATCTGACATCAAAAGGACCCCAGCCACATCTTCCGCGTTGCTCTATTAAACACGATTGCATTGCACAGCATACAGTAAAGGTATCCAACTGTATAAGACACATGCATGCAACTTAATTAGTGCTTAGAAACAGCCTTGTGTAATGGACTTCAAAATAAAATTATAAAGATGTGGATTATGTCACATCTAATTATTGCTACTGTGTTGTGCTCCCAGTACCAGTCCTGATAGGGCTAACAAGAGCCTGAGAGGCCAGGGCATCACCTGAGACAAGGAGGGCCAGGGTTAATTCGGAGTGAAGCCTAGCTGGGGAAGGGCTGCAAAAGCATTATACAGCCAGGAAGGTGAAAACAGAAGGGGGCTATAGAGCAAGGAGACTGCTGTCACACTGGGTTGAGGGAGGTTGTAGGGAAAAGGAGCAAGTCCAGGGGGAAAGTAAGCCCTCAATCCTGCCCTGGAGTAAGAGACTAGGATAGGGGTGAAGTAGCTACGGGGAGTAGAATAAGATCCATTCATAAATCTAAGAAGATAGAGAGTCTGGGTAGGATGGAACCCAGCGAAACAGCAGCAGGAATGGGGACTGAGAAGACCCGGGTTGCTGGTTATAGGGTCACTGGGCTGGAACCCGGTGTGGTGGGTTCCCCTCCCAGCCACTGGTATAGTGGCACAGAGACCAGAGCCAGATCCAAATGCAGCCTGGAGACAGCATTTGGACAGTGGTCCAGTAGGACTTTGTAACCCCAGAAGGGGTGGACTGAATGGTGACCTGGCATCAGGGACAAGTTCCCAGAAGAAAGACTGTGTGTTTGTGATTTGGAGACTATAAAAATAGGCTACACAGCACAGCTCACAGGGTAGCTGAAGAAGCACCTTGTGACAGTGAAAAAGATCATTAGAAGAGGTGAGAGGAAGAGGTTTAGGGGGTGGATTGAGATCAGATGCTAACATGCATTTTCATTAATTACAGAACTCTAAACTGGTTTTTCAGGTCAAGTAGCTAAGGTAAAAACACTTCTTTATTTATTAAAGAGTTAGTGGAAGTAATGAAATTTTAAAGAGGAAATAGAACTGAATGGAGCTAAAATGCACTCTACAAATGAAATTTTTTTTTGTTTTTACATCAAACTAAAATCTATTGAAAACCTTCAGTTGTGGTTAACTGTGACTGATGATTCACAATGGCTTAAAAATAAAGATCCTTTTCTTTTTGATTGATTTTATTGCATTTCACAGGTTGTCTCTCACTATCTTGAAAAATATGTCTGTATCTAATATTTCTTTTATTGTTTTCCTTTCAGTTGATGGTTGCATTGACTGGTCAGTGGATCTCAAGACATACATGGCTTTGGCAGGTGAACCAGTCCGAGTGAAATGTGCCCTTTTCTACAGCTATATCAGGACTAATTATAGCATGGCCCAAAGCACAGGTCTTAGGCTTATGTGGTACAAAAACAAAGGAGATTTAGAAGAACCCATTATATTTTCGGAAGTTAGGATGAGCAAGGATGAAGATTCAATATGGTTTCATTCAGCTGAGTTGCAAGACAGTGGATTCTACACGTGTGTTTTAAGGTGGGTATTGTGTTGAATATAACAATACATTTCTATAGTTTTTCTTATTTAAGGCAATGCTTAAATTTAGCTATTTCAGGACTGAAAGGTACTACCAATTAATATATACTCATTATCTTTCTTTTCCTGATTGTTTTTCAGATTGTTGCATTGTCTTGGAATTACAATTTCTCAAATAATTATGATGATCTGTTCCAATAGCTGTAATTAAATATGTCATCACTTCCTTCATTGAGACCGATTTTCAAAGGTTTCTAACTTAGTCACGAAAAAGGGGAGGGAGGGTGTGGCGGCAGCTCAGTTCTGAAGGCTTAAACCAAAACAAACATTTTGATCAAATAAAGCTGTTTGGCAAATCAAGAGCAAATCCCATAACTGACAGACAGTAATCACAGATTATCATTTTCTCATGGTATTTTTGTGACCTCTGTCTATCAAGAGTGAGTTAACATTTTAAAATGGCTTAACAGCTCATAACCTGGTCTGAATGGCCCTGACATTGTGGAAGTGACAGTCAAAGTTCTATTTGATTTGAAAATCTGTTTATTCTGGTTTGCAGCGATACATGTTGATCGAATGTTTAGTGTGCCTCCTGAGGCCTCGATTCTGCAAGGCACATAAGCGTAAATGTAAATGAGAATATGTAAATCAGTTGGGACATAAACATGTGCTTTGAGTTGTGCATGTTTTTAAGAGCATTGCTGATAAGGGATGGCTTGCTGATTTGGGGCCTTAACTTGCATAGTAGTGCCTGTCCTAAACATAAGTTTATAGGGCAAACTAGGAAGGCTCTTTGATTTTTTTAAAAAATGCATAAATGTTCCTTTAACTGACTCTACTTTGAAATACAAAGGACTTCACAAGTGCTGTATGTGTTTTCAATATTGCACCACAATCGCTTCAAAGAAATATCTCTGGTCATGCTGCTGAGGTGGTCCTGCCTGTCCTGTGTATCTCACTGCTTCTCACGTGTTGCATCTGAGAGTGCTAAAGGAACTGGCGGCTGTGATTGCAGAGCCATTGGCCATGATCTTTGAAAACTCGTGGCGAACGGGGGAAGTCCCAGATGACTGGAAAAAGGCTAATGTAGTGCCAATCTTTAAAAAAGGGAAGGAGGAGGATCCTGGGAACTACAGGCCAGTCAGCCTCACCTCAGTCCCGGAAAAATCATGGAGCAGGTCCTCAAAGAATCAATCCTGAAGCACTTACATGAGAGGAAAGTGATCAGGAACAGTCAGCATGGATTCACCAAGGATTCACCATGCCTGACTAATCTAATCGCCTTCTATGATGAGATTACTGGTTCTGTGGATGAAGGGAAAGCAGTGGATGTATTGTTTCTTGACTTTAGCAAAGCTTTTGACACGGTCTCCCACAGTATTCTTGTCAGCAAGTTAAGGAAGTATGGGCTGGATGAATGCACTATAAGGTGGGTAGAAAGTTGGCTAGATTGTCGGGCTCAACGGGTAGTGATCAATGGCTCCATGTCTAGTTGGCAGCCGGTGTCAAGCCGGTTTTGTTCAACATCTTCATAAATGATCTGGAGGATGGTGTGGATTGCACTCTCAGCAAATTTGCGGATGGTACTAAACTAGGAGGAGTGGTAGATACGCTGGAGGGCAGGGATAGGATACAGAGGGCCCTAGACAAATTGGAGGATTGGGCCAAAAGAAATCTGATGAGGTTCAATAAGGATAAGTGCAGGGTCCTGCACTTAGGACAGAAGAACTCAATGCACCGCTACAGACTAGGGACCGAATGGCTAGGCAGCAGTTCTGCGGAAAAGGACCTAGGGGTGACAGTGGACGAGAAGCTGGATATGAGTCAGCAGTGTGCCCTTGTTGCCAGGAAGGCCAATGGCATTTTGGGATGTATAAGTAGGGGCATAGCAAGCAGA
Organism: Caretta caretta; assembly: GCF_965140235.1. Classification (NCBI taxonomy): domain Eukaryota; kingdom Metazoa; phylum Chordata; order Testudines; family Cheloniidae; genus Caretta; species Caretta caretta. The sequence goes on from NC_134214.1 coordinate 90,792,511, forward strand.
TGGAGGGACGTGATCGTCCCCTTCTATTCGACATTGGTGAGGCCTCATCTGGAGTACTGTGTCCAGTTTTGGGCCCCACACTACAAGAAGGATGTGGATAAATTGGAGAGAGTCCAGCGAAGGGCAACAAAAATGATTAGGGGTCTGGAACACATGACTTATGAGGAGAGGCTGAGGGAACTGGGATTGTTTAGTCTGCAGAAGAGAAGAATGAGGGGGGATTTGATAGCTGCTTTCAACTACCTGAGAGGTGGTTCCAGAGAGGATGGTTCTAGACTATTCTCAGTGGTAGAAGAGGACAGGACAAGGAGTAATGGTCTCAAGTTGCAGTGGGGGAGGTTTAGGTTGGATATTAGGAAAACCTTTTTCACTAGGAGAGTGGTGAAACACTGGAATGCGTTACCTAGGGAGGTGATAGAATCTCCTTCCTTAGAAGTTTTTAAGGTCAGGCTTGACAAAGCCCTGGCTGGGATGATTTAATTGGGGATGGGTCCTGCTTTGAGCAGGGGGTTGGACTAGATGACCTCCTGAGGTCCCTTCCAACCCTGATATTCTATGATTCTGCGTCTCAGGCCGTCTATTGAGCACTCCCAAGGCAGCAGAATATTTTTGTCCAAACCTAACCATCTATAGCTGGTTGTAAAAATGTCGGTTGAACTTCTTTTTTGACAGACGCTCGCGGTATCAACAAAATGGAAATTTTTGCAGAAAAGATCTGCTTTCCACAGAAAAATTTGACTTTTAAGCTGAATATTAATTAAAAAACCCATCCTATGTCTGGAATGAAAAGCATCAAGGAACAAACAAAGGGGTAGATCCTGCGAAACCCTTACTGACACGGGTGGTCCCATTGAAGTTACCCACATAAATAAGAATTATTTACATGAGAAAAGGTTTGTTGGATCAAACTTTAAATGATTAAAGCTCAAGTGATGCACTTTCCTGAAGAATTTGGTAATCAGAGCTTGATTTTGTTTAGTTAGCAGGATATGGGGCAAAGGATCATACCTGCTGTGAGGGGCAAATGGGGAACATTTATATGTTGAAGACAGATCAACTCAGCTGATGTAAAACAGACACATTTGTAGTCAGGAGGAGCTAGCATCTAGAAGTTCCCATTTACCACAGAGATGAACAAGAAACATACATTTCCCTTTTGGCCATTCTTGTGGTTGTGAAGATGTAGCCATTACTCCCAAAATGTGACATCATTCTTCCCTCAGGACATATTCCATTCAGCCTGTTTGATCACAGAAGGATGAAGTACCATTACAAAGGACAAGTTAAGCGTGACTTCAGTACTGAATAAAAATTCTGTGAACATGGAAGATAAAGTCTTTTACCTTCTCAGTCAAGCTGGCTATGAAGCTCACTGAGAGTCCATGGCTGAAACCACTGAATTTAATTCAAAAACATATTGGTACCCATTGTAGTTTAAAATTGTACATACATTTGGTGAACATTAGTGCTTATGTTGGTGGCATATTAAAAGAACTGGAAAGAGCCTAGAAACTTCCACAGCTCCTATCTGCATTTCCACTAGTGCCTACTGACTTGCTTCTACCTTATTTTATCTGCTTCTGATCCTGCTAGAGGCTACCAGCAATATAGGACTGTGATGTTTTGATTGTTTTGTGCTGTGGACTAACATCTAGTTTGGACTAAAGATGAACCCACCACACTCTATTATTATTAGTAGTAGTAGCAGTTGTAAGAGTAATAGTAAACATTTATAAGAGGGCAGTACCCAAAGGCCTCAGTTGGGACCATGGCTCCATTGTTCTGGGTGGATAGCAAACATAGCCCCTGATTCTGCAGAGAGACCTTCTAGATCGGCTCCTGCATCTGTGAACAATCTTTGTATCCTCAGAGCTGGAGAAAAGAGACAAAGCAACCGATTATATTGACTTGAACATTGACTTGAAGTCAACACTGTGTTGAATCTGGATCTTTAGCAGTTAAATGGTAACTCTCAAACTTGTGGTGACACTTCAGTGTCTGTCTTATAAATATTTTCCAGAAAGCGTTAAATGTAAAGTTAATGGTTACTGTTAGAAAGTCAACATTTGCCAACGGATTTCAAAGTTATTTACTATTGGATGTGGAGAGGGGAAATGTGGTCTGATACCGCTGCGTGATGAACTCTTAGCAACTCCTGAATTTATAATGCTACCTCTGTAATTAGTATAATACAAATGACAGAACCATTCTTTTTTATGACCGTTGCATTATGGAACAGTTATGTAAAGACACTGAATTACGTATTTCAACAGACATGTACATTTTTCATGTAAGATAGTCAAGACAGCTTTACACAAGCAAACATTAGAAAAAATCTTATGAGCTCAAGTTCTGGGACACACATTTATATGGGAGATTTCAGCACGCTTTGTTCATTTATGTGACAAATAGTTTTGGTAAGAAATAGGCAATTTCTTAAATAAGGAATGTGTTCTCCTCACTTCCAGACATAAAGACTATCTGTCAGGCTTTTTGGAATGTTTTATGCAGCAGTAATGTCTTCTATGTCAGTTCTGCGGTTTTGCTGCTTAGGCCAAAACTTTCTTATGTAATTAGAGATTTTCCCCCCTATTTTCAGATTTATGTGGGAGTACTGTGTTTCACAGCATTATGTCTTGTAATTATACATAAAAGACCACATTTCTTGCTTGAATAAATTTATTTTTTCTTCCAAAAATTTGGTAATGAATCCTTGCTTTTGTTGTTTATAAAATTAGAAGTAGCTTAAAATAGCTGAGGAAAGAGCAATAGTAATTTATTTTCATTTCATTACAATTGGGTTAGATGTAATACTCTGAAATATAATAATGTTATTGTGATGGACTAGTCACACCACAAACTCTGTAAAAGATTTTGAACTGATCAAGCTGAAATTAAAATGTGTTTTGTTTTGTTTTTTAAGCAGATGTTTCCATTTTACAATCCTTAATCAAGATCACTTAGTTTGCAAGAATATGAAGGTTACAGCTGATAGCAGGAATTGCAGAAGATGATTTTGTAGAAACATCTATAATTTGTTTCAAGTATTGCCTTTTATAAACTAACTGCAGAATCTTGGGGTGAAAGTAACTTAAAGGACTTACCGGTATGCTGGAGTCCTGAGCAGAGGGCGTGGCCTCAACCGGAAGAGGCGGGGCCTTTAAATACCTGGGCCCTTTAAATCAAGATTTAAAGGCCCCGGGGCTTCGGCTGCACTAGCAGTGGCTGGGAGCCCCAGGCCCTTTAAATCACCCCTGGAGCTACCAGCTGCAGAGGCGGCTGGGAGCCCCGGGGCTCAGGGGTGATTTAAAGGGCCTGGGGTCTGGCCACCGCAACCGCAGTGGAGCTCCGGGCCCTTTAAATCAGCACCAGAGCCCTGCCGCCTCTACCTCAGGGCTCCCGCAGCGGGGCTTGGGAGATGATTTAAAGGGCCCGGGGCTCCCCACAGCTGCCGGAGCCCCAGGCCCTTTAAATCACGGCCGGAGCCCTACCGCCGCTACCCCAGGGCTCCGGCAGCAGGGCTCAGGAGGCGATTTAAAGGGTCCGGGGCTCCGGTCACTGCGGGGAGCCCCGGGCCCTTCAAATCGGGGGGCTCCGGCCGCTGAGGGGAGCCCCGGGCCGCTCCAGCCGCTGCGGGAAGCCCTGGGCCCTTTAAATTGCTGGCCTGGGGAAGCCAGTCCAGTCCGGCACAGCGTACCGGCCAATACCGGCTTACTTTCACCTCTACCAGAATCATACTGTAGGATCAATGCAGTGCAAAAAGAAGTACAGTGTACAGCAATGTACAACATCAAGGTCTAATCTTGCAAGAAGCTCTGTGCTCTATTGTGGGGGCTCTGAGTGGGTTTGGGAAAATGCCTCCTCAGAGCTCCTGGCAGGATCGAGGCCAACAAAACAATTTAGTGGGGTGGGGTGAGGACACTGGGGAAGGTGGGTTGGGTATGTGGGAGTGAGTGTATGAGGGAAAGGCTGACATGACTGTGATGATGACAATGGGTAAAAATATATATTTCAGTGATTGGATAAGAGTTTATTATACCGGGGTGATAACTTTAATGTTAATATTCTCTGTTTCACTGTTTGCAAATGAGCCCAGACCAGGGTGTGAGAGACTGACAATATCCCCAACAAACCTTGTGGAGTTAAGTTAAATGGGATTCAGTGAACCTGAACATCTTTGGAGTTCGTTATATTAAAAAGGCAAGTGTTTAGGTAATGTTGTGAGACTGCGTGGAAATTCTTTAGCAGGAGACAAGATTAATGCAATAATTCCTAGAGAAGATCTTCTAGAAAAACACCCAATCTCAATTTTCTCTGTGCTGAGAGGAAGGTGAATTCCTGGTTTTCTTTTTGTAACTTTAAAGTTTGGCCCAGAGGGAAGTCCTCTGTGTTTTTGAATCTGATTGCCCTGTAAGATTATCTTCCTTTCTGATTTTACAGAGGTGCTTCTTTTACCTTTTTTCTTTATAATAAAGAAGGTGTGGGGGTTTGGGGGGATATTAGGGGGGAGTAGGAACTCCAAGTGGTCCTTTCCCTGAGTTTGTCTAATTCACTTGGTGGTGGCATTGTTACTGAACCCAAGGTACGAGGGAGAATTTGTGCCTTGGGGAATTTTTAACCTAAGATGGTAGAAATAAGCTTAGGGGGTCTCTCATGCAGGTCCCCACGTCTGTATCCTAGAGTTCAGAGTGGAGAGGGAACCCTGACAGGAACATATAGACAGTCAATGCAAATCCACCTTAGAGGGTTTTTCTGTAGGGGTGTCAGCAAGACTTCTCTCACCTGATGGCCCCTCATATCACATTACACGTATGGGAGTCAAGCAGAGCTAAAGAACACACTTCAAAGAGGTTCCGACAAATAGTCCATCTCAGGAATGCTCTGAAATCCCGTCTTTTCTGTTAAAAATAAAATAAAATAAAGAACTGCCATTAAAACCTTTGCAACCAGCCAAAAGACAAAAGGGGGGTTATACAAATTCTTTGCGTCCAAAAAAGGTACGAGGGCTAAAACACTCCACAAATACGTGAATGGTGAGGCCACTTTCTCTGCAGCCCCCTTTTAAAACATCTATGTTGTGGGGTTAATATGGTCCTCCCAAAGCTAATGAAACGGCCTTATGAGGCACCTTAATCTCATGAGCTAAGTTTTTAACATGGCCATTCATTCTGTTGGCAGCAGAGTCTTTGACTTGCAGAGGGGACTTAAACACCCTATGCTAAAGTTTCCATGGATTTGGCGGGGAGTGGGGGGGGGGCGAAAGGAAAGGAGACTCTCCTAAATCCCTCTGAAAGGTTGCTAGAGTTTCAACTTAATCACTCTATATCTGCTTCTATGTACCTATCTGGCAAGTGCCTTCTCTATGATTTACTGTGAAAAGGTTTCTAAGTTACCATTTCAAATTCACTAAAGTCTTTACATTTAGATTGTTCATCTCGCTCATTGTTACTTATGATCAGAGGTGCTGGAACAAATTTTATAGTGGGGATGCTGAGTGCCATTGAACCAAACTGTAAACCCTGAATATGATGGAAACCAGTTCAAGCCAGGGACTGTAGCAGCACCCCCAGCACTCCTAGTTCCATCGCCTATGCTTACGATCCTGGAGCAATAAGTCAAGCACGATCCAAGAGAAGGCCATCTAACCAGTTGTCTGATTGCACCTCTCTGTTTGATCACACACAGACCTGAACCCCAAGTCATGTTAAGGCATGTTGTCGGCTTCCATAGCCAACCCATCCATGACATTTTTCTAGCAGTCACATGGATTTCACAATCTCTTTTTACATGGAATCAACCTTCTAACATATTTCCAAGCTTTGTTTATCAGTGTTACAGGATCCATTCCTGAATGAATGACCAACTCTCTTTCAGTTATTTTAGGGAGTAGCCATGCTTTGTTCCCCTATACCATTTACTTTTGATAGAGGGTGAGAAATTGGGGAAGAGTGGGACACACAGCCAGTACTCACTCCCTACCACCAAAAAAAGAAAAGGAGTACTTGTGGCACCTTAGAGACTAACCAATTTATTTCAGCATAAGCTTTCGTGAGCTGCAGCTCACTTCACTGGATGCATTCAGTGGAAAATACCGTGGGGAGATTTATATACACAGAGAACATGAAACAATGGGTGTTACCATACACACTGTAAAGAGAAGGATCAGGTAAGGTGAGCTATTACCAGCCACCAGTACTTCCAAAAGTAAGGGACCTTCCTTTCCTTTGTTTTCCTCTGCCTTATGGTACAGAGGGGGGAGTGTCCTTTGAGATAGTAGGATTTGGCCTTCATGTAACAGTTAATTACATTTGATTTGACTGAGGGATAAAAGGAAATGACACAATTCTCAAAAGACCCAGAGCGTGTAAAAGGGAATCAGTTTGGTCAAAATGTAGGGTGCTGGGTCCAAAGGGGAATACTCTGTTAAATTGCCAGGTGTCTGAGAATTTGATCTCCTGTCATGTATTTCTCTTTTACTGATGAACACTTTTCACAGGTCACTAACAGGAGGAATGTCCGAAAGACTTTGAGCAGTTCTCTTTGTAAATTAACATAATTAAATGCACATTATGCTTTCTTCATGCACGCTTTCTTTTTTTAACCCTATCAAATAATAAATGATCCATTCTTTTAGTTTTCCCAGTTGTCTGTATTTGAGGGAGCTTCTCTTTCTCCTGTTGCATACACTGTTGTCAATTGTATGCACCAGGAAAGACTGTATCCCCTAGGGGTTTTATTCCCTTAGGCAGCAGAACTGGTCAGGCTCAGCAGTACTTATGCAGAGAGCACTTCAGAGAGACCTGCTGTCCTGAACTTCAGTTTGTTTGTGTCTAATTAAGATATGAAGGGGAACAGACACATTAATTTGCCCACAGTGTGGGGTGGACTAGAATAAAAAGAGAAGGTGCTATAGGTTCTAACTAGCAGCTTATTAAAAATCACATTATTGGAGGGGGGATCTCCTGGGGGTGGTTGTTTCAGGGCCTTAGTTTCATGCTATTCCTGAAATGTAGCTCTTCTAGCACAGAATGTATTTTAACAAAAATATCCAGAGATCTTATGGTAAATATTAAAACATAAATGAATAAAAGCTTTGGAAGGCATGTAAGCTCTCAAGCTTCGTGACATAAGTCAACCTGTAGCTATTGGTGGCTATGAGGAAATTTCCCCTGGGAGCATATGCTGCCTATTGCAGAATTTCTTCCTCTGAAGCCGGCTACTGTGAGAGAAAAAATGTTGGACTTGGACCTCGGATAAAGTATAGAAGTTTTGATGTTCCTAGTCAACTCCTGCAGTTTCCTGCATTCTGTATAATCTCATCTTGTATTTACAATTTACCTTGTTTTTAGAAGTTTTAATGCTTTCAGAGATTGTTACCTGTCTGAAAGGACAATTGCAGTAGTAACATTACCAAAGGAGAAAAAGACTTCGTTTTTATCTCTATCTAATGCTGAGCAGTCCTTATTTATGTGATTTTGGTGAGGGGGGGTGGTATCTTCTTTCTGGAGAAGACAGGTAGACAGCTCCTATTGAGGTGAACGGATCAATAGAGCCAGTCAGTTCCTCTGGAGATAATAAAGGTGAAAACTGGCTCCTTGTACTTCCTACTGTGGGGAGACTTGAAGACAGTCTGCTACTGGGGAATCCTGTCATCATGTTTTTTGGTCTTCTTGAGAGTGCCCATGTCAATGATTACATTAGATGTCGTCTACCCTCCAATGTGTGCCGATGTCCTCTGAAGAGAGCATTTGCTGAAACCTAGCTTGGGATCTAATCTATCTAAACACTGGACAGATGAGGATAAGTTAAACTAATGTGTAACAGATCAACCTTGACCAATATACTGGGCCTTCAGAAAATTCAGAAGCATTAGTAGTTCAATCCAAAAAATATCCATTCTGCTTAATGACATGAATGAGGGCATGATGAGGAGTAGACTACTCTCTTAGATGCCATTGTTAAGAACGTGTATTCCTGACTGTTCGTCTGTGGAGATGTCTCTGGGTATCTTGAAACCAAACCACAATTCGTACTCCTCTTTTATGTTGGCCTGTAGTGACTTTGCCCAGGACAAGCTTCTTCTTGTTGGTATTTGGCCAATGGTACATCCTTTCTGCATGTTAAAACATAGGCTACTGGGACAGTGTTTTTTTTCAAGATGAACCTGCCTCTGACTTCAGAATCCAGTGCATATGACAGCAACCATATGGTGTAATGAGAACAGCTTACCAGGGAACCGTGCAGGAGAATGGAGAAACCTAAGGAATGCTGAGATAAGCATAACACAAATAGTTCTTCTGCTTGAAGGAATAGGAATTTGCATGGTGTTTCACTCTGGATTAACGCCACAGCTGTTTATTGGAGGACCCATGGAAAGGAAATATCAGAAAATACACAAGGTATGGTAAAATGGACTTGTAACATGATGCAACTATAACATGCTGCACCTAATTTTCTGTGATAATGTTTCTAAACTGTTTTTGTTTTTACTAGTGAGATCCTGAGGGCCATTCAGACATTAGAGGATGAACATGATGAGCCAAGTAGCATCTGGGTTTTTGATATAGGAGTTGGGATTGGAATTACAACAGTAAAAGAAACAGCAAACTCTTCTGCAGAAATGGCTGGAGTTGTGCCAAGCCAAGGTAACATACACTGAGGAACAGAAGGAATATGTACTCTTTGTTTATGGTTCAATAGACAACTACAGTGATGTCAAGTGTCTACTAAATTTTTTCTCTTGCAGGTATTGCCTTTTAACTTGAAGGAGTCAATGTGCATCACACTCTGGGGAGAAAGAAGGGCTTGCACATCCAAGAACTTTGAAAATACAAATCCAAGTGTGATTTGCATGGTCGGTATCTTCTGCAGGCAATGACCCAAAACACGCCGCAGCAGGGCTCATAGAAGAATAAGGTGCTAACCTAGTGAAGACTCCCATAGAGTTAATAATATCATACATTAAACACTTTTCCAATCAAGGAAATATACAGTACCTGTGTTCAGAATTGTATGATGATAGTAAATTATATGTTTTTCTCTAACAGATCAGAAGACTATAACCTCATGGAACTGGTGTAGAACAACTTGAGACACCACCTGCAGACACACATGAAACCATTAAGTAACGTTGGGCTTGTATTGCAAATAATGGCAACATAAATTCAGACTCTGGAATTTATTGATTACCTGGATAGTTCTCCCGGTAATGACTAGAGTGGAAAACAGGAAACTGTCAGGGTCTGGTAAAGGAAGCAATTTCTTGCAGATAGTTGTTAGCAGAACAAGTGCTCTTGATTTTCAGAGAGAGCTAGATGATGGGTTGGTATTCTTTATAAGTCAGAAGCTGCTAAGTTCCCAAGTTGTGGAGACTCAGTTAAAGGGAAGGGACTCAGGAGGCTGAACTGCACATAGCTGCTATTAGTGTTACAATGAGCCAATGAAAGTGCCATAGATTGAATAGAGTTCAGCAGTTAAAATGAGCAGGCAGCATGTTGCATTCCATTAGAAGCCTGGTTCTTGTGTTCTTTCTTGGGCACAGCTTCCATGAATCCCCTCGTGGTATTCACAATTGCATCTGCCCTTGGATATGTGACCAACCTATAGCTCTGCAATGATAATGAAATAAAAAAAACAGCAGGAGCACTAGGCGGGCAGAGTGGGTCGGGGAAGAAGGGGTGCCCATTTTTCCAGGGGCTCCCAATTGGCCGGGGCCCCTGTACATGGGCCCCATTGGCCCTGTAGCTAATCCACCACTGCTGCTGTTTTGGCCATGGTTTTCTTTTGGATTCTGAGTTTGTTTGAATCCATAATTCAAAGCAAAATTTGGTATGAGGATTGCAAAGACCTAGACACTGTGATAGAAGGAAATAGTTTCACAAACTCCTGCAAAGCAAAACTGTTGAGCTGTGCACTTCTCCAGTCTAAAGAGCGGAAACATTAGTACAGTAGTACTTTGAGATGGGGAATCACAACCTCTGGTGCCAATATGTTAAGACTTTCAAATCCTTTCTCCTTGCAAAAAGAAGGTCTGTCTTTTCCTCCTCTTTCTTCTCCCCTTCCTTGTTAGTAGTGCTTTCTCTTCTTAAAGAAACTGAAACCTGTGGAGGTCAACCCAATGGGAGAGTGAGCAGCTTGAGACCCTTTAAGAAGTGATAATGCTTTAGAAGACGCGTTTTCAAGGTCTCAAGTTTATTTTCTACCAGAAATGTTCTCTATGCTGAGCCTACCTCTTGTCTATTAAATGAGTGCTCTGAAATCCCATTAAGGTCTAAGATCATTTGAGTTGTACTTGATCAACAACTGTTTCTACTGACTTGCAAACTCCCTGCTAAACTAATCTATTTTCAAGGTCATGTCTACAAACCTTCATCTAGCCAGCTCCCCATCCACAGTGGAAAACAAATGATTTTGTCAATTTCATTTATCTGCTATAGCAACACTAAAATAGTGATTATTTGTTACTTTTCTGTGTTCTTTGCAAGTACATTCCTCCCCTATTTACTCTTTATATGTAACCTTCCTCTCCTATTCCCTCCATGCTTGGGGCCCAGTGCAACCAGCCCACCTTTGTTTTCATTATATTGTATTGGGAGAAGTTCCTCCTTTCTATAATACAAATGAATGAGATTCGTCATTATTTTTAAAGAAGGAAAACGGAGGTAATAAATATAGGGATAACATTGGCCAGTCTATCAATATCCTCAAGGAAAAGAGACCAAGTCACATGCAGCCAGTGATAGATAGTTCATCCAGTTCTCAAGCCTATTGTTGTTGGCTTAGTAAAGACTTTATTTATCATGAGCTTGAATAGACTTATTCTGGCAGGTTTTTGGGTTTTTTTAAGTGATGTTGCTCACCAGTCAGTCAGTTTCCTCAACTCTGATCAATTCGATTGTAACTAGTGAAAGGACTGTTACATTTTTAGGGAGTAAGCATTTTAAATAGAACTAGCCTCAGGCCCTGTTCAAAATGTAATCTAAATAATGAAAGATTGTTAGCAGAAAATATAGCACTATTAAATTATATCAAATAATGAATAACAACCCCAAAGTCATTATCTTTACGAGCCTTGATAATTTCTACTGGGTATGTGACCTGTCTTGTAATCAAGAATATGTGTAATCATCCAGGTAAGTTAATAATTACCAATTGCTTAATGCTGCTAATTATATACATGCATCAGTGGTAAAGTAAATGCACTGCTGTTGTGTGGGTTTTTAGTGCTCCATCAAAATATGCTTCAAACTTCAGCTTTAAATAATTATTTTTCCCCCATGCAAGGAACAAAGGGTGAAATTTTCAAAAACACAGACATGTTTTAGGAGAAAATTGATTTTTATTGTTAAGTTGCACAGGGACTTTTCAAAACCCCTCCCAAAATGTTTATTTTTCAGCTCTGACAACTATACTTTAGATTAAATAAAACAACAACAAAAATTAAAAAGCCTCTGTCAGAGGGAAAACGCAGTGACACGTCTTTAGTATATTTCTAGCTGCAGGCTCCACACGTGCTGTTCCATGTGACATTTTATTACCATAATGATGTGCAACAAAAGATTTGCAATGGGATAAACTGGTATTTGTCTTTTTCAGTTGAAACTCCTCATAAGTCTAATTTGAGGATTCATCATCTTGATGTTGGTGTCAGAGGTTTGACCATGTGGTCATTGATCATTCCCCAGGAGAATGGGGCAAAATGTATTTGCAGTGCTGCCCTCTATTTTGTACCAGCTAAAACAATCTGAAACACAGTCGCCGCAGAAGAATACTGAAGCAAAGCGGTAATTTCTTCAGCGGGAACTCTCCAGCACTCCCCGTGATATTGTAGCCAGGCAGTGTATCAGTCTTACCCCAGACCTCTTTGATTCCGGAAAACTTAAAGTGACAAAGTGATGCATGATGGGAAACAGAGCCCTCATTATAATGTCTGTCGTAATTTGTAGTCTGTTCTTAAAGGACTGTGTTTCCCATCCCTTCTAATGAAAACCAGAATCTGACAGTCTGAGTTGCACCACTCTTGCACAAACTGTAAATGCTTGACAGTCACACCGTGATAAATATCAGCATGAGTTGTTATTGTGGTAGCTGCTAACTCTGTTAAAGTTGTGAGTCTATAAGCATTTCCATTTTAACCTGATTTTCATATTCAGGAAGCATGTAGCTTGGTCATTAACATTTATTCTGGACTGACAGCAAGAAAAACAAGAACAGTTGGATTTCACTCATGCACACTTTCCTGGACTTCACCCTCTCTGTTTTTTTTGGAAATTATAATTGTAGGATCATAGATTTAATGCCAGAAGGGACCACTATCTCTGTCCGGTCTGACCTCTTGCCATAGACTTTCACCAATCATTCCTTCAGTGGAAGGAATTATTCCTGCATTTTATGCATGATTTAGTACCACTGACTCAGAGTAGAGCAAATTGCATCCCAGTGTACTCTAGGTTGGAGTCACCCTGAGGGGAAGGGAGGTGGTGTCTCTGGGATCTATAGGAGATGTTCCAGTGAAAGCTGCCTGAAAGGGGGTGTGCTGATTAGCATGTCCCTCAGTTGCCTGGTTATGCCTCCTCCACCCACTTTTGAGGCTGTGCTGGCCTTCATTTTAGAGGTGCTTGCAGATAATACATATAAATTCTTTTGCTCCAAACCTTGAGGCCCTGCACCCTTACCATTGAAGGAGCTCAAGTGGGATGGGACTTCTTTTCATGGTCTTCAGTGCCTCTCAGATCTCTGAACAATTATACTACCTACATATACTCCCCTTCCTCTAGTTAATAGCACAGTAACTCCTGCTGGGGAGCTGAAACCAGTTCTGGGAGTTGAACATTCTTCTCTTATCTGGTAATGAGGATCACTACAATTATGCCACTGAGCTCGATAAAAGAAATTGCCTTGGCGAATGTAAGTTCTGTGTGATGCTTCATATTTAATTTGCATCTCTTTAATATTTTCTTAACACCTGAATTGCATAACATTACAGTGACTTATTTGAGTGTGTTCCTGAATCATGAAGGTGAGATCTTGATAACAAAGCCGATACTTTTGAAACAGACGTGGTAAAAACTAAGCTATCAGTGTAAAACTCTTCTCTGTTCTTGCAGAAACTCCACCTATTGCATGAAGGTGTCAATGTCCTTGACAGTGGCTGAGAATGAATCTGGGCTTTGCTACAACAGCCAGATCCGATATTTGGAAAAATCAGAAGTCACGAAAAGAAAGATAATCTCCTGCCCTGATATTGAGGATTATAAAACATCACATCAAGAGCCAGAAGTAGTATGGTACAAGGTAACATGGCTATCTAATTAGCATTTTGTTGAATATATACAATTACTTTCTTTGTTTTCAGTCTTGCATCCAGTTATGAACTTTTTGTGCGTCAAGTGATGAGTGACTGCTCTGAAGGACCAACCAAAGCCTGACAGTTCTGATGCACAGGATTTATCTTTATTGGTGCAAAATTATCCAGCCTGGCCAGTGACCGACAGCAGCTCCATATCTGTGAAGGGTCTTCCCTACTTTAGGAACTTAAAAAAACCCTGCTCTAACAACTGGAATACAAGCTCAGATGTTCCACCGCCTCACCCCCCACCCCCCCACCCCCACCACAGCTTCTGCACTGGAGGAACTCTGCCATTTCTGAATATTGCAATCAACCCAGCTGGAGGCAACGCTGTTTTACATGCCATCAGCACCACCATGTAGAGTGTGTGTGAGCGCTGTGTATACATAATACATTTTGAGATGCGCTGAGTTTTGACTTGCCAGATGCACAGGTGCATCAGAAAATAACAATTACAAAAAAGTTGTCACTCTATTTTCATTTTTACAAAGTCTTGGATATTCCAATTTACACTGACAAAACATGTACTGTAACTCATATAAAAGCCATGAAAGCTTCCTCTCCCCCCCCCCCCCCGTTATATGGGCAGATATGTTTAGAGCTGTTTACACATGAAATATGCATATTTAGTAAAGTATGAAATTGTACAGAAAAGAAAGTGTACGGGCAGAAGTCTCATGTCCTACCCATATACCTGCTGAATACCAAAAGTCTGAAGAAGGCATTATCATTGTGTAAGTTCACTTTGCAGAAATTATCTGACAGACATAATCCTCAGCAGTTACTCTTAAAACACTCCAGGAAAATGAATGCAAGAAAAGTGCAAACCAAAATCAGTGAGGAATTGTACTGGCCAGAAATGGGAACAGAACTTTCATTTATTTTCTTTTCACACATGTACATGTCTTCTGTGTCCAACACATAGATTATATAGCACCGGCTTTCGGTCTGACAGCTGACTGAGTTGTCACAATGATTAAATTGACCAGAACTGATATTATATTTTGAAGATAACAGTGCAGCCGCAAGACAATCAAAATGGACTTTTAGTCTGCTTTGCTAAGAAAAAGAGACATTACTGGAATAACCTCCTCCGTCGTCCTCCTTATTCATACTTAATGATAAGTGTCCTTTAATAAATGTGCTAACAAATGCAGATTGGATGGCAGGATCTTCACTTCTTAGACCCCACATACATCATCTGTAACAGACCTAAAAAAAGTCAGAAGGGTTCAGTCACTGGGGATTCCAATGTTAATGTCGTATTATGCGTGATACACGTAGGGCAGGTTATGCCTTCAAACCCATTTGTGGCAGAGGTTGTTGAAAAACACTCCAAAGAGAATTATGGCACTAGCTGGCATAGACATTCTCTTTTCTCACTCTAGTCTAAAGAAAGGTTGAGGGCCAGAGTCGAGAGAAGACTTGTGTCTCTGCTACATCCCTTTGATTTCAGAATATTTTTATTCCTATTTATTATTTGTACTACGGCAGCACCTAGGCGCTCCAGTCATAGACCAGGTGCCCTTTGTGCTAAACGTTGTACAAGCACATAACAAAAAGATAGCCCCTGCTCCAAAGAGCTTATAGAATTTAGCCCATAATCTCTACGCCCTCTGCATCTCCACTGAAGTCAATAGAATTGTGGTGACTTGTATCACTTGGGGGCCTGACCTGAAGTTTCTAAAGAGGGTGTGTGATTTCAGACTTAGAGAGAGATTGAAAGGATCAAGCCATTTAACATACAAGGCTGGACTCACTATGGAGATATAAGAAAAGGAGTACTTGTGGCACCTTAGAGACTAACAAAATTGGTTAGTCTCTAAGGTGCCACAAGTCCTCCTTTTCTTTGTGCGAATACAGACTAACACGGCTGCTACTCTGAAACCTGTCATTATGGAGATATAGATACACACATACTATCAATCACCTTCTCACCTGCCTTAGATCCAGGTAGGGCAAAGGCCACTGTGCTGAATACTTTGCCCATACTCATGATACACCTGGACAGTGAATGTTTTCCAAAATATGAAGATGATAGTCAAAGCCAAGGTGGTCCCCCAGGATTCTTCCCCTTCCCTTTGCTTAAGGAGAGCTGGACACAACTCCCACCAGAAAAGCTTGTGATCATGATAGAACCTTCCAGTGACTGTTGTCCCTTGAAGGTCAGGGAATTTGGGCTTGTGGGCACTGGTCTACTGTGAGACAGCAGATCCAATGCTACAAGCTTGCCATGAGCAGACTTCTCATTGACCTCAGTAGGAGGTCTACATGTGGAGGGATTACAGAATTGGGTGCATTAATAGTAACAAGCTACCTAATGCAATTTGAGCATGTCCTTAATAGAATTAAGCATGACTATATTTCTACACCCAAACTCTCTAGGAAAAATACTAACAAAATTATTATCATTAAAAGTGTAAGTTTCATTTATAGCAGAAATTATACTAATAAAATGCCTGTTTTAAAGAATTACGCATTAATGTCAATGTGACTTTCTTTCCAAAGCACCATCAGGCCTAAATAACTGTTTTGACAACATGAATAAAGGATTTTTTTAGATAAATGCAGGTGTCAAGACATGATTGAATGAACAAGACTTAAGAATAGAATTACTCTCATGGAAAAATAAACTGGAGGAGAAAAAAAGATGTATCTAGAAAGAAGAGCCCTAACCCCTTCTTGCCTCCCCACCACCTCCTTGCTATGACTGTGTTGAAGAAATAGCTATGAAAACAATTAGAATGACAGGTGAAGGACAGGTACTAGTTATACGAGTCTGCAAAAACAGAGTCGTTGAGGTGCTACCACTTAAAAATTTCAGGGAAGAAGAGAGAAGCACAATAATGAACAGCCTAGTTATTGAAGTGACTCTGAGGGCCAAAGACTCGTGAGAGAAATGTGCAAATAAAGGGAAGAGTTAAAATTACCCCATCAAGACAAACCAGAAAAAGAATGTGACCTGATTTAAATAAGAAATAATCGTACACTTGGGGACTGATTATTAAAGGGAGTTAGCATCTGTCTGACAGGGGATCTAGTTTAATTTCCTCCAGAATATAAAGACTACTTTTTTGGGGGTGGTGGTTTTAAAATGCATATTTTTGTGATTTCTACTTTCTGCCTTTCTGCTCTTGTGTCAGTCCCATACAGTGAACCAATCCATATAAAATGAATCCGGACAGACTAAAAGCCAGAACTTTCCATTCAGAGTTGGAAATGCTGGGTAGCAGATGGAAGAAGTAATGTAAATGAGCTAAAATTTGGGGGAGTTGTAAATCATTTTAAAATAGGAAGTGTTTTGAAGTAAACAAGGAGATAAACAGTGTTGAATAATTAATAAGTGAGTGTTACAAACCTCTCTGCTCAGTGCAATTCTGAATAGACAACCGGGACAGACACATACATTGTTTCCTCTACCTCATTAATCATTACAGTAGGATGATGTGACCCTCTTTATTAGAAGTACATAATATGTGAAGCAACATCCTGCCAAAGAAAAGTGATTTGTTTTGTTTGTCTTGTTCGCTCTGGTATTTTTCAAAAAAGAAAAACAAAAATCTTACCCTGGAAGCTGTTATGAGACATGGGACTTTTACTGCTACATTACAGAAAAGATGCAAAGCAGTTACCTACTGAAACACACTTACCGGTGCATTCTGGGAATTGTAGTCCTTTTTAACCAGAGATGGATAGGCCTGGATCATGTTCTTTGGACCAGATTCATGTTCTGTCACCCGAGGACAGAGGGTCTGTTCAAATTTGGGGCACCTTTAAACAGGGCTAAAAATCTAATGTCACTCAGAAAGGTATCTATATAAAAATGGCACTTTCTTGCTCATCAGAGCCGTTCTCTGCATGCAGATAGGGAGCTGGATTTAGTTCCTTTTCCTGCATTATCAACTATTAACTAAATTCCAAGAGCAGGGCTGAATTTCATTTAATTCACACCTGTGCAACCCCACTGGAGACCACTGAGTTGCACTAGTGTCAACCAAGAATGTAATGGGGTTGCCCAAGTGTCAGTAGGAGCAAAATTTGGATAGGACAATGGGACCGCACAGGATCTGTCCTGTTAAGGGTAAAATTTCATCCTCAGTCTTTGCTATTAATGATGCCTGAAAAGCAGAGGGTTTCAGAATCTAGTATGAGTTTGTAAGGCTGGAAGTTAGATAATCCACCTTTCTACTTGTGTATTGATTACATTTTATTTGGAAATTGGGACACACAAAACATGGAACTGTCATGATTTCTCAAGGGGAAAAGAAGCACCACCAATGTCACTCTGTTCTGTGTTAACTGTATTTTATTATTATTATTATTATTGTCAGAGCCAAACCATAACACAACTTGATTCAAATTTTAGCTCAAATCCTGGGCTGTCCTCTCACTGCTTTTTGCTACACCGCTGACATAAAGGGCCCTAAAGCTGGCATAGATGGCCACCAAAGTCCAGGGAGTTTGTCCATTGTCATAGAGTTGGTATAATGTCTCCTACTCAATCCCATCTCCCTCCTGTTGGTGTAAGGCTCATGACCTAGAAGGGACCCGGACTTTACTGTCTCCCAGCAATCCCCAGGTGGCATATTGGCTCCTTGAGTGCAGTAGTAGATGACACAAGTTACAGTAGCCCTCAAGCTGCTCTAACTTACTCTGGGGGACTGGTTCAGGCCCAGAATTAGAGTAGACAAAGGTGGCTTAAAGTCACTTTTTCGCACCCTCCTGAGTTGCTTTGTGTGCTCCATGGCTACTGAACTGGGTGTTCAGATTGAGTTGGCAACTCTGGAAGTCACGGAACAAAAACAACCCATCATTTTGTTTGCAGACTGAGCGGAGTGGATATTAAAGTCCATGAGAGATGAACAAACATATCACCCTGATGCACCTCTTTATAGAGGCACTTATCAGACTATGTCCACATGTTAGCACTGATTATTCCAAGGTGTATTAAATGATCAACACCACTAAGTACTGTCAAATTTAGCTGGCTGGAATGATACAGTACTTCAGCCTGGAAGTGGATCAAGCACCAGATATTGCGATGCCTAGCATTTACTGGATCACACATACAGTACCAGACCCGATGTAAAGAATTCAGAATCACTCCAAACTTCCTACCAGGACAACAATTAAAAATATGGACATACGGCCCAGTCCGGCCAAATGACAACTGGTGAGGGGTGAAGTCAATGGGACCTGTAGATCATCAATACCTCCAAGGAGGTGAAGTGAGAACTGTATCATCCAATTTCAGGCCATTGATTTTTATTAAAAATAATGTTGTGAGTCAGGCACAGAATATTTAAACACTGTTTTAGGACTCATTGTATCCTTCCAAATGTTTACAACAGTGACAGGTCTGACACGTTATAGTGCAAACAAAGCATTTGAAGCAACCTTTCTAGGGTCTTATCACTGTCATATTTGAACACCTACTAATCATTAATGGATTTTGTCCTCCCAACCCTCCTGTGAGGTAGGAGGTACTATCCCCATTTATTGCTGTTGTACTGAGGCAAAGGGTAGATTAAGTGAAAGTGTCTCAGGAAATCTGGGGCTGAGCCAGGGCTTGAACCCAGGTCTCATGAGTCCTACTCTGGGGTCCGCTGGACCATCCTTCTACCTAATCAGGAACTGCTATGAGTTTTTGTGCCACTGTAAATGCACCAGCCACATGGATTTTTTTCTTCAAATTTTCTTCTTGTTTTTTAAGTACATCTACACTGAGCCCTTATGTGTTAAGATTCAGGCTGGAGCCAAATTTCACAGGATATAAATACACGAACAAGGATGTATATTTAGGAAAATACTAATGTATCTTTAACTAAAACAATGGTTTATGATGAAAAAGTAGAGAGTTTTTTTTCTACTTGGCCCTGGGTAGATGATGTCTAAAACACTGCACATGTAGTTCAGTGAGCATTAATTATTGTAGCTTGTTATATACATGTCTGTTAAATTTTAAACAAAAATGACTTCAGATAAACCCTAGTTTTTCAAGTGGTGAATATTCAAATCTCCATGCTGTCTCGAAATCATATCTGATCCTGTATCCGATATCCATACTTAAAATTAAATGGATTTTTTTTAAGAAACCTCAGTTTTGCCAAGGTATTTCCACTGAGATTTGTGTGAGGTACGTGTTTACTTGTCCAGTCAGACTGGTGCTTTACCATACCAGCTGGTTAATTTAGGCATCTGATGTTTCTGTGCAGGAATGTAAGCCAAAAATGTGGAGAAGCATCATAATTCAGAAAGGAAATACTCTTTTAATACAAGAAGTCCAGGAAGAAGATGGAGGAAATTATACTTGTGAACTAAAGTTTGAAGGCAAGCTAATACGAAGAACAACTCAGTTAAAGGTTACAGGTAAGAAACTTCTTGCATAACGTGAGTTCTCAAATGCAGGGAAGATGGCTTCACACAGCAACTGAAGTATGGGTTGAACCCAAGCAACCCTAAATGGGAAATGCAGATCAGGCCCCAGTTGTTTAAAGATAAAAAGGCACAAAAAGGGCCAAAACAAAAACCTAGATCCTGGCACCCCAAAACTTCGGAGGAGTTCAGGCCCAGATCTGGACTGTGTGACTTGGGCCCTTCTCTAATGGTGAATAGGAGGAATATTGGCTGCAAATGCAAATAAAATAATTAGCAGTCATTAAGATGTTGCTCCAGAGAAAGAGGCAGTAGAAACAGTCAGCATAAGTAACTGTTTTATGGTTCAGAGTACACAATTGTTCCATGCCTTTTATCTTCTGATTCATTTCTGGTCATCAGATTCTCTGTTGGAGGTCTGGTCTTCAGTAAGGACTTCAGGACACCTATTCTGAGAATAAAATTAAAAAGCAATATTATAATAGAAAGCTTTCACTAAGTAGTGTCCATTTATTATGCCATGCATCTGTGTTCACAGGAGAGATCGTAAGGACAGGAATGAAAGAGTAGGACTGCATTATATACCCATTCATTCCTGAATCCTTTCCATTTTCCCTTTTTAGAAAATGTACCTGTCATTATTAATTTGCCATCAGCAAGCTTCTGAAATCATTGTTTTCTTCCAGTTCTTCACACAATAACTTTTGAGCAAATATTTAGAAGGATATGGAGCCAGAGCCAGTCTTGGTATAAACACTGCCAAAATCAGTAGAATTGCACCTGCTTACACAAGGCTCTGTTTAGTCCAGATGCTATTTCTAACACGCTTTCAAAATAACATTGTTGAAATTATTAGTTTCAGAAGCTACTATGATTTATACATATTAATTTCCCATTAGTTATCATTGCCCCTTATTTGAAATGAATCTTTTTCACTGGATGTCAAAATCACAGTATATGATTATTTGTAGTCTGCTTTTGCGCCTGGACAGATCTCTGTACCATCATCAGTTTGACCAACCTGAACCAAAAGCTATCAAATGAAAACACATGACCTTCCTTGGAAGCAGTTGCTATACCAGGTAGCATGCTGGTTTTCAGTCAGAATACTAACTGAATGTGACTAATAAAGGTAAATACACCTGTATCAATTCCACATGGTGGATGTTCTTTAGCTTACAGACTTGTCAGCTCTCTCCATCCCCTCTAGTATCTGCAAGACCTTGTTAGCTGTTCATTATCTGCCCACTATGCAGTATCTGCAGTACTTTAGGTTTTAATTTATTTGCCCTGCACCTGTTGTAATATTTGCTCTCATTATTTGTTCAGATAAAAGGGTTTATGATCTGAAGTATTAAGAATTGTAGGTAAGGGATATGGTACCATTCCTGCTTGCAGAACGCTTGAGAAGCAAGGAATTGTTATCCTTGAAATTTGATGTGCAATTCGTATATTCTCCTCAATTTACAACAAGCAACCTATTATTCCTTAATAATCTATGTAATCAGCATTGTGAACATAGCAGCAAAACAAAAGTGATCTCAATTTACATGAATTTATAAATATATATTGGGTTTTACCTATAATGTCAAACCCTAATTTTAAGTGGGGTTGAGACCAAAATCTGAACTTTTTTGGCCTGGGTCTATCTCTATGGAATATTATATTTGAAATGCTCTGCCCAATTTGTATGAATGGCAACCTGTCTAGATGAATAATAGCAATGGGTTCAATTCAGTACATGCAAAATCAGTGATGCCAGATATGTAATGGTTTGGTGCTGCACAAAAACTCATTTTTTCTTCTTTTCAGTTCATGATTTTATATGCAAATAGCTTTGAGGTATCGAGATATGTACTGATTTTATGTATCAATTCATAGGAAAAATCTTTCAACAGTATGACAGTGGTTTATTTGTCTGTGTCCATGACTGCACTGCAAAGTGCCGATTCTACAGGCAGAGCAAGCCAAAGCTTGGGAGTAGATGCATGGGGGAAGCAATAATTGGAAGATGCTGAAGTGTGACTATAAGTGTTGTCCCAGGAGACTGAAGAAAAATACGTGACTGGCAAACGTTCTGAGAAACCCTTCTTCCTCTGTGACTAATTTAGGTATAGGTTAATTTATATTGCACCTCCCGTGAAATACATTTTGGAGTGAATACAAAGACAAAATAGAAACCTAACTAATGGTTAAGTGATGTGGCCACTAAAACTGATGAATGGAGTCCAGCTTTCCCTACTGTTTTTCACTGACCATAAAGGACAAGAGTCCATTTTGCAGGTAATTCTGTGAAGGCCATATAGTAAATCTAAAATTTCCTTCAGCAAACCAGGTACAACTCATCCAAAAAGGACAGTGCATTTGCTGCCTGCTGGACTGACATTATATTAGTGGAGCAGGACAGTCTCTCATGCATCTGGGCAATCTTATCTGCCAAGTTAATGGAAACCTCTTCATAACAGCAAATAGTCAACTCTCCCTTTGAAAGAAGGCCATCTGGCCCAGTGCCTCTGACGATAGGGCAGGTTCTCTGACCTGACTTCATAGATGTTGTAGTGAAGGACAAGAATAACCTCCAGTAAATCCTTGGTATACAAACATAAGAAATTTGCCTCAATCAGACCAAGAACATGTCTTTTGCCACCAGTTCTCTAGCCTGCTTTCCTATCACTTCACCTGTTCTGAAGGCCATCTGTAATCAACAGTGACCTGTAAGAGACAGGCATTTAGGAAACAGGTTGCTGCTGGTTGACACAGTGGGCAAGGTTATCCCACTTCCTGGAATTGAATTCTGGAATCCAGCTGAGTTCCCATCA
Source organism: Caretta caretta (assembly GCF_965140235.1). NCBI lineage: Eukaryota > Metazoa > Chordata > Testudines > Cheloniidae > Caretta > Caretta caretta. The sequence continues at coordinate 90,815,053 of NC_134214.1, forward strand.
AAATAGATTTACAATGCTATGAGGGGCGAGGACAGAACCTGAGCTCAGACTGACAGACAGACCTGCTGCTGCATGTAAATTACAGTTAGTAAATACAGCTGAAGGCTAACTAGAAAAGCAATAGCTGTTGGAAGCAAAGCCCTAAGAGAATTTTCACTGCTGCTGTATACTGCAGACGTGGAGAAAGAAAAATCTTACCTACTGCTTTCAAATGCTTTTTCCTCTGCGGGGTGTTTCTAATGCTGATGTTACTTCTGCTGCTTCTCAACGTGCCTGAGCTGGCATTTTGAAATCACAGGCACATGGGCTTTTTTGACCATACAGATTCAGAACTGTAAGACTCTGGTGGCCTAACCTGGAGGACATGGTGATCTGGAATTTTTTATTAGAGTAAAGGGTTAGCCTGACATTAAAATAGGCAACACCTGGGCTCCCTTATGCAAGAGGAGCTGTAGTGCTGTGCAGAGAGAAGTGGCTTAACTTCGATTCTATTATCCTGTACATCTTCTCATCTGCAGCTGAAAGTGTTGTCTACTTTAGTGACTGTTGTAGTTATTTTTATTTACATCTTCCCTGTTTATAGCCATGGACATTTCTATGACAGGCAGGCAGTATGCAGAGCTCAGACTGACCTTGGTGAGGAAATAGTGGTGCGTGTAGCAACCACAGAAGGCAGTCGGCCCTGGAGGCCATATTTGATGCAGTAATGCCCACCTTCCTCTGGTATTCAGTCAGCACTGAGAATGAGAACAGGTAGCCCTTACTGTGTGTAGGTTAAAAGCTATGTACCTAAAAGTTTAGAGGCATCCAGAAGTTCAAAGAGGCTTGCTTTATGAACATTTATTCAAACCTCTTTATTCCAAAAATTGCTCTAGTAATCTTCTGAGGACAGATATTGCTGAGATTTCTGATCCTCCCTTGTGTTGCTCTGCCTGAGAATACCAAAAGAATATTGCACTATTTCATTACCAGGTTGCTACACTTAACAAGCAGGTGGCTACAGTCTGTGTTAGCTGAGATGTCCAAATAATCTTCAGGAACAGCTCCCAGTAGAGGGTATTTTGAGAATACAACCAGGAAATGATCAAGGCATAGATAACCGTGACAAGTGAAAGATAAACAGCTGCAGCTTACTGGCCAGAAGAAAATAGACAGAGGCATTTTGTGTCTCAGCTAACATCTGTGATGCTAACATGAGCAATGGAACGACAAAGGTCATCTGATTGTGTCCCACGGAGAACCAACAGTAGGGACACCTATAGCTGTGGATGAGGGATCTTGTTGGGTTTTATCTTTTCTGAACTGGATCATCCATGCTAAATAAAAATATCAGTTTTTTCTTGGAGGCTGGTTGGTATCTTAGATTACAAGTTCTCGAGTTCTCTTGTCTTTACATGTTTGTATTAGGCCTGGGCACAAAATGTGTTTTCCTTAGAGCTGAATGGGAAACTGTTTCCCTGTCCCACTGAAATTTTCAGGATTTCAAAAATGTTTCCATTCTGCGTCGGGACAAAGGAGAAACCTTTTTCAAAACTTTTTTGGAAAAAAACTGAGAGCTTCTGTTGTAATTCAGGCGGAGTAGGGACCTGGGTCTCTCACATTCCAGTGATGAAGGCACTCACCTGGGCTTTTGGCTGTTTTGAGGTGGGCCTCTGATGAATGGATTGGGATTGCTGTTCTGGAGTGCATTAGAGTGTAACAGTCTCTCTCTCTCTCTCTCTCTCTCTCTGGTTTTGACCAGAAATTCTATCCTGGACCTTAGAAACCTTCCAAAGGAAAGTTTAGTTGAAACTGACCCTTTCTTGTGATAAGTTTCAACTATGACAAATCACCATTTTCCAACAAAATATTCCCAACCAGTTCTGGCTTTGCATAGCACCTAGCACAATGGATCTCTGGTCCTTGGTATAGAAACATAAGAAATTTTCCTCTTGGCGGTACTGTAATAAAAATATGAAATAAAGAATAGCATTCATGTGCAGATGTACTGTGAGCACCCAAAATGGTAGAAACTGACATCAGAGTAACTACAAGCAGAGGAGGTACCAGGAAGGAAAGATCCTGTGTCATAGAAAAGGTAGGCAAAATTAAAAGAGCCAGTAGCAGTATTTTAATGTTGTATGTGCACTAAGAAAGGATAATCAGGGTATAGAGCAACAATATTTAAGATGTGATTACATGAAAAACCACTGAGCAAGGGGGAAAGGGAGAAAAGTGAAAGAACCCCCACTTCCACTCACACGTCCTGTCCCCCAATGCACTCCCTCAGCTCAAGGGAGCTCAGGAACAGTTCCTTCTTACTCCTGTCCTTACCTCCTCCTCTGGGCCCAGACTCAAGGTCTGAGTAGCTCATCTAGGAGTAGAAGGGGTGTTTTACTCACTGGTTACTTCCCTGTGGATAGCTCTAGTCATAAACCAGTCATACAAGATCACCTACTACAAGATATTAGTAAGGAAAAGGCACTGAAGCAATGATGGACCGAGGCTGAAAGCCATCACTGCAATGTCTCGATGCAGTTGAGAAAGCAAATGGAATCTCGGATATATTAATAGAAAAACAGAGCACAAATCAAAATAGGTCATAATGGCATTGCAGAAAGGGCAAGTGAGACCACAGCTGGAGCATGGCACACAATTTATGGAAGTCATCTTATAGGAAGGGTATTGACAAATTGGCCAAGTCCTAGGAGAGGGCAATTAGGATGATAAAACATGTCCGAGGTTTTGAGCTCTTTGCAGGACTATTGGGGGGGAAAAAACACCTACAACCTAGAATGCATTCCAAAAAATATTTTTGACACTATGTACTTAGAAGGACTTAATATTGAGTTATGTTCCCTTGTTGTAAACACACAACTCCAATTAGCAGTACATAAATCTCTGTGTTTCCATGTGCATTGGTTTTAATAATAGTAATTTGTCCGCAAACCTCAGCTATTTCCATCATTAATTCTCCTTAGTTTCATTATATTCTTCAAATGGAGCAAGACCAAATATTGCTAGCCTTATTCATGGAAGAAGTTCCACTGAATTCAATTTGGCCCAAGGTCTCTCTAGCACAGGGGTGGCAAACTACCTCCCGGGGGCCGCATCTGGCCCCTCAGACATTTTAAGCCAGCCTTTGAGCTCCCACCAGGGAGCAGGGTCCAAAGCTTGCCCTGCTCTGGCAATCCAACCAGGGGCTTGCCCCCTCTCCGCATGTGCCGTGGCTCCATGAGGCTCCCGGAAGCAGTGGCATATCCCTAATCTGGCTCCTATGCATAGGGGCAGCCAGGGGGCTCTGCACACTGCCCTTGCCCCAAGTGCCGCCCCCACAACTCCCATTGGCTGGGAACCACGGCCATTTGGAGCTGCAGGGGCAGCGCCTGTGGATGGGGCGGCATGCAGAGCCACCTGGCTGCACCTCCGTTTAGGAGCTGGAGCGGGGCACATGCCACTGCTTCTGGGAGCTGCTTGAGGTAAGTGCCACCTGGAGCCTGCACCCCTAACCCCCTCCCATGCCCCAACCCCCTACCCCAGCCCTGATCCCCCCCCAACCTCCGAACCCCTTGATCCCAGCCTGGAGCACCCTCCTGCACCTCCAACCCCTCACCTCCAGCCCCACCCCAGAGCCCATACCTCCAGCCAGAGCCTTCACCCCCTCCCGCCCCTGCGCCAGCCCAGAGCCCCTTCCCACACCCTGAACTCCTCATTTCTGGCCCCACTCCAGAGCCCGCACCCCCAGGCAGAGCCCTCACCCCTTCCCGCACCCCAACCTCCAATTTCGTGAGCATTCATGGCCCACCCCATACGCAGATGTGGCCCTTGGGCCAAAAAGTGTGCCCACCCCTGCTCTAGCATCATCTCTTACCACTGATAATGTGCTCACATAAAGTACCCTGAGAATATATGCAAGACATATTTATGCATTCCTGCATTGTTTGTTGGTAGCTTTACTGTGGATGCAGAGGGGAATTAGTAAATGACTTATTTATAAAAATTTCTGATCTCTGAAGTCTCTAAAACCTAATGATCTACCAAAAGCCCCCAAAGTTTAATTGGAGTATAAAATTAGAATTTGCCCACATAGTGTAAAATAAATGCACTAGGATTAATTGATAGATACCCAGTAATGTCAAAATTACATCTGGAATACAGATGGATCTATTAACATTCAAATACATTACTCAAGTAATAAAAGCACATTAATATAAACTATATATGAAATAAAATTCAGCCAACCTGAACTTCTCTCTTTTTTTCCTGGAACCTCTTCAGTCTCTGATTTTATAGCAATGTGCAATTTAAAAATATACCTGTAACACTTACTGGTAGCTTCTCCACTTTTTCCATGTGTGCCTGCCAGCGTGCTGTGTTGAAAAGCTACTCATGAGGTTATATGTTTGGAATAAGGTTGAAAAACCAGGAGGTATATATTTTTGGTTCTGTTAAAATATGCACAGCCCTTGGTAAGTAATATATCATGCACCCCTTGGGAACTAATATATCATGTAGACGATACTGTAACATAGCAAAGGACATAGCACCTCACAGTGCTATTATCACGAGGAATATCGACTTCTCCTGCAGGTCAGCCAGCACTTCTGTGTTTGGTGGTACCTGAATCTTCACTGAGATGCCTCTGACCTCTGTCTGCAACAGGCTCTCTCATGAAGTACTATGTTAAGGGAGGAGATTTTGAGTTGTCTCACGTACTCCCTGTACCAATACATGATTTGTGAACTTGCATTGATGAATTATTTCCCCACTGGCCAGCAGAAAGCAACCATTTAAGGGTCTTTATAAGCTCCCAGTGATCAATTATTGCGACAGAAGTGATTACTGGGCAGGAAAAGACCACTTTGCCCAACCAGCTTTTCCTCTGAGTTTATTTTAACCCCAGGTCTGTCTCCATCAGACTCTTTTTATCCCCCTTTAAAATGCTAGTTGTTTCCAAAAGCCATTTCCACAACAATATTTGCTTTGACCAATTTGCATGACAAATTATTCCACATGAATGAAATGATTCCGCCTGAATTCACTGTTCGCTCGTGGTTTTTTGCTTAAATTGTTTTAAATCTCATTACGTTTCTTAGTGTTTAAATGACACCTGCTGTTGTGTCAGAGGGTCACAGGATATGACAGAGCTGCAAAAGCAGTTTGCTGTGTATGATGCAGAAAGAAATGTGGGTAACATTCCTTCTGTGTAACAATAATTGTTATGTTTCAGAGTAACAGCCGTGTTAGTCTGTATTCGCAAAAAGAAAAGGAGTACTTGTGGCACCTTAGAGACTAACCAATTTATTTGAGCATGAGCTTTCGTGAGCTACAGCTCACTTCATCAGATCACGAAAGCTCATGCTCAAATAAATTGGTTAGTCTCTAAGGTGCCACAAGTACTCCTTTTCTTTTTGCGAATAATTGTTATGTGGCGTACTGGTCGGGTCCCAAACCACCTCTGCAATTCTACTATCTACCAGAGAACAGCCCTGTATCTTCCCCTCTTCCCTTGTCTCCCATTAGCCTGTTCTGATGCTGAGGACTCTGTGACATGGAGGCCCGTTTGTAGTTCCTTACTCTGTCTCAGCAGCTCTTGTCAGCCCTGACATCCTCACTACACCTACTGCACTGTTGTCATAATCTGTATCGACACGGTAACATGTGAGATATCACTGGAAATCTCATATCTCACTGATCATTAATATTCTTGTGTGAGGTATGTACAGAGTTTTCTTGGGTATTCTTGTGTGAGGTAAATACAGGGTATATTAAAAGTTATAGATATGTGCTGGAATTATGACTAAAATGTGTTTAAAGCAGGCATGTTAGGGGGCCTTGGTGAACAGGTCTGCCTTAGTCAAAGGAATGTGTATTGGTTTGTCTGATCAGCCCGGTCATCAGGCAGAGACAATTAAGGGCTATTTACATATTAGATAAGCAAAGCTATCAAGCTAATAAGCAGGGGAGGAGACACCTTGGCATCTACATCCCAGCAGGGAAGAGAAACTTTATCTGCGCTATAAAGACAGGGGATCTGAACTTTGAGAGATAAGCAATTGAATCAACTGATATATAATACAGTTATATTGTATACAACATGTAACGAGTGAGATGTTTTATGTAAGCCTGTGACACCCTGGTGATTAATATAATTGTGAAACGTATGTATTAACACTATATAAGGAATTATGGATATTCATTGATATTATGCTTCATAGTCTTTGACCAAACAAAGGGACAAACAGGTTTTACCCAGGCAGGAGGAAAGGGAGCTCTGTACCTGTCACCAATGAAATTATACAAAGTTGTGCCCAAAAACAGCAGACGCCCCATTTACATTCAAATCAACAGGGAGATAGGAAGACCACAGGGAGGGAAGAACAGCATGAGGTCATCCTGCCTCTTGAAACAAGGTCACTGAACGTTGAGAGAGAGAGAAGCGGAGACAGAGGGCCATTTTGGCATCCATCACTTAGAGGGTCACAAAAGGCCAGAGCTCCCGCAGGCTTAGAAAGATGGGTCCTTTAATCAAGGAGGGGTTGAAGTCTCTGGGAACTGAATGCAGGTGAGAAACCTGCTTAGGCAAAGATCTTTCACCTAGGAGGACAAGGGAAGTCAGCACCTTGTGCTTCTGTGGAACGTCCTGACTGAGGGAAAGTCAGCCAGGGCTGGGAAGAAGAATGACTGGTGAGAGAAACCATCTTGAACAAAGCCTATACCTTGCTAGATTAAGTTTTAGACTTTTTAGATGCATGTTTTTCACTTTATTTGCTTGTAGACATTTCTATTTTTATTTCTTTTACTTTGCATCACTTAACCTATGTCCTGTTGTTAATACATGTGTTTTATTTTACTATAAACCAACTCAGTGTCTGCAGGGAAGGGTGTATTTACTCCAGTTAAGTTAATAAGCTGTAATGAGCCTTTTGTCTCTTTAAAGGTGCAAACAAAGCTTATAATTTCTCTGGACGGTCCAGAAAAGGGCTGGACATTTCAGAGCAGATGGTTTTGGGAAAATTCAGGACTGGGAGTGTGTTGGGACCATCAAGCTAGGAGTAACCGAGGCTGGTGTAAGCCAGAGTGAGGCCATTGTCCTGTAGGCGGGCGGCTGGAGTCAGAGCTGCTGATCCAGGAATGTACAGCAAACAGGGGTGACCTGCATACTTGTCTGCTGGCTGCTGGTATCCAGGCTGTGAGCCTTAGCAGCAAAGCATTTCACGCACCCAGGGTTACAGGGCCAGTGGTGAGACAGCCCCTCACTAGCCTGGATTGCACCCCAGAATGTGACAGATTTATCCCCTAGTCATGCACAATTTTTGTCTTTTCTGTGCTTCCAATCTGTATGGAAATGAAAAGATCTGATAAAGCCTTGTCTGTTTGGAAAGCACCATCACTGATCTGGCACTTTTCTTCCTTCAGGCTTTGCTGAAAAGGTTGGTTGGTTTGTTCATTTTGTTTTGGGGTTTTTTTTTTTTTTAATCTGCACAAGCCAGAGAGGTTACCAGTCACTTTGGTGGAACACAGAAACTCCACTTCCAAAGTTCCCCATGAAGCAGATCAAGTTGTAAGCATTACATCATCCAGATAATCTGTCATTGGCAGAATAGGACATAATTACTTAGCAACCTTGATGTCTACCTTTCTCATTTAGAAGCACCTACCAGATTGTGGATGCTACCAGAAATAATATAATAATACTGAGAACTGCTAGTTTACCAAATGATACCTTTCATAGACTGTCTCTCCACTCTCTTCCTTCTCTTTCTCAAACTAAACTTATAAAAGGACATTCCCAAATCCCATGAAACCCAGTTGAAAGCTACCACGGAAAAGAGAATCGACATATAACATAATCATTAGAGCTGGCTGAAAGTTATTTGAAGAAAATTTTCCATTTAAAAATGCATTTTTGTCCAAATTAAAACATTTCATGGGAACATGTCAATTTCTATGAAATTTTTTTTGTGGGGAAAAAATAAAAATTAATTGTTTTGACTTTCTCATTTCATGTTGATAATGTCAACTCATTTAATTTCAACTATTGTTTTGATTAATATCATTTTGACTTCAATATATTAAATACTAATTTTAGTACGTGTAGATGTTAAATATAAAATCATAGAAGTGTAGGACTGGAAGGGACCTCAACAGGTCACCTAGTCCAGTCTCCTGCTCTCAAAGCAGGACTAAGTAATAACTAAACCATTCCTGACAGGAGTTTGTTTAACCCGTTCTTAAAAACCTCCAATGACAGAGATTCCACAACCTCCCTCAGCAATTTGTTCCAGTGCTTAACTACCCTGACAGGAAGTTTTTCCCTAATGTCTAACCTAAACCTTTCTTGCTGCAATGTAAGCCCATTGTCTCTTGTCCTATCCTCAGAGGTTAAGAAGAACAATTTTTCACCCTCCGCCATGTAGCTATTTTTTATGTACTTGAACCCTCTTATCATGTCCTCCCTCCCTCCCACCCCCCCGCCCTGTCTTCTCTTCTCTTCAGACTAAACAAAACCAATTTTTTCTATCTTTCCTTATAGGTCATGTTTTCTAGATTTTAATTATTTTTGTTGCTCTCCTCTGGGCTTTCTCCAATTTGTCCACATCTTTCCTGAAATGTGATGTCCAGAACTGGACACAATACTCCAACTGAGGCCTAATCAGCGCAGAGTGGAAGAATTAGTTCTCGCGTCTTGCTTACAACACTCCTGCTAATACATCCCAGAAGGATGTTTGCTTTTTTTGCAACAGCATTACCCTATTGGCTCATATTTAGCTTGTATTCCGCTATAACCCCCGGATCCCTTTCTGCAGTACTCCTTCCAAGGCAGTCATTTCCCATTTTATACATGTGCAACTGATTATACTTTCCTAAGTGGAGTACTTTGCATTTGTCCTTATTGAATTTCATCCTATTTACTTCAGACCATTTTTCCAGTTTGTCAAATTCATATTGAATTTTAGTCCTATCCTCCAAAGCACTTGCAAAGCCTCCCAGCTTGGTTTCATTTGCAAACTTTATAAGTGTACTCTCTGTGCCAGTATTTAAATCACTGATGATGATATTGAACAGAACCAGAACCAGGACAGATCGCTGCAGGACCCCTCTTGATATGCCCTTCCAGCTTGATTGTGAACCACTGATAACTACTCTCTGGGAACAGTTTTCCAACCAACTATGTACCCACCTTATAGTAGCTCCATCTTGGCTATATTTCCCTAGTTTGTTTGTGAGAAGGTCATGCAAGACAGTATCAAAAGCCTTACTAATGTCAAGATATATTACATCTACTGCTTCCCCCTATCCACAAGGCTTGTTATCCTGTCAATGAAAGCTATTAGGTTGGTTTGACATGATTTGTCCTTGACAAATCCATGTTGATTGTTATTTACCACCTTACTGTCTTCTAGGTATTTGCAAGTTGATTGCTCCACTATCTTTCTGGGTACTGAGGTTAAGCTGACTGGTCTGTAATTCCCCAGGTTGTTCTTATTGCCCTTTTTATAGATGGGCACTATATTTGCCTTCTTCCAATCCTCCGGAATCTCTCCCATCTTCCATGAGTTTTCAGAGATAATTGATAATGGCTCAGAGATCTCCTCAGTCAGCTCCTTGTGTATTTTAGGATGCATTGCATCAAGCCCTGGTGACTTGAAGACATTTAACTTGTTTAAGTAATTTTTATCTTGTTCTTTCCCTTTTTTAGCCTCAGATCCTACCTCATTTTCACTAGCATTCACCATGTTAGACGTCCAGTTGCTACTAACCTTTTTGGTGAAAACTGAAACAAAGAAAGTCACTTAGCACTTCTGCCATTTCTACATTTTCTGTTGTTATCTTTGCCCCCTCACTGAGTAATGGACTGACCCTGTTCTTCGTTTTCCCCTTGCTTCTAATAATATATATTCTTTTAAATTTGTGTTATGTTTCAACATGATTAAATGTTTCAATTGTTTTTAATAGAAAAATTTCAGAATTTTCGTTTCATAGGAAACTTTGAGCTGATTCAGAACAAAAGCCTATTTTGAAATGTCAGATTTTCCCATGGGAACAAAAATTCCAGTTTTTGACCAGCTCTAACAATTTCACCTAATTCCTGGGAGCTGATAAGTGCCCTGCATTGTTTTCCTGCTGTGATCTTTGCCAGTGAGAACTGTTGGGAGCCATTAGCCTCTGCACTTTAATTTAATCTTATTATTTCAAACATGAGTCAGGCTGTTTGTTGTCATGGTTAAGGCAGAAAATATTTCAAACAAACCTTAAGCTACTAGTAAATTTTCCTGATAAGACAGATCGCAAATTTTAAGGTAAGAACTCTGAAGGGGTGAGACAGGGTTTGCATCGTCCTTCCCGATTTTGAGTGTTACATATTTGCACTGTAAGCGTTGAAGGGAATGGGAAGAATTCTCTGCATGTGGAGTTTATTCCCCATCCCTGGAAACAGCTGCTAGACCATCCCTTCCAGGGATAACTTTTTATTTCTGTCTCTCCTTTTAAAGAATACTTTTCTCCTTTAGGAATGTATCTGAATATATCAAATCATACATGGTATCAAAAATGCCCCCAGGCAAGGATACCCCAGAACATCATCTTCCCTTCCCTTTGAACAGCTTTCACCCTCCTCCCCTGCCTTGGAAAATTTTCAGTTCATACTCAGCATTTAACACTCACTCTTAATGTGCGGAATGGAATGCATGTCCTCCGTCTCATCCCAAGTGAGTGCTTCATCTATTTTACTTTCTTGGCAAGGAATCTTCTATTTACAGCCAGAGGCCTAAGTTTCGCCCTCACTAACTTCACTGGGAGCTGTAGGAGTGCAGTGAGAACAGATTGGCACTTTCCCCTTTATAACCAATTTTATACCGAACAAGCTATTTTTCTCCCCGTGCCCTAACTCTCTCTTTCATCAATAATATGGACTGCAAAGCTACCGTCCAAAATGTTTTTTGCCAAGTATATAATGGTCACGTGTACCCCTTTTGCCTTGGCTACTAGCATGAGGCCAAATCCTGTGTCCGTACTCAGGCAAAACTGCCAAGGATTTCAACTGGATTTCCCGTGATTTCAATGGCATTAAATCTTCATTAAATCTCACCAGGCAGACTGAATTGACATTAAACTACTAAAAGTTCTACAATTACTTACTGTTCAGTATCTCATGGCTTCTTCTTGAATGCATGGTCTCTTCCTCTCTTTCTTTCCTTCTCTCTGTGGCACGGTTCAGTTCACCACGGTCATAGTGTAGTACTATTGCAGTGTTTCAGGCTACTATTGCAGAATAACATGCTGGGTTTTCTTTGTGATAAGGGCTGTTTACCAATTTTCAGGCCTAGAAAACTGATCTGTTAGAACCTAGGACTGTTGCAGGCGGGGAGAAGAAAGAGAGAGGAGCAATGAGACTTTCTAGTGACCCCAACCGTAACAAATGTCTCAAACGGAATTTTTTTTAAAATCAAAAGGGAATTAATGGAATCAGATGAATGAGCAAAATTTTGCAACAATTCCACACTTCCAGGAAGAATCCTACAAGCTACACTTGGGAGCAGAGAAATTCTTTCTTCTCATTCCTTTTTAGCATGAACAACTGAAATATGTAATGTGCATTTTTGTATCTGGAGTCACTGTACCTTGCTACTGCCATTGTCTACTTCCATGGCAAGACTATATCACTTCTCTGAGTCTAATCTCCCTAAGTGGTCATTGAAACAGCCGATCAGTAAATATGAGGGGCAGAGAAGAACCTACCCAAATTAGGTTTTTGCTGAGAGCCTCAAACCTAAAAGGGCCTTTACTGAGTGCAGATATTGTTCTATGCATTTCCTCTGCTACATTTTCATGGAAATGATGTATTACATTTTACACTAGTTTGATTTTCTAAAGGAAATCTTCCTCTTTATGACAATAAACAGAGCCAGAAATAGGTCGAGTGCTGACACATACGGCACTAAAGGACCACGGAATGAATTCCACAGCTGTGTTCTCAAACCGTAATAGACATGACAGCCTATTTAGAGTAACCTATAGGAAGTGCCAAAAATTAGAGCTTTCCTGTGACATATTTAAGTTGATTGAATTAATACTTGTTGAGGTTTCTTTTGTAAATTATCTTTTTAATATTCATTTTCCATTTCTTACAAGTGTTTCTGGATTTATGCCAGAAGCCCTAGCCATGAACTTGAACTTACCTAGCCAAGCGTCAAAAGGGACAGCTGGACTCTTCCCACGCAGCCAATAAACCTCACCTTAATTATTTTAGGCATCATGTCTCAACCAAGTCCAGTATAAACCCAGCGTGGGGAAGGCAATTCCATAATGCTGCTGTCTTTCCCAGAGAGATTTGCAGACCCAAGGCTTCTTCGAGGGGTGCTCCTGATTTTAAAAGCTCCCCTCATCTATTCTGGGCACAGAGATGGTACCATGTGTAGAGCTGGGTGTGAAACCAGGACAGTTTTCCTGTCCTGTGGACATTTTCAAGAGCTCAAAAATTTTTATGATCCCAAATCAGAATGAAAAGTCAAAATCTTGAAAGATTTCATGAACTGAAAAACTGGAGGGGGAAAAAAAAAAGTTTGGTTCTGATCAGTCTAAATGTTTGGTTGCCGTTTTTACCTTTTTTTCTTTAAACTTTTTCCACTTTAATCTTAAATTTCAAAACAAAAAGTTGTTTTGAACTGGAAAACCAGATTTTGAAAATGTTGAAAAGAAATAGTTTGATAATTTCAAAACTTTTTTCATGATCACCATTTTGTGAAAAGTTTGTTTCAATGAATCAATATTTCTAATGAAAAATTAATAGAAAAAATTCCAGCTCATGTTTAGCCATGTGACTGTTTGTGGCCAATCACAGCTAATTAAAGCCACAATCATGCATTGAAAACCATGGGGGAGGCCTCTTACTGAAATCACTGTCTCCATGTAGTTTTCAGTGTAGGATCAGGACTCAACAAGTGTCAACTTTGAATATCATGGATCAAATACTCAGAGCCCAGATTCAAAAGTTCACAATCAACCTACGGGGGAATCACCATTTTTTAAAAATTACAGACTCATTTTGACATATGTAAATTGGTAGAAGATTGCTATTCAGCTACACTGGGTAACCATTTTTGGTTAAAACACAGGAGTCGTGAAGGCATTGTAATGTACCAGTTACTGCAAACAAATACAGCTATGCAGATCAATACACAGTAGCTTTATTTAAATAGGTGTGAAGTTCTGAGACAATTGCACAGGTATAATTATCTCTGTACACACTCAAGTTCTATTTCTGCAGTGTCAATACTGATTTTATAGCTTTTGTGTCTATAGCACTTCATAAAGCACTCCCTACAACTGCAGTTCTTGCTATGTGCTCCAGAAAAATCTATTTGGATTTGGCCCAGTTTCGAGGAAGGAGCAACTTACAATACCCTCTTTCAGAAGTCTCAGTTTTTACATTGTGCAAGAAACAAACTAAACTGTGTATGAGTGTGACAGCTGCAAAAAGCTGATAGGAAAGTACAAACCAAGTGACAATTTACCTTAAGCTACTGATGCTGCCAGTCACATTTTCTATCGTTAATATCTCCTTTTTAAATTAATCCCAGCCAGGTCCTCAGCTGGTGTAAATTAGCATAGTTCTACTGACTTCAATACAGCTGCACTGATATGTACCAGTTGAGGATCTGACCCCTATCAAGCCCATCAAGGGTTGCTCTGTGACTTGTGTAGCTGCTAAAGTGACACCACTACAGATGAATCTATAAGGAAAAGAGCTCTTTAATTTTCCATCCCCAAAAGTGATTCAAATTAATGGCTGTACTATTGACCAAGGAGAGCTGTTCATCTACTCAAGTGAAAAATTAGTTTGGAAGACCAACATTAAGTGTTGTGCCATATTTCCTATAAAAGTACAGTAAAGATACAAGCTTTACAGTCTATGAGAAATGTAGCAATACGCTGCAGTCTATTAATTATATATTGTGTCAGCACTCCCGACGCTTTACTTTATAGCAAACTGCCTTCCTATCTTATGAACATGCAAAGTAGTTAGAATGACAAATATCTTCACTTTTTATTGACCTACAATGGCCCCTAGTTCTCTAGCATCGTCTCAAGCATCAACTAGGTTTTTTCTTTTTCATCCAGTCTTAAATCAGATGATTGCAGTTCATAGCATTGGTTATTTGCTGTTGTCGGCATCAAGTAATTAGACAGCCAGAGCTTCCACACTTGTTTTCAGCTCCTCATTTATCCATTGTTGCACAGCTACTGTACCTCATTTAATCACTTACTGTGTAGTGTAAATGTCAGCCAAGAGCTCCCTCTTTGAGAAATGCCTTTTATTTTGGAACCTGCTCAGCTGCAACTACATTCTCTAAGTATATTGTGCTTTCAATAATGCAGGTGGGTTAGTAAGTGACTGGTAGTTTAAAGGCTTTGTTGCCCACGAAGGTGAGGTAAAGGCTGACCTTTGAAATAAGCCAGGACACTGTCAATGCTTATACAAGAGGCTGCCTTAATTTAAAAAAAATGATAGGGTGCTGATCCTTATTAATATATATATTCACACAGTGATACTCATCCTGAAGGATTGCAATGTACTTTGTAAATCATGAAATAGATAGGTATACCCATTTGTGGCAAGGCAGGGGTAAAACCCCCTTTAAAGCCCTGCCAAAATGTTGGCTGAAGACGGTTCTCTGGTCAAAAGGCCAGGTAGAGAAACATGGGTATGCAGCAGGGAGCCCAGCTGTAAGCCCTAAGGAGGGCTAGCTCAGAGCAACAAGCTGGGCTGAGTGGGAACAGCTGGGCTAAAGACTGGGAGGGCTATAAAAGCCCTGGGAAAACCCCAGTGAGGGGGCTGGCCTGCGAGGAGACAGGAGCAACAGCGTATTAACACCTAGGCCGACAGGGCCTAGGTCTAGGGCAGCAAATTTGCAGGGGCGGCAAATTTATAATAGCAGCCAGAGGCTGATTCTCCCGGTACCGGTTCGTGCCCTCCACCCCAAGCCCCGCCCCAACTCCACCCCTTCCACGCCCCCTCCCTGCCCCTATTGGTCCCCTTCCCCAAATTCTGGCCCCGGCCCCGCCTCTTCTCCTGAGCGCGCTGTGTTCCCCTTTCTTCCCCCATCCTTCGCGAAGCTGTTTCGCGCACAAGCACTGGCAGGGAGTGGGGAGAAGCAGGACCCGGCAGTGCGCTCAGGGGAGGAGGCGGAGGCAGAGTGGAGGTGAGCTGTGGCAGGAGAGCTGGGAGCTGCTGGGGGGGGGTGGCAATTATGTCAGGGCCTAGGGGCAGCAAAATCATTAATCCGCCACTGGACAGGAGGCCTGTTTCTCTGTCTCCTTACCTACTGGAAGGCGCCTCAAGAGCCAGAAGATTGTTGTTGGGGGAATTGGGACTGCACAAGAACACTGTAAATAAAGACACAAAGGTGAAACCACGGAAGAAGGTGGTGGGACTCTTTATTATACCAGCCTAAACACAGGGTGCAGGCGCAAAAGTGGAATGCCGGCGCAGACCCTGTGACACCATGCGTATGGATCACTTCTCCTGTCACTGAAATGCAGCCACTTCTGGGGTGAAACACAGCACCTGTTTAATAGTAATTGGCGTAGCTAAAAAGTATTCGTCTTCATTTCCTACTTTATCTTACCCATTTATAATGGCAGGGAAGATTTTAATAGCTGGACTGTAATTACTTTGAGTTAGAATTTCTCTAGGGTACCAGGATGATGGTTTCATACCACAGTGCTGAAAACTAAGCTTGGTCTACATTAGCACTGCACTGCTGCTGGACAATGGGTATGAAGTATTGTAGTGTAGAGGGAAAGGCGCCCCCTACTGATTTGTCAGCACCGTTTATTGCAGCACATAGGTGATCCTCAAGTTTCCTGTCCAGTACCTTCTTGGCCTGACCCTGCTTAGCTTAAATGAGATCCGACAAGATCACAGCACATGGTGGTATTACTGCAGGCAGTAATGTTATTGTTATGATATTTACCACATTACCAAAGCTAATAACTTACGGACATTTGCTCTGTCCCTTGCAATTTTGAAGTTGAAGGGACATATGTAAGACATGCTTTGTGTTTCATCGTCTTGAGTATTGTCTTTCCCCATTAATACCGTGTAATACCGCTGTATGTATTCTTAATTTAGTTTTACAACAAATTGAACTAGTCTTTATTTTTTACAATATTGATCAACTGCTTATAAGTGAGAGAAAAAAATAACAGTGGTTAACTAAATTTGAGTTTAAGTACATACAACTTCTGCAGAATTAAAAATATGGGTAGCTACTTGGCTTCAAGAACTGACTTGTTTATTGCATGTGCTGGCTGTTTTTTGCAATGCAAGGCTGCTTCAGTAAATAAAATTAGGTTGCAAATAATGGGAAGACGACAGTAAGCAGTTTAACTCATCATCTTTTGCTTTGATTGTTTTTTTAAAAAAAACTTTAATTATATTGCTCTGAAAGATGCTTGAGTTGACAGTCCTGAAGGCCACAGTGCTCTGTCTTAGACAGTGCAGGGAGGAGGCGAACCAAAGGAGAGGATTTAAATATATTAGATGGTAAAATTAATAGATGACATGTCTCAATCCCCAAGACTGCTTTGCAAGATAACCTGGGGAAGAGAGCTTCCTCCCTCACTACCTTGCCAATAAGTCCAAGCTCTGACCTTGAAGAGCAGTTTAGCCTCCATGAACTCTGATTCTCTGCTCTGACTGCCAATATCTGTGCCGACTGTAATAGTGGATTTTGTGGTGTGACCACACATCCACCAGGAACTGGACCAAGATCATCAGTTAATTTCACACAGGTGAGATGGTCAAGGGCCTTTGATTGCTTCTGTCTCAGGCTAGGTGCAAGCACTGGGCCGCTTTAGAAGTGAAAGGTTTCAGAGTAACAGCCGTGTTTGTCTGTATTCGCAAAAAGAAAAGGAGGACTTGGGGCACCTTAGAGACTAACCCATTTATTTGAGCATAAGCTTTCGTGAGCTACAGCTCACTTCATCGGAAGTGAAAGATCGCATAGCTCATTAGCAATCCTGTTGTGGCTTGCGGAGTTGTCTGGCCCTGTTATGAGTTTAACTTGACTAAGAGCAGCTCTCATTTATGCCAGTGGAAGACTGAGTGCAGAGGAACTCTACTTTACCATGTCCAATCTACGCCCCACCTCATCTGTAGTGTGCCCCAACATGTCCCCCTCTCCTCTGAAACTAGAAAGGAGGGGCAGCGAACAGCCGGAGGTTGTACTGTCTCCACCAATGTTCCTCTGTGCTTATGTGGCTTTAGCAGAGTAGAGTACGTGGCCCATTGTTTTCAAGGGAATGCTCAAGTTTATACGATAATGTTCTGTTGTCTATATATGGGCTTGTGTGTTTGCATGACAATCTGTGCCAGAATAACTATTTCTAAATTTCTGAACTGATTTAGACAAGTGAACAGTCATTTGAATCACGTACTTCTGTAGGTGCGTAGGGGACCAAGGACCTTTTGGATCCAAGATTTGGTTATCAATGAAAAAAGAATGAATGATATTTAATAATAAGTTTGCAGGGTAGTGTGAATTGTGGTAAAGGAAGAGGGGAATAGAGGAATGTAGTAGGAAAGACTGGAAAAGACAGGACAGGATACTGGTGACTGGCTGCTTTTACTGATGAAAGTATCAGCATGAATCTGATGAAACAACCACACCAGCTGTCAGTGAGAAAATGGATCTTTGTGAGTCTTCCTAAGAATTCTTCAGTTTCATCAAAGGGTAAAAAATTGCAATTTTTTCCCTCCCACTTTTTTTTCCCTAGCAAAATTCTGCCCAGGGGGAATCACAATTTCCCTTTTGTGGTCTCCAGAAGGAGGGAAGCAGCTGTACTTCTACCTAGAAAGCCTTGTCAGTCAATTGACAGAGAAGGTGCAAGGGAAGCTTTGGACAATGCTGCAATCAGAAGAAGAATACTTTGATGGCAGCCAGAGAGTGAGAAGTAAAAAATGGGCGGGGGGGGGGGGGGAGTCAGTCCTGAAAGGTCAAGAGTTTGTGTTGTGGTTCCCAAGACCTGCAGCAGTGATATAGTCTATTAGACCCTGTCTTTGACAGCCTTCATCTTGCCTATGCAAAGAAAGGTTTCATAGTTTACCCATGTACTGAACTTACTACACTTGGGATTAGTGATGAGCTGCCAAAATCTTAACATCTGGTTCCCTCCTCACCCCACGAGGGGGTCGTGGCCCGCCCCCGGGACTCCTGCCCAACCCACCCCCCTCCCCTGTCCACTGACTGCCCCCAGAACTGGTCAGGAGGGTGTCGTGGGCCACCATAGTGGGTGCCCGCCCCGCCCCACCCTGCCCCTAAGAGCCAGAGGGACCTGCTGGGGGTGAGGTGGGGAGTCCCGGCGGTGCTTACCTGGGGCGGCTCCCGGGAAGCATCCGGCAGGTCCCTCTGGCTCCTAGGGGCGGGGGACCGTAGTTGGGAGGGAGCAGGGGGGCGGCCGCTCCCCTCACTGATCACATCAAAAGTGACGTCTTAGGTACCGACTCCATGGGTGCTCCAAGGCTGGAGCACCCCCGGGGAAAGTTTGGTGGGTGCAGAGCCCCCACCAGCAGCTCCCTGCCCCCCACCCAGCCCCAGCTCACCTCCGCTCTGCCTCCTCCCCTGAACACACCGCCCCTCTCTGCTTCTCCGCCCCCCCAACCCCACGGCTTCCTGTGAATCAGCTTTTCGCACGGGAAGCCTGGGAGGGCTGAGAAGCAGGCGGCTGCTTCGCGCTCAGGTCCAGGGAGGTGGAGGCGAGCTGGGGCGGGGAGCACTTCCCCTGTGGCCCCCGCCCCGGGGGTTACCTGCTGTGGCACGGGTGGCCCTCCTCGCGCTCCCCCCGCCCCAGCTCACCTCCGCTCCGGCTCCGCCTCCACCTCCTTGGGCCTGAGCACGAAGCTGCCTCCAGCTTCTCAGCCCCCCGGCTTCCTGCGTGAACAGCTGATTGTGGGAAGCGGGGGGGGGGGGGGGGCGGCGAAGCAGAGCAGGGCGGGGCGTTCAAGGGAGGAGGCAGAGCAGAGGTGAGCTGGGGCCGGGCGCAGGGCGGGGAGCTGCCGGTGGGTGCTCTGAACCCACCAAATTTTCCCCGTGGGTGCTCCAGCCCCAAAGCATCCACGGAGGTGGTGCCTAAGATGCCACTTTTGGCCAGTTGTTAAATTTAGAAGCCCTTTTAGAACCGGCTGTCCACAACCGGTTCTAAAAGGGCTTCTAAATTTAACAACCAGTTCCAGCAAACCGGCTCCAGCTCACCACTGCTTGGGATTGTTTGAGGCCAAGTTATCAAAGAGGATTTCTTCTCAAACGTTAGAGGAGTTCCATGCAAGAAGATTCAGGTTGCTACAGATTATGCTAACGTGGCTGAAGCATTATAATAAAGCCCAGAAGTGTTTTAGAGTCGTTCCCTCCAGGATGGTTATCACTACGTTAGTTACATAAAAGCAGACTGGGGAAAGCTGGACCCATCTAAACTGTGCACAGTGGACTATTATATGAGTAGGGAGAGAAATACCTTTTTGTTTTCAAATTATGCTCTCCACGCTAGGAGCTCAATAATTCATAGCTAAGATGTTTAAATTTTTTATTGCATAAGCAAATATGGGTGTTTGTTTCAGCTTACATGAATCTCATGACTTGGGAGAGAGATTAATATGATTCATCAAACTCTGAGGACTGGGCGAGGAATCACATGTATTAGTTTAATGTACATGGTGGCTGCTGGAAAGAATGATAAGATTATTCCTCTTCATTAAGTCCTAGGAGGAGCATAGCTCCAGCTTTCAGCATCTTAGGAATTTCTGGCTCGCTGCCACAGATTTTGCGTCCCCCATCAGCCCAGCACTGTCTTTTTAATATTTAAAATTGTACCTGTTTTTTCAGCCCTCGAAAGGGCTTTCATTGCTCTGCCAGTGTTCTAGCTGTTACAGCTGCTGCTGTCACATTTAATAAGGACTTTGCGGAGTGTAAATATTGCACTTCTGCACCAGCTTTTCTTTGGCACGGGAAAAGGTCTTTGTTCATTAAGATGAGGTGTTCTTTGCTAGCTCTGCTGACATTCAGGTTTCAACTCAAGGTGACAAAGATCCATAATTCACCCACTGTTTACATCTGATGTCACTGAGAGGTGAACCTTTGTGAGCTCAGATCCCTACCTGATGCCATAATGAGGTCATTGACAAAGGCTAGTAGCTTGTCATGCCACATGATAAATACAGGCTAGGGGAAAATCCTAAAGTATCAAATTGTTCTTGGACTATAATGGCTGCTGTTTTAGGTGTTACAAATTAGAATTTTGCCTATAGCTTCTGTTGTTGTACCATGAATCATGACTGTGTGGTTACATATTTCTCATCTCAAGGATTCATCTATGCAATAAAACAATAACTTGCCCTTCATCACTTGTGAACTCTACAGGAAACAGAAGTATGAACTGGACAAAAGCTCAAGACACCGTAAAATATCGGTGCGGGGGAGGGAAGCAAACTCGATGCCCTCCTGCCTGTCATAACATTTGTTTATTCTAATGCTTTTCTCCCCAGCCTATTGTTCTGTATGTGTCAATCAAACTGAATATAATTGGTGTTGTTTACTTTCCGACCGTCAAGATTTAACAAAAACATATAAAGTTTCCAGCAGACGACATACACAGCATCACAACTGCTATATGTATGATGTGTGCTTACCATACAATATGTCTGCCAGAATGATGCATGCTATGTAATATATTCTTGTGCCAAACCTAGAAAATTCTGTGACGCGATGGGAGAAGTTTGCACATTCAGATACCAAGCTGCCCCTGCTAAATTTGCATGTGAACGAGCTGTGCCCAGGTGATCCCATATTTGCACACAAACAGGATTTTCTGTGTAGCAAATGGGTTAATTGTGCATGTGAAAATTGATACTTGTGTTCAATTACCCAGTGAAAAGCAAATATAGAATCTGTAGCTTGAACAGGCATGTATACGATTTTTCAAGGGGCACTTTAAAAAAAAACTGCTTTGGAAAATTTGACCCTTTATATTAAGAAGAAACATTTGTTCCATGCTGTCTTGATTTAGGTGCAACTGGGTATTACGTATGAAGTGCACACAATGTGCTCAGCACCATACATTACATAGAGAAAGATGTGCTCCGTGCCCCAAAGAGCTTACGGTCTGACAGGCAGATAATGGCTGATATAGAGCAGATGAATCAGTTGCTCCTAATTATCCTTTCTGGTGGGAGCAAAGTGCTGTCACACATTTAATGGAAATGAAAGGCAACAGCCAACTGATCAAAGGAAGTCCCTTTCAGAGGAAATTCTCCACTGGGCCTCGGAAGCCCTGGGTTCTATTTCTGGCTCAGCCACTGGCCTGCTGGATGAACTTGGGCAAGTCATTACACCCTTTTGTGCCTCGGTTTCCCCATCTGTAAAATTGATATTGACTTCCTTCCTAAAGCGCTTTGAGATCTACTGCTGAAAAGCAGTATAGAAGAGCTAAGTATCTATCTATTTATTACAAAGCTCGGAAGTAACCTATGGAACTCAGACCAAGAGTTTAGCAGGATTGTACACAAGGGCACCCACAGTTATGTTCGGTAGGATTTTTAAAATAGGGATATAAATCCTTACGCTTAAAGGTGTCTGCCAGCCATTAACAACTTGAGAAGACACTTCCCCTTTGGGAAGGTTTTCCATAATTGTCCAATATAGAGTTTCTTGCACCTTATTCTGAAGTATCTAATACTTGGCCCCTGCCAGAGAGAGGGTGCTTGAGTAGTTGGATTACTGCTGTGATGCAGCATGGCAATTCCTATGTTAATTACTTTTAATTACTTTTTTTTAATGATAGCTGAGATTCTCCTGTATTCTGCCAATAGTTGGATCTATCACTAAGGGTTTCTGCAAGCCCCTTCAGCACATCAGTACCTGAACCCTCCAGCAGGCAGCAGTAGCCTTAACCATGTCTTGTCCACAAAACCACTCACAACCCTGCTTCTCCCGTGCATGCATTCCTTGGAACCACAAACCCATTTCCCAGAGAGGAAGGAAGACTACTGTCTTGCTTCCCATAGAACTCCACGCAAGCTAACATCTGTCCTGGAAGCAGGACAAGGCTGCACATTCCCAGACTTCGGAGAAGAGAGGACTCCACCCTCTTGAGAAAACATTCTAGACATTTACTTCTGTTCTCAATGTTAAACCATACATTTTTTTAAAAAATTGTCTTCCCTGACCCATCCTTCCCCTTTACTGATGTCCCCTTCCTTTGACTGTGGCTCACACTGATGATTTCAGTGTGATATATGTGTGAACCCTGCCTGTTATGATTTTATGTTAAGTATCCAGCTGTGGAAAGAGATGGGTTGCGAGGTGGAAAGGTCTTGCTAAAACATGTCATTTGTGAAAATCAATCATAAAAACTAAGCAACGACAAACAAAATAAATACATAAAGGCTTTACTGGGCAGCACACATTTTTTCACCTAAATATTATATGCTATTCCTGTGTTTGAACTCCCGGAGCTATGGAAGGAAGAAAATGTACTACTGCTCGTTTTGGGAAAATTAATGCATTTCCAGAATATTATCATTCTCACTTTTGGACACCTTGTGGAGTCTGATCAGCACTTAAATAGGCTTCTTTTTGCTTTGTACACTCATCTTGCTCTGGTTCTGTTTGAGTTGATAGAATTGATATTTCTTTACTTTCACCCCGATAGTATGTTTGGCTAAGAACTGCTGGCTAGATTTGTACTGAAGGGAAAGAAAATGAATTAAAAATACAGTGCCTGAGTTTCAGACCAGAGCACCTAAGTGATAGTAACTAATGCTGCATTTGAAATCTAATACTAAATACTAGACAGGGTCCTAAACCCAGAATCAGAGGTTAGAAACCTCCTGAATTATGGGCAAATACAGATCCAGGTCTCAGGCAGGTGACAGATGCATGTACCAGAACCCTGAATCCAAGTCATAATTTTTGGGGGAAAGTCTGGATGCTTATTTGCCCTTTGTGACTCTGCTCCATTTCTACCACCTGCTACAGTAACAAGACCGTTGGCGGCAATCCAAGTGACCACACAATGGCTTGGCAGCCTGTTATAACTTCTGAAGTTTGAAAATTAGATACATCAGACCAGAGCCTCCGCTCGTATAAAGCAGCAGAGAACAGCTGAAGTCACTAGAACTATAATTTACACCAGCTGAGGGATTTGGCCTTTGATTGTTAACTGTTAGCTGCTTGCTGTAAAAGAAGGTTCAGTGAGTTGCTCCTGTTAGATTTGGCATGTAGCTTACAGTATATCTCAGGGTTTTTTCCATTGCACAGGGCAATACACGATAATTCCAATGCAATACAATGAATTCCTTTTCTTGTATCTTCTAGTGACCTAGCTTGCTAAGTATTCTTTAAAGTCAAAGGGTATTTATTATAAGTCCTGTAATAGCAGAGAGGTTTTGAGATATAAAGTTCCATTTCTCTTTGTTGATGAAAGGCGGAAAGCAGTGGTGAGCTGGAGCCGGTTCGCACCAGTTTGGGCGAACCGGTTGTTAAATTTAGAAGCTGGTTTAGAACCGGTTGTTAAAGGGTTGGGCGAACTCCAGCCCGCAGGCCACATGTGGCCCACAGGACCGTCCTGTCCAGCCCGCCTGAGCTCCTGGCTGGGGAGGCTCCCCTTGAGAATCTCTCTTTACTCATCTGGCGGCACTCCGGGTCTTCGGCGGCACTACGGCGGCGAGTCCCTCAGTGCTGCCAAAGACCCAGAGCGAGTGAAGGACGTGCCGCTGAAGTGCCGCCGAAGACCTGGAGCGAGTGAAGGAACCGGTTCTTCAGATTTTAGCAGCTCATCACTGGCGGAAAGGGAATCAATTGAATCACTTGAAAACATTTGGCTGCAATTTCTCATACAACCCTCATTTGTCAACATATCAGATGCATTGCTTCAGAGATACGGGACCCTGATGTTTTGTGGCGTGTGCCGTATATCACTCCAGCTAGAATGTGAACATAATGCAAAGCAGTAGAAGTGCATAGCTCTGCTACGATTGTCTCTGAGAGAGTTTGTTATTCGGGTAGTCTTTAAGGTTAAATTATAGGCATTCATTTGTATTCACAGGCATGAGGTAGTTGTTGCTTGTATTACAGAAGAGCCCAGAGGCCCAAACTGAGATCAGATGGGCCCAATTCTAATCCCATTTACACCAGTGTAAATCAAGAGCAATTCCTTTGAAGTAAATAGAATTGCACTGGTGTAAAGCCCATGTGTGATCAGAAGGAGGCCCCAAAATATTTCAGTATATTTTGCGTCTAAAATTGCTCTTCTTTTTGAGTATCTGACCTTCAAAAGCAGCTGAACAGATTTTCTTCCAACAATAACACGGGGCTGTGATCAAGCCTGAGAAATTTCATCCCCAAAGGGAAAGTTTCATAAACCACTGACTTGGAATGAAAGTGCCATCTTGCCTATACAATGGTAATTACAATAGCAACAGCTAATGTGTAAGTACCAAGAATAAATAAAAATGACAAAGCCTGATGGGGACAGTGCAGAAGATAGAAAAGTAACCAAGTGAGGAAACATCAAAATGATTATCCTGATTTGCAAGAAATCCAATAGCAAATACAGATATTTACAGACTTATTGAGTTGACGGTGATTCTGCTCTTGTCATAATTGATGCCAGTAGCAAAAATCTGGGCTACAAAAGCGAGCATGCAAAACAGGCTCCTTTCGTTCTTGGTGGTCTCCCCTCCAAATGGTGACTTAGCCAAGCCCTGTTGAGCTTTCATAAGCATTAAGATCAAAACTAATTAAACTAGTTCAACCATGGTGCTGCAAACATCCATGCTACTTCTGTTCCTGCTCTCAGTGGTTCCACAGCTATATTAATTCCAGGGTGCACTTGTCTATATCAGCATTTTAACTGAACGGTTTTAAATCAGGAGAGCCTAATTCTTCTTGCACTTATGCTGTTGTAAATCAGAATGAATTCCCCTGAAGTCAAAGGAGTTACTCTCATGTAAAGCTGGGAATCAGGCCCCTTGCTCACAAATTGTACAGGTGAACAGCTGCACAGATACAGAAGTTGAAAACTTTGTTTGCAAAACGAAACAAGAGTGGTGTTCATCAGAACACAGTTCAGCCTCAGTGAAAAGTGGTCAAATTTTAGCTGCTGAGTAAAGTTTGCTTTGTGGTAGAGCGAGAGCTCTCCAGGTCTGTCCCACGGTAAAGACAAATATATGCACTCAGCTATGAAAATGATCATGCAATCAAATAATCACAGATGTCTTAACCATCACTTCACTTCACAACTGCGTTTTCTTTCAAGCGTGCCATAGCAAAAGACCCTGATCCAGGACTACGTTCAAATGAATTAGGAAGTTTTAAAATTGAAGCTGTTTTTGAGTTACCCAAGCTTTAAAAAGCCTCTAAAAAATGTAACAGCTGCAAAATTTTTGTTTAAGTTAAGCGCAGTTTGTTGAAAAGTTTGTTTTGCTGTTGGTTTACTTTTTTAACTCAGCAACAAAACACTTTATATTCTTTTGGTCCCCACTGTAGAGAAGGAAGAAACCTATGCAGTCTTGTGCAAAGAAAATGGAGAGCCTTATGACGGGAGGAGAGAGCGTGTGCTTGAGGACTAGGAATCTGTGTGTGTCCATTGTGGGGAATGTATCATTGAAATGATTCTGCCTGTTTGAGTTCATTCATGGCCACTCTTTCTACATTGTGTTCTATATTTGCGGATGATACTAAACTGGGAGGAGTGGTAGATACGCTGGAGGGCAGGGATAGGATACAGAGGGACCTAGACAAATTGGAGGATTGGGCCAAAAGAAATCTGATGAGGTTCAGTAAGGATAAGTGCAGGGTCCTGCACTTAGGACGGAAGAACCCAATGCACAGCTACAGACTAGGGACCGAATGGCTAGGCAGCAGTTCTGCGGAAAAGGACCTAGGGGTGACAGTGTACGAGAAGCTGGATATGAGTCAGCAGTGTGCCCTTGTTGCCAAGAAGGCCAATGGCATTTTGGGATGTATAAGTAGGGGCATAGCGAGCAGATGGAGGGACGTGATCGTCCCCCTCTATTCGACATTGGTGAGGCCTCATCTGGAGTATTGTGTCCAGTTTTGGGCCCCACACTACAAGAAGGATGTGGATAAATTGGAAAGAGTCCAGCGAAGGGCAACAAAAATGATTAGGGGTCTGGAACACATGACTTATGAGGAGAGGCTGAGGGAACTGGGATTGTTTAGTCTGCGGAAGAGAAGAATGAGGGGGGATTTGATAGCTGCTTTCAACTACCTGAGAGGTGGTTCCAGAGAGGATGGTTCTAGACTATTCTCAGTGGTGGAAGAGGACAGGACAAGGAGTAATGGTCTCAAGTTACAGTGGGGGAGGTTTAGGTTGGATATTAGGAAAAACTTTTTCACTAGGAGGGTGGTGAAACACTGGAATGTGGTGGAGGTGGTGGAATCTCCTTCCTTAGAAGTTTTTAAGGTCAGGCTTGACAAAGCCCTGGCTGGGATGATTTAATTGGGGATGGGTCCTGCTTTTGAGCAGGGGGTTGGACTAGATGACCTACTGAGGTCCTTTCCAACCCTGATACTCTATGATTCTATGATTCTATATCCATCTACATCCTACATAGTTACCTGACTGCAGAAAATATTTAGTCAGCTAGTTGAACGTTGCACTTCAGATCCTCAGTCCTACTCCTGTATTCACAGGACGTCAGTGGGACTACTCATAGATCTGAACTGAAGTCCATGAACTCCGACTTAGGCTTCATGCGACAAAGGACTACTCATGACCGCAGTCCGGCAGTCCATTCCCATTCAGCAAAGCATAGAAGCACGGGCTTAATTCCCTTTGCAGTCCATGGGATTTGAGCAAGTGCTTAAACTTAAGCACATGTTAAATGTTTTGCAGGGAAGGAATGGAGCCAACCATGTGCCGAAATGACTTGCTGATTTGGCCTCCGTGTGAGTAGGGGTTTGCAGCATACTTCTTTGTTTCTTAGTCGTCTTCACATACAGCACAGTCCTGCACGAGTTTGCAGGCCTACCTAACAAGGACAACGGGGTGGCGCAGCACCTCTTCCTGCTGTGCTGGTTAGGGAAAGCAGCTATGCTGTTGTCATGATAAGGATGCAGCCCTTGTACAAGTGCCATGAAGTCAACACATGGCACTTGTTACAAACAGTGGTCACCTCCAACTGACATTAACTTTAAATAGTAGAAGTGTATGTGACAGAAAAACATACTGTTTCATTAAGGAGGTTGACAATAAGACCTTTACTGGCTACACGCAGCAAAGAAAAATATAGCTCCAAAAAGTGTAATTGCTTGAAATACACACATTTGTCCCATTAAAATATACAAGCATATTAATTAAGAGCCCATCTCTCATGTAAAGAAAGGAACAGATTCACAATGAAACAGTGCCTGTTGTACCCTACCAGCGCCTGTATGAAAGTCTACAGGCAAAAAGTGATTTGTTCTGATCCTTATAATGGGTGGAATAATTAATAACGACGACTTCCACTTCTACAACAAGCTTATCTCAGTACTGTTTCACTGACATGGGAGAAAAGTAGATGCAAGTCAACACAGACATTGCAATAAAAGCGGATAATACTTATCACCTTTTAGCTGGGTATATCTAATTTAGAGACCTGACAAATATATCTCTGCAGTTCGAGAATGTGTTACTTAATAACCTGGGCGGACTCTGGAATCATATGTCTATCAGAAATGAATTCTACAAGGGCAAGCAGGGGTGAAGGATATAAATTAAAACTCAACATTGAATATGGGATTTGAAGGCTATGGAATATATTTCAGCAGCGGGTTGCTACTTCCATTCCAAATATTTTATGCTCTAAGATAATATCGACAGTCTTTGGAAAAGCTTCCAAAGTTGTAGTGGGCGGTGATCTTTCTCTCAATTTGTAGTTAGAAGAGATGAAATTTCTAGCAGGTTGTGAATACTAGTAAATTAGAAGCAGTGTCACTCTCTAAATGTTGTATGTGGTGGCCAATTCCTGAGCTGGTGTAAATTGATATAGTTCCAATGACTTCAGTGGGGCTATGACAACTTATACCAGTTAAGAAAATGGCCCTGTGAGTTAACATGCTTCTGTTCCAGCTCTTTTTCGTCACATTTTTTTGGCTTAGGGCTGCCATCTTTTCCATCATGATTTTGTGATTTTTACTTTGGACTGTTACAATCTAATATGATAAATGACTTGGCACAATGTCATCAAGTTCTATCAACATGTCATTCCATTGCAATATGGTGTTGAACCCGGATGTCATTTTTCAGTCTCCAGAATTGGTTTGGGGACTCGGGCTCCTTAAGGCACCAAGATGTTCCTCCTTAAAAATGGAGCAATCCCCAAAATAACAAACAGCCACCCTGTCCTCTTTTTTTGGGGGGTGGGGGGGGAGGTCTTCACTCTCCTTCCCTTTTAACATCTTTTTGCTAAAATCAGAATTTTGTTTGTAGCTGTATTGGGTCTAGGAATGAGATCAAGTTGATAAAGCAATATATTTTGGATCAAGGAATAATTCTAACACAAATTTATCAGGCCAGAATTCTGTTTTAGAATTCAAAGACATTATTTGCCTATACATTCTTTCATTAAAATTATTTTTATTACACTAATAGATACCACATAGTGGTAGAAATGTGCCAGAAATGTGAAATGGGAAGTTCTGTACTGGCTGCAATGATATTTTTTAAAATAAAACAAGTATTTTGAAGCATCTCAGGAAAAGGGATATAGAACATTAGGTAATGCAGATGGTCCCAGAGTCCCGAAGTTTGGATCCAGATCTGGAATTTCCTCGGGTTCAGAGATTTTCTGATCCAGAAACCTTCTTCAAGGTATTTATCTGTCTTCAGATTTTGTACGGGCTCCCATCACCTTAGTATTTGAGTTCCTGTCACATCAAGTTGATGGGCAGTTGGCAGTCCCTGGTGGACTGCACAAAGGCTCTGCCTCTTCTCCCTTTCTGAGGTATAAATACTCTGCAAGGGGATGGGGTTATGTTCTGCTTGGTTGGTTGATTTTAAATCCCTCCCTCCCTTCTACCTAAATGCCCCTTCAGGAAGTTGAAGGAAGGAAGATGAGTTCATTTTCAAAATAGGCTTCTTTTGTCATGTATTGGAATTATCATGTCTGTGGCTTTCAACAGGATTTAACTCTTAGTCTGGATATTTTCGACCTGTTCTGGGGATGGGGTGGGGAGATGTTATAGGCAGGAGACAGAGAGAGTGAGAACACCACAAAGTAACCAACAAAGTAAAGGAGACAAGTCCTGTGAATGGATTTAAATATTGTGTGGCTTACCTTTTATTAGACTGTAGGGGCTCAGTTGTGGCTTTGGGATGAGTAAGGGGTTGTGCATTGTTGTGTTGCCCCAGGAGCGACCAGAATACAGATTATGACTCTGACAGTCACTATCTACGTTCCAGGTTCTCCTTCCTCCTAGGGGGAAATACCCTGCACCAGGTCTATATCTGGTGCAATGTACTTCTCCTAGTACTTTGTTGTAGCTATGCTAACCCATGTGTGTTGTGGGGCAGGAGCAAAGGCCGCTCCCCATCTTGTCCCACCAACTCCCATCTACCTGTGCAAGGGAGAACCCATGGAGCAGCTTCAGATAGTCAATACAAGGGAATAAAGGCTGCAACTGTTATGCTAACCACCATGCAAAATAAATTCTGAGAGGCCAGGGCAAAAGACACAAAAGAAATACGATATGGAACAACCATAGCAGAACTCATTTTGCCAGATGTGGAACACACTGATAATCCTGGTTTCTAGTTGTAAGAACAGAACTTGAGGGTTAAGTTTTGTTGGTTCTGTGAAAATGCAACTTCTCTAGACCGTTGCATGTTATTTCCATGCTATTCCCATTGTGGTCCTAGCAGAGCAATATTTCAATTCAGACAAGAATCTTTATAGTTTGCGTAGCACAGCCAATTTTTAGTTGAAAAAGAAAGGAAGCTTTTCATTACATTGCTCTTGAAAACTATAGGATTAAATTAAAGGGGATGTATTGGGTTAAAATGCAAAAAAGTTTAATGAAACCCAAAACTTTTATAGTAGTTATGCAAAACCCAAAGCACCAGTGGGTTCTTCTATTAATACAATTAGAAATACAATAGTATTATATACATATGTACACACTTTATTCATTTCATTATTCTGAAAACTTCTGATTTGCCATTTTACTTTCATTCACTATAGTTTATGCATAGAATTTGACTTTAAAAAAAACCCTTTCTTCCCTTAAGTATATTGCACCCAAGTTTCCCCAAACTTACACAAGTTTTAACACTACATTAATTCCATTAGCTTCAGTGGGATTCCTCCTGATTTATAGCAGTGTGTAAATGATAGAAGAATCAGACTAGTTTCATTTGTGCCCATAAAGAAACATGGCAAACACAATGGCTATCAGTGCCCACACTCAGAAATCAGGAAAAAATGTCTGTCCCTTTAGTTGGGATGAATTTATTTTAAGTGGTATCCATGTTGGTTCTGTTCTTGGAATGCTTTTACTGAATGAGCATTTTCTCTGCTAGCTGGTACATATTAATGTCATTTACTGACTTCCTTTAGTGGCAGACACATAATCATCTCTTCAAAACAATTATACAAGATTCTGGTTGATTTTTCAGCTAATAATTAACACACGTACTTGTTGACTTTTTTTTCACACTGGAAAAACAGAGCAATTGTCTGCTATAGTGTTTGTATTTTTTTTGCGGATCTTCATTATAAGCACTAAAAAAGTTATAGTAAGTTAATATATTCTGTGCCTTAATACAATGCAGGAAAAATATGTAGAGCTAATGTCTAGTTAAACAATGGCAGACAAAACTTGCCATTCCATCCACAAACTTTATATTTTAGTGAGTTGCAGAATTCTGGAAAATTTTACTTTTTAAATATCAAATATAAACTTTCCATTTGAGGAACTCATGTTCATTTCCATGAGCCTATCAACCTGGCTAGCTGTTTTTCCCTGCTGCCTGTTTCTTCAAGTAAAATCCACGCTGGTAGTGTTTTACTCTGTCTCCCTCTCGTGGCTGATCCATGTAAGAGGCTAGAAATATACTACACCTGCCAGCAAATGAAAGCACTCCCTTAGCTCAGCTGAGAGATGCTCATAGTTTTAACGTAGAAGTGGCTTCAAGCCCCACTGATAGTCCAGGCGGGGGTTGAGATACAAATCTGGCAGCTTTCATGCTGAAAACATTAGCTCTGGTAGTAGAGGCTCATGCTTTTAGTGCTGAAGATCCAAGGTTCAAGCCCTGCTGACAATCTAATTGTTCTATTCCTGGCTCTGCCTTGAGCAACTTACTTACCTTCTAAGCACCATTGTTTCCCCTCCTGTAAAAAGAAGATGATAACTTACCTAGTGAACAAGGAGTCTGTGTTTACTGACTGACTAATGCCTGTAAAATTCCATTTTGAGATGGAAGGATAGATGTGTAGCAGCATACCCATTATTATTTATCAGGTATTGTAGGGCCCAATGCTGCCCACCTTTGACTGTAGTTTAACTGAAAACGGTCATGTGTTTGCATGAGCCATTGCCTGACAATGCAGGGTATTTTCATCTGAGAATTTAAGGTAATTGTAAAAGTGGTAACTAATTCTCATGTCACATGTAATGTGCCTAGGAGAGAGTTTTTGAGGTGGGTGAGATTTATGCTAGGTCTAAGGGTTCAGGCTAAACTGGGTCTGCAGCTATACTCAATGGCTCTGCAATCTTGCAAAGTGTCACCATGAGATTTATACAATATTCAAACCTGAAACACAAAACAGGCCACGTCTAGTCTCTCCTGGAATCAAGGCCCCTGGATTAGATTCAGACAGGGGGGTGAAACTAAACCCCCTGAAGTATGAAGAGGATCAGATTAGATCAGTGGTCCCCAAACTTTTGACGCTCGCTCCCCCCCCCCAACTCCTGTCCAAGCCCTGCCCCTGGGAGCCAGGACCAGAAGCGGGGCCACAGCTCCAGTGGGAAGGCACAGACGGGGTAAGAGAGTCAAGGCTGGGGCCGCAGCTGGGGGCGGGTCTGAGGCCAGGAGCGGGGCTGAGAACAGAAGCAGAGCCGCAGCCAGGAGCAGGGCTGAGTGGCGTTCCCTCCCCGGCGGGCTAGTCCCAGCTGCACTCCCCCTGAACATTCCTCTGTGCCTCCCTAAGGGGGCACGCCCCACAGTTTGGGAGCCGCTGGATTAGACGTTCTAGTTCTGATCTCTTTCCAACAGTTTAGAAGCACCGTGTATATGTATATACACAGTTCAGCCTGCTAAGCTTGGCATATATCTGCTTTATATATAATAAGAAGCTGCCTACAATATTAACAGCTTGAAGTTTTTTCATCCTGCTGCCTTTAATATTTGCACTTTTATTAGCCAGCAGAATTGTAGATGAACTTTATGCTGGTATTTCAGTAGTATCTCCTTCCCTATCAAAAAGGTCTGGATGACAACTTGAAGATTAAAACTGTCAGGGAAGTTATCCCTGACAACAGCAAAAACCTGCCAGAAAGTGCTGCTGAAGCTAAAGCCCTGTGTAGACACGCTCTGGCATCATTTTAACAACAGACTAGATGTGTCATTAAAAAAAAAAATGTGTCCGTCCCAGAGGCATATGTTTGGAGAGACTAATGGAGCTAAAGTGACAAAAGGGATTTGTCCACTTGGACATGCTGACGGGCCATGAGATAAGAAGTAAGTCTCACATAAGTAGTTCTTGAGTTAAAGTATTAATTTACTCTTTGGAAATACTAAAAAATAGGGGGGATTTCCATGGCTCAGACATCTCGTTTTTCGAAGCTTTAGAGCGTCCCTTCCCTGACCAGAGCTTAGAAATCCATTTGGCAGGCCCATGTTTGTGTTCTGGAATGTATAATAATTTCCCGAGTGAGAAGTATGTTAAATACAGCAGGGCTGGAAATGGCTTTCTGCTTTCATTATGTCATTGCTCCCTTTGAGGTTTCTGGGATTCCAGGTTGTTTGCAATTACCTACGTACGCCCTGATTCAGAAAAAAGGACTTCAGCATGGCCTTGGATTTCAGTGGGACTTAAGCAAGTGCTTTTTTGAATACGGATGCATTCCTGGATCACGGCCAGGCCTCTTCCCATATTTTATGCTGGTAAATGTACAATGAAGTTTCACCCAGAATTGTGGGTGTTCGGTACCTTGCAGGATCAGAATTTGGGCTTAATTCACTGCTGCGCTTGAGCTCGATCAGGGCATCACATCCTGCTCCCTTACTCACAGGGCCAGCACAGGCCTGGACGAGGGTTACAACCACTTCCAGGAAGCACTAACTTGTGCCACCAATACAGGGAACTTTGTGGACCCTCCAACAGTGCAGGATAGGCGTTGCATAGCTCTGCCATATCCCTTCCTGCCCCAATACACCCCTGCTGACCCCGACATGCTACCTGCACTGAAGGGAGCAGTTAGCAGCACAGGGCCTACAGCCAGGGAATTTGCACCAGCAGGAAGTTCCCCCACCAAAATGACAGGTTTCAGAGTAACAGCCGTGTTAGAATGTATTCGCAAAAATAAAAGGAGTACTTGTGGCACCTTAGAGACTAACCAATTTATTTGAGCATAAGCTTTTGTGAGCTACAGCTCACTTCATCGGATGCATACTGTGGAAAGTGTAGAAGATCTTTTTATACACACAAAGCATGAAAAAATACCTCCCCCCACCCCACTCTCCTACTGGTAATAGCTTATCTAAAGTGATCACTCTCCTTACAATGTGTATGATAATCAAGTTGGGCCATTTCCAGCACAAATCCAGGTTTTCTCTCCCCCCACCCCCCCACACACAAACCCACTCTCCTGTTGGTAATAGCTTATCTAAAGTGACCACTCTCCTTACAATGTGTATGATAATCAAGGTGGGCCATTTCCAGCACAAATCCAGGGTTTAACAAGAACGTCTTGGGAGGGGGTTAGGAAAAAAACAAGGGGAAATAGGTTACCTTGCATAATGATTTAGCCACTCCCAGTCTCTATTCAAGCCTAAGTTAATTGTATCCAATTTGCAAATCAATTCCAATTCAGCAGTCTCTCACTGGAGTCTGGATTTGAAGTTTTTTTGTTGTAATATCGCAACTTTCGTGTCTGTAATCGCGTGACCGGAGAGATTGAAGTGTTCTCCGACTGGTTTATGAATGTTATAATTCTTGACATCTGATTTGTGTCCATTTATTCTTTCCCCTTGTTTATTCCTAACCCCTCCCCCCCCACCCGCCCAAGACGTTCTTGTTAA
Source organism: Caretta caretta (assembly GCF_965140235.1). Classification (NCBI taxonomy): domain Eukaryota; kingdom Metazoa; phylum Chordata; order Testudines; family Cheloniidae; genus Caretta; species Caretta caretta. The sequence continues at coordinate 90,849,340 of NC_134214.1, forward strand.
ACCCTGGATTTGTGCTGGAAATGGCCCACCTTGATTATCATACACATTGTAAGGAGAGTGGTCACTTTAGATAAGCTATTACCAGTAGGAGAGTGGGGTGGGGGGGAGGTATTTTTTCATGCTTTGTGTGTATAAAAAGATCTTCTACACTTTCCACAGTATGCATCCGATGAAGTGAGCTGTAGCTCACGAAAGCTTATGCTCAAATAAATTGGTTAGTCCCTAAGGTGCCACAAGTCCTCCTTTTCTTTTTCCCCACCAAAATGTGAATGCGCTCTGCACTCCCTCTCTAACAGTGCTTACGAGAGCCACCGTATGTCGGGAGTGCTGTGGCGATGGATTGGTTAGTGTTTGTAAAATGTTTAGCAGATGTAATAAGTGCAGAAGTCCCAAGTTTTACAGGATTGTTATCTTTTTCTGAAAGGTCATGTGTTTCTCTAAGGCTGTATGTCAGATTGCATCTGTTAGAATGCCTGCTGTACATGTCTTTGCACATGATTGTTTGTGTTAAATGATTTTCTTCTGTCTGACAAACTACAGAGGGTCTCTCTCTTGCCTTTTATCATTATCTGGTCCTGCGGCTGGCTTTCAGCTCGCAGCAGTGTTCATTTCCAAAGCAATTTACATCAATTTTTGTAATTAATTTGTAAAGCACAGTATAAGATATTTTACTAACATCCAAATATATTGCCCGTGATGCCGCCATCCACTAAGGTTGTAAGTCTATCAAAGAGCACTCACGTTTGTCTGGCAAGATTTATTCATGATGGACCCAAGTTGCTCATGGCTTGTGTATCCATTATCCCACAGATATTTAGAGATTTTTTTCCTCTTATAATTTGATCACTCATTTGCTAGGGATAGCAAAGTAAATATGTGATGTTAATATAGGACTTGCCACTTAGTTGTACACGGTCATTCATACGTATACATTAAAGGAACCCAGGAATCTAGGTGTTTCTCCCTTTGAAAAGTCTTCCCCAGTCATCCTCCTTTCTGTTAATTACAAGGAGAATCACACTTGATATGACAGAAGCGAAAAGGATTCCAGGACTGTGATTACCAAGCAGACCTCTTTCCTTGCCAAAAAAACACTCTTATGTTAACAATTTTTCCTACATATGGGTTATTGCCTTTTCAGCCCTGGAGACAGACTGTGCCGGAATCGTATTCGTGTCAGTCGGCTTGAGACTGAAAATAAAACTGTTTTAAAATTAGTTTGTTTATTCAGAAAACATCATTTCTAAGAACAAACATGGCTTTTTTTCAATCAACCAGGCTACCAGCGGCTAGCTGTGGAGAACTCCACGATTTGGGGTCTACTGGGCAGGACTTCTGATTTCACTATTGTGAATATCTGATGTTGACCTTGATTGCATCAAATGAAAGTGAACCACTGCCAAAGTTCCAAGGATATAGATATTTTTCTCCTAAGGTTACACTTGAATTGTTTCCATTTACAGGAACTTTGACAAATTTCACTGAAAATTATCTGGGAAGTGAAAAGTTTATCCTTAGCTCTGGCACTGTTAAGAGGCTACTGCTTATGGGAAATCAAGGCACCCAGTGAGGTACATACTTTCTGCTGCCCGTTGGTGAAGGTGCTATTGCGTTTGGTGACATGCTCCCAACTAACATCTCCTGTTTACTTTGTAATTTTGCTATTCTCTGCTTTAACTCCCCAACCTGCTAGAAACCTGAAATTTGCCTCTGGCCCTGTAGATTTTATCTTAACTTATTTTTCAATCTTTAGCAAATAAAATCCTTTTTTTCTGCTGTTCTCTCTCCAGCGTGCTGAAAAATGGTTTCAGTCCAGTCCTGCTGGCTCTGAGCCCACTAGTCAGCATTTCTCTGATTATTGCAAGATTTCATGGTATAACTTAGGACCGACATGGAGTCTCTGACTAACAGACCATCCGTAATGTATGACAAGTTGTGAGTGTCTGCAGGGCTGTACACTGCATTATATGGTGTCCCGCTCTTTGGTTTGCATGAACAGATGTAATACCGTTCTGTCTGCTAACAGCATATGGTATTGTGAATGAGGGAGCATGGAGGCTAATGCTGAAAGTGCCATTTGTGGATCCACAACAGCTCTGAGGTCAGGACCCACCTACTAAAAGTTCAAGAGCTAATGAAGGGGGTGGAGAGCTCATGCAAATGACTGATCTTCCATGGTACCAGCCTCTCTCTCTCCCTCCCCTGACGATGTTGTACAGGGCCAGCTACACTGTCCCCTTAAAACTGCCATGGAGGGTTGTTGGGGAAAGAGAAGGGACAGGGACAGGGAGTGGGACGTGGTGGTAACTGAGGATGCTACGCTATCTTGGCAGGGAGAGAAGAGTTTTGGGTGTATGGATCACGCCTAGCACAGTTAGATACCATTGGCCACCTTTTCAGTAGCAGCCTCTAAAGCTGGTCTTGCACAATGTTATGCATCCATACTTGTCTTTCCACATTTTGCACATTGCATTTATATGTGCAAACAGAACAGATGCATAATTACTGGTAGTACCCAGTTGGACACACACATGAAGTTTGCATGAGTTCTGTGCATGCAAAAAATTGTTTATCAATAATTGTATGCTCAGAAACGTAGACCTGCAATATATTTGTCCCTGCTATTTGAGGCCCTGATCCCACTTTACTCCTTTTCTCCACCTATTGGCTTAAGGGATATGGATCATTCAGGTAGGTAGGAACACCTTTGAAAGTTGACCCCAAGGGTCACATTAATATACTATGACCTGCTGTCCTCCTATACTGAAAATTTGGTTACCTAAAGGTACCTACTTTTGTCCCACATCAACTTAAAGATCTCGATGTAGTTTTAATTACATGAATTTCCATCATCTAATAAAATATTTAAAACTGTTATTAGTTGAGCATTATGTTATCACTAAAGTTATATAATTACCAAAATATCTAATTATGCATTTTAGTTTGTGTAATCATATACTTACAATGTGTAATTTTGTAATTATGGCACATCCCTGTAATAAAATCCTTATCCATCTGGTCCTCTATGGAAAACATTTTCTACCAAACAGAATGGGATGTGCCGAATGCTAGTTGAACAGCTATGCGGTATGGATGAAAGTAGATGTGCCATAAGTAGCATCAATTTTTTCAATGATCCATTAGTTACGAACAATTTTGATCATGCTGATTTCACTGTGAGTTGTTTTACACAGCTCACCTGCGGGTTACACCGACCTGCACCGGACAACCTTGTGGAATGTCCAACCAGCTGTACAGACACACACAGCCTGTGAAAGCAGACACCCAGCATCCTTGTACAGGAGCCAGGCACGCTCCTGAGCCTTCCACCAAAAGTGCACAATGACATGGAGGAGTCTAATGCTGACAGTGGCACTAGATTCTTTATGGGAGACGGGAACAGTAGGGCCATGGTCCTGGCAGCCCTCCGTACTGGCCATCTCAGCTGTGCCCGAATCAGGTGGAGCACTCTGTGCAAGGGGGTAATAGTGGGTACTGCTGTGTGCATTCTCCTAGCACTCCTGTGGGGGCATTGTGTCTGCTTCAGTTATAACGGGGCCACGCCCAATGCACAGCCCTTCCTCACCTCGCACTCAGTGCAGACTGTAGTGTTTGCAGGAAGATCCCCCATCGAATTGATCTTGGAAGCCAGACTATTCCTGCATTCCCTTGCCATTAGCAAAATGGGAATAGTAAATCACATTTCTGAACAGCCAATGACACTGATAAACCGCATTGTGCAAATGAAGGGTTAATGCTATTCTAAGAGAAATAATCTCAGGACTGAGACATTTTTTGAGAACTGATTTTGTCACAGGCCTCTAGGTGAACAACGTGCCTTCTAATTCCCATCTTATTTTCATTTTGGAAGTAATTAAATGGCTTTCATATTTTTACTTGAATTATTATTTTGTGAAACAATGAGACAACATGGGTCAGCCTTCTAGGCAGCAGTCTCAGCACATCAGTGGCCTCACCGTTATCAAGTTTTTTGTGGGAATCACAGCAGAGAGCAGTTTGAAGGAAGAATTTTAAGGAAGACAATGCATTAGATTTGTGGGTGGTTATGGGGGGAGCCTCTCTAGTGGGAAGGGCAGCATGGGGAAAGAGGTAAGGTGTTTGTTTCAGATTTACACAGAGCCTGGGAGTGAGGGCCTAAAGAGGTCAAAATCGAAGATGATGCCCAGGGTAGGGGCCTAAGTGACAGGCAGGATGGTGGTGCTGGTCATCATGACTGAGAAAGGATGTTGCTGGGAAGGCTTGGGGTGGGGGGGATGTCAGAGAGATGGGCAAGATTTCAGTATGCACCGAAGTAGACAAGTCTGGAGTAGAGAGGTAAATCTGTGAATGATCAGCACAGAGATAATGGTTGAATTTGTGTTTACAGATGAGTTTACACTGAGATGAGGTGTAAGGGGAGAAAAGAAGGGGAGCCAGGACAGAGCCCCGTGGAACCCCCACAGAAAGTTGGAGTGAGGATGGGAAGGGTCCTCTGAAAGAATGATTAGAGAGGATGGAGTCACAGAAGCCAAGGGAGGACACGTTTTCAAGAAGAAGAGCACGATTGACTGTGTTGAAGGAGGCTGACAGGTGAAGGAGAATGAGGATGGAGTGCTGGTTCTGGGCTTTGGCTAGGAGGAGATCATTAAAGTCTTTGGCATGAGCAGTTTTAGAAGAATGCAAGAGGTGGAAGCTGGATTGGAGAGGATCTAGAATGGAATTGAAGGAAAAGAATTTCAGACAGCAACAGTAGACAGCTCATTCAATTAGATTAAACATGAAAGGGGCAGTCGTTGGAGAGGCAGGTGTGTTCAAGGGAGAGATTAAAGCATGTTGGTATTATGAGGGGGAAAAGGTCAGAGGAAAGTGAGAGGTTAAGGGATGAGAGTTGGTGCGAGTGAGATCAGGAGATGGGATGGGATAGAGTAATTGGGGTGAGTGTAGGGGTTAGAGAAGGAGAATAGATGCAAGAGACTGATTGAGATTTCCAGATGGGTTACAAAGGCTTTGGATGCCTCATAAAACAGGATTTACGTGCATTAACTCTGTCCTAGGAGCTACAGCATAACCTGGCCTTCCTCAACTTCCTCAAGATGAGTAAAATATAGTTGTTTTTTTGACAGCCTCATCATCTTTCTAAAAAGTAAACAATGGACAAGTAATGTTTGGCCGAAAATTTTAGACGTTCTCCTGTCCATCTGGACTTGTGAGTGCACATTTGGCGTATTGCACCTACATCTCAAATGAATACAAAAATAAGTGCACATTTGAAGTGCAGCCTTGTTAAAAATGTGAGCTTTTCCATTTGGAATGGTACATTTCATTGACAGCTTTGTACAGCTGAGTCAAACTCATTAAGGGTCCAGATCTGCCACTTTTTATCATATTGAGCAATACCTTACTCCACAATTAGTTCCCTTGAAATTAATGGGACAGTTGAGAACAAAAGTACTACTCAAGGTGAACAACAGCGGCAGAATCAGGTTAATAGGAACATGACCCATTTCAGTCATGTTTTATTAAAACCGGACCTGGCTTGCTGCTACAAAGTGACACATCTGCTGCCTGATGGCTCCCTGTACCAGGGGGATAACCCTGTACCCACCCTTTTACCTGATGCAGTAAACATCTCCCAGTGCACTGGCTGCTGCATTGAAGGGATGAAGCCACCTTTGCAGGAGGGACGTAGTGGCCCCACAGAGGCTGCTCTCCAGTTTGCACTACCGGCCACAGAATGAGGAGCCGGCACGAGGTAGTGAGTAACGCGGTTCCTTGTGCCCCTAACTCCAGTAGTAGTAAAGGGCATGCTCCAGTGTCTCTCAAAATGACATTAATTACCAGGGTCTTAAATAGAAATGAGAAGGAAGAGTTATCGGGGCTAAAAAGCTGGATAATTTAACGTACATCTCGGTTACCAGAACAAAGACTGACTTTCTCTTTGCTTTGTCGCTTTCAATGACTATTTTAAAATTTGAAGCAACCCCTTAATTAGGAAGAACACCGAGGGTTTTTTTGTTTTTTTTTTTGTTTTTTGCGTACCGTCTCTCTCTTTCCCTCACTCCCAAGTCTTACCCACTATTTTGCTGTCTTTAAAACCTGATTGCATCTTGTTATCATCTTGTCCTGACTTGCTTTGTGTCTTGTGACACAAAAGGGGCACTAATCTTTGGTAATTAGTTCCTTATTAGAGTCAATTGAGATTTGTAGCGTGAGAAGTGAGCTTGTGTTTCTGATTTTTAAAAATTGGATCCTGAGGAATTCTTAGCATTGTGTACTGTCAGGATAAAAGGTATTTTAGTATTTTACACATTTTCCCCATGTGTTTACTGCTAGTTTCTCTTCCTCCTTGTCAAGATTTCTCTCTTGTTCCATTGTTGTGCTCCTCGTTTGAATGGAGCCTGGGCTTCTAGAATATTTCTTCTATGTGATACTATTACTTTACTGATAGAGAGTTTATTTTGCTCAGCAAATTGCCTTCTCTAGGCAGGGGTGAAAGTAACTTAAATGATTCACCGGTATGCAGTGTGGCCGGGGTTCTGGGCAAGGTGCAACGGCGGCTCTGGGCCCCTGGAAGGGACGGGGCCGCAGGCAAAAATCCCCCAGCCAGCCCTTCAGCACTGCCTGGCCTGCTCCGGCCGCTGACGCGGTAGGCAGCAGCGGCCAAGAGCCTCGGGCCCTTTGAATCACCTCCAGAGCCCCGGGGTAGCAGGGGCGTTGGCCAGGAGCCCTGGGGCTCTGGCGGCGATTTAAAGGGCCTGGGACTCTGGCTGCTGGTGCAGTAGACAGCAGCAGTCAGGAGCCCTGGGCCCTTTAAATCACCTCCGGAGCCCCAGAGCTCCCGGCCGCTGCCACCATGGCAGCAGCCAGAGCCCCGGGGCAGCTGCCCCTTTTGCCCCCTCTCCCGCCCCGCTCAGCGGCCCAGCCAGTATGGTTGGCACTTTCTTCCCAGTATGCCGTACCGGACCGGACCGGCTTACTTTCATCTCTGTCTCTAGGTGACAGCTAATATTTGTAGTGTCTTTCAAATATGTCTTTATTTTGTAGTAGTATTTGGCTGCATTATAGATCAGACTGGATTTTATATGGCCCTTGTAAAGTAATAAGAACAGAGTTGGTTTTTGAGGGGACTGGTAACAGGATACGGAGAGTGAAATCCTGACCCTATTGAAATCAGTGAGAGTGTTGCCATTGACTTCAAATTAGCCTGGATTTCACCCACAGTCTTTAACCTCCAGGTCCTTAGTTCTAGTCCGTGTCCCAGTCATGATGACTAAAAGTGTTTAGCGTATGGTGCTGTTTAGCATCTTGTGATATGAGCTGGAGGCTTAGAACGTTTTCTAGGGGATATGTGATTTTAATAAAGAAATTCAAGCTGGAACAAATTGGACTCTACAAGGCAGTGTAGCCTAGTGCATTTAGCACTAGGCTGCAACTCAGGAGACCTGGATTCTATTCCCAGCTCTGCTACTGGCCTGTTGCGTGACATTGGGCAAGTCACTTCACCTTCCTATGCCTCAGTGTCCCCATCTGTAAAATAGGGATAATGATACTGCCTTTTTATGTAAAGCACTACTGATGGAAAACACTATATAAGAGCTAGATATTATTATTTATGTGTGTGTATGTATTTATTATGTATTAGGAAGCTCAGCAGGGAGGCTCAGTTTCAAAGGAGAATGAAGCCCCTCTTATCCCAAAGATGGCCCCTCTATACCTGAGTTTTGACATATTGGCAAGATTGTCTGCAGGTAGGTGCACTGTCATTGCCTCCAGATGCTTACTCTGTAGACCAATCAGACTTCAGTTTAAGAGGCTCTAAATATGGCTATAGGAGTGGGGTGGCTCCATAGCTGTGATGTCGATTGTCCTCTGTGTGTGTGCGCGCACTATAAACCATTTAATTAAATTCAGTTGTCATTGTAAAGGTAAATATGTGTAGGTCTCAAAATGGGCTCTGGCTGGGCTTAGGAAATCAAAAACAATGGGGATGAAGTGTTGGCCCTGGTGAAGTGAACGGGAGTTTTGCTTCAATGAGACCAGGATTTTCACCCTCCGGTGGAGAAACAAAAGAAACACACAACCCCAATGTAATACTGTAATCAACAGGGCTATGATGACGACATTGTGCATCTGGAGATTGTGGTCATTTGTCTATGCCGTACGTACATTATTGAGAAGAAAATGAGAAGAAGAAAAGGCTGAGTTTTTTAAAAAGGGGAACCCTGCACCTCTAGGCTAAAAAGTCAGTGGGAGTTGGGTGCCTAACTCCCTTAAGACCTTTTGGAATCCCAGACAAATATCTTCATTTTAAAATGGAACATTCCAACACCTCCAGGAGGCCCTCATGCGTGGTGCTCAGTGACCTTTTTTAGAGAAGAAATTTTTTGGCCGGAAAAATATGTTTGCCAAAAAAAAAAAATAATGCAGATTTGGGTGGACTGAAACATTTCACAAATGTGTGTCTATTTCAGCAAATTGTTTTGGTCAAAATGGAAAAAAAGAATAGTTTTTGAAATGTCAAAACAGTCCATTGAAGCAGTTCCACTTTGTATAAATACTTAATTACTCACTGGAGCGGAGACTGGATTCCAGGTGTTCCCCCTCCTAGGTGAGTGCCTGAACCATCAGGCTAGAGAGTCATTCTCATTTGCTCTGGCCCAGGGATTATTCAGGTGTTTTATATAAAGTGGAACAGCTTCAACAGGAGAGATTAAGGGTATCCCACCCCAGGCTACTCTGAAGCCTGGTGATTGGGGCACTCACCAGGGTGGACAGACCTGGCGTCAAGTCCTTGCTCCAGAGCAGGGATTCAAACCTACACCTCCCATATTCCTGGTGAGTGCCCTGGTCTAAATGTTATAAAAGGGGACACCATCCCCTCCTCTGGTTTTGTGAATCTAGATCTTCATTTTTTGTTGGTTTAAAATGCCCCAAAACTAAACAGATTTTTCCAACTTTTTCAATTCACCATAAAATTCTGAAAATTTTCCATTTCTGTTCAATCTGAACTGATTTTTCTCTCAATTTTTCAGAACTCTGTGAACTGAAAAATCCGTTATTTGCTCAGTTCTAATGATGAGATATTTATCTTATAAAAAGGCTTCAAATACAGTGCATATCTGTAAAAATCAATATGATACTTCTATCTTTTCATTTTCTGATAAACAATTTTTTCTCTTTTTCTCAGACCAATGAAAGGATTTTTGAATCAGGGACAGATGGGCTGGGTGGACCTGGGGTCTTAGCCAGTATGAAAAGCCCTGTGTTCCTCGAAAATCTGTCTGTCAATCTAGTGCCTGGGCAGTGCAGTGAGATGTGCATGCACGTGGACCCTGTCTTCAAGCCTAGCTCCATTGCCTCCAGTATGTTTTCACACCAGCATGGGGGTTTGCATTATTGCATCTCACTGAAGGATTGAGGCATATGTTCTTACATGGCATCCAGCACCATAACACTTAGTGCCAATAAGTAATAGCTGACATCTGAATCACAGAGCTGATTAGAGAAGCAGAGTTTAGCCAATTGTTTTATTCAGTCTCAACAGACCATTGCCTATCACACTGATCAATATGTTTCATTGTTCCCCTGTCTGTCTGTATCCAGCTGTTGTCTCTTGTCTTATACTTAGATTTTCAGCTCTTTAGGGTAGGGAACATCTTTTTCTTCTGTGTTTTTATAGCGCCTAGCACAATGGAGTCCTGGTTCATGAGTAGGGTTCCTAGGCACCAGGGAAATACAAATAATAATAATAATCAATAATAGCTTGTTGATCATAGAAAAAATGTTTGACTGGTTCACAGACCTTGAAATTCTACATTATGTGAGCGGTGCCATTAATTTCAAGAGGACTGCTCAGAGTTGCAAGATCATGCCCTATAAAATACTTTTTCAGTTATGTAGATTACAGTGTTGTGGAAGGAATCGGGCGATGCTTGAAATCTTAACGATCTAGACACATGCTTTAAAAAAGGACAAGTTTATTTTCCCAAGGACAAAATGAGCAGAAATGAACAAAATGACAACTTCAGAAATAACCAGGAGTTCATTGTACCTTAAGGGGCTGTATGTTCACCTGTACTGCATGGTGCCGCAGGTACAAAGGAGTGGGACTAAAAGAGCCCTAAACTGGAAGACATAGAGGATGCAGGTGCCAGGTGGAGCCAACAGTTATTCAGGAGTCTGTGCTAGTGGATCGGACTGCAGGTTGATAGCCTGATCCGAATTACTATGATATTTTGCTTATTTTGTATATTGATCGTGCAACTGGAAAAACTGAGCAATTGGTTTTTTCATTAATGACTGATTTTTAAACATTTTGGATAATTTATTGCTTGTTTTTCGTGCCAGATACATTGAGGATGGAGTCTAGAGACAGCCTTAAAAGACAGCTTAGTTTTGAATTTTTGATTTGTTATTGTCTTATAATATGTATAAAACCTACCACTGACCTGAATTTATTAATTCTCTCTCTCTCATATTTGTATAACAAAAAAGTTACAATTGTATCTTTAAGCATCCCTTTAAAATGATTGAGTTGTCTTCAGAAAGGTTACAATTTCTGTCTCCATTCCCAATCACTTTATACATCTTAAATGTAGGCGAGCCACCACATTTCTCTAGTTTCCCATTTTGCATGATTCCAGCTCTCAAAAGCCAAGTAAGGGTAAAGATGTCCTGTGAATGAACCTTTTGACCTTTTGCTTGGCTGTAATCTCTTTGAAAAAAATATCTCTGCAGGCGCGGAGGATGTATTATAGTGTTACAAATCAACCCAGTTCCTGGATGGATTTATTACCTTGGAAGTGACTGATTGTTATTCTCTAGCTGGTCACATTTTTATTGAACTGCATGGAGAAGATGATCCCATATGGTGTAAGGGGAAATGATAGGTCCCTCAAGAGGCCCTTTCTCTTAGTGCCATGTATGAACATTTCCCTTTTATCAAGGACAACATGCCTCAGTCACCATTTTCTAAATGCTGTGCAGGCTCTTGGGCCCTTTTGCCAACCATCGAATTTGCTCCGTAAAAAACAGTGGTCATAAAAGAAGCTCATATTGACCTCAGGGAAGGTGTGGAGAGCAATTGTGTATTTAAGCTGGTATTCAGTCTTTGATTGTGGTCTTGCCTACTGCTTGAGAGACAGAACCCATAATGCATCTAACCAAGGACCTGATCCAAAGCCCACTGAAGTAAATAGAGAGTCCCCCATTAGTTTCAATGAGCTTTGGAGCAGGCCACAGCTGTGCAGTAACAACCTTACCATATGTGCAGAGATAGAGGCAAAGCAGAATGGACTTACAATGTGTATACATGTTGGAGGGAGTAAGGAGGCTGATCCGAAATCTATGGAAGTCGTTCCATTGGATGCCATGTCCTGTGGATCAGGCCCTGAGAGACCAGAGGCTAGAAGACAGGAATAAGAGTGGAGAACCTCTAATATGTCATACAGAACTAATATGTCCCAGGAAGGCTGCCACAGAGGAGGATCTCTGCTGTGTCCCAGGTAGGCTGCCAGAAAGGGGAAACTTCCTACTTCCCTAGAGCTCCCAGTCAGCACGAGACATTTCATAGCCCACAACTCACAGCACTGTAGACGTGAAGTAAATACCACCACAGAATTTCAACTGTTCCTGGTAGCGTGGGGCATGTGACCGGGGCCTCCCTGTAACTGCCCGTTGAGCATCAATTTCCAAACTAGCCTTGATACCAGGAGCTTTATTCCCTGCCAAATTCTAGAACTTGATTTAAAATTTCAACAGAAAGGTCATATATCCATTCTCTGTGAAATCCTATTGGACTCTTCCTTAAAGGGGCCGCAGCTACATTCTTCATCTTCTTCCCTTTGCCCTTTCCTCCATAAACAGTATTTTATAGTCATACTTTAAGTATATATTGAAGTACAAGGAAAGGGATGATTAGAACATAGGAATCAAGCTGTAAGTAATGAATATCTGTTGAGCTTGTTCCCTTCTGTACAAACTATATATTTTACATTCTCATTCTCCCCCGCTCCCATTTATCATGTGAGAACCATCAGATTCATGAAATACATGCACCAGAATATGTATCAGTCAGATATCAGCATAGTAAATGAAGTAAGTGTTATGGACTCTGCATAGGAAATAACTCTAGTCTTTCAATAATTACCAGTGGTAAATGTACAAATCAAGAAAACTCTCACTAAAGTTATGCACATATCTATAGGCTCTGATGATACATTTGCTCTAGCTTTATTCATGTGGATACAATTATGTTCTCAAATGCTACACTGTCCATAATATATAGGCTTACGTCCCTGTCTGTCCATCTATCTGTTTGAACTGTGGTCTGATAATTGAGCTTGAAACCACAGTTTGTAAGATTTACAATTTTTTGCTGGCAATATAATTTCACAACAACTGGGCTTTAAAAACCTAAGAAATGAAATGCTCATGAATAGACTAACCTTTGGGCGTTTTGTTTTATTGCCATAGTTCAACTCAAATGAAAAATAATGCCTTGTTAGAGCTCAAGAATATGTACTGATGCCTGAAACAGTTCTGGTAGTTGAATTACCAAAGAATCACAGTATAATATATCAAAATATTGTTCACATTTAAGATCCAGTATGTAGCATAATGCAGATTTAAATAGCATATAAGGTACTTTGACAATGAAATATTTTAAAAGACATAAATTGTGTGTTTGTGAGTATGAACCTTACTCTCAACAGTCAGAATAAAGCATTTATTATTTAGTGAAAGAGAATTCATAAATCTGGAATGGCAAGATACAATACTCTCAAATTCATGTATGCTGATATATGTGCTATTCCTTTCTTCCACTGCATATTTCTGTTATATAGTTTGGCATTTAAAATTATAGTGCCAGATACTGACCTGGAGTAAATCAGCATAGGTTCATGGTTGTCTATGGAGCTATGCTGATTTACACCAGCTGAGGATCTGGCCCATAGACATATATGTGTTCTAAAGCTGATTTTTGTAACAATCATACTGATTTGTGGCATTTCGCAAAGAATACCCTGATTCCAACAGTTATTGAGAAGTGTCTAATTAAACAAACTAAATGTATGAAATTTTTTAAGATCAACAATTATCCCATCCAAAGTTGAAATTAAACATTCCAATTTCATGTACTTTATTAGGTTATCATACCTACTGGATTACCAGGGCACACAAAATTTGAAATAGAAATTATGTGTGTTGCTCAAATGCATGTCCAGATCTCCAGGTCTCATTTGGCTGTCATTTTGATAGATGAGGAGGATTCATGGGGACTTGTTATCAAGGGGGAACATGAATGGCAGTGTACTTCATCCCAGAGACGCATAATCTGTAAGATCGGAATCAACTGAACCAAACAGATTTTCTTCATGCTAAAAAAAAGAAAAAAATATCCATGTATGGGCTAGGACCAGACATGTCGAATTTTATACCAAATGGTATATTTAAAGAAAGTATAAGCTGCTTCTAGAAGCCTTCTCAGCCATAATGAATCTTAACGACTACAGCACTAAAATATTAAACATAAAATATAAATGTAATTAGTACAGCATTGATGAATGTATCCCATGGTGAAGAACACAACGTAAATTTCAACACACCCAAGGCTTTCTATTAATGATCAACTGTGAATCACAGCATTTCACCAACAATGCATCTTTCAAAAGGACCATGCATGGACCCAAACATTTTTCTGGTAAAACACCCTGGTAGCTAGGCTGAGTGGATCCTATTTGCTGAATTAACTGTCTCTTAAGGGTATGTCTACGCTGCAGTCAGGAGGTGTAATTCCAGCACATGTAGTTCAAAGCTAGCTCAGTTATGGCTACAAGTGCTGTAATCACACCTCCCAATTGCAGTGTAGACGTAAAGGTAAGAGAGAAAGCTAGGGGGAAGGGCAGGAAGTCCTTCAAGGAGAAGTCTTAGAGTTATGTCTACACTGCAATTAAAAGCCCGCAGCTGACCTGTGCCAGCTGACTTGGGGTCACGGGCCTTGGGCTTAAGAGCCTGATTAATTGCAGTGTAGACGTTTGGGCTTGGACTGGAACTCAGGCTCCGGGCTCAGGAAGCTCCCACCTTGCAGGATCCTAGAGGTGGGGCTGTAGCCCAAGTCCAAACATCTACACTGCAATTAAACTGAGCCCCTTAACCCTGTCAACTGGCGCAGGCCAGCCAGTGTTTTCAAATTGCATTGTAGAACCTTAATGAGCCTGCTCACAAAAGAGCTTTTGTCTGTACATGCAGTCCTGCCTTATGGTGGTGTTACTTTAATTAAGATTAAGAGTAGGGTTGTCAATCACAGTTAACTCATGCGATTAACTAAAAAAAATTAATTGCAATTAAAAAAATTAATCGCGATTAATCGCAGTTTTAATCGCACTGTTAAACAATAGAATACCAATTGAAATGTATTAAATATTTTGGATATTTTTCTACATTTTCATATATATTGTATTCTGTGTTGTAATTGAAATCAAAGTGAATATTATTTTTGATTTACATATATTTGCACTGTAAAAATGATAAACAAAAGAAATAGTATTTTTCAATTCACCTCATACAAGTACTTTAGTGCAATTTGTCTTTGTCATGAACATGCTACTTACAAATGTAGATTTTTTTGTTACATAACTTCACTCAAAAACAATGTAAAACTTCAGAGCCTACAAGTCCACTCAATCCTACTTCTTGTTCAGCCAATCGCTAAGACCAACAAGTTTATTTACATTTTAAAGGAGATAATGCTGCCCTCTTATTTACAATGTCACCAGAAAGTGAGAACAGGCATTTGCATGGCACTTTTGTAGCTGGCATTGCAAGGTATTTATGTGCCAGAAACGCTAAACATTCGTATGCCCCTTCATGCTTCGGCCACCGTTCCAGAGGACGTACTTCCATGCTGATGATGCTCATTTAAAAAAATGTGTTAATTCAATTTGTGACTGAACTCTTTGGGGGAAAATTGTATGTCCCCAGCTCTGTTTCACCCACCTTCTGCCATATATTTCATGTTATAGCAGTCTCAGATGATGACCCAGCACACGTTTGTTTTAAGAACACTTTCACTGCAGATTTGACAAAACACAAAGAAGGTACCGATGTAAGATTTCTAAAGATAACTACAGCACTTGATGCAAGGTTTAAGAATCTGAAGTGCCTTCCAAAATCTGAGAGGGACAAAGTGTGGAGCGTTCTTTCAGAAGTCTCAAAAGAGCAACACTCTGATGCGGAAACTACAGAACCTGAACCACCAAAAAAGAAAATCAACCTTCTGCTAGTGGCCTCTGACTCAGATAATGAAAATGAACATGCATCAGTCTGCACTGCTTTGGATTGTTATCGAGCAGAACCCATCATCAGCACGTATGCATGTCCTTTAGAATGGTGGTTGAAGCATGAAGGGACATATGACTCTTTAGCGCATCTGGAACGTAAATATCTTTCAACGCCAGCTACAATAGTGCCATGAGAATGCCTGTTCTCACTTTCAGGTGACACTGTGAACAAGAAGCGGGCAGCATTATCTCCTGCATATTCAAACAAACTTGTTTTGTTCAGCCAATCGCTGAGACAGAAGTAGGACCGAGTGGACTTGCAGGCTCTGAAGTTTTACATTGTTTTATTTTTGAATGCAGATTTTTGTACATAATTCTACATTTGTAAAGTTCAACTGTCATGCACTAAAGACTTTGCACTTGTATTAGGTGAATTGAAAAATACTATTTTGTTTTTTAACAATGCAAATACTTGTAATCAAAAATAAATATAAAGTGAGCACTGTACACTTTGTATTCTGAGTTGTAAATGAAATCAGTATATTAGAAAATATAGAAAACCTCAAAAATATTTATATAAATGGTCTTCTATTATTGTTTAACATGGCGATTAATTGCAATTTTTTTTAATCGCTTGACAGCCCTAATTAAGAGTAAACCCAAGCAAAGAGTGGGATGGGGAGGGGATGATGCTGAGATTGAGTATTATCTGTGTGGTGTGTTAGCAATGAGTTAAGGTTGATGACAGCCATCTGCAAAGACGTTAAGGGCTCAGTGTCCATTGCTGACAATTTTGCCATACAGCTTAAATGCAAATATGAGTGCAAGGATATATGCAAAACTGAACCAAGCCCAAAAAAGATGGATTTGATCAGATAGTTATGGAGACATTTGTTGTGGCTTTTGGGAGTCTGTGGGCATTTCCTTCCTTTTTTGTTTAAAAGAATCATGTTTATCACAGAACTAAGTTAGTGCCCATTCTTGCTTCAATAGGAAAACTCCCCTCAATGTCATTTGGAGCAGGATTCGGGTTCTTATATCTTTACATTAGTCTTTTTCCCATGAGGAAAAGAGATGAGTGATAGTTATGGAGAGAAACTATTTTGAGAAATTCTGCATTATCTGTTGTGTGTGTAGCATTATATAGCATTTATACATTTCCTTTGCTGTTGTGCTTTCTTTTGAAGCTTATTGTGAGGTACCCCCAGTGTTGGGTTGATCCACATCTTGCATTACGCAACATCAGCCAAATTTCAGAAATGTCCTAACACCAGACTAACAAGGTGTTAGAAGAATTTTTTGATGGTTCCATCCACACTTTATGTGCACATTCTTTTGCCAATGGTTGCTGCATGAATAGAATTTGCAGCACTGTGTAGGAGAAAATATCTCTCTCTGCTGAAGTGTCCTCTTAATCTGAAATTGAAGGGTAACTAGGTTGACAGACCTGCAGAATGAACAAACAGCTACTGTCCTTTCTACTCCCTTAGCCTATATCCCCACTGACCCTGGAGTTAGCTCTAGATGGGGAAGCATGTGCAAGAAGTGATCATTATGGTTCACAGATCTAATGGAAGGGAAACCTGGAAGCTAAAATGTTGTCAAGGGGCATTTCCTGTCAAGAGAGATCTAATCTCAGTGATCCCGTCTGGCAAGTTCCAGAACTTTTGTTCAGTGAAATGAAAGAATTAAGCACAATGCAAGATAAGGTTGTCGCACTCTGAAAGAAATATGTACATTAGCACCAATGGTTAAAAGAACTAATGAATCCAAAATCAAGACTATCTGGACTGCTATGACTGAGATAAGGATGTAGCCCTGAAATACTTAGATTCCTTTCACGAAGACCTGGAAAATATGTCTCGGGCATGAGATGATAGAAAAGAGGTTTGAAAGCCTGTAATATGTGTGCTAGTCAGCTTTGTCTTTTGCCATCGTAATTTGATCCAAGTATTGTATTTAATCTTTGTTTAGATATATCTATCTCTTCCAATATCCCTGTTAACTTTTAAAAAGTTCAATAACTAGAAAAATTGTAAGTATTTCCTATCACAGCTAATATGTTTGAAGTTGTGCAGTTAAAGTAGCTTTTCCAGTGAAGGATAATGAAATGGTTAAATAGGAACCTAACATCCCAGATGGTCCATCAATGACATGTCAAGAACAAAGCATTTTTCTGCCCTTAAGAAATTACGCTTAGATCCTTGAGGGAGTAAAAAGAATTTATACAAGGATCTATGATACATCTGAGGCACACTGACAACCTGACCCCCCTTGCAAGATGCTGAGCACTCCTCTCCCAATCACACTCTTAAGCTTTGATATCAACGGGAGCTGAAAAGGCTCAACACTTTCTAGGAGTGGTCCCTAAGGGTGAAATTCACCCGTGTGGAGCAGGTCAGTGCAATCCTATACTCCACTGAAGTCTTCCAGAAGCCATAAATTTGAGGATCCCAGTGGGATTTAGGCACCTAAATACCTTTGAGGATCTGAGACTGAGTGCTTTATAAATCTTGTGTTGTCTCTCTCTACAGGATGATTTTTTTCCTAAGTGCCACAAATCTTGCATAGCAATAAAGGATGTGTGATCCTATCTCTTGTGCTCCACTCTGAAATTCTGTCTCTTCAGGTTTAGACCCAAATTTACAAAAGTCACCATTGATTTTGGGATCTCAGCTTGGATACCCAACCACTGGGACACCCAAAATGAGTGGCCACTTCTGAAAATTTTGTCAGGAACATATAAGGCTCTGTGGAACGTTACAATGTACTGACGTAGAATTACAATAAATATTCAGTTGGCTTGAGACAGATCAGTCTAATTGACATTGCAATGGTAAACACCACACCTGACACAGTTATCTGTAACTGAAGGGTTATTATAATTATATGTAGATTTTAAGCTCTTTGGGGCAGGGACGACCTTGTTTTGTGTTTGTACAGCACCTACCACAATGGTGTCATGGTCCTTAACTAGGGTGCTTAGGCACTTTTGCAATACAGATAAATTCATTATAGCGGTGTAAATTTTGCCCACCAGTTTTCATAGGGACAATTAAAATTCTGTTTTGTTCAACTTTTGTTTCCCAGAAAAAATTGTTCATTGTGGATGTTTTCTGAATAAATGTTAGTGCTGCTTTTATTCGGATCCTTTATATTTCCATTGCAGGAACTGACTTTTTATTTTTATGATGGTGGGGGAGACATTTAAAATACTGCCTTATTTTTGTTGTGGGAGAACAGATGGTGACCTCAGTGCAGGATTTCTTTGGCTTTGATTAAAATGTGTGTAGAATACAGTTCTGAGAATATGTCTGCAACTCTGTGTGCCCCCATTAGTGCATTTAGAACACTTTAGCCTAACAGATTTAGTCATTATGTGCTTTTCTCGCTTATATAAAATATAAAAGTTGATAAAGAATGTGTTTCATTAGCATGCTCAAGATAACAAATGCATTTCAGCAGCCTTAATATCCCACTGTAATTCTCCATAATATGAGGCATTTGTGAGCTCTCAATGAAGAGATGAGAAGTTAATATTTCTAGCTTAGTTTTATTTATATTTCCTTTATTATTTCCAGCACTGAGACCATCTCAACTACTAAATGTAGACTACTAAATGTCCCTCAAATGTGAGGGAAATGCCATCAGTAAAAACACATGACCTAGAAGAAAAGAAAATGCAGTCTTGCTTAACTGCGTGTGTCATGTACATTTGATTTTTAGGTAAAGTAGTTGATGTATCAGAACTTAGTTGCTTGGTGTCAAGGTTCCTTCCCCACTCTGAACTCTAGGGTACAGATGTCGGGACTTGCATGAAAAAAACCCCTAAGCTTATTTTTACCAGCTTAGGTTAAAACTTCCCCAAGATACAAACTATTTTACCTTTTGTCCCTGGACTTTATTGCTGCCACCACCAAGCATCTAACAAATATAACAGGGAAAGAGCCCACTTGGAAACGTCTTTCCCCCCAAAAAATCCCCCCAAGCCCTACACCCCCTTTCCTGGGGAAGGCTTGATAAAAATCCTCACCAATTTGCATAGGTGAACACAGACCCAAACCCTTGGATCTTAAGAACAAGGAAAAAGCAATCAGGTTCTCTAAAGAAGAATTTTAATTGAAGAAAAAGTAAAAGAATCACCTCTGTAATGGTAAATACCTTACAGGGTAATCAGATTCAAAACATAGAGAATCCCTATAGGCTAAACCTTAAGTTACAAAAAGATACAAAAACAGGAATATACATTCCATTCAGCACAACTTATTTTATCAGCCATTTAAACAAAACAGAATCTAACACATATCTAACTAGATTGCTTATTAACTCTTTACAGGAGTTCTGACCTGCATTCCTGCTCTGGTCCTGGCAAAAAACAACACACAGACAGAGAGAACCCTTTGTTTCCCCCCACCTCCAGCTTTTGAAAGTATCTTGTCTCCTCATTGGTCATTTTGGTCAGGTGCCAGCGAGGTTGTCTTAGCTTCTTAACCCTTTACAGGTGAAAGGGTTTTTTCCTCTGGCCAGGAGGGATTTAAAGGTGTTTACTCTTCCCTTTATATTTATGACACTTGGGTTATTTGGAATTAGAATTTCTGTGATCCACTACTTGTACACTATATTTTGATATACATTGTTATGCTTTAAACATCCTGTAATTTGTTTACAGTAGGGAATTCCTGGAAGCAGTTGGACTTTAATGTAACGTTTTTATTGCAAAAAGCTGACAATAAAGGAATAATATAAAATTGCACAGTTTATTAAAGAGATTCAACAGAGCCAGACTCCATGCTGCTCTCAAGCAAGCAAATGCCATTTTGAAATATTAGATTTTAAAATGTATGAAAGACATCCTCCACCCCCAAACTGTTATATAAAATCAAGAATATCTTCTGCTTGTATTAACATCTTGATCCCAGATTCTGTGAAACTGCTTTATGAAGTTTACTGCTGCAATTCTCCTGCAGACAATCTTGATTTATAGGAAAGTTCATGGAAATAGACATGATCTGTATGAAGATTCAAAATGAAAAACAAAAGGATTATGCGGTCACTTCAGCTGAATAACACATTAATCATCTTTTTGTTGTTGCTGTTTAATGATAATACTTAGGATCGTCTCTTAGGGCTTAAGTCACAAACAGAGTTAAAGGTGGGATTTATTTATTTATTTGCACTTTAATTGGAAAAAGTGTAGAAGGCACTTTTGGAAATTCTTAAAGCTTTTTCTCTTGCCAAGTTTTGTCCATTACGAGAGAGAGATAGAGATTTGGAGGCATGAGAATGTCAGTTGATGGAACTGGCCCGTCATCTTCTGATCATATCTAGTAGCCCCTGGAAAATATGTCTTTGTAAAATGGCACAGAACATCTTCCATTAACATTGGTGCTTCAATTAACATTGCTAGAGATCATGCTTCTTTATCACCTTCCACTGCTCAGGTAAGCCTAAAAGAGGGCAGTCTGAAGCAAAATAGAGTGACTTTGTGTGCCTCCTACTACAAATTCAGGTACCAAAGATTGAACAACAGGTGTTTAGTATAGGAGAATGAACAGCAAGCCTAGCAGCTTCAGGAGTCAATAGGCTTGCATTGGGTGTAAGCCCACTCGGAACATGCTTCAGATTGTCCCTTTTCATGATGGAGTATTAGTTGATTCTGTTGCAAGTGAGATCTCCTACTCTGAGTCTGGGGCTCAGCCACACAAGCCAGTCAGAAGAAAAAGAAAGTTCTGGTTGCTTTCCTGTTGACAAAGAACTTAGAATTTGCAAATTGTGTCCAGCCTTTGATCTAATTAAATATACTCATGGAGACTGTGTCGCTATTGAGGTTGCTGATGCAAAGAATTAATCATTGTGTCTGATGTCAGCTAGTCTAGCTTCTTTCCCATTGGATCACAGCCCAGCTCAGGAAATCCACTTGCCATTTGCTGGAGGGAATGAGTGCATTGCAGTGGGGGAGGAACTAAAGTTTACTCGCTGGATAATATATCTAATGGCATGAAGAAACTTGGTCTGATCATGTTGTTTTCAGCTCACATGCTGCATGGAGACATTCTGCCACAAAGAGAGGTGCACAAATCCCAAAAGGGAAGGGAGTTGGAGAACATAAAATGGCACATCTATTTTCAGCCTTCCCGTAGTCCTTGCTGGAGGAGGTAGGAGACCTGGGTTCAAATCCCTGCTTCACGTAAGGCCAAGTGGGCATTTGAACCTGGCACTCCTACATCCTAGGTGAGTGCTGTAACCACAGGGCAATTGCATTAAAGGGAAGAGGGTGGCTCCGCCTCCATTTTTCTTGATAAAAAACTGACCTAGCAAAGGCATCCAAATCGAGGAGAGGGTTCATGGCTGTGAATCCCAAGAGGATGGTGGTGCCTAACTCCCTTTGAGGGCCAAGGCTTAGGCCACACCCCCTCACCTCAGCATTTCACTGGGCACCTAAACTGGGGCTGTGAATTCCACTAGGTGGCAGGTGGCCTTCCAGTTGGGCTATGCCATGCTGACCCTAAGTCCCCCACCCCAGAGATAGCAAAAGAAAAGTGTGCACCCCTTGTTGTTTACTTCAGTTTATGAAATCAACAAACGGGGCCCAACCCCTTCGTCTGCCTATCATTTAAAAAGGTCACAATGTCAGACTTAATTCAAAATTCCATTTAAGCAGCTGTTTATCCTAGTTCTGTGGGAGACAGCATTTCCGGCACGCTGGGAAGCAGATCCCAAAGCCCCTCTGCTTCCCATTCCAATAGAGGCCCTAGGACAGAGGTGAGCAAACTACAGCCAGTGGGCCACATCCGGCTCGTGGGACCATCCTGCCCAGCCCTTGAGCTCCCAGCCGGGAAGGCTAGCCCCCAGCCCCTCCTCTGCTGTCCCTCCTACCCCGCAGCCTCAGCTCACCGTGCCACCAGCACTCTGGGCTATGGAGCTGTGAGCTCCTGCCAGGCAGCGCGGCGGCCAGACATGCTGCTCTGAGCGGCATGGTAAGCGGGCGGAGAGCAGTGAGGTTGGATAAGGGGCAGGAGGTCCCAGGGGGCAGTCAGGGGACAGGGAGCCGGGGGTGGTTGGATGGGGCAGAGTTTCGATGGGGGGCCATCAGGGGACAGGGATGGGGCTGGATGGGGGGATTCTGAGGGAGCGGGAAGTGGGAGGGGGCGGATAGGGGGCAGGGGCCAGGCTGTTTGAGGAAGAACAGCCTTCCCTGTCCGGCCCTCCATACAGTTTTGGAACCCAAATGTGGCCCTCAGGCCAAAAAGTTTGCCCACCCCTGCCCTAGGAGGAGTCCCCACCAGACCATGTTCTGGAAATGAATTGCCAGCCACAGTTCAGAGGCAACTCTGGGAGACACACTCCATAACTAATTTGGTGTGTCTGAACCTATTTAGCTCAATACATTGATAAGAAGGATGGGGGTGACGGGTGAATAAGAATGAGGAAAGATAAAGACCAGAAGCAAGCCAGCAAGCCAGCACAGCTTAGGGGAAACACAGAAGGTGCTTTGTGTGGCTTATACTTTTTGCTGCCACAGGGGAGTTTTGCCAAGTTAGTGTTTGTGTTTACTATGATATTGCCAAAAAGCCAACCAAGATTGTGGCTTTATTGTGCTAGATGCTGTACAAGCATAAAATAAAGTGCACTAAAGAGTTTATAATTTAAATAGAAAAGAGAGACAATGAGTGGGGAAAAGAGAGAGTCTATGTGGAGGGGTAGTTTGCAAAAGTCATGTTCAGGGCACAATTTTGTAGGTCTTAAACCGGACCCAACAATAAAACCTAACCAGGATAGGACGACATGTGTTCAAATCTGAGCCTTAGGTGAGCTGTCTGCTCTGGCCTGGCTATTTGTCTGTTAACAGAGTCAATGTATAGAATCCACAACCTGCCATCATCTGTGCATGCTCCAGTCCACTCCCCCCAGACACTGGGGGATCAAAGTGTTCGCCTCGTTCCTTCATGCTGGTGGTTGGCAGGCATGGTTGCACATTTGGAAGTTGGGGTGAGCCCCTCATGTACGTTTGGTTTGTGAACCATTTGCTTTTGTCATCTGAAATCAATGAGGTGATTTTTTTTAAGTGATTCATTACAAAAAACACTGTTTCTATCTCAAAGGAAGTCTGTGCCACTCCGGCGGAAGGGTACAAGGAAATTTCCTCGCCCCTCAAAGCAAAGTCTGATACCTTTCTATATGGTGGGCTGCACCCTCACTGGAGTTCCCCATTTGGGTAGCGCCTGGGGTGCTCCCCGGGCAGTATTTCCTTCTTGGCTGTCCTGGGTGGGAAGGGAGCTTTAATTTCAACCAGGGCTCCATTGGGGTCCTACTGGCACAGAATTCTATGCAGTGAATGGGTTGACTGAGTGCTTCTGAGGCCACCCTGATTGTGCTCTCTCCCCAGCCATTTTTGGGTTGCCCTGGTCACCTGCTCTGACCTCTGGTTTATGCTAACAGAAGGCAGCACGAACCATTCATAAAGCTGGTCCAGTGAACTGCATATGCTCTTGTTTTATGTTTTCATTAGACTCCGCCTCTCCTCCTTGCTCTGTTCCTTTCCCTCAATCTCTCCTTATTTGACGTTGCCCCTCTGGGCTCTGTTCCTCATGCTCCATTTTCCTTTAATATTTTTCTCTGTTCCTTCTCTCGGTTCCTTTTCTCCCAGTCTAAGTAGAGCATAAACCCAAGAGTGTTTTTATTTGAGTTAGATATTTCACCCATCATGACTGAACAGGTCTGAAACATGGAAAGCTGAGTTTTCCCGTCCATCCATGGTCTTTAGCAGCCAGTATTCTGTAACTCATAGATTTTAAGTCTAGCAGGGACTCTCTTATGGTCATGTAGACTGACCTCCTACATAACACAGGCCAGAGAACCTCACCAGTAATCTCTGATTGCGGGACAAAAGGCATCCAAATGCCAGGCACACACAACTAGATTATCTGAGTAAACCGATGCCTGCATTCGCTAACAGTTCAGATGAAGACGGACTATAGTATTTTCATGTGCAATTGTAGTTTCTTTGCCACAGTATATGGTTTAAAATAACACTCTCTACTTAACACTCGAGCTTAAAAAGTCTCAGGAAGATAATGAGAAACTGTAAGGGAGAAAAATGGCATGAGCAGCTTCTTATGTAGCTACTGCACAAATAAGTGACGGCAGGCACCGTACCAGCTAAAAATAAGAGTCAGTTCTTCAGGTTCACATCGTTCACTTTTCATATCTATACTGTACTGATTGCTCCTCCCACAACCTCCCCACCATGGACTACATTGAACTCAGGTAGATGAATTGCATTCTTAACAAGGACCCTCCACAGGGCGCATAGAACGTTTGCTCAGCACTGGACTCAATTATTTTCTTACTAAGATGTGAACATGTCATTGGTTATCTCACCATGTCTCTGGTGGTGCTGGCCCTTGAAATAAAGCCTCTCTTAAGCATTGGTGTGGACTGATACATATATTCTTCTGACTTAATACTTGACAGGGTTAACAGAACAGAATCCTCAGGGAAGGGTATAGAAAACGGTGACTATGTTGAGTAAAGCTGTGGCAAGTGTTTGTAATAAACCTGTTCTCCCCTGGTTTTGTTAGTCGCAGAATAACAGGGTCTCCAAAAGGTCCTTGAGGGTAGTTGGAAGCGAGACTGGGCTATGTTTCAAGCAGCTTTGGGCTGATTTATGATTTTGTGTGAAACCAAGCAACACTGTAGGGGGTTTGGCTGGGCTTTGTTTAGTACCCAAATTTCCAAGCAAATTTGAAGGGTGTACAGATCCCAAGTGGATTGCAAGTGAAAATCAGTTTCTGCTTCATCCCCTGCATAACTTAAGTTATATAAGGAGATAAGAACTGGGTAGTAGCAATTAGTTTGAGTTAGGGATCTTTCATTTTTTTTCTTCTCATTCTACCCTGCATGGGTGGTGTTGGTGCCCTGTAATATACAGGCAGTTAGAGTAGGTGATCTCATGGTCCCTTCTAGCCTTAAATTCTATGACTCATTCCATCCTGGTACCCTGTTCAGACCTGAACTTACCATATTATTCTGAATACTCCAGAAACCAGCGTACATTTCAGTGTGCACCATGTAAATTAGGGATTCATAACTCCTGTACAGCAAGCTCTTTGTGGAAAGGGCATGATCCAGCATGCCCTTACTGTAAGCAAATCTATCTTTTATGAAACAAGCTATATTTTTGTATCTGCAACTTATTGGCTAAAGAAGGAGACTTTCTCCATAACTGAATTTCACGCCCACTAAATGTGTGCTCACCTATATGCTCTCTACATGCTGATAAATACACATCTGCATGATCAAGCATAAAATATAGAACCCCAGCTCTCAGATAAAAGATCCAAGACTAATTTGCATTGTCACCCACACAGGCAGATTGTTATGGAAATTGGCCCATATCTCAAAGATACTGCATTAAACAGCTAAAGAAGTTTATAAAGTGCTTGTAGCAGGGTGAAATCCTCAAACCTTAATTAATCAGGTTTTATGTGCCTTTCCTGCAGCAAGAGTGAACAAGAAAACAACCCAGCACCCACTCATAAAGGCAGTCCACAGGACCTCTGCATCTACTGTCCATCTATACCCGGATGGGGGGTTTCCTGGTCACTGAATCAGTGCTGGTATTTTAGCCCTTCCCCAGCCTCCTTCCAAAGTCAGAGCCAAACAGAGCCATCTCCATATCAAGGGGTACCAAGCCCTCCTGCCCACCAGACTCCTTTCCCAGGGATTTCAGGTGTGCTGCAGTATTTAGAGCTTCACCTAGACACTGCTGATAGGTGAATTTTTACCCATAATGTACAGCTGATTAAGGCTTTTTCATCAGATCAGCAGGAATGCACGTACTGCTCCATGTGATGTTCTGTCTCTAAATTTCATGGGTGTGTCTCTCATCGGGGTCTCTCTCCATATCCAATAGTGCAGTATTATCTTTGTTTTCCTGGTTTTCTCACTAGTCAGTGTTGCCCTGGTTTAAGTCTGCCATTGAGAATGAAATACTAGCACCCATGACGCAAAGCTTTGGGTCCACCTTCTTTCCCAATTGCAGGGATCTGTCAGGGAATCTGGAACGTTTGGGGTGGAAACAAACTGGTGCTGAATGCATCCGATGAAGTGAGCTGTAGCTCACGAAAGCTTATGCTCAAATAAATTGTTTAGTCTCTAAGGTGCCACAAGTACTCCTTTTCTTTTTGTGAATACACCTAGATACTTGAGGAGGCTTTGTGAGCCAGTTCACAAAGAATCAGACCATGGCCCAACCTGTGCAGGGCACAGGGGGCTAAGCAGGAGCTCTACCAGGAGCTGCAATGTGGGGAGGACAGCAGACTCTGCAGACTCCCCTCACCCTACCCCCACTCCCACTCAGGTGGGTGGAAAAGGCGGCCAGGCATTGGGGAATTACACTGAGCCAGCCATAGGGCTGCTTCGCTGGCAATGCAACAGGGTGTTGCCCCTTGCTCCGGGCTTGTGGCAAAGTCATGACTGAGCCCAAAATATCAAAACCATCAGTAATGCAGATGTTTCTTCAGAAGAAAAATCGAGCCCAACCTTTTCAATTTTGGCTGAAAATAAACCCCGTCCTTTCTGAGATTCAAAGATACTATGTATGACTTCCTTCCACCCCTCCCCCACCTCAGTAGACAAAGCCCCTTCCCCCAGTGCCACCCTGTGGTAGAACAGGAAGGATTTGCTGCTAGTGAAGTGATTCTTCCATATTGCCTCTTAGCCAGCCTGCAGTGCTTCTGCGGCCAGCACAGAATTGGTGGTGATGGGCCAGTGATTTAGGGTATTAATCAGGAATGTCAGCCATCTGGATTCAGTTCCCTGCTTCTTCACAGGCTTGCTGTGTGACCTTGCGCAAGTCACTTTGTCTCTCAGTGCCTCAGTTCCCCATCTGTAAAATGGGGATAATAGCACTCCTCACCTCCCAGGGGTGTTGGGGAGACAAATACGTTACACAGTGTAGGCAGTAGTGGGGGCTCATAAGCGCCTTAGAGAATTTCTACTGAAAAGATCCCTAAACAACCTATTTAAGCAAGTGGGTATAACAGTGGCAAATATTTGCCCAAGCTAGTAAACTGATGCAAAATCGAAAGGGCAGTGGGGAGGGGCTTCCCTTGGGCGGATGTTAGCTTTTAGAAATAAACATTTTTTTAAATGAAATAAACTATTCCATTGATCAAATAAACAAATGCAAGGCAGGTATTATAGCTGCTCTACTGGTGGGGTTTTAATTATTTTTTTGCCTACTAGGAAGCTTTCGTTTTGAAAAGCATTGAAAATGTAATACGGCTTAAGCTTGGTCTTTCTTAAGTATAACCTCAAGCTAAACTCTTCTATCTATGGTGCGTCACTGAGATGGTTTATAAGTTAAAGTTAACCTTCCTATTAGCATTTTAATGGGAAAAAAATTGCACCACTTACTTAGCGGGACGTTACAATCTGTATTAAAGAGGCAAAATCGCACAAGTATGCCATAAAGCTGGTTCCTTACTTATCAGCATTTGCAAAGTTTATTTTTTACCCCGGCTTTTTCTCTTGATCAATAGAAATGCAGGGGATTTTTTGAAACTATTCTATTGCCATATAAACTTTCCACAAATATCCCATCATGCAAGCTATTCCACGTGGAGGTGCCCTTGCATTTGCGTGAACTCCCATTGCAGGATTAAGACTTCGTTTATTTGAGCAGAAATATTAAACATGTATTTTCCACTTTTTTTTTTGTTCTAATGAAAGAAGCAATTGTTAATAGAGGTTAGTCTTTGTGGAAATGAAAAAGTAAGCTGGAGAGCTGTTACAGATGCAAGTATACTTGTTTATTGAATATACCAGAGTCAATAAAGATTTTAAAATAATAAATATATTTATAGCACCGCCCCAACCTCCGCAGAGCATGCAGAGCATTAGATAGTAATTTCATTATTAAAAATTAATTCACTTTATTCCATGATTTTGTCTTGTTCAAAGACAACTCTTCATCAAAATAAGCTTTGCTTTAACTGAATAATCGTATGGGTATCTTGTGGAGAAAGGCAGTGCAGCAGATGGAGATTTTTAGCTGCATTAGCACACAAGGTATTAAATCTCTAGGCCAGGAATCAGCTCTTGCTCAGGGAAGTGTTTATTGGCACAGAAGTGTAAATGTGGAGGAGTGAGTGACTCGAGCATGGTGGGGTTGGTAATGGAATACAAAGCTCTTTACTCTAGTTAACAGGTTGTGCTGTAGGTTGGCAGAGACTGAATATCGCTACTGTTTGATAGCACTTTGGCCTGTGTCCTTTTCTTAGAGGAAGAGTGTCTACATGCAGAAACCAGCACTGCGCCTTGCACGGTCATTCCCACTGGAAGGAACAGATTAAGGCAATCCTAAGCACACCACAATGTGGGGACCCCATAACCCAACCCAATGGAGTAGGCGTGAACCTTCCTCCCCTAGAGAGTTACAGGGCCCTTTCCCCCACCCCACCCCCAGAGCAGCAGGAGCCTTCTTTTACAGACCCAGAGTGGCAGAGATGGAAGTGAGGGGACCCCTCATACTTCTTACTCCAGCAGCTTGGGGCTAGCTGCCTCAGTGGGTGAGCCAGGTCCATGACACTCTTCTCCTCCTGCACCTTGTGCGCAGTCCTCTGCTGGGGTGGTATTGATGCTCACCGCACAAACCAACGGGTCTGGAACTTAAACCCCCCGCCCTCCCATTGCAAAGAATGGGGCAGTTCTTCCCATCTGCGCACACTCGTGCAGCATCGCGGCACCAGTTCCACTCAGGTCACATTTTAAACGTTTGGTTTGCAACTATCAAAGCTAGAAACCTAGCGGCTGTGCCTTAATCTGGCCCTTCCCCCTGGCAGTCAGCAAAGGGCCAATGGACGGAACAGACCGTAGAGGCTGTAGTAGCTTCTAACTCCTAGAGGTGGCCATAGGCTGAGGCATGCTGGCAGAGCACTTTGGGGAAATGGTACAACTACCTGGTGTGTGGTCAGCAATGAGACAGGTTGGCCAGGCAGTGTGGAGAAGCTTGCATGGAAACTAACAGAGCAATATCTGTCCCATGAAAGAAGAGGATTTCTGCCTCTTTCTGTGTTGCTGTCAATACATCACCTTTCATGAACACTACATTCATTTGCAAAAAAAGAAGCTGGGCATTTCTTCATGAGGATTTATATACATTTAATACAGAGGAATAATACCAAGATTTGGTAGGCAAATGCCACTAATAAGGCCATCACTCACACAAAGGAAGGCATGACAGTATTTGGAAATCTTGCTGGTCACGTTGTAACGCTACACTAAATGGAATATTCTTCTTATGCATACGAATAATGCCCCTAAATATAGGTAGTATTTGTGTATGGGCTTTTTCATATACATGCTGGAAGACCCCTGAGTGAGAAGCTATATTCTCCTTGTAAGTCAGCTAAACAACCATTTATTTTGCAACGCCTGTTGTGTCACACACGCACACGCACACCGCCACTGGAGCTGTGCAGAAAGGCCGTAGACTCCATCTGTTGAGATACAAAACCTGTGTATTAGTTTCAGAAGAGCAATGCAAAGCAACTATCATGGCAAACCTGTGCCAAACCTTATGTACATTCCTTCATTGAGCGCAAGGTCTACAAAGATGCAGTAGCGCAGAATCAGCATCTGTAATGCAGCAGCATCTCCAATCCAAGGACAAATGTTGGAGCAGTAAATGAGATCTAGTGAAGTGGGAGGAAGTACATTTTCTATCGGAACTTTCTCTACTCCTACCGTGTGGGGGGGGGGTTTGGGGGGGTGCTATTTGTTTGTTTGTAGAACATTGGCTTGCATTAAAGTTAAATTCTTTTGCTATGTGGGATGCCCAGCCACGAGGTTTTCCTATGTCATAAAGAAGAAAATGGCAGTAGCTGTACGGTTAGTTCAGAAGATAAACAATGTTGTTTGAACAGACAGTTCAGATTCTCCACATCAGCTTTTTCTGTCAAACAAAAAGAAAATGGGGTTGGATGGAAAGAATACAGAAGGTACTTTTGTTCTTGAGAGCTGTTCCTCATCTCTCTCATCTGATTTCCAGAGGGTTATGTTAAAGAGTTTGCTATAATTCACACAGAAATACCCAGCGTTAAAAGCTTAAGACCCATAAAAGTGAAGTGCTCAGAGTTAAAGTGGATTTTGGTGGTGGTGGTTACTCTGCCGCACTGTATGCTGGTATTAGTGATAACAGCATCTCTGAAACATGGGCCTATTGCACAAGATTCCAAGGGTATATGTACACAGCACCTCCCCTCCGCCCCCCCCCCAATATCAGCACCGAGTCTCAAAGCCCAGGTCAACTGATTTGGGTTCATACTGCAAAGCTAAACATAGCAGTGTAGGTTATCAGACTCTGGCTCCGAGACCCTCCCCCGTCACCAGGTTTCAGAGCCCAGGCTGCAGCCCAAACATGAATGTCTACACTGCTATTCTGAGTCAGTTAACCGAGGCTCTGAGACTCACTGCTGCAGGGTTGTGGTTTTGTTTTCCTGGGTAGACATACCTCGAGTGTGTTTACAGCTTTTAAAAAATATACACCTTCATAAGATTGTACGCCACGGACAGCAAGTAGCCAGCCCCCAGATATAGAGCACTGTCATTCAAAATAACTCGGGCGCACCACCCAAACCAGTCATTTAGACACAAGTTTTGTCCTACCAAGCTCTTTAGTCTGGCAAAATCCGGGGTCTTATCATTATTTATCACTTAAACCTGGTAATGGTAATGCCTGACTCTGGCTGTAGCAGCTAGCTGATGATTTATGGCACCAGTCCCTGTAGATCAACAAACACAAACTCTGACAAAGTGGCAAGGGCAGGTGCATTCCAGAGTAAAGTACCCTGCACTGAAAATACCCTGCAACCACCCTCCATCATTTTAAAGCCTGGGACAGTTAACTGTGGGGTGTCCACTTGCGCATCCCCAGAATACCAGACATTTGATACTTCTGGGAACGGCATACCCTGGAGGATGCCATTTTGAAGAGGGCACCACCAAGGTCATGCTGCAAGAAGGAAGACATTTCGAAGAGCACACTGCCCCATGCCATCTTGCATATGCCACCCTGCCGGTGGAGGCAGAGTGGAATGCTGTTCAAAGTTGCTTCCTACATCCACGGTACTTGACAAAACCACACCTGGTTTTGTCTCAGTACACGAACAGGGTAAAAATCATTTAAAAACAGGACTGTCTAGCTTAAAACTGGACAAAAGGCCCGCCTAGTTAACAGGAGAGCTTCTGCTCAACTTATTAGTTAACAGGACACAGAATGGGTGTAGCAGTCACTACGGTATACCAGACACAGCTCAGTTAGGGCGTTGTAGTTTAAAATCATGTGCACTAGAAAGAAAATAGGAAGCCAGAGCAGCCTATGGGGCACTGGTGTATTTAGCCTGACATTTGTATCATGCTCAGCAAATGGGATGCCGTCTTCTGTACTGGCTGGAGTTTCTGGTTAGCAGTTCCCAGCAAGTGCATCGCAGTTGTCCAACGTGGGGATGACAAAGGCATGGAAAACTATAACAAGGTGTCTATGGGGGAGAAAATATTGCACCGTTCTGGCCAGCTCAGCATGGAAAAGTCACTTGTAGTCATTACTGCTGGCTGGGACTTCCAGGGCAGACGTGGCAAGACAAACAGAACTATTGACTGACGGGTGCATATAGCTTATTGGAAATAGCCAGAAGAAATTTAAAGAAAAGCAGATCTGGTGCTAAAACATTGACCTCTTCCTTTTCCGAGTGAAGTGGAATATGGTTTGAGCTAGTTTTGTATCCTTACAGTCCATGTAAAAGGTGCACAAACAAGTCAAGATATTTTCAGCTGACCCCATCTCATGGTTTTTTCCCCTCTAGCCCAGACTTACAGTG
This sequence comes from Caretta caretta, assembly GCF_965140235.1. Lineage (NCBI taxonomy): Eukaryota > Metazoa > Chordata > Testudines > Cheloniidae > Caretta > Caretta caretta. Next base: position 90,881,504 of record NC_134214.1, read on the forward strand.
GAGGCAACAGGTTAATTTCTGACCTGTCCCCATGTCTCATAATGGATTGTGGTATAGTGTTATTGGAACTAGTTTCCATTGGAAGTAATGGCCCCTGGTAGCTCACAGGAATGGGCAATATACTTTTTTGTGAGATCCCATGAGGGGAATAAAACTAATGAAGAGGTAGATGGCAGCGCTATTGTGTCTTAGTTGCACCATGCTAGCGTGCAGTGTGTCAGAGTCAAATCCCTTTTCTGTATGGGTTCATTATAACTGCACCATTTTGAATTGTTCAATCTCAACATTGCCATGCACATTCTCAGCCTGGGAGCAGTAATATTTTTCTTCCCTAATCTTTTGGAAAGAGGTGATTAGGTTGTATAAATTCTAGGCATGCAAGGGGTTGGGGAGAAGGAAGGTTATGGATGCCATTGTAGGCCTCAGTTCAGTCTAAGTTTAAGTCTAAGCACCTAAATAAACCCATCCCAGTGGGTGCTTTGCTGAATAGGAATGGGATTATTGCCATGACTAAAGCTAAGAATGTGCTTAAATTTTTTCTGAATAGGGCACTTTCAGAGATGGGCCTTCCATTTTGGAAGTTGCATCACATATTTGTCCCTAAGAGTAAGAGTCTTGACCTTCAGTGTGTGGTGACGTCTCACAGAGATGGTGTTCAGTTTAATGGGACATGACAGGCTTCCTTTGTTCACGCTGGGCAGCAAGTTATTTTTGTTCTTAGTTTCCATGCACTGGGTAATATGAAACAGTAGGTCTAGCTCTGATTTCATTTGTGCTGATATAAATTTGGAGTTAAACCTCTTTCCATTAGTGGGGTTATGCTGGTCTAAATTGGTTCAGGTGTGACCACAGTTATAAAAATACCCAGCCCATAATTTCTAAAACCAAAACAAACCAACAGTGTCTCCCTCAGTTTGTATACAGACCTCAAAATGCTGCTGCACCTGTCTTGTACATGTTACTTTATACCTCAGCTTTATCACCTGGCCTCTGTGGAGTAGACGCACCCATTTACACTAAATGTCTCTCTAAAACAGATTATGTATGGGATAAACGCACAGGAACATTGAACCATTCCCTCGTCACATATTTTTCCATCTGCTGTTGTGATGCAGGCAGTACCTCACAGGCACTAAGCTGTAAGTAAAGGAAATGTCCAGATTAAAATCTAGGTTTTTATCTCTGTCTTCATATGTATTGTGCCGCTGTCTCACTCCCCGCCCCCGCCCCCCCACCGCCACCAGCCTTTGAATGGTTATTGTATGCAGGATCAAACCCTGGGAGAACGCACCTTTTCTCACACAAGTAGTCCCCTGGCTTCCGTAGGAGAATGTGTATGAGTAAAGATTGCTCATAAAGCTAGCAGAAGTGGGCCCATAATTCAGTGTTTCACAAATTGTGGAGTGTTCCTCTTTGGGAAGGTGTGAAGAACGAGCCTTCATTGTCCTGAAGTGGGGCTCAGCTCTCAGGAAAAACGGCCGTAATTAGTGTTCCAACATGTAAAAATATAGTTCGTTCCACTAGTTTGTTCTATTTTAATTACATTAGTGAAAAGGTGTGGAGAAAAACACACCTTGCAAGGGAAAAAGCTGAGGGAAGGCCGTAAGACAGCCAATATTCCTAACAGAGATGGATTGTAAATGAAACGACTGACTTGCCCAGATATGAAGTACTAGCAAAAATGAAATGCCCACGGGGAATAAGGTAATTGAGCTGCCAAGCTGTTACACAAAAATGTTAAGACTGGATGTCAGCTACCCAATTTCATCTCTCCACTACCCCCCAAAAAATGACTGCCTGAAGTTACATCAAATATTGCCACATCAGCATTCAGAATAACTCCTTATGTTTTTACGCTCTTTCTCCCACTCTGTTATTTATAGAGTATAATGGCAAAGCAGGGGGAAGAGAGCCTAAAAAATGAGAGGAGACACAAAGAGGGCAACACAATGAAGAAGAAAGCAGTCACATGATTGCTTTTGCTTGTACAGAATTTTCTAACTAGCCAGCCAGCAGACAGAGCTGCTTCAGATTTTTCAGAGGAAAAGAAGTCTACTCACTATGAATAAATTTACTGCATTAGAGAGGCCGATGTACAATCTGGGAAGCCTTTCAGATTAATGACTTGTGTGGGGCTGTAACTGAGAAAACTCCATGCTATCTGCATTAAGCTGTGTCCTCCCATGCGTGACCATGCCTCCACAAGCAGGACACTGGAAAGGATGCATTCTGGATGGCAAGTAGCTCACTCAGGGATGAAGAAAGTTCTTGTCAAAGCCACAACCCATGTCTCAATTTCCAGTACACCTTGACTCCAGGTGAGAGGCCCTTTAGACTGGAGATATTTCACATGTTGTCCTGGGTCAGTTTTGTGTCTAGGTAATGTTGCCAAATGTTATTCCCAGCCATAAGTGGATTCACTGGAACTAGCCTCTCTTTCAGTCCCTGGATTTCAAGGAAACGTTTCTGATCCATGGTCCTATACTGGCATTGTCCATGGAAAGGGAATGGAAGGAAGAGGGAAAATGACAATGATTGCCTTCTCTTAGATGAATGGAAAGATGGTCTTTACATATACATAATTCATGTGATTTTGCATTCCAAACATTCCACTATTCTGGAATCTAAGGTCGATTTATGCCTGGTCTACACCTAAAACTTAGGTCAACCTAAGTACATCACTCAGGGCTGTGAAAAATTTAATATCCTATGTAATGTAGTTAGGTCAACCTGATCCCCAATATTGACACAAGTCAGTTGACGGGAAAATTCTTCCACCAACCTAGCTATTGACTCTTGAGGAGGTGGATTTACTACATCGATGGAAGAGCCTCTTCCGTTGCTGTAGTAGTGTCTGTCTGCTGCAGAGCTACACCTGCATAGTTGCAGCACTGAATATGTGTCACTGTGGCACTTGTAATATAGACATATCCTTAGAAATGTTTTATTTGTTTTTCTATAATTTAGAAGAGGTGAGGGTTTGAGGAATGGAACCTTGGCAAACCCTTCCCTGGTAGGAACTTTTAAAATGCTCTGATATCATGAAGATGAGCGCCATGTGAAAACTTAGATCAAATTCAACATACATGTAGAAACTCTGGTCTGGGCCATAATTAGTAACAGCAGCCATTAGCCAAGCCAAGCCAATCAAATTCCATGCTTTCATGCTTGTGACAATCAGGGAGGAAGGCTTCTTCAGGTACAGCCATTTGTACTCTTCCAGATAAATCATAGCTGATTTACCTTCCATTGCACTGTTAGGATTGACCAATGTTGGAGAGTAGATAGGCCAATGGTCTGATTTGCTATGCATTACTAAGGAACACTAATACTTGGCCTTCTGCCCTACTCATGACTTACATCAGACCCTACTGAATGAGATTCTTTAATCTAAAAACTGTAGAATAATCCTTGTTCCTTCCTTTCAAGTAAACATAAGTGCCATTGCCAAGTAATTTATCACAGTGCTGTTGGGGTCTGGATCTTGGGGAGAACTGTGATTGTCTGAGATGTAGTTCAAATATTATTAAAGTAAACCTCAAACTGCCAGCAAGATATGGAGGGATGGTAGTTTGTGATAGGCAGATGGTTTTGTAAGATCTCTGTAGAAAATATGAAAATGTTCTAGGTTAGACATCAATATAAAAAATAAAAGCAGCATTTAATATAATTAGCAGAAATAAGTATAACTGAAAGTGTATTATATTATGAATTTATATAATGCAACTTTATACTGTAAGGATTTCTACTGAGGACTACTTAATAAAAACAATCTGTGTAATATGTTTTATACTGTATTCTTAAGGCAACCGATCCTCTTTCCATAGAAGTGGATGAAGGTTCTCCCATTGACTTCCATGAAAGTAAGATCAGGCAAAAAATAGACAGTTAAATAGGTTTTGGATAATAATTCACTGTTTCCAAAATGTTCATCTGTAGCATCACAATGTTCCTTTTAATTTGTGTAGTCTTCCTCTTGCAGTTAAATGCACTGTGTTCTAAACTGGGAGTCAATATGGTAAAGATGCATTGATTACCTGGTCAATATACTATTTTCAGTCAAATACTGAATCATAGAAACTGCTCATTGATAGGGCTGGAAAATTATTTTTTTTTTCAAAAATAAAATAAGGTTGACTGCTAATTTTTTTATTTTTATAAATAACTAACTACTAAATTGCCACATCCATATTAATATTTTTCCTGCAGGAAAATTAATGTAAATTTGCTTTTTCTAATAAAAATAATGAAAACGAATGGAAGGTTAATCCTAGTGGGAAAAGAATTCAGTTATGAATCATCTATACCACAGACCTTGAAAATCTTGACTAGTAGCCTCCATTGAAAAATAGAGATGTTTGATGTAGTGACAGATGATATACTGTACTATATTTTCTCCTTCTATTGCTATTTAAGTTGTATATTTAGTGAATTAGTTTTGATTGATGATAGCGATTTAAGGACTCACAAGTTCTTCCAGGGAAAGGATGGCATATTTTAACTATATTAATGGGTTGAGACTTAAGTATAGCACCATATATTTTTGTAATCCTTCAATAGTGAAGCTGCAATTTATACAAATGGATTCACTATGTCTTTAGTCCAAGCAACTCTGACAAAAAGATGTCATTGGAAGTAATGTTGCTCATCATTCATAGGTGCAAAAGCTTAAGGCTACAGTGCTTTGATATGAAATTGCTTTGGTGCTTTCAACTCCTGGAAAAATCAGTAACTCTTGCTAATGATAATTTAACTGTTTTGTGCTGCTTGAGCCAACACTGTTCTTAATAATAAAAGCCAAAGACGCCAATTTACCAACAGTTATGCTAATTTTAGAATGAATAGTAGGGAAGATAAAATAGTGTCACTGGCAATTGAGTTCCCTCAGTACTAGCTGTGAAACGTTTAAAGAACAGTGTTTTAGTATCTCCAGGAGAAAGTGCTTAGGGCAGTTTACAGTGTGGTGTATTAGTTCCCTTTATGGTACTTTGTTAATGATGTACGTCATTGTAAAGAGAAGTAGAATACTGTAAAGTGCTGAGAAAAAAGTTTTGATTTCCACTTTGTCATAGTCCCTCTTAACTAATAATAGAGCCCAATACTGCAGTTGCATAAAAAAATACTCCTGTTGACTTCAGTGTGAGTAATGACAGGTTTCAGAAGAACAGCCGTGTTAGTCTGTATTCGCAAAAAGAAAAGGAGTACTTGTGGCACCTTAGAGACTAACCAATTTATTTGAGCATGAGCTTTCGTGAGTCTCTAAGGTGCCACAAGTACTCCTTTTCTTTTAGTGTGAGTAATGTATGCCTGAGGACTGCGAGATTGGACAGAGAATACTAACCAAAAGCAAGGCTTTTAAATGTGCTATTAAGTGTGATCTCAGAATCCTACCTGATGCTCTGTATCATCAATATACTGAACCTCACTATCTCAGTCTTTGTGTATCACTGCTACATCGTTATTTTATATCACTACAATGACTCAGTACTTCCGCCATGCTATTGTGCTTTGATTATTAAAATAGCCCCTTTCTTTCTCTTTAACCCACTGCCACTGCACGGAAACAATGATATATGGTTCATAGATAAGCCATCAATCCTTATTTAAGGCTTACTTCAGAGGTGTACTGAATATGACACAAAAGGATTTTCTTTTAACTAGTAGTTAAATCCAGGAAGAGGAGGTAGGCATATTTTCCCACCTGTAATCCTGTACTGACAAAGATTATCTCCTGATTACTGTGCTAAAGTGCTTTCAGTGTGTAATTATTAATCTGAATACTGAGAAACTGTAATGCTTTTTAGCTATGTATCCTAACCTTTGCAGTTTCAATTGTGCCTCTTGAGTCTAGAGAGGGGTGCTTAGAATTAAACTGCAAGCCTGTCTTGATGAACAAAACATAATCTTTTCTCCTGTCATTAATAAAACATGACTGCAAAAGATCACGTGTCATTAAGGCACGAGCAAGTTTTGATGTATATTTAGATGCAGATTAGAGAGAAGCATGCACCACGCATGATGCATTTGAAAGAAAACAAAGCTCATGACCAGCTTTATTAAATAATTTGGGTGGTTTGTTAGACACTGGAATGTACCTAGGAACTGGATACTGTTCAATAAATACCACAAGTAATGTACCCATAAATAAGCTTTTAGTACACAGAAAGCAATGCTTAAGCTCTTCAATATATCTGCAATCCTATCCCAGTGGGCTAACTTCATTTCACAGTAAATTTCATAATTTGCTTTCATTCCCAATTCAACTGCAATCAAATATTTTTGAAATTTCCTGGGAAATGGAGATATGGGAAAAATCCATTTTCAAAATGAAATTTTTGTCTCAAAAATTATTTAGTTTTTATTTTTACATTGTTTCATGATGTAATACAGTGCATATTATGACCTCATATCATGCCAGAATATATAATGACATCATATTATGGTATAATAGTCAACATATTCTATTTTGTTTTAAATTTTAAAACAACCATTAAGGGCAGCTGCTATTTAGTACAAATTGAAATATCTTATCTTATTTTTTGTGTCTCCTGTTTGTGTTGTAATGAAACCGTTGGATATTTTGACACTATCTTATCTTCTAGTTGAAAGTATCCAGTGGTTTCATTACAACAATCAAATATTATTTTGTAAAAATGTCAGTTTTGCCAAAACAGCATTTTCTGATGGAAAATGGTTTTGATTAAAATTCTGCAACCAGCCCGGTAAAAACAAACAAAGCAGAGTCCCAGCTGGTCCAGTGACTGGAGCATAGGTCTGAGAGACAAGGAAGTGGACTCTGTGCCTGGAAGCTGTGTCACAAAAAGAGCCCATCAGCTATGGCAAGGAAATGTCATGGCAAGGAGATGTGGTGGTGGCCAAACTATGTATGAGAGGCAGTGAAGAAGAAGGAAAAGTTAAAGTGAAGTCAGAATGTAAAGATGGTGGAGCGTTATGAGGCATACAAAGCTGGTAAAGAAAAAGTGAAAAGAGAAGTTGCGAAAACCAAGACTCAGGCACTTAAAGCCGTATGCAGGATTACTTATGAAGGAAGGGGAAAAGGGAATATATAGATTAGCCAGGATCAGGCAAAGAAGTCCTGAAGCTTTGGGAGCTGTTTAGTGCATCAAAGACCAACACAGAAGAGTACTGGTGGAAGATGGTGGAGTTTTTTTTGAGAGACTGCTCATTGAAGAGAATCCAAGGAAGCCGTTGAGGGAAGTATGCACAAGCAACAACTTCATAAGACCTATCACAGAAAGCACTAAAGATAGTGAAATGAGAGAAGGCAGTGGGACTCAACGGTGGACCAATCAAGACATTTAAAGCATGAGGCCATAAGGGAGTGGTGATGATGATGACAAACTTCTTTCACTTAATCCTCTGAACTGAAAAAAATGCCTAATGAGAGGAGGAAGAGCACACTGGTCTCTATCTTCAAACATAAAGGGGATGTGCAAGAATGTAATAATTACTGGCCCATCGAGTTAATGAGTCACACGAAGAAATGGTTGGAAAGAATTATTAAGAAAGGACTTTGTGAACAACTGGAGCCCAAAGTAAGGAACAACCAATTCAGATTTATGCCAGGAAGGTCAACATTTGATGCAGTGTTTGCAGTCCGAACATTCCAGGAGAAGTACAGGGAGAGACACAAGGAATTGCATTTAGTGTTTGTGGATTTAGAGAAGGCTCATGACAGAATTCCTAGAGAATTGACATGATGGTACTTTGTTGTGCAATCTCCCAGAGACATGTTTAGATTATCATTGACATGTACGTGGGAAGCAGTGAGCCATTCATCAAGGTCTACATCAAGAATCTGTCTTAAGCCCTTTCTATCTGTGATTGTGATGGTCATCTTGATGCAGAGGATTAGGGAGAGGGTCCATAAACTCATTGACTTTAAGGTCAAAGGGACCATCTAGTCTGATCTCCTGCACATTTCAGGCCACAGAACCTCATCCACGCCCTTGTATAATAGATCCCTAATCTCTGGCTGAGTTACTGAAGTCCTCAAATCATGGTTTAGACTTCAAGTTACAGAGAATTCACCATTTACACTAGTTAAAACCTGCAAGTGACCCATGACCCATGCCCCATGCTGCAGAGGAAGGAAGGAAAAAAAAACCCAGGGTCTCTGCCAATCTGACCTGGGGGGAAATTCCTTCCTGATCGCAAATATGGAGCATGATTTTGCCAATCACTTTATGTTGTTTTGCAAAGATAAATATGAACTGGAAAGTGATCTAGACAAGTGGAGGACTGCATTAGAAGAAAATAGTTATGAATCAGGCAACAAAGGACTGAATATATGTGATGTTGAGAAGAGCAATGAGAAACCAGTAAAACTAGATGGAATAAAATCTGCAACAATTCAAATACTTAGCTCAACCCTGCACCGATGATAGAGAGGTGGGTGTTAGGATTTGCATGAAGAGTGCTTGGTGCAAATAGGAGTTGACAGGAATTCTGTGTGATCAGAATTAACCAAGTAAACTAAAGAGTATATAAGACTATGATTAGGTCAGCCATGACGTAAGGGTCAGAATGCTGGCCAGTGCGGAAGATAAAAGAACAACTAGTGCACATTGCTGAAATGAGACTGCTCAGGTGGATGCTGGGTAAGATGAGAGCTGATAGGCTACACAATTAAATGATATGAGCCACGATACAGGTAGCCCCAATCACAGAAAAGCTGAGGGAGTATCAACTGAGATGGTTGGATCATATAAGTAAGATGACAAGATATGGGATATGTTAGTCAGAGAATACAAGATTTAGAAGTTACGGGACAAAAACGATGAAAGAGTGATCCAGAGAAAAGGTGGTTTGAGACACTGAAGGATGACATGAAGAAGGTCAGCACCAGCTTGGAAGGCGCACTCAGCAGGAATTCCTGTATGCAAAGAATGAGAGCTGCTAATCCTGCCAGACAGGACAAGGCGAAGGCAAAGAAGCAGCAGCTGCTATGCTATAGTGCCATGGAGCAAGGCTGGGTTTTGTCTTATCATCTGAGAGAGAAATATCTCGGAAAGAGGAGAGAGAAAAACACCTCCTATTGTCCTGATAGTGAAAGGTTCAAAGGTGAGAGGTCATCATTTAGGATCCCTGAGAATTAAAGCTGAAAGAGGAGTGTGGGTGGGAGTGCTATTTTACATTACCTGTAGTTAGGGGATCCTTAGAAGAGTGAGTCTGGGTGAATGGATTCCAAGGAATCTGGCTAACCTTCTCACACAACTATTGTTAAGAAGCCTATTGGGTTAACTACCTGACAGATAGCTATGGCCAAATGCAATTTTTTATTTTTACTGTACTAACATTTTAAAAATGCTGACCAACACATTCCTCCTTTAAACTTCATATCCCTTTTTATTTCTCTTTTACACTTGACTCAGCTTGAGAATGCCACCTAGCATTTATACAAGGGGAGCTGAGGAGGGTTGGCCTGGTGAGGAAAATTCTATGATTAGGGTGAAGGAATGGCTGGGTTACCCACCTGCCTAGAGAACTTCTAACCTTATAACTGTCACTGACAGTCCCCTTACCACACTTCACAAAGGCACACAGATGAGGGTCTCTGAGCAGAAGGGATTGATGCAGTGTGGAGGATATTGCCTGCATCCAGAAAACGTTCTAGCTCTAAGCTGGTCTGCTCATGCAGAAACTGATATAGCTCTACAGCGGTGGTGCTAATGTGTTGTGTCTGGCTTTGTAATGCACCTATCACAGCAAGTTCTAGGCTCCGTATACAACAGTGAGAGTATGGTGTCCTTGTCTGACAGAACAGTGCTCCCTATAGCTCCTTCATTTTATGCCACTTCAATAAGGAAGACCTGTTGTGTATTTCAAGGGGAAACATTGTAGGACCATCCTGCAGTTACTGTAGAGGGAGGAGTCTTACACCTTGCCTCGAAGATGGCAAAACTGTTATCACCAGCATAAAGAGGTCCAACAAGACTGCATAAGGTTCCACCTAGAATGCTCTGGGCCCAACCCTCTAGCATTTTAATCTGAGCTCCATCAGTCACAACGTCCTTGTTGATGGCAGCACGTGTGATGGGTCATGGAGCAAAAGACAATCTGAGGTAGCCAGAGCAACTGTCTATTTAGGTTTTTACAAGGTCGACACTCACTGTGGTATCTGCATGCCTAGGTTTCTATACGTATAAGGGCTGTAATGCCAGGCTTATGCTGATTTCCTAATAGAGACTGCTTGTACTAGGTTCCTTTTACCTCACATTTGCATGTTATAGCCCTAGAGGAAAGGAAAGTTGATGCTGATTTATTAACACAGGTGCTGGTAGTATTTTCATTTATTATTTATTTTAATGATGGAATCCTGTAGTTGGGGAATGTTTTGAAGGGCTTTTGGGGGGGGGGGGTGGAGTTGTGTGCTTTTCTTTTTCGTTTGCTTTGCTTGATTTAAAAATTATCTTAATCCGTTTGGAACAGTAGGAAGAAATATGTTTAAGAATTAAATCCTTACGAACAGACATGTGAAGTGGGACTTTTGAAGCCTGTGGGAGTTTAAGTCTTATTTTCTGGGGATTTTGAAGATGGGCTTCCCACAGCATCTGCTTTATATAGTATAGCTCAGGCCCAAGCGCACTGTGGTATAGATACAATCCATCACTAACCTGGCTGTCAAGTTTCTTTTCGACTCCTGTGATATACACCTGTGGTATGTGGACAGCACATTTAGTGATTCAACAGTCTTCACCTCTAGTATTATTTCTTTGTTCACATCTCTAACTTTTATCTTCTGTTTTATAATCACCTTAGCTTCTTATAACTGATTCCCTGTGAAATCAATTTGTTCCTCCTTTAAAATATGCTACATAGAAATGTATCAATTCACACACTGCTATGCAGAGATGCACAAGTGTACACTGAAGCAACACCTTGACCAAGAGTTCTTACAAGCAGCTTAATGTGCAACCTTAGGTCACTTTTGCATTCTGAGGCTTGCTGATGGTTCTTTGCATCTGTAATGCGTGTTAGACTTTTTCAATACATTGGTCTTAAAGCATTATGTATTTATTGTTGTGTAAAACCTCCTGCAGGACTTGTGCATTGGGGTGAATTTAGGATCATAATAATTTATATAGAACTTATTATATCATAGCTTTTTAGTTCACCTTAGTATCTCTCCCTCAGAAAGCATGTTTGCTAGATGTTTCGTTTGCTTTTCTTGTAAGATGTTATGAACACAGAATTGCCACACCAGATATGACTACTGATCCATCTTGTATCCTGACTCTGACAATGGCCAATACCTGATTCTTCATAGAATGGCAAAAGAGGGAGGAGGGGAACCATACCACCATACTGAAAAATTATGGATAAATGAGTCCAGAACTGAAGTTTCTTCTCATTCCTGACCATGTTGGTTTATGCCAGGAAGGGTGAAAGTTTACATCTCTCATCCTTTTTAAAATCATATTTGAGAATTATCCATAGAAATACCAAATAATTTTTTGGGATCCTACTAATCCCCTTGGCCTCAAAGACACCTCGTGTCAATGAGTTCCACAAGGTAAATATCTTGCTCTACTTTTTAAAAAAGTATTTCCTTTTATCAGCTTCACATCTGTTGGCTTTCAGTTTCCTTGAATGCCCACTTGATCTTGTATTAATACATGGTAAATAGCGCTTCTCTATATAATTGGATACTTTGCATGGTTCCATCATGCCCACTCTTCTCTATCTTCTCTCTAATCCATCCTAACCCAATATTATTGTTTCTGCCCTCTTTTGTCTTGGCAATGCTATAGGTGTGCAATGAATAAGACAACTCAAGGCTTGTGCAAGGGAAAAAGAGAAGAGCCAAAATAACAGTAAAGCTATCTGAATATATTTAGCAGCTTTTCAGGGAAAACGAAAGAGAGAACCTAAATAAATATTGCATGAACTTTTATGAAAAGGTTCTCCTTGTCAAATACTCTAATACTTGTAATCATTTTGGTCAGCCATCTCAGGCAGGGTCTTAATCCAAAAAAAGCATCAAAATTAATAGGCTGTATGGGAGAAAAGTGTCTGCGCATTAAACCCCCACAGAGAGAAATCAATTAGCAAGCAATGATCATAACAGAAGTGTCTGTATTTCTCTCTTGTGAATGTTGTTAATATGTAAAATTTTCAAATGAAATTCCACATAAAAATTATTTGAGATATACAGGCTTTGAAATTCTGGCGCTCTTGCTGAACATCAAAGAAAGCTGTGCTGTTAGTCTGTGCAACAACTAATTATATCCAAAGTACAATTTGTAGGGTATCCACTGCCTTGGAGACTAAAAGTAAAATGTATTTTTTAATGTAGATTCTCAGTAGCTATGCTACACCTTCCTTCCTGGAAATCTTGTGTTGGAGGTCGCATAATATTTTCACTATTCTATGACAGTTGCAGGGACAGTTTCTAATTTTTTCAAACTCATTTCATAATGTGGCTAAATAACCTGGGGTGGAGAAAACAATTAGGCCCTGCTCCCGATGGCACTGAAATCAAAGGCAAAGCTCACACTGAAGGCAGTGCTACGCGATCAAGCAGCATGGGTGAAATGTAGCCCTTTGCAGACCACCTGTGTACAAAGGAAGGATAGTTTTGAGATTGGGCACTGGTCTGGGGCTCAGGAGGTCTGAGTTGAATTCCTGACTCTGCCATCTTGGGCAAGTCACTTAATCTCTCCACTATAAAATGGGAATAATAGAACGTTTCCTTTCTCCCGTCCTTCATCTGTCTGTGTATTTTAAGTTCTTTGGGGCAGGGACTGTCTCTTAGTTTGTGTATGTGGAATGGGGCCCTGATTTTTGAGACACAACTATAGCATTTATCACACCATTTTCCCCCCTATATAAATTTGAAAAAGAAGCAATAGCAGCAGATTCTCTGAGGACTTCCTTATCTCTGGTATAATTATTATGTTGGCTGTAGATCAAGTGATTCCCAATGACAGAGAACTAACAAGTCACATGATGCTAATTCTCCTTGTTTCCAGCTGGGAGAAACAGAACAGATGTGATCGGGGAGGTGGGGGGGGGGGGGGGTGACGAAATGGCGAGCTAGAGTAACACAGGGTGATAGATATATATTTTTTTAAAGGCCCAAACTATGATTGTATTATAGACCACTAAAATACATTATTACTGTTGCTGTTATTGCCAAAGAGATGTAACACAATTACAAATGAAAGGGGGTGATCTGCAGGGGAGATGGTTCTATTAACATATGGCCCGCTCTGTGAAAAGGTTTGGGAGCTCCCACTGGTGATCCCACCTGGCCATCCATCTGCAGTGGCTGTTCCAAAGGATTTCCATGGCTGCCGGTGGCACAGCTGAAAACCATGACTGATATTTCAATTCTCTCTGTGTGCAATTCACCCCTGTGTAGAAGGCCAGCACAAGGTCTATGAACCACTTAAATCCACTTTAAATCAGGTGTAAGTGGGATTTGAGTGATGTATAGGCTTTGTGCACAGTGCTGAATTTCATCCTTTGGGAAGAAAAGTGGATCAGGATGATAGACTCTACAAGCCACAGTTTTTCTGAGAAGAAAAACCAGAGATGTGCATAATAATGTTAATCATCTCAGATTATTTAGTATTCAACTGTCTTCCACTGGCCAAAATAACTCCATCACAATATATTATATATATTTAATATAAGATTTTTCGTTTAAATGAATAATGAATTGGCTTGAGTTCTTTGAAAATAACACATTAAACCCCACTCTGTAGCTAATAAGTCTTGTCACTGGGATTCCATTTCAGTGGAGGAGTACACTGTGCATGAGTAGTCTGATTGGTCATGGAATATTAATTGGTTGTGAACTGCAGACTTTGGTGCGGTACCTTCAGGTTGACAAGAATGATAGCTTTCATTTGCATGCAAAAGCACCAGCTGTCCCTTCAAGATGGATGATGGGACCCCGCTTCATCCATCACTATTCTTTACTTTTTTATAAGATGAAAAGGCAAAAAAAAAATTAAGAAACCTGAAAGATAAAATGTGCTCTGCAGATCTCCTTGAAATGAAGGGTAACTTCAAGCATCTTCTCTCCACTCAAAGTCCAAGAGATGAAATGGGGTGGTGTCCTTTGTGTGGAATGTATGTTTGGTTCATTTAAATAAAGTGTGCTCTTGATTGAAATTTTAATTAATTGTATTGGGGGGAAACCAATATCCTTTTTAATACCAATTTGTTATGCTTTTTTCTCCACCACATAGGAAATCTTACCCTTTTTTCATATAAGAAGGATGCACAATCCAAATTTTTATTTCACTAAGTGAATGTGCATAATGTGATCCAATATGAGAACTTTAAAAAGTTAGCTGGAAGAAAGGTGCATCAGCAATGTAAGAGAGAGATAATTACATACCGTTCTGTTAGCGTAATAAGAACCCTGCCATTACTGAACATACATTCTTCCAGTACCCACCCTCCAATGCACATTATGACAGCACCTCTATTAATCCTTTAGCATCAAACACATTAGTGTGTCACATCAGGAAATCCAGATTCCCTGCTGCTGCTATTATTATTGAACATGTATAATAATTACATTATTACTTTTACTTTTCTATGGAGGAAATTGCCATTATTGCCAAAAAGATGTGACACAATTGCAAATGAAAGGGGGTGGCGCTGTACCAATATATGGGAGATGGCAGTCTCTGCCCCAAACAGTTCACAATCTACAAAGTGTTAATCTTTCCAGGTTATCTCCCCAGAGACCGCCCAAACCATATTTCGTCGTGTACATGCCACAAAAATCACACCATTTATTTTTCCAGTGCACTACAAAACTTGGTTGCCTCCTAAATGGGTAACAAAAGACCTAGTTGAGTCATGCGGCAGAAGCTGCAACCTGGAAGATCTAACTTGCCAAGGTAGTTACTTATACACCTTTTTCTTAATTTTTTTCACAACACAAATAAAGCGCCTCTAGTATCTGAAGGGAGTTGACTGTGCTGCCATTCTTCCCTTTTATTCAGGGCACAAAACCACCCAGATAGCTGCTCAGGTGCCGTGGTGACAGTAGGTAGGAAGATTAGGAGATGAGATCCTTGTTCCGTGGTGGTTCTCACCCAAAATGCCACGCTGTACAATTCAGAATTGTGCAGTAAATTCAACCCTCAGCTTTTGTATCTTGTTTGTATCTTGCTGCTTTTCAAGTTAAACCACATTTTAGAGCAGGCTTTGGAACATCCTAGTTTGAAGGAGGGGTGCTGGGTGCTGCTCTGGTCCTGCCAGTGGCAGAAGCTATCGGGACATCAGGAAAAGGCAGCTGCGGCTGGCTGGCTGTTTGGACTGTGTACAGCAGAACCTCAGAGTTTGGACACCTTGGGAATGGAGGTTTTCTGAAACTCTGAACAAAGTGCAGTTCAGGCTTCAGCTCCAGCCACTGACACTCCAGGCCAGGCTCCAGCAACAGCTGGCCAGGAGCTTCCTTGCAGGCAGTTTCTTCCCCAGGGCAGACTGAGTTTGCAAGCGGGAGAGGGTGAAAACAGTGCATGCCCCTCCCAGCCGGGGTGGAGGGGTGAAAGCGGTGCAGACCCCAGTGCTGCTCCCGCTCTGGCAGCCTAGGGCTGGCAGCACCAGCGTCTTCACCTCCTAGCTGTAAGTGGCTGCCCCGCCTGTGGGGGCGGGGATAGGGGTTGGGACAGGCAACCCAGATATGCCTACCTTTGAGATGTTATACAGGCACAGTACCGTATTTGCTTTTTTTTGGTCTCCACTGCTTGCTGATTAGTTATTTCCAGTTTCACATGATGTCCAGTTTCCCGGCGAATTCGTAACTCTGGTGTTTGTATCTTTGAGGTTCTACTGTATGTGGAGACAAGGGGCTCACTGCCAGTTGCACCCTTTTTTCCGTGCCAGCGATGCAGTCTCTTCAACAGGCAAAAGTTCCAAGCCATTGAGGGTTTTATAGGTTAATACCAATATTTACCAGTCACTGACCAAAAGCATTGGTATGCCACAAAAACGCCTCCCTTGATCTGCACGTCAGTGGATGTGCGGCATCTTTCTTAAAACTGTTGCCACATCCCCTGTCTTATTTACTAAGAGTCTGTAAGAAGATCCATTTATTTACTGTTGACGTTGTCCTGTTAATGCTATCTACAGTCCTCTCCTCAGAGGTGTAGCAAGGAAATAATTGTAATGTAGATTCTGCCCAAACTCTGAAAGCAAGGTCATGTGCCTGCTTTTAGATGAAGTTAGCAGGAGGTGGTCACGTGGGTTCTGGCACGTACAGTGGTTGCTGTGTTCTTTAGCTCTACCATTCCGGGAGATGTATGTCCTACCTGAGTAAATAATACCAATGCTATAGAACTTTGTCACAGGACAATGATGCCTGGCTTCCAGGCAAATGCTGAGACATTTACTGAAATTAAGAGTTAGATGTTTATTTTCAAAGCTGGATACATCTATCCTTTGACAATACTGTATTATAATGACTTTATTTCTGTTAGAGCAGGAGACTGATGCGCGTCTAATCACGCTGTCAGATTGCTACGACTGTGGTATATGGCAACAAAACGTTCCAGTTCTGAGTAACTGCATTTTGACTGACTTGTAGAAGAGACTCACTGTGGCTAATCGGAGAACAGTGCTTGCATCTAGACACAGCTTCACAGAGCAATATTTGTATGAATGGGCTGTTTACTTGATTCTCCACTGCCTCTCACCTTGTGTGGTAATTCACATCGATGCCAAGAATGTAAAATACTACCGTTTTGATTTGGTAACGTAACCTACTGGTGGTGCATGTGTTACCAGCTCCATCTGCGGTTGGTTAGTTAGTACCCATTACGCCTCTGGCTCTCAGGCAGCGACAGAACTCCTCCATTCCTGTCTGTTTCTGGCAAGTCTTCCAACGGTTCCCTGTGGAGGGGATGTCTGTTACAGCCAGAGCTAGCATGCTTTGGTTCTTTAGAACAAGCTGCAGTAGTCCATGCTTTTTAGCTCTGGTGGTCCTGGTTCAAATTCCAGATATGTCAGGCAACAAGTTAGCTGTCCTGGGAGCATTGTCCACCCACACTGCACTTGGCACTTATGCATAAGTGCCAAATTACAACATACAATACAAAGCAGTGGAGAATCGGGTCTGAAATGGATTATTGTTTCAGTCATGAAGAAATCTGCTGGCACATGGTGGGATTTTCAACGGCGCCTAAGGGAATTAGGTGCACATTTTCCAAGTGGTATAATGCTGTGCTTCACTTAGCAACAGGTGACATCTTGTTAGCACATTGATGTATCATTTTGTACGTAGTTCCATATTCATCTACGGTATGAATGTTATAACATCACTGCCAAGACTTTAGATGCCAGAATAGAGCAAAGCCATGTGTATTTGACCGAGGAGTGAATAAAAGATTGATTTGGGGTATGAGTTAGTTTCCTATCAAGGATTTGGCATGCCATTATTTTCTCCAGAGGATGCTATTCAGACAGACCAGATCTACTGTCAGAAGGTATTCCAGATTCTTGACTGAATGGTAACGGGTGCTTTATGTTAATTAATGGTGGGAAAGTGCCAGGTCCCTTGATTTAAGGAAGCTGGCATTTAATTGTCTCCTAGAAGAAATGAAGCATTTTTCTCTTGCGTCCCCTCATTCTGCCACATATCCAGATAATTTATCCTTTCTTCATTTTCAATTACATTTACAAATACTCATCTCAGCAGAAGCCTTCATGGCAATACAATGGACTGCCAAATTTATTTATTGGTGTTCATCACATCTATCAGTAGAAATCATCAGCAGCAGTAAAGGGGGTAAGGGGGAGGGGGGGCAAGATCTAAACAGTTCCCACCCCAATGAAAAATTCCTTCCTTTAAATACATTTTTAGAAACCTTTGTTCGACAAAGTACTCCATTAAGTCATTTCCAGTATGGGGGCCTTCAAGTCTTAAGCAGCTAGATCTCAAAGGATGAGCGTCATTCTGTTTGCACACTGTTTCTACGCTGGCATACCTTCACTGACTTTCGCAGAGAGATTCCTGATTTACATGGACATAAATGAGAGCACAATCAGGCCCTACACCCTGAATTTGCTCATTTTAAACACAAAATAAAACCCAGATTGTGCCAGTTAATTAATTGCTAGATAGTTGACATTTAATTGATTCTGATGCAATATGACTTTTCTTTGCAATGTTTTTCTTTGAACTACATCAGATTTAATTTGTCCGGGTTTAGGAAAGGATGGCTCTTCCTTACCAATTCAGCGAACAGTTTCATAAGGATGACTGTAACCTAAGCTCTTCCAGACAGGAGAAATGCTATGTGTTCAACAAAGTTGTCTCTTATACACGTGTGCTTATGGTTCTGTATAAATAATAGCTTAGCATTAGTACTTATGGAGGAATTTCTACATAATTGAATGGACTCCACACTAATTTAATAGGGAAATTAAACACTTCCAGTAAAGTCAGTGTTTGTGGAAAGTGCCTCCCTTGCTGATCTAAATAATACTTTATAATGTCCTGGAAGGTTGGCACGGGGCCTACTCTGGGGTATGTGGATTCAGTCTATTTAGCCCAGAGCCATCCTCCCTATCAAATGGTTTTTTGTACTTGCTTCTGAAAAAAACCTGTTATTGGAGCATTTGTAAAGGTCCCCTCCAATTCCTGTCTGGACTGCTGTCGATATCGCTCCTTACTAAACCAGCTGAATATTGGTATTAATATCTACGGGGGAATTTCCCCATCAGTGAGACCCATTATATACTTGGAACCTATAATATGTGTCTCAACTTCCTAGGGTCACCGTTTCCTGAAAGGCCTGCTCCAATCGTTGTTTCACCTTTCTTCTCACTGTTGCACCATGTGGCTCCAGTTAATTGGCCTCTCTTGAAATTTGCCTGTCTCCTTTTCTAAAGCACAATCCCCCTCTCATGGTAGAACTGTACTTGAGAACAGGTTTGTGAGGAGGAGAGTTGTCCGCTTCAGGCTGAATCATACTATTGCAGCAGTTCTGTGTTACACTGATTGACTTTGAGTAGATGTCACTTTTACATTATCTGAATAGTGTGATATTGAGCAAATAATCCCTCTCAGTATGGATGAAGGAATGAGACACCAGGGATCATTGTTTTTATGACCAATTATGGTAGAAAAGAAGTAGTATGAAGAAAAGGCTCATGACTACCTATAAATCAAATGGACTATTAGAAGGACCCCATTTTTTGTACCCTCTGTCCAGCTGTTCACTGTATCCATTGAAATACTAATCCAAAATTTTCAAATCCTCTTTATTTTAGCACTTCCCATCTGAGTGTCCTGCTTTACAATCAGCAAAGAAATTGACCTATCTCTGTGCAGTTATTACTATTTGTATTACAGGAGAGACTAGAGGCCTCAGTTGAGATCAAGGCTCCATTGCCCAGGCACAGTAAATACACATACAAAGTGGCTGCCCCAAAAAGCTTACAATCTAAATAGAAAAGACATACAGTTATTTCCTTTATACAGATGGGAGGCACAGGGAGATCAAGGAGTGAAATCCTGGATCTGCTGTAATCTGCAAGAGTTTTGCCATTGACTTCAACAGGGTCAGGTCTTCACTCTAAGCTGTTTACTTGTGGTCTACACAGAAGTCTGGGGCACAGCTGGGAATTGAACTCAGACCTCCTGTATCCCGGCCCAGTGGGACTCTCCTTTCTCCCCAAAGAGAAATTCAGCTGGCTAAATATTATCATCCCCATATGACGATCACAGAGATTGTGACTTCCCAAAGCTCCCTGACTAATTAATTTGCAGAGCCAGGAACAAAGCCTATATCTCCTGCCTGTTGGTCCAGTGCTTGACTGTGCTCCATCTCTGACGACAACATGTTTTGTGGCCATAAGAAAAGAATTAAGAGGTGATTGCATAAAGTGAAGGAAACAGGAAATAAAAATAACCTTAGCTCCCAAGAAGGATCACATCATGCAAGGTTTCTGCAAGCTATGCAAAAAGTTATACCTATAGAATCATAGGACTAGAAGGGATCTCGAGAGGTCATCTAGTCCAGTCCCCTGCATTCATGGCAGGACTAAGTATTATACCTATGTGCAGCTTTGTGCAAGAGATACTCAGGCCTCTAAAGAAGAATCCTGTGTCATGTACCATTGAAATCATACTTGAGTTTATTATTATTTAAAAGTCCAAGTGTTGCTATCAAACAGGAGTGAAAATAAATATGGGAGGAAACAGCACTTCAAACCACCTCCTAGTAAGCAAACAACTAAACAGCCTTGGGTCATGTCCACCAAACTCTGAGGGAAGACAGACACATTATCAGGTGCCTCTGGGTAAAGAAATTTGCTTCCAGAGCTTGACATCGGGCACCCGTGACTTTAAGCTAGGCCCGTGGTAGCGTCAATGGTGAGTTGACTGTGCCATCAAGAAAGGACACTCCAATCAACCCTCATCCTCATTGCTCATTATACATTGTAGAACCTATATTTGCATAAACGATTTCAGGGAAAATAATCCTGTCTTATTCTCAGGATGAAATTTCAGAATGTTAAGTAAAGGCAAATGAACTCCTTAATTTGTGTGCTGTCTTACCAGAGATAGCATCTCACTAAAGGAGAACCATATGGCCCTATGAATATATGCATCTGGGAATTATACTATATTCATTGCAATGTCTTTACCATAAATGATGTTGCCCCGGGCAACCCTGGAGTATGTGACATTCATAGGGGGTTACGAAGGTAGAGGCAGTACTACCCAAGCTCCTCCAGTGACAATTAATGAGGGTTATCTTCATACTTTTTGACAGAGGAATAGGAGTAAGTTGAATAGCAGGATGCTTAATAAAAGGAAGCATGTTTGTCATGCATATAGTTGGTTTACATAAAGTGGATTGGTGGGAGTCGTCGGAAGGATTGCATGAAAGCACAAAATACTCTGTGGTACATTAAAGACATGTTGGTTTATTAAGTGCCCTGACTTTTTTGTTTCCCTTTTAAGAAATGATCGAAATCAAAGCAGCTTTCCTCTATAAAGCTGTTGAGGGAATTAAAGAAATTGCTCATAGAATGAGGTATATCTGAAATGAGGAAGTGGTGTTTATGGACTTGTGTCAGGAGCAGCGATCATAAGCTTTAAATGAGAATTCCTTGCAGCCAAGGAAATGTTGTGCTATCTTACTGGTTGAAAAAGACTAAAAGCAATTTTCAAAGGTCAAATCTAAATGAGACTAGATCTTCAGTTCTGTAGACACTTGCAACATGTAAGAGCCAGCATTCCTCCACATTTTATTCTGAAAATCCCTTTTGGCCTACAGTGCCTACAAAAAGCTAAATCTGACACATTTCTGGTTCATTATAATGATTATCCTCTCAGAGCAATATGGAAAACCACAACAGTGTAAATACGTAACCCACATGAACACATTAAACCAGGATTCAGAGACGCTGCAACTTTAACTTATCAAGAAAAAGAGAAGCTCAACTCATTTCAATGGGGGCGGGGGGAGAAGAGAGGGATGAGTGAACATAAAATAAAACAAAGCCAAAACACATTGGAACAGCATGTGTGCAACTAGAACAGTGAATGTACTCAAAAGCCTATGGTGCACAGGAAGTTAAAACGCCATTTGGTACCAGAGATGAAAAGCACTAATGGAAGGGAAGCCTAAAGGTAGAAATGCAAGCTAGAAAACCCACACAGAAACTAAATGAGGATAATAGACAAAATGGAGACTACTAGTAACACTATTCTCAAAATATAAGGGGGTAAATTCAACCATGGTGTAAATCCATTGATTTCAATAGATTGATACCAGCAATGAAAATCGCCCGATGGATCACATTCTGAGGTCACGTAAATTACCCCTTGGACATAAATCAGTCAAAATATGCTAATAAATGTCAATTTAGTCTGACTTTTTTTTCCAGAGGGCAAAATAAAATATAGATTAAGAAATTAGCCATCGCTCTGCACCTAGGCCTCAATTCTGCGAGTGCTCAGAAACTGGCAGAATCAAATCCTTAAGGCCTGTACCAAAGTATCATTGAAGCCATGAGCTTTGCACTGACTTCAGTGGGCTTTGGAACAAGCCCTTCTAGAGACTGCAACCAAAAACAGCTTCTCTTTAACTCCTGTTACTTTGACATTGAATATACTTGGTGCTACAGACTTTCAGGCACAGGCCAACAGGTTGGTGTGGGAGTGAGGGGGAACCATTCCTCCTGGGTAACAATGTATTTGCTAGCGTTCTCTGAGAATGATCGTTGTTTTCAGAGGCTGGTGACCTTCTGCACCTGGAGTGCTGTTGTATTCTTCCTATTCCTTTAACAATTGCTTCCTTCTGCCTCTTTCCAGTGCATCTACCTAGCACGAACAGGAACCAATATAGAAACTAAACCAAAAGTGCAGAAAAACAATTTTATCAGCTTGTGTCTCTAGTGATGAGGTACCCTCCCAGCAAATGCTAGGGAGCACATCTAATCTTTATAGTAAACTAAGGGACACCAGCAGAGAATTTCACAAAAGGATTTTTTTATGATTGATAGCAGATTACATTTCATTTTATGTACTTCTGGGTCAGTGGTTCTTAACTGTTTCTAACTTATTATTTATTGACAATTTCAAGAGAGGAATTGAAGTATAAGAAGAGAGGAAATCCTAACAATCACTGAATGAAAAATATAGTGCCTGCAGTGGGAAAGTATTGTCTGCCACCTCTCTTACAACACAATTACCTATCATTGTCCTCTTCTCCTGCACTTCTATTTATCTGTATAGCTAAGCGATTTGGAGGCTGCTCTACCTGAGTGTTAGGAAACCATTTAGCGCATAGCGTGGGGCCTACCATGAAAGCTGGGTGAAACTTTTTGTGCACAATCTTTTTGTGCCCCCCGCCCCTCCCCAAAAACGCAGATTCAGGTCAACCAAAACAACTAGCCAATTCAGGTCAATTTCAGTGAATTCTTGTGGTAAAAACAAATTTGTTTTGGAAACATCTAAATATTTCAATTCAGTGACTCTTCAAACCAATGGGGTTGGAGGGTGCTGAGCTCCATAGTGAAGGCACTCAGGATCTGGATCACAACCATTGTCTGTAGCTGTGCTTTCCACTGAAATACTCACAAAGACAGGCTGTGTTAGGAGGAGGCTTAAAAACCCTCTAGAGGGGAAAAAGCCTGTTTCTAATGACAATTGTATGGATGAACACCAGCACTGACTGTAGATGGCACCTCTGACATGCTTGCTCTGCCATGACACCATCTGTTTGGGAAGAATAAGTCATTCAGAGGGCAGGTAAATCCGAAGTGTTAATAGTCAGGATTGACATTCTTTCTCTTTTTATTTTCATTCTGGAATTGGGCATGGAAATATATCTTCAGAAAGGGGGGAAATGTAAATTCCCATAAAAATGAAAAACCTAGGAACTATAAAAAGGAGGGGGGGAGTCTAGGTCTCCTAACATACAGACGTTCTGTATCTTTTTTACACACACACACACACACACACAAATAAATCTGTGTTACATTGACGAAATGATGCTTAAAAGGTCCAGATCCAAAGCCCATTAAAATCACTGGGAGTCTTTTCATTGATTTCAATGAACTTTGAATCAGGACCTATGGGCTCCAATCCTGCAAAACCATAGCCATGACAGCATAACCCCCTAGGATAGACTCCGCCTACACCAATGGAAGGGAAAGGAGTACTTGTGGCACCTTAGAGACTAACCAATTTATTTGAGCATAAGCTTTCGTGAGCTACAGCTCACTTCATCGAATGCATACTGTGGAAAGTTTAGAAGATCTTATTATATACACACAAAGCATGAAAAAATACCTCCTCCCACCCCACTCTCCTGCTGGTAATAGCTTATCTAAAGTGATCACTCTCCTTACAATGTGTATGATAATCAAGTCGGGCCATTTCCAGCACAAATCCAGGTTTTCTCACCCCCCCACACACACACACACACACAAACTCACTCTCCTGCTGGTAATAGCTTATCTAAAGTGACCACTCTCCTTACAATGTGTATGATAATCAAGGTGGCCATTTCCAACACAAATCCAGGTTTTCTCACACACACCCCACACAAACTCACTCTCCTGCTGGTAATAGCTTATCCAAAGTGACCACTCTCCTTACAATGTGTATGATAATCAAGGTGGGCCATTTCCAGCACAAATCCAGGGTTTAACAAGAACGTCGGTGGGGGGGGCGGGTAGGAAAAAACAAGGGGAAATAGGCTACCTTGCATAATGACTAAGCCGCTCCCAGGCTCTATTCAAGCCTAAGTTAATTGTATCCAATTTGCAAATGAATTCCAATTCAGCAGTTTCTCGCTGGAGTCTGGATTTGAAGTTTTTTTGTTGTAAAATAGCGACTTTCATGTCTGTAATCGCGTGACCAGAGAGATTGAAGTGTTCTCCGACTGGTTTATGAATGTTATAATTCTTGACATCTGATTTGTGTCCATTTATTCTTTTACGTAGAGACTGTCCAGTTTGACCAATGTACATGGCAGAGGGGCATTGCTGGCACATGATGGCATATATCCATTGGTGGATGTGCAGGTGAATGAGCCTCTGATAGTGTGGCTGATGTTATTAGGCCCTGTGATGGTGTCCCCTGAATAGATATGTGGGCACAGTTGGCAACGGGCTTTGTTGCAAGGATAGGTTCCTGGGTTAGTGGTTCTGTTTTGTGGTATGTGGTTGCTGGTGAGATAAGCTATTACCAGCAGGAGAGTGAGTTTGTGTGTGGGGGGGGGGGGGTGAGAAAACCTGGATTTGTGCTGGAAATGGCCAAACTTGGTTATCATACACATTGTAAGGAGAGTGATCACTTTAGATAAGCTATTACCAGCAGGAGAGTGGGGTGGGAGGAGGTATTGTTTCATGCTTTGTGTGTATATAATAAGATCTTCTAAACTTTCCACAGTATGCATCCGATGAAGTGAGCTGTAGCTCACGAAAGCTTATGCTCAAATAAATTGGTTAGTCTCTAAGGTGCCACAAGTCCTCCTTTTCTTTTTGCGACTACAGACTAACACGGCTGTTACTCTGAAACCAATGGAAGGGGTTTTTCTGTCTGTGTAGGAACACCACCTCCACAAACAACAGTTGCATTCTTTTTCATTGGCATAGCTGTGTCTACACACTGGGTGCTAGGTTGGCAGAGTTCCAGAAGTCAGGAGTGTGGATTCTTTTCATACTGCTGACCAAGGTACAGTGCTTAATTTGTGCCAGGGCTTGTCAGGGCTAAGCCCCCCGGCACCTTTTGGCTTAGCACTTCATAGCCCTGGCACCTTTGGGCTTGATGTATCAGTTATGAATGTAAAAAAATTGCTTGAGCCCCGGCACCTAATCGCTTACAAAGTAAGCCCTACCAAGGTAGCTCTGTCAACCTAACTTTTAAGAATAGACCAAGTCTTAAGCGTCTACACCTGCGAGCAATCTAGTTCATTACACACTGGGAGTGGCATGTGTATTATACTTTACAAAATCAGGACCTAAAACACTTAAAGGAAATTCATTCTGTTCAGTTTATTGTTATCCAACAAAAAGAAGACGATGACATCACCAGAAAGGAGCCAATTGATTGTATCATATTTTAAAACATAACTGCTTCCACTGAATCCATGGGCCACTAAGCCTGCTAGGAAATTAATACTGTATTGATAGCATAGCAGCCAAAGCAGCAACCTTGTGGAATAAATGTTTACACATCATCAAGTCTGCAAATACACAGTAACTTCTGTGTGACAGAATCTTCCTCTAATTGTAATTTGTCTCAATTTTTCCATTACTTGTTCTCATTTTCTAGCTTTGCTCACCGACAAACCTCCAAAACCATTGTTCCCCGTGGAGAATCAGCCGAGTGTCATAGATGTCCAGCTGGGTAAGTCCCCTTCTGGGAATAATAGAGCCTAAATATCAGTTCTGTTAACAGATGGGGAAAATTGAAAGGTTTATTGCCACTGTTATTACATGCAAATCAATTTGCTGCTTCTCATTTATAATGGTAGAATTTAAGGAAATGAGTTTGTATAGCTTCAAGGAAAGGCAATACTAATTGGTTACCTGGAGTATTAAATATTCAGGGCTGCCACTCTTTTGAGTGTATGATTGATAAATTAATGGATGCCTTCACTGGTGCCTGCACTGGTCAGTCAATGTTCACCGTGCATAGGAGACAAATGTTTTAACAAAATACAGAATGACGATTCTTTAAAAGATAAAGGGAAAGAATGCATTGTCTATTGAAAAGTTTCTTTGATTAAAATGTTTGTATTCTTTTCTCTGTCTCTTACATTTTCTTCTGCTAGCCTGAGTGTGTCTGAATCTTAATCAGCCACAGACCCCTGAGGTAATAGGAAGAAACTTTATAAGAGAGTTCTGCAAAGTGACCTTTTTGAGAGTAGTTAGCTGTGGGCCACATTGTTGCTGTGGGTAATCGTGGGATTTTGAAGTTCTGGTAGAAGTCTTGTCAGGTGGGAAACATTCCTTATGTTGAGGCATGGAATTGCAAATATTGTTGAGGATTGAAGTATGTGGGTTTAAGATATAAAAGAAACAGTTGTTGTGACAGATTGTTTGCCTCATCATGCTTGAGTTATTTTCCATCTCCTATTGCCTGACTCTGCTCTGGCTTTAGGTTTACACTGGAACAAGACCACTGAATCCTGATTTACACAATTATAAAAGAAAGTAGGATCATGGTTTGAGATTGTAAGATTATGTTGCACTGATACCAGTGTGATGGGGCCATACGTTTTTAATGTAAACCTACTGTTCTATGTCCCAATTCAATAAAGTTAACTTCAGGCTTGTGCTTAAGTGCATCCCTCTTCCACAAAGCACTTAAGCATGTGTTTAAGTCCCATCAAATGGAACTTCAGTCCTTGAATTGGATTGTCTGTTAAGTTGTGCACAATAATGTGAATCATTTGTGACCTGAATTCATCTTAAACATTAGCTTCCAACAGTTTGTAAGGATAGATAGAGAGACAGCAACAGTGGATTCTGCCTAAAGTACCCAAATCCTGCCTCCAGATATGGATACTCCAATTATCTTCATTCAAATTTGTGTGCATGTGTCTGATAGATTTTGATCCTTAGTGATGAAAACAAACACACACACACATACACAGGTTCAAAGGGCATCATCCAATGCTCACTGTAGTCACTGTGAAGACACCCACTGACATGGGCTTTGGATCATCCCAGCAAGCTGAATGCCAATTCAGTTCCATTAATTAAGCTCACAGATTTAACTTTTTTGAAAAAAAAATCAGAATTAATGAATCCTTCGAGGTTAGTGAAATGTCCTCAAGTACATCAGTGAAACAAACTAATACAAAACACGCACATCCTTGTTTCCTATATTCTTATTGGATCTTCCTTTCTAACCTCAATTCCCCCCACCTCATCTTACGTATCTAGCCCCTGCAGAATTTTTCTTTGACTGGTCCCCCATATAAAATTATTTTTTCTACTAGTAAAAAGTGTTGCTACAAAAAAAAAATCTCCTGCCCCTGGGAGATATGTTGCAGTAATTGGATTTCAGAATATCTCTAAAGGGAAATAAAAGTCCTTGCATTTTTTTGTCCCATGGTATAATCCATTAGTTGTCCCCTAGAATCTAGGAATTGACATGCAGCACTTTCTTGCTGACGCAGTGATACGTTTGGTTATTGTTCCTAAACTTTCATAATATGCTGAAAGATTAATGTTTACAAAAGAACAGTACCCTAAATATAGTTCAAAAACACTGAGTAGCGTTCTTCCAGCTGTACCCACCTGGATTTAACAGGCAAGGAGCTGGGAGTAGAGAATTCTCAGTGAGGGGTCCAGGGCTTCAGAACCTACCCCCCTCCACACACACACACACACACACACACACACTTGATGTGGAAGGGTTTGTTGACCTTCAGAGCACAACACATTTTTCTTTATACCACGGAGCTTGAAAGAGGCATTGGGTGGAGAGTTCTCATGAGAGTTGGGGACAGGGGTGGGATAGCTGCTGGTTTTAATTTGTTTATTTGCCTGTCTTAAAATGTTGCTGCACATACCAACCGTGTGTGTTCCTAATATATTTTTATTAGAAATCAACATAAATATTCTATTCAAAATCATCCTAATTTTACAGTGTCAATAATCCCTGGAGATTAACCTGTTCATCCAATTTGTGTATGCCCTTTAAATAGTCAGGCAAATATTAAAATGCTTCTACATACCAAAGAAACTACATTCACTCCATTAACGTGGCCACTTTAATAGAAAGACCAATTTAGCTTTTCATTGCCAAACGAATCTTTAGTTGTCGTCTCTCTGTAGGCACAGGAGAATAGCAGTTATTTATTTCCTATATCCTTAATAAAGCAACATTTACACAGGATTTGTTAAGAGCAGTCAGTGGCCTGACCACATACAACATCTTATGTGACCTAATTGCTAACTTCAATACTCATGTCTTTGCTTTCTCTACTATAAGAAGATTCAAATGAAAGTGGGTTTGCATAGTTTTTATTGACAATAGATAAAAGAGTTCCTTCAGGCTTCAAATAAGCCCCAAAACATGTCTTGTTTCTTCTCAAGGAGTGTGATTTTTTTTTCTTTTTCCATGCTTTGGAATTTGACAAAGATCAAAACAGCCCTATCAAGTTCAGCTGGAAGCAGAAACTACAAATTGCTACCCACTTGTTTTCTCTGTTTGTCTCTGCTGGAGAGAGTGAGCGAGCAAGACAGAGAAATGACAAGAGTACCAGAGAGCATCACAGAGGACTAGTGCGATAGTTCAAAACAATTTAATTATCCAAGACACTTTGCTAAACCAGACAATAATTTCAGCCCTTGATAAAACTAGAAGGGAAGTACAATAGATTGATTGAATTGCTTGCTTTGCTTGCTCATTTTCATCAAGAATTTTTTATTTTAATATTCATAGGCATTATGGATTTTGGAAGGATTTGTGAATCACAATCTCATTATAGAATATGCAGCAGACTTAACCTTTCTATACACTGACATTATATTTTAAAGATTAGTTCTTCAAATACATGAGTTTCCTCTAATAGTCTTAACTGTTTCCTAATGAAGATCATTCAAGGCTTTCCAATAGATTAAAGCTAAAAGTTAAAACTGGCAGAATATTTGTTCAAGATTTTTGAACAAATATATATTCATCCCTGTGTCAGATGACTAGCCATGCAATCAATTGAATCTGGTCATATTGTCCTGTATTTCTCAGGAGAAGGTATGCCTTGTGGCTTCTGCAGATGACTAGGAATCAAGGTTCTTTTCCCTGATCTACCAGTGACTTGATAGTGCCCTTGGTCAAGTGACATAACTCCTGCCAGACATAGTTTTCTCACCTGGAAAATGTGGTAATACCTCTTGGAGGGTTCTGAGGATAAAGTTTGTAACGTGCTTTAAGATTCTTGCTTTCTACACTCCGCATTTACTTCTGCCACAAAATATAGCTGCTTCCTTGTTAGACCTTATTTAGCCTAAATTGTCCACTACTTATCACAGAGGTTGCAGAATTACTAGTGCATTTTTTAAAAATCCAAACAGGGAGATGTGTACACCTCAAAGCTTTGGGTTTGGGTTCAGTCGGTTTTAAAGATCTGAATATGACTGTTCAGACCATCGAAATAAAAATCCACTTCTTTTGGAAGCAGGCCAGGATAGATTTGTAATTTTCTAAATGTGTGACTGTAAGTGAAGCATGCTGTGCTATCAGTCTTGTGACAAGCTGTTGGTACATTACTTTTCTACTTTTATTTAAAAATTATTTCCCCTCCCCTTTCTTATGAAACTTTGTTTACTCACTCAACATGCTGAGAATCTGAATCTGAAGATCATCCTCACTACACCAGTTCTAGGTGACCAGATAACTCTGAGCTAGGAGCCGGATCAGGCAAGAGAACCTTTGCACCGCTCAGGCAGTACAAAGAGCCACAATCTGCCTGTAGCAAGACAGTGGAGAATTTCCCCAGTGTGGGCAGGAGGGATCTTAACAAGTGTAAAACTGGCCTAGTGGGCTGGTGTAGGGGGCATATCAGGGGTGTGTTCCGAGAAGGGGTGAAGCACAGCTGTGCTCTAATTGTCTGCTAGACAGTGGCCCCAAAGAGACCATACTAGCTAGGTTATAATAGAGCAGCTCCTAGACTCATCTAACTAATGCTAGGGCTGATGCCTGACAATTAGAGCTGGGCGAATAACTGATTTTTCTGTTTCAGACAGTAAACTGCAAAATCAGAAAAAATATTCACATCAGTAAATGCTTTGGAATTCGTCAGCAATGTCTGCTTTGGACCAACAAACTGTGCGTGCGTGCGTGCATGTGTGTTTGTGTGTGTGTGGCCCATGCCTTAAACCTTTAGCCCAGTGGGTAAGGTCTCTGTGTGTCCAACTCCTGCTTTCTAATCTGTACCCCAGCAGGTAGGGCACTTGCCTGGGATGTGGGATACCCAGGTGTGAATCTCCACTCTGGAGCAGGGCTGGAACTCAGATTTTCCCCCTGCCAGGTGAGCATCTTAACCTGTAGGGGGTAGGCTGCTCTCAGTTTCTCCTGTTGAAGTTGTTAAATAAACCATTTGTCTGAAAAAAGTTCACCCAACTCTACTTAGAGTTACATATTCCATAGAGGAGCTAAAGATCTAAAAATCCCACATGCAAACAGAACTAGAGATTTTCTGTGCTGTTAATTCCTTGGCCTTTATTACAATTAATTTAAGGTAAAATCTCCTCTTTATGGATATTTAGTTAGAAATAGGTGTAATTGAAATGAATGTTTGCATGTCAGTGTGTATAGTAATTGAATCCATCATTTATGTATCATCTGGTTTTAAAAATATATTTGCTTTGATCTCAGAAATACAGTAAAAAGGGTGACATACGCATTACTTTTAAAAGGACAAATTTCTCAGTTAATTCACTTTCCAAACAAGGGAAGTGTCAAGGGATTTACCTTGCCAGAGTTCATGGTATTTTTCTTGCTTTCAGAGGTATTGAGAAAAACACCTTCTATTTGAGCATTCTCATTTTTTACTGCCTAGAAAGATTTTTCCTCTGTGGGCTGTAGCTATGAAATATCCTGGGACTGATTGTTAAGCAGATCAATCAAGGGGACTGTAAAATAAGTGAAAGAGAACGTGCAAAGTTATGGTAACTGCTGAGAGATGTGGGAATCAGGTAGAGATGGTAAAATAATAATTAAAACTCCCTTTTACTGATTGGGAGGAAGCTCTGATTGGGAGGAGCTCCATAGGACAGCAAAATTTGTGCACATGCTGACAAGAAAAATAAGATTAAGCTAAATTTACTGTCCAGGGTCCTGATTTTTATTTTAGACCATTTTTCATTCTAAATTTCTGTGGGCTCTTCCAAGGATGTTAATTTTATGCAAAAAGCTGCCAATGGAAGAACAACAGCAATGGGTTGTCATTTGTCTAATGTTTACCTTATTACCAGTCAACTGACAAAGACTTCATTCAATTCACTTTTAAGGACGGCAGTACTAAGAAGAGTCTTGATGCAATATGACAGTGTTTTCTGAACAAAAAATAATTCAGAAATCCTAAGCTTTAAAATGATCAATAGGAAAGATGAGTTTTCAAGAGGAGTATGTGTGCACACATATGTGTGCAATATAAATGCACCAAAAAACTACATTAAAAGACTATTAAGGTTGCAAAGTCAAACACTGAAAGAAGAAAAGGAGGACTTGTGGCACCTTAGAGACTAACCAATTTATTTGAGCATGAGCTTTTGTGAGCTACAGCATCCGATGAAGTGAGCTGTAGCTCACGAAAGCTTATGCTCAAATAAATTGGTTAGTCTCTAAGGTGCCACAAGTACTCCTTTTCTTTTTGCGGATACAGACTAACACGGCTGCTACCCTGAAACACTGAAAGGTTAGGAAATGCCAGAATTAAGGTGTTGGGTAATTCCAGCCCCACCTACTATATATAATACAAAAAGCATTCTGTATCTTACTAGTGGAAAATATGCTACCTTTAATGTTAGTCTTGTAGTTGTACCAATAACATTTTATGGGTAGCAGAATCTTTCCTGCCAGACTACCCTGTAGATACCCATCCTCCTCTAGTAATACTCAATAATACTTGATGGTGGGCAGTGTAATTGACCCCCAGCTGTAGTCTTCATCATTAAACTGAGTGCATTATGTATTCCGCAAACATGGCTAAAAACTATTCTTCAATGTCTTACATTCTTTTTTTCCTTATGCAAAGTCTGAGCTAATGCCGAGGTACATAGTGGGGACAGAATCTTGCCCCAAACCATATCCCAGAATCGGAACAACCATGGAGCCTACTTCCCATGGCTACATCTACCACCATGAAAGTTTACTGTCTACCATGATTCCACATCCCCTAGCCAGCCAGTTAGGACAGTGGATCCATGAAGCGGCAGTACCACTAGCTCTCCATACTCCTGGGGAAGAAAGCTATTAAGGAGCAGTTCTCCGCAAGGAGTGTTGTGTACAGTCCTTGTTAAAGGGCTCTCTGTAGCATGCATCTGCTCTGCAGCAGAAATGCAGAAGTTCCACGGCTTTCCAGGCCTACACAAGGGGAGGTAGGATTTGCATCTATTACAATAGCTTTTGTACTAATCTGTACAGAATATTAGAGACACATTGTCTGACATTCAGCTTTAGAAAAAGTTCCCTAAATACTCCGTGTAGTACAGCTAATGCTTTAATGCTAATTTGGTTCGTTGTTAATAGCTTTTCCCAGGGATAAAGCCAAAATGCTACATTTAGAAACTAGATGCCAGATTATGCCATTAGGGTGGTTTAATCTGCAGTAACTATCAATTTAAACATGATTAATCCAGATATGCACAGAAATAACAGAGAACAGAGTTTGGCTCCTGATATTTGTGACAGTTTGGTTGATTTGGGGACACTGTGCCAAATTCTGCTTTCTGTCCCATGTTGTTAATGCCCATAGACATCCATGAGATTTTCACTAACATATCAGAGAGCAGAAGTTGACCCACTCTATATTTACATATTTCATTACTGTTATGCTTCTGTTCAAGTATTTTGTATTCTTCATTGGGCTTTGCATCAGGCTTCTTAATGTACAACTCTGAGGACACAATGATTTTATCCTGTTTATTTTTATGGAGCAATATCCAGCGATACCAGACAAATATGCTTTAAGACAAAATTTGCCATAGAGGTGTCTTAAAAGTTTAATCAGATCTCTTTTATTTTCTTTCTTATCTGCACTACCACAATGTAAAATTCTTCAAGTAAAAGCAACTTGAAAAAATTTTATAATGGCTAACATTTCCATAGTGGCGTTCGTCCATAGACATGTACAAACTGATTGTAAACATTGTGGGACTGACCCTGCACAACATTCCCTTTGAAGCCAATGGCAACTTTGTCCAAATGACCACCATGTGTACCTACATATCCTCACTCAAGCAAAACTGTCATTGACTTCAATAAACACACTACTCCACCCACCATTTCTTTGCAATATTTATTGCTTTTGGATTGTTCCGAGTCGTATTTCCTCCAGAAAAGGGAAGTCTAGCCCACAGGACTAGAAGCTGAAAGGATGGTCTAATAGGAAGGGTGCTGGAATGGGACTCATGGAAAACAGTTGTATTGCTCCCTCTGCCATAGACTTTCTGTGTGCCTTTGGGCAAGACACTTAATCTTCCAGGTTCCTCAGTTTTTCATCTGCAAAATGGGGACAGTACTTCCTTATTTCAAAGGAGTGTGAGGTCTCAGACACTACAGCAATGGAAGAGGGAAATAGTAGGTAGATAAAACATTGAGCAATAAATATTGATCCAAGTTTTTCCTTATCTTTCTTCGGCTCTGATCAGGAAACTAAACTTAAAAGCATTTGACTGATGTGTATTTGTTATACTTATATGCGTGATGCTATGCAATTGAAAGTGGGGGCTATATGTATGCATTAGTAGGAGGGCCCTAATATAGCTTTAGGGGTGTAATAAAAATGGGCAGTTCACACCATTTTCCATACTCGTTAAAAACACTGTCACTGGAATGCATTCATGTTGTTCCATTTGCTGTTTGTTTGTCATATGACTGAGTTAGGAGAAGGTGAATGCCTCATATATTCTGTATATTATGGGACAGTAACATCTGGCTGTACTATTCTGACCTTTTCAACATTCTGCAATTGCTGAGTATGCCATTCCACGTCCCCACTTATTTACAGCTTCACCAAAAGATAGAGAAGGGGCAGAACGATCAGTCAGTCAAAATATACAGTAGGGAGAAAGGTCTAGACCACGCATCCTGCTGCTGGTGTTTCCACAGTGCATGTCAAAGATTAAAATATGGATTAATCATTCTTATGAATCTTCCCTTTATGAAGAAGCGAAAATGGGAGTTCATAGTCTATTCTCAAAGGCAACAAGGTGCAGAAAATGAAGAGTGATCACATAATTCATATTTATTAAAATCAGGATATTGCAGTCTCACAATCTCGGGTGCCATAGTTATATAGACACAACTTCAGACTTGCTATCAAAAGAGAAGAGCTTAAAAAAAAACCTACCAAACTTTTGTTTAATTGAGTCTATATTTGGATTATTTTCACACTTAACTTTGTCCTAGATACTCTTGTATTTATTTTTGTCTTACAGGAGTGAATTGCTTGTGTTACAAAACTGAAATTTCACTATTACAACCAGATTGATTTACTGTTCTATTCTTAGACGCTGCCTATAAATGAGAGAGTCTCAAAGGGAGATTTGTCTATAAAGCACTGATACCTTTACTATCTACTGAAAGCATATAGGACATGCCTTTTCAGCCCCCAAATATCCAGTGGAAATCAATAATACAGACAGTAGGAAGAAATGGAAAGAGTGGAACACACTGCACTTTCTATTGCACATTTTTAGGTTAATAGGCCAACTTCATGATAAATGTAGTTGTCTAGTAGTGGGTATGTTTTTATATACTTAATACTGTATAAAAGTTTACCAGTTTTAGCATTTTCAAGCAGATGAATAAATTGACACATGTGAGTAGCCCTATGAAATCTAAATGGAACTACTCTACATGTATAGCTTTACTCGGACAGGTAAGTATTTGTAGGAACAGGCACTTAACCCTTTAAGCAATACACTTATTGCTGAAACAGCAAACTTTACTGATAGACTTGTGCATAGCACTCACAGAATGGCGTAAGTAAATAGCAATTTAAATTTAGCAGATCTAGGGTCTAAATGAATTGCATACTTTACTAATACAGACTCAATTACATGGTTTGCAAATGGTGCTGCATGCTTTATTGGTCAAGCTTCATACAATTCTCTCCTAACTCAAAACATTCTCCATACTTCACTGACCAAGCTGAATAGTTTATGGGTTCAGCATTTACAGACTTTTTTTTTTTCACGATTCAGTCATCCATGCTCACTTATCCGGAGCCAATGACTAGAGGTAAGAGAATAATTAACAAACAAAATGTATTTGATGAATTCCACCTCTTTTTCTATTCACAAATTGCCATCCCATAAATGAGAGACAACCCTGACCTATTTCAAATAATTTTCACAAATACTCAGGGTTCGTAGCTCTTTTGGGAGTAGTTTGTCGTATGTCTTCAATGTGCGGGACTGGGAATTGCTGCTGTTTTGAATAGATATGTTGGCCATGTAGAACCGTAAGTTCCTTGAGTGGACAAACATTAACTCTTTTATAATCAGGTTTCCAATTTAAATACCTGAACTGATGAATTTGAAATCCACTTTCAGTGAATAATCGTCAATATTCCCTTCAAATTCTGTTTTAGTAAACATACCTGGCAAAAAACCGTTTTGCTAGAAAATTTGTATGGGGGGCGGGGGGAAAGGGAAAAGAACAAAAACAAACGAACAGCTGAACTGAATTTGTTTAAAAATGTAAACAAATATTTCTGGAAAAGTTTTTGCCTCATTCAAACAGCTCTACCATGAATCCAGTCTAGAGACCAGATTGTAGAGACTATACAGCTCGCATTAGGCAATCAGCTTTACCAAAGAAAATTGACTGAGAGGGTCTCTGTGGGACTGCAGTTTAGCTTTTGCAAATTTTGTATGGCAAAATGAATGCTACTCAGGATCAAATTGCTATTCAGATTGTAAGTACTGTACGTGATGAAGGAGCATCCCATTTTAGCATTAATTCAGGTGCTGACAAATTCCAAGTTCACATATTCTGCACATTCTCTCCCAGTGTAACTCCTATCTGAAATTATGGCTATTATTACAGGGGGGATTTTCAAATGAATTCATGTTTATCAACAACTTAATTTTCTACAGGCATGTCAGGGTTCATGTGTAATGGAGCACGGAAACCCCCATTGTTTTCCACTGAAATAAATAGGAAATCCACAGGTAAATAACCTGTAGTGCACAAGAATAGACATTCCATATTAAACATATTATATTCTAGAAACTTTTTCCGATCAAAGATCAATAGGTCATCTTTGGTAATATGCAAACCTCTTATTTTCTGAGCTAACTTTCAAATAGGCGTGCAAATATTTTGTTCACACATCTACATGCATACACCTTTGTTTGTGCTGAGTGCATAACAACACATCTAACTACTCAACATGTTTTGCAAAAATGTCTATTAACAGACACAAACAGGCATTCCTACATATAATAAGTGACCTATGACTGTGGAAAATAGCCTCCACAAATATTGTAAAAAAGTATATACAAAGAGAGGGGGTGTCCTTTTCTAACAGTAATCGTGTTGTCTATATTCTTCATTTATGTATCTCTCATTTTCTGATTTCCTGTGATGCACATACTGCATTTATTTACTGTGCTACAGACTTAAGTCCATTTTCAGACATGCCATTTATCTAATTACTAAAAGTCCCTGAAACCTAATGACTGTGAAAGTATTTGGAAGGTTTTCACCACTCTAGGTATTTTAAAACTGGATATTGTGATCCTACTTTCCCATCTCAAAGGCCCACCACATCCTAATGCTATCAGTAGAGTACTTAGATACCATGGCAATGAGCACCTTAAAAATATGATAGCTAATTCCCAGTGAAAACTGTGAAGCAATTTATTACACACTACCTGGTTTATTAAGTTTGACCTAGATAGGATTATAGAAGGCTCAAAGGATTGGTCATGGGCTCGTGAGCTTTTTACTCCTAAGTTTCAAGAGTGGGCCAGTTTGGTAGCAAGTAGTCACTAAAGCCTATGATTTTTGGTGGCCTTTGTGAGATTACGTGGTGAACTCAAAAACATTCCCAGTGGATCGATGTCCACTGTTGGTGTTAGATGACAGTCTCATCAGAAAGACCAAGGATTTAAATAGACAAGGGGACTGAAATAATTTTTAGATGTGGCCTCTCCGGGTTATGGTTGAAGCAAAGGAACCAGGTGCTGCTTCTGCTACCCATGCTGTATCTGTTTGGTAGGTAACCAGGGGACCTCATGACACCTTTCATGATCGCTACATTCACTAAACAGAAAAGGGAAAACATGCTGGTTCATGTTCCAGTACTCACGGATGTTTACAACACATTGTAAACACAGGCTGGATCTGGGCCTTCTGGAATTCTGGCAGAATTTAGTTTTTAAAAAGGCAACCCAAGGAATCTGACTTTTTAGCAGACAATAATAGATGATTATGAGATTAAATAGGAGGAAACTGAACAGCTGGCATGTGTTTAAACTTTTATTTCCTCACTACGCCCTTGATTGAAATCACCAGTTTTCAAAGCCGATGCTGACTCTGTTGAACCTAATTTAGATCCTGTATCAAATCAGATGAAACACAAGTATAACTGGGAAGGAAACTGATGTTCTGTAACTCGAGCACTCAGCAGAATGCCACATCTGTGGTGGGAGAAATACGATGAGTTCCCACAACCACCTGTTTTTAATGAACATCTAGTTTGCTAACAGTGGGTTATGTCTAAGAAAGAGCCTGACTTGCTGGCCAGTTTTCTACCTGTATGTAGCATTTTGTTTAACCAAAGGCTCTGTTGGCTAGTGTCACTGATGCAGTTTCCATCTAGATATGGGAATTAAAAGTTCTGCATTCTACCCCAGCTGTCTACCCACCTGAGTCTCTCTTGAAGATATTTGGTTTCCCATTTGCATACATGGAAAAAGCAATCAAAATGTAATAAAAATAATTTTCTAAACAAATATAGTGGTAGGAGATTTTGGTGTGAAAATAATAAAAAAGAGAGAAAGAGAAACCTGAGTGTTGATTAGCCCCCCCTGCTGACATGTCTCAACTCCATGGTAAGGAACATCGCAGCAAATGCCCTCCATGATGCAACAAAGAAACGGATTGGCAGAGCCCCCTCCAACCAAGACACTGCCACCTTCCTGAGCGGTTCCCTGGATGGCGAATTCGGACGGGACGGGCGCGACATCGGTTCACTGTGGTCCCGCGCTCGCAATGACACACGTTGCCTGGGGAAGTGCATCGGCTGCCGCTGGGAGCGGTGTGAGGAGCGCCAGGAGCTGGAAGTCCTGGTGCCGCAGATCAGGTCCGACGACAACACCGTCATCACCCCGAGCGACAGGGGCATGCTGGAGAGGACCCTGAAGGCAGCCATCCACTCGCTGTACATGGAAACCCTGAAGCGTAAACCGGACCAGGGTAAAGCCTTCGAACTGACGAGCAAGTGGGAAGCCAGCAACCACTTCCTCTCCAGGGGTGGCTTCACCCGTTTCGCCGATTGGCGGTTCGTCCACCGTGCCCGGCTCAACTACATCCTGCTCAACGGAACCGTCCACCACAGGAACAGAGACAAGCGTTGCAGGAAGTGCAGCTACTCCAACGAGACCCTGCCCCACGTCCTGTGCAACTGCAAGCCCCACTCCAGAGCCTGGCAGCTGCGCCACAACGCCATACAGAACCGCCTGATAAAAGCCATCGCACCACGCCTGGGGGAGGTTGCCGTGAACTGCGCCATCCCCGATACTGACAGCCAGTTGCGACCTGACGTGGTAGTCACCGACGAGGCCCAGAAAAAGATCATCCTCGTCAACGTCACGGTCTCCTTTGAGAACAGGACCCCGGCCTTCCACGAAGCCCGAGCTCGTAAGATGGAAAAATACGCCCCCCTGGCCAACACCCTGAGAGCAAAGGGCTACAAGGTGCAGATGGACGCCCTGATCGTCGGAGCCCTGGGCGCTTGGGACCCCTGCAACAAGCATGTGCTGCAGACCTGTGGGATCGGTCGACGCTACGCACGGCTCATGCAGCGCCTTGTGGTCTCGGACACCATCCGATGGTCCAGGGACATCTACATCGAACACATCAACGGCCACCGACAGTACCAGGAGATGTGAGCCAGTACCATGCATCAACTGTGGGAAAGGGACTGAGAGACTTTTTCCATTGGACCATATGAACTGGAACCATAAACTCATTGAGCATTAATTCCCACCAAATGAGGGTAAATCCATCTGCATCTTCGTATCCACTCATTGTACTCCACACCTGAACATAGCCGTTATATGAACAACCCCTATATCTCAATCTCTGTACTTTGTCCCGTTAAACTTTTACCCCCAATCGGGGAGATTGCAGATTATGTGTTCCTTACGCCACCCGTTCCTAAACCAAATTTCTCACCCCTTGATAATCTGTACCTTATTCCCTGATAACCAGAAACTTCTATGCTTAAACTCTGTACCATTTTATTTTTACATCAACATCATCTTAATAAAATTATTAAATCTGTTCTTAAAATACCAAGCTTACCAAGTTGCTCATGGTTATGAAATACTTGCCCTTGCCAGTAGGTGGACCATGCCATTTTTGTAATGTAACAAGTTACAACCGACAGCACTGTATCTAAGACCATGTATCGGTGTTACTGTGATGTTTTGTGGCAGTATTTAGTGGGATCACACAATTCAAGAATGAAATGGCCTCCAGTTTAAAAAGTAATCAGGATAAATGGTCCAAAAACCTTTCAATGGGAAGCACAATAGCCCTGTGTTTTGAGGAATCCACCATTTAGAGTAAATGTGCTCCAAGCAGGGCCATCCCTAGCTATTCTGGGGCCCTATGCAGCTCCCCCACGGGGGGGTGGCGGCCTCTGCAGGAGGGGAGCGGGAGGGGAGCTGGCCCCAAGCCTAGGCAGGAGGGCAGGGCTGGCTTGGGGGGGTAGGTGGGAACCACCGGCACCGCCGGTGAGTGCAGGCCCGGCCCTGCTGCAGAGCTCAGGGGAGTGGAGGCAGGGCTGTGGTGGAGTAGGGACGGGAAGAGGTGGGGCGGGGGCCCTGGGGAAGAGCCGGAGCAGGGGCTGGAGCAGCATGCAGCTGCGGAGGGCACCAGGAAATTTGCCCCAAATTTCCTGGTGCCCTACGCAGCTGCGTTACTTTGCATATGGGTAAGGACAGCCCTGGCTCCAAGTATTGCTGAATAAAACAAGCATGAATGAATAACACCGTTTTGAGCAAACCTTGCCTCATGTCATTGATGGGCTCATATCATTTGCTTGCCCAGGGCTCCCCTTGACTTTGATGGGAGCTGTATACACATGACCAAGTTAGAATTTGCTTCAGCGAGTGTTGCACTTCAGGAAATTTCAAGTTTTTAAATAAAATCTACATCAAGCGCCAAATTATGCCTTCACTTAAACCCTTGCAGTACTAATGAAGGAATAGCTAAAATCATATCGTATAATCTCAAATAATATCCAAGATAAAAGAAGTCTATATAAGAATAATAAGGGAGATGAATCTAAACTTTCTCTCTGCACCACCTCTCCTTACGATTGAGCTTTAGATGAAACAGTATCCAGAGGTGAGCCGCCGTTTTGGTTAACATTTGTATTGGGGTTGCATGTAGAGGCCAGGATGATAGAGGCTATAAATTAAAAACACACAGTGACACTGCCTGCTCCAAAGAGCTTACAGTCTAAAAGAAAAGACTTAACCAGCGTGTAATGCAAACCAGCAGGCAGGGTTGTGAAGTGGGGGAGATATGCAGATATTCTGCAGTCCTTAGCCTGTTAGGAGCAGTAACTGCAACTTGCCATTTACCAAGCTGTGGTCAGATGGCAGCCAAAACCTAAGGCCGGGTCTAGGCAAAAAAAAGGTTTGCCAGGAAACACTCCTAACATGGAAACAGCTCACACTGACCCAAAAAAGTGCTGGAATCAGTATTGCTTAGAATGCTTTGGTGAGCAAAATAAGTTATACTAGCAAAAGCATTTTTATGTTGATGTAATTGTGCCTACACCAGTGGTGGGCAACCTGCGGCCCATCAGGGTAATCCGCTGGTGGGCCGCGAGACAGTGTTTACATTGGCCATCCGCAGGCATGGCCTCCCGCAGCTCCCAGTGGCCGCAGTTCGCCATTCCCAGCCAATGGGAGCTGTGGGAAGCGGCAGCCAGCACATCCCTGTGGCCTGCGCCGCTTCCCGCAGCTCCCATTGGCCGGGAACAGCAAACTGCGGCCATTGGGAGCTGCAGGCGGCCATGCCTGCGGACAATCGATGTAAACGCTGTCTCGTGGCCCGTCAGCGGGTTACCCAGATGGGCCAGGTGCGCCCCGCGTCCTCCAGGTTGCCCACACTAGGGCTTTTGTCAGTATAAAACCATTGCAAAAAAAAATCACACCCCCAACTGACGTTGCTATAACACCAAAAGTTTCTAGACTAAAGTTTGGTTTGGATTTTGCTAAGCCAACCTTCATTGGCCATTAACAGAGATGGAGCAAAACCAGAATCTTTCATCCTCCATCCTCCCGGGATGTGATGAGGCAGGTCTACAGAGCCCAATCCAAACTGCCCAGGGTTTGATTTTTGTTGCACAAGAATCTGCCCAATGAGGTGTTTGGAAAACGCAGTCCTTACCCAGCGTCTGGTTAGTTATATTATTGAGCAGTATTTGTATTTCTGTAGCACGTAGGAGTCCCAGTCATGCACCAGGACCCCTTGATGCGAGGCATTGTACAAACACAGGAAAAAAAAGACCCCAAAAGTTTACAATCCACTATAAAACAAGTGAGAAGAGAAGGATATGGAAACAATGGGTATGTCTACATTGCAGTCAGTAGGTGTGAGTTCACCTCAAGCTGACACATCTGAGCTAGCTTTAAACTAGCTAGATTGAGCACCAGAGTAGCAAACCCATGGCAGCGCATGCTTCAGTGCAGTTGTATAAACATGCCCAGAACCTGAAACTCATAAGCCATGGGTATCACTGTTTCAGGACCTGATTAAAGCTAACTCAGGTATGTCAACACATGTTCCAATCACACCTGGTGACTGCAGCCTAGACATACTCAATGTGACAATATAGTCAGCATGCTGAGCGGTGTTTGTGACCTATGTACCCACCAATTTTTCACTTTCACTTTTAATTCCCAGACAAGAAGGTTTAGTGCTCACTCTACAGATCTTTGTTTTTTCTATTTAGCTGTCACAAGGCAAGCACAAATTCAGTCACGGAAGTAACAACTGAGTCTTAAGCTATTACTCAGTGACCAACAGAGCAGATGTTTACATATCAAGTTTATAATACACAGTGACCAAGAAGGGTGGCAGATAGGAACAGAAAATAATTAAAATTAAAATTAATAAATAATACCAAAGCATTGGAAGAATATTGGAGTGTTCTATTTTATTTTTGAGGCATCTGGGCTCACTGGATTTTTCTGAATACATCTTTCACAAAGTCACATATTGAATACCTGGATAGCAAGTGGCAACGCAGAAGGGATTTGGCAGGCATCATCTTGATTTCTCTGTGCACTGAGCAGGGATTTTTCATTTCATCCATCATTCACAACTTGCAGCGCTTCCAAAAGTCACTTAAACGTATCCTGCACAGGAAGCTGTAGAATGGAATGAGGCCAAGAAGTCTTTTTGCACTGTGTGCACCCTGGTATCACACTAATTCTGAATTGAGTGATAGAAGCTGGCTTGTAGTTGCCTTTGTTAGTAGCATAGTTACATACCACACAATACTGTGCCACATTTACACTGACTTACGATATACAGCATCACCAGCCCTGGGCATCCACAAATAATGA
Source organism: Caretta caretta (assembly GCF_965140235.1). Lineage (NCBI taxonomy): Eukaryota > Metazoa > Chordata > Testudines > Cheloniidae > Caretta > Caretta caretta. The sequence continues at coordinate 90,924,521 of NC_134214.1, forward strand.
ATCAGGTGTCAAAAAACATGAGATTTTATTTTAAAAATACATTTTGAGTTCTTATTTGCCTTTTGAGTTTTGAAGTTGTAGATCTCAACTTTTAAACTTTTCTCCATAATCATGAGGACTAGAAACTTCCTTTTAAAAGGGTTGGGGGGAAGGGGAGAGAAAGAGCTGAGAGTCTCAAAAGTCTTCAGAAGATGGGGTTTTAAGAAAATCACCAAATACCTAAAACTAGTAATAAAATCGAGAGATGTTAGTAATGCTGGGAATACATGCATATTTCTTCCATCTTCTGAGGTAAGTGTTTCCCCTATAGATACTAGCTGGATTATTTTCTATAGACTGTTCAATTGCTTTTGCTGCTGTTTTGGATTTAAAACAAACAAAACCAAACTCTTTTAGTAAATGGCTTTTTTTCTTGGCTTACATCCATTTGTGATCTTTGCTTTTACATTTATCACCAGCTCCACTAACTGAGCTTATTGTAGTCTCCCTTCAGAAATGTGGTCACACTTTATATTAATAGCTGTTTAAATAGCTAATCAGTTATAGATTGTTGCCTATTACTATAGCCTTCTATGTATGGCACCTTTTTCTGATGTGCTTATATCTGTGACATATACTACGCTTGTCTGTAACACCATTGAAATATCCATCAATCATTTATTAACCCCATATAACCTATAGATAAAAATCTTTAATGGCGTGCAGCCAGAAACGTATTTACCCCATACACAGACAACTGAAGACATTAGGAGTCTTTCCTTTGACATAGACAGGCTGTGGATCAGGGCCTTAAATATTCCTTTTTTCCTAAAGAATGTTTAGAACATCACTAGGTATGTTCTGGTGGCTGGTAGCTTTTGCATCCAGTAACCTGGCTATTCAAAGGCCGCATTAGGATGATTTAGTCACTTTGCATTTGTTTTCCAATAATGAACTTTGTCCATTTACAGGAACTGTAAATTATAGCTTCTGTTATTGTAGGGTTTGGCTCACTTTGGTTTTGAATTGGTATGAAAGACTTCTGTGGAGTCTGGTGCTTCCGGTTTTAAATGTTGCAATTCCAGAATTCCTTTGGAGACAAAGCAGCAAACAATGCTGTGCCTGAAAGAATTATGCCTGCATGAGAAACGAGCTTGTTGGTATGCATGGCTGGGTTCATCGATTTATATTTTCATAGTTTTTGCTTAAGTCTGATGAATGTTATCGAAGTTGTGAAGCTTTTAATTGAGGATCTATTAGTTCTGAAGGAACCAAATGACTGGAACTGGTCATCCGATTTACCTTTTCATCACTCTCCAACAGTTCAATACTACTGTGAATACTTGGGGCCTGATTTTTCACAGATGTGGAACACCTGTAGCTTCTTGAGTGATCAGTCTGATGTTAAGAAATACAGTACGGTTCAATCTTGCTCTTTTTTACTTCAGTGAGAGCAAGATAGGACATTTGTTGCTCACAAAGTATATATCAATTTGATGGTGTCATCATTTACATTTATAAATGCATGCCCAGGGACTTTGAATTACTGTCTTCTCACCTGCCTTCAATACAATTTTATATATTTGTGAAATTAGCCCTGATCAGAGACTAATCTCCAGCTAATTTGATTTTTTAAAATGAAACCATTTTGTATGAGATCAGCGCAAATAAAGCATCTGAAATTCTCACATTCTAATTTCAAAATAGCCAAACTGATTTCATTCTTTCTTTCCCAAGAAGTGTGAGCTCTACTGAGAGAAGCTTATTCCTGAAGCAAAATATGACCAACCAGTAGTAAATTCTTGACTATATGGGCCTTGAGTCTCTATTCTGGCTTATGTCTGGCAATACGACCTTTGCACCCTCTGCATTCTGAACTCCTAAACTAGAGCAGTCCCCAGGGCTGCTTTAACTCACCCTCTGTCACAACGTCCCTCTATGCTGCATGAGCCCACAATAGCCAGAGGGAAGTACACCCTTTCCCTAGCATAGGCCTAAGATGGGAGTTATGTAGGGTTCTTCTACGGGCTCCACAATGCTGGGAAACACCTCCTTCCTCCCATTGGATCATAAAAATAGGTTAGAGTTGTAAAATAGTCATGACCTTATCACAGTTATGCCCCAGAGTCTGAAGCTGGTTAAACCCGAGGTCTGTGGATCTTAACATTTTCAGTGGCTAAGTTTGGTAAATCATCTAGAATTTCAAGTCTTATCGGAATTAGGAGGGTCCCCAGCCCTGCTTCTCCCCCACAACAGAGTGATGAGTAGGGCCAAGGCTGAGCACTTTTGAAAATCCTGACGTTCATTTGTTAACATTTACACTTGCGAAGAATTAGATACATCTCCAAATGACAATATGTGTACGCAAGTACCTGATTTCTGTACCCTGGCAATGGGCACTGCATGCAAAAATTTGACTTGCAGATGTACTCACATTTTTGTACACATACACACACACACATTTGAAAAATAGGCCCTACATTTTTGTTTAAGGACAGCTTAAATTCTGCAGGAGCTGGCTAGGTGGACATCCCGCAAGACCCAAAATAATCCCACTTCTCCTAAGAAAGTGGAGATTGTGCATGATTGTGCAGTTAATATGGGGACATTTTCCCACCTTCCTCATTTGGTGAGGCCTTAGGAAAAATGATTTTGAACTTCCCAATAGCTTTGGGTTCAATTCTAGGGATGGATGATGGTTCAGAAAGGATGGAAGGGCCAATTTTAACTAAATCAGATGACCCATCACTAATGCAAATCATAAAGCTCAGACAACAAAAGCAAAGTCATGAGCAAAACACAGATTAATGACAAAAATGCATAGGACACTTGGAGGGGAAAGGCAATCTTGTGTTCCTAACCCAGCAGGTTGCCGTAGCAATAACAGCAATAGCTGCTGCTTTTAAGAAATCAGAATAAGGACAATGAAAGTGAGCAGACAAAGGTGAGACTGCTATGAAATGCTGTCATGAGCAAACCAGGCATTAGCCAACTGGGCACTTTAACATGTGGGGAGGGATAGTGTCTTTAGTGTTACCTCAGAGTATTCAATGAGGGGAACCCCGTGTTCTCTCTATTAAAGAACGTCTTTGCTTACAGATGCATTCATTCAAATGCTGCCCATTTACTGAGGGTCAGCTTCTAATTTCAGATGCTCTATTCCAAATTTTCATTATGAATCCAGACTCTGAAGAAGTTCATGTCTGAAATTTGTAGCTAGTCTGTATCTCGAAGGGTCTGAACTGAAATTTCAGCTCCAGTCAGACTGGATTTTGCAGATAAATTTATTTATTTATTCACCTGTAGTGATGATGCAATTTCAAAACTGGAAGGAACAGATACAATTAATGCATATGTAGCTAAGTCAATTATCTCAGGATAATTGTGCGACTCCATTTTGCTGTTTGCAGTCCTTGTGCCTCAAGAGATTAAAATTGATCTTAAAAGACTAATTTTCCAAAGAAGAAAGTGAACAATGATTTAATAAGTCTATACCCCATAATTCACCATTCAGACCCTGGACAACTGTGGCATTTTGTCCCTGTCTCAGCAGTGAATGCGTCTCTAAATTTGAAAGTTTTAAGTGGGAAAAGTGAAGCAGCTTGCTTCTGATTAAAGAGAAAGCTGGTTGTCTTTGATAACATAGATAAATGCTTGGTTACTTACTTTTTAATTGTTTTATTGCCAGAAGTTTTCAATGAAGCCATAAAAGAGGGAAAAAAATGATCAGCCTAATTGCTTCAAGATGGATATGTAATGCATAAATCTCTTGTTTAATGGATCTAGTAATGGACCACCTGTTTCAGTTGCCTTTTCCCATTCAGAATATGAATGAATAGTTCTCTCAGATGTGCACAAAGAGAAATCACAATCTCACACTTGGAAATTCTATGACTCTTTATATTTGATCCTGGGACGTTCATCCTTATTATGTAGATTAGCCAATCTCATTACAATTGATTTTTTGGGGTGAGGGGGAAGCAATCTGTCCAGTACATAGTACCTACTGTATTTCAATTGTCAGACTTTATTTTGGATGGTGGTCAAATGTTAATGCACTAGATATATAATCACTGTAACAAATAAAAAGATAGACATGTTAAACAAAGCCCTAACTGCTGCTGATGGGTCAGATAAAGGTTCTATCAATTCTTCGTTGAGGTGCCCCTGCTTAGTCCCAATTCTAGAATGTCCCGCTGCCATCTCTTTTGGCAACATTTAGCTTTTAGAATGCAGTGCCCATCTGGGCCTCCAAAGCATCATCACGTGGCACCAGACTTGACAGAAGTCTTCACTTCCCAATGACCTCAGTTCCTTCCTACTGTGGATCAAGGGGCCTCCTCTCCCCACTCGGAGTTGTTTCTAGAGGAGTGAACGTTACTAAATGCAGTCCCTTGTTTTTATAATGTTGTGAGGTTTTTTAGCCTAGTTTTCAGGTAATACTCACAATTGCACCCTTTTTTTTTTTAATACGGGCTTCAGTTAGCTATGACTGATGGGGATAAGAAGAGTGGATTGAAGCAACATGGGTGAGGCTTCTCCATGTTCCCTGATGTTGACACGCAGACTCACCGTTTATTTTACCTGGGGGAAACCAAGTCCATGGATCACTTCTCAGAATGTACGACCATCACAGCACAGGCCCATACCAATAGGCAATGGAGGATCTATGCTTCTTTCAGCAAGGAGGCCTTACAAGCCCCATTCCAGGCCAGCTAGACAAGTCAGGAAGGCAGGTAACTAACAACAAAAGGAGAGGGTGTAAAGGGGGAGTGAACAAGCATTCATTTAGTACAAAATTGAGATATTGAGAACAAAATTAATCAAACCACCAAGGGAGGTGAAGATAAGAAAATCTTTAATTGCCCAAACACCAATGCTAGTAAACAAAAGGAGTTGGAATTGCTTATTTATTAACATAAATTCAACCTAGGTGGTGCAACTGAAGCCTGGTGGGAAGAGTTGCATGATTGGATTGTTAAAATCAATGGTTCTAACCTATTTAGGAAGAATTGAGTGGGCAAAGGGGAGGGGGAGTGGCACTCCATCTCAGAAATGGCACTGCCTGTTTCTGAGTCACTGGCAACTCAGAAACAAATGATCATGAATGCTTATGGATCAATGTTCTAACAGAGAAAACACAATATCCGTACCAGTTAGCGTCAGCCACAGACCACCAAATCACACTAGGGAATAGGATGCCTGGCTCTTGAAGTACCTATCTATAATATGGGGGACAAGGTGGGGGAAGGTGCATTATCATGGGAGACTTCATTCTGAGCGATGTATGCTGCCAGTCTCATGCTTCCAGTTATAAAACTTCCACAGAATTTCTAAACATTATAGATGATCATTATCTATCTTAAAGTATAGTATCCAACACAGGGGAATTCTGTATGAGAGCTCCTATTGACAGATAAAGAGGAATTGATCACAGAACTAAACATTAGTGGTTGCTTAGGTGCAAGTGATCATGCCTTGGTTACATTTGTAATGTGCAAACAGAATAAAGTCCAACCCAGTACTATATATCCTTGGTGCTTTAAGAGGGCCAATTTCTCAAAGCTCAAAACAATTATGAGCCAAATAATTTGGAAGAAATTATTTCAACAGAAATATTTGAATGATAATAGCTAATTGTTTTGGAACATTTTACTAGATTCCCAGAAAATCACAATCAAGAAAGAAGGCTGCACTTTTAATAAAACATCTTGGCTTCGAGGGGAAGTGAAAGCAGCTATAAAAAAAATTAAAAACCGTATATAACAAATGATTAAAAGGGAAATTTGATAGGAATTAATACAAATTAGAAATTGGGGATTGTAGGAAATTGACAAGAGACACAAAAGAACTCAAGGAGAAATCTACGGCCAACAGAATTAATAAGAATGAGTTATTAAAGGATATTAGGAACAAAAGGAATCCTGTGTATTGGTCCATTACTAGATAGACATGGGAGAACTGTCAATAATAATGCAGAAAAAGCAGAAGTGTTCAATAAATATTTCTGTTCTGTGTCTGAGCAAAGCACAGAAGATGTATGTATATCATATGATGATGAAATACTTTCCATTCCAACAGTAACTCAGGAGGATGTTTGACAGCAGCTACTAAGCCTAGACATTTTTAAATCAATAGGTCCAGATAACTGGCATCCAAGAGTTTTAAAAGGTGGCTGAGGAACTCTCTGAACTATTAATGTTGATTTTCAATAAGTCTTGGAACACTAGGAAAATTGCAGAGGGCTAGAATAAAGTTAATCTTGTGCCAATATTTTAAAAGGGTCTACGGAAAGAGGTGGGTAATTATAGGCCTTTCTGCCTGATATCAATCCCAAACAAAATAATAGAAAGGCTGATATGGGTCTTAACTACTAAAGAATTAAATGATGGTAATGTAATTAATGCCAATCAACATGGGTTTATGGGAAATTGATCTTCTCAAACGAACTTGATATCATTTTTGATGAGCTTACACTTTTGGTTGATCAAGGTAAAAGTGTTGATGTAATATACTTAGGGTTCTCTAAGGCATTTGATTTGATACCGCATGACATTTTGATTAAAAATCTAGAATGATACAAAATCTATGTGGCACACATTAAATGGATTGAAAACTGGCTAAAATGCAACTGTAAACAGGGAATCATCATAGAGTGTGTTCCTATGGGGTCCCCTTACGCTAGTTAGTATTTTTATCAATGACCTGGAAGAAAACATAAATGCGTTCTCACGAGACATTGAACTGCTTGTGGTACAACCTTTGTATGGTACAACCTCGTGGTACAACCAGACCTGTGAGAATACAATTAAATAAAGTTAAAAAGAAGACACTAATGACAAAACCATGCAAACCATATAACAGATTAATAACAAATATTTATCCCTTGTTCTTCGTTTTGCTTCCTAGTGCATGTTGTGTATGTGTCCTCATTCCTATGCATTCATATCTGAAAGCTAATAAGTAATATATTGCTTTAATAACTTCCTCTGAATTTGTATTTGCACAGAACAGATATCAGATGGAGTGTTTCATAAGTATCCGATTGTGCTGAATCGAAACCGATAAATAAAGGGTCAAACCCTTGCCACATATGTCTAAATGCCTGTGCAGAAGATTAAGAATGGGTGGATAATGCCATATTAACTATTAGTTAGACCTGACTTTTGAATACTATGTATGGTTTGGGGTGATTTTAATGTAGGAAAGAAAATATTATCTTGACAAGTGTGCAGCTCCTAGCAGGCAGGGTAATCTAAGGAATTATAGTTTGCTTAGTTCTCTATTCCTGAGGAAACAGCTGGAAAAAAAAATTACTTGGAGTTACTCCCCAGGAACAGGGAAGACTGAGGCTGACCCTGCATTTTGCAGCCATCTTGAGGTATGCCAAGAGCATGCAAAACTTTTGCTTAGGGTTGCAAGTCTTAACCCGGCTCTTCATCACATGAAAAGAAATGCTGTATCTAGCTGTAACAGCCATTGAGTACTTAGATGATCAGTCTAATTCATATCAACTGTATTTTCCTCATTACTGCTGGTAATAGGTAACTCGTAGTAGTTAAGTGAACGCTATAAATAAGAACGTGAATACTATTCTATAGACCAAGAACAAGATGACCCAACAACATTTCATATCCATTCAAACCTGAACCATAAATCCCATGACTTCTTATACTATCTCCCTGCCCAATAAGGAAGATATAGCAATGTGGGATTTAAACCTTTTAAATAATTATAAATGATCGACCATTTAACAATATTAAAAGGGATTTCACTTAAACATAACACCTAACTCCTGGCATCAAAGCAATTGCCAGTCTAATAGTACTTTTATGAATCAAGCTGATCTCAAATAGGAACAGTTTAATTTCTCATCTTCCTTTGTGTCTCTGTCATATTTATCTGTGTGCCTGCACATAACCCAGAAGAAGAAGCAAATGTTGATTTACCTGCAGTATTGCCAACCCCAAGCATTCAAAAATCATGAGTGAGGCCCCCAAAAGTCCTGAGATGGCTTAAAAATCATGAGATTTTTTTAAAAAATCAGTATGCTTTTTCTGGGTTTTGAATCTTGGGGTACACTTGGGTCACGTTGGCCCCCTAGCCATGAGGGACTAGAATATTTTTTTTTATAAAGGATGCTGAGAGTCTCACCTAATCACATTACCCCAGGAGCTGGGGCTTTCTGAAAAACATCAAATATCATGAAACTTACGATAAAATCCCTAAAGTTGGCAACACTACACAATTATCCTTTTTAAAGGTTCCTAAAAGGGTTCTAAACAGCATCAGCAGACCTCTCTGATGGTATAATTTAACTTGACCAAGACAGATTGCCTATAGAAAGTAGCAAAAGTGGGAGAGATGATGTAGTAGAGGTATTAAAGAAGGTGGGAGATAGCAAGAGGTCCTGAAAGCAATAGGAAATGGAATGGAAGGAGAGAAGATATGTAAGAGAAGCAATGAGAAGGGCAGACGAGAGTCCAGGAAGAAATAGCTGGTAAAAAAATAAGCTACAGAAAGAGAATCAATGGTCTATTGATGCTATGAGAACTGAAATGTGACCCAGAAAGCAAGGAGAAGGTGTGAATGAGGTTCTGGAAGGGTATAAAGGACCTCATTAAAAGAGAGAGAGTTGTAGAGAAATGTCTGCTTGTCAAGAGCTAATCCCAGGAGATCTGTCCTACAAAGGAAATGTGTAAACAGGATTTTTCATTGCTTCTTCTTACTCAGAAAAAATGTTTTATTAAAGTCTGAATAATTTCCCTCAATTACTTTTCTAACACTGGTGTTTGTGAGGCTTTAGCACTCGATAAACCTGCCAAAAGTACTTTAAAAGTCATAGCGGAACCTTTAAAGAACTCTCCCCACTGTCTATTATCTGCACGTTTCTGCAACTGTTTGAATTAATCCATATTAGGTATATGTAAAGGGAAGCTCATGTCTCGATGTACATGTATGCATGCATGCCTAAAGCTGTGCCATGAGTAGGCAATAAGACTTTGCTATGGCTTGATTTTATAACTATATTTATGATGAGTTACAGATAATCTCTCCCATTCTGTGCTTTGAAATATACAATATTATAGTTGATTATTGCCTGTGAAGTTGAGCATATGGTTCCAAAAGGGTTCTAAATGATTTTATGTTTTCTGTTTTGTTATCCATCTGATACTTAGAACCATGCAGCATAAGGCACTAAATTCTCTTCCCCTGTCCCTTGTGCACAATATTAAACCAATTCAAAGCAGTGCATATTTCAGCTGTCTTTTAGAGATGAATTATCACTGATGCGGCCTCAAACAGAAGCTTTGAGGAAGCTTTGAAACAGATTTCTGCATAAATACGTTATTTTGCTTCCAAGTAAGGATTTAAAAAGTATAGTCAAGCTTATGTGAGTTTTAAATGTAAATCATACTCTGTTTGTTCAATTGTTAGCTGCATCTTTAATTATGGTATCAAGAGTAAATCTGAAGGGGAGGAGGGAGTTGCTATAAAGTTGAGGGACCCAGGACAGATTTCTTGCTCACAGGAGCTTCTTTACCATTTCAAAATGATATCAAATATTGGAGGAAAATATGGAGATTCAGATTCAGACATGTCTTTTTTAAACTCTTCTAGTGTTTTGGGTTCTGTCTGACCATAATGCGGTACAAAAATGGAAATAAATTTTTTTGTGCCAAACCTGTGCCTCTTCATACATGAGGTATTCTCAAACTAGGAGGAGCTATATCTCTCTGCATTGGCTTGATCATCCTACCAGTTGTGGTTTTTGTGTGAGTTAGACCCTTCAGTGTTAGTCAATGGGGAAAATGAAAGTATTATATAATATATTATATTTCCAAGGTCTTGGCCCCCAACCATGTACAAAAAATCAAATGAAACATTATAGGCAAACCACTACCCCTTCTTTCATTAAGTATTCTCCAACTATGATGAGGACAACCTGTTAGCATCGGTTTTGTCTCCGTACCCGTTGTGGTTTTAGTGTAGCGAAAAAAGTCACTCAAAAGGTTTTGGCAAAAAGAAAAGGAGGACTTGTGGCACCTTAGAGACTAACACATTTATTTGAGCATGAGCTTTCGTGAGCTACAGCTCACTTCATCGGATGCATGTCCAAATGGTTTCTTGAGTAACCAAAACCCTGGGTGAGTGCAGGCTTTGGTTCTATGTTGGGCCAGGATATTTCTACTTCAGGAGATCACTCTCTCTCTCTACAGGCCCCCCCACACACACACATACACACATAGCTTGCTGCTCAGGGTGAAGAGAATCCATACAGCAGAGTTTCCCAACCTCTTTAAAAAAATGTAAGGACAGACAGAACATAGATAAGAAAAATGAGTGGGTAAATCACAAAAATTACACTTTGTCCTCCGACTTCATAAGCAAAGCAATTGCAAATCCCCTTTTGTCTTTTGGACTGTATTGTGTTTCCTGTGTCTCTCGCACATTGTAATCTATTTTTCTATATCACTTACTAAAAATTCTGACTTCCAAACAGCTCCATAAATTTCTTTAAACATCTCCTGACTCGATAAAAAAGGGGCTGACATTGAACACTAAGACTGTATTTCATTGATGTTCAGATAAACTATGAAATAAATCTTACTGTCCCATCAGGTCATTTTGATACCTCTGATTATTTACAGTTCTAGCCATATAATCCTTGTTCTTTTCTCAGAAGTAATCAGAAAGCTCCCCCAGTTTCCTTTCCTCAGCTTTACAGGATCCTTAGAAGTGAAAAGAGTCTCTGCATTCAACTAAACTTCAGTGCAAATAAGAGGTAGAAATCAAATGATAGAAGAAGAAGAAGTTACAGAGCAGGTAATAGGCAAAACATGGCCAGTGTGCAAAGCTCACTTACCTGTGTGACTTCCAGCGAATGCTGTGTATGTTCAGTAACGGATGTTATAAACATCTCTCATACCTGGCTGTTTGCCCTCTGCTGGAGGCAGTGAGGTTGCAGAATGCCCAAGGGAAGGTTGGGAGAGCGATTGTGACTCAGGAAGGCATAGTTTCTCCTGGAGCTTCCCAATGTACAAGGTAAGATCATAGACTGTTCTGTCTCCTTCCCCATGGTGTGGAGCAAGATCTGCCCATCTCCTGTTGGGGTTATTTCTGGTGAAGAGTGCACAGAAGGATCAGTGCTGGGACTGGCTCTTGGGCAGGAGGAATGTTCCTCCTCGCCACATTCCCACGCAAAGACCAGTCGCCATCTTGCCCATAGCGTGTCCAATGAGTGGAGCAGAAATTCCTGAACACTGCAGCCTGTTTTCTGACATACATGGCTATGGCATGGATTTTAGTACCGATAAACTGGAAATGCACTTTCAAAGTAATCATGATTCTCTGATTTATTTGCCAGTCTGCAATGCCCTATTGTGTATCCCCAGTGTTTCTGCACCTATTTATGTTCTGTCTGTGCCTGTCCAGCAGCAGCAGCCGTGTTAATGAACCCCAGAAGAGTTTGCTCCTGTCACTTGTAGTGGGAGTGGCAGTCAAAGCCTTCTGAGCTGTATCTCTGCTGCCTCTGACAGCCACTGGAAAACAGCCGGTGCATGAACTCTAGGGATACAAGAAGGCCATCTGATGAAGTTAGAGGGAGCAGGAACTGAGAGAAACTTCCTCTGTGTCAACCAGGAATCTCTCTCCACTTTTAATGGGAGAGGAAATGCTGTTTGAAGAGAGAACAGTTCATAGATTTGTAGATTCTTAGGCCAGAGGGGACCACAGTGACCATCTAGTCTGACCTCCTGTATAACACAGTTGGGAATGGCAGAAGCAATGTAAACGAGGGCAGTAGGTGGGCTAATTATCCTCTTCAGGGGCTCAGATGCCATGGTGATGGGTGGGTAACAGGAACCTACATAGATTAAACCAGGATGCATGACTGCTTTATTTTCTCAACTTTATTTTCTTTTATTCTGTGCTGGTTCTGGGATAGTGATTCTAAGTAGAGGTTTGTTCATTGGACTCTCAGAAAACAAGCTGCTGCACATTCTTATAACACAAACTTCCAAAGGGAACATCCCAGTCTTTCCTAAAGAGTCAGCATCCCTCTGATCCCCTCCTCACACACATGGTCCCTGCTATGTTCAAGCCCCAGAATCCCCATCTCAGATTTGTCTGACTATCCATGAATGTTCTGAGGCTGCTAGTTGCTGGTACATGCACCTGCAGCAAATCCCCTCCTGTTGCCCCGAGCTGAGGAGGCCTACGAAAAGGGTTCCAGAGTTAAAAAGACAAAAGGGTGTTCCTGGTATTTTATCCAACTCCTTGCATAGCAATTTTCACAAAAAAATACTACATTAATAGTATTGGTGTGTAACATTGTTCTGAGTACTCCATCGTCTCTGAAAGCATTGTTTCCCAAAGCCTGGGATGAACCCCACTCAGAGGAATGAAGGACCAAGCTGGGGTGTGGACAGACCTCTTGATTGTTCTCCATGGTTTCAGATTTGATAATTTTTAAGCAAGTCTCTCTCTGTTATGGCTGTGAAGTGAACCTTGAAAATGTGAGGCATGATGCAGACTACATCATAGCAGACTACACAGAGTCTACGGAGAGCTTGAAAGAATAGCTCAGAGTTATGAACTCCCTCATTCCTTTGTTGGGTGCCAACTCAGATGCGAATGACAGTTCTTTCAATGGCAATGTTGTTGATTATTTCACTGCTCATCAATGGGGAAGGAAGGAAAAGGCATGATCACATTACAAAGATCTCTACAATCTACTCTGAATGACCTCATTTTGAGTAGTCCTTCTACAGCGTGCGGCAGGGCTGAAGGAAGCATGATTGGCTTTATTCTTCTGAAGGGAGACTCTGCTTTCAGACATTTGGGAAACACTGTCATATATGACTGGGCCTTTAATAATGACCAGGTTATCAGCCTTTTTAAATGTAGGTTTAATTAAGCAACAGCAACAACAAAAAACCTCATTTACTACTGTAACTCAGCATTACAGAAGTTAATACTGTATTAGCACAAGAAAAATACAATCTTTTGCTGCAAATAATGGATGGGAAATGAATATACACTCTTGCCCTGCTGGAATAATGAATACTTATGACAGATTTTCCCCTCCGTGGCTTAAAAATATATTATGGACTCCCACGTGAAAAGACTTGTATTGTTAGGTTTTAAATTTAAAGTCTTACAAACACTTACAAAAAAATCAAATCTCATCACATCTGTTCATTATGGCTTGGGAGAGCGTTAGGCAGCTTTTCTGCAGGCGTTTGCAGATTATGCTTTTGTTTCGATTGTCCCAGTCTGGTTTTTTGTCTGAAAATCTTCCAATTTAGTGTCTTTGCATACGTTGTGTGGCTGTCACTTTTCTGATTGGCTAAGATGCCGTGTCACTTAACCCTGTTACCCTACATAAAGGGAGAAGATAGATTCACTCAGTATAATCCTAGCTGCCAACTTTTTCCCCAGTTGTTTACAAACAGAAACAATATTGTTTGCCATGAATATTATGCTCTTACAGATCACAGAAGAGAGAGACCCAGTGCCCTCACAATATGGGGTAAATTACATTTATAAGTTGCTTAGGATAATGGGGAGAAGAGGGCTGCTTATGTCAGGATGTTTGTGTGTGGGTGTGAGGGGGGTTATTTTATTTTGTAAAACTGAGATTTATTTGGCTAATTCTTTACCCTTTTTGGTTATTCAGCAGTAACATACTCTGGATAATTGTCTTTTTTTATAGGAGAGCTGTCTGCTTTGCCATATAACAGGCCAGATTCTGTCACCCTTACATTCTGGCACCGTTGCCCTTAGCACTAGATTTACAAAGGTATTTAGGTACCTAACAACAGAGGTATAGAATCATAGAATCATAGAATAATAGAGTTGGAAGGGACCTCTGGAGGCCATCTAGTCCAACCCCCTGCCCAGAGCAGGACCAATCCCAACTAAATCATCCCAGCCAGGGCTTTGTCAAGTCTGACCTTCAAAACTTCTAAGGAAGGGGATTCCACCACCTCCCTCGGTAACGCATTCCAGTATTTCACCACCCTCCTAGTGGAAAAGTTTTTCCTAATATCCAACCTAAACCTCCCCCACTGCAACTTGAGACCATTACTCCTTGTCCTGTCATCTGCTATCACTGAGAATAGTCTAGATCCATCCTCTTTGGATCCACCCTTCAGGTAGTTAAAAGCAGCTATCAAATCCCCCCTCATTCTTCTCTTCCGTAGACTAAACAATCCCAGTTCCCTCAGCCTCTCCTCATAAGTCATGTGTTCCAGTCCCCTAATAATTTTGTTGCCCTTCGCTGGACTCTCTCCAATTTATCCACATCCTTCTTGTAGTGTGGGGCCCAAAACTGGACACAGTACTCCAGATGAGGCCTCACCAATGTTGAATAGAGGGGAATGATCACGTCCCTCGATCTGCTGGCAATGCACCTACTTATACATCCCAAAATGCCATTGGCCTTCTTGGCAACAAGGGCACACTGTTGACTCATATCCAGCTTCTCATCCACTGTCACCCCTAGGTCCTTCTCTGCAGAACTGCTGCCTAACCATTCGATCCCTAGTCTGTAGCGGTGCATTGGATTCTTCCGTCCTAAGTGCAGGACTCTGCACTTGTCCTTGTTGAACCTCATCAGATTTCTTTTGGCCCAATCCTCCAATTTGTCTAGGTCCCTCTGTATCCTATCCCTACCCTCCAGCGTATCTACCACTCCTCCCAGTTTAGTGTCATCTGCAAACTTGCTGAGGGTGCAATCCACACCATCCTCCTGATCATTTATGAAGATATTGAACAAAACCGGCCCCAGGACCGACCCTTGGGGCACTCCGCTAGATACCGTCTGCCAACTAGACATGGAGCCATTGATCACTACCCGTTGAGCCCGACAATCTAGCCAACTTTCTATCCACCTTGTAGTGCATCCATCCGGCCCATACTTCTTTAACTTGCTGACAAGAATACTGTGGGAGACCGTGTCAAAAGCTTTGCTAAAGTCGAGGAATAACACGTCCACTGCTTTCCCTTCATTCACAGAACCAGTTATCTCATCATAGAAGGCAGTTAGATTAGTCAGGCATGACTTTCCCTTGGTGAATCCATGCTGACTGTTCCTGATCACTTTCCTCTCCTCTAAGTGCTTCAGAATTGATTCCTTGAGGACATGCTCCATGATTTTTCCGGGGACTGAGGTGAGGCTGACCGGTTTGTAGTTCCCCGGATCATCCTTCTTCCCTTTTTTAAAGATGGGCACTACATTAGCCTTTTTCCAATCTTCCGGGACTTCCCCCGATCACCAGGAGTTTTCAAAGATAATGGCCAATGACTCTGCAATCACATCTGCCAATTCCTTTAGCACTCTCGGATGCAACACATCGAGCCCCATGGACTTGTGCACGTCCAGTTTTTCTAAATAGTCCCAAACCACTTCTTCCTTCACAGAGGGCTGGCCACCTCCTCCCCATGCTGTGCTGCCCAGTGCAGTAGTCTGGGAGCTGACCTTGTTCGTGAAGACAGAGGCAAAAAAAGCATTGAGTATGTTAGCTTTTTCCACATCCTCTGACACTAAGTTGCCTCCCTCATTAGTAAGGGGCCCACACTTTCCTTGGCTTTCTTCTTATTGCCAACATACCTGAAGAAACCCTTCTTGTTACTCTTAACATCGCTCTCTAGCTGCAACTCCAGATGTAATTTAGCCTTCCTGATTCCATTCCTACATGCCCGAGCAATATTTATATACTCATCCCTGGTCATTTGTCTAATCTTCCACTTCTTGTAAGCCTCTTTTTTGTATTTAATATCAGCAAGGATTTCACTGTTAAGCCAAGCTGGTCGCCTGCCATATTTACTATTCTTTCTACATATTGGGATGGTTTGTCCCTGTAACCTCAATAAGGATTCTTTAAAATACAGCCAGCTCTCCTGCACTCCTTTCCCCCTCATGTTATTCTCCCAGGGGATCTTGCCCATCAGTTCCCTGAGGGAGTCAAAGTCTGCTTTTCTGAAGTCCAGGGTCCATATTCTGCTGCTTTCCTTTCTTCCTCGTGTCAGGATCCTGAACTTGACCATCTCATGGTCACTGCCTCCCAGGTTCCCATCCACTTTTGCTTCCCCTACTAATTCTTCCCGGTTTGTGAGCAGCAGGTCAAGAAGAGCTCTGCCCCTAGTTGGTTCCTCCAGCACTTGCACCAGGAAATTGTCCCCTACAGTTTCCAAAAACTTCCTGGATTGTCTGTACACCGCTGTATTGCTCTCCCAGCAGATATCAGGATGATTGAAGTCGCCCATGAGAACCAGGGCGTGCGATCTAGTAGCTTCTGCGACTTGCCGGAAGAAAGCCTCGTCCACCTCATTCCCCTGGTCCGGTGGTCTATAGCAGACTCCCACCACAACATCACCCTTGTTGCTCAGGCTTCTAAACTTAATCCAGAGACACTCAGGTTTTTCTGCAGTTTCATACTTGAGCTCTGAGCAGTCATACTGCTCCCTTACATACAGTGCTACTCCCCCACCTTTTCTGGCCTCCCTATCCTTCCTGAACAGTTTATACCCATCCATGACAGTACTCCAGTCATGCGAGTTATCCAGCAGGACAGTGGGGTGGGAGGAGGTATTGTTTCATATTCTCTGTGTATATATAAAGTCTGCTGCAGTTTCCACGGTATGCATCCGATGAAGTGAGCTGTAGCTCACGAAAGCTCATGCTCAAATAAATTGGTTAGTCTCTAAGGTGCCACAAGTACTCCTTTTCTTTTTGCGAATACAGACTAACACGGCTGTTACTCTGAAACCCACCAAGTCTCCGTTATTCCAATCACATCATTCTCTGACCTTGCCAGGACCTCCAGTTCTCCCTGCTTGTTTCCCAGGGTTTGTGCATTTGTATATAGGCACTTGAGATAACCCGCTGATCGCCCCTTGTTCTCAGTATGAGGCAGGAGCCCTCCCCTCTCACACGCTCCTGCTCGTGCTTCCTCCCGTTATCCCGCTTCCCCACTTACCTCAGGGCTTTGGTCTCCTTCCCCCGGTGAACCTAGTTTAAAGCCCTCCTCACTAGGTTAGCCAGCCTGCTTGTGAAGATGCTCTTCCCTCTCTTCGTTAAGTGGAGCCCGTCTCTGCCTAGCACTCCTCCTTCTTGGAACACCATCCCATGGTCGAAGAATCCAAAGCCTTCTCTCCGACACCACCTGCGTAGCCATTCATTGACTTCCACGATTCGACAATCCCTACCCCGGCCTTTTCCTTCCACGGGGAGGATGGACGAGAACACCACTTGCGGCTCATACTCCTTTATCCTCCTTTCCAGAGCCACGTAGTCTGCAGTAGGTGGCTAGTTTACAGAAATGCCTAAGTTAGGTACCTAATTACTCCCATTGATTTTTAATGGAAATTAGGCACAGCTGCTTTTGTGAATCCTACTGTCTGCACACTTGTGCACCTAAATGTAAATTTAGCCCTTAATCAAAGCAGTCTTACTGAAATCAGTACAACAGTTCACAAAGTAAGGAGTGATTCCAGAAGAGTCAGGATTGCGTCAATAAACGAAAAGCTCTTTCTTTCTCTTTCTTCCAAAAGAGTGTGGAAACTTTGAATAAAAAAACCCCCAAACCCTCATTTAATTTTTTTCCCCGTTTATTTCATAGTGGCTGTTAATTACATACGAGTTCTTGCTCTTTTCTGTGGCATCTATTTTCTAGTGTTTTGCATGAAAGTGGTAGATAATATGGTATGTGTGTCTCCTTGGAGATTTGGCACTTCAGAAAGCAGAACTGTAAAGGGACTTGGTGGTAATCCATATAGTTTTGAATACCGGTTTGAATAATCGTTTGACACTGGTAAAAATAGTTGTTATGTTTAGAAAATTGCTGTGTACTTTATACAAGTCTTGAATTTCTAATAACCAGTACCAGCCGTTTGCAAGATTAGAACAGATGTCTTGTGAAAGGAAATAGATCATTCAGTATCTCTGGTGATTTTCTTCTCCACAAAATACATTTAAGATCATAGTGTAGCATCAAGGCAATTGGCACAAATGAGGTGAGGCTGCATTAAATGAAATTAGAGCAGGGAATTTCTGTCCGGTAGAATATTTTGAAGTTTTTTGGGGGGAGGAGAAAATAGTCCCAGTTTGGGATGAAAAAAACAAAAACCTCAACCTTTTTTGCGAGAAAGACCTTCCAAAAAGTTCCATTCTGGGGAGAATCAAAATGGAGTTTTTTGGCTGGCTGCTGGCCTGGAAGGCTCTTGCCAATTTCTCTTTTTCCCTGCAAGTGGAGAGTGAAATTGATAAGAGCCTTCCAGAAGGCAGCCAGAGGCTGAGCAGTGAGCACTCTGGTTCCCTGCCTCCCAGCCAGCTTCACTGCCAGAGAGCTGGGGAAGTGGAGAGCTGGGTCATTCAACCTTCCCGCTTCGCCCCAACCTAGCTGTGGCAGGGAGAAAGTGAAATTGACAAGAGCTGTCCAGACAGGCAGCCCGAGTGCTGTCATTATGATTTTCCTGATAGGGAATTAAACATTTTTGGCAAAATTGAAGTTTCCCCATTTTGATTTTTTGGCAAAAAGGGCATTTTCTGTCAGAAAATCACGTTAACAGAAATTTTCTGACCAGCTCTAGAGGAAATCCTGGCCCCACCGAAGTCAATGGTAAAACTCCTAACGATCATTCAATGTAATCCGAGCATTGTGCTCTGTGTCCTCTAAAGTCTGCACAGCACCCAAGAATACTTAGGGCTTGTCTACACTTAAAATGGTACAATGACACGGCAGGACCACTGCAGCTGTGCCGCTGAAGCACTTCAGTGTAGGCGCAACCTATGCTGATGGGAGGAATTCTCCCTTCAGTGTAGGTAATCCACCTCCCAAAAAGGTGGTAGCCAGGTCAACAGAAGAATTCTTCCATCGTCCTAGAGCTTTCTATAAAGGGACTTAGGTTGGCTTAACTATGCCTCTCAGGGGTGTGGATTTTGCACACCCCTGATCAATGTAGTTAAATCAGCCTCATTTTCTAGTGTAGACCAGGCCTTACTCTTTCAGTTCTCCCAGCCTCTCTCTAAGTCTGCCCACCTACAGCCCAGCTAGTGAAGCTGTAGAAATGACAGATCAGATTAGGTTCTTATTTTCTCTATCTCAACTTTCACTCAAAGATTCAAACCCAGTCTTTGACAGATGATGCCCCACAGAAAGATCAAGAAATTCTCTGACTTAAAACTTACACTGTTTCCTTGGAATTATCCAGTGAGGAGGTGTGATTTTTTTATCCTTTTCTGCTGTTTTATGGGGAAAACTAAATCCAGTGGAGACTTCCACATGCGTTTGGAGTTGGATGTTCTGACAGAGAGCAGCTTTTCCTCACTTCTGCGGTTCTTCCAACCAGGGATAATGCTGACATACAGTGGATCCTGATTCAGAGTTTCTTGAAGTGAATAAGCGTCTTTCCAATGACTTCTGAGATGAGTTTTCTGTGTCCATGTATACATAAATAGTTAGGTAATAGATAAACAGCCCATTGATTTTGCCCAAGAATATGCAGCATAGTTCCTGGTGTTTGTAGGATCAGTAAAGCTTGTTGTTATGCATTGCAAATGTTTTCCTTTGTGTAGCTCCCCCCCCACCCCGGACAGTCCTCCTCGGCCACCTTAGGGGGGCCCGGCCCACACTTTGGGGACCTCTGGATTAGACTGTAAACAGGCTCCTGGTGGTTAGAATACAATGAGAATTAGGTCACTTGGGCATAAACCACTGTCTCTGACAAAAAATCAGAAAGAAGATTGCCAGGAAGGCTAACTCCCTACAAAGAAAACAAGGGATTATTTGGCCCAGCTGTTTAAATATTTTTCTACAGAAAAATACCTGAGAAAATGCCCAACACAGCTGAGGACTTGGGCCCAAATATCTGAGTTCCTTGAGGTTGACCCATAAATAATTTCATTGCTCAATGAAATTTTGTTTGATCACATACAAGACGATACTTTTAGTGTTTGGGAACTGAATTCAGGTTGAATTGGGTTCAAAAGGGAGCTAGATAGATTCATGGAGGATAGGTCCACCAATGGCTATTAGCCAGGATGGGCAGGAATGGTGTCCCTAGCCTCTGTTTGCCAGAAACCGGGATTGGGTGACAGGCATGGATCACTTGATGATAACCTGTCTGTTCATTCCCTTCGGGGCACCTGCCATTGGCCACTGTCAGAGGACAGGATACTGGGCTTGATGGTCTGACCCAGTATCGCCATTCTTATGTTCTTATGTATGGCCATTCTTATGTTCCACAGGGCAGGGCTAAGTTCTGCCCCAGGTTGCATTGGTGTGTTGGGGGAAAGTTGGCACAAGGAGCCTCTTCTTTCACATCCACTCCTGGAGGGCCACACACCCTTCCAACATCTTTATGAGGAGAGTGTACCTATCACACAGTAGGGCTTTCCACTCCCTAGAGGCATGATCTGAGAGCTTGAAGAGGCCCATACATGCTGTAATACATACTCAAGCCTTTTTTGTTGTTGTTTTTAAAGGAACTCCATTATGCACTACAGAGAACACAACCTCCCTCCGCCCTTCTCCAGTCTTCTGAGCCTTCATGCTCATGGAATGGCTCAGGGCTCCCCTACATGGCCAGCAGGAGTCCTGCTTCTCCAACCCCTGCCCTATGTGGGGCCACAATAAAGAAAAAAATTTCCCCTGAATTTTCAAAATATTACTATAGCAAATGTGTGAATCCTGCAAACACTCACACATATGAGTAATTTGATTGCACCCAACAGGACCACTCAGATGTGTAAAGTTAAGTGTGTGTAAGTGTTTTCAGGATGGTAGCCAGAGTGTAGAGAACTGGTTTATAGTCTTCTTATAGAGGCTCTTCTGGCTTCTATGGTTTCTGTACTTTGACAAATTTAATGCAAATAGATATGAATTTTAAAATGTCCTATCCAAGTCCACCACATAAAACTGTGTGTTGAGGATAATTAGACATATTAATATACTGCAGATAAGTAACAGCATATTTCTGAGCATCCCTTGTACTAAAATAGATTCTCTCCAACATTAAAGTAAAAATCTCTGAGGTATTTGTTATTTCCAAAGAATTAATGATCATTTTGTTAGCTAACAGCCCAAGGCAAAGCAGAAGGATTTTAACAGTCTACCAAGTGGTTGTTTCACACAGGAATGACTGCTTTCAAAGAATTAAAGTTATGCTAAATGCTTTAACGATATGCCAAACAGCTAAGTGGTTTACAGCAGTAAAAGGCTGCTTGTTTTTCAAATCATTTACCCTAGCAGTTTAGATCCTGCTTCTTTAGATTTAGAAATCTAATCGTTGCTTGTAGTGAACTGATGATTATCCAGCCAGTTAGACAGTTGGACTAACCGTTAATGTAAAAAATAGAGGTACTTATGGCTAACATTTAAATGTACTTAAGGATGACCATGTTAAATGACAGAGTGACCCTAGTTAAAAATGGCTCCCTGGGGGGATTTTTACAAGAGCTGGCCCAGCTCTGGTCCCGCTGGGTATGTCTGCACTGTAATTAAAAACCTGTGGCTGGCACGTGCCAGCTGAGTCAGGTTTCCAGGGCTCGGTTTAAGGGGCTGTTTAACTAGGGTGTAGACATTCAGGCTCCAGCTGGAGCCTGGGTTCTAGGACCCGGCAAGGTAGGAGGTTCCCAGAGCTCGGGCTGCAGCCTGAGCCTGAACTTCTACACCACAATTAAACAGCCACTTAGCCTGAGCCCCATGAGGCCGAGTCAGCTGGCATGGGCCAGCCACAGGTGCCTAATTGCAGTGTAGACATAGCCACTAAAGTCAATTCAGCCCCTCCTGTTCTCTGCCTACGGCACACAATAGTTTAGTCTCCTAAGGAGTGTCATTACTTTGGTCTAATTCTCGTGGTTGGGCTGGCCAGTGTTTTGTGGCCTATGATATAGAGGAAGTCAGACTGGACGATGTGGGGGTCCCTTCTGGCCTTCAACTCTAAGACTCTATGATAACATTCAAACTCCTGTATTTGTCAATATATCTATGTCCGTTGTATTTGATTTCCACATATTGTACCCTCCTATGGAATGGCAAAAGTTTGGGCCAAAATCAGAGGTGCAGAAATATTGAAAGCTGGTGCTCTAGACACCTTGTCTCAATTCATAAAACTTTAATTTGCCAATATATTCACACCAATACAGTAAAATATCCCTCATTATCTCAACCATCTCACAAATTGAATAGGACCAGCACTGCTGTTTAACTGTTGAAAATATCACTAATCCACCGTAACTCTATTTCACTGTTTGTGGGAAAGCCCTATTAATATATAACTTCGAGGTACTGCTGGGTGAAATTTTTCAGACAAAACTTCTTTCACCAAAAAATGCTTATTTGGATCACTTAAAATATTTTGCAAACTTGTGTCCAATTTGCCAATTGTTTCAGTCAGAAAATAAAAAAAAATTCTGAAAAAATCAAAATGTTTCACTTTGAAATTTTTTTAAAATGCAATATTTTGATTTTTTTATTCAAAAAGATGTTTTGTTTCAAATTTTGTTTTAAAAGGGTATAAAACTCGAACCAAATGCAACATTTAATTTTGGGTCAAATAAAAATGTTTTGTTTGCCCCAAACTTTTTTGGTTTGCTGAATAATTTGAAATATTTTGGTCTGGTGCCAAACTGAAATGATTTTTTTTTCAGATGGGCCACCAAACTAAAAAAAATCAATTGTTTGCACAACTCTACTGTTAGGTCCAGCCTCAAATTTATTTTATAGAAATGACAACTACCTCCATAACTTTCTCTCCTGCTCTGTATTTTTGGTATCTGAAAATATGATAGCATCAGTTTCACACCTGCTGATTTTATCAACATGTTTGCACTGAGAGCAATAAAATTTATCATATTTTTGTGGGTATCTAATGCAAAACACATGTTTGACACCTGGAAACCAGAACTAATTGATTACCTTAAGCTTTTTAAGCTTGCTTATTATCTTTGAGGACAACACAACAAATTTTATGCAGCATGCTTCATTTAATCAGACTATCCTAACCTTGAGATCTAGACTGGATCATTGTTCATTTGACAGAACAAGGACTGCCCAGCATCTACCGACAGTGTGATGAATATAAACACATCCCCAACCTGAGATAAGTATCTAGCTCTACCATAAGCTAAATGCACAATCTTCCGCTAGATGTAAATGTATAACATGAAACTTTGCATGTAATTGATTAGTTATTTCATGGATGCTTCTAGTCTTTCCTTTCTTATTCTTAAATTGCACATTTTCAATTACTGCTAAAAAGGAATGGTGATTATGGGGGGGTGTGTATTATAGATGAGACTGGTATTATAGATGAGACTGGTAGCACCACACCACCTATTATTAAGCTTGCCCAATACATTATAAGATCCTGTTGTCAGTTGCTTATAATTTTGTCAGTTATTTTGGATAACATTTTCTATGCTGAGTGTTTGCCTCAGGATTAATTTCTTTTTGGAAAATTTCAGCCAAAATGGTTGGGGTGGGGAAAGATGCATGGCTAAAATCTGATGATTTTTTTCTTTGAGAAGCTTTAGCGCCCACGTGCTTTAGGTCAGGGACTTCAAATTTGGCAGGTGGTGGCTTGTGTGTCAAGGTATGACTTTTGCCATTCCTGTGAAAACCAGCTCAAATTTGACCGAGTTATAAACCTCTGAAAAATTGCAGCTTGCACATGCTCAGTGGAGTCTTGCTAGAGTCCTGCAGCTAAAAACTCCCAAGATGCCTTGTCCACTGAGCATGCTTGCAGCTGAGCAAGACTTTCCCTACAATTGCCGCTCTGAGCTGCTGCAAATCATGCTGGGGCCAAGCCCTGTAAATGCAAGTGGGGAGCCTGTCTTGCATGTGCTGTCAATGCCCTCCTGCTGGTGCATAGGAGTAAGCTGCCTGATTAGAATGCAGCAAAAGCAAGAGCCGGTGGCAGGTGGCAGGTGGGGAGGACCTGTGACATGGACTGAAGGCTAGCTGGGGAGGAGGAAAACTGGAACTGGCCGGGCAAGGAGCCTGGAACTGGGAATCAGTTGGACAGGAGAAGGAGATGGGGTGGGGAGGAGAGATGATATGAGGAATATACTATGAAAAATCAGGTCCTAGGAGTCTCAAATTGGACACCCAAAATTAGTGGATACCTTTCACCTTAATCTCTCTGTGCCTCAATTCTCAGTCTGTAAAATGGAGACAAAAACACCTTCTCCTCTCATAATGACAGGTTTCAGAGGAACAGCCGTGTTAGTCTGTATTCGCAAAAAGAAAAGGAGTACTTGTGGCACCTTAGAGACTAACCAATTTATTTGAGCATGAGCTTTCGTGAGCTACAGCTCACTTCATCAGATGTTTACCGTGGAAACTGCAGCAGACTTTATATACACACAGAAATCATGAAACAATACCTCCTCCCACCCCACTGTCCTGCTGGTAATAGCTTATCTAAAGTGATCAACAGGTGGGCCATTTCCAGCACAAATCCAGGTTTTCTCACCCTCCACCCCCCCACACAAATTCACTCTCCTGCTGGTGCTAGCCCATCCAAAGTGACAACTCTTTACATAATCAAGTCGGGCTATTTCCTGCATAGATCAAGGTTTTCTCACATCCCCCCCACCCCCATACACACACAAACTCACTCTCCTGCTGGTAATAGCTCATCTAAACTGACTACTCTCCAGGTTTAAATCCAAGTTAAACCAGAACATCTGGGGGGGGGGGTAGGAAAAAACAAGAGGAAACAGGCTACCTTGCATAATGACTTAGCCACTCCCAGTCTCTATTTAAGCCTAAATTAATAGTATCCAATTTGCAAATGAATTCCAATTCAGCAGTTTCTCGCTGGAGTCTGGATTTGAAGTTTTTTTGTTTTAAGATAGCGACCTTCATGTCTGTGATTGCGTGACCAGAGAGATTGAAGTGTTCTCCGACTGGTTTATGAATGTTATAATTCTTGACATCTGATTTGTGTCCATTTATTCTTTTACGTAGAGACTGTCCAGTTTGACCAATATACATGGCAGAGGGGCATTGCTGGCACATGATGGCATATATCACATTGGTGGATGTGCAGGTGAACGAGCCTCTGATAGTGTGGCTGATGTTATTAGGTCCTGTGATGGTGTCCCCTGAATAGATATGTGGGCACAATTGGCAACGGGCTTTGTTGCAAGGATAAGTTCCTGGGTTAGTGGTTCTGTTGTGTGGTATGTGGTTGTTGGTGAGTATTTGCTTCAGGTTGTGGGGCTGTCTGTAGGCAAGGACTGGCCTGTCTCCCAAGACTTGTGAGAGTGTTGGGTCATCCTTTAGGATAGGTTGTAGATCCTTAATAATGCGTTGGAGGGGTTTTAGTTGGGGGCTGAAGGTGACCGCTAGTGGCGTTCTGTTATTTTCTTTGTTAGGCCTGTCCTGTAGTAGGTAACTTCTGGGAACTCTTCTGGCTCTATCAATCTGTTTCTTTACTTCTGCAGGTGGGTATTGTAGTTGTAAGAAAGCTTGACAGAGATCTTGTAGGTGTTTGTCTCTGTCTGAGGGGTTGGAGCAAATGCGGTTGTATCACAGAGCTTGGCTGTAGACGATGGATCGTGTGGTGTGGTCAGGGTGAAAGCTGGAGGCATGCAGGTAGGAATAGCGGTCAGTAGGTTTCCGGTATAGGGTGGTGTTTATGTGGCCATTGTTTATTAGCACTGTAGTGTCCAGGAAGTGGATCTCTTGTGTGGACTGGACCAGGCTGAGGTTGGTGGTGGGATGGAAATTGTTGAAATCATGGTGGAATTCCTCAAGGGCTTCTTTTCCATGGGTCCAGATGATGAAGATGTCATCAATATAGCGCAAGTAGAGTAGGGGCTTTAGGGGACGAGAGCTGAGGAAGCGTTGTTCTAAATCAGCCATAAAAATGTTGGCATACTGTGGGGCCATGCGGGTACCCATAGCAGTGCCGCTGATCTGAAGGTATACATTGTCCCCAAATGTGAAATAGTTATGGGTAAGGACAAAGTCACAAAGTTCAGCCACCAGGTTAGCCGTGACATTATCGGGGATAGTGTTCTTGACGGCTTGTAGTCCATCTTTGTGTGGAATGTTGGTGTAGAGGGCTTCTACATCCATAGTAGCCAGGATGGTGTTATCAGGAAGATCACCGATGGATTGAAGTTTCCTCAGGAAGTCAGTGGTGTCTCGAAGGTAGCTGGGAGTGCTGGTAGCGTAGGGCCTGAGGAGGGAGTCTACATAGCCAGACAATCCTGCTGTCAGGGTGCCAATGCCTGAGATGATGGGGCGCCCAGGATTTCCAGGTTTATGGATCTTGGGTAGTAGATAGAATATCCCAGGTCGGGGTTCCAGGGGTGTGTCTGTGCGGATTTGATCTTGTGCTTTTTCAGGAAGTTTCTTGAGCAAATGCTGTAGTTGCTTTTGGTAACTCTCAGTGGGATCATAGGGTAATGGCTTGTAGAAACTCGTGTTGGAGAGCTGCCGAGCAGCCTCTTGTTCATATTCCGACCTATTCATGATGACAACAGCACCTCCTTTGTCAGCCTTTTTGATTATGATGTCAGAGTTGTTTCTGAGGCTGTGGATGGCATTGCGTTCCGCATGGCTGAGGTTATGGGGCAAGTGATGCTGCTTTTCCACAATTTCAGCCCGTGCACGTCGGCGGAAGCACTCTATGTAGAAGTCCAGTCTGCTGTTTCGACCTTCAGGAGGAGTCCATCTAGAATCCCTCTTTCTGTAGTGTTGGCAGGGAGACCTCTGTGGATTAGTATGTTGTTCAGAGGTATTTTGGAAATATTCCTTGAGACGGAGACGTCGAAAATAGGATTCTAGGTCACCACAGAACTGTATCATGTTCGTGGGGGTGGAGGGGCAGAAGGAGAGGCCCCGAGATAGAACAGCTGCTTCTGCTGGGCTGAGAGTATAGTTGGATAGGTTAACAATATTGCTAGGTGGGGTGAGGGAACCATTGCTGTGGCCCCTTGTAGCATGTAGTAGTTTAGAAAGTTTAGTGTCTTTTTTCTTTTGTAGAGAAGCAAAGTGTGCGTTGTAAATGGCTTGTCTAGTTTTAGTAAAATCCAGCCACGAGGAAGTTTGTGTGGAAGTTTGGTTCTTTATGAGAGTATCCATTTTTGAGAGCTCATTCTTAATCTTTCCCTGTTTGCTGTAGAGGATCTTGATCAGGTGATTCCGCAGTTTCTTTGAGAGCGTGAGGCACAAGCTGTCAGCATAGTCTGTGTGGTATGTAGATTGTAATGGATTTTTGACCTTCAGTCCTTTTGGTACGATGTCCATCTGTTTGCATTTGGAAAGGAAGATGATGTCTGTCTGTATCTGTACAAGTTTCTTCATGCCTCAGCCATGCGGAACGCAATGCCATCCACAGCCTCAGAAACAACTCTGACATCATAATCAAAAAGGCTGACAAAGGAGGTGCTGTTGTCATCATGAATAGGTCGGAATATGAACAAGAGGCTGCTCGGCAGCTCTCCAACACGAGTTTCTACAAGCCATTACCCTATGATCCCACTGAGAGTTACCAAAAGCAACTACAGCATTTGCTCAAGAAACTTCCTGAAAAAGCACAAGATCAAATCCGCACAGACACACCCCTGGAACCCCGACCTGGGATATTCTATCTACTACCCAAGATCCATAAACCTGGAAATCCTGGGCACCCCATCATCTCAGGCATTGGCACCCTGACAGCAGGATTGTCTGGCTATGTAGACTCCCTCCTCAGGCCCTACGCTACCAGCACTCCCAGCTACCTTCGAGACACCACTGACTTCCTGAGGAAACTTCAATCCATCGGTGATCTTCCTGATAACACCATCCTGGCTACTATGGATGTAGAAGCCCTCTACACCAACATTCCACACAAAGATGGACTACAAGCCGTCAAGAACACTATCCCCGATAATGTCACGGCTAACCTGGTGGCTGAAC
Source organism: Caretta caretta (assembly GCF_965140235.1). Classification (NCBI taxonomy): domain Eukaryota; kingdom Metazoa; phylum Chordata; order Testudines; family Cheloniidae; genus Caretta; species Caretta caretta. Next base: position 90,952,426 of record NC_134214.1, read on the forward strand.
TTTGTGACTTTGTCCTTACCCATAACTATTTCACATTTGGGGACAATGTATACCTTCAGATCAGCGGCACTGCTATGGGTACCCGCATGGCCCCACAGTATGCCAACATTTTTATGGCTGATTTAGAACAACGCTTCCTCAGCTCTCGTCCCCTAAAGCCCCTACTCTACTTGCGCTATATTGATGACATCTTCATCATCTGGACCCATGGAAAAGAAGCCCTTGAGGAATTCCACCATGATTTCAACAATTTCCATCCCACCACCAACCTCAGCCTGGTCCAGTCCACACAAGAGATCCACTTCCTGGACACTACAGTGCTAATAAACAATGGCCACATAAACACCACCCTATACCGGAAACCTACTGACCGCTATTCCTACCTGCATGCCTCCAGCTTTCACCCTGACCACACCACACGATCCATCGTCTACAGCCAAGCTCTGTGATACAACCGCATTTGCTCCAACCCCTCAGACAGAGACAAACACCTACAAGATCTCTGTCAAGCTTTCTTACAACTACAATACCCACCTGCAGAAGTAAAGAAACAGATTGATAGAGCCAGAAGAGTTCCCAGAAGTTACCTACTACAGGACAGGCCTAACAAAGAAAATAACAGAACGCCACTAGCGGTCACCTTCAGCCCCCAACTAAAACCCCTCCAACGCATTATTAAGGATCTACAACCTATCCTAAAGGATGACCCAACACTCTCACAAGTCTTGGGAGACAGGCCAGTCCTTGCCTACAGACAGCCCCGCAACCTGAAGCAAATACTCACCAACAACCACATACCACACAACAGAACCACTAACCCAGGAACTTATCCTTGCAACAAAGCCCGTTGCCAATTGTGCCCACATATCTATTCAGGGGACACCATCACAGGACCTAATAACATCAGCCACACTATCAGAGGCTCGTTCACCTGCACATCCACCAATGTGATATATGCCATCATGTGCCAGCAATGCCCCTCTGCCATGTATATTGGTCAAACTGGACAGTCTCTACGTAAAAGAATAAATGGACACAAATCAGATGTCAAGAATTATAACATTCATAAACCAGTCGGAGAACACTTCAATCTCTCTGGTCACGCAATCACAGACATGAAGGTCGCTATCTTAAAACAAAAAAACTTCAAATCCAGACTCCAGCGAGAAACTGCTGAATTGGAATTCATTTGCAAATTGGATACTATTAATTTAGGCTTAAATAGAGACTGGGAGTGGCTAAGTCATTATGCAAGGTAGCCTGTTTCCTCTTGTTTTTTCCTACCCCCCCCCCCCCCCAGATGTTCTGGTTTAACTTGGATTTAAACCTGGAGAGTGGTCAGTTTAGATGAGCTATTACCAGCAGGAGAGTGAGTTTGTGTGTGTATGGGGGTGGGGGGGGATGTGAGAAAACCTTGATCTATGCAGGAAATAGCCCGACTTGATTATGTAAAGAGTTGTCACTTTGGATGGGCTAGCACCAGCAGGAGAGTGAATTTGTGTGGGGGGGTGGAGGGTGAGAAAACCTGGATTTGTGCTGGAAATGGCCCACCTGTTGATCACTTTAGATAAGCTATTACCAGCAGGACAGTGGGGTGGGAGGAGGTATTGTTTCATGATTTCTGTGTGTATATAAAGTCTGCTGCAGTTTCCACGGTAAACATCTGATGAAGTGAGCTGTAGCTCACGAAAGCTCATGCTCAAATAAATTGGTTAGTCTCTAAGGTGCCACAAGTACTCCTTTTCTTTCTCCTCTCATGTTTTTGTTTCTGAAGCACTTGAATACTCTAGTGAAGAGCACCATAGAAAAGACCACGAGGAAATGAATAATCCTGTCTTCAGAGCAGGATGTGAATAGTGTACAGTAAATAAGATCTAGGGCCTCACATTGAACAATAAGGATAAACCAAAATATTGAATAGCTGCTCATTAAGTAAGCACCCTCTCTCATGTGCGCTGAATGAGGCAGGGGTCCTGTGGAAAAAAAGTAGTACAAGATCATGTAATTAGAGATTATATCATAATGCACAGGCAACCTTAAGCTTGGCATTTCCTAATTTGTGAGTGTTTAACTTGGCAGCTTTGATAGTTATTTTAACTGTGTGTGTGTGTATAATATATAAAAAATGAGAGAAACTGTGTATGTATGTGTTTGATATATACATATACATCATAATTTCCAGTGTTTACTCATAAACAAAAAATGAGGGGCTTGACCACGGTTGGAGCAAGAGGATAAACTCCACATTCCTGTGTAAACGTACTGCCAACATACTGTCACACAAATGTGTAACAATATCATACCTCTCTCACTTTGCTCACCTCCTTCGCCACTGCACCAGCACTGTACTTTGAGCCCCCATTGCAAGCAGCAAATTATTCTAAGGACTGATGCATGTCAACCTCAAAAATGTGCTTAGTCCTACTCCAGTGGGAACAGCAGGACACAGGGAGATTTCTTTTAAATCAAGTAGCAGAGCACCTTTTGGCACTCAATGGACAGGTTCTTGTCTGGAATCCCAGTGTTTCATTTATGTAATAATTATGTTCCATTGTCTGTAGCACAAGCAATCTGACCCCAGTCCAGGTTTCCCCTGAGAGGTCTGATCCTCTCAAATAATTACCAGTTGTGAAACATGCTTTTCATGTTGCCCTCCCTTGCCAGTTTGTATTTGCCTGATCCTGTTGACACGTGGCATCTGGCTATTGTGAAGTGTACTGTAGGGAGCCAGGGTGGCTTCCCTCCGAACCAGAGGGTAAAGAGCTACCCTCTCAGCCTGAGTGGGCGGGGCCAGACCAAGCTTACGCCAATCCCCGGAAGGAGAGGGGTGGGACAGGAAGTACAAAGGGCGGGGCCCTTTGCCCAGTGAGGGCAGCACCAGGGAGGGAGGCAGACACAGGCTGCTGGCTGCTCCCTCGCGATCGTGCTGCCGACCCAGGAGGAATCTGACCGGGAGGAAGGCCTGTGGCGACCAGGACTGCCAGCCGCTGAGTACCCGGAGGACCTGGAGGGGCCCGGCTGTAGCCTGGGCCAGCGTGAGTCCGACACAGAGCGGGAGCTGGAGCTGGAGCTGCCAGCAGCGGAATACCCGGACGACCCGCTTGAGAGACCGGGTAGGAAGTAGCCCAGGGGCAGAACTGCACCGTGGGGGGGGTGCGTTTGGTCAGTGGGCGTGGATGGCCCCCTGCTGACCCAGCGGCGGGACCTTCGCCTCCCGCTACTGTCAGGGGCCTGGGCTGGAACGCAGTGGAGTTAGGCGGGCCTGCGTTCCCCTACCCCGGCCAACCCACCTTGGGTAGCAGAACTGTGCACTACAAAACCGTACCGGCACCCCACCGCCTGCGGGGTGCGCTGCAGACTCAGACCGGCGCCCCCCTGCCCGCGGGGCGCACTGCAGACTCGTACCGGCGCTCCCCTGCCCGAGGGGGGCGCCGCAGACTCGTACCGGCGCTCCCCTGCCCGCGGGGCGCGCTGCAGACTCGTACCGGCGCTCCCCTGCCCGCGGGGCGCGCTGCAGACTCGTACCGGCGCTCCCCTGCTCGAGGGGGGCACTGCAGACTCGTACCGGCGCTCCCCTGCCCGCGGGGCGCGCTGCAGACTCGTACCGGCGCTCCCCTGCCCGCGGGGCGCGCTGCAGACTCGTACCGGCGCTCCCCTGCCCGTGGGGCGCGCTGCAGACTCGTACCGGCGCTCCCCTGCCCGAGGGGCGCACCGCACACTCGGGCCGGCACACCTTCCCCGCTAATTCCCCAGCGCCCTAAAGGTGTGACTAAGGCCCGCCAGTGGGACCATAGCTCTCCATCGCCCCTTAGGGGCCCGGAGGACCGACTGAAACCTGTCACATGCACTATACTCAGGGTTAGCACTAGCCATGTAATAGAAAATTATCTTGCTATGGGAGTGGGGTCTACTTACTTAAGGGATAGGAAAGTAATCTTAAAAAGAGCCTTAACAAGGAAACAGGCCAAAGGCCAAAAGCTGTAGAAAAGCTGGATTGAGGGCAGGCAGCCTCATATTTATTTGAATAAATTTCACGGCTACACAGTGGAGTTAATCCTGAGCTGGATTATCCCTCTTTTCAAAAACACTCCTTTTATGGCTGCAGTTTACAGTTTAGAGTGTGTGATGAATCTGATTCCCCTCCACCTTCGTTTCATTGTGATCAGGGCCCAATTAGTTTAACAAAGCTTCCTGAAGCAGGTAGACTGACATCCTGGCAGCTCAGAAATCCATGATCTTCCACTCTACGAACAGCTCCCAGGGTGCTATTACACTTCCAATGACATTTGTTATATGGTTATACCTTCTCCCCTATTTTAAATATTACCCATCTTTACTTTAATCAATCTGATGAACAATTAAATGTCAGTGCTTTGGATTTAAAACCTTTCCAAGTTTTCCCCATTCCAACGTTGCTGGCATCCTCATCAACATATTATTGATTTTAGCTGTTTCTTGAAGGCAAAAAACACTGTAATTTAAATGCCTAGGACCTCATTTAAAATGTGTGAAATATTAAATGGCATTGACCTTTCTTGCATTTTCCCTTTAAGTATCAGTTGTATCCCATGCGAGCTCTTTGTTTCTCTCCCTTTCATTGTTTTCAAAGCAGGCTGTAATAAAGCTTCAGTCCTGTGTGCTCCCAAAATGGGTGGCTTTCATCTGGTTGGTGCTGCTTTGTCTTAGGGAAAATCTTCAGTATTACAACTCCACATATAATTGATCTGGATATGCAACCCTGTGTTCGGTTTTATATAGAACAATGCAGGGATTAAAATGCAGTATGGAAAAATTCAGCAAAAGAACACATACAGGACCTGATCCGACTCCACAGAAGTCAACAAGTCTTCCAGTTGACTTCACTGGGTGTTGGATTGGGTCCGTACTACTCTGGTAGAGGTTATGGTTGCAAAAGGAGTTTCAGACTTGCCACCAGCAAAGAAATACCTGTTGCACATTGGGGGTGGGACTTTTCAAAGCACAGGATCCATTGACTTTCGATGCAAATCAATGGGACTTGTGCTGCTAAATCACTTATGTGCTTTTGAAAATCCCACTGTACAATTTTTGCATTGGACACAATAGAATCTTCCTCACCAACTGCATCATATTGTTTTCTGTCATCCTGAAATGACTTCAGTGAGGGGATTTTCCTGAGTAAGGAGGCTCAGTCGTCTTTCAGAACCCACAGAGCTACGCTGCCGTTGAATGATTTTAAAAAGGGGCTTTAAGAATTATTCTTTAATCTCATTTAGCCACTGAGAGAGACAGCACAAACCTCATTTTGCTAGAGCTAATTGAACTCGTATTTATTAAACCAAGAGGAGATATTTTGGCTTTTCCACGAATATCTTTTTTATAGCTTGAGGATGACACCATTAATTGCTGAATACATTTGCGGATGGCTCTAATACAACTGAAATGTATATTGTACTAAATATATGTGCCCCAAAGCACTAATGTTAAGACAATAGTTAACATGACTTGATAGCAAACATTCTTTTGGGGTCTCTCTCTCAAAACCCATCAAAGTCAAGGGGAGTGTTTCCATTAACTTCTGTGGGTTGTGGATCAGGCCCTTTGTGAATTAATATGGGTAACTACACTGGATTAATTTAGGCCTTAGTCCTGCAAAGATGTATACACATGCTTACTTCACATGCTGTGAGTAGCCCAAGTAACTTAACTTTGTGTACTGAGACTAGTGCTAATTGAAGTACATACTGTGACAGACAGGGCACTGCTCTGCAGTAAGTGACAAATACTGTGGTATGTTGACCTGATTATTGGGATGTTTACTTTAATAGGGAGCTGTAAAGAAAAACCAGCAGGAAGGAGAAAGTATGGCTCATGATAGACCACCACTCAGCGAACACTTGAGGGCTGTTAACGGACAATGCCCAAACTGTTAGCTTTGAAGATTTTTACCTACCCCTCCCCCCACCAATTTGCAAAACTAATTTTGTCCAAAAGAGCCAAAGTCCAGAAATGCAGAAAAAAAACAAAAGAACTCCATCATTTTAACTCTGTCAGTCAGAGACATTTCTCTCAAGAGTGAGGGGGAGTTGATTGGGGAAACCAGACTCTGACACAGCAGCCCACTGTGGGTGTCGAAAGCAGTTAGCCTGGCCAAGTTGCCATCAGGGGATGGTAAGCCTTTAGATAAGCTAGACATGTGTGTAGTCTTTATTCTTCTAACATCCTTTTTGCCCTAAATGCTTTGTTTATAATGCAAAATAAACTATGTGTAGCTTTAAGAAAGTTGTTAGTCACTGTATGCCACTGGTTATAGACTCACAAAGGGAAGGACCAGAGGTGGCCTGACTAAATTGGACCTGCTGGGTCAGCATGATGGATATACAGGGCACTGTAGTCCAGGGCCAAGTCTAAGAGTAGGAGCATTGCAGAATTCCACCCTAGGAGAGGTAAAAACACAAGACCTGACACTTGCGGGCGTTTTCTCAGTGAGACTAGAAAGGAGCAAAAGTGCAGCTAGCCCTTTAACTGTGTCACACTGGGTCGCACGATTGGTGCCTTTACAAAATCTTTGCTAAATTTAATCTGTACTGCATAAAACTAAAGAAGTTTAATTCTGGGTAAAGGATGATTTCAGTTCGGATTTAAGTGTTACAAAAGATTTGGAGCAATCCTCTGTATGTGAACTGTAAAGTACAGGCACCTTTTAATAGGCAGATTGCAGCAGGACCTGACAAATATTTGAATTATATTTGTGCCTGTGTATTAAGATTTGTATACTAGTGACATCTGCTGTTGATCAATTAGCTTCCCAAGAAGAGTAAATAATCACTGAAAGTGGATTTAGGAAGTCAGTGCTTTAATTATATCTGCTAAACGTCAAGTTTTGTTACAGTACTTTCACTCTCTGCTTGTAAGTTTTGTCCTATCTCTTAGGATAGAATTAATCCTTACCTAGAGTAGGATTATGCATTTACTTTAGTTCACCCGGAGATATTGACTCAGTAAGCACTTTAATTTCACTCATAGTAACTCATAAAGATGAGTTTGATTAAGATCCTGAAGAATCCAAAGAGGAGCGTTGACCAGCAGCCTCATCTATATGATAGTACTAATATAAAGCTCTTCTCTAGCTGCACTGATGCCCCTTCCTCAAGTAATGTTCTCTTCAGCACTACTGTAGAGAGAACCTTTTTATTGAAAAATATTTTTAATATTAAAGTATGACTCTTTCTGTTTTATTGTACCACAGTGAGGGTCTGGCCTCTAGGTACTACTGTAATACATAATAATAATATTAATGTCATTATTTGCAAGTAATTGCACCAGGAGTCTCCAATCTAGATTGGGAGCCGTTGTACTAGGTGCTGTACTTACAGATAATAAGAGACAGCCCCTGGCCTGAAGAATTTACCATCTAAATAGGCCAGAAAAAAGGAAGCAGTATTATCCCTATTTTACAAATCAGGTACAGAGCATTTCAGGACATTTTCCAGGATCATAAGTCAGAGTCAGGAATTGAACCTAAGTCCTCTGAGTCCTAGTTCAGCACCTGAACTTCAACATCACCTTCTTCTTGATCTTGGCTCTAAAATGTTGCCTGTACTTTTAGAGCAGGAATTTGTGCTTAACAAGGTTATGTCAGACACCTGTGTGTCTGCTAGCCAGCTTTGCCAGAGTGCTGCTTATGCTGAATGCAAATATATGAATTCTTCTGGATTATAAATGTAACCAACGAATAGATAAGTCTGGCATCCCATAATAGTCTCTCTTTTTGCTGAATAGCAGAAATGTTGGGAGTGAGTCACTCCTGCTAAGCGTACACCGCAGTGGACTTCTCAAATTTGGAGAGCAAAGCCTTTACATCTATTTATAACATTGGTTTTAAAACCCTTACTTGTGATTGATTTAACCCATCATGTGACCATCTGGTTAATCATGCATTTCGTCGCTGTTAGGGACCATTTTTTCAAGCAGGTCACCCCATCAGAGTGATAAAATTAAATATGATTCAACACATCAGACACGGGTGAATAATCTAAAGTAGCTGAAACATCATATATCTGGATTTTTCTAGCCCCTTTTACAGCACTGACTCTTTTGTCTGTCTCCCCGGGGCCTGATCCGACACTCGCTGAAGTCAGTGGAAAGACTCCCATTGACATCAAGGGAGCTGGATCAAATCCCTAAGCCCTTGCTTTAGGTCTTTTCTCTTTTATGTGGCTTTTGTTCCCTCCCTCTCACTGCAGAGGTCTTTGTATCCACCTGCTATATACTAATATTCTGTGTGAGGCTTTGCATCAAATATAGTCTTTTGTAGAAATTATGGGATGGCCCCCCACTATCTTAAATTTGTCCCTCTGTGAGGGAAAAAGGAGTTCGTTGCTGACCTGCAGCTGTTGTATCTTCTGAGGCTGTCCTCAACTTGACACTGCAGCTGCCCAAGATTGTGTCTGTGCCCTCCCCCTCAGCAGTTCAGTGCCCACCCTCTTCCCATTGCATGGAACTCCCTTCTATCAGTTGCTTGGGTTAGATCTCCCCTCCCCTTACAGCTCAAACCCCCGCACGCACATCATGTTGAGAGCGCCTCTTTTTGTCAGCAGGTCTGGATCTACCTGTCCTGCCCCCATCCATCTGCTCGGTCTTGGATCCCCGCTTACTCCTCACTAGAGGTGTTCAAAGTGAAATGGAATTAATCCGATGAAGTGAGCTGTAGCTCACGAAAGCTCATGCTCAAATAAATTGGTTAGTCTCTAAGGTGCCACAAGTCCTCCTTTTCTTTTTGCGAATACAGACTAACATGGCTGTTACTCTGAAACCTGGAATTAATCCTGTGATCAGACTGCTGGGAGGCCTTTTCATTTGAACACCTCAGATTTGTATCCTCTCTCTTCCCGTCAGGCTAGGCCATGAGCCACTGTAACCCTTCCAGCAGGGCATTGCTCACACCTCTTTCTGTGTTCCAAATGCTTGATTGTAGGCAAAGAGGTAATGGTGGTTGTTAATAAGTGGTTTGCCTCATGTCACTATGGGGCCGCCTCAATCATTAGGGGGAAAAACAGCTTTTCAGGTCCTCCCCCCGAGCCTGGAGGAGAGGATGTTACTCTAGCTTTACGGCTGGATTAAGCCATGTGGGCTTAATGGAGAGAGAAGACATGGGCAAGGAACTCATCTGTAATATCCATTTTACACATGAATAAAATGAAGTCAGGTGACTTGCCTATAGTCACCTCATTAATCAGTAGCAAAGCCAGTAGAGACTTCTGGCTCCCTAGTCCTTGCTCAAACCACCGTCATATCCCTTCCACTATACCTCACTCCTGCAGCAATCGATGGAGTGGGTGCACTGTGTATATATTGTCACACGTGTGTGCCGCCTACACACTAAAATGGCAGAGCAAGCAGAGTGTAACACTTTCGGTCCACAGAAGAGGTGTGCTACATCGGTCAGGATGCACATGTACTCAAGGGGCTTGAATGTGTTGAAAGGCTGGAACTGGGGAAAACAGATGCAGATTTGAATTTCAGCATCAACAGGCGTCCATCATGTGACAAATCCCAACCCTATGAAGCTTTTGGAAAGCTGCCATCTTACCGTAAATATCTGTAACCTATTGAGCCATACATATATGGCTTTTGTTCCCTCCCTCTCAATGGATTTCAGATTACCTGCTGACAGAGAAGGAAGAGAGACATCAAAGGGAAAATGATCTTTTTAGTTTTCCAGAGTCCTACAGCTTTAATTCTGAGAGCACCCAATCTCTTTGAATCAGCTGTCCAGTGCTACACCGGAGTGGCAGGAATGTAAGAACTGCTCAGTATTAAAGGAAAACGTGCAATTCATTTGATTCCTAGAATGTACTGATCTCCAAAACACCTTTCTCTCTGCAAGCCTAAGAATGCTGTTTTAGAACTGTCAGCTTTAAAGAGTGAATCCTCCTTCCCAAGCCTTTTCTTTCTAATGATGGCAATAGTCTGGGGAGATAAAAGGAATGCAGACTGATAGAATTTCTTTAATTGGGAGGCTTTGGAGAGGTTTTCCCACATCTGCTGTGAGAAGCTGGCGATGGGCCGCATGCAGGATGACGTTCCATAGTTTCTTAACATGTATCCCAGCTTGGGCCAGTTCTACAATAGAAACTTTTGCCCACATTGGGTTAAAAAAAAATCCTTTTGCCAGTATAGGTTATTTCACTCCAGAAACTGGTCTAAACCATACCAGCAAAAGTACTCTTTTTATCAGTATAAGCTGCATCTGCTCTAGGAGGTTTCACTGGTACAGCTATACCAGTAAACATTTTCTAATGTAGAACTGGCCTAACTTAAAACAGCTTTTCTTTCTGTACAACAACACACCAAGGGATAGCCCACCAAGTGCTGCTCATAGGCACAAACCCCTGTCTGGACCCCTCCCAATGGGTGGCATGGCTGAGACTTAATTATACTAGTCAGCTCAGTCTCCCCTTAAAGCAAATTGGGACAGCTCTCTTGAAGAAACAATTGGAGAAGATTGTTCATCTGATCTTCCTCTCCAACAGTGGGACCGGAGGAGAAGGCATGATAGTTTATCTTGCTTGTCCGTGGCCCTGACATCTTGGGTAAGACAAGAGACAACAGGTGCAGGAGTACAAGGAAACAATGAGACAATATTGGTCACCATGACAGGCAGTGGGCTCAGCACATCAGCCACCTAACCATTGTCAAGTTGGTTGCAGCCATCATGGCAAAAAGAGAGTGTTAGGAGGGATTTGAAAAAGGCCAATGAGGCAGTTTTGCTCATGTTTATGGGGAGTTCCTGCCAAGCGTAAAGGGAAGCATGGCAGAAAGCACAAAGGTGCTTGTTAAATTTTCAAACAAGTGGATGATGGAGGCTGACATCCTGGGCCAATCAAAGACAGGAGTCAACCTCTTGATGGTGAATGAGAGATGATTGGAAGGGTGGAGACAGGCTGTGAAGGGCTTTGAAATTATGTATGCATTTATGCACACATTCTGATACGTGACCCTGGGCTTGGAGGCTTTCAAACTCAGATGGAGGTGCATTATGATTAAATAAATAGCTTTCTGTATATAAAGAGAAACCAGAGCAAAGAGCAGAATGCTGGCCTTCCTGTTTTTTTAATGCATTTCCTATTTGTTGGCAGTAAAAGAACACTCACTGTACTGAATTAATCTCTATTCTCCCTAGTAATAAAAAGGCAGTGGAATCGGATCTGAGATGCTTGATTTACAGATAAGATCTGCTCCTATGTATCCAATATCCCTAGGGGGAAAAAGAAAATCAAACATGCGAACCGTGGGGAATCTCAGGGGTGCTGAATGAATAGTCATAGTGAAGTGAAACAATTGGAGGCAGCCGTCATTCTGAAGTACAATTATTTCTTTTTTTAAAAATATAGAACTTTTAACTGAGCCTTTATATTCTGAGGGTGAAGGAGGGAAAGCAGCAGGATATTGCATGCCGTACAGTACTAAGCTTTGCAGAAATCATTTCCCCAGAGGTGCAGATCGAAGGATATAGCCTTCTGCCAGAAATCAAGGAAGAAATGAAAATTTCACATTGGATTGAAAAATTGGTAAAGAGTTGGGAGGAAAGAGTAGTCCTGGCTTTTCAAGAAATGCATTGTTAATATCCCGGAATCTGAGCCTTTCCAGTTTGTTGGGCTGAGAAGAATATGCGGAGTTCTGAAGACAAAAGATTGCAAAGGGCTCGATCCTGCTCCCATACCAGTCAATAAGAAAGCTCTCAGTGACTTGAGTGGGGCCCCATCAGACCCCTGGTTTGCACAGGAGTCACAGTAATGCATTCAGGTTCAGAGCAGATCTGCAGTGGATCATGCTTAGTTTGCTAGAGACAATGAAGGAAATGATGAGACTTGAAGCAAACAATAAAAATAAGAACCCTCTCCTAAAGAGAGAGGCACCACAGCACAAGTGCAAGAGTTATGGAAGAAATCTCCCTACGCGCCTCAGCCTGATGGGCAGCTCCAGAAAAGGAGAGACAGATAATTCGAGACTATCTGGGGAGAAAGTCCATATAAAAGGAGATGCAATCTGGGGTTAGAGATCTGACAGACAACCAATGAGGAAACCGGAGCACTTGCAAACTGTGATGGATGAGGGCACAGATAGCAGGAGCACCTCAAGCAATGAAGCCCTGAATATCTTAACGTTAGATTTAATTGATCATCTGCTTTCTGTCTCCTAGAAGGGAACTCAGAGTGTAAACCATTATTTCCATTGTACTGGGTTGCAGTCTCCGGAGTGATTTTTAATGCTCTGGATCACAGTGCTTTCAGGTGTTATGCACGCAGGGGCTTCAACTGACAGGGCTGGTGAGGTACAGCGGAGATGGGGTGTATAAAGAGTCTTTCCCTCACAGCGGGAGTAGACTTTGGAGAGAGTGGGAAGGGGTCATACCAATAGCACAATCAAATAGGGAAAATTAATGCTAAATGTCTCTGGATAGATAATTCAGCCCGGCTGCGATCTGGTTTGGTTATGCAGGGGTTTTATAATCTTTATTTAAGATATCATTTGGCTTGCTCTGGGAGCAGGATTTTTCCAGTCCTGATGCGTTAAGGATTTAAGGATAGAACACGGAGAACAAGGGACCAATAGAACATGTGGTGCAAGGCTGTGCATTGTGGATGCTTTCTCAGCCCCTGCATGCGGGAGAGTGGGGGTGAGGGTCAAAATCTTCTGCAGTGATCGGGAGGTTGAGTGACTGCAGAAGTACACAGCCTCAGGTTTAATGCTGGCTGCAGAGTGGCTGTGTTGTTACTTTGCAGCTTGGAAGGATGTAGGGGAGGAGTCTCTTTTTCTGTTTGGTAGGCTCCCTATGGACTTCTCTGTTGACCCAGACTTTGTCTAGGGACCATGCAGGGATTTCCTGAGTAATACCAGAAAATTAATCCAGCAAGTTTAATACATTGCGCAACCATCTTTTCCTATTGTGCTATTGTACCCTGCAAGTGAACAAAGTAGGGCTCACTTCTGCAGCTGCTCCAAAGCAGGGGTGCCTGCCAAACTGGGTCCCTTAGGATTGACACTGAGAAACTGGAGCCACTTGCAGGTCAAATGAGAAAACTCCACTTTTTGCTAATGAAAGTATAAAAATCCAAATTCAAACCGTGCTGCAGAATGAACTCATCATCCTCTGCTCAGTTCTGCTACCTGGCTGCTGAGCAGTGGACCAGTTAGTCCGGTTAGCATACTCATCCCATGCAGGTAGAAGTGGTAATTGGCTGGATTCAGGAAAGCACTTCAGCATGGGAAGATTGCAAGGGAATGCTAGGTCTAGTATCCAGGCAGGTGTGTACTAAACATGGGCATTTACCACTGTAGCTCCTTTGCATCCCCAGCATACATGTATCCATAGGCATGCATAAAATGATAAAATGAAGGCACAATCAGGTTGCACTGACTCACACTGTCAATCTTATTTGGGGACAACTGTACACAGCTTTAATGTAGAAATTGAGGAGAATACACCCCAAAGCCTTTCTGTCACCTAAAGTTTAGCCTGTTCCTCTCAGTATTCTGTTTGCAGGAGATTTTCAAAGGCACAAATGGGACCTGGGCACCTACTTCCAAATGCAGGAAAAGAATCGTGCATTTCAATGATCCATTCCAATTAGCCAAAAGAAGACAAGTTAACCTATCTGGGCAACCAGCAATCTGGAAGGTTCTTGACTCTTAAATAGACCAAACAAGTAACACTTTAGTTAGTCTGAGTAGTTGTTAAAAGAAAGACTAAGGCAATGCATATGAAGATGACATTCTCAGCTATCTATTGTATATAAATTAACTTAGCTTTTGGATTCCACCTGATGGACTAAAGAATGATATGGTTGCAGGAAAAACACAATTTTCATTCAGTGCATGAGCACGTTTGCATTAATTTTTTATAAGAATTAATGACAGTGCTGTGCCCAATTTACCTAGGGTGACCAGATGTCCCAATTTTATAGGGACAGTCCCGATTTTGGGCTCCTATTACTCCCCAGCCCCGTCCCGATTTTTCACGTTTGCTGTCTGGTCACCCTAAATTTACCACAGAATGGTAGAGGAAGTCTCCATTATGCAATAGGGATGCTCCCATAGAACATCAAGAACAAAAGGCCTAGCAGACATAGAGCAATATGCCAAATAGCGAGTATAATTTGCACATGCAATTGACTTGCACTAACAACATTGTGGATGCAAATAATTATGGATCCAAAATTGTGGCTGTTACATATTATTAGTTAGTTTCCAAAGAGGTTTTAGTGTCCTGGGTGTAATGGTGTGTCTCTCACAAAGGGTGAAGCTCACTCCTGTACAGTGGCCTAACACATTTAAATCCCACATGAACTCTCAGAATAAGGCTTGAATGGTTCAGAAGCCTTGTGCTGTCTCTGTGCACTGGAGTAGATTTCACCCAGAGCAGGAAACTGATTTCAGTGTAAGGAAAAGCAATTTAGATGATATTTCTGCTCTGCTGCATGAGGAGTTACACAGCATCTTAGGGGAACATAGATCCCTAGGTTTCAATGATACTTATTGTGGGAGTGCAAAGGTGCCTGAGGTTGCATCAGTCCTCTTATGACAAGTCCCAGAATTATTAAACTCATCTCCATGAGTGACTATTAAAGAAATTTGAAGTGGCACATTACAAGGTAGCATACACAGACAGGCAGTAGGAGAAAAGCAGTTTGCAAAATGCCAAAAAAGACACAACCATTATTTCAGAGGGGGAAGGAGGGGGCTGCATTGTGGGGTGTTGACTTGTTCCCTTGGGAAATAGGCCACAGAGGATTTAAGCAGTGATTTTAAAACCCCAGTACATTTTAAAGAAGCTTATTTCTTCAATAATACAAAAGGTTAAGCACCAATTTTCAAGCATAGATAAGGCCTCAGGGCACAAAGAGGGCAGAGATAATGCACCAGCAATGGTAAATGGGCAAAAAAACCAATTACCTAATTTATACTCTCCCTTGCTCCTTCTACCCTCAAAGGAATCATGCCGTCATCTAGGAGTCCATTTTGAAATGAGCTTCCAAGAAATGTCTGCTTGTACCTGCAGCTCTTTCCAAATACTCCCGTGCCACTGGAGACCTCAGCATGAGATTTCTTTCTGGAGGTTTTGCCTTAGAACTGCAAGGTCACAGCAGTGTCCTGTCTTCACCACCATACCTACCGCCTCACACCTCCCCAAAGCAATGTTTTTAAAGAGAGCCACGTCTGAGAATGACCAAGAAAACATGGTGGGATTGACCCTTGAGTTAGGTAGTCAGGGGACCAAGCCCTGGTCCCACTGAAATCCAGGGCAGTTTGAACTATGGTTGTTAATACACCTGGCAAATCCAGGTGCTTCTAAACACCCCTTTCTTCAGCCCAACTCCAGTTTAACCATTCAACTGCTGATTTTCCATATTGCTCTGAGCAGCAGTAGCATTAAGATATTCCAGAGACCCTTTGAAATGACACTGAAATATACCAATTTTATCAGGCCGATTGGGGTTGTGTTTTGCCTCACATACTGGACACGCGAGGCAGTAGCAGCAAAACAGTTAAATAAAATGTCATGTTATAAAACAATGTAGGATATTATTTGGTCCACACCAACCCTTTTTCCTGTGGAGCAAAAGGTGTTAATTTCCAGTGATCCGACAGTCACATGGTTAGGTGTGCTTACACAAGAGAGCACGAAGGGCAAAGAGAAGAATAAGGTGTGCTATCATCTATCACTCATGTGCTTCATGGACTAAAAAGTCCTTTGGCGCTTATTTACAAGAGCAAACCCACCCAGCAGTAAAAGTTAAAACTTAAGACCCTAGTTCAGCAAAGCTCTTAAATATGTGCTGCAGCCCATCTCTATTCAGCCAAACACTTCAGCATGTGCTCAAATCCCATTAAAGTATTTGGGCCATATGTACCTGTGTAATGTTACACACATGCCTATGTGCTTTGCTGAATCGAGATGGAGTGTTGAACGGGGACTAAGATAGGAGACTGTCATTGGCAGCTGAAGCTTTGCAACCCCCAGAAGGAATCCCTCTATTATTTCTAATCATTCCACGGCAGCTTAGTCCTTGGGAACTCTGCGTGGGATTGAGACATACATTGGCTATGGATATGGAGATGCTCGATTATCTTCTACACAGAGAGACTGGTCTTGCTGAGTCGTCATTTTAAGCAAACTTGTCTCTGCTTGATTGACTCAAATGTGCTTTATTAGATGATCAGCTAACCACGTGGAAGGGAATACACAGAAACCAAAGGCCAGATTTTCAGCCGATGTAAGTGGCATACTGCCATTGACTTCAAAGGAGAGATGTGAATTGACACCACTTGCAGATTGGGTGCCAAATGCGCAGCAATATCCCTTTTGCTGAAGTTTCTCTAATTATTATGCTTCCACTATTTCATAATTCTGTGGCCTCTATTATTGCAGGCAGTCAGTCTAGATGATCCTCGTGCTCTCTTCTGCCCTTAAAATCCATTATTTCAAAAGCTGCACGCTACCTCTTTAGTTACAAACCCTCAGCTGTTTTCTAAGTACTTGTATACAAAGAATTTCTTTGTCATGGGTGTTATCTCCAGCTTCTGACAATAAGGAAGGCTCGTCCATTTAGAGGGCTAGATGATGTTTTCAGTAGAAGGTTCCTCATCTTGCTTTTGTAAACAAATAGCAGCTCTGGCCTACCAGCTGTTGTTGCCAGGGGTGCTTCCATTATATGAAGGTTGAAGAGGGGGAATTGTTAAGTTAACTGCGAATGAAAATCAGTTGGGTAGATAAATGTCTGTTTCAGTTGCACTGTTCATCTTTCTTGCTTCACAATCACTGTATATGTGGGGACCATGTTAATCTTAGTTATAGGCTGCTTTATTCACAATTCTGAAAGGGCAGAACAATTCAATTCTCCGCTTCATGTCTGGGTCCTATAGTCCAGTGTCTGAACTACTTGTGTGATACCACTCTCAGATACCATGGGGATGGGCACATTATCTATCAGAGCGACAGATACCATCAGATTCCTATAGTTCTCCTGTAGGGGCCCTCCTCTTATATCCTTAGGGTGAAAATCCCGGCAGGCAGCCAGCACAAGGTCCTATGTGCCATTTTAGACTCACATTAGCAGTTAGAATAGGATGCAAGTGGTACACAAAACCTTACACAATCCATCCCGGGGTAAATTTCACCCATAGAGCATAATCTCTGTACAACTCCTGATATCGAATAATCCTCCTGCATTTATGGCAAGAGATATGGCTCCAGTAATTGGGAAAGCTTACTACACAATAGTCAGTGCAACAATTTCCAGTCCCAACATCTAACATAGATGCAGCAGACAGTGAAATGTCTGTGGCACAATTGAGCATTTTCACAACTATCCATATTTAAAGGCTTTGCAGACTTAATAAAATATGAAATGGCTAAGCAAACTCACATTTTATTTTACAGTTCACTTCTCATTCCAGTATGGTATGATTTTTTTTTTAAATAGAGCTAATTTAGACAAAATCAGTTAACTAGCCCTTTGAGTCAAGACAAGGATTAGAACCTTGGAGCATGTTTCATGTTGCAGGGACATTTCTGTTTCTTTTCTGCAAGGTCTAATATAAAAACAAATGAACACTCCTTGTTTCAAATCCTATGCCAAAATCTACCTGGATTTACAACCGTGCAAACCCCATTTGAAATTTTCATTGAAGAAGATAGAGGTTAAAATTTAGGGCAAAATCTGGCCCTATAAGAAAATCAAATGAGATTCTAGGTTGAAAACATCTCCAACAGTTCCTGAGCTGCGTAAAAGACATGCCGCTACAGGTGTGTGTCTCTCTTTCTGTTACAGTGTTCGCCAAACTGCTGGATATGTCTAAATCTGAGTATGGACCATTGAAGTAGATTTTTCCCATTACCTGTTTCACAGGTCAGCCTCCTCCTCCTGCTTAGTGAGCTGCCCCCAGTTCTGCCCTCTGATGTCATAACTATTACTGAATGGCAGTGGAGCCAGCCTATAGAGATATAGCAAATCTGTTGGTCTTCCAATGTTATGCAGTTCTCTAAGGTTTTTTAAGGGCTAGAAAATACACGTACGAGGGAAACCTTAGAAAACTGAAGAGTGTTGGAAACCCAGTAGACTTACCTTACCTTTACAGGCAGAACCCAGTGCAAATGGGGGATCAGACCAGGCTAGGACATCACTAACACAGTGCATTCTGGGGAGAATCACCAGGTGGGAAGCTAGTGATTTAAAGTGCGGTGTATTTCACAGTTCTTTAAAACAGTCTAATGGTAAATTTTAAAGGTATAATGTGGCGAAATGCCTCTTTATCTTCTTATAATGTTTAAAAGTTAACCAAGACTTTTTAGCTTACATGACAGTAGCAAACTGTCCACATATATTTGGAGTTAAGTTTATCACAGTATGACTTGTGTTCTTTACATTATTAATTAGTTATAATGTATCAACTTAATCTAAGTGACATTTCTCCTAGATAACCCCTGCTGTTATTGTAACAAGAAATTTCATGCTGAGGTTTTCAAATGTGTCTAGGGGAGTTGGGTGCTAAATTCCCATTGACTTTCAAAGGGATTTGAGTGCCTAGCTGCCCTTTGTGGTTTTGAAAATCTCTTCCTACCTGATGAAACCTTCAGCCAGGCAGAAATCAGCAGATTATGAATACATTATATATATATATTACTCCTGGGGGACTTCTGTGCCACTACGCATGTGTAAAATTTATGTCCCCCGCAGATTTCTTTGCTTTCCTGCAGAAAAATTACTTTTTGATGGGGAAGCAAAGGAAAGCCAGAAGAGCGGACATGAGACCCTCCCCAGCAGTATATTTCACGTGCCCAGGGCAGCCAGCAGAGTGGTAAATCACTGTGGGGCAAGGGGTGTGATAGGCGCGGGACTGAGGAAGACCCGGCTGGAGGCTCCTAGCTGCACCGGGCTCAGCTGTTAGTCACGGCTGGGCTTGGGAGGACAGGACTTCTTCTTCCCCTGCATGGCACTGAGGCCATGTCAAAGCCACCCCCTGGATGTAGGAAGCTCTGAAAACTCTCTCACCCCATGCTTCCTGCACCCATCGCTCCTCAGCTGCACGGGGAGGGATCACTGTACAGGGAGCTGATCCCCTATTCACCCAACCCCCATGCATCCAGACCGCCTCATACCCAGACCCTCCCGCTGAGCCTCACACACACGCGTGTGCACACACACACACAGAACCTCCCCCCCCCGACGAGTCCCACTCCCCCTGCACCTGGACCACACTGACAGGCCACCTGCACCTGGATTCCCATTCTACCAAGCCCCAACCAGCTGCACTGGGATCCCCATCCCACTGAGCCCACTCC
Source organism: Caretta caretta (assembly GCF_965140235.1). NCBI lineage: Eukaryota > Metazoa > Chordata > Testudines > Cheloniidae > Caretta > Caretta caretta. Next base: position 90,971,753 of record NC_134214.1, read on the forward strand.
CTCAACATCTGGACCCCCCACTGAGCCTCTCACACCAAACCCATATCCCCCACACTGCACCCCAACCATCTTCACCTAGAACCCCCCTGCAGAGTCCCATTACTGTTGCACCCAGAACCCTCCAACAAGCCCCTGTGAATCCAGATGCCCCTGCACCCAGATCCCTCACTGAGCCACCCACACCCAGACCGCCCCACACAGAACCCTCTCAAACCACACCTAGATCCCGCATACTAAGTCCCTCCACACTTGGATCCTGCCCACACCCTGGCAGGTGCACCTGGCAGGAAGGGACAGGGCCCTGGGGTGTTTCTGGGGAAGGCCTGGTCCTTGTGCTGTGTCAGGGATTGGTGCAGCCTCATTGCTGAGTTCATGTCCCGGGTAGGAACTGCACAGTGATTTCCCACCTCTGTGCAGCCAGTGGCCTGTGCTCCCCAGTGCAATCCTGGAGCCTCCATATTTTTGGACAAATAAAATTTGCAGAATTTTAAAATATTGTACGCAGAATTTTAAACTTTTTTTGTGCAGAATGCCCTCAGCAGTAGTGTGTGTGTCTGTATGTATATGTATTTCTAAAGCTACCAATAAAACAAGAGACTGAAATGTACAAACAAGCATTGGAGACTAATGTATATAAATCAATGACCTTTGACCTTGAAAATGACATTCTTAACAATGGGCCAAATTCTGCTTGACTTACTGATTTCCATGGCATTACTCATGTCAGTGAGGTGATGCAGAGTTTGATGCAATGCATTTGGCTGCAGTGTAGGAAACTCAGGTTCTGAGACAACAAAAAGAAAAGGAGTACTTGTGGCACCTTAGAGACTAACCAATTTATTTGAACATGAGCTTTCGTGAGCTACAGCTCACTTCATCGGATCCGATGAAGTGAGCTGTAGATGAAGTGAGCTGTAGCTCACGAAAGCTCATGCTCAAATAAATTGGTTAGTCTCTAAGGTGCCACAAGTACTCCTTTTCTTTTTGCGAATACAGACTAACACGGCTGTTACTCTGAAACCTGAGACAACAAAAACATTTTTCCCCAACATAATATTTTAAAACTATACATCCCAGCTTTTCTAGCATTTTATAAGACACTCAGCAGATGGGGAAACTGAGGCTGTGAATTGGAATTAATTTGCAAACTGGACACCATTAAATTAGGCTTGAATAAAGACTGGGAGTTGGATGGATCATTACACAAAGTAAAAACTATTTCCCCATGCTAATTTCCCCCCACTCTTACTCACACCTTCTTGTCAACTATTGGAAATGGGCCATCCTGATTATCACTACAAAAGGTTTTTTTCTCCTGCTGATAATAGCCCACCTTAATTAATTGGTCTCATTACAGTTGGTATAGCAACACCCATTGCTTCATGTTCTCTGTGTATATATATCTTCCTACTGTATTTTCCACTGCATCCATCCAATGAAGTGGTTTTTAGCCCACGAAAGTGTATGCTCAAATAAATGTGTTTGTCTCTAAGGTGCCACAAGTACTCCTCGTTTTTTTTGAGGCTGTGAAGTGATTTGTGCAAGACAGAACCAGTTGCAGAACCCAGGTTTGCTGAGTCCCAGTTCAGTGCTCTGACCACTGTCCCACAAGATAGACTGATAATCTTTCTGTGCTTCAGTTACATTAGTCATAAAATAGGAATAATAATAATTGCCTACATCACAGGGGTGTCATTAGGATAAATTATCTGTAAAGCAAGTTGAGCTCTCCAGATAAAAGGCACTATAAAATGCAATGTATTCGTGATATTTATTATAATAATGATCTTTTTTTCGAACATGGTCCTCTAAAAGAGTTCTTAGCACTAATTTCCCCATAAATCTATTGATTTTATTGGTGAGTCCCTTGACAGTAGTTTATAGCAATCCTAATGTTAGTTCCCCCCATTGAACCTGCTCATTAAGCATCTAACTGCATTTGCGAAACAGCACTATCTGTGCAAAGCACAGTTTAATGTTAAGGGATGTTCGTAACTTTTTAGCAGGGTTACAGTTTCATTCTCTGGAACTAGTGACTGTGGTATTAAATATTTATTTGGGAATGTTCACTACAACTTCATTAACACTGATACCTCCCATTTAAGGCTTTGGGTAAGGAGAAACTCCTTTCGCTGTGTTTAATATTTCCATAATAAAGAATTAAATTAAATGACGGGGCAGTTTTCTGTCGATATAGCAGTAGTCTGGTCTGCCTAAGTGCAAGGTTGATCAGCCAACTTCTAGATTCAGGTCAGAAGTGGCCTTTGTTTTCTTGTCCCAGAGTATGAAGGAAGCTGCTAGTGGCATGTTCTGATGATGTACTCTTTCTAGCTCTCTCTCAGACAGATGGTAAGCAGAGAACTTGCACTTGATGTCTGCCATGTCTAACACTGAATGGCCAAATAGCATTTGAAGCACAAATGTGCAGAAGAAATAGAGAACTGAATTATGTTTTGCTAATGTTCATTGAAATTTTTGGTTACCATAGTCTTTCTGAGATTAAAAAACACCAATAACACCCGCCTAGGTACTCACCAAGTTTTCTACAAATGTCTCGTTTAACCCCTGATTCACAGTCTCACCCTCTTTCCCAAATACATTTAACTGTAGCTAATTTGGAGGCCTCAGACTTCTGGCCTTCCGACTGATAAGAATTAGAGACCCAGCTTGTGTGTGTAAGCAAACCCCCTACCCAGCGCCCAAATAACAGATCACAAATTACCACTACTAGCTCCACTACATAACATTGTAGTAACATGCAGCAGGTATTTGCTGGTTTGGCAGACTGCAGATGCCATAGGCCATGGAGCAGGGGGTACCGGCCTGGCCACCTTTTGGCTGGGCCAAACCCGAGCGGTGCTGCAACCCCCGTCCCCATGCTCCAGGTCGCAATGCTACTCACTCAGATTTGGAAGGGGTGGGTGTAGTGGCTTATGGGTGAGGCTGCTGGTGGGGGTCGGGGTGCCTGAGAGTGAAGAGGAGGGTCAGGCGGGGTGGGGAGCAAATTTATGGGCCCCTCACTTTTAAATGGTGCTGCACAGCCCTGGTAGACACTTAAAAACTGTAACAAATATATTACCGAATTTATTATAAAACTTACCAAATAAACAGCAAGGCCTCAATCACACACTGAGCACCATGTGAGGGAAGTCCTATGCCTCACTGAGGATCTAGCTAGGTGCGTGACAAGTCTACTTGCGAAGGTCCGATTGAAGGATTGGGGCCCAAAATCTTCTGCCAGGAGACAATTAAGATGTGCTTGGAAGGAAGGAAGAATACTTTTTCAAGATGTTGAGACTTCAGGGGACGGAGACGACTTGAGTCATTAGACAAAAGTTTTGAAATTGTCCACTGATTTTTGTCATCTCAGTTGTTGGCTGCTCACCTCGGAACATCTAGTGAGGTGTGACATGCCTATAATAACTATTCAGTTGAGTCAGGAATCTAAGTGCTCAGCAGCTCTGAAAACAACACTGTTGTGTCTGAGGTTGGGCTGCTAAAACTTGAGGACACTTAAATCAGTGGGCAGTTTTTGAAAATGTTGGCCCTAAGACATCAGCCCTGCAATCTGGTTCATGGATACAGCTTTGAAATCAATTTACATCCAATGAGCCATCGACTTCAATGGAGCTGAGATAATTTACACCACCTGAGGATCTGCCCAATCATATTTCTGCAGAAAGGTGTCTATTTTATCATTTCATTGGCATTGCTTCGGGTGAGGTAACTTCTTTTCGAATTTGGGGATGAGAAGAGTTACCGAGTGAATAGTTCTTCAGAAAAATGAAGACAGGAGCCTTTTAAGTAAAGCACTGAGCTCTCTAAGAAGCAGGTTGAATTCCCATGAGAAACAGTTGTTTGCTGAGTGTAATTTGTGAGTTCAGGCTCATTGGAGAGAACCATCTTTGGTAGAGGAATTTAGTGCAAATTGTTCATTGAATTAACTTTGAAAACCAGATAGACTGTTTGTTAAAAAAAATAAGAAAAGAAAAGAGAAAAAAATCATGAACTTCAACAGGACAAACAGAGAAATGGTTTGTTACCCACAAAGCCAACTTGGAAATGTGCAATGCCAGGCCAAATTCATCCTTGGGGTCCAGTTCAACCCCCTGCTTTTTATGATTTAAATGTTATATGTATAGTACCAAGACAAGTGTTGTTTGAAATTGACTCTGCCTTTCAATCTTCCAAAGTGATAACGGTTTTCTCTGTAGCTTATCATAGCTTAGTTGTAACTCATTACAATTTGCACTGGGCATAGCACCACAAAGCCTTTTCTAAAGTGTAAAGATTTTTTTAATTCACCCTCATTAGTCTATGTGGCTTACCTCATTAGGTTTGTTTGTATTAACATTAAGGTCTAAATCCACCCACCTGATCAATGGGAGTACATCTCAGATAAGCAGCACAAATGAAAGGTTATTTCAGCTGCTATGCAGAAACATTTTATGGATGTTTCTCCATTCCAAACGGAGTTTTTTCTCATGGAAAATAGCATTCCATAGAAATTACTGTAAAAACAATAGAATTTCAGACAGAATTAGACTTTTGTTGTTGTTGTTGGCTTTGTTTTTAAGTAATTGCCCTGTGGAATTCTATACCAGGGTAAAAATTCTTTATTAAACTCTACAAGAGGTTCAAAAATATAAACAAAACATTATTAAATTCTATAGGAATTTTCAGTCTGGGATTGGGACATTCGGTTAGGTTGTCATCTGCATCCTGTTTATGCTTCAGCAGAAGAAATATATAATGTTTGGTCCTTGTGTGGTATCGTGAACACACGTCTAAAGAATGAGATTGCAGGAAAATTTCCCTAAGAGCGAAATGATGTGAAAGTCTCAAATTTCTTCAAAACATTTACAAATATGTAGAACACCTACAGTGCTTTGTGCTAATTCTTTTGGAATGAATCAGTTCATTTATTGTCCTTCCAGAGAGGCAATAAATGCTGTATCCTAGAAAAATTATATCAACTCCTCCTCCTCCTGAGCTCACGTTGGCTGCTATTTGCTCAAATTTCCATTATATAGGGGAAGTGGGGGTTGAGGAAGAGTAAGAAGGAATACTAGACTCCTGGTCTTGCTGCAGCTGCTCCCCATGTAAAGTGAAAATGAGCCTGGCCAATCTTGTTTACATCTGCTTCTCTTTGACAGTGCGTATAGGCTTCCAGAGGCCCATTGCCATCACTCCCAGAGCAGAGTCGCTGCGGGGAGGAAGAATATCTTATGACAACTAGACCTGCCTTTGTAATAGAGAAACGCAGTTGACTATGAGATAAAAATCTCAAAACTTCACCATACAAGGCTTCCAACACATATAACACTGAGGACAACGTTGCTTGGGATTAGGGCTGGTTAAAAAATTTTCATCTTAACTATTTTTGATGGAAAATTGGTTTTTTGACTAACTGAAAAATTTCACAAAGGCTGGCCACTTTCAATGGGAAATTTCAACTTTCTCCAGAAAAAAAGAACACCAAAACTCAAAAATTTTAATTGGGAAGTGCTGCCATGCTGCCTCATGGAAGGGTCCTTTGGGTGCCTTATGCCCCCATTCTCCATTATGGGCCAGGATTCCTTGCCAGACGACATGTTCCATGTTCTACCTTGGCCACATAACTACCACAGTGCACCACACCAGCTCTGTGAAAGGTTAGACCAAGTTATATCATGGGTAAGGATTCGATTTAGTCACGGAAGTGATTGGTTCCGTGACTTTACTGGACCTCTGTGATTTCAGCGTCAGCTGTCGGCAGCAGGGGCAGAGCCAGGGCTCTGCATCCCTATCCCACAGCTGCAGCCAGAGCTGGGGCTGCGCCCCTTCCCACCCACACCGCGGCTGTGGCCAGGACTGGAATCCAGGCTGCGCACCTGTGGCTTCAGCCAGAGCCAGGGCTGTGCGCCCCCCTTCCACCCCCCCATAAAATCCTGAGAACTGACAACACTGGATAACCTAACACTAGATAAGTGATCAGGAACAGTCAGCATGAATTCACCAAGATCTAGTCATGCCTGACTAACCTAATTGCCTTCTGTGATGAGATAACTGACTCTGAGGATGAGGGGAAAGCAGTGGATGTGTTATTCCTTGACTTTAGCAAAGCTTTTGATATGGTCCCCCACAGTATTCTTGCCAGCAAGTTAAAGAGGTATGGGCTGGATGAATGGACTATAAGGTGGATAGAAAGCTGGCTAGATCACTGGGCTCAATGGGTAGTGATCAATGGCTCCACGTCTAGTTGGCAGCCAATATCAAGTGGAGTGCCCCAAGGGTCGGCCCTGGGGCCGGTTTTGTTCAACATCTTCATTTAATGATCTGGAGGATGGTGTGGATTGCACCCTCAGCAAGTTTGCAGATGACACTAAACTGGGAGGAGAGGTAGATACGCTGGAGGGTAGGGATAGGATACAGAGGGACCTAGACAAATTGGAGGATTGGGCCAAAAGAAATCTGATGAGGACAAGGACAAGTGCAGAGTCCTGCACTAAGGACAGAAGAATCCCATGCACTGGTACAGACTAGGGACTGAGTGGCTAGGCAGCAGTTCTGCAGAAAAGGACCTAACAGTTACAGTGGACGAGAAGCTGGATATGAGTCGACAGTGTGCCCTTGTTGCCAAGAAGACATTTTGGGCATTTTGGGCTGTATAAGTAGGGGCGTTGCCAGCAGATCGAGGGACGTGATCGTTCCCCTCTATTTGGCATTCGTGAGGCCTCATCTGGAGTACTGTGTCCAGTTTTGGGCCCCACACTACAGGAAGGATGTGGAAAAATTGGAAAGAGTCCAGCGGAGGGCAACAAAAATGATTAGGGGGCTGGAACACATGACTTATGAGAAGAGGCTGAAGGATCTGGGATTATTTAGTCTGCAGAAGAGAAGAATGAGGGGGGATTTGATAGCTGCTTTCAACTACCTGAAAGGGGTTTCCAAAGAGGATGTCTATGCTGTTCTCAGTGGTAGCAGATGACAGAACAAGGAGTAATGATCTCAAGTTGCAGTGGGGGAGGTTTAAGTTTTGGATATTAGGAAAAGCTTTTTCACTAGGAAGGTGGTGAAGCACTGGAATGGGTTACCTAGGGAGGTGGTGGAATCTCCTACCTTCAAGGTTTTTAAGGTCAGGCTTGACAAGCCCTTGCTGGGATGATTTAGTGGGGATTGGTCCTGCTTTGAGCAGGGGGTTGGACTAGATGACCTCCTGAGGTCCCTTCCAACCCTGATATTCTATGATTCTACCATACATCAGTCTGCCCAGTTTGTTGTTCTCCTTGTCTCCCAGCACAGATAAGCATTCTGTCTCTTTAAATTCATGTCTGAGAATAGGATAGAGATAAATCTATACTGTACAGCAAAGCTCCTTTTGACTTCAGTAGAGCCAGTATTTTACCCTCGATACAGAGGCAGCTGTTACGTGCACACTGAAAGTGTATTTGAACACCACAGATCTAGAAAACTCTTCCACAGTGAACTCTGTTTAAAGAAGCTAAGGAGGAAACATGTTGATTTCTGTTGCAAATGCACAATTGCGTAAGATTAGTATTTAGTCTTTAATTAACTTTGTGCTGCTAGTTCCAGAATATCAAGCAGCAACTTCCAGGAAATTTTAAATTTATAAACATTTGCTTATATGAAAACTGTAGTTTGTTCATTCCAAGGAAGTTACAGTGTCATTACCTCAGGCTAAACCAAATCTTTCATTAAAGAAATGTAATACAAACATGATATTTTGTGGCAGTTTAGACTGTTCACCAACTGAACTGGAAGGCAAAATACTGTAATTGCACACATGGTTATTTAGAAAGGTCTTGGCATAAAAATAATGATGTTAAATGGGTAACTAGTAAAAAGTGAGTTGAATTTATAGATGGAATCATTATGTACCTGTGAATAACAGCTAAAGTTAGAATTAGTGGGACCTGCTTTGATTTGTCTCACCTTCAATCATAAGAGATACCATGGCTATGTCAGTAACTACCAGGGCTCAATACTATACACTGAGAAAAGGCATTTTATAGTCCTTTAATCTGCATTCAGATGAAAAGATAGTTGCCTTATTATTTTTAATTCCTTCACAAATTTGGAATGATATTGCTTTCATGACCTTGGTATAATTAACAGTAGCTATTTCTTGTTAATGAGCTATTACCTGCAAATCCATATAATTCTTTTGACAGGCTGACAGCATGACTAATTAACAAGGTTTGACCAATAGCTCAAATCCACTGGAAAGGATTTTCTTTTCTGACACTAAAAAGGTTCTCTGAGGCTCTGTGTATAAATATATCACAAATTGTGAATGTCTTCTGCAAGAAGGGTATCACAAAATCACCATGAATAGAAGTGTGTCTGTAATATTAACCTAGTATAGGGGATATTTTACACCACGTTCACACTGGGATTTAAACTGTGCTCGCAACAACGATGTGTATACATCCTAGGAAGTGGAAGTGCATTATCATGACAAGTTTTGAAAACAGTGTCTTGAAAAGACTGCAGATGTAGAGGGTTGGGCGTTTCATAAACAAGGGCCTTATGGAAAGAATCCTGTAGAGAAAGGGTTGGGGCAGATGGTCCCTGCCACAGAGAGCTTACAAGCTAAGGATAAGACAAAGAATTTGCACCCTGGATTGAAAAAGAAGAGTTCCCTTTCTCTGTTACTGAAGCCCTTTGTTGCTGTGATGTCTGTATTATATAACTGACAGCATCAGGGCTGGCCTTACCATGAGGCGAATTGAGGTGGCTGCCTCAGGTGCCGGATGGTGCGGGGGAGAAGGGGTGCGCCACTAGGACCCAGAGTTTCAAAGTTTTGGCCCAAGCAAGGGGGCATTGGGGTGTCATTTGAGCTCCCCGCCTCAGGTGCCAAAATGTTGTGGGACGGCCCTGGACAGCATGCACCTAAAAGTATCACGGATGCCTACAAGTCTGAATATTACTGGAACCTAGAGGGAAAGCCATACTATTTTCATTTCCTTTGGGTCTACTACCATATTTTATCCCTTGTTAAATCAGTGATAGGTGTTTTAGTTGCTCCATCTGTTCTCTGAAGTGACGCTATGTCTTCACTGCAAAAGGTGGCCTGTTTTTACATCAGAGGTAGCTTTTACCTTTATGTAGCTAGTCAAGGTCCACCCTACAATCCCACCTTAGCGTTGATCTCCCTAGCTACACTGAGATAAAAACTACAGTCCCTTGTCTCCAGTGGGATTTTATATGGAGGCAGCTAACTCGAGATAGCTATTTCAATGTAAAAAACCACTCCTCTCTTGTAGTGAAGGCATAGCCAAAACCCTTGATTCAGCAAGGTATTTAAACATATGGTAGTCTCCTTGATGTCAGTGCTTAAATTTACATACATGCTTAAGCGCCTTGGTGAATTGGGGTTAGAGGTTTTGGAGAAGAGAAACAATTTGAACCCTTTCTGAAGAATTAAATCTAAAGTTAACTGGAAGTTCATGTGCTGTAATAGCTCTAAATTTTTTCTGTGTTCTGACTGTAGTTGGCATTCACATCCTCAAAAGTTCTCTCATAGGCTTTTAAAATAAATAATACTGTAACCATATTTAAATTGGGTGCAGTCCTAGCAATCTAATGTCGTGAAGGTTTCATTTAAAGAAGCCACATAAATTATAGGGACTTTAGACATAATAAATGGTCTCTATTTCAGCAAAGAGACTGAGGAAGAGCACTGGGACTGCATGGATTCTCCATAGATACCACTTTAACACAGCAGTGAGTCCTATGTTGAGAATGCACAGCTAAACACAAAGCAGCTGTCAGACTGCAGATATAACAGCAGGAGTGTGTTTCTCTGCTGGAACCAGTCCATCTTCAGTTATTTAAGTTCTGAATATTATAAATGACATGCAGGTTTGCTTGAATACAAGTGACAGCTGTTCATTGCTGATGGAGGTAAAGGCAACAAACCTGAATTTGCTGAAGATATCCAGTAGGTAAACTGTATTTTCTTATTACTGTTAGGTTATCAGAATATATTGTGAAAAAAATGAACTTCCCTTGACTACAAAAGGATAGCATGATTAATGTGAGATTTACCACGGACAGTCACTAGAACTCAAAGTGCACTTCTTGGCTAAACATATCATTAATCTTATCTCAAAATACTTCTCCATTAATATCAGCAGAGAGATGCTCCCACAAATTCCAAGCAATAAAAATTCAGGGAGGCAGGCACATTCTGGCTCCAGCATGGTTTTCACCTTCAGCGTCAACAGCCTATGTGGTGAATTACTGTTATTGTATTTGTAAGTAACACTCCACAGAGAATTTACAAAGCAGCACATTTGCTAAAGCTTCTGTCAAAGCTTTAGCACCCTGAATACACGTAATCTGTTTAGACCCTAGAGAACAGCACCTTCTAATCTCATTTCCTCCTCTCCCTCTCTCTCCCCGCACCGCCACTGGCCACCGCCCTGTCTCAACAGCCACTTAAAAACAAAATGTGCCATCCTCAGCTGAGGGGGCAGGAGGCAAAGGTGGCTCTAAGTGACAGTTTACACATCCTCTGATCCTGGCCCAGCCAGGGGAGGGGTCAAACCAGCTTCCAGCATAAACTCGGGACTGTTTCAAATCACACCGGTAGAATAGTGCCCTAAGAACTGAGCACCTCACACTCTGGCCCCAACATCTGCTCACCCAGAGTGCTTCCTTTCCACCTTAATGACAGGTTTCAGAGGAACAGCCGTGTTAGTCTGTTTCCACGGTACATATCTGATGAAGTGAGCTGTGGCTCACGAAAGCTCATGCTCAAATAAATTGGTTAGTCTCTAAGGTGTCACAAGTACTCCTTTTCTTTTTCCACCTTAAGTGTCCCCAATAGAGCCCCGCAGCACGGGGGCCAGTCAAGGTTTGCCTATTGTTCCAGAGGCACAACATGCAGCCCAGGATCTGGCTATACCAAGCTAATCTATTTTACAACGTTCCCAACCAGTGACACCAGACCATTCAGCAAGAGTGACGCCATGCTCCTTGGTGTCCTCCCACTTTTGCTCAAGCGGAGCATAGCCCAAAGTAGGCTTTAAAAACTGTACTTTCAAAAGATGAAGACTGAGCAGCTTTTAACTAACAACAAAGTCTATGTTGGGCCAAAAAGCTAAGGCTAATCCAATCTCTCACTTCAGCCTGATTGTGGGAACTGTGCAATGCCACCAACTATTACCACCATCCATTCCGTCCCCAGGCAATTTCTCATCTATAACAGCCAAAGCATTGCAAAGCTCCATACATTTATATACAGTATGAAAGTAATTACAGAGACTCACATTACAAAATGCAGGGAAAGCATGTGATAAATATTTACTCTCCTTCTAAGCAACTAAAAGCACATAAAAATGCTGATTTTTCACCACTGAGGATCTAGCCTTGAACCTATTTCCATACAGTTAAAGATATAATAAACTTTAGAATAATAAAGGTTAGAAAATGGATAAAATTTTGGATCATTTAAAAACACCCAGGAAGGTATATTTTGGGGTGGAAGAATCACTGTTCAAAGTTGATCTCAGCTGTGCAATCGCATACATTATATAACGATCAGTTCTTCAAGTACAATTTATTGGCCAAAGAAAATCATGGACAATAAAAATATTCCACTACCAATCACTATTTAGGGCCAGATTGTCACCCAGGCTGGGATCAAAGGGTAGAAGTCTCCTTACTATTTGTGCAGGCTCTCCATATCATTGTTAGCAACGCAGGGAGAGAGCAGCCTATAATGGACCACTAGCCAAGTCTTCCCCACCTACTAATGCAATGGTCAATGCAGCTGAGCCAGCACTGCAGGAGAAGCAATCTGTGACAGGTATAGGGCTGGCGCAGGTTGCTGTACTTCCTCCGGAACAGATGCGGGAGTAAGGAATCAGATTGTGACTCTCTGCATCAGTATGGTTCTTGGTCTGCTTCTGGGGCAATAAACTGTGTGTTGTCCCTTGCTCAAGGCTATTGGCAAATCCACAACTAAGCCCTTAGTGAACACATGTTGAGGTTGTTCAGAGAGATTGCCATCATTTGAAGATCAGAGAGATGTGTTCAGTACCTAAGAACTGTCCCAAACCACTTTAGCAATCTAATTTTATATTAAACCATTGTCAAGGTCTTTCGCTTAATAACAGGATTAAAATATTCAGAGGGATCTTGTTAATTAGTTGACAGCATTGACTACAGTGGTTAAACCAGTACTACATTAATACGGGAAAGACTCATAATACACTCGCAGAACTGCATAGCTTTCAGCAGAACTGCTGCAAACTTAAATCAGCAGTCAAGCCCTGAAGGATTTCACTGTCACTCCAGCCATGTTTGTGAAGTGATTGTGGCTTTAATTTTTGAGTCAGCTCTCTCCAGGCTGAGAGCTGTGTGCCCTATTGTTTGTTAGGGAAGCTCCATGTGTGCTGGGAAGCACATCTGTGAAGAACTTGATGTGGAAGTGAAAGAAGATGAAGGCTTTAAAAAGGCGTTAATGAGTTGGATACAGGTCAGCAATGCATTAAAGATATCCTCTTCATTCCAAATAATTGCCCACTCGGGCTAACGTTCTCAGAACACCACATCAAACTTGGGTGAACTGGGGAACTAGAGATCAATCAAAATGCCAGATACTCTCTCCTGCCATGAAGAGACAGGATAAATATCCATTTTTAAGTACCTACCAAAATTTAAAATGTATGAATGTTTGCACCATTACAGGCCTTTTTATATCCAAACCTCTTTATAAAGAACTTTTTTCAAAAATGTATATTTTTTAAATTAGCACACAGGGGTCTAGATACTCAGCTGATGTCAGTCCTGGAGCTTTGCTGATTTACACCAGATGAGGATCCGGATCATTGCATTTTATATCTCTACTAAAAAGGCAGCCGTTATCATTCTATATCTCCCCTAGGCCAGAACTGCTGAGAGAAGAAGCAAAAAAGGGATGATTTATAGATGAACCTGTTTTCATTCAAGCCTGAGGATCATTTTTGTATTTGTTCTTGTTTTTAACCTAAAACCAATTTAGGGGATTTCCTGTTTTGTATTTCAAAAAGCTTTGCTTCTTCTGATAAAAGGCAAAAATGACCTTTTCCCAAATCCTATTAATGAGCCATAAATTAGTTGTGGGATTCTTCCCCCCTCTCCCCCCAATAAATAATGAAAAGTGAACAGTGCATTCTAACAGGAAAGTGTACTTCACAAAGTGTATGACAGAGGGTTTGCTCAGTAAAGTTAGATATTGCTTGACATAATGGGTGCTTGACATAATCTTCCCTAACACAACTCAGCTCCCTAACAAACAAACAAACAAAACAGCAACCAAGATCTAAGCAATTTTCTGGATTTTACCATTTCTCTTGTTTCAAAAAGACATAGGTCATCCTGCATTGTCAAGGTGTGGGGTATAGCATGGGTGACATCCACTGGAAACAATTCTTTCTAGCAATTAGCCCAGGGAGGCAAACTCTCCCCTGTGGGAATTCTCTTCTCATGGAAGTGGTCCCATCCACTTAGGCTCACAGATTCATAGAGGTTAAGGCCCAGAGGAACCAGTAAATCATCTAGTCTGACCTCCTATATATAACAGGTCCTTAAATCTCACTCAGTTACCCCTTCACTGAGCCCAATGACTTGTGTTTGGCTAAAGCACATGTTCAAGAAAGGCACCTCGTCTTGATTTGAAAACATCAAGAGATGGAGAATTCACCACTTCCTTTAATAGTTTATTCCAATGGCTAAGCACTCTCACTGTTAAAAATGTGTGTCTAATTTCTAATTGGAGTTTGTCTGGCTTCAGGTTCCAGCCATTTCCTTCTCCACGAGATTAAATACCTTTAATACCTGTTATTTCTTCCCTGTGTAAGTCCTTATACATTGTAATCAAGTCACCTCTCAGTCTTCTTTTTGATGAGCTGAATGTGTTGAGCTCTTTAAGGCTCTTGCTTGGAGGCATCTTCTCAGGCTCAAACCATTTCTGTGGCTCTTTTCTGCCCCCTCTTCAATGGTAGTAACCAGAGCAGCAGCTGGAGACTCTTGATTCATTGCCTTTAATGTATAGGAGCAGGACCCAGGTAGGAAACTGCTGGATTTGGTTAAGTGAGTCAAACAACATTTATAATCTGCATATTTCCAACCTGATCTTGCACCATTGAATTCCATGGGAGCGGGATCACACCCGAGATGCATGCACAGAGCAAAAGCTGCATGGGAGGAGGTGAAGCCTTGTTCAGTACTAGGCGATGCCAAGTCACTTCATTAAATCTGCTACAGTCAGCCAGTCCACACTGGGCATTCAAAGAAACTGCACACCGATTGCTGAAATGTAATCACTGAGTCACATCATTGAGTGCTTAATCTCTAGGAAAGTTAACTTTCTTGGCACAGGCTAGATCACATCAGTGGGAATTTTTTTGCTTGTTTATTCCCAGGTGCTGATTGTGCTTTCTGCTCCTTTTGCAAAAGGGATTGTGAACTATCCGGTGGGAGCCACTTTGATGTCCTGTCATGTTGCTTGTACTGCACATTTCAAAAATGCAAAGGCACAGCTTGCTTACTGTAGCTCAACAAAGGAGCAAATAGACGTAAATCAAAGCACTTACCAATACAACATCTGCATGTGTAGGCTCCATTATGAGACAGATCTTTTCAGGGCTTCAAAAGATGGTGCCAGCCAACAGAATCTGCACATGCCATAAATGGGGCTGTTTCCCTTACTGTACTTGGCAGGGATCTGTGAAATTAGCTGTTCAGCCTGTGGTAGCAGTACCAGCAGGAATAAGATAAAAAGGCTATGCCAGTATTTACTGACCACACAGCTGCATTCCCAGGCTGAAACACAAAGTCATTTTTTTTGACATGCCTTCTGTGACACTCAGGCTGTTGCTCAGCATCTTAATTTCCTCAGTTCCCTCTTCCCAATGTGTGATGTTCCTTTGAAATAGCTCTAATTATTCATTAGTCAGTTGCAATGTCAATGACAAAGAAATAGAAGACACAGTTGTAGCTCCACAAAAAGACATCAAAAGTGAGAGCGTAGAAGTCCCTCTTGGGTTTACACTCTACAAGCCCTCTCTTCTCCAACAGGACACTAGGTTCCTCCGGCCTGCAGATCACAAGAGTGATTCTGAAAAATTAGGTGTTATGCATATTATAGGGTCCCATTCCATACATCAGCACTATAATTTTTCTGGCAAATGAGGAAAGTGAAACTTTCCTGGATAGAATATAGAAGAACTTCTGCCACCCATTGCCTCAAAGACTACAGTGGTAGCATCTTGCAGCCACTGGTCCATCCACAGTTTCCTTTGATCACTATTAGTGCCCTATATTTTGCTTCAGTGATATTTTCACTTCAGTCACCTGATTTGTCACCTGCCTTTGTTGAGGCTTTGTCTATAAATCACTTACTGATTTGGAGGTAAGTGGCATTTATCACCTCAATTTTTATGTTGCGTCTCTGATATCTCCAAAAAGCCACCGAGAGGCCTGCGCACTGGAGAATCTCCTTGTTTCTGATCCTGGATGGGTTGTGGAAGGCGATACTCACACAAGGTTTACAGGTTTCAGGTTTACAAAACTTCTCCCAGCCTTACCCACTTCTAGTAACTCACAGCCCACCCGTCTGTAGTGACTGGGACTGATGGTCAGGAAGAAATTTCCTGGGGCTAGTTATGACCATTCACTATTTTGTCTCCCTTTGCCAGGTGACTTAGAATCTTGCATTTAAAATTCAGTAGATTAGCAGGATTTAAAGGGGGGGTTGATATTTATATGGATAACAAGATGACACAGTGGTGTTATAGTAAATACTAGAATTATGAACGAGAGGTTTGAAACCAACATAAACCCTCATGCTTCAGCATGTAAGCCAAGATTAATTATTGGGGGTGAGGAGGAAATGTTCCCTGGGGGCAAGTTATCCCATAGTTGCTTATTGCAGGATTCCTTGCACCTTCCTGTGAAGCATCAGGTCACTGGACTAGGAGACCACTGGTCTGATCCAGTATGGCAATTCGTTTGTTCTTAAATTGGCACTTTTAGCTCTTCAGTGATTATGCTGGGGGGTTAAATAAGAAAAAATCGAATAGAGAGTCAAAACTATAAAGATTTGGCTTCTAGGTGTACAGCTTGAGGTGGCAAGTGTTAAAGCATTAAAGAGAGCTTGAATAAAAGATGACATGGTGCTGTATCACGAGACTTTGAAACTTGAAAATGTTTCTAAGATTTGTATTTTGTGGGGAGGCTTTTTGGAGGCAGCGTGGCATGTTTTAGCCATAGTTCTCCAAGCACCATACAATGGGGTGCATTTTACAGAGGAGGAATCTGAGGTACCATGATGTGAAGTGACCTTCCCAAGGGCACAGAACATGTCAGAGGCACAGTTATGGTTAGAACTTTGGTTTCTTGACTCCCAGTGCCGTTGTCTTATGGAAATTCTGCTTTGTTTATTGGTGACCCCTGTCTGTGTGATGCTCGCTGCGGAGGAGGCGTGAGTTAAGACAGGGCATGTGTGAGGGGAAGTTGGAGAGAGGGAATGGAAAAGAGGCTCCTGGAGGTATAAAGCTGGGAATAGAGATAGACAAGACACCGCTGTCTTTATGAGATTTGCCGGTGTACTGGAGATAGAGGTTTCTGCTCTGTTGGTCTGTCTTCACTGCAGTTAGCCCAGGCTCTTCCTTGGGTGTTGCTCCTAACCCACCTCCCATTCACCACCAAAGCCTCTCACCCAAATTTGGTGGTGATTTTCACTCAGGCTAGCTGGCATGGCTGGGGGTAGGGGTTAGAGCATGGGATCCACTTACACTTGGGCTGGAACCCACCACTTTGCAGTAAGGACACAGGCTAAACCATTCGAGTGCTGGTAGTCCTCCAGTGCCTTCCCACAATTCCTCCTTTGTGCCCAGAAGGATGGACAAGTTCTCCCACAATTCACTGGGGAAAAAATCTTGGAGCATCTCAGCTTACTGCAGCCCAAAGAACCATGTGATGTGCCCCCAGAAGTCCTAGTGACATACACAGGGGAATGCAACACTAGTGAGGACAGAGGAACTCGAGTATGCCTTTTTATTGTGACTGCTCACACCGAGGCAAGACTAATCCAAGGGCTCCGGCCCACGTGCCGACCACCTGGGCTAACTCAGCTGCAAAGACATACTCTGTGGGGCTTATGGAAGCTGGGCTAAGGGCAAAGATCTTATCTGTGTTGTGCCTGGGGAGAGGAATAGAATGAGGGGTTTGAGGAGGCAGGGAGAAGGGGATGAGGGAACCCTGAAACGGTGCAGGTTTGACTTGTATCTACTGTCGAGCCTATGGGGAGACCTCTCATCTCATTCACACACACACATACACGCACACATCAATCCAGATATAAGAAACCCAAATAGAAATAATAAGCGCTAAATATGATTTGGAGGTTTAGTTCTGAAATTTGTGTTCACCTGCAACCAGACAGATGTTATTTGGTTTCAAAATATTAGTGACTAAACTAACTACTGATCTTGCTTCATCCCTCGTTCCCCCTAATCCCCCTGGGGAAAAAAAAGAATGTCGATATGTTTTTATCATATTCCTAAAATCCTTTTGAGGAGTCTATTCCTGGAGTGAAACTCTGACTAAATTATGAATTCTCCAAGTACCAGGTGTCCAAAGATGAGAAAAGCAGGACCACCAAAGAACTAGTCAGTGGTTGAAGGAAAGAACGTTCACCACCTGGGACAGATGTTGCATCCACTCAGATTTTTATTTCTACAGTGCCATATCAGTGCCTCCTTTGAAACTGTAGAGTAAATGTTCTAAGCAGTGCGTGGAAGTTCAACACACACATTCCATTAAGAAATAAAGGATTTGTGAAAGCAGCTCTCTTGCAATGAAGATGTACATGCACTTCTGTAAGTGGACTACCCGCCAAAGATTCTAAGTGAGTTTTAATAGGAGTTTTAATAAGAAAGTCTCAAACATTCTAGTCATGTATATCACTCCCAAGGGGAAAGTGGCATAGTTTATACGTGGTGGTCTTATTATTGTAAAGGTCAAAGGTTCATTCAAATCCAAAAAGCAACACAAATAGATGGGTGATCAAAAAAGTCAAATCTTTAAGCCACAAAAAGATTAGATTCAAAAATGAACAGAAATCTATCAGCAACATTTAATACTTTGGAAACAATGGCTCAGAATTAATTTTTTCTCCTAGTGATTGATTATATCCATTTTCTCAAGATCTTGATCTGTACAGTTTTCTAAAGCATTTGTTTCCGTTAAATTAGCCTACAGTAGTTGCTGAGGCTTTGAAACTGCATGTCAATGTATCTGATATAGAACAAGAATGGTCATCTAGTAATATTAACAATAATAGGCCAAATCCTCAGAGGTGAGGAACTCCTGCAACTCCCATTGGAATCAATGCAAGTTGCAAGGGCTCAGCCCCTCTGAAGGTTTGGCCAAGTAGCTTTGCACTTCGGTAGTGCCTTTCAGCCAAGGCTCAGCACAGAAATATATGTAAGTGTCTCAGTTAATTTAGTTCCGCAACATCTCTGTGAGATAGGGTATCATTATCTCTATTGTACAATTGGGAACACTGCTGAGAGAAAAATGGCTCTGTTTCAAATACTGGTGCCTACATACTAATCAAGGTGGCCTGATTTTCAGAGGCACATGGCACGCACAGTTCCAGTTGAAGACATTTGGAGTTGTGGGTTCTCATCGACTTTGCAAATCAGACCCTTAGTTATGTGCCTGACTTTGAGCATCTGAGTTGGAAATGTATAACCTATTGGTCTTCTTGTTAGAAATACTGAACACCCTCATCTCCCATTTTGAATTCCAAGAGAAAGTCAGTTCTCAGTATCCATAAAGCTCAAGCACTATGTGACTTGCCTAAGGCCACAGAGCAAATCTGTGGCAGAGCTGTAGAACCCATAACTCTTGACATTCAATCCTGAGCTTTAGCAGCAGGATCATATTTCCTCTATGAAACAAAACAAGGCCAAATCCTGACATCCAAGACAAATTTTACTCAGTCCAACCAATGGATGTTTGCCTGAGTAAGGACTGAGTAAAATGTGAGTAAGAACCTCAAGGCAGGGTCCATAATTACATTTTTTTCTTTAGATTCATTTCCCCGAGCACATAAATTCAAAGGAGATTGTCAATAGACATGTCTGTATACTCTTATTAATCGCCTACTAATTGTTTGCTTGGCTCTATTGATCTTTAAATCACACAAAGTCACAAGCAATTTCTTAGTTCACATCTGTGGCATTTGTAAGCAATACCAATATAATAGCTTTGATCTTAGGTCATCTTGTTTGGAACTGACAACATTGTAAATGCCTGATGATCAATCCTGGTCCAGGGAAGAAGAAGATGTCTGTTTCATAAAGGTGAGGAAGAAGAGAGCTTTCCAATCCAGGAAGGGGTTTGTTAGCCACCTCTGAACATGCTCCCCTTTTCCCCAGCCAGTCCCACCAAAGGTGGTCTTTCCATTTGGGTGTTCCACTGACAAAATACCTCTGATTCTCCCTTTGCCTCCATACCCCCCCCCCCCCCGCCATGGGAAAGAGCTTTTTTTAGGCTGGGATTTTTAGAAGGACTTGAGGGCATTAGGTGCCCAATCTAATGGCCTAAAAGAACCTTATGTGACTTGCCCAAGGTCGCCCAGGAAATCTAAGATGGCAAGAGAAACCAGATCTCCTGACTCCTCATCCTGTTCTTTAGCCACAAGGACATTTTCCTCATCATTCAAACCCTGATGATAGGGATCTATTCCCTCTTGGCGTTATAGGATGTCATCCTTTTAAAAGTAGAACATGAGAACTTTATTAATAATTAATAACTGCACAGCTTCTCACCAGTAAAAGTAATTTTAAAGCTGTTACCTCTTCCGTAAGGCAGAATCTTCCCTTTCTGGGGCCTGATTCTGGACCCACTACTTAGGTTGAGCAGTGCTAGCTCACAAAAGCAGTACTATTGGCTTAGACGAGAGCACTCGCAGGAGTTAAGTGCTACTCCTCCAAGTGCAAATTGCAGACCTGGGCCCATAAAACCACGTGAATTGTGAACCAAATTATTTGACGCTTTCAGTAGAAAACGTTGATACGTATTTTAGTGAAGCGGCATTAAAAAAAAGTGTAGGGTTACCATTATATAGACAGTTAAAGAGAAATTCCATTGAATCTGGCAGCTCTTTTTGAGTAGTTTGTTGCAGCGGTTCTCAACCTTTCCCATACCGGGACCACCCCAGGTGGGATCGAGATGGGAAACCCTGCCCCCATTTAGCAATATAGGCAGGACAAAGTGATCGTGATACCCTGCCTAACACCTGAGTCTACATCTCGGGCTGAGAACCCACTGTTTTGTTGCATGCTAATCATACTTACTGGGAGTGGAATCCCTGGATTTTTTTTGTTTGTTTGTTTCCTCTTTTTCCAACTCCGACAGTTTAAAAAAAGCATGGGTCAGGCCCAAAAACTCATAAGATTGTATTTAAAAAAAAATAAGTGTTGGATGCTTTTTATTTGCTTCCTGTGTTTTGAGTCTTTATGGTACACTTGACTCCAGCTTTTTTCCACAACTATAAGATCTAGAAATTTGCTTTAAAAAAAAAAGAAGCTTAGATTATCACCTAATGACATGCCTCCAGGAGCTGCGTCTTTTGAAAATCACCAAATATTGAGATGCACACACTAAAATCTGCTTTTCCCCCTCCTGAATCTTCCTGCAGGGATTTCCTGCTTGCCAGAGTATACAATGAAGCAAAGCAGGTATTACACTTCTACTCCACATTTCACCCCTGGCTCCAGATTTGTGGGTAGGGTGCCTAACAAGCCAAGATAGACCAGGTGTGTCTCTACAGTATGTGACAGTCTTAGGGTGATTCTGGACTTTGTGTTAATCCTGATCTGTGTAACTTCCTCCCTTATTTCCTGTCTGGATGCCCTGGTGCTTTGTTTTGTCCTAATAGAAAAAAATCACTGAACATTGTGAACATGAAAGTGCTTCTAGGCTGCCCTGTCTGTTCTTATTGTTAATCAGAGTCTAGGTATTCACTCGGGCATCCCTTGCTCAGCTAAAAGTCCCACTGGCTTCAGAGGGAATTTTGCATATTCCAGGAGGGCAGGATCGGACCCTTCATTTTTCAGTCTGGCTGCTTTATCAAGACTGTTCACAGTTCTTCTGGCTCATCACTTTCTTGCAGCAAATATCAAAAGCCAATCTGGATTTTGACTGAGCTCATTAAGATAAGTGATAGGCAGTTATGCTGGATAGCCTCCTGTTCCCTCATGTCAGGCAGAAACCTCATCGACAGCCTGCACTTCGCTGCCACCGACTGATTGACTTGCTCTGCTGCCATTTGATTTATTCTTGTCATTTGAATAACCTCGCTACTGCCAACTGATGTAATGTTGCCTGCCTTGCCTCATCGTACCACCTGTATTTGTCTTCCTGGTCTTCCCCTCCACCCAAATACTTCTCTGTGTCTTCCCTGGCTTCCTACTCTTTCCTTCTCCCTCCTGCAGTCTCTCGTGATCTCAAGCTCCCTCCTAATAAAAGGCTGCGAAACAGACCCAAGTTATCACCTGGCCTGATTGTTGTAACCCTTGACCTCTCTTCCCCCTTACCCACCCTCCATGTTTTGTTGCTGTAACTTGTCTGTTAAACTTAGGGCTCAGCACACTTCCTGGGTTCCTGGCCCTTAGCTACCAATAAGCCTGCTTGAGCATAAACCACCTGTAATCCCTGCAGAGTTAGGTGGGGAGGGTTGGGGTTTGGGGATGTGGTGGATTTAGCTCCTCTCCCAGGCAGCATCCACCACTCGGGCCCTTAGGGACCAGTTCTTCAAAGTGCTGCCCTCCTCTGGCAGATTAATTGTGAAAGGCTAGTAATGTTGCTACCCACCTGGAGTAAGTGTCTCTCCGGGGCAGCTGCCCCTGGTGGAATAGCGTAGCATGAAAATTTTTCACCTGTTCAGATTACACTAGTTGCAAGCTCTTCAACATGGGATCTGGGTCTGTAAAGTGCCGTGCACCTTTATGGAAGTGCATAAGTAACAATAATGTGGAGTTGATACAGATCAAAGATTAGAGCTGGCCAAAAAAAAAAAAAGCTGACGAAACTCTTTTCCACCGAAATGTTGGATGGAAAAGAGAGACTTGCGATAGCACGGTGGTTACGACAGTGGGAGGCCCAGGTTCAAGTCGAGGCCCATGTTAAGTTCCTGCTCTGGAGAGCTCCACATCACATCAAATGAGGTAGAGCCAGGCCTTGAACTTAGGTATCTAACATCTAGACCACTGACCTAACCACCAATCTGGATTTTGACTGAGCTCATTAAGATAAGTGGTAGGCAGTTATGCTGAATAGCCTCCTGTTCCCTCATGTCAGGCAGAAACCTCATCGACAGCCTGCACTTCGCTGCCACGGACTGATTGACTTGCTCTGCTGCCATTTGATTTAATTTATTCTTGTCATTTGAATAACATCTCAGACCACTGACCTAACCACCAATCTGGATTTTGACTGAGCTCTACATCGTGTCAGAGGCCCATGCTCTCTCTCATTGTTTTCCAACCAGCTCTGCTCAAGATACAGATTTTTCTCACCCTAAGCCACAGAAGGTATGAAACACATCAGAGAACAGAAAGGTATAATAGACTTAAAGAAATGCCAAGAATGACAAAAACTGAAAACCATATTTCTCTTAGCCAGTCTGCTTTTAAAGAAAGAGAGCATTCTCAAAAAGAATGCGGCTCGTTATTGGTCAGTGGCCTTTAATTTAGATTAAACACCCATAACAGGTGGAATTTTTAACTAAAAGCGCTAATAAACAGGAAGAACTAAATGTGAGGAAAATTCCCCAGACAAGAAGTGAATGGATACTAATGAAAGGTACTGAAAATAGTATGTCATCTGGTGACACTCTATGTGCGCATTGGTTTCTCATTACTACAACTCAAGTCATGTAGAACTCACAGCTTGCCCTTCACCATAATTTATATTCACTAAAGCACTAAACAGATTCATGAAAAACTGCCACCAATCCATATCTATCATGTTTTATGTCTGGATGAAGAATATAGGAATTACTTTTATTAAGTTTCATGAAATATCTGCTTTTCTACTTGAAATGATACGGTCTCTGCGAACGCTTATTCAAGATGGTTTGGGGTGGGGGAACGAGACTGGTGATGCTTGTTTTATTGGTGGGGGAGAGAAACTCTTAACCTTTTCTTTTGAAGTGGAGGAAATGATTAGTGGTAATAAGTGCATGAGGCTCTCAGGAGTGACCAGAGCCACTCCTAATGGGAGACTATTTTCAGCTAGGCTTCTCAATCACAGCTCCACCAGAATGAATCAATCCTGATATCAACCCCCCTCGGATTAGTTCACCCCTCTCTTGAGAGGGGACCGCTAGCTATTGTGAACTTTGCCAAATTTACAAATATCCACTGGGAACTGGACAAGGTGGTATCTTCACAATGTAAGACATTATCATATTAAGTAGTTGTGCTTCTTTTCTGACATCTATTTGCCAGCAAACTTCAGGACTGCAGATGGCTGCCTAAATGCTAAATGCTATCACTTGGTTGTTTTTTTTTTAAATAGCTATACTATGAAAATAGCTACTCCATGAAAAGATAAAGGAAACTGGCAGGTTGTTATTTGATTACTGCATTAATTTGACACTGTTTCCTTCTTTTAAAAATATGCTTCACTGTAGCTAGTGCTTAGGAAAGTTTCCAAATTGATAGGCCCAGAGACTGAAGTATGGGATGAAGGTACAAAGGCATTGCATGCAAGCATCTCAGAAATATCCCTTCATTCTCCAACTCCAAACTGGACATTTCTAGGGCTGCCCTTCTATCCATTAGCTCCTCTATTCCTTATCTGAAATAGCCTGCAATTGTGCCAGTTTGAGTGGGAGTTTCAATTATGTTACATACCTGCCCACTAGGAATTAGTGTGAAAACGCAAATTCATTGCACACAGGCTCTCAAACAGCCATAAGAGAGCTACTCCGTGGAGAAGGAGGAGGAGCCACCTCTGAGCATGCTCTGCTTCCTCTCCACCTCCCTTTACCTCTTGTTCTCTGATGATCTGGGAATATATTTGAACAAGCAGTTTAAAGATGAAAAGCTCTGCAGGCCATTAACAATTTCCTGAACCATCCAGGCACCCAGAATTGTTTTTTTATTTACTGGCACTGGAATAGAATGATTAAAGAGAACATTACAAATTGGAGAGGATCAAAGAAGAGTTACAGGAATGACTCGAGTTATGGAAAACGTGACTTACCACAAGAGACTTAAGGAGCTCAGTCTATTTAGTTTATCGAAGACAAGGCTAATAGAGGATTTCATGACGGTGTATAAGCATCTGGACAGGCAGAATCTATAAGACAGTAGAAGCCTCGTTAGGCTAGCATAATGAGAGCCAACAGCTTGAAATTCAGCTCGAAAAATTCACATTTTTAACAATGAGGGTAATAAACTATTAGAACAGCTTACCCAGAGGTGTGGTGGCTTCTCCATTGGTTGAAGTCTTGAAATCGAGACTGGATCTCTTTTAAAAGATACTCTCTCGTTCAGAGGTGGGCAAACTACGGCCCACGGGCCACATCCAGTCCACAGATCCCTGCTGCCTGGCCCCTGAGCTCCTGGCCCAGGAGACTCGCCCCGGCCCCTCCTTTGGTGTTCCCCCTCCCCCGCAGCCTCAGCTCTCTGCATCGCTGGCGCAACCTGACCCGCCACAGCCTGACCCGGTGCTCTGAGCCAGCCACCGGTGCTCCGGGCAGGGAGCAGGGGGGTTGGATAGAGGGCAGGGGAGTTGGGGGTGGTTGGGGCGGGGTTGTGGATAGGGGTTGGGGCAGTCAGAGGGCAGGGAACAAGGGGGTTGGATGGAGCAGGGGTTCCAGGGGGCAAGTCAGGAATGAGAGAGGGGGTTGGATGGGGTGGCAGGGGGCAGTCAGGGGTGGGGGTCCAGGGGTGGACAGGGAGCAGGGGGTGGCAGATGGGGCAGGAGTCCCGGGGGGGCCGCCAGGGGGGTTGGATGGGGCAGGAGTCCCAGGGAGCCGTCAGGGGATGAGAAGCGGGTGGGGAGGTTGGATAGGAGGTGGGGGCCGGGCCACACCTGGCTGTTTGGGAGAAGACAGCCTCCCATACCCGGCCCTCCATACAATTTTGGAAACCCGATGTGGCCCTCAGGCCAAAAAGTTTGCCCGCCCCTGCTCTAGTTCAATCACAAGTTGATGGGCTCAATGCAAGGATTAGTGGGTAAAATATTCTGGCCTGTGTTTTATGCAGGAGACTAGAATATGTGGTTATAATGGTCCCTTCTGGTCTTAAAATCTATGAATCTCAACAGATTTTTGAGAGGACAGGGTTTGATCATGCCTTAAATATAACAGTAAAAAAATCACTAAAGTACTTTAATGAATTTAATATAGTTAGTAAAACAAGTAAAGATACAAAAGTTTCAAAAAGATACAGTTTTCAACTTGAATCGCCTAGGCTTATAGGAGGCCACGTCCCAGAGGGTAGGTGCCTACAGTTAGAGACTATACACACATTTCCCAGACCTCTTTTTGAAATTGGCATCTATCAAAGGCAAATGTATCTGACCCCCCGTCATGCTGTCAGCACTTCTGGAAACTTCATCGCACAGTGCCACAAAACACATCTTGAAACAGAGAAATGGAAAGTGTTCAAGGTGATTCAGGTTTCCAAATACCATTGGTAGAATAGAAATATAAGTTGGTGGGATGCAAAGTGTGGTGATGCCGATATATGTTGACATCCAGGGGAATAAAGCAAACACTTCTGATTCCTGTGTGGCTGTGTTGGACAAGTCACAATCTCATCTTTTATTAGCAGGGACATTTGCTCCAACCCCTGCTTTATGGCAAGATGATTTAATTATCCCTATACCATTGCTGATGGATACATATCAAGTTTAGCTTTCTAGCTGTCCAAAACTGACATTTACGCACGCACCAATTGCAGCTTGTTTGATTACTTAAACATCCTACAGATGATGCCGTTTTCCATAACTTCTAGTCTAAATATTTTCTGCTCCATCTTGGCACCATTACTACTTGTTTACTGTCACTGATAAATTCGAATAATTTATCCGTGACTTCATCAGCTCCATCTCGGTAGTTATAGACAGGTAACGTATGTCCTTGGGACTTTGGAGTCATCCTTTTCAAAACTGAACACATCCAGTTCTCAGAACCCTGCCCCACAGAATCTATTTTTGCCATTCTTTTACAGCCTTGTTCCTTTCCTGTGAACCCATTTCCAGTCGTCATCTCCCAGAATTGTTGCTTGCGTGCAAAGCTGTGTGCGCCTATTGTGACTCTGTGACAACCCCAGGACATATTTTGACAGTAATTTGAAACATGAAGGCTTCTCATGGCAGATGCACTGACTTAGGAATGCTGCGTAAAGCAGAGACAGTACTTCCAATAAGCAAAACTAATGTTTATTTTCTTTAAAAGCCATTTGTAACAACAAGTCCTTTTGAAATTTTGAGAGAGGACAAGCAATTGGCACAAAATGGCAAACTCTGCTAAAGACAACAATGCCCTAATTTGGTCCCAGTGGGTCAGGGCTGTGATTCAACACCCCACTGGTAGCCACTATCCTTTTAAAATTTAAAAAGCACTCGTACTTACAAACTGCTTGTTTAGTAAAGATATGGTGTTCGTGGCTTGCAAGAGTTATAGATAGATTCATAGATACTAAGGTCAGAAGGGACCATTATGATCATCTAGTCCGACCTCCTGCACAATGCAGGCCACAGAATCTCACCCACCCACTCCTGCGAAAAACCTCTCACCTATGTCTGAGCTACTGAAGTCCTCAAATCGTGGTTTAAAGACTTCAAGGTGCAGAGAATCCTCCAGCAAGTGACCCGTGCCCCATGCTACAGAGGAAGGTGAAAAACCTCCAGGGCCTCTTCCAATCTGCCCTGGAGGAAAATTCCAGCATAATACAGAAAGAAGCACGTTTTATTTGCACGTAAAATAAAAATTCTAGGTATTGATTGCTGCAAAAGTTGTCAAGTAGCTGTTCACTGTCAAAGAGGTCTCTGTCTATTAAAAAGTTCTGTGAGTGGTAGGAAGATTTTCTGAGGAAGAATGAGGCCTTTGTGCTGTTCAGCAGCATGAGTGGCATTCTCAAATTAGCACCAACACACTACGTTCCTCTTCGGGAGATGTACTTTTGTTAGGAGGAACTCCAGGGAAAATGAAGAGCAGCAGCAGGAGTCTCAGTATGCCCCTATATTTCAGGTTTGGTAGATCAATCTAAAGAATCCTGCCAACCCTGTGAGAGTAGTTTTCCTTGGTTAATTTTCGCTTCTGTGTTACTAATTTTCCTTTTTCATTATGTTTGAAATTGAGAGAGCTTTGTTCAATGTTCGTAGCCTATGGCACTGAGCTGTAGAGATGAGACTACACTGAGATACAGGGCAGGAGAAAAGAAAATGTGTGAAAAATTGAAATGACAAGGTTATGTTGGTGTCTTGTAATATGGAGAAAGAAAATGTATACCCAGTATGCTTTGACAGCAGTAAGAGGAAAGGACCACACTATACAGGAAGGTCTTTAGAGACCACAGAAAAGACAGAGCTTAGCAGAGCTTGAGTCCCAATGATTTAAAACAAAAAAGAAACTGAAATATTTTAATTTAAAAAGAGTGTACTTTGGAGACAGGAGGATGGTTTAATAAAAAAACCCCTAATTTCTCTTTTCCAGGTAGTCAGCTTAGAGACTTTGGAGTGTATTGTCAGCTGAGAAGAGACAAATTTTGGGGTGCGATTTGCTTCCAAATTTCTGCACCCATAAAGCAAATTGCTAGTGTAAATTTATAATAGTTCCACCTCTATTGCCTGCAGTCTCTTAGGGGCACAACTATTCAGCTTTGCACTTGCACCAGAGCTGTGTGAAAGAGAGACCAAGCTTCTGAGATTTACCCCTTAAGTCTTGTCTGCTCACACAAGTTGTGCCGCTAACTGGCATAGAAGTGCTTCTCCTGACAAAGCTTATTCTTACAGGGGAAGGAAATAAGGCGCCTTTAGGTTCCCACTAGGGATTGTGCAGGTGTATAACTCTATTGGTAAAAAAACCACCCGTGACTGACATACTGGTATAAAAACTATGTACAGACCAGGCCGTGGAGAGAGAACTTTCTCGCAGCTTTCCCCTCATCAAAAGCCATCAACACAGATGAGAACAGATCCTTCTAAAACTGTCAGTTTTGAGTGTCCTCAATCATTTATTCAGGTGATGCTGCATCACTGAGTTCTGAGACACGTGAATAGAGATTGTACCTCATTACTCATCAGTCTCTGGAAATACTTGAATTGTCCCTGTACCTGCCCTTCCCTCAGTAACCCAGCCTATGTGCCATAGTACGGGGAAAAAAGGCCAACCTCCCTCCACAATGAGGGAAAAGGAGAGACTTGGAGCTCCTCTTTTGCTCACTTAATGAATTTTATATGTGCTCAAGCCCAACTCTGCTATGACCAGAATAAGACCACAGACAGAAATAGTTCAGTCCCTCTGTACATAGACTACACATGGTCATTTGTGTTGGAGGTTCCACTTTTCCCCTGTAAAACTTGTCCTAACTCAGTAAAAACTTTGAGTGAAATTCACCCCTGTGCACCATATAAGTCTAAGCTGAGCCCTGATATGAGACTTAAGTGATGGCTTTCTGCACTAGGATGAATGTCACTCTCTTCTCTTTTCTTTTTTCAAGTTAGACTAGAAAGCATCCATACACAGGCTCTGATCACCCTGCCACTTATTTAATATTACAGAAGCAAAATGCAAAGCATCTAAGCAGGGGGGAGGCCAGAATCAGCTGCTAACACCCTATACCTCCCATCAGCCTGTCTGTTAATAGCCGGGTAACGGGGGGGACAACCCCGTTATATGTGAGCATGTTATCAAAAATAGAAACCCATTTTAAAGCAAAGTTCTATTAAATAATGACATTCATTGGTGTAATACAATACTTTTCATTGAAGACCCAGCACTGAGAGAGCAAGCACACTGTTGGACTTGTGTTTGCATTCTTCCTTGTTTTGCTTTGTTTTACTCCTTTGAAACAACCCCTTGCTACAACCTTTCTCCTCTACCCCACTCCCTCAGCTTGTTCCAAGAGCTTTGGCCTCCATTACAACTAACATCCATGCCACTGAAATGGAAATTCGTATATTTCAGTGTGGGGTGGGCAGACAAATCAAGAAGGAAAGCCCTTCTCATCTTGTTAATTGAAATTACCCAGTTTGATCATTACCTGGGAAGGTAACGCTGCATCATGGTCATGCGCACGCTGCCTTAGGAGGTGGTCAGAACCATCATTTGTGTTTTCTCAGTCGTTCCACAGCAAGTTCTTTGCCCGCCTCCCTTCAGATATGCAGGGAATGTTTGTCCATGTTTGCAGTGAGGTTAAATTTCTAGATTTCTTCAAGTTATAAAGGGCCTCAGCAATTGCAGTGGCAGTTCTGCCTCTGAAACATTCTGTCTGGACACGTAACCTCTATCCCCACCAATCCTGTTCCACACAACTTGCAATCCCCTCAGTAGATACAGGGCCATGTGTACTGGTGCTGTTGGGGCATAAGAAAGGAGTGTCCAGCTGACTCACCTTCCTGCGAGAAAGCTGACAGAAACGCCTCAGGAAAACGCAAAAACATCCCAGTGATCACCACTTCCATTTCTGCATAGATATGATTTTGAAAGTGGATTTGTTTGAGGGGGGCAGCCATGGGCTAACAAAGAGCCAAAGGACCTAATTTGGGTTGAGTTTGGGAATAGCAGAAGGATTCATTTTATATCTATGGCTGACCCACCCCCACAGACAAAAATGCTCAATATTCAGGACATCGAGATGCACAAAGTACCATACCCTGCTTCACACATGGGGGGAGATCGGTGATTATTCTGTTCTCAGGTAACAGAATCTGGGCTAGCTACACCTTAGTTAGTGCAAAAAGAAAAGGAGGACTTGTGGCACCTTAAAGACTAACCAATTTATTTGAGCTTAAGCTTTCGTGAGCTACAGCTCACTTCATCGGATGCATACTGTGGAAAATACAGAAGATGTTCTTATACATACAAACCATGAAAAAATGGGTGTTTACCACTACAAAAGGTTTTCTCTCCCTCCACCCCACTCTGCTGCTGGTAATAGCTTATCTAAAGTGATCACTCTCCTTACAATGTGTATGATAATCAAGTTGGGCCATTTCCAGCACAAATCCAGGTTTTCTCCCCCCCCCCCCCCCACTTTTTTTTTTCTTCACCCTCTGCATCTGCAAGGGGTATTGCATCTAGTGTGAGATTCACCTCCTGGGAAAGCTGGTGGGGTTTCCACTGCCATCTTTCTCTGAGGAGTCAACCCTGGCAGTTTTAGGACTTCAACAGACTTTGGGTCAGTCTCTTAATCTTTGATAGGGGCCTCATTGTGTCCTAATTAGTAGAAACTGCAGGAGAGCTGCAATGAATCGGCCCGCTGCCCTAACTACACATTCCCTAGGCAGTCCTGCCTGCATTTTGAGTGCTCCACTGTGGAAAGGATTTTTCAGGTATTTTGTAATCCGCAGCTCCCTCCACACAGGCTTACTATCACAAGGGGGTTGCCTGGCATGGCTGGCTCAGGCTTAGTATTGAACCTTGCCCATTATCTGCAAAATTCAGCAGGGGGAAATTGATTAGAGTAAATCTAGGCTGGAATGTGGCAGATGCAACATAGAAGGCAAAACATTCGCAGCCCACAGGGAAGCCTTAGAGAAAACAAACCTTACCCAAGTAAAGGACCTTCCTGTTCTTCAGGCAGTCAGCGCGGATATGGCATTGTAGATTCAGGCTTTAGAAAATCAGATTATGGAGCAGAGATTCCAGGGGAGTCAAGTTTAGTCAGGATGATGCCTGTCACACGAGAGCAGCTGCAGAAACTCATGTCTTTTTCTGGTAGATGGCCTGCAGATCATCACAGCAAAGGAGCACTCAGCGTGCTGCTCACTAAAGGTTCCACACAGCTGGTCTGACACTGGTTCTGACACACGTTTTCGCTCAAACCTTCCCTGCCATCCATACAAAAAGCCCTTGGAATTGTGTCTGTATGTCCTCAGAATAGGGGCTTCCTGGGAGGCATGTGTCTCGCTGGGAGCCATTAATGAGCTGGGAAACTAATCGTTTTTTCTGCCGAGAAATGAAGGCAATAGACTCAAGCCAGCTGATCCCTGGCGTGATACCCTAGCAGGTGATTTGCTGTGTACAGCGGGAGAATTTTACCCAACGTTTTCTACATTCAGCCTTCTACTGGCCAGAAACCCATAAACCAGGTAGAGATGCCTCTCGGACTCCAAGTGCAGTGGTCATCATGCCCACAATTTCTACCCAGCAGTGTCTGCTATGCTCCACGTATTCCCCTGTGTATAGCCATATAGTAATGCACTCTTGTAGCTATATACAGCTGTGGGTAAATGGTGCCTACTGTACAGGGTGCTGGAGATATTTCTAAATCTGAAAACTGTACTGTAGTGTTCTCCCCAGGAACAACACACGTTGTATCAGATTTAAAATCATTCAAAGAAATGTACACAGAAGACTAGGTACACACATGCCTCGACATATTTCAGCTGTTCCCCACAGGGGGTTATTTCACATCCATAGATCTGACAGATGCACATCACCATAGGTCAGTACTGCCGTCATGCCACTACAACTTTGTGTGAATAGCCCATCACACTGTAAGATTATTACAGTTACCTGCATCTTTACTGGTGCCCAGATGGTGGTAGTAGCTACCCCAAGGGACAGTGGAGGAAATCTGTAACCATTTGTGGATAAGGCACTAGAAGCAGATCAAATAACAGTCTTGACAGTCAAGTGCCCATGGTCTCCTATTAGATCTCGCAGAGAGCAACTTAATTCATTTCTCAACACTATCACAGCTAGGAAAAGAGATAAGCATAAGGAAGGGCAAAGCTTTTCTCTCAGAGGAAGGATTTTGTAAGCTTCTACTCTACCTCCTAGGTAAGATACTGTCTTGTATCCAAATAACACCACGGGTAAGGCACCACATAGGACATTTCAAGGCTCCAGAACTGTAGAACATAAAAGTCAGCTTCTCTTTGGTAGTCAGCGCTGTATGCAAAGGGCTCTTGTGGTACAGTTTTAGCTGCTGCTTGCTGCCAAGAGCATACTCGAATAAAGTATAGTCTTAAACTGATGTCAAGGTCAGTCTGTAGGTCACTTAGGCCATGCTTAATGCTATTGATTGCCATGTTCACACCCTTAAGTTCTTCCCATGACTTCCTAGCCCCCTTTATTTGGGGATAACAAGCTATTGTTTTTGCACGATATAACCACATTAGGTTCAGACAATGGTCTCAGAAGATTGCTCTGTATTAACTGATAAAATAGCTTTCCCCAATGGAACAGGAGTTCATGAAGAGTTCTCCACAATGGGAAAATATTACTTCCCTTCTCACTCTGTATTTCAGATTCAAATTAGCAGTTATCTTCTTTTGAGCTTTGAGAAGGATGTGAGCCCTCTCTCCACAAATGGTTATTTTTGAAGGTCTCATCATAGCCACATTATCTCTGTGTATGATTCGTGGGGACCCAGATTTTTTTTCACCATTGCAGGTGGAATGCCTTAAACCACATAGAATCAAGCCTCAGAGTTAAACTAGCTGTCACAGAAGTGGCTGGCTGATTACTAGCCATTGCCTGTATGCTTATGATTTTACAAACTCTTGTTTAAAGAAGAAGAACCTGGTCTCCTGTCATTGGAGTGTGCTTTTCTACAGTACCAAAGACTCAGTCTGTGAGCCCAGTTCACTACCACAGTACGGCTCATTTGTGCCACTATCCTGGTCCAAATGGAATGTAAACTCAGCGGATCTGGTCACCTGGGAATTACTCCCAATGAAGGGCTAATCGCTGGGCTCTCATAGGACTGGTTTCAGAGTAGCAGCCGTGTTAGTCTGTATTCGCAAAAAGAAAAGGAGGACTTGTGGCACCTTAGAGACTAACCAATTTATTTGAGCATAAGCTTTCGTGAGCTACAGCTCACTTCATCGAAGGCATCGGATGCATCCCATGAAGTGAGCTGTAGTTCACGAAAGCTTATGCTCAAATAAATTGGTTAGTCTCATAGGACTGTGTACCATACTCCTTCCAGACCCCAGCCCTAGGGAGCATGGCCAAGGGAAAGGACTATGATCCAAGTATTACTGCATTGTGGCGATAGGCAACTGGGCATAAATTGGAACAAGCCAGAGAGTTTTTTAACTTGGGGGGAGAGGGGCTGAAATTGCCCCTAGTCTGCCACAGAGCCAGGGTGCTACAAAAGTCACTTTTGTCCACTCCCTCTGCCCGGGTAGTGGAAGCACAAATCCAACTCAATGTTTTTGTTGTATTTCTCTCTCTCCTAGTTAAGGATTTCCTGATATAATTTGCAGTCCTCACGGAGGCTTCCCTCATCCTGCTTCCCTATTTACACATCAGGGGATTCATTAACCTTGGGAGATTTCCCTGTTGTGTTATTAGAAATTGCCTCTTCTTTTCCATGGCCATCTGGGGAGACACATGCCTTGAATCTCATCCAAAGCACTGGGGAATGGGATAGGGTTTGCCTCATCAAAGCAGAACTGTCCTTGGGGAAGCAAAATATCCACAGGGCTGGGTTTTTTTCCATTGTCATCAGTCAACAGTGATGATACTGACAAGGGTGAGTGAGTGGATTTTTTGCTTGGGCAGGTAAATTTTCCTCTCAGCTTCGCAAGGCTGTCGAAGCCATCTCTCGTGATGGTGCAGACCTCAAGAGTTGTGAGTCACAAAGCCTGTCTGATTTGGCACCCACCACGCAAAATTTTAGATGACTAGAGCCCTACATGCCTGAAATTACATTTAATGTGTGGCTAATGTGAGTTTTATCAACTGAGTGCAAGGCAAGAGACTCCGAGTAAACTGGAGTTCTCGCAACTAATAGGTTTAGGGCAATTAGACTATTGCCGTCAGTAAATCACATCTGTCAAAGAAAAACCAAGGTCATTTTCAACATGACACTTACCTGAACTGATAGATTATGGCTCAAGTCACTGAGCACAATGGGTTGTCAGAATATTGCCTTAGGAAGGAATCGTTTTAACCCCTGAAAGTTGTTTGAGTTTTTCTAATTTATTATGACTCTTTTAGTTTCATTCAGCTTTATTTCCCCATTAAATTCTCTCATGCCTGCTTCATTTAGATCTCATTTTTTGATTAAATAAATGGACCATAAAGTATTTCCCCCCCCAGGTTCTGAGAATAAAAACTAAAGAACCAGAGAAAATCATTCCCTTTTACCAGATTAGCGAATGTTTTCAATGTGCTTGACCTTTTTTCAAAATGTATATCCATCTTAATACTATTTAGGTTTTATGCCATTACTTGTTTTTTTATAAGAAGGACAAATAAAAATGTTTTCTTTCATTTTGACAGATTAGAAGAGATTAAACTTCACTGTAAATTGTTTACTGGATGACTGAAATACAATATTGATTCACTTGTTGGGCAAAACACAGGTTATATTTATTGAACTCTGTTTTACATTTTTACTCTCCTTAAACGTTATCTCTAAATTCAAATAAATAAATGGAAATTCTCCACTGGAGTGAGCTTGGTAAAAAGGTCATTCTGTAACATTTTTTTTTTCTTCTTAAAAATAGATACTTTATATATTTAATATTCACTGTGGCCGTGATTCGGCACTGCAGTTAAGCATGTGCTTAAGCATGCGAGTAAGCCCACCTCCATTCAGCAAACATAAGAACATCATGAGAACGGCCATACTGGCTTAGACCAATGGTCCATCTAGCCCAGTGTCCTGTCTTCCAACAGTGGCTGGTGCCAGATGCTTCAGAGAGAATGAACAGACTGGACAATTTATTGAGTGATCAATCCCCTGCCATCCATTCCCAGCTTCTGGCATTCAGAGGTTTAGGAGTACCTGGAACGGGGGATTGGGGTCCCTGACCATCTTGGCTAATAGTCATTGATGAACCTATCCTCCAGGAACTTCTCCAATCCTTTTTTGAACCACTTATGCTTTTGGCCTTCACAATACCCCCGGCAATGAGTTCCACTCATTCCATCGGTGTAACTCCATTGATGTCCATAGTGCGACAGTGGTTTACACCAGTTGAGGATCTGGCTCAACGAGCAATACTCCTCACTATTAACCAGGAAAAGAGGCTCTTGGCACTCAGTACATCATTTCTGGTAAAAATAAATCCACTTACACAAAGAGCAGTGAGGTTTGAATCCTCAGCGAAGGGCATCTTTGCTTTTCAGCAGGAAAAGGTCTTTGGCAAAGTCGACAAAGTAATACACTTCTGCCAGTTTGAGTGAAGGAGCACGGCACAAGCTGCTTTTGCTGAAGACAATACACATGCTCTCAACCAGGGGTTTTTCCTGTCTTCTTTTTTTTAATAGTGTCATAATAACTAGAACTGTTGGCAGCTGGCTCTGAAGTGGCCTCGGTGGATGCTCTCTATTTCCTCTTATATTGCTGCTCATTTGATTCTGTATTGCAGCACTTCTACAGGCCATATTCTGGCATTGAGAGGATATATAACTTGAGATTCCATCTATGTGGGATGGAGCATTCTGCTGAAGGTTCCCACAAAATCTGAAAGTCCTGATTGGTGGTTAGGCTCCACCAGTCCCAAGTTACCAGACCTTTCCCAGTGAGGAGCTGGGAATTTTATCTGAATAGCACTTTCCTTAACAGCTGGACATGTTACCTATGCCTTGTAAATTCTCCACCATGTCATAAACAGGTAAAAGTCACACAGTAATTCTTCTTAAAATTAAATTTACTACATCAAAAACAGCAAGTTTCCTGCTAATGTGTCTGTAATGAACTTCAAATACTCCGTAACTTTTTCCTGAATGGTCGGGGGTTTGGTGGAGCTACTTGGCTGATAGAAAAACACTGAAAGATGATTTTCTGTACCTTGTTAAAGGAAGTAACAGTCACAGCCCTGCAATGCCAATCACTAGAAATCAGCATGATGGGAGTTACTTCTATCCTTTTTAGGGGAAATAGGGTACGAGGTTTGCTATTAATTACATTATTATGATTTTATTATTTTGTTAATTAACATTTTAAGACATTTGTGAGAAAATTATCTGTTTGGTTGGATTATAGATACATTAGTAAAAATGAGTGATCACAGTTATTAATTTTATTATTACAAGTCACACATACCGTGTAGTGACATAAAATTATGTACCTAGGGCAAGACATGTATACATACAGTAGCAGCTTGTTTTCCTATCTTGTGCTGAAATTTGAAAACTCAGGACATGAATTGTAAAGGGCCCTCTATTTCTGTGCATGAAATTTTGCTTTTTCGCCAATTGCCTTACGAGGGATGGGCAGTGAGGGGTGGACTGGGCTGGAGATTAAATGGAACAGTGGCTCTTAGTTCTGCTGCAGAGGTTGGGTTCTGCATGGCGAAGGGGCAGACCAAGCTGGCCTCCGGCTATAGAAAGAAATGGCTCCTTGTCCTGCTGCTACTACAGCTGCTATGACTGTCGGTCATTCCATTTAGAGGAACTCACCCTCTGGATAAAGTCCCCAAAGACTGAAGCATTCAACACAAGGCCAGAAGGAAGTCTCAAGTGACCACGATGAACTTGTCTGTCTATGCATTCCCCAATTGTGTGAGTCTATGCATGCACTTATGCCTGTAGAGAACCTATGGTCGCTATAAGAAGTAGGGGAGGGTATGTGTATCCGGATCTTTAATGAAACTCCATTCCTGAGGCCAGAAAGCTCTCTCAGACCTGCCCTCACACATCTGACATATGAAAGTGTAGTCTGACCAGCCCAGCATATGTTAAACTCTAAAGAGACCTGCCATGTTAACCTGACATTCACATCCACCTGAAAAGCTGTATCTTTGTCATTCCGATATGAGAGAGGGATATCCTTGATATGGTCTTTAGCTTAATAGGATAGCTTTATCATTGTCTGTTTCAAAGACAATGAGCCCCAAAAGTTGTGAGAAGTTAGTGTAATTTCTTAAGAGTGTTATGTCATGTAGCTGGTTTCCTTAGCAATCTTGCCCATGTACTCTGCCTAGTAAAGTGAAACTTGCTAAGACAGAATAGCCATCCTATACATGTGAGTAAGATACAAGATTCGGCCCTTTGTGTGGTAGATGATATTTTTCTGAGACCCCCCCCACCCCAAAAAATCCCAACACTTATTACTGTATCTTTAATTTCCTTTGTATGAAGCCTGATCACCCTGATATAAAGTGATGCCAGACAGTATCTCATTCTCCCCTTGGAAGGAAAAAAAAAAAAACCCTATCCCTAATTTATTTGCTCAAATTAATTTGTGTTATGCTGAAATGCCAGAAATAACTTTTCATAGAGAAATATTAATCTTTCAAGTTCAGGTCCTACTGGAAAGCTTCCCACACAGGTGGGCTGGCAGGGGTGTATGAAGGGCCGTTTTGGCTCTGTCCTGTTTGGCTCTGTCCTGTCAATGTGCCACTCAGCAGAAATCTGCTGGTGTAGAGGTGGAGATAGTCTGCTACTGACATATACCAATAGTAGATGGTTTTCCCCTTTGGATCAAGAGTGGGATCCAAAGAAGCAATGGTGACTCGGCATCACAATTCCCTCCCTGTTCTGCTCCTGGGGCAGCTTGGCTACATGCTGCCCCTTATTCAAGGCAGATTGAAAAGTGACAGTCCAACCCCAAATGGCTATGAGAAATGGGCTTTCTGACTGGGTTGATGGATCAGAGTGCAGGCCTTGAGCATGCACAATGTGAAGAGTGGAGACAATTTCATGCAGGCGACTCTGCCTAATGAAGCCCTGTAAACGTTCATTCTGAACCTTTGGTTGATTCAGATGTGAATGGTAGTGTAACACAGACCTCTTGTCCCTGGTGAAACGCAGGCTAGCATGACAGCTTAAATGTGCAAAAGGGACCTTTTACCTGCTATTTGACAGAAGTTATTTCACAAAGCATTTTGCCAGAGGATGGAGAAATGCATGTAATTCCTTATACATTTTGCATAAGACTGAAGTTATTGCCCTTAACTGTAGAGGGATAAAAGGACTGGCCTGTGGTGGAGTGAAATACAGGCAGGGATGAAGAATAGAAGTCTGTAACAAAAGGAAGTAAGCAGTTGGCAAATAATTGTCAAGACAAATATCTGTCTTTCCTCCAGCTGTCAGATCAGTATCAAAGACACAGTCTTCTGCATGGTATGATTAATGAGAGAAACCCCAACTTTAGTTCAAATGCTGATAGTGTGAAATGAGATCTGAGATCTGCAGCCCATAACAGTGTGTCACTCCCCTGGCAGAAAACATATCTATGTACTGTGACGGGGCAAGGCCAGATGGCTATAGAAAAGTAGTGGGAGATAGATATATTAGCTCCAGGCTAAACAAATCCCTGGTACCAGGATAAGTGAAATGGCAGCTGCTCCAGGTCAATTAAGACACCTGGGGCCAATTAAGAACTTTCCAGAAGGCAGGGAGAAGGCTAGGTTGATTGGGACACCTGAAGCCAATCAGGGGCTGGCTGAAACTAGTTAAAAGCCTCCCAGTTAGTCAGGTGGGTGTGCATGTCAGAAGCTGTGGGAGGAAGTTGCGCTGTTGGAGAGGCTGAGTAGTACACACCATATCAGGCACAAGGAAGGAAGCCCTGAGGTAAGGGTGAAGTGGAGCTTGAGGAAGTGAGGGCTGCTGTGGGGGAAGTAGCCCAGGGAATCATACATGTAATGTTTCTAAAAGGTCAGCTACCATAGCTGGGCTGGAGCCCGGAGTAGAGGGTGGGCCCGGGCTCCCTCCCCCCCCCACCTTTGCCCCTGATTAATCACTGAGACTGGGAGACAACAGAGACTGTGCAAGGAAGGATAACTTCTCCTCACCTCCCTCACTGGCTTATGATGAAAATGGCTCAGTAGACTGTGACCCTTGTCTCCACAGTGAGCCTCTGAGGCTAGCAAAATCCACCAGGAAACGCGGGACTCATGGAGGCAAGGACAGAGCTTTGTCACAGTACCCTATTACTATAATTATCTGATCATAGGAGGCTCACATTAGGATGTAAGAGAGCAGGGCTTCTGTTTCAAAGGTATTAG
Source organism: Caretta caretta (assembly GCF_965140235.1). Classification (NCBI taxonomy): domain Eukaryota; kingdom Metazoa; phylum Chordata; order Testudines; family Cheloniidae; genus Caretta; species Caretta caretta. The sequence goes on from NC_134214.1 coordinate 91,010,918, forward strand.
TGACAGCTTAGTTATAGTCTGAAATACTAACTCCTCTTTTCCAATTCACTGTTGTATATAAAAGTTTCTGCTAGACTGATAGAATAAAACATGACAACTTGTCTCCTAGCCCAAGTGTAAATTTCCACTTCATTATTATTAATCATATTTGTTAAGCGCCAACAACATGATCAGGACTGTTCAAGAGACAGACACCAGGACAATTCTGGCTTCCAGGAGCTTATGTAAGATGCAGTTAGCAAAGTGAAAGCATCACTGAGAAAGTGCTGAAAATGTGTCACTTGGTGACTCTGTTCACATATGTGTAGCCAGATGCCAAGTGCTCTGAGATCTTCCCAATGACCTGGATCTGACCTGTAATTCCATATATTCTGCCTCATTGGGTTGAAGTAAAAAACGCCCCTGTTGCTGTGTTGTCAAGAGGAAGAACAAAAAGAGGTTGCAAACAGGGCTTGCCCGAAAACAAGAATTTCGGTTTTGCAGAAAATTGGGAGGTTTTGGCTCACATCGGAATGGAAAGGAGACTTTTCAACTTTTTGAGAGTGAGTGTGGTAAGTCCCTGCCCTCCCTGATTCAGAGCAGATACTTCAACTTGGGTTCCCACTTCCCAGGTGAGTGCTCTCACCACCAGGCTATTGCCTATTCTTGGGTAGGGTGTATTCACTCTCTCCTCTCCCCAACCAAATTTCCATTCTGGACCTGAGAAACCTTCCCAACAAAAGTTTTGTCAAAACCGATCTGTTTCCATGAAAAATTTTGGTTTCCATTAATCAACATTTTCCAACAAAAAAAGTTTTGTCGAAAACTTCCCAAGCAGCTCTAGCTGCATGGCCTCCCCAGATGTTCATTGAACAGTAGTTCAGTCCCAAGGCAGTTGTGGTCCCTGAAGGATCCCAGGTACTTAGAGCTTACGGCAGGGAATTTCAAAACTGCCTTGAAATGGGAGTTGGGTAACTAATTCACTCAGCCTCTTTTGAAATTTCTAGCTTGGGGTAACATTTTTGAAAGGACTAAGGGCCAGATTTTTAAAGGTATTTAGGCAACTAAAGATGCAAATAGGTGCTTAGTGTGATTTTCAGAAAAAACCTAAGCATCTAACACTCCTTGAAATCAGTGGGAGCGAGGCACATAGAAGCTTCTGAAAATTCCACTAGGTGCCTAAATATACTTAAAAATCTGGCCCAAAGTGACCTAGGAGCCTAACTCAAATTTTCAGAGCCACTTAGGCATGTAGGACCCTGTGTCCCATTGACTTTCAATGATACTTCAGCTCTTAAGTGACTGTCACTTTTGAACATGGGACTTAGGATCCTAGGTCATTTAGGTGCTTTTTAGAAAATTTTACCTTAGAAGATTTTGTTCTCATTGATCCATTTCCGAAGCAATTCAGAATATCTGATCACTTTCTGAAGTTTCAACTTCTTGTATACTCTATTTTGGCTTTTCCCTTCTGGCAAGGGCCACTATCAACAAGAAAAGCCACAAGCAGTATTTCCTGTGGATCATCATTATTTCCTGTGAATTAAAAATGGATAAGGGTATTCAGAAATCTTACCTACAAGCTGTCTAATGTTCCGCTTCTTCCTAGATATGCTGTATGTGCTGTGAGTCTCATGCATAATATCTATTATGGAAGAGCACCAATATCTAGCAGCCAAATGTGTGAGGATGTGTCAGGACATTTTAAAAAAAGAATAGAATGGAACAAAAGAATCAGGAGCAGCTTCGTAAACTATAAAGGTCAAAGCAGGACAAGCATAAGATCTTTTACATTTTCTTCTCTGTATCCTGGCTTGCACTTTTTCTTATTGCCAAAGAATTGCTTGAGCGAAACAATCCATATGTAAGTGAATATACAAGTTCACAAGTTAACTCATGTCATGTACAGCAATTTCTTTTTCACACCTATCAGCACAGATGCCAAAACACCATTTGTATTCAGTTCTTGAATCACTATCCAATTTTGGTGACCTTCTTGAGATTTATTTCCTTTGTAGAAGTTGGGGGATATAACAGTCCAGCACCTGAAAAAAAATTTATTCTTAAATGCTGTTTAAATTACTTTAACAAAGCTGGGAGCTAGTTAGATAATTTTATTTCACCCCTAAAATGGCTTTATTAGAGCAATCAGTGTCTCCTCAGTAATACAATCTGTGCTTACTCAGGTCAAACTGCCATTGGCTTCAATGGGAGGGTTGCCTGAGTAAAGGAGAGAAGGATTTAGCCCATAGCTAGGATTCCACTTTGTAAAATAATCAGTTAAGTGAAAGGGGGGGGGAAACCCCAGCTATAGTAATTAGCATGAACATTATAAATCTTGTTATGCCAAACAAAACACGGTTCCTTTGATCAGTTCACTCTGGGGAAAGCTTCTAAAAAAGAACGAGAACGTTGTTAACATGCCTCAGCTGCTAAAGATATTTACTGCAGCCGCCTCTTCCAGTACAGGCAGAGTCTCTTGTGAAAACACCGGGAGTTTGAGCAGAGCAGTCTAGGTGCAATAGGCCAACATCCTGCAGGGGTACTAAATTTCCCTCACTTTTGAGCGAGTGCAGCAATGGTGGAACAAGAGTTGTGGGTCACTTGCAGTCCCAGCAATAGGATTTTGGAGAAGTGGAGGGAGTGGGGACCTGGAAGAGAAGCAACAGGGAGGGGATCTAGACTGTACCATGAATGGTAACAGCAGCAAGGGGGAGAATGGAAGGGTCTAAGAAGTGGGTGGGGTGGGTCTAATAAAGTTCTGAACTCCTTTATTCCCTGACCACAGCCACATAATAGTGGTCAGTATCTGCAGACCCCAGTGGCAGATGTTACAGAGGAAGCAGTGGAGAGAAAAAGGAAATATGGGACAGGGAGGGAAAGAAAGTATTTGGTGGGCGTCTTGGGGAAATGTTGCGGCGAGAGGAAGAGGAAAAAGGGAAAAAAGAATGGAACTCAAAGGGTAAAAATAAGGGAGAATGGAAACCTGAGAACGAACCTTAAAGCTCATGAATCCAAAGGGAATTGCCAAGTGAATAAAAGATGGGAAGGGGGAGATTTTGTGGAGGGATGGCAAGATGGTGAGAGACAGAACATGAGGGATAGACAGGAAGAAACAAGCCTTGGGAAAGAAACCCAGCCTGGTGAGATGGGGAGAGAGAGAAGAGAAAGTTAGAAAATACTGAGCAAGAGTAAAATGGCAAAGAGGCCAGCAGAAAATGATGGAATAAAGGTAGCAGAAAATAAAGAGGCAAACAAAAGAGGAGAAGGATTGGGATGAGGATGGAAAGAAGATACTGCAAAAAATAATAGTAATAATAATAATAACACCCCACGATGATCAAGTGCAGTAACTTTTATGTTCATTATAATTTATTCCTTTTCATGAGTTCTATGTCATAATGGGGCCTCTGGATGCCATATTAGGGTGCACGAACTGGCACTGATGTGTGCAAAATGGGCTTCTAGTTACCTAAGTGCAGATCTGAGCATCTGAATCCAGTATTTGACTACCCCATTATGTGCTCGTGTGTGATCGATTATGCCCTCTATCTGCAGCGTCTCCGGCTTCCTCTGCCTATTGCACGAACTATTCAGCATCTATATTCAGGGTTTATTAAATGAATCCAGAAGGTGTGGGACGTATCAATTTTTAAATCAAGCAGATGTTTATTCACCACATGGGACAAATCTCAAGAGGTGCTAAGTACCTGCATCCATGTTCCACTGGAATCAAGGAAAGCTGTAGGCGCTCAGCAGCTCTCGGGATCTGACCCGTGAAATGTATGATATGAAATATGGGAATGAGGAGAATGTTTGCTGACAGTCACAGAAGTACAGAAGTCCTTTCTTTGCACAGAATCACTCTGTTTATTCAGTATCAATGAGTATGCACAGCTCAGCAGAGATTGCCTACCTAAATCTTTGATTAACTGATACCTTTTAAATGCAACCTTGTAAACTCAAAGAGCAAAGACACAACCTACTTAACAAAATATTTGGCGCCGTATGTATTTTTTTTTGCAGAATTTCAGACTAAGAGGGTTGGTCTTAGATTGCAAGACTGACCTCTAGTGTAAAACTTCTGCTATAGTTTACTGTCATAAAATCTATGGATCTTATTCAGCAGATATTCAGCATCCGCAGGTGCTGCTTGCATAGGCCACCCGAGTTCCTAAAGCTCAGCATCTACAGAGCTAATTCTCCCAGGAGCCTAAAAGCTCCGGTGTATTAGTGTGTTCCTGGATTCTGCCTGTTACTGCCAATTGCAAGAGAATGGCTAAAAGCATGACCTTGGAAGGAACTTGGAGAAAATTGATGCTCTCTGCAAACTAGATATCAGCTTCTGCACAAAGATTGTTTTTCATGAATCAAGGTTTATGTTGCCCCTGGCATTTGTGGTGTGGAGAAATTGCAAGTAGAAGCTCTGTCTCCCTTATCTCCTTGTCCAGGATTTCCTTCTGGAGTAAAGGAAGTAGGTTCTTTACTTCACTGTTCTATTCAGTTCAGCCCACTTTGCCAGACGAATATAAGAGTCTGCTCTTTGGTTAATTCCAGACATTTTTAAAGTTCATTATAGCAGCCCAGAGTTCTGGTCAGTGATAAACCAGTGACACAATGATTTGCCTTGCAAACATCACAACTGGAGATTCAGATTCAGTCCTGTAGGCAGTCTCTGGAAGACTATTAGTGAGATGGGCTAAAAAATGTCTTTCATCTCTTACCTCTAGTTATCTGTTACAGTAATGGATGTATAGTACTCAGTGGAATATCTATGTAATGTCTGCACATGAAAGTCACGTTGTATTGTGTTAGATGACCTTGTAATAAAGGCATAAACCATGTAGCTACATTCTCACAGTTTAGAGAGGAACGTAAAAAAGCCAGAAGAGAGGTCATAAGAATGGCCATACTGAGTCAGACCAAAGGTCCATCTAGCCCAGTATCCTGTCTTCCGAAAGTGGCTAATACCAGGTGCCCCAGAGGGAATGAACAAAACAGGTAATCATCAAGTGATCCATCCCCTGTCTCCCATTCCCAGCTTCTGGCAAACAGAGGCTAGGGACACCATCCCTGCTAATAGCCATTGATGGACCTATCCTCCGTGAATTTATCTAGTTCTTTTTTTAACCCTGTTATAGTCTTGGCCTTCACAACATCCTCTGGCAAGGAGTTGACTGTGCATTGTGTGGAAAAAAATACTTCCTTTTGTTTGTTTTAAACTTGCTGCCTATTAATTTCATTTGGTGGCCCTTAGTTCTTGTGTTATGAGGAGTAAATAACTCTTCCTTATTTACTTTCTCCACACAGTCATGATTTTATAGACCTCTATCATATTCCCCCTTAGTCGTCTCTTTTCCAAGCTGAAAAGTCCCAGTCTTATTAATCTCTCTTCATATGGCAACCGTTCCATAGCCCTAATCATTTTTGTTTCCCTTTTCTGAACCTTTTCCAAGTCCAATATATATATTTTTATAATCAGAAATGATACATGGATAAGGTAGGAGGAGAGAACTTGGATGCTCAACACAAATACACAAAAGAGAAGAGCTAGGGAATATAATGACAGCTGATTAATAACTTTAAAATGAATGAAGAGAGGGCATTATTCCCAGAACTAGGTAGGCCAAGGAGCATTGGCCTGAATCTAAATGTTAAAATAGATATGAGGGGAAAATTAAGACCAGCTGAATTGTGCAATAAATTCTGCCCTCACTGCAAGCATGGTTGAAAGTGAGATAGTAAGTGGTCTTGCAAACTGTAAGGGTCCAACTGCGTGACTACAATATTCCTGGCCGGCCATACAGCCTGTGGTTCCTTAATAATCACAAGCACTGTGTTCTGTAATTGTACTGGGTGATATGATGTACATTCTTAGCTGATGCCTCTGGTATGTCCCATGAAACTCTGGCAAAATAAATCTGAAAGCCACTTGAATAACATGTGCCCTCTCTCTCTCCCCTTGCTGGCTGAGAGCTCTAGGGGTCACAAAATGCTGATGTCTAGGCAACGTCTGAGAAGATGGATGTAGAGCTCTTTGTCAGCTGTTGGCCCAACTGCATCTTTCCCAAGAAATATAGTGCCTTTCTAGGGAGTAAGACACCTGCGCTATTGTCAATGTGAACCAGTTAAAACTTAAGCATTGACGAGGAAGGCCTGGAATGAGAGAGTGATTCTGCAGAGATGCACACATCTTCCCTTCTGCATGTGCTCAATAGCCATTATTTAGACAAATGAGATAAAAATACCATATAAAGGCACTAGTCAGTAGTATTAATGGCCATGAGGGTCTGCAGATGCAAACCCAGAAAATGAACCATGCAGAATTAACTTGACACCACTTGTCACAAGAAGGATTTCCTTGCAAAGGAGGTATCCTGTACTGTATTCTGCAGGCCACCCTCTTCAGTCTTTTGTTTGGTAGCCAGTTTTGGCACCTGAACCCAGTTGAAACTGTTTTCTGCCTTCTGAAAGGGCAGAATGCCACTAAAACAGATGAGTATGATCACAGACGTACCAGAGAGCCAGTATGTGCATCAAATTGGTATATGAGTGGTCAGATTCTTGTCCAAGAATGCAGCTAGAGCAGTCATGAATCTCTGCCCAGATTAAAGAGATATACTGTCATCAGTCCAGCCAAGTACTGACCTGACTTTGGAAGGCTTTACCTCATTTCTTATGGCTTGAGTGGAGTGTTTTGTGCTTTAGTGTATAAGGAGAAGTGTTTCATGAGGAAGGGAGATTGAAGAATGATAGTAAGGTCTGTGCAGTCTAAGCAGTTCTAGAAAGGAAGCACCTGTGGATCTTATCAGAAGTGGTTTCTCCACCAAATCGAGTTTCCGGCAAAAGAGGTGCAGGTGCAAAGACCAGATTATGACTTTCCACAAATATTGTCCTGATTCAGGCCCCAGAGTACCATTTTAGCTGTCTCGGGTTATTGTTTAATTGTGTACTATGCAAATATCAAAATCAGCTTATTGCTAAAGGGAAAACATCCCCTGCCCAAGTATCATCATTTTTTAAAACTTATTTATTTAGAAAACAATTCTCCAGGGACAGTACATGTGCCAGGCTACATCAGAAATCCTTACCTTTCTGAAAGGTATTCTCCACAAACAGCAAGAGTGTAGCAACCTACATTTTCAAACTTGAGTGCCAATATATAGAGACCTGAATCCATCCATTGGCACCAAAGAAATATAGCTTGCTTTCCAGCAGCTCTCAGCATCCATGCATGGCCTCTCTGGGGTCTAGTCTCTTTTCTCCACAGCCCCTCTACTCTCATCTTCCTAGTTATATTTGACTGAGGTAGGATTACATAACTAGCAGGGGAAGACAGAACTCTATCACTTTAAATAAATGTCATAATGACTGACACAGATGGAGCATCTTTCATCCAAGGATCTCAAAGGACTTTATTAACAATATTAAGCCTCTTGACACCTTTATGAAGTAGGTATTACCTCCATTTTAGAGATGGATAAATTGAAGCACAGCAGGGTTGTGGCTTGCCTGAGCTCATCCTGCAAATTCAGGGCAAGAACCAGAGATAGAACCCAGCCGGCTACACTGATAGACCCACCCGATGTTGTAACTATTTGGGGTGGGAAATCAGAATGGGTTTGTGAGATTTGAGGCGGGAAGTTGATGATGTCATCGTTACCTTTCATTCCTCTGACCTGTCACTGTGCAGCAGAGGTGAAGTCACAGAACAAGTAAAATCTTGCGTGTACCTAAGAAGTCTGTTCAGATCCGACGGGTCCATCAAGGGCGAGATTTAAGGAGATGTGCTTTAGTGACATGCTGCACTTAATCTGATTAAATGATGGACTGATAAAAATGTTATGTCGGATCCCAACGTGACAATACTAACAGTATTACTCTATGGTCTGGAAACAGCTGCATTAAATTCAAGAGACATCAGAAGGCTGGAAGCAGTAGGGATGAGAGTCCTTCCAAAGATGGCATGTGTAAAGTGGAATGAAAGTACAAGAATCGGGAAATCCCAGTGTTTCAAACTTTTGAGTTTTTGACCAAAGGAAAATGATGACAAGGAGCCTCATTAACATTAGTGGGCCTTGGATCAGGCAATTTGTAGAGAGACATTTAAGCCCTATCCACTGGAGGAAAAGATCACTGTAAGAGGAGGCCTCACCCTTAAGGACTGGAGGGCTGGGGCTAGCCAATCCTGGTTACAGCCTGAGTCACACCTGGAAGAGAGCAGGGTGATTGCCCTGTAAAGAGCAGCAGGAGGCTGCAATGAAGGAGGGGATGCTCAGGGATTAGAGACTGCTAGGAATGAGCAGGCTCTAGTGGACAGTAGTGGGAGTTAGGACTAAGACTTCAGCCAGGTAGGGCACGCCAAAACAGGAAAGGTCCCAGACAGGAAGAAGAGACGCCTTTGTTTTGTGTAGACGTTTGGATGCACTGGAAAACTTTATTTTGAATGTTTGTTGATTTAATAAAACAGGACCCAAAGAAGGATGGGAGTGGACAAAAGTGGTTGAGGTTTTTTTAGTTTATTGAACAGTCCAAGAGGGGAAACTGAGGAAGGCTGCCTGTAGCATGATGGTAAGCCACTAGGAGGCACATGAGAGGCATCTGGCCTGGTTACAATCACTAACAGAAGTTAGCCAGGAAAGACTAAATGAGTGCTCTTACAAGGGCAAATAGCAACCAGTATAAAGAGGTAGAAAATAAGCTACCTGCCAACAGATAAATCGATATGCCTGTGTGCATTAGTTGGATCCTGTGATCTATATACAGCTTTTGTTTTTGTGCACCAGTCTCCGAGCCATTCATTTAACCATGGTATTTCAGTTTTTAAAAGATCAAACTCTTTTTGCAGAGTTATTTTAAGCATCATTTGTTTGAGGCTGGGAGGGTGTAATATTCAAGATGAGATGCGATACAGAATATGCCATTTACTTTCACAATATGCCAGACCCCCAGTAAGCATGTTCAAAATCACACAGAGCAATATTCTACTGCAAACCCTTTCTCAGTCCTTAGCCAAGACATCCCATGAAATCACTTCAGTAAGGGCCAGCAGGATTTGGCTAACTGTTTTTAGTTGGAATTCTCTTTTGAAAAATGAAATGCAAGGGGAAATGGTAAAATGTACTGAAGAATTCATATTCATTTATTGTGAAAATAGTCATATGAAAATTTACAATAAGATTTGGCTATCAAAAGTTCCAGTTGCCAGCAGTAGTGCCTTATCAGCTGGGAGTTTACAACAAGCATGTCTGATGGAAAGAGATGGGGAAGAAAACAAAAGCAGAGACTTCTGCTTGGAAGCAGAGGCTTTAATGTAGCAAGGTGACCCGAGGTAAAAAAAGGAGAATTAATAATATCTAACAGTCTTTTCTATTCTTTCCTCACTGTGACTTAAAACGCTCCATTAAATGTTGACTTCATTAGTAATCCCTCTAATCACTCCCCGAGTTTTAACCAAAATGTTTAATTTAAAGAAATGTCTATCCGATTTAAATTGAGCTTATTGACAATTGAGGCAATTGTAGAATCCCACAAACTCTTTGGAACTTTGATTTTTAATTAAATGATGCAAGAGAATTTTAAATGTAGTTAAAATGTTAACTCTTTTGTGTGATACCTAATGTGAATAACTACATGCAATTCTCTGGGCATTTACTTTGCAATTATAGAAATCAGACATCTCTTCAGAATGTTTTTGCTTCTTTCATTTGATTCTGTGAGAATCTGCTGGATTAGTGAACAAAAAACATCCTGTAAGAAACTGTTCTAGCAATACTTAATGGCCAGCACAGTGTGCCAAGTAAGGGGCAAATACTGTCATTTTTGATAGACCACATCTAGCCTTTTCCTTTTTTCACATTGCTCTAATTGTCATTTTCCATTCAAGTCAAACGTGGATTGAACACCCGCATGCCAGGAATCACTTAAATTGATGTGCATCATGACTGCTGGGCAAACAGCACAATAAGAACTTACACCTGGCATTGGCCATCTATAGACATTGCAAAATGTATATAGCTGGAGGACTAATTCTCAGTCACATCAGTTAAGGACACTCGTCAGCACCTCACAGAATTGGTTCCTATGTGAGAATGCAGATTGGTCCAGAATATTTCATAGAATCATTTCCCATGATACCGTCTTGTAGTGAGTGAGGCTGAGCAGTTCTACATTTGGATACATATTGTTTGATTGTTGATTCATTGATCCTTTATGTCTCTTTCTTATGACATTAATCAGTACTGTAGGAGTCAGAGTAACAGCCGTGTTAGTCTGTATTCGCAAAAAGAAAAGGAGTACTTGTGGCACCTTAGAGACTAACCAGTTTATTTGAGCATGAGCTCACGAAAACTCATGCTCAAATAAATTGGTTAGTCTCTAAGGTGCCACAAGTCCTCCTTTTCTTTTTACTGTAGGAGTGTGTGACTGAATGTAGATATATAATCTATACATCAAGCTATCAGTATATCATCGTTATTTATAGATATCAATATGTTCTGTAGGTAACTACAAATAATAAACACACTAACAGTAAATAGTGACAATTTTCATGAAACCTTGTTTCGCACACTTTCATGATACACATTCCGTTTTCCTTTCCATTTTTTCCTCTCATTATTTTCTGGAGAAACAGTCTTTTTGTCAGACAAGATCTGCAGATTTTCTTTCCCTCACTGTACCCTAAAGTGACTCGCGCTTTTGTGAGCCCAACTTGAAACAACTTAGAGGGTCCTAATTTTCAGAGGCTGAGTATTGAGCATTTTATGGAACTCCAGCCCCTTTAAAGTTTCGCAGGGTTGGGCTCTAAAAGAGTGAGGTGCCCATTCTGTTTCCATGTAAAAACCCTCAACTACCAGCATGGCTGGCACAATCAGACAGTTCTTCTAAATATAATTTAGTCCATTTTCCAGTGGTCTTGATCCAGTTCCAGTTGAAAGTCTTTTTCATTGACATCAGCTCAAGCTCCAATTGCCCTTCTTCTTTCTTGGGCGCTCGGGACACCAGACCCTCTTCAGCAACATCCGTGACGCATGCACACAGAAAGAGATCCAACAGCTATATTTGCATACTCGGGGAATGGGCACGATTCCCCAAAATTCACTGAAGCTATGGCTGCTTCAGCTACAACTACAACTGGCAGGCAAGCAACCATTGGGCCTGGCAAAGCAAACACTGAATGATTCTTTTGGCTATCTAGCACAGCTAAAAGTCATCTCTCAATGAAAGCTTATCTAGAAGCTGATTCCTTGGAGAGAAAAGAGAGGCAGCAGGACATCTGTGTTTTGTTTTATTTCTTTTAAAAAAAAATTTGAGAGAATGGGGAAAGAGACTTCTTTACTTTATTACCTGATCAGTCATTTAAGGTTTAATCATTTTTCACAAATCTGATTGATATGACCATTGCTCCTGTTGTTGCACCCTTGCCGTTACACACAACCTTTATTTCAGGGACTTTAAATGCTTTATTAACAGTACACATGTGAAGTAGGAATTATTACACCCATTTTACAGAAGGGTAGACAGAAGCACACCGATTTAGTGACTTTCCTACTGCCTCGTGATACTGGCCAATTTTGGAATAGAACTGAGAACCTTTAGCAACTAACCCAACATGACTTGCACTATGACCATTTCTAGTAGCTGCCATCTCACTGTCCATGTGATACCATTCTGAGAACATTTCAATGATGGATAACATCAGAGTTTTATATCACTACTATCCACTGCACATTTTAGTTCACACGGAAATTTCCCTTCATGCCTCATGGCTATTTTTCCTTATAGTCTTTTACAAAGAACTTTATTGAAAGCTTTTAGCAATAGAATTTTCACAGTTATTTTCCTTCACTGACATCCATGCTTATTTGTCTAACCGCCTCTCTGTATGTTGTCCTCAGGTAACCCACTAAGCATTGCCTGCAAAGCATTCTTTGGATTCAGTGGAGAATCGGGCCCCATGATCTACTGGATGAGAGGGGAAAAATTCATTGAAGAACTAGAAGGTCACATTAGAGAAGGGGAAATCAGGTACTGTTTGGAGTATTTATTTTACTGCTAAGAAAATGGTATGGCCCAACAGAGAATGTTTTTAACACCTTTTTAATTTGAACTGAAAATGATTTTCTTGTCTAAAAAGTGATGGATGGCTGCGAACCAGTGCAACATTAGCTCATTGCTTCTGATTATACTCTAAAGACAGTGTGGCTATTCATGTGTTCTGAGGATATGTCACCAAATTCCCTAGGCTACCGCTGACATGCTTCTGAATGTCCTGGGGGTTGCTTTTGGCCTTTAACTATAATGATATTGTCCACTATATTTGCCCCAAGTGGATGCTCTTGGGAAATTAATGTTATTTTCAGTATCGATGTTAATCCTAAAGATGGATGGCCACCTGCCAGAGATTTCCACACTGTTTCTCTTCTACTTGCCCAACCAGCATAGAGCTATGTACAGTGCACATAACTTAACCAGTGCCTTCTCTACGTGTGTATGTGTTCCTTTCTGCAGAGAAACAAGTAATCATGAGGTGTTTGTTACCCATCTTGTGCCTTTTTTGTGTTATCAGACATTCAGATTGCTGACCATTGCTTGTTGTAAAAGTTTTAATGAAAAGAATCCTTCATAATATGTGTCTCCGTTAATTTGTATGAGTGCAAATGAACCTCGTAGTTCATGGAATTTGTACTTAACTATATTCCTTTGTCATCCCTCATTAATAATTCCCTGACTAAAAGCTTCTTGAGTAGGACCCACATCTTCCTCTATGTTTGCCCAGCTCACTGGTGTTCCCAGTTCTCCTTGACAAATGATGAATAAAAGTACTAAAACAACCCAGGTTCTTTTCACATCTTCCACCTCTTACCTGTTTAAGACCCATCTTTAACTGCAAATTATCAAAGAAATCCAAAATAACTGACCCAAAATTGCCCCTTAGTCACATGTAAGATTCCTCACAAAAAGTAAGAAGGGTTTTTGTTGCACAGTTGCTGTGCTATCTAATGACTGCCAATATAAAATTCTAGCAAACTGCCGCCTGTATTAATGAGCATTTTAAAAACTCTTCATATGGAAGTTCCTTTATAGCAACAGAATGATTTTTGTCACTCCCCTAGAACATCTCTTGATTCCAAACTCAGTCCCCAGTTCTGCCCCAAATTACATGCATGCCTCTTCCACTGACTTCTTTGAGAACTGCATAGACTGCATGGGCATAGACTTTACCCCAGGAGTCGCAATATCTTTCAGTAGAAGTACATTGGGCTAGGTTCCCAGCCGCAGCGGATCTCTGCCCAGTGCCACAGGGGAACATGGGAGTCAAAGTTGGCTGCCATGTATCTGTTCACACTTTCCAGAGATTCCTGGAGGCAAGCATGTACTGACCATGCTTCCTCCTGCTGCCCAGCATGCACTCCACTCCAGAGGGCAGGTCGGGGATGGCATTAAACTAGCAGTGAGCCCTTAGCACAGATTACAATTGGAGTCTTTAGCAGGTGCCTTCTTGACTTCTTTGATTGAATTGGAGGTTAAGTTGCAGTTGTGTTCCGTTGCCCCATTTAATTGTTCCTCTTAACTAATTGCACATTTTCCCCCAATTAAAATCCTTTAACTAGTGTATAAACTCATAGCAATTCAAGTGTGTCTTCTCTTCAGTACATCTAACAGCACCATATATCCCCTCTTGCTTTTATAGACCATGATCAGCATTAAAATCTCAGCACTTGCCAACAGCTCCAATGTTGTTATTTTAGGTGCCAGAGTTCAAGCCTTTTCTTTGATTTGGAAATAACCACAGCAACCACATGATAACTGTTTACAAAAGTTGACTTTCTCATGGTGACCACTGTTGTCTACATCTCAGATTGACCATGCCCTCTAAATTCAACACTAAACACTGCTGTCATGTTAGCAGCACTGCAAGCCTGCCTATATCTTCCTGTTATTGATCTTTTCCAAGATAAAAGATATGCAACTGATGCTTAGAAATTGATTAGCAATGGTGGGCCCTGTCTATTTGACACTTTTCCTACCATTCTGCTGTCGATGCAGCAGCCATAGGTGTGTCCCTTTAAATGCTGAGATAAACTTGCAGTAACTGGGCATTGATACAATCGGACCAATGAGTCTCCAGGCATTTTTCTGTTGCTAAGAGTCTAAAGCTGTAGCTCTACTTTATATCTCAGAGAAGGTTAGAAGTCCATCCCTTTGCTTTTCAAACTTAATCTGAGTCTTCCCAGGCTTCTTCAGATATTTTCCTTTACACAAGATTTAAGCTACTCCCTTCTGTTCTGAAGAGAATTTAATATAGCTGGTGAGGTCTTTTGTTTACAGTCATGTGACACTCCAGAGAATCTATGATACATTTCCACCTCTAATATTGATAATTGACTATGAATTAATCTGTGCTTTCTTGGGAGATCACTACAATGTGTACTCAGATATATTCCTTTTGAAGTCGTATCCATGGGACTATGTTCATGTGTGATGGCTATTCAGCTTGGGTAAGGGCTGTAGAACTGGGTCTGGAGTGATTTATCAAGGGGTTGTGAGATGGCATGACAAGACGGTGAGGTCTGATCATCGTGAAGTAGTGATTAGCATTGCAGGGGCAAATCAAAGGCAAGGTCTTCTTTTTCTAAGTGAGAAGGGCCTTCTCCTATTTCCCTCACTTGCCTTCCCCTTGAATTAAATTCACCAAAGGATAGAGAACTGTAGGGAAGTGTGGGGGGGTTGAGACCTTGCCCATGTTCTTCTTGCCCAGGGTTGGGATTTCCACACAGTAATAAAAATGTCATGGAAATTGAACCAGTGCTATTAAACAAGGAATAACAGTCTTTCAGCCTGCCTGCAGAGTTGTGAATTGCATCTGATTATCAAAGGAGTTCTCAGTGAATTTCAATTCTATTCCTTTGCCACAGCAGAGAAATATTGTCCACTATAAATCTTACTTTACAAATCACCCTATAAATTGCTAATATTTTTGTCCTCATGCAACACCATAAAACAGTTTACAAATCCCTTATAATGCTTGTCTTGGAAAATATATTTGTCTTTTTTTTTCTCCCCACAAGAAGCTTCTCAGTTTTTAAAATGGAAATAATTTAATTCCTATTCAATGCATGAAAAGATGTGAATGGGGACATTTTAAATTGAAAGCCTCATTTTCCCTCACTGATTTATCTCGCTCTCTGCACTCTCGCCCACACAAGTCAATTAGCAGGTGCAAAATGCTCCAAGAATACGTGAAGCTTCTATTCCACTACGAGATGTAAGAAAGCAAAATTACTATAGCTATTTATCTAGCGTGTTAGGGTGTGGCCACACCGCAGTCACAGGATGTGTATGCAGCTCGTGTAGACATGCCTGAGCTAGCATTAATCTAGCTAGCTCAGGAACCGGAGCAGTGAACCACAACAGCACACGCTTCAGCATAAGCTAGCCACTCAAGTCATTGGTTCCAGCCCAGGCAGGTTTGTACAACTTACACTGAAGCCCATGCTGTCTCAGCTTCACTGCTTCAGGACCCATTACAGAACAGACGTACCCTTGAGTGCTTTATAGACAAGTAGGAAGATGATGACTCTCCCCTGAAGAGCTTCCAATCTTAAAAGACAATATACAGGCAAAGAACGGGGAATGAGGTGGGGAGTGATTGAGCGATGAAGCCCACCATACAGCTTGTTAGTTCAATGGCTTCTGTTCGGAGGTGTCTACGTATGTGTCCTTTCATCTACAATCTATCTTTCTTGAGGGAACAAGTATGGGTTTTGTGCCTGTTAGAAGTAGTGGCCCAGATCCTTGGCTATTTATGAGATGTGTACATCACAGGGCGGGAGTTCGCCTACAGATGTGGCTGTAGATCACATGTTGATTAATGAAGGCCCTAATCCTGCAAAGAGAGCCACCTGTATGTACACTTATGTGTCTAACATCAATGAGAGTGACTGTAGTGATCTGCATCTAAGACATTGTATCTCAAGTTGCTGCATGGGAATTTGGATCCCTGGGTGAAGTCAATGGCAAAAATCCCACTGACTTCAGTGGGACCAGGGTTTCTCCCTGTGTATGTGGATCCCTTTGCAGGTTCAGGGCCTGAGTTTGTTAAAATTCTTCTGTACTTCCCAGAAAACATGGCTCTGTCCATTCACAGGATCAGTTACAAAATGCAGCCCCTTAGAGATTGCACATCTTGTAATATTTTGTGAGCATATGTAACACATTTACAGGAATTTGTCATGAGCTCTGTTCTGCGGGTAAAAAGCAAATGAAAGGTCTAACCCCATTAGGAGCTTCCTGCAGTTTGCTGTCTTTACCCCAGCCCACCACAATATTTAAGTGTCTCTTCTCATTTCCATGATTAGGTCCCCTTCTACTGAGTTTATTTCTCTGCCATTTTAATTAGCAACAGGATAAGTGACAATGATTCTCAGTCCAAGTGCAAATCCTTTTTTTTAAGAGAGCTCTTTTTAGATCATTCTGCATTATTTAAGTGTAGGGGGAATGACTGGTACTTTAATTTTAAATGAATTTGGAATAATAGTTTATTTTATCATAATTTTGAACTATCTTTATAAATGTCACTGTGTGTAAGATTTGCTCATTATAATAAATCTAAGCCTGGGAACCCCTGAAAACTCATGAAGTGCTTCTGATTAATGCCCCCAGATATCTTCTCTGTGAGCTGTTTTCTTCCTTCCCTGCAGCGCGATTTGTGGACCAAAATGGGGAGCATATTGTTTACCAACAGAGAAGAAAGACAGGCCAGGGGTAACTATCTCAACAGATACAAAGAATATTTATAAGGAAAATGGACTTAATTGATTGGACATGTAATTATCCAGACAGATGGAAGGCAAGCAAAAATATGAGTCTGCAGTCTGAGT
The DNA here is from genome assembly GCF_965140235.1 of Caretta caretta. Taxonomy (NCBI): domain Eukaryota; kingdom Metazoa; phylum Chordata; order Testudines; family Cheloniidae; genus Caretta; species Caretta caretta. The sequence goes on from NC_134214.1 coordinate 91,027,780, forward strand.
GGCTTCTCTCTGGAGGTTCCCATTCTGTCCAGAAATGATGCAAATTCAGCTTTTCTTGCAGTATTTCAGCCCTTGCAGTCTGTGCCAGAACCAGGAAATGCAGAAGTACACAAGAATTGAAGATAGTTTTGCAAAAAGAAGCGATTCAAACTTTTCCAAAATTCAAAGATATGCTAGGAGTGGGGCAGTTCTGATACTCAACGCACTTGTGCAGATACAGTGTAACTAGAGAGAAAGTGGCTCCCTCCAGTATGGTTTCTGAGAGTGTGTCTCAGATTGCATAAGGTTTCTTGGTTTTAGAGGCAGAATTGAATGGGATTAACATACTGTAGACATGTGGTTTACAGTGGCATTTGAGTCACAAGCCCGATGCACACCCAAACTGTAGGGGTGGTCAGAACCAGGATGCAAATCCAAATTCTGGACCTGACCCTTGCAAGAGTCAGGATCTGGATCCTGGATCTAACCACCCACAAATTTTGGGAGTGTTCAAACTCCAGATCACGAGGTTACAGCTGAAACCATCTCTTACTTTCGATCAGATTTTCAAAAGTTGTCCACTCTCATTTAGGCATCAAAATGTGTTGCCAGATTTCCCAAGGTGCTCTGCGTGCTGAGTGCATGTTTGGTGCTGAGCTCTTTTGAAGATCTGGCCATGTCACAATGGGAGCTTCCAGATACCTTGACCTTGAGAAAATTTGAACCCAGGATGGGTGCCAAGCACATGAAAATCTGGTCCTGAGCTCTTCTGAAAATCTAGCATTGAGAACAATAGGGCCCCCATCCCAACCTGTACCTGGTTGAAAATTGTCTATCTAAATTGTTTTTCAGTGGGGAGAAACAATTGGGTTTTTTAATGAAGTGAGATACTTTCCATGGAAAATTTTGCCTTTTCATTGAAAACCCTGAAATCAAAAAATTTTTGTTTCAGCCAAAAGTTTTCAGATCTTGTTTTTTTGATGAAAAGTCAGCGTTTTCCTTGGCGGGGTGGGGGGCTTTTCCAGCTGGCTCTGCAATACAAATGATAAACAAGGCAGTTGCTGTTCTTTTGGGCTTTAGTGTGTAACTTCCTTGGGGAAGGGATTTTGTTCTTTGGGGAACTTTAATTTATTTTAAGAGTGTCTATACCATTGTGATTGCAGCATCTGTAGACATACCTGAACTAGCATTGATCTAGCTCGCTCAGGTAGCAAAGCAGTGAAGCCACTGCAGCGTGGGCAAGCCATCCACGTAAGTTACCAGGATCCCAGGCAGGTTTGTACAGCCCATGCTTCCTTGGCTTCGCGGTTCCAGTACACCCGATGTAACTAGATTAAAGATGTGCCCTTAAGCATGCTTAGTGCGCTGCATTATACACTGTGCTACAGTCAAGCTCTGCTCTAGTCATTACAATATTACATGATTTGTGAGTGCTGCACAGAGTTCCTGATACAGTTTTCTCACATAGTATGCAATAATACGCTAAGAGGGCTGAAGTGACTCCGCTGGCTACAGAGCTGATTATGTCGACGCTGCATTTCCTGTTGCGACCTCGTTAGATGTCTTTTACAAGCAGCTGATCAGCACCAGTGCCATCATCAAAACCCATCTGGTTTGTTGGTATTGGTTGGGTTTGATTTTTACACGTTAGCACCAGTGCAATTCCGTGAAAGGAAAGGACTCGTTATACCTCTGGCCTAAAACTCTCTTTGGCCAGTCCTGCCATCCAGTTGCCGCATAGAACTGCCCATTCACTTCACTGAAAATTCTGCTGCTGCAGGATTGCAGCAACCCAAACCCTTCCCCTTTGTGCCTTAGAAGGTGTGAAAGACTGAGCCGCAAATCCTTGATCCTCCACATGGCCTGCCCATAAAAGGGGCAGAGCAGAATCCCACAGATCCCTGGCTTTCCACAGAGCTGCATACCTGCTTTCGTAGGTTTTCCACCAGAGCACAGTACGCAATCCTGCTTCTGCAGCACATCCTCATCTTACTCTTAATTGTGGTCTCATAGCCGTCTTTCCCTCTGCATGATCCTCCCATTTCTTCTCCACCTGTTGGGGGCCCTTTCAGGTCTCCTCCATGCTGGGTAAGTGGAAGGCAACCTGTGGCTTTTTGTACACTGTGTGGCATATGGTGATCTTTTCATGGGCACCCTGCCCCCATCAGACTAAGAGGAGACATCACTCTTCCTTTCAGACTCCTCAAAGAACATCTTGGAGAGAAAGAAGTGGAATTAACATTAACCTTTGATGCTGTTTGGGAGGCAGACCTGGCTAACTACACCTGCCATGTGGAAAACCGAAATGGACGTAAGCATGCCAGTGTCCTTCTGCGTAAAAAAGGTATTTAACTCTCCCGTGCCTTAGAGACTGGGGTGAGATCCTGGCTCCATTGCCCGTCAATGGCAAAACTCTCCTTGACTTCAAAGGGCCAGGATTTCTCCCTGTGTGCTTATTGCAGCTAACATACATGTGCCTTGTGGCATACATATACCATTAAGCGTAACATTGTTTTAGAGAACTAGTGAGCTGTTCTTTAGGCTCAGTAATTGAGTAATATGGCCTGAGCTCCTATGAAGTCAATGAAAGGATTTCAATTTAAACCAGCTGCAAATCTGAAAACAAACACTAATATTGAAGTGCATTGTTTTCGTATCGCTCCTTTATCATATTTTCTGATTAAATTAAATCGGATTAAACTGAGTGTTTTAAACAATACAGGTGCGTGTTGATTTATTACAGTAACAAGAAGGAAAACTCTGCTACAGAGGAGGCTGTTAACCCATTACCATTGTGTTTACCTTTACCATGATATTTGCAGGATTCCCTGTGCTGAGAATGGCAAATATTGCAAGTGCCATGATATTTTTAATACCATTGATTGTAGATGAAACATCCAAATTAGTATTATCTTTTAAGAAACTCTGCGGTTTAGAACAAGCCATTATCTTATACAGAATGTAAACAGTATCTCATTAGAATCCTTCCCATGTTGTTAATTTCAACATCCTCTCTCATTTGTAATTAGGGTGACATTTAGAGGGAAAGACTCCATCAGCCTTTCCCCGCTGTCTCCCCTCTGCCAGAGCCTTGACACGTAGAGCTTGCTTTTTCACTGCCGTGTATAGCTACACCTACCCAACATGTGAGGTGTAGACGTAGCCTTATGGAGATCCCCATTCACTCTAAAGTGAAGCATTCCAACAGGTACAAAAGCTAAGAAATTGCATCTATTGGAAAAGAAAAACTGAGAAGCCACAGGAAGCTCAGGAAGCAAAACTGAGAAGGCACAGGAAGCTCAGGAAGCAAAACTGAGAAGGCACAGGAAGCTCACAAAAGGGTTAACAAATTGGGTGCATTGCTACTATTACTCTTGGTTGTAAATGCACTTACCAGAAAAGTAAAGTTATTTTTATATGTGCACCTGGAAGTTTCCATGTAAAGGTTGCTAAAGCAGTGTTTTGTTTCCTTTATTGAACATTTAGGATGCACAAGGAATAGTAAGAAAACGCTAAGCCTTTCAGAATGCTGATGATGCGACATACAAAAGATTGCTGAGTACAGAATTTGGAGTTGGAAAGGACCACTTTTCAGCTATTCTATCATCTCCCCTTGCATTGTGACTAGAAACATTTCATATTCTCCTTAAAGTACCACCAATAGTTGAATTTCAAGTCTTGCCTTGAATATCCCCATTGGTGGTAATTCCAGAGTGACTCGTGGCTGCTTGTCCCATTGTCTAATTGTTTGGATATTTATAAAGTTCTAATATTTAACCTAAATTTCCTTGTTGTGCCCTAAACTAATCACTTCTTATCCTATCCTAATTGCCCTTTGTCCCCATGTATGGACTTGTAAAGTACCCACAGACCCATGAATATTAATCATGATGCTCCAACCATAATATTAAGGATCAAAAAGAAATTCAAACTATAAATGCTGAATGGAGTTTCTGGATTTAGGCACTGATCCCTTAAAGTGCATGCTTAACAAAGAAACTGAAGCCAAGGAACCTGTTCATGTGCTTAGATTAAACATGTGCTTAAGTCCTTTGCTGGATTGGTGTTTTAATTATCTTGCAAACAGGAAGGTTTGTTTCAAAGGATAAAAACACAGCTGTCCCTAGGCATCAAGAAATATTGGTATTATATCCACACAGTACTGTGTTTTATCTAGTTATTTAGGATACGGTGTCATCCAGAGTGGGGCAATTTTGCCTACAAACTAAACAACTACAGCTTTACATGGACAACTTTACGTGGAAACCAGTCTGATTGTCCCACTTATGAAAACAAAGACACGGGTGTGTTCCTGAGCCATGAATACCAGAGTCTATTCTCTGTCACACATTTATTAACTGGTGTCTTTCAAAGACACTTTATTATTTGCTTTGATATATTTTAAAATGTATTTTCCACACAATCTTTGCCCTCACGCTGCTTGAGTATGCCTGTTACTTGGGAGTCCGTAGGTTATGCGGTCCTCATTCATCTACCAGCAGCTTCCCTCAGTAAATAACAAGGAAATAGCTTAGAATTCCCTTTACATGAATTTGAAAACAGTCCATGGCTTTTCTGACAAAAAAAAATATCTTAAGTGCACTATAAAATGTACTTCTTAGAACAGAAATAACTTGTCAGGAGCTGCTGAGTTGAATCAATCAGTGGCCCGCGTTGAAAGATGCAGTAGGATTTTCAATGAAAAGATATACTGCAACAATATCAGCTCAACACTTATTTTCAAGAACGTCTACTTCACATCAGACATAAAGGAAACAAATTTTGTGTTTGATGTCATCATTAGCCATGAAGGAACCTTCTGAGCTACACTTAGCTATTGGGTTTTGGGTATTTCTAGTTCTCTTAGCATTTAAACCAGCTCAGTGCTCCAAATAATGTACCATGGATTAATCCTTTTTCATTATTTTAAATAAGAAATAGTCTTTGCACCTTTTCCCTTTACTGGTTTTCCCTCGTATAATAGCATAAGGGCCAGATTCTGAGACTCTTCATGGTCTGTAACACCTTGCACCACGAGTTATCCTATTGACTTTAATGGGACTACTCAAGGAGAAAGGAACTACTCATTGTGACTTGGGCCCCAAATGAAATATATCTGAATGTATTTTTTGGGTTTTGATAGAAGTAATGGGCTAGACTGTGAACTACACCAAGACTGGAGCTCAGGGGAAAAGGTCTCTGAGTCTGGGCCAGTCAAGCACTGAAACAGCCAGCCAAAGGGACTGCTGGGCCACCCCACATCCTACCTCTGATACACCAGTTAAGCAGAGAGGGAGAGTGGGTAGCATAGAACCAGCTACTCAGGCAGAGCTGAGAATGTTGACATTTAGCCTATTCTCAACACCATATTAGCGGAAGATAGTGACAAACTGGGGCGAGTTCAGAGGAGAGGAAGAAAAATGATTAGGGAACAAGATGGGCTAATTTATGAGGAAAGATTAAAACATGTATAGCTTGGATATTTAGTGTAGTCTATGGGAGGTACAAGTCAGGGTAATGGAATGTAATTAAGAAAGACAAAATTTTGGATGCGTGTAGAGCTATCAGACTGTGGAGTAGTCTCCCAAGAGTGCTACCTCCATATGCAGGATTTCTAAAACGAGCACTGAGAAATGCAGAGTGACTTTTCCCGTCTCATACTTCTGTGGGACTATGGTTTCTTGCTGGAGAGATCTTGCAAATTGGAAATTGAAATTGAAAATAAGTTGAGGACATCTCTGATGGTTAATTACTGAAACATGAAGCATTGCAAAATGGAAACTAAGCCCAAACTGTGCCTGCCTGGTGTTCTTTTTTCACCTGAAGATGACATCGGTGGCATAATCGTACATTTTCTTATCATCTAAGTTTTTGTAAACTTTATGCTTCAAAACTTTATGTCTTGTATCGTCCTAGTTCTTTGCTTTATGTCTCTTCGAACTATATTTGTCAAAGTGGTAAATATCTGCACTGACATATTGTGTAAAGTAATCTGGGCTGCTGATGATAGCTATGTCAGGTTGTCTTCTTGTAAGTTTTATGGGTGGATGAACAGAAAAGCAAGGCTGAGTAGTTGTAGTGTCTATTCTATGTTTGAGAGGAGTCAGAAAATGGGCACCTCCAGTGCTGCAGATTTAGTTATTGTAAGTCATCCCAACTTTTGTCATTGGTTTGTCAGTGACAGGCAGCATATCCTCGAGCACAGAGCTCCTGGGACCTGGTTTCTGTTACCAGCTCAGCCACTGGCCTGGGGTTGCTTCACCTGTCTGTGCCTCAGTTTCCCCATCTGTAAAAGGGGACAAAGACTCTTACCTTCCTTGTAAAGTGCTTTGAGATCCATGTATGAAATGTGCCCTATAGAATTATCATCAGATTGTCATTGTCCTGGTGCAACATCAACTGTAATCTATAAATGTATAAACCATGCTTCACTTGTATGGCTCCAAACCCTGGCAGTTTCGTGTTATACCATTTCCTGAAGGTCAACATATTTGGGCTTTGTTGGACCAGAGTACTGAGATGATTAAAGAGACATGGACTCTCCACAGAAAACAATGCTGCCCATGGCCTACAGACACACACAGGAATTGTTAGATTTGCTGTAGAGATGATACAAACGGTTGTTATGGCTTACAGAAAGGACTCAAATCTTGTAGGTCTCTATAGATCCATCTTAGTTATCATCAAACAATGGGGCCTTATTGTCCACAGGGTTAAACCTCTGTTGGGGGGGAGGAGAGAGGGAATTATGTCTGACACTGAATATACAATAGAGCATAATGGATCTTTCAGCTTTGCCCATTGAACAGCACAGAGGAAGGTAAAATTAAGCGCAAAAGTGAAGAGAATTATTAATCTATTTTCCAAAAAGGGAAAATTTTTATCTCAATCAATTCTCCAGTACTTTCCTGATGTCACTCTTTCATGTAAACAATCACTGTCGTCACAAGGATGTTCTGTGGTTGTAAATGGCAGAGATTGTTCCTGTAGCCACATTGGGAGATGCCCAGGTGATATTGACTTATCACACCTGGTTGAAAACTTGGAATTTCTACTCCATGGGAAATTCTGATATTTCAAAATATTCCTTCATCCTGATTTGGAAAAAAAAGTTAAACTGTGACATGAAAAAAAAATTGTTTGGCAAACATCAAAAAGACCTTATTGAAAAGCTGTATTTCAATAAGGTTACACTGCTTTGTTTTGACTTTGTCTTATCTAATAGTATAGTACATTTGTTATAGTATATCGATGAAGAAACAATAAAGTCGAAACAAAGCACTTTGTCCAAATTTTTGTCAAAAAATTATCAATGTCAATATGTTCCTGTGAAACTTTTTGATTCATCAAATCAGCATTTTCCAATGGAAAGCTGTTCCATCAGAAAGTTTTCAGCCAGCTCTAGTCCCTTTTAAGATATGGCATGCACTAAGCAAAAGTTTGAGAACTCCCATCTTATGCACATTGGTGCCTTTAGTATCCATCACCTCTAAAACAAAGTGGCATTTAGCTGTGTCGTGTACGTCCCTGGCTTCCCGTTGGCCATTAACACTTGACATGAACATTATGTTGTGCACTCTAGGGGCTAGAACAATTCTCAAATGAGTTAGCCAAAGCCCTGGCCTACCAGATCAAATCAAGTCACCTGTTGACTTTATAAATATAAAAGTTTTGTTTCGTTTTCTTTGGGTAACTAGAGTCTCCTAAATAACAGTTTTCAGAGTAGCAGACGTGTTATTCTGTATTCGCAAAAAGAAAAGGAGGACTTGTGGCACCTTAGAGACTAACCAATTTATTTGACCAATGAAGTGAGCTGTAGCTCATGAAAGCTTATGCTCAAATAAATTGGTTAGTCTCTAAGGTGCCACAAGTCCTCCTTTTCTTTTTGCTAAATAACAGTGAAGTACATCTAGTATAATTACTTTTACAGACCGTGTACAGTATTTTGTACATTGTGCCAAACAGAAGATACAATTATCCTCTGCAAGCTATTTAAAAACTGATTAATACTCTGTGTAAATTCACTGCATAATTCCCTTGTCGAAGAGTTATGACTATAGCCTCAAATGAATTTTAGATAGCAATTGTAGACTGGCAGTAGAAGGAGTGAATAGGTAAAGTATAATAATAGCTAATGAACTGAAAATTAGGTAGACAATTTTATAATGGCAATAAAGAGAAGCTGCTCAATTGTACATGGAATTGCACACTGAATTAGTGCAATTAAAGCTTGGAAGGATCATAACCAGTCTGTCTTTTTCTGCTTATTCTAGATTTGATCTACAAAATAGAGCTTGCCGGAGGATTAGGAGCTATCCTTCTCCTGCTTATTTTGCTTGTGACTATCTATAAATGCTACAACATAGAATTAATGCTATTCTATAGACAGAATTTTGGAGGTGATGAATCTATGGATGGTAAGTAGTCTCTCAGGGAAACGGACTGTAACCCCAAAAAAGATATCATAGGCCCAGTGCTGAGGGACCTTAATTTTAATTGAAGCCAAAAGGTGCCTAAAGTCAATTGAAACTGAAGGTATTTAGCACCTTGAACGATAAGGCCCAAAAATCCTATTCCAAAATCCACTGAAATTAATTGGATTTCTATTGACTTCAATGAGCAGGCCATAAAGGAATTGTTCTGAAGCCTCTTTTATAAGCCTTTTATTGAGGACAAAGTGTGAATGGATTCCTCAAAAGAATTGAGTTAGGTGAAAATCAGTTCTGACCCTTCCTCAGATTTCTAAATTCCATTCATGTTTCCCAGCACTACACCCACTAAAAACAGTCACCAGTAAGGCGCATATTGCAGACTGGAACTATTTCTTGCTGGACAATTTCACTATATTTGCCAATTTAAAAGGATCAGCAAAAAGCCACAGTAATTATTTCTGTTTAACTAATATGTCAATGCTATTTTCCCCCATCAAACACTAGTTGGGAGCAGGGAAATAATTTAATGCAGATATGTGGACTATTTCAGAGGACTGACTGGAATGGAAGTTTGGTGTAAAGCAGATAATTTTTAAATGCTTTCCCCCTTAGTATCTATGGTAGGCACTTAACTTGTCTGCAATGAGTCTACTCATGCTCAATAAGCATGTGCTTAAGTGCTTTGCTAGAGCAGGACTTTAATTGCTAGACCCATGAGGTACGTTCCACCACTGCATTTTTAGCTTCAAAATCTAAGTTTTGAGATACTGTAAAACGGGAGCAACCCAGATGTGAATCAGGTCCATATAATTTATTCCACGTTAGTGTACTCTGTGTCTGCTCAAGAGCTAGAGTGGCATTTTCAAATGCTCCTAAGCCACTTGGGAGCATAAGTCCCGTGAAAGTCAATGTGCCTGAATCACAGAGGCACTTTTGAAAATCCCACACCTAAAAGAATCCCTACGTTTTGGAAAAGAAGAGGGGAAGGTTTTTTCCTCCTATATAAAAATAACCAGTTCCCCCAAACTATTGCTTAGACACTAAGCTGTGTCAGTGTCAAAATAATAATCGTTTCTATTAAACGCTTGATGGATATGTTAAGTGAAATCCTGGCTTTTCTCAATTTTGCCATTGATTTCAATGGGGCCAGAATTTCATCTGCTGGCTTCAAGAATGTGGATGCTACTTATGAGGCAGAGGAAAATAATTTCCTTCTTACTCTGTCTGCATTAGCAGTACTTAGAAACTATGTTTAAATATCATGACACAGAACAAATCTCTTCCACATGGGCAGTATTCACACTGAAAATCCATCAGCTAAAGAAGAAGGGCCAGGTTCTTAGGTGGTGTAAATTGGTGTAGCTCTACTGACTTTATTTCACATCAGCTATTACTTTGATTCTTCACCCCAGTTGGGGATCTACCTCAACGTGCCATCCTCAACTCTGAATTGCCTGGGTTCTGTTGACTTGTGTTGTCGGCATCAAGTTATTGCTATTTTTAATGTGATTTTTTTTGTTGCTGTTTGGCTGGTTTTCGTTTAAAAAACAACCCTGTTTCCTGGAGGTTTAGAGAATGCCCCTTCCGCACACAGGTCATTGTGTGCGTCTGCTAAATTCATAGGCACTGACTCTGGGAGGGCTCTGGGGCTGGAAAAAAAAATAGTGGGTGCTCAGCTGTTTGCGGGGCCACACCGATAAGCTCCTCTCCCTCCCCACCAGCACCTCCCACCCACTGCCAATGAGCTGCTGTCAAATAACAGTGAAGTACGTCTAGTAGAATTACTTTTACAGACCGTGTACAGTATTTGGTGCATTGTGCCAAAACAGAAGATACAATTAGACAACACTGAAGTGCACAGCTGGGTGCATAAGTGGGCATTGGTGCACAATCATTTAATTTGTGTGTGCAAACCACGTGCCTAGCTTTTTAGAAAATCAGACCCAGGAAGTCCATGTGTGTGAAATACACACAGACACATGCACTTGTGTTTCCCAGGCAAAATGTTGTTTCTCAATAACAAGTTAGATTTAAAGCAATGTTCAGACATTTGTTAACCTTGAGTATTAACCTGATCTACATCTTGGCTTGATTGTTTTCATTTCACTCTACTTTAGAGCCAACGACAGTGGCCATCCCCGGGGTTCACTTTTCTACCTTGGCAAGGGCCTGAACTGTTAGCGGTGACATCTGCCTCCCTGATTACCCATTGGCTGTCCTCTGAACACCTTCTGGCAGGTTCCATTGTTGCCTGGTGTGGCAGATTTTGGAACAGTCTCTAGACCTGTCTGGTTTTAACCCTTCTGCTGCTGGTCTTCCTGACTCAGCAGTGCTGCCATCCTTGCCATTCTAGTCGTTTGCTGATATTGAGGAAATGTTAGGATATCAGTTAAACTAGATCCCATGCTGCTCTGGTGATTAGAGGCAGATTTGTTTCTGTTAAATGAGCCACTGAAGGTAATCACGCAAGACCTAGCTCATCATATCAAAATTTACCAGACTGTCTTAGAACCAATAGTTCACTTGAGCACCCTGTTTTCAGCGTGAAATCAATTCCACAGCTAAGCAAATAAATGTCCACATCATGTCGGCTTTCGCTCATGAACCATAGTGGAATAGATTTATCTAAGGAATATTAGGAAAATAGTCATCATTTACAGAGCAGCACTTAATAAATCACATTCTCATCAACTATTTATCTTCCTTTAATACAAAATATTGATGAACTTTGACTCTGCTGTAACGATTTTTTCCAGTTCTTTACAGAAAATTGGTGCTTAATAATCCCACTTTCACGTACTTCTCTTTTCACTACATTAACGATTTGATTTTTCATTTTCTGTAGGAAATGACAGCTGGTAGCCATCACTAGAGATCTTTCTGTTAAAACTTGACTCTTTCACATACGTATTTTTTCCACTATTTCTGAAATACTGTAGGGTTATAATAAAGGTAATGGCCATTAACTAAGACAGCATTACAAACTCCAAACATTAAAATTGATGAATCAGGCCCAAGAAACCTCTGAAATTAGCTTAAAAATCATTAGATTTTTTTTTAATTAATTGGGGGGTTCTTTATATGTGCCTTTTGGGTTTTGTACTTACTCAGGTCATGTTTTCAGGCTTCTTTCCACAAACACAAAGGCTAGGAACTTTTTTCTTTTAATTGAAAGCTCAGATTTTCCCCTAATCACATGAATCCAGGAACTGGGGATTTAAGAAAAATTCCAGCTATCATGAGACTCGCAATAACATTGCAAGATTTGGCTGCTCTGCTAAGATCCTATAGTACGGTGTGGGTGAGTTGTCCCCACCTTGTTTTTGTGTGGGCGAGTAGGCCAGGTGGGGGCAAGTGGCACAATCAGCCTTACCCTCTGTTGTACCCATTTTGCCAACTCAAGGGCCAGGCCAATTACACTGCTTCTTTAAAGTGCCACTAGGGGTGCAAGCCATCCCTCCACATTGATCAGCAGAGCGGGCCAGCAGCTAAGGGAGGAGCTTAAGTGAGTCAGGCAGTGAACTCTGGGAAAGTCTGGAAACTACTGGAGTGGTGGTGCAGCTCTGCACTTCCTCCCCACCCCACCCAACATACACCTTTACCAATCAGGCACAGTCTGGTCCTTCATTATGTATAAAAGCCAAAGAAACCCAAGCTGCAACATTTGGACTTTCCCAAAGTCTGTCTGGGTGTGGGACAGTCTCCAATGCACCTGTTTACCTTTTGCTGAACCATACAAAGCCATACTTTACCAGCTCAGCATGTGAAGGGAAACGAGGAAGTCACAGATGAGTGCTGTCGTCTTAAAACTTCTATAAAAAGAGTTGAATAAAATGAGGCTTATGAATACCCACCGATAAAGCCGTATGGAGTTGAAAGATGCGTATAAAACCAGGAATAATTCACAATCTCTGTTATGCAATATGGATTGCTTGTGTTTCACCATTAAAAGTTTTTGGCATAATGCAGTGGTTTTTAAGCTTGATATTGAACAACCAGGAAGAACGTATTTTCACCAGTACTGCATTCTTTACATGTGCAAAACCCCCACTGACCTCACAATAGGAGTTATGACACACAAGGGTTTCAGAACTAGGCCACAAGACAGTTTACCTCTGCCTGGTACATTTACAAACAGATGACTGCGAATAGGCTTTTGTTTTTCTACAGACAACAAGGAATACGATGCCTATCTCTCTTACACCAAAGTGGATCCAGATGCATTAGACTGTGATAATAACGAAGAGGAGCAGTTTGCACTTGAAATACTGCCAGATGTTCTGGAAAAACATTATGGTTACAAACTCTTCATTCCAGATAGGGACCTGATCCCTAGCGGGAGTAAGTACTTCTGAACTTTGGGTTTAATCCTGTCTGATGCTATTGGAAAGGCATGTGCTGCATGTTAAGTACTGTACAGAGATAGTTACCATTCATTCTCTTTGCAAGACTGCTTTCAGAACCTCAAGAGTTTCCTAAAATACAGCAAGGTGTGACCTCCGGCTTAGGGTCTGATCCTGCACCAGTGAAGTCAATGGGAATTTTGCCATTCACTTCAATGGGAGCAGGATCGGAGCCTTACGAAGGGGAATTCTGCAGAACTGTATGCCATAGTAAAAAGGCTCATTGTCAGACAAAAGTAATTGTCAGAGGCTGCTAGGAAGTGTGATCTGTGCACAGCGGATTGTTACTGTATCATTTAAAATGGGATTCTCTCAATAATTATCGTTCAGGCAATTACTTATTTGTCCACAGCAACCTTACAAATAAAGCATTTCCTATTGTCTTCTATTTTTTCTGATTTTACAGTGAGCAAATATTATACTTTTGTTTCCAAGTTAACAACATCAGTTGAGCCATTTTTAAATTAGAGTTTTGTCCAAGTGCTGCATTGAAAATGTGGACTGTGTGCATAATTCCACTTTTTCAAAGGGATGTGCGCTGTTCAGTTATCTGATTCTGTTGCCCATTTCTAGTTAGTGAAATGCAGTTATCCATTTCAGATCAATTCCGCTGCAATGTCTGAATATTCCGCTGCATGTGTTGATGTCTGTAACCACAGTAACACATCTATAGCTGTGTTTTTCCTGATTGGTTGTGGGACAAGTAAAAAATGACATTGTAATGTGCATAATATTCATGGATTCTGCATGCATGGTTTGTTTGCATTTATACCACGTGTTTTTGCCAAATAGTTGAGATGCTCCTGCGAGAAATATGCTTTTGAATATTAATTTAGTTTGCAATGTCTGTATTCAGTTAGCTTCTACTAAGACATGTTAGAAAAGGGAAATCTGTACTTCTGTGTATGTGTTAATGTAGAAGAAACATAAACATAAAACCCGACTATGTCTGCTCCTAAGTAGATGTACAGAAAGCCCTGCCCTACACTGCGGCAGTTATAATCAGCTGCTTTAGCAACTTGCCTGCAAAGGAACCTGGTAATGTTTTCCCAGTACCACCAACCTCCACCACACACCCCAAAAATGTAGGCACCTTATTCCTCAAGTATGTGGATGAGTTGGAGGCAGGGCCACGGCTTTGCCACCTGCCCCCCTGCCTCCCTCCCTCCCCCCGGATCCCCCCCCCCCCCCCGTCACTAGCTAGTCAGAATGCACATTGCCTCTTTGTTACACATGGAGCAAATGCTTCCCTGGCGTTTCTGAAGGCATTATAGCAGTCCCTGCATTTGCAGCCTGTAAGCTGTGGCTACTTACCCTGTCCCCACTGCAGTGCTCCTTTACCTCTACAAGCCATCAGATAGGGTCTGACCTTACACCACTGAAGAGCATTGCAGAATTGGGGGCTCAACCCTTAGACTTTTGGTCCCTATCAGCATCAGCATATCATACTGCTTCTTAGCAGGAGTTAGAAAGGTCAAAACATTCCCTTCTCTCCCCAAAAGAAACTGTTAAATGGAATTGAAAGGGTTAAATTCCTAGGAAAGACTCTCTTCTTTCCTGGCTCAAAGTGCAAACCGGGAAGTGTACTCCTTCCTATCTGAGAAACGGTTACATTAATAGGGGAGATACTGTTGAGAGAAAACACAGATCTATTTGCCATAAAAACCCCAGTGGGCTTGATCACTAGCAGGGATTATATTAAGTAACTGTGGTTCAGATACAGTCCGTGCATCAGGGTTTGTTTGTTTTTTAATGTAGTAATAGTACAAAGTGAATTAAAGAGAGAGTTTAATTGTATCCTTTTAATGATAAACATATTGAAGGCAAAGATTTGTCTGACATGAGTCTGTTTCTCCCAGCTGCTGCAATAACTAGCGTGCAATTTTATTTTTGACTACCTGTCATTCAGACACTCAACAAATACTTGTCATCATTTTGGGTATTCATTTAATATCTCCTGGAATGCTCATTTTATGAACATTCACAGATGTAGTATCTCTTTTCTCCTCTCCATCCTCTCTGCTTCAGCATTATGAAAGGGCTTGATTCTTTCATATAGAACCTCGAGAATGCTTAATCAAACTTAATGACGACAATGCAGGATAAAATATGTACTTGAAATTAGCATGATTTGTGTGCCTGGGATTTGTGAAAAAAAGGAACTGTATTTCTAGAGGAAAACTTGGACTACTGTTAAAAAAATATTCAGACACACAAACGTATGTCTTCCTGCATATACGTGTGGAACATACCTACTTGGTTGTTCTATTTAATATTGATCTTACATTACAAAGGGTTATCTATGGTAGATTAAAAACAGAACAGGCAGAATAGACTGCACAATTTGTTTTTTAACGAATCTCTCAAAAGCAACAGTGCTGCTGGACTATCTAGTTCTTAGGTGCAGCTTCCTTCGGGGAAAAAAAGGGATTTATTTTTCTAGCGAAATGCTTTCATGTACTGTATTTTGTCATCTGATAGTGCAAATGACACTCAGTATAATGCACCACTTTCCCACCAGATGATCTGGGGTGTTTCTTCGTATAACTTTGCGCATTTAAGATTATAAGATTCCAGTGCTATAGTCAATCGTGTATCCTTTGGAAGGCTGGTTGTTTAAGATAATCTCTGCAATTGTGAACTGCTGCCACAGGAGGGTGTCCATTTTTGCTCTGACTTCCCGGCATGAATGCATACAGTTGCTCTCTGGACTGGGAAGTATCCAAGTATAGATTTGTTAAATAGTGTTTGATGGTTTATTTTGTCTCAGGGCATTTTTGAACAAACTGAAAAGCTTACCTCAATAAAATCAAAGGGCAAGTTTGATTGTGGTTTAATCAAGTTGATTCTTAGCTTAGCC
Source organism: Caretta caretta (assembly GCF_965140235.1). Lineage (NCBI taxonomy): Eukaryota > Metazoa > Chordata > Testudines > Cheloniidae > Caretta > Caretta caretta. Next base: position 91,043,454 of record NC_134214.1, read on the forward strand.
GCTGGGGGGGGGGGGGGAGGAATAATAATAGTCTCTCTACATGGAGGTCTTTAAGAACAGGTTGGACAAATACCTGTCAGGGATGGTCTAGGTATACTTAGTCCTGCCTCAGCGTGGGGGTGGACTAAGGTGACCTCTCAAGGTCCCTTCCAGCTCTACATTTCTATGGTACTGTCTTTATATGCAGGATATAGAGCCAGATGGGCAAGCTACTCAGGGGGAGTGAATGGGCCATAACCTAGCCTCAGATGCCCAGCAGAGAATTCCCCTGTTGGAGAGGGAACTTCCTGTTGGTACGTCTGTGCCATATTCAAGCCCTGCATTTGTGCTCTTCGCTCTTGACTCCAGGGAGTGCTGAGGACAGGAAGGGCCATACACGGGGAGCGTGAGCAGCAGCTGTTGTTGTCAAGTGGATTCTGGCAGCACAAATCAAAAGGCATCTTCCATTTTGGAAAGTGGGAATCTGTCTTGCAGAGGCGAGATCAGGCAAAGGCAGATTGCTGCTTACAGCAGGCTCTGCTTTCTGTGTTATTGATGCTTGATTAACAATAATATCACAGCAAAATACGAGTGATCTCTGCCTTACTGAGAGAAACACAGGGAGGGAGGAGGTGTAATGGAGTCTGCCTGTGTTGGGATCCCAAAAATCAAGAAGACCCATTTGTAAGTCTATTCCAATAAACTAACTGGGCATCCCCAAACCTCTGACTTCCAGAAGCTGGAACTGGATAACAGGGGATGGATCACTCAATAATTGTCCTGTTCTGTTCATTCCCTTTGAAGCACCTGGCACTGGGTGTGGTCAGGACCCCTGGCACGCCGGGATCCTGGGCTGCAGCAGAGCCCCAGGCACGGGGCTGGCAGCCCGGAGGGACCCCACGTGCAGGGCGACAGCCAGGACCCTGGGCGGAGTTTAACCGTTGACAGAAACCAATAACCATCAAGCTTATCAGTTAACCAGTTAAACTCTTACATCCCTATTCTGTGGACAGTTATGATTTTCATAAAATGCCATTTTCTAATGGAAAAACGTTCCACCAGATCTAGCTGTCATATGGATGCAATAAAAGCAGAAATCCCAAAGTTCTTGCTCAGTGTTTTACTCAGTCCTTACTCAGAGCATAATCATTGCCTGACTAAAGGCTTAGTAACTGAACAAGGATCACAGGGTTTCCACCTGAGTGTTTAGTGGCGTAAGTTCTATGACCTAGAAAACTTCCTGTAAATCTTGTTGTTGGGTAATCAGCTTGCCCAGAGGGACTCCAAGTTCATCATAATTAGATGAAGCTGAAGAATAGCAGAGATGACACAGAAGAACCCTTCAGCCATTGCATTATACAGAAGTAGGGGATATTAAACATTGGTCACTATATATTGCAAAGAGGAGACTGATGCTGATGGAATTATAATTGTCACAGAGGAAGAAGAAAATCAGCTTTCACTTCTGGGGTCCCGGATTGGTTACAATTTGAGATGGGCCTGGACCAGAACATAGGAACATACTTCAATCCCTTTCTCTCCCTATTCCCTACCGAAACCATGGAAAAGTCTTGATGTGTATCTGAACTTCATAACCCTGATCTTACCTCTGTGACAGGCTGGATTAGAACCCTGAATACTGACACCCTCAAATGATGGGGTAGTTCATATCCAAATCCAGGTTGTGGATCCAAACTTCACAGCTCAGGCCCTGCTCTATGTGCAGTGCAAATTAATTTGTTAGTTCCCTGCGTAGCAGATGTGTGTCCACATCAGTCTGTGTAATTACGCTATAGTGTGTAGTTATCACACAGTTTGACACAATTTGACATGAACTGAACAAGAGATCAAGGGCTATAGTAAAAGGGCAACCCAACTCACACTTGTCCTCCTAACAGTTTAATAAAATCCCTCGAGATGCCAAAACCAGGATGAGCTGGTGCCATTTCATCCAGAATAATGCAATAAAGCACATTGGTAGCTAGCGGGCCCAGACTGTAGAGAGAGGATAGTTTTGGGGCTTGGACACTGAATTATAGCTGGCTCTGCCAACCTTCCTTTGTGACCTTGGGTAAATGACTTAATCTGACTGCCCCATCTCTACTATTTAGCCCAAGTGAAGGGAGAGAATATGTCTCTGCTCTCATCCTACTCTTCCGCCAGTAGATGTTATTGCCCTGTTAATTCCCACGTTCTTTTTCCAGGGGCTTGTGCTTGACCACTGCAAATGAGGGGAGGGAGTTGGCAGGCCCCATGCTATCCCCATTTCCCATATTCTTGTCCAGGCCTAACATACAGGCTAGCCATACAAGTTTTCTCAAGATAACTATTAGGAATAGGGCTTCCAAAAACCAAATGATCTGGGAGCATATTCCTCCCTGACATAACTCTGGCCATGTACCAGGGAGGATGTTTGCTTTTTATTCACTTTATTTACAGGTAGGGTGACAAAAGGGACCCAGTTCATTGAAACCAACTCAGCTGAACAATAACAAACTGAGAGCTATAGGTTAAGAAGAGAGGTCTAACATAATGGGGGATTTCCCCTCCAGCTTGTATTGTTTTATTTCATTTTTGTTCTACCACCTATTAGCAAAGGCGATTTTATAAAATGGAACTAATAAATACATTCGTAGAGATGTGTGCTGTATAAGGCAATAGATGGCTTTGGTATTTGAACGTTACGATTTCCTTTAGTGTCTGATGTGAGATCCTAAAAAAAATCCTTATGTAATAACGCTACATTCAGAATACATAATACATACATTATAGTGCTACTGTATTTACCTTCCATTGTGTTTACTCTTTGCTTCTTTGCTTCTCTGTGTCAGCTCCCAGTCAAGTCTGACTCACAAATGCTAGATGGGAAATTACACAGCTTGCACGGTGAAGCTTGGTGCTCCCACTACCCCATTTCGGGTTACCGCTTGCTCTTTTCTTTTGCTACAAAGGGGAGTCCTGATTCTGCACACCAGAGGCTAATGTGTTTTCTTTTCACCTTCTTTAACTAGCTTATCCTGCCACTAAAGGAAAAATTCCTGTGCCACTTGAATTTTGTAGGGTTTGCGTTCTTTGTTTACTTTCTAATCCTCTTCTACAGTACGGTACCCACCAGCCAAAACAGCTGACAAAATGGACCATGTGTTGCCTGAATCAGACTCATAAGTAAAATGTAAAAGATGCCTTTTGCCTATTTTAATCAATGTTAAACATTTCTCCTTCTGTTTTATTTTGTTTGATTGGCTTGGTTTGGTTGGGCGGGGATTCGGTTTTTTTCATTTTTTTGTCAGTGCCCATGTTACTTCACTGCCCTTTGAGAATCTTTATGGTCACAAAATGCTTGCTGATCAAAAGCAGGTTCTCTTGATCGAGCCAGGAAGCAGACTTTCCCCTTTGAACCTCACAGCTTCCACGCCCAGTCCCTCTCATTTCTGGCCAGATCCTCAACTGTTGTAAATCAGCATTGCGCTGTTGAAGTCAATGCAGCTACGCTCATTTCTACCAGCTGAAGATTAGTTATGCCACTCCAAGAAATACAATTGCACTGAAGTAGTTCTATGTTGCTTTTGAAATTTGCAGAATGTTGTGATTATTTTTTTCTTTCCAGCTGGTGGTAGAATTGGCAGAGGAGAATTCCCCTACTTAAGTTTCACATCTGAAATGTTTTCTCAGAGCTCTGTTTCACAGATGGCATAAGAGCGACAGCAGAATATTCTGTGCCTGTTGCAAGAGAATCCTAGCCTGCCTGTTTCACCACAAGCAGGGGCATTACAGAGAGGGCAACAAGGTTGGCTTTGTTTTAGTGAACGTTTTCCAAATCACAAGGCAAAGTTCCCCTGTAAAAATAAATGTGGTGGATAGATCCTGTGTTAGGCTCCAGCCTCTGTCCACCACCACCACAAGGGAACTGGATTCCAGCCATAACTTGACAGCAGAAAATTCTCCTGGAAGAAGAGACCTTCCTGGTGGTGTGACACCGGTACAGCCAGCTCCTGTACCAGCCACCCAACCTAGCCCCACTTGGGGTGGTCAAGGGTGGGGCTGGGCAGATCCTCCACTGGTATAAAGCCCCTTAGGACCATAGCCAAGTGAGATAAGTTAGTGCAGCTCCAAGACTCCTTGAACTCACACAGGAATCTGGCTGGCACAGACTCAGGGAGTCACAGGCTGGAACTTGGCGTACTGCTGTGAAGATATTGGAATGATCGTGTATTTATGGGCTGAGCAGTTTCAAAACCTGCTTGCCTTTCCTTTGGGATGCATAGAAGGGTGCGTCTAGTTGTGTGCAAGCCACTATTCTCAACTCCATCCTCACTGCCCCAAAGGATCCCTTGTTCACTGGTCAGGTCTATCTGTGACCCAGCTGCAGACTTGAGGTTTGAGAAAGGACTCTGAAGGTAACCTTGTAAGGGCTAATTCTAGTCGCCTGTAGAAAGAGCTCTAAATGTTGCAATGACCACCAATTAAACTGCACACAACAATAAAGGAGAAACACAGAGGGGTGAAGAGCTCATATGGGGAAGCCAGGGTGTCTTTTTCCCCCCAGAGCACCTCTTCAGCTATAGAGGATATAAGAGCGAAGTCTGGTGAGTTTTCAATTGAATTGATATAATATTGGATTTATTGTTGCAATTAAAAATATCACTACAATTTCTTTAAGAAGATAAGTGCAATGGATTGATTTTCTTATGTGTTTTGTAACAGACATGCATAGTACCTGCATAGCTATGCATAAGTATTAAACTGGATACGTGGGACTTTCTGGTAGTGACTGAACAACATCGGGTCCTATATAATAAAAATGGTCTTGTACACACCCGTAGTCTGAATTTCTTGAAGGAGGAATGGAAATGTATCAGGAAAGATGCATGATGGTTTGTTGTTTTGCTGTATCTTGCAGATCCAACCTCTAATGATGAAGCTTCCCACCTAACTTCTTTCTTTTTGGGAGCAGAAAGAAAAGAAGAAAATGAAGAGTCTGAGCTGTTGATACATTGGGATAATCTCTTTCCATTGTATTGAACATTGCTACCTTTCCTTAAGTTTTGTTTCACCAGTTCTGCTGATCTTTTTCCTGTTGCTTCTGATTTTTACTCGATTTTGATGCCGAATTTTCCCTTCAATAAGTGAACGTTTTAGAGAGAGCAATGTTTTCCCCTTAGAAAATGTCAGCTGAAGAAAAACAATTCAAAGAACTGTATATGCTGCATGAGTAAACTATCATAAAACTTTCACTGAAAAGATTGTTGCATAAACATGTGTACTGTATGTGTATGTCTTGACATTTTTGTTTGTCTGTAGGGTGTATAAAAATTTGCTTTTTTCACATGTGAAATAATTTCTTCTTGCTGCTAAGTGGTGAAATAAAACACTGGTAAAGGCAGATTTTTTGCTAAATATACCCTGAGTCTCCTGAAATGAAGATATTTTTGAATGTTTGTTAGCCTGTTTTGTAGCTCTCTATCTGGTGGGAAGTGGTGTCAATAAGCATGCTGTGACATTTTGCCTGGGACTAGAAAAATAAGTATTACAGTAAAAGCCATTGATCAACGAAGTGTACTGTAACCATTCGTCCTGCTAGAGGTCAGTATGTCTAAGACAGAGCCTGCCCTGTGCTGAGTAAAGGCCTGTTGTGTGCAGCTCCTGTGTCTAAGTCTTCATTTGTAACACATGCTTTCCCTCCTTTCTCAGACTGCATGCCTTTGAGTAGCATAGCTGCGAAGGACAGATTGTGTAATAAAAAGTAAAAGTAAAGTGTTACCAGCAAAATGATATGCAACCAAAGCACTTTTTTTTTTCTGTTCTCACTATCTTTATCGCTGTTTATTATTTTTCTGGGCCTGATCCAACACCCACTGAAAGTCTTTCCATAGCTTTGAATGGGTTTTGGGTCAGGACCTCTGTAAACAGATGTAAAGATGGTCCATGTCAGATTACTTTCATTGGCCTCTCTCCCCCATTCTCCTTTGTTAGGCATATCAAACGCACAAATTAAGATTCGACCCCCAGAATATATTCTGGGGTGATAAATTGACCTTCTGAAACAGGAAGATGGTGAACAGCATCTCTGCTTACACCAACACCTTGTAAATGTTAGCATGCATAAATACTGTAGAATATGCATTTTCCTTGTCAGTGGTACCTCAGAAAATAAACACCTTGTAAAAATGTAATTCTACATTTGCTTATGTTTTCCATTTGTTTGGGGTTTTTTCCCCCTATCATCTAATGAAGATTCTGTTAATTATCTCGTGTACGGAGAAGCATAGATTTGCAATACTAAAACAGATCATTGGACCTCCAAGATTGGTATCATTGGACCTCCAAGATTGTGGTCAATATGTGTAGAAGAAGGTAAAAGCTGCCCGTGTTGCACCTTTCCAATAACATAATTTGTACGTGTGGTGATGGAGAATTCCTTCCCGAGCACCGGTTAGCTACAATCCATACACCCCAAAGCATCCTTGCATCCTTCCATTCTCTCCACCTTGAAGCATAAGAACTGATTACCTTAGCTTGCATCCCAAGAAATTTTAGTAATGGCCATAGCATGTGTTCTGAATTTTATACTTTACGCAAAAGTTAAATTGATCTAGAGCTAAAACCTTTCTGTGAATGAAAAACAAATATTGTAATTTGTATGTCACTGAAATACAGCTGAATGGTGAGGAGGTTAAATCAGCCTTAGCTATACTGTGATTAATATGGGGAAACATTAGGAGCTAGACTTTTTTCCTTTTCTAAATTTTATGTAAATAGAGAGATGTTGTATATTAATCTCCAATCATATTTTTATTGTAAAGCTCCATTAAATGGTGTGGGATCAGACCCTTAGTGAACCTGGGTATTTTAGTATACTTAATTGCAAGGCTAATGGTTTAACACAATGGACTTCTTTATTTTATTCTCTCTCTCTTTCTATAATTTGTAGCATACATTGAAGATCTCACAAGATGTGTTGAGCAAAGCAGAAGACTCATTATCGTGTTAACTCCAGACTATGTTCTCAGGAGAGGATGGAGTATTTTTGAGATGGAAAACAGACTCCAGAACATGCTAGTCAGTGGAGAAATCAAAGTTATTTTGATCGAGTGTACTGACTTAAAAGGGAAAGTGAATTACCACGAAGTGGAATCTTTAAAGCACACCATCAAACTTCTCTCAGTGGTCAAGTGGAAAGGACCAAAAAGCAGCAAACTGAATTCTAAGTTCTGGAAGCGCTTAGTCTATGAAATGCCAGCAAAGAAAAAAGAAGTTTTATCTCGGTGCCAAGTCCTGGACTCTGCAGAACAGGGACTTTTTGGAGACCTCCAAACTGTACCGTCTCTAGCTATGACAGGCGCCTCTGCCACTTTCGTAGCATCTCAAGCAGATCTAGCCGATTACCATCAAACGGATTCCATGCAAATGAGACATTATTGCAGAGGATACGAGTATGACATGTCAGCTGCAACCATGCCAATAGCTTCCATAAGTAATCACCACACCTATTGTAACATACCCTTGACACTACTAAATGGACAGCTACCTCTTAATAATACCATGAAGGACACCCAAGAATTTCACAGGAACAACCCATTGCTACCTTTATCATCCCAGGAGCTTAGCTTCACAAGTGATATTTGGTAGTGAAGATGAGAACTCTTTTGAGATGCTTTCTGAGCACCACGAAGACAGATTTTTAAAGAACATTAAGTTGATGCCACGGGGTGCCGAATCATATTTGAGGCAGAGGCACATTTACTCACTTTTGTACCTGAACTTTTTTGTTTACATTTCCAAATTACTGACAAAGGGGACCTTCTTTTGTAGCTCAATATGTAGTTCATATCATTTAATGTACAGTTTTCTTGATTCTTTGAAGGGGGAAACATATCCTTTGAGTTTAACGTATATGTTTTACAGCCTGGTATGGATGGAAGTTCAATACTGTATTTGATCTCCGACATCCATCTTTATGTAATGGCATTTCAACAATTTACACAGAATTTAAAAAAAAAAGAAAGTATAAACTTTAGTACAGATTGCAAATTCTAAACTTAACATGCTATAAAAGAAAATATGTCTTTGTAGAGCACACTGGATGAGCCATTCTCAAAAGAAAACCTTAGGAAGCACTTCCCATAAGGTTGTCACAAGTACATTTTTAGAAGATGCCCAGCTGATACAACAATATGGATGAAGAGCTACTAGCTTTATCAATACAGTGCACAGTAACTTCAGAATAAATCCACTGCTCACGTCAGCATCCATTCATTTTGTTATTGAGGCATATCTTATTCCTAGCAGACGGTTAGCTGTGTGTTTTTATTAACAAATTGTGAGAATATTGTCAGCTGTTTAGGATGATTTCAAACGACTTTTCTGTGGTTTATTAGATTTCACAAATGTTACCGTTTTAAATGGGAGTTTTTAAACACTTTAAGTACAAACTTCATTGTCTGTTAACAAAATCATGATTTCTTAAAATCTCCTGACGTGTTGTAAGGTTTGTACTAATGGCCATGTACTTTTACATATTATTTTCCAAAATTGAAACAGTTGCAATTTAAAATGTACACGTTACTGAGAATATTAGCAAGAGAAAATTAATACAGCAATATTCAGAGATCAAGAGCTAAATTATTCAGGTTTACTACCAGTATGACTTCAATTGCAGTGATAATCATCTGAAATGTAGTTATGAAAGAGAGAATATGCTGTCTCTATATCTACCTGTCAATTTATATATCTTTTACTATGGCTCAAGCACAAGTATTTCTTTTCGCAATGCTTCTAGCGATACGTTATGTAGATTGGGTTGCGTAAGCAGCTCTTAAGGTCAGTTCATGCATCTCTTACTCATGGGAGTAGTGTATGTGTCAAATGAGAATAATGCTACTTATCCTTCTTGGTAAGCATTCTGAGCTCTAGGGATGACAATCATTCTCCAAGTCCTAAGTATCATTAATTAAATAATCGAGGAGTCTCGTGGAAACCATTAGGATTTGTAAGGACTAATCACATGATTAAGGGTTATAGAATTGGGCCAATGGAGACAACAGCGTTTGAAGAAAAAGTTCAAGGAACCAATTCTGCAGTTCTTAGCGAGGCAAAATTCCCATTGACTTTAGTGAGAGCGTGCCCAACATGAGAGTTTTGCCTCCGTAAGGGCTGCAGGATCAAATCCAGAAATATGTGCATAGAAGGCAATGGTGCCCCCATTTTAACAGCCTTTTTAGTCTTGCTGCTTTTTGATTGCATAAGTTAAAGTTTGTACTCTGCACCTAGCTTCCCGTGGTTCAATCTGTAATCAAGGTATAGTAAATTCTCACATTTTGCAAATGTTTCTTAAATCATAAGTGCAGTAAAATTAAAATGAATACCAACTTAAGATCTAAAGAATTAAGTATTTGCCCAAAAGGTCATAAGAATGAACTCAAATGTACAATAATCTGTCAAGTTCTGTATTTTTCCATTGCTTCTCTCACACTATTTATCAACTTTCTCTTGCACCCCTTCACACCCGTTATGAACTGGAATATTTTCATTCTGTTCTCAATAATACAGGTTTATTTTGTTTTTCTAAACATACATGCATTTGACACTAACATTAAACGTGGAAACCTAGAAATGATAGTCATTTATTACAAATGTGAAACTATAACTTACTTTTTTGTAAAGTTAAGTTCAACATATGTAGGTATTTAATATAAATATTTTTCTATTGAGAAAGAAGGTGATTTTGCCTCCATTATAAATACATGTATTTAAAAAAATGAAATTTACAACATTTGCACTGTTTTATAAGTGTTACAGATTGTATTTACACTGGTTATGTTCTTTAATGCAAAGTGTAACTTAAAAAAAAACTAAAACAAATTCTGCATGAAGAGAGTTGCATATGTTTAAGTGAAAAGCTGTACTTTATTTTTATTTTCACATGATTCTAAAATCTTCTTAATTCACATAGAATGTTCAGTGAGATTTTTAACCCTACTAGTTCTGTATTGAGCATGCAAACTCTGAAAACATATGCAGGTCTATCTGCCTCTTTTATTTACAACGATTAAACATGGGTATCAATGTCAGTTGCTTGGCCACAATATGTATCTCAGAGCAGTAGATACTCAAGAACAAAATGCAGCTACATTTGCATTGGGGTAACATGAAAAGAACAGGTTTGAACGCATTGTGTATTTATGTATCTATATATTTTAGTCCTAGATGACAAATCGCACTCTGCTTTTTAATCTGAGATTTACAATTGTGTATCACATACTGCTGCAACATATACATAACTTGGAACCTACCATACCCTCTGCTTTGAGTATGGGAAAGGGGAATAGGTCTTGCAAGGGATACCACTCATTTCAATTCACAATACAAACAAATTACATGGTGGAATTCTAGTTTTTCCTTAAGTAGCAATTAAGCATCTGGATAAATTTTGTCAAAGGGTAGAATTTAGAGTTAAGTGGGACCTGCGTGGTGTGTGGACAATGTGCTGGTCCACTGTACCTGGGGTGAATTTAACCTAACAGCCCCTATCAAACTCCCATTAATGTCAATGAGAGTCTCTCTATTGACTTCAGTGAGAAATGGATTGGGGCCAAAGTGGCTTTTGTCCTAATACGTTCCAACATAACCATGAGAACGTCATTACCTGAAATAAGGAATTGTATACAACATGTTTAGCTTTTCTTTCTTTAGAAAAATAATATATTTGTTCTACTTGCTTAGAGAAAGAGATTTTGGCTGACAGAAAATAATTAGCAATGCAAAATGGCCATGAAGAGATGGGAAATTCAAAAGGAGGGAGGGGAATAGCAACAAACTGAGAAACATGCAGGCTGCAGACTGCAACTTACTCTAAGGATAATCAAATGTCTAAATGGTAACCGCAAGGTTATTCTGGTTTGGGGTGACAGTCATCTTTTTAAAATGGCATATATAGCGTAGTAGTGTTTGAAAACTATTTTACATACATTTGTCCTATTGTGTGAAACACCTTCCAGAAAATCAAGTAGGAACAAAAAGACAATTTATAAAAATGAGATTCATAAAGCTGGAAATATAAATCCATTCAGTCTTCCTACTAATTCTATTATAGTGAGGGAAATTCAGACAGAAGACCATTTAACTTGGACTGATGTGCCAATTCAGAGTGAGTATTGACTGTTCTTGGAATTATTTGTGTAATTCCAATGAATCATACTATGTGGGGGGGGGGGTATAGACCAGTGTTTCATAGAATAGAATGTAAGGGTTGGAAGGGATCTCAGGAGATCATCTAGTCCAACCCCCTTGCTCAAAGAAGGACCGATCCCCAATTTTTGCCCCAGATCCCTAAATGGCCCCCTTAAGGATTGAACTCACAACCCTGGGTTTAGCAGGCCAGTGCTCAAATCACTGAGATGTCCCTCCCCCCATTAAAAGTGGACTTGTCCAGGATTTGAACCCCGGGACCTCTCGCACCCTAAGCAAGAATCATACTCCTAGACCAACAAGCCAACTTCGATAGTTAATTTCACTGAATGAGAAGGCTGTATAATTAAATATTGTCATCCTCTGTCTATATAAGGCTCATCTAAAGTCCATTGAAACCATTAGAAGGATTCCCATCAGCTTCAGTGTGCTTTGGATCAGACTCTAAAGATCCAGGTTTACTGGAATAATACAGAAAAGAAACACAAAGAAACAAAGAGGCGAATAACTATTTACTTATTAAAGCTGTCTACGATCAGACTTGGTTTTGTGTTTTGCTTTGTTTCAATTCAATGCTAACACAAACTGTGGTACTTCAGGGCTCTTTAGCCTTGGGAAAGGAATTTAGTGTACCTCTTGATTATAAACAAGATAAGGACTTGGGGAAAAAATAACAAATGCCTTTAAAAAATCACTACCTTATGGTTTTAAAAATGCTTCTACTCTGTTCTCACCAGAGTTTCTCCTGGTTCATCAGTCCATCCCTATTCAGCAGAATGCTTAAACACATGCTTAAATTCCATTTACTTCAATGGAACTTAAGCAGGTGCTTAAAATTAAGCACATACGTAAATGCTTTACTGAATTCACACTGGTCACTTTTTTAAAATGCCCTTTACCTGGCAATAGACCTTCTGAATAAACCCCAATAACTGAGCTTTATTGTACCATTAGGCTGAACAACCCAGAGAGAGTTTTATTGTAGGCTTTTTCATATTCTGGGATTCCTCTTCCTAATAGATGATCTCTCTGATCCCAATCCTCAGAAGTACTCGAGCTAAGGACACGCAGCAGCTCACAGGATTAAGTCTTCAGGAGCAGTATCCTAGCTGGGCTTTTAATTTTCCATCTTCTGAACTGATCTGAATATCTTGACAGACTCACCATTAACAGGTTCCATACTCCAGGCTGTAGAGATGAGACAGTCTTCAATGCATGCTAACCTGGGACTGAACTCTTTCCAGGAAGTCAGTAGCTGATTTGAGATTAGAGGTTTCTTCTTTGTTTACAAGGTCAGTTTGGAAAGTTTTCCCAGCCACATCATCTGATGCTGTGTACAACTCCTCTGAAACTGTGCCATAGCTCACAGATGGACTCAGTACATGACAAGGATCAAACCATTGGCCATGTGGTATGCCAGTAAGGGGTGAGATAGCCCCTTACTGCTGCATAACCCAACCTTGCATCAGACCAATCTATCCCAAGGCCATTTAAGTCTGCTGTGGAGGCGATCTGCACCTAATCCACAGGCACCTGGCATGGAGCTGCTTGGTGTGGTGGACCAGAAATGTGATCTGTGTGAGCCCAAGTGGTCTTTTATGCATCTTCACCAGCTTTCAAACACCTGCGGGGACCATAGAAGTTTCTGCAACCCAGGCACAAGGGGGAGACGAGACTATATCAGGGTCCTTGTATTCTTGTAGTTCACATATGACATTTGCCTGTTCCTAGGAGGATTACTGAGGGGCTCTGACTATAGTAGGGTGGGGCCAGGTCCTCCTCCAGTACAGGTGCCCTCATCTTCAGTTAGTATCTGGCAGACAGAAACATCTTGAAACGGGCAGATGGAAGCTCACTGTGTAGCCCATTTAGTTTCCTCAGTTATTCAGCTTAGCAGTAACCTTCCCACCTCTCCTTCCCTGATATGCCCCAGGGTTCCAGATGCCACATACAGCAGCTCGGGCAGCGGTCTTACAAATGCCACCTGTGGGGAGGCAGCCACACCTGCTCTCCAACCCTCAAGTGATGAGGGAGCACAGAATTCTTTGAACCCATTGAGACTGCCAGCAGTATGGCCCTATTGCCAACACCATGTGATGGATGCAGATGGGATCAGGATTGGGCCTATCAATCTATCTAGGATGTTTACTCTGCGCCTGTTACCATGATGTCTTGATGATCTTACAGCCCAGTGCATGCCAAACTCCTGTTAGAGCATAAGGTTAGAAGAGACCTCCTGTATCATCCAGTCCAGTCACCTGCTACCACAGGCAACCCCATCATATATCCCATTCACAAACTTATCAAGCTCTATTTTAAAAGTAGGTAGATCGTTTGCCCCCATTACTCCCATTGGAAGGCTTTTTTGCCAGCATAAACTACGTCTCCCCTGCGAGGGCTGGCAGGCCTAATTCTACCAGCAAATCCTTTTCTCGTGTAGACTCCTATGCAGCTAAGTCATTTATGAAAATAGGAACTTAGGCTCAAAAGTCAGTTAGATGCTTTTGAAAATTTTACCCTTGGTCCAGTACTCTGACAGTCCTATCTGGGAAAGGCTGGTATGTGCTTTATGCCATCAGCCGGAAAAATAGGTACTGCACATTGTAAAATAATAATGCACATGTTTGTTTAGTTGTGTAAATATTTGTCTGTTTAGAAGTTTATGAAAAAATGCATGAACTGTCCCCCCAAATAAACTTTTGGAAGTGTTTAACATTCAAATACTTACCTACTTTTCTGCCCTGATTAGCATACTTAATATGAAAAACCACAAGATTTTTTAATACTTTATAGGTTATAGAAAAAAGTTAAATTAGAAAATGGGAAAGTACCAGCCCACTTGTGTTCCATAAAGACAGTGTTGGTTTAATTTTCCTTGTCGTTGAGATGTATTTAACCTTACTTCCCTGAAGAACTGAGCTGACCTGCCTGTGATGCTAAAATAAGGATGTCTTTTTCAATAATTAGAACAAGAAGACATTTGATCATCTTAACGGTTAACACACTAATTACCCTTCATGGAGAAAATCAAAATAGGTGTTTAACAAGCACAGTCTAAATCTGTAGAAAGTGGAAAGCAAAAGCTTTTGAACCTTGCCAAAACATTTGTCATTTAAATGATAAAACAGTAACCCTGCCAATAGAAGCAGAATACAAGCTGTCAGCATTTTCATTTCATTGCAATATAGCCGTACAGCTCTAGACCAAGCAGGGAAACAAATACATAAAAAATTCAGTTTTTCAAGATGAGCCAGATTGTTATGGCAGATATACTGTAAACTACTCCCCTAATTCATTTTTCACCAGTGCCAGATACCATGTAATTGGCTATATTAGGTTGTAAGAGCTATATTTTCTTCAGTACAAGCAAGAGCAAAGTCCAAACAAACTCTCTTCTATTGGATGAGTGTTATAAGCTTCCTTAAGGCTTTAAAACGGTTTCTGTTGATGGAATATTGAGTGGTGTACATGGCTGTCTGGTATTAGCGTTGGCCAAAATTTTCAAATATAGGTCCCTAAAGTTAGACCCCGAAACAGGAGTAGCTTGATGTGCAGAAGTGCTCAATACCCATATCTGTTACTAAATCCAATGGCACTAATATTATTCAAAACCGGTGGGACTGGGGTTGAGGTCAGTGGGATGACGAACATGCTTAAAGTGTGTGCTCGGGTGCGTTGCTGGATAGGGGCCCAGAATGCTTAGCACCTTGTTGGATTGTGCTCCATGTGTATCGAGTGATTTGTACAACACTCTGTGCCCTGCTCTGAAGGAAGAGTATAGCAGAGCCGAGGTGAAGATGAAAATTCTCATAGAGAGGAGCCCAGGTGTATTTGATATCTGAATGCAAACGATATGGAATTCAGAACTTGGCACTGGGCTTCGTGACGTGGAGGGGTGACTCACATGCAGAAAACTCAAGGGGAGGTTGCTTTTGCTACCAAACACATTTCCAGGAGAAATCCAGACCCTGATCCTGCATAGACTTGATGTAAATTAGCCTTCTCAGAGGATACTCAATAAGAATCACATCTAATGAGATGTGAAAAAGTTAACGTACAATATACTATGAACAGTGTCTATGCGAGTCAAATGTAACATCTGCCAGCAGCTACAAGGGAGCATAGAAAAATTAATCCCCCAACAGAAGGGATTAAAGAGAGAGACCCCAATTTTCAAAAGTCACTTCTTACATTGTGCATAGAGAATGCAGAGCTGTCCCACAAATACTACCACCATTTAAAACCTCCAAAGCCCTTTGAGAAGAGGACCTCAGAGCTCTTTGCAACCATGAAATAAACTTGAGACCACATCACTAGGGCAAGAAAATGTTGCCATCCTCAGTTTTCATAAACGGGCAGGAACAGAAGCTAGATCTCCCAACTCCCAGGCCTGGCCTACGCTAACGCTGTAAATTGAGCTAAGTTACACTAGTTAAGTTACGTAAGTAACATAACTTAAGTTGACATACCTCAGATGGACATGCAGTGGTGTCCACACTACACTAAGCCAACAGGAGACGCGCTCCCATCAATTTAGTGTGTCTTCATCAGACCTGCTAAATCGATGCTGCTGCATCAAACTCAGCAACGCTGATGTATCCATGTAGTGTAGACAGTCTTGTTCACTAATCTCCAGCTAATCCTTCCTCGGTTACAATACCAACAAGCCCAAGTGACCGTCTGAGTGCACAAAAATGTAGGATACGGGCTTGGAATAGAGGTGGCCACTTTCAAAGAGTGGGTCAGGATTCATTAGAAATCAATGAGATATGGTGTTTGGCTGTTAACCTACAGTACTATTAAGAAAGAAATAACCAAAGATCAATAGATGATTATTTCCATTTATTCAGCCATTTAGACGGAGTGCAGATCCTGGAATACACTAAGGGAGAAATTCACCCCTGTGCAGATGGAGTGGTGCACATGAGTCAACAGTGGATTATTTAGTCTGCAGAAAAGAAGAATGAGGGGGGATTTGATAGCTGCTTTCAACTACCTGAAAGGGGTTCGAAAGAGGATGGATCTAGACTGTTCTCAGTGGTACCAGATGACAGAACAAGGAGTAATGGTCTCAAGTTGCAGTGGGGAAGGTTTAGGTTGGATATTAGGAAAAACTTTTTCACTAGGCGGGTGGTGAAGCACTGGAATGGGTTACCTAGGGAGGTGGTGGAATCTCCTTCCTGAGAGGTTTTTAAGGTCAGGCTTGACAAAGACCAGGCTGGGATGATTTAGTGGGGGATTGGTCCTGCTTTGAGCAGGGGGTTGGACTAGATGACCTCCTGAGGTCCCTTCCAACCCTGATATTCTATGATTCTGTAGGCCTTGGGCTGGGGTGAATTTCACACTGTAACAGAGGTGAAAATGAGGAAGAACTCATAGGAACTCAGCTCCAGCACTCACTGTCTTACACTGGAGCAGAGTGTTAGAAAAGACGTGTCTTACTATTTCACTGGAAGAAGGGGGAAAACCAGTGAATATTGAAGGAATTAAATGGAATAAAATTTGGCCAAGATCAAAAAAGCTCTTGGAGGGGGCGGGGGGAATAGATAATTGGACCTGCATGCCAATGCTCAGTCCTGTGTTCTGGTCCCTGATTACTACCTTCATTGCCCATTACACCACTTCCCCCACTTTGAGCACAGATACCACACAGAATAATCTGTTGCTTTACACTTAATCCAAAGGAATAGACAATAACCTGCTTCTTTCAGGCAGCCAGTCAATTTAATTCAATAGCCTGGGCCTGGATTTGTGGCTAAGTTGTCTCTTGATCAAGAGCAAAGCTTGTGCGAGTCTGCGAGAACCACTGCAGAATTTGTGTCCTTTGCCCTGTTTTTACTCCAACTATCCCATGGGACATCAGGCATATATCTCTGAGAGCTAATCTTGGCACTTTCATTTGGGATCAGCAACTGCTGCTGAGAGAGGAAAACACAGAGGTTTCCTATCAGCTGTGGGACATACAGTGATTTGGTTTGTACTTTGGAGGGACATAACTTGATAAGAAGATGAGAGGCTAGACTGCTTGATTGTGGCAACAGATTACTGGGGAAAGGAGGAGGCAGAACCTTGTATTGAAGGATGATTGAATCCTAGCAAATAGAAATGAGTCCAAACTGAAACTAACCTCTTGAAGCCCCTGGATTCTAGGAAAATCTGAATCTGAATTTCATTACTGGACCCCATCTTCATATTAAGTAGACCCAACTCCTTGGCTATGAGCATGCTTAGCCTATCAAAAAATTCCAATCCAGATCAAAACTTTGGCCAGCTAAAGCCTATCTTTAGCAACAGTTTTAACTTGGAAAGTGCCTGATGGCAGAGCAAAGTAAGTTCATCTTATTGCACTGTAACTTCAAAATGGACAGTTTATGACAGAGCCAGAGAGAGAGAGTCTGAGCAGGAAAAGGAAAAGGCATGAATTGTAACAAATAGTCTTTACTCTCCTGAGACGCAGCCAGCCCAGGCACCATATACAAATAATGGGAAACAGGATGAAGAGTTAGGCATATGAGTGATTGGGTTAGGGTCAAACCACAACAGACAACAAAACCAACAGTCAAAATGAGCAAATGCAGACCCGATCCTGCAGTCAGATCCGCCCAGATAACACTTGCACTTTTCAAGGGCTCAAGTCCCTTCACTGGGGTCTGTAGTGTAGACGAACTGGTTGGTACCCCTTTTAAATAGCTGGCAAGCCCTGCGCGCCTCCCTGTTTTCCTGGGGCAACTGTTAAAAGAGATACTATCCAATTCTTATATACTACAGTACAGACTCCATAGAGGTGTAAGTTCCACTCAGGCAGCTTCGATGGCTGTTTTTGGCCCTGATGCTGCAAATAGGCCTCGGTGATGAACATAAACAAGAGCGAACAGTAATGAAAACACTCCCTTAAAAAAAATCAGGCATTGACTCCCTTCCCCTTTATCCGCATGTCATAAGCTTGTCAGGGCCAGGACTGGTTGTTTTACATGTCTCTAAAATAATTAACACACATCTATATAAATACTGCACCTGGCAGACGATGCTCAGTTACTCTGTTAATAATGTATTATGCTACTGATCTGTCTAAAGTGGAGCGGAGCCGAGCGGAAGATGTGGGCTGAGGTTTTCAAAGCTGCCTAAGAGATCTGGATGGCCGATTCCAAGTAAAGGCAAAAGGAAATGTGTTTCTAATGGCTTTGAAAAGCTCAACCATAAACTTTTTAAATGGCAGGAAATAAAGATGGAGGACTACAGAATTACTGTAAGGCAACTACATGCTAAAAAGTAAGGTGGGGTTGCACGTAGCTGAAAGCTCCAGGAGTCAACGAAATAGTGGCAGAATGTAACGAAGGCCGCAATTGCAAAATGCTGCAAAACTAACCTTTGGGCTGCTAAGCATTTTTCTTTCTTGGCAGCCAAACAAATGTTACGAAAGAATAACTTTCGGCATGCATTGTATCCGGAGGGTTAACAAACATGTATAATAACAGATGCAGAGATAGGGCTGAAACTGGCAGACTGTGCTTCCTCTTTTGAATGAGTGGAGAGCTATGGAGACTCAAGGGATGATGGGAGTTGTCTGTGTTGGAGAAATAAGGTCACAGGAATCGTCAGAGGGGCCTTAGGAGTGATCATAGCAACAGCACAGAAGACAGCCAGAAAAACTTCTTGACTTTAAAAAAACAGATTCTCATTATTTTACACTGACCACATTGCACAATCTTTTAATAATGAGGGGAAATAAAAGCCTAATGAAGTAAGAGTGACTTGTAAGGGACTTAAAAGGTACTGCAGGAAAAGAAGCTATGGAGGAATAAAGCAGCGGGTCTCCCATGTGATTGTTAACAATGGGCAAATCTCAACAGGTTCACTGCAGATACATCAATCCAACAGGGGCTTGGCTCAAGGTATTGCTAACAGGATAATACAGAGCCTTTCACCCCTAAGACAGAGGTTTAAATCCAGCCAAGTTCAGTAGTGGGCTGATAGCCAAAACTCGCTGCCATCTGATGGCCATTAGTGGCCTGTGTGCAGTGAGTTGTTGATCTCTGTCCAGTTCCTGGTTGTCAGGTGTGTACATCACATTTGACACCCATTTTGGTTATCTCAGCAAAAAGATCAAGGACAGAACAGGCACAAAGACTGAACGACTGTCTCAATCTCTCATGGTGATTTCTTCCCAGACAGGGTGTGCATTTATTAGCAGGGTGGTGTGGGAGAGCTTATGCAGTCAGTACCTGTGTTGGGTCTGTACCCTGGAGAGCAGATTTCAGTTTATCCTAGCCTTCTTGATTCAGAAAGCTCATTAATGTATGAGATTTCCAGTACTTGCTGATTTTAGGCAAGGGGGAGAATACTTTTCTTGTGGCATTACAGCAAAAAAAAATAGCTCCTGTTTGGGCCATAATTAAAACAGAACCAATGTTCTGCCATCTTCGCATGAATGAATAGGGAATTGAGCTAGGAGTAATCGTGGCCTTGATAGTACGACCATTATCGCTGCGATAAACACTGCTGTCCTTAATACAGTGCCTTTGGACTTCTTACTGTCCTGTATATTTATTGCAGACCCCACATCCCTGAATTCCATTAGTTCAATCTGTCTGCGTGCCCACGACCCTCCGCCTTAAAATGCAGCTTCTGCTCCATGCTGTCACCAGGATGCTTGTTCCTCCCCTCAGGCCCTGAATCTTCCCACCCCCTTCAAGAGCAGGTGCGGTGAGTCTGTGACATGGTACATCAGTCAGCTGCCACTCAGTTAGCAGCAAAGCAGAAGACAGAGTATGGGCAAGACTACCTCACTTTGGAAACTAATGTTGTCCAGAAGCATTTGCCGCTGTCTCGTCTGGGAGAACTCATTGCTTTGCTAACACAGTGCAGAGTGATGACCACACAAACTTGTGTGTACAGGGCACTGAGGCAGCTAAAGCAGCTTAGCGTCTGACATACTGAACTGAATGCCAGTTTGTCGGGGGAAAATTCATTACTATAATACCAAAATGCATCAAGCTAATATTTATCTTAATGTAATGGAGGCTACCAGGAGATGGCCTGGTGTTTTCTTTAACAAATGAAGTTGGGGAGGGGGGAAATTCTCACTAAGTAATTGAGAAATAGAGAGAGAGAACTAGATGACTGATAACTGCAGCCTGTGTAATGCTGCGTCTTCACCTACCAAAGTCAGGAAATCGATTCTCCCTCTCAGACATTCTCTGTTCCAAACAGCCCATCGCTACACCAGATTGACCATGAGCTCTGTCTGCGATCGCGGTGTTTTAAACTGCCATTCACGGAGCCTACCTTATTTTTCCACTGATTTCATGAGTCACATCACATCTTTCAAAGGTTGGATTGATCTTTCAACGGGCCTTTATGGACACCCCAGTTGATGTCAAAGAGGAGAGACCGCTTACAGAAAGCGAGCTTGAAGTGCAGAGTTTGAAAGGCTAGAAATCATTAAAAGGCCACCTCAGCCAATAACCTATACTGTAACAATTGGAATTAACGTACCATTGCACTGCAATAACTTAGGAGACACTCCCAGCTATAAAGCAGCCAGTAATGGGCTCAGATGACCCCAATGATCTGAATTTGGCAGGAAGCAAATGCCAAATAGTTTTTCATATGCAAAGTAGGTAATTAAGCTTAAATGTGATCAGTGAACCAATGGCCTAAACCTTTAGTAGAACCGAGCATCATTTCATTGATGTCGCTACCTCCCATACATCATAACAAGGGAGTAACTAACTCCTCAGAAGGCAGTCAGTGGATGGAGAAGAACAGGTGATAGATTTCAAGTACCTGTTGAAAACCACAAATGTTCTGGTCCTTCTTCCTTCATGATACAACCACCTTATTCTGACACAATGCAACAACAACACTGCCTCTAAGGTATAATTCCCAAGAGGAATAACAGTTGGTCAATTTGAGCTTTATCTTAGTGTTCTCTTCCATACGAACAATAAAAAAAGGGCTCCTTCTGGGTTACCAGTTTTGCAGATGACAAGAGATTAATAATACCCTGAAAGAGCACAGTACACCTGAAATGATATCAGCATTCTCCTCTAATTTACATCTGTATAAATCTGGAATAATGCCACTGAAATCAATGCAATTCTTATGGATTCTACCATCTTCACTTAGAAGATTTGTCCCATTAGCCGTTGAATGTTGAAAGGAAATATAAAATAACAATCAGCTGCACCTGACTCCTCTTAGCCCAAAACTCTTTTAAAGCCTCTGTTAAGGTCAAAAACATGTCACTGAAGTTTTTCTTTTCAAAGGACTAATTCATGTGACATTGAATGACAGAAACTACATTTCTTCTGTGCACTGATAGGACTTAAAGAACGTATTTCCAGACTGCTACACAGGGCTGAAATTAACAATGACAAAACTTAGTTTTACAAGGATTTATCATCAAAATACTTTACCAGGACTTTAGGAAGAAACGTGATGAAAAAGATTGAACTGTACTTTTAAAAAAATGAAACAAAGCAAAACATGCAACCTATTGTGCAATGCTGTACATGAAGGGGGGGAAACCTTCCTGACCCTGACAGCAATCAGTTTACAACCCAAGGAATGAAATGTGATTACCCTTATCATAGTGTGCATCACTGGAAAAGCCCTAAGCAAATCTCCAATGCAAAGCTACCAAAGAGTTTCCACACACCCAACATACACACACACACACCCCTGGCTTAATATATTATAAACACAAAAAGGAGCCAAATGGAAGAAAATCAATCCATGAGTTTTAAAAAATTATATCCAGGAGAAGTACTGGCCAAGTAGGATCTAGTCCAGAAATCTGTCTCATTTCAATTTGTAAGTGGGATATGTGGGGGAAAATAATGGTAATACCAGGAAAAGCAGGTTCTCCAAACTCCATTAAGAATAAACAATGCTAAGGGGCATACACGAAAAAGATAAGCGATTAATATCCTAACAGCACAGAAACAAGGACATAACAATGAACTGTTTAATACCATCATGTGCACTGGAAAAGTGGAGGTGACCACTGGAGGGGATTAAATATGACTAAAAAAGCACAACTATCCTAAGTACAGGAGACTCATCAAAAGACGCCCCAAAAGAGGGGGAGGGGAGAAACATTGAATGCAGACTATGGCTACATTGTTCATGCAAATGTCAAGAGAAAACGCAAACCCATTAGCCCATACTTAAGTAAAGCAAACCATTATCTGACTGAACAGACGGACATGCCTGGACGAAAAAACAATCAATCTCTGTGGGGCTAACCTAACACCAAAAAATATAACCCAGTATTGGTGTTCACTCGTGCTTTTGTGGCTTGTTAGTTTAAAAAAAAAAAAAGCCGGAAAAACATCTGAGAGCTGCAAACAGCACGGGGAAATAGTGGTGGGACCAAAGCAAAGAGCATAGAAAACAGGCAGGACTGAAAATGATCGTGTATGCGCAGTCCTCAGATGGAACACCTGCAGCCTTTGAGAGTGGATTAACGAGAGCGAGGCCCAGGCCTGGAACTGAATGGGAAAAGTCTTCTGAACAGCCAGCCTAGCAAAAGCTTCATGAGAAACACCTTTATGGTGTAACTAAAGAAGCTGTTCAACTGCATGGGCACAGGGCAAAATAAAATTAAATTTAGGATAACCAAACACGCGAGTAAAGTCATCAGTATCGTGAACCAAATCACAATCATCTATTTGGTAATATAACCCTGCTGAACCCAGTTTGTCTGTCCCGGTAGACCCAAGGGAGACTAGAGGGGACCATCTTCCCACTTCCAACAAAGACTCCAGAACAAAAGTGCCTGGCTGGAGCACTGGGGTTGACTCCAGCAACAACAGCTCACCGCTTCAGAAAATAGGCGTGAGAGATTGGGAAAAGTCACCCCAGATCGCTTGCACAGATGAGAAGTCTGAGGAGAAAGGGAGTAAAAGGCTGAAGAGAGGCAGCAGTGGAGTTTGTGGGATTGGATGAGGAGCTGTAAGGGGAAGGAACAGCGAGCTCATCCAGAGCTCTTGTGATTTTAGGCACTGGACCAAGACTCAGGAGATCAGAGCTCATTTCCTGGTTTTCTGTCTCAGGCTGTGCCTTTAAGGGCAGGCTTTGACCAGCACAATTCTACTTCTCTGGAGACAGGTATTCTGGGAATTGTAGTCCACCAAGGTCACATGACTGCAGGCTGGAAGCAGGGCCTGCTGGGGGCAGAGAGCCAAGTTATAAAAGAGCTGCCTGCTGCCCAGAAATGGGGAGGATTTAGGCGGGCTAGGGAGTTTTCCCATAGTGGCTTAGGGAACAGGCCTGGAAAAGGAGTATAACTGACCCCACTGCAGGGTGCTGCTGTGTAGTCGTGTCTTAGGTATACTGTGAGCTTGGAGGCAATAATTGCAATTGTGCCAAACATGAGGCCCTTCCCATAAATGCTCACAGCTTTTGAGTACAATGGCAGTTTCCTTTACTAGTGCGGCAAGAAAATAAAAAGTGCAAATTACCCCAGGCATGGTGCTTTAACAGTTTTCCATAAATCAAACCAGCAATGTCTCACCCTCCCTTAATGGCAGGTCACAACAGGATATGTGGATAACCACACCTGTGGGGCTCTTCCGAACACTGCCTTGTAGCTGCCTGCTGCTGATACTAACTTCCTGTCAGTGACAGGCAACCGGCTGCTTCTCTGTCCAACCCTTAGTTCCCACCTCTTGGGTGGCCTAGAACTATGGATTGTCTCCACAGCCAGCTCTCAGGCTAGTGCCAATGGCTTGCTGCTCCTCCCCACTTGTAGTCTCTGACTTCAGGATCTTTCCTTTTCCTGTGCTGGGGAAATTATAGAGCCGTCCACTGGCTCAGGATGGGACGGGGGGAGAGTAACAGTGCTCAGTAATGAGCCAGCAGGTTCATTATAGGAGCCTGTAGATAGGCTGTGGCTAGGAGCCTGGACAGGGCCAGGGAGATAAAGGATGAGACACAAGCCAGTGAAGGAACCTGGGAGGGGATTTTTGTGGAGGACTGCGGGGACGAGGTGGAAGAAGGCCTGGACAAAGATGAGCACAGCAGGCAAATGGCCCTGGGAAGCAGTGAGACAGACTGTTTGGTGTTTAAAGGTGGGCAACCTCCCATTGTATAGGACCCTATGATGGGAGCCTATAGTAGAAGGAGGGGCTGGGCTCCTCTATGGCACTGCCTTGTGGTGGTGGTAGTGGGGAAAGAACCCTGCCACCGAGAGGGAGGACTTGGAAAGGAAGCTGTTGCAGCCTAGGGTGAGCCAAATGTTGTTATGCCCTGAAAAGGAAGACAGATGGACAGGCCCTGAAGGGAGGGGTGTGGCCCAGTAACCAGGCTGTGGGGAAAGCTATGGCTTTTTAAAAGTAAATCCTTTGGAATTTATTTGGGACTTTTTGCTTGCCCCAGAAGGGGAGACCTTTTGCCAGATCACCCGACCCAGCTGGGAAAGAGCATCTTTGAGGGGCTACTGAGCCAGTGGATGCATCAGAGGTAAGACACCTGTTACCTGTGCGACACTGGGCAAGTCACTTAGCTTCCCTCTGCCTCAGTTCCCCACCAGTAAAATGAGCTAGTGACACTTGCTTTCTCCCACCCTGCATCTGCCTTCCCTTTTCAGGACAGGTGCCTTGATTATACCTGGGGGCCTCTAGGCACTTTTATAATACAGTAATAATGTCTGTAAGCTCCAATCCCTGCTTCTGATGCAAGAGCCCTAAGATGTTGTTTATTGCCTGTGAGGACGATGGGAAAAATGCCAGATTGGAGTCAAAGGCAGCGGAGACTAAGAGAGAATTCCTTATGGGGAACCAGGTGATAACCTGATCCTGCTTCCACAGGAGGATGGAAATCTTGAGTGGATCCAGTTAACCTCCTGCCATATTGTAAAATAGGTGCAACCCCCTAACTTTACAGCCTTGGTGGTTTCTGAGAGATCCCCATCCTATGCTTTGTGTGCCCTCTCCTACCCCATCACTTCAGACCCTTACCCATGGCAACAGGTCCCACCATTCACATCTGCGTGCTTAACCATGAGGGTTTTTTGTAACTGAGTTATTGTAGCCAACACATAATGTATATTGAGCATCCATCTTTGAGTAAGGATGGTCTATTCAGTGGGGGGAGTTTGGATGGTAGGGTTTTGTTAAGTGCTAGTGTTGTTTACTCAGCTTTCTGACAGTCTTCTCCTTTCAGTTCCTTATCTCAAAGTTAGTTTAAACAAAGCCATTCAGAAGGGGCTGCCCACCGTATGTATTTTTACTTTCTGCTTGTGTTTGTAGTATTGGCTACTTAGATTGTAAGCATTGCTCACATTGGTCTATTTGGGTTACCCTGGGCTTTCCAAGGGGGGGAAAACCTGTGCTAAGGTTATGCAGATGGTATCCCCATGTGGAAGAGTAACCCACTGGTGGCGGGGTGTTACAAGTCAGCCTTCAAAAAAGTGACAATTCATTTGCAAATTTAACACCATTAATTTGGGCTTGAATAGGGACTGGGAGTGGCTGGCTCATTACAAAAGCAGTTTTGCCTCTCCTGGAATTGACACCTCCTCATCTATTATTGGGAGTGGACTACGTCCACCCTGATCGAATTGGCCCTGTCAACACTGGTTCTCCACTTGTGAGGTAACTCCCTTCTCTTCATGTGTCTGTATATTTATGTCTGCATCTGTAATTTTCACTCCATGCATCTGAAGAAGTGGGATTTTTTACCCGTAAAAGCTTCTGCTCAAATAAATCTGTTAGTCTTTAAGGTGCCACTGGACTCCTTGTTGTTTTTTTAGAGGATAGATGAGTTGTACAGCTACTGAGCCATGGTTCTTCAGCTCAAGCTGTAGCAGCTTATGCTTGTAGCTATGGATGCCCCTGATGAGTCAGCCGAGATGGTGGTCACCATGGAAGCACCACACATTCCTGAGAACTGGGTATCTTTTTTTGATGAGATTTCCAGTTTGGCTGATAAAGATATTAGTGTGAATGTAATGTACTTAGAATTCTGCAGGGCATTTTACTTGGTACTGCATGGCGTTTTGATTAAACAACTAGAAAGATATGAAATTAGCCTAGCACACATTAAATGGATTAAAAGCTGGCTAACTGATAGGCCTCAAAATGTAATTGTGAATGGGGAATCATCATCGAACGGATGTGTTTCTAGTGGGATTCCGCCGGGATCAGTTCTTGGTTTTATGCTGTTTAACGTTTTTATTTATAACTTGGAAGACGACAAAGTCATCACTGATAAAGTTTACAGATGACACAAAATTTGGAAAAGTGGTAAATAATAAAGAGGACAGACCACTGATACAGAGCAATTGGGAGCACTTGGTAAGCTGGGCGCAAGCAAACAACATGCATTTTAATATGGCTAAATTTAAATGTATACCTCTAGGAATAAAGAATGCAGGCCATACTTACATGATGGGAGACTCTATTCTAGGAAGTAGTGAGTCTGAAAAATATTTGGGGCTTTGGTGGATAATCAGCTGAACATGAGCTCCCATTGTAATGCTGTGGCCAAAAGGGCTAATGCAATCCTGGGATGTATAAACAGGGGAATCTCGAGTAGGAATAGAGAAGTTATTTTATCTCTGTATTTGGCACTGGTGTGACCGCTGCTGGAATGCTGTGTCCAGTTCTGGTGTCCACAGTTCAAGAAGGATGCTGATAAATTGGAGAGGGTTCAGAGAAGAGCCATGACAATGATTAAAGGATTAGAAAATCTGCTTAATGATGATTGAGATCCTTGAGTCTATTTACCTTAACAAAGAGAATGTTAAGAGGTGACTTGATTACGGTCTGTTAGTATCTACATGGGGAATCAAATATTTAATAGTGGGCTTTTCAATCTAGTTGAGAAAGATAGAATATGATCCAATGGCTGGAAGTTGAAGCTAAACCAAATTCAGAATGGAAGTATAGTGTACGTTTTTAGCAGTGAGTGTAATTAACCATTGGAACAATTTACCAAGGGTCATGGTGGATTCTCCATCACTGACAATTTTAAATCAAGACTGAATGTTTTTCTAGAAGATCTGCTGCAGGAATTATTTGGGGAAAGTTCTATGGCCTATGTTGTACAGAAATTCAGACCAGATGATCACAATGGTCTCTTCTGGCCTTGGAATCTATTAACTTAAACTGGAACAGGACTAATCCTCTTGGAAAATCCACACAAGGTTCCAGTAGTCTCTTGTCACCTCCTTTATCACCCAAAGACTGCTGCCTAGATCATAGCGCCATTAAGTGTTACCAACTTTTGCACTATTTGGTCTTTTTCCTAAAGTCTTGGATCTTGAGGTCATGCTATTTCATGAGAATCTCAGCTTTCATTAAAAAGGTACTACGAAGTTTCTAGCCCTTGTGGTTGCAGAGAAAACATGAAACCTAAAGGCTCAAACATCAGCAGCCAAAAAGTAAGAACCCAAGATTTATTATCTTTAAAATATCATGATTTTAACCCTAACTCATGATTTTGGGATTACAATTTATGATATCTTGGGCTGGCAATACTGCAAACATACAATCAGAATCAAAAGGAAAAGCTTACCCTATTCAAAACCTATTTTCTAAACAGTTCCCTGCTGCCCCCGGCCGAGATCACTTCCAATTGCAGTTCCCAGTACTCTTCACTTCACTTTAGCTACAAAAACCTATGGAGTCAATTGGACTTGTCTGATCTGTTGACCTTAAAGTATCTTTTCACAGTGCAGTACCAGCTCCTAGCTTGTTTGGCAGAAATCTATAAGATCCACCATATTGTTTCTAGATGTTTTCTTGTGCTTTCTTTTCACATAGAAAGAGAGCCCTGTGGGCTTTCAGCTGATCCTGTGAACATTTTAATTAAATATGGATAGTGATGTTTTTAAAATATAGTCCCCACAGATGTCAATATCTTTCATCAGTTGGCACTTTAATTCATATTTCAACCCATGTCACCTGCACCCAGGCTGTCCGGCAACACCATTCTCATTTTCCTGTATATTACTGTAACGGTCATTCTACCTACTTGTTGCCAAATAATGAGGATAAACCCTAACAAGGCAACACCTGGATACTTTGATCAGAGAGCAGATAGATGGCTACATTTTTCTGAGTTAGGTAGATGGAGTAGTGACAT
The DNA here is from genome assembly GCF_965140235.1 of Caretta caretta. Lineage (NCBI taxonomy): Eukaryota > Metazoa > Chordata > Testudines > Cheloniidae > Caretta > Caretta caretta. Next base: position 91,071,714 of record NC_134214.1, read on the forward strand.
CTACGCATGTGACAGCTAGGATGGATGGCACTGAAATATAGGCCTACTGATATTGCGTAAGAAACAGTGATTTTTGATATAGTAATCCAGCAACAGCATTAATGTTTCCAAATACTACACCCCCTGAAAAATTGTTGTGAACATTTTCCGACCCAGGCACAAAATCTATGTCCCTCCTTCCCCTAACAAAATGATAATGTAAATACTAATAATATTTTACTCACCCATGAGAAAAGTCTGCTCCAAGTGACTGGATGAATATCAGTCTTCAAGGATGAATTAAGGAGACCATGGAAGCTTTAACATTATTTTTATTATTAGGAAGTTACATTAACGGCTAAAAGGCCTAATTCAGATTAGGGCTAGGCATGGTATAAACACATAGTAAAAAAGAGTAAAAGTTAGCAACCTCATAAAATGCACAAGATCTCAGATAGTTTAAATCAGCATTTGCTCCTTAAAGCAATGTAAGCCTGTAAACTGCTTTAAGGAGGTGTGCCAGAGTTTAAGGAGTTAAAGATATTTGAGCAGTTAATGAAGCTTAAAGCAGTTAAAAATTTAAGCTGCTAGAACGAGTGGAGTTGGTTTAAATCTCCCACCCTTAGAGTTCTAAATACAAGGACGCTGCAGGATGCCAATTCTGGGCTCTGTGGTGGCTCAGCCTTTGGACAGAGGCCACAAAGCTGGCTTGCCTGCTGCCCCAAATAGAGAGATTACCAAGGGACTGTAGACCTGGCATCATATGTGCCCAGGGCACTTTCTACTCCAATTATTCTAGGGCCATTCAAAGCACATGTATGTTGGACTAACCTGAGGCACCAATTTAACTTACCTGGGGAGCCAGTCTCATGAGAGGCACCTCTCAGAACTTGGGGGAGGGGGGGAGACTCTAAATGCAGAGATGGGAGCCATATTTCCTATGCTGCCACTTTTCTCCTCTTCTCCCTACCTCCCGACATTGTCCTCTCCCTCTCCTAACTACAGAAGGAGCCTTCCCCCACCTCACTGGTCCTTTCAAAGCCCCCTCTAATAATAACAAGACCCCACTGATCACCTTCCCAGTACAGAGTCACTTTCTCTCAACCCCATAAAGCTACGTGGCCCCCTGCTGCTTCCCAGGCTGAGCCAGAAGGTGGGACCAATATCACAGAAAGGAGCAGCAAAGCTAGATGGGGAAGGTAGTGTTTGACTGGTTCCATTCAGGAATCCCTGTGTCACTTCTCAGACCCCGGCCTCCTATCCCCCTTCAGATCAGACCCCATCCTGGAAACTGATGGTATTTATAACAGCAGGACTCACTGTCCATCGGTTTAAATAATCTGCAGAGTTTTCTCCACCAGAAGGAGCCAAACCTGTTTAACAATTTGACATCTTAACTCCTTAGAATGGCTTATTTGTCTTTAATATCTAGCCAAATTGCTTCCTTATTACTGGTGTTTAGCACTCATCGGTTACAAAAATAGTAGACTCATCCCATATCTACTGAAGAGCAATGGAGCCTTTCTTCTTCAAAGCTCTGTAAAACCATTAAGGAATGAGTCCTCCCAACACATCTATAAGGCACTGGGAATACGATCTCCATTTTACAGACGGGGAAGCTAAAGCAGAGAGGTTAAGTGGCAAGGCTAAATTATTCTCTGTCTCAAAATGTGGAGGAACCTACAGCAGCCAAGAGTAGCCAGGGTGTAGCAATACCTCCCCTAGCATGCCTCCTGCATTGATGCTATGCGGTCAAGGATTCCTGCTATGCCAGGGTTAATTCCCTGGGGTGCACCTAGATCTACCTCACGCTGGCATAGCCAGGGTAAAGGAGCCTTGTAGCAACAATGATTCAGGTTTGGAGAGATGAAATGACTTGTCCAAGGTGACGCATAGTATGGCAGAGAACCCCAGTCTCTTGCGTTGCAGTCCAGGGCCTTAACCCCAAAATCATCCTGTTCCCAAACATCTGAACTCCTTTGACTAATTTAATTTTAAAATGTTTACAGTCAGAGCTGACAGCTACACTGCACAGTTTGTCAAATGTAACCCCACCCAAGCCCTCTGCTAGCTCCATATTCACTGCAAAACCAGGTCTTTTAATGAAAATGCTGGCAGGCCCTTAATTAGAGCAATGTTAATGACGATCATAGAGAGCACAATATTATGGACATAACTTCCAGCCAAGCTTCAATTATGTGCTGGTTTTTCATATACAAAGATAAAGATTGTTCAGATGAGACAGGCAGGGATATAAAGGAAAAGACCATAGACTTATTCACAAGTTAGTATTGGATGAGGCCAGTATCACTGAGGGTTTAAATGAGTTTCCCTCTGTCCTTCCTATTAAGCAATGGGGAGGGATAGCTCAGTGGTTTAAGCATTGGCCTGCCAAACCCAGGGTTGTGAGTTCAATCCTTGAGGGGGCCATGGATCTGGGGCAAAAATTTGGGATTGGGCCTGCTTTGAGCAGGGGGTTGGACTAGATGACCTCCTGAGGTCCCTTCCAACCCTGATATTCTATGATAAGCAATCTCAAAAGAAGCAGTAGGCAACATCCCAAAGATAGGACTGCATTTCCCTTGAGGAAAAGAAAATGGTTTAAAAGGCTCAGGCACTGCGCTGGGGCAGCTGAGTTCATTTGAAACGTTCAAAGTTGACTAAGTACTGAGATGAAAAACAACACAGGACTTTAAGGAAGTGGGATTGAGAGCAGGAAAGACTTTACTGGGGATGTTTCATAGCTCACTTTGGCCAGCTTTTGTGCCAAAGGTCTGGATGGGAGCTAATGTTCTGTAGTTCCTCTTTTTTTTTTTTTTTTCTTCTTCTTCAGAAAAGGAGCAGCAAGGGGCCAAGGAACTATAGATATGCAATTGGGACTAGCAGGGAGGCATAAAAAAAGCTTAGAGACGTTTAATTTTGTGAGGCACAGAACTGATTTATAAGGAGAGGCTCATGCCTGAGAAACTTGTTGAGTACAATGCAGAATTTGTAGATGGCATTAAAAAGCAGAGATGGAACAAAACTAGGACATTTTATTTAAGAACTCGTCATACCTTGGAAGTCATCCCTGCTTTGAAAGTTGGTTTTGCAAAACCAAAACCAGCTTGGTTGGGTTTTTTTAGAACAAAATGGCATTTGTCTGACAATTCCCCTGCCTGCAATCCTTGGGTGATTCAGATATGATTTCCTTATTATCCAACCCATCACACTTCAGTGGCTGGGATAAAAGGGAACTCTGATCTGAGTCATCTGTGGTTTAGCATTTGGTTTTTTGCCAAACCAAAACCATACTTACAAGATTTTAAAAGTCCAAAACCTTAACCAGTCTGTCAAAAGTTAACATAATTTGTCAGAAATTCAGAAAAGCAATGGATGCTGTGCCATGCAACAGATTAATTTATAATGTCAGTGTGGAAGCTATGAAACTGTGATGCCTTTTGGTTTCTTTGTACTGCATTTTTAAATGTCGTCTTGTGTGCAGACACAGCAGCTGTTTCCCCCCCACCACCCGACCCCGACAAAGTTGCTAAGAGAGGGAAAAGACACATACTGTGCTGAAATTCACTAGAATGCACATAAAACCCACCAGGATCTGAGGAACGAATGTCCCACACCATATCTGGAAAATTATCCCTTGCAAAACGTATGCAACTTTGAATGGACCCCAGTAGAAGCAACTGGAGTCCACTACTTCTGCAACAGGAGACTGGGGAAGAACTGAAGAGAGAGAGAGATGTGAGCGCACACAAACTTTTTACATAACATTAGTGAGTTAAGCTTTGGTGTACCCCATCAAATCATCTTGTTATCCCTCCTGCAGATTCTTAAACCAGCATGATCACAGTGCCAGCCAGCTATGCTTGAGGCGAGAGGTTTAAAAAAAAATTTGTAAGGCCAACGAAAAATGCTAAGATTGGCTCTATTAGAGTAAAAAGAAAAGGAGTACTTGTGGCACCTTAGAGACTAACCAATTTATTTGAGCATGAGCTTTCGTGAGCTACAGCTCACTTCATCGGATGCAGTGAGCTGTAGCTCACGAAAGCTCATGCTCAAATAAATTGGTTAGTCTCTAAGGTGCCACAAGTACTCCTTTTCTTTTTGCAAATACAGACTAACACGGCTGTTACTCTGAAATCTATTAGAGTATAATTTTATAACGTCCTCAATTACAGAGTGACTCAGAATGGATGGGTGAAAGGAATGAAACTAAGCAAACAAATTTAAAAAGATTAGGTAAATGAAGCTCATTGTAGAGAAGTGAAAAAGCACCATCACCAAGCTGAGAGTGCATCATTCAGTAAGCCAGAGTCCCTTAACACGGGCAATCTGTTTCATTCTTCTATATTTATTCTTTGCAAGGAATTTGTTCTTTCTCTCTCTGTTATAAGCTGCCAAACTAAATCCGCTTTGACCCTGATGTACGGGGGAGTCAGGCAGATATATTGGTCAGTCAATAGCATTTAAACCGAACACATGTCAAGGTGCCCAACAGATAGCAGCAAGCAGCAGTAAAAAGTGATGTTGGCAATGCTGCAGGGAAACCAAAGGAACAGGAAGAATTAAAAGGCTGTCAAATTCAAGCTGAAACTAAAATATAAAGAATGAAATTCTGACCCTACTGAAGTAAATGGGAGTTTTGCCTTTGACTTCACTGGATGCAAGATTTCCCCCCAAGTTAGCAATCTCAGTTCAACTATTGCATGAAACTATCCTTGTGAATAATCCATAGAGCAAAAGGATATGGGTTAAAACACTGACTCTACTGAAGTCAATGGAAGTTTTGGCGCTGACTTCAAGAAGACCAGGATTCCACCCATGGTTTAATTTGCTGTTGGGGCTGAACTCCAATATTATTTCTATTCATGAATCAGTGTATGGAGGGTGAATTGTATAAAGGCAGAGAATGGCTACATAGATGTGAATGGCTGTACAAATCTATAGGTGCTCAGATATCAAGGTGACGGGCAAAGTATAACAACCTAAGTGAAATAGAATAGAGAGGAAAAAGAGAGGGGAAGTTTATGAAGTGGGGGGAAATGAATATGGAATACACTTTGTTGCTGTATGGACACAGCTTTCATACCATCAGCCATGTATGTGCATAATTAATCATGTAACACATTTAATTACAAGCAAATGACTCCAGCTGAGAACCCAGGAGAAGAGAGAGAAAATACCAGGGATTCCAGATGGGGAAAAATGTGACTTGTTCGAGGAAAAGTATTTGCAGGGATGTTGTCTGGGATAGCAGAGAAATGTACTGGATTTAAAGGAAACAGGAAACCTCCAGTAACTAGCATTACTTGAGAAACTCAGATCTGCAGTGCTGAAACAATACTATGAAGTCATGGGTCATGCTGTAAATGGGAGGGTTATCAGCTAGTAAGGAAGGGTTTTCTCTGGCTCTTTATGTACAAATAGATCAAGACACACATTGCCCAGAAATGCCCTTGCATAAGGCCAAAAAGAACATTAATTTCTCCTAAGAGCGCCAATGTGTAGCATTCTGACTAATTCGTGTTTTGACTGAGACCTGTGTGATTAGCTTTGCCATGGGAGATAAGAGGACATTGTGGCTGTGATTAAATTAAGAGGCACTTTTTCCAACTGGGCCTATCCATTCAGGAATCGTTTGGGAAGGAAGCTATTTGGTCATTTAATGTCTCATTTTGGATATCCTGCAAAACTAAACTATTATCGCTGCCAGGAACTGAAAAATGAACTTTTTAAAAAGAGATTAAAACTTCCGGGTGTATTATTGAATCCTGTAGGAGACATGGTTTGGGTTTTTTTTTTTACTCCTCGGATGCTAAAAGTAGAGGTAGATCCAAACTCAATCCCTGGATCCAAACACCAGGGTTTTTTAGGTCCAAATATTACCTCCTGACCTAATCTTTACATTTATAAACCAAGGTTTAATAGTAGAATTCTCTGTAGTTCAGATGCTGGAAGGGATGAAAAATATTTATCACTTAGGACCTGATCCAAAGTTCACTGAAGTTAATTGAAAGACTCCCACTGATGTCAGTGAGCTTTGGATCAGCCCTTAGATCAGGGCTGGGCAAACTTTTGGCCTGAGGGCCACATCGGGGTTGCAAAACTGTATGGAGAGCCATGTAGGGAAGGCTGTGCCTCCCCAAACAGCCTGGCCCCCGCCCCCATCCGACCCGCTCCCACTTTCCACCCTCTGACTGCCCCACTCAGAACCCCCAACCCATCCACCCCCCTGCTCCTTGTCCCCTGACTGCCCCAACCCCTATCCACACCCTCGCCCCCTGACAGGCCGCGTGGGACTCCCTCGCTTATCCAATCCCCCCTGCTCCCTGTCGTCCCACCCCACAGAACCTCCGCCCCATCCAACCACTCCCTGTCCCCTGACTGCCCCCCAGAACCCCCTGTCCCTTATCCAACCCCCTGGCCCTGGCCCTGGCCCCAGCCCCTTACCATGCCGCTCAGAGCAGCATGTCTGGCAGCCACGCCACCCAGCCGGAGCCAGACACGCTGCCCGGCACGAGCTCGCAGCCCCGCTGCCCAGAGCACTGGTGGCGCAGCGGCATGGCTGCGGGGGAGAGGGAACAGCGTGGGAGGGGCCAGGGGCTAGCCTCCCCAGCTGGGAGCTCAGGGGCCGGGCAGGACGGTCCCGCGGGCCATAATTTTCTCACCTGTGCCTTAGATGCTATGGTAATGAGTAGTGTAGAAATACCTTAATTAGACAGTAGACAGATTCTGTGATCTCTTAGTTAAATGCTAGGTCTCGGATTCTAGGTGCACCTTGCATGAAACGAAAGAGTCTCTTTCCCCCACAGGCTACAGGACTGCCACCCCAGGCAAGAGAAGAGATATATTGACTGGTACAATAGTTCCCCATACATTACATATCCTCAAATCTAGGGATGGCTGAAGCTCTTTTTCACTTTGCTCTGATCAACAAATGGTGCATGTTCAACACATTGTGTGGAGCAGTGGCTCTCAAGCTTTCCAGACTACTGTACTCCTTTCAGGAGTCTGATTTGTCTGACGTACTCCCAAGTTTCACCTCACTTAAAAACTACCTGCTTACAAATCAGTGTCACAGCACACTATTATTGAAAAATTGTTCGGTTTCTCATTTTTACCATATAATTATAAAATAAATCAATTGGAATATAAAAATTGTACTTACATTTTAGTGCTGAGGTGGGCAAACTACGGCCCGCAGGCCACATCTGGCCCGCGGGACCATCCTGCCCGGCCCTTGAGCTCCCAGCCAGGGAGGTTAGCCCCTGGCCCCTCCCCTGCTGTCCCCCTTCACCCGCAGCCACGCCGCCGGTTGGCTCCAGCTGGGCTTTGCAGCTTCCAGTCCTGCCGCTCTGAGCGGCATGGTAAGGGGGCAGGGAGCTGTGAGGTTGAATAAGGGGCAGAGGGTTCTGGGGAGCAGTCAGGGAGCAGGGAGCAGTCAGGGAGCAGGGGGCGGTTGGATAGGGGGTGGGGTCCCGGGGGGGGGGGTTGGAGCAGGGGGTCCCAGGAGAGGGCAGTCAGGGGACAAGAAGCAGGGGGTGTTCGATGGGTTGGGAGTTCTGAGGGGGGCAGTCAGGGGACGGGAAGTGGGAGGGGGCGGATAGTGGGTGGGGGGCCAGGCTGTTTGGGGAGGCACAGTCTTCCTACCCAGCCCTCCATACAGTTTTGCAACCCCGATGTGGCCCTTGGGCCAAAAAGTTTGCCCACTGCTGTTTTGGTGTATAGTATAAACACTATAGCAGTATAAACAGTAAGAGCAGTATAAACAAGTAATTGTATGAAATTTTAGTTTGTACTGACTTGCTAGTGGTTTTTATGTAGCCTGTTGTAAAACTAGGCAAATAGCTAGAGGAGCTGATGTACCCCTTGGAAGACCTCTGCATACCCCCAGGGGTATGCAAACCCCTGGTGGAGAACCTCTGGGTGTGGATGACTTCAGATTGCAAGTAGCTGGAATGAAGACATTCACAGGGCACATAGACCACACAGCTGGGCATCGACAGTGTCTGCAACTTGTCGCCTTATGGCAGAGAATAGACAAAAGCCACCCATGAAAAGAAAACAATGTTATAATTGGAAACTTAAGGGGACAACTTTATAGTTAGAGGATGATAAAAAGAGGCCTAGTAAATCAAGATCTTAGCAGCAGTGACTTTGCTCTATAGGACTTCATAAAAACCATTAGCAGCAATAAATCATTTTTAGGACGATGTTCTCAGAGGTAACGAATCAAGCATTGGCCCAGGAGCCCTATGGATGGATGTCAGTTGTGTTTTCTTTAATACTGGATTCGTTATTGCCATTCGTTTATTCCACCAGAATTTTATTTAATAAACTTGTAGTCTGTTGTCCTCTTCCCCCATGTGTCTCCACCCAGGGACCTCTGCAGAGCACTGGGAGAGCTAGTAAGTTCGCCGCCTTAAGTGGGCAGGCAGGATGGCCCAGACTCCCTTCACGGAAGCCAGCAAAGCTAGCCAGACTCAGAGAAGAGCACCCACATCCCCCACTGGAAGTGTTATGCAGAGGATACAGTCACCAGAACCTCAAGGAGCCCCATTCGTGTCAATGGGAGTTGGGCACATAAATTCCTTTGGGTTTCTGGGCCAAGGAGCTTCTCTCCAATGCCAGGCTGTGCCTTAAAGACACACTAAAGGGTTATTTAATATCTCTAGTTAATATTTGGTGGGGAGGGATAGCTCAGTGGTTTGAGCAGTGCCCTGTTAAACCCAAGGTTGTGAGTTCAATCCTTGAGGGGGCCATTTTGGGATGTGGGACAAAAATTGGGGATTGGTCCTGCTTTGAGCAGGGGGTTGGACTAGATGACCTCCTGAGGTCCCTTCCAATCTTGGTATTCTAAGATTCTATTAAAAAAATCATTTCCAAGTCAATTCAATAAAAGACTGTTACTTTAGAAGGAATATTCTGGTGTCTGAATTTCAGAAACTGCACTGGTCCTAATACAGACATGATGTACACTGGCAGAGTGCAGTGGGCACTGGTGTAAGCCATGTCTGCACTAGGATTTGGTCCTTTGTAGCTACACAACAGTGACTGAAATCCCAGTGTAAACAAGGCCTAAAAGGAACAAGCCAGGCAGCAGTTTTAAACACACTCTTCCTTTAGCAAGTGTCACATCTGGCAGTGATCATTATTACAATGGGCCCAAATCTGAAGTCAATGGGAGCTGTTCCAGAGAATGGAGTTTGGGATTAAGCCCCCTACTTCTTGGGTACAATGGCATTTCCTTTGTTGAAACAAAGGAAGTTCCTCTTCCCCCTTTACACTTGTATTTCCCTTTTAATACAAAACATCCTTTGCATGAATATGGCTCTTAGCCCTTCGTGCTCTGGCCTGCAGTGGATGCTGGAGGATTTAGTTGCAGTGGCTTGTACTTTGCTGCAGGAGGAGAACAGAAGGCTGTCCCAATATACTCCAGCCGCGCAGCCAACTGTCCACAGTGGCTTTTGGGTTTTTTTCAACTGACATAATTCTAAAGGAAGTCTGTAAACTTTTTTTATTGTTAATAAGATGAATGTATTTTCTTGATGTCTGTACTGGCAGTCTGAGGTGTAACACTGAATTCATGGATCACTTGGGGGTTATTCTGACATTCCGCCTCAGGCAGAAGCAGAGTGCAAGGTACAATAGCGATAACACAAGATAGCAGAGACCCTCTCTTCGGATGCTTGGTCAGGGACTGGAGCAGAAACAGCCTACAGAGTCAGCAGTGGGGACTGAGAGCACGCCTGCCAGTTCCTGTTTCCTCAGATTGGCAATTGGAAGAAAAAGGATTTAGAGCTTGTAAGTCTGGTTGCACACTGAAAAGTGATTATGTACAAATGGCACTTTCTTACTCAACAGACCTGCCCCCTCTCTATATTCAGAGTAAGATCTGCTAGCATTCAAGATAAAAACAAGCTACACTGTACTTCTGTGAGCCCTGCAAAGCCAACATAGCTACGAGACAAACTATGAGCTGGAGTCTGTCCCTTCTTTGGCATTATCAAGAGAATTGTTTCCTAAATTCCAAGAAGTTTTACCTGTGTAAGTATAAGGAAGGCAGTGGGCATCACTGAAAACCCAGTTCTTCTTGCAGGAACTTTACAATTGGCAAGGGATTAAAGGAAGGGGAACATGGTGAAGGCCGAATGGTAGTAGCACCGAGGGAAGACAATTCTGCCACACCCAGGAGTTCTCACAAAAATATTCCAAATAATTTTGTACCTGGTGAACCAGATTTTTAAACAAGCTACGAGTACAATTACATATGCAAAATGTACATGTAGTAACATGCACACACAGTAGCTGCGGTTGTGCATGCGAACAGCATATGTGCACAAGCAATGGCCATACACAGCTACTTGTGCGAGCAGTGTCCCCATGTATATGTGCAATTGTAACAGCACGTATGAATCAGATGCACTGTTATGATCCCAACTTTATTTTAACTCAAGCATTTATCTTTTTAATTTTCAACAACTAGTTCCCCTCCTGTTGTTACTCTTGTGTTGTTGGCTTTTCCAACATCCTGCTGTTACAGTAACTTCACTGTGGGCTGATGAGTACCATGATGGATGGGAACCAGAGGGGGCCATGACTTTAGAGTGAACCCACTATGTCAGCGTAGTCCAGCTGATAGTTGTCTCATCTGTCAACCAGATGGTTCTAGGTTTGAGATCCAAGGTAAAGCCACATAAAAGAGCCAAGCAGACAGAATAGATGCCTGACATCCTTCCATCTATATTTTTTAAATGCAAAAACTGCCTTAAAATATACCCTCAGTCTGTAACTCAATCCAAAAAGTCAAAGCCGTTGCATCATTAAAATTTTCCTTCTGGCAAGGGTACTCACCATATTCCATGTGGGGAGCTGTGAATACGTTTACCTGTTTCATTTTACTTTCAATAGGATCAGTACAACCAAAGGTCTGTACTTAATCCTTGGCATCAATGCCAAATCTGTATGGGAACTGAGGGCGGTCTATGGGCCCTGAAAGCACACACTATATAGAAACACTCTATATTTTAAGGACATCCACCTGCAAATCCTTACGTGGGTCTTTGCTTTGGGATGGTAGCTTGAGAGGGTTGTTTTTTTACTTGTACATTGCAAACAAGGCTTTTTTCTGGGGTTTATGCTGTTTTTTTGTTACTTGACGTTTTATACTGAATTAATTTTCAATTCCACTGTACTCAAAAATGTTGGATTTGATCATTTTATACTGAAAGCAAAACGTTGACAGAATGACAGGAATTTTGTATAATTCACCGGCAAAATTAGTCCAGGTTAACTGGAATTGCAAGTTTGAGTGGCATTTTATAGGGCCTAATCCTGAACCTGTGAAGTCTATTTGAGTAGGACTGAAGCCATAAAAGGTCTTGTATGTTCCAAGGATTCCCAAACTTTTTCATAGTGTGGCCCACATCTTAATAGAGACCACCTCAATGCCCACTGGTGATCACATGACATACCGGGGGCAACGACAGCAATTGATCACTTGGTGAAGTGTTAGAAAGTAACTACTTTAATTTATTTTACTGCAGTTTAGCAGCTAAATGCCGGGAAGGACAGCCAGCACCATGTGACCAGCCTACTCTCCATATACCACCAGCAAATGTTGATGGACCACATTTTAAGAACCAATAGATCCCAATGGTTCCAAATTAATTAGAAGTAAGCAAGATAAAAATCATGTTTATTTGTATTGTGGTCATGCCTATGAAGCCCAGTCATAGACTGGGACCGTTGTGCTAGGCACTGTACAAACATAGAACAAAAAGACATGCTCTGCTCCAAAGAGCTTCTAAGTAAAAATACTCCTTAGGGCAGGGCAGTGGAAAAGATAGAGATGAAGAAATGGAAAGAACTATCTGTCCTTGGGACTACTGCTAAGCCCCTTTTAGAGCCTGATCCTGTAATACTGAAATCAATTAGTTTTGCTTTTGACATCTATGGGAGCAGGCTTATGCCCTACCACATGGGCAGTGGCTGGTAGGAGGCCAGAAGACAGGAAGCATCCATAAATTATTACTGTTATCCTTAATCAGTTATAAAACATTCTATGCCTTGTAAAAATACTATGTACGCTTGTGGTAAGGCATGTTTCCTGCCCTAACAAGCTGATAATCAGTGAAAGACAAGACAAACAATGAGGCAACAGTTCAGAGAGAGAAATGTTTGGAAAGATTACCCAGGAGGAAAACAAGGTAGGTAGGATCCATTAAAGAAGAGAGTCTTATGGAGGTTTTAAAAGGTGGCAGAGAGAGAGGACACTTAGCAGACAACAACTTGGAGACTCTCTCATGCTGAGGAATAGCACAAAAGAAGGTATGAAGCCGAGAAGAAAAGGAGACAAAGACAGCTCTATGGCTAGGGGATTGAGAGGGGCACAGGGAGTGGAGAGTGGAGGAAATGACAGTGGAGACGTAGGCTAAGGTGATATTTATATAAAGCCTGGCAGGTGAGGACAGGAATCCAGTAAAAGGATTCAAAGGGCAAGCTGGCACAGAGTGCTAAGCAGTGGAGACTGGAAGAGGGCAGAGGCAGGAGAAGAGAAAGATATAGTAATCAAGAAGAAAAGGAGTACTTGTGGCACCTTAGAGACTAACCAATTTATTTGAGCATGAGCTTTCGTGAGCTACAGCTCACTTCATCAGATGTTTACCGTGGCAGTTTCCACTGGCTGTAGCTCACGAAAGCTCATGCTCAAATAAATTGGTTAGTCTCTAAGGTGCCACAAGTACTCCTTTTCTTTTTGCGAATACAGACTAACACGGCTGTTCCTCTGAAACCTGTCATAGTAATCAAGGTGTGAGAGGAGCAAGGGCTGGAGGCTTTTGTGTCATCAGCAGATGCTTGTCCCCATATACATAGTTCAGCTCCTTGAACAAGCTTACGCACACCAAAGATCCGATTACAGCAACCAACCCTAAGTCCATAACTGCCCTCCGACAGCTGGCATACAGAGGAACTGGGTGTGCAAGCTGGGGACAGCTTCGCTGTTAACATACACTGCAGGGAACTATTTTAAACGAACATTTTCAAGTCAAATGAGGCATCAGCATTTCTTCTCAAGGAAATTGCTAAAGGACTTTATTTCAACATTCTGTCCCTCAGCGACTGGCCTTGCATCCGCAGTCATGTGCTAACAGATATTTGAAACACTGTGACTTGGTTTCATATGTAAGATTATAAAATGACTATTTCAAAACTGATATGGGTATCTCAATCCAGCTAACCCCTTTTCCAGTGGACCTCTGCTCACTCCTAAGTAAAAGAGTGTGAAATTCTGGCCAAGATGTTCTGAGGATGATTTTTAAAGTTCAAGGAGTTTATCGGGTGATAAAATATATTTCCCTTGATTTGTGCCTTTAAGTATGAACCAGAAAGCCCCATGGCATGTAGATCCCTTCAATCCCACAACAATGCAGTCGCACATTATGTTCTTTCTGCATTTGTAATTACAGGGCAAAACAGATTTGTAACGGGCAGCATAGTTTGTAATCACATGCCATCCTGAGAGCTAGCCATAACACTTTACTGCAAGCTTGCCAAATACATTTTTGCTATCCTGCCCTAAAGTGTAACTGATTCCTCTCCACTGTTATCTCATTGTTGTGCACCAGGCTGGCTTAAAGATGGGTTGGAATTCCCTTCCTTCCAGGATAAAGCATTCATTTTTGTGAAAGGAATCTTTAGGTTTATCTCAGGTTCCTGCTGCAGAACAGGAGCTCAGAAAATTGTTCCCTTCAGCATTAACTACTGGCCTGTATTGATTCATGCCTTCAAGGCTGTCTCCACAAGGAAAGAGTCTAGAAACATCTCTTAACAAAAAATGAAAGCTGAAATCCTCCTTTGCATTGCTAGTTACCCCAAATCAGGGAGGCCCAGGGCTGTGGGCTTTTCAGGGCCAAAGGGCAGCTCTGTCTAATGTATCCTCCTCTGCCCGGTGTGATTTCTGCTCTCCCCTCCTCCTCCACTATAACACAGAATGTATTCTCTATAACCGGGAGTGAAACCCACTGGAAGGAATTCGGGCTCTAAAATTATATGCCAATGTACTGATGTTTTTTTCTTTAAATCTCTTCCAAGTTTACTTTTCACTGAGGTTTGCCAGGTAGGCAGCCTGGGATTTCCTCTGGAGTATAACCAGTCCAGTGACCTCACTGCCTCTAGAGAAACCCATGCCGACAGCTCATAACTGAGGCCAGACTTCTATTTTGAAAAAAAGAGACCAAGAATTGACTGATGCCCTGGAGGTTAGGCTATGCTCAGCCCTAGCAGGAGTGGAGTCGCTTGTGGAGTCCCTGGACCTGCTATATCTAAGAGTGCCACTCTGTGGGGGCAAACGCCAGCATTGTGGTGTTGTGATGCTGTCGGCTGTTTCAGGACACGTGATGCTACCTTGCAGAAGGTAGAACCGCCCTGCTGAAATCAGTCTGGGTGGTTTATAGATTCATAGATACTAAGGTCAGAAGGGACCATTATGATCATCTAGTCTGACCTCCTGCACAACGCAGGCCACAGAATCTCACCCACCCACTCCTGCGAAAAACCTCTCACCTATGTCTGAGCTATTGAAGTCCTCAAATCATGGTTTAAAGACTTCAAGAAGCAGAGAATCCTCCAGCAAGTGACCCATGCCCCATGCTACAGAGGAAGGCAAAAAACCTCCAGGGCCTCTTCCAATCTGCCTTGGAGGAAAATTCCTTCCTGACCCCAAATATGGCGATCAGCTAAACCCTGAGCATATGGGCAAGATTCACCAGCCAGATACTACAGAAAATTCTTTCCTGGGTAACTCAGATCCCACCCCATCTAACATCTCATCACAGGCCATTGGGCTTATTTACCATGAATATTTAAAGATCAAGCTGTTTCTTCCTGTGAACATTGGCAGGGCTAGCTCCAAATTCTCAGGGTGTCCCACAACTTCCATAGCTGCATCTGCATTCCGTACTGAAGGGAACTTTCGAAAGCATCTGCCCGTCTTTTGCTGTGATTGCTGAGCTCTCTCTCTGTGTAAGTAAAATAAAAGCTCCCATCATTCTCTGCCATGTGGGCCTTAATATGTATTCATAGTTAGCAGGCGTTCTACCGCAATATCATCTCTTCAGGCTTGCCCAGGGAGATTGCAGCAGAAAGCAAAGCCCACGGATGGATGCCCCTGCCTCAAAGCCCACAGATGGGTGCCCCTGTCTACAAATAGACGGCCTACCCCTGCCCAGTTTGCCAGAGGGGCTTCCATGGAATCCGGGAAAGGGAGAGATGACATCACTCGCAAGCCCTATCTCCCAACGCTCCTTTATTAGGTGCTGGTCGTTCCCTCCAAAGGTGAATCCCTGTGCTTGTCTTCACTGCAGAGTTAAGTCTACTTATAACCTGAGGGTTGCGCATCTCAAGTCCTGTCCACACGCAACCCCTCCACTGGAGGGCAGTGGTGCTTCTAGCCTGTCAGGGGTACATGCTACTGCGTCTGTGCAGTTCCAGAGTTACTTCGCAGTGTGGCTGCTCTCACTGGAGTGAGGCGAACGTGAGAGGTGAGGCGTTAACTGGTGTTCGGTAACCCCACTGGACTCTGCAGTGAAGACACGGCCTGCTTGTGAGGAAGAGGTGTGACTCAGACTTAAGTCTCCGGAGGTACATTTTTACCCCGGCAGCAGGCTAAAAACAGCAGTGTAGATGTCCAGGCTTGGGCTCCGAGACCCAACCCCCCTTGTGAGCTCCAGCTCAAAAGGGAAGGGACTGGTGTTTGTAGCGCAAGCCCTGTAAGTCTGTACACCCGGGCTCTGAGACACGCTGCCACGGTGGGGGTTTTCAGTTTATTTTGCAGTGTAGACATACCTTAGCTCTGTCAAGCCGGCATCAATGCTAGCTCAGAAAAAGAAGGGGAGAAGATCCTACACACCCCTCCAAAATAGCAGAAGCTGTCCAAAGAGCAGGAAGAAAGGGATGAGGGGCGGGTATCCCTCAAAACCAGGGGTGCTGGAACAATTTGTATTGTGGGGGGTGCTGAGAGCCAGGGAACCAAACTGTAAACCCTGAATATAATGGAAACCACTTGAAGCCAGGGGGTGCCGCAGCACCTATGCCCAATACCTTCCCCAGGAGACTGAATCTCTGCCAGCATGGCAAGGGAGAAAGCTCCCATCTGGCTCGGAGCAGGAGAGCTTCTCCAGCAAGCAGACATTGGCTGACCCCGGAGAACCTCAGAGGCGAAAGAAACTAAAGCAGAGCGAACAGGTGACCCGGGATCGGCTGGGTCTGACACCTGCTGGGCCCCGGCCCAATGGGCCCCGTAGCCTAATGCCTGAGTGGAGAGGCTGGGGGCTCGATCCAGCTGCCGGGCTTTGCCCTGGGACGCGCTGGGCTCCGGGGTGGTTTGATGCACCGGGAGCCTGGTTCTCGCTCTCTCGCTGATGGGACCAAAGCGTGGCCGGCTCCAGCTCGTTACCTTTCCCCCTAATCGATTCCCTGCCCCTCCCGCCCCAGTCCTGCTCCGCTCCGGCCGCAGCAGCTGCGGCATCCAAACCCCCTCGGGCACGTCACTTCCTTGCAAACTTTCCCGAGGAAATGTCTCTGCCAAAGTTGTTTTTCTTCAAAGAAGCTCGGCTCCGGGGCTGTGTCCTCGCCCTCTGACTGGGGAGGATTTCCCGGCCGTGCAGGCTGCTTGCATGTCACGCTTCCTGTGTTTGTCACACAGACCGACAGCCATGGACGGACCCGCTGGCAAGGGCTGAGCTGGGTCGGGACCGTTAGCTCTGCAAAAATCGATCAAGAGCATCCACTCGGCTCCTGCAGCGCCCCGTCCCCGCCCACCCCGAGAGAAACGCCTGCACCGGCCGCGGCTTCTCCTGCGCCGCCACTGACTTCAGCCCGGTGAAGTTTCCCGGGACCCCGGATCATGGCGAGGGACTACACCGCTAAGAGCCTGGACAACATCGACCTGGCTGCGCTCCGGGTAAGTGGCACCTCTGGCTTTAGCCAGGGCTGGGACTTGCGGGGAGCGGAGCTCATGCAGAGCTGGCCGGGCTGCACCCCTCTGAGCCTGGCTGGGTTCATCTGCCCTGCCTGACCTGGGTTGATCCAATGCACGTCTGCTTTGGCTGACCCGGTCCCTGCCGAGCCGGTCCTGACCCGACCTGAGCCCTGCTTAGCTGGGCTTTTCTCCCCCCAGCCAGGTCCATGCCCCTGCCTTCCTCTGTGGGCACTCGCAGAGCCAGGAGCAGACCCAAGGCTTGATCTTGCCCAGTCGCCTGTTGCTTCTGGTTTCAGTTTCCTGCCTCCTGTGGGAATGTTTCCTCCTTCCCCTCTCTGGATGAGAAGCCTCAAGACTGCTTCAGTCATTCCTGGTGCTGTTGTTTTTCTGGGCAGGGTAATGGTGTGCTTCAGTGTCAGATCCAAGGTGTTCAGAAAGCCATTTTCAGCCTCTCTCTGCTGCTGCCCTTCACCCACCCAATGTGCTTTCTTCCTCTGTGTTATTCTGGCAGATCCTTGATTTTACAGCATCTGGTTTTAAACTGTGATCGGCAAAGGATTTCCAGCCTTACAGAGTTTTAGTTTTAGTTGGGTGATATTTTTTCCCGTGATGAGTACAAATCACTGCTGACAATTGCAAAAGAAGCAGCTAGGTGGAGTCTGTGTGGTGCAACTTTAAGGACAAAATAGCTGATACCTGACCTTTTAAAGGCCGGTCTCACTGTTTAGGTTGCCTGCAAGCTGCTTAAAGCTATGTAAAGATGTCCTGGGCTGTGCAAATTGTGGGCCCAGTCTTCCTTGCATGACTGACCTTTAGGGGGGCTGGACTTCTTGCATGAGTAAGGCAAACAGGATTTCACCCCATCTGTGTAAATATCTCTAAAGTGCACACAAAGGGGCCCACCTTCTGATGGTGCAAATGGGTGAAACGCTATTGAAGTCAATGAAGCTATGCCCATTTCCACCAGCAGAGAATTTAGCCCCAAGTACTCACATACACACCATGTAGGACTGAATGCTCCTCAACTTACTCCTGCAATAACTGTAGTCAAGTCAACTCACAGGCATAAAATAAGCAGGATTTTAGAGTCCAGAGATGGTATTTTATTTTATTCCTATCTCATCACTGTCCCATTCCCCTTCCCCAGTAACTAACTCCCCTTGACTTCCATAAGCATTACTTTAATCCCGCAAAGGTGTGGGGAGAGGGTGGGTGTGGTAAATGGGGCTCCTGTGATGAAGAGTGTGTGTGTCATATTTTTGCAAGGCCAACAAAGCCGATATGAATATGGCTGATTATAAATACTAGCATTGTGCCTGCTCTTGCAACTTCCAGGGTTTTAATGTAAACCAGCTCTGTCTCCAGAAAACACAACCCTGGTCATATTTCATGCCCACAAACAGTTAACACGGTTGCAACTTAGGTGGCTAGCTTAGGTTTTTAAAAAGATGAGTGGAAATATCATGCCAGTCCAGCCACAGCTATTCTTCTAATGCACTCTTCCGATCCAGGGAGGGGAAAAAACTGTGGCGAAATGCTTTCAGCCTCAAACAGGGAAACCAAAGCAAGATATTTTCTAAAAATGACTTAAAAAGAGGGTTTGGAAAACCCTGCACAGAAATCCTATGGCGGGGGTTCCAAACACAAGACCCAGGAAAAATAAAAGGCCTGCACTGTCATGGAGATTGCAGTGATGGCACAGGACCCACTGACCGGGAAAAGCCAGGAAAGCCAGAATTTAACCTGAAACGTAGCGACACTCGGACAAGTAAAACAAAGTGATGAAGTTCAGTGGATGTGTCTTATCTTGTTAAAGAAATAAGAATCCTGTGTGAGCAGGGAGGAGGATAGCTTTGTAAAGCAGCTTGCTGGCTTTCAGTGTCAAAGCCAGCAAATCTCTCACAGGGTTTTACCCCAGAGATCCTGAATACTGCAGGTCTAGACCTCAATAAGGAAACACTAAAAGAGTCCCAAAGTGCCCCTTTGATCCACATATGGGACAGTATTCAGCTACCTCCACAGCATGGTCCCCCGCTTCCCAGATCCCAGCAGAGGCTGCATGCTGGAGGCAAGAGTGGAGGCAGGCCGAGGCCAGCAAATTTCCAGCCCCATGGAAATTATGAGTTGAGGGGAAAACAAATTTGATCAGGGGTCATAGGACCTATTTTGCAAAGCCCTCTCCCTGGGCCAGCCATGGCCAAAGTTATCCAGGTAGTGTGGAACTCTGCTATCGCAGTGTTTTGAGGGAGTCAGCCAATTGAGGGCAGAACCAGTGTCGAGGCACATGGCCTCCGGGCAGATGGCATTAGTTTCCTGGGAGTTAGCCCCACCCCCTCCAGTGGGATGGTATGAGAGGATTCTCACAGAGATGTCCTCCCGGGCGCCCTCCTCTCATGGGAAGGGGTGGTCTGGCCAATACATTCCAAAAGTTCAGGGAGCATCTGGGTGCAGTTCTGGTGCTATTTGGCTTCCAAACCAGGTTATTACCTCGTGCTGCCCTGGTGATCTAACGGTGTATGTTTATGTTACCGACCTTCCAGGGTTGCTCGTTTCATAAGGGCAACCAGAGGGCTAAAATGCCGTTTGATTTTTTTGTTCTGTAAAGAGGGACAGAAAAATCAGAGCTGCAAACTCTTTTCTCTTGCCTGGCTGCAGAATCCATGAAAAGTGTATTTCATTTGGTATCCTGTTGCATGCAGCATTTGGCATGCCATCCTGTAAAGGGGTAATATGTTGCCCAGGTGGCATCCAGGTCAGCAGTCTTGCTGTTGCCTTTTGAACAGTCTGCAGATGATAAAGGAAAGCAAGAAGACCGGCATATGGTACAGGGCATTGCAGTAATTAACCTCAAAGTGATGAATGTTTGGGTCAGAATTTTGGCATTGGTCAAAGGAAATGTAGCAACTTGGCAATGGGTAGGTGGTGAAGGGTTATACGGGCCATGGAGTTTTAAAATGTTTGCTGAGAGGAAGCACTACATCAAAGATGATTCCTATCTCTGAGATAATGAAGAGATTGGCCCAATGTGAGGACTTAACCATAATGTGCCAGCTGAGGAGGCAATGCTCATGTCCAACCAGACAAGAACAGTACACATTTGAGAAATGCTGCAATAGTGCACATTCCGCAAAGGAGCTCTAATGGTGGAAGAATTCCAGGGAGGGTCTCTGAACATGTGATTGGCCTACCGAGCAGCCACAGCTCAGCACTGGGGTGGCACTTATGCAGCCCAGCTGTAAGGCCCCACGAGTCTAGAACCCAGGCCTGCAGAGCTGCCAGGCAGTTGGCATCTCCATGCTGCCAGTCAGCCGCTGCTGTAACCAGCTTGCTACTCAGCTGCCCATGACCCACCGTGAGCATGGACCATGGGAAGTCCTGCCTCAAGGGGTCTGCCAGGCACCAACTTCATGGCTCCTGATTGGCTCCCTGTCCTATATAAACCCAAGGCGTGTTCCAGGAAGTGTCCAGGCAACAGTGTGGACCGCCTATAGCTGCCAGTCCCATTCCTTGCTCCTGACTTTGACCTTGGCTTAATTTGATTTTCGCCTTCTGTCTGGACACTGAAATCTGACTCTGACCCTAGGTATTGACCCTGGCCTGGAACCTGGCTGTGAACTCCTCCACTGTTCCGAGCCTCAGGTTAGCCCCTGCTTTGGACCCTTAGTCCTGACTCTGCTTTTTGGGATCCTGACGCCAGCCAATGAGGGTTTTATAGTGTCCACCTAAAATTATGTTTTAGATCTATCAGCAGCAATAGGCTTATTACTGGCTCTAACATAATTGAAAGGCAACCTAGTGATAGAAGATGTGGAAAAAGCTAATGTACTCAATGCTTTTTTTGCCTCTGTCTTCACGAATAAGGTCAGCTCCCAGACTACTGCACTGGGCAGCACAGCCTGGGGAGGAGGTGACCAGCCCTCTGTGGAGAAAGAAGTGGTTCGGAACTATTTAGAAGAGCTGGACGAGCACAAGTCCATGGGGCCGGATGCGCTGCATCTGAGAGTGCTAAAGGAGTTGGCGGATGTGATTGCAGAGCCATTGGCCATTATCTTTGAAAACTCATGGCGATCAGGGGAAGTCCCGGACGACTGGAAAAAGGCTAATGTAGTGCCCATCTTTAAAAAAGAGAAGAAGGAGGATCCTGGGGACTACAGGCCAGTCTGCCTCACCTCAGTCCCTGGAAAAATCATGGAACAGGTCCTTAAGGAATCAATTCTGAAGCACTTAGAGGAGAGGAAAGTGATCAGGAACAGTCAGCATGGATTCACCAAGGGCAAGTCATGCCTGACTAATCTAATTGCCTTCTATGACAAGATAACTGGTTCTGTGGATGAGGGGAAAACGATGGACGTGTTATTCCTTGACTCTAGCAAAGCTTTTGACACGGTCTCCCACAGTATTCTTGTCAGCAAGTTAAAGAAGTATGGGCTGGATGAATGGACTATAAGGTGGATAGAAAGTTGGCTAGATTGTCGGGCTCAACGGGTAGTGATCAATGGCTCCATGTCTAGTTGGCAGACGGTATCGAGTGGAGTGCCCCAAGGGTCGGTCCTGGGGCCGGTTTTGTTCAATATCTTCATAAATGATCAGGAGGATGGTGTGGATTGCACCCTCAGCAAGTTTGTAGGTGACACTAAACTGGGAGGAGAGGTAGATACGCTGGAGGGTAGGGATAGGATACAGAGGGCCCTAGACAAATTGGAGGATTGGGCAAAAAGAAATCTGATGAAGTTCAACAAGGACAAATGCAGAGTCCTGCACTTAGGACAGAAGAATCCCATGCACCGCTACAGACTAGGGACCGAATGGCTCGGCAGCAGTTCTGCAGAAAAGGACCTAACGGTTACAGTGGACGAGAAGCTGGATATGAGTCAACAGGGTGCCCTTGTTGCCAAGAAGGCCAATGTCATTTTGGGATGTATATGTAGAGGCATTGCCAGCAGATCGAGGGACGTGATCGTTCCCCTCTATTCGACATTGGCGAGGCCTCATCTGGAGTACTGTGTCCAGTTTTGGGCCCCACACTACAAGAAGGATGTGGAAAAATTGGAGAGAGTCCAGCGGAGGGCAACAAAAATGATTATGGGACTGGAACACATGACTTATGAGGAGAGGCTGAGGGAACTGGGATTGTTTAGTCTGCAGAAGAGAAGAATGAGGGGGGGATTTGATAGCTGCTTTCAACTACCTGAAAGGGGGTTCCAAAGAGGATAGCTCTAGACTATTCTCAGTGGTGGAAGAGGACAGGACAAGGAGTAATGGTCTCAAGTTTCAGTGGGGGAGGTTTAGGTTGGATATTAGGAAAACCTTTTTCACTAGGAGGGTGGTGAAACACTGGAATGCGTTACCTAGGGAGGTGGTGGAATCTCCTTCCTTAGAAGTTTTTAAGGTCAGGCTTGACAAAGCCCTGGCTGGGATGATTTGGGGATTGGTCCTGCTTTGAGCAGGGGGTTGGACTAGATGACCTCCTGAGGTCCCTTCCAACCCTGATATTCTGTGATTCTATGATTCTATGAAAGAAAGAGCACAGACCAATGGAAATGAAGCACCACACAAGGACTCTGCTCCTGCAAATCCTTTTATGTGCTTTCTTAACTTTTTGCACACGAATAGTTCCATTTATTTTGGCATGCGTAAGAATTTGCAGAATCGATACCGAAATCAAGGAAGAATAAACTCAAACTGTGCCTTAGCTTCTTATGTGTAATTTCTCTTCTGTTTGTGGCTTTCACCTGAGCGTGTGGATAAGTGAAAAATCACTCTGAGCTGGTTCCATCTTGTTAGTTAAATAAAACAAATCTACAGACAGTTGGAGATCTGGGAGGGACATGATTGAAAACCATCTAACCACAAAGGACTGAAGATGAGTGCGTTCAGATTTACTGGCTGGGAACACAGAGAATCCTAGCAAGATAAAAATAGATTTTCATGGCTGTAAGGGGGACTTGTGCTTTGCCACTGCCAGAGCTATTTGGCTTTGGAATAACTGCGCAGTAACGCAATTGTAGAAGTCTATGTTACATTGTTCTCATGATGAAATCTGTTGCATGCCGATCAGGACACTCTGCTGACAAAAAGCCTAGTACTGTTTCATTTATGTAGAAAACTGTTGTTTATTTCAGAGGGGATTTTCCCAAGCAAAGTGTGCTGGATCAATCCCTAGGTGGACAGTTTCCGTGCAAAAAAAAAAAAAAAAAATTTTTTTCCTCAACAAATAATCTTCAACCAGAAAAACATTTTTTTCTGTGATAAATAACGGGCTTTTCCAGCCAGCGTCACAGAAACTGGACTTCTGAGTGAATGATGTGATTCTATAGCACATCCCTTAGTGGTACCCAAAGATATCAACCTACATGATAGATAGCTAAAACAGATGGTGAGAAACGGATTCACAGAATTAATAATATTTCATATAAACTTCTCAATGATATCCTCCAAAGAAATGTGCTAGAGTGATAAATTGCTCAGCCAGCTACCAAGAAACTGGTCTCTTGAGTTCTTAATGGTTTTATATAAATCTTTCAAGTGAGTTTTAACTGAAATAATAGAGTTCTTAACATGCTGAGTTGCAGGAGTAGATGTTTACATGTCCATACTCTTCTGCAGAGTACTCTTGCTACTTGAGAAATGATACAAGATAGATCTCAACTTCATCCTTGTGGACAAGGCTGGGTTTTAATGGAGTGGATGCTAAACGAGTAGGAATTGTACTAGTTTATTTCACATAGGCCCTTGATCATCTGTTACATGGAAATTGGTCACAGTTAACAGCAATCAAGTCTGGATTCAAACCCATGATGCCGAGACAAAAAGCTCTTTATTCTCTGTGTCTTCCAGTCCACCTTTGAGAAATGAGACAGTGTGCATTTTAGATGTAGACTTGATATTATGATTGTTTTGGTAAGGATAGATCTAAATCAAACCCAATTAGTTATAGGACGCGGTTAATATTTTGTATTATTTTGTAATATTTTGTGGTTCGTTCTTTCTGTAGACTAGTAACCTAAATATTTCATAACAGAAGAGAGATGTCCAAATTCATCCTCTAGATAGGCTCAGTGATTAGAACTGAGACTTGGGACTTCTGGATTCTGTTCCTGCCTCTGCTACTAAATTGTCATGTGACCATGGGCAAGTCATGTAACTTCTATGTACTTCAGTTTACCCATCTGTATTTATCTATGATATTGGTGTATTTAAGCTTTCATTGGCTAATATTTATATAGTGTTTTTAGAGGCGTGGCTGAAAATTGTAATAGAAGTTCATCATATTTTACTATTAATGATGATTATATTACTATTTAGTTGTTTTATTATTCTCTCTATTTGTAATATAAATCGTTACGAGACTTTTTGCATTCTGTTCGTGAAAATAGTGCTCCCTTTGAAAAGTGAGCGTGTAACCGCTTTGCCATGAATAACAGTATTTACTGTACTTTTTACAGGACCCAGCAGGGATATTTGAACTGGTGCAAGTAGTTGGAAATGGGACATATGGACAAGTCTACAAGGTTTGATGCCTTTTTAATTTACTATGTCTTTCCTGCTATAACTGTTGCCCTATAGCAAAGAACAGGAAATGTATAAGATGTGGGAGTGGTTGTTACAATAACAGCTTGCTTTGTCTCTCTGCATAACGGTTCGTGCCTGTTCCTGAATAGTGGCAGCTGTGAAATTGTGTGCTTTTTCCTCCAGTGACACTTTCACCTTTTCATGGGCAGCTTACCATGGTGGCCCTCACGCTGATTTCCACCACCCTGGTCTCTCAATCTTGTTGTCATTTTCACTCGAAAAATATTTTTCATAGACTGCTGGTACAGTGCAAATATAGTGAGAATATTTTAACATGAGAAATAACTAGTATACTGCTGGATCAGGTAGAGTGCCTTATTTGGGGGAGAGGACACAGAAAAATATTCATAAAAACAGCCGTGCCCTGTAGGGCGCTGGCATGAGTGAATTACTTAGCCATGCTCTTCAGGAGGGCTGACAAGTATCTGACTCTTCCCGTTGCTACAGTTCATTGCTGGGACACTCGGGCAGAACTACCAATCAGTTAGTTATGTCAACGGATAATTCACCAAGCACCACATGAACGTGCTATACAATGTTAGGCAAATTATGCAATATGCAGTTTGACTTAAGATGAGAATCGGTGTCAGCTGGTCTAAAGAAGTGGATTTGGGGAAGGACTATAGAAAACAAACGGTCTTTCAGTCACGAGGCCTTCTTTCAGAATGATCGGAAAAGGAGAAATGGAGAAAATATAGAGAGACTTTAGATCCGTGTTTCCCACCTGGAGAAGGGAAATGGAGGAGGATGCAGGACACAAGATCAGTCGAAGGAGAGCACAGGGCAGGTGAGAGAGGCCGCAGCAGTGGAGAAAGCTCCTTAACCTTGGATCTCCCACAACTCCCACCACGAACAAGCTCCTGCAGCAGTGGGTAATGTGATGGGCTACTCTCTGGAAGCCACTTTCATCTATCCCTGCTCCTTGCGGGGTAATGCAGTTGGCCACCGGCCAAGGTCACATATAGAGGACTCGGGCTCAGGCTGTATCCCACTAGTGTAGGCTTCTCGTCTTTTGCAGCACTCACTCAGCTTTGAGGGCATATGTAACCCTGCTCTGTCCATCCACCAGCAGACTCTCCCACTCCAAGCAGTGTGCAGTCTTCTGGTTAGCGGGGAACAGTGAAGGGAAGCCGCAACAGAATAACAAGCTAGAAAAGGAATAAATGTGTCTATGAATACGCATGCAACGAGAAATAGAAGAAACAAGAGGAAAAGGAAGAAGGATCAAAGGCAGGAAAAGAAGGGGAAAATGGACATGGGGGGGAAGGCATCTATTGTATCAGGATCTGGTGGTGGAGGCGTGGGTTCTGATTCAGTTGATCCATCCGAATGAGGGAATCAGGTGTGGGGTTGTCCACTAGGAAGAGGCTGTGGATAGTACTTATCATTCCTCAAGATGCCCAAGATACATAATTCTCAAATGTATGTTAGTGTTGGATAAGAAACAACTGGTTCCACATTTTGGTCCCCCTTTGAGGTTTTAAAGATCCGTGGATACCTCATGGAAAAGCCTGGGACACCTTGTCTGTACAGACAGTTCTGCTGAAATACTAGTATTTAATGGTATTGTATTATAGTATTATAATAGTATAATATAATAGTATTTTTTGCCTTTCCATCCTGCATTTTTTATTTGACATTTTTATCATAACTTTCCATCTGCTGCAGTGTTTAAATCTCACTTGTTTGTTACAATGCAGCTCAGTGGCTGTGGCAAGGATTATGAAGTCAAAAGTAGAGAATTCAGAGTTCCCATCGGCAAATCAGAAGCCAATAAACTTTTAGGGCCTGTGAAATCAGTGGGGTTGCATGGGTTTTACAGAGGACAAATCTCCACCTGCAAAAATGAAGATTGCTGCTGCCTGCTACATAATTTCCCTTCGTAATATAAAATAAACCCATGTATGACAGAGAGAGAATTATTTCTATCTAGATACTCTTTTATGGATTTTTTTGGGTTGGAGTTAATCAGCTGCTCTTTAATCTCCCTAAAAACAGGAAGGGAAAACATAGTTCAGTTTATTTACTGAAAAAGAAAAAGTTTTGAGAGATCATATGGTTCAGCTGAAAGTTAAAATCTAAGTGCAAAAGCATGTAAGAAATGTTGATAATACTAATTAAGGGTAGTGCCTCAGGCATTTGTTCGTGGGAATGAAGGAGAGCCTTGTATTTGGTGGAATGGATGGTACAAGGATGAATATGATTGGGTAACACTTCCAAGAACCAGTGACCAAACAGTAAATGGGTCCGTTTAGATATCTGGGAATGGAAAATAATCACATCAGCATAAGAATTTAAATAGGGCCAATGTTAATAGGACAATAAAACCAACTTTGTTGTAATAATTTGTTAGGGCTTTTCAAATCTCCAAGCTAGGGTCAGATTCTGATGTAACTGAGATCAGAATCTGGCCCTTAAAGTGCTAAGATAGCAAAGCAATACCAGTTTTCTTTTTTTTAAGGCCTGTTTGTGAGTAAACTGAACTAGAACGCTGCTTTCAATTCAGCCTGTTTTACATTGCTTAATTTTTGGCTGTCTGTGAACATTCTTACCACTGTGCTTCCTTCATATAAATATTTCTGACCACTGAATTTGGGGCCCATTGACAAAGATCTGTTTAATCAAGAAATACAAGTGGCTCTTGGCAGAAGTGTAAAGTTAAGTCATCCAGTCAAGGAACGTGAACAATATGATTTGATTTAGGTGACCAGACACAAAGCTTCCAGCAAATTCCAAATATTAAGTAATCAGTTGAATACTCAGTTTGAGCTGTCTTCACATAATCCAATGCTCAAATGTATTTGTAAAAGCCATTTACTGAAAAATTTTGAATATTAAAACAAATTCGTTAAAATACAATCTGTTTGCAGATAACTTGCAAACCCGAAGGTTAAATGCATAGAATAAACAGTTTGGCCACCTGTAATGGAAATATGATTATGGTCAGGGTTATGGTATTTACATATTTTATTCTGGTGTATAATTTGTTTTTGGTCTGTAATTAGTTGGGACTGATAGAGATGGGTTAGTGGATGCTGGCATCATTTTTTAGCTTGTGATCATAAATATTTGAGTCAGAAAGTAATCCCAGCTATCCCAATACTTAATTATGTCACAGGAGCATGTATTCATTCTTCAAAGGCAGCAGTATCTTTCATACATACCAAAATAGCTAAATATACACATAAACAACCTAAAACACAACTCAGGCTCAACAAACTGTGTCCAAAGCAGCTAAGCAGACCAGCTGGATCTAGAAAATCGGAATTGTTATACTGTATTTTTTTTAAAAGCATGCAACTCTGTGAAAACAAAATTAGAGGTTCATCATTACATAAAAAAAGCTGCTTAACAGACTTTCTGAGAGGGAAAAATGATATCTGTACTGGAATGTTGTGGACCCAGTTTCAGTTCTTTGCCAGTTAAGACGGAAGTTATAAAGCCGCTATAAAGCAAAGATTGTAACAGAAACACCAGTCTACATATGTAGTTGGCCCACAGTAACATTAGAGCTGCACAGAACAGCTCTAATGGTAGGATCTGTATACTTTAAGAGAATAAAAGCTAGAGGAGTACTATTCAAACAACATATGGGGGGAATCAGGTTTGAAGATCTCAATACTGGCAACCTCAAACATTCAAAAATATGAGTAAGACACACAAAATCATGAGTCTGGCCTAGAAATAATCAGAGTTTTATAAAATGATGTATTTGAGGTACTTTTTATTTTCCTTTTTAATTTTTTTAGGCTTTGGGTTTCACATTTCATGCTTTTATCTGCAGCCATAATGGCTAGAAACATAGATTTGGGTTTGGGTTTTTCGAATGACAGCTGAGATTCTTATGAAATTACATGCCTCCATGAGCAGAGGCATTAAGAAAAACCAGATATCACGGGACTCATGATAAAATGGTGAGAGTTGGCAAGACTGATGAGGGTTCACGAGCGGAGCAAATTTAACATCACGTAAAAAACGTTCACCTTAAGCCTTTCATTCAGCTGTGCCGCCTCGGGTTTTAAACACAAGGGGACAGATGGTGTCCAGTCCCTGCACACAGGTTTGCATGGGATGGAGAAGATGTAAGGAGCTTCCCTGGTGCATGGGCTGAGTGGCACAATGGAAAGCCGTTGGCAGCGTGGTGCCAACAGCAGCACAGAAGTAAGGGTGGCCATGAGAAAAGTGATATTTGTCGATATTACTTGAAACAGCAGACTTAGCACCCCACTGCCACCCTTACTTCTGCACTGCTGCTGTCACCCGGGGCTGACAGCCAGAGCCCCGCCACCTCTAGATGAGGGATTGGTTGAGGGGGAAGGAGAGCCCGGGTGCCAGGACTCCGGCTGTCCTCATGGGCGGTGGGTGTCACAGGCCAAGGGAGGCTAAGCCTCCCCTAACCCAAGCCATGGCCTCGCCCATGGTCCGTCCCGAGGCCCTGCCCTCACTCCCCTGCTCCCCGAAAGGTGGGGGGGGCTCAGCTTGGGCCAGCGGCTGGACCTTGGGGTTCGGGGCGGCCTGGGGCAGCTCGGGCCAGTGGGCGGCTCAGGCCAGCCGGTGCCCAGGGGCAGCTAAGGCTGACCCGGGGTCAGACCGTTGCTCGGGGTCAGACCTGTGCTCAGGGCAGGCCGGCTGGTGCTTGGGCCGGCCAGCGTAGCTAGGGCAGGCGGTTTGGCTGGCACTCCTTCAGCCGCAGTGGGGGGCTCTCGGGGTTCTGGCAGGCAAGGGGGGTGGGAAGGGTAGGGGTGGGGCCTCAGGTAGAAGGGGTGGGGCCAGGAACTCACCTCCCCGAAAGGCGGGGGTTCACACGCCTTCTGGGTATGCATGAGCCCAGCCACCTGGGGCTGACAACCAGAGTGCTTTTTAAAAAAGCACACAGCTTGCACCTCCCTTGACATATTCCCAGGCCTCCTTTGGGAGGCCTGCCCCATAGTTTGAGAATTGCTGGCCTATGGTATCATAGAATATCAGGGTTGGAAGGGACCTCAGAGGTCATCTAGTCCAACCCCCTGCTCAAAGCACGAACAATCCCCAGGTTTTCCCCAGATCCCTAAATGGCCCCCTCAAGGATTGAGCTCACAACCCTGGGTTTAGCAGGCCAATGCTCAAACCACTGAGCTATCCCATCCCCCCAAAAGGTATGGGTGGGGGAGGCATGACTCAGTCCGTTGGTGATATAGTCATGCCTGATATACTGACTCGTTTATTAACAAGCAAAACCACTATTTGGGTGCACTTGGCTTGATCTCCAGGGGAGATGCTGTATAGCTCCAGCGAGGGTTTGTAAAAGCTCCTGATCAATAAGGCCGCCCAGACGGAGCAGAGAATGCAGCCATTTGGATGAATATGACTGCACTGCACAAACGTAAGTCTAGCCAGGGAGGAAGTGAGAGTGTTGTAGGCTGTCCGTGTGACCCTCTGATTTCAGTTCCTTTTAAATCTGCAACCACATGACCTCAGGCTTTCATCTGGCAAGTTTGAACCTGGTACAGCTTGGCTGGGAGTTGACAAAGCTTTACGTAGCTGCTCCAGGACGTGGTGTAGGAGAGGCATTTTGTGGCACTCTTTGCTGTGAATCAGTGCTGAGCAACGTCTAGGGCACTGTACTGTTGGGGATTGTATCGTGCAGAAGAGTGGTAAAGCCAAGGGTCCGACCTCTTGTGAGTATAGAATCCCAGGTCACTCTTTGCAAGGGACTCTTAGTGTCCTGGCCCAGATTTTTAAAGCTATTTAGTTGCTGCTCTGTTCAGCGTTGCTCTGCCTAACTGATTTAGAAGCCAAATTCTCATTTTCAGAAGGGATTTAGGTACTTAGGAGCCTAAATCCCTCCTGAAAATGAGAATTTGGCTCCTAAATCAGTTAGGCTTTGCAATGCTGAGTGCAGCAATGCTTATATAGCTTTAAAAATCTGGGCCTTAGTATCTATCTACCTTGATTACCCTGCATGGTATCACCTGTTCTTCGCTTTCTCCCCTACACTGTTGTATTGCTGTGAGCTGCTAAACCCTAGCCCTGTTACACCCCAGATGTGGGTCCATTTCAGTAGGGGTTTGTATGTATATCACTTGAATTGTTTGGGATGAAACATACTGTTTATTTTATTTACTATGCCTTTAAGTCTTAGTGTCAGGCTCGTTGGTGGCTAAGTGTGCAACAGAGATCTATGAATAGAATCTAGGTCTTCTGACTTCCCATCCGGTGCTATTAGCCACAGTGGCACTCTTCCAGCAGGTGTGACCGCGAAAACCCTGAGTAGCAGATAGGTGGGGCGCATACAGTCGGCGTCATTTTTAAAGAGTCACTCGTCTGCCCAAAACCACACTTTAACGTGTGCTCTGAAAACTGTCAATCCTACAAGCTCAAGGTGGGCTCTGAGACTCAAGCTGGGTTCTTTCTGTCTCACACATCATCACCAGTATAGATGTTGTAGGCCAAATTAGGCCTTCAGTGACATCCATGCAGCCTTATTGTCTTCTGTGTGATCCCTTTGATGGGGCCTTTTGACTTTGATATTCACTTTCCTATCTTGGTCCGACATGTTGGCTTTCTTTGTGAGAAGGCATTTGTGGAGGGCTGAGGCCAGGGGCTGGGGAGTGAATCTCTTGAGGCAGGGTGATCTTGTTTTGGAATATCTGCTTGCAGGCTGGTGGTCAATTGTGGAGGGGTCGCACAGGCGCTGACTTCTATATTTCCCCATGGCTGCTCTGCCCTGAGGCCCCGCCCCCACTCCACCTCGTCCCACCCCCGATCCCCCCTCACCCCCAAGGCCCCCGCCTGCCCACTGCCTGATGCTTTGTGCCCTTCCCCGGCCCTTCCACCAGCTGCCAAATAGCTGATTGGCGGTCCCGTCGAACAGCTGATTGGTGGCCCCGCCGAACAGCTGTGGCCAGTGGGTGCTTGAGCCCCAGAGCACCCACGGAGTTGGCACCTATGAAGTGTTTTGTGTTGCACTGGTGGAAAAGGATTGCGTGGTTAATAGACGACAAGGGATCCTAGACCTTAGGATGGATGTTCTTTTTTGGCTGCTTAAATCTAAATGAGTGAATGGTTTGTGCTCTGGGCATGGTTTACGCTGCTATCACAGGTGTGACTGCAGGTCACGTAGACATTCCCAAGCTAGCTTTAGTGCAGACATACCCATAGTCAGCAATTCCGTGGATGATGGACTCCAGCTCGCTTTCCTGTAGCTTCTTTGGTTCTGCAGGACAAACAGGAAGGAAACACCAATAAAAACTTGCTACTCTGATCACGGGTGACTCTGAATACATACAAGGAGCAGATCATCTGAGCAAGAAAGTAGTGTTTTTACCCTGCTGCTTTTTGGAGTTGAACCACTCTTCAACATCGGCATGAGTTATGAGCTACTGTAAAAGTAATGTACAGTAGCAGGCAGTGTTGTGAAACATATATGTGACTTTTTGGTTTCTCTTAAACAATTTGCAAATCTGTTAAATTTGGCATAATTAATTGTATTAGATAGCTGAATAAAATAATTCAGGCCCTTTATCCAGAAAGAATCACAAAGATACTGTACATAGTTTATTTGTCAGGGAAGAATTGGAACTGCCTGCAAAGCATCACATAGCCTTGCTAAATTATGAAGTGTGAAAGCTTGTGGACCATGCTGAAAGCCTTAATTGATGGTCGTGCCTTAGGCATGTACTTGAAGGCTAAATTTAAGAAATGTTACTATTATGTTCACTGTAAGACAAAAATTGAAGGTGCTCAGGCACAAGGACTGGGCTAAAATCTTTCAACTGCCTGCCTCTGAGGGCTAGGTGGGCTAGGCTGCCTTCCTTGAAAGAATGTTAATCCCTTATCGCTAATGAATTGCAACACTGGAGTCCCCAGAGCTTGTCATAATCACAGTTCTTTTTAAAACATCAGATAGGCACAGTGTATTTTAATACCATAGTTCCTTATTTTTGGTCAATTAAGTTTTCCAGGCCAATTATAGTAATCAGGGCTCTGGGGTTTTGGCAAGGCAAATAGGGACTTCTTTTAATTTTTAGATAATGGTAAAATATAACTTCAGATCCCAGCGGCGGTTGGTCATAATATTGTTCTGTGTGTTGCCCTTCTTTGTAAAGTCTTGAGTTTTTTAAGAGTTCCTTTGGCCTTGTTTGTTATCTTGTCACTTACTAGCATTTTATATTGTAGTCCTTTGGCTAGGGTGTACAGTATGGGTACTACTGTCCTCTGTTGGATGCAGTCAGAATTGATCAAGTGTGTGTCATCAGCCCTATAGTGCTAGCAGCTAATGGAGATTATCCTTTAGTTCCCGTGGTAGGGGTGTGTGCTTTGGAAACCAGAGGATCTGAGTTCTATTTGTGCTATTGCCATGAAGTTCAAAACGCCATGGTGAGCAGCTGAAGGACAACCATGAAGTCCTAATGTAGGTGGCCACAGGTTTGTTGCGGTATCCCATGTTCCTGGGGTGGTGAGAATCCAGGGAGACTTGTTACTCTTACTTTTGTCTGCAGATCATGCCACAGTGGAAAGTGCCTTGATTAATAATTTCCAGGTTCTACTGTATCTTTCTCATTTAGGGCAAGATTTCCCAAAGGCCCACCCTCCCTTTGGTCAGAGCAGTTTGCACCTGCAAATCTATTGCAAACACACACTGGAGCACTTGCCAGGAGAAGTTATTAAGAGGCACAAGTAGTCTGATTTGTACTCTGAAGCTGCCCTTAGTGACTGAACCCCCAGAATTACCGACTCTCATGATTTTATTACAAGTATTGTTATATTCACTGTTTTTTCTTAAAGCTCCTGGAGTCTTGTAAGTAAGAATTTCAGCTTTCAAATAGGCAAATAGAAATAACCTAACATTTATTATTTTTAGGCCAATTTCATGATTTTGGAGAGCCTGACTCATGGTCTTTAAAGGCTTGGGCTTGGCAATATTGGAGCCCCCATGTTGACCATCCTGCTGGGTTCCCACATCTATGAGGATGTGCAGTAAAGGCACAAGCTGAATGGGGAGGGTTTGGGGAATGCAGCAGATGTGTATCTTACAGCAGTGGATGTACCATGCCCTTGATCACACCCACCTGGAAGCCAAGTCCAACAGAGCCTTGTTCACTGTATTTGATGAGCTGATAGACAGCAGAAAGCGGGTGGCTTTTAGTGTGAATATAGGGGGGAAGCAGAAGCACCCTGCATGTACCAGTGTCCGAGTCTGAAGCCAGCAGCAGTGTTTTCCTCATAATTACTTGTTGCGTATGAGGGGCGGATTCTTTTTTCTCTTGGCTTTATCTCCTTAGTGACATGATAAAGCCAAATTCTATTCCGCACTTTAACTAAAAATAGTGGAGCATGCATGTGTAATTAATTAGCTAGTCATAAAATACTGGGTATAGTCAGTAAATATTTAAGAGGGATTCTATTAAGATTCCGAAGTATACATCTAGCGTATCAAAAATAGAACAGTCCGTACATAAAAACGCTCAGCAGAGGAGGTGGTTCTAATATAGTAAAAAGAAAAGACGTACTTGTGGCACCTTAGAGACTAATCAATTTATTTGAGCATAAGCTTTCATGAGCTACAGCTCACTTCATCACGAAAGCTTATGCTCAAATAAATTGGCTAGTCTCTAAGGTGCCACAAGTACTCCTTTTCTTTTTGCGAATGCAGACTAACACGGCTGCTACTCTGAAACCTTCTAATATAGTAAAGATCCTTTGTCTGAACAGAGCCACACACTAAATTAGACATGCCATTTCAACCATTAGCAGATAGTAAATCCTAACAAATAATTAGGTTTGCCGTTTCCAAGTTATGTGTATATACTGGGTCTGATTCTTAATTGCTTTTCAACTGGTGTTTGCCATTTACATCTGTAAGAGAGGGTGTAGTATGCTGCCATTCAAATCTGGTAACATTTTGCACTTGGGGAATCAGGTCTATTATTTACAAGTGGGAAAATGAGCAAAAAATGTATTGGTTGATTCATTGGCTACCTTTTGGACATTAGGAGAAGAGGCTGGGTAATTATCTTGAGCAGGGTTTGATCACGCAAAGTGCTGAGCGCTAGTCTACTGAAATCAGTGCGGCTACTCGTGCTTAAAGTTAGCACATGCTTATGTTTAAGTGCTTTGCTATATCGGGATCAGAGTGATCAGCGCCTTGCAGGACTGGGAGGTGTGTGCTCAAATCCTTACCCACTTATTTATATAGCGGTACTCATGGACCAGGACCCCCATGTGTTAGGCTCTGTAGAAATACAGAACTGAAAGATGGTCCCTACCCCAAAGAGTTCACAATCTGATCTGAGATTATACCCTTAAGAATACAGCCATAGGTTTTCCACCAGAATTGCTGCATGTTTTATTATAATGGTTATTTAGTATTTATATGGTGCTGTAGAAAGAAGCACATCATGCTATACAAGTCAGGAACTGGAAAAGAAAACTCCTATTCCAAAGAGCTTAAAATCGAATGAATGAGTTTGGTATGAGTAACTAACAGGGACATGGCAACTTGAAAGTAGCTAAGCCTCATGGGAATATGACAAGTGAGTTTGGTGGTCTTTTGGGCCTGATTTACCACAGTGTTACTCTCATTATTTAGTCAGATAACTATGGCTGCTGAGTGATATTTACTCCTCATGCAGTGGCATCAGACAGAGAACTGGTAGTAAATGCAGACAGAATTCTCAACAACAGACACTGTCTCCCCGCTGTTTTCTTGTAGTACTTTAATATTCCATTTCTTTCCTTAATCTTTTTATACAAGTCCATACAAGTGTTTAAATAACACATTCAGCTGCATCGCTGATCCTCTGTCAAACGTCTTATCCTTCCTAGAAGGTAGACAACGAAAGAGCTCCTCATCACTTTAGTCCTGCTACCAGATTTTAGAGCAAGGATAATATCCAAGTAGAGGCTGAGATAAAGAGCATTTCATTTGACAATAATAGCTGCTGTCCAAAAGTACATGTACATTTGCAACTGACTTCAGTTGAGCTATACCAAGATAAGCTGAGGAACTGGCTTGTACACTTTAAAAGCGTGGTTTTAAAAAAGCTGAGTACCCACATCCCCTAGTGCTCAGCACTCGCGCTGGGCAAAATTTTTTGACCAAACTTATTTTTTGGTGAAAAATGCAGATTTGTGTCAAACAAAATCTGTGTCACATTTGCCCATATTGTTTTGGTCAAGAAAACCCTCTTAAAATTAAAGGAAATTGTGAAACAAAAAAATTGTTTTGAATTAAGAAATCAAAACATTTCATTTAGAAAATGCCTAAGTGAAACATTTCAATTTTTCCCCGAATATTTTTATTTTTTAAATGTTTAACAAAAAAAGTTCAAAATCTAAACAATGTTTCATTCAACCTGAAACCATGTTCTAATTATTATTTTTCGGACTTGCCAGTGAATCAAAAAACTCAGTTACTCACAAAGCTGTACTCACCACCTCTGCAAATTAGTCTGTCTCAGAGTCATGCTAGGTTCTTTCTGTCTCCTTCATTATCCCCATCATAAAGGTTCTGCGGGCCAAATTAGATTGTTTGTCACACCTGGGATCTCCACTATCTCCTAGGTATACAATCATTGACACCTGAGCAGTCTTATAGTCTTCTGTGGCTTTTCCCGGTTGGAAATTATTGAAATGTCGAGAATAATTCTGTTGATGCAGAGGTGAAAAATCAATCTGCAGCTCAGTCAGTCTTAGACTGTGTCTTCCCTGGGGAGTTAACTTGAGTTATCTTCACTTGAATTACACTGGTTCTCTGCTGCCTTTGCCCTGTGTTGTCATTTACCCCAGTACAACGAGAGTGCAAAATTTTTCCAAATCAGCATTTTGCACCCATTTTGCGCAGGTGTCAATAACTGCACAAGATGCGGGGCAGTGGAGAATCAGCCCTTCCTCCCACCTTTCAAGTGCATCTGTATACTAGTACAGTTGCCTGCCATAGCTGGTGTTTGTTGATCAGCCCTTAAGTATTCCTAAGGTAAGAGTGACCAGCAGCATACTGACCACACACTGTGTGGCGGGGGGGGGGGGGGGGGGGTAGAGGGGCTTGACAAAGAGGCAACAATTGGCCATTTATTTGGCCACAACAATACAAGGTATGTCACTAAAAATAATGTTATGAAATTGAGTATAACCACTGCACTGGGGAGAGCTTCTTCCCCTAATGCGCTCCTTCATCCCCCTGCACAGTGCCTAGATATAATGGTGTCGTTTGCACAGCCTAAGAGGAGGCTGAGGGAAGACGGGCTGGTGCACCCGCCAACATTCCACGGCCCTGTGGAGGTGTGGCTAAGCAGGCTGGGGGAGGAGCCAAGGCCCTGCCTCCTGGGTGTCTCGTAGTGCCCTAGTTCAGCTTTGGGGGCCTTGTGGCACTGTTGCTCGGGCAGTAGAGTTCTATGGCCCAGCCCAGCCAGGAGAAGGAGCACAATTTGCCCCAGACTTGTGCCTCATGTTAGTTTCTAAGCAGACAGGTGGTAGTACTCTCTCTCTCTCTCAGACCAGCACAGGACTCTGTTCGCCTCTTCAGGCTCTACCTGGCCAGCTGGGCTGGCAAAGCAATCATTAACACTGCCCTTTGGTGGGATTTACAAGGGAATTGAGTTTGGAAGCCATTTTTAGTTGCCAGCCCTGGTTGGACACCTCAGTCAGTCAATAAATGCAGGAGCAGGTCAGCCCTTCTCCAGCTGTTATGAAATGTCCAGTAAGTCACTTCAAATTTTAATGTCTAGTAAGTGATAATATTGTACTTGTCTGCGTTTTTGGATGTTGCCAAGCTGCTGGCCAATAATCATCTTCTTGGACTGCACAGAACTCTGAATGTGGATCTTGGGAAGAAAGCAAAAGAATAACTGATTTTCAGCTAATTTTGTTTTTAAAATGCATTTATAATCTTTAAGCGTACACTGTTAACCTATCCACACATTTTAAACCCTGCTTAGAATCCCACAGTATTTTAAAAACAACAGTTTTTAAGGTCACTTTTCCTAATCCCCAGTAGTTTCTTGGGTCTGATGAATGGAGTGGTCCAGAGAAAACTCTAGACAGGAAATCTTGTGATCTTTCTGGTCCCCTATATGGATTTTTCCCACATAGGTGACAATCTGGGCTATATTGTACAGTGAAAGCAAAATGGGGTCCTGGTCCATGACTGGGGTTCTTAGGTGTTACTGCACTATAAATAATACATTTTTGTGATTAAAATGTGGAAGTATTGTCTAATGGTTAGAACAGGGAACTGGGACTCTGCTGCTGAATTCCAGTCACTAAACCTATAAATTCCAGGTTTTCAGAAGAGCTCTGTTCCCCTGTAGGCCCCTAAATAAGGTTCAGATTTTCAAAAGTACCAAGCACCCCAACAGCTCCCATCATGTTGTTTCTGGCAAGAATTTCACATCATCCAATGTGCTGGTTATTCTGAAAATCTAGTCACTTATTTTGGTACCTAAGTGGGAGTGGAGCTCTTCTAAAAATCTGGCCCTTTGTGATCCCATGTGTTAAGGTGGAGATAATAAATCTTTCCCATCTTCATAAAATTCTTTAAAAAAAAGGAGTACTTGTGGCACCTTAGAGACTAACCAATTTATTTGAGCATGAGCTTTCGTGAGCTACAGCTCACTTCATCAGATGTATACCGTGGAAACTGCAGCAGACTTTATATACACACAGAGAATATGAAACAATACCTCCTCCCACCCCACTGTCCTGCTGGTAATAGCTTATCTAAACTGATCAACAGGTGGGCCATTTCCAGCACAAATCCAGGTTTTCTCACCCTCCACCCCCCCACACAAATTCACTCTCCTGCTGGTGCTAGCCCATCCAAAGTGACAACTCTTTACATAATCAAGTCGGGCTATTTCCTGCATAGATCCAGGTTTTCTCACATCCCCCCCACCCCCATACACACACAAACTCACTCTCCTGCTGGTAATAGCTCATCTAAACTGACCACTCTCCAAGTTTAAATCCAAGTTAAACCAGAACATCTGGGGGGGGGGGGGTAGGAAAAAACAAGAGGAAACAGGCTACCTTGCATAATGACTTAGCCACTCCCAGTCTCTATTTAAGCCTAAATTAATAGTATCCAATTTGCAAATGAATTCCAATTCAGCAGTTTCTCGCTGGAGTCTGGATTTGAAGTTTTTTTGTTTTAAGATAGCGACCTTCATGTCTGTGATTGCGTGACCAGAGAGATTGAAGTGTTCTCCGACTGGTTTATGAATGTTATAATTCTTGACATCTGATTTGTGTCCATTTATTCTTTTACGTAGAGACTGTCCAGTTTGACCAATGTACATGGCAGAGGGGCATTGCTGGCACATGATGGCATATATCACATTGGTGGATGTGCAGGTGAACGAGCCTCTGATAGTGTGGCTGATGTTATTAGGCCCTGTGATGGTGTCCCCTGAATAGATATGTGGGCACAATTGGCAACGGGCTTTGTTGCAAGGATAAGTTCCTGGGTTAGTGGTTCTGTTGTGTGGTATGTGGTTGTTGGTGAGTATTTGCTTCAGGTTGCGGGGCTGTCTGTAGGCAAGGACTGGCCTGTCTCCCAAGACTTGTGAGAGTGTTTGTGTGTGTATGGGGGTGAGGGGGATGTGAGAAAACCTGGATCTATGCAGGAAATAGCCCGACTTGATTATGTAAAGAGTTGTCACTTTGGATGGGCTAGCACCAGCAGGAGAGTGAATTTGTGTGGGGGGGTGGAGGGTGAGAAAACCTGGATTTGTGCTGGAAATGGCCCACCTGTTGATCAGTTTAGATAAGCTATTACCAGCAGGACAGTGGGGTGGGAGGAGGTATTGTTTCATATTCTCTGTATGTATATAAAGTCTGCTGCAGTTTCCACGGTATACATCTGATGAAGTGAGCTGTAGCTCACGAAAGCTCATGCTCAAATAAATTGGTTAGTCTCTAAGGTGCCACAAGTACTCCTTTTCTTTTTGCGAATACAGACTAACACGGCTGTTCCTCTGAAACCTGTCATAAAATTCTTTGACATCCTTGCATAAAAGGAACCGGGATAAGCACAAAACATTATTATTACAGCTGGTTGGAAAAAATTTGACATAACAGTTTTCTGTAGAAAATACAGTTTCATCAAAATCTAAATATTTTGTGAAAACAGGTTGATTTTTTGATGAAATTTTTGACAGCAGAAGTTGTCAAAACAAATCATTTCGGTTTTCAATAATGCCGAAAAGTTTCATTTTGACTTTATCATCTTGATGCTTCAGTTTGTATATTATAATCATTTTAATTATATGCAATGTTTATGATGATGTTGTTTTTTGCAATAAATGTTTTTGAATTAATTTTTTTGGAATTTCTATTCTGTGAGAGAGTTCGATATTTCAGCTTTGTTCCAATTCAGAACAAAAGCCCATTTCAAAATATCAGAATTTCCCACAGAACAGTAATTCCATTTCCTGACAATCTCTAACTATTTTTTATTATTATTCAGTTTGCTTTCCATATTTTTCCTGTGATATTTCCAGTGAGTATTTCTTGTATATTTGTATGTCCCTTTTTGATAATTAAAACAAACGTTTTGGGATGAGGAAAAAGGATGAGAAGAACTTTGTCTGGTGTTGTTTTGAGAAATTAATTCCACTGAAGTTAAGGAACCTTCTGGTCTATTGAATTAAATTTTATGATGGATTCTTCCTAGCATTAAAAAAAAATAGGGAATAAACAATTTACAAATTATTTCTGCTACGGTACATTTGTCTACTTAAATCTCTTGTTTTGACTTTTTGCTTTAAACCTGTGAATAATTCTACTAAAATATATAATGAAAACATTATAAAATAAATATGCATTTGATTCAGATAATGGACTCTGAGATATATTATTTAAGCAGATTGTCCACGATTGTAACTTGTAACAAACCTGGAAGATAAATGAAGAAGCCTGGGAGAAAATTACATGTCTTTAGTATTTGCCCCTTCCAACTTAACATGAAAGATTCATTAGAAAAGGCATCCTTTCAAACATTCCACATCCACTGGCCAAATTATATCATCAGATATGGGATTACCACATATTTGTGTCTCAGGGCACCGGGGACCAAATTCTACTCTGAGACTATAAATTCATTATTTCAGTGAAGTTGTTCCAGATTTAGACTGTTGTAGTAGCCTCCAGAATTTGCCCCAATACGTGCAGTTTATACGTGCTTTACTTGACCTGCAGAACCATGCAGACAATATTGATCCATACGTTAGGTATTGGACATTGTCCATCTTCCTTTTTGACATAGTGTGATAATTCCTGAATCACTAGACAATATTTCACCATGTGTCTCCATAAACAGGGTTGGACATGGAGAAGGAACGATGGAGAAGAGAAGTGGGTCAAGTTCCAACCTCTTGATTGTGCCTTCCTTTCTTGAGAACATCAAGAAGACTTAGCCAAACTTCTTTCAATGGGGGCAGTAGCAAAACAAAGATTGTAAACTTTGACCTCCCATCCAACAAGCTGGAGAATATAGCTGAGAAGATGATTGTTTTCATCTCTTTTCATCTTCCTTCCTAACCTGTATTCTGTACAGAGGACCCACCCTGCAAATGACTCCACATGGACAGAGCTTTGTGCCCACGTGGAGCCAACTGAAATCAGTGGAGCTCCGTGAGGGTATAGAGGATTTGCCCACACAGATTCACATGTATGATCAGGTCCTTAGATTTGAACATCCTCTTGGCATGGCCCTCTCTTTTTATGTTTGTAAAGCACTTAGTCTGTTTTTGAGGCTGTTTCAATAGTAATGACAAATGTATGGACAAAGTCCTGGCTGATTTCTGTCTAAGGGCACATCTACACGGCAAAAAAATACCCTTGGCAGGCAGTCTCAGAGCCCGAGTCAGTTTACCCAGGCTCCTGTTGTGGGGCTAAAAATAGCAGCGTAGACGTTGGGGCTTCAGCTGGAGCCTGGGCTCTCAGACCCTCTCTCCTTGCTAGGTTTCAGAGCCCGGTTCAGCCCAAGCCCAAGCAACTATCCTGCTATTTTGAGCCCGGCTGCACAAGTCAGTTGATCCGTGCTCCGAGAGTCAATGCAGCAGGTCTTTTTTTGCTG
This sequence comes from Caretta caretta, assembly GCF_965140235.1. Lineage (NCBI taxonomy): Eukaryota > Metazoa > Chordata > Testudines > Cheloniidae > Caretta > Caretta caretta. The sequence goes on from NC_134214.1 coordinate 91,113,299, forward strand.
TGTAGACATTCCCTAAGACTGTTTGTTTGTTTGTTTGAATTTCCAGATTGAAATTCTACATTATTTGGAGACATTTTTGTACTGTACATTTGTTCAGTGCACTGATGCGAGTGCCAGCAACCCCTTTAAAAATAATAGCTTCTGCAAAAGAACTTGTGTCATATTTGTGGCTTTTTGGTCAGCAGAAAATGAAAACATGAGCCATGTGAGACAGAAGTGACACACATGGTTTGCAGAGACACCCATCACCCAAGTAGATGCACTGTGCAAAGCCTGAGCTTTGTGTGGAATACGGGACTTTGGCCCAGTCAGTGTAGATGAAAGGCTATTTTGCTTTCTGAGCTTCTGGATTTGCTTGGTACAGCAATGTTTACGTGACAGCCATGACACTCTCTAATCTTGATTTTTATTAATGGGCAACACAAGACAAGTTCTTCATTTTAGGAATATGGGCATCTTGTCCAATGTTCACAGGCTTTGCTGTGAGTCAGTGTGAGCTGACTGACACCACAAAGGGCTTTATCCCACACTCACTAAAATCAGTAAGAAGACTTTGTTTGACTTCAGTGGGAGCAGGATTGGGCCCCAACAAATGGGATTGTCTGTGTGACACCCAAGGTAGTCTAGACTTTGTGGAGTATAAAAGTTGGTTTTTAATGGGGAGTCTGAACTGTTATGCGTTAATTCTACCCGTACTTGCAATATAGTTTATTCTCTGTGAGATTACAAGCACATATGCCAATAGTGGGTTTTCTTTTCTTTTTGGCTGCTTTCAGTGCCAGGCATGTAATATGACTCTCATAAGCTAGTGTTTTGTTATATAAGCCATTAATTTTTTTTCGTCTAATCCTTGTGCACTGTATAAAAACCAGTAACAGTATGATTTATTAGGAGTCAGAACACACAACTGGATGTGTGGTCAGCCTGCTTATTCAGATTTTATAGAAGCAAAGAGCTGATTACACTTGTTCTCCAAAGTCTACACCGGCTGGCCAGGTGGCTTCCAGGTGCTGATTTTGATCTATTGAGCCACCTGTGGCTTGAGTCATGATTACCTTAGAGACTTCTGGATGCCAATCAAGATCACCAGGGGTGTTTTTGGTAACAGTCCCTGGGACTGAATTTTGTGGGGCTAGAGGTAGGGCCTTGCCTCTGGAATTTGATCCCTACATTGGCCTGTCAAGACGTATGCATGTTGGCCGTCAGTGTAAATTTCCTCTATTGGGATTTCCCTTCAGAAGGAAGATAGTGGGATTTACTGATCTTGTGGAGTTTCTTTTAGGTGACACGGGTCAATCAGTTGTTGCCTATGCTGTATTATTACATTCTTCCAGAGCCTTGGCAAAGGGAATCCATTTTAGAAAGGATCAAATATCTAAGATGCATGATTTGGTCTTTGGTGTCTTCAGCCAGCTCAGAAGCATGTGTGTGCACATCGGGCTGTTGAGTCTTCATGGACTTCTCATCCCAAATGGCCCTTTAAAACTACAGTGGAGGCGAGGTTCCGGGTTTGGCTCATCTGCACTTGTGGCTGAAAGTGAGTGCATCGGTGGTGGTCAGACCTAGTTCCTGCCCCAAAGAGCTTGCCTTTTTTGGATTTGTTTGGACTGTGCCTGGCACAGTGGGACTCTTAGTTTGATAGCAATGCAAATAATAAACTGTGGCCAGGTTTCTCTGCCTCAGTATGGTCTCCCATCCTTTGTCGGTTAGATTATAAACTCTTAAGGGTGGGGATTATCTCTTAACGTGTGTCTATACGATGCCTAACACAATGACACCAATCTTGATTGAGGCCTCTAGAAGCTAGATTACAAACAAGAAAAATAATTCATAACGGGCAGGGTAAACAAAGCTTTAACTGCCACTATTTACACAGAGCCTGTTGTCTAGGGAAACCTCCGCTTATTGGTGCCTTTTATGAGCACTAAAAAAAATAATTAAAAGGAGAAAACAAGTTTAAAAAAGTTAAAACATGTGAGGATAATTGAAAGTTCCAAAGAGCTTAGGCCAGAACCTGAGCTGGTGTAAATGGACACAGTTTCATTGACTTCAGTGGGGCTGCACCATTTACATCAGCTGAGATCCTGGCCACTCACTCTAGAATGGTTTACTTGGCTTGATGGTGCCAATGCACAAGTAGAGCGTGTGTGTGTGTGTGTGTCTTTTGAAGGTTTGGCAGACAAGAAAATGATTCTCACCTTGCTGCTTGGCAAAAACAAAAGGAAGTTTTAGCAGGTGGAAAAGCTGTCGCTTTGACACAGAACCACGTTCTCACATCTGGCTGCTGTGAAGGCCAAACCACCGGCTGCGCCCAGCCCTAATTGTGGCCAGGGTTTACTGACATGATTATTGATAAGGCTCCCTTCTAATTGGAGCAGAAGATAGATGAATCTGGGGCTTCCACCCATCGGAAGCCCTGTTATTCAGTGGTAAAGCAAGTAACTGCCAGCCTGCTAAACCAGTTTATTTAATGATTTGGTAGCATAGAAATAAAGGGTTGATTTTTCAAAAGTTCTTGGCATTAGCCTAACTCTGCTCTTATTGAAGTTGCTGGTACAACTCCAGGAGTGGAGTCAGGCCAAAGAAGAGCACTTTTGAAAATCCCACCCAGAGTAGTTGGGCGAGCTAATATTGACACAAGCAGAACTGATACAAGCCAGGTTTGAATCCCATTCAGCATGTGCACTCCTAATAAAACTGGGTTAAAAACAGACTTCTACTTAAACTGGGGCGATTCTGGGTGTAGACCAGACCTTTGAAAATAAACATTTGGACCCTGATTCTTCAGTGTCCAGCAACTGGTGTTGTCGCTTACTCCTGGGTGTAAAATGCTACCAGGTCTAAATGATAGTGCTTTACACCCACCTTGTACTCTCTTTGGCTACAACAGTAAATGGCTACCAAAGGGGCAAGGCCCTGGAGAATCAGGCCCTAGGGCTCAGCTTCAATGTTTTGTTTAGTAACCATCATAACTTCCTTCTAGCCTGTATTTAGCAGCAGGCTCCTGTTAGCCATTTGGTTTCCATAACACTTTAATATGTACCTATTTTTGTATAGATGCAAAGCTCTACATGCCGGGCCTGAATCTCATTTATCCTGAGACTGCTTTGCCCTACACCACTCTACCAGTGTTACTGCTGCTTGCTAGAACAGATCGGCCTCCGTGTAAATAAGATTCAGACTGTATAGGGAACAATGATTTAATTTAAACTCCCACTTATCCAAAAGTACTTTGTCGCCACCAGCCTAACGGGGGACAATTGTATTCTTCCCCTGTGTTACAAAAATCTATTTGTATTAAAGCAGAGTTCCCAATTCCCATGGTTTTATCATGAGTCTCAATATATTTGATGTCTTTCTTAAAGCCTGAGCTGCTGGAGTCATGGGAATCTCAGCTTTCATGTGGAAAAACAAAGTAAGCATCTAGTCCTGATGGTGGAAGACAAAAGCTTGAAAACCTGACCCAAGTGAACCCTAACCATAAGGGAAATAAAAAGCACTCAAAATATTATCTTTAAAATCAATCTTATCGTTTCTTAGACAGTCTCATGATTTTGAGGGGTCTGACTCAGGATTTTTGAATGTTTGTGGTTGGCAATATTGTAAAATTTGGGCTGTCCTAACATACTTTTTTTTTTACAATGGAAATTTACTTGCATGGGAAACAGTACAACAGAGACCTGAAGAAGAGCTGTGTGTAAGATTGAAAGCTAGTCTTTCTCTGCAACAAAAATTGGTCCAATAAAAGATATTACCTTGCCTATTTAAGCTTTGAAACTCCTAGTTAACATCTTCTCTTAATTGTATTAGTATTAACAGAATGATGCCAGTTTTTAAACTTATTTTATACCCTAAGCCATCCCCCAAATCTTTGCTACTCTGAATTTGTTTCCACTAAGCCTCTAATACAGGCTAGGGACCTACTGGAATGTTCAAGTTGTTTATTTCTTCTCTCCTTTCCCAGAAACCCCCCATCTGTTTTGCTCTGTGATGCAGCTGGTTGGCTTGCCTATTGTTATTAAAACTAAAATTGGGCCAAGTTGAATCACAGGTAGAGTTTTGGTTCAGATTCAATAGAGCTGCGGTCTTATGATCTGGTCTGGTGAGATTTAAATCTCCTTCTCCTCCTTCTTATTTATTATTGTATATTTATGTTCCATAGTACACAGGGGCCCTATTGAGGATCAAGGCCCCATTGTAATAGATGCTGTATAAATGTATACAGAGGGTATTACTACAACTGTAATTCCTAGCTTGGGGAGATGTACGCATGCTAGCTCTGAAGGAGCTGTGTTTGTGGCAGCTGGGGCTAGTTGTCCAAGTACAATCCGGTCCGAGGTCCTAGGTGCGTAATTGGGCTGGCACGAGCTGCCATGCAAGCCCTTGCTGCCACACTTCTGTTTTTAGCACACTAGCTCGATTGGAGCTAGCGCATGTATGTCTACCTGAACTGGGAATTACGTTTGTAGCTCCCAGTGTACCATACCCAGAGATGCAGCCCCTGCTCTGAAAAGCTTACTGTGAAATATCAAGGGCAGCGGGGAGAGGGATACAATCAAATACATATACAGGTAGCCAATGTACTTTTGTAATTTTAAAAAATGGTTGTAAATAGGTAAAATAAGTGCCACTTAGTCGCTTCTGCTCCTCACATCCAGCCATATTGACAGACTGATTTCTTCTAGGCATTTCGCCAGAGTAAAATCTTCTACTTAGACAACAGTGTGGTCCATTATCTGTTAGTGGATCCCACGTCAGCAGAAATTTAACATAAAAGGTTGACAGAGAACAATGGTGACAGGATTTTGTGACAGAAGAAGTTCACTTCTATGAGCTCTTACTCCAAACCATGGCTGAAGTCTTGCAAAGAGATCCATTTGCGTGGACCTTTACTCCCAGGGTACTTCAAATGGGTGTAGGAGTCCACAGAGGGAGATCCCTTTGCAGGAATGCACCCATGATATCACAATTCCAGGACCACTGAACATGGCTAGGAGAGCAAGAAGAGTCTAGCAACTCAGAAGAAAGGTAAGTGTCAATAGACAGGATGTACTGGAGAGGAGTGACAGAAAATGGATTGTATACCAGCCTTGTAGGGCCAACTACACGATATTGATGAAGCCTTTGTAGGAGCTAACTGTTCACACTTGTTACTGGTAGGAATGCATGCAATCATAAACAACTCCTTGGACATTGAACAAAATGAGTCTGGGAGGATAAGAGCGTTGAAAGACGAAAATAGTTCAGAGCTTTAAAATCTGGTAAAGCAATTCACTGTTTACTCCTAGAAACTGGTAGCCCTTTCTTTGATTAATTCATCAAGTAAAGTTAAATCTTGCTGTTTTAAAGTTGCCAGTAACTGCGGCTCCGGTCTAGCTGTAGGTCTGCAATTCTTCAACGGTACTGTATTTAGCAATTGTTTGCAATTATTATACAATATTTTTTCCCAAGAGTTCTCTGTTCATCTAGTTAATTACTCTCTGGACGCTGATTGACATCAGTCCCTAAAATAAATGCAAAAAGTGGGCATGCAGGGAATTATTAGAATAAGTCTGACCTGTAGCTTACTTGAAGAGAGAGATTTTGCCAAATAGATATCTGTCACATGAAACATTAGATTAGTTTGAACAAAATAACAGACTCTACTCAATTTAGAATTTTATTTATGAAAAATAAACTTTGAGGCAGTGTTTCAAAGCATAATAGAAAAAAAGTAAATTAAATAAACTGATTTGCCTTTTCCGGGAAAAAAGTGATAATCCAAATAAATGTGTCGGGTGTCACATAAGAAATCAGTTGATTAATTTTGGAAAACCCAATTCTTCAAAACATGTAATGCTGTAGACAGTGGGCATGGGGACCCTTTGGTCAACAGATGTGTGGGCACAGGGGTCTGCTCGTGCAATGTTCATTGCAGGAACAGTGCCTTACAGATTATTTCCTGCAGAGCCCAATCAGAAGACCAACATTTTGCAGTACTCATCTCACAAACTCAAATTGTGGCCATTAGATCCTTCTTCTTTTTATAGATGATAGTCAGCTAGAGCTGGCTGAGAAACTGTCGAGTTTTTTAAATTTTCAATGGAAAAATGGGACAAATTTTGTGCAAAATTTTGTGCAAGAAGTTTGTCCCTTTTCTGAACCACCTTCATGGCCAACTCTGATGACTTAGGGTGGATGCCACTGAGTTTGTGGGGTGACATCCTGGAAAAACTCCCACTGACTTAATTGGGGCCAGGATTTCATCCACAGTATCCACATCAGGAGGAAAGGTTTGCATGAGGCTATTTGTCAGCAAGTTAGCCACTGGAAGGAGACGTACAGGACCATGAACCAGATCCATCAAATGGTTGTCAGGAAGATTTTTGTTGTTTGTCCCACTCTGTATACCACAATTCCACGGTCCGACTTTCTGTCTCCTCTGGACAGTCAAGTTTGGTGGACAGTTGAGTTTTCCCACACTGCACCACAAACAAAGGGCTAAAGCAGCCATATTTTGGGAGGGTAGTTTGGGATATGAGTGGTTAGACTTGGGCCTGTATAATGCAGCGTAGGGGCTGGAGCCCTAGATTGGAACAACAATTCCTAACTTGGGGTTACAAATGTTAATAAACCCAGGGTCTGCTAACTCAAGTTCTACTAACCCTGGGCTTACATTGCAGTGTATGCATACCATTAGGTTCTTTTGAAATTCCAGTCCTATTAGTTATATGGATAAGGATATTTCTAAAAAAACATGATGTGGTTTTAACCTGAGATTGTCCCTTGTGCATTCTGAATTGTATACAACAGAAAATTCAAATAAACAACAGAATTTACAATACACACAAGAACCATGGACCTGATCACGCTCTTAGAAAAGTCAGTGGCAAAATTACTTGAGAGGGAGCATACGCAAGTACACACACACAAACAGAGCACATTTGTGTGTCTGATCGTATTAAAAGTTTTATTAGTTTGAGGGAAGGCAACATTATTCACAGATATATTTTTTAACTTCATGGTTGTCACTGATCTGCCCAACTCAGAGCTCTGTGGTGAAGGTGGGCATAAAACTCACATTCTTCTGCTCCAAAACCCCAGACCCCTTCCCCTGAGCTAAAGGAAAATCTTCACTTCCTGTCAGTAGTACAGGGCCTATGGCACACAGTTAAACAGTTCTGATTTAATCTAGAAGAGCATTGTGATGCGTGTACACATTAGTTAGTCCATTATGTTTGTGAAGCTGGATAAAGACTGCTAAGGTTGGGGAAGAGAATTCATTGGCGTGGAGACATACTTTTCTACCTCACCCCACTTTAAGTCTCTCTGTACAGGCTTCATTCTGTAAAATGAGAAGAGAAACTTCCAAAGCCTGAGTTTTTCCTAAACTGTTTATTTTTTAGTATGAATATTTTCTCTGTGTCACAGAACTTTGGTTTCATAAATCACCATCGGATTCCACAGGTGCTGAGGAGCTTTGGCCTTATGCCAGGGCCTTTGAGGTCTGAGCCCTTGTAGTTTGAGAGCGAGCCCTGGTCAGAAAGTGGTCCCCTATTTCTTCCCACCCAGTTCTTTCTGGCAGTTAAATTCCAGCACTGCTGCTGACTCATGGAAGCCTGCAGACCTTCTGCCAGCAGGCACCCACAGAGTCAGAAAATCTTGGAGGCAAATAAAGCCTCCTGTGTTTGTGAAATCACCGCTTTTTGGCATGGAAAGATAGCAGTATCCTTATATAATGGCGTTTCTGAGGTTGGAAACCCTACAATGTGTTTCAGCAGATGTTAAGAGGTGTGACAAATGTTTAAACCCAAGATGAATGGTAAGACTGTTTAAACCGTTATTTATGTAAATACTGAAATTTAAGCCTAAAGAAGTCAGGTTTTATGTCCCAATAAATAAAATGTGAGGAAAGGGAATAACTGAGCAGCCTGCCTTTTCACACGTCTCCTTCTGCTCACTCGGGCTCTGCTCTGTGTCTGTCTATACCTAGGCATGGAATCTCTTTTTTCTCTAGATCCGAATAATGGCTCCCATTCAGGAAGAGTGCCTCAGTACTTGCTCTGTTTTCAGCACATGCTTATATCCCCTTGAAGTAATGGCACTTAAGCACATGTTAAACACCTGTGTGTTTTTCTGAATTGGGGACAGCCAGTGTTTCAAAGAAGCCTTAGTCTTCCTGGTTAAACAATTAGGAAGACTTCCTTTGGATTTCCTTCAGGACGCTTGGATGTGAAGCACTCAAAGCCTGAGCCAGCTTCTTTAAAGTCAGCGGGAGCCTTTCCACTAACCTTAGTGGACTTGGGTCTGGCCTTCACTGAGCGTAGCTGCCCCTGTGCTGCCCTAATCGTGTGCCCCGAGGTCTCTGCGATCCACATAGACCACAAGTGCACCCAGCAGAGTGGCATTCCCTGAGTTAAGCCTCATTACCTGTAGGTAGTCGAATGTGCTGCCGCTTTCTATTGCCCTCCATTTGCCACAAAGGGCTACTGCTTGTTCAAATGGCCTTTGTTCTCATTCTACATGCCTTTCACAGTGTGCTCCCACAGCTGCCATGTAGCTGACATTCCAGTAGGGGGCTCCAATGAGCATCAGGACCTCGGGGCATTTCGCTGCATAGCTAGGTAGCCACAGGGAAGGGCAAAAGGACACTTTCTAAACACCCCATAACAACCACTTGGGCAGCAGTGGGTTGAACTAAAATTTTTATCAGTAGCCATCATTGCTAGCTACCTCATTTCGCATTGACTTCTCAAGCATAATCAATGGGTACATTTTTTTAAAACGTTCGCAATAATGACTGCTTGGGCCTAATTTTCAAAGTAAAAGACCTTCCTTCATTGTATGTCTAGGGTGGGATTTTCAACAGGGTGCAGTGTTTGGCCTAATTCTACTTCCATTGAAGTTAATGGTACAAATCCCATTAACAGCGATGGGAGCAAAGAGAAGCCAATACTCCTAAAGCCTAGAAAGAAGTATTTTCTTTGTCCTGAATCCTAGCTGTTTCACAGAATCATAGAAATGAAGGGCGGGAAGGGACCTCAAAGTCAAATTCATATTTTGCATTCACATTTTGCATGGGGACAGTAATCTGGTGTTCATACTAATATTGCAAAAATTTAGATATTCAAATCTGTGTTTGCGAAAAGGCTTCAGTTCGTTCTTTTTGTCTGGTTTTCTTTTCCCACTGGCCTGCAGTCAAACACAGATGAACATTAAGCAAAGCATACACTTTGCATTTCCACTGGATAATGGGAGGAAATAGAAACTGTAAGGGTAAAAAAAGCTGTACACAAAAGCTTCTTCTGGTGGCTCAGTGCCTCTTGGTTTTTACAGTTCATGTGGATCATGGTATAATCAATTGCAATATGGGTATAAAATTGTCTATTTCCCTCCCACATCTGTTCGTTCTAGTCATTTGCTCTGAAAAGGTGACATGCACACCCCAGGATTTTTATTGCATTCTAACTAATGGAAAAAGAGACATATTCTAACCTCTCCTCTTAACTAACGTGCTGCTACTGTGGCCCCTTTTTGACCCAAGCAGCTAGTCAAATTTTGGAGCCCTGGGAATGTTCCAGTTGGAAGTAGAAATTGATGGATTCTGGTATTCTTGATGCACTCTTGTTTGTTTACATGGATGTACAAAATCCTGTGTCTCTGGATGCAGAAGGAACCAAGAACAAAAGAAGCAGTTTCTTAGCTTGCAGCCGCAAGCCCCTTTAAGCAGCAGACCCCAAAGCTTTCTCTCTAGCTTTTCCTGGGTCACACTGTGCTCCCAGGGTACTGCATGGCTTCTTTGCTTTTTGCCTCTGCCTCTGTTTCTCTGTTCTTCTCCATTTCTGTGTGTTCTCTCTCACACCCCTGTGCATGCACACGTACCTGGTCACAATACCCAATGGAACCCCCTGCCCACATGGTGCTCGTTTCTGGGCAGGGTCTAACACTGCAATTAAACAACCACAGATAGTCCATGTCAGCTGATTTGGGCTCGTGGGGCTTGAGCTGTGGGTCTGTAAAACTGCGGTGTAGACGTTTGGGTTGGAACGTGAGCTATGGGACCCTGCATGTATCAGCAAAAATAACGAGGAGCCTTTGTGGCACCTTAGAGACTAACTTGTTTTAGGTGTGGCCCTTAACCGTCTCTTACAACTATGTTAAGTGAAGGATGTGTTCACCCATCAGTTTGAACAAGGTTTTAACACAGCCCATAACAAGGTTTTACCCAGCTCATAACACCGTCCTTGCAACAAAGCCTGATGCCAACTCTGTCCACATGTGACACCATCATAGGACCTAATCACATTAGCCATGGCATCAGGGGCTCTTTCTCCTGCACGGCTACCAATGTGATATATGCCATCATGTGCCAGCAATGCCCCTCTGTCATGTACATTGGCCAAACCAGAGAGTCTCTACGCAAAAGAATAAATGGGCGCAAATCTGACATCAGGAATCATAACATTCAAAAACCGGTAGGAGAACATTTCAACCTCTCTGGCCACTCAGTAAAAGACTTAAGGGTGGCAATTTTGCAACAGAAAATCTTCAAAAACAGACTCCAAGGAGAAACTGCTGAGCTTGAATTAGTATGCAAACTAGATACCATTAACTTGGGTTTGAATAGAGACTGGGCGTGGCTGGGTCATTACACATATTGAATTGATTGCCTTAAGTTAAATATCCTCACACCTTCTTGTCAACTGTCTAAATGGGCCATCTTGATTATCACTACAAAAGTTTTTTTTCTCCTGCTGATAATAGCTCATCTTAATTAATTAGCCTCTCACAGTTTGTATAGCAACTTCCACCTTCTCTGTATGTATCTATATATCTATCTTGTTACTATATGTTCCATTCTATGCATCCGATGAAGTGGGCTGTAGCCCGCGAAAGCTTATGCCCTAATAAATTTTAGTCTCTAAGGTGCCACAAGTACTCCTGTTCTTTTTTAGAAGGAAGAAGCTTTGCAGATGACAAATGGAACTGAGGGGCATCCTAGAACTGAAGTGGAATAAAGCCTGTGTTCACAAGCCTGAGGAACTCTTGCCACCTCAAAGGATGGAAAAATTCCTCAGGGGAACACGCAGTTTGATTTACGTAATCAACATATGACAAACAGGCAAGGCTGTGAGAGAGCTGCCACAGAGAGTTTATAGTGTCAGCCAAAGTGGGCTTTCCACAGCAATACCGCTGATTGCATGATTAAAACAAAAAGGGCTGGGGCATAAGTAGAATTACAGATCCATCAAGGAGTGTCCTGAATTCCTTATGGGGGGAGGGAAGTCTTGTAATTAACTGCCAAAGAGGGATGGATTTTTCCAACCCGGCTGTCACAGCTGCTGTTGTAAATCATTTGTTATGGTTTATAATGGTGTATTCCTCGAGAAATTGTTCAAAACTGCAACTTGATGCTTGTTTTTAGTGCATTAACCACCCTGAGCTCTGCCTCAGACCATTAACTAACAAAAGCTAGCTATAAACTCCTAACAGCTTGTTTCTCGGCAATTATTCCTGTCCCATTTAAACAGTTTCCCTCCACCACTCTCCCCCCGCTCCCCTCAGCAGTGAGGCTTAAGGCGCGCAGCAGTGGGCTGTCCTTCAGCCTCCCCTTCTCTGGTACCAGGCAAAAGCAGGGAGGCCTAAACTGCCTGCCTGGGAAAGCAAGGCTGGTCAGTGGGACGCAGCTCATCGCCTTGACCCAAGCAGCCCCCAAATACATACACTGTGCCCTATTGCTGTTCACTTGTAGTGCCTAGGGACCCCAGCAGAGATCGGGGCACCCAAACAGTCAGTCCCGAAGAACTTACCATCGCAATACCGAAGATACACGAGGAAACAGAGGAGTGAAGTGACTTGCCCAAGGTCACTTGCAGAGCCTGGACTAACCCATGGGTCTCCTGACTCCGGGCCTTTTCCCTATCCCGTAGAGCGCACACTCTCTCACATGCTTTCCTGCAGCTACCAGGCTAGAGGGAGAGGGGTGAGTCCCATTCTGTAGGACACACAAGGCTGTGTTGGCCATTTGCTGGGAGCCATGGGGCCACACACACAGACAAGGGCACAAGCTTCAAAGCTCCGATGTGGGTTTTGAAGAGGGAATCTGCTTGTTTAAGTTCACCAGCAATAACAGCCTACAGTTGAGCAGCTTTACCTTCACCTTGCACTTATGAGGAGCGAGTGGGTGGCTGCCTGTTTCCTTTTCCATGCTCTGGGGTCCCTTATACTTGGACCAGTCACTGTCCTTGGAAATACCATGTCAGATCAAAGTTGGCTTATGGCCCCAAGGGTATGGTGAAAGGTCAGCAGTGTAACAGTGAGGCAGATGTTGCTCTGCCTTCCACGAGCTCCTCTTCTTGCCTCAGTTTAGCTGGGGCAGATGGAGCGGATGGGCCCAGAAACAAGGGGAAGCAACTGAGTGCTTGGTGCCAAGAAGGACATGTGGGACAGGAGCTACAAGGGGCTGACTTGAGCCAAAGTAAATTATCAGTGAGAGAGAGAAAGAGAAGGTGGAAGCCAGAATCAGTCATGAGACACTTGCTACCTAGAGCCCTTGGCTCAGATTCTCTGTTCCAAACCAGGTGGAGATGTCCATGTGCAGAGGGACTCTCCATTTGTGTAGAGCTGGAGGAAGCAGAGTAGCCACCTTCTGCACCATCTGCCCCCCCCCAACCCTGGCACAGGATGTGTAAAGGGGCATGTTGGGATTGTGTGTGGCAAAGCTGAGCTCCACTGATACACTGGCATAAGGGACCATACACTACCAGCATAAGTTAGATCAGGACTTCTGCTGGGGCCAGATGGCTGTGAGCGTCCATCCCTGCCCTGCAAGCACAGCTCGAATATAATTGAGAATCGGGGCCTCCACCTGTAATTGCTGCATGGTCCACATAGCAAAACCATTGCCTTGCCCCTGATATGGAGCAGCATTTGCAGTAATTGTTTTAACCAAACGAATCTCATTGTAAATCCATGAAATTGCTTCAAAGCACCTTGTCTAGCTCATGGCCTGACCACTAACTACTGAAGTTCTCCATACGCATGTACAGTGTGACTGACACTCGCTAGGGGATGCAGATTAAGGGCTTCTTTAGCTAAATTAATTGAGAAGATAAATACATGGATTAATCTATTCCCATTCTCTGCCCTGCTGTGTGAATACACAGCTGGAACACACAAAAACCAGATCGCTGGCAAAGGGCAGCCTCCACAAATGTAGCTGTGATCAGCGGTAGGTAGATTTAGGGGAATGTGTAAACTGACTTCAGTTTTGCAAACTATTATTACAGTGACTAGTTAAGTAGGAAAGTGCAACAAAGCTTTCTTTGGAAACATATTACAGAAGAATTTTGCTATCTGGGGCCTGATCCAAAGCCTGTTCAAGTCAGTGGGAGAATTGCTTTAAGCCCCTGATGAATGAAAATGCTGGAGAGATCTTTACTAGAAAAATCATCATGTTTGAGCACCGCTAGATGGTCGGGCTATTGCTGTGTTTGCTATTATTTAATGTAGCGTTCGAGGTGAAAACCTGAGTGATTCCCCAGGGAGGGGCTCCTAGATAATTTCGCTCTCGGCTCAACTGTCATAATAGACTAACAAACTGAGCACATGGATGAAGACTGAAACTTAAACAAACCTTTTATTAACTGCATGGAGTCACTGCCTCACAAACACCTTCAGCCAATTCTGCTGAACCCGAAGCGTGAGATAATAGACCAGCCTAACACAGGACACTGCCACCTAAAAGCCCTCTAGCGCTCTGCAGGAAACCAGCTTTAGAAATGAACAGGCTTTTAGCATCTGCCGTTTGTGGGGTGGGGTGAGGAAGCCCTGTAACCCTTTCCTGCTGCTGGAAGGCGTTTTCAATTTCCTTTTTTAGCTGCCCAATTCTGCTTCTCTTACTCACAGTGGGACTACTCACGTAAGTGAAGTGCACAGGATTTGACTCTAAATGACTGGCTTGTTAAGATAGTGGCTGATCTGACTCAGCAATGAAACGGTCAAAACAATCAGTGGGTGGCTTTAAGCAAAAACACAAAACCAACACCTCTTAGAAAATAGATACCAGTTTTGCCACGCTTACCAAAACAAATCCTTGGGGCTGCTAGAGAAGTAGAAGTGCACAAGAGTTCCCATGCACTCTGCATAACCCTTGAAAGTTATTGATAAACAAAACACACACATACAAAAAGGCCAAACCCCAACGTGTTTACTTGGTCTTTGCTCAGGAAGGTTGCTTGAGTGAGAACTTCAGGGTGGGGCTGAAGATGTTTAAAACCACTTGTAAAGCTTGCAAGGAGAAAGAACTTGCTGCAGCTGAAAAGCCAAGGGAGCAGTGATTTTACTTGTATTATCACTGCTGTTCTGGCAGAAAGGCCAGTAGACGTTTCTATACATCAAAACAACTTTAGCATGCAACCTCTGGTAAGTCTCACTGCTAAACTGCATGAGCTAACAGTCTGTGAAATCCTACATGAAGGAATTTAACCAGGGTTAGACTTGCCTAAAACCTTTTTAAAGAGACATCCTTGTGGTAGCATCCTTTTAGTTGGGAGGTTCTGAGTTCAAGACTCATGCAGGGATTCTGGCTTGCTGCCAATGCTGACAGCCTAGGGACTGTTATTCATAGGATAAGGCATTGAAGAGAGCTCCCTTGGGCCCCTCTCTGGTTAGTGTCCAAATGGATGTTAACGTTCTTGTTGGATGTTTAGAATAAAATCTGGGAGAATTCTGGAGTCCTCTCTGCTGTTCCCTTTGTCTCCCATGACTGAGGCTGTGTGTGTAAGCTATTGTTGAGTGTGTCATGACTGTCATGTTGTGTCTTTAGTTGTAGAATCATAGAACTGGAAGGGACCTCGAGAGGTCATATAATCCAGTCCCCTGCACTCAAGGCAGGACTAAGTCTTATCTAGGCCATCCCTGACAGGTGTTTGTCCAACCTACTCTTAAAAATCCCCAATGATGGAGATTCCACCACTTCCCAAGGCAATTTATTCCAGTGCTTAACCACTCTGACAGTTAGGAAGGTTTTCCTAATGTCCAACCTAAACCGCCCTTGGTGCAATTTAAGCCCATTGCTTCTTGTCCTATCCTCAGAGGTTAAGAACAACAATTTTTCTCCCTCCTCCTTGTAACAGCCTTTTATGTACTTGAAAACTGTTATCATGTCCCCTCTCAGTCCTCTCTTCTCAAGACTAAACAAACCCAATTTTTTTCAATCTTCCCTCCTACGTCATGTTTTCTAGACCTTTAATCACTTTTGTTGGTCTTCTCTGAACTTTCTCCAGTATGTCCACATCTTTCCTGAAATGTGGCGCCCAGAACTGGACACAATACTCCAGTTGAGTCCTAATCAGTGTGGAGTAGAGCGGAAGAATTACTTCTCGTGTCTTGCTTACAATACTCCTGCTAATACATCCCAGAATGTTTGCTTTTTTTTGCAACAGCGTTCCACCATTGACTCTCATTTAGCTAGTGATCCACTATGACCCCCAGCTCCCTTTCCGCAGTACTCCTTCCTAGGCAGTCATTTCGCATTCCGTATGTGTGCAACTGATTGTACTTTCCTAAGTGGAGTACTTTGCATTTGTCCTTATTTAATTTCATCCTGTTTACTTCAGACCATTTCTCCAGTTTGTCCAGATCATTTTGAATTTTAATCCTATCTTCCAAAGCACTTGCAACCCCTCCTAGCTTCGTATCATCCGCAAACTTTATAAGTGTGCTCTCTATGCCATTATCTAAATCATTGATGAAGATATTGAACAGAACCAGACCCAGAACTGATCCCTGCTGGACCCCACTTGTTATGCCCTTCCAGCATGACTGTGAACCACTGATAACTACGCTCTGGGAACGATTTTCTAACCAGTTATGCACCCACCTTATAGTAGCTCCATCATATTTGGTGGGAAAGGCCTGTTTGTGCATACCTAGATGCGGGTGGCATAGGCTCATGTGGAAAGTGTGTATTTGTCACATGTGTAATGCCGTCCTATGTCAAGCTTATTACAGAGGTTAGCATGTGCATAGGTTATGCTATGAAAGAAGCCACTTGCCTGCCAGATTAAGGAACTTGGGGTGTAGACCCATTACTTATTTATTTTTGGAAAGCATGCCACAAATCACACCCACAAACCCACATTTCACCACAAATAGCATTACAGTTAGTGTCGCATATAAGATATTTCCAACCTCGTTAAAGCATTCTCTCTATGCTGGCCCTCCAGCATTTTACATGATTGCATTCAACCCAACTAATTGATACATGGGGTTTATGTTTACCTTTTCTTAAGAATTTTGTGAGGGCTGAGATTATCCCCCCCCCAAATCCAAACAAAAAAAATCATGATAAAGCTCACAGAGAGGATGGGAACAAGAGTGAATCTGCAGGGCTGGCTTAAAATTCTTCATTTACTCTCAGCTTTTCTCCTCTCTTTTTGATGTGGAGACAGATTTGACACTTCTGATTCACAGTGATAAAAGTAAGCAAGTACAGCAGGTTTGCATGGAGTGGAGATAATTCTGGCTGTAAAGTAACAGCTATCTTTTATACAAAGGGACAAGTTATTTGGGCAGATGTTCTGAAATCAAAGTAAAACACCAAGTCCTCCCTTCTTGTCTAGTCTGTTGAATTGTCTTTACCCTGTGCAACACTATCTTGGTACTAAAAGGTTTGTGTTTATTACAAAAGGAAAATCTTTTCTTTCCCCCATCTCGATCCTCGATCTATCTGAGAGACTGCACCGATGAAAATCCTTCTAAATTCGCAAAGGCAAACTAAGTGTGTCATCCTTTTGCAGTGCACGCAGCTGCCCTAAAAGCTGGTATCACCTAGAGAGGTCAGCTGCCTGCTAGGTACAGTGGCTAAAGACCTGAATTTATCAGCATGTTTAATTCCAGACGGGCTTTGGGGTTAAATCAGGGTGCCAGAATGTCTAGCATTACTGTACTTTGTGGTGGGTCGTCTCCCTGTATTGCCAAGACATTCAATGCCTGGAAACATTTGCAAACAATGGCCTCCAACAAAGGAACTGTGGCTGCTAAAAGGAAGCTTACTGACTATGATTGACGTCAGCTGAAATGGACAGTGACCAAAGGCAGGCATCTGTCTGGAGTAGCACTCATCACTAGAGGATCTGTAGTCAGACACACTGATGTATGTGTCATGCATATGTTTTGGGTGTGTCTCATTTATCTTCCTCCTAAATTCTGTGATTAAACTAGAATTATAGGATTTCTTTGTTGTGAGAAAAAGCTTTGCAGGCCCACAAGTGTGCCCACAAAAAGAGAGCACTCATAAATATACAAAAATTCAGCATGGTTTATCTTTTACAAAGATAGAACAGGACTGTGACATACTGCCTGATATTAAAGAATCCATTTTCTTGAAGCAAAATTGCTTAGTCCCCAAAATAATTCTCATATGGAATTTTGAACATATAGGGTCTGATTTTTTTAAAAGGATCAACTCAGCTTCTAATTTTACAAGTGTAAAATTGCAGCTGCAAATCATTGTGTCCACAAATCATACCATTTCATGTTGGAATACCTGATTTCCTATGGTTTACCCTCTGCGGTTAATTGTGGGTACAGAATTGTAGACAATTATTTGCAGGAGAGAAATTGCACTCAAAAAGCTGAAGGCTATTTCTGAAAATCTGGCCCAAGGGAAACATAATTGGAATGTTTAACCTATATGATGTCGACCCATGTAATTTGATGCAATCTTCAACTACGAGATTAGTGCTGGTTAGCATGGTAATATACTGTACTTTCCATTGCATACCTCTTCCAAGCAAAGTGGCCTAGACATCTTGATGAACAGAGAAGTGTAAAAGGTGCATTTTAAAGT
Organism: Caretta caretta; assembly: GCF_965140235.1. Lineage (NCBI taxonomy): Eukaryota > Metazoa > Chordata > Testudines > Cheloniidae > Caretta > Caretta caretta. The sequence goes on from NC_134214.1 coordinate 91,131,132, forward strand.
AAGGCTGTTGCTTGTCTCAATTTCTAGGTCTCAGCGTTGCACAGTTAGACAGTCTTAGTGTGCATTACAAAACTCAGACGGGTTCTTCCTTATTAGCAGAGAGCATTAGTCTATAAGTGCAAAACCTCCACCTGCTTTTCAAGTTGATACCTGACCCTGAGTTCTAGAGGCTTATTTCACAATATAGAACCTTCGGAGGGGTCGGGGGCGGGATGTACGAAGGTAGTCTTTGATGACTGTGGAAAAGGTGCCAGAATGACAGCTCTGGAAACTGGAGTCCTCTGTTTATCCATGCGTAGGGTACAACACAGGAAGAAGCAGTGCCAGCATCCCCACTCGTTTCACCAACATGTCTCCGCCCTGACATGGAGGGACGAAAAGGTCATTTGGGCTCTATGCTCACGGAATCCTTGACATCTCTGCTGAGATTACCAAGAAATGTTGGTTTGCGTCTTGGAGACACCTGTTTCCTGGGAGCTGTACTGAGACCTACAAACTAATTCCACACTGGACTCTGAAAACAGGAGTTTCATATTCTTTGCCTTGTCTGCATTCAGGGTGAAATTCTCTCCTGGAGAGGACCAGCACAAAAGACTATGTACCTTTGAAACTCAGAACTTAAGCTGGGCACAGGTCTGATGCTAGCCCCCTGTACCGTGCTGAATTTCACCCTAATGGTTTTGCATCATGCATGTTAATTTCATTGACTTAATGCAACTGAACAAGGAAATCTTGCTATGCAAATTCACTGTATCAATGATTAGTTGAATTATTTTGCTTGCAAAAATACTTAATCCTGGCTCAATGGGAGGGGATGGACAAGCTGACCTCTTGAGATCTCTTCCAGCCCTACTTTTCTATGAGTCAGTGAATACTGTACATATGGTTTACATACATGTCTGTTTTACCTACAGCATGTCATTTATTTTCACAGGGCCGCCACGTTAAGACAGGACAACTAGCCGCAATCAAGGTTATGAATGTTACTGAGGTGAGTGAGCATCTGTGGAAAAAACAGTTGTCTGGATATAAGCAAAAAGGACATATAAAACAACCAGCCAGATCACTACAGAGTTAGATAACTTATTGGAGAAGATGATCTGCTTGCATAAGTACTGCTTGCTGGGAATTGGTTTTTTTTTCCTAATGTGCTAAGGATGGTTGTATGTGCAAGTTTCTTTGTTTTCAATCATATTTGTACAATGGGGGCAAAGCAATCAGGGCCAGTAGTTCTGTATATTTTTGCTAGTCTAGAATGATGAAGAAAAGAATTTTCTTCCTGCTTATTGCTAGTTGATTATCTGTTTCCAGAGATAGTAAATAGAAGATTTCCTGTAGCTCTGTGCTGCCCCTGCAGTGTTTCATCACATCCTTTCCCCTCACACGCCAGCTATTCCTCTGTGCAGTACAAAAATCTAGGGCATTGTAGTCACTCTGACAGCAAGCAGGAAAGAACATTAGAGTTGCAAATGTTGCTTTTTTTTTTTTATCAACTAGATGAGAGAAGGGGACAGTTTAATTGGCACAGTCCTTGCTCACATTTATAAAGTGGTGTCAGAGTTAGAACACAGTGTCACAGAATTTGCTAAGCATTGATTTTTTTGTTCCTCCTCTGATCAATGCAGCTGGTTTTATAGAACTGCAACTTGCCACCTCAAGACAATGTTAGCATGAAAGGCCAAAAAACATTTTCCCCTAGAGTTTCCTGTAATTCAGTTCCTGCATATTATGGGCCTGATTCTCATTTACACTAAAAGACTTTCTACACATGAAAATTAATCCGGAGTAAGGTAGGATGTGCATTTAAAGCAGAATAGCTATATAATAATGCCTATAAATAGTATAAACACTCTTTTTTTGCGTATAAATGCCTTTTTCTGGTTTAGCATAATCCACTTCCAAAGTGGATTAAGATACTAAAGAAAAAGGCATTCTTATTCCGAAATAGTAGACCTGGTCTATAGTTAAAACTTATACTGGCATAGCTATGTCAGTTATGGGTGTAGATTTTTACCAACCTAACTGAGCCTAGTGTAGATACATTTATACAGGCATCAAAGTGTTTTTGCCAATATAGTTTGTGTCTCTTGGGAAACGGGTGTAAACTATGGCGACAGAAGCACTTTTTTGCTGATATAAACTGAGTCTACACTGGGGAGAAGGGAGGGTTGCTATAATTGCTATACCAGTATCATGATGCTAGCAAAACTTTTCTATTGTAGACAAGGCCTGAGAGTATCCTCACATGGAGTTATTCCAGTATAGCTATTCCTGGAGAGTTATTCCAGAATAACTCCATATGCAGACAAGGCCTAAATTCGTTTTATGCTATGCTGGCAGCGTACAGATACTATGGCAGTGGGTGGCCGCGTAAAACGCTAAGGCATGATCTACGCCTAAAACTTAGGTCAACCTAGCTACATCACTCAGGGCTGTGAACAATGTCACGCCCTGTGCAATGTCGTTCGCTTGACCTAACCCCCACTGCCACCCCTGAGAGAGGTGGATTTACAACAGTGTCAGAAAAAACCCTTCCGTCACTGTAATCGGTGTCTACACAACTGTGCTACGGCTGCGTAGCTTCAGCTCTGCACCTGTGCCGCTGTATAATGTAGACATATCCTAAGACAAGGAGGGCTTAAAGCAGGATTAAGTATAGTGTAACTCACACCCACTTTAAGGCCCTTTTACACTGCCAGGGTAGTACAAATGGGCCTTAATATGAATAAAAAACAGGCTTTTTATACCTTTATAAAATATACTTGTGTACATATAGAAGGTCAAACTACTAAGGTTTTGCTTTTCTGTCTGTGGAGAAGGTACATTTTTGAAATTATTGGACCAGTGAAGTGCTGGGACTTTGCTTCTGGCTCTGTGGGTACAGGCCTCGCCATCTGCCTTATGTTGTAGAAATGAGAGTCACCGAAGAGGAAAGGTTTTCGGGGAGTGGCAGAGGTTGAATTTGTGGTGGGGTGTGAACCCAAATCAGACTCCCAGATCTGAGCACCTCCAGACTTCGAGATCAGCTGGGAAGGGGCTGCCAGAGACCCAGAGCTGTTCTATGGGTAGCTTTTGCCTCCCACTGAACCCCAGGGATCCACAGGGGACAGGGGTTGTTCCGGAGGCCTGATGCATGGGCAGGGGATAGAGACCACCACAGGGAGTATCAATGAGAAAACTCGAGGCAGGGAACTTTACAAAGATCTCCTGCCTTGTGCTGCACACAATTTGATATTCTCCATGTTTAAATAACAGAATATAGTGTGTGCTAGTACGCTGTTGGAAACCAAACTTAAATGAAAGATAAGATAACCCAGAGGCCCAGATTCACATCAGTATCTGTGTGCAGTTCTGCTAGCACAAAGCAGCCATAAACTTGCTTCATTGACTCATTAATCCTGGTTTACAGCTGCTTTGCATCACCGTAGCAGCACAGAGCAGCTGTGGTGTATTGATGGTATCTGACTCACTATTTGGGGAGCTGAGCAGCGTCTTTACACGCCGAGGATTTACCAGTAACAGGTCTGGTTGGTTTTGGTTTGAATCATTCCACACAAAATTGATTGTGTCTTTTTAAGAATTCTGCAGCGCTTCAAGGCAAAATCTTTAGATCTCGTGTAAGCCCTTCTGGGGTTTTCCGTGGTGCTCTCCCCTCTAAGCCCTGCTTAATATAAAAGCTCTTATGAGTTCATAGCTTGTTGCAGTAGGACTGCAGGCAGAAGTTTTATTGATTTCAGCTGTGAAATGGTAGACCAACAAGTTTCCAGGGGTTAGGGTGACAGCCTGATGCTCTGCCACAGGCTTCCTGCGTGACCTTGGACATGTCACTTATGTCCAGAGCCTCAAAGGTATTGAGGTGTCTAACTCCCTTTGATTTCAATAGGAGTTAAATACCCTTAAGGATCTAGGCCAGGGGTTCTCAAATTGGGGGTCAGGACCCCTCAGGGGGTCACGAGGTTATTACATGGGGGAGTCGTGAGCTGTCAGCCTCCACCTAAACCCCGCTTTGCCGCCATTTATAATGGTGTTATATATAAAAATGTGTTTTTAATTTGTAAGAGGGGTCGCACTCAGAGGCTTGCTATGTGACAGGGGTCACCTGTACAGAAGTTTGAGAACCACTGATTTAGGCCTTAGTCTCTCTGGGTCTTGATTTGCCATCTTTAAAAAAGAAAAGGAGGACTTGTGGCATCTTAGAGACTAACCAATTTATTTGAGCATAAGCTTTTGTGAGCTACAGCTCACTTCATGAAGTGAAGTCCTCCTTTTCTTTTTGTGAATACAGACTAACACGGCTGTTACTCTGAAATCCATCTTTAAAGAGGGGATAATAGTTCTTCCCTACCTCACAGGGATGTTGTGAGATTAAGTGAGCTGCTCATATACTACAGTAATAGGGGGCCACAGAAGTATTTTGGATTGAACTACTTTCATTCTCCAAGAATTCAGTGTAATAAAATTGGTTGCCCGCTAAAGGTTCAGTGTTTCTCGCACAACGTTATGGTCTAGCTGGGATTAAGTTATTTTCTATTCCTTTGGGCTTGAAAAACTGGTTTGAAACATATTAAGTAAAGTCTAAAAAATATCAAAGTGCATCCCCTCGAATGTGCTCAATATGCAGCACATCCGAGGGTGCATCTCATGGGGAGGTCGACTTGTAATAGAGAATGGGGCACATTCGTAATAAAGTGATGTGAAACAAAGAGCTTCCTAGCCCTCCGGGACAAGCCTCCATCGTTCTTGTCTTTATCTTACAGCCTTTGCTTGTTCAAATGAATTGGTTAGTCTCTAAGGGGCCACAAGTCCTCCTTTTCTTTCTGAGGACTGTGCCAGCTTCAGAGCGGAGTAAATCTGTTCTCTCTCTAGCGTGCGCTGCGAGATTCGGAGCTGCTTTCTTATGATAGCAGCAGGATGCTGTGGTCAGGGTGGGATCATCTGGACATCTGTCAGGAAGTGCTGCAGTGTCATGTTACAGGGAGGGGCGTGGGAGCTTTAAATGAGAACTGAGGGCAAAGTGTGCTTCTGTGCCTCTTTACACAGGCTCTGCTTCCTGTTATCTGATCACGCCTAGCAAACAAAGTGTTTGCAAAGAGATCCGATTCTTGCTGACTTACTCTCCCTGCGGATCTGTGTCTACGGAGGAAGCAGCAGGCTGTCCCTGTGAATCTCTTGCTTTCAGTCTTTCCAGTTATCTAAGTGCTATTTGTTTAAATGAATAATATCAGGGTCATAAAGGGGTCTCCTGGCAGCGTGTGTATCAGCCTCATCTTGTTCCTCTTGAGGTTGGAGGTGTATGCTGCTGCTACCTACCAGATAGGGCCACGTTTTCAAACATAGCCTTTGAACATGAGCCTGTCATTTTGTGCATGCCGTCAGCTGTGCCCAGAAATAACTCGGTTTGTGTGGGGAAACAGCGGTGGCGCCTGCACACCCGAGAGCGACTTTTATTTCTTTGCCAGCAACATTTACAAGCAGATTTCAATGCCCTTTGGAAATGTGGCCCATAGTAGTATTAACAAGGAGAAGATCAGGACTGGAATCATGAGCATCTGGAGGGATCCAACCACTGAGGCTATTCCCCCTCCTTTTCCCTGACCCGCATCTACTGAAGGGCCTTATATCACCCCTTTTTCCATAGTATCTGAACATCTTTCAGTCTTTCATATATTTATCCTCATGACAGCCCTGTGGGGGATGGAAGTGCTATTGTCCCCGTTTTACAGATGGGAAACAGAGGCAGAGAGACAGCAGGTGACTAGCCCAATGTCACACAGGAAGCATGCAGCAGAGCAACGAACTGAACTAGGTCTCCGAGCTCCCAGACCAGCACCCTATGCCCAGGACCATCTACCCTCTGATCTTCCACTAACACCTCCTACCACTTTCCAGTAACCAGCTTCACACAGTATCTCAGCTCCCAAACTGAGACAGCCCCCATTTCTGTCTTTTTACCTTTTGAAGACCTGCCCTTTGCGCAATTCATGCCTCTGTCTCTGTAGGGGCAGAATAGTTTAGATTGCAAGGCTTGTTCAGCAGTGGCTGGATCTCAACAGAGAAGCCTGTTATCTCATCTCTAGAACATCTGAGCAGCATACCACAATATCTGAGCTTCATCAGAGATACTGGAGTCTGGCGTAAGGACATCTGAAGGCAGTGTGGGGGTGAAGGAAAATCAGGAACGGCAAGGAGGGTGATGGCAAGGATTCTGGGAAGCTAATAAGGGCAAGAGATGGATCTAGGGGTCGTACTAGCTGGTTATAGGAAAAACATGTACCTACCTACATACATACATGTATGGCCTCCCTTACACTAGTGCACTTTACAAACATACATTTATGTACATTCTCAATGCCCCAGTTAGGTAGGGAAGGATTATTATGTCCATTTTACAGATGGCAGAGAACAGCATGGGCTGAGGTGCACCAAAACTCAACACTCCTGCAAGGGCAGGTAGTTATGTGAGATATATGCCCGGATGATCCTGGCAAGTAACTTGCACCCCATGCTGCAGAGGAAGGTGATAAAAGCCTCAAAGTCCCTGCCAATATGACAGGGAGGAATTCCTTCCTGGCCCCATCTTTGCCCAGGATTATTAATTCAGGCTTTGAAAATACTTTCTGTTATATGTATGTATCTGAACAGATCATTTGAAAGGCCAGGCCGGCTTTATCCTCTGACTTCCCTCCCCACCCACCCATTTCCATCCCTATGTCAATGCTGACTAGAATCCCACAGGGAAGCAAAGCTCCTGCTCCCTGCTAGAATCCTTATGAATGCTAGGAAGGAACTTGTAATGGGAAGAAGGGCAGGACCTGCTCTCATTAATCAACAGAGCTGTCCAGTTGCTCACTCCCAGTTGATTGCGGAACCCTCCTTCCTCTAATGCCACATGGCTCAAGATGGTGGCCAGGCATGGAGAGCGAAATATGACCTTCCAGGGTTTTGCAACACATGCTCCAGTGTGTGCTGGCTGAGAGCCGCTGTGTGGAATTCTGCTTGAGTCATCTAGAATTTGTCCTGGTGGCTGTCCCAGCTATGCCCAGCTCCTCTTCACCTTCTTTAATTATGCTGGATATCACCTAGGGCACAATCAAGCCCAGTGTTCAGAGTTCTCCCTTTCCTCTTCATTTGAAATATAAGACAGATGAAGTAGCCAGGGTACTGTATGCAACTTGAGAGCCATGTGTTCAGCAGAGCGGCTGTTTTAATACTTCAGAGTTGATTTTGCTTTGAGTGGAGCCATTTTACACTTCTCGTTTCCTCAAGTTTAAGACAATTATATTTTCTGTATTTATGGTCTGGCAAAATTTCTCTTCTGGATTAATGTCATTGTGTAACCACATGGCCACCACGTGTCTGTTGGGAACGCTTTTTGGTGTTTTATTCTAGGAGATGGCCCACTTCTAGGTCTTCTTGAGGGGTTTTGGCTCCAGCCTATCACTCCTCCATGTGTCTCACCCCTCCCCACCATACGGCCGGTATAGGACAATGTCACTGTTTTCGTGCTGACAGTTAATGGAATGCTTTAATGGCAAGGCTACTGGAAAATTGTGGGAAAGGGCAGAAAAATGTCCTGTAAGTGCCAGCCATTTTTCTCTTCCATTTTTTTCATCAGCTACTAAGTTCCAGAATATTCTGCAACAAAACGTAAACTAATTATCAGCCTTGTTTGGTTCCTTTGAGCCAATCCAGACAGACAGCTCCTCAGCATGTAGCTGTGCTGATCCAATAATGGCAAAGCAGGCCGCTAAATCCACATGCACCTAACTTGAAACCATGCACCACCTCTTGAGGGTGCTAATACAGACAGCGGAGTCCATAAAGAAGTCTGCCAATCAGAGACAGAAACATCCCAGCTGGCTAGTTATAAAGGAGGCTGAATTCTCCATTGGATCAGAGATTTCTCTTCTCAGAGAAGGATAATCTCATGAAGGATGCCACTAGATGCTACCAATGACATTATTTCTAATTCTTTGTAGTGTTGTTATTTATTTGTGTTGCGGTAGCAGCCCTGAAGTCCCAGCCAGAGATCAGAACCCCATTGTGCTAGGCATTGTACAGACACAGAACAAAAGATGGCCTCTGCCCCAAAGAGTTTACAAACTAAGACAAGAGACAACAGGTAGATACGACAGGCAAACAGAGGAGCACATGCGTACAATACTCCTCAGAATGATAGGCAGTGGTTTCTGCACTCCAGATGCCTGTCTGTTGTCCAGTTTTCTGTAGGCAACTCTACACTCTACTGGACTAACCCCAAGATGAGGAGAAAAGAACAGACTTCTAATCCTGGCTTGGCCTCTGAATTGCTTTGTGGCCTTGGGCAAGTCACTTCCCCTGTCTTGGTTTAAATTTCCCCAGCAGCAGTACAAGGAGGATAATCAATGCCTTGGGGGTATCAGGAGGATGGATTAGTTGATGTATGTACTATGCTTTAAAATGTGTAAAGCCCTATTTAAATATGAAATGTTGGTAGTAATATTTAGTAATATTCTATTATAGTAATATTTTATTTCTCTTAAATCTGGTTAATTTCTCCATGACTAATGACTATATATTTAACCCACTGATGAGTGAGTTACAGTTCCCTATCTGTTCCCAATCCACACAGGATATGGGTCTATTATAGCCGCAATTAGACAGGTACGTCTGTTTAGCTCAAGCTGTAACGGCTCTAAACAGATTTAGGTGCCAGGTTCAATCCCTGATGTTTCAGTCTTCATTCCTCTGTTTAAGAGCTTGCTCCTGTGGTTGTAGGAGGGCCTAGCCCGCGATTTCAAAGAACAGAGGGTTATGAGAGCAATACAGTGATCAATACGGCATCATCTTTACTGTGTTCTGCTCTCTCTTGCCACAGAATGAGGAAGAAGAAATCAAACTGGAAATAAATATGTTAAAGAAATATTCTCATCACCGAAATATTGCGACATATTATGGAGCATTTGTAAAGCAGAGTCCTGCAGGCCAGGATGATCAGCTCTGGGTAAGTGTTGAATCCCATCTGTGTTCATCACATTTCCCTGGGAGAGCAACTCTTCACTGGGAGCTCCAGTGTGCTTAGCCCTGAGTCTAACTTAATGATCCAGTTTTTTGCTTTGAGGACTACTTTGTAAGAGAGAGACTTTCTGCCTACCTATCTGCTCCACTTATGATTGAGAAGTGAATTGGAGAAGGAGCACAAATGGGACTTGGTACATCTTATGGTGACATGGTCCTGTAAGACTCCTAGGTAGTCAAAACACAAAATAGTTTTGTAGATAAATCGCCTTTTTCCAAAACACAGAATTCCTTTTTTTCCCTATGAAAATGTAAATTGAAAAGCCATGTTTTCAGTTTTCCTGGTTTTGATTTCATTTGTTCCCTTTAGGTTTTCCCCCCTTTGTGCCTCCTTTTCTTGGTTTTTTTTCTCCCCCTTTTTTCTTTGGCAAAATGGAAAAAGCAAAAAGGGGAGTTAAAAATGGGGAGAAGAAGGATAAATCAATACCAAAAACATTCGGTAAAAATATTTGTGATCATTGTTTCAAAATCAGTTCTTTTTGAAAAATGTGAAATGAAAACAGTTTCTGCATGTTCTCAAAATTCTCCCCTGGCTCTGCAATTTTATAGCCAGCTCTAGTAAGGAAAGACATGCCCACAGAACTGTAATAAATGAGAGGCGTTGCTGGATTGTTTTACTCCAGCAGCAAAGTGAAATGAAAATTTACTCCATTTGCAATCCTTGGAGGTTACGTACAGCACCGCACATTTACAGTCAAGCCCAACTGTGTCAGGCCAGAACTTGCACAGTGTGTTTCAATGGGGGCTGTGTTAAGGAGGTATACTGTGTTTGCCTCTCTGCAGTTGGTGATGGAATATTGTGGAGCTGGCTCTGTAACAGATTTGGTAAAGAAGACAAAAGGTAACTGTTTCAAGGAGGACTGGATTGCATATATCTGCAGAGAGGTTCTCAGGGTGAGTCTTGCTAACAGAGTTTGCTCGTTGCCACTTGACAATGTGAAGAGTTTCCTGTAATAACTATAAGATGTGGCACCAGGGCTGCTTTAGTGTCAATAAAAGAGGATGTCCCAGGTTACTTCCTGAGCCCAATCTTCATTCTTTGCTACTTATTTCTCCTGGATAGTACAGAAACCAAACCAATTTCTAATTGTTTTTTGTGAAAGCAATACACATAGAAGCCTGGTAGCAAGGGTTACATAGCAAGCCAGGCTGAAAAGATCCAAGCCCATTAGTGAGATATTGATCTATCATCATCACCGTGGAGTTTTACCCATTTTTAAATAACAGTAAGATAAACGGCCATTCAAATGACATATGTTAAAATAGTGCATTAAGGCTTCAAAGGTCTAAAGCCTTTTATTTGTGTAGGGACAGAGATGGGTGGTCTGTTCGACAGAACATCAAATAGCCCACTTGGATTTGGGACTGGACTGCAGATTTGAATAGATATCAAATCCATGAGTCACTGGGGGCATCTGTTCTCTTGTTGGGAATTACTTGAATGGGGTAGCTCCCCTGATCACTTGGAAATTTTGTTGTCAGGCACCTCAGCTTGCTGTCATTACCGTGGTCCACCATGGTCTGCATTCTGCCTCCATGTGGGGACATGAAAGGCCACATTTTCCACGGAGGTGTAAAAACCTCCCATCTGTCCATGGCAAATGGGTAACTGATGGTGAGACGGGCACGTATGCAGTTTCTCACTGTTCAAGTGCAAAGGCAGGTTAATTTTTGTGGACACGTATGCCATTTTACTTGCACAGCCATTGCATCCCCTTTAGAAAATTTGGCTTTACAAGCCCCCTTTTAATTTAAGTACTACAACTTAAGATAATAAATACACATTAGTGTAGGACAAAAGGGAATGGCTACACCCATCTCCCTATGAAAACTGATGAAGAGCATGTGTGCAGAGTGACCTGTCAGTATGTGGGGCGAGGAAATTGTGATAGAACTTTGGATTTTGTCAGACGCTGTTTGTGTTTCTAGTCACTCATATTAAAGAGGGCAAACATTTTTGGTGGTCTTTTTACTTCTCGTCAGCATCAGTTCAATATATTCCATTATTTCTAGCCTACTTTAACGAATGTTTTGAAACTAAAATAGTCTCGAATGGAGATGTGATCACTAGTCACTGAAGTCTGTGGGAATCTGGCTCAATACAGGATTTAATCCATTGCGACCAGTCTTTTGTTTCTCTGCATACTCCATACACAGCACTCTGCGTGCTGTGCAAACACTTTGCTGTTCACACCCCAGTTTCCTCTTTCATGTGCCTTTAACACATACTGTAAATGGGCATCCCTCTGATTCTGAAATTGCAGTATGCAATTTTGGGGCCTCTTTCTCCTCTTACTTGTCATGAGAGATGGTCTCCTGCTGTCAGACTTGTGGGAGTGAGAAGAAAATCAAACCCATTGTTGCTTTCTTCTCTTACTGCTAAAATGGTGTCAATTAATTTGTTGCTGCCAATCACAGCTAAAGAATTTTAGATTGGTAAATTTTAGTCCCTTTTCTCCATTAATATAGCCAGAACAAAGCAAAAGAACTTCATGGGACAAAAATTCCAAAGTGATGAAACTGATAGAAAAAAGCTAGAACCATGTGGTTGTCTTGCAGGGTTTGGCACATCTTCATATTAATCACGTTATCCACCGAGATATTAAAGGACAGAACGTTCTCTTAACAGAAAATGCAGAAGTAAAACTAGGTAAGTTTCTCTCAATTTTTTCTAGAAACCTGTGAGTTAAAGATATGCTGAGGTTTCCATGTTAACCTGAAAAGGATATCTAATAACTCAAGAGTGAAAAATATATTAAGTATAGTTGTAAAGACTTACATTTATATGGTACCTTTCATACAGAAGGATCCCAAAGGTCTTTATAGGCTCTGTGCATGGGAATTGCTCTCCTCATATGAAATACAACCATCCCAATAGAGTCACACTTAGAACCTGTTTAATAGCCCACAGCAACACTACATTACGCATAAGTACTAAATTCAAAATGTAGAAAAGTGTCCTTGTCCTGTCCTTTCTGCCTATCTGCCACTGGACCATCTTCTGTTGGTGAGAGAGACAAGCTTTTGAGCTTACACAGAGCTCTTCTTTGGCCAAAACAGTTTAGAAAAATCAGTTTTGAGCAATAAATTCCACTGAGCCGTTTTTCTACTCAAAGTGGGTTAGGAGATTTTAATGAAACTCATAGTCAGTGCTGAGGCTGTGACATACACTTCGCCCTGTCTAAAGGGCACCATGAAAAGGTAGTTATGTACCAAGAGTTTCCACCCAAGAGTATTTGAGAGCCCTCTCATTTCCTCTTCCAAGTGGTATGTCGCGGTGTGCGGACTATTGACAATTTTTAGCTCTGTGAAAGCCAACAATGTCAATAGCTCAAAAGCAAATGTGGACAGTTAGGAGTTTGGTTTTTTGAAAGGACATCACAGGGAATATCCGGCAATTTTTAAAGAGAGCGTATCAAGATCAGTGCTTTTCTCATGTAGGATTTTTCTTTTGTTTTCTCTGTTTCATGGTTTCAGGAGTTCAAAAATAAAATAAAGATTATTCTGTGTAGATACTGGGTGAGATGCTCAGTAAATGTAAATCAGCAAAGCTCTGACGTCTGGTGGAGATCTGATCTATGTGGTGAAATTCTAGCTCCACTGAAGTCAGTGGGAGTTTTGCCACTGACTTCAGTGGAGGCAGGATTTCACCCAGAGTCTTTTTTTTCCATTTCGCAAATGTTCCTGCTGTACTTCTTGAAATTAGCAAGGCCTTTTTTTGTTTTGTTTTCGTTTTGTTTGCTGCCTTGTTTTGCTGCTAACAGCATAAGGGATGTCTTTCGCCTATTAAAAAAATAAAGCGAGTACTCCGTATTTTAGATGAGCAGACAATAATGAAACATTTCTATAAAGTACCAAAGTAAAACTAAAATATTTCCAGAGAAATTTAGCTCAGCCATGTCTAAAAGCCAAGAAGCTGGAAAACTCAGACTTCAGAGATCCAATGTCATTCAACCTTGTTAATGGGCTTTATATAAAAGACTAATATTTCACATCCAAAATACAGAACGCTTCGATGAAAAGACACCCGCCCATTATTAGATAAGCTTACACAATTTAGTGCTACAATAATTTCCTGTTGCCGTATGGTTCTATGAGGTCTGTTTATCAATAGATATACCAGAAGTTGCATGCAAATAATTTGCTCATTGGAGTCAAGCATGAAAATCTGCTCCTTGGTGCCATGGGTAATAATAGGGTTGTACACTGCCTAATCTCTTTTTCCTCTGCTGCTTACAGTAATTGGATACTACTGTAGCTACTCTTTGAGTAACACTCAACTTTATTTATATCCTTTTCCCAGTTGATCAGATATTGTGCAGAGGTGTTTTTTTCAATGAGTACATAGTTACTGAATGTGGATCCTATTTATCATCTGAGCAATGATGTTTGACAATACAACTAAAAATTCAGGTTGTGATGCCACTGCCCATTTGCACAGCACAACTTATTCCTCTTAATGCACGTCACAGGTGGATAAAACAGTGCACTCCTCCAACATATTCTGAGACAGGAGTGCAGCAAAAAAAAGGTCTGTGAAACCATTCAGAACAAAGCAATCCATTTCCTCGCTAATGTGCTGACCCTATCCAACGTTAACCACCAGCCGTAATACTAGAAATCTCCCAGTCTCACCTGAACGCTTATGTGTAGGTTTTCGTTTTAGATTAAAATACCATTTGAAAATCTTCATCCACACCCCAAAGTAGTGCTTAATCCAAGTATATATTATATATTCCATAGTATCCTATTATAAAGCACTTTGAGACCAACAAAAAGCACTTTGTAAGTTAGGTATTTTTATTTATCATAGGAGTACATCCCTACAGTGGCCATTCTGCCAAACTTAGCATGGATCGTGTTAATTTTAAATTTTCCTTTTGGACTGTCTGGTATAAATAGCTAGGCTCCACTGGAAACCCTATATTATAAGAGCTCAAATCTGCTATGCATTGCAACCCTAGAGTCTGCTTTCCAAGCAGAGACAATAACATATCAGACTTTTGTCCTATGAATTCAGCACTTGGCTCATTACTTTACGCTTGCTTAACTCTGCAGTGGATTTTGGGGTAAGCGCTCAACTGGATAGGACGATTGGGAGAAGAAATACATTCATCGGAACTCCCTATTGGATGGCGCCTGAGGTCATAGCTTGCGAGGAGAACCAAGACTCAACATATGATTACAGAGTGAGTGTTGTTAGGAACTTAGAATCAATAGTAAAGTAAACAAGTTTTTGCTATTGACATCCTTTTGAAGTAGTTAACCGAAAGAATTGAAAAAAGGTGTCACCCTCCCTTAAAACCACAGTCATGTAAAGGGCTGTTTTTTTAATATGCGGTTTGTGACCAAAAAAAAAAGAGTTTCAATATGAATTTATTTTCTTTGTGAACCGTTAACGTACAAAATGAAATACAAATATGTTTAGAATGAAACGTATGAAAGTATCGCTTATTCTCTGTAAACAAGACACAGTATCTGGAGATGGCTAGGGTGAAAAGACCTAAAAAGGGTGGTTAAGAAGCAGTGTAACACAGCTTCTTTCCTCTGTGATAGCAAATTATTTTTCCTTATGCTTATTGCACAGTCCTCGGGGTAATTTTACAATAATATCACACATATAATTATTAGCTTAGAACAACAAAAGACTCCTTGCTCCAGAAAAGATCACTAACCATTCACCACAGTCATGCTCTCGGGAGGAAAAAGTCTGAATGACTTTATGTGTCTTGTCCTTATGACTATATCCGGACTGTTTTCTTGGTGAGACACTCTCTCAACTCATTCATGGCACTGTACAACCATGAACGAAATATCCTCCTCACTGACACCAAAGAGATAGAGTATGTGTTATTCTTCCGAGGCCATCTGGGCACACTGCAATTTGGATACCGTATAAAAATGGCTATCAAAAAATTCTCTGGCAGTCCCCCTTACTATTATAATATGCTGATTTGGCTCTAAAGAGGCACGTGATACTGTTTGTCAGCCTGTGGTTGAATTGCTTGCACCACTGTCATCATTTACATATCTGCACATACCACATAGGACAATTTCCAAAGAATGCTTTCTGAATGACTGCTCTTGCCAAGTCCTTGTGTTGGGTTGGTTGCCTTCTTTTGTGTATCTTGTCCTTATAACAAGTTTGTAACACAAGGATCATCAAAATTACATCTGTTATTCCAGCTGTGGCATATTCAGAGCTCATATTATTACCTCTGTTTTCTACTGAGTCAAAGGGCATGATTCTGATTTATACTGCTTTGCCACTGTTGAAAAATGGCCTTTCACCCATTTAAAGGCATCTTAACATAAGAGAAAATCAAGTCCAAAGACTATTCTTTGCCTTTTGTTCATACTATATAAACCTTATGCCAAAGACTCAAGAAGTTTATCCGTTAGCTCCCATCTGTACCCCCAGTTCTATTCCTATTTAGCGCATTTTCTAGTGATGACTGAAGGGTATCCCCAGTTTGTGTGGTTTCCCTGTGTTGAATAACTTTTGCCCACATTGCCCTAGCTCCAGTCCGATTCCACAGACCGTAGTCCAAAGCTGATCAGCTGGGGGTTTCCAAAGTGCTGATTCAGACACAGTGTTGTTATTCAGAAGCCTGGACTGGGGCAAGTATTTATAAACATTGCTGATATGCTGAGTGAAAAGCAGGAAGCTGTTCTGCTGTGCCCATGACTTCTCACGGGTCCTGCTTTTAAAAAATAAAAAAAAATCCCACCAAAAAATGCAGTTCTTCTTATCTCACTAGCCTCGTTTCTCCGTACACCCCTAAGCATCAGCCCAAGGTTATCTGAAGCTTGCGTGCATGTCCCATCATCACCAGAGTCTAACTGTAGTACAGTGGGTGGCCATTTGTTTCGCACTTTTTCTGAAAGATCTCCCTATTCTTGCTTTCAGTCATTAGTTAAATGACACAACCTGATCCTGAATCCTCTCCAGCTCCCACTGAAATCCAGGGTCCTCCTCAGGATCAGGCCCACAGTCTGCAATGCAAGCTGTTTCCAGCCTTGTAAAGCGCTGTGGGTTGGCTTGGCACTGTACACATTGTGAAGGTTTCAGAGTAGCAGCCATGTTAGTCTGTATTCGCAAAAAGAAAAGGAGGACTTGTGGCACCTTAGAGACTAACCAATTTATTTGAGCATAAGCTTTCGTGAGCTACAGCTCACTGTATCCGATGAAGTGAGCTGTAGCTCACGAAAGCTTATGCTCAGATAAATTGGTTAGTCTCTAAGGTGCCACTAGTACTCCTTTTCTTATTGTGAAGGTGTCGTCTTAGGGCCAGGTCGGACACAAGTAGCTGTTCATTAAGGATTTTTGTGCCAAGTCTGCAAGGATTTGCCATCTGCCAGTATTTTGTCTGATTTTCTGAGTAACAAAGTGCTATGAGACTTCAGGGTACCCTTTTCTTTTACATAATAATCATAGAGATCTCCCATAAGTTTATTTGGATAAATGTATCTGCCTAGGTGCATATGTCCACAAAAAGAGAGAAGTGTTGCACACCACTAAGCAAGTGGAAGCCTGGTTACATTCTTAAAGTCAATAGCATTACTCCTGATTTACACCTTTGCGATCAGAATCTGGCCATTTGGGTTTCTGATGCCATATAATATTCATAGAGGAGACTCCAGTCTGACCTAACTGAACTAAGTTAATATATCTATATAAATCTGAATACATAGTTCTACTTTTTTTCCCACTGGCTAGTAACTTGTCCATGGATTGAAATACCTTCCGTGGACCTGACTGCCATCTCCCTTCAAGCAGTGTAGGAAAGCAGTGGGGTCTCACCTGTGCACCTCCTCTGTAACAGAGGAGAGAATCTGGGCCATGGCTTCAAATGGGCCCTTCTATATTCTGGAACTTTTGTTTTAAAGATGAAAGGTCTGTTTCGGGGCTGGCTATTTCAATGATGAATCAGCTGTTCCAAGTTGTGTGGGAAATGGAAAGCTGGCCATTAGCACATTTCCGACAGGCTCAGCTGGGAACGGGCGGGAGCAGAATGGATGTCACTCACAAGAAAAGACCCTTCCATGGAACTCTAGGCAAGCGTTATGGTTTTTTTAACCCTACATACTACAAGTTACATCATTCACGGTTTCTTTTCCTACAGAGTGACTTGTGGTCTCTGGGAATCACAGCTATAGAAATGGCAGAAGGAGCTCCTCGTAAGTGATTGGGTATAGTTCTTTGTTAAATAGTTAGCCTAAATTTCATGGACACATTCTGTCCTGCTAGGTTAGCTTATCTCATGCTTGTCTAGGGCGTGTTCAGCTCTGACTGCCTCTTTTCAAATAATTCGTTATTTGACTCTTTTCCTATCTGTGCTCCTTTGCTCACCCTTTTTTCTTTTGATTCTCTCCTTCTGTTTCTTCACTCCTTGCCTGCCTTTGGGAAGATAGGGAAGCCAAGTGTTGTCTTCTAGAGCTGAGGTTAGTAGTGTCACTTCATTGATCATTACATGTGGATATAGATGAGCAAGAGCGATTAAAGCTTCAGCGTAAATGTGGGACAGTTTCAGTACTGGGGCTTCTCCAGAGAAAAACATCCCTTGAAAATGGTCCCCCAACCTGTTGTGGCACGAATCTTCATCCTGTAATTCCAGATGGAAGATTCCTCCAGGAGGTTGGAATAGGGGCCAGTGTCAAGAAAGAGCTATTCACCTTCACGGTACGTCAGTGGGCTAATCCACCTCTTTGGCCTTCCCATCAAGGGAACCAGTTCTTCATTGCACTGCACCCCACGCAGTCATTCAGAGTGAAAATGCTACTGAGGCGAAACACGATCAAATCTGAATGGGAGCGTTTCACTCCCGCTTTGCACTGGTGTAAGTGGCTGTACGAGGTGCAGCGTAATGGAGAACGGGGCCCCCTAGAGAAAGAAAATTGGTCTGGGGTTAGTGCCTTGCTCACTCCTGAGTTTCACAAGGATTACATCATTTTCCCCCCTCAAAGCAATTTTGGAGATCTGTGGCGTGAGACCCCTCCCCCCCCCCACAGAACAGCAAAAATACTTCAGCCACACTTCAGTCACAGTTCTGATTTGCTTCCGTCATCTCCCCTCTCCTGCAATTTTCTTGCTCCTCCAGACACTCTCCTACAGCCACATGGCACCACAATTCTGTCAACATGCTTCTGGCTTTAAATTTTCTTTCAGTATTATCTACCAAAGTCAGATACTCCTGATATAAGATACAAGTACAGAACGTAATTTAGATGCAGGGTCCTGGTTATCTAGCATTGCGGCAGACTATTACCCTTGTGCAATAGGGTGGGTTTGTGCCTAGGAGCACAAGGCATGTTGGATGTTCTGCAGCATAATGGTGTGAAGACACAATAGGGGTGTTTGGTAATTGCTGAACCTGCTGGAGGGGATCCTATTTATAGCCTAGGACCTGGCCTATGCTAGAGGGCACCTGGGATGTGTTTATCAACCAGTCAAGATACAAGTCAGGCCAAACTGAGTTCTAAAGCATTTTCACAAATCATGCTCCAGGCTAGCTAGATCTTAGTTTTGAGGCACAAGTCTTAGAGGATATTTTTTATGTAACAAACATTCTTGCTTCACACCATATTTCAGTTGTATTTATTTATTGTATTTTCAGACTGGCTAATGCTAGTAGGCAAGTTTTAAGGAGGGTGCGATAGTGTATTTATTATTTCTATTGAGGTAGCACCTAGGAGCCCCAGGCGAAGACCAGACTCCGTTGTGTTAGGCGCTGTACAAACACACAACAGTCCCTGCCCCAAAGATCTTCCGATCCAAGTATGAGGCAAGAGACAATAGGTGGATACAGACAGACAGATGTCAGAAGACCAGGAAACAATGAGACGATGGAGCCTGATTCTTCTCGCACACCTGTTCCACACAAGTGTGGTTCCCTTGCCTTTAGTAGGCTACATCTACCTTACGAGCTAGGGGTTGTCATTCCCCCACTCATGTACGCGTGCATGCACTAGCTCTCATCAAGCTAGCGGGAGTGTCAATAGCCGTGCAGCTGCAATAGCACGGTTAGCGGCAGCTGAGGTATGGCTGAGCCATGCCAGCTATGTACCCACCCGCTACAGGCTGGTTTGTACTGGGCACGGCTAAGCCATGCTTCTGCTGCCGCTGCTGCCCATCCCCTGCTCTTTATGTTCTCCCTGGCTCTGCAAGAGCTAGCGTGAGTAAGTGTCCACGAGCAGGGGAATCGTACCTCCAACTTGTAGTGCAGATGTGGCCATAGAGTTACTTCTGATTTACACCAAGATTATCAGGCCTGATAGTCCCCATCCGTGTCATTCAGCCTGCAGTAGCATTTTGGAGGGGCAACCGTCTGCCAACATTTCTACTCCACACCCAGCAAACGTGACACATTGGGAATGGTCAGTGAAATGTAGGGGGTGGACTTTCTGGGTCAGGACAGTATTTACTTTTTAGTGTTGTTTTCAGTGTTGACTTTCTACAACAAAACCAGGAGTGGGTGTAGATAGAAAAAAAACAGTGTACCAAACACAGTGATGGAATCTGTTTAGAAAGCACAGATTGGTCTAAGTGGGCACAGAGTCCTTAAATACAGTGTAGCCAAAACATGTTCTTAGCCATATGTCCAGCTCCAATGGAGCGACGTACCAGTTCCCATGCCAGGTTTTTCTCTTCCTTCTTTTTCCCTTATGCCACGTGCTTTAGAGTGAGGAGGTTTGTTGACACCGAGCTTATTGTTTATCTCAGCTGTAAACCAGGCATATTAAAATAGATCAACATTTTGATCCAGAGTTTGACTTTCACATGTAGGTGTAAATGTCCTTTCATCGCTATGAAAATGTGCTTGTTTTATAATCCAGTCAAGCATTCTTTGGCCTTTGTTTTGAACAGAGATATAGAGCCTTAAAAGTCTGAAGGGCTGCATTGATCATTTCAGTGGAGCCCTTCCTTTTACTGAATCCTTGCATCTCAGCTATAGCAATGTACAGTCCGGCCCACTCAGAGCCCTTCTGTGCTGCAAAGCTTTTCCTCCTCGGGGCAGTGAATTCCACTGAATAGCATTGAACTCCTGTGAAGGATCCTTCCATTCTTTAGAACAGGAGGAATTTTAAAGGGCTGCTACTTCTCATATCAGAAAGAGCTATTCCGTGCCCCCACATCACCCTAGGTATGTCAAAGGGATCAAAGGACAGGGGAAACCTGGCACTGCTTTAGTGTACTTTTTAATAGCTTGTGTTTTCCTTTGCAGCCCTGTGTGATATGCATCCCATGAGAGCTCTCTTTCTCATTCCACGAAACCCTCCCCCAAAACTGAAATCCAGAAAATGGTAAAGATATTTTTAAAATATATTTTAGCAGCCTCAGGCTTCTGTGGGTTTTTGATGCCTGAAGCTCAAAGACTGTGATCTTATCAAATCTTACAAATGAGATCTTGTCTATGCTGGTATTTCTGCTACTGATATAATCCCCTCTGCTACTGATAGGTTTCAGAGTAGCAGCCGTGTTAGTCTGTATCCGCAAAAAGAAAAGGAGGACTTGTGGCACCCTAGAGACTAACAAATTTATTTGAGCATAAGCTTTCGTGAGCTACAGCTCACTTCATCGGATACTGAATGCATCTGATAAAGTGAGCTGTAGCTCACAAAAGCTTATGCTCATATAAATGTGTTAGTCTCTAAGGTGCCACAAGTCCTCCTTTTCTTTCAGCTACTGATGTGAGTTCCAAGTATAAACACAATTCCTGTTTGTGAAGCATGATCTGCACTGGGGCAGATTACCCCAATTTGAAACCCAGCTAAGCTGCCCCGGTACAAATTGCACTGCATTGGTGTAAACTGTGCCTACACTAGGGACTTGCACTGGTGGCTGAAATTCCAATGTAGACATGGCTTACGTGGGGTTGCTTTGTTCAGTGTTTATAAGGAGACCTCCAAGGAAAACCCAAGGTGCTGCAGGCAGTAGTGTTGGTAGGCCAGAAGGTGGCACTGTATCCAGATACATCAGGAATGAACACATTCCCTAGCATGAATTTAGGGAGAATTGTGTTTGTCTTTCAGATGAGACATAAAATTGTGGTCTTTGCCATGTGTGGTCATTATGGACTTTTTGTAAGTGTAGTGATGATAGTCTTATTATTATAGTCAAAATCCAATTTTGGTAGTTACTGCCTCCTTAAATTTCCCCTACTATTTCAACTGGATACAGGAGGTGAAATTCTGCCCTTGGTTACACTGGTGTAAATTCACCGTAATGTCGCAGTGAGCAGAATTTGTCCTAGAATTCTTCCTTGCTCTTTGTCCTAAACTTTCATGTAGTGATGTGATATACTGATAAAACTCCTGCTGTATTCCACCCCATAGGAGGCTGTGCTTTAGTGCTGGCCAAAGCAAACTTTGCAAATACAGTGACTTGGGATCCTGCAGAGTAAAAGGTGCTATGTAAATTTAAGCAGAATTTTATTTTCATCTGATTTTGTTTGTTTGTTGTTGTTTTTTTCCCCCCAGGTCCAAGAAATTTCTTAATTTTGTTGAAAGTTGCCTGGTTAAAAATTACTTGCATCGTCCATCCACTGAAACTTTGCTTAAGCATTCCTTTATCCGAGACATGCAGAATGAACGGCAAGTGCGCATCATGCTGAAAGACCACCTGGACAGGACCAGGAAGAAAAAGGGAGAGAAAGGTAAGGTTAAAAATAATGCAAACATAGGCACTCATCCTGCACAGAGCCTTACGAAAGGCAGTGGAGCTCTGTGCAGACACAGTGAAATTCTGGCCCCACTGAAGACAATGAAAGTCTTGCAAGTTGCAAGTGACTTCAGTGGTGGCAGGATTTCACCCACAGTGTGTGTCTGCATGGAGCTGATTGCAGGGGACCCGAGAATGGAATTTTAAGAAGGGTTCAGCACTTGTAGCTGGGCCCAGATTTTCAAGAGAAATCAGCTCCCATGAAATCACCTAGATAAATGTCTCGATTTTCAAAGGAGTTCAATGCATTAAGCACTGAGCTCTTTTGAAAATCGGGATGTAAATGTCTCTATGAGAGCTGCCAGGAGCTGAGCTCTTTTGAAAATCTGGGCCCCAAGTGACTAAATCACACAGCAGAGATCAATAAATCCAGTTCCTTGTTTTACTCCTACCTGGGCTTTCAACCTACTGATTTATTCAAAAACAAGAATCTGAGTTTGTAACAACTAAAACAAACTCTAACTTTGTTCTCCAAAGCAAAATTTAGAAAAGAATCTGTTTTAGACTAAATGATTGATTTTTGAATAAATGACCATATATTGCGTGGTATCAGCCATGCAGCATAGAAAGAGAGAGCCACGGAGCCACTCAACATCTCCACCTCTCTTTCTCCATCTGTATATTTTATACCTCACAAGGGCATTGTGAAGATTAGTTGAATATTAGAGCCTGGTTGTAAAGTGTAATGAAGATTTAAAGTGCTGTATGTATAAAGTCTAAGTACTGGTTTGACACAATGAGATTTTTGTATCTGAAATGAAACTACTACCGCAAGGTGTAATTTACGTACTGAAATAATAATAATGGTACATTCTATAACACCTGTCATCTGCGGGTCTCGAAGCGTTTGGAACAGTAGCAAACATGAGTAGGAAAAC
Organism: Caretta caretta; assembly: GCF_965140235.1. Lineage (NCBI taxonomy): Eukaryota > Metazoa > Chordata > Testudines > Cheloniidae > Caretta > Caretta caretta. Next base: position 91,153,788 of record NC_134214.1, read on the forward strand.
AACTTATTAAAAGGTTACACATTTGCCACTTGTGCAAAAGCTCATGGTAATAATTACATAAATGCTAGAAAATTACATGGGGGGCGGAATTCCTACTGATAGTCAAAGCTCACCTGAAGGGGAGCAATGTTGTGGAATTACTATTCATGATACACTTCAGTGACTTGAAAAAAAAGTTGCAGACACCCACTGTCACATTGTGCCTAGCTGGAAATAAAGATGCTGACCCTGTTTGGATGAAATTAAAACTTCAAAGATCTGCCTTCGTGATAAAAGTTGGAAAGAACGTCAGACTTACAACTTTGCTTCTTTATGAGATGTTTATACTAACGCTCAAATTAACCAGTTAACAAGGTGTTTCTCTTTTGTACTTAATTAGTTTTATTAATTTTCTTATGAATTTAGGTCTGGATTGACTGAAGGCCTCGGCTCATCCACAGAACAGGCATAGCATGGCAGGCAATGGCCATGCAAGCTCCCTAACACCTTCCCACCAATGTGCCTCAAATCCTGTTCTGAGGAACCCTTCTGCAGATATTGCCACCGTTTTTTGGCTTCTTCTGATTGGTTCCAATGTGGACGCCTGCTTACTGAAAAGTAGACTAGATCCATGAAACCCATTTCATGTAGACCACTCAATGGGAACAACCTTCTAGACTGCGATTTTCAAAGGGCTCTAAAGGAGTTGGTTTCCCAACTCCCATTGACTTTCCCAGATCACCTGAGCTGGGTTTGAATGGGTGACCTAATGTTGAAAAACTTGGTAACCCATCCATAATCCCCTGAACCATCTACTCCTTCCATAAGGGGTTCCATTAATGACTAGCTGATGATGTCTCTTTCTTTTCCTTCTTCCATTACACTTTTAAGACTCTTCAAATCTGATACATAAAGGGCCCTGATCCAAAGTCCATTGAAGTCAAAACAAGCCTCTCATTGGCTTCAGTGGGTTCTGAATCGGACCATAAAGTCATTTGCTGTGATTTTGTAGAACCATTACTTAGTTACTTAGGTTAGTATCATTACTTAGGTTAGTATCGGGAGGTAACATACTCCTTATCTGGGTTTGTATTGTTTTCTTTTTTAGACGAAACAGAGTATGAGTATACTGGAAGTGAGGAAGAAGATGATGAACTGGATGAAGATGAAGGAGAACCAAGGTTAATTTTATTAGCTGTGTGTTTCTTACCATATTCTAACCCCCTAATGCTCTGTGGTACCCAGTTAGCCATAACTGGTTTGTAGCTGTTGCATCTAAATGTTGAGTGTAAGGTATCTGCAATATGTTGTTTTCATAATTCCCTAGCAATGGGGAGGGAATGTCACAAACAAAGAAGCAGATAATCAGCTTCAGCCTGGATTTTGTAGTGTAGTAAATACTGAAGCATGGCCAGCCTACAGAGAATGATTCTGTGGAGATTTATTTGAACATTTACATTTGTTAGCACAGGCAGCATGCCATTTCCCAGCGACGTTTTGTACTTGCTCTGCGGCTTTAACGTTATGGTGAGTCTTATAGAAACTTCTCTTCTGTTTCAGTTCCATAGTTAATATCCCTGGTGAATCAACGCTCCGTCGTGAATTTCTGAGGCTGCAGCAAGAGAACAAAAATCGATCTGACCCTCATCGACAGCAGCAGTTCCAGCAGCAGCAGCTAAAGGACCAGGAGAAATACAAAAAGCAGCTGCAGGCAGAGCGGCAGAAACGAATCGAGCAAGAAAAAGAGCGGAGGAAGAGGCTGGAGGATGTAGGAAATGGCTTGTATTTGTAATCCACGTATATCAATCAGTGACCAACGAAACTATGCCAATTTCAAGAATAGGTTTTAAAAGAAAAAGAGGCCTTGTTAAATTCCCGTCACCAGCTGGTTTGGAATCTTTAACCCTGGTAGAAATTTGTGGCTTCTGACCACTGAGATGAATCAATTTTTTGAAAAGGTTCTACCCACTTCCTGCTAACTCCCTGCCCATGTGCTCTGGGAAGTCGATGTGTAACCACACTTACCTCAGTGTGGTTGGACCCCAGGAATGGGTAGGCAAAACAGAGGTGGAATTCTTATTCCCTTGCCCTTGTGCATAGTCCATGTTCAAGTCTATACTTGTGAGTCCAAACTACACTGGTACCTGTGATAGGATTGCACTCTGCTTTTGTGGTGCTACATTGCAGTTGCTAAATCAGAGTCATGTCTTTTCATGGCCTCTGAAGCCATTATAGGACAGTTAAGATGATGCTTTTGAAACACCAGTCTGCTCCAACAAAATCTAGGCACTCCAGATAACTCTTCCCTATCAAAATGCCATGTGCTGAAATAAGGAATTCTACGATGGAGGCTTGTTTGACCCAACAGCAATGGTTAAATCCTGGTCCCGTTACTATCAATGGCAAAACTGCCATTGACTTCAGTGTAGCCAGGATATAATCCCAGAAGCTTATCGTTATTTTAATACCAAACACAACCATCAACTTCTGTTGTGTCATACTAGAATACATGACACCACCACTGATTATACTCCAGGAATAGGGTTTTTTGACCTTCTCTGTTGGGAATGTCTCATAATTATGAATAAAAAGTGTATAGCTAATTGCATATTTTACTAATAATCTTTAAGCAAAGAAGTAAAATTTAAAATGAACAATGCTATTCCCTGGCACTTATTCAGCATCAGAAGAGAGAAGAAGAGCTCCGGAAGCAGCAAGAATGTGAGCAGAGATGGCCAGAAATCAAGGCAGTTCAGCGCAGAGATGAAAAGTGTGAAGATGACAAGAGATCTGTTGGCGAGGAAATGTGCAAAGTGGACGGACAGAGGAAGTCAGAAAGGAAGCAGGTGTAACTCTAGGACTTACCAATGCAATTCACAGCTCCTTGTTTCTGTGGCTGAAGTCGAAGTTAATTAATGGAGTCTTGTTCCTATAGGTCAAGGACCATATAGAGGGGCTTTTTTCATTTATTTACTGGTTCTTTTCCTCACCTTAACAGCCCCTGGCAACTCTGCCCCTCTCTGCTTGTGTTGTATTGAGTTATCTCCATTCCTCCAGCAATGCCAGATTTCTTCTCCCTTAAGTTTTGCACTTATTTCCATGCTGCTCCTTAACTTGTAGAACTTCCTTACAGAACTGGTCTGTAAAACCACTACCCTCCTCTCCTTCAGCTCATGCCTTAAGGCCTACTTTGCCACGGTACATGTCGAAAATTACTCAGAATGTCCCCATCGAGGCTGTGCCCTGGCCTGGGATGACTGGAGCACAGCACCCTCCTGCTCCCAGCTCCCATGTACATTTCATGCTGGGGAAGGCCAAGAGAGGGTGGTATATGCCAAATCTGGCATACATCTGGGGACCTCTCTACATAAAAGGATGTACCTGCCCCACTGTGGCAGCTTTCCAGCTTCTGTGTGAGCAGTGCAAATCTGGCCATTTCTTTATCTGCATTTCCTGTTGATTTAGACTGGATTATATTTCCCAGTAAAGTCAGAAAATTTGAAAGTCTTAACACATACAGTAGGGTACTGTCAGAAAGCATCAGAACTGGGATATTTCTTCTGTTCCTTGAAAGTAAAGTAGAAAGTGATGATTACGTAAAACAGTCAAAGGATGGAAATGGAATACAATGCAGATCCATCTGATCCCTCTGAGCACAACGTACATGAGATGGGCTTGGGGCATCTGTCTTCTGTCTCCTATTTCATCTTGTCCTCCTGGAAAAGAAGGTCCAGGAAACACCTCCCCACACACTTTCTGAATAAGTTACTGAACTTGTATACCCAAGAAACCATATGATGTATGGTACACAATTAAAATTAAAATAATCCCAGTCAATTACTTTTGACTTGATTGAAAAATATAGCAATCCTGTATGCTTCCCACAAACATCAGCCCATCTTTAATGTAAATCCCCAGCTCCTTTATTTTCCTTCTGAATATAACCAACCCCACTTTCGACCTCACTAAATGAAATTGAAATGGAAATATTTTCACCACCTAGATCTTGTAACAGATGCAAATTCTAGCATTTTGGCCATAGTGTTTTCACAGGTGAATTGCTTATATGGAATTGGAAACATGGAATCCTTCAAAACTATAATGTTCAATGAAGCCACAGGCTTTTGGAAAAGTCATAAGAGTATTAGAAAGGCACCAATGAAAAATATTAAGAGAACACTTTGGAGCTGGCAGAGGGGCTTTTTTGTTATTGTTTTAGGCTATACTTCTATTAAATGCAAATTCAGAAAGTTTTGGTTCACAAGAGCCAAGATTCTAGCCATTTTCAAAGGGGACCTAAGAAAGATGGGCACCCGACTCCTACTGAAATACAGCTCATGTGAGCCCCTTTAAGAATCCCAGTAGGAATGTTTAAAAAGTGAAAATTGTTAATACCGACTTGTTTTTAGAAAAAGATGGAAGAAGTGCAACACAATAAGAAGTTACATCGGACTCTTCCCAAAGATCAGACCCAACTGCTGTCTCTTCAGCACGACCACAAGCAAAAGAAGAAAGAGCTTCCAAAGAGCTCGAGTTCAGCATCACAGCCTCCGCCAAGCAGTACAAGCAAAGAGGTACCCACATAACAGATTGTTACAGTTACATTTTGTGATGTGCAGGTAACTCAGAGGAAGGGAATTGACTGGTCTTTTGGATAAACCTTAACCCAAATCTGGGCAAAGGTGTGTTTTTTCCCAGGCACTGTATATCGCAGTGAAGCCTGATTGGCTACCACCTTTCCATAGAGTACAGGTTTTGTCTCCGTTACTTCTACTCCAAATCAAAGTGGATTTGATGAAGGAGAGAAAAAAAGTGAGATCCTTCCACATAGCCAGTTTGGCCACATTCTGCAACGGCATGTAACCAGTCTACTTTCTCTCTCTGTCATGTCCTTGCCTTCCGACGAGGGATGAATGAAACTTGTGGCGTATGAGATTTGGTGAACCTCTGAGACTGATTTTAGGTTTGCAAAACTAGTTCAGGTTTCAGAGTAGCAGCGTTGTTAGTCTGTATCCGCAAAAAGAACAGGAAGACTTGTGGCACCTGAGAGACTAACAAATTTATTTGAGAATAAGCTTTCGTGAGCTACAGGAAGATGTTCATGCATCCGATGAAGTGAGCTGTAGCTCACAAAAGCTTATGCTCAAATAAATTGGTTAGTCTCTAAGATGCCACAAGTCTTCCTGTTCTTTTTGTGAAAACTAGTTCAGATTCACAAACATTTTTTCCTCTGTAATTTAAACCCAGCACAGGTCTCTAGATTCCTGTAGTCAATGAACAAGCAATGTGACATCCTTTGCCACTCACTGTACTTAAAGATCTTTAGTTAGTTATTTGCAGTGTTGTAGACGTGTTGGTCCCAGAATATTAGAGACACAACGTGGGTGAGGTAATGTCTTTTATTGGGCCTACTTCTGTTAGAGAGACAAGCTTTCAAGCTACACAGAGCTCTTCCAGACCTGAAAAAGAGGTGTGTAGCTCAAAATCTTGTCTATTTCACCAACAGAAGTGGACCCAAAAAAAGATAGTACCCTCTACCACTTTGTCTCTTTACCTAATAAGTTTAGATTTGATGGATAACGCATGACCATGTAGTCAGTGACTTACTTTAGACAGAGCTTCAGTTCTTTTTGCTGCTTCAAAAAAGGTTTTTGCCCACAAAATGGATTCTTTATATGTATATCCGACTGATAGTTTGTATCGTGCCATCTTGTCATGGAGCCAAAGCTCCTTTGCTTCTCTTACTATATATAATATCCCATCATTTTTAGCCCCTTTTCTCTTTTTTAAACTTCCCAGCTAGGGGCTCAATCCAGCAGCCAGTGGAACTACAACATGATTGAAGTTAAGCATGTACTGAAGTGCTTTGCTGGATTGGGAGCAGTTTGCTAGCATCTTGCAGAATCATGCCCCACACGTTTGCTGTGTATGTGTAAAGTATGGGGCATGAACAGTCTGGGTGATATTTCTAGCAAAGCACCTTCCAAAATACCTGAGTAAAGGCTTTGTGAAAAACTGTGTGTGTGTGTGTGTGTGTGTGTGTCTAAGGAAAGCAGAATGCTGATAAGCATACTTTGCTTCAATATCTAAACGGGTGCACTCTGACGTTATCAGTGTAAGAGCTTTAGATTAAGAGATCTGCAGATGTTCACAAGATGGAATTTCCTCTGTTGATGATAAATTAAATGAACTATTTTGCTAGACTTTTGAAATGATACATTTTAATACTGCAACAAAACCAAGCAATGATATGAAATCAGTTTAGGGAAACAAAACGCCTAAGCGTGTTATTACAGTAGCTGTTTGTGAAAACAGAAGAATGCATAATTCTGTTTGAAGCGCAACTTAGCTATCAAAAACAAATGTCTCCTCTCCAAGAGGTTTATTGCATTAAGTAAGTAAATAAATAATTTAGTGACATTGGAATTAGCTTTTTTGGAAGTCAATGTTTGTTTTGGAAACCTAGCCAAGGCTGTGTCAGCAGGTTGGGCCCACAGAGAGAGAAGCGAGCTATTTACTAAATATGTACCTACAAGAGTCAATGAAAATGTTGTGTTTCTGCTCAACTTTTTCAGGGGTGGGGGAAGAAATGCATCTCTGTTGAGCCTATTTCACTTTCTTTTTGCGATAGCCAAGGGAAAAATCTACAGCAAAATGTCAACTCAAATATTCATCTGGTTTTGGCATGTATTCCATAAATGACCTCTTTGTACTTGAATAAAATGTATTGTAGAATTTAGTTCATATGGTTCCTGTTAAATTTTAAGCTAAATATTGAATCCTGACATTATCAGTTATGCATAGCTGGACTCATCTGGAAATATGCGGCACTGAGGAAAAAAGATAAGGGAAATCAGATAAATATGCAATTTCTTCACCAGTACTAATGGTCTCTTGTGTTCACTGTACCATACTGCAGCCATTTATTTATTCTATTTTTGATGATAGATTATATTTAATCACATTTGTACATCACTATTTTGCTGAAAATGTGGTTGGAAAAGAATTGCAGGGTCTCCCAGCTAAATAAAAATCAGTGCCACTGATCAGTGGCAAAATATTTTTTTTTGTCAAATTTTGGGAAAAAAGCCAGTTGCTTTTCAGTTCAACTTTTTGTATGTCTTTTAAAAAAAAGTCAAAATGTTTTGAACCTCTCTAAAATTAGGTCTCATCGAACTTATCAGTTGTATCGATCTTTCTCCTGCTTTCTTATCCAAAGAGCTGCTAACTTCTGCACTACAAAAAACATGACTTCTGAAAGAGGTTACTCCCTCTTCCAGAGCTTGTTCTGCAGAAGTCGAATTTACGTTCATTAGTACTTTTATGAGACTTGGTTAAATGACGGTTGGCAGACATTCATGCCCAAGCCTCACTGGCTCTACAGCTGAGTTGAGAGAATTAAAAAAAATTGTTCTTCATGACCACGGAAGCTACCCTTGAGAATTCATTCGCTTAGCTGTAAAAAGGGGAGACTGTCTTCGAACCAGTTCATCGTCACGGCTAAATTACAGCGCAAGACAATATACTTTGGGTCTGTCTGCAGCTGGGTGTAGCCCTGCCTGTGTGTGCTAGAGGAGGCTTAAGAGCCTGGCTAGACAGGGTAAAGAGGGCCCAGGCTGGTGGAACAGGCAGGCTCAGTGGTATCCCAGTACATCAGGTGGCACCTTATAGGGGGACAACCCGTCACAGTCCAAAATACTTTAATATTTTCATTTTTCCTTGCTAGTGACTGGGAGGGAAGGGGGGCACTTGTCTTTTACTGAGAGAGGATACAAAGGGTGAAAACCTAGCCCCACTGCAGTCAATGGGAGTGATGCCATTGGCATCAGTCGAGCCAGAATTTCACCCAACGTTCTTGGTATACTTTGGGAGTTTGTTTGTTTTAATGAAGTGCCTTTTCCAATACAGGTCTGTGAAACTAGTGGGAATCATTCTCCATCACAGGTCATCAGCAGGTTCCTAGAATATGTTCCCAACAGTGTTAATGCCCTTCCTAACATAGGCATAAGCACCCAGATACAGTGATGGGTGCATTAAAAAAAACTATCTACATAAAATAAAATATTTAGACACTGATAGCTAGGAATGAGTTAGCATTAATCTCTGGGTAGCTCTGTAAAACTGTTCCTATCCTTCTAAATCAGACGAAAATCGAAAGGTTTACACTAAAGAATTAGTAAACAGGAATTAGTCCTGTTGAGTAAAACCAGAAAGAGCTGTAGGGTCAAAACTGTGGGAAAGCAATTTTGTAGTGAGCAGGGCCTTTGGAAATGAAATGATCTTTGTACAGTTTAGGGCATTTTCATCTGCCAAATTTACGTGGTGTGGTTAATATTCCAAACAATATAAAATGCTATCACGTATTTTAATGCAGAAAACCACCTGTAAGTAATGTCTGCTTTATCGGGTCAGGTGACTATACACCAGGAGCAGAAGGAACAGGTGCAGCAGACCACACATTGCAGGGGAAGAGGGAGGAGGAAATTCAATGTAGATTTTAAAAACCCTGTTGAAGACATAAGGAAAGGTCTCCCTTCTCCTATGAGATCTCAACGAATAATACATTGGGTGGCATGAAAGAAAACAAAATTGCAATCCAGGCACCTCACAGTTGAGGCTTTTACTTGGCAGTATCATGCTGCAGTGAGTTTTCTTGCAGATTGGAAGCTTCATGTAAAAGGTGAGGTTCAAATTAGGGAGAATGTATAGGTATTGATCCTTCACTTGGATCCACATGGGTAGATCTCACACCCGCACAGAGTCTCGTCAAAGTGGGTCTGCATGGACATCAGGGTGCACCCACAGGGACCTGATGGCAGGACTGAGGCTGTCGTCTGCAATGGGTCTGATTTCATTTCTTGTTTTCAGGCCGAGGACAGAAAGAAGAAAAATGATGGGCTACAGACTCCTCTCGACTGGGCAGCCGTTCTTGGACACGAAGCCGCGCCGCACACTAGACTAGGTTCTGGCAGTAGTTCTAGTCCTTGCACCCCAGCTTTGCAAAGAGCAGTGGTAGCACAGGTGAAGTATCATTGTTCCATGTGCAGTGTGTAAAACACGGGGTGACATCATGGCCTCACTCAAGTCAATTGCCGTCTCGGCAGAGGAGGTAAAAGAGCCGTTCCTCCCTCTGACCCCCCGGCACAGCTGACTACGGGCTGTGACAGTCTAGCCCTAAGAATTTGTTGATGCCATCCTTTCCTGCTGAATTATAAATGGGATTGTATGCAGGCGTTGCAGATTAGGGCTAGATAACAGTTAATTTCAGATACGTTGATGCCTGGCGGCAGGGAGTCTCTGATGTCACGCTTAGGCTACGTCTACACTAAAAACTTCAAAGCGCTGCCGCGGGAGTAATCCCACAGCAGCCCTTTGAAGTGTGAGTGTGGTCCACGAGGGCAAAGCTCCGAGCGCTGGGAGCCTGTCCACACTAGTGCGTTAAAGCGCTCAGACTTGCTGTGCTCAGGGGCGTGATTTTTGACCTCCCCTGAGCCAGCAAGTTAGAGAGCTATAAAATATAAGTGTAGCCAAGCCCTTACATGTGTCACAAAAAGCCTGAACCAACAATGCTGTTTTATTTCCTATGGAAGGATTTTATTCTGTATTTTTTACATAGCACCAGAAAGGTAAATGACACTTTACAGAATAAGTGAAAAAGGCTGGGAATATCTGAAGGCCTTGACACTGGCGAAATTGTTGCCAACCTTGTTAAATATTCTGAAAGCACACGGAGGTGGAATGAGGAATAGTTATCAATGTAGGGTCAGATTTTGCTCCCGTGTGGCACCTGGAAGATCTGTGGAGTTCCTTTTGCTGAGTTTCCTCTGTGTTCTTCCATCATTGGCCGAAGATTTGCCTCACCCTGGAAGAAGTAGGGGATTTGACCTACAAGCCTTATAAATCCCCTAAAATCTCCAGGGAGCCAACTGGGACACCAGCTGCCTCCACTGAAGCCTTATACCTTCACACCTAGAGGATAGTTAGTATAGTTCCATTCACTGGGACACCACACATGCATACAGGTTCTTCCCAGGCCCAGAACCCCGGTTCTAAAGGGCACCAAGAAGCTGCCACTTTCCACTACTGCAGAGGGTTTCACAATTTCCAGAATCATTTTTTGACCTCAGAACCGTGAAAGTCTTCTCAAATTAAGATAGGTTCTAGAGTAGCAGCCGTGTTAGTCTGTATTCGCAAAAAGAAAAGGCGGACTTGTGGCACCTTAGCGACGAACCAATTTATTTGAGCGTGAGCTTTCGTGAGCTACAGCTCACTTCATCGGATGCATGCCGTGGAAAATACAGTGGGGAGATTGATATACCCAGAGAACATAAAACAATGGGTGTTACCATGCACACTGTAACCAGAATGATCACTTAAGGTGAGCTATTACCAACAGTTTTTCTTAAAGCGTGAGACCAACTTAGGCACAATTCATTCTCTTTTCCCTCCCCTCTCAGGTTGGTATCTCACTTTGCTTGGCCAGGAACCATTGCTGGAACTTTTCCATGATGCTTTTGATTTTTCCTTCCTTGTTCACTTGACACTCATCCATATACCTATTTTTCACTCCGATCCTTACAGCTTCTGCCCCATGTGAGTTGCCCAAATCTCTGCTATTAGACTCTGGTTACTAATGTAACTGTCCTAAAACTGGAAGTAGGCTTAAAGATTCCTGTATCAAAAGGCAAAAATTATATCTAGACATGGTTTCCAAAAAGCATGTTTGGAAACATACTGTGTAAGAATCCTTCTCTTGAAATGGCCACATCAGAAACATTTAGTTTTGCAGTTAGTCTCAAGAAGAAAATGAGTTTTGTGTTTTCATTCCTTTTGTGAATCATATGAATGTACACACTGTAACTTAGCATTTTGGGGCAAGGTGGAATGAACCAATGCATTCTTGCCGTGTGTGCTTATGGTATAAGATGGCTCAGAGACCAGTCAGTCATCTGCAGCTTACAAGACTTGGAGACAAAGACTGGTAAAACTAAGTATAGAGGGGTAGAGCTCATTTGTTTCTCAAAATATAATACCATTGACTTAAAAGTAAACTGTAAAACTAATACGAAAACTAAATGAATCCCAGATGTGTGTGTTGAAGTACCACTATCCAGGCTTTGAAAGGTCAGAGCAGCGGCTGCATGTTGTCATAGTTCAGACTCCGTAAGATCAAGTGACACTTAATGGTTTGCTGAATCTGTATCTGAATGATTAAAGAAGAAATCTCATCACAGCCACGAAGATGCAGAGAGCCTGATTTGGAAGTGCCTTGCACCTTGTGTAGTCCTCTTCACCCATGCAATGGGGCTGCAAAACATTACCGGACCCTAGTGATTACATTTTCCACCCAGTCTTCACTCACTTTGCACATGATTAGGTGCAAGGCTGTGGTGAATCGAGCCCCATGGTTATCTGTGATGCATTCTGGGTTATCTTCAGAATTTCATGGTGCCTCAGACTTATATTTAAAAAATCCACATATTTCCCTTCTCACTGTTTCCCACAGCCAGGCTAATGGAAAGATGTAGCACACAAATCTGTGATGAACTCAGTTTTCATTGGCTTTGTGGTTCACCTGTAAGGATTTGTTGGATATATTTTCTCAGTTGTACACATTAAAATTTATAGAACATTATTAATGTCCTACTTTTTTGCTAAATTAGAACCAGAAAGCTGGCTGTATTAAAATAATCAGCTGTGCATTAAATCATGAATTGATCCAAGCTCTGCAACAAAGATACAAGTAATTTTAAAAAAAATTCCCTTCTTTAGGCCATCCTATGACAACATGTGGAGAGCATCCAGGAATGCCTGTGGATGCATGCCAAAATGATATTAGGGGTGTCCTCACAAAGCAATCCAGTTGTCTTGTACTCCCCCTCTGGAATCTTTTTCAAACAAGCATGGCCTGCTGTGTGTTGTGTCCTCTTCTGTCATAATTCCCATGCAGAAAAGAGCCCATTACCTCAACTCAGTTAGGATCCATTCTTTGGTCCCAGGGCATCTTTCTGAAACCCACAGGGAAGCCTCGGGGATTAGGAGTGGGTGGGATGCCCTCACTTGTGCTTATAATAAAAACACAATGCGATTGAGCTCTATTTAATTCAAAATCATCAACAGAGCTTTCCTTGTAAAAATGATTCGTTCAGACAAACACAAGGAGATGCAGTTATCTCCAATACCCCAGGGTTCCACTGCTTTTGATTTATAGAGTGTAATTCTGGCTCCATTGAAGTCAGTGGCAAAACTCCCTTAGACTTCAGTGGGGCCAGAGTTTCACTCATAAGTGGGACCTGAATTCTATGTTAGCCTTGGGCTGGCTATCTGCACAGGAATAGACTTCACCCATAGAGCACCTGGTTGGATTTGTCCAGTCACTGGGGCCCTGATTCAGCAAAGCAGTTAGGTATGTGCCTAATTTTAAGCATAGGAGTAGTCCCCTTGATGTCAACAGAACTGCTCGCATGCTTAAATTTTTGCACACACTTAAGTACTTTGTTGCATCAGGGCCTAGGAGAAGATGGAGAAAAATATTCCTGTGTATTGATAACATAGTTCCTATAAAACCCATACCTATCCCCAGGTTAAGCCACTTGAGGGAACACCTTGCAGCCACAGATAATTTTGGTAAATAAAAACTATTATTAGTGGCAATCATGTTGGGCAAAAAGTTATTTTTTTTAGAACACAAACTGGAAAAATAGACCATTAAATGTTCTAAATGCTTATAAAGCTGTTTGCTCCCAAAACTGAGATAAAGCACCTTGAATCTCTAAGCAGATGAAATAGATAAAACTGTGTCCTGCATCTGGTTTTCCCATCCCAGCCTGGAAAGTATAAACTGGGATTAGCTTATTTTTCTTTTCTTTTATACTTTGTTCCGTTCAATATTTGTTAAGGAATCTTAATGAGGCCCTATTGTTCCCATAAAGTAGTCCAGGATGGGTTATATAGACTTCAGAATCATAATACGTTATGTTTCTGAAATTCTGTGCCTAGTTCTTAGTTATTTGTTTTACTTGTATTTTTTATATAAATTACAGTATTGAAAATTAATGAAATATTAAGTAAACAATAATCACCTGTTTATAGTATCTTTCTACTGAGCATTTTAAACATTTTTACTGACTTCAATTAATTAATAGGTAAAATACCACTCTGAGGTATTGTAAAGAAAAAATGTATAAAGAAACTTCACTCATTGAACAGCAGCTACCTCTGGAATGAACCACAGCAGCTGTTTAACAGAGCATAGTGACACACGGTAGCAATTTGGGACAGGAAGTTCCCACTGAATGCACAGAGGGGTTTTAAGCAGGCAACATGTAATTTGGTTTGGACACAGGTTTAGTACCTTTATTCTTATTAAACATTGCAATGGTATCTTTAAGGCCTGGAAGTGATCCTGGTTTTATGGTGCTTTTGAAAGGAGGTACCTTGAAAGGAGGCAGCAAGATGTTAGCATGCTTGGCCATTGCTTCAGTCCTGATTCAGAAGGAAGAATGTCAACTAATGAATAACTAATACCACTTCCTGCAGTCCCTAGATGTTCTCTGGAGTGCTCCTGCCATGCTTAGCATGTGAGATCTGACAGGATAACAACATGAGAGATTATAGCTGCAGGCATCTCTCTGATATTACTAGCAACGCCAACTGGATTGCCACATAGAAATTCCTCTGGATGGACCCAGCTCATACAACACCATTGCCATATATTTTCCCTTATTCTTTTCTTGAATCAAAGAAGCTTGCTCTTTTCAGAGACGATCGTCACAGTGGACGTTTCTGGCTTCTTTCACCCCATGAATGAGTCTAGTTACACTGCGGAGCTAGATTAATAGAATCATAGAATATCAGGGTTGGAAGGGACCTCAGGAGATCATCTAGTCCAACCCCCTGCTTAAAGCAGGACCAATCCCCAGTTTTTGCCCCAGATCCCTAAATGACCCCCTCAAGGATTGAACTCACAACCCTGGGTTTAGCAGGCCAATGCTCAAACCACTGAGCTATCCCTTCACTCAAAAGGATTTTATTTCTTAGCCAGAAACCTTAAGTAGCAAATGCTGGGTATTTGAAAGTTTTCTTTTGAAAGTTTCTTTCTTTTGAAAGTTTGAGTTTTTAAGTTTTTAAACGTTCTTTCATTTGGAATGAAGAGCATGTGTGAGAATATTTTCCTGCCAGTTCAGGCCAGCTGCTGGTTAAATACAACAACCTGCTTTTATCAGGGTGCTTTTTTTAAACAGACATGGGCCCAAATTGGCACCCCTTGATTTGACTATCCCTGGTGAAATTATTGTTTCAAATCTGACTCAGGGCTTGGTCTCATCTTTAATTTGTACAGCTCTTGGGAAAAACTGTTGGTTACATTTTGGGGAACACATTTGCAATACTTAACTCTGAAAATAGGAGTATTTGACTGCTTTATATGCAACGTGCATACTGGAAATTAATTCTTCCATGAAATATTCATTTTGAAATCTGTTTGATTTGCAGCATATGGTTTATACCATCCAGTTATGCAGTTGGCCATGTACTACTAATGAAATATTAGCTTCTTTGGGTTGGGGGGGTTTTTTAGGACGAATGTGAAGTATAAGAAATTTTTACTGGCAATATATTTTATGGTACCCATTATCCCCCCCCCCCACACACACACACACATCCTGAAAATAAATAAATGCCTTTACAAAGGTGAAGATAAATGAGACTGTGTTCATGTGCCAGTGGTCCTTATTTAATGCAATATGTCTGCTTTGCCAAATACCTGGCTATACCAACAGTGTGGTGGTGGTGATGTTTGTAGAGCGATTCTGGCTGGGGGATAATGTTTGACATAAACTTCATTTGTTTGAAGAGTGAAAACCTCCGGACCAGTAGAGACGTATACCACAGCAGTTCACTGTCAGACATGGTGATAACACCAGTGAGCCCAGGACAGGATGATGTATTCTGGAGTGTTTGTCAAAATGAAGAGCAGCCTCCAAAGGTACTGGAAACTGAAGGGGTATATGTTCCAGCTGGCCATTATTAATAGTGCCTAATTCAGCTTTACTGAAGTCAGTGGGATTCATTCCATTGACTTGCTTCATTAAGCATTGAATAAGGTCCTTTACCCCCATACATATTACCAGAACTTATACATACGCCTTGATACTGATGGGCACATGACAGATAGATCTGCATCAAGGGGAGAATTAGACTCCTGCTGGGGGGTTCCCCCCCTCATCTCACTATCCATTTCTTAATCTACAATTAATGTACAGTTGATAGGAATGGCTATTGCAGATTAAACCCAACACACTGATGAAGGGGTTATGTGTGAAATCTTGACAAAACTCCCATTGACTTCAATGAAGCCAGGATTTCACCCTGTAATTCTGTCACTCCCTGTGTTAGAATAGACTGATAGGATATTAGTAAAATCACCCAGGAGTTCAAAATTGGTTATGTGGCTGAAGAGATCTTGTTAATCTGGAAAGGATAATGTAAAAACATGGATTTGGGTAAATATAATAATATCTGGCCTAACTGAGTGAATGCTATGTATGTCAGTACATGTAATATATGTGTGTGGTCTGTGTATGTGTAGACACTTATTTAGCTAGACCAACTATTTGGTTTCTTTCCTCCCTGCCCCCTTCCCTCTGCCCCGGGTTTTGAAGAATCTAGTTACACTGCAGAGCTAGATTATTAGTTCACGTAATTCAAAGGATTTTTGTTTCTTTTTTAGCCAAAACCCCTATGTACAAGTGCTGGGTATTTGCATATATATGTTCTACTGCCTCCTGGGTGGGTGTGTTGTTTGTAGCAATTTAAGGTAATTCACCCTGTAGGCTGGTAGTCCCTGGACAGGAACAACATTTATGTGACCGGAACTGTATTTCCCCCATTCACCACAAAAACTGACCCAACAATAAAGTAATTTCCAATAAAAAGACACATTCCCAGAATGTCCCACTGGAGCATTTTTCTTCTGTGTGTTTTAGTCTGTCTTGTATTTATGCAGGGCATACGTTGGGATTATTAACTGAGTATATGATATCAGAGTAGCGAACTGAAACATTTGGTTAAATCTTTAAGGTTCCAGAAAGAACAACCTCTAAATTTTACAGCAGGGATCATCTTGGCCGTCAAAGATGTCCTTCAAGGTAAGCTCCTCTGTGTTTTGTGCTTAAACTAATGTTGATTTATTACCAACAGGAAAACTGAAGCCAGCTCATTAAAATCAAAGCCATAACTTCAGGAACTCCACTGTCAACGTCGGTTCATACTTCATTTAATGGCCATGACAATTATTCCCTCTTTGGAGCCAACTTACCCACAAAGTAACCCAGCCAAATGTTCTGACCTTGAACCTTAACGAAGCTTCTAAACCCGCTCACATTTCTCCTCTTAACAGTTTACATGTCTGATTTTGAACCCAGATAAAACCCGCTTGTGGCTCCGCTTCTCTTTTTGCGTCAGCATAATTTTAATCTCATCCTTTTATCAGTCCCTAATTGCACTGATAATATGCAAGGGCCTGATCCTGCACATTCGTATGCAGGGCCTAGTGCTGACTGCTCTGAGTTCTCTCATTTGGTCCAGTAGTTTGAGCACAATGAATACAACTCAGTGGGCCTGACTCTCCATTGCCCTGGATATGGTGCCATCATTCACACCAGCGCAAAAGTGGGTGTAAAACCCTTCCGTGCAGCTTTGCTAGCACCCGCTTGGCACTGGTGTAAATGACTGCTTGAGGAGCAGGCTAATGGAGAATCAGACTCATGTGTGTCACACTGTGGGCAGGTGGTAGAGGTCAGTGGGTTTTGGCAATAATGCTCCCAGTTTCTGTCTCTGACTCTGCATATATGCAATTTAGCCGTGACTTGTGGTGTTTCTGCCAATAGCTTCATTACTAAATATGCTCTCTTTAAGAATTATAGGATACAATGCAAAAAAGAGACATGGGCTAGTAGTTAAATCACAGTGTTTGGAGTCAGGAATGCCATAGTCTTCATTTTGACCTTAGGCAAGTCCCTTTATCTTCCTCTGTATTCTGTTCTCTGTTTGTAAATGGAGGCAATAATACCTACCTCCCTGGGGTGTTCTGAGGCTGGATTCAGTAACATCTGTAAGTGCTCTGAGGCCCAGGAACAGAAATGCAAAATATTTGGATATGATTTTTGTCTTTGTGTTTAGTAACGTGCAGCAGCCATCCCCAGGGGGACATGCTCTGAAACTAAATAGCAGCAGCAGCTCTCCTGGCAGCAGGCAATGGGAGATGGGATCTCATCTCAGCAAAAGATCAACCTCAGGTGATTCTTAGGTCAATGATTTATCAATCAAAATGTGTAATGTTCCTATGCCTTGAAATCTGGTACATGTTGAGTCCAAGATGTCAAAATCTTGCATACAAATTTATATTTGTGTTCACTGCATGTCTTTTCATGACATGATTTTGATTGCTTTCTGGATTGTATGGTCTGTGTTCCAAGCACGGAGTTAAAATAGAAACTGTTCCTTTTTTGAGTGCAAAACTGACAGTGAGCATGTTCCCAGATGGAAAATGTAATAAACTGTCTTAATTAGGAGGTGAAAAACAAAATCAGTGTCTTTTTATTCACTAGTACTGTTGAAAGTCAGTAGATCTGGTGTTACGGGTACATTGGCCTAACGCTATAATAAGGGTAACTCACCGGAGCTTTTCTTCATGACCTTTACTACTTTATTGGATTGCTAGCTAATGAGATGATACAGTTTAGCAGCTGTTATGCATTAACATTTCTGCACTTTATTATTGTTTTGGCTGGGGAAGACATGAGGTTCCCCATTCAGCCTCTTATGAAACATTCCTTTGGTATATTATAATTTATTGAAAAATATAGTGAAACTTTTAAAAGGGGCCAAAAGCAAATTATTAGACAGAGACAACCACATGTAGAGTAACCAAAACGTGTGGTGGGTTTTCAGCTTTGCATCGTACTTGTGGATGAAGACCTGCATAGCTCGCTTGGGTTATGCTAGTCCATGCAAATGCGTGGCGGTACAAACTCAGATTCCTCTTAAATATGTGGCTTGAAGCACCAGCAGGCAGGGACACGGAAGGAGAAGTAGACAGCCTTATTCCTCTCTAGTTACTCCTAAATATATTATGTCATTTGTTGTAGCCATGTTGGTCCAAGGATATTATAATTCTTAGAATTAAATGTATTTTTAAATAAGACCAGGTGGGTGAAGTAATGCCTTTTATTAAACCAACTTCGGTTGGTGAGAAAGACGTGCTTTTGAGCTATAGAGAGCTCTTCTTCAGGTAGCTCGAACACGTGTCTCACTCTCCCCAACAGAAGTTGGGCCAATAAAAGATATTCCCTCACCCACCGTGTCTTGTTTAAAAATACATTTAATTATAAGAATCTCATCGCCTTGATGTCAGAGTACCAGTTACGTATATTAAGCCTGGTTGGCCATTGCTTGTGTAGCTCTCTGCAGAATGGTAGCATTTGACACCCACTTTGCACTATGTAAATGACTACTAAGGCAGGGGGAAATCGTTGGTGTTTCTATTGGCGTTAAGGCTGATATCATGGCAATGAGCATCTTAGAAATTCATTTCATAATAATATGGAATTTAAAGAAAAAGTTATTTTTAAAGTGATGTTCATGTTAATTTACAAAAACTTGACAAATGAAGGCCAAATTGCATATTTATTGCAGTCACACATTCAGGCAAACTTTGCTTTAAATAGCCATTGGATATAGAAAACTTGGCTTCAAGAAAAATCCAAACCACAGTCTCAAATGATTTGACCTTGTTTTTCTTTTGCTTTTATGTCATTTTCCTTTTCAATAATAATTCAGCAAAAAGCAATCATGCAGCAGCCCAGCGCCACTTCACAGTCACTGTCTGATATGTAACACCTGTGCTGTTCTGGGAAGGGGAACTAAAAACCTCTCTGGCCATGGAAAGAATTGAAAAACTCCCCAGTGGTTTAACCTGTCTCCTTGGGTTCTTAAGTGTAATTGAATGACAGCTCGTTCTGATGTGTGGTAGTCAGGGAAAAGTTTTATTTTCTCAAAGCCAAAGGAACAGTGAATTAGGTGTTTAAATACATTTAAACTAATATAGCAGCCTAGTTGCTTTAAACACTCAGTGATTAGTAATGAGTTTGGAATCAAAACAGCTTTAGAAAATGCTTAAATCCATATAGTGATTGTAATAAAATTATGTAAATACACAAATAACTGCCTGCATTATTGAGTCCTAATCTGGCCAGATGCAGCCATCCTTACTCTCCCTGAGCAATGTCTTGCTCTGCAAGTAGTCCCGCTGATAGCAATGGGACAGGTTATGTAATAAGTTACAAAGCAATGAACTGAGTTATGAGCTGCCTTCCATGCCGGTGCAGAGGAGTAAGGGGCAATAGGGTGCCCATGTACTTCCTTTCATGGGCCAATTGCATCATTAGACCATATGTGGAGGAGGACAGCAGCGATCCTGGACAATTCTGCCCTTCCTGTGTAGCTGCTTGGGAAGTAGCCTTGGCTACTCCCCCCACCTCACACAGACACACACACACATATACACAATGTATCAGACAGCACAGCTAAGCCAGCAATCTGTGCCAGGAGAAGTGCTGACATGGCTTATTACTGCCAAAGAATAAAGAGAAGCAAGACCTGAACAGTGACTTTCCAAGGCAACAGCCTTGGAGGAGGGGGCATTCCCCTCTGCTTTTAGCAGAGGGAGCAGTGCAGTTTCATACACCCTAGCTCTGACTGCTATGGCAGCTTCGCTTTCAGTGTAAACTTACCCTGGCTTCCACAGGGCACTGGCTTCAGAGAGAGATGAGAGCTCTGAAGTTTGGACAGTGGCAAAATGTCATAAAATATTCTAAAAAATGTAGGGCTTGACTCCCTCTTACGAATGGGAGCAGAGCCATTGATGTTAGCGGGACCGCTGACGGGAGTAGGGAATACTTACCCAAAGGCTGGGTTACAGGATTGGGCCCTCTATGCTGTTTCTGCTCTACAGTCAGATGAAGTGCTTAGGAAAACATGCACGTGTGGTTTGGGGCTCAGGGTTTCCATCCTCTGCTTTGGCCTGCAATCAGTGGAGCGCAGCTGGGTGGCACCCCTGCTGTGGAATGTGCCGAGCAATCACTGATGTGATGAGCTGTTTAAGAGGGTTAGGCTGACCCGTCGGCCCCAACCCTGGCATGTCCACTTTCCCCACTCTTCTCGTTCAGAGAGCTGCTGCTTTTCCACTGCCCACAGCGCTTGTGCGAGCCAATTGGCTTCCACTCTGCTGGCCTCACCCTAGGCAGCAGAAATGCATCGGGACTTCCACAGCCATGCAGGGCTGTGGGCCGGGGGGGGGGGGGGGAGGAGGGGCCGGCTCACCCTAAAAATCAAAGGAAGGCTTCCCTTTCCATAAAAGAGAAAACAATACAATGCAAGCATAGGAGGCCTATGCGCGTGTTGAGGGATTGTCCTGTTGTTGTATGTGCCATGTATTTAATGCTTCTCTCTACAACTCTCCTTTTGGGGAATCAAGGCTCGTCCAAGGCAGAGAGCCCACTGTCCCAGAACCACCCGCAGCAGTTCAAGAAGTCTGAAAATGCTCCTCACCTGGCCCAGTTTTCAGTAGGTTCTTTTACTGCCAATACTGTTTTGGTTTTGGTCACACTTTCTAGTAAGGGTACATTTATAAACAGTATAAACGTTTTAATTAATGGTTAACCAATTGTTATAGAGTCCAAGTCAACAGGCTGCTCATAGGCAGAGCATATAACCCACTGTAGCAGAATCTACTGCTGTTCTTATAACCCTCTGATCACCTACCACTTATGACTGTAACACGCTTAATAATGCATTAACCCTTCAGGAGCTGTGTATAAATGTGTCTTTAATATAAAGTGTGACCTCTGTTTCTTGGGTTTGTTTTTTTTTATTAGTTCAGCCTTGTAAAGTTGGGTGTTTGCCCATCGGTTCAGTTAACTGGAGCTAACATGCCCTGAGCAAGAGATCATACATGGAATGTTTGGTATTTTAAAAGTTGCAGGGAAGGGCCTAGATGGCTTGGAGGAATGCATAGCCAGAGACTGGGTCAAATCTAGAGCAAACCTGTAGCAGCCTAGAGTTCGTAAGGTCAGCTAGCTGTTTGGCGGTCTGTGTAAGACAGGTTTGGAGGAGAGGGAGGATGGTCCAGGGCTTAGGGAAAAGGTCTGGGACATCAGAGAACCAGGTTTGCATCCTTTTGTGGCCTTGAGTAAGCCACATATTCACTCTGTCTCAGCTTCCCATCCTTAAGAAGGGGGATAGTAGCACTTCCCTATCTCACAGGGGTGTATTAAGACAAATACATTAAAGATTGAGTGGTGCTCAGGTACTGCGGTAATGGGCGCCACAGAAGTATCATTGGTAGATAAATGATGGTCTCACTTCATTTCCCAGTAGACTTGTATCCACATTATCAAAACCACCATCACAATTAGCATGGTGTCCACTTTAGCAGACTCAGTAGAGGCCAAGGGGCTCCAGTTTAGGGCTAAATTATGGCATTTACCCACTGGCCCAAGTAGGCAGCTGGGCTGAGGCTCCTTGAAGCACAATCCCACCCCAAACAGCCTGGGGGAATGTGTATGTAAAATGAAAGTGAGAGGTTTGTTTTTCCTGTGTATAATACCTCTCCACACAAGCATTTTCTACACAGGTATTAAAGCCCATCCCTTGAATACCATTGAGATTTAACCTAACCTTGGCCCCAAAATTCAAAAGTAACATTTTTAAAGAGCCAAGATTGGATGAAAGGTGCTTATACAACTAGTGAGCATTCACCCTGCTAAATGGTGGTGAGATGTTTGAGCCTAAAATTAACAGCTTGGTTAAAATTAACCAGACACCATTGCTAGAGGAATTCAGTCATTTTAGTTCAGCTCATTATTCTTTGTGTACTACCTGGCTCCAGTGTGGGGCAGTGCAAAAGTGTTATCTGCCTAATAAAGAGTTTTAGTTAAAAGTTGCAGTAACTATTTACCAACTAGAAATGGAATAAGGTGGCTGCTTGCTCATGTGATTTTGCAGTGGATTCTTAAATGGGAAAATGCAATCGAGTTTTCTTTCTTCAGAGTCCAGCCTTCTTCGCCAAAGGGAAAGACGGTGCCAACATGTTCTCCACAGTAGCAGAATATTCATCATCCAGTGATGAACTGCTCAGCAGCGATGATGATGATACGATTCACACAAGGTTAGCTTTTTTTCTTTTGTTACTAATTTGTTAACTCTCAAAGGACAAGTTGGTGTAAATGAGCACAGCTGTATTGACATAAGAGCCACCCCTTTACGCCAGCCGACAATGTGGCCAGTATTATTTTTGATTTTGCAACATTATTACAGTGATCAGATGGTGTATCTCCAATTTGCATGCTTTTTATCAAGCTGATCTCAAAGTTTTTTATTCTCCTTTAGCTTTCCTGTTCTCTATTGCAGTTTTTGTGAGTGACATCTGCAAGGCCTACCAGGCATTTAAAAGGCATATTTTCCTGAGAAATAATTGCTTGTGCATTGCTATTACCAGTTGTTTCCAGAATGCACATCTATTCTGTCCTGCATATGCTCCTGATTTGTGTTTTACCGCTTTCAAAACACAGGGGGGGAAATGTTGAAAACTCTCTAGCTTGTTGGTTTTTGTTTTACATAAGGCCTTATTTTTCTTGAGTGCCCCTCTTCCAGACTTCCCTGTTGTGATCTGAAAAAGGACGTTTTTATCAATTGTAGGTGAGAGTTCATTGTAAACCTCAGATAATCCAAAAAACGTATTGCTTCACTACATAACATTAAACCTATTACTTAATTTTTAGAGTTTTGTGGCCCTCTCATGCCATAATAATTCTGAAGTTTCTCATCACTGTCCTTTTAACTCCACATAATTCTCTTCTAAATTTGAGAATTGCAGGGCCTTTTGTAAAAGGAAATTCACATTATGACCCCCATGAGGTTTGCCTTTAGATATATGGAGTCATATCTAGAAGTTTTGTGCCATCAAAAGTATCATCTCACCTATTAGCTAATAACCCAATCTCAGTTGAGCACCATTTCAATTACATGATAGATCTGCAGGGAAATATATCCTGATTAATGCTAATTGGATACAGGAGGCCCTAGTGGTCAAAGTGAAATCTGCAGCGAGTAATGAATCTTTTCAGAACCTGGATAAAAGTTCCATTCCCACAGGAGTTAAGAATTAAAAACTTTTTCCTTCCCACTAAGTACGTGGTCCAAAGCCCAATTAAGTTCATTGGCTTGCATGGGCTTTAGATGAGACACCTAGGGCCAGGTTCTAACTGGCCATTGAAAATAAGCATATTTCCTTATTCCCAGTCAGGGGTGAAAGTAAGTTAGAGGACTTACCGGTACGCCGGAGCCCTGAGCAGGGGGCGTGGCCTCAACCGGAAGAGGCCGGGCCTTAAATCCCCGGGCCCTTTAAATCTTGATTGAAAGAGCCAGGGCTCCAGCTGCAGTAGTGGAGGTTGGGAGCCCAGGGCCCTTTAAATCACCCCTGAGCTACCAGCTGCAGAGGCGGCTGGGAGCCCTGGGGCTCAGGGGTGATTTAAAGGGCCCAGGGCTCCAGCTGCCGCTACCGCAGCGGAGCCCCGGGCCCTTTAAATCACTGAGGAGCCCTGGGGGCTCCCAGCTGCCACCGCTACCCCGGGGCTCTGGGCTCTGGCAGAGTTTTAAAGGGCCTGGGGCTCCGCTGTGGTAGCAGCTGCCGGAGCCCCGAGCCCTTTAAATGCCCGCTGGAGCCCCACCGCCGCTACCCCAGGGCTTCAGCAGCAGGACTCCGGCGGGAATTTAAAGGGCCGGGGCAGTAGCGGTGGCTGGAGCTCCGGGACTCTTTAAATCCCCGCCAGAGCCCCCCCACCCCTACCCCAGGGCTCGGGCAGCAGGGCTCAGGTGGGGATTTAAAGGGCTTGGGGCTCCAGCCGTCGCTACTGCCCCAGCCCTTTAAATGCCCGCCAGAGCCCCGCCACTGCTACCCCAGGGCTCGGGCAGCAGGGCTCAGGTGGGGATTTAAAGGGCTTGGGGCTCCAGCCGTCGCTACTGCCCCAGCCCTTTAAATCCCCGCCAGAGCCCCGCCACTGCTACCCCAGGGCTCGGGCAGCAGGGCTCAGGCAGGGATTTAAAGGGCCCCGGGGAGGTAGTGGCGGCTGGAGCTCCGGGGCCCTTTAAATCCCCGCCAGAGCCCTGCCACCGCTACCCCGGGGGCTCGGGCAGCAGGGCTCAGGCGGGGATTTAAAGGGCCCCGGGGAGGTAGTGGCGGCTGGCGCTCCGGGGCCCTTTAAATCCCCACCAGAGCCCCACCGCCGCTACCCAGGGCTTTAAATTGCCCTCTGGGAAAGCCGGTCCTGGTACGGTGCACCGGCTCTTAACGGTACGCTGTACCGGGGCATACCGGCTTACTTTCACCTCTGTTCCCAGGAGAACTACAAAGCAGCTTTGGTATCTGCTCGTATTCGGGCTGAGAACAGGTGAAAGAGAGAAAGCCACATCTTGCATAATCTGTCCTCTCTTGGAGTGCATAAATTGCCAGGGAGCTGAAGGCTATGTCCACATTGTAATTGCAGTATAGCCACATATGAAGAAACTGTTTTGTCCCCTTGGCCAAATCCCATTCACTGTTGCTGATGTGGAGGATCTGAGGAGCACTCTCTGGGCATGTTTTCAGGGGAACCAGGACAGGGGCAGCTGTCTTTCGTCATGGGCTGTTCAGCGGAAATGGTTTGAGTGCTATTTGCTGCTCTGCTTATGTACCGGATAAGTCAGAATTTTCTTTTAATAAAAGACTTTCCTGCATGTGGTCTGCATGGGTTAAACTGTCCATATGCCTGTAAAGTGTATGCACCGATGTACTGTATTTATGCATATTAATACCACTCCAGTGAGAATGCATCTCCTGGGAGACGTCACAATGTTCAGATAACTCCATTTCCCCCTAAATCAGAGGATTTCTTGTGGTTCATTTTTATAGATCAGTTTCACATCTCAGCTCTGAATTTACACACAAAATTCATACGCACCCCACCCCTGGATTTGTATTTCTCTCTTTGGTCACAATTAATAAAAGTGGATTTCAGTTTTCCTTCAGGGCAAGTCCTACTCACCTTCCTCATAAGAGCAGTCCCAGCAATCCCTCCTCTGTCATGTCATGCTTCCTTCCAATTTTATTACGTTTGCGATTGTTTAATTTAATCCCTTTTTCAGAAGCAAGTCACTGCTCTTCTTCAGACTCTGTTCCTCTGAAAACAATAGCCCCTTGCACTGTTATTGCCTTTGCTTACAGAAGACAACTCAGACCGATTGTGATACAGCCCCAGGAGTACAATAGAGGTTTTGACACCAGGCTCCAGAATCAATTAATAGAAAATGCAGGGGTTGGGGGGAGCGGCAGAAAATAAAAATAAACTTCAATGAAGAGACACTTGCATATATCGCACACAAAATATACAAATACAAGTTCAGTCCTCCAATGGTGTTAATTCAATTCTGATCCTCAACTATCCTGCTGAGGATCTGCCCCTCAGAACGTACCTTTGTTTGTCAGGCTTCATGGAGTGAGCAGAAGCCCGGAAGTCAGGAGATTTGGGATCTGTTGCCATGTCTGCCACTAACTCACAATGTGACCTTGGGCATGTCACTCACGTCTTTCTGCGCTTCAGTTTTCTCATGTATAAAGTGTAGATAACAATAGTTTATGTACTTTTGTACAATGCTTTGAAACTCCACTATGTTGTGCCAGCACGGAAGACAATGAAAGCTCCCATGTGTTTCAAGCGGAGCCAGATCAGGCTCATGGATTCTGTCTCCACTTGATAGGAGGAACCCTATGCACTTGTGCTCTTCCATGCCCATTGTATTAAGAAAAACTGCACAGCTTGACTTGTGTTAGAGCAGAGTGTCATCATCGTTGTCATCATCTCCACCCCAGCCCACGCTCCTACCTTTCCTTACAGCACAATGATGGCTGGGAAATTCTTGTTGAGGGTCACCTGAAGGAGATGCCAAGGGCACCTTGCCCTTCTCATCCAATCCCAGGCTAACTTTGAGTGATTGGCTGCCCTGGAGGCCCTAATGGGACATCTGATTGGCTTGGAGGGTGGAACTAACCTTTCCTTCTATAGGCTGCTGCTGGGGAAGATGTGGAGCCAGTTCCTGCAGCTGTAGCAATTATTTCCCACCCTACGAATGTGCTGAGGGAGGAGCTGGGTGGGTTATAGGGTTTAATACATGGACATGTTACGCATATTTTGTCTAATATATTGCCATTTTCTTTTCCGTTGGGGCAAACTCAGATAGCATTTGCATACCTTTGTGTGATTAGCATTGTTGCTACTCTTGGTATAGAGAAAGTAAATAAGGAAGTGTTATTTATTCCTTCTCATAATACAAGAACAAGGGACCACCAAATGAAATTAATAGGTAGCAGGTTTAAAACAAACACAAGAAAGTATTTTTTCACACAACACACTGTCAACCTCTGGAACTCCTTGCCAGAGGGTGTTGTGAAGGCCAATACTATAAAGGGGTTCAAAAGGGAGCTAGCTAGATTCATGAAAGATAGGTCCATCAGTGTCAATTAGCAAGGATGGTCAGGAATTGTGTCCCTAGCCTCTGTTTGCCAGAAGCTGGGGTTGGGTAACAGGGCATAGATCACTTGATGATAACCTGTCTGTTCATTCCCTTTGGGGCACCTGCCATTGGCCACTGTAAGAGGACAGCATACTGGGCTTGATGGACCTTTGATCTGACCCAGTATGGCCATTCTTACATTGTTATGTTCTTTGGGGCCTCATGTGGTTCTTCCTAGCCATTTGGGCCAAAATTGTGGGGAGGGAGGTAGTTTTAAACTCCCAGATTATCATTTGGAATTTAGGGTTAATTGTTGCCAGGGGACATTAACATCTACTAGTAGAGGCTCGCAGGGATAGGCTAAGTGACTGCTGTGTATGGAGGCACAGGTTTAAGGCTTGTAGTCCAGACCTTGTGTCTAGGCCTAGACGGGATGGAAGGTTTCATACTGCTAGGGGCCCTCTCTGTGGCTTTTAGGTCAGTAAACTGCTATTGAATGAAAGGGTAGCATATGGTGGGGATGGTTGGCCATGGCCAACTTTGCTGTACAAATACACATTTTCCCCATTTGTTTCTTTATTGTTGTTTCTTATTTATTTAATAATAATTGCAGCCTTTGGACAAAAATTCACTAGTGTGGGAGATACTTTCTTTGGGGGGCAGGGGAGTGGGCAAAGTACATAGTCACGCCTGTCTGAAGTGACTACTCCATGCACCAAATATATATTGCCTAATTGAAGTGGTGTCTGAAAAAATTATATTGGAGTCACTGGGGAAAGTATAAAGTAATCACTTGGTATTTGGGTGGTAGAGAGGTTTCTATTGCAAGTCGTCCTTAGTGCCAGTTTCAGCATAAAGTCTATGTAGATTTGTGTGCAAGCTAATCAGCTTGCTCCCGTACAAAAATATCCAAGTGTACTAGCTACTTCAGTGGTGTTAGTTTATTTTAGAATGTGTGTGTGTGTTTTATTTTCACCTGGATTTGGTCTGCTCATTAATTGAAGTTTGTCACCAGGCAACTGCTAAGTAATGGAATGGCAGATTTCTCAAGGACAAGAGTTCCAGATGGAATTGAACTCAAACCCCAAAGCATCGTAATAGAACAGAAGGTAATTTGGACATTTGAAGGTGGGGGCGGAGGGAAGGGGTGCGAAGTCAAATTGCCTATCATTGCTAATGTACAGGGTAGACATCATTTCCATTTCTTCTGAACAGCACTGAGGTCATTTTACTGTAAAGTTTTGATCTGCAATTTCAAATTACACTGCAAATCTTTAAGCGATTTTTAAACCATTTCAGGTTTTGTGCCTCCTATAGATTCGCTTATTATTACAAAATTGTGCCTCCTTATTTGTCTTTCTTTCTTATTGAGTAGAAGAGTTTCTTGAATCAACAGATTTGTTAAAGGACCTACATAACATAATACTATCCGTCATCATAATACAGAATTAGGGTCCAGATTTTTCACCCTCTTTATAATGTTTATAACTTAGGGAGAAATATCCTCTCACTTTTTAAATCATTACCCAGTGAAAAATATCTTCATTCCTAGGAATTTAAGAAATCATAAAGGACCCCCACAAAACCAGTATGTTGTGCTGTCTTACTCCATCTGCTGGCTCAGTTCCACCTGCATTAACTAGCAAACCGTGTTCCCAGAGCAGATGATATTGCTGGTACACGAAAAAAGAAAGCAAACAAAATAGAACCATTCACTCCATTACTGCCTTGAAAACACCAAGCTGGAGGAATAATAATAATACTTTGCTCTTGTAGAGCACCTCTTATTCATGGGCCTTGAAGCACTGACAAACATTAATGAATTTATTCTCATTTCAAGGATGGAGACGATGAGTCACAAAAAGATTGAGTGACTGCCCTCGGTCATAGAGGCAAAGTGTGGGAGAGCCAGCAATAGTGCTCAGGTTCCCAGGCCCCAACCCTGGCTTCTGAGCCTCAGTCACAATAGCATCCTTCCTCTCTTAGGAAGGAATCAAATGTTGGTTCCCCAACTGAAAAAGCAACAAAGAGCTTAACCACCTTTATAGTTAGAAAGTTTTTCCTAGTATCTAACCTAAATTTCCCTTGCTGCAGATTAAGCCCATTACTTCTTGTGCTACCTTCAGTGGCCACGGAGAACAGTTGATCACCATCCTCTTTATAACAGCCCTTAACATATTGGAAGACTATCAGGTGCCCCGGTCAGTCATCTTTTCTCAAGATTAAACATGCTCAGGTTTTTTTTTAAAAAATTCCTTAGGTCAGGTTTTCCAAACCTTTTGTCATTTTTGTTGCTCTTCTCTGGACTCTCTCCAGTTTGTCCACATCTTTCCTAAAGTGTGGTGCCCAGAAATGGACACAGTCCTCCTGCTGAGGCCTCCCCAGTGCCATGTAGAGTGAGACAATTACCTCCCATGTCTTTACGTACAACACTCCTGTTAATACAGCCCAGGATATTAGCCTAATGGCAAGTTTAAAAAAAAGTAGAATAAAAAATGCCTCACAGCATCCCTTTAATTTCCAGTTGGTTATTTGTCTTTTAAAAGACAAACAGCTTAGATTTAGAATTCACTGCTTGTCTTCAGATACATTGGCCAGCATTCACAAAGGCTTAGTTTACTTCACTAGGTTGTTTATCAGCCAGCAAACCACACAGACTGCTGCTTCTGATTCAGCCGGTGTTCCTTTTTTTCCTTTAGTATAATTCAAAAGGAAATTTCTAATGTAAAACATAGCATCCCATTGTTTTCCTACATCCCAGCACTGATGGTCCTCAAATACCATCCTTCCCCTTCATCCTCCACAGTAGACAGATCCCTCTGCACTCCACTCACCTTCTAGAACATACATCAGTGCCTCAATGACCCTTTACAAATCCCATCTCAAGGTCCATCTCTTTCTCCCTTGCCAATGGCTCCTAACCCTGCTTTCCCTATGTTTAGTCATTTTCCCTTAAACTTGGGCCGTTGTACCCAGAGCCCTCTGCCCTACCACATCTATAGATGCTACTTGTGTGATGTCTTATAAACCCACTGAACTGACCGGTATTTATCCAGATGTCTGTGATCCTACTAAGGAAGGTTGCAGTATAAAAATGCACCGCATTGATAAGACTGAGATTCTTAGTCTTTCCAGTCTTTTCACTGTCCCTTCACTGAATGCGATTATTCTGTAATAAAAGCTTACAGCTACAGTAAGTGAAAGTTTTAATGACAAGGACGATAATGAGGTATGGTCTGGGAACAGAGCTGGGATCAAGGAACTCATGAGTTCTGCTCCCAGCTCGGATGCAGACTCCACCTGTGGTCGAGGGGCAAATCATTTTGTTTCTGTGCCTCATTTTTTCTACCCAGATGACAGTACATCCTTACCTACCACTTGGGGATGTGAAGATTTACTAATGAACTAAAGACGGCTATTTTGTAAATAAAGCGCATTACTGATGTTGTATAAATGCTTGCCATAGATCAGCATGTCAGTGCACTGTCATTTGAATTTAATATTTTTGTCGGCTAGACATTTGTGCCATAAGCTGATTTTCTTTACCTGATGTACCACATAGAGTACTGTGCCTCCCCTCACCATGCCCTGCCAGTACTTTCTGTCCTACCTAGCTAGGGTTACACGATGAAACAAAAGTATGTTGTGGTGAATTTAACTTCCCAATTTGTTTTCATGTGCAGAATCATATTGCAGAGAAACAAAGTGGTAGCACCCAGGAAGGACTCTGGAGCATACACAACCAGAACTATCTCCTGCCGGATCTCCTACAGCAAAGCCAAATTTCAGACTCCTCGGTGAACCAGCAAAAAGTTACCCAGAATAGTCAAGGACCTCAGAACAAATCTGTAAATAATAAGGTATAGCTTCAAACTGTGTTCATTAGATTCACTGCAATAACAGTCCCCTCCACTCCTTCCTTTTCTCCAGCATAGGGGCCAAAGGATCAAATCTCGTCAAGAGAAGAGATCTTTGTTCCCCTTGCTTCTCAAAGAGGCTTGAACCAGGGGCCAGTAGAAAGTCTTGGGTGCCCTAACCCAATCCCTACTTCCTCTCTTGTTTCTCCATCCGTACTCCTCTATGTCCTCCTTACTCTTTACTCCCTCCTTTTCCCCCTACCCAAACATTAGTATACTTCCCCTGCACTCCAGTAGTATACGTCTTCTCTTTTCCCATGGTGCTAATGCTCTTAGATTGCTGCCTTCAGCTCTGTCCTAGGGTGCTACCTTAGCTACTCATCCATCTCTCTGCCGATGGTGCAAATCAGCAACATCAAAGGAACATTGCCAGCACTGCCAGGTGAGGGATAACATTAAAGGTGCAAATAAGTCATAACTCTCTCAAGAGACAGGTCTTTAAAACAGCCCTGGTTTGCTGCAACAGCATCCTCCTGGCTGCAGAGAGGTTTGAATAATGTCCTACTTCAAATCAGACAGCAGCGAGTGATGTAAATGCAAGGTGTCTGTTATTCTATCTCTTCCTCTAGGGACCAATTAGTTCACTTTTATGCTGTGTCTTGTCATGACTCTTTGCTCAGGCTTCCTTCATTGTAGTTCAATTTGTACCACAAACTCGCACTTCAGAATTGTTGTTCATATCTAATTATGTCATGTACAGTTTCATATAAACCTCAGAGAGCTTTCTGGATACCAACAGTGCTACGCAATATCTGTTCCCTGCCATCAACTGCTGAACTGAAAACCGACCTTATTTTTCATTGTAGACATCAAGTGCTGAAAGTACACCCTCAAAGGGCAGTTCATCATCTACAACATCCTTTACTTCGTTCATAGATCCTAGACTACTACAAATCTCACCTCCCAGCAGTCCAGCAGGGCCTAGCTCTCGTGAGTATGCTTGCTCTTATCATAAAATGCATCATGCCTGGCTCTTTTGCCAAAAGCATCTGGCTTAATTCTTGGAAATGAAGACTGGAATTTTCTGGTGACTTTTTGAAACGCTAAATCCATGTTAATAGTGTTGGGTTTCATTGCACTGGCTCCTGATGAAGTGTGCATTACTCTGTTCTTGTGTGAGCCCAATGCATATTCATGAATACATCAGAAACTGTGCAGACATATGGTTCTACCTCATGCTACGTTAAGTTTTGCAGAAACTATTCCCTGGCTGTTGGTGAAACATGCAGCTCTCTGGACTTGCTTTCAAATTGCAATAAACAAGTCATGTGTGGGGTGTGACCAAACACTTACATCTTTGTTGACTCTCTGTGTCTTTTCTTCCAGCATCTAGCCCCAAACCAGAGCCTATTAGAAGAGGGAATGCAAGGAAAGGCTCTGTTGTCAATGTCAACCCCACAAATATCCGGCCACAGAGTGACAGTCCAGAAATTCGCAAATACAAGAAGAAATTTAATTCAGAGATCCTGTGTGCTGCTCTGTGGGGTAAGCTTAGAAATATAGAGGCATCTGTCTATTTAGAAAACAGGGACAGCATGTTTCTGAGAGCATAGGCTGTGCTGAGATTTTGCATTTGTATTGCACCTCATCGCAAAGTGACTAACTATTTACCTACAGCGGTACTTAAATGAAGCCACCTTCGAGGTGGAAGGTGACAGGCAGACGAATCTCTGTTGCAGAACATTCTGTGCAACAGGGTAGGAGGACATTTTGATGAAGGCACTAAATTAAAATCTTTCTCACTGAAAGAGCCAACAGATCATCATGCTCTTCCAGAGCATCAGGACCTGGGTTTTTAAGGCCTTGCCAGAACGTTTCCCACACAGTAAACCGCACAATATTTTATGAATCTTCCTTAGCTGAATGAAGTGCTGAATTGACCATGCCAAGCTTTGCCAAATTATCCTTCAGGTTCTGGGGAGTGGAAATAATGCCACACCTGAAGCTGAATGGGTTAAGCCAGTGGCTCTCAAGTTTTCCAGACTACTGTACCCCTTTCAGGAGTCTGATTTGTCTTGCGTACCCCCCAAGTTTCACCTCACTTAAAAACTACCTACTTTCAAAATCAGACATAAAAATACAAAAGTGTCACAGCACACTATGACTGAAAAATTGCTGACTTTCTCTTTCTTACCATATAATTATAAAAGAAATCAATTGGAATATAGATATTGTACTTACCTTTCAGTGCAGAGTACATAGAACAGTTTAAACAAGTCATTGTCTGAAATTTTAGTTTGTACTGACTTTGCTAGAGCTTTTTATGTAGCCTGTTGTAAAACTAGGCAAATATCTGAATCAGTTGATGTACCTCCTGGAAGACCCCAGGGGTATGTGTACCGCTGGTTGAGAACCACTGGGTTAAGCCATCCCCTCACATACGCTACATATTCCATAAAGCAGTGATTCTCAAACTTTTTTTTCGTGGATCACTTGAAAATTGCTGAGGTTCTCGGCAGACAACTTAATGCTCTTTCTAAATGTTGTTTTTACCGCTAGGTAACTATTGTAAAGCGCTTTGGATAAAAGCGCTACATAAAAAAACTTAATAATAATTAACTTTTTTGGTTCTACAAATAAAAGCACACAACTCATATTTTAATACCAGTAGTCTTACCTTTCTAATGTGATGGATGTGCCCTCACTCC
This sequence comes from Caretta caretta, assembly GCF_965140235.1. NCBI lineage: Eukaryota > Metazoa > Chordata > Testudines > Cheloniidae > Caretta > Caretta caretta. The sequence goes on from NC_134214.1 coordinate 91,186,939, forward strand.
CCTGCCACGGCAACCCCCGAGCTGGGGCTGGGAAGGAGGGGGGTCTCTCCCTCTCTCACCCGCCGTGGCAGCCCCCGAGCTGGAGCTGGGCAGGAGGGGGGGGTCTCTCCCTCTCTCCCCCGCCGCAGCAGCCACAGGCCTCTTTCTCTGGCCGCTGCAGCCCTGCACATTCTAAATTCCCCCCACACCCTCCTCTCACCCCACTGCCCCCTCCCACCTACCCTTTATTCCCTCCCCAAGGCCACCACCTCACCTTACATGTGCGTCTTCTCCAGGGTCCAGGCATCTAATTAGTGGAGCCACGCCTGCATGACTCCACTAATTAGGTGGGTGGCCCGTCATTCTCTTGTGTGTGGCCGCCCAGACACGCACCTTAGAGGGAACTATCCACGGACCACCTGAATGGAGCTTGGTCCACGGACCACAGTTTGAGAACCTCTGCCATAGAGTCTTTCTATGGGAATCTTCTCTAGAAGCTAAAACAGATCAAGATATCAATTCTCTCAGAGGCTGGACTCCCTCAACTCCTACAGATTTCTCAAGAGGTACTCAGCACCTTGCAGGATCAGCCACGTACAGAGAGAACCCAGTGGGTATAAATCGGCATAGATTTATTGACTCCAGGGGAGCTACTCCACTTTAGCCCAGTTGTGGACAGGGCCCGCATTTCCTAGTGCCTTCGCTCTGAAATGGTTTTAATCATCCATCTGTTTTAGGAGAAGAAAGAAGATGAGCTCTGTGGAGCTGACAAAATATTTATCTCCAGTCAGCTTGAGTCTCACATGAAAAACAAAATAAATGAATGAAATAGGGGAAACGCTATCCAAAGGAAATGCGGATTTCCCATTTACAGCTTCAGTTTTGTTTAATGCATGTTTAAAGGAGGCCAAGATTTTAAATTAAGAACAGAACAGCGTAGCAAAGTCTGTAATTACATGTACACTGAGGTTGAACAATGCCAGGTCCTCATCGGAGCATTGCTAGTAGAAACGATGGTTTTGTGCAGTGTAATACCTTATGCTGTTTTATTTCCACTACAACATACTGATTAGGAACCTTACCAATCACTCCAGCCAAACTGAATCCCCATCCAGTGGGTGTCAGTTCATGTCAGCAGCCCATTGGAGCCTTCACTTCGCTGGGAATAATTAGATTTCAGATGGATTCACTCCATTAATTTGGCATTCGAAAGCGTCTTTATGAAACACGGAAAATTTCAGTCCTGAACAATCCACTTCCTAGCATCATTTGTTCCTTTTCTAGTGTGCCCTGTGCTTGGGACTGTTACCCCTCATTGAATTTGAGGTTGGAGTTGGTTCATAGATTTTTAAGGTCAGAAGGCACCATTATATTGTCTAGTCTGTCCTCCTGCATAACGCAGGAGCATTAGTGGAGTTGGAGGTTTTGCAATATTCATAGTCTGCTTTTGGGATCACAAACCAGTTTGAGTTCACAAAGCAGTTTAAATCCACGTTGGCTTAAGGGGGACTACTCATGCTTAACATTACATGTGCACTTAAGTACTTAGCTGGATTGGGGTTTTATTGCATTGTGAAGTGGTGAGAATTTTGTAATTCACTTTTCACGAGGTCATCTGCATAGTGCCAGAGAAGATATCAGAGGCAGTTAAGAGAAGGAAGCCCAAAGCAGAGTCAGTTATAGATAAGCGATTAATGCTGAAATATGCTATGACTAAGTAGATAATTGACAGTGGTTTTTATGTACTAACAGGAGTAAATTTACTGGTGGGGACGGAGAACGGGTTATGGCTGCTGGACCGAAGTGGACAAGGAAGGGTTTACTCACTGATCACAAGGAGACGATTCCAGCAAATGGATGTTCTGGAAGGACTCAATGTGCTAATCACCATATCAGGTTTGTTCAGTGTCTAAAAGTATCTGACCCACTTTATAAATTATAAAGAAGAATTAGGTTATGAATTCGGTTATAGACTTTCCTCTTGTAGGACAAAGCAGGACAATTATTTTTGCTAATAGGAAAGCACTCTTTGGATCTCCAATATTTGCATCCTCCTTCCAGATTCGTCTGTGACTTGGGATATGCCATTACATGCTTAATGTGTAAAATGGTTTGTGGGATATAAAAATGTGTTGAATGCTTAAAACATCATTCCATTGCTGCTAAGGAAGTCTGTGTTTGGTTAATTGCTCGTATAACATGTGAGCATCGCTCTAAGCAGATTTCCATCCAAACATTGTTAAATCACATCAATGTATGGCTGGCAAGAGGGCAAATGAATCATGTGGGACCCTACTCTGCAGGTGCTGAGGGCCTCAGCTCCCATTGGCTGCCAAGGCAGCTGAGGATGCTCAGCACCTCACAGGATCAGGCCCTTGATGGGAAGGTTGGAATGGCTTCTATTTATACACAGGTTGGACACAGTGCATTTGGCATAGCTGAAGCCTGTGCTTCCCAGATTTGCTCGTTCTGACTTTCCACGTAATGCAGCATCCCTTTTGAGCCTGTCTCTTGAATCTAGATTGCTATTTTGCCTTATATAGGTCTAAAAACAAAATTAAAAAGACTTCTTGAGATAAGGAATTACGAAATAATGCCCCACCCCCCCTCCGGTCATAGGACTGCTGGTGGTGCCTCCTCCTGGTGGCTCTGGGGATTAGCTCTTGCCAGGCGCTGCCCTCCTCTGTCAGTGTCGCTACCCATCATCTCTTTTACTCTGAGGCCTCTCTTATTCCCGGAGCTGCAGCTTCCTGTTTGTGGCTTGGCCCTCCAGCCAGGTCACTAAGTTCCTCCCCTTCCAGGGAAATGAAAGTCCTTCCAGACCAGCTGGCTGGCTGGTGTCACCAACTCACTGCGCCACTTCCCAGTGGCTGGCAGGGGAACCCAGGCCCACCCTCTACACTGGGTTCCAGGCCAGGGATCCTGTGACAAGCAGCCAAGGTCTATACAGTCCTACCCCTTGCTGATGTTTCCCTGGGCTTCGTCCTCCTTATCTGGCTTCCCCCTCTTTCTGGGTTTGCCAGTCCAACCTCTCTCCTCCCAGGTAGTGATTGTAGACTACTTCCTTCCAGCCCCTTGCTGCTGTCAGCTTCTAGGCTTTATACAGCCCCCTTCTGTTCCTGCCCAGCTGAGATCATTTCCAATGAGTGGCCTGCTGCCTGTCTTCTTCTTCAGGTGCAGCCTGGGCAGTTAATTGGCCTGCTGAGCCCTTTAACCTCTCCAGGGCTTGTGTAGGGTGGGCACCGCATCACACCCTCCAACGGGAATCAAAAGAAAATAGGCGCCTACAATGAAGGCTGACAATTAATTGGAACTGACGAAGCTCCCCCATCCAGAATGGCTTTTCCAAATAATATCTGTAATCCTCCCTTCAGACTGATGTCAGATGTTCAACTCTCCCATCAGGCCTGGGTCTGGGGGCAGCCATTCTGTGGGTGTAAGGGAAAACCTTTGTGTGAAGTCTGAAGACTGGGAAAAGAGAAAAAAATGAATACAGGTGTGCAAGAGCCACAATACAATCGGTGTCTCAGTGCCGTGGCAGACATCGGCACCACATGGTGTCTCCTCTTCTGCACTGCTGGCCTCATGTCTCACGTGGCTTCGCTGAAACGACACAAGTCTCTTTGCACTCTGGGTCATAACAATCACTGAGGCTGAATTCAAGAGATTTGTACTGTTCGGAAGTAAAATGTGATGCCTTTTTTTCTTTTTCTGATCTATGTATGTCAGGCAAAAAGAATAAGCTGAGGGTGTATTATTTATCCTGGCTGAGAAACAAGATTCTGCGCAATGATCCAGAGGTGGAGAAGCGGCAAGGCTGGGTGTCCGTGGGAGACCTGGAAGGCTGCGTGCACTACAAAGTCGGTGAGTCTAGTTCCTAGGCAGCCCTACGCAGTCCTCCTTTCCTATCTGATCACACGTATTGGCCACATTTTCCTTCACCCTTATTGAAAAATTATACCTGGACTTGGCCATTTCTTCACACCCGCGTGCAGTACAGCACGGACGCCCCTCTCCCTTTAACTGCACATTGCTCCTCCCTTTGCAGCCATTGCCAGCAGGGTGTACTGCTCTTTGCTGCAAGGGCTGGCTGAACTGAAAGGCAGGACGCTTCTTCTGCTCAGCCGGTGCTTTCAGCATTCTGGGGTTGGCTGGCATCCTCATTGTTAGCGACATCTTTCACCTCCGTCATACCAGTCTCTTCTTCTGGCCCGGAGTACCTGCACGGTAATGGTATCAATGGGATGCCTGCAGGCAATTGATCTGGATGGGTGTCCCACAATTCGTCCCTGTCTCTATATTGTATAAGCCCTAAATATACATATCAATGTTCTACTTAAGTATGCAGTAAAATGCATTTGTGACCATAGCTGAAATATCATCTGGCTCTTATTCGGCTTCTGCATAGAGCACCTTTGAAGATGAACACCAGTATGTGTGACAGTCATTATTACTTTAGCACTTAAGATATTTCAGTGATGCATGCTGTAGCAGAACATAAAATAGATTTGACTGTATTAAAAGATGCTATATTACAGTTGTGTTTTCCCAAGCAATATAGCAAACTAATGTGTGGGTGGATGGGTGGTTGGGATGGGGAGGTCTTTGCCTTATATTCTGTTTTATTGCTTTGCTTGTACAACACAGTGCTTTAAAAATTGGCATAGTTTAGAATGAAATCAGAGACAGAAAGCTAAATAGATCTGCATGAACCTATAGTTATTTTCTTTGTAATTATAGTGCAACTGGATTTATTTTCAACTCTAATGGCTCATTTTTAGCTTTTGTAAAGAAAAGTATTCATAAATGTAAATGTACACTTGTTTGCAGCTTCTGGGAGGATGGGCATAAGATAGAAAATAACTTAAGTAATTTGACAAAATGGTCATACAAATACTCTCGGGGAGCCAGAAAAACTCTAACTTCTAGAGAACCCCCTGCAAACCTTAGACAAAAAGCCTCCCTGCACCTTGACATTTCCAGTTTACCAAAATGTGGTCATGTCTACAGGAGTTGTGTGGATGCCCTTGGACTTTGCAGACAGCATCCCCTTTAAACTGGCTTCTCAACTTTGACCTTCAGCAAAATGCAATATATTCCTCTCTCTCCATTGTCAGATAAACAGGGATTGTCTCTGTTGCTTTGCTGCTTTGGGCAAGCACCGGCTGCTATTTCACTGTTTGCAAATCCTTGTGTATTCTAACCTTTGTCCTTACGGGCATTTTCCTGTATAGAGCAAGAAAAGGCTGTTTTTTATTTTCTCTGCCCAGGTTGGCCTTTCTCATCAGTTTTCCATCCTCGTCCAGCCTCACCCCTTCACCGAGCTGCCATTATGTGTTGTGCCAGTGTGAAATGGTCCCGTTTGAGCGGCATGTGCTGAGCACCCCCTTACTCCCCCAGAAATGATTCTTACCTAACTTGTGTAACACCTGCATCTCTTTTAGAGAACCTGACTGTAATTTGCCACACAGACACTGAATGTAAAACAAGGCAGAAATGTGTAGGAAAGCAATACCCTTGTGGCGTGTTCTATTTCTGAGGGAAATGCTCATGTCTGGCAGAATTAAAATAAAACAGACCAAAAAAACCTTACTTTTCAGTGCCCAGCTCTGCGTTTACTGTTCATAAACCCAACGTGAGTTTAACCATCTCAAAGAAACTGCTCCTCTCTGAAATGCTCATTCAGCTTGACACATGGGGAAGCCACTGCCGCCCGTATGCGTGGGGATTTAATTGCCAACGTGCACGCTGAGAAGAGAATAAAGCCTTTAGCGCTCCACGAAGGAGCTCAGCAAACCGCTGGCCCTCCTTTTGTAGCCTAGAAGATATCACAACGTGTGCTTGATAGCATCGCTAAGTAATACCAACGGGGGTCTGTTGTTTGACAGCAAATCCTTTGAAAAAGCAATTGTCTATGGAAAAGTTTGCTCAGCTGTTTGTCTGATGATTTCCCCAGCCTCTAGCAGTGATTTGAGGCCATCTCGCTGGATAGAAGCAATAGTGGATGATCGAGACCATTATGGCAGGCTTTTTGTTATTCGTTTGTACGGCACCTTGCATGATGGGCCTGGGACTCCATGCACTCCTGCAATACCCACACAAAACCAGATAAATAAGAAACAGAACCAAAAGAGTATGGAAGTGGGGATGGTGTCTTATGGCCATTGCCATAAAGCCACAATAGAGCCCTTAGCCTCTCTGAGAATGGGAATAATAGACTTGCTTAGTTGATGGGGTGGTGTGCAGACTAATTCATTAATTTTTTTATACTGCTTTGAGAGCTGTACAACAAAGGTGCTCTTCAACGGCCCAGCTCAGTGCCTATTGAAGGTAATGGAATGACTCCAATAATGGGCATTGGATCAGGCCCTCGTTACAAGGTATCAATATTATAATTGTCAAGCATTCATGCCAGAAATCTGACTGTAGAGTTTCTTGTCCAACCCAGAAACAGAAAATTATCCTCTGACCTATATACGTTGAGTCTAAAAGCTTCGACGTCCCATCACCAAATACTATTAATGAACTGCTTGCAAATACTGCACAGATCTTTCTGTGCCTCAGTTTAAAATCTTTAAAATACCACCTTTGTAAAGAATTTGAGCAGTAGATAATGGTATAGGCCCAAGTTTAGACTTCAATAAAATAATTTTGCATTGGTTCCTTCCTCTCTCGGGTCTGTATAGTGATCACACAAGCCCCAATCTTGTATAAATTTATGCATGTGAGTAACTTAATCACACACAAAAGTGCTTTCAGGAACAGGGCCTTAGATCGAGTGTTTTTAGGGCACTGACCTGTCTTGATTGTATGTAAGGTAGCTAGCATACATTTGGGTGATAAATAAATAATAAATATTAATAATAACAATAAGCATTGGCTGTGTTACTGAAAGTCATTGAACTGAAGGTTTAAAGGAGAGGAGAGATTATTTACAAGTTATTAAATATCAAGGACCAACTTCTAATACCATTACTCAGTGAACAGCCCCTTGGAAAAGAAAGTGAACCAGTCACTCCTTGATCTGCACAAGCTGGCAACTGACAAGAATGACCATCATTTCTGTGACTTCATTGAAACCCAAAATAGTCCCATTGAAATTATTGGCTGCGTTTAAATTATTTTAATTATTGGCTGCGTTTGATATTGGCATCAAAATCTGAACTCGAAGTATTTTTGATTTGTATGGGCCATCTGAAACGGAAATAATTGTTCTTTTTGTATTGTAGTGAAATATGAGAGAATCAAATTTCTTGTTATTGCGTTGAAAAGCTCCGTGGAGGTGTATGCTTGGGCTCCAAAGCCCTATCACAAATTTATGGCTTTTAAGGTAAGATAGACCTCATCTCAGTTTAAAGGTATCATTAGCACCCACTGTTTTATCCCCCACCGACTGCTCCAGATTTTGTTGCTTTGTGTAACATTTATTTTTAATTTAGGAGTAAATGAGTAAACTTTTTTTTTAATTTAGATCATTTTGCTCACCATGCAAATGTCACATGTCAAATTGTCTCTTAAACATTGCAGACGTGCTTTTACTAATTGTTTGCAACATCTTGTCTAAAATATGTGTTTGGATACACAAGCAAATGAACTGCCCCAAAAGTAAGGGGGGAAAATTCCAAAGAGTTGGCTTTTCAAAAATGTCTAATACCTTATAAAAATCTATGTGGGTTAGGGCACCTAAAGGAGTTAGGAACCTTATGCAAGTCATTAGGAGTTGGATACCTCACTCCCTTAGGATTCTTTAATCCTTAAATCCCAGCCCTTGAGGTCAATAAGAAAGCTTCCATTGACTTTAGTGGGAGCAGAATATAGCCAGCACTGAGCACTTCTGGAGATGTCTGCCGAAATTAATCAAATTTAGCACAGAAATGTGACTGATGGCCATCGTGCTCAGCTGTATAATTCAGCTTCTAGGTTACAAAATCAGAAAGGTACTGTCAACAAAATTTAATTTCAAGTATGGGGAAAGAAACACCTAAACCTTTCCTTGAAATCAAGATAATTGTGACAGAGACTGAACAAACTTTTGGGTTTCATCCAAAATAAACAGTAGAAAATTGACTGGAGCAGAAGTTTACTCTGAGATAGGAAATCGCAAACTCAGATCTTTGATTAACAGAGAAATGAAATAAGAATGCTGAAGTACTAGAAAAGGGCATGGCTCAGGTAAGGGACCAAATTTTGTTTGATTTATCCAGCAGTTCATAGACTTAAGTGGTCCTAATCACCTGAGTTAGGTAAACAGATACTAGCTGCAAGGCCAAATTCTGCCCTTAGATATAGAATCACTGGGATTACAGTTGTAATTGAGAAGAGAATTTGACCCTGTTTCTGGTGTAGGGATGTATTTTTAGTAAACTGCCTCTTTACAAGATATGTTAGAAGTAGTAATTCCTTTGTCTTCAATATCTAACTCATATATCATTGAATGTACTAATTTACAATAAACTAGAGTCAAGATATCAAGTGCTGCCTATGTATATATTTACAGCTCCAATGTCTTTTGAGGGTTTGGTATGTTTATCCTCACACCTTCCTCTGTTATTCTTTTACACTTCTCAGTAACTTGCACCTTTGAGTTGAAAAAGGAAGATAATAAGATTCCGTCGTACCACAGGAATAGGGACGCTGAAGTAAATGTGACATATAATAGCCATTCGGTTTTTGAGTTCTAGTAAATATTGAAAAAGGTTCATATTTGTAAATGCGAAAATAACAAACCCAGAAACCGACGAATCAGGTAGCAGTTACTATATTCATAATGTGTTTATAATTTTATCTGACTTTTCTCTTTCCAGTCATTCATTTCACTTCATCACAAACCACTGTCAGTTGACCTGACAGTTGAAAATGGACAAAGATTAAAAGTGATCTATGGCTCGCAAGTGGGATTTCACGCTATCGATGTGGACTCTGGGTCTGTGTATGACCTGTACTTGCCAACTCATGTAAGATATTACTTCCTAAAGCTGAAATAATTGAGTTGTTTCCTTATTTATTCCTCATGGCTATAGGTTAAAGGTGACTAGATCAGTGGTTTGGATCTTGGTTATCTTCTAAGAACATGTATAATTTAGGCTAGCCAACAAAGTTCGTGTTCAAACACTTTAGAGGCACCCCTGTGTTCACAGTAGGTCTCTGTGCAGAGACAGTGGTCCACTAGTATGGATTTCTGTGCAGGATTGGGGTCTAACTACAAAATGAGCCTAAGCAAATCCCCTGAACTTTGGGGATATCTGATTCCAGATCTAAACTTTATCGTCTGTGCTCTGAACTTTTTACATGTACTCCACCCCTCACCCTGCATCTTCCAACACAGAGAAACCCACTCCTATGGCGTCTTACCTCTGGAAACCCAGCTGAAGACCAGCCCAACTCCTAGGCACCCAAACAAGCAGTGCCCACCAAACTATGCCAGTGCAGTAATTCTAGTAGTTACAGTGATGTTAATTTTGTAAACTCATTTGCATTAAAACGTAACTTATGTAGATATCTAGTTGTTGAAAACAATTATTTCTATTGATCCACTTGCTAAAGACCCATGTTATTTTTATACGTAGCTTAAAGTGGTTTCTTTCATCTGAAAACTAGTCGCTTCTTTGATTATGGCACCGTTCAAAGTTCATACTAGTTTATAAGTCTAACCAGGATTGCCTGCCCACTGCATGTGTAATTTGGTTGCTAAGCATGGCAAATGATTTCTCGTCAAAGAGATAATTAGCACAATAGATAAAAGGCAAGGTACAAGGTGAACCCTTTTAAATGATTTAGTTTTGCAACACGCTCCAGATATAATGATGTACATCAGGAAAGATATTTCCCAAGTGAACGCCCTGAATATGGGGCACCTGTAGAAGAGCTGTGACTCCCTTTGTGTGCACTCTTCCACCGTAAGTCAGCGTGTGCTAAAAATACTTTTTCCCTTAGGAGTCTTGGATCAGAAGTAAATGTGCTGCTACAGTGGGCTGTATCGTTATTTTAGGGACTGTCTCATAGACGATAATTATCACAAGCTGGTTTTCAGTGTCGGCAGCCCAGACTTACTTTAATCTAACAGGCTGAGTTGAGACACGCTTGCTTTCTGTACCCTTTTTCCCCTGTTCCCTCTCTCTCTCTCTCTCTCTTTCGTCTGCTTCAATTGCTCATGAGAATACCAAGGCAACGCATTAAAATTGCTCTGCGACTCTGGATACCTGTTTTAGTGTTACGGATCGTAGTTGCGGAAGCACGGACTCAAGTGGTTGGCCTGAGTGTATTCAGTTCGGCAAGTACAGCTTCTGGGCTTCTTTTCTGTTTATTGTGCCATTACCATGTGCATAAATGTTTTGGGCTGAAAAAGAAAAGATATGTGTGTTATTGGCTTGTGAAAAATGACTCTCCGCTTGTCTGTCTCTGCCTGTGGAAATGCCGATTGCAAGGATATTTCATTGTTTACGTAAAGTGAAAAGATCCTGTTAGTGTTTTAGAAATGCTTAGTTATTGTTTTGTTTTTTGTCTGAAAGTACTTTCCATAAAAACCCACCTCCATAGCTATGTGCTTCTTATAAATCCTTTCTCACTTGCGAAGTGTGTTGGCTGGTGTGAGAGAGAATCTGGGTCCCATTCTGCTGTTGGACTATTTTATTGCGTGCAATGCATCGTTCCTGTGGCATGAGTGTAAAATGTAAACCCAATAGTATTTAAAGTAGCACTTTCTTTGTTTAAGGACACTGTATGCAAAGCAGGAAAAGACCTTGCAGAGATGTTCACATTTAGAAAGCTCAGGTGATTCTTTCAAACTACCATAAATATTGCATCAAAAGTGCTAATGAATCATTGTTTTAGCTCATGAGTTATGCTCGGTCTGTATCACAAAAAATGGAAGCGTTGGGTTCCTAGAATAGGGAAGTTGAGTAAGTTGTCTTCCATCCTCTTCTAAAATCATCTTTGAATTAAAGTATGGCTCACACTCCTTCTGTCGCTTTATATACCAGCATTTCATGAACAAGCCAATAAATCTCATTGTATCTCAGATGCTCCTTGGCTTCTTTATACCAAGTAATACTTGTAAATATAAAGTGAAAAATTGAACAGTGACTTCTATACAAACCTAGTATAATAATATCTAAAGGGGGAAATATAATATCCCTTTTCAGCTAGCAAAATATATAGCCCATCATAAACCAGATATTTACTTTCTGTGAGCGATGAGTAGGTGTTTTTTTTTGCTCTGCCAAGCTATTTAGATTGATATAGTCACTAAAATTGTAGTCCATTTTCTGATATAAATCTTAATAAAATACAATTTCAGATCCAAGGGACTATTCACCCACATGCCATTATTATCCTCCCTAATACCAATGGAACAGAACTTCTACTCACCTATGAAGATGAAGGAGTCTACCTTGATATATATGGGCACTTCACAAAGGAAACTGTTTTACAGTGGGGAGAAATGCCAGCATCTGTAGGTAAGTATGAAAAACAGCACTGTGTTGAATGTAAGATTCTGTTGTATGAAATCTGAGTTTGTTATTAGGTTTGTGTCCAACTGAAAGAGGTTGTGTGGCACATTAAGCCATTTCTGGTTAAAACAGATTTCTAATGAGCAGATACATGTATGTGCATTTCTGTACATTCTTGAGCCAATCAATGATTATAAAAGGGTCTCTGCATTTGTTTGTATTCATTTCATGGTAGTTTATGCCACAAAGGGTTTACTGCAGAGTCAGAGTTTGTATAATAGGATGCAGGCCTTCCAATAGGTATATTCTTGTGTCTGGTAATCATTTTAGTGGGTTACAAAGGAATGAAAAAGTGCGGCTGTTTCCTACTTTGAATCTTTCATATCCACAGTATTTTGTATAGAAATTAATAATATGTAGAAAGTACAGTAGTTTAATGGGTCTATAAACATAACATCCTATCAAATTGTCCTTTATTTTTATCATCATCCATTCAGAGTACATCAGATTAGATATAGCGTTACATGGGTTGTCAGGCTATCCATGTTTTTCATCCGGCCTCACAAATGCTAAAAAGGGGGATCTGATTATTTTTCATCAGGACGTTTTTTTTCTCTTAGGTTTCCAATTGTTAACGTTATAACTAAGAACAAAGGAAACCCACCTCTAGCAGGTTTTTGCATTTGTAAATTTCACCTGATTGGCTTTTTATTTCTGTGAATTCTTATCTTTCTTCATCTTTTTTTTTTTTTTAAGTCACAAGCAAATCATAGCAAAATTGACCTAATTTGATTCTCAATACTGGTGTAAATCTGGAGTTACTCCATGAAATTGGTAGAATTACATCAGAGGCCCATCTTTTTTAGAGGGCTTCCAGCCACCCTTGAGAGCGTGAGACCCACCTCTGTCTTGAACTCAGATGTCTACATGGTACCATATTCATTGTGCTGCTCTGAGTAGCAAAACCACTTTAGGAATCATTTTAGGAATAAGTTCACTTTTGTACATATTAAAGGCAGGTCTACACTAAAAAGTTGGGTCAACCCAGCTACATTGCTCCAGGGGTGTGAAAAATCCACCTAGTTAAGCCAACCTGACCCTGGTGTAGACAGTGCTAGGTGGATGGAAGAATTCTTCTGTCGACCTGGCTACCACCTCTCGGCGAGAAGGATTAACTATAGTGACCAGAGAACCTCTCGCTGTAGTAAGTGTCGACACTGCAGCTGCAGCATTTCTAGTGAAGGCATAGCTTCAGGCTTGGTCTACATTTATATCTGCATAGCCATGTCAGTCAGGGGTGTGAAAAAAAACACATGCCTGACCAACATAGCTAGTCCAGCAACCCCCATAACCACCACCACCCCCAGCCTAGACACAGCTGTAGCAACAGACTAGATACTGTACTTTCCTTCTCCTCTGGCAAATAGTATCCTCTTCACTTTCCAACCCAAATATTAAGCTGTAGGGTAAAATTACAACACGTCAAGTACGTCCGCCTCAATGCTGTATTAATGTTTAACGCCGTAGGATACACTGAGCCTCTACAGCCCACATTCTAACATTAGTGTGAAACAATCACTGGTAAGAGAACCATTACCCAGTATGGTTAGGAAAAGAAAAGTTCTATCTGTGAGTATTGAATCTAATTGGAAGCTGGATTGCAAAATGGAGACAGCAGCCTGCAGGAGATATGATGCTATGGAAAGTACATTCCTTTTGCCTAAATAGGAACTGCATGCTCTCAAGAAGGGCATAACATTACAGTTTAAAAAGCAATCTTAATGTTTCCTCCAAAGTAACATTGGTGAATATATGATCAGCTTAAATATTTAAGCTCTCTTCTCTTCTTCCTATAAATGCACTCCATTGGTTTGCACTCATTTTTCCCCCTTTGGGAAGCAACAAAATTTTAAAACTGGCTTCATTTGCCATCCTGTGCTGTCAAACATTTTCCTGGATCTTGTCTCTAACGATTTTTAAAGCATGGATGAACTTGTAGCTATTATGAGATTGTCTGATTGTATTATTTGAATGTGTGGTAGGTCCAACAGTGTTTGGCTCTGTACAAGACATAGTCCTTGTCCCAAGGTGTTTCCTTTTAGAAGATGAACAAAGACCAGACAAAATTACAGAGGGAGCCCCAGAGGCAGATATATAAGGAACTAAGTGTTTTGTTACCTTTAGCTTCAGAAAACTAGTTGCTGTAAGGTTTGCATGTATGCCAACTGTTACGATATGCTCTGAAATGCAGAGTTTGTGATTTTGGACATCAATAGTCATCTACAAGAATATTCCTGTTTAATCCAGAGACAGCTGGAGATTTTCAAAGGCACAAAGAAAAGTCAATGGCAGTTGTGTGCCTAAATACCCATTGTGCCTTTGCAAATCGCCCTCCCTCATTGCCTAAAGCGCTGAGACAGCGAACCCACAGAAACGTGTTGGTGGCTTGTAAAGATCTACTGTGTACTGGGCATACATGGGGACTGCGCTGCTTTGTCACAGGTTGGGATTTCAAGGCAGATCCCCCAAGGGTGTGAACTGAAGTCAGCGGAGCTAAACAGATTTACACCAGCTTCATGCTAGTGAAATGGCCCTTGGCAGCGACATTTCTTCAGGATGCTCTGCTGTGCACTAGAGCAGGGGTGCGCTGTCTTTTTCTGCAGGTGGATAGTATCGTGAGAGAAAGATTGCCCGGTGACTATTCCCCTTCCCATTCAGGATCGCACAACCACCTCCCCTCCCCTTCGCAGTCACATAGCATCCTTTGGGTGTCCACAGGAACCACTTACATGCAAAAAGTGACAGCAGGAAAGTATCTGAATGGATTTTTAACTTCTTTTAATGGAGTTTAACAGCCAGGAACAGCAAGGAGAACACAGCTCTGGGGGACTAACCAGCTCTCCACAGACCACCACCAAGGGCTATGCAGACAAACAGGGCTGTTTATCCTTGGAAGGAAGGCACTCTTTCTCTCTTCCCCTCCCGCTGGCCAGGGCTCAGCCACTGGCCTCCAAACAGTTCTTCCAGTTGACCTTAGGCCACCACACTTTCAATATTACTACTACGCCACTGTCTGCAGCGCTCTTGACTATCCCAGCCCAGGGCTTCTTGGAGCAGATATTGTCAATCGTAACAAGTTTGACAGGGGTCTTGTCACGTGGCACCAGATGTTCCACTTGTGATTGGAGTCAGAGTTCATTTAGAGGCAAACTGACCCAAGCCTTGACTTCCAGCTCAAACCAAATCCTAAACTTCGGGGGCTTCAAAGAGCCCCATTTAGTATTTTATTTTAAGCGTGCATTTCCCACCAATGCTCACTCATACTCTTGCTCCTCTGAAATTCTTGCCTCAGGCCAAAAGCATTGAAAAATTACGAGCGAAGTTCAGGTCACCACATTTCTTGCTTGGCCAAACCTAAGAAGAACTTGCAAGTTTCACTAGAGATCCTGTTCCCTTGAAACTTCCACACTTAACCACGTTTTGACAACAATCTGTATGAACTGTACTGATGCTTTTCCTATTATGAATTTTGACCTTGTTTTTTCAGAGGTGAAAGGCTTGTGTGTTAACTCAGGGTTCTAGCTAGCTGCCACTTGCTTGATTCTTAATATATGGTCTCATTCTTTAACAAAATTATTTTGGATAGTAAACTTCCCTGGTCTATTAGAATATCTTAAGTGATTGAGAGAGGTGGCAAATGCTTGCAATATAATTGCTCTAGGGCAGGAAAACTAAAAATAGCAGCCTCTTGTAGTCTTTAGGGTGGGACCTGTATGGCCAGTCCATTAATCAGAAATTGGAATGAGGACACTGAAATCCAGTGGGAAATTAAAATTGTAGAGCTACTCTATCTATATTTAATTGGTGAGATATTTCAGATATGTAGGGCTACACACAAATAGAGAGAGCATGTTTTCTTTATATAACACAAGATTTTTAAAAAGGTATAGGAAACATCCAGTTAATAAGATGGGGAGGTTCTTTTGTCCTCTCATATTAGTAAAAATTATTAAAAGCATGATTTTGGGAGTGGTTTGGATGTCCTTTACTGGGAAGCAGAAAGGATGTTGATGCAGAGAAATGAAGCACTCTAGCCAAAGTATCTTATAATGACTTTGCTATGTCAACACTCTTTATTGGTTCATGAAATAATTGCAGCCCAGTTCATGCAAAGAAATAGTCTGCTCACATCAGAATGATTCTTATTGTCCTTAAGAAAACTATGGCTTGGACCTCATTTACAGCTGTTCCTGTACCCTTGGTGCAACCACAAAATTCCCTGGGTTTTATTTATATACACTCAACAATTGATTGAGGAATGAGCAGCTACTATAAGCCTAGACGCTTGGAACATAGATACATAGATATTTACGTGTTTTTAAAAGTCTTATTTAAAACACACTAAGTTGTGTGTAACTTTGTTTTGGTAGGGACATGCTGCATGTCAGAGCATGCGCACCTTAACCTGTGCCGTGCAACCCAACCAGGACAAGAGCATGCTCACATGAACAATGTGGGACAGATGGGAGTTTGTGGTGAAGCTACAAAAGCTTTTTCTCTAGATAAATTCACAGCACTAGCATTCTAGTCTAATGAAAGAACATTTCATCGTTAGGAAGAAGAGCCTGTTCTGCATGTTGGATATCTAGAGCATAAATAATGTGTTTTCACCTTGGAAATGCCTATGTACACTAACTTCATGGCTTTCCTTGAAACGGCCGAATTTGAACTCCTATTGGAGTGAACTCCTTGAGCTCTGTGCTAACTTCTACGCTATTTGCCAGGTGTTAAGGGAATATTATGGCAGGCTTCCACTGTGCTGTACAAATGACCCTTCTTTGAGTGTATGGTGCATTTCCAAAAGGAAACAATGGGTTCACAGGGAAACAGGCAGTAACCAGAAACCTGCTCAGCTGTGATTTAGTAACAGGATTATACTGTCTTTCCTCTGAGGCAGAGGCGGAACTTGTCACCCTTGTTTGCAATGGGTTTAGCTTTTTAATTTATGTACTTCTAAATGTTGTTGTCAGATACATGCGTGCCATTATCGCTGTATCTGAAGACAGAATTGGGGACACAGTAATAAATTGGTGGCTGATAAATGGATGACATGTGAGTCTAAAACATATCCAACTGTATCATTTGTGGCCTTTTAAATGTGAAAGGCAGTGTCCTATGCCCCAGTAGGGCAAATTCTTTCCCATCCGAAATGCAGAGTCCTAGAAATATGTCTGCTTAAGGAAACCTTGGCGGTCCAGCGATTAACTTAGAAGACACAATCAAAATGTAAACTCAGTTCTCTTCAAGGTTAACTCCGTTTATGCATGTTTGTGTGTATGTAAATAGACATGGAAGAATTAGATTTTTGTCTGTAAATGTTGGTGAACATCCGATTTCACCATCACAAACTGACCCAAAAAAATAGTCCCACTGGTGATCATTGAAATGTCCAGATAGGCAAAGTAAGAAAAATGCTGCCTGACAACGTATTAGAGTTTGATTAAGGAAATTTACTTTGACATGTGATGGTGACAATTTATGTTTTAACTACTGTAAAGCTTTAACTTTTGAATCTCAACGGCTGCTGTCCTTAAATAATTCTTGTCTAACCCTCCCATAATTTCCACAGCTGTGAAACACTTAAATCGACAAAAACTGAAAAAATGGCTTAAAATAAGCATCAATATTATCCATCAAAAAAAATTTTTAAGAAAAGTCAAATTCTACCAAGCTTCTATATAAAGAACACCAGATCCAGTGTCCCCAGTGGGTCTACTTGAGCAAGTAAAGGTTTTGCAGGATCGAGTCACGAGGCAACATATTTAGTTAGTGTTTGTCTTAAACAATGTGAGCAAAGCCCCAAGGGAAGGATTGGACATGTCACCAAAATCCCAAGAGAACAACACAGCCATTCTTGAGGGAGTTAGATATATTGTGCACAGTCTTTTGTATGTTAGTGTGCTGAGCATGATAAAATAGGCCAGCAAAACACAAATTAGAGACCTTTCTAAAGTGTGATTGTGTCTCTAGCCTTTAAACAATGAAGTACAGTAGCAAACCAGGGTACTCTGATATAGCTGCAGTTTTAAAAAAATTCCTTTAAAAATGTAACATTTATGTTGTGACTGTCCTATAAGCACGTACAGTAACACCACATGATAGCATCTCACACAGTGAGAGAAGACCATGTAAGATATCTCCGTATTTTAAAATCATTTAGAAAAAGACTTTCTGGGTAACTAAAACCACAGAGCTGGATTGTCCTCCCAGCAAGATGTGTGTGTGGAGGGAACCCTTGGTGAGTTGAGCACCCCACTTCCAAATGGAATGAGGATGCCCCTTCCGTTCCACTCCCCAACCGGGCAATGTCCCTGTCCACGTAGGCCAGAATTTACAGAGAGAGGGATCGTGTTCGGAGTAGCAAAGCCAGGGGCATGCAAATCATCCCCTGCTGGCACCATGGAAATTAATCTCTAAAGGTAATACATGCTGAGGTTATATTCAGTATCTTTCCAGTTTATTTCTGGTCCTGCCCTCCATAATTCATTTAAGGATATGTGGAAGGGAAGTCCCATAGTGCATGAAAGTTTGAGCATCCTGTGGGTTGTGAAGGTCACTCTATCAAGAGTAGAATTTAATTCTAATATACTAGAGTAGGTCCTTAAGTATTGATTTCTGTCTCACCAGCATGTTAATTACCTGGTGCTTTTCATTCATGATAAGATATTAGAGTCCTGTTATCTAAAAAGTCCAGGACCTGTTGTTGAATGCATAAGGGAGCCAACTTCCAATCTACCTTACTCCACTCGCAGCCCCCTTTCTGATGGTACTTTAAAATGAACCAGTGAAATCCATGGAACATCGGACCTATTTGGTGCTTCAGTCAGCGAAAGGGATGAATGCTTGCCAGACAGATGTTGAGTGCAGGGCAGCATTCACCTTCTTGGCCCCCAATGCGGTGACGTGGCCAGGTAAAAGAGGGTGTGACAGAGTATCACTAGCCCCCAGTCAGTTATCGATGACTGTTGGAAATGTACAGCTAGTGTCAACTGTCCCCTCTGGTTTGGTGCTACAATCTACAGATCATTTCCAGTTGCAAGCTGAGTTAAAGTTTTTCCTTTGTGCTGTGAGTTTTTAACTTTTCCACCAAATCTCAGTTGAAACATGAAGGGCTGGTGAAATGCTTGATACTGAAATATGCTACTTGGCTTCACACCTACCTTTTATCCCCAGTGTCAATAGATACAACAAAGATTTAGTGTGAAACCCAGGTCATATTGAAGTCAGTAGGGTTTAGATCCTCAAATGGAAATTAGGTGCCTACATGTCTTTCAGGATCTGGGCCTAGGGGGTTTGCCATTTTCTTCAATGGGGCCAAATTCAACAAAATCCTCCATAGCAACACTTATTTATTTTACATATATTGCCTAATTATAGGGTGACCAGATGTCCCAATTTTATAGGGACAGTCCCGATGTTTGGGTCTTTTTCTTATATCGGCTCCTATTACCCTCCCACCCCCTGTCCAGATTTTTCACATTTGCTGTCTGGTCACCCTACCTAATTACCATGGCACAAGTGGTAATCTAAGATTACCTACTTAGATTATAGTAATCTAAGTGCCATGTAATATGGGTATATAACAGTATTTTTAAAATCACGCCATACAAGTATTACTGCCCCATCGTTCCAAAAAAATACCCTGTTCACTTGTTTAACATACTTGTAGAAGTCCAAAACTGCTCTGACTCTTTTTTAATGAAGTTTAGTTACAACTAAGATCTTTTCTGTAATGGAAGTAATTAGAATGAATGAGCAATATATTCAGAGGCAGATTCTGATCTCATTCACAGCAGCGTATATTCAGAGAAACTCCAGTAGTGGTGGGGGGTCAGTGGAGTTACTTCAGATGTATGTCAATGTAACTGAAGTCAGAATCTGGTGCTCAACTGTAAAGTGGCTGTTACATACATAGTTACTTTCCATAGCCTTCTAGCATGAATTTTGAATATCCCTAGTACACATTAAGCTGAAGTGCTGTTTAACCAGAGGAAAGGCTCTAATCTTTTGTGTGAACTCAAGTGGGGGGGTGGGGGGAATAACTATTAAAAACCTACAGATATATTATTGAGTGCAGAGTGAATTTCTTGCCTTGTCATTCCACAACACTCTGCTCTTTTTTTCAAAGTGTAGCAGCAATAAAGGGCAGTGGAATGGCAGGAGTGGGGCCAGAACTGTGTAAACACGCTGACCAACTAAAGACAGAGGGCAAAGCAGGTGCAAATTCTGCTGAAGCTCAAAGGTTGTAGAGCAGCCACAGAGCAGCTGTATAGGCTGCTGTTTCTTGCCCTGCTGTTGTGTTCAGTGGAAGACTCTATACGGCCAACAAATGCCCTGCACAGATCACTGTTGCAAAGCCTGATTATTCAGGCTTTGCACCTGAGGCCAGGATTTAATACTTTGAATGGTATTTGTTGTACAGTATTTCAGTGTACGGTTTGTTTGGATGTATAGGATTTCCTTCTCTGAACAGATACAATCTAAATGGATTCCACTGGATATTTAAATATTGCGTGTGTCTGGATTTGGTTCAGTTATACAATCTTTATGTTACTGGGGTGGGGACACGGAGCTGCCAACTTACTACTAACAGATGAATATTTCAGGCTCCCTTGTGTTTTTCTAATTATCAAATCTGACTTTTTTTGTTTAGCTTATCTGCAGTCTAACCAGGTCATGGGTTGGGGAGAGAAGGCTATCGAACTGCGTTCCGTGGAAACAGGAAATTTGGAAGGTGTATTTATGCACAAGAAAGCACAGAAGCTAAAATTTCTATGTGAAAGAAATGACAAGGTACACACGTGACTCAATTATAGTGATTTAACAAATATGGTTTTACAGTTGAATATGAAAAAAGTTGAGGCCATTTAATTTTTATTTAGCGTTTTATTATAGTGCATAGTACTTACCACTCAATTAAAAGCAGACTTTGGCACTGATCCCACAAACTACGCTTTGTGGGAGGAATCCTGCACCTTTGCAGAGCCCCACTGAAGACAGCCAGATCCTAGCCACCTCTTCCACCTGCTTTGTGCTGCAGACGGAAAATCAGTTTAACCAACCTGTTGGCGAATCCCCAAGTGGTCTGGCTTCAGCATAGAGAATATGTTGGGGGTGTGGCTAGCATGCATCTGCACTCCAGTAATCTCTGGCTACAAAAGTCTCTTAAGAACTGTTGCAACCAGGTATGATTTAGAGCAGCCTTGAGCGAAGTATCACACACCAATATTTGAGATGCCACCAGTATGAGTGCATTTTGTCACATATGTATGGTAATGATTTGTAAATATTCACTGTAGCTTGTTCTAGTCCATTGGTGTGTTTAGAACACTGTAACCAGAAACTGTTTAGTTTACCTCATTGTTTGAAAATAGGCTCTGATTTCTTTTCTGGTAGAAAACGTATACACTATAACTTATTGCCAGAATGTATACTTGCAAGCATTAACACTTCATTTTTCTAAGCAAATGTTACCAATGGGATTAAAATTGAATTGTGATTTATATGTCATAGTGTTCTGAATTGTATTTCTCTCTGCTTTCAAATATGTTTAAAATATTCTCATACATGTAAACTTACAGCGGTCTATTCTTTGTCCTTTTCAAGGTATTCTTTGCATCTGTACAATCTGGAGGCAGCAGTCAAATTTACTTTATGACACTTGGACAAAACGTCCTATTCAACTGGTAAATCCCATCAGACTGAAGGATGTTTCCCAGTAGATACAAGCAGTGTAAAATGCTGGAAGGTTATACACTTAAATTTGCACTTTTTACCTACAAGAAACTGGTCATTAACTTATCAAAATTCATATTCCTCAAGTTGTGGAAGAATTCCATTCTCTTGTCAAACAATTGCAAATATGTTTAGTTCTCTCTTTTAAAAATATGGTGCAAACCAAGACTGAATGCACAATGTAGCAAAGAGCAACTGTCATGGAAAATGTAGCCAATATAGCAGGTTGCTTGTACTCTGAAAAGCGTACAATTTCTTTTGCACAAATATTGTAATTTTATTATTTTGAACTTGAGTCTTTCTCTATGGACAGCAATATCTGTATGTAGATTTATAGTATAAAGTACACACATATGTTATGAGCTGGAATTCCTATGATTTTGAATTATTTTTGCTTGTTTCACTTTTTTCTTTTAACAGGTTCACCCAAAGGCAATTGTCCAAGTCTGCATTAACTCCTTGTGAATAGTTACTGTTGCAGACTTGGACAGTTAGGGATGGATTTGCCTTGAGAAGCATGGGTGTGCATCACTGTAGAGTTTGTAGAGTCAGCTACTGTATACATAGGCACCTGTACAGTAACGGAGTTTACAAAACGCATAAGGCTGACTCCTTGTGTGCCTCTGGACAAGATTGAGCCCTTAGACACAGTTACTGTAGAATGTATTTGTAAAAATATTTTAAATAGCAATTTGTTTGAACATATATACATGAAGCATGATGGGCCTGATCATGTAGGTTTTACTCATACAAGTAGCTCTTACTCATGTAAGTTGATTTCAATGAGACTATCCATGTATATAAATAAGGGTGTAGGATCAGGGACTCTGTCTTTGCATGATTCCTCATTCCTGCTGATTCAACAACAGGCTTACATTTGTTGGCTTGTAAATACGCTCTTTCCAAAATGGATGGCATGGTTAACAAAAGTATTCTTAATACAGCTATAAACATATCCAGAGAACCAAGTAATTATAAAAGACTGAATTTCAGGCGCTCTTTCTATTCTAGTTACTTCAAAATAAATCTGCACCCCCTAGTGGCATTCATTTCTATCATAAAACACTGTTCTCAGGGGCTTAATATCAGAGACATGCTAGGGTTAAACGTTAAGGTTTAAATGTACAATCATTACTTAGCTAATGTTTGTGCAGTGCTTTGAAAATGTCAAGGGCTATATAAATGTAAAGAGCTAAGTATGGCTATATATAATAATAAACTCAATACACAAGATCTCAGTCTAGACCAAACTGTATGGAAAAAGAAAAAGGAAATCATTAGCTACAGTATTTTAAAACTATTACCATTTTTAACTTGAAATGTGTGAGACTGGAAGGGGAAGTGGTATTGCAATATCTGATCTTCTACCTCTACGATGATTGAAAATTGACCAAATGAAAGTTGTTAGCAACCGACGGCTCTTCCGCACCCTTTGTGCAATGAGGTTAGTGGTCCCGGTGACAGGTGTTCAAGTAGCAGAACCACCACCATAATATGCACCTTGTTATGTACTCTCAGCAGAGAACTAGATGGGCCTGGAGGCTGATCAGCACTCTCACCCACTGCTGGTGATCCCTCGAAGGCTGAGGCAGGCAGGCAGGATAGTGCTCGTGGTGTGTGCGCACTTCCGCTGTCCATGTTCTTTGGCTAACTGGAGGATGGCAGTCTCCATGGCTGTCCATCCAGCTCATTTCGTAAGGATTAGTTCCACTCAGACTGTAAAGTGGAGTTTTAAACATTAAATATTCACATCTCAAATAGGTAGGTATTGATTTACAAGAGTTCAAAACCAAGGCCATGTCAAAGTTGGGAGGGCATCTGCACACCCAAATGGCCAATTGTGCACCCAAATTTAGGCTCTGATCCACAGTGAGTTGGGACGGCTGTGCCCAGGCACAGCTGCATTTAAATCAAGGGGTCTCTGTGTGGGCACAGCACTCCACCCATCTGCTGTCAATTTCAGGATTGAGGCCATAATAATTGCATGAGCAAAATAGCAACAATAACAAAAATGATGTGGTCCTGGGCTTCTATGCCACTGAACATTGGACTCCGTTTGCTCAGCTTTCAAAAAAAGAAAAGAAACAAAAAAAGAAAAAGCTGCAAGTTAAAAAAAATATATATTTACAGGCTAATAGACCAGCAATAAGTCAAAAATGTCGTTTACTTTTCATGTCTTTTAAAAAGCTGAAATACTGTGAAGAGAGGACATCTTTCATCATGTCTCCCATGGGTGTGCAAAACCTGTTATTAAAATGCTCTTGCTCCTGCACAAATCAGTGATCCCGGCTGCCCTGTATACTTCAAAATGTGTGCTTATCAAATCAGTCTCTGCATTACATGAGGCATGTGATTTCTGAACATCTTGGTGCCAAGAGTTAAGAGGAAGGTTTTCCTGACACCAGGCACTAATTCAAAAGAGTTTAGCACATAACACTGGGAGCTTGGAACAGCCCATACTATGAGATTAAAGAAGCAAATGTGATTAAACTTTTTTCACATGTATTGTAACAGAAAAATGTGATAGTGAGTTGACCTACTGTAAACCTGTTTAGAGCCATACAAAAAGAAAAAAAAGCTGATCTTTTGAGAGCGAGAGAGCCCATAGCTGTATTAAGTGTTTAATCTCACATTTTGTCTCCACTCCATTAGTTCAAATTCTTCTATGTGTGGTGGAAGACATTAACAGCCAGGTTCTCCTCTCTGAGTTGCACCCATGTCAATATGGAGAAAATCTGGCCCAAAGAGAGAAACATTTTTAAGGGATTTAGAAGTGGAATTCCAATTAATAATGAGAGCTAGGCGTAGCATGGAGAAAATGTAGGTGTAAGAGGTCAATCAAGACCAAAAAAAAGATTAGAGTGGCTGAAAAGGACAGAGAGTGAAGATGTCCAGAGCCTTAATTGAAGAATGAAGAAGGGAAAGTAGCTGAAGAAAGTGAACAGAAGTAGCTGAAGAGAGGAAATAGAAGATGTCCAGAAAAGTGGCTAAAATATGAAGGTTTGGAGAGGTTTGAGTTAGTTAAGGAGAGGAGAGTGTCTAATGATCAAGAGATATCCACAGTAGTTGGAAGGGTTTATTTGGAGGGAGATACTGAAAAACTGCTGAAGCTCAAAGCAAATAAGATTCAGGAGATTGGAGAGAAAAGTTTGAGACCCAAAGTAATTTTTAATGCCATGAATTTAACTATGCAGACTAAATCTAATTGTCAGACTCACTTTGTTCAGAGTTGTGTTTTTTCTCCAACTTCATTTAGTCATTTGCTTTATTTTATTAATTGTATTCTTAAAAGCAAGGAAGTGAGCTGTTAGATTGTTTCTTTTGTGTAATCATTTTGTTATGAATAAAATACTGTAGGAGGAGATAGCCAACACATTAAGCTGTGCAATCTAGTTGTGCCATCAGTTTTCTTATGACACATAGGGTTGCCAATATTCATATTTGCATACAGGAGTCTGAGCTAATATGCCATCAAGGCACTATTTTATGTGACTATAGTGTATACATTTTAGAAATTTTAAACCATATTCTTCAATTTATACCCTGACTCATGACTTTAAAAACTGGGAACAACCAAGCTGACTATGTACTGTACATTGAGTATGTGGGTTTTTTCTTTTCATTGTTATCTTATGTTCAAATTGTACATTTGAAAAAGCAATAATAAAACAGTACACAGAAAAACAAAACAAATGTGACTGTGAAGTTGTTATATTGGTGTAGACTGATATTAAAACATACTGAAGTATTTCTTTCAATCTCTTTATATATTTAGACCTCTAGAAAGGTCTAGATCTGTGTGTCTATATCTGCCTATAGAGACAAAGTGAAATCGGTATTTTACATTTTGCTTACAATGGGAAAAGGTGTTTGGGCAATGAAGTGCGAGCCTAGACTACACAGAACTTTGGTAACAGTGACACTTTGCACATTGCTATGTGCCACGAAGCAGCTACACAAACTCGCTCTCAAACCTCAGAGAAGATGGAACTAGAGTTTCCCTCCAGACGATGGTACAGCATGGAAACGTTAATACTGTACAAAAATTGGTTTCTGCTTTTATGGGTGGCTAGAATTATTAATGCCAATGTATCCGTCTTCATCACATTTCTTTGAGATTCAGAGTATTGTCTTCTCTGTTACATCCTGTAAAATTCATTGTCACACATTACAGTACAGTTCGTGGTAACCTGCTGTGACAATACCACTTAAAGGCTGAAGGGCATAAAGGTGAAAGCCTGATCCCCCTCCCCTTGAAGTCAATGGAGTCATGCTTTTACCTTAAGTGTAAAAACAAAGGCAATTGGCCTTTCATCGAGCTTTGTCCTCCTATTTTGAATGTGCTTCTCTGACTAGCACAGCACATGCCTTCTTGTGTTTTTGAGCAGGGACTGCACCATAAACATCTGTCAACCCATCTGTTTGAAGCTAGCCATAAGAAATCAAAAGCTACCCTTGCCACTCACCCTCTATTTACTGCACAGAACGCTGTTTCCAGGCAGTGTCTCATGCAGCTTATAAACACAGGGGTCTCCAACCCAACTGATTTAAATGGAGTTACACCTGAATTACCGCAGCATAAGTGAAAGTAGAATCAGGCTGAGTGTCCATTCAATTCTACCTGTGGGCTGACTGCATTCAGAGACAATAATTTATTCTCTGTGCTTTTTGTTTGTTTGCTCCACAAAATTAGAAATGGTTTTAGCATGTACTGGGAGGTAAGAAATCTGTGTTCTAGTCCTAGCTTTGTCACTGACTGTTTGTCACCTTGGTCAGCTCATTTCACCCAATTATAAAATGGGTGCAGTGATATACGCCTACCTCACTGATGGGTTGTGAGATGGAATTAACATTGGGAAAGTACTCTGAGGGCTTGTATACACGGAAGGATAATGGGGGGGGATGATTTCTAAACCGCACTAAGGGCACATTCACTGGTCTATGTGGCCCCTGCTGGTGTGCTCTAACATAGTGCTGTTTGAAACAGTACTATGTAAAATGCACTTGGGAACTTTTAGTGTGCACCAGTAGGTCTACATGGTCCAATTAACATGCAAAATGCTAGTGCACTTTAGAAATCACACTCCTATGCAAAGAAGTGGAAAGAGATAGGCGTGGGAGAGGGACAGGGTGGAGGGGATGGGATAGAAAGGGATATGAAGCAGAAGAATCTATACCCACTAAAGCACTATCCCTCCAAAGCCTAGTATGGAACCCAAGATTCCTGAGTCTTACCATTGCTTTGCTGTCAGCAAACATCTATGAAACCCACGCTAATGCTGGTACAGGACAACCTGCTACTGCTATCAGTTACTTCATTAATTCAAGTCAAGTGGCAGAAGTCCATGCAGTAGATCTAATGATTCCAATCCTGCTGGCAACCTGTGTGGATGTAAATATGATGCCATATGAAAGAATTAGTTTTTTCAGTTTGCTTTCTAAAAAACCTAGGAATTTACATATACAAAATCTATGTTACAAAAACTTTATTAGGGTTGAAAAATCAAGCACTCCAGTTAGGAAATTTCACTGTCAATTCAAAGGTAACTGTACCTGTATTGCCCCCCATGGTCCACTCCAGGAGTGCCAGACAGGGCTCAGGTCTCCAGCCATCACCTGAATCTTGGCAGAAATCATTGTCCCTTTCCCTTCTGAGTGGGGGGGGGGGGGGGGGTTAAGGCTGAACAGGTCCCTGCCAGGACCTGTACTAAACATGCCAGGAGTCAGCCATCAGTCTTATGGGTGCCTAATAGGCTAAAGTCCTTCAGCAGGATTGGGGCCCCCTTGGACAAAGTTTGTGTCCATTTGATGGATCAGAATGACCCTGTGTCAGTTTTAAATCAGCCTCTATACCAAAAGCCCTTTCTTTGTTTGTCACTGTAAAACTCAGTTTGAACTAGTAAGTGCAAATCTCTCCAGGGTGTTGTACCTGTCTAGAGCTGTTTAGTCTCACTGACTCGTTTAATCACCCCTGCTGTTTTTATTTCCTGGAGGAGCTGTGCTAAGCCTCCCCCATGGAATAGAATATATAAACAAGTCAGAAATTTAATACAATGGTCCCCAAAGATATTGCACATGGTTGTAATATATCTGCCCTAGCCAGAATTAATGTGGTCTGTGCAGAAATCTCTACAGCAGCCACCAAGCCAGAAGACACAAAAGTTAGTGTACAGGCATCTCCCCTTCCTCCTGCTGCCATCCCCTCACAGGGATATGCCTTCTGTGCTGTCCCACTTGAATCTGGCCTCAGTCTCTAACAGCAGCAGCAAAATCACGTCACTCCCGATCTCCTTTAACATGGGAAAGTATATGATGTCTGCAGCACTCCATCAATAACTTCTGCCAGCTGTTCAGCCAACCCTGCTAGCTTTATTCATTAACCTGCTTGCACTGTGCAACACCTTCATCTATGATGCCTACTTCAAAGAAGCTAGGTCTCTTGGATCAGCTCTTCTCTCTCATATAGAGAAACCCTTGGAAAGAGGTGAGGCAGGGGAAGGAAAAACTGCATGATGTTTTCTCTTGCAGTGTTTTCCGCAGATCATTCTGCTGAGAGTGAAGGGGATGATGCCCATCTCCAGAACAAAGAGGGGATTCTGTCCCCAGAACCTGCAAATCCCATCACACACAGTGTCCTCTGTACCTCCACTGATTCTAAAGCCCTCCAACCCCGCTCCCTCCATTTTCAATGGAACTTCCCTACTAGGGCTTTTGTCCATCTGCCGCTGCACTGGGAAGTTCCCCATTGCATGGACTAAGTGATTTACATATATCTACAAAAAATATGCCTTTGCAAACCAAACAGTGCAAGTTCAAAGTGAAAACATTTGTTTTTCATCTCAAAACTGGAGCATGCAAAGTACAAAAACCACAGGGAATGATTTATCATTCCTCTTTAATGAATAACAATTTGCTAAACAACATAGGTACAGATAAATACATATATTTTGTAAATTGCACAGTATATAGAACACACTGATTATAGCTTACATCTAGTTGTAGCACCTATCTTCAGTGGAACCTAAATGGAAGTTGGCATTTTAATTTTAATCTGTTTTATAATGGGCGGGGGAGTAGTTCTATGGTGCTAAATTGTTCTGCAATGAGATTTTCTATAAGAAGCATCATACAATCCGGTTTACAAGTTCAGGTTCTGTGCTTTTACAACTGTATTTAAGTTAAATGAAACAAGAGCAAACCTGCAATCTATATAAAAAGACTGTTTTCTACGGATTCTAAAAGCTGATCAATAAATCAAACTTTCACGTAACAAAAGTACAAGAGACCTTCCTGCTCATAGCCTGCCACTTTCTTAAAATGCTCTTCACAGTGCACAGTGCTGATTAAAGGGCAAGAGGGTGTCTGCTGGGTAATCATCTCGGATGATATTTTAGCATTATTTATGGTTTCCTGTTATTTTTGAGGTAGGGTCAACAAAAGGAGGAGATAATGGTGATACTGGAGGAGATAATGGTGAAACAAATATTGGGAAGGCTATTTTTTGTCCTCAAAATAATTTGCAACAAACAATTGTATTTTACAGTAGGCTTTATCATCCTATACAATAATAAGATGCTTTAGCTGCAACATGAAATTTTATCTTGTGCCTTTCATTGGTCCAACAGTACTTGTGTTAAAAGTGATTTCCCCTCTCCCCCCCCCCCACAACAGATTTTTTTTTTCTTTTTTAGTGCAGTTTGGGCCTCACAGATTCATACGTATTTTCAAATGGCAATGAAAAAGGGACTCTCTGGCATTTGATCTTAGTGACGTATGCTGCACATGGTAACTAAGGGCTCGATCCTGCAAAGGGCCGAATACTCTGGCCCAATCCAGAAAAGTACTTAAGTATGGTAGTGCTGTTGACTTCGTTCAGTGGATTACTCACATGCTCAAAGTTAACACATGGTCAAGTGCTTTTCTGGATCAGGCTCAGCACATTGCAGTTAGCCACAAGTTTCTATGGTTGAGGAGGTTGTTATTGAGGGTATACTTCTCCCTCCATACTGACGAGGAAGGTGTTTCTGCCGCTTTCAAAGACTGTCCATTTCCCATTATGATCACAGACTCTATCTAACGCACTTGTCACATATTGTATGGCAATCAGTCCCATGGGAATGCTCTTTGAGAAACTCAGGTATGATCACTCACAGTAACACGTTGTCCTAACATGTGGGCAGATTCTTCCACTGCTGACAATTTCAGCCAACCAGGGGAGAGAGATAAAGGGTGCAGTGGAATGCTAAACTGTATTATGCTGTTCAGCCATTAGGTGGCACTGTGTAAAATACCTTATTTAAATTAACCTCAGCCATATCTGGCACAGCATTAAAGGATCTTATTATGATAAACACACCTGGTGTGTATGAGGCAGCTCTGCCAATCTGGCGGTGAAGTACATGACATGGCATCAAAATAACAACAAAGGTTGCAAATAGAAGGAGTAAAACAACAAAGGTTGCAGGATCTCATCAACATAACCCCTCTGATACAGCTTTGACAAACATTCATAATGGAGAGACTGGAAGACAGTGCAAGATTTCAAATTGCAAACAAACTCCAAAAAGAAACTGAAGATATACAGGTATCTTCTTTAATTTATGCTATAGGGAAGCAGGAACTTCCCTATCTTTAAATCCTTAGACCTTTCTGAAGACAGTCACCAAAATGACTATGAAAGGGTTCTGGCTGTCTGATGCATACTTTAAACCTCAGAGAGGTGTGATTTATGAAAGAGCATGTTTTCACCAGAAAATTCAAGAATGAGGGGAAAACGCTGAATGTTTTCTAAAAGCTCAGCGTACGTTAGTTGAAAACTGTGTTTTTGGAAATGCAAAACACAAAAATATTAGACACGCTCATTGTTGGGTTAACAGAGAAAAACCTTTCACAGCACCTGCAACTGAAGAGAGATTTATAGCCACAGCAGCAAAACAGCCTGAACTGGTGAAACAGCAAAACCAAGAGAAACCTGACAAACCTGAAACTAGCTTAGAAACTGTAAACAGACACTTTAATGTTAAAAGTCATTATCATAAAATCACTGAGGCAAGGAGAGAGAACTCCCAAGCTAAGAGGGACAAATTCCAGCCTATGTGCACAAAGTGTGGAAAAAGTCATAGCCCAAGAAATGATGCATGTCTGGCCAAAGGTGCACAGTATTATACATGCATGAAATATGGGCATTTTGCAGCTGTTTGCTGCACTAAAGCAGTCAGGGGTTGACTCATATTATAAGCAATCAAGATCCATTGTTTCTGGGATCTATTGCTTCTGATGACACAGAATCTGCCTAGAGAATAAAACTGAATATTCATGGAAAGACTATACACTTTAAAACAAATTCAGACACGGATATCACAGGCACCTCAGAAGGGACTTAAAATCACCTCCCAGAGGTGAAGTCACCTGACACCCCCAATTCCTCCCAGAGCTGAAGTCACCTGACACAGCTCTGACTATCCCTAGAGATATTCTGAACTGCATAGGCCAGTTCACCACAGAAATAACTTACAAAGACAAAAGATATGCATTCAGAGTGCATGTGATCAAAGATTCAAAGACCAACAAACTCCTCAGTCACAGTGTGGCAGCCATGACGGGCCTTAGTGAGAAAGGTGGAAGAACTCGATGGAGGAGTTGATGATAGTGAGCTTTTGAAAGGAGATCAAGTACAAATCAAGAGACAATGCTGAACCATACAGTGTTCAAACACTCCTACTAGAGAGACCTTGAAGAGATTAGCTGCAGATTTATGCAAATTCAGAGGACTTCATTACCCGGTCATCATGGACTATTTTCCAGGTAGAAGTAATGTACTTGAAAGACATAACATGTCACAGTGTTATCAAGAAACTTAAATGCACTTTTGCTCACTTCAGTATATCAGAACTTTTAGTGATGAACAACAGACCACAACTCACTGCAGCAGAATTTAAGTCATTCCAAATAAACTATATATGATTTTGTTCACATTATTAGCATCCCACATTACCCACAAGCAAAAGAAGAGACTGAGAGAGCTATACAGATGTCCAAGAAAATCCTACAACAAGACCCATTCCTTGATCTTCTGACTTACAAATCAACACCAGTAGCAACTACTGGATATAGTCCAGCACAGCTCCTGATGGGAAGACAACTCAGAACTATTGTTCGAACTTGGGAAAAGAATCTATCTCCAAAGTGGCCAGACACGAAGAGAGTAGCCAATCGGATAAAAGGGTTAAAAAAGCTTATGAACACTTTTACAAAAGATGTCACGCAGCTAGAGAACTGACAGGTCTGGAACCTGATGACTGTGTTCATGTCAAATTAGATGGAGAAAAAGGATGGACAACGGCAGCTGTTGTAAAGAAAAAGAATTCAGATCACCTGTGATAGAAACCAACCGTGGACAGTTTCAACAGAAACTACAGTTTGTTCCTCAGAAAGAACAATCAACAGAGTAAATTCTAGAAATGGCAGATACAGAACAGTAAAAAGAAGAATCAAGGGTTCCAAACCAGCCACAGTCAGACGTAACAAATGAACAGACTGATGACCAAGTTGTTACAAGTTCGGGTAGAGTAATTAGAAAACCAGTATGATTCACAGACACTCAACAGAATGAGATATATTGAACTTCAAAGACAGCATGATAGTGTAAGTTTTGTAAATGGCAAGGATGTATAACTTAGTGTGGTAGATAGAAAAGGAGTACTTGTGGCACCTTAGAGACTAACCAATTTATTTGAGCATGAGCTTTCGTGAGCTACAGCTCACTTCATCGGATGCATACCGTGTTTCCACGGTATGCATCCGATGAAGTGAGCTGTAGCTCACGAAAGCTCATGCTCAAATAAATTGGTTAGTCTCTAAGGTGCCACAAGTACTCCTTTTTTTTTTGCGAATACAGACTAACGCGGCTGTTACTCTGAAACCTGTATTATATTATTCAGCCACTGGGTGGCACTGTATGCAAAATACAAGAGTTACAAACACCGTCGGGAATGGAGGTTGTCCTAACTCTAAACAAAACGTTATGGTGGTTCTTTCAAAAGTTTACAGCTGAACATTGATAATACAGTTTTGAAACTTTACTATGCAAAAGAAAAATGATGCTTTATTTTTTAGTAGTTTAAGTTTAACACAGTACTATAGTGTATTTGCTTTTTTTCCCCCCACCCAGTCTCTGCTGCTGCCTGATTGTGTATTTCCGGTTCAAAATGCAGTGTGTGGTTGACTGGTCAGTTCATAGCTCTGATGTTCGTAACTCTGAGATTCTACTGTACCTTATGTAAACTAACCTCAACTGTACCTGGTGTGTAAGAGCAAGCTCTGATATCTAGTACAGAAGTATGTGACAAAGGGGACTTGAAGCCGAAAGTAGCTTCCCCCGGTTCAGTTCTGAAACTGGCATGTCAGTCAGACCTCTGTGCTCTAAAAACAGCAGCTGGTGAGAAAGGAGCCCTTCAGGAGCCAGCCAATGGGAGAAGCACCCCTCCTGCAAAAACATACAACGTGTAGATTCTTCCAGAATTAGAAATTGTGAATTCTGCCTTCATGGCTAGTTTTCTTTAGGTACTTTCATTGTGTGGAGGCTACATTCTCATAGTGGACTGTATTTTTGTGCCATATCCTGATACATAGAGTGATGTAAATCCTAAGGAAATATGTGCACATAGCACTTGGCATTGCCATAAACAAGACACCCTGCAGAACAACTACTTATCTCCATAAGCACAATAAGTATGTAATTGCAGGCAATCTGGGAATGACCTGGAGATGTTCTTGTTATAACTGGTGAGCCATTTTCTAGTTGAAAATTAAAGTAGCAAATCTCTGGGAAAGATTTGGTTTTATTGCTTGTGAGGTGAAATCCTTATCTACAAATGTAATGAAAAGGCTCTTTAGAACAGCTACTGTTTCATCAGTCACATCAGTATAAAGATGTGCTTAATAAATGCTTTTGCAATCTAGTTTAAGTGTAAAAACACAGAACATGTCTGATCTTGTTTTTAAACTCTCTAAGGAATGTATTAGACATAATCACAGAAATCATTGATAGAAAAGACTTATTAGGACTAGTCCAAGGGCAATACAGTTTTGATCTCTTTTACATGGCCCCAACCAAAAAGCTTCCACTATTTCCCCAAGATGAATACTCCACTATCTCAAAGGCAACAGGCAGATATATTTAACCATTCTCAAATCGCGGTTCACTGCCCCGATGTTGAAGCACGTTAGTCTTCAAGCAGTCATGCCTGTGAGCAGCTGTTACAGCCGGAGGAGCTAGTTGTTATCCAGGGCTCAGTTGTAATTTGCCACTTTTAGCCACTTTGTGCTGCAGCTTTATGTGATGTGTGTGAGGTTTCTTTGGTGCAAATTCATCTGTGATCAGAACTGCAGATGGCACCAAAACAGAAGGGATAGCAAACACAGAGGGACTGCATAGTGACCATGTGAGATTAGCCCATTAAAAGTTGCAAGCAATATGGGGAAATTTTATACTAAAAATTCACTACAACCAATAACGCCTTTGCCCTAGGAGAGGAAATAAACAGCACAGATACAAAATGGGGAGACCTAATGAAGCTGTTGTAAGTGCAAGTTTGAGAAGCATGTTTTCCTCAATTACTGAATCATGCTGACTAGTATTGTCTATGTTCTCTGTTTGTCATATCCACCTATTGCCTCTTGTCTTATACTTTGATTGTAAGGTCTTTGGGAAAGGAACTATCTTTCTGATGTAATTTGTACAGTATCTAGTAAAGTGAACCATGATTAGGCCACCCAAGTGCAACCACTATACAAACCAATAGTAATAATAATAGTAGACGTTCTATACGACATAGGTTCCTATACTTCTCTCATCACTGTAGTCTCTGAGCACCTTCCAGTAGTGCATTAAATGGTGCAATAAAAATTGTCATATGTGGCTCATTCACTCATCCTCAGCGAGAGAACCATGTGTGCAGTGGAATATACTGTTAGTTTTTGTTGGTGGTGTGTGTTTTTTTAAATGTACACAGTGCTGCGTGGTTATGACCTTGCAGGCAAGGTCAAAGAAATGCACCTTGCACTTGGGACAGAAGGTGATGAGGTTTGTGATGCTCCTGATTTCCTGGGGAAATTCATTCCCCGGTCTCAGACAGCTCGCACCCCCCAGAAAGTTCTGTCTCTCTCACAGATGAGGGTTATCCTTATTGTTGCGAGTCCTATTGTGCCAGAGGAGCAGAATTGTCAATCGTGGTCTTCATCCCCGAGTTTTAGGCTCTTTTACATATCCTGGGCCCACGCCAAGGAGTGCCTGGAAAATAAGGACACAGCCCTTGAACGTGACTTAATACGCTATGGAAAGCCAGGTTTCATGTGCCCCAGTAGCCCATGTCACAATGAGACATGCTAAATGACTTCCCTTTGCCATATCCTTTCACCCCCTCCTCCCACCTTTCTCCTACTTGTCCCTGCTTCCCCTTCCAAACCTTCCAGATCCTCAGCCTCTTCCCCAGTACCAAGATCCTCTCTCCACCTCTTCTCCCACACCAGATCCTCCCAACCCTCCGCTTCCCAGAACCTCCCCCTACCCCACCATCCTTCCTTCCCCACCCCCTCCTCTTCTTGCTCGCTGCCCCGCCCCCCTCCCGAGCCCCGCCCATGGCCTGGCCGCCTGCCGCGCGCTCTCCCCTCCGTATCTGCCGGCGCAGCCGTTGGACTCTTCGAATGGAGCGCGCGGGCCCTGCGGCCGCCTCCGGGAACCGCCCCCTCGCGCGTGCAACATGGCGGCCCCCGGGCTCGCCCAGTGACAGGCGGAGGGAGCCCAAGCGGGCCGCTGCCCGGGGGCTCCGAGGTGCCCAGCGCCATGGAGGCCGCGGCCGCGGGGCCCAGCGCCCCCCGCGCTGAGGAGGGGGCTGGCCCAAGCCCCGCCTCCTGGCTCCAGCGGCTCTGCAACGAGGTGCTCCGCTCCTCCCAGCTGAGCGTGTCCCTGGCCGAGGCCCCGCCGGTGGCCGTGGTGGCGGTGGAGCGCTACATGGCGGAGAGCCCGCCGCCGCCCAGCAGCAGCAGCAGCGGCGCCCTGCCCAAGCCGCCCGCCCCGGCCTATTGCTACGACGTGACCCTGGCGGACGGCAGCCGGCGGGAGAAGTGCTACCTGGCGCCGCCGCTGAACGCCCTGGTGCAGAGGGGCGCGCTGCGCGCCGGCGGCCGGCTGCGCCTCACCCGCTGCTCCTACCTCTACGACGAGAAGAAGCTGAGCTCGGGCTTCCTGTGCCTCGAGCGGCTGGACGTGCTGCGGGACCCGCCGGACCTGCCCCCCGGGGGCCGCGAGCCCGACCAGCAGCGGCGCCCGCCGCTCAAGGGCGGGAGGAGCCATTACCTGCCGCTGTGGAACAACGAAGATCCCTACGGGGACATCTGGCTGGCGAGCCGGCCGCCGGAGCGCGTCGATATCGATGGTAAAACGGGGGGGTCGATGCAGGAAAACAAGGGGGGGGGCTTGTTGGCCGTTGTCAGGCCTGCGGGCGCCTGGAAACTGACCTGGCCCCTTGGCCCAAGCCCTGGTGTTGTGTTTACTTAGCGAGGGGATTGGGCGGTCTAAGCCAGGTCTATGCTACAGATTTTTGCTGGCTGTGTCCGCTCTGTGTAAAGAGACGTGATCACTGACCAAGGTAGCTGTACCACCAGAAGTCCTTAGTGTAGATGCAGCTCTATTGGCAAAGCTGTGCTTTTACCACTGTAGCTTGTTTTGCCTCTGGGCTGGTTACTATACTGGAATAAAATCCAGTTATGCCGGGAGAGGTGCATCCATAGTAGGAGTGCTCTGCCACAGTAGTCTACCAATATTCCTATAGCGGCAAAGCAAGCCTAGAGTAGACATTGGCTAATTCCCTCACAATTTAAACAACAAACATTAGTAAACATTAAACAAGTAGTAAACAGTAAACATTCTAAATATTGCAAAAACATGTTAAATTAAAAAAACAGCTGTGATAGACGTATTTTCTCAAAATACAGGCCTTACGTAGGGGCCTAATTTCAGATTTGAAGTGAAATCTGAGCAGAAATGTAGTTCCATGTCCTGCACTAACAGACCCCCGCAAGCACACAAAAGCCCTTCAAAAGTGAACAATGCTCTGTTTAGGTGCAGGAGTGTGCCCATGCACAACTTGCTGCAAGATTGGGGGCCCGAGTTCACTGAAATCTGTATTTCATAAAAGTTTCCCACTGTTTGTTTGGTTTTTTTTTGTTTTGTTTTACTTGCATGATAAAAATGTAGTAGTCGTACTTTCAACATATATGCCACTTTTGGAAGAAGAAAAAAAAGTTCAGTACTTTGTGCAGATGACTGAGAACTGAGATTGTTTATATAGCATTAGCAAACAGTTTTAATTTTTATGAGAAACATTATAAAATACATAGGAAATCCTCAAAAAGAAGAGGAGTCCTTGTGGCACCTTAGAGACTAACATTTATTTGAGCATAAGCTTTCGTGAGCTACAGCTCACTTCATCGGATGCAAGCTCATGAAAGCTTATGCTCAAATTTGTTAGTCTCTAAGGTACCACAAGGACTCCTCTTCTTTTTGCGGATACAGACTAACACGGCTGCTACTTTGAAACCTGTCATATGAAATCCTGTCTGCCTTAATACATTTCTATAATCTGCTGATACAAATCATGCAGCGGCACATGTACCACCAAAGAGGTTTATTCAAATTCAAGCATGCGGACTGTTTTATCACTTGATTTTTTTTTCCTGCTTTCTGTTTTTTCACTAGTATCCAAATTAACTTCTCTTGGTCATCTGGAAATGAACTGGAGGAGCAGAATACACTTCAGTCCATTGCTTGTGAGAATCTTGCATAAGGCTAGACTAAGGTACTATGGGAAACCTGACAAAAAACTGGATATACCGTATCAGGTAGGGGGGAAAAATCCAACTTGTCTGAGTAGTTCTGAGGTGTGCAGATCTTATTTCCATACCGTAAGGGTACAGCCAAGGGTCCTATAGTCAGCAACAAATAAACCCTAAAATTGTTTCAATTGTAAAAGCTTAACCATTTAAAAGTATGAAAATTGATAAATCCCATATGTGTATATGTATATGTGACTGATCCCAGTTACTATAGAGCTTCATGGTGTTAGAACAGTGTCAGTGTTGTTTTTTTAATTGTTTGTCTTAATCTCAAACTGAATTTTTCTTGGTAACTATATCATAAAGAGAAAAGGAGTATTAGTGGCACCTGAGACTAACCAATTTATTTGAGCATAAGCTTTCGTGAGCTACAGCTCAGAGTTAAGGTGGTTGTAGTTAGGGCTGTTGATTAATGGCAGTTAACTCACACGAGTAACTCAAATATTAATCACTATTTAAAAAATTAATCGCGAGTAATCGCACTTATAACCGTAGAGTAGCAATTGAAATTTATTAAATATTTTGGATGTTTTTCTACATTTTCAAATATATTGATTTCTTTTACAATACGGAATACAAAGTATATATTGCTTACTTTATATTATTTTTATTACAAATATTTGCACTGTAAAAATGAAAAATAGTATTTTTCAATTCACCTTATACAAGAACGATAGTGCAATCTCTTTATTGTGAAAAGTGTAACTTACAAATGTAGATTTTTTTTGTTTGTTTTTGAGTGCAGTTATGGACCAATGTAAAATTTTAGAGCCTACAAGTACACTCAGTCCTGCTTCTTGTTCAGCCAATCGCTAAGACAAACAAGTTTGTTTACATTTACGGGAGATACTGCTGCCTGCTTCTTATTTACAATGTCACCTGAAAGTGAGAACAGGCATTCGCATGGCAGTTCTGTAGCCGGCCTTGCAAGGTATTTACGTGCCAGATATGCTAAACATTCATATGCCCCTTCATGCTTCGGCCACCATTCCAGAGGACGTGCTTCCATGCTGCTGCTGATCGGATTTTAAAAAAAAAAAGTGTTAATTAAATTTGTGACTGAACTCATTGAGGGAGAATTGTATGTCTCCTGTTCTGTTTTACCCACAATCTACCATATATTTCATGTTATAGCAGTCTCGGATGATGACCCAGCACATGTTCGTTTTAAGAACACTTCAGCTGCAGATTTGACAAAACGCAAAGAAGGTACCTTTGTGAGATTTCTAAAAATAGCTACAGCACTCAACCCAAGGTTTAAGACTCTGAAGTACTGTCTAAAATTTGAGAGGGACGAGGGTGTGGCGCATGCTTTCAGAAGTATTAAAAGAGCAACACTCTGATGCGGAAACTACAGAACCCGAATCACCAAAAAAAGAAAATCAACCTTCTGCTGGTGGCATCTGACTCAGATGATGAAAATGAACATGCTTTGGTCCGCTCTGCTTTGGATTGTTATCGAGCAGAACCCATCATCAGCATGGACGCATGTCCCCTGGAATGGTGGTTGAAGCATGAAGGGACATACAAATCTTTAGCACACCTGGCACGTAAATATCTTGGTACGCCGGCTACAACAGTGCGTACGAACGCCTGTTCTCACTTTCAGGTGACATTGTAAACAAGAAGCGGGCAGCATTATTTCCTGCAAAATGGAAACAAACTTGTTTGTCTGAGTGATTGGCTGAAGTAGGACTGAGTGGACGTGTAGGCTCTAAAGCTTTACATTGTTTTATTTTTGAATGCATTTATTTTTTTTGTACGTAATTCTACATTTGTAAGTTCAACTTTCATGGTAAAGAAATTGCACTACAGTATTTGTATTAGGTGAATTGAAAAATACAATTTCTTTTTTTACAGTACAAATATTTGTAATAAAAAAAGTCAGCACTGTCCACTTTGTATTCTGTGTTTGTAATTTAAATCAACATATTTGAAAATGTAGAAAAACATCTAAACTATTTAAATAAATGGTATTCTATTGTTAGTGCGATTAATCGCGATTAATTTTTTTAATCTCTGGCCAGCCTTAGTTGTAATGTTTGGAAATTTTTACATGTGTACTTTTTTCTTAGAATGTACATGTATTTAAACATCATGTACATTACTTTATTTGGTTATTGCTTCCAAATGTTTAGGTGCTTTTATATTGTAATATTAGTTTTTCAAGTGTTTGTTTTTATCATAGAAATCTTGACTTTAAGTTTTAAGGGTTGTTTTTGCAGAGCATGAATTAGGCCTGCATGGATACTTTCAAATGAGCATCAGTACATAACATTTTGCCTGATGATGGGTCTCTACACTCCTATTGTTCTAAGCTGTTGTTCCCCCACCCAGATGCAAAATAAGTCTGGATCTCTTGTTGGTGCTGTATTTCAGCAGACCCAGTCCAGGTGGTGCTCTTAAACTGCTCAGGAACAAGGGTGGAACATCAGTCGCAGTCCTTGGTATGAACTATGGGATCAGTACCTAGAGTTGATTCAAGTGGAGGAGTCAGTGGCAGACGAGGAAGAGGAAAGATCCAGCACCACTTGCTCTTTACATCTTTTTTTAATTAATATTCTGCATTTAGGCCATAATGCACTGAAGTCCTCACATAGTGTAAAATGTTATGTGCCTAAAGCTACATGTATTGAATTATTTTTAACACACGCAGATGTGTGCATTATTCTGCATGTAACAAAAATATTCTGGCACATCATAACTTGCCCCAAAGAACTTGCAATCTGAGGACAGATGGACAAGTAATACAGAGGTCAGGGAAAGGGAACCAGAAAAGGAATATTCTGTGCTGATCAACACGATTTGCTATAGGCAGAATGGCAGAAATAGATTTTTAAGAGGGACTTAAAGGGAGAATGTAGGAGCCTTGCAGGTGAGTTCATGGGCAACCATGTGTAGGGGATTGTGTGGAAGAAAGCATAATGGTGATTTTTGGAGGCTAACAAATAAGTGGATACAGGTGGAAACATCAGTGGAAACGAGGTTTGTTCCACTGAGTTGCTGCATTCTGTAAGTATCCTGGAAGATCTGAGAGGCATTATGTGGATTGCGTCACCTGCGCAAACATGGTCCCTGGACAAGGTTTTATCTGAGTAGAGGAGTAGCAGTGGGGAATCATTCAGTGTATGGATTTTTTTGTATGTGTTGAAGTGCATTTGTAGACTTTGCATGCCAGCAGGTTAGAGCTGGAAAAACTTTTTAGGCAACGTTTTCCCAATTTGGCATATGAAGATTTCCCTGTGAAAAGGGTTCACATAAAGTTTTCTGTCAGAATATTTTGTTCACAAAATTTCCACATGAAGGGGGTTCTTACACAATTTTATATATTAGTTTTGATGACAGAATACCCCTCTGCTAGTAATTTTTTTTTTTTCTTGAAAACTAGCCCACACACAATATTATGACCCATGCTGTTTCCCAAATGATTCCTGAGTTATAACTTGACAGTTTTTAATAGAGGTTCTTTATACTGGCATTTTGAAGTGTTATCTTCTTTAAAAAAAACTTCTGGGTTTTTTTTCCCCCCCCTATTTGAAGGGTTACCTTAACATTGTGAGAAATGTGAACATTTTCACTATAGGAGGTAGGGGAGGAGAGTGGGAGAGGCTCAAAATTACCCTTCTAATAGAGCTCTGGAGGGAGAAGCACTCTGCTAATTATGATTTATTATTATGTATTTATTTGAAAAAACTGGTGAAGATCCCACATAAGTAGCAAACTGTGAGTTTGACCCTGCAAAGACTAAACATGCAAGTATCTTTAAGAATGTGAGTACTCCCACTGATGTCAATAGGGACTACTTGTGCATAAATCTTTGCAGGATTGAGATCAATAGAGAAGTGAGATTCCCTGGTGAGCTAGTAATACAATTCTAGCTTGGTTGCTTCATTTCTTTTCCTGTAGTCCTACAGCTCAGGCCCATAATATTTCCTCAAGGTTTATATTGTGAAACTGATTCATGGCATTTTCACGGCACTTAGAAATGCTGAACAGGAGCAGCTACATAATTGGGATTGTGATGCAGGAAAATATAGGATTCTTGCACTCCCATGTTTGAATTTAAGCTTGTGGAGCATACCATGGCTTCAAGTTTATAATGAGTATCAAAACTACTAGGGAAATTACTGTTAATTGGGCAGGCATTTTAATAGTTGTCCAAAAAGAAGAACATTTGTTATCTATGTAGTTAAAGGTCAAACACATGTTTGGTTTTTCTTTTCTAGGCTTATTTTGAAGTTGCTGATAGTTCAGGCATGATGTCGATGGTTTTGTGGAATTCTTTATGTCCTGAGTGGTATAACAGTATGAAGATTGGTACAGTACTTCTGCTTGAACAGTATGGTATCAAAACCAGTTATCCATTTAAAACACAGCCAACACCAGGGGATTCGCAGATGAAGAGATTTACTACGATTGGTTAAGTATTCCAGAAATCTGATTTCAAGTATTGCTGTTAAAAAGTTAGAAAATACCATTTCAGCTGACCAGTTACAAGAGCTACAGTGAAATTACGTGGCCTTTCAATAGATTTACCTTCAGTTCCCATTTAAAGGCAGGTGAAATACACAGTCCATTTTTGGGATGATGTTAGTATGGTCAGCGAGAGCAGTGGGTCTTGGCACTTCACCCACTTGAAATGAATGAGGTAATGCATACCTCTCACAGCTGTTGTTTCAGGCTGTCTGCACACTGGGGTAGATATTCTTGCTTTAGTTACACTTGGGTCATGTTGACAAGCTTTTTTTCCCTCCACAACCATTAGATGAAAAACTATCATTTTTTTGTAAATGAAAGCTGAGTCTGATATGATCACATAATTCCAAGTGTTGGAGCCCTAGGTACAGGGCTCTAGTGCCTATGTCTTAATTTGGCCTTCCTTCCAAATTAGTGTCACAAACAAATATAATTAATGTACTATTTCCATCCTCATCCGGATCATTCAAGGTGGGATCTAAGAGTCACATCCTGTAACAATCCATACCGGTGCCCATGTGGCGCCCCACTGAAGTAAGAGTTTGGTGCTTTATGATCTCATTTTACATTAATGATTGCTACCAGGTGCACTAAACAATAGTATCATGGTCCTTGATGTACTGATTCCTCAACACAGAGGAAAGAGGCTTCCTTTCTGCTGTTGGAGGGTGTGACAGAGCCAAGGCAGCCCTAATACAGGAACGCTAATGCCTTATTGCAAGACAGTGGCCTCCCCATAACAGGCCTTGTCACCAACACTTCTTTCTCCCTGAATATGGACTCCCCTTCCTTACGTACTCATATTCTGAATTAAACAGCAATCAGAAAAGCCATTTCCTTGACACACACAAAAATACATATCTTTGGGTGTTGGTGTATACATCTCCTTTTCTTCTTAGTAATGACAGTTTTGCTAAAGTAGTCACTACAGTGCATGAAAATAGACAATGTGCTGCACTGCTCAAAGCCATGTGTTCTCTCTCATGCATTTTGCTTTAAACCCTGTACTTAGCATCTGAAGTGTTTATGATGAGTTGGCAGGAGAGAGAAATGTTTTGCCAGGCAGGGAGACTTGGGGGGAAGACAGAAATGAAAACTGTTAATGCTTACAAGCCAGCATAACAGTAATTATACTTGCCACAGACCTGCCTGCAGCAAAGAGGCGCTGTCAGATATGCTAGTCTGAGACTCCTTTTTGTGTAAACAAAAATCACTCAAATTTTTAACGCTTATAGAAGTCTTCAGTTTGGTGTCACCACACCATTTATTGGGGTATCAGTGGTGATGAGATTAAAAACAACTTGGGAAGTAAGGCTACATATAATATAGGCTAATAGTTGCACAATGCAAGAATAAAATTGTAACTCAATAATGAAGTGTCATGGGGCATCTGCAGACTATAGTTGTAGTTTGTTTTTAAAAAAAAAAAAAAAAACTATTTTTCTCTTATCCAAAATGTGTACGTTATTCTGTATATTTCTCTTTTTGACAAATAGCTCAAACACTTTTCCCTGGCGTACACGTAACAAAAAAAAAATTACATATGTGTTGATGGATGAGCTATATTCATGGATGTTGTAAAAAGACAGAGTAGTGTTGTAGACTGCAAGAATATAGAAAAATTCTGTAGGACAACAGATATCCATTTTATATAACTATTTCAGCATGCACTTGCTCTGTATTTTCAGAATGACATTAAAAGTGAGATGCTGTTTCAGTAAATTGTCTCAGATGGTATAAAAAAATAAAATGTATAAACAAAGGCTTGATTTAAATACTTTGTCAGCCACAAATCCTGCTATAGGATATTTATTTATTATAGAACATGCACATACTGTGAGTGCCCTTCCAATAGTTAATTGAAACACAATAATCGACAGTTACATTGAACTGCTAAAATCACTGACCATTGAAATAATACACTTATAGTCCGTTATATCCCATCTTCTAAATAACCAAATATTCTCTCCTGTCCTCATTCTCAGATTCCCAAAAATGAGTCTGTGTGTCTGAAAGATTAAAAAAAGCCAGGTTTTGTCAGACCATGGGGAAAAATGCATCCCATAGTTGAGGGACCTTCGCAAAGAATATCCCGATAGCAACTTTCTATATTCTATCAAGTGAGCGCTAGCTTGTGTTCCTGTGCTGGTTGCAACTGTTGTAGTTTAGAGCAAGGACTGTGGTGATTTCTCAGGACCCAAACCATTTAGGGCTTTAAATGTTAAAACCAACACCTTGAATGCCACCCAGTAGTCCAGAGGCAGTGTGTGTATCTTAGTTCAATGAATTTATGTGGTCCTAATGAACATAGCTCAGTGTGCTTAGCAACAATCTTCAGCGTCTGAATGGTCATAAGGTATAGAGTGTATTACAATAATCTCAAAGTGACAAAGACAGGGATGAGTGCACCAAGCGCAAATGAAACAGCTGATCGTACCACACCGGATGCATTCCCCAAAACTACTGCCTTTTCATCCCAGGGTATAACAATACCTCTAAATTGCAGACTTGAGTTGTTAATAATAACCTCCTGCCACAAATTTATGGAGCTCACATAACTATATAATAATTTGGGTTGCTTCCAAGAATCTAGTAATTCTCTATCTTATCTGGATTAAGCTTCAGCCAAGTAGTCCTCACCCGAGCCCAAATCTCTGGCATACACTATCAATCACTGTACTGGACCTGCCGAATTGCTTATAATGGAAATATACAACAGAGTTTCTTGATCATAATCGCTTGGAGTCAAATCAGAACTTCCACCACTGGCACTTCAGCTGTCTTCCCTCCTATTTCATCCTTTAAAAGTGTTCTGTAAATTATGGTGATCTTTGAGAGTGTTTAAGAACCTGTCGA
This sequence comes from Caretta caretta, assembly GCF_965140235.1. Lineage (NCBI taxonomy): Eukaryota > Metazoa > Chordata > Testudines > Cheloniidae > Caretta > Caretta caretta. Next base: position 91,231,389 of record NC_134214.1, read on the forward strand.
TAGTGGTTGACAAAAGGTTTTTAAAATATCCAACTGGATCATCAACAGACTACCCCATGGAGGGAGCTGGACAATCCAGCAAGGTTCTTCGTATAATTTGTTACAACCTTTTATGACATCCTTACATTCCTCACTTTATCCATGTAAAAGTGGCAAAGAGTCCTGTGGCACCTTATAGACTAACAGACGTATGGGAGCATAAGCTTTCGTGGGTGAATTTCGTGGTATTCACCCACAAAAGCTTATGTTCCAATACATCTGTTAGTCTATAAGGTGCCACAGGGCTCTTTGCCGCTTTTACAGATCCAGACTAACACGGCTACCCTTCTGATCCTTTTATCCATGTAGTGACCTAAAATCAGAAACACAAATTTTATTCGTACTTGCAAAAGCAGTGGGCCAAAGTAAGAGTGTTTCATTTATTCAGCAAAAATACCACTTATTCAGACCTAAAGAAGAGCTCTGTGTGGCTTGAAAGCTTGTCTCTCACCAGCAAAAGTTGGTCCAATAAAAGATATTACCTCACCCACCTTGTGTCTCTACCTATTCAGAAAATCAAAGTAAAGGTTTCCTTTGAATACATTTTTATGCTTAAAATGCTATTGTTTTTCCCCAGAAATTAGCCTGAATGTTCGAGATCCTCCAACTAAAATTAACATTATTCCAGAAAAAATGGTTAAACCGGAGTGGAGATTACCTGAAGTTAGATATCGGTTTGTCACAAGGTAAAATAAAGGTTTGTGTTCTGTTATGTGTGGCCTAATGTTTTGCTAATTTTTATTGAATTTTAACTGGGAATATTACAGGAAAACATCCATTATACCTTGTTATGTCTTCCCAACTTTTCTGCTCTGGACACTATTTAGGAATTTTTCAGAATGATTTAAATTTCAGGTCTTTAAGAATTATCAACCATTTCTCTTTAATTTTGTTTTTAGGTCAGAACTGGATAACTTACCGAACAATCATTCCTGTGATATTATTGGTCTTGTAATATTTGTAGGAAGGGCTGAAAGAACAAGAAAGAGAGGTTTTTATAAAAATTCTTTTCAACATTTATCAAATTATTACAATTTGGTGGAATATTATTTAATTTAAAAAAAATTTTGTCTGTGCAGAATATAGTGAAGATTTTTGGATTCATCGCTGGGCACATGTTGTTGATGGGACATCTGACCAACCATTCATACTGGAATTGTTTGCCACTTCTCAGCCGGATGTATTTGAACATATTCACCCAAGTATTTATCGTACAATAGTCTGACTATTTTATTATTTACTTGTTTATTTCCGTTTACAATATTTTTCTATCTAGGCATCTTTGCCATGAATTCAAATTATCCCTAAAACTTCTCATCCCAACTCAGAAAATAAATGAGCAGTAATGAAAACAGACCCAAACAATGCCTACCACAGCAAAAGATGGTAGCCCTCATCATAACAGACCTTCCCCAATAACCCAGGTAAATAGATGGGCCTTACAGCGTACCCTAAAATTGAGCTGATCTGGCCTATTTTTAACCAAGTTTGAGTGAATTCCAATTTTGAAGCCCCTTGCAGAGAACACCCAGTTGGTAACCCCCTTTCTCAGCTCAAAAGACTCCCCAGCTGTAACTGTGACAGTATAGTACAGGGAAAGGGGCAGCCTCTCAGGTAGGCAAGTCCTAAGCTGTGTAGATCTTTACAGATAAAAACTAACGCCTTAAACTCCACCCAGAAACCAACAGGGATCCAGTAGCGATCACAGAGCACTCATGAGGGGTTCTCAGCATGCTGCACAGGTTAATAAGACTGCTGGATTGTGCATAATCTTCAGTTTCTGAATGAAGCCCAATGTATAAGACATTACGATCTTGAGGTGACTGAGGCACGTATGATGGTATCGGCATCTGCATCCAAAGGAATTGGTCGCAACCTCCTGGACAGATAGAGGTGGAAAAAGGCCTTCCTAGAAACTGCTGCTTTATGAGTGGCTAACAAATGCTGTGAATCAGATTATACTCCCCATATTGTAATGTTTAATATCAAGTATGCAGCTGCGCACCCTCAGTTTAATGGGCCATATATTCTAGTTGCTATCAGCATCTCTATCACCTCAATTTTATCTGCATTGCAGTTCTCATCCATGACCCAATTTTACTTAAACTCTGGCATTTGTCAGAATAGGCTGGGTTCAGTCAGAGAGAGCGCACTGAGTAACAGGGTGCATGCATTACGTGCTTCTTTGCTAACCCTCCCGAAGGATTCATGTACAGATTGAATGGGAGGGGAGTCATGTTGAAACTGTGGAAATGGACATTTGAGCATAACTAGGGATGATGAGCAATTTCCTAAAACCACCATCTGGGATCTCTCAGCAAGGAAGGAACGGCCCTGTCTACTCAGGGTACTTGGGCCTGATCCAACACCCAATTATATCATTGGGAGACTTCCTTGACTTAAATGGGCTTTGGAACAGACCCCTAATCACTAGAAAATAGTGCCTTAGTATTTAAGGATAATACTCTGCTCTTTCTCTCTCTCTTATTCTAAATGTTTTTAAACCAATACACATTAAGGCCTGACTTTTCAGTGATGTTGAACACATAAATCCCATTGAAGTGAACAGGTGGTGCAGATGCTCAGCACCTCTGAAAATCAGATATCTAGGTGCATAAATATGGATTTGTGTGCCAAACTTTAGTTTGAAAACTTTGATGTACTTGTACTGAAGTATTAGACTGGTAATAGGATACAAAGCATTTTCATCTTTGAGTTACTAGTTTGTGTATAGAGCAGGTTGAGAAGGACTGTTAATTGGTTTGTGTGAAATGAGTTGGTGGCTTTAATTCAGTTGCTGGCAGGTAAGTGTCCACACCAAACACACAAAAAAACACAGTCACAGTTGGTATCCAGATTAGCTGTATCAACAAAGTCCAAGGATTGAATGAACATTAGGAGTTTACTATGCATTCACCCCAACACATTTTTTTCCATGCCAAGGAAGAAACACCTTTGTAGGGCAGCATGGGAAAACTTGCTCATATTGGTTCTGTGGATACAGGGCTTCAGTTTTATGTAAGATTGTATTGGCTTACCTGATATATCTTATTGATGATCTTTTTCCAATTGCTTAGTCAAGATTTTTCAGACACAATCCTAGTCTGTCATTTCTTCATTAAAGATTGTGAACTGTATATTTTTTCAGAGAGTGATGCTATTTCTGTTTAGACCATTGATTGTAACATCTTTTCAGAAGAAATTTTTTTCTCTAGTGTTTGGTACTTGATTTGTTTCTTCCGCTTTGAATGCAGCTGAAATTGACATAACTTTGTTATACTAGATCAACTTAAATAACACTTTCTTTCCCATGGCAAAAGTGATTAGTATGTATCACAGAAACATCTGTGATGAGATCACACCTCCAGCCACAGTAGCGTGAAACCTTAAGAATATATGGCGTTACAGGTTGGTGGGAGGGAGAGAAATTAACTACTATTTCTTGTACTCTGTGTTTTTTGGTTAAGGGGAAATGAGTTTGGAGGGGGAGGATGTTCTGTGATGAAGTTTTGAGGAAAAATCTGGAATGGTATCACAATTAATCCCCTTTTAACTATCATAGTTGTTTGGCCTTTTTTGCAGAATACTTGAAATATCAAAGTTGAGGAAATCAAATGTAGAATTGTATACGACCATAGTTGCTGTTTTTAATTATTAACACTGATAGATTCCATTGTGTCACATAATGAAGAATTAGTAAGGCTGGCTGGAAGACAAGAAATTCTGTTCTAATGTGGAACAAAAACGAGACCTTTCAGAAAAATTTATGAAAAAACGTGAGCAAGGCTGATCCAAGAATAGCCGATAGCCTGGTGCTTAACACGCTCCATCTGGATGTGGGAGACCCAGGTTCAAGACCCAGGGAAGTGCCTGAACCACTGGTCTATAATCAGTCTCTCTATCTCTTTGGCCTTATTAGGATTTAATTATTTACTCAAAGTGGAACAGTAGCTCCAACATATATGAGAGAGAGAGAGAAACTACTCTGGCACATAGGAAAGTTGTTTTTTTTAATGCATAGTTTTAATCTGAACGCAAATCTTCATGAGACAAAACATCTGTGATGTTTGAATTGTGAAATATTAACTTAATTGTAGCATGGTTTGCCAAGGCCTGAATCCTGCCAATACTTGTACAAATGTTTAACTTCCATTGAAATCTTATTGCTTTGTTTAACAGCTATGAATCCAATTCCATCCCCAAATTGTGAGCTCTGACAACAAAAGAGTGAAGCATTGACCACATGGTTAAGTTTTTGCAGGATCAAGAGTTAAGATACTTTTTTTTTTTTAGTGCATATTTAAAACTACTTTGGTATGGGACAGCTTTGGAATCTTGATATACCAGAAAAAACTGAAATGATTTTTTCTCTCTAGTGACCTATTTGGTGTGCACACAGATGAGAGTGGTGCGGGACATCACTGAGAATACTCCCAGAGCACTTTACCTTACAACTTCAAATGAGAGTCAGATGTTTATTACAGGTAAATAAAATATTATTTTTAAATTAATTTTACATGACAAGTACTGCATGTTATATATTCCTCGATAAATGAGGTATTTCAGCTTGAAGATGTCCATAGTATTTCTAGATACAGAGCAAAAACAATTAGCTTTTAAAGCAGATTCCAACATCACACTGTAGCATACCTTGCATTCCTTCCTTCATTCAGAGATGTTATTTTACCAAAGCGCCACTTCTGAAATCCTCTGGAGAGTCAATAAATTTTATTTTTCCATTTAATGACTTCAGGTTCCTTTTTCTCTCTCACACTCCCACTCCCAAACAAAATACCCTCATATTTAACTCCTATTGGCCTGATTATAAACTTGAGACCAGTCCAGTTTCAGCATTCATAAATTGGCCTGTCCGGAAAGTGGTTAGGTTTCCTTCACGTCTACAAGACGTGCACAAGAAGACAAAAGAAGAAAGAAGGAAAATGAAGTTATTGAGTAAAACTATTAAAACTTCATTGAGCTAATGTCAGATGGACTCTAAACAAGCCATGATGAGAAGATATGAGCTAACTGATATTGAAAGGCAGATCAGGACAGTTATGAGCTGAAAATATTGAGATTGTTACAAAAGTTAGAACATTGCAGTATGGTAACCGAAAGATGTAAGGTGTCTTCCCCTGCTAAATCATCATAGTATATTTTAAGAAATTATAATAATATATCCAGTGTTTGTGCTATTGTTGGGTTGGTCCATATGAAGACTCGTTAATTGCTTCATTACAGACTATTTTAAGAACTTGACACTCCTAATCATATGCAACAAGGAACCTTTATAAAAACTGTAATTCCATCAATTGCTTTTTTCATAGATTCCAGTGTTCCGTTCTATTGCAAAAAGGTCCTGTATAGCTTTTAATCTTAAATTCAGCCCAGTAAACATTCTTCCCCAGACATATCCTTGTTTTACTATCCAGTTTGTTCTTTCTACAGTATTCCTGACATGGTATGTCAGCCCAGACAATGAGTACTGAGTCCCTTTATAGGCAGATGGAAACAAGAAAATACACTTTTATGTCATTATAAAAATATCTGGATGCCTCAACACACTCAGTTGGGTCTGCAGAGGAGCTTCTGATTGGCTGAATCAGGATTAGCCACAAATCTTCCTCTTGACAGAGGTATCTAGTTCTAGATTTCAGAGCTTCCAAATGAAGGACTTCTGATTTTTAGTGTCCTCCTGACTTGCTTCCAGTATGTTAGCTATTCTGCTTTATATCCACCTTGCTCCTAAATCAGAGCATCAGCTAGCATCTCAAAATCATCGGCTGAGACTGTTTTCAGCTCAACAGCCTCTAAATTGGTCTATCTTGCTGCGGACACAGTGGTAACAGGAGAATAGGGTCTCCTTTGATGAGGAAAAGGTAACTTCTTGGTGTGAAATGCTGCTTCTTGCTCATCTTTTTTACTCTGTTGTGTGGGACAGAATATAACTAGCTAGTTCTAAAAAGAGTGTTTAACTGTTTTACTACCCAAATGTTAGCATTTAGGGTACCTAAGAGTTTGTGTGTTTAAATCCAAGTGCCATATATAAGGGTCCCATTTCACTTTTTCATAAAGCCACTATTGAGTGCTAGAAGGGACATTGTGTTAGCATCTCTGACTTGGCTTTTTGTGCATATTGCTGTATAGTGTTCAAATGTAGCAATTTATAAAAAACAATTTAATCTATTTGATCCTTTTATTTCAATATTTCAATAAAACCTTTTGTTTTAACAGGGTGGCACAAAGGCCAACCATATACCAGAGATGCCAAAGTGAAAAACTTTATCCAGTGGATTAAAACTCAAAGTGAAGCTGATCAAATGAAGAAAACTGTAATTGGTGGATACTGTCCTTTCCCACCAGCACCAAATACTTTTTTGAAGTATTGTAAAAATAATAAAGGTATCCTGCACCATACCTAATATCCCCATTACATGTGCCTCAATCTGAGATGTCATCACAAGTATTCAAAATTAGCAACTCTGATTGCTTTGCACCTGGATTATATCAATGGTTAAATACTGGAATGTCCTTCAAGGAACAAGTATTATGTAGCTGCTGAAGATAGACTCTGAACCAAGGCCTCAGCTGGTATAAATTGTCATAGCTCTATTGATGGCACTGAAGTTTTGACAGTTTACGTCAGCAGAGAATCTGCCCCTCTGAATGTATACTCCATAGATGTTCTGTTCTGTACCATCTGCTTCAGCTACATCTTCAATCAGCTTGAAAGTCAGCGTCGTATTGAAGAACATAAGATTTGATAATGATAAAGAACTTCCTCAGTAGTATATTAGGCAGAGCCTTGAATAACTATGATAATTCAGTATTAACTCTGAGCTTGCTGAAAAGCTTTGCTCCCCAAATATTCTGAAAATGAGAGATGAGAAAACAGGAGGATTTAATTACTGAGAATTTCAATTTTAAGACAATAATCTAAATTTAGCAATAAGGTTCTTTCCAATTATTTTTTATGAATCCAACATTGATACTTTTTAGTAGTTTTCTATTTCTTTAAAACTTAAATTTGTGGGAATTCCTCTTTTGCAGTTGAATCAGTTTTGAAAGCCATAAGCGAAATGGAGAGGGAGATTGAAGACCTGCACTACAGGGAGCACAAGCGCTTTGCTGTTCAGGGGATAATTAGTGCTATAAAATATGTCAGCTATGCAGCTGAAGATGCCTCAGGAGTGGAACCAATTCAGGTACAGTGCTTGAGGATTAATAGTATAGCACTTAAGATGCTGCGATCGTAATTACAATTGAGATCTCTTGCATTTGAATTCAGAACCAACATACATTGTCTCTTGATTAACTGAATTTACCATTCTGAGCACAAGAGAAGCATGAAAGTCATAGTTTAACTTTTAAAACTTAATGATTTACTTGTTTTCTGTTACAGTCTTCAATAAAAGTACCTGCTGTATAAAAGTTACTGATTTAAAAACTAATTAAATAGCATAGTTAAAGTAAATTAGGGACTGGGAGAACTGGCTACTTTAATATAACCTATCACTTTCTAGACAGAGGTGTTTTCTTTTTTTCTTTAAACTTGATTAGAGAGGATTTTCTATAAAGCAAATTTGCTCGACACTATGATGGCGATACCCTAGTCTCAATCTTGTATCCAATTCCTCATAAAGTTATTGGAGGAAAACTAACTAGAGATCAGTCTGATCTCTTTTTGAAATTGAAGATGAAATAGCTTTAATTGTTTATCTGTTACAGGAAGATAGAGACCAGTCAGCATCTCAAAAAACTATAAAAAACACTGGTATGTCTAAAGATTGTGTTACGAAAGGGAAAAAGCGAAGCCATCGAAATAAAGAAGCTAACTCCGTACTTGATTCACAATGCGCTTCATTGGAACAACAGCAGCATCCACGTATGTTAACCAGAAAGAGTCGAATCAAGAGAAAGATCGAACACCGTACAGAGCCTGAAAAGTAAGCCTGTTGAATAAAGTGTGGTTATATTAATTGTTCCATTTCACTGATCTACTATAGATATATAGAGTAAGATTTTTAAAAAGTACCTAAGTGATCTAGCAGTACAAGTCCCATTGAAAGGCAACTGACTGAAACTATAAGCAGCCCAATTAAAAATGGTAATCCTTGTTCCTTATAGACCCAGTCTTGCTCCCATTAGTCAATGAAAGCAGGATTGAAGAAAACACCTTACTGACTAGAACTTTGTAAGCCATGGAAATGATTCTGCAGAAAATCATCCTCCTTAGCTCTTGCTATATTCTTGCAGCTATTATATTAATTCTCAGTCATCTGAACCACTGGTTCTGAGTTTATTTTCTCCAAAAACATAAATTTCATTGGATTGCCATTCTTGATTAAATACTTGTGACATTATCCAGGGTACAATCTGTACAGCCCTCTGCGGATACAAATTGATATCCGTGGATGCGGATAGAAATCGGTATCCGCTGAACCACAGGGCTCTCCTGGGAACCGCAGTGACCAAAGGAGCAGAACGTGGGGCCACCACTCCCGGGAGCCAGCGCCCCGCACCAGCAGCTCCTCCAGCACGGCTATACAGACCTCAGACAGGAGACACAGTCTCGCAAACAGCTGCATGGACGGGGGCGGGGCTGAGGGAGATACAGCTGTACGGGAGGAGCAGTCGGTGTGGGGCACTGGCTCCTGGGAGTGGTGGCCCCACGTTCTGCTCCTTTTGCCGCTCTGGTTCCCAGGAGAGCCCTGCGGTTCAGCAGATACCGATTTCTATCCGCAGGTATCCGCATCCACAGATATCAATTTTTATCTGTGCAGGACTCTAACAATCTGGACTGTTGAACAGCTGTGTCCCCTCAATTCTCCAACCTGGGGTGCCTTTCACACTGTTTCTCTGTGAGAGCAACCACTCCTAGTCTGCTCTCACAAAGCCTCCAGAATGTAAATTACTCCCAGCTATACTGAATGAGTGCTATGGCCAGCCTCTCTTGAATAACACTGCAGAGTAACACCAGCAAATTCCCAGTCCCAGACTTTCCCCCAGAAATATGAATATTGTACTGCCCAGCCCTCTACGATATGCACAAATCCTGTTATCTCAAATGGTGTTCCCCAAACACTTCAGTCCAACCACAGAGGTTTAGATAAAACAATAAAACAAGTTTATTAACTACAGAAAGATAGATTTTAAGTGATTACAAGTAGTGAGGCATAAAAGTCAGAATTGGTTACAAAGAAATAAAAGGTAAAATGCATCTAATACCTAACTTAAGCTTAGTGAATTCAAAGCAAAAGTCTCTCTCACCACATGCTTCAGCAGGATCCCTCCTTCAGTCCTAAGCTGTTTCTTTGTTCCTCAGGTGACATGGCTGCCATGGGCAGAGAGAGAGGGAGGAATAAGTTGGGGCATCTGTCCCCCATTTTTATACTTCTTCTTTGAGTATTATCTCCAACTGGGGTTCAGGATGCAGAAAATGTGTTGGGATGGGAATCTCCAGCTGTTTCTTTGCCAAGATGTAAATTTCTCCCTCACGCCCTTTTCCCTGCCAAAGAATGGCCACTTAACCAGATGAGGGGTCATTTGATTCTGTTGATACCTGGCTCAGGCATCAGTTTGCCTTTTGTCCCTAAGGAACTGGTTTGTGGCTGCTTTTCTAAACTTGGAACATGTCTCAGTATGTCATACAGTAGAATTTTATAACTTTACATACAATGTTGCCACAGTCGTTTTACCAGGACAAAAATGATCAGCAAATTATGAGTTTCAAATGATACCTCATAAGGCATACTTTGTACAAAATGTATCATAGTCTTGTAAAAGGGGTGAGCATACGGGTACAAACTGTCACAGTACTCCAGCATGCAGACTTGGAAGAAACTCTCACAGCTCTAAATTTCTGCACCGTTGGACCTAGCAAGTAGCATCATGAATGCTTTAAGAATTTTCAGACATGTGGCATTCCACTTGCCCTGATTAAAACAATCAAGTGGACCACAGTGCTTTTTATATACAGGGAGAAGCAGTATCATACCTATTGTGATGAGAAACAAACTCTGGTGTGAGAAGAGTCCCCACAGGAGACATTCCTGGGGATTACCAACCTGTCAGGAAAAGCAAATGCTAAATCATAGAAAGGTTAAGCCGGTGGATTAAAGGGCATACGCAGGTTGTGTTGATCAACTAGCAGTGATCAAATCTTTCTGGAGTTGGGTGACAGTCAAGCTAGATCTCTTTAGACCAGGGGTCTCCAAACCTTTTGAATCGCGCACCCCCAGGGCCAGCTCTGGGGAAACAAAAAGAAAAGCTGCCTCTGAAGACGGAGTGGGGAGAGCTGAGCTGCCGCCAGCATGCCGGTGGCACTCCTCCTGCCGCGCACCCCCACGGATGGTCTTGCACATCCCACTTTGGAGGCCACTGCTTTAGAGCATAATACTGATGTTCGGAACAAACATTTCTGTGTTTGTTTGTGATGGGAGGATTCTGTGTGCCTTCCAACCCATATCTGTGGTATCAGGAGTCCTGGCTAGGGTTAGCAGAAATGAATGTCGGCAGTAGCTACTGCTGTGAGCTGGCAAACGTGCCTCCACGGGTAGTTGTGACGGCACACTCAACCAGGGCACAAACGTCATCAGCGGCCTTTCTGGCACAATCCAAGAGATCTGTAAGGCCACTACCTGGTCGTCTGTCCACACGTTCGTGTCTCATTATGCATTTACCCAGCAAGCTCAAGATGATGCTGGCTTGACACAGCAGTGCTGCAAGCTGTACAACAGTGAACTCCAAGTTCACTGCCATGGACACTGCTTGTGAGTCACCATGAATGGGCTCGAAGAAGAAAAAACTATTACCTACCTTTTCGTAACTGTTGTTCTTGGAACTGTGTTGCTCGTGTACATTCCATTACCCGCCTTCCTGCCCCTCTGTTGTAGTTGCCGCAAGAAGGAACTGAGAGGGCTTAGTATAGAAACCTGTTTATGGGCTATGCGTGGTTCTCAACCCATTTACTATTGTGGGCTGCATATGCAGCTCTTTGTGTTATGTGGGCTGCATCCACAATATACATACTGTATGGCCCTGAGGTTGTTACGTGGGCCGCAGCTATGTGCTGTTTGGGCTGCAAGCAGCCCGTGGGTTGAGAACTGCTGGTCTATGACATTCAGCTCTGTTTCTGCCAGGGCTACACATGTCGTTTTCAGCAAGTTTCCACTAGAGGGCGAGAAATGCTGTTTTTAACGTAAAACATTTTTCTGTAGATTTCACTGATTCACGTGTCAAGAAATGCATTTAGTCTTGAACTTTGAGAAGGTTTATGCTGAGAAAAATGATTCTAGTTATCTCAAATGTTAATTTCTGAGCTCAATGTCAGAGTGATCCTTATCAATAAAAAGAACTCTTATCAAGGTCTGGAGTTTGTGCTTTAGAAGTTACAGGTTTTTTATAACCTAGTCACCAAACACACACACAATTTTATGTGAAGCTTGAAAACCTCAGAATTAACTGTAATTTTTCCTTTTATAGCTTGCATGAATTTCAGCAAGAAGATTCTGTTCCAAAACAAAATATCTTGACTGAGCCTGACACTTCACAACCTGATAGAGGTATGTGGCTAAATATTTTGTTTGGCTGCGATCATTCCAGTATTTTACAAAAGATGTAGATCTAGACTTTCTCCGCTCAGGCCCAAAGTTGGGGGACAAAGGTGGTAGTATACCACCTTTACATCCCCTGTCCCCACCATCCTTGAGCTGGTTCAGCCCTTAATACAATGTAGAGAAGCCCCAGGACTGTTCTTATTTACATCAAGCTGCAACAGCCTCTAAGGAACCATTCTGGCAACTAGGTATCAGCATCTTTTCCCCCAACACATGCTGGGGTGGCTGTATGAGTGGTAGAACACAACTGTATTGCTCTATGCCACTGTGTAAGGAATCCTTAATGTCTCTTTAGCTGGCTTTGAGTCCATGTTGCATCTCTGGAGCAGGGCAGAGGACCTCGTCTCTATTTTTGTTGTTGGTGTTGCAGTAGTGGTCCAAATGTGGTAGTGTTTCCAAAGTCAGGAAAGTCTTCCCAGATGATAAGTACATTCTAAAAAAAGTCAGACTCTGAGGAAAGGTAGTAACATACAAGCAAGTAATCATGGTGATGAGAGTTACACATCTTATTAGCTACATGTTTGGACTTTTTTTTTTAAGTTAAACACATTAGAATTTCCCTGTCTTGTTCTTCGTCTATATTTGAAAGTTAAATCCAGATGTTTTAAACAGATATTATCTCAAATTATATCTGTTCCTAGTGTGGGCTTCATTTGTAAGTTTACTATCAATATATGTAAACTCTATCTTATTCCATGCGGAATCTGCATTATTGTAATTGTTCATAGTGGGAGCTCACGCAATCAGATGTTCATGATGGCGTTTATATATATATTAGACTGGCAAAGAAAGTGTGGTGTCGGCTGCAGAGAGCTCTCTCCAGCCAGCTGGGCTTCAAATACTTACTTTGTTTCCTTTTAAATACCATCATTCTCTTAAACGTGGATTTCAGCATCTCACTTTTCAGTAGCAAAAGGCTGTAACTTCTGCTGTCCTGTCCTAATTTCACATCTGTTTGTGTTGATTCAAATATGAGAGGACATGCAAATTACAGCCCCAGAATATAAAGAGAGGAAAGTAAGAGAAGGCATGATTGAAGTTTGAGAAGGGGAGAGATATTTAATCCTGGCATTTATATCCCAGCAATTTTTAACTTTAATACCACAAAATCCTGCAAATAAGGTCTTAACACTTATTCTAGAGGGTCGCAGTTACAGTATTTTTCTTTCTTCTCTTAATGTAATTATACAGAATATCCCAGTAAAATTTCTTTTCAGCCAGCTATCTTTCTAACCAGATGTGGATGTTTAGTTGCTCAAAATTAAAAATGGCAATAGCATGAAATTTAACACTTGGTATACTGTACCACTGATATAAGGCAGCGCTACCAAAGAGTTGCAGTTCTAACAGCCAGCATTGTTATGGAATGCCTAATAATGTTCACTTTCCCAATGATATAACACGCTGCTTATAAATTTAAAAGATTAAAAGCAACTGTTACATAATCAAGCAGCTAAGCTTTTTGTTTTAGTTTTTTGAGATGTCATTGTTTTCAGTTTCATTTGACTCATCTATATTTAATAGTAATTTCCCCCTATCTAATGCATGACCACCTTAATCATCCATATAGTAAACTGAGAGAGTGCTTATGAATGGGGGAGGATGGTGGTTGTAAACTTACTATACACACCAGTTTTGTGAGATAAGTCCTGCTCCATGCTCTGCACAAGGGTTCTCCAGACAGCACTCAAATGCTAGTGCAGTTTCTTAGGCCCACCAGTTTTCCTTACTTTTCACTATAATTCCTTGTGTCTCATCCAATGCAGTAATGGTCGTGTACTCTGCTTGTTTAATGGTCTTCCACTTGGGTGTTGCCATTTCTGGTTTAGCCATATACACCCTGGTGTCTTCAGTTCTTTGGGACAGCTAAAGCTCCGTTGTAATAACTACCGTCGTGCTTCCTGCGAAGCAGTGAGGAAATTTGCACACACAATTCATGTGACTAAATTGGAAATAGCAATACAAGTTTTCATAGTATAGTATCAGGATGGGGGCACTATTTGTGGGGAGGGCAAGACAAAATAGGGATAACTGGGAAAAAAAATAGGCTGGTTACATTTCGGAATGGGCCTAGTGGTAAGCTCACAGAATGGGGACTTGCCTACAAAATTGGAAAAAAATGGTTTCTTTGAAGTTTTTCCAGTTCTTAGTTCACAGGTTACATATAATGGTAGACATAGGGACTTACAGTTAGCTATATAACTGGGACTCTGCACAATATACATTATAAGGCAGGGGTTCTCAAACTGGGGGTCGAGACCCATCATGGGGTCGTAAGGTTATTACCGGGGGGGTCGCGAGCTGTTAGCCTCCACCCCCAAACCCTGCTTTTCCTCCAGCATTTTTAATAGTGTTAAAAATGTTCGGGGGGTCGCACTCAAAGGTTTGCTTGTGATAGGGGTCACCAGTACAAAAGTTTGAGAACCACTGTTATAAGGTACAGCCAGTAGTCTTCATTGCATGAATATACGTTGTACAGAAGGTGGTAAAGAATATCATCATAAAGTACCTGTTTCCTTTTTATACTTCCCGAGTGTTGGTAAAACAAAGTGACTGGGGAGGTGACTGGTCCTTATCCACCCAAAAGCAAGCAATGAATGGCACCTTCCAACCAATAATTATTTTTATGAATCCGGTCTTCAAACTGTAGCTGGAAACAACATACAGTATTTACTAACAGTCCAGCCTTAGCTTAATTCTTTATGCATTCTTCGTTTTGATTTTTCCACCTATATTTTCACATTTGACTTTAATATTAATCTATTCATGAAATTTTTGCTTTTCCTAATACATTGGGGGGGTGGTATGGTTTTGTCTATGCATATTGATCAACTAAATGTTTAATGTATTTATAATAGCAGACAAACAGGGAGTGAATGATGCACCTGAAATAGAAGAGATGGGAAGAACTTCTCATGATTCATGGCAAAGTGATCTGTGGGTAATGGTGAAAGACAACTTAATAGATCACTTGCATTACTGCACTGTTTTCCCAGAAAGCATCCCACGTAAATTTGATTATATGCTCAAAGAATTCCTTATACAGCAATACAATCTACATCCAGCTGTGCACAATCCAAAAGAATACATAACAAATAAAGAAATTCATGAATTTAAAAGTGCCAGTGGCCCTGGGCACTATGAAGTGACTATACTGGGTAAGTGACAATTAGTACTTTAATTTTTTTTAGGAAGAAATCCTAGCAATGTAAGGTTTGTTAGCATTCTCAATGTTTAACAAAGAACTGTTTAACTTTCTATGAAGTTGAATGGATACTTTAGTATAATTTGGGCATTATGCTAAATTGCTAAGTTAAGAAATGAATGAGGTTCTTTTTATATACAATCTTGTTAAATGTACAGACTGATTTTTTTTTAACGGATAATATTAAGGAGGCACCACTCCAAACTCCATAGTTAAGTCTGAGTTGAGTTTTACACTAAAAGGAGGTAGTCTCCAGACTTACAGCACATTTTGAGTACAGCATTAATTTTCTGATGATTTTCAAATTTCCATGTAATTTGAGTTAAGACCTATTTTAAAATTAATTTTAAAGAAAGTTAAAATTTGGCTTTTGGATGTTTCCTTACTTTTTTTTTTAAATAGAACAAAAACAAACTGTTCAAAATATCAGTTTGAAAAACAGCATTAAATTTTTGTGGAAAATATCCTGCCCGCCCCCACTCCCACCTCCCCTTTTTTTAGCTTAAATTGTGAATTTGAAAGTTGCTTTCTAGCTGTACTTTCTGTGCAGTTAAAATTCACTTAAATCTGGTTTCTCGGCTACATTTGAAGAGACTGGGTTGTAATTAAGCTATTAAAATTTTGTTTTTATGTAACTGTTAGGATTACGGACAAGCATTGTTCGGTAGGTCAGATCATTCTTAAGTGGAGCTATTTTGAAAACAGCAATAACCAATCTCCACCCTTTTTCTCCAGCTATTTTACATGCTGGAAATGTGTTTGTTGAAATGAGTCAGTGGTGTAAAGGGAACTGTACGTATGTTTCAAGAGTACTACTTCAGCCTCATCTATAACTGGACTGGTTCCAACTGCAGAGTGGATTTGATTTAAATCATGATTTAAATCACTAGTCAGGAAGACTCAATTTAATCATGGATTTCTACATAAAAGTGCATTTTTTGTTGGTTGTTATAACTTTAATACACATTCTTCACAACGCAGAGATAGATGTAGGTTTCATTTTTAGAAGGTACACACTATACCTTTTTAAGTGATTTGTTTTGAAAACTTTTCAGATTAGTTTTACAGCTATATCAGAAAATAAATAATTGGTTATTTCATTTACCAAAGGTAATTGAAGCAGATATTTATGAAGTCACTAGGAGGTGAACTATCTCCAATTCAGCAGGTTAATATTTGGAGGATTTTCTTGCTGTATTAGGAGGAGAACATCACCACACAGACATTTAAATTGTTTTATTTAACTAAAACAACAACGTTATGTATTCTGGATTTTTTTTCTTCAACAGCAAACATATAATATTGTAACAAAACAAGCATATGAACTTTTGAATCAGGTTTGTTTTTGTTAAAATTGTTTTTAACTAAAATAGTTAAGTGAAATATTTAAAAAAAAAATGAAATAGTCTATGTCAGCCAGGTCAACATGAGAAACTTTAAAATATTGGCTTCTGCAGCTAACTCAGTCATCTTCACCTTCATTTTCCTGTTCATTCATAATCTGGAAAAGAAAAACAAGCTTTCCTGCTTTTTCAGGTCACAAACTATTTCTCAATTTGGAATGAATTAGTCCAAAGGAAGAAAATATTCTTACTACACCAGCAAAAGAAGCTACTGCTGTTAAAAGTGAGATTATCACTTCAACAGTCTCTGAATTCAAGTGCTTAAGTGACTTCTACCAGTTCACTGGTATACCTTTCTTTAAAACATCATCAGCAAACATATATTTCTTGAATGATTCACCCTTAGCTCTGAAGTTTATTATGGTTGGTATTATGGAGGGATGATTGCTGGATGTCCATGTCATAGCCAGCTCCTCTTCTTCAGCAGTTAAGGTTTGACCCTGGTACTGAGTATTGAGAATATTTGCAAGAAAATGAGCTAGAGATAGTGCTTGTCCCATTCATTTTTTTAATGTTTGCAATTTAACTCTGTCATTGTATATTTCTCTCTTTAAGATCTCACTCCGTTCCTTCCAAATTTCAACAGCATCAGCAATAAAACAGCTATTTCTCTGCATTTTGTTCAAGGCTACAGAAGTAGGCTTCAGAGTACTCAGCATGTGTTCAACATTTCTCCTAAGCCCAGTGTTGAGAACTTTGCCATCTATTTTTTCACGATTTTGTTCACAAACTGTCATCAGATTAGGCCAGGTCTTGATATAGGGCTCAAAACAGTCCACTACTGAGTTGCATCGTACATCTTGTAGGAAAGTTAACTTGGTTCCTCCCACTTTTTTCAGAGCAGCTGCTGCAAAGTGGTTGTTATGGAAGTATTTTGCAATTTCAACATTAGCCTTTATTTCTGGAACACTGACGTCTTTTGCTAGGAGGTGCATCAAATGAGCACTGCAACTGTATATTATTAGCTTGGGACTCTCTTCTAAATAATTGCTTCTCATCTTGGATACATTTGCAGCATTGTCTGTTTGAATTTTTTTCAGTTTGTTATAGCTTTTTGTAAGTATTCTGTTGTGTGCGCATTTTCTGATGTATCAATTGTTTCTGTAAAGAAGACCTTCCCTTCTTCTGTTGTCACACAAGCACATACAACAGGATCATTGTGGACATTGCTCCACCCATCAAGACTCAGGTTAACAATTTTACGCTCTAGACCTTTTGCACACTGCTCAATTTCTCTTTCATATGCTTTATCCAGCAATTTGCCTGCAACATCTGCTCTGTTGGATGGACTGTATTCTGGTCTTAATGACTGAACCATGTTAATGAAGTGGGGGTTCTCAATCATACAGAAAGGAGAGTTTGTTACATAAACAAACTGGGCAATTTTTTCATCAATGACCTCTTTTTGTAATCTGCTAGTTCTTACCACAAACTTTTCTACAGTTGTTTCTGGATGATGGAGATTTTTTTTTTTCTTTTTGCTTCGGGTGATATACTGTGGCTGTGTGACATACATGATGTGACTGAAACAGTATCATTGGCAGATAACTCTGAAAATATAGAAAATGATGGTGGTCTTGAAGGTGGATAGTCTTCAGAATCCTGTATGTTGAGGATGGATTCTCCTAAACAAAATAAGTCAAGGCAGTTATTTAATTATTATTACCATACTGCTCATTTGGTATTACTCATTGCATTCACTGACAGTACTACTTTAAAGGTGAAATTTTAAAAGGAAGATCTGCCAATTTCAGCTGTTTATTTTTTATCACAACTGCATCTAAAATGATAGTACCATAGAGTAACAACTATATTTTTTGCTCAAACATGAGAATTCAAGAACAGTCCAGAAGGAAGACAGGCAGTCCTTAAGAAAGAAGTATGAAATAAAAGTTTACCAACCTGAAGATCCTGCATGTTCAGACATGTTCCTTTCATCATCTTCAATGCACCTTCCTCCTGAGAAGGAACACTTCTCATGATGTTGTTTCATTTGGGCAACCAGGCCTTGCATTTCTTCGTTTTACTGTTTGCATTTTGCACGCATGCCTGTCTTACTTAAGGTAGAGGAACTTCATTAAAATATTCGCAAACTGGGTCTCTCTTATGGCCTGCTGCCATTATAGGTTTTCGTTTCTAGTGAGAGAATGGTATGGTAGATCTCAAACTAATGAAGGCTGCACTCAGAAAGACCTCAAGACTTCTGGAATATGCTGCTCAAACAGTTTCACTTTTGTTTCTACTGCCTGTCCCTCCCTTCTCACATTTATCTCCAGACTTCTTCTCCTTGTCCAAAACTATTCCACCCCCAACAATTTTCTATTCACTGAACTTTCTGAAACTTTGCACTTTTAGAGAGAGGTAAGGGATTGACTTTGTGTACACAAATTTGCAGAGGGACAATAGAGTTGAGGTCTGTTATTTCTCACCTCTGTATATTTATTTATTTATTTTATTTATTTAAGACATTTTCGCTGTTAACAAGCATGTTATCTCTGGAGACACAAACCCTCAGTTTGAGAACTGCAAAACTAAGCATCTCTAATGGTATCTTCTAGACTGAGCACTGAGTCCCATTGTGTAGATAGGAAGATTAACCTAAATCTATACAGACCCCATAAGATTGGGTCCCCCTTAATCCATGAACTATTGGAACTCATTTACAAAACTTTTTCTTAAATATTATGTGAATATATTGTCTCATACTCTAGAATTAGAATTTATAATTCCTATTCCATGATGAGCTATCTATGAGCTATAATGTATCTTTAGATAGGTTTTTTTCTTGAAAAAGCATTTTATCAAAAAAAATCCAACTTTTGTGATTTTTTTTTTTTAAATCATTGATTTTTATCCACCCTGTCCAACTGTCATTGCTCTGAATCATGGCTGCATGCTATTAAATTAAGCTACTTTGTGCTGCTTCAGAGTAGCACAAAGTAGCCAAAGTATACTAGTGAATTGGTCTTGAATAATTTAAAATTAAATATTTAAATGTTATCCATATCTTCAGTTCATTAATAGTATTGTGATGTTACTGTTTTTACATTTATTCCATGTTCATGTATTACATTTATAATAATTGAACAAGGAAATTTCCAGGTGAAAACTGTTAAGATGGATTTCAGGCTGAGTATGTATCAGTAACTTAAGAGTGCAAAACATAATAGCTTTTGGGGTTACTGCAAGCATTACAAACCTAGGAAATTCAGATAAGGTTACATTTAAAAGAAATCCAAACATGTTATGGGCAAGATATGTACAGTTAAGGCACCTAAGCAACTTAACTCTCTGTCCTGTAGTGACACCATGGGGACAGAGAGGAAAACCTCTTTAAAAATTGGTTTCATATACTGAAACTACAAATACTATAAAATCCCTTTATCATAAAAATATGGTTATTGCATGATGTCAGTTTAAATATATGTAATATTAGTATGCATGTGTAAGTGTACATATTTTCTGTTGAAACTTAGTTTATCTGAGATTGTTTAGTACGTAATGGGAACAGAGGGGTATGGGTGAATATCTTATGACAACTTGCATATGTTCAGATTGGAATAGCTGGGTTTAAATGCGGTAATTGGTAAAAGAATTACTGAAGAGAAATAAACACTGTGCATTAAACTTATTACAAACTGAAGGTGAAATATTTTGCTGAAATAATTCTCTCTTAACAGGGATAAACCATGATGTGGCTATAGATGTTGCATTCCCACCTATGTTTTGTCCTGAAGATCCTCATTTATTTCGAATAGAGGATATTCAGAATGATATGTTGTTATCCTGTATGAGCTGCATCTCTGTGTGTCAGCAGGACACCACGAGCAATCAAAAGCTTTATGACACGTTTCCACTTTCAAGTAAGAATTGCTATTATTGGTATTACTCATGTATCGATTTCTTCTTTTATCTCTGAATGTAAGCATTAATATTGTATACAGGTCCCTATTTGTAAGTCAGGCATTCGGCACCCCGTCTCATAGGATACATGTATGCTTTCACTTAACACCTTTACTAGATACTGTAGACATGAGGTCTGTCTTTCAGGCCAGTCTTCACTAGGCCTACCTTTCTGCAGCCATAAGTTAGCAGGTGTAAATAAGAATGCTACGAAGTTGGATATGTAAGTACCTGCTACACACACATTGAGTCACTTCTGGATTACCTGTATTGTGCCTGCAGTTATTTGTTTGCACAAAATTATACTAGCAGAGAGACCAGGTTTTTTTAATATTTGGCCCAGAATCTGGTCCATAAATGAAACACTGCAGCTTTCAATCATTCATTCCTATTTCACTGATGGCATTTCAAGGAGCCAGCACTCAGCTAGTGCAACTTGCAACAAGTAAAAGCTGAAGTTTTTGTGTACTGTTAATTGTCTTTTAAATTATAGTTCCATGTAATGGCTGCCCACAAAAAATATGTTAGAGGGAGCTAATGTTTGTAGCACACTTCAAATGTGTAAAGTGCTATGTAAATGCTGGAAATTATCCATCAGAAATAGAAATACTTGATTTTAATTAAGTCCATTTTTTTGCTTGCCCCATACCAAACTGCTTGAAGAATAGTAAATTTTTCTTTACGTGGACTAGCATGTAAATTGTCCTCGTTCTTCGAGTACTTGCTCATGTCCATTCCACATTAGGTGTGTGTGCTTGCCACATGCACCGGCGCCGGAAGCTTTTCCCTCAGCAGTATCCGGAGGGGCCGGCTCTGGCATCCTCTGGAGTGACGCCAGCATGGTGTGGTATAAGGGGCGCCGCCGGCTCCTCCCACCCTCAGTTCCTTCTTGCCACCAGTGATGGTGCTGAAACCTCTGCTGCTTCGGCTTGAGAAACACCTCTCGAAGTACACCAGTTACGTTCTCGGTTCTTGAGAACTAGCGTTCTCTAGAGGTGTTGCGTTCTCAGTTCTAGCGAACTTTGAAAACCTGTAATATAGTTGTACATAGTTAGTAGCTCTTAGTTACCCTTAGTAGTAGTTCTCAACTCTTCGTTAGTCCCAAACGGGACTCTGCTGGGGGACGGGGCATGCCCCAGGTTTTAAGCCCTGCAATCGCTGCAAATGGCCTATGCCAGTCAGTAATCCGCATACCAGCTGCCAAAGGCCTGGTCTACGCTGTGGGGGGGATCGATCTATGTTAAGCAACTTCAGCTACATGAATAACATAGCTGAAGTCGATGTACTTAGATCGACTTACCGTGGTGTCTTCACAGTGGTGAGTCAACTGCTGCCGCTCCATGCGCAGTGCTCCACGGGCCGGCACTGGTCCCCCTCCACGGCTCCGGTGAAGAAGCCGAAAAAGACTGAGGGTAAGATCTCCTACCTCCCGAAAGCGAAAGAAGAGGGCTGGGGGCAAGCCACAACGTGTGCCGGGCAGCTCCATACCCCCATTGGGAACTTGAGCCCCAGCTCAGGTCAAGCTGTGCAGCCCATTCCATGCTTCACCTGTAACCCCGGTTAGCGGTGCAGGCCCAGGCCAACTTCAGGTGCTGTCGATGCCTACAGCCCTTCAAGCGGCTTAGGAGATCCTGACCCTCCAATGGTACCCCAGTCTCAGGGAAAATCCGCGTTGGGACCTATACGTGTGACTCCACCTCAGCAGCACCATTCCCCATTGAGAAGGACGTCCTGCCATCGCTCACCTGCCTGAAGCCATCACACCTCAGGACTAGAGAGGCGGGCTCAGCTGAGCCCTCTTCAATCCCAGCACTGGGGACACCAATCAAGGGATGTCTTTGGCAGCCTTCCTGGCACGCATCCCTATCCAGAACATCTGTAGAGCCGCAAAGTGGTCCTCTGTCCACACGTTTACTGCTCATTATGCCATCACTCA